>NC_090443.1:903796036-913796036 GCF_031143425.1 Pleurodeles waltl
CACACATATATATATATATAGATGTATATATGTTGTACTCACCTCTAGTTTTTACCATTCATATGCCTTTACCAACTATGCCTTTACTACGAAATTTTCATGCTAAAGACATTTGTGGTAAAAGCATATGCATTGTAAAAACATTTTGTGGTAAGTGCATGCGTGGTAATGACCATGCATTGTACTTACTGCGTTGTAAAGGCAAGCATTGTAAGTGCATGCGTTGTTCCATCATACAACTGATCCTGCAAAAAGGGCCAGGTCCAACAGTTACTGTGTGTTTTTTATTCTTTTGTACAAAAGAAGGATATGAAGGAATTATTCTGTGTTGTATTATCACTCTTGAATACTTCCTTAATAGTCCCTGTATGTCCATCTGCTGGCATGAACTTGATGACGGAAGTGGATTTTCAATGGAAGGAGGACCAGCAGAAAGATAGTTGCGCTGCATATTTTGGGTTGGGATTTACTGATCAACAGAAGAGGCTAGCAGCCTTTTCACTACAGGTGATTTGATGGGGTCATGTGTTTGCAATAACAATGCATGCCAGAAGCGTTTCTTTATGGTGATAAAACAGTGGTGGAATTGCATCAAAAAAGTAACCAGAAACCAGTCACTCACCACCACCGCACACAACCCCCCCGACGCAACTGGAGAAAAATATCAACGGATCAACTGATTTCCACTCTCGCCCGGGCCCCACCCCCTGGGACCCAGGACCCAAACACAGCCGCCACCAACCTGCATCGCTGGATAGAAGACTGCACCAACACTCTCGCACCGCTCAAAAATCCCCCAACCCCCCACAGAATCAAGGCCAGCTGGTTCACCCCAGACCTACAGGAATCCAAACGGCTATGTCGCAGAATGGAAAAAACCTGGCACCTTGAACCTACCAACCTCATCCACATCGCTTTCAAGGATGCCATACGCAAACATCACCAACTGATCCGCACCACCAAAAGGACCCACTTCAAAAACTGCATTGACACCAATGCTCACAACAGTAAAGAGCTCTTCGGCATCATCAAAGAGCTCTCCACTCCCAGGACCTGCTCCAACGAACCCTCGCCATCACAGGAGTTCTGCAACTCACTCGCAACCCACTTCCATCGAAAGATAGAAGAAATCCACAACAGCTTCAACCCTCAGACCCACCAGCTGACTACAAACACCCACGAACCCAACGCCCCAAGCAACACCCACCTCCTCCACACCTGGACCCCCGTCAACATAGAAGACACCGCCAACACCATGGCCTCCATCCACTCCGGATCACCATTGGACCCCTGCCCACACCATATCTTCAATAAAGCAAACATCATCATCGCTCCCCACCTCTGCAACACCATCAACAGCTCCTTCGATTCAGCCACCTTCCCAGAAAGATGGAAGCACGCAGAAGTCAACGCCCTGCTGAAGAAGCCAAAGGCAGACTCAGACGACCCCAAGAACTACTGGCCGATCTCCCTCCTCCCCTTCCCAGCCAAGGTCATAAAAAAAATCGTGAACAGCCTATGATCCCGGTTCCTGGAAGACAGCAAGGCACTCGACACCTCCCAATCCGGATTCTGCAAAACCACAGCACCGAGACCGCACTCATTGCTGCCACAGACGACATCATGACCATGCTCGACGAAGGAGAAACAACAGCACTCATCCTCCTAGACCTCTCTGCAGCCTTTGACATGGTATGTCATCACACTTTCCGCACATGCCTCCGCAACGCTGGAATCCGCAACAAGGCACTCGCAGGCAGAACCCAGAGAGTCCGCCTTCCACCGTTCCTGTCAGAAGCCTCCAGAATCATCTGTGGCGTCCCCCAAGGTTCATCGCTCAGCCCCACACTCTTCAACATTTACATGGCCCCACTCGCCAACATCGCACAAACCCACCACATCAACATAGTTTCCTATGCAGACAACACTCAGCTCATCCTCTCCCTCACGAAAGACCCTACAACTGCAAAGAACAACCTCCACAACGGACTTCACGCCATCGCCAGCTGGATGAAATCAAGCCGCCTCAAGTTAAACACAGACAAGACAGAAATCCTCATATTTGGCACCAACCCCTCAGCATGGAACGACTCCTGGTGGCCCACCTCCCTAGGATCCGCACCCTCACCCACCACCCACGCACGCAACCTGGGATTCATCTTGGACTCCACACTCAGCATGACTCAGCAGGTCAGCTCCATCTGCTCTTCCTGCTACAACACTCTCCGCATGCTCCACAAAATCTTCAAGTGGATTCCTGTCGAAACCACGAAAACTGTCACCCACGCCCTAGTCAGCAGCCGATTGGACTATGGAAACGCCCTATATGCAGGAACAACAACCAAACTCTAAACAAAGCTGCAAAGAATCCAGAACGCATCCGCCTGCCTCATTCTTGAAGTCCCACGCTGCAACCACATCTCCCCCCACCTCAGAGACCTACACTGGCTACCAGTATCAAAGAGGATCACCTTCAAACTCCTCATCCATTCACACAAAGCCCTCCACAACACAGGTCCAGCCTACCTCAACGACAGACTCACCTTCCACACCCCCACCCTCAATCTTTGCTCCCGAGCCTCGGCCCGCCTCCGTCCCCCGCATCCACTGCACCACCGCCGGAGGAAGATCCTTCTCTCACCTAGCCGCCAAGACCTGGAACTCCCTACCGCTCCACCTTCGCCAGACCCAAGACCTCTTGACATTCAGGAAACGCCTCAAGACATGGCTTTACGACCAGTAGCTCCTCCCCCCCAGCACCTTGAGACCCTAACGGGTGAGTAGTGTGCTTTATAAATCCTTTGATTGATTGATTGATTGATGTAGAGTGCAATGGGGAGAGGTCAGCGAGCACAGCGACGGGGTCAAAGGCATGACTAAAAGAATATTCTAGTTTTATGTATTTAACCTTCAGGTAACCAACTACATATAAAATAATACACTCCTTAATTGAAAAATAAATGAAAGTTAAGCTAATCAATGCAGATGTCTGTGAGTGTAACCGGAGAGCCACAGAAAGTGAGTCCTGGTCGATGAATTCGGGAATAGTGACTTATATATTGTTAGTGCTACTAGGTCCCAACCTGTGCCAGAAAGCACTGTGAATATGTAAGTCAATATCTTATAGTTGCTTCCACACACAGTATAAGCAAGCTGTCACACAACAGCCAAAAATATTTAGGTGTAAGATAAAAAGATTCAGTGATATAGATTTTAGTAAAAGTCAAACTGTACCTAGTAGAAACATATTTTTTATAATTGTCCATTAAAGGCATGTACTCCATAGGCCAAATGGTAATAGCTTTCCATTACTTCTCAATAAGAGTACGTGCTTGTCAGGAAAGTTCAAGTGAACTCCATCAATTAGAGGCAACACCGACTTAAAAGCAGCCTTTGCATTTGCCGATTAACCAACTGCGCACATGTACGTTTCTTTTAGACAGCAGACACCCTGGCATGGAGGCTTGTTTCTTGTGGAGCTGTCCATTGCTCCAGCGGCGTCACTGCGCCAGGGACTCCCTCCCTCCTCAGCTACCGTCCCCGGAACATTTGTCTTTTAAGTAAAATAGGGTGAACGGTGTTTCTTAAATTAAAAAAAGTATGAGCACGTCGTTCCTGCAGATCCCCCCACTTCGACCTCTGCTTTGAAAGCTGAAAAAGTGTCTGTTTACTGCAGGATTCGTGTTGTTACCTCTCTACAAGGCTTGCCACGTTTCTAACGATCGCCAAACTCTTAATAATTTCTGAGTCTGAACTGCTGACATTAGTTTAGCTTTGGCAACAGCAGCAGTAGCCCTCAGCAAGAGGTCTTCACTGCTGAAGGCTGTCACTGAAAGTTGTCTGTAGAAACCTACTCAAGATGAGATCTAACATCCAGGTGCCCACTGACAGAGCCTACACAGAGGTCTCAAAAACGTATCTATGAGAAAAGACTAATTACTAACTAGAAATCTAATATTAAAGAGGTTTCGCTGAAATCTCTTTCATGTGACCTTTCTAGGAGTCTTTATAGTCATTATCCGAGGAAAAGTTAATGACTACTTTTCTCCTGAGGGCATTACTGGAGCCTTGAACTGGAATGTACAAAGCTCTCCATCACCTCGCATCTTAAAACAAACATCAGCCTTTGAAAGGAGCCTAAATTCAACTATTTAAAATATTTTGTTGAGATAAATTCTGGCCTGTAGTTTGTTTTGATTTATCACAGTATGCATTCCACAGACAAATTGACAGAACACCAAATACTGATGGAGAAATGCGGAGTCACCTTGACCATGTGCTACTAAGCTTACCCTACTGTAATTGAATTCGACATTACCAGTCATGTCGAACTTTCATGCCTTATAAACAAACTTTACTCCATTTCTTATTATTAAATCAATCACTGTAGCTCTCTTCTATCCACATAAAATGTGTTCATGTAACACTGTCCATTGAAATGTATACCTCATATTTTAGATGGCCATATGTGGGCATGCAGGCATAATATCCACTACAAAATATTTGATTTAGTGCACCTTCTACGGGTTTATTCAAGATATTGTTTCTAATAATGTGCATCTCCAAATAAAACACTGATTACAGTGTGCACCAGTTTATTCATTATACTGTATATCTTTATATGCCCTTCATCAGAAGTATTCTATCTTGATCAGTTGTCAACTCTTCCCTGTCAGAGTCCTTGCTAAATAAGCTGTGCGTGCATCATGGAGACAGTCACACGAGTTTGCACTGAAAACCCTCTATCACAGTGAGTCTGGTACAACCTAGGGCAGTAGAGTAATGACAAATGATGAGGCTCCCCTGCAGCATGTATAGAAGGGCTCCCGAGTCTGCTATGTCTCACAGATATTCATTGACCTTGGGATGAATGAAGGCCGCTTGAATGGTTAGGGGCCCTTGAAGGATTGGATGGGCTCGTGCCACTGGGCTGCAGGGCTCTGTGTTATTCCCCTGAACTAGGGCTATGTGACTGATTAGCAAAAATATGAGCTGTGTCTAGAAACAGCCGCAACAGAGAAATATGGAGCAATGTTTCAAACTTCTACAATTTCACTTGCAAACCATGAGGGTTTGTGTATTCAAAGTCTGCACCCAAACCCATAAGGGCTTTCGAGGTCCCCATGAGATACCAGGGATTAGACTTCCATTGCAGACACACTGACAGGGCAGCCTCCCTCAAGGCACACCACCAGCTTGCCTTTGAAGGGCATTTCTGGAATCCTGTGCCTGCACCCTGCTCTGGGTGTGCTCCTCAGGGCTCCAGGGTATCTTTTGTGCCCCACACTTGAGAGACACACTACATGTCAGTCATCTCTTTCGTGGTACATAGAACATGCCTCAAGGACCGCTTTGTCATGTGACTGCAGGGACCCAGACAAAGGTATATCTCAGGGATACCTGCCTCTGATTCAGAAAATGTCTCAAAACTGAGATGTATAAGGAAGCCTTTGTCTAAAATTGCACCAGTGTCGAAGGTCAAAGAATTTAGGAGATAATGCTCATGCCACGAGCCTAGACTCCAGAGACCTGGTTGTTATTAATACAGTCCAGTCCATTTAATTATCATTCTTAGTGTTCTGTACCTCCAACGCCATGGTTACTACAAGATAACACCTTGGCATTTTCTAAAGTACTGAAATAAATACATAAATAGATTCTGTTCTCCGGTTGGGGAATATTGACGAAACCCCTCACTCAATACTTTGTACAGTTTGGTTTTGTTGGGTTTTATAATGCATAGGTGTCTAGGCGCTAACAAAGGTGAATCGGAGCCGTAGCAGACAGTCACACAGTGAAAAAACAGTTTTTAGGGACTTCTGAAACTGGAAATTGTCTGTTTTAGAACAGATATATATCAGTAAAGAGTTCCAGATTCTATTGGTTTGAAAGGAGAACGAACCTAAGGAACTGTCAGAATAAAAACAGTAGTAGAGCAAAGACAATATACAAGATAATAAAATAGTAAGACATCCAATACAAATCTAGGAGCAGGGTTTTTAGGCAAATACAAAGACATTTGAAAGTAGCTCTTTTCTCAGCGTGCATCAACTGTAAGGTTTTTAGATTTGGGGAGATGTGAGAGGGATAAGAC
The DNA here is from genome assembly GCF_031143425.1 of Pleurodeles waltl. Taxonomy (NCBI): domain Eukaryota; kingdom Metazoa; phylum Chordata; class Amphibia; order Caudata; family Salamandridae; genus Pleurodeles; species Pleurodeles waltl. Next base: position 903,802,131 of record NC_090443.1, read on the forward strand.
AGATTTAGCAATAATCATGCAGCCCAGTGTTAGACGAATTGCAAGCAATGACTAAGTTACTTTATTAGTCCAAGATAAAGTCAATTGCAATAGTCAAACCTGGATCCAACATGCCTTGAATGGCAGTAGAATATTTATCTTTTGGTAAAAAGATAGACTCTTCCCCAGGGAATTAGTATCAGGTAGCCTTGAACAATGACTTTAGAAATATGAGTAGAATGGGAGAGAATCATAATAAATGACACCTAGATTGCAGGCTGATCTCACTATTGGGGGTTGTTTCCCACCTCTTGGGACCAATATTTTTTTGACCATGTAGAAATGTCAGAGCCAAATAAAATTGTAGTCTCATCTGCGCTAGTTGTAAATGATTACTACCCATCCATCTAGCAGTGCCATGCATTCAGTTTTGAAGGATGGGGTTGGGTTTTTGGTGATTTCAGTCAATTCTTAACAATCTGCATGCCATCTGCCTATTTTCGGAAGAGAAATCAAAAGGAATGAATGAGCTTTGCCAGAGGAGCCGCAAATATGTTCAAAGTGGTTGGACTGTGAGTGGATCCTTGGAGACCGCCACAAGTAACAGCACTGAAACAAGAGGTAAACTGTGGTAGCTCAACAGCCTGCGTGTGGTTTGATAAGAGAGAAGAGCCACTTCAGAGCTCTGCCTCCAATACCCAGCTTTGACTTTCTGTTGATGAGTATTGTGTGAGGCATGGTATCACAGACAGTGGAGAGGCAGTGTAGAGTCAGGATGGCAGAACTGCCATTTTCCCTCAACATTCTCAACTCATTTTGAATGAGGCAAGACCTTAGTGCCGTGTGCTGCTCTGAGTCTATCCTGTGCTGAATCCAGTACAATGGCGTATTTTATAAAATGGGTGATTTACCTATCTATCGACATGTCTACCGCCATGCAGTTATGTTATTTGTGAAGATGAGCCTACCTTTGAGATTCTTTTGTGGCCCACATAATACGATCTGTTTTTAATTCAGGTGTTTATAGCCTGCAAGCAATGCTTTGTATCCATTGAAGGTACTCTATATTTATGCATGCCAACAGCTCAAGATGCCCCTGTCGACATTATGGAATTATCTTAGATCACCTTTTTCAAAAATAATTCACAGATGGAACTTTCTCAGAAGTCTCAGCAGAGCATTATAAGCTTTCTTGTTCACCCCAACTCAATAACAACAGATGGCCACAAAGGCACTTCCACCATTTCCAGGACAAATTGTAACTCACTAAAGTACTGTCATTAATATTCTTTGTAGATGTCAACCTGTCCAAAATGGCGACAGATCATTGCCTTGTGCCTGTCTGGTCTTCAGTGAAAAGTTCAGTAAGAAGTAGTTGAAGAAAGGGCATGCAATATGCATCCAGTACACTTATTCTGCAAGATTGTCTAACCTTTACAGTCTTTAGCAGGATAAAGAATAACATAGGTTGCACATGCTGCCCACATACAGAAGGCACAACTGTAGTTTCACAGAAAGTGGTTATATATTAGGAAGATGCATGTGAAATCAGCAAGAAAGTGCAAGAGTGCCTGCGTTGGTCCTAGGCAGCCAATTGTGCACCAGCACAGCGGGAAAGTACAGGAATGCATCGTATTCCATAAGTGCAGTGCATTCCTACCCTTTCACATTGGTGTAGGGCAGCACAGCAGGAAGACTTGTGGTGCTGCCCTTCACCCATTCCCCACAATTATAGGCTTCAGTATTTAGTGTTGCTGTTGATTTTATCCCTGAAAGCAGAAGAAGCATCTGCATATCTAAAGTGAACAAATGGTATTCCTCAAAATGAATTAACACCAAATCATGGCAGCCTCTGTGCCGCACCCTCAAAAGCAACACAAGAGTGTAAGTGGTCCTAATGTAGATGACAATTCATATTCCAATGTAATGTGTACCCAAAAATGTGATATGGTTGCAAACGGCACTCATGCTGATGGAGGTGACACTGATAGCAGTAGCTCCGTTAATGAAGAGTAAATGTCGATCAAGACAACTTTGATTCTTCTAAAGTTGATATATGCCATGTCAAAAGTTTCCAACTTGCAGCAGTACACTTTCCCTCCTTAACAGCTAAACCACATACCAAGGGCACAATAGCAGCATTCATTTCATAGAATTGCCACCAGAGTGAAGTCAACATTTATCACCAGTCAGATCTGTCTTCTGAAATATACCGTATATTTTTAATTTTTTGTGGACAGCATGCTGTTTTTATGCTATTTTTCCACAACAATCACAAGTCAGGGCGAATGTTTGTTAAACCCACCTGTAAGACATCAGTATGTTGGTGGAAGAGGTGGAAGCTCCAATCAGGCAACAACCATAATCTTTGTCAGAGTGAACGACAAAAGTCACTAAATTAACCTATACTTTACCTTCTAGTTGCTTGTCCTTAAGAAGCATGGCAGTCTTCTGGCAGCAGCATGGCAGTTCTCTTGTGAACAAAGCAGTCCTTCTTCTGTAATGTCAACAGGTGTGTACTGAAAAGTGGCTCTGGAGGTCCAATATTTATACTTGATGCCAGCCTTTGAAGTGGGAGAATTCCCTATACTACTCTCACTTCTGGTTTTGGAAAGTTTTCCCCTTCCCCTGTAAAGGCTCCAAGAAGTCTGGGATGACAAAAGACTAGGGTCAGGATCTTTGGTGTGTGCAGGAGGCAAAGACCTTTGAAATATAAGTGGGGCTTGGTACAGCTCTACCCCCAACCGTCCTGGCAGATGGCCCCTTCCTGTCCACACCTAATATCCTTTTGTGTCACTGTCTTGAAGGAATGCATAGATCCTGATTGCAGAGCCATTCACAGACATGTGACCCAGACACTGACAGAAGGCAAAAATGGTTAGGATAAGAAAAGGCAAACTTTCAGAATTGTGATAAAAAATTAAAATTTACCATTAAAGAGGGTTTTTCATTTGAAATCATTTGAGTCCAAACAACATCTCTATCTGATCCCAATCATAAGTTATCACTTATTAAGTGTATTTAGGAAGCTCTAAGTTAGTCAATGGGAGAGATACAAGTGAAAAATGAATTTTGGGGCTTTTCGCTACTACAACATGTAAAACTTAAACCCACATGTCCTACATTTTCAATACAAGTCACCCTGCCCTATGCGTCTTTGCAGCCTACCCAGGGATGACTTTGTGTTGGGTTTAGCTAGGGTAATATGGAACATAGGGGTGGAATGGAGAAATGTAATACATAACAGTGGGAGGTGGAATGTAACTTGGAAAGCTTAAGTTTAAATTCAGCAGTTGGAGTTCTTGCTTTCTCCTTGCCGGTTGTCACCTGAAACCTATGAGCATACTCACCTTTTTACTGACAATTGGCTCCTGTGTCATCCTTGATTGACACTAATCACTGGCAATGAGCAGTGAGACGATCCTCATGTCCCTCAACCAGCAGTGGGGAGCATCGCCAAAAGTGTGGTATTGTCTAAGTGCTGTGCTTCTGCGGCGTCAAACAACGGAAAGAAAAGGAGTTGCACTGGTTTGGGGAGGTGAGCTTAGCTATTTGAAAAGGCCCATTTTGTAAGTGTGGCACTAGAATTGAAGGTCGCTTAACTACACTTTACATTCCACAATGAGTGGAATGAAAGGCAGGCCTGCAGTCTACATCTTCCTAGAAGACTTGAACATTTAAACATGTTGACATAGTTGTTAGTGGGCCTGACCTTAATAAGTAAACTTACAAGAGGACGCAAATAGGTCGATGAACCTTTTGACTTGCAATTAAGATGTTCTTACCATAGCTCCAGTATATAATCAATAATCAATGCACAATAATTAATAATTATTAGTAATCAATAACATCAATAATCAATGGACTCAGCAATTGTCACGCACCATGACCTTCCAGTCATGAATAACCACACCTTTAGTAAAAGTTTAGAATGTTTATTTCCCTATATTAACAATGCTAAGGTCATGTAAATGAATCTCAAAATCAAATGGAACACATATAGAAACAATACTGGTTGTCCAAAGCGGCAGAAAAAACGCAATCTAATCAAAGCTTGAATTTACAACACATTCTGGAGTTATGGAGCAAATCAATAGCAAAGTCAGCTGAGTCAATGAAATGAAGTACATGACGTTGAGCAGAGAAATTCATCAAGCATTAGTCCCTGTTATCATAAGTCAGGCCCTTAACTAACGTTGAATTAGCATCAGCATGTTGGGCTTCATGCAAAACAATTTAGTAACACCAATTTGAGAAAACATCTAATTATGGCTCTATCAAAACAGTGCAGTTGGTAGCTAGAAAAAAAAAAACAAATATGCATAATAATCACATTTCAGAATATACCTATCCTCGGTATGGATCAGCAAAGCAGAATCAGTCTTCGTCCTCAGGACATCCGTTTGAGCAGCAAGGCATCAGGATTCAGCATCAGAAATTAAAAGGGCAAAGTCATTTAAGCATTAATGTCAAGCACGTCTCTAGTAAAGATGCATAAGAAAGTAAACTTTGGTCAGGAAAATATGGGCAGAATGACTGCATGAAGGCAAGAGCAGAATAAACTGTCTTCTCTCTCTGCAACTTCGTTATTTTAAAGGTACCTAAACTATCCCCTAAATCCCTATTGGTCAGTTAATCGTATGTTCACAATCTGTCCAATAAAACTACTATCCCAAATCCATTAATTCTAATATTTCTCCATTCTCATATTGTTAATTGGTTTGTCTTGCGATGTCCTCATCATCCGCCTCGTCAGCTAACAATATTGTTGCAGCTTCTACTCTACTCAGTATCTTCATTGTTTTTGTCCTGGGAAAGTCAGTCTGACACACATTACACATAAAATGTTCCATTAGCAAGAACATCATCTCCTAGCAGTCGGTTAACATATGAGCACATTTAAACAATACAATAGATATTTCACAGTTTAATTCACTTGGTCAGCATTTTTTATTAAACGCTAAGAAATACAGCTTTTACAAGAGGCCTGGCAAATAGGCCAAGACACTCGCTAAGTTAAGGCCTATAATTAATAAAGCTAGAGCTTAATTCATAACCCTTGACATGACATATTACTGCATTAGTCTAACACATATTCAATATTTCATAAGTATTAATCATTGATTAGTACATTTCGTTAACATTGGTGGCCATTCTTCATGATCACATTTTCAAATGTGTGCATTATTTTCTACGTTATCACATTTTCTACATAAACTTATTATTCCAAATACATAAACATTTCATTCATTATTTTTATTAAAGCACCTGCGCTAGCAGAGTGCGTTCCCTGCGCCACTGCATCACTGCATTGTTAGGAAAGCTGCGCTTTTGCCAAGCAAAAAAAAACTATGTTATAAAGCCTGGCATGATTTTTTATAGCTCCTTTCCTTTGAGTTCCTAAAAGTGAAATGCATAGGAGTATGCATTGCACACAAACAAATTCATTTAAGAGAAGCGTTTCAGGGCATTTCAGTGACAGGGCAGGTCATCGGATCTGCAGGTGAACAAACATGTCGTGGAAATCTGCTTGTGTTCAGCACATGCACAGAATAGCAAGTAGAATCAGTTTTGAGGCTGAATACAGCCAGAACTTCTGATGTGAGGTAAGCGCTGAAAGAGGCAGCTACATTGGATCTAGTATTGTGGAAACATGTTTAGTTCAAAGTGAACATGCATGTGTTTGAGGAAGAAACAGTGGTGTTAACTTAATATTTTTATTGATCAGTGATTCGCGCACTTGTCAATGTGTGAGTCATATTGATTCATATACCTTACATAGTGCACCATTGGCGAGAACCACAATAATTTTTGGTGGCTCTCACACCTATCAAAGGTGCGGATCATGGCTTTAAGTGACAGTTGTTGAATAGAAATCAAAAATAAAAATGCAGCTAGGTGTCATACTGCCATCATTCTTAGAATCTCCTCCATTAGAGTATAAATTATGGTAAGAAGGGTATGAAGCATATTTGAATGCCATAGAGGGTGAAGTGTTCATGCAAAAGAAGAAATATGCTTTTTTGCGTCATTGGGAACTGAGGTGTGTACGTTGTTGAAACCTCTACCAGCATCAATTATGTAGGGGGAAGATGATATAGTAGTTGAGTGTGAGTCAGCTATTAAAATGGTGGAATCACATTTTAAGAAAAACAAAATGCCCAAATTTGAGAGAAGCTCACAGTGCCTCTGGATTCAAGCTAGCCTGGCTGATGAAGGGTGATACCCTGAAACCGGTCCCAAGCTGCTTGTTTCTGGTCCAGGAAGGACCTGCCTGGCAGTTCGGGCTGGACTGTTCCCATGGGGAACAGGGTCCAGACTGATTTGCATATGGCTGGGTCCAAACTGGGGTGGCATGGTGAGCAAAAGAACAATGGATTAAACCCAGATCTGTGACTGGGGTGAGTGGTTGAAATGTTTCAGCACTCTGTCCATCATCCTTTTGTGTTGCAAAAGTTACCCTAAGTAGGAAGGGTATGCCCAGATGTGGGTCCCTTGCTCACTGTGCCACTGGATTCAAGCTAGTCTGGCTGATGAAGGGTGATACCCTGAACTGGTCCCAGGATTCTTGTTTCCAGTCCAGGGAGGACCTGGCCTGGCGCCTCAGGTTGGACTGTTCCCATGGGAACAGGGTCAAGGCTGATTTGCATATGGCTGAGTCCAAAGTGGGGTGGCATAGTGAGCAAATGAATGATGGATTAAACCCAGATCTGTGACTGGGGGTGAGTGGTTGAAAAGTTTCGGCACTCCGTCCATCATCCCTTTGTGTTTCCAAATTTGATAGAAGGCATCAGCTTCCAGGTGAGTCTGTTGAAAATGTTGTGAGTGATTTGAGAATTTTGGCATCAACATGTGATTTTAAGAGGATTGAAGAAGAAGTAATTCATGATCAAAAAGAAGAGAAGTCCAATAGGAAAACGCTGCAGGAAAATTTGTTGACTATGGAGAATCTGATGCTTGACAAAACTATAGAAATTAGAAGTGGAATTGAGGTTACCACTAAGTTCATGGAACAAATGTCCTTAGGGTTGCAAGCACACTCAGTGCAAGTGGAGGAGAAAGCAAAGAAGAAGTTGATGAAATATGATGACAGGCAGTAAAACCATTTCGGTAATTCCTCCAATTGTTCAGCTGTAGAGACATTGGGGGTCATTACAACATTGGCGGTAAAAGCTGCTTACCGCCGTGCAGAAGACCGCCAACACACCGCCGCGGCTGCGGAATTCCGCCACAGCTATTATGACCCACATCTCGAAATCTGACAAAATTCAGACACCCACACAAGTCTGCCACACCAAAGGTCTGGCGAAAACAAAACCTCCACCGTCACGCCAACAGAAATACGCCCACGCTATCACGACCCTTAAATCCACGCGGCGGTCTTTCAACCGCGGTATTCCATTGGCGGTACACACCGCCGGGCTCAAAATACACACACTTCTACAAAACACCGCCACATTAGACAATTCGAAATACACACACCTGATACACATACACACACCACTCCCACACACCCATTACAATAGAAAACACACACCCACATCACCCACAAACCCCTACTACCACTATTACAGAGAGAAGGCCAGAGAGAGACACCACCATCCACAAACTAGCATCCACAGGAACTCAACATCATCACCCACACAACTTCCACGCACAAAAACACCACACACCACTACATATCACCACACTTATCACCACACACACCACCCCACACATCACCCACACCACCCCGTGGCACGGCAAAGACAGCCCAGGTTCTCGGAGGAGGAGCTCAGGGTCATGGTGGAGGAAATCGTCCGGGTAGAGCCACAGCTATTCGGAGCACAGGTGCAGCACACCTCCATTGCAAGGAAGATGGAGCTATGGCGAAGAATAGTCGACAGGGTCATCGCAGTGGGACAACACCCAAGAAATCGGGACGACATCAGGAATAGGTGGAATGACCTATGGGGAAGGTGCGTTCCGTGGTCTCAAGACACCATCAGGCGGTTCAGCGGACTGGCAGCGGACCCCCACTTCCTCACCCACAACTAACTACATGGGAGGAGCAGGTCTTGGCGATTCTGCATCCTGAGGGCCTCGCAGGAGTCGGTGGAGGAATGGACTCTGGTAAGACAAATCTTAACTATGACATCCCCCACCCTACCTGCATGCCATCACATACCCCCACCCGCACCCCCATCACTCCAACTCCTCACAAATGTCCCAATATCACAAACCACCCATCCCAACACCAAGCCCTGCATGCAACACCAAAGCATGGACACCCATCACTAAAGCATGCCCACTGCACATACCCAGACACCCCCCTAAACCATCATCACGCAAGCCCCCACACAGGAATGCCAGCACTGGGGTACACGGTCACCCACCCATTGCACACCATGACAAACACAGATGCAATAATCGTGCTTTTCCACCCCTGCAGGACCACTACCCAACGTCACCAGACAGGAGGGTCCAGACATCTCCACCCCACCCACAGAAGAGGCTCACAGTGATGACAGCAGCTCTGTCCAACTGGATCTAGATGACCAACCCGGACCATCGTGGGCCTCAGGACAGTCGGTTCCCCTCACACAGGCACAGGCCACCACAGACCTTCCACCCTCTGGTAACACCAGCACAGCACCCACCCAGCGGGCCCACACCTCCGTCCCCAGGACACGTCAATCAGCTGTGTGTCCACCACTACAGGGAACCCAGGATAACCCACCACCCCAACAACAACAGGGACCTGGGGGCAGTGGCAGTGGGCAGACGGTCCTGGGGACGGAGGCCCAGGAACACAGGGGAACTGGGAGGGCTGCTGTGCGACAGGGGGCGGACAGGCCAAGGGAACCCACTCTCCACGAGGCCCTCTCCTCCATCATGGGAGCCTACCACCACTCCCAGGAGACGATGGCAACGGTCCTGGCCAAGTTTCAGGAGACCCAGCGCATGCAGGAGGAACAGTATTTGGGGTTCAGGGAGGAACTCAGAACCATCAGCTCCGCCCTGGGCACCATCGTAGGGGTGCTGAAGGAAATACTCAACACCAGGAGGGACACTGTGGCACTCCAAGGGGCCCCTGACACTAACATGGACGATGAACTGCCCACCACCTCCGCCGGCGCTAGTGGACAGGAGGAACCGCCACAGGACCACCACACCAGCACCCCACCCCCTGAAGATGGAGAACCACCCCGCAAGCGGTCCCTGAGATCCAGGAACAAGACAGAGCACGATGCCAAGACCCCCGCCAAGAAATGAGACCACCCTGATTGTCAACCCACTGTCCCACTTTGTCACCCTGTCCATATTGGAACTGCCCCAGCTCCACTTCCTATGCCCATTTGGGCAATGCACCTATGAGACAAATAGACTGGACTCTGCCACGGACACTCCTCCGCCATCACCCCTCACCATTTAACTTCCCCCTCCAATATTTTGTATGTAAATAAACACACCTAAACCACCAAAAGATCTGGAGTCTGTGATTTTGAAATAGTGTATTTGCAATTACAGTGACAACATTTCCAGGAAATAGTAATGTCAACATACCTATGTCACACAGCTCTAGTCCATGAGGAATCTAAGCAGATGACACATGTTGAGACCACACCTGTGAAACCGTAAGGGAAAGTGACAACTCAGTGGCCATGCACTGGGTGAAATCGACAGACAGGAGAGAGGTAGAAGTGTAAAAGTACTTGTAGTAGGCAGGAATGTATTCCCACCTGTGTTTCACTGGAAATATTGCTGGATGACTGAGTCCCTGTTGTCAATGTCTTCTTCCTCTGCTTCCTCCTCATCACTGTCCACAGGCTCCACAGCTGCCACAACACCGCCATCTGGACCATCCTCCTGCAGAAAAGGCACCTGTCGTCGCAAAGCCAAGTTATGAAGTATACAGCAGGCCACGATGATCTAGCACACCTTCTTTGGTAAGTAGAATAGGGATCCACCTGTCATATGGAGGCACCTAAACCTGGCCTTCAAGAGGCCGAAGGTGCGTTAGATCACCCTCCTAGTCTGCCCATGGGCCTCATTGTAGAGTTCCTCTGCCCTGGTCCTGGGATTCCTCACTGGGGTCAGTAGCCATGACAGGTTGGGGTAACCAGAGTCACCTAATAGCCACACCCGGTGCCTCTGTAGTTGACCCATCACATAAGGGATGCTGCTATTCCGCATGATGTAGGCATCATGCACTGAGCCAGGGAACATGGCATTCACATGGGAGATGTACTGGTCTGCCAAACATACCATCTGTACATTCATGGAATGATAACTCTTCTGGTTACTGTACACCTGTTCACTCCTGTGGGGGGGAACCAAAGCCACATGGGTCCCATAAATGGCACCTATGATGTTGGGGATATGTCCAAGGGCATAGAAGTCACCTTTCACTGTAGGCAAGTCCTCCACCTGAGGGAAACGATGTAGCTCCGCATGTGTTTCAGCAGGGCAGACAACACTCTGGACAATACGTTGGAAAACATAGGCTGGGACATCCCTGATGCCATTGCCACAGTTGTTTGAAAAGACCCACTTGCAAGGAAATGGAGCACTGATAGCACCTGCACTTGAGGGGGGATTCCTGTGGGATGGCGGATTGCTGACATCAAATCTGGCTCCAACTGGGAACACAGTTCCTGGATTATGGCACGGTCAAACCTGTAGGTGATGATCACATTTCTTTCCTCCATTGTCGACAGGTCCACCAGCGGTCAGTACACCGGAGGATTCCGCCATCTCCTCACATGTGCCAGCGGACGGTGCCTATGAAGGACAACAGCGAGCACAGAATCAAACAACTCAGAGGTATGTACCCACAGTCTAGACAGAACACGCTTCATACACAAAATCTGGCCTGTATGTGTGTTGAGAGTAGGCCTAGGTATGTGTGACGCAGTTGGTAATTAGGCCATGTGGGCCCCTGAAATGGCGGCTGCCTGACCTCTAAAGCGGGACAATGGGATGTGAGGTAACTGCGCTGGCGTTGTACACCGTCGCGGTAGGCGGTCGAAGACCGCGGCGCAATGCTGCATTGGTTAACATTGGACTCTATGGGTCCCAGGAGCCAATGACGATGTACACCGGCGGTGATGGTACGCACCGCCACGGACGTGACCGCCATTTTCTAGCTGTTGAATCACTCGATACCTGATCTTTGACAGGAGAGGACCTACACTGCAAGTGCTGCTGTGACCTCGGTCTGGAAGAGACAATGGCTCGTGCGTCTGGGGAAATGGCCCCTGCCTTCACATCGGAAGAGTTGGAGAAGCTCGTCAACGGGGTCCTCCCCCAGTACACGCTACTCTACAGTCCTCCAGACCAACAGGTAAGTACACAGGGAGCATGCTGTATGGGCTATGCCTGTGTGGAGAGGGCTGGTTGTAAGAAGGAAGGGGGCAGAAATCTGCGTGCATGAAAGACGGTGGGTGCATGTGCCACATGGCAAGGGTAGGGATGGGGGCCACTCACTTTGACGGTGCAGTTGGTAATAACTTCTCTTCTTCCCCTGTACATTTCATGTAGGTCAGCGCCCACCAGAAGAAGGATATTTGGCGTGCCATCGCCAAGGACGTCCGGACCCTGGGGGTCCACCACAGACGGAGCACCCATTGCTGGAAGAGATGGGAGGACATTCGCCGCTGGAGCAAGAAGACGGCGGAGGCTCAGCTGGGGATGGCCTCCCAACGTGGGAGAGGTGCCCGTCGAACCATGACCCCCCTGATGTTCCGGATCCTGGCGGTGGCCTACCCTGAGTTGGATGGGCGCTTGAGGGCATCACAGCAGACACAAGGGGGTGAGTACACTCTCATTCTGCTGACTTTGCGTGTAGTGGAGGGGTCTGGGTGGGGGAGGAGGGCTGTGGGTTTCCCTAGGCCAGGGCGAGTTCCGTAGGCTAGGCCCCTTCGTAAGGCATGGCCCTGTGGCCCCCCACCCCACCAATGTAGAGTGCCAAGTACAGCTATTCATGCACCTGTGTCATCTATGTGTGCAGATGTCGTCCATAGCCTTGTAGGCCATTTCCCAGGAATTGCACTGTAGAGCCCAACAGCGCGACGTAGTACAGGGGGCTGCTGTGTCTGTCTTGTCCACCAACGGTAGCGGTAATGCATGCACTCAACATGTCTTTCTTCTGTTCCTCCCCCTTTTTTTGCGGTCTCCCTGTTCTTGTGTGCATTAGCATCATCAGGCGGAGGTGCAGTGGCTCCCGAGCACGAGGGAGCTGCATCCCACATGGGCATGGAGGCCCACACTACGGACTCTGAATACACCAGTGGGACGGAGGGCGAGGGGAGCACCACGGCGGTCACAGGATCTGCAACCAGCGACACGGACTCGTCCTCCGATGGGAGCTCCCTTGTGATGGCGACAACATCTGTGCCCACCACTTCAACAAGTACAGCCGCCAGCACCGCCCTCCCAGCAGCCCCTCAGCCTTCGCCCAGTGCCCCCTCACCCAGGAGGGTGGGCATCACCTTCGCCCCAGGCACCTCAGCCCCTGCCCATGTCACCTCTGCTGCCCTCAGTGAGGAGGCCATTGACCTCCTCAGGTCCCTCACTGTTGGGCAGTCTACCATTTTGAATGCCATCCAGGGTGTAGAAAGGGAGTTGCAACACACAAATGCATTCCTGGAGGGCATTCATTCTGGTCAGGCTGCCCTTCATCGAACCGTTCAAACTCTGGCCTCAGCACTGATGGCAGCCATTGTCCCTGTGTCTAGCCTCCCCCCTCGAACTTCCTCCACCCAGACCCAATCCCCTGTACCTCTGCCTATCCCAAGCACACCATCAGACCAGCCTGCACACACCTCACCACACAAGGGAAGCTCAGGCAAACATAAGCAGCACACATCCCACAGGCACTCACGCAAGCATCACACACATACAGTCACAGCAACATCCACTGCCTCCACTGTGTCCCCCTCCTCGTCGTCTCCCTCCTCCCTCCCAGTCTCGTCTACACTCACACCTGCATGCACTACCACTACAGCCACTACGTCCCTCTCCAGCACACCCACCACCACACCCCGCTCACGTGCAGTCACCACCCCCACTACCATTCACACATCCCCTGTGTCCACTCCCAGTGTGTCTGTGAAGCCCCTTCCCAAGATACACAACCTCAGGCACACACCCACCCAACATACATCCTCCTCACAACAGCCTCCAGTGCATGCACCTGCACCCAAAGCCACAAAAGTTACACCTCCTACAACCACCACCTCTTCCTCCACTCCCAAACCCCCTCCAGCTACCCATCCCAGTGTCTCCAAACAACTTTTCCTGTCCACCCTTAACTTATTTCCCACCACCACCGTCAAACTCATAGGTCCCGTACTAGCACCTCAGCCACAAAATCTCCGGGACCAGAGGTGCCTGTTGTCACAGGTATGTGGAGTGCACCGACCACCAGGCCAGCCAGTGTATCACAGAGCCAGAGCACAGCCATTCCCCCCCCTGTGAAGCACCAAGAGTTGGCCAGTGCCCGGCGGGAGAGGGGAAAGACTCCAGCCACCCAAGCCGCTCCCAGGGGTCCCGGGGGGAGTGTGGACTCAGCTGTGACTCCTCCAAGGTGGGGAAGGGGCAGAAGAAAACCACAAAGTCTGGGAGGAGCAGCACGGCGGAAAAGACCGCCATCATCCCCGCTGGCCAGGAGGCCACCGCCAGCCCCATCGTCGCTGCCCAGGAGGGCCCCGCCAGCCCCATCGTCGCTGCCCAGGGCGCCACCACCAGCCCCATCGTCGCTGTCCAGGAGGACCCCGCCTGCCACATCCCAGCTACCCAGGAGGGCCCCGCCAGCCACAGCCCAGCTGCCGCCAGCCACAGCCCAGCTGGCCAGGAGGGCCCGCTAGCCCCAGCCCATCTGGCCATTAGGGCCCCGCCAGCCCCGGCCCAGCTGGGCAATGAAGGACCGCCAGCCCCAGCGCAGCTGGGCAGTGAAGGACCGCCAGCCCCAGCCCAGCTGGGCAATGAAGGACTGCCAAGTCAAGCACCGCTGAACAGGGCAAGGACCGCCAAGTCAAGCACCGCTGAACAGGGCAAGGACCGCCAACTCAAGCACCGCTTAACAGGGCAAGCACCGCTGAACAGGGCAAGGACCGCCAAGTCAAGCACCGCTGAACAGGGCAAGGACCACCAAGTCAAGCACCGCTGAACAGGGCAAGGACCGCTGAACAGGGCAAGGATCGCCAAGTCAAGCACCGCTGAACAGGGCAAGGACCGCCAAGTCAAGCACAGCTGAACAGGGCAAGGACCGCCAAGTCAAGCACCGCTGAACAGGGCAAGGACCGCCAAGTCAAGCACCGCTGAACAGGGCAAGCACTGCCAACTCAAGCACTGCTAGCCCATGAGCGGCAGGGGCAGTGACGCAACTGGGACCGTCACGGGGTGAGTGATGCACTCTGGGCACCAGTCCCCCTCCAGAACCAGTGGAGACATGCATCCACTCCGTCTGTCCTTAACAGGATGAGGCACTCTGGGCAACAGTCCCCCTCCAGAACCAGTGGAGACATGCATCCACTCCGTCTGTCCTGCACAGGATGAAGCACTCTGGGCACCAGTCCCCCTCCAGAACCAGTGGAGACATGCATCCACTACCTGTGTCCTTAAAAGGATGAAGCACTCTGGGCACCAGTCCCCCTCCAGAACCAGTGGAGACATGCATCCACTCCGTCTGTCCTTAACAGGATGAAGCACTCTGGGCACCAGTCCCCCTCCAGAACCAGTGGAGACATGCATCCACTCCGTCTGTCCTTAACAGGATGAAGCACTCTGGGCACTAGTCCCCCTCCAGAACCAGTGGAGACATGCATCCACTCCGTCTGTCCTGCACAGGATGAAGCACTCTGGGCACCACTCCCCCTCCAGAACCAGTGGAGACATGCATCCACTACCTGTGTCCTTAACAGGATGAAGCACTCTGGGCACCAGTCCCCCTCCAGAACCAGTGGAGACATGCATCCACTCCGTCTTTCCTTCACAGGATGAAGCACTCTGGGCACCAGTCCCCCTCCAGAACCAGTGGAGACATGAATCCACTCCGTCTGTCCTTCACAGGAAGAAGCACTCTGGGCACCAGCCCCCCTCCAGAACCAGTGGAGACATGCATCCTCTCCGTCTGTCCTGCACAGGATGAAGCACTCTGGGCACCAGTCCCCCTCCAGAACCAGTGGAGACTGTTATCCACTTGAGAGACTGTGGCTTTGCACTCCCCAGGATGGTAAAGTGGGCAAACCACCCACTGTAGAGACTTTAGAGACTGTGGCTTTGCACTCCACGGGATGGAACAGTGGGCAACCCACCCACTGTAGAGACTTGAGAGACTGTGGCTTTGCACTCCCCAGGATGGTACAGTGGGCAACCCACCCACTGTAGAGACTTGAGAGACTGTGGCTTTGCACTCCCCAGGATGGTACAGTGGGCAAACCACCCACTGTAGAGACTTGAGAGACTGTGGCTTTGCACTCCCCGGGAAACATCAATGGGCAGGGAGCCCCCTTGTGGATCTGGCGTCGTGCACTCATCCGGCTGAGGTGCCCCCCCCTTCCCTTCCCCCTGAGGTGCCTGTTGTATTTTCTATCTGATGCCCCAGCAGTGTTCTCTCCGTCATGTTCGGGTATCTTGTGTGGGCCTCGCCCATGCATTTTGGGCCCAGTGGTCCACGGACTATGAATGGTGCAATACCTGGACTACTAATCATGGTGTATATTTTGTTAATAGTGTATATATGTATATATTTTCTAACTGAATTTTGATATATTACAATGGTTACACTCATTTCCTTTTGTCTTTGCATTCTTCCGGGGGGGTTGGGGGTGTTACTGTAATGTTTGGATATGCATTGGTGTGTGTGTTGTAGTGGGTGAGGGTGGGGGTTGGGGGTTGGGATGTTGCGTGTGTGTGTTTTTTGCCTCCCCCCTCCCCTATGTCGTAGGTGCAGTACTCACCGTAGTCTTCGCCGCCGGCGTTGGTGCTCCTGGTACAGGAGCAGGAAGACTGGCACAGGAAGAATATGGAGTTCCGGCTCCATGGCGTCGTCGTTCCTCGTGGAGTGTGTAGAGGTGAGCGTTTTTTCTTCGAAATGCCAGTTTCCGCCGTGTTTTTATCCACGGTGAATCCGCCCCGGAAAAGGTGGCGGATTGGCCTGTCATAATAGTGTGGGCGGTACATTGTCTTCCGCCTGTCTGTTGGCGGTGACCGAAGAGCTGTTTGTTTGTACTGCCGTGGCGGTCTGAGTGTTAAAGTGGCTGTCTTTGTTGGCGGTTTACGCCACGGTCGTAATTGCAACATTTTTACCGCCGGACTGTTGGCGGTCTTACCGCAGCTTTAACACTGTCCGCCAGGGTTGTAATGACCACCATTGTGTGGCATATGTAAAAAGAAAGGGCATTTCATGAAAGTCTGTAAAGCACCTTGGTGTAAGGAGTCAAAACTGACAAAAAGTGTGAACACTGTGGGGAGTAGTCAAGATATTATGGGGGTTATTCTAACTTTGGAGGAGTGTTAATCCGTCCCAAAAGTGACGGTAAAGTGACGGATATACCACCAGCCGTATTACGAGTTCCATAGGATATAATGGACTCGTAATACGGCTGGTGGTAAATCCGTCACTTTTCCGTCACTTTTGGGACGGATTAACACCTCCTCCAAAGTTAGAATAACCCCCTATGTGTCAATCTGATTCCAAGGACAATAATGTTTTGCTCATGGTGAATGAAGAACAACAAATAGAGGATAAGCAAACTAACGATAATGGATAAATATTGTTAATTAGTTGTCTGTAAAATAAAGAAGCTTTACTTTTTATTGAACTTCAGTGGAGTCAATGTCAGCATGATGACTCGCTCTGGCTCGTTGTTCACTTTAATAGGACTGGAAGTATGGAAGAAATTTCACAATGTGCATTTGAAAAAATCCAAAGTGTGACCAGTGGCATATGGGGCAATCCTACTTAGGTGTTGGGGGAATTTGATGCAATGTTGAATTTTAAGGGGAGCGTGTCCGAAGGCACAGTGTATGCAACTACAGAGGGATCATGTTTGTTGGGTTGGTTAGACCAATGAAATTTGGAAATCGTGTTGGATCCCAACAGCCTTGAAAAGGTAATATTGAGAAAGGAAAATATGAGTGTGATGAAAGTGGGAAAATGTAAATGGACAGAAGCTTTCCCAAAAGTGTAATAGCTTGGAAAAAATACAAGGATTCAATAATTAAATCCAATTTAAAGCAGGTACTTAACCGGTTGTCCATAATGCCAGGCATGTCCCCTTTGCTATGATGGGGGAGTTGAGCAAAGAGCTTAAAAAGTTGTTTGAACAAGGGATAATTGAACTGATTGAGAGCAATGGCACATTAAGGATGTGCATTGACCTGGGGGACCGAAAAGAGTAAACATGGATAGACAGGCATCCTCTATTCAATATTTCTGAGATGTTGACTACACTTAAGGGGGCAAAGATGTTTACAACATTAGATATGTCCTCTTCCTATCACCAAATCCTGTTGCATTGGGATTCCCACCATCTTTTGCAACTCATGGAGGGATCTTCAGAGTTAAATGAATGCCTTTTGGATGGGCCTCAGCCTCATCTGTATTTCAGTGTGTGGTTGAAGCCATGTTCAAAGGAATAACCAATGTAAGGTGTTTCCAAGATGACATGCTGTTTTTTAGAGCAGATGGAAGGTCACATGACAAATCCTTCATTGGTGTTGTCTATCCTCAAGGAAAGGGGTGTGACATTGAAATCATCAAAATGCTACTTTGCAGTGTCCAGTGTGGAATATTTGGGACACAAATTGTCGGCTAATGGTGCTGAGCCCAAACAAAGTTTGGTCATGGCCATCAAAGAATTTCCTGCACCTCAAGATAAAAAACAACTGTGCCTAAGTGTGCGGAAAGAACTGAAGGGATGAGGTTGTTGTAAAAAAAGAATGAAATGTCTGTCTGCAGTGAGGATGTGAATAGGGAGATCACGCTGATTAAGGAAGAAGTAGCTGAGAGTATTCCCCTCAAATTATTTGACACAAAAGATCCATGCACTAATGCAGCAGATGCTAGTCAGTATGGGTTAGGGGCAGTGTTAAGAAAAGGAAGAAGTAGTGGTGTTTGTGTTGCCTGACCTGTATTGAGCTCAAAGCACTTATTCAATTCAATGAGAGTGAAGCACAGGCATGCTGGTGGGGAGTAAACCACTTTAGAAAATGTGTGGGGACTGAAGTTTATACTGAGGATGGATCACAAACCATTGATTGATTTATTAAAAACTAAGGGGGCTTGCAAAGCAGCTCCGAGGATTGCTAAGTGGCATTACCAGTTGCCGGATGTAGGAAAGTACCATCTTGCCTGGCATGTTACCTCCATATTTCACTGTATGTATGTTGTTTTAGTCCATGTGTCACTGGGACCCTGCCAGGCAGGGCCCCAGTGCTCATAGTATGTGCCCTGTATGTGTTCCCTGTGTGATGCCTAACTGTCTCACTGAGGCTCTGCTAACCAGAACCTCAGTGGTTATGCTCTCTCTGCTTTCCAAATTTGTCACTAACAGGCTAGTGACTACATTTACCAATTCACATTGGCATACTGGTACACCCATATAATTCCCTTGTATATGGTACTGAGGTACCCAGGGTATTGGGGTTCCAGGAGATCCCTATGGGCTGCAGCATTTCTTTTGCCACCCATGGGGAGCTCTGACAATTCTTACACAGGCCTGCCACTGCAGCTTGCATGAAATAACGTCCACGTTATTTCACAGCCATTTACCACTGCACATAAGTAACTTAAAAGTCACCTATATGTCTAACCTTCACCTGGTGAAGGTTGGGTGCAAAGTTACTTAGTGTATGGGCACCCTGGCACTAGCCAAGGTGCCCCCACATCGTTCAGGGCAAATTCCCCGGACTTTGTGAGTGCGGGGACACCATTACACACGTGCACTATACATAGATCACTGCCTATGTATAGCGTCACAATGGTAACTCCGAACATGGCCATGTAACATGTATAAGATCATGGAATTGTCCCCCCAATACCATTCTGGTTTTGGATGGACAATTCCATGATCCCCCGGGTCTCTAGCACAGAACCCGGGTACTGCCAAACTGCCTTTCCGGGGTCTCCAATGCAGCTGCTGCTGCTGCCAACCCCTCAGACAGGTTTCTGCCCTCCTGGGGTCCAGGCAGCCCTAGCCCAGGAAGGCAGAACAAAGGATTTCCTCTGAGAGAGGGTGTTACACCCTCTCCCTTTGGAAATAGGTGTGAGGGCTGGGGAGGAGTAGCCTCCCCCAGCCTCTGGAAATGCTTTGATGGGCACAGATGGTACCCATCTCTGCATAAGCCAGTCTACACCAGTTCAGGGATCCCCCAGTCCTGCTCTGGCGCGAAACTGGACAAAGGAAAGGGGAGTGACCACTCCCCTGACCAGTACCTCCCAGGGGAGGTGCCCAGAGCTCATCCAGTGTGTCCCAGACCTCTGCCATCTTGGAAACAGAGGTGTTGGGGGCACACTGGACTGCTCTGAGTGGCCAGTGCCAGCAGGTGACTTCAGAGGCTCCTTCTGATAGTCTCTTACCTCTCTTGGTAGCCAATCCTCCTAACTTGGTAGCCAAACCTCCTTTTCTGGCTATTTAGGGTCTCTGCATTGGGGAATTCTTCAGATAACGTATGCAAGCACCCACCAGAGTACCTCTGCATCTCCCTCTTCACCTTCTACCAAGGATCGACCGCTGACTGCTCCAGGACACCTGCAAAACCGCAACAAAGTAGCAAGACGACTACCAGCAACATTGTAGCGCCTAATCCTGCCGGCTTTCTCGACTGTTTCCTGGTGGTGCATGCTGTGGAGGTAGCCTGCCTTCACCCTGCACCAGAAGCTCTGAAGAAATCTCCCGTGGGTCGACGGAATCTTCCCCCTGCTAACGCAGGCACCAAAAGACTGCATCACTGGTCCTCTGGGTCCCCTCTCATCCTGATGAGTATGGTCCCTGGAACACAGCAACTCTGTCCAAGTGACTCCCACAGTCCAGTGACTCTTCAGTCCAAGTTTGGTGGAGGTAAGTCCTTGCCTCCCCACGCAAAGCTGTGTACCGCGTGATTTGCAGCTGCTCCGGCTCCTGTGCACACTTCTAGGATTTCCTTCGTGCACAGTCTAGCCTGGGTCCCCAGCACTCCGTCCTGCAGTGCACAACCTTCTGAGTTGTCCTCTGATGTCGTGGGACCCCCTTTTGTGACTTTGTGTGGACTCTGGTTCACTCTTCTTCTAAGTGCCTGATGGGGTACTTCTGTGGGTGCTGCCTGCTTCTGTGAGGACTCTCTGAGTTGCTGAGCGCCCCCTCTATCTCCTCCTCTAAAAGGCGACATCCTGGTCCTTCCTGGTCCTCAGCAGCACCCAAAAACCTCAACTGCAACCCTTGCTGCTAGCAAGGCTTGTTTGAGGTCTTTCTGCGTGGGAATACCTCTGCAAGCTTCATCGTGACGTGGGACATCCGTCTTCCAAAGGAGAAGTTCCTAGTCCTCTTCTTTCTTGCAGAACTCCAAGCTTCTTCCAACTGGAGGCAGCTTCCTTGCACCTTCATCCGGGGTTTCCTGGGCTCCTGCCCCCCCTGGACACTGTCGCAACTATTGGACTTGGTCCCCTTGTCTTACAGGTACTCAGGTCCAGAAATCCATTGTGAGTGCACTGCTGGTGTTTGTTCTTCCTGCAGAATCCTCCTATCACGACTTCTGTGCTCTCTGGGGGTAGTAGGTGCATTTTACTCCTACTTTTCAGGGTCTTGGGGTGGGGTATTTTTTTAACCCTCACTGTTTTCTTACAGTCCCAGCGACCCTCTACAAGCTCACATAGGTCTGGGGTCCATTTGTGGCTCGCATTCCACTTTTGGAGTATATGGTTTGTGTTGCCCCTATACCTATGCTTGTCAATTGCAACCTATTGTAATTCTACACTGTTTGTATTGCATTACTTTTCTTGCTCTTACTTACCTAATTTTGGTTTGTGTACATATAACTTGTGTATATTACTTACCTTCTTACTGAGGGTACTCACTGAGATACTTTTGGCATATTGTCATAAAAATAAAGTACCTTTATTTTTAGTAACTGTGTATTGTATTTTCTTATGATATTGTGCATACAATATAAGTGGAATGGTAGGAGCTTTACATGTCTCCTAGTTCAGCCTAACCTGCTTTGCCATAGCTACCTTCTATCAGCCTCAGCTGCTAGAAACACCTCTTCTACACTAATAAGGGATAACTGGACCTGGCGCAAGGTGTAAGTACCTCTGGTACCCACAACAAGCCAGGCCAGCCTCCTACATTGGTTGTGCCGCGGTGGGATAAGTACTTGTAACTACTTACCACTTTGTAAGTTTGTACTTTTCATAAGAGAATCATATACCAAACAGTTCAGTGTATGTACACTTAACCAAAAAAGTTTGCTTTTCTTCTCTAAAACTTTTTACAAAGTTCTGAAAAGTTTCTTGGATGCCATAGAGGGTGAAGTGTTCATGCAAAAAAAGAAATATGCTTTTTTGCATCATGGGGAACTGAGGTGTGTACGTTGTTGAAACCTCTACCAGCATCAATTATGTAGGGGGAAGATGACATAGTAGTTGAGTGTGAGTCAGCCATTAAACTGTTGGAATCACATTTTAAGAAAAATGAAATGCCACAAATTTGAGAGAAGCTCACTGTGTCTCTAGATTCAAGCTAGCCTGGCTGATGAAGGGTGATACCCTGAAACCGGTCCCAAGCTGCTTGTTTACAGTCTAGGAAGGACCTGCCTGGCAGTTCAGGCTGAACAGGGTAAAGACTGATTTGCATATGGATGGGTCCAAACTGGGGTGGCATGGTGAGCAAAAGAACAATGGATTAAACCCAGATCTGTGACTGGGGGTGAGTGGTTGAAATGTTTCAGCACTCCATCTATCATCCCTTTGTGTTGCCAAATTTGATAGAAGGCATCAGTTTCCAGGTGAGTCTGTTGAAAATTTTGTGAGTGATTTGAGAATTTTGGTATCAACATGTGATTTTAAGAGGATTGAGGAAGAAGTAATTCATGATCAAATAGAGGAGAAGTCCAATAGGAAAAAGCTGCAGAAAAATTTGTTGACTATGGAGAATCTGATGCTTGACAAAACTATTGAAATTAGAAGTGGAATTGAGGGTATCATTAAGTTCATGGAACAAATGTCCTTAGGTTTGCAAGCACACTCAGTGCAAGTGGAGGAGAAAGCAAAGAAGAAGTTGATAAAATATGATGACAGGCAGTAAAACTATTTAGGTAATTCCTCCAATTGTTCAGCTGTAGAGACATTGTGTGGCAAATGTAAAAAGAAAGGGCATTTCATGAAAGTCTGTGAAGCACCTTGGTGTAAGGAGTCAAAACTGACAAAAAGTGTGAACACTGTGGGGAGTTTTCAAGATATTATGTGTCAATCTGATTCCAAGGAGAATAATGTTTTGCTCATGGTGAATGAAGAACAACAAATAGAGGATAAGCAAACTAACGATAATGGATAAATATTGTTAATTAATTGTCTGTAAAATAAAGAAGCTTTACTTTTTATTGAACTTCAGTGGAGTCAATGTCAGCATGATGACTCGCTCTGGCTCGTTGTTCACTTTAATAGGACTGGAAGTATGGAAGAAATCTCACAATGTGCATTTGAAAAAATCCAAAGTGTGACCAGTGGCATATGGGGCAATCCTACTTAGGTGTTGGGGGAATTTGATGCAATGTTGAATTTTAAGGGGAACGTGTCCGAAGGCACAGTGTATGCAACTAGAGAGGGATCTTGTTTATTGGGTTGGTTAGACCAATGAAATTTGGAAATCGTGTTGGATCCCAACAGCCTTGAACAGGTAATATTGAGAAAGGAAAATATGAGTGTGATGAAAGTGGGAAAATGTAAATGGACAGAAGCTTTCCCAAAAGTGTAATAGCTTGGAAAAAATACAAGGATTCAATCATCAAATCCAATTTAAAGCAGGTACTTAACCAGTTGTCCATAATGCCAGGCATGTCCCCTTTGCTCTGATGGAGGAGTTGAGCAAATAGCTTAAAAAGTTGTTTGAACAAGGGATAATTGAACTGATTGAGAGCAATGGCACATTAAGGATGTGCATTGACTTGAGGGACCTAAAAGAGTAAACATGGATAGACAGGCATCCTCTATTCAATATTTCTGAGATGTTGACCACACTTAAGGGGGCAAAGATGTTTACAACATTAGATATGTCCTCTTCCTATCACCAAATCCTGTTGCATTGGGATTCCCACCATCTTTTGCAACTCATGGAGGGATCTTCAGAGTTAAATGAATGCCTTTTGGATGGGCCGCTGCCTCATCTGTATTTCAGTGTGTGGTTGAAGCCATGTTCAAAGGAATAACCAATGTAAGGTGTTTCCAAGATGACATGCTGTTTTTTGGACCAGATGGAAGGTCACATGACAAATCCTTCATTGGTGTTGTCTATCCTCAAGGAAAGGGGTGTGACATTGAAATCATGAAAATGCCACTTTGCAGTGTCCCGTTTGGAATATTTGGGACACAAATTATTGGCTAATGGTGCTGAGCCCAAAGAAAGTTTGGTCATGGCCATCAAAGAATTTCCTGCACCTCATGATAAAAAAACAACTGTGCCTAAGTGTGCGGAAAGAACTGAAGGAATGAGGTTGTTGTAAAAAAAGAATGAAATGTTTGTCTGCAGTGAGGATGTGCATAGGGAGATCACTCTGATTAAGGAAGAAGTAGCTGAGAGTATTCCCCTCAAATTATTTGACACAAAAGATCCATGCACTAATGCAGCAGATGCTAGTCAGTAGGGGTTAGGGGCAGTGTTAAAAAAAGGAAGAAGTAGCGGTGTTTGTGTTGCCTGACCTGTATGGAGCTCAAAGCACTTATTCAAGTCAATGAGAGTGAAGCACAGGCATGTTGGTGGGGAGTGAACCACTTTAGAAAATGTGTGGGGACTGAAGTTTACACTGAGGATGGATCACAAACCATTGATTAATGTATTTACCACTAAGGGAGCTTGCAAAGCAGCTCCCAGGATTGCTAAGTGGCATTACCAGTTGCTGGAGTATCAATTCAAGCGGCAATATATACCAGGAGTGGAAAATATTTTAAAGGACCGTTTGTCATTCTTGCCAGTGGTTGCACATGGAGATATGGATGAACTTGAGCAGATGAGGAGGCCTGCATAAGAGAAAAGAAGTGGAGAGAAGCAGTGAAACAAGACAAGGTAATGCAAGATCTCATAGTGAGTTTGAATGACGATTGGGCCAAGGGAAGAGTCACTGATTCTATGAAAGCGTTCAAGGGAGTGTTCCTGGAATTGAGTGTCTTGGAAGGAATACTAGTACAAGCTAACTTGTTTGTGGTGCCATAATGAGTATGTGCTACTATATTGCAATTAGCACATGAAGGCCATGTTGGGATGAGAGCAATGATGAGTAGGATCAGAGACACATTTTGGTGTCCAGGGATAGAGAAGTGGAGCATTGGGTGAGAGAGTGTGTGGCGTGTGCCATCAGTGATAAGTCTCAGGTCTGGTGCTGAGTCTGGTGGAGGCAGTCTCAGATGAACCTTGGGTGAAGATGGACATCATTGGGCCCATGAACATCCTCAATGAAACTTGTAGGTTTGGTATAGTGTTGATTGATTATTATTCACTTTGGCAGGAGGTGAAGTTTGTGAGAGATACGGATACAAAGGAAGATGTGAAGTTTTTGCAGGAGTTCAATTTATGTCAGATGAGTTTGGGAAATTTATGAATCATTTGTGAGTGAAGCATGTATCTACTTTGTTGTATCATCCCAGGAACAATGGTCTTGTGGAAAGAAGCAACAGAGTGAAAAAGGATAATGGGCAATTGTTGCTGGCAAATGGGTTGGATTGGAAGAGGGAACTAGAAGAACTACTGTGGGCCATATGGACCACTCCCAGTGCAGTAACAGGGTTGTCACCATTTGCGTTACTCAAAGGTAGAGTGGTGGTGACCAAATTAGTCCATCCATGGATGACTAGTTTGGAGGTGTCAGAGGAAATGATAACCCTAATGAGAGAAAAATGGGAAGCTGCACAAAGAAAATATGTGAATGAGAGTGTGAATAAGAGGTTGGTGGTCAAGGAAGGAGATTGGGTAAAAATCAATTTGCTTGGAATGATTGCCAAGGTGAATTGAACATTTTCTGACTCTAAGGGAATGATGTGTTAAAAGTGTGGTGAAGCTTGAAGATGGCAAGTGGTGGAATAAAGAAAACTTTCTGTGCAAAAGGAAAGGAGTGGTGAGGGGCAAAGCAGAAAGGATACCTTTGTGGTTAGTTTCCCAACCAGGATGGAACCTTGCCCAAGTGTTTCAGTTGAAAAGGAAAAAACATATACAAGAACCTCCACCGAGAGGAAACCATAGAAGTAGTGAAGTGACTATGTATCCTGAATATATTGTGGTGTTGTTCAATTTTGTTTGTTAGGAGTTTTTTTATTTCTAATGTTTTGTATATGGGGAAGATGTGTTGGGTTTAGCCAGGTGTATTTGGAATGTAGGGGTGGAATGGAGAACTGCATTACATAACAGTGGGAGGTGGAATGTGAGTTGGAATGCTTACATTTGAATACAGCAATAGGGGAGCTTGCTTTCTTCCTGCCAGTTGTTACATGTAACATGTGAGTAAACTTACCTTTTTCCTGCCAACTGTCTCCTGTGTCATCCTTGACAGTCACTCATCAGATATATGTATTAAAAATGATAGTTTAGGCCTGGAAAAAGTTTTATTTTGCTAGGTCGATATGGCAGTTTAAAACTGTAACACAGGCTGTAGTGGCAGGTCCGAGATGTATTAAAAGGCTACTTTAGTAGGTGTCCGAATAAGTGCTGCAGATCCACTAGCAGCATTTAAATTAGAGGCACTGGGTAAATGTAGTACAATTTACTACAGACCTACAAGTAAATTACATGTGCCAATTAAGTGTAAGTCAATGCTAACATGTCTGAAAGTGAGCGCAAAGAACATTAGCACTAGTTAGCAGTAGGAAAGTGTGCAGAGTCCTAAAGACAACAAAAACGGGTTCAGCATCAGAAGGCAAAAATCTGAGGGAAACCCTGCAAAAAGAGTCAAGACCAACACAACCCCTCTTCAATTGGAGGTAGTCATTTTCCTCTGTTTCAAGGTGAAGTCTCTTTGTGATCACAATATTGCATGCAGAAGAACATGCTGTAGAATTCTCTGGTCTCAAAGAAGGGACCATCAACACAGTTTGGGGCCGTTCTCTTCTTTAGTCACTTGAGATTTGTTAACAGGAGATATTTTATATTCAGAGGACTATAATTTACAAACATCCCCATATCCTCTTTATTATGTTGCATTTTGATCTGCTACAGTGATAGCCCTCAATCCTGATTAGATCCACATCACCAAAGGTTAACATTTATGCCAAAGGAAGAATTATTTCTTGAATTTTAAATGGATCTCATGCAAAGGACAGGTCCACATCACCAATGCTTAATGGCTTTCCAACAAGGGAGATCCACATTAGCAAAGTTTAATGTTTTTTTCTACAACAAAGTTGCATCTAAAATTTCAAACAACTGTACCACACTCTGAAAGCCTCCTTTTACAACGGCATAGTTTTTTTTTTATATAGAGTAATACCCTATCAATAATCCTTAATATCGATAGACAGGATGATGTTCCTACTACCAAGAATGAGCCAAGCACCTTCTTATGTGGTACTTTATTCTAAGAATACTTTCTAAATATGAGCAAACAAACAATGATGCAGTACATTCAGAAGGCACATGTACCAATTATCCAATTCAGCCTCAAGGATGCATTGAGTGACTAACACATGAAAAATTCACAAACCACAGGTCCAAATATGAAGCAGCGAGTCATGCTTTAATATTGCTCAGCTCATTAGGAAGGTTTTAAAAAGCTAAAACATGTAAGTTAGAAATAACAGGCCAAAGGAAGGAGTATGGTTAGATACCTGTTTTCAAAATCAGACTCACAAAATGTATTGACAACAAGAAAAGTTAAAATATAAGTTTAGAAGGAGGCGTAGACAGACAATATCAAAACAAAAAAACCTTTTGATTACCTTGTCTAAGTGGTTGAGGAAATGCTGCTGAATAGTTCCTTTCCATGCATGTACCAATGCTCTCCACATTAAGGGCCATATGTAAACAGCATTTTTCTAGTCGCAAAGTGCCACTAGAAATTTTTTTTTGGGGATGTACAAAGCCCAAACTGTGATTCGGTAACTTGTTACCGAATCTCAGTTTGGGTTTTACGGTTCGGTATTAGGAAGGGGCGTGTCAAGGACGCGAATGTGGTCGCAAAACAATCGCAGTTAGCACCAATTTGAAATTGGTGCTAACCCACTTGCAAAAGGGAAGGGGGGCTCCTTCCCCTTTGTGAATGCATGCGAAAACATTTTTTAAGGACCACTGCCTGCTCTGAAAAAATGAAAAGAAAACTTTTCATTTTTGTTTTCGAAATGCATTCCGTTTTCCTTTAAGGAAAAGGTGCTGCATTTCAAACAAAAAATATTGCTTTATTTACATGCAGTCACAGGCATGGTGGTCTGCTGACACTAGCAGGCCACCATCCCTGTGGGTGCCGCCATTCCCTATGGGGTCGCAAATTGCGACCTACCTCATGAATATTTATGAGGTAGGTCATTTGCAACACCATTGCGAATCGCAGACAGTGTCATTGACACTGCTGTACATCCGGTTTTGCGAGTCGCAAACTGCGAGTCGTTTGTGAGTTGCAAAACCGGATCTTCATACATGTGACCCTAAGGGCCAGATGTAGCAACCGGTTTGCATGTTGCAAACTGCGAAAAACGCAGTTTGCGACATGCAAAACGGCCATTGTGATGCTCATCCTCAAATTGAGAGTCGGTACCGACTCGCAATTTGAGGATGTGACTCGCAAATAGGAAGGGGTGTTCCCTTCCTATTTGCGACTCGCACTGCGATGTAGAATTGCTTTGTGACCGCGAAAGCGGTCGCAAAGCAATTCGCAGTTAACACCCACTTGAAGTGGGTGGTAACTCATTCGCAAATGGGAAGGGGTCCCCATGGGACCCCTTCCCCTTTGTGAATGTCGCTGAAAATATTTTTTCAGAGCAGGCAGTGGTCCAGTGGACCACTGCCTACTCTGAAAAAATGAAACCAAATGGTTTCATTATTTTTTTGAATTGCAACTCGTTTTCCTTTAAGGAAAACGGGCTGCAATAAAAAAAATAAAAAAAACTGCTTTATTAAAAAAGCAGTCACAGACATGGAGGTCTGCTGTCTTCAGCAGGCCACCATCCCTGTGAATGCATGGACTCGCTATGGGGTCGCAAAATGCGACCCACCTCATTAATATTCATGAGGTGGGTCTTTGCGACCCCATAGCGAGTCGCAGAAGGTGTCTGAGACACCTTTCTGCATAAAATTTTGCGAGTTGCAAATTGCAAGTCGGTATGACTCGCAATTTGCAACTCGCAACATTTTTTTTGCTACATCTGGCCCTAAGTTCCTAATTTAGCAATCAGTACTCCTGGAACTAGGAGAAGTGATACTAATTGCCATTAGGTGCTTTCGATTCGTATGTGTTGCAACCTCATCTTCACTCCTGTTGTTGTTTCCTCAGGATATTGTAGGAGAAGCTAGTAAAACCTTTTGTTCACAGCTCATCCACCTTCCTTTGTAGGGGCTTCAGGGGATTACTCAACATGTTTTCTTCATTAGATAAATATCACCAGTTTCCACACAGACACACATACACACACATCCCACACACACACACACCCCAGTCAATGACCGTAGGGGAGTATGTATTTATTATTCTGACCCCATGCATTTCTTGATACTAGGGTAGGCTATACAGCAATATAACTGCACTTACGTTCTTTTATAAACTCACTCGAAATTATCCATAGGCAGTATGGGGACCTGTCCCAGTACAGCCCTTGTTCTTGCGGAGATTGTGTTTGTTTGAACTTGTCAGGGTTTACCAACACTTTGAGGACCAATCTGGTCCTCGCAGTGTGTGCTAAACATTGCACACACACACAAACACAGACTACTGAAGTTGAAAGGTCAATAGCCCTACCCTGATTCTGCCTATTCGCACCCACCTCCATAAAAGCATGCTCCAAGGTAGTGTGAATTGATGTGTTGTATCCCTGTATCAACAAAGGACAATTTGGGCTACTGTGTGATGATGCTGATGATGTGGAGTGCTGTTGGTTAGTGTGCAGAATAAATAAATGATGACTGAAAGTTTTCATTTAATTTTATTTAATTACTGGGTTTTTTCTTAATCTGTCTTTAGCTAATCAGGAGCATATCACATATTCTGCAATTAATGTAATTATTTTCTACAAGGTGCATGTCACATAATATTTATTAACCTTTTCAAACTAAATCTGCCCTTGTTTGTATTATTAGCTAAAACTTCCACATACCATACGATACAAGGCAGTACGGTCTAAGGGCCTGATTTAGAACTTGTCGGATGGAATACACTATCACTAATTTGACGGATATCCTGTCCACCGTATTACGATACCCATAGGCTACAGTGTGATTTGTGATGGAATATTCCCCTCTGCCAAGTTCTTCATCAGGCCCTAAGTCAGGCAGTCCTGAGAAAGGTGAATGCGCTACTGCTGAACACTAAAGACGGATCCACTGGTCTCAAATCTGCAGCCTCCAGATCATCTGTGGGTCATAGTTGACTGAGGTGCGGAAGAGAGAAAGAGGCAAGAAAGAGGCTAACAAGGTGATCACTTGGTAGCTCTGAATTAAAAGCTTTCTCGATGATCACCTAAAGTAGAAAAACCAGCTCGTAGGGAGCAACAAGTGAACACTGAACTGGAGACTGTAGTCTATCATCTTGTGCCTTATCCAACCTGAAAGTACATATTGGATCTGCACCATCGCCATGTATCTAAGAACATCAAACATAAAGTTTAAATGCGTCAAGTCAGCCTAGACAGCAAAAAACAAGTCACTTCTGCCGAATTTCTCCTTCCTTTAGATAGTATAAAATCCATTGTAACCGAAAGAGGAAAGGCACCACTGACATCATCCCAAGGAAAAGTCCCAGAAGTGATGAAGCTGCACCACCATGCATTAAATAGAGCCACTGGTGTGATCAACATAGCATTCATGTTCCTCAGACAATAGCGCCTATCAGTGAAATAGGCAAAATAAAACAGTGTGGGAATGTATTCAGGTCCCAATTTAGAGTTTGGGAATAACTGTGCAACTGTGACGGAATACACTAACCACCAAATTGAAGGCCCATCTGCCTCCTTTACAGATGGGTGGACATTCAGTATGTCAGCGATGGTGACTGCTCGTCTCCGTTGCTGATATACTCCTCTGACGGCCTGATGCAGCAAGGACCATTGGAGGTTTGGCCATTTCACTATTCACCCCATTTAGAGTGGGTTGTCAAAAGACCCGTTTTTACTTTCACACACTACAATCAAAAGCGTGGCAATAAGTCAAAGTGAAAACTTTTAAATGCCCCCCCCCACACCATAGGAGAAAACTCCCATGGTGAGGAAGGTAATTATTGTTTTTATTTTATTTTCAAAAGAAAATCCCATTAAGGGATTTTGGGCCAGATGTCGCAAGGCATTAGCGCCTCGCAAACGGCGAAAAACGGCGTTTGCGAGGCGCTAATGCCCTCATGCGATGCAGAAACACATATTGCGAGTCGGTACCGACTCGCAAAATGTGTTTCAGACTCGCAAATCGGAAGAGGTGTTCCCTTCCTATTTGCGAGTCGCACCGCGATGTAGCGTTGATTTGTGACCGCAAAAGCGGTCGCAAATCAACTCGCAGTTACCATCCACTTGAAGTGGATGGTAACTCATTCGCAAACGGGAAGGGGTCCCCTTGGGACCCCTTCCCCTTTGTGAATGCTCACAATAATTTTTTTTCAGAGCAGGCAGTGGTCCTATGGACCACTGCCTGCTCTGAAAAAACCCGAAACTAAAAGGTTTCGGTATTTTTTCTATTTGCAGCTCGTTTTCCTTTAAGGAAAACGGGCTGCAAAGAGAAAAAAAAAACTGCTTTATTGAAAAACAGTCACAGACATGGTGGTCTGCTGTCTCCAGCAGGCCACCATCCCCGTGAGTGCCCAGACTCGCTATGGGGTCGCAAACTGCGACCCACCTCATAAATATTTATGAGGTGGGTCTTTGCAACCCCATAGCGAGTCGCAGAAGGTGTCTGAGACACCTTTCTGCATTTCCTATTGCGAGTCGCTGGGACTCGCAATTTGCACCTCGCAAAAGGAAACCTACCTACATCTGGCCCTTTGTTCTTGAAAATAAGAAAAAGTTATTGAAAGTGTCCCACCTGGCACTGTCATGTTGATGGAGCCGCATGGCACACTTTCAATACATTGACAGGAACCACTGTGATGGTGCCTCTTACCAATGTAAGAGATGGCTGTTGGCGTTGCAGACATCTCTAAATTCGGAACACGGTTATTCCATCAAGTCAAGGGACTATTTTGCTCCATTGCCCTGTGTTAGACCTGTCAGCCATAGGGTGGTTTTTCCCCAAATTCTTGCCTTCCTCCTCCTGTTTTTTATTCATTATTGCTGGCCATAGGGCTCTGCACACTTTAGCAATGCTAACTAGAGTTAAAGTGCATGTGTTCACTCCTTAAAAGATGGGTAACATTGTCATATTTAATCTATTTCTAAGTCCCTATTAAAGTGGTACTACATGTACTAAGGCCTGTAAATTAAATGCTCCTAGTGGGCCTGCAGCACTGATTGTGCCATCCACCTAAATAGCCCTTTAAACATGCCCCAGGCCTGCCTTTGCAGTATGTGTGTGCAGCTTAAAACTGCCATTTCAACGCTCCAATCTAAACCTTTTGTAAGGCTGAAACCTTCCTTTTCCTTTCACATCTGTGACCCATAGGGTAGGCCCTAAAGAGCCCATTGGTTAGGATGCAGTGCTTTTAAAAAAGTAGGGCATGTACTTTTAAGTTTTACATGTCCTGGTAGTGAAAAACTCTTACATTTCTTTATCACTACTTCAAGGCCTACCTCTCCCATCGGACAACATTGGATTTACCTTATTGCATTTAGTAAGCTGTAATTTCCAAATAGGAACAGGTAACCAATTCATGTTTGGTGTTTTTGGAATTCTAATGAAAAATCCAACCTTATGGTGAAGTTGGATTTTAAATAACAATTTTGAACATGCCACTTTTAGAAAGTTGGCATTTTCCTGCCTTAAACATGTAGGGGCATGTTTAAGAAAAGTGGCGCTGCACACAGTGCAGTGCCACTTTTCTTGCACCCTTTACCACCCCTCTACCGCCACCATATGTGTGCCGTATTTAAAATACGGTGCACTATGGCGCAGGGTAGGGGGCAATGGCGTCATTTTTTATGACGTTATTGATGTACTCTGCAGGACTAGCGCCAACATTTTGGCACTACTCCTGCAGAGTACAAATGGGGCCATTGTAAACAATGGCGTGCCCCCTTTTAACGCCTGCTCTGAGCAGGCGTTAAAAGTGCCAAAACAAATGACACAAGGAAATCTGTTAGATTTCCTTGCGCCATTTTTTCGGCCCCCCTAACGGGGTAACGCCCCCTTTGCTTACATTATGCCTGGCGCAGGCATAATGTAGCGCAAAGGGTTTCAAAGTGGCGCAATGCACGCATTGCGCCGCTTTGTAAATATGGCATGGGGATTTTGTCCATCTAATGAAACATTAGCGCAAAAAATTTACGCTAATGTGTTGGTACATGGGGCGTGGGGCTCTTGAATATGCCCCTCAGTGTCTGTAGCTTGTCCCTGAGTCACATGACTGGGTGCAGTTGACAGACAGACTTTTGGTATTTCTCCTTCAAAGCCACAAACTATAGAGAGCTTAGACATGCCTGGATGGGCCATCACTGGCAGAATGGAAGGGTGGAGCTGGGCCCAGCACTACTTACACTTGAATGGGCTGTGCTCTGCCTCCACACAAAGGGCTGCATACCCCCTTTAGTTAGCATTGGAACCAGGACAGAGAAGGCAGGAGGCCTTGGGACTTCAAAGGGAAAGCTCTAAAAGCTTCTCCCCCACTTCAGAGACACAACTGAATATAAATACTGGACCTCAGACACCAACTCTTTAGTATACTTCTGGATCTGTGGATACTCTACCTGGAAGAAGGACTGCTGTGTTGTTAAAGAACTGCCACTCTGCTGGGCTGCTGCCCTGCTGAACTTCTACCTTGCTGTGCTGAGCTGCTTCCCTCTTACCTGAGTGATGAGGAACTAAGAACTCCAGTGTGACTGCAAAGGCTAGCTAGTTGGCCATCTGACTTGAGCATCTGGGCTGGAAGGCTCTAAAAATCTTGCTAATTCACTTGGAATCTACCATGTGTGAGTCTTCCCTGACAAGTGGTGCCACCCCAGTCCTGGACCCTTAGAAGTGTGCCTCTGTGGATCTAGCAGGACTGACGCATCTCCTCTGCTGTGCAGTGGCATTACAAAAGCCCCCGCCGCTTTGGTGCTGAGGGGGCCCGAGCTCCAAGGGGCCCC
Source organism: Pleurodeles waltl (assembly GCF_031143425.1). Lineage (NCBI taxonomy): Eukaryota > Metazoa > Chordata > Amphibia > Caudata > Salamandridae > Pleurodeles > Pleurodeles waltl. The sequence continues at coordinate 903,835,681 of NC_090443.1, forward strand.
CTCAGCAAAACTGAAAGGTGGTGGACTGGGGAGCAGGGGGATTTGCAGGGGGGCCTCCTCAAGTTTAGTTACACCACTGCAGCTGCGTGGCCCAAGCAGAACCAATGCATCACCACTGCTGTGTGAATCAGAACAACCGCAAAGATCCACATTACATCTCAGCCTGTCAGCGCTATGAGTCTGCTGCCGAAACACATCCTCAGAGCAGGTACTCGCATCCCTCATCGACGACAGACTTGACGATGATGCCAAACTCCACATTGTAGCCTCACAGCTCCTCAGAACTGAAGCATTGCAAGCCCTTGTCGATGGAATCTTCAACAACCACGCAGCAGGACCTCTCACCACAGCCTTGCCACTTCTTGGAACCAACAAGTCGCTTCACCTGCGTGACACATCTTTGACGCGGATCCTCGCAATGCTCCTCAAACCAGGATTTAAGGTACTCTGTTCAGCAGGTCTTACTGGGTCCCTGTAGCCAGCCCACACTCCATTGTGGTCAGCCTGAACTCAGTTCTGCTTTATGCCTTTTGGCGCTATTTTTAATAAAACTTTTAGTATAGTATAGCTCCAATTTTACTAATTGGATTTAAGTTGTTCTGGTCTTGTTTTATTTATTAAAAATTACTCTATTCTTCTAACTCTGTTGTGGGCTTCTTTTGTGATGTGTTTTCTCTGCGTTACTGTTTGAAGTGTTGCAAAAATACTTTACACATTGCATCTGAGTTAAGCCTGACTGCTCTGTGCCAAGCTACTCAAGAGGTGAGCTCTGGTTAATTTAGAGTTTGCTTGTGACTTCACCCTGAAAAAAAGTGTAGTTGCTGCTTGAAAAGGACCCCCTCAACCAGTAACCAACTTTTTAAAACCCTGACTAAAAATCATTCTCCAAAGTCTAAATCAGCCCATTAGAAGGCATCCACAAATGTAATGCCAGCCCTACCAGCAGCTGAGCAGCAGTTCGCTAATTTCTAAAACAATTGCAGTGGAAATGAAGATTTGTGGTCAAGTACCTTTGGGTACAGTTTGGCATTATTGTTAATATTTGAATAAACAATGCTGATGCACACGACAATACATACAAGACCCAAGTCACATCACCACTATTAAATTCACTTTTCATGAACTCTCCATCAACCCCAGCAAAAGAGCATGTGGTCAGGCAGGCTCTGAGACCTAGGACAGAGGTTAAAGATTGACAGGTTACAGATAGGGTGACATGGAGCCGGCAGACAAACTGACAAGCAGGAATTCTAGACCAGTCCCACAAATAGGCGGAGCGACACCACAATGGTCTGAGAAAATTGGCCACAATAAAATACACATGGCCAGAGGGGTTTGCACATTCCCCAACACGTCATAAAGTCACATGCCACATGAAGTTAGGAACACTTAGCCAATCAGAACACAGCACATGCAGCAACCACGCACCCCTCAAACTGAACACCTGGACACGTACTTGCTGCCCACATTGTGCCCTGCAAAGTCGAGGACCATCTGCATTTGTTATCCCGACCTTATTTATTACTCCAAGACAATTGCTTGTATTCTTTACCCAAAAAAGGATGTTGTAATTGTTTTATGGTACCTAGAGAAATGTATGAAACACTGCTCAGAACCACTTTATTTTGCGACAGTCCTCAAACCCCAGTTCTGTAACTGTTCTCCGGCCGTAATGTTCAATTAAATAAACTGTTCCTGTTTTACCAGACGCCTCTTCTCTTGTTTTTCTAGGTAAATTTACATTCGACCAACATGATGATGAATAAGCCCTTTTGAAAGGATCCCCAGAACACGAGGCATCCAGCTGTACAAACTCTCTGGTCAGGCAGCCCCTTAGGTAAAGAGAAACAGTACGTCTGTCAATGTTGGGTGTCTGTTGTCTCCTCCTGAACCTGGAATGGAGCAATGAAAGGATGAAATACCTTTATGTGGACAACAAAAAGACAATTATGGGAATTGAGGGAATTAACTGGGGATTGCGAAGTTCGCAAATTATCTTTAAACCATAACCGGTCCAAGAATGTCAGGTCCAGGCGAACACTAATGCAACACACATCTATATTAATCCTGCTTCGACAACGAAGATCTTATCTTCATCAAAAATCCTCAATGGATATGTAAAAAGTATACACTCAGTACGGGGCTCAGAGCAGTCATTAATTGGTCCAGTTGAGCCAGAAATTGATGAGGAACTTTTAATACTAACTGGGAAAACAATCAAGTGTTTGAAAGACCTTTAGAAAGTGGCATTGTTGCAATCAGGATAAGAACAGATAAGTTACTTGTTGGGTCATAATGTAGGGTGTATGGTACAAGATGCAGAGCATCTGGCCTTTTGCCCTTGCGGGGTCCCAAAATGACAAAATACAAAATTGGCTTGTTCTTTATATGTTCTTTGTTGCAGATACCCAGGGAAGGGTGCTCTGGGAAAGGTTGCGAAAACAGAGAGTAGAGAAAAACAAACTGTAACTTGAATGGTTGTGTGGTGGGCCACGAGCATGTCACTTGTCCACTCCTGTCCCACTGCTTCTGCACAGGTTTTTGGGACCACTGGTCGGGTAGTTAAGAGGCTTGGTCTAGTAGAGTGGTTGGGAGATAGGGTCAAGCACAGGTGGGGCTTTAGTCATGTGCTGGGACACACTTGTGTCAACCATCCAGCACCTAAAGTACCAAGAATTCCAAGCTTGGGTACCACCAAGAAAGCGCCCATATATTGTAATGTGAGCTTTCGAAGGTCCAGCTCTCCTCTGCCTCACTCTAACAAACCTTGGCTATTCAACCCTTTCACCTCACTAGCCATTGATAATCAAGCATTCTGACCATCCAGAATGTCTTTTTATTGCAAATAGTTTGTATTGATCTGTCAGCCTGTACAGTCTGTGTCAAATATTAAATAGTATTAAAATTTATGTCATCCTATGCCAAGGGCAAGACATATCCAAACTTTAAGTTTTGCTCAAATGCTCTAGGGAGCTAACAAGTGTGCTACTAATGAAGTGATGCACTATGTGCCAGTCTGCCAACGTGAATCCAGGCACGAATTTTCCACACTATGTAAAGTACACTTAGTCATAACAGTTTTCGAAATACCATAGTGCCACCTGTACGTAAAGTGCTAAAACAGCCCGCAAGCTCTTCACTATCTTCTTCACTGGCAGTGTGGTAGGCTGCATATGTACATCCTGACTAAGAAAGTTCTTGACAGCGTGGCTCTTCTGGGATTTGGACAGCGTGGCTCTTCGGGGATTAGTCTATCACAAGCAAGTCCCGATGAGGGGTGCTTGCGGTTCTCCCTCCTTTGCCTCTCTGTCCATATATAACCACACCATGTGTGTGTAAGGTGCAAACTGCCAGTAATACCTTTTTTCAGGTGACGAATGACTGCGCGTGAACAGGAGATGCAATTTAAGCACATAAAGTTCACTAGACTGATTATTAGTCAAAGGGGATTTCCACTGACATTTTACGACACGATTAATGCATGAAGCATAATGCTTCTTGTTAATTAAACCTTCCTCACTTCGGAGAGATGCAAATGTAACACAGTTAATGTTACATTGCAAAGGAAAGGAGTCGTGATGTGTAAATGGGTGAATTACATAGGAATGAGCCAGTTACCACGCATACATATGTACCTAGTTCATTACTGTGCAGCATTCACTTATACATGAAACAAGGCACGAGGAGACACGCCGAGACACAGTTCTTGACGATGTACCTGCCTGCAATTTTCCTTCTGCACCATTTCTACTTCTAGAAAGATGTGTGACTGGTGGCTCTGATGGTTAGAATGAGCCCACTGCTCCAGTTTCTTACTTCTTCCTCTCAGATTTTTAGGTGCTGAGTGTATGGGTTTCGCCTAGTCACCCTCCAGATCTGTGACACTCAAGTGGATCACACCTTTTAGTGGTTTATAAAATGGCCAACCGAATGAATGCAGATCTGAACTTTTACAGCAGCCTGTCAAACAGACCTTTTGCTAATTGAATACAGGGAGTGGGCTTTGGTGCATCCCTTTCGAACCGTTGGCTTTTTTTGGCCAGCCTCTTTCACCATTGGCTTGAAACTGTGGGGAGATTTAAGAGTCCCTAGCGCCTCCTTGCGTCACATTAATGTAATTTTTGTTTAGGCTAATGTGGCCCAACAAGGCTAAAATCGTTGCACCAAATTTACAAAGTGGCACAATGCATGCATTGCACCATTTTGTAACCCTTTGCACCACATTATGCCTGTGCCAATGCATATTGTATGAAAAGGGGGCATTCCCACATTAGGGGGGCTGAAAAAATGGTGCAAAGAAATTCAAGAGATTTCTTTGTGTCATTTTTTTCGGCATTTTTAACGCCAGCTCAGAGCAGGCGTTAAAAGGAGGCACACTATTGTTTACAATAGACCTCAATGAGCTTTACAGGATTAGTGTCAAATAAAATTGTGACGCTAGTTCCCTAACTACTGCCATGGTGCGCCATATCTTAGATACGGCGCAAACATGGTGGCATTAGGGGGGTTGCTAAGGGGCGCAAGAAAAGTGGTGCTGCACTAGGTGCTGCACTTTTCTTAAATCTGGCCCTCTGTTCGTGACATATTGGCGCTGCCCAGCGAAGTATTTATCTCTCACATAACGCTACCAGTATTTATCTCTCACATAACGCCACCAGTTGATTGGGTGTATTCTAGCACACACACTTGAATGCTTGCATTGAACTGCTCTAGGGACTAGCTTACAACTATATCCTTCTCTAGCCTCTCCTGTTGGCTTCCTCTCACGTGCCTTGCTCTAATGTGCTAATATAGCATGTGTTAGCACATTAAACCCAGACCCACTGGCTTTGCCAATACTTTTTTTTAATGCTTCCCATTAAATCGACAGTGTGTCAGGGCGACCCTCCCTACAGAGATTTATTTACACGGGGCAAACAAACGCTCACTTTAGTACAAATGGACTGCCTCCCGCATACTCGGCTGGTGGGTGTAACGCTGTAGTGCATTCAGTTATTAGCAACAAAACAAAACCAAAAAAAAGAAAGAAATGGGGCCATTTTGATGTACCCTTTTTGCTACCCACAAGCTCCTAATACACAGGACTTGGCATAAAGCTGAATGTGTTCAGTTAGTGAGCCTGGTGCGCATTCTATAATACCTGTCAAGGGTTTACAGCGATGTGGTTGGTATATTTCTACTGATAGAGATACATATTTGCATAACTGTATATAATAGCATTTTTGTATTTATTGGCATTACCGTATTTAATTGCCGGACGACTTTTTCTCTAGAGGGACACACCCCATGATTCTGTGATTGAAACTTCTTTAATAGCATAAAGCAGTGCGAACACCCTGGCTCTGGAAAGGATTGCTGCATTGATTGTTTTGATTTATACTCTTCGCCACTGCAATGCATTTGTTTTTTTCTTTTGCTCTGCCCTATATTTTATAGAGCCCCGAGCTGGTCCACAGAGTTCCGCATCTAAATGCAAAGCGAATATCGTGGCCATAATAAACTGCAGGCAGCGTTGTTCCTCATCTCGTGCGGCTGTCGAGTCAAATGAATATGATGTAACTGTGAGACTTTTACCTCGTATTTGTCCTTCCTTGTCTGCGACTTTGTTGCGGTCTAGAGGGACAATGCTGTGTGAGTCATCATCTGGTTACTTCATCTCTAAACCAGGTTTTTTGGAATTCTAGCCTTCTATTTACAATTATATTATACTCTATTTACACACCGTTCTAGCAAAAATGTACATTCTAGGATACTGAAAAGGAATTACAAAATACTTATGCATGTCTTAAAATAAGCGTGACTGATTCCTTACATTTACAAACTCTGTGAACTATTAATTACATCTTGAAAAAAATCAGAGCACTGCATCAGCACTGTACAAAACCTACACAAGTTAAAAACAGTGGAGCAGCACTAGGGAACAGTCACTCCCTGCCTAGATACTGCTGGCAGTGGTTTGATCCACTGGGTGATAGAGATCAAATTTTACTGATACTTTAGTTGCATACAAGTTAGCATATGATCACTTTCAAATCTTAATTTAAAAGCCTAACAGAAATTAACATAGGAATGTGAAATGTGCACATTTGAATAATGGTGGACAATGTGGCCTCTATTCCTGTTTGTCATCATGTTTTAACATGAAAGATACTGTGTATTTATATTTGAGTGAATTATCGATAAGAATTAACTTTGAAAGTATTATTTTTAAGAGAAATGAAGTATACTATGAGTACTAAATTAATAGAAATAAATCGTACTTAGACTGATTTAAATGAATTTATTAACAAGAGTTTCATGTGTGCAAAAAAATAAATGCACATTTAAATTGTGTTCTAAAACATCGTAAATGATATTTGCAATAAAATAATTTGCTTTGCATAATTGATTCAATTGTAAGGTGCGTAATAGGATTCATGTGTATTAACTGTACTAATGTGCATTTAGGTTTTCTTAACTAGACTAGGCCTGAAGATTCATTTTTGTAGCAGTAGAGGAAAATTACTCGTTTATTCTGTTCCCTCTGACCTGAAGTAATTCCTAGGTTGCTGACATGATGTTGAATGTCCTATTGTATTGAACACGAAGAACATGTTTCAATGTTAACTACTTAGCAATATTTGTTCAAGCCTTCGAACAAGACAGAAAGCCTTATTAACTTCATATGAAAATTGTTTAGCTCATCCTGTGTACCATGAGAAAGGATCCCGAAGCAAAACTCAACTAGAAAATGTAATTGTTGGTGGAACTGTATGAATTCATTCACATGAACATGCGCTTTCTCTGAGAAAATCCAGAATAGTTGCAGACTTGATGGTGTAAACAGTTAACAGTGAAAGATTTTTGAAATTTTTAGTCTAGTCCACTCCTGCTTTGAGTCTGCTGCAGTTTGCCAAAGCCTGAGAGTTCTTGGGTCTCATGCTGTCACCTCCTGCCCAGCTCCAAGTCTTCTCCCATATTTAATCTTTATGTTATGGGTTTCCTTTTAGTCTTAATTGCCCTACTTACTTATGCTGCTCAGTACTAATATGTCCAAACAATTCTGAAATGCTAACTAGACCAATGTGCAGCCCATGTTCTGCACCGTCCTGATGCTGCTGTCTACTGATGTCGCGAGAAGATGAATGCTCTCCCTGTTTTTTTCACAAACTGCTTCTCTCGTACCCTGTGGCAAAACTAACACTATAGTTTTGTTCCACTCCATTCATGATTAAATGCTACTACATCCTTTACTCTAATCACAGTCCTGAGTAAAGAACCTTTTTTCACCTTTAAATGACTGACCAGTTCTTTCAACCTTGTCTACATTATTAATGGCCAAATCAGTCATCTTATCTCTCTATCTATACATTTCGTAAACTGTGCTTATCATGTAAACCACTTACTTCAAATCATCTTTCTTCAACCACTTAGAATAGTCTTCAATGATTCTAGAGAAATTTATATAATATACTCAGTATAAATCATTGTGAGACCCCCTATTTCACCTCTCCTTAATTAATGTACTCAAGGTACCTCACTGTCTCGGACTGTACCATTGGCATAGTCTCCCATACTGTGTTAAAATTCCATATGAGAATTAGTCCTTAAAATGAGGGCTCATTGTTTCTGAGATAACCACTTTACCTAGGTCTTCTCAAAAGGATGCTCCGTTTAGAGCTGTATTTTCCCACCACCCCTTCCCCTACTTTCTTTCATGGGAAGACCATGCCCAGATTTACACAGAGCAACACAATGTATTGCAAGGATACATTTACTATCCAGTTCAAAAAGTTTTACACTGTCCTCTCTTCTCTTCCTTCTAGCCCTGGAACCTTTGTCTGCTGCAATTGCTGATACATACAAGCTGATACATACAATTCTTAGGAAAGCATGACCCCTTAAAGAGTTTTTATAACTCAACAACATCTTGCTCACTCTTATTACACTTAATACTCCTCTACCCATACTGATGTCACTTATTCGTTCATTCTCGTGGTTCTTGAGCAAAATGATAAGCTGGGAGAAATGTTAGGACTTCCCATATCTTGTATTGCCACCAAAGCCAGTCTCCATGGATATGATATGAAGTGGACTCCTAAGGGGCTCAAATACCTTGGAGTTTGTGTTAACAGGGGACTGGAGAGAATGGTGAAAGATAATGCAACTCCTAATATTCTGGACAAGATGTTATTTTGTCCACTGGACCCACCTTATTCTACCAATGTGTCATTGGAAACAACATGAATGTGGCTTCTAGATATAGTTGTCTCCCAGGGACACTACCAATACACAATCATTCACTAAAACAAATCAACCCAGGAATGAAAATGTATGTATTGGAGGGAAATCTATGAAGATTGGACATGCATTGTAACTCTAGTTCTGAGAAGCAAGAAGGTCGATATGGAAGATGAGAAGTGAAATATGTGGTTATTATGATAGGTGCATGCTGACAGCATTATAAAATAGATTTAGATATAGATTAGCAGTCAATGAAGTTGTCAAAGGTGCGACCAATCCATCAAAGGTTCCTCCCTAATACGCTATTGGTACATAAGGAATTGATGTGCACCCAATGGTTTAAGACCAACACAGACAAAATGGAAATGCTGATTACTCAAAGAATATCACATATTTGCCATCCTGCTCTTTATCCATCTGTATCTGTCTACAACCTTTAGATTTTGTGCCTGTAAAAAGCCCTGTTGTCAAATGTGGTTTGGCTCTTTTTGTGAAGAATCATATTTGGTGACCTTAGTATGCACTTTTCATTTGAGGAAGATCCTATCCATTCTACCTCCTCTGTCTACATGAAGTTGGTGCACCATTATATCACCAGTTCCTGGTTCACACCTGGACTATTGTGATAATATTTTTTTAGGAATCAATATAACCAATGGGACAATTGTATCTCTCAAATGGAATAGAGTAACTTCGGCCATATTTGCAGGTACCAAATCATGGGCAAAGATAATTATGGCTCTGCGCAGGCTCGTCTACTGGACTGGTGCCAAGCCAAGTCGATATGTACACAAACAATTAAAGGTTTCGTAGGGAGCTTCTAGTCAACTAATTTACAAAATGTATCCAATTTCTTCAGTTTCCCATCACATTTATTCCAAAGATTAACAAAAAAACATTGGCCTTGATTATGACATTGATAGCAAATGCCGCCTACCGCCATGGCGACGGACGCCAACATACCGTCGCCGTGGCTACCGACCGTCCATGGCATTATGACCGTAGACAGAATTCCGCCAGAAGGCTGGCGGAATTCCGTCTACGGTCATGGCGGTGAACGGCAGTAAGGTGGCGCTGCTGCCAGCAGCTACTCCACACCAGCAAAACACTGCCTACCGTATCATGTTCCATGATACAGCCTGGCAGTGTTTTGCTGGCGGACGCTGCTGCTGGCAGGAGCGCCGCTTCCCGTCTCCTGCCGGAGGACCCCCTGCAAGCAGGTATGTCAGGTTCTCTGACAGGAGCAGGGGGTGGGGGGTGTTGTGTGCATGTGTGGGGGGGGTGTGAGTGTGTGTGAATGCATGCATGCATGTGTAATGTGTGTGTGCATGAGTGGGTGTGAGTGTACGTGCATGTTGTGTTGTGAGATTGCGTGTGTGCCTGGATGTATGTTCGTGAGTGTTGCTGTAAGTGTGTATGAATGTTTGAATGCGTGGGTGAATGTGTGTATGCATGTGTGTATGGGTGTGTATGTATGTGCGTGTATGTGTGTAAATGTGCGGAGGGATTCGGGAGTGTGAGGGTGGGGGAAGAATCTGGGGAGGGGGGCGGGGGAGACCCCTATCAGTGCCAGGGATGGAATTCCCTGGTACTGATAGTGCCTACCGCCATGGTTTCAGTGGCGGTACAGAAACCACTGAAACCATGGCTGTGGGTGGAGTCAAAATGCCATGGGCGGCCTAGTGACAGCAGACGGGCTGGAGACTATAGTTTGGAATAAATTGATGCTTCTAGGAACAAGCCTATAATTATTTGTATCAAGTGTATGATTTTTTTATGTTAGGCTTTAATCTTACAAGGTGTTTGAGAAACAGATGATCAATTATTGATGCAAGTGTTGGGACGCCTCAATAGAAATAATTTGTTACTGAAATACAATGCTTTATTGTTAAGATTTGCAATAAATGGGATGAGAAACTAAAGAAATGTTGTTCAAGTGTTTACTAGGAGCTCCCTACGAAACATTTAAATATTTGCAGGTACGTCAAGTAAGGTAAATGTGCTCTAGTTAATGTATTCATGTTAGGGATTGAAGAGATTATATTAATTCGCTTTTCTTGTCTATGATTCAAGGACTGTACATATTTTTGAGTTAATATTGTTTCTGATGTCACTCTTTTGTATGTAGATTCATTTTTTAAATGTTGTTGATGAATTTCCTATGGACAGGTGTCTTTTGAAGTCTTTCTGTGTTTGGCTATATTGTTCTTTTTTAGCATATAAATTATGCTTTGTTTTTATCTTATTGAGAGCCCTGAAGAAGTTTCATAGTGGGAAAGGAACAAAACATATTGGCTGTTATGTTGCTTTTCTAATCAAGATTAATTAAAGAAATTTTAATTGGCACTTTGGACTACTTATTTGATTATATTCTCAAGTGTGGTTTTCCCTAGAAACACAGTACAAGATCAGGGATGGCCCTTAGTCCAAGAGAGGTCACATCCTGCAATTGGTATATTGCACATTCCCTAATTTCAACCGATTCTGTTATAGTTTGAATGCAATCAATCAGTACTATTGCAAGCTCTTCCCACACCTTACACCTCTTCCCTACTTCCTTCCCACCCCAACCAATTTCTTCATGCAATTCTGTGATACCTCTATGCTTCTTTTTATATATCGACCAGATAAATTTGTTGTGCACTATATGCTCATTGTATTCGCCACTGGAATAATACCTTTGTAAGTGAATACTTTGTGAGTTTTCTCCTAATAAATCATTTTTGCAAAATAAGACCCAGCACTCCCTTTTAAAGATACTAGATAATTAAAAACAGATTCTGGGTGTACTTCTTGAAAGCCAAGGTTAAATTTCCTTTGTGAACACTTCAAGAGGCCTGACTTGCCTTCTTCCTTCACATCCTGTAAGCTACATCAGATCTGCTACTGCAGTCTCATAAACAAACAAACACAATCATCTCTAGGGAGACTGGCCCCAAATACCTCTGAAGCCTGATAACCTTCATAATCTTAACACTAGGACCATCACCCAGGATGTGATCTCCCAAAAATTCTCTGAAGGGAGATTCATTTTCTACCCTTCTCAAGAAACCAATTCTGGGCACTCTCTTTGGTTCTCCATGAAAGAGTGAAGCCTATTGAAGGTTATAATCTTGGTTCCCAAGCTATTATTCTGTCACCTAGCTAATCAAACTCTTCTCATCATGCAAGCCCTTGAGACCACTGGTGGGCTGTCACTGCAGGTATCATGGCACAACCCCTCCTCCCATTTTCTAGAGAATGAGTGTCTGTCAGACTGAGCAAAGATCAGCTTAACAGACATTCATCATAGCAAAGTCAGATAGCCAAGTGCTTTAACATACACTCAGTGGCATAACATAGGCCCCTGCAGCCCCTAGGGTGCGGGGGCCCTGAGTTCCAGGGCCCCCCCTCAGCAGAGTACCCTGTCCTGACAGCTCCTGACTGAGCCGGGAGGGGGCCCCTCCATGTACCTTGCAGGGGGGACCTCTGAAGTTTTTCTATGCCACTGCATACACTAATTTAAAGGCGCCAATGCAGCCAAGGTTTGTCATATTGAAGATCTCACAGCCCTGAGGGCAATGCCATCATCATCAGCCCTGTCTCTTTAAGAGAGTCTTCCACTGCTCTTGCGAACGTGTCAAGGCCCCTGAAAGATGAATGCAATGTATGAGCTTTACAAATTCCCCAAATACAAATAAAAAGACGTAATCAATGAAGCTCTCTTTTAAACGTGTAATGCAACATATTATTAACACAATACATAATGTTTTCACTCCATAAATCTGAGCTATAGTGTAATTTTCTTTTCACTGCTTTCAATCTGCCTGTGCAGAATCAGTACCTCAGAGGAACAAAGAGCTAAAGGGAAAGTGGCAAGCTATGAAAGGAAATGAAATGTGGATACTGTGGACTTTTATCTATACCCATTTATTGCATGCAAATGTTGGAATTTCAATTCAGGCGTATTAACTTCAAAAAAGTTAGAATTTCAATGAATGATTAGCCACATTGGAAACAAAATAACAGCCTTGGAGGAAAAAGGTTTTGGTATGTAGGTGTTCTAATAACTGGAACCGCTTGAATGGCTCTGTGAAACAAATATCTGGCATTTTTATATTTAAGGCAGACACAGATCGCATTCTCAGTGCAACACTAAAGGCAATCCTCATTAGATAAATCAGGTATTTGGCCCCTAATTTATCCTATTGTGACTTCTCACATCTGCTATGTGATTTTGAGCAGACTCAGCGTGAACTACGAGGGGAGCGTCACAAAGGCTGATGAGTTTGAATCTTCCCAATAATTCCACTAGAGGGAGGAAGAGAGCAATAATTTGCATCAGAGGCTCGGTTATTTTAGATTACTCTGGCATACTTGCTCTTCAAGGTCAAAGCTGCGTTCAGATAAGAGATCAAACGTACCTGTTCGTTCACTGTGCCTTAGAGTATGCACACAACACCTGGATCCAGGTACTCCATGTGATAACATGACGAAGGAGTGAGAAAAGGAAGAAGAAAGTTACATTGTGAAAAAAAGAGCAATGGCAACAAGCAATAGCAGAGCCAATCCGGGGTGGGGTCGTGGGAGAGGATTGAAAAACTGGTAGTTGTAATGTTGTGGTATTGGAGTGGTGTTGCAGTGATATTGGAAATTGCCTGTAGAGTGTCAGTGTAAAGCTAGGGAAGGTAATTGTGGAATGGGTGGTAATATCTGATAGTGGTTGTATTATGTTATTCTACGAGCATTTGTCTAGCATTTTACCATTTGCACAGTATTGCAGAGCTTTGAAAGTCTGACTCCTTTTCTTGTGGTTGGAGTGTTTTTTCAGTAAGGACCAGTCATTTCAATCTGTTGTTTTGTGATGGTTAATGACATGTACAAACGTGGCAAGGGGAGATATAGGCACAGATTTACAAACATTCTGAGCTTTGCGACACAAAAGAGATGTAAACCAGCGCAAAATGTTTTTATGTAATTTAATTGACTTTTTTCGCTTTGGAAAGTTGGCTGGAAGTAAAGCAAACCAGTTCAAAGCACCGATTTGCGTTACTCTGCGTCAAGTGGACGTCCATGGCTGGTACATGGGTAACCACATGCAACCACTCATGGTTTTTGACTCAAAAACCCATTTACTAACAATAGTAGGCAGAGTTTTGTGCCAACAAATAATGACACTTGGAAGCGGGCATTTAAAGAAGAAATGTATTTATTTCTCCTAACTTTTCCCAGTTTGCATTTATGATACGCTGTACAGAGCACATCCTGAGTGGGAAAAATTGTCAAATTTATATAGGTATAAAGGGTACCCTTCCAGTATAAAACATATGCTAGACATCACACACTCCATTTCACTATGGTGCAAAGGTGTGTACTTGGTGCTAGGCAGCATGATTCTGTGCCAGCGCTAGAAAGAGAGCAGGACAGGGCCATATCTCTGAAAATAGGGCACTTTACTGCTCCCTCCTTGTCATGCAACACAGCTCAAAAAGGTTGGGTGCTGTTCTGTATTCTGTGACATCTTTCCAAATCTGGGCTCCATTGTGTTGCAATTGTGTGGCTGCGCCAGGCAGTGGGTAGTTAAGTTGTGAAGAGATTTAGGCGGTCATTACAACATTGGCGGTAAAAGCCATGTACCGCCGTGCAGAAGATCGCCAACACACCGCCGCGGCCGCGGAAATCCACCACAGTTATTATGACCCACAGCTCAGAATCCTCCAAAATTCAGACACCCACACAAGCCTGCCACACCAAAGGTCAGTGATAAACTGGTGAAAACAAAACCTCCACCGTCACGCCAACAGAAATACGCCCACACTATCACGACACACGAATCCACGTGGTGGTCTTTCAACCGCGGTATTCCATTGGCGGTACACACCACTGCGCTCAAAATACACACACATTTATAAAACACAGCCACATTGGGCAATTCGAAATACACACACCTGATACACATGCACACACCGCTCCCACACACCCAACACAATATAAAACACACACCCACAAACCCTTACGACAACAAATCACGAATGAAGGCCAGAGAGAGACACCACCATCAACAACACTAGCATCAACAGGCACACAACACCATCACCCACATAGCTTCCACGCACCGCACTCTACACACCACTACATATCAGCACACTTATCACCCCACACACCACCCCACACATCACTTACACCACCCCATGGCACGGCAAAGACACCCCAGGTTCTCGGAGGAGAAGCTCAGGGTCCTGGTGGAGGAAATCGTCCGGGTAGAGCCACAGCTATTCGGAGCACAGGTGCAGCACACCTCAATTGCAAGGAAGATGGAGCTATGGCGAAGAATAGTGGACAGGGTCAACGCAGTGGAACAGCACCCAAGAAATCGGGATGACATCAGGAAGAGGTGGAACGACCTACGGGGGTAAGGTGCGTTCCGTGGTCTCAAGACACCACCTGGCGGTTCAGCGGACTGGCGGCGGACCCCCACCTCCTCCCCCACAACTAACAACATGGGAAGAGCAGGTCTTGGCGATTCTGCATCCTGAGGGCCTCACAAGAGTAGGTGGAGGAATGGACTCTGGTAAGTCAAATCTTAACTATTACATCCCCCACCCTACCTGCATGCCAGCACATACCCCACCCTCACCCTCACCCCCATCACTCTAACTCCTCACAAATGTCCCAACATCACAAACCACACATCCTAACACCAAGCCCCACATGCAACAACAAAGCATGGACACCCATCACCAAAGCATGCCCACTGCACATACCCATACACCCCCCTAAACCATCACACAAGGTCCCACACAGGAATGCAAGCATTGGGGTACACGGTCACCCACCCATTGCACACCATGACACACACAGATATAATAACCATCCTTTTATACCCCTGCAGGACCCCTACCCAACGTCACCGGACAGGAGGGTCCACACATGTCCAGACCACCAACAGAAGAGGCCCACAGTGATGACAGCACCTCTGTCCAACTGCATCTAGATAATCAGCCCGGCCCATCGGGGACCTCGGGACAGTCGGTTCCCCACACCCAGTCACAGGCCACCACCGAGCTTCCCCCCTCTGGAAACACCAGCACAGCACCCACCCAGCGGGCCCATACCTCTGTCCCCAGGACACGTCAATCAGCTGTGTGTCCACCAATACAGGGAACCCAGGCTAACCCACCACCCCAACAACAACAGGGACCTGGGGACAGTGGTAGTGGACACACGGTCCAGGGGACAGAGGCCCAGGAACACAGGGGAACTGGGAGCGCTGCTGTGCGACAGGGGGCGGACAGGCCCAGGGAACCCACTCTCCACGAGGCCCTGTCCTCCATCATGGGAGCCTACCACCACTCCCAGGAGACGATGGCAACGGTACTGGCCAAGTTTCAGGAGACCCAGCACCTGCAGGAGGAACAGTATATGGGCTTCAGGGAGGAACTCAGAACCATCAATTCCACCCTGGGCACCATCGTAGGGGTGCTGAAGGAAGTACTCAACACCAGGAGGGACACTGTGGCACTACAAGGGGCCCCTGACACTAGCCTGGACGATGAACTGCCCACCACCTCCGCCGGCGCTAGTGGACAGGAGGCACTGCCACAGGACCACCACACTAGCACTCCACCCCCTGCAGAGGGATAACCACCTCGCAAATGGTCCCTGAGATCCTGGACAAAGACGGTGAACGATGCCAAGACCTCCGCCAAGAAATGAGACCACCCTGATTTTCATCCTACTGTCCCACTTTGTCACCCTGTCCATCCTTAAACTGCCCCAGCTCCACTTCCTATGCCCATATGGGCAATGCACCTGTGAGACTAATAGACTGGACTCTGCCGTGGACATTCCTCCGCCATCACCCCTCACCATTTTACAACCTCCTCCAATATTGAGCACTTAAATAAACACCCTTAAAGCACAAAACAACCTGGAGTCTGTCTGTGATTTCGGAATACTGTATTAGCAATAACTGTGACAAAAAGCTTTTTCATTGGTAATATCAACATACTTATGTCACACAGCTCTAGTCCATGAGGAATCAAAGCAGATGTCACACAGTGGGACCCACATTTGTGAAATCGTAAGGGAAAGTGACAACTCAGTGACCATACACTGGGTGAAAACGACAGACAGTAGAGAGGCAGTAGTGTTTAAGTACATGTACTAGGCAGGTCTGTATTCTTACCTGTGTGTCACTGGAAATATTGCTGGATCACTGAGTCCCTGTTGTCCATGTCTTCTTCCTCTGCTTCCTCGTCTTCACTGTCCACAGGCTCCACAGCTGCCACAACACCGCTATCTGGACCATCCTCCTGCAGAAAAGGCACCTGTCGTCGCAAAGCCAAGTTGTGAAGCATACAACAGGCCACGATGATCTGGCACACCTTCTTTGGTGAGTAGAATAGGGATCCACCTGTCATATGGAGGCACCTGAACCTGGCCTTCAGGAGGCCGAAGGTCCGCTCGATCACCCTCCTAGTTCACCCATGGGCCTCATTGTAGCGTTCCTCTGCCCTTGTCCTGGGATTCCTCACTGGGGTCAGTAGCCATGACAGGTTGGGGTAACCAGAGTCACCTGCAAATGGCGAGGGACAACTGTTAGACACACACTAACCTGGAGGGATATACCCAAACCCACACAATCATTCCGACTGACTAGCTTCCAGGTGCTCACCTAATAGCCACACACGGTGCCTTTGGAGTTGACCCATCACATAAGGGATGCTGCTATTCCGCAGGATGTAGGCATCATGCACTGAGCCAGGGAACATGGCATTCACATGGGAGATGTACTGGTCTGCCAAACATAACATCTGTACATTCATCGAATGATAACTCTTCCAGTTTCTGTACACCTGTTCACTCCTGTGGGGGGGGGTACCAAAGCCACATGTGTCCCATCAATGGCACCCATGATGTTGGGGATATGTCCCAGGAAATAGAAATCACCTTTCACTGTAGGCAAATCCTCCACCTGAGGGAAAACAATGTAGCTCTGCATGTGTTTCAGAAGGGCAGACAACACTCTGGACAACACGTTGGAAAACATAGGCTGGGACATCCCTGATGCTATGGCCACTGTGAAATGACCCACTTGCAAGGGAATGGAGCACTGACAGCACCTGCACTTGAGGGGGGATTCCTGTGGGATGGTGGATAGCTGACATCAGGTCTGGCTCCAACTGGGTACACAGTTCCTGAATTGTGGCACGGTCAAGCCTGCATGTGATTATCACATGTCTTTCCTCCATTGTCGACAGGTCCACCAACGGTCGGTACACCGGAGGATTCCGCCATCTCCTCACATGTCCCAGTGGACGGTGCCTATGAAGGACAAAAGTGAGCACAGAGTCAAACAACTCAGAGGTATGTACCCACAGCTTACACAGAACACCATTCATTAATCTAAAGAGTGGCCTGTATGTGTGTTGAGTCTAGGCCTAGGTATGTGTGACGCAGTTGAAATTGTAGGCATGTGGGCCCCTGAAATGGCGGCTGTCTGACCTGTAAAGTGGGACAATGGGATGTGAGGTAACTGCGCTGGCGTTGTACACCGTCGTGGTAGGTGGTCGAAGACCGCGGCGCAATGCTGCATTGGTTAACATTGGACCCTATGGGTCCCAGGAGCCAATGACGATGTACGCCGGCGGTGACGGTGCGCACCGCCGTGGACGTGACCGCTATTTTCTATCTGTTCAATCACTCGATACCTGATCTTCGACAGGAGAGGACCTACACTGCAAGTGCTGCTGTGACCTCGGTCTGGAAGAGACAATGGCTCGAGTGTCTGGGGAAAGGGCCCCTGCCTTCACATCAGAGGAGTTGGAGAAACTCGTGGACGGGGTCCTCCCCAGTACACGCTACTCTGCGGTCCTCCAGACAAACAGGTAAGTACACTGTGAGCATGCTGTATGGGCTATGCCTGTGTGGAGAGGGGTGGATGTTAGAAGGAAGGGGGAGAGTGCGGCGTGCATGAAACGACGGTGAGTGCATGTGCCACATGGCAAGGGTAGGGATGGGGGCCAATCACTTTGACGGTGCAGTTGGTAATAACTTTCTCTTCACCCTGTACAAATCATGTAGGTCAACGCCCACCAGAAGAAACATATTTGGCGTGCCATCGCCAAAGACGTCCGGACCCTGGGGGTCTACCACAGATGTAGCACCCACTGCCGGAAAAGATGGGAGGACATTCGCCGCTGGAGTGAGAAGACGGCGGAGGCTCATTTAGGGATGGCCTATCAACGTGGGAGGGGTGCCCGTCGCACCATGACCCCCCTGATGTTCAGGATCCTGGCGGTGGCATACCCGGAGTTGGATGGGCACTTGAGGGCATCACAGCAGCCACAAGGGGGTGAGTACACTCGCATTCTGCTGATTTTGCGCGCAGTGGAGGTGTCTGGGTGGGGAGGTGGGCTGTGGTATTCCCTAGGCCAGGGTGAGTTCCGTAGGCAAGGTCCCTCCGTAAGGCAGGCCATGTGGCACCCCACCACACCTCTGTAGAGTGCCAACTACACCTAATCATGCCCCTGTGTCATCCATGTGTGCAGATGTCGTCCATAGCCTAGTAGGCCATTTCCCAGGAATTGAACAGTGGAGCCCAAGAGCACGGCGTACTGCAAGGGGGCTTCTGTGTCTGTCATGTCCGCCAACGGTAGCGGTAATGCATGCACTCAACATGTCTTTCTTCTGTCGCCCCCCCCCTTTTTGTGGTCTCCCTGTTCTTGTGTGCATTAGCATCATCAGGCGGAGGAGCAGTGGCACCGGAGCACGAGGGGCCTGCATCCCACATGGCCAGGGAGGGACAGACTACGGAATCGGACTTCACCAGTGGGACGGAGGGCGAGGGGAGCTCCACGGCGGGGACAGGAGCTGAGACCAGTGACACGGACCCGTCCTCTGATGGGAGCTCCCTTGTGGTGGCGGCAACATCTGTGCCCCCCATCTACAGGTACAGCCGCCACCCCCCCTTCCAGCACCGCCCTCCCAGCAGCCCCTCAGCCTTCGCCCCGTGCCCGCTCACCCAGGAGGGTGGGCATCACCTTCGCCCCAGGCACCTCAGGCCCTGCCCCAGTCACCCCTGCTGCCCTCAGTGAGGAGGCCATTGACCTCCTCAGGTCCCTCACTGTTGGGCAGTCTACCATTTTGAATGCCATCCAGGGTGTAGAAAGGCAGTTGCAACAAACAAATGCATTCCTGGAGGGCATTCATTCTGGTCAGGCGGCCCTTCAGCGAGCTTTTCAGACTCTGGCCTCAGCACTTTTGGCAGCCATTGTCCCTGTGTCTAGCCTCCCCCCTCCAACTTCCTCCACCCAGACCCAATCCCCTGTACCTCAGCCTATCCTAAGCACACCTACAGACCAGCATGCACACACGTCAACACACAAGGGAAGCTCAGGCAAACATAAGCACCACACATCCCACAGGCACTCACGCAAGCATCACACACATGCAGACACACCAACATCCACTGCCTCCACTGTGCCCCCCTCCTCCTCGTCTCCCTCCTCCCTCCCTGTCTCGTCTACACTCACACCTGCATGCACTACCTCTACAGCCACTACTACCATCAGCAGCACACCCAACACCACACCCCGCTCACGTGTAGGCACCACCCCACTACCATTCACACGTCCCCTGTGTCCTCTCCCAGTGTGTCTGTGACGCCACCTCCCAAGATACACAAACACAGGCACACACCCACCCAACAGCCATCCACCTCACGACAGTCTCCAGCGCATGCACCTTCACCCAAAGTCACCACACGTACACCTCCTACAACCACTACCTCTTCCTCCACTCCCAAACCCCCTCCAGCTACCCATCCCAGTGTGTCCCAAAAACTTTTCCTGTCCAACCTTGACCTCTTTCCCACACCTCCCCCACCCCGTCCGTCTCCTAGGTCCCGAACTAGCACCTCAGCCACAACATCTCCGGGACCAGTGGTGCCTGTAGTCACCGGAATCTGGAGTGCACCGTCCACCAGGGCAGCCAGTGTGGCACGGAGCCACAGCACAGACAGTCCCCCACCTGTGAAGCATCAGAAGTTGGCCAGTGCCCGGCAGGAGAGGTGGAAGACTCCAGCCACCAATGCCACTCCCAGGGGTACAGGTGGGAGTGTGGAGTCAGCTGCGACACCTTCCAAGGTGGGGAAGGGGCACAAGAAAGTCAGCAAGTCTGGGAAGAGCAGCACGGCGGAGAAGACTGCCATCATCCCAGCTGCCCAGGAGGCCACTGCCATCACCAGCCCAGCTGCCCAGGAGGCCACCGCCAGCACCAGCCCAGCTGCCCAGGAGGCCACTGCCAGCACAAGCCCAGCTGCCCAGGAGGCCACTGCCAGCACAAGCCCAGCTGCCCAGGAGGCCACCCCCAGCACCAGCCCCACTGGGCCATGAAGGACAGTCAGCAAAAGCCCTGCTGGGCCATGAAGGACCGCCAGCAAAAGCCCCGCTGGACCTTGAAGGACAGCCAGCAAAAGCCCCGCTGGGCCATGAAGGACCGCCAGCAGCTGAGTCACTCCAATGGAGACCGCGGCTCCAAGCACCGCTGAACAGGGCACCGCCGTCTCAAGAACCGCTGAACAGGGCACCGCCACCTCAAGAACCGCTGAACAGGGCACCGCCGCCTCAAGCACCGCTGAACAGGGCACCGCTGCCTCAAGAACCGCTGAACAGGGCACCGCCGCCTAAAGCACCGCTGAACAGGGCACTGCCACCTCAAGCACCGCTGAACAGGGCACCGCCGCCTCAAGAACCGCTGAACAGGGCACTGCCGCCTCAAGACCCGCTGAATAGGGCACAAGCCTCAAGCACCGCTGAACAGGGCACCGCCGCCTCAAGAACCGCTGAACAGGGCACCGCTGCCTCAAGAACCGCTGAACAGGGCACCGCCGCCTCAAGCACCGCTGAACAGGGCACCGCCGCCTCAAGACCCGCTGAACAGGGCACTGCCGCCTCAACAACCGCTGAACAGGGCACCGCAGACTCAAGAACCGCTGAACAGGGCACCGCCGTCTCATGCACCGCTGAAAGGGCTCCGCCGTCTCATGCACCACTCAACAGGGCACCGCCGTCTCAAGCACCGTTGGCCCATGAGCGCTAAGGGCACTGACGCTACTGAGTCCGTCACGGGCAGAATGAAGCACTCTGGGCACCATGCCCCCTCCAGAACCAGTGGAGAGATCCATCCACTACCTCTGACCTTAGCACGATGAAGCACTCTGGGCACCATGCCCCCTCCAGAACCAGTGGAGAGATCCATCCACTACCTCTGTCCTTAGCAGGATGAAGCACTCTGGGCACAATGCCCCCACCAGAACCAGTGGAGAGATCCATCCACTACCTCTGTCCTTAGCAGGATGAAGCACTCTGGGCACCATGCCCCCTCCAGAACCAATGGAGACTGTTATCCACTTGAGAGACTGTGGCTTTGCACTCCCCAGGATGGAACAGTGGGCAACCCACCCACTGTATAGACTTGAGAGACTGTGGCTTTGCACTCCCCAGGATGGGACAGTGGGCAACCCACCCACTGTATAGACTTGAGAGACTGTGGCTGTGCACTCCCCAGGATGGAACAGTGGGCAACCCACCCACTGTATAGACTTGAGAGACTGTGGCTTTGCACTCCCCAGGATGGAACAGTGGGCAACCCACCCACTTTATAGACTTGAGAGACTGTGGCTTTGCACTCCCCAGGATGGAAAAGTGGGCCACCCACCCACTGTATAGACTTGAGAGACTGTGGCTTTGCACTCCCCGGATTGAACAGTGGGCATGTGGCCTCCTCGTGGATTTGGTGTTGTGCACTTAACCGGCTGAGGTGCCCACCCTTTCCCTCCCCCTGAGGTGCCTGTTTTGTTGCTCTCTGATGCCCCTGCAGTGTTCTCTCCGTCATGGTCGGGGATCTTGTGTGGGCTTCGCCCATACCGTGTGGGCCCAGTGTTCCACGGACTTAATTGGAGCACTACCTGGACTACTATGCTTGGTATATATTTTGTACATGGTGTATATATATTTTTTTGCCTACTTGATTTTAATATATTACAATGGTTACACTCATTTTCTATTGTCTTTGCATTCTTCCGGAGGGCTTGGGGGGTGTAACTGTGATATATCAATAAGCATTAGTATGTATGTTGTAGTGGGTGGGGGTGTTGCGTGTGTGTGTCCCTGTTTTTTCCCTCCCCCCTCCCATGTGTCGTAGGTGCAGTACTCACCGTGGTCTTCGCCGCCAGCGTTCGTGCTCCTGGTAGAGGAGCGGGAAGACTTTCGCAGGGAGAATTTGGAATTCCGGGTCCATGGTGTCCTCGTTTCTCGTGGGGGATGTAGAGGTGAGCGTTTTCCCTTCGGAATCTTGTTTTCGCCATGTTTTTATCCACGGTGAATCCACCCCGGAAAAGGTGGCGGATTGGTGGGTTGTAATAGTGTGGGCGGTACTTTGTCTCCCGCATGTCTGTTGGCGGTGGCCGCCGCGCTGTTTGTTTGTACCTCCGTGGCGGTCGGAGTGTTATAGTGGCTGTCTTTGTTGGTGGTAATTGCTAAATTTTCACCGCCGCTTTAACACCGTCCGCCAGGGTTGTAATGACCACCTTAGTGTGGTAGTAAGAAGTGGTAGAATGAGTTTGGCTGGTAATGAATTATTAGAGTGGTAATGTTTGCTATGAGGCAGTTGTACAGTGCAGTGGTCAAAAGTGTCAGTGTGTGCTTTTTGGGTAGTTTGGTAGTAGGTGTGATTGCACAGACATATGGAGAGGGCTTTGATGTTGAGAATGAGAATGCCAGTGCTGGAGGTGTAGGGCAGTGCAGGATGTGATGGTGTAGTGTTGTAAAATGGTCAAGCAATGTATGGAGTGATAATGTAGAAAGGCAATGGAATCACATATGGTTCAGAGTGGTGCTGGAGTGGTTGAACATGGAGGGGTGGAGGCAACGTGGTGGGAGATTGTACTGTGTTCGAATGAGGGGGTGGTGCAATTGAAGTTGAGGTTAAAAGTGGAAAAATGCTGGGAAGTAGTAGTAAGAACGTATGAGTGCAAAAATTTAGCTTTTTGTGGGCTGCAATGTAATGCGAGTTGGGGAGGATGAACATGCGGTACTTAATCAGGAAGTGCTGTCGTCTAGTGGCAGTACTGTGACAGTGTTGGGTGTTAATGCTGTCATGGAGTGGTAGTGCAGTAATAGAGAGATGAGAGTGTAGTGCTGAGGCTAGTTGGATGCTGGAATTCACATTGCAGCAAAGTACTATATGATTGTAGCATTATTTTGGCAGTGACAGACTTTTGAATGGATTGATATGTTGCTATGTCAGTTGTGTGATAGTGTAATGTACCAGTGCAGTAAAGTTAAGTGGTATATCAGTGATAGGGGATAAAAGTCCAGTAATGTAGGGTGGTAGTATTGGGGCAATGGTTATACTGTGGTGCTAGTTTGAAGCATTTTGATGATGGGGTGGTAATTATTAGTGCCAGAGTACTAAGGTGCTACAATTGTTAATGTGGAATTGCAAGGTGCCTGTGCAGTGGAGTCATCAAAAAGGAAATATGGTTATGTTGTTGTGTAGCCATTTTAGCTATAGTTTTATACATGTCATTTTAGCAAACTAGGCCTGCCGATTTACTTTAACCTAGATATGTTTTATTGCAGTTCTGTTATATTATTTTAACAATAGCCACATTTGTGTGCTTGTTTTATTTCCTCTATCCAGCTGTTCTTAGCCTAGGTCAGTACTGCGTTCTTAAACAAGATATTTCTTTCACTCTTTGCTTTCTCAAGGCTGCAGTAAAGATAGGTTGCCAGCAAAAGTGGTATGCCTTGTTTCCAATGCTCACAGAAACATACACACTCTTACGTGGGGAATGCTTTCTTGGAACATCAGCTGTTTTATTATAAAAACACTACCTTGACCCATGTACGTTAGAGGGAGATTCCAGCCAGATGACCACGGCTGTATGCTGATTGCAGAGTGCTTCGCTGCAGCTGCATATGTAGACTACAGGCCTCTTGCTCAAGTATGAGGGATGATGTCTTCCCAGGGGAACCTGAAGGGCAGAATTAGAGCTTAACATGCTGTACTCTAACATAGCCTATGTAGGAACTATTCCTAACGATATTAGTGACAATATGGTAGCGTTATTTTTATGTTTCACTCTCCTTATCACAAATTTTATCTTGTTGTGCTTCATCGTCCTAGTTATTGCAGTACATGCTATATTATCTAAGATGCAGTTACTTCAATAAAACCTTATTGACCTATACTTTGCCTCTGATTGTCCTTGGATATGTGAGACTAATGCAACTGAGAGAAACTAATGAGATCTGAGTGACCACAATTTTCCTGGGGAGTCATTTGTGTCAAGCGCCCGGTTGCCCAATCATCCCTGCTCTTGGGTGGAGATGAGGCATTGCTAGGCACTGCTAGTTAGCTGGAACAAACCCCGTATTAGGCCATCAGGTGTCACCTGGTGTGGGTTCAGACTCAGTCCCCCGCAGTATAAGTGATTCTGCCACCCAAATCCAGTAGTCTCATTAGGGTAATGAGACCCTACGCAACAATGTTAAGGAACAGTGTAACAGTGGGGATGGTACTGTAGAAGTTTGGTTTGTGTTGTGATGGTGGGTGGTAATGTGGTATTGTGAATGTTATTGTACTGCTTGTACGATGTTGTTGTCATAGAATAGGTGTGGAATTGGGGATAGTGGTACTATGCTTGAGGTGATAGAGTGATCTCCATTCTCCAGTCATTAGGGACGCAATGTTGAGTCCTGGATTTTTTGTGTGATAGCCTGAGTCAAGTTGGGTGTAGTAGTTTGGTTTTATTTCCACTGAACTAATTGGACTAACACACCTGAAATGATTATTTGTAGTTGAAAAGTTTAGGACTAGAGACAGTGTCCATAAATACATGGAGTAAAGAGTTTGGGGTACCATGACGGAGTTGTACAGTGGTGGAAAATGTTGGTTCAGAGACTGAGGTTGTAGTGTCATGGTGAGGACAGTAAGTTTCTAAACCTATAAACAAACTCTAAAATAAAAAGGTTTTAAATACTGACCATGAAACATGTAAAGTTTAGACATATAGGCCCTCATTATGACATTGGTACGTCCCGCTTACTGCCAGCCGACCGCCGCCAACATACCGGCGCTGCGGCGGATTACCGATACCCATATTATGACACACACATACCAATCTGTCACTATACAGACACACACACATAAGTCCGCCAGCCCAAAGGTCAGTGATAAATTGGCGGTACCAAAACCCACACTGTTACGCCAACAGAACTATGGCCACAGCATTATGACCCACGAATCACCGCGGCAGACATTCAATGGCGCAAAACCATTGGCGGTACATACCACTGTGCTCAAAATACACACACACATACAAAACAACACCACATTGGACAATTCAAACTACACACACCTGACACACATACACACACCAAACCCACACAACCACAACACTATAAAACACACACACACAATACCAAAGGCCCCTTATGATAAAAAATATTGCCAACTGAGAGAGACAGACCAAGAGCACCCACAGAACCAGAGTCACAAAACACCATCACCCATACACCATCCATGCACCTTACAGCACACACCCCAACACATCACCCCACACACCCTCATACACCATACACACTACACCCATGGCACCACAAAGACACCCCAGGTTCTCAGAGGAGGAGCTAAGGGTCATGGTGGAGGAAGTCATCCGGGTAGAGCCACAGCTATTCGGATCACAGGTGCAGTAGACATCCATTGCAAGGAAGATGGAGCTCTGGCGGAGGATCGCGGACAGGGTCAACGCATTGGGACAGCACCCAAGAAGAAGGGATGACATCAGGAAGAGGTAGAACGACCTATGGGGGAAGGTGCGTTCCGTGGCAGCAAGACACCAGATAGCAGTGCAGAGGACTGGCGGTGGACCCCCACCTCCTCTCCCACAACTAACAACATGGGAGGAGCAAGTCCTGCATCCTGAGGGCCTGACAGGAGTAGAAGGAGGACTGGACTCTGGTAAGTCAACTCTATACTACTATCACCCCCCTACCTGCATGCCATCACATACCCCCACCCCTGCCCTCACCCCCATCACCCCACCACCTCACATACACCCCACCATCAAAACCCACAGATTTCAATGCCAAACCCTGCACGTAACATCAATGCACGGACCCCCATCACATACCTGCATGGACACACATCACTAAAGGATGCACACTAGAGACAATCACCTAGCCCACCAAATCACTACTGACACGAGGCTAAGCTGGCAGGGCAATAACAGCCATAGAGGGCAACACACCCATGCACAAGATGGCACACATAGAAACAATAACACTGCATTTACATCCCCACAGGTCCCCCATCCAACGTCACCGGAGAGGAGGTGCCAGCAACATCCAGCCACCCTACCCCCCCAGAAGAGGCCCACAGTGATGACAGCAGCTCCGGACGCCTGCATCTGGATGATCAACCTGGCCCACTAGGGACCTCCGGACAGTCGGTAACCCAGGCACAGTCCCATACCACCACAGAGCCTCCCCCCTCAGGAAACACCACCACATCACCCATCCAGTGGGCCCATACCACTGTCCCCAGGACACATCAATTAGCAGTGTGTCCACCACTACAGGGACTCCAGGGCACCTCACAGACACATAATGATCAGGGACCTGGGGTCAGTGGCAGTGGGCACACAGTTCAGGGGACAGTGGCACAGGACAACAGGGAAGCTGGGAGGACTGCTGTGCAACTGGGGAGGACAGGTCCAGGGAACTGACTCTCCAGGAGGCACTCACCAACATCCTGGGAGCATACCACCATTCCCAGGAGACGATGGGCCAGATACTGGACAAGTTGCAGGAGACCCAGCGGCTGCAGGAGGGACAGTACCTGGGGATCAGGGAGGACTTGAAGGACATCCACACCACCCTGGTCACCATTGCAGGGGTGCTGGCAGACATGGCTAACACCATGAGGGAGGCAGTGGCACACCAACGGGCCTCTGACACTAGCCAAAATGATGAACAGCCTTCCACCTCTGCTGTCATTAGTGGACAGGAGACCCCGCCACAGGAACAACAGGCCACCAGCACCCCTCCCCCTGCAGAAGGAGAACCAACCCGCAAACGGTCCCTGCAATCCAGGCAGAAGCCATAGAACATTGCCAAGACCCCCGCCAGGAAATAAGACTCTCCTGAATGTCACCCTTGTGTCCCACCTAGTCACCCTGTCCACCTTGAACTGCCAGTGCTCCACTTTCTATGCCCCCTTGGACAATGTACCTGTGATACCAATAGAATGGACTCTACCCTCGACTTTCCTCCATCAGCAACCCACCCATTGAAATACCCCTTCCACTTCTTAGCACCTAGATAAACACCCTTGGAACAAATACAAGTATGGAGTCTGTTAATTGATTGAAATATGTATTTGTTTAACAAACTGTAAACATTGCAATTTAACTGTACAGTAATGTATACATAGGTATGACCTGTGGTTGGCAGCAGTCAACACACCAGGAGCCAGAGTGGTGCAAAGATAGCTGAAAATAGAGAAGCCAAAGGGTGCAGTGATTGGCCATAGTAGTTGGAAAATCAGCCTGCCATGTACAATGTTCAACACAAAACTGTCAATGGAAGGTGAAGTTACAGTGTACTGTTGTATGATTGATGTTCTGTCCTATCCTCTGCCTCCTCTTCATCACTGTCCACAGGGTCCTCTGCTGCCACATGCCCATCTCCAGCCTCATCCTCCTGCAGAAAAGGCACCTGGCGTCTCAAGACAAGGTTATGCAACATTCAGCATGCCATGATGACCTGGCACACCTTCTTGGGTGAGTAACACAGGGAACCACCTGTTAGATAGAGGCAACGAAACTTGGCCTTTAGGAGGCCGAATGTCCTCTTATTATTCTTCTTGTTCGCCCATGTGCCTCTTTGTAACGTTCCTCTGCCCTTGTCCTGGAATTCCTCACTGGGGTCAGTAGCCATGAGAGGTTGGGGTAACCAGAGTCACCTGCAAGTATTGATGGATACCTGTTAGCCAAACACTAACCCTTAGGGCCAACACCATACCCATACACTAACATATACTGGGTACACTAACATGTACTGGCTCACCTATTAGCCAAACCTGGTGCCTCTGGAGTTGAACCATCACATATGGGATGCTGCTATTCCTCAGGATAAAGGCATCATGCACAGACCCAGGATACTTAGCAATGACATGGGAGATGTTCTGGTCCACCAGGCACACAATCTGCATATTCATGGAGTGAAAGCTCTTTCGCTTTCTGAACACCTGTTCATTTCTACGGGTGGGGCAAGTGCAATATGTATATGTAGGAAAATGGCTACCTGTTGCAGTTACCCCCTACTTTTTGCCTCATATTGATGCTTACTTGACTGAGAAGTGTGCTGGGACCCTGCTAACCAGGCCCCAGCACCAGTGTTCTTTCACTAAAGATGTACCATTGTTTCCACAATTGGTACACCCCTGGCACACAGATAAGTCCCTTGTAAAAGGTACCAGTGGTTCCAAGGGCCCTGTGACTAGGGAAGGTACCTAAGAGGTGCAGCATGTGTCGTGCCACCCTAAGGGACCTCTCACCTAACACATGCACACTGCCATTGCAGATTGTGTGTGTTTGTGGGGAGAAAAGGGCAAAGTCGACATGGCATCCCCCTCAGGATGCCATGCACACAAAATACTGCCTGTGGCATAGGTAAGTCACCCCTCTAGCAGGCCTTACAGCCCTAAGGCAGGGTCACTAGGCCATAGGTGAGGGCATAGCTGTGTGAGCAATATGTCCCTACAGTGTCTAAGTCTATTCTTAGACATTGTAAGTACAGTGTGGCCATATTAAGTATATGGTCTGGGAGTTTGTCAAAACAAACTCCACAGCTCCATAATGGCTACACTGAATACTGGGAAGTTTGGTATCAAACTTCTCATAATAATAAACCCACACTGATGCCAGTGCTGGATTTATTAAAAAAGTGCACACAGAGGGCATCTTAGAAGATGCCCCCTGTTGCCACTGACACGAGTTTATGATCCCCTGGGGTGAAAGCCTTTGTGCTCTCTGAGGCCAGAAACAAAGCCTGCACTGGGTGGAGGTGCTTAACACCTCTCCCCTGCAGGAACTGTAACAACTAGCAGTGAGCCTCAAAGGCTTAGGCTTCGTGTTACAGTGCCCCAGGGCACTCCAGCTAGTGGAGATGCCCGCCCCCTGGACACAGCCCCCACTTTTGGCGGCAAGTCCAGAGGAGATAATGAGAAAACAAGGAGGAGTCACCTACCAGTCAGGACAGCCCCTAAGGTGCCCTTAGCTGAGGTGACCCCTGCCTTTAGAAGTCCTCCATCTTGGTTTTGGAGGATTCCTCCAATAGGAATAGGGATGTGCCCCCCTCCCCTCTGAGAGGAGGCACAAGGAGGGTGTAGCTACCCTCAAGGACAGTAGCCATTGGCTACTGCACCCCTGACCTAAACACACCCCTAAATTTGGTATTTAAGGGCGACCCTGAACCCAGAAAATCAGATTCTTGCAACCTAGAACAAGAAGAAGGACTACAGACCTGAAAGCCCTGCAGAGACGACAGAGGTGACAACTGACTTGGCCCCAGCCCTACCGGCCTGGCTCCAGACTCAAAGAACCTGCACAGCGATGCATCCGACAGGGACCAGCGACCTCTGAGAACTCAGAGGACTGCCCTGAACCCGAAGGACCAAGAAACTCCTGAGAACAGCAACACTGTTCAAAACAGCAACAACTTTGCAACTTTCTAACAACTTTCAAAGGACTCACTCTTCCCGCCGGAAGCGTGAGACTTCACACTCTGCACCCAACGCCCCCGGCTCGAGCTCCAGAGAACCAACACTACAGGGAGGACTCCTAGGCGACTGCGACCTCATGAGTAACCCGAGACAACCCCCCTGGATCCCCAGAGCGATGCATGCAGAGAGAATCCAGAGGCTCCCCCTGACCGCAACTGCCTGTAACAAGGAACCCGACGCTTGGACCAAGCACTGCACCCGCAGCCCCCAGGACCAGAAGGAACCAAACTCCAGTGCAGCAGTGACCATCAGGTGACCCTCTGCCTAGCCCAGTCAGTAGCTGGCCCGAGAAGCCCCCCCTTGTGCCCTGCCTCCACCGCTAGAGTGACCCCCGGGTCCCTCCATTGATTCCTATTCAAAACCCGACGCCTGCTTTGCACACTGCACCTGGCCGCCCCTGTGCAGCTGGGTGTGTGTTTTGTGTGCCTACATGTGTCCCCCCAGTGCTCTACGAAATCTCCCTGGTATGCCCTCCGAAGACGCAGGTACTTACCTGCTGGCAGACTGGAACCGGAGCAACCCTGTTCTCTATAGGCGCCTATGTGTTTTGGGCCCTCCTTTGTCCTCTGCACCTAACCGGCCCGGTGTTCCTGGTGCGGTGACTTTGGGGTTGCCTTGAACCCCCAATGGTGGGCCATCTATGCCCAGGAACTTGAACTTGTAAGTGCCTTACTTACCTGAAAAACTAACCAATACTCACCTCCCCCGGGAACTGTTGATTTTTGCACTGTGTCCACTTTTAAAATAACTTATTGCCATTTTAACTAAAACTGTGTATGTTAGTGCTCTAAAAGTTCCTTACTTACCTGTGTGGAGTACCTTGCATTTTATGTACTTACTTCAAATCTTGAATCTTGTGGTTCTAAAATAAATAAAGAAAATATATTTTTCTATATAAAAACTATTGGCCTGGAGTTAAGTCTTTGAGTGTGTGTTCCTCATTTATTGCCTGTGTGTGTACAACAAATGCTTAACACTACCCTCTGATAAGCCTACTGCTCGACCACACCACCATGAAATAGAGCATTAGTATTATCTAATTTCGCCACTATCTTACCTCTAAGTGGAACCCTAGGACTCTGTGCATACTATCTCTTATTTTGAGATAGTATATACAGAACCAACTTCCTACAGTGTACCATCAATCGCCCCCAATAATGTTGGCGATATGTCCCATTGCATAGAAATCAGCTTTCACTGTGGCCAAATCCTCCACCTCGGGGAAAACAATGTAGCTGCACATGTGTTTAATCAGGGCAGACAACACTCTGGTCAGCACTATTGAGACCATTGGCTAAGACATTCCTGCTGCCAAGCCCACTGTCACTTGGAAAGAATCAGTTGCCAAGAAATGGAGCACAGATAGGACTTGCACAAGAGGGGGGATCCTAGTGGGGTGGCGGATTGCAGATATCAGGTCTGGCTCCAATTGGGTACACAGCTGTGAGATTGTGGCCCTGTCCAGCCCATAGGTGAGGATAATGTGCCTGTCCTCCATTGTTGCTAAGTCCACCAGGGGTCTGTACACGGGGGATGTCTCCATATCCTGTTCATCTGCAGTGGTTGTACTCTAGGGGGCAAAAGAGTGAGCAGCTGGTCAGTATTACACATTTCCTAACTGTACACTGTATTGCATATTGTGACAGTAACAGTATGCTTTTGGATAAGCCCAAATGGTACCTATGTGTACTGCAAAGCAGTTAGGCACCATGGCCGCCCTCCCCCCCCCGAAATGGCGCCCGCCTCTCCTGTGTGGATGGACAGGTGGAAATGAGCTAATGCTGCTGACGTTGTGCGCCATTGCGGGAGGCGGTCGAGTACCGCCGTGCAACTCCTCTTTGGTTGTCATTGGGCCCTATGGGTTACAGTGGCCAATGGTGAAGTACGCCGGAGGTATCGGTATGCACCGCCGTGGACGTGACCGCCATTTTCTATCTGTTCACTCACTTGCTACCTGACATTCAACAGTAGAGGACCTACACTGCAAGTGCTGCTGTGACCTGTGTCTGGAACCGACCATGGCTCGAGTCACTGGGGAAAGGGCCCCCTGCCTTCACCACTGTGGAGTTGGAGAGACTGGCGGATGGGGTCCTACCTCAGTACTGAATGTTGTATGAGCCTCCAGACCAACAGGTAAGTACACTGTGAGCACGATGCATGGGGCATGAATGAATGTAGTGCTGTGTGTGAGGGCCTCGTCTAAGGGGGGTTGGTGGAAGGGTCCTGGGCAGCGTGCTGCATGTATGGTGGGCAATGTCTGTGCGTACGGGGATGGGAGGGCTATGGTTGGACATGTGTGTAGCAAGCTGGACTGTATGGCTGATACCTTCTTCTATGTTTATTTGTCTGCAGGTCAGCGCCCATCAGAAAAAGGGTATATGGCGTGCCATCGCCAAGGACGTGCAGACCCTAGGGGTCTATGCCAGGTGGAACACCCACTGTCACAAACGCTGGGAGGACCTAAGATGCTGGGCATGGAAGACGGCAGAGGCCCAGCTGAGGATGGCCTCCCAATGAGGAAGGGGTGCCCATCGAACCCTGACCCCCCTGATGTTCCGCATTCTGGCTGTGGCCTATTCGGAGCTGGATGGGCACTTGAGGCCATCACAGCAGCCACAAGGGGGTGAGTACAGTTTCCAAATCTACTACTTGCACGTGGTGGGGTGGTCTACGGGTGTGGGATGTGGGACTGTGGGTGCCCCTAGGCCAGGCCGGACATTGGAGGGTAGGTCCCATGTTGGGCAGGGGCTGATGAACACCACCTCCTACAAAGCTAGTAGGCATCCACTACTGGGCGGGGGTCTGTGGGTGTCAGGTATGCTGCTATTGGTGTTAGGTATTCCTGTCCTTGGGCTGGTGACTATCATTGTGACTGGTAGTGCATTGCATAGTGCGTAGGCCTGTTCCCTGTGTGAGGGTGCTGTTTTGCGCCAATGGTGTTGTTGGGGCAGCCACTGACCAAGTGTATCCTTTGTCTCTTCCCTGCCTTTTTGTTTTGTCACCCTGTCCTTATGTGCATTAGCATCATCTGGCGGAGGAGCAGTGTCACCGGCAATGGAGGGAGCTGCATCCCACATGGCCCAGGAGGCCGAATGCACTGACTGTGAGGGCACCAGTGGGACCGAGGATGAGGGGAGCACCATGGTGGAGACAGGAGGGGTCAGTTCTGACAGTGATACCTCCTCGGATGGAAGCTCCCTTCTTTTGGCGGACACCTCTGTGCCCACCCCAACTAC
This sequence comes from Pleurodeles waltl, assembly GCF_031143425.1. NCBI lineage: Eukaryota > Metazoa > Chordata > Amphibia > Caudata > Salamandridae > Pleurodeles > Pleurodeles waltl. The sequence continues at coordinate 903,868,974 of NC_090443.1, forward strand.
AGGTACAGTCGCCACCCCCGTACCAGCACCGCCCTCCAAGCAGCCCCTCAACGAGTTACCCGTGCCCATTCACCCAGGAGGGTGGGCATCTCCTTCACCACAGGCACCTCAGGCCCTCCCCCAGTCAGCCCTGCCGCCTTCAGTGAGAAGGCTATTGACCCCTTGCGATCCATCTCTGTTGGGCAGTCAACCATAGTGAATGCAATCCAGGGGTGGCAGGCCATTTGCAACAAACAAATGCATTCCTGGCGGGCATTCACTCTGGCATTGCTGCCCAACAGAGATCAATCCAGGCTCTGGGTTCCTCCCTGGTGGCAGCCATTGTCCCTGTCCCTAGCCTCCCCCTTCCAACTTCCTCTACCCAGTACCATTCCCCTCAACCCCAACCTATCCCAAGCACACGTTAAGACCAGCATGCACTCAAGACAACACACAGGAGTGGCTCAGGCAAACACAAGCACCACACATCATCCCACAGGAACTCACACAAACACTATTCAGATGCAGACATACCAACATCCACTGCCTCCACTGTCTTCCTCTCCTCCTCCTCGTCCACCACCCTCCCCGTAGCATCTCCACTCACACCTGCATGCACTACATCCTCATCCACTACCCCCATCACCATCACGCCTACCACTACACACCTCTCACTGGCAGTCACCACCCCCACATCCATGCAAACGTCCCTTATGTCCTCTCCCACTGTGTCTGTGCCCCCTCCTCCCAAAGTACACAAACGCAAGCACTCAGACACCCAACAGCCATCCACCTCACAACAGCATCCAGCCCATGCACCTGCACCCAAACACAGCTGACAGACCCTTCCTACAACCACTTCCTCTTCCTCCACTCCCAAACCTTCATCCTCTTCCCGCCCCAGTGTCCCTAAGAAGCTTTTCCTCTCTGCCCTTGACATCTTCCCTACCCCTTCCACCCCCGTTCTTCACGTCGGGCCAGGGTGGTCAGAACCCAGCCAAGCACCTCAGCCACCCAGTCCACGGCCACAGTAGTGTCAGCAGCTACTGCAGGTGTGAGAGGCTCCAGGGAACCAGCCATCAGCACTGACAGTGTGCCTGCACCAGCTACCAAGGGGAAAAGCAAGGAGGCACCACCAGCTGCCAAGGGGAAAGGCAAGGAGGCACCACCAGCTTCCAAGGGCAAGGACAAGTAGGCACCACCAGCTGCCAACGGCAAGGGCAAGGAGGCACCACCAACTGCCAATGGCAAGGAGGCACCACCAGCTGGCAAGGGCAAGAGACCTGTCCTATCAGGCAGGAAGGACAGGAGGCCCGGTGCTGGGACTGATTTTGAGCCCCCAACACCAACCATGGCGGTTCAGCCGTCCGAGGCTGCAGGGGAAGTGCTGGAGCTTCCCCCCACCACTGGCATTCCCGACACCAGCACCACCACCACCAGCACAGCCACCAGCACCACCACATGCACTGCCACCGGCACCACTGCCAGCAGCAGCAGCCACAGTGGGCAGCCTTCCGAGGCTGCAGGGGAAGGGCTGAAGCCTCCCCCCCCACTGGAATTCCCAGCACCGCCACCAGAACCTCCATCAGCACTGCCACCAGCACCACAGCCAGCTGCAGCAGCCCCAGTGGGCGGCTGTCCGAGGCTGCAGGGGAAGGGCTGGAGCCTCCCCCCACCACTGCCAGCACCGACACCAGCACCACTGCCAGCAGCCCCAGTGGGCGGCTGTCCGAGGCTGCAGGGGAAGGGCTGGAGCCTCCCACCACCACTGCCAGCACCGAGACCAGCACTGCCACTACCACCACTGAGCAGCTGTCACAGCCGGAGGGCAGTGTGTAGTCCTGCCTCCATGGACTGTAGTGCATCCTGGACCCTGGAAATCGTGTGGGTATGACACCCAGATGAGAGACTGTGACCTTGCACTCCCCAAGTGCTGCATCACAGGGCACCAGGCCCCCTCCAGAACCAGTGGAAGAAGCCAACCACTCACCCCATCCTTGCCAGGATGAAGCACACTGGGCACTAGGCCCCCTCCAGAATCAGTGGAAGAAGCCATACACTCACCCCATCCTTGCCAGGATGAAGCACACTGGGCACCAGGCCCCCCTCCAGAACCAGTGGAAGAAGCCATCCACTCACCTCATCCTTGCCAGGATGAAGCACACTGGGCACAGGGCCCCCTCCAGTACCAGTGGAGAAGCCATCCACTTGGGAGACTGTGGCCTTGCACTCCCCAGGACCAAGTAGTGGGCAAACCACCCACTTGAGATACGGTGGCTTTGCACTCCCCAGGACAATGCAGTGGGCAAACCACCCACTTGAGAGACTGTGGCTTTGCACTCCCCAGGACCAGGCAGTGGGCAAACCACCCACTAGAGAGACTGTGGCTTTGCACTCCCCAGGACTAAGCAGTGTTCTCACCGTGTTGTTGCAGGAGTCAAGTGGGGCCTTAGCCTATGTGATGTGACATTGTGGACTGGGCAGTGTCCTCCATTTGAATATACTGTTTTGATTTTGAAGCACAATTTTCTACACTCTTATGTTATTACACTCACTTTAATCAATTTCTTTTGTCCTTGCATTATTCCTGAGGGGTACAGGGTAGATATTTTTTATTGCTGCATGTTATGTGTATTGTGTTGGGGGTGGGGATGTTGCGGGTGTGTGTCACTCTCTTTTTCCTCCCCCCCTCCCCTGTGTGCTAGGCGGCAGTACTCACTGTGGTCTCTTTACCGGAGTTGGTGTTCATAGTGAAGAAGGAGATAAACGAGCATGGGGAACACCTGCAACTCAGGCTCCATGGCGGCGTGGTTCTTCCTTGTGTCTCTAGGGGTGAGTCCTTTGCCTTCTGTGTACTGTTTTCGCCGTGCTTTTGATGTTGTTGGTGCCCCGGAAAAGGTGGCAGATGGGCCTGTTGTAATACAGTGGGCGGTACATTGTCTTCTGCCTGGCTGTTGGTGGTTACTGCTGCGGTGCTTGTTGCTACCGCTGTGGCAGATGGTGTGTTAAAGTAGCTGTCTGTCTGTGCAGTTTCCTCCGTGGTCATAATTCCATTTTTCTTACCGCCGGCCTGTTGGCGGTATTACCCCCGCTTTATCACCGACTGCCAGGGTTGTAATGAGGGCCATAGTGCTCACCATGGGTCACAGCTGGTGCCCCTTGCTTGACCCTTGCGAACTCTGTCACAGCTTTTGCAACCCCTGGTCTCAGAGATGGCAAAATCTGTGCCAAGAACACTGGGAAAGCACATTTTTGTAGGTGTTAGTCTCTACCTTCCTTTTTGGCCCATTTTTATTGATCAAAAATGAATAATATCATTTTATTCATTATTAGTATAATAAACAAGCATTCCCAAATTTAATAGGTCTAGTGTTGTCTGCCAACTTCTGAAAATTCTTGTTTTGCCATGGTTTTTGCAAAAACCTAGGTCGAACAAAAAACATTACCAAAGTACTTCCTGGTACTGAAGAGAACTACTGTGTGTGTGGATGTGTTCCTTGTGAAAGTGACTCATGCAGTAACTCGTGGTGAAGTCAGCTAATGCCTGAAGTGGGCTCATACACTGCCCCTTAATGGATGTTGGTGTGGGTGGAAGAAAAATGGGAATGACACCAACAACAGACTAATGGATGCAGTCAATCTTAAAGCAGTATACATAATTGTGTTATAGAAATGATTTTAGTAAAATCAAAAGGTCTTGGCTGATAAAGACCTTAAAAATGTAAATCAATGTGGCACTGGTTACAAACCTCTTGTGTTTTAGAAAGAAAGCAAGAAAGAACCAGCATTTTCAATGCAACGGGTCTTGCATTTGTTCGAGTTAGAACTATTAGCGGTGTAAAGCAAAAAAAAACACAGTGCGATCGCGCTATGTAAAGTGCATCGCGATCGCGCTGTGTGGAAAATAAACAGATAAAGTAGGAAGGAAGGGAAGAAAAAGGAAGGAAAGGAAATTTAAAAAAGAAAGAGAGAACGAAAGAATGAAAGAAAGACAGAAAGAACAAAAGGAAGAATAAAAAGAAAGAAAGAAAGAAAAAAGGAGAGAAAGAAAGAAAGAAAAAAGAAAGAAAGAAAGAAAGAAAGAAAGAAAGAAAGAAAGAAAGAAAGAAAGTAAAGGCAAGAATAAAAGAATGGAAGAATGCAAGAAAGAAGCAGAGAAAGAAAAAAAAGTTAAAAAAGGATAACTCACTACAGAACGGTTGCATATTAACACACTCTGGTATATGGTTTTCTGGGTAACTCGCATTGTATATACTATTATTGCGAACAGTCGATGGACTCCAAGAGTTCTCTTTGTAAATCATACATATATCTTCCCAATAATGCGTCTCAATGCGGGATTTATAACTGCACTGAGTCATCCAGAGAAACTCCCAACTAGTCGGATGAATATATATTTATACCCCACCCCCAACAACTCCTCCCACGCCGACCACATCACCACCTGGACCCAAGTAGACGACGCCGAAACCCTTAAAACCATGAACTCCATCCACTCAGGATCTCCATCTGACCCCTGCCCACATCACGTTTTCAACAAAGCCGACGTCGCCATTGCCCCCATACTCCGCAAGATCATCAACCTTTCCTTCAACACAGCTACCTTCCCAGACAGCTGGAAGCACGCAGAAATCCAACCTCTCCTCAAGAAACCTAAGGCTGACCTCAACGATCTCAAAAACTTCCGTCCAATCTCCCTCCTCCCTTTTCCAGCAAAAGTCATCGAGAAGATCGTCAACACACAGCTCGCCCACTACCTAGAAGACAACTCCATCCTAGACCCCTCCCAATCCGGGTTCAGACGAAACCACAGCACAGAGACTGCACTCCTCGCCGCCACAGATGACATCAGACTACAAATGGACAACGGCGAAACCTCAGCCCTGATCCTCTTAGACCTATCAGCCGCCTTCGATACAGTCTGCCACCGCACCCTACTAACCCGTCTACACGAAGCCGGCATCCAAGACAAAGCCCTCAACTGGATCTCCTCCTTTCTCTCCGACAGAACCCAGAGGGTCCGACTCTCACCTTTCCACTCCAAAGCCACCAACCTCATCTGCGGTGTCCCCCAAGGCTCCTCACTAAGCCCAACGCTATTCAACGTCTACATGGCCCCCCTCGCACAACTGGCCCGCCAGCACAACCTCAGCATCATCTCCTACGCCGACGACACCCAGCTCGTCCTCTCCCTGACCAAAGATCCTCTCACCGCCAAAGCCAACCTTCACGAGGGACTGAAATCCATCACCGAATGGATGAGCAACAGCCGCCTAAAACTTAACTCCGACAAGACGGAAGTCCTCATCCTCGGACGCACCCCCTCGGCCTGGAATGACTCGTGGCGGCCCTCCGCCCTAGGCCCTCCTCCCACCCCAGCCAACCACGCACGAAATCTCGGCTTCATCCTCGACTCCGCCCTCACCATGTCCAAACAGGTCAACGCAGTCTCATCCTCCTGTTTTAACACCCTCCGCATGCTCCGCAGGATCTTCAAGTGGATTCCAACAGGAACCAGAAAGACGGTAACCCAAGCCCTCATCAGTAGCAGACTCGACTACGGCAACGCACTCTACACAGGCATCCCAACAAAAGACATCAAACGACTCCAACGCATCCAAAACGCATCCGCCCGCCTGATCCCCGACATACCCCGCCGATGCCACATCTCCCCTCACCTGAGGGACCTCCACTGGCTCCCTGTGGACAAGAGGATCACCTTTAAACTCCTCACCCACGCACACAAGGCTCTACACGACACCGGACCCCCCTACCTGAACACCAGACTCAACTTCTACGTTCCCTCACGTCAACTACGCTCTGCCAACCTTGCCCTCGCCGTCGTCCCCCGAATCCAGCGCAAGACCTCTGGCGGCAGATCCTTCTCCTACCTCACCGCCAAGACCTGGAACACACTCCCTACCTCACTACGCCAGACCCAGGACCTCCTCACCTTCAGGAGACTCCTCAAGACATGGCTCTTCGAACGATAGCAGCACCACCCCCCCCCCCACCCCCCGCCCCTAGCGCCTCGAAACCCTAACGGGTACATAGCGCGCTTTATAAATTATTGATTGATTGATCGAGGGAGCCAATAACTCCTGCGCTCACACTCATGGCGGCCGTGGCACTTTGAATTGACTTGCTCCTGTCAACTGTTTTACTTTTAATTTACAATTTATGTGGCAAGAAGAGTCCAGTTAGGAATTTACAACGCTGATAGCTCTAACTCGAGCAAACGCAATGCCCACTGCATTGCAAAAGCTTGCTTATTTTGTTTTCAATGGGTGATGTTGTTCCTGTCGCTCAGTTTGTTTCATATGGCTGCTACTTTTTCCATGTAGGCTTGGATGTTTCACATTGCCGTTTGTATTTTATGAGCTGCTCCATTGAGTCTGTGAGACTGGAAACATGTTAAAGCGACAGTGTTTGCTAAAGGAAAGTTCTGTGTTATTGTTCCTGTCGCTCGGTTTGTTTCATACGGCTGCTTTCTTTTCCGTGTAGGCTTTGATGTTTCACAAAGCCATTTATGTTTTATGAGCTGCACCATTTAGTCTACTCCTCTGCACCTTTCTGGTCATTTTCTGATCATTTCTTGCCGTCTGTTTGAGCCTTTCTGTTTGTTTCTTGACCCGTTTGTGCCATTCTGCTAATTTCTTGCCCTCTTTTCTGACTTTCTGCTAGTTTTCCACTCGTTTCTTGCACTGTTTCTGCTTGTTTCTTGCACTCTATTTGTGCTTCTCGGCAGGTTTCTTGCCCTCTGTTTTTAGCCTCTGTGCCCGTTTCTTGGCCCCAGTTTGTGCCTCTCCACCCTTTTCTTGCCCTCTGTTTGTGCCTTTCTGCTAGTTTCTTGCCGCATTTGTGCCTCTCTGCCTGTCTTCGGCTTGTTTCTTGCCCTCTGTTTTTGTCTCTCTTTTGGTTTCTTGCCCTCGGTTTGTCTCTCTCTGTTGGTTTCTTGCCCTCTGTTTGTGCCTTTCTGCTTGTTTCCTGCCCTCTGTGCCTTTCTGCTTGTTTCCTGCCCTCTGTGCCTTTCTGCTTGTTTCTTGCTGTTTATGCCTCTGTTCATTTCTTGCCCTGTTAGTGCATTTCTGTTCGTTTCTTGCCCTCTGTTTGTGCCTCTCTGCCCATGTTCTGCTTGTTTCTTGCTCTCTGTTTGTGCCTCTCCACTAATTTCTGAATTGTTTTTGCCTCCCTGCCTCTTTCTTGTCGTGTTTGTGCCTCTCTGCCCGTTTCTTGCCCTCGGTTTGTTCCTTTCTGCTTGTTTCTTGACCTCTGTTTGTGCCTCTCTGCCCATTTCTTGCCCTCTGTGCCTCTTTGGCCTTTTCTTGCCCTCTGTATGCGCATTTCTGCTAATTTCTTGCCTTCTCTTTCTGCCTTTGTGCCCGTTTCTTTCCCTCAGGTTCTGCCTGTTTCTTGCCCTCTGATTATGCCTTTCTGCCCGTCTTCTGCTCATTTCGTGCCCCGTTTCTTCCTTTTTGCCCATTTCTTATTAGTATGCTGTGTGCCATATCCCCATCCAATGTTGCTTCTTTTCCCTACCATCCACCCCGTCCTTTCTTCTTCACCCCCACCCGCCACTGTTTCATCTCCTCCCCACCCACACAGCCCTCCATGTCTGGATTTTACAACTCTTTCCATGGCTTCTTAGTGACTCGGGTGACCCCGGAGCTCTTACTCCCACAGTGCCACTATCTTTAGGGCCCTAATACAGGCGCGGTCTCACTGCCACTCTGCCCCATCCGCACTTCGCCCTCAACACTGCAGCAGCAAAGGACATGAGCCCCTAGTGTCATACATCCCCACTCGCCCTCCAGTTCACCAACCCCATCCCACTGCCAAAGGCCTGTTTGCTTAGACAATGCTTGATTAATTTGTAGCCTGCACTTCAGTAAGGAAAGCCCATTTGGTGTGTCTTTTGAAAGTTAACATTTTTGCTCTCTTTAGAACAAACTTACCCGAGTACACCACATGCACGCTTTCTCATCCTGACTGCTGCATATATGACAGCAGGAGCGCAGTCGTGGGATCTATTTCAAGGTGTCTTGGCAGCTGGTGTGGCCCTCCGTAACTTAAACCACTTCTCAGGCATCAACACCCAATGCACCTAATTTCCTTTACTGTTACAGGTAAAATGAACATACAAATCATACAAGCTGAACGGTACATAACTCATGAAACTCAAAAAAGGAAACTACCTAGAAACCTACCCATCACTGCAAACATACTTGGTTAAGCACCCACCAAAAAGGTTCAACCTTGGAGCAATAAAAATACAAGCACAATCTCCTTTAGCAAGGGGAACCTGAATCTCAACCTTTCATGTGCATACATATAATCGCCATCTTGCCACAACACCAGGAATAGTCTTGTTAGCTATCCTACTCCCAGGAAAGACTGACACACACCCCATCCCTGCTTTTTTAGCCACTTAGGAAGCACTCAGCTTCCAAATACACCAAAGACACATACTATGTCAATTATCAGGTGGCCACATACTATGTCAATTATATTCATGGGAAATCCTACTCTTTCACAAGACAATGCTCCTAAACTTGATTATCAAGGAGCAGACAGACAACATACTCAACACACTACTCAGATATTTAACTTTCTGCTCCAAAATGTCAGTCAAATCAACAATGCTCACCCTGACCACTAACCAGGAAACATGATAAAACTGTTAGTGAACAGACCGCACCACTCATTAGGTCACGAGCGCTGGAGGCCATACTCTGTGCTGAAAAATCTGTTTAAAAAAAACAAAACTCACCACTTTCAATACGATGAGGAAAATAGGGATCCCTTTTACAAATTACTTGTAACAGAAAAGGAAACGTTCACATTACAAACCATCTCTAAGCAGACGATTTACATACATTAGCCTAGTGAAAAAACAAATCCTTGAAAACACCAACACACCGCAACTAAAAGCAGACACCTCTTTAAACTCTGTTAGCGTCTGACATTTCAGATTCTCCATTGCGTGCACGTAAAACACACTCCAACTAGTTCAGTGCTGCACTCACAAAACAAGCAAGCGGCTGCCTTCTCAGCTGGAAGTGGCACTCATCATGCCTAGTCAAGGAGAGTCTGGCCTTCTACTGGAAGCTTACACCAACTGGGCATGAATACACAGTGGAATAGAGCTTACCACAAACTCTGGACTGCTGGCTCACCCCTTCCCCCAAAATAGAACTTTCAAGTAATCAAACGTTTCTGTACCAAAGCATTCAGAAAAACAATATTGCTTTAAAAAAATGAATCAAGAAGCTAGGCAAGAACGGGCTCCCCAAACTCTAAAACATTTAGTAACAAATGTTCCCAAGCCTCATATTGCCCACCACCTCAACCAAAACTGAAAAAGAAAGGACAGCACTCAAACGTCAATCCATTGCCTGCTGCCATCTGATGTTACTTGTAAAAGCAGTCATAATCGTAGAGTCCTTACTGGATTTTTGTCTGCCAGACATCTTCAAGAAGACCCTCACGATACCTTCTACTTCGGAACTACTTTGTGCAATGTTCAACTTTTTTTACAGATGACCACAATCCCTAAATAATTCAGCACCTCTAGTCAATATTTTACTCAAAACTCACTAGTCATCTTGGAGATACACGGTGCCAGAACCCACCTAAGAAAGCTCCTTGAATTGATCTGGCAGTGTTATCTGAAGGAGAAAAGGCACAACTCTGCTGGAATACTCATTCTCCTTGCCTGACGGCTCCCTTTTACATAGTAATCTAATTTACCCTACCATCTGACTTGACAGCTTAAGAATAAGAGATTGCACTCAAGAGGTTCCCATCATTTTTGATGGAAGGATAATCAAGAAGTACAGCTGCTGCCTCCCTCCTCACACATCACTTGGAAAACCTTGGGTAGTGCACTGCGGTTCCACTCTCTTCCCAAACTTAGTGAAACGTAGACATGATACTGCTTAGATCCCTGTTTTTCTCTTATTTGTTACATGTAGGATGATGACACAAGCCGTCAACAAGCAACTGACCAACTTCCTCGAAGACAACAACTTGCTCGACCCCTCCCAGTCTGACTTTAGGGCCAACCACAGCACGGAAACCGCCCTCATCGCAGTCACCAACGACATCAGAACCCTGATGGACAACAGTGAAACAACCGCCCTCATCCTCCTTGACCTCTCGGCCGCCTTCGACACAGTCTGCCACCGCACCTTAATAGCCCGCCTCCGCTCCACTGGTATCCAAGGACAGGCCCTGAACTGGATCATCTCGTTCCTCTCGGACCGAACACAGAGGCCCGTATTTATACTTTTTTTAGCGCTGCATTTGCGCCGCTTTTTGACGCAAAACGGTGCAAAGCTACAAAATACAATGGTATTTTGCAAGTTTGCGCCGTTTTTGCGTCAAAAAACAACGCAAATGCGGCGCTAAAAAAGTATAAATACGGGCCAGAGAGTCTACCTCCCGCCCTTCCGCTCAGAACCCACCGAGATAATCTGCGGCGTCTCACAAGGCTCCTCACTCAGCCCCACTCTCTTCAATATCTACATGAGCCCCCTCGCCAACATCGCTCGCAAACACAACATCAACATAATCTCCTACGCCGACGACACCCAGCTGATACTCTCCCTCACCAAAGACCCAGCCACCGCCAAAGCCAACCTGCAGGATGGAATGAAAGACATCGCACAATGGATGAAGCTCAGCCGCCTGAAACTGAACTCAGACAAAATGGAGGTCCTCATCCTCGGAAACTCCCCGTCCACCTGGGACGACTCGTGGTGGCCCACGGCCCTGGGCACTGCACCTACCCCCTCAGACCACGCACGCAATCTCTGATTCATCCTGGACCCCCTTCTCACCACGACCAAGCAAGTCAACGCCGTCTCACCCTCTGGCTTCCACACCCTTCGAATGCTACGGAAGTTCTTCCGCTGGATCCCCGCTGATACCAGAAAGGCTGTTACCCACGCCCTCGTCACAAGCCGCATGGACTACGGGAACACCCTATACGCAGGAACCACAGCAAAACGTCAGAAACATCTTCAGCGCATACAAAATGCCTCTGCACGCCTCATCCTCGACGTACCCCGCCACAACCACATATCCGCCCACCTGAAACACCTGCACTGGCTCCCCATCAACAAAAGGATCACCTTCTGGCTCCTCACCCACGCACACAAATCCCTCCACAATAAGGGCCCTGAATACCTCAACAGTCGCCTCGCCTTCTACACTCCCACCCGTCAACTTTGCTCTACCAGCCTCGCTCTCGCCACCGTCCCTCGCATCCGCAGATCCACCGCCGGAGGTAAATCCTTCTCCTACCTGGCAGCCAAGACATGGAACTCCCTTCCTGTCCACCTCAGGACTACCCAGGACCACCTCGCCTTCAGGAAGCGCCTCAAGACCTGGCTCTTCGAGCAGCAATAACCCCCCCCCCCCCAGCGCCTTGAGACCCTCAAGGGTGAGTAGTGCGCTCTATAAATGCCTTGATTGATTGATTGATTGATATTTATAAAATCATTAGTGAGGCTAAAGCAAAAACAGATCAAGACTGTATTACATGCTCGGATTCTTACAGACCATCTAAAAGCAAGTTTTATTCCTTTGGGCCAACAGATTGAAAATACGCCAGCAAATTTAACTGGCGGCCAAAAGTCCAGGTCTGACTTTAGCCACTTAGTTGCCACCTGTTCTTTGCATTGGATGGTGCTGGGAATTGACACTGCTCTGCAACACAGTAAAAAAAGAACTTGAGGAAATAGCAGAACTTGAAAAACGTATTCTGAAACACGACTCATTAACTGACGCTAAACATTTACTTGATAGAATAAACAATACTATTGCAACATTCAACACATCAGAACAAAACAAAAAAAAATCAATAAAATCCAAAAAGATATAAAACATTACAGTAAGAGAAAACCTATCCGAGTGACAAGTCTTATGCTACCCCAGTTCATATACATACATTCAAAAGTCCAGTCACTATAAGAATCAAACATCTGTGACTTTCTCAGAGTTCTCCAATAGTTCAGTTGATGAACAAGACCCTGGTGAGGGCACAAGTACAGCCACTGATCCAGATAGGCAACCTCCACAATTAAATCATTTTTTTCAGACAGAGATCAGACCGTGGCCGGGGCAGAGGGAGAGGCAATTTCCAATACAAACACCCAGGCGAGCATCAAACCCACCACAAATTCGACAGACGCGGCAACTAACCTTGGATAGGAATATGACCCCCACTACTATGACACAATACCAGTTTTCAACATGTCCAGCCATATATTATCATCCAATGAAATTACCCTTCTCAGTAGAGGACTATCATTTGTCCCCAACTCTTGGAGTGACCTTTTTGCATTTCATGAAGATCTTTTGAAGTTCTTTAGACGAATCAGACTCTTATCTCTGTTTTTTGGGGGACAAGCATAGGGATCTGATGGCTGGCTCTACTCAATTTCAGCCTCCCTCTACCTTCTATCCATGTTCCTTAATGATGCCACTGTCAATCTTGATTTTTGAAAAACTGTTATTACAGGAAGACAAGCAGCTCAGTCTGCAGAGTTTTGAATATATACCATAATCCTTTCATATCAAGAAAAAACAGGCTTCATTTTCCTTGAAATCTAACCTTGAACTTATCATCAGGCCAGCTGGTAGTGGCATTGTGGTACTGGATCAAAATAAATATGGGGCTGAGAATATGCAACAACTTGCTAATACTAATCACTATTGATTTCCCCTTCCTGGTTATCATTTGAAACAGATAACAGAAGGGCCACTAACTCCATCTTGCTTGAGGATACCATCTCCAGAAAGAAATATCTGTTCCTCAACAATACAAATCCCCATACCCCAGTGATTTATGTTTTGCCAAAAATGTATAAAAACGCGTGAGAGACTGGCCCCTGGTTACAGTATGCCCCACTTTTTACCTGGTTTCTGAATGCAACTTGGACTGGAGTGCAGTAGGATCCTGCTAACCATGTTCCCAGTGCCAGTGTTATTTACCTAAAACATGGTAAAAGTAATTGGATATACCTTTAGCTACCAATATAAGTCCCTAGTAAAAGGTACTTAGGTACCCAGGGCATGGGGTACTAAGGTAAGCCCCTGAGGGCAGCAGCACTGGTTGTGCCACCCTCAAGAGCCATCTATCCAGATGCACCCAGCACTGCCATAGCAGACTGAGGGCCTTATTTATACTTTTTGGTGCAAAAATGTATAAAATAGGACACTGATACGACTATCAGGGCAATCCAATGTAACACACATTACCCAACATCAGCAGGACACATTAACAATATCAACATCCATATCACATCATAACATTGCCATGCATAGGATATGCTACATGTCAATTACATTTAAGTCAATGTGAACGATCAGGGATTGGGGCAGGTCCTGAAAGTCAGTTGTGCTGCCAGGACCATCAGAACATCCACAGCCAGTGAAAGGTCTCACCATGAGAATGGATATACACGGAGGGTCGAGTAGGACAAAAAGGTGGCTATTCTCTATTTGGTACAAAGCAACACCTAGAGGCGATGAGGCTGACAAGTCTGATAACTCAATAACATACATGTGACACACAGGTGGGCCATAGGCCTATAACAATGCCAATCTGAAGGACAGCAGATACCAATACCAAACAAGATCACAAAGTGAATTCATCAAAAGGCAGGCACGTCACGTCAAAATTGTCACAACACAGACACACTAATTGTACCCTGTTTCATTGCAGAGGAAGATGGATCACCTGCCGATATGCCTGTCCCAGATTTCCCTGATGACATGGATGACGAGCCCATAAACATTTCCTAGGAGAGCATCCAAAAGGTCCTTGAAACCCTCCAGACCCAAGTCACAAGGAGGAGCACAGAACAAGCAGCCATCACAGAAGAACCACCCACCACCCCAATTGCAAGACCTGCCAGCTCCAATACAGCTGAGGACTCTGACGACACTGGCACCAGCTTTGAAAGAACTGTAGTTGGAGTACAGCGGGAGCTGGCCAAGGAGGTGCGGGTGGGGATGCAAACTATGGCAGCCAGCCTTGAGGGGGTGCGCTCGTGCATGATGTCATCTGCAGATCAGGCAGCAGCTATGCAAGCCCTAACATCCATACTGCAAGGACTACAAGAAACTGTCAAGGAATTCACCACTGCAGTAAGGGAGTTGTCACAACACCTCGCACCCCAAACCTTCCACTGCATGCACGAATGCAATCATGACTCCCTCAGGGCCGATCTGGCTGCCTACCATCGTAATGTGGGTGCTATTCTCAAAAACCAGCAGACCCTCCTTGCTGCAGTACTGCCCTTAAGACCTTCACAGGGAGCAGTGACCGGGATGTCTGACTCCACGTCTTCTAACACTGAGGTGTGTGTTGCCCCTTCACAACCAACAACAACAAGGACAAAGCAGGCAACACACACATCAGAAGAAGAAGACATGGAACAGATCACATTCACACGGAAGAGTACCCGGAAGCACTAGTCCCTGCACCATGGCCTACTTTGACCAAGGTCCTACTTTTTGTCAAATGCCAGTCTTACTACAACTATACTCAATGACTGTTCTGCTAACCACTGTATAACTTGTCAGCATTGCCAGTGAATGTCTCTTTCCTACTAATCGGCAAATCCTGTCCCTCTGCACTGTCTGTAACATCACCCCAGCATGTCAGGAGCATTATCCACACCCCTTCTGTAGGATCACCATGTAAGATTGCAGTAGAACGGACTCAGCAAACATGGACAATGTACATAATGCACTACAGCACCTATCAATAAATTGCACTTGCACACCAAATATGTCTCTGTGTAATTTGACATATCAACTGTGCAGTAGATAACACAAATGTGCCTGTGTGACAACCATGTAGCTTGTCAATACAACTGTCCTGACATCATGTAGTAAGATACATCTGTGCAGTGGCCAGGATTGCATCATAGCCTGCCCATCCTGAGGAGAATAACTGATGAAGGGAGAAACCACACACAATCATGCTGTGTTGTACAGAATAATGCTTCATCAAGAGAAATCAAAGTCAACTAATAGTGGCTGATAAATGTTGTCACCATGCAATACTGACACATTGAATTATGCAGTCTAATCTAAGCAAACACTACAAAACACAGCATCAATCAACCTTTCTGAGTAAACATCCAAATAGGTAATCATGCTGAATTTTAGCACAAATGATCAATGTCAGTTATGAAGACAAGAAGACAAGAGTGTTAACAAGATCTCATCTTCAAAGATGTCCCTGAACATCACACTGCAGTCCGACCTAAAAATTTCCCCACAATACCAAGTCTGGAAGCACACTTTGTGACGTAGAAAACATACTCATCGACACAAATCCTTTGTGATCCATGTCAACTCCGATTGGTGGTTCTAACAAATGGTGGATACTTACCAAGGTAGCACAGGGGTAGCTGCCATTTTACACCTCAGTTTGTTTTGGTTTGTAGCATAGGACACAAATGTCATAGAACAACAATCACCTACAGTGATGGCAAGGCCATGATCAAGTAGCAGTTAACACATAATGCAAAGGGTTATCTATATATTTATTCATAACTAATCACACCAGAGGCAACTAAGGGAAAAGTCATACCTACACTAATCTAACCTGACTACTCATTACCCACAACTGTCCCTAACTAACCTAAGCTAAACTTACTCTACACATATAACGAATCGATCTAAACATCAACCCCCCACCCACCATTATGAGACAGGACACATGCAGGACAACACATACTAACCTACACACATACTATACTATCCTAAACAATCATATATTTTTTTGTAAATGTTTTAAATTTATTTTTATTTTTTTTTCTTTATTTTTTAAACACACAGGAACCCCAACATTGACCCCCACCCACCCACACACTTAATAATGAAAAGTAGAAAGAATCAGGACCACCCACCCTCCTCCCTAACACCAACTAAGCTAACAACCTATACTAACCTAACACTAATCCCCCAAGCCCACTAATCATGATAACAAGGAAAGAGGAGGGAGGGGAGGGAGGGAATTATGTACATTGAACATATCAGTGCTAGAGGTTGGCCCTCCAGAGGGTCCGCTTGATAGACCTGACCCGCTTCTTGATGTAGGCCACATCCTGGCTAAGCTTGTCCACCTTCCTCATAAATTTGTCCATTTTGCGTTCCAAAGCCTGGAATGCTGCAGGGTCGATTGGAGGTGCTGCTGCTGTTTGGGTCCCGGCAGAGGTGCTCTGTGTGGGTGTTGAGCCTAGCCCACTGGACTGTCCAGCAGCTGTCACACTGCTGGGTCCTGGTTGTGCTGCAGAGGCAGGGACAACTGTCCCCGCTGTGGCTGGGGCCACTTGGGGAGAACCGGTGGTTGTGGTGGTGGTGGCTGTAGTGGGCAACGTTGGCCCACCCTGTGGTGAAGCCCACCATGCTCCGGAGGCCCGATCCGACTGGTATTTACGGGCCATCCGTCGGAACCCTACTGCACCTGCAGGATGTGTTGGTACCTCATGGCCCGCCTCTCAAATTCATGCCTCTGTGCGGCACTCATGTTTGCAGCTGTGAAGACAAAGGGCAACTATTTACCATAGGAACTGCATTGTGTGGAAAAGCACAAGTGGTCAATCTGACAATACATTTACTGTACTTGTAACAGCTCTTATCACCATACAGATCATTGAAAGTCTCAGAGGAAGTACATGGGAAGCCTGCATACAAAGGTCATCTCACACATAGCATATACAATAATCTACATGATGGGTAACAACTGGCAATAACTTGTCATCAAAGTACTTACAGTTGCAGCTAACAATCATGCTGCACCTCCTCCGCCTATTGCCTGGACTACATATGTCAGTGTATGTGATAACAATCACAAACTTCAAGGTCTGCAATTTGTAATGGGATTTGCTAGTATAGAACTCATGTGCCATAACTGAGTGTGTACACTAGGTTCAAAACCATATTTCATATAATCACAAATATGTGTAACATACTGGTTGCTTCAGTCCTAGGTACCCTATTCACAAACCCATGCCTGTCTTTGAGGGGGGGGTGGGAAGAACAACAAACAATCCCGAAATAGATGCACACCCAGGAGTGTATAGAAAGCTCTACATGTTTTTGCCTCCACACACACACCACCAGTGAAGGGCTATCAACAAATTGGAGTCAGCTAAACCTTGTCCTATCCAAGGTCCACACATGTCAAAATGTACTGACCTAGGCCAACATCACATACTTCCAGTGAGGCATATTTTTCTACAGACACAGAGGAGCAAGAACACCCATGATCATGAATAGCATGCACACCTAGGCCGTTGCACTCTAGTCCCACACACTTCTAGTACAACTTGTGGAAGTACATGCTCCCGGAAGATCCAACCTACAGTGTACTCAGTACATCAGTTAATAGGGAAGCAGCAGATTTCAGACAAGCCATTTGCAGAAGCTATCTGGGAGACTGTCAGTCTGACATGCAGACTCAGTCCGAGACGAGTCCCAGTGCAACTCTTAAAGTAACTAGTGTATTCCACATGACTCACCCCATTTCCCATAGCGGGCCCTACAGGAATGGCCTACAGACCCAAGATCAGACAAATGGATAAGCATAGGTCAACTCAAAATGAAGTGATAACTGAAATCCCACTAATGGAACAAGACTAATGATTGGGCAGCGGATCAAACCTTGCAATCTGTTCAACACACAGTAGTCCATCACACATCACCAGCAAACACAAAACATACCACACATGTCAACACTCACTGTAGGTGTTGGGTCCTCAAAACGAGCCACCTCTCCCACTGTGTACGGCGCAGGTCCACCTGTAAAGCATGGAAGGAAGAATATGCTCAGAATCCGTGCACTGACAAACAATTTCAAATACAAACACAATGTGATAATCTGACATGAGTAATGAAACACTTTCACACATGCTCATACTGCATGGAATAATTCCTGTGCAACATTTACATAGGATGGGTCTCCTGCTACAGTTGCACACACTTCTACACACATGCAGTGGCCCGGACTGTCATGTGGTGGCAAACATGCACCTCCATTAGTGTGCAGCAACAATATAGGTGTGTATTCATCTCATCATGTGCATCCAAGAGAGACATCCAAAAGCCGGTTACTTGAGGACTGCATGACCTGTCAAACAGCCTATGTGGTCATGACACATTTGTGACAGTTAGGTACATGGTACAGAGGGCCAGGTACTTTGGCAATACCTCATGTTGTTACAGTTTCATAAATTGATGTGTCCAAACAATGGTGATTGGCACCAAACATAGATGTTTGTACCCTAGTCCATACCTTTGGACTGCCATCCCTATTCGGATTTTGGCACAAGTGACAATAAATACCTGTCTAATATGTTAGCTGAGGGCACCTGAGTCCTTTACAAATATGGTTCATGTTCAGATCTGGCATGTATCAATAAAATGTGAAGGAGCACATTTATCACGAACAGGCATGGCACTTCCGTGAACACTTTCCCTACACACTAACCAGACACACATGTGACATATGTGTGGGCCACATTGCTAACTTCAATTGACGTGAAGGCAGCACTAATTTTCAGCATCATGTAGGGTTTCAAATGTCAGTCTAGCTATAGCGTCAACATTTGTAGGTATGATGTTACCACATCCATTCTTCACTGGCTATTGTGACCTGTAGAGTCCTGATTGCCTCATTAATGAGTCGCTTGTCTGACACAAAGGCGGCACTACATTACTTTCTGCTACAAGCAACCTGTATGTGTGGAAAACATGAGCTGCCTGACTGCTAGCATTTGTTATCCTTCACATAGTGCATCAATTACCCTGTATGTTTCCCTAGCATTACACATAGTCAGCTACTTATCTGGCAGATTGGGTACCAATCATCACATGTCACTACACAGCTTTAAATTGTGCACATTTACATGATCTGTACTCACCAACATGGCCACCAATCCTGATTCCCAGGTGGTCCAGCAGATCTTGCTCCCTGGAGATCAGGTCAGCCCAGCCGTGCTTCAATTGATGGTCATTCCGTTGGCTCCCATACAGACGCACCAAGTGATGGCGCACCTTCCCCCACCTGACTTTTCGGGCCTCCGTGTGATACCCCTGTATCATCCTACCCCCAGCCTCCAGCATAAGTGGGAGGAAATGGCAAACCAGCCATATAAACCCCCCCAATTCCTCCTCACCCATCCTGGAAAGCCGTGGCCTACCAGACATTTAAGCACTGAAAAAGGGGAAAAAGTAGTAGAAAAAAAGAAAAGGGGGAAATGGGGAAAGTTAGAGTGAGGAAATACAAAGAAAACTTAAAAAACAGAAGAGCCCAACTATCCCCTATATCACAGTACCCACAACAGACTCCCACAGACAATAAATACAACACTGGACTGGACAAATTTATACAACACAGACTCAGACAGTATTCTACAACAATATATTGATGACAAAATAACAAGTAAGATGGCACTCTGGACACAAAAGCACTAATACACAGGACAACACTTTGCACACAGCCACACAGTCTAGAATAATCAGAGACTGCAAAGTGAAAGTGAAAGTACACCCACTGTACAGAATCTGTAAACAGGATATCCTATTACATCACATCCTGCATAACATGGCCGCCGTTTTTTCCATTTTGCGTCATATTTTCACGCATACAGGTTGTGCGTCATATTTTTTGACGCACAGGAGTGCAGATAATGCAGAGTCAAAATATTTTTCATATTTGGGAATTAATATTTGTTTGCGGCATATTTTACAGTTCTAGAGGTGAAAATTAAGCCGCAGCCAATTATGATATCTATTTATGAAAAATATTTTTGACTCTGCATTATTTGCACTCCTGTGCGTCAAACATTATGACGCACAAGCTGTATGCGTGAAAATATGACGCATTATGACAAATATGTATTTCATTTGTCCAAATGAGAAATGGAATTTTGCATGACCAAACGGTGCTAAGTGATAAACTTTGGGGTTAGCTATAGCAAATGTCCCTTATAGGATGTATAGAAGGTATTCACAGTGCAATAGTAATGATTGGCCAGAATGGATATTACTCATAATTGTGCACATATGTAGGTAATTGCTGATTGCAAATTTCAAAATATGAAAGAGATACCAGAATGTGTTCCTTAGCAAAATTGTGAGCACATGTATCAAGCTATTCCAAATTGCATAAAGGCCAATTAGGTAATGCAATTGTCGCCTAAACCTTTTTTGGGGGTAACCATGTCCTAATTATGAGTTAATGTAGCTAAAATGTGTTTCACTATTGACATGTAGGGCACACATGCGCCTTATGCATGTGTGTGCTTCACATGTGCATAAAAAATGTATATTTGGGGTGCAGCAGAGGGGGACTTAGGCCCCCAGCACCCTGGGGTTTGCTGTTCCTGACTTGCAACTTTATCCAATGTTTTCCCAAATTCAGTAATGCTAAACCATTGGCAGCAGGCCCATGGAAGCAAATGGATTATGATTCTCTGTTTGCTAATCTGTAATCCCATTTGCCCATTTGACGTTTGCCCTATTGATTCTTTGGAGAATTCTGACATACCATTTAGCATTGATTTAATAGCAAAATCTCAACGTTCCTTATGTCATGATAGCAAATAGGTTGTTGATGTATGTGGCCCTTTATGCATTACCTGGTTTAGTGGCATGTTTCATTCTTCCTGCTAGGTTACAACTGGGACACTACTGTGATAGGCTGCTTGCAACCATTTTGTTGATTGGATGGTACATGTACATGTGTGTGGTCCAATGTTGATCCAGTATCAACTGTTAAGGTGTATGTTGTCACTGTAACGTCCACATCTCATCATGAATTATTGGCAGCTAATCGTGTATCTAATGAGTATCATTTGTAGCTAAATGTGACAAAAGTCACCCTGTCACTGAAGACGTGTAATGAGACTTTCAACTGGGCAACCGTGGTGTGCTGAGTGAGAAAATGTCTCAGGTGTCTGGATCCGGCATGTGTCATTGCAACATTTGTACTCAAGTTGGCCTCTGTGGATGGAAATGCATCAGGAAACATCATAGCCTCTGTGCAGAAGTAAATGGCTGGTATTCAGCACACACAACTCATCTCTATTATTTGAACAATGTTACTCAGCGTGTGAACTGTCAGGGTCCTCATATGTGTTGACTTTTCATGGACATTATCTGAGGTTGCTGGTTCTGCTGGAGGCCACGTACACCATCAAACGCTATGGGCCAGGTACACTGTCACACTTTGTAGTTTAGGCATTAATGAGGCTCAGACAACAGAAGGGCCATGATTTAGCTATTCAAGGGCACTGTCACAAATATGATACAAATAACAGTCAGATGATGCAATACAATGTATTTGAGTATACATTGATGAGGCAAATGACAAATTAGCCTCTGAGGTACGAGAGGTTTTGGACAGCAAGTGTGGTCCATAGGTGGACACCGGGTATCTTTAGGGTGACCCACGGACAGGTGCCAGTCAGGCTGACAGGATGCTGGGTCAATCAGGAGCCAGCTCTTTCACAAATTACATGATCAGTGGTCTGACTAGGACTGGTCAGAGGGAGGAGTAGACAGTTGACATGTCACACTGTGTATGTCCTGTGTTGTCTTGAAGGTGACACATGAACCCTGATAAAGTGTTACACGGCCACATTAGTAGCAATGCTTAGTGGTGTAATTGCCCAAATGTCTACATCTATGCTGTAGGAGGCATCAGCAGGGACGGGCCATGTAAATTTGGGTGGTGTGCATGGAGGGGATCACTGGTGTGGCTTCCATCAGTGTCTCACTAGTCCTGTCGGATGAGATTTGCTTTAAAATGGCCTACAGTACCTTTCACACGAGAATCAATCTACAGGTGATACCAGGCCTTAAAAACTCCAAGCCAGTGTATTATATGAGCTGAGTTCCATGCAGTCACATGGTACTATGACAATGGTAGGCATAGGAAAGGGTGTGGCACACTGGATGACTCTTATGAGTGTGTGTATGTAGATGAGGGAATCTCAGGGTACACATATCAGCATTCCAGGGACCTCTTCAGACAGGTGGGGTGTGACCAGCCGCATGGGTGTGTAAGGTTTTTAGAAAAGAGCTGGGATGTGATGTGCTGGATGCTTGTCATATGTGTGGCACTTGTGCTGTGTATGTTCTGCTAATGTGTAACTCTAGTGACAGATAGTCATTGCAAAGATTGTAAGTAGTTGGAATTACTGCTGCCAAGAGTCTGGTAATACATTCCTGTCCCTGAAGCAAAAGCATGTCAACTGCCTGATGTATGAGGCCTGTTTTCCCCTAGTTGAGTGATGGTGTTTTAGTTGTGTGCCATCTGCTGCGATGAACCATGTTTCCCACATGTATGTGTGTAATAGGTGTGGTCCTCAGCTATTGACCTTCAAAGGTGAACTGTACATGGTGTCAGTCATTTACGTTGTGTGTGTATGTGACCGTTGTATGACAGGCATTATATTTGTAGTGTATTCACTGCGGCGGCCTTTGATGCATTTGCTGACTTTATCGGCTTTTGTGCGAGCCGCTCTTACGACATTTCCACGCTTTACCGATGCCTTCAAACACGGCGCTTGGTGTTTATGTTAGAACGTTGCACTGGCTCCAAATCTGAGTAGCGGTGTTTTCTTAATTTTGACTATTGCTTTGTGCCTCTATATAAATCGTTTATTACAATAACAATATTCGATGCAAACACTATATGACAGTTGTACTTAACCAATCAATTTTGCCTGTTTCACAAGTATGATTCTTCTAGCCTACACCAGTATAATTATTCACCTCTCCTTACAGCCACTACATCATCAATGTCACCTTTATATGACTATAGGTGTACACAGAGAGGCAAACATGAGTATATGTTTTTCGAATTTTATGTGTCACATGATTGTTTTTTGACGAGACATTTCGCTACTATGCTTCTACACAGTGCATTCTCCGTTTGTCTGAGGGCTACGCGTCCCTAAGATGCCTGGTTTCCACCTGGGATGGTAAGCCCTCTCTATTGTGTGATTTGTGCCTGACGATGCCATCTAGGTACGATGTTTACCCCCTTTAATCATGGGTATTTGTGTTGTGCTTAGGCACCAATATATGCTTCTATGTTTTTTCTGTTTTTAGGGCGACCTATTGGGTGTCTGACCTTGACGACTAACCGACGCACAGTAAGTGACTTTTCAGCACATACTGCACCCTCTTCTGTAGGAGAAGTGACGAATCTTGGTCCTAATGAAGCGCATGAGCGCGAAACATGTCGACCCCTTAGTGTAAGGTTAGAGTATTTCTCTTCCTTCCCTGTATGTAGGAGTGACGGTGGTCATCATTTCCTCCGAACACTCCTCCACTGATTTTAATCTTGGCCTGACAGCCACTTTGAGTTATTAAATTTAGTCTTTGGATGTGCAGAGCCAATTTTAATCCCACATTGCACTCTCCTTCTCTTTTGTCAGCACGTACTGCAGATACCTATGGATCTGCGTGACCATTTTTCGGTATAGAGCCACCACCATCTGTGTGGTGACCCGTCAGATATTGCAGTGCCGGTCTGACGAGGAGTTAGCCCAATGATGATGCCTAGCGTCTTCATTGACGCATGAGAGCACTCCTATCATTGTACCGATATTCGGCGTCCTATCTGGATTTATCTTTTTGGAACAGTGTACTCTTTGTTTTGTTTAGTCTACGCTCAGGGAGAACGTACACTGGACCAGCAATCTCCCAGTCCCTCTTATTGTTTAAAGAACTGTACATGGTGTCAGTCATTTACGTTGTGTGTGTATGTGACGGTTGTATGATAGGCATTACATTTGTAGTGTATTTTTCTGTGTCCTGATTGTTATATCATTAATGCTCCATGAGACGACATTCTTCTTCTGATATTTAGAGCTAAAGGTGTGCAGAAATGAATAGCCAGACCATGATGTGGTGCTTGTTATCAGTGTTTATTTACAATAGTTCATTAAGTGGTGATGGTGATAATTATGAAAAGAAATTGTTCACAATGTGTTGGCGCCTACGCACTCCAGCAGCTGTGTTTGGTTTTCCCCCTCCTGTTGCAGGCCAGCATCCTCCTCTTCCTCATCTTCAGGCATGTATGGGTCTGGTTCGAGGAGGGGAATGTTCCTTTTTACACAAATGTTGTGCAATATTGCACATGTGAGGATGATCCTACAGACCATCTCAGGGGAATATAGTAGGCTACCACCAGTGATGTCGAGGCAGCGGAACCTTGACTTGAGGATGCCGAAGGTCCGCTCGACAATGCTGCGTGTCCTCTTATGGGCGTCGTTGTATGCCCGCTCTGCAGCAGTACTCGGGTTGCCAAATGGTGTCATAATCCACGGCTGGATGCCATACCCCTGATCAGCTGAAAGAGAAAAAGAATGGGATCATGTTGATGTAGCTTGCACTATTGAAAAGACCTTCAATGGCAGTAGTTGTCTTGTGTTGTCTGTGACTATTTAGTGTACTAATGTGACATCCTATACTTGTAGGCTATACCATCTGCATTGTGTTGTTTCCTTGGCTGAGCAAGTGTTTGTCTGCTAACAGTTTGTCATCAGTATGTTTTGGGATTTTCAGTGCAGTGTGCCCTCCCTAGCATTGTGACTTGTGATACAGGTGTCCTTGTGTCTTCACTTGGGGTGAGTAGATAGTTCAATGTAGAGTTTCATTTATAAGTGTTGTTAGCACTTTCATATGAAAGTACCCTGGACATCCCATACCTTTAGACTTAGGCAGTGTATTAATGTAAAGGTCATTGGGACACTTACAATTTGCAAGGTGACATTTCGGCTACCACACTCATTAATGTCTTCACATTAGGCTGTACAGTAAATTCCGATGTGTGACAGGTTCAATGGTGACTTAAGAAACATGGCTAGTGATGTCAGGACCTCAGTGTGTTCCTGTCTAGATGTTGCTGTTGTGGTGTATGTGTTGTGTGTCCTAGAGGGTTGCTGTGCAGTGTGTATATAAGTAGGTTTTAGTACTTACCAACAAGTAGTCCATTGCTATACCGTCCATCCTGGAAGTGTTGGTTGATGGTGCAGTGACGGAAGATGAATGAGTCATGGACACTCCCAGGATATTTAGCCACGATGTTGGTGAACATTCCTTGGTGATCGACAATGGCCTGCACGTTGATTGAATGTGTGTGCTTCCTGTTGCGGTAGAGGTGTTCTGTTGCAGCAGGTGGCACAAGGCGTACATGTGTGCAGTTGATTGCACCAAGGACGTGTGGGAAGCCACTGATTTCGTAGAACCCCTGTTTAGTTTCCTGCTGCTTCTGTAGTGTGTTAGGGAAGCAGATGTGGCGGGGTGTCAGGCGAATGATGGCATCCAGTACTTTGGGCAGAAATGCGGAGAATGATGGTTGTGATATTCCGCCAACCAGGGCACCAGTTGTTTGAAAAGAGCCACTTGCCAGCATGTGAAGTACGGCAAGCAGCTTTGTTTCTGTTGGTATGGTGTGGGGTGTCACCAAAGTGGGGGCCAACTGCTGTTCAATGTTTCTCAGCAGCTGCTGTATGGCCTGCCAGTTCAACCGGTACCTCTGTATGATGTCGTGTTCCCTGAGGCCCTGAAGGATGGTTCTTGGGCGGAATATCCTCTCCTGCCTTCTGCGCTGCCTTTGGGGTCCCTGCTGGTGTTGTTGTTGCTGCTGGGCTCTGCGTCTGTGTGCACGCTGGATAAGAATCACCTCCATGTCTCCCTTTTTGCTGCTCTGCTGCTCTGCTGCTCTGCTGTTTGTTCTGTGTGTTCTGATTAAATACAGGTGTGTTTGCCCCATTTTAACACCTGCCCTGACCCAGGCATTAAATTTTGACGCAAATCGGGCTGTGCGTCATTTTCTCGCTCCGCCTCCCGGCCGTGCGTCATTTTTGCCTGAAATCATAAAATATGACGCACAGGCGTTTAAGTCATTTTTTGGACGGGAACGCCAACCCTGCATATCATTAACGCAGGGCGGGTTGCCGCATCCAGAAAATGACGCACACGGCGGAATTTTGTCGTCTGCGGGCTCAGGCGTCAAAGTTTAAATACGGGGCAACGTTTGCGCTGATTGTGCGTCAAAATTTTGGACGCACAATCGGCGCAAACGGAGTATAAATATGCCCCTAAATGTGAGGGCATAATTGCATGGGCAATATGCCCCCACTGTGTCCGGGCCAAACCTGGGACATAGTGAGTGAACAGAACAGCCATTTTAATATATGTGCTGGACACTGGCCAATATGAGTTTCCCAGCTACATAATGGCTACTCTGAACCCTGGGTTGTTTGGTATCAAACAACTCAGAATGGTACATCCAAACTGGTACCATTACTGGATTTATTATAAAATGTACCCAGGGGTCACCTTAGAGGTGCCCCCTGTAAAGACTAACTATCCTGCTCTACAAGAAAAGATGCCAAAACCTGCCTGCTGCACTTGGAAATCGCTGCTACAGAGGAGCTAGACACTGGACCGACCCCAAGAAACCCAGGAGACCTCCAGGCTTCAAGAGTCATCCCAAATCTCCCTCCTGAGTGGAGGCACCACTCAAGAAAATCAAGAAACCTGCAAAGGACCAACAAACAGTGAGGGCCACTTCACTAACCAGCCAATAGCTCCGTGAAGGAAATCACAGCTGGACCCGACGACACACTGACAACTGCCCGGACATGATCTACAACTGTGCCAAGGTTGGTGGCACTGCGCCCTCTAGTGGCCGAGTTACGCCAATACCGTGGTTACTGGTCAGCTGACATCAGACAAGCAGAAAACCAGCTCCCCCAGAGCTGAATAAGGATCAGGAGGAAGCCCCAGTCGAGGGACTTCAGGAACATCCTGGAGCTCCGACCAGAGTGCCCCCGTTATCCTGTAAGCACCCCTCAAAGTGACTCACCTTCAGCTCCAAAGGACTCCTTTGCGCACAGATCTGGACCTCCAACTCGCCCTGCACCTGGCCGCCCTGGGCTTTGCATCGGGGGATTTGCTGTGTGCCCTGGGTCCCCAACCCCTTGCAACCTCAACAGCCCAAGGGAATACCAAGGCACCATCTTGGAACCTTCAAACCAGCTCCTTTTTCAAGTGGCCCATCCAGGTGGCCCTGTGCCAAGAACCTCTCCAATGCTGCTCCCGCCGGAACAGGGAGCCGCCCGAGGCTCTCCAGCTGGCAGAAGGTGCCAACCGACTGCTGTGACCACCCTGCAAGAGAAGAGACTGGTAACTCAAATGTGTGATTTTTAATGCATTTTAAAGGTGACTGTGCATTGAATCCAATTGTGCGTAATTACGCACAGAAAGACTAACTTTGCTAAAACTTTAAAAGTCATAACTTACAAAGTACTTAACGTATTTTAAAGATCTCGGTCTTAAAATGTATTTAAAAGTCTGAAGTATTTTTATAAATTCTGGTCTTGAGTTATTCATTGAGTGTGTGTGGTGCATGATTGGATTTGTGAATACAGAAAATGCTTAGCACATCTCCTGGATTAGCCTAACTGCTCGACCAGCTACCTTAAAAATTGGAGCATTAGGTGGTCTAATCTTTACCTCTGGAAACCAACGTGTGGTTGGGGCTACCAATTCATATTTACCAATTTAAGGAGAGAGTACTGGCACTGGGCCTGGTTAACAGTCTCTAGTGCACTTTCAGAGTCATATCCAACAGCATCTAGAGCAAAAAGTGAGGGAGTAACCTTCCAAAAAGGGCACTTTCTTACAATATGATTGAGGAGTTAATTCCCCTAAATATTACTTTCAGTAGAGATAGTATGGACCAAATTGGTATAATAGATTACATCGATTTTGACCCCCCAACACTGACATTTTGATGGAACTAGGTGTAAAATCCCTATATACAAATATTATGATGTGAGGGAATTGATATATTCAAGAAAATACTGGAAACAAGACCAAGCCCCACATGTTTCCCTACAGGTTTCATCATTGAACTTCTCAAAGTTGCGCTCCTGCAGAATTATTTTCTGTATTCCAATATGTTGTACCTTCAGAAGATTGCCATTTCTATGGGTGGTTGTTTTGCACCCAACTTTGCGTTTTTCTCTGTTCATGATTTTGAAACTTACCAAGTGTTGACACCTAACAATCCTTTCTCTAACCATATCCACTTATGGGAAAGATGTTATTGATATCTTACTGTTCTGGTGGGATAATACAGAATCTCTGTCCCACTTGGTGAATTGGCTAAATCATAAACATACACCCCTAACCTTCACATTTGAAGATAAAGTCAACAATCTACGATTTCTTGACATCAATATAGGTGCGAAATATAAAGGTAAGCACTTCCCTATATTGAAAATTGACTGAGAGACATTTTTTGATCCTCCACTCTTTCCAAACAAAAGAGGATACAATCTGGGTGTCCATTTGGTGCATGCCATGACGCGGACCCCCAAAGATACATATAATAACTAATTAATCATTACCAGCTGGGGTTTGTCCCATTATTCGGTCATTTTAAATGTCAGAATTGTTAAAAATACCCACAAACCTTTAACAAACGGAATTTAAACATGGAAGATCATCCTATCCCTTGAAACAATTTGCATACTGGAGGTCCACTAACATAATATATGCCATTCGCTGTCCATGCATACTTTTCTACTTAGGGCAAACCACTCCAATGATCAAAACCTGTATCATCTAGCACAAAAGCCACTGAGAATGCATTTTTTGACACATAACCACTCAGAAAATCATTTCGCATGGCAGGTTATAGAAGAACACCGACTTCCAATATGGGGTGGCAACATCACAATTGGGCACATGACATGAGTGTCATTGGATCTCTACATTTTACACTGTTATCAATGGATTAAATACATTAGATGAATAGAATAGTATGGTCACCATGTGATTGATAATTACTTTTTATTCCCTTAACAACACTAAATGGCCTGATTAAATATTGTCTCTTGCTATATATCGTATTTAGGTTGATGACATATTTGGTGATCCTTTTCCCCTTGACAGACCCGTATATCAACCATGGATACTATTTGATATGTGTAAGAGTGCTTACTTCCTTCTTCCTTGTAAATTTTTATTTGCCCCTTGATCTTATAAAATTACTTTTTGGGCTGACATACGTTTATTGGAACTTTTCTCTTGTAAATACCTGATAACATTTAACTCCAAGACTATAATTATCCTGTGTTTTATACAATATGCTTTGTTTCACCTTTCCTGACGCATATACTTAACACGCAGGGACAGTCTGATTTTCCCTTTTTCCAATACTCCATTGCAGTTCCGTTTTTTTACCTCTGATCTGTTCCTCTTGCCGAAGCTCTTTGGGCTGCTTGGTGTAGACTTCAGTCTTTTTGACGCATCAGACCTTGTAGGTCATGTTGTTTGCCAAGTTTATACCTGATTGCGGCACTTGCCAGAGTGCCACGATTTCTCATGCTTGCTCCCTTGGCGTCATATTTTTCCCTGTCAGAGGAATTTCTCCCCTTCAGGTATGCCTTCATTTTCCCCTTATTTCTGGCAATTCTTTCTCTGGAAATGAACACATTTCCTTTCACTGCCAGCTTAATTCATAACAATGATTTCCACCCCTGATTTATTTACGGACGCCTTTTTTCCTTCCTCTTTAATTATAAGTAATAACTGATACTGCAAACAATGCCCAGGAAGTGATATGATGTTTAAAAATATTGAAATAATAAAGTAATATTACTACAAAATGTGCTGCATTATTCTGCATAATTTACTAAATCCTGCCACATAAATTGGCCTTCTTATGCTGCATAATTCCAGTGGCCCTGATTATAAGGCTCTGACATTGTTTTGTGTTTTTTTGCCATATATTCATGTTGTGGCTCCATTTTGTTCCGACAGGTACACACATCTATGAATTCATCTGTATATACACTTCTCACTTTGATTTGACACTGATTGTCCACCCAATGCTTGATTTGAGCTGGTGGTTTCCGGTGCGGGGCACCAGCACTTCTTTTTGAGGGCCGGCACATATTTTGCTACCTCAAGCATTTACTGCGAGCAAAAGCCTCATGTGGGAAAGACGGAGGAAGAGAAAAATGAAAAAGCTTCATAAAGGGAGAAAGCAGCAAGAGTGAGCAGAAGGGGCACGTTTTTATTTACAAATTAAGCACTGTGTGCGACAACCTCACGTTTGATTATATTTTTGCAACACTTTGGCCCTCATTCTGACCCTGGCGGTCAAAGACCGCCAGGGCGGAGGACCGCGGGAGCACCGCCGACAGGCCGGCGGTGCTCCAATGGGGATTCCGACCGCGGCGGTAAAGCCGCAGTCGGACCGGCAACACTGGCGGGCTCCCGCCAGTGTACCGCCGCCCCATTGAATCCTCCACGGCGGCGCAGCTTGCTGCACCGCCGCAGGGATTCCGACCCCCCCTACCGCCATCCAGATCCCGGCGGTCCGACCGCCGGGATCCGGATGGCGGTAGGGGGGGTCGCGGGGCCCCTGGGGGCCCCTGCAGTGCCCATGCCACTGGCATGGGCATTGCAGGGGCCCCCGTAAGAGGGCCCCTACATG
This sequence comes from Pleurodeles waltl, assembly GCF_031143425.1. Taxonomy (NCBI): domain Eukaryota; kingdom Metazoa; phylum Chordata; class Amphibia; order Caudata; family Salamandridae; genus Pleurodeles; species Pleurodeles waltl. Next base: position 903,899,512 of record NC_090443.1, read on the forward strand.
TATTTCACTGTCTGCTGCGCAGACAGTGAAATACGCGACGGGTGCAACTGCACCCGTCGCACAGCTTCCACTCCGCCGGCTCGATTCCGAGCCGGCTTCATCGTGGAAGCCTCTTTCCCGCTGGGCTGGCGGGCGGTCTGAAGGCGACCGCCCGCCAGCCCAGCGGGAAAGTCAGAATTACCGCCGCGGTCTTTCGACTGCGGAACGGTAACCTGACGGCGGGACTTTGGCGGGCGGCCTCCGCCGCCCGCCAAGGTCAGAATGAGGGCCTTTGTCACAATTCATGTTTTTTATCCCCCCCTTGTTCTTGGAATGTATTCAGGTACTATGATGAGGCCCTGTCCAGCCCTTGAGTAACCTAATATTAACTATCCTTCTGATTAATTCCTTTTTCCGTTTTTGACTTCTTTCCCTTTTTTCTTCATCCCTTGTCCCTTCAGTCAGCAAGCAAACTCTTTGTGCTCCTTTTGTGCTGAGATGACCTAATAAACTGTGGAAGGTCGAAACGCTGTCCACAGTTTTCAGGATGAAAAAGGATATCTATTGTGCAATGACACATAAGTTCAATTTTGGACCAAGCTTTTAGTAATATACAATATACAAAATACCCAGGTCCCTTCCGGTTTATGTATGACTTCTGTTGTATATGCAATGTGAAATGGCAGCAGTCAGAAAAGCTAAACACTCCAAAAATAATTTACAACAGCATTAGCAGAAGATGGGATCTGAAGCATCTTGCTATAACACCAGGCTCTGGACACAAAGGCACCGCTAAATTAGTTATAAAGTAAAAGCAAACACAATGGCACTGATGAGAGCTAGCATGTGGGAGAATGTGCTCCTTGTGAGAGAGCAAAATCCAGTCACTTAAAGTGGAGTTAACGTCTGACTTAAGTAGGCTGGCCAGTGCTTAATTTGTGCTTGTTGTTTCTGGTGCTGAGCACCAGCACTTATTTTTGAGGCTTCTCCATGGGTTACAATTATAGCAGAAAGCTGCTAGAGTGAGCTGAAGGGGCAGGGAGTGGCTGTAAATAGATTGAAGAGGCCCAAGATGGATTCAGGATTACGCTGCTTCAGTATTCCGTGCTCGCATATTTAATTGCAGCACCCGGGTGTTTAAGAGGAGGGCTTTGGGCACCGGCACGTTTTTATTTACAAATTAAGCACTGAGGCTGGCCCACTGCCTCATGCTGTATGCTGTAGTGGGTGGAAGCAAAATGTAAACACAACAGACCAATGAATGAAGAGAAGGGGCTGAAAGCCCCTATAGGTAAGCATATTATGTGTATTTCAGTAACATCAAAAGCTCCTGGCTAACACCGGACCATAAAATGAAACACCCAGAGCTGGAACAGGACCTTCTCTGATAGCTGTGGTAAGCAAAATAAAATGTTTTTAAATTAATGTTGTGTGGATGCAGATGAGAGTTAGCATGTGTATGTGTGCACGTTTGTATGTGTGAGCATATGTCTGCATGTATGCGTGAAACTGAGTGAGAGTGAGTGACAAGTAGTGAGAATGAGTGCGAATGACTGAAATTGAGGGGCAGATTTGTGCCAGTGCAAAGTCATACAAACTAGCAGAAAGTCTTAGAAACATATTTACTTTCCAGTGCAAGAGGGTTTTTGACAGTGGAAAATAACTTTAAAGTAGCACAAATAATGGTTTGTTCTGCTTTGCGCTACTTTGCATTATGGACCCTGCCATGGGAGTTAAATGGACTAAAAATGTTCAATAGGGCTTTTCACCAAACGAATAACACCTTCTTGAGGCAGGCATTAAGTTGGAGAAATGTTTTAACCTCTTTTAACTTTTCAAACATTGCACGTGTGCTGCAGTATACAACACACATGCCATGTGTGAAAAGTTTGAAAGTTTGTCTAATCATAGTACTTTGAACTGGAAGGTTGCCCTTCAAGTACAATACCTAAGCTTAACATTAATGCGCTCACATTTGCACCATGTTACAAACAAATATGTGTGCTGATAGGCTGCCTGTTTGTGTGAGAGTGCTGGGAAAGAGAGCAGCAGTACCATATCTTATTGCATATGACTCTGCAATTCTCTCCCTTTCTGGCGCAGCAGAGAAACTTTGGTTGCTGAGCTGTATGGCATGTTTTTATTTTAGTAAAGGCGCCCTTAAGTGTCAGTGAGTATCAGTGAGCCAGCGTATGTGAGAAAGAATGGAGCCCAAAGAGGGGTAGGTGACAGTATGTGGGGGAGAATGACTGAGCGTGAGTATGAGGGGGTGTTGGAGAGTGTGAATGAGTGTGAGCAAGAATGAGTGAAAGTGAATGGCAGTGAGTGAGCGTAACTGGGAGTGAGAATGAATGAGTGAGTGCAATTGAGTGACAATGGATGAGTGAGAGAGTGAGTGTGAATGAGTGAATGCAAGTGAGCATGAATGAGAATGCATAGTTAGTCTTGCAAGTGTGCCCTTGATCCTGGCATGCCGAAAGTAATTTGTGCCTTAAAGAGGCACCTGTGGCAAAATTAAGGCAGTGGCATTGGAAGCAATTGTTCAAATGACAGGTACCTGTGACAAAATGTTAGTAGACGAGGCAGACTAGAAGTTATGCTTAACATATGTGCATGCCCATTAACAAAATGCTGGAACTGACATACAGAATGTAGTTATTTGCATAGGGTCACCTGTGGAAAAATGCTGGTGCTAACATACTGGGGGGAAATCTTGGCGTTAGGGGCATCAGTGGTACTGTCATATTGAAGGTAGTATTTTGGAATAAGGGAGGACAACCATTGTATATAGAAGGAGGACATTCATGACAAAATGCTGACCTTGGGATACATTTTAAGTAAAGGGTCACCCATGGTTTATGGATAGCATTAATGGCAACATTATGGAAGAATAATTCTGTATGTCATTTTTGGACAGAAGGGGCACCCATGGGGTATGGGGAACACCCATGACAATAGGCTGGACCTGGAAAAATCAAGGTCATTTTTGACATATGAGGGCACCACTTGCACATTTTGGAAAACAATGTCATCAACTCTTGGGAAGAGTCAGGTTGACTTTACCTGGCACACCATGAAAGACGTGTATATTTAATGAGTGCCGTTGGCTTTTTGGCAAATTTAAAATACACTATCCTGTCCCACTTCTTCCCACCAAAACTCTCCCTAAAAGATGTCAGGCTCACTGGCTGCAAAACAGGGCAAGTATTATGCACGACCACTTTCAAAAATAACCAGCACCCACTCTAGGAACAGAAGGTAAACAGCACCTTGCTGAGCACTGTTTACTTTCTGTAGCTGCCACTATGACTGAGGCAAGGACATTACATGTAAGGTTTTGTAAAATGATTAAATTCATCTGTGCAATGTGCATTCTTCTGATTAAATAAAAATGAACTAAAAAAAAATTCAAAGCAAATCTGTGCCATATTTCATTACTGCAAATACATGAAAATTTAACGTTTGAATAAATCCTTCACATCTGTGCTTCACATGAGTGAGATAGCCTCTGTAACAATATTAAATTAAAATAATTTAGGTCAGTGATATAGACCATATTCAATTTATTCAATATCTGGTCTACGTCCATTAATACATGTTCAAATAACTGCTGTTTTTTTTTAATTTAAATCTCTTTTTTTCTCTCTCACTATAATGTATCAACATATTTCTCATTGCAGTATGGAAGCTGTTAAACCATGATTGTTTGTAGGTTCACGGTGCCGTTGTGTAATTTTGTGGCACTACATCCTCTTTAGAGGAATATATAATTTGTCAAGTAATATTAAGAGAAACGAGTAATGATCGCCTTGTATATCATGGTAGGACCCCAACAAGTGGCATCTAAAACAGACATTTGTCAATGTTGTGTTTTTATACTGTTCAATCATTGTTATGAAACTTCAACAGTGTCAATTACGATGATGTCTTAGGGTTAAGTTCTTGTGACATCACTTCCTGAGAGGTTTTGCGGGTCAAAGGCAAATGATGTAACTTCCTGTGATGTCATTTAAGTAAATGGTGTGTAATGTCCCTTCTGCTACCTCTGGAATTTTGGTGAATCGACATCTATGGGTTCCAATCATGCACAATAAATGTGGCTATTCTCATTTGTTGATTGCACAGCACTCCGACAAATCGAGGATAGGAATACAACAGTTCTAATCTATGAGAAATAGTAAGTAATCTACTAATAAAGGACCCGCTAAATTGAACTATGAAAATATAAGGGCAGACATACTCATTCTGGAATATGTAAGATTTTGAAAATGTGCACCAGGCAGGAAATGTTGCTATTCTTGTTGAAAGTGTGGTACTCTGACATGTCAGGGCTGGTTTTCATCTTGATAAAACCATAATAATTACACAGACCAATATTCATATACATGTACGGAGTGTAGTCAAGAAAGAAACATTATTTATTTCACCACACATCAAGCGTTAAAAGTGAAAATTGAGGTAAAGTGCAGCATCCCTGCTATTCACGGCCAGATGAAAACAGGGTGCATTCAAGCAACAATAACGCAAGAAAGAAAGCAATAATTGTTCATATTTTCTCATTACCGTCTGGTTGGCTGTAACAAGAAATTATGGGGATATTTATACTCCATTTGTGCCGAATTTGTGTCATTTTTTTACGCAAATTTAGCATAAAACTAGCTCCATATTTAGATTTTGACGCTACACCTGTCTAACATCAAAATATTGGAGTTTGCACCATTCACCATTTTTTAGATGTGTGAACCTACCTTGCGTCAATGGGATGCAAGGTAGGAGTTCCCATCTAAAAAATGGTGCTATCCCCGTAGCCCCATATTTATCCTCCCGTGCTAAAATGACGCACAGGTGGGAGTAGGGGCTAAATAGCTTTGCATCATTATTTAACACCTGGGTCAGACCAGGCGTTATGGGAACTGTTAACCAATTTCCATGGTTAAACTCCATGTAATGGATCCTCAGGTGCGCTCCCCGAGTCCCAGGAACACCCCCACCAGAGGGACACTGGAGGATGGGGGACCCCATCTCAGGTAAGTAAGGTAAGTATAGGTAAGTATTTTCTTTTAAATTAGAGTGCATTCGGGGGCCCAAATTGTGGCCCCCTGCGTGGCACTGGGTGCAACGGCCATGCACAGGGGACATTGGTCCCCTGTGCTGACCATTGGGCTGGTCTTTTACAAGACAGGAGTCATGTGGTATGGATGGTTTTGCTCAGGAAATTATGCTAGGCCTGTAAGAGGCATTTTTTTTACTCTAACCAGCCTAACATCATTTTTGGTGCAAAACTGACTTCTCCCATACCACCACCCCCACCCGGCTAACGTCATTTTTCCTGACACTAGCCCACCCTTTGCACCGGCTTGCAGGATTCCATAAATTTGTCGCCCGGCTGGTGCCCTGGAATCACACAAATAAGGGCTATACTTTTTGACACAAAACTGCGTTTGCGCAGTTTTGTGTCAAAAAGTATAAATATGTCCCTATGGTACTCCTCTCCTATAGCAATGTTATTCAGTTGTGAAGTCACAGTGCCACCAGCCAGCATGATGTAAAGACAAGCCACCTAAAAGAATGATAAGTACATGTTAACAGTTAAAGAGGTATTAGTAGTAGTAGTAGTTGTAGTAGTAGTATAAAGTTATTCGATTTCCCTTTAAACAAAATCATAAAAGCAATTTGCAAACACATAAAAGTCAAATTCATTAAAAAAACACAAATCATATATGTTACAAATCCCAAATAGGACAAAATCTACTGTGAAACATCACATGCAAATGTATCATCTTCCTATGATTAATTACAGCCCATATAAACCTTGACATAATATTACAAACTAAAAGGGACGGTAATGATTGTAAAAAGAGAAATGCCGGTCAACATTGTACAAAGTTACACGATTTCAACAGTGCAATAAGAAAACGTCTCCTCAAATCTTTATAAAATTTACAAAAAAACACAACATGGATAGTACTTTGGGTTGACACGTTGTCACGAGGACAGTTTTGCTAAGGGGAACGACCAATCATAGATATTGGATAAACTAATGAGATGGTGGAATATGTCCATTCTGAAACGTGTTAAAATAAATCTATGATTATCGTTATACACATATTACAGGTCTGGGTGCCTACTATGGGTGACCAACATTAATTGATTATTCTTAGCGCTGGGATTTGACAACTCAGCAGACAGCCTGATCTCCTCAAACAATGCACTACAGTCGCTTTTAGGTCCACACGGCAAATATGCGCTAGCGTATCAGGCTGATCAAAAAACTCTGGATGACCCAGATCTCAACAATTTCTTTTGATATATTTCAGCCAGCAGATTTTTAAACTTGTGGCAGAGTGAAGACAGTCCCTAATACTAGCGTGATTGGGTTAGGATACTCAGTGGTCCGTATCTTGTGCCAAAGTAAGATGGGCTGTATCCTGATTATATTTTCTATAAACGATAATCACAGTTCAGAATGGCTTATTATAGTAGAACTCCCACTTGAAATCGAGAGAAGATGCCTTTAAATGCATTTTCCACTATTTGTAGTTAATAACTATTAACATGACCCCAGACGTCTGCCCCATTTGTGGCAATGGGCACACTTTTAGCTTTGTAGATCGCTAACATCTCTTTGGGTGGCTTCCTGCTCAGTATCCTAGAAAAGTTACATAAAGCTGTTATAGATTTCATAAATTGTAACTTTCTCATAAACACAGCTTGTCTCCATGTACCCTCCCTGTCAAATTGAATACCCAGATAAGAGAAAGTTGTGGTAAGACTAATCTTGGCAATGAATTTAAACATATTGTGGCATTTAACTGATTTAGAACCATACTTCATAATGAAGATTTTACTATGATTAACAAACAAGTCGAGCTCTTCCATAAAAGTTACAAATTTGGTCAATAGTCTTTGCAGACTCAACGGGGTACGGGCCAAGAGCACAGCATGATTGGCAAAGAGGAGTGCCAGGATAGGACGATGACTAATTTGCAAGAGATCTCTACACATGTCTGCTAGCACCTTCCCCAAGTTGTTCTTAAATAATGTAAACAGAAAGGGTGCAAATGCGCAACCCTGCCTGACTCCCCCCTCTACTCCGGCCTCCAGCATACAACTCTCTGAGAAACTGGATAATAGGAAGATCCACACCCAAATCCATTATAATAGACCACAGCTTCTGGTGGCTAACACAATCAAAGGCTGAGGATAAATCAACAAACGCTAAAAACATGGGCCTATATTTATAGTTTTTTGCCGCCAAACTGTGCTAACGCAGTTTTGCAGCAAAAAGATAATCGCTGGCCTGCACCATTCCACAACTCCAGCTGGGCGCCATATATATATATAGGAATGGCACAAGCCGGTGCTAAGCATGGGCTAACGTAAAAAAAAAAAAGACGCTAGCCAGGTCGGGTGGTGATAGAAGAGATGAAGGTTGAGTGTCGACCAATGAGCTTGGCTGTTTCAGGGGAAAAATGCCTCTAACCAGTCTAGCGTCGTTTCATGACACAAAACCAGCCATAATACATGACTCCTGTCTAATAAAAGACAGGAGTCATGCCCACCACCCCAATGGCTATTGCACCCAGTGTCATGTAGCCCATATCGGAGCCCCCAATGCCACTTTAAAATAAAACCAAAAAATACTTACCTATACTTATCCTGCTTACCTGGGATGGGGTCCCCCATCCTCTGGTGTCCCTCTTGTGTGGGTGGGAGTGTTCCTGGGGCTTAAGGTGGGCATCTGTGGGCCCTTTCCATGATGTTTGACCATGGAAAGGGGTCCACAGGTCCCTAAGGCCTGCTCTGACCCAGGTGTTAACCCCATCGCAGCCAAGGACATAACAGTTACGTCCTTGGTTGCGGTGCTGAGGTGGCAAGGATGTAACCATTACGTTCTGGTACCGACTCCTGTGGGGAGCACATGAGCCTCGCCTCAGCACCCCCACTGCAGGGATAGAAGAGGAATAGCTTCCCCTTCTACCCCTGCCCCCACCCGTGGCGTCCAATGACATCTCGCTAACCTCATCAGAGGCCTGCCCCTCCGAACTGGAAGCTCAGCTTCCAGCGCAGATCAGTAGAGATTTTTGTTTCATTTCTCCTCCGATCACTGGAGGGGCTGAGAAAGGCATGAAAGGAGAGGAAAGGCCTTTCCTCTCCTTTCATGTCTCTCTCATCATTTCTGCAGCAGAAATTCCCACTAGACACCAGGATTTTTTTTTGTTGCAATTGACATGAGGGGAGCGGCCCCTTGGGCAAGGGCCAATCCCCCAGGTGCCAAATTATTTTTAGGCTGGGGGCAGAAAGACCCTAGACACCAGGGATGTTTTTCTTTTCTTTAGTTTTATTTTTTTATATATGGAGAGCGACCCCTTAGGCAAGGGTCGCTCCACGGGGGCAAAATTAATTTTAAGCCATTTCTGCCCCCCTTAGGGGCAGATCAACCTATTTTTATTAGGCCAATCTGCTACCGGGGGGGGGGCAGAAACCACTTAGGCACCAGGGATTGATGTGTGTCTATGTGTGTGTTTTGTTTGGGGGGCAGCCCCTTGGGCAAAGGTCGCTCCCCATTGGGGCACATTTCTGTTGGCCATATCTGCCCCCCTTGGGGACAGATTGGCCTATTTTTTGAAGGCCCATCTGCCCCCAAAGGGGGCAGGATGCCCACCAGGGACCAGGGAAGATTTGTTTTTCAAAATAAGAGGATGGGGGTATGGCCATAACCCTCCCAAATAAATGGGGCCAAAGCTGTTCTGCCCACCATTGGGCAGATGGGCAATTACCCCCAAACCACACCGGGGGGGGGGCAGAAAGTCTACTAGATGCCGGGGAATTAAAAAAAATAGTAGGGTGGTGGCTACCAACCAGTATGGGCCTGGTTATGCTCACACCCCAACTGAAGGGGGTAACAGTCTTTCAGCTCTCCCCTCGCACATTAAAACATCTCATCCCATGGCAAGCAAGAGGACATTTGATTATTTTGGATTTTGGTTTTACATTTGGGCCATGAGAGCTTGGCTAGCTCTCAAAATCGTCCCACTTGGAATAGTGAGGGCTGCACTTTTTGAAATTTGGGATGCTGCCATGTAGAACAATCCACAAGAACTAGACACATCTAAAAACTAAACATCTGGGGGAGTCCAGGGTGGTGTGCTTCACATGCAGCCCACACCATTTTCTTACCCACAATGCCCTGCAAACCTCCAACTTTGCTGGAAATCACACATTGTTTCCACATATTTATGACGGAACCTTCCAGAATCTGCAGGAATCCACAAAACTCCTACCACCCAGCATTGTCTCATCTATAACAATAAAAATTCTGCCCCACTTGTCAGCCTAAAATGTTTTTTTTCCAAAATGCCCTTTTGGGTCCGCTTTGGTTCCCCCTAAATTTCGACATGTTTCTGGCTCTTCAGTGCCACAGGCACTTGGCCCACCTTCATGTGAGGTATAATTTTTACCGGGAGACTGAGGGGAACGTTGGGTGGTAGGAAATTTGTCCCGGTGCAGTGATCCTATTAACGCGTCCTTCTATGTCAATTTATACACATTAGGACTCGTTTTAGGCCGATGAATCTTTTGACCCAGTGGTGAGACACCGTAAGACGAGGTAACTGATCAATATGTCAAGCAATATATCAATAATATTATCAACATATATCACCACAATATATTTCAGTTTAGACATTGATTAAAACTGTCGGCGCAACCATGACCTTTCAGTCATGAATAACCACACCTTTATTGAAGTTTTGTGAATTTTATTCCCTATTGATTACAATCTAACAGCAAATGTATTAATCTCAAAACCAAGAAGCAAAAGAGCATAGTCACGATATGGCAATTGTGATAAGATTTTGACAATGTAAAGATCAGAACCATTAAGACACTAACATAAGAGATACACAAGTCAGAATGCATAGAACATCATATAAGCCCAGTTCAGCATAGTACAACGTCAGTCATGTCCGTTTGTCTGTCAAGGTGAATATCTAATCTAACCACTAATTAGCATCAGCATGTTGGACTTAATGCAAAAAACAATTTAGAACACCGATTTGGAAAACGTCTAATTAAGGTCTCTAATCAAAAATACAGCAGTTGGTACCTAGAAAAGAAAAGCAATTGGACAAATTACAAGAGCAACTGTCATAATTACCCTCCTCGGAATGAGTCAGCATACAGGTTCAGACTTAGTTTTCAGGACATCAGTTGGATCGTCGTCAGTCTATCTAGTCTAAGGACAGGGGACACTTCCCTCATAAGGAAGAAAGTGTAATGGGGCGACTAAGGGTGAGGATGGTTTATTAAGTCTCGAGTCACCAGACAGAGTGACAATGTTTCTGGATGCAATCAATATCATTCCCTACCTATATCTCTCAAGTCTCCTGTGTCATGAGTTTTTATCCCTTTTTCGTGATACCTTCCCCCAAAATTCTATTGGATAGTCATTACACCCCACTATCTGTAACCTATCAAATTATACATTAAGTAATGCACTTGTCATTTCATGATAATTCATAACATTTTGATTGGTCTTCATAATTGACGTTTTTCGTAGGTGGCACATCCGGGGTTACTTCATTCTCTGGCATACTCTTTGGGTCAAAAGTTCTCTTTTCCGTGGTAGAATGTCCTTGAAAGTTTCCATATTTGTTGCAAAGCGTATAAAACTTATACTAAAGCAGCTAGCATGCGGATGAGAAAAACTAGCATTGTTACATAAAATGAAGAAGAGAACAAATGCTGGGTCATGGCCCTTTGCAAGTCAGCACACTGGAGAAACAGAAAAAATATGCTTTAATATGAGAGTTACACAGCTAAAACTTCAACTCACGCTAACTTAAGGCTTATGGATTCTAATAAATGCAATCTACTTACGTGTTAACATATTCAATTAATCACAATACAAGTAATCATTTCTTATAGTTGATATTAGTATATGCATATGATAATTCTCCACGTTTAAAATACGTTTCAATGAATAATATTATTAATGCAGCATTGTTAAGTATAAGCATTTCACATCTAAAATAGGTAATGTTTAGAATACGCTCTCTCAGTCCCTCCTCTGATGACGCTCGTCATCACACAAATCTTTCTTCGGTCTAGTTTTTCACCTTGCGCATGATGTGCATTTCAACATCTTGCCCTTTATGAGAACTTTCCCATATTTCATTGAACATTTTCTCTATTTCACTTTCTTCATTTCGTCAGCCTCTTTTAGTCCTATTTCTTTTTACTTTGTCATTGATTTTACATGCCCCCCATAATCCTAATAGACAAACCAAAACAATTAATAGACCCATCAAAATTTTTGCAAGTACCCCATTCCAAATATTGGTAAACCAGCTTCCAACTCGGCCAATTCCCTTTCCAAATTTCTCCCAAACACCAAGTTCTTTCAGATCCTTCAAATCTGTACTATCTCTTGTAAGGTTAGTAAGCATGCTTCTAATTTTCTTACTGTTATCTGGAATAAATGAGCAACAATGACGCTCATTAAGCATTTTGCAGACACCTCCACTCTTTGCTAAAAGAATGTCTAAAGCAAGCCGATTTTGAAGAGTCATAGCTCTTTCTGCAGCAAGTTCAGTATCCATCAGGAGTATGGCTCCTGTAAAATTTGTCAACATGTTATCCACAATAGTAGACAACTTTTTAATTTTCATAGAATTCAAGATAACCCCTACTGATGGGATTATAGCTCCAAATATATCACCAATGACAGCCGCCACTGATTCTCGTTTTTGTCTAGAATGTTGCAATTCAGACGTCTTAGGTATTTGTTTCAACTCATCAATCTGGTATATCTTTGGGAATAGTATCCCCAAATAACATGTCCCATACCATCCCTTAGGGAGACGGTAATAAGCATTTAGCCCACAAATATAATAGATTCCAGGAATCGCTGGATCTTGTCCATTCAACATAAAGGTCCATTTGCTCTGAAACAGAAACACATGCCTACACTCACTCGTACCCACAAACAAATTGTCTTGATCAGATTGTGGCCTATATACACAAAGCCTACCTACATGTAATGCATCTATAGCTAATTTGCCTTGCGTTTTGATTGCAGTATAAGCATAATCATTTGCATAGGTACGTTTTTCTAATCCTTTCTCTAACCTTTCTTTTAGTACTTTGCGTCTATCATCTGTGTGATCTAGGGAGCTCTTTTATACAGGCGACAGTAAGCAAGTCAAATTGTTGCGATGTGCATAAGCAGTTCCAAATGTAAGTGTTGGCTCAAAGAATCCTCTAACTATTTTTATATCATCCTCTTTAGCTAGTTTATTCAAAAATTCAATCACAGGCACAAAGGAAAACACAACATCCAAATTCAAATAAAAGTATTGCACATGCTCTTGATTATAGAATCTTGTTAGTAGCAAGCTGCATCTAATTCCATAAGTGAGAGGGAGGCTATGATAGGTAACTCCCTCCTGCACAAACGAAGCAATCTTAGTACATACATAACAATCTTTCTCATCCATGGTTTCCACATATTCGTTTAGTAAGCGATAGAACACATTAGTAGAAAGTTCCCCTTTTGCATTAGTCCCTTCATGCATATGCCTTGCATCCTGCTCAAATCTCTCCCACGGTGTTAGTTTAGAAGTAGTTTCAGGTTTTGAAGTTGCGTTAATAGTTTCTTTCTCTCTCCATGGCATTCCCACAATCACTCCCACAACCATTACTGCACACACAATACCTATTATAAGACCTAACCAACCACACACCTTACTTCCCTTGCTACTATTTCTATTGTAAGCCATGTTTGTATAGAATCAGTATAGCAGATCAACAATCAACCTGAGGATAAACTCTTTTTTTTCTTTTTTTCGGCGTATATTACAGCGTCTTCACTCACTCCAGGACCTTTTTCGTCAATTCAGGTTAGCAGCTTGTCGTAATCAGGTTTCTTTAAAAGTCAAGTCCGGTTTAGTGTCACTTCCAGTAGTTTTCTAGAGTTTCTTTCTTTTTAGTTTTCAAAATTTTCAAACTTAGCTAAGTCTTCCTTGAGTTTTGTTCAGGTACCGTAATACTGGCCTGGTACTTCTCGATCAAAACAGAATGCTAGGAATTCTTGTTGCCATTCGGATGTTGTAGCATATGCCCATTCAGGATCTGTATATCTTCTGTTCGCAATTCTTTTTCTCTTTAATCGTCATTCTCCTTCACTCAGATCATCAGCTTGTGAGGTATCTCTTTCTTCTATTATGGTGTCATTCGATACTTCTCTTATTTTAGGATGCGACTTGACTGGCCAATTATCGCCTCTATGTGTCTTTTCTCGACGTTTCCCTTCAGGACGTTGGACAGCACCCTCCTCTTGTGATATGGTGTTTTCTCTTGACGGACCTGCAACTGGTTCGGGAGACTCTGACACGTTTTGATTTGTATCTACAGTTTCTCCTTCTCTTTCTTCTTCTGGTTCTATGTTGGGTTCAGATTCTAACCCATATTCGTCTACGTCTGGGAGAACCTCTCCTTGGCTTAGTTCTCCTGCTGCCTCTACTGAGATAGGTACTCTGTCACCTCTCTCGAACTCATTGATAGCTTGAGGGACAAGGCTGTTCTCAGTGGGCTCTCCGGTAGCCTGAGTTCCTTCTTGACTGTTCTCTGACTCTGAGACTTCTCTTCCTGAAGTTGCTGCACCGGATACTTCAAGTTCCTCTTCAACAGGACACGTTACCTTTTTCGTGTGACTGGCATGTATCCAGTTGGGAACCCCGGCACACTTTACAGCAGTGGTGGTCGTCAATATTACTTGATACGGTGCTTTCCAACGTGGCTCTAAACACGATTTTCTCACGTGCTTCTTGACAACCACCCAATCTCCAGCTTGCAGAGAGTGACATGGATCACCAATTGGTGGCAACGTGTTAGCTTCCACCTGGTGAGAAAAAGAGCGAATCACGTCAGCCAAACCTTTGCAGTAATCCAACACCATATCATCTGTAATATTCACTAGTGCATTTGCAGGTACTGCTGGTAATCTCATTGTTCTGCCCATGAGGATTTCATGGGGGACAGTCCCGTTTTCTTGTCTGGGGTATTTCTCATAGACATCAGTACTAGAGGTAAGGCATCTGGCCATTTCATGTTTGTTGCTGCACACATTTTTGCCATTCTTGATTTCAGAGTACCATTCATCTGCTCAACTAGTCCTGATGCTTCAGGGTGGTAGCTACAATGCAGCTTTTGTTCAATGTTGAGTGCAGCACACAGGAGTTTAATCACCTCATTGTCAAAGTGTCTTCCCCTATCTGATTCTATAGAAACCGGCAACCCGAATCTTGGTATCAGTTCCCTAAGTAGTAGTTTTGCAACTGTAAGACTGTCATTCCTGCGTGTGGGATATGCCTCCATCCAATGACTGAAAACACACACAATCACCAACACGTACTTCAATCCTCCGCAAACAGGCATTTCAATAAAATCCATTTGCATTTTGTTGAATGGACCTCCAGCTCTCCCAATGTGGCTCAAAGTTACCACAGTTCCTTTTCCAGGATTCATCTGTTGACAGATGACGCACCTGTGGCAAGTGATTTCTGCGGCATGTCTGAATTTTGGATTGAACCAATCAATTTTAAAGGACCTGATCATGGCATCCCTTCCTAGATGTGCCTGCCCATGGTATAGCCGGGCAAACTGTGACAAAAGGCTTTTTGGCAAAACCAATTTTCCCTCTTCTGAAACCCATAAGTCATCAGCTCTTTGTACACATTGCATTCTTTGCCAATAGCGTTTCTCCTCTTTGCTCGCACAACCTTGTAATGTTTTCAGTTCATCTAAGGTGTCAAACACTCGTAATGCCATATTTAAATGTGTGTCATTTTCAGATTGTGATAACAATTCCCATTGTTCCTTAAACGATATACAGTTCAATGCACAAAATCTTGCGACTTGATCTGCATAGCCGTTTCCCATAGACACAAAATCTTGTGACCTGATGTGAGCACTGCACTTCACCACGGCAATTTCTTGAGGTAACTGAATCGCATGCAACAAATCTCTTATTTGTTCACCATTCTTCACAGGAGAACCAGAGGAAGTCATAAAACCCCTCTGTGACCAAAGTTGGCCAAAGTCATGCACAATTCTGAATCCGTATCTGCTATCGGTATAGATAGTGACTTTCAAATTTACAGCTGCGTGGCATGCTTTAGTAAGGGCAATTAATTCTGCCACTTGTGCAGAGAACACTCTCTCGAGCCAGGAGGCTTCGACAATGCCAGTTATGGTACATACCGCGTAACCGGCTCTCAATGCTCCTGCTGAATCTCTTAGACAGGACCCATCAACAAACATAATGCAGTCATTTTCTTTTAGTTGAGTGTCCTGAATATCGGGACGAGGCTTGGTGCACAACTCAGTCACCTCAAGACAATCATGTTCAAATTCTTCCCCATCTTTGATTTCAACATTTTCATTAGGAAGTAAAGTTGCCGGGTTCAGCACAGTGCATCTTTTAAGAGTGACATTCGGCGACCCCAGTATGATCGTCTCATATCTAGTGAGACGTGCATTTGTCATGTTGTAGGAAAGTACCATCTTGCCTGGCATGTTACCCCCATTTTTCACTGTATATATGTTGTTTTAGTTGTATGTGTCACTGGGACCCTGGTAACCCAGGGCCCCAGTGCTCATAAGTGTGCCTGAATGTGTTACCTGTGTAGTGACTAACTGTCTCACTGAGGCTCTGCTAATCAGAACCTCAGTGATTATGCTCTCTCATTTCTTTCCAAATTGTCACTGACAGGCTAGTGATCATTTTACCAATTTACATTGGCTTACTGGAACACCCTTATAATTCCCTAGTATATGGTACTGAAGTACCCAGGGTATTGGGGTTCCAGGAGATCCCTATGGGCTGCAGCATTTCTTTTGCCACCCATAGGGAGCTCTGACAATTCTTACACAGGCCTGCCACTGCAGCCTGAGTGAAATAACGTCCACGTTATTTCACAGCCATTTTACACTGCACTTAAGTAACTTATAAGTCACCTATATGTCTAACCTTTACCTGGTAAAGGTTAGGTGCAAAGTTACTTAGTGTGAGGGCACCCTGGCACTAGCCAAGGTGCCCCCACATTGTTCAGAGCCAACTCCCTGAACTTTGTGAGTGCGGGGACACCATTACACGCGTGCACTACATATAGGTCACTACCTATATGTAGCTTCACAATGGTAACTCCGAATATGGCCATGTAACATGTCTATGATCATGGAATTGCCCCCTCTATGCCATCCTGGCATAGTTGGCACAATCCCATGATCCCAGTGGTCTGTAGCACAGACCCTGGTACTGCCAAACTGCCCTTCCTGGGGTTTCACTGCAGCTGCTGCTGCTTCCAACCCCTCAGACAGGCATCTGCCCTCCTGGGGTCCAGCCAGGCCTGGCCCAGGATGGCAGAACAAAGAACTTCCTCTGAGAGAGGGTGTGACACCCTCTCCCTTTGGAAAATGGTGTGAAGGCAGGGGAGGAGTAGCCTCCCCCAGCCTCTGGAAATGCTTTGTTGGGCACAGATGTGCCCACTTCTGCATAAGCCAGTCTACACCGGTTCAGGGGACCCCTTAGCCCTGCTCTGGCGCGAAACTGGACAAAGGAAAGGGGAGTGACCACTCCCCTGACCTGCACCTCCCCATGTAGGTGTCCAGAGCTCCTCCAGTGAGCTCCAGACCTCTGCCATCTTGGAAACAGAGGTGCTGCTGGCACACTGGACTGCTCTGAGTGGCCAGTGCCACAAAGTGACGTCAGAGACTCCTTGTGATAGGCTCCTTCAGGTGTTGCTAGCCTATCCTCTCTCCTAAGTAGCCAAACCCTCTTTTCTGGCTATTTAGGGTCTCTGTCTCTGGGGAAACTTTAGATAACGAATGCAAGAGCTCATCCGAGTTCCTCTGCATCTCTCTCTTCACCTTCTGCCAAGGAATCGACTGCTGACCGCGCTGGAAGCCTGCAACACTGCAACAAAGTAGCAAAGACGACTACTGCAACTCTGTAACGCTGATCCTGCCGCCTTCTCGACTGTTTTCCTGGTGGTGCATGCTGTGGGGGTAGACTGCCTCCTCTCTGCACTAGAAGCTCCTAAGAAATCTCCCGTGGGTCGACGGAATCTTCCCCCTGCAACCGCAGGCACCAAAAAGCTGCATTACTGGTCCCTTGGGTCTCCTCTCAGCACGACGAGCGAGGTCCCTCGAATCCAGCAACTCTGTCCAAGTGACCCCCACAGTTCAGTGACGCTTCAGTCCAAGTTTGGTGGAGGTAAGTCCTTGCCTCACCTCGCTAGACTGCATTGCTGGGAACAGCGACTTTTGCAGCTACTCCGGCCTCCGTGCACTTCCGGCGGAAATCCTTTGTGCACAGTCCAGCCTGGGTCCACGGCACTCTAACCTGCATTGCACGACCTCCTAAGTTGTTCTCCGGCGACGTGGGACTTCTTTGTGCGACTTCGGGTGAGCACCATTTCACACATCCTTGTAGTGCCTGTTTCTGGCACTTCTCCGGGTGCTAGCTGCTGCTGAGAGAGCTCCTTGTCTTGCTCGACGTCCTCTCTCTCTCCTGGTCCGATTTGCGACCTCCTGGTCCCTCCAGGGCCACAGCAGCGTCCAAAAACGTTAACCACACGATTTGCAGCTAGCAAGGCTTGTTGGCATTCTTTCGGCGGGAAAACACTTCTGCACGACTCTACAAGGCGAGTGGGATCCGTCCTCCAAAGGGGAAGTCTCTAGCTCTTTGTGTTCTTGCAGAAACCACAGCTTCTTCTATCCAGTTGAAGCTTCTTTGCACCCGCAGCTGGCATTTCCTGGGCATCTGCCCATCTCCGACTTGCTTGTGACTTTTGGACTTGGTCCCCTTGTTCCACAGGTACCCTAGATTGGAAATCCACAGTTGTTGCATTGTTGGTTTGTGTCTTTCCTGCATTATTCCTCTAACACGACTTCTTTGTCCTTAGGGGAACTTTAGTGCACTTTGCACTCACTTTTCAGGGTCTTGGGGAGGGTTATTTTTCTAACTCTCACTATTTTCTAATAGTCCCAGCGACCCTCTAGAGGGTCACATAGGTTTGGGGTCTATTCGTGGTTCGCATTCCACTTTTGGAGTATATGGTTTGTGTTTCCCCTATCCCTATGTGTCCCCATTGCATCCTATTGTAACTATACATTGTTTGCACTGTTTTCTAAGACTATACTGCATATTTTTGCTATTGTGTATATATATCTTGTGTATATTTCCTATCCTCTCACTGAGGGTACACTCTAAGATACTTTGGCATATTGTCATAAAAATAAAGTACCTTTATTTTTAGTATAACTGTGTATTGTGTTTTCTTATGATATTGTGCATATGACACTAAGTGGTACTGTAGTAGCTTCACACGTCTCCTAGTTCAGCCTAAGCTGCTCTGCTAAGCTACCATTATCTATC
Organism: Pleurodeles waltl; assembly: GCF_031143425.1. NCBI lineage: Eukaryota > Metazoa > Chordata > Amphibia > Caudata > Salamandridae > Pleurodeles > Pleurodeles waltl. The sequence continues at coordinate 903,917,933 of NC_090443.1, forward strand.
AGCCTAAGCTGCTAGACACCCTATACACTAATAAGGGATAACTGGGCCTGGTGCAAGCTGCAAGTACCCCTTGGTACTCACTACAAGCCAGTCCAGCCTCCTACACATGTGTTGTGTCTTAGTTCATGTCAAGAGAATTTCAACTGAATGTGGAACCATTACTGTCAGAGGGTATCCCATGACTATGCCTTCACATTGTAAAAGGCTCTGACCAACTGCTGCAACTGCCCGCAAACAACCCAGTAAGGCCGCTGCGACAGGGTCCAAAGTAGCTGAAAAATATGCTACAGGGCGATTTGCATCTCCGTGGACCTGTGTTAAGACAGACAAAGAACAAGCATCACGTTCATGACAAAACAACAGAAAAGGTTTTTCGTAGTCTGGCATTCCCAATGCTGGTGCCCTGCACATGCATTCTTTTAATTCCACGAATGACTCAAGCTCCTCTTTTGACAAAGTCATAGTGTATGGCTCATCCTTGACTTCCTTTCCTGTCAGTTTTATTAACGGTTTTGAGATGATTGAGAAGTTGGGTATCCACTGACGACAGTAGCCCACCATTCCCAAAAACATCCTGACAACTCTTTTTGTTGTTGGAGGATTCATCTGCAAAACAGCTGTTATTCTTTCCTTTGATATTCTTCTGGACCCTTTCTCAATCAAATGTCCCAAGTATTTTACTTCTTTCTGACAATATTGTAACTTTCTGGGCGACACCTTGTGTCCATTCTTTCCCAGATGATTCAGTAATGCAATGGTGTCGTATTTACAACTGTCTCTGGTTTTGGATGCAATTAGCAAATCGTCGATGTACTGCACAAGAGTTGAATTAAAAGGCAGCACAAGAGGTTCCAAATCCTTTTTCAGTATCTGATTGAAGATGGATGGTGACTCTGAGAACCCCTGAGGAATTCTGCACCAACTGTAAACTTTATCCAGGAATTTGAAACTGAACAAAAATTGGCTATCCTCATGAAGAGGTATCGAAAAGAAAGCTTGCGATAAGTCTACTACGGTAAACCAATCAGCATCACAGGGAACCTGAAACATTATTACCGCTGGGTTGGGTACCACAGGACAACATTTTACCACGATTTCATTTTTTTTTCGCAAGTCTTGCACAATTCGAACTTTTCCACAGGGCTTCTTTAAACCCATGATGGGTGAGTTACATGGACTGCTCAAGACTTCTTTCAGAACTCCTTGTCTGAGAAAACCTGCAATTATTTGTGACACCTCAATGAGGACATCTTGGGTCATGTGATACTGTGATACTTGTGGGAACACTGCATTTGGTTTGATCTGAACTTTGACTGGTTCTACTCCTTTTATTAATCCCACTTCCTTTCCGGTCAAATCCCACACTTTCTCTGTCACTGTTCCCTGCAGTTCAACAGGTAAGTCAATCAATGTATGCATTGGGAATAAAGTAATCAAAGGGTAGTCTTCATTTGTTCCTGCTTCTTCCTCTACAAATTGACTCTCATCTCCCTCATCGTCACTGTTTGTCTGTACCTCAATTCCATCACTGGAACAGGTAATCAAACATTTTGTCTTACACAGTAAGTCCCTTCCTAGTAAGGACACTGGACTTGAATCACATACTACAAATCTATGTAGTCCTTGGAAGTTGGCAATTTCAACTTGTACTGGATCAGTAATCGGGTTAGTCAGGTACTGATTTGCTACTCCAACTCGTATGGTTCGCCCTGAGAGAGGTAATCTTGGGACTTCTGCACTTCGAACTGTAGAGCGTGTAGCTCCTGTGTCGACCAAAAATGAAACCTTATAGCCCATTACTTTTCCCTCTACATATGGGCCTCTCTGATCCACCTCTAGGGATGCTGCAAGCCTGCACTCTTCACTGTCTGAGCTATCATCTGACCAATCCTCATTCATGCCATGTTCACCTCGTAATGGGAACTGTTTTACAGTGTTATTTTGATTTGTTACCTGACCTGTGACCTGCTGAGGAAGCATCACCTGTTGCTGTCCCATTGGAGCCATTGGTAATTGCATTTGCTGTCTAGGCACCATAGGAATCTGCTGTTGCACTGGTTGCATTTGTATTGACTGAAAACGCAGCATTTGCATCTGCTGCATGGGCTGTACCCCTTGCATTTGTACCAAATTATTCTGAAAATTCGGGTTTTGATGTCTCATCTTTGGACCTCGTGAATTTTGTAAGGTACCAACATTTGTGCTTTGCTGAACTGCACCATCCTGCACCATATTCGGACATTCCCGTTTCCAATGCCCCACGCCCCCGCACGCGTGACATGGCTACATCTTTTTCACTCCTTGAACGTAATTTTGAATAACAACATTATTCATGTCCGAACCGCGGTTCACAAACCCTCGGCCTCGGCCTCTCGGCTGTGCCTGAAACACACCATTCATTTGCGGTTGTTGTTGTTGTATCATCTGCTGAACTCCATTTCCCTGTATTCCAACCTGTGCAGCCCTTATCTGCATCACCATCACCATCACCTTTTCCTTTAACTTTTTCTGCTTCCACTCGATCTCATCACTACAGTACTTTGCATACTGCAATACCTCATCAATCGGTTTAGCTTGCCAACAAATCAAATGATTCTTAATCATTTGACTGACCTCCGGTCTCAATCCTTCAACAAATCTAAACACAAGGTGGTTCATGTCCTTTGGTTCAATTGTCTCAGTACCACTGTAATGTTTGAACGCTTTCAACAATCTCTCGTAATAAGCATGTATTGACTCTTTAACCTCTTGAGAGGTCCGCTCAATTTTCTGCCAATCAGTCACTTTGGGCGACACCTTCTGTTTCAAAAACTCAATCACTTTAAGATAATATTTCATCACCTCTTCTGAGGGTGCTCCGGTCACCTTATCTCTTGCTGGCTCCTTCGTCGGCCAATCTACCCCGCTCTTGCACTCGAGCCACAAGTCAGGCGGAACAATGATCTCAAACAAAGTATTCAAGTCTTCCCAGAGACACTTTGCAAGTTTCACAAACCTGTCTGTTTGTTGATACCACTCGATCGGCTTCTCCCTTAGCCTAGGATAATCATTTGTAAAAGATAGAATGTCTCCTCTAGTCCATGGCACATGTACTAAAACACGACCAGCTGTCTCTCTCATAGGTAATATTTTTACCGAATCCAAATCAGGTGAGGTCCTAGCTTGATTAGACCCTGGACTATCACTCTTTCCCTTATCTCTTTTCTTTCCCATCGGCCTTCCCATTTCTCCAATGCACCCCAAATTTGTGCACTCTGCAACAATTACCTCAAATGTGCTTTCATGCCTGCAGATCTCATGTGTTAAAAATCTTTTGAATCGAAATCTAATCTGTAACTTCTTTTCAAATGTTTAGTGTTTCCGATATCGATATTGTATTTGTCTGCTAAGTTTGCCAATCTCTGATGTACTTTGCCTACCTCCTTGGTAATTTTGGGACATAGGTATCTTAATTCTGCTTCTGTGTATGATTCCAATCTATTTACTCCCATTGTCCCTTCTACTAACTCTGCAGCTTCTGCCCCCAGTCGTACAAGGTTCAGGTATTCGTCTTGTTTCTCTTTCTCTGGTTCAACTGTGGTCACTGTAGTCTTTTGCGAAGTATAGGTTTTCTCTAACCATTTGTTTAACTGTTGTACCGTAAATCCCTGCAGTGAAATGTTCCCTGCATGTATCATTGGAGAGTGTGAAGTATTCGTACTCATGGTTTGGGGAGTTAGAACTCTCAAACCTGCTTGACGCTTTGCTTCGAGAGGTGCCCCTACTGGACTAAGATCCATTAAAGGTCTCGGTGGCTCATTTACTTGCTCTCCAGGGGCCATTATCTGTGGAGTTCCCATAGGCCCTCCTCTTATCGCTTGTTGAGTCATCACTCCCTGATCACACACCCCTGCTTTACCTTGTGCATACAATGGTACGGGGGGACCAACAGTAATAGGTAATGATATAGCTGCAGGTGTCTGACCTGGACCCAGACTTCTTGGAGCTTCGACACCATAAGTCTGTTCCAATGTACCTGGAACGGGTACTAACGGCGGTCCCGCTACAGGGTTATACCCTGGTATCAACTGTGGGGGTTGGGACATTAACTTCGGAGTCAATTCAATCTGTATTAACTTTGGCTTTGTGTATATCGGGTATGGCGGCTCAATCAAATTTGTGGTAGTTTCAAGCACCGGGACATCAGGATAGATTCTCTTTATCTGTGGTGGAGGTTGTAACTGTATCGGCATGTCGGGTGCAGTGGGTACACTGACACCATTCTGTATCAAAGCTGTATCGCTACTCTATACCGTATCAGTAACTCCCTTTTCCTGCGTCTGGTTCCCAGGATCTAAGCTAGTGCTGGGAGCGCTGTCGCTCACCGCATACGGTGGCGGACGATCATGTAACAATCTATCCATAAATTCCTCATCGTCTGAATCATCGTCCTCTTCCCAGGATCTTTTATTTTCTTTAGATTTGCCTGAGTCTTCATCAGTTTTACAGGAGGCTTTCTTTCCCTGTGTTTCTTCTCCCTGAGTTATTGCTGGGAATAACTTCAGCCCATCTACAATTCCCTGTCTCCACATTTTGCTCTCATAATCCCATCTGGCCTCTGCATGAGATTTTTCTGCCTTTCTCAGACTTCTCTGAAACCTTTCTTGTCTATGTTTAAGAGCCATTAAGTCCCAAATCGCTAAAGCCTCAGATTGTGCCGGTCTTGGAGGTGGCTTTTGTGTACTTAACATCCACCTCAAATTTTCTAGTACCTTTGGATTGAACGTCCCATGTTCTGGGTACGCTAAACACCCTTCTTTCTCTGTTAATTTGCGCCACTGCTTCATCCATAAACAAGGCGCAACACCTTTCTCTTCCATAACCATATAAGCTGGTGTTCCCTCAGGTGGTGTAGGTTCCCCATCAGTTGCTACAATATATACATCTCCCTTTAGAGCGCTCTTGAAAGCTTTGACAAAATTCATTTTTACGATTCTCTTATTTTATATTTGATCAGAAATGGCTTAGTTCCCAGGACACTCTTCACCCGCCCTTTCTCAACCTATTGCCTCTCACGGACGGCAGCCAATCTGTGCGCGACCCTTCTCGACATCCGGCCTATCTCAGCGCGGCACCACTGACTTCACACTCACACACACAGCAGCTTACAAAGTCTTGCGGCTTGTCCGCTCCTCACTGACCCTTACAACTCACACAAACTAATGCAAATTATTGCGAGCACCTTAAAATGACAACACAAATCTGCCGGTTTCCTACAGGAAGGGTAACACATTCGCTTCAGAACTTTACAGAGATTTCACTTGAAGCCTCGGCCGCTACTCTCTCCTTATCAGTTCCCGCATACGCAAGCAGAATTCGGCCCGCAAATTCTACTCTCGACTTGTCAATGACTCCTTCTAGTGCACTTTAGAATTTGTCAAATCTCCATCGAAGGTTTCATACATGCATTATAACTCAAACTCGATTTGTCAACCACGCCCGATTGACCTATTAAACCGCACAGATTACAACATGGACCACATTTATCTTCATACTCCGGAGTCTTAGACCTCGATAGGTCCATACACAACAACCAACCACGTGGATAATTTTGAGCAACAAGCGCTACATTCACATGAGGTACGCCGACTTCCCTACTCTCATACGGTGGAGTACGCCTACTCCTTCTAAACAACACTTAATTTGGCCTAATTCGCACAGATTTTCACAAACACCTGCAAATTGCATAAGCTTTAGGCAAGCGCACATATTATGGCGCCGAGAACATTCCCAACTCATTTAGGCAGGCTCTGAGATCCCAGGAAAGCCATGGCAAGCTTAGAAACCCATCATACCTCCGAATTGCATTATCACAGAAAAACAAATTAAATAATGAATCTCCGTTTTAGGGTCCCCAAGGGCCAAACCGTCGCTCTGCTACCAGAACTGTTAACGCGTCCTTCTATGTCAATTTATACACATTAGGACTCGTTTTAGGCCGAAGAATCTTTTGACCAAGCGGTGAGACACCGTAAGACGAGGTAACTGATCAATATGTCAAGCAATATATCAATAATATTATCAACATATATCACCACAATATATTTCAGTTTAGACATTGGTTAAAACTGTCGGCGCAACCATGACCTTTCAGTCATGAATAACCACACCTTTATTTAGTTTTGTGAATTTTATTCCCTATTGATTACAATCTAACAACAAATGTATTAATCTCAAAACCAAGAAGCAAAAAAGCATAGTCACGATATGGCAATTTTGATAAGATTTTGACAATGTAAAGATCAGAACCATTAAGACACTAACATAAGAGATACACAAGTCAGAATGCATAGAACATCATATAAGCCCAGTTCAGCATAGTACAACGTCAGTCATGTCCGTTTGTCAGTCAAGGTGAATATCTAATCTAACCACTAATTAGCATCAGCATGTTGGACTTAATGCAAAAACAATTTAGAACACCAATTTGGAAAACGTCTAACTAAGGTCTCTAATCAAAAATACAGCAGTTGGTACCTAGAGAGGAAAAGCAATTGGACAAATTACAAGAGCAACTGTCATAATTACCCTCCTCGGAATGAGTCAGCATACAGGTTCAGACTTCGTCTTCAGGACATCAGTTGGATCGTCGTCAGTCTATCTAGTCTAAGGACAGGGGACACTTCCCTCATAAGAAAGAAAGTGTAATGGGGCGCCTAAGGGTGAGGATGGTTTATTAAGTCTCAAGTCACCAGACAGAGTGACAAAGTTTCTGGATGCAATCAATATCAATCCCTACCTAGATCTCGCAAGTCTCCTGTGTCATGAGTTTTTATCCCTTTTTCGTGATACCTTCCCCCAAAATTCTATTGGATAGTCATTACACCCCACTATCTGTAACCTATCAAATTATACATTAAGTAATGCACTTGTCATTTCATGATAATTCATAAAATTTTGATTGGTCTTCATAATTGACGTTTTTCGTAGGTGGCACATCCGGGGTTACTTCATTCTCTGGCATACTCTTTGGGTCAAAAGTTCTCTTTTCCGTTGTAGAATGTCCTTGAAAGTTTCCATATTTGTTGCAAAGCATATAAAACTTATACTAAAGCAGCTAGCATGCGGATGAGAAAAACTAGCATTGTTACATAAAACGAAGAAGAGAACAAATGCTGGGTCATGGCCCTTTGCAAGTCAGCACACTGGAGAAACAGAAAAAATATGCTTTAATATGAGAGTTACACAGCTAAAACTTCAACTCACGCTAACTTAAGGCTTATGGATTCTAATAAATGCAATCTTCGTACGTGTTAACATATTCAATTAATCACAATACAAGTAATAATTTCTTATAGTTGATATTAGTATATGCATACGATAATTCTCCACGTTTAAAATACGTTTCAATGAATAATATTATTAATGCAGCATTGTTAAGTATAAGCATTTCACATCTAAAATAGGTAATGTTTAGATTACGCTCTCTCAATCCCACACAGAAATGTGAGAAAAATATCATTTTTTAGCAAAATTTGAGGTTTGCTTAGTATTCTGGGTAAGAAAACATTGGGGGATCCACGGAAGTCACACCTCCATGCACTCTCTCGGGTGTCTAGTTTTCAGAAATGTCTTGGTTTGGTAGGTTTCCCTAGATGGCTCTGAGCACAGGACCAAAAACGCAGGTGACCCCCCCGTCCGCAAAAACGGGTAGTTTTGTATTTGATAATTTTTGATGTGTCCAGATAGTGTCTTGGGGCATTTCCTGTGCGAGCACTAGGCCTACCCACACAAGTGAGGTACCATTTGTATCGGGAAACTTGGATGGAAGGAAATTTGTGGCTCCTCTTAGATTCCAGAACTTTCTGTCAACCAAAATATGAGGAAAAAGTGTTTTGGGGCTAAATTATGAGGTTTGCAAAGGATTCTAGGGAACAGAAACTGGTATGAGACCCATAAGTCACCCCATCTTGGATTCCCCTAGGTGTCTAGTTTTAAAAAATGCACAGGTTTGATAGGTTTCTCTAGGTGCCGGCTAAGCTAGAGGCCAAAATCCACAGCTAGGCACTTTGCTAAAAACAGCTCTCTTTTCTTTTGGAAAATGTGATGTGTCCACATTGTGTTTTGAGGCATTTACTGTCGTGGGCGCTAGACCTACCCACACAAGTGAGGTACCATTTTTATCGGGAGACCTGGGGGAATGCTGAGTGGAGTGAAATGTGTGGCTTCTCTCAGATTCCAGAACCTTCTGTCACAAAAATGTGAGGAAAAAGTGTTTTTTTGCCAAATTTTGAGGTTTGCAAAGGATTCTGGGTAATGGAACCCGGTGAGAGCCCCACAAGTCACCCCATCTTGGATTCACCTATGTATCTAGTTTTCAAAAATGTGCAGGTTTGGAAGGTTTTCCTAGGTGCTGGCTCAGTGAGAGGCCAAAATCTACAGCTAGGCACTTTCCAAAAAACACGTCAGATTTCAATGTAAAAATGTGATGTGTTGATGTTGTGTTTCCTGTCGCGAGCATTGGGCCTACCCACGCAAGTGAGGTACCATTTTTATCGGGAGACTTGGAGGAACACAGAATAGCAAAATAAGTGTTATTGCCCCTTGTCTTTCTCTACATTTTTTCCTTCCTAATGTATAACCGTGTGTAAAAAAAGATATCTATTTGAGAAGTGCCCTGTAATTCACATGCTAGTATGGGCACCCGGGAATTCAGAGATGTGCAAATAAACACTGCTTCTCAACGCCTTACCTTGTGCCCATTTTGGAAATACAAAGGTTTTCTTGATACCTATTTTTCACTCTTTATATTTCAGCAAATTAATTGCTGTATACCCGGTAAAGAATGAAAACCCATTGCAAGGTGCAGCACATTTATTGCCTCTGGGTACCTAGGGATCTTGATGAACCCACAAGCCCTATATGTACTCCCAACCATACGGGTCCAGCAGACGTAATGGTATATTGCTTTCAAAAATCTGACATTGCAGGAAAAATTAAAACATGGAGAAAAATGGCTGGTTTTGTACCTCAATTTCAATACTTTTTTTATTTCAGCAGTTATTTTCTGGAGGAAACCCTTGTAAAATCTACACAAATTACCCCTTGCTGAATTCAGAAGTTTGTCTACTTTTCATAAATGTTTAGCTTTTTGGGATCCAGCATTGGTTTCACGTCCATTTCTGTCACTAACTGGAAGGAGGCTGAAAGCACAAAAAATAGTAAAATTGGGGTATGTCCCAGTAAAATGCCAAAAATGTGTTGAAAAATGGGGTTTTGTGATACAAGTCTGCCTGTTCCTGAAAGCTGGGAAGATGTTGAATTTAGCACCACAAACCCTTTGTTGATGTCATTTTCAGGGAAAAAACCACGGGCCAGATGTATCAAATGATTTTGCACTCGCAAACTGCGAAATCGGCCGTTTGCGAGTGCAAAATTGTTGTCTGCAATGCATCAAAGGCATTCGCAGACCACAAAATGAAAATCGGAAAAATTTCGATTTTCTGCGTTGCGACCTGGATTGCGATTCACAAAATCCAGGTCGCAAGGCAATTCTGGAAAAAAACGCAAATTGCGATTTTTCGCAGAATGGTATTTTGCACATGCAAAATACCATTGTCTGCAACCAGGTGGTAACCTGGTGCAAAATAAAAAAATGCAGTAAAACTGCATTTTTAAATTTAATATGTAAAGCACACATGCCCTTTTGGCATGTGTGTACTTTACATGGAAAAAAAATAAATAATTGGGGTGCAGGAGAGGGGTCTTAGGCCCCCAGCACCCTGGCCTTTTGCATTTCCCAAATTGCGATTTCTGTTTCAGAAATCGCAATTTAGGAAATGCAAAACATTTGCAGCTATGGGCCAACAGGCCCATAGCTGCGAATGGGGCCAGTATCGCAATTTGCGATTCGGTAATTGCATTTGGATTTTTAAGAAATCGCAATTACCGAATCGCAAATGTGATACATGGCCCTTTTTCGAGTCGGTAATTGCGATTTCTTAAAAATCGCAATTACCAAATCGCAATGGGCCAGATTCATACATCTGGCCCCACATGCCTTCTTCTGCAGCCCTTTTTCCAATTTTTGGGAAATAAAATTAATTTTTGCTGTATTGTGGCTAGTTTCTTGGTCTCCTTCAGGGGAACTGTGAGAAAGTAGCCTCTTTCTAGCCTTGTTACCCCCACTTTTGGCCTGTTTGTTAGTGTATGTCAGGGTGTTTTCACTGTCTCACTGGGATCCTGCTAGCAAGGGCCTAGTGTTCATAGTGAAAACCCTATGTTTTCAGTATGTTTGTTATGTGTCACTGGGACCCTGCTAGCCAGGACCCCAGTGCTCATAAGTTTGAGGCCTATATGTATGTGTTCCCTGTGTGATGCCTAACTGTCTCACTGAGGCTCTGCTAACCAGAACCTCAGTGGTTATGCTCTCTCTGTATACCAAAATTGTCACTACCAGGCTAGTGACCAATTTCACCAATTCACATTGGCATACTGGAACACCCTTATAATTCCCTAGTATATGGTACTGAGGTACCCAGGGTATTGGAGTTCCAGGAGATCCCTATGGGCTGCAGCATTTCTTTTGCCACCCATAGGGAGCTCTGACAATTCTTACAGAGGCCTGCCAGTGCAGCCTGAGTGAAATAACGTCCACGTTATTTCACAGCCATTTACCACTGCACTTAAGTAACTTATAAGTCACCTATATGTCCAACCTTCACCTGGTGAAGGTTGGGCGCAAAGTTACTTAGTGTGTGGGCACCCTGGCACTAGCCAAGGTGCCCCCACATTGTTCAGGGCAAATTCCCCGGACTTTGTGAGTGCGGGGACACCGTTTCACGCGTGCACTATACATAGGTCACTACCTATGTGTAGCGTCACAATGGTAACTCCGAACATGGCCATGTAACATGTCTAAGATCATGGAATTGTCACCCCAATGCCATTCTGGCATTGGGGAGACAATTCCATGATCCCCCGGGTACTGCCAAACTGCCTTGTCAGGGTTTGCACTGCAGCTGCTGCTGCTGCCAACCCCTCAGACAGGTTTCTGCCCCCCTGGGGTCCAGGCAGCCCTGGCCCAGGAAGGCAGAACAAAGGATTTCCTCTAAGAGAGGGTGTGACACCCTCTCCCTTTGGAAATAGGTGTGAGGGCTGGGGAGGAGTAGCCTCCCCCAGCCTCTGGAAATGCTTTGATGGGCACAGATTCTGCCCATCTCTGTATAAGCAAGTCTACACCGGTTTAGGGATCCCCCAGCCCTGCTCTGGCGTGAAACTGGACAAAGGAAAGGGGAGTGACCACTCCCCTGACCTGCACCTCCCAGGGGAGGTGCCCAGAGCTCCTCCAGTGTGCTCCAGACCTCTGCCATCTTGGAAACAAGGTGTTGCTGGCACGCTGGACTGCTCTGAGTGGCCAGTGCCAACAGGTGACGTCAGAGACTCCTTCTGATAGGCTCTTACCTGTGTTGCTAGCCTATCCTCCTTCCTAGGTAGCCAAACCTCCTTTTCTGGCTATTTAGGGTCTCTGCTTTGGGGAATGTTTTAGATAACGAATGCAAGAGCTCATCAGAGTTCCTCTGCATCTCTCTCTTCACCTTCTGCCAAAGGATCGACCACTGACTGCTCAGGACGCCTGCAAAACCGCAACAAAGTAGCAAAGACGACTACTGCAACCTTGTATCGCTGATCCTGCCGCTTTCTCGCCTGTTTCCTGGTGGTGCATGCTCTGGGGGTAGCCTGCCTCCTTCTTGCACCAGGAGCTCTGAAGAAATCTCCAGTGGGTCGACGGAATCTTCCCCCTGCAACCGCAGGCAACAAAAGACTGCATCAGCAGTCCTCTGGGTCCCCTCTGAGCATGACGAGCGTGGTTCCTGGAACTCAGCAAATCTGTCCAAGTGACTCCCACAGTCCAGTGACTCTTCAGTCCAAGTTTGGTGGAAATAAGTCCTTGCCTCCCCACGCTAGACTGCATTGCTGGGTACCGTGTGATTTGCAGCTGTTCCAGCTCCTGTGCACTCTTCCAGGATTTCCTTCGTGCACAGCCAAGTCTGGGTCCCCAACACTCTAACCTGCAGTGCACAACCTCCTGAGTTGTCCTCCGGCGTCATGGGACTCCCTTTTGTGTCTTCGGGTGATCTCTGGTTCACTCCTCTTCCTAGTGCCTCTTCTAGTACTTCTACAGGTGCTGCCTGCTTCTGTTAGGGTTCCCTGACTTGCTGGGCACCCCCTCTGTCTCCTCATCCAAGTGGCGACATCCTGGTCCCTCCTGGGCCACAGCAGCATCCAAAAACCCTAACCACAACCCTTGCAGCTAGCAAGGCTTGTTTGGGATCTTTCTGTCTGGGAACACCTCTGCAAGCTTCTACATAACGTGGGACATCTATCCTCCAAAGGGGAAGTTTCTAGCCCTCTTCGTTCTTGCAGAATCCACAGCTTCTACCATCCAGTGGCAGCTTCTTTGCACCCTCAGCTGGCATTTCCTGGGCATCTGCCTAATCTCGACTTTGTCGCGACTCTTGGACTTGGCCCCCTTGTTCCACAGGTACTCTCGTCCGGAAATCCACTTTGGTTGCATTGCTGGTGTTGGTCTTCCTTGCAGAATTCCCCTATCATGACTTCTGTGCTCTCTGGGGAATATAGGTGCACTTTACACCTACTTTTCAGGGTCTTGGGGTGGGCTATTTTTCTAACCCTCACTGTTTTCTTACAGCCCCAGCGACCCCCTACAAGCTCACATAGGCTTGGGGTCCATTCGTGGTTCGCATTCCACTTTTGGAGTATATGGTTTGTCTTGCCCCTATACCTATGTGCTCCTATTGCAATCTACTGTAACTTTACATTGCTTGCATTACTTCCTTTTGCTATTACTGCATATTTTTTGTATTGTGTACATATATCTTGTGTATATTTGGCATCCTCATGCTGAGGGTACTCACTGAAATACTTTTGGCATATTGTCATAAAAATAAAGTACCTTTACTTTTAGTATATCTGTGTATTGTGTTTTCTTATGATATTGTGCATATGACACCAGTGGTATAGTAGGAGCTTTGCATGTCTCCTAGTTCAGCCTAAGCTGCTCTGCTATAGCTACCTTCTATCAGCCTAAGCTGCTAGAAACACCTCTTCTACACTAATAAGGGATGACTGGACATGGTACAGAGTGTAAGTACCCCTTGGTACCCACTACAAGCCAGGCCAGCCTCCTACAGGAACCCACAAAGTCTGGGTACCTCTATAATCCCTAGGATGTTGGAAAAAAAGGACACAAATTTGTCTTGGGTAGCTTATGTGGACAAAAAGTTATGAGGGCCTCAGCGCAAACTGCCCCAAACAGCCAAGAAAAGGCTTTGCACCTGAGAAGGAAAAGGCCTGGCAGTGAAGGGGTTAAATAATGGCACTATGCAGGCTTAGTGCCATTATTTAGGCCCACCTCCTCCCGTGCAACTTTTTTGCACAGGAGGATAAATAAGGCGCTAGGGGGGTTAGAGTAATTTTTTGGACTATAACGCCTACCTTTCATCTCATTGGCATAAGGTGGTTTCACGCATCCAAAAAATGACGTTAGCTCCAGTATTTAGACTCTAAATGGGTCTAGCGTCACAATATAAATATGGAGTTAAGTTTGCACTGAATCTGCACAAAAATGACACAAATTCAGCGCAGAGTATAAATATGCACCATGGTACCATGTCTGACCTTTGTGTACTTCCCAATCAAAAATAAAACTGAGATTAGCTGCCTGTTCAGTCATCCCCAACCCCATCCAAAATCCATATTGCAGGTCTGTGCGAACTTCATTAGAGTCTGTCCATGCCTGCAATCTAATTAGAAGGATGCGGCCAGCAACCTTCACCAATTAGTCTATAAATGAAATGGAGCGACATCAAGAAGGGCCATGGTAATCCCCCTTCTTATAGATTTGAACAATAACAGACTTGGACCAGGATTGGAGAAGCCCTTCTTTGCAACAGGCCTCTAAAACCACAGTCAACCCAACCCCATCCAAAATCCATATTGCAGATCTGTGAGAACTTCATTAGAGTCTGCCCATGCCTGCAATCTATTTAGAAGGATGCGGCCAGCAACCTTCACCAATTAGTCTATAAATGAAATGGAGCGACATCAAGAAGGGTTATGGTAATCCCCCTTCTTATGGATCGGAACAATAAGAAGACTCCGACCAGGATTGGAGAAGCCCTTCTTTGCAACAGGCCACAGTCAATAAAAGGCCCTACAATAAAATATTTGAATTCAAAAGGTCAATAGGTATCCCATCAGAGCCTGGTGCTTTCCCTTCCTTGCTGGCATTAATAACTCTGTTCACCTCCCCTAAAGTAAATGAAACTCTGATGTTGGAATGTAGAAAAACATCTGGTTCATTGTCAAATAGAAGGGTGCCTGAATCCGCCACCAGCTTATTTAGTCTTAGCGTAAATCGCGGAAAGTGGGCTATCCAATCAGCTTTTGGAATGGCAATCTCCAGGGATGGGATGCCATATACTCTCAAATAAGGAGAAATCACTACATGCCAAAACGCAGACCAATCTTTAGAGAGGATTGCCTCCTGGAAAGCCTCCCAGGCTTCACTCTTTAGATCTTGCATCCTTTGCTGGATAGCCAACTTATACTCTCTTCTAGCCCCTTGTACAGCATATTTACATCTAGGAGTTTTGTGCAATGCCTCCTTTAACCTCTTATGCGCTTTCGAACAGGACGGATCATACCATCCTTTCCTCTTTCGAGGAAAACAGTTCCTAGTGGACGAAAGTCTGTCCTTAATCCCTTTTCTTATAGATAGAAAGGCATCAATAATTACTTTAGGATCGGCAGTTTTATCTAAACAAGACTCAAAGGCTTCTCTATGGGTTACAATTAAACGTTCTAAAAAAACCACTAGGCTCCACCTGACTCTATCTCAGTGTATATCTGTTAAGATGCAATCTCAACCTTGTTAGCCGTGGTCGGAATCCCCTTTGAGGAACCCTTTCCGTCCTGACAAGCCTGTGGCTAATGATTGCTAAGTGATATTGAATGCTTGCAGAAGTTGGATTCTCTGTAAGAATGCCCATAAGAAAACAACAAAAAATCAATAACAGTACCTTCTCTTCTTCCATTATCACTGCATTTAAACTGTACTTGTGGGCTAGATTCTTCAAAAGGCCAAGCCAAATTTCAACAGTAACTCATTCAGTTTGTCCCCATAAGAGCTTTGTAGGAAATATGTTTGCTCTTCCTTTTTCGGGGGTTATAAATCCACAGACTTTACTCGATATGGCACAGTACAAATAAATGTTAAAATTATCCGCCCCAAATAAACACCGTCTCTCTGATGGTCCCATTACATATACGTTCCAAATCGTCATCACACTGCCTAAGAACATTCACTGTCTCCAGGAGTGGAGCGTTATTAAAAAATGTAACCACCACTAAAAGGGTAGACATTGATATGTCACCAGTAATGATCTGATAATACATGTTAGACATATCTAAAGTTACATTAGGAAGGGTCAAATAATTAGAAATATATGTGCATAGCCCCTCCTCCGGCCTACCAGAAGTAGACGGTTCAGCAGGGGTGTTAAAAGTTCTGTAGCCCTGTAGATGAAAAGGATCCACAGCCCAAGTCTCCCCTATATATACAACTTTGAATAATGTAACAAAATTAGCTCATTCAGCCAAAAGAATGTTGTTAGTAGCCCAGCCACATTCCAATAAACAATCCTCGTTGCAATGGATTCCAAACTTTCCGGAGTTACTACCGCTGTAGATGATGGCAAATCCAAATTAGATGATTGCGAGGCCGCCCTATCAGGCAAAGGATAAACTGCACCCTCGTGACTACTACACAGTCCTGAAGTAAGATTGTCCCAAGCACAGAGCCCATTACCAAGGTGGCTAGAGGCTGAATAAAAGTGCCTGTTCAGTCAATCAAACCCATCTAAGTTAGCCAAACCATTGAAACGATTATGAGTTGGAGCAGAAAACCGATGCGTTAAGGTAGACTCCAGATTAGGACGAGCCGAGGGCCTAGTATCACCAGCCCTCCTTACAGGCTGATAAAAACATAAGGGGTACTATGTTTATTTGATAGGCAGACACTGATTGTAAACTAGTTCTGTGCATAATTGTCTCCTCTAGATGCAAAGTTTTAAATGATAATACAACGCAGTCCCCAGAAAGGGACTTCCTTCCCCTTCCAATCTATTTCACCCTCTTGACAATTTTTAAATCATCGAACAAAATCCTAGTTAATCCTGTATTTCTGGCCAGGCAATTCAGAGGTTTATTATTTCAGTGAGTCCCAGTCCTCCTGACCCCTAAGCAGTAGAGGAGGAACATTCAGTAAAATTACCACTTAAGGTGTTATTGGCGGAGGAAGGTCCAAAACATTTGGAGCCTTCAGGCGACTTAAATACTACACCAGGCTCTATATAATCAAATTTATTTGCAGAGAAAGGACCACTAGGGGTACGAATGTTGGACTTTGAATCAGTATATATTGCCTGTTCAGCTCATATGTTTGGTGGCATCTGTGAGTATGATAAATGGCTGGAGCTATTGCCAGGATGACATCTAGAAGGGCCCTTAAATGCCTCTCTGCTAGATAAAGGCGGGGGTAATGTTTTCTGCTAGGCAGGCACAGTCAAAGATGTTACAGATGCCAGCGTGCAACCCTCCCAGAATTCAGTGTGATATGAGCTGCCAGCCTGTTGGAGAGTCAACTTTAATAGATCCAAACAGGTGGCAAGCAAACATTCCACCTGTGTTACTCTAGTGGACAATGAAGAGGTGGTTAGCTTTTCATCTCTTTCTTCTGAAGTATTGTTCCCTGAAAATTCCACTAATCACATGCTAAAAAAATCATTTTTTGCACCATATTTATTTCTGTCGCTTGTGGAAATCATTGCATGAAAACAGGACTCTATTTGCCTGCTATCAAACATTGGAACTACAGCCAACTTTAAGACTGTTTTACATTTACATTTTAGAATATGGTTAAAGACCATATTTCAAACTGCACAGTGTGTTTCTTTCAGAATACAGAGACCACATGTATTTTTCATACCTACACCCACAGTACCCTTCTTATATGAAGGAGTAATAAACCACAGATTTGAAAGAGGCTTTGGGGAAGGTTGAAGGTGGGACCTTGTAGAATATGGAGTAAAATATCCTGCTTTAGGGGCAGCATGGCTTGAAGCGTTAAGTTGGCCGTCACAACGTGAGAGTGCTCCAGATCCCCTCTATCCTGCAACACTGGAACACCTTTTTCACCCCCAATGGTGTGGTGTGACATGGGGAACCTTCCTGCTGCCTGGGCCACTCCTTAACTGCGGCACAATTGTTTTCCCCACCGCAACCTCGGCTAGCGACCTACGGACATTGCGGCCTCCATTGTTGTGAGCCACTCGCCTGAACTCCAGGTGGTTCAATGGGGGCGACGTTATTCCCTGAATCTCAATGGGAATTAATACATTAGCAATGAATGTGCATTCCCAAGGGGAAAGGTGGTTGGGATAAGACAGAAAGAGAAAAGCAGCTCTTCTAGGGTTCAAATTCTTGTGTCAGAATCTGCTGGGCTAAGGAGGGTACAGGGTCCTAAAACTGGACACATGATCACTGAGCTCTGAGGTCCTTTGCTGTGGTGTATGCTTTATGTCCTGCAAGGGAAATCACTAATTAGATATGGCATATGACCTCAAAGCAAAACAGCATATCTACATATAAGTCACTGGTTTAACATACTTATAATGTTCAGTGTTGACACATTGCAAGTCTTCATTTGTGAGTTGTGTTATTCTCATCAATGAGCAGACATAAATAACCACTGTTTCTTACAAGAGTTCCAGAATAAGCTAAACGTCAAAAATAGCAAAGACCCACCAAGTTTAAAGTCACTACTCTTAGGCCCTAGGTCATTGGACAGCCAGACCCGTGGTGGCGGCCTTACTGCCGCTAGGCTGATGGTAAGCACTGTCATATTACAACTTTGGTTGTTTGGCTGAAGCCAAATTGCTGAAACGTCGCCTGTACCACCAGTGCAGTCGAGATGGAGGTGAGCACCTCTGGCCTGTCGGTAGCAGTAATACCGCCATCGATATCACGACTCGGAAGACCGCCACGAAAATGCTGGCGGTCATGCAACAGGAATCTCCAGTCCTGTCGCTGACAGACACACCCCCACACACCTACATTCACGCATCCCCACTCACCCACACATTCGCTTACATACACCCCCACACACTTATACCCAAACACGCACTCAGATACACCCATTCACTGTCACGATTCGCCTTTCCCTTACCACCTCTGTCGGATGTAGGTGGAGTACGGCTTCGTATCTTGCACGTCCTGGTCTGACCAAGATAAGGATGACCCCTTCCTGTAGCCACGGTGCTGCTGGCAAGATGAAAAACCCAAGCAGTCCTTGCTCTCCAAAAGGAGCTCCAGAAGAAAAACCACAAGGGGAAAAACCTCCAGAAAGGAGCTCCTGAAAATCAGAAATGACACAGTAGAATTCAGGACTGCAAGAACTGGAAAAACAGGAAGCTGCAAGGAAAACCAAACAGACAGCAATCCTCAGTGGGAACAAATAGGAGAGAGGACTACCAAACCAGAGTGCTGCAACGCAAAGAAGAAAGAAACTTAAGCCTCTTAAACACCAGTAAAACAGGAAGTGAACACGCAGGAAAAGGAAAAATGGCATATCAAGTTGGTAAAGTATCATAGGACAAAATAGAAGAAACACCATCCTGAAAAGGTGCTAGTAAAAGGAAAGAGCAGTCCATGCTAGGATAGACAAGCATTCTGGGACCAAAAAAGCATGGCCCCAATGACCCAAAGGGGGGACTGCCAAAAGCCAAGAAAACAATTAAGTATTATATATGTGTCACGGGGGCCAGCCGTGACGCAAAGGCAGAGCACACTGCGACTATGGCAGGATCCACAGCCTGACCCCGGGCCGTCCGACCCCGCCGTGTGCATGATTTGGACACTGCTGGTGAACAAACGTCCTGGGACAGGCTCGCCGTGCCGAAAAGTAGACTGCGGGACTCCCTGCGGTATTAGAATGGGGCGCTGCAGGTGGATTACTGACCCACGACGTAAGAGTAAATCCCCCTCGTAGCCCCAGGGTTAGCAGGAAAAGCCGAAACAAAATTGAACAAGAAGGGACGCATGTCCCGAAGAAGCATCTTCCCAAGAACAGTTACTAAGAGGGTGACCCTTCTAATGTATCAGAAATTGAAGACGGTTCTGAAAAAACTGTGAATCACATATCTCTTGCACCTCATACTCAGGCTCATTATCCACCTATAGTGAAAGGGGACAAGCATGGTGTCTATGAAAAGGATAAGAAGCATATGGTTTCAGTTGTGAAAAATGAAACACTGGGTGTATCTTCCATGTCTGAGGCAACTGCAGACGGAAGGACACCAAATTCACCATATGTACGATCTAAAAAAGTACCATAATATTGAGGTTTAAATTTGTTGGTGTGAAAAACGAAAAGGCAAAAATTTAGATGAAAGCCAGACGTTATTCTGAACATTTTACAAGGGAGAAGGATGTCATCTTACATAAGCAGTCTTTTTTTGTAAGTTGTTTTGCAGCCAGCAAATTAGAATGCATCAATTTTTGGACACTACAAAGATGACGGGAAAATGAGGTTACAGCTGGAACAGAGGAAGACTCGATATTCACTGTAGGAAAGGCCCTGGGATAATACCCATACTTGCAAAAAAAGGAGTTGCCTTCAATTCATTATGCACTGTATTGTATGAAAACTCTGCCAAAGATAGATATTGGGACCAGTCACTTTGAGTTGCATTACAAAAACAACGGAGATACTGCTCAAGTCCCTGATTTAAATGTTCTGTCTGTCTGTTCGATTGAGGATGGAACCCAGGGGATGAGGCTACCTCAATATGCAATAATTTACAAAATTGTTTCCAAAACCGTGAAACATACTGAGGGCACGGTCTGAAATGATGACTTGAGGGAGACTGTGAAAATGAAAAATCTGCTGTAAAAAGATGTGGCTCAACTCTTGAGCAGTAGGTAATTTCTTTAAAGCTGTAAAATGAGCCATCTTTGAAAAATAATCTACAGTAACCACGATCACAGTATTCCCCACAGAGGATGGTAGGGAACATAAAAAATCAGTAGATATCATATGCCATGGGAATTGTGGAACAGGAAAAGGTTGTAATAATCCTGCAGGTTTGGTACAGCGTATCTTAGCTTGTGCACACACTGGACAAGAAGAACCATAGGTTTTAACATCTTTTCCAACTGTAGGCCACAAAGAAGTTCGAATAATTCATTCTTGAGTTGCCTTGACACCACGATGACCTTCAACAGGTGAATCGTGACACATATGTAATTTTTCTATTGGAACTTTTTTGGATGGAAGGCATACTGCCTTTTCATGGTGATGATATCCCTTGATCTTCCTCAATTGGGGATTCAATGTCTCCCATTCTTCTTAAGTAAGTACAGCATATTCAGATAACACTCGACCCATAAAGGATTGTACCACACCAATGATCTGACGGGGTTCTATAATGTGCTGTGCAGGAATAGTCACACCCTCTAGAAAGCAACGGGATAAAGCATCTGCTATGATATTCTGTGAGCCAGGGATATAAGTAATGAAAAAATCATATTGACTGAAGAAGACAGCCCATCTTGCCTGTCGACTGTTTCGACATTGGAAATTCCGAAGGCATAGTAGATTTCGATGATCAGTTCTGACCTCAAAAGGTTCTATGGTTCCCATTAGGAATTGTCTCCCTTCAGTACAGGCCACCTTTAAAGTAAGTAATTCTCACGCCAATACAGAGTAGTTACGTTCAGAATCTGTCAGAATATGAGATACATAGAAAACTGGGTGTTCTAATCCATCTTCATCATGTCTTTGTAGGAATACAGCCCCTATTGCTCTATCAGATGCCTCAGTTTCAACTACACATGTTTTCATTGTATCAGGATGCTGTAAAATTGGAGCCTATGTAGAAGTTTCTTTCAGATACTGAAAGGCTGTCTCAGCAGATTCGGTCCAACAGAATCCATTCTGAAGATTTTTTTTCTTTAAATTGTCTGTGAGAAGACTTGCTTGCTGAGCAAAGTCTTTAATGAATTGCCGAAAAAAATAGGCTAATCCTTTGAAACATTGCGTCTCTTTTATCATGGAAGGAGATGGCCAATCCAACATGGCTTGAACATTTCCAGGATCCATGGCGATGCCAGCCCTGTTAATAAGGTAACCCAGAAACTCCACTTCAGTCTCGTCAAACTTTTCTGGTTTACAAAATAACTGATGCTTTCGGAGTCTTTGAAGGACTTGAATGACATGTGACGTATGTTGTTCTGGTTGAATGGAATACTCTTAGATGTCATCTAGATATATGACAACTATTTGATTTAAAAGTCCAAAAAAACAGAATCCATGAATCTTTGAAAGGTAGAAGGAGCGTTCGTTCGGCCAAATGGCATCACTCAATATTCAAAGTGGCCTATGGGGATCCTAAAAGCAGTTTTCCACTCATCTCCTTCCTTTATTCGTAGGAGGTGATAAGCACCCCATAAATCCAATTTAGTGAACCTCTGTGCTCCTTTAACAGCTTTCAATATATCCTTTATAGGGGATAAAGGATATCTGTCTTTTAGAGTCATCTTGTTGAGACCACGAAAGTCTATGTAGGGGCGTAAATCTTTAATCTTGTTTGGAACAAAGAAAAGAGGAGCACCTGCAGGTGAAGAAGACTGTGTGATGAAACAATCTTTAGATTCTCATCCAGTTATTCTGTAAGTGTTTCTTTTTCAGGTTCAGAAAGAGAATACATTTGCCCAAAAGGAAGAACCATTATGGGTTCCAGTGGAATGGCACAATCATATTCTTGATGTGGTGGTAAAACAGGACTCACAGACTTTTGGAAGACATATAGGTATGCAGTATATTGTTTGGGTACCCCTTGAATGAAATTAATTGAACAACCTGCCTTTTTTTCCAAATGGTATGGTTCTGGGAGACCAATACATATCTGAAGAATAACAGTTATGTTCACAAAACTGAGAAGATGAAGAAATGGTTCTGGTTACCCAATTAATGTAAGGATTGTGTTGTGTCATCCAAGGTATACCTAATATGATTGCATGATTAGGAGAAGCAATCAGATGAAAAGTAAGATTTTCCTGGTGTTTCCCAAACTTCAAACACAAACAAGGAGTAGTTTATGTTACAGGTCCTGATGAAATAAGTGTACTACCTATAGTATGAATCCCCTTCAGGTGTTTCGTTGAGTACACCAGGTATCTTCTTTATCTTGGCCCATTCCTAATCAAGATAGATACCACTGGCATCACAATCCAATAAGGCAAGGACTCTTTCTTCTCTTCCATCTGTTAACAAGGGCAATAGAAAAAGAGATGATGTGACCATCTTAGTAGAACATATAAAAGGGATCTCTAACAGTCCCATCCTCTCTCTTCTTACAGCGGACTGAAATTTGCATTTCCCATAGCCTTTAAGGGACAAGTAGGACAAGCACAAATCAAATGTCCTGAATTGCCACAGTACAAGCACAATCCTTTCTTTCGCCTATGTTCACGTTCTGCGTCAGATAGCAGACCATGGGTCATGTCTACTTGCATCGGTTCTTCTCCATAGACAACGGGTGCAGCAGCTTGGGTATCCTATTGACCTTAAGTCACTGTACCTGAAATTCCCATATGGGATTGAATATGACCTTTCCGTTTCTCCAAACGACATTCCTGAAGGCGGCATTCTACAGCTAATGCTACATCCATAGGTTCTTTCATGATGTAAATTCGAGCAGAATGCACCAGCTCATCCTTTATTTCATCCTGTAACCCTCCATGAAGAAGGGTAAAGAGGGTGTGTTCTACCTAAGTGGTCTCTGCCACCAAATGACGAAGCCTGGTTATATATTACAAGACATCCTGATTACCCTGCTGACTGTCACATAAGGCCTCTTCTGCTGAAGACTCTAATCCAGGAAACTCGAACATTTGTTTAAAGGCCTCTACAAATTCAGTATAATTAGACAACAGGGAGTCACCAATGGAGTCGCCCATGCTTAAGCTGGACCTGACAGGCACTTATCAAGTAACCAATGTCCTGCGACAAGCCCAACGTGCCGAAAAGCGGACCATGGGCATCCCGCGGGATGAGAATCGGGCATTATTGACCCACGGCATAACATTCACTCGCACGCACGCACTCAAACAGACACCCCCTTCCCAGCCTCCAAATTCACATAAGCAAACACGCACTCACACACACACGCAACACCTCACTCCCCCCTCAGCATACATGCACTCACAAACGCACACACAGACCCCCCCACATTCATACATACACACAGACACCACACACATCCATACTAACACCACCACCTGCTCTCACACTGACATACACACATCCCCACTCACACATACGCACCCCTCTCCTCATTCATGCACCCTCTCCACCCACGCATACATTCACACACTCCCATCCCCACACTTCCATGCAAACACTCTCCCATCTGCACACTTCCATACAAACACCCTCACCCGACCGCATGCATACACACAGACACCCCACTCACTTGCACGCATACACAGACACCCCCACTCGCTTGCATGCATATACACAGACACCCCCACTCACTTGCAGACTTGCACACATGCACCCCCACAAGCATCCATTCCAATACACACACCTATTCACTCGCACCCAACACCCCCCCACCCCTGCATACACGCATACACGCAGACACACAGACCCTCCACGCACACATACATGCATTCACACACGCACTCATGCACACCCGTTCCATTACATATACACGCACACAGCACACACATGCACCCAACAAACCCTTCCCCCCTTTCAGATGGTCCACTTTCCTGTTTCAGCAAGGTGATCATCCGGGAGGGGATGGGCCCTGGTATCTGCCCCTGCCAGCACCACACCACCATACAGGACACCGCAGCGCCATATTATGCATCATACAGAATCCTGACAAGTTCCTTTGAAACAATATCACAGTGGTACTGGTACTGGTGCACCTTTTCTGAAGAGAGTTCAAACAGAGTCCTTAAAGTTCTCTCTGTGGTCAAAAGAAGCCAAACACAGAGTAATTGCTATTGCTGATGTAACTTTCAAGTCTTAATTATTGAGCATTTATAATAGAAGCGTTTTACCTGTTGAGTGCCCAAAAAAGCCTTAGGAAGATGGGAGTGTGCAGAGTGACTTGGTCATAGGCTGTGGCTTACTTTCTGATGCATTTTTTTTTCAGACTGCAGACAGCACATTGGAAAGAGAGAGGAGGCTGTAACAGGAAGACTGTATTGGAGATTAACCCCTGTGGCCCAGAACGGAAGCTGACTGGAGTCAGGTAAGTGCTGCTTTGTTGTGAGGCTAAGCAACTGTTGTCTTCGCCCCTCATTGGTTAAATAGCCCGCAGTACACGTGAATATCGTTTGAGGACATGGCTGCTGTTCCACACATTGCTAATGGCAGCAGTTATCATAATGCTGCTCACATTGCTAACGGCCGCAATTATGGTAACGCATTACTTACAATTAGAATGCTTACATGAGTCACTCTACTAATTATTCTAATGAACTTGACTTGCCCGAGTATACGTGCATATATTTACCATAAGAAATGTGCATGGTGCCCACCACTGCCACCAGGGAAGGTACATATTTGCAGAGGTGACACCATAGAGAAACACAAACATGTTGAGGTATATGTTTGTTACAGACAAAAGGTGTATACTTGTGCAGTGGTACAATGAACCTGATGAGATGTGATACCCATAATAACCATGCAATGCTTCCCTCCGGCGGTAAAGTGGGCCCTACCCCGACCCATGAGGAAGATAAGGAGGCAGTTTAGACTGTGGAGGATGGAGCAGCGAGTGATCCTGGCCCATGGACTTTCCTGCTGCTTGCCTTCGGCTGGGGCCACGGAGAGAGAGAGAGAGAGAGCGCACCTGGATCAGCCCTGGCCTGCTGCATGGGGCTGCGGAGTCTCTCGGAGGAGCAGTACTCTAACTGGATGACCTTCTGTGTGTGCCCACAGCTGCAAAGAGGACCGCCTAGGCTGCAGGTGAGCAGCTGCTGCTTTATGGCCCCCACCCATGCACCCAAATGGCCCGGGTTGATGGAGGCTCTGCTGGCTATCCTGAGCCAGGAAGACTCTGCAGCAGGCTCTGGGCCCCATGGGCTGCCTGAAATTTATTGACTACAGACTTGGGGCTACAGGGACTGGCTGTGGGGTTGGTGTGGCCCGTACTGTGGATGGACCTATCTCCCCCTCAGTGGCCTCTCAAACCTGTTCCCAGGATGGGTTGTGAGAGTGACTACATGGGTGTGGATCTATACATTTCGCATTGCATAAATAAACAGTGAGCGTGAACACAACCTGACCCATTGGTGCCCTGTCAGCGGGTGCTGCATCCTACTAGGTGGACCCCCTCCTCGTTTCCTCAGCCCCCAAGGCCATTCCCCCCTGGGATGTGTGGAGGAGTCTGAGGCTGGGGGTCTGGGACACACCTCCGGGCCCCATATTCCAAACCTGGCGGTCACTAACTGAATGAAGGGGGCATGTAAAAGCCTGTTCTGAATCCCAATCCCGGGTCTGCCTGCACACCAGTGTGGGTTGGAACCCCACATGCATCCGGAGACCTGACGTGCCCATATGCCAGCTCCTGCCCCTCTTAAGATGACATCCTGCATCCTGTTCTTACACTGCCTGCCTAGCCCAACATTGAACTCCATAAGAGGAAGTGTTCGCTCCTGGGGCCTTGCAGCTCATGCTGCCATACCCTCTCTTGGCAAGCAGGATAATCCACCACCATCAATCCTGCGATATCGCCTCACCTCAGCCTAGCAAAGGGCAAAGACAAGCCAGCGCGTCAACATCATCTCAGACCCACACGGACCAGTACAGCTGACAGACCTGCCCACCTGAGGACGACCTTGCCATCATTCTTCAAGCCATCCATGCCTCCCAAACCTGTGTCAAAACAAAGATCTGTGAGATGCATGTAGACATGGCTTTTAGGTGCTATGATCCTCCGCAACACAATGGGTAGAATGTTCGAAGCCGAGACTCGCCTGTTCACAATGGAGTACGATGTTTCCGATTGGCTCCTCTCTCATACGGCCAAGCTCCAACTAACTCAGGGAGCCCACTGAAAACCCACTGAAAGACCACTGAAACCCGCACCCTCATTTGTAATGTTAGAAATACATTTTTGTGGGTGGCTGAATCTCAGACAGAATTATGCTGTGGTGACACCAAAGTGCTAATCTTCCCAGACTACACCATGGGGGTACAGCAGCAGCGCCGCTCCTTGGCGGTGGTCAAACAGAAACTCAGGGTGCAACACCTCTCCTACAAGGTGCTGTTTCGGGCCCACCTGCTTGTGGTGTTCACAGCAAGATTCACTTTTTTGATACTCCAGAAGCAGCCTGGATGTGGCTCATGGAGGAGCAACCCCTTCGAGGGGGTCTGCATCTCTGCCCATGGACTTGAGGCTCTCCAGGCTGAATGACACAGAACTGGTTCCCCCAGTCCCTCCGGCTTCTCCGTCTCCTATGATGCAGATCCCCCTCCACCCTCGGGCACCCTCCCTACAGGCATGCCAGGGGACAAAATGGACCTGTCACAGAGCCGACGATATGAACTGATGAAAGTTTTAATTCTGAGTACAGTTTGTCCACTCTCACTGTTTAATTGACACTCACCTTATGTCCTAGCATTGTTCTTGATCCTGCAGGAAAGGGGGTCCACCACTCCTGCCCCATTTAAAAGTTGTTTTTTACTTTAGTTTCTGTTTTTAGGGTGACCAATGCTTCTTGGGAGGAAGTATGGGGTGGGGGAAGGGTTGGGGAACTGGGAAAGCAAACATTTTGTTGCTATTGTGTTCTTGTTTGTTTATGTTCATGTGTTAGACGTGCACCACACTTCATACTCCACCCAGAGGGTGTTTAATCCATTCTCACAGGGACACACAATTACAGTCACCAGGCAACGACTGTCATCCCAGACAGTCTGTCCATCTTCACCCTCTACCTTGCTGTCAGTTAATCACCTTGCATCCCTTAATATAGGGCCACTGCAGGTCCTCTCCTGGAATGTTAATAGCCTGCTAGAGTGGGTGAAGCGTACTGCAGCCCTGAAATATGCCCACCGCTTCCTTCCCGCAATCCTGCTTTTAAAGGAAATTCATCTAATGGAAAATCACTGCCAGTTTTTGGTGCGGCAAGGGTCTGACTGAGTCTTTCATTCGGGGTACACCAGCAGCTCCCAAGGAGTGGCAATTTTGTTGCGCCACTCACTCCCCCTGAGAATCACTGGGAAAGAAAGGGACCCTCAAGGCCACCTTCTCACCCTTGTTGGGAGAATGGAATGGATTTCCGATTAACCTCATCTCTGCCTATGCACCCCCGGTGGCCTTTCTGGCATTCCTCAATGACCTCTCCAAAATATTGTTGGCTCTCCCTGAGGGACTGGTGGTGAGCCACAGGTGTTCCCTCAACTTCGCTTCAGTCTCTTGCTGACCCACATTACTCTACCCACAGTTCCTAGCTTGGAGGGCAGCACTCCACCATACTCGACGGGACACCAAACTTACCTTTCAGACCCCCCTGTGGCTCAGTATGTGGTTACGGAAAGTGGCTAACCTAGAGGGCTTTGAGAGGTGGTACTTCATTGGTATGTTACTAATCCGGGACATCTAGGCTGGGACGCACATGTGCTCCTTCCAGGAGCTTCAAGACACCTATGCACTACTCTCTTCCCAGTTCTATAAATATTTGCAACTGAGGCATGCCCCACATACCCAGACACCTCGAGATTCCTCCTTCCCAGAATTCAGCCCTCTGGAAGCTAAACTCCTTTTGAGAGCACTAGGTAAATGTGGCGTCTCACAACTCTACCGAACACTGGCCATCATGGTCCAGACAAGGCATTTCTAGGCACGGCCACCTTAGTGCAAAACATGACTTAGCAACACAATGGCGGAACCCAACCCCACAGGGGATCGCTTTGTGGCGAAAGGGAGTAGACTGGTGTGCAGTACAGGATAGACCTTTGTTTGAGGTAACGGGTGCAAAGCGAAACATGATCAGATATGGGGAAAATGGCTGGGTAATCAGGGGTGATTGGTCAGCTGTGTTATTTACTCTGTAAAATTGTCTCTGGTCCTTCCTTATTGCTGTCTGAAGGGGATAGTTCCAGTCTTTTCAACTATCTATTTCCTGATGGAACGTGGTATGCTATAGCGATTGTGTGGCTGCTTTGTTTTTTTATGAAAACTCAATAAAAATTGGTTATAAAAAAAAAACAATACCCTGCTGTGTGTTTAAAGGACATTGTAAGTCACCTCTGAGTTTTTCACCTTATAAAGGTACTTAGCCACCTTGGAAAATCCCCTTCTGCCGTTCACTTCTAAATGCAACCTAAAAGGCTTTGGGGCATATTTATGAGCAGTTTGTATCATGCTTGCACCACACAACGTGATACATGTGTGAAGCAAACCTTAACTCATATATTTGAAGCGACAAAAAGCCACTTTGTGTGGCTTTGAGTTGCTCCAAAAAGTATAGTTTAAGACAATGCAGTACAAATCACTGCACAGCCTTACTCTTCCCTGGGAAGGCCTTCCATGGGTGTTGTGTAGGTGTTCCTACATAACTCCCATGAATTTTGATGCATTCCCAGATTTACAAGAACTTGTAAACCTGGGAGTGCACCAAAACCTTACATGTCCCCATGGGAGGTGCAATGAGGAGAAATATCTTTATTTTTTCTCGTTCCTTCCTCTTTCTATGTGTGCGGCACATAGAAAGAGGAATATGCCTCCCAGGATTGTTTTTGTGCAGGAAAGTGCCCATTGTGAAGGACAGGAATTTGCTGTAAGCCTTAAATATGGTGCATTCCTGACGTTTCCCAGTGACACAGTGCAGCAGAGCAAGGCGGCTTGCTGTGTTGCACTGCACCACTTTCCCATAAATATGGGCCTAAATCTGGCTCAGTTTCCTGCCATTGGCTATTAGGTGTATTATTCTACCTTCTGGGTAGTGCTTCTGCTGCAATGCATAAGTAATATTGTTTCCAGGAGCAGAAGCAGTTGGAGAGGACTATTTACTGAATGCAGAAGCCCTCTTCAAAATATTTTCCCTATTTAAAGCAACACATTTTGCATCATGACCAAATGCTCAAAGAATGCTTTAAATAATCATGTAAATGCACAATGATACTTGGAATGTGTTATTTTTCAAAACAATATTTTTGATGAGGGTGGATAATTGTGGTTCTGGGGTGTACATCCTTCTATAAAAGTCTTTGACCTGAATCTTTTCTTCGCCCTGCAAAAAGGTGTGCAATATGGGTTGATTCAAAAACTAAAAATGGTAGTAATACAGAAGAACTTTCTGAAAGCTGTCCGGTAAGTATTCAAAAAAACTTAAATGTGAAGTGCAAAATACAACTTTCACACTGTCTACTTCATTTTGAGGAAAGTTTGACTCAACATTTTATTATTGAAAATTTAAAGGACCCTGAAACCTAAATCCATATTGGAGCAATCATTGAAATGACTTATTGTTGGAAATTGAGTTACAGGTTGACAGCGTTGAGACCCTATTCAAGTAGCATGCACAATCGCTGTCAGGGTTAAACACAAGCAAACCCCAAATTGGCCTATGCTTAACCCCCTGGCAGGCTAGCACAGAAGCAGTCAGGCTTAACTTAGAGGCAATGTGTAAAGTATTTATGCAACACTTCAAACAGTAATAAAGTGACAATGCTCCAAATGAAAAAAGTTTGCATCAAATTAGAAGAAGAAAATAATTTGAAAACAAAATTACAAAACTCCAATGAGTAAAAATGGAGATATGCAATTTTAAAGATTTCAGGTGAGGAAATCTCTTAAAAGCACAACGCACCACTCATGATTATCTGGTGGTGCGAGACTGGATAAAAGTCACAATTTCAGGCTGACTGAGATGGGCCATGGGCTGGATACAGGCACTAGGTTAGTCCAGCTGGAAGAGTTACTTCCAGAGTCCAGCACAAAGAGCTTGGTTTGCGGTGGAAGGGACATTGAGGAGCAGGAACAATGTTGTTGATGGTCGCTGATGTAGCTCAACAAGTAGGCTGGACATCGTGGACAGTTTTTGCTGTATGGCAAAGATCCTATTGGGTGTTGCGGACAGTTGTTGCTGGATCTTTGCGTTTGAGGTCACCCTGATCTTTCAATGCTGTAGCACGAAGTGCAGATCTTGCCTTGCTGGGTATCATTGGCAGTCACTGTGGTACTAAGAGTCTGATTCTCTGGAACGTCGCGTTGGCGGGCAGCCCGGAAGGCAAGGCCTTGGCATGACCAGACCTGTTCAAGTTTGTGAAGGGCCCAACACCTCAGTACTTTTCCTTTTCTTTGGAGAGGGACTCAACTGTGAGGCCACACCAAGGATCCAAGCCCCGAGGGGCACCTCTTTGGGGTTAGGAACTCACTCCAGCAGAGACCGGAAGGGCTCAGACAGGTCTAAGCAGCAGGTCAGCTGGGCAGCCGCAGGGAGCAGCTGGAGCTTGCTATGTCCCTGTAACTCAAACCAAGAGGGCAGTCAGCTTTATGTAGAGTCACTTCAGCCTGGTTTGAAGGGTGCAGGTCCAGTCTTCTTGGCAAGCAGGGCAGCAGGCCACAGAGCAGCAGAGTAGCATGGTAGCTGTGTGGCAGTCCTTCTGGCAGCACAGCAGCACAGCTGTCCTTCTTCTGTAGCATCTAGGTCTGGGAGTGTACTGATGAGTTTGTTTTGGGCTCCCTCTTTAAATCTGGTGCCCACTTTGAAGCAGATGATGCTTCCAGAGAATTCCCTATAAAGTCCTTGAACTTGCCTACCTCCTCTGCTCTGGATCAAAGGTGACTGCATGAACAATGCAGTGGTGACAAGTACTCTGTGTGAAGGCAGGACACAACCTATCCAGTTGCAAGTGGGGCTGTGTCTAGCTCCACACCCACCCCCTTTCAATATGCACCTTCTGAAGCTTTCTCTGGCATCTAGCCCATTAAAGTAGAGCGCTTTTAATGAAATAGCCATAATCTGTTTCACACCCAGTGGTGCTGCCTTTGCAAGTCTGGACCTTCTGACCCCATTTCAGATTTTGCTCCCGACGGGCTGAGGCAAGGTTAAGCTCCATACGGAGTATCCATACCCCAGGACAGCAGTCACAGATATATGCCACGCCACATTTGGGAACATTTCCTGAGCATTTTGAAGTTTGCCATCTCTGCCCTTCTGTAGGGATGTCAAGGGTTTGGGCAACTGTGTTTTCATGAGGTCGTCTTTCTTTCAATGTCCTGAAGAGGCCCATAGTCAGGAGAGTAGGAATGAATCAAGATTCTTTAGAGGGATCCCCAACAAATTTGAAAACTATGGTATCAAACTTATGCCATGCACAGCCTAAGAAATGAGGGACCTAGGAGTCCCTAGAACTCGTTTTGACATACAGGGCCACCTCGCCCTGTTGACTTTATGTGTATACATCGGTTTGAAGCCACAGAAATCTATTAGAAGACTGGAGCATATTTTGAGATTAATCTTTGAATGATTTTATTGATGTACCTATAATGTATAGTTCTTTATGTGTTTTCTATGTGTGGTATATGTAGCCAGGTGTATATGATAATATGTTGTTTTTTTTGTTTGTTATTTTTCTAAGATCATGTATGATGCATCCAAGAAGCAATATGAGCACAGTGAGTTGAGCTTATATTAAATTAAACTTGATTTATTCTTTTGGTGTTAGATATACACGCGCAAGCACAGTGTCTAGTTTATGGTCCCACCATGAATTGACTGAATTTGATAATTCTTTCCCACTGTTTTCCTTCTTCATTTTTGCATTCTAAATATGTGCCCAGGATATGTGGGATTATTTGGGCAAACACCTATATTTCATAGCCTTCCATGCACTAGTTACAAGGCTAATTAAAAACACTGCTGCTGCCTTGGGTGAGTTTTGCTCTAAGGTGTAACATGAAGGCTGCCAGAACTGGACCTTTTCATGCATGATATCATAAGCCTTGGAGTTGGTGACTGTTAATTTGAAGCAGTATATCATAAATTTGAAAAATGTTGGTAGAGGGAACCACTGAAATTCTCATAAAGCAGGGGCCACATGGTAATTTTCCATTCTACCACTGATGAAGAGCATGGGTTCACAAGAGATTATCTTGAGAGCCTCCAAGTTGCTGAGACCAGTAAGGAGAGAACTGTATCGATTCTATTTGCTAGAGATCTAGTACTTCAAAGATCACAACGGGGTTTAGCTGAGAATACAGGCCCTTATATATATTTTGCTAATGCCATTGTGGTATGGTACATTGTTTAAGATTAGTATTGGCAGGTGTGTGTGGTGTAATGAGGCACACCTTTTTTGAGGGCTTAGCCTGGCACTTGATATTGCAGAAAGCAGTCCACATTTCACTGACACTTGGTTTCATTACCATATTGTGGGATAACTGCAACATTGTGTAGAGGTAGACTAAGCTGGACTGATTTGATGTTCGAAGTGACTATCTTGCTTCAGGATTTGGTGCCAGATGCATGATTACACATGGTGTATAGCAGTAAATTGTGCTCATACATTTCATTACAGCAATCAAAAGACTTTACATTTTGTGGTGGTGAAGGTGGGTATGGTTGAGGATTTGTTTGCAGGTATTTGCCTACAAATCACAGCACACTCTAGATTACTCATCTTTAATTGTATCCTGACATTCTGAGGACCTTAGATTTGAAGATGAGGTCAAGGAACATTTGTTTGCTATGATGATGCATGGTTTAATTGAGAATGTTGCTCATCTGCTTGAATTTATTAGAAATAGTGACTCTTTACACTTGATGTCATCATGACTTTGAATGTGATAGATTTGTATGCATTTATATTTTTGTACATTGCTAATAACTTACGGAATGTGGCTTTACTTTCGATTTTACATGTACACACTGCTATAGTGCTATTGTTTTTGAACAAATTTCCTATGATGTACAGAAGTGTGTCTTCCTAGAACTTGTTAACTAGACCTCAGTTTGAGCCTGATAGCCATCTTTAACATTTTCATTCATAGTAGCTTGCTGCTGTTTATGTAACTAGTTTGTCCTGACATCTCCATATGGCATTAACATAAAGTGGGCAGAGTCAATGTTCATGTAGTAGAATAGTGCTAGTGCTAAGGCAACATGATGTTTAATAAAACTGTAATCTGGTTTGCTGAGAACATAACATGTTTGATCATACTACAATGCTTTAGCAGTTTTGATGACTCAATATTTTGGGGGGTGCCAGAAGACCTCCCTGAACCTATTGATGCTGCGATAGATGCCAACTGTTTCTCTACTAATTTTGCTGTCCATTTGGGACAGAATAATTCTGATTTTGCACTTTGCAATTACCGATCTGCTAAAAGCCTTCATGGCAATGAACTTATGCATTTGTATCTCTCAACTCTATATCCATCTTTTAAATGTTTGTAATAAATCCTTCATATTTATTCCACTGTTCTTCAACTTAATTATTGAGTGACCCATTACTTAATTGATTATATTTTTGATGTGTTGGAAAGTGCCTTATCTCTGAGACACATTGCCTCATGAAACTGAGGTTTAACACCGACTCTCATTTATCAGTCTGTGGACATTCTGCTGAGACAATATTTTGGGGTGTAAAATATTTTGCATTACCCACAAATGTTACATTTGGGATTGGGGTTACACAGGACTATTTGATGTGATGCACATTTTATAAACACTTTTTATTGGGTATTATTTATCACAGTAATACAAACAAGCAGTAGTTAACAAATTTTAAAAGGACGAACAGGAAACGCTTCTAATACATGTACAGACATTGCATGTGTAATGTAGCAATTCAACAACTATAGATATCCTTAGACCTCAGTTTTACATCTGTGCTAGCTGGATCATAAGGACCTTGCCATTTGTAGTAGGAGATTTAGGACATAACAATATATTTGAAGAAATTGGAGTTGAATTCAAAGGAGGTGTGTTGAGATTGCAAGTTTGTGTGGGGCCAGCTTGTCCTCCATCTACTCTTCTTCCTCTAATGTCCCAACCACTTCCTCCTACTGCGTTCTTTTAATGTGATATACTTGGTAATTTAGTCCTACATTTTGCACACTTACTCACCACAGTCTGTTAATGACAGGGTGCATAAAAAAAATGCATATTAGCATCTAACATATTCTCAATAAATAACAAACTGTGGGAGGGTGGGGGAAGCCATAGAAAGAGATGGGTGCTTGGATACAGAAAGAGATACTGTTGCTTGCCAAAGGAATGACCAAATGAGGGCGAAGATGTATGAAGACCATAAACTTCCAGAACCTGAAAAGTTTCGAGTTTTACATAACTCTACTGGTGGAATTAAATATCTGCACATATTTGACCTCTAGTATGAAACTGGAATGAAATTAGGTGCTGTTGTTGCTATGGTCTCCGAACTCAGAAGGACCCTCAGTTTGACATATAGTAAACACCTGTAGTTCATAAGGATGAATGAACTCCTTGCCTCAGATGTCTATTCAAGAAGTCAGTGCTTGACCAAAGTATTTAGCAAGTCCTTAACACTGCAATCATAATCCTCACAGTCTGCACATTTCCAATTTATAAAACAATGTTGCTCCAAGTGGAATTCAAGTTAATCATTGAAGCACATAAGCATTTTTGCCAGGTAGTATTTTCATAAATAATGATGGTGCTGCCCCCAAATCAAATGCATATATGACACCACCACAGGGGTGAGGTAAATAGGTCACAAATGGTTAGTGGCACTTCCACAGTGTCACATTCTCCTGATTTTTAGCTTTCAATATTTTGTGTTGGATTTTCAATAGATTTGCAACCATCAACACATCTCATGTCAAAACACGGATATACAGTTTATACCCCAGCCCTCTCTTCCTCTCTTCCTCTTCCTCTCCAGTGATCCAAGTTGTTTCTTTATAGACTCAAAATACTAAGAGTGGAGGGAGGAGGGAAAAGCAGATCAAACTTCAGCTCTATCTAGTTAGGCTTTCATAATGAGTCTTAAAGGGTCAGACCTTTGCAACTATACTCCCAGCCTCCTGCAGACTCCACATGGATGATCTGATAAGCCCTCAGCGTTTTAGCTCAGTTGAGTTGAATGAAATCCTCTGCAAAAACATCCAATAATATGAACCATTGTATGGGAAATTCATGCTCAGTCCCTGTTGTGCATCCACAATATTCACCATAATCTATGGTACTGGCCTTACCTGTTTGGTGAGCATGGGTTACACTATTTCACCATTATTGGGTGTCTGGCTTCTAAATGGAACAACAATACCTTTCTTCAAGTCCCTTTTTTGAGTCCAGATCCCATTAGGCATTGTAAGAAAATTGATTATTATTTGCTGTGGATGACTACCAACCACAATGAAAAACCACAACCTTTGACAGAGTGAACTCTGAAAGTCACTAAATTAACCTGCGTTTCAGCACTTGGTAGCTATGGTGCAGCACAGACAGGCTTAACATATGGTAATGTGTAAAGTATTTCAGCAGTATAAAAACAGTATTAGAGTGGCAAGATAAAACAATATAAAGCCCAAACAAACATAATGACACAAAAGTGACAAAATCCAATAAGGGAAACAGGAGATATGATTTCTTAAAGTTTTAAGTAGAGCAATTTTGTAAAGGAATGAATTCCAATAATACTCAATTGTTGTGTAGACCAGGACCTAGGTGCAATTTGAGGCTGTGCACTCTTGTTTTCTGCATAGGACAGCTAGGCCTGCCAGATATCTTTTGGGTGCTAGTCACTGTAAGGATTTGTTAATATTAGATTTCTACATGTCCTACTTTCAAGGGCCATGCACCCTGACGTGTAAACAACATATTGGTGACAATAATATTTCAAAGCATCGAACTGTAGTGTTTAAACTGCCATAGTGCTACTACACTGGCAGACCAGCAGCCATGTTTTACACTGTCACTGTACATGATATCACAATATCAGTATTTAGGTATCCTTCCAACCCGTAGAGCCATACATTCAAGGTATTTCAGAAGCAGTAAGACCTGAATAAGGATGTTAGGACTAATTAAGCATAATTTATGAATTTTACCATGATGTTCTGCATAGTGCTGCTCAAGACATTCACAGATGCAGCAGCAACATGTAGTCACTGGTCATGTTCCCTCACATGCATCAGACTCTCCATTGCTCACATGAAACACTGTTATGGTTCCTGCACTGTGAAACCTTAACACTGGTGCATTGGGCTGAAATTGTTAAATGTGCTAAGTGCTGGTTAAGAAGGATAAAGTTTATAGCCATTTCTTTGTTTCGGTTGGACTGTTGGCCTGCCACTGTGCACTTTAACCTAGATATATTTTATTCAGCTTTGTTTTGTTATTTTAACATTAGCCACGTTTGCCGTCTTGTTTTATTTTTTCTATCTAGCTGTTCTTCGCCTAGGTCAGCACTGCGTTCTTAAACAAGACATTTCTTTCACTCTGTACTTTTCTCAAGGGTGCAGAAAAACAGGTTGCCAGTAAAAGTGGTACGTTTTGTCTCCAATGTTCACAGAAACACACACACTCTTTCATCTGTTTTATTATAAAAACACTACTTTGACCTATGCATGTTAGATGGAGATTCCAGCCTGATGACCACAACTGTATGCTGAATGCTGACTGCTCCGCTACAGCAGCTGATGTAGACTACAGGCCTCTTCCTCAGGTATGAGGGATGATGTCTTCCAAGGGGGAACCAGAAAGGCAGAGTTGGAGCTTAACATGCTGTGCTCTAACATAGCTTAGGTAGGAACTATCTCTACAAATCTTAGTGACAGTATGGTAGCGTTATTCTTGTGTTTTACTCTCCTTGTTACAATTTGAATCTTATTGTGCTTCATCGTCCTGGTTATTGCAACACATGCTTCATTATCTAAGATGCAGTTACTTCAATAAAACCTTATTGAATTTTACTCCGCCACTGATTGTCTTTGCATATGTGAGACTAATGTAACAGAGAGAAACGGATGAGATCTGAGTGACCACGATTCCCCTGAGGAATAATGTGTGTCATGTGCCCGGTTGCCCCAGTCATCCCTGCTCTTAGTTGGAGATGAGGCACTGCTAGTTAGCCGGAACAAACCCAGATTAGGCTGACAGGTGTTACATGCTGTGGTATCAGACTCAGGCCTTCATTACAACCTTGGCGGTCGGTGATAAAGCGGCAGTAATACCGACAACAGGCCGGCGGTAATACATATGAAATTATGACCATGGCAGAAACCGCTCAGACAGACATCCACTTTAACACACCGACCATCAACAGGCACCATGGCGGTAACTGCCAACAGCCAGGCGGAAGACAATGTACCGCCCACAGTAATATGGCACACCTATCTGCCACCTTTTCCGGGGCGGTACAAACAACATAAAAAGCCTGGCGGATACACTGCACAGAAGGGAAACCACTCACCTCTGGACACTCAAGGAAGAACCACTCCGTCATGGAGCCCTAGTTGCATTTGTTCCCCATCCTCTTCTACCTTCTGCTCCACTACGAACACCAACACTGGCGAAGATGACCACGGTGAGTACAGCTGCCTGGCACACAGGTGAGGGGGGGAAGAGAGTGACACATACAGGCAACACCCCACCCCCAACACCACACACACAACCAGATGCAGTAACATAATATATACACCCGTACCCCTAAGGAATAATGCAAGGACAACAACTATAGAGTAAAAAGGCTGTAATAAGGTAAATGTAGGTGAAATTCATGCATCCAAATCAAAAAGTATATACATATTTACAATGCAGGGGACACTGCCCAGTCTTAAATGTCTGTGGGCCACAGGGCCACATCACAATGTCCAAGGCCCAACCTCACTCCTGCAGCAACACAGATAGAACACTTCAGGGGCATCAGGTCAAAAATAGACTGTCATCTCAGGGGGTCAGGGAATGGGAGGGCACCTGAGCTGGAAGATGGTATAATACCACAGGCTCTGGAGGGGGCAACATGCCCATCACTCTGTCCTGGGGAGTGCAAGGCCACAGTCTCTCAAGTGGGTGGCTTGCCCACTGACTTGTCCTGGGGAGTGCAAGGCCACAGTCTCTCTAGTGGATGACTACCTCCACTTGTTCTGGAGGGGGCATTGTGCCTAGTGTGCTTCTTCCTGGGAAGGATGGGGTGAGTGGATGGCTTCTCCACTGGTTCTGGAGGGGGCATTGTGCCCAGTGTGCTTCTTCCTGGGAAGGATGGGGTGAGTGGATGGCTTCTCCACTGGTTCTGGACAGGGCAGTGTGCTCTGTGATGCAGGTCTTCGGTAGTGCAAGGTCACAGTTTCTCAGCTGGGTGTCAGACCACCAGGATTTGCAGGTGCCAGGCCGAACAACAGCCCCTGGATGCAGGACTACACTCTGTCCGCCGGCAGTGACGGCTGCTCAGTGGTGGCAGTGGCGGTACAGGTGGCAGTGCTGGCAGTGGTGGGGTGAGGCTCTAGCCCTTCCCCTGCAACCTCGGACGGCTTCCCACAGGGGCTGCTGCTGCTGGCAGTGGTGCTGGTGGCGGTGCTAGCAGTTGTAGGGGGGAGACTCCAGCCCTTCTTCTGTAGCCTCGGATGGCTGTCCACTGGGGCTGCTGCTGCTGGCAGTGGTACTGGTGGCGGTGCTGGCAGTGGTGGGGGGAGGCTCCAGCCCTTCCCCTGCAACCTCGGATGGCTTCCCACTGGGTCTGCTGCTGCTGGCAGTGGTGCTGGTGGTGGTGGGCTGGTGGCGGTACTAGCATTGGTGGGGGGAGGCTCCAGCCCATCCCCTGCAGCCTCAGATGGCTGAACCACCGTGGTTGGTGGTGGGGAATCCGACTGAGTCCCAGCACCAGGCCTCTTGTCCTTTTTGCATGCTGGTGCAGGCCCCTTGCCCCTCCTGCCAGCAGCTAGGGATGGCTCCGTGCCCTTCTTCTCAGCAGCCGGTGATTGCTCCTTGCCCTTCCTTTTAACAGCTGGGGGTGCCTCCTTGCCCTTCTTTGCAGCAGCTGGGGGTGCCTACTTGCCCTTCCTTGCAGTACTTGGTGCAGGCACCCTATCAGTGTGGCTGCCTGGTGCCCGGCATCCTCTCCCACCTTGTGAAGCTGTGGGCACTACTGTGCCCCTGGACTGGGTGGCTTAGGTGCTGGGCTGGGTTCTGACCACCCTGGCCTGACATGAGGGACGGGGGAGGGCTAGGCAAGAGATCAAAGGTGGAGAGGAAAAGCTTCTTAGGGATATATATTGGGGTGGGAAGAGGGAGATGGTTTGGGAGTGGAGGTAGAGGGAGTGGTTGTAGGAGGTGTCTGTCTACTGTGTGTGGGGGCAAGTGCATGGGCTGGATGCTGTTGTGAGGTGGATGACTGTTGGGTGTCTTAGTGATTGCGTTTATGTACTTTCGGAGGAGGGTGCACAGACACAGTGGGAGAGGGGACGCAGGGGAAGTGTGCATGGACGTGGGGGTGGTGACTGCCAGTGAGGGGTGTGTGCTGATAGATGTGCTGGTGATGGGTGTAGTAGATGAGGATGTAGTGCATACAGGTGTGAGTGTAGACGCAATGGGGAGGGAGGCGGACAACGAGGAGGAAGGGGCCAGAGTGGAGGCAGTGGATGTTGGTGTGTCTGCATCTGGATGGTGTTTGTGTGAGTGCCTGTGGAATGAAGTGTGGTGCTTGTGTTTGCCATGTCCACTCTTGTGTGTTGTCCAGGGTGCATGCTCGTCTGACTGCGTGCTTGGGATAGGTTGGGTTGAGGGGAATGGGACTGGGATTGGGTAGAGGAAGTTCGAGGGGGGAGGCTAGAAACAGAGACAATGGCTGCCATCAGAGAGGAGGCCAGAGCCTGGATTGATCTATGTTGGGCCGCCATGCCAGTGTGAATGCCCTCCAGGAATGCGTTTGTCTGTTGCATTTGGGCTGCCAGCCCCTGGATGGCATTCACAATGGTTGACTGCCCAACAGAGATGGATCGCAGGAGGTCAATAGACTCCTCATTCAGGGCAGCAGGGCTCTCTAGGGCAGGGCCTGAGATGTCTGGGGCGAAGGAGATGCCCACCCTCCTGGGTGAGCGGGCACGGGAAACATGCTGAGAGGCTGCTGGGAGGGCGGTGCTGGTACGGGGATGACGGATGTACCTGTAGCTGGGGTGGGCACCACCAAAAGGGAGCTTCCATCGGAGGAGGAGTCCGTGTCCGAACTGTCCCCTCCTGTCTCTGCCGTGGTGCTCCCCTCGCCCTCCGTCCCGCTGGTGCCCTCACCGTCGATGGATTCAGTCTCTTGGGCCCTGTGGGTTGCAGATCCCTCCATCGCCGGTGCCTCAGCTCCTCCGCCAGATGATGTTCATGCACATAAGGACAGGGTGACAAAACAAAAAGGGAGGGAAAGAGGCAAAGGATACACTTGGTCAATGGCGGCAACAACACCACCGTTGGCGTACACGACACACTCACACAGAGGGAACACGCACTAGGCAATGCACTACCAGTCACAATGCTAGTCACCAGCCCATGGATAGAGACACCTAATGCCAATTGCAGCATACCTGAGACCCACAGACCCCTGCCCAGTAGTGGATGCCTACTAGCTTGGTTGGAGGTATTTTACATCAGAACCCTGGCCAACATGGGACCTACTCTAAAATGTCAGGCCTGGCCTAGGGGCACCCACAGGCCCACATCCCCCACCCGGATACCACCGCACCAGGCACAAGTTGTATATTGGGACACGGTACTCACCCCCTTGTGGCTGCTGTATTGCCCCCAAGTGCCCATACAGCTCCGGATAGGCCACAGGGTCCATCCACCAACCCCCTCCACATGAGGCCTTCACACACAGCACTCCATACATTCACGACCCATGCATCGTACTCACGAGGTACTCACCTATTGGTCTGGAGTCCCATACAGCATTCGGTACTGGGGTAGGACCCCATCCACCAGTCGCTCCAACTCCACCGAGGTGAAGGCAGGGGCCCTTTCCCCAGTGACATGAGCCATGATCAGTTCCAGACACAGGTCACAGCAGCACTTGCAGTGTAGGTCCTCTCCTGTTGAAGGTCAGGTCACAAGTGAGTGAACAGATATAAGATGGCGGTGACGTCTGCGGCAGTGCATACAAGCACCACTGGCGTACATCTCCATTGGCCACTGTACCCATAGGGCCCAATGTTGACCAATGAGGAGTTGCACAGCGGTTTTCGACCGCCTCCCACAACGGTGCACAATGTCAGCAGAATTACATCATTTCCACCTGTCCCTCCAAACAGGACAGATGGACACCATTTCAGGTGGGGGTGTGCAGGCCATGGCTCCTAACTGCATCACAGTACACATATGCACCATTTGGGCCTCTCCAACAAAATACTGTACAATCACAACATGTACTAAGTGTGGTGGTTGGAAATAAGAGATACAGACCAGCTGCTCACTATTTTGCCCCATAGATTGCAACCGCTGCGGATGAATAGGAGATGGAGACATACTCCCGTGTACAGACCCCTGGTGGACTTGGCAACAATGGAGGACAGGCACATTATCCTCACCTATAGACTGGACAGGGCTACAATCACAGAGCTGTGTGCCCAATTGGAGCCTGACCTAATATCTGCTATCCGTCACCCCTCTGGGATCCCCCCTCTTGTGCAAGTGCTATCAGTGCTCGATTTCCTGGCAGCTGGCTCCTTCCAAGTGACAGTGGGCTTGGCAGCAGGAATATCTCAGCCAATGTTCTCAATAGTACTGACCAGAGTGTTATCTGCCCTGATTAAACACATGCGCAGCTACATCGTTTTCCCCCAGGTGGAGGATTTGGTCACAGTGAAATCTGATTTCTATGCAATGGGATTTATCCCCACCATTATTGGGGCAATTGATGGTACACATATAGCATTTGTCCTTCCCCGGCAAAATGAACAGGTGTTCCAAAATCGAAAGAGCTTTCACTCGATGAAAGTGCAGATGGTGTGCCTAGAGGACCAGTACATCTCCCACGTCAATGTAAAATATCCTGGGTCTGTGCATGATGCCTTTCTCCTGAGGAATAGCAGCATCCCATATGTGATGGCTCAACTACAGAGGAACAGGGTTTGGCTAATAGGTGAGCTCTGGTTCCCACCCAGTGGATGTTGGCGTATGGGTATGGTGTGGGCCCTAAGGGTTGGTGTGTGACTAACAGTTGTCCTTTGATATTTCCAGGTGACTCAGGTTAACCCAAAATCTCATGGCTACTGACCCCTATGAGGAATCCCAAGACAAGGGCAGAGGAACATTACAATGAGGCACATGGGCAAACAAGAAGAATTATAGAGAGGCCAGGTTTTGTTGCCTCCATCGCACAGGTGGATCTCTGTACTACTCACCCAAGAAGGTCTGCCAGATCATCGTGGCATGCTGTATGTTGCACAACCTTGCCTTTCGTCGCCAGGTTCCTTTTCTGCAGGATGATGTGGCTGGAGATGGCCGTGTGGAAGCTGTGGACCCTTTGGACAGTGAAGATGAGGAGGCAGAGGATGAGGATGAGGACAACAGAAGTGCAATAATACATCAGTACTTCCAAAGACACACAGGTAAGACAGTGTAACTTCTGTAAGTTTTGTGTTTGACATTGTCACTGGTAGCCTGATTTTCCCACTTCTATGGCCACTCACTATAGCCTTTGGCATCTCTATTTGCAGTTATTTGTGCCCCACTTTCGCTCCTGGTATGTTGACTGCAGCCAACTACAAGTCATTCCTATGTATACATTTCTGTACAGCTGATTTTCAATGTTTAAATCTTGTTTAACAAATACATGCTTAAATCATTTGACATACTCATACTTGTTATTCAAAGGGTGTTTATTTAAGTGCTAGGAGGTAGAGGGGGATGTGCAATGGGCTGGGGGGATGATGGAGGAAAGTCCAAGTGGGAGTCCAGTCTACTTGTATAACAGGTGCATTGTCCAAGGGGGCATAAGAAGGGGAGCAATAGTAGTTCAAGGTGGACAGGGTGACAGAATGGGACACAAGGGTGACAATGAGGAGAGTCTTATTTCCTGGCGGGGTCTTGGCAATAGTCTATGGCTTCTGCCTGGATCGCAGGGAACATTTGCGGGGTGGTTCACCTTCTGCAGGGGCAGGGGTGCTGGGGGCCTGTTGTTCCTGTGGTAGGGCCTCCTGTCCACTAGCGGCAGCGGAGGTGGAGGGCTGTTCATTGGTTTGGCTAGTGGCAGAGGCCCGCTGGTGTGCCACTGCCTCCCTCATAGTGTTGGCCATGTCTGCCAGCAGCCTTGCGATGGAGACCATGGAGTCCTTTAACTCCTCCCTGATCCCCAGGTACTGTCCCTGCTGCAGCCGCATGTTCTCCTGCAACTTGTCCAGTATCTGGCCCATCATCTCCTGGGAATGATGGTATGTTCCCAGGATCCCAGTGAATGCCTCCTGGAGAGTCGGTTCCGTGGGCCTGTCCTTCCCCTGTCGCACAGCAGTCCTCCCAGCTTCCCTGTTGTCATTTGCCTCTGTCCACTGAACCGTGTGCCCACTGCCACTGACCCCAGGTCCCTGATCGTCCTGTGTTTGTGGGGTGGCCTGGGGTCCCTGTAGTGGTGGACACACTGCTGATTGATGTGTCCTGGGGACAGAGGTATTGGCCCGCTGTGTGGGTGCTGAGGGGTGAGGCTCTGTGGTGTTGTGAGAGTGTGCCTGGGTAACCGACTGTCCGGAGGTCACTGAGGTGCCAGGTTGGTCATCCAGATCCAGGCAAGCGGAGCTGCTGTCATCACTGTGGGCCTCTTCGGTGGGGGGACTGGATGTTCCTGGCACCTCTTCTCCTGTGATATTGGCTGGGGGACCTGTGGGGATGTAAATGCAGTGTTATTGTTTCTGCATGTGACATCATGTGCATGGGTGTGTTGGCCTCTATGGTTGTTGTTGCCCTGGCAGATTTGCCTTTGTGTGAGTTACTATTTGGTGGGCTAGGTGATTCTCTCCAGTGTGCATGCAGTGATGATAGGTTTCCAGGCAGGTCTGTGAGGGGTGTCCATGTATTGGTGTTACATGCAGGGCTTGGTATTGGGATGAGTGGGTTGTGATGGTGAGATATGTGGGAGGTGGTGAAGTGATAGGAGTGAGGGTAAGGGTGGGGGTTTGTGATGACATGCGTTAGGGAGGTGATAGTAGTGTAGAGTTGACTTACCAGAGTCCAGTCCTCCTCCTACTCCTGGCAGGCCCTCAGGATGCATGATTGCCAAGACTTGTTCCTCCTATGTCGTTAGTTGTGGGGGAGGAGGTGGGGGTCCACCGCCAGTCCTCTGTACAGCTAGTTGGTGTGGTGCTGCCACGGAACACACCTTCCCCCGTAGGTCGTTCCACCTCTTCCTGATGTCATCCCTATTTCTTGGGTGCAGTCCCACGGCATTGACCCTGTCCTCCATTCTCCTCCATAGCTCCATCTTCCTAGCAATGGATGTCTGCTGCATCTGTGATCAAAATAGCTGTTGCTCTACCCAGATGATTTCCTCCACCATGACCCTTAGCTCCTCCTCAGAGAATCTAGGGTGTCGTTGTGGTACCATGGGTGTAGTGTGAGTGGTGTGGGTGAGGGTGTATGGGATGATGTGTTGGGGTGTGTCATGTAAGGTGCGTGGATGTGTATAGGTGATTATGTTATGTGGCTCTGGTTGTGTGTGTGCTCTTGCTGTCTC
Organism: Pleurodeles waltl; assembly: GCF_031143425.1. Lineage (NCBI taxonomy): Eukaryota > Metazoa > Chordata > Amphibia > Caudata > Salamandridae > Pleurodeles > Pleurodeles waltl. Next base: position 903,962,709 of record NC_090443.1, read on the forward strand.
TCTCTGGTGGCACTTCATTCTTGTCATAAAGGGTTGTGGGTAGTGTGGGTGTGTGTTTTATAGTGGTGTGGTGTGTGTATGAGTGTCAGGTGTGTGTAGTTTGAATTGTCCAATGTGGTGTAGTTTTGTTTGACTGTGTGTATTTTGAGTGAGGTATGTATGTACCACCATTGAATGTCCGCCACGGTGATTCGCGGGTCATAATGCTGTGGGTGGAGTTCTGTTGGATAGCGGTGTGGGTTTGGATATCGCCAGTTTATCACTGACCTTTGGGCTGGTGGATTTGTGTGTGTGGCTGTATAGTGACAGATTGGTATGTGTGTCATAATATGCTTGGCGTTTATCCGCGGCAGCGGCGTTATGTTGGCAGCAGTCGTGCATGGCGATAAGCAGGATTTACTGCCAATGTCATAATGAGGGTCTCAGTCACCCGCAGTAAGGTGATTCTGCCTACCGAATCCAGTAGTCTCATTAGGATAATGAGAACCTACGCAACATGGAGCTGCCAATGTTTGGTCAGACACTAATTTCCGGGTCCTTCGGAGTATCTCTGTCTCATTACATGTAAAGATACCACAGTACTATTTACGGAGACGTCTGTGGTATTCAGGATTTTTCCTCCTCAGCTAAGTAGGAAGTACCTAGCTAACGCTGCAGGTTGTTCAAGCTTGAACACTAAAAGGATAATTCCCATTTGTTGTGCTAATTTCTGAACAAATTTTACTATTTACCATGGCGAACCCCCAATGGGTAGTAATTGAAGTTAATATGTGACCACCCCTTACTGCACATTTGTTGGCACATGGCCTCCCAAGCCAGGGGGGTCCAGTTACATTTGTCGTTGAAGCTCATACAGCATACAGAACAGACATTTTTTATTCCTGAGTCACATTCTCAGCAGCCGATGGGAATACAAATACATTTCACCATTATACACCTGCAAACATACTTGCACAAGACAGAGCTTATGCTTCTTTAGAAATACCTCTATCTTATCAAGACCATAATAATTGACTTGATGGTGCCCTACCCCATACAGTCCTACATGCTAGGTTAGGTCCTCTTAGTAATGATGGTCCTACCTGGCCTTTACTGGCCACATATACAACGGACCCTGATCCAGCAACCTCGGCGGTAGCTGATTTTTGCTACTTACATGCTGAGCTTACGACAATGTACAGACTATTAGTAAGTTTGTAATGCAAACATTAAATAGAAACCCAGCACGTGCTGCCCCAGTGCAACCACATGCAGCAACGCCATGTATTAATCCTGCGACTGTTCATTCGATTATGGGTAAAGTACCCGCCAAACGGGAAGAGCTTCCTTTTTGGTTAGCTCAAAAAATAAATGCACTCTAAGCAGTATTTCCCCAAACAGGACCTCAGGATAAGCACAGAATATTAACTATGTGCTTGCCATTTGGGATGGTTCCCACAGTGTTTAACTGCAATACTTGGTGCACAGTATTTGCCACGCTCTATACTACCGCACACAGTACACCGACACTTGCCAATCTTGTGGAAGTGTTAAAACAAATTCAAGATGAATACAGGGCTTCACTGGCTCTGGACTTCGGATGCAACTTATGGGCAATTTTGCCACTGTATCTTCAATTATATTAAGTAACCTTAAAGGGGAAGCAGCAGCACTAGCAGTGCGTCTGCAGCTGTGGGACATTCCTGCACAGAATCAAGAACGTGAGCTGCCAAAGATTATCGTGGGGACCTATTCTATTATTGGTCGAGATAGTCTGGGGGCCAGACCCACAAAACCACAGTTTCAGGGTAAATCTAATAAAGATTCTACCAAGCAAGCACCTTAAGGTTCTAAAAAACACTGGGATAAAAAACAACAAATACCTAAAAAAGAAAGGGGAGAATCTCCGTATTCGGAGACCTCGCAGTATAGATATTATCTCAGAAATAGAGATAATATAAAAACGCCTTACAGATATCAGTATACTGATACAAGCCAATCTCGTTCCTTTCAGAACTCACTGGAAAAACGCAGTGAGAGAGGTGGGTGGTCAGAGCAGAGAACTGAGTACATGAAACCAAGACAGGAATCATAACACTCAACAGAAGTTTCTGTTAAAAAAGAAGAGAAACATCCCCAGCAAAAACCCCAATTTAAAAAGAAAAAAGTGGCAGCAGCTGTGATTCGTCATCCCACTCAAAAAGAGGGCTCTATTAAAGAACAAGAAGTTGGCACTAGCTCTGCTAGACAGCGCAGCAGAGGTCACAATAGTTCGCCGGAATCTTCAAGAGCATCTGGATGTGAAAGCAACTGATGACTTCTTACAAGTTTAATCTGCGGGCTTACGTATCTCCACGCCTGACAGGGTGTACAAATTAATCATACAGTTAGTAGAAGACATCGAACGCACAATAGATGCACTCTTTTGGGACTGCGACGTCAGCATTTATGATATTTTACTGCCTGAAAAGAATTGGCCAGCTGAATTTGTCCGTACTTGCATGTAAGGGCAAGAGATCATCAAACCTTCTTTCTCGCCCCTTGTTCCTGATGAGCTCGCAGAATCCTACGCCATTGATTGGGCATTGGTGCAGGCACCCGCATTATACCGCAACCATGTAGGGTGGGATAAAGATTCCCCTATCATGTAATTCCAATTAAAAATCAACCTCAACCCCAAATAACCAATAAAACATGAACCTAAAACATCTGTGAGGAAAATCCTCACTCAACTAGAGTACCAGGGCATAATCGAACCGTGTGAATAATCCTCTAATCCCTGTAGCTAAACCGGACCACTCATACAGAATAGTCTTAGACTACAGACACTTCAACAGTCATACACATGTGCTATACAAAACTCTGATAGCACGGCACGTATGAGTATAGCACGCAAAAATTACAAAACAACATTGGATATTTCCAATGGCTTTTTCTGCCAAAATACAGCACCTGAGAGTACAGACTAACAAGTTTCAGCACACTAGGCTCCCAGAAAAAATTCTGTTGTTTACCACAGGGGTACAAGAACAGTACAGGACTGTTTGCGGCTCGTGTAACTTCAAAATATTGCACGACATTCACCCTGAAGCATTGTCCTATGTAGATTATATCTGCCTTACGGAGGATGAATTATTGCAACATCTAAGACGGGTAGCCCGCATTGTTGCAGGATTTGCTGAATTCGACTATAAATTCAACTTAAAAAAACAAAAATAGCCTTCCTTAGTGTCCTGTGGCTGCAATATGAATTATCAAGTGAAGGAAAGAGCCTAGCACCACAATTCTTAGAAAAATGTGCACTGTTACAACCTCCAAATACCATTAAAAAACTCCAGTTACCATTGGGTTTTCTAAATTTTGTCAGAACATACATTCCAGATTATGCATCACGCATCAAACCCTTATATGACTTGATACGTCCTGACTTTTTCAGTAAATTCTGGACAGTCAAACACATACACATTCTCAGAGCATTGCAACAAGACAAGCTTGCAGCACAACACCTACACACAAAGGACAATAAAAAACATCTGGTCATCAGAGTAATTGCCTGTGCCATTGGTTTCACCTATGTAAGATTCAATGAAGGTGAGACAGTCCTGATTGCATACAAATCACATTTGTACTCAACAGCAGAAGGTTTCCCTCCCACTGAGAAAATTCTCACTGCTGTTCAGGTTGCTGACATTAAAGAAAGACCACTAGCCCAGGGGAAACGCAGTATTGTTGTATCTCCAATCCCAGCACTTGAGGCTGTTACCAAAGCCAGTGTTCCAAACGCTAAAGCATTACATCCACGTTGGATCCAATGGGCGATGTCTCTGACAGCCACTGATGTTGATTATATTTTTGACCCAAAGTTACAAACTCAATAATTTTTTCAATATGAACTAGAATACCCAGTTCCGACAAATACATTGCCTATTGATCATTATCAAAGAGTCATGTACACCGATGGCTCAGCACAACCTGCTATAGGCACAAAGCAGCAATACTCTGCTGCTTGTGCAGACATAAGCGGATATATGGAAGGTAGTAAATTCTATCCACAACATACCTTTACGCAAACCCTAGAGGATTGCACTGCACAACTAGCAGAGCTAAAGGCTCTGGTGATGGCACTGGAACATACAGATCCTGACCAGCTAACACTGATTGTCTGTGATTTGCACTATTGTGTCCAGTCCTTCAAAGAATATCTGGTGCCAGAATGGGTTCAGAGATTCCAAAGGTAACACCATCAACCGCAGACTTCTGTGGGGGAAAGTAGCAGATCTGAAGGATATGCTACCAATTTCCCATGTTTGACATACACTTGGACACCAGCGTGTTGGAATACACGTTGCTAGAATTACACTGGCTGATGAAGCAGCCAAATCAACAGTAGCTACAGCTTCTGCTGCTGCAGTAACTTGTTCGAGGACGAAACGGGACAATGTAATACTGGCTTCCGTGAAAGCCTCGACTGACGGCCCACCTTTACCTAAAGGATATCCCATTAAATATTCTTACCGGATGGGAGGCATGCTTGACACAGAAGTAAAAATACCCGATCTTCGGAGTTCGACTAATTCCCAATAAAGACCTAAGGCCAGAGTTGATCAAAGCAGCACATGAGGGAGTGGCTTCTGCCTATTCAGGTGTGGCGGCTACAATATCATTGTTACTGGCTTGTTATTGGTGCCCAAGTCTATACAAACAGACCAAGAAGTATGTCCTTTGTTGTGATCTACCAACAAATTAAGGGGTCCACCGTTAAACGCCCACCACAGACACCCCTCCTAATTGCTAACAAACCATTACAATGTGCATACCTGGACCATTGTGGTAATTTGCGTACAAATACATCTTAGTCACTGTTGACTCCTTCCCCAGATTTCTATGGGTGTTGCCACAATGCTCGGCTGGCGCTCGGACTGTTATTTAAGATTTGCAAGTTGTTATCAGCACATATGCAGTTGCGGCTTTTCACTCGGACCGGGGCCCTGCTTTCACCTCAAGGGCATTCAGGGACGCATGGCCTCAGTAGAAGTCCAACTCCATTAGTCGTCTCCATTTCATCCCGAGGGAAATAGAGTCATGGAGCGAGGAAACTGAGATTTAAAGCAATCCTTAACAGCCAGAGTAATAGGTATGGGTCGTAGTTGGATTAATCACCTGTATGGAGTCCATAGAGCACTTAATAATCTGCCTAGAAGGTCCCTGGGTGGTCGTACTTCTTACGAGTGCCTGTTTGGAACTTAAATGTATGTTTCAGATCTTGATGGTCCTGGCGTGGAGGCAGCAGAAACACCCTCTGACATAAATGAACATGTCTTGCAGGAATGACAATAGTTACGTGACAACAATGCTTCTGCCAGTGCTGCCTCCTTAAGGATGTACTAATAACATCTACCAGTTGGATCCCAAAGGTTGGGGACCTAGTACGTGAAAAAGTTGCTGTGAAAAAGGAGCTCGGTCCTTCGTATTGTGCACCGGTTTCAGTCCTGGGGATACACGGTACCAGAACTGTTATTCTACCACCGCTGCCTGGTTCTAAAGAAAACCTCTTTGTCTCCATCGACAATGTAAAGTTACACCATGTGGCCAATCCTGCACAGCAGACCAAGAGGAACAGCCAGTAGTGCCCAAATCCTTCTCACTACTGGTCAAGGTGTCCCTCCACAAGTTTTAAACAGCAACGCTGACACCTCTCCGAGCTTGGGGAGGGTGGAAAATGATCTTTCATTAGTTCCACTAGCATCTTTTAGGTATACAGAAAATGTTGACTGATCATTCTTAAATTCTACACAAACGGATGGCATTGTCTATTACGAACCACTGTAGGAGACCACTATTAGCTCTCCTCTTCAAAATATGATTCCAGTTTTTGCACGAACTGCTTCTGGATACTTTGCCGACGTTAATGACACCTTTTCGGGCTCGTCTGCCTCTTCTGCATCTGAACTGTCAAGAAAACGTAAGCTGGTAATTTGGCTCAAAACAAATTACTTTGTTCTCCCATGGAACTATCTGTGGCTTTCCTTGTCTATTTTGGCCTTCCTCCTTTGGACTGGCTTTCTCATTACTTTCTTTCTACTAATACATGGTCATTACCTTCCTGAACGATTAACAGTGGAACTGGTAGATGAGGTCCTGAAACCTCATTTTTCTTTTCACAAGGTCCACAGAGACTTGTCTTACGTGAACATTTCTGCTATACCAATTCCTGATGGGATTGTTTGGGATAAAGTCACATTTGATATATGTAGCCCGATGGAGGTCATTCAAATACCATATGTGTTTAAACATTCTATGAATGATGTAATAATACCCGGAGTTGTTTCTGATGACTGGGATGTGAATACAGTTGATTCTATAATGACTGAGTTGCAGTATTTTATTGTATTTGAAAGTGAGGATTTTTATCAATTCAAAGAAAATTATGGAGACGTTCTGTTATAATTATTATGGACACCATTTCATTCACAGATCAAGTACCCCAAAGACTATTTTAATTACACACAATGGGAACATTGTCCAACTCCTCCACAAGGAAGTTCTAAAACATATTCTGAAAAATGTGCATATTTCTCTGGGCACAATGTTGAAAATGCTGAGTCATACTATTTTAAATTGCCATTTATAGAAAATGTACATATATTATTTACAGATACAAAATTCATTTATTCGGATTCCTTTGTTTCCCGGTTGGCTATAGAAGGTTATGAATATTGGTTGAAGTCGATTGACTTAAAAAGTGTGTGGGAACAAAACAGTGGCAAATAAGGGTCATGGAAGCTTTATTTAGAGGAGGCCTGATACCTGTTCAAATGATATTTTTGAATGAAACTGTACAACAGACAAGTTGTTTAGGCTTGACAAAAATTAAGGATTTGAATGCGCCCAGTATTCCTGCCCCTGCAAACTTTTACAAATGGCAAAATTATATAAATGCAACTGAAGATCAGCTTGATGAATGGGTCCAATATGGCATGTTTAATGCTTCACTTTCATGTCCTGGTGGGTGGTTATTGTGGCCAATAGATACCAATGGGTGTCATAAACATTTTGTAAACTCTATGGGGGTTTTTAGAACAAGTAGGCCTCACCCTCATTATGTGTCATCTGAACACACAGGTATAGTGACGACATAGAGTGTAGGGAAACTACGCCAGCATTGGTTGAAGAGTTCCTCTCTAAATGCTGTTAAAGAACACCTCAGTCCCTTGTCTAATGACACTGAGTTACAAGATTTCCTTTTCTCTGTTGCTACTACTGTTCCATTTATTATACCATCTTCTCTGGTGCTGGCACCGTGCAATGCCCTACTCTCTCTCTCGCCTTCCTTCTCTATCTCCCTCTCTTTTCCTCTCTCTTTTTCTCTGTTAATGTTAATGTAAAATAATTTATATTGCACATGACTAACCCCAAAAGGGGTATCTCAGCGCATGGAGCTATCTCAGCAGTAAGGCAGAGGTCATAAAGATATCTCCTTAGAACAACTTTGTTTTGAGTAGCTTCCTGAATTTGAGATGGTCAGGGCACTGCCATAAGTGGATTGGCAGGGCATTCCAATAAGTGTAGGCCAGGTAGGAGAATGTACTCCATCCTGGCCAAGTCTTATTGATTCGGGGAACAGTAAGCAGCATTTTGTCACACAATCGTAAGGCTTTTCCAGGACAACAAGGAATAGGCCAAGAGACTAAATAGCGAGGTCCCTTTCCAAGAAGTGATTTTTGTGTGATACAGCAAATGTAAAAGATGATCCACTGGCAACCAATGTAAAGGAACGTAGTAGAGGGGCAGATGATGTCTTTGTCGGAGCATTACAAATAAGGCGTGCTGCCATATTCTGCACCATATGAAGCTTAGTTATCAAAGACTCATTTATGGAAGCAAATATAGCATTACCATAGTTCAAGTGACTTATAATAAGGGCTTGAACCAGTGTTTTCCTGGAAGAGGATGGGACAAGGGGAAAGGCCAGCCTTAACATGCAAAGCAGATGGAAACAGAATCCTGTGGTTTTCTGAACCAGTTGTGCCGTGGTAAGGGATTGGTCCAAATAAATTGCTAGTATTTTTACGACCATATTAGGACAGGGAGCATCACTGAGTTCTGCCGGCCACCAATCCAATGTCCAGAAGTTTGGAAGAGCATGATCTCAGTTTAGCTAGCAACAATGTGGAGACAATTTTCAGTCATCCAGGTGGTAATGGCTCTCAGACTGGCTCCAAAATGTTCTTTCACTGTGTAATACTTACCACTGAAAGACAACAACAACTGTGTGTCATCCACATGGTAGTAGATTTCCAACCCATGTTCTCTAACAAGCTTAGTCAGGGGTGCTATGTAGATAGTGAACAATGTGGGGCTAATTCAAAAACCCTGGGCACTCCTTTATCCAGCCGCATGGTGTGAGACTGACTCCAAAATGTTCTTTCACTGTGGTAGACTTGCCATTGAAAGCCAACAACAATTGCGTGTCATCTGCATAGGATTAGATTCCCAACCCATGTTCACTAACAACCTTAGCCAGGGGTGCTATATAGATAGTAAACAACGTGGGGCTAATACAAAAGCCCTGGGGCACTCCTTTTTCCAGCCTCATGGTACGAGATCTGAAAGAACCTAAAGTAATGGTCTGTGTTCTGTTAGCTAAAATGTTTTCAAACCATTGAAAGGCAAGACCACCAATGACACATTCCCTAAGTCTCAAAAGTAAGCGAGAACGTGACAAAGTGTCAAATGCTGTAGACAGGTCCAGCAATACTAACATAATGGGACTACTGGTGTCTAAGAAGTGTCTTATCTGGTCAGTGACAGCTACAAGAGTGTTATCCGTGCTGTGGAAGGGACGGAGCTGCCCAGCTTCAAAATAAACCAAAAGTTGCCTGTTTATCAAGCCTTCCAGTAGCTTACCTAGTAAGGGAAGTAGTTGGATGCAATTATAGTTGTTAAGATCATCAGGCTGACAAGTTCGGTTTCTTTTAAATAGGGATTACCTAAGCTGCTTTCAAAGCTGAGGGTATTTTCCCAGTGGTTATAGATGAGTTGAAAAGAGTGCAATCAGCAGGAGCAAGAATATTGGAGAAAGAAGCTGCTATCTTGGGTGGATAGATATCTAAGGGAGACCCATATTTTGCAGAGGTGAGGGCAAACAGGATTGACTCTTTAGTAAAAGTAATAAAATCCTCCAATCTAGAATTGCATGTGTCACTATCACTGATTACCTCTGAATTTATGCTTGTGTGCATCGTTCAGTTGGGAAAATTTGCATACATTTTATTTATTTTATTCTCAAAATGAGAAGCTAAAGAATCACATAGTGTAGGAAAGTACCATCTTTCTTGGAATGTTACCCTCAATTTCTGCCTGTTTGTCAGTGTTATTTTACTGTCTCACTGGGATCCTGCTAATCAGGACCCCAGTGCTCATAGTTTGTGGCCTGTATGTGTTATCAGTGTGCTTGTCTGTGTCACTGGAGTTCTGCTAACCAGACATCCAGTTCTTATGCTCTCTCTGTTTACCAAATTTGTCACTACAGTTTAGTGACTCCATATTCCAATTCAGATTGGCACACTGGACCCCCCCCCTCATAAGTCCCGGGTATATGGTACCTAGGTACCCAGGGCATTGGGGTTCCAGGAGATCCTTATGGGCTGCAGCATTTCTTTTGCCACCCATAAGGAGCTCATAAAAACACTCCTTCGCGACTGCCACTGTAGCCTGAGTGAAAGAGTGCACACACTATTTCACAGCCATTTTTCACTGCACCAGGTAACTTATGAGTCACCCATATGTCTAACCTTCAGTTACTGAAGGCTAGGTGCAAAGTTACTGTGGGTGAGGTCACCCTTGCACTAGCAAAGGTGCCCCCACGTTGTCCAGGCCCAATTTCCCGGACTTCGTGAGTGCGGGGTCACCATTATATGCGTGCACTACATATATGTTGACACATATATGTAGCTTCACAATGGTAACTCAGAATATGGCCATGTGAGGTGTCTAAGATTGTGAAATCGAACCCCCAATCCAAATCTGGTATTGGGAGGCCAATTCCATGCACCCTGGGGGCTCCACCAAACCAGATCTCTGAGGTTTCCACTGCAGCCCCAGCTGCTGTCACCTCACAGACAGGTTTCTGCCCTCCTGGGAATTGAGCAGCTCAATCCCAGGAAGGCAGAACAATGCATTTCCTTTAGGATAGGGGTGTTACACCCTCTTCCACTGGAAATAGGCTTTACATGCATGGGAGGGGTATCCTCCCAGAGCCTCTGGAAATGCTTTGAAGGGCACAAACGGTGCTCTGGCACGAAACTGGACAAAGGAAAGGAGAGTTACCACTCCCCTGTCCATCACCACCCCAGGAGTGGTGGCCAGAGCTCCTCCAGAGTGTCCCTGGCGTTAGCCATCTTGGATTCCAAGGTGTGGGGACCCTCTGAGAACATCTGAGTGGCCAGTGCCAGCAGATGACGTCAGAGACCCCTCCTGATAGGTGCATATCTGGGTAGCTGGTCAATTCCTCTCTCAGGGCTATTTAGGGTGTCCCCTCTGGGTGTTTCCTCTGATTCGGTTTGCAAGACTCCACCAGGACTCCTCTGCATTCTCTGATTCAGCTTCTGACCGTTGGATCAACCGCAGACTGCTCCAGGAACCGCTGTAACTGCAACAAAGTATCCAGAAAGGCTACTGTGACCCTGCAACTTCAGCTCCAGTCAGCAACTGCAACAGTTTCCAGGTTGTGCACACTCTGAGGACTGCCTGTCTTCATTCTGCACCAGAAGGACCGAAGGAATCTCCCGTGGAGTGACAGAGTCACTTCCCTGCTTCAGCAGGCACCTAACTGCAACAATGATCAGTACTCTGGGACTCCTCTCCTGTCAACGAGCATGATCCCTGGAACACAGGTGGTGGACCAAAATGTCCACCACCTGTGTCCAAAGGTCCAGCTGTCCAAATTTAGTGGAGGTAAGGGCTTGACTCCCTGTGCCAGACAATACTCCAGTGCACTGCATCTTCTGCAGCTTATGTGCACTTCTTCCAAAAGTTCTTCGTGCACAGCATAGCTCAGGTCCACAGCACTCTTTCATGCCATGCTCAGCTCCCTGAGTTGTTCTCTGGCAGTGTGGGATCCCTTTGTGTAGTGCTGCGGCAACCACACTTTGCAACTCCTTTGTCCCCATGTCCTGGGACTTCTGTGGGTGTTGTCTGGTCTTCTGAGGGCTCTCTGAAGTGCTGATAGCCCCCTCTGTCTCCTCAGTCTGAGTTGAGACCCCCAAGTCTCTCCTGAGTTCAAGCAGCGCCTCTTTGATGCAAAACATATTCTTGCATGAACCAATGCTTGTTGGTGGAATCCAACAACGAACACAGCCTGCATCCAATGACTCGACGTAGGACATCTCTTGCACCAAGCAGGAGCCTGCAGCTGTCTTCTTTGGTGCATTTCTGTACTTTTCTTCTAACCGGAGAATTCACTTTTGCACCTTCGTCCAGGTTGGCAGGGACTCCTGTTCTTCATGCACTCTTCATCGACTTCTGGACTTGGTCTATTCTCTCCACAGGTCTTCAGGTCCAGGAATCTATTGTGGGTTTCTTGCAGTCTTGCTTGGTTCTTGCATTATCCTTTACCACGACTACTGGTGTGTTCTGAGGAAACTTGCTGTACTTTACTCCTGTTTTCCTGGGCTCTGTGGTGGGGTATTTTACTTACCTTTGGTGTTTTCTTACTCTCCCAGCACCCCTCTACACAATACACTTGCCTAGGGGTGAATCCGACATTCGCATTACACAATTTTAGTGTAGGGTTTAGGCTACCCCAGTCCCATTGCAATCTGGTGTGTTTTTCTCTGTCTGCACTATTCTATGACTGTTTACTTACCTGATTTTGGTTACTAGTGTATAAATTGTGTATAATACTTACCCCCAGTAGGAGTGTATTCTCTATGATATTTTTGTCCTTGTGTCACAAAGTACCTTTATTTTTGGTAACACTGAGTATTGTCTTTCTTGTGCATAAGTACTGTGTGACTATAGTGGTATTGCAAGAGCTTTGCATGTCTCCTAGTTCAGCCTTGGCTGCTCTGCTACAGCTACCCATAGACAGCCTAAGCTGCTAGACACTACCTACATTTCACTAAGGTGGATCACTGGACCTGGTATACGGTGTAAGTACCTCTGGTACCCACTACAAACCAAGCCAGATTCTCACACACAGACCTGAGGTTGTCTGGTAATCTTGAGGACAGGCTTGTAGCTGAATAAAGGATTTAAGAACTTGAAATAGCTGTTTGGAAGAGTTTCTGGCTGTATTTATTTTATTGGATCAATAAAGTTTGCTTGCTTTTCTTAAATTGCGGTCATAGTTAGTCAAGGCTATTCTGAACAATTCCTTGGACTTTTGGAGCCTTCCAATGCTGCCATTGTTGTTCGAGTTTTTTACATGAGGTTTATTACGCAGTTCGGGGGTAAACCAGGGGGCCTTCGTGTGGTGTTTTTTTATTGAACAGGATTTAAAAAGCGCTCATTTGTGAAAGGCATAGGATAGTGTTTAATGATAGTCAGCCAACCCTGCATCTACATCCGTCACTTTTGATAATGTAGATGGGTGGTTTACCTCAGCAAAAGAGGAAGGTGAAATCTTGGACCATTGACTACTTGGTCCGGGTAGTGGTACACTTAACAGATCAGGGAATTAGAAAGTAAATAATGGCATGATCTGACCATAGAAGCTTGTGAAGTCAATCAAAGGTCAGGGAAGTAGAATTGGAGAAATTCAGATCCAGGGTATGGCCCACAACATGAGTCTCTCAGTCTCAAAAACACGCACCCACATTTTGCGACTGGTCTGACTTTTGGGAGTTACATATGATGTAAAAATGGAAAGAATCAAAGATCATTATTCAATCTCATCAGATCCAGAGGATGGACCAAGGGCTGTTATGAAAAGAAATTTAAATAATCTGCTTTAGGAGTCTCAGTCTGACGAGCAGCCTAGTAATTCAAGTGAAAATGGAAGTGGCAGTGATAATTAGAGAGAAATGGAATGGAGCTGTCAGCCACCGTGTGTTGCGCTGCCATTGTGCCTCACAACACCTAAACGTGTACAATTTTTGGTCCGTTTGCTCCGTCTTCCCCAAGCGTGTCTTTTGCTCGCAGCAAATGCTTGAGGCGGGAGACTAAGCGCCGGCCCTCAAAAATAAGTGCCGGTGCCCAGCACCGGAAACAAAAAGCACAAATTAAGCACTGGAAGGGGCAGGGAGTGACTTTATGTGGATTGAAAAGGCCCGAGATGGCTTCATGATTACGCCGCGTCAGTATTCCCTGTTCACACATTTAATTGCAGCAGCCATGTTTAAGAGAAGGGCTTTGCGCAACGGCGCCTTTTTATTTACAAATTAAGCACTGTCCCCTCCCATTCCCTCCGAGTAACAGAACCGGTGGTGGACCTAACATTCTCAGAGACAGGCCTCTGCGCTCATGCTAGATTTCATGATACCCGAGCCAGAATAAAAATCAAGGTACCAGTCTCACTTCCGGAGATGGCAGTATTTTGAACTTTGTGCTTGCCTTGAACCCACCGTATTCTCGGTGACAGTGGTTCTGCTTACATATGGTCACGGGACAGCCATTTAGGTCAGCAAACTCTTTCCTTGTGAGAATGAAAAGTGTCAAGGAATGTGCTTGAGCACAGAGGAGGCACAAACGATGGCCCGGCACTAACTCCATTAACATGTTTTCCCTGGAACATGTAGAACTGGCGTTATAAGGACAAGTCAAAGAACACCGAATACAGCAAACATGGTTACTCAGTCACTTTATTCTGCATTACAACGTTTGTGCAACTTCTGCGCTAAATTGCTAAATGTTCCAGATATTTAAGACACAGCAATGGTTTACAATAATTTTTTAGTAAGAACTTGCACCATTATGTAATGTGAATATTGATTCTGATTATCGATTATACATTTCACACATTAATGATCATCGCGCGGTGTCAAGCTTCTTGGGAAAGAACAGTTTCTATTGAGCAGTTTCTCTGTGGTTGCTTTTGCACAATAGAAACAATGAAGCTTTTCCAAGCAGTAAGTCAAGCTGGAGGGGAAACAGCTGCTTCAGGGAAGCCATTTCTCTGTGGGAGCGTTTGCACAATAGGGATGGCGAGGTCTTCCCCGTGGAGATGAATGAAGGAACCGGATTTTGCTGGATGCAGTTCTTTGGTGATAGCATTTTCCTAATACCAATGCTGATGACTGGCGCAGATTAAAGTTTGAGAGGAAGTACAGTATAACTCAATAGTAAGAGTTTATTTTCAAGCAATATATATGTATGCTACTGACATACCTTTAATATAACCTCTTGAATCAAATCCTAAAGAGAAAGGAATGTCCCTTCATGATAAGCAAGTTTGTACGCCTGCACTGAGTTAAGGAATGCAAGTGAAGATGGTACCCTGACTTTTATTTTGGCCCTTGTGTTGTGTTAATCCAGCATGTGCGCACAGGCCTAGACCTGTCCCTGACAATGCAAGGTCCGGGACCTCTCCTGTGACCTAAGGGTGCATCAGGAGTTCCCTCATAATAGGCAGTGGATACTGTCCATGCCCTGGGTCTATCACTTTAAGCGGTAGGAGCAGCATACATGTTTTTCAAAACGATAGCATGACCAGAGCTTTTTTTGTGCCAGTTTTAGTGCAATCTACTGAACACACAGGCGTAAAGTTCAGTTGTGGTGTGAAACTCAGACCCTTGCACTGACATCCCATAATAAAGTCAAGTGCATGCATTGCATATGTATGGTAGTAGGCCTCTGTCTGTTTTGAGTCTCATTACCACTGAGGGCTAGTAGGATCTATTTTGGATGCACATGGTTTAGCATGGCACAAGACAGAGGTTGGTGAGAGCTTTCCCTAGACATTGGCAGTGAATCATCTGCATTACTGTGGCCGGAGGGTAGAGACTTAGACAATGGAGGGAAGAGAAAAAGACAAAGCTACTACTAGAATTTCAAAGAGTACTTTGTTAGTAAACAACAGGTGATGGAGTTGTCTTGAGCGCCACCACTTTTGTAAGTTGTAAGGGTGAGTAGTGGGATTGCAGTTTCTGTTTTTCAAGGTAAGGAAGACTCTAGGCTCGTATGTATGCTTCTGATTGCTGCTTCAGGAAGGTGAATGACAGCCAGGGGCAGCAAACTAAAATTTCAGTGTACCTACCCTTGGATACTCCTGCTTCAAACCAGCCTCATTGCTAATGGCTGCGAGGCCCATCACTCTGCATAAAGAATGTGTCTGGAGGGCAGCCTGAAAATGACATTTGAAAGAGATCAAACCAAACGGGTTCTAAAACTACCCCACCACCTGTTCTACCTTCTTTATGACCAAGGAAGGGAGTGAGCAGCAGAGAACTGGAAGGGCAGCTCTGTTACCAGGATTGACGTCTACATGACAGCAAGTCTACCAGCAGAGCAGGGACATCATCTGAAGTCTGCACTTTGTGCGAGAGGAGCTGAAGATCTCCTTAGTACAAATAAGTTTGCCTGTTTTGAGAGGAAAGGAGTGTAGCTGGTCCCACAGAAGATTTTGCAGGACAAACCCACCTTGTCCATCTTGTGGGAATAGCCAAAGAGTCTTTTACTCAAATAACCAGCACTGGACTGGTCGATATTTTATAGTGTCTGTTGGTTGATTGTTGAGATATAACTTTTTGCAGCCCCCCTACCCACACAATACCTTCCTGAGAAGCCTGTGGCTCGCTACCCTGAGAGTTTCACTCACTACCCCGAGAGTCATGTGCAGAATGGGTTATTCTTGGTCTAGTTTGCAGACCAATAAAAGATGAGACCCCAGGGCACAAGTGAAAATCAAACTCAACCACCATGGTTGCGGCACAGTAGCACCTGACTGTCATGCGGGTTCCACAAAGGTGGTCTGACAAATTCTTAAACATAAAGATAAACTCCCTGAACAAAATGTAGAAAGTGGTCTGTTTTGGGGAGTTTGGTCTTTTTAAATACATGGGTTTAAATTATCTTTTTTTGTCAAAGAGAGTTCAAAAGGATGTCAACAACCCTAGCTTTTCAAGCTGTCTGATATTCTTTTTCAATCTCCTTCACATCTATATCCATTTCAACATTTAAGATCAGTTTGGAACAGGAGTCAAAAAAGTTTGTGTAAAAAGACCATATCACACCTGGCTTACCTGGCCAGTCATGTGTCCATGTGTGCATCTGCCAAATAAATATGTTGTGTTGTGCAGGCCTCTTTTAGGAAGGTTCACCCAATGCTAGTGGACATAACATTCTTTGTCAAGAGGCTCAACTGAAATTAGGCTTATTTTTTACGGTAAAGTTCATGTTAACGCCTGCACGGTTGGTGATTAATGGAGAAAATCCATGACTTCATACTCTGCAGATCTAGAAACATAGACTTTCTGTCTGAGAAGGAAGAGAATAAAAGCAAAAGGTGAAGAAAAGATCTGATATCACAAAATACTAAAATGCCATACACAGATAATAAAATATCTACAATAAAAGCTGAGGGATTGCATCATAGCTTTAATGATGGATGTCCATCTTTGGCCATTATGGGTTGAACGACAAAGCTCATATATATAACAATTAGAGTCTTGTGCAGACAGTAATTCCAAGTGAGAGGTGTAGTCGACCCTTATCCTTAGGGTCAGCTGACATTGGGATGCTTTCCAGGATGCTCACAAAACAAAATCATTGACTGATACTCAACGGCATCAGCATAAAGAGACCTAAATGACATGCAAGTGCATCAGCATAAAGATAACTGGTGGCAATCAGGAGCTTTAGTATAAAGAGACCTGATTGACCTGGATGTGCCTGGTGCAAAGCACCGGTGGCCATTGCTAATCTCTGCTAGAACCAGTGTTGGAAAGTGGATTATTGGTAAGGGCAGGTAAGTGCCTACACTTAGCAAAAGGACGCAAACCCCCACTAGATCCAGTAAAGGTCTCAATAAATTAATCCTGGCTCAACCCCTGGTAGTTTGGCCACAAGCAGTTAGGCTTAATTTAGGAGACAGGTGTGTAAAGAATTTAATATCAACAAAACAGTAAATAAGTAAAACAGAAAACAATATAAAAATCCAACACCAATGTATAATAATAGATTATATTTTAATCTTTAAAATGAGACACAACAACAAAAATCCAATAAAGGGAACCAGAGATATGAATTTTAAAAGATTAGGGCCCTCATTACGACTGTTGCGGTCTGAAGACCACCACACTCTGGGTGGCGGTTTTACCGCTGCGGGTCTGGTGGGAAGACTGCCGTATTATGACATCGACAGTTTGGCCTAAGCCAAACGGCCACAACACCACCAGGACTGCCAGGGCGGTCAGACCGCCGGGCCGGAGGTGTGCACCTCCGGCCGGGTGGCAGCTTAAAACTGCCTGCGGCATTACGACTCAGCAAACTGCCATGCTTTTCACAGCGGTCGCACCACCACGAAAACCCTGGCAGAAATGCACCCGGCAACAGGAACCCCATTCCTGTCACCAGCACATGCACCCCCACACATCCACACACCAGCAGACATGCACCTCCACTGACCCATGCACTTCCCGATACACACCCCGACCTGATCGCACACACATACACCCCCACTTGCACACACACAAACAGATGCGCACCCTATCCGTCTTCATACATTCACACCCCTACCCCCTCTGCATACTTTCACACCCCCACCCCACTCCGCATACTTACACACCCCACACCCTTCACGCACGCATACATACACACCCATTCCGATACATACACCCATACACGCACACACCACACACATGCAAACACCACACACAAAGCCCCCACAGGTCGGTCAACCCACCAATTTAGACAAAATGGTTGTCAGGAGGGGATGGGTATCGGCAGTGCCACTGCCAGCTCCAAACCACCATGCAGGGACCGCTGTGCTGTATTACGTCCCAAAATACAGCTGTCCGAGTCCTTGCGGTGTGGCGGTGCTGGCAGTTGAACCGCCTCTCACCTGCCGTCAGTCAGGCCGACGGTGTTGGATTACTGTTTGTCAATGGGTAGAAATCCGTTGGTGGGTCACTATACGGTGGTCTTCAGACTGCCAACACTGGCGGACTTTTGGCGTCCACGCCGACAGCGGTCTTGCCAAAACAACGCCAAAGTCATAATGAGAGCCTAAATGTTCTTTAGCACTTAGAAATCAAAAGTGCCAATCTGGACATCTGATCACACTCGACCGGGGCAAAGTCAAAAGTTGAGACCAAGCATGATGGAGCCCTGCTCGACTTCCCTGAGCGGGAGGCCTCGGTCAAAGTTTTACCTTCACATTTAGATACATTTTTTAAGAGTTGTCACTGACCAGGACAATGTCACAAGTTGAGGCTGACCTCACTGGAGCCCTCTTTGGATACACGTCGTGGGAGGCCTTGGCCAAGTTTTCTAAGTTCGGACTTAGAAACTTTTCGAGACGGAAATCTTCATCTGGAACCAAGTCAAAAGTTGAAGCCGACCTCAATGGATCGCTCTTCAGATACACTGCGTGGGAAGCCTTGGTCAAACTTTTACCTTTTGACATAGAAAAGTTTTGGGAGCTTTTCTTCCCTGACGTTGGATGACCCTCCACAGAAAGCCGATTTCAATGCAATATCATTGGATTGCCTTTCCACAAGCCCCCAGTAAAATCCTGGAAGTCTGGGCTCTGGAGCTTTTCAGCGGGATGAACCTGCAGGTCAGGCCAGGTCGTGATCGACGTTTGCTGACTTGACTCACGACGTCAGGTCATCCACTTATGAACCTTTTTTCCAAAGTTGCTCCAAATTTCTCCAAACTTCTGGATCTTCTTCCAGAAGTACATTCAAGGTCCTTTGGGTGTCAACAACTCACCTAAAGGTTCCAGAAGCTCTGAGTTGCTCCTTGGGTGTTAGGAATCCAACTCCCAGAATGCACCTAGTTTGAATCCAAAAATGGCCACTGGTCACTGGTCAGCTGGTCAATTTCTGTAGGGCTTGATGCAAGGGACTCTGGTCAGCTCTTTTTTACCTTTTGCCTACAGGGAGTCCCTTCTTGGAGTAGTAGAAGCCAGGAAAGTCCTTTTCTTGGTGAAACCCAAGTGTGCAGCTGGTGGAGTCCTTCTCAGTACAGTATCCAAGTGAAGGCCAGGGGTCCAGCAGGGCAGTCCTTCTTCTTCTGGTCTTGATCCAGTAGGGATTTGAAGTGGGTGCAGCTCTGCCACATTTATCCTTGCTCCTGAGGTGGGAGGGCTCCTGTCCAATCATGTGCAGG
The DNA here is from genome assembly GCF_031143425.1 of Pleurodeles waltl. Classification (NCBI taxonomy): domain Eukaryota; kingdom Metazoa; phylum Chordata; class Amphibia; order Caudata; family Salamandridae; genus Pleurodeles; species Pleurodeles waltl. The sequence continues at coordinate 903,981,960 of NC_090443.1, forward strand.
TCACCACCCTCTTGAGTGACCACTTACTGGGAAGTGCAGCAAAAATCAATCCTAGGGAGCAACATTCCTCCAAAATCCAAGATGGCAAAAATTCAATCTTAGAGTTTAGATTTTGCTGAGTCCATCCACTGGTGTTGCTAAGTTTCCCTTAACACACCCCTTTCCAGTTCTCTCCTAATTTAATCAGTGGGCACCTGGCTGTCTGGGTTTGCAATAAATTGGGGAGGTACAGTTGATGTCTCAAATGTCCTACCCTTCTTTGAAGACCAGTTTAGCTGCTCTTCCCCCATCCTGTTCTACAGTCTGCTGAGACAGATCTCCTCCCACCAGATGCTTTCTTTGTTTCATACCCAGGCCACTTCACACCTCATCAAGGCACCCTGGCTCAAGCTGCCAGAGGCTGGCCAAGCAAAGAAGGGCACTAAAGGGCTAAAGTTGGTAAAGTTTAGCAAGAGTTCTAAAACTATTTCAAGGTACAAGTTATATTAAATTCAACAGTGGCAAGTTGTTGGATTTATTATGACTTTTAATTTGATACTAAACATGCTATATTTAGCTCCTTGCTATGGAAAACAAAACTTTATTATTTTAAAATAAAGTCTCTACATGTTAACCTATGGAGCCCATTCACCTCAATGGTGAAACACAAATGTGTCTATTTTATCCTTACAAGGGCTTATACTATTGATGCTGTGGTCCCCAAGCCTACATGCCCTCCCATATACTAGGGACTTATGGGTAGTTTGGTACAGCCAATTATAATTAGCCTAATTTGCATAATCCCTTTTACACAGAGCACTTGCCCTAGGACTGGTTAGCAGTACCCAGGGCACAGTCAGAGTCAGTAACTACCAGTATCAGTCAAAAGGTTTGGGGGTGACCAGGGCAAAAAGGTGGATTTTCCTACAACCAGCTAAAAGTACAAGATCTACGCAGAGCTGACAGTGAACACAACTGCTGTTGCCTAATAGGCTGCATCAAAGGACTATGTCAGAGGAAGTGTGCCCCTGGCAACAGGTGTGTTTTATATCATCCTCTTTTCTATTACTCAGAGGTAGTTTACTTTACTGTAACCGATGAACAGTACAAGAGGCCCAACATGGTGTATGTTGTCGGTGCATATTCCGTTACTGTTTTGCATTATTGATTGATATCACACTATTTCTAATAATGGGACACATTTATTTTCTATAACTTACGAACATGAGACTTTACCTGTGGCATAAGGTATTACGGCCCATATTTATACTTTTCGACGCTAAACTGCGCTAACGCAGTTTAGCGTCAAAAAGTTTTGCGCCGTCTAACGCCATTCTGAAGCGCCAAGCGGGCGCCGTATTTATGGAATGGCGTTAGACGGCGCAATCAGACCGGCGCTGCCTGGTTTGCGTGGGAAAAAACCACGTAGACCAGACAGCGCCGGCGTAGGGGGAAAATGGCGCATGGGCGTCTTAAAATGGGGCAAGTCAGGTTACGTCGAAAAAATCGTCTTAACCCGACTTGCGCCATTTTTTAACGACGCCCATCCCCCATCAACATGACTCCTATCATTGTAAAGATAGGAGTCATGCCCCCTTGCCCAATGGCCATGCCCAGGGGACTTCTGTCCCCTGGGCATGGTCATTGGGCATAGTGGCATGTAGGGGGGCACAAATAAGGCCCCCCTATGCCACCAAAAAACAATATAAAAAATAAAAAATTATACTTACCTGAACTTACCTGAATGTCCCTGGGGTGGGTCCCTCCATCCTTGGGGGTCCTCCTGGGGTGGGCAAGGGTGGCAGGGGGGGTCCCTGGGGGCATGGGAGGGCACCTGTGGGCTCATTTTGAGCCCACAGGCCCCTTAACGCCTGCCCTGAGCAGGCGTTAAAAAGTGGCGCAAATGCGCCGTTTTTAGCCACGCCAACTCCCGGGCGTCTCTTTTGCCCGGGAGTATAAATACCACGTAAAGTCCTGGGAGTCATTTTTTAGACGGGAACGCCTCCCTTGCATATCATTAACGCAAGGAAGGGGTTCACGCTAAAAAATGACGCACATTCCGGGAACTTTGGCGCTATTCGCCTCTAACGCCATAGTATAAATATGGCGTTAGTTGGCGTTAGTTTTGCGTCGAAATTGCGTCAAAAAAAACGACGCAATTTCGGCGCAAACGGAGTATAAATATGGCCCTACATTTTTAACTCATTCTTACTTCCAAAGCACACGTGCAATAGACTGCTTTTTTGCAGCCTATATTCATTGGAACACGTAAGGGGATGGAATTGGTGTGGATGAGTGCCACATCATCCAAGATGGTATGAAACATAAAACAACTTTTGCACAGTGTCACGATGACAAATGTATGGAGAGTCTTCTTATGTGTGACATCATTCCTTTTTTAAAACTTTTTACTTCCTGGAGCAGGTGCTAATTTTTTTAGTTTTTTTTCTTGGTCCTGGTGAGAACAGAGAGTTGTCATCGGGGGTGGGAGATCAGAGTTTCTTTTACTTTAGCTGTGGGAGCTTTTTTGTCTTCTTGTGGCAAAGTACCTCATCACAGGCCCCTGGGTCCTGTGTCTCTGGGACCCGAATAGTCCAGTCTGGAGCTTGACAGCCCGATAATTCTGAGCCTAGGGAAATTGGAAAACTTGTAGTTGCCAGAGAGGTATCATCACCCCTGGCAATAGTGTTCTTAGAACCTTGTAATGAGGTATTCGTTTTGTGGAATGTGTTCTAAATTGTTTCATGTACATTGATAATGGAGAACCTGCTTACCTCTTACCATATACATCATTTATAGTTATATACAGAAAATGTTTATATGGATTTTAAAAACATTTGATTTGCTGATTTGAAAATACAAAATTTATCCTGTGAGAAACCTGTTTGCTGCTAACAATGGAGATTTCCTCGAACTACCCTAACAGTCACAGGCATCTGGGTCTTTCTTTGGTAGATTCCTATGTGACTAGGTGCATCAGTTTCAACCACATTTTTGTTAAAGAACAGACCGCATGTTTGTCCCTCGCAGTTCAACAACGAGAGCTCAATTGGTCTAAATATCTTATGTAGCTATGGTTGGAAATGTGATTCGTAATTGTGAGCAAGACGATGGGGCCTTACGTCATTATTGACCTGAGGTCATAACCAGAGACCTATTTCACTAAGATGCAATCTTAAGAGATTTGGGAACCATCTGAAAGTTATAACAAACCTCTTCAACTGATGAATTAAGATGTGAACTAAACCATATGGGAAATATTATTAAGGTTTTCCACATAATGAATAGTTTCCATGTCTGGGGCGTATTGACTCATCTTAAAAAGATGTACCATTTAGTCAAGGACCCATTCTTTAAATGGCATTTGCTCTGTTGTTTTTCTTTACCTTGTTTTCATGAAGTGCCTCATTGGATGAGCTCATGTGGTTTATAATGTGCATGGACTTATAGGTCTTTAGACCATCAGCATATATGGAAACAGAAAGCGACACTGTGGATTCGCTTGAAAATTTCGTAGACTTCTGTCCTTTCTGTTTTAAAAATATAAGTTTCGTAGTTGTGCAAGATAATCTCAGTACAAGCACCACTGTATAGAAAAGAACTGAAGAATGGGAAATATCTAAAATAGAATACAGCATCGGCTAAAATATGTTTTAACACACTTTTAAACGATGTCGTTTAAAATGTATGCAATTGTGTGAATTTAATTAGTATCAAAATATGTCTATACAGTTATTTGCATGAGATTCTATACTTAAAAGGATGCACACAACTCGGGAAGGCAGTATGATCACTGTGCATGAGGCAGATTTTGTGAAACAAGAGAGCATCTGTGCATTTCCAAGGTCAAACAATGCCTTTGCTATCATGGTGTGTGTGTCAATCAGGAGGGGGTGAAACCATTGGTTTGTTTGTTATTGCAGGGACTTTAAAATGCACTGCGGGTAAGGCTCATGCTATGAGAAATGTCATTAGGCACAATTAGGTATCAAATGCTACTGCTTGTTCCATTACAGGAAACAAGACCTCCCAAGATTTAACTCAATCAATGCTTGTCACGGAAGGGAACAGATGGGACATTATTCTAAATGTCACCAGGCTTTTCAGCTGATTTAGAGACAAAAGATAGGGGACTAGAGATCTAGAAATTATTCATACATGCAGGGACCTTGGGATTGGTTAGACGCATTCCCTACGTACAGATGATTTAGAAAAATCACCAATTATGCTGGTAATTACAGGGTGAAGTGAGTGTTGTAATCGAACAGCAGAGAGAAAACGTGACATCGATCCTTGCAGGAGAATTTATTTAGCATGGGTTGTTAGTGGAAATAAATTGATTAGAAACACGTGAGGATGCCTGAAGGAGGATGTCATGCCTGGATCCCGTTCTTGGCACTATATACAGCTGACGCCAAGACAGAAGCTTCCATTATGACCTTGGATCTCAACGTTTGTTTGCTTGTGCTCACAAATGAAGTCAATGAGACCAATTCTGTTTAAGAGCTCAGTTGGTCCTTCGTGAACATCTTTCAATGTGACATTTTAGCAAGGTGTCATCACAGCAGAACTATTATGACAATTGTTCAGGACTTTTGAGAAATGGAGTTATCTTCGGCTCCAAGACTTTTGCTAATGTAGTCAAAGGGACATTTTGCTGTCCTGCTCATTTACATTTACTGCCTGTTATGGCAATATGACACCTAATTTGGAGGTATCCTAGGCAATTACCTAGCATTGTCTTACTCTGGAAGTGCATCCGTTTGGAGGTGGAACACAAAACTATTAAAACTACTGGAGGGGTCTTGGCAACCAAAGGCTGGTCTGTGAAAATGTCCTGCTTCCTTCCAGCTAAAACCAGGCAGAAGATGGGATCTGACGAAAGCGAAAATGGCTTTGGTCACAGAAAGTAGAACTTTCTTCCATTGTTACCCTTTCGAGTAAAGAAGTATCTCTAGCTGTATTAAAAGATCTTGAGGTAGACTTTGAATGTAGTATGTGCTGTCATCACTGATATGTCTAAGATATTTTTCTGGATCTGTAACCTGTTATTTCCAGATATTCTTTTTTCATCTGTCTTTGCAACTGCTTACAAACTCTAATTAGCTGGACAAGTAGCTAGGTAACGAGGAAGTGCTCCATGGCTTGATTACAGAGGAAAGTTTGACTTCTGTGGTGCAGACTGACCAGGGCTTCAGGAGGGCTGCCACTTAGCTGACCTCTGGTGCTCTCCAGTAGCCCACAACTCCACATCATGTGCTAGGGCCATTGCAAGTTCCATCCATGCACTATTCCATTTTTAAATTCTAAACCTAATTAGGGAAGGCAGTTTGAAATTCCCCTGCTCCTCCATCTCTCCTGCTCAGTCCCTCCTCTGTGTCACTTCTTTCCACTGCACCTGCCCTTTCACCCTCTTTCCCCACTCCATGAGACTCCTTTTTTGTTTTTTAAACATATTCAAGAGAAGCTACATACCCTCGTCCTGTGTGCCCTCCTTCCTCTCCAGCATGGCTTCCATTCTCCTTTCCTTCCTTGCCTCAATAGCTGACAACTCGACCTCACTTTTTAAAGATTAAACAACAAAAAGCGATGCTTAGATTTGGTCGTAGTTAAGAACCAGGCAATAAAACCAAACGTTGATGCAACCATTGGTCATATTCAGGGACAAGGAAGCAAAAATATAATTTATTGCATTTTTTGATAGAGTCATATGGTAAACGTTATGTTATAGTATGTTATGTTATGGTATGTTATGTTATTTTGATTTGTATAGTGCATTAATCTCCCTTTAGGGTATCCAGGCGCTTGGGCAGGTGAGTAGGTCTGTGGTCTCCAAGATTCTTATATGAAGAGGCAGGTCTTCAGCTTCTTACGTAACTCAAGAAGTGAGGAGGAGACTTTGCTGTGTTGAAGGAGGTTGTCCCATGTCTTGGGTGCAATGTATGAAAATGAGACATCTCCAATTTTACTTTTGCAGATGCAGGGAATACATGCAAGTGAGAGTGAGTCAGAAGGTAGGTGTCTGGTAGGTTGGTGAAAGTGTATGCGGCTGGTCCGGTATTCTCTTTGTGTGTTATGTAGGACTTTGGAAATGTGCATGAGATGTTTTAATTGGTTGCACTTGTGAATGGGGAGCCCATGAAGCTTCCTGAGGTGCGGTGTGATGTGGGTGCAGAGTGGAAGGTCGACTATGAGCCTTGCAGTGGTGTTCTGGATGGTCTGGCGCCTGTGTATAAGTTGTTTGGAGATTCTGGCATAGAGTGTGTTGCCTTAGTCCAGCCTGCTATTGATGAATGCTTGCTTGATGGTCCATCTGGTGTTCAGAAGCAACCATTTGAAGAATTTTGCAGAATGCGTAGGATTTGGAAGCAGAAGGGGCACACTGCATTGACTTGACCCATCATGTTGAGCTTCTCACCTAGGATGATCCCTAGATTTCTTTCATGGCCTGTCGGTGTGGTTGTTGGTCTTAGCTCGGATGGCCACCAGTGGAGTCTCTTGAGGAGGTCTTGTTGCTGATATGAGGCCTTGACTACTGATTGGAAACACTACAGGTCTTTAATTAATCATCCTCATTTAACTCATAATTCCTGTATAGCTGAATACAGAAACTCACTCCTACAGCCCTCTATGAAACAATGGGTCATGTGTAAAATTGCATGCTTAGATCACACATTTGCCGTTAACAATTGGGTGTCTCCACTGTGTTCCCAAACATTCATTCCAAGGCTTTAAGATCCCATTATAGAAGGAGTATAGTATGCCTTGGTTCAGAAAGATTTGGAGGATCCATAATAGCATTAATGAAATTAATATCTTTGCCCAGAGGTTGTTCAGTCAGAAGTGTACTCAGTCACTCACCACTCACTTACTCAGTCACTCATTAAATTTGAAATAAAAACATAAGGGTATTCAGATATTTTGCTTACATCTGAAAATGTGTGACAAATGTCAGTGAAGGTTTTTTGACTGCACATCCTCTTGCATGAGTCAGTGTGATAACAGCCAGTCTTTCAAATACTGACAACTTCACTAATATCCATATCAATTTTCAAAAACCAGTTTGTTTGTGATGGTTGACAGTGACAACTTTGCTACTCTGCTTAGAGGAATAGAGTCTCAAATATGATGGTGGGCAGGTATCTTCCTCAGGGAACCACATGCTCGCACTCCCCTTGTGCATAGAAAATGTGTGCAGGCAGCTATCTGCTGTAGTATAACAACGTAAAACCTATAGCTGCTAATTAGTTACATTATAGAGTATGTTTATAAGAAGAAGGAGTATTGTATGATATTCACCACTTACACAAAATACACATCAAAGGGAATTATACGTGATTTAAATGAAAATGGTCTTAAAGCCAGAATCCAGTGCTCTCTTTGCACTGAACATTGCAGTGTAGCAACTTTTGATTATATAATTTTGGGACAACTATTCCCTTGCTTGAGTATTCAGTAATGTGCAATCCCACTTACCTACACATTGTCTGTGCAGTGTTAAGTGATGCACAGCCGGGTATGGTAGTATAAGAGAAAAGTTGCCAGATTTTAGGTTCCTAAAGAATGCTAATAAAAAGAGTCCTGAATGGTTGGGGCTCACGCCAGACCCCTCTAAATGACGTGAAGAACATGACTATCATTCAGGGTCATAGGTCATCACCTCCATTGTAAACAATCAGGTACAAGGACTTCTGACCCTGCATTCCTTGTACTATTTTGTAGGTTAGTGGAACAGAGGAGACCTACTGGGATGGCGGGGTGGGGTTGGGAGGTACTTTTGAGTTAAGGGTGGGACTGGTTCTCCTTTAATCGACTGGAACAGTAAAACATGATTCCTCTAGCGTTTCTTTTAATCAGATCAATTTCCAAAACAACCTGTGAAGCCCAAACAAAACTGGCAAAATGATAAAGGCATGAAGCGGTGCGTAGCTATGTATACTTTGTTGTTTGCTAATAGTGGTTTCATAATCTGGCAGAGGTCAAAAGTTTGCGTGTGATGAGCTTTATTTTGGATAGTGTGCAGTTTCTTTAGTTCTGAAAGAAAAACACAGAAAAGTATCAGTTAGGGGGTGCTTGAAATTCACAGCTGGCTTCCACAGTATAGCATTGCCATATCCGGCCGTTTAGCGGCAGACCAGTGATGCTCAACCCACAGAGCCATCTGCATCTCTAGCACCTACTATAGTTGATTCAACAACACAGCCATTTTGTCATTCAGCCCCTGTGTTTCCGGTCCACACAACTTGTGCTCAGAATTTAGGCTTTCCGTTTAAGGACCTGCATGTTCAAAGAATATGGCATCAAATCTGGTACCAGTGGGATTGCTTCCCAATGCCTCCAGTCGCGTGGCAGTCTGATTGGACGATCAATGCGACATTATTGAATTTTGCTCCACTAACTATCTCACACATGACACCATTCCGGTTCTGAAAGTTGAGAGCGACTCGGGAAACAGAATAAATGCACAGATGGGAGATGAGGATGTAACCGAAGTGTAAGAGCATTGGGCTCGCTGTGACTCGGGTGAACTAATTGGGAAGCTGCTTCATATGTGATAGGGCCCTGGAGAGCTCGTGATTGGGGCCTCTGGGGCCGTGTAATTCGGTAGGGCTGCTTTCTGCAATAATACTCTGCACAGTCAAGGAGATTTTCTCCTATGTGAAGCACTCAGCCATGATAATTGGCAATAGAGGTTCATCATTAATTCAAAGCAACATATGATTCTGGTTTTATATGTATGTATATTTAAAACGTATGCAGTATCATTTTCTACAGATCCAAACTGCACCCAAAGCAAAATAAAATTTCAGATATCTATTTATATTTGTAACAAATCAGCTGAGGGTAGGTCGCATGCAAAACACCAGAACTTCAAATCATTCATTATTCAAGCCCTAATCTGTAACATTACACATTTATCATTCGTTGCCAATTTTTTCAGCAAATGCGTCAAATGGAATACTTCAATGCCCGCTTTAATATGGTTCAATTATGTATGTATGAATATATTTCGATATCTTTTTTATCTTCTTTTCCTGCAGTTAAAGCAAAATGACCGTCAGACAGGGCCTTAATTATTGCAATGCAATTTCTCGGTTGTGTGGAATAGTCTGATGATCTTAATAGCGAGCTCGAGCTCGAAGCGGCTTCTGAGCTTGTTCAACCATTTTACTGTCTAATCCACTGAGTGAGTTGACCCTCGCGGCGAAGAGCAGAGACGTGGGCAAGTTTGTGGTCCGGCTCTGTCTACTGGCCCTCACTCACACCTCTTTCCTACAAAGTAAAGACCATTGGCGTGGAAACATTGCCAATTTCTTCACAAATAACTTTGCCTAAGAGCGATTTCAAGCATTATATAATGCGTTCTGATGAGATGTGTGACGTGGAGATTAAGGGCCTCATTACGAGGTTAGCGGAGAGGATTACACCGTCCCAAACGTGACGCTATCCCGTCTACAGTTTTATAAGTTTCATAAGATATAATGGAACTTGTAATAGGGCGGGCAGGATTTCCATCACGTTTGGGACGAGTGATCCCCTCTGCCAGACTCATAATGAGGCCCCAAGAATCTCAGCAGACGGGTTACTCCGTTACAACAGTGACTGACTTCCCGTCCGCCGAAATATCCTATCCTATGGGATTTATATTTCTGTGGATGGGATATTTGTCACCACTGTGATGGAGTGACCATCTGCCAACATCTAAATCAGGCCCGAAGTACATCAGGCAAACAATCTTTCAGTGTATTTCACCCAGATCAGTGAGAAGAGTTAGCAGTCTAACTTCGGGGTCTTCATCATTTTCTGTACAGAGAGTTACTTCTGCTCTAGGAAAGTCCTCTCAAGCTACTAGCATATTTTATCATGTAAAATTGTGATTATGTGATAATAATACACTTTGACCACTGTATGCAGAATGATCAGTGGTGACCACCCAAGCATTCTAGGCGGAGTTCCCTGCAGAAATGTCAGTAAGAGCTTTCTGAATGTCAACTGCCATCACCTATTGAAGTAACATTCAGCTCATCATATGCCCTGTGGCACAAAGGACATGACCACAGCAGAAAGTCTCCTCAACTCAGTTTATTAATCTATAGCTATCTATCAACGTTAAATTAATTATTTCATTGTACTATTTTGTGTTGTCAGCATGTCAGTTTCTGAAAACACTCACATTTTTCTATCAAATACCACTTTCATTTTCATGGAAACAAACACACTTTTCCAGAGGAAAACTCATTTCTGAAACAAAATATTATTTTTGCCTTGAAAATATCAGTTTTCATTTTTCAGAAAAATATAGGCACTCATTACTACCAGCCGCCTGCCAAGATCAGACCGCCGGGCGGCCGCCAATGCAGGCGCACCCCCGCCGGTGCCATTTGGAGATCCCCGCTGTGCCGGCGGGTGGAAACCTAGTTCTCGGCCGCAACACAGGAGCCAGCTCCAAATGGAGCCGGCGGTGTTGCGGCCGTGCGACGGGTGCAGTTGCACCTGTCGCGCTTTTCACTGTCTGCATAGCAGACAGTGAAAAGCTGCACGGGGCCCTGTCAGGGCATGGGCAGTGCAGGGGCTCCCAGGGGCCCTGCGACTCCCCGTACCGCCAGCGCTGCCCTGGCGGATTACTACCGCAGGGGCCATTGTGGCGGGAAACCGCCGGCCTCGGCGGTGTGACCGCGGTGCTTCCGCCACGGTCGTAATGACCTGGGAAGCACCGCCAGCCTGTTGGCGGTGCTTCCGTCATAACAGCCCTGGCGGTCTAGGACCGCCAGGGTTGTAATGACCCCCATAGTCCCTAAACATCAGCTTGTCGTTTTCATCAAGTAATACAATGTAAAATGCTTCAAATGGAAGGACTGTGCTTTAAAGTCCCAAGAATTACAATCATAGGCCATGGATGCATACCATGGGGGTTATTCTAACTTTGGAGGAGTGTTAATCCGTCCCAAAAGTGACGGTAAAGTGACGGATATACCACCAGCCGTATTACGAGTTCCATAGGATATAATGGACTCGTAATACGGCTGGTGGTAAATCCGTCACTTTTCCGTCACTTTTGGGACGGATTAACACCTCCTCCAAAGTTAGAATAACCCCCCATAACACCAAGGGAATTTGTGTTATGCCACTAATGCCCACTATTCTGCCAGGGCCACCATTGTGCCACAGCTGGAGGCCATAAGGGCTAGAATGCCCTTTATGTATCAGTTACGGCCATGATTATGCAAGGGGCTTTTAACATTCTGGCAGAGATGGCTAAAAGAAGGCAGGTTGGTATGTCAGGATGTCACTGATAGCTCCCATTACGCCACAATTAGACCAAAATTAGACCAAAAATGCCCAAAATAATCAGTGATGACCATTGTTATGCCATTGGCAGTATCATGTCATGAGCAGACTCAATTGTGCCAAAGATAATACCTGTATGATGAGGGCTATTGTACACATTTGGCAGTCCCTTACACTAAACGTAGCTTCCAGGAAGCAACACTATTTATTTGGAAGGGGCTCAATGTCAGACAGGCACACACATAAATGGATGCAAAGGAATCTCTTGAGGTTCTCTGCTCTGGATCCATACCCTGCTCTCTTCAGCTCTTGGGCTGATCATGCTCCTAAATAAAAAAAATTCACTCTTGCTCCTGCAGTCCCACCCCCTCAGTGATTCAGCACTGGTTGCTGCTGCCACTCTTTTTCATGGTGCATTGTTCACCCACATGGTGCATCTGATAAAGCAGGGTGCATACCATGGCTAATCTTGAGATTTAGTTGGATTGAGAGTAGGTGCTGTCTAATTTGACCGCTACTCTATGCAGACATATTGTTAATCTCCAGGTGGAGCCTGTCCATTAAAGGGGGGATGTTGCAAAACACATCTGCGGTAGAGGACCTCCAAACGTCTAATGCACTAATAATGCCTGATCTTCCAGTTGGAGTTGGTGAGGAGGCAGGAAATCTGAGCAACCCATCTGTGGAGGAGGGGCAACAGACCAGCACACCAGAGTAAGGAAGGTAGAAGCTGAGCAATAGTGTTCACAGCAAAGAGGCATACTGTGGGCTTTAGGAGGAGATGCTAGTCAAATGCTCAGTCATCATTTTGTTATAACATCTTGAATCTTGTTTAACCCATCATCTTTTAATTTCTGTTGAATATTGTGTATATTTTATCCTTAATTACTGTACTAATCTAAGCTGTGATATTGTTTATGTTACTAACCCGTGAATATCAGGAAATACACATTTTGTGCTCTAAATGATTTTCCATGTGCATTTGTTTTAAATTCACCCATTTCATTCACCTTTACTGTTATTCATGATTGAGCCAGATCCAAGGGTTCTTCCTTCTAAAACTTTTACTCCAATGCCTGGGTGCTGCAAAGGGGTAATTATCATCTACTGGATTGTGGACTGTTACAGGTGGCATTATAGTCATCTAGTGATTCCATATGTTGCTATTATATACCAGGATGTGTTAGGATTGTAATCTACTGCACCATTGTCTTGGTATGCAAGTGAAATGATGTCTGGTGATGCACCACAATGAAAGAATTTGGCCAATGTGCTTTTCACACCACTTGTATCTACTGGGAGTGTAGGCCATTCTTGTTACACATTTCCTGGGTTGAGTCACTTGACTATTGGCCCGATTCGGACCACAGAGAACTGTCTTTACTCCATAGTAGCGGGGAGTAGAAGACTTGGGCCCAGATGTATGAAAAAGGCCTTTTGTGAATCGGAAATAGCGATTTTAAAGAAATCGCTATTTCTGATTCACAAAATGCAATGTATCACATTTGCGATTAGGTAATAGCAATTTCTTAAAAATCGCAAATGCTATTACCGAATCGCAAATTGCGATACTGGCCCCCATTCGCACCTATGGGCCTGTGGGCCCAAATTTGCGATTTTTTTCCTAACTGGAATTTGCAGTTTTTGGAAATGCAAAGTCCAGGGTGCTGGGGGCCTTAGGCCCCCTCTGCTGCACCCCAAAATATTTTTTTACAACATGTAAGGTGCACACATGCCAAAACATGTAAATTTAAAAAATGCATTTTAAATGCATTTTTAAAATTTGCACATGTTACCACCAAGTTAGACTTGGTGGTAAATAGCGATTCCTTAATGCCCAATTCGCAATAAGGAATTGCTTGTTAGATGTGCTTTAGAAATCGCAAATAAGGATTCCTTATTTGCGATTTCTTATTTAGAGAGTCGCAACTTGCGACTCTCTAAACAGGGTCGCAATTTTAAGGAATCGCTATTTTAGCGATTCCTTAAAATTGCATTCAGAATGCCTTTGATACATTCTGAAATGTTTTTTTGCATTCGCAAACGGGCATTCGCACCGTATGCGAATGCAAAAAGCTTTGATACATCGGGCCCTTGGTTACCCTGCTGGAGTACCCGCCCTCCGAATCTGGAGATGTCTGCCTGCCGAGCGGACATCTATTACATTGGCTGGAACTGCCATCATGGCGATTCCTCTCAATGTATAACTAGTTTGATGGATGGCTTAGTCAACATGACAGTATCATCCGTCAAACTTTAGGCCTTTTTGTTATTTTATTTTCAAAAACAAAATCCCAAAGTAAGATTTTGTTTTTGAACTTAAAATAAATAATGACTCACACGCTGTGGGAGTTGTCTCTGAGGATTTTGAGGTTACTTTGCAGTTTTACCTGGCATTGAAGGAGAGTGAAAACTGGCCATTTGACCTCCCACTCTAACTTGGGCAGGAGACAAATGGCCAAATCTCCAGCAGTCCTTACTCTGTACTTACTCTGTATGTCAGCAGCCGGGATGGGGAAGTCTCCTTCGCTGACATACTCAAGTGCCACAGACTGAGCTTCAGTTTAGCAGAGAGTGTACTTTGTCACCACTGCGATGGAGTACCCGATCCATCAAACTCTAAATTGGTACCTATGTATGTATGATCTATGGTTGTAGTGTGCAATATTGAGGACCAAAAAATTGAAAGGCAAGTGCACATAGGGAAATATAGATCTACTATTCTTACCTCCATATCTGTGTTTTTGAAGATATTTATATTGTCAAGGCAAATATATGTGGAGTTATGTATAGGAAAGAACATCTTTACATACCTACCTGTCAGTATTTTTGGTCTTGATATTTGATATTTGTTCTGTTATGTTCTGTTGATTTGTATAGCACAGTAATCACTGGAGATGATCTCTAGGTGCTTGGGTAAAGTATGAAGGTGTGTGATCCCGCCATGCTTTTATAAAGACCCAGATCTTAAGCTTCTTGCAGAACTCAATAAATGAGAAGCAGGCTCTGAAGTGTTGAGGAAGGTTGTTCCTGTTCTTGGGTGCAATGTAGGAGAATGAGTGACCGCTTTTGCGGATGCAGGATTGTGTGTGAGTGAAGCAGAGCATAGGTGTCTGGTGGGTAGGTGAAAGGTATGCAGCTGTTCAGGTGCTCTGATCGTGTGTTGTTATATGTGTGTGTGAGAAGTTTGAATTGGCTGTGCTTGTGAATGGTAAGCCAGTGCTGCTTCCTGAGGTGTGGTGGGATGTGGGTGTGGCGTGGGAGGTCGAGTATGCATCTTACTGCTGCGTTCTGGATGGTCTACAGTCTGTATAGGAGTTGTTTGGAGATTCTGGCATAGATAGTGTTGTTGTATTCCAGCCTGCTGGTTATGAGTTCTTGTGTGACAGTCCATCAGGTAGTCAGAGGCAACAATTTGAGAAAACATCTTTTACAATAAGAGTAAGATGAGTGTTGACTTGCGCTGTCATGTTGAGATTGTCATCTAGGATGATCCCTAGATTTTTTGTGTAGTCTCTGGGTGTGGGTGTTGGTCCTAGCTCAGACAGCCAACAACTGGAATCACCTGGAGGAGGCCTTGTTGCCGAAGACCAGTATTTACATCTTGTTGGAGTTGAGCTTCAGGCAGTTGGGTCACATCCAGTCTGCTACCAAGATCATGCAGTTGGCGGAGTTGGTTCTGGTGACATTTGTCTCATCAATCAGAAAGAGGATGAGTTAGGTGTCCTTGGTGTAGAGATGAAAGTGATGTCTTGTGATCGGATGATGTTGACGAGTGGTGTCATGTACATGTTGAAAAGAGTAGGGCTGAAGGACGATCCCTGTGGGACACCGCATATAAATGTTTTGGTCATAAATGAGAAGGGTGGAAGCCTGACCTTTTGGGTTCTTCCCATGAGGAAGGAACAGATCCATTTGAGAGGGGATCCTTGCATGCCAATCTCATTGAGTTTCTGATGAGGGTGTTGTGGGAGAAAGTTTGGAAGTTCGCAGAGAGGTCGAGCAGCACGAGGACTGCTGTTTTTTACTGGGTCCAGGATTTTCGTGATTTGTTTCCATTTAACTTAACTACTTTAGTTTTTTTCTCTCTTTCTCTTTCTCTTCTTGTTTGCCCCTCCTTTTTTTCCCTCTCTTTTTCCCTCCTTGTTTTTCCTCTAGTTTTTCCATCCTCTTTTTTCTCCCTTCTTTTTTCCCTCCCTTTATTTGCTTTTGATGTATAGTCCCCAGAGGCTTATTTTTATTTTAGTCTTGATGATGATCCAAGTATTGCTAAAAGGATTGAAACATCGTCGACTTTGACACCTTGTCCTCGTGTAAATTGCTCATTACATGTATAAGGGCTATGCTGTGTCTTTGTTGAATTGTGACTTATCAGGCGCATTTATTTTTGCCACAAATTTGCATGAGTCTGTTCTTATTGAACATGTTTTCCCACTACATTTCTTTTGTGTAATTCGAATTGTTAATAAAATATATATTGTGTTGATTGGACAGTGCATACAGGTATGATAGTTCTCCCATATGCATATATAATTTTTTTATCTCTTAATTAGATACAATTGTTTATTTAATAATTATATGTGAAATCCTGGTCCCTTGTAATTCATGTGTCCCTTGTTGTTTATAACAATACTTTGCACAACATTTTAGTTGCAGTTTCTATGGGTTTCTGTTGGTTTTCCCCTTCTCTCTCCCCTTCCCACTTTTTTATTATTAGCTTTCTCTCTCTTGTTCTGATCTCCCACCACTTTGTTCAGTCTTCTTTTGAGTACCCCACAATTAGAACATGTCAGATCATCCTCCACCATACTCTGATAAGTATATTAAGAAGATTCTTGACTAGCCATCACTTTTTTCAGACACAGAAGATAGGACAACATCAACAGGATCTAGCCTATCTGAGCAATGTTAAAATATGTTAGGTTACAATTGATGATTAAAATACTGACTGCGTATTTGAAGTCTGATGTAATACCAGTAGGACTTCAGGTTAGAAAAATACCAGGAATATTCACTGATGACAAGAAATACATGCAGGACTTTAACTATATTGCTACAATCTGTGGACGCCACTGGATAGTGTCAAGTATAGACACTTCCATTGAGCATTCCAAAAAACCTCTTAAGGAAATTATAGAATTTGCTAAGCAGATTACGGAATCTACTTTAGTTAGAGATTTGAAAAACCTATTAGAGAAGATAGAAAAGACAATCATTGAATTTAACAGAAGAGAGCAAGAGAGCTAATAAATAAAAAAAGGGTGTACATAATTATAAGCAGAAGAGGACATATCTATATTTGCTTGACCATTTCTACACTAATAGAACCTGCTCCAACTCTTCCTTCAGCTGCCCGTGGGGCAGATTTAACAAAACTGATACCATTGTAACTTTTTCTGATACGTCGCAAAATTCCTCTGACAACTCCAACCGTGGTGAAGGCCCTAGTTCAGCTCCTGTGACACACAACACTACTTTTTGAGAGAGAAGCCAACCCAGACCTCCAAGGATAGAGCGAGGAAGAGGCCAAGGGTGGTTCACTTCACCGGGAGACCGACAAACCAGAGAAAGTGCTATAAGTGGTGACTCCACAACCTGTTCATAAGCCACCGGACGATACTCCCGCCATGATGGCCATGATACCATGTAATTTGCAGACTATTCCTATTTTCAATCTCTCAACACATACTCTTTCATCGGCAAAAGTTCAACTTTTCAGTCATGGCCTATTTTTTGTCCCTGATACTGTCCTGACATTTTGAACTTACAGACAGAATTACTCTAAATTTTAGGAAGATTAGACTACACTTATACTTAATAATAATCCATATCTTCCCAGTTTTGCCAATACAGACCTACACCCACTTTCTTTCCTCCCACTGATGCTATTCTACCTGAGGTGCACACTTTTTAAGAGATTAGTACTTAAAGATGTTTCTAACCTTGAACATCAATGCAGGTTTATCTCATATAATAATACTAAAGTGGAGAAGCATGCTTTTTCTAATCTTAAACATACTCAGTCCCTCATTATCAAACCTACTTACAAAGGTAGCAGCATTGTTATTCAAGATTTAGACCAAAACATAACATGAGATCTTAAGCTAACTTGGAAATAGCACACACTATTTTAAAGTTAATACTGACCCTACAGAAAATTACAGGATCTTATTCTTAAGGTCACAGAAAAGGGTAAAAATAAAGGCTTTTTGAGTGCAGTTCCTAATACTAAGATACCTCGTACCCCAATCATTTATACACTTCCCAAAATACATAAGAACCAAGAACTTACCCCTAGGAGACCAATTGTATCTGACGATGGGTCTATTTTTGAACCTCTAGGAAGGTATGTTGACTTTTTTTTTATTCAGGACATTGTTTCCCTTACAAAATGTTATGTAAGGGATGGTATGGACTTAATAAATCACGTTGAGCATTTGCCCTTTGACTCAAGCGATTGTTTTTTATAAACTATGGGCATTGAGTCACTAAATACCATAATTCTGGAGCAAGATGGTATTTTAGCTATACAGAAAATTCTTGAAGAAGGAGCACGCCCTCATGTGGTATTAACATCATTTATTATAGAATTGCAGACTCACACTACCCACAATTTCTTTGAGGTTAATGGTGATTTTTATCAACAATATCGCAGGTACATCTATGGGAGAAGCTTTTACACCCAATGTGGCAATACTGTTTATGGATGATCTTGAGAATGCAGTTATTCTTTCTAACATCAATCCATTCTGCAACCATATTGTTGTATGGAAGCAGCTTATTGATGACATATTTTTGATTTGGCGTGGATCTATTAGCAACCTGCTGGAATTCCAAAGGTGGCTTAATGTCAATTGTAAGGGCCTCAGGTTCACCTTCACATATAGCAAGGATGAGAACCCTTTCTTCGATCTTATGATCAGAATCAAGGATGGAGACATTTATACATCATTGTACGGGAAGCCAGCAGAAAGAAATACATTACTAGCTTACACGAGTCATCATCCTAGATCACTTAGAGATTCACTTCCCTATTCTCAGTTTTTAAGGATTAGGAGGAATTGATTCTTGAAGGAAGATTTATTTTGTGAGGCAACCACATTAATGAATATATTTATTGTCACGGGGGATCCACGTACACTAGTAAGAAGATCAATGAATAGAGTCTGGTATTGCACCAGGGACGTTCTTTTGCCACCAAAAGAAAAAACTAATAGTTACAGATTAGTCTGTGTCACAACTTGTTCTCCCATCTCTAAATTGGTCAAAAAGTATCCTGAAACACTGGGGTGCTTTAAATGCAGGAGAGGACCCTCTTGAATGACCACTTTGTGGTCAGGGATGGTATTTCTCCTATTAGACCCATAAAAAACCTTTTTAATATTGGGCACCTGCCCCTTAGACTGGTCTTTTTAAATGTGGAAATTGCAGTGTTTGTGATTTGACTTTTGATATCAAGGAATTTGTTTATAATTGAAATAAAGATGACTTTACAAAACTAGCAATTTGATTTATGCTATTTTTTGCCTTTGCAACCATGTGTATATTGGCCAAATAACACAAAAAGTCTGCATCTGGATTTGTCAGCACAGAAGCTGACTGCGATGTAAGGTTACCTTATCATTCTTTTTCTCACATTTTATGTTACAGGTAGTAGCGCTTTTTGAACTTTTTACTGCTCATTGTTAGCCCATATTAATGTAGTATCCCCTACATGTTCAGATATATATCCTCTTTTTCAGTATTTTTCAAAACACGATTTTCCACGTTGGTGTGCACAATTTGGGCACTGTGGTTTTTATGTTTTTTCCCAGTTATTTTTGGTACCAATTTTGACACTTTTATTTTTGTGATTTTTGTCCATTTAACTTAACTTAGTTTATCTTTTTCTCTCTTTTTCTCTTCCTCTTTGCCCCCCTTTTTTCCCTCCCTTTTCCCTCCTTGTTTTTTCCCTCCCCTTTTCTCCCTCCTTTTTTCCCTCCCTTTATTTCATTTTTGTGTACAGTGCCCTCAGGCTTACTTTTATTTTAGTTCTGATGATGATCCTAGTATTGCTAAAAGGATCAAAACATCGTCGACTTTGACACCTTGACCCTATGTGAATTGAACATTGCATGTATGAGGACTATCCCATGTCTTTGTTGAATTGTGACTTATAAGATGTATTTATTTTTTTGACAGATTTGCTCGAGTCTGTTCTTATTGAACATTTTTCCAATTACATTTCTTTGTGTAATTCAATTGCTAATAAAATATATCTTGTGTTTATTGGACTGAGCATATGGATATTTATGTTTATCATTGATCTGTCTGCAGGATTCCCTGTCCACATTTTCTTTTAATGGCTCTTTGGCACTTCACTGTCCTGATTGTATTGTTATCCCTCAAACCAATGATATTTTATAGCATTGGGCAACTCTTTCTCTCATTCATAACCACTGTTAGAAGGCTTCCAAGTGATCTCTCCAAGTGCTCTTCTGCACTTCTATCTGTCTCCTTCTATCTTCACTATAACTTTTATGTTGATGGTTTACAGCCATTTATCTCTTTCTTACCTTTACTCCTTACATCTCAGCCCCACCAAACCAGGATCGTCGAATTACTGCCTCCCTACTTTCACTCATCTTCTATCTGGTCCTGTACCTTTCTTCCTCCCTCCTTCCTTGAATTCTTCTCTTCCACCCACAGTTTTTGAACTAATTCTATCACTTCCAGATCCACAATATTTATAAAAAACACTCTCCCCTCGTTTCTTCTGCTACTAAAACTATCATTTTATGTTTTGTATTCGGGGCTGCTCGTCTCACCTTATTCCCCTTCTGACTTACACATAGCACCACCTGAATATGTTCATACTCTGCTAATCGATTACCATATAAGCTTTCCTCTGCTGCTCATCCCTCTCCTTGGCTCATTGTTCTTCACTGGTTGCCTTTTAATCATCTTTGTTTCTATTTTCCCCACTTCATTTTTAAATGGAGCTGTGTTATTACATCTGCCTCTTTGTTGTTCTTATTAGGACAGGCTGTGTCGTACATATATGCCCATGTTTTGCATCACTGCTCAGCTTGTAGGAGTGATGGATCATGAATAGATTGGTAAAGTTGAGTGTTGAAGGTGTGACAGAGAAGCACATACTCTGTGTGGGTGCCCTATTGACCTATTTACATAATATATGCTTCTTCCAATTGAGGTGTAATGCAGTAAAGAAGTATCATAAGAGTACTGGTAAGTTCTGTCCGGTGATTACTCAATACACTGCTTTTCACACATGGCCTTGCCGTCCCTATCTGCCCTCTAGTGGTCAGGTACATATAAATACAGACTCCTTGTGCTCAACCAGTCAAATACACCTGGTTTAGTCTCAGCAGCTTGTGCATTCTTTCTTTTGAAATCACTTTCTTTGCTGCCTCTAACGTTGTGGCTCTAACCTACCCAAGTTATTGTTCTTCCTCTAATTATTCCATCTTTTAAACCTTGAAAATTCATCAACATAACTTTCCAGTCCACCATTGCATTCAACCCATCCTTATAGTTCTCAGTATTCTAAGGAACTGGTTTCTGACATGAAGATAAAGGCTATAGTTCTAGCATTGTGATTGTTGTCAACAAACAGATGGAACAACTGATTTGTTGAGTCAAGAGGAATACTTCTTCCTAAAGAAGGATTTTACAAAGATGCCAACTACATAAAAACTAAATCATACCCTCAGAGCATCTGATAATATAAGCCATTGGTGGGCTATTTCAGTGTCACGATGCCTTGACCATTTCTCATAAGACTATATAAGGGCATTGCCATTGTTTGTCAAAGATACTGGTGACTTTGTAAAGACAAATTTATGACATTGCATGGGACAAGAAATATGTCCTTATGACTTTTGATGTAATATCTTTGGATACGAGTATCCACTATAAGAATGGGGTAAATGCAATAGAATACTTTTTTACTGGCATGTCCGATGTGTTTACTGAAGCATACGAAAATGTTATTGGAGATGGCAAAGTGGTGCTTACCAACAATTATTTTGTGTTTAACCAAGAGAGTTTTCAACAGGTCATTGGGACGACGATGGGGACCTGCTCTGCCCCCAGCTATGCTAATTTGCATAGGGGCTGGTGGGAGGAGCAAAGTGTTCCATGTAAAATTTGAAAGAGAATGGTTAAAGCGTCATTTTATGGCTTTATTTTATTGAAAACTTGTTTGTCATTTGGAGAGGAATAGTTGAAAGTGCTGAGTATTTTGTCAGGGATCTGAATAGGATGACCTTAATATAATGTTAACAAGCGCTATAAGCAATAAAAAAATTACTTTTCTAGATCCCACAGTATATGTCAAAGATGGGAGGCTTCATATTAGGATCTTTTGCAAATTGACTGCAGGGAATAATGTCATCCATGACACTAGCCTCCACCCATATGGAGAGATTCTCAGAATCAAAAGAAATTGCAGTGAGAAAGAAGAAACCCTCCAAGTACCTGATTTAAGTTTTGGCAGAGGGGTTAGTCCATTACAATGGTGATGGATATCCCGTCCACCATAATCTAAATCTAAATCCTTTGTGACAGACTAACCCCTCCGCCAACATCTAAATCAGGCCCTATGTGAGTTAGATATTTCATTTAAACAAAGGGGTTATTTTGAATCCACACTATTAGCAGCAAGAACATGAGTGCATCCAGTGAAGAGAGAAGAGCTAATTTTTAGGAAGAAGAAAGAGAGCAAAAGGAATAAATCTCCCAGTGAAAGGGGATTTTTAAACAACTACAGTGCAGAGTGGCAGCAAATTGGAGGAATAATGTCAAAACATTGTCACTTGGTAAAAAGTGATCTCATAATTGGTCAAAAGGTTTTGAAAATACTGTTCATTACCTATTGAATTGGAAAATATATGAGAGATGCCCTAGAAAATACTACTTCTGAGAGGATCGATTAGATCAATTGTTTAACCAAAAGTAGGGGCTTTAGAAGATGCACTAGATGTAAAGCAGTAAAGCATGCCAATGTGTCATAAATAAAACTGAGTACACCACACCGTTTCGAAAACAAGCATACAAAATCAGGGGAGCTTTGAAGTGTAAGAGTGATTTTGTAGTCTATATACTTACCTGTCTGTGCCATTTAATATATGTAGGAAGTGCTGTACATCAAGTACATAAGTGTATTCTGCAAGGAATGCATGCTATAAAGAACCTGGATAAAGTTTACCCTGTTACCTGCCATTTTGATATTCAGCATAAAGGATAATTGAAGTTGCTTCAGTACTTTGTGGTTCACAGTTTTTCCAAAAATCCGTGAGGTGGCAGCAGGGAGAGAATGCTGCACCAGCTTGAATCAAAATATGTACATACTCTAGTAGACAGTAAATACCAGAATAGGTTGAACGTGGAGGAAGATCTGCACACTTTTCTATAATTCTCCTCGGGCAGAGACAATGAGGGCTTTAAATTGATTGATGCATATGACCCTTTTATAAGATTATTGCATTAGAAATTTGTTTGAGTATGATTACTTAGCGAGAATGCATGAATGTATCACTATGACCCACTTGGGATGTTTATGTACATGCACATTTTTGCAAATTTACTCACTCTGAAAAATATGTCAAAAGGAGTACAATTTGTACTTACTGTGACTATCTGTCACAGTGCCCTTTCCCCGTGATCTGCAAGCTGCTGACCAAAAGGCCCACCTCCCGGCGTCACCAACTCAGAAAACTATCAGAGCGCAGAGTATTGATGAAGCCAGGCGGGGGGAAGGGAATTAGGGTAGGAAACTGCAAAGAGAGAGAGATCTGCAAAGAAAATGGTTAGGACAAATATGCACAAACTCTTTCATAGCAGTATAAACTCACCAATAGACTCTGGAACAAAGGTGTCTCTGTGATATCGGATTGAGACCCTTGTGTGACTCTTTGAATCATGGAACAAGAACGAACTGCAATCTCTGTACCTAAAGATGGCAAGAGCTTTGGGCTATGATCATACTCTGAATATTAACCATGTAGCAATTATGCGTTCATAACAGAAACGTTTGATCTCAGCCTAGAAATGCACAAAGATTTAAAAATGTATCTCACATATTGTACTTCCCAAAAAACAATGAAACTACAGCTTGCTTTTCTCAAGCGCTTTCACATTTTCAACTGAGGCCTGAAAAGTTTTACTAATTGAACTTGAAGCACTTTGATTGTCATGCATGAAGCGCTTTACTCATTATGCCAGGGGCGCTTCTACTTGTTTTGCCTGAAGAGCTTTGCTCGTTGTATCAAGGGGCGCTTTACTCGTTTTGTCTGAAGCGCTTTGATCGTCGTGCCAAGGGCGCTTTACTCGTGTGGCCTGAGCGCTTTGATTGTCGTGCCAAGGGTGCTTTCCTCATGTGGCCTGAAGCGCTTTGATTATGGTGCCAAGGGCGCTTTACTAGTTTATCCTGAAGCGCTTTGCTCGTTGTGCTATGGGGCGCTTTATTCGTGTGGCCTGAAGCGCTTTGATTGTCGTGCCAAGTGTGCTTTCCTCGTGTGGCCTGAAGCGCTTGATTGTCGCGCCAAGGGCGCTTTACTCGTTTGGCCTGAAGCGCTTTGATCGTCGTGCCAGGAGCGCTTTACTTTTGGTCTAAAGTGTTTCGCTCGTTTTGCTAAGGGGCACTTTACTTTTGCAAGTAAACAACCCCCTTCAAGATTTAACTCATCAAGACCTTACCGATACGAGTATGACCTACTCGTTTTTTAATTCACCCTGGAAAACAAGGATTCTCTGACATGCTGCCACTCTGCCATGCAGGAAATCCGCTTTCTTCAGAGAAACTCCCCACAATGTCCGACTGCTCCGAAGTCTTCAAAATAGTGAGCAATGTGCTTGGGTGTGGCTGGGCTTCATAGGCCTGCCACACCCCAAGATGGCCGCTGCCTCTAAAAACTTGGGAGTTGTTGTCCATTCATAGAATGGCCTTGATAAGTGCATCTTGTTCACCAATGTCCTGACCCTGCAGCTACATGAGCTTTACCACAGGGCAGGCGACGCTGATGACCACTTCTGGAGCAAGCGGGGATGACAAGCGGTGCGCATGACGCGCCGCAAAGACGTGAAGCAGAGGTCAGGGTGGGTCCTGGACCACACTCAGCCTTATTCCTGACACTATCATCTTATTGATAACTTTTCCAACTGTGGAAACATTACAAAGAGATCTTTATACGTCTAGGATGCTGGCTACTTAGTGTCATTATTCTAAGTAATTGTTTTTTGTCATTAAGATAAATGTTAGCATTCTAGCGTTGTGATTGTCAAGTTGATAACAATATGAATAAATTATTTAATGGTTTTTGCACCACAAAAAACATTTTGCCTTGAATTCACTGACACATTGATTAATTGTTATAGTTGTTAGCATGATTTAATGCATTTCATAAGAATTGACTAACTTCTATGTCCATGAAGCACATTTTTCATGAATAGTACGTGCCTGAAAGGCACGAGGTAGTGTCTTTATGTTCCATTTGGATGACAAAAATAGTGAATAGGACATTATTTGTGAAGGTTTTGAATTTAAGTTGCGTATATTGTACTTTTACACAATGAAAAGTATTTGGGAGAGCTGTAGCAATGAAAAACATTTATGTATATGATAATGCAAAAGGTCACATGAGTGTATATAACCAGGAAGAAAATGATGTCTCTTTGCTGTGAGCAAGGCCATCATATTTGGTGGAAACGCGTTAAGCGTCTCTCTTAAATATAAACAAAAGCATTTTTGAACAGCTGGAAGTGTAGATACTGACACACCCAACCATATACCAAGACAGCCCCTAACACACCCAGACATACACTGATACAGCCACTGACACACCCAGTGACACACCAGTACACCCGCTGACATACCCAGGCACACACCGGTACAGCCAGTGACACACCCACTGACACACTGACACAATCAGACACACTGATGCAGCTACTGACACACCTTTCGTCATGACAATACAGCCACTGACACATCAGGGCACACACAAATACAGCCACTGTGACACTGTGGCACACACAGTTACAGTCTCTACCACATGAAGGCACACACTCATACAGTCGCTGACACACTGAGGCACTCACACTGATATAGCCACTGACATGCCCAGACATCCACACTGAGAAAGGCACAGACACACCCAGACTCACACCAATACAGCTACAGACATCCATAACCAAATACTGAAATAGCCACTGACAAACCTAGCCATACACCAACACCATCACTGACACACCCAGACATTCACCAATGCAGCAACACACCAATACACCCACTTACACACTCAGGCACACGCTGAAACAGCGGGTGACATACCCACCGACACACACCGATACAAGCACTGACACACTAGATCCACACTACTGCAGCTACTGACACACCTAGCATCACACACAGATACAGCCACTGTGTCACTGAGGAACACACAGATAAAGGCCCTCATTCTGACCTTGGCGGGCGGCGGAGGCCGCCCGCCAAAGTCCCGCCGTCAGCTTACCGTTCCGCGGTCGAAAGACCGCGGCGGTAATTCTGACTTTCCCGCTGGGCTGGCGGGCGGTCGCCTTCAGGCCGCCCGCCAGCCCAGCGGGAAAGAGGCTTCCACGATGAAGCCGGCTCGGAATCGAGCCGGCGGAGTGGAAGCTGTGCGACGGGTGCAGTTGCACCCGTCGCGTATTTCACTGTCTGCGCAGCAGACAGTGAAATACATTTAGGGGCCCTCTTACGGGGGCCCCTGCAATGCCCATGCCAGTGGCATGGGCACTGCAGGGGCCCCCAGGGGCCCCGCGACCCCCCCTACCGCCATCCGGATCCCGGCGGTCGGACCGCCGGGATCTGGTTGGCGGTAGGGGGGGTCGGAATCCCCTCGGCGGCGCAGCAAGCTGCGCCGCCTTGGAGGATTCAATGGGGCGGCGGTACACTGGCGGGAGCCCGCCAGTGTTGCCGGTCCGACTGCGGCTTTACCGCCGCGGTCGGAATCCCCATTGGAGCACCGCCGGCCTGTCGGCGGTGCTCCCGCGGTCCTCCGCCCTGGCGGTCTTTGACCGCCAGGGTCAGAATGACCGCCAAAGTCTCTAACACACCAAGGCATACACTCATACAGTCCCTACCACACTCAGACACATACACCGATATAGCCACTTAAAGACCCAGGCATCACACTGATACAGGCACACACCCGCTCACACACCAATACACCCACTAACACACCCAGGCACATATCGATATCCAGTGATACACCCACTGATACAGACAGATACAACCACTGGCACACCAGGCACACACACATACAGCCACTGTCTCACCCAAGCAGACCCAGACACACACCCATATAGCCATACACACTCCCACTTACACATTAATACAGGCACTCACACACCAATGAGCACACCCACTCACAATCTCATATACTCACTCTCACACAAGCAGAGAGAGTGACACACCCACTAACACTCCCACTGACCCAGCCATACATCCACTAATCCACCCACTCACACACCCACACAACCATTCAGACACCCACTGACACACCCATGCATCCACTCACTTACCCATATATATATATTTAACAACAGGTATTCAAACATTCATAGACAAACATGTAACATATAGCTCTTCCTTTTTTAAACCAAGAAAAGTGGTTCTAACAACAACCTTTTTTTAGTTTTCTGAACTTGTTTTTTGTGTTCTTTTTAATAATTTGGTTTTTTGGTGTTTTCTATGTTGTAAAATGGCACGTAGAAAAAAAAATCTTTTTTAAAAAAATGCACAAAATGTGTGCAACAAGTGTCATTGTAAAAAAAATAACACAAATGTGCAGCCTCAAAAACAGCAGCGATGGACTGTTGACCGACAGTCAACACTTTTTTGCAGAGAATTCAAAAGGTTTCCATATTTGACAACACAGGAGCTCCTTCAGGGACATGTTGTTCTAGTTCCGGTGGAAGACTGTCGCAAGGTGCTACTTGCACTGCATGTTATGTAGAAGGTTGCAGCGTATCACGCTGTATCTCCGCCTTTGCAAGCTGCCGAAAATGTATAGTTTTAAGATGCTTGAGCATACTGCTTGCCCCATATGAGTACTTTTCCAAAGTTCCCCTGGATAGCACCTTCTCACACACGTTTCACTTTACATTTTTCATGACTACTTTTTTCTCTCCAGATTCCCACTCAATGGATGGTTTCTTTGCCGGGCTTTCCTCCTTGGAAGAGCTGCTGTCTCTGTCCTGCTGCTCTTGCTGTGAATTATCTTCAGATGACATTTTAGAATAAAAAAATTGCCTAATTGCAAAAAACACCAATTGAAGAAACAAAACTACAGCTCCAGTATGTATGAGGTGCAATTTAACCAACCACACCCAAAGGAGAACAAAACTGGGAGGTTAATTCCTTAAGAAAACCATTAAAGGAGTTTCAAACAATCAATTCCCTGTATTCCACAGTCCCGCGGGGTTCACACTGCCGACGTCACTGCGAGTCCGAAAATATTTAATAAAACAGCCTTCTAAGATAAATGCACTTATTAAAATGTAAGTTTCTATGCCAATATAGTAAAGCACTTACCTCAATGAATGATTTTTATAACTTGCTTATATGTTTTTTAAGTTTTGTTAAAAATCACACCAGATCTGCGGATGTCCCGCAGAATTGGAATGTATGTGACATAATGATTCACGCCGGATCTGCAAATTAGAAAAAACAATGTAAAAAATAGAGCAGGTGTAAAACCACTGTCTGTAGCCTACGGCACTCCAGAGTAGCTCCTAGGCTGAAGTAATCATGTCTGCAGCCTTGCCAAGTACCACGCATCAAGGGTTAGACTGATGCAT
The DNA here is from genome assembly GCF_031143425.1 of Pleurodeles waltl. Classification (NCBI taxonomy): domain Eukaryota; kingdom Metazoa; phylum Chordata; class Amphibia; order Caudata; family Salamandridae; genus Pleurodeles; species Pleurodeles waltl. Next base: position 904,010,067 of record NC_090443.1, read on the forward strand.
TTTTAGTGTCATCACTGTCGTAAAATACATTGGTCATGCATTTTTAGAGCCTTGACACCACTTGCTGTGGGGAAGAAGTTAGGATTGACTGCAATGATGCAAGACTCATACTTAGGTCTTTTGTGTCAGTAGAATTAATAAAGTATCTGACATTGAGTATTAATATATTTAAGCGGCTTGCAACTGCTCTCACCTCAGGAAGAGTGCTGTGGGCTGGGCTCATCTGACTGTATTAATAAGCAAACAGCTGATACCCCGCTGTAGCTGCCGCAGAAATGATACCATGATGTTACATGGCCTGTAGTTGCATTCAACTACCCCTATCTGGTAGTGCTCTGCCTTCAATTGAATTAGAGGTGTGGTGCCTTGCCTGTTGTTTTTTCAGGAAATGTGCATCACCGCACCACTATTGTGCTTCAGACAATGACCTTTTGGCCACTTTGGCCATTCTGATGCATATCAACGGCCATCGTCTGATCTGCCATCTTTGGTGCCCATGGGGATTTTGGTTCCTCTCAGGTCCACGTGGGCAGAGACTGGCTGTCACTGTCAAGCCAGGATCAGATTCACAAGGGCAGCATCAGCAGAATGTTTTTAATTTCATAGTCCTGGCAGCACAGGGCCCCAGGAATTGCATATGCCGCCCGCTGGAGTTAAATTATAGGACAAGACGTGTCCTCCCTAACCTACTCAATATGTGCTGCCCGATTGTGTGTGTGGGGGGTTCGAGGGTGTAGGGGCACCATGGGTTGTGTCCAGTCATGGTGAGAGAAGGCACTTGGGGGTTGATTACAAGTTTGGCAGACAGAAAACTCCGTCTGCCAAGCTCCAGACAGGGTGGCCGCTGCCTACGTGGCGAACCCCAAGCCAGAGCTACTGTGGTTTCCTGCTAGGTCGACGGGCGGAAACCTAAGTTTCTGCACGCTGGCCTAGCAGGAAACAGGCTACAGCATTGTCTCAGGCTCATAATCAAGCCAGTGGCAATGCTGTCGCCTGCAGGGTGCACCAGTACCTTCGCAAAAGTGAAAAGCAGAAATCGAATGGCAATGTTCTGCTTTAGTTCGGGAGAAAACTCGACATTCTCCTGTTCAATCACTACCTTGATGATTAAGTTTCTTCATCCCTGTTTCCTGTGTATTTGTGTTTAATACCTTTGTCCTAATTAGGTCCTGTCATAAGTATCAGGTTTTAATCCTCATGCCATCCCCTCAATCTCTTCCATCTCTTCATTATTACAATAAAAGGATACTAAAACCCCTGTGTTACAACAGTTCTGAAAAAAGGAAAAAAAGGAAATATATACTTCTCAGGGTTGCTCCCAAAGGTTGATAGTGTTTCTGCATTGCTCAGTTGGTAAAGGAATGCCTTTAGCTCTATAGGTAGCGCAACAATTGTGTATATAAGATGTATGGATGTCTGACAGAATATTGAGACCAACAATATGGAGATACAGAAATATTTTGACACAAATATTGATTACAAAATCATTGTCTGCCTATACTTATACTGGCAAATTCAAAAATTATCTAGAAAAAATATTATTTACAATGATATGGTTTTAAAAATTATAAAAATATTGATGCCCTTTATATATGGAGCTTAACCTATTAAATCTTAAATATTTTAACATATAACACTAATATAATGTAAAATAAATATTTTTTAAAAATATTTAATTCTATGTATAAAAATATACTCATAAAAACACCCCATACATGTCTATTTATATATGCAGATATATACATAATTACATATATATATATATATATATATATGTATATATATACACACATATGTATATATATATAAATAATATATACATATATAGAGTAATACTATTAAATTATATATATATTATTTTATATTAAAATGTTTTTATTATTTTTTAAAGTTCACTACTGTAAAGAGCATAAATACATATGAAACATAAAAAACTATTAAAAATCAATGGCAAACATTAAATAAATAACCAAATCATTTTAATATATAAAAAAACAATAAAAACCTAAAAATATTTACTACAATATTATAAAAATGTAAAAAATAATCTATATATAAACAAATAATGGAAAATTAAACAAACAATTATATTTATTATTATATATTTAAGCAAAAGTGTTTAAGTTGAAGAAATAATAGATAAACTATTCCCACTATAGTCTGTGCAACAGTTGGGAAAGCGTTGGACTTCGAGGGTGAAATTTACTATTTCCATTCCACTCTACATAACAGTAGGGAAAGTGGTGGACTTCGGAAGGGTTACATAACTATTCCCACTCCAGTCCGTGCAACAGTAGGGCAACCGTTGGACTTTGGAGGGGTTAAATCTACTATTCCCACTCCAGTCTGTGCAAGAGTAGGGAAAGCATTGGACGTTGGAGAGGTTCAATTTACTAGTCCTATCCCAGTCTGTGCAACAGTAGAGAAAATGTTGGACTTTGCAGGGGTTAAGCTTACTATTCACACTCCCATCAATGCAACAATAGGAAAAGAGTTGGACTTCAGAGGGGTTAGATTGACTATTCCCACTCCAGTCTAGGCAACAGTAGGGAAAGCGTTGGACTTCGAAGGGGTTATATTTACTATTTCCACTACAGTTCACGCAACAGTAGGGTAAATGTTGGACTTTGCAGGGGCTAAATTTACTATTCCAATTCCAGTCTGAGCTACAGTAGGAAAAGTGTTGGTGTAATATTTACTCTTCCCACTAGAGTCTGTGCAGCAGTAGAGAAAGTACTTCACTTTAAACACATAACATATTGTAACAACCATATTAATTGACCAGAACATTAAACTCTCATTAGGAAAATTACATATATAACAATTAAAAAACAATTAAACAATTTAAATAATTAATAAAAAATGTAATAATTAATTATGAATTAAAAAGTGTTATTCCTTTACTATGTAAGTACATTTTCACATTTTACTCCCACAAAACTAGCAACCCACACTTAAAACATAAAATAAATAAGTACGACACAACAGAAAAATCAATTAGATAAATATTAATCAGTGAATAATTAATTGGTATATAATTATTACTTAAACAACTTCCCACCAATGCCCCTACAAACGAAACAACCCACACCTACTATATAACTGGCAAAACATTAAAATTACACACTTCACATAATTATTAATTACTTTACTCTTTACACATGGCAAGAATTGTTGGTAGAACCCAGGGATTCAAACACAAAGCGTTTTTGGTCCCTGGTTTCCAAAGAAGGTTGGAATTTGAGCTCTAGGCCTGATTGCCACATTCCACCAAATATTTGGATCTCCTATTTTACTAAACTCTATAGCCAGGATTCTGACTTTCCAGTGGGTATAGAGGATGTACATATGGATAGGAGTGACTGGGCAGGTGCTATTGCACCGTTCACTAGGAAAGAAACTGAGATAGCTATTATGGCCCAAAACCGAGGAAAGGCTCCTGAGTTAGATGAGATTCCATCCGATTTGTACAAGTCTGATCTGACACTATGGGGCCCTTATATCAATAGAATTTCAAATGCTATCCTGGAAAGTAATATCTTTCCTCATTCGTGGAAGGGTGCAATAAGTGTCCCCATTTACAAAAAAGGGGACAAATCGGCTCTGGGAAACTACAGACCGATTAGCCTCTTAGATAACCTTAAAAAAATCTTCTCCTTTCAGGTTTTAAGTAGGCTTAGAGCCTGGATCGAAGAAAATGGGGCCTTAAGCCATTTACAGGTGGGTTTCAGGTGAGGGACAGCCACGGTGGACCAAGTTTTTCGCTTTCTCACAATAAAATGGAACGTGGTGGACCTGGATGGTGGTAGGCTCTTTGTCGCCTTTGTTGATCTTAGATCTGCTTTCGATCTGGTCTCCCGTTCCAAGCTGTGGGAGACTTTGACCGAAATTAGAGTCCCTGGCCCATTGCTAAATTTGATTAGGGAACTGCATTCAGATAGCTTTGCCAGAGTAAGGTGGGAGAAGGATGGAGAACTATCTGATGAGTTTCCCTTGCAGAAAGGTGTCAGACAGGGATGTGTGTTGGCTCCATCTCTTTTTTTACTTTTTACAAATGCCTGCATCCTGTATTTGCTTGATACCCAAACTGATGCACCGAAATTGGGTGGTATCAAGACACCATGCCTGTTGTTTGCTGATGATACCTTGCTTCTATCCCAAACTGCCTCTGGATCATCTAGGCTTTTGGAAACAATTTTGGATTTTTGCAAGGATTACGGTTTACAAATAAATTGCACCAAAACCAAATGTATGGTATTTGGTGACCCAAAATTTAGATCAAAGAAGAAAATTGTCCTTGATGGTGAGGTTCTTGAACGTGTCAGCGATTTTGATTACCTGGGAATTAGGTTAGACAACTCCCATAACTGGACATCACACCTGCCAAAGTGTGCCATGTCCCTCAAACAAAAGACAGGAGGCCATGGTAAACTCCATGATATAGGAAGAGCAGAAAATCTTTTTATGAAGGCCCTGCTAAAAGTTCCTTTGAGTTCTCCTACTTTGCCTATCCGAATGGATCTTAACTTGCATTCTATGGTAGACATTGCTGCTTTGAGACCGCGCCAATATTGAATTCGGATTTGGTCCACATTAGTGTTAGATCCTTATAGGACATGGCTAGTAGTGCTTTTAAGAGATTCTCAGTTTGGGAAAACCCCATGGTGCAAGTATGTAAAAAGGGGTTTCCTTAAACTTGGGTTGGGGTCCTACTGAACGGACACTTTGCACCTTCCAAAAAATGCCACACAGATGTTGAAGGATGCACATTGGGCAAATGCACAGACATTAACTCTAGCAGCTGTCCCGTTGGGTAGTGTGACAGATAGCTTATTATCATTCAAGTGGCACTATGAGTTTGGGCACTTTTTGGATATCATTACGCATCCAGTGGCACGTGCACTTTACTTAAGATTCAGACTAGGATCTTTACCAGATCCTACCGCCAGATGGAAGCAATCTACTAGCCTGTCAGATTCTTGCCTGATGGGATGCAATACTAGGGAAACAATTAGCCATTGCTTCTTCCATTGCCCTGCATATAAAAAGCAAAGGGCCCGTTGGATAAGACCCCTTTGTAATACCATGGGCATTAGGGATCACCACTCGGCCCTCAGGATGTGTAGTACTAATACCCATTGGCTGGTGGTGTGTGCTGTGGCAACGTTTTTAGCAGCTATTTGGCGTTATAGAGCAGGTTTTACAAATTGATACAATATGTACTTAAGTGATGCGAATGTGTTTTTAATCGATCTAATATTGTAAATTTTAGATTTTGAACATATGTCTGTGTTTTATACCAGACTTTTTTAATATAGGGAGGGACTTTATAGGTTCTTAGAAATCCAAATGTACTCGCTTAAGTTTTATCTTGTTGTTATTTGATCTAGAATCCAATTTTGGTCAATTGCTATTTGGCGTTATAGAGCAGGTTTTGCAAATTGATACAATATGTATTTAAGGGTAGTGAGTGTGCTTTAGATCGATTATTATTGTACATTTTAGATTTTGAACATATGTCTGTATTATACCAGACGTTTTTAATATAGGGAGGGACTTCATAGAATCTTAGAAATCCAAATGTACGTGCTTAAGTTTTATCTTGTTGTTTGATCTAGAATCCAACTTTGGTCAATTGCTTACTATAGGCTTACAGATGTTAAGGGAATAGGCCACATATATTCTTGACATAGACATTTGGCATGTGGTCCTCACACCCTGGACATTGATAATGTGAAATGCTTTTTTATCTTGAGGATCTTACTTTTACTTTTATTATTTATCATATTTTTATATATGCTCTTGTGAACCTGGTTTTATGTGTGTATTTGTATTGCTTTTATGGTATTTGCTGCCGAAATAAAACTCGAATGATGATAATGATGATAAATTACTTTAATAATTATTAAAAATAATTATTATAGGATAAATAATGAAATAACTTCCCACTCTGTCCCCCTACACAACCTGCACTTTATATGTAAAAAATAAAACTAGACAATTTACATAATTATTCCTTATTCAATTATACTTAATTAACTTCCCACCCTGTACTCCTACAAACCTCACAACCCACTATGACACTATTACTTTTATCAATTTAGTTAAAAATGATAAACCACTTAAAATTACAAATTATTATTACAAATATTATTAATTATACAAAGAATATTTGATGTATAAAATTAATATAGGAACTAAAACTAGTAGAGATAATATTTTTTTAAACTAAATTATTGCAAAGAATGTTAACAACACAGATATTCCTTAAAAAAACATATTTTATCTAAAAACAACAGTAGTCTTGTCAACAATAATTCTGCATCACAATATTTTTGTATACGTACGTGGCATATTTAATTTACTTAGAAGTCCCTAGTAAAGTGCACTACATGTGCCCAAGGCATGTAAGTTAAATGCTACTGCTGGGCCTGCAGCGCTGATTGTGCCACTTACTTATGTAGCCCTTTTAAACATGTCTCAGGCCTACCATTGCAGAGTCTGTGTGCACAGTTTTAACCTCCCATAGCGACCTGGAAGAATAGACTTTTTGCCAGGCCCAAACCTTCATTTTTAAAACACATAAGCCACCCCTAAGGTAGGCCCTGGACATCCCCAAGGGCATGGTGCAGTGTATGTGAAAAGTTGGACATGTTTTTATGTTTTACATTTCCTGGTACAGGAAATCTTCTAAATTGATTTTTCTCCACCGCAATCAATCAATCAAGGATTTATAGAGCGCACTAATCATCCGTTAGGGTCTGAAGGCGCTGGGGGGGGGGGCTACTGGTCGTAGAGCCATGTCTTGAGGCGTTTCCTGAATGTCAAGAGGTCTTGGGTCTGGCGAAGGTGGAGCGGTAGGGAGGGCAATGCCTATCTCTATCACAGGATAACAATGGAGTTGCCTTATTACATTTTATAAATGTGATTTCTAAATGGGAAGAGATAATCAGTTCATGCTTTGTGTCTCTGGAATCCTAATTGAAATTCCTAACATATGGTGAAGTCAGACTTTTGGAAAGTGGTCATTTTCTTTTGGTAGCCATTTGGTGCTTGCAGTCTGTCTGTGGCCACATGGCTAGGTGTAGTTGGCAGTTGGGCTTTGTGCATTCCTCCCAGACAGCCACACACAATGGAAGCTTGGGCGTACCTCGATGGGCTATCAATGGGCTATCACTGGCAGAATGGGAGGGAGGAGCTGGGCCCAGCCTCACTTACACCTGAATAGGACTTATGCTGTCTCCACACAAAAGGCTGCATATCCCCTGTAGTTAGTCTGGAGCCAGGACATCTTTGCACGTCAAAAGCATGCCTCTAGGTTCGTCTCTTCAAAACTGTGTAGAAAAGAAGGGTCTCAGGTACCATCACTTCAGTACGCTTCTTGATCTGTGGGTGCTACTAGGAAGAAGGGTTGCTATGCTGCTACAGGGACTGCCACTGTGCTGGGCTGCTGCTCTAAAGGAACTGCTACTTTGGTACACTGGCCTGATGCTTGCTGCCCTCTTGTCTGGGGAAGAAGCACAAGACCTGCAACCCATCTTGAGCCCAGGACCCCCGAGTGACTCAGAAGGTTAGTCTGCTGGTCTCCTGATCTGAGCCACAGGGACATAAAAGGCTCCCCAACAGCTCCTGGATCCGTCTTCAGTGAGTTTGTGACCCCCAAGTGTTATCTTTCAGATCCTAGACCCATGGGGTGGCTCACAAGCTCTTGAAATCAAGTTTTTGAGCTCTTCGCAACAGCCAACCGCCCCGTGCACACCAGAACCATGCTGCTCACACTAAAAATTACGGCAAGCCGCCCCAGCCCATCTCGTCTCACAGCAGCATCAGCAGCCTGTGGGGGACTGTCAACACAGAACTCCAACCCACCCTTGGCACCACGCCAACCACCACTCGCAACACTTTCCTTGCTCCTTGTGGCCCTCTCTAACGTGATCGGGCCTCTTGGCACAAAACTTGAGAAGATAAAACTTCAGTTGGACTAATCTGGGACTGTGTCTGACCCACGCTCCATTGTGGTCAGCCTGAAGTTTTGACTTTGACCCAGTCCAGCGTGACCAGATATTCCCAGTTAGAGCTTTATGCTTTATAGCACTATATTGCAGTTTATTCTTTAAAAAGTCATAACTCTGGTTCTACTGATTGTTTTTTTCTAATTTTGGTCTTGTTTTATTTATTGATAAAGCTACATTTTTTCCGACCCTGACATAGGATCTTATTGTTTGGCATTTTCACTGTTTTGCTGTTTGAAATGGTTGACTAACACTTTACACATTTCCTCTAAGTTAAGTCTGACTGTTCTGTGCCAAGTCACTAGTGTGTGGAGCACAGGTTAATTTGGGGTTTGCTTGTGCCTTACTTTGACTAGGATTATGGTTGCTGCTTGATAAGGGCTCACACCCAGAAAACCAGTAACGTAGCTTCTAACAGCCATCCACTCAATAAATGAGTTCTTGTTCAAGGAAAAGTTAAAGGGTTTTATAAAAAAAATATTCAAAATAAACAGAGTAAATGTTACTAAGGCTTTCAGTTGCAGAGTTATACAGCGTATGCAAAAATCTGAATATATTGTAAGTCTCAATGGGCAGCAAAATCATTAGTAAAATAGCCAAGTCTTCTTGCTCACACCCAACCCAACGGGTTTTTACATACAATACTTGCAAAGAATATTAGCAATACTGTAAACTCATTGTGGTATGAGCGAAAGTATAATTTCTTCAGCAAATCAAAACACAAAAATATTAAATGTCATTACCTTTACACATAAGCACCGCCACAATTCTCTGAATAATTATTCAGCACCCTCTATAGTAATTTCATCCAGAGATATAAACAATTGAACAATAAGACTTTCTCTGAATGAATAGGACCAATGCAGAAACTGAAAACATGGATACTTGTTGCAGTCTTACATTTGCACCATACAAAGTTCATTGTAAGCAAAAACAACACAGCAATGAAAATAAATTAATGTGACCTCAGTTTGATTGTGTGCTACCAAACCTGTTGGGAGAGGATGAGCACAGGGGGAAGCATGCAGGAGTGCGAGATATGGCATCCATCTTGTCTAAGATGGCGTTTTACATAGATATGTGTTCTAACTAAATGACATTAATAGCTTCACATCTGTACATCATAAGAAATGTATTTGCAAGGCAATTCTTCTACATCAGTCTGTAGATGTAAACGTCTGCGTGAAAAGGCATATTATACATTGTTAGTAATCCACAGTTATATAGCTCTACAAGATACTTTATCAATTCCCCCTCTGATTATTCTATAATCACTAAAAAAAATATATATTATTAATCAGGAAAGTATTCAGTCTGCATTCATTTCTGTTTCTTTCTGGAATTCTCCTCCATCATCTTTAGCTAGGTGTAGACACAATGGGCCTGATTACAACTTTGGAGGAGGTGTTAATCCGTCCCAAATGTGACGGATTTACCACCAGCCGTATAGGATATAATGGACTCGTAATACGGCTGGTGGTATATCCGTCACTTTACCGTCATATTTGATATTCTCCGTCTCATGTTATACCGTCCACTTCCTCTTTAATGATATCTTCTCATTTTTATACCCACAATTTGTAATCAGACACCCAGAAAATGTCTACAAAAGAAATAGAACAATTGCACAAATCATTATAATTATTACATGGCTTAGTATAAAACAGAAAGTCCCCCCACCCAAATTATTGATTCATTCACCAACATCATTAAAACCCTTCCCTGTTTCACCAACCCATGAACTTAAAGATTACGATAAGCCATGCTCTTCCAATTAAGTTCACTAGAGGCATTAGTCACGTTTGTGATATGAGAGTTAATAACAGGGCTGTTATCAGGTATGAAAGTGCAGCATCTCTTAACTTTAAGTACCTTGCAAACACTGCCTTCTTTTGCAAGAAGGATATCTACCAATAAGCATTTCTCTATCACTACAGCTCTAACAGCAATTAGTTCCAAATTAATTTGAGTCAATGCTCCAGCTATGTCTAAGGCAGGTCTATCCACTAATGTAGATAAATGTCTAATTTTCCTATCATTCATTATCACACCTAATGGGGGAATAATAGCACCTAATATTTCCAAAACTACCTGTCAAAATCAATGTTTAATTCTCCTCAAACCAACAGCATCATCCGTTCGACTCATATGTTAAACCTACAGGAAGATAACAAGATCCAACCCATTTAAGTGACAAATTATAATTAGCATTCATACCACACAGGTAATGAATCCCCTCAGATTCAGCTTTCTAACAATCAAGTAATTACCACCATCTAGGAAGTAGAGGCCAGATGCACTAACATTAAGAATAGCAACTTCCTAATTGTGATTTTCTGTGAATCATGATTGTGTGTCTCGTCCTAATACCAAATTGCACTTGTATGTGTGAATCTTTTGCAACTGAAATGCGGTAGAAAAAACATTCACATTTCACCACTAACTCCGAGTTGGTGGCAACACATTCGCAAAAGGGAAGGGCTTCCCAAGGGACCCTTCCCCTTTGTGAATGTTGGTGAAAACATTTTTAAGAACCGGCATTGGTCCCAAGGACCACTGCCTATGCTTAAAAAAATGAAAAGAAAACTTTTCATTTTTATTTTTGAAACACTCCAGTTTTCCTTTTGGGAAAATGGTCTGCATTTAAAAAAAGACTGCTTTATTGAAAAGCAGTCACAGACATAGTGGTCTGCTGACCTCAGCAGGCCACCATTCCTATGATTTTAGTGATTCCCAATCTGTCACAAAGCGAAAACTACCTCATGAATATTAATGATTTTGGTCTATTTGCAACCCAACTGCGAATTGCAGAAAGTTTAAACCACACTTTTGTATATGTGTCTTAGCGATTCCCAAATAGCGAATCGCAAACATTTACTATTTGGAAATCACAAAGCCAAACTTATGTACATCTTACCCCAAGTTCTATGCTTAATTTGTGCGATCATTTGCAGAAATATACCATTTTTAATGCCCTTATTAGATTCCTCATTCTCCAAGGTAGGCAGGGCCTCCAATGAAACATTAGCAAACATTAATTATTACTACATACACTGCCATACTCTGTATGTGACAAACTATATGAAATGGGAAGTTGAGAATATGTGGAACCCTAGCCTGCAGAAAAAATAATTACAAAACATTTTTTAACTTTCGTTACTCCAGAATATTCTTTTATCGTTTTAACATAAATATTAGCTTGAAACCCACTAACTAAACTTTCCCTATGTATAACGTTCTCTATGTTATGGTTAACTTCACTATGTACTGTAGTTAATTCAGCTCTTGTGGAGACATATCCCACTGGAGATAATGAGTACAATCGGCATCTAAATGCATTAGCATTATTAATAAAACAATTAAACTAATACTTTTACAGCAATTGCGGTACTCTAATTTCTATTGATACTAGAAATAAAATCATTGTGAGGTTCCAAAAATGTTAAAATAAACAAACAGTTTATTAAATTCAATAATAGGTTACTTCTTTATTATTACTTCTTTCCATACAATAATTAAAACTAAACTTCAAAATTTAATTTTCGTTTTCAAGCACTTATTCCAATGTGTACTCTAAAAATGTCTTTCTTCCTTTATTTCAATTGGATGTTTCACTTTGTCCCTGTCTCTACAGTCTTTTAAAACTTTCAAGGTGGTTCTTCATCCTCTTTCAATTCACTTTCAAGTTTACTTTCTAAGGTATATTGGGCTTTACATATCTAACTCTGACTCTTCTTATTCCTATGACATTGTAGCAAGATATACCCGTTCAAGTGTTGCATACTTTCCATCTGGAGTTCTCTTTCATGTTGGTCTTTTAGCAATGGGTGATTCACTTTCTCTATTTTCTAAGTATACTTTAATTACTTCTGATTTGTCATTGATTGGCTGCAGTTTCTTTTGTTTCTCTGTTTTACAGTGTTTAATTTTGCAACTCAATTTCAATTACTTGTTTTCATTGGCTTCCTTTTTGCACCTGTACCAACTATTGAGTCTTCTTCATCTATTAATGAGCTTGAACCCGGATCAATTTCAATGCAAAATTCACTGTGAACTGCTTTCTTCCTCTGGGGCCTGGTGGGGTCTCCTGACTCTAATTTTCAAATGAATTCTTTCATTGTTTGGATCAGAGACTGCCACTCATGCCTTTGACTTTGACATTGCAACAGTTCTTCCCTCTGATTCTCACTTTGAAACTGGACAGCAGCACCGCTAGGAGAGGTACAGGATGTTCATAATAGTAAGAATAATACCTTTCACTGATCTGGACTTATGTTATTTTCTTCAGCTGTTTCAGAATATTCATTTTTAAAAGTTTCACCCCCATTGATTCACTCAGTGACCTTAAGCTTGACCTTGTAAAGTAGTGGTTGTTTAAATCACTTCTCCATCTGCCGCCTTCACTCTTTTTAAGTGAGCAGCATGGATCCACTGTGGAATTCCAGCACACTTTACCTCAGTCTTTGTCATCAATATCACCTGGTATGGGCACCTCAAATGCATTTCCAAACAAGTATTCCTCACATTTTCCCCAAGGGTTCAGTCTATGACACTGAATTTCTTTTGTCACTTCTATTGCCAAGTTCACCTGATGAGAAAGAGATTTCAGCAGATCGCTCCAGACCTCTGCAGTAATCTAGCACTAGCCATCAGTTATTGAAACAAGTGCATCTAAGGGAGTATAAACCAATCTCATTGCATTGCTCATGATTATCTAACTGTGACAAACCAAGTTTTTTTTTATCTGGAGTGCATCTGATGCACATCAAAACAAGAGGAAGAGCATTCACTATTTTAAACCTGCAAGGGCTATAAAGGCAGAGACTTCGGGCAGTTTGGTCTTGAGAGTTCCATTCATCCTTTCAACTACTCTAGGAAATTGAGGACAATAACCACAATAGAACCTCTGATCAATCTGGAGAGGTGTAAAAAGTCGTTGCAAAGTCTCATTTTTAAAATGTGATACAAGATCTGCTGCAATAAATGTTGAGAATCCATAATGCGGAATCAGTCCCCTTAGCAAAAGTTTGGAACATACTGTATAGGCAGCCTTCGTTGCTCCAAATATATGTCTTAAAAAAGAACCATCAACAAATAAAGGTAGATCAGCCATTTCTACAGGGTTTACTTTGATATCTGGTCTTAGTTTGGCACATATTTTAGTAACTGGTATCCAATCATATTCATATTCATCATCTTCATCACCATTTTCATCAGTGTCACTGTCTTCACAAACCTTGCCTGGAATATAAAGCACCATTGCTGGATTAAGTGAATTACACATATTTCTTAATCAAGATGTTCTCTGTTGCCAGTATGACTTGCTCATTTCTTGACAACCAGCTGCTTGTCATGTGCTGAGTTCTTGTATGTGTTAATGGGACCTCACCTAAGTGTGATACATATACAATTAAAGCGTGGCACATGACTATACCTTCACTTTGTTCAATAGCAATGCAAACAGCCACCACAAATTTCAAACAAGAAGGTAGACTTACAGACTGGATCCAACACAGCTAGCTGGACTCCTACTCTTACCATCTTACTATGTGGCTGGGTAAGAATTGATAATAAACATTCACTTCTCTCATGACAGCGCAAAGAGAAAAATCAAATTATAGTCAGACTTTCCAAAGGCGGTTGCATTGCATAAATGTGGTCTTAATAGCCAGAATGCCTCCGTACATTCTTCGGCAAATGGTACCTGGTCCTTTATGTCACTATCAGTTGCCCTTATTAGAGGTTTCACAATAAAGGAAAAGTTTGGAATCCATTTATGATGGTACCAAACAATTCCCTGTAACATCCTTGCCTCACACTGGGTGGTAGGAGGATTATTTTGCAGCATTACTAAAATGAGTTATTTTAAGATTTAACACACACCTTTTCAAATGTGATAACAAAAATAAATTACTTAGGCCCTCATTACAACCTTGGCGGGCGCCAAGGTTGAACCGCCGGGCAGCCGCCAATGCAGCCGCACTCCCACGGGGTCTATTTTGAGCGGGGATCTCGGCCACAACACGGGAGCCGGCCGTGTTGCGGCTGTGCGACGGGTGCAGTTGCACCCGTCGAGCTTTTCACTGTCTGCTACGCAGACAGTGAAAAGCTGCATGGGACTGTGGCAGGGGGCCTCTGCACTGTCTATGCCAGTGGCATGGGCAGTGCAGGGGCCCCCAGGGGCCCCGCGACTCCCCTTTCCGCCAGCCTTTTCATGGCGGTTCAAACCGCCATAAAAAGGCTGGCGGGAGGGGGACTCGTAATCCCCTAGGCAGCCTGGGGGATTTAAACCGCCGGGACTAAAGTGTCGGAAAACCGCCGGTCCCGGCGGTTCGACCACGGCGCTTCTGCTGCAGTCGTAATTCCCCTGGAAGCACCGCCAGCCTGTTGGCGGTGCTTCCCAGGGTTGTAATGACCCCCTTAGTTTTTACAGTACTGTATATTTGTTTGGGAACCCTTGTGCCAACTACCAGCTAAATGGTTCAGCAAACCAATTGTGTCAAGTTAAGAATCCTCTTTTTTATTTGATGCAACCAGTAGGTCATCAATATATTGGACCAAGACTGAGTTACAGGGCAACCTTAAATTTTCTAGAACTTTCTTCAGAATTTGACCAAAGATTGAAAGACTTTCAGCATACCCTTGTGGAATGCTACACCAAAGAAACCTTTATTTTGGAATTGGAATGCAAATAAAAATTGTCTGTCTTCATGAAGAGGTGTGTGGAAGAAGGACTGGCAGAAGCCAATGACTGTATACCGTTCACATATGATGGGATTTTCAACATAATTACTGCTGGGTTCGATACCACTGAACAACATGGAATGGCAAAGAGGCTTCACTCTACTCTTTACTGATTAGATTTTTCTATAAGTGCTGCTTCTTTACCAGAGAAATTCCTCTTCTCTTCTTTGACTGGATGTCTTAAATCCAGATGTATGTCATCTTTCTGGAAATAATTGAACCCTTGAAACTTGTGATTTGACTTTGAACGCTGAATCCTGGTCTCGTGTTTCAATCATAACATCATCCTGTGTGCAGTAAATCACACAATTCAGCAAAGCAATTCTCTGCACAGCAACTTCATAGAACTTGAACTTCACAACATGAACTTATGTTTATTTTCCATTTGTTCTTTCAACTGGGACATCTGCTGGCACCTGACTAACAATTTGATTATTACTGATCCCTACAAATTGGACTTCTCTTCCCAAGCTTCCACAAATCAAACAGTAGAACAAGTAGCCCCTGTATCAATAAAAAATATAGCCATTGACTTCACAATCAACATATGGGCCATTTTGGCCTAAAGCCAGAATGACTCTAAGTAAGTAATCATCTTTCCCTCTCAGGCACCGTCATTGTGCATTATTGCCTGAAGAAACTGAAATTAATCATTATTCAGAAACAATGGACTCTGTACTATATGGTATTTTGTTTTTAATGTTTTGCTGCAACACTGGTGTTGAAGGCATGTAAAATGGTTTCGGATCATGCACAATCTGCACAGACATTGGTTGGACTTGGGCCATTGACAATGCATTTGTCTGCGTCTGGGATGCAAATTCATTTTGCACTCTACCTGGATTTTGTTTACATTCCTGTTTCCAGTGCTCAATTATACCACAGAAGTTACGAGCAGTGTTTATTTTTAGCATTTCAACATTTGCATTCATTCCAGAATTGTGCACCATCCCTCTTCCACCACCTAGCATGTGCATTAACTCATCTCCAACTCTCACACCTTACGTTGAGTCATCTGTTCATTCCAACATTTCCAGATTGCACATAATTGAAATTTGAACCTTTCAACTGATTCCAACCACTCCTCTCAAATTGCTCTGTCTGGGCAACCATGAGCTTCTCCTTGATCCTCTTCTTCTTTTTGTCAAACCAATCATTATTGTATTTGGCCAGCTTCAAAATCTCATGTATTCTCTTTGTCTGTTAGCACATTGCAATTTGTTCTGTATGATTACTATGTTCAGGATGCAAACCCATAATTTCTCTGAATTTTTGGCCAATTAATATCCTTTTCCGACACCTTCAAATGTTCAGTATCCTGTCTATATTTTTTAGCTACCTACTCAAAAGGAGCATTATTAGGAGCAACCTTAGCTAGTTGGCCAAGGGAGAGCAACCTTACATTCAGAACACAAGTCACAAGTGCTAGAGCAGGTGTTTTAATAAAATTTTTTAATAGTTGTTCATGTATTATGACTAATGGATTTGTGTACAAAACATAATAACATAGAAAAATAATGCACGCATTGGAAAATGTGATCACGATGAGTGGCCGCCAATGTTCACGAAGTGTACTTACTAGTAGTTTATTAATATGAAATGTTGAGCATATGTTTGACTAATGTAGTAATATGCCACATTAAGGGTTATGCATTATGTATTAGCTTTATTGATTGTGGGCCTTAACTTACCGAAGGTCTTGGCCTAGTTGCCCGGCCTCACATCAAGCTGTATTTCTTAAAGTTTAATAAATGTCTGTCCTAGAAAGTTAAATTGTGATTTTCCATTGTAGTTTAAATGTGCTCGTAGCTGGAAAGTTTTCTCATGAGAACCGACTGCTAGAAGATGCTGTTCTTGCTAAATGTAAATGTAACATTATGGGGGTCATTACAACCCTGGTGGTGTTCGACCGCCAGGGCTGTTTTGACGGAAACACTGCCAACAGGCTGGCGGTGCTTCCAGGGGAATTCCACCGCGGTCGCACCGCCGAGACCGGCGGTTTCCCGCCACTTTAGTCCCAGCGGTTTAAATCCCCCAGGGCAGCGCTGCTTGCAGCGCTACCCAGGGGATTACGAGTCCCCCTCCTGCCAGCATTTTTGTGGTGGTTTGGACCGCCATGAAAAGGCTGG
The DNA here is from genome assembly GCF_031143425.1 of Pleurodeles waltl. NCBI lineage: Eukaryota > Metazoa > Chordata > Amphibia > Caudata > Salamandridae > Pleurodeles > Pleurodeles waltl. Next base: position 904,026,952 of record NC_090443.1, read on the forward strand.
CGGAAAGAGTCGCGGTGCCCCCTGCCACGGCCCCATGCAGCTTTTCACTGTCTGCATCCCATCGCACAGCCAGCTCCTGTGTTGCGGCCGAGATCCCCGCCAGCCCAGCGGGGATCTCAAAATAGACCCTGCGGGAGTGCGGCCGCCCGGTGGTTCAACCGAGGTCGCCCGCCAAGGTTGTAATGAGGGCCTATGTGTGTAATGTGCGTGAGACTGACTTTCTCAGCAGAAGAACAATGGAGACACTGATTGGAGTATAAGCTGCAACAATATTGTTACCTGACGAGCCAGATGATGAGGACATTGCAGGAGAAACCAATTCAGTGACATGTGAACGGAGTAGTGGTAGAATTCATAGATTTGAAGTTTTAGTTTTATTGGACAAAGTGTGAACATGCGATCCCTTGACCAATAGGGACTTGGAAAATAGTTTTAGGGAATTTAACTTAACAAGCCATTGCCCATTTTCTTGCTGGCCGAAAGGACAATATTTTCTTGTGTTTCTTGACAAGAGACGTGCTTAACTTTTAATACTTAAAGACTTTCGGTTTTCTGAACTTTGATGCTGAATCCTTTTGCCTTGTTGATCGACTGATGTCCTGAAGCCGAAGACTATCTTAGCTTGCCGACCCAATTGAGGAGAGGTATTATTGTACCCATGTGAATGTCATGCATATATGCTTTATCTTTTTAGGTACCAACCACACTTTTTTGATAGAGCTATAGTTAGATGTTTTCCAAATTTGTGTTACTAAATTGTTTTGCATGAAGCCCAACATGCTGATGCTAATCTGGTGTTAGTTAGGGTTTCCTTACTCTGTTATTAGGGAATAATGTTTGATGCATTTCTCTGCTGAATCTAAATGTATGTGATCTCGTTTGCGCAATTGTTCTTGTTATTTATTTGCACCGTAACCTTAGAATGAGTAATAGTTCAAGCTTTGATTAGGTTGCGATTCTGCCGTAGATTTAGACAGCCAGTGTTGTTTCTGTACATGTATCATTTGATTTTGAGATTAATTTAGATGACTTTAGCATTGTTAATATAGAGAAATAAATATTCTAACTTTTACTAAACGGTGTGGTTATTCATGACTGAAAGGTCATTGTGTGGCAATTACTGACTCCAATTGTTTACTAATGTCATTGATTATTATTGATTATTGATGTTATTGATTAATTATTGATTATTGATCTGCATGTAAAGGGAGTTATAGTGGGATCATCTTAATTGCGAGTCCAAAGGTTCATCAACCTATTTGCGTCCCCTTGTAAGTTTACTTATTAAGGTCAGACGCACTAACAGTAATGGTAGCAAGGTAATGGTTTGTTTCCTTAAGAGCTCACCATAGAGGTCCGGTACAGAATAAGAGCAGGGAGGTAATGGTTTGTCTCCTTAAGATCTCACCATAGATGTCCAGTGCAGAGTAAGAGCAGAGGGGTGATGGTTTGTCTCCTTAAGAGCTCACCATAGACTTCTGGTACAGAGAAGATAGCAGAGATAGTTCGTCTCCCTAAGAGCCTGTTGTAGGTGTTCCCAGAGATGGTGGTAGCTTGATGATTTGGTCCTTTGAGAGTTCATTATTACTGAGATTTGGATTTTATTTTTCAATAATGCCAATTGGAGAGAACATGTTTCCCTAAGTCCAAAAATGACTTTCCCAGAATCTTGGATCTTGCTAATTGTTGTTTGAGGATGTTCTTGGTGTTCTAGTGACAGTGTGAATGAAGTAGGTTGCGCTTGCACAGCTTACGCAAATCACAGGTGAATTGTGAGGTTTGTGAGTGTTTAGGGAGTTTGAGTACTCCAAATGAAGTTGTAGAAGGAGTGTGCGACTCTGCAGTGTGAGAGTAGGGAAGTCATCGAACTTCACATGTGTGTGCCACTTTGTGCTAAAAAATGTCCACGTGGTTGCTGATATATGGACCCTGCGTGGTCTAAGACTCCAGAGTAAATTGAAAAGTGTATGAGACACTTGGTTTTATGTTGTAATCTGTCTGGTTTAGTAGGTCGATCGGGTGTGGTCGACAAGTCACAGTGTGAGTCAAAGTGAGTGAAAGAAAATTTTGACTGAGATCTGGCGAGTCCTGTGTGCACCAGGACAGACCCACTAATCAGTTGAGAGTAAAATTTGCGGGTCGAATTTTGCTTGCGAGTCTGGTAGACTGAGAAAGAAGGAGTAGCTGTAAGTGCGGGAAGAGCCGTCAGTGAAAAATCCATAAAGTTTCTGAAAGCAATTGTGTTACCTTTCCTGTAGTGAACCAGCAGATTTGGTTTTTGGGTTTTGATTAGTGCTTGCAATTTTCGCATTAGTTTTGTGTGAATCGAAGTTTGGGAGGACAAGCCACAAGACTTTGTCAGCTGCAGAACGTGTGAGTGTGATGTCATTGGAGCCACGCTGGGATAGGTTAATTAGTGAGAAGGGTTGCACACAGTTTGGCAGCCGTCTGTGAGAGGCAATTGGTTGAGAAAGTAGATGAATGGAATTTTGGGATTAAAAGTCACTTCCTGATTTGTATATGCATAACAAAAGGTCGAGAAGATGACATTTTTCAAAGCTTTAAAGAGTGCTTTAAGGGGAGATACCTATATTACAATGAGTATAAGCGAAGCTACTCCGTCAGAAAGTACACCAGCTTACATTGTAATGGAAGAGAAGGGTGTCACGCCATGTCTTTGGCTAATGCAATGGTACAAAGTGACAGAGAAGAATGGGATGTTCAATTTGAGAGTTTTGGAGCATTTAAGAATGGTGCTATAAGAATCGAAGCCCCTTCCAAGACCAGCACAGTTTGAGGCCTTAGCGATTTGGGAGCTAGTAGCCAGACAGCAACAGCAAGAGAAATTTGAGAGGAGGATGAGAAAGGCAGAAAAGACTTTAACAGAGGCTAGGTGTGACAGTGATCAGAGAGTTTGGAGGATGGAGACTTTGCACGGAATTAAGTTGTTTCCGGCAATTACACAGGACAAGGAGAAAGAAGGAAGGAAAGCTACTAGAAAGACTAACAGAAGTCCATCTGAAAATAGGGAGGCTAGAAAGTCTTCGACAATGGAGGAAGAGTCAGATGATGATGAGTTTCATACACAGTTACTGAGAAATCGCCTACCACCATATGCAGCACATGAGGGTGGTTCGAGCACCAGTGCTGATCCCACAGCTTCGACACAGGTTAATGAGATAGTGAGCCCGATGCAGGTTAATGCTAGCCTGACACAGAATACGATGCAGAGTGGCTTTAACATGCCTACTACTCTTGCAGTACAAAGCCAGGTGCAACCGCCACAGGTTCAAAGAATTTACCCTGATGTGCCCGTTATGGAAACAACTTTGAGCTTAATTGTGCCTATGGAACAGGTTTACCCGAGACCGATGTTGGGTCAGACTGAACCAACTCCGCTTTTACTGCCTCGGGTTCAGCCACAAGTCATGCCGAGATTCAGTCCAGTAACAGGGACACAGTCAGAGATTACTTCAGTGATGAATCAGAACATGGGAGTTACTCTCCCAGAAAGCGTAAGTGCCAGACCAACCCCAGATGCTATATCGTTACCTATTACTGTTGGTCCAGACATGCCCCTATTTGCACAAAAGAAACCTAGTGTAGGTGAACAGTGTGCCATGTCCCAAAATATGATGAGGGGAGGACATGAAGAAAATGCTGGAGTAGTCTCTCCTGTGGGACAGACTTTTGACGGATCAAGATCATTGTTAGACCTTAGTCTATTTGGAACACTTCCAGACACTATGGTAGGGTCGAACCTTAGCCAGAGTTTGAAATTGTTGACACCGCAGTCCCCGAATGCAGTTGCACAGCAGGTGCCACCAGTACAAGCCGGTAACATTTTGTTGCAAGTATTGAAAGCTCAGCAGTTGACTGAATAGTTAGAAAAGCTGAACACCCTCCAGAGTGCTTCTAAGGGAGAGGAGTATTTGAATTATGCTAGGCTAAGCATAGAAGAGGGTGAGCTCATTAAAGGAACTATGGGTGTGAATAGGTTAGAATCGTACACAGAGGCAGAATTGAGATATTTGTGCCCGAAGATTACGAGGGAAGTCAGCAATGTGCATCAGAAACTAGCAGACCTGGCAGAGAAATACGGCATAAAAAAAGAGAAGACGAAGCATTTGAAACGGAGTTATAGATTAGATTTTGAGACTAAAGATTTTGAACACATGAGATCAGCCGGAATGAGGGCACACCTTAAGGAATTGCTTCAATGTGCCCAGACTTGGGGAGCATTAGACAAAGGGGAAGGCACATGGGTGAGAAAAGAGACAAAAGAAAAAGGGATTCTGTGAAGCTGACTGCAAATGTGCAGCAGGATAAGGATCCAGTAAAGAGTTTACCAATGACAGAGATTCCAGGAGGGAATTGTATTCATGTCCTTTGGAGCAGAAGTGACATTCTATCATTTACAAATGATTATCCAAAATTGAGAAAGAAGCCAGTAGAGTGGTACCAGCAGACAGACAGGTTTGTGAAACTTGCAAAGTGCCTGTGGGAAGACTTGAACACATTACTAGAGAAAGTGGTTCCAGCTGATCTGTGGATAGAGTGTAAGAGGAGTGTAGCTTGGCTAACAAGCGAACCAGAAAGAGACAAGAATACAGGTGCACCGTCTACGAGGTAATGAAATATTACAATATGGTGACTGAATTTTTGAAAACAAGAATATTGATTGGCAGAGGATTGACAGGACAGCTCAGGAAGCAAAGGAGTCGATACATGCGTATTATGAGAGATTGTTACAAGCGTTCAGGCATTACAGTGGTACAGAGACAATTGAGGCGAAAGACATGATTCATTTTGTGTTCAGATTTGTGGAAGGTTTGAGACCTGAAACTAGCCAGATGATTAAGAGTCATTTGATTTGCTGCCAAGCAAAGCCGATTGATGAAGGGTTGCAGTATGCAAAGTACTATGGTGATGAGATTGAGTTAAAGCAGAGAAATCTGAAAGATAAGGCGATGGTGATGCAAATTAAAGCTGCTCAAACTGGTATGCAAGGGAATTTTCCTCAACAGGTATCACAGCCGTAGCAGGGAAATATGATGTTTCAGCCCCAGATGAGAGTTAGAGGTCGCGGAGGAAATGTGAATCGGTCCAGACTTAGGTACTGTATTGGTTCAGAATGATGTGCAGTGAATGAAGAAGTTATTGCCATGTCACGTTTGCAGAGTAATGATATCAATTCGTTACAGGACATGAGAGAACTGAGGGTGAGAGGTCCTAATCCAAATTTTCAAAATAATGTGAATCAGGTGCAGAATTTCCAACTCATGCAGCAGGTGCAAATGTCAGGTGTACAAATGACACAGTTGCTGCCAATGCAGCAGCAGATTCCCATGGAACCTAGACAGCAAATTCAAATACCTCAAGCCCCAATGGAACAGCAACAGATGGTGCTTTCTCAACAGGTCACGGGTCAGAGGCTTATCCAAAGTAATAACAGAGTACACCAATTCCAGTCACACAGTGAGAATGAAATAAACAATAATTGGATGAGCGACAGTTCAGATGAGGAGCCAGGTGTGCTTACAACCTCCTTAGAAGTAGATCAGAGAGGTCCCTATGTGAAGGGAAAGGTCTTGGATCACAGAGTTTCATTCTTTGTTGACACAGGAGCTACATTCTCTACAGTGAGAAGTGCAGAAGTTCCAAACTTGCCCCTTTCAGGGAAAACAGTCCAGACTGTAGGAGTAGCAAATCAGTATTTGACCAACCCGATTACTGAACCAGTTCAGGTTATAATTGGCAATTTTCAGGGACTGCACAAATTTATAGTCTGCGATTTAAGTCCGGTATCCCTACTGGGAAGAGACTTGCTGTGTAAGACAAAATTCTTGATTACTTGTTCAAAAGATGGAATTGAGATTCAGACGAATAGTGATGATGAAGATGGCCAAGCCCCAGCGATAGAAGGTGAAACTACAAATGAGAAGTACCCTCTGATTGAATTTTTCTCGATGTTCACAGTGAAGGAGCTTTATCCTGATTGCAGGAGAAAGTATGGGATTTGACAGGAAAAGAAGTAGGTCTGATAAAAGGAGTTGAGCCAGTTAAAGTTACTGTAAAGCCGAATGCAGCTTTCCCTCAACTTCCGCAGTACCACATGCCACAAGATGTCATTATGAAAGTTGACCAGATAATTGCAGACTTTGCAAAGCAAGGGGTTTTAAAGGAAGTATTGAGCAGCCCATGTAATTCACTGATAATGGGTTTGCAAAATCCCTGTGTGAAACTTCAAATTGTCCAGGATTTAAGGAAAACAAATGAGATTGTGGTCAAATGTTGTCCTGTGGTGCCAAATCCAGTTGTGATAATGTTCCAGATTCCATGTGATGCTGAACTGTCATTAATTTGTCACAAGCCTTCTTTTCCGTGCCTTTTCATGAGGACAACCAGTTTCTCTTTTGTTTCAAATTTCTAGATCGAGTTTATTGTTGGCGCAGAATCCCTCAAGGGTTTTCAGAGTCACCTTCCATATTCAATCAGATATTGAAAAAGAATTTGGAGTCCTTGGAGTTATCAATCGACTTTGGTACAGTACATTGATGATTTGCTGATTGCGTCCAAAACAAGGGATGAGTGCATGTGTGATTTGATTGCCTTCCTGAATCATTTGGCAAAGAATGGTCATAAGGTGTCTCCGCTTAAAAATTGCAATACTGTCAGAAAGTAGTGAATTATTCGGGTCACCAGATTGAGAAAGGATCAAGAAAGATATCCAGAGAAAGAATTACGGCCCTATTGCAGATAAATCCCCCGACCACACAGAGATATTTTTAGGGATGGTAGGTTACTGTTACCAATGGATTCCAAATGTTTCAGTCAATTCGAGACCATTGCAGAAGCTGACTCACAAAGAAGTCACTGACCCCATAGTGTTAGACCAGGCTGGAATGAAAGAGTTCACTGAATTGAGAGAGAGTCTGTGCAAGACTCCAGCTTTGGGTATGCCTGACTACACAAAACCTTTCACATTGTTTTGTCAGGAGCGTGATGCATGTTCTTTGCCTGTCTTGACACAAGTCCATGGAGGTGTAAACCGCCCATTATCATATTTTTCAGCTACTTTGGACCCAGTTGTAGCAGCCTTACTGGGTTGTTTGCGCACAGTTGCAGCAGTTCGTCAAAGCCTTATACAGTGTGAAGGCATTGTGATAGGACATCCTCTGTCTATAATGGTCCCTCACTCTATTGAGAGTCTACTTACAAGGTCAAATACCCAATATTTGACTGGTGCAAGGTTGACCAGATATGAAACAAGTATTCTAGGGTCACCAAATGTGTCATTGAGAAGATGTACAGTGCTTAACCCGGCAACCTTACTCCCAAATGAAAATGTTGAAATTGAAAAGATGGAAGACGTTGAGCATAATTGTCTTGAAGTAACTGATTTGTGCACAAAACCGAGACCTGACATTAGAGATACCCGATTGGAAGAGCATGACCAAATTATCTTTGTTGATGGTGCTTGTCTGAGAGACAATGCAGGGACACTGAGAGCAGGATATGCTGTGTGCACAATTACTGGTATTCTGGAAGCTTCTTGGCTTTGAGGAGTGTATTCTGCCCAAATAATGGAACTGGTAGCCCTTACTCGAGCGTGCCATGTTTCTGCTCAGCTGAAAGTTACAATCTATACAGATAGCCAGTATGGATTTGGAATAGTCCATGATTTTGGCCAGTTGTGGTCACAGAGAGGTTTCATGACCTCTTCTGGTTCACCTGTGAGAAATGGTGAAAGGATTAAAGAACTGTCACATGCTATTTGAATGCCTGAAAAGACTGCTGTGTTGAAATGCAGTGCACATCTGAAGTCGCAGGACCTTGTATCATTGGAAAATGGATATGCGGATCAAGTCGCAAGATTTTGCGCATTGAACTGTTTATTGTTCAAAGATAAGTGGGACATGTTACCTGAAGAGGAAGAAACATGTCCAAGTTTTGCATTGAAATTAATTGACACCTTGGAGGAATTGAAAATGTTACAGAATAATGTTGACATGGAGGTGAAAGGTTCATGAATAAAATGAAATGTGTGCAAAGGCAAATGAATTGTTGGTTTCAGAAGAGGGTCAATTGGTTTTGCCAAACAGTCTGTTGTTTCAAATGGCTAGGCATTATCATGGTCAAGCACATGTTGGGAGGGATGCCATGATTCGGTTGTTCAAACATGATTGGTTCAACCCAAAGTTTATACAGGTTGCTGAAGCAGTTTGCCATGGTTGTGTCATTTGCCAACAATTGAACGAGGTGAAAGGAACAGTTGTTAATTTGAGCCACATTGGAAGAGCAGGAGGTCTATTCAACAGAATGCAGATGGATTTTATTGAGTCGCCTGTATGTGGAGGTTTGAGATATGTGTTGGTGATTGTTTGCGTTTTTAGTCACTGGATTGAAGCTGACCCTACACAAAGAAATGACAGTCTCACAGTAGCAAAACTACTGCTTCGTGAACTGATACCTTGTGTCAGGTTTACGTTCTCTTTAGAATCAGACAGGGTAAGTTACTTCAACAACGAAGTAATTAAATTGCTGTGTGCAGCATTGAACATTGAGCAGAAGTTACATTGTAGTTACCGCCCTGAAGCATCAGGACTAGTGGAGCAGATTAATGGTACCTTGAAATCAAGAGCTGCAAAGATGTGTGCTTCCATGAATTTGAAATGGCCTGACCCATTGTCTTTAGTTTTGATGTCCATGAGAAACACACCCGACAGGAAGACAGGATCGTCGCTGCATGAAATCCTTATGGGCCGAGCCATGAGGTTGCCAGCGTGCCTGCAAATGCACTTGTCAACATTACAGATGATATGGTGTTGGACTACTGCAAATGTCTGGCTGATGTGGTTCGCTCTTTCTCTCAGCAGGAGGAGGCTACCACACTGCCACCGATTCATGACCCACGTCATAACCTGAGAGCCGGAGACTGGGTTGTGGTCTGGAAACACATGAGGAAAACGTTTTTGGAACATTGTTGGAAAGGACCGTTTCAGGTAGTTCTGACAACTACCACAGCTGTGAAGTGCGCTGGAATTCTGAACTGGATCCATGCCAGTCACACAAAGAAAGTGGCATGTCCACTGGATCATGAATAAGAGTTGTTGAAAGTACCAACAACAGCAGAGCAAGTCTCAGGGACGGAAAGAGACAAAAGAGAAACTGAGACCGGATCTGAGCCCGTTGAGGACGGTTCAGTCACTCCTGTGAGAGACGAAGAAGAGGACCTCAAGGAGGGTGACGGAGAGCCTATCTCAATTGAGGCAGCAGGAGAGCCTAGTCAGAGGAGGGCTTTCCCAGAAGCAGATGATCTTAAGAGACAAACAGAGCAATTGCCAGACCCCGAGGGGAAAGTAGTGGAGGTGGTTCAAAGTCACTGTGGTCTGACTCCTCCTAACCCTGTTGCAGGTCCATCAAGAGAAAACACGACAGAACAATGGTAAGTTTCAAGTTCGACTCTGAAGAGAACACTGACTAAGGGTCCACTGAAAGGAGAGAAGTGGCTGGAGTCGCAAGGAAAGGGAAAGGAAATGGTTATTGAGACAAAAATCGAGGAAGAAGTAAATACAACAAGGAGAGAAGATCTAAGTGAAGAAGAATTGAATGGCGATCAAAAGTTGAAAAGAAAGAGAATAGCAAGTTGAAGATATGCAGGTCCTGAATGGGCATACGCAACTACAAGTGAATGGCAGCAAGAATATTTGTCTTTTTATTTTGATAGAGACGTTCTGGGTCAATATTTTGGCACTTGAAGGAAGCTGATGAACTGAACTGTTGAAACAATCTGAGAGATAATCTGAGAAAATTTGTGAGAAAGAAACTGTAGAAAGTAACCAGAAGAGACATTGATAACCGGATTTGACTTTTTGAAACTGATTTTGACAAGCTTCTTACCGATTTTGACAAGAGATCCTGGAAGTGAAACTGAGGGCTGTAAACAGCAGCTGAAATGAGAGTTTGTTTGTTTTGATTTTGCACAGGTTTTCTAAATTTTCTTCTGCTTTCTGATTCTTTACAGGGCATGAGTAACATGAGCCAGCAGGGTAGGAATACTAGGTGCTGTAAATATATGAGTATTGGTTTGGCGATTGGCGATTGTTGGCTCATGAGCTCAGCTTGAGGGAGCTGGATCAGAGGAGCCAGTCTAGTAGGGATGGTGGCAGCCACATCACAGTGCACCCTGAAAGGAGGGTACACATTCCTAAAGATCTTGTGAAGGATTATAAAAGGGAGGATGACATACAGTTGTGGTTTAAGGGGTATGAGTCTGTTCTCCATATGAATCTGGTCCTTGAAGTGCACTGGGGGGCGGGTCTGTGGAAGCACTTTGAGGTAGTGGGAAGGGATACACTGACAGCCTTAGGGGATGCTCAGAAGCTCACCTTCTCTAGCATGAAGGATGCCTTGCTCACAAGGTATGGTGTCACCCCTGAGGAAGTACGAGGATACGTTTAGGTCCTCCAAGAAGAAGGAATCCCAAACATGGTTGTAATGTATTGATTCTTATTGCAGGTCACTGGATTGTTGGGTGAAGGGCAGTAAGGTAACTACGTATGAGGGGCTTTACAATCTGATTGCTTGAGAGCACTTGTACAGTTTATGTTTTCCAGAGCTGTGCCAGCACCTGATTGACAGCAAGCTGCCTGACCCCAGGAAGCTTGAGCAGGAAGCGGACTGCTGGGAGAGCACCAGGGTACAAAAGAGGTATGGGGGAGACCACGCCAAGGTGGGCAGGGTCCCTCTCAGAAGAAAGGGGGGGGGGGTAAGGGTGAACAGGGGGAGTTCTCTAAAGGGCCCAAAACTGTTTCCCAGGGTAAAGATTCCCAACCCCCGCCGTGAGAAGAAGCCATGGTTCTCCAAAGGGAAGCTAGTGGCAGGTGGTCCCCCACATAAGTGCTATGCATGTGACCAGGTGGGTCATGTGAGGAGGGACCCAACATGCCCCAAAAGTACACTGGCACCCACTGGTGCGCCGTCCCAGGGTTTGGCCAGTGTAGCACTTGGGGAGGAGTTGGTTCCGGGTGGGTGGGAGACAGCTGAGATGACCATTGTCTCACTTGGGGACAGTGAGATGTCCAGATCCAGAGAACCCTAGTGCCTGAAAGCACTAAGAAGTACAGGCAGTGGGTGACTATTAATGGACAGAGGGTAGAGGCTCTGGGAGACACAGGAGCTAGCGTGACTACAGTGAGGAGTCAGCTGGTGTCTGAAGAGCAGATTGATCCCCGGGTACTTCACCAAGTAGATGCAGTGGACAACTCAGAGCGAGCACTTGTGCAGAGTGGTGCAGGTTCCCCTTGAATGGGGAGGTCTCAGGTTCCTTGAGCTGTGAGTCAACCATGCCTGTTGATTGTTTTCTAGGCAATGACCTGGAGGATTCATCTTGGAAGGAGGTGGAACACAGGTCTCACTTGGAGATGTTGGGTCTGTCTGGGTGGGTATGCGTATCCACCCAGTCAATGGCAGCCCGTCAGGGTAATCAAGAGCCCCAAGAGCCTGAAACAGTGGCCCAGGGGACCGCCAAGAAGAGGAAGGGCAGGGGGCGCAGGAAACCGGCCCCAGAAATTCCCACAGCTAGGGAGGAGGTGGAGCCTGAGTGTCACGCCCCGGAGCCTACAGGGGAACAGGTGGCTGAACTGGGGATAGTTCCTGAGCTGTCGAAGTGGCAGCAGAAAGGGGGGCCCACCAGTGAAGCATTCTGTGCAGCACAGAAGACGTGCCCTACTCTGGAGGGTTTGCAGCAGCAGGCTGCAGACCAGGCAGCTGGCAAGGAGCCAGGATCACACCTGATTTATTGGGAGGATGACCTCCTGTATAGTGAGCCTACGTTTCCTGAGCATGGGTCAGCCCGTGTGCTGGTGGTACCCCAGTGCTTCAGGACCTCCCCACTGGGGTTGGCTCATGATGTGGCTTCAGCTGGACATTTGGGGCAGGACAAGACCTTTCAGAGGTTTGTCACCCACTTTTACTGGCCCCTAATGCGCAGGCACTCAGATGCACATTGCAGGTCTTGTCAGACTTGCCAGGAAAGTGGCAAGAGTGGGGGGAAATGTAAGGCTCCCCTCCAACCTTTACCTGTTGTGAGTACTCCCTTTGAGAGGGTAGGCATTGACATTGTGGGGCCTCTGGATCCCAAGACAGCCATGGGCAACAGGTTAATCCTGGTCTTGGTGGACCACGCCACCCGGTAACCAGAAGCCGTTCCTTTGAGAGCAATCACTTCCCCTGTGGTGGGTCGTGCTTTGATGGGAGTTTTTACCCGCATGGGGTTCCCCAAGGAAGTGGTATCTGATAGGGGTACCAACTTCCTATCCACGTATATGAAGTCTCTGTGGAAGGAGTGTGGGGCAACCTACAAGTTCACCACCCCTTACCACCCCCAAAGTAATGGTCGGGTTGAGAGATTCAACCGCACCTTGAAAGGCATGATCATGGGCCTGCCAGAGCCATTGAGGCGATAATGGGACGTCCTCTTGCCATGCCTTCTGTTCCCCTACAGGGAGGTGCCTCGAAAGGGACTTGGGATTAGTCCCTTTGAGCTGATTTATGGCCACCCTGTGAGGGGACCTTTGAGTCTGGTGAAGGAGGCTTTTGAAAAAGCTCCTAGTAAACCCCCCAGGATGTATTCAGTTACATGATGGCTTTGAGAAACCAGACTGCCCGCTTCAGGAGTCTCACACAGGAGAATCTGGAAGCAAGCCAGGAAGACATGAAACACTGGTATGTCCAGAATGCCACTCTGGTCAAGTTTCAACCTGGACAAAAAGCATGGGTAATGGCCCCAGTGGAGCCTAGGGCGCTCCAGGATAAGTGGACTGGGCCTTTTGTGGTGGTGGAGCGCAAGAGTGAAGTCACCTACCTGGTGGACTTGTGGTCTCCAAGGAACCCTTTAAGGGTCCTGCACGTCAACAGACTCAATCCTCACTTTGAGCGGACTGAACTGTCCATGCTCCTTGCGACAGATGATGGGGTAGAGGAGGAGAGTGAGCCTCTTCCTGACCTCCTGTCTGCAGGAGAAAAAGATGGGTCAGTGGAGGGAGTGGTCCTCTCCCCCTCCCTGACTGAGGAGCAGCAAGGTAACTGTCACCACGTGTTGGGACAGATTTCCTCACTGTTTTCCCTGATCCCAGGAGTCACACACTTGTGCACACATGATGTGGACACTGGAGACAGTACACCTATTAAGCAGAAAGTTTACAGGGTGACTGACAGGGTCAGGACATGCATTAAGCATGAGGTATCCAAAATGCTTACCCCAGGGGTTATTGAGCACTCCAGCTGTCCTTGGGCCAACCCAGTGGTATTGGTCCCAAAGGCTGCTGCACCTGTGCTACTCCAGAACTCAGGTTCTGTCTGGGCTACTGCAGACTCAATGCGGTCAGCAAAACTGACGCACACCCCATCCCCCGAGCTAATGAGCTCATTGACCGGTTGGGAGCTGCCAAGTACCTCAGTACATTTGATTTAACATCTGGGTACTGGCAGATTGCCTTAACTGAGGGGGGCAAGGAGAGGTCAGCATTCTCTACCCCAGATGGACAATTTCAATTTAAAGTGATGCCATTTGGGATGAAGAATGCCCCTGCCACCTTTCAGAGGTTGGTCAACCAGGTGTTGGCTGGGCTGGATGAGTTCAGTGCCGCCTACCTGGATGACATTGCTGTGTTTAGTTCCACATGGGAGGAACACCTGCAACACCTCTGGAGAGTGTTAGAGGCCCTGCAGAAGGCAGGCCTCACTATTAAGGCAAGCAAGTGCCAAATAGGGCAGGGTTCTGTGGTGTACTTAGGAATCCAGGTAGGGAGTGGCCAGGTGGCCAAGACCCAGACTGAAGTTGGAGCCTTCTTAAGTCTCACAGGATACTACAGGAGGTTTGTTAAGGGATATTGTACCATTGTTACCCCCTTAACTGAGTTGACTTCGAAGAAACAAACCAGGAAACTGATCTGGACAGAGGCTTACCAGAACGCTTTTGATGCCCTGAAGGCTGCCATGTGCACAGCACCTGTGCTGAAGGCACCTGACTACTCCAATTAGTTTGTTGTGCAAACAGATGCCTCAGAGCATGGTATTGGAGCAGTACTCTCACAGATAATGAAGAGCCTAGCAGGAGGTTACTACCCAGGGAACGTAGGTGGAGTGCCATAGAACGTGAAGCGTTTGCTGTGGTCTGGGCACTGAAGAAGCTAAGACCCTACTTGTTTGGGACTCACTTCAGAGTTCAGACAAACCACAGGCCACTCAGATGGTTAATGCAGATGAGGGGTGAGAATCCAAAACTGTTGAGGTGGTCCATTTACCTATAGGGGATGGACTTTACAGTGGAACACCGTCCTGGTACAGGGCATGCCAATGCTGATAGTCTGTCCAGGTTCTTCCGCCTTAGTGATGAGAACTCCCATGAGGTAGGGTAATTGCTCCCCACTTTCAGCTAGGGGGGACATGTGTTAGACTTTTCATCCTTGGTGTGGTCTCCATTAACGTTTTGCCTCTGTTGCCCAGGTTGTTGATGTGTGCTGGACTCTGATTTTGCTGTTTTTGTTACTCTGGGCACTTTACCACTGCTAACCTGTGCTAAAGTGCAAGTGCTCCTTTACAAAATGTGTGTGTAATTGGCTTATCCATGATTGGCATATTTGATTTATTAATTAGTCCCAAGTACAGGTCACTAGAGGTGCCTAGGGCCTGTAAATCAAATGCTACTAGTGGGCCTGCAGCACTGGTTGTGCCACCCACATAAGTAGCTCTGTAATCATGTCTCAGACCTGCCACTGCAGTGTCTGTGTGTGCAGTTTTAACTGTAAATTCAACTTGGCAAGTGTACCCACTTGCCAGGCCTAAACCTTCCCTTTTCTTACATGTAAGACACCCCTAAGGTAGGCCCTAGGTAGCCCCAAGGGCAGGGTGCAGTGTATGGTTAAGGTAGGACATATAGTAATGTGTTTTATATGTCCTGACAGTGAAATATTGCTAAATTTGTTTTTCACTGTTGCAAGGCCTGTCCCTCTCATAGGTTAACATGTGCGCTACCTTTAAATCTGATTAAAGTGTAGATTCCGTTTGGGAGCGGATGGACATGTGGAGTTTGGGGTCTCTGAGCTCACAATATAAAAATACATCTTTTAGTAAAGTTGATTTTGAGATTGTGTGTTTGAAAATGCCACTTTTAGAAAGTGAGCATTTTCTTGCTTATACCATTTCTGTGACTCTGCCTGTTTGTGGATTCCCTGTCTGCGTCAGTTTGACAGTCGGGCTGGTTGCACCTCACACTAGACAGTGACACAAAGGGAGCTGGGGTGTAGTCTGCATTTCCTGATGAGCCATCTGTGCTAGGAGGGACGGGAGGAGTGGTCAGTCACACCTGAAAGGGCTGTGCCTGCCCTCACACAATGCATTTTCCAACCCCCTGGTGAGCGTCTGGGGCCTGGCCAGGGCAAGGCAGGATTCCACATTCAAAAGAGTCTTTACTTTGAAGTAGGCCTACTTCAAAGGGGAAATTGGGTATAAGAAGGGCACCCAAAACCACAGACTTTAGAACACTTCTGTAAACCAAGAGGAACCTCTGCCTGGAAAAGAGCTGAAGAGCTGAGGAAGAAGAGCTGCCCTGCCTGTGACTGTGCTTTGTGGAGCTATCCTGCAGTTGCTGCTTCTGCCAGAGTAAGAGGGCAAAGACTGGACTTTGTGTGCCTTTTATCTTGAGAAGAACTCTCCAAGGGCTTGATTTAGAGCTTGACTCCTGTTGTTTGAAGTCTCAGGGACAGCTAAGACTTCTCTCTGCCAGCACCTGGATTCTCTGGAGAGACTCCTACTCTGTCCTGTGGTGCTCATCCAGTTCCTGGGACCCTAAAAGGAGAAGCTGGCAGCCTAAGAGGAGGAAATCCATGCACAGAGCGCTATATAGGGGAAAAGATCGACACAACTCCAATCTGCAGCTGAAGAAACGCCCCGCCCGCCTGTAATGTGACTGAAGAATCGACTCATGGAGCTGGAGAAACAACGCACAGAATCGCTGACGGAGGCTGGGAGATCGCAACCTGTGTGGTTTTCGGATCATCGTGAGACTGGATTTCCGACGCAAACACCGCAAGGCCTGCCCGGACCTAAGAGTGCTGACCGGATCGACGCATCACTCTCCTGCAAAGAGAAGAAACGACGCGCCCGACCAGACGAAAGGAGAAACGATGCAAGGTCTCGCTCGTGAGTGAAATCGACGCATCGCAAGCCCTTTTTGACGCACACTCGCCCGTGGTGGGTTATTTTTGATGCACCCAAGGTGCATTTTCACACTAACAGTGTTAGTGTGTGTTTAAAACACTCTTTTGCTTTTTAATTGATAACTTGACCTGTGTATTGTGGATTTTTGTCATTTTGGTCTTGTTTTGTTTAGATAAATATTCTCTATTTTTTCTAAACCTGTGTTGTGTCATTTTGTAGTGATTTCATTAAGATACTGTGTGTGTTGGTACAAATACTTTACACCTAGCACTCTGAAGTTAAGCCTACTGCTCGTGCCAAGCTACCAAGGGGGTAAGGAGGGGTTAGCTGAGGGTGATTCTCTTTTACCCTGACTAGATTGAGGGTCCTTGCTTGGACTGGGGTAACCTGGCTGCCAACCAAAGACCCCATTTCTATCAGCGATTATGTATGGGATATTGTTTGCAAAATTGAGTATGGGTATGTCTGTTCTTGATAAGAGTGAAGCCAACCGTACTTCTGCTTTTGAGACAACTACTGTACAAACAGCAATACAGAGGTTCAGGTTAGATGGGAAGTATTTGCATGACAGTACTAATGCGCAAAGAGAACTTTCTTCTAATGTCTTCTATTGCTTGTTGAGTGAGTATGTTGAGACGATGGATGCGAGGAATTGTTATGTGTGTACTCAGATTCCTTCATGAGTTGAGGAAGGAGGTACGTACCATAGTCTGCCTCTAACATATGGAATAAGTTGTAGTCTGCTACTAACAAGATTTTATAACCAGGAGTACATTCAGTACTTTTCCTCGAATTACGATGTGGTGTTTTCATTTGTCCCTATAATTAGATATTTGAGTAGAATAGCTAGGGATAATGACATAGTAATAGTTAGAGGTTTCTTTGAACCTACATTGACATTTGGCACAGCTTACGCACATTGCAACAATTTAACACGCTTGCTTACACCTTTATAGAAAAGCTTCCTGATCACACAGATGACGGGAGAAAGACGTTGAAGGAGAAGTTAGAAAAAGGCTTACAGAAAAGGACTTAAAGGAATGATTATGCTTATAGTGCAATTCAAACGCAAAGAAAATTTGTTTTAGATGAGCAACACATAGGGAAACTTTGTATATGTAGGCCTAGATCACGCACTGACACTTTGTGGGAATGAGTGAATGTGAACATGTGTTTTTGTTTCAAAGTAAATGGACGTTTATGTTGAATGGACAGGACCAACCTATTCCTGGGATTTCTTACATCTGTGGTCCTAATGCTTATTACCGTCTTCCAAAAGGATGGTATGGGACATCTTACTTGGGGATAGTTTTCCCAAAGATTTATCAAATAAATGATTTGAAGAAGCTTCTGAAAGTGAATGAATTACATCATATGAGACAGAGGATGGAGTCTCCTCCTGGTATAGTGGGAGATATATATGGAGCAATGATTCCCTCAGTGGGAGTTGTTCTGAATTCGATAAAGATTCGAAAGTTGTCTACCATTGTGGATAACATGCTGACAAATTTTTCAGGGGCCATACTCCTGATAGATACTGAGTTAGCTGCTGATAGAGCTTTGACTCTTCAGAATCGTCTTGCTTTAGACATTCTTTTAGCGAAGGATGGTAGAGTTTGTAGAATGATTAATGCTAGGCATTGTTGCTCGTATAGTCCTGATAATAGTAAAGAAATCAGAAACGTAATTACTAATCTGACTAATGAAAGTGCTGATTTGAAAGAATTGAAAGAACCAAGTGTTTGGGAAAAGGTTGGCAAAGGTTTTGGTTCAGTGGGAAATTGTCTCAGCAATATTTGGAATGGGATTCTATTGAAAATATTGCAGGGGATATTAATTTTCATGGTTTGCCTGATTGGAATATGGGTAATGCGTACATTATGCAAAATAATTAAATTCAAAAGGTCAGAGAATGATCAGAAGAGGTAAGGGAAAAAAAGGGAAAAAATGTTCAGGGAAAACTCAAAAAGGGAACAAAAGTATGAAGGGATTAAATTGACAGAGTTTTAGCTGATGCAAATATTTGTGGGTGATAGTGTGATTACACATTTAGTCATCAGAGGAAGGATTGCTAGCCCAGGTGTTTTAATAAACATTTTTAATAGGTGTTCATGTAGTACGAGTAATGGATTTGTGTAGAAAACATAACATGGAAAACGAATGCACTCATTGGAAAATGTGATCATGATGAGTGGCCACCAATGTTCACAAAGTGTACTTACTAGTAGTTTATTAATATGAAATGTTGACCATGTGTTTGACTAATGAAGTAATATGTCACATTAAGGGTTATGCATTATGTATTAGCTTTATTGATTGTAGGCCTTAACTTAGTGAAGGTCTTGCCCTAGTTGCCCTGCCTCATGTCAAGCTGTATTTCTTAATGTTTAATAAATGGCTGTCCTAGAGAGTTAAATTGTGATTTTCCATTGTAGTTTAAATGTGCTCCTTTTCTCATGAGAACTGACTTCTAGAAGATGCTGTTCTTGCTAAATGTAACATTATGGCGCACATTAAGACATTGGCGGTAAGTGCCGCCTACGGCCACAGCGACAGCCGCCAAAATATGACCACAGCCAGATTTGGTCATACTGGCAGATGGTGTTAAGGTGGCGCTGCTACCACCAGCAGCGCCACGCCAGTAGACCTCCGCCAGCCATATTATGAAAAATAATACGACCTGCGGTGTTCTGCTGGTGGGCGCTGCTGGCAGTAGCAGCGCCCCTTCCCATCCCCTGCCGGATGACCCCCTGGATGGAGGTAAGTCAGGTTTCCGACAGGGGGGAAGGGGTGTGGGAGGTGTTGTGTGTGTGTGGGGGGGATGTTCATGAATGTGTGAGTGTGTGCGTGAATGTGAATGTGTTAAGTGTTGTTTGCATGTGTGTGTGCATTTGTGAGAATGCGTGTATGAATGGAACTGTGAATGCGTGTCTGTGTGTTAGTGTGAATGTGGTACGGATGTGTGCGTGAATGAATGGATGCATGCGTGTATGCCTGTGTGAGTGAGTGAGTGTATGCGTGTTGCGTGTCTGCTAGTGTGCGTGTATGGGGTGGAGGATTGAAAGGGGTTACGTGGATGGAGGGGGGTGGGGGCATCTGGGAAGTGTTAGGGGGGTGGGTGGGCCTCCTACCAGTGACAGGGAAATATTTCCCTGTCACTGATAGGGCCTACTGCCATGGTTTTCGTGGCATTACAAATGCCACGAAAACCATGGTGGTAGGCAGGGTCGAAATGCCGCAGGCGGTTACATTAGCGGCTGCCGGGTTGGAGATTCTTCTCTCTGGCCCGATGCCTGCTACTGCCATGGTGGTCGGTGTGGTATATTGGCGGGCTGGCTTCAGCCACCCCGCCAATGTCATAATGTGGCAGTATGTAATGCCAGCCTGTTGGTGGTACTACAGCCACATTTTCACCGACCACCGGGGTCATAATGACCCCTTATGTGTATAATGTGTGTGAGACTGTCTTTCTCAGAAGAAGAACAATGGAGACACTGACTGGAGTATAAGCTGCAACAATATTGTTACCTGGCGAGCCGGATGATGAGGACATTGCAGGAGAAACCAATCAGTGACATGTGAACGGAGTAGTGGTAGAATTCATAGATATAAAGTTTTAGTTTTATTGGACAAAGTGTGAACATGAGATCCCTTGACCTATAAGGACTTGGGAATTAGTTTTAGGGAATTTAACTTAACAAGAGAGAAGACAGCCATTGCCCATTTACTTGCTGGCCGAAAAGTCAATATTTTCTTGTGCATCTTGACAAGAGACATGCTTAACTTTTAATGCTTAAAGACTTTAAGTTTTCTGAACTTTGATGCTGAATCCTTATGCCTTGCTTATTGACTGATGTCCTGATGACGAAGACTATCTTAGCTTGCTGACCCAACTGAGGAAAGGTATTATTATACCCATGTGAATGTCATGCATATTTCCTTTATCTTTCTAGGTACCAACTGCAGTGGTTTGGATAGAGCCATAGTTAGATGTTTTCCAAATTTGTGTTACTAAATTGTTTTGCATGAATTCCAACATGCCAATGCTAATCTGGTGTTAGTTAAAGTTTTCTTACTCTGTTAATAGGGAATAATGTTCGATGAATTTCTCTGCTGAATCTAAATGTATGTGATCTCGTTTGCACAGTTGTTCTTGTTATTAATTTGCACCATAACCTTAGAATGTGTAATAGTTCAAGTTTTGATTACGTTGAGGTTCTTCCGTAGATTTGGACAGCCAGTGTTGTTTATGTACGTGTATCATTTGATTTTGAGATTAATTAACATGACTTTAGCATTGTTAATATGGGGAAGTAAATATTCGAACTTTTACTAAAAGGTGTGGTTATTCATGACTGAAAGGTCATGGTGTGTGACAATTACTGACTCCAATTGATTACTAATATTGTTGATTATTATTTATTATTGATGTTATCGATGAATTATTGATTATTGATCTGCATGTAGAGGGAGTTATGGTGGGATCACCTTAATTGCGAGTCCAAAGGTCCATCGACCTATTCGCGTCCCATTGTAAGTTTACTTATTAAGGTCAGACGCGCTAACATAGTGATTACAATTTCAAATAATGGATTCAAATCAGTCCACAGTATTTGTGAAATTGTAGTCACCCATATGAACCTCCTTGTATCATCTTTCAGGCTTCTCTTGCAATTTTGGAACATTCGTAGAAAGAGCATAAGGATCAGCTCTCATTAAAAACACATGCACTAAACTCCCTGCATGTAAACCCCATAATGGAAATTCCAAAGTCGTTCCTGTTCCTGCTTCGGATCACTAGCTGATCCCATTGCCCTGCTTTCTGACATTTTTGCTTTCTTTTCACTTGCTGTCCCTCTCTTCCATTTTTCTTTCTACTTCTTGAAGACTGTAGTTTCGGGCATTGCCGACACCGATGACCCCAAATAAACACTCGGCACACAGGCTTATGGTTTTATGTGTCACAGGGCCTTAGGCTGCAGATATCTTGGTACTCACCCTCACTGTCTTTCTGATTGCACCGTATACTGCCACACCCTGGTTCACGCCCTTTATTTAAGAGCTCGTATCTCGTGATCTCGGGTGTACCACAACAGGTGGTCACAGCGGGGGAGGGGGGAAATACTGGTGGAATGGTGGGTGGCATTGACCCCTACAATCTGGGTCACGATGGTAGTGTCAGGTGACCAGTTCCGTCACTGGCTCGCAACACTACATTCCTCCTAAAATTAAACAACAAGTAAAACACAGAACAATACTTGACACATCTAAAAGGTGATCACGTAGCTTCACAGAGGGGGCAGGGTTGCTGCGTAAATTGTACTTGGTGGCTGCCGACCTCCCTTGATCTGTGTGTTGCCCTGTACTATTTAGTGGCCCAACACTCGGATCAGGAGTCTGTGAGATTTCGCTAGGTCCTTCGTAGTTGTTTCTGTCCACAATGTCTTCATCAGGAACAGACATATCATCATCATCAGTTGCAGGCTGATCAGGATCTTGAGCTGCACTGGGTAAAGGATTGAACTTTTTGAATAGGGACACATTGCGGGTCACAGTGTCGGCACCGCGTTGCACCATTATCGCAGATCCCTTCTGCCTAACAATTGTCCATGGGTTGTGATCAAAAGGCATACGGAATTTGCTGCCAGAGGGTGGTTCTTTTAGAAGTACAAGGTCACCAGTAGTGAGGTCTGAGGGCCTGGCCCTCTGTCTTTGGCTTGCATAGCGATTGTTGGCTAGTCGCTTGTCTTGGGACTGGCCATGGGTTATAGGCACGGGGGCCCAGGACCGATGGTGTGGAATTGAGTCAGCTACAGCTTTCCTGAGCACTGTGTGCCCCGGGGCTTGATTAGTTGTGGAGTGGGGAGTCTGGCGGTAGCTCCGTAGGAAGGAATTTATGGCATAGTCAATAGTTTGACCACTAGCATGAGCAATTCGTGTGACTTTATTCAGGCTTCGCATGAAACGTTCCAGTTCACCATTGGCTTGGGGCCACATAGGTGTGATCCGCCTGTGTCGAACACCAATGTTCGCAAAGTACTCGGCTAGCTCTCTACTTTGAAATGGAGAACCATTGAGAACCATTGTCAGTTTTGATCTCCAAGATGAGACCATGGGTTATCTTCTCGATGCGAGGTATCACTACTTCAGCTGTGAGAGCATGTATGATCTCTAATTCAGAGTATGTAGAGAGGTCGTCAATCATGACCATGGTGTGACGGCCATCGGGGAGGCTTCCAAAATCAAGACTGGCAGATATCCATGGCGATTTTGGACCGGGTTCAGTTTCAATTGGGGGTGGTCAGCTAGGATCTCTAGATGCTTGGCACCATTCACATGACCTCACCACGCTTTCCACTTGTTCATCAATGAGAGGAACCATATTTTGGATTTCAGTCGACTTTTGGTTTTGACCATTCCTTGGTGGCCATGGTGAGCTAACTGCATGGCCCTTGCATTGAGGGATGAGGGGATGACTATTCTGCAACCTCTGAGAAGACACCCGTCAGCATCGACTATGAGTTCATCTCTCACATTGTATAAACTTCGGAGAATGCTTTGAGAGCTGGAGGTGAGACTAGGTATTTGTTTCTTCACCAAGTACCATTGATTTGTCTGGATAGCAGCTAAAGCTTTCTGAAGACATTCATCATTAGCTGTTGCTTGGACGACATCCGCCACCAAGAGGGGTAGAGGCCTGGATCTGTCAGAGATGTATTTTACATACTCTTCTGTTTCCTATGCATCACACACTTCATTGTCAGACGCTTCTCGGGGATGCCTTGACAAATAGTCAGCAGGGTTGTCAGCCCTGGGATGATACTCCAACTGGCATCTGTAGTCCTGTAGTTGGAGCATCCATTTCTCTATTCTGGGAGGAGGTTTTGACCTTGTGCCGTTGAACAGGGGAATAAGTGGCTTATGGTCAGTCGTTACTAAAAAGGGGTGACCATACACATAGAGGTGGAAGTGTCTGCAGCCCCAATGCACGGCAATTGCCTCCTTCTCTATTTGACAATATCTTTGTTCTGTCTCGGTTAGAGACCAGCTGGTAAAAGCTACTGGGGACCAATCACCACCTTCTTGTTTTTGGAACAGCACGGCTCCCAATCCTTTCGGTCCCACGTCAACTGAGATTTTGGTCTCTTTTTTGGGGATCAAAGTGCCTGAGGGTTGTGTCACTTGACAGTGCTTCTTTAATGGCGTCAAATGCTGCTTGTTCTGTGGATTCCCATGTCCATGATTCTTATGACTTGGTCAGTCTCCGGAGAGGCTGTATAAGAGATGACAGGTCCTTGATAAAACGCTCGCAGTAATTTACCATGCCTAGGAAACTCTCAGTCACACACGTGGGAGGGGGTGCATCTTTGACATCTTGCACTTTTGCGGGGTCTGGCGCCACTCCATTTCTGGAGAATACGTATCCGAAGAACTGGTTCAAGTCTGTTAAGAACTCACACTTATTGTGATGGAGTGTTAAACCAGATTCTTGGATTCGGTTCAGTATCTTCTTGAGCCTTGAGTTATGTTCCGCTATCGTAGGGGCATGGATTAGAATATCATCACTGGCATTTATTGTGCCTGGCAGGTCAGTCAGCAATTTGTGTATCACATTCTGGAATACTTCAGCTGCACTTGAGATTCCAAAGTTCAGGTGTTTGTACCTCCTCAACCCCACTGGGGTGGAGAAGGTTGTGATATAACGTCTCTTTGGACAATACTAGCTGATGGTATCCAGATCGTAGGTCAAGTTTCGGAAACCAACAGGACCCACTGAGCTCACTTATGATTCGTCAATTGTGGGTGTCAGGGGCCTCTCTCTCTTGATGGCGACGTTGGAGAGTCGCATATCTGCATAGATGCAGACTTCCCCTGGTTGTTTGGGTTTTCTTGCAACAACGATGGGCGAGATCCACGACGTTGGCCCTGTCACCTTTTCTATGATGCCTGCTTTTTCCAGATGTTCTAACTCCTTTTCCACCTGGGGTCGTAGGTGGAACGCAATACGCCGATGGCAAAGGGGGCGACAGGTTGCACTGTCTTGTCAATATGTAGCCTCACTTTTTTGCCTTTTAGACACCCGATCCCTTGAAATACCTTCTGATATTGGTCGAGCAGCACTGTCAGTGATTCTCGATGTATGCTGAATGCAAAGGCGACTACCCCTAGTTTGCCCGCTGCCTTGCAACCCAACAACATCCCATGTCCTTCTTCAGCTACGTATACTCTCGCAGGGATGGCTTTGGATTCATATGTGATGGTAGTTTGAAACATTCCTTTCAGAACTAATGGTGTGTTCTGTCCGTACGCATATACTTTGATCTTCGCTTTGGTTAGCACGGGGGCTGGGTTCACGAAGTTCCTCAGCAGCTAGAATGTTTATTGATGCTCCTGTGTCAATGACAGCTAGGATGTCATGGGTGCATATTTGGACTGGGCACTTTGGCAGTTTTGTTGCTGACTGTGTTGTGTTTCGGACGGCGAAAAAGGAGTGAATGACATGCTCTTCTGCGTCATCGTCGTCCATATCACTGCCATGTTCCGACTTGTCGGTCGTTGCGTTAATGGACGCGCTGCTTGTTTGGGCTTGTTTGCTGGACCTGCATACCTTCACAAAGTGATGCAATTTTCCACAGCCTGTGCATTTCTTTCCTCTTGCCGGACACTCTGAGGGTCTGTGTGACGAGCCGCCACAGTATCCGCATTGTCTCGTTGGCGGTTTGTTTGGGTGGTCTCTGGTCTTATTTGTGGAAGTAGTGACGGTGTTGACGGTTTCTTCCTTTATCGGTCTCTGCAGGGCTGCCTCCATATGGGACGCCCTGGCCTTAAACAATTCCATTGTGCGCCCCATCATGAGTATGTCTGGAGGGGTCATCCTGATACTTCTAGAATCCATTCTCTGAGCTTTACCAACTCACAGCCCTGGATTATTTGTCCCCTTATCTCCTCCATTTCGTCTGCGAACCAGCAGGTGCTGGCCAAGTCCCTTAGCCTCATGTGGAATGGGTCGATCGACTCCTCTGCTTGCTGGCGGGCTTGTCGAAAAACGACCTGCTCATAGTCTGTATTTGCCATGGGTTCAGTGTCTATTCAAGGCAGCAATCAGAGTAGTGTGCGTCTTGGAGGTGTCCTCCAGGAGGTTTTTGGAGATTTTGTAGATGTCCTTCCTCCTAAGTGGAGGAGCATTGCGCTCTTCTGCTCGTCATCCACCTCGTGATCTCGGTGTACCACAACAGGTGGTCACAGCAGGGGGGGGGGATATTGGTGGAATGGTGGGTTGCTTTCACCCCTAAAATCTGGGTCACGATGGTAGTGTCCGGCGACCAGTTCCGTCACTGGTTTGCGACACTACAGAACACACTCCAGTACCTTGTCTTTTCAATTAAATCATTAATACGAGCTATTGTAGTCCTTAAATCCACATCTTTTCAATAGTATTTCATTTATTTTTCACATTCATCAGCTATTTCTTCGAATTTATTGTGTGCTTAATTTGCATGTCTTGCTGTGTCTTTAACCTCATTTCATCAATATTGTAATTCAAGAATATGTTTAAATCACTTGTCACCCTCAAAATCTTCCCAAATTTAATTTCTAAGAGTCGAACATTATTAGCGCTGCTGTCAGGGGACTCCTCAACCACACCCGTATTAACAGGTGAATCAGTTTGCATCAGGAAATCACCACTGATATCTTTGATAGAACTCAGCAATATTGTTATTGCAATCTCAGATTTACCACTTGCAATTGTACTCATAACCACAGCTGTATTTATATCACTTTACTATCTTCTGCTGCACCCATATCTGGTACTTCACTAGAAACTGAACTTGTTCCCTGTGTCCTACCGGTGTATAGAGGAGGTATGGCATTCAAAAGATCTTTAAAAAAGAATCCTCCTCAGATGTACCATGACTCTGTTTTTCTCCCTCATTTGATTTCTTTTTGTCATCAGTTTCCTTGATTATTGCATGAGAAATCTCTTCCACCCTCCATAGTATCCCCCTCCAGCATTTTTCTTATCGATCTCACTCCTTTTCTAGCCACTGCCTAATTGAGCCCTTCACTTGCTTCGTCCTTTTCTTTCATTCCTTCTCAGTAACCATTTTATCCCATTTGTGTAGCACCCAGCTCTTTGGGTCTAGATAATAGCCTTTAATCTAGCTTTCTAATATTAAAGGTACCCTTAAAGGAAATTGTAGGTTTTTATCAGAAGCAGTATATTCATATCATTCAGAAAACCAAGTTGTGAGAAAACTGGGCTTTTTGCAGATGTCCACTTACTTTTTGCTCCTCTTTTTGACTAATACTGGTGTTTCTGACTATGATTGTGCCCTGGGCTCTGCTAACTGAAGCCAGTGCTCTGTGTAAAAAAGTATATGGTAATTAGTTACAATTACAAGTGTTACTGACAACCTACCTACCTGTAAGTCCCTTTTATATGGTAGGGGTGTGGGTTTCAGGCCTAGCAAATTTAATGCACTTACGTGTGCACTACTGTGATGCCTGCTGTCATTTTAAAAGCCAGCCATGCCTTGCATGCTGCCTTTAGAGTAAAGTTATATGCAAATTCGACTTTGGGATTAAAGGTGCTTTTAAAGTCTGAAACAACCTTATTTTTACATGTAAGTCACCCCTTAGGTCTCCCCTCGGGGCCCCGGGGGTAGGGTGCCTTGTAACTATAAGCAGGGACATGATACAAGATGTTTAAATACCCTAGTGAAGGAAAAATGGCAATTTCGTTTTTTCCCCATTGTAGTGCACTAGCTCCCTAGGCTAACACGGGAAGACTGTTATTAAACTGTAATAAAATCTGACTATTGACATGAATGAGAGTAAATCATAATTCAAAGGGGCATATTTATAAGAAAGTGGTGCATCGGTCCTGATGTACCAATTTTTTTGCGTCACCCCTGCCCCACCTAATGACACCATGGGTACACCATATTTACAAAACAGAGCACTATGGTGGACAATAGCGTCAAAATGTTTTGATGCGATTGTGGTGCTTTGCTGCACTAGCATCAACAATGTTGATGGTAGTGCAGCAAAGCACAGGGAGGCCCATTGATTAAAATGGGTGCATCATTTTAACACCTGCTCTGAGCAGTCATTAAAAATGACAGAAAAAATTGGCACAGTGAAATGTTGTACATTTCACTGAGCCATTTTTTCGACCCTCCCTGCGTCGCAATGTCCCTCTTGCATACATTATGCCTGGTGCAGGCATAATGTGGCACAAGGGTTCACAAAGTGCCTCAATGCGAGCATTGCCCCACTATGTAAATATGGCGCAGGAGAAAGGCCTCCTTAACACTGCCCTAGCGAAGAAAAAAAGTTATGCTAGGGGAGCGCAAGGTGGCAAAAGGGGCTTGTAAATATGCCCCAAAGTATCGAAATAATAGTTAAAAGAAATCTTACGGCTTTCCAAGGTTAGATTTATTATATCTACGATGGAAAAGAAGTTATAGAACTTGTTTTTCTAGTCCTAGAGAAGCCTCTCCTGATTTGGCAGTCTTTGACAGGCTGAGCCATGGTGCTCTGTTGAGGTGTGACATGGCCTACATTGAGACAAAGAAGACATCTGGTGGGAGGAAAGCTGGTGCTGCCTTGCACAGGAAAGGATGGAGTTGGGTAGCCAAACTGGTCTTGAAAGAGGGAGTTGCAGTTTGGGGCAGAAAAAGGCCCACCCCCAGTTCCTGTACCACCAGCCAGATGGGAGCCCTGGTAATTTAATTAGCAGAGGGACTAGAAGGGGAGTACTAGGGAGTTACCCACTCTTGTAGGTAAGGTAAGCCAGACTTTAAGCTCCATGAGAGTTTTTCTCCATTTTGGAATAAAGTTAAGTGCTTTGTGGGACAAGAATATGCCACACTTCAGGGAAAGTGGTTACCACAGAGGGTGGGACTCCACTGCTCAGGGATACCTCCCCCCTGACCAGCCCACAAGCGTAAATAAATATGGGTGAGCTGCCAAGCAACTCAGATCCCTGCGTTCAAACTACAAGAAGAAGAAGGACTGCCCTGTCGGACCCTTGGACTACACAAGAGAGGACTGCACTCAGAAGGACTGCACCTGCTGCACACTTTTGTCTTCAGCCCAAAAAGACCGTGCCTTGCTGTGAAAGTTGAAGAAGTAGACTCCCTGAAAGCAACAGGTTAAAAGAGCTCCACGTGCATCATCTCCACCAAGAAAAACCAAGCTGACCACCTTCAACTGGACTTTTAAGGATTTGACAAGGTGTATTGTGGGAATTGTAGTCCCAACTTTCCAAGAAGCAAGTTAGAGATTCTGTAACTTTGGATGATTATGTGGACACTTTGAAACCCTAAAAAAAGCCTTCTGGAAGAAGATCCAGAAGTTTGGAGACATTTTGGAAACTTTTGTGAAAAAGCTCAATAAGTGAACCAAATGGTTGTTGAAAGACAAGCCATCTAGGCCTAAACGGGACTCTGCCTGAAATTTAAGTTTGCTCCGCTGATACTCCGAAGCTCTTTGTCATTGATGAGACTTCCAGGAACTAACTGAGGCATTCAAATGAAGCAAGCTGCCATCGTCGAACCCAAAGCCGGCCTGCTGAGGAGACCCGCTGTACATCAAGAGAAAAAGCTCTGGAAAAGAGACGAAGGGCCTTAATACGAGGCTGGTGGTCTGAAGACTGCCAGCCTCCTGGTGGCTGCCGGACCGCAGCGGCTGTGGGCAGACCCGCCAACCTACTGCCGTCCCCACCAGGATCAGTGATCCTTATGGGCTGACGGCAGGTCTGGTTGTAATCAGCAAGAGCAGCGCTGAACTCAGCGCCACCCTGCTGATTACAACCTTGTTTTCCGCCGGTCTTTTCATGGCGGTTTGACCGCCATTAAAAGATTGGTGGAGAACAAGTGCTGGGGGCCACGGGGGATCCCTGCACTGCCCATGTTCATGGCATGGTCAGTGCAGGGGTACCCCTGCCCAGCACCCTTGAAATGCGCACTGTCTGCTGTGCAGAGTGTGTATTTCGGGGGTGCTGGTGCCCCCTGCGTGCTGCAGCATTGTCGCCGGCTCTATTATGAGTCGGCAACAATGCTGCCACACCTTCCAACTGAGCCGGCGACAATGCTGCCACACCTTTCCAACTGGGCTAACTGGTGGAAACCCTGGTCCCGGTCACGCGTGACCAGATGCCCCTCATATGAGCTTTTTGCTTTTTAGCACTAGTAAGCACATTTTTACATTTAATCTCTAAAAATGTGTATCGCTGGTTCCCAACATTGGATTTTTTTTGTTTTGGTGTCATTTTAAATATACAAATAGAAGCTATTTGTATAAATTGATATAGGATTTTTATTATGATTTGTGTCTTATTTAGTTAATGTGTTGGCGTATTTAAGTGCTTTACATACCTGTCTCCTAAGTGAAGTATGTCTGCTCACAGCCAAGCTACCAAGGGTTGTGAAAGGATTAATTTATTGAGACCTTGACTGGACCCTATGTGTGATTGTGGCCTTATTACTAGCTGTAGGCAGCTACCTGCACCTACTAATAATCCAACTTCCAATGCAGGTACACATATAGAACCCAATGTCTGTCATCATTTGGTATTACAGGTGTTCCTTAGGCAGGTAATTTCTGACACTCAGTAGAAGGTACAACAGAAACTTTAGACTTTTCCAACGCAGCACACATTTTTTTTGCTCAAAACGATCAAAGTAACCAATCAATGACAGCACAGCGTTTTGGCAGTGTCTCCCCAGTCTCTGGCTGACTTACCAATCAAAGTGCTACTTCTCTTTGAATTTCACAAAATAAATGACCGAACAGCAACCAATCCCAGGGCGGCTCTGTCAAAGGTCAACATATCACAGCGTGGCTCTTTTAGCGATCAACCAATGACAGAACAGCTTTGTGGTGACACCTCACCAATCCCAGCACAGTTCCCTACCTGACTAACCAATCAAAGTGCAACTTCTCAGTGAATGAGGAAAGCAATTGTAAAGTCTTTCTCAATAACATACATGAAATAAACCTTGTCTGCTCAACATAAATAGGAAGACAATCAGCAAGTGAAGGTAGGACAAATCTCACAGTAGACCCAAGAACAACAAGAACAGCACCCTTCACTGGACCACTTTAAATCACAATTTGCGCTAGGCAGACTCCTGCCCAGTGGCAATCTACCCTGGCTTATGCAATTACTCCTGTGAACTGAGGACCAAAGCAAATCAGCCCAGATTAGACATGCAACCCTGAAAAGAAAAACTTGTTAATTCAGAAACCTCTATCTGTGTGCATGCAAGAACCTGCACTACATACTAATAATAGACAGGTACACCACAATATCTAGAGATACTGGATTTTGACAAATTTGATAACTAAACAAATTAACAATAGGCAAATTCTTTATAAAACATAAATCACAAATGAGAATATTACCTCTAGACAACAGTGATGAATCACCAGTTGAGCAATAAAATCAACATTGCATAACCAGACACTTCACAAATAGCATAACAATACATCTCGAAAACTCACAATTTCAACACATACCACAGTCACCTCTGAAACAAACACAACTCACAGAATCATTCTGCTAATTCACATATACACTCCAAATTATTAGGAAAGGTACTGCAAGTCAGGCCTCTCAATAACTCCTCAGCACCAGAACCTCCACTGAAAAATCCACTGTCTACTCTGGACTGGGCATAAAGGAGTAAAAAGGAACCCAAAGGGGTCTCTTAACAAAAGGAGTTGCTCTTTAATAAGCAACCATCCTCTGCTACCAAGATTTGTGGGAGCAAAACGGTACCCCAAAATGTAGACACCCCAAAATGTATCTCATTTGGTTCTCCCACAGTTGAAAGGATCAGAGATTGTGTTAAATCTTCAATTCTTTAGGCAATGTGTACCCACATTAAGGTGCTTCCCCGAATATCAAATTAGCAGAGCAACAAAGCTCAATAAGTAAATGAGGTCCACTCAATAAATAAATTCTATGATCAAGAAAAAGTTAAGAGGTTGTATTAGAAAAGTTCAAAACAAGCCAAAACAGAGTAAATGCCATGAAGGCTTTCTGTTGCAGAGCTATACAAAGTATGCCAAAATTAAAAAATATTCTAAGTCTTAATGGGAATCAAATCCATTAAAACTTGGGCAGCATCTATAGTAACATTGGAAGGTTTTCTGGTTCACCCCTAAACCGAGCAGGTTTATATACAATTCTTGCAGGAGTATTAGCAATACTGAAACCTCATTGTGGTGTGAGCAAATCAAAATACGAGAATAATAAACTTCAGTACCTTAACAAATAAGCACCATACCAATTCTTTGAACAATTATTCAGAACCCTCAATGCTAATTTCATCCAGAGATGTTTTCAACAAATATGAAACTTTGAACAATAAGGCTTTCTCTGAATGTATAGGATCAGTGAGGAAACTGAAATCCTAGATACTTATTTCAATCTTACATCCCCAACATAGAAAGGTCATGACAAGCAAAACCATACAGCAATGAAAGTAAACAAATATGACCTTAGTTTGACTGTGTTATACAGAGTCTTTGGGGATAGAATGTGCACAGGGAGACACACAAGTTAGTGTCAGAGATGCATCCATCCTTTCTAAGATGACATTTTACACAGAAATGTGGCTTAACTAAATCACATTAATGCCTTCTGTTCTATACATCATAGGAAAATAATTTGAAAGGCAATTGCACTGTCTGACTGTAGATGTAAAAGCATGTGTTAGAAGGCATATTAAACATTGTTAATGATACACAAATATAGATCTATAAAATGCTTTATCACATACTGTCATTTTAGTCTGCGCAATGTTTGGGATGATTCCTTAATGTACCCTTGCAGGTTTGGGTAAAAGTAACCTTTTCTCCCTTGCCTCAATCTCAAAGGGCAATTAGGCTGTCAATTTAATTCTATCAACACACTGCCCCATCATCTGACTGGCACACAGAAAACCTTAGCTGCGCAAATTACAAAGATTGCAGATGCAGATAAATGGACGGTGAACATCTTTTAAGGGTAGCAAGGGGTAGTATGTGCTGCTCAAGCAATCAAAGCATGATTGACTGTTTTACATGACTGAAGAGGCAGCAAGACCAGAAACTTTTTGAGGGCACTCAGGGAATCACTGTAAGAACATTGTAACTTTACATTTTACATGTCTTACTTTTAAATACCACGAGGCCTGCCTTGTTGGCTGCAAGGCACCATAGGGGTCACTTGTTAGTATTTAAAAGGAAGGTTTTCTCCTGTCCAAAAGGGTTATTTTGACAGGTTGGACTACAGGTTTAAAACTGCAACATCCAGCCTACTGTGATAGGCCTGGATTGTCAAGAACAGGCCTTTGTGGCAACAAGAGTGGAGTCTTTTTGTGTATAGGAACAGCCTACTATCTCCAGAAACAAACTCAGACACCAGAATGAAACCAGGAGTCTAGAATTGTTCCAGAATATAATTTCCAAGAGGAAGAGAAAAACTTGAGACCAGAAAAACCTTTCAACTGCCCAGGCCAAGCAGCAAGGTGAAAAACAAGGAGAAACATTCAAGAAATAGAGAAAGCAAAGATTCCACAAATCTAGTGAGTGAGCAATCAATCAAGAGCAATTGCAATCAACTTGGCTGAAAATGGACTCCCCTTTTATAGTACCAGACAGGAAGTGACATACATCAGAATGTGGTTTAGCCATCTTGGGTTGAGAAAATAATTAATGATTACATATTCAAAATCATAGTATAACATAGTGGTACATTGCAAGGAATTTTGGAACAACACTGTACAATAGATTGTATCCTAATATATATTTAATGGTATTCTAGTATGCCATGGTTTTCAGTAAAAACCTCCCTTAGTGCGGCATACCAATGAAATGATGAAGCAGACCCATAATCCATTGCTGGTTTGATTGAGCTGACATGCAAGGGAAAACAAAATGGTTATCCAGTACCCCACCTTGAGGACAAACAGGCTGCGGCAGGAGCCCAGACCAAAGCAATACTGTCGCGAGCCTGAGCACAGTGCCAGAAATGTGAAGCCATGTTTGCTTCATCACACTAAGCAATGGCACGGGAATGCTGTGATCCATAGGGGGCATTTAACTTTGCCTGCCAGAGGTGTATTTTGGACTCCATATAGTATGGGCTTTTAGGAAAGTTAAATATACCAGTTAGGAGTTAGCCACTTTTACTATGTTTTAGGGTTAAGAACATATGCCCTCGGGCATGGGTAGCAGTGTCCTATTTCACAGAGTTGAAAAACACCAGTATCATTCCACAATAAATGGAGGTGACAACCCAAATAGAAACACTTTTTCACAGTCACAATCCAACCTATCCCATGAATAATAATGAGGTTAGTTGCTAATTGTGACTCACTGCAATTGAAGGCAATCATAGGGGGTGGTGGATTGCTGATACCAGCAGGCCAATATGTCTCTGACTGCTTTTCAATAAATCATTATTTTTTTTAATGCAGTCTGTTTTCTTTAAAAGAAACAGGACTGTGTTTAGAAAGAAAATCAGTTTTATTTGTTTAAGAGTTAGCAGTGATCCTATTGACCAATAAACATTTTTTACGTTCATAAAGGGGAAGGAATCCCAAGGAAATCCCTTCCCCTTTGTAAATACTGTACCACTTCCTTTGTTGTGTCATAAAATCAATGTTTCTGACCATATTTCATTAGAAAAGTATTGATATATCAGATATCAACTTGGTATTTGGAAGATGCCCTTTCCAGGTGCCACATTTGTATCTGTTTGCAATCTCAATGGATTGGTATTAGCCCCGGCATCTTTGGTGGGGTTCCCCTAACTTTTTGCCTTCTGACCTCCTGTTCTGGTGACCTCATTTTTGCTGACTTTAGAACTCTGGGCACTTTACCAATGCTGAACAGTGCTGCAGTGCAAGTGCTCTTTCCCTAAAACATGATACAATTGGCTTATCCGCAATTGGAATGTTTAATTTACTTATTCATCCATAGTATAGTGCACTACATGTGCCTAGGTCCTGTAAATTAAATGCTACTGGTAGGCCTGCAGCACTGATTGTGCCATCCACTTCAGTAGCCCTTCTAACATGACTCAGGCCTGCCATTGCAGAGCCTGATGGTGCAGTTTTACACTGCTGTGTTGACATGGCAAGTTAACCCTCTTCCCGGCCAAACCTTCCTTTTTAATACATATAAGTTACCCCTAAGTTAGGCCCTGGACAGCCCCAACGGCAGGGCGCAGTGTATTTAAAAAGTTGGCCATGTGATTTTAAGTTTTACATGTCCAGGTAGTGAAAAACTTTTAAATGCATTTTTCATTACTGCAGGGACTATCTCTCCCTTCAGATAACATTGGGATTGCCTTATTACTTCGTGAAGCTAAATTTTTAATTGTAATTCTGAAAAAGCCAAATTTAGAAACGTGGCATTCTGAAAATGCCACGTTTACAAAGTTGGCAAATCATCTAATGCCATCTGCCTGTCTCTGAACACACATCTGGGTGGGTGACAGCTGGGCTCTTGTGCATTCCCTCCAGACAACCACACACAAAGGGAACTAAGTGTGACCGAGTGGCCATTGGCATGTTGATGGCCCTTTCTGGGCAGGGTGGGAAGGAGGAGCTGACTCTCACACCTAAATGAGCTGTGTCCTTAGCCCTCACAAAGGGCTGCATAACCCATTGTAGTGTGTCTGGAGCCAGAACAGGAAGGGCAGAACTTTGTGCACTTCTAAGGCCTCTCTTTGAAGTCTCCCCTACTTCAAAGGCACCACTTTGTATAAGAACTGGACTTCTGACCCTACCAAAATCAGTACACTTCTGTACCGCAAGACATTCTGCCAGGAAGGACTGCTGTGCTGCTGAAGGGACTGTTACTCTGCTGGACTTTGCCTGCCCTGCTGCCTGCAGCCCTCCTTGCCTGGGAGTGAGAAGGACTGGACCTGCATCTCTACATCCCCAGAACCAAAGTAACTCCAAGGGCTTGCTGACTTGCCTCCTGCTCTGAAGACTCAGGGATATCAGAGACTTCACTCACCCCTGCTACAGCTTCTGGGCTCTGCTGTGAGTCCTGCTCTGCCAAGTGGTGCCAATCCGATCCTGGGCCCTTTGAAGTGGGTTCTGCAGCTGTTTCTACAAAAATCCATGCATCGCCATCACTGCCCAAATTGGAACCACTGCATCTCTTCCACACACACCCCAGCAGCCCCTAAGGATGAGGACATTGCAGTGCCTGCTGCATGGCTCAGAATTGATGCATCACACTCAGTACAGATGCATCCCCTTCGCATCGCTGGCTGTGCAGGTTGATAATGATTCATCACCTTCATTCCCAATGGTTCAACAATGATGTATCCCTGACTGCGCGGATCGGAACGAACACATCGCCTGCTCATCGCCTTGGGAGGATCAACGTCTATGCATCTTCCATCCAAGGTACTTTTTCAGCAGGACGAGGTTTGGGCACTGTAGTCAGCCGCACTCAAATGCAGTTAGCCTGAACTTTTGCATTTACCCGGGTCTAGCATGAACAGTTAGTCCTGGTTGATGCTTTAAGCTTTTAAGCACAACATTTCCACGTATTCTTCAAAAATTCATATTGGCTTCTATTTATTGGATTGTTGCTGTTGTGGTCTTGTTTTGTTCATTAAATTAAGCTCTGTTTTTCTAACCTGGGTTATTTGTGTGTTATTTTCACTGTTTTACTGTTTTAAGTGTTGCACAAACACCTTACACATTGCCTCCTAAATTAAGCTTGCCTGATCTGTGCCAGGATACCAGAGAGTGAACACAGGTTAAATTATGGTGTGTATCCCACTTAACCTGACTTAACCTGACTAGGATTATGGTTCCTGCTTGGACAGGGTGCATACTTCTGCCAACAAGAACCCCAATTTCTAACAATTATCATATAAGAAAAAGTACTTTAATTGTTAGAAAAGCTGAATTGGAGCATTTGTGACTTTTAAAATGCTGAATATAGCTGTCCTGTGTATACCACCTTTATGTTATGTCCACAAAATGATGAGTCCATTGGTAACAATATTTGTAATTTTGTATGTGTTTTTAATGCTGCATTACGTTTTATTATTATATATGACAGGGGGTTTAAGGATTCAGTTATTGTGGTTTTATGATTGTTCATGATTGTGTGGTAATTAATGATTTATTGACTTCCGCCAACATCTAAAACAATAAAATTGATAGTTATTTTGAGACCATTTTTTGTACAACAAATGCTAGGTGGTTATGGATTTAAGAATATACGTTGTATCTTTGTAAATACGCGGTACCACTGCTACATCGCTCAGCGGTACTCACTAAAGCAGCCTCAGGAGGATGAATAGCTGAGCACCCAAAAATCAATGTGATGGAGCAGCAGATTTCATGATAATCTCTGCAGTGGGTTCATTAACATGTCTTAATTTACTAAGCACTGTTACCGACCTATTATTGGATGAGCCACAACCAGGCCCCGCTATTACCAGCAATAGATAAAGAAGAGAAAGCTAATCCCTTTCAAAGTCCGTTTGATCTTCAGGCGACTCGATGGCTGGTCCATTCGCATCACCCCTGGTAGGACCGCGCGACTGGTAACACTGGAACATATTTTCCCATTTACCATTCATTAGTGCACCCTTCTGTTGCAAACGCGGCCGTTTCAGGATTTTGTAAGTGCTACCAACCCACAGATAGCCTTGCAGTTCTTGCACGCGGGTAGAGCAGCTAACAAGCCTAAACCTGCAGTCCAGCCATGCTGCGTTGGCCAATTACTGCGGGTTCTGCGCCTGCATCCGTCGCGATGGCATCAGAGCTCTGTTTGTTTTATGATTGAAGAATGAGGTAATCTAAAGGGTCAAGCAGCTGTCACCTGCTTTGTGTAACTAAACAGCACGGGCCTAATCACATCACAGCCAATCAAGGTTATTTCGTTATACGCAGGCAGGCTCGCGGCACATCTGCTGTCATTTCAGCAGGCGTCTATCCGATGGAACACGAGGGCACTCCAAACACGTGCAGGAGGATTACAGGTTCAAACCACGCCGCCAGGATACAGTGTTTTATGCATCCTCACGTCTGCACCTCTCTTTGCTTCGTAGATGAGCTATTTCATCAGTGCAGCCCTCTGCATTTTGGTTGGACAGACAGACAAGGTAGTTCAGCAACCCGGGATATAGCAAACTGCATGTATGCATGTGATTGTATTTGTATAGTGCAGTGGTTCCCAACCTGTGGTCCGGGGACCCCTGGGGGTCCACGAAGCCTTCTCAGGGGGTCCACGACTGCTTTGAAAATTAAAAAATATTAGCAAATATTGACAAATTAGGTCCCCAGCTTCCAGTAATGAATCAGGCAGGGGTCCCTGGATTCCAATGATGATTCAGTGGGGGTCCCTGGGTTCCATTAATGTTAAAATGGGGGTCCACATAAATCAAAAGGTTGGGAACCACTGGTATAGTGCACACCTAGCTGGGGAGCAACTCAGTGCTGAAGATCAGTGTATGACCTCGGATGTAAGTCACTGTTGTTTACAAATAGGAAGGCGACGATTCTGTTACGTATTTTATTTGTGGGGGGATGTGAGGGGGCGGAGAGTAGATAATGGTCTTTGAATAAATTAGTTTTCCATTCCTCTTGGAATTGCAGGGGTGTACAAGTGGTAAGCATACCTCTCCACTCACCGGCCTTTGGTGGTGTTACGAACCCTGGAAATCTCACCCAGTCCTAGTGCAGCCAGTAATCTGGCTGAGCAGTGGGATGGGCACACATGTATCACTCACCTCCACCCAACCTCTTACAAGCACACACTCATTATCACACCCACCCATCTACAAGCACACTTGCTCACACCCTTCCATTCACAAGCACAAATACATACACTCACCATTCGCAAGCATACACACATGCACACAGTCATTCACAGCATGAATGCACAAATACACATGCATACATACACACATGCAGCCAACAATTAACAGCCATTTACCTGGCCGCGGCAGTGACACCGGGTGGTGGGAGGGAGAAGCGCACAGGGCTCTTTGGTTCCAGGAGGCTTTGAGGGAGGAAGGTTATGACTTTAAATTCCTCTGCCTCCTCTAATTAGTCGACCTTGTTAATGGGTCAGTCAATGAGAGGAGGACCTTCTCTCACGTGTCACATAGTGGGATGGAGTCATTAGGAGTTACTGAGGCCACTGTACTATGGGGTGAGGCACCACGATAGACAATCAGCCCTTTGCACTTCAGGACTTTTAAAGTGAAGCAGCTAGGTCTGATTCCATCAGCGACATTCCCTCTCATCGTGAGAAGGAAGGTCTCATAGTGCATTGTTGGACTGATGAGGTCACACCCTAAGGGCTATGAAATCTTCAGCTCTTCAAAGCTTGGCTCCGGCTATCAAGTACCTGCACATTAGAGCTTTTAAAGTGCCTGGCTAAGTGATCTGACTATGATTAGTGTCTGTCAAGATTACCTTTGCTCAGCCTGCCCGTACACATCTCTTCACCCGCCTGCTGAATTCACCAGTGTACCTCTGCAGTTCTGATGAACTGACACTGAATACAGTGCATGTTATGATAGTTTTAAGCCAAAGACATGAGCAACTCCCTGACTTCATATATTAAAGCAGTGCTGCTTGGCAAAACAGGACCTCCCATGAATTGATATTTATAGATTGATTCAAAAGAGCCTAAAGAGTAAGTAATCCAGTAACAATTGTCAATTTTTGGATAAAAAAATAACTGGAGCCTCCTGCTAAAGTGAGTGTCTCTACTAGGAGTGACTCTACATCCTGAAATGTCATCCACAGCACTGCTGCTGAAAATTGAGAGGTATGGATTAGGGTTTTGAGAGGGATGTGGTTTCAGATCCTCAGTGCTTCGATGGATATGGCCTCACTTCCAGTCCTTTACTCCCTGCATTTCTTCATCTCCAGTATCACATTACAGTCAGTCACAACAGTGAGAGAGTGAAAGAGAAGCTATAATCGTACATTATTTGCACATGTGTATTTCCATCTGAGTGTCTATATGTGCATTGAAAGATTTAGCCATATGACGAAGGTATATGCAGAACTTGTGGACATCTTATTTGTTGCTGGGGAACATATGCTTCTAAGTTACATATACCCTGTTAGCAAAAATACACAATTGTCTGCTCCACTGTCCTGGAAGTCCCAGTTTACTGCAATATCCCATAGTATGCCCCCAAACTAGTCACTAAGGGGGTCATTCCGACCCTTGCGGTCCATGACCGCCATGGCGGAGGGCGGCGGAAGCACCGCCAACAGGCTGGCGGTGCTTCCTGGGCTATTCTGACCGCGGCGGTAAAGCCGCGGTCAGAAAAGGGGAACCGGCGGTTTCCCGCCGGTTTTCCCCTGGCCCAGGGAATCCTCCATGGCGGCGCTGCTTGCAGCACCGCCATGGGGATTCTGACCCCCTTCCCGCCAGCCACACCACCAGAACCAGGATGGCGGGAACGGGTTTGTGGGGCTAACAGGGCCCCACAA
Organism: Pleurodeles waltl; assembly: GCF_031143425.1. Lineage (NCBI taxonomy): Eukaryota > Metazoa > Chordata > Amphibia > Caudata > Salamandridae > Pleurodeles > Pleurodeles waltl. The sequence continues at coordinate 904,066,668 of NC_090443.1, forward strand.
AGATTTTCACTGTCTGCTTTGCAGACATTGAAAATCGCGACGGGTGCCACTGCACCCGTCGCACACCTGCAACTCCGCCGGCTCCATTCGGAGCCGGCTTCCTCGTTGCAGGGGCTTTCCCGCTGGGCCGGCGGACGGCCTTTTGGCGGTCGCCCGCCGGCCCAGCGGGAAAGTTTGAATGACCGCTGCGGTCTTTTGACCGCGGTGCGGTCATTCGGCGGTAACCGCATGGCGGGCGGCGACCGCCGCCCGCCGCGGTCAGAATGACCCCCTAAATGTTAATGGTTCCAAATGTACAGTGCTCCTGCTGTCCTCAGATGTCCTATTGATGTGAGGCAAAAATCCTACACTAATTACTCATCAAAGAACACTCACACTTTGAATGTATTTGCTTAGAACAAAAACCTAGTCTTTGATACTTGAATTATCTGAAGAATAAATGGCTATTGCCTTTGTAACCGTATCTTCAAATCAGCATCACCACTCCTCATGAAAATCCCTAATGTTCCATTTACCCATCCACCAAAGAAGATCATAATCGGAACCCTATCACAGAGAACTAGGCTCAATTGCTGAAGAAATTTCTTTCAGTAGGCTTTGGACATGCACCCCTTCTCCACTACTTGCTGGTTTCATCCCCTACTTTCTTCTTTTCTCCCCATCCTCCACCACAGCCTAAGAAACACCCAACCATTAGCTTGATTTTGCTATTTCAAAATCTATATGTAGAGAGGTGTCTAGTGTGATACGCTGTCTAAAATATATGTCTGCCCACGTGATGTGTATCTCAGCAATGCCAGGGTCAAATACAACATGACAAATCTGTGTCTGTGATAAGGTTAATATTGCTGACAAATGCTAATCATGCGGGCATACACATTTTTATCTGCTGTAGAGATGGACACAATTTTATGCAGGATTGTTTCTAGAATAGTTCACTAGTGCAATAGGTGCCTTCTGCCACAACCTAATCTGATAACTGTTTGCATCAATTTGTGATCCAGCCATTCACTCAGGAGGCCTCCTTTTGAAGATAAAGCCTCTCTGTAATGCCAGTGTTGTTATGTAGTTATTTTTGCATCCGGGCTGGAAGTGTTGGGCACGTGAGACCAACAGGCAGCACGCACTGTGAGGCCACATCTGGTGAGTCAGTAGACTGCCACGTCTATTCCAAGCAGTGGTTAATCCTCTTAATTGTCAGAGGGGCTGTGTCTTATTGTTTTCTAGCTTGTTTGTTACTATTATGCCAAAAATTAGTTATAACCTATTATGCACTCTTGGTATTGAAATAAATGCTGACCTCATTCGGGTCCGGCAACAGTCTATGTCTGATGGCTGGAGCATGTAAGTGCTTACACCAGTCTTCAGTGAGAGACTACTTTTGCTTCCTCCCCAGCCCAGTAGCAGGCACAAAAACACACCACACACGGATCGCATAGTTAATGTCTTTTCTCATCAGTGTACAACATTCAACTGAGCTTTCAAAATTCCAATAACCATTAGAGTGGACCACTGTTAGTGGACCATTGTCAGATGTGAGAATGTCCTGTATTTCCCACACTGCAAGGATGTTGTCTAGTATCTCAAAGACTTTGGGCCTAATTACGAGGCTGGTGGTCTTCAGACCTTCAGCCTCGTGGTGGCAGTCAGGACCATCAGGGTTCCGCCAGCACGTCTGGGATCCATGATCCTGATGGCCTGGCGGTGGCAGAGATCGTAATCTGCTAGGGCAGCGCTGCCCTGTGGATTACGACCACATTCTGTCATGAAAAGGCTGGCAGAGGACAGGTGCAGGGAGCACCAGGGGAATCCCGGCACTGCCCAGGCACTTGGCATGGACAGTGCAGGGCTCCCCCTGCCCAGCACCTTCGCAATGTTCAATGTCTGCCTCACAGACAGTGAACTTTGCGAGGGTACTGGTACACCCTGCAGGCTGTAGCATTGCCCCAGCTAGATTGCGAATCGGAGACAATGCTGTAGCCTGTTTTCTGCTAGGCCCGAGGGCAGAAATCAAGGTTTTCGGCTGCTGACCTAGCGGGAAACTCCTAATAGGTCCAGTGGGGTGGCTGCCACGAAGGCGGCGGCCACTCTGTTGGGAGTTTGACGGATGGACATTCCCGTACGTCAAACTCAGAATGAGGCCCTTTGTCAGGAATTGTGAATGATGTCCTCTACCAGACTAAAGGAAATGGGAAGGCTCATCAGTGATCACCATAAGGTGATGACCATTGGCCAAAGGCCCAAAGAAATCAACTGCAATAATTTCACATGCATTCTCAGGGAGATCTGATGTCATCAGGGGATGCTAGGTCATCTTGCGAGACAGCAGTTGCATAAATGACGCTCCCTTAGTTCCCTCTCCACTTTATCATCCAAGCAAGGGAACAACACATGATACCTCAATGCCCTGTTGTTGGCTACAATGCCACTGTGGCCTTTGTGGGCTATTTCATTAACTCCCTGTCTTAAACTTGCAGGTATGAAAATCTGGGATCCTCTTAGAACAATCCTTTCATTAGAGACAGACAGTTCATCTTGGACATTGCATTATTTTTTAAATTCAGCATTGTTACTTTAAGGTCAAACACTCCCCATGGCTGGGCTACAATAATGTATTTAAGGGCACACATGGCCTTTTGAGCATTGATGATCTGCTCAATGGACAGAGCTGGAGGTGTGCTGGATTTGACAAAGCCGTTGATTTACTCCTCTGCAGTTTTTGACGTTGAACTGTGCCACTGTTGAGGTACTCATGAGAAGTATTCTGCATGGTTTTGATTCCTGTCTGGTTTGTGCACACTTGTATAGTTGTACTCTTGTAGGTGCAACCCCCACCTCTCGATGTACAGGGGCATCTTGGCTTTTGGTTCATCAATAATGGTGAGTAACGCCTGGTGGTCAGCGACGATCACGAAATCCTTTTCATACAGAAACTCATGAAAATGTTCACAGGCCCATTCCACCACCAGACTCTCCTTTTCCAGTTGGGAATAGGCACATTCTGTCTCAGACAAACTCCTACTGGCAAATGCCACAGTGTGTCTCTGAGCATTTGGATGTCCACTGAGCAAGGATTGCTCCCAACCCCACTTGGCTCATATCAACAGTGATCTCAGTGTTCAATTTAGCATCAATGTAAGCCATCTCAGTCACATTTTTGATGGCATGTTTTATATTTTTGAAACTGTGAACACACTCAGCATACCATCAGGAGTGGACATTTAATTTTGTCAGGTCTCAAAAAAGGGCACTCACTTTGGCTAAGCCAAGAAAGACCGTACCATGGTGACACCTTGTGGTGGACTGGTGACTGATAGTGCTTGTACTTTGTCAAAATCAGGAGTCATCCCTCCATCAGAACATACATGTCTAAGGAACTTGATCTTTGTTTTTGGGAAATTCACACTTTTTGGCATTTAAGATGAGGCCAGCATCTGTAAGTAATTGACACACTTGTGTTAGGGCTTCATCATGCTCCTTCCGTGTTGTGACAAATACCAATATATCATCACTGTAATATAAGGCATGTGTCACAGTCTGAATAATCTTGTGGTTAACATGTCAGAATATTTCTTCAGAAGAGGTCACTCCAAACCATAGTCTTTTATATCTAACTAAACCAACATGAGTTGAAAAAGTGGTAATAGACCCGCAGTTCTCTTCAAGTTCAAGCTGATGGTAGCCCTTGTTTAGGTCTAGGTGGGGGAAAACTTTGGCTTTATTCAACTGCACACTCATATCTGCAATGTGCGGACCAGGATGTCCCTTTCTCTTGCAATTGCTTTGTTGGCTTGGCACATATCCACCCAGATGTGCACTGCACCTCTACTGTCCTTTTTTGGCAGTACCACAATTGGCGACACCCATGGTGTGGGACCAGTAGAGCACTCAATAATGTCATGTTTCAGCAAAGCTTCTAGCTCCTTCTCGCCCTCTTCTTGTAAATAAAATGCTATCCTGTGGTGTCACTGTGGAACAGGCCTGATGTCTTCATTAATGTGAAGTTGCACCTTCATCATTTTCAGCCTTCCTAGACCATGAAACAGTAGCAGGAATTGACTCACAATTTCAAGTTGCATATTTGGGTTGTAATTGATGGATACCAACCCAGCAGTTGCAAAGGTAAGTAGGCAATCACTAAATGGAGTACCTTGAAGAAAGTAAATTGGGGCCTGAGCATTCGTCTTGTTATGTTGCAGGATTGCTATGAATGAACCTTGACTCCACAACGGTTTGGAAGCAGCCTATGTGTACACTTTCGTACTTGATACTTTGAGTCATGGTACAGGCGATAAACTGTGAAATTGTTCAAGTAACATGATATTGATTGATGCACCACTATTGATTAGAAAAAGGGTACAGGGCAACCATTGATTTTCAGTTGGATTTTGGGGCAATGTACATATAAGTTATTTTGCTTTCTCAGCTCACTTGTTTCTGCCCTCTTTCCCACTTCCGTGCGAGCAGCAAGGCCCACTTGTGCATGTTGTTCCGTTTTATCTATGATCATCTCACGATCACCCTCTTCACTGTTGCTTAATGATGGTGTTGAGGAACTCGTGAAGGATGGATCTGATGATGATCAACTTGGTTTAGTTTCGACTTTTTGCACTTTAGATCGTTTTTTGTCTTTGTGGATGCAGCAAGACTGCTTCTAGAAACTTATGGCATCCAACTTCTCATCCTGTTGTAATGCATTTGGTTTTTCCTTCGCTTCACAAACAGTTCTAAAGTAGTTCTCTTTTCCACACCCTTTACATGTTTGTCCAATTTCTGTACATTTATTTCATGTGGAAATGAAGATCCACATCGGAAACACAGATTTTTTTTTTTCCAAGCATGTGCTCTTATGGGCATCTGCTTGGCGCTGGTGTTTACTCTTCATGACTTTTGCTGTTCCTGCTTTCATGCCAGCAATTTGTGTTTGACTCGTTCCTCAGCTCAAGTACCCAATAATAACTTTTCTAGACTGTTTCTCAACACGTGTATCTGCTGAATGAATCAGATAAACAACCATCAATGACTCTGAGGCACATGGCTTGTTTATCATTAAATTCACTACATTTATGGTATTTTATGAGCAAATCAAGCCTTTCAACAAACTCATCCATTGTTTCACCAACTCTTTGTCTTGCTTTTTTGAAAATGTACCGTTCATAGCTGACGTTTGGCAATGGATTGAACTTGGCTCCTAATGCTTCTTTGATTTAACAATCAGATATTGTCTCATTCTGTAAAAGTGTTTTTATCTCTTCTTTCACTCCATCACCAGTGAAATTCTTTAAGTATGTAATGATTTTCTCTCTCATCACTTATATCTTCCAGAGCATCTATGAAATCATCAAAATTCTTGATCCCTGTGGTACATCTCGCACCAATATTCTGTTTTTGGCAGTATCAAATAGTGGCAGAGGTTTCAGGAAAGCAGCTGCAGTGTATTTCAACTTTCTTTCTTCTGACATTGAGAGTATGTGCTGTTCAGGCAGCACTCATTGTGCACCTGAACCCACGCCTTCTGGAAGTACCAGCTCAGTGCCTGAACTTGAGTCAGTGGACCTGCTCAGTGGATGTGTGGCACCTTCTTCATTTTTGATGATGAGTACAAATTCTGTTTCTTGCATGGTCTGGTCTTTACTTTCGTCTTTTTGTGTTGTTTAAATCATTTCTTTGTGTATTTTGGGAGCTTTCTTTTTCAGGCCAAACTCATGAACTAGCTATCTGTGGGCCGTGCCTTAAAGCAACCTCACTCGAGGAGAGTTTCAGAATGTTTTGGATGCAGATCGGCCTCTCCAGCAGATTTCAACTGGTGTTTCTGATGCTTCAGTTGTGACCGCTGGTCTTGCTGGTGAGTATATATTTATTTCTGGTACTTGGTTGTTACTGCCATTAGCATTTTCCTTGTATGGCATAAGGCTCTGTGTTGTGGTGCAGCACCTTCTTTTTTCCTTACCCTCGCTGGCAAGTCTTGGTGGGCTTTTCCAATGGTGCTCCCTTGTTGGGCCTTCAACTCCTCCACGAGGCCTCATACGGTCTGTAGTGGTGCTTGCACTTCACATACACTAACTGCAGGCTTCTTCATTTCAGCCTGGGAGCATGTGGAATGCACAAGCAGTTTGCTTTTCTTGGAGACTCTCAGGGAGATCACTTCTGTTTCTTCGGGCATGTATCCCCTACTCATCGCCAGTTGTCCTGTCCTCCCCAGTTTGGTAGCATGCATAAGAACAAACCACAAATAAAGCTCGTAATTAATGTCTTTACTCACCAGCATGCAATATTCAACTGAACTCTCAAAATCCTAATAACCATAAGAAACCACAACCTCACACCTCCCAGGTCGATTACATAATGTTCTTCAAAAGTCTGCACCTAGTCATGTGGTCCTAGCTCTTACAGTTCTTAGACACTACAATTACCAGGGCTGGAGAAATCCCATTCCTGACCTTGGGGCCCTGGAATACCTCTGTGCTTCCCCCTTCGGTGACATACTAAGTGCTGCTCCTAGTGAAGCGCCACTTTACTTGCGCCCCATAGTGCCCCCCTAGCGCCATCATGGTAGGGCCATATTTAAAATACGGTGAACCATGGCAGTAGTTAAGGTGACTAGCATCATAATTTTTTACGCTAGTCTGGCACTTTGCAGGATTAGCGTAAAAAATTATGATGCTAATCCTGCAAAGCACCCAGAGGCCTATTGTAATCAACGGGAGCCTCTGTTTAAAGCCTGCACTTAGCAGGCATTAAAAAAGATTAATTCAGGGCATTTTTACACCCCCCCCCAGCACCAGAACATCCCCCTTGTGCACAAATAATTCCTGGTGCATTACGCCACTTTGTAAATATGGTGCAGTGTTTTTCCCCTTCCAACACCACATTAGTGTCAAAAAAATGATGCCAATGTGAAGTTGGAACGGGACAAGGCCAGCATAAGTCTGGCCCTAAGTGTCATAGCTAAAGGTAGACATGAGCACTGCAGGTTTAAGCCCTGCAGTGTCTATGGCTGCACTCCAATCAGCCCGTCACCCTCCCTTTTCCAACTTATCTTGAAGTTGGAAAAGTATGGCATGAAAAGGCAGACTGACACCTGGTCCCTGCAACAGTACAGGTTTGAAGTTTCAGCTTTATGTCCCAGTACTAGAAGCTGTAAGGAACAAGAGTCAAAACAGGACCTGCAGCAAGGGAAGTAAAACAATCTTTAAAGCTTTTAAACATCGTGGTTACAGTGTGAGTTTTTGGTTAAGAACGTGTCTGTGAGAGAAAGCTTGCATATGTGGGAGCATGTCTGTGCATGGGTGTGTGAGAGAGAGAAGTGGGAGGATCAGTGAAGTGAGTCAATCAGTGGGCAAAACCCTTTGATACATCTGGCCCTAAGTGAGCTAGAGTTGTACTGAGAGACTGAGTGCATCGTCTGACTCACCAAGAATTCATGTTTTCTCACTGGAATTCGAGCCAAAGGTTACACCCCACAATTTTTAATGTTGGCCGCCACAAGTGATTCCAAGTATCTGAGGGTGATTAAAAGCACATACTAGAATGGGAAGCAGTACTACAGGTGTACTCTTTTAAGCAATTTTACACGCCTTTATGAATTGGCCATGAAACACCCAAATCCCTATTAGTAAAAGTGCCATGAGGGCATAGCCCTTTCTATTTGTACTAGCTGCATAAATATTCCTGATTTTTTCTAATTGTATTCTCATTTTAGATGTTTTGGGGGTCAATGCACAAAGATATGTAAGACTACGTAAAATAGTACTCCATAGCCTCAGTGGGGGGGGGGAGTGCACTTGCGCTCTACAAATACGCCAGTGTGCCGTGTCTATAACAGATTTATACAGCGCTGTAAAAAAGTTCCAGAAAGCGTAATTATCAAGCCATATGTGTGTCTCAGTTTATACGAAAATCCACCGAATGATGTTCGCATTTTAATGACTAGAAATCATGAATATTAAACAGTAGAAAAGTTGACAGTATTTAAATGAGCATCATTAACAGACACATAAATTAACAGGATTTTTAGTTCTTGTGGAACCACCGTTTCAATGTTAATTAAACAACTGGAGTGCTCTTGTGCATTCCAAGCAAACTGTCCCTAATGTGCACTGCTGAATACCATTATGGGTGGCTGCCTTGCTGTTTAATTATTTTCAAGCTGATATTTTTCCCCTCATTGCTGCAGTGGCTTTCTGCTTGTCTTGCATTCGGAAGGTGATGGGGCGGGTTCCCAGAGGAGCCTAGCAGTTTGATCTGCAATACATGTGGTGCTTGTACCAAAATATCCATTTTTGTATCTAATAAAACATGCACATACTGTATTAGTGTCGCTCCCTAACCCTGGGAAAAAGTCTAACCACTTGACTGTATTAATTTTCCATATACGTAAGAGGGAAATGATTTGATAGTTTATTAGGATTTCAGCGAGTGCTCTCCGTTTAGGGGCACTAATTGATGCACAGTCCATTTCTAGCTACAGAAGAATGACTAATAGGACTTGACTTCAGTTCTGAAATAACCTTTGTTATATGACTCCTTTGTATTCAAGAACATAATCTGAAAAGCAATTTATTTATTGTGAACTATCTGCTTGTACAAATGTCAGAGCCAGGCCGCTTTGGAGACTAAAGTCCTCTTCCCACTGGAGAGGTCCATAACAGAGTTCTTAATTTGTAGAATACATCAGCAGATAAAGGTAGAGGAGCATCATTTTCCTTAGAAGCCTGCAGCTGGCACTGCCGAATACCAAAGCCCCCTCGTTTTGATTCCAACCCATGCCTCTTTCTTCCACCACCCTGCATTTCCTGTCTCTTTAACTCACTCTTGCAGAGTATTTTTTCATCAAGATTTCTCCATTCTTTCCTCCTTGCTCTCTTTTGCGCCTTTCTCTTTCTTTCTCTCGATTAAAGTGTAATGGTGAAAAATAAGTCCTGACCCCTAATAATGAGCGCCGGTACCCTCGATCTGCAGCCACCTGGACAGATTCAACACTAGAGGCACATAAAGCAAGATGCAAACGGCCACCTTTTCCCACTGGTACAGCCTGGCTATAGAATGTACTTTTAATGGCTGATGCTGGCTGGCACTGCTTTATAAACATACACTCACATCAGTGAGCTTAAAATAATTGATTTAGTTGATAGACCCAATGTGGCATCTTCATCATTCGTAAAAGTGACATTTCTTGAGGTGAGTCAATAACTGTGTTCAAGTTCAAGACTTTATGCATCACACATAGAGCACTCCATAATGCTACACCATTCTAGGATCAAATTACAGACACTTCCTTGGGGATTCAAAGGGCACGTGTGCATGATTTTTACACATCTGGGACACTGTTTAATTAATCAATCATGATTTATAAGGGGTGATTAATCACCCAATAGGGTATCCAGGCGCTTGCCGGTCCCGGAGGTATATGCAAACAGCCAGGTCTTGAGGGCCCTTCAGAATTCTTGAAGTGAGGTGATGGTCCAGAGGTGTGTGGGGAGCCAGTTGAAGGTTTTTGCTGCAACGTGAGATAAGGAGCATCCTCCACTTCAGCTTAGGTAGATGCATGGAGTATGGGCAAGGGAAAGGGAGACAGAACATAGTCTTCTTGATGGTTGGTGGAAGTTCAAGTGATGGTTAATGTACACGGGTCCTTGGTTGTGTGCGTGAGTCAGCAGCTTGAATTGGCATCTCTTCTGTACTGGGAGCCAGTGGAGTTGCCTAAGGTAGGGTGTGATGTGGGTTCATCAGGGAAAGCCGAGGATGAGTCTGGCTGTGGCATTCTGTATGGTCTGAAGTCTCTGTAGGCGGTGTGCAGCAATTCCTATGTAGACGGCATTGCTGTAGTCCAGACAGCTGGTGATGAGGGCCCGTGTCACGGTACGTCTCATGTGTACATGTAGCCACTTGAATATCTTACATGGCTTGCCCAAAGTGAGGAAGCAGGCTGAGGAGAGAGCATTGATCTGTGATTTCTTGGTCAGCTTGTTGTCAATGATGATTTTGAGATTTCTGGTGTGGTTAGAGTGAGTGGGTGTGGGTCCTAGGTATGATGGCCACCAGGAGTCATTCCATGTGTGGCTGCTGTTGCCAAAGATCAGTACTTCTGTCTTGACTGTGTTAGATGCAGGCAGTTGTTTTTCATCCATCAGTGATGCTTGTCATTCATCTGTGGAAGCTGGTTCTGGTGGTGGAGAGGTCATTGGTGAGTGAGAGAATGAGTTGGGTGTCGACTGCATAGGAAATTATGTTGAGACGGTGAGATCTGCCAATGTTGGCCACCGGGGTCATATATGCGTTGAAGAGATGAGCCATAGTGGACCTCACAGGAGATCTCCTTGGATTTGAAGATTAAATGTGGGAGATGGATCTTCTGGGTTCTTCTGGTGAGGAAGGAGATGATTCACCTGAGCGCGTCTCCTAAGATGCCGATGTATTGGAGTCTTTTGATCAGCGTGTGGTGGGTTTTGGTGTCAAAGGCTGCCGAGAGGTCATGGAGAATCAAAGCTGCTGTTTGTCCTTGGTGGAGGAGGCTTCGAACATGATCTTTTGCTGCAGTCAGGGCAGTTTTGGTGCTGTGATTGCTGCAGAAGCTGGATTGGGAGGCATTAAGTAGTTGGTTCTGCTCCAGGTATGTCATGAGTTGCTTGTTGATGATCTTTCCCAGTACCATCACTGAGAATGGGAGCAGGGAGATTGGCCGGCAGATTTTGGGTTTGCAGGGGTCGGCAGAGGATTTGTTGAGTAGTGGTCTTACTTTGACATGTCTCCAGGCATCGGGAAATGTTGCGATATTGATAGAAGTATTGACCAGGGTGGTGAGTTCCTGGACGATCTTTTGGCTTCCAAGGTTGAAGATGTAGTGCAGGCCTGGGTCTGTGGGAGCTCCTGAGTTGATGGATGACATAGTGGAGGTGATGTCCTGGGTGGAGAGGATGTTCCAGGTGGTCAGTATGCGATTTGTGTTGATTACAGTGCCGGCATATCTGTTAAGGAAGTCCGTGGGTGTGGTTTGGGGTTCGATGTTTCTGTATATGGTTGCGATCTTGTCATGAAAGAAGTGGGCAAGGTTGTCACACAGCTCCTGTGAGGGTGTGATATTGTTTTCGCTGGCAGCCAGGTTGGAGAATTCCTTAATGATGTTGAAATGTTCCTTGGTGTTGTTAATGCAGGTTTCAATGCGTGTGGCAAGGGCTGTCTTTGTTGCCCTCAGCAGGCAGTGGTACAGGTTGAAGGAGATCTTGTAGGCTGCTCTGTCAGAGATGTCCTTGCTGACGTGCCGTCTCCTCTTCAGCTGTATGCTGTCTTGATTCGTTGTTCTGAGTTCATGGGTGTACCAGCTGGCCTTTTTGGAGGATTTTCTCTGGATGTTGCTCTTGATGGGGACGATGCTATCGGCTCAATTGGTGACCCAGACATTGAAGTTTTTCACTTCCTGATCGAAGTTGGTAGCAGGGTTGGAGGTGTTGAGCGTGTTCGCTGAAGGATTAGAGAAGGATTAGAGAAGGGGCTGCAGATGACAGTGTGACCCCTTCTGTAATATTGATAACTCTGGCAGGCATTCAGCACCACAAAAAGGTGGCACATGGTCAGTGCTTGCCCTGAGGGCAGCCATCAGGAGGGGGAACACTTGCCCCCTATCTCATTCATGTCTCACTAGGCAGCTGCAGTCACTGACTGCATCCGCCTGCAGGTATATCCCTGCCACCCATTTAAAGTGCAGATAGGCGCCACATACGAAGTAAAAGACTAAGCACCTGTTCCAATCAGACCCTCTGTATTTCATGGATGTGCTGCCCCCAGTTTGCATTTGCCATGGAAGCAGTGCATTATATGTAATAAGGCACACTGTCCTTGTTTGAGCCAGGAACACCAATTTGAATGCGTGACAGGAAGCAGACAGGGAGATTGTGCCATATTTGTAATCTGGCCTCAGATTGTCACCATTTTGTCACAGAAAGCATGGAATAGTGTTCACTCAAGCCTAAGGACTTCACAAACAATTCCTGAAGCAAGTTTCGTGATATTTGATATTTGTTATGTTTTGTGATTCATACTTTTATGGGAATTAGCCCAAGAAGTCCTACAATATTGAATTAAGGGTAGGATGTGTGAAAGCTACTATAGCTGCTCTTTAGTTGCATCCCTGACATGTTGTCATATTTTAACCTTTTATACTGTTATCAAACATTATCTACATTTGTATAGCAACTTCAACCATTAAGAGGGCAACATAGAGCTTACTTAATCTAAGATTTTAAATGACTGTGGCTGTATATGGTTGATTGTGTATAGTCAACATAGATTTGCTAAGTCTTTGTTTCTATTTTAATACCTCTGACATTGGATGCTGCAACAGTGCTAGGATCCCAGAATATCTGGACTGCTGTACTGTAGCTTGCACAGTTCAAGGACAGCAACAATAGATGAGGTTGCTGCACTGTTGTTGGACAGTTTGAGGACTGCAGCAGTATACGAGCTGCTGTACTCTAGCTTACACAGTTTGAGGACTGCAACAGTATATGCGCTGCTGCCCTGTTTGAGGACTAGTACTACACAAGGCTGCTGTACTGTTCCTTGCACAGTTCGAGGACTGGGACATATACTAGACTGTAACTTGCAGAGTTCGAGGACTATATTTATGAGGCTACTGTTCGGTAACTTGCACAGTTCGAGGTCTCTAGCAGTATATGAGGCTTTGTTACTGTAGCTTGCACAGTGCAAGGACTGCAGCAGTATATGAGGCTTCTGTACTGTAGCTTGCACAGTTAGAGGTCTGCAGCTGTAAAGAAGGTGGCTGTATTGTAGCTTGTACAGTTCGAGGGCTGCAGCAATGCATGAGGCTTTTGTACTGTAGCCTGCACAGTTCGAGGTCTGTGGCAGTATATGAGGTTTCTGTACTGTAGCTTCAACAGTTTGAGGTCTGCAGCAGTAAACAAGGTGACTGCATTGTTGCTTGTACCGTTCGAGGACTGTAGCATTGTATGAGGCTTCTGTACTGTAGCTTGCACAGTTCAAGGACTGCAGCAGTGTATGAGGCTTCTGTACTTTAGCTTGCACAGTTCAAGGACTGCAGCAGAATATGAGGCTTGTGTACTGTAGCTTGCACAGTTCGAGGTCTGTGGCAGTTTATGAGGCTCCTGTACTGTAGCTTGCACAGTTCGAGGTCTGCAGCAGTGAACAAGGTGGCTGTATTGTAGCTTGTACAGTTTGAGGGCTGCAGCAGTGAATGAGGCTTCTGTACTGTAGCTTGCACAGTTCAAGGTCTGCAACAGTAAACAAGGTGGCTGTATTGTAGCTTGTACAGTTCGAGGACTGCAGCAGTGTCTGAGGCTTCTGTACTGTAGCTTGCACAATTTGAAGACTGCGGCAGTATGTGAGGCTTCTGTACAGTATCTTGCACCGTTCGAGGTCTGCGGCAGTATATGATGCTTCTGTACTGTAGCTTGCACAGTTGGAGATCTGCAGCAGTACATGAGGCTTCTGTACTGTACCTTGCAAAATTTGAGGTCTGCAGCAGTTTTATGAGGCTTCTGTACTGTAGCTTGCACAATTTGAGGTCTGCTGCAGTTTTATGAGGCTTCTGTACTGTAGCTTGCACAGTTTGAGGTCTACTGCAGTATATGATGCTTCTGTAGTGTGGCTTGCACAATTGAGGATTGCAGCAATATAAGAGGCGGCTGCACTGTAGTTGGACAGTTTGAGGACTGCAGCAGTATATAAGCTGCTGTAGTGCATCTTGCACAGTTTGAGGACTACGACAGTATATGAGCTGCTGTCCTGTTTGAGGACTAGTAGTAAACAAGGCTGCTGTACTGTAGCTTGTAAAGTTCGAGTACTGGGCCATATTCTAAACTGTAATTTGCACAGTTCAAGGACTATGTATGTGAGGCTGCTGTACTGTAGCTTGCACAGCTCGATGTCTGAGTCAGTATATGAGGCTTCTTTATTGTAGCTTGTACATTTCAAAGACTGCAGCAGGATATGAGGCTTCTGTACTGTACCTTGCACAGTTCAGTATATGAGGCTTCTGTACTGTAGCTTGTACAGTTCTAGGACTACAGCAATATATAAGGCTTCTGTAGTGTAGCCTGCACAGTTCAAGGTCTGCAACAGTATTTAGGCTTCTGTACTGTAGCTTCGAGGACTGCGGCAGTATATGAGGGTTCTGTACTGTAGCTTGCACAGTTCAAGATCTTCGGCAGTATATGATGCTTCTGTACTGTAGCTCGCACAGTTCGAGGACTGCAGCAGTATATGAGGCTTCTGTACTGCAGCTTGCACAGTTCGAGGTCTGCTGCAGTGTATAAGGCTGGCTTCTGTACTGTAGATTGCACAGTTCGAGGTCTGCGGCTGTATGTGAGGCTTCTGTACTGTAGCTTGCACAGTTCGATGACTGCAGCAGTATATGAGGGGTCTGTACTGCAGCTTGCACAGTTCAAGGCCTGCTGCAGTGTATGAGGCTTCTGCAGTGTAGCTTGCACAGTTCGAGGTCTGTGGCGGTATGTGAGGCTTCTGTACTGTAGCTTGCACAGTTTGAGTACTGCAGCAGTATATGAGGCATCTGTACTGTAGCTTGCACAGTTTGAGGTCTGCAGCAGAAATACGCATCTCTCCATTCCCATAGGGCTGCGCACGCGCTCAGGCTGGGAGTGTAGAGCCAGCCCATCTGGAAGTCAAGGTGAGAGTAATCTGCCGAAGGACAATGGTCATTTGAAAGCACTCGATTGCAATTAAGAATTAAATAATGTCTCAGGGTGTCTGAGCAGCGTGATTGGCTTTATGGCATCCTGTGAGTTGACTTTGTGTGGTCACATTGACACAACCTCCCGGGACCCAGACTGCTGTGCTCCGCACATCTGCCAGCGCTTCGGGGACATGAAAGCGGCAGGTTGCAGCAATGCCTGAAAGCAACTGAATCAGCTCAGCTTTTAAGTGAGAGAGGTGGCAAAACTGTGGATAAACAACCATGGGAATCTTTAGCAATTTCTACTAAGAGCCTACATTATAGGTTTGACTCTGTCATTGATTAGAGGTATGACGAAGGCAACCACTGGCTGGAGTGGCACACTGAAGCCTCGATGGCCATAGAATTGTTTCTGATACCCTGACGAGTGCCTACGTCTCGGTAATACAGTAAGTGCAAATATCACAGAGACATTTGAGTCTAACGTGCATGTTGCACATCTACCAAACTAAAACTCTACATATTTATTAAAACTTTGTCTCCCTCTCCGAGTATATCATGCAGAAATGTTATTCATTTGAAAGATGGGTGATATTTTTTAGATTCACGTGACTCAGAGATTTCGGTCTGGCAGTGTGCCATTTTGTTATTTTAAAAGCATAGTAGTGGGACCTGGCCCAAAAGGTCAGTGGAGTGTTTTTATGTTTTTTTTTTTTTTTACTAAAACCTCTGCGCCAGGATAAGCTTATAAACATCTCAGAAATACTAAGGGGCATATTTACAAGAAAATGGTGCATCAGCCATGATGTGCTACTTTTCTTGCATCGCCCTGTGCCCTCTAACGTCACCATGGTAGAGCACCATTGCGCACGTTAGCACAGTAGCATTAACATTGTTCATGCTATTGGGGCGCATTGGTTGACTAGCGCCAAAGATTATGACGCTAGTCCAGCAATGTGTGGGGAGGCCCACTGCAAACTATGGGAGCGTCACTTTAACACCTGCCATGGGCATACATTAAAAGTGATGGGAAAAATGGTGCAGTGAAAACTCGTAAATTTCACTGCACCATTTTTCTGGGCCTCCTACTGGGAGGACGCCACCCTGCATACATTTTGCCTGGCGCAGGCATAATATGGTGCAAGGGGTACAAAGTGCCGCACTGCATGCAGTGCGCCACTTTGTAAATCTGGCACTGGGAAAAGGACTCCTTGTCGCCACCCTAGTGTAAAAAAATAATAATTATGGTAGGGCAGCACAAGGAGGCCGTAGGGCCCCTAAATCTGCTATATTTAGCATATATGAACACTAGGCAGTTGTATTTGAAACACTAAAGTCAGACATTGATCTTGGACTATTTCCAGATACATCTCTATGCTTATACTTGCAGTCATCCAGAAATACTCCCATTTTCACAACTCCATACTGTCTTTCGTGTGAAAATACAATCAAAGGTAGTTTTCCACATTTTGATTTTTCCTACCTGAGTTTCCACGTGGCATTAGCTGAATTTCCATGTAACATTTTCATGTTACTCTTATTTTTTTATATCTGTTCTTCCTATTTTTAAGGTTGCTTCATCGCCTTTCTAGACAACTTTATGCTACAGCCCACACTTCTCTTAATGACTTCTGCAGGTTATAATGAGTTGGTGTCCAAACAGCTCCATTACAGGGAGTACTATGCAAATTATACATGAACCAAGTGAAGGCATCTGAGGGGCCTCGGAGAGAAGGTGCTGAAAAGCAACAATTCAACATAGTGAACAGAGTAGATACTACAGAAGTGCCCCAGGTGTTTGCCTCTGCCTTCACTGCTGCTGTTGCACCTTTGTGTTACAGAAGGGTCCTCAGATACCAGTCAGGCTTCATATTTTGTATCAGTGCAATGCATACGATGGGGGTTTCTCCTTTGCATGGTGGCATGATCTCCTCCAAAGAAGTGAACATCTTTCCCATTGACCTGCACAAAAGTAGAAATGCAGGGTGCCCTTTGGGGAAAGGTATGGAGTGTTAGAGACATCCCTGAGTCAGGCTTGTGCAGCCAACTACTGCAGGCCTTGTGGAGAGATCCGTGTTGAGAGATCCGTGTTCAGCCTCCATCGGCTTGCCTGGCTCCAGCTGAAGAAAATATGGATTATTGGTTTGAATCCCTGCTGCATCATTCACGGCTGCTCTCTTTCCAACTCAAGGACTAAGAGAGTTGATGTATGTACTGGACAAAACACTATCTTATTTAATTTGATGTGGATCCAGATTGGCCAGTCCACTCAGTGCCACAATTTGTCACATGATATTGCCTCTTTTCACACCACCTTTTGAAGATCAGCTAATATCACATGTTAAGCATATGGTCTGGTTATGGACAAATTCCCCTTGGAAGATATTAGAGGGAGATCAAAACAGAATACAAATGATACAAATCAACACAGCAGCTTCTTATGGATGCTCCTTTCAACAAGAGACTTGTGGAGCAAAGTTCACTAAAAACAAAGGCAAACCACACTGTGCACCTAAAGTGTTTTTTATTTCCTCAAATCAGCTCGAAGGATTGCAAGGAAGAAATTAAAATATTATAATTGTAGGGTGGGCATTTCAGGAGGCTGAAGCAGAATGCTAATTTCAAATATTTCAAATATTTTTTCAGTTCTTTTGAGGGTGTGATTAGAGGCCCTAGTCAGGCCAAACCTTAAAAGTCTTTTTCTGGGCACAACCAGTTGCTTTCAGTCTGACTCATGGTCCTTTACAAGTATTCATTTATGTAACTGACAACAAATATTTACACTTCAAACCTAACCCCTTTAAGGAAGGTGGTGGATTTTGGGAGGACAAATTTACTCTTCCCACAGCACATTTAACTCATTTTGGAAAAGTGTAGGTCTTTGGGGGGAAGGGGGGATTTACTATTCCCACTCCAGATTAAACTATGTTTGGAAAGTGTTGGAATTTGGGGGCTCCGGGATAACATGTATTATTCCCATTCCAAACTTAGGGCCTGATTACAAGCTTGGCAATGGGATACTCTGTCACAAATGTGACAGATATCCCGACCACCGTTTTACAAGTGCCATAGGGTACAATGGAACTTGTAATACGGCGGACGGGATTTCCGTCACGTATGTGATGGAGTATCCCATCCACCAAGGTCATAATAAGGCCTTTTATGACATTGGAAAAACTGTGGAACCTTGGGAAGGTGAGATTTACTATTCCTATTCCAAACTGTACAGCATTTGGGAAAATCTTGGACTTTAGGGGCAGGGTATTACATATACTACTCCAACTCCAAACTTCATCACAGTGGAGAAAGACTTGGACTTTGGGGGTGGTTACATTTAACATTCACATTCCAATCTTAACCAAATACCATTAAAATGAAAAATGCATATTAATATAAAACACTAAAACCAAACCCAATTTCTTAGAAAACAGGAACCTCAAAAACACTTATCCTGAGTAATATAGTGCATAAAAAATAAATAATTAAAACACATTTTGGAAAAATGCATCACTATGCAATACACATAAAACGTGAAAAAATATGTTTTAATTATTACAAATGGATATAAATCCAAATAAAAAAAGTAAAAAATAAATTAAAAATTCCCACCTAAATCCCCCTAAATACCCTGCAACCAAAAATTATTTTTTCAAATTCCTATACATTAGAAATATTTAAACAAAAACATACACAATAAATAATTTAAAGAATTAACATAAAATAAATTATATTACATACAATGACAATGAAAAGAATGATCTTAAGTAAAACATTAAAAAAAATAGTCTTACCTGCAATGAAAAATCGCACAATATAAAATACATTACAATGCTACTGTACTGATATTAACGACTGATTATGTTTTTTTACACAATATTAAAGTTGTGCATTCAGCTAACAATGACAGCATTGTCATCACGCCTGCCTGGTTTTGAAATTTCACAATGATCACAAACACAACAAATATTTACACTATGCCACCATTGGCATTTCATCAGTTCTTTGAAGGTAATACTCTTCTATGATCATTAATTATGTGGACAGGATAACAACTGGGAAATGTTTCATGATGCCTGTGTTTGTACAGGGATGAAACATGACGTGACTGCAATGTTACAGGTCTAAGTGTGACCCACAGATTGCATGGACGAAATATTTGGGAGATTCACGGTGAAAAGGTGCTCATATTGCCATGTGAACTGTATGCAAATGCAGGACACACGGCAACATTATTGTAGGTCGATGATTTGCTCATTCAAATACTTTAACTCACACATTTGATAGCATTCAATGAACTTTTCAAAGCTATGTTTGCTCTGCAGGGGTGTACAGTTAGATGGTAGGTTAATACCTTTTCTCGCAATCCAGTTACATCAAAATCGTGGTGCTGATTTGAGTGAACAGTTTATGGTTCCTCTAAGAAATTACAAGAAATAATCACAACTAGGAGTGTGTGAAATTCACCTAATTTGATTTCATGTCATTAGAAGAAATTACAGCACAAATACGTGAAGTTGTGGATATTTATGTGAAATGCAAGTCTGCCGTTTTGCGCTATGTTAGCAAGAAATGCTTTTGATGTATATAAAGATGCATCTCATCAAAAGCACTGCGAACAACGCCGTCTTGAGTTCCGTTGTTCCCTTGTATTCAAAGTAAATGTTTTCTGAAATTGCATGTATTTTTACCATGAATGGCCTGTAATTACGCAAAGTGATGCAATAGAGTAATTTGAAGGATTTCGAGTAAGAAATGTAATGTGAAATTCCTGAAATTACGTGAATTACGATGGTGTACTAGGAATTATGCCCAATCCTCAAAGCAATTCTTGTCAGGGCGAACTCCTAAAATCACTAAATTGACCTCGGCTGTGCTCTCTCCTAGTTTTTGCAAAGAGCAGACATGTTCAACATAGAGCAATGTTTAAAGTATTTATGCAGTACCAAAACAGTAATAAAGTCAACACTCAAAACAACAAAAATCCCACTCAAGTTAAAAAAAGAGTAAAATTGTATTAATAAACTGACATCAAAACAACAAAAATCCAATATGGGGAAATGGAGATAGAGTTTAAAGTTTTAATTCAAAATACCACCAAGAAGTGCAAAGTCCCAACAGTAGTCAATGGTCGTTGTAAATCAGGACCTCAGTGTGATTCAAGATCAACCACGATGGAGCCTTGGTCAGATGAAGCAACCAGGTTAGGCCTGGTTGGAGGCTTTACATTAGGGCTTCATCTTTTTATATGGAAGTCAAAATCCTTCCGAGGGGCAAGCCAGTAGGCTGTATCTGAAAAAGACTTTACGAAGTCGGAGAAGCATATGATGAGGTCCCAGTTTTTACCTTCAGATTTATGGCCTGTTTAGAGTTTGACAGATGGGTTACTATGTCACAAACATGACGGATATCCTGTCCCCCGTATTACAATCCCCAAAGGATATTATGGGATCATAATATGGTGGACGGGCTATCCATCACGTTGTGACTGAGTTATCCCCTTCACCAAACTCTAAATCAAGCCCTTAGTCTCTATTTAGGAGCTCAGAATTCTTCAACGGGGAAAGGCTGTGGCTATATCCGACAATAAGTTCCACAAGACTGGACAGATTAATGAAGAGGGTCAACTCAATCAGCGCTGATGCTATGGAGAATCTCTGAGTAGGAAAAACCTATTTTCTTAGCCGAGCTAGGTCATGGATTGAGTGGAGAGGCAGGAGTATTTTGTTGTGGATGGCACAATAGTTGTTGCAGTCCGCATGAAGTATTTAGTTTCCAGACCATGGCTGCACTTGATACACCATATATCTGGGACATACAGGCAAGTTAAATTTGCCACTCAGGAATACACCAATTTAACCATGGTTAAAGGGGGAAGTACAGGCACTCTACTGCTGGTTAGAAAGGGTAAAGTTCACAGAGATCTAAAGCCAGCAGAGCAGATAGGGTAAATGCTCTGGGGGTGACATCACATTAAGTATGGTATCTTCCTATAGGTCATCAGTGTTTCTGATCAAACTCTACCCTCCTGTTTAACTATCTGGTTTGACCAGATGTGGGTCAACACCATCGTAGTGAGAAGGAAGATATTGTGGCCCTGAGATCAAGTCACCTGGTAAAAATCTTGCCGCTTTGGGGATTGAGTACACTCTTTCTAGTGTCACATGTCATTATGAAATGTTTTACTTGAAAGGTCATTTGATGGGCTTTTGTCTCTGTTTTCCTACTTGAAACAGCGGCCAGCCAGTGGTACAGAGCCAGCATGTTTACAAGCAGGGGCAGAAGATGACTGCAGAGTGGGCTACAACCATGGCAAATGAAGAGGTGGCAGATCTAGGCTGTTCCAACCAAGAGGACAGCAACAACCAGCACTAAATGCTTCAGGACGCAGGTGGTTTGTTTTGCAACCATCATGTCCAGGGAATGTATTTTTATTCATTTTATATAGTGTGGACATTGCCCAAAGTCATTAGTGCACTTTACATAAGACAAAGCATGTTACATAAATGTAGGAGGTAACACAGGCATTACATATGGAGCTGCAATGTGTATATGAGTACAAAGTTACACAAGCTCCACATGATATAAAATGAAAAGGGTAAACAATATGAACAAGACGCAGTGCTTCCCATTAGTCAGCCTATACTCATCTGGACGTCTAATGAGACAAGTTCGGGACTGTTTATCTAGGATGAACACGTGTTTTTTTACTTTATAATTTGATCCTACACCACAGTTTTCTATAGCATAAACTAAAGTGCCAAAGATCAGAAACATTGGATTTAAATATAGAACATATATGATAAAGAGTACCAGTACTTACACAGGTGACATCTAGGGTCCGAACCAGTGGCTAAAACCAATACACTAGCAGAACAAGTGGCTAAACCAATACACCAGCAGCCTCTCAAATGCACTCAAAGTGTCTATTAGAAAATAGGTCTTTGAGCTTCTTTTAGAAGTTTGCAATTCAATTAGAGGTGCTTACATCTGAAGGAAGGAAGTTACAGATTCCTGTGGCACTGAACAAGAATGAATGCTTCATATTCCTTCATGTTTTTTAATGCTAGAAGCCCAAGAAGAAGAAATTGAGTGCCTCTAGATCAACTCTGGCCACCAGAGATTTTCAGTTGCTCAGTGAAGTTAGAGGGAGTAGACATGTGAAGGACTTTGTGAGTGCTGCATGCTGTATTGTCTGTGCATTTCTGTGGAAAGCAGTTAGCATGATGTTTGGACCTGGGTTAATGTGTCCGATTTTCTTGCAAAAATACACAAAATGAGCAGCCACATTTAGCCCGGCTCTGGGGGGCTGAATGGAAGTTGGGATGGTGAGAGGAGAGTTACCATAGTGCAAACCGGAACACAGAAGTTACTGAGCACCAACTTGAGATCCTGGTAAGGAATGAATTGCCTGATGCCCCATTGAAGTTTAAGTTGATACTGTGCACTCTTGGCCATTAATAAAGTGGCTTAAAACAAATCCCAATGATTTGGCATTGTTCACAATGCCTGGTTTGTAATTGGGAAGAGAACAGGAGTCACTCCAGGATTTAATTGATACGTTGAGTTTGTGGATGAGAGTAATGCAAACTTGGTGGCAGATTTACTATTCTTTCATGCAACACAATGCAGCAAGACAACTTGCTGTGCTATGTTACATGAAAGGGAGAGAGCAGAAATGTGCCACTTATATAAATATCAGGTGCATATCTGCTACCTCAGAGCGCTGGACACTTTTGGCTGCCTAGTGTCACTGCAGGCAACCTTACGCCATGGTGCAAGGGTGCTGCTGCATGGATGTATAGAGGAAGTAAAGAGGAAAAATAAAAATATTTCTCCTCATTACACCTAGGTCAGGCACAATTTTGGCACAATCTCAGGTAAATCTGGGATTCTGTTAAAAAACTGTGGTGAATGCATGGGAATGCCCATACTTTCCCCATAGAATGCCTCTATGCAAGGTTGCTTTGTGTGACTTGGTAAAGCCCACAAAAGTACTTGCGTTGCCTAGAGACGAATTGCGTCACGCAAGGGCAACACAAGCCCTTAGTGAATCTGCTTCCTGTATTTGAGGTTACATTTCAGGTAATGACTTTACATTCTTGTTTTTGAAAGTTTTTGTGAGATTTAGAAAATAAATCATTTGTGTTTAGGGATATGATTATAAAATTGATCTCACTATCCTTTGGAGGAAGGCACTAATGTTACTTAGTATTTCCTTCAAACTCTCTGGGACATTTCATACATCAGTCAGCAGAGGGTGGTCACGCTTCTTTTTTGCCCATGTCACTGTCCATCATGTTCCTGAAAAAGGGGCTTTCCATGAAGTTAAGGTGCAATCTTTATTTTAAAATTTTCAAATCCAATACAGCAGACCCAGCCAACATGTTTCATATCTTGACTGAGACTTCATCAGGGCCTAAAAAACATTCATCAAACAATATAACACCGTATAGAAAATACTAAATCCCCTTTTTTGTTCCTTTTTTCAAGTTTTAAATGTTTTGTATGAAAGCAATTTTTATTTATTTTCATTTTACGTAAAAACGTATACCCTCAGGTATAAATACATAAAAAAAAAAATTGCCCATTTTATGTATATCCTACAGTCCCATGTACTTATTCATTTTAAAAAACAACCATCCCCCTACCAATAGCATAAATACTCCAAAATCCCAATATCATATGTATGTACTCACAATTATCCAAATGTATCACAAAATGCCCGATCTCAAGTCTTAAGTCATCGCCTCATCACTTACACAATACAGTGTTTTCAGTGTTCCACGCGGCATGGGTTTTCATATGCCATTCAGTGCTTCAAATTTAGTGCTGCAGAAGGAAATGGGCAACCTCAGTTTCACCATAATATTCCTTTCTGCACCCAAAAAAGTTTTTCATTCAATCCCTGCCTATATATAACCAGTGCTTATTTTGTGCTTGTTGTTTCCGGTGCTGAGCATGGGCACTTATTTTTGAGGGCTGGCGCTTATTCTTTTGCCTCAAGCATTTGCTGCAAGCAAAAGACACACATGGGAAAGACGGAGGAAGAGAAAAATGAAAAAGCGTCACAAAGGGAGAAAGTAGAATGCTCCTAGGGTGAGCTGAAGGGGCATGTAGTGGCTTTATATGGATTGAAGAGGCCCGAGATGGCTTCAGGATTACGCCACCTCAGTATTCTGTATTCACACATTTAATTGCAGCAGCCACGTGTTTAAGAGGAGGGCTGTGGGCACAGGCACCTTTTTATTTACAAATTAAGCACCGATTATAACATTCACATTGTTCATATCCATGCCTCTAAATAAGATCCATAAGTGACCTTCAATATTAAGTACACAATTGTTTAAAGTACTGTGCTTTCTGTGCCCTTAACAGATTCCACAGTAATCAATCAAATGATCTTACAAATTTACACTGATAAATTTAGATTAGTGTTCTGGATGACCACATCCCCCAAATATTATATACCCAGTGACTATCCAAATCATCATCATTCTTCCCTTTGCATGTCACCTAATTCATATCGCCTTACTGTCAGAAATCACCTGGATGTACATCCCACCGACCTGGTACATTATTCCCCAACAATAGTATCCACATCAGACATCATTTAATTCATCTAAACTTTTAAATCTTTCACCACTCATCCCCTCTATCAGTATAAAACCATTCATTCTCTTTATTGCTCACCTTTTCAATCTGCATCAAGGGCAAATCAGCGCATGGTTTCCTTACACCCTGCTATCTGAATCTAGCTTGGCAGATACTCTGCTTCTAAACCCATTCACTCAGTGCTAATTCCCCTCACCTGTGCGAGGCTGGTTAACCAACGCCATATTGTAAGGCATTTTGTTTCAATTTAAAACATTACAGGTTTGTCCTGTAACAACTAAAGAATTACAAAAATAACATCTTCACTTCATAACTTTCACATTTTCAAATCTTAAGTATTTCTGAATAATTACTCCTAAATCTTAGCCTGGACTCACCAAATCTATCAATAACTGTACGAGCAAAAGTGTCCACATACCAAGCCTTCTCAATGGGCGCTCGGCTATCCTACCGCTTTTCATTATTAATTATTTTTTCACTGATCCATGGCAACTCCATGGATCTCCTCCAAGATAAACATCCAATTTAGTTTTGCTCACCAATAAAAGGTTACGATTAATGGCAACCCATGTGAAATCTCAAAAGAGGTTTTTCATCTTTAAAAAGTAGTTCCGATCGTCAAGCCTATGGACATTGATTTCCCAGTAGACGCCATCTTGAAACTATACAAGTAACACCTAAAATATAATATCTTCACTTCATAACTTCCGAATTTTCCCCCCCTAAGAATTCCTGAATGGTTACTTTCTTTGCTGATCCACAATAATTACATGGATCTCCTCCAAAATTATCATCCAATTTAGCTTCACTCGCCAATAAAAGCTTACAGTTAATGGCAAAGCATGTGAAATACCAAAAGAGGTTTTTCATATATAAAGAAGTAGGTCCGATCGTATAGCCTTTGATTTCCCAGTAGATACCACCTTGAAACTATACACGGGGACTAAGTGGTACTCAACTATCACACAACCTCTCATAACGTCTTTGAGACTATTACACTAATCAAACCTGTGTCCACATAAATCCAGCCAAATAACCATCTGATAATATTTCACCTACCTACAAGGAAATTTAAGCTTTCAAAGAAAGATTTGGTGGGCGTCATCTTTACATGGTTACTCAGTACCTAAACCAACATATCCCATTAAATTACATCTTTCTTCCCTTATCTTTATAGGTTTCTAAAAGTCTCTTGAGCCACAAAAATGTCTACTGAAACCAAAAAAATGGGGGAATAAACTTTGTGTAAGTGCATTGTGTGTAAACTTTGAAAAGTATGCAGCCATTTATATCCTAAAAAAATCTAATCAAATCAGAATATCAGGGGTTAACCCAAAAGCTCATGGAAAGTACTGCAATTTGTTTTCCAGTAGTTGCTACAGGTATCTGCAAAGTCTCATCAGCTACAAAATGTCTGCTGAAAGCATAAAGGAGAGGGCAAGAAATTTGTGTAAGCACATAATGCTTAAACATCGATAAGTGTACAGCCATTTGTAGTCTATTAAGAATCAAAAAGTAATCAAATCAGAAATCAGGGGTCAATCTAAAAACTCATAAAAAGTAATGGAATTCTTTTTCAGTATTCAAACCTCTCTCCACTGTCATCAGTCTAGTTATCAATTTGGCCTCCTATTGTTTTAACATTAATGTAAAATCTCCTCCCCTATGGTTTGGTTTAACTCTTTGTATTCTATGAAAAGTAAAGTCTAGATTTTCTGGGTGGTTTGCTTTCATGTGTTGAAAGATGGGACATCTCTCACCTCCACTTCTAATTGTCCTCCCATGTTCCTGTATTCTCAATTTTAATTGTCTTGTGGTACTCCCCACAGAAATTAGTTGGCAATTAGAAATAATCACATAAACTACATTAGTACTGTTACAATTGATAAATTCTCCAATCGATTACCTTCTAACGGAAGTGTAACTGAAACTCTTCAGTTTATTGATGCTATAGCGATAGACATTGCATTCAGTGCACTCATAATTCCCTTTTGGTGAAGTCGGTAACCAGTTTTTCTTCTCCCTCACTGCAGGTGAAATATATCAAGCTAAACTTGAAACCCCCCGTAGGAGACCCTAATGGCATTGTAAGATTTAATAGATTTCTTCATGATTAGCACTGTAAGTCGCAATAAATGGAATTTTCCTTTAAACTCTCCTATCTGGTTTCTTCCTTAGCATAGAACTTCTTTCTACCCTCACAATTCTGTCATCATCCTGGTCCAAAACATTTATCTGATATCCTTCACCCTCAATCAGTTTCTTAAAGCTTTAATCTCATTCCTAAAATCTTTTTCCTACTGGAATTCCATCAAATCCAAACCATTTCCCTATAAGGAATGCTACTGATGACATATTTGGGGGGAGGGGGTGCACTGTTTCCTCACAATATATTGTTTGTAGCTGTTGTCTTCCTAAATAAACATACTATAAATCCTCCTTCTTTCTATGAACAGTTTTACATCCAAGAAAGTAATCACCTTTCTGTTATAGTTCACAGTAAACTGAACATTACATGAGTTATTATTCAGGTATATAAAGTAATCCTTCCATTGTGCTATCGAATCAGTCCATGTCATTAAGATGTCATCAATAAATCACCCTCCATAAATATAAATGGGGCCCAATCCTTGGCTGCTGGGGCCCAGGTATGCACCCCTGCAAGCCATCCCATAAACAGGTTGGCATAGGAGGGCACAAACCTGGACCCCATAGCAGTCCCCTAAAGTTGTTGGTACCACTCCCCATTGAATAGAAAAACATTATTGATCAAGATAGGATTACTGATCTGTGTCAGCATTTCAGAGTCCTCCCATATACTGGCACTCCTAGAACTCAGGAACAATCTCAAAGCATGTATTCTGAATGCATGCTGGATGCACGTATACAATCCTACAACATCCAAAGACATAAACATCATCTTATCATCCATACCACATCCTCTAGTTTGTTTAGAACATCCATTGTATCTTGCACATATGAGGGCAAGTTAACAACCAGTGGTTGTAGGAATTGATCTACATATTCGGAGAGTTTTTCAGTAGGTCCCCCAATTCCTGCAATGATAGCCCCCCCCCCCCTTTATGTATCTTAGGTATTGTTGGATAGTAATGTACCAGGTCGGTGGGACATACATCCAAATGTTTTCTGACAGATATGGATTAGGTGACATGCGATAGGAAGTATGATGATCGTCACTGGGTGCATAATAGCTGTAGATACTGGCATCCAGCACACTAATCTAACTTTATCAGTGCTTTTGATTGATTAAGGTGGAATGTGGTAAGGGCACAGAAAGTACAGTACTTAAAAAAATTGTGTACTTAATATTGAGGGTCACTTAGAGGCATGAATATGACAAATGTAATATGTTATAACTAGGCAGGGAATTAATGAAAACCTTTTTCATTGGATGCTTAAAGGAATATAATGGTGAAACTGAGGTTGCCCATTTCCTTATGCAGTGCTAAATTTGAAGAACTGAGTGCCATCTAAAAACCCAAAACCCTGTGGAATACTGAAAACTCTGTTTTGAGTAAGTGGTGCGAAGATGACTTAAGACTTGAGATGGGGCATTTTTAATAAATTTGGATATTTGTGAGTACATACCTATTCTACCAGGACTTTATGAGTATTTTTGCTATTGACAGGGTGATGGTTGGTATTTGAAATGAATAAGTACATGGGACACTGATGAGGAATCACCCGATAAACTGAAAAAACCCTGATAAAGTCCCATTTTGGGGACGAAATGTGTTGGCTAGCCCGATGCTGAATGATTATTAAAAGAATAAAGAATTTGAATTGAAAAATGATGTTATGGCTCCGGCTTCATTGGATATTTAAGAAGGACTGCATTTGATTGTGATAACTTTCTCAAGAAATGACTCAGTAAAAACAAAAAAAAATCTCATGACCATTTGAAGAAAATTTTATTTTGATCTTCCCTTTATATATGGATTTTGTGTTGTGTGACCTACATTTTACAGATGTGCTAATGTCTGATGGCACTGGATACAGTTTTCTCTTAACCCGTTAAGTGCGGGTGTCGGCCACTGGCCGACGCCCGCACTACCTCCCTGGTAGTTAGCTCCCTACCTCCCTGGTGCGGGTCACGACCAGTGGCCAACACCAGGGATGATTTTCTATTTTTTTTTAAGCCTTGGGAGACACGGAAGCTCTTCCGTGTCTCCCCCCGGCCCCCGCCCACCCCTTTGTGACGTCACAGTGTTGTTTTCCGCATCGGAGCAGGAAGCGGCCGTAGGGCCGCTTCCTGCTCCGATGGGGAAAATGGACCCAAACGACCTTCCCCACGTTCGGGAATGCCTCGTATGAAAGGGGAAACTCTCCCCTTTCATACGAGACCTTCATGAACGCGATTTCTGGCCCTCTGTGATCGAGGGCCAGGAAACACCACTAGACACCAGGGATTTCACTTGGGGGGGTCAGCCCCCCTCGGAAAACGGGCCACCAACCCCCCCCCCCCCCACCCAGGGCCAAATTTTTTAATTTCAAGGTTAGTGACCCCTGGGGGGTTAATTTAAACAAAATAATAATAATTTGACAGGGACTATGGACAGGGATTTTTTTTTTTTTTAGTGGTTGTAGGGTTTCCCTCAGGGCCATTTTTGCCCCCAAGGAAACCCTACAAATACCAAAAAAATACAGATCTATATATAGATAGATAGGTAGATAGATAGATAGATAGATAGATAGATAGATAGATAGATAGATAGATAGATAGATAGATAGATAGATAGATTTATATATAGCTATATCAATCCATGTAGATAGATATATCTATCTACACGGATATATCTATAGATAGATCTCTGTATATATGTATATATATATATATATATATATATATATATATAGATCTATATATATATATATATCACTTTTGTCAGTGCATGTGTGCATCAACCCAAACAAATCTAAGTTATTGATGCTTGGAAATTTGACTCGGTTCCTGCTTGAGATACTCCCCAGTTGTGTGGTTGGGTCTGAAAACAAAGTGGTGTTGATGATTTGGTTTTCTTTGAGGAATTCGGCCAGGCGTCTAGTGATATTTTTCCCTAACACCTTGGCCGGAAATAGTAGCAGGGAGATAGCAACCCCATCCTAGAGTTACTGACCTAAAATGAAATCACAAAGGAAATAGTTTTAAATTTAAATAAATGATTTAACCCCTTCGCTGTCAGGCCTTTTCCCCCCTCAGGTGCCAGGCCTTCATTTAGCTATTTGGGGCAGTTCGCGCTTAGGCCCTCATAACTTTTTGTCCACATAAGCTACACACGCCAAATTTGCATCCTTTTTTCCAACATCCCAGGGTTTCTAGAGGTACCCAGAGTTTGTAGGTTCTTGTGAAGGAGTCCAAGAAATTAGCTAAAATACAGTGAAAAAAGGGAAAAAATTATTTGTGTCTTTTTCCCTGAAAATGGCATCAACAAAGGGTTTGCAGTGCTAAAATCACCATCTTCCCAGCTTTCAGGAACAGGCAGACTTGAATCATAAAACCCAACTTTTCAACACAATTTTGGCATTTTACTGGGACATACCCCATTTTTACTATTTTTTGTGCTTTCAGCCTCCTTCCAGTTAGTGATAGAAATGGGTGTGAAACCAATGCTGTATCTCGGAAAGCTAAACATTTCTGAAAAGTAGACAAAAGTCTGAATTCAGTAAGGGGTAATTTGTGTGGATCCTACAAGGGTTTCCTACAGAAAATAACAGCTGAAATGAAAAAATATTGAAATTGAGGTACAAAAAAAAGTAATTTTTCTCCATGTTTTACTCTGTAACTTTTTCCGACGATGTTAGATTTTTGAAAGCAATATACCGTTACGTCTGCTGGACTCTTCTGGTTGTGGAGATCTATAGGGCTTGTAGGTTCATCAAGAACCCTGGGTACCCTGAGCCAATAAATGAGCTACACCTTGCAATGAGTTTTCATTCTATACCGGGTATATAGCAATTCATTTGCTGAAATATAAAGAGTGAAAAATAGGTATCAAGAAAACCTTCGTGTTTCCAAAATGGAAACAAGATAAGGTGTTGAGAAGCAGTGGTTATTTGCATATCCCTGAATTCCGGGGTGCCCATACTAGCATGTGAATTACAGGGCATTTCTCAAATAGACGTCTTTTTTACACACTGTCATACATTTGGAAGGGAAAAATGTAGAGAAAGACAAGGGCTAATAACACTTGTTTTGCTATTCTGTGTTCCCCCAAGTCTCCCCATACAAATGGTACCTCACTTGCGTGGGTAGGCCTAATGCTCATGACAGGAAATGCAACATGAACACATCACATTTTTACATTGAAATCTGACGTGTTTTTTGCAAAGTGCCTAGCTGTAGATTTTGGCCTCTAGCTCAGCGGCAACTAGGGAAACCTACCAAACCTGCACATTTTTTAAAACTAGACACCTAGGGGAATCCAAGATGGGCTGACTTGTGGGGCTCTCACCAGGTTCTGTTTCCCACAATCCTTTGCAAACCTCAACATTTGGCCAAAAAAATACTTATTCCTCGCATTTCGGTGACAGAAAGTTCTGGAATGTGAGAGGAGCTACAAATTTCCTTCCACCCAGCGTTCCTCCAAGTCTCCCAATAAAAATGGTGCCTCACTTGTGTGGGTAGGCCTAGCACCCGTGACAGAAAAGGCCCCAAAACACAGCGTGGAAACATCACGTTTTCCTAAAGAAAGCAGGGCAGTTTTTTGCAAAGTGCCTAGCTGTGGATTTTGGCTCTAGCTCAGCTGGCACCTAGGGAAACCTAGCAAACCTGCACAGTTTTGAAAACTAGACACCTAGGGGAATCCAAGATGGGGTGACTTGTGGGGCTCTCACCAGGTTCTGTTACCCAGAATCCTTTGCAAACCTCACAATGTGGCCAAAAAAACACTTATTCCTCTCATTTCGATGATAGAAAGTTCTGGAATCTGAGAGGAGCCACACATTTCCTTCTACCCAGCATTTCCCTGAGTCTCCCGATAAAAATGGTACCTCACTTGTGTGGGTAGGTCTAACGCCTGCTACAGGAAATTCCCCAAAACACAATGTGGACATATCACATTTTCCCAAAGAAAACCGAGCTGTTTTTTGTAGTGCCTAGCTGAGGATTTTGGCCTCTAGCTCAGCCGGCACCTAGGCCTAGTGTTTGCAACAGGAAATGCCCCAAAACACTATCTGGACACATCAAAATTATCAAATACAAAACTACCTGTTTTTGCGGGGGAGGCACCTGCATTTTTGGTCCTTGGCTCAGTAGCCATCTAGCTAAACCTATAAAACCCAGACATTTCTGAAAACTAGACAACCAAGGGAGTCCAGAGAGGTGTGACTTGCGTGGATCCCCCCAATGTTTTCTTACCCAGAATCCTTAGCAAACCTCAAATTTAGCTAAAAAAATCAAATTGTTTCCACATTTCTGTGTGGGATCACCGGGACAAATTTCCTGCCACCCAACGTTCCCCTCAGTCTCCCAATAAAAATGATACTTCACTTGTGTAGGTGGTCCAAGTGCCTGTGACAGGGAAGAGCCAAAAACATGTTGAAATTGAGGGGGAACCAAAGCGGGACCAAAAGGGCAGTTTGGAAAAAAACATTTTTAGGCTGTTATGTGCAGCAGAATTTTTATCGGTATAGATGAGACAATGTTGGTTGGTAGGAATTTTGGGGGTTCCTGCAGGTTCCGGAAGGTTCCATCACAAAAATGTAGGGAAAATGTGTGATTTCCAGCAAAGTTAGAGGTTTGCAGGGCATTTTGGGTAAAAAAATGGTGCGGGTGCATGTGAACCAGATGTTTAGGTTTCAGATGTGTGTAGGTCTTGTAGATTCCATTCCAAGTGGGACAATTTTGAGAGTTACCAAGCTCTCATGCCCCAAATGTAAAACCAAAACCCAAAATATTCAAATGTCATCTTGCTTTCCGTGAGATAAGATGTTTTAGTGTGCGGGGAAGGTCTGAAAGACTGCTACCCCCTTCAGTTGGGGTGGGGGTATAACCAGGCCCATACTGGTTGGTAGCCACCACCCCACAATTTTTTTATTTTTTATTTCCTGGCATCTAATAGACTTTCTGCCCCCCGGGGTGTGGATCGGGGGTAATTTCCCAATCTGCCCACTGGTGGGCAGAACAACCTTAGCCCCATTTGTTTGGGGTGGGGGTATGTATGGTGTTGCCGCGTCCTCACGACTCCCGTCTTACGTCCTGAGCTCATGAGAGTGAGCTCGAGACACTCAGAGTTGAGAGGACGGTTGAGGCGGTAGCTGCGACATCGCAACGGTCTACATATTAATAAAAGGACTTACCTTTCTCTTTACTTGTAGTCTTGCTCACTACAGTATGGCCATACCCCCACCCTCTGATTTTGAATAAAAAATCTTCCCTGGTCTCTGGTGGGCTTTCTTCCCCCCTTGGTGGCAGATGGGCCTTCCAAAAATAGGCCAATCTGCCCTCAAGGGGGGCAGATATGGCCAACAGTAATGTGCCCCCATGGGGAGCGACCTGTGCCCAAGGGGCTGCACCCCAAACATAACACACACATTCACACACACCAATCCCTGGTGTCTAGTGGTTTCTGTCCCCCTTGGGGGCAGATTGGCTTAACAAAAATAGGCTGATCTGCCCCCAAAGGGGGCAGAAATGGCCTGAAAATAATTTTCCTCTCCCCCCGGGTAGCGACCCTTGCCTAAGGGGGTCGCTCCCCACCTATAAAAAAAAATAAACCAAAAACAAAATATCCCTGGTGTCTAGGGTGTTTCTGTGTAGGCTGATCTACTCCCGGGGGGGGGGGAAATGGGCTAAAAATAATTTCCCCCCTTGGGGAGCAGCCCTTGCCCAAGGGGCCACTCCCCTGATGCATAAGTATTGATAAAAAAACAAAATCCCTGGTGTCTAGTGGTTTCTGCCACCTCTGGGGGCAGATCGGCCTAATTAGATTAGGCCTATCTGCTCCCAGGGGGGGCAGAAATGGCCTAAAAATAATTTGCCCCCAAGGAGTGGCCCTTGTCTAAGGGGTTGCTCCCCACACATTAAAAAAAATAATAAACAAAATAAAATTATCCCTGGTGTCTATGGGTTTTGTGCCCCCCCCCTGGTGGCAGAAATGGCCTAAAAATAATTTGCTCCCCTAGTGAGTAGCCCTTGCCCAAGGGGCCGCTACCCTTAGGTGTAAGTATTGATAAAAAAAGAAATTCCCTGGTGTCTAGTGGTTTCTGCCTCCCCTGGAGGCAGATCGGCCTAATTATATTAGGCCGTCAAAAAATAATTTTGCCCCCCAGGACCATGCCTTGCCTAAGGGGTCGCTCCCCACACATAAAGAAATAAAAATAAACAAAAAAAATAGCCCTGGTGTCCAGGGGTTTTCTGCCCCCCCTGGGGGGCAGAAATGGCCTAAAAATGATTCGGCCCCCTCAGGAGTGGCCCTTGCCCAAGGGGCCACTCCCCTTATTGAAATCTACAACAACAACAAAATCCCTGCTGCCTAGTGGGCATTTCTGCTGCCCGATCGGAAAGGAAAGGTGTTTCCTTTCCTTTCATGTCCCTCTCACCCCACCTCCCGGTTGGAAGAGAAATGCAAAAGCATTTCTCTTCCGGGATCGTGCTGGAAGCATCCGAGGTGACATCTGATGAGGTCAGTGTGCTATTTGCGTGCTGACGTCTTCAGACATCACTGGGGGTTGGTGGGGATGTTGGGGGTGGAAGGGGAAGTGATTCCCCTTTCATCCCCGACTGTGGTGTGTGGCCGGGTGCAGGACGACCGTGTGCCAGGACGAGACCAGCTTGCCCCATGCACCAGATGGTTAAAAGAGTTAAAAATAAAAAAGTATCAAATTTAATATTTAAAACAAATGATATAAATCGTACATATTTAGAGTTAATTTTAACATATTTTAATAACTGTTTTCCATTTAAAAATATTAAAGTAATAATATCATGAAATTACTTTTAAATACATTCTATACAGCGCATTTTAAAATTAGAAAATTCTTATCAGACTGAGAACTATGGTGCTATACCGCCATCAAACATTGGGTTACCCAACCCGTAGTCGCTCCATGGCTAGTAGACCCCATCAAAAAAATTGAGTAATGGCTGATCGCTAAAACTGATAATGAAAACCCCCTTTCTAACATACATTATTTTCTGAATGAAGAAAAAAAGCCTAAAAAAAATCCCCATCTCAGAGAAGGTGGGAAGTGGAGATAAAATACATGTTTATTGCTAAAGAATGTTCAGATATTCTTCACAGAGCCAGCATCTCCTCCTTTAGCATGGCAAGGAAAGAATCAATACTCAAAGTGACACACTATTTGTATTATACTGTTGTGAGAATTGCGAAATGAAGTGCGGCAGCTCAGACCACTTCTAGTGAAAATGTGGGCAGGTGGACACTCTGACCCACCTTCTCTGATGTTGCCCCAAGCTCAAGAGCTACTGAGAGGTAGTGATGGAGTGTGCCAGAGATTTTCGATACAGATTTACCCCACCTCCTGAGCTATATCTTACTGGGCCTCTATAATGCACTAACCTACTCATTGCACTCCCACAAAGGAAAAGCCATTGCAAAAATCCGCTGTATGGCCAAACAGGTCAACAACGCTGCTAATTGGAGCACCGACTCCGTCCCGGACCATGATGATTGGCTACATAAACTATTGCATTTGTGAGAACACTGATAGCACCAAGAAGGAAACCACCCCCTGTCCCTACTGATTCCACCCTTTCATGCTTTCCACCCATTCTTCCCTATTCCTCTTTTCCCCTTCCTATTTCTTAATCCCAGTTTTACCTCACCAGCCGATGGTTGCAGGTGAATGATTGTGTAATTGGTGAAAACAAAATAAATAAAACAGACTTGAACCATAAAAATGATTAATGTATAATCAAAAATATTTATTTGCTTTTGGTGGGAACTGTATTTTAATTTAAACTTCTGTTTTTTCTTTTAATTTATGGCAAACGCAAATGCATCTTAGGGCTCTTCTGAAAAAGAGTTACTGTAAAATGAGATAACCTTCACTCCCTCTCCCTTGCATGATTGGCTTTCAGGCTCATAGGCTCAAAGTTTGGAAATAGTTTCCTGCTTCCTTTTTTTACATAATATATGCATAACTCTAAACCCGAAAGGGTATTGTCTTGACTTTTAATGGGAGCTGCACCTTTCTGATGAGCTCTAACTGGAGTGAAACACGTGTCAGGGGTCGCTTTTATTAATTTCAGTTTGGCTTTGATGATATTTTACCAATCTATTTTTTTATTAATATCTTTTTTATTTTAAACACAGCAGCCCAGGTACATTGCAGAAAAGAAGATTCAAGGTGCTGCACATTGAAATGGTATATATTAATATTGCGTCGGGACACAGTGGTAGCCCAGAATACATGTACAGGTGAGTAACCCTAACAGCCTCGTTTCAATACAGCAGACTTCCCCATCTTTCCGCCATCAATGTTTCTACCCTGAGACATCTCCATTGTCACGGGAAGTACACCAGCTGCCCCATATTATTTTTTCCCATTTTTGGGGGCTACCTATGCTCTGGTACACCACATTTTCATCCTGCGGCACCGGTCCATGTCTTTCTCCCATTAGTGAATCTTGGGAGGGGTCCATGTGCCCCACGATTACTCCACATTCTTTTTTGCTGCCCCAGCCCTGATCTCCAACCACAACTTTGTATATTTAGGCCAATCACTCTCCCCATGTATATTTAAAAGAAGCCACTTGGCATCCATCGGAACCTCAATAGTCACTACCCTTGACACCAGTCTTGTCACCTTCTCCCAGAAGGATTGGACAATTGGGCATGCCCACAATATATGTAAAACATGCCATCTTGATTGCAACATCTTAAACAGTGATATGCAGGCACCCGTCCTATCTTGTGTGCTGTTAAGTAATAGGACCTGTGTAGGATGCCAAGCTGTACTAGCTGAAACCCTGCTCTAATCACGATAACTCTGGGGCCTTGTAGTGTCTCCCCCCATTCCTCATTGTCTTTTTCTCCGAGGTCAGCCATCCATTTATCTCTTAAGGAGCCCAGTGTGTTTGGGGTAATGTTCATAATCTTCTTATAAATTAATGAAATGGCCTTGATTGGCATAAGATCGAGTAGTAGCCTGTCTTCCAAGGGGGATGACTCCTCCACCTGTACCCCCCACGGTATGTGTACTCCTAGGGCATAAACCATCTGTAAGTAGTGATAACGCACCATGTCTGCTAGTTGATACTCTTGCCTGTAGCGTCTTGAAGGGTAAGGGGCCTTTCCCCTTCGATGCATATCCCAACCGGTCAATGCCCAGGAGGTAGCCCTACACATCAGGGACATCTTCATGAAGCTGCCGTTTCATAGGATGAACTGCATCTATATTGCCCTACACAGGTGAACATAAACTTTCATACCACTATAGCTTTATAGCATAAACTGCACAAAGGTTGAAATGGTTCCACTAGTCTGCAACTTGGTACAGATTCTGTATCCAACCTTAATCAGGATTTATATGGCATAGCTAATCACCCAATAGGGTATCCAGGTGCTTGCAGTTACTAGAGGTTTATTTGAACAGCCAGGTTTTGAGGGTCCTTTGGAATCCCATTTGTGGGGGATGGTCCAGAGTGTTGTGGTAAGGCTGTTACAGGTCTTTGCTGCAATGTGTGAGAAGGAGCATCTTCCACTTCTGCTTCAGTAGATGCTGGGAGCATAAGCAAGAGATAGAGAGGTGGAGCATAGTGTCCTTGATGGTTGGTGGAAGTTCAGGTGGTGGTTAATGTAGGTGGGTCCTTGGTTGTGCAGAGCCTTGTGTGTGTGGGTTAGTAGCTTGAATTTGCATCTCTTCTGTGCAGGGAGCCAGTGGAGTTGCATGAAGTGGGGTGTGATGTGGATTCGCCTGGGAAGGTTGAGGCCGAGTCTGGCTGCGGCATTCTGTATGGTCTGAAGTCTCTGTAGGAGGTACGCGGCGATTCCTATGTAGAGAGCATTGTGTAGAGCAGTCGGGTGCTGAAGAGGGCCTGTCTCACGGGAGTGGCCATTTGAAGATCCTACATAGCATGCACAGGGTGCAGAAGCAGGTGGAGGAGACAACGTTGATCTGTGATTTCATGGTGAGCTTGTTGTCAGTGATGAGTCTGAGATTTCTGGCGTGGTCAGACAGATAGGGTGCAGGCTCCAGGTCTGATGGCCACCCGGAGTCCTTTCAAGTATTGCTGCTGTTGCTGAATATTAGGGCTTCTGGTTTATCTGTGTTTAGCTGCAGGCAGTTATTCTTCATCCAGTCCGCAACGCTTGTCCTGGATCTGTGCAAGCAGGTTTTGGTGGCGGTGAGATCCTCGGTGAGTGAGAGTATGAGTTGTGTGTCATCTGTGTAGGAAATTATGTTAAGATATGACAATGTTGGCCAGCGGGGTCATATATACATTAAAGAGCATGGGTCTAAGGGATGAGCCCTGTGGGGCCCCACAGACAGGATCCTTGGGTTCGGAGGCAAAAGGAGGAAGGTGATTCTCTGGGCTCTTCGAATGAGGAAAAAGGTGATCTATCTGAGGTCGTACCCTTGGATGCTGATGCGGTGGAGCCCTCCAGTAGGCATGCGGTAGGATATGGTGTTGAAGGCTGCCAAGAGGTCAAGGAGAGCTACTCTTTCTCCTTGGTCGAGGAGGGTTCATCGTTGGTGGCTGCGATCTAGGTGGTCTGGGTGCTGTGATTGCTGCAGAAGCCGGATTGGGAGGAATTGAGAAACTGGTTCTGTTCTAGGTGTGTCTTGATTTGCTTGTTGGGGAACTTTTCAGTACCTTTTCTCGGAATGGGAGCAGGGAGATTGGTCTGTACTTTTTGGAGGTTGGTGGGTTCGGGAGAGGGTTTTTTGAGTATTGGTCTGACTTTGGCATGTTTTCAGACATCAGGAAATGGTGCAGAGGTGATGGAGGAGTTGAGCAGGGTGGTGAGTTCCCGGCTGATCCTTTGGTTTCCAAGATTGAAGATATGGAGTGGGCATAGGCCTGTCGGAGCTCCTGAGTAGATGGATTTCATAGTGGAGGTGGTGTCCTGATTGGAGAGGATGTTCCAGTTGGTCAGCCTGTGATTAGTGTCAGTTGCAGTAGCGGACCATCTGTCAGGGAAGTACGTAGGTATGGGTTGGGGTTTGAAGTTTCTGTGTATGGTTGTGATCTTGTTGTGGAAGAAGTCGGTGAGGTTGTCTCACAGCTCTTGTGAGAGTGTAATGTTGTTTTCGCTAGCAGCCAGGTTGGAGAAGTCCTTGATTCACAAAGGTGACTTTCAGGAAGACATTTGTTTTCAGTCTACACTACTAAGAATATTTGGAAAAAGTGGAACTTGGTGCTGTGGGCTCAAAGCCACCCCCATGACGTGGCAAGTTAACAGCCGTGTTGCAGCATTATTGGCCTTTGCAGAGATCACCATTGTTTGTCCTGAGAATTACCTTTTTTCGTTGATATGTGCAACCAAACAATGCACAGTAACAGAGAGTGGAACCCATGTATATTTATATATATTTATTGCCAAAATGAAAGTCATATTGTTCACAAAAAGTCACCCCATAAAAGAAGGACGGCTGTCAAATGATAAAAATGAGCAGATAATAGGTCTTATACCAGGAAACATTGATGTCACAGTTTTGAATCTGAGTGTGGATAACTGAGCCTTTCATCTTTCCCAGGTTGATGAAATGAGGACAACTCAGTGGGAGGATGGCACCTGTTATTTTGGCACCTAGAGACAATTCAGTGGGTGGCACATGTAATGCAATAATACATTTTTTAATCATGATTTCCCAACTCAGATGTGATAGGTTGTCAGTGTAGGTGGACATAAAAATGTGCTGTCCCATGTCATGTGAGATTTCTGGTTTTCACTTCACATCATTTTGCATT
The DNA here is from genome assembly GCF_031143425.1 of Pleurodeles waltl. Taxonomy (NCBI): domain Eukaryota; kingdom Metazoa; phylum Chordata; class Amphibia; order Caudata; family Salamandridae; genus Pleurodeles; species Pleurodeles waltl. The sequence continues at coordinate 904,105,847 of NC_090443.1, forward strand.
ATACTAATTACAATATTACTTTTCCACTATTTTATGCGCTTTGTACTATTTTGCATTCTTGCACAAATGTTGTGCACATAAAACAGAGCAGGCCACACAAGCAGCAGTGGCACTCATAGCAGCAAATGGATCTCTAGATGTACTGGATGGTTCTGGGCTGGACTGCCCTGTAACCCACTGGCATTTCCCCACAGGCTGAGGCCATTGGGGGTGGCTGTTGAAGGCACAGGGCTGCTGCTGACACTTCTGTCACTTTCCCCAGCTCTTTGGTGTGAAGTAAGCATGTACAGTGAAGGCTTCAAGAGATGCTCAACAGTTGTGTATGCCTGTTTATTTGATGGCTTCATTGGGCACAGCACATGCTAGTAAGGAGGTTTAAGTGCTGTCCGTGCACCACAGAACCATCTGGGAATTGAATACAGGATGAAAGGTCTAGCATGTATTGCCCTACATTTAGAAATGTTAATTCATGTTGGGTTTGTTGTGAACTGCATGGGTTAGTTCACAGAATCCACAGAACAATTCAACAAATTCAATGTCTCAAAATTTACGACATGGATGTTTAAAAATGAATTTGTTGACAATTAAGTCTTGAGAAGTTCCAAGGTGGCTCTTCTCCTAAAGTTGCACCATGAAACAAGATTCTGGGGTGCATATTCTTAAACTATTTTTTTTTTACTGATACGATAAAAATATCCCTTCTGAGAATTATTCTGACTTTCACTAAATTGCAACAAGTATGTTACATCCTCCTCTCCACCCCAAGAGCTAGACCCCATATAACAAGCATTTTGAAGTTCTTTCAGTCCGTCTGTAAAAGGTGTAGAAGACTGTCCCATCCACAAGACTGATGATGCCTTTTCACATGATACAAGTGCTGAACTGAATACTTGGATACTTGTAACAAAGTGTTGCAGCTGTACGATTCACGTGAAAAAGCACCTCGTCAAGGCTTAAGCAATGCTCTCCCAGCTTCACTGAGCTTTACTGACTGCACCACTCGCTCAGACTTTGGCTGTGTTCCTCTGGCTCTCCTGCTGAGCCAGAAGGGGACACAATCCCTTTTTTGCTGAATTCCCATCCCTTCCCTGGCTTCATATTTAACAATGTCATTTTAGGATGAAACACACAAGAATGCTTAATAATGTTAGAGAGAACCCTAATTATAATTCTATGTGTGCACGGCATTTGTGGCCGTTTTGGTAGGGCTGACCTTTGTTTTATAATCTTTCAAATAACAAAGTACAGGCATCAGAACTCAGATTTATCTCCCTAGATTCCATTGCTTAATTTTACAGTGACCTGAGTTATGCCTTCAGGCTATTTAGTCAATATATTTTCAACTATTTTATTTGCTTTCATATTTTTCTTTCTCAAAGATCTTCTGTGCCACATGCCTTATCTTGCGCAGGATGTCTAGGAATCCATCTTGCAATTTTAATCCACACTGGCTCCCCTTATGTGCAAACCGCAGGCTGCAGGACGTCGCATTAGGGCCCAAAGAAGACTCCCTTTGCTGGTCAGCACCACCTTCAAAACCAATGATGTCATCTACAAATCCATCATGACCCACACCCCTGCTTAGATGGATGACAAGCTCACTATCTCCACTGGCTTTCCTCACACTACAGCCAGGATATCTTCAGTAGGAGGACTAAGAAGTGCAAACAAGTTAAAAAACAAGGAATTCTCCATCTATTCACAGAGAATATGTAACAATATCGCTGCATCTCTTTGGAGAGCCCTAACCCAGTTCCACTTTAGGTGACAGCTCAATAATCACCCCCAGGGGTGGACCCTTAAATAGAGCTCCAGAGCGTTGCCCCCCTATTTATGTTGCCTCCTCCGAGCTCCAGTGTTAAACCTATGTAAATATATATTTTTTCCGGCCACAACTGTACTATTTTTCAGCTGGGGGCCAGGCTCCTGCATGATGACATTTGAGGAGGGCAGGGTGTGAGGGGGCGCTTTAAAATGTTGTCCTCGACATTAAGGCAGCTCAGCTGGGTTGTCACACTCACTCCAAAGTGTGCATGTTGGGTTGGATGGCTGCTTTTCAGCAACCAGCCCAACATGCACACTAAGGGGGTGATTCTAACCCTGGCGGTCGGTGATAAAGCGGCGGCCAAACCGCCAACAGGCCGGCGGTCCAAAAAATGGAATTCTGACCCTGGCGGGAACCGCCAACACAGCCCGCCACATTAACACTCCGACCGCCACGGCGGGACCGACAAACAGCGCGGCGGTCACCGCCAACAGACAGGCGGCAGACAATGTACCGCCCACACTATCATGACCGGCCAATCCGCCACCTTTTCCGGGGCGGGAGCACCGCCGATAAAAACACGGCGGAACCAGACTACGAACGGGAAAACGCGCACCTCTACGCATTCCACGAGGAAGGAGGACAGCATGGAACCCGAATTAAACATCCTACCTGCTCTCGTCTACCTGCTCATCTACCACGAGTACGAACGCCGGCGCAGACGACAACGGTGAGTACTGCACCTACGACACAGGGGAGGGAGGAGGACGAAAGGTTACGTGCACACACATACGCGATACACCCACCCCCCCCAAACCATGTACACACCAATGCAGAGCAACAAGTCACAGTGAAACCACCCAAATCCCCGTAAAAAAAACAAGGACATAATTAAATTGTGACTCGAAATTTATGGGAAATAAAAACCACTGATAAGTCACGGTCAAATAGCAATAACAAATCAAATATACCAATTCAATATCCAGTGTATACGATAAACCGAGGCAATAAGTCCTGCACATCTAACGAGATTCCAAGTGTCCGTGGGCCATAGTGTAGCAACACAAGGGCAAAGCCCACACAGGAGACCTGAGTCCTTTGGAGAGAACACTGCAGGGGCATCTGATGAAAAAACCACAGGCACCTCAGGGGGAAGGGAAGGGGGGGGGGCACCACAGCCACATGATCCCACGACGCCAGATCCACGAAGGGGCCACCATGCCCACTGTGCCATCCTGGGGAGTGCAAAGCCACAGTCTTTCAAGTCTCTACAGTGGGTGGCTTGGCCACCCGGCCATCCTGGGGAGTGCAAAGCCACAGTCTTTCAAGTCTCTACAGTGGGTGGCTTGGCCACCCGGCCATCCTGGGGAGTGCAAAGCCACAGTCTCTCAAGTCTCTACAGTGGGCGGCTTGCCCACTCGGCCATCCTGGGGAGTGCAAAGCCACAGTCCATCAGGTGGATAACAGTCTCCGCCGGTCAAGGAGGAGGCATGGTGGGCACAGTGAACCATGAACAGTAGCTCGAGACAGATCCGGCACTGTCATTGTGCCAGTGGTGCTTGAGACGGCGGGGCCCAGCGGAGCGGTGCTTGACAGGAAGGGCCCAGCGGAGCGGTGCTTGAGACGGCGGGGCCCAGCGGAGCGGTGCTTGACAGGAAGGGGCCCAGCGGAGCGGTGCTTGACAGGAAGGGGCCAGCGGAGCGGTGCTTGAGATGGCGGGCCCAGCGGAGCGGTGCTTGACAGGAAGGGCCCAGCGGAGCGGTGCTTGAGACGGCGGGGCCCAGCGGAGCGGTGCTTGACAGGAAGGGCCCAGCGGAGCGGTGCTTGACAGGAAGGGCCCAGCGGAGCAGTGCTTGAGACGGCGGGGCGCAGCGGATCGGTGCTTTACAGGAAGGGCCCAGCGGAGCGGTGCTTGAGACGGCGGGGCCCAGCGGAACGGTGCTTGAGACGGCGGGGCCCTGTTCAGCGGTGCTTGAGACGGCGGGGCCCTGTTCAGCGGTGCTTGAGACGGCGGGGCCCAGCGGAGCGGTGCTTGACAGGAAGAGCCCAGCGGAGCGATGCTTGAGATGGCGGGGCCCAGCGGAGCGGTGCTTGAGACGGCGGGCCCTGTTCAGCGGTGCTTGAGACGGCGGGGCCCTGTTCAGCGGTGCTTGAGACGGCGGGGCCCTGTTCAGCGGTGCTCTTCTGCACGGCGGGGCCCTGTTCAGCAGTGCTCTTCTGCACGGCGGGCCCTGTTCAGCGGTGCTTGAGATGGCGGGGCCCAGCGGAGCGGTGCTTGACAGGAAGGGCCCAGCGGAGCGGTGCTTGATACGGCGGGGCCCAGCGGAGCGGTGCTTGAGACGGCGGGGCCCTGTTCAGCGGTGCTTGAGACGGCGGGGCCCTGTTCAGCGGTGCTCTTCTGCACGGCGGGGCCCTGTTCAGCGGTGCTCTTCTGCACGGCGGGGCCCTGTTCAGCGGTGCTCTTCTGCACGGCGGGGCCCTGTTCAGCGGTGCTCTTCTGCACGGCGGGGCCCTGTTCAGCGGTGCTCTTCTGCACGGCTGGGCCCTGTTCAGCGGTGCTCTTCTGCACGGCGGGGCCCTGTTCAGCGGTGCTCTTCTGCACGGCGGGGCCCTCTTCAGCGGTGCTCTTCTGCACGGCGGGGCCCTGTTCAGCGGTGCTCTTCTGCACGGCGGGCCCTCTTCAGCGGTGCTCTTCTGCACGGCGGGGCCCTGTTCAGCGGTGCTTGAGACGGCAGGGCCCTGTTCAGCGGTGCTCGTCCAGTAGGTCAAGGGAGCCAGACCTGGCCTGGACTCCCTGCTCAGTCGCCCTCCGACCGTGCTGTTGCTGGACCCTTCGGTGACGGAGTCCTGGGCCCTTTGGTGTCCTTCCTAACACCCGGGATGGGGCTTGTGGGCCCCTCCTGCTCCGCGCTCCTGCTGGCTGACTTTTCCGCCCTGCTGCCCTTTCGCTCCTTAGATGGGGCTCTCGGGCCCTTGCCTCCCCTAGATGTTGTGGCTGGTGAAGTGGGCGAACTTTGCTCCTTGGGGGCAGCCGTGTCAGTCCTCTCACGCGGCCCTTTAGCTTCCTGGTCTTCTTGCCTGGTGGGGGGCTGGCTGTCCCCTTGCTGCTGATTGAAGTGTCACTGCTGGCAAAGGGTGGGCTCCAGAACCCATGCACCACAGTGACACTCGAAGCTGGGCTGGTGGTGGCTGAGGTGCTCTTGGGACTCTTTGCAGATGGAGGGGGTGGGTCAGTGGAGGGAAAGAGGTCAAGATTAGCAAGGAAAACTTTCTTAGGACCAAGGTAAAAGGTAGGAGAAGTGGTGATGGAAGTGGAGGAAGAGGATGTGGTTGTAGGAGAGTCAGGTGTGCTGTCTTTGGGTGCAGGTGCTTGTGCTGGAGGCTGTCGTGAGGTGGATGGCTGTTGGGTGGGTGTCTGCCTGCGTTTGTGTGTCTTGGAAGAGGGGGTGACAGACACAGTGGGAGAGGACACAGGGGACGTGTAAATGGTAGTGGGGTGGTGACTGCACGTGTGCGGACTGGACTGGAGGGTGTGCTGGTGATGGAAGCACTGGCTGATGGTGGTGTGCATGCAGGTGTGAGTGTAGACGTCACAGGGAGGGAGGAGGGAGACGAGGAGGAGGGGGACACAGAGGTGGTAGTGACTATTGGAATGTCTGCATCTGGGTGTTGCTTGCGTGAATGCTTGTGGGTTCTGTGGTGCTTGTGTCTGGATGAGCTGCCCTTGGGTGTTGAGGTGTGTGCAGGCTGGTCTGATGGTGTGGATGGGATAGGCTGAGGAACAGGAGACAGAGACAGGCTGGAGGCAGTCAGAAGAGGGAGGCTGGAAACAGGGACAATGGCTGCCGTCAGTGCTGAGGCCAGAGCATTGAACGATCGTTGATGGGCAGCCTGACCCGAATGAATGCCCTCCAGGTAGGCATTGCTCCGATGCACCTCCCTTTCTACCCCCTGGATGGCATTCAAAAGGGTAGTCTGCCCAACAATGAGTGTCCTGAGGAGGTCAATGACCTCCTCACTGAGGGCAGCAGGGGTAACAGGGGCAGGGGCTGAGGTGCCTGGGGCGAAGGAGACGCCCGCCTTCCTGGGCGAGCGGGCACGGAGCGTAGGCTGAGGGGCTGCTGGGAGGGCGGGGCTGGCGCGCTGGGTGGGGGGCCCGGATGTTGCCGCCACTGCTAGGGAGCTCCCATCCGAGGACGTGTCGCTGTCGCTGGTGTCACCACCGGTCCCCGTTGTGGTGCTCCCCTCGCCCTCCGGATCACTGGTGCCCTCGGTGTCTGTTCCTGGTCCCACCGGGGCCTTGTGACTTGCAGCTCCCTCGTGCTCCGATGCCAATTCTCCTCCGCCTGATGATGCTAATGCACACATGCACAAGAAGACGAAGAAGAAGGGTGGGGGGAGAAAAACGAAGACCAGGTTGAGTGCATGCAATGTCAACACCGTTGGCGGAGAGGACAGACACAGGAGCCTCATGCACTAAGCCGCGCATTCGGGGTACACTACTCAGTACTTCTGACTAGGACAACAGGTCTAGAGACGACAAAGGCGCACATGTGTGATGCTGGACCATCGATAGCTGTACTTGTCACCCTACAGAGGTGGGGGCCGGGAGCACAGGGGGGCCGGGAGCACAGGGCCATGCCTAAAGGAGAGGACTACACTACAGAAAGCGCCCTGGCCTAATGTCACCCCCAACCCTCCTCCCCCACCCAGACGCCTCCACTGCGCAGAGAGATAGCAGAATGTGCTGATACTCACCCCCTTGTGTCTGCTGTAATGTCCTCAAGCGCCCATCGAAATCAGGGTAGGCCACCGCCAGGATCCGGGACATCAGGGGGGTCAGGGTACGACTGGCACCCCTCCTAGGTTGGGAGGCCATCCCCAGCAGTGACTCGGCGGTCTTCCTGGTCCCGCGGCGGATGTCCTCCCACCTCTTGCGGCAGTGGGTGCCCCGTCTGACGTGGACCCCCAGGGCCCGGACTTCCTTGGCGATGGCACGCCAAATGTCCACTTTCTGATGGGAGCTGACCTATTTGACATGTACAGGGTGGGAAGGAAGAATCATCCTTTCTCTGCATGTTAGATGCGATTGGCCCCCCCTCCCCAACCTTGCCATATGGCACATGCTCTCATCTGTCGTGCGTTGCACTCCTCATTCGCCCCCCACCCCACCAACTTAGCATCCACACCACTCCACACAGGCATAGCCCATTCAATTTGCACCCAGTGTACTTACCTGTTGGTCTGGAGGACCGTAGAGTAACGCATACTGGGGGAGGACCCCATCCACAAGTTTGTCCAACTCCTCAGACGTGAAGGCAGGGGCCCTTTCCCCAGTCGCAGCAGCCATTATCACTTCCAGACCGAGCTCACAGCAGCACTTGCAGTATAGGTCCTCTCCTGTGGATGATCAGGTCTCGAGTGATTAAGCAGATAGAAAATGGCGGTCACGTCCGCGGCAGTGCGTACCGCGGCGGTGCGTACCGCGACCGCCAGCGCACCTCGTCATTGGCTCCTGAAACCCATAGGCCTCAATGTTAGCCAATGCGGCTTCGTATAGCGGTCTTTGACCGCCTACCGCCACGGTGTGCCACGCCAGCGTATTGACCTCACATCCCATTGTCCCACTTCACAGGTCAGGCAGCCGCCATTTCAAGGGCCCACATGGCATTATTTGTACTGCGTCACACAGGCCTAGGCCTTGCATTGCCACACATACACGCCTTTCAATACATAGATAATCGTGTGCTATGCATGCAGTGGTGAACGTACCTGTGATTTGCTTGACTCTGTGCGCCATGTTGTCCTTCCTAGGCACCGTCCGCTGGGACTTGCGAGGAGAAGGATGAATCCTCGCGTGTACCGACCGCTGGTGGACCTGTCGACAATGGAAGAACGCCACATCATACTACGATACCGACTTGACCGAGCCACTATACATGAACTGTGTGCCCAGCTGGAGCCAGACCTGATGTCCCCCATCCGCCAACCCACAGGAATTCCCCCTCTAGTGCAGGTTCTGTCAGTCCTCCATTTTTTGGCAAGTGGCTCATTCCAGACAACAGTGGCCATGTCATCTGGAATGTCTCAGCCTATGTTTTCAAAAATCTTGTCTAGAGTGTTGTCTGCCCTGACGAAACACATGCAGCGCTACATTGTATTCCCTGAGGAGGTTGATTTGGCCACTGTGAAGGGTGATTTTTATGCCCTTGGACATATCCCCAACATAATTGGTGCCATTGATGGGACCCATGTGGCTTTAGTACCCCCAAAAGACGATGAGCAGGTGTACAGAAACAGGAAAAGTTACCATTCGATGAACGTCCAGGTGGTCTGTTTGGCTGACCAGTACATCTCCCATGTGAATGCCAAGTTCCCTGGGTCAGTGCATGACGCGTATGTGATGCGAAATAGCAGCATCCCTTATGTGATGGAACAGCTACAGAGACAACGTGTGTGGCTAATTGGTGACTCTGGTTACCCCAACCTGCCTTGGATATTGACCCCAGTGAGGAATCTCCGGACCAGGGCAGAGGAACGGTACAATGAGGCCCATGGGCGAACTAGGAGGATCATTGAAAGAACCTTTGGCCTCCTGAAGGCCAGGTTTAGGTGCCTGCATATGACAGGGGGATCCCTGATGTACTCACCAAAGAAGGTGTGCCAGATCATCGTGGCCTGCTGTATGCTTCACAATCTGGCATTGCGACGTCAGGTGCCCTTCCTGCAGGAGGATGGTCCAGATGGTGGTGTTGAAGCAGCTGTGGAGCCTGCGGAGAGTGAAGAGGAGGAAGACGAAGAGGACGACCCAGACAACAGGGACAGAGTTATCCAACAGTATTTTCAGTAGCACACAGGTAGGAATCACCCACGCGATTTAACATTTACTGAATGCCCCCTGCATCTTTACTTTGTGTATTTCCCCCCAGTTCTTTTAAACTGAAGTTTACTTTTCCCTTCCCTTTTCAGTGCTGTATGACCCACTGCGTGACTTCTGCTTGGTTAGTCCATGGACTAATGCTTATTGACATCGGTATGTTGTCCACACATAAATAACAGAACATTATTGATAAGTAATGTGTTATACATTTGTAAATAATACAGGCTGACTCCAGAATGATTTCTGTGCAATGAGTGATTTATTTTTAGCTATATTGTGGTACATGATATTTAAACGGTGATGGGTGGGGGTGGAGTTATGTCCATGGCAGAGTCCAGTTCTCGGTCGCACAGGTGCATTGTTCATCGGGCTGTGGAAGGATGGAGCAGGGGCAGTTCAAGGTTGGACAGGGTGACACTGTGGGACAGTGGAATGACATCCGGGGGGATATTAGGCTGGCGGGGGTCTTGGCATCCTACTCTGTCTTCCTTTGAGATCTCAGGTTCCTCTTGCGGGGTGGTTGTTCTTCAGCAGGAGGTGGGGTTCTTGTGGCCCGTCGTTGTGTGGGGGCCTCCTGACCACTAGCGCCGGCGGAGGTGGTAGGCTGTTCCTGGCTAGTGACAGGGGCCCTTTGCGGTGCCACATGGTCCCGCAATGTGGTTTCTATCCGGTTGAGGGCCTGGACTATGGTCCCCATAGCGGTAGCGATTTCCCGGAGTTCATTGCAGTACCCCATGTACCGTTCCTCCTGCTGTGCCTGGATCTCGGTGAACCTGGCCAGTACCGTCGCCATCGTCTCCTGGGAGTGATGGTACGCTCCCATGATGGTGGTGAGGGCCTCTTGGAGAGTCGGTTCCCTGGGCCTGTCCTCCCCCCCCTGTCGCACAGCAGCCCTCCCAGTTGCCCTGTTTCCCCGGGCCTCTGTCCCCTGGACGGTGTGCCCACTTCCACTGCCCCCAGGTCCCTGTTGTTGTTGGGGTGTTGGGTCAGCCTGGGTGCCCTGTAGTGGCGGACACACCGCTGATTGACGCGTCCGCGAGACAGAGGCATGGGCCCGCTGGGTGGGAGCTGTGCTGGTGTTCCCAGAGGGGTTTGGGTCTGCTGTGGCCTGTGTCTGTGTGTGGGGAACCGACTGTCCAGAGGTCCCCGATGGTCCGGGCTGGTCGTCAGCTTCTAGGTCGACAGAGCTGCTGTCCTCGCTGGGGGCCTGTTCTGGGGGTGGGATGGACAAATCTGGACCCTCCGTGGCGGTGTGTTGGCGTTCGGGCCCTGCAGGGGTAAAGGAGTATGGTTATTGTTTCTGTGTGTGCCATGGCGTGCATTTTGTGTGCCCTTGGCCCCCAGTGCTGGCATTCCCTTGTGGGAGGTGTTGTGAGGGTTCGGGGGGGGGGTGTATGGGTATGTGCAATGGTCATGCTTTGGTGGTGGCTGTCTATGGTTTGTGTTGGCATTCAGGGGTTGGTGTTGTTTAGGGTGGGTTGTGCTGGTGAGACATTGGCAGGGAGGTTATGTGCTGGGGGGTGAGATTGGGGGTGAGGGGGGGGTTGGCATGCTGGTGGTTGGGGGGGGTGAAGTAGTTGAGATTCGACTTACCAGAGTCCATTCCTCCGCCTACTCCAGCGAGGCCATCAGGATGCAGGATGTTTACCACCTCTTGCTCCCATGCTGTGAATTGGGGTGGAGTGGGTGGGGGTCCGCCGCCAGTCTGCCATGGGGTGGTGTGGATGAGATGTGGGGTGGTGTTTGTGGTGATGTGCGTGGTGATATGTGGTGATGTGTGCGTAGATGTGGTGTGGGTGATGAAGTTGGGTTCCTGTGTGTGTTGGGGTTTTCTATTGCTGTGCTCGCTCTCTCTATCTCTATCTCTCTTGCTCTCGCCTTCGCTCCGATTTCCAACTAGTGGGGGTTTGTGGGTGATGTGGGTGTGTGTTTTATAGTTGATTGGATGTGTGGGTGTGCTGTTTGTATGTGTCTCAGGTGTGCGTATTTCAAAATGTCCAATGTGGCAGTGTTTTGGAGCTGTGTGTGTATTTTGACCGCGGCGGTGTGTACCGCCAATGGAATACCGCGGTTGAAAGACGGCCGCGTGGATTCGTGGGTCAGAATGGCATGGGCGTGTTTGTGTTGGCGTGACGGTGGAGGTTTGGTCATCTCCAGTTTTCCGCTGCCCGCTGATGTGGCGGCCTTCCTTGGATGTCGGATTTTTGGCGGTTTCACAGTTGGTGGTCAGAATGACCGTGGCGGTTTACCGCGGCCGCGGCGGTAGAATGGCGGACTTCTGACCGGCGGTAAGGGCCTTTTACCGCCGAGGTCAGAATGACCCCCTAAATGTGTTTCCCTGTCTGCTCAGTTAGTGAGCTGGGGGCATTATAGGTGCAGCCTCCTAATGAGCGTTAGGTTTGCCTGCCCAGATCAACCCTGGCACTGCTATCAAGCTGCAACATAACAGTAAGGGAGCAATGTCTGGATTGGCTCAGGACATACCATTAGACCTCTGCTCTAGAGGTCAAAAAACAGAAACTACAGCCCTGATTTAAGAAAAGTGGTGCTGCGGTTTTCTTGCGCCCCATAGTGCAACTCTAATGCCACCATGTGTGCGCCATATTTAAGATTCGGCGCACCATGGAAGTAGTTAGGGAACTGGCATCAGAAGTGTTGACGCTAGTTTGGAGCTTTTCAGGGTTAGAGTAAAAAATGTTGACACTAATCCTGCAAAGCCCATTGAAAAAAATGTCATGCCTCCTTTTAACGCCTGCTGTGAGCAGACGTTAAAAGTGCAGAAAAAAATGACACAAAGAAATCTTCTAGATTTCTTTGCACCATTTTTTCAGCCCCCCTAATGGGAGAACTCCCTCTTTGCATACATTATGTCTGGAGCAGGCATAATGTAGCTCAAGTGTTACAAGCAGTGCAATGCATCTTGTAAATTTGGCACCGCAATTTTGTCCTCGTTGGGCCACATTAGCATTACAACAATGAACCTAATGTGGCGCAAGGAGGCGCTAGGGGCTCCTAAATCAGCCCCTACATGAAGAAAGAGAGATTATGGTAAGTATGGCACTACATGTTTAGAAAAACATGGTTGCAGCGCTGAAATAATAAAGAGTTAAATGATTCCTATTCTGACTTGAGGTAGAATTAGTAAGCTTCATACCTCAACATTTAAACACTGGACAACCTCACCTTACCTGTGTCCCTGTTTTTACATATTGGCAAGGAAGCTCTGGATTCCCTCTCTGCGGGAGGTGAGTTTCACCAAAGCGCGCCGTGAATAGGCAGCCCCTCTCCTGTCTTGCAATTCATGCCAATGGCTGCGCCGCCTTTATCCGGAGGGACATTGCATCTTTGATCCCGGACTGTCGTCCGTCTGAAGGCTGTAAACCGGTTTTGTTTTTAAGTGCACTTTGCTGATATGGGGAATTATTAAGTCGGGACATGTTTGTTGAATTCCTGTGTCTCGTCATGAAGGGTCTTTTTTGGAAGACGGGTTTCTGATAAGGACAGTAATTACCGCATGTGACGGCCGTCCGTCGGGGAGGGGGCACAGATGGGGGTGTCTACTGCAGGCAATTCTTTTTTATATTATTTTACAGCATCATAAAATGATTACAGAACTAAATTATGGCCCTATTGTGGATTCAGTAACAGCATAACTACAGAGGTTCTGGCGGGGCTCGTTTCCAAAAGGAAAAAGTTGTACAGTTTTTTATATATTGTACGTTGTTATAATTAGTGAAAGGGCTGGGGAGGAGGGTAGAAGGGTAGAAGCTGGGAACAGAAAGGAAGCAAAAGAAAACGAATTCAGAGAACAAAGAAACAAGACAAAAGAAAAGGAAATAAGAACGAATGAATGGAAAAAGAAACAAAAAAAAGAAAACAAAGAAGAGAATGGAAAAAATGAAAGGAAGAAGGAAACAGACAGAAAGAGAATGAAAGAAAGAAAGACAAAAAATAGTGTACAGATGCAAAGTAACAACTCTAATAATGACCTGCATTTTACACTGCGCTCCTTACCCATTTCTGTCATTGCTTAGCACTGTAAGGAGTGGAGCTATAGTTTAATGGTACTCAGTTTACCGACGCCTGAAGGATGAATAGCTGAGCTGGTCACGCCAGGAGTAGCTGACGTTTACCTCACTGAGCTATCTAACTGGAACGGAAGAGGAAACAAGCATTTGTAATGCAATGGGTCTCGCATTTGCTCGAGTTAGAGCTATTAGCATTGTAAACTCCTAACTTGACTTTTATTGTTACATAAACTGAAAATGAAAAATAAAACAGTTTCACATAAGTGAGCTGTCGTGAGCATAAAACAGACACACAAAAGGAAACAGAAATTCACTCGCAGTCAAACGTATCAGCAAAAGTGCAATTATCCATGTAACAGGGTCGATGTCATGCAAAGTGGATGACTACTGCCCAGCGAGAGCGCACTGCCTACAAATATTAAGAAAAAGTAGTCCAGAAAACATACAGTAAATACGGAGCCTTGTATATTTTCAGTAGTTGGCCGGTGCACTCAAGGAGGGCTAAACACCAGAAAAGGCATGACGTATGCGTGCCTTTCACTTATGAAATCAAGAGAACTTTAAAAGAGAAGCCCATGAACCAACCAAACTGATTGATGGGAGTGGGAGTGGCTAAAAGCCCACAGAGAGATTACAACAAGGACAGAGCGCTTTGCGCCCTCGACCCTTTAAAGGAGGATTGAGAAGGAAAAGACGGAAACATTTTAAAGGAAGAGAAGAAAAAAACTGAAAGAATGAAAGTAGGCAAATAAAATACAATGAAAAGACAACCAATAAGGAACAGGTTAACTGACAAAGAAAGGGAAGGAAATACATCTCTGGATATAAAAAGAAAAAAGAAGGAAACAAAACGTGAGAAAGAAAAATAAAGAACCTCGACAGGGCAGGAAAACAAAAAAATAAAGAAAGTGAAATACAAAGGTAAAGTAATGAAAATAAAATGGCACATTTCAAGGCTGTGGGAGGACATGCCCTCAGCCCTGCTATGAGTTGGTCATGTCCCACTTCTGATCTGTTATCACTGTGTTCAGTATGTCAGATTACAATATGATTATTGTATTAATCATGCAAGTTTGTGAATTTTATATTTCGCTAAAATACTGCAGACACTCAGAAGCGGGGAGGTGTGGTAAGGTGTGTGAGAAGGTGTATGTGTCGGCATGCATGTCTCTGTTGGTGCTTGTGTGTGACATATGTACATACAGTGGGTCAGGTATTATGCCCAACCACTCTCAGAGATCACCAGCCACCACTGCTCACCTCTTAAAAGAACGCTACACCATGCTGAAGTAATAGTCCTCAAACTAGCTACTCCTCCTGGCACAAGTTAACTGTTTTCTTTGATTCTGTAAAGCACTCCACCGCCTCGCTTAAGTTTACACCATAGAAATACTATATACACACAAAATAAAAGTACTAATATGGAAAATACATTTTAATTAGGGGTAGATGGTGACCTCTGCTCCACTGGCGGAGCTAGCAGAGTTTTTGGCACTCCGACCTCCGCTTGGCTCATGGAGTTCACCCACAACTCCACTAGCCCCGCCAGCACATCAGGGCTCATTGCATGCACTCTGCAGCCCAGTTCTGGGCCACACAGTGTAAGCACACACAGTCTGCACTTGAGCTGTGTAGCCCATAATTCGGCTGCAGTGCGCACTCTTGGCCCGACATTGACGTGGCAGTATGGAGCTGCACCAGCTCTGGTTCCTCCAGACCTCCCTCCGCCAGATGAGCTCCAGGCCACAGGCAATGAGGACCCAGGTGAGTCTTGTTTTTTATTTTTTTTTGTTTTGTGCACACTTATACACAAGAGGCCTGGAACAGCAGCTTTCACTGCCTGCGGCCCTGGCTTGAATTATTCAGGCCAAGGCCGTTTCAGGCCTCTTGTGCACTGGCCTACCCAGGTCTCGCCGGTACACAAGAGGCCTAAAATGGCAGCTTTTGCTGCCTACAGCCCTGACCTGAACTCAGGCCAGGGCCGCAGGCAGCGAAAGAAAGCTGCAGTTTCAGGCCTCTTTTGCACCAGCCTGCCCCAAACAGGCTGGTGCACAAGAGACCTGAAACTGCAGCTTTCACTGCCTATGACCCTGTCCTGAATGCGCCTGATCTCAGAAGCTCTAAGCAGGGTAGGGCCTGGCTAACCAGACTCGACCCCGCTTAGCACTTCAGAGATCAGATGCATTCAGGAGAGGGTGCCACTCCATGACTCACGGAACTCCGCTTCCGTGGAATTCCACAGAGTTTAAAATCAACTCAATGGAATTCCGTGGAGTGGAACTCTGTGAACTCCGCCCAGGCCTAAACTTAATATTAGAAAAAAACATATATTTTTTGTAGAAACCTGGGCAAAACTATTTCATCCAGTGTTACTTTTCCCACTTCCCACTAAAATGTGAAAATTATTAGGGCTAATATTTATGTTTTTATTGCATCAGGAAAGTTGATTCTTGCAAAGTCACTTCTCCATTAATCATAGTGAATTACTGGCGTTTCCTGCGATGTCACTTCCTATCAAATAACATCATATGCAAGTTAGAGGGGCTTCTCACATTCCCTTTCTGTTACGGCCCCAGAAATCCCAGAACCAGCCCTGGTGGTATAAGCAGAACAGACTGGAAATACAGGGAGGTAGGGGGTTACTGCTCGGTGTTTAACAGTCAGAATTTCAAGAATGCATATGCCAACTTGCGGCGTTTCCGAGTGGTAGTTCGATGTGTGCAGAGCTTCAGTTTTGCACCTGTGACCAGGCACAGAACAGGATTATGCCATGGCACCACATCTGTTAGATAAATCTCACTGCTGCACTAGTCCATGGCTTTTCACTCTGGTTTACTAAACTTATTCAATTGGCTTCACCAGATAATTTACCGAAATTATGCCTCCTTATGGAAAAGCATAGCACCTCATGTCCAACCTTTCACTAACATTAACGGGCCTTGCAGTGAAAGAGAAAAACTTCAATTTACTAAATCACCTATCACTAGCAACAAAGAATAATAAGTACTCTTGAATGCTGCTTTGTTTGATGACGTCTGATGGGGTTTTGGAACTTTGTGACGCAATTTATTAGATGGCCCCTATAGCAAACGCATATTAAACTCAGAAGGTCCCAATAGCTAATCTAATCACTATTAAGAGGAAAGTATGTGAAAATAAATTTCCGCATTTTAAACCTTTGCACTCACTTGACTCATTTTTAAAAATAAGATACATTCATGACAAAGCTGAGATTGTGGGCTTGCTTATGCGTTTGCCAATGTACAGAAATATTTTCCAGCTCCACATGAATTTAATTAAGTGAAAACGCGTTGTTTCCGAATATTGTTGCGTCCTATCTTCTCACAGTCGCCGGTATTAATAGACGCAGTTGATAGATGTCTTCAGGGGACTTCCTTTCTAATTAGCAGGTACTTCGTGTTGCTGGCTTGCCAATAGAAACAAAATTAAAATAACCAAACAAGGATAATTATATTATGCAAAGGTTCTGAAATACCTGTCAGGTAGCAGGCTTCATTTTTATACTGTGCTGCGTGTATCATATATTCACACTTATACAAATGATTGGCAGAATGCAGGTAGCCGTGGGGGGAGCTGTCTAATAACAATGGGGGAGTTATTTTAACACGAAGGCACTATGAAAAGTGCTAAGGATCCAGGGGCTTGCATGTTTTCTTTTTTTTTTCTTTTTTTTGGGGGCGTGGGGGTGGGCTTTTCTGTTTTAATCACAATAGATTTTGAAAGAACTGAAACCAGGTGTATTTTAACGTATCTACATGCACGCAAGCGTGATGCAATATTTTTTCAGTGCACAGATTCATTACTTACATTTGAACGGGTATTTTCTTGTGGTACCTTTCTTCCCCATCGGGTCCTCCGCGGCGGCACTCTCGATAGCTTAATGCTAAACTGGCTGCTTGTCCGGTCTCTTTGTTCAATCGCTCAGGTCCAGGCCTAAGCATAGAGGTGTCATTAATGTGCGACTGCAACACCGGGGATGTGAGCTGTAATCACCATCATGTTCGTCGATTTCACTAGTTCTGTGAGCTGCTCTGCCCGTGAGGGTCCTATGATTGCTTTTCAAAGGAGAAATATAAAATCTTGCTGGTTCTGTTGATCAGCTAGGGTGTGGCTGAGTATGAATTTGGGTGGTATGCAGCAGTGCTCGGCTCCAAGGTAGGACTGGCCTGGAGGGTAATCTGAAAACACTAAGGCCCATATTTATACTTTTTTAGTGCCTCATTTGCCTCATTTCTTGACACAAAAGTGGCGCAAACTTACAAAATACAATAAATATGGGCCTGAAGGTGATGGGAGCTTGCTTGCAGTAAGTAAGTCTAAGCACCTGAAAATGCACAGGGTAGGACTCCAAGGCTATTGTTCTTTTGCTCACCTTGCCACCTCAGTTTGGAACCAGCCATATGCAGATCAGTCTTGACTCTCCTCCTCATGGGAACAGTCCTTTCCAAACTGCCAAGCCATGTCCTCTCTGAAACAGAACACAAGCAACCCAACACTAGTTTGGCACTGGTTATGGGCTTACCAGGCAGGAGCACCTTGGTTCCAATTGGACCCACGTCTGGGCATACCCATGCCACATAGGGCCTTATTTGGGATGGGGGCCAATACAGAGTATCCCTGGACTGCTCCAATGGCCTATTTTAGAGGGGGGCTTCAGCACTCCTGACTTTGAGCTTTATTATCTGGCAGCTCTACTTCAGTAGATTGCTTACTGGTTGGCTGGTGCGAACCTGACTGACCTGGGCTGCGAGGGTTGCTGGCCTGTTTGAGTTGTGTTACTGGCCCACTTGCTGCAACATATGTCCGGGGGAGGGCTGATGGACTACTCTCAGCAGCAGCACTCGAGTGTTCAAGGCAGGGTGTGACGCAGAATCTCCCACTGTACGCCCCCTTGTTACCTCTGGTGGGACTTCCCCATGGTGACCCCCTATAGCCTACACTCTTCACCGTGGCTCAGTTGGCACCTTGGTCAGAGGAGGGGCTAGTTGTGGTTGGGGACTGCAATGAAGCCAATATGTTGATACCTTTCTAAGTCCTAGTTGACAATGATGTGGAAGGCAGCTGCTGTGCCAGGGGTGGCAAGAGGGGAATCAGCACTTAGGGACTGGGCGACAGAGGAAGGGCAGGCTCTGCATGGGGAAGAAGTGCGAGGTGTCCATAGAGTGCCAATTGTGCCCTTGTGGGCAGAGGTGCTAGCAGCATTTGATGACCCAGGTGAACCTGCAGGATCCTCCCTGGAGGTCTTAATATCTGAGAGCTGTGATGAGACACTTCTAGCAGTACTTTCATAAGGAGACAAAATGTGCTGCTGATTGCAGGGCTAAGATACTTTGGATTTCTGTGAGGGTAATTGGGTGATGCCTCAGCAGTGTCGCTGTATTACCTGGCCTGCCCCGAATGTATGTGTAGTGTGCCCATGGAGCTACCATGGGGTGATCCTGCTCTTTAGCTCCCTTTTCCACTATTCCCATTCCTCCCTACTACCCTCTAGACTCAGCCGCTCTGGACTTACTGTTCATTTGCCAATTTTGTTATCCATGATGTTTTTTTGTTTTCCTTGCAATAAAGTATTATTATGATCCATTATGCTCTGTCAGCCAAATTGGTGTCTTTCTGCCATGTTTCTACCACATTTTCCTTCTGTTCACTACTGCATTTCACATGCTTACTGTTATGCTGTTTCACAAATATGTACTAGATTATTGAGATATGGCTCAGGTCCCTGCGACCCCGACTAGGACAGAATGAAATTGAGCCTGACATGCTATTGTAATGTGTATGGTAATGCCTGTTTATATACTTGAAAACGTTAATAGACATATTTTAAAAAAATGTCTATTGGTAGCATCTGAATGCATCTCCACTATTGACACCGGTATGGCTTACTTATGTCGGAGATACTTCCAGAATTGAATCCTTTGTATGATTTGGTTTTATGTCAGTCCTTCTATACTGTCTCTTATATTTCTATTACAACATATAGTTCCATTGATAATCCTTAGGCTCATAATGTGGCAAATCGTATCATGTACTTATGATTATTGCAAGTCCTGTACCCATCATCCAACTGCCACTCTCTTCTTTGTCTCCATCCAGTGCACTGAGAGTTTGACTGACTAAAGGGACGCATGTCAGAGGTTAGTAAGCCTTTTGCAAGATATTTTGCAATATATATATTTGTCTCTATCAAGCTTTTTATTTCAAATTAATGTATTAACTGTTATAATTTCCTTGACCTGCATGCATTGGTTGTGATTTTTAAAGTGTAAACATATACATATATAATGTCACTAGATACAATACTCTTTTATGTGTTGAGTGTTTTTCTATTCCCCCTCTTTTGCCATCCATTTCAAGACTGATAACATTAGCACAGTTTATTCTTGTCTGTCTTACTACCTTAATATTTCACATCTTGTGTCTGTTAGAGTAAACTAATAACAACTTAATCTCACTCTCTTTGATCCAGAGGATTCTTAAAACTTCACTATGCAATGCTCATGATTGGGTTTTGAATATACACTGATATGAAATATGGTTTTGATGACAAAATATTATTTAAAAAAATATCGAAACAGAAATATCCTAAAAAAAGAAAGCACAAATTTTGGCTACAAAAATAAAGCTACAAAGACATCTAAAATACCTAAATATTAGCAACAACAATAAAAATACACTAAATATCATAACCACAGTTAAAAACTCAAAATAAGAAAGGAATATCAAAAAATAATTTACCCACAACAAAAATATCATTACTATCAGAGAAAAAACTACTATGAATTCAAATAAACTAGATTAGTGTTTCAAAATCAATAATTATATGCAAGAAAAACACAGTAACATTTAAAATATTATTTTAATATCTAATACATATTTTTAAAATAACATTCAAGAAATAACATTGTAACATAACTGATATAAAAACAATGATTTTCAACCACAAATACAACAGCAATAAAAAACAATACTTGAACATTAAAATGACTTACATTTAACATATTCAAAAATAAAATATTATATATATATATATATATATATATATATATAATAACACACATAAATGCTAACTAGCAAGATGCTCCATAGCTAAAGCAAAAATAAGCAGTAATAATGGACACTCCTGGCGGGTTCTCCGTTGGATAACAAAGCCTTCCAATATCACCTGGCCAGTCTTTACCCTGGCGGACAGGTCTGCATACAGGGTACACACCCATCCCAAAAACTGAGGCCCAAATTCCATATTTGTAAGAGCAGAGAAGAGGTGATCCCACCCTAAGGTGCGAAGGCTTTCTCAATATCCAGCGACACAGCCACTTGATCAAAGGCATCTGGGAGGAGGGGGTGTCATAAATGATCCGCAGCAATAGGCGTATGCTAAGGAAGGTGCTACGGCCTGGTATAAAACCCAATTGATCAGCGGGGACTACTGTATGAATAATGGGGAGCAATCAGTTAGCCAAGATCTTACCCAGTATCATACAGTCAAGATTTAATAGCAAGAGGGGGCGATATGACTTGCCCGGTTTGGGAAGGACTATTATCAGGGCCTCACAGAGAGAGTATGATAGTCAGCTCCTGTCGTTGGCTTCCTTAAACATCTCAAGAAGGTGCTGTATGGTGTAGGTAGAGAAGGTAACATAATACTCGATCTGCAGACCATGTGTGCCCGGGGTCTTATTATGAGCAATCTAGGATAGAGCAGCACGATTCTCATCTAATTGTAGGGGCTCCTCAAGGGCATCCCATTGGGAGACAAAGAGTCTGGGAAGGGAAGCTCCAGATAAGAACTCAGATATGCAATTATGGGTTAGTGGAGAGGGCTTCACTTACCATTCCTGATAGTAAGCGCGGAAGGCAGTATTAATAGCTAGTTTGGAGGTGACAAGGGTGCTGTTGTTAAGGTGAAGTGCCACAATAGGAACACTATGTAGCCAAGCTAGTAGTTTGCTGGATCGGTCCCCCTGGGCACGTTGCACCGTCATCTGTTGGGTGATTATGGTGACTCAGAGATGAGTCTGCTTCATTGCGTCGTTCTCATAGTTGGTGCAATTGGGTAAGCGACTCAGTTCGGGGCACGACCTGAGTTTCCGCCAACCAGAGATCACATTTGATGGCGGTAACATCCACAGCCAGTTGGCGTGGGATACCCCAGAACACCATAAATTGTCCATGGATCACTGCTTTAGTGGCATCCCAATTTAGGGTGCAGGAGGAAGCAGAACCAGCATTCTCTTCAAATAACGAGCGAGGCATTGTGGCAAGGCTTCACAGAAAGGAGGGTTAGAGAGCTATTCGGGTTGGAGGGGCCAGGTAGTTAAGGCAGTGCACTGTTTGCCCCATTGCAGTGTTAGTAACAAAGGGCAGTGATCAGAAAGTGACTGAGAAAGATATTCCAATCTGACCATTAAGGGGAACATCTGATCCGTGCAGAGGAGGAGATTGATCCTGGTATATAAGTCATGGACCGGCAAGTAGTATGAGTATTTCCGGTCATATTGGTGGCCCATGCGCCATATCTCATGTAAGCGTATTCGTGTGCGCCCAGTTAGTAAAGTGTCGGGTGATGCGAATGCTAGTGGCTGTGGGTAAAGGGGATAAGAATGATCAAGCTTTAAGTCTGGTACACAGTTAAAGTCCCCTCTCCATATTTCAGGGTATAATGGATCCTGGAGGAGCGCTGGGGTAAGGCCAGGATTCCTGCTTTGTTGGCATTAAGGGCATATAGCGTCACTAGGTATAGGGGGCCCTATCCAAGAGGACCTCCAAGATGACATATTGATGATCTGTTGGTACCCGTTGGGCATTCAAGGTGAATGAGACCCCAGGTGCAATCCAAATAAACACCTCCCATGCATACACTGACACCGTTGTGCCATATGTTTGTCCTCAGTGTGAAGACAGTCCAATTCAGAAGTCATGAGGTGCATTTCTTGAAGCTTGGTCATATGTACATGTCAACATCTAAGGTATGTATACACTCTGTATCGCTTAGTTGGAGCGGCCATGCCATGCATGTTTCATGTCATAATATTGTAATGTGGGATTTGGTATGTAAGTGTCTGGTTAGCTGTCATATAGTGAGGTGCACAGAAGGTGGATGTACAACAACAAGTCCTTCGTGTCTCCCCGGGCCCCTCCATCCCCCTAGTAATAACCCATTTGGGTCACCATTGGTGTATTTGTAGTATAAGTGGAGGAATAACATTGTGTCCAACAAGAAGTTCCAGTGCAAAACATGTTAACCAAACCAATAACAAGCCAATACAGTATCATCCCCCCATGGCAGTAACCACAAAAAGGGCCACCCACATAATGCTAACTGTATCACAACAACATAAAGAAAAGAAATATGCAAAATAACCAGTCCATGTAGGAATGCTGTTAGGATGTGGATAGTAGGATCCATTGCCCAGCGTCTTGGCTCATAAGCATATTGAAGAGGCACCATGTATCCGGGCACATTGGAGGCCCTTGTATTCGGAATCTGGTAGCATGGGATAGCACAAAAGAGACACTGGGGGCATCAAGGTGGGTCAAATGAGGTAATCGGCAGACAGGGGTGTGACCTGGGAAACCCTGGCACTGGAGGTGGAGGAGGCCTCAAAGTTACATATTTCTCAGGGCAGCAAAGGAGTTGGCCTGATGATGAAGTACCACCACCTCAACCGCATACACCTGTTCTGAGGGTGCTTGGGTTCAGTCCGGAAGCACACATGTTGGCTTGCACCAGCGGCATCTGGGTGTCACCCACGTCCCCTCCTCACCCTAAGGTTCAGTGGTGCGGGCAAGTCCCTTGGCATGGTGCCAGGTCAAAGCATCCTTGCGGGTAGTGAAGTCCTGGGAGATTACCCCATCGCTAACCTTGAGTTTCACTGAAAGAAGAGTGTGTACTGAAGTTGATGTACCCGCAGGCGTTGCTTGACCTTCATGTAAAATCCACGTTTGCGTTGGACCTCTAAGGTGAAATCAGGATAAGCTGAGATGGTGGTGTTTTCAAAGTTCCAGGGCCCGTTAGCACGAAACAGTTGAAGGATTAGATTCCGGTCATGGAAATTTAGAAATCGTAAAATTAGAAGATTGGTGATGTTCATGCCTAAGGTGGGAACCCCGGGGCATGATGTGCTCTTTCCACAGAAAACAGGGTGGGTATTTTGTCTTTCAGCACAGTGCTCATTAGCCATTTGTCAAGAAACAGTTCAGCACAAGGAAGTTCTGAGTGTTCAAGGAATCCGATAAACCAGATGTTGTTGCTCCAAGAGTGTCCCTTGGCATCCTCTGCCCTGTGATGTAAGGAGGATATCTCCTCTTGTATTGCTGTAAGTTTAGTATGCAGGTCATACACCTTTGGAGTGATAGTGTGGATTGCTGATTCTGTTCAATAACTCTTTCAGTCAGTTTGCAGTGATCCGCATGGAAGAGGCTCATGTCAAGAGACACAGAGTTAATTTTCGCTTCCAGTGAGATTTTGATGCCAAGGATGGCATGGAGGACCTTTCCAAACTGTTCTGAGTGTTTAAAGAGCATGTTCTCAAGATGACAGAAGATGTCCATGTTTGAGGGTGGCAAGGGCTGGGGCGATCATCCACAGTTGATTCTTTGCAAGCCGCATTTTCCCCATGAAGGTGCCAGTTGAGGGGCTGAGAGTGTCCAGGTCTCCCGTTTTGCAGGATACTAGGAACTCCAGCGCAGGTGAGTCATGGACTGGACAATGGAGGGAGCAAGCTGGTGGGGGAGAGGCACTTGTGAATATGAATCAACCAATGATTAGGATCCGAGACCAAAGCAATATGTGCGTAGTGAGGTGCGCAGTCCCGCAGGTAATAAGGCAGGATCTGAAAGTTTGTGACTGCTCCAGATGGGAGATCATCAAATATGTCTGCTATGCACACAGGATGCCCCACTGAGATCTTATTTTAGAGTAATTACTGGCCCCAAGTGAGCAAGCCCTCAAGGCCCTCCCCAGACCCAGGTGCAGGGGCAGAAACAACGAAGTCAGTGCACAAAGTATTGTACATGCGCCCCCCAGATATGTGGTGGCCCTCCAGGCCCAAGCGCAGTACAATGGGTCAAACCTGCAAGGGCCATGCCGTTCTCTCCTTGCGTGGGTCTGCAGTGGAGGTCTTCAATGTAAGACTCAGTACCCGGCTGCCGCCGATTTTGTTGTGGCCCCCCCTGATGTTTTAGAATCTGCCTGGGGAGCACTCATGTGGCAGCTGTTCAGTGGTAGTAGCCCTCCAGTGCTCTTCAGGACACAGAGGGAGGGGCTCACAGCAGGGCAGGAGAAAGCCCCTGTGCACCACACTCAATAGGCAGCAAACAATAGGAGGTCGGTGAGCTCTCAGAAGCCCTGGGTCTCTGGACCCGATTGAGATGCTGCAGGTTTCTGCACAGGCGTGGACCCTCTGTCTGCGATAACGGTAGTGATTTCAGCAGCCTGATGTCGAGAAGGGCTGGCGGTAGGGCATACCAGGTGGGCCACAAAATGAGGCTGATAGCCAGACGTGTGCGGGCGGTGACCGTGCCCCTCTGTACTCACCAGCTCGTCAGGGACCGTATTCATCAGGGCTCTTCCGGCGTCACAGACAGTGCCACGCCGGCTGAAGGCCTCACCTGCAGCCAACGTTAGTCAGGGTCGTCCCTCTTGGCGCTCTCTGCCGCCCCACAAGGTTGGATGGCACCTTCCAGATATCACTGGGACCCTCGTGTGCCGGCAGCGATAACAGCAGAAGGTTCCGGTCACGATGGTTGCAGAATATTGGATGAACCCGGTGTGGAGCTCTCTAGAAAGCGTCCATCGCAGTCACCATATTGGCCACGCCCCCAACCCATTATAGTTAAAGTTCATTATGAACCTTTGCCTGCTGAGTTGCAAATAGAGGACGTTAATACTCAACACCCGCTGTGTCTGCTAAACGCGTGGGTGTTTACGAGTGAGTCAACACTAGTCTACCCTTGCAGTAAGTATATTATTAATTGTTAAGAAGCAGCAATATGACTTACCACCACCTGCCACTGCCGCAGATGACACTCCCCCTTTGACAGCTAGTGCTACAATTTCTTTTTTTACATATTTTAGATGCCAGATACACCTCCCCATATTGTTTTTTTTATAGCAAAATACAACCACAATACATCACTACTATTCGGTTACAGTATCTTCTATCATAATATCAGTTGGGCATTTTGTTGGTTGGCAATTTTTGAAAAGCCAGGTAGTAAAGCCAAACAAAAACCTTTTGTAATCGAGGGGCAGAGCTATTAATGAATCTGAGTTTTTGAAGAGAAATAAAAGAGTGCAATAAATAAGAGTGCAAGAATTGGTCAATGAAGCACATATGGTCTTATTTGGCAAAGGCAATAGGGCTGTTCTCCTTATACTTTCAGCCATGGTGCATGGTCATCAACTGCTGGTATATATAAAATAATAATAGATACACAACATTGGAGGGTCCAATTTCATGGCCGTGTACAAACACTCTTTTTTACTGACTGAGCAGGAGCAAGAAAAAGAAATGCATAGAATACCTTACTTGGGCATGCAAGCTTCGCAGTAGAGTACATGGGTTCCCTGAGCCCTAGAGTAGCAACAGTTCACAAAATTTATAAGGGGAGAGGGAAAACTTACTAACAAAGCAGAAAAAATGAAGCTGCAGACAGACTAGTACACACAGTTTGAAGTAACTTACAGGAACTTCAAATACAGAAAATAAGTAGATAGGATTATGCAGGAATAAGAAGGATTTAGGAAACGTATAAACCGAAGAGGAGTTGGAAAGAAATTAGGAGACAGGCACAGTAAAAAGGTAAACAATAATTCTAAATGTGGAGCGGTAAAAGTTACTGAAATAAATATTAATATCAACAACAGGAGGACTTATGAGGTCCAGCATAGCCATCTGCCCTGGTACTTGGGGGAACCTCCAGCTCTCTGACCAGCCCTTTTCTTGCCCATGGATGCTGAAGGATGTCAGAAATAAAGAAAAAAATGAAAAAAAGATTAGTGGTAGAGTAATAATCTCTCCAAAAATATGTTTTGGCAGGAAAATGCAAACACAGTAACATTGAACTTGTATAGTACTAGAATTGTGGACCATCCTATTCTAAATTTCCTAAATCTAACTTTTTTCCAAATTTCCTATACTACATTTTGGAACTACTAATAAATTGCAGTTAATGATTTTTGCTTTTCATCTGATTCTCAATCTCTCAACCCTCTTTGACAGGCCAACTCAATCTTGATTCTTTAATGCATAGATGGATGCATACATGCATAATACACATCACAAGGAAATTGCTTAGCACTGTATGAGCTACAAAAAATAAAGACACAGAGAAGTGAGAGAATGCACTAAATCACTAATACTAATAGCTATCACTGTCTTAGTGACAGGACAGAGGCGTCTCTGCTTTACTTCTTAAATAATCAGCCCAAGTGAGCACCAACGAGTACAATTAGGTAGCGCTGAGCACCTGTCTAGATGACGATCATATAATGTTTGTAACATAAACTTAACTTACCTGCGTGTGAGCAGCAAGCTTGTTATTTGGAAAAAAAGTATTAGCATAAAAACACAACTAATAAATAATTATTAGTTACTCATCGAGCCCAACAACCTTCATCCTTAGTAGGTTGTGAAGGTCCATCTCCTGATCTAGGATGTAGGCCCATCGGTGCGTCTGCTGTTGTTGTTGGGTGCAGCAGACCCCCATAGCTGTGCTGCACAGCCCAGCACAATCTCTCCCAGCACTGACAGCGCTCCCGGAGGCTGTACCCAATCCCGGGGCTGTCGCCTGCTACAGGGTGGAGGGGAGGTGGCGCTGCACATGAAATAAATAGTGCTGCCACCTCCAACTCTGAAAAAATGGTGTGGGGCTGCACCCCTTCGTAGCGCTGCTGCCCGCAAGAAAGGCAGCTGGTGGTGATAGCTCGGGGGGCCTGGTGCTGCTGCTCCCCTGCTCTGACATGGTGTTGGGCACTGGGGGAGAAGGTAGAAGAAAGGAAAAAGAAGGAAGGAAGAAAGAAAGGAAAGGAAAAAAATAAGAAAGTAAAGCAGAAAATAAAAAAAGTGCAAAAGTCACAAAAAAGACACACAAAAATTAGAAAAAAACATAACATACACAAACACCAAGAGAAAATGTAAGATAGTGAATAGAAATGAGGGGAAAATAAGTTTTATAGATGAAGGATGGAAGATGTTAATGAAGGATTAAAGAAGCAGGCCCTAGCATCATAAACAGAGCAAAAATAAAGATGGCTGCGCCCATGCGAACTGCGTGGTGTCATTCACGGGAGAGTTTGTGCGCAAGAACGCACTTCGCGTTGCCATTGACGTAAAACGTCCTGTGAAAGGACACAGCAAGAACCTCCGTCCGCTCACATAACTCTTCGTAGTGAAGCAGAGTTATTTTACCACTTCACGGAGTTCCACGTAGCGTGTCTATGTGAATTCCGCCCGGGCCTAGTTGTGACCTTTGTCAGTTCCCAAGGTACTAGACATGTTTAATGACTTTATGAGACTATTTTATCCACTTACGATATTATTATTTGCATGATACCCATGTGAACCATTGTTGCCTGTTTTAGTTACATTCCCAGGTTCTTGTGGGTTTAAGGGTTGCTCTTGTAGCCTGACTAGTGGTGAACGCATCCTGCATATGGGCAGAAACCGAATCCTCACACCTTACTCAGGGAATCCACATAGTAGGGCTCCCCTCTGGACCTTGCTCTAGGGCCGGTGGTCATGGTTTCCCTGGGTGCTGTCCACTTACCCAGCAGAGAAACTTGCAGGCTTTGGCCTCCAGTCCTAGTCAATGGCTTTTTCATGTTTCCTCAAGAGTGTAGAGGTTGCCAGTTTTCCGCAAACTAAGACCAGGATTTATGAAAAGTGGTGCTACACCTAATGTAGCACCACTTTTCTTGTCCCCCTAATGCCACCATATGTGCACTGTATTTAAAATACGGCGCACCATGTCACTAGTCTGGTGGACCAGCATCATATCTTTTTATGCTAGTCTGGCATTTTGCAGGACTAGTGTCAAAATTATGACGCTAATCCTGCAAAGCACCCAGAGGCCCATTGAACACAATGGGAGCCTCTTTGTAATGCCTGCACTTATCAGGTGTTAAAAAATACCAATAAAAATGGCGCAAAGGAATCTCATAGATTCCTTAACGCTATTTTTACACACACCCCGAGTGCCAGAACGCCCCCCTTGCATACATTATACCTGGCACAGGCATAATGTGGCTCAAGGGGTTACAGAGTGGTGCAATGCAAGCATTGTGCCACCTTGTAAATATGGCGTGGCATTTTTGCCCTTCCAATGCGACATTAGCGTAAAAAAAGTGAAGCCAACGTGGCGTTGAAATGGTGCTAGGCAACCATAAAGCTGGGCCTTACTATCAGGGCAGAGGTATGAAAAAAACTACCAACTTGCCCCACTGCTGTTCAGACCTCTGACTTTCCAAGGTGCACACCCATCTACCCAGTAGTACATGTATTAACCCAACAGCTACCTGACCAGGGCCCAGGGCCTCCCTACCAGACACTGACAGAAGAACACACTACATTCCCCTCAGTAATACATCTAAGCTGCGGGATTAATGGCTCTAAATCTTCCTGTTTGTTTGTTGGTCTCAGCATCTGGTGAGTGAAAGCTTGAGCTGTGAAAGACACATGGTGGCTGTAGAACTTCAGTTTAGCAGCATTTGCTGAGATGGCCATCGTGCCAAGTTAATTATCATTTGCAAACAGACGGCATAGTTCCCTGGTTGGGTCACAGAGCTGGGAGTCAGGACTTTATGGTGCTGCTCCTGCCAATGAGTCTGCGACATTGGCATAGCTACTCTGTGCCCTTCATATACGTCAGCATGTTTCATGGGTATGGTGTTATAGTTACATCATAGTGTCAGCCCTTGAACACGTGCCCTCTTCTGTGTACTGATGCGCTGTTCTTTAGGAATCGTTTTAATTTCCTGGCTGCCGATGGCCCATGGTCACTCAAAACTTTAAATCTTCTCTTTGTAGGAGGTTGAGAGACTATGGTAAGAAGGACAGTCACAGGAGGCTCATGATTCTGGAAGAAGACTAGAAAGGTCTCATGTTTCACGAGCAGAAAAACTCACTGTCCTCATCCCACCCTCTCCTCCCCGTAACAATCTATGGTGGTCATTACGACCCTGGTAGTCGGTGTTAAAGTGGCGGTAAAACCGCCAACAGGCCGGCGGTAAAAAAAATGGAATCATGACTGTGGCGGAAACCGCCAACATAGACAGCCACTTTAACACTCCGACTGCCACGGCGGTACAAACAAACACCGCGGCGGTAACCGCCAACAGACAGGCGGAGGACAATGTACATGGCAGAAACAGGACTTCGAAGGGAAAACGCTCACCTCTACACAGCCCACGAGGAACCAGGACGCCATGGAACCGGAACTTCAGATACTCCCAGCCTTTATCTTCCTGCTCCTCTACCATGAGCACGAACACCGGCAGCGAAGACCACGGTGAGTACTACACCTATGACACAGGGGAGGGAAAAAACAGTGACAAACACACGCAGCACGCAACACCCCCACCCCCACCCTCACCCACTACAACACACACACTAATACATATTGATACATTACAGTTACGCCCCCCAACCTCCCCTGAAAGAATGCAAGGACAAAAGGAAATGAGTCGAATAATTGTGATATATTCAATTACATAAATCAAAAATATTTACAAATATATACATTTATACTATATACAACTGTATACACCAAGAACACAAGTCCAAGGGATTCCACCATCATAGTCCGTGGATCCCTGGGCCCAAAAGGCATGGGCGAGGCCCACACTCAATACCCGAACAAGGTACAAGACGGAGAGAACACTGCAGGGGCATCAGATAGAAATATAACAGGCACCTCAGGGGGAATGGAACGGGGGGCATCTCAGCCGGTTGAGTGCACAACACCAGATCCACGAGGGGGCTCCATGCCCACTGTTCACTCCTGGGGAGTGCAAAGCCACAGTCTCACAAGTCTCTACAGTGGGTGGTTTGCCCACTGTTCAATCCTTGGGAGTGCAAAGCCACAGTCTCTCAAGTCTCTACAGTGGGTGGTTTGCCCACTGTTCAATCCTGGGGAGTACAAAGCCACAGTCTCTCAAGTCTCTACAGTGGGTGGGTTGCCAACTGTTCAATCCTGGGGAGTGCAAGTGGATGTAACTCTCCACTGATTCTGGAGGGGGCTTTGTGCCCAGAGTGCTACATCCTGCCTAGGACTGAGGTAGTGGATGCCTTTCTCCACAGGTTCTGCAGGGGGCATTGTGCCCAGAGTGCTTCATCCTGCCAAGGACTCAGTAGTGGATGCCTTTCTCCACAGGTTCTGGAGGGGGCATTGTGCCCAGAGTGCTTCATCCTGCCAAGGACTGAGGTAGTTGATGCCTTTCTCCACAGGTCATGGAGGGGGCTTTGTGCCCAGAGTGCTTCATCCTGCCAAGGACTGAGGTAGTGGATGTAACTCTCCACTGGTTCTGGAGGGGGCGTGGTGCCCAGAGTGCTTCATCCTGCCCGTGGTGGCCTCAGTAGCGTCGGAATCATTGGCGCTCACTGGCCTGCAGTGCTGCTGGCGGCGGTGTCCTGGCCAGCGGTTCTGCTGGTGGCGGTCTTGTCCTGGCCTGCGGGGCTGCTGGCGGTGGTGTCCTGGGCAGCGGTTTTGCTGGTGGCGGTCTTGTCCTGGCCTGCGGTGCTGCTGGCGGCGGTGTCCTGGGCAGCGGTTCAGCTGGTGGCGGTCTTGTCCTGGCCTGCGGTGCTGCTGGCGGCGGGGTCCTGGGCAGCGGTTCAGCTGGTGGCGGTCTTGTCCTGGCCTGTGGTGCTGCTGGCGGTCCTGTCTTGGGCAGCGGGGCTGCTGGCGATCCTGTCTTGGGCAGCGGGGCGGTCCTGTCTTGGGCAGCGGGGCTGCTGCTGGCGGTCCTGTCTTGAGCAGCGGGGCTGCTGCTGTCGGTCCTGTCTTGGGCAGCAGTGCTGCTGCTGGCGGTCCTGTCTTGGGCAGCGGGGCTGCTGCTGGCAGTCCTGTCTTGGGCAGTGGGGCTGCTGCTGGCGGTCCTGTCTTGGGCAGCGGTGCTGCTGGCGGTCCTGGCTTGGGCAGCAGGGCTGCTGGCGGTCCTGTCTTGGGCAGCGGGGCTGCTGATGGCGGTCCTGTCTTGGGCAGCGGGGCTGCTGCTGGCGGTCCTGTCTTGGGCAGCGGGGCTGCTGCTGGCGGTCTTCTCCTGGGCAGCGGTGCTGCTGGTGGTCTTGTCCGCCGTGCTGATCTTCCCAGACTTGCCGGTTTTAATGTGTCCCTTCCCCACCTTGGATGGTGTTGCAGCTGTCTCCACACTCCCAACTGTGCCCCTGGGAGCGGCTATATTGGCTGATTTCTTCCCCCTCTCCCGCCGGGCCAACTTTTTATGCTTGACAGGTGGGGGACTGTCCGTGCTGTGGCTCCTTGCCACACTGGCTGCCCTGCTGCCTGGTGCACTGCAGAATCCGGTGACTACTGGCACCACTGGTCCCGCCGATGTTGTGGCTGAGGTGCTAGGTTGGGTGCTGAAGAGTTGGGCCCTAGGAGACTGAAGGGGTGGGGGAGGTGAGGGAAAGAGGTCAAGGCTGGCCAGGAAAAGTTTCTTAGGAACACTGGGACGGGTAACTGGAGGGGGTTTGGGAGTGAAGGAAGAGGTTGTGGTTGTAGGAGGTGTACGTTTGCTGACTTTGGGTGAAGGTGCATAGGCTGTAGGCTGTTGTGAGGTGGATGGCTGTTGGGTGGGTGTGTGGCTGCGTTTGTGTACCTTGGGAGGTGGCCTCACAGACACACTGGGAGAGGACACAGGGGATGTGTGAATGGTAGTGGGGGTGGTGAGTGCACGTGAGCGGGGTGTGGTGGCGGGTGTGCTGGTGATGGACGTAGTGGCTGAGGATGTAGTGCATTCAGGTGTGAGTGGAGACGAGACAGGGAGGGAGGAGGGAGACGAGGACGAGGGGGACACAGTGGAGGCAGTGGATGTTGGTGTGTCTGCCTGTGTCTGATGCTTGCGTGAGTGCCTGTGGGATGTGTGGTGCTTCTGTTTGCAGAGCTTCCCTTGTGTGTTGAGGTGTGTGCATGCTGGTCTGATGGTGTGCTTGGGATAGGCTGAGGTACAGGGGTGCTGGGTGGAGGAAGTTGGAGGGGGAGGCTAGAGACAGGGACAATGGCTGCCATCAGTGCTGAGGCCAGAGTCTGAAAAGCTCGCTGAAGGGCTGCCTGACCAGAGTGAATGCCCTCCAGGTATGCATTGGTTTGTTGCAACTGCCTCTCTACACCCTGGATGGCATTCAAAATGGTAGACTGCCCAACAGTGAGGGACCTGAGGAGGTCAATGGCCTCCTCACTGAGGGCAGCAGGGGTGACAGGGGCAGGGCCTGAGGTGCCTGTGGCGAAGGTGATGCCCACCCTCCTGGGTGAGCGGGCACGGGGCAAACGCTGAGGGGCTGCTGGGAGGGCAGTGCTGGTAGAGGGGGGGTGGCGGCTGTACCTGTAGATGCGGGGGGGACAGATGGGGCTGCCACTGCAAGGGAGCTCCCATCAGAGGAGGAGTCCGTATCGCTGGTGTCAGCTCCTGTCCCCGCCGTGGAGCTCCCCTCGCCCTCCGTCCCACTGGTGACTTCAGACCCCTCCGCCTGATGATGCTAATGCACACAAGAACAGAGAGACCACAAAAAGGGGGGGAGACAGAAGAAAGACGTGTTCAGTGCATGCAATACCTCTACCGTTGGTGGACACGACAGACACAGAAGCCCCCTGCACTACGCTGCGCACTTGGAGTCCACTATTCAATCCCTGGGACATGGCTTAGAAGGCTATGGCCGATTTCTGCACACATGGATGTCACAGGAGCCTGACTAGGTGTAGTTGGCACTGTACACAGGTGGGGTGGGGTGCCACAGGGCCTGCCTGAAGAAGGGACCTTGCCTACTAAACTCGCCCTGGCCTAGGAGAACCCACAGCCCACCTCCCCCACCCAGACACCTACAATGTGCGCTGAATCAGCAGAATGAGAGTGTACTCACCCCCTTGTTGCTACTGTGACGCCCTCAAGCGCCCATCCAACTCCGGGTACGCCACCGCCAGGATCCTGAACATCAGGGGGGTCATGGTACGACGGGCACCCCTCCCACGTTGAGAGGCCATCCCCAGCTGGGCCTCCACCGTCTTCTTGCTCCAGTGGCGAATGTCCTCCCATCTTTTCCGGCAGTGGGTGCTCCGTCTGTGGTAGACCCCCAGGGTCCAGACTTCCTTGGCAATGGCACGCCAAATGTCCTTCTTCTGGTGGGCGCTGACCTACAGGAATTGTACGGGGGAAAAAGAGAAGTAATTAGCAACTGCGCCGTCACAGTCATTGGCCCACATCCCTACCCTTGCCATGACGCACATGCACTCACTGTCGTTTCATGCACGCCTCATTCTCACCCCCACCCTATCTTTCATCCACCCCACTCCACACAGGCATTGCCCATACAGCATGCTCACAGTGTACTTACCTGTTTGTCTGGAGGACCGTAGAGTAGCGTGTACTGGGGGAGGACCCCATCCACGAGTTTCTCCAACTCCTCTGTGCTGAAGGCAGGGGCCCTTTCCCCAGACACACAAGCCATTGTCTCTTCCAGACTGAGGTCACAGCAGCACTTGCAGTGTAGGTCCTCTCCTGTCGAAGATCAGGTATGGAGTGATTGAATAGAGAGAAAATGGTGGTCACGTCCACGGCAGTGCGCACCGTCACCGCCGACGTACATCGTCATTGGCTCCTGGGACCCATAGGGTCCAATGTTAACCAATGCAGAATTGCGCCGCGGTCTTCGACCGCCTACCGCAACGGTGTACAATGCCAGCGCAGTTACCTCATATGCCATTGTCCCACCTTACAGGTCAGGCAGCCGCCATTTCAGGGGGCCACATGGCATTATTTGTGACTGCGTCACACATACCTAGGCCTTGCCTAAACACTCATACAGGCAAATTTCGATTTATGAATATTTTCAGAGTAAGCTGTGTTTACGTACCTCAGAGTTGGTTGACTCTCTGCTCGCTGTTCTCCTCCATAGGCACCATCCGCTGAGGCATGTGAGGAGATGGCGGCATCCTCCGGTATAAAGACCGCTGGTGGACCTTTCGACAAGGGAGGAGCGACATGTGATCATCACCTACAGGCTTGATCGTGCCACAATCCTAGAACTGTGTGCCCAGATGGAGGCAGACCTGATGTCAGCTATCTGCCATCCCACGCAGGAGTGAACAGGTGTACAGAAAACGGAAGAGTTACCATTCCATGAATGTGCAGATGGTGTGTTTGGCAGACCAGTACATCACCCATGTTAATGCAAAATTCCCTGGCTCAGTGCATGACGCTTACATCCTGCGGAATAGCAGCATCCCTTTTGTGATGGGGCAACTACAGAGGCACC
The DNA here is from genome assembly GCF_031143425.1 of Pleurodeles waltl. Lineage (NCBI taxonomy): Eukaryota > Metazoa > Chordata > Amphibia > Caudata > Salamandridae > Pleurodeles > Pleurodeles waltl. The sequence goes on from NC_090443.1 coordinate 904,140,011, forward strand.
GGGTGTGGCTATTAGGTGAGCACATGGACCCAATACAGTGGGAATAGTTGTCTGGGTTTGTGGATGTCCCTATGAGTTAGTGTGTGTCTAACAGTTGTCCCTCGCCATTTGCAGGTGACTCTGGTTACCCCAACCTGTCATGGCTACTGACCCCAGTGAGGAACCCCAGGACAAGGGCAGAGGAACGCTACAATGAGGCCCATGGGCGGACTAGGAGGATTATAGAGTGGACCTTCGGCCTCCTGAAGGCCAGGTTCCGGTGCCTCCATATGACAGGTGGTTCCCTATTCTACTCACCAAAGAAGGTATGCCAGATCATCGTGGCCTGCTGTATGCTTCACAACTTGGCTTTGCGACAACAGGTGCCTTTTCTGCAGGAGGATGGTCCAGATGGAGGTGTTGTGGCAGCTGTGGAGCCTGTGGACAGTGAAGGCGAGGAAGCAGAAGAAGAGGACATCGACAACAGGATCCTGCAATACTTCCAGTGAGACACAGGTAAGAAGACAACACTGCCTGCTACATCTAATTTGAATCTACTACCTCTCTACTGTCTGTCATTTTCACCCAGTGTATGGTCACTGAGTTGTCACTTTCCCTTACGATTTCACAGATGTGGGTCCCACTGTGTGACATCTGCTTTGTTTCCTCATGGACTATAGCTGTGTGACATAGGTATGTTGACATTACATTTGAAAGAGCATTTTGCCACTGTAATTGCTAATACACTATTTCAAAATCGCAGACAGACTCCAGATTGTTTTGTGCTTTAAGGGTGTTTATTTAAGTGCTCAATATTGGAGGGGGTTGTAAAATGGTGAGGGGTGATGTGGAGGAATGTCCGTGGCAGAGTATAGTCTATTAGTCTCACATGTGCATTGTCCAAAGGGGCATAGGAAGTGGAGCTAGGACAGTTTAAGGATGGACAGGGTGACAAGGTGGGACAAATGGATAACAATCAGGGTGGTCTCATTTCTTGGCAGGGGTCTTGGCATCGTTCTCTGTCTTTGTCCTGGATCTCAGGGACCGTTTGCGGGGTGGTTCTCCCCCTGCAGGGGGTGGGGTGCTGGTGTGGTGGTCCTGTGGCGGTGCCTCCTGTCCACTAGCGCCGGTGGAGGTGGTGGGCAGTTCATCGTCCAGGCTAGTGTCAGGGGCCCCTTGTTGTGCCACAGTGTCCCTCCTGGTGTTGATGAGTTCCTTCAGCACCTCTACAATGGTTCCCAGGGTGGAATTGATGGATTTGAGTTCCTCCCTGAAGCCCAAATACTGTTCCTCCTGCAGCTGCTGGGTCTCCTGAAACTTGCCAGTACCATTGCCATCGTCTCCTGTGAATGGTGGTAGGCTCCCATGATGTTGGAGAGGGCCTCGTTGAGAGTGGGTTCCCTGGGCCTGTCCTCCCCCTGTTGCACAGCAGCCCTCCCAGTTCCTCTGTGTTCCTGGGCCTCTGCCCCCTGAACCGTGTGCCCACTGCCACTGCCCCCAGGTCCCTGTTGTTGTTGGGGTGGTGTGTTAGCCTGGGTTCCCTGTAGTGGTGGACACACTGCTAATTGACATGTCCTGGGGACAGAGGTATGGGCCCGCTGGGTGGGTGCTGTGCTGGTGTTTCCAGAGGGGGGAAGCTCTGTAGTGGCTTGTGCCAGTGTGAGGGGAACCGACTGTCCCGAGGTCCCAGATGGGCCGGGCTGGTCGTCTAGATCCAGTTGGACAGAGCTGCTGTCATCACTGTGGGCCTGTTCTGTGGGTGGAGTGGACATGTCTGGACCCTCCTGTCCGGTGACGTTGGGTAGGGGTCCTGCAGGGGTGTAAAAGCATGATTCTTGCATCTGTGTGTGCCATGGTGTGCAATGGGTTGGTGACTGTGTACCCCAGTGCTTGCATTCCTGTGCAGGACCTTGTGTGATGATGGTGTAGGGGGGTGTATGGGTATGTGCAGTGGCCATGCTTTGGTGATGGGTGTCCATGCTTTGGTGTTGCATGCAGGGCTTGGGTTTGGGATGTGTGGTTTGTGATATAGGGACATGTGTGAGGAGTTGGAGTGATGGGGTGAGGGCGAGGGTGGGGGGTATGTGATGGCATGCAGGTAGGGTGGAGGATGTAATAGTTAAGATTTGACTTACCAGAGTCCATTCCTCCAGCTACTCCTGCGAGGCCCTCAGGATGCCGTATAGCCAAGACCTGCTCCTCCCATGTTGTTAGTTGTGGGGGAGGAGGTGGGGGTCCGCTACCATTCCTCTGTACCGCGATGTGGTGTCTTGAGACCACGGAACGTACCTTCCCCCATAGGTCGTTCCACCTTTTCCTGATGTCATCCCTAGTTCTTGGATGCTGTCCCACTGCGTTGACCCTGTCCACGATTCTGCGCCATAGCTCCATCTTCCTAGCTATGGAGGTGTGCTGCACCTGTGATCCGAATAGCTGTGGCTCTACCCGGATGATTTCCTCCACCATGACCCTGAGCTCCTCCTCAGAGAACCTGGGGTGTCTGAGGGGCCATGGGGTGGTGTGGGTGATATGTGGGGTGGTGTGTGTTGTGATGTATGAGGTGATATTTAGAGGTGTGTTGTGTGAGGTGCGTGGATGTTATGTGAGTGATAGTGTTGAGAGCCTGTGGATGCTACTGTTGTTTCTGGTGGTGTCTCTCTCTGGCCTTCAGTCGCAATTGTGGTCGTAGGGGTTTGTGGGTAATGTGGGTATGTGTTTTATATTGTATTGGGTGTGTGGGAGTGGTGTGTGTATGTGTATCAGGTGTGTATATTTTGAATTGTCCAATGTGGATGTTTTTTTTTTTAAAATGTTTGTATTTTGAGCACGGCAGTGTGTACTGCCAATGGAATACCGCGGTAGAAAGACCGCCGTGTGGATTTGTGGGTCGTGATAGTGTGGGCGTATTCCTGTTGGCGTGATGGTGGAGGTTTTGTTATCGCCAGTTTATCACTGACCTTTGCTGTGGCGGACTTGTGTGGGTGTCTAAATTTTGGCGGATTCCGGGCTTTGGGTCATAATGACCGTGGCGGAATTCCGCGGCGGTGTGTTGGCGGTCTTCTGCATGGCGGTAAGCGGCTTTTACCGCCAATGTTGTAATGACCCCCTCTATTTTTAAACAGGTGGTGCAGTGCTAGTGGCCATCATAGCATCTCCGCCCACAAGACAGCCCTGCACACTTTTCCAAAACTTAGGACCTCAAAATGAGTGTGGCAGTCCGAGGTATGACACACTCACCGTGACGGTCAGACCACCGCACTCTCGGCGGTCCAACTACCACATTACAACCCCAATGGGTGGACCCACCAGGGGACCACCTTCACTGCCAAGAACATGCTTCCCGAGGGGCTGACAGTGGTCTGAGTTGTACTCAGCCACAATGGTGCTGAACTCTGTGCCGCCGCGCTGGTTACAACTCAGCTTTCCAGCAGCCTTTCTTTGGCAGTCACTCCACCATAGAAAGGCTGGCAGATAGCCAGTGCTAGTGGCCTCAGGGGGGCCCTGCACTTCTCAGTCCCGTAAGGGACCCAGAATCAGAGCTAGAGCTCTATCCTCTAAAAGTATATGCTCATTATATAATTCTAACTGGTAAGGATAGCCTACCTGTAAGTCCCTAGTACATGGTAGATCATGTAGGTGTAAAGACCCCACTTTAAAGCCAGACCTGCCCTGCAGGATGGTTTTAACATAAAACTATGACCAACTTTGACTTTGGAATTGAAAGCACTTCCAAAGTCCAAAAATACCTTTTTATTACTTATAAGTCACTCATATAGTCTGCCCTGGGTGTCCCCAGGGTAAGCAGGGACAATAAAAAAGCCAAGGTCTTTTTTCCCTATTATAGTGTTGCTGGCCTCACAGGCTAACATGAGGAAGTATTTACTAAATTTAATAAAGTCTAACTTTAGATTGGAGCTAGGAACCATATCAGTCAAAATATCAAATTATTAGTTACACTAAACCCAACAACTTGCTGAGATTGGTTGTAATATATACAGTAGTTTTGAACTTACTATCCTGATGTTACCTAAAGCAGTCCCATAGCAGCCTCTTCTGATTGGCCAGCCTTTGAAAGCCTGAGCCACGTTGCTTCCTATGTGGATGTGAAGAGGCCTGGGGCTGCAACAATACAGCTATTTGGTGTGAAGAGCTCTCCTACCTGTAGTAGCCAGGGAGAGAAAGGGGGCCGGGTAGATAAGCTGGACTTCAAAGGCAGGAGCCTCTGCAGAAAACAGATGTCAAAGGACCCAGACCATCCTAGCTTCCTTGATCTCTAGCCAGATCGAAGCCCCCCAATTAGATTAGAAGAGGGGCTGGAAGGGGGTATAGTCAGTTGCTAGCTCTATCTCTGGACTGGGTTACATAGACACACACTCCAAGGAGAGATTTTCTCCATTTTGATTTTGGAGAGAATTTTGCATTCTGAGCTAAAAGCTTGCCACACTTCACAGGAAGTGGCCATATTAGAGGGAGGCAGCTATTTTCCTATTGGTTAATATGCTCCCTCCCTCAAGCCCAGAAATGAAGGATGAATAAGGCAGCTTTGAAAAGCTCACCAGATCACTATCTGGAAAAGAAGAAGAGAAGGACTGCCCCGCTGAATCCCTGGCTTGCACCAAAGAATGGACTGCACTCTGAAAGACTATACCTGCTGCACTCACAAGGCTGAGGCTGAGGTTTCTTGCAGGCTGTGCCAGGAACAGGTTGAAAAGAGCTTAAAAAAATCACCTGCAAAGCCAAAGACAGAACACCTCAGCTAAACAGTTTGAACTGGGTTTGTCTTGAACTGTGCAAGTGCATTGTGGGAGATTGAGTCCGAAAACCCAAGTGGAAACCCAAAGCCTCTACACTCTTGGCCAGTGCTAGAAGACACTTATCTCCCCAAAGGAACCAAGAACCAGCTTGCAGTTTTGTCAGAACCACCATAAACTGCTGCAAGACAATGCGAAGCCTTGAAAAGCCTTGCTGTTCAGCTGCCAACTCGAATAGAAACAAATTAACATGAAGCCTTGCAAAGCCTTGCTGCACAGCTTTAACAGAAACAGCACAGCCTGTTGCAACACAACACAGGACCTCGCATCGCAGCCCTTGCAGCTTCTCAGAACTGATGCCAGATGATGCAAAACCTTGCAAATCATCGTCACTCATACCGTGCACCAAAGACATACTATTCATTACTCAGCGGGCCTAACTTGGTCCTGTGCCTGGAGTGCACTCCTTTGCAGTCAGCCTTAATTTGTGACTTTGTCCCGGTCCAGCACGACCAGATACTCTTATTTGGATGCTTTGCGACTTTGGTCCTATTTTTAACTAAATATTTAGAAATTCCCATCTCCAGGTCCCCAAATTCAATTGTTGTCATTTCAGTGTTGTTTTGAAGATAAAAATATTCTTTACTTTTATAAATTGGTTTGACTTTTTATTGTTTTAGTATTTGTTAGAAATGGGGTCTTTGGTTGGCAGTCAGATTACCCCCTGCCAAGAATGGACCCTCACTCTAGTCAGGTTAAGTCACACACAATCCAAATTATCTTGTGCCCACCCTCTGGTAACTTGGCACTGAGCAGTCAGGCTTAACTTAGATGGCAATGTGTAAAGTATTTGTGCAATAAGTCAAGCAATAACACAGTAGAACACCACAAAAGTACACCACACAGTGTTTAGAAAAATATATAATATTTATCTGGTAAGATGCAGGTCAAAACAATGAAGATTCAATAAGTATACGTTGAGATACCTCTGTAAAAATGATATAACATGTCTTTAGTCTTTAAAAAGCAACAAATGTCTCTTGCAAAGCACGAAGTACCTGGTTTGCGTTCAAATTCCCCGCAAGGGATCACAGAACAAGAGTTGCATGGAAAACGGTGAGGTGTGTGTCGATTGTAGCGGCACACACAGACGATGCGTCATTGAGTTTTCATGCAGGGCAGGCTTTGCAATGATTTCCGGCGTGTAGACTTGGATCCTCTTCAGGTTGCGGGGTTTTCTAACGCCCTGGGCACGATGCGTTGAAATCCTAGGAGTGCAAGACGAAGTCACAGGGGCTGCGTCGATCCGGTGGGCGATGCGTGGAAATTCCTGCCGCAAGGCAGGCGCTGCGTTGATTCCTCTCAGGAAGTCGGGCTGCATTGTTTCGGCTCGGCTTTGCGTCAATCTAGTAGGCTGTGCTTCGAATTTCCGGTCGCAACGCTGGCGCTCTGTCATTTTCCTCTTTGGGAAATAGGGCTGCGTCAATCCGGTTCGGCGTGCGTGATTTTCTCACCACAATGCAGGCTGTGCGTCATTTGTTCCAGCCTGTGCATCGATTTTCGCCTTACAGGGAGTTCTTTTGCAGGAATGAAGTCATTTTGGTCTGGGACTTCAGGGAACAGGAGGCAAGCTCTATCCGAGCCCTTGGAGACCACTTCTCAGCACAGCCAGAGACCCTGCTTAAATATCCAAATGTGCCTTTGAAGTGGGGGAGACTTCAAAGAGTGGCTTAGAAGTGCACAATGTCCCCTTTCAGTTCCATCCTGTTTGCCAGGGTCCCAGTAGGGGATGTGGCAGTCCTTTGTGTGAGGGCAGGCTACTGTCCTTTGACATGTAAGTGTCTGGTCCTCCACCCTCCCAGCCCAGGAAGACCCATTCAATATGCAGATGTGTGCAAGTGTGACTGAGCATCCTGTGTTTGGGGGTTGTCTGAGAGGAATGCACATGTCAACTAACCCAGCCAGATGTGGATTGTAAGGCACATAAAGATTTAAGTACAGACAAATGCTCACTTTCTAAAAGTGGCATTTCTAAAATAGTAATATTAAATCCAACTTCACCAGTCAGCAGGATTTTGTATTACCATTCTGGCCATACTAAATATGAACTTGCTACTCATTTCAGATCAGAATCTACCACTCAAACAGTATATGAGGGTAGCCCTAATGTTAGCCTACGAAAGGAGCAGGCCTCACAGTTGTGTGAAAGCAAATTTAGGAGTTTTACACTACCAGGATATACAAACTGCACAGGTACATGTCCTGCCTTTTATCTACATAGCACCCTGCCCTATGGATTACCTAGGGCCTACCTTAGGGGTGACTTATATGTAGAAAAAGGAGAGTTTAAGGTTTGGCAAGTACTTTTAAATGCCAAGTCGAAGTGGCAGTGAAACTGCACACACAGGCCTTGCAATGGCAGGCCTGAGGCATGGTTAGGAGCCTACTTTTGTGGTAGGCACAATCAGTGCTGCAGGCCCACTAGTAGCATTTAATCTACAGGCCCTGGGCACATGTAGTGCACTTTACTGGGGTCTTACAAGTAGATTAAATAAGCTAATTGGATATTAACCAATGCCACCATATTTTAAGGGAGAGAGCCTACGCACTTTAGCACTGCTTAGCAGTGGTAAAGTGCACAGAGTCCTAAAACCAGCAAAAACAGTGTCCAAAAAGTGGAGGTAGGCAGGCAAAAAGTTAGGGATGACCACTCGAAGGCTGTCAGGTCTAACAGTGTTATTTCATGCTTTACACATACATATCTTCTAAGTGAAGCCTGAATGCTCGTTTGCCAAACTACCAAGGGTTGGGCAAGGATTAATTGACGTGAGACTTACCTATTAGTGAGTGTGGTATTATTAAGAATGGGTGGTGAATACCACCACCTACTAATAATCCACCTTTTCACAGTTGCTGTCAGCAGTGGGATTCAGAACTTGTGTTTAGTAACAGCATTAAGAATCTAAGTTAGACAATTAAAAATCCTCTAAATTGACCCAGTGCAAAAAAAAATTGATTTGTTATTTGGACTAATATTAATTGATTCACTTTTATTTTTGTCTTAATTACTCTGACCTCAATTTTTGCAAAGTTTTTGTTTCTAATTTCAAGGGATACCATGGAGTATGATCCAGCTAGACTGCCCACTTTCCAAGTCGCAGATTTTAAGGACCTGTGTAGGATTAGGAGATTACCAGCACCCTCAAAATCTAGGAGGGCAGTGCTTATGAAGGCTGTTATGGCCTGGGCAGAAGCCCAGCTTGAGAATCAGTACTTTACCACAGGAGAGGTTTGAGAGATAGAAAGACAGGGGTGGGAAGACCCCTAGACCTCAGTATTGAGGAAGTTAAACACATCTCCACACACATAGTAGCCAGGGCCTTGTCTAGAGCAAGTAGAGGAAGAAGATCCATGAGATGTGAGACAGATAGGTTAAAGGAGTTCTGCAGCTCCTGTTTCACCTGTCAAGCCAGTGGTTAGACATGTGGCAGGACAAAGGCTCCCTTGATACTGCTTCCTGTGGTTGAGTCTCCTTTTTTAGAGGGTGGGAATTGACATTGTAGGTCCCCTAAACCCACCAACTCCCTCTGAATAGGTATGTCTTAGATTTGTAGTACTAGACCATGTCACCAGATACACGGAAGCAACATACCTCAAGATGGCCACTGCCCTCACATTGGCAAGAGCCCTATTTCTCGTCTTCACCAGAGTGTCTTCCCTAAGGAGGTGGGCTCAGATAGGGGGGGCTAATTTTATGTCTGAGTACCTGAAGGTGATGTGGGTTAAATATGGATTTACCCACAAGTTTACCACTCCATATAATCCCCAGAACAAAGGTCTGGTGGAAAGATTCAATAATCCCCTGAAGGGCATGTTCATGGGCTTAACTGCCAAGCTCAGAAGGAGATGGGATGTCAACTGATTTTCTTACAGAGTGGTGCCACAGAAAGGGATGCGTTTTAGCTCCTTTGAGTTACTGGTTGCCCAACCTATAAGAGGGCTATTGAGTTTGTTTAGAGACGCTTGGGTGAAGCCTCTCAAAGAGCCCAAACAAGATGTGCTGGATTATGTGCTAGGCCTGCGATTCCTCATGGCAGAGTGCATGAAGAAGGCAAGCCTAAGGCCAGTAAAGAGTTTAAAAGCTTTATTAAGTGTAGGTGTTGGAGCCTGTGGCTTCGTGGGCCCTCCTGGACAAGTGGACTGGGCCCTGCCCCATTCTGGAGAAAAATGGGGGTCACATTCGTGATAGACCTTGGCACCTCCATGAGTTCCCATAGTGTACTTCATGTCAAAAGTTGAAACCCCATCAAGACAGGGCAGACATGACCATGCTGATGATCACAGATGAAGGAGAAGAAGAGGAGAGCGAACCTCTACCAGACCTCTAGACTAGCAGCAGAAAGATTGCAGACAAGTGATGTAACAGTTTACTGGGCTGTTCTCCCTGACCACTGTTCTAACCGATTGGTGCATGACATTGACACTGGCGACAGTCTTCCTGTCAAAAACAAACTGTACAGGTTGTCTGATCAGTTCAAAGCCAGCATCAAGGCTTAGGTAGCCAAGATGCTTGAGTTGGGGGATAATGGGGCCAACCCAGTGGTACCAAGGGGAAAGAAAGAATTAAGGCTCTATGTGAACTAAGAAGGTTTGAATGCAGTCACCAAAACTGACATTCACCCCATGCCTAGAGCTGATGAGCTCATTGACAGGGTGGGGAATACAAAGTACCCGAGTTCATGTGATTTGACTTCAGGTTACTGGCAGATTACCCTCAGTCCAGTCAGAATTTTCCCCCAGACGGTCTCTTTCAGTTTAGAGTGATGCCTTTGGGCCTTAAGAATGTCCCTGCTGCCTTCCAAAGATTAACAGATTACTGTCTGGTTTGAAAATCCTCAGTACAGCTTACCTGGATGATATAGCAGTCTTCAGTTTCAACTGGGAGGAGCATCTGAGCCACCTGAAGGAAGTGCTTTGGGCCCTGCCTGCAACAGATGGATCTAACTATCAAGGCAAGCACGTGCTAGAAAGGGCAAGGTTCAGTCTTGTACCTGGACCACCTGGTAGGTGGAGGCCATGCACAACCTCTCCAGTCCAACAACCAGATCATCTTGAATTGAGAAGCTCCTAAGACCCAGACACAGGTCAAGACCTTTCTTGGCCTGACTGAGTACTACCAAAGATTTGTGAGGAACTACGGGGCCATTATGACTCCAGTGACAGAGCTTATCTCAAAGATGCAGGCCAAAAAGGTCATTTGGATCCCAGAGTGTCAGCAGGCATTTGACACTCTAAAGGATGCTAGGAATTCAGCACTAGTCCTACTGGCCCTGTGGTCCAGGCAGATGCTTCAGAGCAAGGGATTGTGTCAGTGCTTGCACAAGTAAATGAACAGGGCCAAAGATCAACCAGTTGCCTTCATCAGCAGGTTATTGCTTCCCAGAGAGCAAAGACGGAGTGCTTTTGAGAGGGAAGTTTTTACTGTGATCTAGTCCATGAGCAAGCTGAGACCATACTTGTTTGGTACTCACTTCCATGTTCAATCTGACCACAGGCCTCTCTGGTGGGTAATACAGATAAGAGGGAGAAAGAAAAAAATTTGAGGTTGTCCATTTTCCTAGAGAGAATGGACTTCACAGTCGAATATAGACTGGGGACTGACCATGCCACTGCAGATGGGCTTTCCAGGTTTTTCCACTTAGATAATGAGGACTACAATGGAATAGGTTAGTTGACCATCACCTTTCATATGGTGGGGGCGTGTAGGAAAGTGACCTCTTTGCCCTGATTGCCCACCATGTTTGGACTGATGGTGGGGGCTTCTGACTCTGAAAGTGCCCTAGGCCCTGCTGAACAGGACCAGGGTCAGTGCTCTTTCCTCTAAAAGTATATGCTGATTGATATAATTCTATTTAGTAAGGACAGCCTACCTGTAAGCGCATAGTATATGTTAGGGCATGTTGGTGTAGAGACCCCAGTGGACTTAATGGACATATGTGTGCACTGCTATGGTCTATGATATCATTTTAAATGAATACCTGCCATGCAGGATGGTTTTAAAATAAAACCAGAAATCCAAAAAATAAAAAATAAAATTAAAACAATGTCTAAATTCGACTTTGGATTTAAAATCACTTTCCAAGTCCAAAGTAGTTTTCTCTATTGTAGCGCTGCTAGCCTTACAGACTAACATGGGGAAGGCTTTATTAAATTTAATAAAGTCTAACTTTGGGTTGAAGCTAGCTAGCCATATACGTCAAAGTATCAAATTATAAGTTACATTAAACCCAACAACTTGCCAATGTCAGATTTAATATAACTACTGCAGAAAAGTAGTTTTAGAATTTACTATCCTGAAGTAACCTAAAGCAGTCCTAGAGCAGAGTCTTTTGATTGGTGAGTCTGAACCAAGCTCCTTGAGTAGGTGTGTTGAGAAGCTAGGGAGAGGACAGGGGCTGGGTAGATAAGCTTGACTTCAAAGGCAGGAACGTCTGTAGATAACAGACATCATAGGACCCAGACCACCCCACCTCCCTGATCTCCAGCAAGATGGGAGCACCCCTGATTAGATTCTGAGAGGGGCTGTAAGGGAAGTATAGTCAGTTGTTTGCCACACCTCTGGGTTCTGTTACACAGGCCCACATTCCAAGGAGAGATTTTCTCCATTTTGGTTTTTAGGAGAATATTTCTTTCGGGGCTATACGTTTGCCACACTTCACAGGAAGTGGTCATATTGGAGGGACGTAGCTATTTTCCTGTTGGTTAGGGTGCCCCCTCCCTGCAATGTCTCACAAATCAATTCCACGCAGACCGCACACCAAATACATAGAGTACAATACTATGGGGGTCATTCCGACCCCGGTGGGCGGCGGGCACCGCCCGCCGGGCGGAAACCGCCCAACCACCGCCCCGCGGTCAAATGACCGCGGGGACCATTCTAACTTTCCCGCTGGGCCGGCGGGCGATCTTCAAAAGATCGCCCGCCGGCCCAGCAGGAAAGCCCCAGCAAAGATGAAGCCGGCTCCGAATGGAGCCGGCGGATTTGCTGGGGTGCAACGGGTGCAGTTGCACCCGTCGCGATTTTCAGTGTCTGCCAAGCAGACACTGAAAATCTGAATGGGGCCCTGTTAGGGGGCCCCTGCACTGCCCATGCCAGTGGCATGGGCAGTGCAGGGGCCCCCAGGGGCCCCACGACACCCGTTCCCGCCAGCCTTACACCGCCAGGAACAGGCTGGCGGGAAGGGGGTCGGAATCCCCATGGAGGATTCCCCCAGCCGGGGGAAATCCGGCGGGAAACCGCCGGACCCGGCTGGGCGACCGCGCCCGGAATACCTAATGTAGCACCGCCAGCCTGTTGGCGGTGCTACCTCCGGCCTCCACCCTGGCGGTCTATGACCGCCAGGGTCGTAATGAGGCCCGATGTGTGCCTAAGTTGGTTTTGTACCCAGCATGTGCTCCATCACATTTGGCCTGAACTGTTGACTTTGTCCTGGTCCAGGATGACCAGATACCCTCAGTTGGCACTTCGTACCTTGTGGGCCTATTTTTACCTAAACCTTTAGGAATTCTTATCTCTGGTTTCCTACATTGGATTTGTTTTCATTTTAGTGTTGTTCCCCAAGCCTTATTAGGTCTTGGGGACCCCATTCCCGAGGGCTGTGTGTTTTTTCAACATTCGAGGGGGAATGCAGCCCCCCCCAGCCCATCTCAGCCTTCTCAGGCTCCAGGTACCCCATTTTCTAGGGCTGTGCTTTTCATTTAAAAGGGAATGGAGAATCTATTTTGGCCCACTGACCTCCATTATTTATTGGTGGATGCCTGATTGCCCACCTCGGGCACCCACCATGCACAATTTAGTGCAGGAGCCGGCATTGCTTTTACCCAGAGGGAGCAGCCATTTATGCTGCTCCCTCTAGGCAGGAGTAATCTGTTGGTGTGTTTCACAGGGAAACAGTACACAAGTCTGCATCCAGCCACAGGGAGACTTAGGGACATATTTAGATCCTGACAGAGGGGTTACTCCGTCACAAACATGACAGATATCCCAACCGCTGTAGTACGGTCCCCATAGGCTATAATGGGATAGTAATATGGCGCACAGGATATTTGTCATGTTTGTGATGAAGTATTCTACACTGCCAACTTCTAAATCAGGCTCTCCGTGTTTTTCCATTTAGCAGAAGATTTAAGAAATGCTCCTGCTATAATGGAGCAAACACACTTCCCTGCCCCTGTAGTGCGGGCAGAGAAACTACTGTGCATCTGGGGTGGAATCCACAAGACACAGCAAGTGAGACAGTCCCGAGGGATTAGGTCCCAGGGTCTATAAACACTAAGGGAAGGGGGCTGTGCAGCTCCCCTCTCTTTTATTAATGAGGGATGAAGTCTCAAGGGCCTTTTTAAGGCTTGAGGGGGAAGCATGGTACCTCTCCCCTTATTAAATACACAGAGCCCAAGGGATGGGGTCCTTGGGGCTAAAAACAGCTCAAGAAGGGGGGCTCCGGTGCCCCCTTCCCTTAATCAGTTGATTGGGCCCTGGAGGATGGTGTCCCTCCTCCCCTTAAATACACCTGGCCTCGGGGGATGGGTTCTCATGGCCTTAAATGGGCTAAATGGACTGAGGAGCCCTCCTGACAATTCCCTTCCTAAGTACATATATATATATATATATATATATATATATATATATATATATATATAGTGGCCATTTTTTTGTTTTTTCTACGATCCCGCAGGAGTCCTACAGGATCAGAAAAAAACTGCCAATCTGATTTATTTTGGCCCCAGGAGGGGTCCCCGGCTTCCCCCATGGGGCCTAGGAGGGCAGGGTATCCTTAGCCTTTCCCTTTTGTTATTGTGTTATTTTTACTTAAGGACAGGGAACTAAGTGACAGAGGGGGTCATTCTGACCTCGGCGGTAAAAGGCGCTTACTGCCAGTCAGAAGGCTGCCACAACACCGCCGCGGTAAACCGCCACGGTCATTTTGACCCTCAAGAGGCAAACCGCCAAAAACCCGACATCAACAAAAGTCCGCCACACCAACGGCCAGCGTTAAAATGGCGAAGACCAAACCTCCACCGTCACGCCAACAGAAAAACGCCCATGCCATTACGACCCACTAATCCACGCGGAGGTCTTTCAACCGTGGTATTCCATTGGCGGTACACACCGCCGCGCTCAAAATACACATACAGCTCCAAAACACAGCCACATTGGACAATTTGAAATACACACACCTGACACACATACACACAACACTCCCACGCACCCAATTAACTATAAAACACACACCCACATCACCCACAAACCCCTACGACCACAAATCAGAGAAGAAGCCCAGAGAGAGACAGCACAGAATAGAGAACACCATCACACAGAGGCACACTACACCATCACCCACACAACAACCATGCACAAAACACCACACACCACTACACTCACCACACTCATCACCGCAAACACCACCCCACACCTCATCCACACCACCCCATGGCACCCCAAAGACACCCCAGGTTCTCAGACGCAGAACTCAGGGTCATGGTGGAGGAAATAGTTTGGGTAGAGCCCCAGCTTTTCGGGACACAGGTGCAGCACCATAGCACCATTGCCAAGAAGATGGAGCTATGGCAAAGAATAGTGGACAGGGTCAACGCTGTGGTACAGCATCCACGAAATCGGGACGACATCAGGAAGCGGTGGAACGACCTACGGGGGAAGGTGCGTTCCATGGTATCCAGGCACAACATCGCGGTGCAGCGGACTGGCGGCGGACCCCCACCTCAACCCCCAGAATTTACAACATGGGAGGAACAGGTCTTGAACATCCTGCATCCTGAGGGCCTCGCAGGAGTAGGCGGAGGAATGGACTCTGGTAAGTCTCATCTCCACTACTTCATCCCCCCCACCCCACCAGCATGCCAACTCATACCCCCACCCTCCCCCCACCACCATCACACATCCTCGTTGCTAATGTCTCACCATCACAACCCACCCATCCCAACACCAAACCCTGCATGCCACCACAAACCATCGCCAGCCATCACCTAAGCATGCCCACTGCACATACCCATCTCCCCCACAAACCGTCGTCACAACAGCCCCCACAAAGGACTGCCAGCACTGGGGTACACGGGCACCCACCCATTGCACGCTATGGCACACACAGAAGCAATAACCATACTCTTATACCCCTGCAGGACCCGAACGCCACCACACCACCCAGGAGGGTCCAGAAATGTCCATCCCACCCCCAGAAGAGGCCCCCAGTGATGACAGCAGCTCTGTCTCCCTGGACCCAGATGACCAGCCCGGCCCATCGGGGACCTCGGGACAGTCGGTTCCCCTCAGACAGCCACAGGCTACAGCAGACCTACCCCCCTCTGGGAACACCAGCACAGCACCCACCCAGCGGGCCCATGCCTCTGTCTCCAGGACACGTCAATCAGCGGTGTGTCCACCACTACAGGGCACCCAGGTTAACCCACCACCCCAACAACAACAGGGACCTGGGGGCAGTGGTAGTGGGCACACGGTCCAGGGGACAGAGGCCCAGGGAAACAGGGGAACTGGGAGGGCTGCTGTGCGACAGGGGTGGGACAGGCCCAAGGAACCCACCTTCCACGAGGCCCTCACCTCCATCATGGGAGCATACCACCACTCACAGGAGACGATGGCGACGGTCCTGGCCAGGTTCCAGGAGATCCAGGTACTGCAGGAGGAACAGTTTATGGGGTTCAGGGAAGAACTGAGAAACATTAGTTCCGCAATGGGCACCATCGTTGTGGCTCTCAACCAGATTGTCATCACATTGCGGGACCATGTGGCACCACAAACGGCCCCTGTCACTAGCATGGACCAGGAACAGCCTACCACCTCCGCCGGCGCTAGTAGACTGGAGGCCCCGAAACAGCAACAACCTGCCACCAGAACCCCACCTCCTGCAGAAGAAGAACCACCCCGCAAGCGGTGCCTGAGATCTAGGAAGAAGACAGAGTAGGATGCCAAGACCCCCACCAGGAAAGGATACCCCCTGATGTCATCCCACTGTCCCACATTGTCACCCTGTCCAACCTTAAACTGCCCCTGCTCCACCTTCCACAGGCATATGGACAATGCACCTGTGAGACTGAGAATCTGGACTCTGCCATGGACATTCCTCTACCATCACCCATCACCGATTTTCAACCATCTCCCAAAATTGAGCACTTTAATAAACACACTTATTGCACACAAATAATCTGGAGTCTGCCTGTTTTTGTGAAAATATGTATTAGACATAAACGTGCAAAAATGACCAGTTACATTGTGATGACAACATACCACTGTAACACAGCTGTAGTCCATGGGCAAACAAAGCAGAGGTCACACAGTGGGGCCCACATCTCTGAAATTGGAAGGGAAAGTCACAACTCTGTTAGCATCCACTGGGTGAAAAGGACAGACAGTAGAGAGGCAGGAGACTGTAAGTAAATGTAAAATGCCGTTGTGGATTCTCACCTGTGTGTTATTGAAAATACTGCTGTATCACTGTGTCCCTGTTGTCTGTGTCGTCCTCTTCGTCTTCCTCCTCTACACTCTCCGCAGGCTCCACAGCTGCTACAACACCACCATCTGGACCATCCTCCTGCAGAAAAGGCACCTGGCGTCGCAATGCCAAGTTGTGAAGCATACAGCAGGCCACGATGATCTGGCACACCTTCTTTGGTGAGTACATTAGGGTTCCACCTGTCATATGCAGGCACCTAAACCTGGCCTTCAGGAGTCCGAATGTTCTTTCTATAATCCTCCTAGTTCGCCCATGGGCCTCATTGTAGCGTTCCTCTGACCTTGTCCTGGGATTCCTCACTGGGGTCAGTAACCACGACAGGTTGGGGTAACCTGAGTCACCAATTAGCCACACACGGTGTCTCCGTAGTTGTTCCCTCACATAAGGGATGCTGCTATTTTGCATGATGTACGCGTCATGCACTGACCCAGGGAACTTGGCATTTACATGGGAGATGTACTGGTCAGCCAAACAGACCACCTGGACATTCATGGAATGATAACTTTTTCTGTTCCTGTACACCTGTTCACTTTCACTGGGGGGGTACCAAAGCCACATGTGTCCCATCAATGGCACCAATGATGTTGGGAATATGTCCAAGGGCATAGAAATCACCCTTCACTGTAGGCAAATCCCCCACCTCAGGGAAAACGATGTATCTCCGCATGTGTTTGAGCAGGGCAGACAACACTCTGGACAACACCTTGGAAAACATAGGCTGAGACATCCCTGATGAAATGGCCACTGTTGTTTGAAATGACCCACTTGCTAAGAAATGGAGTACTGACAGCACCTGCACTAGAGGGGGGATCCCTGTGGGTTGGCGGATGGGTGACATCAGGTCTGCCTCCAGCTGGGCACACAGTTCATGTATAGTGGCTCGGTCAAGCCTGTATGTCAGAATGACATGTCGTTCCTCCATTGTCGACAGGTCCACCAGCGGTCTGTACACGGGAACATTCCTCCATCTCCTCGCAAGTCCCAGCGGATGGTGCCTAGGAAGGACAACAGCGAGCACAGAGTCAATCAACCCACAGGTAAGTTCCCACAGCTTGCACAGTACACGATTCTCTATGCATTGAATGGCTTGTATGAGTGTCAATGCAAGGCCTAGGCATGTGTGACGCAGTAGAAATTAAGCCATGTGGGCCCTTGAAATGGCGGCTGCCTGCCCTGTGCAGTGCGACAATGGGATGTGAGGTCAATGCGCTGGCGTGGCACACCGTGGCGGTAGGCGGCCGAAGACCGCGGCGCAAAGCCTCATTGGTTAACATTGAACCCTATGCGTTTCAGGAGCCAATGACGAAGTGCGCCGGCGGTCGCGGGACGCACCGCCACGGACGTGACCGCCATTTTCTATCTGCTTAATCACTCGAGACCTGATCATCCACAGGAGAGGACCTATACTGCAAGTGCTGCTGTGACCTCGGTCTGGAAGATACAATGGCTGCTGCGACTGGGGAAAGGGCCCCTGCCTTCACTTCAGAAGAATTGGAGAAACTCGTGGATGGGGTCCTCCCCCAGTATGCGCTACTCTACGGTCCTCCAGACCAACAGGTAAGTACACTGGGAGCATGCTTTGGGGGCAATGCCTGTGTTGAGTCGGGTGGATGAAAGATGGTGGGGAGGGGAGCGATTGAGGCATGCATCAAACGATGGATGAGAGCATGTGCCACATGGCAAGGGTGGGGATGGGGGGCCATTCACATTGAGCATGCAGAAAATCATAATAATGTTATTTCTCCCCCTGTACGTGTCACATAGGTCAGCGCCCATCAGAAAATCGACATTTGGCGTCCCATCGCCAAGGACGTCCGGACCCTGGGGTTCCACAACAGACGGGGCACCCACTGCCGCAAGAGGTAGGAGGACATCCGCCGCGGGAGCAGGAAGACCGCGGAGGCTCTGCTGGGGATGGTCTCCCAACGTAGGAGGGGTGCCAGTCATCAATTGACCCCCCTGATGTATTGGATCCTGGCGGTGGCCTACCCCGATTTGGATGGGCGCGTGAGGACATCACAGCAGACACAAGGGGGTGAGTACAAACACATTCTGCTGACCTTGCGCGCAGTGGAGGCGCCTGGGTGGGGGAGGAGGGCTGTGGGTATCCCTAGGCCAGGGCGATTTCTGTAGGCTAGGCCCCTCCGTAAGGCATGGCCCTGTGCCCCCGCCCCTCAGCTCTGTAGGGTGCCAAGTACAGCTATCCATGGCCCTGTGTCACCTATGTGTGCAGTTGTCGTCCATAGGCTTGTAGGCCAAGTCCCAATGATTGAGTAGTGTACCCCAAGTGCGCGGCGTAGTGCAGGGGCCTTCTGTGTCTGTCCTCTCCGCCAACTGTGTTGCCAATGGATGCACTCAACATGTCTTCATTTCCCCCCCCCCCTTTTTTGCTGCTCTTCCTGTTCATGTGTGCATTAGCATCATTAGGCAGAGGAGAAGTGGCATCGGAGCACGAGGGAGCTGCATCTCACATGGCTCTGGAAGGCCATGCAACCGACTCGGAGTTCACCAGTGAGACGGAGGGCGAGGGGAGCTCCACAACGGGGACACGTGGAGACATCAGCGACACAGACACATCCTCGGAAGGGAGCTCCCTTGTGGTGGCGGCAACATCCGTGCCCACCGCAACAACAGGTACAGCCGCCACCCAGCGCACCAGCTCCGCCCTCCCAGCAGCCCCTCTGCGATCGCCCCGTGCCCGCTCGCACACGAAGGCGGGCATCTCCTTCGCCCCAGGCACCTCAGGCCCTGCCCCAGTTACCCCTGCTGCCCTCAGTGAGGAGGTCATTGACCTCCTCAGGACGCTCATTGTTGGGCAGTCTACCCTTTTGAATGCCATCCATGGGGTAGAAAGGGAGGTGCACCGGAGCAATGCATACCTGGAGGGCATTCATTCGGGTCAGGCTGCCCATCAGCGATCGTTCAACGCTCTGGCCTCAGCACTGACGGCAGCCATTGTCCCTGTCTCCTGCCTCCCTCCTCCAACTTCCTCCACCCAGTCCCACTCCCCTGTTCCTCTGCCTATCCCAGACACACCTACAGACCATCCTGCACACACCTCAACACCCAAGGGCAGCTCATCCAGACATAAGCACCACACATCACACAAGCATTCACACAAGCAACAGCACATGCAGACATACCAACAGCCACTACCTCCTCTGTGTCCCCCTCCTCCTCGTCTCCCTCCTCCCTCCCTGTGATGTCTCCACTCACACTTGCATGCACAACATCATCAGCCACTACGTCCATCACCAGCACACCCACCAGAACACTCTGCACACGTGCAGTCACCACCCCCACTGCCATTTACACGTCCCCTGTGTCCTCTCCCAGTGTGTCTGTCACCCCCTCTTCCAAACCACACAAACGCAGGCAGCCACCCACCCAACAGCCATCCACCTCACGACAGCCTCCGTCACAAGCACCTGCACCCAAAGACACCAGACTTGACTCTCCTACAACCACATCCTCTTCCTCCACTCCCATACCCACTGCACCTACCCTTCCCACTGCTCCTAAAAAGTTTTTCCTGTCCAAAATGAACCTCTTTCCATCACCTGACCCACCCCCTCCATCTCGTAAGAGTCCAAACAGCACCTCAGCCACCACAACCCCTGGACCTACAAGGTCCATAGTACAGGGATATTGGAGTCCACCACCTTCAAGGGCAGCAACATCGGGCAGCAGTAAAGGGACAGCCAGCCCACCCCCTGGGAAGAAAACCAAGAAAGGCAAGGGCCGGCGCGAGAGGCCAGAGACAGCAGCCTCCAAAGGCACTACCCTGGCACCGTCAGGATGTGGGGTGCCACCTGGCACATCTACAAAGGGAGGCAAGGGCCACAGGGAATCACGGAAGGATGGCAAGGGCAGCACGGCTGACACGTCCGGCAGCAGGCGAGCTGCCCAGGAGGGCCCCACCAGCCCCATTCCGGGTGGGAAGGAGGACACCCACGGGCCCGGAACTCCAGCACAGGAGGGCCCCGGAAGCGAGAAGTCGGATGGCGAGTGAACTCCATATATTGGCCGGATATGGTGCCCTGGAGACACATGTCAAGAACCGCTGAACAGGGCCCTTCAAGACAAGCACCGCTGAACAGGGCACCGCCGTCTCAAGAACCGCTAAACAGGGACCTTCAAGACAGGCACCGCTGAACAGGGCCCTTCAAGACAGGCACCGCTGAACAGGGCCCTTCAAGACAAGCACCGCTGAACAGGGCCCTTCAAGACAAGCACCGCTGAACAGGGCACCGCCGTCTCAAGAACCGCTGAACAGGGCCCTTCAAGACAAGCACCGCTGAACAGGGCCCTTCAAGACAAGCACCACTGAACAGGGCACCGCCGTCTCAAGAACCGCTGAACAGGGCCCTTCAAGACAAGCACCGCTGAACAGGGCACCGCTGTCTCAAGAACCGCTGAACAGGGCCCTTCAAGACAAGCACCGCTGAACAGGGCCCTTCAAGACAAGCACCGCTGAAGAGGGCACCGCCGTCTCAAGAACCGCTGAACAGGGCCCTTCAAGACAAGCACCGCTGAACAGGGCACCGCAGTCTCAAGAACCGCTGAACAGGGCCCTTCATCTCAAGCACCGCTCCACTGGGCCCTTCATCTCGAGCACTGCTCCGCTGGGCCCCTCATCTCAAACACCGTGGCAGATTGGTGAGTTGTGATAGGGTGGGCGGTACATTGTCTCCCGCCTGTCTGTTGGCGGTGACCGCCGCGCTGTTTGTTTGTCCCGCAGTGGCGGTCGGAGTGTTAAAGTGGCGGTCTGTGTTGGCGGTTTCCGCCAGGGTCAGAATTCAATTTTTTGCACCGCCTGCCTGTTGGCGGCTTGGCCGCCGCTTTAACACCGACCGCCAGGGTTGGAATGACCCCCAGAGTCCTGTAATGGCTGTCAGTAACATTTTTCACATGTTGCTGGCAGCCAATCAGAGTACTTGATCCCACAGGAGTCTGACTCCCGGGGAAGCAAGATGGTGTAAGGGAAAAAAAGCACTTGAGGGACTGGCGGAAATCCACCACACAAATACTTTTAAACCTTAACTTCTCAAAAGCTACTGACTAGATTTACACCCAATCACAAAACAACTCAGGGCTATATTTACAAGGCCCGTGGCACAGGGAGGCGAAGCAAGTACCTTGCTGCGCGGCCCTGTGCCACCCGGGAAAGAGCCAATATGCACTGAATCTACAAGATACAGCACATTTCTATCCTCTCCCCCTGTGCTGGCACACAAATTGCTGCCACGGGCCAATGCAGGCACTCTTGTGCAAGGGTGCTGACGTTGTGGGGATGACTGTTTTTGTGCAAGAAGCGATACCTTCCTCCACAAAGAAAATCAATGGAGGTGATTTCCTCCTTCCATGTGTGCTGCAGAATGCAGCACAAATAGAAAGAGTAAAAAACAGGGAGAAATAAAAAAAAATATTTTTCCTGTTTGTGTAACTCTTACACCACCCCTGGGGTGGCGTAGGCTTTTGACACATTCCCAGGTTTACAAAACCTTGGAAATCTGGGAATGCATCAAAATCCCACGCAACACCTATGGAAACGCCTCTCTGACACAAAGTAAGGCAACGCAGTGACTTGCTCTGCATTGCCTTACTCCATATCTAGAAGTCCATGAAAGCCACCCAGTAGATATGGGTCAGCAGTCTGTGCCGCCAGTGCGTCACAAAAAGTTATGCAGTGCAGGCCGCTTGTAAATATGGGCCTCAATCTGCAGGCCAAGATGTAGGTTCCTGCCAAATTTGGGCCCATATTTATACTTTTTGATGCAAATCAACGCTTGGGCAGATTTGCGTCAAAAAGATTACCGCCGGCTAATGCCATTCCTACGCACCAGCCGGGGGCCTTATTTATGGAATGACGTTAGCCGGCACTGCGGCCTGGTTTACGTCAAAATATATGACTCAAACCGGGCAGCGGAGACGTAGGAAAGAATGGGGGTTGTGCGTCAAAGAATGGTGCAAGTCAGGTTAGAGTGAAAAATTTGGACTCTAACCTGACCTGCGCCATTTTTTGACACACAACCCCCATTGAAATGACTCCTGTCTTAGCAAAGATAGGAATCATGCCCCCCTGCCCAATGGCCATGCCCAGGGGACTCTGGTCCCCTGGACATGGCCATTGGGCACAGTGGCATGTAAGGGGGGCCAAGTTAGGCCCCCCTATGCCACTTAAAATAAATTACAAAAATACTTACCTGCACTTACCTGCACTCACAATAGATGGGTACCCCATCCATGGGTGTCCTCCAGAGGTGGGCTAGGGTGGCAGGGGGTGTCCCTGGGTGCAGGGCACCTGTGGCCTGCTTCCACTGTCTTCCACCATGGAAAAGAGCCCACAGGTCCCTTAACTCCTGCCCTGACCCAGGTGTTAATTTTGGACGCACATCGGGATTTACGTCATTTTCCGGCTCCGCCTCCCAGCCGGGCCCTATTTTTGCCCGGTTGGATAAATATGGCGCACGGGTCTTTAAGTCATTTTTTGGAAGGGAACGCCCACCTTGCACGTCATTAACGCAAGGAGGGTTCACGCATTCCGAAAATGGCGCACACTGAGAAATTTTGACGTTCGCGGGGTCGGGCATCAAAGTATAAATATGGTCTTAGTGTTGCACCGAATTTGCGTAAAAAAACTGACGCAAATCTGGCGCAAACAGAGTAGAAATATGCCCCTTGATGTCATTTTGTTGAACAATTTTTGCATTAGTGGTTCTTGCATTGGGATTTTGTGTTTTGGATCCCCCTTTTTTTCAACCCTCACATGACAGATCACCCCAAAACTTTCCATGCACATACAAGTCAAAAGTTAGCACCTTTTTGGACAGTATCGTGGAGAATTGTCAAATGGGCCCAAAGTTATTAGTAACACAGAAAAAGCATTTTCTATAGAAACAGTGACCTAACTATAACTTAACTACAACTACTGAGTAATGGTCAATATATATATATATAGATATATATATATATATATATAGATATATATATATGTGTGTGTGTGTGTGTGTGTTTATCTATATATATATGTATATATATCAAACAAACGTGGTCACAGACCAGCGCCCCTCTATGCTGAGGATTGAGCACTTCCCTGCTATATTAAACCTGAAAACACACTGCACTCCCAGGAGAGTAAACTCCTGGGCCCGTCACTACTGGCATCCTTCTCAGTGTACGGGCCTCATCTGTCTGCTCATTGAACAAGTGCCAAACAATTGTAGAATTGAGCTCATTTGGACCTTTACTATTCGATTTCTCGGTCTCCAAATATTGTACTCCAGCAAAGTATCAGTATCTCCAATTCAACGCATGATCGATCATTTCAGTTGGGTCTGGGCCTGCCGCTCAAAAATGAAATTTGGCAAACAAACGTGGTCACAGAGCAGTGCGCCTCACTGCTGGTGCAAGTGCCGGGGATTGACCGCTTCCCTGCCATATTAAACCAAAAAACGCACTGCATTCCCAGGAGATTACTTTCCACCTCTTTATTGTAAAGTCCTCACAAATTCCCAACTGGCCACCTGTGAGTTTCAACTTCATCTTGATCACAGTGGTTTAAAACCCAATTCCAATGTAATTGGTCTTTTTATAATCTCAGGGCACTGTATGAGTTGCTATCCAATGGTTTGTATCCACGCTTAAAGATTATCTCAGTACCAACACATAATTATATATGATGGAAAGAGCATAATGTTGATCTTAATAAAGTTGCAGTACTCTGTTGTTCACCATTCTCTTACCCTTCATGTTGAAAACTCTCTTTCTGCATCCCATAATAATTTACTTGCATATTTAATTTAGGTCCTCACAATTGCAAATTTAAAATGTTACAGTCCCCTTTCAGCGGGTTAAATAGTCACTTTCCATGCAAACAAGTGATTAAACTTCTGGGCCTGTCACTACTGGCATCCTTCTCAGTGTATATATATATGTACATAGTAATAGTTGGGACCTTATTCCCATAGACAAAGGCCCTCATTACGAGTATAGGGGTCTTACTAAAAGACCACCGAAGCCGCGGGCGCCACTATACCGCCAGCGCTGGCGGTATATGTGGCTCCCTATTATGACTTTTACGCTGGGCCAGCGGATGGAAATAGTGTTTCTGTCCGCTGGCCCAGTGGAAAAGTCACATCAACATTGCAACCGGCTCATAATAGAGCTGGCGGCAATGTTGATGTGCAGTGGATGCAGCAGCACCCGTTGCGCATGAAATGCACGATGGGGCTGTGCCTGGGGGCCCCTGCACTGCCCATGCCAAGTGCATGGACAGTGCAGGGGCCCCCAGGGGCACCCGAGTCCCCCTTACCACCAGCCTTTCCATGGCGGTGTTTACTGCCATGGACAGGCTGGCGGCTGGGGATTATGACCGCCTGGCGGAAGCCTGGTGGTCAGTTGGAGAGACCGGCGGTATGGCCGTGGCTAATGCACCATGGTCATAATACACTGCCGGTACACCACCAGCCTGTTGGCAGAGTTACCTCCGATGTACCGCAGGCCGCCAGGGCCGTAATGAGGCCCAAAGTGTTTTCTTTTGAAATAGCTTTGGTGCTGTTTGAAGAATCTTCACAAAATTTTCAAAACTAGTTTGCTACTCATTTCAGCTGCTGTCATAAACTTTTCAGGGTGATTTGTCAAGCGGGGGCAGAGAAAAAGGTGTGGTCCCAAAACAGGTTTTCCTTATGCAATTTCCCATAGGGGTTTTGAACACAACTACAGCCTGAACCGCTGAACAGAATTATAACAAATGTGGCAGACAGCTAGATCTTGGGCCAGAAAGATCTCTTTTTGTTATTTGTGGCAAATATGTTCAGTAGTTTTTGAGATATTAAAGAAAAAAGATTTATAGATATCTAGGGACACGGACCATCCGTGGATTCATCCACAGAGGATCTGCTAATCTAGAGCCGAGTGAAAAGTCGAGGCTGCCACTTTCTTTGTCACTTGGTCTAGGAGAGGGAAAAAATGAAGTGTAAAAATGTATAAGTGGTCAAGATGCAGATGCCCTGACCCATAGGACACATGGAGGGGTCCCCAAGGGACCCATCATGGGCAAGAAATTGTCCTAACTTGTTTTTGGGCCTACGTGAGAATCTGAGGATCCACCACAGGGGGTCAGTGTGGCCCACAGTGTAACTACGTAATTACATATGATTTTACATTAAGGGATGTCATAGCTAGGTTCACGCTTTACACACACAAAACCATAAAAGTTCAGCAGCTATACTTAGACTTACAGTTATACTTATTTGAAGAAGCTATAACTCGTGCCCTAAAGTAGCTTCCCTTGGGAAGGCCATAACCACCATGGACGCCAAATCCCCACAGCGGATGACCGTCATGGTGTCATAACCTACTGCAATGTAGAGTCATGGCACCCAGGTGTTTCACATGATGCCATGGGTCTGCCATAGCAACAGTGGAACTGGGGAGAGTTGAGATCGGGCTGTGAAGAAGGGAGAGGAACTGAACTGGGCTGTGTGTTACATGCTGCTGGAATAAAGAAGACTTAAGCTTCCACATGTGCCTGGAGTACTTCTTGACACTGGCAACGAGTTCCTGTAAGGGGTAGGACTTCCCCTCCTTGTGAAGAAAACCTACTAGAGCCCTTCTATTGGCACTTTATTTTGGTTTGATACTTAACATACTCCTTTTACTGACTGCCATGTACTGTAAGTAACATCTCTTTTAATGTTTTTGAACCCTTTTGTATTGTTTATATTGGCCCATTTTTCTCTATTTTGTAAAAGACGCTGATTGACAGTTAAATAGCTTAAACCTCGTTTCTTAGGACTGCGTGCAAATAAATGTGAGACACATTGGAGTGGGCAGCATGGAATGTGACTGACTCCTACCTCACACTTGCAGCATGAGGGAGAGGGTGCATTGGTGAGTGCACTCGTGCTGCTGAGCCTGATGAGGTCAGGTTGCTGAGTGAGTTTGTGGGGCTGACCCTGATGCATCCTGTGACTGCTGCGCTCCACCCTGAGCTCCGTGAGGCCTTGTGAATCCTCTGACACCAGCTGCATTGTTTTTGCAACTCAGGTGACCAACATCATCACTGCATCAGTGAAAAGGTGGGGAGTCAACAGGAAAGGGCGTGCCTGACTTTGCAGCAGCCAATCACAGCTTATCAAAGAATTAGTGCCTGTGGTCCAAGGGGAGTCAGATCTAGACTGCTGAATGCCTCATTGTGAGTACTGTAGTGAAAAAGCAGGATAAATGGAGGGTGTGCCTATTATTGCGGCCTAGAGGGGGACAAAACTTGACCACTAACGCTCATATTTGGCTTTTCTGAAGTGTTAAACCAATTATTCTGACATACCAAACCAATTTTTCTGTGTGCACAGCTAAGACTGTGCAGTAATATATCTGCTAGTTCTTATGGATACTTTGCAGTCAATATACCTGGTGTAGTGAGCACAGCCTAATATCAATGTTATTATTTTGGATTACTATTTTGGTTTTTCACTTCTGGAGTTGTTGTTTTAGTTTGTTTTTTGTGGTGTTTTCATGTCAGCCTGATGTTTCATCGATTTTTTTTTTTTAAACTTTATTGCAGGTAATATGGCAGCAACAAGCACCACATTTTTTGTCTGACTGCAGGGAACCTCTTTTACTCTGGGAAAAATGGAGGAATCTTATCAACTCCTAACTCATTCCCATAGGGGGTGAAAAGTTCTCAGGGACCAGGAAGCAGGGAATTCTGCTACACAATCTAGGCAATGGGGTCAGAATATATTTGAGAGCCTTCATGAGATCGCACTGGGGCATGAGAAGGGCCATCCTAGAGATGTCTTTAAAATGACACTTATGATTAGGCCTCACTGTAGAACTTTGCTCCACTGGTGGAGTTTGAGGAATTTGGGAACTTTGCTCTACACTCCGGTGTGGAGCGGAATTTGTTTGCATTTAGAAGATATTGGGTTTTGTCACTAACTTGGGAGCACAACAATACTCCTAGGCGTTGCTTCCATCTGCGCCGGTGGACAAAACAGGGACGCTCGTGAGCATGAACTCACTTCTGAAGTAGATTTTCTAGTCTAGAGCTACTAAATCTAGTCAAAAAGAGATTTTGACTAGATTTTCTTCACCAATGGACCCTACAATCTGTTTTTCAGATTGAGAGGACTAGGAAGGAAGTGTGGCAGAAACCCCAACTTCCTGTTCCTGTCCAGCAGGTTCCTCCCCATGATTGTCCATCTCCTGGTCATTTTTCACATGAATTTCATGGTGGAAGGATCACTCTCTTTGTCACCTTTGGATAAGGATTTTGTTTTTGTTGAATCACACAAGTAAATTAAAAAACTATTGTATAGGGGTGTTGTGTTTGTTTGCTTGAGCATGCACCAGTATTTCTTTTTACTTGAATTTGATACTTGATTTTTTAATTTTATAGTGTTGCATGGCCTGGAGTTTAAGTATGGGCCCAGGTATTATTTATTTTACATTTCATTGATTTCTCACCTTTTGAGAAGAAAAATTGTTGCACAGCTTAGTAGCTTTTCTACATTTGTAACATTTGCAATTTTATTTTAGTATGTGGCCTAGATTTCCAAAGGGCCATTTAGCCAGTCAGCCCAGTGCTAGTAGTCACCAGTGCATGAAATAAATATTTCAGTAGTGTAAGTTTTGAAAACTTCATTTCGGGCAGGGATAGCATTGGATTACATTTAAAATGTTGCCTAGTGTGTGCAATTCAATTTTTTTGTGCAAAAAGTGCACATATTGTGGGGTAATAATATTTGATGGCACAGGATGAGGTTGTTTGACCATGTGGCTGTCAGCCATTTTGTGTATGCAGCCAGTGTCCCTTTACCATAGGCTTGCATGTCTTCTTATGTGTTCTCCTTGCTCCTTGTTGTTGTTTGACCATGTGGCTGGCAGTCATTTTGTGCATGCAGCCAGTGTCCCTTTGCCATAAACTTGCATGTGTTCTTTGTTTGCCATGACTCCTTGCTCCTTGCTGTTGTTGTTTGATCATGTGGCTGGCGACCATTTTGTGCACATAGCCAGTGTCCCTCCCTTTGCCATAGGCTTGCATGTGTTCTTCAAATGCCTCCTTGCTCCTTGTTGTTGTTGTTTCACCATGTGTCTGATTGGCAGCCATTTTGTTCAGCCAGCTAGTATCCCTTGCCATAGGCTTGCATGTGTTCTTTGTTTGCCTTGCCTTCTTGGTCCTTGCTGTTTGACCATGTGGCAAACTGGCAGCCATTTTGTCCATCCAGCCAGTGTCCCTTGCAATAGGCTTGCATGTGTTCTTTGTTTGCCATGCCTCCTTGCTCCTTGTTGTTGTTGTTTGACCATGTGGCTAGCTGTTAGCCATTTTATCCATCCAGCCAGTGTATCTTGCCAAAGGCTTGCGTGTGTTCTTTGTTCTCCATGCCTCCTACTTGCTCCTTGTTATTGTTGTTTAATTTGATCATGTGGCTGTCAGACATTTGTGCAAGCAGGCAGTGTCTGTCCCTTTGCCAGAGGCTTGCGTGTGTTCTTTGTTTGCCATGCCTCCTTTCTCCTTGCTTTTGTTGTTTGGCCATGTGACTGGCTGGCAGCAATTTTGTCCATCCAGCCAGAGTCCCTTGTCACAGGCTTGCATGTGTTCTCTGTTTGCTATCCCTCCTTGCTCCTTGTTGTTTGGCCATGTGGCTATCACCCATTTTGTCCATCCAGCCAGTGTCCCTTGCCATAGGCGTGCATGTGTTCTTTGGTTGCCATGCCTCCTTGCTCCTTGTTGTTGTTTGATCATGTTGCTGGTAGCCATTTTGTGCATGTAGACAGTGTCCCGCCCTTTGTCATAGGCTTGCACGTGTTGTTTGTTTGCCATGCCTCCTTGCTCCTGCACAAATTACAACATAAACCAAGTGTCTCATACACTTCTCAATATACTCCGGAGTCTTAGACCACGGCGGGTCCGTACATCACCAACAACCACGTGGATAATTTTGAGCACAAAGCGCAACACTCACATGAAGTTCGCTGACTTCCCTACTCTCATACTGTGGAGTACGCCCACTCCTACTAAAACAACATTACCCGGCCTAAACCCATGCAAATTTCACAAATCACCTGCAATCTGCATAAGCTGAGGAAGCGCAAATTCTACACCATGCATACTAAAACGCTAAGAACATACCCAACTCACTTAGGCAAGCTCTGAGATTCCGGGAAAGTCATGGGGAATTTAGAGACACATCATACCTCCAATTTGCATTATTTCGAAAAACACTTTTAAACAATGGTCCCTAGACCTACGGTCCCAAAGGGCCAGAACTGTCGCTCTGCTACCAAAACTGATAACGCGTCCCTTTCTGATTATTTTATTCACTCTGGGACTCGTTTTAGGCTAATGAATCTTTTGACCCTGATTGAAGACACCTTAGGACGAGATAACTGATCAACATGTCAATCAATATGTCAATAACGTCATCAATAAGACTCAAGAACCACCATGACCTTGCAGTCATGAATAACCACAGCAGTTTAGTACGATTATGTGAATTTTATTCCCTATTGATTACAATTCTACTAGCAAGTTCATTAGGGCCATATGTACGAAAGCTTTTTCCCATAGACACAGAATGGGTAAAATCCTTTGGTACATCTGGCCCTTAGTCTCAAAATCAAGAAACACATTAGCATAGTCGTAATATGGCAACTCAAATAAGATTTCAATAAGGCGAGAATCACAAACATTAGAACATAGCACGACGTCAACATAGGTTAACCTCAGCAGAGTATCATTAGTGCGTTATTCAACAAAACATTGAACCAGTCATTTGTCTGTTTGCGTCCATTTAGTGAACCCCTCAACTAACCTCGAATTTGCATTGGCATATTGGGCTTCATGCAAAACAATTTTGTAACACGAATTTGGAAAAACATCTATCTATGGTCTCTGTCAAAAGAAGCAGTTGCTACCTAGAAAGGAAAGGCAATCAGACAATTACAATTTCATCATCATATAGTTACCCTCCGTAATGGGTCGGCATACAGATTCTGTCTTTGTCCTCAGGACATCAGTTAATTCGCCATCAGTCAGAGAAACACAGCAAAACAGGTAAAAGGAACACTTCCCTCATAAGGAGGAAAAGTATATATCGGGCAAGGCAAGGCAAGGATAGTTTGAAGAACCAAACAGCAAAGTCTCTATGCAGAGTGACAAAGTGTCTGGGTCATAACAAGTTCGAAATGGCATCTCTCCTAATGGTTACTCGTGTCAAAGGTTTTTATCCCTTTTCTGTTGTACAGTCCCGTAATTCTTCATTGGTCAGGGTTGGCACCCCATTATCTCCATCCAATAGGTTTGCAATGATTTCATCAAAATTGTCACCCCATAACAGTTCTCACGTAGTTTATTGGTTCTTATTATTGATGTCTCCAGGGGGCAGAATGTCCGGTATGATTTCATACTCTTGTGGTCCTCTCGCATCTTCAGTCATTAGGTCCATTTTCTGTACCGGTTCAGGCGACCTTGTAGCTGATACTAGTCTACAGTGTTGCATTTAGCAAAAATGTTTCTCTCAGCAAGTCGAATTTCATGAGAACGGATCTACTACGGTTACATTCATCCTTTAGCTTTGAAAAAATACGAGTACATGTCCTTCAGCAAGTCAGCACACTGCACGTTAGAAAAACACATTTAATATGAAAAACCCGGGCAGCTAGGCCACGACTCATGCTAACTAAAGCCTAATGATTTATTAGCAAAATCTTAACATATAATTCTTAATATTAGTGTAAAATCATACATTAAACATCTCATTTTCATTATTATTAGTCAGTTTCATTAGTCATCGTATACATTGGTTGCCACTCCCCGTGGGCACATTTCAAGCGCACGTTTAGCAAAAGTACATTAATAAATTTTCTATGCGGCATTATTATGCATTAGTTCATAAACATTTCAGGTTAATATTGAATATAAATGGTACGCTCTCTCATTCCCTCCTCTAATGACACTTGTCATCACACAAAA
Source organism: Pleurodeles waltl (assembly GCF_031143425.1). Lineage (NCBI taxonomy): Eukaryota > Metazoa > Chordata > Amphibia > Caudata > Salamandridae > Pleurodeles > Pleurodeles waltl. The sequence continues at coordinate 904,171,267 of NC_090443.1, forward strand.
CCTTTCCCTTCACAACCTTTCATTTTTCTTAGTACACGCCTTTCAACTTCTTCCCCCTTGTGTGATTTTTCCCAAATTTCTTGGAACATTTTCTCCTTTTCCTTTTCCTCTTTTCTTTTATTGCGTTTTGCCAAATTTCTTTTAAACCTTTTACTAATTTTGCATGATAAGCATAGTCCGAATAAACAAGTTAGAATAATCAATATACCCCCTAATATATTTGCAAGTACCCCATTCCAAATACTACTAAACCAATTCCCTACTTTAGTAATTCCTTTTCCAACCTTCTCCCAAACTCCAGGTTCCTTCAGCTCTTTTAAATCTGCACTGTCCCTTGTTAGGTTAGTAAGCATACCTCTAATCTTTTTACTATTATCTGGAATGAATGCACAACAATGGTGCTTATCAAGCATCTTACAGACTCCGCCACTCTTCGCTAAAAGAATGTCTAAAGCAAGCCGGTTTTGAAGAGTCACAGCCCTCTCTGCAGCAAGTTCAGTATCCATCAGGAGTATAGCCCCTGTGAAGTTTGTCAGCATGTTATCCACAATAGTAGACAACCTTCGAGTCTTTGTGGAGTTTAAGATAACCCCCACTGAAGGAATTATGGCTCCGAATATGTCACCTACGCCAGCAGCCGCTGTCTCTCTCTTTTGTCTAGTATGATGTAATTCAGACATTTTAGGAAGTTGTTTTAAGTCATCAATTTGGTAGATCTTTGGGAAAACTATTCCCAAATAACATGTCCCATACCATCCCTTGGGAAGACAGTAATAAGCATTAAGTCCACATATATAATAGATCCCAGGGATCGCTGGATTCTGTCCATTTAACATGAACGTCCATTTACTCTGAAACAAAAACACATGCCTGCACTCACTCATTCCCACAAATAAAGTGTCATGCTCAGATTTTGGCCTATATATGCAAAGCCTTCCTACATGTAATGCATCTATAGATATTTTGCCTTGTGTCTTTATTGCACTATAAGCATAATCATTTGCAAGCGTTCGTTTTTCTAATCCTTTTTCTAGCCTCTCCTTTAATGCTTTTCTTCTATCATCAGTGTGATCTAAGAAGCTCTTTTCTACAGGTGACAGTAAGCAGGTTAGATTATTGTGGTGCGCATAAGCTGTCCCAAATGTCAGTGTCGGCTCAAAGAAAACTCTAATTATTTTTATGTTATGTTCTTTAGCTAATTTGTTTAGAAACTCAATCACAAGCACAAAAGAAAACACTACATCTAAATTAGAGTAGAAGTATTGAATATGTTCCTGATCATAAAATCTTGTTAATTGCAAACTACAATTTATCCCATATGTTAATGGCAGACTATGGTAAGTAACTCCTTCTTGTACTGACGAAGGAATCTTTGTGCACACATAGCAATTTTTCGCATCCATTGTGTCAACATACTCATTCAGCAAGCGATAGAAGACATTAGTAGATAGTTCCCCTTTTGAATTAGTTGCCTCATGTAAGTATTTTATATCCTGCTCAAACCTCTCCCATGGTGTTAATGTAGCGGTTTCAGGAGTTGAAGCATTGTTAATTGCACTCTTATCCACCAATGGCATTCCCACAATCACACCTATAATTAATACTACACACGCAATGCCTAAAATAACACTCAACCAACCAAGCATCCTACCCCTATCATTATCTCTAGTGTTACTCATGATCTATAAAGAATCAGAGAGCAGAATAGGAACAAACAAACAACTTCGAGGTAGACTAAAAGCTCTTTTTTTTTTTCTCTTGTGCAAAGTCTCTTTCTCTTTAGCAAGTATTTACAGTGTTTCACTCACTCCCAGGACCCTTTGTCAAATCAGGTTAGCAGCTTGTCATGATCGGTTTTCAGAGTCAAATCAGGTTATCAGTGTCACATCCGGTAATTTATCAGTCCTTTTCTCAAGTTTCTTTCTTTATTAAATTTTTCTATTTTTTTATTTTTTTTAACACAGTCTCTTTTTATGGTTGAATTCAGGTGCCCTAGTATTGACCTGGAATTTCTCGGTCAAAACAGAATGCCAGGAATTCTTGTTGCCATTCAGCTGATGTTGCATACGCCCATTCAGGACCTGTGTATCTTCTGTTTGCAACTCTTTTTCTTTTCAGTTTGCTATCACCCTGTAACTCTCCTTCACTGAGATATTCTTTCCTGGTTGTGTCAACTTCTTCCTCTATAGTTTCATTAAGAATCACTCTCTCCTTTGCAGCTTGTGGCTCCGGCCAGTTATCTCCTTGAAGTGTTTTCTTTCCGCTCGACCTTCAGGTTGTTGAACAGTGCCTTCCTCTTGTACTATGGTGTTTTCTCTTGATGGATCTGCAAGTGGCTCAGGAGGAGTCAGAAAACCTTGACCTCCTTCTGCCTCACCCCCTTCGCCTTCAGGGTCAGTTATGGGCTCAACTTCAAACCTGTATCCGTCTACTTCTGGGAGAACCTCTCTTTGTGTCGGTTCCCCTGTTGCCTCAGCTGAGATAGGCTCACTGTCACCCCTCTGGATCTCGTTTACTGTTTGAGTGATTAAGCCGTCCTCAGCGAGCTCTCCTTCAGTCTCAGTTCCCCTTTGATTACTCTCCGGCCCTGAGACTTCCTTTTCTGCAGCTGTTGTTTTGGACACTTCAAGCTCCTCATCAGTTGGACTCGTCACCTTCTTTGTGTGACTGGCATGTATCCAATTTGGAAGACCTGCACATTTCACTGCAGTAGTAGTTGTCAGTATTACTTGATATAGCCCCTTCCAACGTGGCTCCAAACACCACTTCCTCACGTGTTTCTTGACAACCACCCAGTCACCGGCTTTCAGGGTGTGACCTGGATCACTTATCGGTGCCAATGTGGTAGCTTCCACCTGGTGAGAGAAAGAGCGGACCACGTCAGCCAGACCCTTGCAGTAGTCCAACACCATATCATCCGTGATATTCACAAGAACATTTGCAGGCACTGCGGGCAATCTCATAGGTCGGCCCATAAGAATCTCATGAGAAGATAGGCCTGTTTTCTTGTCAGGTGTGTTTCTCATTGACATCAGCACTAAGGGTAATGCATCTGGCCATTTCAAATTTGTAGCTGCACACATTTTTGCCATTCTCAACTTCAAGGTACCATTCATCTGCTCCACTAGTCCTGATGCTTCAGGTGCGATAGCTACAATGCAACTTCTGTTCAATGTTCAATGCAGCACACAAGAGCTTAATCACCTCATTGTCGAAGTGTATTCCCCTATCTGATTCTAAAGAGATCGATCGGAAACCCGAAACGTGGTATTAACTCCCTAAGCAGCAGTTTTGCTACTGTGAGACTATCATTCCTACATGTAGGGGTAAGCTTCAATCTAATGACTGAAAATGCACGTAATTACCAACACGTATCTCAGACCTCCACACACAGGCATCTCGATAAAATCCATCTGCATTCTGCTAAATGGACCTCCTGCTCTCCCAACGTGGCTCAAATTCACCACAGTCCCTTTCCTTGCATTCATCTGCTGACAGATGATGCACCTGTGGCAGATGACTTCTGCAGCCTGTCTGAATTTGGGATTGAACCAATCGATTTTGAATAACCTGATCATTGCGTCTCTCCCAACATGTGCTTGACCATGGTAAAACCTTGCAAACAGTGACAAAAGACTGCTTGGCAAAACCATTTTCCCCTCCTCTGAAACCCATAAGTCATCAGATCTCTGTACGCATTGCATTCTCTGCCAGGAACGTTTCTCCTCTTTACTAGCACGTCCCTGCAATGATTTTAGCTTGTCTAGTGTGTCAACCACCCTCAATGCATACCCTGAGCATGTTTCATTTTCAGTTTCAGGTAACAATTCCCATTGGTCTTGAAATGATATACAGTTCAATGCACAAAACCTTGCAACTTGATCTGCATATCCATTTCCCATTGACACAAAGGCGGTCATTACAACATTGGCGGTAAAAGCCGCTTACCGCCGTGCAGAAGACCGCCAACACACCGCTGCATCCGCGGAATTCCGCCACAGCTATTATGACCCACATCTCGGAATCCGACAAAATTCAGACACCCACACAGTGATAAACTGGCGAAAACAAAACCTCCACCGTCACGGCAACAGAAATACGCCCACACCATCACGACACACGAATCCACGCAACGGTCTTTCAACCGCGGTATTCCATTGGCGGTACACACCGCCGCGCTCAAAATCCACACACTCTTACAAAACACTGCCACATTGGACAATTCAAAATACACACACCTGAGACACATACACACACCACTCCCACACACCCAAAATAATATAAAAAACACACCCACATCACCCACAAACCCCTACGATCACTATTACAGAGAGAAGGCCAGAGAGAGACACCACCATCAACAAACTAGCATCCACAGGCACACAACACCATCACCCACACAACTTCCACGCACAAAACACCACACACCACTACATATCAGCACACTTATCACCACACACCCCACCCCACACATCACCTACACCACCCCATGGCACGGCAAGGAGACCCCAGGTTCTCGGAGGAGGAGCTCAGGGTCATGGTGGAGGAAATCGTAGAGCCACAGCTATTTGGAGCACAGGTGCAGCACACCTCAATTGCAAGGAAGATGGAGCTGTGGAGAAGAATAGTCGACAGGGTCAACGCAGTGGGACAACACCCAAGAAATCGGGAGGACATCAGGAAGAGGTGGAACGACCTACGGGGGAAGGTGCGTTCCGTGGTCTCAAGACACCACCAGGTGGTTCAGCGGACTGGCGGCGGCCCCCTACCTCCTCCCCCACAACTAACAACATGGGAGGAGCAGGTCTTGGCGATTCTGCATTCTGAGGGCCTCGCAGGAGTCGGTGGAGGAATGGACTCTGGTAAGTCAAACCTTTAACTACCACATCCCCCACCCTACCTGCATGCTATCACATGCCCCCACCCACGCCCCCACCCCTATCACTCCAACTCCTCACAAATGTACCAATATCACAAACCATCCATCCCAACACCAAGCCCTGCATGCAACACCAACGCATGGACACCCATCACTAAAGCATGCCCACTCCACATACCCATACAACCCCCTAAACCATCATCACACAAGCCCCCACACAGGAATGCCAGCACTGGGGTACACGCTCACCCACCCATTGCACACCATGACACACACAGATGCAATAATCATGCCTTTCCACCACTGCAGGACCACTACCCAACGTCACCAGACAGGAGGGTCCAGACATCTCCACTCCACCCACAGAAGAGGCCCACAGTGATGACAGCACCTCTGTCCAACTGGATCTAGATGACCAGCCCGGACCATCGTGGGCCTCGGGACAGTCGGTTCCCCTCACACAGGCACAGGCCACCACAGTCCTTCCCCCCTCTGGAAACACCAGCACAGCACCCACCCAGCGGGCCCATACCTCCGTCCCCAGGAAACGTCAATCAGCTGTGTGTCCACCACTACAGGGAACCCAGGATAACCCACCACCCCAACAACAACAGGGACCTGGGGGCAGTGGGCACACGGTCCAGGGGACGGAGGCACAGGAACACAGGGGAACTGGGAGGGCTGCTGTGCGATAGGGGGCGGACAGGCCAAGGGAACCCACTCTCCACGAGGCCCTCTCCTCCTCCATCATGGGAGCATACCACCACTCCCAGGAGATGATGGCAACGGTACTGGCTAAGTTTCAGGAGACCCAGAGCATGCAGGAGGAACAGTATTTGGGGTTCAGGGAGGAACTCAGAACCATCAGCTCCGCCCTGGGCACCATCGTAGGGGTGCTGAAGGAACTACTCAACACCAGGAGGGACACTGTATCACTACAAGGGGCCCCTGACACTAGCATGGACGTAGAACTGCCCACCACCTCCGCCGGCGCTAGTGGACAGGACGCCCCGCCACAGGACCAGTACCACACCCCCTGCAGAGGGAGAACAACCCCACAAACGGTCCCTGAGATCCAGGAACAAGACAGAGAACGATGCCAAGACCCCAGCCAAGAAATGAGACCACCCTGATTGTCATCCCATTGTCCCACTTTATCACCCTGTCCATATTGAAGCAGCCCCAGCTCCACTTCCTATGCCCAAATGGGCAATGCACCTGTGAGACTAATAGACTGGACTCTGCCATGGACATTCCTCCGCCATTACCCCTCACCATTTAACTTCCTCTCCAATTATTTTGCATTTAAATAAACACACCTAAAGCACCAAAAGATCAGGAGTCTGTCTGTGATTTCGAAATACTGTATTTTCAATTACAGTGACAAAATGTTCTGGAAATTGTAATGTTAACATACCTATGCCACACAGCTCTAGTCCCTGAGGAATCTAAGCAGATGACACACGTTGGGACCCACACCTGTGAAACTGTAAGGGAAAGTGACAACTCAGTGACCATACACTGGTTGAAATCGACAGACAGGATAGAGGCAGAAGTATAAAAGTACATGTAGTAGGCAGGAATGTATTCTCACCTGTGTTTCACTGGAAATATTGCTGGATGACTGAGTCCCTGTTCTGCATGTCTTCTTCCTCTGCTTCCTCGTCTTCACTGTCCACAGGCTCCACAGCTGCAACAACCCCGCCATCTGGACCATCCTCCTGCAGAAAAGGCACCTGCCGTCGCAACGACAAGTTATGAAGCATACAGCAGGCCACGATGATCTGGCACACCTTCTTTGGTGAGTAGAATAGGGATCCACCTGTCATATGGAGGCACCTGAACCTGGCCTTCAGGAGGCCGAAGGTATGCACGATCAACCTCCTAGTTCGCCCATGGGCATCATTGTAGCGTTCCTCTGCCCTTGTCCTGGGATTCCTCACCGGGGTCAGTAGCCATGACAGGTTGGGGTAACCAGAGTCACCTAATAGCCACACACGGTGCCTCTGGAGTTGACCCATCACATAAGGGATGCTGCTATTCCGCATGATGTAGGCGTCATGCACTGAGTCAGGGAACATGGCATTCACATGGGAGATGTACTGGTCTGACAAACATACCATCTGCACATTCATGGAATGATAACTCTTCCGGTTCCTGTACACCTGTTCACTCCTGTGGGGGGGGACCAAAGCCACATGGCTCCCATCAATGGCACCTATGATGTTGGGGATATGTCCAAGGGCATAGAAGTCACCTTTCACTGTAGTCAAATTCTCCACCTGAGGGAACACGATGTAGTCCGCATGTGTTTCAGCAGGGCAGACAACACTCTGGACAATTCGTTGGAAAACATAGGCTGGGACATCCCTGATGCCATGGCCACAGTTGTTTGAAAAGACCCACTAGCAAGGAAATGGAGCACTGATAGCACCTGCACTTGAGGGGGGATTCCTGTGGGATGGCGGATTGCTGACATCAGGTCAGGCTCCAACTGTGTACACAGTTCCTGGATTGTGGCACAGTCAAACCTGTAGGTGATTATCAAATTTCTTTCCTCCATTGTCGACAGGTCCACCAGCGGTCGGTACACCAGAGGATTCCGCCATCTCCTCACATGTCCCAGCAGACTGTGCCTAGGAAGGACAACAGCGACCAAAGAGTCAAACAACTCAGATGTACGTACCCACAGTTTACCCAGAACATGAATCATACACAAGAAGTGGCCTGTATGTATGTTGAGAGTAGGCCTAGGTATGTGTGACGCAGTTGGTAATTAGGCCATGTGGGCCCCTGAAATGGCGGCTGTCTGACCTCTAAAGTGGGACGATGGGAAGTGAGGTAACTGCGCTGGCGTTGTACACCGTTGCAGTAGGCAGTCGAAGACCGCGGCACAATGCTGCATTGGTGAACATTGGACCCTGTGGGTCCCAGGAGCCAATGACGATGTACGCCGGCGGTGATGGTACGCACCGCCGCAGACGTGACCGCCGCGGACGTGACTGCCATTTTCTATCTGTTGAATCACTCGATACCTGATCTTCGACAGGAGAGGACCTATACTGCAAGTGCTGCTGTGACCTCGGTCTGGAAGAGACAATGGCTCATGCGTCTGGGGAAAGGGCCCCTGCCTTCACATCGGAGGAGTTGGAGAAGCTCGTCGATGGGGTCCTCCCCCAGTACACGCTACTCTACGGTCCTCCAGACCAACAGGTAAGTACACAGGGAGCATGTTGTATGGGCTATGCCTGTGTGGAGAGGGCTGGTTGTAAGAAGGAAGGGGGCAGAGTTCTGAGTGAATGAAAGACAGTGGGTGCATGTGCCACATGGCAAGGGTAGGGATGGGGGCCACTCACTTTGACGGTGCAGTTGGTAATGACTTCTCTTCTTCCCCAGTACATTTCATGTAGGTCAGCGCCCACCAGAAGAAGGATATTTGGCGTGCCATCGCCAAGGACGTCCGGACCCTGGGGGTCCACCACAGACGGAGCACCCAGTGCCGGAAAAGATGGGAGGAGCTGCATCCCACATGGCCATGGAGGGCCACACTACGGACTCTGAGTATACCAGTGGGACGGAGGGCAAGGGGAGCACCACGGCGGTGATAGGAGCTGAAACCAGCGCCACAGACTCGTCCTCCGATGGGAGCTCCCTTGTGGTGGCGGCAACATCTGGGACCCCCACTTCTTCAGGTACAGCCGCCACCCCCCCTACCAGCGCCGCCCTCCTAGCAGCCCCTCAGCCTTCGCCCCGTGTCCGCTCACCCAGGAGGGTAGGCATCACTTTCGCCCCAGGCACCTTAGCCCCTGCCCCTGTCACCTCTGCTGCCCTCAGTGAGGAGGACATTGACCTCCTCAGGTCCCTCACTGTTGGGCAGTCTACCATTTTGAATGCCATCCAGGGTGTAGAAAGGGAGTTGCAACAAACCAATGCATTCCTGGAGGGAATTCATTCTGGTCAGGCTGCCCTTCACCGAACATTTCAAACTCCAGGCCTCAGCACTGATGGCAGCCATTGTCCCTGTGTCTAGCCTCCCACCTCCAACTTCCTCCACCCAGACCCAATCCCCTGTACCTCTGCCTATCCCAAGCACATCATCAGACCAGCCTGCACACACCTCAACACACAAGGGAAGCTCAGGCAAACATAAGCACCACACATCCCACAGGCACTCACGCAAGCATCACACACATACAGACACACCAACATCCACTGCCTCCACTGTGTCCCCCTCCTCGTCGTCTCCCTCCTCCCTCCCAGTCTCGTCTACACTCACACCTGCATGCACTACCTCTACAGCCACTACGTCTCGCACCAGCACACCCACCAGCACATCCCGCTCACGTGCAGTCACCACCCCCACTACCATTCACACGTCCCCTGTGTCCTCTCCCAGTGTGTCTGTGACGCCCCCTCCGAAGATACACAAACGCAGGCACACACCCAACCAACATACATCCACCTCACAACAGCCTCCAGCGCATGCACCTGCACCCAAAACCACAAAACTTACACCTCCTACAACCACCATCTCTTCCTCCACTCCCAAACCCCCTCCAGCTACCCGTCCCAGTGTCTCCAAACAACTTTTCCTGTCCACCCTTAACCCATTTCCCACCACCCCCGTCCAACTCATAGGTCCTGAACTAGCACCTCAGCCACAAAATCTACAAGCGGTGTGGTGCCTGTTGTCACAGGTATGTGGAGTGCACCGGCCACCAGGACAGCCAGTGTGGGACGGAGCCACAGCACAGCTATTCCCCCTCGTGAAGCACCAGAAGCTGGCCAGTGCCCGGCGGGAGAGGGGGAAGACTCCAGCCACCCTAGCCGCACCCAGGGGTCCCAGGGGGAGTGTGGACTCAGCTGTACTCCTCCCAAGGTGGGGAAGGGCCAGAAGAACGCCAGCAAGTCTGGGAGGAGCAGCGCAGCGGAGAAGACCGCCATCATCCCCTCTGCCCAGGAGGCCCCCGCCAGCCCCATCCCAGCTGCCCAGGAGGGCACCGCCAGCCACAGCCCAGCTGCCCAGGAGGGCCCCGCCAGCCACAGCCCAGCTGCCCAGGAGGGCACCGCCAGCCACAGCCCAGCTGCACAGGAGGGCCCCGCCAGCCCCATCCCAGCTGCCCAGGAGGGCCCCGCCAGCCACAGCCCAGCTGCCCAGGAGGCCCCCGCCAGCCCCATCCCAGCTGCCCAGGAGGGCCCCGCCAGCCACAGCCCAGCTGCCCAATGAAGGACCGCCAGCCCCAGCCCAACTGCCCAATGAGGGACGGCCAAGTCAAGCACCGCTGAACATGGCAAGCACCGCTGAATAGGGCAAGGACCGCCAACGCAAGCACCGCTGAACAGGGCAAGGACCGCTGAACAGGGCAAGGACTGCCAAGGCAAGCACTGCTGAACAGGGCAAGGACCGCCAAGGCAAGCACCGCTGAACAGGGCAAGGACCGCTGAACAGGGCAAGGACCACCAAGGCAAGCACCGCTGAACAGGGCAAGCACCACCAAGTCAAGCACCCCTGAACAGGGCAAGCACCGCTGAACAGGGCAAGGACTGCCAAGTCAAGCACCGCTGAACAGGGCAAGGATCGCCAAGTCAAGCACCGCTAGCCCATGAGCGGCAGGGACACTGATGCAACAGGGACCGTCACGGGGTGAGTGATCCACTCTGGGCACAAAGCCCCCTCCAGAACCAGTGGAGACATGCATCCACTACCTCAGTCCTTGACAGGATGAAGCACTCTGGGCACAAAGCCCCCTCCAGAACCAGTGGAGACATGCATCCACTACCTCAGTCCTTGACAGGATGAAGCACTCTGGGCACCATTCCCCCTCCAGAACCAGTGGAGTGTCACATCCACTACCTCAGTCCTTGACAGGATGAAGCACTCTGGGCACAAAGCCCCCTCCAGAACCAGTGGAGTATCACATCCACTACCTCAGTCCTTGACAGGATGAAGCACTCTGGGCACAAAGCCCCCTCCGAAACCAGTGGAGACATGCATCCACTACCTCAGTCCTTGGCAGGATGAAGCACTCTGGGCACAAAGCCCCCTCCAGAACCAGTGGAGTATCAAATCCACTACCTCAGTCGTTGACAGGATGAAGCACTCTGGGCACAAAGCCCCCTCCAGAACCAGTGGAGACATGCATCCACTACCTCAGTCCTTGGCAGGATGAAGCACTCTGGGCACAAAGCCCCCTCCAGAACCATTGGAGACATGCATCCACTACCTCAGTCCTTGACAGGATGAAGCACTCTGGGCACAAAGCCCCCTCCAGAACCAGTGGAGACATGCATCCACTACCTCAGTCCTTGACAGGATGAAGCACTCTGGGCACAAAGCCCCCTCCAGAACCAGTGGAGACATGCATCCACTACCTCAGTCCTTGACAGGATGAAGCACTCTGGGCACAAAGCCCCCTCCAGAACCAGTGGAGACATGCATCCACTACCTCAGTCCTTGGCAGGATGAAGCACTCTGGGCACAAAGCCCCCTCCAGAACCAGTGGAGTATCACATCCACTACCTCAGTCCTTGACAGGATGAAGCACTCTGGGCACAAAGCCCCCTCCAGAACCAGTGGAGACATGCATCCACTACCTCAGTCCTTGGCTGGATAAAGCACTCAGGGCACAAAGCCCCCTCCAGAACCATTGGAGACATGCATCCACTACCTCAGTCCTTGACAGGATGAAGCACTCTGGGCACAAAGCCCCCTTCAGAACCAGTGGAGACATGCATCCACTACCTCAGTCCTTGACAGGATGAAGCACTCTGGGCACAAAGCCCCCTCCAGAACCAGTGGAGGCATGCATCCACTACATCAGTCCTTGGCAGGATGAAGCACTCTGGGCACAAAGCCCCCTCCAGAAACAGTGGAGAAAGGCATCCACTTGAGAGACTGTGGCTTTGCACTCCCCAGGATTGAACAGTGGGCAAAACACCCACTGTAGAGACTTGAGAGACTGTGGCTTTGCACTCCCCAGGATGCAGCAGTGGGCAAACCACCCACCGTAGAGACTTGAGAGACTGTGGCTTTGCACTCCCCAGGATGCAGCAGTGGGCAAACCACCCACCGTAGAGACTTGGGAGACTGTGGCTTTGCACTCCCCAGGATGCAGCAGTGGGCAAACCACCCACTGTAGAGACTTGGGAGACTGTGGCTTTGCACTCCCCAGAATGCAGCAGTGGGCAAACCACCCACTGTAGAGACTTGGGAGACTGTGGCTTTGCACTCCCCAGAATGCAGCAGTGGGCAAACCACCCACTGTAGAGACTTGAGAGACTGTGGCTTTGCACTCCCCAGGAGACATCAATGGGCACTGAGCCCCCTCGTGGATCTGGCGTTGTGCACTCATCCGGCTGAGGTGCCCCCCCCTTCCCTTCCCCCTGAGGTGCCTGTTGTTTTTCTATCTGATGCCCCTGCAGTGTTCTCTCTGTTTTGATCTGGTGTCGTGTGTGGGCCTCGCCCATGCATTTTGGACCCAGTGGTCCACGGACTATGAATGGTGCAATACCTGGACTACTGATCTTGGTTTATTTTTTGAAAATAGGGTATATATGTATATATTTGCTTACTGAATTTTGATATATTACAATGGTTACACTCATTTCCTTTTGTCTTTGCATTCTTCCAGGGGGTTTGGGGGGTGTAACTGTAATGTTTAGATATGCATTGGTGTGTGTTAGTGGGTTAGGGTGGGGGTGTTGCGTGTGTGTGTCCCTGTTTTTTGCCTCCCCCCTCCCCTGTGTCGTAGGTGCAGTACTTACCGTGGTCTTCGCCGCCGGCGGTGGTGCTCCTGGTACAGGAGCAGGAAGACTATTGCAGGAAGAATATGGAGTTCCGGCTCCATGGTGTCCTGGTTCCTCGTGGAGTGTTTAGAGGTGAGCGTTTTTTCTTCGAAATTCCTGTTTCCGCCGTGTTTTTATACCCGGTGAATCCGCCCCGGAAAAGGTGGCGGATTGACCTGTCAGAATAGTGTGGGCGGTACATTGTCTCCGGCCTGTCTGTTGGCGGTGACCACAGCGCTGTTTGTTTGTACCGCCGTGGTGGTCGGAGTGTTAAAGTGGCTGTCTTTGTTGGCAGTTTCTGCCACGGTCGTAATTGCAGATTTTTATACTGCCGGCCTGTTGGCGGTCTTACCGCCACTTTAACACCGTCGGCCAGGGTTGTAATGACCCCCATTGTCTTGTGACTTAACATGAGCATTGTATTTCACCACGGCAATTTCAAGAGGTAACTGAATCGCATGCAACAAGTCCTTAATTTTCTCGCCATTTTTCTCTGGTGAACCAGAAGAGGTCATGAAACCCCTCTGTGACCACAGCTGGCCAAAATCATGTACAATTCCAAATCCATATCTGCTGTCAGTATAGATAGTGACTTTCAGGTTTTCAGCTGCGTGGCATGCCCTAGTAAGAGCACTTAATTCAGCCACTTGAGCAGAGTATACTCTTTCGTGCCAGGAAGTTTCTAAAATACCAGTGATTGTACACACGGCATATCCAGCTCTCAGTACTCCCACTGCGTCCCTCAGGCATGAACCATCAACAAAGATAATGTAATCATTCTCTTCCAATTGGGTATCTTTAATGTCAGGTCTCGGTTTGGTGCACAGATCTGTTACCTCAAGACAATCATGCTCTACCTCCTCAGCATCATCAATGTCTGCATTATCAATAGGAAGTAAAGTTGCCGGGTTCAATACAGTACATCTCTTCAGAGACACATTTGGTGATCCCAGCATAATTGTTTCGTAGTTTGTCAATCTCGCATTTGTCATATGCTGAGTCTTTGTTCGGGTCAACAGGATTTCAAATGAATGTGGGACCATTACTGTTAACGGATGTCCCATCACTATACCTTCACACTGAGTGAGGCTTTGACCAACTGCTTCAACTGCACGCAAACAACCTGGTAAGGCTGCTGCGACTGGGTCCAAAGTAGCTGAAAAATATGCTACTGGGCGGTTTGCACCTCCATGGACCTGTGTCAGGACAGACAAAGAACAGGCATCACGTTCATGACAAAACAGTACAAAAGGCTTTGTGTAATCAGGCATACCTAAAGCTGGTACCATTCCAACCTTCCCGCTGGGCAGGCGGGCGACCACCAAAAGGCCGCCCGCCGGCCCAGCGGGAAAGCCCCTGCAACGAGGAAGCCGGCTCCGAATGGAGCCGGCGGAGTTGCAGGGGTGCGACGGGTGCAGTGGCACCCGTCGCGATTTTCACTGTCTGCAAAGCAGACAGTGAAAATCTGTATGGGGCCCTGTTAGGGGGCCCCTGCACTGCCCATGCCAGTGGCATGGGCAGTGCAGGGGCCCCCAGGGGCCCCACGACACCCGTTCCCGCCATCCTGGTTCTGGCGGTGAAAACCGCCAGAAACAGGCTGGTGGGAAGGGGGTCGGAATCCCCATGGAGGATTCACTGGGCCAGGGGAAAACCGGCTTCCGCTGCCCTCCGCCCTGGCGGTCACAGACCGCCAGGGTCGGAATGAGGCCCTTTATGTCTTTCCCAAATGATTCAGTAAGGCAATTGTGTCATACCTGCAGTCATCTTTTGTTCTGGACGCAACTAACAAATCATCAATATACTGCACTAGAGTCGAACTGAAAGGCAGTTCTAGTGACTCCAAATCCTTCTTTAGTATCTGATTGAAGATGGAAGGTGATTCAGAAAACCCTTGAGGAATTCTACACCAACTGTAAACCTTGTCCAAGAATTTGAAACTGAAAAGAAATTGGCTATCCTCATGAAGAGGTACCGAAAAGAATGCGTGAGACAGGTCCACGACTGTGAACCACTGTGCATCGCACGGAACCTAAAACATGATCACGGCTGGATTTGGCACTATGGGGCAACATTTTACCACAATCTCATTTATTTCCTCAAGTCCTGAACAATCCGAACTTTCCCACAAGGCTTTTTCAGACCCATTATTGGTAAATTACACAGGCTGCTCATCACTTCTTTTAGAACACCCTGCTTTATAAAGTCTGCAATTATCTACGTCACCTGTATAAGTACGTCTTGTGCCATGTGGTACTGCGGTACCTGGGGAAACACTGCATTTGGCTTCACCTCTACTTTGACCGGTTCTACTCCTTTTATTAGTCCCACTTCTTTTCCTGTCAGGTCCCACACCTTTTCTGTCACTGTTCCCTGTAGTTCGACTGGTAAGTCCATCACTGTGAATATCGGGAATAGGGTTATCAAAGGGTATTCTTCATTTGCGGGCTCTGTCTCTAACTCTGAGAACTGGTCATAGTCTCCTTCATCACCACTGTTTGTCTGCACCTCAATTCCTTCATTGGAACAGGTAATTGAACTCCTTGTTTTACACAGCAAGTCTTGTCCCATTAGGGATGAGGGACTCGAGTCACAGACTACAAATCTATTTAATCCCTGGAAAGTACCAATCTTGACTTGAACTGGATCTGTAATCGGATTTGTCAGGAACTGATTTGCTACTCCTACCACCCTTACGGTACGCCCCGAAAGTGGCAATTTCGGAATCTCTGCACTTCTGACTGTAGACCTTGTAGCTCCTGTATCAGCTAAGAACGTTATGTTATGTGTTATGTTATGTTACCCGTTCTTATATAGCGCCAACTACCCGGAGGCCTCGTATCGCTGAACGAAAGCTTATGACCCATCACCTTTCCTTCCACATAAGGTCCCCTCTGATCTACTTGTAGGGACGCTGCAAGCCTGCACTCCTCACTATCTGAACAATCATCCGACCATTCATCGTTTATTCCATCCTCACCACGCAATGGGAACTGTTGTACTGTGTTATTTTGACTCACTGTTTGACCTGTGACCTGTTGAGGAAGCATCATCTGTTGCTGTCCCATTGGAGCTAATGGTATTTGCATTTGCTGTCTAGGTACCATGGGAATCTGCTGTTGTACCTGCTGCATTTGTGCTGGTTGAACACGTGGCATTTGCATTTGTTGTATGGGTTGGAGACCCTGCATCTGCACCATGTTATTCTGGAAATTCGGATTTTGGCCCCTCATTTTTGGACCCCTCTCATTTTGAAATGTACGGTATCATTGCTTTGTTGAACAACACCATCCTGCACCACCATTGGGCATTCCTGCTTCCAGTGCCCCACTCCCCTGCACGTGTGACATGGTGACACCTTTTTTATCCCTTGCACATCATTTTTAACCACAACAGTATTCAAGTCTGGACCACGGTTCACAAAACCTAATCGACCACGACCTCTCTGTTGTGCCTGAAACATGCCAGTTCCCTGCGGTTGCTGCTGAACAATCTGCTGTATTCCATTTCCCTACATCCCTGCTTGCGCTGCCTTAATTTGCATCACCATCACTTTCTCCTTCAACTTTCTCTGCTTCAATTCAATCTCGTCACTACAGTATTTTGCATACTGTAACACCTCATCAATCGGCTTCGCTTGCCAACAGATCAAATGATTCTTAATCATCTGGCTAATCTCCGGTCTCAGCCCTTCAACAAACCTGAACACAAGGTGATTCATGTCTTTCGGCTCTATGACCTCTGTGCTACTGTAATGTTTGAATGCCTTCAACAACCTCTCATAGTAAGCATGTATCGACTCTTTGCCCTCCTGTGAGGTTCGATCAATTTTCTGCCAATCAGTCACTTTCAGCAACACTTTCTGCTTCAAAAACTCAATCACTTTATGATAGTACCTCATCACCTCAGAAGACGGTGCTCCGGTAACCTTGTCCCTTGCCGGTTCCTCTGTCGGCCAATCCACACCCCTCTTGCACTCAAGCCATAAGTCAGCTGGAAGTATTATCTCAAACAGGGTATTCAGGTCTTCCCAGAGACATTTCGTAAGCTTCACAAACCTGTCCGTCTGCTGATACCATTCTATCGGCTTCTCCCTCAACCTGGGATAATCATTTGTGAATGACAGGATGTCACCACTAGACCATGGTACCTGGACTAGAACCCCTCCAGTTGTCTCTCATCGGTAACATCTTTATTGTCCCTGTGTCAGGTGCAGCTTTCGCCTGCTTTGGTTCCGGGCCATCACCTTTCTCTTTATCTCTCTTCTTTGCCCATCTGCCTTCCCATTTCTCTAATGCTCCCCAGATTTGAGTACTCTGCAGTTATTCTTTGAGGTGTGCCTTCATCCCAGTAGATCTCATGTGATCAAAATCTTTAGGTTCGAAGTCTAGCCTATAGCTCCTTTTCAAATGCTTAGTACTCTCAATGTCTATGCCGTATTTGTCTGCTAGGTTTGCCAACCTCTGATGCACCTTGCTCACTTCTTTGGTTATTTTGGGGCACAAATACCTCAATTCTGCTTCCGTGTATGACTCTAACCTGTTTGCCCCCATTGTTCCTTCCACTAGTTCGGTGGCTTCTACACCCAGCCTCACAAAATTCAGATATTCTTCCCTTTCTGACTTCTCTGCGGTCACTGTAGTAGTCTGCGGAGTGTTGATCTTATCCAACCACTCGTTCAATTGTTGCGCTGTCAAGCCTTGCAACAAAACATTTCCGGACTGTATCATTGGTGTCTGTGTCGTATTTGTACTCATTATCTGTGGGGTTAGTGTTCCCAATCCTGCTTGCCTCATCGTCTCCAAAGGAACCCCAATCGGACTAAAGTCCAACAAGGATCTGGACCTTTCAGCTGTCTGTCCTCCCGGTGTCATTCCCTGCAAGTTTCCGGTAGACCCTCCTCTTATTGCCTCTTGGGTCATTATTCCCTGATCACACATGCCAGGCTTACCTTGCGTATACAGCGGTACTGGTGGACCAACAGTAATTGGCAATGATATAGCAGCTGGTGACTGTCCAATTCCCAAACCCTGTGGAGCATTAACTTTCATAGTTTGATTCATCATGGGTGCTGTAGCTACTGACTGCGGTCCCGCAACAGAAGTGTAATTCAGAACCACTTGTTGCTGCGGCTGGGGCAGCAATTGCGGAGTTGGCTCAATCTGCACTAACTTTGATCTCGTGTATACCGGATCAGGCGGCACCATCAGACTTGTGGTTGTTTCTAATACGGGAACATCAGGATAGAGCCTCTGAATCTGTGGTGGCTGCAACTGTATCTGTGTGTCTGGCGCAGTGGGTACACTGACACCATTCTGTATCAAAACTGTATCACTTATCTGTACTGTACTCGTAATGCCCTTATTTTGTGCCGGGTCTTCAGAACCCACACTAGTGCTTGGTACATTATCATTTATGGCATATGGTGGTGAGCGATCATGTAACAATTGATTAAGAAACTCTTCATCGTCTGAGTCATCTTTGTCTACCCAAGACCTCTGAGTCTCTTTTGGCTTACTGGAGCCCTTGTCTGTCTTACAAATAGCTTTCTTTCCCTGTGTCTCATCTTCTTGGGTTATTGCCAGAAACATCTTAAGTCCGTCAACTACTCCCCTTCTCCACATCTTGGTCTCATTATCCCATCTAGCCTCAGCTAAAGTCTTTTCTGCTTTTTTCATTCTCCTTTCAAATTTTTGCTGTCTCTGTCGTGTGGCCATCAAATCCCAGATTGATAATGCCTCATACTGAGCTGGTCTTGGGGGCGGTTTTTGCACACTTAACATCATTCGTAAATTTTCCAAAATTCTCACATTAAACGTTCCGTATTCTGGAAACGCTAAACATCCCACCTTCTCTGTCAGTTTGCACCACTGCCTTAACCAAAGACATGGCGCGACTCCCTTCTCCTCCATTACGAAATAAGCTGGAGTGCCCTCAGGCGGCGTAGGCTCCCCCACACTCACAGTAATGTATGTATCTCCCCTCAAAGCACTCTTTAGAGCCTTGAAAAACTTAATTTTTGCGTCTTTTATTTTGTTTTAAATCTAATCAGGAAGTGACTTTAATTCCCAGAACACTCTTCGCCTACCTTCTCAACCAATTGCCTCTCACGGACGGCTGCCAATCCGTGCGCGACCCTTCTCAGCAACTGACCTATCCCAGCGCGGCTCAAATGACGTCACACTCACACTCTCTCTGCAGCTGACAAAGTCTTGCGGCTTGTCCTCCTCACTCAAAACTAATGCAAAATATTGCGAGCACCTTTCACAACAAAAACCCAAATTTGCCGGTTTACTACAGGAAGGGTAACACATTTGCTTCAGAACTTTACAGAGATTTCACTTGAAGCCTCGGCCGCTACTCTCTCCTTCTCAGCTCCTGCACTCACAAGCAGAATTCGACCCGCAAATCCTACTCTCGACTTGTCAATGGTTTGTTCTAATGCACTTTAGAACTTGCCAACTCTCCATCGAAGGTTTCAATCACACAAATTTGACTCAAACTCGACATATCAACCACGCCCGATTGACCTATTAAACCGCACAAATTACAACATAAACCAAGTGTCTCATACACTTCTCAATATACTCCGGAGTCTTAGACCACGCTGGGTCCGTACATCACCAACAACCACGTGGATAATTTTGAGCACAAAGCGCCACATTCACATGAAGTTCGCCGACTTCCCTACTCTCATACTGCGGAGTACACTCACTCCTACTAAAACAACATTACCTAGCCTAAACCCACGCAAATTTCACAAATCACCTGCAATATGCATAAGCTGAGCAAGCGCAAATTCTACACCATGCATACTAAAATGCCAAGAACATACCCAACTCACTTAGGCAAGCTCCGAGATTCCGGGAAAGTCATGGGGAATTTAGAGACACATCATACCTCCAATTTGCATTATTTCGAAAAACACTTTTAAACTATGGTCCCTAGTCCTACGGTCCCAAAGGGCCAGAACCCTCACTCTGCTACCAAAACTGATAACGCGTCCCTTTCAGAAAATTTTATTCACTCTGGGACTCGTTTTAGGCCAATGAATCTTTTGACCCTGATTGAAGACACCTTAGGATGAGATAACTGATCAACATGTCAATCAATATGTCAATAACGTCATCAATAAGACTCAAGAACCACCATGACCTTGCAGTCATGAATAACCACACCAGTTTACTACGATTATGTGAAGTTTATTCCCTATTGATTACAATTCTACTAGCAAGTTTATTAGTCTCAAAATCAAGAAACACATTAGCATAGTCATAATGTGGCAACTCGAATAAGAAATCAATAAGGCGAGAATCACAAACATTAGAACATAGCACGACGTCAACATAGGTTAACCTCAGCAGAGTATCATTAGTGCGTTATTCAACAAAACATTGAACCAGTCATTTGTCTGTTTGCTTCCATTTAATGAACCCCTTAACTAACCTCGAATTAGCATTGGCATGTTGGGCTTCATGCAAAACAATTTTGTAACACAAATTTGGAAAAACATCTATCTATGGTCTCTGTCAAAAGAAGCAGTTGGTACCTAGAAAGGAAAGGCAATCAGACAATTACAATTTCATCATCATATAGTTACCCTCCGTAATGGGTCGACATACAGATTCTGTCTTCGTCCTCAGGAAATCAGTTAATTCGCCATCAGTCAGAGAAACACAGCAAAACGGGTAAAAGGAACACTTCCCTTATAAGGAGGAAAAGTATATATCGGGCAAGGCAAGGATAGTTTGAAGAACCAAACAGCAAAGTCTCTATGCAGAGTGACAAAGTGTCTGGGTCATAACAAGTTCGCAATGGCATCTCTCCCAATGGTTCCTCGTGTCAAAGGTTTTTATCCCTTTTCTGTTGTACAGTCCCCTAATTCTTCATTGGTCAGGGTTTGCACCCCATTATCTCCATCCAATAGGTTTGCAATAATTTCATCAAAATTGTCACCCCATAACAATTCTCACGTACTTTATTAGTTCTTATGATTGACGTCTCCAGGGGGCAGAATGTCCGGTATGATTTCATACTCTCGTGGTCCTCTCGCACCTTCAGTCAGTAGGTCCATTGTCTGTACCGGTTCAGGTGACCTTGTAGCTGATACTAGTCTACAGTGTTGCATTTAGCAAAAATGTTTCTCCTAGCAAGTCGAATTTCATGAGAACAGATCTACTACGGTTACATTCATCCTTTAACTTTGGAAAAATATGAGTACATGTCCTTCAGCAAGTCAGCACACTGCACGTTAGAAAAACACATTTAATATGAAAAAAACGGGCAGCTAGGCCTCGACTCATGCTAACTAAAGCCAAATGATTTATTAGCAAAACCTTAACATATAATTCTTAATATTAGTGTAAAATCATACATTAAACATCTCATTTTCATTATTATTAGTCAGTTTCATTAGTCATTGTATATATTAGTGGCTACTCCCCGTGGGCACATTTCAAGCGCACGTTTAGCAAAAGTACATTAATACATTTTCTATGCGGCATTATTATGCATTAGTTCATAAACATTTCAGGTTAATATTGAATATAAATGCTACGCTCTCTCACTCCTTATTGTTGTTGTTTGACCATGTGGCTGGCTGGCAGCCATTTTGTCCATCTAGCCAGTGTCCCTTGTCATAGGCTTGCACGTGTTCTTTATTTGCCATACCTTCTTGCTACTTGTTGTTGTTGTGTGCCCATGTGGCTGGCTGGCACCCATTTTGTCCATCCATCCACTGTCTCTTGCCATAGGCTTCAATGTGTTCTTTGTTCTTCATGCCTTCTCCTTACTCCCTGTTGTTGTAACTTGTTGCTTGACCAAGTGGCTGGATGACAGTCATTTTGTGCGTGCAGCCAGTATGTCTTTGACATGGGCTTACATACAAACATCGTAATTATTAGTCATTCGTTTTTTTTAATTTTTGATTTTTTTCTATTTTAATTTAGAAATTTTTATTTTTAGTTTGATTTTTTTATGCCATTTTTTCTTTCATTGTTTTAAATTTCTTTTTCATTTAAATTTTTATATTATAGGCTTATTTTTATATATTTTTTAAAATTATTTAGCTTTTTAATTTTACTTTTTTAAGTTTTTCTTTATTTTAATATTCATATTTTATTTTAAATTTTTTATATCATTTTTTATTTTTATTTTTTAATTTAACTCTGAATTTTGCCTTGCTCCATCTATCCACATCCATTCAATCCAATCCATTCCTTCATCCATCCACCAAAGATGTACAGTTGCACTACAGCATTTGGTTTATTAGGTGCAATTCCATTTCCTCCAGGACACCCTGGCTACAGGGCAAGGCAGACAAAGCAACAGCATAATTCATTTTGCTAATGATTATTCCATTTCCCCTGGACCACCTTGCTGGTATAAGTAATTTAGAGGATTAGTCCATTTTCCTATGTACTTCTCTCTTACTACCCCAGGTGTCTCCTTTAAAACAGATGGAGTTAAAGCAAAGAGCTAGAACTGGCAGTTGTGCTGTCTGATTTGACATTACATTTTTTTATTGTGTGGTTGTGTGATTTGCCTTTACAATGTTTGATTAAGTAGGTATATTACATAAGTAACCAATCGCACTAAGATCACTGTACTATTTTCAATCTGCAGCAATGCCACGATTCACTAACTACATGATTTTCTTGCTTGGTTGCTTTTAGGTGCACAAGAGAAGAGACCTCACATCACACGCAGTATTGCCAAAGGGAAGGCCTTTCATTTACTTCAGTCCACAGGCACCAAACTGTTTCCCTTGTGCATCTTAGTGTCTCTGCCAACCTAGAGCTTAAGATAGCCCCAAAGAACGTTGCTCCCAAGAAAGTGACCAGTGAGAAGAAGCAGCTTTCAGCCAGTGGTGTGCTAACCGCAACCGTTTTTGGGAGACGTTTGCCTGCCCCACCGGCCTCCAGGGAGGAACCTGGGAGCAGCACTCCTGAATTAACAGGAGGATGATGAAGATGAGCTAGTCATACTGGAAGGTGGCATGGAGGATTCTCATATTACTATCCAACCTGCTCCAAGGGATGTGGCATAGGCAGCACCTCCAGCTCTCATATTTGTAAGGCCCCAGCAGAGACCTGCACCATCCCATTCTTCAGTAGAAGTTTGCACTGTAGAGAAACAATCGACACACCCACAACCACCTATATCCAGTTCTTATTCAGGCATTGACCCAATAAGAAAGTAGTTCTCTCAAGTTTGGAATTTTTTTACGATTAGCAAAGAGGAGGAGAACATTACCATATGGTCCATTTTCCACGCAAGTGTTAATGAAGGTAAGCCTGGTTCACATTATGGTGCTGGAGGCCAGAAGGCCTATATGGAAAAATATAATGCAGTCCAGTGGGAGGAGCACCTTAGAGAAACGGCTCAACGGGGTCACGGTTGTGAATATGAGGAGAGCCAGGAAACATCAGCTACAACTGGCCAAATGACGGTGGAAGGGGAAGAAGAAGAGGAGGGTGAGATCCTCATGCAAAGCAGCCCTGCCCCCAGCAGTGTGTAAAAATCACCCATCTCAGTGACCTCACAATGGCACAGGAAGACATCACAGCATATAGTGACTCCACCACCACAACACACATTGAGTCTACCACCACCTAAATCTCATAAGTCACCTGTCTCAGTGGCCCCACAGAAGAAGACAATCCAGGCTCCAATTATGGGCATGTTTAGGCAGGAGAGATCCTACGACAGCAACTACCCAATGGCACATTTGCGCAATGGGAAACTGGCAAAAATGTTAGCGCTGGACCTGCTCCCTTTTTCTTTTGTGGAAGGAGTGGGATTGTTAGAGTTTGTGGCAGCTCTCTGCCTGAAATGGAAGGTTCCAAGCTGGACCTATTTTGCCAGAGTTTATGTTCTAGCGATGCAGCACTATGTGCTGCAATTTGTTGGACAAGTTTGCAACAAAGTGTTATCTATAATATCACCCTGATGACAGACATGTGGACCAGTTGTCAGGCGATTGATTACATGTGCATCACTGAACACTGGATCTCTTTTCTGGGGGTAAAGCAAAAGCTATCTACAGGTTTTGGCCCTGAATACATTTTTCAGAGTGTTTGGCGGCATACAACAGTAGCCATGTTCGCCATGGAGAAATTACACATAGTTGCAAACATCTTGCAGGAATTTAATAGCAAGGTGTCTGAATGGCTGCGATCTAGAGGTCTTCGAGTTGGATTTGTTGCCACAGACAATGGCAGTCACATAGTCAAGGCCATGTCAGATGGTGGTTATTTCAGGGTCCTGTGTTTGGTGCACTGCATCAAACTGGTTGTGCAAGACTTTCTTAAAAAAGGAGACATAGCCCAGAAACAGTTGTGGATTATTCAGGGTGATAATCTGGTACCAGTTAAAGCCCTGATGCAGGAGGTGCCAACACTTTGGAACTCAACCTATTGTATGATTCAACATCTGTTTGAGTAGTACAAACAAATCAATGACTATGTCATTCAAAGAGGAGCTGATGCAATTGGGAAAGCTTTGACCATGGATGCAGATAAATGGGGCCTAGTCAAATGTCTCACACAGATGCTGCTCCCTTTTGAGGTTTTCACGCGGGAAGTTAGCAAGGAGGACAGTACAATGGGCCAAGCTATCATGATAATCCACATGCTACAGGAGCAACTAAAGAAAATGTCTGAAAGGATTGCATTCGGTGGTGCGAACAAAAACCCAGGATCTCATGCCTTGGTTAATAGCCTAAGCTATCAATTGACTTGTACTGCAAGGCTGCAAAAAGACGTCATCTCATCAAAAGAGTACATCTGTGCCAGCCTACTTGATCCACGCTACAAAAAAATTATTTCCGCTATCATTCCTTTTTCTGAAAGGGATGTTTCACACTGCAAGAGGTGGATTGTTGAGCAAGCAGGAAAACTGGAAGAAGAATGGCTAAAACTTAGAGTCCCACTCCACAGTTCTGAGGTGCTGCCTTCAACTTCCAGAGAAGGCAGTCTTGTCTCATGTCCGCCAACCCCACCAACAAGAAAACTGTCAACAACAGCAACAGAAGAATTAGACACAACCTCCGCATTTGCCTGGTTTCAAGTGGCAGGTCGAGCAGGTGGCAGCATCAATGACCATTCAGAGGATGTTCTAGGAATATCTGGAAGACCCGAAAGAGGTGTATGTGGATCAAAACCCATTGATGTATTGGTATGGGAAGATGAGGCCGACAGACATTGCTCAGCCGGCTGGCAATAAAGTTTCTGGCTTGTCCTGTAGCCAGTGTGTCTGCTGAACGTGTGTTCAGTGCAGCTGGTGCAGTTGTTACAGTTAGAAAGACCAGTCTCTCGCCTCAATACATGTAGACATTGACCATGATCAAAATGAACCAGCATTTTATACCACCTGATTACACCATTCCCAAAACACCACAGGAGGCTTCTTTTTCACTTTCTTTCTTTGAAAAAAAAAAGAAAAAAAAGAAATTATGGTAGTGTTGATTTATGCTGCCCTACTATTGACTTGATAGTCACATATTTGCCTGCATTGGAGTTAGACGTGTGTGCAGTGAAGATGCCCCCACATACCCTTCAGGACATTGGAGATTCCTGTCTCCCTTACATGCCATTGCCTATCCTATTTTTATATCACCTAGCAGGGCTATCCTAGAAGCTCATTGATTAAAAGACTGCCAGTGCCAATGCCTAATTCCAATGTGTGGATGCCATCAAAAAGGAGGTAATTTGTCGAACCACCGTGCTTGGATTGGAAGAGGTAACTAAGGCCCTCATTACAACATTGGCAGTAAAAGCCGCTTACCGCCATGTATAAGACCGCCAACACACCGCCACGGCCGCGGAAAACCGCCACAGCTATTATGACCCACATTTCGGAATCCGCCAAAATTCAGGCACCCACACAAGTCCGCCACACCAAAGGTCAGTGATAAACTGGCGAAAACAAATCCTCCACCGTCACGCCAACAGAAATTCGCCCACACTATCACGACACACGAATCCACGCGGCAGTCTTTCAACCGCAGTATTCCATTGGCGGTACACACCGCCGCGCTCAAAATACACACACTCTTACAAAACACAGCCACATTGGACAATTCCAAATACACACACCTGATACACATACACACCCTACTCCCAGACACCCATTAAAATATAAAACACACACCCACATCACCCACAAACCCCCACGACCAGAATCACAGAGAGAAGGCCAGAGAGAGACACCACTATCAACAAACTAGCATCCATAGGCACACAACACCATTACCCACACAACTTCCACGCACCTCACACAACACACCACTACATATCACCACACCTATCACCACACACTCCACCCCACACATCACCTACACCACCCCTTGGCAAGGCAAAGACACCCCAGGTTCTCGGAGGAGGAGCTCAGGGTCATGGTGGAGGAAATCGTCCGGGTAGAGCCACAGCTATTCGGATCACAGGTGCAGCACACCTCCATTGCAAGGAAGATGGAGCTATGAGGAAGAATCGTGGACTGGGTAAACGCAGTAGGACAGCACCCAAGAAATCGGGAGGACATCAGGAAGAGGTGGAATGACCTACGGGGAAGGTGCGTTCCGTGGTCTCAAGACACCACCTGGCGGTTCAGCGGACTGGCGGCGGTCCCCCACCTCCTCCCCCACAACTAACAACATGGGAGGAGCAGGTCTTGGCGATTCTGCATCCTGAGGGCCTCGCAGGAGTAGCTGGAGGAATGGACTCTGGTAAGTCAAATCTCAATCATTACACCCCCCACCCTACCTACATGCCAGCACATACCCCCACCCTCACCCCCAGTACCTCAACTCCTCCATATGTCCCAACATCACAAACCACCCATCCCAACACCAAGCCCTGTATGCAACAACAAAGCATGGACACCCATCACTAAAGCATGCCCACTGCACATACCCATACAACCCCCTAAACCATCATCACACAAGGTCCCACACAGGAATGCAAGCACTGGGGTACACGGTCACCCACCCATTGCACACCATGACACACACAGATGTAATAACGATCCTTTTATACCCCTGCAGGACCCCTACCCAACGTCACCGGACAGTAGGGTCCACACATGTCCACACCACCAACAGAAGAGGCCCACAGTGATGACAGCAGCTCTGTCCAGCTGGATCTAGATGACCAGCCCGGCCCATCGGGGACCTCGGAACAGTCGGTTCCCATCACACAGTCACAGGCCACTACAGACCTTCCACCCTCTGGAAACACCAGCATAGCACCCACCCAGCGGGCCCATACCTCCGTCCCCAGGACACGTCAATCAGCTGTGTGTCCACCACTACAGGGAACCCAGGATAACCCACCACCCCACCAACAACGGAGACATGGGGGCAGTGGTAGTGGGCACACTGTCCAGGGGACGGAGGCCCAGGAACACAGGGGAACTGGGAGGGCTGCTGTACGACAGGGGGCGGACAGGCCAAGGGAACCCACTCTCCACGAGGCCCTCGCCTCCATCATGGGAGCCTACCACCACTCCCAGGAGATGATGGCAATGGTACTGGCCAAGTTTCAGGAGACCCAGCGCTTGCAGGAGGAACAGTATATGGGCTTCAGGGAGGAACTCAGAACCATCAACTCCACCCTGGGCACCATCGTAGGGGAAGGAACTTGTGAACACCAGGAGGAACACTGTGGCACTACAAGGGCCCCTGACACTAGCATGGACGATGAACTGCCCACCACCTCCGCCGGCGCTAGTGGACAGGACACCCCGCCACAGGACCACCACACCAGCACCCCACCCCCTGCAGAGGGAGAACCACCCCGCAAACGGTCCCTGAGATCCAGGACAAAGACAGAGCACGATGCCAAGACCCACGCCAAGAAATGAGACCACCCTGATTGTCATCCTACTGTCCCACTTTGTCACCCTGTCCATACTTTAACTGTCCCAGCTCCACTTCCTATGCCCATATGGGCAATGCACCTGTGAGACTAATAGACTGGACTCTGCCATGGAAATTCCTCCGCCATCACCCCTCACCATTTCTCTACCCCCTCCAATATTGAGCACTTCAATAAACACACCTAAAGCACAAAACTATCTGGAGTCTGTCTGTGATTTCGAAATAGTGTATTAGCAATTACAGTGACAAAATGCTTTTCAAATAGTAATGTCAACATACCTATGTCACACAGCTCTAGTCCATGAGGAATCTAAGCAGATGTCACATAGTGGGACCTACATCTGTGAAATCGTAAGGGAAAGTGACAACTCAGTGACCATACACTGGGTGAAAATGACAGACAGTAGAAAGGTAGTAGTGTTAAAGTACATGTAGTAGGCAGGTTTGTATTCTTACCTGTGTCTCACTGGAAATATTGCTGGGTCACTGAGTCCCTGTTGCGCATGTCTTCTTCCTCTGCTTCCTCGTCTTCACTGTCCACAAGCTCCACAGCTGTCACAACACCGCCATCTGGACCATCCTCCTGCAAAAAAGGCACCTGTTGTCGCAAAGCCAAGTTATGAAGCATACAGCAAGCCACGATGATCTGGCACACCTTCTTTGGTGAGTAGAATAGGGATCCACCTGTCAGATGGAGGCACCTGAACCTGGCCTTCAGGAGCCTGAAGGTCCGCTCGATCACCCTCCTAGTTCGCCCATGGGCCTCATTTTAGCATTCCTCTGCCCTTGTCCTGGGATTCCTCACTGGGGTCAGTAGCCATGACAGGTTGGGGTAACCAAAGTCACCTGCAAATGGTGAGGGACAACTGTCAGACACATACTAACCTGTAGGGATATCCCCAGACCCAGACAACCAGTCCCACTGACTTGCTTCCAGATGCTCGCCTAATAGCCACACACGGTGCCTCTGGAATTGCCCCATCACATAAGGGATGCTGCTATTCCGCAGGATGTAGGCGTCATGCACTGAGCCAGGGAACATGGCATTCACATGGGAGATGTACTGGTCGGCCAAACATTCCATCTGTACATTCATGGAATGATAACTCTTCCGGTTTCTGTACACCTGTTCACTCCTGTGGGGGGGACCAAAGCCACATGTGTCCCATCAATGGCACCTATGATGTTGGGGATATGTCCCAGGGCATAGAAATCACCTTTCTCTGTAGGCAAATCCTCCACCTGAGGGTAAACGATGTAGCTCCGCATGTGTTTCAGAAGGGCAGACAACACTCTGGACAATATGTTGGAAAACATAGGCTGGGACATCCCTGATGCCATGGCCACTGTTGTTTGAAATGAGCCACTTGCAAGGAAATGGAGCACTGACAGCACCTGCACTTGAGGGGGGATTCCTGTGGGATGGCGGATTGCTGACATCAGGTCTGGCTCCAACTGGGTACACAGTTCTTGGATTGTGGCACGGTCAAGCCTGTATGTGATAATCAAATGTCGTTCCTCCATTGTCGACAGGTCCACCAACGGTCGGTACACCGGAGGATGTCGCCATCTCCTAACATGTCCCAGCGGACTGTGCCTATGAAGGACAACAGCGAGCACAGAGTCAAACAACTCAGAGGTACGTACCCACAGTTTACACAGAACACCATTCATACACAAAAGGTGGCCTGTATGTGTGTTGAGTCTAGGCCTAGGTCTGTGTGACACAGTTGAAAATGAACCCATGTGGGCCCCTGAAATGGCGGCTGCCTGACCTCTAAAGTGGGACAATGGGATGTGAGGTAACTGCGCTGGCGTTGTACACCGTTGCAGTAGGCGGTCGAAGACTGCGGCGCAATGCTGCATTGGTTAACACTGGACCCTATGGGTCCCAGGAGCCAATGACGATCTACGCCGGCGGTGACGGTACGCACCGCCGCAGACGTGACCACCATTTTCTGTCTGTTCAATCACTCGATACCTGATCTTCGACAGGAGAGGACCAACACTGCAAGTGCTGCTGTGACCTCGGTCTGGAAGAGACAATGGCTCGAGTGTCTGGGGAAAGGGCCCCTGCCTTCACATCGGAGGAGTTGGAGAAACTCGTTGATGGGGTCCACCCCCAGTACAAGCTACTCTACGGTCCTCCAGACACACAGGTAAGTACACAGGGAGCATGTTGTGTGGGCTATGCCTGTGTGGAGAGGGCTGGATGTAAGAAGGAAGGGGGCAGAGTGCTGCGTGCATGAAAGACGGTGAATGCATGTGCCACATGGCAAGGGTAGGGATGGGGGTCAATCAGTTTGACGGTGCAGTTGGTAATAACTTCTCTTTTTCCCCTGTACATTTCATGTAAGTCAGCGCCCACCAGAAGAAAGATATTTGGCGTGCCATCGCCAAGGACGTCCGGACCCTGGGGGTCTACCACAGACGGAGCACCCACTGCCGTAAAAGATGGGAGGACATTCGCCGCTGGAGCAAGAAGACGGCGGAGGCTCAGCTGGGGATGGCCTCCCAACGTGGGATGGGTGCCCGTCGCACCATAACCCCTCGGATGTTCAGGATCCTGGCGGTGGCCTACCCGGAGTTGGATGGGCGCTTGAGGGCATCACAGCAGACACAAGGGGGTGAGTACACTCTCATTCAGCTGACTTTGCGCGCATTACGAGGTGTCTGGGTGGGGGAGGTGGGCTGTGGGTTTCCCTAGGCCAGGGCGAGTTCCGTAGGCAAGGTCCCTCCCTAAGGCAGGCCATGTGGCACCCAACCCCACCTCTGTAGAGTGCCAAGTACAGCTATTCATGCCCCTGTGTCATCTATATGTTCAGATGTCGTCCATAGCCTTGTAGGCCATTTCCCAGGAATTGAACAGTGGAGCCCAAGAGCGCAGCGTAGTGCATGGGGCTTCTGTGTCTGTCGTGTCCGCCAACGGTAGCGGTAATGCATGCACTCAACATGTCTTTCTTCTGTCTCCCCCCCTTTTTTGGTCTCCCTGTTCTTGTGTGCATTAGCATCATCAGGCGGAAGAACAGTGGCACCGGAGCACGAGGGAGCTGCATCCCACATGGCCCTGGAGGGCGACACTACGGAGTCAGAATTCACCAGTGGGACGGAGGGCGAGGGGAGCTCCACGGCGGGGACAGGAGCTGACGGACGGACGGACTGGTCCTCTGATGGGAGCTCCCTTCTGGTGGCGGCAACATCTGTGCCCCCACAAATCTACAGGTACAGCCGCCACCCCCCCTACCAGCACCACCCTCCCAGCAGCCCATCAGCCTTTGCCCCGTGCCAGCTCACCCAGGAGGGTGGGCATCACCTTTGCCCCAGGCACCTCAGGCCCTGCCCCAGCCACCCCTGCGGCCCTCAGAGAGGAGGCCATTGACCTCCTCAGGTCCCTCACTGTTGGGCAGTCTACCATTTTGAATGCCATTCAGGGTGTAGAGAGGCAGTTGCAACAAACAAATGCATTCGTGGAGGGCATTCATTCTGGTCAGGCGGCCCTTCACTGAGCTTTTCAGACTCTGGCCTCAGCACTGATGGCAGCCATTGTCCCCGTCTCTAGCCTCCCCCCTCAAACTTCCTCCACCCAGACCCAATCCCCTCTACCTCAGCCCATCCCAAGCACACCTACAGACCAACATGCACACACGTCAACACCCAAGGGTAGTTCAGGCAAACATAAGCACCACACATCCCACAGGCATTCACGCAAGCATCACACACATGCAGACACACCAACATCCACTGCCTCCACTGTGTCCCCCTCCTCCTCGTCTCCCTCCTCCCTCCCTGTCTTGTCTACACTCACACCTGAATGCAGTACCTCTACAGCCACTACGTCCCTCTCCAGCACACCCACCACCACACCCCGCTCACTTGCAGTCACCACCCCACTACCATTCACACGGCCCCTGTGTCCTCTCCCAGTGTGTCTGTGATGCCCCCTCCCAAGATACACAAACGCAGGCTCACACCCACCCAACAGCCACCCACCTCACGACAGCCTCCAGCGCATGCACCTTCACCCAAAGTCACCAAACGTACACCTCCTATAGCCACCACCTCTTCCTCCACTCCCAAACCCCCTCCAGCTACCCGTCCCAGTGTGTCCCAAAAACTTTTCCTGTCCAACCTTGACCTCTTTCCCACACCTCCCCCACCCCGTCCATTTCATAGGTCACAAAGTAGCACCTCAGCCACAACATCTCCGGGACCAGTGGTGCCTGTAGTCACCGGAATCTGGAGTGCACCGGCCACCAGGACAGCCAGTGTGGCACGGAGCCACAGCACAGACAGTCCCCCACCTGTGAAGCATCAGAAGTTGGCCAGTGCCCTGCGGGAGAGGGGGAAGACTCCAGCCACCAAAGCCGCTCCCAGGGGTCCCGTTGGGAGTGTGGAGTCAGCTGTGACACCTTCCAAGGTGGAGAAGGGCCACAAGAAACCCGGCAAATCTGGGAAGAGCAGCACGGCGGAGAAGACCGCCATCATCCCCGCTGCCCAGGAGGCCACCGCCAGCCCATCCCAGCTGTCCAGGAGGCCACCCCCAGCGCAGCTGCCCAGGAGGCCACCGCCAGCCCCAGCCCAGCTGCCCAGGAGGCCACCACCAGCCCCATCCCAGCTGCCCAGGAGGCCACCGCCAGCGCCAGCCAAGATGCCCAGGAGGCCACCACCAGCCCCAGCCCAGGTGCCCAGGAGGCCACCGCCAGCACCAGTCCAGCTGCCCAGGAGGCCACCACCAGCACCAGCCCAGCTGGGCCATGAAGGACCGCCAGAAAAAGGCCTGTTGGGCCATGAAGGACTGCCAGCAGCTGAGACCCTGAAATGTAGACCGCCATATGAAGCACCGCTGAACAGGGCACCGCCATCTGAAGCACCGCTGAACAGGGCACCGCCATCTGAAGCACCGCTGAACAGGGCACCGCCATCTGAAGCACCGCTAGCCCATGAGCGGCAGGGGCACTGAAGCAACTGGGTCCGTCACGGGGTGAATGATGCACTCTGGGCACCAGTCCCCCTCCAGAACCAGTGGAGAGATGCATCCACTACCTCTGTCCTTAACAGGATGAAGCACTCTGGGCACCATGCCCCCTCCAGGACCAGTGGAGACTGTCATCCACTTGTGAGACTGTGGCTTTGCACTCCCCAGGATTGAACAGTGGGCAGACCACCCACTGTATAGACTTGTGAGACTGTGGCTTTGCACTCCCCAGGATTGAACAGTGGGCAGACCACCCACTGTATAGACTTGTGAGACTGTGGCTTTGCACTCCCCAGGATTGAACAGTGGGCAGACCACCCACTGTATAGACTTGTGAGACTGTGGCTTTGCACTCCCCAGGATTGAACAGTGGACATGTGGCCCCCTCGTGGATTTGGCGTCGTGCACTCAAGCGGCTGAGGTTCCCCCCTTTCCCTCCCCCTGAGGTGCCTGTTTTGTTGCTCTCTGATGCTCCTGCAGTGTTCTCTCCATCATGGTCGGGGATCTTGTGTGGGCCTCGCCCATACCGTATGGTCCCAGTGTTCCACGGACTTTCTTTGTGCAGTACCTGGATTACTATGCCTGGGCCTCGCCCATACCGTGTGGTCCCAGTGTTCCACGGACTTTCTTTGTGCAGTACCTGGACTACTATGCCTGGTATTTATTTTGTATATTGTGTATATATATATTTCTGCCTACTTGTTTTTAAAATATTCCGATGGTTACACTCATTTTCTTTGGTCTTTGCATTCTTCCGGGGGGATTGGGGTGTGTAACTATATTGTATCATGATGTATTAGTGTGTGTGTTGTAGTGGGTGAGGGTGGGGGTGTTGCGTGTTGCGTGTGTGTGTCTCTGTTTTTTCCCTCCCCCCTCCCCTGTGTCATAGGTGCAGTACTCACCGTGGTTTTCGCTGCCGGCGTTCGTGCTCCTGGTAGAGGAGCAGGAAGACTATCGCAGGGAGAATTTGGAGTTCCGGTTCCATGGTGTCCTCGTTCCTCGTGGAGTGTATAGAGGTGAGCGTTTTCCCTTCGAAATTCCTGTTTCCGCTGTGTTTTTATCTGCGGTGAATCCACCCCAGAAAAGGTGGCGGATTGGCCTGTCATAATAGTGTGGGCGGTCCATTGTCTTCCGCCTGTCTGTTGGCGGTGACCGCTGCGCTGTTTGTTTGTACCGCCGTGGCGGTTGGAGTGTTAAAGTGGCTGTCTTTGTTGGCGGTTTCCGCCACAGTCGTAATTCCAATTTTTTTACCGCCGGCCTGTTGGCGGTCTTACCGCCGCTTTAACACCGTCCGCCAGGGTTGTAATGACCACCTAAGTAATTATTGCACCAATGAGTTGTAACATATTGATAGATTGGGATTATGGATTTGTGAGTGATGACTGATGTATGTGGTGGCTGACAGTGAGGGAGAGAGCTCAACAAATTTATAAACTTGTTTCTGATGAATTGCAATGTTTGGGGGCTGATGGGTAATCATTTCTTGCTGAAAGTCATTGGCCTTTCAAAAGTAGTGAAATTTACCTGCAGGGTCAACTCCTTTTTTCTGTTTCCTCATAACAAACCAGACACTTTAGTTATCAAACACAAATCTACACAAAAATACTCCAGTTCTGTTTCTCTATTTGTTCTTCAACAGCAGTGCGCTGCACACGTCTACCTTGCTCGATTTGGGACTGGGACGGAGTTATTCTGAATCTGTTGGAGGAAGAGGGAAGGAGTCAGGGCGGGACTATCTCAACAGCTAGAAAGGAGAACGTTTTCAACTTCAAAGAGAACCCATGATGATGGCAAAGACTCGGAGGCCTCGTACTCACTCAGCTCTGTGAACTGGAGAGAGGTGCGTTGATTTGGAAACGCTGCTGAGTATGTGATTGTTGCATTGCTAGTTCAAACGTGGAACTCCTCTTACGCTCTTGCTCCGCCTCTGATGCTTCTTGGTCCACGACGGACTCCTCATGAAGCCTACCTTGCTTTCCTTTGTCCTTTTCCTTTAGTCTATAATACAGCTACTGTTTGTTTTAATACACAGGCCTTATCCTAGTCCTCTCCTGCATGAACACAACTTGATAAGCTCAAGAAGAATGGAGAGATTCATCACCCAGTTTGGCAATATTATATCATTTTCCTTTTAACAATCATACTTTTTAGAACTGGGTGGGTTTCATTCAATCTTCCAGATTTCAAAACTAGAATACAAACTATTTAGGATATACTATCTGGCGCCTTTCTGGGGCAGAAGGTCTATTTGCAATGCATTTAACTGAACTGTGTCATACTTATCCATTGTTTCATTCCACAACAGATTGATGATGGCGTGCTACTGAGCACCCCAATGAATATTGCTGTGGTTTCTTCTGTGTAGTGTTTGTCTTTGTCAAACATTTACCCAAATCCCCTCTCCCATCCATTCATATCCATTCATCGAGCTCCTAACCCTCTTCCCCCAGACATTGTGATTTATTGAGGTGTGACTTAATTTTACACCATTAATGAATCACACACTTGCTGGGGCGGATGTGATGAAAGTTGCACCAACTCATTGCATGACCTTCTAACCTACTACTTGAGCAATTTGCCACACTGGCCCAATCAAATCATCATTCAAGCCCTGTGTGTGTGTTCTGTAAATGCTTAACCTGGTACAGCCAGTCTGAGCGTACTTCTCCTAAGTCCATGATTTATATTTCCTAAGTTTAGTTTAATAGCTCCCCACCATTCCTTAGAAGAAATTGATATTGCTAGATGTTATTATCATATCTGGTCATCTTTATGGTGTGTCAAATACCGTCATTGTGGTAGTCTGGTAGCCTGGTCTCAATCTACATAAAGTTATGATAATATGATGACCCACTAACTCTCTGTTTTACTTTTCTTTCAATTGAGTTGACAGTGATGGATAACCCTTTTATTAATCCTGTAGTTAGAGTTCACGTAAGTGAGAATGGCACCTTCTGTGAAGTTCTGTCTTCCCTGTTAGCACACTAGCCTGCTACTACTACTATCTACCACCCCCTTAAGATGCCATCTTAGGAAAAACCCTCCAGTAAGAAGAAGAAGACTCCCTGGCTTCATCTATTCAGGTAAGAGAAGAATTATGGATTGAAGTTGACTTGTTTATTTAGTAATTAACTCTTACTAAAGAAGATGCTGTATTATTTGTCTGTGTATCTAGGTTTTTGTAGGCAAAATAGGCAATGACAATCGTCCACTAGTGGTCAATATAGTTCAGTTGCAGAGAGCAATAGAGCAAGGGTAACCATATAAGTAAATGGCATACACCTTTTTTAGCAGATTAAAAAAAAACAGGCTACACTAAAAGACAGCAGTGCAAACTAAAGTACCAAAATAAACATTTGAGGCATGAATCAAATAAAATAAATTATCCCCTTTTATTTTAACAAATAGAACACTATAGAAATGCGGGGGTGGCCCTATTACTGCATAGAGACTTATTGTTTCACCTCAATGTCACTCATATAGACACAGAGGGACATGTGGTGGGAGTTCTGGGCATCCTGGGACACTCTACAATCATGCCGTTCTCAGTCTATGGCCTGACGTCCAACAGTACTCCATTGTATGACACCCTTTTCCCTACTCTCTCGAGGTACCATCTTTCTGGGAGGGGACCTTAATGCTACACTTGATCCCAGTCTGGATTGCTCCGGTACACGTCAGGTTGACATACACTTACTTGAAGCCCTGCTTCAAGGCTTATCCGACCTCTCCCCGATTGGCGCTTAGACACATTTACACCCCAAGAACAAGATTATACATTCTATTCAAACATTAATAAAACATATTACTGTAGCAATTATTTTCTGGTCTCTAACACATCAGTTCCTCAGCTTTTAGACTCTGTCATCAGCATAAAAATGTTATCAGACTACGCATCTGTTCGGCTTGATATAGGGCCGGAGTCTGCTTTGTCTAGGTTTCCACGCCCCTGGATACTAAACAAGGTGGCTTTTCGTGACCCTTCTCTCCATGATAGGAGATGCCCTTGGACACTATGTTATTGACAATGACATTGGCGATGTATCGCCTACGACCCTATGGAACTCGGCGAAAGTTG
Organism: Pleurodeles waltl; assembly: GCF_031143425.1. Lineage (NCBI taxonomy): Eukaryota > Metazoa > Chordata > Amphibia > Caudata > Salamandridae > Pleurodeles > Pleurodeles waltl. The sequence continues at coordinate 904,207,859 of NC_090443.1, forward strand.
TGCTCCGGATCGAACTGATATCTCACACAACCACATACAAATAAGCAGCTAATCAGCTTAGAAACAAATTGGAAGCTGACCTGGCTGCGGCAGAAACATGTCATAAACAACAAGGCACGGCTCGCACACTACAGGAACTCCGTAATCTTAGAGGGGAATTAGAACACCTCTTAATGATCGAGTCGACAAAGAAATTACTTTACATTGGTCTCCCTGCAAGAAATATATGATCTCCCTCAATTTCTAACATAATGTATAGTTCGGCCTTTGCTTTGGGCAGGTCTCCCAAAGGCCTGCATGGCGATGGGCCAGGAAGAAGCTGACTTAGAATCCCTTTTTCATTCCAATGTCCAACACAAAGGCATTTTCCTACTTTACCATTATACTCATGCTCTTCGGCTTGCTAAGAAACACACTTATGTGACACAATGGGAGAGGGAATTGGGAATCGTGATCCCTGAGGACACACTGCGATCGATATGGCAAACAGCATCAGCTACATCAACCTGTCTTAAAGACAAGGAAAATGCCTATAAATTGGTCACTAGATGGTATCTGATACCCGTGCATCTACATTGAATGTTTGGGAGTTCAGACCAGTGCTGGAATGGGTTCGGGAAACGGGGTACATACCTGCATTCTTGGTGGCCTTGTCCTTGTATACGCTCCTTTTGGGATGTGATTCTTTAGAGCATTTATGACATCAGTGGTGTCACGTTGCCACAGGACCCCTTTTGGGTCCTCCTGGGTGACCCTGGTGTGGTGAGAGCTCTCCCTACCACAACACGTAGAGGTCATTTTATATCCCATCTTCTATAGGCAGCGTGCCTCTGCATAGCACAGATGTGGAAAGAACCTCAAGCTCCCACCATCAATATATGGTGGTATAAAGTTTGGAATACCTACGCCATGGAAAAGCTTACAGCGGGTGCTAAGAGAAAAACAAGCTTAATTTGAGACTGATTGGCTCCCTTTCTCTACCTATATCCGCTGTCAGGAAAGACTGGGGGGGTTTCACCTTCCAATATCTAGGAAACTTCAGGCTTCAGATATGTGGGTTCTCCATTCCCCAGGGTTGGCTGGGAGCTCCCCATAAATGGATTATGTCTCATTCTTTTCCAGAAAATGGCTGTGATACGCTTTATATCCAAATTTGTATACACCAGCCAGGCTGTTCTTTGGGGGAAGGGTCCATGCTTGCTAAGTTGACTGGCCGGGAGATGGCTGGAGGACTTGTTCTGTCCTGGCATTTTGACGAGCCTTTACTGTTGTGATGCGATGCACAATGATGCTTGCAATGGTACCTGTCTTCCTACCCACTATGTCTCAGTGTTTCATATTAATTTATGTTGGATGTCCTAAGAAATGTGCTGTTTGTTTTTGAATTCTAAAATGCAAAATAAAGTTGATAAAAAAACAAAAACAGAACACCCACCATTTCCACTCACAACAGGCCCACCCCTCTCCCCAAACAAGTAGCACCATCCCGAAAAAGTCCAAGTAACTTTAAAACCCCGTCCCAACTCCATCCCCACCCTCTCCACCCACAAGTTTCCGTCCCACTAAAAAAATAAACTAAAAAAAGAGTCTGAAGAGGGTGCGTTGTTCATAGTTAGGTCTGGATATCATTGAGGATCGCCTCAATACGTGCCACCCGGTAGTCCAGTTGTGCAAGGTGTTGCAGGGTGCAGTTTTTAAATATGCAGTCCTGACGTGAGGAGGGGGGCAGCAGTAGTGGAACTGGGATGGGGCTATGCCAGCTGGCGGCTGAGATTGTGGAGCTGCTGGGAAGCTGGCTGTAGGAGCTAGGGCCGACGGCCATGAGGGCTGCCTCGGCCTCCTTCTCCTGGAGGGCTACCAGCCACCAATATTCACTTCAGATGCCCTCCAGCCTCTGCTGCCGGAGACAGGCTGCTATCTCCTGGCTGCTATCTCCTGGCGAGTTGGATGATATACACCAGGAGTAGCAACAGCAGAAAAGAAAAAGGAAAAAGCTAATTATAAAACTTGCTCTGTTCAAACAAATTTTTACAAAGTACAGTGGCACTGTAGCAGTAAATTGCTAGTCCCTTAGGCCTATTGGAGACTGATTACGACAAGTCAAAGGGCAATTTTTTACCCACACATGCCTCACTGTAGTTGACGAATGTCGAAAGGGTAAAATGTGAACTGGCATAAATCCATTATGAAAGCCATGACATATTAAATTATATATGAATGAGGCACATGCCAAAAGGGATTTTTTTTTTTGTGGCTGGGACAGGACTTTGAATAAAGAATAAAGGACTGAAGTACTAGGAGGTGACAGAGTGGGCACTGGGGTGGAAGGGAAATACTTTTTTAACTTTACAATGCCATTGGCAAATTTGTGAATGCTGCATTAACTGAAGCAGTTGCACACATTGCATACAAAACACTATTGTACACTGCCACGTTGCAGCTATGTTATAGTAGCATTGGTGACTAATGGGCAGGGAGTTATGATGATGGGTAGGAGGATACATATCTGCCTTGCTTCAACCACAGGGAGTTAAGGTAGAAGAGAGGAAATTAAAATACCCCCACATTGAACCAAAGCTTTAATAACCATGCACACCAAGCAAATTAGGTGAACAGCAGACACATCACTCTCCACAAAAGCTCCCTTCATTCTTCTTGATCCTAGCAATTATACATCCATTCATATTTTCATTCATCTATTCTATTTACCCTTTAATACCCACCATTTGATTTAAGTTTACACTCTCTCATCCAGTCTTTCACTATTCACTATTCCAACCAGCCATCCATATTTATCCACTCGTCCATCCATAGATTCACCTATCCAGTATCCATCCTTTCAAACACCCTGCTTTCACCTATCCATCCATTTACCCATGTACCCGTTCATCTACTAATGTATCATTTGTTAACATCCACCCATTCCTCCACGAGCATCAACTTTTACCCATCCACCCTTCACCTATGAAGTCATCCTTTCACCCCTTTCATCTTTCTTTTCACCCACCCATGCATCTCCTATCACTCACCTATGTATCCTTTCCTTGCACCCACACATCCTTTCACTCATACTGTTTCACCCATTCTTTCTTTTAGCCACCTATCCTTTGTTTTCTTTTCCATCAAACTATCATTTGTAGCATCCATTAAGTCAATATGAGCTTTTGTCTGCTGAGAGACTAAAGAGAGAAGAGGCCATTAAGATTAAGAACTCAATCCCCACTTCAGCTGCTACACCAGGGGCTTCATAAGCAACACCCTTGCTGTGAGTATATTAGTTATTATCAATGAGCAGCAGCAATATTACTCATCAGCGCCCATCGCTGCTGCCACCAGTTCTCCCCCTCCGACCGCTGCAGTGTCCAGCAAACTGGTGCTACCACTGGCCCCAGCACTGGTGGTCGCTGCAGCTGGAAAAATGTTACACAATCCAGTTCCAACAAAATAAATACAATCACAATATATCATTACCATTCTCTCTTCTTCTATCATTCACTTTAGGAATTTTATCGGTTGTTAGAAACGAAAGTAGACCAATCAACCGCAAACATTTTGTAATGGAGGGGTAGAGCTCAGCCTAGTCACTGAAGTGCAACAAAGGGTTGGAATACTTTGGTCAATCCAGGAGAACCTATGTTGAGGTCTAAGGGCATGAGCAAGGCAAAGTAAACCTTCACAAATGTGTGTAGAAAAGCAGACTTGGGCTTGCAATCGTGTCGGTAGAGTACCTGTCCTAAAAGTCTGTCCTCTTAATATTAAGTGTCAGTCCTCAATATATACAAAGGGAGAAGGGAAAACTAAGCTTACTAACAAAGCAGAAGAAAGCTAGCACAGACAGGAGAAAGTCAGGTTCAGAAGAAACATGTAAAATAGATAAATGCAGGGATAAAAAGAATTTAACAAATAGAATGAAAATAAGTACATAAAAAGGTAGACAGGCAAAGTAAAACTAAAAGAAAAAATATTTTAAATGAGGAGAGATGAAAAAAAAATAGGGAAATAAAAATAATTTAAGAAGAAGACTTACTGGAGCCAGTAGATCCGCCAGCATCCAAACTGGTGGTGGCACTAGTACTGGCACCCTCTTCTCCTGGACCTGCCAATGGTGTTGCCCTCTTCTTCCTCTTGGGTGTTGATGTAAGAAATAAAGAAGAAGATAAAAAAAGATTAGTCGTAGAGTTAATCTCCCAAAAATATTTATGGGACAAGGAGAGGCAAATACAGTGACGTTGTACTTTTCTAATTCAGATTGCCTAGTATGATGGACTCAACTCGAGTTGACCTATTACTTTTACTTTTCTAATTCCTACACCTAAGCCCTATGCCAAATTTCCTAAACTACTGGCCATATTTACTAACTGTTGATGCAGGGCAGCACCACATGCCTTCTTGCAGCACTACCCTGCGTCAAAAGGAGAGGGCAGGAATGTACTGTATCTACAACAGATATGGCACGTTCCTGTCCTTTACCCCTGTATTGACGCACAATGGGCTGCTATGAGCCAATGCAGGCACCCCTGCACCATGCTGTAAGGGTATCTACATTGAGGAGATGATTTTATTGTGCAGGAAGGGACACCTTCCAGCCAAAAAAAATCACAAGAGGAGTTTTCCTTTTTCTATGTGTGGTGCAGATTGAAGCACACATAGAAAAAGGAAAAATGAGGAGATATAAAGGAATTTCTTCTATATGTGTCACCTATATCATCCCTTGGGGAGATATAGGTGACACATTCCCAGGTTTAAAAAACATTGAAAATCTTGGAATGTGGCAAATGCCATGGGTGTTACCTGGGAACATTCACCAAAACACCCATGGCCCGCCTCGCTGTCACAGAGTGAGTCAACGCGGCGACTTGCATTGTGGAACAATAACGCACACAACAATAAATTAATAAATAAATAAATAACTATTACTCACCAAGCCCAACACCCCAATGCCCAGCAGGTCCAGCAGGTCTCGTTCCCGGTCAATGATGTCCACCCAACGGTGCATCAACTGTTGCTGGGTGGGCTGGCTCCCAGTGTGCTGACGAACCAGATTGTGCACCCTCTTCCATAGCAGTCAACGCTCTCGAAGGGTGTAACCACTCCCAGGCCTGCTGCTAGCATGGAAGGTAGGTGGCGCTGCTCAAAAAAACTAGTACTGCCACCTCCTTCTTGCTGAAGATGGGGCGAGCCCACACCCCTTGCCGGTGCCGCTGCCCACAAGCTAGGCGACTGCTGCAACCCTGTCCCTGTCCTTGATCCGCCATGGTGCTGGGTGGGTGGGTGGGATTAAGAAGAGAAAAAAACAGACTGAAGGAAGGAAGAAAGAAGGGAAAATAAACAAAAATACAAAAAGTCACAAAAACAGGAAAAAAATATGTGTAAAGTAAAAATAAAGATTGAGTAACAGACATTATCATTAAATAAATAAAAATGAGGAGTAGATTAATTAGAAGGGTGGAGGATTACAAGGATAAAAAGGGATGGAAAAAACGGGCCAAGCACCATAAACAGTGAAAAAAGATGGCTGTGCCCTTGCGAACCCCGTGGTGCCATTCACAGGCGATTTTCAACGCAAGTATGAACTTTGTGTTGCGTTTGACATCAAACGCAACATGAACTGGTGCCACAGAGAACTCTGCTGGCTCAAGGAACTCTGCATAGTGTGGTGGACTTTTTTACAACTTTGCAGAGTTCAGGGTAGTGCGATTCCGTGTACTCCACCCACCCCTACTTATGACGTTGGAACAACATTTTTACCCATGCATCAATGTCGGCATGGAGAGGCATGTATTTTTTTCCAAGTTTCAAGCTAAGTATGAGAACAGCCTCCTTAAAGGGCTGGGTACGCACCTGTGAATTTGGCGATGAGGCCGATTCATCTACTAGAGATCAACTTGTTTGGTGTACCAATGACCCTAAAGTCCATGAAAACCTTTAGACAAAAATCCTACCTGAAACAAAGAGATAGACATTGTGAAGGGGATGTAGCATGCTTCCAGCTGGTTGAAAGAGATATTTTAACACTCTACAATTGAGAGGGTAACTAGTTCTGGACCAGGAAGAGAGAGAGAAGTCAAAGAGGACTATTAAAAAACACACAGAAGCCTTCCCGGACAAAGGGGTAGGTCCAGGAAGAATACTCCAAATTCAAGTGATATAAATGTCGAAGTACTAACCATTTGTCTAACAGCCCTAATTTTTTTGCATGCAATGAGGTTTTTCAGAACCGTGGAAAGAAGGAGCATTACGCACATGTGTGTAACAACAGCAATGTACAGGAAGTTTTGGATGCAACAGATAATAGCCAGAAGGTTATTTTACAAGTGTCTAATGCTGTTAAAAATGTTAGTGATGTGACCAGAGATGTTGATGGGGGGCAGGTGAGCATGCCAGAATGTGAAATGACTAGGCCTGGGTGGAGTGAGTGAAGTCACGCTACGCGGAACTCAGTGAGGTGGCTAAAATCTCCAGCATACTACATGGATTTCTGCAAGCGGGCAGATTTCTCCATTGCACCAGTTTGCATTGCGTTTGAGGTCAAAAGCAAAGTGAAGTGCGTGATCTAAATTGCAACTGAATGGAACCACGCAGTTCGCACAGGCGTGGCCACTCTGTTTATGGTGATGGGCCTTCAACTTCAATCTGTCCCCAATCTTTGTAATCCTCCACCCCACACATTATCTACCCCTATTTCTTTATCTATTGTATTAGTGTGTATTTTTGTGTTTCATTATTTTTACAGTGTTTTCATTTTTTTTGTTTTTTGTGACTTTTTGTATTTTTGTTTATTTTTCCCTTATTATTTCCTTCCATTTTCTCCTGTGTCATTTCTCATACCCCAGTACCCCACCCAGCACCATGGCAGAGCAGCAGGGCAACATCGGACACCTACCTTCTGGGCAGCGCTGCCATCAAGGGGTGCAGTCTTGGCCGATCATCAGCGAGGAGGTGGTGGCAGCGCTGGTTTTTATGAGCAGTGCCACCTCCTCTCCATGCTGGCAGCAGGCGGCAGGCTTGGAAGTGGTTACCCCTGCAGGAGTATCCGCAGCACTGGGCTAGGGTGCGCCGGTTGGTCAGGGCCACTACCCAAGTCCAGCGCACCACCCAGCAGCTGACGCACTGCTGCCATCGACGGTTAGCAGGATCACAGGGCATGCCGAGTAATATATTTTTATTGTGTTTGTGTTCTACAATGCTAACTTTTTTCTGAATAGCATATGTCTTCTATTCAGAGGTAAGTTACATTTAGTTTACATTAAGAATATTATTTATTATGTGATACAGTTAGAGCTAGGCAGATGCTCGGCACTAACTCATCCTACTTTTAAGTAGGGACTCGCTTTGGCTGATTATTTAAGAAGCCATTGCATTGCAAACTCCTCTGTCCTCCTGTCTTCATAGTGAAGTAGTGAGATCAGTGAGTTAGCATTCTCTGTGAATTTATGTAGCTCATATAGTCCCAAGCAGTTTCACAGTGATGTGAGTATGCATACATTGCAAAAAAGGGAGACTGAGTTTGTCCATCAAGGGGCTTGAGAAATGAGAATAGAATGAAAGATCAATTCATTGCAAATGGAATGCGCTAGTTCCAAATTTAGTTTTTGTTAAGGAAATTTGGAATTGGGATTTTAAAGGTATAGCCAACTCAAGGATAGTTGATCAGACTAGTATAGTACCGTGGGTGATCGGATTTAAGTACAATGTTATTGCATTTGCCTGTTATATAATCATTTTGTGGAGATTAACGGTACCACTAATGTATTTTTGTCTTCTTTCAAATCTAACATCAGCACCTAAGGACAAGAAGAGGGGCACTGCGATGGTGGGTCCAGCAATAGCTGGGGAGGCGTGGACCACCAGTGCTGATGCTGATAGCTCTGCTCATCCCAGTAAGTCCTATTATTTAACATTATTATTTTCCTAACATTTACCTTTCCCCACTTTTATACTACTTTTAATTTTGCCTTGTTTACTTTTATTATATTGTCTCCCTTTTTTTCCAACTCCCCTATCTCTATCCAAGTTTTATTTAATTCATGTTATCCCTGCATTATCTTTTTTCTGTCTTTCATTGACCATTTTGCATTCCACCCCTTTGTTGCTCTTCAATGATTCTGAGTCATCGTCAATCATAGGCTATGGCTCTGCCCCTCTATTATGCATAGCTCCTGGTCAGCTTGATTACCTGGCTTTTCTAAAATTCCAACAAAATGCCATGAGTGATATTTTTGACAGAAGATACTACAGTGCTAACTGAACTGTAACGATTGAGGTTGCATTTTTTTGATTTAAGAAATTTAGAATGGGACCTGACATATAAAAACTCCTTACTGTTTTTATATAGCCACACCATCCAGTGGAGCCGACATAAGTTAGACCACTGCAGGAACAGATGGTGCAGGAGGAGATGCATCCCATTGCTTGCTTATTGAGGATTACTGTTGCTGACTATCTACAAGGGCGTTGTCGTGATCGGATTCATGAACTCCCCGCATTACAGCTACAGTGGTGGTTGGGTTACTTATGGCCTCTTCTATCTGCAACTCAGCAAAAGCACACATAATTCACGCTAAAAATGATGGCTTGATGGAAACGTGAAAGAAAAAAAGGTTAAAAGGAATGATGGGTGCAAAAGTGAAAAGAAAGGATGCACAGGTGGTTGAAAAAACATGCGTGGGTGAGTATTGGTACTGGGTATATGGATGGATGGGTGAAAGGATGATTGAAAGAAAGGGTGGATAGTTCAGGTACTGAAGGATCGATAAAAGATTGTGAATTTGGGGAAAAGACTGGATGTGAGAAAGTAAAGCTGAAATCATGGTGACTGTGGGTGCATATAGAGGAAGAATGAAAGCATGATTGAATAATTGCTTGGATGAATAAAGAAGGGATCTCTTCTTCTTTAGAGAGATCAGTGACGCCCCTCTATACTTCTACAGCAAAAGCTCTACCTCCCTAATCCATCTGCCTTACTCTGCAGTAGAGTAAGTCAATTTTCTTTTTCAATTTGTTGGAAAGAACTTTTGAATGTGGCCGACACCAATGAGTTAAGTGGGACTAGTAGGTGGCCGATTTGAAGTTTGGAGTAGGGGATACTCTCTGATGAACATGTCAAATACAATTTATATAGCCCATTCCATTCACTGTAGTGCAGTGCATCATCCCCCCCCAATCCACTTACGGCAGACAGGATAATATATATCTGCATTTTATACATGACATGTGTGATGTATCCTATGTATTCACCTGCTTCTTTGGAGTCAGGGTAGAAACTAAACTAAGTGAAAGGCATGTGAGAAAGAGCAGGGCCTTTGGAATTAAAGATAGATAAATGTCAGCTACAGCTGCCTGAGCTGAATACAGTAGCAAGTACTTGAAGCGCTGGATAGCATGCCTCCAATTATTTGGAACAACAATTTGTAATTCATAGTGCATAATGCCCTACTCATCATAATGAGAGGTAATTCATTTATTTTTCCACTAAATGTGCCTATGTATTTATTAGAAAAGCCTTTAAAGGGAAAAAAATGAAATCACTGTTTTTTTTTATTCTGGTCTTATTCTGCCTTAATTCTTTTCTACCAGACAGTTAGTGCTTCTTATGTGAGGCATTGTAGGTAAACAAATAAAATATTGGCCCTGTGACTCTCCTAATCATAAATAATCACATAAAATTCCAATATCCCTAGGGGACCAGCAATGTAGTGCTGCTATGCCACCCACTATCTAGCATTTGAACAAGTGTTCGTTCAGAGCATTGTTTACAATTTGTCTTTAGTTTTTCTTCCTTTTCTCAATATAGCTACTCCTGCTCGATGACCAGCACCAACAAGGCAGGTGATAGTGGTTTGTCTGTGGCAGTGGAGGCAGGGTAACATTCAGGCAGAATACCAGCACCTGGTGATCCTGGAGGATCCTGGAGGAGGAAGAGGCCAAAACAGCTACCTCAGACCCAGGACCCAGCAGAGCAGCACACCAGCCCTCAGCCTCCCAGCCAGTACATCGCCGCTGCCACCACCTGCAGTCAGGATCCCTGACTGCACCTGCTGTTGCACCCTCCCACTCCTCCAGGGCATTGCTCCTGCATATCCTGCAGTGGATGGACCGGATGGAGAGCTGGCTCACCACCAATGAGCAGAGCCTCAGACAGCTCTGGACCCATATTGGCAGTTCCCTTTTTTTATTTTTTTGTTTTGGTGGGAGGGCCTTCTGGGTAGAGAGGGTGTGGAGGGATTTGAGCTAGACTTTGGACTTTTTATTGGACTTTTTGGTGATGGATTATTTGTTCTGGAAGAGGGGTGAGACTGTGGTGGATGGAGAGGGAGGCTTTATATTTGTAAATAATAAAGGAGATTTTTTAAACTTTATTTGCATCTCAAATCTTTATTTTGGTGTTTTAGACTTTTAGTTTGCACTGCTGTTTTTATTGTAGCCTGTTATTTTTAATCTGCTAAAAAAGTGTATGTCGTTCACTTAGACCCCTGCTCTGTTGCCCTCTGCAACTATTATTGAACACTAGGAGGTGATTGCCCTTGCCTATTTTGCCTACAAAAAACAAGTACACACAGACAACATCTTCTTCAGTAGGAGTTAAATACTAACTAAACAAGTTCACTTCAATCCACAGTTCTTTTCTCTTACCTGGCCCCCGACAGCAGTTCAGTGACTCCATCACCAACATCATCAGCATGCACGCTCTCGCATCCACTGACTACATACTCCTCGGGGACTTAAACTTCCACCTCGAGAACACCAACGACAACAACACCGCAACCCTGCTCGACAACCTCTCCAACCTTGGCCTCAAACAGCTCGTCACGACACCGACCCACTCCGCAGAACACACACTCGACCCTGTTTTCTCCGCCAGCAATCACGTCTCCTTCAGCCACACCATCGAACTCCACTGGACAGACGACTGCTGCATCCACTTCTCCTTCAAGAAACCCACAACACACCACCACCCTGAACGGATCCCCCACTGCAATTGGAACAAGGCCACCAAAGACCAACTTATCGCGACCCTCTCCCTGAACCCACCAATCAACAGCACTGACACTAATGCAGCTGCCCGCAACTTCAGGCAATGGGTCAACACCTGTGCCAATACTCTCGCCCCAATCAAGAATCCCTCCAACAGACGCACCGACAGAAAGGCCTTCTGGTTTACCGCTGACCTCCACGAATGTAAGCAAACCTGCAGAAGACTGGAAAGAAAGTGGCACCAAGATCGACTCTGTACAACCACAGAGCCTTCAAAAACGCCATCCGCAGACACCACCAACTCATCCGAGCCGTCAAGATAACCGCCTTCAAAGACTGACTCAACAACAACGCACACAGCCACAAGGAGCTCTTCAACGTTGTGAAGGAACTCTCCAACCCCAGCTCCAACGCCAACGCCATCCCGCCATCAAAAGACCTCTGCGACTCCCTAGCCTCCTACTTCCACTGCAAGATTGCAGACATCCATGACAGCTTCAGCACCCAGACCACCCCGGCAACCACCAACACCACAGATTCACCTCCGACCAACCTCCTGCTCTCCTGGACCCCCGTCAACGACAACAACACCATCGAACTCATGAACACCATCCACTCCGGCTCTCCATCTGACCCTTGCCCTCACCACATCCTCAACAAAGCAAGCTCTGTCATCGCAACGATGGAAGATCATCAACAGCTCCTTCGAGTCCACCACCTTCCTGGAGAAAGACATCCCCCCATCCCAAGATCTCTACGACTACCTAGCCTCCTACTTCCACTGCAAGATTGCAGACATCCACAACAGCTTCAGCACCCAGACCCCCCCGGCAACTTCCAACACCACAGATTCACCTACGACCAACCTCCTGCTCTCCTAGACCCCCGTCAATGACAACAACACCATCGAACTCATGAACACCATCCACTCCGGCTCTCCATCTGACCCTTGTCCTAACCACATCCTCAACAAAGCAAGCTTCGTCATCACAATGAGGGAAGATCATCAACAGCTCCTTCGAGTCCGCCACCTTCGTGGAGAACTGGAAACACGCCAAGATCAACGCCCTCCTCAAAAAACCCAAGGCGGACTCAAAGGACCTCAAGAACTTCCGGCCTATCTCCCTGCTCCACTTCCTGGCAAAAGTCATTGAGAAGGCTGTCAACAGACAATTTACCCACTTCCTCGAGGGGAACTGCACCCTGGACTCTTCCGAATCCGGATTCCGCAGCAACCACAGTACCGAAAACGCCCTCATCGCCGCCACTGACAACATCACAACCATACTGGACAACGGTGAAACCAAGGCCCTCATCCTCCTGGGCTTCTCGGCTGCGTACAAAACCGTCTGCCACCACAACCTACGCTCACGCCTCAGCAATGCAGGAATCTGTGACATAGCCCTGGACTGGGTCACCTCCTATCTCACACAGACAGTCCGCCTGCCCCCATTCTGCTCGGAGGCCACCAAAATCATGTGCGGCATACCCCAGGGTTTGTTCCCTCAGCCCGACCCTCTTCTATGTCTACATGGCCCGCTCGCTAACATCGTTCGATCCCACAACCTCAACATCATCTCATACACCAACGACACCCAGCTGATCCTCTCCCTCACCAAGATCTCCGCAAAGACCTCCACGAAGGAATGAAGGCCATCGCTGAATGGATGAAGAGCAGCTGCCTCAAACTCAATTCCAACAAGACGGAAGTCCTCATCTTAGGCTCCACCCACTCCGCATAGGATGACTCCTGGTGACCTGCCGCTTTGACTCCCACCGACCACGCACCCAACCTAGGATTCATCTTGGACTCCTCATTATCCATGACCCAGCAAGTCAACGCCATCTCCTCCTCCTGCTTCAACGCCATCCACATGCTCCGATAGATCTACAAATGGATACCCACCGAAACCAGAAGAACAGTCACCCAAGCCCTCATAAGCAGCAAACTGGACTACGGCAATGCCCTCTACGCAGCAGCCACGGCCAAACTCCACAAGAGGCTTCAACGCATCAAGAATGCCTCCGCACGCCTCATCCTGGACATCCTCCGCCACTGCCACATCACAGACCACCTGAGAAACCTGCACTGGCCCCCTGTCAACAAGAGAATTACCTTCAAACTCCTCACCCACGCTCACAAAGCACTGCACAACACTGGACCCGAATACCTCAACGGACGGCTCTCCTTCTACACGCTGACCCGGCATCTCTGCTCCACCGACCTCGCCCTCGCAACCGTCCCACACGTCCGCAGAACTACAACCGGCAGTAGATCATTCTCGCACCTCGCCACCAAAACGTGGAACACTCTTCCCACCTGTGCCGGACCAAAGACCTCCTTACCTTCAGGAACCTTACCAAGACCTGTCTGTTCGAGCAGTAGCAGCACCACTCCCCTTTCCAAGCCCTCCTCAGCACCTTGAGACCCTCACGGGTGAGTAGTGCGCTTTACAAATTCCTGATTGATTGATTGGCCTGAATAGATGAAGCGAGGGAGTCTTCTTACTTCAGGGTTTTTCCCAAGATAGCATCTTAAGGGGGTGGTAAGTAGATAGTAGTAGTGGCAGGCTAGCATGCTAACAGGTAAGACAGAACTTCACAGAAGGTGCCACTCCTATCTATGCGAACTCCAACTATAGGTTTTATCAATGGGCTATCCATCATTGTCGGCTTGATTGAAAGAAAACAGAGAGTTAGTGAGTCAAAATCATATTATTATAACTGTAGGAAAACTAGGACCTTACTACCACAATGACAAAATTTGACAAACAGCAGAGAAGACCTGACAGTATACTAAAATCTAGCAATATCAATTTCTTCTGCGCAATGGTGGGGAGCTATAGTATAAAACTAAAATTAGGAAATGAAATCATGGAGTCAGGTGAAGTGGGCTTAGACTCAAGAGTGTTTGGACCAGGTTAAGCGTTTATGGAACACACACACATGGCATGAATGAAGATGTTGATGGGAATATTGCCCAGGTAATAGAAGAAAGAATATCATGCAGTGAGCTTGTATTTGCTTGCACAACATCCACCCCAGCAAGTGTGTGATTCATTTATGATGTAAAATTAGGCCACACCTCAATAAATCACACAGCTCAGGGGAGGACATTTAGGAGCTAAATAAATGGATGGGGAAGGGGATTTGGGGAAAAGTTTGACAAAGACAAAAACTACATAAAATAAACAATGAAAATATTTGTTGGGGCCTGAGCAGCACAACATCATCAATCTGTTGTCGAAGGAAACTAAGAGAAAAGTAAGTATGACACAGTTCAGTAAATTCATTGGAAACAGTCCTTCTGCCCCAGATAGATCCAATACAGTATATCCTAAGTGTTATGTCTTCTAGGTTTGAAATATGAAAGATTGAATGTAACCTACCCATTCTAAAAATGATGATTGTTGAAAGGAAAATGATACTGTATTGCCAAATGGGGTGGTGCATCAACCTTCTTCTTGGAATGTCCATCACTATGGTGCCTGTCTGAACCTGTCTGGTAGATAAGCTGGAGTCTTGAGCTTTCTAAGTTTTGTTTGTGCAGGAGAGGACTAGGAGAAGGCCTGTGTATTGAAAAATACAGTAGCTATATTATAGAGTAAAGGAAAAGGACAAAAGAAAGGCAGGCTTCATGACGAGTAAGGAGAGTACCAAGAAGACTCAGAGGCAGAGCAAGAACATAAGAGGAGCTTTACGTTTGAGCTAGCAATGCAGCAAAATCATACTCAGCAGCATTTTCAAGTCAATGCACCTCTCTCCAGTTCACAGAGCAAAGTGAGTACTAGGCCTCAGAGTCTTCGCCATCATCACGGGTTCTCTTTAAAGTTGTAAACTTTCTCATTTCTAGCTGTTGAGGTTGTCCCACCCTGAGTCCTTCCATCTTCCTCCTCCAGATTCAGAGTAACTCAGTCAAAGTCCAAAACCGAGCAAGGTAGACCTGTGATGTGCACTGCTGTTGAAGAAGAAATAGAGAAACAGAACTGGAGTATTTTATATGTAGATTTGTGTTTGGTAACTAAAGTGGCTGGTTTCTTATGAGGAACCAGAAAAAAAGGAGTGGATCCTGCAGGTAACTTTCACTACTTTGAAAGGCCAATTACTTTTCACCTATCAGCCCCCAAACATTGCAAATCATCGGAAAGAAGTTTCCAAATTTGTTGAACTCTCTCACTGTCAGCCACCACATACAACAGTCACCAGTCACAAATTCACAATCATGATCAATCAATATATCACCACTCATTGGTGCAACAGTTACTTAGTTACCTCTTCCAATCCAAGCATAGTGGTTGAACAAAACACCTCTTCTTTGATGGTATCCACACATTAGAATTAGGCATTGGCACTGGCAGTCTTTTAATCATAGGTCTTCTACAGCGGTCCTGCTAGGCGATGTAAAAATAGGATAGGGAATGGCATGTGATGGAGAAAGGCATCATCTCCAATGCCCTGATGGGTATGTATGGGCTTCTTCACTGAACATCGGTCCTACTCCAATCTGGGCTTATATTTGTCTATAAAATCAATGGTGGGGCTGCATAAATCAAAGAAAGAAAGAAAGAAAGAAAGATAAAAAAAAAAGCTGAATGAGAAACAATTAAAAAGTTCTATGATGGCACTGGCTACTCAATCCGGGAAGTAGAGTTAATCCTCAGACTCTGGTGGTTGTCCCAGAAGTTGGTCAGCTAACATGCTTGATTCTGACAAATCATCCTCTTCCTCCTCCCGTGGTGTTTCGGGAACGGTGTAATCAGGTGGTATAAAATGCTGGTTCATTTTGATCAGGGTCAATGTCTCCACATTTTTAGGTGAGAGACTGATCCTTCTCACTGTAACAACTGCACCAGCTGCACTGTACACACGTTCAGCAGAAACATTAGCTACAGGATAAGCCAGAAACATTTTGTCACCCTGCTGAGCTCTGGCTAATGGACCATCTCCCCATACCAATACACCAATGCGTTTTGATCCACAGACACCTCTTTTGGGTCATCCAGATACTCCTGGAACATCCTCTAAATGGTCATTAGTGCTGCCACCTGCTCAACCGATGTAGATGTTGGTTCTGATTCTTCTGTTGCTGTTGTCACCAGTATTCTTGTTGGTGGGGTTGGCAGATGAGAGACAAGACTACCCTTCTGGAAGTTTTAGATGGCACCCCAGGATTATGGAGTGGGACTCTAATTTCCAGCAGTTTTTCTTCCATTTCTCCTGCTTGCTCAACAATCCACCTCTTGTATTGTGAAACATCCCCTACAGAAAAAGGAATGATTGCAAAAATAACTTTTTTTGTAGTGTCGATCAAGTAGGATGTACAGATGTTCTCTTTGGACGAGATGATGTCATTTTCCAGACTTATATTACAAGTCAAGCAATGGCTTATGCTATTAACCAAGGTATACGCTTCTGGGTTTTCATTCGCACCCACAAATGCAGAGCTCTCAGACATCTTCTTCAGCCGCTCTTGTAGCAGATGCATTAATGGGATAGCTTGGCCCATTGTACTATCCTCCTTTCTAACTTCCTCTGTGAAAACCTCAAAAGTGAGCAGCATCTGTGTGAGGCATTTGACTAGGCCCATTTGTCTGCATCCAGCTTTTCGAATTGCATCAGCATCTCTTTGAATGACATAGTCATTGATCTGTTTGTACTGCTCAAATAGAAATTGCAACATATAACACGTTGAGTTCCAACACGTTGGCACCTCCTGTATCAGGGTTTTAACTGGTACTCTGTTATCATGCTGAATACCCTGTTTCCGGGCTTTGAAAGAATGGCTGAAATGAGTGCAGATGCCTCTACTGGTGGTATGTTGCTGAATATGATTTCTTTTTAAAGAAAGTCTTGCAAAACCAGGTTGCAGTGCACCAAACACAGACCCTGAAATAGCCACTGTCCCGCATGGCTTTGACTAAGTTACCGTCATTGTCCATGGCAACAAATCTAACTCAAAGACCTCTGGGTCACAGCCATTCAGACACCTTGCTATTAAATTCCTCCAAGATGTTTGTAGCTGTGTGTGATTTCTCCATGGTGAACATAGCTACTGTTGCATGCAGCCGAACGCTCTTGAAACATTTTTCAGGGCCAAGACCTGTAGATAGCTTTTGCTTTACTCCCAGAAAAGAAATCCAGTGTGCAGTGATGCACATGTAATCAGTCACCTGACACCTGGTCCACATGTCTGTCGTCAGGTGGATAGTGTGGACAACACTTTGCTGCAAACCTTGTCTGACCAATTGCATCATATCGTGATGCAGCGCTGGAACAGCAACTCTGGCAAAATAGGTCAGGCTTGGAACCTTCCATTTTGGACTGCCACAAACTCTAAGAATCCCACTCCTTCCACTAAAGAAAAGGGAGGAGGTCCAGCCAATAGTACAGTATAATTGTTATGTGTCTCTATAACACAACAAAGAACATTTACACCTCTTGGTCTCAATTGTTCATGTAAATAAACATTAATATTGTCCTTGTGATAAATGAAATAGCCATGCTCATATTGCACACTGTGAAAAGCTACATCAATCAAATAAAAAAAAAAAGAAAGCAGCCACATGTCAACATAACAATAAAGTCTTCATGCTTTCTAAATATCCCAAATCATCTAATGTATCCAACAACAAAAACATCACAATGTTCTCCAAAGCTCCAATCAAGTGAAAATATGCGGCGCATTCGCCTAGGAAAAAAGTTGCTCCTCTGTTAACACCAATTGTGCGCCATCTTTACCTCTCCACATACAAAGAACAGTCTTTCATTTTCTCAAATATCCAGATGAAATATCCAAAAGGAAATACATCCAAATATCTAAATAATCCAATAAGTGTCCCATAGTGTGAGTGTGTATCATATAAATCGTGTCCCCCACTCTGTGGTTACCTATATCATTACAGGGACGCTCCATGCGTCTGAGGGAATTTTATAGTTTGACATGAGCTCTATAAACACAGCTCCCAAGTTAACCTATAAAATATAGTGCAAGTAACTATTCACCCCCAAATCATGGGTATAATAAGATAGTAACATGCACAAATACCTAGGAGCAGATTTACCAATATTTACCAATATTTCACGCAACACAGCAGAATAATTTGCTGTGCTGTGTGAAAGAGAGAGAACAGAAATACGGCACACCTAGTAACATATGGTGCATTTCATCTACCTCCTAGCGCTGGCGCACTTGTGGCTGCCTAGCGCCAATGCAGGCACCCTTGACCATGGGGTAAGTGTGCCTGTGTTAGGAGTCGGGTTGTTTTTGTGCAGGAAACTCTCCTGCACAAAACAATTCTGAAAGGCATTTTTCTATGTGTGCTGCTGAATGCAGCACCTAAACAAAGAGGAAGTAAGGAGGGGAGAAATAAAGATTTTTCTCCTTGTTATACCAAGGTCAGGCAGGAGCACCATTTTGACTCAATTCCAGGTTTTACAGACCTTTATAAATCTGGGTTTATGTCAAAATCTTTGGGTGGATGCATGGGAACACCCACACTCTACCATGAAATGCCTCCATGCCAGAAAGGTAATCCAAGGCAGTGAATGCTATGCCTTGTGTTACTTTGGATTGACTAAAAAACACAAAGCCACTTAAGGTGGCTTTGCATGACTAAGTAAATCCCTCTAAAAGGCTTGCTTTGTCTTGCAACAGCGGTGTCACGCAGGGGCAATGCAAGCCCATTGTAAATCTGCCCCCTAATGCCACATTTTACCTCCCTACATATTTCCGAGGTCCAGCCTTTCCTGTGGTACACGTATTTACAAATTAGATTTATCAAGCTACGCAAATCCACCTTGTGTGGCCCTGAGTGGCTTGGTAAATATAGAGTAATGCAATAAAGCACAAGTCAATGCCTTATCTTACTCTTTGCCAGGAAGGCATGCCGTGGCTCAGGCGTGGATGTTCCTAAGCATCCACCCATGGATTCTGACACATTCCCAGATTTACCAACATTGGTAGACCTGGGAATGTGTCAGAATTGTATGCCTCCCCAACAGAGGCACAACAGGAAGAAATATATTTATTTCTCCTCATTGTTTCCTCTTTCCAAATGTGGTCTTTTTCGCAGCATACATAGAAAGAGGAACATGCCTGTGAGGACTGTTTTACACAAAAACAATCCTGCTTGCAATGCAGGCAAACTGTAACATGGAGCAAGGGCATCTTCATTGGCACTAAACAGCCAAAAGCACTCCTTTGGTAGGAAATTACAGGATTGTTCCATATAATGGTAAAGATGGTGCATTCTTCCTGCCCTTTCCCTTTCATGTAGCGCAGCAAGGTAGCTTGCTGCATTACATTATTTTTTTATAAATATAGACCTACACTCTTAGAAAAGTAGATGAACTCCTAAACACATGTACATACTGCTCTACACTACCAGTAAACAGGAGTAAATAGTAAATAATATCTTTAGAAGCCTACAGCTCTGAAATTAGCTCTAGCACACTACATGTTATTTCTTCCAGAACTTTAATTCCAGAAAAATAGATATGGGATTTCCAAGTTCTTGGTAAGATCTCCGTCAAAATGCATTGCATAATGACCTGATATAATGGTCTCTCATTCAGGAAAAATTATGCAGACAGTAGTGTATGCTTTCCTATATATTCATTTCTAACCATGTTTAAAGTTGGTCATGTCAGTATTTACTCTGTTGCTATTTGCTGGTCTACATCTTGGTACAGAAGGATGACATATTTTCTATTATCCTTAACAACTAAACTTGAAAGTACTTCTGCTCTTCAGTTAGGACATGAGTTGTTTTGCACAGCTTTTTTTAACAACCTGGACATCAACACTGATTTTGTAACCTCGTACAGTTAAATACACAAATCACTAAGAAGCAATATCAGTTATTGAACAATTTACTCATTTATGATCCAAGGACTAGCTAATTCCAAAGAATAGATAAACTGGAGTTAGAAAGTTGAGATCCTATGCTGTTGATGCTGTGCTGCCTTTATGATCTTGGTGTTTTTCTTATCTATTGTTCTTTTCTCAAACTTCCATTTGTTAGAGAATGCACAATTTTAGGAAACTGGGTATTGACCAACATAAGGAGCATAAAAAATTCTTAATTAATTGTACTCTCTAATGCGTGAGATATTTGTACTAATTTTGCTCTCCTCAGAATAATGAAGGTACCGTCCAGAAAGTGATTTAAATCATGACAGTAAAACATAATCATAAAACATTGCTTCCTCAAAATATTGTGGCTTATATTTATCAATACTGCATTCAGACTTCATCCTTGTGATATATGTATGGTGACGGTGTAAGTTGAACACAGAATAAATTGCTCTCTGTATAAAGGACTTCAACTTTCTTTTTTGCATTGATACAGGACCTAAATAGCCCCAAAGGATATTCCTACTCTTGCTGAATAAGCCAGAAGATGGGATGTTTCATGTGAGCTCATCTCCCTGTGTGAAAGCATCTTGAGACTAAAGCCTTAAAGGTTTTTCGATAAATAATTCCCTGCTCAGTTTTCTTCCAATACGTCTTTCATTGCTGTCTTTTCAGACTTTTTTTTATATAAAGTGATGCATCGTAAAATAGCAATGAACTGAGGCCCTCATTACGAGTGTGGCAGTCTTAAGGTCGCTACACCGGCGGTGGTGGTCTTACCATCGCGGAGCCGCTGGTAAAGACCACCACATTACAAGTAGGCTGATGTGGCCGAAGCCAAACCGCCACAACGCGGGTGCACCAGCGCGACCGGCGGTGAGCTCCGTTGGGCCGGCGGCAGGCCTCAGACCACCGGCTGTATTTGGAGGCAGCATACCGCAAAAAGCCCCGCCATGAAAAGCCTTGAGGTAACACACCCCGCGACAGGAATCCCCATTTCTGTCACTGGCACATGCACTCCCATATGCCCACACACATGCACACACACACCCACTCATCCACACACTTCCAAACACCCCCACATCCGCACACTTCCATACAAACACCCCCATCCGACCGCACGCATACACAGAGACACCCCCACTCACTCGCACGCATACAGACACCCCCACTCACTTGTGCACATGCACAGACACCCCCACTCACACGCATACACCCAGACACCCCCACTCACTCGCAGACTTGCACACATGCACCCCCACTTGCATGCATTCCAATGCACACACCTACTCACTTGCACCCCGGCACACCCCGCTCCATTTCACATACATGCAGACACACACACCCTCCACGCACACATACATACACACATGCACTCACGCCCACCCATTCCGCTATACATGCATGCACACACCACTCACATGCTCCCAACACCTCCTCCCCTTTTGGATGGTCCACTTACCTGTTTCGGCTAGGTGGTCGTCCGGGAGGGAATGGGTCCTGGCATCTGCTACCACCAGCACCACACCGCCGTACAGGACACCGCCCTGCCATATTACGCATCGTAATACAGTATTCGGAGTCCTGTTGGGGTGGCAGTGCTGGCGGCGGAACCGCCTCTCTTCCTCCGTCGGGCAGGCCGACTTGGTCAAATTTGAAGCCGTAAATGAGCAGAAGTCAAGGCAACTCCAAATACTGGTGGTCTGTTGGTGGCAGCGGCTTCCACGGTCTTGCAAAAGGACCACCAAGGTCTTAATGAGGGCCTGAATGTCCATATTTGCATTCCACGTAAATAAAATGACAGGTTTGCTGTCATCAATAAGTTTGGAAACCTAATTTCCCTTAATGTTGTATGTGTTTATTGGTGGATTGGCATTGACAATACCTTTGATCCAGACATCAACCTGTTTACTCTTCCTTTACTCTCCACCCGCTGTGCCAGACTACATGATGCTGGCATCCGACTCCGGCATCCGAGAAAAAGCACTGGATTGGATCAGGTCTTTCCTTACTGGAATAACACAGAGAGCCAGACAACCATCGTTCATGTCAGAACCCAAAGACACATGCTGCGTAGTGCCCCAAGGATCTTCACTCAGCCCGAAACTTTTCAACATCTACTGGCCCCACTTGCCAAGATCATCAAACAACACGGGCTGAATATAGTCTCCTATGCCGACGATACCCAACTGATTCTCTCCCTATCCAAAGACTCTTCAAAAGGCCAAGGGAAATTTCCACAACTGGATGAGAGCAGTCACCTCCTTGATGGAAGCCAGCTGCCTCGAACGTAACTCGGACAAGAAAGAGATCCTTGTAACCAGTACCACCCCTTCCACCTGGAATGACTCCTGGTGGCCCACCACACTGGGAAACGCACACAATCTGGGCATCATCCTGAACTCCTCTCTATCCATGACTCTCCAAGTCAACGCCGTCTCATGATCATCCTTCCATACCCTCCGACTCCTGCTAAAGATTTTCAAGTTGATACGCTCTGACATGAGGAAGACAGTCACCTATGCACTTGTCACTAGCAAATTGGACTATGGCAATGCACTCTATGCTGGCATCACCAAGAAACTATAATCAAGACTACAAAGAATCCAGAATGCGGCAGTCAGACTCATCCTGGACACCCCCCGACACAGCCACATCTCCTCCCACCTCAGAGACCTACAGTGGCTCCCAGTCAACAAGCGCATCACATTCAAACTCCTGATTCACACCTAAAAGGCACTGCAAAACATAGGACTGACATACCTCAACCACCGCCTCACCTTCTACGTACCCAACAGAGATCTCAGTTCTTCCCAGCTTGCCCTTGCAGCCACTCCCATGATCTGGAAAAGCATAGCAGGAGGAAGATCCTTCTCCTACCTGGCAGCCCAGACACAGAACACGCTACCCCGCAAACGCAGGCAGACTGCATCACTTAAGCAGTTTAGGAAGGACCCCAAGACCTGGATCTTTGACTGAGCAGCACACCCACATACAGTATCTTGAGACCCTACGGGTGATTAGCTGCACTTTCTAAATCACTGATTGATTGATTGCTTTAAAAATAATGGGTATAAGGAAAGCAAATCAACAATTTGTATAGTTTTCACTTTTGGTAGGTGTAAACAGTGCTTTTACATTTGTGACACTGAAATCACAGCACTTGTGTTAGGGTTTGTGCACAGCAAAGAGCATGTCCCCTCTCACTGCACTAGTGGGTTCTGTAATAGCTCCCTTTAAACTTACTATTGAAAGCCTTTCTTGTTATCTCACCTTCCCCCCCCCCAGGCTTCTGTGTATGTTGTTTAATGTGCTGTTTTGTTTACACATTGGGCCTTGCTTTTACCAAGGCTTCTTTAAAACACTCCTCTCTAGGCCATGTGTTAATTTAACTCGTTTGCATAATAACTGAAACTCTGCACACCTTTCAAGAACATGTGCAGCATGTGAGGACCACACCCAGCTCTTCAAACCACACCCAGCTCTGCACACCTTTCAAGAACATGTGCAGCATGTGAGGACCACACCCAGCCCTGTCTATAAAAGGCAGGCCTCGAGCCTCGCCCAGTGCTTGTGCTCGTCTACCTCCCGCTTACCTGAGGACAGATCCCTCGGCGCTGGCACTCCTGCTCTCTACAGACTTTCATTGGCATTCAATGGGCGCAGCTGCTGGCTCTTCCTTCTTCCGGTTCCTCCTTGCCTCAGCCTCTCTCCTACAAGCAACCTGCAAAAGAGAAAGAAGACAAGGTTAGACTGATCAGTATCTCTTGCTAGCAACAAGTAAGTGCAAAACTTTTATTACCTGAACGAACTTTGACAACAATTTCTAGATTCGTGTATAGACAATTTGAAACAAGATACCTTCCACGAACATTGTGATTCAAACTCTTTGTTACGACAATACTTTGCGGAACTTTGTGAAGCAAACATTTTTTTATGGAACTTTTAAGAATCGAACCGTGGAAACCATTAACAGCAAGGCAAACAGTAAATCAAGGACTTGCACAAATTACATGCTGTATTTTGACGTAAAAGTACAGTATTTGTTTTATAAAAGATTCTGGAAATATGGGAAAAGTGAGTCTGCTATTGGCAATTTAGGCTTTAGTTATATTAAGATGAATGTTTGATATTGATAATTCTGATAACGGTATTTGTTTAATGTTTTAGAAGCTTTAGAGTAATAGAAAGCACATCCCAGAGCAGTAACACATTCCAAACCTGGAAACTAGAGACCAGGATCCAAGAGGTACTTTTAGAAGAAAATTTCTAATAAATAAAGGGATAGTCAGGAACCCAGTTAGGAATAGGATGCACTTATCTGTTCTTTGTTTATGTTTCATTAGGCACCAGTTTCTGCCGAAGTCAGAGAGGGCCGCAGATTTGTGCAGCACTTCAACAGTGGAAACGCAAGAACGCTGTTGTCTCTTTATTTTATTTTATCCACTTCCCCCCTTCCCTTGAGCTTCTGTTCTTAGTGCACTGTTTTAAAAACTAGTGTGCTGGAGCAAGCAGTTTCAGGGTGGGGTCGGATTGTCTTCAACCTCCATCAGAACTGAACAAGGACTCAGGTGAGCTGGGCTTTGACAGAAGCACAAGCCTTAAATAAAAAAAAAAATTCAGTTCTGGTGGATGATGAATATCGGGGAAGAAATAGAGGGCATTGACGTCACGGATATGGCGCAGGCCCTAAATGAGGACTTGGCTCATAATGAATCAGTGTCTGGCATCTTGCAACATATGCAAGAGGAAATAGAGAGATTAAAGATGGAGAATACCTCTTTAAAACAGGATTTAAGCAGGTATAAATTTAGGGTTTCTCAGTGGAACACAGCTTTTACGCCTTTGTTTAAAACCTCCTCAGAGACAGGGGCGCCATCAAAACATACAACTTTGCCTCCCCCAGTTGAGGTCACTGTTAATGTTCCTAATGCTGTGCCCTTAGCAGCACCTGAACGTTTTCATGGAGATAGTAACAAATTCCATGTTTTTATCAATCAATGTCAATTACACTTCGTTTGTAAGCCACAACAGTTCCCTACTGATGCTACGAAAGTGGCATTCGTCTTGTCTTATTTGGGTGGCACAGCAGCCAATTGGTCAATTCCTTTCATGGAGAGAGATGATCCCATCCTCCATAATTGGAATCAATTTAAACGTACCATGACCAGCCTTTTTGCAAAACACACTTTCATGCAGGCAAGTGATAATGAGCTTTTAAATCTTAAACAAGGTAACAAGGATTTATTGACCTATCTCACTAGTTTTAATCGTTTACTCACCGAGACACACTGGCCAGAAGAAAAGCGTGTCTCCCTTTTCTATAAAGGTTTGAGAGACGAGTTAAAAGACGCGCTGGCTCATATCATTGATTTGCCAGAAGACTATTCGGACTTTGTAGATTTAGTTGTGAAATTAGAACATAGACTAGGAGAAAGAAAGGGAGATAAATACAAAATGGAATCACGGTTAACTTGTATTAGACACGAGAATAAAGACCCAGGTAATAAACTCCCTGAACCTGAGCCTATGCAAATAGGGACACTCAGAGGTTTACTCACATCAGAGGAAAAAGAAAGAAGGAGAAAACTTCAATTATGTTTATATTGTGGAAGGGCAGGTCACTTTGCCAGAGAATGTCCAGTAAAGCCTAAAAATCCACAAAAGGGTGTTGTTTCCTCCACCTCCTCAACTGAATCGGGAAACGATTAAGCTCGACAAGGGGAGAGGTTACTTGTTCGAGAAAACATCTTAATCAAACCTCTAATGCTGCAGCCTTCATGGTACCGCACATACTTAGACATTTCATAATTCAGGTCGTTTTAATTGTTACTACCCAAGTGAGGCATTCTCTCCCTGTCCTACTGGACTCAGGCGCGACAGGAAATTTTGTGGATAATAAGTTAGCTGAGAACTTAGGACTTCCTATGTGCCTAAAGCCTTGTCCAGAAGCAGTATGTGCAGTGGATGGGTCAGAATTGACCTCTGGATTAATCACAAAACAAACAAGTCCACTTGTTATGGTCTGTCAGAACGGACACACAGAGGTGATTAGCTTTGATCTGATAGATACTCCTAATTTTGGTTTG
Source organism: Pleurodeles waltl (assembly GCF_031143425.1). NCBI lineage: Eukaryota > Metazoa > Chordata > Amphibia > Caudata > Salamandridae > Pleurodeles > Pleurodeles waltl. The sequence goes on from NC_090443.1 coordinate 904,233,776, forward strand.
ATTCTCGGGGTACCCTGGTTAACAACTCATAACCCAAAAATTGATTGGGTGAATAGAAATGTTACTTTGGATTCCTCTTTCTGTAGAACCAATTGCTATCAAGAAGCAGGTACAGATCAGAGCACAGTATTACACTGTGCTAGTGTTATACAAGATGAACCAAGTCTCCCTCCTGAATATTCTGACTTTAAAGACGTCTTTGATCCAGTAAAGGCTAGTGTGCTGCCCCCACATAGGTCTTATGACTGTCGTATAGATCTTATCCCAGGGGCCCCTTTACCTAATAACAGAGTATATGCTTTGACTGACGAAGAAACCAAATACTTAAGAACCTACCTAGATGACCTACTACAGTCTGGGTTCATCCGTCATTCCACATCTCCGGTGTCATCTCCACTCTTTTTTATCCCGAAGCCGGATAAATCCCTGCGCGCGTGTATCGATTATAGAGGACTAAATAAGGCTAAAATAAAGAATAAATATCCTCTTCCTCTAATACCTGTGTTGTTGGATCAGTTAAGACATTCTACTGTATACACTAAACTAGAACTGCGGGGAGCTTACCACCTGGTCCGAGTAAAAGAGGGGGATGAGTGGAAGACAGCTTTCAAGACAAAGGGGGTTATTCTAACTTTGGAGGAGTGTTAATCCGTCCCAAAAGTGACGGTAAAGTGACGGATATACCACCAGCCGTATTACGAGTTCCATAGGATATAATGGACTCGTAATACGGCTGGTGGTAAATCCGTCACTTTACCGTCACTTTTGGGACGGATTAACACCTCCTCCAAAGTTAGAATAACCCCCAAAGTTTGGTTTATTTGAGTACATAGTAATGCCCTTTGGGTTATGTAATGCCCCTGCGGCCTTTCAGTTCTTTATAAATGAGGTCCTACACAAATTCCTGGACGTTTGTGCCTTAGTATACATAGACGACATCCTCATTTACTCTAAGAACTCAGAAGAACATACCCAACATGTTTGTGCAGTATTATCAAAGTTAAAAGAAAATCATCTTTTTGCTAAGTTAGAAAAGTGTACTTTTAATGTCAGCAAGGTGGACTTTTTAGGATACTGCCTGTCACCTCAAGGAATAACTATGGATGTAAAGAAAATCAGTGCTATTGCTGATTGGCCAGAACCATCTTCTGTAAAAGATATTCAGAAATTTCTGGGTTTCGCCAATTTTTATAGGAGGTTTATTGCACATTTCGCAGACATTGCGGCCCCAATAACTACCTTGTTGCGGAAAGGGCAACGATTTCTTTGGACTGATGAGGCGGCACACGCCTTTCAACTCCTAAAACAAAAGTTCACTTCAGCCCCAATTCTGAAACATCCTGATCCTGACTTGCCTTTTTTTGTTGAAGCGGATGCTTCACAAGTAGCTTTAGGAGGAGTTCTCTCTCAACGAGATGCAGTAGATGGCCAGTTACATCCTATAGCCTTCTATTCCAAAAAGTTATTACCAGCTGAACAAAATTACACTGTGGCTGAAAGGGAACTACTAGCTATCAAAGTAGCCTTTTCAGAATGGAGGCACCATTTAATGGGAGCCAAGTACCCAGTTACAATCTTTTCTGACCATAGGAACCTACAGTTTTTTGGATCACTTAAAGCATTAACACCACGTCAGATGCGCTGGTTAATTTTTTTTAGCACATTTGACTTTGTAATAACCTATAGACCAGGTGCACAACAAATTCAATCTGATGTGTTATCTAGATACGGACATACTTCAGACATGAAACAAGATAAAATAGGAGAACCCATTATTCCTCCCCAAAAGTTTTTGGCACCAGTACAACAGAAGGATTGCATCACAGATCTATATAATGCACACATGCAAATAGCACCTCAGGATTGGTTAAAAGATTCCCATAACACAATACAACGAGGTTTATTGTATCACGACAACATGCTGTTAGTGCCCACCTCTGAATTACAAACACAGGTGATAATTTGGCATCACGCCTCACCGTTGGCAGGTCATCCTGGTTGGGTAAAAACCCTGGAAAATGTGCAAAAACACTTTTGGTGGGACACTATAAGAAAGGTCATTAAGCAATTTGTCACTACCTGTCCAATTTGTGCAAGACATAAATCTTCTCATAAGGCCCCTGACGGTTTGTTAATACCAATGCCAACACCCAAGCAACCTTGGCACACTGTGAGCGTAGACTTTATTGTAGGTTTACCACCTGTAAAATCTTTCACAACAGTGTTGGTTATAGTGGATTTTTTATCTAAAATGGCACATTTTGTACCATTGCGGAAATTACCCACGGCGGCAGAATTTGCCGATATTTTTATAAGGGAAATTGTGCGTTTACATGGTTTGCCAAGCAAAGTGGTGTCAGACCGAGGGAGCCAGTTCAACTCTAAATTTTGGAAAAAATTATGTAAAAAACTGAAAATAGATGTGGCATTATCCACTGCTTTCCACCCAGAGACAGATGGATAGACTGAACGACTGAACCAAACCTTACTTCAAACGCTACGTTGTTTATTGGCTGATTATTCTAGTGAATGGTTGGAAGCTCTCCCTGTAGCGGAGTTTGTTTATAATAATACTGAGCATTCAGCTCTACTTTGCTCACCATTCTATTTCTTGCAGGGGTATCATCCAAGAGCTATACCCATTTTGTTAGAAGATTCTCTGTTACCTACAGTAACGGATAGACTAACAAGGTTAGGTGACATACAAGACAAAGCCAGGAAACATTTATTAAAGTACAAGGAAAGCATGAAAAGACAAGCAGACAAACACAGATCTGAGGCCCCAATGTATAAATTCGGTGACAAGGTATGGCTCTCCACAAAGAACCTAAACATAGAGGGATCCCGAAAGCTGCAACCACGTTTCATTGGACCCTTTAGTATAACTGCCATAGTAAACCTGGTAACAGTAAAATTAGATTTACCAAAAGAATGTCCAGTACATACTACATTCCATGTGTCCTTGCTTAAGCCGTACAATCCAAAAACCCGACCTGAACCACCACCTCCACCCATACCAATTAAGGGAAATCTAGAATATGAAGTGAAAAGCATAAAAGACTCAAAAAGAATTAGTGGACGTCTGTTTTATTTAGTAGAATGGAAAGGATATGATGAATCTGAGAATTCATGGGAACCAGCATCATATGTACATGCCCCACAGCTGATTAGACGGTTTTATTTAAAAAATCCAGGAAAACCCCGTCCTGTAGGAGGGCCTTTGAGGGGGGCAACTGTTAGGGTTTGTGCACAGCAAAGAGCATGTCCCCTCTCACTGCACTAGTGGGTTATGTAATAGCTCCCTTTTAAACTTACTATTGAAAGCCTTTCTTGTTATCTCACCTCCCCCCCCCCTAGGTGTCTGTGTATGTTGTTTAATGTGCTGTTTTGTTTACACATTTTGCCTTGCTTTTACCAAGGCTTCTTTAAAACACTCCTCTCTAGGCCCTGTGTTAATTGAACTCGTTTGCATAATAACTGAAACTCTGCACACCTTTCAAGAACATGTGCAGCATGTGAGGACCACACCCAGCTCTTCAAACCACACCCAGCTCTGCACACCTTTCAAGAACATGTGCAGCATGTGAGGACCACACCCAGCCCTGTCTATAAAAGGCAGCCCTCGAGCCTCGCCCAGTGCTTGTGCTCGTCTACCTCCCGCTTACCTGAGGACAGATCCCTCGGCGCTGGCACTCCTGCTCTCTACAGACTTTCATTGGCATTCAATGGGCGCAGCTGCTGGCTCTTCCTTCTTCCGGTTCCCGGTTCCTCCTTGCCTCAGCCTCTCTCCTACAAGCAACCTGCAAAAGAGAAAGAAGACAAGGTTAGACTGATCAGTATCTCTTGCCAGCAACAAGTAAGTGCAAAACTTTTATTACCTGAACGAACTTTGACAACAATTTCTGGATTTGTGTATAGACAATTTGAAACAAGATACCTTCCACGAACATTGTGATTCAAACTCTTTGTTACAACAATACTTTGTGAAGCAAACATTTTTTTATGGAACTTTTAAGAATAGAACCGTGGAAACCATTAACAGCAAGGCAAACAGTAAATCAAGGACTTGCACAAATTACATGCTGTATTTTGACGTAAAAGTACAGTATTTGTTTTATAAAAGATTCTGGAAATATGGGAAAAGTGAGTCTGCTATTGGCAATTTAGGCTTTAGTTATATTAAGATGAATGTTTGATATTGATAATTCTGATAACGGTATTTGTTTAATGTTTTAGAAGCTTTAGAGTAATAGAAAGCATATCCCAGAGCAGTAACACATTCCAAACCTGGAAACTAGAGACCAGGATCCAAGAGGTACTTTTAGAAGAAAATTTCTAATAAATAAAGGGATAGTCAGGAACCCAGTTAGGAATAGGATGTACATATCTGTTCTTTGTTTATGTTTCATTAGGCACCAGTTTCTACCGAAGTAAGAGAGGGCCGCAGATTTCTGCAGCACTTCAACAGTGGAAACGCAAGAACGCTGTTGTCTCTTTATTTTATTTTATCCACTTCCCCCCTTCCCTTGAGCTTCTGTTCTTAGTGCACTGTTTTAAAAACTAGTGTGCTGGAGCAAGCAGTTTCAGGGTGGGGTCGGATTGTCTTCAACCTCCATCAGAACTGAACAAGGACTCAGGTGAGCTGGGCTTTGACAACTTGTTGCCTAGGTTTTTTTTGGGACATTTGGAATTGAAGAAGCTACAAACTGCTCAACAAATGGCACAACTGATATGATATTTCACTGTTCTATTTGAGTTTTGGTGCTTTATTCATTCAGTAACTTGTGAACATGTGGGGTGCTTTTCACATGATACTCATCCAAAAATAGTGAATATCTCTCCAAGTGTAGGATTTCTTTTTGTTGCAGATGAAGAGCAGTATGGCTTGAAACTTATGATTGAAGTACCTACATAAATTTGCTGGATCCATGGAATACAATTCTCCAGGTGTCTTAAAATTGATACAAAGTATATTTGAGTTATTTTTCAGGAGACACTTGTGGAGACCATCCTAAACATACTCGGCATAGCTGAGAGTTACAAACAAGGTAGATACACCTACATTTCACAACATACACTTTAACTCATATGCTGATTGAACCAGTACTCATTTGATCCACATTGAGACACAGTTATTTGACAAAAAATGTGAATAATATTGTGTGACATGAAAATTGTGTCATAAATATTGTTTACCAAAGTATTGTGTTTCTTATAAAAATGTCAAAAATATTGTATATTAAAGATTAAGGAAGACAATATTGCTAAAAAAAAGGATAAGAATTGTGGTTTTGTTTTTAATAAATATTGACTTTAAAGTAATTTAATGAAAATCATTAATTAATTTTAAAACATACAATGTTAAATAGAGTTTCATCATTTATTTAACCCCTGGGGCAAGCACTTTTATTTTAGGAAATGGGTGAGCAGCCCCTCCTCGACCCCAGTGGGACTGCAGGACTACATCCACTGGGACCAAAGATTAAGTAATGGGGGGGGAGGGAGCATAGCCCCCTCCCTGAGTCTTACAAGGCCCTGGGGACCCTATCCCAGCCATTGTCCCTGCCCACAGGAGTAAGGGGCGGGAAAGAAGTGCACACCCACCAGAGGGAGCTTTGAAAATGCTCCCACCATGTGGGTACACACTTCTGTTTTGCTCTTGCTCTTGGGACAAGCAGAAATAGTTGCTCCCATTGGGTGTAGGGCCTCAGGGTTCTCCTCAGGTCCCCTGATGTTATGTTTTGTGGGTGCCTCGAGTGGGTACCAGGGCACTCACTGCTAAGTAGTTAGACCTGAGGAAATGGGGTCTCGGGGAGGGGAGTCCATGCACCCTCCTCCTCTATAGTTAATTTATGGCCCCAAAGGATGGGGTCCCTGGGACCATTTCGGCTTGTGGAGGGGGTCACACCTCTCCACTAATATAAATATGTTTGGAAGGGGTCACCAGGGGCACTTAAGTCTCAGGGAGGGGGCCAATACCCCCCATCCTCTATGATAAATGTTTAGTCATGGTGGTGGGGCCCACTTGGGCTGAGGGAGGGAGGCTCTGTGCCCCCTTCCAATTTAGAAATTATTTTGGTCCTGGAGATGGGCTCTCTGGAGCCTCTTAAGGCTCAGGGAAAAGGGCCATGCAAATCCTCTCCCATATATTTAATGTGTGGCCCCACTGATGGGGTCCCCAGGGCTTATTTGGGTTTGGGGAGGGGGGTTGCATGCCACCCTGCCCTAATAAAAATGTTGTTGGCCTTGGGGGTCTCCTCCCCTGCAATTAGTTTTTGGTCCTGGGGATGGGACCACTGGGGCCCATTTGGGCCCAGGGATTGGGGCCACATGCCCCCTTCTGCTAATGTAATTATTTATATATATTTAAATATTGATATATATATTTAATCTATGGTACTTGGCAATGGGGTCTCCAGGGCCCAATCGGTTTAAGAAGGAGGCTGAGTGAAGGCTGTGCATGGTGTGTGGTTGCTTGCGCTTCGGGGGTTGACCGCACCTCTCCCCTCACACACTGCCTTTGGAAGTGTGTGCCGGGATTTGGATTTAGATATGGTAATGCAGTCGTGGTGCTGAAGTCTAGAAACTGTCATACTCACTTGCTCTTGATGTTGTGTAATGGCCATCCAATGTAATACTCGACAAATTGATTCAGCATACAAGAAAATATTGACTCTGTGAAGTTCCGAAAAATAGATTGAAAGTTACAGATTCCGGACAGAATTACACAACATTCATAATACATTTAAATGATCTTTAAGTCAGTCTTCCATACATCATCTTATTTGATGCACAACAGATGATACATTCCTCTTAAACCTAGTTTGGTCAAGATTCAAGTGTAGTGAATCCTAGTTTGTTTTAATGGGATTACAGGAGTTAGCTTAGTCTTTGGCTTGCGGACTTGTGCCCCCGTCACCCAGTGACTTTTAATCTACTTAGCTTGCTCTGTTTTAGCCCACTTAATTATTTAATTCATCTAAGATGGCTGCCTTGTTTATAGTTAGGCCACTTGTTATGCTTTGCCTTATCAGTGCCATCGCGCTAAGGGGTCAAGATCAAGCAACAAAGACAAACAAACAGTAGGTGTTCACACTTAGGGATTTTCCCTCTATATACTTTCGAGGGATTTGTTTATAATAATTTCTGTCCCAAGAATGTCTGTTATCTATTGTTTGGGAACACACCTACATCAGGGGTCCTGGTAGATCTGTATAAATACATCACACTTTAGACAGATAATCAGAGGGATTCCGACCAGAGGGCATCTCCACCATCGCTGATACCGATGCTGCACGTCGTCTTAATGCTGACCCAGTCTTCGTGTCCCTGCAGAGTCTGAGATAGAGACCTCATTCCAAGGTAACAAGGGTTGGGGGCTCCTCTCATGGACATGGCATTGGCAGATTAGGTTTAGCACACCCAGCACTCGTTTAGGTAGGAGGTTAGGCCTATCACATTAGGGTATTAGAGCATATTACATCTCGTATGTCTTTTACATGCATTGCAAGATGGTGGGGGTCTTTGTAATATTGACTCTCGGCTTCACAATTCTATTTCTTGCACTATTCATTATCCCAATCATTGCAGCCCATGCAACATATCGCAAATTGCAGTTGTGTTAAATAAAAACTATTGAAACTTTACTGCATCTTTGTTATTGCCTGTGTTTGTATGAGACATGATATATCTGTGAGAAAGGGGTAATCTCCGTTTAACCACGACATTCCCTGAGATGTCTTTTTCTCGAGTCCATGCGTAAAGGCTGCCAAAAATCACTTTTTACTATTGTATTTCTGGTAAGGTGCTGCTAGTAAGCCGGTAAGGTTGGGACAACAGTTGCGACTTGTTGTATAGGATAGGCACAGTCGCCTACAGACAAAAGTACTGTCATCCTTAAACCAGCAGCAGCAGCAAGAGTCCAAACTACGACATGGTGCCACCAACGATGGTGTTTAGGCACTAATTTACAGATACCCCGACTATCACTGTCTCACAGACAACAGGTACCATAAGTACCAAATATACGGAGACGTCCGTGGTCTTTGGGAAATTCCACCTCAGCTGAAAAGGTAACACCTGATTAAGCTGTAGGTTGTTCGAGCTCAAACTCATAAAAGGACTTATACTCCTCATTCTGGTGTTCTGTTTTTCTAAACAAAAATGGCTGCTGCCGTTGACATTCCTGAAAATGCTAGACAAGCACTAACGCAACATTTATTAACGCATGGCCTTACAGATGAGGGCGGGGATGATACTCTTATAATAGAGGCTAATGAAGCATACCAAATAGAAACATTTTACTGTTGGGTCACCTTCCTGAGGTAGACCAAAGAACACATACATTCCACACATATGAAATTGCGAACGTACCTCAACGGTACCAAGCATACCAGTATCATGAAATATCACTCACATACCAAGAGCACCAGAACTGGTTTGAGGGCGCCCTACCACATGTACTACAAAGAGTAAGGCTAAGTCCCTTAAGTAATGATGGACCAACATGGCTATGTTTGCCACATACACACCTCACCCAGACATACAAAATATGACAATAGCAGATCTGCGAGATTTATATAATGAATTAGTGACATTATATAGACGATTAGTTCAGTTCATAATGAGGACATTGAACACCACACCAGCGCGTCCAGCACCGCCAGCACCTGGTGGTTACCAATTGGCTACTGGGATTAATCCACAAAGAGTGCATACTATCATGGGTAAAGTACCCACAGAACGGGGAAAAATACCGTTCTGCATTGCCCAGAAAACTAATCAGCTGGAAGCTGTGTTTCCCCATATGGGACCACAGGAAAAACATAGACTGCTCACTATGTGCCTTCCCTTTGGGATGGTTTTCTCGGTGGATGACTGTGCCACATGGGGTACAGTCTTCGCTGCTATATACACTACCACACATGGTACCCCGACACTTGCCAATTTACCGGAGGTGTTAAAACAAATACAAAATGAGCACGGGGCTGTGCCAGTCTTGGATTTGGGGATGAAATTAATGCGTAACTTTGACGTGGTTTCCTCAGTAATACTCAGTAATATTAAAGGGGAAGCGGTAGCACTGACAATACTTCTGCGTCTCCTGGAAACTCCACACCAGGAACAAGAGAGACAGCTACCAAAAATAATTTCTGATACCTATACTAGTATAGGGCGGGATAGTTTGGGAGTAAAGCCAAAGAAATTGGAGTTACAAAGTACCACCCATAAGAAGGGTACAAAGCAGGCACAAGAGGGCCCTAAGAAGCACTGGGACAAACAAACAAAATGTAAAGATAGAAGAAATAAGAGAGCTGATTCTCCACACCCGGAGAACTCCGAAAGGAGATACAATCTCAGAAATAGGGAGAACATTAAAACTCCAGACAGATATACTGATTCACGTCCCTCTCGTTCCTTTCAGGACGCATCAGAGAGATGTAGCGAGAGAGGGGGACGTCCAGATCGATGTCCTGAATACATGAAACAAAAGAAAGACTCGACGCAATCTACCATTAAAAAAGAAGAAAAGACTACTCAGCAAAAGCCACAGTTTAAAAAGAAAAAGGTGGCAGCACTGACAGCTAAAAATGCCAGTATACTTGAGAACACTGTTGAGGAACAAGATGTGGGCAGTGACTCTGTTAGACAGCGCAGCAGAGGTCACGATATGTCACCAGAGTCTGAAAGAGCATCAGGATGCGACAGCAACTAGCGATTATGTTGAAATGGAGACTCCACACAAAGGATGTCTTCGTTAAGTGTTTATTAGATAACACAAAACAAGTGTGACCTCCACCACGGCAAGGATGAAATAACTGCCTCCAGTGGAATGTCCCAGTTCCTAGGGAACCACGTTCCTATAACAACCTACGAGCATTCTAATATACCTAAGCTACACATTATAACATATCCTCCTCCTTTACATAAAAATATACCCCCCTTGTGATTTATAACAACAGTAAATACAAATACAAAACAATATTAAATATCACTTACAATTTGTACCACTTTAAATGCGGTTATCTCACATAATCTTGCAAATATGAAGAAGGGCGTCTCAGTCTCTGCTCTCTTGTAGACAAACACTCATCACCACCTGGATTTATGTCAGGAGATTCACCCCCTGATGGTTGAGAAGAAGATATACTGTCCCCTACAAGAACCCTTGATGAAAATGTAGTGCCCTTCTCCATATCCTGTGATGTCTCACCCCTGGATCCACCTACCTCCACATTAAACGCTATAGGGTTTGACCCAACCTCATTAGAAGAACTCGAGCACTCAACCTCTTTATTAGAACCAACTTCTTTAGTGGAACTCAAGCATTCCGAAATTTCTCCTTCACTCTCACCCAAAACTGATCCCTCACATTCACCCCTCTGTGTGCCAAACTTTGAGTCCTGCGCACCAAACCTAGCCACTCTCCTAAAATTCCACTTTTCACCATTCTCCAACACAACATGCCACCTGCTGATATGCTTAACTTGAAATGGCCCTCGAAATTTGTTTAATCCTCCAACACACCGTCCCGATTTTATCTTCACCCAATCACCAGGAACTATTCTTTTCCTATAATCACCAGGAACTATTCTTTTCCTAATTTTCCTTTCACTCTCCTGACTTTCCCACTCTACTCCATTACCTTCTAAAAGAGCTTTAATCCAAAACGGAGTCAGCTTGGTACTAGGCTTCCTGCCTCGCATCAACTCGAAAGGCGAATACTGTATACCGATGTGTTGTTTTCTGTAGTGCGATAGGCCCACACCAAATCACTCACAACTTTTCCTTCACTCAGTCTATTTGCCAAAGCAAGCTGAATGGCACCCTTAACCAGCCTATTAGCCCTTTCAACAGTGCTATTTCCCTGGGGATTAGAAAGAGCCGTGCGTGCTTGTTTTACACCACACTCGTTTAAGAACTGCTTCATACGATCTGAGGTAAGTTGAGTACCATTATCAGTGAGGAGACAATCAGGAAAACCCTCCTCACTGAAAATTTCTGATAAAATCTTTATCGTAGAAACTGTTGTCACCTCCGTCATAAACTTAACAACTAACCGTTTGGTATTCAAATCAACCAGAACAAACGCAAATCTCTGACTGTAACCCACACCTGCCATAGGACCAATAAAATCACCACAAACCGTATGCCAATCTATGCCTGGATCCCGCATAGTCCCACACACAGTTTGTTTGCCCACCTTCCGCCTTTTCTCACTCTCTATGCACTCAGAACACCTTTCCACCCAGTTTACCACGTCATCGTCCATACCTGGCCACCAAAACTCAGCCCTGAGGTGTTTCTTTGACATTGTCTGTCCTAAGTGACATTCATGGGCTACATCAAATAACCTTTTCCTGACACCTAACGGAGGTATCAACCTTTCTCCCCGTACCAAAACTCCATTGCTCAAAATGGACAACTCGTCCAAGACTTTACCGTATGGCCTAAGAGCTGGGGGAAACGTGCTTTCTCTCCATCCTCCTTCCACTATCATTTTGACCACTCCCTTCAACACTTCATCCTGTGTCAAAGCTCGCTCCCACTCTTCTTCACTCACCGCACCAAGAGTCCAATGAACTACATCACAGACACTCGAAACTGTACCTTCTCTCTCATGCTTCAACACACCCTCTCCATCAACTACCTCCCAATCTAAAGGTAAACGTGATAAACAGTCTGCCTGCACATTCTTCCACCCTGGTATGTACTCAAGAACATACATATATTCTTGTAACCTTGCTGCTAGTCGAGCCAGTCTTGCAGAACACTTCCCAGCACCACCAGAAGACAGAATTGTTAACAAAGGTTTGTGGTCAGAACGTAGCGTCACACACGTTCCCCATACGTAGACTCTAAAGTATTCCATGCCCCAAGCTGCAGCCAAAGCCTCTCTCACGATAACAGAGTAATTTCGCTCTGAATCCGTAAGAGAACGCGAAGCAAACTCAACGGTCTTTTCACCTGTTGGGTGTATTTGCGCTAACACAGCTCCTATACCACATGCACTCGCATCCACCGTGATTACAGATCTTTTACTAGTGTCAAAAGGAGTCAAAATGCCAGCGCAGCACACCTCCTCCTTGATGGCCTCAAAACACTCTTGCTGCACTCTGGACCACTCAAATCTTGTCCCTTTCCTCAACAGCGTTCTCAGAATCTCAGTCTTAGAGGCAAAGTTCTTCACGAATTTCGAGTAATACTCTATCATACCCAAAAAGGACCTCTATTGATCTTTGTCCTGCGGTGGTGGGACAAATTTAATGGAATCCAGTAGGTTATTTTTTGGCTTGATACCTTCCACGAAAGTGTATGCCCAAGATATTCTCTCTCTCTGACCAAAAACACACATTTCTCCTTCCTCAAAGTCAGTCCAGCATTGGAGATTCTATCCAGAACCTGTTTCAAAGTGAAGTTATGACTCTCCACCGTATCTCAAAAATGTAAATATCATCCTGGAAATATAGTACATTTTCTATATCATGGAATACTTCAGTCATCACTCTTTGAAACACACTAGCTGCCGAACATAGTCCAAAAGGAATGCGTGTAAATCGGAACGTTCCTTCCATGGTTATAAATGAAGTTAGAGATTTGGAGTCATTGTGCAACTTGATCTGATGATATGCGTGCTTCAGATCTAGTTTCGTGAAGAATTTTCCGCCCTTCTATAGAGTCAAGAGTTCATTGATATTGGGGAGTGGAAAATTGTCTGCAACAACACATTGATTCAGGCTCCTCAAATCAACACAAAATCTCAATTTACCATCAGCTTTGCGTGTAATTACTACTGGAGAAATCCACTCAGATGTCTCCACTGGCTCAATTATTCCCCTTTTTAACATGTTATTTACTAATTTGTTTACCTCCTCTCTTACCAAAACAGGTACTCTTCTAACTTTATGTTGGACTGGAATCGCCCCATGTTTCAATTTAATCTTATGCACGTACCCCTTAAGTTCACCCATTTCCTCACGAAACACATAGGGGGTCATTACAACCTCGGCGGTCTGCATGGCCGAGGTTGCGGGCGCCAGAATACCGCCATTGCTGGCGGTATGGCTGGCTCCCTATTTTGACATTTCCGCTGGGCCAGCGGAAATGTCACATCAACATTGCCGCCGGCTCGTAATTGAGCCGGCGGCAATGCTGATGTGCAGCGGGTGCAGTAGCACCCGTCGCGCATTTCACTGCCCGAAATTCGGGCAATGAAATGCGCAACGGGGCTCTGCCTGGGGGCCCCTGCACTGCCCATGCCAAGTGCATGGGCAGTGCAGGGGCCCCCAGGGGCCCCCCTGAGTCCCCTTACCGCCAGCCTCTTCCTGGCGGTGCAAACCGCCAGAAACAGGCTGGCGGTAAGGGAGTCATAATCCCCAGGGCAGCGCTGCTTGCAGCGCTGTCCTGGCGGATTAGCACCGCCGGGGATAAAATGGTGGGATACCGCCGGCCCCGGCGGTGTGACCGCGGCTCTACCGCCGCGGTCCAAATACGCAGGGAGGCACCGACAGCCTGTTGGCGGTGCTCCCGTCGTTTTGGCCCTGGCGGTCATAATACCGCCAGGGTCATAATGACCCCCATAGTCTGCACCCCTGATAATGTCTTCCAATGCCACCTCTTGAACAACCATAACAGGATTCTCGGCACGTGGATTTATAGTGATATGTAAATCAAATTGATGAGCCCACCCGAGGATCGGCGGACCAGCTTCCGCAACATACACCTTCCCTTGAGTAAACCTGTCACCAAAGGTGATATCAGCTAACATATAGCCTATGATATCAATTTTTTCCCCTTGATACCCACCAGGGTTGATATCTTTCGGCAATAGCTTAGTGTCTGGCCACTTGGATTTAAATAAACCATTTGGTATAATGGTATACAGAGACCCTGAGTCAACCATTAAATGAATAGCCTGTCCTTTTATAAGAAATTCAGCTGTGGGTCTTTGTTTCCTATTGCATACATCCTCCACTATTAATACTCTGTCCAAGCATCCATTCAAACTATCATCTGATCCTTCAGACAACACTGCTACTCTCATCTTTGCAGTACTTCTGCACATCCTGGCAAAATGTCCTTTTTGATTACACTTCCTACAATCCTTTCCCTTCGCAAAACAATTCCTAGCTCCAGTACTATGATTGTAGCTACCACAGTTACTGCATGTTTTCCCAGTTACTTTCACATTTTGACCACCTTAACTGATTCTGTATGTACTTGCACCACTTTTGTTACTAAAGGCTTCACAGTCCGTGTGTTGTCCAATGACTGACACACCAATTTTCTCCTCCTTCTTATCCATTACCCTCATGCAATAGTCCGATTCTTCTATCACCTTAGCTATCTCTATAGCATCTTTTAGAGTCAGATTCTTAGCAGCCCACAATCTTTCCTGTATCTTACGACTGTTGCACTGTACTATAAGTTGATCGCGTATCATCTCGTCTGTCATTGGGCCAAACTGACATTTTAACGATAACTCTCTTAACCTGGTGACAAAGTCATTGATCGACTCACCAGGACGTTGTGGCTGAGTATAAAATTTGTGTCGTCTAATCACAATATTCCTACCCTTAGCAAATCTAATCTCTAAACGTTTACGCGCATCAACATAAACATCAACATCAGGTTGATCTTCTTGAATAGGTAACGCCGGTAGATACTTAAAGATGTGTTGCCCTTCCTTGCCCAAAGCATTCAATAAAATCGCCTTTTTCCTCCCAATAGAAAAATTGCGTCCATCAATTGCTTCCAAATAATTATCAAAAACATCAATCCATTCTTCCCACTCCATCGATGGCTCACCTGGTTGGGATAAAAATGGCAGTGGTGGCGTGATATCATGCAAATCCATACTGATACAGATGCTCAAGTAAATTAATGTCTATACAAGAAGTGGTCAACCACGTACTGCAGTTACACAGACAAACAAATGTTAAAACAAGGAGAAAACAAAGAAAAAAAAAATGATTAAATAACCAAGATAAATTCAGTATGTAAATAACAGTGTGCACTTGGTATGCGTTCAACACATCAAACTGAAAAACTCGGGGTTGAATCAACGTCACCTAACAGTGGTAACTTCCCACTGTGCTGCAAGCAATAGCTTATAAACAGTTTATCCGGCAACAATATGTCTTAAGGTCCCTTCTTCTAAAATCCACAAACAGGAACCAAAGATCCTTTCCTTCAACGTAGTAGAGCCGGAAACGCTCTTTCCTTCAACGTCGTAGAGCCGGAAACGCTCTCCGACCCTCCTACTATCCATCAATCTGGAGCAGACATGCAATCGTGCTCGACGTATTCCACAATTGGAAACAAATCTGCGAAACGAGGTGAGTCCGACGGGCTGTACAAGTGACCTCCACACAGCCAGTCTCACGCGCTGCACAAGCAGAAGTTTGATACTGCCGCGCTCCACACAGCACGCGCGCGGTGTTTGATAACAGTTGGTTTCTCCAGTCTCACAAGATAAATACCAGATAACAGTGCACTCCACGCAGCGTGCACCTGGTATTTTGTCACCGTTGATTTCCTCCACCAAATGATAATGATAGACACCATCCACTGTGTATATTCATCGTTGATTTCACCAGTCTTACGCGCTGCACACATAAATTTCGGATATGAGTGCACTCCACGCAGCGCGCACCCGGTCTTTTGTCACCGGTGATTTCCTCCACCAAACGATGACAGTGAACACCATCCACGGCTTAGCTCATACCAGTACTTACAAAATATCACAGGGAAAAGTAAGACGGGCAACGTCCTTTCCCTCTTTGAAGTCGCAGAATCTCTACACGCTAGTCCATAGACGTCACACTATTCCTTAGCCGCTCCAACTCGTCGCCAAAATTATGTTGAAATGAAGACTCCACACAAAGGATGTCTTTGTTAAGTGTTTTTTAGATAACACGAAACAAGTGTGACCTCCACCGCGGCCAGGATGAAATAACTGCCTCCAGTGGAATGTCCCAGTTCCTAGGGAACCACGTTCCTATAGCAACCTACGAGCATTATAACAGATTTCATCGCAGTTGAAACTGCGGACGGCCGCGTTCTCCCACCCGACAGGGTTTATGATTTAAAAATTCAGATAGAGGGAGACGTGGAGCGCACCATTAGTGTGATATTTTGGGATTCCCTTACTAGTGATATCCTACTGGCCGAAAGAGATTGGCCACCTGAACACATCCGTAAGCTCCTGCATGGGGAAGATGTCATTTTACCTTCTTTCTCCAATCTTGTTCAGGAAGCAGAAAAAGAAGCCTATGCTGCTGAGTGGGCTTTAGCGCAGGCACCTGCGTTATACTGCAATCATGTAGGTTGAGACAAGGAATCTCCTTGTCATGTTATTCCAGTTAGGTTCACACCCCAACCACAGCCACAATATCCTGTTAAACATGAAGCGAATGCTTCGGTGAGGGAGATCCTCACCCAGCTTGAGTACCAGGGAGTAATTGAGCCCTGTACATCTGCAATGAATAATCCGTTATTCCCCGTTGCAAAGCCGGACCATTAATACAGAATAGTCATTGATTATAGACATTTAAATATTCATACACGCACATATGCTATACAAAATTCACATAGCACAGCACTAATAAACAATATAGTGCGTAAAAATATAAAACAACATTAGACATATCTAATGCCTTTTTCTGCCAGAACTGAGCGCACGAAAGTCGGGACATAAGTGCATTCTCATTTGGCTCTCAGAAACATTTTTGTCATTTACATCAAGGCTATAAGAACAGCCGGGGCTTTTTTCAGCCCGTGTAACATCAATATTAAATGGTATTGATCCCGAGGTATTATCCTACGTGGATGACATATATCTCACAGACGACAACCTGGACATTAATCTTGCAAGGGTCGATCGGATTATTTTGGGATTTGCAGACCTCGGTTACAAATTCAACTTTAAAAAAAGTAAAATAGCCTTTCTCACTGTACTGTTCCTGGGATATGAGCTATCAAACGAGGGAAAGAGCCTTGCCCCGCACTTTCTAGAGAAATGTGCTCAACTGCACCCTCCTAACACCCTTAAGAAACTGCAGTCATTATTAGGTTTCTTTAATTTTGGCAGAACATACATTCCAGATTATGCACAACATATCAAGCCACTATATGAACTTTGTTTAGCCCAATTTGTCTAGCAGACATTGGACAGTTGAACACACACGCATCCTTAGGGAAATGCAACAGGACATGCTAGAAGCTAAACACTTACACACACGTGATAATAAAACAAATTTGGTCATCAGAATAATTGCTGGTGCCATTGGATTGACTTATGTCACCTTCAATGAGGGTGACACAGTACCCATAGCATATAAATCACATTTATCTCTAATGAGGAACAGCATTTTGTACCGACAGAAAAGATTCTGACGGCAGTTCAGATGGCCGTCATAAAAGAGATGCCACTTGCCCAGGGGAAACGTATTATTGTTGTGTCCCCGGTGCCGGCCTTAGAGGCTGTCACCAAAGCAAGCATTCCTAACGCTAAAGCATTACATCAATGGGCAACGTCTCTGACCGCCACTGATGTCGATTACATTTTTTATCCAAAACTTCAGACACAAGAGTTTCTCCAGTACGAACAAGAGTACCCCGCTCCTCTAAATATTTTGCCACTAGACAGGTACCATACTGTCATATACACTGATGGTTCAGCACAACCGGCTGTAGGTACTAAACATCAATACTCAGCAGCTTGCGCAGCCATGAGCGGAGTGATGGAAGATGGAGTCTTCCACCCTCACAATACCTACACGCAGACCTCAGGCAACTGCACAGCCCAGTTGCCTGAACTTAAAGCTCTTATATTAGCGCTCGAACATACTGAGCCAGGATGCCTGACTTTAATAGTCTGTGACTCATACTACTGCATTCAGTCATATAACAATTATCTTAATCATTGGAAGCTGAATGGGTTTAGAGATTCTAAAGGGAACACCATTAAACACAAAATATTGTGGGGGGGGGTGGCTGATCTTAAGGATAAGCTACCGTGTGTCCATGTAGTACATACATTGGGCCACCAATGTGTAGGAGTACACATTACTGGCAATACATTGACTGATGAAGCGGCCAAAGCAGCAGTAGCTACAACCTCTTTGGCTCCAGTGACTCATTCACAAACAAGATTGGATAATGAAATACTGACTGCCGTGAAAGCTTCGGCTGCAGGCAAGCCCCTTCCAAAGGGATACCCTACAAACTATACTTACCATATCAGTGCACAGAATGTTGCCTACGCAACAATTCCTGGGGTTTGAGATCGTGTGATCCCCAACGAAGACCAGAGATTAGATCTAGTAAAAGCAGCGCATGAGGGTGTCGCTTCTGCACATGCTGGTATATCGGCCATGATAACACTCTTACAGAAACGCTTCTGGTGGCCTGGTCTATGCAGATGGACAAAGAAATATGTCCTTTGCTGTGACATTTCCCAGCAGATAAAGGGCTCTAATATCAAACGCCCACTGCAGACATCCCTCTTAGGGTCCAACAGGCCACTACAGTGTGTGTACCTGGACCATTGTGGTCCCTTACAGCCTGATGGGGCATACAAATACATTTTAGTCGCTGTAGATTCTTGTTCTAGATTCCTATGGGTATGGCCACAGCGGTCAGCTGATGCTCGGACTGTTATAAAAGACTTGCTGATCTTTATCGGTACATATGCGGTTGCAGCTTTCCATTCGGACCAAAGGCATTTGCCTCAAAGGCATTCAGGGACGCCATTGGGACGATGGCTGTTGAACTCCATTACTCCTCACCATACCATCCCAAGGGAAATTTGGTTTTGGAGAGGCGAAATCGTGATCTAAAGCAGTCCTTAACAGCTCGAATACTAGGTTCAGGCCGCAGTTGGTTACATCACCTATATGGGGTACAGAGGGCACTGAATAATCTGCCAAGACGGTCCGTGGGGGGAAGCACTCCTGATGAGGTTCTCTTTGGGATACCTATGTATGTCCCAGATCTTGATGCCTCTGGTATGGTGGCAGCAGAAACACCATTTGACATAAATGAACGTCTCACTGTCTTACAGGAGCTTCAGGAATTCCGTGATGATAAATCATCTACCAGTGCTGCCACCTTAGGAATAAGGGATTTAGCGAAAACTTTGACTGGCTGGATTCCTAAAGTTGGGGATCTGGTTTGTGAGAAGATCGCTGTGAAGAAGGAATTCGGCCCATCATACAGAGCACCTGTACCGGTCTTGGGAATTCAAGGTACCAGGATTGTCATCTTACCACCACTGTCTAGTTCTCGAACTAACAGATTCATTTCCATTGATGACATCGAACTACACCATGTGGCCGATCCTTCACAGTAGACCAAGAGGTCCCTTGGGTGGTTGCTGATCCCCTCTCACTACACAACAGGACATACATCTACATAGTAGGATGAACAACACTACTACGGACTATGCAACAATGTCCAATGCTGTTCCAGATACCTCCTCGACCATCGGGAGGGCGGAAAATGAACTTTTGATATTTCCAGTCACCACTTCGATGACCACTCCTGTCCAAGATTTGGCTGTTTTTCACCCAAACACCTCACAGACTGTTGACACTGTCTACCAAGAGCCGCTGAGTAAAGTGGACCAAAGTACAGATAATGCACCGGCTCCTGTGTTTGCAGAGACTACCTCTGGCTACTTCATTGACATTGATGACTTTTCTTCAGACACATCCACTACTGTGATTGACAATGTTTCAAAAAGAAGTGAGCTGTATCAATGGCTTAAAAAGAACTATTTAATATACCTGTAGAACTATTTATGGTTCTGTCTGACATTTTTAGCATTATTCTTATGGATTGGTTTGTGACTGTTTTCTTTTTGCTCATAAATGGTCACTATATTCCTGATCGCTCCTCTGTTGAGCCTGTTGATGAAGTTTTAGCTCCATATCATTCCTCACATAAGGTCCGGAGAGACTTGTCCCCTGTAAATGTTACAGCAATACCGATTTCTGATGGGATTGTGTGGGACAAAGTTCCCTTTGATATATACAGGCCTACAGAGATTATTCAAATACCATACGTGTTCAAAATATCTATGACAGATGTAATTACACCTGATGTTGTCTCTGATGATTGGAATGTCCAAACAGTTGATTCCATGCTAACTGAAATGAAGGACTATTCTGCTTTTGAAAGTGATGATGTATATGAACATACAATGAATTATGGGGAAATGTTCTGCTATAACAATTGGGGACATTACTACCTACACTGTGCCACTAGATATAGACCAGTATTAAACTACACACAGTGGGAACACTGTTCTACACCACCAGTGGGGAGCCCAAAATACTATAGTGATACATTTACATATTTTTCTGGCCATGATACAAAAAAAGCAGAGTCATATTATTTTAAAATACCTCCAGTACAAATTAGAAAATTTTTGCTAACTGACACAAAACTGATATATTCAGATCCCTTTGTTTTCCAGCTCGCAGTTAAAGATTACGAATACTTGAAGAGCACTATTGACTTGAAAAGTGTATGGGGAATACAAGATTGGCAGATACAGGGTAGGGAAGCTTTATTTCGAGCATGCCTGATTCCTGTGCAAATGATTTTCTTAAATGATACTATTCAGCAGACATCCTGTCTGGGTTGGCAAAAATGAAAGACATGAACACGTCCAGTATCCCCACTCCGGCAAGGTTTAAAGATTGGCAATATTCCCTTAATATCACCGGGGAAAAGCTAGATGCAATGGTCAAGGCTGGTACCTATAATTCTTCTCTTTCCAGTCCCGGTGGGTGGTTAATATGGCCCACTGACACTGATGAGTGTCAAGCGCGTTTCTTGAACTCTTCAGGGGTTTTTTCAATTAACAGGCCAGACCCTCGCTTTGTATCGGATCAACATACAGGTATAATTACAACATACAGTGTGGGTAAACTGTGCCAGCAATGGGTGCAGACTAACACATTAGCCGCAGTTAAGAAACATCTGAAGATGTAGACTTGCAGGATTTTCTGATGGGTCCTAGAAAACAGCATTCAAAAAGGTTTCTATATGCTATGTACAATGAAATTTGGAAACGTTCACCGATTGAGGCTGCTGCGCGTTAAAGGCAATTGGCTAAGGAAAATGTAGAGAAGGCTTTAGCGGTTGTCGACAACAGCATGAATACTCTGTCCAATAGGATTTATTCACTATCGAACATAGTGTTGTTTGCTATTGATATCACTCAGACAGACTTGTCCCGGCTATATCATGGACAAACACAGCTAAGTTCCATCATGCAGTTGGGTTGGACTTTACAGACACTGAAAAATGGCTGTATTCAATGGAAGTACATTAACGGGAGTGAATTCTTCACTGCTTTTAATTTTTCCAGAGAACAACAGACAATGGCTAAAAGGGAGGCTAGTTTCACCATTGGCTAAAAGGGAGGCTAGTTTCACCATGCTTCAAGTAGAAAAACTAGATAAGTTGTTCTTCACAGTAGCAGAGAGTCCTTAAACTATCTGGCTCTTACATGGCATAATTAATTTACCCATTTCTACTTTTCATTTCTCAAACTGCCTGAAACATCTTGCACTGGAAAGGTACGAGCATCTAGGAGATAGCTATATTAAGGAAGAGTGTGAGTTGCCCTTTGATTATAAATGTCTGAATGGCAAAACAGAGGTCTTTCTTAGCGGAAGTGAATGTGAGACTGCTTTTAGTCATTCGATGATATGTAAGCAGGTGTCCCTTCATGGTCTTTGTAATGAGGGGGCCTGTTTACTGAAGGGTACTCCCGTCCCTTTGATTCGCCCGGTATTTCATTTACTTTCCAATGGAAGTTATGTGGTACTGAACGATCAAAGTTGTTGCGGCATGCAACCAGGAATTGCCTACTCAATCTCGGTTTTGAAGGTCGTTACAAGTTGTGGACATAGATACTATTAATGTGAACTATGACAAGCTGAGCAGGCTAAAGGCGCTATTGTTTCAAAAACAGGTCACCGGGACATCCGCAAAAGAGGCATATGTTCTCCAGATTGCGAGGTCATCAGCCGAGATACAATCCCTATTAAAAACCAACTTCCCCAAGCACTTTGGGGAACTGGTATCCAGAATATTCAATGCTTCAAGCACTACTGGGATTGTCCACTTCTTTAAGGCTGTCGGGTCTGGTTTCGTGTCTATCATCCAGACTGTCTTCAGAGTCATGGAGTCATCCCGTCGGACATCCATTCACTCTTTTCAAGTGCGTTTGGTGGCTTTCCAATTATTTTAGCTTTGATTGGCAGACTACTACTGCTATTTCTTCTGATTCGCAGTGGTTGTTTCTTTCCAGCTACGCAGAGCAATAGAGCTGCTCCCACCAACTCCGCTGTGCCGTGAGCACATGGTTCGGATCTTCGGTGAACCCTTGCTGGTGGAATTGGAGCATGATTGGTCGTTGTCATTTCGGCCCCTTCTCTGGTGCGTACAACCAGTTTTCCGCTGCATATGGTGCCTCTTTGAACACCTGCCAATGGTCTGTCTTGCTGTTGCACCGACATCTCCTGTGGACTATGAACTACTGATGTCCCCGATGAGGGTTCATACACGGTCGTGCCCCTTGAGACTGAGGTTGCTCCGTGAGGCCACCTATGAGCCTTTCGTTTTGAGATCTACCAACACTGCAACGGATGACTACACCAGAAAGTACTACTCACTACTGCTCTGTGGATCCGTTTGTCCGCCCAGCACTTGATTTAACATCAGATGATGTTGACTCATTTTTTAGGTCCTTGGTTGGTGACTTCGATGACACTCTTCGAGATCACGTGTTTTTTTAGCTAGGTTTTATGCTTTTGCCTTTTTAGTTCAGAGCAATTTTAGCATTTGGGTTCCTGTACCTTCATCATACCTGTTACGGCAATGGGGAGGGTGTAGTGAATCCTAATTTGTTTTAATAGGATTACAGGAGTTAGCTTAGCCTTTGGCTTGCAGACTCATGCCCCCGTCACCTAGTGACTTTTAACCTACTTAGCTTGCTCTGTCTTAGCCCACTTAATTATTTAATTCATCTAAGATGGCTGCCTTGTTTATAGTTAGGCCACTTGTTATGCTTTGCATTATCAGTGCCACCGCGCTAAGGCGTCAAGATCAAACAACAAAGACAAACAAACAGTAGGTGTTCACACTTAGGGATTTTCCCTCTCTATACTTTCGAGGGATTTGTTTATAATAATTGCCATCACAAGCATGTCTGTTATCTATTGCTTGGGAACACACCTACGTCAGGGGTCCTGGTAGATCTGTATAAATACATCACACTTTAGACAGATAATCAGAGGGATTCCGACCAGAGGGCATCTCCACCATCGTTGATACCGATGCTGCACGTCGTCTTGACGCTGACCTAGTTTTCGTGTCCCTGCAGAGTCTGAGATAGAAACCTCATTCCAAGGTAACGAGGGATGCTGGCTCCTCTCATGGACATGGCATTGGCAGATTAAGTTTGGCAAACCCAGCTCTCTTTTAGGTAGGAGGTTAGGCCTATCACATTAGCGTATTAGGGCATATTACATCTTGTATGTCTTTTACATGCATTGCAAGATGGTGGGGGTCTTCGTAATAATGACTCTGGTCTTCACAATTCTGTTTCTTGCACTATTCATTATCCTAATCATTGCAGCCCATGCAACATATCACAAATTGCAGTTGTGTTACATAAAAACTATAGAAACTTTACTGCATCTTTGTTATTGCCTCTGTTTGTATGAGACATGATACATCTGTGAGAAAGGGGTAATCTCCGTTTAACCACAACATTCCCTGAGATGTCTTATTCTCGAGCCCATGCATAAAGGCTGCCACAAATCACCTTTTACTATTGTGTTTCTGTTGAGGTGCTGCTGGTGAGCCGGTAAGGTTGGGACAACAGTTGCGACTTGTTGTAGGATAGGCAGTCGCCTACAGACAAAAGTACTGTCATCTTTAAACCAGCAGTCTTGCCTAGAACAAGAGTCCAAACTACGACACAAGCTTCATACACAGACTCTAAAATGTCTTTGATGAGGGACAAAGGATATCTGTCTTTGACTTTGCTGGACAACACCCTTCTTTTATTTAAACATTTCCCTTGATGTCCTAAGGGCTTTGTGAGACCCCGGGAAAGAAGATTAGTGGCAAGCTCCACTCTCTGCCCACCCCACTGGGATGGAAGACTACGTTTCGCTACTACAAGAACAGTTGCCCATGCACAGTGGATTGCTCACTCCGACCAGTATTTTCCCTGGTGACAGGTGGGTGGATCCCTGCCTGGGGATGCAGTCACCACAAGCAGGGATCCACTTGTCAGCAGTAGAGCTAAAAAGGGGACATTGTCCCATTTCCAGGTGTACCAGTCCTGCACAGATCAGTACACAGGAGCCACAGTTATCACCCTGCCTGAGCTCCAATCAAAGTGGAAGCAGACTGCTCCTAATGGGTCTTTGTTTACTGGGCCATCAGTGTGCTGTGCATGCTGAGTGTCACAGCACTTAAAACAACACAACTCAGGATGCCAGGGAATCTCCTCCCTCTGAACCCAACTTATTTTTTTTAAAGGAAATTCACCAGAGCATTTTATTCTTTAATGTAATGGATGGCCCTCTGATATCCATTATGGATGTGATGCACTGCATTAAAGAGGATAACATCTTAGACTCCAGGGCTCAGTAAGTTTCAGGTGCAATCATAATATCAGATTTCAATGTTAGTTATTTAAAATGGGGCATTATAGGTGAGTGTTGGTGCTGTTTCTATACCAAATAACACATGTAGCCATATTTATCTGAAATTTCCCCCAGTAAACTTTAGTAAAATTGGCCAGACAAATGACACATGAAGAAAAGTGCAGGTATACATAATTAATGTGAAATGTATAATTGTAGTATCTATGTAAGCAAGGATTTGTGCAGTGATCAGAAAATAGCAGGGTCACTCTTAATATAATGAGGGCCAAAGAAGCTAAGATATCCTTAATTTGGATGTATGGCTTTGAGCACTCACCTCAAAGACTATGAACTTTCTGGTTAATGGAAACAGTGGAATAGTTCTTGTTAATGAGAATTGATCTTTCACTAGAATCTCTTCAGAGGATGTGGGTCGTTCTGGATTGAGATTCAAAGGGTAGTTTTTTTAACTATGAGCCTGATTCACAAAAGCTATTTTGGAGAACCGGCAATAGTACTCCATTAGTACTTCATGTACTACAAAGTGCAGTTCACAAACCTGCAGCTGGAGCTCTCTACTTCTACACTATCTTTTCTGTAAAGAGATCTCAGCCCACACTGAGGGACCTAAGCACAGAAAAGTAAAGGATAAAGTAGTAAATGCAGAAGGGAAATGGTAGAGTAGTGGGAAAATAGAGGCTGGTCATTATAATATGGGTGGGCTTAATGTGAATTTAAGGATGGGTAATGCTAATACAAAATACACACAGATATGAGGGTGCTAGTCACAAAATACACTCTAATTGTATTACAGAATAATCTTAAACCATAGAGAGGACTGGACTGATTCACCCCTACAGACTTTGTGCCAGGAGGCACTGATGCTCCTTCCTGCCTCCCGCCCAAGCATTTATCATTGCAAAATCTTTCATTTTCCAGAGGACTGGGCTGTTTCTGGTGACTTCATCCCCCAACAGGCTTTACGCCAGAAGGCTCCAATGCTCCTTCGCGTTTCCTGTCCAACTGCTTATCAGCGCAAAAATGTCTAAGTACACAGGGCATGCCTGGGCAAAGCCCAAGTCAAGGGTGGGCCCATCCTGCGCCTGTCAGTGCTTAGAAAAGGCAGGGCAGGGGCTCCCCCTTAATTTTTCAGTGTGGATCCTGGGACTAGTTTATCCTTTATTGCCATCCTTGTCTTATTATCAAGGTAGTATTGTTGTTAAATAATGCCCTGACTGTCTTGCTATCCTTGACTGTAACCAGGGTCGCTGGAATTATGCGGCTGTGGCGATTTTTTCATAATTACGGATTTGCTGTATTTGCCACTTAACCCCTCATCTACCACGTATTCTGCAGATTGTAAAAAAAAAAATGTTTCTAGCTCAAATGGTTCCAAAGTTACAAAAAATGCAGCAATATGTGTTGCCACGTAGTGAAGGGCCCTTTGCAAAACTGGACTGGTCACCCTTTTTTCTTGCTTATTGCTACGGGTATTAAAATGGTACTAATGAGCTGCAACCAATGCCCAGACAGTGTTATGAAGTTTAAAAATGTTGAATTAATGAAGTAATATTATTACTAAATGTGCTGCATTATTCAGCATAATTTGCCTTTCACTGCTGCATAATTTACTAAACCCTGGCGCATAATTTGATCCTCTCATTGCACACAATTCCAGTGGCCCTGACTGTACTTGATTGTTGCTACACTAGTTTGTTTTCCCTACCAATTGGGAGCTGCTTTTTCCCTTTGTCACCAGCAGCTCTACATCTGTGATTTTGCTATACTGATCCATGTGCTTCACCGCGGCTGAAAATGTGGCAGGTGACAATTAGCAGGGCAGCATTATTCATAATTAAGGATCCCATTTTTCCATTTTTACTGATTTTTACATATGAATACAGACAGAAAACAATGTGTTTCCTGTCTGCATTTATTTTTAAAAGTGGATAAATACTGAAAACTGTACTTCTAATGAGTAACTTTCCATGCTGTTTGTTGTGAATTTCAAGACAACAGGTGAGCAGTCAGACAGCAAGTGCAGTCAAACGCAGGTTAAGATATCTTTAAATACAGGCATATCTTACAATATATTTGTAGTAAATTGCTAATATTGACCTGTGTGTGTAGCGTTTTGCTATATTTGGCTGCTGAATTTGCTAAAATGTGATAGGCATCAAAGTATGACTGTATTTTTAGCATTTAAATAAATGTGGAAATGTACCATTTTTGACTCCATTTATTTGCAAACCACAAAATAAATATGGGTAAATACTGAAAATGTGGCCAGAAAATAAACATAAATAAATACAGACGGAATAAATACCATAAAACCGGGAGCCCTATTTATAGTTCTCCAGTGACAAGGCGGCGGCACCTTGCATTGCCAGCACTCGTACTGTTTTGGTGTAAATCGAGTTCTCCCACAATGCTCTTATCCCCCTCCAGCACAAATTGCTTCCAACAGTAGCTCTTGTGTGAGCTATTTGATTATATGACGGAACACCGAATTAAAAACAACTACTAACCTTAACAACGAGGTCGGAACACAGACCTCGTCCTTACTACTAATGATTTTACCACGAATGCCTTAACAACGATATTTCGTTGTAAATGCATTTCTGATAAAATCATTAGCAATAGGCACCATTCACCCTACATCCCTCACCCCCACCCCCCCCAACCCCACCCCAAAACCTTAAACCCCCTGACCCCCCACCCACTCCCCAAAACCAAAAACGCCCCACCCCCCAACCCCACCCCAAAACCTAAAACCCCTGACCCCCCACCCACTCCCCAAAACCAAAAACGCCCCACCCCCCCAAACCCACCCTAAAACCTAAAACCCCCTGACCCCCCCACCCACTCCCCAAAACCAAAAACGCCCCACCCCCCCAACCCCACCCCAAAACCTAAAACCCCCTGACCCCCACCCACTCCCCAAAACCAAAAATGCCCCAACCCCACCCCAAAACCTAAAACTCCCTGACCCCCCACCCCATCCCCAAAACCAAAAACGCCCCACCCCCCCAACCCCACCCCAAAATCTAAAACCCCCTAACCCCCCACCCCCTCCCCAAAACCAAAAACGCCCCACCCCCCCAACCCCACCCCAAAACCTAAAACCCCCTAACCCCCCACCCCCTCCCCAAAACCAAAAACGCCCCACCCCCCCAACCCCACCCCAAAACCTAAAACCCCCTGACCCCTCACCCCCTCCCCAAAAACGCCCCACCCCCCAACCCCACCCCAAAAGCTAAACCCACCACTTACCTTCGCCAACTCTCTTCTTTGTACCTTAACCACGCATGTTTGTTGTTCAGAATATACGTAGTTAAGGCACAAAAATACGAAGTCGTGGTTAAAAAAAACGTTGTTACGTAGGGGCTTGTTTGACCTACTGCTTGTGTGACTCACCCTGACAGCAGCTAATTGTGTATGTAATCTGGGGTGCCAAACTTGCCCTCATGCTGCCTGTAAGAATAAAGGGGGAGGGCCTCTTCCAAGGTTTTATCCGCTCAGAAGTTGGGAGTTGATCTAGTTGACTGACTGATATTCTGTGGCTTCTCTTTGCTGGGCTAACTGTTGATTTCTTTTTCCCCTCTTCTGCAGCTCAAAAGCACTTACTATAGGCAGCTCAGATCTAGAACAAGGTCCTCAGATAGATTTCACTTTGGCGATACCCAACTGTGTTCTAGCGCAAGGTGGTGGCTACTCGTAGAGTCTAATTTACGAGGCCCGTGGTGCAGGGCAGGACAGCAAGTGCCTTGCTGCGCTGCCCTGCACCACCAGAAAAGGGCAAATATGCTCCATATCTACAAGATACGGTGCATTTCTGTCCTCTACCCTTGATCTGGCGCACAAATCGCTGCCTAGCACCAACGCAGACACCCTTGCACCATGGTGCATGGGTGCCTGCTTTGTGGGGTTGATTGTTTTTGTGCAGGAAGCAGCACCTTCCTGCACAAAAACAATCTCAAGATGTAGGAAGAGGAAAAACTGTGGAGAAATAAACATATTTCTTCCCAATGTGTCATTCTTACACCACCCCTCAGATGGCGTGGGAATTTGACGCATTCCCAGACTTGTAAATCTGGGAATGCATCAGATTCCTTCCGGTTCCATGGATGTTGCGTGGGAACACCTGAAGCAAAACCCATGGAATGCCCCTTTCAAGCCTCTTTCACGCAGTGTTATGTGTGAAAGGGGTCCATATTTACAAGGCCATGAAAAGCCACAAGTGGCCTTGTAAATGTGGGCTGGCACACTGCGCCACAGGAACATTAAAAAATATGATTCTCCGGTGGCGCAGTGTGTCTCTAGGGCCTCGTAAATGAGGCCGATTGTGTTTTTCATGCAATCTCTTGGTTATAGTACAGTCAACTGTAGCTATTTCACTTTGATTAGACTTGGCGTTCGTAGTAGGATTCTTAGGGGCAGATTAATGAAAAGTGGTGCTGGATGCAGCACCACCTTTCTTGTTAGGGAACTAGCGGCAAAATTTTTAACACTAGGTTGGCGCTTTGCAGGATTAGCACAGAAAATGTTGACGCTAATCTGGCAAAGCACATTGAGGCCCATTATAAATAACGGCATGCCTCCTTTTAACGCTTGCTCTGTGCAGGCATTAAAAATGTCATAAAAATGGCACAAAGAAATCTTTCAGATGTTTTATGCATGTATTGCCACTTTGTAAATATGGTGCGGTGTTTCTGCCATAATATTGCCATGTTAGCTTAAACAAATTATGCTAATGTGGCGATATATGGCGATAGGCCCTCTTAAATCAGGGCCTTAGTCTCCTACTCCTGACTGAAACCCTTTGTGATGTGACCGAATGGGCTTACTGATGTGTAGTTGGGCCCTTGATTAGCTTTAGTCGGACTACATAAAGAGGATTCATCCCTTTTCTTTTCAGTGCCTTCCTCGGGGCTGTACAGGCTTCCACGGCATCAAACGTAAAGCGTCAGAGAAAACGCAGGATGCTGGAAGCCTAAGGAAACAGCCTAGGCATGCCGTAGATGATTGCACACTGGACGAAATAGATGTCCTGATAGAGGAGGTAGAGGACCTCCTAGTCACGAAGGAAAAGGGGAAAAAGATGGGGAAGAGAGATAAGGGAAACATAAATTCATTTTTTTTTAAATCACAAAATTCTGTAACTTCATCTTTTAAGGACACATGCTACCTCTGTTCCGATTATTATAGAAAATCTCTCCACCCAAGAACCAGCTCTGGTAAATAACACACAGATTGTGAGAGTCGATTGTAAAAATTGTAAAAATAGGTATAAGGCTTTGGCAAGTGTGGATGAGGATAAATCTGCTCATGGCCAAGAAAGTGTTGCATCTACCGGCCTTATCCCAACATTGACATCGGGGTCCGAGCCCAATATCGAACTTATTACTTGGAAGGAAGAGAAACTGGGTTTAAAATATCTCGTGCTCAGATTCTCTAAGAACCTGACCGGGAAAATTAACAACTTATCGGCTTTACTGGCAGAGGTTGTCCCAAATGCTGACCAAACCAGAGAGGCCTCTGCTAAAGCTTTGAGCGCTACACTGACTAGTGACATAAGTATTAATGCTTGCCCTGCACTCCCTCCCAATCAGTGCAATTTACGTCTACCACCATGTTCAATTTGGTATGGCCTCCCTAATTCCACATACTAATGTGCCTCAGAGATGGAGCTCACATAACAATTTGGGGAAGCAACAGCATCAAGTGCCCAAATCTCTAGCAGAAATTAGTTCTCTCACGAGCACCCAGCCAACAAGACTTATAGGAAAATGTTTGCTTTTTCAAAATCATAAAGGTTAGTCTCCCAACAGGCAGGAGCTTCTCTAAGCCTTCAGCCATTGATGTGACAAATGTTCCTAACCTTCCTGAAAGCATGAGAGAAACACGTGAATCCCTTACTAACAAAGTAATCCATTAGCTCCGTAAAATGCGGGCTGCAGATCAATATTCAGAGAGGATCTGTTAGATGTTTCCCGCATCTTTGGGAAGCACTCACCCCATGATTGCCGATGTGCGCGGCTTGCCGATTATACTTTAGTTGAGGGTCTCATTGCACTGGAACTTAGGTTTGGACCTAGCACAGATTTGAGTATATGATTAAAGTTAAATTCCTACATTGAGCTCCCAAGCACCAACACGTCAGGAGCCCACTACACAACTCCAACATGCTAACTTCCGCCATGCTCTTTCTTCTTCCAGCAAATTATCAGCCATAGACTGACCACACCAGCCCCTATAGACTCAAGGATTAACTTTCTAGGAAGGCCTTAGCAGCTGTATACTTAAACCTATCCCTGTAGCCGTGGAATGTCTAGATAACGGCCCTAGACGTATGGAACCACTGTCACAGGCCTATCTGACCCCTAGAATGGAATGGTCACTAATTTTAGAGCCAATATAAAACATCTAATGCCAGCAAGCAACTATCCTGATGCAACTATCAATCAATTGTTGTGGAATGTTGCTGTGATATGAGCCAAGCAAAGTGATCCCGAATGGGATGCATTTATTGAGCAGCACCACATCATCCTTTTGTAGGAAAGCAAACCGGTACTTAGAATAGGCTATCTATCCTTCCAAGTGAACGCTATACCCTCCATGACATGTAGAGCCTCTGGGAGTCTGCTAATTTGGTTAAGGATGAACAGATTTAATAGTACTAAGATCAGTACTACTGATAGTAAAGACACCTTTGGTACTATTATCACTAGTGGCAGCCCCCCTATGACTAAGCAGATTGCCATGTCCAAGTCTACATTTGTTCTATTCCAGACAATTCTAAAACTGGCTCCACAGATCAACTGTCCCTAATGCTTGAGGAAATGCACCCACGTGTCTCTGGCAGGCAATTGTAACACAGCTATTACATTTGGGAAATCTTTACTCACCCTAACAAAGGAACAAGATGAGGCAGAGTGCATCCTTGAACAATGCCGAATAGCCACAAGCATTCACGGGTAGCCGAGCGAATTATTGGCATTGTGATAACACTTGGGCTCAGGGCTTTAAATGGCCGCACACCCTGTGACATTCTAAGTAAACCAACTTTTCAAAGTAGGCTGCATTGTAGCACTATTGACTAGATATTCTTTTATATCAGAGTGGTCCCAAGTGGTTGATATGGAGGTAGCGCCAATTGCGATAGCGACCATGATGCCGTTTGTGAACAGTCCTAGCTGGGTTTCCCTCTCACAAACATTCTTACAGAATCAGATATGTCCACAAAATCAATTTTTGTTACTAATAATTGTCAGAACATGAAATGGGCAAGGATCTCTAATATCAATAAAGCCTTAAGCTCCTTTTACCTGAGTTTTTTTACAGTTATTTAGTTCTCGTGACTTAAGGGCCACAAATGTCACTGGGTTCGTCAGTCTCCATTGGGAGCTGGTGAACCAACTAAAATTACATCTCACTAAAGAAAGACGGAGAGGCCATTAGGCCAATTCCCAACCTAGATGGTTTTCCCCACAGTGTAGAGAAGCCAAGGAGGAGCTCCTTAAAGTCTTGATGAAAGGAGAGAGCATTGTGGTATGGGGAGCAAGGAAATCTTATAAAGCAATTCTACAAACCAGCAAGAAATCATGGGAGGAAGCCCAGTGGAAGGATCTAACTGACTTACTATGCAACAATATTATGAGGGCCTTCTGGAAGATTATGGCCAATGGGAGCTGTACCCGAGGCGTCAATCCTGACGCTGTTGTTCAGCCTGAACTATGGGTGTCTCACTTCACCAAGCTCTATAAGAAGCAGGCTTCAAATTCCCCGTTGCTTGGCAGTGTGGAAAAATTCCTGAGGTTGTTTGCCATAATGGAGATAACACCATGACTCCTGTAGAGTTTGATTTGGAAGAAACTGGGTGAAAAAGCTCCTGACCCAAATGGCACATCTGGGAACTTGTACGTGTCCGAACCAACGGTCTAGGTTCCTCATATAAATAGTTGATCAATTTAAGCCAAAAGATCTTCTGTAGGCAGGTTCTTACTAGACTTCTCGAGTGGGCGTCCAAACATAATTTCCTCTCTAATTTCCAGGCAGGGTTCAGAAGCAAGGTTAGTACCCTGGATCAGGTTCTCTGTCTTAAGATAATAAGCTGGAAATACATTGACCTGAGGTGGGATCATGTATATGTGGCTTTTATGGGCCGAGGGCCACTTTTGACCTTGTTCCCAAGGAAAGCTTATGGCGGGTCCTAAGGGAGTATGGGGTCCAAGCAACCTCTTATATTTTTATCTTGAAAAGCCTCCAACTCTCAAATGTACTCCCAGATGAGATGCAGATCTTACACCCAGAATCCCAAGCAGATTTGCATCTTAGCCCCTACACGGTTCAATGTATACTTTAATTGCGTAGTTGACAATTACAAGTTGACAAAGTGGCTTGCAAACTGTAATCATGATGTCTCAAAATCTGCAGGCACTAGCACTCCTGTGCTCATGTTCGCAGACTACACGCTGGTAATTTCTAGGAATCCCATGGGGTTGCAGCCCTTCTGGATACATTTGCTTTATATTGTGCGACCAGAAGGTTTGAGGTAGGGACTTCTAAATTCAAATGTATGGCAATTAGACCCCATCGTTCATTTGGGGGTACTGTGTTCATTGAGGGATCCACCATAGAAGAGTCAATTGCTTTGATTATATATGGCTATAAGCACCTTATGGGATGAAATTTACCACCATCTACGGATAAATCTATAATTGATTGGACTATTGGATTTACATCATATGAACTGGTAGCCACTTCCATTAGCGGATGTCTCACAGACAGAGGACTTTCTGGTATTTCGTTGCCAAATGGAACTTCATGTGAAAGGACAATGGTTTTATTGCGCTTTTGGTGCCAGTGAATAGTTATTTTTTGATTTTCTATAGTATTGTATCTATTTTGAATTCTACAATTAATCTGTTGTTTTTTTCTGTGTATATAGTAATGCAACAATATTAAAATTAACAATGATCATACTGAATGTGGACACCCATATGTTTGAACTCATTTGATTGCATTTCTTCTTATATACTGTTTTTGAAACACATTTCCTCATATGTTCCTATCAGGTACTGTATTATTCAACATATATATATTTATTCGAGTGCTCCACTAGTATTTAATAATTTTGCTTTGATTATTTAGGCAACAGGCTGACTGAGAACAGCTCTTGGAGCCGCACATTGTGAAAATTGAAATTACACTATAGCATAGAGTGACTGCCCTTCTGAGGAAATTTAAGGACACTTCAAGCGATGCAATCCCTCCTGTGCTTGTAGTCTACAGGGCCCAGCCCTAAATGGGACCACCTATGGTACAGACCTCTGTGGAAGCACTGATACTTCTCTTCTTGTGTGAGTAGAAATTAAATTAATCAGATCAATCCTCAATCAGATCACAAGCTCTGTATTGGTCCCCACTCACTTTGACACTGCACTGAAAGAGGTTGACGCCATTGTATATCTAAAGATGTTGAAGTATTGGATACAAATATGGTCAGTCCCTGAGTTAGCCACGTACTGCGATGCCTTAGTTAAGACTATTACACAGTAAAATGGAAGGCTCTCTGAATTTGACCTCTGACTGTCCCTTCTGTCCACTGACTATTGAGTCACAGGACCGATTCATGTTTTTCTGTCTAGGGTATGGGACTCCAAGAAAGAGATGGATAGTACCGCTCTGTAGTCCTTTAGGTACAACTCACTACTGGGAGACTGCATGGCTCATGAGGTGTGACACCTCGGAGCAACTTGTTTTCGCTATATCAAGATACCTACTGTGTGTTTGGTGAATAAGATCAGAGAAACTTGGCAAACAGTCAGATAATCCCCCAAAAGGTCCAATGTCTTTCTGTTTTCTGGCCTGCTACAACTAAGGTCTAATGTTTTACTGTTTTCTGGCTCGCTATAACCATGCCACTTTTGAACTTCAATTTGCTCAAATATGTTTGATTTATTGCATGTTCTTAGGATTTTTAAATGTGTGTAACATTTTAGATATTGCATTTTAAATGTAAATTATTGGTTATTTATTAATGGCACGACACCCGACAAGTTGTACTTTTATAATTGTGCCAAGTTAGGTCAATGTATAGTCACTACCAGAAGACAGGGTGGACCTTTTTAGGCCCTTGATGGAGCATTTTCTATGCTCCAATTTGAGGTTGATGATCTTGGAGTCCGTGCAAGGGAAGAATTAGATAGTCAGACAAAGTGTCAATCAACACTTTGGTCACACAATGAAAACCCGAATCAGAAATAAAGATAAAGGATTTTATTACAAATTAACATTCAGGTTAATGTAAACAAATCTCAAGAAAATACTTTAAAGATGCAATCTTACCATAGAGAATCCAAATCTTCTGGAGATATTTAATTGAGTTAGCATAAGAGAAACCAAACACTCTGTAACCAAAATGCAGAATATTAACAGCAGAATCTGGTGTTCTGAAAGTAAAGGTTGCCCGATTTTCTTACACGTTAGTGCAAGTCAAAGAATATAGCAACGTTAACTATGGACAATTAGGGAAAGTTCTCTAGAACCTAAGCTTATCAAAAATTGAATCTAACTAAAAAACATGCGAATGAAAGTGAAGAGCAAAAATAAAACAAAAAGAATTTGGAGAAAGGAATTTGAAAGAAAGGGATATGAGAAAGGGGAGGGGTCAGCATTTCAGAAGCTCGGTCAGTGGTCATTTTAGGGAGTAAATTGTAAGCCTAAACTACACTGAGCAAGACATGGGGCTAAGGGGAAAGTCAGAGGTCTGTACCTCTCAAAGTCCAAGGGTTTCTGCCCTATTATCAATCAGTGAAAATCCTAGTTAATACTGCAATTAATCCAGTGGAAAACACCCATCGATCAGACCATCACATATTCCATTCTTCTTTCATCTCACGGTAAAACTTGTTACAGTAAGTTTAGATCCCAAGGAAAGTTTGAGAGCGTTGCTGTCCTTGGTCTTCTGAACATCATTTGTAACAAGCATGAATAGGATCAATCATTTCTCAATCGATCTCTCCACGTGCCTTCACCAAGGGTGTTTTCTCAGGCCCTCTATATGCAAGACAATAGTACATTTATTTCTAAACTAACATTTCATGGAAAAATACTTGAAATGATGACAAATTAGCAGGAAATGGAAAACAGTTTCTCACCTTAAGGAAATTCCAGGCCTAGTAAAGTCAATTGCACTTGTAATTTCACATTGTACTGTGCATGCACTTAATTCTACATTCATATAATGTTAGTTATACTTTCTCATTTTATGCTTTGTTACAATTAATAAAACAAAATTAAAGTGCTAAATCATGTAATTGAAAATAATGGGGAACTCCATTTTTCAAAGTTAATCAACAACATTAGAGCACATGTTACATGAACTATTATCATTTTAAAGGTAAACATTTCTATAAAATGTGAGGATCATTATAAGTACAAATCAGAGATTATATTTTCCTTTTTGAAGTTAATGCACACAGTAAATGTATTTTCTAACACTACAGTGGATGCACTTCAGTTCTGACTTCGAGTGCACCACTTTACCATAGAGAATGGTCAAAACACACAGTTGTTATATGCCATTGGTACATATACATCATATTTATGATGTCAAGGGTAGCAGCCAATTGTCTGCTGTGCCACCCTCACCTGTGATATGTGTTCTGTGCAACATTTTATGTAACCTTTTAGGGGTGAGAGAACAGAAGAGCAACAAACTGTGAATTAATTATGATGATGTATGTGTTTAACCTTTATGGCTTATGACCAAAATAAAGTATGTTCTACTATAGCTTAAATGTACTTGAGCTCAGTCTTGGAGTAGGTCAAGCACCACATATGGTCAAAAACACTCCCTTAGAAAACAATGAAGGAAGATTATAACACTCCATAGGAAATAATATAAAATACATTAAATGTAGTCCAAGAAAGTATCCCTGTGTGTGTGTGTGCATATATATTTATATATATATATATATACATATATATATATATATAGACGTTATACTTAGGAAATAGAATTTTAAAAAACATAAAAAATCACTTTAAAACCCAAAGATTACAGGGGTGTTATAGTTAGGCTCACATTTTAAACGCACCAAACCATAGACGTTCACCAGTTACAGTTAGAGTTATCTCAAGTAACTTTAACTCGTGCCCTAGCTCGCGTCATTGCCATGCATAGTTTTTTCGTCAAATATTTTACTGCAAATATTACATTGATATTATCAAT
This sequence comes from Pleurodeles waltl, assembly GCF_031143425.1. Lineage (NCBI taxonomy): Eukaryota > Metazoa > Chordata > Amphibia > Caudata > Salamandridae > Pleurodeles > Pleurodeles waltl. Next base: position 904,270,694 of record NC_090443.1, read on the forward strand.
GATGTTATCAAAGATGTCATGAGTTTCATAATTTGTGGGCTAATTAATAGTAATGACTGAGCGACTTATAGTTACCTTAGGGCAAAAATTTTCCAAAAAATGCTGATTCTTGTTGCACACTGAAAGTTTCGGGATGATCCGTCAAGGAGGGGCTGAGAAAAAAGGGGGTTTTAAAAAATGTTGTGTTTCCAATGTTAATTCCTATAGGACATTTGAACACGACTACAGCCCGAACCAGAAGACAGAATTATACCAAAAACTGGCAGAAAGCTAGTTTTCGGTACGCAGATTGTGCTTTCGCTTATTTAATGTAAATCTGTTCAGTAGTTTTAGAGATATTAAAGGGAAAATAAATTTATATATCTAAGGGCGCAAATCCTTTGCAAATAATGACAAGCTCATGCAAGGAAATGTATATCTCTGATTGGTGCCAACACCTCAAACTAGGAAGTGTTGGCAACCGAGTCCCCCTAAAAAATGTGAAAAAAAGGAAAAGGGTCCAGGTAGGGACACCTTGACCCCCTAGCTCTGGTGGTGGGGTCCCAGAGGGGGTATTTTAGATGGAGGGGGGTGTGTGCTTGAGGAGCCACTGATGGCCCTGGGGACAGCCACCCCTAGGGCTGGCTCCTGCTATGTCCCAGGTGCCCACCCCCTGGATGTAGCTGTTTGTTATAGCTTGGCGGTAGGTTTGACAGCTGCTGCCAAGTCACAGCAAACACTCTGCTTGCAGCAAGGGAGAGCTGTCAATCAGCTCTCCCTCGCTGCAAACTGAGGTTTACTCTGTGTTTCTCCCTGGAACGACACAGGGAGACAGAGGAAATTGCCCTCACAGAGCAGCTCCCTCTCTGTGACAGAAATGCCGGCTGCCACAGGAGGTGGGGAGCCACCTCAGACCCGCTTCCCAGGCCAATATCTGCCATCGAGATGCCATTCCTTGGGACCCAGCCTAATTATATTTTTTTTTGGGGGGGGGGCATACAGCCCCCTTCCCCAGGCTGATCTTGGCCTTGGGGACCCCATTCCCCAGAGCCCAACCATAATAAAAAAATGTTTTGTTAGGGGATGGGGCCCACAAAACTCCCTTCCCAAGGCTGAATTCAGCCCCAGGAACCCCATCCCCCAGGACCTGGCCTAATTATTTTTTTATTTTATTTTTCTTGCGAGGGCTGTGTGGCCCTCTCACCGGGGCTGATGTTGGATGGGGTCACTGAGGCCCATCCATGTGACCTCTATGCCCCCCAGGGCACCCAGTCCCTATGTAGGGGATCGTGGGGGAAGCCTGAAAGCCCCCATGGTCCCAGCTGTCTCCCCACTCCCTGTGGGAGCCAGCTGCTCCCTCTCTGTGAGAGCAGTTTCCTCTGTGTGCGTACCTGCATCTCTGTGGGTAGGCACACAGAGGAAACCTCTGCTCCAATGAAGGGGGAGCTGTTTTACCAGAGTGTTTGCTGTGACTTGGTGGCAGCTGTAAAGCTGCAGCCAAGCCACAGCAAACAGCAATGTCCTAGGGTGGGCACCCTAGGACAGAGCCGGCCTTGGGGGGGTGGCGATCCCCAGGGCAATCAGTGGCTTCTCGTGGGGGGGCTCTGCGGGCCCCCTCCAATATAGAATAGACCAGGGGAAGTGGTGGTCCCCAGGGATACAGGGGGTCCAAAACGGACCCCCTTTCTATTTTTTACCGTTTGCCCCCCACACACAATTTGCTAAATGCCCCGGGAGGTGGCGGTCCACGAGGCTGCGGGGGGCCCGCACGGCACCCGCATTGAATCTTAAAAATGCCTTGGGGAGGTGCTGGTCCCTGGGACTGTGGGGAGACCGTTGTACCTCCCCCAAACCAAAGAAACATTTTGCCCCAGGGAGGTGGTTGTCCCTGGGGCACAGGGAGGCCACGCTGCCCCCACACATTTAACTGAAAACAACCCTAGGGAGGAGGTGGTCCCCCCGCCTATATAAATCAATGCCCCCAGGATCTGGCCCACCCGGAGGCTCTATACAAAACAAGTGTGGGAGCCTGTGCTTAATTTTTATTTTTTTTATTTTGCCGGATCTGTGGCGAATAGTGGCAAATATTTTTAAAAAATGCTTTTTAGCCCTGGGGGTGAGGGGGTCCCCCTGGGACTCAAGCACCAGAGCTAAAGGGTCAGGGTAACTGTACCCTGGTCCCTTGTTTTTTTAACTTTTTTAGTGGGACTTGGATAAATTGGGAAGGATCAGCATCCCTAGACATACACATTTATTTTCCCTTTAATATCTCAAAAACTATTGGCTTGATTTACACCAAATAGGCCAAAGTATAATCTGCATACTGAAATTCAGCTTTCTGCCAAATTTAATGTAATTCCATCCAGTGGTCCTAACTATAACATGTCTATAGCTATCTACATATATATATATATATATATATATATATATATATATATATATATATATTATGTAGTGGCGGTCACCACTAGGCAGTTATAGTTAGTACCATGATTCCAAAGAAAAAGCATTTTGTGACCTGCCTATATCTTTGGCGTCGTTTGCCGAATCTTCATGAAATTTCCCCAAAAATGTGGTGCGGTGTTTCTTGCTATGCATGGAAAGTTTTGGGGTTATTCATCAAGTGGGGGCCAAGAAAAAGTGGGGGGCACAAATGTGTGTTTCCTATGTTAATTCCCATAGAACCTTTAGACACAGCTACAGCCTGAACTGCTAAACGGAATCACACAAAATTTTGCAGAAAGCTAGCTTTCAGTACGCAGATTATGCTTTCACTTTTTAAGGGTAAAAATATTCAGTAGTTTTCGAGAAATTAACGGGAAAACAAATTTGTATATCTCTGGCCAAGGCGCCTTCACGATTATTTCGCGAATAATTCACTAAATGTGGAACTTTTTCATGAATAAGCATGTGAAAAGAAGCACTGTAATTGGCTGACCAAACCTGACTAGAAAGTTACAGCCACTATTTTATTTCACGGGACATGGTTCCCAGGGTGAACATCTTGATTGAAATTGTCATAAGGGGTCAGGATGAAGGCATCCACTCACAAACCGACTCAGACACTCACACACCCACTCACACTCACACACCCACTTTCAGGCCCACTCAAACACTCACACACCCACTGACAGATCCACTGACAGAAACAGGCCCTGTGGCCAACCTACGCTGTGCACAGCCAAAGGACATGCGTGGCGTGGGGTTAAGTGTTTATAAGGGCTTGGCTGCAGGCCAGGCTTTGTGACCAACCCCTGGCTGGCGGTAGTTGATATAACGTATAGTAATTATAATTACTTTACATTAAAAAAACTATAGAAATTCACTGAATAAGTCGAAGGTTACAGGGATATTATAGTTAGATTCTGAATTTACTCATACAAAACCATAGAAATTCAGCAGTTATGGTTAGAGTTCTTTCAAGTAGCTATAACTTGCACCCTAAGGTAACTATAACTCACGCCTTCGCCATGCAGAGCTAATTATTCCACATATTATATCATTGATGAGATCTTGTATGGCATCTTTGATATTATCACTGTAACATTTGCAATTAAATTTTTGTCAAGAAAACTGCATGGCAAGGGCGCAAGTTATGGTTACCTTAGGGTGTAAGTTATAGCTACTTGAAAGAATTCTAACAACTGAATTTCTATGGTTTTATAGGAGTACATTTAGAACCTAATTATAGCGTCCCTGTAGCCTTTGTTTTTTGCAATTCAATACAGTGTTTAAAACTGACTGATGCATTTAAGCCGTAGTCTTCTTCAGTGCCATAGAGTGCATGTGCACAAACAGGCCCTGTAAAGTGATCCATCACCAATTTCCTGTGCTAATTAAAAACTGTTGGTTACTGGACATTTTGAGCATGCATTGACGTGACCACCTGATTTTTATAATTATGCATGTTCATTAATATTTATCAACACCACATATTCTGGGATTTTGGAACCTCCTCACAGTGATGTATTACAGGATTACATATTTCAACAGTCCTCAGTCTCCTAAATCCATCAGTCTGGTAAAGTACCCCTATGTCACTTAGTCCCTGTTGTAAATAGGACACAGAAAACTATTGATAGATATTATTAAGGTGCAAATGTCTTGCAGTACTCTTGTTCATCTTCTAATAGGACATGCAATCTCCTGAGAAACCCCAAACTGGTGAATGGCATAATCAAAACGAGGTGAATGCCCCTGTTATTTATTATTCTCCTAAAGTGTGTACATCATACAGTACTTATAGATATTCCTGTGCAAAACATGCAGTACATAAAAAGTCCCTGTATTGATTCTGATGCAACAAACACCATCATATCTTTCAAGAGCTCCGAATGTGCCCCTTCATACAGTATATCTCACAATGATGTAAATCTAGCACCTCCAACCTATCAGCACACAGCACCACAAAAATTATAACTAAAAAGTTACTGCAACTTTCATATACTTCTTATATTTCATAGCTGATTGTGATGCAGTACACAAATACATTGCTCTGCGCCGGTTTATAAAGTGCATATGCTTATAGTACTGAGATACCATATATGCAGTGTTGCAACTTCAACATTTCAACTATAGTACTATAATTTACTGACAGAGACATGATTTATAAGAAGAAAACCATCAATGCATTAAGTTAACAGATCTCAAAGTCCCAGTAGTTGTTCCTGTGCATGACATTGCATCCTGCAGGCAAAACAACAACACTAATATGAATGGGGCAGGTCATCAGGTCATTATTGTCATTCATTAGAAACCTCTAAAGAGCATGTGCTGTAGTACAGTATTATCTCAAACATGTACATGCAATAATGCATCTGAATTCAAACCCCCTGGCTCCTCTGCTTATAATAGTATCACCCTTCTGAATTCCATTCTTTGCAGGTCCTTCTCCCTATCTCCACCACAGGATTTCCTTCTTATATTCCAGATGCCAAAAAAATGCAAGTGCTTCAAATCCCGATCATGTGCATTCCATTGAGTATGTAAACTCTTTATTCTTGACCGCTCTAATATGTGGGGGGATTTGTAATTTCAGCTTCTTTACTGTGCTCCCATCATATCTTAGTCCGCAGGAGAACACATAAATTACATATGGGGCATTGCATGTTATCCAGTCTTTGATTTTCTACATGTTGCTATTTTGTGTCTAAAACTGCGCCTTATTGTAAGCAAAGGGAAAGGCCTTGCATTTTTTATACTTCCTGAAACCTTCTTTTCTTTGGTAAGCCAATCTGTAATGCTAATTCCCTTCCTCTTCTCCTCTAATTGCATGTAACTGCTTGTTAGTCTGTCACCTAGGGTTTATTTTTATTTGTAATGCTAGGGTGTTCCACAATTTCACCTCATCCAACTTGAGGCTCTGCCAATTCTCTCAGAAGGTCCCTTATTTCTTTGTGAGATGTGTTAAATTCCATGACATATCTCACAGGTCCTTCTGCCTCCTTATCATCCAGATTTTTTTCGATTCTTTGGTTGCACTGCCAATAGCTTTTGTCTTTTCAGATTTCTGGCTCTCAGCAGTGCTTCATCCAAGACTTTTTACCCCCAACCCTGGAAGAACTGATACATTTCTCCTGCTTTTGCCTCAAAATCTTCTAACTCTGAGCAGGTTCCCCTTTCCCAGAGAAATTCCCCGTAGGGTTCACTCTACTTTAGGGCATGTGGGAGCCCACTATTGGCATGCAGGATGCTGTTAGTACTGGTGGCTTTTCTGTTGATCCTTGTGCATACCCTGGCATCCTTTGCGTACACATTGATGTCCATGTAATATATTGTCATTTTGCTGACCTCAAAGGTGAACTTAAACTCTTGTGGATTATTGTTTAGGGGTCCCATAAAATCCTCAAAGTCCTCTCTTTCATCTTCACATAGCATAAAGAGATTATCAATATACCGAACCCACATAATGACCTGATCCGCTTGAGCCGTGCTCTCAGCATTCCACACTATTTCTGCTTCCCACCAGCACATTGTGAGGTTGGCGCAGGCTGGTGCTAAAGTTGTGCCCATGGCTGTACTCTGTTTCTGGGGATAACACTCATTGTTAAATAGGAACACATTATGCTAGAGGCAGAAATCCATCATGTCTATTATCATTCTGAAATGTTCCAGTAAAGACACTGATCGGGACTTTATGTTCACAAGCTCTCATTCCATCTGACTGTCAGATTGAGATGAACAGTGACATTACATCCACTTTCACTATCCAATAGCAAGATTTCCAGGATATCCCCTCTGTTCTATTGAGGGAGCCTTGTGAGTCCCTGAGGTAGGATGGCAATGTGGTCACATATGGAAAGTGAAAGAGGTCAATCAACCTTGAAGTGTTTTCCAAGAGGGCACCAATCGAGCTCACTATTGGCGTGCCTGGTGCATTCATTTTATCTTTGTGTACTTTCGGCAAAAAGTATATCATTGGAGTGACAGGATGGTCGATTTTTAAATAACAATATTCTTCCTCATCTAAGAGAGCCTCTTCATGCCAACTTTTCAATTTACAATAACATTACTCTTTAAACTTTCTTGTTGGATCCTCTGTCAATTTCTCAAAATGTTATGTATTCCTCAATTTTCTTTTGGCTTATGCAACGTATTGCTTCTTCTTTAGGATAACAATATTTCCACCTTTATTAGAGGCTTTGATGATAAGATCCTTAGTCAAGTCACGTCAAACATACCTAATCACCCGAGGGCTATCCAGGTGCTATGTTGCAGGTTCAGTTGAAGAGCCAGCCCTTGAATCCCTTACTGAATTGGTTCAGCGTGGGTGTGGTGTAGGGGTGGAGGGGCAGGCCATTCTAGGCTTTGGTGGCAAGGTAGGTGAAGGAGCATCCTCCAAAGTCACTGAAGCAGATGCAAGTTGTCAGGGCAAAGGAGCAGTGTGTGGAGCAGAGGTTTCTGGTTGGTAGGTGGAAGGTCAGGTGGTGGGTCTTGGTTGTGGAGGACTTTGTGGGTGAGGAGCTTGAAGAGGTATCGTTTTTGGACGGGAACCCAGTGGAGATCTCTCAGGTGCTAGGTGTCTTGTGTTCTCTTGCGCAGGTTGAGGATCAGTCTGGCTGCTACATTTTGGGTAGTCTGGAGCCTCTACATGAGCTTGGTGGTGGTGCTGATGTAGAGAGTGTTGCCATAGTCAAGTAGGCTAGTGATAATGGCTTGTGTTACAGTATTCCTGGTGTTGGTGGAGATTCATCTGAAAATTTTCTGGAGCATGTGGCTCATGTGGAAGTAGGCTGTGGAGGCGGCATTGTCTTGTTGTTTCATGAAGAGTTCACTCTCCAGGATGATACCAAGGTTGTGGGTGTGTTCCTTCAGCATGGGGGTCAGTCGGAGGTGTTTTAGCTACCAGGAGCCGTGCAAGAGGATGGTGTGTCTGCCGAAAATCAGTACTTCTGTTTTGTCTGCGTTGAGTTTCAGGCAGTTGTCTTTCATCCACGTTGCAACATTCATCATGCAGTTGTGGAAGTTGGTTTTTGCTGATATGGAGTCCTCTGAGAAGGAGAATATGAGCTGTGTGTTGTCGGCATAGGAGATGATGCCGATGTGGTGTGACCTGACAATGTCCATGAGCAGTGCCATGTAGATGTTGAAGAGGGTGGGGCCGAGTGATGAGCCTTGGGGTACTCCACAGACAGTTTGTTTGGTTTGAGAGGAGAAGGGATGGAGGCAGACTCTCTGAGTGCGTCATTGGTGATTCCAATCTGGCATAGTTTGTTGATGAGTGTGTGGTGGGAAACAGTGTTGAAAGCTGAGGAGAGGTCCAAGAGGATGAGAGCGGTGGATTCTTCTCTATCAAGATGAGCTCTGATGTCATCAGTTGCAGCAATAAGGGCTGTCTGGTGCTATGATTGGCTCTGAAGCCCGATTGAGAGTGGTCCAGCAGCTTGATGTTTGGTGAGTTGGAGGTTGATGGTTTTCTAGGACTTTGGTGGGGAATGATAGGAGGAGGAGGTTTGGGGTAGTAGTTCTGGAGTTTGCCAGGGTTGGCCGTTGGTTTCTTGAGGAGGGGTCTCACCTCCATGTGTTTCCTTGTGTTGGGAAAGGTGGCTGTAGTTATGGAAGTGTTGAGGATGATGGTGAGCTGGTGTCTGAACTTGGTGTTTCCGAGGTTGAAGAGTCAATGGAGGCATGGGTCAGTGGGTGCTCCTAAGTGGGTGGAGTTCATCGGGAAAGTTGTTCAGACAGTGAGCGGGTGGTTGGCGGTGGCAGTAGATAGGTTGCTAAGGATGTTGGAGGGTTGGGGATCCAAGTTTCTGTAGATGGTTGTTATTTAGTTGTGAAAGTGGTAAGCAAGGGCATCACAGAGTTCTTGTGAAGGTGGGATTGAGTTCCCAGGACAGGACTTATTATCCTGTAAATCTCTCAGTGCCCACCAGTCATCTGCCATCATGTTGTTTAATTTCTTTCCCTGGTTCTTTAAGGCATTTTTGCTGATTCTATGCAGACCTTCCACTGCTATTTCTTGGAAAATCTCTCTCTTATTGCTTAGTGGGAGTTGTGGGCAAAACTTAGATTTTGGCTTGCATGCACCCAATATTGTTTCTGATATTGAGATGTCCAGAAATTTACCAAATTGTGAATTGGTCATGCTTTCTATCTCCTTTTGTGTGGATGCATCGTCTGCCTCCATTGGCAATGCTGTTAAGGTTCTCAAAATGATTATATCCTGTTGTAAATGTCAATATGGTATTCCTTCTTTTCTTGGTTTTAGTTGTATTTCCTTGTTGTAAGTTCTTTGGGTTAACAAAATATTTCTTTAATTTTAACTTTCTGGAGAATTTGTACAAATCTATTCTAGCATTGGCCAAATCCAACTTATTAGACTTTTGAGTTTATGCATTGTCATCCCCAATCTTTTTGCCTATTGCCTCCTAGTTTTTCTGACCTGTTTCTGTTGGCTTTTGAACTCTGATCACGTTATCACTGCTAACCAGTGCTAAAGTGCATATGCTCTCTGTGTTTATTTTCCCTTTAATATCTCTAAAACTACTGAACAGATTTACATTAAATTGTATTGTTGATTGGTTTATCCATGATTGGCATATTTGATTTACTAGGAAGTCCCTAGTAAAATGCACTAGAGGTGCCAGGGCCTGTAAATCAAATGCTACTAGTGCGCTTGCAGCACTGACTGTGCCAACCACATAAGTAGCTCTGTAATCATGTCTCAGACCTGCCACTGCAGTGTCTGTGTGTGCAGTTTTTAACTGTAAATTAGACTTGGCAAGTGTACCCACTTGCCTTGCCTACACCTTCCCTTTCTTACATGTAAGACACCCCTAAGGTAGGCCCTAGGTAGCCCCAAGGGAAGGGTGCAGTGTATGGTTAAGGTAGGACATATAGTAATGTGTTTTATATGTCCTGACAGTGAAATACTGCTAAAGTCATTTTTCACTGTTGCAAGGCCTGTCCCTCTGATAGGTTAACATGGGGGCTACCTTTAAATCTGATTAAAGTGTATATTCCCTTTGGGAGCGGATGGACATGTGGAGTTTGGAGTCTCTGAGCTCACAATTTAAAAATACATCTTTTAGTAAAGTTGATTTTGAGATTGTGTGTTTGAAAATGCCACTTTTAGAAAGTGGGCATTTTCTTGCTTAAACCATTTCTGTGACTCTGCCTGTTTGTGGATTCCCTGTCTGGGTGAGCTTAACAGTTGGGCTGGTTGCACCTCACACTAGACAGTGACACAAAAGGAGCTGGGGTGTAGTCTGCTTTTGCTGATGAGCCATCTGTGCTAAGAGGGAAGGGAGGAGTGGTCACTTACACCTGAAAGGGCTGTGTCTGTCCTCACACGATGCAGTCTCCAACCCCCATGGAGAGTGTCTGGGTCCTGACCTGGGCAAGGCAGGATTTCACATTCAAAAGAGACTTTTCTTTGAAGTAGGCCTACTTCAAAGGAGAAAATGGGTATAAATGGGCACCCAAAACCACAGACTTTAGAACACTTCTGGAAACCAAGAGGAACCTCTGCCTGGAGAAGAGCTGAGGAAGAAGAGCTGCCCTGCCTGTGACTGTGCTTTGTGGAGCTATCCTGCAGTTGCTGCTTCTGCCAGATTAAGAGGCCAAAGACTGGACTTTGTGTTTCCTTCCTTCTTGTGAAGATCTCCAAGGGCTTGATTTAGAGCTTGCCTCCTGTTGTTGGAAGTCTCAGGGACAGCAAAGACTTCTCTCTGCCAGCACCTGGAGTCTCTGGAGAGACTCCTACTCTGCCAAGTGCTGCCCATCCAGTTCCTGGGACCCTGAACGGAGAAACTGGCAGCCCAAGAGTGAGAAATCCACGCACAGAACAACGACTCCGATCTGTGGCTGAAAAATAATGCTCGCCTACATCGCGACCCGAAGATCGATGCCCGGGGCAGGAGAAATGACACACAGCATCGCCAACAGAGGCTGGTGAGACATTTCTAACACATCTCCACCAGGGGGGAAAATGTAAGGCCCTTATTCAGTGACTTGATATGCTTTTCATTCAAGGATTTACTTGAAAGATTAATAATTAGGTTGTTATCCATTTCCATAGATACTTTCTTTTGCCATTGTAGTTTCATCCTCTTCCTCCTCCTTTTGTACCTCCTTGTCCTCCTTGTTTTCTGTCTTGCAGTGGAGTCATTCCTTTCATTGGTGCTCCTCTCCTTTCCTTCTAATCTTCATTTGGTAGTACTTGACCTCCTCGGGAAAATCTTATCTGGGAGTCGAAGTTGTTGGCCCCTCCTCCCCCAAGCTGACTTCAGGTCTGTCCACATTTATCTGAGTCATCTCTGTGCCCACCTTTTGTTCCATTGTGCATCTCCTGATCAGGAAGTCAAACCTTTTAGCAAAGGTGTACATTCTGCTAGTGCCACAATCTATTCCATCACAATTAAATGTACTTGCCTTTTTGGTCTCAAGTTCAGCTTCATGTTTCTCCAGTTTCTTTTCCATTTCTGCCAGTCCATGTTTTCCCCCGGATCCTTAAATAGTTCTAGTAATTCTTCCAATTCTTTGATGCAGTCTACAGCCTTGGAAAGTTTCCTTTCCGCATGAATAATCAGTGTCTTCGCCAGTCTCACAGAACATTCCGGATTATCCATTTGCCATTGTTTAGGCAAATCTGTATCTAGGTAATTTAGCGTGGGAAGATCAAAGATGCATAACCCCCTCAGGATCCACTCACTTTCCATGTAGATTATCAATGTTGTCATTACACACCATTTTTTTTATCTCTGTGATCCTGGTCTGTTCCATCTCTTTTATTATTTTATTGTGGTTTGTATTCCGTCCCCCTTGTACTCCTCCTACGTCCTCTGTGTGTTCCAATTGTGTGCCAAAGAACAGCTTCACTTTGAACTTACGTTTGGCCATCCTCTCTGCCATTATGCAGTTTTTTTGCCCATGCTGTGTTATCCTATTAAACAGACACTGTAAGTCTTCATATCAGTTCCCAGTTGTCCTATGTTGTTTCAGGAAAACTCCAAGTTCCACAGTCACTAGATACACTGTATTACTTGAATTTTTCTATCTTCTTAACCCAGGACGGTGGCTCCTAAAGCATCCCGCTTCCCATGGGTTAAACCTCTATGTGACACAGAGCTGCTAAAATGGAGGCCTAGTCACTTTTGTGTTCATAAGAGTTTCTTAATATTCCTTCTGGTCTCCGTAACACATGCTTCTCTTTTATTTCTCCAAATGTGAGCAGGTCACCAGGGCTCAAGGAGAAATTCAAGTACCCTCCTGTGTCTTCTCTAAAACCTTAGCAGCTACGTCCTCCCTACCTTTGCCACTGGATCCACTAACCTTGCTGTCCTTGTTGTTTGGGCTGTCTAGGCTGTCCGGGCCTTCAGGCCCCATCAGGCTGAGATCTATTAATGGCCTCAGTCGACCGGTGCCCATGGGTTTGCACAACAAATCAGAGACAGGAACCAACACATGCTCGATTCACAGGACCACAAACAAATTCCGTCTCCTTCCGGGTGCTCACTCTTTATGGTCCGGTAACAGCATTCACTCTGACACCAATAAATCCTTCAGAGCCCCCACGTCCCTCTTCTCCAGACCCCACTCCTCAAAAAGAACACAAGCGGCACAGTGCCAGTCAGGTAACAAACTTTATTTTTACAATTCCATTCAATTCAGTACAGAGTAAAAAACTGACTGACACGGCTCAGGTGTAGCCTTCATTTGTGTCATAGAGTGTGTATGCATAAACAGGCCCTTTTAAAGGGACCCACCATCAATTTCCCATGCTAATTAAAAGCAGTTGGCGACTGGGCTTTTTGAACATGCATTGAAGTCCATTGACCTTCTTATTTTTACAATTATGCATATTCATGAATATTTATCAACACCACACATTCTGGGATGTCGGAACCTCCTCACAGTGACGTATTACAGGGTGAAACATTTTAACAGTCCTTAGTCTCCTAAGTCAAACATAACATTTGTAGTAAAATTATTGATGATAAAACTGTATGTGGTGAGAGCCATGAACAAGGCTATGGCCAAAACCCATTAGTGAAGTAACTCTAATAAATTTGCACTCTGGAGTCCATATACGCCCTCTTGGATTTCAAGGTGCTTTTCATGATGTATTGGTTACTGGAGCCCATCGGGGACCGTCGCCAGGCAGCCCCTACATCACCAGAACTTTGATGGATCATATATATATATATATATATATATATATATATATATATGAAAACCAGAAAGGGAGCACACTGCCTCACACTCCAGCATGCAGTCAGCCCCAGTACATCATGGTAAATGCAGTACAAGTTCGTTTTTTATCCATAAAGTAAACTAAGGTTTACACCTTAGTAGGTGCAGCAAGTGCTGTAAATCTCTGGACACGTGTTTCTGGGTAAGCTCTTCATCAGCAGAGAGCAGCTTTGTCTGTGGGGTTGCTGGAAATACTGCCAAAAGTCCTCTCAGGTTTCTGTACCACTCACTGGCACGCAGGTGCTTCAACCAGAGCTCATCAGCTCGTTGGCTCAAGGGAGCCTTCTTGAACAGGAAAACCAGAAAGGGAGCACCCTGCCTCACACTCCACCATGCAGTCAGCCCCAGTGCATCATGGTAAATGCAGTACAAGTTCGTTTGTTATACATAAAGTAAACATATATATATATATATATATATATATATATATATATATATATATATAATCAAAACGATAGTCCTACCGTATTCCAATCACTTCCACGTATCGGGGCTGGCGCCAAGCAGAGGGTGCAGGACCCGCTCCATATAACAATCAATGCTGTGTCACGGTTTACACATAAAGCTCATACTCCAAGGAGTGGTAAATATTTATTCAGAAAGGCTGACGAGTTTCGATTTCCATCTTTATCAAAGCCCAAATAAAATGAATTGCAATTGGGCTTTGACAAAGATGGAAGTCAAAACGCGAGTGTATATATATGTAGTGAATAAACCAAAGGTTACAACGAGTTTATACTTAGGTTCTGAATTTACTCATACATAACCATAGGAATTCAGCAGTTATAGAGTTCTTTAAAATAACTATAACTTGCACCCTAAGGTAACTATAACTTGCGCCTTTGATTTGCACAGTTTTCTTATTAAAATTTTAATTGTAAATGTTGCAGTGATATTATCAAAGATCTCATCAATTATATATATAAAGTCTTGAGTAATTAGTTGGGCATGGTGTGGGCGCAGGTTGGTCGCGAGGCCTGGCCTGCAGCCAGGCCTTGCAGCCAAGCCCTTATAACCACCCAACCCCACACCACGCACAGCCTTTGGCCGTGTGCAGTGCACGTTGGCCACATGGCCTGTTTCCGTCAGTGGATCTGTGAGTGGGAGGGTGAGTGGGTGTAGAAGTGGGTGTATGAGTGTATGAGTGAGTCTTAGTTTGTGCATGAGTCTCTGAGTTGGTGTGTGAGGGGGCACCTGAGACTCTGAGTTCAATGTATGATTGAATGAATTTGTGTATGAATGAGTCTGTGGTTTTTCTTTCAAATGTTTTCATATCTGCAAATAGTTTGCGAATAATTTGTAGAAATGTGTGAAAATTCATGTATTTTCATTAATACCATGCATGGTGACAAAAAAATATTTTAAACCTATATTTTGCTCCTAAAACACACCTATATCACACCCCTGGGGACAGGGTACCTTCACCCTGACCCCTTATGCCACTTTCTCTTTGGATTTTCACCCCCAGGGGACTGTGTCCCATGAAATAAAATGGCGGCTGCAACTTTTTGGTCAGGTTGTGGTCAGCCAATTGCAACGCTTCTTTTCGCATGCTGTAAAGAAATGGCTCCCTGTTGCAGTTACCCCCCACTTTTTGACTGATACTGATGCTGACTTGACTGAGAAGTGTGCTGGGACCCTGCTAACCAGGCCCCAGCACAAGTGTTCTTTCACCTAAAATGTGCTTTTGATTCCACAATTGGCACACCCTGGCATCCAGGTAAGTCCCTTGTAACTGGTACCCCTGGTACCAAGGGCCCTGATGCCAGGGAAGGTCTCTAAGGGCTGCAGCATATCTTATGCCACCCTGGGGACCCCTCACTCAGCACAGACACACTGCTTGCCAGCTTGTGTGTGCTGATGAGAACAAAACGAGTAAGTCGACAGGGCACTCCCCTCAGGGTGCCATGCCAACCTCACACTGCCTATGCAGTATAGATAAGTCACCCCTCTAGTAGGCCTTACAGCCCTAAGGCAGGGTGCACTATACCATAGGTGAGGGCATATGTGCATGAGCACTATGCCCCTACAGTGTCTAAGCAAAACCTTAGACATTGTAAGTGCAGGGTAGCCATAAGAGTATATGGTCTGGGAGTCTGTCAAAAACGAACTCCACAGCTCCATAATGGCTACACTGAATACTGGGAAGTTTGGTATCAAACTTCTCAGAATAATAAACCCACACTGATGCCAGTGTTGGATTTATTAAAAAATGCACACAGAGGGCATCTTAGAGATACCCCCTGTATTTTACCCAATTGTTCAGTGCAGGACTGACTGGTCTGTGCCAGCCTGCTGCTGAGAGACGAGTGTCTGACCTCATGCGGTGAGAGCCTTTGTGCTCTCTGAGGACAGAAACAAAGCCTGCTCTGGGTGGAGGTGCTTCACACCTCCCCCCTGCAGGAACTGTAACATCTAGCAGTGAGCTTCAAAGGCTCAAGCTTTGTGTTACAATGCCCCAGGGCACTCCAGCTAGTGGAGATGCCCACCCCCTGGACACAGCCCCCACTTTTGGCGACAAGTCCAGGAGAAATAATAAGAATAACAAGGAGGAGTCACTGGCCAGTCAGGACAGCCCCTAAGGTGTCCTGAGCTGAGGTGACTCTGACTTTTAGAAATCCTCCATCTTGTAGAAGGAGGATTCCCCCAATAGGATTAGGGATGTGACCCCCTCCCCTTGGGAGGAGGCACAAAGAGGGTGTACCCACCCTCAGGGCTAGTAGCCATTGGCTACTAACCCCCCAGACCTAAACACGCCCTTAAATTTAGTATTTAAGGGCTCCCCTGAACCTAAGAATTTAGATTCCTGAAACTACAAGAAGAAGAAGACTGCTGAGCTGAAAAACCCCTGCAGAGGAAGAACAGAAGACACCAACTGCTTTGGCCCCAGTCCTACCGGCCTGTCTCCTGCCTTCCAAAGAACCCTGCTCCAGCGACGCTTTCCAAGGGACCAGCGACCTCTGAATCCTCTGAGGACTGCCCTGCTTCGAGAAAGACAAGAAACTCCCGAGGACAGCGGCACTGCTCCAAAAGAACTGCAACTTTGTTTCAAGGAGCAGACTTAAAGACCCCTGCAACTCCCCGCAAGAAGCGTGAGACTTGCAACACTACACCCGGCGACCCCGACTCGACTAGTGGAGAACCAACACCTCAGGGAGGACCCTCCGGCGACTCCGAGACCGTGAGTAACCAAAGTTGTCCCCCCTGAGCCCCCACAGCGATGCCTGCAGAGGGAATCCCGAGGCTCCCCCTGACAGCGACTGCCTGAACTCCATTTCCCGACGGCTGGAAAAGACCCTGCACCCGCAGCCCCCAGCACCTAAAGGAACGGAACTCCTGTGCAGGAGTGACCCCCAGGAGGCCCTCTCCCTTGCCCAGGTGGTGGCTACCCCGAGGAGCCCCCCCCTTGCCTGCCTGCGACGCTGAAGAGATCCCTTGATCTCTCATTGAAAACCATTGTAAACCCGATGCGTGTTTTGCACACTGCACCCGGCTGCCCCCGCGCTGCTGAGGGTGTACTTTTTGTGCTGACTTGTGTCCCCCCCGGTGCCCTACAAAACCCCCCTGGTCTGCCCTCCGAAGACGCGGGTACTTACCTGCTGGCAGACCGGAACCGGGGCACCCCCTTCTCTCCATTGAAGCCTATGCGTTTTGGGCACCTCTTTGACCTCTGCACCTGACCGGCCCTGAGCTGCTGGTGTGGTAACTTTGGGGTTGCTCTGAACCCCCAACGGTGGGCTACCTTGGACCCAAACCTGAGACTTGTAAGTGATTTACTTACCTGACAAAACTAACAAAACTTACCTCCCCCAGGAACTGTGAAAATTGCACTGTGTCCACTTTTAAAATAGCTTATTGTGTTTTATGTAAAAAGTATACATGCTAATGTAATGATTTAAAGTTCCTGAAGTACTTACCTGCAATACCTTTCAAATGAGATATTACATGTAAAATTTGAACCTGTGGTTCTTAAAATAAACTAAGAAAAGATATTTTTCTATAACAAAACCTATTGGCTGGATTTGTCTCTGAGTGTGTGTTCCTCATTTATTGCCTGTGTGTATGTACAACAAATGCTTAACACTACTCCTTTGATAAGCCTACTGCTCGACCACACTACCACAAAATAGAGCATTAGTATTATCTCTTTTTGCCACTATCTTACCTCTAAGGGGAAACCTTGGACTCTGTGCATACTATTCCTTACTTTGAAATAGTGCATACAGAGCCAACTTCCTACATTGGTGGATCAGCGGTGGGGTACAAGACTTTGCATTTGCTGGACTACTCAGCCAATACCTGATCACACGACAAATTCCAAAAATTGTCATTAGAAATTGTTTTTGCAATTTGAATTTTTTCTAAATTCTTAAAAAGACCTGCTAGGGCCTTGTGTTAGATCCTGTTTAGCATTTCTTTTAGAGTTTAAAAGTTTTGTAAAAGTTTGAATTAGATTCTAGAACTAGTTTTAGTTTCTTAAAAAGTATTCCAACTTTTAGAAGCATAATGTCTAATACAGATGTGAATGTGGTGGAACTCGACACTACACCTTACCTCCATCTACAGATGAGAGAGCTAAGGTCACTCTGTAAACTAAAGAAAATAGCAATGGGCTCCAGACCTTCCAAACTACAGCTCCAGGAGCTGTTGGCAGAGTTTGAAAGAGCCAACCCCTCTGAGGATGGCAACACAGAGGATGATGATAGTGACTTGGAGGGTGATTCCCCCCTACCAGTCCTATCTAGGGAGGACAGGGCCTCTCAAGCCCTGACTCCACAAATCATAGTCAGAGATGCTGGTTCCCTCACAGGAGGGACCAACCTCTCTGAAATCACTGAGGATAACTCCAGTGAAGAGGACATCCAGTTAGCCAGGATGGCCAAAAGATTGGCTTTGGAAAGACAGATCCTAGCCATAGAAAGGGAAAGACAAGAGATGGGCCTAGGACCCATCAATGGTGGCAGCAACATAAATAGGGTCAGAGATTCTCCTGACATGTTGAAAATCCCTAAAGGGATTGTAACTAAATATGAAGATGGTGATGACATCACCAAATGGTTCACAGCTTTTGAGAGGGCTTGTGTAACCAGAAAAGTTAACAAATCTCACTGGGGTGCTCTCCTTTGGGAAATGTTCACAGGAAAGTGTAGGGATAGACTCCTCACACTCTCTGGAAAAGATGCAGAATCTTATGACCTCATGAAGGGAACCCTGATTGAGGGCTTTGGATTCTCTACTGAGGAGTATAGAATTAGATTCAGGGGGGCTCAAAAATCCTCGAGCCAGACCTGGGTTAATTTTGTAGACTACTCAGTGAAAACACTGGATGGTTGGGTAACTGGAAATGAAGTGCATGACTATGTTGGGCTTTATAATTTGTTTATGAAAGAACACATTTTAAGTAACTGCTTCAATGAAAAGTTGCATCAGTATCTGGTAGACCTAGGACCAATTTCTCCCCAAGAATTGGGAAAGAAGGCGGACCATTGGGTCAAGACTAGGGTAACCAAAACTTCCACTGGGGGTGACCAAAAGAAAGGGGTTACAAAACCTCCTCAGGAGAAAGTGGGTGACACTAGAAACAAAGAAAAAGAGTCCTCTGTAGGCCCCCAAAAACCAGACCAGGTGGGTGGGCCCCGAGACACAACTCAAAACAAAGGTGGGTACCAGGGTAAGAACTGGGATGCCACTAAGGCATGGTGCCATAACTGTAGACAGACAGGGCACCACACCAAGGACACTTCTTGTCCCAAAAACAAACCCCCTAGCAAAATCCCAGGGGTGACCAGTGTAGCCATTGGAGATGACTCCTCAGATGAGGAGGTCTTCATAGCCTTCAACTGGAAAAGGGGCCCAACAGGTGAGTTGGAGATTCCAGAGGGAAGTAGACACTTCCACCACCTACTGGTGAATGGAATCCCAGCCACTGCCCTGAGAGACACTTGTGCCAGTCACACTATTGTGCATGACAGGCTGGTGTTCTCAAACCAGTACATACCAGGTGAGACTGCCAGAGTAAGAGTTAGCCCAGACAGGGTCACTGATAGGCCTGTGGCTTTTGTAGAAGTGGGTGGGACTTTTAGCTGGAGAAGGGTGGTAGTCAGTACAGACCTCCCACTTGATTGTCTCCTTGGAAATGACTACCCAGAGGTTAGTCAGAGCCCAAGAGAGGAACTGGTCCAGTGCCAGTCCTCTCCCAAGGATTCTGGAGTTCCTGCCTCTGCAGTAAATGCAAGTAGGCCCCAGAAGAAAAAGAAAAGGAAACAGAGTAGGAAAGGTGGACAACCTTTAGCCAAGGTTCCAGCAAGCCAATGAGATTCTGCTCCAGTAGGGGAGAACTCCAAAAGTGGCTCTGATAAAGTCCAACCTGACCCACAAGAAGTCCTGGCTAGTCAGGCAACTGTTAAGTCTGAGTGGGTGGCTCCTCAGCTAACAGAAGAAAGAGTAGAAGAAGGGTGTTTACTACAAGATGTGGTAACCCCCCACTCTAATACAGCAGACAGGCACCCTGAACCCAAAGAAGCCTGTAACTTAGCCCCTTCCCTTGTAGGTGAAGAGCTAAAGGTGTGGTTCTGGGCACTGACAGCTGTCAGTGGCCTCTGCTGGGTGTTAGCCTTTTTGGCTGCCCTATCCTTGGCATGGTGGTCAGACCCCATGCCAAATAGCAAGTTAGGCCCCCTGACCCTGTTGGTCATGGTGGGGTTACTCCAGCTCTGGGTAACCTCTTTGGGTAAGCTAGGGGTGACCCTGGCTAAGATAAGATTAGCAGAGGTGGATACCTCTAACCCCAAAATAGAGAGAATGGGTGAAGACATTAAAAGCACAGACAAGAGGCAGTTCAGATTAGGTCCTGTCACTGTGGAAGTGGGTCAGTTCCCCAGAGGGAATGACCTGGACAGGAGGATGTAAGGCAGAGTAGGCCCTGCAACAAACCAGCCTATTTCCTCTACTCTTCCTCGCCTGACAGACTAGGAAGATTCTCCCAGCTTTGGCTGAGTCTCCTGGCCTGTGGGCTGGGGGGGGGCTTGTGTAAAGAAATGGCTCCCTGTTGCAGTTACCCCCCACTTTTTGACTGATACTGATGCTGACTTGACTGAGAAGTGTGCTGGGACCCTGCTAACCAGGCCCCAGCACCAGTGTTCTTTCACCTAAAATGTGCTTTTGATTCCACAATTGGCACACCCTGGCATCCAGGTAAGTCCCTTGTAACTGGTACCCCTGGTACCAAGGGCCCTGATGCCAGGGAAGGTCTCTAAGGGCTGCAGCATATCTTATGCCACCCTGGGGACCCCTCACTCAGCACAGACACACTGCTTGCCAGCTTGTGTGTGCTGATGAGAACAAAACGAGTAAGTCGACAGGGCACTCCCCTCAGGGTGCCATGCCAACCTCACACTGCCTATGCAGTATAGATAAGTCACCCCTCTAGTAGGCCTTACAGCCCTAAGGCAGGGTGCACTATACCATAGGTGAGGGCATATGTGCATGAGCACTATGCCCCTACAGTGTCTAAGCAAAACCTTAGACATTGTAAGTGCAGGGTAGCCATAAGAGTATATGGTCTGGGAGTCTGTCAAAAACGAACTCCACACCTCCATAATGGCTACACTGAATACTGGGAAGTTTGGTATCAAACTTCTCAGAATAATAAACCCACACTGATGCCAGTGTTGGATTTATTAAAAAATGCACACAGAGGGCATCTTAGAGATACCCCCTGTATTTTACCCAATTGTTCAGTGCAGGACTGACTGGTCTGTGCCAGCCTGCTGCTGAGAGACGAGTGTCTGACCTCATGCGGTGAGAGCCTTTGTGCTCTCTGAGGACAGAAACAAAGCCTGCTCTGGGTGGAGGTGCTTCACACCTCCCCCCTGCAGGAACTGTAACACCTAGCAGTGAGCTTCAAAGGCTCAAGCTTCGTGTTACAATGCCCCAGGGCACTCCAGCTAGTGGAGATGCCCGCCCCCTGGACACAGCCCCCACTTTTGGCGGCAAGTCCAGGAGAAATAATGAGAATAACAAGGAGGAGTCACTGGCCAGTCAGGACAGCCCCTAAGGTGTCCTGAGCTGAGGTGACTCTGACTTTTAGAAATCCTCCATCTTGTAGAAGGAGGATTCCCCCAATAGGATTAGGGATGTGACCCCCTCCCCTTGGGAGGAGGCACAAAGAGGGTGTACCCACCCTCAGGGCTAGTAGCCATTGGCTACTAACCCCCCAGACCTAAACACGCCCTTAAATTTAGTATTTAGGGGCTCCCCTGAACCTAAGAATTTAGATTCCTGAAACTACAAGAAGAAGAAGACTGCTGAGCTGAAAAACCCCTGCAGAGGAAGAACAGAAGACACCAACTGCTTTGGCCCCAGTCCTACTGGCCTGTCTCCTGCCTTCCAAAGAACCCTGCTCCAGCGACGCTTTCCAAGGGACCAGCGACCTCTGAATCCTCTGAGGACTGCCCTGCTTCGAGAAAGACAAGAAACTCCCGAGGACAGCGGCACTGCTCCAAAAGAACTGCAACTTTGTTTCAAGGAGCAGACTTAAAGACCCCTGCAACTCCCCGCAAGAAGCGTGAGACTTGCAACACTACACCCGGCTACCCCGACTCGACTGGTGGAGAACCAACACCTCAGGGAGGACCCTCTGGCGACTCCGAGACCGTGAGTAACCAAAGTTGTCCCCCATGAGCCCCCACAGCGACACCTGCAGAGGGAATCCCGAGGCTCCCCATGACCGCGACTGCCTGAACTCCATTTCCCGACGGCTGGAAAAGACCCTGCACCCGCAGCCCCAGCACCTAAAGGAACGGAACTCCTGTGCAGGAGTGACCCCCAGGAGGCCCTCTCCCTTGCCCAGGTGGTGGCTACCCCGAGGAGCCCCCCCCTTGCCTGCCTGCGACGCTGAAGAGATCCCTTGATCTCTCATTGAAAACCATTGTAAACCCGACGCGTGTTTTGCACACTGCACCCGGCCGCCCCCGCGCTGCTGAGGGTGTACTTTTTGTGCTGACTTGTGTCCCCCCCGGTGCCCTACAAAACCCCCCTGGTCTGCCCTCCGAAGACGCGGGTACTTACCTGCTGGCAGACCGGAACCGGGGCACCCCCTTCTCTCCATTGAAGCCTATGCGTTTTGGGCACCTCTTTGACCTCTGCACCTGACCGGCCCTGAGCTGCTGGTGTGGTAACTTTGGGGTTGCTCTGAACCCCCAACGGTGGGCTACCTTGGACCCAAACCTGAGACTTGTAAGTGATTTACTTACCTGACAAAACTAACAAAACTTACCTCCCCCAGGAACTGTGAAAATTGCACTGTGTCCACTTTTAAAACAGCTTATTGTGTTTTATGTAAAAAGTATACATGCTAATGTAATGATTTAAAGTTCCTGAAGTACTTACCTGCAATACCTTTCAAATGCGATATTACATGTAAAATTTGAACCTGTGGTTCTTAAAATAAACTAAGAAAAGATATTTTTCTATAACAAAACCTATTGGCTGGATTTGTCTCTGAGTGTGTGTTCCTCATTTATTGCCTGTGTGTATGTACAACAAATGCTTAACACTACTCCTTCGATAAGCCTACTGCTCGACCACACTACCACAAAATAGAGCATTAGTATTATCTCTTTTTGCCACTATCTTACCTCTAAGGGGAACCCTTGGACTCTGTGCATACTATTCCTTACTTTGAAATAGTGCATACAGAGCCAACTTCCTACACATGCGTATTCATGAATATTCGTGCATCTTCATGGCAAGAAATATACAAAATGTATTTTCCCTTTAATATCTCAAAAACTACTGAACAGATTCACACCAAATAAGCAAAAGCATGAGCTGCGTACAGAAAGCTAGCTTTCTGCCAAATTTGGTGTAATTCCGTCCAGCTTTTCGGGCAGTAGACATGCCTAAATGTCCTATGGGAATTAACATGGAATATGCAACTTTTTTGACTCCCCCACTTTTTCTCGGACCCTGTTTGATGGATCACCCTGAAACTTTTGATGCGCAACAAGAATCACCGTAACACTTTTTTGGGAAAATGTTTGTGAAGATTTGTCAAACTGTGCCAAAGATACAAGCAAGTCAACAACGAATTTTTTATGGAAACACTACCTAGTGGCTACTGCAATGGTGCATGTGTTGGTGCTAGGCTGTCAAAAGGAGTGACTTGCTGCACTGCCCTGCACCCTAAAGTCAATAAATATGAGCCTTAGTCCCCTGTTGTGAACATGTAAAAAACATACTATAATGAGCAGGGCTGGTTTCAACCCTGGGGTTCCAATTCTCCAGGGCCTGGCCACTAGTGCCTATGTCAAAATGTGTCAAAACCGATGGGTTCCCATGGGTGTTGAGTGGGAACACCCATCGCTACGCCCATGGTATGCCTCCATGACGCAGTGTAAGGCAACACAGCGACTTGCGCTGTGTTGCCTTACCCCATATCTACAAGACTATGAAAAGACGCGCAAAGTGGCTTTGTGTAGCCTTGTAGATATGGGTCTCCACTATGTGCTGCCAGTGCATCACAAAAAGTGATGCACCTGTGGCTCAAAGGCTTGTTAATATGCCCCTAGTTCTTCTTCAATTGCAAGTGCCAAAACTGCCTTGGTGTGTTTGGTGGGGGCCCTAATGACAAATAAACTTTGTAAATCTATATACATGTATAACCTAGGAAGGTGCAGTGGTGTTAAGCAAAGCTCTGATGGCATGTCATTGCCCGTAACTTAAGCACACAGTGGTCAATGAGTTTAGTATCTCAGTAGTCGTTGCTTTCCAAAAAGTCATCCCCAACACAAAATGAGCACGTGGGCTCTAGGACTTAGACTTAAAAGCCAAATTAGGTTAATTAGCTCTAACGCAGTCACCATGTGCACCATTTTTGTGGTGTTGTACAATGCCATCATAATACATGTGGTGGGCTGTGGATATGACTCCGTTAGAAGTTTGGTTGACAGGATGCATTGATTGATATCAGCTTTCTCTGCCTTATCAAACTGTTACAGAATAAACCTTATTCTTTGTGTTTGTGCAATGTGGCAGATAAAGTTGGCTCCTCACTTTTTTCCACTGGAAACCTAGCCATTTTGGAAACATCCCAAAATCGAAATCTGACATTCCACAACTCAGGGGTATTTACATACTGGAGAAGAGATACTTCAGAGCTGCACCAGTGTTCTGACACGACAAATGTCGTTGAAAATATTTCCTGAATTTGTAATCCACAGGCATTTGCCGCTCCCGTAATTGATTTCTAGTCAATGCATGGCAATTACCACTGAATGAAAAATTTACCCCAGCATGCATTCAAGAGAGCACAGCACACGATGGCTGCCTATTTGTTAATTAAGTACAATGGTTGCTGTGGAGCTAGTTACTATATGAAGACATCATGCACATTTAACAAAACATGGGCATTAAAAAAACCTTCTAAATATTTGTTCAGACGATATACTAAGGCCCGTATTTATACTTTTTTAGTGCCGCACTTGCGTAATTTGTTTACGCAAAAATGGCGCAATCTTGCAAAATACAGTTGTATTTTGTAAGTTTGTACCGTTTTTGCGTCAATAAGCGGCGCAAATGTAGTGCTAAAAAAGTATAAATATGGGCCTAAGTTTTTGGCTTCGGGAACTGTCTTACAAACTTTCTTTTGCTTAAATTCTTATGACAGGCTTCGGTCAACCTAGGGAGGAAGACATGAAACTTCGTCAAATCCGGCTTAGTTGTCTGAAAGTTTGATGGAAATGTAGAACGTTTTTCTAAAATCACACAGTCAATTACTGGTCCACTTGATCTAAAGTTCAAATAATACCATGGTGTTTCAGGGTGTACATTAACCTCTAATGAGAATGAATCCTCATTACAGGTTTTTGGGGAATGCCATGCTATAATGTTATTTTTCATGCTGTTTCCCACATATTTTTCCAGTAGTGCATCTAGACATGTCATCTGCATTGGCTAAGGATACATTTGTCTGGGTTGAAATTTCAGATCAACAGAATTTCTAAATTTCCTGTATTCCCAATGAAGGTGGTAACTCCAGTTACCAACTCAAGGATTGCCAAGGCACTCATAATGATGCACTTTCAATCTAATATGGACTTTTCTTGTGAGTCTTAAACAGTGTGCGAGACTGAGTCCTACTAGTTCATTCCCTTTTTAGATAACCTTACACACCTGACTTTTCTGCTGATCTGGATACTTCTGTATAGGTCCCTCATTTACTCTCTCAAAGAATAAGGAAGTTGCTACCAAAATCAGCAAACCCATCAAAGATCTGCATCATTTAATCTCTTTCTTTTAGAGATGGTGTACCTGGAGCAGCTTAAGTAATTATTTCCAAAAAGTGTTTGCGTCAATCTGTTGATACCACCTTACCTCTTTTCCTATGCTTCTTCTCATGACTGAAACATGTCTTGCCAGTGGTGCTGTAACAATTTTTAGAATGGGAGTGCTCTCGTTAATATATCACTGAGGTCATAGGGATTGTGAAAAATCCAAATGCCATACAAAAAACAAGCATTTGTAATGCAATAGGTCTCGCATTAGCGAGAGTTAGAGCTGTTGGTGTTGTAAATGATAATGATAACCTTGCATTTGGAACCTTATAAATATTTAGCCATGCAGCACATTACACTTTTATCAGAAATAAACTGTCTTTGTGCATTCCGTCATACACTTGGCATTACACTGTAATGGTCTAAACAGCTCCTACAGAGCAGCACAGTAAAAACAGCATTTGGAAGAAACATGGTCATGTAACCATATTTTCAGCCCCTAATGGGCATAATCACATAAAAAATAATGATAAAGAACATAGCAGTGTAACCATATAATCAGCCCTTTGAGGGCTTAGTGTATTACACAATTTCAGGCCAGCAGGCCTTTTAAATACAACTTAACCGTGGAGTCAGCGGCATAAGGTGCAGTGCTGCAGTTCATTATTAGATGTCCCTGTAGAGTCAAAAGCAGAAGGTGCAGTACCACTGGTTGTGGCTAGATGTCCCTGTACAGTCAATAATAGAAAGTGCAGTGCTACTGGTCATGGCTAGATGCCCCGGTAGAATCAACAGCAGATGATGCAGTACCACTGGTCATGGCTAGATGTCCCTTTGGAGCCAAAAGCAGTCAGAGTATATTGTCACAGAACACTGCCAGAACTTCTTCTGATGTCAGAAGTTCAGAATGTCCCCCAAACCCAGACACGACTGTAGAAGTACCAGGTCCTCAGTGGAATGGCTTAAATATTTAGCCATGCTGCACATTAAGGCCCATATTTATACTACGTTTGTGCCGAATTAGCGTCGTTTTTTTCGACGCAAATTCGGCGCAAAACTAACGCCATATTTATACTTTGGCGTTAGACGCGTCTAGCGCCAAAGTATGGGCAAATAGCGTCATTTTTTTGCGTGAACGCCTTCCTTGCGTTAATGAGATGCAAGGAAGGCGTTCCCGTCTAAAAAAATGACGGCGACGCAAATGCGTCGTATTTATACTCCCGGGCAAAAATCACGCCCGGGAGTTGGCGGGTCAAAAAACCCTGCATTTGCGCCACTATTTAACGCCTGGGTCAGGGTAGGCGTTAAGGGGCCTGTGGGCTCAAAATGAGCCCACAGGTGCCCTCCCCTGCCCCCAGGGACCCCCCCTGCCACCCCTGCCCACCCCAGGAGGACACCCAAGGATGGAGGGACCCACCCCAGGGACATTCAGGTAAGTTCAGGTAAGTATAATTTTTTATATTTTTTAATTTTTTTTGGGTGGCATAGGGGGGCCTTATTTGTGCCCCCCTACATGCCACTATGCCCAATGACCATGCCCAGGGGACATAAGTCCCCTGGGCATGGTCATTGGGCAAGGGGGCATGACTCCTGTCTTTACTAAGACAGGAGTCATTTAAATGGCGTCTGGGCGTCGAAAATAATGGCGCAAATCGGGTTGAGGCGATTTTTTTGCCTCAACCTGACTTGCCCCATTTTAAGACGCCCTAACGCCATTTTCCCCCTACGCCGGCGCTGCCTGGTCTACGTGGTTTTTTTCCACGCACACCAGGCAGCGCCGGTCTGCTAGCGCCGGCTAACGCCATTCCATAAATACGGCGCCCGCATGGCGCTTCAGAATGGCGTTAGACGGCGCTAAATTTGTGGACGCTAAACTGCATTAGCGCAGTTTAGCGTCAAAAAGTATAAATATGGGCCTAAACCTTTATCAGAATCAAACTGTGTTTGTGCATTAGCAGAAGATGCAATACCACTGGTTGTGGCTAGATGTCCCTGTAGAGATTAATGAGTTAATAGTGCCTTGGGACAATTATTATCCTTCAGCCCTTGGAAGCCACAATGTATTACACATTTGCAGGCCTAGCAAGGCTGTCCAAATATTATTGCAAACAATTCCCTTGTAATACAAACTCCTCTGAATAGTAAAAAATAAAAGTTCCAGCTATAAAAGATTTTAAGTATGCGTTCAGTGGTGGAAGAGGTGATGCTTTTTAGACCCAAAAGATGACCTGGACAGAAAGAGCATATCTTTCTGAATGTTTTGGTTGTGGTCCCATTGCCCTAGGACCACCACAGGCTGAGTTATGACCACAAATGTGTTGTAAATGGAATGCCTGCAAAGCATTATGGGGTGAGATTCCCTGAGTGCAGTGAATATTGTAGTATCGAATCTCCCATTGTGCAGGGAGAGCCACTGTTGAGGGTTCAATACCTGGGTCGATTTCAAGCCATATAAAGCCACAAAAAATGTACAAAATACACACACACACAAGACACAACTACATGTATTTACTGATTATGTAAAGTAAGGACCAAGTGAAGGGCAAACACGAATAGGAACTGCGCCCATGAACACGAGTGCTTACTGACAAACACTAGAGGCAGGAAACAAAAAAAATAGTCTGTCAAAACAACAGAAAAACAATCCAGGAGTAATTAAACTGTACTTGACCGTTCCTCAGCCAAGTACAGAAAGTGACGAATTGGGTGCCAAACCAGTTAGGAGGCTGCAAAACCTATGGTAAGGAGCAGGCAGTGGCAGTTGGGAGCAAAGTCCTTTACTCATTACAACAGGCCTTGCAGACAGCACATTCACACTGACTAGGCTCGACCTAAACAGTGTAGCAAACATGCCAGCCGTTCTGCATGAGAGTGGTATGGGTGTGGTACGTAGCTGGTGGTGCATTGTGGAGCACTAGTGTAGTAGTAGTGCACGGTCATTAACAGAAAGCACTTTTTCCGCTGATATGGCCACTACATTTGCGTAGAAATGCAGTTTTACTGGTAAAACTATATAGAGCAAACACAATATTTTGGAGATCGGGTAGCAGCAAATATTTATCATCTGCGCATTACCAAGTATCTTGATTTGTTTTTATCCTAATAAAGTCTTTGCTTCTATCACAATTCTGAGTTACAAAAAAGTGCTTCATTTGTTCTTTCCTAATGCTGATATGATTTGAAATATAGTTAATTTCCCAATATATCAATGTCTTGCGTAGAATTAATCTGACATTCTACAGCCCTTCCTTTCATTTCCTGTACCCCAGCAGGACTGTCACCTAGATCACTTTTACAAACTCCTCTCATTTTGCAGTCAGAGAAATAAAAGTGCACTCCAGTTTCCAAATAAGCAGGTGTTTGTCTGAAGACATAGCCTGACCTTCGACCTTTGTCTTTGAACGCAAATGTGACAAGCAAAACACAAAATGACAAGCATCTTTATTTCTCATTTACCCTCTGACAATCAGCATAAGTTTGCATGGGGGTGCTGCAGCACCTCCAATACCCCTACTTCCAGAGCCTATATGTCTTGTGAAATGCAACTCTTCAATCTCACTCACCCCTCTTCGTTAAATGAACAATGCACATGTCATGATAATTTAAACCTACACAACATATATACACAAGAGTTAATGTTGGCAACTAGGAGTGTTCCTGGAAATCTACAATTTTGTAGATGTCCACGAAAAATTAGGTGATATTTTTGAATTCCAAAAATGTACGGAATGTGCAGAAACCTGCCCGAGTTGATCTCGGACTTTATTTCTCTGATTTCATTTTGACAGGTAATGGCCTCAAGTGAGATTTTATACTATAGATCTGCAAATTTTGGCTTTCTTCTTTGTTTTCCATGTGTAGGTCTTGAAAATGTTTGCTAGGCATAAACTCTCCAGGAGTATGCCTGGAAATCCTACCGTTTTTATGATGATTGTAACAATAAAATGTACACTTACTGCTGATTTCCTCAACTGAGAAATCTTTTTTTCTCCGACGGTGAAATGTCTTCCTTCGAAATACGAGCTAATTTGAGTTCCTTTTTCACACAAAACTCATTGCTAGACCAACACTGTCAAACACTGCATATCACTGGATAAGCTCCCCGAAAAACTTTATGAAAACATTTTCTGACCACCATAATATACGACTTTGTTGGTGAGCAAAATCTATTTGCATGGCTTCCGCCCCTTTCCTGTTCCTTCAATCCCTTACATTCCTCCTACTAAGGCCCATATTTATACTTTTTTAGCGCTGCATTTGCGTCATTTTTTGCCGCAAAAGCGGAGCAAACTTGCAAAATACAATTGTATTTTGTAAGTTTGCGCCGTTTTTGCGTCAAAAAGCGGCGCAAAAACGGCGCTAAAAAAGTATAAATATGGGCCTTTAAATGTACTATGTAATAAATAGTTGGGGACCAGTGCTTTCATTTGGGCATGGTGAGGTGTCTGTGTGATTTCACTCAGAATTTTTACATGCACACAGATTAAAACATACACATGCTCTCTCACCTCTCTGCGTCTTAGTAAATATTTATTATTTTGCAAAATGTTTGCACCCATATTTATACTTTTTAAGCTCTGCATTTGCGTCATTTTTTGACGCAAAACGGCGCAAACTTGCAAAATACAATTGTATTTTGTACGTTTGCGCCGTTTTTGCATCAAAAAGCGGCGCAAACGCATCGCTAAAAAAGTATAAATATGGGCCAAAGGCTCCACACTGCTCTCCCTTTCAACTTCCCTTTAAGCCCCTCTCATGTCCTGCTTCGCAGATAATGTATGACAACAAGATATGCCAGCGTGACTGTTGGGAAATCTAAAGCTCACCCCTCAACCCCCCAATCTTACTGACCAAGCTGTCCCCCTATCAAAAAGGACCTGTTTCGGGTTTTGTAGGATAATTCAGGTCTCTACAGGAACTGGAGTTTGTACAGGGATCAAAATTATGAGTTTTGCAATAATAGTCGCACCCTTGCATTTTTCTAAATTCGTCAGGTCAGAGCTGCCCACATTCACTAGTGGAAAAATGGAAGAAAACTCCTAAACATATGTAGGTGTAATAAGCATCTCTTTCTGCACGTAGTTACCCACCAACCGGTATACGTCTTTATTATACCAGGGGCGTAACACAGGCCCTTGCAGCCCCTGCGGCCCAGGGGGCGTGGCAAGCCTTCAGATGGTCCCAACTCTGTAAGGAGCACCATACAGCCCAATGCCAATGAATATCTGTGAGATATGGAAGACTCAGGAGTCCTTCATATTTTGCAGGTCGGCGGGGTATAATTTTGCGTCACACCACAGTAATGCACCAGATGAAAGCTTCACTCTTGGTAATCAGCATTTACTGGGGGCAGTAACTTGTACGACAATCAGAAACGCAGCCTAAACAGACATTCCCACCTGAATAACTTGAATTCTACTGCAAAATCCCGAAGCAGGATTTACAGTTCAGCAGTGGAATGTTTTAATGTGGTGGGTACCACTTAGAAGCTTAAAAACCTCTGCATCGGCTCCTCTCCTGCAGTGAGACTGAGATTTCAGAATCGAATTGGAACCACAGCTCCCTTGCTGTCAGGATGCATTGAATATAACTCATTACAGGATAGTCGCCATGTGTTGATTTTTAATTACATAGTACGTTCACAAGATGATCACAACGAATTCGTTATGAATTAGTACAGATGCTTCATCAAAAATCAACAATATGGTAATGTAGATATTGAGGGGCATTAGTATGCACTGTTGGTCTGTATATACCTTTGAAAGCATGCCAAGTGTAAATATTGTCAGCTCTGCTCCACTGTTCTGTGTGCCAGATTGCAAAGACAGGACCTTCGCGCTGAGAGGCGGAGTACGGTTTACATTTAGCAGCGTGCAATATTAATTCATACAATCTCAAGGTTATGTACAGGCTCGCACCATGCACGCAATACATTAGCATAATGCCGCATAATATAAATTAGAGATTGTACATTTTTCTTGGGCCTCAGCATTGCTTTCCCGGTAGTGCAAGGGCAGCACGGGCTCTGAAAGAGAACAGCTCAAATGCCTGCCCCAACCACAGCTTTTAAACTTACATCTCCCTCCACCCTGTATATCATCGATTAAAATCTGTTTTCTAAGACTTTAAATCCTGCAGTAGATGTATCTGTATATAAACCAATATTCAATTTGTTGTTGCATATGGCTTGCGCAGGACACCTGTATCAATAATACTTTTCAAAACCCAGTTATTCACTGCTCTGACACCAAATCAATAGAAAACCAGTCTTTGAAGCCTTTGCCGTTGTGCCTCACGCTAAGAGGATGAGTCCTGCAGCCCTGGGGTATTTAAGGACGATCCAACCCCAGAAATGACTTGCTGAAAGGGCTTGGCCATCCTCGTCAGCCTCAAGCACTTCCTGTTCAAGCCCTAAGAGGATAAAGCAGCAGGACATGTGTGTAGCCTGGCAGGAGAATGCTGCACCAAGCTGCTTTCTGCCAAATAGGTCGTCCTGCGTGTGACACGGGCAGAGACAGACCTGTACTGACTGGAAATTCCATGCCATGCTGACAGCTGGTCCCTCACAGAGTCCGCCAGTGCGGCGCTGGCTCTCATCTCTCTGGTGGCATGGCTTCAGTTAAGGAGGATGTAAAAAAAAGCTGAGAGTGAAGAAGGCTGGTGGGAAGACTCAAGGTGTGTTTTTTCCAATAGTGGGACTGGGATGAAGAAACTCAAGGTTATATGGGAGGGTAACAGGATAATGGGTATTTTTTTGTTGAGTAGGAGGGTTCTCTTTAGGGCGGTAGGGAAGGTAGAAGGTCACAAGGTACTTTTTGTTGGGGTACTGTTGGGTCCAAGTAGGGTTCTCCTGAAGGTGCTGAAGGAGGGTGGCAGGAAGCCAGGAGTTGTTTATTGATTGGACGGGAGGAAAGAGTTTATCTGACTATGGTGGAGGTGTGGTCAGACCCCAGGTACCTTTTAGCAGGATATGAGGAAGGCGATACCATATTGTGCAGGGGTCCACCATAACTCCTTTACCCTTGTACTGCTGATTATACAGGGAAGGATACAATTTGCACAATGATAATTGGCAATAACTTTAGGTTTTCCTCTTTGGGGCTCCAAATGGCATCTTTGACACGTCGACTTTCTCTGTTGTTGTCTATATGATTTCACTTGGACCTTCTCTGGGGGGATGTTAATGGGGGGGGGCAGGGGCAATACCATTAATGACAGCCACACATCTATCTATCTATCTATCTATCTATCTATCTATCTATCTATCTATCTATCTATCTATCTATCTATCTATCTATCTAGCTATCTATCTACCGAAAGATAGATATATGTATTCAATGAAAAAAACAAAGGTTACAGGGATGTTATAGTTAGGTTCTGAATTTACTCATACAAAAGCATAGAAATAGAGAAATTCAGCAGTCCTAATTAGAGTGATCTCAAGAAACTATAACTCGTGCACTTAGGTAACCATAAGTCGCAGCCTCACTACACGCTGCTAATTACTCTACATATTAAATCACTCATAACATTTTCTATGGCATCATTTATAATATAACTGCACTATTTGCAAAAAACTATTGATGAGAAAACTGTGCACGGTGGGGTGCGAGTTATAGTTACCTTAGGGTGTGAGTTCTAGTTACTTGAAAAAAAACTCCAACTATAACTGCTGAATTTCTATGCTTTTGTACGAGTAAATTCAAAACCTAACTATAACGTCCCTGTAACATTTGGGTTTTTCAGTGAACGTCTATGGTTTTTTAACAAACATGTTAATATTTGTGTCAGCTTGTGGCAATCCAATCAGGGCTTTGCTTTTCCCAAGGGTCCAAGGAGGCTCTGATCATCTGAAAAACAGGGCAATGTTTTGCCCATGAGGAGTTCCTAAGGGACCCCATCATGTATCCTAACCCCTTACATGTTTTTACTCTGCTTTTTTCCCACCCTAGGCAATGCAAGAAACAAAATGGTGGCAGCAACTTTTCTGTCAGGTTATGGCAATCAGGGCCTTGCTTTTCCTCCGAATTCACAGAGGATCTGTGTCCCTTTACATACAAATTTGTTTTCGAGTTAAGTACAAGAAACCCACTGAACGGATTCACACCAAATCAGAAGAAATCACAAGAATGTCATTTTCTGGAGCAGGACCTACCTTTCTGCTAAATTTGGTATAAATCAGTCCAGTAGTTTTGGTGTTATCGCTGTTCAAAATCCCTACAGAAAATTAATGGAGGAAAAGTGTTTTAGGACCCCCCCTTTTTCTCGGTTCCCGCTTGACAGATCACCCCAAAACTTTTCACACAGCTGCTATTGTGGCTGGTAATTTTTTTTAGAAAGTTTTGTGAAGATTTGTCAACCGGCGCCAAAGATATAGGCACGTAAAAACACTTTTTAAACAGAAACTAGGTTTTAACTATAACCACCTAGTTGTGACTGCCACTAGGCAGTAAAATATATATACAGATATATATGTCACAGTCTACCTATAATTTTGGGACTCACCCATAATAAGGAAACCACATCATTACTGTAATATATTAAATGTATTTGTGTTTCATTCTGTTATCATAGTCCTTTATGTCAGAACGGCTGCTTAACAATGAAAGGAATACTTGCTTTTTAAATTAAATTTCTAGTAAATAATTTTGTTTGGAAAATTCAGTTATAGACAAGAAACAATTTATGGCAGTATGCTTATTTATTAAATGCTACATTTCATTACACAAAAGTAGGAATCTACCTGTATGTTTCCCACATTCTGAACTACAGCCAGTTTTGAAAGACATGTATTAAACATCTAAAATATGTTTTTGCACAAAAATCTCACCCTGCTGATTGGGATTTTTATTGAGCAGGATTTGCATTTATTTTATATATTTGATATGGCCTTTGATAAGGTCTTCCACACCCACATTATTATCAGAATTACCAGCCTAGGCATTATGGATCTGAACTAGGAATGGCATCAATCTTTCCTTTATGACTGCTCTCAGGATGTATTCCTTCCACCTTTTATGTTTACGTTCAAAGTGTTACATTGG
The DNA here is from genome assembly GCF_031143425.1 of Pleurodeles waltl. Taxonomy (NCBI): domain Eukaryota; kingdom Metazoa; phylum Chordata; class Amphibia; order Caudata; family Salamandridae; genus Pleurodeles; species Pleurodeles waltl. Next base: position 904,304,688 of record NC_090443.1, read on the forward strand.
AGGACCCCTCAGGGTTCAGCCCTGAGCTCCAGCCTTGTCAATCTTCACATCACTCTCCTAGGGAGCCGCATGCAGGGTTTTGGACTTTCCCTTATGATGTACGTGAACGATATTAGGCTTATCCTCAGTACAGATTATAATATTGCTAGTATGACGTAGTGCTATTTCTGTCTTTGTCTTTCTAAACTTGCAGATTGTATGAAACACAACAGTCTGATATTTAACACTCAGACAAGACTCGAGTCCTCATTGTCAGTGGACTGACCTCTATTTGGTCGCAAACTGGTGGCTTCTTGCCCTAGGTGCTCCTCATGTTCTATCCACGTCGATAAAGACTTAGGCGTCATTTTGACAATACTATGGCCCTCATTATGACTTTGGCGGTCTTTTTCTCAGACTGCTGAAGTCAAGCCCGCCACATGACTGCCAGTGTTGGTAGTCTTCAGACCGCCATATTATGGCTGCTGGCTCCTCTCCGCCACTATTTGGGGGAAGCTGCCAGCAGCCACACTGAAAATCGGCATTCTAGTGGAGCTTGCTCCATCGCCACTGCCACGTCACCCCAACACCGCCTGCCGTATTACTACATTGTAGACAGCGTGGCGGTGTTGTGTTGGCGGGGCACTGGCGGCAGAGCAGGCTCCATGGACCCCATTCCCTCCCGGACGACCACCAGGTAAGGTGATCACACTGACAGGGGAGGGGGGTGTTGAGTGTTGTGTGTGTGAATGGGGGTGTGTGTGTGAATGAAGGGGGGTGGGGGATGTTGTGTGTGTTTGTGTGAGTGTGTGTGCAAGTGTCTGTGTGCCTGTGTGACTGCGTGTATGCGGGGGGCGAGGGGAGTGTCATGGCCATGTGTGTATGTGTGTGTGAATGAGTGAGCGTGGAGGTGTCAGTGCGTGTATGTATGTGTGGTGTGTGCATGCGTGGATGGGGGGCAGGACGGTCCACTACGTGGATGGGGTACAGTATGGGGATGGGGGAGGGGGCATCGCTGCTGGGGGTGTGGGGGGCTTCTGATGGGGTCAGGGCGGGGGGCTCCAACATAGAGGGGGGGGTTGGGGAATGAGTATTCCTGTCACCAGTATCCTTACCACCAGGGATTTTGTGGCGGTGCTAGTGGGGCTGTGGCGCTGCCAGTCTCATTCTGGGCATCCCACATCATTCATCCATAGCTGGTCAGCTAGCAACTGGTCATTGGTTAAATATTACCTTGGCGACTGTGTTCAAGGAGTTCTGCCAGGTCCACAGCCACCCATTAATCTGGCCCCTTCTTCTTACAGAGGTTCTTTCAGCCATATGTCCTGTCAATTGTCCTTTGGTCTAGTTCTCATTCTTTGCTTACACTTCTCACCATCTGTAAAGCTTGAATGGGCAGATGTGTATTCACCCACCTGGATGACAAACATTGGAACTCTCGCCCTCACAGTCTCGTTGGTAATAATCACATAATAACACCGGACATGATAAAAAAAAATGAAAAATCACTGAAAGAACGATGGTTAAAGTGAAGTTATGGTTAGTTTTGGTTATAACCCCTCCAAAGTATGTTTAAAAAAACCTCTGCATTCACCTAAAATCACAGTTAAAGTGCAGGTTTGGTTACAAAATAAAATTTGAAAAAACACTGAAATTCATAAGTTATGTTTAGGGGCACAATCCATAACTTGCACACCAAATACAATGCTTATGACCTCACACGTGTATACCCATAAACAGAAATACGTAAATGTGAAACATAATTAAACAACAACACATAAACCAATTAATGATACTAAGTTCATAGTCATCTCTGTCACATTGGCACAGGTAATTGGATATTGTCAGACCCTTATCGGTGGAGCATAGTGCAAGCGGGGCTACTAGGCTTCAAGTTTGGGAGCCAGGGTTGTTTGCTTCTGATGACCCAATAAAACATGATGCAAAAGCACCCATGAGGGAAATCCTCACACAACTGGAGTACCAGAGCGTAATTGAACCCTGTGTCTCACCAATGAATACTCCCTTATTCCCAGTACCTAAACCAGACCATTCGTACAGAATTGTCTTAGACTACAGCCATTTAAATAGTCATACATGCACATAAGCTATACAAAACTCACATAGCACAGCACTCATGAACAACATAGTGCGCAAAAAATACGAAACAACACTGGACATTTCCAATGGTTTTTTACTGCTAAAATACAGCGCCTGAGAGTAGAAACTTAACAAGTTTCAGCACACTAGGCTCCCAGAAAAAAATCTGTTGTTTACCCCAGGGGAACAAGAACAGTCCAGGACTGTTCACGGCTCGTGTGACTTCAATATTGCACGACATTGACCCTCAAGCATTGTCCTATGTATTTGATATTTAGCTCATGGATGATGAATTACTGCAACATCTAATATGGGTAGCCTGCATTGTTGTGGGATTTGTCGAATGTGACTATAAATTCAATTTAAAAAAAACTAAAATAGCCTTCCTTATTGTCCTGTTTCTGGGATACGAATTATAAAGTGAAGGATAGAGCCTAGCTCCACAATTCTTAGAAAAATGTGCATAGTTAGAACCTCCAAATAAATAAAAATAAAAATTAATTAAAAAAAACTCCAATCATTATTGGGTTTCCTAAATTTTGGCAGAGCTTACATTCCAGATTACGCATCACGCATAAAACCTTTATATGATTTAATACGTCCTGACTTTTCCAGTAAACTTTGGACAGTAGAACACAAACACATTCTCAGAGCTTTGCAAACTGACATGCTTGCAGCACAACACTTACACACAAGGGGCAATAAAAAACATCTGGTCATCAGAGTAATTGCTGGTGCCAATGGTTTCACCTATGTAACTTTCAATAAGGGTGAGAGTCCCGATTGTATACAAATCACATTTGTATTCAGTAGCAAAACAACGCTTTGCTCCCACTGAGAAAATTCTCACTGCTGTTCAGATGGCTGTTATTAAAGAAAGACCACTGGCCCAGGGGAAACGCATTATTGTCGTATCTCCAATGCCAGCCCTTGAGGCTGTTACCAAAGCCTTACATCCACGTTGGATTCAATGAACCACTGATGTTGACTACATTTTCGACCCAAAATTACAAACTCAAGAATTTTTGCAATTTAAACTAGAATACCCAGTTCCAGTAAATAAATTGCCTACTGATCAATATCAAAGTGTCATGTACACTAATGGCTCAGCACAACCAGCAATATTCACAAAGCATCAATACGGCACTGCTTGCGCAGTCGTAAGTGGCTACATGGAGGATAATACATTTTGTCCCCAACATACTTACACGCAAACCCTAGGGGATTGCACAGCACAACTAGCAGGCCTAAAGGCTCTGGTGATGGCACTGGGGCACACAAATCCTGCACAGCTAACACTGATCATCTGTGATTCGTACTATTGCATCCAGTCCTTCAATGAATATCTGCAGTACTGGCGCCAGAATGGGTCTGGAGATTGTTACAGGCAAAACCATCAAACACAGACTTCTGTGGGAGAAAGTAGCAGATCTGAAGGAAACGCTATCAAACGTCCATGTTGTACATACTCTTGGACACCAGCGCGTTGGAATATATGTTGCTGAAAATACACTGGCTGATGAAGCAACCACTGCTGCTGTTGCTGCAGTAACTCATTCTGGAACAAAACCAGACAATGACCTATGGGCTGCCGTGGAAGCTAAGGCTGAAGGTACGCCCTATCCAAAAGCATTTCCTGCTAAATATTCCTACAGAATGGGAGTCTTCCTTGATGCCGAAGTAAAGATACCAGGCGTGGGAGTTCGAGTAATTCCCAACAAAAGACATGAGACCAGAGTTGATTAAAGAAATGCATGAGGGGGTTGCATCTGCCCATGCTGGTGTGGCAGCTACAATATCATTATTGTAAGCACGTTATTGGTGGCCAGGTCTATACAAACAGACCAAGCAGTATGTCCTTTGCTGTGACATCTGACAACAAATTAAGGGTGCCACCATCAAACTCCCAGTGCAGACACCGCTCCTAACTTCCAACAAACCTTTACAATGTGTGTACTTGGACCATTGTGGTCACCTAACACCGGACAGTGCATATAAATAAAGTTTTTATCGGCACGTATGCAGTTGCGGCTTTCCACTCAGACCAGTGCCCTGCTTTCGCCTCAAGGGAATTCAGGGACGCCATGGCTTAGTTAGGGGTCTAACTCCATTACTCGTCTCCATTTCATCCCGAAGGTAAATAGTGTCGTGGAGCGATGAAACTGTGATTTAAAGCAGTCCTTAACAGCCAGAGTATTAGGTACAGGTCGTACTTGGCCTAATCACCTGTATGGAGTCCAGAGAGCACTTAATAATCTGCCAGGAAGGTCCCAGGGGGGTCGTACTTCATACGAGTGCCTGTTTGCAACTCAAATGTATGTTCCAGATCCAGCCAGAGAACCCAACCACCTCCGCTGCATCCTCCTCAACACCCGCTCCACTCGCAAGCACGTCATCGAACTTTGGGACCTCCTAGACTCCACCGCCCCGACGTCGCCTTCCTGACGGAGACCTGGCTGAACGCCACCTCAGCACCAGACATCGCTATAGCCATCCCACAGGGCTACAAGATCTTCCGCAGAGACCGCACCAACGGAGTGGGAGGAGGAATCGCCATCATCCACAAAGACTCCATCAAAATCTCAACGAACACCAATGATACCCTCACCACCGCCGAGCACATGCACTTCCAGACCCACACCGACCCCAACACCACCCTCAGAGGAACTCTCATCTACAGACCTCCCGGACCCCGCCCACAGTTCAGTGACGCCATCGCCGACCTCATCAGCACCCACGCCCTCACTTCCACGGACTACATCCTCCTCTGGGACCTGAACTTCCACCTCGAGAACAACAACGACGCCAACTCCACCGCCCTGATCGACAACCTCGCCAACCTCGGACTCAAACAGCTCGTAACGACACCCACTGACGCCGCTGGACACACGCTCGACCCCATCTTCTCCGCAAGCCCCCACGTCTCCTTCAACCACACCACTGAACCACACTGTACCGACCACAGATGCGTCCACTTCACCTTCAGAAAACCCACCACACACCACCGCACCCAACAGCTACCACGCCGCTGCTGGGGCAAGGTCACCAAGGACCAACTGACTACCGCCCTCGCCCTGAGACCACCCACCGACCCCACCGACCCAGACACCGCCGCGACCAACCTCACACAGTGGATCAACGACTGCGCCAACACCCTCGCTCCTCTCAAGACCTCTACAACCAACCACACCAACAAGAAAGCCGCCTGGTTCACCGAGGACCTCTGGATCTCCAAGCACACCTGTCGGAAGCTAGAGAAGAAATGGCTCCACGACCGAACACCAGACAACCACACAGCCCTCAAGAGCGCCACCTGCAGACATCACCAACTCATCAGGACCGCCAAAAAGACCGCCTTCAAGGACCACCTAGACAACAACGCACACAACACCAAAGAGCTCTTCAGCATCGTGAAAGAACTCTCCAACCCCAGCTCCATCACCAACGACATCCCACCATCATAAGACCTGTGCGACTCCCTGGCCACCTTCTTCCACTGCAAGATCACCGACATCCACGACAGCTTCAACCCCGACCCCCCGCACCCACCACCGAGTCCACCACCCCTGCGACTGCCACTCGCACCAGTCGCCTGACCATCTGGTCCAGCGTCAGCGAGGAAGACACCATCAAAACCATGAACTCCATCCACTCCGGATCCCCATCGGACCCCTGCCCTCACCACGTCTTCAACAAAGCCAGCGCAGCCATCGCGCCCCACCTCCGGAAAAGAATCAACTGTTCCTTCGAGACAGCAACCTTCCCAGAAAGCTGGAAGCACGCCGAGATCAACGCCCTTCTGAAGAAGCCCAAGGCGGACCCCAAGGACCTCAAGAACCTCCGGCCCATCTCCCTGCTCCCTTTCCCGGCAAAAGTGACCGAGAAGATTGTCAACAAACAGCTGACCCGCTACCTCGAAGTCAACAACATCCTGGACCCTTCCCAATCCGGTTTTCGCAGTAACCACAGCACCGAGACCGCCCTCATCGCCCCCACTGACGACATCCGGACCCTGATGGACAAAGGAGAAACAGCCGCCCTCATCCTCCTGGACCTATCAGCAGCCTTTGACATGGTCTGCCACCGCACCCTATCAGCACGCCTCCATGACGCCGGTATCCAAGAGAAGGCCCTGGCCTGGACCACATCCTTTCTCTCCGGCAGAACCCAGAGCGTCCGCCTAACACCCTTCCACTCCAAAACCACCGAGATCATCTGCGGCGTCCCACAGGGATCCTCCCTCAGCCCGACACTGTTCAATATCTACATGGCCCTCCTCGCCCACGTCGCACGACAACACAACCTCAACATCATCTCCTACGCCGACGACACCCAACAGATCATATCCCTCACAGAAGATCCCCACACCACCAAAGCTAACCTCCACCGAGGAATGAAGGCCGTAGCCAACTGGATGAAGGACAGCAGACTGAAGCTGAACTCAGACAAGACGGAGGTCCTCATTCTCGGACCCACCCCATCAGCCTGGGATGACTCTTGGTGGCCCACGTCACTAGACACAGCCCCGGAACCCACAGACCACGCACGCAACCTGGGGGTCATCCTCGACTCCACTCTCTCCATGACCAGGCAAGTCAACGCCGTCTCCGCGTCCTGCTTCAACACCCTCCGTATGCTCCGCAGGATCTTCAAATGGATCCCCCTCGACATGATAAAAACCGTTACCCAGGCCCTCGTCACCAACATACTCGACTACGGGAACGCCCTCTACTCAGGAACTACAAACAAGCTCCTGAGATGACTCCAACGCATCCAGAACGCCTCGGCTCGACTCATCCTCGATGTCCCCCGCCGCAGCAACATCACACTCCACCTGAGAGGCCTGCACTGGCTCCCCGTCAACAAAAGGATCACCTTCAAGCTCCTGATCCACGCAAACAAAGCACTGCACAACACCGGACCCACCTACCTCAACAACCGACTCAGCTTCCACACCCCCACCCGAAGCCTCCTCTCAGCCAACCTCGCCCTCGCCACAGTCCCCCGCATCCGAAAAACCACCACCGGCGGCAGATCCTTCTCCTACCTCGCCGCCAAGACCTGGAACACTCTCCCCACCATCCTACGACAGACCGAGGACCTGCTGGCCTTCAGAAGACTCCTCAAGATCTGCCTCTTCGACCAGTAGCACCCCCCCTCCCCAGCGCCTTGAGACCCTCGTGGGTATGTAGCGCGCTTTACAAATGCAGTGATTGATTGATTGATTGATGGCTCTGGTGTGGAGGTGGCAGAAACACCTTGTGACATAAATGTGTCACTGTCTTGCAGGAATTACAACAGTTCCGTGACGACAATGCTTCTGCCAGTGCTGCCTCTGCAGGATTTAAGGATGTACCAATAACATCCACCGGCTGGATTCCAAAAGTTGGGGATCTAGTACGTGAAAAAGTTGCTGTGAAAAAGGAGTTTGGTCCTTCTTATCGTGCACCGGTCCCAGTCTTGAGAATACACGGTACCAGAACTTTCATTCTACCACCGTTGGATGGTGCTACAGAAATCCACTTTGTATCTATCGACAATGTCAAGCTACACCATGTGGCCGATCCTGCACAGCAGACCAAGAGGATCAGCCAGTAGTTCCCGAATCCCTCTCACTACTGGTCAAGATGTCCCTCTACAAGTTTTGAGCAGCAATGCTGACACCTCTCTGAGCTTGGGGAGGGTGGAAAACGATTTTGCATTAGTTCCACTAACATCTGTTACAATACGATATAGAAATTACTGATCGATTTAACACAACTTCAACACAGACAAATGGCATCATTTACTGTGAACCTCCACAGGTGACCCCTACCAGGTCTTCTCCTACAAATACGGCTCCAGTTTTTGCACAAACTGCTTTTGGACACTTTGTTGACATCAACAACACTTTATCAGAGTCATTTGCTCTTCTACATCTGAACTGCCAAAAACACGTAATCTGATAAACTGGCTTAAAACAAATTACTTTATCTTCCCATGGAACTATCTGTGGCTTTCCTTGACTGTATTAGCTTTCCTCCTTTGGATTGGCTTTGTCATAACATTCTTTCTATTAATACATGGTCATTTTCTTCCAGAAAGATCAACAGTTGAGCTGGTGGATGAGGTCCGAAAACCCCATTTTAATTTTCACAGGGTTCGCAGAGACTTGTCTTTCGTGACATTTCTGCCATACCAATTCCTAATGGGATTGTTTGGGATAAAGTCACATTTGATATATACGTCCCCACGGAGGTCATTCAAATACCAAATGTGTTTAAACTTTCAATAAACAATTTAATAATACCCGGAGTTGTTTCTGATGACTGGGATGTACAAACAGTTGATTCTATGATGACTGAAATGCAGTATTTCACTGTATTTGAAAGTGAAGATGTTTATCAATTTAAAGAGAATTATGGTGATATGTTTTGCTATAATTATTATGGACACCATTTCATCCACAGCGCAAGTACCCCAAAGACTATTTTTAATTACACACAATGGGAACATTGTCCAACTCCACCACAAGGGAGGTCTAAAACATATTCTGAAAAACGTGCATATTTTTCTGGGCACAATGTTAAAAATGCTGAGTCATATTATTTCAAATTGCCATTGATGGAAAATGTACATATATTAGTGACAGACACAAAATTAATTTCTTCGGATTCCTTTGTTTCCCGGTTGGCTATAGAAGCTATGAAAATTGGCTGAAGTCAATTGACTTAAAAAGTGTGTGGGGAACAAAAAATTGGCAAATAAGGGGCAAGGGAGCTTTATTTAGCGCATGCCTGATACCTGTTCAAATGATATTTTTAAATGAAACTGTACAACAGACAAGTTATTGTGGTTTAGCAGAGATTAAGGAATTAAATGCGCCCAGTATTTCTACCCCTGCAAAATTTTACAAATGGCAAACGTATATAAATGCAACTGAAGATCAGCACGATGAATGGGTCCAAAATGGCATGTTTAATGCTTCATTGTCATGTCCTGGTGGGTGGTTATTGTGGCCAATAGATACCAATGGGTGTCATAAATGTTGTGCATCTGAACATGCGGGTATATTAACAACATACAGTGTAGGGGGAACTATGCCAGCAATGGTTGAAGAGTTCCTCACTAGATGCTTTTAGAGAACAACTCAGTCTCCTGTCTAATAACGCTGACTTACAGGACTTTCTGTTAGGCCCCAAAAAACATTGCAGAAAGCACTTCTTACACGCAGTCCATAACAAAATTTGGAAGTTGCTGCCTGGTTAAGGCAAATAGATCAGGAAAACTTACAGAAGGCATTAGTTGCTGTAGATAATGGGATTAATACTCTGTCCAACTGGATATATACCTTAAACAACATTGTTTCTGCTGAAAAAGACATGATACAAAGTAGCATGTCTTCTTTACACCATGGACAGAGTCAACTAAGGTCCATTAAGCAGTTGGGTTGGACACTACAAATATTGAAGGCAGGTCGCGTTCCCTGGCAACACGTTAGCGCAAGAGACACATTTTGCACATTTAATTTAATGCAACAACAACAACTAATGGCTAAGAAGGAATATTGAAAAGTTTGAAAAGTTGCCTTTTACCGTGGTCGAAATACCATCTGCTGAGTGGTTATTACACGGGGTCATTAACCTGCCTATTTCAACACTTCAATTTATGTCCTGCTTAAAACGCATTCCAGTAGGCAGATATTAAAGGCTAGGAGGTAGTTACATCCATGAGGTGAGGGAGATACCCTTCTCATACAAATGTCTCAATGGCATGAAAGAGGTCTTTCTTAGCGGTAGTGAATTCAAGACTTTTGTCAGGAATTCGATGGCTTGTAAACAGCTGTCCTTGCACAGGGTGTGTAACGCTTCGGCAGCAAACTTGGCTTGTTATCTGAAGGGAGTTCAAGTCCCCTTGATTAGCCCTGCATTCCAGTTGCTCTCAAATGGCAGCTATGTCCTTCTCAATAGTGAAAACTGTTGTGGGATGCGAGACGAAATAGTTTATGTTGTTTCGGTCTCTAAGATTGTTATATGCTGCGGGAACGTACTTTTTCCTCCTACACAACAGAGGGAAGTAACTGAGATATGGTCCCATATCGCTACTTCAAATGTGAATTTTGACAAGTTGAGCAGACCCAAGGCTTTATTGTTTCAAAAATATGTGCCGTTCACATCTGCACGCGAGACCTATGTACTTCAGGTGGCAAGGTCATCAGCAGAGATACAGTCCTTTTTATTAACTTTCCGAGACACTTTGGTGAGCTCATGGGCCGAATATTTAATGCATCCAGTACTACTGGAATTGCAAATTTCTTTAAGACTGTTGGTTCTGGTTTCATTCACACCTTTTCTTCTATATTCAGTTTAATACCATCACCTATTCACTCAATATTCTCCAGTATTTTCAGGGGATTTCCGATAACTTTGGCTATAATAGGTGGCATCTCGCTATTGCTACTTTTTCTGCGCAATGGGCGCAACAAGGAGGACTGAAAGCCCTCCCACCGGTGCAGCTGTGTCGTGAATGCATGATTCACTACGTTGGAACTTCACTTCTGGGCCGATTGAGTGTGACTGGTCTCTGTCATTCAGACCGGTTTTGCATTGTGTGCAGCCTGTGTTTCGGTGCCTCTGGTGCCATTCGAACATGCACTGAAAGTTTGTCTTTCTACGCAGCGCTTGCTTTCATTGGAGGCTGATCTGTTGATGTTCTTGCTGAGGGCTCATTACCAGAAATGCGCATTGAGGGTGCATTTGCTACAGGAAGCTGCTTATGAGTTGCCCTTCATGGAGGATGCAGCTCTAAACTCATTGTTGGGCACACCACGGAATGCTGCTGCTTTGGCTGGAGCTCAGGCTTTGGAACACAAATGCTCCTTAGTTTTCCTTGGCAATGAGCTTCCTACTTTACCGCCTGCTGAAGTGGAAGATTTCCTGTCTTCAATTATCCCGGATTTAACTGGCAGCTTCCAAAATGACTCTGACTCTTGAAATTCAGCCTTTTTTTACCCCACAGTTAACATTTTTACATTGTCCTTTTTACACAGGCCCAAGTGTCCTTTTAACTTGTCATTATTGACATTCTTATATATATGCCTTAGGTTGAATTTTAGTAGCTTTTACACAGAATTAGGCTTTGAATCACCTTTGAACCGGCAAGGGGAGGGTGTTGTGTAGCTATTTTAGTTATAGCTTCATACACATTATATTAGCAAACTAGGCCTGCCTTTGTGCACTTTAACTTAGATATATTTTATTCAGCTTCATTTTATTATTTTAAACAATAGCCACATTTGCGGTCTTGTTTTATTTTCTCTATCTAGCTGTTCTTTGCCTAGGCCAGCACTGCGTTCTTAAACAAGACATTTCTTTCACTCTGTGGTTTTCTCAAGGCTGCAGTAAGATAGGTTGCCAGCAAACGTGTTCCGCCGGCTGTTATGACCGTGGCTCATTATCCACGGCCATACCGACGGCCCCTCCACTACACCGCCAGGCTTCCACCTGGCGGTCATAATCCCCAGGGCAGCGGTGCAAGCACCGCTGCCCTGGGGATTATGAGACCCCGACCACCAACCTGGCCATGGCGGTAAACACCGCCATGGAAAGGCTGGCGGTAAGGGGGACTTGGGGTGCCCCTGGGGGCCCCTGCACTGCCCATGCACTGGGCATGGACAGTGCAGGGGCCACTAGGCATAGCCCATCGTGCATTTCACTGCCTGAATTTCAGGCAGTGAAATGCGCGACTAGTGCTACTGCACCCGCTGCACATCAGCATTGCCGCCGGCTCTATTACATGCCGCAGCAATGTTGATGTGACTTTTTCGCTGGGCCAGTGGACGGTAACACTGTTACCATCCGCTGGCCCAGTGGAAAAGTCGTAATAGGGAGCCAGAAATACCACCAGCACTGGCGGTATTCTGGCTACTGCAGCCTTGGCGGTCTTTTGAAAAGACCGCCTTTGTCTCTAGTGTTCATTGAAACATACACATCCTTACGTATGGACTTTTTCTCAGAACATCAACTGTTTTATTATAAAAACACTTCTCTGTCCCATACATGTTAGAGTTAGATTCCAGCCAGATGACCACAATTTTATGCTGATTGCTGAATGCTTCGCTACAGCTGCTTATGTAGACTAAAGGCCTTTTGCTCAGGTATGAGGGATGTCTTCTCAGGGGAACCTGAAGGGCAGAACTAGAGCTTAACATGCTGTGCTCTAACATAGCCTAGGTAGGAATTATTTTAACAATTTTAGTGACAATATGGTAGCGTTATTTTTATGCTTCTCATCCTTGTCACAATTTTAATCCTGTCATACTTTATCGCCCTGGTTATTGCAGTACATGCTTTATTATCTAAGATGTAGTTGCTTCATTAGAACCCTTACTGAAACATATACTGCCTCTGATTGTCCTTGTATATGTGAGGCTAATGTAAATGAGAGAAACAGATGCGATCTGAGTGACCACGATTTCCCTGAGGAGTCAATTGTGTCATGCGCTGGGCTGCCCAATCATCTCTGCTCTTGGGTGGAGATGAGGCACTGCTAGTTAGCTGGAGCAAAACCCGGATTAAGCCAACAGGTGTCACCGGTAGTGGGTTCAGACTCAGTCCCCCACAGTGTAAGTGATTCTGCCACCCAAATCCAGTATTCTCATTAGAATAATGAGAGCTAATGCGACAGGGTGAACCAAGGATTCCTCACAAAGCTAGTTTATCTCTGTGAGTCAGATTGTTTGGGTCTTGTGGGAGGCCAATCACAGCACACATCAAACATTTGACCTCCCTCTCCCACACCCTAGCCCCTCAAATGTCTAATAGGTAGGCATAGGAATCAAATGGGAAAAATATGGATCCAGGAAACTGCCTTTGCTCCTCCCCCACCATAAATGAGGCCCTGAGAATAGTTACCCTGCTGCAGCATTCTGGCTACTTAGGTGGTGCACACATGCTGCATTCTTAGAGAGTGCTATGGTTTTCAAATGCTCTCCTATCCTCAATCCAATGGGAGCTATTGGCTTAGGATGTGTCTCATCTGAAAGAGGAACTTCATAAAACATAGAGGTTTCCAGACAGCTGTAATGTCAAGCAACACCAAAACCTTTCCCTGATTAAGCACACTAAGAATCATGCCGTGGTAAACTAACATAAATATGTGGAGCACACATATTGTGATCTGGGGCTTGATTTCTTGCCAAGCATACAAACATATGAAGAAATTATACATTTTTACATGAATTGAAATTGTGTGTTTTCCTAGCAGTGGCAATCTGATGGATTTTACAAACTGGGGCCAGATTTATCAAGGTTTTGCATCGCCCTTGCACCATCCAAGGGGGCTTAAGGTTGACACACCACTGAAGTCAGAGTTATCAAGCCTTGCCAGGCCACCTAGCATGGCACTGCATGGCTTGATAAATCTATAGTACCGGAAGGCACCGCAAATCACTGCCTTGCATTACTCTGTCCTAGGGAGGCATTCCTATCAGCATATTTGTCTAATTTTCATGCAGCTCAAGGGGGCTGAAGGGCAACGCTAAAGTCAGATTTTTCAAATCACAGAAGGCCACCTTGTGTAGCACTGCATGGCTTGATAAATCTAAAGTACTGGAAGGCAGTGCCGCCTTACACTATTCTGCCCCAGGGAGGCATTCTTAGGGGCATATTTATCCAACCTTCACACAGCGCACCTGCACTGTGTGAAAGGGAAAGGGCTGGAATGTGCCCTATTTAATACTATACAACACATTCCTGTCCTTTCCTTTCACTGGGGAACAATGTGCTGCTTAGCGACAATGCAGGCACCCTTGCGCCATGCTGCAAGGATGCAAGGGGGCCTGTGTAGCAGACAGGATTGTTTTTGAGCAGGAAGGGGCACCTTACTGCACAAAAAAATCCTCTGAGGCATTTTCCTCTCACTATGTGTGCTGCAGAATGCAACACACATAGAAAGAGGAAAAAACTAGAAGAAATAAAGATATTTCACCTCGTTAAGCCTCACCTGGAGTGGTGTAGCATTTTGACGCATTCCCTGTTCTACCAGTAATGGTAAATCTGGCAATGCTCCACCTATGCTCGACCCATGGAATGCCTTCCTGAGGAGCGCTTTGCAATGCGTTGCATTACTCCAGATTTATCAAGCTGTGCATATCTGACTTAGTAGTTGTCACCCTTGCACCCTTTTGCATGGCGCAAGGGCGACGCAACCCATTGATAAATCTGCCCCTTAATTACAACAGTGTGCCATTCAGAGCTGCCTATATTACACAATATATTTACCATGAAGAGTTACAAATGTTCATTTTTTAGCTCAGAGCTTTCATATGTAGTTTTCTTTCCCGAGCGCGATGGTAATTGTAGCTAAAATACCACAGTGTCATTTGGCTCGGGTTACCAGATAATTAGAGAGTCTTTTAAGCGGATTTCCAAGTTGAGAGCAGTAGAGACAATTTAACAGTAGAACAGATGGCGGGCCTTCATTTGCCTGTTGACAGGTAGCGTGTTGTCAGCACTTCGGGTTGTTATCATACAGAGAACAGCAGTTCAGACTCTTAATTGGGACCCAGAAGGATACACTACGCCGCCATTGGTGGGCATTTGCAGGAAGATGAGCCTGCATAAAAGGAAACTAAAAAGAATATATAAGCTTACTTAGAAAGGTGATTGAACTGAAAAAGTTCAGTAAATAGCACAGTGGTTTTGAAGGCAGCAGTGGTTTTCAGAGAGTGTTGCGAATGGGTATAATCTAAATCATCGAAGGGGCTCCTGGTATTCAACATGTAAATCTCCAGTCAGGCCCATCCACCGCGCCGATGATGTCATCTTTCACCCTGTCGATGCGCGTTATGAAACAAACAACAAGATGATAGGGAGTGAGGAGGGTGGGAAGAGCGTGCCAGCCTCCCGGGTATTTTCGTACGGTTTCTCAGTCTTCCCATTAGCACCCTTAGTGTAATAACGGTCACCATTGCTGTGCAGAATACCATCCGTCTCATTGCTGGAAAAACATGCTTTTTAATTATGCATTACATTGCAAGGCGAGGTAGTTAAATGGGCAAAAATATTATAATTGCTGGGTTTTAGGCAGGATGTACACTGAGCAAAAACAAAATAAGAAACTTTTTCAGAATGTCCTCTTTGTGCCCAAACTTAAGGCGTATTTTTCGACTCCGGGAATATAGGGGAATGTTTATCAAGTAGTTGCGTCGCCCCTGCGCCACGCACAGAGGCGCAAGGGTGACACAACCACTAAGTCAGATTTATCAAGCCACACAAGATCACCTTGCGTGGTCCTACGTGGCTTGATAAATGTAGAGTAACGCAATGCAGCTCAAATCGCTGTGTTGCATTACTCTGCCCAAGGGAGGAATTCCGTGGGTGGAACATGCGTGTTCTCATCCAGCCATATATTGTGGCCCATTTTCGGATTAACCATTACTGGTAGACATGGGAATTTGTCAAAATGCTATGCCTCCCCAGGTGATGCGTAAAGAGGAGAAATATAATTTTTCCTCTAAGTGTGCTGCTTTGAGCAGCACACATAGAAAGAAGAAAATGACTCAGACAATTGTTTTTGTGCAGTAAGGTGCCCCTGTATGCACAAAAACAATTCTGTCTGCAACGTAGGCACCCCTGAAGAATGGAGCAAGGGTGCCTGAGTTGGCACCAGGCAGCCAAAAGGGTGACTGACCAAGGAACGGACAGGAATGTGTTGTATTATGTTAAATATGTTGTATTCCTGGCCTTTCAAGCAGTGCAGCGCAGCTGAAATATTGATAAATGTGCCCCCTTAGTACTTTATTGTGACCTGCGTCAATTTGAATTCTCCTAGGCCCATATTTACTAACACTTTGGCGCAGATTAACAACCATTTTATACTGGGTTAGCCTCAAAACAGTGACAAAAAGCTGCACAGAATGTACTTTTTAAATTTATTTTGCACTGAAAAGTTCTCACAAAGTAACACATAGCAGTGCGTATGGCTTTGCAATACTCTGCGTCAATGGGGCATTCCACGGGTGATAAAGGGGCATTTCCAGGTAACCACCCATGGTTTTTGACACAAAACTCTAACTCTAGAATAGTAGACCCGGGCTTGCAGCAAAAAATAAGGCCACTTTAAAGCAGGTGTTGAAAAAGGAAAATCCAACCATGTATTTTGACACAGACCCAGACTTACAAAGACTTGTAAACCAGGGTTTGTGTCAAAATGGTACACCTACTGAACACAGATGTAATGAGGAGGAAATTCTTTTATTTTCCTTGTTATTTATATGTTCTGCATTTGGCAGAACACATAGAAAGGAAGGTATCTCTTTCTGCAAAAAAAAGAATCCTGCCTGTAGCTCAGGCACTCTTGTTCTATGGTGCAAGAGTACATGCATGAGTGCTAGGCAGCACAGAGTGTGCCAAAGCAAGGAGAGAGCAGAAATGCACCAAGCCTTTGTAAATATGGAGCATGTCTGCTCCCTCCGTTTTTCTTGCTGTGCGGCATATCGTGAAATAATAGTAAATGTGCTTTTGCATATGTGCCAAAGTTTTCATCGTACATCCAGTGCATGAGCTCTTTCTACATTTTTCTAGATATAGAAATTAGTACTGAAAGTGTATGCTTCCTGTACAAACCCTATGCTAGACATGGCACACTCATCCTCGCGTTGCCCTGTGAGCAATTTCAATGCAATGAGCCACCCCTCATGGGACACACTTTCTTTTGTCCACCTGTTTAAGCAAGCCAAAATTCCCATAATATCTTTTGCATAATTAAGAAACATTCTGCACAAATTATGTGACATTACACATAATTATTCTAAATGTCTTTTAGTGCTATTTTTAGGAGATGTGGAGGTGGAAATTTACACTTGGAGTGCTATTTTTGGGAGATGTCGAGGTGGAAATTTACACTTGCAAGTTTGTAAATAGCATCTTGTAGTACCACTTGAGGCACTATAAAATGCAGTTTGTGAATAGGCCCCAATAACTTTAGTCTGGACCCTGGTCTTAGGTACTGAAACACATGCAGTCTGTAATCCTTCAAAGGAAGTATTTTATTCCTACATCAGTAAGTACCTGACAGTGCTTCAAGTGCACAACGGCATGACATCCCAAATAGCTACATAATGCAGGGCCAGGCTAGAGTTTCTAGATAGCAATCAGACTTGCCAATATGTATAAACCAGTTAAGCGTGAAGCTAACATTTTCAGATGTTATAATTTACTTCTAGATATTGTGTTTGAAAGTGGGATTTTTATTAAATCTCTAACCATGCCATTTAGGGGCAGTTTCTTCGCAGCCTGGCAATGTGTAGAAATATACATTTTCTTGTGTGCTGATGTAAAATGTTACCCTGATGCCTTCTTATCTTTCACAGAAGTATTACACTTTTTCCTGGTATGTGGCTGCTACTTCCTCTTTCATGTGCTGCAATGATATGTGCCAAGTGAACTAAAACAATTCTTACTTGCTGCAATCAAATATTTATCCCAGAAAAATTACTTTGGGATGTGTTAGAAATGGGGTCTTTGGTTGACAGTCAGGTTACCCCCTGTTCAAGCAAGGACCCTCACTCTAGTTAGGATAAAAGAGAATCACCCTCAGCTAACCCCTGCTTACCCCCTTGGTAGCTTGGCAGAGCAGTAGGCTTAACCTCAGAGTGCTGGGCGTAAAGTATTTGTACCAACACACACAGTAACTTAATGAAAACACTACAAAATGACACAACACCAGTTTAGAAAAATAGGAAATATTTATCTAGACAAAACAAGACCAAAACGACAAAAATCCCACATACACAAGTCAAGTTATGATTTTTTAAAGGTTTAAAATAAAAAGAGTCTTTAGGTAGTTGTAACAACACACTAGCGCTGCTAGCGTGTAAATGTACCTGGTTTGCGTCAAAAATAACCCCGCACGGGCGGTGTGCGTCGAAAATAACCCTGCACGGTTATATGCGTCGAAAACAACTCGGCACGGCGATGCGCGTCGAAAAAGCCAGCCACGCGACGGTCCGAAAGTCCCGCGGCACAGGTTGCGATCTCTCAGCCTTCGTCAGCGATGCTGCGCGTCGTTTCTCCTGCTCCGGGCGTCGATTCTCCGGTCGCGTTTCCTGCGGCGTCGTTTCTCAGCTGCGGAGCCGGCGTCGCGTCGTTTTCTCAGCCGCGATCGGATTTGCGTCGATCTTTTCTCCGCACAGCGCTCGGTGCGTGTATTTTTGTCCTTAGGCTGCCAGCCTCTCCTTTCAGGGTCCCAGGAACTGGAAGGGCACCACAGAGCAGAGTAGGGGTCTCTCCAGAGACTCCAGGTGCTGGCAGGAAGAAGTCTTTGCTATCCCTGAGACTTCAACAACAGGAGGCAAGCTCTACATCAAGCCCTTGGAGATTTCTTCTTCAAGATGGAAGGCACACAAAGTCCAGTCTTTGCCCTCTTACTCTGGCAGAAGCAGCACTGCAGGAAAGCTCCACAAAGCACAGTCACAGGCAGGGCAGCACGTTTTCCTCAGCTATCAGCTCTTCTCCAGGCAGAGGTTCCTCTTGGTTCCAGAAGTGTTTCTAAAGTTTGTAAGTTTGGGTGCCCTTCTTATACCCATTTTAGTCTTTGAAGTCACCTTTCTTCAAAGGGGACTCACACCTTCTTGTGAAATCCTGCCTTGCCCAGGCAAGGCCTCAGACACACACCAGGGGGCTGGAGACAGCATTGTCAGAGGCAGGCACAGTCCTTTCAGATGAGAGTGACCACTCCACCCCTCCCTCCTAGCAGAGATGGCTAATCAGGAAATGCAGATTACACCCCAGCTCCCTTTGTGTCACTGTCTGGTGTGAGGTGAAAAACAACCCAACTGTCAAACTGACCCAGACAGGGAATCCACAAACAAGGCAGAGTCACAGAATGGTTTAAGCAAGAAAATGCTCACTTTCTAAAAGTGGCATTTCCAAACGCACAATCTTAAAATCAACTTTACTAAAAGATGTATTTTTAAATTGTGAGTTCAGGGATCCCAAACTCCACATGTCCATCTACTCTCTAGGGGAATCTACACTTTAATCATATTTAAAGGTAGCCCCCATATTATCCTATGAGAGAGAGACAGACCTTGCAACAGTGAAAACGAAATTGGCAGTATTTCACTGTCAGGACATATAAACCACATTACTATATGTCCTACCTTATCCATACACTGCACCCTGCCCTTGGGGCTACCTAGGGCCTACCTTAGGGGTGCCTTACATGTAAGAAAAGGGAAGGTTTAGGCCTGGCAAGTGGGTACACTTGCCAAGTCGAATTTACAGTGTAAGAATACACATACAGACACTGCAGTGGCAGGTCTGAGACATGATTACAGAGCTACTTATGTGGGTGGCACAACCAGTGCTGCAGGCCCACTAGTAGTATTTGATTTACAGGCCCTGGCACCTCTAGTGCACCTTACTAGGGACTTACTAGTAAATCAAATATGCCAATCATGGATAAACCACTTACATACAATTCAAACAGGAGAGCATATGCACTTTAGCACTGGTTAGCAGTGGTAAAGTGCTCAGAGTTGAAAAGCCAACAGCAACATGTCAGAAAAATATAGGAGGCAGGAGGCAAAAAAGTCTGGGGATGACCCTGCAGAAGCAAAAGTCCAACACGACCCCCTACCAGCCTAAAGCCAGGGGAGAACAATCAATACCTTGATGTACTTCCCTGATTGGGGCGATAGAACAGGGACCCAGGCCCACAACAGCAGGGGCATGTTCCAGTTCTACGCCTTCCTGACTCCAGTTGGATCCCTCTGTCCATACTCTCAGGGCCCACTAAGCTAACCCATGGGGAACCCTTCTCCACATCTACAGACACCATCTGTGCAACACCTAACTTTACTTTGCTCACAGATGTATTGCAATGGGCAGATAGTACCACCAGGGCCAACACAGTGGTGTTGCCCACTCCACCCCCGGGGTGTGACTCTCGTCCTCCCCCCCCCAGGGGCAACTCTGTCCACCAGGACAGCAAGCCACAGTGGCCCCAGACAACTGTCAGGGATGAGAGCCCGACCTCAGGCCTCTCTAACCACTGTGACTGTGGAGAGTGGGGGGTGGTAGCCCCAGGTGCCTGGCACCCTTTGACCACTCTCTCTTCCACCAGGTCAGGGATGACAACCTGACCCTGGTCCTCCCCTCTGGGGCTCTGTAACCTCCCTACAGAAGCGGCACCCCCAGAGTCAAAAACTGTCAGGGTGCTTGTAGAAGCAGTCCTGCACAATTCTTCCATCAGTGCAGGGATGTTAACCTGCAACTGATCCTCCAACCTGGGGTCTGTACCTTCAGGTTGGACCAGGGCCAGGGGTGAGGCTTCCCTCCCCCTGCCCTCTCTTCTGGGGTCCTGAACCACCCAACTAGGAGTGGCCCCCCCAGAAGACAACATGGTAGGGGCACTGTTAGCAGTAGCCCCTTCCTCCAGGTCAGGGGGGACACCCCTAACCTGGCCTCCCAATCCAGGGTCTGTACCCACAGACTGGATCACTGCCTGGCAAACCAGGACTTCCTGGGGGGCATACCTACCCCCTACCAGGTCAGAGTTTACCCTCTGAACCTGGTCATCCAACCCAGGGTCACCACCCTGCGATTGAACCACTGCCTGGCACACCAGGACTTCCTTGGGAGCACACTTACCCCCCATCAGGTCAGAGTTTACCCCCTGAACCTGATCATTCAACCCAGAGTCACCACCCTGCGGTTGAACCATTGCCTGGCACACCAGGACTTCCAGGGGGGCACACTTACCCCCCTCAAGGGACACACTGTCCCGAAGGGCCACACAAGAGTCTGGCTGGCGCAGGTCTCCTGACCTCTGCCCATCTGACAGAGTCTGGATTCCCCCCAACCCAGAAATGGTCTCACCAAGGTCATTCATGGGGGGCTCTGCTCTCAGAGCTGACCCCTGACCCTCCAGGTTCTCCACTGGGGTCCGCAACCCCCTCTCAACCCTCTGTCTGGACTTCTGCACCCCCTCACTAGGAGTGGTACTGCCAGACACCAGAACTGGTGGGACGCTGGCTACAGCCGCCCCCCCAAGTTCTCCTGACACTGTGGGGTCTCCCTCAACAGATGGCCCTATGGTACAGGCTAGGCTCCCCTCCTGGTGTTCCCGCAGGGAACCCTCCAGGACCTGGGACCGGATCTCGGGCACCTTGGGCCTCAACCCATCCCCATTCCCTCTCCTCTGAGACTGGACATGGGGTCCCTCACCCATCCCACTACACTGGGACCTACCTGGGACACTACAATCCTTCCCTACCTCACCTGGTTGGGAACTACCTAGACCACTCCTCTCAGGAGCACCCCCAAATGCCTCTTCAGACTCTCTGGTACTCACCCAGAAGTCTGCCTCCATTGTAAGCTCCCTGGGGTCAGAGAACTCACACTCCACCTGGTGTTGGCATAGCTCTGGAAAATAAGGACTAGACATATGCTCTCCAGCAATTACATCACTCAGCCCCTCACATGAATTAACCAAAGTACCCTTCACCCAACCATCCAGTGACTCTGCTTTGACAAAGCACCCCACATCACCCTCCTGAGACTGGTGAGACAGTACCTGACTGTCCCTGACACTCAACCCACACTCTTCTGGGATGTCTTCACACTCCATAACCAGGACTTCTACCTGGGGGGAACCCCTCTCCCTGTCACTCTCACCTAGAGTCAGTAGAGTGTCCCTCCCACCAGTAGGAATATGACTCCCCATGCCAGTTCCCCAATCCACCTCAGAGACCCTGTGCATCACTGGAGCTACCTCATACCCCTGAACCTCCTGGCGTGTGTTAACTCCCTCCTTCAAGTAGGGCACCACCTCTCTGGGCATGTGCACTTCTGCAGCATCACTGGATATACAATTGTTGCTGCCACCATTCCAGCTGGACTCAGCCCTCATGACTTCCAGCTCTTTCAATTTAAGCTCGTAAGCATAAATCATTTTTTTAATCTCTAAGTTCCTCCTCCTTTCTTCCAACTCTTCCCACTTGTCATGCTCCCTTTGCATCCTCAACTTTTCTGCCTCCAACCGGCGAACCCTTTCTGCCTGTCTGTCCTGTAACTCTTCAGGAGTCAGACCCTTGGGTGACACCCTGCCATCCCTCCTGGGGACCCTCCCCCCAGGCGTAACAGGTTCTTCCACTACACCACTGTGTATCCTCTGCACTTCCCCACCCACATTCTCCTCCTCTGTGTGCCCTCCAGCCTTCTTGATTGTCACCCCGGCCCTCTGTGCCTGTTGCAGCTCCCCCTCCCTGGTGGAGCTCTCAGTGGGACAGTCAAGATCTTTAAGGAACTGTTTCAATTGAGCAACTGAGTACTCCTTCAGTTTCTCCATTTCAAACACAGCTCCAGCTGTTGCATCTCCAGATTGAGACATGATGGTCACAAGTGCAAAGTTCCAAAGGCAGAAAATAAGTTCCCAATGAAGTAAAAAGAATCAGTCAAGGGATCAGCAAAATCATGGAAGTAGAATAAAAAGAGTCCTTAAGAGAAAAATCAAAAGATCACCAAACAAGTAGTATGTGGTCACGTCGTGGTCTGAGATCAAAACAGTAGTGTACACTCAATCACTGTATGTCAAGTACAAATACAAGTCCAAATCCCGACCGCTGGTCACCAATGTTAGAAATGGGGTCTTTGGTTGACAGTCAGGTTACCCCCTGTTCAAGCAAGGACCCTCACTCTAGTTAGGATAAAAGAGAATCACCCTCAGCTAACCCCTGCTTACCCCCTTGGTAGCTTGGCAGAGCAGTAGGCTTAACCTCAGAGTGCTGGGCGTAAAGTATTTGTACCAACACACACAGTAACTTAATGAAAACACTACAAAATGACACAACACCAGTTTAGAAAAATAGGAAATATTTATCTAGACAAAACAAGACCAAAACGACAAAAATCCCACATACACAAGTCAAGTTATGATTTTTTAAAGGTTTAAAATAAAAAGAGTCTTTAGGTAGTTGTAACAACACACTAGCGCTGCTAGCGTGTAAATGTACCTGGTTTGCGTAAAAAATAACCCCGCACGGGCGGTGTGCGTCGAAAATAACCCTGCACGGTTATATGCGTCGAAAACAACTCGGCACGGCGATGCGCGTCGAAAAAGCCAGCCACGCGACGGTCCGAAAGTCCCGCGGCACAGGTTGCGATCTCTCAGCCTTCGTCAGCGATGCTGCGCGTCGTTTCTCCTGCTCCGGGCGTCGATTCTCCGGTCGCGTTTCCTGCGGCGTCGTTTCTCAGCTGCGGAGCCGGCGTCGCGTCGTTTTCTCAGCCGCGATCGGATTCGCGTCGATCTTTTCTCCGCACAGCGCTCGGTGCGTGTATTTTTGTCCTTAGGCTGCCAGCCTCTCCTTTCAGGGTCCCAGGAACTGGAAGGGCACCACAGAGCAGAGTAGGGGTCTCTCCAGAGACTCCAGGTGCTGGCAGGAAGAAGTCTTTGCTATCCCTGAGACTTCAACAACAGGAGGCAAGCTCTACATCAAGCCCTTGGAGATTTCTTCTTCAAGATGGAAGGCACACAAAGTCCAGTCTTTGCCCTCTTACTCTGGCAGAAGCAGCACTGCAGGAAAGCTCCACAAAGCACAGTCACAGGCAGGGCAGCACGTTTTCCTCAGCTATCAGCTCTTCTCCAGGCAGAGGTTCCTCTTGGTTCCAGAAGTGTTTCTAAAGTTTGTAAGTTTGGGTGCCCTTCTTATACCCATTTTAGTCTTTGAAGTCACCTTTCTTCAAAGGGGACTCACACCTTCTTGTGAAATCCTGCCTTGCCCAGGCAAGGCCTCAGACACACACCAGGGGGCTGGAGACAGCATTGTCAGAGGCAGGCACAGTCCTTTCAGATGAGAGTGACCACTCCACCCCTCCCTCCTAGCAGAGATGGCTAATCAGGAAATGCAGATTACACCCCAGCTCCCTTTGTGTCACTGTCTGGTGTGAGGTGAAAAACAACCCAACTGTCAAACTGACCCAGACAGGGAATCCACAAACAAGGCAGAGTCACAGAATGGTTTAAGCAAGAAAATGCTCACTTTCTAAAAGTGGCATTTCCAAACGCACAATCTTAAAATCAACTTTACTAAAAGATGTATTTTTAAATTGTGAGTTCAGGGATCCCAAACTCCACATGTCCATCTACTCTCTAGGGGAATCTACACTTTAATCATATTTAAAGGTAGCCCCCATATTATCCTATGAGAGAGAGACAGACCTTGCAACAGTGAAAACGAAATTGGCAGTATTTCACTGTCAGGACATATAAACCACATTACTATATGTCCTACCTTATCCATACACTGCACCCTGCCCTTGGGGCTACCTAGGGCCTACCTTAGGGGTGCCTTACATGTAAGAAAAGGGAAGGTTTAGGCCTGGCAAGTGGGTACACTTGCCAAGTCGAATTTACAGTGTAAGAATACACATACAGACACTGCAGTGGCAGGTCTGAGACATGATTACAGAGCTACTTATGTGGGTGGCACAACCAGTGCTGCAGGCCCACTAGTAGTATTTGATTTACAGGCCCTGGCACCTCTAGTGCACCTTACTAGGGACTTACTAGTAAATCAAATATGCCAATCATGGATAAACCACTTACATACAATTCAAACAGGAGAGCATATGCACTTTAGCACTGGTTAGCAGTGGTAAAGTGCTCAGAGTTGAAAAGCCAACAGCAACATGTCAGAAAAATATAGGAGGCAGGAGGCAAAAAAGTCTGGGGATGACCCTGCAGAAGCAAAAGTCCAACAGGATGCAACAGATGGATCCCCTTCAAAATTCAAAAGCTAGAATCACCTAGAGATTGTGTCTGTCTAAAACACAGCTGCTCAACTAAAAAAATAGATTCATACCAATTAGGTGAGACATGCTGCTAATGCCTTCAAAAACATTTTAGGCTTCAAAAAAGTTGACTAGTTAATTTCTCTGCATCGTTCCATCAATCAATCAATCTAACATTCATAGAGTGCAGCAAATCTCCCATGAGGGTCTCGAGATGCTGGAGCTGTGTGCTGCTACATGGAGGAATGATCATTTGAACATTCAGGTCTTTAGTTCTCTTCTGAATTGCTGGAGTGACAGTGTGGTCCTGTGGTGCATGGGGACATTGTTCCACGCCTTGGCTGGCAGGTACGAGAAGGAGCGTCCTCTGCTTTTGGGTCAACAAATCCATGGAGTGTCTGCGAGAGAGAGGGAAGCTGATCAGAGGTATCTGTTCAGTTGGTGGAAGGTCAGGTGTTTGTTGATGTATCGTGGTCCTTCGTTGTGCACCTTATAGGTGTGGGTCAGCATCTTGAACTGGCATCTCTTTTGAATTGGGAGCCAGTGTAGTTTCTTTTAGATGGGGTGGGTGGGTGCGAGCTTTGCAAGCCACCATGTGGTGGTTTATGGCAAGCTGTTTTTCTCAAATATGAGGAATTCTGTTTTTTTCTCTGTTGAGTTTGAGACAGTTGTCCTTCATCCAGTCTGCTACATTCATCACGTATCTGTGGAAGTTAACTTTTTTTGGTGGATGGATCTTCGGACAGTGAGAGGATGAGCTGTGTGTCTTCTGCGTACAACATGATGTTGAGTCCATGTGATCTGATGGTGACTGTCAGGGGAGTCATGTAGGTGTTGAAGAATGTCAGGCTGTGGGTCGATCTTTGGGATACTCCACAGATGATCTTCTTAGACTCTGAGGTGAACTGTGGGAGACTGATCCTCTACGTTCTGCCGGTGAGGTAGTAGGTGATCCATTTGAGGGTGTTTCCTTGAATTCTGATGTGGTGGAGTCTGTTGATCAGGATGTGGTGGGAGATGGTGTCAAACGCAGAACCAGACAGCTCCCAGAGGATTAGGGTTGCTGTTTCCCTAAAGTCCAGGAGGGCTTTGATGACATCTGTGCCTGCAATCAGGGCAGTCTCAGTGCTGTGGTTAGCTTAAAATCCAGGTTGGGAGGGTCCAGGAGGTTGTGGTTGATTTGCTGGTTGGTTGTTTTTGGGGGGACTTTTGCTAGAGAGGGAAGCAGAGAGATGGGCCTGTAGTTCTTCAATTCGGCTGGATCGTGGATGTTTTTTTCAGGAGAGGCCTCACTTTAGCATGTTTCCAGACCTCCAGGAAGGAAGACACAGTGATGGAGGTATTAACCCCTTGGTTGTCAAGGACGTAATGGTTACGTATGGTGGCGCAGCATTCAGGCGCCACAGATGTAACCATTACGTCCTGGGACCAGCCCATGGGCAGGGATGGAAGGGAAATCACTTCCCCCGTCACCGCCAACGCCCCCATCTAATGACGTCAGCGTGCGAATAGATCATTAGAGGGCGCCGGTCGCGCTGGAAGCCATTTGCTTCCAGCGTGACCTTGGAGGAAGAGGTGAGTGTCTCCTCTGGCCGGGAGGGGGGATTTCTCTAAAAGAGGCATTGGTGAAAGGAAAGGTGTTTTCCTTTCCCTCAATGTCTCTTTCAGCATTCCTGCTGCCCGATCGCATCGTGATCGGGCAACAGGAATGCCCACTAGACACAAGGGATTTTTTTTTTGTTGATAATTTCATTCCGGTGGAGCGGCCCCTTGGTCACTCACCTTGGGTGGCAATATGTTTAATGCCATTTCTACCCCCCTTGGGGGCAGATTGGCCTATTATTTTTAGGCCGATCTGCCCCCAATGGGAGCAGAAACCACAATGACACCAGGGATTGTTTACTTTTGTTTTTTTGTGTGGGGGGGCAGCCCCTTGGGTGAGGGTCGCCCCCCTAAGGTGGCACAGCAATGTAGGCCATTTCTGCTCCCCTTGGGGGCAGATCATCCTATTTCTTTAGGCCCATCTGCCCCCAAGGGGAGGTAAAAGCCACTAAGACACCAGAGAGTGGTTTTGTTTTTTTGTGGGGGTGTGGCCCCTTGGGCGAGGGTCGCTCCCCTTTTGGGTCTTATATATCTGTTGCTGTTTCTGCCCCCCATTAGGGTAGATTGGCCTACTATTTTAGAAGCCACATGAAGACCAGAGAATATATTTATATTTTTTGTGTGTTTGGGGGTGGCCCCTTGGGCAAGGGTCACCCCCTCAAAGGGGACACAAACTGTTGGCCATTTCTGCCCCCTTTGGAGGCAGATCTGCCTATTTTGTTTTAGGCCCATCTGCCCCCAAGGGGGGGCAGAAGCCACTAAAGCACCAGGGATTGTTTTGTTTTTTTGTGTGGGGGTGGCCTCTTGGGCAAGGGTCACCCCCCCAAAGGGGACACATGACTGTTGGCCATTACTGCCTCCCTTGGGGGCAGATCAGCCTATCATGTTTAGGCCCATCTGCCCCCAAGGGAGGCAGATGGCACTAAGGCGCCAGGGATTTATTCCTTTTTTTTGTTGGGGGGGGTGCCCCTTAGGCAAAGGTCACCCCTCAAAGGGGGCACACAATTGTTTGGCCATTTCTGCCCCCTTTGGAAGCAGATTGGCTAATTATTTTTAGGCCCATCTGCCTCCAAGGGGGGCTGAAACCACTAGACACCAGGGGAAATTTCTAAATGTTTGGTGGCCCGGTGAGTCTAGCTTTTTCAGGCAAGTGAGTGGTATAGTTTTTGAGTTTATAACTCTTAGTGATAAAGCCACACTTTGTTTATTACTTATCTTACATAGTGCTTTTTGTTGATGGTGCATTTGTCCAGTTACTTTTCGTAGGAAGGATCATGGCTAGCCAGAAGATGACCACTCAGCAGGTTGCTGATATGCTTTTTGAGCCGTCGTCTGACCATGATTATGAGACTGACTCTGAATCTGAGGCAGAGGAGGAAGTGCAAGATTCTGGAAGGGAATTTTCTGTCAGAGAGGAATCATCTGATGATGAAGCCATTCTCAGTGCTGATGAAGTGACTGTTTTAGAGGAGGACACTGATGTGCCAATAGCGTAGCAGCTGGCAGGTGAAATTCTTCCCATTGAAAGACCTGACCTCTGGGTTGTTCCAAAAATGGAGCAGCCAGATTTGCCTACCTTTACTGGTCTCCCGGGGTGTAGAGTGAATACAGAAAACCTTTTGCATGTCAATTTCTTTCAGTTGTTTATGGAAGATGTATTTTCGGAAGAGATTTTTGAGCAGACTAATTTGTATGCAGAGCAATATTTGAGGGACAGCGCTGCCAGACTTAGACCACACTCTAGAGCTAGCGGGTGTATTCCCACAAAAATGGAACAGTTGAAAAAGTTTGTGGGTTTAACTTTTTTGATGGGGCTAATAAGTAAGCCATCACTGTCTTCATATTGTACTAGTCCCTTGATGGCAACTGCTATATTTCCTGCAGCCATGAGTTGTAATCGGTATGAGCTTATTCTCGGATGCTGCATTTTGTTGATAATGCTTTAGCCTTGCCGCAAGATCACCCTGATTCTGACCGTATCAAGATTAGACCTGTCCTTGATCATTTTGTAGACTGGTTTTCAGAGGACTATGTTCAAGGGAAAGAAAAAGCTGTGGACGAGTCTTTGGTCCTGTTCAAGGGTCGTTTGGTTTTTAGGCAGTACATTCCTAGCAAGAGTGCACAGTATGGAATTAAATTGTATATCCTGTCTGAAAGTAGTACAGGATATGTTTATAGTTTCTGGCTCTCCATTCAAAGGGAATCCATTATTGACCTCCCCCCCCCCCGGTTGTCTGCTCACTTTTGGAGTTAGTGAGAAAATTGTGTGGGAACTTGGTATACAACTGTTTAACAAAGGTCACCATTTGTATGCAGATAACTTCTACACTGGAGTACAGTTGTTCAGGGAACTGATCAGAGTGGACACTGTTGCTTGTGGCACAATCCGTTCTAACCGGAAAAGCTTTCCAAGGGAGCTTCTCTGTAAAAAAACTTGAGAGGGGACAAGTGCAGTGCATTGTGGAATGATGAGCTACTAGCTCTGAAATTTGCAGACAGGAGGGATGTCTACCAGCTAACTACCATCCATGATGATTGTACTTCCCCTGTGACTGTTTGGAGTCAGGTTGCCAGAGTGCACAAACCTGTGTGCATTTTGGACTACAATAAGCACATGGGTGGTGTTGATAAAGAAGATCGGAGGTTCGAACCTTACACTACTGTTCGTAAGGCTTACGTTTGGTATAAGAAATTAGCAATTAATCTTTTCCATTTGGCAACTTTTAATGATTTTGTTGTGTTCAGGAATAGTCCTTCAAAGTCAAGGATGACATTTGTGAAATTTCAGGGGCCTGTCATAGTGAGCCTTGTTGTGGTGGAACAGGCAAGAGTTCCTAGAGAAGCAGTGGTGGAGGATGTGGCTATATTGAAAGATCGCCACTTTCCTGAGCACATTCCTTCCATGCCCAAAAAAGACTTTCCCACTAAGAAATGTAGAGTCTTCTGCCCAAAGAGGTATCTGGAGGGAGACACATATGTACTGGCTCGGTTGCCCTTCAAAGCCTAGGTTGTGTGTGGCTGGCTGTTTCAGGAGTTACCACAGCCAAAAGAATTATTGGGAACTACCGTGAGCCTAAACTGCCTGTTTTATATTTTCATATGTTCAGTTTCACGCTTGGCATTACTGTCATGTTTTTATTTAGAGCTTTGCACAGGAGGGGGAAAAGACGTAGTGGGGGAAAGGCAAAGGTCACTGGGTGCTCCAGAGTGTACGGAGTTCATAATGGGATAGTGTCTTGCATGGTGAGGTGTTTCCTGTGGGTGAGAAGGTGTTCGAGATTTGTGTTTACTCATGAGAACTGGTTGACGCTATCTGCAGCAGAGGGTTGGCTTTGAAGTTTTCATAGATAGCCAAGATCTTTTAGTGGAAGAAGTACGTGAGTCTGTCCCACAGTTCCTGGGAGAGAGTGATGCTGCTCTCAGTGGCTGCCAGATTCATGAACTACTTCACAACGGTGAAGAGTTTTTTGCTGTGGTTTATGCTGGCTTTGATGCTTTCCATCATGTTCAAAGTATAATGGAAGCAACGTTAAGATTAATTTGATTTGAAGCTTGAGACAACCTAAAATAAAGAAAAAAGTTCTGAATTGTTACTTTGTTTTGTCCTATTCAGTATGAAAACATAAATGCAAATAAAGTTCACTCCAAAAGATTCCATCCCTTACTTTCCCCAGTAAAGCCAAGGAAGGAATAATTAATGAAGTTAAGGCAGTGCTATTGCCTGATTGATCATGACAGGGTTCTCAGTTTCAGTTGGTGGTGCAGGTCGATAGCACTGGGGCACAGTGGCTTGAGGGGGTCATCTGAGCTCTTAATGTATTTTTTAATTCAAAAAACAGCCAGGTGGCCTGTTTCGTTCTTTGCACCAGGGCCCATGACACACTGGCTATGATACTGGCCCAGATTCATATCAGCATTATCAAGCAGTACAGAGAATCATATCCCACCACTGATCGATTTCTTCCTATATTTTATTTAACACCCTGCTTTAAATAAAAATAAAAAACCTGGTTACCTTTCCACACATAACATTCAAAAGTTGTTCCAGAAATGCCTTACATTTGTTGCTTGCACAATTTTTATTCTTAAATGTAATAATAACCAAAAAAATATGTGTCCTCTAACGAGTAGAGTTTCTTGAAATATTGATCTGCAAAACGTGCTCACTGACACTAACATCTATTGCATTTTCCTCAGTAGAGACCTCCTATAAAATCTCCATTCAAAAAAGCCAGACTCCCACTGGTGCTCTGAAAACAGATATTACCCAAACTGTGGGGGAGATACTCCAGCTTGTGAACACACTAGCAAACGTGTCTCTCAAAATTCTGGAGATGTGCAATGTTTGCCAAACATTTAGGTACCTCCAGGTTTTTCCGCACTAATCTCCCCAGAATAGAGCTGCTTACATGTACCCAAAAATGTCACGAAAATTGAAACATTTCAGGAATATGGCAGGAATAATGCCACGTAAAACTAAAGAAACTCTTTGAACTCGGCATGCACAGGCTGATGACCTGTTCATATTTGAAATGCCATCCTTCTAACTTCGAAGTTGCTAGAATATCACGTGAATTGCGTTTGGCAAATTTGTTTCAACACTGGGCCAATTTAAGCTGGTGCTAGGTAAATGTGCACTGGTGCTGGTCAGTTTTGCACCAGCCTTAATCTAACATTTCATTGGCTAACTAAAAAAATGCTATTTTTACACAAGGGACTTTATTATAAACCAGTACAAACAACCGGTACAATTTGTATAAAAGCCCAAATTTGTGACTCTTTTTAGTTTGCTGCTGTGCGCACCATAGCTCCTCTAATATGCAGCATGTGTAATGTTTTACTCCCGACTGCGATTTGTGTAATCCTGACAGGTTCTTACACGTTAAATAAAAGCACATATATTCTGCTTATTTTCTAAATGGAAATAGGGTTGCATTACAGCCAGTGATATCTCTGACATTTTTCAATAGGTCACCGTCCCTTGAATGAAGGTCATTGTCTAGCAGCTGAATGCTAAGAAAGCACTAAGTGAATGCTTAGATAAATTCAACCTTTGCTGGAATCCACCCTTTTGTCTGTGGCTTAGAATGGTAATCGTGCTTTTTTACAGACTGTGTATCTGGTATCATAAACAGGACTAAAACTACCCTCCTGGCAATAAAATTGTATATTTATAAGAAAGAATGTTAAAACTAATAACAATAATAATAATAATAATGCTATTTTAAAATGGCCATTTAGGAAAAAAAAATTCTAAACAGTGTTTAAGAAGATATTCATATGAACAACTTTGTAATGTCTATTTAGGAGAAAGTGAAGTGCATCCCTTATGTTTTTTTTTTTTTTTTAAATAAAGAAGTCAAACATATTGTCCCATAATCCTAGTTCCTCACTATTACATTATAAATCTTCTCCACACCTGTAAGTGTGTCCTTTGGAGCCATTTACTTATGTGTATCTTCGCGGCGCTAACCTGAGCCGGAATGGGCACATCTGCATTATGTGTATTAAAGTTATACAAAAAGTAGAAACATTCAGAGAACTTTCGTCTGGTGGGGGTCCGGGAAGCCACATGTACAAAGCTGACTCAGTTTCAGACTCTTGAAAGTTTGTTAAGCAGCCCTTTTGTCATTGAGCTGCTAATGTAACTGTCTCTTTCAAAAGCTGCATATACACTCACTCAAATCGCACATGACCATCCATACCGACCCTCACACTCTGGTTCACATACAATGTCACTGAGGAAACAAACTTGTATTTCTATCATGGTTAGGGACACTTTCGCTCGCCATAATTTTGTAAACCCAGATGTGCTGGACACCTGTGTAGAGGGTGGTAAGTCAATGAGCAGTGAGGAACCAATTATGTAATGTGAGAAAATGTAAGGACACTTCCACCCATGCCCCTCTCAGGTCAGTGTCTATAGTTCTTGTCACGAATGATTAAGGTGGGTGGCAATGGGTGTGAGCCAAAGTCTGTAGAGAAGGCCTTGTTCCCCTTTTGAAAATGAAGGCCCCTTCCCAGTGTCCAAAGATCACCCATGGGTGTTTTAGACTAAATTGAAGACTTGCCACGTTACCCTCTCAATGTCTACTCAAAGCATCTGAGGCCTCCCATCTTGATGCTTTTGTCACCTCGTGAGACCTTGTTGCTTGGCAGAGAGGGACTCTGGGAATCTGCCTGCAGGGGGCTGGGTCTAAGAGTCTGGCTGTCCAGCTCTTAGGTCCCCCCTTCCCAGTGGTGCTGGCACTAGGGATAAAGGAAGTGCTGAAGCGCCTCCATAAAATATGCAGGAGTTTTGATAAAGAATGAGCAATAAATGTGCCCTGCAAATATTTTTATTCTGCAAGAACTGACTGTGTTTTCAAAGGCAGACTTCACATATCCCCTGTGCCATTAGTGAGGTAACAGTATTGGCCTGCACTCTCACTATAAACATGCTAGCGAAGGTCAGCAAGCCCAATAACAAAACCTAAAGTGAGGAAGAGCGCAGGAAAAGCCACGTGTTTAGCTGTTTTCTGAATTGGAGTATATCTGATTGAGCTCCAAGTTTAAAAGGCAGAATAATCCACAGTTTGCAACTGGAGAACGTAAAACATTTGCTTCCAGAGCTAGCCTTGTTGAAACTTGGTATAGCCACCAATTTAACACCAGAAGATCGGAGCATGCGCTTAGGAGTGCACCATTGGGAGGTTTTTCTAAAATGCTCAGAACCAGAATTGTAAAGGGATTTGTGAGTGATGCAAAGAGCTACAAAAGTTAACCCACTCACGAACTGGAAGCCAATGAAGGTTGATGATGGCTTGGGAAGCCGAGCTAAAGTTAGGAATTTTCATGATGAGTCGAGCTGCAGCATTCTGAAGAGCCTAGAGTTTTTTAAAGTGATGCTGTTGAATACCTGTATCTAGGGCATTGCAATAGTCGATCCTAGAGATGACTAAGGCAATTACAACAGATTTTTGGAGTTCTAACAGGATGAATGGAAAAATCTTCCTCACGATTCTCAATAGGAAGCAGGAAAAAGTGGCCTGATTTATTTGGTCCAAGAATGAACGTTTTTTGTCAAAGAGAACACCAAGGGGTATTTTTACAATACAGTGGCACAGAGCGGCACTGAGCTAAAATTGGCAGCACCACTCTGTGGCAATTTAGAATCGCAGGGATGCACTGCATTAACAATAATACAGCATACCCCTGTGTTTCCCCCTGCACCGGCTCTAAATTTGCTGTCAAGTTCCACTGCACCCACCCTTGCGCCATGGTGCAAGGATGGCTGCGTTGCTGGGGAGATTGTTTTTGTGCAGGAATGGACACCTTCCTGCACACAAACAATTTTCAATGGCGATTTGTTCTTTCTATGTGTGCTGCAGAATGCAGTTAACATAGAAAGAGAAAAAAACTAGGAGAAATTAAAGCATTTCTCCTCGCTGCACCATGCTAATGCCACCTGGCATTAGTTTTTCACACTGACTCAGATTTATGAAATCTTGTAAATCTGGGGCAGCGTCAAAATGCAATGAGTGTTGCTGTGGAACTCCCACACCAGCACCCATTTTTCGCCCCTTCCACGCAAAGTGCTGCATGTTAAGTGGTTGTATTTACAAGGCAGTGTTAAGCCACAAAAAGTGGCTTAACGTCACCTTGTAAATACAGCGTAGTGCAATGTGCCACCAAAGCATCACAAAAAGTGATGCTCTGGTGGTGCTAGGGGCTTGCAAATATGCCCCCAAGTATTTTAGCTATGTCAACTGGACAGGAGAGTGACCAAGGGCATGAGGTCACCAGGAGGCAAACCAGAAGGATATGTCCTTACCTAATAAGGTACCTCTGTTTTGTCCGAATTTCATTTGAGACAATTTTCCTGCATCCAGAGAACAATTTGTTCCATGCACTTGTTAAACTGTTTGGCCACCACTTCAACATCACTCCAGATTAAAACCACAATCGGCGTGTCATCGGCATAGGAAATCACGGAGAAACCAAATGATCGAAACAGGTTCGCCAGTTAGGCCACAAAGATATTAAAAAGGGTGGGCTTAAAAAATATCCATGAGAGATCCCACTTGAAAAGGAGAAAGGCTCAGATGTAAAATTGCCCAGAGATACCACTTGTTCTGTATCCACCAGGATTTTTTTTTAAAAAAGGAGTGAGCAGAATCTCTGATACCTATGGACTACAGCCGGTCGATTAGCACAAAGTGGTTAGTGGTATCAAGTGCAACTGAAAAGTCTGAATGAATCAGAGCTGCGCTGCTGCCACTAACAACCAGAGATCTGATTTGTTCTGAAGCACCTACCACGGCTGACTCAGTACAGTGATTAGGCTTGAAAGAGAACTGGGATACATCTAGAATGTGGTGTTTGTCAAGGAAAGCCATGAGCTCAATGTTTTTTCACAAGAATCTTTGTTGTCGAATGAAGGTGGGAGATAGTCCGCTAGTTTTTCATTTCTCGAGGATCTAGGGAAGGTTTTTATGAGCATGGGAAGCACCGATGCCTTTTTCCAGGTTAAAGAGAAATGTCCTGAGACTATAATCTCATTTAGTAGTTCAGACGGTTGAACTGCTACCATCCTAAAATGCTGAGAAGGGCATTAGGATGACAGGGATCAGTAGAAGCACCAGATTTCGTAGCCTCGATGAGATTCATGTTTTTTATCACTAGTAAGAGGGGAGAAGGATGAAAAAGTATTGGATGGTGTATTAAGATTTGTGCTCCTAAACGCGACAAGATTGCTGTTCAGATTAGGAGTGAATTCATTGAAGATGGTATTAACCTTCAGATGGAAAAAGTTAGATTGCTACACAGAGTTTGGCTGGATTCTATTGTGTTGCTAGTACTGCAGTTTGCCAAACTTTTCACAGTTTCAAATAGTTCTTTAGTGGATTTTTTTTGCAGTGTTGATTTTCTCACTAAATTATCTAGATTTTATTGCTATAATCAGGACTTTATACTTGCTGATAAATTGTTTGTAATTGTACCTTCCTCAGGGCAGTAGTTTTTTTGCCCCATTTTTGTTCCTGAAGTCTACAATTTTGTTTTAGCAATCCTAGACCATGTGAATACCGAGGGGCTGAGGGCTTCCAAGGGTAGGTCGCTCCCCCTGCCGCTGCAGCTCCTCCAGGTTCCTGAGTTCCTGAGACCCACCCCACAGTAAGTACCCCCCACCTCCCAGCCCCTCGTTCTGCCCCGCGCTACTCACCCTCTCTCCTGCTCCTGCTTCTTTTCCTCTTTTCTTTCTCTGTTCTTCCTCCTCGCTCCTCGTCTGTATTCTTCTTCTGTACTCCTCTTCTCCCCGTCTTCTCTCCTCTTCTCTTCTTCCTCATCTTCTGCTGTGGTCTTCTCCCCTCTGTTTCTTCGTTTTTTGTATCTTCCTCCGTGTTCTTCTGTGTTCTTCTGTGTTCCTCTGTCTTCTTCTGTCTTCCTCTGTGTTCTTCTGTCCTCCTCGGTGTTCTTCTGTCTTCCTCTGTGTTCTTCTGTCTTCCTCTCTGTTCTTCTGTCTTCCTCTGTGTTCTTCTGTATTCTTCTCTGTTCTTCTGTCTTCCTCTGTGTTCTTCTGTATTCTTCTCTGTTCTTCTGTGTTCTTCTGTGTTTCTTCTGTTCTTCCGGTCTTCTGCTCTTCCGGTCTTCAGTCCTTCCGGTCTTCTGTTCTTCTGTTCTTCTTTTCTTCTGTTCTTCTTTTCTTCTGTTCTTCTGTTCTTCTTGTCTTCTTGTCTTCTGCCTTCAGCTCTTCTGCCTCCTCCGTCCTCTTCTCCCCGTGCCTGCCCTCCTGCTCCTGCCTCATCCCCCTCCCCCACTCGCATCCCCCCTCTATCTCCCCTATCTAACCCGTTCACTTTCTACCTCCCTCACTCCTCCTATCTACCTATCTCTCCATCTCTCTATCCCACTATCCAACTCCCTCACTCTCCACCTCCTCCTATCTTCCTATCTCTCTATCGTTTTCCCTATCTATCGATTTCTCTATCTACCTTTTCTCTCTACCTATTTCTCTATCTCTCCCCCCCTCCCGCCACCCCCTCTATTACCTATCTTCCTATCCTCTCACTCTACCTCTCACCCTCACCCACCTCTACAAACCCCCCTCCCCTATCTTCACAACCCTACACCTATCTTTCTCCCTAATCTCCTAAACCTCCTAACACTCTACCCCCTCCATTCTTAAACCCCCCTCCCCCAGCTCTTCTCACTCTACCTGTCCCCCCCCTCACGCTTTCCCGCCGCGACCTCCTGCACGCCCCCGCCCCCCAGCTCCCATTCGCCCCCAGCTGACCCCTCCCCCCCACCTCATATGGCGGCCGCTGCGCGATAGCGCAGCGGGCGCGCGCAGCGGCTGCGCCGCTGGCGTGCCGGAGGTGCGCCAGAGGCAAGCCCGTCTGCGCCCGTCCGCGCCTGGCCCGCGCCCAGCGCCACGACCCCTGGTCCCCAGCTCTCCCAAGCCCCGATGATCCGCTACGACCCCACCACCCTCCATGCCCTCAACCCAGGACGCTCCAACACCTGCTTCCAAGCTCACCCCAAACGCACCCATGGACCCTTCGCCTGCAACTCCTGCAAACGCATCTTCCACCACGCAACAACTACAACCACAAGCCCACGCGCCATCAACCACCTCAAGTGCATCCTAGTCAACGCTCGCTCCGTTCACAAACACGCCGTTGAACTCTGGGACCTCCTAGACTCCACAGCACCGGACGTCGCCTTCATCACGGAAACCTGGATGAACGCCTCCTCTGCTCCAGACATCGCCACCGCCATCCCCGAAGGCTACAAGATCTCCAGGAAAGACTGCACCAACCAAGTAGGAGGAGGTATCGCCATCGTCTTCAAAGACTCCATCAGCGTCACCACCTCCACTGAAGACTCCCTTCTCGCCGCTGAACACCTCCATTTTCAGATTCGCACCGACCCGAGGACCACCCTCAGAGGATCCCTCGTCTACCGTCCTCCCGGACCTCGCGCCCCTTTCAGCGACGCCATCGCCGACTTCATCTCCCCGCACGCCCTCGCCTCACCGGACTACATCCTCCTAGGCGACCTCAACTTCCATCTGGAACAAAACAACGACCCCAACACCACCACCCTGCTCGACAACCTCGCCAACCTCGGCCTCAAACAACTGGTGAACACTGCCACCCACATCGCCGGACACACACTCGACCCTATCTTCTCCGCCAGCAAACACGTCTTCTTCAGCCACGCCTCCTCCCTTCATTGGACCGACCACAGCTGTGTCCACTTCACATTCCGACGCGAGACCCGCCACCTCCGCACTCAACCCATCCCTCGCCGACAGTGGAACAAGATCCCTGAAGAGCAACTCTTCTCCGCACTCGCCGCCAACCAACCCACCCTCACCACCGACCCCAACGACGCAGCCCTCAACCTCACAAACTGGATCTCCAACTGCGCAGACAACCTTGCTCCCCTCAAACGCTCGCAGCGACAGAACAACACCAAGAAACCCCTCTGGTTCTCTGACACCCTCAAAGAATCAAAGAAAACTTGTCGCACACTTGAGAAAGCCTGGCGCAAGGACCGCACCGCTGACAACATGACCGCCCTCAAGAACGCTACCCGCGAACACCACCACCTGATCCGCGCTGCAAAAAGGAATTTTTTCACCGACAGACTGGACAAAAACAGCCACAACAGCAGAGAACTCTTCAGCATCGTCAAGGAGTTCTCCAACCCCAGCGCCAACGCCAACGCCGTCACGCCCTCACAGGATCTATGCGAATCCCTCGCCACTTTCTTCCATCGCAAGATCAGCGACCTCCACGACAGCTTCGGACACCAGACCCAACCAAACACCACCGAACCCACATCCCCGACCATCACCCTCAACAACTGGACCCACATCAGCACGGAAGAAACCAAATCCATCATGAACTCTATCCACTCCGGCGCCCCTTCGGACCCTGCCCGCACTTCATCTTTAACAAAGCCGACGACATCATCGCCCCGCACCTCCAGACCGTCATCAACTCTTCTTTTTCTTCTGCTACCTTCCCCGAATGCTGGAAACACGCCGAAGTCAACGCCCTACTAAAGAAACCTACGGCTGACCCGAGCGACCTGAAAAACTTCCGCCCCATCTCCCTTCCGCCTTTCCCAGCCAAAGTAATAGAGAAGACCGTCAACAAACACCTGACCACCTTCCTGGAGGACAACAACCTGCTCGACCCCTCACAGACCGGATTCCGAACCAACCACAGCACTGAAACCGCCCTCATCTCAGTCACAGATGACATCAGAACCCTGATGGACAACGGTGAAACAGTCGCCCTCATTCTTCTCGACCTCTCGGCTGCCTTTGACACCGTCTGTCACCGCACCCTAATCACCCGCCTCCGCTCCACCGGGATCCAAGACCAGGCCCTGGACTGGATCGCCTCCTTCCTCGCAAACCGCTCCCAAAGAGTCTACCTCCCTCCGTTTCGCTCAGAACCAACTGAGATCATCTGCGGCGTACCTCAAGGCTCATCACTCAGCCCGACACTCTTCAATGTCTACATGAGCCCCCTCGCCAACATCGTACGCAAGCACGACATCATCATCACCTCCTATGCCGATGACACCCAACTTATACTCCCCCTCACCAAGGACCCCGCCAGCGCCAAGACCAACCTACAAGAGGGTATGAAGGACGTCGCAGATTGGATGAGGCTCAGCCGCCTAAAGCTGAACTCTGAAAAAACGGAAGTCCTCATCCTCGGCAACACCCCGTCCGCCTGGGACGACTCCTGGTAGCCCACGGCCCTCGGCACCGCACCGACCCCCGCAGACCACGCCCGCAACCTCGGCTTCTTCTTGGACCCTCTTCTCACCATGACCAAGCAAGTCAACGCCGTGTCCTCCGCCTGCTTCCTCACCCTCTGCATGCTCCGCAAGATCTTCCGCTGGATCCCCGCCGACACCAGAAAAACCGTGACCCACGCCCTCGTCACGAGCCGCCTGGACTACGGCAACACCCTCTACGCCGGGACCACAGGCAAACTCCAAAATCGCCTACAACGCATTCAAAACGCCTCGGCCCGCCTCATCCTCGACGTACCCCGCAGCAGCCACATCTCCGCACACCTGAGACACCTGCATTGACTCCCAGTCAGCAAAAGGATCACCTTCCGACTTCTCACCCACGCACACAAAGCCCTCCACGACAAGGGACCGGAATACCTCAACAGACGCCTCAACTTCTACGTCCCCACCCGCCCCCTCCGCTCCTCTGGCCTCGCACTCGCCGCCGTCCCTCGCATCCGACGCTCCACGGCGGGTGGGAGATCTTTCTCCTTCCTGGCGGCCAAGACCTGGAACTCCCTCCCCAACAGCCTCAGGACCACCCAGGACCACTCCGCTTTCCGGAGACTCCTAAAGACCTGGCTGTTCGAGCAGCGATAACCACCCCCTTTGTCCCTAGCGCCTTGAGACCCGCACGGGTGAGTAGTGCGCTTTATAAATGCTAATGATTTGATTTGATTCCTTCTATGGTTTTTAATCGTCTTTACCGGGGCAAGCTGGGTTACAGCAGAATCAATCCAATTTGAAAAAATAGTGGTTGCTGTATATATGTTATTGACCAGACTAGATTGAGACTTCACAAGGATATTTATAAATTCTTCCAGGGGTGGAGATTGCTTTATGATCAGTCCATGTTAGGGGAAGGGCGTTCTCAAAACGTAGCTCATGATTACCGATAAAAATCCCATCAAGGATGTGATTTGTCAGATGGGTGAATTCAGTTATTATTTGAGTTAAGTCTAAACTAAGCGTGCTGTCAATAAGGTGTTCTGAATCTTTGTTGCCTGTAGTCTATAGATGGAAATTAAATTCCCCAAGAATGGTAACGTTGGGGCGCTCCATACATGATTTTGTAAACTCTATTAGTGATTGGATAAACTTTGATCTGGGCCTTGGGGGAATGATACATTAAGATACCATTGAAGGCCATAATATTATTTAATTTAAAATCAAACCTAAGGGCTTCACAGTATAGCTATATAATGGCCTGAAATGAGACTTTAAGATTGTTGAGGTCAATTATTGCAAGCCTACCACCTCTTTTAACTAGCTGATCTGTCCGCAAGTATATTACCCTTCTGGAATGGCAATATTAAAGCCAGGTTCTAATGTAGGGTTGGCCCATGTTTCTATAACAAAAACAATGTTTGGGGAGTGATGGTCCATAAACTCAGCAAATTCATATCTATTTTTTACAAGAGAGCTAGTGTTAAGGAGGATGCATGATAGTGAGTCAGGCGGTGGGTTTGAGGATGATTGTCTAGTACAAACCTCTGTGAAGGAGACACTGTTAAGTGTAAATGTGAAGTTAAATTTTTCACATCTGAAATAAGTGTAGGCTTCGGGGGTACACAGGCATTGTTCCTACCTCAATTTCTCAGTTCCACAAAAAAAAACCTTGGATAGATTTGGGGGGTGAAATGGCCAGGGGACCCTGGAGTCTGGCATGGTCTTGGCACGGATGGCCACAGATGGACTTGGCTTTGGCACGCTCGCTGCATGCATCCACTGCACATTGGTGCCAGGCTGACAGTTTATACAAATGAAAGGTGGAAGCAACTAGACCACAACCATCCTAAAATGACATCCACCATGGTGTAGCTACACCAAAAAGTAAAAACCCTCAACTCCCTCCGCACAATCAGCAACATTGTGGAAGAACAGGGAATTCAGAGAAAAGCAAAGAATTATTCTTAATGAGGTGCGTGTGATCTGACAAATGTGGGAAAAAAGATCAGATAAAATAACAATCTGACAGTGCAGTAGAAGATTATGAAGGCAATGATCAGAGTATAATCAACACATTCAGATTTCTAGCGTAAACACATCTTGTAGCCTTTGGAAGCTATTCTCAAAGGATACCTGTAACGCGTAAATAGTTTTACTATAGTTTGATCATACTCATTCACTTTATTCAATTACACAGTGGTAGATCACATGCAAGGTGCTCTGGGACCTGCTCAACTCCACCGCCCCAGACGTAGCCTTCCTGAC
This sequence comes from Pleurodeles waltl, assembly GCF_031143425.1. Classification (NCBI taxonomy): domain Eukaryota; kingdom Metazoa; phylum Chordata; class Amphibia; order Caudata; family Salamandridae; genus Pleurodeles; species Pleurodeles waltl. The sequence goes on from NC_090443.1 coordinate 904,346,159, forward strand.
CGAAACCTGGTGGAACGACTCCTCGGCGCCCGACATCGCAATAGCCATCCCGGACGGCTACGAGATCATCGGCAGAGACCGCACCAACGGAATCGGAGGAGGAATAGCCATCGCCCACAAATCCACCCTCAAGGTCGACACCCACACTGACGACTTCCTCAAAACCCCCGAACACCTACACTTCCGCATCCACACCGACCCCAACACAACTCTCAGAGGAACGCTCATCTACAGACACCCCGGACCACGAGCACCCTTCAGAGAATCCCTCGCCGACCTCACCAGCACCCACCTCAACGGGTTACATCCTCCTCGGAGACCTAAATTTCCACCTGGAGAACAACAACGACACAAACTCCACCACCCTGATCGACAACCTCACCAACCACGGCCTCAGACAACTCGTCAACACACCAACCCACATCGCTGGCCTCACGCTTGACCCCATCTTCTCCTCAAGCGCTCATGTCACCTTCAACCATACCACCCCACTCCACTGGACCGACCACCACTGCATCCATTTCACTTACAAGAAACACACCGAGCACTATCGCACCCAACAGCCACCCCGCCGATCCTGGAGCAAAGTTACAGAAGACCAGCGTACCAACAACCTCGCCCAGAACCCACCCCCCGATCCCACCGACCCAGACACTGCCGCCCACAACCTCACTCTGTGGCTCAAGGATTGCGCCAACACCCTCCCACCATTCAAGAAACACACCGACAACCAAACCAGAAAAAAAGCCACCTGGTTCACCGACGAGCTCCTAAACTCCAAACGCGACTGCCGGAAGCTAAAAAAGGAATGGCTCCTCAAACGCACACCCCACAGCCTCACAGCCCACAAGGACGCCACCCGCAATCACCACCAACTCATCAGACAAGCCAAACGATCCCACTTCAAAGACCTCCTGGACAACAACGCACACGACAGTAAAGAGCTCTTCAGCATCGTGAAAGAACTCTCCAACCTCATCGCCAACATCAACGACATCCCTCCATCCCAAGAACTCTGCAACGCACTGTCCACCTTTTTCCACCGGAAGATCACCGACATCCACAACAGCTTCAACGCCACTCCCACGCCAGACCCCACCCCCGAACACCCCACCTGCACAAACCACCTGACGTCCTGGACCAACGTCAATGACACAGAGACACGCAAGATCATGAATTCCATCCACTCAGGATCTCCTTCAGACCCCTGCCCCCACCACGTATACAACAAAGCCGGCTCCACCATTGCCCCCCAATTACGGAAGGTCATCAACATCTCCTTCGAAACAGCGACATTCCTGGAAAAATGGAAACACGCCGAAATCCGCGCCCTCCTCAAGAAGCCCAAAGCAGACCCCAACGACCTCAAGAACTTCCGACCCATCTCCCTCCCCCCTTTCCCAGCAAAAGTGATTGAAAAAATCGTCAACACACAACTAACCAGCCACCTCGATGACAACGACATCCTGGACCCGTCCCAGTCCGGCTTCAGATGAAACCACAGCACTGAGACCGCCCTTCTCGCCGCCACAGACGACATCAGATGCCAAATGGACAACGGCGAAACATCAGCCCTCATCCTCCTAGACCTATCTGCCACCTTCAACACAGTCTGCCACCGCACCCTGAAATCACTCCTCCAAGAAATCGGAATTCAAGGAAAAGCCCTAGACTGGATCATCTCATTCCTCTCCGGCAGAACCCAGAGAGTCCACCTCCCCCCCTTCCGCTCCGAAGCCACCGACATCATCTGCGGCGTCCCCCAAGGCTCAACCCTCAGCCCGACGCTGTTCAACATCTACATGGCCCCCCTCGCACAAGTGGCCCGACAACACAACCTCAACATTCTCTCCTACGCCGACGACACCCAGCTCATCCTTCCACTCACCAAAGACCCGCGCACCGCAAAAACCAACCTCCACGAGGGAATGAAATCCATCGCCGAATGGATGAGATACAGCTGTCTGAAAATGAACTCGGACAAGACGGAGGTCCTCATCCTCAGACCCACCACCTCCACCTGGGACGACTCCTGGTGGCCCACCGCCCTAGGAACCCCACCAACACTGACTGACCACGCTTGCAACCTGGGCTTCATCCTCGACTCCTCCCTCACCTTGTCTAAACAGATCAACGCAGTTTCCTCCTCCTGCTACAACACACTCCGCATGCTCCGTAGAATCTACAAGTGGATCCCGTCAGAAACCAGAAGAACCGTGACACAGGCCCTCATCAGCAGCAGACTGGATTACGGCAACGCACTCTACACAGGCATCCCAGCAAAAGACCTACTACGCCTCCAACGCATCCAAAACGCCTCCGCCCGACTGATCCTCAACGTACCCCGCCACAGCCACATCTCCCACCACCTGAGAAACCTTCACTGGCTCCCTGTGGACAAGAGGATCACTTTCAAGCTTCTTACCCACGCCCACAAAGCACTCCACGACATCGGACCAGCCTACCTGAACAACAGAATCAGCTTCTACACCCCCACCCGTCAGCTCCGCTTTGCAAACCTCGCCCTTGCCGTTGTTCCCCACATCCGAAGAAAGACCTCTGGCAGCAGATCCTTCTCATACCTCGCCGCCAAAACTTGGAACACCCTCCCCACCAACCTACGACAGACCCAGGACCTGCTCACCTTCAGAAGACTCCTCAAGACCTGGCTCTTCGATCGGTAGCGGTTCCCCCACCACCCCCACCACCCCCAGCGCCTTGAAACCCTCACGGGTACATAGAGCGCTTTATAAATCCAGTGAATGATTGATTAAAGGTGTGGAGAGTAGGACATTCAAGGAGTGGTCTACCTCTAAAGATTGTTGTTAGACTTGACACCTTAGGGTGGTCTTCCCCCAAACATTTTGCCCACTTGCCTCACATTTTGCTGAATTCTTTTTATTGGCCTTAGGAATCTGAGCACTTTACCACTGCTGACCAGTGCTAAAGTGCATGTGCTCTCTCCCTAAAACATGGTTTGATTGGTATATACTTAATTGGCATATTTCATTTACTTATATGTCCCTAATAAAGTGCACTACATGTGCCCAGGGCCTGTAAATTAAATGCTACTAGTGGACCGGCAGCACTGTTTGTGCCACCCATTTAGGTAGCCCTTTAAACATGTTAGGTCTGCAGTTTCAACTGCCATGTTGACTTGCATTTAAAACCCTTGCCAAGCCTTAAACTCCCCTTTATTACATATGTCACCACTAAGGTTGGCCCTGGGTAGCCCCTAGGGCATGGTGCTATGTAATTAAAAGGAAGGACACATATTTTTTAAGTTTTACATGTCCTAGTAGTAAAAAACTCCCAAATTTATTTTTCACTACTGTGAGGCCTACCTCTCTCGTAGGATAACATTGAGGATTCCTTATTACATTTAATAAGCTATAATCCCTGACTGGGAACGCGTAGTAGACCTGCCATGTTTAGTACTTATGGAATTGTAATGCTAAATCCTCCTTAAGGGTAAAGTCAGTTTTTTTGTTACATTTTTTAAAATGCCACTTTTAGAAAGTTGGCATTTTCCTGCTCTTAAGCCCTGTGTGCCAGAAGCCTGTCTTCAATACTCGTCTGGGGTGGGGTGGCAGGTGGGCTTGCGCCTTCCTTCTTGACAGCCACACAAAGGGAGCTTAGATGCGACTGAAGGGCCGTCAACATCCTGATGGGCCATCCTGAGCAGGATGGGAGGGAGGAGTTGGCCACAGTGTCACACTTACACCTGAATAGGCGGTGCCCTGCACACAAACAAAAGCTTCAAAGGCCCTGTATTGTCACTCCAGCCAGCTTGGAACCAGGGCAAGGAAGGACGGGAATGTCTTGCACTTCAAAGTCACTGCCTAGAAGCTCTATCCCACTTTCCAAAACCAGGGCACCAAAGTCTAAATAAAGCATTTTGTGTTGTGACAAGGATTAAGGTACTGTTGTTCAGTGGACCCTGAGTGGGTCCTGTAGCTGGCCTGTGGTCTGTCACAGAAGACCTGAAAACCTGACTTTGTCCCGGTCCAGCGAGACCAGAAACTCCAATAGGCGCTTACTTTCCAAGCGCTATTTTCACATTTATTCTAAAAATGTGTTTCTCAACTTTCACATATTGGATTTTTGTTGCTTTTGGTCTTGTTTTGTTAATATAATTAAGCTCTATTTTTCTAACCTGTCACAGAGTCTTTTTGTGGTGTTTTCACTTTATTACTGTTCAAAGTGTTGCACAAATACTTTGAGTATTACTTCTTAAGTTAAGCTTCCCTGGTGTGTGCCAAGCTATCAGAGGGTGAGCATAGGTTAATTTATGGTGAGTGTCTGACTTCCCTGAGTAGGACTGTGGTTCCTTCCTGGACTGGGTGCACACCTCTGCCAACCAGAAACCTAGTTTCTAACATTTGTCAACACCTACAAACCTGTATGTATCCTGCCAATCACAAGCCCCTCCCAAGCCCTCTCTCGTCCTTTAAATGGTTGTATATTTACTCCATCCAATGGCTGTACTAACTCCACCTCCAAGGTGGGAAGGGGACCCAAACATTCCCAATCTCTTGGGAGGTGTAGAAAAGGAGGAAATAACACTTTCCCACCTAGATAAAAAAAATGCGTGCATTTGCACATTGGGCTGACTTTTTACTGTGGATAATTTAGCAATGTGCACACTTAGGCACTGAGGACATAGCAGACTTCAAAAACAGGCATAACTCACATAAGATACCTGGAAAGGTTTGAATGATGCAGCTTTCCTGACTTACTAGTGCTGACCTTTGCTGTGAAAATCGTAAGTCTGCATCCATACGGGTACCACATCTACTAAGGCAAATGTACGCTTCCCTTTTTGAATCGGCACCACAGTCTTTATACGCAATTGCATTGTTTCCAAATCTAGGCTGCAGTATTTTACTGACAAATGCACTTGTTGGGGGACTTATAGTGGATACACAGTAAGGAAAACAGCACTACCTTTGACTTTGACACTTTGAGGGTCCTCTCGTTCTCCCGAATCTGACATACGGTTTTTTCAGATCACTTTAAATAAAATGTTAATTGTCCTGCTTTTTCAAGTTTAATGGGTCGGAATACGAGACAAAGTTCGATTAAATTCAATTTTCTTACCATCAAAACTCTCAGTGACGGCACCTTAATGCTCTGCAGCCTGTTCTTGTAGCAGAACAATCTAATAGTAGTTCTCAAAAAACACAGTAATGCGGTTATCGCATCTGATACCGTCCGAGCTAATGCCGCTGTAATGCAATTCAGGCCACGCAGCAGACGCTACTCTGCGCCTCCGCCATTTTGGTGCATCAGGGACATCAATATTGACATTCTGATGTCAGAGTCATGTCGGGTCTTGCAAATGGCAATTGAATGTAAACGTTGACTGCTGCGTCTGCATAAAAAGGGCTGTGTTTTTGCAGTTATAGCGAGAATTATATGCAGGCCTGCAAGCTAACCTTTGGATCACAACCATTTGAATTTCAATGAGCGAGTGATGCATTGTGCTGTGAAGCCGTAGGGACATCAGGGCTGATTCGCATAAACGACCATAGCTTGGTAAATGTGTAATTTACTCCTACCTGTGTAATACACACCAGCCTCTTGCAGATTTGTTAAACCAAGCAAATTAACTAATGCCAACTTGGCGTTTCTGGATAGCTTGAGCTGACATTTTAATACAAAAATATGCTGTAATTTTCACTAATAAACTCATATGTCATAGTTATACTGCAGCTCTCCTGGTCACTTGTGAATTCTGAGTGCAAACTTCCCACACATTTGGGCAGATTCACAAAAGCGAGTACAGGAAGTAGTACTCTTTTATATACTTTTTCATCCCTTTTTATGAATCAGCCCAGAATCGTACAGCTCCCTGTTAGTAACAGTGCAAATTGAGCACAAACCTTTCCATTTCTGCTAGTTGTATATGAATATTCCCTGAATATGGCAGTTTTATTCCCACTTTAGATGTTTTGGTCTATTTCAAAAAATTTATCTAGGAGTGCATAAAAGTGTACTTCAGGAGTACTACTTTATGTACTCCAAAGTACCCTTGGGAAAGCAACACCTAGTGAAACTGACAGAGGTATTCTTTTGAAAAAATGGCAGATGTATTAAAAGAAAAGTACAGGAGAGAAAAGACAGTCTGGGCGGCTGCCCCTTCTGTTAGATATTGTTGAAGACAGGTGTGACTTGAGGACTGGCAAAGGAAATAGATCTCTCAATGATGTTAAACAGTTGCATTGCGTGCCTAGAAAGTAATAGGCTGGAAGCATGCAGAAGCACCATCACAGTTGGATTGAGCCGCCAGCACTGCAAAGTGCTTACATTAATATCATTAGTTCTGCCGTGAAAATAAACAGTGCAACTTTTAGAGTCAGGAAGTGATTACTTTCCGGCTTACGCTAAGAAGATGTGGGGATTAGTCCATGCCACAAGCTCTCTCCGAGGATCTGCTGGCAGTGAACGAACGAAGAGAAAGAGACCAGTGCCTTTCATTGGATGAGGGATGGAGTCTAAATACATACCTAGGAGAGCAAACCTGTAGAAATGGGAGTGGATCGAAACTAGCAGCTGGACCTCAGGTGCCATGCCCCTGGAACCCTAAGGTGAGTTTCTGCTAGAATGATGCCCAGGAAGCTACTGTGAGGTGAGCTGGCAAACGTCCCCATGGTAACTAAGGGTGCTACTGTACTCTTCTTCCATAGCTTGCTATCCTGTATGTCACCTGTTAAAATGAGACAGACAAGTGGAGGTTTTAGACTGATATTCATTGGTAGAGCACAGACACCATCAAAAGGTTTTCCTGCAAGCATGTCCTTCACAACTAATTCATCATTTGAGATGCAAGCATCTTAAGCATCTAACCCCTTCGCATTCTACATGCCACACTATAGTCCCCGACCACCATTCCACTACATAGAAACCATATGAAATACAAAAAGGGCTTTACCAAATGATATTGAACTACATGTTGATGTTTGCTGGCAAACTGAAAATCCTGTCACAATGATCTATATTTTTCGGAGCAGCTCAAGTGGATTGGGTGAGGGAAGCATTTACCAGAAGTGAAGAGCAAACATCATTAGCAGGTGTTCTCCTGACAAAATCATAGATCTGCTGATTGGTCAGTGTTAAACTTGGCTGTCTCAGCAGGGCATGTCCAAACTTTTTGCTTCCACCCCTTCTGCTTTCTGAATTTGTTTTTGCTGGCATTAGCATTCTGTGTTCCTCACCACTGCTAACCACTGCTAATGTGCTTGTGCTCTCCCCTTACAAAATGGTAAAATTGGACAACACCTGATTGCCACATTTAATTTACTTGTAAGTCTCTTGTAACGTGGTACTGCATGTACCCAGACCTGCATATTAAATGCCGTTTGTGGGCCTGCAGCCCTCATTGTGGCACCCACTTAAAAGTAGCACTTTAAAACATGTCTCAGGCCTGCCACTACAACATGTAGGTCAATTTTAAAACTGCCAATATAACCTGACAAAAATACCTTTTACCAGGCCTAAATATTTATTTTTAAAACATATATGCCACCCGTAAAGTAGGCCCCAAAGAGCCCAAAGGGCAGGTTGCAATGTATTCAAAAAGTAGGACATGAGTTTGTAAGTTTTACATGTCCTGGTAGTGGAAAACTTATAAATGTGTATTTCGGTACTGTAAGACCTCTCTCTACCACTGGATAACATTGGGTTACCTTATTACATGTAATAAGTGCTACCTTTTGGTTGGGAACAGATAGGAAAGTCATGTATGGACTCAAACGTATTGTAATATAAAATCCTCTTTAATGGTCAAGTCAGATTTTAAGTCACAATTCTGCAAATGACACTTTTAGAAAGTTGGCATCCTCTTGCCCTAATCACTTGGTGCCTTCTGCCCTTATTCTGAGTCATGACTTTGAATAGCTTGGCAATTGGCCTCTGTGCATTTTTCCCAGACAGTGAGACAAAGAGGGGCACGGTATTGGCAGGATGGGCCATCCTGTCAGGATTGGTGAGACGGAGCTGTTCCTTGCCCTACTTACATTTCAAAGGGCTGCCTCCAGCCCACACACAAAGGAACCTGGCACCAGTCTTTTGTCACCTCAGACTACTTGAAGGCTTGGCAAAGGAAGGAAAGAACTTTCCAGAAACATGTGTGGGTAGGCAGGATGTTACCTCCACTTCAAAGCTTTCACTGGTCATAAATATTGAACCTCCTGAACCATTTCTTCAATACATTCCTGGACCTGTGGATTGCAGAAGAAGGACTGTATTGTTCCCCCACAGGACTGCCCTGATTCTACCAGAGAACTACCCCTCTGCTCGAGGCCTGCCTTGTTCTACAAAGTACTGCCCTGCTGCTTGGGGCCTGCCCTGCTCTCTGTGAAGAAAGACCGAACCTGCTCCCTTCATCCCAGGCTAACCTGAGTAACTCCAAGGGTCAGGTTGGCTGACCTCCTGTTTTGAGTTACAGGGGCACAACAAGCTCCAGGGGCCGCCCTGCAACCGCCCAGCTGACCTGCTGCAACTGGACCTGCCTGGACCTGGAGCAGGACCTGCTTGAGCCCTGTTGGCTTCTACAAGAGTGAGTCCCAGATCCACAAGAGTTGCCTCCCCAGGTCTTGGACCCTTCGCTGGCACCGGAGTACACTCCTCCGAAAAGAAAAGAGAAATCCTAAAGTTCACACTGAGACTCTGCTGCCCATGATGACCACCTACCTGACGCTCCGGTGAACCCAACTTTTCACACTACAATGACTGCCAGTAACAACCATCAACACGAGATCTGCAATTCGCTCTACAGCAACAACAGCCCATGGCAACTGCCACTCTGAAGCTCCAGCAATTGACCATCTGCAACGCCCAACTAGCTCTTCACACTTCAGCAATGACTGCCCATGATATCTGGACTGCTCTTTGGGCTAAAGCAATGACCATCTGTGATGCTCTCCCTGCTCCTCGCAGCTTCCTCCACTACGAACTAGACTCTTCATGCTGGACTTTGATAAGGTAACTTTTTCAGCAGGTCTAACCTTCTCCCTGTACCCAGTCCACACTCCATTGCGGTTGGCCTGAACTTGTGACTTTCCCCTGGTGTAGCACGACCAGATTACCATAATTGGTGCTTTGTGCTATTACACTCTAAAAACATTTAAATTGCATATTTCCCATTCTACTATTTGGATTTTTGTTGTTCCGGTATCGTTATATTTACCAAAATTTACTCTATTGTTCTAAATTGGTGTATTATTTTATTGCTATTGGTGTGCTGCATACACACTTTACATATTGCCTCTAAGGTAAGTCTGATTGCTTTTGTGCAAGCTAATATAGAGTTAAGAACAGGTTAATTTAGTGACTTTTGTAGTTCACTCTGACAAGGACTATGGTTGTTGCTTGAGAAGGGTTTACACCCTCTCAATCAAAAGCCCGATTTCTTACAATCAGTGAGACAATCTCTCAATCACACAAGGAGATCTTGTCCTTCTTTGATGAGAATCTCAGAGACAATCAGATGATAAACTTGAAATGAAAGGTTCGTTGACGTTATTTGATTTTCTAGGAGTGCCTAATTTAGCTGTACACAAGTCATTGTATGCATTTTATGCAAATATTAGGCAAAGTTATGTTAGACCTAGTCAAAGCAGATACAGAGAGGTGCATTACAAGCCAAACAATGATGATTAACGTGAATAGGCTAATTTAGGTAATGGATGAAGGTGGAAAATACAACCAAAGTTATGCTGTTTCCACTATCAACCCTAAAAAAAGTCATCTGATTGATTCGTTCTCTCCAGGAGTCTTGAATGAGGAATTTTATCCCTATTGAACTGGGAGTGCTTGTATACAGCAATGCAATGAGTGTGGATGTTAGTGAAAAGAGGCAGAGGAACAGCTTTATGTTAGTACTTTCCGTTGCAATCTCTATACAACCACTTGTTTAACTATTGAGGAAGTGGTTTAAATGAGAAGGGAATTCCTCTCACCTGCATGTAAATACATATGCAGGAACTGTTAACACAATTGACCAATTGCATCTTATTCTTATGCAATTTACGTTGTAAATTATGAATTCCTAAACTTAATATTGCAAACAGTAAATCTACTGCATAACCTGCAATGCAGTAACACTGGAAATGCTCATTGTAGCACTAAACCCTAACTCTTTTGCATTTTTTAAAGCACAAACCAGGACCAGGTTATAAAATCACTATATGCAGTTCTATGCAAACTGACAGGATCATCGTGCCAGAAATGTTTTTAGGAAAGACAGTGGCAAAAGTAAAAGTAAGTCAATATTCATTTTCAGATTTAAAACAATTAAGGGCCTGATGTAGAACATCATTTTGCTGTAAAAAATCAAGTGATTTGCAAAACACTAGTGTTTGTGAGCACAAAATGGCTTGTTTAATATAGTAAATCAATTTTCTATATCAGTAACACATTACTGACTTACAAAATAGGATTAGAAACCCATAACAAATTGGTATTTGGAAAGTTAATGTTTAGGGTGTGTCTTCCAAATAGATATTCATTGGGGTATCTATCAATATTTTGAAACCAAAATCCAGTTGCAATACATTGAAATTTTACCAACACCCCAAAGGAGATGTTAACCTATTTACGAACGGGAAGGGGTTGTCTTTGAACCTCGTTCCTTTAGTGAATGTTAAAAAAACTTTGTTGCAGAGTAGACAGTGGTCCATAGGACAGACCACTGCCAACTCTCAAACAAACAAACAGAAAATTGTTCTTTTTAAATTCAGCTCTGATTCCTTTAAGGAAAACGGGGTGTACTTTTAAAAAAGTTGACTTTTTAAAAATGTGATCACAGACATGGTTGTCTGGTGACCCTAGCATGCCACGATCGCTGTAATGGCATCCAATTGTAGTGGGTTGCATTTTAAGACCTACCTCAGAAATAGCAATGAGGTAGATTGGACTACGACCCATTATGTTTTTGAATTTTGTGAACTGATTGATTAGTACAAAAGTTGGTTTGCGAAATTCCTTTCCACTCAAAAAATTCATTGAGCAATTTGTGACCACTTTTTGCAAATGGAAATTTTGTACTTGAGGTTCCATATTCTCGCAGCTTGGATACTGTCCTAAAGGTCCATGGATGAATTTTAAAACACAGTACTCAATTGAGCAAACATGAATACAGAATAAATGCAATTAAGAAGTTGCTGGTAGCAGGCCAAAGACAAAATAGTCTCTCAGATTGTACAAGAAAAGCAAATGCAAAGTTTAGCAAGTATGGGTGGCAGTTGCTAACATATTTTGCATGGCCACGGGCACAACTAAAAGGAAATATTCTGATTGAGCAAGAAAACCCGAGCATCCAGGATAATGCCTGATCTCATTTGTAAGAGGGATGAATGCCAAAACAATTATCATTAAAGAAACACGTGCAAGATCATAATCAAGCATTGATAAAACACAGGGCTGATTGCTCCTGAACACTCATGACTGTATAGACAAATGAAGGTTGAATGGCAGCAGATCCCACCCCCACCCAAACAGAGAGATAGCTCTGAACTGCAGACGATAACAACTCCCCTAATGAGTTCCACTTCATCGACATACTTTTCTACATTGTACTTGTATGAGAGCTGCAGAGCATGGGTGTCACCTAGGAGCAGAGGGGTGTAGTAGATGCAATCCCTGGCTTCTAGCTTGCCCAGTAGTTCCCCTGGCCCTGTCCATTCCGCTCCTGATACCAGAAGACGAAGGCACTGACTGGACCAGAAAGTAAGCAGGGCTTTACCAGCCGTGTATACAGCCTATACTTTTCGACACTTGCCCATGAGTAGGAATTATGAGGTTATTGGGGGTTTAAGGGTCAAACAAGAAGGTATCCTTACGTTGTCAGGCTCATTCACCTTTACTGAATCTGACATTCTGATGAACCAGTTCCCTTAAATTAGAGGAGGAGCTGCCAGCAAATGAGACACTCTGTGACGTCAGAGACAGAGAACGTCAACAGAGATTATGAGTCACCACACACATGATTAAGAATTTGTTTCACAATGTGACACTACGCCAGCCACTAAAAGGTAATACGACTCTCCGCAGCTTAATAGGAAGAGCATACAATATCTGTGGTTCCACAGAGAGGTTCGAAAGAGAACAGTCTACCAATCAACAATCAACGATCCACAAGGCTATGTGGAAAAACAAAAACACAATTAAAACACGTTTCAAAATGTTTCACTGTAGGAAATCAGTTCTATTGTGCTTTCCGCAGTTGTTTGTAGCTGCGGCCCTCTGAACAGCCTCTAGTCATACGTGATCAGCTTAACAAAGAGGAATGTTTTAATTTAAAGATGCTATATCTACTACTCTAATAAACCAACGCACATGTTTTTCACAACTATATAAAAATCATATTTGGGTTGACAGAGTGAGTCAACAGTTTTTACCACTGGCACCTAAAATCTAATCTGCTTTTATAAAGGCAAGTGTTCTGGGGCCAGGATGCATTATTACCTATTGTGAATTTCAAATTCAAACTGCATTTTCGACCAAACCATGCTGCCATTCAAAACCGGATCTGCAATGTGTGGGAAATGTTCTGTAAGAAAATCAGTGGAACGATTACACCGTTCTTAAGGGTTTACCCGCCTTTAAATTAATAAATATTGGACTCCTCAGGCTCAGCAAGTAACTTTTTTTCAATATATCCACTCCATTCTTTTTAACCTCAACCTCTCAAAGATCTGTAGAAAGGTGACTAATGCACCACAAAGAATGAACTAATGGTTTTCAAAATATCACTCTCTTTAATAAACTCTCCTGTCAATTGAGCATCTGCTTTTGTTATATACTGTTTTCTCTGAAAATAACAATGGTAGGTCTTTATTCCTCCGGACCAAAGTATAGCAGCCAAGCCAGGTAATACCTGTATGTTTGACAATCTCAAAACTAAGACCTCACAAATATGTGCATTGACTTGACCTAGACAAATCTAATCACCACTTACTCAAATGACCTCAATGCTTGAGTGGTGCGAGGAGTCTGAACCCTTCAACAATTTCTAAGTACAGAATTTCAGTATTGGTGAGAGGCATGGGAAGTTTTAAACATTTTTGCATCTCGTTTTTGACAGAAGACTGAAGCTACTCGAAATACATCATTTGGGGATGTGAGGAGAGCAGTCAAATGTGTTTTTAATGCCAATGGCAGTGTGGGAAAAACACTTTACCAATAAAGAAGGGGCCAGATACCCAGAACACTTTTTTAAGAGAGCAGAAGTATTAGCAGAAGCATTATTAATATGACAGCTCTTAGAAGGCTCAAAACTAATATGCAAATGTTAGTAATTTCAGTGAATCTTTGATTCGAGATCCATGGTGAGTTGTACCAACAGTAAACAAATCAAAGAGCTATTGCTATAGTTACATGAGGAGAAGCTATAGCAAAGGAGAGGGGATGTGGCTTAATAGCCAGAGCTGCTGACTTTCGAATTGGGGAACTAGCTTCTGCGTTTCTGGGCAAATCACTGGAGCATATTTATCACTGAGTTGCGTCACCCTTTCACCACGTAAGGGGGCATAAGGGTGATGCAACTACTAAGTCAGATGTATCAAGACGTGCAAGGCCACCTTGCATAGCCTTGCATGGCTTGATAAATCTAGAGTAACACAACACAGCACAAATTGCTGTGTTACTCTGCCCTAGAGAGGCCTTTAATGGGTGGAATGTGGGTGTTCCCATGCATCTACCCATGGATATTTGCACATTCAGGATTTACTATTACTGGTAGACCTGGAAATGTGTCAAAATGCTGCACCTCCGGAGGTGAGGCGCAAAAAAGAGAAATATCTTTATCTCTCCTCGTTTTTTATTCCTTTTTCATTCTGCAGAAAATATGAAAAGAGGAAAAAGCCACAAAAAACAATCCTTCCTGCTATGCAGGCACCCTTGCACCATGGCACAAGGGTGCCTGCATTGCCGCTAGGCAGCCAGAAGGGTGCCAGTGCAAGGAAAGGACAGGAATGCGTTATATAATGTTAAATACAGTGCACACCTGCCCTTTCACTTTCATGCAGTGCAGCAAAAAGGCCTGCTGCACTGTGCTGTGTGACAGATGATAAATATGCCCCTAAATCTGCCATGAGTAAAAAAAAAATGAATGGATTCGACCTTGTGTTATGTAACCTGGTGTACTTTAATGCTTTTAGACAAAGTCTGCGCTATTAAAAAAAACTGCAAAAATTTGTTTCAAAGTGATTGATGGCCCATTTATGTTGTCCTAAGAAGTAGAGGGGGTGAAAGTATGAATAAAAGAAAGAGATGCATGTCAAGGGATAAGAACACATGTTTCAGTAAGAACAGGAAATATTGATGCCAGAATAGTAAATTGCTATATATGTATGTGCTTATTAGCTATAATAGAGTATGTGGAGAAAAAAGTAAATATGCAGAAAATGTAGTGAGAGAATTAATTTTGCCCAAATATGGACAAAAAGAATTTTCAAACTGTTAAAGGAGGAGAAAACATCTATTAAAATGTGCAAGAATTGCTTTTGAGTATAGATTAATTAAACGAGAAAAGGATGAGTTGTTACTGACAAGAGAAGAAAAAAACAAGAGCACTTTTATCTTGTAGAAAACACACACCTTGGGCCTCATTATGAGTTTGGCAGTCTTGAGACCGCCAAACTTGTGGTGGTGGTCAGGCTGCCACACTCCTGGTGGTCTGACTCCCAGGTTATGATCCTGGCGGTCGGACCACCAGGAGACCGGTGCCTCCGTCGGGATCATGGATCCTGACTGGTTGGGGGAGGTTGGTGTTGTGGTCAGCCACAGCAGTGCCGAGTTCAGCACCACCGTGCTGATCATGACTCCCTTTTCTGCCAGCCTTTTCATGGAGGGGAACCGGGGCACTATGTGGGGGGTGAGTGACAAACGACCCAGTCTTTCGTGTTGGAGGCAGTCCATCTCCCCATACACAAATGACTTTCCTACCCCTACTGCGCAATATCACATAGGGGATGCGACATGAAAGAGAGTGGACAAACACGTCCATTAATGCATGTGAAAAGTTCACACGTGTAGGTGGGTCTCTCTCATTTTCATGATCCGACCTCCAGTGTTCCTTTTAAAGTCTCTCTCTCTCTCTCTCTCTCTCCCTCTCTCTCTCTATGAAAGCCTCTTGAAGGCAGAACTGTGACTACAGAGTTCTGGTGATTCCACTGTTTATGCTGAAGTTAAATGTGTTTTCTACTGGTACACTTTATGATTCCACAAAATGGCAGAAGTTGCCATATTGCTTTGACTATTTCTGCTATGTGCTGTTGTTCTGTTACATAATAAAACAATTAAATATATATATATATATATAAAAAAAAGCAAAATTAGGGAAAATATTGGACTTTGAAGGGTTCAAATTTACTACTACCACTCCAATCTAAGCAACAGCAAACATACAATTTAATAACGCAAGAATAAATTTAACCAGTATCAAACAAAATACATAGATTTAATATAAGTACACTTCCCTCCCTAATTAAAAAAAGAAGAAAAAACCTTTAAATAATCCGTAAACGAAACAATAATTACTTTTAAATATTAAAAATAAATAAAACATAAAATCAAACCAAATAATAAATACAAACTATTGAAAACGTTTATTAACTACACTTATCAAAGAATTAACAATTAATTATTATGGAACAAAAAACAAACATAACAAATAATCAATTAAATCTTTTACATAATTAATTATTAATTAAATGCTTCACTAACATACAAAAATAAGCATAAAACAACAATGTATACTTTAAATCCCTTCACATCCTATTCCCCTATAAACCCTACAACCTGCTATTAAATTATAAATTAGTCCTTACACTATAGAACACTTAAATTATACCTTAAAAATCACAAAATACAATTAAATAATAATAATATCAATTATCATAAGTAATTGAATAATTCACATACTTAATTACCCGTGAATATGTTATTATCATAAAATAATTTGAAGTAAAAACAATAAATTATTATTTAAATAACTTCTGACCTTAATCCCTTATAACCTAACAATCTGCTACTATATTATGAATTATTGTTTAAATGGAAAATATACTATACTAAAAAGCATAAAACAATTATTATTATAATACTAAAACTGAAATTTCATATATTACATCAATTATTGTTACCTGATTACAAAGTGAGTTTTAAAACCACAATATAAATGGAAACCATATTATAAACAACTTTTAAAATGTTTTGAGATTATATAAATATACAATATTCTTATTTTCTGTATTATGTTTCATGATATTTATGGCTTAATTATATTTTTGACACTATATTATTGCAACTTGATTGTTTTGAAATTATGTGTGTGGCATTCACCTCTCGGTCAATGGAGGCAGAGAGAATATAAAAGTCTATCATGGGCAGAAGCAAGCTGACTTACTACAGCAGTTGATAAAACTCCTTCGCTTATGCTTCAACTCACACTCGGCTGACTTGTCATCCCACCTTTTAATGTTTTTCCCATCTCCTGATGTATCCCCACAACGCAATACTACTATCACTTGCTGGTTTTCTGCATTTTTTTATTTTTGTCTCACTTCACTCAGAATTTCTCCTTAGTAGTTCTGTTGTGTCCTTCCCTCATCTTTTGGCTCTTATACAGAACTACAGGTATGCTTAGGGGCTTGTTATAGTCTACCTTCAGTTTTCACCAGGTAAGTTCAGATTCTATTCGTATGATACCAATATTTGTAACACTTTGGACTGTTTCTCTCTGCTTGTGCTTTCTCTCCCCTAGGCCCTTTCAATACTGATCAAAGACACTGTGCCATAATATTCTAGTCCATCAACCAAACTTCAAGGCTATGAATTTCTTTCTCCGTCTCCATACCCCCTTTTACCCTTACACTTGGGTCTCTTCTTCCCAAATTCTGGGATAACTATAGGGGTGAACAGACTCAAATGGGGAGGAGGAGATTTTTGTCTTGGCATTCAAAAAGTTACCTTTTGAAGGAGCTATGGTTATGACAGGAGCTAGTATCTAGTATTTACTAACACAATGCAAATATCTTCATAAAAATGAGCAATTTATTGTGCCTCCAAAATTCCATAATTAGGAAATAGAAGAAATAGGAAACCCATGATGTAGAATTCAGAAGTATTGGAGCAAATGAAAAGTAAAAAGTAACTATAATGAAAGGAAAATTCTAACTGAGGGTTTGGGAAATCACATATCTCTGATCTTATCGAGTAAAGAAGCAAAAGAAGGAAGCAGAGATATTGTGCTATTAAACTAATCAATGAGGCTTCTCAGGACAGCATCAAATCTCTGAGATTTTACAAAATAAATCATAATTTGCAGAAATTTCATGCGTATTGTGACAAGGTTTCGTAAAAGACAGGATTACCAAAGCTGGCATCTGAGGATACATTGATGTCAGAGGTAAGACATTTATCACCACAGATGCAAGCAACTGGGGGTTAATGTTCTACTTACTAAATAGTAGATGGTAGGGAGAAAACTGTCGGCTTTGCCTGTAGAGGATTCCAGTGTTTGGAGTTACAGTATTCTTTATTTGAGAAGAAGGTAATCATATGTCATTTAAATTCTTTGTGCAGGAAGCTCTCTTTAGGTTAAGACTGACCTTTAACCCTAAATTGGATTACAGATTTATGTGTCAAAAACCAGGGATGAGAATTTAACTCCACACAATTCCTATGAGTAATGGAATGCAATGTTATGCTCCAATATGCTAATAGAATGCAAAGTATACTGGCAAACAGTCAACCTTGAGGTTGAAGGACTTTAACTAGTGGTGAAATATATGAATTTTCCTACTAACTGATGGAATCTGAACCTAAGACAATGGGTCGAAATTATATTTTGAGGCATAGGACTTATTATATTATGCACAATAAGTAATTGCTACATTTTTTTTATGTAAGAAACAAATTAATAAGATAGTGAAAATCAAATATGCAACACAGCATTACAGCATGAAAGTGCAACTTTATCCAGTACATGTTCATGTTACATCATAAATATCGTTTTTCCAAATGGGTTTTTGACCTTTTCTTTTATTAGAGTAAAGCATTGAGACCCACAAATAATCACCATAAAACAAAACAAGAAATCCTTAATTAATTAAAGGTACATTAAAAAGAAAAAGAAACATCCCCACTGTTCTACAGTTCACATCCAACAAACTTATAACTAATGCCACGTGACATTACAGGATTGCTAGAATGTTCAACTTGCATGCTCAAATAACAGAGACAGAAGTTGATAGTCTTGTAGAATACTGACTGAGCTGCTAATACTAACAGTAACAGCCCTATCCTTAGAACCCCTCAAAGACTGCCATTTGAAAAAGGCTTGGTTAAGATTGAGTTCTTATTTATACGAGCCCCTTTTTCAGTAACACTCTTTTAATCACTCAGAGGTCTGCTTGGTGGAGTGGCCATCACCAGTGCACCCCTTAGCTACCTCTTAATTCTGAAGGGACTAAGGGGCATATTTACAAGAATCTGCCAACAGATTTCTTGCGTCACCCCTGCCCCACCTAACGACACCATGGGTGCACTGTGTTTACAATCCGGGGCACCATGGCACACGTTAGGCCAATAGCATCAAACATTTTTTACTCAATTGTGGGTCTTTGCCACACTAGCGTCAGACATTTTGACGCTGGTGCAGCAAAGTGCGAGGAGGCCCATTGATTAAAACGGGGGAGTCACTTCAATGCCTGCCTTGAGCAGGCATTAAAAATGACGCCAAAAATGGTGCAGTGAAATCTTGTAGATTTTACTGCACCATTTTTGCAGGCCTTCTAACGCTGGAATGCACCCCTTGCATACATTATGCCTGATGCAGGCATAATGTGGTGCAAGGGGTCGCAAAGTGGCACAATGCATGATTTGCGCTACTTTGTAAATATGGTGCAGTGAAAATTGCCTCCTTGAGCCACATTAACGTAAATAAATAATGCTAGGGTGGCTCAAGGAGGCACTAGGGCCTTGTAAATCTAGCCCTAATTTCTCAGGAACTGTGGTAGCCTTCTATAACCTATTTTGTGTCTGCTGGCTCGATAGAGTTATATGTTGCTCTGAGTTTCCAAAACACATTAGAAAAGGTGACAGATATTTTGTATTTGACAATGTGTATACAATTTCCACATTCCTCATCATTCTACCAATTTAGATTTTTACAAAAGAAATATTTGACAGATTAAGCTAACTTTTTCTTCTGAGGTGATGTGTATCAGAGATTAGTTTAATAGCTCACGTAATATTAATGATGATTTTGATGAGATAACTAAGGCATTTATGGGTTGCACTCTAACTCGAATGATGTATAATGAAAAATAATTACAGATCTGGTTGGATCCGAACAACATTTTAAGGTAAATGCCCTAGTTTTTTCCTGTCAATGGTCATATAGATGAATTCATTGTGTGCTATGAATCATGCACATGATTTGTTATCATGTTGTTAGAATTTGTAAATTAACCAAAGAAGGAATTTTTAGGACCCTCAATTCATAGTGGCTACATCAGTTGTGACCTAATATACCTGATTAATACTAGTTGGGTCTGTACATTTTTTTTTAAATTCTATATTTTCTATCTTTGTTTGTGATTGCAGCCCTGAAGAAGTAACTCATGTCACGAAACACATGTTGGCATTGGTGTTGTGAAATAATTAACCTGCAAAGAGCTGCTCGATGATCAGAATAAAGGCCTAATATTTTTAAAACGATATATAATTAAAGTTTTAAATGTAAAATTGTTATCTGCATAATACTTTGCCTATTTTGGTAAGATTTGAATTGGTCTGAGACTTAAATCACTTCCACCAGTCAGATGTTTTACTTAATCTAGTCCATACTCTGTGATGCTCATTTTCTGTACTCCTCAGAAACCAATGGCGTTGATTGATCAGCTGCCCTGCCATACTCAGCTTTCTCTATTAATGGAGGGAACTGAGACACCCAGGCACTTTGGCTAGCCACCTGCCACACATTTTGTGGTTGTTGTCTGGAGGTCCCATTATTGGGAGTGAGATTCACCCCATCTGGAGAGCCTGCCATTTTGGATTGGCTGGGTTGATCTGACTTTCACATTACACCCATTGGGCTGACTTTTTACTTCCCCTCGCCTATCCTATATGATGCTCCTATTTCCTTAACCCTTCAGAGGCTGCGGAGTGATTTGACTGGTGCCCCTGTAACCTCCAGCTGCCTCCATACTGAGAAGAGGTTGAAACACTCAGGTGTTTGTGGTGGCTATCCCCCACCCATCTGTAGTTGCTTGCTGACTAGTGGTCCCAATGCAGTAGACTACCTAGGGCCTGATTTAGAACTTTACGAACAGGTTACTCCATCACAACAGTGTCCCGTCTATCCAAATATAAACCCTATTATATCCATTGTGACGGAATAACCTGCCCGCCAAGTTCTAAATCAGGCCCTTACTCTGGAATTTGTGCCATCTGCAATGAAGTACTAGACCACATACTTAGAAAGGGATGATTTGGTCTAACACTCAAATTACATCCACTAGACCTACTTATCCTCCTTATAGCCAAGCTAAGGATGTCCTCGCCCAGTATGTCTTCATCAAAAGGCAGCAACTAACATCACTTTCCCTGTCTGGCCCAGTTTAGGCCAGTGAGCCAGTTACTATGCCAGTTCTCTGATGAACAGAGGGCAAATAAAGACTTCTGGCCTCATTATGAGTTTGGTGGTCCCACCCCAGGACCTCCAAACTTGCAGGGAAGATGCCACCGCCATGGCGATGGCATCCCAACTGCCCTATTGCAATGTTCCCACCAGTCTGTCCAGCGGGAACATTGCAATAGAGAGTTCCTGCCTGTCAGACCAGCAGGAACAGTGCTACAAGATAGCACTCAGCTCCCTTGAAGGAGCCAACTGCTATCTCGAAGCACAGAGGGGGCTGACCGGCACTCTCAGAATGTACTCTTTCTGCAAAGCAGACAGTGCACATTCTGACGATACTGGGCAGGGGTGCCCCCCGGGCATGGGCAGGCATGGCCAGTACAGGAGACCCCCTGTGGCCACCAGCACACACTCACTGCCATCCTTTTCATGGAGGTGAAACCGCCATGGAAAGGCTGGCGTTGAGGGGAGTGTAATCAGCCAGACGACGCTGAGTTCAGCACCGCCCTGGCTGAGTACAATTCTGACTGCCGCCATGCTGTTGGGAACTATGATCCCGGCAGGGACAACGATTGGACCACCCAGAGTGTGACAGTCTAACCGTCAATGCAAGTGTGACGGTCCTCGCATGGCCACACTCGTAATGAGGCCCTGTCTCTCATCAACCTCATCTTGAACATGGATCCAAAATTTAAATAACCACATTTCTCACTAAGGAAAGTATGGCCAAATTTAAAACAAAAGTCTACTATAAATGTTTTCTGCATATTTCTAAGAGCAATTGATGTGCTCTGGGCTTTACATTTGTATGCCATTATTGAACCTTCCCAGAACTACTTTATTGAGGATGTAAGTGCATTAGGCTGCAGTTTTACATATGAGGTCGTTACCTCATAAGAGGGTATCAATCATGTGTTTAGGCACATGAAGCTTTATCTTATTTCAGTGACAATAAATATTAAGCTACTATTATATGAAGTAAATGACAATTGTTGAATGCCTAACCCTGATTTGATGATATATCTAGCTAAAAGACAAAACAGTAAACTAATGACTACTACTCACAGCAATGTCCATTGATCTTCCCTACCCCATTTCATATCTCTTACACCCCTCCTTTCTCCCGCTTAACTTTTTCCTTTATAGTCTTATACCTCTCTCCACTTCTCCTTCCCTCTTGCTCCTTTTACCATGCTACTTTTGCCATGGCACTTATGACAAAAATAGGCCATGTCATCAGATCAGATTGATAGATGCAGACATTAGTCCTTTTGAAATCTTGCACCTTTCAAGTCTAACAAACAGTATGCCACAGAGGTTCACACAGTGCTCTGATTATAGCCTTTTAACCCTGATCAGTGATAGGTATGAACAAAGGAAAAGATAAGAAAAAACACCCTGCTTTAATCAAATGACATTTTTTTGCAATTTCTTTCTACATTTTTAAACACTCCAAAACAAAACATTCTGTCACAAGATATGCAAAACAAGGCTGTGAACTGCACATAATAATTATAAAGTTGTTTTGTAGTTCTTCTTACTGCACTTCTGCTATTTGAAGCATTGTATAGGCATTACTGTTACCCAATTAAATGGTCTTCAATTTACCACCCTTTGAAGGATGGATGTCTTAGTCAGCTTTGTAAAAAGCAAACTCATAATTTGCAGATCAATTAATTTCTCGGTGGTCAGTGTTTAAGTGTTTAACTCACTGAGCCACCTTGCCAGCAATAAATATTTACTTGTATTTTTGAATCCTGAAAACTCCAACCCTTTGACATCAACTTCACATCTTCATACCGCTCTTCATCTTTGTAATAACAAGACTTCAAGCTGCTAGGCTATCAATCATCCTATATCTCCGTACTCTCCTGTTATCAATAAGGGAATTAGTATCTCTATTGTAGCCTCTGGAGTGCCTGCTCTTCATATTGGTATCAATGGAAGAACTGCTGATAAAGAAAATAGAAAAAAACTGCTTGGCGTGGTTGAAAAGTTTGTTTGACTCAGATAATAATATGCTACATCTCCTTGAAAACACTCTGCAAGAGAAAGAACTCCTTAACCTCAACATTTGTAACTCACTTTCCCTTGTGATCAGAGAACAAAACATTGCATAGTGATCTCCCCTTTCACTTCCACTCATGACCATATTCCACATAATTGCTTACTTCCTACTGAAAGCAAATCATGTTGCCCCCCCTCCCTGGAACTCTAATCTGTTAGATGTCATACACTAATAAAAATCAAGCAATTCCTGTTTTTCTTATCTCTGCTTTCTCTAAACAAATTACAGAGATAAACAGCTGTTTAAATTAAATGCATTTATATGAAATTAACTTCCCTCCATGGCATGCTGCATTATGTGTCTAATCTGGTACTAAATAGATTTACTCCTAGAGAAGACACTCAAAGATTAAACCCAAATGTACTGATTCTCTCCGATGCTCTTCTACTCTTGATTTAAAAAGCAGTCTACACCACTTTCAACAAACTGAAAATGAACTCTACCAAATTCCTAGTGATGGCCCTCTTGCTTGATAATTAACCTCTCCCTCAAGTGAATCCTGGGAATATTCAAGGCCCACTGTTAACAAATCATCAACCTATAACATCCATGCACCCATCACTCAGAATGTTCTTTCTAAACTGAATTTTGTTTATAGCTCTCCCCATGTAAATCACTCAGAGACCTGAATCTCACAGGCAAAATCCCAGAAAATTTGCCGCTATAGAGTCATCCACATCGACCGACCTCAAACATCACCAAAACTCCCACAAGCCACCTTCTGAGAAGGAGTTTGCAAAAATACAGATATGCCATATTGAATATAGCATATCTTTCAGCTCTACTACTTAACCATGAACAGCACTCACTGAAACATAGTAACACCTTCTTCAAAACATCTGATCCATCTACTGCTTACACATGGGCTCAAAACAAAAGGCAGACCCACTAAAACTGGGAGTGGAGATGCGCTTACATATTTGGACTCACCCCAATCCTATAACGATCTATCCGTTGTATGGCCAGTGTTTGAATTATCCACCACCTGTTGCATGGCAAAGTCACCTTTTCTGTGTGTTCACCCCAGATGTTTTTCATTTTGTCTTGACCCTATTTTTACTCGAATTAGGATTCTCTGCTGTTAGACCTGGCATCCTTGGTGTGGTTTCCTCTAACTTTTCGCCCTCTGACCTCATGTTTTCTGACTACATTTTTCTTGGCTTTCAGGGTTCTGAGCACTTTACCACTGCTGACCAATGCTAAAGTGCAGGTCCCCTGTACTCTAAACCATGGTAACATTGGCTTATACACAATTGATATATTTAATTAACTTGTGCACTATATGTGCTCAGGGCCTGTAAATTAAAGGCTACTTGTGGCCTGCAGCATTGAATGTGCCCCCATTACAATAGCTCTGTAAACATGTCTCACGCCTGCCACTGCAGAGCTTGTTTGCGCAGTTTTAAACTGCCATTTCGAGCTGGCAAGTGTACCCACTCACCAGGCCCAAACCTTCCTTTTTATTACATATAGGTCCCTGCTAAGGTAGGGCCTGGTCAGTTCCAAGGGCAGGGTACAGTGTATTTAAAAAATTGGATATGTACTTTTTAGTTTGCCGTGTCCAGGTAGTGAAACACTCTTAAATTTATTTTTCACTGCTGCACGGCTTATCTCTCTCTTAGGTTAACTTTGGGATTGCCTTAAAACAGCTTTGAAGTGTAATTTGCAATAGGGAAGAGATAGAAATATGGAGTTTTTGTGTTTCTACACTCACGATTTAAAATCATAACTTAAGATGAAGCCAGATTTTGAATTATAAGTTTGAAAATACCACTTTTAGAAAGTTGGCCTTTTCTTACTTTAACTGTCTGGAGCCAGAGAAGGTTAGGAAGAAACTTTGTGACCTTCAAAGCCTCTTTTGAAGTCTCCCCTACTTCAGTGACACATTTTGGTATAAGTACCGGCACCAAACCCTACCAAATAAGTTCACCTTTGGGTCCTGAGGAGAATCAGCCAATAAGAGGAGCTGTGCTACCAGGAAGGACTGTCACTTTGCTAACTGCTCTGTTGTGTTGCCTGCTGCCTGCTGATTGCTTTGCTGCTAGGAGGGACTGCCACTTTGCAACTTGCTCTGCTTTGTTGGCCTGCTGCCTCTTGCAGTGAGCAAGACTACTCCTGCTCTACAACCTCAAAGGACATTTCAAGTGCCTCCAAGGGCTTGTTGGCTTGTCCCCCATTGGAAATGTCAGTGCATTCATGATTTCAAATTGCACACCACTGCTGTGGGACTCTGTCTCTTTTGAGTCTGGCAGTAGTGTGTTTCAACAAGGAGCAGTGCGTCTGACCGCTCCATGTATGTGACATGCTCAATCTGGTCAGCATTTGTGAGCGCTTCTTTGTTTACCAGCCCAGCACAGCGTGTGTCAAAGGCGTTTCAGCATTTTTCAAATCAGCATGTGTGAGTGCTTCTTTGTCTACCAGCCCAGCATCTGTCAAGCACTTTCCAGCATTTTACAAGTTATCACTTGTGAGCACTTCTTCAGTTTCCAGACCAGGGCATCTCAAGTGCTTACCAACATTTTACAAGTCTACTCTGTCCCCGGCCTAGCCACCGAGACTAAGGGCATCTTCACATGACTGTCCAGACACCGACAAGGTACTGTGAGTAAGAGAGTAGTGCAGACTGCTCAGCTTCCATATGTGCATATACACAGCGAGGCCCAGTGCTGCAGCTCTGGGCTGCCTGTTGTGTGCTTCTTCCCTGCATTTACATCACGATCCCGAGGGGATGGGAATGCCAAGATTGCCTGCAAATCATTCTGGTCGGAAGGCCGCATTGGAACAATCATTATGAGTGCTTTCTCAGCACTCCAGTAAAGTGACCTTACTGTAAAGTCCTTGAAGGGAGCACCACCATCTTTTATAGCCTGTGATTTCCAATGCTACACTTTAAAACATGATAACTTATGCAACAGCAAATGAATGTTTGTTTTGGTCTGGTTTTAATCAGATAAATGTTCTCTTTTTTTCTAAACTGGTGCAGAATCTTTTTGTGCTGTTTTCATTGTGTTGCTGTAAATTACGTGTTGCACAAATACTTAACACATTGCCTCTAAAGTGAAGCCTTACTTCTTTCTGCCAAACTACCAGAGGGTGAGCACAGGTTAATTTAGGGAGTGTAACAGACTTACCCTTACTAGGATTGTGCACCTATTTGGACAAGGTGCATACCTCTGCCAACCAGAGACCAAATTTCTCTGCGTTATACCAGTTTTTGTATATAACTCATCAGTAAGGCCATTGTACGTTGGCACAGAAAATGCACCAGTGTTGTAGAGGTTAAATGTCATGTGTTGGCTGCAGTGTGTATATAAATCATCCATATTTAGGAAAGAAATATATAGCTTTGTGGAGGGCCATTGTGCTGTGTCTGGGCTGCAGTTTAAACACACTGCAATGACCCATGGTAGGGGAGTGCCTTTGTCATGCAGCGAATAATCACCTGTGAGAATGAAGAGAGATCTAAGATTAACAAACTGTGGTCTGCTGGTGATAATCACGTCTCCAACTCAGTTCTTAAATTTAGTTTGTGGTTGCAGGTGTGGCCCACTGGCACACATTTTTGACTTAAAGCCTTATTTACAAGGCCAGTGGTCCAGGGCGTCACAGCAATTGCCTTGCTGCACCACCCTGTGCCACTGGGAAAGGGCAGAAATGCACCAGATCTACAGGATACATGCATTTCTGTCCTCTCCCCCTGCACTGATGCACAAATTGCTGCCATGCACCAATGCAGGCACACTTGCACCATGGTGCAAGTGTGCCTGCATTGTGGAGATGATTGTTTTTGTACAGGAAGGCACACCTCCCTGCACAAAAACAATCATGAGAGGTGTTTTATTCTTTCTATGTGTGCCACAGAATGTGTTGCATCACTCTTACACCACCGCTGGGGAGAAGTAGGAGTCTGACGCATTCCCAGACTTGTACATATGGGAATGCATCAGATTCCTTCAGGTTCCATGGGTGTTGGTTGGGAACACCACAAGCAACACCCATGGAATGCCCCTTTCACACAGTGTTATGCGCGAAAGGGGTACATAGTTAAAAGGCCATGAAAAGTCATCCAAGGTGCTTTGTGTGGCCTAGTAAATATGGGCTGGCACACTGCACCACCAGAGCGTCAAACAAAGGTCGCTCCGGTGGCACAGTGTGTAGCTAGGGCCTCTTAAATTTCCTCAACAGTCTTTTATTCATAGCAAAACAGAAAAAAAACTAAAAGGTGTAAAGAAAAATGAAGAGAAAGATGTAAAACAGTGGCAAAGGGGAATGCAGGGATGAATAGGAACATGGAAGTGTCAGATAAAGAGGTAGGGAGTGTCTGTTGGTGGATTAAAGAGGCATGAGGTGGAATCAAGACAACGCAACTTGGTAATTGGCACCTGTCCCTTCTATAGCACTGCTTCACGGCTTCTGAGCAACACGTTGGGCCCCAGCACAAATTAAACACACACATTTGAGTGCCCTCTAATTACTATCCCTAATGTAATACAAATTTATTTTTGGATGACTTTAACCTGATCCACTTCAAGTGAAATAGTCCTAAAATAAGCCATGGAGCTCTTTTTGTGATAATTACTGTTCTACTACTGATAATTACATTTCTACTTCTAATTGCTGTTCTACTATGATAATTACTGTTCTACTGAGGAGTAGCTCGTGAGGAGCCATGAGCCACTCCTCATGGCTGCCACATAAATAATTTTATTGAGCATGGGGCTACATCTTGTTTTTTTTTTAAATAGTGATAAATGGGAACATTGTCAGCAGGGGTGGCTGGTGACATTTGAAAGTGGTGGGCGTAAAAGTAGGGTATGACTTTTATGTAGCAAGTGAAGCAAGCAAGCTTAATGGACAAATGTGGGGTGCAAAGTGAGTTCTCCACCCAAGACCCAAGATTTTTTTATTTTTAAGTTTGACAAATGGTGCATTTGAAAGCAAATGAATTTAGTGAGAAAGCCTGGTTTATAAAGCAGTGGGAATTATAGTCTTGAAATACTAAACACATTAAAAACTGCCCCATATCTTACTGCGTTAATACGTTCAACAGTTGCTTTAATGTGCAAATTGTACAGCTCAACAATTTCAGTCTCTTTAAAGTTTAAAGTGTGTGCTTGCCCAGTGTCTTGCACTGCATGCAGCATCAACTTTGGAAGAAAATGCTCTAACCAGGCATCAGGAATCACCCACAGCCGCTGGCTGCAATAAATCATACAGAAATATATGCAGACAGATCTTTAAGTGGAATGAAAAAAGTGGGGCTCTCTAAAAGGGAACAGGTAAAATAAATTTCTGTGATTCTCATAGTGTGACACCCGGCATGTATTTTGGTTTCTCTCTGAGATGTTACTGCATCCAGAAATATAACACAACAACTGCCATACACATGAAACCTGTCAGAACTATTGGCTGTGTCAAAGGTTGTTAGCTGTTTAAGATAAATGAGTGACAACAATGATTAGTTATAAATAAATAAAGATTGGAAATGTTTCAGTTCTTGTGAGTGTGAATTAAATATTTTTGAGGCCTATGACAGGAATCTGGCCTTAATTTTAACTGTTTATATTGTAAAGTTCAACTGTTTCTATCACATTGGTAGAAAAGAAGCATGCCCAATGTTTGTTACACAACAAGAGATGTATAATAATTGCCAGCCAGATGTCTTGTATGATGCCAGAATTCGCTGTTTAAACGGCGCCTGACAAAAAATATTGGTGCATATTTACAAGTCCCTAGCGCAACCAGAGCGTCACTTTTTGTGACGCGCCAGCGGTGCTGTGCACTGCACCGTATTTACAAAGTGGCGTTAAGCCATGTTTTGTGGCTTAATGACACCTTAGAAATACTGCCCCTTCACAGCAGCACTTTGTGTAGAAGGGGCATGCAAAGGGTGTTGCTGTGGGCGTTCCACAGCAACAACCATTGCATTTTGAGGCTGCCCAGGTTTACAAGAAATCCAGGGGTTTGGTTAGCATAGCACGACAAGGAGAAATATTTTTATTTCTCCTTGTTTTTTGCTCTTTGTGTGCTGCCTTCTGCAGCATACATAGAAAGAGCAAATCATCATTGAAGAAGGTGTCCCTTCCTGCACAAAAACAATTGCCCCCCCAGCGCAGCCATCCTTGCACCATGGCGCAAGGGTAGCTGTGTTTGTGCTTGGCAGTTAATTTAGCTCCGTGCAGAGGGAAACACAGGGCTGTGCTGTATTTTTGTAAATACGGAGCATCCTTGCATTTCAGAATTGATGCAGCAATGTGCTGCTATTTTCGCCGCCAGTTCTTTGTAAATATACTGCATTGTGTCCTAAATATTGTTTGCAAAACATATTGCACAATTGGATTTAATACTAGCAAATCTACACCAAACGCAGCGTTCATTTTGAAAATGATATTTAAGCCATGACATGTATGTCAGCTGATATTTTTCAAAATTCTGAGATACAAAATGAATGAGCCCCCACTGGCACACAACAAAGACTGTTGTTTGCAGTTCTGGGTGGCACTCTTAGGAGGCCCATGATGTCAAATGCATTTGTGCATCTACAGCATCTGTGCATTCAAGATGGGGAGTTCCTTGATTTGCATAGGCTGTTCACCAAGCAACTGAGCAACATTACACCCCAGAGCATGTTTCCTTTATATACACGTACTAAGCCTAACCACCATCTGAGAGAAAAACATTGGGCAATTAAATTAGTGACCCCAAATGGGATTCGGAAGATGCATGGATAGATTGTGTCATTCCTCGTGGGTGAGGGCCCCTGGCCCGCTCAATGGTCAAGTCAAGGGTAACATAGGCAGATACTAATCAACTGGAACGTGCAAAGGGGACTTGCGCATAGTCACTTGTCGACTGGAAGACCACATCAGATAATGGGTGCTGTGTGGTGCAGTCTTATGGAGTGGCCGTTCTCTGGGAGGTCTGGAAGGCAGGCATGCACTGGAAGAGTAAGTGTCTGTGTAGCAGATCTCTGCTGGTTTATTGCGTTACCATGAATGATGCTGCTCTGCACACAGGGCAGGCACTTTGCGCTTCTGTGTTTGCAACCAAGCGCCCTGCATCACTCTGTGAGAGTGCAATGAGAGATCTGTGAAACAGGAAGGCTTTAAAAGAGTATACAGCTGTGCAGCAGAGCGCAGGGAGGTCTATGAGACAGACATGGATGACTTTTATGGGTTGCGAAGTGTCCCAGCTGCGACCCCTGGCCTCCGAGGTCGTAAAATCAGTGTAAGGAGGACAGGAGCAACTCGTCCATTGTTTGGGTCTCCAGTTTCCTTGTTTTCTGGCAAGTTTTATAACACTAGTAGTGAATAATATTGTATAATATTATTCATTATTAGTTTAATAAAGAATGGAGTACAGTTAGTTGGAATATAACACTCCCTGGCAGCGGAGGTAAGTAAAAAGTGTTTTATGTTGTGTGCATTCTTGTGGAAGAGAATGTGTAAGCATGTGTGTGTGAGTGAAAGTAAAAGTCAAATGACTTGTGATGTCACTTCCGCTACCCCTGGAATTTTGATGAAGTGACATTCATGGAGACAAGCATACACTAAAAGACTATACATCTGTGCCGTAGATTGCTGCTGGTTTATTGCATTATTGCATGGCAATGGTCTGCACATAGGGCAAGCTCTTGGGGGTTCAGGAGCACCCTGCAAACTCTCTGTGACAGTTCACTGCGAGGTCGGTGAGGCAGGTACAAACTACAAGCATCTGTGCAGAAGGTCGCTGAGAGGTCTGCGGGGGACAAACATACTATAAGAGATTATGCATCTGTGCAGCAGATTGCTGTTGATTCATTGTATTACCATGCATGGTATTGGTCTGCGCTTCTGTGTTTGCAAATCAGCACCCTGCACCACTCTGTGAGAGTGCACTGAGGTCTGTCAGCCAAACATAGACTAAGAGAGCATGCATTTTGTGCAGCACATTGTTGTTGATTTATTGCATTACCTTGCACGGTGCTGGTCTGAAACACAGGGTAGGCACTTTGCGCGTCTGTGTTTGCAAATCAGCACCCTGCACCACTCAGTGAGAGTGCACTGAGAGGTCCGTGAGACAGAATACACTAAGACAGTATGCATCTGTGCAGCAGATTGCTGTTGATTTATTGTATTACCATGCATGATGCTGGTCTGCACACAGGGCAGGATCTTTGCGCTTCTGTGTTTGCAAATCAGAACCCTGCACCACTTAGTGAGAGTGCACTGAGGTCTTTTAGGGAAGTATAGACTAAGAGAGCATGCATTTTGTGCAGCATATTGCTGTTGATTTATTGCATTACCGTGGACGGTGCTGGTCTACACACAGGGTAGGCACTTTGTGCGTCTGTGATTGCACATCCGCACCCCTCCACCACGCTATGCCATTTGGCACACTGTTCACTTTAGCTCACTTCATTTTTAAATTTCATCTGGAAAAAAAACACAATGCGGTGGATCAAATGCAATGTGTAACGATTTTTAAATCGAAAAAGATACAAATAATTGAATAATCGCTTAATATGAATTATGCGAATAGTTTGTGAGGAAGCCACACATCAGAAACATCAACTGTCGCGGAAGTCTTGTTTACAACGCCCCTCCATTTCACTGGCTTAATTTCCTCTTTCTTCTGTTGAGATCAAGATAACGGGATAGATTTCAAGATAAGCTCAGTTTCTGCTTATTTAATGTTTAATCTTAAAATGTCAATGAAATATGTCCCAGCTGTAATATTTCCATGTGCTATTAGGAAACCTTTCTTCATTGTTTGAAGTCATTTCCAGGCAGATTAAAAACTGTTGCAGCAGTCAAGCTTCAATAACCGCATTTATTCAACTCAGAAGAGGGAAAATTCTTTAAAAACAGATATAAACAATTATGGTAATATATTCTGTTTTTATAATTAGAGTATACATTGAGAAATCTTCAGGGCTTCCTCTTCATAAAGAGCTTTTTAGTTTCTTTGTGCTCATCTTTTCTTCCAGAGCACAGTGTTTGACATGGCATAATAAATGTGAATTCAGTGTGTGATCCAATAAAATGAGAAAGAATAGTGTCACAGAACACACGCACATTTTGTACTGCCCAATAAATATGATGTTTATTAAAACGTCCTACATTGCCTTGCAAAACGACTTAACCTACTCGGGTTGGCCTTGCAGCGGCAAGTATTAATATTTCACTCAGGAATGAGCCGCCACTGTTTAACCTTCACAGATGCATGAGCCCAGATACAGCATTTCAGCAAATGATGCTAGTCATTAGGGAAATGGAGAAAAGCCGGGGTACTTTCTCGTCGCAGGGCTGGTTATGATTCCACTGAAGTAGAAAAACACGCTCTTTGAATTAAAGAAGGATTTTTAATGAACATGACGTGCTTATCTGGTATCTCAAACCACATTAGAGATAGAATTGGAAACTGTTCATTATAGAAAAATAGGTTAAATTTGAGTTCTAGAGGTATGCTGTTCGTACTCTGCTCTCTAAGGGCCTGATTTATATGGTGATGGACAGGGTACTCCCTTGCGACAGAGTTGAAGTACCCTTTACACCAGCTTGAAGGTCCTCCCGTCTCATTTAGAATCGCGCAGACCTTCGTTTAGGATTATTTTTTGGGGAAATGGGCGGGGCCACTGGGGTGACGAGCAGTGAGGGGGAGTACTCAGCACTCCCCCTCAGAGTGCATGTGTGTTTGGCCAGCCGTCTAATGCCGGCCAAGCACATGCACACAGGGCTCTCTCCAGCCCATCAACATGGTTTCTGGGATGGAGAGAGTCTGCTCTGGCCCCCAGTCTGCCTGGGAACACCCTGGTTGGGTGCTTCAAGCCAATCCTAATGCTGCTCCAAGCAGCATCAGGATTGGTGCAGGGCTGGCTGGGAGCCTGTTCCTGCCTGCAGCGAGACAGGAGGAGGCAGAAGAGCAGTGCAGGAGCATAGGTAAGAGGTTTTTATAAAATTATTTTTTATTTAATTTGATTCCCCCCACACGTGCGCTGCCCCTTTTAATTAGTGCGATCCGCGACTGCTAAACACCTCCGACAGCCAGACGCCATGTGCTTTATTTAGAGTGGGAAGACATTTGATCAGTTTTCAATGCCCATCACCGCCATGCCGAGTGGGGTCATTTTTTTATTTAAAAAAAAATACCACTTTCGGATTTTCTTTAAAAAAATAAATAAGTAAATAAGAAATGTTGTAAGTTTGACAGACAGCTCTGTCAAGTAGCGGAGTCATCTGTCAAACCTACAATGCATTTCCACGAACCGCCATGATTGTAGTTCCTCATGTTCTTCTTAGCCACATTTACAGATATCACTAAATGGTGTCCCTTTACAGGCAGCGGACATCCCTAAATGCAGTGGGTTGGATAAGCTAACATTAGCGGAAGTAAAGTACTCCACCATGGTGAGCATGGAGATGGTAATTAATCAGTCCAGCAACATTTAAATCAGTTCCTTAGGCTTCATGTTGCATGAAAGACACTAAATTATCCTTACAACACATTTATCCTCTTCAGTGTAGGATTGCCATGGAATGCCAGAGTTACAAATCAGTGCGTAAACAAGTATTTTCAAATGCAGTAGACTTGCCTTCTCTGACCATCTCTCCAAAAACCGAACATTGGTAAAAACTCATCCATCCTGGGTTTTGGGTAGAGATTTGGATAAGCATATAATGTTTACTTGCACTAGTCCTTCTCTGAGTATGTTTTCCTTTCAGACTGACTCAAATGAAAGAGGGGTAGGTAAAAAGGCATCACTGCCTTAGAACGCAAAGAACATTAATTTCTTAGGCATGCTCAAAGGCAGGAGATTTTCTCTTCCTAGTTGACCCTAAGTCCAAACAGGTGACCATAAAGAGACCAAAATGCCCAGGTTCTATGAGAAGGTGAGATGCTTAGGGTCCTAGAGTCTCTCCTGGTAACCCACAAATAGACCTCAATGGCCAGTGTCTATGTGAAGATGAGATACATATAGTCCATGAATCCATCCTATTGACTCACAAAGAGACATGAATGGCCAAATCCCATAGGAATACATTCTATAGGAAGGTGAGATGAATGTGAACCCAGATTCTCTTCTGATAACCCACAAAGAAACCTGAATGGCCAGGCTCTATACGAAGATGACATGAATGTGGACCCACAGTCCCTTCTGTTGACCATCAAAGAGTCCTGAATAGCCAGGTTCTATATGAAGGTGAGATGCATACGGAGCTTGAGCCCCCCCTTGGTGCCCCACGGAGATACCTGAACGGCCAGGTTCTATATGAATATGGGATGCATATTAACCCATATTCTCTGCCGGTGACCCACAAAACGACCTGAATGGCTAGGTTCTCTGGTAAGGTGACATGCATATGGACCATGAGTCCTTCCAAGTGACCCATAAAAGAGACCTGTACAGCCAGGTTCTATATGAAGATGAGATGGATATGGACACAGACTCTCTCCTGGTGACCCACAAAGAGACCTGAATTGCCAGGTTCTTTGGACAGAGGAGATGCAAATAGACCATGAGTCCCTCCTGGTGTCCCATGAAGAGATCTGAGTTTCCACATTCTATATGAAGGTGTGATGAATGCGAACCCAGATTCTCTTCTGTTGACCTACAAAGAGAACTGAAATACCAGGTTCTTTGGAAATGGAAGATGCGTATGGAACATGAGTCTCTTCTGGTGACCCACGAAGAGGCCAGAACAGCCAGGTTCTACATGAAGGTGAGATGCAAATTGAGCATGAGCCCCCCTTGGTGCCCCAAAAAGAGACCTGAATGGCCAAGATCTTGATATATATGAGATGCACATGAAACCACATTCTCTCCCGGTGACCCACAAAATGACCTGATGGACAGGGTACTCCGTCACGACAGAGGTGAAGTACCCTTTACACCAGCTTGAAGGTCCTCCTGTCTCATTTAGAATCGTGCAGACCTTCGTTTAGGATTGTTTTTTGGAAAAAGGGGCGGGGCCACTGGGGTGACGAGCAGTGAGGGTGAGTGCTCAGCACTCCCCCTCAGAGTGCATATGTGTTTGGACGGCTGTCTAATGCCGGCCAAACACATGCACACAGGGCTCTCTCCAGCCCAGCAACATGGTTGCTGGGCTGGAGAGAACCTGCACTGGCTCCCAGTCTGCCTGGGAGCACCCTGGTTGGGTGCTTCCAGCCAATCCTAGAGCTGCTCCAAGCAGCATCAGGATTGGCACAGGGCAGGCTGGGAGCCTGTTCTTGCCTGCAGCGAGACAGGAGGCGGCAGAGGAGCAGCGCAGGAGCACAGGTAAGAGTTTTTTTTTTAATTGTTTTTTATTTAATTTGATTCCCCCCACACGTGCGCTGCCCCTTTTAATTAGTGCGATCCGTGACTGCTAAACACCTCCGACAGCCAGACGCCATGTGCTTTATTTAGAGTGGGAAGACATTTGACCAGTTTTCAATGGCCATCACCGCCATGCCGAGTGGGGTCATTTTTATATTTAAAAAAAAATACCACTTTCGGATTTTCTTTAAAAAAATAAATAAGTAAATAAGAAATGTTGTAAGTTTGACGGACAGCTCTGTCAAGTAGCAGAGTCATCTGTCAAACCTACAATGAATTTCCACAAACCGCCATGATTGTAGTTCCTCATGTTCCTCTTAGCCACATTTACAGATATCCCTAAATGGCGTCCCTTTACAGGCAGCGGACATCCCTAAATGCAGTGGGCAGAATAAGCTCACATTAGCGGAAGTAAAGTACTCTACCATGGTGAGCATGGTGATGGTAATTAATCAGTCCAGCAACATTTCAATCAGTTCCTTAGGCTTCATGTTGCATGAAAGACACTAAATTATCCTTACAACAAATTTATCCTCTTCAGTGTAGGATTGCCATGTGAATGCCAGAGTTACAAATCAGTGCGTAAACAAGTATTTTCAAATGCAGTAGACTTGCCTTCTCTGACCATCTCTCCAAAAACCGAACATTGGTAAAAACTCATCCATCCTGGGTTTTGGGTAGAGATTTGGATAAGAATATAATGTTCACTTGCACTAGCCCTTCTCTGAGTATGTCTTCCTTTCAGACTGACTCAAATGATAGAGGGGTAGGTAAAAAGGCATCACTGCCTTAGAACGCAAAGAACATTAATTTCTTAGGCATGCTCAAAGGCAGGGGATTTTCTCTTCCTAGTTGACCCTAAGTCCAAACAGGTGACCATAAAGAGATCAAAATGCCCAGGTTCAATGAGAAGGTGAGATGCTTAGGGTCCTAGATTCTCTCCTGGTAACCCCCAAATAGACCTGAATGGCCAGTGTCTATGTGAAGATGAGATACATATAGTCTATGAATCCATCCTATTGACTCACAAAGAGACATGAATGGCCAGATCCCATAGGAATACATTCTATAGGAAGGTGAGATGAATGTGAACCCAGATTCTCTTCTGACAACCCACAAAGAAACCTGAATGGCCAGGCTCTATACGAAGATGACATGAATGTGGACCCACAGTCCCTTCTGTTGACCATCAAAGAGTCCTGAATAGCCAGGTTCTATATGAAGGTGAGATGCATACGGAGCTTGACCCCTCCCCCCCCTTGGTGCCCCACGGAGATACCTGAACGGCCAGGTTCTATATGAATATGGGATGCGTATTAACCCATATTCTCTGCCGGTGACCCACAAAACGACCTGAATGGCTAGGTTCTCTGGTAAGGTGACATGCATACGGACCATGTGTCCTTCCAAGTGACCCATAAAAGAGACCTGTACAGCCAGGTTCTATATGAAGATGAGATGGATATGGACACAGACTCTCTCCTGGTGACCCACAAAGAGACCTGGATGGCCAGGTTCTTTGGACAGAGGAGATGCAAATAGACCATGAGTCCCTCCTGGTGTCCCATGAAGAGATCTGAGTTGCCACATTCTATAGGAAGGTGAGATGAATGTGAACCCAGATTCTCTACTGTCGACCTACAAAGAGACCTGAAATACCAGGTTCTTTGGAAATGGAAGATGCGTATGGAACATGAGCCCCTTCTGGTGACCCACGAAGAGGCCAGAACTGTCAGGTTCTACATGAAGCTGAGATGCAAATTGAGCATGAGTCCCCCTTGGTGCCCCAAAAAGAGACCTGAATGGCCAAGATCTTGATATATATGAGATGCACATGAAACCACATTCTCTCCCGGTGACCCACAAAATGACCTGAATGGCCAGGTTCCGTGGGAAGGTGAGCTGCATATGGATCATGAGTCCTTCCTAGTGACCCACGAGGAGATCTGTACAGGCACGTTCTATATGAAAATAGATGGATTGTGACCCATACCCTCTCCTGATGACCCACAAAGTGACCTGAATGATTAGGCTCTAAATGAAGATGAAATGACTAGGACTAGAAACACATTTCAGATGAGGGTGAGCTTTAGTTTGAGGGTCTTAAGAGTGCGAGTGACCTGACCTGGTCTGTGCACTAGTACTAAAAGGAAACATTTGGAGTAACTGTAGGCAAGTGTGGGAACTGAGTTCATATTAGATTGGAATTAAGTCAGTCCTTTCTCGTTCTCCAGTCTCCAAGTGCTACAGTTGCCAATTTCTGGTAAAAGATTGCATAAAGGTGACCCCTACAGTAAATAAGTGATATCTGATCTTACATAGTCCTGGTAAATGTAGCTAAGAAGAACACGAGGTAAACAGAAAATGTTTTTTTAAACTTAACACTTGTGCCTCTGTGTCAATGTTCAGAAAATGCACATGTGGTCAATAGGTAATCCAAAACAAAGAAAGACAGCAAACTCTCAGACTGCCACGCTTCACTCCATGATACACCTGCGGCTTGTGATAACGTGTCAAACCCTATGACCACCTTCTGAGACTACTTCTGCTTCTGAACATGGGACTCAGTGTGCTCTCATGGGCTCATTACATCATCCAGTTAACCACTCAAACTGAGGAAGGAACAGTCAGCGCATAGAGTAGGTATAATTGCCCTGAAAGTACTCCTTTATACCCTTAACCAGATTTTTGCAAAGCATAAAAACAATGTCACATAACCTCAAAGAGTTACTCCGTCACTGCACTGTCCTCACACATCATCTCCTCAACCATATTTTTAGCAATTGTCTTAATGGCAAACTATCACATGTTACCTTGGATGGCATGTGGTGTTCAGGCAGAAATTAAAGATAAAAGGAAACACATTCCATATTTTGGCCATTCTGAAACAACCTTGGATTTAAAGAGGTATCATGAAAACTGTGACCTCAGTTGAGGCTTTTCTGCCAAAAGCACTTGCATTCTGGAATTTGCGTTTTTCCCCTTTATCGGAATAGGGATATGAGCACTAGAATGTAGATTTCGGTCATTTGTCAGAGCTGTTTTTCCTATTCCATCCATACAGCACCAAACTAAGGTGTTCATAGAGTTGTTTTGGAGCTGCAATTGCATGATGTATTTATCTTGAGAGGTTTGCTTATGTTGAAAATGTGTGTTTGTATATATGTATATTAGAGAACAGTGCCTGTAAAGTTATGCATATACATCCCAGAGCGCTGATTATACTGCAACTGTCCTTCTGTATCCAATCAGGAGAGCCTGTAGTGATGCACCTCAAAGTGCAGCCCGAGCAGAAGCTTTCCTCAGAATTGATCATTTTAGGAGTAGACACTTGCACTCCTCTCAATGCCCATACTCTTATTAAGGCAAAGCAGGTTTAAAGTTGTCTGTTTTCTCTCATTCTCGTAACATCTTAGTAATCCCACACTACTCTGTTGTTGGTGCATCCTTCTTCCTTACTTTATCATCTTCACCCTGTGCTGTCATCAACCCCATGCTTTTGTTCAATTTTATAAGAAGCGTAAACAGTGAGGGGAGTCTTGGACGAGGTGGGCATGAACATGGGGAGGAGAGGAGAGGCAACAGGATGCAGTAGGAAGACATGGTAGACACAGTGGATACAGAGTGGAGAATGAGGAGTACAGGAAAAAAGGTAGTACGCTCGAGCAGAGGGTGAATTGGGCTGTTCACCTTGTCAGCCCCCTTAGTCATGGCTGAGGACATTGGGCTGAAGGAAGGTAGGTAAAGAGGGAGAACCTCAGAACTCCCACTAGTCTTGCAGCCTCTAGTTATCCCATAGGTGAATATCTATAGCTGCACCACTACATCTTCTTAATTTCATCCTTGGTCTCTGTTTCCTGCCTCCCACCCCTTGCCCGGCACCTACAGTTGCACCCAAAGCTGGAGGCAATTTCTTATCTATTTTTTGCATAGACCCGCCTATGTCCACAGAAGGTACAATTAGCTCCCTCACCCACGGAGCTTGTGCCTTCCCGCTCTCCCTCTCTCACTGCATCAGGAAGCTTGATATTACTGTAGTGGAGGCTGCTGATAAGTGTAGTATGGTGCAAGGAGGGGGCAGTGTGTGGCCCGGACACCACTGTTGGTGGGGGTGATTTTGTGAGTGACGAAAAACGGAATGTGCTTACTGAATCAGAATGGTTTGGCTGGCGGCATGGGTGTGGCTTGTGGTCCCGCCTGCAGTTACTGCTATCCTTACTTTGACCTACAAAGATCCCTGGTGCCTCTACCCCATTTTAGATACTCTTGTTAGGTGCTTTCATCTTAAGTATCTCTTCATTCAAACCCTGCTATGTATTTGTGGACATTTAGGGTATACTCTTCTAATTTCAATAACTGGCTTCTCTTTGTTGTGCACTGTAAAGAAATGGCTCCCTGTTGCAGTTACCCCCCACTTTTTGCCTGATACTGATGCTGACTTGACTGAGAAGTGTGCTGGTCTCTGCTAACCAGGCCCCAGCACCAGTGTTCTTTCACCTAAAATGTACCATTGTCTCCACAATTGGCACAACCCTGGCACCCAGGTAAGTCCCTTGTAACTGGTACCCCTGGTACTAAAGGCCCTGATGCCAGGGAAGGTCTCTAAGGGCTGCAGCATGTCTTATGCCACCCTAGGGACCCCTCACTCAGCACAGACACACTGCTTGCCAGCTTGTGTGTGCTGGTGGGGAGAAAATGACTAAGTCGACATGGCACTCCCCTCAGGGTGCCATGCCAACCTCACACTGCCTATGGCATAGGTAAGTCACCCTTCTAACAGGCCTTACAGCCCTAAGGCAGGGTGCACTATACCACAGGTGAGGGCATAGGTGCATGAGCACCATGCCCCTACAGTGTCTAAGCAAAACCTTAGACATTGTAAGTGCAGGGTAGCCATAAGAGTATATGGTCTGGGAGTCTGTCAAAAACGAACTCCACAGCTCCATAATGGCTACACTGAATACTGGGAAGTTTAGTATCAAACTTCTCAGAATAATAAACCCACACTGATGCCAGTGTTCGATTTATAAAAAAATGCACACAGAGGGCATCTTAGAGATGACCCCTGTATTTTACCCAATTGTTCAGTGCAGGACTGACTGGTCTGTGCCAGCCTGCTGCTGAGAGACGAGTTTCTGACCCCATGCGGTGAGAGCCTTTGTGCTCTCTGAGGACAGAAACAAAGCCTACTCTGGGTGGAGGTGCTTCACACCTCCCCCCCTGCAGGAACTGTAACACCTAGCAGTGAGCTTCAAAGGCTCAAGCTTCGTGTTACAATGCCCCAGGGCACTCCAGCTAGTGGAGATGTCCGCCCCCTGGACCCAGCCCCCACTTTTGGCGGCAAGTCCAGGAGAGATAATGAGAAAAACAAGGAGGAGTCACTGGCCAGTCAGGACAGCCCCTAAGGTGTCCTGAGCTGAGGTGACTCTGACTTTTAGAAATCCTCCATCTTGCAGATGGAGTATTCCCCCAATAGGATTAGGGATGTGCCCCCCTCCCCTCAGGGAGGAGGCACAAAGAGGGTGTAGCCACCCTCAAGGACAGTAGCCATTGGCTACTGCCCTCTCAGACCTAAACACACCCCTAAATTCAATATTTAGGGGCTCCCCAGAACCTAGGAAATCAGATTCCTGCAACTTAAGAAGAAGAGGACTGCTGAGCTAAAAAACCCTGCAGAGAAGACGGAGACACCAACTGCTTTGGCCCCAGCCCTACCGGCCTGTCTCCCCCCTTCGGAAGAAAACTGCTCCAGCGACGCTTTCCCCAGGACCAGCGACCTCTGAATCCTCAGAGGACTGCCCTGCTCTAAAAAGACCAAGAAACTCATG
Source organism: Pleurodeles waltl (assembly GCF_031143425.1). Taxonomy (NCBI): domain Eukaryota; kingdom Metazoa; phylum Chordata; class Amphibia; order Caudata; family Salamandridae; genus Pleurodeles; species Pleurodeles waltl. Next base: position 904,387,000 of record NC_090443.1, read on the forward strand.
AGAACAGCGGCCCTGTTCAACAAAGACTGCCACTTTGTTTCCAGAGGAGCAGCTTTAAAGACCCCTGCAATCCCCACCAGAAGGGTGAGACTTGCAACACTGCACCCGGCGACCCCGACTCGACTGGTGAAGAAACAACGCTACAGGGAGGACCCCCAGGCGACTCCAGGACTGTGAGTAACCAATGTTGTCCCCCCTGAGCCCCCACAGAGACGCCTGCAGAGGGAATCCCGAGGCTCCCCCTGACCGCGACAGCCTGACTCCCAGATCCCGACGCCTGGAAAAGACCCTGCACCCTCAGCCCCCAGGACCTGAAGGATAGGAACTCCAGTGCAGGAGTCACCCCCAGGAGGCCCTCTCCCTTGCCTAGATGGTGGCTACCCCGAGGAGCCCCCCCCTTGCCTGCCTGCATCGCTGAAGAGACCCCTTGGTCTCCCATTGATTCCTATTACAAACCCAACGCTTGTTTGCACACTGCACCCGGCCGCCCCGCGCTGCTGAGGGTGTACTTTCTGTGTGGACTTGTGTCCCCCCCAGTGCCCTACAAACCCCCCCTGGTCTGCCCTCCGAAGACGCGGGTACTTACCTGCTGGCAGACTGGAACCGGGGCACCCCCTTCTCCATTGAAGCCTATGTGTTTTGGGCACCACTTTGAACTCTGCACCTGACCGGCCCTGAGCTGCTGGTGTGGTGACTTTGGGGTTGCTCTGAACCCCCAACGGTGGGCTACCTTGGACCCCAATTTGAACCCCGTAGGTGGTTTACTTACCTGCAAGAACTAACAATAACTTACCTCCCCCAGGAACTGTTGAAAATTGCAGTGTGTCCACTTTTAAAATAGCTATATGTGTTTTATGTAAAAAGTATATATGCTATTGTGATTATTCAAAATTCCTAAAGTACTTACCTGCAATACCTTTCAAATGAGATATTACATGTAGAATTTGAACCTGTGGTTCTTAAAATAAACTAAGAAAATATATTTTTCTATACAAAAACCTATTGGCCTGGAATTGTCTCTGAGTGTGTGTTCCTCATTTATTGCCTGGGTGTATGTACAACAAATGCTTAACACTACTCCTTTGATAAGCCTACTGCTCGGCCACACTACCACAAAATAGAGCATTAGTATTATCTCTTTTTGCCACTATCTTACCTCTAAGGGGAACCCTTGGACTCTGTGCATACTATTCCTTACTTTGAAATAGTGCATACAGAGCCAACTTCCTACATGCACAATAAACGTTGGAGTGATCGGAGATGGACCACCAGTCTCCTTGTCGAGCAATTGCCTTTTACAGTCATCTCCATGAAAAAGTGCACACGTTGTTTGAAAGACTGGGAGATGTAGTTGAGTAGCTGGTGTCCCCAATTCCAAGGGTGCCACTGGGCTTAACAGGAATAAAAGCTTCTAGAAATGGCTTAAAGTGGTTTCCTGGAATTCAGCAGGTTTACTGACTGGTGATAATAAAATGTTTTTTTTTTAATACTCTGGCTGTCAATATATTATGTATCCAGGAAACTTGCTCAACAAATGACTATGTTTAGGAGGGTATTTAGTCCTGAATTGTCCCACTACTTCATCTAGGAGGAGCCATGCAAAAGGGTGCGTACCGATTCTCTACAGTAATAGCTACAGTTGGTCTTATAGTCACTTTACTCTGACTCAAAACTAATCCAGGCCATAAAAATATTGTAGAAAGGCAATTGTTAGAAATGGGATTTCTGGTTGGCTGGAGTATGCTCCTAAGCCAAGCAGAACCTACCACTCTAGTCAGGGCAAGGGAGTTACACACCCAAGATAACCCCTGCTCAACACCTAGGTAGTTGGGATGAGCAGTCAAGCTTATCCCAGAGGCAATGTGTAAAGCGTTTGCACAACACACAACACACGTGACACAATAAATACACCACAAAGGAAACTTCACAACCAGTTACATAAAAATAAACTGTAATGCACGTAAATTATTATTCCAAGTACTACATGTATCCGTAATACCCTGCTACACAAGCAGTGGTCAGAACACCACACAGGTTACTACTATTCTGCAACACAAGCAGTAGTCAGGTCATCATTACATCCAAAAAAAGGCACATGTCTGAATAAACACGTTATCAAAAATCATCATGAATGCACATACAATTAAACATTCCCAGAATGCATGTCAGCAGGAACATATTATCAGAGAAGCCAAGACATCATCATTAATGTCCATACAATTAAACATCACCATCTGGAACCAAAAATGCACAGATCAGGAAATCACCAGCTGCAGTAGCATAATTGCAAAATAAGGAAATCTTTCCATTGTGCCCCTATCCAATGGCGGGGATCCTGTGCTTCTACTACAGAACTGCTTTGATCAGGAATGCATGTGTCCCAATTCAGGAGCACCTGCACGTCTAGTATAGGTCCTATGGCAGTGCTAAAATTATGCTGGCAGGACCGGGGACCTCTGATGAGGATTGCCCCCCTCCCCCGGCCTGCTACTGTTATTACTGATATCGGCAAGGTGGTATAGAAATAGGCTACCATGCCTCGCGGACTGCTCTTTCAAGTCAAGGTCCCCTCTCAGAGTACGGCAACCTTTGGGAAAGGGCAACAGGGCCCATGCACCTATTCTGTCAGTGGGGAGGCTCTTCCTAATCTCCCCACATAGGGAACTATGGATCCTCCATCCTTAAGGCCCCCGCACCCAGTCCATGACTCTCGCAGGCGCAGGGTAGTCTCTCTCGGTTCTCCAGTGCTATGAGCGGAGGGTGAGGTGGCTACAGCCGCCTCCATCCCTCCTTTGGATATCGCAACCCCACTGAATGAGCCTCTGTGCACGAAGTTCAGCTCTTCTCCACCCGAGCGGCAGAAATCTCCCCTCTCCTGCCTGCGTAGCAAGCATCTTTGTTCTCCTCAGCACCTCCATGTGAGAGGGCGTCCCTTTCTCTTGCGGCCTGGGCCACGGCGGTCAGAGCACTAAAACAGGTGCCTGCTTGTGCCCCAGAGGGCACCTCTAAAAGCTCACCTCGTCCACGCTAAAGAATACATTTACTGCCAGCAGCTCTTCTCCTGGCCGACGCAGGGGGGGCAGACCACCCCCAGAGGGACACAAGTGCTTTCCTGTGCTCGGGGACACAACTGCAAATAGAGGTGCTTACCCCCATAATCCTGGAGCAGCAAGCAGAAGTTTACTCACGCTGAGGAATTAAACCCTGAAGCACCCTTCATGCACCATAGACAGGAAAATGCAGGGGGAAAAGGGGACATGCCATCCAGCCGCTGGAGACAACAAAGGAGCACAGGGATGCAGGGTCCCAGCAAGCAGGCCAGCACTAGGGCTAAAAAGACAATATCAGTTCCTCTCAATCAATCATCAATCAATCAATGTTTGTAAAGCGCGGCTACTCACCTGTGAGGGTCTCAAGGTGCTGGGGGAGGGGCCTCATTCGAAGAGCCACATCTCAAGGTTCTTCCTGAAGATGGTGAGAGACGGGCTTTGTCTGAGGTGCAGGGGGAGATAGCTCCAGCTCTTTGATGCAGTGTAGATGAAAGATCGTCCTCCGGGGGTAGTTTTGCGGATGCAAGGGATGGAGTCCAGGGCCATCTGGGCAGAGTGGAGAGATCTGTCGGGGTGTGGAATGAGACGCCGTGGTTCAGGTAGGCAGGCCCTGCGTTGCGTATGGCCTTGTACATGTGGGTGAGAAGCTTGAAGGTGATTAGCTTCTTGACCAGTAGCCACTGGAGGATCCTCAGGTGTTGAGAAATGTGTTCTTGGCGAGGGCGGTCCAAAATGAGTCTGGCGGTGGAGTTCTTTTTGATATCCCTAGTTGAGGTGCCGGCATAGAAGGCGTTGCCATAATCGAGCTTGCTAGCGACTAAGGCATGGGTGACTGTACTGCAACAGTCTGCTGGGACCCATTTGACGATCTTCTGAAGTTTGCAGAGTGTGCGCCAGCAGGAGAAGGTGACAGAGTTTACCTGGTGTGTCATGGATAGGGAGGAGTCAAAGATGATTCCTAAATTGCGGGTGTGCTCAGTCGGTGCAGGGGGGCACTGAGGGATGTGGGCCATCAGGAGTCATCCCAAGCTGAGGTGGCGTTGCCGAAGATGATGAGCTCCGTCTTGTCGGAGTTGAGCTTGAGGCAGATTTCTCTCATCCAAGTGGCGACAACCATTCCTGAGTGAAAGTTTCTTTTGGCCATGTCTGGGTCTTTGGTGAGGGAAATGATGAGTTGTGTGTCATCGGCATGAGCCACGATATTTATACCATGGCGTCTGACGATTGCTGCAAGAGAGGCCATGTACATGTTGAACATAGCAGGTCACAGGTCAGCACAAAAGCAGAGCAGTTCCAAGGCTGTTCATGGTGAGTCCTTCCCGCAGCATCCAGTGTCTAGTTCTAGTTCTTCAGTCTAGTTGTGTCTGACAATGTGGTAGAAAACACCCTGCACTAATACTCATTTTGTGCATTCTTCACAAAAGGGGGAAAGAGGGTCCCAACCAACACTAACCAGTCCCAGGAATGCCCCACCTCCCTTCCATTGCTTGTTCCAGACATCAGTGGGGGATAAACAAGCCCTTTTTGTGAGGCCACGGAACAGCCTTTATAGATGCAGGCGTGCCCCACCTCTACCTCTCCAAGCCCAGGAAGACCATTCAGTATGCAGATGCACTCTTGTGACATCTCCACCCTCTCTGAGTACAGGCTGTTAGAAAAGTATGCACAAGGGCCAGCTGTCACTCTGCCACAGAAGTGGATTGGAGTCTACGGCAAAACTCCAGAGTCATAAGCACAGAGAAATGCTCACTTTCTAAAAGTGGCATTTCTATAATGGTAATAAAGAATCCACCTACACCAGTAAGCAGCATTTCTCACTACCATTCCAACCATACCAAGCATGCCTTTGTTACCCCTCATAGATTAGATAATACCACTTAGACATATGCTAGGGAATATACAATGCAATCCTATGAGGGATGCAGAGCCCACAGTAGTGAGAAACCAAATAGTTTGTCACTACTAGGGCGGCCACACAACCAGGCACATGTCCTGCATTTTACCCTCATAGCACCCTGCTCATAGGCCCTGCTAGGGCCTACCTTAGGGAGATTCATATGCAGTAAAATGGAAGTTCCAGGCCTGGCAAGTAAATTTACATGCGAGATCCCTGTAGCACTAAACTGCACACGCAGGCTCTGTGGTGGCAGGCCTGAGACAGGTTTGAAAGGCTACTTTTGTGGGTGGCACAAGCTGCGCTGCAGGCCCACTAGTAGCATTTAATTTACAGACCCTTGGTTTAGAGATACCACTGTACAAGGGACTTACAGGTAAATTAAATGTGCCAATTAGATGTAAGCCAATCATACCAAGTGAGAGCACATGCACTTTAGCATTGATCAGCAGTGGTAAAGTGCTCAGAGTCCTAAAACCAATACAAAGAAGTCAGAAAAATAGTAGGAGAAAGGCAAAAAGTTTGGGGATGGCCGGGCAAAAAGGGCCAGGTCCAACAGCAATCAGGTCATTAATGACTCGTCTGTGGTGAATGTGTATCTTCCCTGTAAATCCACTCATGAGCAATTAGTAACAGAAAATTTGCTTTTATCCCTGAAATTAAGGAATGAGAAAATTATAAATATACATTATTGGTGGATGATTTTAATGCAAAATATTAAATTATGCTTTAAGGATTTTTTCAGATGAAACCAAAGTAGAAGTGTTAAAAGTTCCCCCTGCAAACTTCCCTTCCAAACGTAAATCCGACAAAAGTGGTCTCATGTTGATGGAAGTCTTAAGGAATGAGGAATCTTCCATTAATAGTAAAAAGAAAGAATTGAAAATGATGCTCCTGCAAATTTTACACATAAATCCTTGGTTAGATTCACAATCATCGATTATGTGATTTCCCTTACACCACTTTTGGCAGGAGCTCAAATATGAAAGCCATTGATAATCCCTTGATCACAAAGCACTTTCCTTTTTGATTGACCTGGTTCGAAAGGAAGTATGGCCCTGGAACCTTGAAGGCACAACAGTGAGTTTTGATAAATATAAAGGTAGAAAGCACTAACGGAATTGCTAAATTAAAGGAATCCTCTGCAGTTTTAAATTTGGAGCCACTATCCTTTTCCTATTTTCCTATAATTAGGTATACAATGAATATGGGGGCGTGGCCTGATCGGTCATGGGATAGAACATTTCTATTGGAGGACCTGCAGCCGATGGAGGCCCCCTGGGGAAAATTATCTTGTATAAAGACAAATCTCATACCCCTACGAAGTGGGGAGCTGACCCCCGAGATGTTGGGGAACAGACTGAGATGTCTGATTCAGTCCATCGGCTGGGAGAAACAGGCAAGTGAACATGAATCCTCCAAAGAGCTGGGCTGCCAATATGGTGACCAGTGGTGGTAGAAGACAGCGGCGGGGCCCAGAGGAAACGGACAGTGGCCCTCAGGACTCTGAAACACCATACACCTGCTGGCGATACACCGAGTGGCCAAAGTGGAGGCTGCTCAGAAGAAGTGAACCTAAACAAAACGAAAGGCTGAGGATGGGCACAACCATCCAGAAGTGATGGGTGCAGGTGGGGGCCTGGCCATCACTAAGAACAATTGCATCGAATCCCGTTGAGTCCTCTGCACATAACGCCAGCCTGGAGACCTGCAAGTAATCCAGGAGAGGCTGAGTGAGCCAGGAGAACAAGTGTGGATGTGTACACAGCCTCAGACAGCCAGGAGCAAGTCACGGAGGACGCTTTCAGCAGTTGCTGAAAAAAATTGATTGTTGCTGTGGAGAGTGCTCAGCTGCGTGCTGCCTTGTCACACTCCCACCCATCCACACTATAATAGAGACATAGGCCTGATGACTGCCTCTTTGCCCCTCCTTCAGACAGGGAGTTGGCTGGCGTATTCCACTTGGGACAACTAAGTGCAGCGCAAAGGGTGGACCGCCCAGGCAGAACATGATTTGAGGGACAGGCCAGACTGCATAAGGAATCACAATTGCTGTGCTTGAGAACACTGGTATGGGGCTGGTATGGGGCTGGCACGGCAGCCGACCTGCTGACTTTGGGACCTGCTGGGCATCTGGAGGCGGTCACGTGTTGGGTGCTTGATGGACACTGTAACTCAGACTCTGGAGTGGCTGAGCAGTGGTTTGGGCATAGTAGACGAATGCTGTCAGTGCTGGCAGTGGAGGCAGCCGGTGCCTGGAAGCCTCTTCAATTATTGTCTGGGAATTAGCTGGGCCCTGAAGAAAACACTGGAATGCCTGCAGTGGTGACGGCAGGTGTGCCACCTCCACTGCCTCTGGAGGGACCACAGACCACACCTCCCTGAACATGAGATGATTTGCAGAGCTGAAGCCTGGATCTAAGGCTACCAAACATACTGTGCGGTGAAGGGGAGTGTAACAGACACACAGGTGGTCACGATAGGGCCTAAATACATGCCAGAGGAGGCGGAGACTGCTGTCTTAGATGAGCAGACATTGTCCATCCCAGAGGCCATCAGCAAAACAAGGGTATCATTGGAAATGCAGATTGTGACAATGGCAAATGAGGTGGGGCTCCTGTCTGAGGATCATAAAAAGCTGGTGGACTGAGTCATGGAAACAGAAGACCAGCTGGCAAGCACCATGCTGAGTGTCAGAGAACTTACATGGAAATACTCCATCATGGAGAAGGAGGTGAAGGAATTGGACAACCAACTAGTGGATCCCGTTGACACAATGTCAGACCCATTGGAGTCTTGCAGAAAGTGAAAGGGCCAAACGCGTCTGTTCTGCAGGGTCATCTCTCATGGTTCAACTCAGTGGAGTGAGTGCATAGAGTCCTGTCATGCCCCCCACCGCATGGCGCAGCCTCACGTTCAATCATGGCCCACCTGATGAACTTCAGAGACAGGGATGTTATCCTATGGACAGCAAGGTAATACTGACCTTGGTTAATTCATGGCCAGAAGGTAAATATTTACCCAGACTACCTGAACCTGGTCCAGTGGCAAAGGGTTGCATTTGTGCCAGTGAAAAGGGTGCTGTGTCACCTGGACCTTAAATATGCATTTTTTTTCCCGGCAAAGATGTGGATTGTTCATGAGGATAAGGCCAACTTCTTGTCATTGGTACAGGAGGCCTGGTGTTGGCTGGAATACTGGGTCTGTGGTGAGGTCCTTCACCTCGTGCACAGAAAGACTCTGAATGGTGATCGGTGACCTCGCTGTGAAGGAACACCAAACATACCACAGCTTCCGACAAACAAACAAGTGAAGGTGGCCCAAGAGAAAACAGTGCAGGAAGTTATAAGATGTAGTGATGTTTTCTATGATAAATGGAGGGCGATGGTTTCAGTGGAGGGAAGTGGATCGGACTGGACAGAGACAAAACTGGAAACAGAAGGTGGGCTCCTATCAATGGTCTCTTCCAGGATGGCGAACACTTGAGATAGGGGGTTTTGATTACCTCCCCCCTGCGTGTTGGACCCATAGACTTCAGGATGTGGTAGGAGAGTTCCATGCTCCAGGGTTCCGTTGGTTGCAAGGGGCAATAGAGCTTAATCTGGGTACAGAGATTAAGAGGCAGGAGGCAAGGGCAGTGCAAATGAGGCCTCAGGTTGCGCCCTAGCGACAGAAGCAAGGAAAGTTATTATAAATGTATTGTTTGGGGATCAGATGTACCATGAACTGGAAGGGGGGTTAGGTTCAGGAATATAGCATGGTAAGGTAGGCCGGGGGTTAGTTTTAGGGGTAGTCTTTGGTACACTGAGGCATCAAGGCTCAAAGGGAATCAAGGGCCACACACACTAAGAGATGGGATATTTGGGAAGGGAGGAAGATAAACAGCCACCATGTCTCAAGCACAGGCTTCAATGTTGTTAACCTGGAACGTCAATAGGTTAAGAAACAAAGTATGGAGAAGACTGGCTGCTTGGAAGGCACAAGACAGCTATAGGCCCTTATTATGACATTGGCGGTAAATCATGCTTACCGCCATGCCGACTGCCGCCAACAAAACACCGCCGCAGCAGATAACCGCCAACCATATTGTGACACACACATACCAGTCACTACAAAGCCACACACACAAGTCCGCCAGCCCAAAGGTCAGTGATAAACTGGCGGTATACAAACCCACACTGTTACGCCAACAGAACTACGCCCACAGCATTATGACCCACTAATCACCGGGGCGGACATTCAATGGCGGTAAACCATTGGCGGTACATACCGCCCAGCTCAAAATATACACACACTAACAAAACAGCACCACATTGGACAATTCAAACAACACACACCTGACACACATACACACACCACACCCACATATCCACAACACTATAAAACACACACCCACACTACCCACAACCCTTTACAACTAGAAATAATTGATACCAGAGAGAGACAGCAAGAGCACCTGCACAACCAGAGCCACATAACATCATCACCTATACACCATCCACACACTTTACATCACACACCCCAACACATCACCCCACATACCCTCACCCTCACCACTCACACTACACCCATGGCACCACAACCAAACCCCAGATTCTCTGAGGAGGAGCTGAGGGTCATGGTGGAGGAAATCGTCTGGGTAGAGTAACAGCTATTTGGATCACAGGTGCAGCAGACATCAATTGCTAGGAATATAGAGCTATGGTGGAGAATCGTGGGCAGGGCCAACGCCATGCAACAGCACCCCAGAACAAGGGACGACATCAGGAAGAGGTGGAACGACCTATGGGGGAAGGTACGTTCCACAGTAGCAAGACACCAACTAGCTGTCAGAGGATTGGCAGTGGACCCTCACATCCTACCCCACAACGAACAACATGGGAGGAGCAAGTCTTGGCAATCATGCATCCTTAGGGCCTGGCAGGAGTAAGACGAGGACTGGACTCTGGTAAGTCAACTCTTTACTACTATCACCTCCCCACCTGCATGCCATCACAAACCCCCACCCTACCCTCACACCCATCACTGCACCACCACCCACATACCCTACCATCACAACCCATTCATCCCAATAGTAAGCACTGCATGTAACACCAATGCATGGACACCCCTCACAGACCTGCATTAACACCTATCACCACTGCATGCACACTGGTGGGAATCACCTAGCCCAACTAATAGCCTCTCACTCAAAGGCAAATCTGCCAAGGCAACAATAACCATAGAGGGCAACACACCCATGCACATGATGCCACACGCAGAAACAATAACACTGTATTTACATCCCCACAGGTCCCGAGCCAATATCACCGGAGAAGAGGTGCCAGCAACATCCAGTCCACCTAGAAGAGGCCCAACAGTGATGACAGCTGCTCTGCTTGCCTGGATCTGGATGACCAACCTGGCCCATCAGGGATCTCCGGACAGTCTGTTACCCAGGCACACTCTCGCACCACCACAGAGCCTGCCCCCTCAGGAAACACCACCACAGCACCCACCCAGTGGGCCCATACCTCTGTCCCCAGGACACGTCAATCAGCAGTGTGTCCACCACTACAGGGTCCCCAGGCAACCCCACAAACACAGGACGATCAGGGACCTGGGGTCAGTAACATTGGGCACACGGTTCAGGGGACAGAGGCACAGGACAGCAGGGAAGCTGGGAGGACTGCTGTGTGACAGGGGGAGGACAGGCCCAGGGAACCGACTCTCCAGGAGGCACTTACCACGATCCTTGGGAGCATACCACCATTCCCAGGAGTCGAAGGGCCAGATACTGGACAAGTTGCAGGAGAACTTGCGGCTGCAGGAGGGACAGTACCTGTGAATTAGGGAGGACTTGAAGAACATTAACACCACCCTGGTCTCCATTGCAGGGGAGCTGGCAGACATGGCCAACACGATGAGGGAGGCAGTGGCACCTTACTGGGCCTCTGCCACTAGCCAAACCAATGAACAGCCCTCCACCTCCACTGCCGCTAGTGGACAGGAGGCCCTGCCACAGGAACAACAGTCCACCAGCACCCTTCCCCCTGCAGAAGGAGAACCACCCCACAAACTTTCCCTGCGATCCAGGCAGAAGCCAGAGACTATTGCCAAGACCCCCACCAGGAAATAAGACTCTCTTGATTGTCACCCTTGTGTCCCACTCTGTCACCCTGTCCAGCTTGACCTGCCATTGCTCCCCTTCCTATGCCCCCTTGGACAATGAACCTGTGGCACAAATAGACTGGAACTATATGCTGGACTTTCCTCCATCCTCACCCCAGCCCATTGCACATCCCCTTCTACCTCTTAAACACTTAAATAAACACCCTTTGAAAAATACAAGTATGGAGTATGTCAAATAATTTAAGTATGTATTAGTTCAAAAAGGTTTGAACATTAAAAATCAACTACACAGAAATTTAAACATAGGAATGACCTGTAGTTGGCTGCAGTCAACACACCAGGAGCGATAGTGGGGCAGAAATATCTGCAAATGGAGATGCCAAGGGCTACAGTGAGTGGCCGTAGAGTATTGATGAATTAGTGCCCTTCTGTTGTTCTCATCCTCATCCTCTGCCTCCTCATCTTCACTGTCCACAGGGGCCACTGCTACCACACGGCCATCTCCAGCCTCATCCTCCTGCAGAAAAGGTACCTGGCGACGAAAGGCAAGGCTGTGCAACATACAGCATGCCAGGATGATCTGGCACACCTTCTGGGTGAGTAGTACAGGCATCTACCTGTTAGATGGAGGCAACGGAACCTGGCCTTCAGGAGACCAAAGGTCCTCTCTATAATTCTTCTTGTTCACCCATGTGCCTCATTATAACGTTCCTCTGCCCTTGTCCTGGGATTCCTCAGAGGGGTCAGTAGCCATGAGAGGTTGGGGAAACCAGAGTCACAAATATCGAGGGAAAACTGTTAGCCACACACCAACCCTTAGGGCCCACACCATACCCATACACCAACACCCACTGGATGGGAACCAGGGCTCACCTATTAGCCACACCCTGTGCCTCTGGAGTTGAGCCATCACACATGGGATGCTGCTATTCCTCAGGATAAAGGCATCATGCACAGACCCAGGATATTTTGCATTGACGTGGGAGATGTACTGGTCCGCCAGGCACACCATCTGCACATTCATGGAGTGAAAGCTCTTTCGATTTCTGAACACCTGTTCATTTCACCAGGGGGGGGGGGACAAATGCTACATGTGTACCATCAAATGCCCCAATAATGTTGGGGATATGTCCCATTGCATAGAAGTCAGCTTTCACTGTGGCCAAATCCTCCACCTGGGAGGAAATGATGTAGCTGCGCAAGTGTTTAATCAGGGCAGACAACACTCTGGTCAGTACTATTGAGAACACTGGCTGAGACATTCCTGCTGCCAAGCCCACTGTCACTTGGAAGGAGTCAGTTGCCAGGAAATGGAGCACTGATAGCACTTGCACAAGAGGGGGGATCCCAGTGGGGTAAGGGATAGCAGATATCAGGTCAGGATCCAATTGGGAACACAGCTCTGTGACTGTTGCCCTGTTCAGTCTATAGGTGAGGATAATGTGCCGGTCCTCCATTGTTGTCAAGTCCACCAGGGGTCTGCACATGGGGGTATGTCTTCATCTCCTATTCATCCACAGCAGTTGCAATCTATGGGGCAAAATGGTGAGGAGCTGGTTAGTATCTCCTGTTTCCAACCACTACACTTCAATGCATGTTGTGATTGTGGTAACAGTATTTTGTTGGAGAGGTCCAAATGGTGCACATGTGTACTGTGACGCAGTTAGGAGCCATGGCCTGCCCCTCCCTTAAATGGCATCTGCCTGTCCTGTTTGGAGGGACAGGTGGAAATGAGGTAATTACGCTGACGTTGTGTGCCGCTGCAGGAGGCGGTCGTAAACCGCCGTGCAACACCTCATTGGTTAACATTGGGCCCTATGGGTTACAGTGGCCAATGGTGATGTACGCCGGCGGTGACGGTATGCACCGTCGCTGACATGACTGCCATTTTCCTTCTGTTTACTCACTTGCTACCTGACCTTCAACAGGAAAGGACTTACACTGCAAGTGCTGCTGTGACCTGTGTAGGGAACTGACCATGGCTCGTGTCACTGGGGAAAGGGCTCCTGCCTTCACCTCGGCGGAGTTGGAGAGACTGGTGGATGGGGTCCTATCCCAGTACCGAATGCCCTATGTACCTCCAGACCAACAGGTGATTACACCATGAATATGATGCATGGGGCGTGAATGCATGGAGTGCTGTGTGTGAAGGCCTCATGTAGGAGGGGCTTGGTGGATGGGCCCTGGGCAGCTGCTGCATGTATGCTGGTCCATGTCTGTGCTAATGGGGATGGGAAGGGACATGGTGGGCCATGAGTGTAACAGGAAGGACGGTCAGACTAATATCTTTTCCTGTGTCCATTTCCCTGTAGGTCAGCACCCATTAGAAAAAGTTTGTATGGCATGCCATTGTCAAGGACCTGCGGCCCCTGGAGGTCTATGGCAGGCGGAGTACCAACTGTTGCAAGCGGTGGGAGGACCTGAGATGCTGGCCATGGAAGACAGCAGAGGCCCAGCTGGGGATGGCTTCCTAACCAGGAAGGGGTGCCCGTTGAACCCTGACCCCCCTGATGGCCGGCATACTGGTGGGGACCTATCTGGAGCTGGATGGGCGCTAGGGGGCATCACAGCAGCCACAAGGGGGAGAGTACAGTGCCCCAATATAGAACTTGCGCATGGTGGGGTGGTATGCGGGTTGGGGGATCTGCGCCTGTGGGTGCCCCTAGGCTAGGCCTGACATTGCAGCGTAGGTCCCAATTTGGGCAGGGTTCTGATGTAAAATACCTCTAACCAAGCTAGTAGGCATCCACTACTGGGCAGGGGTCTGTGGGTCTCAGGTATGCTGCAAGTGGCGTTAGGTGTCCCAATCCCTGGGCTGGTGACTAGCATTGTGACTGGTAGTGCATTGCATAGTGTGTAGGGCTGTTTCCTGTGTGTGTATGTGTTGTGTACACCAATGTTTGTGTTGTTTGCGCCATTGACCAAGTGTATCCTTTGTCCCGCCCCCCCTTTTGTTTTGTCACACTGCCCTTATGTGCATTAGCATCATCTGGTGAAGGAGCTGAGGTACCGGTGATGGAGGGAGCTGCATCCCACAGGGCCCAGGAGGCCGAATCCACCAATGGTGAGGGCACCAGTGGGACAGAGGACGAGGGGAGCACCACGGTGGAGACAGGAGGGGACAGTACTGACACAGATTCCTCCTCCGATGGAAGCTCCCTGATGGTGGCGGACACCTCTGTGCCCACCCCAGCTACAGCTGCCATCCCCGTACCAGCACCGCCCTCCCAGCAGCTCTTCAACGTGTTTCTCGTGCCCGCTCACCCAGGATGGTGGGCATCTCCTTCGCCCCAGGCACCTCAGGCCCTGCCCCAGTTAGCCCTGCTGCCCTGAGTGAGGAGGCAATTGGCCTCCTGCAATCCATCTCGGCTGGGTAGTCAATCATTGTGAATGCCATCCAGGGGCTGGCAGCCCAATAGCAACAGACAAATGCATTCATGGAGGGCATTCACACTGGCATGGCAGCCCAACAGAGATACATCCAGGCTCTGGCCTCCTCTCTGATGGTAGCCATTGTCCCTGTTTCTAGACTCCCCCCTCCAACTTCCTCTACCCAATCCCATTCCCCTCCACCCCAACCTATCCCAAGCACACACTCAGGCGAGCATGCACTCAGGACAACACACAAGAGTGGACATGGCAAACACAAGCACCACACTTCATCCCACAGGCACTCACACAAACACCATCCAGATGGAGACATACCAACATCCACTGCCTCCACTGTGGTGCCCTCCTCTTCATTGTCCACCTCCCTCCCAGTTGCGTCTCCACTTACACCTGCATGCACTACATCCTCATCCACTACCCCATCACCAGCACGCCTATCAGCACACACCCCTCACTGGCAGTCACCCCCCCACTCCATGCACACATCCCCTGTGTCCTCTCCCACTGTGTCTGTGCCCCTCCTCCCAAAGTGCACAAATGCAAGCACTAGACACCCAACAGCCATCCACCTCACAACAGCATCCAGCCCATGCACATGCACCCAAACACAATAGAAAGACACCTCCTACATCCACTCCCTCTACCTCCACTCCCAGACCATCTCCCTCTTCCCGCTCCAATGTCCCTACGAAGCTTTTACTCTCCACCTTTGACCTCTTCCCTAGCCCTCCCCACCCCGTCCCTCAAGTCAGGCCAGGGTGGTCAGAACGCAGGCAAGCACCTCAGTCACCTAGTCCGGGGGCACAGTAGTGTACACAACTACACCAGGTGGGAGAGGATTCAGGGCACCAGGCAGTCACACTGATAGGGTGCCTGCACCAAGTGCTGCAAGGAAGGGCAAGGAGGCACCCCCAGATGCTGCAAAGAAGGGCAAGGAAGCACCCCCTGCTGCTGCAAAGAAGGGCAAGGAGGCACCCCCAGCTGGTAAAAGGAAGGGCAAGGAGGCACCAGCTGCTGCCAGGAGGAGCAAGAAGCCATCCTAAGCTGATGCAGGTAGGGCAAGGGGCCTGCACCAGCAGGCAAAAAGGACTAGAGGCCTGGTACTGGGACTCAGTTGGAGCCCCCACCACCAACCATGGTGGGTCAGACATCTGAGGCTGCAGGGGATGGGCTGGAGCCTCCCCCCACCACTGCCAGCACTGCCAATAGCACCACTGCCAGCAGCAGCAGCCCAAGTGGGCAGCCGTCCGAGGCTGCAGGGGAAGGGCAGGAGCCTCCCCCCACCACTGCCAGCACCGACACCAGCACCGCCACTGCCACCACTGAGCAGCTGTCATCGCCAGCGGACAGTGTGTAGTCCTGCATCCATGGGCTGATGTGCAGCCTGGCCCCTGCAAATCCTGTGGGTCTGACACCCAGATGAGAGACTGTGACCTTGAACTCCCCAAGATCTGCATCACAGGACACAATGCCCCCTTCAGAACCTGTGGAGAAGCCATCCACTCTCCGCATCCTTCCCAGGATGAAGCACACTGGGCACAATGCCCCCTTCAAAACCAGTGAAGAAGCCATCCACACACCGCATCCTTCCCAGTATGAAGCACACTGAGCACAATGCCCCCTCGAGAACAAGTGGAGAAGCCATCCACCCACCACATCCTTCCCAGGATGAAGCACACTGGGCACAATGCCTCCTCCAGAACCAGTGGAGAAGCCAACCACTAGAGAGACTGTGGCCTTGCACTCCCCAGGGCCAAGCAGTGGGCAAATCACCCACTTGAGAGACTGTGGCCTTTCACTCCCCAGGACAGAGCACAGGGCATGTTGCCCCCTCCAGGACCAGTGGTGTTGTACCATCTTCCGGCTGAGGTGCCACCCCATTCCATGTCCCCCTGAGGTGCCTGTCTATTTTCGACCTGATGCCCCTGAAGTGGTCTCTCCATGTTGTTGCAGGAGTGAGGTTGGGCCTTGGACTTTGTGATGTGGCCCTGTGGCCCACGGACATTGAGGACTGGGCAGTGTCCCTTGCTTTTTAAATATGTATATACTTTTTGATTTGGATGCACATATTACTAATATATTTATCTTATTACACTCTTTTTACTCTATTTTGGTTGTCCTTGCATTATTCCTGAGGTGTAGGGGGTAAATATGTAATGTTATTGCATCTAGTTGTGTGTGTGGTGATGGGGGTGGGGGTTTTGTGTGTTGCGGGTGTGTGTCACTCTCTTTTTCCTCCCCTCCTCCCCTGTGTGCTAGGCGGCAGTACTCACCGTGGTCGTCTTTGACAACGTTGGTGTTCATAGTGGAGCAGAAGGTAGAAGAGCATGGGGAAGACATGCAACTCAGGCTCCATGGCGGCATGGTTCTTCCTTGAGTGTCCAGAGGGGAGTCGTTTCCCTTCTGTGCAATGTTTCCGCCAGGCTTTTGATGTCGTTGGTACCGCCCCGGAAAAGGTGGCGGATAGGTGGGTCAGATTACTGTGGGCGGTACTTTGTCTTCCGCCTAGCTGTTGGTGGTTACCACCGTGGTGCCTGTTGATTTCGCCCTGGCGGTCTGGTGTGTTAAAGTGGATGTCTGTCTGAGCGGTTTCCGCCGTGGTCATAATTTCATATTTCTTACTGCTGGCCTGTTGGCGGTTTTACCGCCACTTTACCACCGACCGCCAGGGTTGTAATGAGGGCCATAGTGTTCCTGCAGGAGACACACCTCATTGGCTGGCAGCATTACTATATGGGGAAGGATAAATACAAATTGGCCTTCTGTGCAAAGTACATATTGGGATCAATGCGTGTGATGATCCTTCTTAGGAGGACGCTGCCTTTCTGTCCCGTACCTGGACGGATGCTAATCGGTGCTAAATGGCATTACTGCCATGAAGGTAAGAGTATACTGAAGGTAAGAGTATACTGATGATCAAAGTACATGCACTGCCTGGTCTAGAATTTGAAACATTCCATAGGGTGGCAAATATTTAAATGGAAGCTCCACAGGCACTCACAATTATAGGTGGGGTGGGGGGTTAAAGCTCACCATTGATACACAGTTGGTTAGGATGAGCAACTGGACAGAGGGAGAGGCAACCCAAGGGAAATCAGAGGGATTTGCACAGGCAATGGGGGTATGTGATGTCTGGAGAGCACTTCACAAGTGAGAGGGGTTATTCCTACTACTCGAATGCACGTACCATGCACTCTAGACTCAATTATTTTTTTATCCCTGGTTGCTCTATAAATAGCTTCACAGAAGCGGAATGCCTGGCCATGTGGTTTAGCGATCACTCATCATTGCAAGTGGCTTTGACCACAGGCGAACATAGGGGAAGAGTGCCCTGGAAGATGGAGATTTGGTATCTCTTAAACAGGCAAGAGGTCAAGCGACTTAGACAAAGCCAGTGAGCTCTACTTCAAGGAGCGCAAGGGAACAGTGCAGAGTCTGACGACGCTGTTGGAATCATATAAAGCCATGTTCCGTGCAGTGTTTATTGTCATGCACTCATCTGGTTCCGACCGGGGGACAATGCTTGACCTCCTATCCCTGGAGTGCAGTTACTGATCGAGGAACCACAAGCTTAAATCACACACTGCTCTCGAGGAGAAGGGAGTGGAATAAAACAAGAAAAATATAGACTTGCTTCATTGGGTCTGCTCTGCTGCCTTGCAACACTGAATAGGAGTGTCTGTACCCGCTGGACCTTTTAATGTTGATGCGTGTACTGTGCGCTAGAAACAACAAGAAGGGTTTTTTACTAACAGTTCTCAACATAAAGGGCCAGATTCACAAAGGTAAACTTAGACATTTGGTCCAAGTTTAGACCAGAAGTCTAAGTTTCCAACTTTTCAGTATTTACAAAGGTAAGTTGCGAGTAGTATCTTTATGTCCGCACTCGGGGCAGAATTTCCACCCCGAGTGCAGAGATTCCATTCAGCACCCAGAGTGTAAGCTCGGCACCCAGAGTGTACTCTCCGCACCCAGAGTGGAATCTCCACACTCCGGGCTGATGTCCACCCTAAGTGCAGAGATTCCACCTCGAGTGCGGATATAAAGATACTATTCGTAACTTGCCTGTGTGAATACTAAAAACTCATAATCTTAGGCCCATATTTATACTCCCTTTGCACCGGATTAGCATCATTTTTTGGGACGCAATTCTGGCGCAAACTGAACACCATATTTATATTTTGACGCTAGACCCATCTAGCGTAAAAATATCTGAGTTTGCGTCATTTTTTGGATGCGTGAAACCACCTTGCGTCAATGAGATGCAAGGTAGGCGTTCCCATCCAAAAAATTACTCAAGGACCTATGCGCCATATGTATCCAACCGGGCAAAAATGACGCACGGCTGGGATGTGGACCCAAAAAATGATGCAAACCCCGATTTGCCTCACATTTTTAACACCTGGGTCATGGCAGGTGTTAAAATGAGGCAGACACACCACTACTTAAGGAAAACTCACACAAGCAACACCATTTCTAAAGAAGGATGGCATGGAGGTGCTACTCATGCAGCATGCCAGACGATGCAGAGCATAGGACCAACAACAGCAGCTACCACCACACCAACGTGGACCCCAAAGGCAATGCAGAAGGCAGGAGAGGCTATTCAGGACCAGGGCAACCCTCCTAGGCCTCAGGGAACAGGATATCATCCATAGGTACAGACTCAACTGGCAAGCCATACAGCAGCTGTTTCGCAAAATTGAGCCACAGTTAACAGCCAGCCTGCAGACACCCCACATTATTCCACCGAGACCAAGTTGCTAGCTGTCCTGCACATGTTGGCAAGTGGCTCATTCCAAACTATGGGTTCCCTGGTTCCTGGGGTATCACAGCCCTCATTCTCCGCCTTCCTTCCCAAGGTTCTTGATGCCATCATCTCCCTCACACCCTGCCACATCAGCTTCCCCAACACACAGCAGAAAGCAGCAGGAGACCAAACGGGGGTTTTACCAAATACATGGCTTCCCGCGTGTGCTTGGTGCTACTGACTGCACACATGTCCGGATTGTATCACCTGCTGCAACTGAGCACCTATACTGCAACAGAAAGCACACCCACTCCATAAATGTGCAGGCCATTGTTAACCACCCGGAATTGTTCACCAACATCTTGGTAAAGTATCCTGGGAGTGTACATTATTTCTTCATCCTCCGCCACAGCACCATCAATCGACACTTCCAGGATGGAC
The DNA here is from genome assembly GCF_031143425.1 of Pleurodeles waltl. Taxonomy (NCBI): domain Eukaryota; kingdom Metazoa; phylum Chordata; class Amphibia; order Caudata; family Salamandridae; genus Pleurodeles; species Pleurodeles waltl. The sequence goes on from NC_090443.1 coordinate 904,406,636, forward strand.
GATATGGCAATGGCCTTCTTGTCGGTAAGTCCATAAACCTAGTAATATATACACGGCACAGCAACCCTGTAGGACACACAAGACATACACCACTTCATTGACACGTGGCCAGGAAGACACTGAGGTGTGACACATGTAGTTAGGTTTGATATCCAGGCCCAATGGGATACACACCTATGGACAAATGACGGCTGCCAATAACAATAGATGCCACTCTAGAGCCACAAGGGACCCATTTAAAACCACACAGTGACATGGCCTGCACTAGCAGTACAACTTGGAAGATTAACCATTCAATATCACATAAGGCCACATAGTCAAACCCACACCTTTCCAAGCAATAAGTACTGTGTAAGGGGTGTGCAATGTGTGTTTCTGAAGGTCAAACACCATGAGACACATAGTATGATGATCCTGACTCACATGTAGGTGACATGGAAATATTGAGGCAGTCACAACATCATACATCACTCCTGGAGTGAGGTTGTCAGCTAGCAATAAGAAAGTGGATTGTGCTATGAACCCATGTTGATGTGACACTAATGCAAAGTGCACACTGCTGAACATACTGAAAGAGCCACTTCTCCAGCTACATAACAGATGTGCATGGAGATCACCCTTCCTGCACACATACATCCACCTCCACAACCCAGTTAGCCAGCTCACCTGGAGCAAGTTCAGTAGTGTAGGTGCATGGTTGCACATTAGCCACTGGCAGAGGGTTGCCTAGAACCTAGTCACGCATGGGTCAATTGTGCATTGTCAATACTGAACACCTCAGTGCTGCAAACATATGGAGATGTATTGTGCATTGTCACCCAGCCAAATCAAAGGGCCTCACTGTTGCATTTCATCTGCAATGACATATGTCTAATGGATGGGCTTCACAGGCCATGTAGTGCAACCAGTTACCACCACAGTGGAATCTATTGTGTGTATGGAAGTATCATGCCCCCTCCCGTGAACGCACACTAAAACATCTTGCTCACTACATAACGCATGTGAGATAAACACTGAACTGCATTTTTAATACTAAACCATAGATATCAGGTCATTGAGTCAAACACAAATTATCAAGTCAAACACATTTGAGTCACAGACAGCACAAGATATCAACTGCCATGCTACATGACATTCCTGGTGCAAGCAACAACAAAATCATTACTCCTATTTTCTCTTTCAGCTGATCAGGGTTACGGGATCCAGCCATGGATCATGACCCCATTCGCCAACCCAAGCACAGCAGCAGAGTGTGCCTATAATGAGGCACATCAAAGGACACGCACCATTGTTGATTTGACTTTTGGTATCCTGAAGTCCAGATTCAGGTGCCTGGACATCACCAGAGGCAGCCTCCTATATTCCCCAGAAATGGTCTGCAAGATCATTTTGACGTGTGCCATCCTGCACAACATTTGTGTTTGGAGGAACATCCCCCTATATGAACCTGAACAAGAACTGCCTGAAGAGGAGGAGGAGGTGGATGGTGGCTGGGAAAATGAGGGGGAACATCCAAACACAGTTGCAGGAATCCATTGCAGACAACAGATAGTTCAAAACTTTTTTCAACATAGTCACTATAAAAACATTGTTACGATATGGAATTAAACACCTCACTTTATCACTGAATCCTGATCTAGGTAATTATTTATGCATCACATGTTCTTTAGGAATCAGAGTATTATCTCAGGGAGCATGTCACAAAGACAAATCTAACAACTTCCGATGCCACATCACATTTGATGGGTATGATTGTACAGCAAACATCACAGACAGTTTGTATGAAAACCATCTTTTCTATTTCATTTTTGAAGGGCAAATTCATAGGACCACAGCTATGACAGACATCCATGTTGCCAGCATGGTCTATTGTAGCATATGAAACACAACTATGACATCATCAATCATAAGGTAAATAAGTACATCATACATGAGGCAGTGGATGTGAAGCAGGAATGTATGACCAGACCCTTGACATCAGTAAGTGTGACATTAGCTATCTCTGCAAGGAGCTTGTGTGACAAGAGGTGCATCAATCCTGAAAATGGATAGGATGAGTGTCCCAAGTATGACAAGCAATGCTCACAAGACATGCCCTGTGCAGTCCATCCCAGGTAATACGTCCTGCCACAGACATGTTTTAAGTCTCTGACCTCCCTTCTCTAGGGGGTGCTGTAAATGGACTATCTGTACTGTGAGAATCATCATCTACACTCACCCAGACTACCGTTCTGACTCCTGTTTGTTTCTCTTTTCAATAAGGCATGCCATAGTAAAACTACAATAGCCTGCATGGACTTCAGGTCCCATAAATCACTGCCTGGTGGTCGGTAAGACCTGTAATCTTGTGTCCATTGCTTCCCATGAGAAAAGTCCGATTGGCCCCTTATACTGCATTCTCTCCTCCAGGACTTGTGAGAGACTGAAGCTGCACACACCTGTGAGGGAGCTTGGGTGACAAGTGGTGCATCAATCCTGAAAATGGATAGGACGAGTGTCCTAAGTATGACAAGCAATGATCACAAGACATGCCCTGCGCAGTCCATCCCAGGTAATACGTCCTGCCACAGCCATGTTTTAAGTCTCTGACATCCCTTCTCTAGGGGGCGCTGTAAATGGACTATCTGTACCCTGAGAATCATCATCTACACTCACCCAGTCTCACATTCTGACTCCTGTTTGCTTCCCTTTTCAGTATGGCATCCCATAGTACAACTACATTAGCCTGCATGGACTTCAGGTCCCATAATGCACTGCTTGGTAGTCAGTAAGACCTGTAATCTTCTTTCCATTACTTCCCATGGGAAAAGTCCAATTGGCCCCTTATACTGCATTCTCTCCTCCAGGACTTGTGAGAGACTGAAGCTGCACACGCCTGTGAGTGAGCTTAGGTTACAAGCTGTGCATTTATCCTAAAAATGGATAGCACGAGTGTCCCAAGTATGAAAAGCAATGCTCGCAAGACATGCCCTGCGCAGTCCATCCCAGGTAATACATCCTGTCACAGCCATGTTTTAAGTCTCTGACCTCCCTTCTCTAGGGGGTGCTGTAAATGGACTATCTGTACCCTGGGAATCATCATCTACACTCACCCATACTCCCATTCTGACTCTGCTTCCCTTTTCAGTATGGCATGCCATAGTACAACTACATTAGCCTGCATGGACTTCAGGTCCCATAATGCACTGCCTGGTAGTCGGTAAGACCTGTAATCTTCTGTCCATTGCTTCCCATTGGAAAAGTCTGGTTGACCCCTTATACTGGATTCTCTCCTCCAGGACCTGTGAGAACACCGATGACACCCTCACCACCGCCGAGCACATGCACTTCCAGATCCACACTGACCCCAACACCACCCTCAGAGGAACTCTCATCTACAGACCTCCCGGACCCCGCCCACAGTTCAGTGACACCATCGCTGACCTCATCAGCACCCACGCCCTCGCTTCCACGGACTACATCCTCCTCGGGGACCTGAACTTCCACCTCGAGAACAACAACGATGCCAACTCCACCGCCCTGATCGACAACCTAGCCAACCTCGGACTCAAACAGCTAGTAACGACACCCACTCACGCCGCTGGACACACGCTTGACCCCATTTTCTCCGCAAGCCCCCACGTCTCCTTCAACCACACCACCGAACCACACTGGACCGACCACAGATGCGTCCACTTCACCTTCAGAAAACTCACCACACACCACCGCACCCAACAGCTACCGCGCCGCTGCTGGGGCAAGGTCACCGGGGACCAACTGACTACCGCCCTCGCCCTGAGACCACCCACCGACCCCACCGACCCAGACACTGCCGCGACCAACCTCACACAGTGGATCAACGACTGCGCCAACACCCTCGCCCCTCTCAAGACCTTTACAACCAACCACACCAACAAGAAAGCCGCCTGGTTCACCGAGGACCTCCGGATCTCCAAGCACACCTGTCGGAAGCTGGAGAAGAAATGGCTCCACGACCGAACACCAGACAACCACACAGCCCTCAAGAGCGCCACCCGCAGACATCACCAACTCATCAGGACCGCCAAGAAGACCGCCTTCAAGGACCGCCTAGACAACAACGCACACAACACCAAGAGCTCTTCAGAATCGTGAAAGAACTCTCCAACCCCAGCTCCATCACCAACGACATCCCGCCATCTCAAGACCTGTGCGACTCCCTGGCCACCTTCTTCCACCGCAAGATCACCGACATCCATGACAGCTTCAACCCCGACCCCCCCTCACCCACCACCGAGTCCACCACCCCTGCGACTACCACTCGCACCAGTCGCCTGACCGGCTGGTCCAGCGTCAGCGACGAAGACACCATCAAAACCATGAACTCCATCCACTTCGGATCCCCATCGGACCCCTGCCCTCACCACGTCTTCAACAAAGCCAGCGCAGCCATCGCGCAGCCATCGCGCCCCACCTCCGGAAAACAATCAACTGTTCCTTCGAGACAGCAACCTTCCCAGAAAGCTGGAAGCACGGAGAGATCAACGCCCTTCTGAAGAAGCCCAAGGCGGACCCCAAGGACCTCAAGAACTTCCGTCCCATCTCCCTGCTCCCTTTCCCGGCAAAAGTGACCAAGAAGATTGTCAACAAACAGCTGACCCTCTACCTCGAAGTCAACAACATCCTGGACCCGTCCCAATCTGGTTTTCGCAGTAACCACAGCACCGAGACCGCCCTCATCGCCGCCACTGACGACATCCGGACCCTGATGGACAAAGGAGAAACAGCTGCCCTCATCCTCCTGGACCTATCAGCAGCCTTTGACACGGTCTGCAACTGCACCCTATCAGCACGCCTCCATGACGCCGGTATCCAAGAGAAGGCCCTGGCCTGGACCACATCCTTCCTCTCCGGCAGAACCCAGAGCGTCCGCCTCCCACCCTTCCGCTCCAAAACCACTGAGATCATCTGCGGCGTCTCACAGGGATCCTCCCTCAGCCCGACACTGTTCAATATCTACATGGCCCCCCTCGCCCACGTCGCACGACAACACAACCTCAACATCATCTCCTACGCCGACGACACCCAGCTGATCATATCCCTCACCGAAGATCCCGACGCCGCCAAAGCTAACCTCCACCGAGGAATGAAGGCCATAGCCGACTGGATGAAGGACAGCAGACTGAAGCTGAACTCAGACAAGACGGAGGTCCTCATTCTCGGACCCACCCCATCAGCCTGGGACGACTCTTGGTGGCCCACGTCACTAGGCACAGCCCCGGAACCCACGGACCACGCACGCAACCTGGGGGTCATCCTCGACTCCACTCTCTCCATGACCAGGCAAGTCAACGCCGTCTCCGCGTCCTGCTTCAACACCCTCCGTATGCTCCGCAGGATCTTCAAATGGATCCCCCTCGACACGAGAAAAACCGTTACCCAGGCCCTCATCACCAACAGACTCGACTACAGGAACGCCCTCTACTCAGGAACTACAAACAAGCTCCTGAGACGACTCCAACGCATCCAGAACGCCTCGGCCCGACTCATCCTCGATGTCCCCCGCCGCAGCCACATCACACTCCACCTGAGAGGCCTGCACTGGCTCCCCATCAACAAAAGGATCACCTTCAAGCTCCTGATCCACGCACACAAAGCACTGCACAACACCGGACCCACCTACCTCAACAACCGACTCAGCTTCCACACCCTCACCCGAAGCCTCCGCTCAGCCAACCTCGCCCTCGCCACAGTCCCCCGCATCCGAAAAACCACCGCCGGCGGTGCCAAGACCTGGAACACTCTCCCCACCATCCTACGACAGACCCAGGACCTGCTGGCCTTCAGAAGACTCCTCAAGACCTGGCTCTTCGACCAGTAGCACCCCCCCTCCCCAGCGCCTTGAGACCCTTGCGGGTATGTAGCGTGCTTTACAAATTGAGTGATTGATTGATTGATTGATTGAGAGACTAAAGCTGCACACACCTGTGAGCTCTCTCGTGCAGCCCAGCCATTTGACTCTGCCCTGGCCTGGCTGCTGCCTGGAACTGCTTAGAAGCTGCCATTTCCTGAAGCTCCTTGTCGTGCACTGGAGTACTATTAATTTGTGTACCAGAGCCCTTGTTGGATTGTGTTACAGTTCTGAGTACCCCTGAAACTGCTCTCTGTTTCCACAGTGTTTTTCCTGCTTATTCCAGTCAGACTCTGCTCCCTGTTTTTCTGCCTTGTTCATGTTTGTTCCTGACGGAGCCTGCTTCCTGTTAGGCAGACTAGTTCCACTCTTTGCATCAACCAGAGCCTGTTCCCTGTGCCCACATTTGCCTCATAGTTGGTTTCCATGCCCTCTGTTTCCTCTTGGGATATTGTGTCTGGTAAGTGTACAATCAGTCCTCAACTGTCTGGAATAGTTTAATTTTGTCATTGTACTGGCACATGTTTTCCAGGGGGCTAGTCCAGCCCCCGTCCTTTATCTGGTTTTGCATTTATTCATTAGTGCCAAACAGTGACAGTGTGCTATGGCTGTATTCCTGGATTTGATACTGTGCCTCCAGCCCAACAAACAAGGGCTGGTCATGTGTATGTAAGGACAATCCATGTTTGTGCCCTGATGGTCCAGACACAGATTCACTTCTGCCTCCACCTTTCGATGGGGCTTGTGTGGTGACTAGCTGTGAGATTAATCTGCAGAGAGGCAATGATGTTCCCTTTTGCTGTGGGATGTTCAGAGCCCTATCCTGTGTACAAACGTAGTGATGAGACCTGCATGTTTGTCCATTACTGATCCGTAACATATTTGTCTGCACCAAGGTTGCTCTGTCTTCACTCTTCTGTACATTCTGCTGTACCATAGCTGTCCTATCCCCTTGTATGCCTTAAGCAGAACTTCAGCTTTAGGTCAAATCTGCTTTGAAAGATACTCGGTGAACTCAAGGGTTGCCTCCACAGACTCCTGACTAGACCTGCACGAAACCGTTACACCTTGGAGGCCAATACTGACACAGGGTACACATGCACACACACTTGAACTGGACACTTTTGTGCAATACCTCTGAAAATATGTGAACACATGCACCCTGGCTGCTGTTCCACCACAGCCACAAGAGGAACATAGGTAATTTACCTTAGTCAAACTGAGGTGTACATAACAATTGTGATTGGAATTTAAGCTCTGTGTCACAAACACTGTACCTACCAAACATGTTCAAATGCCTGACTTATGGGAAGTATACACACAAGTGGCCATTAAGTGGTAGGCAACAATTAATGACATGTGAGGGGTAACATATTCAACATAGCCCTCATCAGCCATCCTCAATCTTTCCCTGTGTATTCTTTGTTGTGGGAAATGTATTGTTCCCAAAGTCAAACAACTACACACCGCAAAAGAGTCAACACATATTACAAACACATATCATGACTGTTGTACCTCATTGATTGGCATCTGATGTTGATGCCCATTTGTAACACATTCATACATGAACATCACACATAGGCCCTCATTACAACCCTGGCGGATGGGGGAGAAGTGGCGGTAATACCGCCAACAGGCCGGCGGAAACAAAAATGGAATTATGACCATGGCGGTTACCGCCATGGTCATCCGACACTTCTCCACTCCGACCGCCAGGGCGGTGACGACCGCTGGGCTGGAGACTTCGGTCTCCAGCCTGGCAGCCATCACCAGACCCCTGGTGGTATCACGACCCTGATTACCGCCATGGATTTCGGGTGGTTTGAAACCGCCACGAAATCCATGGCAGGAGGCACTATCAGTGTCTGCCCCCATGCCCCCCACTCCCCTGCCACTCCCCAAAGGTGGCAGGACCTCCTCCCCACCCCTAACCCCAACATGCACAGGCACACACCCCCTCCCTACCCCTACCCCCAACATGCACAGACACACACCCCTACACGCACACATACACTGCAACAACACATACCCGCACACATACAAACAGACATGCACACAGACCGACCCACACACATTTCCCATAACACAACACACCCCCCGCATGCATACACGCACTCACACACCCCTTCTACATACTCACATGCACACCCCCATGCACGCACACAACACGCAACACCCCTCACCCTCCTTCCCTAACGGACGATCAACTTACCTTGTCCGTTGATCCCCTGGAAGGGGACGAGATCCATGGGGGCTGCTCCGTCGCCAGCTCCCCATCACCAGAACACCACCGCACCGAATCATGGAACGTGATTCGGTGAGCGGTGTTCTGATGACGGGCGGTGGAGGTGGCGCAGCCTCCACTTCCCTGCCGACCGCCAGTATGGCTGCTGGCGGCTCTCCGTCTGAAAATGGGCTGAGGGCTGCCAGCCAGTCATAATATGCCGCACGGAAAACCGCCTGCACTGGCGGTCTTCAGCACAGCGGTTCCTCAGCGGTCTTTGAAAAAGACCACCGAGGTCGAAATGAGGGCCATAAAGTTTTGCATGCCGTTCCAACAGAAACACACAAATAGCTGTAACAGTCAATTCACACACAAAACACACAGGCCATGTTTGATATTTTTGTAGCGTAGCCTTGCTGTCCTCTATTGACGCAACATCTGGGCAAACTTACAAATTCCATTTTAATTTCCAAAGTTTGCGCTGCTGTTGCATCAATTAAAAAAGCAAATCCTGCACAAAGATATTAGTAATGTGGTCCTCAGTTGCATGGGCTACCACAAGTGGCCAAACACTAGAACACACACTCCAGGCCATACCTTCCTATCTTTGTCTAGATATAAGCTGCATGCATGTTAAAATATGAAAAATGACGCAAACACAGTTTGAGTCTGAAGTTTTGAAGCAAATGCGTCTAAAAATGACGCAAATGCACAATATACATCAATGGGTCCCTAGCGTTAATTCCACCAGTGCACCCCAGGCATGCTGATATCCATAGAAAAATTTATTTTTCCATGAATGCGTGGGATTTTGACTCTTATGTAACTTATGAGTCAAAAATATTGACACAAACTACGTAAGAGTAAAAAATGTACATGCAAGACGGAAAACGGGCTGCAAATGGGACAGGAAGTAATGTAATAGGATATCCTGTTTACGGAAATGGTACAGTGGGTGTACTTCCACTTTCACTTTGCAGTCTGTGATTTTTCTAGGCTGTGTGTTGGTCTTGCTCTCTTGTGGATTTTGACTCTTGTGTGGTCTATCTTTTGTTGTCACCTAACTGTATTTTGTACCTGTGTAATTGTTTTTGTGTCTTTTTTTGTTGTCTGAATTGTCTTTGTACTGTTGGGGATCTGTTTGTGGGTAAGATTAGTTGGGGTAGTTTCTGTCTTTCATTGGGGTTTCTAAGTTTCCTTTTTTCAACTTCCTTTTCCTTTTTTTCTCATTTTACTGTCAAACATTGTGTCTTGTACCATGTTGGGAAGGGCAAGGCTGGGGCACATGGGTGAGGAGGAGCTTGGGGAATTTGTGTGGCTGGTGTGCCACTTCCTTCCCATGATGTTGGAGGCAGGGGGCTGTGTAATACAGGGTATCACACGGAGGCAAGACGGCTGCGTTGGTCAAAGGTGCTGTTCCACAAAAGAAGAATTTTCAACTCCACCCAGAATGAGCACCAGCTCAAGCATCGCTGGGCTGACCTGGTGGCCCAAGAGTAGGACCTGCTGGACCACCTGGGTGTGGTGATTGGTGACCCTGTTGATGAGTATCACATTGACAAATGTGTACAGTAGAATGCTCCTGGGTGACAGTAGCAGATGCCCTGACATGCTGCATGCAATGTTTGTGCCATGTAGAATGCAAGTTGAACAAATTGTTAGTGTACCAGTAATGTGATGTATTATTCATGGTAACAATGCAGTCCACAGTTTTGTTGAGCCATGTCGAACTATTATTTAGGGTCATATGTACCAAACTCTTGATAACTTTCACTAATATCTAAGTTTACTGATTTTTTGTGTTTAAGTCAGGACAAATATTCATTCACATGGACACAAACCCAAATGGCCCATTCTGCTACCAGATTGCACAATCACAAAACAGGGTCTTCTAGTGGCATTTAGGATTAGGCATTCAAATCCTATCATTGAGTCGCAGGCGCCAATTACATTTTAGTGTTGGGCACAATTGCCATGACTAAGCTATTGCAGTTACCATCTGTTTCAAATTGGTGCCAACCCATTTTCTAAAGGGAAAGTGTAGGAAGTTGGCTCTGTATGTGCTATTTCAAAGTAAGGAATAGCATGCACAGAGTCCAAGGGTTCCCCTTAGAGGTAAAATAGTGGTAAAAAGAGATAATACTAATGCTCTATTTTGTGGTAGTGTGGTCGAGCAGTAGGCTTATCCAAGGAGTAGTGTTAAGCATTTGTTGTACATACACATAGACAATAAATGAGGTACACACACTCAGAGACAAATCCAGCCAATAGGTTTTGTATAGAAAAATATCTTTTCTTAGTTTATTTTAAGAACCACAGGTTCAAATTTAACATGTAATATCTTGTTTGAAAGGTATTGCAGGTAAGTACATTAGGAACTTTGAATCATTTCAATTGCATGTATACTTTTCAAGTTATTCACAAATAGCTATTTTAAAAGTGGACACAATGCAATTTTCACAGTTCCTGGGGGAGGTAAGTTTTTGTTAGTTTTACCAGGTAAGTAAGACACTTACAGGGTTCAGTTCTTGGTCCAAGGTAGCCCACCGTTGGGGGTTCAGAGCAACCCCAAAGTTACCACACCAGCAGCTCAGGGCCGGTCAGGTGCAGAGTTCAAAGTGGTGCCCAAAACGCATAGGCTTCAATGGAGAGAAGGGGGTGCCCCGGTTCCAGTCTGCCAGCAGGTAAGTACCCGCGTCTTCGGAGGGCAGACCAGGGGGGTTTTGTAGGGCACCGGGGGGGACACAAGCGCACACAGAAATTTCACCCTCAGCGGCGCGGGGGCGGCCGGGTGCAGTGTTAGAACAAGCGTCGGGTTCGCAATGGAAGTCAATGAGAGATCAAGGGATCTCTTCAGCGCTGCAGGCAGGCAAGGGGGGGCTTCCTCGGGGAAACCTCCACTTGGGCAAGGGAGAGGGACTCCTGGGGGTCACTTCTGCAGTGAAAGTCCGGTCCTTCAGGTCCTGGGGGCTGCGGGTGCAGGGTCTTTTCCAGGCGTCGGGACTTAGGTTTCAGAGAGTCGCGGTCAGGGGAAGCCTCGGGATTCCCTCTGCAGGCGGCGCTTTGGGGGCTCAGGGGGGACAGGTTTTGGTACTCACAGTCGTAGAGTAGTCCGGGGGTCCTCCCTGAGGTGTTGGTTCTCCACCAGCCGAGTCGGGGTCGCCGGGTGCAGTGTTGCAAGTCTCACGCTTCTTGCGGGGAGTTTGCAGAGTTCTTTAAAGCTGCTCCTTTGGATAAAGTTGCAGTCTTTTTGGAGCAGGTCCGCTGTCCTCGGGAGTTTCTTGTCGTTGTCGAAGCAGGGCAGTCCTCAGAGGAGTCAGAGGTCGCTGGTCCCTTTGGAAGGCGTCGCTGGAGCAGAGTTCTTTGGAAGGCAGGAGACAGGCCGGTGAGTTTCTGGAGCCAAGGCAGTTGTTGTCTTCTGGTCTTCCTCTGCAGGGGTTTTCAGCTAGGCAGTCCTTCTTCTTGTAGTTGCAGGAATCTAATTTCTAGGTTCAGGGAGAGCCCTTAAATACTAAATTTAAGGGCGTGTTTAGGTCTGGGGGGTTAGTAGCCAATGGCTACTAGCCCTGAGGGTGAGTACACCCTCTTTGTGCCTCCTCCAAAGGGGAGGGGGTCACATCCCTAATCCTATTGGGGGAATCCTCCATCTGCAAGATGGAGGATTTCTAAAAGTTAGAGTCACCTCAGCTCAGGACACCTTAGGGGCTGTCCTGACTGGCCAGTGACTCCTCCTTGTTATTCTCATTATTTTCTCCGGCCTTGCCGCCAAAAGTGGGGGCCGGGCCGGAGGGGGCGGGCAACTCCACTAGCTGGAGTGTCCTGCGGTGCTGTGACAAAGGGGTGAGCCTTTGAGGCTCACCGCCAGGTGTTACAGCTCCTGCCTGGGGGAGGTGTTAGCATCTCCACCCAGTGCAGGCTTTGTTACTGGCCTCAGAGTGACAAAGGCACTCTCCCCATGGGGCCAGCAACATGTCTCTAGTGTGGCAGGCTGCTGGAACCAGTCAGCCTACACAGATAGTCGGTTAAGTTTCAGGGGGCACCTCTAAGGTGCCCTCTGTGGTGTATTTTACAATAAAATGTACACTGGCATCAGTGTGCATTTATTGTGCTGAGAAGTTTGATACCAAACTTCCCAGTTTTCAGTGTAGCCATTATGGGGCTGTGGAGTTCGTGTAAAACAGACTCCCAGACCATATACTCTTATGGCTACCCTGCACTTACAATGTCTAAGGTTTTGCTTAGACACTGTAGGGGCACAGTGCTCATGCACTGGTACCCTCACCTATGGTATAGTGCACCCTGCCTTAGGGCTGTAAGGCCTGCTAGAGGGGTGTCTTACCTATACTGCATAGGCAGTGAGAGGCTGGCATGGCACCCTGAGGGGAGTGCCATGTCGACTTACTCATTTTGTTCTCACTAGCACACACAAGCTGGTAAGCAGTGTGTCTGTGCTGGGTGAGGGGTCTCTAGGGTGGCATAATACATGCTGCAGCCCTTAGAGACCTTCCCTGGCATCAGGGCCCTTGGTACCAGAGGTACCAGTTACAAGGGACTTATCTGGGTGCCAGGGTGTGCCAATTGTGGAATCAAAAGTACAGGTTAGGGAAAGAACACTGGTGCTGGGGCCTGGTTAGCAGGCCTCAGCACACTTTCAATTCAAAACATAGCATCAGCAAAGGCAAAAAGTCAGGGGGTAACCATGCCAATGAGGCATTTCCTTACACAACCCCCCCCCAAACGAAAGAGGATGAGACTAACCTTTCCCAAGAGAGTCTTCATTTTCTAAGTGGAAGAACCTGGAAAGGCCATCTGCATTGGCATGGGCAGTCCCAGGTCTGTGTTCCACTACAAAGTCCATTCCCTGTAGGGAGATGGACCACCTCAACAGTTTTGGATTTTCACCTTTCATTTGCATCAGCCATCTGAGAGGTCTGTGGTCAGTCTGAACTAGGAAGTGAGTACCAAAGAGGTATGGTCTCAGCTTCTTCAGGGACCAAACCACAGCAAAGGCCTCCCTCTCAATGGCACTCCAACGCTGCTCCCTGGGGAGTAACCTCCTGCTAATGAAAGCAACAGGCTGGTCAAGGCCATCATCATTTGTTTGGGACAAAACTGCCCCTATCCCATGTTCAGAGGCATCTGTTTGCACAATGAACTGCTTGGAGTAATCTGGAGCTTTTAGAACTGGTGCTGTGCACATAGCTTGTTTCAGGGTGTCAAAGGCCTGTTGGCATTCTACAGTCCAGTTTACTTTCTTGGGCATTTTCTTGGAGGTGAGTTCTGTGAGGGCTGTCACAATGGATCCATATCCCTTCACAAACCTCCTGTAGTACCCAGTCAAGCCAAGGAATGCCCTGACTTGAGTCTGGGTTTTTGGAGCTGCCCAGTCCAGAATAGTCTGGATCTTAGGCTGGAGTGGCTGAACTTGGCCTCCACCTACAAGGTGTCCCAAGTAAACCACAGTTCCCTGCCCTATCTGGCATTTGGATGCCTTGATAGAGAGGCCTGCAGATTGCAGAGCCTTCAAAACCTTCTTCAGGTGGACCAGGTGATCCTGCCAGGTGGAGCTGAAGACAGCAATATCATCAAGATAAGCTGCACTAAAGGATTCCAGCCCAGCAAGGACTTGATTCACCAACCTTTGGAAGGTGGCAGGGGCATTCTTTAAACCAAAGGGCATAACAGTGAACTGATAATGCCCATCAGGTGTGGAGAATGCTGTCTTTTCTTTTGCTCCAGGGGCCATTTTGATTTGCCAGTACCCTGCTGTTAAGTCAAAGGTACTTAAGAATTTGGCAGCCCCTAATTTGTCTATTAGCTCATCAGCTCTAGGAATGGGATGAACATCTGTCTTTGTGACAGAGTTGAGACCTCTGTAGTCCACACAAACCTCATCTCTCTCTTTCCTTCTTTGGTGTGAGGTTTGGGGACTAAGACCACTGGGCTAGCCCAGGGGCTGTCAGAGTACTCAATTACTCCCAATTCCAGCATCTTGTGGACTTCCACCTGGATGCTTTCCTTAACTTGGTCAGACTGTCTAAATATTTTGTTTTTGACAGGCATGCTGTCTCCTGTGTCCACATCATGGGTACACAGGTGTGTCTGACCAGGGGTTAGGGAAAAGAGTTCAGCAAACTGCTGCAGGACCTTCCTGCAGTCAGACTGCTGTTGGCTAGAGAGGGTGTCTGAGTAGATCACTCCATCTACTGAGCCATCTTTAGGGTCTGATGAGAGGAGATCAGGGAGAGGTTCACTCTCAGCTTCCTGGTCCTCATCTGTTACCATCAACAGATTTACATCAGCCCTGTCATGGAAGAGCTTAAGGCGGTTCACATGGATCACCCTCTTGGGGCTCCTGCTTGTGCCCAGGTCCACCAGGTAGGTGACCTGACTCTTCCTTTCTAGTACTGGGTAAGGGCCACTCCATTTGTCCTGGAGTGCCCTGGGAGCCACAGGCTCCAGAACCCAGACTTTCTGCCCTGGCTGAAATTCAACCAGTGCAGCCTTTTGGTCATACCACAACTTCTGGAGTTGTTGGCTGGCCTCAAGGTTTTTACTTGCCTTTTCCATGTACTCTGCCATCCTGGAGCGAAGGCCAAGTACATAGTCCACTATGTCTTGTTTAGGCTCATGAAGAGGTCTCTCCCAGCCTTCTTTAACAAGAGCAAGTGGTCCCCTTACAGGGTGCTCAAACAGAAGTTCAAAGGGTGAGAATCCTACTCCCTTCTGAGGCACCTCTCTGTAAGCGAAAAGCAGACATGGCAGGAGGACATCCCATGTCCTTTTGAGTTTTTCTGGGAGCCCCATGATCATGCCCTTTAATGTCTTGTTGAATCTCTCAACAAGGCCATTAGTTTGTGGATGATATGGTGTAGTGAATTTATAAGTCACTCCACACTCATTCCACATGTGTTTTAGGTAAGCTGACATGAAGTTGGTACCTCTGTCAGAAACCACCTCCTTAGGGAAACCCACTCTGGTAAAGATACCAATGAGGGCCTTGGCTACTGCAGGGGCAGTAGTCGACCTAAGGGGAATAGCTTCAGGATACCTAGTAGCATGATCCACTACTACTAGGATGTACATATTTCCTGAGGCTGTGGGAGGTTCTAGTGGACCAACTATGTCCACACCCACTCTTTCAAAGGGGACCCCCACCACTGGAAGTGGAATGAGGGGGGCCTTTGGATGCCCACCTGTCTTACCACTGGCTTGACAGGTGGGGCAGGAGAGGCAAAACTCCTTAACCTTCTGGGACATATTGGGCCAGTAGAAGTGGTTGACTAACCTCTCCAACGTCTTGGTTTGTCCCAAATGCCCAGCAAGGGGAATATCATGGGCTAAGGTCAGAATAAACTCTCTGAAACCCTGAGGCACTACCACTCTCCTAGTGGCACCAGGTTTGGGATCTCTTGCCTCAGTGTACAGGAGTCCATCTTCCCAATAGACCCTATGTGTTCCATTTTTCTTGCCTTTGGACTCTTCAGCAGCTTGCTGCCTAAGGCCTTCAAGAGAGGGACAGGTTTCTTGTCCCTTACACAACTCTTCCCTTGAGGGTCCCCCTGGGCCCAAGAGCTCAACCTGATAAGGTTCCAGCTCCATAGGCTCAGTTCCCTCAGAGGGCAGAACTTCTTCCTGAGAAGAGAGGTTCTCTTTTTGGTGTTGTGTTGCAGCTGGTTTCCCAGCTGACTTTCCTTGTCTCTTGGTAGGCTGGGCCATTTTTCCAGACTCCAGCTCTACTTTTTCACCCTGTGCCTTGCACTGTGCCCTAGTCTTGACACACACCAGTTCAGGGATACCCAGCATGGCTGCATGGGTTTTCAGTTCTACCTCAGCCCATGCTGAGGACTCCAGGTCATTTCCAAGCAAACAGTCTACTGGGATATTTGAGGAGACCACCACCTGTTTCAGGCCATTGACCCGTCCCCACTCTAAAGTTACCATAGCCATGGGATGTACTTTAGTCTGATTGTCAGCGTTGGTGACTGGATAAGTTTGTCCAGTCAGGTATTGGCCAGGGGAAACCAGTTTCTCTGTCACCATAGTGACACTGGCACCTGTATCCCTCAGGCCTTCTACACTTGTCCCATTAATTAAGAGCTGCTGCCTGTATTTTTGCATGTTAGGGGGCCAGGCAGCCAGTGTGGCTAAATCCACCCCACCCTCAGAGACTAATGTAGCTTCAGTGTGACACCTGATTTGCTCTGGGCACACTGTTGATCCCACTTGGAGACTGGCCATTCCAGTTTTAGCTGGATGGGAGTTAGAAGTGGTATCTTTCTTGGGACAGGCCTTGTCTCCAGTTTGGTGTCCAGACTGACTACAGTTTCGACACCAGGCCTTTTTGGGATCAAAGTTTTTACCCTTGTACCCAGGATTGTTTTGTGAAGAGGCTCTGGGCCCACCCTCCTGTGCAGGTTTTTGGGGGCCTGTAGAAGACTCTTTACTATTTTTATTTTTGGCTGTCTCACCACCCTTCCCCTGGGGAGGTTTTGTGACCCCTTTCTTTTGGTCACCCCCTGTGGAAGTTTTGGACACCCTAGTCTTGACCCAATGGTCCGCCTTCTTTCCCAATTCTTGGGGAGAAATTGGTCCTAGGTCCACCAGATGCTGATGCAGTTTATCATTGAAACAATTACTTAATAGGTGTTCTTTCACAAATAAATTGTACAGCCCATCATAATCATTTACACCATTTCCTTGAATCCAACCATCTAGTGTTTTTACTGAGTAGTCTACAAAGTCAACCCAGGTCTGGCTCGAGGATTTTTGAGCCCCCCTGAATCTAATCCTATACTCCTCAGTGGAGAATCCAAAGCCCTCAATCAGGGTACCCTTTATGAGGTCATAAGATTCTGCATCTTTTTTAGAGAGTGTGAGGAGTCTATCCCTACACTTTCCTGTGAACATTTCCCAAAGGAGAGCACCCCAGTGAGATTTGTTCACCTTTCTGGTTTCACAAGCCCTCTCAAAAGCTGTGAACCATTTGGTGATGTCATCACCATCTTCATATTTAGTTACAATCCCTTTGGGGATTTTCAACATGTCAGGAGAATCTCTGACCCTAGTTATGTTGCTGCCACCATTGATGGGTCCTAGGCCCATCTCTTGTCTTTCCCTTTCTATGGCTAGGATCTGTCTTTCCAAAGCCAATCTTTTGGCCATCCTGGCTAACTGGATGTCCTCTTCACTGGAGTTATCCTCAGTGATTTCAGAGTTGTTGGTCCCTCCTGTGAGGGAACCAGCATCTCTGACTATTATTTGTGGAGTCAGGGCTTGAGAAGCCCTGTTCTCCCTAGATAGGACTGGTGGGGGGGAATCACCCTCCAAGTCACTATCATCATCCTCTGTGTTGCCATCCTCAGAGGGGTTGGCTCTTTCAAACTCTGCCAACAGCTCCTGGAGCTGTAGTTTGGAAGGTCTGTAGCCCATTGCTATTTTCTTTAGTTTACAGAGTGACCTTAGCTCTCTCATCTGTAGATGGGGGTAAGGTGTGGTGTCGAGTTCCACCACATTCACATCTGTATTAGACATTATGCTTCTAACAGTTGGAATACTTTTTAAGAAACTAAAACTAGTTCTAGAATCTAATTCAAACTTTTACCAAACTTTTAAACTCTAAAAGAAAATGCTAACAGGGACTAACACAAGGCCCTAGCAGGACTTTTAAGAATTTAGAAAACTTTTCAAATTGCAAAAATCAATTTCTAATGACAATTTTGGAATTTGTCGTGTGATCAGGTATTGGCTGAGTAGTCCAGCAAATGCAAAGTCTTGTACCCCACCGCTGATCCACCAATGTAGGAAGTTGGCTCTGTATGTGCTATTTCAAAGTAAGGAATAGCATGCACAGAGTCCAAGGGTTCCCCTTAGAGGTAAAATAGTGGTAAAAAGAGATAATACTAATGCTCTATTTTGTGGTAGTGTGGTCGAGCAGTAGGCTTATCCAAGGAGTAGTGTTAAGCATTTGTTGTACATACACATAGACAATAAATGAGGTACACACACTCAGAGACAAATCCAGCCAATAGGTTTTGTATAGAAAAATATCTTTTCTTAGTTTATTTTAAGAACCACAGGTTCAAATTTAACATGTAATATCTTGTTTGAAAGGTATTGCAGGTAAGTACATTAGGAACTTTGAATCATTTCAATTGCATGTATACTTTTCAAGTTATTCACAAATAGCTATTTTAAAAGTGGACACAATGCAATTTTCACAGTTCCTGGGGGAGGTAAGTTTTTGTTAGTTTTACCAGGTAAGTAAGACACTTACAGGGTTCAGTTCTTGGTCCAAGGTAGCCCACCGTTGGGGGTTCAGAGCAACCCCAAAGTGACCACACCAGCAGCTCAGGGCCGGTCAGGTGCAGAGTTCAAAGTGGTGCCCAAAACGCATAGGCTTCAATGGAGAGAAGGGGGTGCCTCGGTTCCAGTCTGCCAGCAAGTAAGTACCCGCGTCTTCGGAGGGCAGACCAGGGGGGTTTTGTAGGGCACCGGGGGGAACACAAGCCCACACAGAAATTTCACCCTCAGCGGCGCGGGGGCGGCCGGGTGCAGTGTTAGAACAAGCGTCGGGTTCGCAATGGAAGTCAAGGAGAGATCAAGGGATCTCTTCAGCGCTGCAGGCAGGCAAGGGGGGGCTTCCTTGGGGAAACCTCCACTTGGGCAAGGGAGAGGGACTCCTGGGGGTCACTTCTGCAGTGAAAGTCCGGTCCTTCAGGTCCTGGGGGCTGCGGGTGCAGGGTCTTTTCCAGGCGTCGGGACTTAGGTTTCAGAGAGTCGCGGTCAGGGGAAGCCTCGGGATTCCCTCTGCAGGCGGCGCTGTGGGGGCTCAGGGGGGACAGGTTTTGGTACTCACAGTCGTAGAGTAGTCCGGGGGTCCTTCCTGAGGTGTTGGTTCTCCACCAGCCGAGTCGGGGTCGCCTGGTGCAGTGTTGCAAGTCTCATGCTTCTTGCGGGGAGTTTGCAGAGTTCTTTAAAGCTGCTCCTTTGGATAAAGTTGCAGTCTTTTTGGAGCAGGTCCGCTGTCCTCGGGAGTTTCTTGTCGTCGTCGAAGCAGGGCAGTCCTCAGAGGAGTCAGAGGTCGCTGGTCCCTTTGGGAGGCGTCGCTGGAGCAGAGTTCTTTGGAAGGCAGGAGACAGGCCGGTGAGTTTCTGGAGCCAAGGCAGTTGTTGTCTTCTGGTCTTCCTCTGCAGGGGTTTTCAGCTAGGCAGTCCTTCTTCTTGTAGTTGCAGGAATCTAATTTCTAGGTTCAGGGAGAGCCCTTAAATACTAAATTTAAGGGCGTGTTTAGGTCTGGGGGGTTAGTAGCCAATGGCTACTAGCCCTGAGGGTGAGTACACCCTCTTTGTGCCTCCTCCCAAGGGTAGGGGGTCACATCCCTAATCCTATTGGGGGAATCCTCCATCTGCAAGATGGAGGATTTCTAAAAGTTAGAGTCACCTCAGCTCAGGACACCTTAGGGGCTGTCCTGACTGGCCAGTGACTCCTCCTTGTTATTCTCATTATTTTCTCCGGCCTTGCCGCCAAAAGTGGGGGCCGGGGCCGGAGGGGGCGGGCAACTCCACTAGCTGGAGTGTCCTGCAGTGCTGTGACAAAGGGGTGAGCCTTTGAGGCTCACCGCCAGGTGTTACAGCTCCTGCCTGGGGGAGGTGTTAGCATCTCCACCCAGTGCAGGCTTTGTTACTGGCCTCAGAGTGACAAAGGCACTCTCCCCATGGGGCCAGCAACATGTCTCTAGTGTGGCAGGCTGCTGGAACCAGTCAGCCTACACAGATAGTCGGTTAAGTTTCAGGGGGCACCTCTAAGGTGCCCTCTGTGGTGTATTTTACAATAAAATGTACACTGGCATCAGTGTGCATTTATTGTGCTGAGAAGTTTGATACCAAACTTCCCAGTTTTCAGTGTAGCCATTATGGGGCTGTGGAGTTCGTGTAAAACAGACTCCCAGACCATATACTCTTATGGCTACCCTGCACTTACAATGTCTAAGGTTTTGCTTAGACACTGTAGGGGCACAGTGCTCATGCACTGGTACCCTCACCTATGGTATAGTGCACCCTGCCTTAGGGCTGTAAGGCCTGCTAGAGGGGTGTCTTACCTATACTGCATAGGCAGTGAGAGGCTGGCATGGCACCCTGAGGGGAGTGCCATGTCGACTTACTCATTTTGTTCTCACTAGCACACACAAGCTGGTAAGCAGTGTGTCTGTGCTGGGTGAGGGGTCTCTAGGGTGGCATAATACATGCTGCAGCCCTTAGAGACCTTCCCTGGCATCAGGGCCCTTGGTACCAGAGGTACCAGTTACAAGGGACTTATCTGGGTGCCAGGGTGTGCCAATTGTGGAATCAAAAGTACAGGTTAGGGAAAGAACACTGGTGCTGGGGCCTGGTTAGCAGGCCTCAGCACACTTTCAATTCAAAACATAGCATCAGCAAAGGCAAAAAGTCAGGGGTTAACCATGCCAAGGAGGCATTTCCTTACAGAAAGGGTCAGCATAGGATCCCTCCTCTTTGTGAATGTATGGCCACAAACTATTTCTGAGCATGAAGGTGTGCAAGGGACCACTGACTGCTTCCAAAAATCTATTTTAGTAATGAAATAGGTTGTTAAAATACTTTCTGTACACCCGCTGAAATATTGCTGCATTTCAACAAATGTTAACATCTCAATATGAAAGCAGTCACAAACATGGTGGTCTGCTGAGCTCAGCAGGCCAGCATTCCTGTGAGTGCCACCATTCCCAAGGGGTTTGCAAAATTAGACCTATCTCATCATGATTGAAGAGGTAGGTAATTTGCTATCCCATTTTTTTGGTTGCAAACAGTGTCATTTTGAGTGTTCTACCTCTGATCGTCCAACTTGCTAATTGCTAGTTGCTGAGTCTCGCAATGTGTGAATCACAATACCTGATATAGGTACATATCGCCCTGAGTGACACATTTCATGTGCAATTACTACACCTGTGTCCATGCATTCTTTCAACGATGATCAGCTAACACACTGTTAGCATACATTTTTTTCGCAGTTCTGGAACAGCAAAGTTGGCAAACCATGTTTAGCGCTACATTGTCATCATAACACACAAGGGATCCTTGCCATCATGCTGTCACAGGGGGCATGTACGGCTTACAGGACACTGCCAATGGGGCATATGTAATATATGTAATACATACAACTCTGGCACACCAATTATGGACCACTGAAAGCACGAAAATTCCTGAATGCAAATCAACCCACATGTCCATCACACAGTTACTCATTGTCCCTTGATGCACAAGCCACAATACCAGAGTCACTTGTATTGCAGTGCACCAGGAAAGTGCCATTGCAATTGTCACCCAATAACAAATGATGAAATGGAGTAGCATCTGAAATGGATTAGCCACAAAAGGGTCTAGTCAGGTTTAGCACCACATGATTGTTAGGGCCACTGCATGTGTGCATATGTGTGTCAGTCACTCACCGGAGTGACAGTGTCAATGCAAGTTTGCAGTGGTATGTCTGTTGGAGTGTCTACATGCCTGATGTGCCGCTCTATCACATAAATGTCACACACTGTGTTCGCACATTTGTACAGTGATCAGACATTGAGCATATTTCTCCCTTCCATGTTTTACAGGTGGACCGACCCCCTATACCATTGAGGAAGTAGCTCGATTCGACCCACACATATCCAGTAAGTGTGAAAATGTCTTGTGTTGTGATTGCAGCTGTTGTGTGATTGACTCTTATATGTTAGACTCATTGCAAGATATGATGAGCTGGCATGTGACTTGACTGGAGGTTGACATAGTGCACCATGCAAGGGTTAGACATTCACTGGCAAAGAGTCATATCTTGGGAGTCTAGTGCTGCGCAACAGGCAGGGGCAGGTGAACGAGGTGATTTGTAGCCACCTGTAGGCTCACATTTGATTTGATTGCGGTCCAGTGTCAGAATGTAGTCAGCAAGTCATACCCTAATTTACACAAGACAGTGATGCATCAGTTTTACACACAAACATGTGCATCCCTGTAATGAACATGTAGGACTATATGGGTGACTGTCCCCCAGCATCTAGCCCCACATGTTGTACTCCATTTACGTGACACTTAAGTGTTATGTTACAGGCGTGCCTGCAGGTCAAGGCCAGATGTGTACTTGCCGGGATGTGGGTGATTTAGGAAATGTGTCAGTGAGATCTGATATTGATGGCTGTCCACAAATGGCAACATGAAGGTAGACTGCTAGTTGGCAGGCCTCCTTACATGTGTTTCACTCACTAAATCCATGTACAGCTGGACAAAGCTTCGTGGTTGTCCTTGGTGGTTGAAAATATGTATTGCATGCCCATCCCCCCTGAGGCACAGGGTTAGGGGGAGAACATATATGTAGCTAGTTGTGATGGTCATTGTGTAGATGACAGACATCTAATTCAAGCATGAGTATGTGCCAAACTACACTGACCCCTTATGATTAGCAACTACATACCATCCTGCCATTTCCATATACAAATCACTGGTCTTGTGTGCCTTGAAGTTGATCCAGATGATAGAGATTAATTGGCATGGCACATGTTGAGTACTTGCTGCATTAGCATTTTGACACATTGCACTATATAAATGCACAGATCAGTTCATTTGGTACACACCTTGTTGTGCTCTGCTGTGCTGTTAGATAGTTGATGGGTAGGCTGCGTTTGCATGTCATTCCTCAGGTACAATCTATCATCTTTACTGTGATTTGGTCTGCATGTGCAATTTGTGAGGAGGTGTTAGATTATCATCTGTACATGCATCACACAATGATGACACTAATGTTTGCCTGTATCTTTTTTAAAGCTGCCAATATGAATGTTGAACAAATCTGATAGTTTCAGAGGCGGGCAGTGCGATACAGGCACATCAGCGATGTGGAGGCTGGGTATAGAATGATGGCAAGATGCTATCGTCGTGAGAGAGCCACAGGAGCATGGCAGGCTTTTAGCCAAGGGGGCTCGGCATTGGCCACAACAGGAGCCGCCACCACCCCAACTGCAGCCAGTGGCACAGGGGGCACCGGTATCTCTGCCACACCTACTGCACCCTCAACATCTGGAGCACAAGGCACAACACCTGATGCACCATCTATGCCACCACCCCCGACCACGGCACCTGCACCTGCGTTTGCTACGACCTCTGCGACACAAACCACCACAGCAGCTGGTATTGACATGGCCACATTCAGGCAGCTACAGCAGGACATGAGTAAGGTCCTAAGGAGAATGGACAGTCTCCAGCGTGAGTTAGCCCGCAACAGCTGAAGACTGAAATCGATTAAAAAACTCTGAAGAGGGCAAACCTCTAAGTCCAGTTTTGCCTCACCCCAAATTCCGTCGCCTCCCTCCTCTTTCCTTATACTGTTTTTAGTAGGTTTAGGGGGTTTAATGATAGGTTAGAGTAGGCTGTTAGATTAGATAGGATAAGTAGGTTGGGAGTGGGGGAGTTATATTATTACATGTTAGGTTGTGGGTGGGTGGGTGGGGGTTGATGTTGGGTTTTAATTGTATTCTTCAAAAATATATATATATATAAATCATATAAGGGGGTGGGTGGGTTTAATGTTTAGAGTGTTTAGTTACATGTGGTAAGTAAGTTTAGCATAAGGTAGTTAGGGCCAGTTGTGGGTAATGTATAGTTAGGATAGGTTAGGTTAGTATAGATGTGTGACATAGTTTAAGTTTTCTTTATTACATATTTAATAAAGTTTTAGGTACTCCTTTACGGTATGTGTCATATGCTTGGGGATCAGGGCCTCTGCATGAGTGTACGGTGGCAAATTTGTGTTTGCCTGTGTATTCCGTCCTGCATCCACATCCCATTCTTGACTTCTTTATTACCACTTCCAAATGAGCTGTCGCATTGGCAGCTGCAACAAAGCTACTTCTCTATGCATCTGCCAACCATTGTACCCACCACTCAAGGTGACTATGGTTCCCATGTACTGGACAGGTAGGTGTGCTTTTTAAGCTGTCATCGTTTAGGTCCTGTGTTGGAATCTTGGGCACTGTGGGACGTCTGCCTGCAGCCTAATGTTCATGTAAGCCCTGATAAACTGAGTGGTGTCAAAATCTTATGAGGTTAAGTGTACAAAATTCACGCTTATGAGTTTAGATTGTACTCCCAGGTGACGTTATTGTCCAAACACTCTTACACAGCCATTCCTGGTGTATGTTGTGGTTGTGGGATTTATGTTTAGAGTCAAATGTCACCTACACAATGATTGTCTTGCAGGGGATGTGGCCAGCATTGAGTTTAATCTTGTGAATACCTTGGGCCTGACACATTCAATTTTTACACAGCATTTGACTGTTTGTGGTGCTTTAATATCAGAAATGAGCCACAAGCAGCACAGATCATTTTAAAATCCATACCCTTGTACATAGATATCAGCCCACATTCTTTCTACACTCTTGTATTGACATTCTGTGGCCATTGACATGTTACATGCATCAAAAATCTCCAGCACAGTAGATGTGTCACATTACGCAGAGACAAAGTGGTTGTGTAGGTGCTGTTTATTTTAAAGTGCTGTAGTGCAATGTTTACATAGTCCAGGTTTGTAAATCCATTGGTGTGACGCATTCTATTATGACGCAACACAAGAGCAATGTTGAGGGACATGTCATTGGATATGCTGCGATGGAGTGTCATTCAGTGCAGAGGGACAGGAATTGCCTATTGGGTAGTGAGAGACAATTGCAGTACATAGTGGTAAGGTTAACAGTGTGTCAGAGAAGAGTGCATGTTACCAACTGTAGCAAGACTGGCATGTTGTCAAGCGCAGGACCCTGGTGCTACCGGGTACTCCTACGGTTGAAGGTGATCTGTTCCACGTCTTCATCTTCTGATGTGTGTGTCATCTCCTCTGTCCTTGGTGGTGGTGGTGGTGGGTTTGAGAGGGCAACTCACACTTCAGTGTTTGGAGAAGTGGACTCTGAATTCCCGGTAGCTGCCAACTGTGGAACTATTAAGGGCATAACTGCAGCAAGAAGGAGCTGCTGGTTATTGAGTATGGCAGTAACATCCCTGTGGCAGGCAGCCATGTCTGCCCTGAGGGAGTCCTGATTGTTGTCATGCATGCAGTAAAGGTTTGGGAGGCCAAGTGTTGTGGCAACTCCCTCACTGCAGTGGTGAAGTCCATCACACACTGTTGTAGTCCTTGCAGTAGTGATTGTTGGACTTGCATGGCTGCTGACTGTTCTGCGGATGTCATCATGCAAATGCACATCCCCTCAAGGCTGGCTGCCATATTTTGCATCCCCACCTGCACCTCCTTGGCCGAGCTGTACTCCCACAACTGTCCTCTCAAAGGTGGTCCCAGTGTCATCAGAGTCCTAAGCTGTGTTTGAGCTGGCAGGTCGTACTATTGTAATGGTGGGTGGTTCCTCTGGGATGGCTGCTACATCTGTGCTCCTCCTTGCGACTGAAGGTGGGGTCTGGAGGGTTCTCAGGACATCTTGGAGGGTTCCCGGGACATCTTGGAGGGTTTCCTGGCTGATGGTTGTCAGCTAGTCATCCATGTCAACACGGTAGTCCAGGACAGGCAGATCCACAGGAGAGCCATCGTCCTCTCCAATGAGATATTGTACAATTAGTGTGTCTTTGTTGTGGCAGTTGTAATGTTACGTCAATGACTTCCTATTAGTGGAACATTGTAATCTGGGTTCCCGTTCATTGTTCCTGTCATTAATATTTGCTTTCTCGCAGGCCTATGCCCCACCTGCATGTCACATGTAGTGTGGGCAGTTTTGGAAATTGTCTGCGTGACATCCTCTAGGTGTAGGTTCTGTCCAAATTGTGTCTTGGCATCTTCTTGTCCTACTCAACCCTCGCTCTGCTACCATTAGCATGGTGAGGCCTTGCAATGCTTGTTGGTGTGCTGATGCCACATGCACCACACTTAACAATAAGACCCTGACCCAGTCTATGATATTTAACGTATTCCTACATGTTGCAGAGACCTAGAACGTACCATGTATTGCATTGGCATGACACAATACAGGTGTCAGCATTGGTAGTTTGTCATGTTGATGTTTGCGTATGTGTGCTATATTGCATTGCACTGATGGGCCTGGCAGAGTTCCATTTCCTCTTATGACTGTGCGGGTGTGTTTCACTAGCTACACACATATGTCCTTTCCCTCAATGCTGTTGTCTTAGCAGTATGGCAGTTGAGATGTTGCAAAGTGGCATTGCAGCTATTGTAACACAGGCAGGGGGTAGACCTTGGAATGGGCAGCATGGGTATGAGATTACTGCTGTGCACTTCATAATGTAAGTGACAGTGCCTGATGTTTATTGAGCCTATGGACATGAGCATTTGACAGGAGTAGCACTTGGATAGGAATTGAAGGAGATTGATCACTTAGTCATCCAGAACCCTCATTTTGAGTGTGTTTGTGCCATGGGCCCCTAACTGCCATTTCCTAACTGACCAGCACACACAGCACAGGTAGTAGTGTCAAATGTTGTCAATGGTAAATGCCGCTTGAGGCAATGGTCTGAGACTGGGCATTGTCCCCTCGTTTACATTCTGACAATACCAGCTATCCTGGGACAGCAGCCCAGTTTTACATTCTACCCTACCCTCCTGGACTGGCTTTGCCTTTCCAGCAGCCTTGGCATGGCAGTGTTCCCCCATGCAAATGTTGTTGGAGTTGTGTTGTGCTGTGCCCCTGGATGTCCCTGCACAGCCCATACACCCGTGCCGTACCCCTTTGCCCTTTCCACTGCCTGATTTCCATGGCTGACATGCATTTTGTAGTAGGTATGTACCTCCAGGCATTTTGTTCCCCCATGCGACTTACCCTGCATCTGTGTTGTTTCCTGAAAGTCTGCGCTGTCCTGTCCTGTAATTCCTGTGATGATTTCCTCCAGGATGACGGCTGCAACCATCTCCCCATCTCGTCCAGGGCCTCCTGTGGTGCTGGACTCCCACCTCCAGTCTGCAGTGCTGCCTTCCTGTTCCTTGCCATTTTCTCCTTTGTCCTGCGCTTGCAGTCATGACAGTTCTCCTGACCTGTGCCACATTGTTTATCGTGTCCACAATTTGTTGCCAAATTGCCTCTCTCCTCCCAATTGGCAATTTAGAGGTGATGAAGAGTTGATGCTGGTGCTCCGTCACCTCTCTGACCATTATTTCATGCTGAAACAACACCACCTTTTCTTCTTGCCTCTCCCTTGGTCTTGACTGTGTCCTCCTGGCTGGTTCCAGGTAGATTGAGGTCTCCCTGGGGTTTCTCTTGGCTTCTGGGATCCATTTTGGGTCCCCTTAGCACTGTTTGCTGCATTTGCATCACTTTTTGACACTATTGTGGGGAAAAATTATGCCTATCCGGTTTGCAACGTTTTCCATGTTGCAAACCGGATTAGAGTACATTTTCCTGCGTTAAAGTCATTTTGCTTTATGACGTGGTGCAGTGGATAGCGTAAAAAAATGACTCTAACCAGTTCTTAGCACCACCGTGTGTCAAAGTATAAATTTGAAGCACAGGTGGTGCTAAGAAATGGCGTTAGCCCGCATTACATTTTTTTCGCAAAACTGTGTTAGCACAGTTTTGCGTCAAAAAGTATAAATATGGCCCCTAGACTTTTGGTCTAAAAGACCAAAAGTCTAAGTTTACTTTTGTGTATCGGGCCCATTGTGTTTAAACAGTTGTCTCAAATAATATCGCTTACAGGCTTCATCACAAATAATGCTTGAAAGGAGGTACAATTCAGAAGTAAGCTGGAGTTTCTGGCACTCCTAAGAATGTCTTAACAATGTTCAGTTCAAACTCAAAAGTATAGTTTGTGTGTGCATGGATGCGGGTTTGTGTTTCGTGATGAATGCGTGTGTGCATGTATGGAGGTGTGAGTGCGTGTATGTTGTATTATGTGAATGCGCGTTTGCGTGTATGTTTGAAAGTGTGTGCAGATGTGTGTGTGAATGGATGTATGCATGCACGTAAGCATGTGGGAACGGGTGTGTGTGTGTGTGAAGGGGGCATAAATGCAGGGGTGTAAGGGGGTCTGGAGCGGTGGGGGGGTAACTGACTGGAATGGAAGGGGGGGAGACCCCTATTAGTGACAGGGAAGGAATTTCCTGTCACTAACATGGCCTACCGCCATGGTTTTCGTGGAGTTACCAACGCCACAAAAACCATGGCGATAGGTGGAACAATGGCAGGCGCAGGGCTGGAGATGGGTATCTCCAGCCCGGTGGCTTTTACCGCCATGGAGATCGGACTGGTACATTGGCGGGTTGGCTTCAGCCACCTCGCCAATGTCTGATATGGCTGTAAGTACTGCCAGCCTGTTGGCGGTACTTACCGACACATTAACGCCGACCGCCAGGGTCGTAATGACCCCCTTCATCTTGGCTTGTACTCAAACTTATGTATGGATTAGTGTGCACTAACCTAAAGATCAAGTATTTAGCCGTGTCTGTAATCCTTCAAGCACCGAGGCTGGTTCAGACGGGGTATTTATACCCGATGACAGTGACTGTTCCAGGAATGAACATGGCTCACATGGAAGGCCAGAAGGTTCCAAAGGAAACCTGGGAGAGAGCACGTATTAAACTAACGGATGTGACCTTTATTGATGGCAGGTGCAAGTGAAGAATGGAATCAGAGCATTAGCTGTTGGAGTCAATATGTCACAGAAGTTGACGCCATTAACAAAGGTAGGTTGAACAAATAAGCATAAATGGTTACAGTCAATAGGTAATTGTGAATGGAGGTAATTAATCAGGAAACACTTGGTTCTCTTACAAATAGAGGCGACAATGGTACAGGAGGTTCAAGGGGGTGAAGAAATCTAGGAGAGGGACCACAGGTTGCAGGAAGCCATGAGGTGCCACAGGGGAAAGACATCATGAGTCCTGTGCACAAAACCCACATTACAGGGGGCACAAGAGGGGGTTGTGACAATTATTACTGGAGAAATAGGAGGGTAAGACTTAGTAGGATGTCCACCTTGGGAAGAGACTGATGCAGCTAGAGAGGGATTGTGTGACCTCCTACGCCCCACTTCTAAACAGGCATGGACTTGAAGAGGTCCTAGTACCTGACTGTGGTTAGGCATGAGGTTAAAAGAACATACCTGTGTGAAACAGAAATGTATATATGGAGCCAGTAATAGAACTGGCAAGTTATTGGTGTGGATAGGTGCTAAGGAAAGGGAAGAAATATGTGTAAGAGAGCTCCTGACAGAGACTTGATAAATGGTGAGATTCAGCAAGCGCTTAACAGAGGTCTTTGTTGGCTATATGGAATCTTTCTACAGCACACAGCTGCAGGTCACTGATGAGGAGGTACTGGCCTTTGTCAAGGACTGCCAGGTCAGGAGTTTTGGACAACAACAGGTGAGACACCTAGAGGCGGATGTCTTGATTGAGGTGGTGTCACTGGCCATGGGGCAGATGTAGGCAGGAAAGGCTCTGTGTCTAAACTGTTGACCGGTTGAGTTGTTCTGTAAACTCTCTAAGAGAATAGTTGATCATCATCATGCTGCCTACCTGGCAGCATTTAAGGCAGGGTATTTCCCGCAGGATATGTGAACAGCCACAGTCGTTCTGATTCCGAAGGCAGGGAAACCCTGTAATAGGTTCAAGTCTTACCGGCCAATTTCCTTGTCCAAAGCTGATATTACAATACTGGCAAAGGTCCTGGCAACATGGCTATGGGTGATAATAACTGATTTAGTGCACCCATACCAAGCTGGGTTTATGTTAGAAATGAAAACAATGAGTTTTAAATACCTTGGGATTTGGATAACTCAGGATTCCGATACACACTGCTAGGCAAATCTGGGACCCAAGCTGAAGGGGCTAGAATGGGACATCAAACATAACACATCTTGCCCCTCACGTTACTGGAAAGGCAGTTATGTTTAATATGGTAGCACTCCCCCGACTGCTGTACGTCCTTCAGAACAGCCTGTATAAGATCCTGAATGTTCTGTTCACCAAGGTGCAAGAGCATGTGAGAATGCTTTTCTGGGAAGGGGGACAACCACACATTGCCCAGTCGGTCATCCAAAAATCCAAATACGGGGGGGCATTGTCCTACTGTGCATCCACAAATACAATGAGGCAGCACAGGTGGGAGTATTAAATGACTGGGTCTATGCAGACCGGGAGGACCCCTCTTTTCATCAGGACAGGTTAGGGTTCAGTGAGCAGAGCTATCTGCATGTTCTGTATGGGAATAGACTGGAACCTGGGGCGGGCCCGGGCCACTAGGACAGTAGTTGATGTCCAGAAGAGACTGACCAGGAAGATGGGATAGAGTACTAGATTGACTCAGAGAACTCTGCCATGGGAGGGATCCTCTTAGGAAATGTGTGCTGCAGGAGGAGGAGACCCAGGAAGGCTCCCCATCAGAAGGGAGACTATTGGATGGACTGGTGGATAGTAAACTAATCTCACTGAAGTACAACACTATAACAAGGAATACACAGGCCCCCTTCTAAGAATGCAGGAAATATGGGTGCAGGACCTGGGGGAGATAAATGAAGAAGACTGGTAGATGGCAATGGGGTTTCCCGCAGAGGTAGACATAAGGTAAGTTACTGCCTGATTCCGCTTAAAATCCTCCACCCAACACACTACATATGACCCTTACTGCACAGAATCGGTAGGGTGGAGAGTGTGGACTGTCCCAGGGGCTGCAAGATGGAGGGCTCACTAATGCATACACTATGGAGTTGTCCCCACCTGCGGACCTTCTGGGATGGGGTGCAGGGTTCACTGGAGGAAGCACCAGGGTGCCCTTGAAGTTACTGCCAAGTAGCTGTGTTGCTACCACCAGGGTGCCTTTGGAGTTACAGCCAAGTAGCTGTGGTGCTACTGGGCATACAGGGTCTAGCAGATAGGACACAGTTCCAGAAGATTCTAGGGAACCTGGGCTGCATTGTGGCAAAAAAGGGACATTGCCTAGAAGTGGGTAGTGAGACTCCTCCCCGTACCACGACAGGGAAACAGGCATGGATCACTGCAAACTGTTGGAAAAGGAATTATATAAGGGATGAGAGTGCCAACGGACATTTGAAAAAATCGAGGGTGGCTGGAGCTCAGAACACACATGAGGGCTCAGATAGAGACACATTCATATTTTCTACTGAGAGCTCACTGATGAAGGGAGGAATACTTCATAGTTCATATCATTGGAATGGTAATGATAAATCCTCCTTACTGGTAAAGTCAGATTTAGCATTACTCTTTTAAAAAGTGGGCATTTCTTTGCTCTTACTGCTCTGTGTGCCTCGCAGCCTGTCTCTAATACACATCTGGGGTAGGTGACAGCTTCATTTTGTGCATTTCCTCTAGACAGCCACAAACACCTGAAGGGTGGGTGTGACAAAGGACTCATCTACATTTATTTGCATCCTGGTGGGCCTTCCTGGGCAGGAATGGTGAAGGGGAGCAGACACACTTCAATAGGGAAGTGCCTCAAGAGTCTTATTACCTCCTACTGATTGTCTGGAGCAAGAGCTGGGAAGCAAGGATCTCTGTGCACTTCAAAGATCCTTCTTTGAAGTAACCCCCACTTCAGAGGCACACTTGGGAAAAAGTACAATGTCTTTGACCCCCACCAAATCAGACACTACTGGACTTGTATGTATGTAAATAGTGCACTAAGAATATTAACATGCAATTAAGATAGTTTAGTGCATAACTGCAAAACTACTGACCAGATCTAAGCATTCACTATCAATTGCGAAGTTATAGGGTTATGCAAAACACAATGCTGTTTAAAAATAAAAATAAAAAAATAAAAATGTGTATAATATTGGCATGGTATTGCAAACCTAAGAGGACTTCACCATCTTTAAGCTAATCCCTAAAACATTGAGACAATTAATGCAAGACGAAACACTTGTAAACAAGGGCGTAGCTTGGTCAGTAAGACTGGGGGAGGGGGCTGCAGATTTTCCAACATTCACGCTGGAATATAATGGTTAAATGCATCATATAAGAAGCAGTGCGCATGACAGAGGCTTAAGGGGCAGTGTAAAGGAGAGGAATGTGGATTGGTAGGGGTACTATGTAAGAGAAAACTCAATATTTTGTAAAATAACCAAGATATTTTAAAACTTTCATAACAGAGGGAGAGAGTGTGTGCTCGTTTTTTGTCTGTGTATATGTAAAAATCCCATTTGAAATCCATCAGCAGCTCACCATACCAGACTGAAAGCACTTGTACCTAACTATTTATCAGAAAATGCAATTATTAAGGGGGTGTAACCCCCCAGTCACGCCCCCCCCACCTACGTCCCTTCTTATAAGAGTAAATTTGAGTTATTCTTTGTACCGTCAATGAGTTTTGACTATTCAATGCAAACATTAAGAATCATAGAATTACATATTTGATTCCTGTTGTATCTTTTCAAAAACATATATTTCAAATGTATTTTTTTTCTTTGAAGCAGAAGGGATATAACAAGATAAGAAGAGTGGCCAATGGTTCATCTGCCATTTAACATCGGAATATTTTATCCAGGAGCCGGCATAGAGGAGCACTTATATTGCATTATTGTCCTAATTCTCGTTTACAAAGACATTGTCCCATTGGGGGTATGTTTTCTATTATTAGCTCTAGTGGGATGATATTTTTGTAGATGATATATAGGACACAGTATTAATGTCAGACGATATTCTGGCAGCGATATTCAGGTAACACACCAATACAACATTATTAAAATAAAGACTTATGGTATATGGACAACATACTATGTCTGCAGTTACTGTCACTCTCTATGTCTCGAATTTTGACACCATTAATGACACTATTAACGTGCACCTGCTTCAATTGTCTGGAACATTCTGATTAAAACTGGGATTAAAAAACAATGTAATCGAATGCTGTGTTTTACCCTGTTCTAATCCACGTTAAAAATGATAGTATTAGCCTCTGTACCACAAACAATGTTTTGGGAGGCAGTCCACGTTCGTCCCAAATGTTAAAAATATTCATAGCATATTCAAAAATAGACGCCAGCATGGCAAATGATTCAGGAGCTGTATTGCATAGTTAATTAAATACTGCATCAATATATGTGCGTGCTCAGTGTGGTACCATGGTGATTTGGGGGAAAATAGACTAATTAAAAATGTAATGAAGTGCAAAAAAACACATGTATATGATTTAATATTTTGTAAACATATTTTATGTACGAATAATGATTTGGTTGTGTACAGAGACCTAGGGAAAACATATTATATGTTACAGACCTTTCAAGATCTCTTTTTGATTGAATGCACAAGTAAGGTTTAAAATAAATTAATTGTATTGTTTTGTTTAAAAATAATGATTTTCTTGCCCTATGTGTTTGGAATACAAATGCAAGTTAGAAAAGCAAATCAGTGCTGTTTTAAAGTGTACAAGAAGCTGTTGTGCAGATACCTACCTTCACAGCATGGTTTGTTCATAATCCATGCCAACAGCGTATACTAATTAAAAATATTTTCATAGTAAAACCGAAACTATCAAAAAATAATCGTTTTCACAAACCTAAAAAAATGCGACACGTGATTAGGGGCCAGATGTATGAAAAATTTTTGCACTCGCAAACAGTGTGAATCGCAAAATTCGCCCATTTACGAGTGCAAAAAAGTGGTCTGCGATGCATGAAATGCATTCGCAGACCAAAAGAAAGAAATCGCAAAAATTTTGATTTTTTTGCGTTGCGACCTGGTTGCGAGTCGTAATTTGCGATTCGAAAAATCCACATCGCAAGGAGATGCAGCAAAAAATCGCAAATCACTATTTTTCGCAGAATGGCATTTTGCACATGCAAAAAAATACCATGAAAAGAAACCAGGTGGTAACCTGGTGCAAAATTTAAAAATGCATTTAAGATGCATTTTTAAATTGTACATGTAAAGCACACATGCCCTTTTGGCATGTGTGCACCTTACATGCCCCCCAAAACATTTTTGGGGTGCAGCAGAGGGGGCCTTAGGCCCCCAGCACCCGGGGCTTTTGCATTTCCAAAAATGCGATTTCTGGTTCAGAAATCGCAATTTTGGAAATTCAAAAAATTCGCAGAGCTGCGAATGGGGCCGGTATCGCAATTTGCGATTCGGTAATAGCATTTGCGATTTTTAAGAAATCGCTATTACCGAATCGCAAATGTGATACATGGCACTTTGCGAGTCGGAAATAGCGATTTCTTAAAAATCGCTATTTCTGACTCGCAAAGGGCCGTGATGATACATCTGGCCCATAGTGAAGATTGACTTTTTGAGAAAAGAAACCTAACTGCGATATGACATTTTTTAGATCAAAACTGTATTGTTATGTTCATAATATACTATAATAAACATATCAAATCAAAATATAACATATATTAAGGATTAATTGATAAATAGTTTCTGTCTAAAATACCAACTTTGAGACGACCAATCAACTCCTCTGGTCGATCTGACACCAAAGGCTTGTCCATGATGGAAAGCAATGGAGTACCTGGTCTAAGGCATTACTGCATGGATGCCATTTAGCAGTAGCCAGGGGTCTCATGCGACCCCTATCTTGTCCCTTGCGACCCCTGTCCTAGGAGATTGCTAAAATGGAGTCAAGAATGCTAAACTGTGCTTTCCTGAGTTTTTTTCTTTTAATTATGTTTACCTACAAGCCACCATTAAGGTTGCCGGCCATAAAAACATTCAGCTGTGAAACTACACTGCAGTAAAACAAAACGTTACAATTTGTGACCAGTGGTATACGTACTGGACTGCTTTTGCAGACTACATCTCCAGAAAGAACCTAGAAATGTAGTAGGCTGTAGTAGGCTGGAAATAACACAACTTGCAACATCATTTATTGTTGCTTATTGAGAGGGCCCGGCAAAAGGTACCTCCGTGTCTCTAGCTGTCTCTGGACATATCAGGGAGATGGGAAATACAGCAGAGAGTAGAGAAAAAGGAAGTTTTAAGAGAATGAGAGAGCGCCAGAGGGACAAGCAGGGAGGAAGGAGACAGAACAGATAGGTAAGATGCAGAAGCAAACGCGTGTGTGTGACAGAGAGAGCAAAAGTGAGAGGGAGCTACAGGTACACAGAGAAAGAAAAATGAAGAAACAACTGAGAGAAATGGAAAGGTTAAGAGATATATGTTGGAAAGACAGAGACAGGTGTGAGAGAGACAAGAGAGGTGTACCACAGACAGGTAAAAAAGGGACAGTTGGCAGAGGGAAAGACAGACTTGTGACAGATGGGAAAGATACAATAGAGACAGACATTTATGTTGGAGAGACAGAGAGGTGTGAGAGAGAGAGAAAGAGAGAGTGAGACGTTTAAGACAGGCAGGCGAAAAAGAGACAGCTGGTAAAGGGAAAGACAGAAATGTGACAGACAGATGAGAAAGATACAATAGAAACGAAGAGCTCTATTTGGGGAGACAGAGCCAGACAGGTGTGTCAGAAAGAAAAATAAGAGAGAAGTTTAAGACAGAGTGGTAAAAAAAAGAGACAGCTGACAGACCGAGACAAAGGCAGAGCTGTGACAGGCATATAGATGAGAAAGGCACAATAAAGAGAGGGCAGACAGGTGTGAGGCTAAAAATGAGGAAGGTCAGAAAACAGGGGATGGGTTGAAAAGAGGCATTTAGGAGATAGGTGAGAGACATGTGAGTAGGAAGCAGTTTAAAGAGAAAGAGTTGGAGAGTAGCAGGCAGGTGTGAAAAAGGAGATGTAGAAATGCTGGTGTGAGAGAGCTGAGAGAGAGAAAGCGAGAAAGACGGGGTACAAGTGAGAGAGAGGGGATAGAAACAGCTGAGCTGAGAGAGAATCGACGGGTGAGAAGTAATCCATGAAGAGACTGCTGAGAGGGGGAATTAATCTAGAGCAGTGGTTCCCAACCTGTGGTCCGGGGATCCCTGGGGGGTCCGCGAAGCCTCCTCACGGGGTCCATGGCTGCTTAAGAAATAAAATAAAATTAATTGATTAGGTCCCAAGCTTTCAGTAATGGCTCAGTGGGGGTCCCCAGATTCCAATAAAGAGTCAGTGGGGGTCCCTGGGCTCCAGTAATGATAAAGTGGGGGTCCACAGAAGACAAAAGGTTGGGAACCACTGATCTAGAGCGGTGATAGAGGGGTAACAGGCAGAAGAGAGGGTTGGCAAGGTAGATGGTATAGAGAGATAGTTGAGAAAGGGAAAGAGATGGGTGAAGGAGTGAGAGGTGTGAGAAGTACTAAGAAGTCAGGTGGGAGAGACAGGTGAAAAAGAAAACTCAGAGAGGAAGTGAAAGGGGAGAGAACGGCGGGAAAGACTTTAAAAGAGATAGTATGAGATGAATGAAGGGTAAAAGAGAAACTGATAGGATGTCTTAGAGAGAAGGAGACTGGTGAGGGAGTGATGGCTGATAAAGAGATAGCAGCTTAGATATACATAGCTGAGAGAAGATTGAAATGTGAGATGTAATGACAAACTGCTCCAAGGGAGGGCAGGGAGGAGAGAGCAGAAACAGAAATGTAAGGAGTTGAGAGAGATCTGAAGGGAAAACGTAAGTGCTTTGATAAAGAGCTGGATGAGAGCAAAGCAGGTAGGAGGGAGATCACACAGGCAGTGCCTAACCTCCTCATCAGCCTTGCGCCTATTGCATGATTTGTAACTGCAGTGATGTTTCTTTTTATGGTGTCCCCAGAGTAAAATGTCATGTGACATCCCTTCCTAGGATATTAGGTGAAAGTTCGTATGATATCACTTCCTGTGATGCAAGTGGGGGTGTCAAAGGACAAGTCATGTCACATCCGCTACCTCTGGGATTTTGGTGGATGAACGCCCATGTATTACTGTTTTAGTTTATTCACTTACTGAACAGAGTTATGGAGATCCTTAAAGCATAGTACCTAGAGGAAATGCATATTAAGTCAAATTTATAGTTTAAATGTGAGTGTGCATGTGGGTCTTTACGCCAAAAATTACATTTGTTTCTAATTCATAAGCATTAAAAGTGCACACCCTGAAAATGTGTGTGAATTACCCCAAATGTTATTTTGGTCAATTTGCTTGTACACCAGAGAGAGGCGCAAATTTGTTGTTGTATGTCCATTGGCAGATTGGTCATATTAAAGTTGAGCAACTTCCACAGTAACATCTTGACAAGAACTTATTGGCTCCCGGAATCTTTCCTATTACCAAGATACCAGTGGAACGATAGAAGCATGATTAAATATAGCCCTTAAATGAAATATATTAATTTTGGCTAACGATAACTCAGATAAATGCGTGATGTATGTTTATGTTTCATTAAATATGCAACCAATTTGAGAAATGGAAATAGATCAAAATTTCAAATGATGTTCAGCCATTGGCTTGTTTGGACAAGCCCTCTTCAGACACTGATTTGCTGGGATCCCCTTCACGTTTTTGAGGCACACTAGAGCATTTTACAGGTGCACACTTTTGACTTTTGCATTTTAAATTGGTGATAGGGCAAGAACGTTTTCGTTCTCTCGGTTGTAGCTTGTCCTCTTCATTAAACAATGTATTAAAGAAAAACATTGTGATTAATGCCCACAGTTTGCTAGATATGCTAGGTATATGATAAACAACACTAGGTTCAGATCACATGTGCTTTTCAACATCTTTCTCACCATTATTACCTATGATGTGCACACACAGAACAAGGATACAACTAAGCATTCGCATGGATATCTCCCTTTCACAGTAGTAGCACTTACAAGCATTTCTAGGTTTTAAATTTTAACTGTTATGAGTCACTCTTGTGATTTCACCAGATAAGTTTCCAACATAGGGATCATTTCAAAATGGCTGCCATACTTGCAGGCATAACATTTTTGATCTTTTCCAATACTCTTTCTCTTCTACACATGATGAAAGGTCGTATGAAGGAATTTGAATGCACTGGAAGAACTTCCTTGTCCTTAATAGGTTTTGCTCACATTTTGTGTTTTATTCAGGGAAAGTAGTATTTGCAGATGAGGCTGCAGCATCATTTTACTACAGTGCCACTCTGTGGCCTCTGCCTACTTTCTGCCTCACTGGAAATGCCACCCGGGAGGTGCACACTTCTGTGCTATTCACTGACAAACTGTAGAGTCTGTGTGGTAAGGGACATTAACTGATCTATTGCTATACTGCATCTGAAGTCAGTTTTCACTTCCTGTAATGTTGTTAGATGACCGGTCAGTCATTCTGGGCCATTGCGCGTGCCAGCCCCTGTGCAGCACTGGGAGATTTGTTGTCTCTGGGAACATCTGCATACATGCCAGCCATCCTGATTCAGGTGGGAGACTACTGATTTCGAGGCTAATCTCTTGCCTCCCAACTCCTGAATGCAGAAACACAATTGCCGAATGATGATCTTTTGGTGACAAGGCAGCTGGAACTTCAAAATGATCTATGCTCCCAGTAGTTGTCAGTAATACGAAGGATATGTATAAACTTTCAAACAGTCATGTGTGCTCCAGTAAGTGGATTTTCAAGCTACAAGGCGTTTGGAAACAAACACATGTTCCTGAAACAAACACATGTTCCTACATGCTTCAAAAGCAGACATGCCAATAGACCCAATTCAGACGGAAGACTCATGATTTTTCAAGCCAAAATAGCTTTATTTTGACTGTCTCCTGCCTGAAATTTCCTCGTCTGTAACGATTGTATGACGGAGCCACCCATGCGTTTAGCACGCATGCTTTTACAATGCAGGCAATCCAACTAATTCATCATTACCACGTGTTCCTTTACCAAGCAAGTTGTTACAACAGCTTGCCTTAGGGAAGCACTAGACTTTGGAATAGTATGATTTACTATTCCAACTCCAGTCTAAGCAACAGTAGGGAAGGTATTGGACTTAAAATCCAACATCAGTCCAACAACACATTTCCTAAAGCAAGACATTGTAACGACTGTAATGTTCGTTGTATTGCCTGCGTTGGAAAGGCACTGCGTGGTTCCGGGTGCATGGTAAAGGCTGTTTCCCTCTTCGATTGAATTCAATGGGGGAAATACATTCTTTTGATTCTTTTTTTAAAACCTCCCACTTTCCTCCTCTAAAATGGTGGTGTAAGGAATTAGTTTGTTGATAGACTTGGGTGTGAACCCTGGTCACGCACCGACCACAATCCTTGTCAGGGTAGGATATAGGCAAACCCCAAATTAACCTGCGCTCAACCACCTGGTAGCTTGGCATACAGCAGCTTGGCCTAACTTAAATGCAATGGGTAAAATATTTGTGCATCACTTCAAACGGTAACAGTGAAAACACAACACAAAAAGAGCCTACAACAGTTAGAAAAATGAGTAGATTTTAGTACACAAAGCAAGACAAAAACAACAAAAATCCAATTAGTAGAACCAGTTATATTGACATTTTTTAAGTAAAAATAGCCCCAAAATGCACCAAGCGCCATTGGAGATATCAGGTCGCCCCAAACCGGGATAAAGTCACAAGTTCAGGTTGATTGCGGTGGAGTGTAGGCCAGCTACAGGAACCCATTTAGGCCCGCTGCACAAAGTACCTTAAATCCTGGTTGCGGAGTGTTGCATGGTTCCGAATCGAAGATGCGTCGTGCTTCTGAGATGGTGTATTGGTTCTCAGATGCGGCGAGACTGCAGTGCGAGGTCCTGTTGTGTCAATGTCAAGAATGCCGTTGGCGGGGCTTGCTATGCAAAGGCCGGTGTCGGGAATGTGTTGTGCAGTCAAGGTGATGCGTCGGTTCTGATAAACGACAAAGCTGTGATGTGGAGCACTCGGTGTCACGACTGCCGTTGACAAAAGATGCAAGAAGCTGCTCTGGGTAAATGTCACCCTGTGGCAGTTCTGAAGGCGATGCATCAAACTCAAGATGCAGGAAGCAGCGACATTGCAAGTCTTGTAACGGGTCCCAACCACAAAGCAGCAGCGAAGAATCGGTTCTGCTCGAGGATGCGCTGCTCATCCAAGGAAATGCATTGGTTCTGCTCGGGGATGTGTCACTCAACAGAGAGTCCAGCTGCAGAAGCTGGGTGGTTTTATGTCCCTGAGACTTCAGATCAGGGGGCCAGCCTACTAGCCCTAGGAGTCACTCTGGGTTCTGGGTTCAAGAGATGCAGGTTTAGTCCTTCTCACCCAGACCAGAGATCAGCAGACAGTAGGTCAGCACAGCAAAAAAAGGTATCCAGCAGTGTGCAGTGCAGCAGAGTAGCAGTCCTTCAGCAGCACAGCCATCCATCTTCCTGGCAGAGTATCCACATGTCTAGAAGTGTACTGCAGTGGTAGTGTCTGAGGTCCAGTTCTTATTCCCAGTGAGGCTTTTGAAGTGGGGGTGACCTTAAAGACATGGGCCCTCATTATGAGATTGGCGGCAAATGCCGCCTACCGCCGCAGTGACGGCCGCCAACATACTGTCGCAGTGGCTACTGACCGTCCATGCCATTATGACTGTAAACGGAATGCCGCCAGAAGGCTGGCTGAATTCTGTCAATGGTCATGGCAGCGGACAGCGGTAAGGTGGCG
Organism: Pleurodeles waltl; assembly: GCF_031143425.1. Classification (NCBI taxonomy): domain Eukaryota; kingdom Metazoa; phylum Chordata; class Amphibia; order Caudata; family Salamandridae; genus Pleurodeles; species Pleurodeles waltl. The sequence continues at coordinate 904,447,194 of NC_090443.1, forward strand.
CTGCTGCCAGCAGCAGCACCACACCAGCAAAACACCGCCTACCGTATCATGTTCCATGATACAGCCTGGCGGTGTTTTGCTGGCTGATGCTGCTGCTGGCAGCAGCGCCGCGTCCCGTCTCCTGCCATAGGACCCCCTGCAAGCAGGTAAGTCGGGTTCTCTGACAGGAGAGGGGGTGGGGGTGTTGTGTGCATGAGTGGGAGTGTGTGTGACTGTGTGTGAATGTGTGCATGCATGTGTTATGCGTGTGTGCATGAGTGGGTGTGAGTGTATGTGCATGTTGTGTCATGAGATTGCGTGTGTGCCTGGATGTATGTTCGGGAGTGTTGCTGTGAGTGTGTATCAATGTTTGAATGTGTGGGTGAATGTGTGTATGCGTGTGTGTATGGGTGTGTATGCATGTGCGTGTATGTGTGTAAATGTGTGGGGGGGTCGGGAGAGGGAGGGGGTGGTGGGGAGAATTCTGGGGAGGGGGGCGGGGGAGACCCCTATCAGTGCCAGGGAAGCAAGTCCCTGGCACTGATAGTGCCTAATGCCATGGTTTCAGTGGCGGTACCGAAACCACTGAAACCATGGCGGTGGGTGGGGTCATAATGCCATGGGCGGCCTAGTGACGGTCGCCAGGTTGGAGACTCAAGACTCCAGCCCGGCGGTCGTTACCGCCATGGCGGTCGGTGTGGTACATTGGCGGTTTGGCTTTGGCCAAACTGCCAATGTCATAATAGTGGAGGTAAGTACCGCCAGCCTGTTGGCGGTAATACCTCTACTATTCCACCGACCGCCAGGGTTGTAATGAGGGCCATAGCCTATTCAGGAGTAAGTGAGGTTGTGTCCAGCTGGTCCCTCCCATCCTGCCCTAGATGGCCCATCAAGTTACACCTAAGCTCCTGTTGTGTGTGGCTGTCAACTGCAACTATGCCCAGTCATCTGACCAGAGACAAGCTGCAGGCATCAAATAGCTAAAGCAAGAAAATTTCAACTTTCTAAAAGTGGCCTTTTCAGAATTGCAATTTAAAATCCAATTTCTCCATAAGTTATGATTTTAAATTGTGATTCCAGAGATACCAAACTTGAAGGGCTTATATTTTTCAATTTGGAAATTATGCTTATAAAATGTAATAAGGCAACTCTAATGCTATCCGATAGGAGAAATAGGCCTTGCAGTGGTGAAAAAATAATTTTAAAGGTGTTCACCACATGTAAAACTAAAAGGTACATGTCCTACTTTTTAAATACATTGCACCCTGCCCTCTGGACTGTCCAGGGCCCACCCTAAGAGTTGCATATATGTAATAAAAACGGAACATTTGGGCCTGGCAAAAGGTGTATTTTGCCAGTTTGAAATGGCAGTTTTGAAACTACATACACGGGCTTTACAATGGCAGACCTGAGACATGTTTAATGGGCTACTTATGTGGGTGGCACAATCAGTGATGTAGGCCTACTGCTAGCATTTAATTTACAGGCCCTGTGTAGATGTAGTGCTTTTTACTAGGGATGTATATGTACATTAAATATCCCAGTTGGGAATAAGCCAATATTTCCATGTTTTAGAGGAAAGAGCACAAGCACTTTAGTACTGATTAGCAGTGGTAAAGTGCTCAGAGTCGTAATACCAGCAGAAACAAGGCTGGAAAAATGGAGGAGGAGGGCAAAACATTGGGGAGAAGAACATCCTAAGGCTGACAGGTCTAACAGTTGGGATGTATGCATCTGTAGCACTCACCTAGTAAGCCATGTTGATCAACACAAGTACTCGCATTGCTCCTTCTAAGCACAGAGTATCATATATTAAGGGTGTGGGTAAAATGTGCTCTCTTCATAGAGGTCTCTTGCAGGCTTAATCTGACAATGTGTTATCCACAATTTTGGAGCACCCCTGGCCACAGTTTGAGGCAAGGACTTGAACTCCGTAAAATCTGCAACTGAAAAATTAACTAAAAGAAATAGCCCAGAGAATGCAACAAACAAATATATTGTTTCATATCCAAGAGGACCTCCCTCTCACTCTGAAATGTTCCTGTCTCCTTCTCTGACCTATCCTCAACCCTTGACTCTTCACTACTGTTTCAGATTCAGCTTAACTGAGGCCAAGGAAACTTTATTTTTCCACTTCATTTTTATCAGAGAAAGTTGGTTAAAACATTGTTGTGTTATGTAAGTTGCTTTCATCTAATCAAACCACCAAAAAGGATGTTATATCCACATATCTTAAATGTATATTTACAGGTGACAGAAATGTCATATTTAGGACTATTTCCAATCTTTTTTTCAACAGTTTAAAGAAAACAGAGAACACCTATTGCCTGCATGATATGTTTAGAAAGATATACACTTCTTTATTCAGATCTGTCCATCTGGTAGATACTGTTAGGCAGTGCTTAATTTGACATGGTGGATGCTCTTGGGGGTCAATGACACTCATTTTTGGGAACTAGCACTACATTTTCCACATCAGACTTTTAGGAGAGCAAAAGAGGGAAAGACGCACAAAGCAGAAAAATTGAAGAAAAGAAAGACAGAAAACTTGTCACAAAGAGAGGAAACAAGAACCTGCAAGAGTGATACAAAGGGGCAGGAAGTGTCTCATAGTAGAGTAAAGAGGCATGAGGTGGATTTAATTTAAGACTAGGCAGCCATGAGATGTGGTTCACTAGCATTTAATTACATTGACCATGGGCTTCTGAGTTGAGCTTTCGGCACCAGCACTCATTCTTTTACAGATTCAGCACTTCTCTGAGGCATTAATATTTATAGAACATCAACAAAAATATTGACTTCATCTCAAAGAAAGGTTTAAACAGGTGTCATGTTTACTATCTATATGCCTTAACTTTCCTTCAAAATAATCACATTTGAATTATGAGATGTTTACTTTCATCTGGAGCGCAAGCAGCCAAAAACTCTAAGTAAGAGCCTGAGCCAAAATGTAGGATTATGAGGAAATTGGGCTTTGAGTTGCCTATTCCCTAAGTAATTGTTCATTTTTTAATAGAATCTCAGGGTGCAAATTGAAATGGGCCTGATATTTCATATTCCCAGAGTTACCTCGAGCAGCAGAAACTGCTGATGTGAGGAAATAACATCCTCTTTTCCAAGTCACTCACATGGAGGACAACTGCATACATATGGGGGAACAAAGTAAAAGAATGTCAGGCATCCCTAATTATTGAGACTGTCAAGAGATTCAAAGGTGATAATTAGATGTTCCATCATGGTGGAAACCTTCACCCACTACCAGTGCCATGCTTCATCATTGGGTTCCTCCTCACCGCAACCAAACTTTTAATACATGGTGGGCTTCTTTACAATATGCAACTCCTGGGATAAACTCCTTTCAGTCGTAGAGTTAGGGTCAGTGTATTGTTATCTGCAGAAGACAGGAACCAAAAAATATGCAGAGTCTAATTGCTGAATTTAGTCCTTATATGTATTCTCCCTAATGTATGTGGTATGTATGATGCAAACTTCCTAATAATTATCATCTACCTAACTCTCTGCCGTTAGAAAAGCTCTTTCTGGGTCAGGTATATTAGACAACTCTAAACTCCACTTGCTGCATTAGTAACCTAAAGTCAGTTATGGAGAATGGCGTAGAAAAAATGGAGACATTGAGACATGGTGATCGTAACTGTCAATCGATTTTCCGGCAGAATTTTAAAAGCAAAATACACAATCAGTATGTCCTCTCCTATGGAAAGTGTTCAAGGAGGCTGAGGAACATTGTCGCTTATCAGAGAATACAACAAAGCCATTACCTGCCTCATGCTGAAAGCAAATAAGGACCTCACTGATTGTGGGAATGGTACATCTTGTAAAAAATGTCATGACCCCTTCGCTTCAATTATGTACTAGGTATGCTGCCACTTCCTGTTCCCAAAGGCATACTGCAAGCAGCACTTAATAAGTGCATATAAAACTTTCATCTGGGGGGGGTGGAAGCCAAACTATAAACCTGCAAAACTCTATCCAGATACAGTAGCAGGAGGCCTCCGATTGCCTGACTTGTATATGTAGTGCTTGGCGCAACACTTAACACAGCTGCTGCACTTTTTGAAGGAGTGGGAGGTCCAACCAGAGTGGGTGATCATAGAAAGGTTGCTTGCAGGAGCCCAGAGGAGCTTAGGTTTTCTCTGTAGCTCTGGATCCATTGAGGTTGCGACCTGCCCACCCCTGATAAGGGTGATGCGGATGGTATGGAAAGATGTGCATAAATTACCAGGGGCCCAAGTGAATCTTTACTGTAGAACACCCTTATGGTCTAATGGCTACATACAGATAGGGCGCCATCCATGTGCATACAGGGGTGCATGACTATAATTGATGACCGTTATACCAACTGCGAGGATTTGGGTGTACAATATGACATGGCTGGGTAGTCTTATAATGCAGTGCACTCACAAATACAATCTTGGGTCCAGTCAGGTACATTTACTTAACCTTAAGCTCCACCCTCTGTAGCTGTGGCTGCAAGCAGTAAGGTTTAGCAAAGGTACAATGTGTAAAGCATTTGACAGCACCAAACAACAAAATAAGAAAATCATATGACACGAAAGAAACAAGACATCAATGTATAAAAATAGATTTTATTTTTATTTTTAGAGACCTTAATTATTACAATCAAGAGGAGCGTTCCCGAGATACAGATTTTAGAAGTAATAAATAACTTTGAAATCAACCGCAAAAAAGCATTGGCCAACAAAAGGTTTGGAAACGTTTGAAAAGTTTGAAATAGTTTGACAACTCTCGCCCGCGTTGGGTGACCATGTCCAGTAGGACAGAAGTATAGGGGGCCAGTATGTTACCTGGTCGTCATGGTGTTTTTAAAGCAAGATCCCAACTTTACAGAGTGGCTGCCATAGATGACAATGGAGTAGCCCTGATGCTGAGGGATGTAGGCCTAAAGATGCTCAAGGGTGCACCTAATGCTGTACAGTCCATAGGGGTAAAGTCGAATCGAGCACTCGGTCCTCAGGTGAGTTGGGGCAACTCAGTTCACGGGTCTCTGGGTCCTATAAAGTCCTCTATACAGGGTTCCAAGGGCTGCCGGCAGCTGTCACAGGGCAAATTTTGGTGGAGGCTGGTGCCTGCCTTGGGTGACAAATCTGGTCACAACCAGCAATCACGAGTCCAGCAGACACCGGTGTACCTTTTGGCTATCTCTGAATTGTTCTTTGGGGTGCCCGGCATCCGGTTGTGAAAAAACTTCTGCGGTGGCCACCAGAGATGTGACTTGGGCTCTTCCAGCTTTAGTTTCTCCAGTGCCATTCTGGGAGCAGCCAACTGAAATTTGGAGTCTCTGCTTCGGATTAGGGCTGGGAATCAACTTTTCCCCAAACCAGGCATGCAGAACAGGGTCCAAACTCCACTAGCCCAAAAAGCAGCATGTGTAATCACTCTGGCATTGCAGACTTTCTTTGTGTGCTTCCAATGGGTGAAACGTGGTCTTCTTCTCATCTTCCTTCCAAGTCCAGCGAGTACTGAAGTCTCTGGTGCCAGGGTGCCTATTGTATCTGAGCACAGTGCCCTAACAGGACAACGTGGTCACTAGCCGATGGGCTATTTGGTCCCCTCCTCTCTGGTGGCACAGTTCCAGTGATGTGTGGCATCTGGCTACCCCAGAGTGCAACATTCTTGCTGCAACCAATATGGCAGAATTCTTCCTTGACGGTAAGGACCTTGGTAGCCACCCTCAGAGTTGTGGCTACCATCGGGCTACATGCCACTGGAAAACCAGTTTGGGAACTGGTTTTCCCTCCTCTGTTCCTAGCTCTACTCTGACTACAGAAAGCAAAGGGTATCCTGCTGAGAGTATTGTCACAGCAACCGTTCAAAGGTGACTTCAAATTTGAAACTCTCCTTTTGGGCTAACACCCCAGGCAGCCATCCTGTGGGGGGAGGTCACACCTTCCAGTGCTGCAACAGCCTTACTTCCTGGCCTGGGAGCCATTCACATGTCTCCCCAGGTGGGCCGAAAGCTGTCTGTATGTCAGTGCCTCTGTGAAGCCACTGGACTAACTGTAACACAGAGTGGGGACTTCGTGAAAGTTGCTTACCTTTGAAAGTGACAATAATTTCGACTTCAAGTCACATTCAATGTCACAATTAATTTGATACCTTGCATGACCCACTTTCATAGTCCCAGTCACAAGTTAACTGAGTTGGAATGCCAACCAGTATCTCTGTATTAGTCAACGGGGCTACCAACTTTACCCACAGCAAAATGACAATTCAGAAGTGTTGCTGCTACGACACATCATAGAACATGTGCCTTACCTAACAAAATACTGCTCCCTGCCGTAAGACTCTATAGGCCTTCCTTAGGGGAGACATATATAATGCTAAGGGTTAGGGTGACTTTGCCATAGGTTTAAATGGCAAAGTCGAACTGGAAAGGAAAAGACTGTGGGCCTGATTTAGAGATTGGCGGATGGGTTACTCCGTCACAACGGTGACAGTTATCCTGTCCGCCGAAATCTAAATCCCATTAGATAAAATGGGTTTTTGACTTCGCCAGACGTGATATCCGTCACCATTTTGACTAAGTAACCTGTCCGCCAATATCTAAATCAGGCCCTGTCCTTCCAGTCTGCAGTAGCTGGCTGGGAGCCATTTTGTATCTTGTCACATGAAGGGTGGTACAAACAGTGTGGCAGCCCTGAGTGGACACTCTTTTTTACATGCCCTGGGTACCATATACTAGGGACTTATAAGTAAGTCAGGCCTTTCCAATTGGATATATCCAATTTGACATGCAATTTGCATAGCGCTAAAAGACTGGCACTCAGGTCTGGTTAGCAGGACTCAGTGCACTCTCAGAGTCAAAAACCAGAAGCTCATAGCCCTAATATGGGCAGAAAGTGGGAGTACACCAGCAAAAAGCCTGTTCCCATACACCAACGAAATCTTCAAGCCCTTTCAGTCCTTTGTGCAGCATGTTTCGTCTCTGAATCGCAGATCTGTAAATATAGAAAGATCCAACACTATTTAAGGGGCAGGCTGGGACTTGATCAGATCTTGGTGCTGGAATCCCCAATTCATAAATGTATACAGGTTTGGGGTATAGCTAAAGGGTTGATCTATCCCAAATACTGATTGACCACTTGTACTCCGCCACTACCTGGACTGAGACCAAAACCTACTCACAGGACTGGTTAGGCTTACAGTTCGAGACAGAGGACTGGAGAGAGCTCATGGACTCCCAGGATCATTATCTGAGGGAAGTCAGGCTGAAATTTACATACTTTAAAATATTGCATAGTTGGTACCGGACCGCATATAAACTAAAGAGAGATAGACTCGCCCTAAATGACAGGAGTTGGAGATGTGCACAAAAAGATGGAGCTCTGTATCCTATCCTATGGCTTTGCCCTCAGGTGGACATTTGCTGCACGCTCCACAAAACCAGTCTCTTCCCTTTCAGAGACTCAACAAAGCTTGCCCTTACATGATATATCAAGTGTGGAAGAGGCCACACCTCATGGAGGAGGTGGATGTCCATGGCTCTGATTGTAGTGAAGATCTGTATTCTACGCCATTGACGGTTGTCTAGGTTGCCCACACACTCAGAATTGATGTGAAAACTGTTTAACGTGGCCACATATAGCAAAAGCATGTATACATTGCAGGATCAGCTCACAAAGTTGGAGGATGTATGGGGACCATGTATTCCCCTAACAGGCACCTGAATTACAGAGGGGGTTACAGACAGATGAGGGGAGAGAGAGGAGAACTCACAGGAGGGGGGCAGGACTCAGACTAGATGACTCACAGTTGGGTTTCTCACAGGGATTTTGTGAGATTTGCTGTGTGTGCTTATGGTTCAGCCTTAGGTCTCAGCAGCATTGCCACTGTAGACTGTGTTCATATTTTACTATGTTGTGTTTTGCTCTTCTAAATACCTGTCAAAACTTTAACGAGGTGCACTGCTTGCATTCCTTTCTTTGTGAAAATCTCAATAAAAACTTGGGAAAAAATGTCAAACAAAATGGTCAATTTGACCTACAGGATATCCAAAGACATTTGTTGTTAATCCTTGTGGGTCTGGATAGTAGGAACCTCCACTTCGATTTTTGCCTCCGAGAACAGATTTTCTCACTGTAGGAAAGTACCATCTTGCCTGGCATGTTACCCCCATTTTTCACTGTATATATGTTGTTTTAGTTGTATGTGTCACTGGGACCCTGGTAACCCAGGGAACCAGTGCTCATAAGTGTGCCTGAATGTGTTACCTGTGTAGTGACTAACTGTCTCACTGAGGCTCTGCTAATCAGAACCTCAGTGGTTATGCTCTCTCATTTCTTTCCAAATTGTCACTAACAGGCTAGTGACCATTTTACCAATTTACATTGGCTTACTGGAACACCCTTATAATTCCCTAGTATATGGTACTGAGGTACCCAGGGTATTGGGGTTCCAGGAGATCCCTATGGGCTGCAGCATTTCTTTTGCCACCCATAGGGAGCTCTGACAATTCTTACACGGGCCTGCCACTGCAGCCTGAGTGAAATAAGGTCCACGTTATTTCACAGCCATTTTACACTGCACTTAAGTAACTTATAAGTCACCTATATGTCTAACCTTTACCTGGTAAAGGTTAGGTGCAAAGTTACTTAGTGTGAGGGCACCCTGGCACTAGCCAAGGTGCCCCCACATTGTTCAGAGCCAATTCACTGAACTTTGTGAGTGCGGGGACACCATTACACGCGTGCACTACATATAGGTCACTACCTATATGTGGCTTCACAATGGTAACTCCGAATATGGCCATGTAACATGTCTATGATCATGGAATTGCCCCCTCTATGCCATCCTGGCATAGTTGGCACAATCCCATGATCCCAGTGGTCTGTAGCACAGACCCTGGTACTGCCAAACTGCCCTTCCTGGGGTTTCACTGCAGCTGCTGCTGCTGCCAACCCCTCAGACAGGCATCTGCCCTCCTGGGGTCCAGCCAGGCCTGGCCCAGGATGGCAGAACAAAGAACTTCCTCTGAGAGAGGGTGTGACACCCTCTCCCTTTGGAAAATGGTGTGAAGGCAGGGGAGGAGTAGCCTCCCCCAGCCTCTGGAAATGCTTTGTTGGGCACAGATGTGCCCAATTCTGCATAAGCCAGTCTACACCGGTTCAGGGGACCCCTTAGCCCTGCTCTGGCGCGAAACTGGACAAAGGAAAGGGGAGTGACCACTCCCCTGACGTGCACCTCCCCTGGGAGGTGTCCAGAGCTCCTCCAGTGTGCTCCAGACCTCTGCCATCTTGGAAACAGAGGTGCTGCTGGCACACTGGACTGCTCTGAGTGGCCAGTGCCACCAGGTGACGTCAGAGACTCCTTGTGATAGGCTCCTTCAGGTGTTGCTAGCCTATCCTCTCTCCTAGGTAGCCAAACCCTCTTTTCTGGCTATTTAGGGTCTCTGTCTCTGGGGAAACTTTAGATAACGAATGCAAGAGCTCAGCCGAGTTCCTCTGCATCTCTCTCTTCACCTTCTGATAAGGAATCGACTGCTGACCGCGCTGGAAGCCTGCAAAACTGCAACAAAGTAGCTAAGACGACTACTGCAACTCTGTAACGCTGATCCTGCCGCCTTCTCGACTGTTTTCCTGTTTGTGCATGCTGTGGGGGTAGTCTGCCTCCTCTCTGCACCAGAAGCTCCGAAGAAATCTCCCGTGGGTCGACGGAATCTTCCCCCTGCAACCGCAGGCACCAAAAAGCTGCATTACCGGTCCCTTGGGTCTCCTCTCAGCACGACGAGCGAGGTCCCTCGAATCCAGAAACTCTGTCCAAGTGGCCCCCACAGTCCAGTGACTCTTCAGTCCAAGTTTGGTGGAGGTAAGTCCTTGCCTCACCTCGCTAGACTGCATTGCTGGGAACCGCGACTTTTGCAGCTACTCCGGCCTCCGTGCACTTCCGGTGGAAATCCTTTGTGCACAGTCCAGCCTGGGTCCACGGCACTCTAACCTGCATTGCACGACCTCCTAAGTTGTTCTCCGGCGACGTGGGACTTCTTTGTGCGACTTCGGGTGAGCACCGTTTCACGCATCCTCGTAGTGCCTGTTTCTGGCACTTCTCCGGGTGCTACCTGCTGCTGAGAGGGCTCCTTGTCTTACTCGACGTCCCCTCTCTCTCCTGGTCCAATTTGCGACCTCCTGGTCCCTCCAGGGCTACAGCAGCGTCCAAAAACGCTAACCGCACGATTTGCAGCTAGCAAGGCTTGTTGGCGTTCTTTCGGCGGGAAAACACTTCTGCACGACTCTCCACGGCGAGAGGGATCCGTCCACCAAAGGGGAAGTCTCTAGCCCTTTTCGTTCCTGCAGAAACCTCAGCTTCTTCTGTACAGTAGAAGCTTCTTTGCACCCGCAGCTGGCATTTCCTGGGCATCTGCCCATCTCCGACTTGCTTGTGACTTTTGGACTTGGTCCCCCTGTTCCACAGGTACCCTAGATTGGAAATCCACAGTTGTTGCATTGTTGGTTTGTGTCTTTCCTGCATTATTCCTCTAACACGACTTCTTTGTCCTTAGGGGAACTTTAGTGCACTTGGCACTCACTTTTCAGGGTCTTGGGGAGGGCTAATTTTCTAACTCTCACTATTTTCTAATAGTCCCAGCGACCCTCTACAAGGTCACATAGGTTTGGGGTCCATTCGTGGTTCGCATTCCACTTTTGGAGTATATGGTTTGTGTTGCCCCTATCCCTATGTGTCCCCATTGTATCCTATTGTAACTATACATTGTTTGCACTGTTTTCTAAGACTATACTGCATATTTTTGCTATGGTGTATATATATCTTGTGTATATTTCCTATCCTCTCACTGAGGGTACACTCTAAGATACTTTGGCATATTGTCATAAAAATAAAGTACCTTTATTTTTTTAGTATAACTGTGTATTGTGTTTTCTTATGATATTGTGCATATGACACTAAGTGGTACTGTAGTAGCTTCACACGTCTCCTAGTTCAGCCTAAGCTGCTCTGCTAAGCTACCATTATCTATCAGCCTGAGCTGCTAGACACCCTATACACTAATAAGGGATAACTGGGCCTGGTGCAAGGTGCAAGTACCCCTTGGTACTCACTACAAGCCAGTCCAGCCTCCTACACTCACGACCTACCTTGTGCCCTAAGTAGGCCATAGAGGACTTAAAAGACAGTTTGGTTCCCCATACCATAGACAACACCCTTTGTATATCACCTGTACACTCTTCTTATATGTTATTTAACACAGCAATATCATCCAGGTAGGCCACCCAAAATGCCTGTAAACCACTGAGAACATTGTTCACTTGTCTCTGAACTGTGGTTGTGAAATACTGCAGCATAAACAGCATTAGCATTCACAGGTGGAAACCATCAGAAGTGGAGAAGGTTGTTTTCTCCATGGCTTCTGGTGTCTGGCAATTAGCCAGTCGTCACTATTCAAATCAAAGGTACTGGGATACTTTGCTTCTCCCAATATTTTCACAAGCTTATCAGTTCTATGAATAAATCAGGAATGTTTCTTAGAGCCAGCATTAAAGCATTAGCAGATGCACAGGTCCACCAATCCTGACTTGAGCAAAAACACCAGTCGCATGGTCCTTTATCTGCAAGATCAGATAGTGAGAAGCCTTTATCATCAGTGGAGAAATGAAGACAAGGACCAGGGTGGAAATTATGGGTGGCTACCATTTTCCCTTAGGAATCAGCTAAAGTCATGGAGATATGCAGACTTGCTTTAGTGCTGTATATGGAAGAGAAAGAAGACCCAACAACCTCCACTAGAAGCTACCCTGCACCAGACAGGAGAAAGTGACCCGATACTGAGGAAGAAAACACAAGTCTCAGCTGACTGAAGGAAATGCTGTGAGTGCATCTCAAGGGACTCAGCCATGAGTTCCTGCCAGCTTGCCAGGAGAAGCAAATTCTACAGCTAAGTCAAGGAGTAGCTGCATCACCTTCAGAAGTTTATAAAGATGAAAATGCTTTGTGTCCGACTGGAGCCATGCCCTGTAGATATCAGTAGTAAGTGCCATTTCACACTCCTAGTATGCAGTCTACATCACCAAGGAAGAGGAGACAATGCTGGTCCCAGAATAATGTGAACCACTGTTCTAGCCCCTACTGCTCTAGAGTTATCACTGGTAAACGTCATGGTCCTCTATAATCCCAGTGTGACTAGTAGCCCTTGGCTTCCAGTGATATTCTAGATTTCTGTGGCTTTCCCTGGTCAATGCATCATTAGAAAATCTCTACAATGCCAAGTAGAAACTGAAGTAGAGGCATCCAAAAATGTACTTACTGACTATGGAACATGGTGGAAACTGGACTGCTACTTTTCTAATAGTCCTTAACTTTATCCAAATGACCAGTTGAGCACTTATCTTGGACTGAGACCTCAGTGACTTGGGCTGTGACCTCTAGCGGTTATCAGTGGCCTCTAGTGGTTATCAGCCATCTCTTCACTTGGTTGTTGCTGGTAGTTGCCAAGGATTTTTTGGGTAAAGAATCTGTGAAAATGTTTTTGATGCTTTAGGTGTGAACTATTTTAGGGGTTTCTATGTTTCTTCTAGATATTCCCTAAGAACCACAAAAGGCCACATCAAAGTAAAGCCTAGGTGAAAGCATTTCTGCCTCCGCTGCACGCTGCACCCTTCAAACCTTTTTTTCAGCTGAAGGACCCATGCGAATTCTTACTTTGCTCAGCCACCTCAAAGCATGCCATAGGACTCAATGTTAATCAGAATGTGAGTGTCTAGTGCAGAGGAGCTATACAAATACATAGGATTGGATCTTGGAACCCAGAAGATGATAGGACCTTCTGGTTTTGCATGTGTGTCATATTTTTGAGTACTGTTTTCGTTACTCATTAATAAAGTACTTCTCTTTAATTAAAGTAAAGCAGAGCCTAAACATTGTATTTATGAAGTAATAGCTACTGTATCTAGTGATTCTGAATTCTAAAGCCCCACCACCCTCTGGAGTATATAGTGCTTGCCCTCACAAACTTAAGAGAGTAGCTTGCCTCTTGGTTATCCAGTTTGGAATGTAAGAGTAATGTGGACATGGGACAACAAATGTACAATTCCTTACCAAAGTAAGGTAAGGCCCTATATCTTATGAATGTCCCAGATCTGAAAGAAAGGGGTGGAAGCCCCAAACAGTTAATACTTCAAACAGCATTATTTTTAAATGATCCTTCCAAAATGATACCTTCCTGCAGAAACCTGTGAGTATGGATTTGTCATAAAATTCTTAATGTCCACTACAATCACTGAGATGGGTAGTACAGCCCTGTTGGAGGTGGCACGCTCTGGTCGGCTGTGGCAAGGCCCCAGCCAGGCAGAATCTTGCCACTCCCTTCAGGGGTGGGTGATTACACTTGCTGATTTACCTGCAGTCAGCCTTTCGTACCTTGGCACAGAGTAGTCAGATTTATCACAGAGGCAATGTGTAAAGCAAGGACACAGCACCACCCCAACACAAATGAGCACAAATGAGACTTCACACACCGTGTGGGTATATAAAAATTGTATTCAACACACACATTGTAAACAAACCATGAGTATCATGGCAATCAGGGCATAAATCACGTTTAGCAATAGATTTCACAATATTCAGCCCAACTGTGTGTAACAACAACAACAGTATGTACAAGTGAGAAAACAATACTTTCCCTCCCTGCACCCTCGTTCAGTGTCAGAACAAGACCCACCCTAGAGTTTACCAACTTTGATGTAACACTTAAACTAAGGGTGCACCCTGGTTCCCAACCAGGGCCGGCATTAGGGCGGTGTGAGCAGTGCGGTCGCACTGAGTGCTGACTTGAATTGGGGGGCGCTGACCTCAGGGGGGCGCTGTGATTAGCAATAACTTAGAAACTTGTGATTTTAAAGCACCTGCTGAAAAGTTCCTTGTGCATCCAGACTTTAAGAAACAAATAAAATGTCACAATACCTCTTGTGATTAATGTTCCTGTAGGGAGAGAGATCGGTGTTTTGTCTAGCAGCACCTTTGACTGTCCATAAAGTAGCGTTGAGGGTTAATATGCCTGCTGCAAAGAACAGAACTATGTTTTATGTGGATAGCTGAGTGGATTAGTAAAGCCAGCCTTTACAAATGCTTTAAAACAAATGACTGTATGTGAAAAGGGGGCTATGGAGAGATGGGGGACACATTTACCAGGTGGTAGAGAGTGAATCCAAGGAGGTGGTCATGGGTTGGGAGCACCAAAAAAGACTGTTGCACACGGCGCCATTAGCACAAAAGCCGGCCATGTTCCAAACGCTAGCAGCAATGAGTACATACAGGGGTGTTGTGACACTTCTACATAGCACTTCGGCCTGGGCCGCACTAGTAAATCGTAATGGTGATCTCAGGCATTTCCTGGCAGATGAACGTGACCAGTAACACCACAGTGCTGACCTCGCATTCACCTGCATTCACTCTTGCACATCCACTCTACACCGCCAGGTGGTGCTGCAGGTATCAGCCAGCTCATGTGCACACAATGTCATGCGCACGCGCTCCCAGCACCCTAATGCAGTGCCCTGAGGACTGGTTAGAGAATGCCATTGTGTTTTCAGGCACCCTGGGTCCCCCAGCCGCAGTGCACCCACCAACCAACTTCAGTTATCCCCCCCACCACAAACCATAGATTGAGATAACCTTCCCCCTGGATACTAGGCCATTCCTCCTAGTCACACTACGCAGGAACCCAGGGACAAACTGGGAGGGGGGAAGGAAAGACAACAGCCAATTCAGCAACAATTAGCAAGAAGATGGTTGGGCTTCCAGTAGGAGGTTCACTCAGAGTCCTGCAACACATAGAGGTGAGTCACTGGAGCCACCCAATATCAACCGTGGGACCCCGCCAGATAGTCAGCATTACAAAATAGTTACTAATTTTGGCACCTCTGGAACGCAGGTGCACCATCGGGCGTGTTGACTTGAGTCACCCTTGACTATGCCAGTTGCTCACAACAAGTTACTAGGTCTGCACTGTCTTTACAAGGAGGCACTACGTCTGTTGCATGAAGACTTGAGTTGCACCAGATGGTTACGTTGCCACGTGAAAAGTGTTCAGTTCTGTACCTACACAAAAATGAAGTGCAACGTCAGGGGACTGATGATCTGAATCGCCCCCAGCCATATGATCACTCCAAAGACAATGCCCATTGTGGCACCTCCTACAGCAGAAAGCACTACTCTGGTGTGTGATGACTTGAACCACACCAGACACTCCCAGATGCTCCAGCAAAGAATGTAAATACTGCACCTCTCTGGAATGAGGCACGTCTAGTGCTTGATGACTCGAGTCGGTCTAGCTCATCTGGTCACACAAGGAACTTTGTTTCCATACTACCCTGAAATGAGGCACAATATCTGGTGCACAATGTCTTTACTTGCACCAGATTCCACAGTCACACACTTCAACGCATGTTCAGCCATGCTATAGGAGGCAGTGTATAACACAGTTCCACTTGACCCCCACCTCTGAGGGTCGTAATAATAAAACCACCTTTACCATTAGAAGGGGTTTGTCACTCTGAATCCAAAAATACCAAACATCATGAGGCTGCTACTCTCCAATCCACTATTGCAGACAGACCTAATAAGACTCTTTTCTCCCATGTTACCTTATGGGCAGAGCAGCTCCCATGAGCAGTGTGAACATACATGGGTGTTCCGCACTCCCTGGGCGCATGTGCCCTGGTGCATATACAAGACTGCAGTGGCAGGCTGGACACTTAGGTTACAGCCACCACAAGGGGGCAAGTGCACCTCTACTGGCCTGTGCTATCAGGTTCCACCTCTATTTTGGAATCCCCATGTGCAAATGTGCACACTCTGGCATGTGCTGCTAGAACCAATATTTATTTAGAAAACCACCAATCTGCCAGTATGCACGGAAGAGCTAGCACCAGACTCACTCTAGTTATGATGCCCTGGTGCAAGTAGGCACCCGGAGGCCAGCTATGCCAGACCCAATATATGTAAAACCTCCCTCATGTAGGTGGGCACACCATGGCCTATTGGGCCATGCTCCACGACTACAAAGGTCCTTGTATGCAAGTGCACACCTCAGGGCATGCCAATGCTGGTCCCTTACACATTGGTCAGCACCACCTCATAATCAGTAGAGGACATGCATGTGCACTTCCACCCTGCAACTACTGGGGGGCAGTGCTCAGGGCCCAAAGGCCACTACTAGGGGATCAGCCCATCTCGTGGGTGCATCCAACCCCCTCAAGGTAGGGGAAACCCACCTGGGGGTCTTCCCTACCAGAGCACAGTGCCCTTCGTATACCTGCCCTGCTCTATGCATAACACCTGCCCCATCTTCGGGGTCTTCCAGGGTAGAGGTAAGGCTGGCTCAGGGTTTGTCCCTGCATAGGGGCTGCCACCCTGAGCACAGGCGCACTACTGCCCCTGCCAGCTCATCCAGTCGGGCCGAAGACATGGTTGACATGTTCTTCTAGGGGAGGCATGCACAGTGCAATGTCCCCCTAGTAGCCAGGGCTCTACCTGCCCCGGATATGTGGGATACCTTTGTTACAGGGTCTGCCTAGGTACAGCACCTCAACCATGCCAATATCTGTCCCTTCTAAACATAGGTAGGAAGGGCACATGCATTTTCCCACTGCCACATAGTGGAGAAGTGCGCAGAGTCCTAAGGTCCCCACAGGAAGTCAGCATAGACTGGGAGAAAAAAAAGCAAAACGTTTTAGCGAACTTCCCCGAGAAGTGCCATGTCCAAAAAGTCCCTATAAATATTTTACAAAAAGGGTAAACCAAAGAGATTAATGCTTACATTCAATATTGTAAAGAAGTAAACCAAACTGTGTTTCAGAGGTAATACACTTGTTTAATGGCCATGTCATTTATTTTTAAAACTGTGCTGAATTGAAGTACTGGCAAATTTTTTTTTTATACAATTCTAGCAGTCAGGTCACTCACTTTAGGAACAGTAGTTAATTTTAGTTACGTTTTCAACTGTTGAAAAAATGCTACCTATTATTTAAGGACAAGAGTTTTTGAACTAATTTCTTTGAAACAAATTATTTCACTCAGTTTTAATTTCAGTTGCTTGTTTCAAGATTTTCACTTAAGCCCTTTGCAAGGTAGTGGTTCTGTCTGAAGGGAATTGTTGTTACACGCTCTGCTCATGGCTTCCCGATATTCTACAAAATTCTCATTTTAATTAGGCCTCTGATTCTAAACAAGCCACTTGTTCAGTCGGTGTAATTGAATGTGTCAAATACAATTAAAAGTTATTTCAACTTATTTTACTTATGTAAGTCTCTTGGAAGGACTATCCCAAATTACTGAAATCGAATTACTCACTCGATCCAAATCCCTGGGCTATCCTCTCTTTATAGAATGAAATACAGGTGTTGAAAGTATTGCAAAAACATGTTCAAAATCACAAATGTGTGTATGTTAAATGTATTCATGTATGAATGTTAAAAATTGCCTTGATAGCAACTCAGTGCTGAACAATGACAGGACATACAATACATAGGAGAAGGTAGGGAAGCTGGGGTTAATGGGGCAGGTTATAACAGGAGAGAGAAGGCTTAAGGATATTGTGGGAGTTGGCAGATTGAGAGTTGAGAGGTCTGGGACAGTGGGCCCTAGCGAGGGAGGACTGGGATCAGGGTGGGATGCAGGACATGACCAAGGTGTATAAGGGGGCATTCTTCAGAGTCATTCTCATATCCCAGTAGGTTACTCTGTGTAGATGTGTAAAGAAGAGTTTGACTTCCTTCAGAGGTCAAGGAGGGATTGTACCTGGTGGAAATCTACTGGGAAGCAGATCAACACTCACTGAACCTCTGAATCTAGGAAGAATATACTTGGAATCATTTTTTTCCTTGCTGGACGTCCCAAAATCCAGTCTTCCAATTTGATAGTTGTGCAAATTGCCAACTCATCTGTTGACTTGATTTTGACTGCCAAGAATAGTGTGATGCCATCCTTCACTGCCTGGTAGATGATCAGACATGTCTTGAAGGTAATGCAACAGGCATAGGGAGATAGTATAGTTATCCTAAAGTTGCTGTCATCCTGACAAACTTATGAAGACAATTGCTGAGGCAACCTCCTGCATGAGGAGCCCTCTTCAGGGATGTCAGATGAGTCTTGAGGACAAGAGCCTCAACAGCATCTCTGCCACTGACATGATAGAATATGTGCCAGGAGTGAATGAGGCAGGATGAGTAGATCAGGGAGTTGATGCCAATGAATTTTAGCCTTCACCTGAAGATGGATGAAGGAATAATCCCAGTTAGTAAATGACTTTTACAACATGGTCTTTATCGTGCAATATTTACCACACAACTACATTTACAACGAAGGTCTTTACCACATATGGCTTTACCATGCATGGTTTTATCGTGCATAGGTAGGTATTTGTTGGCTGGTTTGCAGTTAAGGGGGGGGAATTTAGCGCCCCCCCCAAAGTAAATGGGAAGTGAGGGTTATAGGAGATTGTGAGTGTTTCTTCAGGAATTTGGGAATTTATTGGAGTGCGGATATTTATTTCGCAATTTTGATTTTTTAACATGTTTATTTCTCTTTTCATTTGATTTTTTGTTCATCTTTTAAGAGTGGGATGTAAGACTTTCAGGCACTTTCCAAGTGACTGTTCAATATATGCTGCTCCCCTAGGCATCCCTTCAGCACTATCACCACAATCTTCTTCAGTTCCCACCTCCACCGAACATACATCCACCTCTGCAAATAAATGTCCTTCTTCCATAACTACTGTATCGTCAATCATCATTCTTGATAACACTACCCTATATTCCAATCCATAAGAATAAAGTGTGCAGTGCGGGAAACACCCGGGCGAACGAGACCAGAACCACGAGGTTGTGAAAAACGAAAGCGAAACAACGCTTTTGTTTTCCACGACTTCCTGGTTTTGGTACCTTAACCACGCATGTCTGAACAACGTACATGCGTGGTTAAGGTACAGAAGGGAGTCGGAGTGGATGCAGTGAAGAAGGAGGTAAGTTGGGCTGGGACTGGGGCTGTTTTTGGGGGGGCTGGGGGTGATTAGGGTTTGGGGGGCAGGGTTTAGGTTTTAGGGGCGGGGTGGGGGGCTGGGGGTGATTAGGGTTTAGGGGAAAAGGGGTAAGTGTTTAGGTTTAAGGGGTGGGGTGGGGGGCTGGGGTGGAAGCATGCTGGGTCGTGCATGCTGATTGGTAATGCCTTTCCCAGGAATGCGTTTACAACAGTAAAATCATTGTAAACGCTTTTTGTGGTAAAGGCATTAGTGTTTAGAATGGGGTTGTTGTTCCGACCTCGTTGTTGAGCCACGGGTGGTTTAGGCACCCATGGTTCCGACATATAACAGTGCAGTGCTAATAATGTAATGTTTTCCACCTTACTGTTTCTAGCGGCCTCTTAGGTTATCTAGACTTCGCACTCAGTGTACATAATGTCTCTTCATAGATTTCAATAAAAAATGTCTCATTATTGGTAACACCCTCTATAATTCTATATGTGGAATATATATAAATCAATCTAGAGAACAGTCTTTTCTCGCGCCTGTTGTTATCTTGTGTGACATCACAACACCTGCAGTCGCATTCCGCAGCTTTTCACAGGTGCTTCAAAGCCACCATTTGATATCCGTTCTCAAATCTTACTTCCTTAGAAATAGGCCAATAGGAGTTACCATGAAGTAATTACTACTAATTTACTAGAGGAGGAACATATTGCCACATTTGCAAGCATCACATGTTTAGTCTTTCTCTGTTACACACAATTGTTAAAAGGTTGTAGAAAGAATATTTGCATTCATTTGAAGAACGTCCTTGTAGTTAGTGAGTAGTGCTCTTATTTTGTGTTTTATTTTGGACAGTGGTGCCAGTGGCATAATTTTACCACTGTGCCACCTGATGTTGACTGGCCACTCTCTACCACATTAAAAATGAGACCGGAAGGTGTGCACTGCTGTGTTGGGCAATGAGTCCCACACTGCAGAGTCTGTGTGGTAAGGGACGTTATGGATCCATTTATTGATCCATTGATGTGCTGCACCTGCAATCAGTTTTCACCATAACTTTCAAACCAGCATTACCATAATATTAGCTTTCGGTAGGAAGTATATTAGATTGTTTTTATTTCCCTCGACATTGTATTGAACTTTTCTCCTTTTTGTGGTGTGTGAATACACACAGTTCAAAGACACCAGAGCGATGTAGTGCACGCATATGAAAATAGAAACAAAATAGAAAACAGGTTGCATTGTCACAGGTGGGGGTAAAATGAAAAACTACACATGTAAAGACACGCTGATACACAGACGGATGTCCAATAAACAGACAACAAGAAAAACAGACTTCCAGTAACCAAAAACCGAAGCACATGTGGACTATATGATGCTGAGGAACTCAATAAGGACAAGTAAACAGAAGATGGTGCAGGAACAGTTTTCAGAGTGCTCGGTGCTATCATCGATGTTATATCACTGAACGCATGTGGATTCTGAAAAGTCCAAGCATCACACAAAGAACAAGTTTCTCAAATAAGTCAAACCTATCCAGCAGGAGAGTGGTAAGGGTGAGTATGTTGTTAGTGCTACATTTGGGAGCACATTGTGTGGTAAAACTGTCATTTATCGACAACACTTTGCACTGAAATGACTGCTAAATTTCCGCAGACATACAAAACACTAATGTGTGGAAATTGGGTTTCAGTGATTATCAGTCATTTACTAATCCTTAGTGTCTTGATATCAAAGTCTTTGTTTCCATCACACTTCAGAATTAGGAAAAAAGTACTTCAGTTGTGCTTTCCTATTTGTTTTGAAGTATTTGTAGAGTTCATTTAGAAGAATGTAAGTGTTGTGTGAGACAAAAGTGTCATCCAAAAACATTTCTTTTAACACCAGCAGGATTGTCACATAGTTTACTTTAGAAACTCCTCGCACTTTGCAGAGAGAGAAAGAAAAGTAAACAACAGTAGCTAGGTTAAAAGAATAGGCATTTATTTGCCAGGAACAGACTGAAGTTTGACCCCTGTCTTTGAACGCACAGCAAATGTGACAAAATAAAAACAAAATTTAAATGCCTCTTTATTCCTCATTCACCTTCAGAAGCTGCACAGAAAGAAAAGCCCAACAAATACGTAGACTGCTACGCAGGCAGATTTATAGACAGACAGAAAAACAGTGAAACATTCTGAGAAAGAATAAAGTCATTGAACCCCCAACAAGAGAATAAATGAACAGCTGTAAGCTGGCAACAGATCTTTTCATGTTGAGACCTCACTATTTAGAACTATGGCATCCGTAGGGTTAAAATAAGGCAAT
This sequence comes from Pleurodeles waltl, assembly GCF_031143425.1. Classification (NCBI taxonomy): domain Eukaryota; kingdom Metazoa; phylum Chordata; class Amphibia; order Caudata; family Salamandridae; genus Pleurodeles; species Pleurodeles waltl. The sequence continues at coordinate 904,468,492 of NC_090443.1, forward strand.
CCTAGCCCTTTATCCTTCTGTAGTCACTAAAGTGAGGACCAATCTGTTATCTAACAGTAGCACCTGTTCTTTACGGTGAAACTGTTACGCAGACAATACACTAAAATCAATTTATTGCCACAGTTGCACTATTAGCTGGTAAAAGTGTAACATTTACGGAGTTACGTTTCACAAACCTGCAGGGTCAAATCCTGGCAGTGATGACCTAGGGCTTTGTAGAACACTCGGTTAAAACGTGGTGGATATCTCGTGCGCCCTGTTAGAAGTGTTACATTCTGTATTTAATTATTAATTTGGCTGACCGGATATCCGCGGCGCTCGTGACGGAGTATCCAGTCCACCAAAGCCTAAAAAACACAGGCTTACTTCTTGGGGTTGATAAAAGGAGTACCAACGAACTGAGGAAGCAAACACATACGTTGCAATCCCTCACAGACAGGTCTCTTTGTTATGTGTGCTACATGGCCAATTATTAACATGTTTTCGACGGAAGCCTTACAAATTGCGTTGAAAAGCGCTGCCTCTATTTTTAATTTCCGTGCTCATGGAATCTGCTTCAGCGCAGTTTGCCTTTTCTACAAAGTGGCGCCATTTTGCAATCAGTGCGGTATTCTTTGACGCACAAAAACGTTAGGTTGCAGTCCCAGCGCTAGATTGCATGTTTGTTCTCCCTGCATTGTCCTGAGCCTCATTTCCATGTGTAAAGCGGTGGAACAGCTGCCTCCTCCAGATTTCGCCCCGGCTGACGCTCGGGCCAGTGCAGGGAATAAAACCAGCGCGCTTTAGTTCCCGCCCTCACAAAATCACCTTGATTTTAGGCTGGCTAGACTTCACCTTTGAGGTAACGGCACGCAAGGGCTACATGCTAAACATGGAGGACGCATGCACTAAGGTTTCTGAGAGGGGTTTGCTTGTGTTTTGGGTAATCCTTCTCACATATAAACGCTCAGCACCGATTGCTTTTCATGCTAGATTAGTGCTCCTGCGGTCAATTTGCTTTTACCAATGTCAGGGCCCTACAGTGCGGGATCATCTGTCGCATAGCAACTGCCTGAGCTGTAGTGGAGGCAGCCATGCATAAAAGATTACACATGATGGCAGGGCACAAGTGTGAAGATTCTCAGAATTAGATACAATCTCAGCATGAATATGAACTGCAGAAATGACATGGAGGATATTTTCCAGTCGCTGTGTTTTCATATTTATCAGACGGATTAGGGACGGCGATAGTTTGGCTTGCCCCCTGCTCGAAGGAAATTGTTTTAAAACTAGTGTGGTACGAGAGGAAGTTGTTGACATCCACATCATTACAATGCCTATGTTCGCAGGCTGCCGGTAACCGTGGTCGGTCAGCTCGCCCACCAGCAACAAAGCTTGTGGGAGAGCAGGCGTAGCAATTGCTTGTCCAATCCCTGTCCACCCCCTACTGCTAAGAGGGAGCATTTATTTGCATATCTTGTTCTTGAAATTGGTTCCCACTGTGTCATTTCAATTTATTGAGTTTCTTCACATTTCCTAGCCATATATATCCTGAAAGCGAACATACCAGGATTAGGAGGTATATTCAAAAGATAGGCAGCTGGACCAATTTAAGGCTCAAAGCATGGCTCCCACAGGCATTCTTTCGAGAGCCTCATGGGAAGTTGGATGACTCAATCCTGTATCCTTCAAATGAGAGGAGAATCATTTTCGGTGTGTTTCCAGGGAAAGCGAAAGTCAGAAAGACATTAGTCACACGGAAACAAAGCCTAATGTTTTGTTTTAGTCCCTGAGGCTCAATAGTTTGGTAGCCAACTTGATGGGCCTGAAGTCATGTTCAATAAACCACACAATTTAATCCTTTAGGACAGTGGTTCCCAACCTGTGGTCCGGGGACCCCTGGAGAGTCCGCGAAGCCTCCTCAGGGGGTCCGTGACTGCTTAGAAAATGTGATAATAATTACAGATTAGGTCCCCAGCTTTCAGTAATGACTCATTGGTGGGGTCCCCATATTCCAATAATGATTCAGCGGAAGTCCCTGGGTTCCAGTACTGATAAAGTGAAGGTCCACAGAAGCCAAAAGGTTGGGAACCACTGCTTTAGGATACACATAGATATCTACTTGAATGTATAAATGCACAAAATGTTTTTTTGAGATAGACCAATGGTTAGTTTAGAAATAGGCCAATAGGGGCTAGATTTGAAGAAACTACTTTTAGGTTAAACAAGTAGCAATGAGGGAACACCTTTAGAATAACAATGTTGACTGCCATCAGATTCAGGCATCAATCTTTTCTCAACAGCATCTTGAGTGCCTGACAGCAATGACTTTGATCTACTGGTAATGTCTAAAAGAGTAGTACTCCCTAAGAAAGTTAAAAACTAAAGATGACGACCTCTGAATAAAGCCATGTGCCCAATGGTACAACGTTGGGCATTCTTAAGTGAATTTACCCATTGAATGGAATTATTAAAATGCTCAGGGTGGTCTTTTTGAATGTGATCTTTGGGCCTGCCCACTCTCCAGTTCAGCTGAAGCCCTGGCTTCTGTTTCCCTGGTCAAGGTCCACCAACCATATTTAGAGATCTCCACTTGTTTGGTGAAGATCTCTAAGAAGTAAGTGCATCACGGTAGCAGCTGGCGTACTATCGTCACTGCTAATGCCAAGCTAGCCGCCATGTTTCTTTGGCTCAGTCAGCATTTGCATTTTCTTTTTCAGAAACAAACCTCCAACATTGAAACTTGTTTCTGAAAAAGTTAATGGCCCTGTCGTGCAGGAAGATTTCTCTTTGAGAATGTGAGTCTTTGTGTGTTTTTTTGCCAAGGTCTTCTTTGGCTATGGAAAATGATTGATGTTGCCTCACGTTAAGTAAGGTAGAGTGGCTGGCTTTTTAGTTAAACAAAAAAACTCTTGCTTTGTGACTCTGTATATTAAGAACAAAACACTTTGGGGGTCATTCTGACTTTGGTGGACGGCGGAGGCCGCCCGCCAAAGTTCCCCCGACAGAATACCGCAGCGCGGTCAAAAGACCGCTGCGGTAATTCTGAGTTTCCCGCTGGGCCGGCGGGCGACCTCCAGAAGGCCGCCCGCCCACCCAGCGGGAAACCCCCTTCCACGAGGATGCCGGCTCCGAATGGAGCCGGCGGAGTGGAAAGGGTGCGACGGGTGCAGTTGCACCCGTCGCGATTTTCAGTGTCTGCTATGCAGACACTGAAAATCTTTGTGGGGCCCTGTTAGGGGGCCCCTGCAGTGCCCATGCCATTGGCATGGGCACTGCAGGGGCCCCCAGGGGCCCCACGACACCCGTTCCCGCCAGCAAGGTTCTGGCGGTCAAAACCGCCAGAACCAGGCTGGCGGGAAGGGGGTCGGAATCCCCATGGCGGCGCTGCCTGCAGCGCCGCCATGGAGGATTCCTCAGGCCAGGGTAAAACCGGCGGGAAACCGCCGGTTTCCCTTTTCTGACCGCGGCTTTACCGCCGCGGTCAGAATTGGCCTGGATGCACCGCCAGCCTGTTGGCGGTGCATCCGCGGTCCGCCAGGGTCGGAATGACCCCCTTTATCTGGGAGGACCAACAAACATGGTGATCTCTCAAACAGTGCTGTGCCTTCTGTGGAGCCACAGGTGACGTGACTGCACTGAAGGTACAAATAGATTGCCTGCCTGCCTTATGAGGATCTCAAATATGGCAGGATGTCCTCCACCAATGCAGGACCACTGAAATTATGCAATTCTTCAGGCATGGCATTTGCCACATATCCCATCATGTGCTGCATAATCTGCAGATTTTAGCAAAACGAATGTATCTAGCACAAACAGATCAACTGTTACTAAAACTGTGGCAACATCTTTTTTTTGTAGTGAAACCTATCTTATAAAATATATATTTTAATGTACAAGTAATCTCAAAATAAAATATTTAAATTTACATACATTAATTATAAAAAATAATGTATGCAAATGTCTATTTACCAGCACATAAAAATATAATTAAATATCTTTCCAAAGAAACTCATTATTAATTTCTTAGAAATATAAACTATTTTTTAGAGATCTGTTAAATTGTAAAAAATATTTTGAATACTTTTTAAAGAAACTCCCATATATCTATACACACATACTGTAACGGAAGATAAGTAGATATGTGTACAGCAGTTTGACAGCATAATTAAAAACTGACATAATCAGAAATTACTAAATACATAATGCAAACAAATGTAAACAATATGGAACACATAGTCATTCACTAAAATTGTTAAAACATTTTTTAAAACCTAAACCTTACTTGTGAGAGTTACCTGTACCATTCTAATTCCAACCTTACATATGTTGGAATAAGTACACATCATTTATGGAAGAGCATAGTTGCTATTCTATCACCATAACAAAAAACAGTGAAGTGAGTTCATATAATTCTGAGGGAACATATACTTCTGGTCCTACAAACATTGGGATAAATAAATATTGGGGAGGTGTATATTTATTTTTCTATATCCAGTCCAACAAATATTGAGGCAATTGCATATAGCTGGGGCTATTTTTACTTCTCTAAAACCATTCATATGAACATTGAGTCAGTCCTTTTAATTGGAAAGAGAGAATGTTTATTATTCTAACTTCAGTCCTTTAAATATTGGTGCAATTGCATGTAACTAGTGGGGAATATTTACTATTCTAACTCCAGTCCTACACACTTAAAGATGCATGTTTATAACTGGGGATGCACATTTACTGTTCTCATTCTAGTCCCACACACACTTGGGTAAGTTCATATAAAATGGGGCATATTTACTTTTCAAACTGTATTCCAGCAAAGGTTAGGTAATTGGGTGTAATGTGGGATGGTGTCTTTACTATTCTAACACCAGTTCTACAAACACTGGGATAAGCACATATAATTGTCTGCAGGGGAGAGGCAGTTATATTTACTATTCTAACTCTAGTGCAGCAAATACTGTTTTGATTTCATGTAACTGGAGGGAATATTAACCATTTCTACAGTGCCCCAGGCCCTACCTGAGACTAATCTATGCTTGGTCCTCGCACCACGTAAGGGTCTTTTGGATCCCATTCTGTGTGTCCACGACTCATGCAAAGCTCCTCTTGCCGTTAACTCTATCTCTAGCCCTCTCTCTTTCTCCTGCTCCTTCATTCTCTCAGGTTCTTTTTGTTGAGTTCTTGCTTACATTTTGTTGTCTTTTTGCTGTCTGCTTTTGCCGTTGATTGCCTCTACTGATTGTCTCTGCCTTTGTCTTATTTTGCCACTCTCATTCTCCTTCTGCTTGTTCTTTCTGCCACTCTTTCCGCCACTCTCTCTTTTTGCGTGTTCTATCATGCACCACTTTCACTCATTCTACTCGCTCTTTCCTTTCCACATTCTGGCTAATTTCTACTAGTTTTGATTTTTCACTGTTCCCTTTTTCTGAGTTGCTACTTCAGCTGTTTGTGCCTCCTCTATTCTGTTCCACTTTTGCTTTTTGGGCCTTCTGTCAGTTTTGCCTTTTGCCCTCTTTTCACACTCAGTTGCTTTCTTCCAACACTTTCCCTCCTTTTCCTCCCCATGTGCTTCTTACATTGTTTCCTGCTGTCCCAATCTCCTGCCTTCTGTGCCCCTACCAGCTCTGCCCACTATCCTTTGATCTGCCCCCATCCCAGAATCTAGTTAATGCATGCAGCTTCCCTCGTGTTAAAACTCCAGTGGACATACGCTGCATGCACACTGCCAGCATACCAGAGGTGCACCAAATGCAAGCCTGTCTGTGCCCGTCCGCACCCCACTTGATCCAAGAACCCAGTTCCTCCCACCATCCACTGCTACCAATCATGAACCTCTGGATACTCACACTCAGCCGTAGCTCACCACGCTGCTGCCATGCTGCACCACACAACACTGTGGGAACTTTCTCCTGTGCCTTCTGCAAGTCCTCATGTGCTCCACTACACCCACTGCTCACCACTTCCGCACCAACAGCACCAACCTCTTGACTTCCTCACACTCACACAGAGCAACAACTGACTGTGCAACACTCTACACTCTCATGCATGCTTCTCAACACCTGCTTACTCATCAAACACACCGTGAAGATCTGCGATTTGTGGTACCACCATGCAGCAGACCTGCTATTCCTCACTGAGACCTGGATGAGCTCTTTACATCACCACTGCATCCATCATGGCTACAAGATTGCCACAGAAAACATTCAGCACTAGCCAGGGGGCAGAATCGCCATCATATTCAGGGACTCCTTCAGTCGCACCACCTCCATGGACTCATCCACCAGCAACATGGAAGACCTGTTGTTCTAACTTCACATCACATCCAACTTTAAAAAAAGATATGGATAGTGCACCACAGCGCAAAGTCAGTAAAGTCCAGTAACACAACATTGTCTTTTAAAAACTTTTTTTACTTTCTTTGCCGACCGGGACGGACATGGCTGATCCCTTATGTTATGGGTAATAATAGGTTGGACATTTAATTCCAATAATATGGAAAGACAATCAATTTAAAGACTATGCAAATATAAGCCCTGAAGAAGTCCTTTTGTGTAGGACGAAACGCGTTGGCTGATTGCTCATTTGTTCAAGAAAAAGCAATAATAAAAAATGAAGATTTTTAAAAGACAACGTTGTGTTACTGGACTTTACTGACTTTGCGCAGTGGTGCACTATCCATATCTTTTTGCATGTAATCCTTTCAGGATTACCCCTGTGGTGGCAGGTGCCGTGATTTGTGCACAGGTATAGCCATAGATATTGGGTGACAATATAGTTCACAGAGTTTTAATATTTATGGTAGTCCAAGACAGGTGCAGTTGTAAGGTTTAACCTGCCACCAATTCAGTAGCAGTTCACATCCAACTTTACCCTGAGTGGCACCCTCTACAGACCATCACCACTGTGCACCAACGTCACCAACAACATCATGGACTTTGTCCGTCACTCCTGTCATCTCTCGACTTCAGCTTGTTCATCCTCCTTGAAGACCTATACTTCCAAGTAGAAGACCATGCCAACCAAAACTCAACAGTAATACCCAAAGACTTCTGAAATCTATCCCTTACTCAATGCATGAATAGACCTACAAATTCCGCTGGACACTTCTGGACCTGATTTTCACCTTCTTTAACAAAATCACAGTCAAGAAGCCCCCTCTGAACACAACAGCAGCATGCCAGAATCCATTACAACCTCAACAAATAGAACTTTGACTGCATGGACACCCTGGCCCCATTGAAGCACAACAAAGCCACAAGATCCAGACCTCCTTCTCATTGGTACACGGAGGAGCTCAAGATGACAAAATGCACTTCAAAAAACTAGAGCGCAGATGTAGAAGAAGCCAAGACAATGTGGATAGGAACATCTACAATTCCACCCTGAGATGTTACCACCAACGGATCTGAACCACTAAACACACCACAATTACAAACCACATCGACACCAACACCAATAGCAACAAAGCAATCTTTGCCAGTGGAAAAGATTTCACCTCACCTGGGGCCACCCCCAAAACCATCACCTCCACACAGGACCTCTGCAGCAAGTTCTCAGCATTCTTCTGCCGCAAGATAACCTCCATATAGAGTAACTTTGACCCTAGATCGAGCCTAACAGATCTTGCAACACGACTCCTCATTTCAGCCAGGGAATCGACCTTGACCACATAACCCTCCATCGCTACAAACTAAACTGCCACCACACGCAGTCCATCCACTCCAGGGCCCAATTCATCCTCTGCTCCCACGACACCTTCACCAGAGGTCCATCAGCAAAGTGCTCACACCTATCCTAAATGTCTCCAGCTCATCAGCAAACCTTCATGGACATATGGTAATATGCCACAGTACTTCACCTGCTCAAGAAGCCATCAATGGACCTTTAACGCTTGCCGGCAACAGACCGATCTCCTTGCTACTGTATCTGGCCAAAGTGCTAGAGAACCCATCAACAGACACCTCATTAACCATCTCAGCGACCACCAACTCCTTGACATCACACAGTCCGGTCTCAGACCCAACCACAGCACTGAAACAGCACTCGTTGCCTCTACAGAAGATACCTGAATAATCCTATACACACAGCTGCCCTTATCCTCCTGGACCCCTCTGCTGCTCTCAACATGGTTTCCCACCCCATCATCATCCAACTCCTGCACTTGATTGTACCATCCAATCCAAGTACCCGGTCTCTTCCTGAACACTGTCTTTTAGGCTAATAGCAAAGAAGAGGAGGTGAGTCACCAGAAACATTTTTGTAGGGGGAGAATCTTCTAAACAGGGCATACGCCATTTTGTCTCACATTTAAGTGCTTTTGCAAAAGGCTAATGACATCAAGGTGCAGTATTCACACTTCATTGTGTTCATGTTTTGGGTGCTTTAGTTGCATTGTCACTACCTGCTGTGAGAACCATCAAAATTGTTAAAGAATAAATCTGCTCTGCGGAAGGAAACAAAATTACCTATGAAAGGGAACAACACCAAAGTGATTTCTGGGCATTAACAGTGGGTCAACATCCCCTATCTGGAAAATGTGTATAAAAGTAGGATCCACACTATCCCCTTGACCCCAGGTCCAAGTTATTTGGGATGAGCTGTTCCTGCTGGAGCAGGACCAAGGCTGGTGTGCATATGGTTAGATCCTGCCTGAGGTGGCATGGTGGGCAAAAAATAATGGATTAGGATGGGCCTGAGTAATTAGCAATGGCTGAGAGTAATTCAAGTATTCCACTTTTCCAGTTTTGTAGCCCAAGGTTTTTACTGACCAAAGGAAGGCATACTCCACAGAGTATTCTAGGACTGCTGGTATCTAGGGCTGGAATGTCTGATAGCCAGTCTCCAAGAGGTGAGAGAAGTCTGCACATCTTACCTGAGGGCTCTGGTTCTGTCTGTGGCCTATCCTGCTTAAAACGTGGAAGAAGCATCTGAATCTCTAGGAAAAGACTGCTAGAGGAGAAGAAGACCCGTTTCTGGGCCCAGAGTGCTGGGCAGCCAATATGAAAAGGACTGAACTGGGGAATGTGCTGATGTCAACCCAAACCCAGAGATTGGGTCCTAGTCTTCCTACCAAATTCCAGAACAAGTCTAGTGGGCTGAATCAGTCTACGACTGCAGTGTGTGTCAGTGAGCATGGGCATAAAGTACCTGCCTTCTGCCAGAAACCACATAACTGGTGCTCACTCTGCCTTGACACAGAGCCTTGCCATAGAAGACACAAGGCCATCCTAGTGGGAGAATTTCTGACAGAAAGGAACCTTGGGATGTTGTGGGATCTCAGCTACTCCTGCCTGGAGCCACCATACTAAAGCACCAGCACCGAGAGTCGAAGGCAGAGAAGCTGCCAGCCTGCAGTTTTGGGATCTGTTTGCAGGACCATTTGAATGTGCTCTGCTTACCAGCCGGTGTGTGCTTGTGGGTTCCCAAAGTCTGGAACACCAGGTAAGTTGAGACACATGAACTTGAACATTGACTGTGTCATTGTGCACCGTCACATGCCTCCATACTTGAAAACAAATAATAAAGTGATGGAATATCTGTCTGAAATAAACACTGATGATCTCTCAGGCACATTCCAGCCCATCGTTCTGCAGTCACTTTGCCACTATAGATAGAGATTGGCCTTATGAAAATTAGTCCATGACCTTCTGAAGGAACAGTCCAATCTGAAATGTCAAGCCATGATGCCTCAAGCGGGGAATAAAAGCACTGCACTTGCAGGTATGAGTGCAGCTGACTCTCACTCGTATGAACTGAGTTGCAATCCACAGAAAATCCTAGAAAGCCCTCCTGTATATATTCGTGTCTTTGACTAATCTTAAGCTTCATCAGTACCGGCAGTTTTCATATGCTCTCATGTCACCTTGGTATGTGATGTAGCTGATAAACCAAAAAAGTTAAAATACTGGAAGTAATTGGGCAAATATTAGTGATGATGGAAAGTCACTGCTATTAACCGTTTTTTTAACATCCTATCCTATGAGTTGATGATCTCTGTTCAGATCCCACTTAGCAGGTATGCAAATTACCTAATTATATCTTTATTATTGCTCAAGCGATCACCAGTGGTATGATTAATTTAGGACATTTTTCCATCACCTTGTTATTTTTTATTTTTTGGTAAAAAAATTTATTGCCATTTGTAATACTTGGGATCACAATGTTACAACATTATTCAATGCATATTAACATACCCCTGCCCCCCATCCATTATGCTCTAACATAACAATCGCATGGGACAATGTACATGATATCCATCAAGTCTGACCAAAAAATAGAGCTGGAGAGAATGCAGGGTCAAGCAGCCTATGCCACTATCATATGGCGCCAAAGATACACTCCCCTTTATCCAGCCCCCCTTCTCCATATATTTCCATCCCAACAGTAATTCGATGGATCACAGCTGTACCTTTCACGTACAGTGCCAGGTAGTCCTAAAGGTAGTCTATCGTCAGGCTGCTCCAGTAACTCTGTGAGAATCACTACCCATGCCTGTAGATCATCTGCCAACTTATCCTCTCTACGAGATTTCCACATGTAACTTTTTCCACTACTGCGCATTCTGCCATGTCACTCATCCAGTCAGCCACAGAAGGTGGGCCTGGAGAGATCCAACGGATCGCCACCCTACATTTAGCAAGCAACAGCCCCAGAATAATACATTTTCTACTAAGAGCTTTTTCTTTCGCACTGGAATCATACCAAGCAAGCATTGTTTGGCATCTCTTGTGACAGCCCATCCTGAGGCTCCACTCAGTCTAAAGGCCACACCCTGTCAATACGTATCTAGAGCAGGGCACACCCATAATGTGTAGAAAGTCAGCCCCTGCAACATGACAGAGGGCATGAATACTCCCTCCCAGAATAAATAGCATGCACACCTTGTTATTTGTTTTAAAGTATGGAAGCATGAATTTATGCAAAAATATAGATCGTAAGATCAAGCTAGATGTAATTTGAAGCAAAGCATGTACCAATGCCATTTTCAGTATGCCTTGTGCAGTAAGTACATACATGCAAATTCAACTCTATTTTAATTTCAGCCAGTCCAGAGCTTACAGAGCTGATCCTCTGTGTGCTCTTAGCTTTTGGTGTACAGCCTTGTTCTGGATTTTCTGGAATCTGGTTGTTAGGTTCTGGTAGTGCATGATCTCCACCAGAAAGTTCCAATGCATTGTAGAAAAGCAGCTTTATGAGTAAGGGTCTTTAGGAAATGCCTCTTTTCAGAAGGGAGTTTATGAAAATGAAATCCTATACTTTGACTTACTCAGTTCCGCTGGTGAAAAATGAGGGGTTGTATGTATATATCGACCACAGAAAAATGTAGCATAAGTAGACTGATGTGGTACATTTGCAAAGAGTCTGAAGACAGAATGGGCATACACTCTAAACTATCCAAACACCCAACTGTTCGCTTGGAGACTTTGCGATGCACCTTTAGTGATGTGCAACAGTGTCAATTTCCATTATCCCTCTTGTGACACTTTTTACAGGCATTCGATGTGATTATACTTGTGGTGTGTTTACACACCCACTATTGTTCCAGATCTATGTAGGGAGCAAAAACTCAAACATTGGATTGATCCGAAGTCAGTGCCCACTGCATCAGTAATTACTTATCTACATATAGACCAATGACTGACCACAAAGGAGTGAAGGGATGAGAAAGATGTGGTTCCTCACTCTGAGGGGCCTCTTAAACATGATACTGAGCCCACCGAAATATGAGGTCAGTGGAAACATCACATACCTCCTCTTCCTCCACACTGTCAGCTTTTAAAAACAGCTGAATACTCTGAGGATAAGCATTGAGAGCAATGAGGAATTACTGGCTGCTTTGCATCTGCAATTATGAGTTACGAAGTAATTACTTTCAACAACAAGGAGAGTGAGAAGAAAAGCTTGTCCCTCTTCCCTAGCTCCAAATATCAAAACACAAAGAACAAGCTTGTTACCATGTCTGTTTCAAACACTCCATGCCATTTCACTGCCATACAAGGAAATCCCTAATGGGTTTGTAAAAAGAACCCTCACCCATCAACCTAGTCGGTGGCATTCTTGGTTGGTGGTTGAGGACTCTTTTTACAAACCCATTGGGGTTTTCCTTGTATGGCAGTGAAATGGCATGGAGTGTCTGAAACAGACATGTTAACAAGCTTGTTCTTTGTGTTTTAAAATTAACAAGTAATTAATCATTATTTAGTGCAACCTCTGCATTCCACTCTGAATAACTGGTAGCTCTATGTATTTACCAGTTGTGGGTGCAGGCCATTCCATATGAGAAACTTAATCAACTTGATCCCTGCTTGAAACACCCAAACTCAGCTGCTTCACATAGTGAGCCAAAGAAGCTTCAACGTATCGGAATCTCTTCATATGGTAGCATAGCCGAGTACAAGGTTTGACCATACAAGACCTGCTGAGAGATGCAGGAAAAACAAGCACAATGCAAACCAGCTGAAAATATGTATTTATCGAAATAGTAAACATGTTCAAATAATATGCCACAAATGATGTAGGGTTTATACAAGAATAATGGCGGACAAATGAGGTTTACTGCACATTGCATTAAGTCCTGGAGGAGAGGTTTATTATAGCCACCCTTTAAAATCTACAGTTTACTTGGGGGTGAAACCAATAAAAATCTCTCCAGTGCAGCACTTGCGCTGCAGAATGAATCATGCTGTATTCAGAGCATTCATAGCTAGAATTTCCCCAAAAGCATCTCTGTTCTCTAGTCCACTGTACTGCTCTTCTAACTATCATGACATCACTCATGATATCATGAATATGGGAGCAACCTAAATCCAGACCATGAGCTCACAAACATCTAGGTAGCTCTACTGTCCTTGGTGTCCTCCTCAGCACCTTGTCATCTCAAAGAAACTCATCCCTGTCCTAGACATTCTCAGAAAAATGAACCAGAGAAATAAAGGGAGACCTTTCAAGAACCCATTATAGCCTTAGAACCCGCCGTAGCGGGCTCTACCGGCTATTAAAGGCCCGCTCCCGAGTTAAATGCCTGAGCCGAAGGCGAGGGCATTTAACAAGGGAAAGGGCCTTTAATAGCCGGTAGAGCCCGATATGGCGGGTTCTAAGGCTATTAGAACATTCTGCCACTCAGGGCAGAATGTTCTCTTAAAAAAAACAAATTGCTCACGGAGCCCGAGGGGATTGAAATCCCCTCGGGTTCCATGAGGCTTTGTTCACAGCTGCTGCTGTGAACAAAGCCCATTGGAATGTTGGCGCTGCGGGCTTTTACCTGCCAGTAAAAGCCCGCAGCACTCCATTGTTTTCAATGGAGCCCCCAGCATTCCAATGTTCTAATCTTGATTGGATGCAGCCTGCCATGTGTGTAGATTCCAACACTCTGCACCAGGCTACTTTAAAAAAGCGACCACTTCCCTACATTTTCTTATAATGCTTGTAGAATCCATAAGGCTTTTCAGCTTAAATACATTTTACCTTTTAATTAACTGTTTATTTGCAAAATATCACATTCATATCCGGCTCCAAAAGAACATATATTCTTGCGCCTCACCTTGCTTTCAGTGGCACTACTGTCTCAGCTTGCCCTGGTGGCTGTGTGCGTAATTTACTTCTGCATAGTTAGGTAAAATATGGGGGAAATTATGTAAAATTGACAGTAATTATTGGAAATGCACATTTAGCACTATCCTTTAGCACAAATTACGTCCTTGTCAGTTTTTGACATAAAGACGCATTTCACACTAAACAAAAACTTAATACACAACTGCTGTGGACAGCAGCTGCTTACTTTCTGTTTCTTTTTAATACAAACGATGGCATAATTACACAACTGGTTCTAATGTGAATTTACACTGTAGTATCATTGTTAGGAGTTCTTGTAAATGGCCAACTGCCCATAAATGGAATGCACTCCCACCTTGCTTCAACTTCCTTAGCTGTGGGCAAGCTGCTGACACTATCCCAAGTCATTACTTGTTGTCATTCAAGTAAATGCATTAGCCAGAGAGGGGACATGAAGCTTAAACGGACAGAGGTTGCACATCTTTTAATCACGTATGAGGGGCAGGTGGTGTCCTTTGCATATGCCTGACCTACCCACATGAACTGGCCTGTTCTAGCTTCTCTGTGTGTGGGATGGGGGAATACCTTGTTTTGTATCTTGTATTATAGACACAAATTTACAAGCCCCTTTCACCACCTTAACAGCACCTTAGCTTAATTTTTATGACTCTAAGGCGGCGTTAAGGTGGCCATACCCCCACGCCACATTTACAAAGTAAATGCATTGTGCCACTTTGCAACCCCTCTCGCCACATTATGCCTGCGCAAGGCATAGTGTATGCAAGGGGGGCATTCCCAAGCAGAGAGGACTGAAAAAATGATGCAGTGAAATTTACAAGATTTCACTGTACCATTTTTTCCATCATTTTTGATGCCTGCTCTGGGCAGGTGTTAAAGTGACGCACTCATAATAATCTATGGGCCTCCCTGTGCTTTGCTGCACTAGTGCCAACATTTGTGGCGCTAGTGCAGCAAAGCACCACAACAGCATCAAAATTTGGACGCTGTTGTGGTAATGACCACCATGGTGCACAATATTGTAAATATGGTGCAACCATGATGTTGTTAGGGGGGCAAAGAGGACACTTGAAATGTGGCGCATCAGGGCCGATGCACCACTTTTTCCTAAATATGTCCCATAGTTTTTATTTGTTTGTACGTTTGCCTATGAAGCTTAAAACCCATGCAGTTGTTCTTTATTGGCTTCTGGTGCTCCAGAGTTTCATCCATGGCCTGCAGTTTTGCAATTTTTGCCGCAAACGTTTGCATAGTTCCGACCAGTTTTGCTTCTTCAGGTGCTGCAAACTGTGGAACCTGGTTTCGTTCACTTTCTATATTAGAAAAACATACAGCCTCGAATGCATTTTAAGCTAAAACACCGTTTCAAGAAATAAAAGGAAAATCTTATCAGCATGGACACAGTTCTGAAATTGCAAGCTGTGCACCGAGAAGGCAAATCGACCTGCTTGTACACAGAAGATGTGCCAGCCGTTTTGCCTCCCTCCAAGTATGTGATGAAGGAAACTGTTTACATTTAAGGCCTTGCTTTGCTGTAGAAAACACAGAAATGCATCCTGTCTACCTCCAACCATACCACAGTATCAGCTGAAAAAACACTTGTGCAAGTGAATGAAATGCACTATAAAATAAGCAAAGCTGCAATTCTTGCTTTTAATTTGCATCTTAACAATTTTATGAGCAGATCAAGTTAATATGTTGTTACCAAAGTTTGTGATTTTTCAACCATATTTTATAAAACTAAAGCTCTTCTCGATTTTCAGTTGCTCTGTTTACCTTTGTTTAAAGACAGAGCACGTTTATGAGTGGGCTTGCATGCTTTGTGTCAAAAGTTAACCGACTTATTTTTTTATATTTGTATGTGTATGAGTATGCAGGTATATTTCAGCACTCAAGTATTATAAGGAATAAAATATCCACAAATGTCAAAAATATTACAAGTCGAAATGATTTCCAAGATCTTAAAAATGCATTGTGGCTGTTTATGATCACAAGAGCCCTTGGAAGCTGACAAAATCCGTATTACAACATCAGGGGTACCTTATTCGGAATGTTAATGTAGCACAGCATAGTTGATTAACATCATCGCCTGTTATTTACAATACAATGAGTGGTAGGAATCTTTAAACTACAAAGGCCTAAAAGAATTAAGTGGCATATTTAAGAGTCCTTAGCGTTAGCGTCATTGTTTTTTACGCTAAAGTGGCCCAACGAGGCTAAAATTGCTGCGCCACATTTACAAAGCAGCACAATGCATGCATTGTGCCACTTTGTAACCCGTTGTGCTACATTATACCTGTGCCAGGCATAATGCATGCAAAGGGGGCGTTCCACCATTAAGAGGGGCCGAACAAATGGTGCAAAGAAATCGAAGTGATTTCTTTGCGTCATTTTTTTTGCCACTTTTAACGCTTGCTCAGAGCAGGCATTAAAATGAGGCTTCCATTGGTTTCACTGGGCCTCTGGGTGCTTTGCAGGATTAGCGTCAGAATTTTTTACGCTAATCCTGCAAAGCACCGAACTAGCATAAACAATTCTGATGCTAGTTCCCTATCTACCGCCATGGTGCACCGTATTTTAAATACGGCGCACACATGGTGGCATTAGGGTGGGGGCACAGGAAAAGTGGCGCTGCACTATGTGCAGCGTCACTTTTCATAAATCTGCTCTTAAGTTTCGTTCTCAGGCGTCCAGTGTGACATTCAGAGCTAATGCAGGCTTTCCTCTCCCTGTGGATCGGAGTAATAGCAAATGAGAACCCCAGGTATTTCCAATACGTAGAATTAGCAAAACAGCTTATTACGTGTTGTATAAGAACAAGTTATTAATATATGAAAATAGTCGCTCAAAATTATACCTGGGGAGAGTGCTCTACATCCAATCCTCTGCATGGCCCTGCATGTGGGTGGTACATAGGCATTTTTTTGTGGCTTATGCCAGTGTGTCAATATGCTCTCCTAAAAACGTGTTTTAAGAGAGCATATTTGAAATTCTGGTCATGTTATGTTTACTCTGGCACACATTTGGATGCCTCCTATATGTGTGAAAGTCATTGTTTAGTTATGTCAAACATGTATCATGCACAATTCTATTTATGTATTTATAGGTTATTATTGTTCAGATATTCATTTTTTTCAAGAACATGTTGGCTTGTAAGCATTTAGGGGCACTGTGTCACTCATTCAAATATAGTGAGTTAGTGAGGACATGTGAGGGGCGCTGAAGGAGATTTTAATGAGTCCTGTGCCAGAGGTGAGGGTGAGGTAGGTACCAATTAAAATCATAGCAGGTTAAGAGGTAGTTATTAAATGCAGGGAAAAAATCTACCAAGGGTTGGTAAATAGTTATTTCCCCAAGAGACTAGAGCACCACATCAGTGTTACTCCGTTTTGTTTGAACTAGTCATTTTAAAAGGCCTTTTAAAAATCAGATGATTTGTCTGAGCTCACATTGCCGGATTGAGAGAATCCCCAAGTCCATGCAATTGTCTCTAAGAGCCCTTTTAACTGCCTAGTTTATCGCCAGAGATTTCCAGATGGTAGCAGCATGGTCAGTGACAGCCCGTGCCCCTACACCCCTTGTGCATGATGCAGCAAGCCTTTGAAATGCAATCCTAATTTATACCGAGAGCCAAATGCATGCTTTTGAATTCGGGATAGTATTCTCTTGCTTTTTCATGTCAAGACACTGTTTCACCTTATTTTGCACCATTTGCAGTCAGACAGGTGTAATGCGTGTTGCACTATTTCTGAGCATTAGATCTGGCATCCTTGGCGTTATTTCCCCTTACGTTTTTACCTTCACACCACCTGTTTTGCTGACCTCGATTGTGCAGGCTTCAGGACTCTGGGCCCTTTACAACTGCTAACCAGTGCTAAAGTGAATGTGCTTTCTGCATAAAACAATGTAACAATGGCTTATTCACAATTGCCATATTTAATGTACTTATGTAAGTCCCTAGTAAAGTGCACTTCCTGTGCACAGGGCCTTTAAACGGAGTGGTAGTAGTAGTAGTATTCACTTTATTTCGGTAAAACAACCATAAAAGTATACATAAATACATTCATATTGAGTAAATACAATCTCTTAGTGCATTTAGATTTTTTTTTAAATAGATAAAAACATGTATTATTTACACATGTAAAAGAAGTAAAGCACATATGCATTGTGTAAGTGCAAGGTATAAATTTAACTTGAAGTACATGTACGGCATATGGGAAACAAGTCTAAATTGGAGATGCAATAATCAAATGTATGTTCAAAAGTATCTGTCCGATAGCTAGACAGCTTGAGTGCTTTTTCTGTCCAAGAATTTCCATTAGGACATGACTCTCTGTCTTATGCGCCATGCTTGCTCCAGATATTTGGTTACAGCAACGACTATCATCGCCTTCGAGTCATATATAAGGATTCTCAGGCCCTCCCAGTAGTGTGTGGCACCCAAGAGCTTACAAAGAGGGATTATCCATCTCCCACGAAGGTGTGAATATTGCGGGCAGCAAAAGAAAAAGTGCTCTTCAGTTTCCTTTAGCTGAGGACAGAAATGACAAGACACAGGGGAGGTACGCTTCTTCCATTTAGCCATTAAATGTCTTAGTGGTAAGGACCCATACCTAAGCTGTAGGTACAGGCGCTTGGCAAAGGGGGATGGATTTCATCCAGGAAATGTTCGTAGGATGGGGAGCATTTAATATTAAAAAATTGCCAGCCAGGTTCTCATGACCATTGTGCAACCATGTCTGTTCCAAGCCATAGTTCCAGTAAGCTCTTTTTAATGTCAGGGATACGTCCTTGGCAACCACTGTGGGCGACTTCCAAAGGTCAATCATTTTCAGTTTCTCACACTAGGGCCTAATGTAGTTCAGCCAAGGCGTAATTACCCGTGAGTCACTAGAAATTAGGTCAATCAAGTAGTCCCTATATGGTGTTAGTTCCCTGCATTTCCACAGCCTCACCCAATACAACAAGGGTTTTAAAGCCACCTCCAAATTTATAGGGTTTAACGCTAAGTCCATCCTCAGTGGCACCAGTGGCGTGCCCTCAGGTAACTTGAGCATGTTCCTAAGAAAATTGTTCTCAGCCATTAGAAGGACGGTAACATCCCCAAGTCTCTGCGCCAAAAGTGGCTGCTGTGAGGGCAGTGGCTTTGTATATCTGGAGAACCAGGGACACTGCACCACCCCCCGTTTCCTTCTGTTTCCTGCTGATTGGGTAAGCCTTCTAAATGAAAAGATTTTTGTTCTTCACCAACTGATGGCCCCAAGACATTGAATCAGACAGTCGGACCCCTAAATAGACAAGCGGTCTGATTACAACTTTGGAGGAGGTGTTAATCCGTCCCAATGTGACGGATATACCACCAGCCATATTACGAGTTCCATAGGATATAATGGACTCGTAATACTGCTGGTGGTATATCCGTCACTTTACCATCACTTTTGGGACGGATTAACACCTCCTCCAAAGTTGTAATCAGGCCCAAAGTGTTTGGCTTGTTCAATTGTGGAGCCATTGATTAACATTCTCCCTCTAAATGTCTTGTGGGTGTTTATCCCCATAAATTTTGTTTTTTTTGCATTAATTTCCAGACCCCTTGCATTACAAAAGGCCACAAAGGAGTCCAGTTCTGCCTGAAGGCCCATTGGAGTTCTAGAGATGAGTAGGGTATCGTCGGTGAACATTAATATTTGAAGCGAGGTTCCAGGAAGCTTAGGGGCATCATGTGTACATTGAGAGAGCCATTTAACTGCCCCATTATTGTAGAGCCTGAAAAGTGTTGGGCCAGTACGCAACTTTGCTTTACCCCTCGTTGAGTTGAAATCGAGTCTGTTAAATCCCCCCTGTGTTCCATCTCACTTTGGCATAGGTGTTTATGTGGAGTGCTCTCAAGATACGTATTAGGTCAAATGGCACCCCATAGCCTGCAAGTATTTCCCAAGTTATCCCTAGGTACCAGGTCGAAGGCTGCCCTAAGATCTACAAAGGCGACATACAGGTGGCCCCTTTTTAGGATGACATACTTCCAGCATAACATCTTGAAACAAAAGACCCAATCAACAGTGCTGATCTTGCTCCTGAACCCTGCCTGGGAATCTTCAAGGATATGATTGTCCATTACCTGCTTGTAGTTTAGCCAGAACCTGTCTGCAAAAGATTTTTTGAGAATTGTCCAACAGGCTTATGAGTCTGTGGTTAGAGGGAACGTCCCTACTTCCTTTTCTGAATATGGGTACGATAACAGCTCCTAGCCAGATTGGTGGAATGGTCATGCCCTTCATTATAGCATTGCTCAGTGCATTCAGGTATGGGATCCAGACATCTGGGTGTGAAAGGAAAAGATCACCAGGAATACCATCCGAGCCAGGGGCCTTCTCCTTCTTCATTTTTATCAGGGCTAACCTGGTTTCAACCTGGGAGAAATATGGGTACTCAGTCTCTACATTAGCCTCCAACTCAGGAGGGTTGGAAACAGCCTTCAGGCCTACCAAGCAATCCCTTTCAATTAGTTCCTCCCTAATGCTTCTATCGTGTTCCACACACCCCCACTCACTGTACAGGGATCTAAAGCGCTCAACCCAAGCTCCCGGTTGCACTACCGCTTCAAGGTGGTTATCTATTAATTTCAAGCTGGATGCCACCAGTGATCAAAACATCTTCTGATTCTTACTCTTAAGTGCGTTGGTAAGCTCTTCCCATTGGGCCATTTCCGAGTTCTGTTTAGCTTTTTTTTAGGATAGCCTTGTAGTTATTCCTAGGAATTATTATTTTTGCCTTGATTCACTGCTTCAAAGCATCTGGGAGACCAAGCTTGGCCAGCCGACAGTCCTTAGTGAACCATCCTGGGGCAACTTTGTTGGAAGCACTTCTTTTCCTAATTTGAGTAAACAGAGGCCTAAACTGTTCCATGAGCTGACAATGTCCAAGAACCATATTGGGCTCATACCCCCTTAACAGTGTTACTTCAACTAGGTTATCCACAAAAAGTTTGTATATTTTAGTTTGAATTTCTGCATTGTGCACAACTTCTGCCCATTTCAAATTCCTCCTATTATTAACTGTCTGTAGGGGATTTGCATGGACTACCGCTGACAGATTACAGCTAGTAAATATAGCAGGAGAGAATACAGCACTTAAGGGCTCATGATAGCTATCTGCTCGAGGTATAAATGCTATGTCTGTCAAAAGCGCCCACATTTCCAGGTCGACCAATAGATAGTCAATGTAAGATCTAAGAATGCCTCTCTAAAAGGTCGGGAACAGGTATTGCCATTAGCAGTTATTAAGCCATTCTCCATTATCAGGTCTTCTAGTTGGCCAGCTACAGCGCTTAATTTCCCTGTCGTTTGTGCGTCTGCCCCAGAACCAATCAGGGAACCCTGCAAATAGACTATCTCCCTCTGCCCTTTTCCAAGTGTTGTGTTACAATCACCTGCGATCAGTTTTAAGGTGCCTCCTTTTAGGCTCTGAACAGTATTAGCGAGCTGCACTTCTGTGGGGGAGGGGACGTTTACAGGGACTGATCTAATGTAGGCGTTAATTATCGCAATATATCTGGCCCCAGCAGGCGTTTTAACTTTTACTTCTACCCTTAGCAAGTCATTACTTCCCATTGGAACTACTTTCACTAATGAGAAAATATCTAGTTTCAACCAAATAAGAAGACCCCAGAAGCTCTACCCATGGGTGAAGGGACCGCATTAGCTACAAAGGTAAAATACCCACTTCTAAGTACTGGTGCCTCTGCCCAAGTCTCCTGCAAAAGTATAATCTGAGGGTGATCAATGAACTCACCCCACTCTGGGTCTGCAAACTTAGCATGCACACCAGCTACATTCCAAGTTAGACCTCTAATGGAGTTTTTGGCAATCAGCCTGCTATCCCACCTCGGTTCCGCACTAGCGCCTTTAAACTGAGTGCCAATAATGGGTCTGCCTCACTGATTGTGCCACATACTTCAGTAGCACTTCAAGCATGTCTCAGGCCTGCCATTGCAGAGAATGTGTGTGCAGTTTAAACTGCCATGTTGACCTGGCAAAATAACCCTCTTGAAGGGCCCAAACCTTCCTTTTTAATACATATGTCACCTCTAAGGAAGGCCCTGGACAGTCCATTGGCAGGGTGCAATGCATTTAAAAATCTTGACATGTCCTGTTAAGCCACAAACACCACGAACTCAGTACACTTCTGCATCTGTGAATACTCTGCCAGAAAGAAGTACTGCTCTGCTGCTACAAGGACTACCACTTTGCAGGACTGCTACTCTGCTGGGCTCCTGCTCTGCTGACCTGGTTCCTCCTTGTCTGGGAGTGACCGGCATTCCTTCAACCCAGAACCAAAGTGACTCCAAGGGCTTCCTGTCTTGCCTCCTGTTTTCTTAAGTCTCAGGGACACAAAAGACTTCCAACTCACCCGCTACAGCACCTGTACTCTGCCAACTGTGAGTCATGGACTGCCAAGTTGTGCCAATCCAGTTCCGGGGCCTTGGACGTGAGTGCAAAAGTGATGCTCCAGTCAGAACCTACACATCACAGGCACTGCTCAGATCGGAACTGGCGCATAACCCCTGTTGCATGGATTGGAACTCATGGATCGGCCCCATTGCGTGGATCGGAGTCGACACAATGCCTCCCGAGTGCAGATTCACTTCAGCGCGTTGCCTTCAGAATCGCCGCATTTCGGACTCGATGCATCGCTGATGCATCTTCGCTACTGCTTAGGAAGGATCAACACATTTTCTTCACTGCGGGGACTGTAGGGGACAGGTTCTCCATATATTGTCCAAAAATTATGTATACTGTGCAGAGAGTCTGAGCATCCACACCCTGGTATCCAGAGGCAAAACTAAATCACCTAATGCTCTATTATTGTGGTAGCTTGGTTGAGCAGTAATGCTAATCCAGGAGAAGACCAATTTACAAAATTTAAGACCAAGATCATCAAAATTGGGTAAGTGCTTTTTAAGTTATGATTTTTCAGTTTAGACAATGTTCTGTTCCTCTGCGTAATTATGCACCATAAAAGACAATGGGAGAAATGTTTTGAATTGCATATAAAATTAGGCAATGCTCTTACAAGTGTCATCTTTTGTTTCTAGGTCGAGGTCGTCGAGATGTCCCGTGGGCCAGCTGGAGAAATTTGGGTGGCTCCTGATTCTGGCAGGAGCAGCGGCTGCCACAGGGAAGGAGATCACTTGGAAACACACTGCACCAGGGGACTTAGAGGTAGGTCCGTGGGTCCGCTTTGTGGGTCGCGGCCACAATGGGGACCCCTAGAGCACAGCTGGTTCACCGATGAAGGGGCCAGGGAGGCCAGGTGCAGAGCAGGTAGGTCAGCCAAGGGTCGTGCATCAAGGAGTCTTTGGAGCCTGGTGCCGGTCACTTTGAGGGTGGATTACAGGTCTGCAGGTCTCTGGCGGGGGGTGTTCTTGGGTTTCCTGAATTCCCTTAACTGCTGCTTGCTTCTGGAGTCTGGAGTGGACTTTACTTCTGGGTATCTGATGTTGGGGGTTCAGTACCACAGACTATATCACGTCTCAACCACTAGAGGTCACAGTACCACCAAACTTGGAACACTTTGTCATCGGGTTCGTCAGGTGGAATTTGGTTTGGCTGCTGTGTCCGGTTCTTTGGTCCGCGGCCGGCCAGTGAACTGGACTTCACTGGATCATGCTTTGGGGTGCAGGGAGTGATGCCTTCACTCTGGAGGGAGGTTCTTGGAAATTTTTAGAAGGTGGGAGGTCTCCTGGGGTTTCTTAGGGTCTGTCTGATATCCAGTCGACTCCTCAGTGGTAATTATTGAGTCCTGGGTGCAGCAGGCAGGGTTTGGCCTGTTTTTCTTCTTGCAGCAGGACTTCTGTTCTCGAGCTTTGGGTCTTCTTTGTCACCGGGCTTCTTGTGTCTGTTGAATCTGATTTCTAGGTCTATTCATGCCTACTAAATACTGTATTTAGTAGGCGTTAGAGGGCCGCTTACCTTTAGGTGGCTGTGCCCACTATGTGACCTCTTCCTGTGGGAAGGGGTCACATTCCTAACCTGAAATCCAAGATGGAGGAAAATGAAATGGAGTGGTCACCTCATCCACCACGGGGTGGTGAAGACTGAGGGTGGCCAGTCCCCCTACTCTTTGTGTGCTTTCCTGACGTTTCTCCCACCAAAAGTGGGGTCTGGGATGAAGGGTGGTCATCTGCTGCTAGGGAGCTTCAAAGGAGGCATGGCCATTGAAGCTTCCGGCCAGAGCAGGGCACGTTCCTTGGGGAGGAGGTGTGACATCTCCGTGCAGGAAAAGCTTTGTCTTCTGGTCCTAGAGAGCAGGAGCTCTCACTCTAGGGATCCAGAATCATGTCTGATGGTGGCAGGTTGGTTTGGACTAGCCACCAACCGTGCCAGGGTCGTGTAGGGTTTTCAGGGACACCTCTAAGGTGGCTCCTGGGTACATGGTATAATAGATCCAGCATTGGTACCAGTAGCCTTCATGTAGCTGGGTAACTCATAATGGCCAGTGTCCAGCACATGTACTCGCTATGGCTCCCCTGTACACTTACTATGCCGTAACGTTTTGTAACGATACATTAGGGGCATATTTGCTCATGCAAACATATGCCCTCACATGCATTATAGTGCACCCTGCCTTAGGGCTGTAAGGCCTGACAGGGGGATGACTTACCTATTATGCATGTGATCTTAGTGGACAGGTCATGCACTTGGACTGGCACTCTGCATGAGGCTGGTGTAGGAGTCTCTATGAGTGGCACAATTGGTGCTGCAGCTCTGGCGGACCCTAGGCCTTACAAGGGTGGCTGAGGTGCCAAACATAATACAGTTATGGGGAAAGAGATCTTGCCCTCAGGATCTGTTTAGCAGGGGCCCAGGGCAATTACAGTTCAAAACCACATCATTTTCCAGGCAAAATGTGGGGGCTAACCATGCAAAAAGAGGCCTCTTTCACAGGTATCAATACCCCTGGCAACCAAAAACCCAGTTTCTAAAAATTGGTCATCACTTCTGCCTTTTTCCCACATCTTCAACAAGTATGCAACCAGGACTAAGGTAATTTTGTTCAGTGGGCTTCACTGGGTCCCGGTAGGTGGCCTGCTCTCCACACAGTCAGCCTAAAATTTTGACTTTGTCCCGGTCTGGCGTGACCAGAAATCCACAGTTGGCCCTTCTTGTTTCTAAGCGCTCTTTTGCAGTTTAATTTTTAAAAAATTCATATCTCAAGTTCTACTCCTTAGATGTTAGTCTATTGGTCTTGTTTTATTTATTAAATTATTAAATTAAGATCTATGGGCGAGATGTATGACCCAGAGTTTCATGACTCAAAATTTGCAACTCATTTGCGAGTCACAAATTGCGAGTTGCAAAACCATATGTAGACCAGTGTATTTTCTTACTATTTGCAATTCTCAATGCGTTGCAAATGACCTACCTCAGTAATATTCAGGAGGTAGGTCGCAATTTGTGACCCCATTGGGAATGGCTGCACTCACAGGGATGGTGGCCTGTTGGGGAGAGCAGACCACCATGTCTGTGACTGCTTTTAAATAAATGCAGCCCATTTTCCTTAAAGGAGAACGGGCTGCATTTCAAAAACAAAAATGAAAAGTTTTCTTTTCATTTTTTTCGCTACCATTCACAAAGAGGGAGGGGTCCCATGGGGACCCCTTCCCATTTGTGAATGGGTTAGCACCAATTTGAAATTGGTGCTAACTGCAATTGTTTTGTGGCCGCATTCACGGCCACAAAACAATCATACATTGCATTGCGACTCACAATTAGGAAGGGAAAGCCCCTTCCTAATTTCGACTCCCATACCTATTTTGCGATTCAGTAAATAATTACCAAATTGCAAAATGGGGTTTGTAAATACCAAAATGCTTTTTCCTTGTTTCAAACAGGCCGATTCTGCGAATCGGGCCATTTGGGACAAGAAAAAAGCTACGTACACGTGGCCCTAAGTTTTTTTACTAGATGTGGTATCTTTTTGTGTGTTTTTTCACTGTTTTACTGTGCTTAAATACTTAACACATTGGGGTTGATTCTTATCTTGGCGGGTGGCGGGAGCCGCCCGCCAAGCGGGAACCGCCAGAAGACTGTACCGCGGTCAAAAGACCGCGGCGGTCATTCTGGGTTTCCCACTGGGCTGGCGGGCGACCGCCAAAAGGCCGCCCGCCAGCCCAGTGGGAAACACCCTTCCCACGAGGAAGCCGGCTCCGAATGGAGCCGGCGGAGTGGGAAGGTGCGACGGGTGCAGTTGCACCCGTCGCGAATTTCAGTGTCTGCTGAGCAGACACTGAAATTCTTTTTGGGGCCCTCTTACGGGGGCCCCTGCAGTGCCCATGCCATTGGCATGGGCACTGCAGGGGCCCCCAGGGGCCCCACGACACCCCATACCGCCATCCTGTTCCTGGCAGGCGAACCGCCAGGAACAGGATGGCGGTATGGGGTGTCTGAATCCCCATGGCGGCGCAGCGAGCTGCGCCCCCATGGAGGATTCAGAAGGGCAGCGGAAAACCGGCGGGAGACCGCCGGTTTTCCTGTTCTGACCGCGGCCAAACCGCCGCGGTCAGAATGCCCTGCGGGGCACCGCCAGCCTGTTGGCGGTGCTCCCGACGACCCTGGCTGCCGGGGTCAGAATCACCCCCATTGCCTCTTAATTTATGCCTGACTGCCCAGTGCCACGCTCCCAGAGGATAAGCACAGATTAAATTAGGGTATGTTTATGACTTACCCTGACTAGGATTGTGGTTCCTACAGGGACAAGGTGCATACCCCTGCCAGCCAGAAACCCAGTTTCTAAAATTGGTGATAATCAGTGAAGATGGGACTTGTGTTTGTGCAGTGCCTTACAGTGACTTGGTGTACACAACCAATCCACACTAAGACCAATTTAAGTTTAAATTCTTCTTGATGGCCTTTTTGATCTTTCTAAATTCATTCCTAACCTGCCTTACTGTTTGTGCCTGGAACCTCACCTGGCAGGATTGAATTTGAGCTTGCCAACCTGGAGTGTTACACAGTGGCTGAGCTCAAGTGCTGTTGTCAGAAGAAGGGGTTTCCCAATAAGAAAAGAATGAAGAAAGCTGTGCTCCAAAAATCTTTGAGAGAGGCCATAAATTGCCAGGCACAACAAGCAACCAGTATAATGAGGAGTCTTAGAATGAATCAGAGCCAGGCTTACAGGAGGGCCTGGTACTGCAATCTGTGGAGGGGGTAAGTAACTCACTCCCAAGGATGAACGTATGCACCCAGGCAAGGACCAGTGTGCCCTCCCGCAACCTATCCCCAGAGGATCTGCCAAGAGGAAGGCTGAAAGGGAACACAAGCTAGAAACAGCTAAACGTAAAATGGAAGAGAGAGGATAGTCGTGGAAGCAGCAAAGAAGAAGGCTGAGGCTGACAAAGCCTTGAAGGAGAAGAAATTGGCCATAGAGGAGAAAAAGTTGATGTTGACTCATGAACTGAGCCTGAAGGAGCTGGTCAACAAGCCCAGACAGGCAGAGTCCAGCAGTTATGGTGACAGCATTACCTCAGTGCTATATGGAGACAAGAGGGTCCACATTCCCAAGGGTCTGGTGACTCACTTTGAGGTGGGAGATTACTTAGATTGATGGTTTGAGGCTTATGAGATTGCCCTGTAGATGCACAATATCTCTGAGGGGGAAGCATGTCCCTAGTGAGGGGTGGGACACCCTACTGGCCGTAGATGTGGGTGACAGGATTAGATATTCCCATGAAAAAAGTCCTGATCAGAAAATATGGTATGATCGTAGAAATGCATAGGCAAAAGTTCAGGGACAGTCAGAAGCTATCCCAACAGCCCTGGGTGGATTGTGTTGATTCTTTTTGTAAGGCACTGGATGATTGGGTGAATGGCAGTAAAGGCAAGGATTATCAGAGGCTGCATAACTTGATTGCAAAAGAGCACATGTTCAGTCTTTGTTTTCCAGAACTGCACCAATACTTGATTGACAGAAGGTTCTTTGACTACAAGGACCTTAAAAAGGAGGCAGGCCGCTGGGTCAGCAGCAGTATCCACAAGAAGGCATCTAGGGCAGGGATCACCACAAGGGTGGCGTTTACATTGTCTTTTCCACAATTGCCATATTTAATTTACTTATAAGTCCCTAGTAAAGTGCACGACCTGTGCCCAGGACCTGTAAATCAAATGCTACTCGTGGGCCTGCAGCACTGATTGTGACATCCACGTCAGTAGCACTTCAAACATGTCTCATGCCTGCCATTGCCATGCTGACCTGGCAAGCTAACCCTTTTGCCAGGCCCAAACCTTCCTTTTGAATACATGTACATCACCCCTAAGGTAGGCCCTGGACAACCAAAGGACAGTGTGCAATGTAATTTATAAGTAGGACATTTCCTCTTAAGTTTTACATGTCCTATAGTTTTTCACTACTGTAAAGCTTATCTATCCCATATGATAACTTTGGGATTATCTTATTACATTTTATAAGTGTCATTTCCACTTCCCTTGGAAGTGGGTATAAAATGCTGCTCCAGTCAGAATCAACACATCATCACCGCTGCAAAGATCAGAATCAGAGCATTGCCCCTGTTGCATGGATCAGAACTGGCGCATGAATACCATTGTGTGAATCAGTCAACACATTGCCTCCCCAGCATAGTTTCACCTCAGTGTATCATCTTCAAAACCTCTGCATCTCCGACCTGACAGATCGCTGCTACTGTGTTGGGAAAATTGATGAATCTTTGCTACTGCATGGAAAGGATCTACGTATCACCTTCACTGCAGGAATCAACGCCAACACCTTGGTTCAACCTGCTCCCTGCATCTCTAACATCGATGCAACCAGGGTTAAGGTACTTTTGGCCACAATGTGCAGTATGATTTATCTGCAGCAAATTGTGGGTGCAAACTCAAGTAGGTTATTACCTTCAATCTGCCCCTCGGGTGAGGGAAGAAAGCCCACTAGACACTAGGAAAAGTTTATTTTTAGCAATAAGAGCTGATGCAGCCCGGCCTAGCATTTGGCCTAGCCACTATCCCCCCAGTCAACCTCAATTGTCTGATGTTTTCCTCCAGTCAGCCCCACAGCGGGGTCAGAAGGCCCACTAGTCCCAGAGTGTCGTTTTGGAAGGGGTAGCAGACTCCTTGCATTGGGCTAGTGCTTATCTCCTCCTTCAATCACAAAAGTCTTTTTGCACTTCTCCTCCCCAGGTTATTAACTCCAATCTGGCCTGGGGTCAGGGAGGGAGTGGGGGGCAGAATGCCCACTAGAAACCAGAGAACTTATTATATCAGCAGTTGAGCACACATCCCACACATCAAACCTAGTCTTAACCCCCAAAAACTGCATAAACAGCTTTTTGTCTTCTCAGCATGCATTTAAGGGTTTATTTCCCAATCTGCCCCCAGGTGGCAGAAATCCCACAAAATCCCAAGGACTTTTTTGTTCCTTTATATCAAATGATAGGGGCAGCCCTCCTACATATCAGGCCAAGCTTCCCACCCCCAAAATGACTTCAACAGTCTTTCTGTCCCGTTGTGGGCAAATAGGAGGACTTTCCTCCAATCTGCTCGCTGCCCATGGGAGGAATGGAAAGCCCACTAGACACCAGGTGCCATTTTATAAACACAAAGTAATTTCCCTGTTTGTTCCACAGTGCACCTTTCAAAGGGTGTGCAAGCTGAAAACAGAGACAGTGCCTCAGGGCAGCCTAGAACACGCATTGCCCCCAAGGCAGCTCAGTCAAATGTAGTATGGAGCAGCTGTTTAAAAGTGCAGGCACGTTCAAGGGGTAGTAGGAATCCTCTTGAAGGTGGCTGCATTGCATGACTGCACCAACCTGCAGGGAGATGTCTTGGGGTTTCATGGGACCCCTTTCAACTCACTAAAGTCTGTATTTTTGAGGCACACTGAAAGTGCTCCATCTTTTTGTGGCACACTTTCAGTGCACCTCCTAAAGGCATGTTTGCCTCTGCACCCACATCTGTAACATAGTGCTGGCGCAGAAGCAAAGAGATTCCCTTATTTGTATGTGGCCACGCCCCCATGCAAATGAGGGAACGCTCTCTCATGGTAACACTGGTGCTAGATGCGTGTCATTACTATCAGTATTACAGAAGGGAACACACAAGTGTCTGTGGCCCCTTCAATAGTACCACTGTGCCTTGGGAGTGCACAGAGCAGGTGCACATACGTTTTGAACCCAGTGGGCACAATGTATAATATGGCCCCAGGAAGATTTAGTTTTTTATGCTATACAGGGTGTGGGGTGGCCTGCTCAGACATCGGGCTGAGCCCCTACCACCAGAATTACTCTAACAGTCTTTACCCACCCAGGGGGAATGCAGGACGCCCAGTAGACATCACAGAGTTTTTTATGTGGCACATAAAAAAGGCTTGAGGGCGTTTACCAGAGGAGAGTCACCCCACAGACTCCCATTGACCCTGGTTTGATGCATGCCTATGTCAGGCTCTAGGCCCAGCCACAAAAGTGGGGAAGCAAGTGGGTGAACATTAGGTGGTCAGAATTTTGTGGATCCCTGAATATTAGTTTGAGTCAAAGAATTGTAAAGAAAATGCACAATTTTAAGCAAAGTGTGACATTTGCAGGGAATTGTGGGTAGACAACATTGCTAGATCTAAGTGAGGCACATCAACCTGAACTACTCTGGACTACTCTGAGTGTCTAGGTTTCAGAAATGTCTGGGTTTGGTAGGTTTCCTTGGGTGGCCACCGAGCTCGGGCCTAAATTCCTACTCTCATAGGAAATGTTAATATCTCCACATTGTGTTCTGTCCCTTTGCTGTTGCGACACTAGGCCTTTCCCCGCAAGTGACGTACCATTTTAATCAGGAGACGTGAGGGAACCTTCCCTCACAGAAATGTGAGGAAAACATGTTTTTAAGTCAAAGTTTGAGGTTTGCAAGACCTTCTTACGAGAGCCACGCAATTCATCCCGCCCTGTATTTGCCAGGGTGTCTAGTTTGCAAAAGTATGAATTTTTGCTTGCTATGTTTCACCAGAAACTGGCTGAACTAGAGCCCATATTCCACAACTACTCACATTGCACAAAAAGTGTCCGTTTTCAGTGGAAAAATGTGATGTGTCCATGTTGTGTTTTGGTTCCTTTCCTTCGAGGGAGTTAAGCCTACCCACAAAAATAAGGTAGCATTTTTATCAGGAGTAGACATATAAATGTAGTATTACCAATTGGATTTCTCTGCATTTCTGCCTTTTAAATGTAAGCCAGTGTGTAAGAAAGAAGGCATTTTGAAAAATGCCCTCTGAATCACATGCTAGTATCGGTACAAATAAATTAGGAGATGTACAAATAACCACTGCTCTTTAAATTAGTATCTGGTGAAAATTTCAGACATCAATAGATTTACTTCATACCCACTTTCACTCTTTATATTTTGCCATATGAATTGCTATATACTCGGTAAGCAATGAAAAACCACTGGGTGCAGCTCATTTATTGGCTCCTGGTACCTCGGGTTCATGGAGAAACTACAAACCCTACATTTTCCTGCAACTAGAATAGAGCGGACGTAACGGTATATTGCTTTTGTAAATCACTCACCATTACAAGAAGTTACAGATGAAAACTTTGCCACAAATGGCAGGTTTCTTTCCTCGTCATTTTAAATATTTTTTTTATTTTAACAGTTTGTATCTTTAACAAACCCTGAAGGATCTACACAAATGAACCCATGATGAATTCCGAATTTTGTCTACTTTTCAGAAATCTACAGCTCACCAGGATCATCAATATGTTTCACACCCGTTTCCACCGCAAACTGGAGGTAGGTTGGAAACTCATGGGCCACCTCTTGAAAAATGCAAAAACTGTGGTAAACAATTGTTTTTTGATTTGGGCTTGCATGTTTCTAAAACCTGGGAAGATGGTGAATTTAGCAGAGCAAACCCTTAGTTGATGCCATATTTAGGAAAGAACTTATTAAAAGAGCATATTTTTTATCTTTGTAACCCCCCCCTACGAAACGAAATGTATGTATATTTTGGCCATTTTCTCAGTCCCCTCCAGGGGAAATTCACAAATTCTAAGACCTTTCCAATCCCCACGATGTTGGGAAAAAAGGTCACAAATTTGGTATGAATACTTTATGTGGAAAAACAGTTATGTAGGCCTAAAAAAGAACTACCCCAAATAGCCCAAAAAAAGAGCTCAACAATGGGGCGAAAAAGCCTCAGCAGTTAAGATGATAATAATAATATTAATAACAATAAGAAAATAATAATAACGAAGCAACAATAAGAAAAATAAGAAGGAGGGTAAAAGTGCAGCTCTGTCAATCAGAAACAATAAATAAGAGTGGAGTCTGTACTTTCACTGTGCCTCAGTAAACTTTGCTAGGCCTAGGGAAAAAAGTATGATTGTGTAATTACCTAGAACCATCTCAATCTCCCAGCCTGCCTTTATTTTGTATCCTTCCCTTCTTTTCTTTGTACTTTTGTGTTCAACAGTGGCGTTACATTCATTATTTTTATTGTTTTGCGTGGCCACTTTGTATCAATCATTATTTGCCTCTCTAAAGTTGAAACTCGCACGCCATCAAACTTTACCGCCTATGGCGAAAAGCACACTTTAAAAAACAGCAGAGATTTTGAATGTTCATTAGCATGGACAAAAGTGTTTTTTCGTCTCTGTCGAAGTAGTAAGCTGAGAACGCTGTCTACTCCAAGAACGTGGGAGGTAAATCAAGCTAATGAAGCAGCACAGGCCCTAAGATCTGGCTGGCTTTACTCCCATAGGGGCTTTAATGTCAAGCAAAGTGCAGTGCCATGCAGAATTATTACTTGGCTTAGCAGTTAGAGAAAGAGGTCACCCAGAGCCCAGGACTGCAGTTCCAGTGCTGATGACTCAGTTGATTTGACCATAAAAGGCATGTCTTCGAGTGCATTCATCTAAGCATGGGTACTACAGCCTCAGGGCGGACCATAAAGGCACAGCTTTAATGTAGCACACTGCGGGCAGGACTCCAGCCTGAGATTCAGTAGTAACAATGTTAGCATCCTGCAGATAGAAGACTTTCACCGTCTTTTAAGTGATTGTGATAGTCCTGAGACCATACACTGACAAGAATATGCTATTTTAACTGTGCATGTACACACAATTAGTGATTGTCATTATTCTGCATGAGCTAACGCCCATTAAACCTGCACAGGTGTTGAGATACAGCTGGGCACACACCCAGACTCGCAATGCCAGGAAAAGTGCCTTTGACTTGCTGAAGAGCCATTTCTGACGGGGACTTGTGGGTAGATGTGGGATGTTTAAACACAAGAAAGTGAGCCACATTGTTGCCATGTGCTGTATGCTGAAACGTGGCAGTCACATGGTGAGAACCCATGCCAGCTAGTGGTTCCCAACCTTTTGACTTATGTGGACCCCACTTTATCGTTACTGGAACCCAGGGACCCCCCAATGAATCATTAATGGAATCCGGGGACCCCCCACTGAGTCATTACTGAAAGCTAGGGACCTCATCTGTTAATATTATTTAAATTTCAGATCAGTCGTGGACCCCCTGAGGAAACTTCGTGGACCCCCAGGGGTCCCCGGACCACAGGTTGGGAACCACTGTGCTAGGAGATGATGGTGATGAGGCCCTAGGATATTCATCACTCCTTAATTAGTTCTAAACTATGAAACCAAAACATTTTGATGCCACAACGATCAACCAGGAATTGATTAATGAGAACAAGAATAAATAGTAACAAGATAATCCTGCCCATGCTCAATCTCCCACAAACCCTCCAACGACAGAAAAATAGTACCGCCACCTTACTCTCATCACCCCTACCATTACGAGCACAATCCTGCCCACACCATAAATCCAACATTACCATCATCAGAATATCCATTTCCTAATCCCAGTCAATGGTTAGCATGATATAATAAGTAATTCTTTAACTTCTTTTTTGGGCTGATTTGTTACTATGAGGCAAACTTTTGTGACCCTGTAACTCCTAAACCTGAGTGTTGGGAGCAATGGAATACATAGGCAGGCTGCACCATGTTATACCTCAATTCCTTTCTGTGGTATTTCCCAGACTTTATGCCTTCATCCCGTTTTTGCTTAGCTCATTTTTGTTGGCACAAGAACTCTACGCACCTTACCCCTGCTAACCAGAGATAACATGCTTGTTCTATCTCCTCTGCTAGCGGGATAAAAGAATGGTGTTTGTACCATGCAAATCTGATGAAAGTTTGGAACTCTGCGCCTTGCAAATCTGATCCAAATTTCGAAATCTACTGTATCTAGTTGGAAGTACCTTTATCTCAAAGTGAGGCTTACAATCATCGGTTCAGCAACATCTCAATGACAGTGAAGCATATTTTACCTCACAGTAACCATGAAGGTTTAGTAACACATTAGTAAAATTACAGTATCAAATTAGATTAGTCATAAATCAATAAACACCTGAATGCAACATATGTGAATATTGTCCACACAGGACAAATAGCAAATATCAAGTTGAGTACTGAAAGATAGAGTAATGACAACTTTTAAACAGATTCTCTTCTGCCTGGATTAAACTCCCTAACACTATCTAAAGTTGTGGGCAAAGTGAGGGCACTCATAAGCAGCAGATGTCAGCAAAAATAGCATCTCCGATAGAACCAGATAAAGGTTCCTATCAAGAAAAGGAGAAATGTGCTTGCTCTAGAGAAAGTTATAGTTCCTAAGGTTCTCACAGGGGTAAGAACAAATCCAAAATTAACGTTCGTGATGAGCCTGATGTCAGCCTCCTTTCTCATGGCTAATACAATGCAGAATGTTCCATCACTGTGGCCTTTGTAGATATCACACAAGGGAGTATTCTACTCCTCTGTCTCTCTTCCCCTGCAGATACTGAGAGTCATCATCCATTTTGATAAAATGCAACAATAATGACCTTCACACAGAAGGCTAATACTAACAATACAGTTAACTGTGTCACAGCAGCTCTTGGTGCCTAGAACAGAAAAGTTACGCACAGCAGGAAGAAATACAACATCATGTTTAAATGGAGTTTAACATCTAAGGTCTACAGTGATTCCTGTCAAATTAATGTGAACATACTCTAACTATAGTTATGTCTAGTGGGCCCACAGAACCCCTTTTAATCCTTCCAGAGGGCTGCCTTTAGAAGGCCCACTGAAATTGTGTGACCATTTTGTGGTGCATCTACAGCCCCTTCTGTAATACCAAAGTGTCCTGGGGGTGCGCAAATGGGCGCAAATGCCCCTTACGCCCTCAGGGCACTTTGTGTAATATGGCCCCTGGTGCCTTCTGCCTGTCTCCAATACACGTCTGGAGTGGGTGACAGCTGGCTTCCTGCATTTTTTCTTCTAGGCAGCCACACACATAGGAAGGGTAAGTGTGACTGACTGTCCATCTGCATGTTGATGGGTCATCCTGAGCAGGATGGCATGAAAGGGTTGTGTCCTGTCCCCACACAAAGGGTTGCATACCCACCTGTAGTGAGTCTGGAGCCAGGGCAGGAAATAAAGGGACTTGTGCACTTCAAAGCCATCTCTTTGAAGTCTCCACCACATCAAAGACACAACAGGGTACAGGTACTGGACCTCGAACACCCAAAACTTGGAACACTTCTGGAACTGATGACATTGTACCAGGAAGCAGGACTGCTGTGCTGCCTGAGGGACTGCCACTTTGCTGAACTTCTTTGCTGTGTTGGCCTATGTCTTCTGCCTGCTGCCTCTTGCCTGGAAGTGAAAATGACTGGATCTACAATTGCTACGCCCCATCTTAGTTTCTCCCAGGGCATGCTGACTTGCCTCCAGTTCTGAAGCACCTGGACTTTGCTTGCTGCAAGCCTTGCTCTGCAAAGTCATGCCAACCCCGTCCAAGACCCTTGGAAGTAAGTATAAAGTGCTGAATCTGGCAGAACCTGTGCACTGATGCTGTGGCACCGATCGGAATCGACGCATCACCTGGAGCAAGATCGGGCTTGACGCATCACCTCTGCTGAAGGGATTGTACCAGCACATCACATTCTGAACAGAGGCATCACCTCAGAACCACCACTTCGGAACCAGTGCATCACCGCCACTGCATGGAGAAGATTGACTCCATGCCTCCTACAGCGTGGATTAACCCAGTGCATCTCATTCAGAACCACCACACTTAGAAGCAGCGCTCTGCTCAACAGAACAGACGCATCTCAGTTACATGGAGAAATTTGCCGCAACCACTCCACTGCCTGGAGATAATCAACACATTTTGTAATGCTACAAGGATTAATCTGGTGAGCTTTACTCCCATATGGGCTTTAATGTCAAGCAAAGTGCAGTGCCAAGCAGAATTATTACTTGGATTGGCAGTAAGAGAAAGAGGTCACCGAGAACCTAGGACTGCAGTTCCAGTGCTGATTGCTCAGTTGATTTGACCATAAAAGGCATGTGTTTGAATGCATTCATCTAAGCATGGGTAGTACAGCGGCAGGGGCAGACCATGAAGGCAGAGCTTTAATGTAGCACACTGTGAGCAAGACTGCATTCTGAGAATCAGTAGTAACAATATTAGCATCCTGCAGAAAGAAGACTTGCACCATCTTTTAAGTGATTTTGATAGTCCTGAAATCATACACTGACAAGAATATTCTATCTTGAATGCATATGAATTCACAATTACCAGATGTGATCACTGTGCTTGAGCTAACACCAATTAGACCTGCACAGGTACTGAGATACAGAAGGACACACACCCAGACTTGCAATGCCAGGGAAAGTGCCTGTGACTTGCTGAAGAGCTATTCCCTATCGGGACCTGTTGGTAGATGTGGGATGTTTACACCCATGAAATTGAGCCACATTGTTGCCATGTATTGCATGCTGAAACATGGCAGCCACATAGTGAGCACCCATGCTAGGTAAAGAGATGCCAACCCTCCAAGAGATGATAGTGATGCAGCCTTAGGACATGCACCACTCCTGAATTATTTCTAAGCTATGAAGTCAGAACATTTTGATGCCACAACAATCAACCAGGAGAGGACTGACTTTATAAGAACATGAATGATTTAACAAGATAATTCTGCCCATACTCTAACTCCGGGTGTGCGGCCAAGGGTAGGTTCTCCAATGCGGGACCTGTCCGTTCTCTGGGATGGTAGTCCTTTGGCCAGCACATGACCCATGAAGCTCGTTCCTTAAATTAAAGAGAGTTTATGCCAACTGAGGCTTTCTTCCTTTTTTTTTGTAGCTGTTTATGTAAGTTTTTGATTTTTTAATCTTCAAGAAGAACTTAGGCTTTTTTGGTCCTGATGAAACACCAATTGATCCTTTTGGACAGCTGAGGCATGAAACATGTTGACCTTCTTGTTTGGGTGAGAGCCATTGTCCTCTATATCCCTCACGTCATGGTTAGAGCATGGGAACATTATTTTCCTTTTACTCTCTATGTTTTTAATCTTGTCCAAGACCCACCACCCCTAATAAATCTGATTGTACCTCGTTCTCGAGTCAATTTTATTCTTAGTTCTCTCTATTTTTGATTTAAATTTGCCCCTGCTTGATTCTGTGGACGCTCTTTGTATAATACCTTCGGCACTGAGCCCCCACATAGGGGCCCGTTGGGCATTGCAGCGCCGGCCCGACGAGGAGCAGACCCAATGATGATGTCTGACATCCAATGGATGCTTGAGGGTTCAAGCTTCTAGATTCAGAAGTTCCCACCTGTTTGTTTTTCCTTTTAGGAACAGTGTGCTCTTTTGTTTGTGACATACTCTAACTCCAACATACCCTCCACCAACAGTAAAATAATACTCCCACCTTACTCTCACCATTCCTACCATTACGAACACAATCCTTCCAACCCCATTAATTCAATATCAACATCATCAGAATATCCATTTCCCAATGCCATTCCATGATTAGCACACAATATACTAAGCAAGCCTTTAGTTTCTTTGTAGGTTGTTTTGTTAGTCTGAGGCATACCATTGTGATCCAGTAACTCCTAATGTGTTTGCTCAGTGGGCCCTGCTTGGGTCCTGTAGTTGGCCTGTGCTGCATTGAGGCAGACTAAACTATTGCATTTGTCCCGGTCTTGCACAACCAGATACTCCAGTAGGCGCTTATTGCTTGTAGCATTATTTTTACATTTATTCTTCAAAAATTCATATGTTGGCGTCTACTTATTGGATTTTCAGCATTTTAGTCTTGGTTTATTTATGAAAAAATCTATTTTTCACCTTAGTATGGAGTCTTTTTTGTGGTATTTTGACTGTGTTACTGTTTGAAGTGATGCACAAATAGTTTACACATTGCCTCCTAAATTAACCCTCCCTGCTCTGTGCCAAGCTGCCACAGGATGAGCACAGGTTAATGTATGGTGTGCAACTGACCTAGCCTGACTAGGATTGTGGTCCCTGTTTGGACAGGGTGCATACCTCTGCCAACTAGAGACCCAATTTCTAACAGTCAGCATTCATCTAAAGTGACAATTCTACTGGAGCCTTGGCCCTAAGGATCACCAAAAAGTCCAATGCAAAGGGTCAATTTTCTGAAATGCTCACAAATTCAGATCAGTCCAAAGGAAACATAAGTCAGCTTTCAATTGTGTCAGCTTTAATAATGCAGGCTTTCCAAAAACAGTTGGTCGGTTCTCAGCCTTATGTTCTCTCCAATCAGCTTCACTTTGCAAAGTATGCCCATTCAGGAGCTGAGTACCCTTGACTAGGCGTCCCTATTCTTTTAGAACTCCTGACTATTGTCTGATCAATATCACTATCACTTCATTCACCTGTCTCTGTCTCCTCATTGATGGTTTCTCAAATGCCTTTATGAGACACAGAAAGCCTCAGCTTCAACTATTTGATTGCTTCTCTCTTCTTGCCCCTCTCTGATCATGCTGCTTGTCCCTCCTCCAGACTCAGAGTCTGGGCTTACATCTACTCCAGCTCAGGTCACTGTGGCTACTCTTGACTCATAAACCAAAAGGCCCTGCACTTGTCTCAGACTGGCTTTGGATTTCGTGCACACTTTTCCACTTCTCTCTCTGAGCTCACGGAGGCCTCCACATCTGACAGTAGTGTTTATGAGCAGGATAGCTTGGTAGGGGCCATGCCATCAGGGATTGAGGAAGGACTTACTCATATGCTTCTTAAAAAAAAACCAGGCGCCAGGGCTGAGCTCATGGCACTGTTGTTGCCTTGGAAAGGGAGTTGCCAACTCAACCTAGTAAGAGAGAAAACACACCACATCAGCCAGGCCTTTGAAGTAGTCAAGAACCATATCATCTGTAAAATTTACAAGTGTAGTTACAGGCACAGCAGGAAGTCTCATGGCTCTGCACATGAGCATTTTATAGTGGGACAATCCAGTCCTCCGATCAGGGATGCTACTCAGACTAATCAGCACTAATGGAAGAGCATCAGCCCATTTCAAAGACTTTGACGCACAAACTTTAGCAAGACTGGACTTCAATGTACCATTTATCCGCTCAGATTCGAACTTCAGATCTACTTGTAAAGCTGCACACAAATGTTTAGTATTCTCATTTTTGAAGTAATGTCCAACTATTCCAGAAAACGCAGGATCCCAAAACGAGGGATCAATCTTTTCAACAGTAGTTTGGGCACGGTAAGACTGTCATTTCTCATAGTAGGGTAAGCCTTAAACCATCAGGTAAAGAGGTTAAATACCTCCAAAATGTAGCAGAGCCTGTTATACATGATCCACCTATGTGGCTGGTGAGGACCACAGTCCTACTACCTGCCTTTATCTGCTGACATGTGGCTTGCCTGTGACATAATTCTGCTACAAACCAGTAAGTACAAAAGAGATGACCCATCATGCCTTGCCTTATTGGATACCACCATGCAAATGAGGAGCCGCGTGGTCAACAGGGAATCAGACAAATAGGCCTTCCATCTGCAGAAACCACACCTCATCCTCATTTTTTGTACACCCTGTTTTGATCCACCTTTCCTGCTCACATTCTGGTGCATCTTCCTGAAAATTCTTCCCCTCTACCCATGTGTCAGCAACAGTCAGCAAAAGGTTCACAGAAATTGATGGTGATTCTTAAATTGTAGAGACACAACAGGCTCCAGTAAGAGTGATCAGCCACCTGAGCAGAGGTTACATTGCACAACCAGGAGGCTTCCAATGCACCTTTTAAAGTGCACAAGCTGCTTTCATATTCCCTCTTTCATCCCTTAAACAGAGCCGTAGACAAACAAAATATAATCATGCACCTCTAGAAGGAGATCTCGGATGCCGGGTCTTGGCTTGGAACATAATTCTGTCACATCGAGGTAGTTGTAATCAAACCCATCATCATTTTCACCCACAACAGTCACTGGCAAAAACTTGGCAGGATTGAGACAGGAACACCTCTACTGAGTAATTTTTTCTGCAATGAGGATAACCTACTCATACTTCAAGTCAATTAATTGCTAGTCATGTGTTATGTTCAGGGGAGTAGGATTTTGAAAGAATCAGAGACCATAACTGTAAGAGTATATCCCGTCACAATGCCTTTGCATTGTTCAATGCTGACACCAACTGTGGCCACACTCTTTAGGCAATATGGCAACACTGTGGCTAGTAGGTCAAGAGTGGCTGAGAAGTAAGCAGCAGGTATTTTGGAGTTTCCATGCATCTGTGTGAGTAATAACAGGAAGCAACCTTCCCTCTCAGAAGAGTATAAGATAAAATACTTTTCATAATCTGGCATTCCTAGAACTGAGGCGTGACAGAGACGTTCTCTTAGCCCGATGCATCACACAGCAGCAATTCCAAGGAGCTGCGAGGTCCGATGCCTGGGATGTGTCACATAGCAGCAGTTCCGATGAGGAGGTGATGAGTTGTGCTGCGTTGGTTCTGCTAGAACTACAGGTGGCCTGGCAGAGCACCTTCAGGCCCTCTTCAAATGATCTAGGACTGGGTTTGCATAACTTGAATGGTTAGGACTCACAGCAGGCAGAGTCCAGGTGCTGGATTCAAAATAGTGGGAGCCTTTTTTGTATCTGATGCTCTGATCAGGAGGCCAGCCCTTAGGGTCACTCTGGTGGTCATGGGTTCCAGGTGCAGGGCAACAAAGTAGTAGTCTTTTTTGCAGCACAGCAGTCCGTCCTCTGTCTCTTCTACAGAGTCAGCAGTATACTGAAGAATTGGTCTAAGGGTTCTATTTTTATACCCAATGTCTTTTTTGAAGTAGGAGAAGTTCCTAGTGATTCCCTTTGAAATGCTTAGAGTTTCTTGCCTCCCTGCCCTGGCTTCAGCCTGGCTGCAGCCACAATGAACTGGTGTGAAGTTCTTTGTGTGAAGGCAGGGAACAGCCAATTGATTTGCAAGTGGTACCGTGCCCAGCTCCACACCCCCATCTTCCAGTGATGGCCCATCCAGACACACCTAACCTCTCTGCTGTGAGTCTGTCTGGGAGGAATATACCATGTGACCCAGGAACAGACTGCAGGCACCAAATAGGGCAGGAAAATGCCAATTTTCTAAAAGTGGCATTTTCAAAAATTGTAACTTAAATCCAACTTCACTATTAAAGATGGTTTTAAATTACAGTTTCTCAAACAGTAAACATGACTTTCCTACCTGTTCCCAATCAAAATATGGCAATTATTAACTGTAATAAGATGACCGAATGTTATCCTATTGGATTGGTAGATCTCACATTAGTAAAAAACAAATGTACAATTTTTTCATTAGCATGACATGTAAAACCTAAACTTACAATGCCTCCAGCTTAGGGGTGACATATATAATAAGAGGGGAGTTTAATTCTTGGCAAGGGGGTTATTTCGCCAAGTTGAAATTGCAGTTTTAAACAGCCTACAGACAGCAGTGGAAGACCTGGAAAATGTTTTAGAAGCTAATTTAAGTGAGCAGCACAATATGTGCTGCAGACCCACTAGCAGCATTTAATTTCCAGCCATGAGTATGTAGCATTCCACTTTACAAGGGACTTATAAGTAAATTAACTGTGTTAATCAGGTGTAAGCCAATATTACCATGTTTTAGCAGGTGAGCAAGAGCACTTCAGCACTGGTTAACAGTGGTAAAGTTTACAGAGTCCTAAAGCCAGCAAAAACAAAACCAGAAAAACAGGTGGGTGTAGGTAAAATGTTTAGGGGAAGGCCACCCTAAGGCTGACAGGTCTAACATCCTCCATTCCAAAGAATATCCTGATTTCTTTCTGCGTTTGGAGAGGATTCATTTGCAGTATGGCAGATATTCTTAAGACACCATTCTTGCTCATTTCTGAATGTGATGTCCTAGATATAGGGCTTCTTTCTGACAGTATTGCAGTTTGGTTGGAGACACTCTATGTCCATATTCAGTCAACTGA
Source organism: Pleurodeles waltl (assembly GCF_031143425.1). Classification (NCBI taxonomy): domain Eukaryota; kingdom Metazoa; phylum Chordata; class Amphibia; order Caudata; family Salamandridae; genus Pleurodeles; species Pleurodeles waltl. The sequence continues at coordinate 904,510,359 of NC_090443.1, forward strand.
TTCAACAGGGCAGTAATATCTTGTCTGTATGTCTTTTACCTTGTGGATGCCACCAATAGTTGACAGTATACTGAACCAGGACTGAGTTACTCCACAACTGCTGAGCCTCCAGATTCTTTTTCAATATTTGGTTGAGGATTGGGGGTCTTTATTTATAATCTTGAGGAACTCAGCACAATGCCAGAACACTGTTTTGGAACTGAAATGTAAAAAGGAACTGGCTGTCCCCATGCAACAGAATGGAAAAGAATGGTTGGCACAGGTTGATGACTGTGAACCACTGAGCATCTTAGGGGATATGAAACAAGATTACAGCTGGATTTGGAACATGGGACAACAATATTATTAATCTTTTGCAGGTCTTGTACAAGCCACCATTTCTTATTTGGTTTATGTATGCCCATGATCAGAGAGTTACAGGGATACCCCAAAATCTCCATTAAAATTCTTTGCTTTAACATGAACTTAGTTACAGAAGTGATTCCAGCCACCACTTCTTGGAAGAGGTTGTATTGGGGCATTAGAGAGAACTTGGAATTCTGCTTTATTTTGATCTTTACAGGTTCAACACATTTAATCAAATCAATATCTTTACCAGAATAATCACAGACCTCCTCCTTCACAGAGTCCTTTGCGTCTAGTGACACGTTCTCTTTTGTCAAGACAGGAAACAGCTCAAAACCTGGTTTCTGAGTGCTCAATTTAAATTCTGCATCCTCATCGTATGTCTGAAGTTAGACAACATCCAGTGTATATTAGATCACACAGTTGAGTGTACAGTGAAAATTCCTCCCAAACAAATTAACAGTGCTTGAATCACAGATTGAAAATCGATAGTCCTCTTCAAGGGGCCAATTTTCTAAAGGACTTTGACTGAAACAGGATTGATTATTTGCTTATTGGCTATGCCTTCAACTTGGACTTGCTTTCTCAAAAAGGGTTGGAATGGGACTTTAACTGTTCGCACAGTAGGATTGGTATTATGAGTATCAATCAAAAAGGAGATGGGGTGGCCATTCACCTCCCCTTCTACATACAGGACATTCTGGTCTACCTCAAACACTGTGCCAAGCATGCAATCATTCTCTCATGCACTGTCATAGTGATTGGTCAGGCCCGCGATCACTGAATGTGTCAAAGAGTGGGAACTGTCTGAACTCTGGAAAGAGCTCTGCTGAACGCTGGGATTAGAGCTTGATTTACATCTGGGTATTAAGATTATGCTGCACTAATGAGGCTTGGGCCATATTAGGATTAGGAGGTCTTTGAATTTGCATATTTGGAGCTGCCATAACATTCACATCAGAAACGTCGCCATCAAATTGCATTTAATTCGGATTTGATGTACATTTGTGCTTCCAGTGGCTTAGTTTGTTATAATAATGACCCAACGTTGTTCTCCTTAACATGGCTATATCCATGCTCAAATTCTGATCAGCTGGCACTCCTTACCCTCTTCTTTGAGGGACACAATTCCTGACACGTATCAATTGACAGTCACCTTGCTATCCAACTCCTTGCATTCCATGTTGTCAAACCCATAAACAGAATTTGACAGGTATGGGCCATTTTTAAATGCTTTCTGAGCTAACTTAGTCAGAGTCAACATGAATTTCTTCCCATTTTTTTTCCTAGCTTCCAAATCGTCACTGCAATACTTGCGGTGACAAGATCTCTTCTATATGCTTTGATTGCCAACAAATCATAATCTGCTTGATGTACAAGCTAATTTTTGGGTACAAACCAAGGACGAACTGCATCACCAAATTACTGAGATTTGCATTGAAGTGTAGTGGTTGGAAATAAGAGAAACTAACCAGCTCCTCACCATTTTGCCACATAGATTGCAACCACTGAAGATGAATAGGAGATGGAGACATACCCCTGTGTAGAGACCCCTGGTGGACTTGGCAACAATGGAGGACAGGCACATTATCCTCACCTATAGACTGGACAGGGCAACAATAACAGAGCTGTGTGCCCAATTGGAGCCTGACCTGATATCTGCTATCCGTCACCCCACAGGGATCCCCCTCTTGTGCAAGGGCTATCAGTGCTCCATTTCCTGGCAACTGGCTCCATCCAGGTGACAGTGGGCTTGGCAGCAGGAATGTCTCAGCCAATGTTCTCAATAGTACTGACCAGAGTGTTGTCTGCCCTGATTAAACACATGCACAGCTACATCGTTTTCCCCCAGATGGAGAATTTGGCCACAGTGAAGGCTGACGTCTATGCAGTGGAACATATCCCCAACATTATTGGGGCATCTGATGGTACACATATAGCATTTGTCGACCCCTGGCGAAATGAACAGGTGTTCAGAAATCGAAAGAGCTTTCACTCCATGAATGTGCAGATGGTGTGCCTGGCGGACCAGTTCTTCTCCCACGTCAATGCAAAATATCCTGGGTCTGTGCATGATGCCTTTATCCTGAGGAATAGCAACATCCCATATGTGATGGCTCAACTCCAGAGGCACAGGGTGTGGCTAATAGGTGAGCCCTGGTTCCCACCCAGTTGGTGTTGGTGTATGGGTATGGTGTGGGCCCTAGGGGTGTATGGCTAACAGTTGTCCCTCGATATTTGCAGGTGACTCTGGTTACCGCAACCTCTCATGGATACTGACCCCTGTGAGGAATCCTAGGACAAGGGCGGAGGAACATTACAATGAGGCACATGGGCGAACAAGAAGAATTATAGAGAGGATTTTTGGCCTCCTGAAGCCCAGGTTTCGTTGCCTCCATCTATCAGGTGGATCCGTGTACTACTCACCCAAGAAGGTGTGCCAAATCATCGTGGCATGCTGTATGTTGCACAACCTTACCTTACATCACAGGTGCCTTTTCTGCAGGAGGATGAGGCTGTAGATGGCCGTGTGGCAGCAGTGGACCCTGTGAACAGTGAAGATGAGAAGGCAGAGTATGAGGATGAGGACAACGGAAGCTCAATAGTTTGTCAATACTTCCAATGACACACAGGTAAGAAAGTGTAACTTCACATTTAATTGACATTTTTGTGTTTGACATTATCACTGGCAGGCTGTTTTGCCCACTTTTATGGCCACTCACTGTAGCCTTTGGCATCTCTATTTGTAGATATGTGTGCCCCACTATCGCTCCTGGTGTTGACTGCAGCCAACTACAGGTCATTCCCATGTTTAAATTTCTGCACAGTTGATTTTCAATGTTTGAACCTTGTTGAACTAATGCATACTTATATCATTTGACATACTCCATTGTTGTATTTTTTCAAAGGGTGTTTATTTAAGTGCTAAGAGGTAGAAGGGGATGTGCAATGGGCTGGGGTGATGATGGAGGAAAGTCCAGGGTATAGTTCCATTCTATTTGTATCACAGGTGTATTGTCCAAGGGGGCATAGGAAGGGGAGCAATGGAAGTTCAAGATGGACAGGGTGACAGAGTTGGACACAAGGGTGACAATGAGGACAGTCTTATTTCCTGGCGGGGTCTTGGCAATAGTCTCTGGCTTCTGCCTGGATCTCAGGGAACGTTTGCGGGGTGGTTCTCCTTCTGCATGGGAGGGGTGCTTGTGACCTGTTGTTCCTGTGGCAGGGCCTCCTGTCCCCCAGCTGCAGCAGAGATGGAGGGCTGTTCATCGATATAGCTAGTGGCAGAGGCCCTGTGGGGTGCCACTGCCTCCCTCATCGTGTTGGCCATGTCTGCCAGCACCCCTTGAATGGAGACCGGGGTGGCGTTAATATTCTTCAAGTCCTCCCTGATCCCCAGGTACTGTCCCTCCTGTAGCCGCATGTTCTCCTGCAACTTGTCCATTATCTGGCCCATCATCTCCTGGGAATGGTGGTATGCTCCCAGGATCGCAGTGAGTGCCTCCTGGAGAGTCGGTTCCCTGGGCCTGTCCTCCCCCTGTCGCGCAGCAGTCCTCCCAGCTTCCCTGTTGTCAGTCAAAGTGAAGAATTATGCATATCATCAACAAGAATATCTGAGTTACAGAGATGATACGGTGCTCAGAGCTAACAATCATCGGCAATTCAAATTAGCAGAGTCAATAATCTTTGGCTGGACACAGGTCAACCCTACAACTAACCAAATCAGGGAAATACATGAATGGAGAGAAACACATGCGGGCAAAATACAAAAAGCATAAATAGGGGAAAAATAATTTGGAAAAGGTAATCTCGGTCTGCAGAGCACTAACTAAGTTAGGCAAAGATAGTAGAAAAAAAAGGAAAGCATATCGGAAGCTCGGTAAAGAGTCTTCTGAAGGGGAAAACACATAGGATTTCTAAGTCTAAAAGGTCCTTACAAAGGCAGTGGCAGAGAGGACAATACCTCTCCAAGAGTTCAGCATTCAGGGGATCTTCATCAGCAAAGCATCAGGATCAGCAAGATGTCTGCAAGCACCAGGGGCTCTCTGCAAACTGCTAGGACCTGTCCAAAGTTTGAATGTCCATCGATATTTTAGAATTCCCAAAGCATTCTGATTCGTCAAAGATATCAGTTCATGTCATGTTGAAGGGCATCATCCAATAGTAATCGATCCCAAGTTGAGACAGTCCAATTCTCTCTGAGGTCTGTCATTGTGACTCCACACACGTTTGAAACAATTGAATACAATACCAGTCTGTGTTTCACAATGTTCTTCCATCAAGGACACTACTCTACATTCTCTCTATACTTAAACAATAGAGACTACTGCCAACTAAATAAGCTTTTCATGAGAACATAACCTAAAAGAAAGTCACATTAGGAAATGAATCAGCATTTTTAGCACAGTCACAAATTACAACCTTAAACAGACCTCACTCATGCTAACACAAGGGAATTATAAAGTGCACTTAATTAATACGTTTTAGTAAAACACATGTAATTGCAAACTTAGAAATTCAGCATTACTAATAATTCATTAATATGAGTAATACATTTCATTTAAAATAAGAAAGCTTTGTTACTGCATTTCATTAGGGACAATGGAGAATTGCACTTTTTTCACTTTTGCACATTTTTTAACTCATTAATAATTTACTAAACATTAGAAATTCAATATTGTTTCTAACTGCACTGTTAGTCACTGTTAGTCTAGAGCCTTAATTACATTATAGCATAAATTTTATTCCTCTATCATGATTACATTCAAATGCCACCTAAGTCAAACTCTAAAATAGAAGCAAGTCCACATTTAAATTGTGTGTCAGTTTTCTACGTTTAGGTATTAAACTGCGATTAACATAAACTCTCATATTTTAATGAACTTCATGACATGAGGGGCTCTGCTAAAGGTTAGATTACATCAGGGCTTTGCGCATAGATCTGCCATGGTGCTAGTGCTTGGAATTATGAGAACGTTCATGACTGGGGGAGCAGCTGGGACTGTAGCAACAATGCTGCTCGGAGGCACTATAGGAAGTGTTGGTACAACCACAAGCATATCTGTAACAATGTGCAACCCTCCATCTGAGGAATCTTGTTCAACTGGAGTTTTCACACCTATGTCTACAATGGGCAGGCGTTCTCCCACTATTTGATTCCCTACAACTGATTCATTTCCTCCTCCTGGCTCAACAACGTTATACAACACTCGCCTCAGAGTTTTGATTATTCTCAAATTGAAAGCATCATATAGAATAGAACTGCAGGGACCCTCATTCACAGTGATCTTATTTATTGTTTAATCCAAATACACGTTTGTAAACTGACATTGGTTGTCATGTAATAAGCAGGCGTGTCCTACAGACGGGTCTCCTCACCTCCACAGACAGGTATTCTCACATCATTACAAAGTAAGCCCTTAATTTCTTGAAAAGTTTCATCTTTTCTGTACAGGTGACACAACACAAATTCATTAAACATCAGTTTAAATAATCAGCAGTTTTCAGCAAACCCCACAGCTACACGCAATGACACTAAATTCCAGTCTCAGGGTGGCACCACATAATGAGCCACTCATAGCACTGTACCTTTGATGTAACACCAATCCCAGCGCAGCACACACATCCGCCGACAAATACCAGAGCGGCAGCATATGACACAACTCACAGCACCTCACAGGAGCTCTTACCCCACAGTGATCACCTTTGCACAAACAATAATTGCAACAAAATGGTAACTCTTGTCTGTTCTGAAAAAGAAACTGGCCACAGTTCACAATAACCCTAAGGGGTTCAGGGAACAAAACCTCTAGGTGCTATCACATACACAAAGTAAAATCTCAACCAGCAACAAATCACCCTGATTAGTGCGGTCTTCTCCCCTCGCAAAGGAGTTAACCAAAAGCCAATCTCAGTTATTACATCATCACATTAGAATTTAATATGTCCCTATCTTTTGAGTTGCTGACAGAGCTTCATGGTCCGACACCACAAAGCTTAATGGACAAATTACAACATAATGTACTCATTGTTTATTCTGGGATTTTAGACTTTGACGAGTTTGATAAAAAAGAAGGAAAAATGTCCTTGCTCTAGAGAATAACTTTATGAGCAGAAATATAAGGAGCATCAGGGTCTTGAGAGAGGGAAAAGGAACGTCCTCCTTCAAACATGGATGAAAGCAAGTCCTAACTGTCTAATATCAAATTTCACTATTAAATCGGGAAACTCAAAGGAATGTTGCAGCTCTTACAGTTCCCACAGGGGTAGGAACCAATCAAAAATCAATGTTCATGATACGCCTTCTTGTGGTTAGTACAATGCAGAATCTTCTATCACCATGGCCATTGTAAATATCAGACAAGTATTCTCCTCCTCTCTCTTTCTTCCCTCGCAGGTGCTAAGAATCATCTAACTCATTAAAATGCCACAATAATAATAATGACCCTCACACAGTAGGATAACAATAGTAATATAGTTAACAAGGTAACAGCTGCTCATGATGCTTAGAGCAGATATGTTATGCACAGTAAGCAGAAATACAGTATCTTGTTTAAAATGGGGTCTGGCATCTAAGGCCTACAATGACTCCTGTCAAGTTAATGTGAACACACTTTAACTATAGATAATCGATAATTGTTAGACCTGACAGCCTTAGGGTGGTCTTCCCCCGAACATTTTTCCTGCTTGCATCACTTTTTTGCTGATTTATTTTTGATGGCCTTTGGATACTGAGCACTTTAGCACTGCTGACCACTGCTAAAGTGCATGTGCTCCCTCCCTAAAACATGGTCTTATTGGTATATACCTAACTGGCATATTTAATTTGCTATACGTCCCTAGTAAAGTGCACTACATGTTTCCAGGGCCTGTAACTTACATGCTACTAGTCGTCCTGTAGCACTGCTTCTTTGAAGTCTCCCCAAATTAAAAACCACCACTGGGTATAAGAAATGGACTTCTGACCCTACCAACTCAGTACACTTCTCGTCCTGTGGATACTCTGCCAGAGAGAAGGACTACTGTGCTGCTACAAGGGATGCTGCTCTGCTGTACTCCTGCTCTGGAATAGCATCTCTCTTGCTGTCCTGACCTACTGCCTGTTCCCCTCCTTGCCTGGGTGAGAAGGACTGCTCCCATAACTCTTGAAACCAGAACCAGAGTGACTCCAAGGGCTTGCCTCCTGTTCTTCTGAGGACTCAGGGACACAAAATTATTCCAACTCATCACCTCTAGCACCTGGACTTGGCTTGCTACAAATCTTACCCTTACAAGTGGTGCAAATCCAGTCCTGTGCCCCTGGAAGTGGGAATTAATAGCTGCTCTTGGCCAAAATCCACGTACCGTTGCACAGCTTGGAACTGGCGCATCTCCATTGATGCCAATGCATCACCAATGTTGGAGGGAGTGAAGACATCGCATTGCCATCGACGCTGGTGCATTGCTGCTGCTGTGAGGATCGAGAACACTGCATTGCCGACTGTACAATGCATTGCCTCCATTGCTGGTGCATTTCCTACTTTGCATGGCTTTGATCGATGCCAGTGCATCACCTCTTTTTCTCCTCCAATCTTGTTCTCAACATCGAGGCAACTCTGAACGAAGGTTCTGTTTCAGTGGGCCACAGCTAGTCCCTGTATCCAACCCGTGCTCCATTGCAGCCAACCTGACATTTCAAATTTGATCCGGTCTAGCGTGACCAGATAGCCCCGGTTGGTGCTGTAAGCACTACAACTAAGTTTATTCTTTATAAATTCATATCTCGTCTTCTTCTTATTGGATTTTCTGTTGTTTTGGTCCTATTTTATTTATTAAAATAAGCTCCATTTTCCTAACCAGTTGTGGTAACTTTATGTGTTCTTTTTTCACTTTTTTACTGTTTGAAGTTTTGCACAATCACTTAACACATTGCCTCTTACAATAAGCCTGCCTTCTCTGTGCCAAGCTACCAGAGATGAGTACAGGTTAGTTTAGGGTGTGTGGATGATTTACCCTGACTGGGATTGTTGTTCTTGCTTGAACAGGGTGCATACCTCTGCCAACCAGAAATGCTATATAAAATCCACTCATTATAGTCAATCTAAATACAAAATATCATGCGCATGTATGTGAGAAATGTTTAGCTGTGTTAGCATGTTAATAAATGGACATAAGGATTTATTTCACTGTGTTATCACCTAACATGGTAACATTGGCTTGAGCCTGTTTGGTACATTTATTTTACTTGTACATCCCTAGCAAATGATAAACAGGTACCCAGGGTCTGTAAATTAAATGTTGCTAGTGGGCTACAGCACTTATTGTGCAACCCACTAAAGCAGTCTTTGAAAACGTGTCTCAGGCCTGATACTGCAGCCTGTAGTGCAGTTTTAAACTGCTGTTTTGACCTGGCAAAAAAACCTAATTCCTGGCCTAAATCTTCTTTTTAATACTTATACGCCACACCTACGGAAGGCCCTAAAGCCTCATAGGGCAGGGTTCATGGTATTCAAAATGTAGGGCATGTGAGCTTATCTTTTACATGTCCTGGCAGTGAAAACATCTTAAGCCACTTTTCGTTGCTGTTATGCTATCTAGCCTATTGATTAACACTGGGTTACCTTATAACACGTAAGTGATAACTTCAGGTTAGTACCAGATAGAGATATACTGTTTATACACAAATGAGCTGTATTGTAAAATGCTCTTTAGTGGTAAAGTCAGATTTTAAGTTACTAGTCGAAAAATGCCTCTTGTAGAAAGTTTGTAATTTTTGGCCTAAACAAAATGTGCCTTTCTGCCAGGGTCCTGTGTCACATGACAGTGTATTGCTCTCCTGGGGTGTTGTGTGCATTCCCTCCAGTCATGGAACCAATGGTGCTTTGGGTGGGGGGTAGGGTGCCTTTTCTTCTGCCTAGGGCGCCCTGGGAGGTTGTACTCACCCTTCCTGAGCTACAAAGGATAGCCTCAGGGATTGCCCACCGTCTTTCTGACTTTTAAAGGCTGTCCATCCTGCCAATGACAAATGCAGCTCACACCTATGCCTACCTGGCCTTTGTTACCCTAGTCAGTTTAGAGCCAAGCTCAGGAAAGGGGGAAGGTTATACAAAGAGGAACTCCCCACCCACAGTCTAGCACTGGGGATGAAAGTGATACCTTCAGAATCTCTCACCAGAACACACTTGGATCTGTGAAATATTTACTAGAGGACTACTCTGCTGTCTGAGAAGGAAGACTGGACCTGCTTGCCTTGAACCTAGGGTCTCCAGAAGTGACTCCAAAGGTCAGTTGGCTGATCTCCTGTTTCACTACAGAGACTCAACAAGCTTTCAGACACCTCCCTGCAACTGCTCAGCTGACCGCCCCAACTGGACCTGCTAGAGCCCTGTAGCTTCCAGAGGCCTCATTGCAACTGCTTAGCTGGCCATCTCAACTGGACCTGCCTGAGCCATGTTGCTGGCCTCGCTGGAGTGAGTCCTGATCCTGAAGAAGTACCCCCACTTCCTTGACCCTTAGCTGGCATCAGAGTGTACCCTCACCACCTAAACCCTTATATGGCATTAGAGTGAACTTCTCCTGAAGAAGAAGTAAAGATACAAGTTTTTGGCTCCTCATGACTACTGAGTGACCTCTTTGCACCGAGAGCTGACTGTTCACGTCGCACGCCAGTGCAAAGCTGCATCAGGACCTGCTCTTTGCTCCGATTGTGACCATATGTGACAATCAGCAACACTAAACTCAAGCAAGACTTGCACTTTGCACAGATAGTGTCAGTCTGCCTCAAACACTAACTCAAAGCTCCAGCAACTATCAGCTCTTCGTACTACAGCAGCATCCATCCGCAATGCCTGACCTGCTCATCATGCAGATTACAACCCCCTTGTGGCCCCCACCAAAGCAAACAGCAGCTCCTCTTAGGAACTTAAAAAAGTAACTCTTCAGCTGGACTAACCTGGTCCCTGTATTCGACCGCTGCTCCATTGTGGTCAGCACAAACCTGTGACTTTCCTCCGGTTCAGCTTGGCCAGATAACTGCGAGTGGCACCTTGTACTTTTTGACTATTTTTTGCACCTAAAATGTTTTAAAAACTAATATCTCAATGCTATTGATTGGATTTTTGCATTTTGGTGTCTTCAGCTGGATGGATTTGGTCCCTGTATCTGACCTGTTCTCCATTTCAGTTGACCTGAACGTGTGGTTTTCTACTGGTCCAGCACTACCAAATAACTATGAGGGGCACTTTCTGCTTTTTGGTGCTATTTTTATCTAGAAAACCTTAAAACCTAATTTTTCCAGTTCTTCTGATTGGAGTTTTGTCATTTTAGTGTCATCCTCTTTGTTAAAATTAGCTCCATTTTCTAAGTTGGTTTGGGGATTTTCTTGTGTTGTGTTTTCTTGTCTTGTGTTGCCTCTAAGTTACTTCTGACTGTTTTTGTGCTAAGTTGACAGATGGTTAAGCACAGATTTATTTAGTGACTTTATTGTTCTCTCTGACAAGGATCATGTTTGTTATTTGATTGGGGCTTCCAACCTTCTCAATAAACCAATTTCTTACACATCATTTATGCAGTTGTGATGCTAAGGCATAATAAGGGAGCGTCTGACGCAATGTCACCTCCTGACACATAATAAGGTTTTATTGTGTCTCAAAGTATTTCACAATGTTGTCTGAAATAGCATCCATCTGGTTAGGTGTTAGGTATATAAAATCCATACACCCTTAGCTTTCAATATTTTGTCCCTTGATATCTTTCTACGATATCAGTGTCCCACTGTATATTATGGTTCATATTCAGGATCCACACCTCCCCTTGACTACAGTCAAGTAGGACACAGGATACAAAGTGGATCATGCAAAATCTCTTGTTGTCAGGACCTCACCTAGTATTATTTTTACAGGAGTAAACGTTACCATGGAGAAAAGTCCCACCATCCCAGTTGGATAAGAAGACCCAACAAAAGGTCAAAGTCTGTCCTACCCCACCAAGAAGAGGGGTGGAACGTGAATTGGAAGTCATCAAACAAGGGTCAGTATGTTCCACGTCTGTCGCCCAAGTTCCTCTCAATCTCCTCCTGTAATTAAAGCAAGATAGTATTTACTAAGTGATGGTATGTATGTATAAATGTTCCCTATTCTATTAGGGACCTAAGAGTAGTATATGTACCTGATGGTTAAGGGATAATGTAGTGATGAACTGGAGTGTAATCTTCCTGTTTAAAACACAAGAAAATGTCTGTTATTCTAAATGTGCCCCTAGGATCATAATTGCAAGTATAGAAGTACCTCAGGAGTAGTGTACCTCTACTCTGGAGTGTTTTGCTTCATGGACTATTCAAAGAACTTGCAGACACCAGACATATAACAAAGAAAAGAAAAATATCTACATACATGTAGAGATGATGCTTTCCTTCACACTCCAACTACTCTAATGAACATAAACTGCATTATATGACTCCAACTATTCAGTGAAATGCTTCAATTCAATGACATAAGCTGCCTAGGACAAATATGACTTAAATGCAGTTCAAATGTAAAAGGAAACAATGTCACATTATTCCTTGGGCGTTATAACCTGATTTCTAGCTGTGGCACCTCAGAATACTGTTCATAGACATAAAACTTTGGGCTCATTTACAAGACCTTTGCGCTACAGTTGCATCATTTATTTTACACAACGGTGGCGCAAGCAGTGCTTTACACCGCTCCACATTTACAAAGTGATGCATTGGGCCCAATGCATCACTTTGTAAAGCCTTGCATCACAGTATACCTGTGCCAGGTATAATGTATGAAAGGTAGGTGTTCCCTCGGGAAAATCAACACAGTGAAATTTACAACATTTCCCTGCATCAGTCTGCACCTTCACTGCATCAGAATTGTAACGCCTGCACCGAGCAGGCGTTAAACTGATGCCAGGCTTTTCTCTATGAGAGCCTTCATTTTTTTGATGCTAGCCAAGCAATGCATCAGATTAGCACCACAGATGCGTCAGAACTTCTGACACAACTGTGAAAACATGTGCCATGGAGCTCTATATTGTAAATACAGTGCATCCATGGTGTCGTTAGGAGGTCATGGAGCAGCACAAGAAATCTGACGCATCGGAGCCAATGCATCAGATTCTTGTAAATGAGGCCTTGTATTTTATGTTTGCAAGTTTCCCCATCAACAGGAAGTCAGAAAACAATCATCATAATCAAGTTTGTCAAATAAGTGTCCATGTTTTGTATAACTAGTAGCGCACACTGCGCGTTACCCAAATGTAGTTCATAACTGGCTTTGTTCTCTTGTTTCCTCTAGGTTAGATGTCCTAAAAAGCAAAGAGCATGAAGACGCGACCGAACACAGCCTGGTGAGGAAGTCCAGCTGCAGTAAGGTCTCTGAGGATGCCAGGGAGTCCCGTAGGAGTCGGAATATTGGGAGTGCAATGTCAGGTGAGTATTTACAGGAAGCCGTTAACAAAGGGAAGCAATTAGAATAGTGAGCAGCTTCCTGCAGTGCAGCGCATAGTCTTGAAGGCTACGCTCTCCACCCCGTAAAAGGTGCAACAGTGTTCCGGCCCAGCATTCGAACAATCCTGACAGTTGTAGGAAGGTGTTAAGTCCTGTAGAGGCCTGTTTGTTTTGCCTACTTACCAACAAACTCTGAACACAGGAGTATCTGTTAATACATTTCCATATGCCAGATGCCCCATTTAAAGCCAAAATCACCCCTACAGATCACACAACGTCTAGATATTGCCCCTATGGGTGATGCTTTGGCATTCCTGCAAGTGATTTTTTGTCTTGAGATACTTCATTGTTCATATGTGCACCATGCACTCTTGTACAGATGTAGCACAGACATGTTTACTTTTGCTCTTTGTTTGCTCTTTTTCCCCTTCTTTACTTCAAGAAAGAGTTTCAATCTAGCCATATTTGTGGACTGCTTTTTATTCCTATCTGACCTTTGAATATTTGCACCAGCTGTATAGTCCTGTGATGTAAGAATGCTATTTCATTGCAACACTTGTTTGCAGAATTGTTTTACAAGCTTATCCTGTTTTGCTGATTATGACAAGCATAGATTGCTTTTTTTCCTACAAGAATATAAATTGTAAAAAAGTATGACCTGTGGCCCTGCCTCAAAAGAGTTCTGACAGGTTGTTGTCATGGTCACTGCCATTCTGACAGAGGGTGTAGTCAAGACTGTTATTCCTCACATGGCCAGACCTATGTCTCCACCTCAGTGCTGACATCTGACTCTCTGGAAAGCTTCCTGTGCATATGGATGTTCTCCTCCTCCTCAAAATCTCTAGTGTTGTCCCAACTATGCCATGACCTGCTGAATTTACTGAATTTACTCTGGTTGGAATTGAGCTAATACTTATGCTGATATATATATATATATATACATATATATATATATATATATATACATATATATAGCTCTTGGACCCTACAGCATGGTAGGTATCGTTGGAGGAGTTTTTTTGCTAGGTTGGCCTGGGAATGCTGAGAGCCCCCCAGCACCTCAAATTCAACAAACCAAATCCAAGTGGTCATTTCTAGAAATAACGTGGAAGGAGCTGGTAGTGTGCCCTTGTTGGTTAAAATGTGGAATGACTGTCCATTAGAAAGGTGGGCTATCATTGCACATTTAGGTGTTGGCACAACTCTTTCTTTCATTTGCTGCAACAGATCATGAAGATGGAATTGATTGCTTGTACTGTTGGGAAATATGGACATGGAGGGATTACATTGTCTCCCTGTATGCGGAAAATGAGGAAGTTGAGCTAGTTGAACTGGACTTTAAGAGGGGCAGTTGGTTGGAGTTTGAAGCTTTTGGTGCCCCTTCAATTTCTGAGATAGAAAGGTTTATAAGGTCGATGAGGGCCTCAGGAGCAATGGGAGATGAGGTCCCAATGGCCATAATCAAAAAAGAGCCCTTGCTCTGGGCAAAGGTTCTTAACCCAGTATTTGACTCCTGTTACTCGAATGGTATAATTCCAGGGTCTTGTAAGGGGAGTATTATAGGCCCCCTGTATAAAAAGGGTGATAAATATTTACCTATAACTTATCGGCAAATAGCCCTACTGGACGCCGCTGGTAAGATCTTTGCTAAAAGCATACTAGTGCATTTAACAACCTGGGTTGAAGAAAATGTGATTCTCCCTATTGAACAAGCAGGCTTTAGGAAGAAGCACAATACCCTAGATACTATCCTTCTAATGCAAAAGATAAATGAAAAGCATGCTTTGGTTAGAGGTGGGGTAGAAAATGCCGCTTTTATTGATTTTTCTACAGCGTTTGACAGGGTAGACCGTAAGATATTATGGATGAAATTATCAAAATTGGGGGTTCCTACAAATTTGCTAAGCTTAATTATTGCCCTGCACTCTTCAACATGGTGTAAAGCACTGCTAGGTGGAGAGCAGGGGTTGTCCTCAGAATTCACGACAAAGAATGGTTTGAAAGCCTGTTGGCACCCATGCTCTTTTCTTTATACGTTAATGACCTTCCCTCGGTATTAGGGAACACCCAAGGTTTTCTGCCTATGATTGGAGGCATTTAAATCTCGAGCCTCCTCTATACAGATAACATTGTGGTGTTGGATCTCACCTCGAAAGGTCTGAACAGGCGACCTTACATGATTTCTCGAAACAGCATCTCTTAAAAATAAATGTGTTAAAATCTCAAGTGGTAAGCTTCTTGGGGAATAAATCCCAGAAAAAAATTAAGTTTACATGGTCTGTGGGTCAGCAGAGCTTGTTACGGGTGAAATCCTATTGCTTTCTGGGAAAAATGTTATCATGTTCCTTTACTGATCGAGACCATATAGATAATAACATCAGTAAGGCTCTGTCGCAGTCCCATGGGATATTAGCCTTTTATAATGCTGTGGGTCAGTGGCATTTTTCCTACTTACTCTCTGTTTATCAAGCAAAAATTCCGTCCACCCTTCTGTATGCCATAGAAGTAATGGCAATTACAAAATGGGAGTTTTTGAAGAAGAATAGAAGGATGGATTTTAGGAAGACTGGTATCCTGTAATAATTTGGTTTCAGTGTCAGCCTTAAGGCTAGAATTTGTCATCAAGAGTATTTATACTCAGGGCCTAGCTGCAGTAATTCGGAAAGCCTTCTGCCTAGCACAGAGTGCAGAGTCCTCTTTAAGATTCCTAGCATATAAAGAAATATTTGGCTCATTAAGAGATAAATCTCAGTTTTATAGAACTTTTAACCTTGCTATGCAACTACTGCAGCTAGATGGTCACTCGTTTATATCTCAACTCCCTTTGTCCTTTAAAATGAGCCTAAAAGAGGCGGCTAGGGGCAAAAGCTTCTCTTTGGACATGGAGTTTTGTCAAAACAAAATGGAGGCTAAGCACTTTAACTAGCTCGATGATTTTTAATTATCCGCAACCCTACTTACGGTGGAATTTACCTCATGGAGTAAGACGTTTTTTCATCCTGTTGAGAGTCCTGTCAAAGACGTAACTGCTAAGTGGGATGGATCCTCAAACACTTGTGATTTTTGCCAGTGGGGGATACAATACTTTAGGCATGTTTTATTTTTTTGTCCGAACTTAGTTGAGCTAAGGGAAAAATGGTTGAAACCGTTATGTGCTAATCTCAATATATGTTCACCAGATGAGATACTGAAATTTATGTATAATCCTCCGAACAAAATATTTTGTTTTAGGATTTATACATTTTTAAAGTTTTAAAAAAATCTTTTTTGAACTTATCCCTCCTCTGGTGGACATATTGAGATTGAGGATGCTACAATCTTAAAGCTCTAAGAGATTTTACAGTGTGAGATGAATTGTTTTGGGCTCTTCTAGGACCTATCTGTTTTTCCGTATGTACTAAACCATTTCTGGACTTGTATCTATTCCTTTTAATGTTGGGTCTTATATCATAATGCTAGGCTTTGAACTTTATATGTGCAATCTGGTAGAGGGGGAAGCAAACAAATGTGATCAAACGATAAGCTTTATCGACGGTCGCCGCTTCCTATGGAAATATGGTATGATTTCTTAAGTTACAAGTGACTGGTGGTGACCTGCTTATATTGTATTGTAAAGACAACCTCACTTTCCTCTGCTCCTTGTTTTTATGTATAGTATTTAAGTTAGTCAGTATATATTTGGTATGGAGTTTATTATTTTATCTTCTGAGATGAATGTACATGTGGACCTCTTTGGATTTCCAAATCGTGAAATAAAATTGATTGATTGAGATATGGACATTTACAGTACTGGTTTTATGCAGTCCTGCTGGTATGGTACATGAAAGTTGGGCGAGTTATTCAGTCTGTTAGGAAAAAGGTTATTACATTCTTATTAAAGATCCCCGACTAGGATTACATGGCATGATATTGACTCCTGGGTTTGTTACTTTTTAACGTTTCTTCAGCATTCTTTGATTTTAAGGTGGCTTATAATTCTTCAGGCCACTGTTTGAAAAGGCGTGACTCAAGCGTCCTGCAAAGAATTTTCACGCCTCAAATGCTGCCTGTACCATGGTTCTCGGCATGCATACTTTTTCCTTGGTTAACATTGTAGTTGTCAGGAAGAGGGCATGGCTTGTTTGTGATATAAGATGCCTAGAGGATGCGCCTCTGTTTACATGGTGTTGGTATGGGAGGAATGGATATTTGTTGGCATACCGAACACAGGTAAGTTGGGGCATTTTTGTATTAAAAGCATGCATGGGCTGTACTATATAAATCCATCACTATCGGGGTAAACTAGTCATTTGAGTTTGGGCTACGAATCTGTTGAGGGGGCCTTTTTAGGCTCACATGGGGGATTTGGCAATCTCTACATGGGTCTTATTGGGCTGTGTTCGCTACCACAATTGACAAGCGTTTAGGATTATGTGTAGGATTATGTCTGGTTACGATGTGACCTTTCAAGACTCCTTTTATATGACGTGATTGGCACACTTATATTCCAGTATACCCGCCACATCTGACTAGAAGTTGTGACATTGTTCTGTCCGGTCTAAATGATGTTAGTTGAAGACTGAAGTTGGTAAGAATGTGTTTACATTTGTAAGAGTTGTTTTTCTTGAACTATACCACAAGAGACAGGCTCGTGAGTCCTGACACTTGCCTCTCACGTCTTCTCTTTGCACTCTGTGCACAGTGTGATGGCCTCAAGTATTTGGGATGGTGATGGTCTCTTTTATGCCTCTCCTTTTCCTGTCCTTTTATTTGTTTGAACTTGTGATTTGTTTTGATGCTTCAGGGTATTAAACAGGAGGTCCCAGTTTTTTGGAATTTGGATATATGAATGTATATGGACCCTTGCTTTTAAAAATTTTATAAATGTATTTGGAAATGTTTCTAGACCAATGTATATATATTTGAGGGAGTTGTATCTTGATGCTTATGAATTGTGAATGCAATGAAATGTTTTTAAATTGCACATGGATTGATGTTTTAATGTGGGGACAATGGCATTGTTAAATGATGTTTTTATTGTTATCTGTGCCTTTAGCACGGGCGTTTGGTTATATGTATGTTTTTGTGTGTTTACAGCCCTGAGGAAGCCTATGTTGAGGTGAAACACACACTGCTCTTGTGCTTCTGGATAAAGAACCTGAATAAAAAACAATAATATATGAAAAGGATCTGGGATTAAATTTTTTAATTCATGCGTTTGTCTGTTGCCTCTCTGTTTTTGGCTTAAATTATTTAAAACACGACTCTTCACTTGATATGCTGTGTTGTTAAGTCTCATCTATGCTATTATACCAAACCATGACAACTCACTTTCTAAGCATAGTCAAAAATACAAAACATTTCTTGGGTATCACATCTATGCCATTTGCAATTGGAGTTCTGAACTCTCCTAGTTCAAGCTGGAGTGGGAAGTTTCACTATTGAGAAAGCAAATGCTTGTCTTACCATTGTTAGGGAGTTTTCTGTCTTACCCTTGTTTGCCCACTTCAATAATACAGCAACAAGTCTGAATTACCGGTTCTGTCGCTATAGGGGTGCTAGGCCTGACAGCCTTAGGGTGGTCACCCCAAACTTTTAGCCTGCCTCCCTCCACTTTTTGGACACTGTTTTTACTGGCTTTTAGACTCTGCGCACTTTATCACTGCTAACCGGTGCTAAAGTGCATATGCTCTCCCCTTTAAACATGGTAACCTTGGATCATACCTGATTGGACTATTTAATTTACTTATAAGTCCCTCGTAATGTGCACTATATGTGCCTAGGGCCTGTAGATTAAATGCTACTAGTGGGCCTGCAGCACTGGTTGTGCCACCCACTTAAGTAGCCCCTTTACCTTGTCTCAGGCCTGCCATTGCAAGGCCTGTGGGTGCAGTTTCACTGTCACCTCGACTTGGCATTTAAAAGTACTTGCCAAGCCTAAACCTCCTCTTTCTCCACATATAAGTCTCCTCTAATGTGTGCCCTAGGTAACCCCTAGAGCAGGGTGCTGTGTGGGTGAAAGGCAGGACATGTACCTCTGTAGTTTACATGTCCTGGTAGTGTAAAACTCCTAAATTCGTTTTTGCACTACTGTGAGGCCTGCTCCCTTCATAGGCTAACATTGGGGCTGCCCTCATACAGTATTGGAGTGGTAGCTGCTGATCTGAAAGGAGTAGGAAGGTCATATTTAGTATGGCCAGAATGGTAATATCAAATCCTGCTGACTGGTGAAGTTGGATTTAATATTACTATTCTAGAAATGCCACTTTTTGAAAGTGAGCATTTCTTTGCACTTAAAATCTTTCTGTGCCGTACAATCCACGTCTGGCTGGGCTTAGTTGACAGCTCCTTGTGCATTCACTCAGACACACCCCAAACACAGGGTACTCAGCCTCACTTGCATACATCTGCATTTTGAATGGGTCTTCCTGGGCTGGGAGGGTGGAGGGCCTGCTCTCACACAAAGGACTGCCACACCCCCTACTGGGACCCTGGCAGACAGGATTGAACTGAAAGGGGACCTGGTGCACTTCTTAGCCACTCTTTGAAGTCTCCCCCACTCCAAAGGCACATTTGGGTATAAAACAGGGCCTCTGCCCTACCTCATCAGACACTTGCTGGAGAAGAAACCTGAACCAGAAACTACATCCTGCCAAGAAGAACTGCCTGGCTGCTCAAAGGACTCACCTGTCTGATTTCTACAAAGGACTGCTGCCTTGCTGTTGGCCTGCTGCCTTGCTGAACTCTTGTCTGGCTGTGAAAGTGCTCTCCAAGGGCTTGGGTAGAGCTTGCCTCCTGTTCCCTGAAGTCTCAGGACCAAAAAGACTTCTCTTTTTCACTTGGACGCTCCGTGAGCCGAAATTATCGACGCACAGCTTGTTCTGTGGCGAGAAAAATGCCGCACACCGACGCTGATCGATGCGACGCCTTCGGGACGACCGAAACTTCGACGCACGGGCTCGCAAGGACAACGCCGCCTGACCTCCAGAGGAGAAATCAACGCGACGCCTGCCGTGAGAGTGAAACTTCGATGCGCAGCCACGCAGAACCACGCGCAGCTGGAAAACAAGCAGGAAAATCCACGCACAGACCCGGGACATCTGGTAATCCCCGCGATCCACAGAAAGAGACTGTCCGCGCGCCGGAAAACAACGCATGACTTCCCCGCGTGAAAAATAACGACGCAAGTCTGTGTGTGCTGGGGAGAAATGGACGCACACACCATTTTTCCACGTATCTCTTCTTCTGTGGCCCTCTGAGGAGATTTTCCACTCCAAACCAGGTACTTTGTGCTTGAAAGCGACTTTGTTTGCTTTTTAAAGACTTAAGACACTTCGGGGGTCATTACAACATTGGCGGTTAAAGCCGCTTACCGCCGTGCAGAAGACCTCCAATACACCGCCGCGGAATTCCGCCACAGCTATTATGACACACATCTCGGAATCCGCCGAAACTCAGACACACACACAAGTCCGCCACACCAAAGGTCAGTGTTAAACTGGCGAAAACAAAACCTCCACGCCAACAGAAACACGGCCATGCTATTACGACACACGAATCCACGCGGCGGTCTTTCAGCCGCGGTATTCCATTGGCGGTACACACCGCTGCGCTCAAAATACACACACATCTCCAAAACACTGCTACATTGGACATTTCAAAATACACACACCTGATACACATACACACACCACTCCCACACACCCAACACAATATAAAACACACACCCACATCACCCACAAACCCCTATGACCAAAAATACAGAAAGAAGGCCAGAGAGAGAGCACAGAATAGACAATACCACCACACAGAGGCACACAACACCATCACCCACACAACATCCATGCACAAAACACCACACACCACTACACATCACTACACTCATCATCACATACACCACCTCACACATCACACACACCACCCCATGTCACGCCAAAGACACCCCCGCTTTTCCAAGGAGGAGCTCAGGGTCATGGTGGAGGAAATCCTACGGGTAGAGCCACAGCTATTTGGCTCACAGGTGCAGCACACCTCCATAGCCAGGAAGATGGAGCTATGGCGCAGAATAGTCGACAGGGTCAATGCAGTGGGACAACACCCAAGAAATCGGGAGGACATCAGGAAGAGGTGGAACGACCTACGGGGGAAGGTGTGTTCAGCGGTCTCCAGGCACAACATCGCGGTACAGCAGACTGCCGGCGGACTCCCACCTCCTCCCCCACAACTAACAACATGGGAGGAGCAAGTCTTGACCATCATGCATCCAGAGGGCCTCAGAGGAGTCGGTGGAGGAATGGACACTGGTAAGTCAAATCTTAACTATCAGATCCCCCACCCTACCTGCATGCTATCACACACCCCCACCCTCACACCCTCCCCTATCACTCCAACTCCACACTAATGTACTAAGAACACAAACCACACATCCCAACAACAAGCCCTGCATGACACAACTAAGCATGGTCACCCCTCACCAAAGCATGCTCACTGCACATACCCAGAACAACCCCCTAACCATCATCACACAAGCCCCCACACAGGAATGCTAGCACTGGGGTACACGCTCACCCACCCATTGCACACCATGACACACACACATGCAATAATCATACTCTTATGCCCCTGCAGGATCACGAAGGACCGTCACCACACCGGAGAGTCCAGACATCTCCACTCCACTCACAGAAGAGGCCCACAGTGACGATAGCAGCTCTGCCCTACTGGAGCCTGACGACCAGCCCGGACCATCGTGGGCCTCGGGACAGTCAGTTCCCCTTGCACAGGCACAGACCAACACTGACCTTCCACCCTCTGGTAACACCAGCACAGCACCCACCCAGCGTACCCAGGACAGGTCAATCAGCTGTGTGTCCACCACTACAGTGAACCCAGGATAACCCACCACCCCAACAACAACAGGGACCTGGGGGCAGTGGAAGTGGGCACACAGTCCAGGGGACGGAGGCACAGGAACACAGGGGAACTGGGAGGGCTGCTGTGCGACAGGGGGCGGACAGGCCAAGGGAACCCCCTCTCCACGAGGCCCTATCCTCCATCATGGGAGCATACCACCACTCCCAGGAGACGATCGCGACGGTCCTGGTCAAGTTTCAGGAGACCCCGCGCCTGCAGGAAGAACAGTATTTGGGCTTCAGGGAGGAGCTCAGGACCATCAGCTCCGCCTTGGGCACCATCGTAGGGGTGCTGAAGGACATACAGCAGACCTTGAGGGACACCATGGCACTCCAAGGGGCCCCTGACACTAGCATGGACGATGAACTGCCCACCACCTCTGCTGGCGCTAGTGGACAGGACGCCCCGCCACAGGACCACCACACCAGCACCCCACCCCCTGCAGACGGACAACCACCACGCAAGCGGTCCCTGAGATCCAGGAACAGGACAGAGCAAGATGGCAAGACACCCGCCAGCAAATGAGACCACCCTGATTGTCCCCCCACCGTCCGACTTTGTTACCCTGTCCATACTTTAACTGCCCCAGCTCCACTTCCTATGCCCAGATGGGCAGTGCACCTGTGTGACCAATAGACTGGACTCTGCCATGGACATTCCTCCACCATCACCCATCACCATTTTACAACCCCCCTCCATTTTTGACCACTTAAATAAACACCCTTGAACTACTAAACATTCTGGAGTCAGTCTATGATTTTGTAAAATATATGATCAATGACAGTGTCAAAATGCTTTATTAGTTGTTAAGGCAACATACCAATGTCACACATCACAAGTCCTTGAAGGATGCATGCAGATGACACATGTTGGTAACCACACCTGTGAAACCGTAATGGAAAGGAACAACTCAGTTACCAAATAATCCCATTCAATTCCACACTGGATAGAGTAAGACGTGTGACAGTGAATGTAATGTTAAAAAAGAAAATGTTCTCACCTGTGTGTCACTGGAAATATTGCTGTATGAATGACTCCCTGTTGTCGTTGTCTTCTTTCTCAGCTTCCTCCTCATCACTGTCCACAGGCTCCACAGGCTCCACAGCTGGCACAACACCGTCATCTGGACCATCCTCCTGCAGAAAAGGAACCTGGCGTCGCAAAGCAAGATTGTGAAGCATCGAGCAGGCGATGATGACCTGGCACACCTTCTTCGGTGAGTAGAATAGGTAACCACCTGTCATATGGAGGCACCTGAACCTGGCCTTCAGGAGGCCAAAGGTGCGTTCGATCACCCTCCTAGCCCGCCCATGGGCCTCATTGTAGCGTTCCTCTGCCCTGGTCCTGGGATTCCTCACTGGGGTCAATAGCCAGGAAAGGTTGGGGTAACCAGAGTCCCCTAATAGCCACACACGGTGCCTCTGGAGTTGACCCATCACATCAGGGATGCTGCTATTCCGCAGGATGTATGCGTCATGCACTGAGCCAGGGAACATTGCATTAACCTGCGAGATGTACTGGTCTGCCAAACAGACCATCTGTACATTCATGGAATGATAACTCTTCCGGTTCCTGTACACCTGTTCACTCCTGTGGGGGGGGACCAAAGCCACATGGGTCCCATCAGTAGCACCTATGACGTTGGGGATATGTCCAAGGGCATAGAAGTCACCTTTCACTGTAGCCAAATCTTCTACCTTAGGGAATATGATGTATCTCCTTACGTGTTTCAGCAGGGCAGACAACACTCTGGACAACACGTTGGAAAACATAGGCTGGGACATCCCTGATGCCATGGCCACTGTTGTCTGAAAAGACCCACTTGCAAGGAAATGGAGCACTGACAGCACCTGCACGTCAGGGAGGATTCCAGTGGGATGGCGGATTGGTGACATCAGGTCTGGCTCCAACTGGGTACATAGTTCCTGGATAGTGGCATGGTCAAACCTGTAGGTGACGATTAAATGTCGCTCCTCCATTGTCAACAGGTCCACCAGCGGTCGGTACACCGGAGGATTCCGCCATCTTCCAATTGTCCCAGCTGACGGCGCCTACGAAGGACAACAGCGAGGATCGAGTCAACTTTTTTCCAGGTATGTACCCACAGTTACACAGAACACGACATCAAACACAAAACTCTTCCTGTATGTGTGTTGAGTGTAGGCCTAGCTATGTGTGACGCAGAAGTAAATGGAGCCATGTGTGCCCCTGAAATGGCGTCTGCCTGACCTCTAAACTGGGACAATGGGATTGTCGGGTAACTGCGTTGGCGTTGCACACCGTTGCGGTAGGCGGTCGTAGACCGCGGCGGAATGCTGCATTGGTTAACATTGGACCCTATGGGTCCAAGGAGCCAATGAGGAAGTGCGCCGGCGGTGATGATACGCACCGCCGCGGACATCACCGCCATTTTCTATCTGTTCAATCACTTGATACCTGATCTTCGACAGGAGAGGACCTACACTGCAAGTGCTGCTGTGACCTCGGTCTGGAAGTGACGATGGCTGCTGCGTCTGGGGAAAGGGCCCACTGCTCAGGAGTTGGAGAAACTGGTAGACGGGGTCCTCCCCCAGTACACGCTACTCTACGGTCCTCCAGACCAACAGGTAAGTACACTGGGAGCACGTTATATGGGCTAGGCCTGGGTGGAGAGGGCTGGTTGGAAGAGGGAAGGGGGCAGAGTTCAGGGAACATTAATGCATGTGAATGAATGTGCCACATGGCTAGGGTAGGGAGGGGGGCCACGCACATTGATGGTGCGGTTGTTAATTACTTCTCTTCTTCCCTTGTGCATGTCATGTAGGTCAGCGCCCACCAGAAGAAGGACATCTGGTGTGCCATCGCCAAGGACGTCCGGACCCTGGGTGTCCACCAGAGACGGGGCACCCACTGCCGTAAACGATGGGAGGACATTCGCCGCTGGAGCTAGAAGACGGTGGAGGCTCAGCCGGGGGTGGCCTCCCAACGTGGGAGGGGTGCCCGTCGCCCCATGACCCCCCTGATATTCCGGATCCTGGCGGTGGCCTACCCTGAGTTGGATGGGCGCTTGAGGGCATCACAGCAGACACAAGGGGGTGAGTACAACATCATTCTGCTGACTTTGCGCGCAGTGGAGGGGTCTGGGTGGGGGAGGAGTCCTGTGGGTGTACCTAGGTCAGGCAGACATAGGTAGACTAGGCCCCTCCGTAATGCAGGCCATGTGGCTCCCTACCCCGCCGCAGTAGAGTGCCAAGTACAGGTATAGATGCCCCTGCGGCATCCATGTGTGCAGAGGTCCACCATTAGCCATGTAGGCCAGATCCCAGGAATTGCATCTGTAGAAGCCAGGAGCACGGCGTAGTGCAGGGGGCTGCTGTGTCTGTAGTGTCCGCCAACGGTCGTGGTATGCCATGCACTCAACCTGTCTTTCTTCTGTCTTCCCCCCCCCTTTTTGTGCTCTCCATGTTCTTATGTGCATCAGCATCATCAGGCGGAGGTACAGTGGCACCGGAGCACGAGGGAGCTGCATCCCACATGGCCTTGGAGGGCCAGACCACGGACTCTGAATGCACCAGTGAGACGGAGGGCGAGGGGAGCTTCACGTCGGCCACCGGATCACCAACCAGCGACACGGACTCGTCCGACGATGGGAGCTCCCTTGTGGTGGCGGCACCATCTGTGCGCCCCACTTCTACAGGTACAGCCGCCACCTCCCCTACCAGCACCGCCCTCCCAGCAGCCCCTCACCGTTCGCCCCATGCCCGCTCACCCAGGAGGGTGGGCATCACCTTCGCCCCAGGCACCTCAGGCCCTGCCCCAGTCACCCCTGCTGCCCTCAGTGAGGAGGCCATTGACCTCCTCAGGTCACTCACTGTTGGGCAGTCTACCATTGTGAATGCCATCCAGGGTGTAGAAAGGGAGTTGCAACACGGTAATGCATTCCTGGAGGGCATTCCTTCTAGTCAGGCTGCCCTTCAGCGAACCCTGCAATCTCTGGCCTCAGCACTGATGGCAGCCATTGTCCCTGTGTCTAGCCTGCCCCCTCCAACCTCCTCCACCCAGACCCAATCCCCTGTACCCCAGCCTATCCCAAGCACACCATCAGACCAGCATGCACACACCTCTACACACAAAAGTAGCTCAGGCAAACATAGGCACCACACAACCCACAGGCACACACGCAAGCATCACCCACGTGCAGACACAGCAACATCCACTGCCTCCACTGTGTCTCCCTCCTCGTCGTCTCCCTCCTCCCTCCCAGTCTCATCTACACTCACACCTGCATGCACTACATCTGCAGGCACCAGGACTCGCACCAGAACACCCAGCACCACACCCCGCTCACCTGCACACACCACCTCCACTCCCATTTACACGTCCCCTGTGTCCTCTCCCAGTGTGTCTGTGATGCCCCCTCCCAAAGTACACAAACGCGGGCACCCACACACCCAACATCCATCCACCTCACAACAGCCTCCAGTACCTGCACCTGCACCCAAAACACCTAAAGTAACACCTCCTACAACCACCTCCTCTTCCTCCACTCCCAGACCCCCTCCAACTACCCATCCCAGTGTTTGTCAGAAACTGTCCCTGTGTAAAGTTGACCTTTTTGCCCCCCGGCCTCCAATTCATCAGTCCCGTCTTAGCGCCTCAGCCAAAAAGCCTCCAATACCAGTGGTGCCTGTTCAAAGTGTGTGGAGTGCACCGGCCACCAGGACTGGCAGTGTGACCCGGAGCCAAGGCACTGGCAGCCCACCCCCGTAAAGGCTCTGAAATTGGAAAGTGGCCGACGGGACCCTGTGAAGACTCCTGGTGGCAAAACAACTCACAGGGGTTCCAGGGGGATGGCAGAGTCAGCTGTGACTCCTCCAAATGTGGGGAAGGTCCAGAGGAAGTCTGCACAGCCTAGTGTGAGCAGCACGGCGGAGAAGGGCGGCATCCTTCCCGGCGGTCGGGACGCCACCGCCAGCACCGTTGTCACTGGTCAGGAGACCACCGCCAGAGTCAGTGCCCAGGTGGGCCCAAGTATCGTCACTGGTCAGGAGACCACCGCCAGAGTCATTGCCCAGGAGGGCCCAAGTATCGTCACTGGTCAGGAGACCACCGCCACCGCCGGAGTCAGTGCCCAGGAGGGCCCAAGTATCGTCACTGGTCAGGAGACCACCGCCAGAGTCAGTGCCCAGGAGGGCCCAAGTATCGTCACTGGTCAGGAGACCACCGCCAGAGTCAGTGCCCAGGAGGGCCCAAGTATCGTCACTGGTCAGGAGACCACCACCGAAGTCAGTGCCCAGGAGGGTCCCGGCTGCCACAGCCCCGCTGGGCAATGAGGGAACGTCATGCCGCACACCAATGCCCAGTCCAGAGAACGTCATGCCACACACCAATGCCCAGTCCAGAACCGACATGTTAAAGCACCGCTGAAGAGTCCAGAGACCACCATTGCAAAGCACCGCTGAACAGTCCAGAACTGCCATGGCAAAGCACCGCTGAAAAGTCCAGAGACCGCCATGGCAAAGCACCGCTGAACAGTCCAGAACCGCCATGGCAAAGCACCGCTGAACAGGGCATGCACCGCCATGGCAAAGCACCGCTGAACAGTCCAGAACCGCCATGGCAAAGCACCGCTGAACAGGCCAGAACCGCCATGGCAAAGCTCCGCTGAAGAGTCCAGAGACCGCCATGGCAAAGCACAGCTGAACAGTCCAGAACCGCCATGGCAAAGCACTGCTGAAGAGTCCAGAGACCGCCATGGCAAAGCACCGCTGAACAGTCCAGAACCGCCATGGCAAAGCACTGCTGAAGAGTCCAGAGACCGCCATGGCAAAGCACCGCTGAACAGGGCATGCGCCGCCATGGCAAAGCACCGCTGAACAGTTCAGAACTGCCATGGCAAAGCACCGCTGAAGAGTCCAGAGACCGCCATGGCAAAGCACCGCTGAACAGTCCAGACACCACCATGGCAAAGCACTGCTGAACAGGGCATGCACCGGGGAAGAATGAAATGTCCGCCACATCAAGCATCGTTATCCCATGTGCGGGTGGGACAGGGACAGTACAGGAACTTCCACGGGGAGACTAATCCAGTCTGGGCACCAGTCCCCCTCCAGAACCAGTGGAGGCTGTTATCTACTTTGGAAACTGTGGCTTTGCACTCCCCAGGATGGTACAGTGGGCAAGCCACCCACTGTAGAGACTTGAGAGACTGTGGCTTTGCACTCCCTAGGATGGCACAGTGGGCAAGCCACCCACTGTAGAGACTTGAGAGACTGTGGCTTTGCACTCCCCAGAATGGTACAGTGGGCAAACCACCCACTGTAGAGACTTGAGAGACTGTGGCTTTGCACTCCCCAGGATGGTACAGTGGGCAAACCACCCACTGTAGAGACTTGAGGGACTGTGGCTTTGCACTCCCCAGGATGGTACAGTGGGCAAACCACCCACTGTAGAGACTTGAGAGACTGTGGCTTTGCACTCCCCAGGATGGAACAGTGGGCATGGAGCCCTGTCGTGGATCTGGCTTTGCACTCCTCCGGCTGAGGTGCCCACCCTTCCCTTCCCCCTGAGGTGCCTGTAGGATTTCTATCTGATGCCCCGGCAGTGTTCTCTCCGTGTGTGGACAGGTATCTTTTCTGGGCCTCGCCCATGCATTTTTGGACTAGTGGTGCACGGACATTTATATGTGCATATCTGCACCACTTCTCGGAATGTATATACTTTTGTATGGTTAGCTAATATATCTGTATATTTTTGAGACATGTATATTGATACATTACAAGGTTTTGACTGATTTTGTTTTGTCTTTGCTTTCTTCCGGGGGGGTTGTGGGTTGTTGATGTGATTTTTGTGAATGCTTTGGTGTGTGTGTTGTAATATACGAGGGTGGGGTAGGGGTGGGGGTGTTGCGTGTGTGTCCCCCAAACTTTTGCCTCGGCCCCCCTATGTCATAGGTGCAGTACTCACCGTTGTCGTCGCCGGCGCTGGCGTTGGTCTTCGTAGATGAGTAGGAATACAAGGGCCGGTAGGATTTGGAGTTCAGGCTCCATGGAGTCCTCCTTCCTCATGGGATGTGTTCAGGTGAGCGTTTTCCCATTGCAGAAACTGTTTCTGCCGTGTTTTTATCCACGGAAATTCTGCCTCGGAAAAGGTGGCAGATTGGCGGGTTGTGATACTATGGGCGGTACATTGTCTTCCGCCTGTCTGTTGGCGGTGACCGCCGCGCTGCTTGTCTGTACCGCCGTGGCGGTCGGAGTGTTAAAGTGGCTGTCTTTGTTGGCTGTTTCCGCCACGGTCATAATTCCAAATTTTTTACCGCCGGACTGTTCGCGGTCTTACCGCCGCTTTAACACCGTCCGCCAGGGTTGTAATGACCACCTTTATATCACTTTTCAGTGATACCTCTACAAATTTACATTGCAACTTTATTTGTTTTGACCTACAATTATCCTGATAAATATTATATATTTTTCTAAACACTGTGTGGTGTATTTTTGTGGTGCTATATGGTGGTATTGCATGATTTATTGCACAAATACTTTACACATTGCCTTCTAAGTTAAGCCTGACTGCTCGTGCCAAGCTACGAGAGGGTGGGTACAGGATAATCTTGGATTGTGTGTGACTTACCCTGACTAGAGTGAGGGTTTTTGCTTTGACAGAGGGTAACCTGACTGCCAACCAAAAAAACCATTTTTAACAAGGGGCTTACAGAATTCATCAAACTCTACTTTACATCCATGTTCTTATAAAGAATATTTGCACTTTCTTGACAAGCTAAAATCCAAATGGTGATTGTCTAATGCATAAGAACTATTCCCACCATACACTTAATACATCTTGTTTGTTTACCCTCACAAAGCAAAGCCATCACACCCTCTCTCTCTCGCCCCCCTTCACCTATCAGTTCCCTGTACTACATCTTGGAATCTAAAGGTTGGCCTGCCAACCCCCACATAAACCTTCATAACCTTTTACTATCCATCCATTACCCACTCTCAGCCCCACCCTCCAATTCCTCAAAGGCGCCTTAGTAGTGCCAAAATAAATACACGATCTATGAACAAGAATTGTCTAAATTTCTATGATGTAACCACAAATTCCCAAAACGCTGGCATTCCCCTATCAGCAAAACCTGACTAGGAGATAATGCAGCACCCACGTGTCAAAGACTAGACTCTGTGAAGGCCTTTCTTGTTTGCCAGAGGAAAGGGACTCCTCCTATTAGCTGCGATGCCACTCTGCACTTAGTATGAAACGTGTCAACTGCCTCCATAAAGAAGTCAAAGTTGGAAGTTAAAAGCCACAAAGGACATGGAGCATAGGAGCCAAAGATATGCTGTCTTCTCTTCAGCAAATGGAAGGTTGAGTGACCACATCATTTCCTCTGGTGAGTTTCATTCTTGGGTGTAACACCACCTTCGTTCGGCCATTTTACCTGATACGAAATGCTCACCAGATCATGCTCCAAGAAGAATTAAGATTTAAGACCTGCTTTATCACCACAAGTTTCAAAGATTATATTGCTGCCAAATGCAAATTACTTTTAATCTGCTGCTTATTTGCACCCACATTCAGTTATTCCTGATTTTAAAGCATCTACCTAACAGCTAACCATTTGCAGAAACCATCCTTAACATGACCATTTAAGTGAGGATAACACACAACAGTCTTTGCATCTGGGAGATCTGAATATCTGATTTGACTGGCCAAACTTACTCAAATAAGATCTCTCCAGTTTAATCCAAATGGCCTAGACATCTACCAGTTTGTCTCTAACACACTAATTAAGACTTCATCATATTGAAATATCGCCCTCATTTTGAGTGACCATCATAGAATTGTCTCCAAATTCTACCTGTCCACCAGTACCACTACTACGATAGCAAAGACCGATAGCTTTCTACAGACAGTGGAACAAGCTCAGCATCATAGCACTCAATTTACACCTTGCCACAGCCTTGTAATTCTTTTGTATAACAAAAGTGAAGCATTTCTATCACTGGATATCAGTGGGCTTCAACAAACTTACTGACTTACTTACTGCCCATTATGTCAAATGCCATGTAGGACAGCAAGGAAAGACCTCCATTTCTGGCTCTTGGGAAAGTTTCTATATTGTGCCCCAGCTTTGGCTCAGGGACTTAATTTATATTTTGACAGTTCACCTCCAGGACTTCATTGGGCTGTTCCTCTTCTGTTTGTCTTCTGGATGCTGTGGATAGCTGTTCTTGTTATGGAGTCTTGTTCTCTTCTGATGGCGTGCCCTCTCCATCTAAATATATTTCTCATAATAATGGTGTCCATGAGCTCCTGCTTGCATCTGGTGAGCAGCTCCTGCTTGGAGATGGTTCACAGCCAGAAAATGCACAAGATTCTTCTCCTTCTTCTTACTCGTATTTGTTAACTCCTTCTGTGCCAGGGCCGTAAGGGTTACGTCTACTGCACAGTGCTCCTGTGCCGAGGACGTAACCATTACGTCCTTGGCCTGGAGCTCGGAGGGAGCGCTAGGGCTCACTCCGTAGGCTTCCCTCCCATCCCCCCAAGGCAGGGATGGAAGGGGAAGCCCTTCCCATTCCACACCCGACCCCCCCCCAAACCCCACAGTGACGTCCGATGACATCAGCGCGTGATCGTGCACTGACCTCATTAGAGGTCTCCTCCCCATCGTGCTGGAAGCTCAGCTTCCAGCGCGATCGGAAGAGAAATGCTCTGCATTTCTCTTCCGATCATGTGATGGGGGCCTGAGAGGCTTCAAAGGGAAGGAAAGGAATTTCCTTCCCTTTGAAGTCTCTCACAGCATTTCAGAAGCCGGATCGTGAAGAGATCCGGTTTCTGAAATGCCCACTAGACCCCAGGGATTTTTTTACCAAGGGAAATTGGCATAAGGGGAGCGACCCCTTGGGCAAGAGTCGCATCCCAGGGGTGCAATTTTTTACAAGGCCTTTTCTGAAGATCGGCCTATTGTTATTAGGCCGATCTGCCCCCAGGGGGGTTAGGCACAAGGGATCTTTTTTTTTTGTTTTGTTTTTTAGAAGTGGGGAGCGACCCCTTAGGCAAGGGTCGCTCCCCTGGGGGGCAAATTGTATTTAGACTATTTCTCGGCTGATTTTTGTTAGGCCGATCTGCCCCCACGGGGGGCAGAAACCACTGGGCACCGGGTATTTTTTTTGCGCCAGCTTCATGCATGGGGAGCGACCCCTTAGGCAAGGGTTGGTCCCCTGGGGGGGCAAATTTATTTTAGGCCATTTCTGCTCCCCCTGGGGGCAGATCGGTGTATTTCTATTAGGCCGATCTGCCCCCTGGGGGGGCAGAAACCACTTAGGCACCATGGCTTGGTGTGTGTGTTTGTTTTCTTTAGGGGGGCAGCCCCCTAGGTAAGGGTCGCCCCCCATGGGGGCACATTACTGTTGACCATATCTACCCCCTTGGGGGCAGATTGGCCTATTTTTGGAAGGCCCATCTGCCCCCAAGGGGGGGGGGGGCAGAAAGCCCACCAGAGACCAGGGAAGATTTGTTTTCCAAAATAAGAGGAAGGGGGTATGGCCATACCCTCACCCCAAATACATGGGCACAAAGTTGTTCTGCCCACCAGTGGGCAGATGGGGCAACTACCCCTGATACACAGCCGGGGGGGGGGCAGAAAGTCTACTAGATGCCAGGGAATGTAAAAAGAAACAAAAAATAGTGGGGTGGTGGCTACCAACTAGTATGGGCCTGGTTATGCCCCCACCACAACTGAAGGGGGTAACAGTCTTTCAGCTCTCCCCCACACACTAAAACAGCTTATCCCACGGCAAGCAAGAGGACGTTTGATTATTTGGGGTTTTGGTTTTAGATTTGGGCCATGAGAGCTTGGCTAACTCTCAAAATCGTCCCACTTGGAATGGTGAGGGCTGCACTTTATGGACTTTGGGACGCTGCCATGTAGAAAAATGCACAAGACCTAGACACATCTGAAAACTAAACATCTGGGTGATTCCAGGGTAGTGTGTTTCACATGCACCCCACACCATTTTCTTACCCACAATACCCTGCAAACATCTTACTTTGCTGGAAATCACACCATTTCCCCACATTTTTGTGATCCAACCTTCCGGAATCTGCAGGAATCCACAAAATTCCTACCACCCAGCATTGTCTCATCTGCACCAATAAAAATTCTGCTGCACTTGTCAGCCTAAAATAGTTCTTTTTCAAACTGCCCTTTTGGACCCGCTTTGGTTCCCCTTCAATTTCAACATGTTTTTGGCTCTTTCCTGTCACAAGCACTTGGGCCACCTACACAAATGAGGTATAATTTTTACCAGGAGACTGAGGGGAACGTTAGGTGGTATGAAATTTGTCCTGGTGTGGTGATCCCACACAGAAATGTGGGAAAATTATTATTTTAGCTAAATTTGAGGTTTGCTGAGGATTCTGGGCAAGAAAACATTGGGAGATCCACGCAAGTCACACCTCCCTGGACTCCCTCGGGTGTCCAGTTTTCAGAAATGTCTGAGTTTGGTAGGTTTCCCTAGATGGCTGCTGAGCCCAGGACCAAAAACGCAGGTGTCCCCACCCCCGCAAAAACAGGTAGTTCTGTATTTGATAATTTTGAAGTGTCCAGATAAATTTTTGGGGCTTTTCCTTCTGCGGGCAGTAGACCTACCCACAAAAGTGAGGTACCATTTTTATCGGGAGACTTGGGGGAACGCTGGGTGGAAGGAAATTTGTGGCTCCTCTCGGATTCCAGAACTTTCTGTCACCGAAATGAGAGGAAAAGGTGTTTTATTGGCCAAATTTCGAGGTTTGCAAAGGATTCTAGGTAACAGAACCTGGTCATAGCCCCACAAGTCACCCCATCTTGGATTCCCCTAGGTGTCTAGTTTTCAAAACTGCGCACGGTTGGTAGTTTTCCCTAGGTGCTGGCTGAGCTAGAGGCCAAAATCCACATCTAGGCACTTTACAAAGAACATGTCAGATTTCAATGTAATATTCTTTTATTTCAGCTGTTATTTTCTGTAGGACACACTTGTAGGATCTACACAAATGACCGCTTGCTGAATTCAGAATTTTGTCTACTTTTCATAAATGTTTAGGTCTCTGGGATCCAGCATTGGTTTCTCACCCATTTCTGTCACTAACTGGAAGGAGGCTGAAAGCACAAAAAATAGTAAAAATGGGATATGTCCCAGTAAAATGTCTAAATTGTGTTGAAAAATTGGTTTTCTAATTCAAGTCTGCCTGTTCCAGAAAGCTGGGAAAGTGGTGATTTCACCACCGCAAACCCTTTGTTGATGCCATTTTCAGGGAAAAAAAAACACAAGCCTTCTTCTGCAGCCCTTTTTTCCCATTTAAAAAAAAAAAAAAAAATGTTCGCTATATTTTGGCTAATTTCTTGGTCTCCTTCAGGGAAACCCACAAAGTCTGGGTACCTCTAGAATTCCTAGGATGTTGGAAAAAAAGGACGCAAATTTGCCATGGGTAGCTTATGTGGAAAAAAGTTCTGAGGGCCTAAGCGCAAACTGACCCAAATAGCCAAAAAAAGGCTTTGCACAGGAGGGAAAAAGGCCTGGCAGCAAATTAAGGGTGACAGTTTGGTGATGTTTTTTTCTGTCATCCGCTTGTTTTCTGATTCTTATAAAATTGTGGACAGAATGCAGCTCTGGTAAAGTTTCAGCCTGGTGTTGTAGCTAATTTCTTAGTGTTGATTTTAAGACCCACTTTTTGTGCATGGATGTTGAGGGGAGGCATATTTTCCTGGCTATGCTGGTGTGTGTGAGAGAACAAGGCTCGGTCATCCACATAGACAAAGTCCTCCAGTGTGGAAATAAGGTTTGTCAGATGCCTCTGACTTGGTCTTCTGTTGTGTGTCACATCAATGGCCATGTGGAAGAGCAATGCTGAAATCACACATCCCTGTCTCACACTGGTCTTGATTTTGAAGCTACATTCACTATTTCCCACCTTGCAGGTAAAATTATCATAAAATCTCTTGATGAGAAGAACTATCTGTTGCAGCATGCCTTAGTCTCTCAGTATAGACCAGAGGCTGTCATGGTGGATACTGTCAAAGGCATTCTCAAACTCAAAGAAGGTGATGTATAGTTGTCTCTGCTACTTTGTGAACTGTTCTATGATGTTGCATAGAGTAAGGATCTGATCAAGTCACCCTCTGCCTGTGTGGAAAGCAGCCTGTTCTTTTCTTAACTGTTTGTCACGGCATCCGACATGTGCTGTAGAATGATTTTCACCATGATTTTACTTTGGTTTGATAAAGGGTGATTTCACACCAGTAGTTTCAGTTAGTTAGTGCTCCCTTCTTTGTAATCTTAACGATGATGCCTTGGTTCGAGTCATGTGGTACTTTCTTTCTCTGCCAATTCAATGTAAACAGTGGTTGGAGGATCTTGGCTGGTGTATCAGGGTTTGGCTTGAACATTTCTGCAGTCAGGTTGTCTTGTAATTCTTAGGAGATCGAATGGCAGTGACGATTTACTCTTTCTGTGCTAGGGTGGTGTTCACATCAAAGACTGTGGCCCTGATTCTAAGCTTGGCGGGCGGCGGTAGCCGCCCGCCAAGCGGGAACCGCCAGAAGACCGTACCGCGGTCAAAAGACCGCAGCGGTCATTCTGGGTTTCCCACTGGGCTGGCGGGCGACCGCCGAAAGTCCGCCCGCCAGCCCAGCGGGAAACACCCTTCCCACGAGGAAGCCGGCTCAGAATGGAGCCGGCGGAGTGGGAAGGTGCGATGGGTGCAGTTGCACCCGTCGCGAATTTCAGTGTCTGCAGAGCAGACACTGAAATTCTTTGTGGGGCCCTCTTACGGGGGCCCCTGCAGTGCCCATGCCATCGGCATGGGCACTGCAGGGGCCCCCAGGGGCCCCACGACACCCCATACCGCCATCCTGTTCCTGGCGGGCGAACCGCCAGGAACAGGATGGCGGTATGGGGTGTCAGAATCCCCATGGCGGCGCAGCAAGCTGCGCCGCCATGGCGGATTCCCATGGGCAGCGGAAAGTCGGCGGTACACCGCCGGCTTTCCGCTTCTGGCCGCGGCTGTACCGCCGCAGTCAGAATGCCCGGCAGAGCACCGCCAGCCTGTTGGCGGTGCTACCGCCAACCTCCGCCATGGCGGTATTTACCGCCAGGGTCAGAATGACCCCCTGTATCCGCTTCCTGGATGTCTGTTTGGCTCACTGGTACTGATTTGTTAAGACTTCTTTGAAGTGCTTGGCCCTTTGTGCTTCCTTTTCTTTTTCTGATGTAAGTAGTCTGCCTAGCCTGTCTATGATGGGGGTGTTGTATGTGCCCCATGATTTACCACTGACTATCCTTGTGATGTTGAAGAACTTCACCCATTCTCCTCTACCGGCTGCCTCCTCTGCCTAGCTGATAAGGTTATCCATGTGCATCCGCTGTCTGCTCTTGTCATTATTTTCACTGCTCAGTTTGCTTCTATGCACGGTTTCTTGTACTACTCATGCAGCCTCTCAGATTTGGCTTCCATGAGTTTCTTTTTAGCTACTCTCCTATCTTTGTTAGCTTGTCATGTGTTGGGTCTTATCCATGCTTTTCTCTTTCCTGGCTTGGTCCTCAAGGGTGTTTCACTGTTCTTCACATATATTGATAGACCTGCTCCCATTTCTGGTTATCTATGTCTGCAGCTGGCTGAGATTGATATTCCATGTCTGCCAGGAGTTGAAACATGTTTTTGATCTGTGAGACAAATGCCTTCTTGGTTTTGAGGTCCGGTAATTTTCTCACATGAAAGTGCTGTTGTCCTGATGTTTTGTACTCTGTTTTTAGAACTTCAGCCTCACAAGAGCCGTCACTAGATGGTGATTACTGCCGACGCCACTCTGACATTTTACAGGGAGCAGCTCCAGGTACTGCTTAGCATCAGCTGGTCAATCGGGATTCTGTCTCTGTCACTGGGTGATCACCTAGTTACTTTGTGAATATCACAGTGATGTAATGTAGTCCCTCCCATGACCCAATCATTTGTGGCAAAAACATTCCAACAGTTTTTCTCCATTGCTGTTTATTGTTCCACAATCTTCCTGTCTCATGGCTCTTTCATTGTTCGTGTTATCATTTCCCACATAAGAATTCATGTCCCCCATCACAATCTTCAGGTAGTGGTTCGGCTTAGCTTCAAGCTCAGCTTGCATCTGTTGGTAGAATATGTCCTGGGCTGTTTCCTCTGTGTCATTTGCTAGAGCTTAGCACTGGATAATGGTGGTGTTGATGTGGCTGTCTTTTAACCTGGCTGTCATGAGTCTGCTGTGGCTGGCTTCCAATAAATTAGGCGTGTTTATGTCACCTTGCTCAGGGTGATGGCTACTCCTTCGTGATGTTGGTCATCATCTTGTCCCAAGAACAATACAGTCTCTCCTGTGGTGATTTTCATTCTGCCAGATTCAGTCCACCTGCTTTCACTGACACCCAAGATGTGTAGGTTTTAGCTCTCTATCTCAGGTGTTACTTGAGCCAGCTTACCTGTGTCACACATAGTCTGCACTTTCCAAAGTCCAATTGTTGTCTTGCACTTGGCACTCAAAACTTCCATTGTCCTGCCAATAGTTTCCTTATGGTTTTGACTAATGTCGATCATGCATGTTTCATGAAGAGACTCCAGAAGCCCCTTGTGCTCAGACAATTTAGTGGTTTTGGATGCTGTTTCTGTATAAATGTTTTTTTAGGACAGGGCTGTTAGTCTTGTGCCCAATCTGGATGACCAGTGGATCGCGCTTCTTCTGGTCTCTACCCTTTGACCTGTCTGGCTTGGGCTTAGCTCCTGTGTGCATAGCACTCCAGGTCTCTGAGACACATAAGACACTCGACCCCTTCAAGGTGGCGTTCCTCAGCGCTTCAGTAGACTAATACCTCAAAAGACCTTGTCAAGCCTGAACAGAAGATTGTCTGCCCCAACATGAACTTAAAGACTTTGAAGACAGGAAACAAAACCCTGTAACATCAATTGAAAAAATCAAATGACCCCACAAACAACCTCCACTTTCAACATCACCGAAGGTTCTAAAAAACGGCCATCAAAAAAGAAAAAAAACTCTACCACTTCTGTTGAATCTCTGAAGCAAAATGTCCATTCAAGGAACTACACAGGACCTTGCCAGAATTCAGCGCCCAAAAGTCTCCCACTAAAAAAGACATTTGCACCCAAGTTGTCTGTGATGTCTTGCAGGTCATTGTGTTAAAAAAAGTCTGGGCTTTTGGAACCCTTCCTCAGAAGCAAGTAAACCAGTAACTTCTCTCCTTGGACCATGAAAAGAAGATGAGTTTCCTCGACAGACAAAATATTATAGCCACTTTCAAACAATGCTCCCCCATCCAATTAAAAGAATTGCTGAAGGCCATCAACTTGGAGGTTCCCTCTTCATCTGTTCTCCACCAAAGAATTCAAGGACATCTTATCAGCAAGTATTTTGTCATGCCAGCAAGAACCATCGTTAACAACTCCCTGACCACGGTCATTTTTTCCAGTGACATTTTTTCCTACACCAAGTTGATCATAATGCAAAACACTGATCCAGCAGATGCACCCTTGGTGAATCGCCAAGGTTGTCCAGGTCCTATGACGGTTCTCCAGACAGGAATTTAGCAAAATGTTTCTAAGTCATAGCTGTTAGGGTTAGGTAGGTAGAGTGTATACTAAAATGTGCCAAGTGTTTCAGGGCCTCATGAGCAGTATTTAGGGGTCAGGACGTATTCTAGCTGAAGCCACTAGCAGAGTCCAGGGCAGGTCCAGGTGTAAATGATAAGCTTGGCTTTTCAGGTAAATGGGCTTCATGCAGTGTTTGTGTCCCTGGAGCTTAACAGGAGTTCAGCCAACTGACCCTTGGAGTCCACGTCTGTGTCCTGAGTACACATGGGACACGTCCAGTACTCTTGGCTCCCCTTACAGGTCTTGAACGCAGATGCAGTCCTTCTACTGTCTTCCACAGGTCCAGTAGTATTCCGATGGGTGTGCCCAGAGGTGTCACCTGTATGCCTGGCAGTAGCCTGTGGTTGTGGGTGACTCATGGAGCCTCCCTAACCAAGAGGGACAAAATTCCCTGGGTAATCCTACACACTTTAGCAACAATTGCTATGTACCCTACGGCAAACAATCCCACAGTGCCCCTATCTACTGAAAAACAAGATGGTAGAACCTTTTTCCCTTGTGCAGGGTTCCTGTGCCCACCTGTGCCACCCCTCCTCTGTGGTCACTGAAAGCCAGTTCTGAGGGCACTTCCTTTCCCACTAAGCTTGGAGTATGACTGGCTAGAAGGAAAAAATAGGGAGCAGGCCCATGGGTTATCTACATCTGCCCGTGACAGGATAGTCCTCTTTGAAGATAATTAAGTTCCGGGAACTGCCTAACTGGTCATCCTACCAGAGGAACAGAACACTTCTTCACACCCAAGGCCTCTATCTCAGCTCTGGGAGCAAGTTCAAACCTCATCAAGAAGCTATTCAGCTCCTGGGTGACAATAGGAAGTCTAGAGGCTTTAGGCAGGTAAAAGGTGACTTCTTAAAAAACCTGTTGGAAAATATTTAGTACAAATCAGACTTTACCAATGAATTAGGTATGCAATAAATATTTTAAAAAGTTAAATAAGTAACTTTTTTTCTGGTTTATAAGGGGAGATAGCATTGTTTACATGTTAAAATTTACACACACTGCTTTCACATGGAACAGCTAACCAATCTACAGTGAAAATAGTTTTGCGAGCCTTGTCACTGTAAGCATATGTTTTACACTAGATTGTACATGTCGCCCTGCTTTTATATACTGTGCCCTCTGCCTTCTGGGCACTTAAAGCTTAATTAGGATTGACTTATTAATATTTAAGAGGAGGGGTTAGTCCTGTCTTAAAGGGTTATTTTGACAAGTCGAATTTGCAGTTTAAGCCTGCACAGCAGGTTGGTTACTAGTGGCAAGCCTGCAATCATGTTTTGTACTGTCACTTGAGCACAATGTGTGCTACAGTCCACTAGTGTGGTTTAACTTACAGGACCTCGGCACACTTTCTACCATATACTAGGGATTTACAGGTAAGTTAAATGTACCATTTAAGAATATAGCCAATTTCAACATGTTTTAGGGGTCGTAGTACATGCACTGCTGCCTCATTAACAGGGTACTTAGTACATAGGGTGAAACAAAACATAAGAATCAGTCCAAAAAATGGGAGTGATCTTGTAAAAAGAGGCAATCTCCTAAAATGGGTTTCTCCAACTTTTTGTTGACCATCTGGGAAATGGTAACATTTCCCATCTAGGGGCGTGGCCAAGATGGCGGCTGTATAGGACGCTATTCAACGAGCTCCGCGCGGGGCCCGATCACTAACCTGCATAAACAACTACCAAGGGAGCCTTATACGTGCAGAATAGACCCTGTGGCCCTTTTATGTACAGTGGTGAGAACCGGCCGTTCCTGTGGTGGCGCGACAGGACGTGGCGGTCCTCGCACGTCGAATGAGGCCGGAGACTGAGAGGGTGAAAATGGCTGCCTGATTCACGGGGCTGCTGATCTTCGTGCGCCGAGCCTGCGGCTGGGCTTTTGACGACATCCCTGCAGCCCGTTTCGACTGAGAGGACGGACCAGAGCGTCTCGGAAGGACGCCGGAGCGAGTGAGGCTGGCCGAGATGGCGTCGGTTGGCGGCACCCGATGCTCTCAGGTTGTCAAAGGGAGCACACATCGCTGTGAAGACCGATACAGCAATAAGGTGGTAGGCGCACTGCAGCTGCAGGAAGGGAGGTGCGCGTACCGCAGGGCACCTCCCCTCGGCATAATCCCTATATGGACAGTTTGCTCGCTGTTCTTTTCTCCTTTCAACTGGTTGTACACGTAAGTGCTGAGTGCATGCCCATCGACCTACCGAGCCTGAGAGGGGGGGACAAACAAGCAAATGTAGCGCTATAGCCACACTAAGGGACAACGATATAGATACACTATAAACACAGGGACCTGTGCTCTCATGCCTCCATACAAGTCTTGTTGACATATACCTCCGGCAGTACCTCAAACTTGTCACTGTCAGTGCGCAATGTTCAGATGTTCCCTGGCGCATGAGCTGCTGTGTGCTTCAATCCAGATGACACTGCGCCCACGGAGACTGTGACACGGCTGCGTTGTCTCGAAAAGTGTTACTCATTGCACCACATATGAGTTAGTGCTGTACTGGGACTGCCATATATAGCGGATTAATAACCGGGGTTACAGCTCGTTGACATAGTCTACCTGCTCTCTGTCATTATGGGGAAACCGCGGCCCAATAAATCAACAAGTGATACTATGGCCACAACTGACAATGATTCCTTGGATCCACTATCACAAACTGAACAGTTCCACCAATTGGAAACCACCCTGCAAAGTCACTCTGCAAAGTTTGAAAAAATATTGCATGCAATATTAGACACCAAAACTTCACTGGAAACAAAGATAGAGACGATCTCATTGGAAGTAAACCTGTTGAGGGCGGATCATCGTAAACTCGCAGAGCGTGTTACTCAGGCAGAAGCAATCACACAGACTGTACCACCAACCTTTCAATCACTTCAAACACAAATAGCATCCATACAAGGGAACTCAGGGGATCATTCTGACCCTGGCGGTCCATGACCGCCATGGCGGAGGGCGGCAGAAGCACCGCCAACAGGCTGGCGGTGCTTCCTGAGCGATTCTGACCGCGGCAGTAAAGCCGCGGTCAGAAAAGGGGAGCCGGCGGTTTCCCGCCGTTTTCCCGCTGGCCCAGGGTATCCGCCATGGCGGCGCTGCTTGCAGCACCGCCATGGGGATTCTGACCGCCTTCCCGCCAGCCTGTTTCTGACGGTGTCCACCGCCAGAACCAGGATGGCGGGAACGGGTGCCGTGGGCCCCTGGGGGCCCCTGCACTGCCCATGCCGCTGGCATGGGCAGTGCAGGGCCCCCCTAACAGGGCCCCACAAAGATTTTCACTGTCTGCTTTGCAGACAGTGAAAATCGCGACGGGTGCCACTGCACCCGTCGCACCCCTGCAACTCCGCCGGCTCCATTCCGAGCCCGCTTCATTGTTGAAGGGGCTTTCCCGCTGGGCCGGCCGGCGGTCTTCTGGCGGTCGCCCGCCGGCCCAGCGGGAAAGCCAGAATGGCCGCCGCGGTCTTTCGGCGGGAACCTTTTTGTCAGTCCACCTCAAAGCAGTGATTTCCATATTTATACATGAGCATTTCACTTTAGTACATCAGTTTGTATTACTCTATTGAGAAGCATTTATGAACGCTGTTAATAAATGCATCTCAGTATAGGGATCTAAACTGATAACCAAGTAAAGCGCTCCCTTATGTTGTAAGCATAAACGAGGCTTTAAAATATGTTTCACAATGCATACATCCAGAAGTGGCATATTTAAAAGTACTCCCTTTGTGTGCTTTTAACCTGCAGCAGTGTTTCGCTTTAGTCCATCTGTTAATATCACTATACCGAGAAGCATTTATTAAAACTGTTATCAAATGCCCTTAAGTATAGTGATATGAACGGATGTACTAAAGTGAAACACTCCTGTAAGTTAAAAGCGCAAAAAGGGAACACTTTAAATAACTAAATACTGTGTTACGTGCTCTAAAACAGATACTCTGTGCGTGCAGGTGCAGTATTTCTGTTTACAGCATACATGTAGCTTGAAGTCACAGCCTCAAGACTCTGTGACCTCGAGTCACATGCCCTCAGTCCTTCACATTCTGCAATCAACGCCTTTTCCCAGCATGTCACGGGTGACGAGTTTTGGAAGGGTGGTGCCTGCAGCCTGTGAAATGATTGACTGGCAGTCTTGAAAATACAGGACATGTGCCCTAGACGCCCGGGAGTGCTGGAAAATAAGACAATGTTGGTGTCATGAATGGGAGGTCTCTTCAGACCCCTGAAAATTCCAGGCCAGGGCTGGCACTAGGTCAGCCCTTAGCATGCTTAGGCATTGTATTTAAAAAAAACTTTGTTGCACATGCTCAATATAGCATGTGTCCCTCACAGTAGTGCCTGACTCTTGTCTCAGCAAGGATGATATGCAGCCAGACACTAAAGGCTGCACATGGAATAGGTTTAAAGCTCTGTTTTAGTTTTTTTTGTAAAAAACAACTTATGTGCATGGTAATTGCTCTTGACAATCACCATCCACATAACTTTTAGGTTAGTGTGGGTGGTGCCCTCTAGTGACAGCAGCTGCTGCTCTCCTATGTGAAGATGCCACAGAGGTTTGATGTACGATCATTTTTAGTGGTTGCAAACAGAGATTCAGCCCATTTGTGACTGCTAAAAAGAGTTGTAGCATGTATAACCCCTATTTTGCGAGTCAGTAACCTATTACCAACTCGCAAAACAGGGTTTGCGAGTCGCTATTAGGAAGGGGCGTGACAAGGATGTCCCTTCCTAATAGCAAGTCGCAGGAGAATGCTTGTTTTGCGACCAGAATGTGGTCGCAAAACAATCACAGTTTACTGCCTACTTCAAGTAGGTGGTAAGCCAGTCGCAAACTGGAAGAGGTCCCCAGGGGGTCCACATTGTGATTGGCAGCAAAAACATTTTTTAGGAGCAGGCAGTGGTCCTACATTTTTTACGAGTAGGCTGTGGTCATTTTTATTTTTGAAATGCGTCCCGCTTTCCTTTAAGAAAAATGGTCTACCTTTAAAAAAATAAAAAATAAAATGCTTTATTTGAAAAGCAGTCACAGGCATGGAGATCTGCTGACCCCAGCAGGCCACCATCCCTGGGAGTGCCAGCCATTCCTAATGGGTTGCAAATTGCGACCTGTTTCATGAATATATTGTGGCTGGTCCCTTGCAACCCATTAAGGATTCACAAAGAGTGTCTGAGACACTGTTGTACATCAGCTTTTGTGACTCGTAAATTGTGAGTCAGTAAAAATCGCAATTTGCGAGTCGCAAAAACTGACCATTGTACAACTGGCCCAAGACCACAAGAAAGTGGAATGAGTGTTGGATCTTCCTGCGTACAACTGGGATATAAGGAGAAGCCCTCACAATGTCACATAAGGAAAGTTAAAGGGGGCTAGAAAGATTTCTTCATGACCAGAACTCAATCTTTCAAAGTAACCCCTGAGATCGATATGGAGAGAAGCCTTACATCCTACTCGGGACTGTGTAAAGGGGTGCTGAGAGTGATGTCTGTACTAAAGCATCTGCAACAGTCCAGACAGCAGATTTAAAGCTAAATAGCCTCACAAGAAGGTGTACTTGACAGTATAAAAGGAGAGTAGGCCACAACAAGAAAGCAGTGGGTAGGATGGGCCAGAGCGTCTTTGGGTTGGAGAAAAAGGATGGATTGAGAGAAGATGCTAACCAGTGACACCATTTTGAACAACAAGACATTACTTCCCTAACGCATGTAGTGGCCAAAATGGAGAAGTTGGCAAATGTCCATCACCTACAGATTATGTTGCATCCCTGAAAGTGATTTAGAAAACTTAAAATAAGTCGTTGCGGCTTGACTGTTAGTAAAGGTGTTAATCATATGAACTTTATCAGTTTTTCAAAAAACTGAAAAAAACATCAATACAAAACAAAGGTGTAAGTCAATGGAACTGTCATCCAGTTAGAGATGCACAGGGCTATCAGACTTCTAACAAGGCGGTCTCTGGGTACGTGGCATACCTCTGGGACAAGGCTGGTGGACCTGTTGAATTATAACGAAAGCACTAATACTCATGATAGCTGTGAAAACATCGGACCTCCACGTGAATGGGACAATGTTGAAGGACTTCCCAGATGTGAAGCG
This sequence comes from Pleurodeles waltl, assembly GCF_031143425.1. Classification (NCBI taxonomy): domain Eukaryota; kingdom Metazoa; phylum Chordata; class Amphibia; order Caudata; family Salamandridae; genus Pleurodeles; species Pleurodeles waltl. Next base: position 904,554,761 of record NC_090443.1, read on the forward strand.
AGTTACACTCCTTTAGTGACAGGAGCAGCAAAAAGTTAAAAAGTAATTCATCACAGTGGATCCTGAGGCACCCTTTTGGTCCAACCTAAACTAAGGGTGAAAAGGGAGGAAGGTAATTTATTTTCTCATCCTGAGGCTACTCTGAAATTCCTTCTCTATTTGGATGGAGATATAAATGGGTGACAAGATAATCTTCTACTGTTTGATCCATGTTACGTTTAACTCCTCAAAGTGACCGAATTGCCAGATTTGTCTTACCCTGTTCTGGGGAACGAGAGGGTGCAGTGTTATATTTATTCTTATGACCCATGGTTGTATAGAGGCAACAGTTAACGTACCCTCCTTTCTTCTACGTAGCCCCCTCGCCATGGTGTTTTTCAGACCTGCGTTTTTATATTTTTGAAGGGCATAAAGGGAAGGATGCTTTACTATTCAAAGTCTTTGGCTTGTGAGACTAGCCTCTGTGTATCAATATTTTGGTTATTCCTGATAGGTGCATAATTTGTTTACCACATCTGATTACTTCTACGTAAAACAAATTTAAACCGAAAGTGCTTGAGCTCCAGCTCCTTAAGAATGTTTAGTGGTCCCTGAACATGATCTTCCAATAGTTTTCCTCATACTCTTTCATCATGGAAATCTGATAGTAGCTCTGTTTAGGCCCAGCACTGAAGAGCGGTATCTTTCTGCAGTGCTGCCAGCAATGCCACTGATTGGAGGAATTGTGTTCTGCCTCTATACGGTTATTCAGAGCATCACTGTTTTTGAGTGGGATATCACAATAGATGAAGAGGAAAGACTTTAAGACTTCTTAATGAACACTACTACTTTCAGCCTCTCCAAATGTCGCTTTGCATCAAAGGGGAATTACTTCACTGGATCTGCGCAAACACTCATAGGTTTTAACACAAAGCCCAAATCAACAAAGATAGCCAGACCAGACTTTGCATCAAAAATTAACTCCTCCTTGAAGTAGTCATTATCAAGAGGGAATTATTTCATTTCTCATTAAAAAAGCATGCATTGCAAATGTGATGTAGCGCATAGCATGCATCCAAAATGTGGGATCTTCTCAGTTTGACTACCATAGGAATTTGTACTGGAAGTGTGCAAATCCTGTGCGAGACAATGCACACTCACCTCTATGCAATTGATGCAATGCTGTGCATTGCACTGTGCATGCAGCCTAAATCTGTACTAGCCCAGGGCTTAGCACCAACAAGTCATTCTCAGTAGATATGGCTCTGTGGTGTGTGTTCACTCTCGCGCAATGCAGCATAGCAAATTTGGATGAAAAATTAGTAAATGTGACCCCAGGAGTCTCTTCCCAATTATGCCTCCCCCAAACAAACCGTAAAAAAAACTCTCATCAAAATAATCTGCTTAAATGGAGTCTTCATCTCTTCATCATAGACACCTCTCCCTTATAGATCTTGTATAACACAGCAGGAATAGTGCTGACTGTGCTTTGTACTTGATTACTTCCCTAACTGGATCAGCATCTGCTGTCTTCTAGGGCTCTTCTTGTTGATGTACAGGCTGCATCTCCGCATTTCTGCTGCAGGTCAAACAAGTCAGGTCTCAGCAATGGCTGGTAACTCGATTCCACAAAGTGACATTGATTTTAATGATTCATTGTGCTTTGCCCCTTATTTACAAGGACACATGAGAGCTATGGTTGCCAGCTCCTGTTGCACAGTGGTGACCTTCATAAGCAAAGGCAAACTCGACATATTTTGGGTCCATGTATAGTATTTATTCTGCATCTCTAACCCGTAAATTAGTCTCATTGGTGGCAAATGTATGAACTATTGGTAAAATAAGGTTGTAAATGATAGTGACCTATGATTCTTTACCTCGTTGGCTAAGCAGTGATGACACACTAGCTTCACTGGCTCACCCACATTCCACAGATTCCGTGGTATCTTCTTGAGCTTGCAGGTTTTTTTTCTGTATCTGAGCGCCCAAACTATCTTCCTGAAGCATGCAGCCCTGAGGCCAAGCTGAAGCTAACACATGGCCCTGCCCTACTACCTTGTGTACAGCCAGGTGAACATCCTGTGAAAGCCAGCCCACTCAAGCACACATCGAAAATAAATATATTGACACTGCCTGTCTGTGAATGGGTGCACAGTAGAAATCGAAGTGGAGGCAAACTCAGAAATGGGGATCCCTGCAAAGTGTAAGGTCCTCCCTTTATTATGGAAATAGCGCCCATGCTTGCTTTCTGTAATAGCAAGCTTTGCTGGCCTTTCATTTTTCGTAAGCATATTTAGCAGAAATTAAAACTAAAAAAATATTTAGTGCAACAAATGTTTTTCTCCCAGGCTCACACTCAACAGCACGCCTACATTTCTGATTAGGTGCAATGAGCTATGCGACAAATTGTAATTGATACCTGTATCAGAAAGCTATTGACTTTCGATCAGTCTATTCCATGTGTTCGCAATGGCTGAATGGATTCGGCATTCGCCTGTTAAAACAGTAAAGGAGGGCTTGGGTTGTAGATGAGGCATGAAATGTCTTTGTGTCTTTAAAAGCATATTGAATCATGAGCTTTGTACAATATTCTAAAATAAGTATCCTCCCTCCCCCACCCCCACCCAGAGCCCCAAGTTTCCACCCAGCATAACACTGGCACCGCCTATAAATCTACTAATGTAAATAACATTGTTGACTGTGAAGAACAATGGTCCCTGAAATCTCCTAGCTGAGTACCAGATCGAGTGATTTTTTTTTTTAAACAAGAACACTGAAGTGGTAGTTTTAAATATTATCTGCAGTGCATTGAATGACTTTAGCCAACAGAAGCGGTGGGCGTAGAGAAGATGGTGGGGCTGTCGTGATCCATGCAGAAGATGAGCTCTAGGCAGAGATGATGTCAGAACAGGTGTGAGCCATGGAGAGGAGCTTTGCCAAACAGGGAGAAGGTAACAAAGCACGTTCATCAGGAGCTTTGTAATGGATAATGTTCTGGGTCTGAGTGCTAGAAAGTGTCAAATATTATTGCTTTTTTTTATCTTTAAGGTAAATCAGCTTCATTAAAATCAAAATACATATGGGTCACATACTAACAATACAAGATATCTGTCACAATGATAATGATATAATTTTAAAAGGAATTGTAAAAGGTGTTTAACATTTTAAAAGTATAAAATGGGGAAGAAACAATGAAAAACTGAACAAGACCAGTTACAATATAAAATATACATTGAATCTTCAACAGCTAAATAAAAGAAAAAAATAATATTCAATAAAGCATAAAGTTAAGCTTAATTAAAATTCACTCAAGGACAGAGAAAATAAAGAATTCATGGTGGCTTAAAATTCTCAGATAATGTACAATTAGTAGACTTACAAGCAACAGCATTAAGATAATCAGTCAAAGGTAACCAATACAAATCTCTATTTATGGAAGGGCAGCATAAAGAGGTAAAAGCAATATCTAGTCTATGGGAGTGGCAAACATTATTCCACCAAGCCTTATAGAAAATGTTGGATGAATTTTTCCAATTAAGAGTAATTTGCTGAAAGGCTAAGGCTAACACGAGATCCAACAACTTTAAATTATCATCATCCGAAACAATGTCAGCAGAGAGACTACCTAGAAAAAGCACCAAGGGAGATAATTGGGATCGCAAATGAAAAATGAAGGTAAGCTGACACCAAACTTTTCTCCAAAAAGAGACAGTAGGAGGACATTCAAAAAGGATATGCATAAGATCCCCCTTTGGGCTATTGCAGGACCAGCAGTTTGAAGTGGAGAATACAGAAAATGTTGCTATTGTAAAAGGGGTAAAATAAAGGCTGTGATAAAGAAAGAAAAGTGACTGTGTGGTAGAAGCTGATCTAGATATTTTATGAGATCGATGCCACACCTTATTCCAAAAGGAAACAGTCCAGGTACATCCCAAATCCAATTCCCAATGAGACTCAATTTTAGATTTAGGACGAGTCAAAACAGGAGACTAAAAAAGTTTATAGATATTTGACGCCTTAGGATACGAGGTAAGAAAGGAGGACAAAGAAAAGGGTAATTCCGAAGAAGAAGAAGGGGAAGGCAAGGAAAAAAGTACATCAAGAATAATATTAATAAGAAGAAGATATTTAGGCATAAATGAATTGGGACAATGAAATAGAAGTTGGAATTGTGAAAAAGAAAGTGGAGTATCATTAGAGAATAAATCCTTGACCCACGCTATATTCTTTTGTAACCAGGATTTCCAAAATAAAGGCCTTTTATTAATAGTGATAAGACAATTATGCCAAGTAGGGGAATTCAGAAAAGAGGAGTGAGAGACAGATGGAGGTAAATAGTGAGAACGCAGAAGAGCACAAGTATGTTTAAGACGCGGAGAGGAGATAAGCGAAATATTATAAGAAAAGGATACCACCTCACTAGGGGAAAAAGGCTAAAGAAAAGAACATTCAATATCCAACCATAAGGGGGTAAACCTAGAGCCTGACAGGGAGATCCACCTAGAAGCTTGACGCAAACAAAAGGATTTGTGATACAATCTAAAATCAGGAAAATTGACTCCTCCCTCCTGTTTAGAATGACGCAGATGACTAAGGGAAATTCTAGATTTCTTATTGTTCCAGAGGAATTTAGACAATCTGGAGTCCAATTGTGTAAAAAAGGTACCAGGTAGAGGAAGCGAAATCATGGATAGGATATATAGAATTTTAGGAGAAATCATCATTTTAATAGAGTCAAGATGACCCCACCAAGATAAAAATAAGGGATTCCATGCAGGAATCGATATATCAACTTTCTCCAAAGCATCTGAGATATTTTCTTCAATGGACTTTTTAATGGATGAGGTGAACCAAATTCCTAAATATTTAATCTTGGAAGAATTCCAGTGAAAACCAGTAGTATCAAACGATGCTCTAAAACAAAATTTTGTTAGAGGGAGGATTTCAGTTTTATCTGAATTTATCTTATAACCTGAAATCAAAGAAAAATCCTCAATTTCCAGAAGTAGAGAAGGAATCGAGAGCTCAGGATTTGAGATATATAAAAGTATATCATCTGCATACGCCGTTAATTTTAAATGTTTCTCGCCATACTGGAAACCTTCAATTTTAATGTTATTTCTAATACTGGATAGAAAGGGCTCTAGAGCTAGAATGAATAGGAGTGGAGAGAGCGGACACCCTTGATGTGCACCTCAGCGTAATACAAAATATCTAGACAATTTCCAATTTACCTATATCGATGCCATTGGGGATTGATAAAACAAAGAGATAAATGAAATGAAATGAGGCCCTACACCATGCCAAGCTAAAGCTTTTAATAGAAAAGACCAGTCTAACCTGTAAAACGCTTTCTCAGCATCTAAGGAAATTGCCGCTAAAGAGTACGACAGAGCAGGAGCTTTGCTGAGTACATTAAAGAATGTTCTAGAATTGTCAGAAGCAAGTCTACCTTTGACAAAACCCTTTTGTTCCTTACTTATCAGCGCAGGTAGAAGGGTATCAAGACGAAGGGCTAATAATTTAGCAAAGATTTTATAATCTGTATTGAGACGAGAGATTGGTATATAATTTTTACAGAAAGTATGATGCTTACCGTCCTTTGGAATTAGGCAAATCGAAGCTTCCTGAAATGTTCCCCCTGTACAACCAGAACCCATAAAGAACTGAAAAAGCTGAAAAAGTTTGGGAAGTAACATGTCAGAAAAATGTAAAGGAAATCCACTGTAAATCCATCCGGACCAGGAGTTTTACCTTTTTTTAGAGATTGAAGAGCTTTAAAAATTTCTAACGAAGTAATATCTGCTTCAAGGGAAGTAGCATCAACCAGTGTCTTATTAGGGTTTGGAATATTCTTTAAATAATCATCAATCTGTAAGGGAGTCGGGCTGACTCAGGAGTATAAAGTGTCTGGTAATAATTAACAAATTCAGCTAAGATATCTTCATCCTTAAAAAGGGACTCACCAGTATCTGAAACTATAGACTTCACATTATGGCTAACTTTTGGACTTTTAAATAATTAGCCAGAAGATTCCCCGCTCTATTACGACCTCCATAATAATGGGCACTACTACGTAGAAGAAAAGAGGAAGCATTATCCATTGAGATTTTGTTAAATTGAAATTTTGCCTGAATAAGTTATTGTATATTAAAATTGGAGGAGGAAGAATAATATTGATGTTCTAACAGTTAAATTTTGAGAAGCAGTGCTTGATGCTGGGCCTTAAAAGTTTTCTTTTTATTAGAGACAAAATTTATTATATGTCTATGAGCCGCCGCTTTAAACGAATCCCATAACAATTGTGGAGAAACGTGAGAATCTTCATTAAATTGGAAAAAGTAGTCCGTAAAGGCAACAAAGGAAGTGGAAAATTTAGAGTCAAGTAACAAAGAATTATAAAATCGCCACTGGACTTGGGATGCACCGGGAGCAAGTCAAAATCTGTAATGACTGGAGCATGATCAGATATTACCATAGGTTCAATGGAGGAATTAATAAGATTTTGGGATAATGATTTAGAAACAAAAATATGGTCAAGTCTAGGTAAGGAGCCATGTGGTGGAGAATAAAACGAAAAATCCCTACTATCAGGATTACAGGTTCTTCATGAGTCAATTAAATTACATTGTGAGAAAAATGCCTTAAATTGTTTATGCATTTTATGGGGAGAAAATGTAATTACAGTTTGCCTATCTATAAAAGGATCAATAATTTGATTGCAATCCCTCCCAACAAGAAGAAAGTCATCATTATAATGCAAACATTGTTTAGTAATATTAGGCCAGGGGCTTTGGCTCTACCCACGTGGGAGCCAGGAGTATATGTTTTTCTTGGACAGACACTGTGTGCTTCCACACAGATACTTGCCCTCTATTCAGCTGTGATCATTATGTTTATTTCTCCAGCTGCCTAAGCTTAACCCTTAAGATGCACACACATGACACTGGAATGCCATTAAAGAAACTTAGATAACTAGATGATGTATGCTGTTTTCTCAGGCAGCAGCACAGATGGGAGGAGGGCAGTCACTAACCTACATGGATGTTGAGGTCTGGCTCGATATTACAATTGCCACCTTTTACATATTATTCTACAGTTTGTTGCTTCCATGCAAATACATATCAATTCCTCTGCTGTTTACTTGTAATGCTTCATATTAGCATCCAACATTCCTTTATAGACAGACCTACTGAGATTGCCAATGCTTGTTTTACATTTTTCAGGTTTTTAAAACGTGGATGGCATTGTCAGTTCAGTAATGTGCATTTATCAATAGAGATTTTAAAGCGGGCTGCTCTTTCCTGGGACTATAGATTATTTTCAATAATGCTACAGAACTGCTATTTAGGATAGTTCAGACTTTTCCTCCTCTGTGGTGGAGGACAAAACATATCTGTTTAATGGATCCTGTTCAGCAAGATACAGGTGAAAGTAATTTTTATTAGGAATGGCTATTTCCTGCAAAGAGCCTTGGACTTTCAGATTAATCTTCCGATTATAAAGATTGCCTGAGGATAAAATAACAAATTCGCGCAGATACCCCACGGAGGACAGGTCTGTAGCTGTCTGCTCTAATCTAAGACAACAGCTTTTCCCCTTGGAGGGTGGAAGTAATCCGGGAACTGCTGGAAAAATTAATTGAGGTTCTCTAGGGTCGTGTTTTTAAACTACAAGCATTTCAGACTGTGTTTTATCCTACTGACATAAACCACTTTTCTTCGATTGTTTAAATAGTCTTACTGCTTGTGGTGGTTTTTGACCAGTTTTTGACTTTCACACATCACAGCTGCTGGGCTCACGGCATCGATCCAGCAGGAAGCTCCCACAACGTGCAGAGTGGAGATGAACTTTGTGTAATTTCACTGAAGCAAACGAGGGTTTGCGACTAAGGAAACTGTATACTGAGAAAGTGGATGAAACTGGCAATGTAACCGTATAGAAATGTTCCTTCTTTTTATTGTGAATTAATTTGCTGGTTGGAATGTGAAAAGCGAATTTGAGAAAAAATAGCAAAAAAACTCCTTATACTGCAGTCAATAAGGCCCATATTTAAGAAAAATGGTGCATCATAGATGATTCGCCACTTTTTCTGCCTCCCCCCAAAGGGCCATCTAATGATACCACGGTTGTGCTGTATTTATATTACGGTGGACCATGGTGGTCGTTAGTATAATATCGCCACAATTTTTTACACTATTGTGGTGCTTTGCTACACTAGCTCAAAGATTTTGATGCTAGTGTAGCAAAGTGCAAGGAGACTTATAAGGCCTGCTCTGAGCAGGCGCTAAAAATGATACTGTGAAATCTGTTACATTTCACTGCGCCATTTTTGCAGGCACCTAGGGCCGTAATGCCCACCTTGAATAAATAATGCCTGGCGCAGGCATAATGTGGTGCAAAGGGTTACAGAGTGGCGCAATGCATGCACTGCACCACTCTGTAAATATGGCACATGTAAAAAGTCATGTTAGCAGCACCTTGGCGTCAAAAAGATGACGCTACGGCAGCACTAAGGTGGCGCTAGCGGCTCTTTAATATATCCCTAAATTGGTGCATGGTTCAAACAGCATGAATTATATTTTAAAAACGTATTTTGTGCAGGGTGAAGTTGCAAACTTCTACGTAGGCTGGAAATATTAATGGTACAGAAGAGCAAGTACGACATGAAACTGGATATGGGGTAATATTTGAGACATTTCATGCTTTATATTCAAAAAGGAAGTAACCATCTCTGGATTGTGACTGCAAGGCATTATGGGAAATTTATAGACATTGTGGCCCATGTTACCTACGAACTGTTCTTCATTAGAATTTATATAAAGAGAGTTATCTACAAGAATACACATTTGGGTCAAATTAGACTTTTCCTGCAGTATGTTTGAAATGTTCACCTTCAGTCCCAACTTTGACCTATGAAAGGTCAGTGATACCTGTACAGGGTAATTACATCCACTAGCATCATGTTAATTTCTCAGTAAAGAGCAACAGAAATAAGCTCTGAAATGTTTACAAAAAACAGCAACCTTTCTATCTTGGCGGGATTAGAAGTTTGTATTTGTTTATTTTGTGATAGGCTAGTTTGAGGCTCACGGAGACTCACAATAGGGCAATATTGTGTTGTGTTGGGGAAGAGAAAAGTCCTAGGAATACTAAGAACCACCTGCGTATTCCACGTTTCTTTTTGGGAACTTTGGACAGAGCAGGGCGTAAGTACTCAGTGCTCCTCCTCATAGTATTGTAGGTTTCTATGCGCATGAATCCTGCATTGTGTCATGAACCCTATTTATATTTCCCACCTACCTCTGTTTAAGAAGGCAGTGACAATCCTGATTTCAGGTCTTTACATTTTTTATACTTCTGTTGAAGGCTTTTCTGTTGCGCACTGGGGCCTAACCCTTGTTATTACAACAAATGCTGGTCTTTTCAAATATGTTTTACCAAAGGCTAGGGAACAAGGGTCTCATATCCCTATTAGTAACAGCTGATGTGTGTAAGCCCTGTAATAACTGTTACTATGACCATGTGTAAAGGTACTCATCTTTCCAACCTCAGATGTTCAAAAAGTTGAGTTGGTCAAATGTTATGGAGAAAATACAAACAGATGTCTACACCAAGCTTAGTCGCTGAGCTGTTTGTGGAAAGGATAAAGCAGACACAAAGCTCTTCCAACCTATTCCTCAAAATGCGAACCTGTGTCATGGGCTATTTTATCAACTGATTAACAATCTGGGCTATTTTATCAACATTAGAATAGTGGGACTTATAGGTAAAACAAAAATGTCTCCAGCCACCAAATTAACCTCCTTAACTATCATATTGGCACTGCAAAGGGTGACTTACAGTTACACTGTATAGCCACAGCTGGTGCATTAACCAGACATTCTACCCAAAACAGCGTCATAATCATTACCTACAGGTTGCATGCAAGTCTGGCGCAGGTGGGAGAACTAATCTATGTTAACTGACTGGTACAGATCTCTGTAGCATACACTCAAACCTCTGAGCTATCTCATTAGGACTGTGCTCAACTCACTGAGTTATTACCGGCTTGCCTTGACCTCCTTTTATTCAGCTAACAGCGACCTAATTACCCCATTCAAAGTGGTACATGGAAGCCCTTGTATATGACAGATGAAATAAAGAGCACTTGTGTGATACATTTATAGTAACCTTACCTAATGTTGCTTAGATAAGCTCAATAACTCCCAGAGCTATTTTACCAGAAAGAAATCATTGTTTCAATGCCCTACAACGACATCTGATCAAATAAAAATTTAAGACCACCATTTCTGTTCCAGTTTTAAGTTTTAACAACTTACACTAAAAGTCACAGCACAAGTGCTTTACGAGAAAGCCCATAAAGCGCCTTTAAGCAAGCAAATACTCAAAAGCCATTACTGTCATACAGCTGTCTGCACCCCCAGCCTTCCCCAGGCTTTGCCCATCAAGTCATGGAATATCTCGGAAAGTGTTGGGTTTTCCCAGGGTGGTGTACACACATGCAGAGTAGCAAGAGAATACTTAGCACAAACCTCTCCCCATATACAAACAATGTCCCTAATCATTTTAAATCCAACCTGTTTGAAGTAATTGGGATCCTTGAACCTATCAAGGAGAAAGCTAATGTCGACCTCTAAAGCCAATTGATAGCCCAACATAGACATAGATTAAGCATTAGCAGAAGACATCTTGTATTTAGCAACTATTGTGAACATTTCACGGAATCCATTTTGTATTCATGGCAGCCATTTTCTCTGCCATGTGCTCTGTCCTACCTTTCCGTTAACTACTCTTGAAAATCTGTCTAGTGACAAGTTATATTTAGCATCTCCCACTTTCGCACATGCCCAGTAAGATCTGCAGCTGTTAGTAATCAGTAACAGACAGTAATGTGTCAACTAGTCCTTGAAAACTGTTAGCCCCTCCTACCCGTCGACTGTGCATTTCCATATGACCTTATATGTATGTAAGTCTTGCTTCTATAATTGTACCACCTTCTTTTAGCCCCTGCGTGGGTATAAAAGGACCATGCTCTCTTAGTTCAGTGTGCTACTTCAAACATTACCGAAGGGTGCTGTTTGAACTGTAGTACCACCTCATGAGGTTTAATAAACTTTGGCGGTCATTCCGACCCTGGCGGTCATGGACCGCCAGGGCCGGGGACCGCGGGAGCACGGCCAACAGGCTGGCGGTGCTCCCAAGGGCATTCTGACCGCAGAGTACAGCCGCGGTCAGAAACGGAAAACCGGCGGTGTACCGCCGGTTTTCCGCTGCCCTGGGGAATCCTCCATGGCGGCGCAGCTTGCTGCGCCGCCATGGGGATTCCGACCCCCATACCGCCATCCTGTTTCTGGCGGTTTTGGCCGCCAGGAACAGGATGGCGGTATGGGGTGTCGTGGGGCCCCTGGGGGCCCCTGCAGTGCCCATGCCAATGGCATGGGCACTGCAGGGGCCCCCGTAACAGGGCCCCACCATGATTTTCAGTGTCTGCCATGCAGACACTGAAAATCGCGACGGGTGCAACTGCACCCGTCGCACCCCTTCCACTCCGCCGGCTCCATTCGGAGCCAGCATCCTTGTGGAAGGGTGTTTCCCGCTGGGCTGGCGGGCAGCTTTCTGGCGGTCGCCCGCCAGCCCAGCGGGAAACCCAGAATACCCGCGGCGGTCTTGTGACCGCGCAGCGGTATTCTGGCGGCTCCCGCCGGCCCTGCGGATACCGCGGCCGGCGGGAGTCAGAATGACCCCCTTTGTCTTTTATTTCAGTTTCCGTGCCAACTTTTCCCTATATGGTCTGAGGACTTTGTGCAGAGAAGGGCGAACCCCTTGCACTAGTAGGCCTTGCTGAGGCTGACTTTGACAAATTGGTGCCCGAACAGGGACTTATCGGCCACTCGGACGCTCGACGGATTGGTCGTGATGAAGGATTGGGATCTCGCTGCAGACGATCAATGCCTGAGGAGACCCGAGTCTTGGCAACCACAGCGTTTTTCCCTTCTTTCTGATTTGACCATCCAGGTGGCGACGGTCCTCGCCTGAGATCCTTTTTGTTCATTCGTCATGCAGTGACCATTTGGTCGATTTTAGAACTTGGCAGTTGGAACCTGGACGCCCTGTGATTGGTAAGAGCCGTTTTACGGCACTTGCTGTGGGTTTTGATGCCTTTGTTTGGTAATGAAGTTTAGCACCACTTACTGTGGCTCTCGTGTTTTGGGTGACTAGTCAATTTGTGTCCTTTGAATTGATATATAAATTACAATTTATATAGGCAGGTAATGAGGAGAATTTTCTCCAATTTAATTTTGATTTGAACGGCACCTTAAGTCCTATTTTGATTATAATATTGCATATTCTGCACTATTTTTGGCATGCCTGTTTTTAGCGCACTTCGTAGGATGTGTTGCTTTTGTAATGGTACCAAGTTGAGACTGGAAGAATCGCAACAGGCACCCCCAGAGGGGACGCCCAATGAAGATATGTATGTTAAACATGGTCTTTCTTCTATAATGTACAGCACATTATGGAATAAATACACTTGTGCGGATCCTGAGTTACGTTAGCCTATGCATGGGTCATTTGATTTGCTAAAGATTGAGTATGTGGAACAATGTATGTGTAAGCAAAGGTCTAGGCAAGATATGTTTGACTGTGTACGAATGTGGGAGAAAGAAGTACGTGGACGAGTGAAGCGTGAGCAAGCCTTGCTTGAGAAAGAGCAGCGGAAGAATGTATATGTGAAAGCATTGGAAATGAGAAAGAAAGAAATAAATGACTTAAAGGAGCTAGAAGAGAAAGAACGTAAATTACAGGTAACTGGCCGATACACTGTTAGGCAACCTCTCTATCCTATCCTTAATAAACCACAGAATGATTTTTTGTTACTAGATCGCCCTCAACCTCCGTATGTCGTTCCTTCTGCCCCTCATGAGTTAACTGAGGTCTCCGGTGGACGGAAAAGGAGCATCTATATTTTACTGAGGCATTTGACACAGAAGTTATTGAACTATTTCGGAAATATTCTGATGAGTTAGAGCACGATGATGTAGCAGCTGATCATAAGCAAATGCGTGATGGTCTTTTTGTTTTCTCCCAGGTGGCTGATGCAATCAGGCGTTTCGTGAAATTATGTGTTGTGGTAGTCCGTTTGCAAGAGGAGAAAAGGGCCGTGGACGTAGTTGCACAGACATCTCAGACTGGCAGGGTGCAAGCTTCCATCTTCGGAACAGATAAGACTATGATAGTTCATGCGAAACCAATGCGGGAGGCCGCGCCTTTGTATGTTCCTCCTAAAGGATTGGGTACAAGTGATGATAAAACTTCTGTTGATGCTAAGGGTTATTTTATTTATAATTGGGTGTTACTCCTTGGATAGGGCAGACCTGCGGAAAAATCCAGCTGCCTTTTATGAGGAAGTTGAGGGAGCAATTAGTTCTTGTACTATGACTTTGGCTGACATTGATTTATTTTTCGGATTTATATTACCGCCAGATGTGTGGAGAACTGTTCGTAAAGTTGATGATCGTGTAGTTTTTGGGGCGTCATGGAAAGAATTAGAACAGATGGACGGGGATAGGGAACCTGCGAAAAAGCCATATCAGTTGATTCTAGATCTTCCCGCAGCCATATTAGTTAAGTTAAAAATGATTATTCCCCCCTAAAAAGATAGATTGGACTGTTTTAGCGTCTTGTAAGCAAAAGACAGATGAATCGGTCTCTGATTTCTTTACACGCTTTGAAGAAGCATTTCATGATTTTAGCGGCCAGTTATTGTCAGATGATACGGGCAGACATTTGTTTGTCGATAAATATGTCGCAAATCTGTTACCAGGAATAGCTAGTCATCTAAAAGCTAGTGAAAGTTCATGGACTACCTCTACTCCGGTTTCTCTTTTGACTATGGCTCAGTATTATGGATGTCAGGAATTAGAAGCAAAAGGTAGCGAGGATAAAAAGATTAAAGAATTAAATACGAAGGTTATGTTGGCTCAAGCTTATGGTCCGGCTTTTAGAGGTAGTGATAGAGGTGGACGTGGATCTTATGGTTCTTCTTACACTTGTTCAAATTTGTCTGTTGATCAGTGTGCGTATTGTAAGAAATTTGGGCATTGGGCTGCCGATTGTCCAGCACTACGTGTTCAGCAGTGTTCACGTGGTTGGGGACAAATGAGAAATCGCTCAGGATATTCAGGGCCTAAAAGAAGCACGAATGATCATGCTAGGGTTGTTGCTAATGTACGAGGGCAGGATGGGTTTAACACTTTTGATAGATGGAACCAATACCAGATGTCTAACTATGTGCAGCCTGATTTCCAAGATTCTGCTTAAGTTCCAGTAGATCAGAGGGGTCCCTATGTTACAGCACATGTTTTGGGTTCTACTTATCAGTTTCTGGTTGATACAGGAGCTACTCATAGCACCTTGTCTAAACAATTGATTCCAAGGGCTCTCCTGTCTGGCTTAACCATTACATCGATATGTTTCGATGGAACACCTTCCCCCAGCCCATTGTCACAACCACTTGCATTCCATGTTGATAAATTTACTGCTCCATGTCCATTTTTGCTTTCTCCAAATACACCAGACAATATCGTGGGTCTTGATATGCTCAAGTATTTCAGGGCTACAATGCGATGCTCTCCTGAAGGGGTGCATGTTATTTTGAATGATAATCATCCTGTGATGGAAAGAGTTTGTCTTGTTAAAGAGGATATTGCATTAGCTTCACTCCCTAGTACTTTGTGGGCTACTTCAGATACTGATGTGGGACAAATGATTATTCCACCGGTACATATTAGTGTTAAGGAGGGAGCTGTATTGCCACGTTTGCCTCAATACAAAATTTCACAGGAGGGCAAAGAAGCACTCACACGAATTGTGCATGATCTTGTTGCAGTTGGAGTTGTTGAGGAAGTTCCGTATAATGTTTGTAACAGTCCGATTCTTCCTATTCTGAAAAAGGATACTGATACTAGGATTTACCTTTTCATTATTCATTTACGAGAAGTCAATAAGATTGTGGTACCACAATATCCTGTGGTATCTGACATCACAACACTTCTTACTTTGGTTTCCCCGACAGCAACTACGTTCTCTGTGATAAACTTGAAGAATGCTTTCTTTTCGATCCCTATTCATCCTGACAGCCGATATTTGTTTGGTTTTACTTTGAATAAACAATCGTATAGATTTTGCAGAGTTCCTCAAGGCTATCCTGAGAGTCCTAGTATTTATAGTCAAGCGTTAAAACGACAACTTGATTCTTTTGTTTTGCCTGAAGGTGTGGCTCTCATACAATACATTGATGATATTTTGTTGGCAGCTGATACCCCTGAGCAATGTAAAAAGTGCACTTTGTCCTCACTTTCTTTTCTTGCTTCACACCATCATAAAGTGTCACAAAAGAAATTGCAATATTGTAGACCAAAGGTAACCTATTTGGGTCACCTTTTGTCTAAGGAGGGCCGTGCACTTACATCAGATCGTATTCAAGCAATTTTAGACACACCAGTACCCTCTACTCAGAAAGATGTTCATGCATTCCTTGGTCTTACTTCTTTTTGTAGGCAATGGATATTAGTGTTTTCACACATTGTCAAACCTTTGCTAGCTCTTTTGACTAAAGATACTCCAATGCTCCTCCCATGGACAGATGAATGTGAGACTGCTTTCCGGCAGCTACGACAAGCCCTTTGTTCAGCACCAGTGTTAGGTACTCCAGATTACACAAAGCCTTTTGCACTTTACGTACATGAGAAAGATGGATGTGCATTGTCAGTTTTAGTACAGACACATGGCGATAAACAGCGTCCCTGTGCATATTTTTCAGCAGTACTTGATCCTGTCGCTCGAGCATTGCCTGGGTGTTTTCGTTCAGTTGCCGCAACAGCTGTGTCAATACGTCAGAGTGAAGGGATAGTTTTGTCACATAAGCTGTTCGTGTTAGTACCCCATGCGGTTTATGCTCTTTTAAATCAAACAAAGACACAACATTTAACTAGTGCTCGTCTGACAGGATATGAATTGACATTGCTGGCTCCTCACATTACACTGAAGAGATGTGCAACACTAAATCCAGCCACTTTGTTGTCATATCCGGTGACTCAGCCTCAGTCACAAGAAACACATGATTGTATATTCCTTACCGAAGAACAGACAAAGGGTCGTATTGATTTACAAGATACGCCCCTTCCAGATGTAGACGGGGAATTGTGGGTTGATGGGTCTTGTTTGAAGTTGCCAGATGGTACGACCTCAGCTGCATATGCAATCACCACAATACACATGGTAGTGGAGACAGCTCGTATACCACAGAAGTCAGCTCAAGCAGCTGAACTAATAGCTTTGACACGAGAATGTGAGCTTAGTACTGACTTATGTGTGAACATTTATACAGACAGCCGCTATGCTTTTGGAGTAGCTCATGATTTTGGTTTGCTTTGGAAGGAAAGAGGCTTTCTCACATCCCACGGGATGCAGATAATGCACAGAGAATTAGTGCATAACCTCTTGACTGCATTGACATATCCAAAGAAACTAGCTATTGTGAAATGTAGTGCACACAAGAAAGTGACCGATAAGATAGGGCAAGGTAATGCCCTTGCGGCCCGCGTAGCACGTGAGACTGCGATGCAGCGAAGTACTACTTCTATGTATGTAGAGAAATCACAAGCTGAACGTTGGCATAATGCTAGACAAGATGTATTAGATATACAGAAATCTGCTTCTGTGAAAGAACGTGAGCAATGGTCTGAAGAAGGAGAATTAGATGATGAGGGCTGTTGGCGTAATAAGCAGATGGGTAAATGGAAATTGCCTATAGCTTTTGTACAACCTATGGTTCAGATGGCACATGGGCTGGCACATGTTGGAGCTTCAACATTAATGAAGTTGCTTACTCAAGTTTGGGAGCATCCTGCAATTTCCAGTACAGCTAAAAGAGTAGTACAGTCTTGTTTGATCTGTTTACAATAAAATCCTGGAAAAGGGACATGAACTCCTGCGGGAGGGTTTGCTACTCCAACTGCACCTTTCGAAGTTCTACAAATGGATTATATTCAGCTTGAACGCAGCAACAATTTAAAGTAAGCCTTGGTGGTGGTATGTGCCTTCAGTAAATGGATAGAGGTGTACCCCACAAAGGATAATGCTGCAATTACCACAGCGAAGGTGCTTTTGAAAGAATTTTTCCCTAGTATGTCCTGAAAGGATTAGGGATCAAACAGAAGTTCCATGCGGTTTTCAACCCATAATCAGCAGGGTTGTTGGAAAGGTATAATGCTACTTTGAAGCTGAAGTTAGCGAAGATACAGGCTTCTACATCCTTAACTTGGCCGGATGCATTACCGTTGGCATTATTGTCTATTAGGTCAGTGCCACACTCTCGAATAGGCCTTACCCCCTATGAAATAGTATTTGGAAGGCCACTGAACATTTGGGGAGTTCCTAAGCCAAATTCTGTATATGATGTACCGTGTGTCCTGATGAATGATTATTTGGCAGATAACCGACAATTTGGTTTCTATTCATCAACAGGTTGGAGAAGCACTTCCTGACAGATCTGCAGGTGAAGGCCATGAACTCCGACCTGGTGACCAGGTGATGATTAAGTCCTTTGAAAGATCAAGCAGCTTGGAACCAAGGTGGCGAGGCCCAGAGCAGGTGCTCCTTGCGACAAGGACAGCAGTTCGAGTGACGAACCGAAAGAATTGGGTCCATAGTACTCACTACAAGAGAGTGCTACCTACCTTGGTGGAACCTGCTGTGCTGACCGATCATTGAGAGATTTTGACTATGGAGAAAGGCCGTGCTATATCACCTGACGAATCTGCGGAGTTCTTCCTGGACCATACGATTTCTGGAGTGTCACGATATAATTTAAGAACGAGGAAAGACCCTGTAGTGCTGGAGAAAACTGGTTGAGCTAGCGCCCTGGGTTAGTGAAACGGAGAGCCAATGTGGCAAGGGGGGGGATAATCCATGCATAAGAGTAGTGACACCCGTCTTGGCCCGTGGTGAAGAAATCAGCGGGTGCCCAGGGATAAGAGCTCCAACGATTGTTTTTAATTAATTTCTGAAAGGGTCGATTGTCACTGTTGCTAAAATGAATAACAAACTGATCATTAGTACTATGGGGTTTGTTGTTGTTTTGGTGGTTATAGCAATAATCACCTGGTTTGTTGAAAAGAAGGCTCCTGCGCGTGAGTTTTTTTTTGCCACTACTCCAGTACCAGAGGATCACTATTACTTTATGCTTCCCTATCAGGAACAGAAGCACCGTCAATCGTACTTCAATAATACTTTCATTCAGATGTTACATCATACTCATAATGCTACAAATACTACTAACTGTTGGGTATGTGGAATGATACCTGCGCATCAAAAGAAAGGAGGAACACCTTTCATTCCTCTTCCTTTTTCACACAATGGTTCTTGTCAAGCTTGGTATACGCTTTAGTTTGCATCTGGAAAACGTACAGAGGGCGGACTTCTTTTTCACCTTAATAAAGTATGCTACCAAGACAATGATGGGTATCCCCAAGCCAAAGGAACTAAATGGGAATGGGAAGAGTATCAACCGATTTTAACTATTGAGGGTGTAAATAATAGTAGTTTTACAGCTTCACATAATACATATTTTGTTTGTGGTAACTATGGATATTACCAAATACCTGTTGGGTGGTCAGGTGTGTGTTATGTATCT
This sequence comes from Pleurodeles waltl, assembly GCF_031143425.1. NCBI lineage: Eukaryota > Metazoa > Chordata > Amphibia > Caudata > Salamandridae > Pleurodeles > Pleurodeles waltl. The sequence continues at coordinate 904,573,440 of NC_090443.1, forward strand.
TTTATACTACCCCATGTGTTTTTGCCCCCTGCATCATATCACCAAGATTTTAAACTGTTCAATGACATCATTAAAAATAGATATAAAAGGACAATAAGTACATATGAGGTAGACCTAACGGACAATAGCCTGCAACAATATGTTGATTTTAATTTAGGGTTGTTCTCCTTTGTGGGTGCTGCGTTAAACAGTAGGAAAGTGAGACGATTGACAAGGGTTGTGGAAGCTGTTACCAATCAGGCAGCTCTGGCACTTGGGAATATTACTGAGGAGCTCCAAATTGCTAGGATTGTAGCTCTCCAAAATCGTATGGTACTAGATGTGATGTTAGCTGATCGAGGTAGTGCATGTTGCATCATCGGTAGTAGTTGCTGCGTTTTCATTCCAGATCACTCACCTTCAGTATATGATGCAATATCTAAATTGCATAAAATTGCTGCAGAAATCCACACAGAGACTGGTACTTGGACTTTTTCTGGATGGTTTTGGGCTCTTGTTTCCGCTTGGGGCTGGAAACTACTTACTATCCTGTGTGTAATGATTGCAATATTTTTCACATGTTGTATCTATACTTAGTGTGGTCCAATGTTCTGCTCCACGTGTATTACTGCTTGTATGCCTACCAAAATAAATATTACAGAAATGAAAGCACAACACATGTTAGATAAGGAAATAGCTGAAATGATGAGCATAAATATACAAGATGAATATTTAGATTATCCCAGAAAGACGAATGTCTTCAGCTAATGCTGAAAGGGTCGTCTGTTGTAAGTCAGTAGCGATTAGATTCAGCATTAGCAGAAGACATCTTGTATTTAGCAACTATTGTGAACATTTCGCAGAATCCATTTTGTATTCATGGCAGCCATTTTCTCTGCCATGTGCTCACCTTGTGCTCTGTCCTACCTTTCTGTTAACTACTCTTGAAAATCTGTCTAGTGACAAGTTATATTTAGCATCTCCCACTTTCGCACATGCCCAGTAAGATCTGCAGCTGTTAGTAATCAGTAACAGACAGTAATGTGTCAACTAGTCCTTGAAAACTGTTAGCCCCTCCTACCTGTCGACTGTGCATTTCCATATGACCTTATATGTATGTAAGTCTTGCTTCTATAATTGTACCACCTTCTTTTAGCCCCTGTGTGGGTATAAAAGGACCATGCTCTCTTAGTTCAGTGTGCTACTTCAAACATTACCGAAGGGTGCTGTTTGAATTGTAGTACCACCTCATGAGGTTTAATAAACTTTGTCTTTTATTTCAGTTTCCGTGCCAACTTCTTCCTATATGGTCTGAAGACTTTGTGCAGAGAAGGGTTAACCCCTTGCACTAGTAGGCCTTGCTGAGGCTGACTTCGACACTGGTAGTTAAAGCCCCCCCTTGTTTGTACGGCAGTATCAATAGCCCACCTTTCCCACCTGTGCCTCCATATAAAAATGCCAATAACGCCCTTAAGCCACCTAAAAAACGAATCCGAAACTCGAACTGGGATAGCTCAGAATAAGCACAAAAATGTTGGGAAGATATTCATTTTAATAATAGTACAACAGCCTATTATGCTAATTTGAAGCAGATTCCAGAGGCGTAATTTAGCTGTAACAGTATGTAGTGGAGGCTCATAGTTCAATTTAAAGATATTATCAGCCCAACTGCTAATCCTGGCTCCCAAATAAGTAGAAGCAGGAACCACCCCAGGAATTGCATACGTTGGCTTAAAGGTAAGCAGAACATGTGTTTCAGGCAGGTTTAGCTTACATCCGGAGAACGCTCCAAAGCTATTGGCCTCATCTGTTACCTGTTTAATAGCAATCAGTAGATCTCCTGAGAAAACAGCAACATCGTTGGTATAGGTGGTCATTTTAAGCTCGCACCCATTAGATCTCACTGGCAATATCCCTTAATTTAAGAGGAGGGACTTCAATTAGGGCTCAATGTACAAATCAAACAAGAGAGGGAAAAGGGGGAACTTCTGTTGAGTGGCCCTAAATTTCTTAAATGGTGAAGAGCAACTCATTACATCAACTGGTTTTCCCATAGGGCTCTTGTAAAGGGATTGTATCTACTTAAGAAATAGGCCCTCAAAACCTAGGACCCTCATCATTACCCATCAGCATTTCCACATCACCCAGTCCAAAGCCTTCTCAGCATCTCATAAAATCATGCTCACCCTTATACCTGTTATCTCAACAACATCAAACACAGCAACTGCTGAGTTTGTACAAAATTGTGCTGTTGAGGTGAGACCAAATGCGGCATGAGCAGTGCCAGTTGGGTAGACAAAATCTTTGGAAATATCTTTGCACCCAAATTTATTAGAGAGATTGGTCAATAGGAACCCCTATCCTCGAGTGGCTTGTCTTTCTTCAGAAAAACAGCAATGTTGGTGCAATTCCATGTGGGGGGACATTTCCCCCATCTATATGCCCTAACATTTTCATAAATTCTGGCACCATAATATCGATAAATGTTTTATGAAATTTGAGTGGAGTGGTTTCTTCTCCGGCAGCTTTCCCAGCAGGCATAGCCTTAATTGAATCCTCTAGTTCACACTGAGATATATCTCTCTGCAAGGCCATTTCCTGGGTATCATCTAGATGAGGCAGTCTACAACCCTGTAAGTATTCCACCAGATCAGACCGATTTAAATTATTGGGGATGGCTATAAAGATTCTGATAGAAAAGTGTGAACTTTGGAATCTCTTGGGGATCAGTATGCAACACTCCATCAGTACCTTTGATACTGTGCATAACACACCTAGATTTTGTATCTGAGATCTGATGTTCCAGCACTTGACCAAAAGTCTCACCATATTTATACTGAAGTACTTTGTTGTTATGGTAACTGGCGGCAGTCTTTTTCTTGAACCCTTGACATTGGCTCTTAATTAACTCAAGGTATACAGCTTGCTCCCCCTGATCTCCAACTAAGATTGCCGAGCAAGTCGATGCTCTAATTCCTGTACCCTCTGATGCAGCTGATTTATGCCTTCTTGCATTGCCCTAGTCTTGTTAAGAATAAAGTGTTACCCTACGTATATATATGCTTTCATAGCATCCCAGACTATGCGGTGCGGTCATTCCACTGTTCAACGTTATGAAATCCCTTAATAGCCCTGACAAATAGATTTGATAGTCAAGATTAAAGAGAATATGACGGGGGAACATAAAATGATGGGTTTCCCTTGTACCAGCAGGTACCTGGAGTGTAAGAAGAACTGGATTGTGGTCAGAGGTAATCTTAGGGTATTCCTCCAACTCAGCATCTTGGATTAACTGTCCCCCTGTGAAAATGACATCTATCCTTTAATATTGTTTATGAGGGGAGGAATAAAAGGTGCAGCCTGGGCTCTAAGGATGTAGGGCGCTCCACACATCAATCAGCCCATGTAAGCGGACAACTTCCAAAATGGATGCTCTTGTTTTAGCCATACATCGATGTGCGTAATGATTGGTAGAGACTATCCCATAGTCAATTATGCAATTAAAGTCCAAACATAGCAGATCAAAAATCTCGGGTCATCAGAATATGGACCATACACTACATAAACATAATACTTTCGGTTATATACTAAAACTGGACAATCATCCACTTTCCCTTTGCATCAGCCGACGTTTTCAGTACTTTAGCCTCTACATGCCTGGCAGTCATTATAGCTACCCCCCGAAAAAAGACAGGTTGTGAAGTAATAATAAAAGTATTGTAGCCCAGATGTTTCAACAGTAAGCTGTCCTTATATGCTAATTAAGTCACCATTAGACACAGTAATTGCGGCTTATACAGCATCATCTCTTCTCACACTAATTGTCGCATTACAGGGCAATTTAGACCAGCCACATTCCAACACATAATTTCCAACCCATCCATTGCCTTAAGTTGTGAGTGCTCAGTCCAGCTACCCCTCAATCACCTCCCAAATACTGACAAAAAGCAAAATGGATTGTGATCATTCTGACTCCTTTTGCCTCTATAAACTCCCCAACCCCATGAACCCCGTACCAATCAGCAAGAAGTTTCTGAACATAATACCCCGACCTCTGGGACTCCATCCCACCTGTATCAACAGAATCATACCTCCCCTAAGCTGTCTGCTGAAATGAGAGCACCTTAAGGTTTTTATCCTGTTCCAACGACCTCCCATCCACCTCTGTCCCCCGCAGTGGCCCTGCTCAGTTCCAGCTTTGGCCTCAGGGGAGGTGTCGGGAGACATCCAATGCAATGCTGCAAGCGTCAATCGACAGCTGTGAAGGGCTCTGCTTTCCATGTTCGGCGCCTGATCCTAAAGTTCCTTATGTCAAATATGGTGAAAAGCCTGCTCCTGGTATGCGGGGATGGTCATCAGGAAGCACACAGTGAATCACAGGTTGCTAAGGCATTAATGGATGCAGTCTGCGTTGGGGATGATTCTCCCATTTTACCAGCTCCTTCGCTGGGAGATTCTCCCCTTTCCAACAATATCTTTCCCATTCAAATCCAATTGCCTTATTTCACTTTCTCTTTGAGCTTCATAACATCAGCTCATCATGCGTTTTGTTTGATGTTGAAAAAAAAATGGAGAAGCTCTTCCCGAGAAGCCCAACATGAAATAAAAAAGGGAACCCCTTTTGCGTCAACACCAAAGGGATTCCCTGCCCTGGATGCTTAAACATGACCTTAATTTCAATAGCACATAGTCGTAAATCTTTGACATCGAGATCATACCAGTAGAAGCCAGTAGATTAATAGCACAGCCAAAAATATACTGCATATAGTAATACTGGTTTAACTAAAGGGTTCTACAACATAGTACAGTATTTTTACCAATTCCTCTGACTTCCACACTAACCAAAGTGTCCTAGTGGAATTGGTATAGTTACTGCTCCATTACAGGACAGTAGCACAGCTGCTAGTAGTAAGAGAAAATATTTTGCTGTGAATCAAAACCGGTGTGAGTTCACTAACTGCATTATGCAAGCAGTGTTAAATGCTGGGAACCGTGGGACACTTCAGTTCTTGTCATGTATTATGCAAAAGTGTTCACACTGGTAATTATTACTCATGTCAACATACAGCTCTATCTCCTTAACACAAGACACAGTCCAACAGTCCCTGTTAGTCATTCAATGCTAGCTTTTGTTTACTTGGCCATGAGAGCATAGCTCAGTGCTTCAGTTGCTGCAGTGCACTCTTCATGCTCATACATGTAGCATCTCTGTAAGCAAACACAGGGTTACGGTGGTTTCCCCACCTCTCAGATATTTTACGAGATCCTTTGACACTGCAGTGTTGATATCTCCTCTGCTAGGCTCTCTCCTATCATCTCTGAGCAGGGAGGCAGAGTTCTAGGTGTTAGCCAAACCCTCAGCTCTACGGCAACTGCCAGCTGATGTCCCTTCCCCTCCTAAAGACTGGCTGCCACACTCACACCATCCCTGGATCACAATAGCTCTTTGAGTACTCTGTGGAGCACTCCCTTCATTGGACTGTTACAAATTGGAGTATTTTGGGTCCCACCTCTATATTGGTTTTCCAGATGTTGGTCCACTATTTAAAGTGCAGGTAGTGTGATTTGATTGGGCCCTTTTCAAACGTAATTTTCTATTTTCTGGCAGTAGTGCAGACACAGGCTTTGTGCAAGGTAATGGCACTCACAGCTGGAAGTGATGACGCGGGGCTCTAAATAGGGTTTCCTAAAAAATAAGCACAATGAAGTCTGAAGACCTGGTTGTCACCAGCTTTGCTGTGGTAGCACTCGCGTAAAGACAAAAATGGTAGGCACTACCTAGAATCTCTTGTAGCTTTAACAAAAACTGCGGACTCCCCATTTCCCTACCATTGAATAAGTGACAATGCTTAGCAAGGACTAATTAGTTATCCCTCACTAAAAGGTCCTCATAGAATTTCTAACCGTAGCACTATCTCGATCCTCTCAAGCTTCAGTATCTATGACTTCTCCCTTAAGCTCCAGGAATACAGCTCCATACGCTTCCATTGTCTGGCAAAGATACATCCCATCGTCATCTTGTACCATGTCAAATCAGGGGCAATCCAAAATTCATTCCCCTGTGTCAGCAGCCTGAGACAATTAGGTAATGAGTTCTAGAAGGAAGTGCCTTGATGAAGAAGAGTTTGGCCACTATCTCTTTCGTATATAAAATGTTGTGCTGACAGCAATCTTTTATTGGTAAACCTTACACACCAGTGATGCAGTTCAGAATGTAGTTGCGTATTGCTTTGCAAACAAGACACTGGTCTTTCAACACTATTCTTTCCTTTGGGTGGGGCCAGTAGAGAGATTTGAAATCATGGATGACATGATCATGGCATTTGATACTGAATACAAGTCACTTTGCATTGTTATGTATGAGAGTGTTGAAGGAAGTAATGGGAGTCCAGTGTAGAGCCAATCCGAGTAATCCAGGCAGAGAAATACCACTGTGGGAATCAATTTTATTTAATGCAGGCAATGTAACAGCTGCAAGATCCCCTTCCAGTGATCAAGATGGGAGAATGTATTTTACGCACCCCAATTATCTGAGGAAAGAATGATAGATCACTATTGACAATAGCTCAAAGATTGTGGGCTTGATTCATTGGGTTGGGCTGGCTCCCACATCACCAGGCAAAGCTATGAAAAGAGAGAGGTTTACCAACCCAAAGAGCAACATTTTATGTGTTTCCCATTAAGGCATAACCAACTATTCTGCATCCACTAGTTGTCATCAGCATGCATGTCATACACAAACTTATAGGAATAGATAATAGCTGTCAAGGGGGACATATAGACGTAAATAGCATAGAAGTCAAAGCAGAACCTTGGGGAACGCCACAGTGGATGTTGAATGTTTTTGACACCAAAAGACCCAGAGACCTATTTACAAGCAGCTTGTGCCGCAGGTGAGTCACTTTTGTTGATGCACCAGCGGCACAGGCTGCAGGCCCATACCTTTTGTGTCTCTTTATGGGATTCTAGTTATGGAGTAAGACAATGCAGCACAAGTCATTGTGTTGCCTTACTCTACGCCAAATAGGACTTTACATGGGCATTGCATTGAGTTTTCCCACACAGCAACCATTGATTTTGACGCATTCCCAGATTTAAAAAAAATTGTGAACATGGGAATGTGTCAAAAGCCTATTACTCCCCAGGGGAGGTGCCACGAGGAGAAATATCTTTATTTCTCCTTGTTTTGTAATCTTTCAACGTGTGCTGCATCCTGCAGCACACGTAGAAAGAGGAAAAAACTCCATTGATTGTTTTTTTGCAGGAAGGTTTGCCTTCCTGCACAAAAACAATAATTCCTACAATGTAGACACCCTTGCATCATGGTGCAAAGGTGCCAGTGTTGGCGCATGGCAGCCAAATGTCTGCCAGCATAGTAGAAGAGGACAAGTATACACTGTATCTCATAGATACAGCACATTCCTGCCCTTTATTTTTGACCTGGGGCATTGGATCAAGAAGATGTGTGGTGCTGCCCTTCGCCAAGAGATTGTAAATTAGGCCCTCAGTTTTACTTCTTGCATACGGTTATGTAGGAAGGAAGAAAACCATCCCAGAGCACAACCTCCTTCTTCAGCTGAGGTTGCCAATCTGTCAGTCGGCACTTTGTGGTTGTCAGTGTTGAAGGCAGCAGGTAGATCAAGTAGTAACAGTGCACATGGGAGGCCTTGATAGGAGACAGTGAGGGGCTCTGGGCTGTTGTTCAATAGAGTGGTGTCTGTGCTTCATTTGGGCTTAAATCCTGATTGGAAATCACTGAGGAGGCATTGGGCTCCCAGTGGAAGATGAAGTGATGTGAGATAACTGTTTCAAGTACCTTAGCAATGCAGAGGAGACAAAGGGGAGATCAGAAAAGTCTATGGGCCCTATTTAGAAGTTGGCGGTGGGCATGCTCTGTCACATATATGTGATGGATATCCGGTCTGCCATATTACAATCCCAATAGGATTGAATGGGATTGTAATACGGCTGACAGGATATCTGTCACATTTGTGATGGAGTATTCCCCTCTACTGACTTCTAAATCAGGCCCTATGTAATTGCCAGGGGCAGTGGGATCTGCTGTAGGTTTCTTTAAGATAGATGCTGTTAGACCTGACAGCCTTAGGTTGGTCACCCCTAACTTTTTGCCTGCCTCCCTCCACTTTTTTGACACTGTTTTTGCTGACTAAAGACTCTATTGATCATTACAAAAGTGATATTTCAACTTGTACTTATTGCATCTTGATCATTGTGACCTTAATCTACTCAGATAAACATTCTATATTTTTCTAAACCTGTGTGGTGTATTTTTGTGGTGTTTGCACTGTGTTATTGCATGATTTATTGCACAAATACTTTACTGTCTGAGGACAGTGAACGCACCGGTGGTGGCCAGAGCTCTGATGGGGATATTTACCCATGTGGGATTCCCAAAAGATATTGTGTCTGACAGAGGCTCAAACTTCATGTCTGCATACATGTAGTCCATGTCGGATGCGTGTGGGGTGACCTATCGGTTCACCACCCCTTACCATCCTCAATCTAATGGGCTTGTGGAAAGGTTCAACAAGACCCTAAAAGACATGATCACAGGGATACCTGAGGTCATGAGGCGCAAGTGGGACGTCCTCTTGCCATGTCTTCTCTTTGCTTATAGAGAGGTTTACCAGAAAAGGGTTGGGTTCAGCCCCTTTGAACTTCTCTATGGGTACCCTGTCAGGGGACCCCTGAGCATAGTAAAAGAGGGGTGGGAGAAAGCTCCCAGAAAATCCACTGGGGATGTGGTCAGTTACATGCTGGCCCTCCGCAACTAGATGCAATGCTTCTGTATTTTTGTGCTGTTTGCTCTGTGTTATTGCATGATTTATTGCACAAATACTTTACACATTGCCTTCTAAGTTGAGCCTGACTGCTCAGTGCCAAGCTACCAGAGGGTGGGCACAGGATAATTTGGATTGTGTGTGACTTACCCTGACATGAGTGAGGGTCCTTGCTTGGGCAGGGGGTAACCTGACTGCCAATCAAAGACCCCATTTTTAATAGGTGTTATAATGGCATTCTTCAAGGATCAGGGAGTAGTCCCACTTGCTAAGAATTAATTTATAAAATTGGTGATGATTGGTGATAGTGCCTGGAGGCCAAGATTTATGACGTTAGCTTGGGCCATGTCTTAGAATGGTGACAAATTCTTGAAGTAGGTCAGGTTTGCTGTTGACTGCAGATTCAGGGACTATTTCAAAGTCACGTAGATGCATCTAACTGGGGGTTAGGGAATGTTGACTGTGCCCTGAGTTTAAATAAAATGTGTGATTTGGTCTCTTAGAGTCAGTTTTGTTAGTGAAGAATGGCATGAGGTCATTACAAAGGGAGCAGGGATATTTTTAAGGGCACTCACTAATCCCAGTTCACTGTAAATGCAAAAGAGTTTGGTGGTAGAATTGGAAAATTCAGTGATGCAGGACTGGTAGTATTCTTTTTTTGCCTTTCTACAAGCACAGACCTGCCAACTTCACCAAAAACCTCACAGTGTGAGGAGGGGGTGTGGCCTCATGCTGAGAAGCACCTAAGAGGCACTTTTCAACCCCAACCCAACCCCAAGCCCCCTTCTAAAAAAAAAAACAAGCTTTCTGAGGCTGTTGCCGATGTCCTGGGGTGTTTTCATACTCATTAATGGACATTGGCAGTTAAAAGCCTCCGAAACAGGGCCGAAAACCACTGCTTACAGTGGTTTTCAGCTAGTTTTCCCTGCTCCCATGTGATATTGGCTCCTCACCGGGAGACCGTGTGAGGGGAGCCAATATAGTGTGTCACACAACAGCACCGCGTGAGTTCGCAGTGGTGTAACAAAGGCCCCCCACAGCCCCCGATGTGTGGGGGAGCCCCCGAGCTCTAGGAGGCCCCCTCCGCACAGTCCACTGTGCACAGGTAACAGGTCCCTGACTGGGTCCAGGGGGGAAGGGGCCCCCTCCAGGTACTTTGCAGGGGGTGCCCCCTCAAGTTTTGTTACACCAGTGTGAGTTGGCAGGTTTGCAAGCATATTTGTAGCTCGTGGTATGTACTCAATAGTCAATGCAATCTAAGGGAAGTTGATTTTACACCATTATCTTTCTATTGCTCTGCCTTGCCTATTCATTTGGCGCAAGTTGAAAATCACCCAATTAGATTTTGTGGGATGACGGATCATAGATGAGAAGAGAACCAGAGAGTCAAGATCCTCAGTCCCATGTCATCATGTAACTACAGATGTCTACTGTAGTTCAAAGATGCGCTCTGGCATCTTTGGGTAATGTTCTTGTTATATGAAGTACATACATATATAAATAAATAGTAGAGGTAGCTGAACAGGTTCTGGATGTACGAATTGCAATGAATAGGCCTAGGCTTCAAAGCACACGCTATAGCAGCATGTCAGCTTGGCCAAAAAAAAGTCAGGATTCCACTTTCATAGGTCACTCATGGTAGGACAACATGCCTGTTTACAATGCAGCGGACATTCCTGTCCCAACCGCAACATGACCGGCCATTCCAAGTTCCACTAAAAGTGCTTCAGCCAGGAAGATGGTAGCACTATCAGCAAATGCGGCCCCCCCCATTAGATGGAGTAATTTAGATCAGATGGGTCACTGCTGCAGAGTCATACTCATCCTAGCTGAAGCTCTTAGTCTGGTTCCAGATCTGTTATTGTAATTTTCCAAAATTATGGTTTTGCTCAATCTCTCCATTTAAATTTAAGGACTACAGCTATGAGGATTATCCATCTGCAGTCCTTAACAAATGTGGTGGTGTGGGTCACTACTACCACTAGCAAGACCTTAATATCATCCTAGACCATTTAGTTCAGCGCAGTATGTGCCACCACTTATGACACTAATGGCATATTTACAAGCCCCTCACACCCTTTAGCGCCGCCATAGCATAATTTTTTTTACGCTACAGTGATGCTAAACAGGCCCTCACCCTGCGTCGTATTTACAAAGTGGCACAATGCGGGCATTGCGCCACTTTGTAAACCCTGGCGCCACATTATACCTGCACCAGGTATAATATATGCAAGGGGGGCGTTCCCCCGCAGGGAGGCCCAGAAAAAATGGCACAGTGAAATTTACAAGATTTCACTGCACCATTCTAGCATCTTTTTTAACACCTGCCCAGAGCAGGCGTTAAAATGGCACTAGGCTATTTTCTATGGGCCTCCCGGATCTTTGCTGGATTAGCATCAAACATTTTGGGGCTAGTCCAGCAAAGCGCCAGATTAGCATCACACATTTTTATGCTATTGTGCTAACGTGCACCATGGTGCGCTGTATTATAAATACAGCGCTGCTATGGTGCCGTTTGGGGGGCACAGGGAGACCCAAGGAAACTGGCGCATCGGGGCGATGCGCATGTTTCTTGTAAATATGCCCCTAAGTGTGACATGTATATGTAGTGTACATTCACCATTAAAATGGTCTGAAACTAAATCAGCTCTGAAGATCTTATCTTCTTGAAGCATTAACAGGTGATTAGTTGCAATACTAATGCTGAGCTATTGGCTGTTGAGCTATTGCGTTGGGACTGCACAGTCAATCTTAGTCTAGTGCATGGCCAGTGCTGTGATTCACGGTGTGGAATACAGGTCCTTTGAAGATTTGGACAAACCTAACATACTCCTCGAAACGATATGAGATGCTAATGAGCTTTGGAATCTTTAGTTCCTTCTAAAACAAGCAGGTGAGGCCCAAAATCTCTCCAATGAACAAAGCTCTTCAAATGAAGGGGTTAGTTTAGCCTTATAGCCTGCTGCAGAGGGCTATTCCGGTTGTTAAAAGCCCTGAATCCAAGTAATAGGCCTGAGCCGCAGGCGAGGGTCTATGATGAGGAAGAGGGCCTTTAACAGCTGGTATAGCCCGAGGTAGAAGGCTGTAAGGCTAGTAGGACATTCCACCTACTAAGGGTAGAATGTTCTCAATTAAAAAACAAACATAAAAGCAAACATTGGAATGTTGGAGCAAAAGGCATATACCAGCCACTACAAGCCCAGAGCTACTCCATTGTGTTCAATGGAGCTCTCAACTTCCAATGTTCTTATATTTCATAACTCCCTTTCTGACTGAAGTGAGGTTCAGAGCTTCTGCTCCAACCTACGGTCATCAAAGCCTGCCCCCCCATCTCCGGAGAAGGATTAAATTAGCAACAATTATGATCGGTTGATGTTTTAATTCTGTGCTGACCTGATCTGTAAAGTGCTTTATATAAAACTGCTGCACGGGCATCCCATTATTGCAATTACTAGTGCACTTGACACTGGTGGGGAACGGAGATTCAAAAATATCCACTCAGTTTCCTCTAAGTGGTGTGAGGTAATGAAAGGGAATGTCACATTTCTGGCAGATGAAACGAGCACGTGTTTTATGGTAGCTGGACCAAAGCAGTCCTATAATAAAAAAATGAGGAATGTTCATAGCGCTGACGTCAGGGAGCGCCTCAGAATCTCAAAGCCTGTGAGGATTTTGAATATCCTAATAAATTGCATGCTGCATCTCTCATTCTGGGAAGCTACTCGCTGAAAAATCTGTTCGAAAGGCAGTAAAACGAGGACAATTAATCAGTGTTACTGCTTAATTGCCAGGCTCCCAAATGCTCCAGGCAATTTCTGAAAAAGGTGCTTCCATTGTCAGGACATCTGTACAGTGCTTCGGTTTCCTCTTTCCAGGATAAAGAGTGTTTTGTAATTCATCTGGTCTCCACATAGCAGCAAACCCCACGGCCCTCCCTCGCCGCCCCTTGTCCCCTACCAACCACGTCTGACGTATTTTAGTATCGAATGCTAAACACACCGTGTCTGATTCTAAACAGGTTAAACCAGCTTTATTCTTCTAAACCCGGAAAATCACTGTCTAAAGCTGCCTGTTTGCCTGTGTAAGCTGTTTACAATGAGATAATCCGTCTTTCAGAGGAGGCCATTTTGATTACAAGAGTAACATAAATGGCTGTGCTTAGAGAATGCTGAATGCTGCCCAACGCATAGTGCTAAGCACTGCGAGTTTACAATTAAGAAACTAAAGAAAGATAAAATACAATCCTCTGTCAGACTTGCTCCCTAGCATGCTTTAAGTCCATGGGCAAAAGGGATTATTATAAACGAGCACGCACATTCCCAGTGAGCACACACAAACTGTGCACAGAAACACCAGGGCCATGTACCCCATAGCAGGCAAAACATGCATCACTTTGGTCAGGAGTCTTCAAACATTAAGGGGCATATTTTTACTCCGTTTGCGCCGAATTTGCGTCGTTTTTTTTAACGCAAATTCGACGCAAAACTAACTCCATATTTATACTTTGGCGTTAGACGCGTCTAGCGCCAAAGTTCATGGAGTTAGCGTCATTTTTTTGCGTGAACACCTTCCTTGCGTTAATGATATGCAAGGTAGGCGTTCCCGTCTTAAAAAATGACTCCGATGCATATGCGTCGTATTTATACTCCCGGGCAAAAATGACGCCCGGGAGTGGGCGGGTCTTAAAAACCTGCATTAGCGCCGGATTTTAGCGCCTGGGTCAGGGCAGGCGTTAAGGGACCTGTGGGCTCAGAATGAGCCCAGAGGTGCCCTCCCCTGCCCCCAGGGACACCCCCTGCCACCCTTGCCCACCCCAGGAGGACACCCAAGGATGGAGGGACCCACCCCAGGGACATTAAGGTAAGTCCAGGTAAGTATTTTTTTTAATTTTTTTTGTGGCATAGGGGGGCCTGATTTGTGCCACCCTACATGCCACTATGCCCAATGACCATGCCCAGGGGACAGAAGTCCCCTGGGCATGGCCATTGGGCAAGGGGGCATGACTCCTGTCTTTGCTAAGACAGGAGTCATTTCAATGGGGGATGGGCGTCGTAAAAAAATGGCGCAAATCGGGTTGTGGCGATTTTTTTGCCTCAGCCTGACTTGCACCATTTGTGGACGCCCATACGCCATTTTCCCCCTACGCCGGCGCTGCCTGGTGTACGTCGTTTTTTTTAACGCACACCAGACAGCGCCGGCGGCTAACGCCGGCTAACGTCATTGAATAAATACAGCGCCCGCATGGCGCTTCAGAATGGCGTTAGCCGGCGCTAATTTTTTTGGCGCAAAACTGCGTTAGCACAGTTTTGCGTCAAAAAGTATAAATATGGCCCTAAGAGTATGTGCCAAGAGTAGGCAAAAGCCGAGAAGATGGTCCTGGATCAGGGTGTGGTGCTCACCGTCCCTGCCCAGTAATTCTGTGCCCTAAGGTTTTTAAGCGGTCTTTCTGTTCCTTGAGGTAATTTTATAGCCACTCATGAAATTCTCTGTATTCAGTGCTTGCAGTCACCCCAGTGGTGCCTTCAGTATCTCCTCTACAGACAATGGTCAGGTTCTGCATGTCCCGATGCTCAAGGCATTTGGATGGACCGGCTGACAGTACCTTTAATTTTGCAAACCGGCTTCTATTTGGGAAGAGTTCGGGAGACTTACCAAGTGGGTGTAGTTTGTGAATGCATTCCTCTATTTTGGAGTTTCTGGGAGGTCCATGTCTCCCTTTTGCTCTTCCACAAAGTGTTAACTCTGGGTCCGAGAAATGCAATCAATTGTAGGGCTCGCTGGAAGCCATTTTACATTAAAGTAGGATGTGCTGCCTCTGTATGTTCTATGTCCAGTGAGCAGAACCTACTATTTGAAGATTGCTGATAAAATGTGCTTACTAGTCCCAGGACGCACTGTGATAAAGTTGCCAGAAGGCTCAAACAATTTGAACGAAATTAGTCTGTGAGGATACCAAATTCAAAAAAATCTAGGGGGCATATTTATGAGCCCATTGGTTTTTTTTAATTCAAAATGCTGCAGCCTAGTACTAGTGGGCATCTTCAAATTTCAATCAACCTCCCCAGCACTTGCCGTGCTTCATTGGCTGCCAATAAGCAGGTAAATTCACTTTAAGGCACTCGAGGTGCTCACAGTGCAAGGCACAAAGCAGGTCCTCCTATCCTCCATCACATTATAAGCCCTTACTGTGCCAAAAGAGAACCCGGATCACGAACCTTGAGTCTCCTCTCCATCCCCAGAGTACAAAGAGGCAGATGCGGGGGCTGCTCATTTGCCCATCTTGCCCCCAAACTCTGGAATAGTTAGTCTCAGACAAAACAACAATCTACTTAGTTTTAGAAAATAAGTCAAAAAACATCTGTTTGCCTAAGCTCTTTGTTTCGGAGCCTACTGATCTAGCATTGGGTAGCCATGCACTTCATAAAACCTTTTAATTGAATTGAATTGAAAAGTAAGTGAAACTGGGCAGGTTACTTTTAGACAGAGGAAGATGAGATCCAGGAATACATGGAGAGTAGGGGTGAAGGGTGGTTAGCTTGAAGTTGAGTAGAAGGCAGTGATGTGCGCTAGGAAGCAGGGGACGTGAGGGCAATGAGGAGTAAGGGGAGTGTTAGCATGAGTAGGAAGTGAGAAGAAAATGATCTATCAGGAAAGCAGCTGAGGAACCAAGAGCAATAAGACAGGATGTCTACCATTTGCCTGACGAGGAACATCATAAGGCTGATGCAGCAACAAAAATAAACTTTATGGCCAGAACGAAAAATGCAGCTTCCAAACTCCCAGAGATGTAGAAATGTATTGGGTCACCCATAAATAACAAAAATGAAATTGCTAGGAAGACAGACCAAACTCATAAGGACGGTTAGGAGTCTATGGAGTCATCAGAAAAGAAGCAGACCATGGCAAAATACAGCTTCTAAAAACACCAGCTGAGTTAGGTGTCTATGAAGTTAAGGCTAGGAGTCTATGAAGTTACCCAAAAAGCAAAAGGCGTGCTACCTCAAGAGGGACACAACTTCCAAAACCCACCAGCATAGTTGGGGGTCTAAGGAATTACAGAGAAGCAACATGGGTGATAGCCCCAGTAGCACAAAGCTGAGAAAAACCACCAGCAGATTTAGGAGTCTATGGAGTTACCCAGAAGCAAAGTGGGTGCTGCCCCTTGGAGTTTCCAAAACACGCTTGTAGAGTTCAGAGTTTGTGGAGTCACACAGAAAGGAGGAAACGCAGACCTCCCGACAGACAGACAGTGCTTCTAAAATCCACCAGCATAATTCAGAGTCTATTGAGTCAACCAATAACAATATTGGTATTACCCCTAGGAAGACACAACTGCCAAAAACCACCAGCAGATTTAAGAGTCTATTGAGTCATCCAGAAGCCAACTGCCAGTAAGATGGGGCTTCCAGAGACCACCAATAGACTTGAGTGCTGTGTTGTGTGTACAAGAGATTTGGTGGGTTGTCTGATATAGTCTGCTGTTATTGTAGGAGTTGGTATGTGGGATGTATGATTAGGGTGGTGTTTCATTAAAGGCAAGAACGCTTTAGGGCTGTGTTGAGCATGCGTCAGAGGTCAGAGAGGCCGGTTAATGTGTTCTGTTAGTTTGTGCTTTAGTGTGTGTGAAGCTGTTCTGCTCCGTTGGTAAGCATGAGATTTCCAAACATGTGCCTTTGGTGCTCTACTGAGTATTTGAAGGTGTGCGGCGGTTTGCTTTGTGGTTTGGGTAACATGCTGTTTGCACCAGTAACCAGCAGGCTGACTAAAGTTTTCCATTATTGCTGTGGGTTTGGGTTTTAGTGAATAATGTCCTATGATATTGGGCGGAATCACTTTGCAGCTAGAAGGCGTTTGGTGCTGTATTGTGCATACCAGGGTTCGAGAGAGCTGTTTTATGAGTCGTAGTGTGTATAAAGTAGTGTGTAGTATCAAGTAGACAAAAAATACTAAATGTTTATTTATACAGTCTGTTAAGAGCATTAAAGATTAATTTTCGTGGAAAAAATACAAAAACTGTTTACACAATCACCTGTGCAAATGTATCGGTCCTTGTATGCCCTCTAAAATACTGCTTAGTCAGAAGACAAATCAGCACGCTAGCTGGTCTATTTACAATCAAAAATCCAACTATAATAAATGTTATTCAACTAGGTTGCGAAGGGTTTACCTCATTCACGACCAAAACGACAAACATGTCAGCTGTACCTTAATTATGCTTGTGCAAGTTATTGTTGTCTCATGGTACCTGTGCAAAGCAATAACATTTTTTCAGTTTAATATTTTTATTAAGGGAAAAAGATTTTAAAATGCAAAGGACAAACATGCAAACGCATTGAACAACATTCTGTAAATACGACAGGGAAAATAAGCATTTGTTTCAGTGACATAACACACGTATCAATTATTATTTTTATGTCTAGGTTTTGACAGCAGAACTGTCGAAAGCAGTTCTATTGCTGACAACATGCATTGTGCCTGCCGCTTTCAGTCATTGACGTCCTTCAACCAGTCTATTTCAGCCATTGGGTTGAGACTATGTCAATTACTTATTTGCTCAGCCCTGTGGATTAGTCATCATCCACCTAATGCTATTGGCTTTTTGCATGTATCCTTCCACCTTCACTTGAGTGCCTGCATTGATCTGCATGAGGGACTTCAGAAATATCTATACACTTTCTCTGCCCGAACCTGCTGCGTGTCTCACTCAAATGTGCTAATACTGCATAATACGCACATCAAACTCAAACCTATTGGCTTTGTCAGTGCTTGATAATGTCATATAATCATCTCAAAATGAGATATCCTTTAAATGGATAGTTATGGTGTGCTTAATTTGCATGCACAACACTTCATTATCTGACACTAATTGAGCCTTTAAGTGTTTTAGATCCTTTACTGGAGAAGGTCCCAGGGTAAGCCCTAGCGTTCTCTTTTATACACAGCTCCATAAGCCCTTCTGATTCTCCCTTAGGATTAAACCATGTATTAAAAGACCTACCTACAAGACATGTTCTTGCATGATGACCCAAACTCCTTTCTTATTGAAACTTGCACCGTGATATCCGAGAGGGCAAATAATAATGTTAAGGTGAAGCATTGTGCCACTTCAGCAGTGGTGGACTGGGAGCAAAATACACCCCTGGAAATGTGTTCATACCAGTCCCATAGTGTACTGATTGACTATCATGATTTATCCCGACGGTCTTTCATTACGCCCCTTAAGGCCAGTCCAGCCCTGTCCTGCAGATCGACCCAGTCAGTCTGCCAGTTGTCCCTGAAATTCTATTAAGCAGTAGACAGCAGAGGGCATGGGATTTGTGTCTATCCTTCTTAAAGCAGAGGCTAAAGTAGGGCAAGAAAGACATTTAAGTACGCATTTCGGTGCTGTTGACTTAGGAGTTTTTAATATGTAAATTGTTGGAAGTGGAGTTGTTCAATTTAGTGCTCCATACAATTATTCCTCAGTATATTTGCTGTGTTATTAGAATATTAACCTGTAGTGGGTGGCTTTATTACCTATAGTAAAAGCTAGATGTATATAATTAAACTAAAACGCTTGTACTTGCTCATGTTAACTGTATTCTTTTGGCTGCCGTTTTCTTTCTTAATGTTGTCCTGATTTCCTCCGCAGGCGGCTTATCGAAGAGCTCTCATTAGTTAGAATAGCAATTTGTTTATTTTTGAGAATAGTTAGATTACAAATTTTAATTAGAACTTGGCTGTGGATGTGCAATGCGCGGGGATGGGAGAGAGCCTCCTTTATCAGGGAGAGAGTACTGTTGCTAACTTCAAACGTGTGCAGCTGTATGTTTCTTTGTTCGATGATAGGAAACTGGGGAGTCTACCTGCTACCATAGAGCACTGTCTACTCACTGGACCGTCCAGAGGGAGTTGGTGGGACGAAGCTTCCACAACCTTCTATTGCACATTAATTGTGTGTTCCTTAGAATAGTTTAGCAGATTCTGTCCTGGCCTCTCTAAGAGAAATCCTTTCACAAACTCTGATGATTGTCCTTGCCCAGGGTGTTGAGCTTTATGCTTGAGCACACATGCCTTATTCCTGAATAACAACTACTGCTAGTGGTCTCCCAGTGATCTACAAGCCTTTTCAGTCCCATCCCACCGTAGTAGGGGTGGGGATGGGACAGTGACCCCAGATTCCTACCTCAGGGGCATGTTGGAATTTCAATAAACGTTTCTGCTCCAGACATCCATGTAAGTGCAAACATGAGTGCTCTAAATATGGAGGTCAGCACCCGGTCACACAGTGTTTCTCACTCAATAGCCCAGCGGAACAGTGGAGAGCAGCTAGGGGTAAAGGGATGCAAGGCGCTCCTGTGCCTGGAAGGGTTTCGAATAGGCTACCAGGGGCCGAGACACAGGAGATGGGCAGACAATTTGCAGTGTGCCAAGCTTCTGCCCCAGGTGGTAGCGGACAAATTGGAAAAAGAAGTTGCTGAAGGTAGAATTGTGGGCCACTTTTCCGAGTGGCCTATGGATGACTTGATGATCTCACCTCTGGGTGTGGTCCCTATGAAAGCGGCGGGGAAGTTTTGTCTCATCCATCATTTGTCATGTCCGGAGGGAGCATCGGTGAATGATTTTATTGCACCAGAAGACAGATGGGTGGTTTATGCGTCCGTTGACAATGCCATCCGGCTTGTTCAGGGCTGTGGTAAGGGGTCCCAGTTAGCAAAATGTGACTTCAAGGCAGCTTTCAGGCTTTTGCCCATTCATCCGGAAGATTTTAGTTTGTTGGGTATGCAGATAGATGGAACGATTCTTGTGGACAGAGTCCTCCTGATGGGATGCACCATTTCATGTGCACTTTTTGAGATGTTTAGCACATTCCTGCAGTGGGTTTTTCTGAAAGTGTGCGGACATCGGGAGGTGACTCATTATCTGGATGATTTTTTGTTTGTTAGAAAGGCTGGCTCGGATACTTGCGGATGGGCGTTGGCATGTTTTGAGAAATTGGTGTGGGAAATGGGTGTTCCATTGGCTTGAGAAGACGGAAGGGCCAAGTTGCATATTGACTTTTTTGGGAATTGAGGTGGACACAGTGAGTCTGGTAGCTCGTCTGCCACATGGGAAGGTTGCGGAGATTTTGGAATTTTTGAGTCAGCTCCGATCCTTACATAAGATTGAATTACGCAGGGCACAGCAGCTGTTGGGCTACCTTAATTTTGCATGCAGGGTCGTAAGAGGGGGTAGGATGTTTTGCAGACGCCTTTGGCTTGCCATGTCAGGTGCTTCCCTTCCACATCACAGGATTCAAGTGTCTATGGGTTTACGAGAGGATGTGTGAGTGTGGGAAACTTTCTTGACTCAGTTTAATGGGGTCTCCATGATGTTTCGGGAGGAAGATACGGTCTGGCAGGTACAAATATTTTCCGATGCTGCAGGAGCTGCGGGTTTCGGTCTTTTTCGGGATGGAAGATGGTGCGCAGAACATTGGCCTCCACGTTGGTTGCCACAAGGTAGGAGTATTGCCTGTTTTGAGTTTTTTCCGCTGTTGGTGGCTTTGACGGATTGGGGGGACGAACTGGCTAACAGGACGGTGGTGTTTCATGTGGACAACATGACGGTGGTGGAACTAGTGAACAGGCAAAGGGCAAAGGATGTGAGAGTGTTGCGCTTATTGCGATGTTTCATGCTCAGATGTTTGTCACTGAATGTTATCTTTAAAGCTGTGCACATTCTGGGGATAAATAATGCCATTGCAGATTCCCTGTCTCGTTCACAGTGGCACAGTTTTCGCAGTTTGGCGCCAGAAGCAGAGCGGCTCAAGACAGCGGTCCCGGACGATATTTGGGAGTGGAGGGCGTGATGATCATTGAATTAGTAGAGATGTCACTAGCGGAATCCACTCGAAAAAGTTAGCGTGTGGCATTGTTGGAATTTCAGCGTTTTGAAACTTTTGAAGGGAATTTTTGGGTACTGAATGAGTCAGTGCTACAGTCTCGTACGCTGCATTTTGGTATGTTCTTAATCAAGAAAGGTTTGTCGCCAGCCACAATTTGGGGCAAGTTGGCAGGTGTTTCATTATATGGGAAGTTGTTTTTTGGTTGGGACCCAGCTAAGGATGATATTCTGGGGAGAATGTTGAAAGGGTAGGGTAGGACTAGGGGGGTGTAGGGAAGGAGGCAAGGGAACCCATCACTTTTGAACTATTGCTGGAGCTGTCACATGTGTTGCTGGTTTGTTGTTCAGATGCGCGTGAGCTGGCGTTGTTTCGTTTGTGCATGTGTGGATGTTCTTTGGGGCTTTTCGTGTGTCTGAGCTTTTGGGAGTGGGAAAAACGGTAGGAGTGAGGGCGGCTGATGTTTGCTTAAGAGGGGAACGTTTAGGAATATGGCTGCAGAAGTCTAAAACAAACCAGATGGGATGGGGAAAGTGGGTTTGGCTAGAGAAAGGGGGGAATGCAGCAGCTAGTCTGGTGATGGAGTGGCGATTCTTCCAGGCACAGGTGCATACCGGCGCAGATGGTTTTTTTAGGCATGCCAGTGGCGAGAAGGTGACGGATTTTCAATTGTTGGCAGTGTTGCTGACAGCGCTGCGACGCATAGGGAGAAGGGCACAGTGCTATGGGACACATTCTTTCAGAATAGGTGCAGCTACCACGACTGCACCGTTGAGGTGGGACTGGGCTTAGATTAAACGGATTGGTAGGTGGAGATCTAGCTGCTGTGAGCGATATGTGCGGCCTTGCGTTGGGGGAGAGGGGAGGAGCGATGTTTATTGCAAGTATTTGTTAGGCAATCTTGTTGACATTTATTCTTCTTGCAGGTTGCGTAGAGGGCCCCAGGAGTGGAAAAATGGTTACTTGGATGGTGGGCCACTCTTTTGTAGATTGGGCGCCGAAGTATGCCAAGCAGCAGATCTATGGACGTTCTTTGGGACTGCTGAGTTGCCGCCACAAAGTTGTATGGTGGGGAAAAAGCGTCATGAGGTGGGGTAACCTGCTTCCTTTTTTAACATCCATGATGTCCAACTGGGGTTGCCCAGATCTACTGATATTGCACTTGGGGGAAAATGATCTGGTCTGGCTTTCCAGGCTCACCTTACTGCAACATATGCAACGGGATCTGGAGTTGATATGTCAAAAGATGCACGGTACTTGCGTAGTCTAGACAGAGTTTGTACCCAGAAGAAAGTGGAGAGGTGCTGTAAAGCATGGGGCTATTGAAAGGGCTCAAAGGAAGCTCAACCGGGCAATGAGGGTTTTCTGCTGGGCACACGGTATTAAAGTATTGAAACATGGAGACATTACAGAAGGGGAAGCAGGTCTGTTTCGGGCCAATGGTGTACATCTTTCAGAACTGGGTAATGCATACTATCTGACAGAGCTGAGTTTGATCATGGGGGATTTGTTGGGTGAAAAGATGTGGCTCAAAGAAGGGGTATAAGGTTGCAGTGTTGCAGTTGGTTCGCTGGTGGGGCAGCAAAACGTCTAATGGGTTTGTGCTGAGTGGCAGTAGATGGGGGAGGGTGGAGAGTCAGATGCGGGCCTGGCCACCCTTCATAGGGGGAGACAGAAGCAGTTGAAGGATGATAGCATGGGGGATGCCCGAAGCAAGCAGGGGATGAAAGGAAGAGGGGGAATTTGTAGCTGAATTGAAGTGGAGGATGAGTGAACAGAGGCAAAGTGAAAGAATGAAGGGAAAAGAGCAATGGAGAGCTGTTCAAAGGGTAGGGGGTTCTAAAGTTAAGAATTTGAAGTTCGGTATATACAATGTTTATGTATAACATGCAATCCTGTCCTAAATAAATGGCCTTTTGCACTAAGTTAATCAGTGTGTCAGTGACTTTGTCCCGATCGAGGGTCCTGCGGAGAGCAGACACAGTCTAGTCTCTCCGCGGGATCATTCGGGCCGGAAATGTTGAACGGGGACGGCATTGGTGGAGGGGTGCATGGGAGAGGGATCAGAGGGTGGGTTTATTTATGGTAGGGAAGGGAGGGTGGAGAGTAAGATGCGGGCCTGGCCACCCTTCCATGGGGGAGAAAGAAGCAGGTGAAGGATGATAGCGTGGGGGATGCCAGAAGCAAGCAGGGGATGAAAGGAATAGGGGGAATGTGTAGGTGAATTGAAGTGGAAGATGAGTGAACGGAGGCAAAGTGAAAGAATGAAGGGAAAAGAGGAACGGAGAGAAGGTCAAAGGGTGGGGGGTTCTAAAGTTGAGCGTTTGAAGTTCAGTATATACAATGTTTATGCATAACATGCAATCCTGTCCTAAATCAATGGCCTTTTGTACTAAGTGTATCAGTGACTGTGTCCCGAAGAGCTATTGGCATTGTATACTCGTAACCGAACTTTACTTCCTACATTAAATTTAAAAAAATAAAAAACAAGCGCGATTGATCGCGCTGCGAGAAAAGGTAGTCCAGAAACCGTACGGAAAACATGGAGTCTCGTATGCTTCCAGTAGTTTACCGGTGCTCTCGAGAAGGGCTAAACACCGGAAAAGGCATGACCTATGCATGCCTTTTACGAATAAAAACAAGCATATTTTAAAAGGCAAGCGCACGAGCCAATGAAAGTGACTGACCTAACATGGGTGTGGTTAAAATCCCCCTAAAGAGAGATTAGAAGAGGGACGGAGGGCTTTGTGCTCGCCCCTAAAAATGTTGGAAAGGTATCTCAGCGAGCTGAACACTTATGGCCACCAGATTGTGGTGATCCCAGAAAGCCTTATCCACCATTGCATAGATACCCTATGCACAATTTAGTTGGCTTATATAAACACCTGTTATTTACAGCTATTAAAAATGTAAAAATGTGTGGCTTAAAACCATTTTAAAAAAAGGCATTATTATTATTGCATTTGGTAGTCAGGTCAACCTCTTTAAAATAAATTGTACCAGTATGAACACCCTTGTCAGTAAAATTCCATAAACTAAATCTCTGTTAATCTTTTCTTGAACTCCAATCCTCAAGTTTAATTTCCATTATCTTTGCTATTAATTTTGCTACTTATCCCTGAGGCTTTTGCTGATGTGCAGTCACCATCACGAAAATATCCGGCAGCATAATTTGCATTTCCAAACAGCATTGTAGTTATGGTCTAAGCTTAAAGTGAATTCATTGTTTTCCAAAAAATGTCATTCCTCTATCGCTGAAGTCTCAGACTGTGACACCCTTAGCACCACGGCTGGTGCAGGAATGGATGGTACACTGTTATGTGGCAGTTCACAGTCAGTAAGCAATATGGTCTCTTCATCCTTTCAGACATATCTCTATTGCATTCAAAAAATGATAGGGTGTTTCAGGTATAAAAGGTAAAGCAAAATCCCAATGGCCCCTCAGTAGCCACAACTTGCATGACAAAACCCTATACTGTCATTGTCACTGCAATTCAAACTGCACGACTGAGTACATAGTGTGGCAAATAGCTCAATTCTAGCAACCTGAGAGAATATACGTAACAATTTTATTTTGAACATTAAAAAAATATATACAATGTTCAACAAATCAAATATTTGAAGAATTTGATTTAAAAAAATACAGGGGGAAGAAGAAAATAATGTCCATATTTCGCACTATCCATCTTAAAATAGCAGCAATTATTTCATCAAAAATATCTCTAAATTGTGAGTTAATCCAGTGAGTCCAAATTAATTTTTCTTGTAGAACTTATTTGGAATCCAAGTCTTAGTGTAAAGTCCAATAGATCGGAACAATAATGAGTTCATTGTTACTGTCACCTTAAATGTTAAAGACAGCCCACATCTGTTTCACAAGCATAACCACCATCTTCCTCAGGGACCTGAGGTATAATCATGTAATGAATCGTGTTAAATGCAGTGAAAGAATGACCTCCAGAGTCATGCTAGTTTATAAGGGAAATCTTCAAAAGTTGAAATGGGTCAATTTTTATACCTCAAATAAGTAGTCAAGAAGAACCTGATTGAGTCCGATCTGTCAGCAAAACCATCCCTGATAAACAAAGATCCAGTGTATCCCCAGACCCATGTTTGAGTTTGAGGACATCAATAAGTATATATACGATACTAACCAGTGAACACTCATGTGCAAGGTTTAGCACTATGTTGAGAGCCGTGGTGAGAGTTTCAATATATATGCTTGTCTTCTTACATGCATGCTTTCAAATAATGGTAATCAGACTTATTTACATTGAACAGAGTGGAATTGCCACTGTGGCCAAGTTGTTAGTTTTCCTGTGCTACATTCGAGGTCATACCATGTTAGCTTGTAGTGATTGTTCAATTCTAGTTCTTAGTCAAGATTTGTGACCATAGTGTATTCTGTTTATATGCAAAATAAGAATTCTGCACCAAACACTTGATACACTTTAGTCTTTTTTAAGTTTGCTTTTTCTAACTCAGACCAGTTCCTGTCCCTTGTACATTCGCACATGCTAATCCTAAATGCCTAGGCTCCCTAAAAAAGGGAAGCTCTTAGAGTGGAGGTACGTCTTGGGTATCACCCTGTCTAGATCTGTATCCCGTAATGTGGGCGGTTCTAGACGACATTGGCAAGGACTATTTTTAAATCTTAAACATGTTGGGCCAATTTTAGGCAGATGTGATGAGTGCAACGCAGCAAGACAACTTGCTGCCTCGCGTCCCGTGGGGAAAGGAGGAATGTACCATATTTACTAAGATATGGTGCATTCCTGATCTCTGCTTGCACTGGTGCACACATGGCAGCTTAGCACTAAGGCAGGCTCCCTTGAACCAGGTTGCTTTGTATGCAGTATTGTTGTTGTGCAGGAAGGAACACCTTCCTGCACAAAAACAATCCTTAGAGGTGTTTTCATCTTTCTAAGGGCACTGCAGAATGCAGCACATACAGAAAGAGGAAAAAAGAAAGAGAAATAAAGTTATTTGTCCTCATTGGGCCTCCCCTAGAAAGGCATAACTTTTTGTAGCACTCCCAGATTTACTACTGGTGGTATATCTGGGAATGTGCCAAAATCCATGGGTGGATGTGTGGGTGCACCCATGCATTCTCCCATGGAGCACCTTCCCAGGGTAGAGTAATGCAAGGCGACAACTGACGCTGCATTACGCCATACATACTATGCCATGCAGAGCCACGCAAGGTATATCTGCATGGCATAGTATTCTCACTTAAGGGTTGCAATGCCATTGCGTCACTTTGGGACACACAAGAGTAATGCAATCCTTTCGTAAATCTGGGAATTTGGATCTACCAGTAGCAATTAATAGTTCTGATTAAGGGCTAAAAGATGGTTAAAACAATGGTATAATGTCAAAAGCATAATCCTCCACATTGACTCACATAGATTGATTTTATTTGTAGGTGCCTCTGAGGATAAAATGAGTTAGTCTTAATTGGACTCCTCCCTGCATTCGTGCTGGGCTCATCACAAAAGCAGGCCACCTTGTGTTGCCTGCAGGGCTGGACTGTTTTGGGGTTAAGCATATTTTAGGTTGCTGTAAGAGGTCACTCAGGTGGATGACCTACAGCCCCATTTGACATTTAGATTTATGCCTGAAAAGGTCTAAATCCTAATAAAAGGACTAAACTAAGGGGCATATTTTTGAGTGGTTTGCACCATGCTTGCACCACTCAACATGGTACATGCGTGGCACAAAACACTAAGTCATATTTATTTTTTTACACATGCAAAACCACTTTGCTTGCCTTTTGAATGGCTTCAACAATATGGAGTAAAGGAAGGCAGCACAAATGTATGTGTTGCCTTACTCTGGGCAAGGGAGGCGTTCCATGGGTGTTGTGTTGTTCTCATGCAACTCTCATGGTTTTTTACGCACTTCCAGATTTACCAAACCTAGTGAAACCTGGAAATACCTCAGAAAGATAGCCTCTCCAGGATCGATGTAACAAGGAGAAATATCTTTATTTCTCCATGTTTTTTCCTCTTGCTATGTGTGCTGCAGAATGCCATATAGGGGGTCATTCTGACCCTGGCGGCCGGTGACCGCCAGGGTCACCGACCACGGGAGCACCGCCAACAGGCTGGCGGTGCTCCCTCGAGCATTCTGACCGCGGCGGTTCAACCGCGGTCAGAAACGGAAAGTCGGCGGTCTCCCGCCAACTTTCCGCTGCTCGGGGGAATCCTCCATGGCGGCGGAGCGCGCTCCGCCGCCATGGGGATTCTGACACCCCCTACCGCCATCTTGTTCCTGGCGGGTCTCCCGCCAGGAACAGGATGGCGGTAGGGGGTGCCGCGGGGCCCCTGGGGGCCCCTGCAGTGCCCATGCCAATGGCATGGGCACTGCAGGGGCCTCCGTAAGAGGGCCCCGCAAAGTATTTCAGTGTCTGCAAAGCAGACACTGAAATACGCGACGGGTGCAACTGCACCCGTCGCACCTTCCCACTACGCCGGCTCCATTCGGAGTCGGCGTCCTCGTGGGAAGGTAGATTTGCCCTGGGCTGGCGGGCGGCCTTTTGGCGGCCGCCCGCCAGCCCAGGGCAAATCTCAAAATACCCTCAGCGGTCTTGTGACCGCGGAGCGGTATTTTGTCGGGGGAACATTGGCGGGCGGCCTCCGCCGCCCGCCAATGTTAGAATCACCCCCATAATGTCTTATAGTTTAGGAAAATACATTAAAAATGATAGTTGCAGAGGCACTCGCATTTGCGACAGCCATCTAGGAATGGTACAAATAACTGCTAAAATTACATAGCACGATCTCCTTTAGCCACAGTGATGAGCTGATTTCGAGCTTAGCGGATGGACTGTACTCAGTAATATGGATGGAGTAACTCACTTCTTCACCTTCACTGAGACCCGCCTGTCAAATTTGTAAATATTGGTGAGACCTACGGACAGGAACGTCTGTCAACAAGGTTCCGGCAAATGTACTGGTACTTTGCCGTATGGCTGCATCAAAGTGACAGAGGCGTACGGTAATGTTTCCAAAAATGATTTTATTTCCCGAAACAAAACACCAAAGCAGATTTTTATTTTTGAAAAAAAAAACAATGCCCCACTTGCCATGGGAGTTGTCTCACATGGTTAGGGGGGAATTTTTAGTGTATTTACTGACCTTACGCTAGGGTTTTCCTGGTGGTGACGGGCATTAAAAACCGGCTATATGTCCACCATCATCTAAATGTAGTGGGCAGACCATTATTTAGGCAGCAAGGATACTCGGTCGCCGTTGCAAGGGAGTATGCTTACCACCAATATATAAATCAGGTCCCCAAGGGCCTGATTTATACTTTTTTAGCTCCGCATTTGCGCCATTGTTTTATGCTAAAGCGGCGCAAACTTGCAAAATTCACTTATAGGCCCTGATTTATACTTTTTTGGGCCGCATTACCATCATTTTTTGATGCAAAAGTGGTGCAAACGTACAAAATACTCTGGTATTTTGTAAGTTTGCGCCTCTTTTGCCTAAAAAAATGATGCAAATGCGCTGCTTAAAAAGTATAAATCAGGCCCCAAGTCTTTTAATGGAAAGTGAAATCAAACTGTACAAAACACAACTTTTTAAACAAAATATAATTAGTTCATTCAAATTACTGAACACAACTCTGTTTAAGATGGTTAAATAACATTTAATAACACAGAACCTAAAGATGCCAACAAGAGGATTCGAATCGAGGTCCGTGGATTACATTGTAATTTGAATGCAGCGCCGTAGAGCGCTGAGGTACAATAACGAGAGAAAATAAACTTACAGATTCTACTGTTAACATTAAAAGTTATGAGCACAATCTGCAGTCTAACAGAAGTATCTGAAAGCGGCATGACCATAATATGGTGCGTAAGGCGCAATCCCAAAGGAGAGCTTAGAGAATGTGCTATAATTATAACTGTGTTCTGTTTTAATGAGCCACAGTAAGTCTTATAATAGCAAGCGAAAAGGAACTCTGGTAAATATAAACTTTCTCAACAGAATTTAAATGGTGAATGCAAATTTAATGAATGAAGCTTCTGCAATATTTCAAACAATATTTAAAAAAATGTGAACCCAAAACTTAGCAACCTGACTGCAAACTCGTGGTCTGGGGGGGCTACCTTGATTTAGAAATCTTGGTACACAGTTGCTCCTTGTTTACTTTACATTCTGTGCAAAAATGCTCACTAAATGAAGGGTGAAAAAGCTGGTGCCAGGGAGCTAATGTCTAGAAACCGCACTCTGACGCAACAACGAGGCGCAGTGCGCATGCGCTTGTGTGAGAAAAGAGCCGTGCTATGGACAGAAGGAGCAGTCGCATGTTGGCTCTGCTGAGCTCTATCTGTGAGAAGAGCAGCAAAGCTGAAAGATGGCAGAGCAGCCGAGCAGCATGTTGGCTCCCTCAGGTGAAGGAAAAGCAGAAGGGGGAGAGAAGCACACTAGCGAGGGAGTGGGCAACCCAAGTGTGAGAGGTAACTACATGCACTATTGTGGAGTATTTAAGCAAAAAGGAAAAAAGGAGTCCCTAAATGTGAGCAGTAAAAGGACACAGGAAAAGAGACGGAGGGACAGGCACAAAAAGAACACGACAATTCATGGAGTAAGACGTAAGCAACGAGAGTGATAATAATGCCAACCAAAGATAAGCAACGGCTAGCTTTAGGCTCTTTGTAGCATCTAGAATGCTTACAATAGGACTTTTCCAAACAGACAGCTTGCGCTGGAAAGTTTTGAGGTGATCTGTCAAGCGGAGCTGAGGAAAGTGAGGGGAGGCCATAACACTTCCCAATGCATGTTCCAAAGGAAAAAATAGACAAGGATTCTGTAAAAAAGAGCTGAACAGACTTACTCCAAGTTTGACAGAAAGCTAGACTTTTACTCAGCAGTGTCATCATATGGATTTTTGGGCCCTATGCAACACATATTTTGGGGCCCACTTCTCATAACAACTTTGAATTTTATTACCCATTATCTGCTAATTGAAGTCTGCATGATGCCAAACAAAGTTTCAGAAAGGGGGTGTACACAAGAACAGCTGAAATATGTCTCTCCGGGGGTCCCAAACTTATGTATCGTTACACTGACGAAGTCAAACTAGAGGTAGGCAGAATGAAGGTGGGGGGCTTATAGAAATAGACAGAAGTGAGCAAGAGCAAAACAATTTTACTTTCCCAGGGGGCTCCTTGGAAGATGGGAGCCCTGGGCAATTGGTCACTTTGCCCTTGCCTTAAAAACGTCTCTGTTACTCAGAGAGCATGCTTCTTTGATACAGTGTCAATCTGTTCAGTAGTTTTTGAGTACGTAAGGTTCACACATTATATTTAGAGCTGTCCCTACATGAATGCAAGTTACAAAAATAAAGACCTGCAACTGGACGAAGGGACATTTTTTCCTGTCTGCTGTCTTGTTCGTGCGCTGA
Organism: Pleurodeles waltl; assembly: GCF_031143425.1. Classification (NCBI taxonomy): domain Eukaryota; kingdom Metazoa; phylum Chordata; class Amphibia; order Caudata; family Salamandridae; genus Pleurodeles; species Pleurodeles waltl. The sequence continues at coordinate 904,603,497 of NC_090443.1, forward strand.
ATGTCAACCTAAACAATAAGTTCTGGCCACCATTACAAAACTTTAGACTAGGTTCTGTGACCTGGAAATTAAAAGAAAAGGTATAAAGAGGCAGATCCATGGTACCCTGACCCCCTGGACATTGTTGTGGGGGTGCCCAGAGAAGTGCCAAATTAAAAAAAATTACACTGGAGTCCAGGGGAGCCAGACCGTAAATGGTGATATGTTCGCCACCCATGTGGGTCAGCCAGGGGCCTGGCCTGTGGCTAGACTCAGCAACCATCACCCTGCCATGCACAACTGAATGCTGTGTGCGCAGTGGGTTGGCAGCAGATTTGTCATAATAAGATATAACTTTACATTAAAAAACAAGGAAAATTCAGTGAATAAAGCAATAGATAAACATGAAGTTATGCCTGAGGAAGGTTGTAAGATTTTTACTCACATTAAAAACCCTAGGAAATTCACTGAAAAACAAAAGATCAAAGTGGAATTATGCATGAGGAAGTTAGGAAAACTGTAACATACAAATAAAAAACAGTTAAAAATGCACTGAAAGAACAACTTCCATTTCAAACCCAAAAGAGCTCTGAAATTCACCATCAATGTGTAACTGACAAAAGGATAGCTCTTGTATAATTATTCAACCAATGCATATTTGAGACTAGCTCAATGTTTTTCTGTATGTTCATTTTATTCTTCTTCCTATTCAATTCGTTTTATTTATTTATGCATTCATTCACCTACAGATTTACCAAAGCGCCTCTTGATGCATTTTAGTTACTGCATATCGCTGAGAGGCATCTCATACCATATCCTCTCAAAACACCGAATTCCGAGTACCTTCCATGATTTTTACTGTAAATGGCAATCAGTGCACCAGTAGCAAGCAATATGTACCTTCTGTGAGATGTTTGTTGGCAACAGGAGAATACATTTAATCTCTAATTACCTTTAATTTGAGGGCCACCAGCTGCCAATCAGTGTAATCGAAATGTAAACATGTAGACGAATACACTGCTGCCAGGTGGAGTAATTGTAGGTCAACAGTGCCTGGGAAGAAATCCAATTCATTGTTCCCTTAATCCATTTATACATTTGAACCCACACATTTAAGCATGTTTAAAAGGTAAATAACCTCTGCCGTTATTTGGTTCAATGCCTCGAGTCCCTTGTCAACCAACTCAAGTGGATGCTGTGATCCACTGCATTGCTCATAATGCTGCCTACTCTAAATGAAAAGTGAAAACTCAGTAGGTCATTTAGAGTCTGATGGAGCAGGAGAACCACTGTAAATCAGCACGTTTCTCATCACATCAAAATCGCTGCTACCCTGCCTCATCTAGAGCTGGGGAACCTCAAAGTTATGAGGCCAGAGCCTCATCTAGCTCCGCCATCAGAAACCTCTGCACTGGTGACGTGTCTGTTCCAGGACCCAGGTCACAGCAACGGTCACCTCCACTTTGTATACGGCATGGTGACCATCATTAGATTTACCTGCCCAGGGCCATGGACCAAGGAATGCAAAAAACTGACCCTATTGAACAGAAAAAAAACTCCCACTTTGAAATTTAGATTCATGAAAATACAAAACACTTTGACAAACAGGTGAAACAAACATGGTACTACTCTGCATATTCAGTCCCTTCAGTGAATTTTCCACACTGGGGGCTGTCCTGAAAGCCGAGGTACCAAATTCAAGAATGCAGGACCACATGCTATGGTAAGGTTCCTAGGGCAGGGCAAAACTAGAAATAGAAGCAAATTGCCTGGCAACCTGTTCTTTCCAATTTGGCTCAAATTCTCCCATATACACATAAATGTATGGCTCAGATGGTAAGGGTGTAAATATAGTTATCTTTTTACAATAATCCTAAAAGTATGTCTGCAACATTATGTAAAATTCTTCAGAACATTTACATACATTTCACATAAGCAAGCAAACTGCCCTGGATGTTAATAATACAGGTCATCATACCTCATGCATCAAAAACTTTACACCCATCCGTCCACAAACCTAAAACCATTTCTCATTTCTTTTATCAGTATCAACCTTGGTCTTGAATATTTTCATCATCCTATTCTTGTATGAATTCTTTTTTTCATTTTGTATATATCAAAAACTGTTAAGACTTTACTACAATTATTTTCTCCCAATACTACTGTTGCTTCGATTTAATATCTTCTTTAGCAATACTACTGTGGCTTTGATAAAATATCTTAAATGTGTGTTTTGACAAAAAAAACCTTTTCAAGAATGCCACATGTTTGAGACCAGCTCTCCTTCCAGAAGCCTGTAAACACAACGTCAAACCAACTGAGCAACACTACATATGACATCAACATGTTTTTAAACATATCTTTATTGAAAGTGGCTTATCACGAGCTGGACAATGCAGCATGTCAACTTACATCATTAACGGTAACACACCATAGTGTCTACAGGCAGTTTAGCACACAATGTATACAACTACAGAGCAACCTCTCCAAATGAGAGGGTAATGGATGGCACAGCAAGCCTGCCATGTCTGAAACATAGTAACACTTCCCACAAAGCAGCATCTAACTGGTAGCCAGTCAGTCCAGGACAATCTCCCACTAAAACAATCAACATAAAACCGAAGAGAAAGAGTTACGAGAACCAGCAAAAGCAGCAGCAGCATAAACCTACTGTGGCAGTATTTCTCTATACCTGTGCTGTAGGGCAAGGAGTGACCCAGAGGCTGATGCTGTGAGCTGTGAGCAGGGCGGAGCAGTACTGAGCGGTGAAGTGGTGAAGTAAAGGAACTCACAGCCTGCTGTTTGCCGTCCGCCACCTGCGCTTGGCTGATCTCGACATCTATCCTGCTCCTGGCCCCCACCATCAAGGAGGTCAGGAGAGGCTGTGATGAGAGAGGAGGGAGAGAAGAGAGAGGTGAGCTGAGGTAAGGGGGGTAAGAGGTGGCCGCAAGGTGATTGCGTAGTGGTTGCTGCAGTGCGAAATTGCAGAGTGTGGTGGGCAGGGAGTCAGAGGGGAGCCGAGCTGTGTGGGCTGTGTGGGCTGCGTGGGCTGCGTGGGTGGGCGGTGTGGCTGCGGGAAGCCCCAGGAGACAGAAGACCGGGGACACAGGGCTGGCAGGGCCGGCAGGGGCGCACTTGTGGGCTGTGGTCCCACTGTCACTCACCTGGATTGTCGTCTCTGTTGCCACTGTTGTCACCTGCCTATCCCCCTACACCCCCAGTCCCTTCCTGCTCAGCTTCCCACTTCCCTCTGTCCCCCTCGCTCCTCCTCATCTCTGCAGCTGGTGGCCTTGCTCCTCTTTGCTTCGCGCCTCGCTCCTCGTACCCTCGAGCCCCTGAGCTCCTGAGACCCAGTGCCTCCCCGCCCGGCAAGGTATCTGGTGGAGCGGACAAGCAGAGGGGACAAGCAGAGGGGAGAGGGTGGCAGAGGGAGACTGGGCTGGTGGAGGCAGGTGGTGGAGTTGGAGGTCGCTCTCCCATTCTGAACTACCCTGCCCTTGATCACCCCCACCGTCTGCCTTCCCCAATAGTGCTCCCGCAGTTTAACAGGCCCATTGGTCCTTCACATCCGGATCTCTCAGCCCCACCTGGCTTGGACGCCGTAATCCTGAGCAATCACAACTTGTTCTTCAGCTCCAGGGGACCATCCTTGAAGCAATTAGACCCAACCTTTAGTGCGCAAATGACAGGCGAGGTTGATGACTGTACTCAGCCACTTCCAAGGGTGTGCACCAGCATCAGCGGAAGCAGCCCACTTAGGGTGGGTGCGGCTTGTGGAGGTCTGGTGAACCTCAATTGCCAAGCCAGAAGCACTAGTAGCACCAGCATTGCTACTTACAGCACACTCTTGAATCCGCATCCACCTCTGCTCAAGCGGAATCCAGCGTGACCTTGTGTGACAGACACAACAGCCGACTGTCAATTCCTCTGTGCCACTACTCCTACTATCTCCTGCTGTCTCCAACACTTTGTCAGCTCAAGCCTACAGGGCTCGCAGAAGGCAAAAGAAGGGAAGGAAGGGGAACACAGGACCATGTGGTCAGGCAAAACAAGAAAGTCCCCTTCAAACAAAACAGCAACAGGAAAAAGGGAGAGGGGACCTCAAGCTCTGGACAGCCATCTCGCGGCACAGAATGTACCACCTCTCATTGAGATTGAGTCAGAGCCAGACCAGGAAGGAGAGCACTCCACTTCTAGACTTCATGCTGAGCACAGCCTGGAACCCAAAAATAGCCTGGAGCAACCTAAAAAACGTCGCACCAAAGAATGCCAACCAAAAAACGACACCAAGTTCTTCTTTTTTTAAAATGGAGGACGTGTCCTCATTTCAAACAGCAATTACATTCAGAGGCAACAGCCACCACTAATTCCTTCAATCCTCACAAAAACAGCAGAAAGTTGCCCACCTCCGCACGACCCTGCCACAACAGGGGATGCATCAAGTCTAAGCCCCACTCAGGCTCCCAAAACCAGTATAACCTCGTCGTCTACGGGGCAACACGCTCAATCTTTCAGGGCAGAGGTGTCAACATCAGGACAGTGTGCACTCTACAAAAATGCAAAAACCCAGCCTTTATGCAAGAGCATAATTCATGCATTATGTTTATATGCAGTATGTTAACCTTTTGCATTGCAGAGTTTAACCTTGAAAAAACACTATTAATAATGTTTGCAATAACTGTTCATTTGCAAGGTATTGCTGCAGGCTTGCTGAGTGTGTTAGGGTGTGGTCCCTTTCTAGGACCTTCTAGAAGTTTTCCCTGCAGCATGACTGGGTGTGGTTTGTGGGCTGGGTCAGACTCTATATAAGGGAGCCAGCCCAGCTCCACATGCTCACTATTCAGAGGTCCCTGTGCAGAGCAGCAGCAACTTCCTGAACTCCTGTTCCAGAGGCCTACCTTGATGTTCCAGGCCTGCCCTGCATTATATTGGTGATCCTTGAGCAGGGCGGTAAGGCGGAGGTCGGGCTGGGCCCCCGACCCCGTTCTCACAGACTCTCGAGTTTTGGGCCTACTTGTGAAACTTTCTGAGTGCGCGATACATTGCTCTCATGTAAACCTTGGCATTCAGATCGGCAACAGCTTGCATGATCATTAATGGCATTTGCATATTCTTGTTCGAATCTGCAGTGTGCGCGAATCATTTCCAGACTGTAAAACTTGATGTTCAGCTCGGCAACAGTGTGCGCGATCATTTCATGGAATTTGCATATTCTTGTTCGAATCGGCAGTGTGCGCAATTCATTTCCAGCATGTAAAACTTGATGTTCAGATCGGCAACAGTGTGCGCGATCATTTCATGGCATTTGCATATTCTTGTTCGAATCGGCAGTGTGCGCGATTCATTTCTAGCATGTAAAACTTGATGTTCAGATCGGCAACAGTGTGCGCAATCATTTCATGGCATTTGCATATTCTTGTTCGAATCGGCAGTGTGCGCGATTCATTTCCACCATGTAAAACTTGACGTTCAGATTGGCAACAGTGTGCGCGATCATTTCATGGCAATTAAAACTTTGGTGTGTAGTGTTTGTTGAAGTGCACACATTTATCCAGAGCTTTTGGATTTTCTGTGAAGATGCTAAATTCAAAATGTGACATTCTTTGTGCATATTAAGTCCCTAGTACAATTCCTATTGTTTTCCAGGGAATGTTTCAGATAGCCTTTTGTCCTCATGTAAAAATGCAATGTTTGTCCTGAAACATTATTCTAGAAGGTTCTTGTATTTCTAGACTGTATGTGATATTTCATGAAAAGCTCATATGAAACATTGTGTTAACCCATTCTTGATTTTTTCCAGGTACCCAGATTTCTTGAAGTCTAGTTATAGTCACTTCTTAGGTTATCCATGGTTACAGTATGAGAACTCTTAGAACCATAGTCTATTGAAAGTCAATGTGATTATATCTTGATATTGTGTTGTTTAACCTTTTGATTCCTACAGGTCTCCTTCCCAGCTGTTCCCTACCTAATCCCCTTTTCCCCCACTTGGACTCCTGCCCACAACAACATACAAGAGCAAAGTACAAAGAGGCAGCTTAAACCACGCAGTGAACAAAGTTTACCGGATGATCTTCAACCTCCCCAGATCTACCTTTCCCTCCCAACTGAGACTGGAGTTTGGCCTACTGGATCAATCTCTGCACGACGTGGCGCACATACAAATTTCTGGAAACCCCGTGGTGCCACTCCGGACTCTCTGAATTACCAGAGTTCGATCATAAGAACACTTCCCCATTCAGAATCCACCTAGACAACTCACTTAAGATGACAGAACTCACCTATCTCTGGAGGATCTCAATCCTGTACAGAGCCTTCAAGAAAGCAGATGGGAAATCAATCAGGATTCAGTCACTACTGGAGGACAAAGCAGCCTTCTCACAGAGGTCTTGCTCATGGATGACTCTGTATACCTACACATCTCTGGCACCACAGTCCTATCTAGGCCACGGTTTCTCGAGACGAACAAAGAAGCAATCCTTAAAGTATCGTCTTAATCTTACCACTTGCTTTAAATGCAGCGCCCTCGCTGAGGGCTGTAACCAACCCTACCTGCCGCCTATATGGTGAGGGCACAAAAGATCTTTTACATGTCCTCTTGCTCATGTGACCGCCTTGCACCAGAATAAAAAGCCTTACTAAAGAACAAATTCAACAGACGAGGCATACGGGCAAGAAGGCAAGCGGTGCTAGTGTGTTTTGCACCTGGGGATCTGCAGCTGAATTGTGCCTTAGTGAAACTTCTATCAGTGGTGACCCAAAAACAGCATTCAATAAATCAGCATCACCATCACAAGAGGACAGTTCACAGCCTAACACTTGATATTGGTTTCTAACGGTATCAAGAGATACTCTATCCACAATGGAACAAGCAAGGTTTTAAGTAGTAATTGACTCATTATGTTTTAAAATGTGTTCTACATGCTTACGATGGAGCACATATCCAAGTAACTGGAGAACGCGCAAACCTATTAGACGGTTAATGATGATTTAGTAATACCACGAATGTATCTTAAAGTTTAGTTTTTTTCCCTTTGTTATGGTTTTAAGTAAATAAACAATAAACCCTTACCTATACCGCCAGTCTATACCCACAGGGTGGAGAGGAGAGGCTAAGCGAGGACGGGCTGTGCACCAGAAAAGGAGGGGGGAGGGAGACAGAAACACACAGAGAAACATTAAGGCCATGGTAATAGCAACATATTTGACACTGCAGTCATCCATGATAGGAAACCACCACCTGAAACAAACTCCTTCACATAAAAGGACACCTTCTCCAGTGAAAAATAAAACAACCTTAATCTGATAGAGACACTAATGTTCCCCTCTAATGTGAGCATGCTCTACAGTGATGAAACACCCATTCTGTGTTACCCTTAATCCCAAACAGACAACAATTTTCACCTCCTGTGTGAACGTACTATACAGTGACTCGACGCCTACTCTGTGTAATCCATCCACCATACTATATACATTAAATCATCCAGTTGCCTACCCACAAGGAGGGGGATGTATACCAGGTGGTTCACAAATGTAAAACGGCTTAGATCCAAGTTGCGGAACTGTGGAACAGCCCGCCATGACATTAACTGTTGACCTGATGGTGGGATACAAGGGGAGGGCTGTGATAGTACTCTCTCTACCTGATTTGTCTTTACTGTCCTTAAATGAATTCTTGAGGGAGCACCTTCTAATTGGAAGATGGTGGCTATGTAACCTCTGTGCAGACTAGAAGATACAAACAACAGTGGGGTCGGTGCCCTGGGTTACATATTCCTCTCTTTTACAAAAATTGCCCCCATCTCTTTTGTGCCATGGTTAAAATAACTTTTCCTGCAGGGTCTACAATATGTCACTCACTGACAATCCTCTACATAACAGGGGAGTCCTCGGTTTCCATTCTGACTCTTTTGAGGGTTAGAATCTCTAAAGAAACCGGAAAATATTTGTGGCTCTAATCTTAGTGTGCCCCATAGCTTGTACCTCCTCAGGTGTACACCACTGTATATCTACCAGATTCTGAAACCGCACACGCCGCAAACAACAGTCTGCATCTCCTCACTCCTTTCGGATGCTGAATCCACTTTTCTTAAGTACACAGAACCCTCATTTAAGCTAGAGTCCATCTATCTCCTTTCAGTGTATTCCTACTGCCACCATCTTAGAGCAGGCTGAGTACCTGAATTCAAATGCAGAAAAACTAGCACCTTTTAATGTATTCCTGCCATGTCCATCTTTCACCGGCACTTATTGGAGTGCTCCTCTCACCTCTTGACCCCTGAATCTCTGTGTCTACAGAGTCCATGACTATATATCTTTTACTGTAGCATGCCGACCACAGTCAAATATATTTGTTCCCCTGCCATCTTGGAGTGGGCATCCATTAAAAATTAGACCGTTCTTGAGCATCAATTAGAAATACACTGTTCTAACTCCATGTTGACCTGACACTGGTGAATGTAAGAGCATAGCCTAAACAACCCAGCATTGTTGGTAAATCTCACCTCTATGTGAGAACCCTGGGGGGCAGCTCCTATCATATCTGTATATCTACTGGACCTTTTCCCGTATTCTCACTCCAGCGACTATATTGAATCACATGTTTCTAATGTAAATTTCCAGAAGATCTCTCTCAATGTTCTTCTCTTAACTTGGCCTATACCTTCATTTCTATTATTAGCCATTTAATTTCTTCCAGCTGATGTCCCTTCTCCAAAAAGTGCTTTACCATAGGGGCATTTAAGTTCTGTGATTTCAAAGTAGATTTGTGCTCCAAAAGATGGACAAAGAGACTCTGGCCTGTCTCACCTACATAGCCATGGCCGAATGGACAGATAACTACATTATATTTTTAGTGTTACAGATGGTGAAAGCTCTCCAGTGTATCATGTTGGAAATTTGGGGCATGATTACAACCTTGGAGGATGGGATACTCTGACACAAACATGACGGATATCATGTCCTCCGTTTTACAAGTTCAATAGGATATAATAGAACTTGTAATATGGTGGACGGGATATCCGTCACATTTGTGACAGAGTATCCCAACTGCCAAGGTCGTAATCAGACCCTAGGTCTCTAGTTGGAAGAGGTAAGTACCCTGTCCAAGTAGGGACCACAATCCTGTCAGGGTAAGTCAGATAACACCCAAATTTAACCTGTGCTCACCCTCTGGTAGCTTGGCGCTGGGCAGTCAGGCATAACTTAAGAGTCAATGTTTAAAATATTTTTGCAAGACACAAAGTACAGTAACACAGTGAAATCACCACAAAAAGGACTACACACCAATTTAGAAAAAACGATAACTTCTATCTGGTTAAAACAAGACCAAAAGGACTAAAATCCAATTGGCATAGCAAGAGGTATTCACTTTTCAATATTTCTCAAACAGTGCTTTTAATTGGTTCCTTACTTTTATGGTAAGTTAGAAGCTCTACATCACAGCTCTATCAGACTTGGAATCCCGGGAGGCGTTCAAGTGTGGAATATAACAAGGTAAATCCCCCAACTGCCCTCGATGTTATGGGGGTCGAGAGTAGATCCCACGTCTTTTGCTAACAAGGTACCTTCACCTGCAAGCAACCACTACGGGTGTCAGCGGGCCTCATATACGGTGCTCGCGTTGTTTTCTGGTGAGTTGTGCAGTTATCTGGCCCCAGGGGGACTGTTGAGTGTGTGCCCACTGCAGTGCGGTTGCCAGGCAATAGGGAGGGCCATCCATATTGCTGTGCACTGGGAACAATGAAGGAGAACTCACAGCAAGTAGCACAGTGCGGGTGGAAAGGTGACACTGTGCTCATCGGCTTCCCTTGGTCCTGCCGCACTGCTGTGTCTTCGAAACAGCAATCTTGAGCATGGCTTGGAATCAGAAAGGAGACAGGGGGCCAACACAGCAGGCGCTGGGCTGCAGAAGTGCGTCTGGTGGCTTGATAGCATTTACAAATACCCAGCAGCAGATTTTGGTTTGGAAGCAGTCCCCGGTCAGAGCACACAAAAGTCTTTTATGGCCTTGAGTCTTCCACAACAGGAGCCAAGCTAACCAGCCCTTCAAGTTTGTTGGGAAATTGTAGGATGTAGAGGGCAGGTTCAGTTCTTCCTCAGTGCAGAGGTACAGGCAGCAGGCCAACATAGCAGAGCATAATGCAAAGTTGCAATCCTTCCTGGCAGCACAGTAAAAAGCAGGAAGCAGACAAACACAGCAAAGCAAGTGACAAAGTGGCAGTCCCTCCTGGTAGCGCAGCTCTTCTGAGTTGAGGAGTCTCATCGTGACCCCAAAGTGAACTGGTTTGGTGGGGTCCAGAACTCATACCCAAAAAGGCCTTTGATGTGGGGGAGAATTCAAAGGAGTCCGCTGAAGTGCACAAGGGTTCCTTTAATTCTGGCCCGGTCTGCCAGGCTACCTGTGGGGGTAATTTACCCTTTGTTTGGAGACAGGACACCACTTACTGGAGTGTAAGTGTCAATCCCTCCCCTTCCCTCTGCCCAGGAAAACCCATCAGTGTCCTGTGTTTGTGGCTTTCTAGAGGGAATTAACAAAGTGTAGCTGTCACCCAGCCCAGAAGTGTATTCAGAGACAGACTGTGGCACAGAATGGCAAAGGAAGAAAATGCTAACTTTCTGAAAGTGGCTTTTTCAGATTTACAATTTAAAATCTGACATCACCATAAGCTGTGATTTTAAATTGTGAGTCCAGAGACAGAAAACCCCATATTTCTATCCCTCCCCAATTGGAAATTACACTTAAAAGATGTTTTAAGGCAATCCCAATGTTAACATATTTGCCTTGCAGCAGTGAAAAACTAATTTGAGAGTTTTCCACTACCTGCACGTTAGACTAAAAAGTACGTGCCCAACTTTTTAAATACCAGTAAATTAAATATGTCAATTGTTGATAAGCCAATGTTACCATGTTTTAGAGTACAGAGCACCTGCATTTTAGCACTGGTCTGCAGTGGTAGTGTGCACAGAATCCTAAAAGCCTGCTAAAATGAGTCTGAAAACAGGAGGTCAGAGGGCCAAACACTTAGGGAAAGCTACACCAAGGATGCCAGGTCTAACAAATTATATATTCATTCTGGACATAACTCTTCATCTCAGTAGCAGTCACAAGCCATACAATGGCCATACTTATCGTTCCCTTTAATATGTCACCTACAATCAATGGTTTTCTGAACCAGCTTACAATCAATAGGAATCTGTGATCTCACAATCTTGTCCTTTAAATTTTTATTTCGATGATGTGCAAACATGGGTTTCCGAATTTTGATGTTATTCTCAGAATCACTATTGAGAATATGCTGGTTGGGGTTGATAATTTGGCATTCCTTTTTATTTAGCACCAGATGTCTGGTCATGCATACCAATTTGTTATCACTTTGTTGATATTGTGTCCGTAAAAGATGTTCTCTATCATAAAATCTTGCTCTTTTGTTTTCCCCCCTTACCAGTCTCTTCGGGTACCCACATTTGACAAATTTCTTTTTCCTTGCAATTGCCTTCTCATCATCTGCAAGATTTGCACAGTTATGGCTTAATCTTAGGAACTGACCAAAAGGGATACTTTGGGGCATATTTATACTCTGTTTGCGCCGGAATTGCGTGTTTTTTTTTTACGCAATTCCGACGCAAAACGAACTCCATATTTATACTTTGGCGTTAGACGCGTCTAGCGCCAAAGTCCATGGAGTTTGCGTCATTTTTTAGCATGGACACCTACTTTGCGTTAATGATATGCAAGGTAGGCGTTCCCGTCTAAAAAATTGACTCCGAGGCATGTGCGCCGTATTTACACTCCCGGGCAAAATTCACGCCCGGAAGTGGGCGGGTCAAAAAAATGACGTACGCCCGCTTTTGCGCCGTTTTTTTGCGCCTGGACAAGGCAGGCGTTAAGGGACCTGTGGGCTCGGAAGGAGCCCAGAGGTGCCCTCCCATGCCCTCAGGGACACCCCCTGTCACCCTTGCCCACCCCAGGAGGACACCCAAGGCTGGAGGGACCCATCCCAGGGACATTAAGGTAAGTTCAGGTAAGTATTTTTTAAATATTTTTTTGGTGGCATAGGGGGGCCTGATTTGTGCCCCCCTACATGCCACTATGCCCAATGACCATGCCCAGGGGACAGAAGTCCCCTAAGCATGGCCATTGGGCAAGGGGGCATGACTCCTGTCTTTGCTAAGACAGGAGTAATTTCTATGGGGGTTGGGAGTCGAAAAAAATGGCGCAAATCGGGTTGAGGTGAAAAATTTGCCTCAGCCTGACTTGCCCCATTTTTTGGCGCCCAAGCTCCATATCCCCCTACGCCGGCGCTGCCTGGTGTACGTCGTCTTTTTCCACGCACACCAGGCAGCGCCGGCGGCTAACGTCATTGATTAAATACGGCGCCCGCATGGCGCTTTAGAATGGCGTTAGCCGGCGCTAATTTTTTTGACGCAAAACTGCGTTAGCGCAGTTTTGCGTCAAAAAGTATAAATATGGCCCTTTGTTTTTGGTTCCAGGTGTGGGAGCTGTTAACGTGCAGAAGAGTGTTAAGTGCCATTGGTTTTAGAAACAAATCCTCTTCCGATTTGCCTGTTCAATGTCGAATACACATGTCCAAAAATCTGACTTGTTGTTTGCAAATATTGGCTGTGAATTTTAGATTCTGGTGACATAAATTCAGCCATTCAATGGACTCCTTCAGTTTCTCTTGTTCTCCTTCCCAAATGAAAAAAATACCATTGATATAATGTGACCATGTTTGGACTGGTTAGAAAAAGGGGGCAAATTCATGCTTCTGCATAAACAAATCCACCGCATTAATGGCTGCTCCTTCTGGAATGTTACTATATAATGCCTCTATGCCTCTATGTCTGGAGTTACATTACATGTCTAGCTCATCAAAGCACATTTCAGTCCAGCCCCTCAATGGATGTAATCATTTGTCTCATATCCTATATATATGTTATAATGCGGGGAACTATAGGTCACAAAAAAGAATCAACATACTTCAAAAGTGGCTCAGTAAAAGACCCTATGGTCATGACTATGGGTCGGAGTGGAGGATCATGTTGATATTTATGGCTCTATAAATACTTGCCATCCTTGCATTAGTGACATTCATATTCGTTTGTGCATATAGTTCCTGCATTGAGAATTTGGGTGGTAATATGTTGTATTCTGCTGGATACTCTCCCAGTTGTGTCCCCTCCGATTTTAGTATAGTGCCCTGTATTGCTCAACATCAGCCTCATCTTAATGGCATACTGTTCTGTGCCTAGGTGTACTAACCCTCCTCCATTATCACTATTCTTTACTGTGATTTGTTTATTTTCCATCAGAACTTTTAAAGCCATTTGTTCCACTTTGTCTAAACGTGGGACCAGCCTGGGAATGTATCTAGTACATTCCTTCAATTTCCTGAGGACCACCTTCTTGAGTGTAAAGCCTGGGCCAAGTTGTTCCAATGAAGCGGTAAAAGTGAAGGGTGGTGAGAAGCCAGGTGTATTGAACTGGTTATAATCAGGCAACTCCAGATCTGAAAAAAACTTTTTCAGGAGTATTTTCCTGAAAAAGAAAACAATAGCTTGAATAAGTTAAAAGTTGTTTGCATTTGTGTGCAGAACATAGGATAACCCTTTGGTTAATAGCACAGTCATGACTATAGCTGTTGGGGCTTGCGAAAAATGGAAAATAGGAAATTCATTCAGTAATAGCCATTCCTAGTTTCCAAGTACTGATGGCCACTGTTGCTGACATAAAACACTCCCCAAAATCTGGGTTGGAACTGTTGTCTCTGTGGGCCTCTCCACCTTCCTCACCCGGCTTAAAAAGGAACACTGTTCCAAAGTCCTTGTTCATAAGTTAATTTTCCCTCTGCTTCATCAAATTGGTGAAAACGGCTTTCATTTTCTGAATCTGATGTGTCAGAGAACGTAATCACTTTCTTAATATGGTCTCCTTGTCCTGTCTGTTCTCCTTCTTGATATTGGCCATGATGATAATCATTCTCCGAAAGATACCGGTATGCCTCTTTCTTTTTTTTAAAAGATGTTTTTTATTGAGTCAAATACAAGAACATTAACTTAACATTGCCAGGACAGAGATATGCAGTTGTGAATATATATGTATAAAGAATATTGTACTTATAAATCCATATTAAACATGTAAATGAGTTAGGCATATACAGCAATATATAAAGGCTACAAGTTTGAATAAAGAAAGAAGAAAGAGAAAGCGAGAGGGAGAAGAGCTATAGGGATAGAAAAGGGAATCAAGTGATAGCCATATGGAGAGAGAGGTAATAGACATTAGTTACAGCGAATGTAAGATGAAATAAGTATATATAAAAAGACACACAGGAAATATATTGAAATGTTGAAAAAGGAGGAGATAAATCAATTTCCTTCGTAGTGCGTGAGAGATAGTTATTTAATGGCAACCATAGCTGATGACGTTTGAAGAAAGTTCCTGTTGAATCAAGCTTGTAGCTGTCAAGTCTATGATGATAACATACAGAATTCCACCACTGTCTGAGAGTAATGTTCTCCGAAGATTTCCAGTTAGAAGTAATAATAGAGATTGCAATAGAAAGCAAAAGGTCCACAAATTTTCCAAGAGGCCTGAATGAACTCCAGATATTGTGTATGCCACCCAAAACAGTAATTCATATGACATTGGTAAGGGGATCTGAGCTATTGCTGAGATGCGAGACCATATTGAGGACCAAAAAGTAGATAGGGATGGACAAGAAAAAAACATGTGAAAGTCAGTACCCTGCTGAGTGTGGCAGCACCAACAATTGTCATTTTGTGCAAGTTTGAGTTTGTAAAGGCGTACAGGAGTGTAGAAAAGTCTATTATAAAAATAATATAGGGTCTGCGTGAGGCTTGCAGTGTGTGCAGTGGAATGTATCTTATACTATATTCTATCCCATAAAAAAGTTGGCCAAACAACACCAAGATCTGATTCCCACAATGTCTCAATAGGTGATTTGAGTTTAGGTGAAACAGACGTTCTTAAAAGTTTATAAATTCCAGCTGCCCTAGGATAATTAGAAGTTACGATCGGGTGTGGAGATGATGCAAGAGAAGAATGATTATGATGTATAAGTTTATTGAGGGCCTCTTGAACCAGAGTAGAAAGAATGATATATCGAGATTTCATGCGAATAGGGAGATTATAAATTGCTGAGAGAGTAGTGAAAGGGATGAGAGAGTCTTTATGATATAATTGGGAAATGAGAAGAATACCTTTAGTCATCCAAGTCTTTCAACACAAGGTTTTACCTTGTTTCCTAAGAGAACTATTGTGCCAAATAGGACTGTTAAAGAATTATTAATGGGGGTAAGATGCGAAATAAAAAAAGGTTTCAGTAAGTTGACTGAATGGGAGATAGTGCTGGGCAACCAGAATTTTGGGCGGTTAGACATAAATATAATGTGTTTGTGGGAAAAGGGAGAAATAAATATTTCTTCCAAAGATAACCATAGCTTTTAAGGGGCATCATTGAGTGTAGATAAATAGGGATGTATTTGCTTAATGGCAAAAGATTTGTGATTAAAAAGTCAGGAAAATTAACTTCACAGTGTATTTAGGAAGTTTTAATTTCGAGAGAGAGATTCAGGATTGTTTACCATTCCACAGGAACTTGAATGGAATGTTATCAATTGAACAAAAAAATAGTTTAGGTATCTTAATAGGAAGTATCATAAGGAAGAAATTAGTGATAGGGAGAAGCATCATCTAATGGTGTCCAAGCGGCCCTACCACGTGAGATATAACGGAGACCATTTCTGTGAGAGATCTACAAGCTTTGCAGATAAGATTACTAAATTAGTCTTTAATGTATCCTTGAGAGTAGTGCAGTGCCATACTCCCAGGCATTTCATCTTAGAAAAATTCCAAGATAATCCTGCATCAAGGAATACAGAGCCAGTGCAATGAGCATTAAGTGGTAAGACCACTGTTTTGTCTATATTAAGTTTATAGCCAGATACATCAGAATATAAGTTGAGCTCATGCAGGAATGCAGGAAGAGAAGTGTCAGGGTGAGACATGAACAAAAGAATATCACCAGCATATGCCATAAATTTGATGTGTGCATTTTTAATTTGAAACCCTGCAAATTGTTCAGACATTTTTAATTGGTATAGAAAAGGTTCGAGAGCCAAAATAAATAGTAAGGGAGATAATGGGCACCCCTGACAAGTACCCCTTTTAAGAGGGAAAAAAGGAGATCGGACACCATTTGTTATAACCGAGGAACATGGAGCCAGATGTAGGAAGGCATTAGCGCCTCGCAAACAGCGAAAAACGCCGTTTGCGAGGCGCCAATGCCCTCACGTGATGCTGGAACACATATTGCGAGTCGGTACCGACTCGCAAAATGTGTTTCAGACTCGCAAATAGGAAGGGGCATTCCCTACCTATTTGCGAGTCGCACCGCGATGTAGGGTTGATTTGTGACCGCGAAAGCGGTCGCAAATCAACCTGCAGTTACCATCCACTTGAAGTGGATGGTAACTCATTCGCAAACGGGAAGGGGTCCCATGGGACCCCTTCCCCTTTGTGAATGCTCCCAATAATATTTTTTCAGAGCAGGCAGTGGTCCTATGGACCACTGCCTACTCTGAAAAAAACCGAAACAAAAAGGTTTCGGTATTTTTTTCTATTTGCAGCTCGTTTTTCTTTAAGGAAAATGGGCTGCAAAGAGAAAATAAAAACTGCTTTATTTAAAAGCAGTCACGGACATGGTGGTCTGCTGTCTCCAGCAGGCCGCCATCCCTGTGAGTGCCTAGATTCGCTATGGGGTCGCAAACTGCGACCCACCTCATAAATATTTATGAGGTGGGTCTTTGCGAACCCATAGCGAGTCGCAGAAGGTGTCTGAGACACCTTTCTGCATACCAATTTGCGAGTTGCAAATTGCGAGTCGGAAGGACTAGCAATTTGCAACTCGCAAATTGGTTTCTACCTACATCTGGCCCATGGTGAGGAATAGAGAATGGATATAAAGTGTCGGAATTTAGTACCTAGTCAATGCCATTCCAATGCCTTCGACAAGAAACCCCAGTAGACCCTATTGAAGGCCTTTTCCACATTCAGTGATAAAGCTGCCAGAGGAATCTTAAGTTTAATGCCTTGTTCATAATATTTAAAAGAGTACAGGAATTATCTGCTACATTTCTATTAGGGATAAAACCAGATTGATGAGAATCAATAAGGTCAGGTATATATGGGAGTAAACAGAGAGCTAAAGCTTTGGCATAGATTTTACAATCAGTATTAATTAGAGATATGGGACTATAATTTTTACAGTCAGTCGCATCCCGATAATAAGACAAATCATGGCCTCCGTAAATGAGCCAGATGCAGAACCTGACATTATAAAGTGATTAAGTAATTGAAAGAGTTTGGGGAAGAGAGACTTAGCAAATTGAATAAAGAATTCTACTGTGAAGCCATCTGGGCCTGGAGCCTTACCTTTGGGGAGGTATATAGCTCGGTAAGTTGTAGGGGTTGGTCTAAAGATGAGAGGTCAATCTGCAATGGGTCTCTTGGTTTGAGATTAGAGAAATATCGGTTGAGAGAATCAACTGTTGGTGTGTGTTCTGGAGTGTACAGGTCCTTATAGTAAGAAGCGAAACACAATGCTATATCTTTATCTCCAAAGTGTTTAACATCATTGTTATCTGTGATAGATTTAATAGTTGCTTTTTCTTTTCTTTGTTTCAAATATCGAGCTAGAAGAGAACCAGGTTTATTGTTACCAACATAATATCTGGCATTTATTTTCAGGAGGGTGCTGCATGCTTGTTCAGTGGTGTATTGGTTAAACTCCATTTTAGCTGAGATTAGTGCTTCAAGATGTGATTTACTAGTTTTGTGAGTATAGTATTCATGTTCTAGAGACTTTATATTTTCAAGGATGGAAGTCGATTTTTGTTGAGCAGACTTTTTTTTTGAGTGAGCGTAACTTATGATAAAACCCCTAGAGGCTGCTTTGAATCCATCCCACACAAAATGAAATGATAGTTGATTACTATCGTTGATGTGGAAGTATTCGTCTATAAACTTACTGTAGGAAGCGATAAAAGTAGCATCTGAAAGTAGAGAGTTATTAAGCCTCCATCAAGATGTTTTAGAACCATTAAGAAAAAGATCAAGGTCAGTAATCACAGGTGCGTGAGCTGAGATCAAAATAGCACTGATTTCAGAGTTGACTTATGTTGCAATAAACCTTTACTCACAAAGATATAATCAAGCCTAGAATGGGAATGGTGGGTAGGAGAATAAAAAGAGTATTCCAAGAGGTCGGGATTGCATATTCTCCAGGAATCAGAGAGAGAATGCTGTAAAATAAAGTTTTTAAAATCTTTGTGGTAGGCATGTGGAACGAAACATGACGTGGAACGTCTGTCCAAAAATGGATCGAGAATTTGGTTGCAGTCACCACCTATTAGTAAATTGTTTGAGGAATGTTCAGAGACAATATGTGAAAGATTCTTCCAAAAATTTGGATGTGGATGTGTGGGGCCGTTTATATTTAGGATAGTAAGAGAAATATTGTCAATTGTAAATGTAACAAGTACCCAGCGACCTTCTGTATTTGATGCTGTGAAATTATGGCAGGTTGGAGAGATTTATGACAGAGTATAATTACCCCATTTTTGTTTATGGTGGAAGGGGAGTAGAAAATGTCCCCCACCCATTGTTTTTTAAGCTTAATTGCCTCAGAGTCGTTGAGGTGAGTCTCTTGCAACAAAGCAATGTGGCATTTCAAACGAGCTAGGTGAGATAAGACACGCTGATGTTTAATGGGGTGTTTAAGCCCCTTAACATTCCAAGTAACAGTTCTAAGTTGCATAACAAGAAGTATAAATAAACAACTGCTGTAACAAGGAAAAAACTAGGCATATCAATTTTGCAAAAGCAGAGAAATGGGAAAGAAACAAGATAGTAGAGAAAAAGAAAAGGAGGAAGATGACCTCCAGAAGTTGTATATACATGGATGTGGCAATACAGGGACTAAAGTCCATGAAAGCTAAAGAAGACAAGATAGAAAGTGAATACCCCGAAAGGTAGAGGGACAGCGGAGAACCTGAAAAGACCGGCAAGAGTGGCTTCACCACAAGAAAAGTGATATTAGATATTAAAACATATGAAGGCGAGTTTCATGGAAGAAAAAAAAACATACCAACTAAAAATTTACCATTCAGGAGACCAAATAACTTAATAACTACAGTAAAGGAGTGTGACATGAAGAAAAATAAAAATCAGACCTTACCAGTGGAACGTGTAGGAGAACAATGTGGATGGTGAGAAAGGGATACGGTTGGGAAAGGAACATGAGGATTGCACAAAGAACACTATCTAAAAAAAAATGAAAATAAGAAGATGCAGAGAAGGAAAACCATGGTTATAAATACTAAACATAACCATTACTATTAAGCTGCCCAGAAAAAAAAAGAAAGGACGTTAAAGACAAATTAAATTATATCTTCAACTAATTGCAGATTCTCCTAGTTCCATTGCTTCTGTTTTGTGTTGGTTAATAAAGGTTTGTAGTGCCGAAGGTTCCTCGAACAAGTAAGATTTGTCCTTGAATGTAATTTTGAAAAGGCATGGGTGAAGAAGACCATATTGAATATTCAAGGATTTGAGCTGTGGACGTAAGTCCAAAAACTGTTTGCGACGTGCAGCTGTAGCAGGAGAGAAGTCTTGTGTGAAAAACACTTTATGACCTGACCATAGCAAAGAGTCCATCTTGTTGGCTTCCGAGAGTATTTGCATCAAGTCAGTAAATTGGAGAAAGAAAATAATAATGCCTCTAGGATGTGCACGAGGGCCAGTTGAAGTCTATGGGCCTAAACGATGTGCCCGTTGAATAGAGAGTGCAGAGGTAGAAGGCAAGCGAAGAATTGAAGGTATTGCTGTTTGAAGGAATGCAATCATGTTAGAGCCTTCCGAACCTTCCGGAATCCCAAAAAGGAGAAGATTATTTCTCCTATTTCTATTTTCAAAGTTTTCAGTAAGCCTTTGAAGTTGAGCTATGTCCTTGGAGATCTGAGGATTGACAGTGTTACAATCTTCAAGGTTACTGACTCTCTGTTCCAGAGTACAAATTTGTTGTTCGTGTTGGGACCATTGCTCCTCAATATGTTGCAAAGAGGCATTAGTGTCCATCATGATGGCTTTAATGCACGCAATTCCTCCATGACATCATCATGTAGGTGTAGGTGATTTTGAGGGAGAATCAAGGTCTTTTTTTGGGCGCTTGACAGAGGAGGTGTTAGAGATTTTTTTCCAAATTGTGCCAGCAGCATGAGATGAAGAGGCGCTATCCTTTAAAAAGTCTGTAGCACTATTCATTGTTAAAGCTGATGGTAAAGAAGATTTAGTTATATGTGTGCGCACCACTCGAAGAGGATTATTAGACTTGGAGGAAGAGGATGACTGGCTGCTCCGAGAATTATGTGGTCTCCCCATAAAAGCCAGCAGCAATTTGGTAATAGGAAGCCAGCAATGTGAGGTGATGATGAAATTATATTACGATGAGAAGCTGCTGCGAGAAGTTTCCAACAACAGAGCAAAATATAATAAAACATATATAAATAGAAAATCCTAAGTTATTCTCTCAGAACAGGCATGACAGAATACCACAAGAGCAAAACACTTTACTGCACATAGTCAAACAATTGGTGACTAGTTTTAAGGGAACTTTCTGAAAAGGAAAAATCCCCTCTGTCAAAGGAAAGCATTTACCATGTTCTGAAGATCAATTTGAAAGAGCTCCTTGACAACAAGAGCTGCCAGTGAATACTGAAAGTTAAACAACCTCAGCTAAATGTGTTTGAAGAGAGAGGTCAAAAGTTCAGCTGGCTGTCAGAAGGTAATAAATATTCCATTGCAGAGGAAATTAGATTTGTAGAATGACATCCAGGCAAGCAGTTAAAAGTCAAATAGAAACATCTCTATGAAAGTTTAGGTTTGTGCAGAGGCTTATGGAGTGAAACACAAATGACACAGATAAGTCAAAACTGGATGTCTCTGTAAGATAAAGGCATATGCAGAGCTCCAGTGCTCAAAAATGCTGAAGAAATTAATCATTTTGATGTGAAAACATTTCCTTCCTTCCAGGAAGTGCTGAAGTCTCACAGAGCTCTAAAGAGCAGCAGCCATCTTGCGTGACCTCCAGCCACGCCCCCATGCCCTCTCATTTGAAAAAGTGCATAACATCCTTTTTTATCTTGTCTGTTTTTTTCTTTAGTAGGTATTCATTGTCAATTTATTTTTGGCCTCCTCAAAGGCATTAGATAGTTTCTCTTCTAAGTCTATTGAGATGGAGAGTTATGTCCAGAATGGATATACAATGCAATTGAGAAGATTTTTGTCAAAGAAGGTATGGACACAGTTGAGAGAATAAAATTGAGAGAGTTCTTCTGGATGTTTACATTAGAAACTCACATTCAGGGTTTGACTAGTGAAATTCCTTGGGAGCATGTGATGCGATATAGCAGCTAGATTGAAAATACAGGAAAAGCTCAAGTATGGTATGAGCTGCTCCCTCCCCATATTCTCACACAGAGGTGAGAGATTACCAATATTGCCTGCATTGCTTAAGCTATGCTCATATATTCGCGAGCGTCAGGTTGACATCAAGTTAGAATGGTACATTTCTCAATGATAGGACCTCCCCCCTGGGCGATCACGCAGAGGTGAGATTTTCCAACAGTGCAGATATGGTTTGTGCAATGCTCTTAGATTCATGTGTGTAAGGTTGACATGGATTAAGAAAGGTCTATTTTTTTTATGGGGGCTCGCTCCAAGATGGCCATGGGACGAATGTATTTGATTACGGTAGGCATGCTACAGTAAAATCGATATAGTCATGAACTTTATAGACACAGGGATTCAGGGGCCTAGAGGTGAAAGGAGTACTCTAATAAGTGCTGCTTGAAGATGGCTTTGGCAGGAATACATTGAAAGGTTGTAGGTTTGCTCCATTTGAACTCAGGTACTCAGCCTGCTGTAAGATGACAGCAGTAGGAATACATTGAAAAGAGGGATGCACTCTAGCTTAATTGAAAGTTCTGTGTACACAACTGGATTCAGCATCTGAGGGGAGCAAGGAGACACCAACTGTTGTTTGGGGCTTGTTGAGTTTCTAAATCAAGAGGACTTGCAGTGGTGTAAATGTAAGGAGTTGAAAGCCATGGAGCACGCTAATATTAGAGCCACATACCTCATCTGGATTCTTTAGGGATTCTAACCCTTAAGGAGTTTGAACGGAGATTGAGGACTCCCAGGTTAAATAGAGGATTGTTGGGGAGCGGCATGAGGTAGACCCTGCAGGCTAAGTTCCTTTAGCCCTGGTGAAAGAGTTGGGGCTGATTTTTGTAACAGAGGGGAGAGGAATGTGTAACTCAGGATGCTGAGCCCACTGTTTATATTTTCTAATCTGCACAGAAATTATATAGCCACCATCCTCCAATTAGAAGGTGCTCCCTCGATGAGAAGTAATTTAAGGACAGTAAAGACTGATCAGATAGAGAGAGTACTATCACAGCCCTCACCTTATAACCCAGCATTAGATCAACAGTTACATTTATCACGTAATGTTGGTCTATTCCACAGTTCCGCAGGTTGGACCTAACTTGGATCCAATTAAGAAATTTTACATTTGTGAACCACTTACATCCCCTTCTTTGTGGCAACCGAATGGTGTAATGTATATAGCATGGTGCATAGAATACACAGAGTAGGTGTCTAGTCATCGCATAGTATATTCATATAAGAGGTGAAAATTGGTGTCTCTGGGATTAAGGGTAACACAGAATGGGTGTTTCATCACTGTAGAGCATGCTCATAATGGAAGGGAAAATTAGGGTCTCTATTGGACTAAGGATTTTTTTTTTCACTGGAGAAGGTGTTCATTTGAGTGAAGGAATTTGCTGCAGGTGGTGATAAACTATCATGAATGACTGAGGTGTCAAATATGTCAATATTACATGTATTGAGGCTCAGTTGGTTTGATGTTGTGTTTACAGGCTTCTGGAAAGGGAGTGTGGTCTTGAACATGTGGCATTCCAGAAGAAGTTGTGTTTTGCTGGAACGCATATTAAGGACATTTAATCAAAGCCACAGTTGTATTGGGAAAGAAGATATTGGATCAAAACAACAGTAGTATTGGGAGAAAAGAATTTAGTAAGTTCATAACAGTTTTTGATATATATAAAATTAATTTAAGAATTCATACAAGAATAGGATGATGAAAATCTTCAAGACCAAGGTTGGTATTGATATAAAATATGAGAAATCGTTTTAGGCTTGTGGACGGATAGATGTAAAGTTTTTGATGCTTGAGGTATGATGAGGTATCTGTTATTAATATTTATATGAGTGAGTGTTTTTAAGTTTGAAGATTTATGTTTCTTTGAAGACTTGTATTATTAACATCCAGGGCAGAATGCCTGGTTATGTGAAATGTATGTAAATGTTCTGAAGAACTGTACATGAACTTGCAGACATATTTTTAGGACTGTAATAAAAACATAAATATATAAACATCATTACCATCTGAGCCGTAGATTTATGGGTATATGGCGGACTTTTGAGCCGCATTGGAAAGAAAAGATTGCCGGGGAATTTTGAAGGCAGAGATACCTACATGTTTGGCTTGAATCTCATCACTAAATGTGGCCTAAAATCGTTGTCAGAGGAGTGGAGGCCATAAAATGTGTTGGCCTGGCAAGCTAAGAAGTTGCCCACCAGGGTCTAAATGGCCACACTAGATTTCGCTAGCACTCAGGCTCCCTCACTGTGAATACCCAGCACAGAATTACAGGACGCCAAGCATCCTATCGTGGCAATTCTTTGCCATATACACTACCCTATAGTTCTGTCTAGGCGCAGGTAATATTTTACGATAAAATCAAAGCCAAAATATGTGTAGATTGTGTACGTAAAGGAATTGGGGCCAGTGAAACTACCACTTTGTGCACTTGGCTATGGTAGAATGATTTTGTGTCATTAGGGAAATAAGCTCTAGTAGCTGCCACACAGCACTGCACTTCACTTTTAACATGCAGCACCATTTTCAGTGCTAACACCAGTTTGATTATACTTCCATTGTTGAGTATTGAAAATTAAATGGAAATTTTAAATCAATATTCATAGAATGATAAAAATAATATATTCCATTAATAACAATCTTTGTTGCAATGAGGAAAGTTGCCGGATGTCTTCAATCTAAATTCCTAGAATCAGTCCTGAATACACCAATTGGTTAGAATGCTTTGATGATTATTTTGTGAGCACCAAAGTACCAACTAGTTGCATTCTACATTAACAAGGTTGCTGCTACTACACTATGCTGGCCAAGAGGGGAGAATGTTTAAACTCCTTTGCAACACAGATGACTATTCTATGGTGATTGTGGCACAGACAGTGTACTTTGTCCCTCAGTTAAGAGGCACACGCTGAACAGATTTAAGCACAGGGTAGAGAAATTAACTAACACATTTCATGTCAGGCTGCTGCACTGGGGCAGGCAAGTATTTCACAGAGACTGATGGAAAAAATAGTGACCTGATTATACAAAACGTCTTTTTCAGAACATTACAATCATACTCTGAGGGAAGAATGTTCGTTTGGCTAGTATAGCCAATGCTAACATTCAATTAAATTTGCCTACCCGCGCTGGACACAGCACAAAAGATCAGCAAACAGGGGGCTTAGTGGCGTATTCTCCTACCCCAATCACCCCCCACCTTGTTCATCTCCTTCGCTGCTTCTTACGTGGATGGTGGGAGTTTGGAGTCTCACGCACCTTGGTTCTTCCCATGAAGTTACTTCTGGGAGTGGTGGGCAGCAGGAGGTCACTTATATTCCCATTCCCACCTGGCTTCCTCTCTTTGGTGCTTTGACGGTCTACATGGCATATACCCCTTGCTGCTAAAGAAGACATCTGGCGCAATGAATATATTAACATCTTCACTCTTCTCTTGAATAATAAGGGTGACATTGTCATAAGGCACATGGAAGCCAATGAGGATGCCAAGAAGGGTAAGCACTAGGCTTGGTCAAAAAAAAAAAATAGAAAACTGGCTTGAAGCATTCTCCATCCTGTCAACCAGTAATCATGGAGAAACATGCAGAGCAGGTACCAGCAGTCCTCCAGCACTGCAGGGCTGTACAAAATGAGGCAATCAGCTAGGGGTTTGAGCTGGTTCCATTATAATAGGGAATTCCACAAAAATATGGCCTCATGCCCAAAATTAGGGTAGGATTGGAAGGAGTCCAGTTTTGGATTGAGTTCATAGGTAAATTCATGCCCCCTCAAACGGACTACTCCAAAAAAGCAGCACAGAGACAGGGTACCCCGAGACTCCAGGTATAATAACCTAAGGTCAACTTCAAGCAGCTCTTTTTCAGCCCCCGTGTGAGCTAGGCCAATGAATCCCCTACAAACTACCATCTCAGGGTACCTGCAGGCTTGTCAATACTGGCATCTGCTTTTGGGGGAAAGCATGTAAGTTTGCCCATAACTGTGTGACGTGCGGTGCCTAGCATCCAACATGCACAGGAGAACAGACGGCCCAACCTGATACCCAAGCAACAAACACAAAGGTTACAAGAGCATTAATGCCGCCTCTCCTCCTTCACAATACTTCCCCCAGCATATCCTTGTCACAATCCTCTTTTGTTCACCAAACAGTTATCCCAAACGTAAGAAAGGTCACTTACTGGTGAAAGGTTTCTTAGAAGGCTTCATTGTTCCCTATATAGGCCCAATGGTCAGTAGATGTTCGATGATCTTGACGTTTGCCCTAGATCTTCCCATTGAAGTCGATGAGAAGCTGTGCAGAGAACTGCATTTCGTCATGTGACTGGCCCCTTCAAGTCTGTTGCTATTGCATGATTTTATTGTACCCAGGGGCTTGTGCTGAAGACAGTAGTTGGCAAATTCCAACTCATCCACCACCTATCTTACCCCAAGTGCAACTCTGTGAATGATGGGATTGACAGCAAGGTTGGCTCAGGTAACTACAATCTTTTCAACAAGACCTTCGACATCATGCAGCTTGCTGGTAGGGGTGCTCTTCTAACCAAGGCAGGCATCCAGTCCCCTTTCTGCCTGCCCACTGTCCACCTCAATAGTTTTCAGCTCCTGGGATCCCAATGGGCAGGTTGTCACTACTTTGACAAGTGCATACCCAAGGGATGTTTGGTCTTGTGCACTTATTTTAAAAGTTTCAGCATCTTACAAGAATGGGCAGTCTTCAGGGCATACCAAGAAGGGTGGGTGACCCACTATTTTGACAATTTCCTCTTCATTGGTAAGGCAGACACACATGATTGCGAAACCACCTTGCATGCGTTTTAGAGGGTAGCAGCAGATGTTGTGTTGCACATGCCCCTGAAAAAACTGAGGGACCCTCTCAGGTCCTGACACTCCCTAGCATGGAATTGAACACAGTGCAGGAGATGTCGCACTTCCAGAATAAAAGGTAAAGGTCCTCTTGTCAGATATTGAAACAGTTTTGACCAGAAAGAAGACAACACTAGGAGTTATCCCAAGCCTGCTAGGCAAACAGAATTTTGAAGTGGTGGGTCATTGCTAGAAGGTTGGTGTAAGTAACATCCAGGGCATCCCTCAAACATTACCCAGAGAGGCTTATCAAGGGTGAGGGAGGACCTCTGTATGTTGGATCAGTTCATATGGAAAATTAACGACTGCCTGATTTAGAGATCAGTATGGGCATCCAGCTTCTAGCCCTCTCTGCTTATGAATGCATTGTGGAGAGAGGGGACCGTCATGATTTTGGAACTATATGATGCACACAAAGCTGGCCCAAAGCATGGCTCCTTGGGACGGTCACAGCGAACATCACAGTGCTAGAACTATTTTCCGTAGTCATGGCATTCCACCTCAGGCCTCACATTCTATCCGCAGAGAATCCTCATCTGGTTTGACAATATGGCAGTGGTAAAGTCAATCAATTCCCAATCGGCCAACTGCCCCTGGATGCTAAGCCTCTTGAGGGAACTGGTAGGGGTGTGTTTGTATTGGAATGTGGAGGGCAAAGCTTGCTATACAGGGGCACCAATTATAATGTAGCTGATGCGTTATCCAGGTTTTGACAGCACCAGGCACCATGCCCTCAGATAAGCCTCTAAGAAACACCTTTCTCATGCCAGATTTGGCATCATCCTCAGTATACCTGCAGCTTACAAAAACTTGTGGGAATATCACTCACACCGAGGTCATGCAAACAGTTCAATAGTTACTCCGACCCAATCCTTTTTGGCAACCAGGGACAACGGTTGCTCTCCTGGAAGAAAGAGAGCAGAAATGTATAGCATGGGTTAGGGAAAAGAAAGGGAGTCATCCATTGGTATACAAGCACCTCTCAGCAGTGGCCTATTCCACAGAGCTGCAGGGTCCCCCAGGCCCCACCTATTCCACCCCCATCAGAGAAGCTGTCAAACGCTGGGTCAGGTCCAAAAGGAAGGAACCACACTAGGGCACCCATCAAGTTTCGCATAAAGAAAGACATGCTGAACTCAGTTAACAGTTTTACCCATTGAATCTATGAAGCAGCTCTGTTTAAAGCAGTATTCACACTAGCTTTCTTTGGGACACTGAGGTGCAGGGAATTGGCTGTGAACTCAAAGGGTGACACTAGTTGGTGGTCACTGATCAAGAACAATATGGTCACAAGGGAGTGGGGGCTGGAGGGATGGGTCTGTAAATCAAAGACAGAAAGGGATGGGGAGGATTATCGGAGAGGGATGGGAAGGATGATTTCCCTCTTGCCACTGGGGGAACACACCCATTGCCCAGTGGTACCCGGGGTGGGTTACCTGCTGTGCCATGCGGATAGCATCCAACTCTCTTGGCACCAGTTTATTCAAGTAGAGGAGGCATGTTTGAGACTTGTTGGCCACACAGTGAAGCCTTACTCCACTCATTCCTTTAGGGTTGGGGCAGCAACCTCTTCATGGGAAGCAGGCTTCAATACGAATCGTATCAAGAAGTTGGAGAGCTGGGAATCTGTTTGCTACAAATTGGACACCAGGCCCTGAGACTGGAACTGGCTTTGAAGGATGTATCTGAACCATCATACTGAATGTGTTCACTGATGAAACAATGTGATGTTTTCTGTTATGTGAGATATACAATGACCCAGAACTGCCTTCATTTACTCAAGTTTTGTTTTAAAAATATAAGAATGAGAAAGATCTTTTCACATGAATTTGGTTAAAAAAAGCAAGAATGGGAAAGAATTGTTCACATGTGATGCACAAATTGCACATGAATGGTTACGTGGTTTATGAAGCATGCACTCTTTGATGGTAATTTGATATTGAACAGATGTCTTTGTAATCCCTCTCCTCTCCTTCAGTTCCTGCTATAACATGGATAGGGTTTCTGGGTATGCGTTGGGTGAACCTGTTTACCATACTGTGCCAGAGGCTAGGCCAGGCACCCTCCCATACAGGTGATACACCTGGGTGGGGGAAGGATCTCCCTTCATAGGGCACGGCCTGCTATTTCAGGTCAAGAAGGAAACAATGGTTGACATTAAGAGGCTCAAGGACACTTGCAAACTAATATGGACAGGGATCCCCCTACACTGGATTTGGCTTGGTGACAGATCAGAAGTTGCTGTCGCACTGTCCTGCACATGCCTCTAAAAATGTCATATTCAGGTTTACTGAACTAAGAGGCTTTGCTTTCATAAGGCACATCCTGAATAATTTGCACCAAAGGCTATTTAACAGAGGATGGGGTGAGCTTTCGGGGACAGGCATATTTCTCTATGACATGCCCTGGAGACAGCAGGTTGCAAGTCATTTTGAGAAGCGTATAGGACAAGGCTATCAGAGGCCTCTGCTCTAATGGTGACCAACTCTTCAGCTTGAGAAGATTCAGGGAGATCCAGAGGATTTTGGTGTAGAAAAGCAATCTCCTGAGGAAGCCCCAATGGGTTGCTTCATGTCATTCCTCCAGGGATTTTTATGGCAGGAACCTAGGATGAAAGCGTTTGTACCCCATTAGACTTAAGGGCAGTTACAAGCCTGAACAATGAGAGTTTGTCAGGTAATGCTCCACTGATGTGCTGGATTTCAAATTGGACCAGAGTTGGGGTGATCCCACACTGAAGGTCTAAGTACCTGATAAAGCATGTCTGGTCCTCAGTGGCTAATCAGGCGGGTGGGCAGCTTAGGTCCTGCAATCACTGATTGTCCTTGGATCACTCTTAAAATAATCCATTACTGTGCCTAAAGTTAAATAATCCTGAAGCATTGCTTCTCCAAAAACAAAGTGCGGTTTCAGTTTGCGCTCTTGTGTTTCACTTATGTGGTCTGATGTGCACATTGTGACTGGACTACAGCAGCAATGTTTCTCCAACAACTAGTGTTCTGTCAGTTAGTGTTCTTGTGTTTCCTTTACGTGGGTTTGTCTACACATTCTGACAAGGACATAAAGTGTGGGAGTGGGCTATGAAATATTGGTGATATGATGGTTGAAGGTGCTATAAATAATAAAAGGCAAGTATCCACTGAAACTGGCTGAGTGACACCATGTTGGTGTGCAACAGATGACCTCAAGGCTAGCTTACTTTGAAACTCATTCAGTGGAAGCAGTCACCAAGAACAGCCCCATGGTGAATGCTGTATGAAGTGTATATGGATTCATCCTCTTTGGTGCTTTAGCAGTCTCCAGCTGAGCCTACCTGACAAAATAACCTGACATCGAAGTTATGGCTGAATCAAGTCTGCGGGTGCAGCATTAATTGCAATATTTTGTGTACAATTTTGTCTCGCAGATGGGATTACAGGATGAGCCAAAGGAGTTTTGTGCAGAGAAGTAATCACCTGAGGAAGCCCAGAGCTGCATCTTTATGCCAACCCAAATGGGTTGTTACAGCTGGACACCAGGATAAACGGGGCAGCACCCTGTTAGTCTTAAGAGCAGTTGTAAGCCTGAGCAACTAGGCGCTTGCTTGGTTATGCTTCACCCCATTACAGAAGTTCAAATTGGTCCAGGTTAAGGATGAAGCCACTCTGTAATTCCAAGCAACTGATTAAGGATAAGTCTGTGCTCAGTGGCTAATCGGATGGGCAGGCTGTTTAGGCCCTAACATCACTGGCCGCCCTTGAGATCATCTGTAAGATAGCCCATTACCATGCCTAAATTTAAATACACCTGCTGTAATGTTTCTCCAACAGTGTGG
Organism: Pleurodeles waltl; assembly: GCF_031143425.1. Taxonomy (NCBI): domain Eukaryota; kingdom Metazoa; phylum Chordata; class Amphibia; order Caudata; family Salamandridae; genus Pleurodeles; species Pleurodeles waltl. Next base: position 904,633,698 of record NC_090443.1, read on the forward strand.
TCTCAGTTTGTGTCCTTCTGTTTCCTTTATGTGTGGTTGTGTACACATTCAGACAGGGACAACAATTGTGGGAGTGGGCTATAGGATATTGGCGCTATGATGGTTGAAGCTGCTACAAATATTAAAAGGCAAGTATCCACTGAAACTGTCTGGGAGCTAGCTTACTTTGGAAAACTCATCAAGATGACGCAGTCACCAAGAACAGCGCAAGGGAGAAGGCTGTATGAGGGAGCAATAATTCTCAATTAAGATTTTTCATAAAGGTACCAAGAAGAACTGCTTTTCTTTTCCTTTACATTATACGCAAGTGATAGAAAAAGCAAACCTACCATTTGAGCAATCGGGCTCCGAACCTGCGAAAAAAGCACGTGGCGGCAAAAACAGGTGATATCTTAGGGATAATTTTTTACTGACGGAAAGACTGTCAATCAGTACTGTTAAAAAAAATTGCTACTGCTTTAGAAATTCCCATTGGCTGTCTTTCAATCAATCAATAAAGCTTGGTCCCTGTTTTATCCTATTCCTGCTTGGCAATCAGTAAGAATAGCTGTTGCAGCCCACTCCTCTTCATAACCCAGATCAGATCAAAGCCATAAACCCTCTTCCTACCAGTGTGATGTCGCTAGGCCAAGGGTCTGATGCCAGCAGTGAAATCCGACTCAAACATTAATAAGGTTTAACGGTTAACTGGGTCATTCAAACCAATTAGAAGTACAGTATGAATACGACTAGTATTTACTTCGGTTTTAGGCACTTCCGACGATTAAGAGCAGAGCTCGAATTGCACTTTCTCTCATTTCGGTGCGCTAACCAATAGTTTATATCCGGTGCTAATTGCTATGAAATTTTAAAAAAACACACACACAAAATAGGTGTAGAATTGTTTATGTGTGTCAATTCACATACGTTTTACTTTCAAGTGTAAATCGGGCACCAAATCACAACCAAAGCCAGACATAAATATATAATTTGTTCTGGTCATTGACCAAATGACCTCCGTAATTGTACGCATCGGACTCATATTTTCGAGGGCCTCTTTTAATTGGTCTTATGCATGTAGCTATAACTTGTGCAGCAGGATAAAACGACACTGGGACACAGGGGCTTAAGGGGCCCACTGCAGTATGACTGTGGCTGTCTTTCAGTACCCAACCAGGGGCTACGAAAAAATAAATCTTCCTTACTTGTTCCATGGCCATTGGCATCCTTGCTATGGATAGGGGCATATATATATAGTCCCCTCTTGCCACCTTGCGCTACATTAATGTCATTATTTTTTATGTTAATGTGGCCCAACGAAACCAAAATCGCTGTGCCATATTTACAGTGGCACAATGCATGCATTGCGCCACTCTGTAACCCTTTGTGCTACGTTATGCCTGCACTAGGCATAATGGGGGTTATTCTAACTTTGGAGGAGGTGTTAATCCGTCCCAAAAGTGACGGAAAAGTGACGGATTTACCACCAGCCATATTACGAGTCCATTATATCCTATGGAACTCGTAATACGGCTGGTGGTATATCCGTCACTTTACCATCACTTTTGGGACGGATTAACACTCCTCCAAAGTTAGAATAAACCCCAATGTATGCAAAGGGGGCATTCCCCCATTAGGGGAGCCGGAAAAATCGCCCAAGGGGATCTGTGAGACTTCATTGCGTCATTTTTTATGGCACTTTTAATGCCTGCTCAAGAGCAGGTGTTAAAAGGGGGCTTCCATTCTTTAGAATGGGCCCCTATGTACTCTGCATGAGTAGCTTCAATATTTTGGTGCTACTCCTGCAGAGTACATCAATAGCGTCAAGAGAAATTACGCTATTGACCCCTACCCTGCACCATGGTGCGTGGTATTTTAAAAACGGCGCAAACGTGGTGGCGGAAGGGGGAGCTATGGGGCGCAGGTAAAGTGCAGCGCCACTTTCCTTAAATCTGCCCCATAGTGTTTGTTAGGAGGGGGTACACACACACACCACTCACACACCACACACAAATACACACACACAGACATACACACACACAAATACATGCGCAAATACACACACATACGCACATACACACACAAACATGTGAACGCCACCACGCACACACAAGTACGTGAATGCGCACATGAACGTAGTGATGGCAAAGTACTAATAAATCAGTCAAGAGGGACCAAAGACATCCTTTTTGTTTTGGTTCTTTAGGGGCCTCTCTGGCATGTGCTCTTGACCCCAAAATCACACTTAGTATATGCAATTCGATTTTAGTTTATTTTTCTGTAACACCCAGGGGCCCCGCGACTCCCCTTTCTGCAGGCCTTTTCATGGCGGTTCAAACCGCCATGAAAAGGCTGGCGGGAGGGGGACTCGTAATCCCCTGGGCAGCACTGCCCTGGGGGATTTAAACCGCCGGGATTGAAGTGGCGGGAAACCGCCGATCCCGGCGGTGTGACCTCAGCACTTCCGCCACGGTCGTAATTCCCCAGGAAGCACCGCCAACCTGTTGGCGGTGCTTCCGTCAAAACAGCCCTAATGACCCCCAAGGTGTCCTCCAACCGTAGCTTCTTACACAGATAGAAGCTGTAAGCATTTTGGGGGAAATTTATCATGGTTTTGCGTTGCCCTTGCACCACGCAAGGGGGCCGAAAGGCGACATATGACCTAAGTGAGGATTACCAAGCCACACTAGGCCCCCTTGTGTGGCCTTGAGTGGCTTAATAAATCCAGAGCCTCACAAGATAGCACAAATCTCTGCTTTGCATTACTCTGCACCAGGCAGGCATTCCTTGGGTGGGCCATGGGTGGTTCCATACATCCTCACATGGATTTTGGCACCTTCCCAGATTTACCAACACTGGTAAATCTGGGAATGCGTCAAAATGCTATGCCTTCCCATGGGAGGCATAACAAGGAGAAATAATTTTGTGTTGGAAGGTGCTCCTTTCTGCACAAAAACAATTCTGTCTGCAAGGCAGGCACCCCTGCACCATGGTGCAAGGGTGCATGCGTTGGCGGAAGTCAGCACATTGTGCACCAGCACAAATAAAGGACAGGAATGAGCCATATCACGTTAAATACGGCACATTCCTGCCTTTTCAGTGCAACACAGCAAGATGCGCTGCGCTGTGTGAAATAATAATAAATGTGACCCTTTCAATGTAAATGAGAATATTCACAAGGCATCAATGAGGTGACTATAGTCATTGATTAACTACAGGCCTTCAACCGACTCCCGGGGAGAGAAGGAGTTTTAACCACATATCTACCAGTCGAGCTGCCTAGTAATCCTGCAATCTTCCCATAAAAAGACAAAATAAAACAACACAGCACCTGCCTGTCGGGGTCCTTTTCCTGCCTGACCTGCATTTTTTTTTACTACTCCAGTTCCCAATTTAACATCAGCTGTGACCTACTTGCACAACTCTGTGTTAAAGATTGGAACGTGACCTATCTGCAATTTATGCTAAAGCTTTTATTGTGGCATTGATGCTGGCTCGTATATCAGACATCCTCTCAAAAGCACTGTGCCCTGGTGTACTTATATTTTTAACTGTGCAAACACCAAGAAAAATAAGTATGAGTAATATCCTGTGGGTGTAATGAAGGTAACAGTGGAAGCATGTTGAAGGAATAATCTTGCAATGACTGATTAAAAAGCCCATCTCACTGACATTTAGGCCCATATTTATACTTTTTGACGCTAAACTGCGCTAACGCAGTTTAGCGTCAAAAAGTTTTGCGCCGTCTAACGCCATTCTGAAGCGCCATGCGGGCGCCGTATTTATGGAATGGCGTTAGACGGCGCAATCAGACCGGCGCTGCCTGGTTTGTGTGGGAAAAAACCACGTAGACCAGACAGCGCCGGCGTAGGGGGAAAATGGCGCATGGGCGTCTTAAAATGGGGCAAGTCAGGTTACGTCGAAAAAATCGTCTTAACCCGACTTGCGCCATTTTTTAACGACGCCCATCAACATGACTCCTATCATTGTAAAGATAGGAGTCATGCCCCCTTGCCCAATGGCCATGCCCAGGGGACTTCTGTCCCCTGGGCATGGTCATTGGGCATAGTGGCATGTAGGGGGGCACAAATAAGGCCCCCCTATGCCACAAAATATTATTAAAAAAAAAAAAAAAAAAACTTACCTGAACTTACCTGAATGTCCCTGGGGTGGGTCCCTCCAGCCTTGGGTGTCCTCCTGGGGTGGGCAAGGGTGGCAGGGGGGGTCCCTGGGGGCAGGGGAGGGCACTCTGGGCTCATTTTGAGCCCACTTGTCCCTTAACGCCATGCCTGACCCAGGCGTTAAAAAGCGGCGCAAATGCGCCGTTTTTAGCCACGCCCACTCCCGGGCGTCGCTTTTGCCCGGGAGTATAAATACCACGTAAAGGCCTGGGAGTCATTTTTTAGACGGGAACGCCTCCCTTGCATATCATTAACGCAAGGAAGGGGTTCACGCTAAAAAATGACGCACATTCCGGGAACTTTGGCGCTATTCGCCTCTAACGCCATAGTATAAATATGGCGTTAGTTGGCGTTAGTTTTGCGTCGAAATTGCGTCAAAAAAAACGACGCAATTTCGGCGCAAACGGAGTATAAATATGGCCCTTAACTTTGATATCTTTACTTGGTGTGTGCAAATATGTTTCCACTAACATGCAGAGTTATTTAACCTAGAAATGTACCTGCAAGATCACGCGTTACTTAAACATCCTTTCATGCCTGTCTTCTTTCATTACGTGAAAAATAGTCATTAATCTACAGCAAGGAAGAACTCTTGTCTAACAGTTCTGGAAATATTTGGTAGGATCTCTTGCCTCCCAGATAGCAATCTGAGTGGCATGCAGCAAATCAATGAGGTTTAGACTCCTCTCCTTCAAAGAGTGCTATAAATAGACACCTGCTTGCGTCTATCCTGGACTTCTTGCACACCCACAGGTCTTTGTTTTTGATATTTCATATAGCGGAGCGCAGGCTCCAGGGTTTTGCAGAGAGCTTTACATAGAACATTTGTATTGCAGTTGGAGTCTCCGCATCTTAAGATGCTGATCATAGAACAGTATGACGTTAGGGGTCTGATACTGTCCACATATCCATAAGATATGATGATGGGTAAGGGCCAAATAAGAATATGTTTAATAATTGACACCAACTGACAATTTAACAAATATTTGTATTGTTTTGACATTTAAATGCCTCTTTTCTGCCCTAATGAGGGTCAAATCTGTAATTGTAAAGTGGGGAAACTTTCTTTAAAATCAGATCTTACCTCCTACGACTACTTGAATATCAACAATGATAGCAGCCCATTTCATTTTGGGTAAAGCGTTAAAGAATGCAGTGACGGGGTAAACATTTTTTGCAAACGTTAGTATCTAATATGGGCTATGATACAAGGAATACAATTTCTAGTTTTGTGATTGGTTGCACCACCCACATCATGCTTCAGAAATAGATCTCAACTTCTGCTCCACATTTATTCTTGTCACTGCCCTTGTGCTAGTAGAAACATGTTTGTTTATTAGTAAAAAAGGTCCCTTAGAGTTCGGCGGACAGGTTCCTCCATCATAAATCTGACATATATCTTATCCACCATATTACAAGTCCATTAAACCCGGTAAAAATACGGCAGGCGAGATATCCATCACATTTGTAATCTGGCCAAAGTCACTATCTTATTAGGTCCAGTAAAAGCTTTCAATCCCTAGTAGCTATAGCATGGAACAGACAGGCTTAACATAAAGAAAATATGTAAAGCATTTAAAAGTACCAAAGCAGTTAAAACACAATATAACAAAAATCTCACTCTAATTTACAAAAGTAAAGTAAAATGTAATAAACAACCTGACAGCAAAATGACAAAAATTCAATATGAGGAACCGGAAATTTGAGTTTTAGAAGATTTAAGGAAAAATAGTGCCAAGAAATCCTAAGCGCCAATGATAGAATATAGTCAAGGAGAGCAGGATGTAGGTGTAATTTCAGGCCAACAGCGATGGAGCAAAGGTTGGATACACCAATCAGGTGCATTCTACTCAGAGACTTTATCTTGAGACTAAGTGGGTCAAGGTTGCAGGCTGGACTGTATCCAAGGAAGTCCTCTGAAACTCAGCGAGCCGTTGGATGCGGTCCCGCTGAAGCCGTTAGTTTTTGTGGAAAAGGCTCTGAGCAGGAACATTCAAAGTTTGCACCCAGGGAAACCCTCAAGTCAGCTGAATACTTTTGGTGCCTTTGCCTTGATAAAATGTCTGTTTTCTCAGTGGGGAAAGGCTGTATCCGATGATGAGTTCCACAAGGCTAGATATCTTCTCCCCGAGGGCCTGCTGAAACTCATTTGGTGCTGCAGAGAAGCTATAAGCATAGAAAACCTGTTTCTTCATCCCAGTGAAGTCACCCCTTGGGACGACAGGCTTGGAGGATTGGTCCCATTCCTCCATAAATGTTTTAAGTCCCAACTTTTCAGACCGCCAGACCGTCATGTTGGCAGTCCTAACAAGACTGCCTTGTTGGCGGTCTCTTAGACCACCATATTACAAGTTATACAGACACGACCGCAGACCTCCAACCAAAAAAGGCATAGGCGAGTAGGCCTGGAAATAGGCATCCGACCTCCAGCCCTGATAGCACAGCGATGAACCACTGGCCATAGTACAAGCCCAAAGTCGCAGTGGCAGGTACCTATGGCGGTCAGCCAATGGCGGTCCAAACCGCCACGGTTTTGTAGTTTCCCAAAGTAATACACAATGGCACATTAAATGGATTTCAAAACAACACATCTGACACACATTGCCACACTTGACACACCTGCAAAGGACACTATAAAACACACCCCTTCACACACCACAATCCTCTACATCAACGCCAAACACAGAAGCCGGAACTAATTATTCAACACAGCAGCACAGATACTAGGCACCACTTTTTTCTCACTCTCTATTTTCACGCCCAGCACACACTTTTATCCAGTCACATCCTTTTGCACATCCCCTCTTCAGAAAGTCACTGTCTCATTTATTTTTTCTCAAATTCCACCATGTCGCGTTCTAAAAATCCACATTATTCTGAGGGTGAGTTGAGTCATAGTGGATGAAATCATAAGAGTAGAGCCACAATTATTTGGAGCACAAGTACTGCACACTCCTCTCATTAAGAAAATGGAAATGTGGGACAGGATAGTCGATAGAATGAATGCTGTAGGCACCACCCTGCGCACAAAGGAGAACATCAGGAAGAGGTGGAACGACCTTAGCGGCAAGGTCTATTACCTTGTCTCTAGGCACCAGCTGCAGGCCAAGAAGGCTGACAGTGGCCCTCCTACTGCCCATTACATCTGTTTTTCTGGGAGGAGAATGCCTTGGCAATCCTGTATCCTGACGGCTTGACAGAAATACTTGGGGGAGAGGAGTCTGGTAAGTTACAACAATAAAAATGTCACCAAAATGCCATGCTCACTGCTCACCTTTTGCCACATTTACTGTCATTTCACTCACCAGCCCAGGGTCCACCAGTCCAAAGACCCCTGTTTGGCATCTCACAATTGAAGTGTACTCACCTGGGGGAGAACATTTGGGTATAGTGTGTGTGCTGCAGGGCTTTGCATCACTACAACTCCCAGCAGGCACTGTTCTACCACTCCAAACACCAGACCAATGTTTCCTTCTCCAAATACCTTTGTTTGTTAACTCCCAATTGAAGTGTAATCACCTAGGAAAATAACATTTGTATAGTGTATTTAGTACAGGGACTGAAATGACTACAACTCCCAGCAGGCACTGTTACTGTTAATCAAGCTACCAGCACAGTGTTCCCTTCTCCAAATACCCTTGATTGTCAACTCCCAATTGAAGCGTATTCAACATTTGTATAATGTGTGTAGTAGAGAGGGTGACCTGACTACAACTCCCAGCAGGCCCTGTATCTGTAACTCCAAACACCAGCAAAATGGTCACTTGTCTATATACCCCTGTGTGTCAACTCACAAATTAAGTATACTCACCTGGGTGGATAATATTAGTAAAGTGTGTTTAGTGCAGGGATTGATGTGATCGCTAAGGCCTGGAGGCATTGTTACTTCACTCAGCCAGCCGAGTGTCTTCTTCTCCAAAGACCCCTGTGTGGTAACTCACACATGAAGTGTTCTCACCTGGGAGGATAACATTTGTATAGTGTGTGTACTAGAGAGAGTGATCTGTCTGCAACTCCCAGCAGGCCCTGTTTCTGTAACTCCAACCGCCAGCACGGTGTTCACTTGCCCAAATACTCTGTTAGTGAACTCTCAATTTAGGTGTACTCACCTGCGGAGAGAACATTGGTCAACTGTGTGTACTAGAGAAAATGGCATGACTGCAACTCTCAGGAAGCACTGTTTAAGCAACTCCAAACACCAGATCAGTGGTCACTTTCCAAAGACCACTGTCTGCCAACTCACAATTTAAGTTTACTCAGCTGGGAGGATATCATTTGTCAAATGTGGGATGTAGAGAGAGTGACATGATTAGTAAGGCCAGGAAGGTCCTGTGCCTGTAAAACCAACCATCGGCCCAGTGTTCTCTTGTCCAAATACCATTGTTTGTGAACTCTCAATTGAAGTTGACTCACCTGGGAGGATAACATTTGTATAGGGTGTGTAGTACAGGGGGTTACCAGACTGTAACTCCCAGCAGGCTCTGTATCAGTGACTCCACACACCAGCAGAGTATTCTCTTGTCCATTGACCCATATGTCTTAATTCTCAATTGAAGTGTACTCACCAGGGAGGATGATATTTGTATAGTGTGCGTAGCACAGGGAGTTACATGACTGCAACTCCCAGGAGGTCATGTTTCAGTAACTCCAGACACCAGCTCATTGGTCAGTTGTCCAAAGCCCAAATTAAGCTAACTCTCCTGGGGGGATAACATTTGGCAAGTACTGGGGAGTAGTGAGAGTGATCTGACTGCAACTCCCAGCAGGCCCTGTTTCTGTAACACTACACACCAGCCCAGTGTTCTCTTCTCCAAAGACCACTGGTTGTCAATTCCCAAATGAAGTGCAGATTCTTCCTCCAGTGGATACTCTACTACTGGTGGCGGACCCATAGGGGCATCCCCCTGTACCATCTTTGAACACCACCCCGTTCTATCACTGCCCTCCCTGTTGCTCCCCGCCCAGTTGGCCGTGCCCGCTCACCCAAGAGGATGGGCATCTCCTTTGCCGCAGACACCTCCGCCCCAGCCCCTGTAGCCCCTCCTGTCCTCAGTGAGGAGGCTACTGACCTCCTGAGAAGTATCTCTGTGGGTCAGTCAGCCATTGTGAATGCCATCTAGGAACTGGCAACTCAACTACAACAAAGAAATGCATTCCTGGAAGGCATTCATGGTGCAATGGCTGGCCTTCAGAGATCTTTTCAGGCTCTGGCCTCCTCACTATTGGCCGCAAGTCACCCCCACCTTCCATCCCCTCTCCACCTCTCTCTTCCCAATCCAAATCTCCATTCCCCTACCTTCCCAAAGCACACAGACAGATCCACAAGCATCCACATCAACACACAAGAGCAGCACACACAAACACAAGCACCACAAAGCACACTGGCATGCAAGCAAACAGCAGCCACCGACAGACACAACAACAGTCACCACTTCCCAGACATCTCCACCACCCCCAACATTACACACACCACATCAAGCATACCCACAGGCACCACACCAACAGTCAGTGGCACACCCACCACACCCAGCATACCCGCAGACACCACCCTGACAGACCCCTAGACATCCACCACAAGCACCATACCCACAGACATCACAACAGACACAGAGACATCCACCACATTCACCACCACCTGCGTCACCAGCCCAATAGAACACACTCGCATCTGCCACTCCATCCCCAGCACCTCCACCTTCCAGACCCCCAAGTCACACAAACACACTCACTCACCCACCCAACATACACCAACCAAACACAAGCATACCTCCCAAAAGCACGCATCCATGACATCCACACCAACACAGCAGACAATCACTCTCTCGACCTCCAAATCCCAACCCCCTTCTGAAGACCGTCCCTGTGTCACTAAGAAAATATTTTTTGTTGGACCTTAACTTTTCCCCTGTCCCCTCCACCCCTGTCCTAAACCTAAGAGGCCCCCACCCAACTCCAGTGCCTCCCTTCCACCTCCAAGGCCCCCCCGCCAGCACCCATACCTCTCCCCCAAGAAGAAGTCCACCCCTCCCAAACCCAAGACTGACCCCCCTCCCAAATCCAACCCCCCCAAAGATGATCCCTGGGGTACCTGCCTGCATACTTGATGCCCCTTTCTGTGGAGATTTCTTGGCAGTTAAGGAGCCAATTCTGAGCACAGTGATGTGTGTGTACAATTGCTAATGGACTGGCAAATGGCCTTGGGATTTTGACATTTACTGTTTAATAAACCCGAAACAGTTGTTGTCATAGCACTGTGTACTGTTTGTTATGGTAAGTATTTCATCCTGTGATGTCCAATTTGAGAATGTATGGTGTTAGACTTGTCCCCCTGATATGGATTATGTGTTCATGTAATGTGTGTCAGCTTGAGCTATGTTTGTGCAGACATGGTGCTAACTTTGTTTGCATTTGACTTTGCATGTGTCCATTAAGTTGTGTGTACCTTAAAGCTAGTTCCTGTAGAGGTATGTTCCATGCAGTTAGAGTTATTTGTGCTTTCTTGACTTGCACTTCCACATTGTGCAGATAGACACTCCATTTGAGGCCAGTATTGTTTGTCTCCGAGATACATGTAGGGCCATTTCCTGTGCAAATGTTAAGGGGCATGTGCAAATGGATGTGTGTCCCACTGCAGCCTTCTTCCCTGAGTGTTCCTGATGGCCCCATCCCTATTGTGCAGGCTTCGTTTGCATAGTGATCTATGTCTATTTGTCTCTCTGTCCATTGTGCAAGCCATTATCCTTACTTTGTGCTGTAATGTACTGGACGTGTGAGGCTGCCTGCAGATGAGTGTCTCCCTTTCTACTGTCTGTTTCTGCCTGCCAGGACGTGGTGGTTCAACTGCCACAGTCACATTGACAGTGTGCAACCTCATAATGTGTGTGGCCGAAACACAGGCTCAGCTTGCTTGTTTGTGCTATCTTGTGACCGTGGCGGTCTGTGCTCCATAGGCCCCCATGAGTCATAATCTGGCGGACCAACTGCCAGCTCGATGGCGGTCTGACCGCCCCCACCGCCGTGGCAGTCAACGGACCGCCAGACTTGTAGTGAGGCCCTTAGTTTGGCTTTTCATTTACAAAATCAATGCAATATTGGAGCTGCACTCTATATTTGCTTCGTTTTTTTCAATGGGTTAACATTTCATAAAAGTAATTTGTAAATCAAAATCTAGGTCTGGATAAATGTTTTTTGTGTACATGGAACCATATGGCAACCCTAAATGTGCTGTATATTGGTTCTAGGTAGATACAGCAATGGATTTTATTTGTGCAAATATGGGATTGAAGCAAACAGGCCATTAATGGCATGGGTATTCAAAGTGCACTGTTTTGAAAGAGGGGAAAGATGGAATTAGCATGCATAGAATACTGCATTGTTACGTTATGATGGTCATTCTAAAAGGGGTAAGAATGTGTGTGCTGCGTTGACACTGCATTGTTCCCTCGTCTTCAATGTGATTTTCCCTGTAGGTGGGTTAAACATACAGTGGGCATAACACGTGAATCCCCCCAGCACAAATGAGGTTTCAAACAAGCAACCTGCCCTCCACTTTTGAGGCACATATTGATCATTCAAGAGTAAGACAACTCTTCAAGGGACCTGCAAGATTGAGGAATTAATCATAGAAGTATAAACTGGGATATCTAAATAAACTGTCATTCACATTAACGCCCAGATTTATAAAAAATGGCACTGCACATAGTGCAGCGCCTCTTTTCTTGCATCCCTTTGCGCACCCTTAACCCAACCATGTATGCGTCATATTTAAAATACGGCAACCCATGTCGGTAGTCAGGGGGACTAGCGTCATCACTTTTTACGCTCGTCCGGCACTTTGCAGGACTAGTGTCTAAAATTATGATGCTAATCCTGCAAAGCACTCAGAGGCCCATAGAACACAATTGGAGCCTCTTTTTAACACCTGCACTTAGCAGGTGTTAAAAAATGCCTACACTAACTGTGCAGAGGAATCTCAAAAATTCCTTTGAGCCATCTTTATGGCCCCCCTAGCGCTGGAACGCCCCCTTGCATACTGTTGGACCTGGCTTTTTAACAGGGTCATCCCCAAACGTTTTGCCTCCTTCCTCCTATTTTTTCTGACCTGTTCTTGTTGGCTTTTGAACTCTGGGCACTTTACCACTGCTATCCAGTGCTAAAGTGCATATGCTCTATGTATAAATTGTACTGTTGATTGGTTTATCCATGACTGGCTATTTGATTTACTTGTAAGACCCTAGTAGAGTGCACTATATGTGCCTAGGGCCTGTAGATTAAATGCTACTAGTGGGCCTGCAGCACTGGTTGTGCCACCCACTTAAGTAGCCCCTTCACCTTGTCTCAGGCCTACCATTGCAAGCCCTGTGTGTGCAGTTTCACTGCCACTTCGACTTGGCATTTAAAAGTACTTGCCAAGCCTAGAACTTCCCTTTTTCTACATATGTCACCCCTAATGTGTGCCCTAGGTAACCCCTAGAGCAGGGTGCTGTGTGGGTAAAAGGCAGGACATGTACCTGTGTAGTGTATATGTCCTGGTAGTGTAAAACTCCTAAATTCATTTTTACACTACTGTGAGGCCTACTCTCTTCATAGGCTAGCATTGGGGCTGCCCTCATACATTGTTGAAGTGGCAGCTGCTGATCTGAAAAGAGCAGGAAGGTCATATTTAGTATGGCCAGAATGGTAATACAAAATCCTGCTGACTGGTGAAGTCAGATTTAATATTATTATTCTAGAAATACCACTTTTAGAAAGTGAGCATTTCTTTGCACTTAAATCTTTCTGTGCCTTTCAATCCATGTCTGGCTAGGTTTAGTTGACAGCTCCTTGTGCATTCACTCAGACACACCCCAAACACAGGGTACTCAGCCTCACTTGCATACATCTGCATTTTGAATGGGTCTTCCTGGGCTGAGAGGGTGGAGGGCCTGCCCTCACACAAAGGATTGCCACACCCCCTACTGGGACCCTGGCAGACAGGATTGAACTGAAAGGGGACCTGGTGCATTTCTTAGCCACTCTTTGAAGTCAACCCCACTTCAAAGGCACAATTTAGTATAAAACAGAGCCTCTGCCTTACCTCATCAGACACTTGCTGGAGAAGAAACCTGAACCAGAAACTACATCCTGCCAAGAAGAACTGCCTGGCTGCTCAAAGGACTCACCTGTCTGCTTTCTACAAAGGACTGCTGCCTTGCTGTTGGCCTGCTGCCTTGCTGAACTCTTTTCTGGCTGTAAAAGTGCTCTCCAAGGGCTTGATAGAGCTTGCCTCCTGTTCACTGAAGTCTCAGGACCAAAAAGACTTCTCTTTTTCATTTGGACGCTTTGTGCGCCGAAAAGTTCGACGCACAGCTTGCTCCGCGACAAGAAAATCGCCGCACGCCGACGCGTAAGGGCCGACCAGAACTTCGACGCACGGCCTCGCATGGACAACGCCGCCTGACTTCCAGCGAGGAAATCGACGCGACGCCTGCCTTGAGAAAGAAAATTCCGCGCACAGCCTCCCGGAATGACGCGCAGCCAGAAAACAAGCCGAAGAATCCACGCACAGACGCTGGGACATCTGGTAATCCGGCGATCCATCGAAGGAGACGGTCCGCGTGCCGTAAAACTTCCCTGAGTGAAAAATAACGACGCAAGTCCTTCTGTGAAGGGGCGCAACCAATGCACACACAATATTTCCTCCCGTAGAACGACGCACGTCTCCCCACGTGAAAAATAACGACGCAAGTCCGTGTGTGAAGGGTCCTAACCGACGCACACACCATTTTCCACGCATCTCCTCTTCTGCGGCCCTCTGGGAGATTTTCCACTCCAAACCAGGTACTTTGTGCTTGAAAGAGACTTTGGGGGTCATTCTGACCTCGGCGATAAAAGGCGCTTACTGCCGGTCAGAAGACCGCCATAACACCGCCGCGGCCGCGGTAAACCGCCACGGTCCTTCTGACCCGCAACTTGCAAACCGCCAAAAACCCGACATCCACAAAAGTCCGCCACACCAAAGGTCAGCGAAAAAATGGCGATGACCAAACCTCCACCGTCACGCCAACAGAAATACGCCCATACCATTCCGACCCACAAATCCACGCAGCGGTCTTTCAAAAGCGGTATTCCATTGGCGGTACACACCGCTGCGGTCAAAATACACACACACATAGAAAACTCAGCCACATTGGTCAGTTTGAAACACACACACCTGATACACATTCTAACACCACTCCCACACACCCAACACAATATAAAACACACACCCACATCACCCACAAACCCCTACGACCCGAAATTATTGACGAAGGCTAGAGAGAGAGCACAGAATAGACAATCCCACAACACAGAGGCACACAACACCATCACCGACACAGAATCCACGCACCAAACACCACACACCACCACACGCACCACACTCATCACCACAAACGCCACCCCACACCTCATCCACACCACCCCATGGCACCCCAAAGACACCCCAGGTTCACTGACGCAGAACTCAGGGTCATGGTGGAGGAAATAGTCCGTGTAGAGCCCCAGCTCTTCGGGGCACAGGTGCAGCACACCACAATTGCCAGGAAGATGGAGCTATGGCAAAGGATAGTGGACAGGGTCAACGCGGTGGGACAGCATCCACGCAATCGGGATGACATGAGGAAGTGCTGGAACGACCTACGGGGGAAGGTGCGTTCCATGGAATCAAGGCACAACATTGCGGTGCAGAAGACTGGTGGCGGACCCCCACCTAGTCCCCCAGAATTTACAGCATGGGAGGAGGAAGTCTTGCACATCCTGCATCCTGAGGGCCTCGCAGGAGTAGGCGGAGGAATGGACTCTGGTAAGGCAAATCTTCACTACTGCTTCCCACCCCCACCCCACCTGCATGCCAAATCATACCCCCACCCTCACCCCCACCCCCATCACACCAACTCCTTGCAAATGGCTCACCATCACAACCCACCCATCCCAACACCAAGCCCTGCATGCGACCACAAAGCATGGACACCCATCACCAAAGCATGCCCACTGTGGTGGTTGGTGTGCTTTTTGAGTCGTCTTCTGACCATGATTATGAAATTGACTCTACATCTGAGGCAGAGGAGGAAGTGCAAGATTCTGGAAGTGAATTTTCTGTCAGAGAGGAAAAATCTGATGATGAAGCCACTCGCAGTACAGATGAAGGGCCTGTTTTAGAGGAGGACACTGATGTGCCAATGGTGCAGCAGCCAGCGGCTGAAAGGCTTCCCATTGGAAGACCTGAGACGTGGGTTGCACCAAACATGGAGCAGCCACCGTTGGCTGCGTTTACTGGTTTCCCAGGGTGTCATGTTAATAAGGAAAACCTTTTGCCTGTCAACCTCTTTGAGTTGTTTATGGCCTATATATTTTTGGAAGAGATTGTTGAGCAGACTAATTTGCATGCAGAGCAGTATTTGAGGGACAACGCTGCCAGACTTAGGCCACACTCTAGAGCTAGCCGGTGGATTCCCACAAATCTGGAAGAGTTGAAAAAGTTCTTGGGTTTAACTTTTTTGATGGGGCTGATAAGGAAGCCATCACTGTCTTCATATTGGTCTACTAGTCCCTTGATGGCAACTGCTGTATTTCCTGCAATCATGAGTCGTAACCGGTGTGAGCTTCTACTTCAGATGTTGCATTTTGTAGATAATGCTTTAGCCTTGCCACGAGATCACCCTCATTCTGACCGTCTTTTTAAGATTAGACCTGTCCTTGATCATTTGGTAGATCGGTTTTCAGAGATCTATGTTCCAGGCAAAGAAGTATTTGTAGATGAGTCTTTGGTCCTGTTCAAGGGTTGTTTGGTTTTTATGCAGTAGATTACTAGCAAGCGGGCACAGTATGGAATTAAATTGTACATGCTGTCTGAAAGTAGTACAGGATATGTTTAGAATATCCAGGTCTACACTGGTAGGGATTGCAGTACTGACCCCCCTGGCTGTCCACCCACTTTTGGAGTTAGTGAGAAAATTATGTGAGATCTTGGTAGACAACTGTTTTACAAAGGTCACCATTTATATGTGGATAACTTCTACACTGGAGTTCAGTTGTTCAATGAGTTGTTCAGAGTGGACACTGTTGCTTGTGGCACAATCCGCTCTAATCAGAAAGGCTATCCAAGAGAGCTCATCTGTAAAAAACTTGAGAAGGGACAGTGCAGTGCGTAATGATGAGATGCTAGCTCTGAAATTTGTAGACAGGAGGGATGTGTACATGCTAACTGCCATCCATGATGAGAGTACTTCACCTGTGGCTGTTTGGAGTCAAGTTGCTGAAGTGCGCAAACCTGTGTGCATTTTAGACTACAATAAGCACATGGGTGATGTTGATAGAGTAGATCAGAGGTTGGAACCTTACACTGCAGCTCATAAGTCTTATGTTTGGTATAAGAAATTAGCGGTTCACCTGTTCCACTTGGCAATTGGTAATGCTTTTGTTGTGTTCAAGGATAGTTCTCCAGAGTCAAGGATGACATTTTTTAAATTTCAGGAGTCTATCATAGCGAGCCTTGTTGTGCTGGAACAGACAAGAGTTCTTAGAGAAGCAGTGGTGGAGGATGTGGCTAGATTGAAAGATCGTCACTTTGCTGAGCACATTCCTCCCACGGCCAAAAAACTACTTTCCTGCTAACGAGATGTAGAGTTTATGCTCGAATAGGTATCAGGAAGGAGACTAGGATGTACACACAGAAGAATTATTGGGAAATACCGTGAGCGTAAACTGCTGTTTTATATTTTGATATGTTCAGTTTAACGGTTTGCATTACTGTCATGTATTCAGTTAAAGCTTTTGTGTTTGTAGTTTTGTACTTATTTATAATTAGTCATTTCTTTGTTGTTTAAAAAAAAGTGATGGTGGTGTGCATGGAATGGCGGTGTGTGTGGCGTGGCGCTTGGCTGGCGGTGTAAATATTGACATGCTGTTGGCTACTGCACACACTCCCATCAGCTGGTGTGATTGTTGTATCAGACATGAGGGCGTATGTAAGTGATGGGCCCTTGAGTGGCACTGTCTGTCGATGTGAGTGTTGTAGTGTGCTGGGCCCGTGGCTGGTGGCGTGAATGGTCTTGTGCATGTCATGTATGAAAGGTGTGTGAATGGACTGTAAAGCGGTTGGTGCCTTGTCGTGGCTTTACAGCTCACGAGCTGTGAGTCATTGGTTCAGTTTTTTGGCCTTTCAGTTATTAACAGTGCATTTCAATTTTGTGAAATCTCTTGTTAATAAAATTTGATCTACTGAACCATCACTCACCCTTGTGCCAAATCTAACCAGTATGTGTGGTAAAAATAACAAAACGTGCTCCGCTGTAATCAGGTGTTGCAGCACACCTGTGACATGCTAGGTGTCTCGGGTGGGACCCCGATGATGAAGCATGCCACCAACTTGGTTGGTGGGTGAGGGGTCTTTTTAACATAACCTAAGTGTGTTTCTTTTCACAATTTTAGTGTTTGGAACATCACATAAGTATGTGAACACATCAGAAAGATCCATTGCAAAACTAACTGTGTTCGGGGTTGGGGTGCACCTATGTTTTTGGCCCCGGGTGCGGCCTTCTTCTAGGGAAACCTACCAAACACAGACAGGTTTTAAAACTAGACACCCCAAAGAGTACAGGGAGGTGTGGCTTGCCTGGATCCCCCAACATTTTCTTACCCAGACTCCTCTGCAAACCTCAACATTTGCTTAAAGAATCATATTTTCCTAACTTTTCTTTGTAGGATCACCGCTCTGGCACAAATTTCCTACCACCCAGCATTCCCCTCAGTCTCCCAAGTAAAACGATACCTCACTTGTGTGGGTCCCCAAAGCAGAGTCAACCTAAAAGGTGTATAAAATAAAAATATGTGCTTATCAACTCGCTGCGCTAACCCCTCAATCTCTATAGGTTATTGGCATTTTTCTGTTGCAGACACCTGGGCCACCCACACAAGTGAGGTATCATTTTTATCAGGAGACTTGGGGGAGCATAGTGGTGGAAGGTAATTTGTAGCTTTTCTCAGATTTCAGAACTTTCTGTCACCGAAATGTGAGGGAAAAGTGTTTTTTTAGCCATATTTTGAGGTTTGCAAAGGATTCTGGGTAACAGAACCTGGTGAAAGCCCCACAAGTCCCCCTATCTTGGATTCCTCTAGGTGTCTAGTTTTCAAAAATGCACAGGTTTGGTAGGTTTACCTCAGTGCTGGCTGAGCTAGAGGCCAAATTCCACAGCTAGGCACTTTCTAAAACACAGCTCTGTTTTCTTTCGGAAAATGTGATGTGTCCACGTTGTGTTTTGGGGCATTTCCTGTCACGGGCACTAGGCCTACCCACACAAGTGAGGTTCCATTTCTATCAGGAGACTTGGGGAAACGCTGTGTGGGAGGACATTTGTGGCTCCTCTCAGATTCCAGAACTTTCTGTCTCCAAAATGTGAGGTAAAAGTGTTTTTTAGCCAAATGTTGAGGTTTGCAAAGGGATCTGGGTAACAGAACCTGGTGAGAGCCCCAAATGTCACCCCATCTTGGATTCCTCTAGGTGTCTAGTTTTCAAAAGTGCACATCTTTGGTAGGTTTTCAAAGGTGCCGGCTGAGCTAGAGGCCACAATCTACAGCTAGGCACTTTGCAGAAAACACGTCATATTTCAATGTAAAAATGTGATATGTCCATGTTGCATTTCCTGTTGCGAGCTTTAGGCGTACACACGCAAGTGAGGTATCATTTTTATTGGGAGACTTGGTGGAACACAGAATAGCAAAACAAGTGTTATTGCCCTTTATCTTTCTCTACATTTTTTCCTTCCAAATGTAAGACAGTGTGTAAAAAAGACGTCTATTAGAGAAATGCCCTGTAATTCACATGGTAACATGGGCACCCCGGAATTCAGAGATGTGCAAATAACCACTGCTTCTCAACACCTTATTGTGTGCCCATTTTGGAAATCCAAAGGTTTTCTTGATACTTATTTTTCACTCTTTATATTTCACCACATGAATTGCTGTATACCCGGTATAGAATGAAAACCCATTGCAAGGTGCAGCTCATTTATTTGCTCTGCGTACCTAGGATTCTTGATGAACCTACAAGCCCTATATATCCCCACAGATGTAAGGGTATATTGCTTTTAAAAATCCAACATTGCAGGAAAAGGTTACAGAGTAAAACGTGGAGGAAAATGGCTGTTTTTTCACCACAATTCAATATTTTTTTACTTCAGCTGTTATTTTCTGTAGGAAACCCTTGTAAGTTCTACACAAATTACCTCTTGCTGAATTCAGAATTTTGGCTACTTTACAGAAATGTTTAGCTGTCTGGGATCCAGCATTGGTTTCACACCCATTTCTGTCACTAACTGGAAGTAGTCTAAATGCACAAAAAATAGTAAAAATGGGGTATGTCCCAGTAAAATGCCAAAATGGTGCTGAATAATTGGGGTTTCTGATTTAAGTCTGCCTGTTCCTGAAAGCGAAAAGATGGTGATTTTAGCACCACAAACCTTTTGTTGATGCCATTTTCAGAGAAAAACCCACAAGCCTTCTTCTGCAGCCCTTTTTTTCCCATTTTTATGAAGAAAGCAACATTTTTGCTGTATTTTGGCTAATTTCTTGGTTTCCTTCTTGGGACCCCACAAAGTCTGGGTACCTCTAGAATTCCTAGAATGTTGGAAAAAAGGACGCAAATTTGGCGTGGGTAGCTTATGTGGACAAAAAGTTATGATGGCCTAAGCGCGAACTGCCCCAAACAGCCAAAAAAAGGCTTGCCATCTGAGGGGGAAAATGCCTGGCAGCGAAGGGGTTAATGTGAATATGCGAGGCAAAGCTAATGTCTTTCCTAATGAAGGGTAATGTGGCAGCCATACTCCCCCTACTGCTGGAAAACATACTAAGATAAATTTACAAAGCTAAACAAGGAAAAACTCAAGCGTTCAAAAGTAAAACATGCCACAGTTGTAAATAGTCCTGACTCTCAAAAAGAAAGGTAAAATCCAAATAGTATTTCAAAATAAAGCTATACCCGTGTGGTCGCAAATGCAATAAGGCAATGGGACAGGGTTAACAAAAAATAAGTTTGTTCTATGACTATAACATTGAAAATGTCTGTTAGGGTGTTGCAAACTTTAAACAAGAAATACAAGTTGAAATGTAAGTATGACAGTAAAAAAGAAAAAGAAACCATTAACAGTAATAATCTGATGATCATCGAAGGACAATCAAATCCATGCACCATGGACGCCAACAACCATAAGTTCACACACCTACCTATATCATTAACCTTGAAAACAGCTTGTAGCGCCAGTTTACACATCATTGGGGGGCACGCCACTGGCAACAGGTACATGTTTCAACCTATACACACTCAGTAACATACATCAACATGGACACATAAACAGTCAGAATACGTCCCCTTTGGGCAGCATACTCACACTGCACTGCAACACTACACAAATACACACTGCCACACATCTCATGCACAGGGAAACTGAAGGCTACATAACATTGTCACACACATCAACAAAAACACACCTACAGCACATATACAAATACAACTCACACACTCCACACTGGCCAGGGACTGTCATCACATACAACACACGTATGTATCGATGTGGCATGGAACACAAACTACACCACCATTAAACAGCCCATCAATGAATTCACATATCACCCACATCACAGCACAATGGAAGAACAATGGCATGCACAAAGCACAGAGAGACAAATAGACAAAGAACACTATGCCAACTATACCTGCACATTTGGAACACCCAGGGAAGGAGACGGCTCTGGGACATACATCACTTTGAATAGGCCCCTCAAACAACATGAGCACAGGAAATGGCCCTACATGGGTCTCGGGGACAAACAATACTAAACCCAAATGTCATGCACATCTGCACAATGGGGAAGGGCAAGTCAGCAAAGCACACACAACTCCTACTGCATGGGACACACCTCTACAGGAACTAGCTGCAAGGTACAGACACTGAAATGGACACATGCACAGTCTAACACAAACACAGCTAGCACAACGTAACACACTCCATGTCTACACAAACAAAATTCAAGATGACACACATCACATGAATAAATTTGCCACACCAGGGAGACAAGTCTAACACCATACATGCCCACATTGGACAACACAAAAAGAAATATTTACCATACCAAACAGTACACAATTCCATGACACCACCGTTGCATTTCCACATGCATAACTGTGAGAAAGTAGCCTCTTTCTAGCCTTGTTACCCCCACTTTTGGCCTGTTTGTGAGTGTATGTCAGGGTGTTTTCACTGTCTCACTGGGATCCTGCTAGCCAGGGCCCAGTGCTCATAGTGAAAACCCTATGTTTTCAGTATGTTTGTTATGTGTCACTGGGACCCTGCTAGTCAGGACCCCAGTGCTCATAAGGTTGTGGCCTATATGTATGTGTTCCCTGGGTGGTGCCTAACTGTCTCACTGAGGCTCTGCTAACCAGAACCTCAGTGGTTATGCTCTCTCATTTCTTTCCAAATTGTCACTAACAGGCTAGTGACCATTTTTACCAATTTACATTGGCTTACTGGAACACCCTTATAATTCCCTAGTATATGGTACTGAGGTACCCAGGGTATTGGGGTTCCAGGAGATCCCTATGGGCTGCAGCATTTCTTTTGCCACCCATAGGGAGCTCTGACAATTCTTACAAAGGCCTGCCACTGCAGCCTGAGTGAAATAACGTCCACGTTATTTCACAGCCATTTTACACTGCACTTAAGTAACTTATAAGTCACCTATATGTCTAACCTTTACCTGGTAAAGGTTAGGTGCAAAGTTACTTAGTGTGAGGGCACCCTGGCACTAGCCAAGGTGCCCCCACATTGTTCAGAGCCAATTCCCTGAACTTTGTGAGTGCGGGGACACCATTACACGCGTGCACTACATATAGGTCACTACCTATATGTAGCTTCACAATGGTAACTCCGAATATGGCCATGTAACATGTCTATGATCATGGAATTGCCCCCTCTATGCCATCCTGGCATAGTTGGCACAATCCCATGATCCCAGTGGTCTGTAGCACAGACCCTGGTACTGCCAAACTGCCCTTCCTGGGGTTTCACTGCAGCTGCTGCTGCTGCCAATCCCTCAGACAGGCATCTGCCCTCCTGGGGCCCAGCCAGGCCTGGCCCAGGATGGCAGAACAAAGAACTTCCTCTGAGAGAGGGTGTGACACCCTCTCCCTTTGGAAAATGGTGTGAAGGCAGGGGAGGAGTAGCCTCCCCCAGCCTCTGGAAATGCTTTCAACACTGCCCACAAAGTCACATACTGCGAACAACAACACATGAGGCAGCAAGCAGGCTGAAATACACACAACTGGAGGCACACAACCAAAGTCACACAGGAACAACATTAAGCTAGAAAAGGAATTGCAGGACAAATATGTACCCAAAACAAAACAACTCTTTGGATTTATTCCAGAACCAAATGGGAAATGTCCAAGGCCATTGGCCAGACCACCAGATTTTAAAGTGCACAATACCGTGCCAACACTTGACTCCTTTTACTGCCAGGGAACCTCCACATGAAGGAGCATCACGGTAAGGTGGAAAACAGGCACCTCAGGGATTATCTGGGGATGTGGAGATGAAATTTGAAAGGGGTTTGGGCTTGAGCTTGGGGGGGTGGTCTTCTTGGGAGGGGAGGGCTTCTTCTTGGGAGGAGTGGGCTTCCTCTTTTGGGGGAGAAATAAGGCTAATTGCAGGGGAGACCTTGGAGGTGGAAGGGATGGCCTGGGAGCTGGGTGGGGTACTTCTTCTGGGTCTGGCACAGTGGTGGAGGGGGGTAACAGGGCAAAGGTTAAGTTCACACAAAAAAGTTTCTTTGACACACTGGGAGTGTCATCAGAATGCGGTTAAGATTTGGAGGTTGAGGGAGTGGTTGTAGGCTGAGTTGGTGTGGATGTCGTTGGTGCATTCTTCTGCGACGTATGCTTGTGTGTGGTGGGTGTCTGTTGGGTGGGTGAGTGGGGTGTTTGTGTGTCTTGGGGAGGTGGGTGGTGAAGGTGCTGGGGGATGTGGGATTGGTGGATGTATTTGTGTCTGCTGGGGTGGTGACTGTGTGTTGGCTGGATGTGGTGGATGTATGTGTGTCTGTAGTTGTGGTGTCTGCATGTGTGGTGCTTGTGGTCGATCTCTGCGGTCTGCTGGGGTGGTGTGTAGTGGGTATGTCAGTGAACGTTGGTGTTGTGCCTGTAGGCATGCTTTATGTTGTGTCTGTAATGCTGGGGGTGGTGGGAGTGTCCAGGGAAGCAGTGAATGTTGTTGTGTCTGTAGGTGGCTCTTGTTTCTGTGTGTGCTGATGTGTTTTGTGGTGCTTGTGTTTGTTTGAGCTACTCTTGGGTGTTGAGGTGGATATCCGCAGATCTGTCTGTGTGCCTTGGGTAGGTAAGGGGAAGGGGGTTTGGATAGAGAAGAGGGAGATGGAGTGGGGACGGAAGGTGGGGGCAACTGGCTGCCATCAGTGAGGAGGCCAGAGCCACAAAAGATCTCTGTAAGCCAACAATTGCACCATGAATGCCTTCCAGGATGTGTTGGTTTGGTTGAGTTGTATGGCCAATCCCTGAATGGCATTGACGATGGCTGACTGACCCACAGAGAGCATGCTCAGGAGGTCAATGGCTTACTCACACTAACAGGGGTAACAGGGCGGGTCAGAGGTGCCTGCGGCAAAGGAGACACCCAACCTCTTAGATGAGCTGGCACAGTAAACTTGGTGGGGAGAAACAGAGAGGGTGGTGATAGAACGGGGGTGGTGGACAAGGATGGTAGAGGAGGGTACCCCAGTTGGTCCACCACCACTAGGAAGTGGCCACTGGAGGAAGAATCCAATGATGAAAACAATGTTCTGGTCTCTCCCGTGGCACTCCCCTTGACCTCTGGGCCACTGGGTCCCTTTGTGTCATTTGTGTCTTGCCCTGAGGTCCCATGGCCAGACGCTTCCCCACTCGGCTTGGCCCCATCTGTTAGGACTCACACCCACACATGCACGCTTCTTGCTGCATCCTCACAAAATAAATCAGCATGTATGAAGAACGGTGAAACATGTCATGAATGTGTTTACAGCACAGCACTTCCATGTAACGTGTGAGGAAAACTACATTACTTGTTTGTTTATATTGATAAAAGCAAGTGTTGTCCCGTTTGTGAACTGTGTGCCAAGTGGTTTATGGAGACATCGAATGTCCTTCATATGAATCCTCAGAAGTGTTTGATGACTCATCACCAGCCTGTGTCTGATGACTCAGCACTAGAATTCCTTCATATGAATCATCAGAATTGATTGATGACTCATCACAAGCATGTGTCTGATGACTCATCACCAGTCTATAAATAGAACTGCCAAGGTGTTTCTTGTGCTTCGCTTCAAGACTTCCTTCTCTCAAAGGTGATTCTTTCAGAAGTCGTCTTTTCAGTGCAAGGCCTCATTGGAGCTTCCCTCTCTGGAGCGGATTACTTTTGAAGCGGCTGGAGAACTTACAAGCAGTATTCCATCTTCCTCAAATAATTGAAACATTCCAGGAGAAGTCGGTTTGTGAGTAATTCCCCTCTTGTTTCCCTGTTTTCAGCCTTCTTAAGGTTAGTGAACTTTTAGTGCATTATGAAAGACATTCGTCAATGCTGACAAACCTGTGATACAAGACTATTTTCCAAAGACAGCTTGAGAAGTACTTTTAAAAGCAGCATTGAAGTTAAGTGTTGTGAATTCCTGTAAGCATTGCTCTATATCTATGCAAACTAAATGTTTATTCTGATTGTTTTGGAGCGAGTCTATTGTGTGAAAACGAATAATTCGTAAGTTTGACTTTATAATGATTTTGTTGGGAGTTACAAAAGCGTGCTTAATAGTTGAGCAATCGAGCGCTAATGATTATTGTGACTTTGCTGAAAGACTCAGTGATTGTCCAATCGAATGATAATAATTATTGTTATTTTGCTGAAAGTCTTTGTGATATTTGTAGTTCATTTGTTTTTGATTTGTTTTTGGTCTTAGAATTACTGTACCAAGCCCTGAGACAACTTTCTTAGAACAACAGTGACGCTCCTTTGTGAACCAGTGTTTTGTTTCTCTTCCCTTCCCAAATCCCTGTTCCCTATCCCTTTCCCCCAGAGGCTATTCGCTCATTCCCTGTTCATTTCAGATGCAAGAAAATAGTGTTTAAGGGTGAGGATTTTATTCTGTTCGCTCCCGCGGAACCTGAAATTCAGGTGAGTGGACATGGTCTTGTCACCATCTACTTCACTTGCCAGTGCTGATGCTGCAAATACAAAGGAGAATAGTGTCACCAGCAACAAACTCCACCTATGTGACCCATACATGTGCCATAACGTATGCATGCATGCCAACCGGATTTTCTAAAATTTCCCACAGGAAAATCTGAATCTCAGACATCTACAATTGCATGGCTGAAGTAATTCAACCACAATAACCATACAACTATGAGACCTCTTCACTGTCAAAGCTATGTTCCATGCAGCAGACCTCAGTTATCTATTGGCAAACAATAGTATCAAAATCTAAAATCCATTCCCACATATCCCACACAAGGTCATGCACACATCTATTTGTCACATACATAATGAACCAACAATAAGAAATTATGCCCTGAAATCCTGCAATGTTGCTTACGAAAGTACAATATCCTGGAGCAGGTCACATGGAAATATTCATGTCACACTGGAAACATATAAACAATGTACACTTCACCAAGTGGCATATGTCCCAGTAGAGTCAAGGAGGTAGTATCAATGTTACTCAGATAGGCCTCACATGTGGCATTGAAAGGAACACTGTTGATGTCAAGTCCAGTATGTCAGGGAGAGATGTCCCCAGAATACCCAAAACAAAGAATTAGCAATCCCCAGGATAGTCACCACTAATGTCTGACACCCATAACAATGGAATTCTCTGAGTGTTTCTGCAGAAGTCATCTGTCCTTTGCATGTTGGAGAGACAGAGACCTTGCAAGGATTAATAGAAGGCCCTCAACCTGTTGCCCAATGAGAAGCAATATCACTATCCACATCTTGGGCATGCCAATCCTGGTGTCTGTCTGTGGATGAATGCTTGTACTCAAACCCATGTGATGTCAACATCACTGTAAGTCACTCCATGATGCATGCCAACAATTGGGACACAATCCTTAAACATTACACATGTGCAGTGCACTTTTCTACATGAATCCACATCAAGGTCATAGATAAACATAAAATGGTTCCACAATCTGGCCCTCATTATGACATTGGCAGTAAATCCCATTTACCGCTACTCTGACTGCCGCAAACATACCACCGCAGCGGATATCCGTTCTCCATATTATGACACACACACACCAATCCGTCACTACTCAGCCATACACACAAGTCTGCCACACCAAAGGTCACTGATAAACTGGCGGTATCCAAACCCACACCGTTACGCCAACAGAACTACACCCACCATATTATGACCCATGAATCACCACGGTGGATGTTCAATGGTGGTAATGGCGGTACTCACCACTGCGCTCAAAATACACACACTCAAACAAAACAAAAGCACATTGGACAATTCAAACTATACACACCTGACACACATATACATACCACACACACCCCCCGCTATAAAACACACACCCACACTTCCCACAACCCATTACGACTACAAACCATTGCCACGAGACAGGCATCACAACCACAGACAAGACCAGAGCCACACACCACCATCACCTATATACCACCCACACACCTTGCAACACACACCCCAACACATCACCCTACACACCCTCACCCACACTACTCACACAACACCCATGGCATCACAACGACACCCCAGATTCTCTGAGGAGGAGCTAAGGGTCATGGTGGAGAAAATCATCCGGGTAGAGCAACAGCTATTCAGATCACAGGTGCAGCAGACGTCCATTGCTAGGAAGATGGAGCTATGGCGGTGAATTGTGGACACGGTCAACACCGTGGGACAGCACCCCAGAACAAGGGATGACATCAGGAAGAGGTGGAACGACCTACGGGGAAAGGACGTTACACAGCAGCAAGACACCAAGGGGCATATTTAGGAAAAATTTTGACGCACAATCAGCGCAAACGTTGCCCCGTATTTAAACTTTGACGCCCGAGCCAGCGGACGACAAAATTCCGCCATGTGCGTCATTTTTTGGATGCGGCAACCCACCTTGCGTTAATTATATGCAAGGTAGGCGTTCCCGTCCAAAAAATGGCTTAAACGGCCGTGCGTCGTATTTATGCTTTCGGGCAAAAATGACGCACGGCCGGGAGGCGGAGCCAGAAAATGACGCACAGCCCGATTTGCGTCAAAAATTAACGCCTGGGTCAGGGCAGGTGTTAAAATGGGGCAAACACACCTGTATTTAATCAGAACACACAGAACAAACAGCACAGCAGCAGAGCAGCAACAGGGAGCCATGGAGGTGATACTAATCCAGCGTGCACGCAGATGCAGAGCCCAGCAGCAACAACAGCATCTACAACAACACCAGCAGGGACCCTAAAGGCAGCGCATAAGGCAGGAGAGGATATTCCGCCCAAGAACCTCCCTGCAGGGCCTCAGGGAACACAACATCATACAGAGGTACCGGTTGAACTGGCAGGCCATTCAGCAGCTGCTGCGCAACATTGAACAGCAGTTGGCCCCCACTTTGGTGACACCCCGCACCATCTCAACAGAAACAAAGCTGCTTGCCGTACTTCAAATGCTGGCAAGTGGCTCTTTCCAAACAACTGGTGCCCTGGTTGGCGGAATATCACAACCATCATTCTCTGCCTTTTTGCCCAAAGTACTGGATGCCATCATTGGACTGACACCCCGCCACATCTGCTTCCCTAACACACTGCAGAAGCATCAGGAAACAAAACAGGGGTTCTACCTCATCAGTGGCTTCCCACACGTCCTTGGTGCAATCGACTGCACACATGTACAGTGCCACCTGCTGCAATTGAACACCTCTACCGCAACAGGAAGCACACACATTCCATCAACGTGCAGGCCATAGTCGATCACCAGGGAATGTTCACCAACATCGTGGCTAAATATCCTGGGAGTGTACATGACTCATACATCTTCCATCACTGCACCATCAATGAACACTTCCAGGATGGGCGGTATGGCAATGGACTACTTGTTGGTAAGTACAAAAACCTACTTATATACACACTGCACAGCAACCCTCTAGGACACACAACACATACACCACAACAGCAACATGTCAACAGGAACACACTTAGGTCGTGACATCACTAGCCATGTTTATTAAGTCACCATTGAACCTGTCACACATTGGAAATTACTGTACAGCCTTATGTTAAGACGTTAATGAGTGTGGTTGCCTAAATGTCACCTTGCAAATTGTAAGTGTCCCAATGACCTTCACATTAATACATTGCATAAGTTTCAAGGTATGGGATGTCCAGGGTACTTTGATATGAACGTGTTAACAACACTTTCAATTTTAACTGTGCATGGAACTATCATCTCACCCCCAGTGAAGACACACGGACACCTGTATCACAAGTCACAATGCTAAGGAGGGCACACTGTACTGCAAATCCCAAAACATACTGCTGACAAACGGTTAGCAGACAAACACTTGTTCAGCCAAGGAAACAACACAACGCAGATGGTACAGCCTACAAGCATAGGATGCCACATTAGTACACAAAAGAGTCACAGACAACACAAGACAACTACTTCCATAAAAGGTCTTTTCAATAGTGCCAGCTACATCAACATGATCCCATTCATTTTCTCTTGCAGCTGATCAGGGGTATGGCATCCAGCCATGGATTATGACACCATTTGGTAACCCAAGTACTGCTGCAGAGTGTGCATACAACGACGCCCATAGGAGGACACGCAGCATTGTCGAGCGGACCTTCGGCATCCTCAAGTCAACATCACTGGTGGTAGCCTCCTATATTCCCCCGAGATGGTCTGTAGAATCATCCTCACATGTGCAATATTGCACAACATTTGTATCAAAAGAAACATTCCCCTCCTGGAACCAGAGCCACACATGCCTGAAGAGGAGGAAGAGGAGGATGCTGGCCTGCAACAGGAGGGGGAACTACAGAACACGGCCGCTGGTATAGGCAGGCGGCAACAGATTGTAAATAATTTCTTCTGAATATGATCACCTTCACCACTTTAGTTAACTAATTTAAATAAACACCTATTCTAATCACCACATCATGGTCTGGCTATTCCTTTTTGCACACCTTCATCTCTACTTATCAGAATAAGAGTGTTGCCTCATGGAGCATTGCTGAGATACTGAGTAGGACACGGAACATCCCAGAGCTAATGTGATGCCTAACATACAATGGTCACATACACACACACTCTTAATGACATATATCATGTACATATCTCCTTTGAAGGCCAATTGCAGAGGACCACAACTATTTCACACATACATGTTGAAAGCAAGGTCCAACGCAGCATATGGCACACAACTATGACACCATCACTCAATAAGGGGAAAACAAGCCTCATACATGAGGCAGTCAATGTGCTTGGCATCAGTTACAGGAATGCCTGACCAGACCCTTGACAGCAGTTAGTCCAACTGCATCAAATATTTGCAAGGACTATCTGTGACTAGAGTTCCATAGAAGCAGAACATAGACAGCACAAGTGCCACACATATGACATGCATTGCGCACATGACATTCCTTGTACATGTCAGGCCATTTCCTAATTCATTACACACCCATGCACCTGGTCACAACCCACCTGTCGGAAGACGTCCCTGGAATACTAAGATGTGTACCCTGATAATACCTCCTCTACACACACAGACCAACATTAGCAAACCAGTGTGCTACACCCTTTCCTATGGTATGCCATTGTCATAGAACATATGACTGCAAGGACGTCAGGTCAATTTATACACTGTCTTCTAGTTTCAAAGCCCTGTTAGCACATGTAGATTGCTTCCCCTTGTGAAAATGTCTGTTGGCCCTTAGAATGCAAGTCTCACCTACAGGACTGGTGAGAAACAGATGCAGCCCACTCCTATGATCACCTCCATGCACACCACACATTTCAAAAAGCACTGCCCATGATGATGCCTGGAACAGCACAGGAGTTGCCATTATGTCAAATACACCATCAACCATTGATACTAATTAAGCCGTGTAACACAGCCACTGGGTTCATTTGTCACCTTCAAAAAACACAGGACGTACACAGTTTGACATGTCAACTGTCTACTTTGTCCTCAAAACAGTCTCAGTCAGACCACTGATTACATAACTTGTCAAGTAACTGGATCCTGAATCACCTTGCATTCTGTCAGCCTGACTGGCAACTGTCTGTGCGTCTCACTAAAGTATCCCTGTGTCTACAAATGTACCACACTCGCGTTAGCAAACCTGCCATTCATCAGGGGGCATTGGGCATGGGCTTCTTCCATGCATACCCAAATACATTGTACAGCATCATCTGCCTTTTAACTGTACCATTTGAGTTACATCCTCTTGGAAAAGCAAAATTCATGGCCCATCCCTTGTCTGGGTATGCATGAATGACAAAGTGTGACAGTGTCCCAGGGCCGTAGGCAGGAAATGGGTATGGGGTTTTCAGCACAACCAGCAACCTCTGATAATGTCCATGAATAATACACAAATGTCAGGACCATGACAGTTCACACACAGCATCACAGTGCGTACAACATAGTGATGGGCCGTGTGTGGTGAATAGCTGCGAGAATAATCAGCACAGAGGCTATGATGTTCCCAAATGCAGTGGGAAGTGCAGAGGCCAACCTGTGTACAAATGTTGTAATGACACCTGCCGGAACAGGACACCTGAGACATTATCTCACTCAGCACACCAAGGTTGCCCTGTTGACTGTCTCATTACAAGTCTTTAGTGACAGGGTGGGACCATCCACATGTTGGTTCACATGTCCACATCTACTTTACTCACACTGATCAACCAAGTATACTCAGTAGTTACAGGAATAGCTGCCACTGACTCATGATGAGTCCTGGACCGAACTGTGACAAATTACACCCCAAACAATCTACAGGATCATCATTGGACCACACACATGAACAAGACACCTATGTGCAATTGATCACTGGAAATATGTGGGCACGTGCTGTCTTGTATGCTGGTCCACCACAGCCACTTGATAGTTGGGGCTCAATTCTATGGCCTCAACTGTAGTGTCATCATACATATGAGATTCACCCTTGTCTGTCTGTGCAAATAATATGGCACCCACTTCCTCAATGCATGTGTATGACTCACTGTGGGATTCACCAACTAGTG
Organism: Pleurodeles waltl; assembly: GCF_031143425.1. Taxonomy (NCBI): domain Eukaryota; kingdom Metazoa; phylum Chordata; class Amphibia; order Caudata; family Salamandridae; genus Pleurodeles; species Pleurodeles waltl. The sequence goes on from NC_090443.1 coordinate 904,665,170, forward strand.
CCTAGGAAGCTCTTACCAATACTCTAGGACATAGGATGTAGAAAATGTGGACCATTGACATGAACAAGCGTCTGCCATCCATCTGGTGCATGCTATGTCACATGTGGTGTCTACGTGACCCTAAAACTTGGAAGTACACTTTCCGGGTGTTGTTACATGTATGACTAATACATGCCCTTGCTCATTTTCAATTTGACTTGCATCTAAGGATTGGACACATGGACATCACATTCATACAACCATATGTACAATTATGCTTCATGTGATTCACACACACTTGGTCAACCAACACATTAGTTGTCAAAGCACACACTTTGAGCCAAAGGCATTTAGGTATTGTACATCACATTGCTATCCTCTTGTTCTGCCAAACATGCACAATTTGTGCAACACATAAATGTAGGCCACACTTATGACCATCTATTGCGTCAGCCAACTGTAAAAATACTGTGAAGGGTGTAGTGGATGATGTTCCGCTGCAGTATGATGTCACACATGTGAACATACACCATCAACACCATACTGTCTTCAATTAGCCAATCTCTGATGTGTTCCAAATGTAAAATAACCAGAAAACAAGTAAAAATGCCCCAAACCAGTTAATGCACTGTAATTTTGACGTCCCTAGCGGTGTGCGTCATTTTTTGTTTACCAAAACTGTATTTGTGTCATTTTTTTGACGCACAGGAGTGAAATTTAGCCCGCATCCAGATATTTGTACAGTCCATGTATCATTATGTGGATGCGGGTTAATATTCACGTCTGTGCGTCAAAAACAATGACGCAAATACAGTTTTGGTAAACGAAAAATTACGCATAACGCGAAAAAGGCGTGACTTTTCATACAGGAAGTGATGTAATAGGATATCCTGTTTACAGATCATGTACAGTGGATGTACTTTCACTTTCACTTTGCAGTCTATGATCCTTCTAGACTGTGTGGCTGTGTAGAGAGAGTTGTCCAGAGATTTTGTGCTGTTTTTGTCCTGTGTGCTATCTGTAAAGTCCTTTTGTGAAATAAATATTGTTTGTGTATACTGTAGTACTGTGTTTTGTCTACATTTGACCATTTATCTTGTGTTTTGCTTGTTTGTGGGAGTCTGTTGTGGGTAGTGTTAGTTTGGGGATAGTTGGGCTCTTTTAGTGTTTAGGTTTACTTTTTTTCTGTCTTTGTACCCCTACTTTCACCCTTTCACCCTTTTCCCCTTTCTATTTCTTTTACCCCTATTCCTTATCATCACTTATAAGTGTGTCTGGTAGGCCACGTCTTGGCAGGATGGGGGAAGAGGAGTTGGGGGGCTTCATCTGGCTGGTGACGCATTTCTTGTCACTCATGATCCAGGCAGGGGGCCGGGTCATACAGGGGTATCCGACAGAGGCGCGCAGAATCCGGTGGGGAAAGGTGCTGCGTCACCTACAGCGTGTGTATGCCAGCCAGAGGAGTGACCACCAGCTGAAGCACCGGTGGGCTGACCTCATCACCAGGGAGCAGGATCTCTTGGACCACCTGGGAATCATGATTGGTGGCACTGTTGGTGAGTACGACTTATGTTAACCTCTTCTGTGCCTTGGACGAGATGATCTCGTCCAAGGCTACAGTTCCCCTGTGCCTTGGACGAGATCATCTCGCGCCCCCCGTGCACCCCCCTCCCCCCCAAGTCGGGGATGGAAGGGGAAGACCTTCCCCTTCCAACCCTGACCCCCCCCCCACTCCCCCGTGACGTCAGCACGCGAGCGCGCGCTGATTTGTCACAGGGGCCTCCCTAGTCGCGCTGGAAGCTCTGCTTCCAGCGCGATTGAAAGAGAAATGCAAAAGCATTTCTCTTTCAATCACTGGGGAGGCCCGGAGGGGCTTCAAAGGGAAGGAAAAGTATTTCCTTCCCTTTGAAGTCTCTCCGAGGGTTTCAAAAGCCGGATTGCTTGCAATCCGGCTTTTGAAACCCCACTAGACACCAGGGATTTTTTTTTTTTGTATTGTTGTTGACAAAAGGGAGCGACCCCTTGGGCAAGGGTCGCTCCCAGGGGGGGCATATTTTTGGGAAGGCCTTTTCTGTCCCCCCTGGGGGCAGAAACCTCTAGGCACCAGGGACCATTTTTTTTTTTTTTTTTTTTTTTTTTATGTTTCTTTTTTTTTTTTGGTGGGGAGCGACCCCTTAGGCAAGGGTCGCTCCCCTTGGGGGAAAATTATATTTTGGCCATTTCTGCCCCCCTTGGTGGCAGATTGGCCTATTTTGATGAGGCCAATCTGCCCCCAAGGGGGGTAGAAACCACTAGACACCAGGGAGTTTTTTCTTTGCGTGAATTTCACGCAAAGGGAGCTACCCCTTAGGCAAGGGTCGCTCCCTGGGGGGGAGGGCAATTTGTTTTAGGCCTGTTATTAGGCCGAACTGCCCCCGGGGGGGGCAGAAACCTCTAGGCGCCAGGGCAATTTTTTTTTGTGTGTTTTTTTCTTTTGTTTGTTTGTTTTTTTAGAGATGGGGAGCGACCCATCAGGCAAGGGTCGCTCCCCTGGGGGGCAAATTGTATTTAGACCATTTCTGCCCCCCTGGGGGCAGATTGGCCGATTTTAGGTCAATCTGCCCCCAAGGGGGCAGAAACCACTAGGCACCGGGGATTTGTTTTTTGGCGCCAATGTCACGCAGGGGGAGCGACCCCGTAGGCAAGGGTCGCTCCCGGGTGGGGGGGGGTGGGGGTTGGGGGGGCAAATTTATTTTAGGCCATTTCTGCCCCCCCCGGGGGGCAGATCGGCCTATTATTATGCCGAACTGCCCCAAGGGGGGGGCAGAACCCTCAGGGCACCAGGGCAAATTTTTTTGATGTGTTTTGTTTTTGTTTGTTTGTTTTTTTCGAGATGGGGAGCGACCCATCAGGCAAGGGTCGCTTCCCAGGGGGGCAAATTGTATTTAGGCCATTTCTGCCCCCCTTGAGGGCAGATTGGCCGAATTTAGGTCAATCTGCCCCCAAGGGGGCAGAAACCACTAGGCACCGGGGATTTGTTTTTTGGCGCCAATGTCACGCAGGGGGAGCGACCCCGTAGGCAAGGGTCGCTCCCGGGTGGGGGGGGTGGGGGTTGGGGGGGCAAATTTATTTTAGGCCATTTCTGCCCCCCCCGGGGGGCAGATCGGCCTATTATTATGCCGAACTGCCCCAAGGGGGGGGGGCAGAACCCTCAGGGCACCAGGGCAAATTTTTTTGATGTGTTTTGTTTTTGTTTGTTTGTTTTTTTCGAGATGGGGAGCGACCCATCAGGCAAGGGTCGCTCCCCAGGGGGGCAAATTGTATTTAGGCCATTTCTGCCCCCCTTGGGGGCAGATTGGCCGAATTTAGGTCAATCTGCCCCGAAGGGGGCAGAAACCACTAGGCACCTGGGATTTGTTTTTTGGCGCCAATGTCACGCAGGGGGAGCGACCCCGCAGGCAAGGGTCGCTCCCGGGCAGGGGCAGGGGGGGCTTGGGGAGTTGGGGGGGTCAAATTTATTTTAGGGCATTTCTGCCCCCTCCCCCCCCTCCCGGGGCCGGCTGAGCTAGAGGCCAAACTCCACAGGAAGGCACTTTGCAAAAAACACCTCTGTTTTCGGTGAAAAAATATGTTCTGTCCACGTTGTGTTTTGGGCCATTTCCTTTCGTGGGCGCTAGGCCTACCCACAGAAGTGAGGTACCATTTTTATTGAGAGACTTAGGGGAACGCTGGGTGGAAGGAAATTTGTGGCTCCTCTCAGATTCCAGAACTTTCTGCCACTGAAATGTGAGGAACATGTGTTTTTTTAGCCAAATTTTGAGGTTTGCAAAGGATTCTGGGTAACAGAACCTGGTCCGAGCCCCACAAGTCACCCCATCTTGGATTCCCCTAGGTCTCTAGTTTTCAGAAATGCACAGGTTTGGTAGGTTTCCCTAGGTGCCGGCTGAGCTACAGGCCAAAATCCACAGGTAGGCACTGTTTTCTTTAAAAAATTTGGATGTCTCCACGTTGCGCTTTGGGGCGTTTCCTGTCGCGGGCTCTAGGCCTACCCACACAAGTGAGGTATCATTTTTATCGGGAGACTTGGGGGAACGCTGGGTGGAAGGAAATTTGTGGCTCCTCTCAGATTCCCGAACTTTCTGCCACAGAAATGTGAGGAACATGTGTTTTTTTAGCCAAATTTTGAGGTTTGCAAAGGATTCTGGGTAACAGAACCTGGTCCGAGCCCCGCAAGTCACCCCTCCTTGGACTCCCCTAGGTCTCTAGTTTTCAGAAATGCACAGGTTTGGTAGGTTTCCCTAGGTGCCGGCTGAGCTAGAGGCCAAAATCTACAGGTAGGTACTTCGCTAAAAACACCTCTGTTTTCTTCCAAAAATTTGGATGTGTCCACGTTGCGCTTTGGGGCGTTCCTGTCGCGGGCGCTAGGCCTACCCACACAAGTGAGGTATCATTTTTATCGGGAGACTTGGGGGAACGCTGGGTGGAAGGAAATTTGTGGCTCCTCTCAGATTCCCGAACTTTCTGCCACAGAAATGTGAGGAACATGTGTTTTTTTAGCCAAATTTTGAGGTTTGCAAAGGATTCTGGGTAACAGAACCTGGTCCGAGCCCCGCAAGTCACCCCTCCGTGGATTCCCCTAGGTCTCTAGTTTTCAGAAATGCACAGGTTTGGTAGGTTTCCCTAGGTGCCGGCTGAGCTAGAGGCCAAAATCTACAGGTAGGCACTTCGCAAAAAACACCTCTGTTTTCTTCCAAAAATTTGGATGTGTCCACGTTGCGCTTTGGGGCGTTTCCTGTCGCGGGCGCTAGGCCTACCCACACAAGTGAGGTATCATTTTTATCGGGAGACTTGGGGGAACGCTGGGTGGAAGGAAATTTGTGGCTCCTCTCAGATTCCCGAACTTTCTGCCACAGAAATGTGAGGAACATGTGTTTTTTTAGCCAAATTTTGAGGTTTGCAAAGGATTCTGGGTAACAGAACCTGGTCCGAGCCCCGCAAGTCACCCCTCCTTGGATTCCCCTAGGTCTCTAGTTTTCAGAAATGCACAGGTTTGATAGGTTTCCCTAGGTGCCGGCTGAGCTAGAGGCCAAAATCTACAGGTAGGTACTTCGCAAAAAACACCTCTGTTTTCTTCCAAAAATTTGGATGTGTCCACATTGCGCTTTGGGGCGTTTCCTGTTGCGGGCGCTAGGCCTACCCATACAAGTGAGGTATCATTTTTATCGGGAGACTTGGGGGAACGCTGGGTGGAAGGAAATTTGTGGCTCCTCTCAGATTCCCAAACTTTCTGCCACAGAAATGTGAGGAACATGTGTTTTTTTAGCCAAATTTTGAGGTTTGCAAAGGATTCTGGGTAACAGAACCTGGTCCGAGCCCCGCGAGTCACCCCTCTGTGGATTCCCCTAGGTCTCTAGTTTTCAGAAATGCACAGCTTTGGTAGGTTTCCCTAGGTGCCGGATGAGCTAGAGGCCAAAATCTACAGGTAGGCACTTCGCAAAAAACACCTCTGTTTTCTTCCAAAAATGTGGATGTGTCCACGTTGCGCTTTGGGGCGTTTCCTGTCGCGGGCGCTAGGCCTACCCACACAAGTGAGGTATCATTTTTATCGGGAGACTTGGGGGAACGCTGGGTGGAAGGAAATTGGTGGCTCCTCTCAGATTCCCGAACTTTCTGACACAGAAATGTGAGGAACATGTGTTTTTTTAGCCAAATTTTGAGGTTTGCAAAGGATTCTGGGTAACAGAACCTGGTCCGAGCCCCGCAAGTCACCCCTCCTTGGTTTCCCCTAGGTCTCTAGTTTTCAGAAATGCACAGGTTTGGTAGGTTTCCCTAGGTGCCGGCTGAGCTAGAGGCCAAAATCTACAGGTAGGCACTTCGCAAAAAACACCTCTGTTTTCTTCCAAAAATTTGGATGTGTTCACGTTGCGCTTTGGGGCGTTCCCTGTCGCGGGCGCTAGGCCTACCCACACAAGTGAGGTATCATTTTTATCGGGAGACTTGGGGGAACGCTGGTTGGAAGGAAATTTGTGGCTCCTCTCAGATTCCCGAACTTTCTGACACAGAAATGTGAGGAACATGTGTTTTTTTAGCCACATTTTGAGGTTTGCAAAGGATTCTGGGTAACAGAACCTGGTCCGAGCCCCGCAAGTCACCCCTCCTTCAATTCCCCTAGGTCTCTAGTTTTCAGAAATGCACAGGTTTGATAGGTTTCCCTAGGTGCCGGCTGAGCTAGAGGCCAAAATCTACAGGTAGGTACTTCGCAAAAAACACCTCTGTTTTCTTCCAAAAATTTGGATGTGTCCACGTTGCGCTTTGGGGCGTTTCCTGTTGCGGGCGCTAGGCCTACCCACACAAGTGAGGTATCATTTTTATCGGGAGACTTGCGGGAACGCTTGGTGGAAGGAAATTTGTGGCTCCTCTCAGATTCCCGAACTTTCTGCCACAAAAATGTGAGGAACATGTGTTTTTTTTGCCAAATTTTGAGGTTTGCAAAGGATTCTGGGTAACAGAACCTGGTCCGAGCCCCGCGAGTCACCCCTCCGTGGATTCCCCTAGGTCTCTAGTTTTCAGAAATGCACAGGTTTGGTAGGTTTCCCTAGGTGCCGGCTGAGCTAGAGGCCAAAATCTACAGGTAGGTACTTCGCAAAAAACACCTCTGTTTTCTTCCAAAAATTTGGATGAGTCCACGTTGCGCTTTGGGGCGTTTCCTGTCGCGGGCGCTAGGCCTACCCACACAAGTGAGGTATCATTTTTATCGGGAGACTTGGGGGAACGCTGGGTGGAAGGAACTTTGTGGCTCCTCTCAGATTCCCGAACTTTCTGCCACAGAAATGTGAGGAACATGTGTTTTTTTAGCCAAATTTTGAGGTTTGCAAAGGATTCTGGGTAACAGAACCTGGTCCGAGCCCCGCAAGTCACCCCTCCTTGGATTCCCCTAGGTCTCTAGTTTTCAGAAATGCACAGGTTTGGTAGGTTTCCCTAGGTGCCGGCTGAGCTAGAGGCCAAAATCTACAGGTAGGCACTTCGCAAAAAACACCTCTGTTTTCTTCCCAAAATTTGGATGTGTCCACGTTGCACTTTGGGGCGTTTCCTGTCGCGGGCGCTAGGCCTACCCACACAAGTGAGGTATCATTTTTATCGGGAGACTTGGGGGAACGCTGGGTGGAAGGAAATTGGTGGCTCCTCTCAGATTCCCGAACTTTCTGACACAGAAATGTGAGGAACATGTGTTTTTTTAGCCAAATTTTGAGGTTTGCAAAGGATTCTGGGTAACAGAACCTGGTCCGAGCCCCGCAAGTCACCCCTCCTTGGATTACCCTAGGTCTTTAGTTTTCAGAAATGCACAGGTTTGGTAGGTTTCCCTAGGTGCCGGCTGAGCTAGAGGCCAAAATCTACAGGTAGGTACTTCGCAAAAAACACCTCTGTTTTCTTCCCAAAATTTGGATGTGTCCACGTTGCGCTTTGGGGCGTTTCCTGTCGCGGGCGCTAGGCCTACCCACACAAGTGAGGTATCATTTTTATCGGGAGACTTGGGGGAACGCTCGGTGGAAGGAAATTTGTGGCTCCTCTCAGATTCCCGAACTTTCTGCCACAGAAATGTGAGGAACATGTGTTTTTTTACCCAAATTTTGAGGTTTGCAAAGGATTCTGGGTAACAGAACCTGGTCCGAGCCCCGCAAGTCACCCCTCCTTGGATTCCCCTAGGTCTCTAGTTTTCATAAATGCACAGGTTTGGTAGGTTTCCCTAGGTGCCGGCTGAGCTAGAGGCCAAAATCTACAGGTAGGCACTTCGCAAAAACACCTCTGTTTTCTTCCAAAAATTTGGATGTGTCCACGTTGCGCTTTGGGGCGTTTCCTGTCGCGGGCGCTAGGCCTACCCACACAAGTGAGGTATCATTTTTATCGGGAGACTTGGGGGAACATAGATTAGCAAAACAAGTGTTATTGCCCCTTGTCTTTCTCTACATTTTTTCCTTCCAAATATAGGAGAGTGTGTAAAAAAGACATCTATTTGAGAAATGCCCTGTAATTCTCATGCAAGTATGGTCACCCCGGAATTCAGAGATGTGCAAATAACCACTGCTCCTCAACACCTTATCTTGTGCCCTTTTTGGAAATACAAAGGTTTTCTTGATAGCAATTTTTTATTCTTTATATTTCAGCAAATTAATTGCTGTATACCCGGTATAGAATGAAAACGCACTGCAGGGTGCAGCTCATTTATTGGCTCTGGGTTCCTCGGGTTCTTGATGAACCTACAAGCCCTATATATCCCCGCAACCAGAGGAGTCCAGCAGACGTAACGGTATATTGCTTTCGATAATCTGACATTGCAGGGAAAAGTTACAGAGTAAAATGTAGAGAAAAATTGATGTTTTTTTCACCTCAATTTCAATATTTTTCTTTTTCAGTTGTTATTTTCTGTAGGAAACCCTTGTAGGATCTACACAAATGACCCCTTGCTGAATTCAGAATTTTGTCTACTTTTTAGAAATGTTTAGGTTTCTGGGATCCAGCATTGGTTTCATGCCCATTTCTGTCACTGACTGGAAGGAGGCTGAAAGCACAAACATTTGCAAAAATGGGGTATGTCCCAGTAAAATGCCAACATTGTGTTGAAAAATTGGGTTTTCTGATTCAAGTCTGCCTGTTCCTGAAAGCTGGGAAGCTGCTGAGTTTAGCACCGCAAACCCTTTGTTGATGCCATTTTCGGGGAAAAACCACAAGCCTTCTTCTGCAGCCACTTTTTCCAATTTTTTGGAAAAAACGAAATTTTCCCTGTATTTTGGCCAATTTCTTGGCCTCCTTCAGGGGAACCCACAAAGTCTGGGTACCTCTAGAATCCCTAGGATGTTGGAAAAAAAGGACGCAAATTTTGCTTTGTTAGCCTATGTGGACAAAAAGTTATGAGGGCCTAAGCGCGAACTGCCCCAAATAGGCAAAAAAAGGCCTGGCACAGGAGGGGGAAAAGGCCTGGCAGCGAAGGGGTTAATGTGCACGATTAAATGCTCTGTAGTGACATCAGGGGATTAGTGCAATGTCTGCCAGCTAACTTACTGACTGTGTGTAATGCTGGGGAAATATAAGGGGAACATTGATGCACTATGGCAAGGATCACAATTGCTAGCTGTCAGGTAGCACGTGCCCAGCAAACTTACAGGTTACTTTTCCATGAAGGAAATTGGTGCAGCCTTTTCGTCAGAACAGCTAACAAAATAGGAGCCAGTCATGTCTATATAGGGTACTATTGACAGAGAAGTACAGATGTACCAACATTTAGGCCAACTATGTTGACGCAATTGCTAGACTGACTTTAGAATCACTACATGATGCAGAAAATGAGTGCTGCCTTCACGTCAATTGATAATAGCAAAGTGGCTCAGACATATGTCTCATGTGAGTCTGGTGAGTGTGGAAGGAAAGCGTTCACAGAAGTACTATGAATGTGTGGGATTATTGTGTTCCTTGATCTTTTTGGATACATGTCAGTTCTTGATTTGAAAACATCGTGAAAAGGTGTAAGGTGCCCTCAGCTAACATCTTAAGATGTTTGTTGGAATTAGTTGAGCCACAATCCAAATATGGATGGCATTCCAAGTGTATGCACATGGCTTCACATATCCATGGTTGGTGCAAATCACCACAGCTGGGCCACATCAATTGACTATACTGTAACAACAGGATGGCTTACAAAAGTCCCTTCCCCTCCCTCTGTACATTGGGCCTATGTGCAATAAATGTGTCATGGCCACAAGGCATGTTTGACTGGTAATGCAGTGCTCAAGTGTTAGGGCCAATGTATGTGTGCAGATATGTGTGTTTAACTGTCACAGGCGACCCATGCTATGTACAAGTTGGCCATGATATATCAGATCCAGTACCATCATGTCTGAATGGCTGCCATTTCATTATTAAGCCTACACATTGTAAATGTTTATGAAATTTTTGTACTGTGCACAGATTTTGAGCACATTTCTTCCTTCCATACCTTACAGGTGGACCGGCACCCTACACTGTGGGAGAGGTGGTGACATTTGAGGACCCCGACCACTCCAGTAAGTGTTGATATGTCTGTTATGTGTTGTGTTTGCTGGTTATGGACTCGTGTGAGTTGGATGCATAGCAAGGTGTGATGCGTTGGGCAAGCTTTTCACTTGTTCCATGAGTGGGAATGCAGTTCTCACAGTTCTCACCCCCCTCGCCGCTGAACACCTGCACTTCCAGATCCACACAGACCCAAGGACCACCCTCAGAGGAACTCTCATCTACCGACCCCCTGGACCCCGCGCCCTCTTCAGCGACTCTATCTCCGACTTCATCTCCCCGCACGCCCTTGCCTCGCCGGACTACATCCTCCTCGGGGACCTCAACTTCCACCTGGAACAGAACAACGACCCCAACACCACCGCCCTACTCAACAACCTCGCCAACCTCGGCCTCAAGCAACTGGTGAACACCCCCACCCACATCGCCGGACACACGCTCGACCCCATCTTCTCCGCCAGCAACCACGTATCCTTCAGCCACTCCTCCGCTATACACTGGACCGACCACAGATGTGTCCACTTCACCTTCCGACGCGAGACTCGCCACCTCTGCACACAACCCATCCCACGTCGACAGTGGAACAAAATCCCAGAGGAACAGCTTCTCTATACTCTCAACGACAACAAACCCACCTTCCCCTCCGACCCCAACGACGCATCCCTCAGCCTCACGAATTGGATCACCAACTGCGCAGACAACCTCGCTCCCCTTAGACGCCTCCCAAGACAGACCAACACCAAAAATCCTCTCTGGTTAACCGACACCCTTAAGGAATCAAAGAAAACCTACCACACCACAGAGAACATGACTGCCCTCAAGAACGCTACCCGCGAACACCACCAACTGACCCACGCCGCCAAAAGAAATTTCTTCACAGGCAGACTGGACAAAAACAGCCACAACAGCAGAGAACTCTTCAACGTCGTAAAAGAGCTCTCCAACCCTAACGCCAATGCCATCACGCCCTCACAAGACCTCTGCAACTCCCTCGCCACCTTCTTCCATCGTAAGATCACCGACCTACATGACAGCTTCGGACACCAGACCCAGCCAACCACCACAGAACCTACAACCCCAGCCATCACCCTCAACGCCTGGACTCACATCAACACGGAAGAGACCAAAGCCACCATGAACTCCATCCACTCCGGTGCCCCCTCGGACCCCTGCCCACACTTCATCTTCAACAAAGCCGACGACATCATCGCCCCGCACCTTCAGACCATCATCAACAGCTCGTTTTCGTCTGCTACCTTCCCAGAGAGCTGGAAACACGCTGAAGTCAATGCCCTACTGAAAAAACCTACGGCGGACCCAAGCGACCTGAAGAACTTCCGCCCCATCTCGCTCCTCCCCTTCCCTGCCAAAGTCATAGAGAAGACCGTCAACAAGCAACTTACCAACTTCCTTGAAGACAACAGCCTACTCGACCCCTCTCAGTCTGGATTCCGAGCCAATCACAGCACAGAAACCGCCCTCATCTCAGTCACAGACGACATCAGAACCCTGATGGACAATGGAGAAACAGTCGCCCTCATCCTCCTCGACCTCTCGGCTGCCTTCGACACCGTCTGTCACCGCACCCTAATAACCCGCCTCCGCTCCACCGGGATCCAAGGACAGGCCCTGGACTGGATCACCTCCTTCCTCTCCAACCGCTCCCAAGGAGTCTACCTCCCACCTTTCCGCTCAGACTCCACCGAGATCATCTGCGGCGTCCCACAAGGCTCCTCGCTCAGCCCGACTCTCTTCAATGTCTACATGAGCCCCCTCGCCGACATCGTACGCAAACACAGCATCATCATCACCTCCTACGCCGACGACACTCAACTGATACTTTCCCTCACCAAGGACCCCACCAGCGCCAAGACCAACCTGCAAGATGGAATGAAAGACGTCGCAGATTGGATGAAACTCAGCCGTCTGAAACTGAACTCAGACAAAACGGAAGTCCTCATCCTCGGAAACACCCCGACCGCCTGGGACGTCTCCTGGTGGCCCACGGCCCTTGGCACCGCACCGACCCCTTCAGACCACGCACGCAACCTCGGTTTCATCCTGGACCAACTTCTCACCATGACCAAACAAGTCAACGCCGTATCATCCTCCTGCTTCCTCACCCTCCGCATGCTCCGAAAGATTTTCCGTTGGATCCCGCCGACACCAGAAAGACCGTGACCCACGCCCTCGTCACGAGCCGCCTGGACTACGGCAACACCCTATACGCAGGAACCACTGCTAAACTCCAGAAACGTCTGCAACGAATTCAAAACGCCTCCGCCCGCCTCATCCTCAACATACCCCGCAACAGCCACATCTCTGCCCACCTGAGACACCTGCACTGGCTTCCCGTCAACAAAAGGATCACCTTCCGACTCCTCACCCACGCACACAAAGCCTTCCACAACAAGGGACCCGAATACCTCAACCGCCGCCTCAGCTTCTACACACCCACCCGTCCTCTTCGCTCCGCCAACCTCGCTCTTGCCGCCGTCCCTCGCATCCACCGCACCACGGCGGGTGGGAGGTCCTTCTCCTACCTGGCGGCCAAGACATGGAACTCCCTCCCCACCATCCTCAGGACCACCCAGGACCCCTCTGCTTTCCGGAGACTACTCAAGACCTGGCTCTTCGAGCAGCATTAACCCCCTCCCCCTAGCGCCTTGAGACCCGCACGGGTGAGTAGCGCGCTTTATAAATGTTTATGATTTGATTTGATGTTTTGAGTTTGCCAATGCGTATCCAATGGTATCATGTAGGGATTGTAGGACATCCCTGTAGGCCCCACTGTGAGTACAGGGGATAGTCATGTGTATGACACTTGTATCACCAAGAGTCGCAATGGAAGTCAGCCCCAATTTAGTCAGCCTGTCAGACCCACATTCTCTAAGATTGGTAGAGCTAATAGCTTTCCAATAGACATCTGCTTCCCTATTTACCTACGTAAGTTTGAAACAGTAGGTAGAACCTCCTAGCAGCATGTACTTCCACATGTAGTGCATCAAGTCTGTGGAACCTGAGTGCAATGGCCTAGGTGTGCATGCAATTCATGATCATGGGTGTTCTAGCAACTCTGTGTCTGATGTAAGTCAGGCCTCACTGGAAGTATATGTTGTGTACTAAGTTCTGCATTTCCTGACATGTCTGACCCTATGAGTGCTCTAGGGTTTGCTGACTCCTAATTGCAGATAGACCTTACCTGTGGTGTGTCTGTAGAGACAAACATGTGTGGAGTTTCCTATACACTTCTCGGTGTACATGTTGTTGGCAAATTATAGTTGTGTATCCACCGCCCCCCCTCAAACACGGCCATGGGTTTGTGAATGGGGTACCTAGTTCTGATGCTACCAGTATCTTACACATACATGTGAATAAGTGACGGTTTGGTTGCATACTAGTATACACACTCAGGTTTGGCACTTGGTACTATACTGGCAAGTCCAGTTACAACTTGCAGACCATGTGCCTTTAGTTTTGCTTTCCGTACACTGACATTTGTAGCCCAGCTCTTGGAGGAGGATATGCAGCATGATTCTTAGATGATAACTGTCAGAACTCAGATTGCAAGTCAGAGCCAGTTATTACCCATCTTGTAGGTTATGGATGTGCTTTGTGTGATGTGACCTTTGTAGTCTGGCCTGCCATATACTTCCTCAGGGACATTCAATGCTCTGTATTGTGATATGAGCTGTTACAAGTACAGTAGATGTAATGTCTGATTAACTTGCTGTGCCGTTTCACACAATGCAGTTACTAATGTAGCATATCTGCATTTGTCTTCACAGCTGCTAACATGACTCCAGACCAGGTCCGTGAATTTCAGCGTCGGGCCATGCGATACCAGCCCATCCTGCTGGTGGAGTCGGGGTTCCGGAGGATGGCCCGGTGATATCGCCATGAACGGGCCTCCGGGGCATGGCGAGCCTTCCCACAGGATGGGCCTACTTTGCCCACCACAGCCACCACAGGCACAACCACCAATCAGAGCCAGGTGGCCCCACCCACAGCTGCCACTGTTGGTCCAACATCTGCTGGACTTCCTGGGCCCAGCATTGCCACCGGTGCAGGACAGCCCACGCAGACCTCCTCCACCGGTACCCAGACTGCCACTGCTCCATCTGTTGACCCTGCAGCCTTCAACAGAATGGAACATAAGATGGACAAAGTGCTGCTCTAGTTGAGCCACCTGAGCCGGGACGTGCGGCACATTAAACGGCGGGTCAAGGACATTAAGAGGACCCTCCGGAGGGCCAACCTCTAGACACTTTTTTTGATGGACATGATTCCCTCCCCTCCCTCCTCTTTCCTTGTTCTTATAGTTAGTTGGTTTAGGGGGCTTAGTGTTAGGTTAGTATAGGCTGTTAGTTTAGTTAGTGTTAGTGGGTGTGGGGTGGGGGGCCTGCTTGTTTCTTTTTTTACTTATTACATGTGTGGGCGGGGGGGTATGTTGGGGTTCTTGAATGTAAAAAAAAAATATATATATATATGTTGTAATATGGCCTAAACAACAATACATGGAGGAGGCTTACACACAGTTAAATGATCCTGGATGTTACAAAAGAATTGACTTGGAATATGTGGCAAATGTTAAAACAAGTTTTGATTTAGAATTGTTACAATGGAGAGATAGAGGTCTCTTAAGTGAACAAGAATATAAGTTTCTCAAAGTAGAATTTCCTAAATTACCTGTGTTCTATTTAATACCCAAGATCCACAAAAACGCATGTAAACCACCTGGGAGGCCCATTGTATCTATCAAAGGGAGTTTGTTTGAATTTGTATCCCAGTATTTAGATGCATATTTACAACCTTTGGTTAGAAATCTATCATCTTACCTACGGGACAGCAGTGATTTTTTAAGAATGATTTTTGATATTAGCTGGGAGAAAGATTTCCTTCTGATGACGCTAGATGTAACGGCATTATACACAACTATTCCGCATAATTTGGGAATCCAGGCAGTTGACTATTTTCTAAAAAAGCGATCTATCAACTTTTATCAGCACAGCAAAATGCTATTAGAAATTATCACATGGTGTTTACAACATAACATGTTCTATTTTAACAACGAGATATTTGAGCAGGTATGCGGTACAGCGATGGGAACGTGCTTTGCTCCTAGTTATGCCAATCTTTTCATGGGGTGGTGGGAAGAACAGATTTTAAACAATTCTCCCCTAGACAAATGGAGTGACAATATTATTATGTGGCTCAGGTACATTGAGGATATCTTTATAATTTGGAAGGGAGACTTAACCACTGCCCATAAATTTATTAAAGAAATCAATGACAACACTTGCAATTTGAGATTCACAGGCAAGATTGACTCACAAACGATTGAGTTTTTAGATATATCAGTGATCGTAATGGACAATAGAATTGAGACAACACTACACAGGAAGAGCACAGCTGGAAATAGTATATTACATGCCAAAAGTTATCATCCACAGCCATTGAAACATAATGGGGGTCATTCTGACTCCCGCCGGACGCGGTCACCGCGCGCCCGGCGGGAGCCGCCAAAATACCGTACCGCGGTCGGAAGACCGCGGCGGGTATTTTGAGTTTTCCCCTGGGCTGGCGGGCGGCCGCCGAAAGGCCGCCCGCCAGCCCAGGGGAAAACGACCTTCCCACCATGAAGCCGGCTCGCAATCGAGCCGGCGGAGTGGGAAGGTGCGACGGGTGCTACTGCACCCGTCGCGTATTTCACTGTCTGCTATGCAGACAGTGAAATACAAGCGGGGCCCTCTTACGGGGGCCCCTGCAGTGCCCATGCCATTGGCATGGGCACTGCAGGGGCCCCCAGGGGCCCCGCGACACCCCCTACCGCCATCCTGTTTCTGGCGGGCGAACCGCCAGGAACAGGATGGCGGTAGGGGGTGTCAGAATCCCCAAGGCGGCGCAGCATGCTGCGCCGCCTTGGAGGATTCTGACGGGCAGCGGAAAACCGGCGGGAGACCGCCGGTTTTCCTGCACTGACCGCGGCCAAAGCGCCGCGGTCAGAATGCCCTAAGGGGCACCGCCAGGCTGTTGGCGGTGCTCCCGTGGTCATTCGCCCTGGCGGTTTTTACCGCCAGGGTTAGAATGACCACCAATATTCCTTATGGAGAGTTGTTAAGAGCAAAAAGGATTTGTAGTACAGATCAAAATTATGCTAATGTAGAGAGTGAAATGATAGAAAGATTGAAACAGAGAGGCTATGCCAATGAGGTTTTAGAGAACACTATTACAAGAGTAAAATCCCGTATGAGGGATCAGCTACTATTTACTACAGATAATAAAACTAATTCGTTGGACATCAAGAATGACAAAAAACATAAAGATACGGGGATCGTGAGATTTATTACTACATTTAATACTGCACATGACTCTGTAAGAAAGTTACTGCAACAACATTGGCATATGCTCAAAAGTGATCCAGTTATAGGCACACTAATAAGCAATAGGCCCACCATAACTTATAGAAAGGGAAAATCGATGAAAGATTTGTTGGTCAAAAATGATGTGAGACAAGAGAAACCTTTGATTAAGAGTTGGTTAAAGGCACCAGATGGATTTTTCAAATGCACCAAGTGTAAGGCATGTAAAAATGGGGAAAACATCAAAACCATTCAATTAACCCACAGAACTACACATACCATCAAAGGCAGATATGACTGCAAAAGTGACCATGTAGTTTATATTTTAAAATGTAGTTGCCCCAAGCTATATGTAGGTAGCACAAAACTTCAAGTGCACAAAAGAATTTTACAACATTTAAGGGCCATAGTTAATAGAGATGAGTCTTACCCGGTTGCCCGACACATCCATGAATTTCATGGAGGTCGCATGGAAGAAGTTAAATACAGTGTAATAGATGGAATCAGGAAGGATATCCGTGGAGGAGATAGGGAAAAACAGCTGAGGAGATTAGAGTCTAGATATATATTGGCATTCGATTCAAGAGAACCAGTGGGGCTTAACTCGAGTGAAGAGTTATATATACATTTAGGTTAACATTGTTAATTTAATTATGGATTACTCTTTATTAATGATATGAATAAGTTTATTATAACGTGTTAACTATTCTTTGAGATGGTGAATGATTATATGGGAATCTTTTTTATTTTAATAATTGTCCCTACAAACAATGCCCTACTTAATATTTATATCAATGTGATTGGACCTGGTGGATTTCTCATACATATTTTCTCCAGATGAACACACACAGCAGTTTCCCAGAGACAAATATCTTATTTCATTCATTAAGATTTACTAAGATGTGTAAAGATTCATCATTGTTTCTTTAATATTTTTATGTGTGTACTTGTTCATTTTGTCATGTTTATTATCACATTTGGGCACTAGTTTTATTTTGCATATAATTCATAAAAAAAATTCTCAAATGGAGTATAATGTAGTGGTTATTTCATTTTTAAAGGGAGTGTATTGCTTTAAATCAATGTTACTACAAAGGATATTTAAAGGGGGCCAAAATGGCGGCCCGCAGGTTGAAGAAGGCGGTCACGCCGAAACGCGTTCCTGCTTTGTTACAATAAACCTTTCAAACCTTCGTGGAGTGCTGGAGCCTTAATGTTTACTTAAGGAAGTGTATTTCAAGTAAAAGACGAGGTGGCGTGCGTCTAAGTCCAAGCACCATCGGCGATTAGGTGCAGAGAGAGAAGCGCCAAACGAAGTGTTTATATATATATATATATATATATTTGTTTAGGATAGTATAGTATGTGTTTAGGTTAGTATGTGTTGTCCTCCATGTGTCCCGTCTCATAAGGGGGGTGGGGGGTAGATGTTCAGAACGTTTCGTTACATGTGATAAGTAAGTGTAGCTTAGGTTAGTTAGGGAAAGTTGTGGGTAATGAGTAGTCAGGGTAGATTAGGGCAGGTAAGATTTTTCCTTCAGTTTCCTCATCGATGGTTAGCATTTAATAAATATTTGGTTACCCCTTAATAGTATGTGTTGAATGGTACTTGATCGTGGGTTTGGATTCAGTGTACAGCAATTTGGTACTATAACATCTGTGTCCTATGCTACAAACAAATCCCAACTGAGCTGTACGATTGGCAGCTAGCCCAGAGCTACCTTGCAAAGTGTTGACCCTTTGTTGCAACCACCAATCACAGTTAATATGGTTCCCAATGTGTTTCTGTTGATAAGTGTGTTTTCAAAGTCACTAACAGTGCTTCCAGACTTGATATTGGGGAAACAGTTTTAGGTCTGACTGCAGTGTGATGATCATGTACACCCTTATAAGATGAGTTCTCATTGGCAATATTGTATTCTTGTCTTCATGACCCTCATACATCATTTGTGACACAGTTCGGCATGATTACCTATTTGTATGTTAACTCAGACACCTTCATTTATGCAGTTTTCTTAGTGTTTACTTAGATTAGTGTGGCATGTTTATTGTGTTATTTTTGCATGTTGATAACATTTTGCTAACACTATTTGATGACTTAGTTATCCCCTGAGGAAGCATTCTTCTGTCCAACACAGCATGATGGTGTATGGTTTCTCACTTCATGAGATTTGTCCCTCAGGATGGGCAGAGTATGATGCAATCATGGGCACTGTGCAGATTTATCTGACTGCATAATATCAGGACAGTAGTATTGACAAGCTATGTAATTTGACATTAGGCACATTTCAGTTATCTACTGCACAGTTGATATGTCACATTACCCAGAGACAGATTTGTTGTGTAAATGCTATTTATTGAAAAGTGCTGTACATTGTCCATGATTGTGAGTCCATTATAGTGAGCTCTTACATTGTGATCCAACACAAGGGTTTACCAAAATGCTTTTGACATGCTGGTGTAGTTTAGCAGCGATTAGATTAAGCATTAGCAGAAGACATCTTGTATTTAGTGACTATTGTGAACATTTCGCGGAATCCATTTTGTATTCATGGCAGCCATTTTCTCTGCCACATGCTGCCATGTGCTCACCAGGTGCTCTGTCCTACCTTTCTGTTAACTACTCTTGAAAATCTGCCTAGTGACAAGTTATATTTAGCATCTCCCACTTTCGCACATGCTCAGTAAGGTCTGCAGCTGTTAGTCCTTGAAAACTGTTAGCCCCTCCTACCTGTCGACTGTGCATTTTCCACATGACCTTACATGTATGCAAGTCTTGCTTCTATAATTGTACCACCTCCTTTTAGCCCCTGCGTGGGTATAAAAGGACCATGCTCTCTCAGTTCAGTGTGCTACTTCAAACATTACCGAAGGGTGCTGTTTGAACTGTAGTACCACTGTAGTACCAACTCATGAGGTTAATACACTATGGGGGTCATTCAGACCCCGGCGGGCGGCGGGAGCCGCCCGCCTGGCGGGAACCGCCAAATGACCGCACCGCGGTCAAAAGACCGCGGCGGCCATTCTGTGTTTCCCGCTGGGCTGGCGGGCGACCGCCAGAAGGCCGCCCGCCAGCCCAGCGGGAAACCCCTTCCCACGAGGACGCCGGCTCCGAATGGAGCCGGCGTAGTGGGAAGGGTGCGACGGGTGCAGTTGCACCCGTCACGAATTTCAGTGTCTGCAATGCAGACACTGAAATTCTATGTGGGGCCAATGGCATGGGCGCTGCAGGGGCCCCCAGGGGCCCCACGACACCCCTCACCGCCATCCTGTTCCTGGCGGTCGGAACCGCCAGGAACAGGATGGCGGTGAGGGGGTCGGAATCACCCATGGCGGCGCAGCAAGCTGCGCCGCCATGGGGGATTCCTCAGGGCATCGGAAAACCGGCGGGACACCGCCGGTTTTCCTGTTCTGACCGCGGCCAAACCGCCGCGGTCAGAATGCCCTGCGGGGCACCGCCAGCCTGTTAGCGGTGCTCCCGCCAACCCTGGCCCCGGCGGTCCTTTACCGCCGGGGTCGGAATGACCCCCTTTGTCTTTTATTTCAGTTTCTGTGCCAACTTCTTCCTACATGGTCTGAGGACTTTGTGCAGAGAAAGGTGAACCCCTTGCACTAGTAGGCCTTGCTGAGGCTTACTTCAACAAATTGGTGCCCGAACAGGGACTCATCGGCGACTCGGACGCCCAACGGATTGGTCGCAACGAAGGATTGGGATCTCGCTGCGGACGATCAATGCCTGAGGAGACCCGAGTCTTGGCAACCACGGCGTTTTTCCCTTCTTTCTGATTTGACCATCCAGGTGGCGCCGGTCCTCGACTGAGATCCTTTTTGTTCATTCGTCATGCAGTGACCATTTGGTCGATTTTAGAACTTGGCAGTTGGAACCTGGACAACCTGTGATTGGTAAGAGCTGTTTTACGGCACTTGCTGTGGGTTTTGATGCCTTTGTTTGGTAATGTAGTTTAACACTACTTACTGTGGCTCTCGTGTTTTGGGTGACTAGTCAATTTGTGTCCTTCGAATTGATATATAAATTGCAATTTATATAGGCAGGTAATGAGGAGAATTTTCTCCAATTAAATTTTGATTTGAACGGCACCTTAAGTGCTACTTTGATTATAATATTGCATATTCTGCACTATTTTTTGGCATGCCTGTTTTTAGCGCACTTCGTAGGATGTGTTGCTTTTGTAATGGTACCAATTTGAGACTGGAAGAATCGCAACCGGCACCCCCAGAGGGGACGCCCAATAGTGATATGTATGTTAAACATGGTCTTTCTTCTAGAATGTACAGCACATTATGGAATAAAAACACTTGTGCGGATCCTGAGTTACGTTGGCCTATGCATGGGTCATTTGATTTGCGAAAGATTGAGTATGTGGAACAATGTATGTGTAAGCGAAAGTCTAGGCAAGATATGTTTGGCTGTGTACGAATGTGGGAGAAAGAAGTGCGTGGACGAGTGAAGCATGAGCAAGCCTTGCTTGAGAAAGAGCAGCGGAAGAATGTATATGTGAAAGCATTGGAAATGAGAAAGAAAGAAATAAATGACTTAAAGGAGCTAGAAGAGAAAGAACGTAAATTACAGGTAACTGGCCAATACACCGTTAGGCAACCTCTCTATCCAATCCTTAATAAACCACATGATGATTTTTTGTTACTAGATCGCCCTCCACCTCCGTATGTCGTTCCTTCTGCCCCTCATGAGTTAGCTAAGGTCTCCAGTTCGGAGCAACAGAAGATGCGAGACAGTCGCTCTATGTTGCCTGCTGACCGTGCGTCTGAGCTTAGATCTATTGCTCGTAAAACAATTTGTAGCGTTGTCTCTGCTTCTGAACCTTTAGACAACATGAAAGGGTGGACGGAAAAGGAGCAGCTATATTTTACTGAGGCATTTGGCTCAGAAGTTATTGAACTATATCAGAAATATTCTGATGAGTTAGAGCCCGATGATGTAGCAGCTGATCATAAGCAAATGCGTGATGGTCTTTTTGTTTTCTCCCAGGTGGCTGATGCAATCAGGCGTCTGGTGAAATTATGTGTTGCGGCAGTCCGCTTGCAAGAGGAGAAAAGGGCTGTGGACGTAGTTGAATGGACATCTCAGACCGGTGGGTGCAAGCTTTCATCTTCGGAACAGATGAGACTATGATAGTTCACGCGAAACCAATGCGGGAGGCCGCGCGTTTGTATGTTCCTCCTAAAGGATTGGGTACAAGTGATGATAAAACTTCTGTTGATGCTAAGGGTTATTTTATTTATAATTGGGTGTATACTCCTTGGAATAGGGCAGATGTAATGGCACTTAAAACAGCATTACCTGACCCGCGGAAAAATCCAGCCGCCTTTTATAAGGAAGGTGAGGGAGCAATTAGTTCTTGTACTATGACTTTGGCTGACATTGATTTATTTTTTGGATTGATATTACCGCCAGATATGTGGAGAACTGTTCGTAAAATTGATGATCGTGCAGTTTTTGGGGCATCATGGAAAGAATTAGAACAGATGGACAGTGATAGGGAACCTGCGAAAAAGCCATATCAGTTGATTCCAGATCATCCTGCAGCCATATTAGTTAAGTTAAAAATGATTATTCCCCCTAAAAAGATAGATTGAACTGTTTTAGCGTCTTGTAAGCAAAAGGCAGATGAATCGGTCTCTGATTTCTTTACACGCTTTGAAGAAGCATTTCATGATTTTAGCGGTCAGTTATTGTCAGATGATACGAGCAGAAATTTGTTTGTCGATAAATATGTCGCAAATCTGTTGCCAGGAATAGCTAGTCGTCTAAAAGCTAGTGAAAGTTCATGGACTACCTCTACTCCGGTTTCTCTTTTGACTATGGCTCAGTATTATGAACGTCAGGAATTAGAAGCAAAAGGTAGCGAGGATAAAAAGATTAAAGAATTAAAGACGAAGGTTATGTTGGCTCAAGCTTATGGTCCGCCTTTTAGAGGTAGTGATAGAGGTGGACGTGGATCTTATGGTTCTTCTTACACTCGTTCAAATTTGTCTGTTGATCAGTGTGCGTATTGTAAGAAATTTGGGCATTGGGCTGCCGATTGTCCAGCACTACGTGTTCAGCAGTGTTCACGTGGTCGGGGACAAATGAGAAATTGCTCAGGATATTCAGGACCTAGAAGAAGCACGAATTATCATGCTAGGGTTGATGCTAATGTACGAGGGCAGGCTGGGTTTAACACTTTTGATAGACGGAACCAATACCAGATGTCTAACCATGTGCAGCCTGATTTCCAAGATTCTACTTATGCATAGGATTGCCTAGGATGGGGTAAGGAATCAGTTGAAGTTCCAGTAGATCAGAGGGGTCCCTATGTTACAGCACATGTTTTGGGTTCTACTGATCAGTTTCTGGTTGATACAGGAGCTACTCGTACCGCCTTGTCTAAACAATTGATTCCAAGGGCTCCCCTGTCTGGCTTAACCATTACATCGATAGGTTTCGATGGAACACCTTCCCCTAGCCCATTGTCACAACCACTTGCATTCCATGTTGATAAATTTACTGCTCCATGTCCATTTTTGCTTTCTCCAAATACACCAGACAATATTGTGGGTCTTGATATGCTCAAGTATTTCAGGGCTACAATACGATGCTCTCCTGAAAGGTTGCGTGTTATTTTAAATGATGATCATCCTGTGATGGAAAGAGTTTGTCTTGTTAAAGAGGATATTGCATTAGCTTCACTCCCTAGTACTTTGTGGGCTACTTCAGATACTGATGTGGGACAAATGATTATTCCACCGGTACATATTAGTGTCAAGGAGGGAGCTGTATTGCCACGTTTGCCTCAATACAAAATTTCACAGGAGGGCGAAGAAGCACTCACACGAATTGTGCATGATCTTATTGCAGTTGGAGTTGTTGAGGAAGTTCTGTATAATGTTTGTAAACAGTCCGATTCTTCCTATTCTGAAAAAGGATACTGATACCAGGATTTACCGACTCATTATTGATTTACGAGAAGTCAATAAGATTGTGATACCACAATATCCTGTGGTATCTGACATCAAGACACTTCTTACTTTGGTTCCCCCGACAGCAACTACGTTCTCTGTGATAGATTTGAAGAATGCTTTCTATTCGATCCCTATTCATCCTGACAGCCGATATTTGTTTGGTTTTACTTTGAATAAACGATCATATAGATTTTGCAGAGTTCCTCAAGGCTATCCTGAGAGTCCAAGTATTTATAGTCAAGCGTTAAAACGACAACTTGATTCTTTTGTTTTGCCTGAAGGTGTGGCTCTCATACAATATGTCGATGATATTTTGTTGGCGGCTGATACCCCTTAGCAATGTGAAAAGTGCACTTTGTCCTTACTTTCTTTTCTTGCTTCACACCATCATAAAGTGTCACGAAAGAAATTGCAATATTGTAGACCAAAGGTAACCTATTTAGGTCACCTTTTGTCTAAAGAGGGCCGTGCACTTACATCAGATCGTATTCAAGCAATTTTAGACACACCAGTACCCTCTACTCAGAAAGATGTTCGTGCATTCCTTGGTCTTACTTCTTTTTGTAGGCAATGGATATTAGGGTTTTCACACATTGTCAAACCTTTGCTAGCACTTTTGACTAAAGATACTCCAATGCCCCTCCCATGGACAGATGAATGTGAGACTGCTTTCCGGCAGCTACGACAAGCCCTTTGTTCAGCACCAGTGTTAGGTACTCCAGATTACATGAAGCCTTTCGCACTTTACGTACATGAGAAAGATGGATGTGCATTGTCAGTTTTAGTACAGACACATGGCGATAAGCAGCGTCCCTGTGCATATTTTTCAGCAGTACTTGATCTTGTCGCTCGAGCGTTGCCTGGGTGTTTTCGTTCAGTTGCCGCAACAGCTGTGTCAATACGTCAGAGTGAAGGGATAGTTTTGTCACATAAGCTGTTGGTGTTAGTACCCCATGCGGTTGATGCTCTTTTAAATCAAACAAAGACACAACATTTAACTAGCGCTCGCATAACAGGATATGAGTTGACATTGCTGGCTCCTCACATTACACTGAAGAGATGTACAACACTAAATTCAGCCACTTTGTTGCCATATCCGGTGACTCAGTCTCAGTCACAAGAAACACATGATTGTATATTCCTTACCGAAGAACAGACAAAGGGTCGTATTGATTTACAAGATACACCCCTTCCAGATGTAGACTGGGAATTATGGGTTGATGGGTCTTGTTTGAAGTTGCCAGATGGTACGACCTCAGCTGCATATGCAATCACCACAATACACACGGTAGTGGAGACAGCTCGTATATCACAGAAGTCAGCTCAAGCAGCTGAACTAATAGCTTTGATACAAGCATGTGAGCTTAGTACTGACTTATGTGTGAACATTTATACAGACAGCCGCTATGCTTTTGGAGTGGTTCATGATTTTGGTTTGCTTTGGAAGGAGAGAGGCTTTCTCACATCCCATGGGATACAGATAATGCACGGAGAATTAGTGCATAACCTCTTGACTGCATTGACATATCCAAAGAAACTAGCTAGTGTGAAATGTAGTGCACATAAGAAAGTGACCGATAAGATAGGGCAAGGTAATGCTCTTGCAGACCGCGTAGCACGTGAGACTGCGATACAGCGAAGTATTATTTCTATGTATGTAGAGAAGTCACAAGCTGAACGTTGGCATAATGCTAGACAAGACGTATTAGACATACAGAAATCTGCTTCTGTGAAAGAACGTGAGCAATGGTCTGAAGATGGAGAATTGGATGATGAGGGCTGTTGGCGGAATAAGCAGATGGATAAATGGAAATTGCCTATAGCTTTTGTACAACCTATGGTTCAGATGGCACATGGGCTGGCACATGTTGGAGCTTCAACAATAACGAAGTTGCTTACGCAAGTTTGGGAGCATCCAGAAATTTCCAGTACAGCTAAGAGAGTAGTACAGTCTTGTTTGATCTGTTTACAATACAATCCTGGAAAAGGGACACGTACTCCTGCGGGAGGGTTTGCTACACCAACTGCACCTTTTGAAGTTCTACAAATGGATTATATTCAGCTTGAACGCTGCAACAATTTAAAGTATGTCTTGGTGGTGGTATGTGCCTTCAGTAAATGGATAGAGGCGTACCCCACAAAGGATAATACTGCCATTACCACAGCGAAGGTGCTTTTGAAAGAATTTTTCCCTAGGTTTGGTGTTTGCAGACTTTTATGTAATGATAATGGACCTCATTTTGTTGGGGAAGTTATTAAGTATGTCCTGAAAGGATTAGGGATCAAACAGAAGTTCCATGCGGTTTTCCTCCCACAATCAGCAGGGTTGGTGGAAAGGTATAATGCTACTTTGAAGCTGAAGTTAGCGAAGATACAGGCTTCCACATCCTTAACTTGGCTGGATGCATTACCGTTGGCATTATTGTCTATTAGGTCAGTGCCACACTCTCGAAAAGGCCTGACCCCCTATGAAATAGTATTTGGAAGGCCAATGAACATTTGGGGAGTTCCTAAGCCAAATTCTGTATATGATGTACCTTGTGTCCTGATGAATGATTATTTGGCACAGTTAACCGACAATTTGGTTTCTATTCATCAACAGGTTCGAGAAGCACTTCCTGACAGATCTACAGGTGAAGGCCATGAACTCCGACCTGGTGACCAGGTGATGATTAAGTCCTTTGAAAGATCAAGCAGCTTGGAACCAAGGTGGCGAGGCCCAGAACAGGTGCTCCTTGCGACAAGGACAGCAGTTCGAGTGACGAACCGAAAGAATTGGGTCCATAGTACTCACTGCAAGAGAGTGCTACCTACCTTGGTGGAACCTGCTGTGCTGACCTATCATCAAGAGATTTTGACTATAGAGAAAGGCCGTGCTATATCACCTGACGAATCTGCAGAGGTCTTCCCGGACCATACGACTTCTGGAGTGTCACGATATAATTTGAGACCGAGGAAAGAATCTGAAAAAGTTTTGAAAGAAACTGGTTGAGCTACCGCCCTGGGTTAGTGAAACGGAGAGCCAATGTGCCAAGGGGGGGGATCAGCCATGCATTAGAGTAGTGACACCCGTCTTGGCCCGTGGTGAAGAAATCAGCGGATGCCCAGGGATAAGAGCTCCAACGATTGTTTTTAATTCATTTCTGAAAGGGTTGATTATCACTGTTGCTAAAATGAATAACAAACTGATCATTAGTACTATGGGGTTTGTTGTTGTTTTGGTGATTATAGCAATAATCACTTGGTTTGTTGAAAAGAAGGCTCCTGCTCGTGAGTTGTTTTTTTGCCACCACTCCAGTACCAAAGGATCACTATTACTTTACGCTTCCCTATCAGGAGCAGAAGCAACGTAAATCGTACTTCAATAATACTTTCATTCAGATGTTGCATCATACTCATAATGCTACAAATACTACTAACTGTTGGGTATGTGGAATGATACCTGTGCATCAAAAGAAAGGAGGAACACCTTTCATTCCTCTTCCTTATTGACACAATGGTTCTTGTCAAGCTTGGTACACGCTTTTGTTTGCATCTGGAAAACGTACAGAGGGCGGACTTCTTTTTCGCCTTAATAAAGTGTGCTACCAAGACAAAGATGGGTATCCCCAAGCCAAAGGAACTAAATGGGAATGGGAAGAGTATCAACCGGACAATGTTTCAATACAATGGGGTTCATTCTGACCTTGGCGGTCCATGACCGCCATGGCGGAGTGCGGCGGAAGCACCGCCAACAGGCTGGCGGTGCTTCCTGGGCGATTCTGACCGCGGCGGTAAAGCCGCGGTCGGAAAAGGGGAGCCGGCGGTTTCCCGCCGGTTTCCCACTGGCCCAGGGAACCCGCCATGGCGGCGCTGCTTGCAGCACCGCCATGGGGATTCCGACCCTCTTCCCGCCAGCTGGACACCGCCAGAACCAGGATGGTGGGAACGGGTGCCGTGGGGCCCCCGAACAGGGCCCCACAAAAATCGCGACGGGTGCCACTGCACCCGTCGCACCCCTTCAACTCCGCCGGCTCCATTCCGAGCCGGCTTCATTGTTGAAGGGGCTGTCCCACTGGGTCGGCCGGCGGTCTTCTGGCGGTCGCCCGCCGGCCCAGTGGGAAAGCCAGAATGGCCGCCGCGGTCTTTTGACCGCGGAGCGGTCTTTCGGTGGGAACCGCTTGGCGGGCGGCGACCGCCGACCGCTGCGGTCAGAATGACCGCCCATATGTCTTCATAAATATAAGAGACTTTGACAAGAAAGAACAATTTGTGATTTCTGTTACAAAAACTAAAGCAGATTTATGTATACGTGGCATTGGGCGAATTCCAGTAGGGATAAGCGATTGTACCTTGATTTTAACTATTGAGGGTGTAAATAATAGTAGTTTTACAGCTTCACATAATACATATTTTGTTTGTGGTAACTATGGATATTACCAACTACCTGTTGGGTGGTCAGGTGTGTGTTATGTATCTTTTCTATTACCCCCTGTTTTTTTGGCCCCTGCATCATATCACCGAGATTTTAAACTGTTCAATGACATAGTTAAAAATAGATATAAAAGGGCAATAAGTACAAATGAGGTAGACCAAACGGATACTAGCCTGCAACAATATGTTGATTTTAATTTAGGGTTATTCCCCTTTGTGGGTGCTGCATTAAACAGTAGGAAAGTGAGACGATTGACTAGGGTTGTGGAAGCTGTTACCAATCAGGCAGCTCTGGCACTTGGGAATATTACTGAGGAACTCCAAATTGCGGGGATTGTAGCGCTCCAAAATCGTATGGTACTAGATGTGATATTAGCTGACCGAGGTGGTGCATGTCGCATCATGGGTAGTAGTTGCTGTGTTTTTATTCCCGATCACTCACCTTCAGTATATGATGCAATATCTAAGTTGCATAAAATTGCTGCAGAAATCAACACAGAGACTGGTACTTGGACTTTTTCTGGATGGTTTTTGGCTCTTGTTTCCGCCTGGGGCTGGAAACTACTGACTATCCTATGTGTAATGATTGCAATATTTTTCACATGCTGTATCTGTATTCAGTGTGGTCCAATACTCTGCTCCATGTGTATTACTGCTTCTATGCCTCCCAAAAGAAATATTACAGAAATGAAAGCACAACATATGTTAGATAAGGAAATAGCTGAAATGATGAGCATAAATATACAAGATGAATATTTAGATTATCCTAGAAAAACGAATGTCTTCAGCTAATGCTGAAAGGGTCGTCTGTTGTAGTTTAGCAGCAATTAGATTAAGCATCAGCAGAAGACATCTTGTATTTAGTGACTATTGTGAACATTTCGCGGAATCTATTTTGTATTCATGGCAGCCATTTTCTCTGCCACATGCTGCCATGTGCTCACCATGTGCTCTGTCCTACCTTTCTGTTAACTACTCTTGAAAATCTGCCTAGTGACAAGTTATATTTAGCATCTCCCACTTTCGCACATGCTCAGTAAGGTCTGCAGCTGTTAGTCCTTGAAAACTGTTAGCCCCTCCTACCTGTCGACTGTGCATTTTCCACATGACCTTACATGTATGCAAGTCTTGCTTCTATAACTGTACCACCTCCTTTTAGCCCCTGCGTGGGTATAAAAGGACCATGCTCTCTCAGTTCAGTGTGCTACTTCAAACATTACCGAAGTGTGCTGTTTGAACTGTAGTACCACCTCATGAGGTTAATAAACTTTGTCTTTTATTTCAGTTTCTGTGCCAACTTCTTCCTACATGGTCTGAGGACTTTGTGCAGAGAAAGGTGAACCCCTTGCACTAGTAGGCCTTGCTGAGGCTTACTTCAACACTGGGGTTGCTGTTTCAGACAGTGCAGAGGGACAGACTTATCCAATGAGTAGGAGAGAGACAATCACTGGGCTGGGTTGCAAGATATACAGTGGTTTGCAGAACAGTGCTTGAGTACAGTTGTTTCAAGACTGGCAAGTTACAAAGCGCAGGGCCTTGGTAATAGTTGGCCATGTGGCAGGGACTAGTGCTTCCAAGTCATTTTCCTTGTGAATGTGATCTGTTCCATGTCTTCTTCTTCTGATGTGTGTTGCCTGCTTTGTCCTTGTTGTTGTTGATTGTGAAGGGGCAACACACACCTCAGTGTTAGAAGACGTGGAGTCAGACATCCCGGTCGCTGCTACCTGTGAAGGTCTTAAGGGCAGTATTGCAGCAAGGAGGATCTGTTGGTTCTTGAGAATAGCAGCCACATCACGATGGTGTGCCAGGTCGGCTCTGAGGGGTTCAATGTTGCATTCGTGCACGCGTTGACAGGATTGCTGTTGTAGGTGTTGGGTCAACTGTATTACAGCTGTGCTGATTTCCTTCTGGGTTTTCTGCAGTTCCTGCAAGATAGATGTTAGGGCTTGCATAGCTGCTGCCTGATCTGCAGATGACATCATGCACGAACGCATCCCCTCAAGGCTGGCTGCCATATTTTGCATCCCCACCCGCACCTCCTTGGCCTGCTCCCGCTGTACTCCAACTACAGTTCTCTCAAAGCTGGTGCCAGTGTCGTCTGAGTCCTCAGCTGTATTGGAGATGGCAGGTCTTACAATTGGGGTGGTGGGTGGTTCCTCTGCGATGGCTGCTTGTTCTGTGCTCCTCCTTGTGACAGAAGGTGGGGTCTGGAGGGTTTCAAGGACCTTTTGGATGGTCTCCTGGGGAATGTTTATCGCTCGTCATCCATGTCTTCAGGGAAATCTGGGACAGGCATATCGGTAGGAGATCCATCTTCCTCTGCAATGAAACAGGGTACAATGAGTTTGTCTGTGTTGTGGCAATTTTGATGTGACGTGCCTGCCTTTTGATGAATTCACTTTGTGATCTTGTTTTGTGTTAATTTATCCAGTCCTTCAGATGGGCATTCTTCCAGGCCTATGGCCCACCTGTGTGTCACATGTATGTTATTGAGTTATCAGACTTGTCAGCCTCATCGCCTCTAGGTGTTGATTTATGCCAAATAGAGAATTGCCACCTTCTTTTCCTACTCGACCCTCCGTGTACATCCATTCTCATGGTGAGACCTTTCACTGGCTGTGGGGGTACTGATGGCCCTGGCAGCACACTTAACAATCTGGACCTGCCCCAATCTCTGATCTTTCACATCCACTTAAATGTCATTGACATGTGGCATATCCTATGCATGGAAATGTTATGATCCGATATGGATGTTGACATTGTTAATGTGTCCTGCTGATGTTGGGGAATGTGTGTTACATTGGATTGCCCTGATAGTCGTATCAGTGTCCTATTTCCTCCTCTGACTGTGCAGGTGTATTTCAGTGACCAGTTACATGTGTCCCCTTCTCAATGCTGTTGTCTGAGCAGTATGACATTTGGGATGTTGCCTTTTTACCCAGGCACAGGAAGGACCCTGGCATATGCAGCATGGGTGTGTCCTTAGTGCTGTGTAGCTCCTATTGTTGTTTACATTGGCTGATGTTTGCGACAACTATGTGCATTGACATTTGAGAGTACTGGGGCCTTTGTCTTGTTTCTGGGGATTGTTGCAGTTGTCATCCTCACCCCTTAATTTAGGTGTGTATGATCCATGGGGAGGTTACTGCCATTGGCTACTTGAGCTGTACACAGGGCAGAGGTGGTAGTGGCAACTGTTGTCCCAGTTACATTGCAGTTGTCGGTATGGCTAGAGGATTGCTAATAGGGCCCTAGTTAATGTAGGGGGTATGTTGGCTGACATGTGCCAGGATGTCAGTTTGACGTAGTGGCCTTCCCTCCTGTCATGGCTTTCCCTTTGCTCCATCGTTGGCATGACAGCATGCCCCCATGGGACTGTTGTTGGTGTTGTCTAATGGTGTGCCCCAGGTCTTCTCAGAACGGGCCATGCCCCCCTGCCGTGCCCCTTTACCCATGCCACGCCATGTATTAGATGACTTCCATGCATTTAGTGGTCGGTATTCTCCCCCGGTTGTTGATGACATTATTGCATTTTAATTCCCCATGCGACTTACGCTGCATGTGCGTTGTCTCGTGGTAGTCTGCGCTGTCCTGTCCTTGAATCCCTGTGACGATCTCCTCAGGGATGACGGCTGCGACCATCTCCTCCTTGTGGTCCAGGGCCTCCTGGTGTGCTGGACTCCCACCTCCAGTCTGCAGTGCTGCCTTCCTGTTCCTGGCCATCTTTTCCTTGGTTCTGCGCTTGCAGTCATGCCAGCGTTTCTTGCACTCGATGACTGTTCTGCGTACTTCATCCACACTGTTAATCTTGTCGACAATTTGTTGCCATATGGCCTCTCTCCTACTGATTGGCAACTTTGATGTGACAAACAGTTGGTGCTGGTGTTCCGTCACCTCTTTAACCAGAATTTCCTGCTCCTCTGCACTAAAGCAACACTTTCTTTTCTTCTTAAATGTGTCCTGGTTCTTGTGTGGGTCCTCCTGGCTAGTTCCTGGTCTGCTGTCATCTTCCTGGGGTCTGTAGTGGCATCTGGGATCCATTTTGGCTCTCCTCTGGTGAAATGGCTGTGT
The DNA here is from genome assembly GCF_031143425.1 of Pleurodeles waltl. Lineage (NCBI taxonomy): Eukaryota > Metazoa > Chordata > Amphibia > Caudata > Salamandridae > Pleurodeles > Pleurodeles waltl. Next base: position 904,696,999 of record NC_090443.1, read on the forward strand.
TTGCTGGTTTTTTTGACGGTATTGCGTTAAAAAAAATGGCACATATCCAGTTTGCGGTGTCGTAAATCGACCCACAGTCATTTTCACCGCGATAACGTTGTTTTCCTTTACAACTTGACGCTGCGGTGTGCGTCAAAAATAATGACTCCCACCTGTTGTTTGCGCCGCTGTGCGTCAAAGTATAAATATGACGCCCGCACGGCGCACCAAAATGGCGTTAGCCGGCGGTAATATTTTTGACGCAAAACTGCGCCAGTGCAGTTTTGCGTCAAAAAGTATAAATATGGGCCCAAATAGCTGTACAGAGGACTGGCGGTGGACCACCACCTCCTCCCCAACAACATGAGAGGAGCAAGTCTTGGCAATCATGCATCCTGAGGGCCTGGCCGGAGTAGGAGGAGGACTGGACTCTGGTAAGTTAACTTGATTCTACTATCACCCCCTACCTGCATGCCATCACATACCCCCACCCTCACTCTCATCACTCCACCACTTACCACATACCTCACCATCATCTCACTCATCCCACTGCCAAGCCCTGCATGCCATACCAATGCATGGACACCACTCACAGACCTGCATGGACACCCATCACTAAAGCATGCACACTAGAGAGAATCACCTAGCCCACTACATACCAACTCACACTAGTTAAAGTTGCCAGGGCAAATACAGCCAAAGGGGGCAACCCACCCATGCACAACATGTCACCAACAGAAACAATAACACTGCATTTACATCCCCGGAAGTATCTCAGCCAATGTCAGCTAACAAGAGGTGCCAGCAATTTCCAGTCCCCCCACAGAAGAGGCCCACAGTGATGACAGCAACTCTGGTCGCCTGGGTCTGGATGACCAACCTGGCCCATCAGGGACCTCTGGACAGTCGATTACCCAGCCACAGTCACACAACACCACAGAGCCTCCCTCCTCAGGAAACAGCACCCACCCAGCATACCCATGCCTCTGTCCCCAGGACACATCAATCAGCAGTGTGTCCACCACCACAGGGACCCCAGGTCACACCTCGCACCCAAGACAATAAGGGACCTGGGGTCAGTGGCAGTGGGCACATGGTTCAGGGGACAGAGGCACAGGACAACAGGGACACTGGGAGGACTTCTGTGCGCCAGGGGGAGGAGAGGCCCAGGGAACCGACTCTCAAGGAGGCACTCACCGAGATCCTGGGAACATGGCAACATTCCGAGGATTCGCTGGGCCAGATCCTGGACAATGTGCAAGAGAACGGGTGGCTGCAGGAGGGACAGTACCGGGGGTCAGGCAGGACTTGCAGGCCATTAACAGCACCCTCGTCTCCATTGCAGTGGTGCTGGCAGACATGGCCAACATCATGAGGGAGGGAGTCTTACAACAGCGGGCCCCTGCCACTAGCCAGACTACTGAACTGCCCTCCACCTCCGCTGCTGCTAGTGGACAGGAGGCCCCGCCACAGGACCAACAGGCCACCAGCACCCCTCTGCCTTCAGTAGGAGAACCACTCCTCAAACATTCCCTGCGATCCAGGCAGAATCCAGAGACTATTGTCATGACCCCCGCCAGGAAATAAGACTCTCCTGATTGTCACCCCTGTGTCCCACTCTGTCACGTTGTCCACCTTGAAGTGCCATTGCTCCCCTTCTTATGACCTCTTGGACAATGCACCTGTGCTACAAATAGACTGGAACAATACCCTGGACTTTCCTCCATCATCACCCCAGCACATTGCACTTCCACATTTTCTTCACAGCACTTCAATAAATACACTTTGAAAAATACAAGTATGGAGTATGTCAAATGATTGAAGTATGTACTAGTTTAACAAGGTTCAAACATTGCATATCAACTGTACAGTAATGTGCACATAGGAAAGACCAGTAGTTGGCTACAGTGAACACACCAGGAGCAATAGTGGGGCTCCAACATCTGCAAAAAGAGTTGCCAAAGGGTACAGTGAGTGGGTATAGAAGTGGGAAAGCACAGCTTGCCAGTGACAATGTGAAACAAACAAATTACATTGAAATGTGAAGTTACTCTGTCTTACCTGTATGTCATTGAATGTATTGTCGAATCACTGCACTTCTGTTGTCCTCAGCCTCATCCTCTGCCTCCTCATCTTAACTGTCTACAGGGTCCACTGCTGCCACACAGCCATCTCCAGCCTCCTCCTCCTGCAAAAAAGGCACATGGCGTCTCAAGGCAAGGTTATGCAACATGCAGCATGCCACGATGATCTGGCAGACCTACTTGGGTGAGTACCACACGGATCCCCCAGTTAGATGGAGGCACCTAAACCTGGCCTTCAGGAGGGCAAAGGTATGTGTAATGATCCTTCTTGTTTGCCCATGTGCCTCATTGTAATGTTCCTCTGCCCTTGTCCTAGGATTCCTCAGAGGGGTCAGTAGCCATGATAGGTTGGGGTAACCTGAGTCGCCTGCAAATATTGAGGCACAACATTTAGCTACACCCTATGCCGTATGGGCCACACCTTACCCATACACCAACATCCACTGGTTGGGAACCAGGGCTCACCTATTAGCCACACCCTGTGCCTCTGTAGTTGGCCCATCACATTTGGGATGCTGCTATTCCTCAGTATAAAGGCATCATGCACAGACCCAGGATACTTTACATTGACGTGTAAGATGTACTGGTCTGCCAGGCACACCATCTGGACATTCATTGAGTGAAAACTCTTTCCATTTCTGAACACCTGTTCATTTTGCTGGGGGGAAACAAATGCAATATGTGTTCCATCAATTGCCCCAATGCTGTTGAGGATATGTCCCATAGCATAGAAGTCAGCCTTCACTGCGGCCAAATCCTACACCTGGGGGAAAACAATGTAGCTGCACATGTGTTTAATCAGGTCATCCAGCACTGTTGAGAACATTGGCTGTGACATTCCTGCTGCCAAGCCCACTGTCACTTGGAAAGAAGCAGTTGCCAAGAAATGAAGCACAGATAGACCTTGCACAAGAGGGGGGATCCCAGTAGGGTGACAGATAGCAGATATCAGGTCAGGCTCCAGTTGGGCACACAGCTCCGTGATTGTGGCCCTGTCATGTCTGTAGGTGAGGATAATGTGCCTGTCCTCCATTGATGCCAAGTCTACTAGGGGTCTGTACACAGGGGTATGTCTCCATCTCCTATTCATCCGCAGCAGTAGCAATCTATGGGCCAAAAGAGTGAGGAGCCAGTCACAAACTGTACATTGTAGCCACAACAGTACAATGCATGATGTTAATTTGAAATGTATAAGTGGCATCTGTCCTATAGGTACAATTGTGAACTGTGATGCAGTTATAATCCAGGGCCTGAACCCCCACCCCCGAAATGGCATCTGCCTGTTCTGTGTGGAGGGACAGATGGAAGTGAGGTAATTCTGCTGACGTTGTGCGCCGTCGTGGGAGGCGGTCGGGAACTGCCGTGCAATGCCTCATTGGATATTATTATGCCATATGGGGTACAGTGGCCAATGGTGTTGTACGTTGGGAGTGACAGTATGCACCGCGCGGACGTCACCGCCATTTACTATTTGTTCACTCACTTGCTACCTGACCTTCAACAGGAGAGGACCTACACTGCATGTGCTGCTGTGACCTGTGTCTGGAACCGACCATGGCGCGTGTGACTGTGGAAAGGGCCCCTGCCTTCACCTCAGTGGAGTTGGAGAGACTGGTGGATGGGGTCCTACCCCAGCACCGACTGCTGTATGGGCCTCCAGACCAACAGGTGAGTATACTGTGAGCACGGTGCATGGGGCATGAATGCATGGAGTGGTGTGTGTGAAGGCCTCGTGGAGAGGGGGGTTGGTGGATGTCCCTTCGCGGCATGCAGCTTATGTGCTGGGCCAGGTCTGTGCTAATGGGGATGGGAAGGGGTATGGCGGACCATGAGTGTAACAGGCAGGACTGTCTGACTAATACCTTTCCCTGTCTGTATTGCCTCTGCAGGTCAGCACCCATCAAAAGAAGAGTATATGGTGTGCCATCACCAAGGACGTGTGGACCCTGGAGGTCTATGGCAATCAGAACACCCACTGTTGATAACGGTGCGAGGACCTGAGACGCTGAGCACGGAAGACGGCGGAGGCCCGCCGGGGATGGCCTCCCAACGAGGAAGGGGTGCCCGTTGAACCTGACCCACCTGATTGCCCGCATACTAGCAGTGGCCTATCCAGAGCTGAATGGGTGCTTTAGGGCAAAACAGAAGCCACAAAGGGGTGAGGACAGTGCCCATCATTACCACTTACGCCTGGTGGGGTGGTATCCGGGTGGGGGATGTGTGTCTCTGGGTGCCCCTAGGCCAGGCCTGACATTGCAGAGTAGGTTCCATGTTGGCCACAGTTCTGATGTGATGGTCCTCCTACCTAGCTTGCAGACATCCACTACTGGGCAGGGCTGTGTGGGTCCCAGGTATGCTGCAGTTGGCAGTATGTGCCCCTCCCCATGCCCTGGTGACTACCATTGTTACTGGTAGTGCATTGCATAGTGCGTAGGACTGTTCCCTGTGTGTGAGTGTGCTGTGTACGCCAACAGTGGTATTGGTGCAGCCATTGACCAATTTTATCCTTTGTCTCTCCCCCCCCTTTTTTGTTTTGTCATCCTGTCCTTATGTGCATTAGCATCATCTGGCGGAGGAGCAGAGGCACCGGTGACAGAGGGAGCTGTATCCCGCAGGACCCAGGAGGCAGAGTCCACCGACGCTGAGGGCACCAGTGGGACAGAGGGTGAGGGGAGCACCACGGCAGAGACTGGAGGGGACAGTTCTGACACAGATACCTCCTCAGATGGAAGCTCCCTGGTGGTGGCGGACACCTCTGTGCCCACCCCAGCTACAGGTAGAGCTGCCTCCCCCTGTACCAGTACCGCCCTCCCAGCAGCCCCTCAGTGAGTTGCCCGTGCCCGTTCACCCAGGAGGGTGGGCATCTCCTTCATCCCAGGCACCTCAGGCCCTGTCCCATTGAGCCCTGCTGCCCTGACTGAGGAGGCTATTGACCTGCTGAGATCCATCTCTGTTAGGCAGTCAACCATTGTGAATGCCATCTAGGGGCTGGCAGCCCAAATGCAACAGACCGATGCATTTCTGGAGGGCATTCACACTGGCTTGGTGGCCCAACATACATCAATCCAGTCTCTGGCCTCCTCTCTGATGGCAGCCATTGTCCCTGTTTCCACCCTCCAACTTCCTCTTCCCAGTCCCATTCCCTTCAACCCCAACCTATCCCAAGCACACAGGCAGACAAGCATGCACACATGTCAACACACAAGAGTGGCACAGGAAAACACAAGCACCAAACTTCATCCCACAGGCACTCACACAAACACCATCCAGATGCAGACATAGCAACATCCACTGCCTCCACTGCATCGCCCTCCTCCTCCTCCACCTCCGTCCCAGTTCCGTCTACACTCACACCTGCATGCACTACATCCACATCCACTACCGCCATCACCAGCACACCTATCAAAACACACACCTCACTGGCAGTCACCACCCCATCAGCCATGCACACGTCCCTTGTGTCCTCTCCCACTGTGTCTGTCCCCTCTCCCAAGGTACACAAACACAAGCACTCAGACACCCAACAGCCATCCACCTCACAACAGCATCCAGCCCATGCACCTGCACCCAAACACAGCAGACAGACACCTCCGACAACCACTCCCTCTTCCTCCACTCCCATACCTTCTCCCTCTCCCCACACCAATGTCCCTAAGCAGCATTTCCTCTACACCATTGACCTCTTCCCTACCGCTCCCCCCTGTCCTTCACGTCTGGTCAGGGTGGCTAAAACCCAGGCAAGCACCTCAGCCACCCAGTATATGGTCCCAGGAGTGTCCACACCCACTCATGGTGGTAACGGATCCAGGGCACCAGGCTGCCTAACTGAAAGGGTGCCTGCCCCAAGTGCTGCCAGGAAGGGCAAGGAGCCAACCCCAGCTGTTTCCAGGAAGGGTAAGGAGCCATCCCCAGCTGCTGGCAGGAAGGGCAAGGGGCCTGCACCAGAAGCCAGGAAGGACAAGGGGCCTGGTGCTGGGACTCAGTTGGAGCCCCCACTACCAACCATGGTTGTGCAGCCATCCTAGGCTGCAGGAGATGGGCTGGAGCTTCCCTCCACCACTACCAGCACCACCACCACCAGCAGTGGGCAGCCACCCGAGGCTGCAGAGGATGGCTGGAGCTTCCCCCCACAACCACCAGCAGCAGCAGCACCACCACTGCCACTGCTGAACAGCTGTCACCGCCGGCGGTCAGTCTATAGTCGTGCCTCCATGGGCTGTTGTGCGGCATGCCCAATGCAAATCCTGTGGGAATGACACCCAGCTGAGAGACTGTGACCTTGCACTCCCCAAGATCTGCATCACAGGGTACAATGCCCCCTCCAGAACCAGTGGGAAGCCACCCACTCACCCCTTCCTCCCCAGGATGAAGATCACAGGGCACGATGCCCCCTCCAGAGCATGTGGGCAAGTCATCCACTTGAGAGACTGTGGCCTTGTACTCCCCAGGACCAAGCACAGGGCATGTTGCCCCCTCCAGAACCAGTGGATTTGTTCCATCTGACGGCTGAGGTGCCCCCCGTTCCCAATCCCCCTGAGGTGCCTACCTATTTTTGAACTGAGGCCCCTGCAGTGTTCTCTCCATGTTGTTGCAGGAGACAAGTGGGGTCTTGGACTTTGTCATGTGGCCCTGTGGCCCACGCACATTGAGGACTGGGCAGTGTCCCTTGAATTGTGCATATGTATATACTTTTAGATTGGATGTATGTATTTCACCTGTATTTATATTATTACACTAATTTTCATCTATTTGTGTTGTCCTTGCATTATTCCTGAGGGGTATGGGGTAAATATGTTTTCTTACTGCATCTGATTGTGTGTATGGTGTTGGGTGTGTGTGTTGTGAGTGTGTGTATCACTTTCTTTTTCATCCCCCCTTCCTTGTGTGCTAGACTGCTGTACTCACCGTGGTTGTCTTCGCCGTCGTTGGTGTTCGTGGTGGAGCAGGACGTAGAAGAGCATCGGAAATATCTGCAGTTTAGGCTCCATGACGGCGTGGTTGTTCCCTGTGTCTCCAATGGTGAGTCCTTTCCCTTCTATTCATTGTTTCTGCCAGGCTTTTGATGTGGTTGGTACCACCCCGGAATAGGTGGCGGATTGGGCTGTCATACTATGGTGGGCGGAACATTGTCTTCCGCCTGGCTGTAGGCGGCTACCTCCATGGTGGCTGTTCTTTCTGCCTTGGTGGTCAGTCTGGTAAAGTGGCTGTCTCTCTGAGTGCTTTCCGCCATGGTCATAATTTGTCGCTAATTTCCGCCAGTTCGTTGGTGGTATTATCGCCACTTTATCACCGACCGCCAGGGTTGTAATGAGGGCCTCTGTGCCTACCTGTCATGTCCCTCATTGCTACTGTATATATGAGAGGGAATACAGAAATCATCCCATCAAAGGTAATAGACCATGTATGGAACTGCAGCCTACAAATACCTACTTAAGAGAAAGGGACACATGCTGACATTTAGGCACAAGGAATGTTGTCAACAGTGTTGGCACATCATTCATGTCAATAGACATTCCCCACTTACCAAGAGAAAATAGTTTCCTACAGCTGCAAACAATTAGCTGCGTTAGCCATGTCACATATGATGGACACTTACCCATCACAGACTGCAGTGAGGCACCCGCACCCATCATACACAGAAGATATCTAGCTTCTGGGTGGCAGATGTCTACATGTACATATACCCAAAAACATGGCAGAGGGCAGTGATTCATCACCTACATACCTTTGGCCTGTAACATTTAGGAGTAGTGATCTTTTGGATAGAAATCACACCCACTACAACAGCAAACAGTACAGAAATGATCACTGTAACCAGTCATTTGTAGTTCCTGCAGAACAAGTGGTTTGAGGAATAACCCCCCTCCCCCCAGTTTTGTCCTAGGTCCCAGGTCCAAAAGACAAGGCACATCAGTTTGATACACATGACATGTCAACAAACAATCTCTGATCCACTGTGTGACACATGGCTCAGCCCTAATCGTCAGAGGGAGCAGTCAGTTCCTCACTCACTCACCTGGCAACGGGACAGGCAGGAATTTGCTGTGTAGTCACCTCCTTGTGGCTGCCCTCAAACAATCATCAAGCACCAGATAGGCCACCGCCAGAATGCAAGACATTAGGAGGGGTCATTGTCCGAAGGGCACCCCGCCCACGTTGGGAGGACAGCCCCAGCTGGGCCTCCTCGTTCTTCTGGGACCAGCGTCTCAGGTCCTCCCACCTCTTGTGACAGTGGGCGTTCCACCAGCTGTGGACCCCCCAGGGACCGCACCTTCTTGGTGATTGCTCTCCATATCCTTTTCCTCTGATGGGCAATGACCTGCATGGATGCAAAAGACAAAGCAAGAAATTATGTCGACAAGTCTCATCCAAAATGTCACATCCCAGTCTGCAGACCAAGCCACAACCCTGTCCCGGCACTGCACTGACTAGGTAGGTCAACTGACATCTTGTGGGACACGCTCTAGCAGATCTGAGAAACTATGAGACACATTACACCTCTATGGCTTCTGAAGTTGAGACTCTTTAGGCTTGAATGCATCAGAAAACTCACACTCTGTGAGAATGATTCTCCGCATACAGTCCCCACAGCCTACTGCCAGATTACAAACTCAAACATAACACATGGGTAACCATGAAGGGACTGGCATGGTGGGTACAGAAAGAGTCAAGCCTGTCCATGTGTGGAAATGTGCAGATGCAAATGTAGACTGATGCCACTTCAGGGGGTGGGGTTCTGTGTGACTTATCATTAACACAGAACACACTTTTGGACATATGTAACCATATTACATAGATTGCATTCAAAATAACATAGGCATGCTTTGTCCATGTTGTGCAATGTGGCTTAACTCCTGAATCACATATCATGAGTTCCCAGGAAACAACACACTATTTGCACTTTGGAAATGTCAGTAATGCAATGAGCCTGCAAAGGACATATGTGCCCTGTATGAAGGTGACAACAGGGCTGTGGGATTACGGGATATGTCAGGGGTCAGAGACCACATTGACAATGATGCCAAGTGCACATCAGCCACAGATCAGTAACTCTCCTTTAAAACCATTTACAATCTTATCAAAGGAGAAGCCTCAATAAGCTGCATATTAGCACAAAGCCTAGATTTGTCCATGTGACAGGAAGGGAGTGGGCACAGTGCCACAGTTGCATAGCAAAAGTGACAACACCGGCCTAGACTTGGACCCGTACTCTGAGATACATGTCACAGGCCCTGGTCTCTGCAGGCTGAGCAGACAGAACCTACATAACACTCCATTCCCATCTCTTCCATGCATGACAGTACATCATGTAGCCAACAGTAATTTGGTATGTGGTGTGTGTGGCAACTTTAAAGGCAGTGAGAGTGATGACATGCCTTCCAAACAACAGTCTAACAGGGACAGATGTGTGAAGAAATCTCTGTGGCAACATACACATAGCTCTCTTTACACACAACTGATACATACAACATTCATACGCAGCTCATGCTGTCATGCACATACATGTTGTCTCACATTGACAACGTTCATGAGGCAAGAGATGTCTGTGGATGACTGTAATGTCACCTCACCTAGTTATGTGCATCACAAGGTGGATCAGGCAACGCTTAAAACACACACACCACAATATATTAGAACTCAACATCTGGCAGTCAACACAAATACATGCACATTGACTCTCCCATTGATGCCACACTGACTTCACCTACAGGGCCTTGAGTTTACCTTCAGGCACAAATGGGCACAATTTAGCCCCAGAGGAGGGAATATATGGTGAAATACAGAGAAAACTGTGCACATGAGGCACTTACCTGCTCCTCCCGTGCACCATAGAGCTGTCCATACAGAGATCGGACCTCAGACACCGGCTTCTCTAACTCCTCTGGTGAGAAGGCAGGGTCCCTATCACTTTGTAGACTTGGCATGATTGCTCCCAGAAGCGGTAAACAGTAGCTCAGGTATTGGAAAGTGTCAGGAGTCAAGTGAGGGATTCTGCAGAACATAGTGGTCACGTCCACCACATAGATTGTCGTCACTGCCGGCGGACACAGCCATTGGTCTGCAACCACCACTGGCAACAACATTAGCCTATGGCTGTGTCTACTGCAGTTGCAACCACCTACCGCTATGACGACTTCCGTTGGCGGTTGCGGGTGGTTCCTAATGCCCAGTGAAATTGGCCTGAAATGCACTGTAGGGCTCCTAAAATGCTTCACACCGCCAAAAATGTTGTTTTTAGCAATAAAAACTGTTTATCTTGTCTTGTCTTGTCATGTAAGTCCTACTACTCATCTTAACGGGAGAACACGCCAGGGGTAGGTAATTGGGACCGCGACCGCCACTAAAGAATAGTAACCGTTTGTGGCATGCTACTTCCCAAGGGGCCACCTCAATGATAAGGGATGGGCAACCTTTTTGTTCATTATTTTTGACAGACAGTTTACTAAAATGTAAGTGACTGTAATTTCTTTATACATACAGAAAGTAGTTTTGTATTTTACTTATTTATTTTCCTCAACTTATTATGAGTCATGAGAAGTTAAATTGACTGTTGGTCCTGAAGAAGTGTTACAGGATCTGTATAGAGCACAATACGCAAAACAAGTTGACCGTGCCTTAGGGGATAGGTGATAATTTCCCAGATCTTGGGGTTTAGTTAGAAAGTGGTTGAGCATGAATCCTCAAAATTCCACTTTCCTTGTGTTTTTAATCTTGGTCTTAGCCCTTTCTTTCTGACACATTAAACAGTGCTGATTTCTGTGGGGCTGAGAACCAATTTTAACTTTTCACTCTCCTGCCAGAATGAGTGCCTGACCTCTACGATCACAACGCCAGCCACTTATAAAAAGATCTCTGGCAAAGAGCCCCCGAACAGGGAGCCCGTCAGATATTGCAGTGCCAGTCTTACGAGGAGCAACCCGATGATGAAGCATGACATCCATTTGGATGTGTGAGGGCTCTTGCTCCTGAACCTTAGTGTTCCCCTAGATTTATGGAACAGTGTACCTATTTAGAGTGTGATTGGTCCTACTACTCAAACACCATTGTGGGCACAATCCTACTGACAAAGGGCATTTTAATGCTTGGGACATCTAGTCACATCTAATGCACAAATTGTTGATGTCCAGATACATGATGTGTACACATGTGTGGCAAAGCAAGGGGTAACATATGATCTAAGTGTGATTATCAGCTGTGATGTGTACTGTGTATCATGTCCACACCTTACTACATGCCTTGTCACATGTTATCATTGACATGCATCCTGTATGCTGCACGGCACACACTGAAACATTAAATTTTTAATTTCTTGTCATACATAGGTACCCAGGGAGGGGCAGGATCAGACAACATCCAGTCTATCGTCCGCTGCCAGACCTTCATACCATGGAAGAACACCATATCATCCAAATCTACCATCTGAATTGGCAAACAATCGTGGACCTATGTCATCAGTTGGAGCCAGAACCATTGCCTGCCATTTATCATCCAACAAGCATACCACCCATTGCACAAGTTATGGCAGTGTTGCACTTCCTGGCCACAGAGTCCTTCCAAAATACAGCAGTCCGATTGGCTGGGATGTCCCAACTTGTGTTTAGTCTTGTTTTGAAGGATCTTCTCTCAGCAATGTTGAAACACCTGGACAGCTATATCCGGTTTCCTCAACGTGAGGATTTTGCCCATGTGAAGGCTGTCTGCTATGGTTTAGCACACATCCCACCTGTGATGGGAGACATTGATGGCACATATGTTGCCTTGGTCCCACCACATGGCAATGAACAAGTTTACCATAACAGAAAGAGCTTCCCTTCCATTAATGTTGTTTGTTTGGCAGACCTCTACACTTCACAGGTCTGTGCCCATTATCCAGGTTCAGTCCATGATGCCTTCATTATGCAGAGCTGTGTAATCCCCCACCTGATGTCACAACTTTACCCAGAAAGGGCCTGACTGGTTGGTAAGTCACATATATCCTGTTTGTGTATGTGTAATATCTGCTGCAACAATTCTGATGAGAGGGACTCATAGTTGCACATAGGTCCCATTCCATAACAGGGGACTCTGCATACCCAAATTGTCCAATGTTGTTGACGCCACTGAGGAACCCGACTATGCCAGGAGAAGTCCGCTTCAACGATGCCCATGGAAGAACACGTCATGTCGTGGAGCGGGCTTTTGGGCTTCTGAAGGTCAGATATAGGTGTCTGGACAAAACAGGTGGAGCACTCCTCTACTCACCCAGAAAAGTGTGTAAGATCATTGTGGCCTACTGCATGCTCCACAACATTGCCCTGCAGAGAAATATCACATACATCCTTGATGAGGGGGAGCTATTAGTGTCACCAGGCGGGAATCCTGAAATGCCAAGTGAGGATGACAGTGATGAAGAGGAAGGTGAATACTTGCGGGTAGATCTCATCAATTACTATTTTACCTGAGTGTAAGTATGCAATGTGATGTAATTACTGTGACAGTATGAGGAACTGTAGTTGTCAGGATGTGTGGAGTAGGTTGTTTTTCCACAAAAACTGTGGATCTAATGTTTGAAGTATACAGCCAAAGGATGCTTGCTAAGTCAGACTTTAACATTTCACTACCTTGATTAGCTGCTTTGTTTGTGTCAGTCTCATTGCAATGTAAGTGGATCTACTGGTGTTTGATATGAGGTTTTGGTCATAGGTATCATTTTCAAGCCTAAACTCCTGGTATTGTTTTAATCCAGGTACCTTCACCATGACATCCTCATGTGAGCACTTCAGAGTTGTGACATTGGCAGGTATCTAATGGTATTCCGACATAGGAAGTGGATATGGATTGATCCAGGTAATGTTGGTCACAGATTTAGGGTGTATGAGTCCTGTGCCAAAGCAGCTTGGACAGTGTGTGGGTGGACGTCTGATGTGCACAATATACTTGTTTGATGTGGTGTGTTGGGCCAATTGTTTCATGTGTGTGATCATGTGGTCTTGAAATATGTTGTCATCAGGTGCCGTCCATGCATGTACCCTTCACGTTGTGTCGACTATGATCTTGTATGGCCTGTTTGTAGCTGTACATGTGTTTCCTCATTGTAAGCCACAGTGCCTGTGCCACAGCACTGACATAGCTTTGTGTCATACCACCAGATGCATGGTCATTGTAATAATATAGACCTATGATCAAGGACTGTTGTACTGCCCTCTGTCTGTGCCATGTTTTATGTGATGATATCTAACCAGGTTTTGGTGTGTGAGAAGGCTCAAGCTGGTCACAACATTCACTAGTCTGTTAGCCTATTCTATGGGTCGAGGTCTGACAAAGCCCTTTCTGCTGTGGTGGGGGACTGTATCTTGGCTCCACGTGGTTCAGCCATTTTTGGCAATGATAGTTCATTTTGACAGCCTATGTGCTGTACAGTGCAATAAAATGTCTGGGGTGACCAGACCCTTGTATCAGTATGTTACCAGTAATCCCCAGCATGACAACTGTGACATATCCCTCCTTCCATTACCATCTTGTGTCTTCTTCATGTGCATCACATGGGCTTCCATCCCAACATTTCAAAATGTGGAACAGAAGCAAGTAGGCCATTATTTTCTGATAGGTGAGTTTATTGACATAGGCGCAGGAAACAATAATGAGATGCAACACAAAAAGAAAGTGAAGGGATCAGTCATGGTGGATGTATTCATTTTAGTAGATGTCACAACATTTGAAGTCCTAAGGCCAGCAGCCTATTACCATAGAAAATGGAAAGTGGTTGAAGAACAGTCAACAGAGTGAATATATGTGGCACACAAAGGAGTTCTTTCAGGGAGAGGTAACTTGCTGGCAGTGGTTGGTGTCTAGCCATCCAATGCTCCTGGATTCTTGGCTGGACATCCTTGCTTTCCTTGAGGGGGTTCTGCTGCTAAAGAGGCAAGGGTGTCTGAGGTGGGCCCTTCCACTGAAAGGGCCTCCTTTCATGTGGCTGCCACAGATGTTGAAAGGACTGGTGTTGCTTGGCCAAGGGAAGGTGTGTGTTGTTGCTCACGGTCCCTGATCAGGGTACTGCCTAGCTCCCTGAACACCCCTGATAGGGAGGCCAGGATGGTGTTGGTGGCCTCCCACTTTTCCAGTGACTCACAATGGAAGTCCCACCGCAGCTGCTCCATTTGCCTGAGTTCGGCAAGTACCTGGCCTAAGGGTCCCAAGATTTGTCTGATGGTGTCCTAGCCAGGACCATCCAAAGTGCCCTCATGCCACTGGCCCACAACATCCCTCCCACGCACCCTACACCCACGTGCCTGCACCCTTGCAACAGACTTTCTCCTATCACTGGTGCCAGGACCATCATTGTCAGAGGTGTGTTGCTGTAACTTAGGATCCTGGACTGGGGGCCATGAGATGGCTGTCACTGTCCCAGGGGCACAGGTTGTGGGGGCAAATGGCTGCCTGCAATATTGATGCAAATGGGCTGGGAGGACTCGATGTGGTCATGGTGAGGCTCACTGTTGTCATCTGACCAGGTTGCCCTGATGGGCCAGAACCGTCTTCAACGTCCAGATGTCCTGGAGTGTTGTCATGACTGAGGGCTTCATTGGGGGTAGTGGTAGTCTCTTCAGTGGGCTTGGTGCTCCCAGGGGGAGCTCGACCTGTTGATGTGAAAGATACAATGTTACTGGTTGTATTGTGACATCTACCTCCAATAGTTTACAGTGACATTTAGCAAAGGCAGTGTACACATTGGATTTGCATATTTTCCTTATGTGACAGGTACACATGCTATCAATTATATTGACCTGACATTTGTGAAACATACCGATTCCATTTTAGTCAACCAGCTGCAGAATTTAGGAGGATTTAGGAAGATGGGCAAAGACCTACATCTTGCCACCAGTGCAGGCCAAACAGTGGCTGGGCAGGATGTGGTTTTGAAAATGTTAAGGTCTGGTTGACTGTTATGCAGGCAGACCCAGAAGTCTGTTGTATATGTGGTTGGAGTCATCTTGTGGTCAGTCCATTGTGAATGTGTCTGCTGCCAATACCATCCAGGTGATGCATCTTGAGGCCTTGGGTTCTTTTTTTTGTTGCACACAGGTTGAGTTGTCCTTCCTGTCCACAATATTTTCATCTTGGCTCAGCTGCTCAAGATGGAACGAAGTGGTTAGCCACATCACAGAGTATACCATGCTCTGTATCTTGGTCCCTCCCAGGTGAGTAAACTTCATTTGTGAGTTCACAGCCAGTTGCATTATGGCATATGGACACTGGTCTGGTGATTAGAGTTACAAGGACTAGCCCTCCTGGGATTTACAGTCATGTTACTCCATGTACTACATACAGTATACATAAGTTATCCTCCCAGGTGAGTACACTTCCGTTGCGAGCTAACGAACAGTGGTATTTGGATAGATGCATACTAGGCTTGTGTTTGGAGTTGGAGAGACAAAGCCTCCTGGCCTTAGCAGTCAAGTCACTCCCTGTACTTCATGCCCTTGTTGGAAGTCATTCCCCCAGGTGAGTACACTCCATGTGTGAATTCCCAAAGAAGGGTAGTTTGCCAAGTGTACACTGGACTGGTGGTTGGAGTGACAGTAAGGGAACCTCCTGTGAGTTGCAGCCATGTAACTCACTGTATTACACACCCTCTACTGATGATATTCTCCCAGGTGAGTACACTGCAATGATGATTTGGTACGCAAGGATATTTTGAGGGGAGAACACTGTTTTGGTGTTTGGAGTTGGGGGTACAGTGTCTGCTGTGAGTTGCAGTCCTGCCACTCTCACTGATCCCCAATACCTGACAGATGCCAACTCCCCCAGTGAGTATACATCATATGAGATTTAAAATACTGTGGCCTTCAGAGAAGAGGACACTGTTGTGGTGTAAGGAGTGACAGTGCCTCCTAGCCTTAGCAGTCTAGTCAGTGCCTGTACTACACACACCATACAAATGTCATTCTTATAAGTGGGTACACTTCAATGGGGGGAGCAGACACAAGGGTCATTGGAGCAGAGAACACTGTGGTGGCTGAGTGGAATGACAGTACCAGTGCCTCTTGGCCTCAGCAGTCATGTCAGTGCCTGTACTACACACACTATACAAATGCCATCCTTCAAGGTGAGTACACTTCAATGGGGAGTTTGGAGACAAGAGTCATTGGAGCAAAGTACACTGCAGTGGCTGTGTGGAGTGATAGTACCAGTGCCTCCTGGCCTTAGCAGTCCTGTCTGTCCCTGTACTACACACACACACTATACAAATGTTATCCTCTCAGGTAGATACACGTCAATGGGGAGTTGACAAACAAGGTAATATTAAGAAGAATACACTTTTCTGGTTTTTGGAATTGTAGAACAGTGCCTGCTCGGAATTGTAGTGCTGTGAATCCCTGTACTACACACTGTACTACACACAATATACACAGATGTTGTTGCCCCAGGTGAGTTCTACTTGACATGTGAGATGCCAGACAGAGGTCTATAGACAGGTGGACACTGGACTGGTGAGTGGGGTAACAGTGAAGGTACCAAAAGGTGAGCATTAAGCATGCATGACAATACATTTTGGTGACATATTTTTGTGTTGTGACTTACTAGACTTCACTCCTGCAGGTATTCCTATCAAGCCCTCAGGATGCAGGATGACCAAGGCCTTCTCCTCCCAGGATGTGAGTTGTAAGGGAGGAGGAGGGTACTACTACTAGTCTTCTTGACCTGAACCTGGTGCCTGGATATCATGGAACGGACCTTCCCCCCTGAGGTCGTTCCTCCCCTTCTTGGTGTCCTCCCTTGTGCACGAGATGGGGCCTACAGAATTCACTCTGTCGACTATCCTTTGCCACATTTCCATTTTCCTAGCGATAGTAGTGTGCTGGACTTGGGCTTCAAATAAATGTGGCTTTACTCTTATGATTTCATCCACCATGACTCTTAACTCATCTTCAGTGAAGCAGGGATTTTTTAGGGGTGACATGGTGGGGATAAAAAAATAGTCGGAAATTAAGAGGTGGCGGTGAGTTTATGAAGTTGGGAAGTGCAAATGGATGTGATTGGAAATAAAAGTGTATTGAGGGTGTGAGATATGTTCTTAGGGAAAGTTGGAGGGGGTGCCTATTCTATAGCTTTATTTTTTTGATAATGCGCTCTGGCTTAAGTGCTTGGCTTTTTAAATGCAAAGGATTGTGGTGTGGGAAGCTGAGAGTTTTATAGTGTGCTTTGCAGTTGTGTTGGTGTGGCAATGTGTGTCAGCTCTGTTGCTTTCAAATCCATCCAATGTGCAGATGTGTTTTACTGTGGTGATCGCGAACTGCAGTGGTTCGGACCGCCATAGATGGCCTTCACTGCAACTTTGAACTTGTAAAACGGTCTGTGGTTGGTCAACGGGCTGTCACTTCTGGAGCTCGAACAGCCTATTTCCTGCCCCGCATGGTACTGGCAGTCTGGCTTGTTTTGCTGGCATTCGGTGATCCTGCCTGTGTAACTCGTAATACAGCGGTCTGTAAGAATGCAAATATGGCAGTCTTTTGACGACCACCACCATGGCGGTCTGGCGGTCCGACGCCAAACTCATAATGAGGCCCTAAGTTCAAGAAGAAGTGACTGGCCTACTCCCTGCCATGGAAAACCTAAAAAGACTAATAACTAGATCAAGGAGAATCACTGGAGACACCAACAATGCCCAGAACATATAATGAAATAGAAATCTCATAAAATGTCAAAATAACACACACTAACCAAGGATTTTTCACATTGTGACAATGAAATATTTAAAAAATTTCATTGTCTATGAATCTAACAATAATTTACTAATTGGCATCCATGGATGATGGACGGCTCGGTAAAATGTTGCCACCACCATTTATGCAAATATACACTATGCATGGGCAATAACACAATACAAATATCTCTCTAAAATATGAACTACTGTCATACAAGCAAAGGTCAACCTATAAATAACTTTGAACACTAATCAAGATAAAAAACAAATTATTGAAATTCCCCCAAAAAATCAATACTGATTTTGAGCAAACTATCATTTCTGTCATCTTTAAAGTTGACCCACACTCACAGCAATAAAAGAGTGCTACTAGTACTTCAACCAAAGTATATGGAGGCACTTAGAGAAATCTAAACTACATATAGAAAACACCACAAATAAGGAATTAGCCTTCAAAGTCAAAACGAGTAGTAGTGTAGGTTCCAGTCACAGAAGTAACCAAAGACTATGACATGCTGATAGAATACTGATACTACAAAAAAAGAAAATAGGAAACAAACCCGGGGCTATTTTGAAGACACTTTGGTTGACAGCCTTTACCAATTTGGACGCAGGAAAACAACCAAATTTCACATCCCATGGTATAATGTCTATCACAGCACCAGGTCCCAAAAAAAAAGAACTAATAATGAAGTGAACGCTTGACACCATTTCTTCCAAATAACACCTGGGCTTCTAATTTCTAGGACTACTCTAAAAAACATAACAACGCTACCAAAGACTAAGCATAGAAAAATCCCTAACCAAACTAAAACTAAAAATATTATAGCAAACTAAACAAATGCACCAAATGCTAGCAAGCAAAGTACAACTATTTAGTAACAACCAAGGGCCGCCCTAATTTGAACCAAAAGTCAAAACACTACTTTAAAGAAAAAGCTTAAATAAATTAAACTAAAATCTGACTGAAAATAATTAAACAATGGAAACGTATAGTTATAAATAATAAGTTATTAACAATGTTTTTATCATTCTGAATATTGAAAAAAAAAAACATAATTTCAGAACTACTTTCCTAAAAATATAAGCCATGCACAAATGAAAAATGTATATAGTGCAACATAATAAAATTATACATATATTACAAAATAGCAACAAAATTAGGAAACACAATACAATTAAAAATTCCCACCCAACAAGTACAAACATAAAAAATAGAATTGCTCACTGGCTTGTAGCTGGCTTCCTCTGTTGATAATAAAATACACATAACCAAATATAATCCATAAAAAGTTGATAATAAAATGTAGGCCAGAAAATAAATGCAAAAATACAAACAAGGAATGAAATTTATGCAAAACAACCATATAAAATTTAAGGACGCCTTCAAAAACCCATAAAACATAAAAAATGCAAAAAATACTCATAGAAAGCCCACAAAAAACAAGACAAAAATAAACAGTTTGTTAAAAAAAACACAAGAATTTTATCCTTGTAAAAATAGTTGTCCACCAGCAAAAAATAGAATTGTGACTTTTCATAAAAATCCTGCAAAATACATAATAACTCACCCTTAAAACAGACATATGCTTCATAAACATTAACAAACAATTCAAAATACTGAAAAATATTTATATATGAAAATATAATAGTTAAAATACACATACAATAAATCAGACTTAAGTCTAGTGCACACACCCCAAACAACTACAAGAAAATCCCACACTAACTATGAGCTACAAACACATACACATAAAAATACTAACCTAACTTACAATACACCACCTCAAAAAGACATATGATCTATATAAATTAGATTAAAATCAAACTTACGTTCATCGGCAAACAGCAATGAGGAACTGCTAACCTGTACAGCAATAGGTATCCAAAAATATTGAAACAGGGTGAAACAAATCTAAAGGTAAACAAATTGTCAAATAATGAATATAAAAATACTTTCATATTATGCAAACCAATGGAATAAAATATGCAGATAATTAATATATTTTCCAAAAATATTTAAAAACATAAATATAAGTAAAATTGTTTAAAACTATGTTACAATGATGTAAATATGTATTATTAATTACTGCTAAAAAGCTAAATAATGTATTTAAACCATTTTTAAAATATAAAAATAAAACATAAATGGCAAAATGTAAAAGCTGTCTGTAAAAAATCACATTGGTGAAAGTGCTGGACTATGGGGTGGGAACTACATTTACCATTCCCATTCCAATCTTAACCACATTGTGTTGAATATAAAATGTAGATAAATGTAGACAAATGAAAATGTAATACTAAAGCTAAATCCAATTTCTGACCAAAAGAAACCTCGAAAGCACTTGTACTTACTAACCCCTTACTATAAAAAAGTTTTAAAAATTGGAATAAAAACCAACAAAATAATTTAATCAAAAGTATAAATAACAAACATGTACCAACATTAAAGGTCAGCTTAATAAAACAACTACACTTTATTTCATAAATGTTGAAAAATTAGTTAAAAGACACGACAATACAGATACAAATTGTAACAAACAAAAATATTCCCCAAAGAAATCAAAATAAAATATCTCTCCTAATTAACCCACCTATTAACCCTATAACTTACTCCTAAAACATGTAAATAAAATCAATAGGCATCATAACAACAATTTGCCAAAACATTTACACACTGCCTTAGAAATATAACACTAAAAGTCAATTCCTTACAGTTAAAAGCCTCAAATACACTTATTTTTACTAACAGGTTACATTTAAAACAAGCATTTGCAATGCAATAGGTTTCACATTTGCTTGAGTTAGCTCTATTGGCCTTGTAAATTCATAACTGGACTTTTATTGCCACATAACTTGGGCAAACCAGCCTCATAATTTCATCTTTTTCTGCCATAAAATTCTAGTGGCCCTGCATATAAATAAAGCACTTCCATTTACCTTCATCCTCTATCTGCTACAAAAATGAAAATGTTGCCACTTTGTATCCCAATTTAAATCTGTCATGCCAATTCCAATAGAATACCGTTTTCACCACCCCATCATCAGAGTTGCTTGCTGGTCAACACAATCCATTACCCCCCAAAAAAGACATCAGTCATGGAGGAGTAACGAGAGAAATAAACAAGAAGGGTCACCCAAACATATCAAGAGTGTTCAAACAGTTATAGTGTAATAAGGATGTTAAATTGGCCTGAATTATGGTCATAAATGTAATCTCTCCTTATTAAAACAAATACAATTATCATATAAACCTTTATCAGTAATAACATTTTGGCCTTAGACAAACTCTCAAAACAGCCCCTACAGGGCACCATAACAAAAATAGCATTTGTGAGAAACATGGCCATGTAACTATATTGTTAACCCCAAGAGGGGATAACCCCATGAAAGAATATAGGAAAAAGTAATCCAGTGTAACTATATACTTAGCCCCTGGAAGGCATTTTTAGGGGTAACAGGCCTACTGCAATGATTTTACAAACAAGGGCTTTAAAACAAAACATCCCCCAGCTATAAAACAAAAGTTGTAGTCATGATAAAGCTTAATAGACAGAGTGGTGGGAAGGATTATTAATTTGGGATACCCATTAACCTGCACTGGTGGATAACATTCACCCATCTGTTCCAGGCACATGTCTGTGTAACAACAGCTCTGTATGGTTTGCTTGTTTCCTTGTGAACCATGCTTATAACACAAACCACTGTAGGGGCAAGGCTATCCCCCTGCCTGGCTGAGCTCTAGACAGCTAACACCGGCCCCAGCCCAATGCCAAATTCGACTAAGGACAAGTTGGGACACTGGCTCAGAATAACTGCGAGATACCCATCTCCGAGCATACAGCATGCTTACGTCTGGATATTAGGTTGTTACCAGCCAAAGACTCCGTCCAAAATTTCTATTTGTCGTCTAGCTGTCGGTTTTGGCTCCGGCAATTTACTTAAATGTCACCCAATTCAGTTGGACGGTAACTCATAATAAAGATATAAAATAACCTAATTGCTATCCTCCTCCAAAACATTATACTTTTTTTTCTACAAACTGATAAAAGGCTAAGAGAAAAAGGCACTTCAAACTTAACTTGCCATGACCCTTCCCGACCTTACTGGAGACCTCCTCCTCTTACCTCGAAGCGCTACACAGCCGAGTGACACCCCTGCAGATCTCTTACACCGACCTTTACCGAAGATTGCCATATGACAGCCACCAAGAAAACACTGCTCTTGTCCTGGACTTTTACAACAGTGCATTATGGGAATAGCAGTCCTGGCCCTATTCTACTGACCAAAACGAAACTACGCTCGGGGTGACATATGGGGGTTGGGGCATATGATGGCGAACCCCGCCACCGCATGCGTGTCAGCCTCTTTAGCACCCAAAAGCTACCTGCCCATACCCGGTCCCAGCCCAGGTGTTACCTGGTGGCCGGCTCAAAGAGAGGGTGGTGGTGTCCAGGTAGTGGATCTTATGGAACTCAAGCAGCGCTGGCAGGTTCTCGAACTCCTGGTCACGATCTTAAAGCGCCTCGACGACAGCAGCAAGTTGATGATGTAGTGCGAGACGCACGAGTTCTTGGACACGGACAGCACGTAGTCACCGAGGACATGGCTGGGCGGAGCAGGGCCCTGGGGCTGCGGAGGGGATGTCACTGCGGTCCCGCTGCTCGTGCATGATTCGCCGGACGAAGAACGCAGCGGCCTCCTAAGCCACGGAAGACGCGGGCTCCCATCCTCTTATTATGTACAAGGGACCTGAAAAGCGGTGCTGCAGCTAGCGCAAGGCGCTGCCCTAGAGCTCCTTCAATGGGCTGCGAGTCGGTGAGTCTTCCCCTCACACTGACAGACCAGCCCGTTCACCTCCAGCTACTGTTACCACCAAAACCACGCATTGGGAATGCAATAGTCTTGTGTTTGCTCTAGTTAGAGCTCATAGCGTTGTAAATTACTGACTGGACTTTTATTGCCACACAGACTGAAAATAACAAAAGGAAGAGAGCGAGGGTGAGCTGGCCATGGAAAAGCCCCCCTCTGCTGTTGGTTTATGTTTACAGAGGGATCTGGTGGGGAGGAGTAACTGAACAAGCACCCACACTGTTGAGGTGAAACAGGCAAACTGCCAAAAAAAGTCCCTTACAGAAGAGATAAACAGGATATAGCGTAATTACACAGTACTTTGTGCTGCTCCCAAAGTGAAAAAAGGCAGGACAGACCACTAGCAAGCAAGGATATTTGAAGGACACTGCAACTAACAAATGAGAAGGCTGGAATTCACTGTAAGGTATACTTAAAAGTATACAGTAGGCCGAACACTAACGCTCGTCCTAAAAATTGATGTTTTAAAATAATTTAAAACAGGTTAATATGTAAAATAGTTATTTAAAATGAATTTTAATACTTTCAAAATTAAAAATATATTTCACAAAAATATTGACACTGTTTCCCAATATTTAATGATTCTTGAAAGATAAAATAAAAATCACCAAATAATGCACATAAAATATGTAACCACTACAAAAATGTAAATAAACCACTTTCCATACTGTTTCTCTACTATCCCTACAACCCTCTAAAAAATACTCAAGATCAAATTATTATACTTTGTAAAGAAAAAACAACAAAAAACATACAAAATAAAAAAACAATACAAATACCGTAAACTATTCTTAGGGGTGCGAACTAGGAAGACTGAAAGCCACAGTGGCTTCACGTGGACCAAAATCAGCAGAGGAGGGATCAAGCCTGGACGCTGCCACCTGGGGAGGATGTCCACCGGATATCCTGGTGGATGAAAATTAGCATGGTGGTACTAACAGATGATCTGATCACACCTGAATTCTGTTGTGTGGAGGAAGAGAAGTCAATCACACAGCTAAAGCGGGAGTGGGGGCACAAAGTTTGGCCCTGAAACTGGGTTGGCTGAGTTAGAGGTGCCCACACCATGAACGACAATTGTGATTCCAGATAGATGCAAAGAAAAGCTCCTGAATCCATATGATTGTGTAGAACTTGAGCTGTGGGGGCCGAGGGCAAGGCATTGACAAGGCCTAATTACATAAAGAGGAACAGATCTGCAGGCCAAGCATGGTCTGGGACCTCAATGGCTTAGCCACTGGGGGATTGGAAGGCTACATGGAAGAAAGCAGGACCGATAGTTTGCTGTTAAGGGGCCTTTTAAGAAGATCTAAATAGCAGATGACCCTGGTAGAAAACTTGGTGCATAATCTATTCTTAGGCTGTAAACGGTCAATCGGTTGACTGGTCCTGTGATAACTGTGAACAACAGTGTGATTTACATTGTGGCCATCACCCACGATCCTCCAGCAATGAAAGCTCCACTACCACTTGGCCCTCCTGGGTGGACTCAGGGCCTCAACTGAAAGTGACCCTGTCCAGGTGAGGAAAGGGGGACAAGAGGAGTTCTGATGCAGAGCTTAAGGCACTGAGGTGCGTGAGAGCCCGAGGGTCAGATCGGGCCAAGGCCCCACACTGCTTCCACCACACACCGCACCTGGAGGCCTATGTGGGCAGCCTTGGTGGCATTGGCCACCTCTGTCTCATCTATGGAGCGACGATTGAGACTTGGGTCCCCCAGGTGTGGCTGGATACTTTCTGAGACACTGCCGGGGGACCAGGAGGGAAACTCGGTTTGGTGCTGCTTTCCCACCCTGTCATGGGGGATATTTGGATCAGACATGGTCTGGGCCCCGCTGGTGGCACCTGATTGTAGGAGTAGGAGAGAGGCTCCCTATCCTGGACAGGTGGCTTTGCTGCCTTACAGACTAAGCAAGTGATGCTCTGACTGTATTTGCTAGGGGTCTTCTCTGCTGTCTGACTGCTATCTCCTTTGTGTTTGGACTCCAACAGCCTGGTGGGGGTGAAACAGGCTTGCACTCTTCAGCCCTTACCTTTCATGATTGCTCATACCTGTGGCCCCTGGTGGCCCTCCCCTGGGTTTTGAGGGGATGGCTGTGGGGAGCGAGGGAATCAGACCCCTTCCAGTGATTTTAGCTGGCTGCTAAGTCCCGCTGATGTGGGTGACAAACCATCCGCTGCTCTGAGCTGCTTCTGCACAGATGCCCGTGGACCACCACAACTCACCCACAAGGAGCGCTGTGCAAGCAACAAGTCAACAGTGATAATTTGGCCTACTCCCTCCTGCACTCTCATTGGTAACCCCTAGGCATTATCCAGGTCCTAGCGCACAGGGCCCTACCAGGTTCAAACCCTCGTCTGCTGGTAATCCACTTCTTACACTACTGCAGCTACGAGTTGTAGCAGAAGGCACTGCACACTTTTTTGACTCCCCAGAGGGTGTGTAGAGCTGGTTGTAGACATCAGGCATCCAGATAAATAGAACAATGCAAGCTGATTTTGGGGTGAACCATGCCACCCTCAGGGCCAATGGCAGGGGGGGGCAGTCCCCGATCTGGAGAAGCTGCCATCACTGAGACTGTTCACTATTCCATCCCTGAGGTAGACGATTCACGATCCTCCAGCAACAAAAGCTCCACTATCACTTGGCCCTCTTGGGTGGACTCAGGGACTCAACTGAAAGTTACCCTGCAAACGGCAGACATCACTTTCTAGCACCCACCCTATCTCTCATGCCCCTGCTTGGCTCTCTCTTACATTGATGGGGTAGGCACCCCCGTTATGCCTACTACTAACTGAACTGTGACATCCTGCTTCCTAGATATCTCCTCAGTGCCTTCCCTGTTGGGGGTCTGTTGCTGCCATCCATGGGCACCAGACTACCCCTATATGGATCTACCTCAGGACTTTGCCAGGTGTGCACACTAGAGTTGCTAAGCAGATGTCCCACGTGATCCGACATGTGGGGTAATCTGCGACTGGAGAGCTGCAAAGTCCTCCTGGCTAAGCAGGCAACCTAACTGTTCCGTTAACTCACCTTACTACACAGTTTGGCCAGATACTTGTTTTTCTGCACTGCTTTAATGATATTTGTTCTGTTTATTGTTATCATCACAGCTGATTTGCTCTTTTTGTTCATGTTGCTCTCTCACAGGCACCTGAGCTTGCTCCTCCTGATTCTGGCTTATCACTGCCTGACCCCTGTGCCGCTCCATTCGGGGGACCATTACGAGAGTCACAACCCAACAGTAGCACAACACATGATCCACACTAAGGTGGTATCCTGGGATGTGCGTGGCATCCACACACCTGCAGGCCGATATGCCATCTACTTTTATCTCTGACACCAGTCCACACGTATTGCCCTAGTACAAGAATCTCACCTGTCGCTCCCTGAGGTGACCAGGCTGCAGCGACACTGGTGCAGATATGTCTATTTCACAGACTTCCCCTTCTATGCCTGAGGGGTCTGGAGTCCCCTTTGTGGTGGAGGACGAGGTGACCTACCATGAGGGACATTACCTGTTTGTTAAAGGGCACCTGAATGGTAGGCATATCCTCATAGGCAATATATATGCTCCCAATACTGATCAAGCACCATTCCTGCATAGACTATCAGGGATTTTGCCCCACTGGAGCAGACTCCCAAGGCTGTTGGGAGGAGACTTCATTAGTGTTTTAGACACTGACTGTTCTTTCCCCTGCTGCATCCTCCAATTCTCACTCCCTTAGAGACTGGCTACAGAACTGGCACCTTCTAGATGTATGGCACCTTCTTAACACTTCCTACAAAGTATACTCCTTTTATTCATCCCAACAGAGACTGCATGTAAGGATAAATGTATTGATCTGCACAATAGACCTTACCCCATCCATAACTCATATGGACTATTTAGGTCGCACCCATTCAAATCACAACCCGCAATACTTACAGCTTACATGGGATGCTGCCCCCATGTCTACCTGATGCCTACATCTCATGGCACTGGAGAACTCAACATACAGCGTCTCTGTTGGCCAGGTGATAAGCGACTACTTTGATCTGAACAGCAGCTCAGAAGACACATGGTCCATGGAGTGGGACTCCTTTAAGGTGACCCTTCAGGGACACTGTCTAGGATTGAGCTGGGGCATGCACTGGAAATTAGACAATGAGCTAACACACGTAGAGTGTCGACTGATGCACCTTGAAAACAGGGTGGCCCAAGACCTAAATAGTAGACCTCTATTGGCTTAGGCACAAGAGCATTCCACGCTTCTTGAAAGATTGCGTTGCTTAAACTACGCGGCCCATTCCGCCAAAACACACACCACAGCAAATAAGAGGGGATCCTTACTGGCATGCTTGATAAGATAAGATCAACCCTATTACCCTATTGCGGCACAATGTCAGCAGCAGAGATACACAGTGAACAGGTGCGTCACTACACATTCCTGTATCAATCGATCTATGCTACAACCCCAGGGGTCATTGACTCCTTTCTCTCCACAATCAACCTCCCTCGAATCACATGAACATGAACCTGTCACACCTTCTGAGATACAGAAGGCCACCCGTACCCTTGCCACTGGGAAAACCCTGGGACCCAACAGGTTGTCGGTAAAATTCTACAAGGCATATGCATCACTACTGATGCCCCACTTCCAAGCCCTTTACGAGAAGGCCATAACAACAACACACCTCCCAGACATCCTTTGCAATGCCATCTTGATCTTGCTGCCTAAGCTCAATAAAGACCTGGAGCCTCTACATTCATATTGACCACTTGCGCTGATCAACTCTGATTATCAGATACTGGCGAAAATCCTAGCAGACCATTTTGCCACCTTGGTCCCAGTCTTGGTCCATTCAGATCAGAATGTGCTTGTGCCGGCTCGGACCACATCACTCAACTCTGGACCCCTCAAGTTAGTGTGACTATTGTCCACGCTACCATCGACTAGAGTCAAATCGAGCTCCCTTATATCTGACCCCATTGCAATAGGTAGAGGCACTTGGCAGGGTTGCCTTCTTCGCCCCTCTTTTTTAACCTGGCCATAGAGCCGCTGGCGGTTGTTTTACGTGCACAGGGACATGACTGGGGTATACCCTTTGTAGACAGCACACACGCTGTGTCCCTGTGTGTCGATGACCTGCTCATCTACCTTAGGGATGTCACCCTGCTCCCTAATGAAAAAGGCAATACCCTTGATAATTATGCTTCCCTTTCAGGCTTGTGGGTTAACTGGTTTAATCTTCCCTCTTACCATTGGCCCCTCTTACACCCAACCCCGGCCTGTCCCTAACTGCTGCTCCCCTTGCCTGGCAGCCTGACACATTCCAATATCTGGGCTTCCAGGTCTATCACTCACCCTCAGATCCATTTGACGGTAATCTTGTGCAATATGGCACAATGGTCAGAATTTTGGAAGACGCTACCCTTGTCGTTGGTGGGACAAGTAGCATTCCTTAAGATGGTCATCCTCCCCTGTCTTCTGTACTACTTTGCCAACCTTCCACTATATGTCCCTACTTTACTCTTCTGCTCCTTTGAGCTCACCATGAGAGATTTCATCTTGAACACCTCCCGGAGTCGAGTGGCGTTCTCTAAGCTCCACCAACTGACTATTGGTGGGCTTGCAGTACCTAGTCTAGAGTATTTTTACCTGCCATCCCAACTGCAAGGGGTATCATGGTGGTTTGCCACCCCCCAGTTGGCGAATACAGCCACGGCATCCCCGATCTGCAACCTTTGCAGCATCCTACAGCTATTCCACCCCTGCACCAGACCGTCTCCACCCCAACCTTTGCTTCTGATCATGGCCTACTGCTGCTTTTGCCACTCTTTATACCTTACAATTTCTCCTTATGCTCCAGCTGTAGCCCTATTAGGAACCCCGGGTGGATGCCAGAACACCTCTGTGGAGGAATTAGTGACCTGGCATGTTGGGGGTACACACACAATGGGCGAGCTTTATAGCATCAGGAAGCTTCTCCAGCATGACGCCCTAATGGAAGACACTCAACTGCCTCCTGGTAGCTTTGTCCTATATAGCTCTCTTATTGGGACATTTGGACGTGCATGGGGGGATCTTACAAAGGAGTACTCATGCACCTAACCCTGCAAAACCTGCATGTGTGTGTTTGGCAGAGATAGGCACCTGGTGCATTGGTTGGCTGACTCACTGCATGCGCATTCCTTGCCACTGCTCACATCTCTTAAAGGCCACTGAGAAGCTGAACGGGGGCATCCCTACACAGACAAAGCATGGTTTTTCTTGTTGAAAGGTCCTGTCCTCATTCCACGTAACATTCGGTCCCGCCTGATTTCATTTTATATAGTCCATAGAGCTTACCTAACACCCACCAAAATTAACCAGTGCTTCTGCTGCACAGATGCTGACTGCTCTCACTGTCATCTAATAAAGGCATACCTGGTGCACGTGCTCTGGATGTGCCCTCACAGCACTACTGGTGAGAGGTGATGCGCTGGCTAACCCACTGCATGGACAGAAACATCCTATCCATGTGAGAGGCTTGCATACTGGAACTTCTCCATTGGGTTAAAAGTACAGGATCACCTCCTGATTCCTTGATCTGGGACTCGTATTGGCCAAGAGGCTCATAACCCACAGGTGGAAACCACCCTACCTGCCACGCTATGAGGTGTGGCTGCAATCCATAACAGCCCGGCTCAAGCAGAGAGCATGGTATTCCACCAGGAAGATAATCTGGGGCTCTGCAAACTCCCAATAGCCACTAACTGGGATACCCTTCTGGCAGAGCTACACACTAAAATACCTGCCACCCCTGGGCCACTACATGCGCCGCCACTGGAGGGTGCTGCCATGGTGAAAGAGATGCTCCCAGAGCATACACCAACAGAGGAAGCACACAGCACACTGTACCATTCCCCCACACGTCACCCCAGGACCCAATTGAACACTAGGGATACTCATGACATCCCCCAAGCGCCTGTCATGAAATACCTGTTCCTGCTCTTTCCTAAACCAAACGTAACTATACCCTTGTGGCCTGCCTGAGCGATACACTGGTTATGGCTAAACTATATCATTTTTATTTTTGGTTAATGCTATTGTTGTTTAATACAATGATAAATTTGATCTTGTCGCGTAGGCTCTCATTATTCTAATGAGACTACTGGATTTTGAGCGGCAGAATCGCCCGCAGCGTGGGAGACTAAGGCAATGTGCATCACTCGCTATATTTACAGATTTGCAACAACTGTGAACCTTCTCACATTGGAACAGAGACTTCCTCTACTCCAAGACTTGGCGTTAATTCCTATTAAGACTTCCATACTTTACACTAAATGGCAACTTACACCCTACTACCATTATTTTGCCTTTATCTTTTATGCTGTGAATAGTAAGTCATTAGCATTGACTATGAGTTGCTGCATATATTACTTAAATCACCAGCATGTCAACTTTGGAAAGAAGTAGAAAAAAGCAAAGCACAGCTTCAAACACAATTACACTACGTATTAGAGATCGCGACAATTTGTGGGAGGGTGCAGAAGGGGAGCGAGGAGCGGAAAAACACCATCATGCCCTCCCACATACTACCAGTACTACAGCATAGTACGCTCTTGCAGTAACATGGTTACAGGAGAGTGACAGGCCTCTTGCGAAATAGGGAGGCAGGCAGTTTTAGGCCAGATGCGCAGGACGGCAGGGACTGGAGGTGTTGGAGGGCGGTTAAGGAACACGTTTATTTTAAAGTTTTATAGACAGGTTTAAAGTGCAGAAACATACCATGCGTATGAAATGGGGAAAGATTGCAGGAAAGATACAATCTAAATGGCACTCCTAAATAACCAGCGAAGAGCACTTACTGAAACATATTGTCTTAGAACAATGGTTCCCAACCTTTTGATTTCTGTGGACCCCCACTTTAACATTAATGGAACCCAGGGACCCCCACTGAATCATCATTGGAATCCGGGGACCCCCGCCGGAGTGATTACTGGAAGCTGGGGACCTAATTTGTCAATATTTGTTAATATTTTTTCATTTTCTAAGCTCTCGCGGACCCCCTGAAAATGCTTCGCGGACCCCCAGGGGTCCTCGGACCACAGTTTGGGAACCACTGTCTTAGAATGTAAATGGATGGGCAACAAAGGTACAAGAGACTGGTAGACAGGTTATTTCAGCGACATGGTCCAGAAATAACAATGCCGCAAGAGACACACCTAAAAGGGAATCAATGCAGGGTGCTGAACAGGAGCAGCTCCAGGGTAGTAGCCCACTCAGGGTAAGAGTCTGACTGAAGAGGAGTAGTACTCCTAATACAAAGGAGAGTCCTCTTCTGTGAGGCGAAGACATTGAACACCCCCAGGCAAGACATGTTGCGGTGGCGGGATGTAGGAGGGACAAAATCGAAATCTTCTTTGCACCTATTTATTGCTGTGACTTCAAAAAGCAACACTGACTGACATAGGATTGTTGTTGATAGGACCCCAAGGTGGTATTCTAGTAATGGGAGGTGCCTTAATCCTTATACTGGACCTAGATAGACACCCAGTTGCTGGTTCGCCACTGTTATTCACAGTTGAATTACTTTATTACACATGGGAGACAATGTGACAAATTATGCACACCCTCATGATCCTCAGAGACTATTCAAGATTCTGCATCAATTGGGCTACATCAGTTGTGAAAACCCTATTGGGCTGACCCTGGGCTGAGTCATTACAATGTCCATTAAAAAAATAACCCAAGGGATTCAAATATTTAAGTATATATTGCAAGAGACACAAGCTAGTATTTTAGGCACAACCTATACATGGTTCTCCATATCCAAATATGAGGTTACCCACTGGCGAGTGCTGCTCCCTTTTGTTTTGGGAAGGGTGGCAGTGTTCAAAATGGTAGTGTGTAAATTCATTTATACCATCCAGAACAACCCAAATGGTTCTGAGTGGACCTTTTAAAAAAAGTAGAGTAAGAAGTTTGGACGTTACTATGGGACGGAGGAGCACCCTGGAGAGCTATGAACAATCTGACAAGGGGCATATGTAAAGGGGAAATAACCCTTCCTGATATACAAAAGTATTTTTGAACCTCGCAGATGACGTGATTAATGAATAGGCTTTTGCTCCTCTGGATAAACCATTCATGCGGGTTGACTGATATGCAATGGAGCCGAGATGATACCCGGCTGCATTATATTGTAAGAAAGTAAGAGAAACATTGCTGCAACACATGTAAAGCACCAATAAAATCTGGGGCCAGGCCATAATACATCTCAAATGGGGGTGTTCTAGAGAAAGAAACACTTCTGTCGGATACTGCTCCACTAAAGGAAGTCAGAAGACTTCAGGGATTTCACAAATGGAACATTATGGAAATTAGTGAAATAGGGAATGTGTGCGGGACAGACAGAATACGGAAAACAGCTACAAAGGGATTATGCAATGGTTGCCCCTGAAGTATTTAGATACCTGCAACTGAGGCATCCCATTGCGGCACACATACCCACAAAAACAACCATAAAGGATGCATCCCCGCTAGAAGACAGGATATTACTCAAACCTCTCCCACAGAAGGCACTATCCCTCATATATCAGAAGATAAATGACAAAAGTAATCCACTAACAACTTTAAGAGACCAATAGGAGAAAGACGTAGGCTGTTCTCAGGAAGAAGAGCGGGAATTGGTGATTACCTCCCCAAGAGAGGTTGCAATAAAAGTGGGATTCAGACTACTTCAGTTAATTGTTTCATAGAGGGTATCTACCCATAGTAATCCTTGCTAAGATTGGGACTGCCCCCACAAATCTATGCCTTAGGGGATGTGGTCTCACAAACTTCTACATATGAGATTGATCTGTCCTGTTGCCCTTTTCAAAGGTGGTGGAAGCATATTTTAATTATATAATTTCAGCAAAGGTACCAGCTGACTCGATGTTATACGTACTAGATATGAGGGAGAAACCAAATTACGTAGATGTATGAAGATTTTATTTTGAGTGGGATTAATGGTTGCCATGAAAAACATTATCGCACAGTGGGGCGCAGCTGTAGCCTTGGAACTACGACAAAGGAAGAAAGACTTAGGGCCTGATTTAGATATTGGTGGACAAGTTACTCCGTCGCAACGATGATGAATATCCTGTCCGCCGAAATCTAAATCCCATTATGTCCTATGGGATTTAGATTTCAGCTGACGGTATATCCGTCACCATTGTGAAGGAGTAACTCATCCACCAATATCTAAATCAGGCCCATAGACTAGTGTATTTTGGTGGAAAAGAATGTACACGTGGAGAGGGGTTGCCCAAACAACTGGGACAAGACTGGGCTGCCTTGGAATATGTACAGAGAAACAGAGACAGGGTAAATAGTGCGTGCAAAACCACAAACCTCTGTTGAGGCTTTGAGGAAAGAGTAGCCTAACCTATAGAATGGAATATGGTCTGGCAGTATGACTTGAAAACATTTAGGGGCAGATTTACGAAAAGTGGCGCTCCACCTAGTGCAGCCCCACTTTTCTTGCGCCACT
Organism: Pleurodeles waltl; assembly: GCF_031143425.1. Lineage (NCBI taxonomy): Eukaryota > Metazoa > Chordata > Amphibia > Caudata > Salamandridae > Pleurodeles > Pleurodeles waltl. Next base: position 904,730,126 of record NC_090443.1, read on the forward strand.
TAGCACCCACCCTAAAGCCACCTTGTGTGCGCTGTATTTAATATACAGCACACCATGGCAGTAGTTAGGGAACTACTGTCAACATTTTTTACACTAGTATGGCGATTTGCAGGATTAACGTCAAAAATTCTGACGCTAATTTTGCAAAGTACCCAGAGGCCCATTAAAAACCAATAGGAGCCTCCTTTTAATGTCTGCTCTGAGCGGGAGTTAAAAGTGCTGAAAAAATGACACGAAGAAAACTCTTAGATTTCTTTAGCGGCATTTTTTCGGGCCCACTAACGAGGAACCCCATCTTTGCATACATTATGCATAGCGCATGCATAAAGTAGCGCAAAGGGTTACAAAGTGGTGCAATGCAGGCATTGCACCACTTTGTAAATTTGACGTGGGGGAAAGGCGGCCTTAGTGCTGCCTCAGTGTCAAAAAACTGATGCTAAGGCGACACTAAAGTGGCGCTAGGGCCTTAATTTTCTATGAAAGATTAAATGAAGAGGACTTTAGTACATACTTATGTATCATGCACTTGTTTGTTAAAAAAAAAAAAAAATACGAAAAGAATGTTGGGAGCAGGATTCAATCTGGAATTTTTTGCCAATTTTGTAGCTTTTAAATTATTTACTATTTTCCAAAATATAAGTATGTTGCCTTTTGCCCACTTCATGGAACATGGGAGACTGTTTATGTGAGATTGTAGGAGTGGGTGATTGGTTGAAAGCCATCTCCCTCTGAGTCAAGTTCTGCAGTGCAAATGTACAATGCCAAGAATGACTAGTCTAGCAATATCCATTGCAAGAAGTGCTCAAATCAGAGTTTATTTAGTTGATTCCATAGCTTCTCTCCCAGAGAATAACACCCTCATTTTGACGTTGGCAGAAGCCGAACATCTGCCAAAAAAATGTCAGGTACCCGGTCGTCCAACCCCATGTTTCCCCCATCACGTTTAGAGGTAGGGGAACCACATGGTTTCCAACTGGGCCTCAGCTAGATCCATGACTTGATACCCTTGACCGGACATGCTGCCCTCCACTGTGGAAGTCATGTGTTTTTTCACCCCTCCCCGTTTAAATTGGGTCGACCATCACTACCTTTTCCTGTTCAGGTCAATTATGCCAGACATGGCAGAATTAGGCTGTAAAGTGTACAATGGCCCCTACAGGTATGCAAAACACTTCCTGCGTGTCAGGACTATTGATTTAATAGTTGTACGAAAAAACTCCATCTTTGAGACTTTCTGCTTTTAAAAAGAAAAGTATTCCAAGCGTGCAAGAAAACAAATGGAATCCACTGCGCTTACTGCTATGTCTTGAATGCATCCAGAGCACCGGCGGACATATTTTATTCAGTGAGAACGCCCCGTCCGTAGGCAGATGGTCTTCCACTGACCTGGTAGGCTGGCAGGCCGCCTGCCATAGTCTAAATGAGGCCCTAAGTCCCCTCTGGAGCTATACCACCTGGAGGAAACTGACACATGGCCGATAAGGTAATGTGTGTGCTCCTCGCATCCCAAATTCTTGCCACAAAAGATTTCACATTGTCTTAAAAGTAGAACCTCAACATATAAATATTTAAATGCATGTCTCTTCTATTGCTGTATGTTATCAATCATGTGATGTTGTTTTAATGAATCGATAGTAGAATTCTGCCTTTCAAGTTTGTTCTATTCAATTTGTACTCTGGTATTTTTGTATTGCATTTAATTGCATTATATATGACCCCCACAGCTTACAATATGCCTGTGCTTCGCATATGAACGTGAGCTGGGAATTTCTGGCGATGATTACGAAGCCACTGGAGTGTCTGTGAGTGGTCTAATAAAAGCTGATTTGGGTGAGGAAACGGCGTGGACTAACCAAAGTCACATTTGGCACTTTCACTGATGGTTAACAGCAGTTATCACAGTGGGCAATCATAATTCGAAGCAGCCATATGCCAACAAATACGTTTCGTGCAAGGCAGTGATTACTTTGTTAAAAAACAAAAGCAGTGCATGGACCTAACCCTCGCCATCTGCCAGAACAAATTAAGCACTGGTGCTAGGAAACACTGGAGAGCAACACAATGTGGGTTGAAGATCACAAAGCAGGAGAGAGATGCTGTGTATTTGTATCCAGTGTCATCCGTTTACAAGCAGTATTGAAGGATAGTGTACAGGCAGCAGATTGCTGGATTGCAGTGAATAGAAGTTAGTGCTGTATGAATGCTCAGTAAGGTAGAGTCCACTGGTTCTGGATCACAAGGTCAGAAAAAAGGACCTGTTTTTGGAGAAGCCCAGAAGTAAGGAAACGTTTTCCACTCAGGAATGGGTGATAAATTGAATATATAAGATTTGAGTAGCAATACTAGGGACAAAGCCAGGAACAGGATTCAGAATGGCATGAGAAAGACGTTGAGCGGTATTAAGCGCAAAGACAGAGGTGGATGCACTATATTAGGGGCGTCCATCATACCCAGAAGGACCGGGTACAGGCTACAATTTCAGGATATCTACATAGGTGCGAATTCACAAAGTGTTTCGACTCAGAAGTTCAGGAGGGGTGCTCTCAACAGGACCCACTCTAAATATCCCAAGCAAAGTACACGACCCTGAACCCCTTGTGCCTGACACATGCCTTGTCATCCTACTGGGTACTCCTCAACCACCTTGCCCCATTCTGAACACCAACCACTTTGTGAACCCTGACCCACAACATCTTCACTCCCTCGCCCCTACCCGCTCCCCTCTCCGCACCATCCTGTGCACCGTTCCCTGGCACCCGGTACCAGCAGTGCAGCTGTGGAGGGTGAGAGCATCATAGTTAGTGTGTTGTCCTGCCCACGGGACATCACCCTGGTGTAAACCATCACTCCTGACAGGACACGGGTTAAAATCTTCTCTTTATGCAATGTCAAATGTTTTGGAAACCATTCGCTAAACTTCGTGAAATGAGTAGTTTCTACCTTTGCCAGCAAAGTAAACACTTTGCACATTTCTGCCCATCAGAAAATGTAACTGTTGGACCTGGCTTTTTGACAGGGTCATCCCCAAACTTTTTGCCTCCTTCCTCCTATTTTTTCTGACCTGTTGTTGTTGGCTTTTGACCTCTGGGCACTTTACCACTGCTAACCAGTGCTAAAGTGCATATGCTCTCTGTATAAATTGTACTATTGATTGGTTTATCCATGATTGGCTATCTAATTTACTTATAAGTCCCTAGTAGAGTGCACTATATGTGCCTAGGGCCTGTAGATTAAATGCTACTAGTGGGCCTGCAGCACTGGTTGTGCCACCCACTTCAGTAGCCCCTTAACCTTGTCTCAGGCCTGCCATTGCAAGGCCTGTGTGTGCAGTTTCACTGCCACTTCGACTTGGCATTTAAGAGTACTTGCCAAGCCTAGAACTCCCCTTTTTTCTACATATAAGTCACCCCTAATGTGTGCCCTAGGTAACCCCTCGAGCAGGGTGCTGTGTGAGTAAAAGGCAGGACATGTACCTGTGTAGTTATATGTCCTAGTAGTGTAAAACTCCTAAATTCGTTTTTACACTACTGTGAGGCCTGCTCCCTTCCTAGGCTAACATTGGGGCTGCCCTCATACATTGTTGAAGTGGCAGCTGCTGATCTGAAAGGAGCAGGAAGGTCATATTTAGTATGGCCAGAATGGTAATACAAAATCCTGCTGACTGGTGAAGTCGGATTTAATATTACTATTCCAGAAATGCCACTTTTAGAAAGTGAGCATTTCTTTGCACTTAAATCTTTCTGTGCCTTACAATCCACGTCTGGCTGGGCTTGGTTGACAGCTCCTTGTGCATTCACTCAGACACACCCCAAACACAGGGTACTCAGCCTCGCTTGCATACATCTGCATTTTGAATGGGTCTTCCTGGGCTGGGAGGGTGGAGGGCCTGCTCTCACACAAAGGACTGCCACACCCCCTACTGGGACCCTGGCAGACAGGATTGAACTGAAAGGGGACCTGGTGCACTTCTTAGCCACTCTTTGAAGTCTCCCCCACTTCAAAGGCACATTTGGGTATAAAAAGGGCCTCTGCCCTACCTCAAGAGACACTTGCTGGAGAAGAAACCTGAACCAGAAACTACATCCTCCCAAGAAGAACTGCCTGGCTGCTCAAAGGACTCACATGTCTGCTTTCTCCAAAGGACTGCTGCCTTGCTGTTGGCCTGCTGCCTTGCTGAACTCTTGTCTGGCTGTAAAAGTGCTCTCCAAGGGCTTGGATAGAGCTTGCCTCCTGTTCCCTGAAGTCTCAGGACCAAAAAGACTTCTCATTTTCACTTGGATGCTTCGTGCGCCGAAATGTTCAACGCACAGCTTGTTCCGCGGCGAGAAAAACTCCGCACACAGACGCTGATCGACCCGACGCCTTCGGGACGACCGGAACTTCGACGCACGGCCTCGCAAGGACAACGCAGCCCGACCTCCAGAGGAGAGATTGACGCGACGCCTGCCGTGAGAGCGAAACTTCGACGCACAGCCCCGCAGAACGACGCGCAGCCGGAAAACAAGCAGGAAAATCCACACACAGACCCGGGACATCTGGTAATCCCCGCGATCCACAGAAAGAGAATGTCCGCGTGCGGGTAAATGACGCACGACTTCGCCGCGTGAAAAATAACGACGCAAGTCCGTGTGTGCTGGGGAGAAATCGACGCACACACCATTTTTCCACGTATCTCTTCTTCTGCGGCCCTTTGCGGAGATTTTCCACTCCAAACCAGGTACTTTGTGCTTGAAAGAGACTTTGGGGGTCATTCTGACTTTGACGGGCGGCGGAGGCTGCCCGCCAAAGTCCCGCCGGCAGAATACCGCTGCGCGGTCAAAAGACCGCCGCGGTAATTCTGAGTTTCCCGCTGGGCTGGCGGGCGACCGCCAGAAGGCCGCCCGCCAGCCCAGCGGGAAACCCCCTTCCATGAGGATGCTGGCTCCGAATGGAGCCGGCGGAGTGGAAGGGGTGCGACGGGTGCAGTTGCACCCGTCGCGATTTTCAGTGTCTGCTTGGCAGACACTGAAAACTTGGTGGGGCCCCCAGGGGCCCTACGATACCCGTTACCGCCAGCCAGGTTCTGGTGGTCAAAACCGCCAGAACCAGGCTGGCGGTAAGGGGGTCGGAATCCCCATGGCGGCGCTGCTTGCAGTGCCGCCATGGAGGATTCCCTTGGGCAACGGGAAACTGGCGGGACACCGCCGGTTTCCCGTATCTGACCGCGGCTGTACCGCCGCAGTCAGAATGCCCATGGGAGCACCGCCAGCCTGTTGGCGGTGCTCCCGCGGTCGTTGGCCAATGACCCCCTTTGTTTGCTTTTTAAAGACTTAAGACACTTTATATCACTTTTCAGGGATATCTTTACAAATTCATATTGCATCTTTGATCGTTTTGACCTGCAAATACCCAGATAAATATTATATATTTTTCTAAACACTGTGTGGTGTATTTTTGTGGTGCTATATTATGGTATTGTATGATTTATTGCACAAATGCTTTACACATTGCCTTCTAAGTTAAGCCTGACTGCTCGTGCCAAGCTCCCATAGGGTGGGCACAGGCTAATTTTGGATTGTGTGTGACTTACCCTGACTAGAGTGAGGGTTCTTGCTTGGACAGAGGGTAACCTGACTGCCAACCAAAATCCCCATTTCTAACATTGGTGATCAGCGGTGAGGATAGGACTTGTGTTTGTGCAGTGACATACAGTAACTAAGTATTTCACTACCTACCCACAGTTGAAGGTCAACTTGATTTTTCATCTTTTTGCTTTTGGTTCTCTGATGTCCTTCTGGATATACTATTGATATTTTGGACTTTGGGTTTTGGTTTTTGCCGGTAAGACTTTATCAGAATGACAATGCTTACTTACTCATTCTTTGTGCCTACTGACCACCTCACTAAGGCTGACCTAAGGAGGCTTTGCAGAAAATGGGGCCTCCCTGTATCAAGGAGATCTACTAAGATGGAAATGCTACATAACTACTTAGTCTGGGGGGAAGAAAGATGGGCAGAGAGAGAGGCAGCAAGAAACCAAATGACTAAGTACCCCTCAGATGAGGAGGAGGACTGCTCACATGAGGAGGAAGACTGCTCAGATGAGGAAAGAGAACCAGAGAGAGATGAATGGCTCCTAGCTCAAGAGCGGCAGGCGCAACAGTTAGAGGAGTATCTTGAAAGGGTTGAGGCAGCAAGACTCTTAGCCCTGGAAAAAGAAAGGATTGCAGCTCAAGAGCTGAGCTGTGAAGAGCTGAAACTGGAGGCCGGAAGGGCTGAGTCTAGTTCAGATGGTGGCAGCAAAAATCTTGTATCCAGTACTGCTGAAGAAGGGCAAAAGCCCAGAGATGTGGTGCCCAACTTGAAGAAGGGAGTTGACACACCCTAGGCGGTTCAAGGGTATGAGGTAGTTCCCGTTATGCACAGGGTCCCAGAGAAGGATTGGGGAACTGGCACAGGGAGTCATATTCCTACTGGGGGGAGGAACACTTTACTGGCTCTAGCAGAGAGTGACAGAGGAAAGGGTTCCCCCCTGGTGGACGTCCTGGACATAGAGTGTAGAGACATCCCAGAAGAGTATGGGTTGAGTGTCAGGGACAGTCAGATACTGTCTCACCAGTCTCAGAAGGGTGATGTAGAGTGCTTTTTCAAGGCTGAGTCACTGGATGGTTGGGTGAAGGGTACTATGGTTAATACATGTGAAGGGCAGAGTGATGTAATTGCTAGAGAGCATATGCCTGGTCCTTATTTTCCAGAGCTACGCCAATACCAGGTGAAGTGTGAGTTCTCTGACCCCAGGGAGCTTACAATGGAGGCAGACTTCTGGGTGAGTACCAGAGAGTCTGAAGAGGCATTTGGGGGTGCTCCTGAAGGGAGTGGTCTAGGTGTTTGCCAACCAAGTGAGGTGGGAGAGGATTGTAGTGTCCCAGGTAGGTCCCAGGCCCTAGAGGGTTCCATGAGGGAACACCAGGAGGGAACCCTAGCCTGTACCGTAGGGCCACCTGTTGAGGGAGGCCCCGCAGTGTCAGAAGAACTTGGGGGGGTGACTGTAGCCAGCATCCCAACAGTTCAGGTGTCTGGCAGTACCACTCCTAGTGAGGGGGTGCAGAAGTCCAGACATAGGGTTGAGAGGGGGTTGCGGACCCCAGTGGAGGACCTGGAGAGTCAGGGGTCAGCTCTGAGAGCAGAGCCCCCCAGGAATGAACCAGGTGAAACCGTTTCTGGTTTGGGGTAGACCCAGACTCTGCCGGATGGGCAGAGGTCAGGAGACCTGCGCCAACCAGACTCTTGTGTGGCCCTTGGGGACGGTGTGTCCCTTGTGGGGGGTGAGAGTGTCCCCAAGGAAGTCCTGGCATGCCAGGCAAAGGTTCAACCTCAGGATTGTGACTCTGGGTTGGATAACCGGGTTCAGAGGTTAAACTCTGACCTGGTGGGGGGTAGGTGAGCCCCCCAGAAAGTCCTGGTATGCCAGGCAATGGTTCAACCTCAGAATGGTGACTCTGGGTTGGCTAACAAGGCTCAGAGGTTAAACTCTGACCTGGTGGGGGGTAGGTGTGCCCCCAGAAAGTCCTGGTATGCCAGGCAATGGTTCAACCTCAGGGTGGTGACTCTGGGTTGGATAGCCAGGATCAGGTGTTAAACTCTGACCTGGTGGGGGGTAGGTGTGCCTCCCAGAAAGTCCTGGTGTGCCAGGCAATTGCCCAACCTCAGGGTGGTGACCCTGGGTTGGATAATCAGGTTCAGAGGTTAAACTCTGACCCGGTGGGGGGTAGGTGTGCCCCCCAGAAGGTCCTAGCGTGCCAGGCAATTGTCCAACCTCAGGGTGTTGACTCTGGGTTGGATGGCCAGGTTCAGAGGTTAAACTCTGACCTGGTGGGGGGTAGGTGTGCCCCCTAGAAAGTCCTGGGATGTCAGGCAATTGTTCAACCTCAGGGTGGTGACTCTGGGTTGGATGGTCAGGTGCAGAGGTTAAACTCTGACCTGGTGGGAGGTAGGCGTGCCCCCCAGAAAGTCCTGGTTTGCCAGGCAGTGATCCAGTCTGAGGGTACAGACCCTGGGCTGGAAGACCAGGTTCAGGGTGTCCCCACGGACCTGGAGGGAGGGGCTACTGATAACAGTGCCCCTACCATGTTGTCTTCTGAGGAGGCCACTCCTAATTGGAGGGTGCTGGACCCCAGAAGGGAGGGCAGGGGAGGGAAGCCTCACCCCGGGCCATAGTCCAACCTGAAGGTACAGACGCCAGGTTGGAGGGCCAGTTGCAGGTTAACCGCCCTGCAATGGTGGAGGAAGGGTGCAGGGTGGCTTCTATAAGCACTCTGACCGTGTTGGACTCTGGGGGTGCCGCTCCAGGAGGGAGGGTACAGAGCCCCAGAGGGGAGGACCAGGTTCAGGCTGTCATCCCGGACCTGGTGGAAGGGAGAGTGGTTAAAGGTGCCCAGCACCTGGGGCTACCGCCCCCCACTCTCCACAGACACAGTGGTGGGAGAGCTTTGAGAGGCCTGGGGCCTGGCGCCTGGCTCTCATCCCTGACAGCTGTCAGTAACCACTGTGGCTTGCTGTCCGGGTGGACAGAGTTATCCCTGGGGAGGGGACAAGTGTCACACCCCGGGGGTAGAGTGGGCAACACCACTGTGTTGGTCCTGGTGGTACTATCCTGCTCCTGGGATACATCTGTGAGCAAAGTAAGGTTAGGTGCTGCACAGATGGGATCCGCAGGTAAGGAAAAAGGTTCCCTATGGGTTGGCTTAGTGGGCCCTGAGAGTATGGACAGAGGGATCCAATTGGAGTCAGGAAGGCGAAGAACTGGAGCATGCCCCTGCTGTTGTGGGCCTGGGTCCTTGTTCTGTCGCCTCAAACAGGGAAGTACATCAGGATAGTGATTGTTCTCCCCTGGCTTTAGGCTGGTGGGGGGTCATGTTGGACCTGGCTTTTTGACAGGGTCATCCCCAAACTTTTTGCCTCCTTCCTCCTATTTTTTCTGACCTGTTGTTGTTGGCTTTTGACCTCTGGCACTTTACCACTGCTAAACACTGCTAAAGTGCATATGCTCTCTGTGTAAATTGTACTATTGATTGGTTTATTCATGATTGGCTATTTAATTTACTTATAAGTCCCTAGTAGAGTGCACTATATGTGCCTAGGGCCTGTAGATTAAATGCTACTAGTGGGCCTGCAGCATGGTTGTGCCACCCACTTCAGTAGTCCCTTAACCTTGTCTCAGGCCTGCCATTGCAAGGCCTGTGTGTGCAGTTTCACTGCCACTTCGACTTGGCATGTAAAAGTACTTGCCAAACTTAGAACTTCCCTTTTTCCACATATAAGTCACCCCTAATGTGTGCCCTAGGTAACCCCTAGAGCAGGGTGCTGTGTGGGTAAAAGGCAGGACATGTACCTGTGTAGTTATATGTCCTGGTAGTGTAAAACTCCTAAATTTGTTTTTACACTACTCTGAGGCCTGCTCCCTTCATAGGCTAACATTGGGGCTGCCCTCATACATTGTTGAAGTGGCAGCTGCTGATCTGAAAGGAGCAGGAAGGTCATATTTAGTATGGCCAGAATGGTAATACAAAATCCTGCTGACTGGTGAAGTCGGATTTAATATTACTATTCTAGAAATGCCACTTTTAGAAAGTGAGCATTTCTTTGCACTTAAATCTTTCTGTGCTTTACAATCCACGTCTGGCTGGGCTTGGTTGACAGCTCCTTGTGCATTCACTCAGACACACCCCAAACACAGTGTACTCAGCCTCACTTGCATACATCTGCATTTTGAATGGGTCTTCCTGGGCTGGGAGGGTGGAGGGCCTGCTCTCACACAAAGGACTGCCACACCCCCTACTGGGACCCTGGCAGACAGGATTGAACTGAAAGGGGACCTGGTGCACTTCTTAGCCACTCTTTGAAGTCTCCCCCACTTCAAAGGCACATTTGGGCATAAAACAGGGCCTCTGCCCTACCTCAAGAGACACTTGCTGGAGAAGAAACCTGAACCAGAAACTACATCCTGCTAAGAAGAACTGCCTGGCTGCTCAAAGGACTCACCTGTCTGCTTTCTCCAAAGGACTGCTGCCTTGCTGTTGGCCTGCTGCCTTGCTGAACTCTTGTCTGGCTGTAAAAGTGCTCTCCAAGGGCTTGGATAGAGCTTGCCTCCTGTTCCCTGAAGTCTCAGGACCAAAAAGACTTCTCTTTTTCACTTGGACGCTTCGTGCGCCGAAATTTTCAACGCACAGCTTGTTCCGCGGCTAGAAAAACGCCGCACACTGACGCTGATTGACGCGACGCCTTCGGGACGACCGGAACTTCGACGCACGGCCTCGCAAGGACAACGCAGCCCCACCTCCAGAGGAGAGATCGACGCGACGCCTGCCGTGAGAGCGAAACTTCGACGCACAGCCCTGCAGAACGACGCGCAGCCGGAAAACAAGCAGGAGAATCCACGCACAGACCCGGGACATCTGGTAATCCCCGCGATCCACAGAAAGAGACTGTCCTCGCGCCGGTAAACGACGCACAACTTCCCCGCGTGAAAAACAACGACGCAAGTCCGTGTGTGCTGGGGAGAAATCGACGCACACACCATTTTTCCACGTATCTCTTCTTCTGTGGCCCTTTGCGGAGATTTTCCACTCCAAACCAGGTACTTTATGCTTGAAAGAGACTTTGTTTGCTTTTTAAAGACTTAAGACACTTTGGGGGTGATTCTCACCCTGGCGGGCGGCGGAGGCCGCCCGCCAGAGTTCCCCCCTCCAGAATACCGCACCGCGGTCATTAGACCGCTGCGGGTATTCTGGGTTTTACACTGGGCTGGCGGGCGACCGCCAAAAGGCCGCCCGCCAGCCCAGTGTAAAACAACCTTCCCACGAGGACGCTGGCTCCGAATGGAGCCGGCGGAGTGGGAAGGTGCGACGGGTGCAGTGGCACCCGTCACGAATTTCACTGTCTGCAATGCAGACAGTGAAATTCTTTGTGGGGCCCTCTTACGGGGGCCCCTGCAGTGCCCATGCCATTGGCATGGGCACTGCAGGGGCCCCCAGGGGCCCCACGACAACCCATACCGCCATCCTGTTCCTGGCGGGCGAACCGCCAGGAACAGGATGGCGGTATGGGCTGTCAGAATCCCCATGGCGGCGCAGCGAGCTGCGCCGCCATGGAGGATTCAAATGGGCAGCGGAAAACCGGCGGGAGACCGCCGGTTTTCCACTTCTGACCGCGGTCAAACCGCTGCGGTCAGAATGCCCAGCGGGGCACCGCCAGCCTGTTGGCGTTGCCCCCGTCATTTTAGCCCTGGCGGTCTTGGACCGCCAGGGTTAGAATGACCCCCTTTATATCACTTTTCAGTGATATCTTTACAAATTCATATTGCATCTTTGATCGTTTTGACCTGCAAATACCCAGATAAATATTATATATTTTTCTAAACACTGTGTGGTGTATTTTTGTGGTGCTATATTATGGTATTGTATGATTTATTGCACAAATGCTTTACACATTGCCTTCTAAGTTAAGCCTGACTGCTCGTGCCAAGCTACCAGAGGGTGAGCACAGGCTGATTTTGGATTGTGTGTGACTTACCCTGACTAGAGTGAGGGTTCTTGCTTGGACAGAGGGTAACCTGACTGCCAACCAAAAACCCCATTTCTAACAGTAACATACAGTGAACCTAACTTCACACAGCCTGAATAGTTGCTACGGATCCTGGACCTACTCTGTACACCGCTGCACCACGCAGCTTCATAATGCCTCATGATATTGAATCTATCCTAAATATTTCATTTTTGCATATTTCGGGTGATGGTTCTTATTTCAACCGTCCTTAGGCTTGCCATCGTCTTTGAAACGGATGTGTTAGACTTGCTGGAAACTAGACTTGTTGAGGTTCAATCAAGACTTTGGGAGAGCGCAAAAGTGTGACCATTGGTGCAGTTTCGGTCTGACCCGCACTGTATAAACACTATCTGTTTCTTCAGCCAGCCCCCTGCATAGGATCAAACATTCCACAGGCCGTCTTGGGTACCATGACAGCTCTATTGTCAGATTTTGTCGCCAAAAGCTCCTCCATATTTGAAGTGTCCTCTTATGCGTTGTCTGACGATACGGTCAGTAAACTTTAGCCAGCAAGATGTCTCAATTAGCTAAACACTCGCCACTGACATCTGCTGCATTCTGCAACCCATACATTTGATTGCTAGCAGGGCTCTCGCAACCTTTCATGCGACTCAGATGGTTAGACAAATTGATATTAAATTGAGTAACTGTAGCGCCTTTTATTTACAGCCCCTCGAAACCACTTAGCATGAAGCAAGACCTAAAATAAGTTATTTTTACTAGACTCGTGAATGACTGAATCACGACCAGGATGTATTAGACAGTGCAGAATAGCAGCGCACTGCAAGTCACAAGTTAATTTCCCTCCACTTAAGTGGTTTTCCTTAAGAAGGCTGCTGCACGAAGACTGTCTATTTCAGCACATAAGCGATGTGAAGGCGGTGTTGTGACAGCGCTTTAGCAGTAGCTGGCAACGGGTCCCTCGGGACGTTTCCCCAGCTCACCTTCTATGTTTCCTCCCTGTATCTGTATTAAAATGTGTTCAGGTTCCCCCGCATGCAAGTTTGCCTGGAGCAAAGCACCGAATCTTTCTAACAGCTATTCACATTCGAATTTTTTGTCACTGCCGCTTAATGCTTGCAATTTTTTTTTTTTTTTACATTTGACAAGAATTACAAGGAGAGCAGTCACACTTCAGGTCTGTACTGCGACTGTCACCCTTTCTAATTTTCCCGACAATTATAAAATTCTCCCACTGTTGACTTGGACTCAGTAACACAAACACATGTATATTAATGATTTTAAGATATTTCTGTTTAGTCGAGCGTGCCTCTATATGCAAAATCTCATCAAATCAATAATTAGTTGGCACACGTTACATTTTAATAAGGAGAGTTTTAGCAGAGAGCAGTTTTCATAATTTGGCTTGTGTGACAAGGAACAAACTGTGTTCTGGAAGAAAAATAATAAAGTGAACTGATGTTTGTATTGTTTTTGTGCTTGGGAATTGAGTATCCCTTAGTAACCCGAGTTTTAGATAAAGTTGCCATCACACAGGATGTGCTCACAATACAAGTTTCCAGGATGGCTCAGCGAGTTAACTGGTCAACGCTGACCTATGTGACCAACCGAGGTTGCTAAATTGAGTATTATTAAACTGGCCAATAGCAACAACTGTTATTTACTGTGCAGAGTACTATATGAAAGAAGTTATTACTACTCCAAAGCTGTCTAGTTTGAACGGCCAGGGATCGACCTGGGCAGCCCTCACCTACAATTGTTTGGAATTTTGAGAGAGGTGGATAAGGTAAATGTTTATTGTGCCCCTTGTCTTGTCCATCTTCCTTTTTAACGAGCATTTCATCCCTGTAACTATGAACAGACCATATCGAGGGTGCAGGTTTATCTTCAAAAACACAGATTTCTTACTTTTCCTTCAGAGTTTTGTCATTTTGCAAATATTCGATGATTTAAAAAAAAATTGAAAACTGCCCACAGATTTTTACATTTTGGGAATTATCTCCAGATTTGATATTTCTCCAGCAAATTAGAGACACATTTTCACATGGATCCCACGATGTCACGAGTTCCTGGGATACAAAGTCTCTATACTCGATCAAAAGAACTGGCACCTCTACGCGTTGTTTGCAATTTAATGTATCTATGTGTGCTTGTATGTGTTTTCAGGGTCGAGTCTGCGCGCATGCGAGACAGACACTGTTGTGTTCAGTAAAGGGCTTGGAGCATGCCTGTCGATCACCATTTGTTGGTTTGCGTGCCACTCTTCTTTACAGATCCGTAATTTGTCAAGGTATGTCTGGCATCATTTCCGTTACTCTCTGTGGAGCAGGGCTCAAGCACTAATTGATTTCAACTTAATAAGGGCCCGTCTGATGCTCCAGACATGATTGAGGCACTATTTTGTTCTAACTTCCAGTGCCCTGCAAACAGAAGGCAGGTGACTGGCAAAAACGTGCACAGCAGAACAAACAAAATTGCAAAGTTTTATTTTTTAAAGCTAACTTTATTTTATTTTGTTAAGTCGTCTTTTCTCAGTTTCCACTCATGATTTTTTTTTTTTTGCTCGTGGGCGCTGTTGTCGAAAGATGACTGTTTACTTGTTCGAAATATGCGAGACATATTGCATTGCAAATGCTTGCCAAATTGCAGGTGAGCGCTGTACAGGGACGCAGAGTAGGATAAAGTCAACGAGTGATAGGAAAGGTAGCTGGTTTGTAGACTCTTAGGGCATTGTGATGCAGTGGTCTGTAATAAGACGTGTCTTCAAATCTTTCTTCAATTGGAGAAGCGTTTGGTTGGACTTGATGGATATGGGGATGTGGTTCCAGATAATGGGTGCCTAGGTAAAATAGGCATCCTGATTTGTGGTTTGTTTATTTACAAGTTTTGTGGACATGTTTAAGAGCCCCTAGCACCATTCCAATGCTAATGCGGCGATAAAAGGCCAAACATTATTGAAAAAAATCTACAGCAACTTTGAAGTAAGCGGAATACATTTACCAGGAAGCTATGAGGTGAACTGTGCTGGGATGAGAGACACCGTGCTTCCCCTCCCCTTGTGCCTAAAAGGCCCTCTTGAGCCAGTGAGCTGACAAGCTCACCTGGGATGCACTTGTGTGCCTGTGGTGTGGTACTGTGACCTGTGAAGACTTGGGCAGCATACCAGCAACCCCAGATGGCTTTTTTCTGCTCTCTACCACTTCTGCGCTCTACTGATAAAGGGCTAAACCCAGAAACACATGTCTAGAGATAACAGCACTACCTGCACCAACTTTGGTGAAAAACTACAGCAACTTTGAAGTAAGGGTACTGCATTTACCAGGATGCAATGGGATGAACTGTTCTGGGATGAGATGCGGTGTGCTCCCTTCCCCCTTGTGTCTTTTTCACATATATACAATGAGCAGCCATCAGTAAAGGCCATAAAACAAACCTGTGTGCCTCTAGGCCAGTGATTTTTACTCTGTGGTCTGGGGACCCGTGAAGGGCCAGGAAGCCTAGTCATGGGGTCCGTCCTTATTTAGAAAATTAAATAATATTGACAGATTAATAGTGTGTATAGTAAATAAAGAAACAAAATATGAAATTGAAATAATTAAAGTGTTCTGTGAAGGAATTTAAAATTGGGGGGGTAAAAATTAATCTAGTATCCTCAGACTGATTCATGGAAGCAGTGCAAGTGCATCAAATAGAATTTAGTATGGATGATGGATGGCCTCATTTGAATTTAGAAAAGCTTCAACCTTCACTTTAATATTAATTAAGACTTAGGTTTCTTTATATTTGTTTGCAATTTAAATAAAATATTTAATCATTTGTGTATTTGTTTGATTGATCCTTGTTTTTGTATTTATTTGTGTAATGCTTTGCGGTTCATATCATCAAAACTGCTTAGACCAGTATTCTCAGCTTCCAGGAATGACTCAGTGTGGGTCCCTGGATTCCAGTAATGATGCCGTGGGAGTCCTGGGTTCCAGTAATGACTAAGGAAGGGGCCACAGAAGTCAAGAGGGTAGGAACCACTGCTGTGGGAGATAGGTTTTTGACACAAAGCAACCTGAGATGGCTTAAACTGTTAATCATTTGCTGGTGCCTTAACAATGCTAATGGTTGGTCTCTAAACAATCGATTTGGTACACTTTTTGTGATTTTATAATTTTCCTTCAAAAATACTTCTCAGAACAGACATTACATGAAAAAATGTAAAGAATGACGTTACATGTGATGCAAATTTCCCTCTCATATCAGCCATAAATGCGAATCCTGACACCCTGCTACTGTCCCTAACCCTAGACTACCTACTCCACTTATTGATGACTTGGTTTACTCCTCCATATCCATCTATATGAATATAGGGCCTGATTCAGACCTTGGCGGACGGCGGAGGCCGTCCGCCAAGGTCCCGCCGACAAATGACCGCACCGCGGTCAAAAGACCGCGGCGGCCATTCAAACATTTCCGCTGGGCCGGCGGGCGCTCTCCACAAGAGCGCCCGCCGGCCCAGCGGAAATGCCCCTGCAACGAGGACGCCGGCTCAGAATTGAGCCGGCGTAGTTGCAGGGGTGCGACGGGTGCAGTTGCACCCGTCGCGTATTTCAGTGTCTGCAAAGCAGACACTGAAATACTTTGTGGGGCCCTCTTATGGGGGCCCCTGCAGTGCTCATGCCATTGGCATGGGCACTGCAGGGGTCCCCAGGGGCCCGCGGCACCCCCTACCGCCATCCTGTTCATGGCGGGTTTCCCGCCATGAACAGGATGGCGGTAGGGGGTGTCTGAATCCCCATGGCGGCGGAGCGCGCTCCGCCGCCATGGAGGATTCAATGGGGCAGCGGTAAACCGGCGGGAGACCGCCGGTTTACCCTTTCTGACCGCGGCTGAACCGCCGCGGTCAGAATGCCCTTGGGAGCACCGCCAGCCTGTTGGCAGTGCTCCCGTGGTCGGTGACCCTGGCGGTCACCGGCCGCCAGGGTCAGAATGACCCCCATAGTGTGTTAAATCCCAACTGCAAGCTATGCTCAGTAATGTCTCATTTGCAAAGGTCGAAGTGCTATCCTGTCAGATAACATGCAAGGGATTACTTGAAAATACATGTTCTTTTCCCCTTCAACCTTACTGTCTCCCTTCTCTGACTCCCTACCATTTCCTTCATGCCCTCCTACTTGCCCTTCTATGATTGAAATTTAGCTGTGAACTGTTTCAGAGTTAAAAAAAAAAGAAAACTCAGCCTTTATGATTTGGGGTGTTGCGTTGACTTGTGAACTTGTTTTAATCTTGCCTTCATCTACAATCTACAAGTTGCAAAGTTGGTTGAGTTGCAAAGGTTCACTCATCGTTTACAACTCCAGGGTGATAACTGCAGATCAGCTGTGCTAGAAATATGTTGACCCCTAACACTTATCCTATGCATGTTCCTATTATAGGATGCAGTGTATAGTGCTGCAAAAGAGACTCACACCCAAATTGGTAAAACACCGAAACTGTGAATATTTGACTGCTTTCAGAACAGGCATTTAATTAGTTTTCATAACTTGTTTTTCACGTGAGTAGTGCATACATCACATATTATTCCTACTTACGAAAATATAGTTTTGCTCATTGTTGGTATGCAGGACTTGGGAGACGGATTGAAGTAAAAAAAGAACTTTCTGGAAAACTGTCTCTTCGGGCTATAGCCTTTTTGACTACAAACTAAAAAAAACTTCATAATTAAAAAATGAATTAATTTATTCTCTGTGGTTATAATAATCCATTAATCCCTATCTACTTTACAGAACTCCCGAAAAAAAAGAAGTTGGGTGCAGTTTTCAGAATCCATCGAACAGGTTGATATGTAATGTAAGGCAACATCACAAAATAAAATGATGGACGGAGAGTTAACGTTTTTCAAACACTCACCCCCAGTCACAGATCTGGGTTTAATCCATTGCTATTTTGCTTGCCACGTCACCTCAGTTCGGACCCAGCCATATGCAAATCAGTCTTGACCCTGCTCCCTATGGGAGCAGTCAAGCCCGAACTGCAAAGCCAGGCCCTCCCGGGACAGAACTGAAGCACCCTCGGACTGGACTCAGGATATCACTCTTCATCGGCCAGGCTAGCTTGAATCCAGTGGCACAGCAAGCAAGGAACCCACATCTGGGTATACCCTAGCCACTTAGGGTGCACAAGGCAAACTCACAAAATAAAATGATGGACAGAATGTTGAAACTTTTAATTCACTCACCCCCAGTCACAGATCTGGGTTTAATCAATCATTATTTTGCTTGCCACGTCACTCCAGTTCGGACCCAGCCATATTCAAATCATTCTTGACCTTGCTCCCTATGGCAGCAGTCCAGCCCAAACTGCAAGCCAGGCCCTCCCTGGAAAGGATTCAAGCATCCTGGGACCAGTTTTAGGGTATCACCCTTCATCAGCCAGGCAGGCTTGAATCCAGTGGCGCAGCAAGCAAGGACCCACATCTGGGCATACCCGTCCCACTTAGGGAAACTTTAGCAAGGTCAATGGATTATGGATTAAACCCAGATCTGTGACTGGGGGTGAGTGGTTGAAAAGTTTCAGCACTCCATCCATCATCCTTTTGTGTTGCTAAAGTTGCCCTAAGTGGGAAGGATATTCCCAAATTAACCAATCTTCCGTTAAGTGCATACTAACAAAACTAGGCAGTGATGCAACTGATCCTTCTAAATATCTGCTAGTCGGCAATGGCCAGTTCTAAGGCACACTCCCTGAAAGATCTATCTCTTGTTAAATAACAGCCTTCCTAGAAAGAAACAATACTTCTGGCTATCAATTCGGCTTCCACTCTTATTGCAGCACAGAAGCTGCACTGATTGCGACATGGGATGACATCAAGGGCCAAATTTAAGGGCTTGGTCTTCTCAAGGCAATGAAAAACTCTTTTAGTGGGATTTACTAAGCCACGCAAAACTACCTTGCGTGGCTTTGAGTTGTTTAGTAAATATAAAGTAGCACAAAGCAGCACGTATTGCTGCCTGGCATTACCTTGCACCAGGGAGCAGTTCCATGGGTGGAGTATTGGTGTTCCCACATATCCACCCATGGATTTTGGGACATTCCCTGATTTAGAATGCGTTGTAAACCTGGAATGCGTCTGGTACACCTCCCAGACCCAAGTGTACGAAGAGAAATCTTCTTATTTCTCCTTGTTACTTCCTTTCTCTATGTGTGATGCATTCACACATAGAAAAAGAAGAAAGCCTTTGAGGGCTGCTTTTATGTAGGAAGGTCTCTCTTCCTGTACTAAATCAATTCTGCCTGTAACACAGGCACTCTTTCACCATGGTGCAAGGGTACCTGCTTTACCACTAGGCAGCACACAATATACCAATGAAAAGAGGCAGTAGAAATGTGCAATATCTTTGTGAATATGGCACATTCCTGATTTCTCCTTTTCACGCAAAGCAAAGGATCAAGGTGCCTTGGTGCACTGCGTTGCTGGCTCTAAGTCTATTGTAGGATCAACATAATTCAAAGACCTAGGTTTACTACACTTCTACTCTGACTTCCTTTTTTGCCCTACACTGCTATGGAGCCTCAAATGCATAGGAATATAGGAAGCTCCCCTGCAGTGGATTGCATTCTTTCTCTCTAAAAGATCTCTCATCATACCAACACATTTAGGGGCAGATTTAAGAGCCCCTTGTGCCACTTTAGTACCGGCTCAGTGTAATGTTTTTGATGTTAAGGCGGCCCTAAGGTGGCCTTTTCCTCACGCCATAGTTACAAAGTGCGCCACTTCTTTGTAACCCTTTGCGCCACATTATACATGTGTCATGCATACATCTCCATGCAGCCATGTCGCATGCAACATACCCATGGTGTTACTCACCTGTTGGTCTGGAGGCCAATACAACTGCTCATACAGGGGTAGGACCCCATCCACGTGCCTCTCCAACTCCTCCGACGTGCAGGCTGGGGCCCATACCCCTGTTGCACGGACCATGGTAGGTTCCAGACACAGGTCACAGCATCACACGCAGTGTAGATGTGGTCCTGTGGAAAGTCAGGAATCAAGTGAAGTGGTAGAAAGAAAATGATGGTTACGGCTGTGGCGGTGAACACCGTCACAGCAGGCGTTGATCATCATTGATTCCTATACTCCGTAGAGGTCCATGTTAGCCACTGGGAAATTGCACGGTGGGGCAAACCGCCTCCTGCCATGATGCCTAACGCCGGCAGAGTGCGGTCACTTCCACCTGTCCCTGCATACAGGACAGGCTGTTGCCATTTTCTGCTGCCAATACACATTTACTGATTTAAAAGTGTGTTATTGTTGGCGAATGTACACACCTAGACAATTCCAGTTTCCAACATAAACACATGCTCTGTATAAACTGATGTTGTGTGTTCATAGTTCCTGTTGTCACTCTCTTCTTACTTATGGATCCCTTAGGTACCAACCATTGCATAGGAATAGGAGGAGGAGCAAAGCATCCGTGTACAGATCCCTTGTGGACTTGGCTACACTGGAGGACAGGCACATCATACTCACCTATCGTCTGGACAGGGCCACAATCACAGAGCTGTATGTACAATTGGAGGCTGATCTGTTGCCTGCTGTCCGTTGCACCACAGTAATATCCCCTCTTGTGCAAGTACTCTCAGTGCTCCATTTCCTGGCAAATGGCTCTTTCCAGGTGACAGTGGGCTTAGCTGCAGGAATGTCACAGTAAATGTTCTCTATTGTGCTTTCAAGTGTTCTGGCAGCCTTGCTCAAACACATGCAGCTACATCGCATTCCCCCAGGTAGATGAATTGCCCACTCTGAAGGCTGGATTCTATGCAATGGGACATATACCACATGTTATTGAGGCCATTGAGGGGACCAATATTGCCTTAGCCCCCCACTCCCCGGGCCCATGAAGTAGTGTACAGGAATACAAAGAGTTTCCACTTACTCTATGTCCAGATGGTGTGCTTTGCTGACCAGTACTTCTCCCAAGTCACTGCCAAGTATCCTGGGTTGGTGCATGACACCTTTGTCCTGAGGAATAGCAGCGTCCCACAATTGATGGCACAACTACAGAGGCACATAGTGTGGCTTATAAGTGAGCCCGAGTCCCCACCCAATGGATGTCAGTGTATGCCTTCAGGAGTCATACCCCGTGCCATTTTGCAAGACTAATGTGTGTCCCTCACTTCTTGCAGGTGATTCCAGCTACCCAAGCCTTTCCTGGCTCCTGACCCCTGTTAGGAATTCAAGAACAGGGGCTGAGAATAGGTACAATGATGCTCATGGGCATACAAGGAGGATTGTTGAAAGGACCTTATGTTTCTTGAAGGCCAGGTTCAGGTGCCTCCATCTGACAGGTGAATCCCTATGCTATTCCCCCAAGAAGGTCTGCAGGATTGTTGTTGTGTGCTGCATGTTGCACAACTTGGCCCTCAGATGCCATGTGCCCTACCTGCAGTAGGAGGGGGGTGACAATGCACCTGTGGCAGCAGTTGACCCTGAGGACAGTGAGGAGGAGGAGGAGGAGGATGTGGACAACAGGACACATATGATACAGCAGTAATTCCAATGACACTCAGGTAAGACTGTTGAACAAAACATTTCTCCATTTCAGTGCTGTGCTGAGTGGCTGTAGCATAATGCCAGTCACTACCTTTGCATCCCACCTGACTGTCATCTATGCCTTCCCTTATTGCAGATGTTGCTGTGGTTACAACAGTGTAATGCTGTGATATGTACAGACAGCAGAGCGACACATGTAGGATGGATCAACATATTACAGGACATTTGCACAGGACCATGCAGTTCAGAACAGTTCAATACATTGTACATACACTTGAGACAAAGCACTATTCCTCAAATTGTGTCCAAGGGTGTTTATTAAATATTCTGGTATACAATGCACAGTGCAATAGAGTGGGGTGATGGTTGGGAAAAGTCCGGTGTAGTGGGCCAGTCTGTTTGTTGCACAGGTCCAGTTTCCAAGGGGCCATAGGAAGGGGAGCAATGGCAGTTTAAAGTGGACAAGGTGACACAGTGGAACAAAAGGGGGACATTCAGGAGGGACTCATTTCCTGGTGGTGGCCTGGGCAAATGTCTCTGGTGTCTGTCTGGGTTGCAGGGACCGTTTGCGGCATGGTTCACCTTCTGCAGCGGGAGGGGTGCTGGTGGCCTGTGGGTCCTGTGGCAGGGCCTCCTGTCCTCTAGCTGCAGCAGATGTGGAGGGCTGGTGAGTACACTGGCTAGTGGAAGGGGCCCTCTGGTGTGCTATGTACTCCCTCATGATATTGGCCTTGTCACCCAGCACCCCTGCAATGTAGACCATGGTGGTATTCTAGGCCTGCAATTCATGCTTGATCTCCTGGTGGTGTACCCCCTGCAGCCACTGGTTCTCCTGCATGATGTTTAACACCTGGCCCATCTTGTCCTGGGATTGTTGGTAAGCCCCCCCAGGACATTAGTGAGTGCCTCCTGGGCAGTCGGTTCCCTGGCCCTGTCCTCCCCCTTGCGCACAGCTTTCCTCCCCCCGTCCATGGCCCCATGTGCCTGTGTCCCCTGAACGGTGTGCCCACTCATGGGGACAGAGGTCTGGGGACGTTGGGTGATTGCTGTGATGTTGGATTCCGAGGGGGTCTTTGTAGTGGACTGGGTGTGGGATGGGGTAGCTGACTGACCAGAGGTCCTTGATGGGCCAGTGAGATCAACAGATCCAGAGCTCCTGAGTTGCTGTCATCACTGGAGGCATCTTTTGGTGGGGGACAGGGTAGCCGTGGCACCTCCTTGCCGCTGACATTGGCTGGGGCACCTGTGGTGATATAAATGTTGTATTATGCTACATGTCTGTGACATATTCTGCATCTCTAGCTTCCCTAGTGTTATTACTGTTGCCCTGCGACCTTTGGTTGTGAATGGTGATGGATTGTGAGACTGTGAGTTCTCCATGCTGTGCATGCATTGGTGGTGTGTGTACATGCAGTGCTGGAAGGGCTGTGCATGCAGTGGGTATGGCATGCAGGGCTTGGCATTTCATTTTGGTAATTGTGGTGGTGCACTGTGTGGGATGGAGTGGGGTGATTGGTGTCCTGGTGAGGGGTCGTTGTTGCATGCAGGTATGGGGGAGTGATAGGTAGTAAATGTTGACTCACCAATGTCCAGTCCTCTGGATACTTCAGTGAGTCCCTCAGGATGCAGGATTGCCAAGACCTGCTCCTCCCGTGCTGTCGGCTGTGGGGGAGGAGGTGGGAGTCCACCACCAATCTTCCTAATGGCGAGCTGGTGCCTTGCTGCAATGGAATGCACCTTCCCCCGTAGGCCGTTCCACCTCTTCCTTATGTTGTCCCTTGTACTTGAATGTAGTCCCATGGCGTTCACCATGTCCACGATCCTCCAACATAGCTCCATTTTCCTGGCAATGGAAATCTGCTGGACCTGTGCTCCAAACAGCTGTGTCTCTACCCTGACTATTTCCTCAACATGACCCACAACTCCTCATCAGTGAAATGGGGGTGCCTTTTGGGCACCTGGGTGTTGTGTGGTGTGTGTACGTTGTGTAGAGGGTGATGTGTGAAGTGGTGGGTATGTGGTGCGTATCGGTAAATAGGCAGTTCTCTTTAGGATTGGCGTAGCAAAGTGTAGCCGTGTTGTCATGTTTGCAAAGGTTTGTGGGTGATGTGGGTGTGTGTTTTATAGTGCTGTTGGTGGTTGTGTGTATTTGTGTCTGGTGTGGGTTTTTTGTTGTGGCCAATGTTGTCTTGTTTTGTATTTGAGTGTCCATTTCCACCGTGGCGGTGTTCACTGCCAATGGTTTACCGCCTTTGAATGTCCGCTGTGGGGATTGTTGGGTCATTATTTGGAGGGCGTAGTATTGGTGGCGTAATGGTATGGGTGGTAGTACTGACAGCTTATCATGTTCAGTGGGTCTGGCGGATTTGTGGTTGTGGCTGTTTTTTGTCAGTTTTGTATGTATGTGTCATAATCTGGTGGATGGATGTCCGCCTCCACGGCGGTATGCTGGCAGCAATCAGCGCAGCGGTAGTCGTTATTTACCACCAATGTCATAATGAGGGCTAAAGTCTCTTGAGGCTACACCATCATGCCTGTCTTCCCTAAGAGTTTTAGGGCAAGATGTAGCAAAGGTTTTTCCCCATTCCGTGTCTATGGGAAAAAGTGTTCGTACATATGGCCCTTAGCCCTCAATCTGTCCTCACCTCCTCCTTCAGTTGCAACTGCTACAACTGTGCTGACAAGCAGATCATACTAAATCTTAAAAATCCATCAGCTCTTGATCCCTGAGCCATAAGCCAATGCCATTAAGCAGTTTACTTCAACATGTTAACTACTCACCTCATGCTAGACACATCAAAAACTGAGATACCAGCTTGCAGGAAATTGACCAACTACTGTCCGTCCACCATCTTGCTGCTGCCCAACTATAAAAAAAAACAGAAACAGCAACTGGAAGTGATTATGTACTCTACTCTCTTTCATATTGGTCAAGGTAATAAAGTTATCAAAGAATCCTAGAACATAGGCCCTCATTATGACATTGGCGGTAAGTACCTCTTACCGCTATGCTGACTGCCGCCAACATACCGCCGCCGCAGTGGATTACCGCCACCCAAATTATGACCCACACATAGTAATCCATCACCATACAGCTACACACACAAGTCCGTCAGACCAAAGGTCAGTGATAAACTGGCGGTAGCAAAACCCACACCGTTACGCCAACAGAACTATGCTCACAGCATTATTACCCACGAATCACGTTGGTGGACATTCAATGGTGCTAAACCATTGGCGTTACATACCGTCGCGTTCAAAGTACACACAACCTAACAAAACTACACCACATTGGACAATTCAAACTACACACACCTGACACACTTACACACACCAGACCCACACACTCACACCACTATAAAACATACACATACATTACCCACAACCCTTTACCAATACAAACAAGTGCCACAAGAGAGATAGCAAGACCACAGACATGACCACAGACACATATCACCATCACCTATACACCACCCACGCACCTTACATCACACACCCCAACACATCACCCCACACACCCTCACCCACAGCACTCACACTACACCCATGGCACCGCAACGACACCCCAGATTCTCTGGTGGAGAAAATCATCTGGGTAGAGTCACAGCTATTCGGATCACAGGTGCATTAGACGTCCATTGCTAGGAAGATGGAGCTATGGCATTGAATTGTGGACAGGGTCAACACCGTGGGACAGCACCCCAGAACAAGGGATGACATCAGGAAGAGGTGGAACGATCTACAGGGGAAAGAACGTTACACAGCAGCAAGACATCAAATAGCTGTACAGAGGACTGGCGGTGGACCACCACCTCCTGCCCCACAACTAACAACATGGGAGGAGCAAGTCTTGGCAATCATGCATCCTGAGGGCCTGACAGGATTAGGAGGAGGACTGGTAAGTCAAATCTCTATTACTATCACCCCCCTACCTGCATGCCATCACAAACCCCCACCCTTGCCCTCATTCCCAACACTTCACCCCTCCTACATACCCCACCATCACAACCCACTCATCCCAATACCAAGCCCTGCATGCAACACCAATGCATGGACACCCCTCACAGACCTGCATAGACACCCATCACTAAAGCACGCACATTAGAGAGAATCACCAGGCCCACAAAATCACTAATCACACAAGGCAAAGCTGCCAGGGCAATAACAACCATACAAGGTAACACACCCATGCACAAGATGACACACACAGAAACAATAACACTGCATTTATATCCCCACAGGTCCCCCACCCAACGTCACCGGAGAAGAGGTGCCAGCAACTTCCAGTCCACCCCCAGAAGAGGCCCACAGTGATGACAGCAGCTCTGGACGCCTGGATCTGGATCACCAACCTGGCCCATCAGGGATCTCCAGACAGTCGGTAACCCAGGCACAGTCCCATACCACCACAGAGCTTACCCCCCTCAGGAAACACCAGCACAGTACCTACCCAGGGGGCCCATACCTCTGTCCCCAGGACATGTCAATCAACAGTGGGTCCACCACTACAGGGACCCCAGGCCACCCCACAAACTCAGGATGATCAGGAACCTGGGGTCAGTGGCAGTGGGCACACGGTTCAGGGGACAGAGTCACAGGACAACAGGAAAGCTGGGAGGACTGCTGTGTGACAGGGGGAGGACAGGCCCAGGGAACTGACTCTCCAGGAGGCACCCACCAACATCCTGGGAGCATACCACCATTCCCAGGAGAAGATGGGCCAGATACTGGACAAGTTGCAGGGGACCCAGCGGCTGCAGGAGGGACAGTACCTGGGGATCAGGGAGGACCTGAAGGACATCAACACCACCCTGGTCTCCATTGCAGGAGTGCTAGCAGACATGGCTAACACCATGAGGGAGGAAGTGGCACACTACCGGGCCCCTGACACTAGCCAAAATGAGGAATAGCCTTCCACCTCTGCTGCCCCTAGTGGACAGGAGGCCCCGCCACAGGAACAACAGGCCACCTGCACCCCACGTCCTGCAGAAGGACAACCATCCCGCAAGTGGTCTCTGTGATCCAGGCAGAAGCCAGAGAACATTGCCAAGACCCCCACCAGGAAATAAGACTCCCCTGAATGTCACATTTGCGTCCCACTAAGTCACCCTATCCACCTTGAACTGTCATTGCTCCCCTTCCTATGCCCCCTTGGACAATGCACCTGTGATACAAATTGACTGGACTCTATCCTGGACTTTCCTCCATCATCACCCTAGCCCATTGCACATCCCCTCTAATCATTATCACTTAAATAAACACCATTTGAATAAATACAAGTATGGAGTCTGTCAAATCATTTAACAATGTATTCGTTTAACAAGCTTTAAACACTGCAATATAACTGTACCGTAATGTATACATAGGAATGACCTGTAGTTCACTGCAGTCAACACACCAGGAGCGATAGGGGGGCGAAAATCTCTGAAAATAGAGATGCCAAAGGGTGCCGTAAGTGGCCATAGAAGTGGCAAAATCAACCTGCCAGTGACAATGTCAAATACAAAAGTGTCAATGTAAAGTGTAATTACAGTGTCTTACCTGTGTGTTATTGGAAGTACTGTTGTACTATTGCACTTCTGTTGTCCTCATCCTCATCCTCTGCCTCCTCATCTTCACTGTCCACAGGGTCCACTGCTGCAATACACCCATCTCCAGTCTCATCCTCCTACAGAAAAGGTACCTGGCGACGTAAGGCAGGGTTGTGCAACATACAGTGTGCCACGATGATCTGGCACACCTTTTTGGGTGGGTAGTATAGGGATCCACCTGTTAGATGGAGGCAACGAAACCTGTCCTTCAGGAAGCTGAATGTCCTTTCTCTTATTCTTCTTGTTCGCCCATGTGCCTCATTGTAACGTTCTTCTGCCCTTGTCCTGGGATTCCTCACAGGGGTCAGTAGCCATGAGAGGTTGGGGTAACAAGAGTCACCTGAAAGTATTGAGGGACAACTGTTAGACACACACTAACCCTTAGGGCCCACACCATACTAATACAACAACAACCCTTGGGTGGGAACCAGGTCTCACCTATTAGCCACACCCGGTGCCTCTGGAGTTGAGCCATCACATATGGGATGCTGCTATTCCTCACGATAAAGGCATCATGCCTTGACCCAGGATACTTTGCATTGACATGGGAGATGTACTGGTCCGCCAGGCACACTATCTGCACATTCATGGAGTGAAAGCTCTTTCGATTTCTGAACACCTGTTCATTTCTCTGGGGTGGGGGGGACAAATGCAATAAGTGTACCATCAATAGCCCCAATAATGTTGGTGATATGTCCCATTGCATAGAAATCAGCTTTCACTGTGGCAAACTCCTCCACCTGGGGTAAAATGATGTAGCTACACATGTGTTTAATCAGGGCCGCCAATATTCTGGTCAGCACTATTGAGAACATTGGCTGAGACATTCCTACTTTTCAGACAAAAAGTGAGAGAGGGCCCCCCTAAAACACTGCCTCAAGGGGACAGGGCACCATTTCCAGTAGTAGGCAAGAATTCCCTTGAGGACAACACACCATATATCGGTTAGTTTACCAGGCACTCCACATACATACATCACAAATACTCAGTTTCGATAAAGGAAATCAGGTATAAATTGATTTAATAATAATAATAATTATAAAAACCATTAATAAAAACCAACAAGTCTATACTATAATACCTATAAAAACCACACAGATAAAATCCTATAAAAGTTACAAATGGGAAATTGTCTGTGTTGAGTCTCCCATGTCGTTATGCTATGTGTTGGTTGAATTTCCCTTTGTAACCTTTATAGGATTTATGTAAAAAAAAAAAAAAACCTTTGTAACTTTTATAAGATTTTATCTGTGTGGTTTTTATAGGTATCATAGTATAGACTTGTTGGTTTTATATTAAGGGTTTTTCTGGGAATTATTATTAAATAAATCAATTTATACCCGATTTCCTTTATCAAAACTGAGTATTTGTGGTGTATGCATGTGGAGTGGCTGGTGAACTAAGGGATATATGGTGTGTTGTCCTCAAGGGAATTCTTGCCTACTACTGAGACATTCCTACTGCTAAGCCAACTGTCACTTGGAAGGAGCCACTTGCCAGGAAATGGAGCACAGATAGAACTTGAACAAGAGGGGGGATCCCGGTGGGCTGACAGATAGCAGATATCAGTTCAGATTCCAATTGGGCACACAGCTCTGTGATTGTGGCCCTGTCCAGTCTATAGGTGAGGATAATGTGCCTCTCCTCCATTGATGCCAAGTCCACCAAAGGCCTGTACATGGGGGGATGTCTCCATCTCCTATTCATTTGCAACGGTTGCAATCTAGGGGGCAAACGGTGAGTAGCTGTTCACTATTCCATATTTCCAAGCACTACACTGCATTGCATGTTGTGACTGTAACACAATATTGTTGTATAGGCCCAAATGGTGCCTATGTGTACTGAGATGCAGTTAGGTGCCATGGACTGCCCCCCTCCTGAAATGGCGTTCGCCTGTCCTGTATGGAGGGACAGGTGGAAATGAGGTAATTCCGCTGACGTTGTGCGCCATTGCGGGAGGGAGTCGGAAACAGCTGGTCAATTCCTCATTGGATCCCATTGTGCCCTGTGGGTTACAGTGGCCAAAGGTGATGTACGCCGGCGGTGACGGTATGCACCGCTGCGGATGTGACTGCCATTTTCTATCTCTTCACCCACTTGCTACCTGACCTTCAACAGGAGAGGACCTACACTGCATGTGCTGCTGTGACCTGTGTCTGGAACCGACCATGGCTTGTGTTACTGGGGAAAGGGCCCCTGCCTTCACCACTGTGGAGTTGGAGAGACTGGTGGATGGGGTCCTACCCCAGTACCAAATGCTGTATGGGCCTCCAGACCAACAGGTGAGTACACTGTGAGCACGATGAATGGGGCATGAAGCATGGAGTGCTTTGTGTGAGGGCCTCGTGTATGGGGTGGGTTGGGGTAAGGGCCCCGGGCAGCGTGCTGCATGTATTGTGGGCAATGTCTATTCGTAAGGGGATGTGAGGGTTATGGTGGGCCATGATTGTAACATGCACAACGGTCTGACTAATACCTTTTCCGATGTGTATTTCTCTGCAGGTCAGTGCCCATCAAAAAAAGGGTATATGGCGTGCCATCGCCAAGGAGGTGCGGACCCTGGGGATCTACGGCAGGTGGAGCACCTACTGTCACAAACGGTGGGAGGACCTGAGACGCTGGGCACGGAAGACGGTGGAGGCCCAGCTGGGTATGGCCTCCCAACTAGGAAGGGGTGCCTGTCGAACCCTGTCCCCCCTGATGGCCCGCATACTGTTGGTAGCCTCTACGGAGCTGGATGGGTGCTTGGGGGCATCACAGCAGCCACAAGGGGGTGAGTAGAGAGCCCTAATATACTACTTGCGCGTGGTGGCATCCGGGTGGGGGATGTGGGCCTGTGGGTGCCCCTAGGGCAGGCCGGTCAGTGCAGGTTAGGGCCCATGTTAGGCAGGGTCTGATGTCAACCTCCTCCAAACAAGCTAGAAGGCCTCCACTACTGGGCAGGGGTCTGTAGGGCTGTTCCCTGTGTGTGAGTCTGATGTATACGCCAACGGTGGTGTTGTTGCCGCCATTGACCAAGGGTATACTTTGTCTTGTCCTCCCCTTTTTGTTTTGTCACCCTGTCCTTATGTGCATTAGCATCATCTGGCAGAGGAGCAGAGGCACCGGCGACGGGGAGAGCTGCATCCCACATGGCCCAGGAGGCCGAATCCACTGACGGTGAGGGCACCAGTGGGACAGAGGACGAGGGAAGCACCATGGCAGAGACTGGAGGGGACAGTTCTGACAGTGATACCTCCTCAGTTGGAAGCTCCCTGGTGGTGGCAGACACCTCTGTGCCCACCCCAACTACAGGTACAGCCGCCATCCCCGTACCAGCACCGCCCTACCAGCAGCCCCTCAATGTGTTTCCCATGCCTGCTTACCCAGGAGGGTGGGCATCTCCTTCCCCCCAGCCCCTGGGGGGAAGGAGATGCCCCAGTTAGCCCTGCTTCCATGAGTGAGGAGGCTATTGACCTCCTGCGAGCCATCTCTTTTGGGCAGTCAACCACTGTGAATGCCATCCAGGGGCTGGAAGCCCATTTGCAACAAACAAATGCATTCCTGGAGGGCATTCACTCTGGCATGGAGGCCCAACAGAGATAAATCCAGCCTCTGTCCTCCTCCAAGATGGCAGCCATTGTCCCTGTTTCTAGCCTACCCCCTCCAACCTCCTCTGCCCCCATTCCCCTCAGTCCTAACATATCCCAGCACACAGGCAGGCCAGCATGCACCCATGACAACACACAGGAGTGGTTCAGGCAAACACAAGCACCAGACATCATCACACAGGCACTCACCCAAACACCATCCAGATGCAGACATACCAACATCCACTGCCTCTACTGGAAGGATGGTGTGAGTGGATGACTTCTTCCACTGGTTCTGGAGGGGGCATTGTGCCCAGTGTGCTTCATCCTGCCAAAGATAGGGTCAGTGGATGCCTTCTTCCACTGGTTCTGGAGGGGGCCTTGTGCCCAGTGATGCAGCACTTGGGGGTGCCAGGTCACAGTCCCTCACCTGGGTGTCACACCTCAGTTTTTGCAGGGGCCAGGATGCACTACAGCCTATGGAGGCACGACTACACGCTGTCTGCCGGCAGTGACGGCTGCTCAGTGTTGGCGGTGGCGGGACTGGTGGGGGCGCTGCCTGTGGTGATGGGAGGCTCCAGCCCTTCCCCCGCAGCCTCGGACGGCTGCCCACTGGGGCTGCTGCTGATGGCAGTGGTGGTGGCAGTGGTGCTGGTGGCGGTGCAGGTGGAGATACTGGCGGCGGTGCTGCCTGTGGTAGAGGGAGGCAGCAGCCCTCCCCCCACACCCTCTGCGATTGCCCACTGGGGCTTCTGGCAGTGGTGGTGGCAGTGGTGCTGGTGGCGGTGATGGCGGCAGTGCTGCCTGCAGTGGGGGGAGGCTCCAGCCCTTCCCCCGCAGCCTCAGATGGCTGAAGTGCCATGGCTGGTGTTGTTTGCCAAGATGCTGCTCCTGCACCAGGCTCCATATCCATCCTGCCTGCGGCGTCTGTACCTATGTCATTGTCCTTGGCAGCTGGTGTTCCCTTCCTGCCCTTGGCAGCTGGTGGTGCCTCCTTGCTTCTAGCAGCTGGTGGTGCCTCCTTGGATTTGCTAGCTGTTGGTGTCTCCTTGCTTCTGCCAGCTGGTGGTGCCTCCTTGCTTCTGCCAGCTGGTGGTGCCTCCTTGCATTTGCCAGCTGGTGGTGCTTCCTTGTTTCTGCCAGCTGGTGGTGCCTACTTGTGTTTGCCAACTGGTGCTCCCTTTTTGCCCTTGACAGCTGGTGCAGGCACACTGGCTGTGTGGACGGGTGTCTTCACGGTGCCTCTCACAACTGCAGTGGCTGCAGAAACTACAGTGGCCGTGGACTGGGTGGCTGAGGTGCTAGCCTGGGTCCTGACAACCCTGGCCTGAAGTGAAGGACGGGGCGAGGGGCAGGGAATAGGCAAAGGGTGGGGAGGAAAAGCTTTTTAGGGACACTGGGGCTGGAAGAGGGTGAAGGTTTGGGAGTGGAGGAGGAGGGAGTGGTGGTAGGAGGTGTCTTTCTGCTGTGTTTGGGTGCAGGTGCATGGGCTGGATGGTGTTGTGAGGTGGATGGCTGTTGGGTGTCTGAGTGGTTTTGTTTGTGTACTTTGGGAGGAGGGGACGCAGACACAGTAGGAGAGGACACAGGGGACATGTGCATGGATGTGGGGGTGGTGACTGTCACTGAGGGGCGGGTACTGATAGGCGTGATGGTGATGGGGTTGTGGATGACGATGTAGTGCATGCAGGTGTGAGTGGAGATGCTACTTGGAGGGAGGTGGACGAGGAGGAGGAGGGGGACACAGTGGAGGCAGTGGATGTTGGTGTGTCTGCATCTGGATGGTGCTTGTGTGAGTGCCTGTGGGATGAAGTGTGGTGCTTGTGTTTGCCTGAGCCACTTCTGTGTGTTGATTTGGGTGCATGCTGGTCTGAAGGTGTGCTTGGGATAGGCTGGGGTTGAGTGGAATGGGACTGGGTAGAGGAAGTTGGAGGGGGAGGCTAGAGACAGGGACAATGGCTGCCATCAGGGAGGAAGCCAGAGCCTGGAATGATCTCTGTTGGGCCACCACGCCAGAGTGAATGCCCTCCAAGAATGCATTTGTTTGTTGCAAATGCCTTACCAGACCCTGTATGGCATTCACTATGGTTGACTGCCCAAAAGAGATGGATCACAGGAGGTCAATAGACTCCTCACTGAGGGCAACAGGGCTAACTGGGGCAGGGCCTGAGGTGCCTGCGGCGAAGGAGAAGCCCACCCTCCTGGGTGAGCGGGCATGGGAAACACGTTGAGGGGCTGCTGGGAGGGCTGTGCTGGTACGGGGGTGGTGGCTGTACCTATAGTTGGGGTGGCCACAGAGGTGTCCGCCACCGACAGGGAGCTTCCATCGGAGGAGGTGCCGCTGTCTGAACTGTCCCCTCCAGTCTCCGCCATGGTGCTCCTCTCGCCCTCCGTCACACTGGTGCCCTCACCGTCAGTGGATTCGGCCTCATGGGCCATGTGGAATGCACCTCCCTCCGTCGCCAGTGCCTCTACTCCTCCGCCAGATGATGCTAATGCAAACAAGGACATGGTGACAAAACAAAAAAGGGGGTGGAAGAGACAGAGGAAAGACTTGGTCAATGCCAGCAACAACACCACCGTTGGCATACACAACACACAGGGAACAGCCCTATGCATTAAGCCATGCACTACCAGTTACAATGCTAGTCACCAGGCCATGGAGAATAATGCCTAACGCCAATAGCAGCACAGCTGAAACCTACAGGACCCTGCCCAGTAGTAGATGCCCACTAGCATATTTGGGGTTGGAGTGCATCAGACCCTGCCCATCATGGAACCTACCCTGCCATGTTTGTCCTGGCCTAGGGGCACCCACAGACCCACATCCCCCACCCAGATAACAACCCAACACGTGCAAATTTCAGAATCTGACACAGTACTCACCCCCTTGTGGCTGCCGTGATGCCTTCAAGCGCCCATCCAACTCCGGATAGGCCACCGCCAGGATGCAGAACATCAGGGGGGTCAGGGTACGATGGGCACCCCTTCCTCATTGGGAGGCCACCCCCAGCTGGGCTCCGCCTTCTTCCTTGCCCACCGGCGCTGGTGCTCCCACCATTCGCAACAGTGGGTGCTCTGCCTGTCAAAGACCCCCAGGGTCCACACATCCTTCGCGATGGCATGCCAAATACCCTTTTTCTAGTGGACGCGGACCTGCAGAAAAAGATACATAGAAAAAGGTATTAGTCATACCGTCCTGCCTGTTACACTCATGGCCCACCATATCCCTCCTATCCCCTTACGCACAGACATTGACCACCATATATGCAGCACTCTGCCCAGGACCCCTCAGCCATCCAACCCTTACACGAGGCTTACACACACAGCACTCCATGCATTTATGCCCTATGCATCATGCTCACAGTGTACTCACCTGTTGGTCTGGAGGACCATAAAGTAAACGGTACTGGGGTAGGACCCCATCCACCAGTCTCTCCAACTCCTCCTAAGTGAAGGCAGGTGCCCTTTCCTCAGACACTCGAGCCATGGTCGGTTCCAGTCACAGGTCACAGCAGCACTTGCAGTGTAGGTCCTCTCCTGTTGAAGGTCAGGTAGCAAGTGAGTGAACAGATAGAAAATGGCGGTCACGTCCGCAGCGGTGGGTATCGTCACCGCCGGCGTACATCACCATTGGCCACTGGAACCCACAGGGCCCAATGATAACTAATGAGGTGTTGCACGGCGGTCGTCGACCGCCTCCCGCAACAGCGCAAAACGTCAGCGGAATTACCTCATTTCCACTTGTCCTTCCACACAGATCAGGCGGCTGCCATTTCAGCGGGGAACAAGCCATAGCACCTAACTGAGTCACAGCAGACATAGGCACATTTACGGAACTACACGTTCACATACTGTTTCTGTCACAACGTGCAAGGCATTTTATTCTGAGGATATGTATGAATATGAGCATCTGCTCACCGTTTTTCACCCTAGAGTTCAACCGCTGAGGATGTATAGGAGATGGAGACATACCTCCGTGTACAGACCCCTGGTGGACCTGGCAACAATGGAGGACAGGCACATTATCCTCACCTACGGACTTGATAGGGCCACAATCCAAGAGCTGTGTGTCCAATTGGAGCCAGACCTGATCTCAGTTATCCATCACCCCACTGGGATCCCTCCTCTTGTGCAAGTCCTATCAGTGCTCCATTTCTTGGCAAGTGGCTCCTTCCAAGTGACAGTGGCCAGGGCAGCAGGGATGTCACAGCCAATGTTCTCAATCGTGCTGGCAAGGGTATTTTCTGCCTTGGTGAAACACATGTGTAGCTACAGTGCTTTCCCCCAGGTGGAAGATTTGACCACTGTGGAGGCAGGGTTGTATGCAATGGGGCATATCCCCAATATTATTGGATTGATTGACTGTAGACATATTGGGGGTCATTCTGACCTCGGCGGTAAAAGGCTCTTACCGCCGGTCAGAAGACCGCCATTCTACCGCCGCGGCCACGGTAAACCGCCACGGTCATTCTGATCCACAACTGCCAAGCCGCCAAAAACCCGATGTCCACGGAAGGCCGCCTCATCAGCGGGCAGCGATAAACTGGAGATGACCAAACCTCCACCGCCACGCCATCACAAACACGGCCATGCCATTACGACCCACGAATCCACGCGGCGGTCATTCAACCGCGGTATTCCATTGGCGGTACACACCGCCGCGGTCAAAATACACACCCAGCTCCAAAACACAGCCACATTGGACAATTTGAAATACACACACCTGATACACATACAAACACCACCCCCACACATCCAAGCAACTATAAAACACACACCCACATCACCCACAAACCCCAACTAGTTGGAAATCGGAGAGAAGGCGATAGAGAGAGAGAGAGCACAGCAATCGAAAACCCCAACACACACAGGAACCCAACATCATCAACCACACCACATCTATGCACACATCACCACACACCACCACTCACATCACCACAAACACCACCCCACACCTCATCCACACCACCCCATGGCACCCCAAAGACACCCCAGGTTTTCGGACCAAGAACTCAGGGTCATGGTGGAGGAAATTATAAGGGTAGAGCCCCAGCTCTTCGGCACACAGGTGCAACACACCACAATAGCCAGGAAGGCGGAGCTATGGCAGAGGATCGTCGACAGGGTCAACGCTGTGGGACAGCATACCAGAAACCGGGAAGACATCAGAAAGCGCTGGAACGACCTACGGGGGAAGGTACGGTCGATGGTCTCAAGACACAACATCGCTGTGCAGAAGCCTGGCGGCGGACCACCACCCACTCCTCCCGAATTCACAGCATGGGAGCAAGAGGTCTTTAACATCCTGCATCCTGCGGGCCTCGCTGGAGTAGGCGGAGGAATGGACTCTGGTAAGTCTAGTCTCAACTACTCCCCCCCCCCCAACCATCAGCATGCCAACCCACACCCCCACCCTCACCCCCAACCCCCCAGCACACATCCTCCCTGCCAATGTCTCACCAGCACAACCCACCCAACCCAAAACCAAACCCTGAATGCCAACACAAACCATGGACACCCATCACCTATGCATGACCACTGCACATACCCATCCCCCCCACAAACCACCCTCACAACTCCTGCCACAAGGGAATGCCAGCACTGGGGGACAAGGGCACCCACAAATCGCACGCCATGGAACACACAGAAGCAATAACCATACTCTTTCACCCCTGCAGGGCCCGAACGCCAACACACCGGCCAGGAGGGTCCAGATATGTCCATCCCACCCCCAGAACAGGCCCCCAGTGAGGACAGCAGCTCTGTCGACCTAGAACCTGATGACCAGCCCGGACCATCGGGGACCTCTGGACAGTCGGTTCCCCACACACAGACACAGGCCACAGCAGACCGAACCCCCTCTGGGAATATCAGCACAGCTCCCACCCAGTGGGCCCATGCCTCTGTCTCCAGGACAGGTCAATCAGCGGTGTGTCCGCCACTACAGGGCACCCAGGCTGACCCAACACCCCAACAACAACAGGGACCTGGGGGCAGTGGTAGTGGGCACACTGTCCAGGGGACAGAGGCCCGGTGAAACAGGGCAACTGGGAGGGCTGCAGTGCGACAGGGGGAGAGGACAGGCCCAGGGAACCGACTCTCCAAGAGGCCCTCACCACCATCATGGGAGCATACCACCGCTCCCAGGAGACGATGGCGACGGTACTGGCCAGGTTCCAGGAGATCCAGGCACAGCAGGAGGAACGGTACATGGGGTACAGAGAAGAGCTCAGGAACATCGTCCTGGCCCTGAACCTAATAGTCACCACATTGCGGGACCATGTGGCACCCCAAAGGGCCCCTGTCACCAGCCCGGACCAGGAACAGCCTACCACCTCCGCCGGCGCTAGAGGACAGGAGGCCCCCACACAACGACGGGCCACCAGAACCCCACCTCCTGCTGAAGATCAACCACCCCGCAAGAGGAACCTGAGATCACAAAGGAAGACAGAGTAGGATGCCAAGACCCCTGCCAGCCTAAGATCCCCCCGGATGTCATTCCACTGTCCCACATCGTCACCCTGTCCAACCTTGAACTGCCCCTGCTCCATCCTTCCACAGGCATATGGACAATGCACCTGTGCGACCGAGAACTGGACTCTGCCATGGACATCACTCCACCCCCACCCATCACCATTTTACTATCATGGACCTATATGTAGCACTTTAAATAAATCCCTAATTGCACTTAAAACACTCAGGAGTATGCTTGTATTCTTAACAAATGTATTACACTTAACGGTTCAAAAATGTTCAGTTACATTGTGATGACAACATACCAATGTCAATGTGCTTTACTCCATGGGCGAACAAACCAGAAGTCACGCAGTGGGTCATGCAGCTCTGAAAAGGCAAGGGAAAGTCACAATTCAGTTGAAAGGAACTGGGGGGAAACACAGAAAGTAGAGATGCAGGATGCCAGAAGTAAATGTAAAATGGCGTGGGGGATTCTTACCTGGGTGCTACTGAAAATACTGTTGTATGACTGTGTCCCTGTTGTCCGTGCCGTCCCCGTCGTCTTCCTCCTCTTCACTCTCCACAGGCTCCACAGCTGCTACAACACCACCATCTGGACCATCCTCCTGCAGAAAAGGCACCTGGCGTCGCAATGCAAGATTGTGAAGCATACAGCAGGCCACGATGATCTGGCACACCTTCTTTGGTGAGTACATTAGGGATCCCCCTGTCATATGCAGGCACCTAAACCTGGCCTTCAGGAGGCCGAAAGTCCTTTCTATGATCCTCCTAGATCGCCCATGGGCCTCATTGTACCGTTCCTCTGCCCTGGTCCGGGGATTCCTCACTGGGGTCAGTAGCCACGGCAGGTTGGGGAAACCAGAGTCACCTATTAGCCATACACGGTGTCTCTGTAGCTGTTCCATCACATAAGGGATGCTGCTATTTCGCATAACATACGCGTCATGCACTGACCCCGGGAACTTGGCATTTACATGGGAGATGTACTGGTCAGCCAAACAGACCACCTGGACATTCATCGAATGGTAACTTTTCCTGTTTCTGTACACCTGCTCATCGTCTTTTGGGGGTACTAAGGCCATATGGGTCCCATCAATGGCACCAATGATGTTGGGGATATGTCCAAGGGCATAGAAGTCACCCTTCACAGTGGCCAAATCACCCTCCTCAGGGAAAATAATGTAGCTCCGCATGTATTTCGTCAGGGCAGACAACACTCTGGACAAAATCTTAGAAAACATAGGCTGAGACATCCCTGATGACATGGCCACTGTTGTCTGAAAAGACCCACTTGCCAAAAAATGGAGGACTGACAGAACCTGCACCAGAGGGGGAATTCCTGTGGGTTGGCGGATGGGGGACATCAGTGCTGGCTCCAGCTGGGCACACAGTTCATGTATAGTGGCTCAGTCAAGTCGGTATCGAAGTATTATATGACGTTCCTCCATTGTCGACAGGTCCACCAGTGGTCGGTACACGGGAGGATTAATCCTTCTCCTCGCAAGTCCCAGCGGACGGTGCCTAGGAAGGACAACATGGAGCACAGAGTCAAGCAACCCACAGGTACGTAACTACAGCTTGCACAGTACACGATTCTCAATGCATTGAATGGCTTGTATGAGTGGCAATGCAAGGCCTAGGCCTGTGTGACGCAGTAGAAATCAGGCCATGTGGGCCCTTGAAATGGCGGCTGCCTGACCTGAGAAGTGTGACAGTGGGATGTGAGGTCAATGCGTTGGCGTGACACACCGTGGCGGTAGGCGGTCGAAGACCGCGGCGCCAAGCCGCATTGGTTAACATTGAACCCTATGGGTTTCACGAGCCAATGACTAGGTGCGCCTGCGGTCGCGGAACGCACCGCGGCTGTACGCACCGCGGCGGCCGTGACCGCCATTTTCTATCTGGTTAATCACTCGAGGCCTGATCATCCACAGGAGAGGACCTATACTGCAAGTGCTGCTGTGACCTCGGTCTGGGAGATACAATGGCTGCTGCGACTGGGGAAAGGGCCCCTGCCTTCACTACAGAAGAGTTGGAGAAACTTGTGGATGGGGTCCTGCCCCAGTATGCGTGACTCTACGGTCCTCCAGACCAACAGGTAAGTACACTGTGTGCACGTTGAATGGGCTATGCCTGGGTTGTGTATGGTGGATGTAAGATGGTGGGGTGGGGAGACAATGACGAGTGCAAGGCACGACAGATGAGAGCATGTGCCACATGGCAAGGTTGGGGAGGGGGGCCAATCGCATCTATCATGCGGAAAATTGATGATATTTCAATTTCCACCCTGTACATGTCAAATAGGTCAGCGCCCATCAGAAAGTGGACATTTGGCGTGCCATCGCCAAGGAAGTCCGGAACCTGGGGGTCCACAACAGACGGGGCACCCACTGCCGCAAGAGGTGGGAGGACATCCGCCGCAGGACCAGGAAGACCGCTGAGTCACTGCTGGGGATGGCCTCCCAACCTAGGAGGGGTGCCAGTCATACCCTGACCCCCCTGATGTCCCGGATCCTGGCGGTGGCCTACCCCGATTTGGATGGGCGCGTGAGGACATCACAGCAGACACAAGGGGGTGAGTACCAGCACATTCAGCTATCTTTACGTGCAGTGGAGGTGCCTGGGTGGGGGAAGAGGGCTGTGGGTGACATTAGGCCAGGGCGCTTTCTGTAGTGTAGTCCTCTCCTTTAGCCATGTCCCTGTGCCCCCGCCCCCCACCTCTGTAGGGTGACAAGTACAGCTATCCATGGTCCTACATCACCCATGTGCACGTTTGTTGTCCCTAGACCTGTTGGCCTAGTCACAAGTACTGAGTAGTGTACCCCGATTGCGCGGCTTAGTGTATGAGGCTCCTGTGTCTGTCCTCTCCGCCAACGGTGTTGACAATCCATGCACTCAACCTGTTTTTATGTCTCCCCCCACCCTTTTTCTTTATCTTCTTGTGCATGTGTGCATTAGCATCATCAGGCGGAGGAGAATTGGCACCGGAGCACGAGGGAGCTGCAACTCACAAGGCCCCGGTGGGCCATGGCACAGACACCGAGGCCACCAGTGATACGGAGGGCGAGGGGAGCTTCAAAACGGGGAGCCGTCGTGACACCAGCGACACCGACACGTCCTCGGATGGGAGCTCCCTAGCGGTGGCGGCAACATCCGTGCCCCCCGCCTCTACAGGTACAGCCGCCACCCAGCGCACCAGCTCCGCCCTCCCAGCAGCCCCTCAGCCTTCGCTCCGTGCCCGCTCGCCCAAGAAGGCAGGCGTCTTCTTCGCCCCAGGCACCTCAGGCCCTGCCCCTGTTATCCCTGCTGCCCTCAGTGAGGAGGTCATTGACCTCCTACAGACCATCATTGTTGGGCAGTCTACCCTTTTGAATGCCATCCAGGGGGTAGAGAGGGAGGTGCATCGTAGCAATGCATACCTGGAGGGCATTCATTCGGGTCAGGCTGCCCATCAACGATCGTTCAATGCTCTGGCCTCAGCACTGACGGCAGCCATTGTCCCTGTTTCCAGCCTCCCTCTTCTAACTGCCTCCAGCCTGTCTCTGTCTCCTGTTCCTCTGCCTATCCCACCCACACCATCAGACCAGCCTGCACACACCTCAACACCCAAGGGCAGCTCATCCAGACATAAGACCCACAGATCACACAAACATTCACCCAAGCAACACCAAGATGCAGACATGCCAACAGCCACTACCACCTCTGTGTCCCCCACCTCCTCGTCTCCCTCCTCCATCCCTGTGATGTCTCTACTCACACCTGCATGCACACCACCAACAGCCAGTACTTCCATCACCAGCACACCCTCCAGTACAGTCCGCACACGTGCAGTCACCACCCCCACTGCCATTTACACGTCCCCTGTGTCCTCTCCAACTGTGTCTGTCACCCCCTCTTCCAAAACACACAAACGCAGGCAGCCACCCACCCAACAGCCAACCACCTCACGACAGCCTCCAGCCCATGCACCTTCACCCAAGGACAGCACACCTGACTCTCCTACAACCACCTCCTCTTCCTCCACTCCCATAACCACTACACCTACCCTTTACCCTGGTCCTAAAAAACTTTACCTCTCCACTCTTGACCTCTTTCCCTCACCTAACCCCCCCCTCCATCTGCTAAGAGTCCCAAGAGCACCTCAGCCACCACCAGCCCGGCTTCAAGGGTCACCGTAGTGCATGGATTTTGGAGTCCCCCCTTTGCCAGCAGTGATACATCGGTCAGCAGCAAGGGGACAGGCAGCCACCCCTGGAAAGAGGACCCGTAAAGTAAGGGGCCGCCGCGGGATGACTGACACGGCTGCCCCCAAGGACCAAAGTTCTGCCACTTCACCTGCCACAACATCCAGTGGAGGCAAGGGCCAGAGAGCCACATCGAAGGAGGGCAAGGGCAGCAGGGCGGAGAAGTCAGCCAGCAGTAGCGCGGACCAGGAGGGCCCCACAAGCCCCATCCCGGGTGTGAGGGAGGACACCCAAGGGCCCAGGACACAGTCACCGAAGGATCCAGCAACTGCACGGTCGGAGGGCGACTGAGCAGGGAGTCGTGGCCAGGTCTGACTCCCTTGACTTACAGAACAAGCACCGCTGAACAGGGCCCCGCCGTGCAGAAAGGCACCGCTGAACAGGGCCCCGCCGTCCAGGAAGGCACCGCCGAACAGGGCCCCGTCGTGCAGAAAGGCACTGCTGAACAGGGCCCCGCCGGGAGGAGCACCGCTGAACAGGGCACCGCCGGGAGGAGCACCGCTGAACAGGGGCCCTTCATCTCAAGCAACGCTCCGCTGGGCCCCGCCGTCTCAAGCACCGCTCCGCTGGGCCCTTCCTGTCAAGCACCGCTCCGCTGGGCCCCTTCCTGTCAGGCACCGCTCCGCTGGGCCCCGCCATCTCAAGCACCGCTCCGCTGGGCCCTTCATCTCAAGCACTGCTCCGCTGGGCCCTGCCGTCTCAAGCACTGCTCCGCTGGGCCCTTCCTGTCAAGCACCGCTCCGCTGGGCCCCGCCGTCTCAAGCACCGCTCCGCTGGGCCCTTCCTGTCAAGCACCGCTCCGCTGGGACCCGCCGTCTCAAGCACTGCTCCGCTGGGCCCTTCCTGTCAAGCACCGCTCCGCTGGGCCCCGCCGTCTCAAGCACCGCTCCGCTGGGCCCCGCCGTCTCAAGCACCGCTCCGCTGGGCCCTTCCTGTCAAGCACCGCTCCGCTGGGCCCCGCCGTCTCAAGCACCGCTCCGCTGGGCCCTTCCTGTCAAGCACCGCTCCGCAGGGCCCTTCATCTCAAGCACCGCTCCGCTGGGTCCTTCATCTCAGGCACCGCTCCGCTGGGCCCCTTCCTGTCAAGCACCGCTCTGCTGGGCCCCGCAGTCTCAAGCACCGCTCCGCTGGGCCCCGCCGTCTCAAGCACCGCTGGCCCAATGACAGTGCCGGTTCTGTGTCGTGCTACTGTTCACGCTGCACTCGGGCCACCCTGCCTCCTCCATTGCCTGTGGAGACTGTTATCCACTTGATGGACTGTGGCTTTGCACTCCCCAGGATATGACAGTGGGCAAGCAACCCACTGTAGAGACTTGAGAGACTGTGGCTTTGCACTCCCCAGGATATGACAGTGGGCAAGCCACCCACTTGTGAGACTTGAGAGACTGTGGCTTTGCACTCCCCAGGATATGACAGTGGGCAAGCCACTCACTGTAGAGACTTGAGAGACTGAGGCTTTGCACTCCCCAGGATTGAACAGTGGGCATGGTGGCCCCTTCTTGGATCTGGCGTCGTGGACTCATGTGGC
This sequence comes from Pleurodeles waltl, assembly GCF_031143425.1. Classification (NCBI taxonomy): domain Eukaryota; kingdom Metazoa; phylum Chordata; class Amphibia; order Caudata; family Salamandridae; genus Pleurodeles; species Pleurodeles waltl. Next base: position 904,772,620 of record NC_090443.1, read on the forward strand.
TGTGGTGCCCCCCCTTCCCTTCCCCCTGAGGTGCCTGTAGTTTTATCATCTGATGCCCCTGCAGTGTTCTCTCCAAAGGACTCAGGTCTCCTGTGTGGGCTTTGCCCATGTGTTGATACACTTTGGCCCACGGACACTTGCAATTTCAGTGACTGTGCTGGACTTATTGCCTCTATTTATCGGTTACGCAATGTTTACACTTGGATTTTTTTGATTCATTTTCCTATTTTACCATGACTTCAATGAACCTATTTTATACATAAATTTAGTTTCTCACTTTAATTATATCTTTTCGTTATTCCGGGGGGTTTGGGTGGGGTCACTTTGACTTGGTGCTCTGCATTGGTGTGTAGATAGTTGGGGGGTGGGTGTAATGCATATGTGTGTGCCCGTAGCCCTTCCTCCTCCCCCCCTCCCCTGTGTCGTAGGTACGGTACTCACCGTTGTCATCTGCGCCGGAGTTCGTACTCGTGGTAGATGAGCAGGTAGACCAGAGCAGGTAGGATGTTCAATTCGGGCTCCATGCTGTCCTCCGTCCTCGTGGAGTGTATAGAGGTGAGCGTTTTCCCGTTCGTAGTCTGTTTCCGCCGTGTTTTTATTGGCGGTGCTCCCGCCCCGGAAAAGGTGGCGGGTTAGTGAGTTGTGATAGGGTGGGCGGTACATTGTCTGCCGCCTGCCTGTTGGCGGTGACCGCCGCGCTGTTTGTGTGTCCCGCCGTGGCGGTCGGAGTGTTAAAGTGGCGGGCTGTGTTGGCGGTTCCCGCCAGGGTCAGAATTCCATTTTTTGGACCGCCAGCCTGTTGGCGGGTTGGCCGCCGCTTTATCACCGACCGCCAGGGTCAGAATGACCCCCATTGTGTTTGTCCCCCCACCAGAATGAACAGGTGTTCAGGAATCGGAAGAGTTTCCACTCAATGAATGTGCAAATGGTGTGCCTGGAGGACCAGTACATCTCTCACGTCACTGCCAAGTATCCTGGGTCAGTGGATGACGCCTTTTTCCTGAGAAATAGCAGCATCCAAAATGTGATGGCCCAACTACATAGGGACAGGGTGTGGCTAATAGGTGTATGTCAGTGCATGCCTTCAGGTGTTATCCCCATAGCATTGTGTCAGGCTAATGTTTGTCCCTCAATACTTTCAGGTGACTCTGGCTACCCAAACCCATCATGGCTCCTGACCTCTATGAGGAATGCCAGGACAGGAGCTGAGAACTGTTATAATGAGGCACATAAGTGAACCAAAACAATAATCGAAAGAACCTTCGGCCTCCTGAAGGCCAGGTTCAGGTGCCTCCATCTGAGAGGTGGATCCCTGTATTACTCACCCGGGAAGGTCTGCCAGATAGCAGTGGCATGCTGCATGTTGCACAACCTGGCCCTCAGACGACATGTGCCTTTTCTGCAGGAGGAAAAGACTGGAGAGGCCCCTGTGGCAGCAGTGGACCCGGAGGACAGTGAGGATGAGTAGGCAGAGGATGAGGATGTGGACTACAGGACATCTGTTATACGTCAATACTTCCAATGACACACAGGTGAGAAAGAGGAACTGATCATTGCTCTGACTATTGATTTCAGCTGTGTTACTGTAGCATGATGGCATTCACTTTTCTTGCATCTCAACGTACTGTCACCTATGGCTTGTCATTTTACAGATGTTGGTGATATGGCAACAGTGCCTTGATGTGATTACTACAGACAGTTACAGGTCATTAATTCTATGCTATCACAGTGTTAGATCATTTGCACTAGATGTGACTGTTCCCCTAAATGCACATTCTCAACACATAAAATTGTCAGGGAGACCAGATCCACGGGGTCTGCGCACGTTCCCAACATGTCCACTACAAGACAGCTCCAAAACTCTGATAGAAATATCACAGAGCCTAAGATAGTCCAAGTGGGGAAAAGGGGTTTAGGAAGGGAACAGCTGGGAAGGAAACTTGTAGGAAGCAAAAGGTTAAACAACACAATATCAAGATATAATCGCATTGATTTTCCTAAAAACTCTCTGTTTAATCTAGGGTCCAATGATACTCGGGACATGAAATAACACTCTGTTGAATCTAGGGTTCAATGATACTCGGAACATGAAATAACACTCTGTTGAATCTAGGTTTCAATGATACTCGGAACATGAAATAACACTCTGTTGAATCTAGGTTTTCAATGACACTCGTAACATGAAATAATACTCTGACTGAAGGAACATGAATGGCCTAGCACTAGATTCTAACTAGGCCTCAAGAACTCTGGGTACCTGGAACAAATCAAGAATGATTAATGCAATGTTTCATATGAGCTTTTCATAACGTGTCACATAATGTCTAGAAATACAAGAACCTTCTAGAATACTGTTTCAGAACAAACACTGCATTTTCAACATAAGGACGAAACAATCTGAAACATTCCCTGGAAAACAATTGGAATTGTACTAGGGACTTAGGGCCATATGTACGAAAGCTTTTTCCCATAGACACAGAATGGGTAAAATCCTTTTGTACATCTGGCCCTTAATGTGCACAAAGAATGTAACATCTTGAATTTAGCATCTTTGCAGAAAATCCCAAGGCCTTGGGTAAATATGTGCACTTCATTAAACACTACACATCAAAGTTTTAATTGCCATAAAATGGTCGCGCACACTGTTAGCGATCTGAACACCAAGTTTTACATGCGGGAAATGAATCGCGCACAGTGCCGATTCCAACAAGTATATGCAAATGCCATGAAATGATCGCGCACTCTGTTAGCGATCTGAACATCAAGGTTTAAATGCGAGAAATGAATCGTGCACACTGCCGATTCAAACAAGAATATGCAAATGCCATGAAATGATCGCACACTCTATTAGCGATCTGAACATCAAGGTTTAAATGCAGGAATGAATAGCGCACACTGCCGATCTCAACAAGAATATCCAAATGCTATGAAAGGATCGTGCACTCTGGAAGCGATCTGAACATCAGGGTTTAAATGCGGGAATGAACCGCGCACACTGCCGATCTCAACAAGAATATGCAAATGCCATGAAATGATTGCGCATTCTGTAAGCGATCTGAACATCAAGGTTTAAATGCAGGAATGAATCGCGCACACTGCCGATCTCAAAAAGAATATGCAAATGCCATGAAATGATCGCGCACTCGGGGAGCGATCTGAGCATCAAGGTTTACATGCGGGAATGAATCGCGCACACTGCCAATCTTAACAAGAATATGCAAATGGCATGAAATGATCGCGCAAGCCTTTGCCGATCCGAACACCAAGATCTGAATCAGAGCAATGATTTGCGTACTGTGAAAGTTTTATGAGTGGCCCCAAAACTCAAGAGTCTCTTAGAACGGGGTCGGGGGCCCAGCCCGACCTTCGTCTTACCACCCTGCTCAAGGATCACCAAAAGAATGCGGGGCAGGCCAGGAACACCAAGGTAGGCCTCCGGAACAGGAGCTCAGGAAAATGCTGCTGCTCTGCACCGGGACCTCTGAATAGTGAGCACGTGGAGCTGGGCTGGATCCCTTATATAGAGTCTGGCCCAGTCTACAAACCACACCCAGTCATGCTGCAGGGAAAGCTTCTAGAAGGTCCTAGAAAGGGACCACACCCTGATACACTCTGTAAGCCTGCAGCAATACCTTGCAAATTAACATTATTTGCAAACATCATTAAAATTGGTTTCAAGGTAAAACTCTGCAATGCAAAAGGTTAACAAACTCCATATAAACACAATGCATGAATTATGCTCCTGCATAAAGAATGGGTTTTTGCATTTTAGTCGCCCGTAGAGCGCGCACTGTCCTGATGTTGATAAAAATACAATCAGTCAAGTTGTGTTCAAGGGTGTTTATTGTAGTGCTATAAAATTGAGGGAAAAGTGCAATGGAATAGGGTGATGGTAGAGGAAAGTCCAGGGTATTGTTCCAGTCTGTTTGTAGCACAGGTACAGAGTCCAAGGGGCCTTAGGAAGGGGAGCAAAGGCAGTTCAAAGTGGACAAGGTGACTAAACTCCTCTGAAGCTCTAATGAGAGCAAAACACATGTCATGGGTTGCTTTACTCATTCCACTTTGGCTTGGATGTATTTGACCAGTCCAAAGCTGTAATACTGTGCCTGAGGTGAGCAAATCTAGAGTGTTGCTGGCGTTGCAGAGTTCTCTCTTGTTTTTTGCATAATTTATGCATCACTCTTACCCTGGAAGGGCCTCATTTTGACCTATACTGGGTGCTCCCTTGTGTCTGGACAAAGCTAAACCCCTCAGAGGAGCTCTAATGAGAGCAAAACTAGTGTCAGGGGTTACTTTACTCATTCCAGGTTGGCTTGAATGGTATTTGACCAGTCCAAACCTGAAATACTGTGCCTGGAGTGGTAAATGGTTTTGGTCATTTTACAGCTGGGTGAGGATGACACTGTGTCAATCCTATGCTTAAAGATTTTGCTATACAAATGGCAAACGACTTTGGCCCTCATTCCGACCTTGGCGGTTTCAAACCGCCAGGGTGGAGGGCAGAGGAAGCACCGCCAACAGGCTGGCGGTGCTTCCCGGGCCATTCTGACCGCGGCGGTAAAGCCGCGGTCAGAAAAGGGGAACCGGCGGTTTCCCGCCGGTTTTCCCCTGGCCCAGGGAATCCTCCATGGCGGCGCTGCTTGCAGCGCCGCCATGGGGATTCCGACCCCCTTCCCGCCAGCCTGTTCCTGGCAGTTTTCACCGCCAGGAAGAGGCTGGCGGGAACGGGTGTTGTGGGGCCCCTGGCGGCCCCTGCACTGCCACTGGCATGGGCAGTGCAGGGGCCCCCTAACAGGGCCCCACAAAGATTTTCACTGTCTGCTTAGCAGACAGTGAAAATCGCGACGGGTGCCACTGCACCCGTCGCACCCCTGCAAATCCGCCGGCTCCATTCGGAGCCGGCTTCCTCTTTGCAGGGGCTTTCCCGCTGGGCCGGCGGGCGATCTTTTGGAGATCGCCCGCCGGCCCAGCGGGAAAGTTGAAATGACCCCCGCGGTCATTTGACCGCGGTGCGGTCTTTGGGCGGTTTCCGCCCGGCGGGCAGCACCCGCCGGGGTCGGAATGACCCCCTTTGTCCTTATCTAGCTTGGCAGTGATAGCACTGGGCTGATCCTGTGCTTAAAAACATTGCTAGATAAGTAGATATTTGAGGTGAGGAAATCTTGGGTGTCGCTGGTGTTGCAGAGTGCTCCTTACTGAAGGTGCTCTCTACCTAAATTTGGGAACTTCCCAGAGTTCTCTCTTGTTTTTTGCATAATTTATGCATCACTCTAACCCTGAAAGGGCCTTGTTTTGACCTATACTAGGTGCTCCCTTGTGTCTGGACAAAGCTAAACCAATCTGAAGAGTTTTAATGAGAGTGAAACATGTGCCAGGGGTTGCTTTACTCATTCTAGGTTGGCTTGGATTGTATTTGACCAGTCCAAAGCTGTATCACCTCTGCAGGTCAGCTCCCATCAAAAAATGGGATTGTGGCATGCCATCGCCAGGGGCATGCGGACCCTGGGGGTCTACAACAGGCAGAGCACCCACTGTCAAAAAGAGGGGAGGACTTGAGACGCTGGGCATGGAAGAACACGGAGCCGCAGCTGAGGATGGCTTCCCAGCGAGGAAGGGGTGCCCGTCGGAACCTGACCCCCATGATAGCCCGCATACTGGCAGTGGCCCACCCAGAGCTGGATGGGCGCTTGAGGGCATCACAGCAGCCACAAGGGGGTGAGTACATTGGGAATTACAACAATAATTGGTAGGTGGCATGGGATCCGGATGGTGAGTGTGAGTTAGTGGATGCCCCTTAATGCCAGGTCAGACATTGCTGTGTGATCCAGCTCAAGGGTAATGGGTGTATAGCAAATCCAGGTAACCTAGCTAGGTTGCATTCCATGTCAGACAGGTCCTAGTGGGTCCCAGGAGGGGTGCAGTTGGCGGTGGTTGGCCCTCATATTGCTGTGGCATCTAGCCAATTGAATGCCAGTGCAATGCACGGTGCTCAATCCTGAGCCCTATGTGGGACGGTACTGTGTATGCCAACTGTGGTGTTGGTGCTGTAATTGACCTAGTGCTCCCTTTCTCTCCTTCCCCCCTTTCTCCTTCTGTCATCCTGTTCATGTGTGCATTAGCATAATCTGGCAGAGGAGCAGGGGCACCGGCGACAGAGGGAGCTGCATCCCACAGGACCCAGGAGGCAGAGTCCACCGATGCCAAGGGAACCAGTGGGGCAGAGGGCGAGGGAAGCACAACGGCAGAGACAGGATGTGACAACACTGATTCAGATACCTCCTCTGATGGAAGCTCCCTGGTGGTGGCGGATACCTTTGTGACCATCCCAGCTCCAGGTACAGCCGCCACCCCTGTACCAGCACTGCCCTCCCATTAGCCCCTCAGTGAGTTACCCATGCCCGCTCACCGAGGAGGGTGGGTATCTCCTTTGCCCCTGGCACCTTCGGCCCTGCCCCAGTGAGCCCTGCTGCCCTGAGTGAGGAGGCTATTGACCTCTTGAGATCCATCTCTGTAGAGCAGTCAACTATTGTGAATGCCATCCAGGGTCTAGCATCCCAGATGAAGCAATGCACTCCTGGTGGCCCAACAGAGACTAATTCAGGCTCTGGCCTCCTCTCTGATGGCAGCCATTCCCCCTGTTCCTACAGTCCTCCCTCCAAGTACCACTTCCCAGTACCAGCCTCCTCATCCCCAGCCCATCCCATGCATACATACAGACGAGCATGCACACAAGACATCACACAAGAGTGACACAGTTAAAGACAGGCACCACACTTCAGTCCACAAGCACTCATGCAAACACAAGACAGCTGCACACACAACTACATGCACGGCCTCCACTGTCTACCCCTCCTCCTCCACCTCTCTCACAGTCATGTCCACACTCACACCTGCATGTACTGCTTCAACATCCACCACCAGCATCACCACATCAAGCAGCACACACCTCACTAGCGGACACCTCCACAACATCCATCCATGCGTCCCCTGTGTCCTCTCCTACCCTGTCTGTCCCCTCCAAAGGACACAAATGCAGGCACTCAGACACCCAACAGCCATCTACCGCACATCAGCACACTGCCCATTCACCTGCACCCAAGTCCAGCAGACGTACTCCTCAAACAACCACTCCCTCAACCTCCACCCTGTCCCTCCTCACTCATCCCGCCCCACCACCCCTAAGAAGCTTTTTTTTGCCCTACTTGATCTCTTCCCTCCCCCACACCCCTGTCCTGCCTGTAACATTAAGGTCCCAAGACCCAGCACAGCACCTCAGGCAAACACTCCACAGGGACAGTGGAGGCACCTCTTAATCATGGAGGCAAGGCAGTGAAGGATCACACTCCACCAGCCAGGAAGGGGAAGGATCCCACTCCACCAGCCAGGAAGGATCTCTCTCCACCAGCCAGGAAGGGGAAGAAGCCCTCACCTCCTGCCAGGAAAGGGAAGAAGCCCTCACCTCCAGCTCAGACACAGAAGCCCTCCCCTCCAACAGATGCTGCCCAGGAGGCCCCTTCCCTGCTGAGACACAGCAGCCCTCAACTCCTATAGAGTCTGGCAGGGTACCAACACCACCACCACCAGTCTGCACGGTGCCCTCACCTCCTGCAGAGGCTGGCAGGGTACCAACTCCACCACCACCAGTGGGCACAAGGCCCCCATCCCCTGCTGAGACACAGCAGCCCTCGCCTCCAGCAGAGGCTGTCCAGGAGGCACCTTCCCCAGCTGAGACACAGCAGCCCTCACTTCCTGCAGAGGCTGCCCAGGAGGCGCCTTTCCCAGCTGATACACAGCAGCCCTCACCTCCTGCAGAGGCTAGCAGGGTACCAATTCCACCACCACCAGTGGTCGGGGATCCCTCACCTCCGGCTGAGACAATGCAGCCCTCACCTCCAGCAGAGGGCATGTAGGCCACCCTCCAGGTAATGCTGTACAAGGAGCCCCCTCCAGAATCAGTGGGCAAGTACCCCACCTGAGAGACTGTGACCTTGCACTCCCCAGCAAAGGATAATGGGCATGGAGCCCCCTGAAGAACCAGTGGGCAAGTACCCCACCTGAGAGACTGTGACCTTGCACTCCCCAGCAAAGGATAATGGGTATGAAGCCTGCTTCAGAACCAGTGGGCAAGTTCCCGACTTCAGCTGAGGTGTCCCCCACCCCTCTTCCCCCTGAGGTGCCTGCCCACTTCCAAAATTATGCCACTGCAGAGTTCTGTGTGAATGTTGTCAGGAAACAAGTTGGGCCTTGGACTGTGCCCTGTGGCCTTGTGGGCCCTTTGTACTTTGGACTGGGCATTGGCCCTTTCTAGACAATTGTACATATCTCTTTGTTATCCAATTAGTTCATTTGGTGGCTGTTCCCATTCAATACTTTCTCAGTACTGCCTTACTGTAGTCCTTGCATTATTATGCCTTGTGTCCTGTACCATTGTTTTTCATCTACAGCTGGTTGTGTGTATGGTGTGTGTGTGAATGGTGTGTGTTGTGCGTGTGTATGTCACTCTCCTTTCCCTCCCTCCCTCTATCGTGTGCTAGGCGACTGTACTCACCGTCATCGTCTTCATCGGTGTTGGTGTTCCAGGTGGAGCATAGCATAGATGACCATCGGGAAGACTTGCAGTTCTGGTTCCATGGTGGCGTTGATCTTCTCTGTGACTTTGTAGTGAGTCTTTTGTCTTCTGTGATGTGTTTCTGCCAGGTCTTTGATGGTGTTGGAACCGCCCTGGGAATCATGGCGGATTGCAGTGTCATGACATGGTGGGCGGAACCTTGTCTTCCCTCTGGCTGTTAGTGGCTACCGCCGTGGTGCGTGGTGTTAACACCCTGGTGGAGGGTGTGGTACATTGGCTGTCTATGGGAGTTCTCACTGCCATGGTCTTAATTTGGCAGTAATTACCGCCAGCCTTCTGGCAGTATTACCGCCACTTTAACTGTCACTGAAAATGTAATAATGACATCTTTGTCCCTAACTAGCTTGGTGTGGATAGCAGTGTGCTGATAATATGCTTAAAATCTTTGCTTGATTAGCAGACATTTGAGGTGAGCAAATCTAGAGTGTCGCTGGTGTTGCAGGGTGCTTATTACTGGAGCTTCTCTCCACCTAAATTTGGGAACCACCCAGAGTTCTCCCTTGTTTTTTTGCATAATTTATGCGCCACTCTAACCCTGAAAGGGCCTTGTTTTTATCTCTCTCTCTCTCTCTCTCTATATATATATATATATATATATATATTTATATATATATATATATATATATATATATACATATACTTACATACATACATACATACATACCTACATACATATATACATACATATATTTTACCTAGTGGCGGTCACCACTAAGTAGTTATAGTTAGGACCATGTTTCTAAAGAAAAAGCATTTTTTGACTTGCAAATATCTTCGGCACAGACTTTCCCAAAAAGTGCCCCGTGATTCTTGTTGCGAATGGAAAATTTTGGGGTGATCCATCAAGCGGGGGTGAGAAAAAAGGGATGGGTCAAAGAAGTTAAGTTTCCCATGTTAATTTCCATAGGACAGTTGAACAAGGCTACAGCCTGAACCACTGGACGGAATTACACCAAATTTGTAAGAAAGCTAGATTTCGGTACACAGATTGTGATTGTGCTTATTTGGTGTCAATCCGTCCAGTAGTTTAGGAGATATTAAAGGGAAAACAAATTTGTATATCTGTGGTCGCAATGATTTTGCGACGATTAAGAGCTCTTGCATGGCAAATGCAGAGCTCTAATTGGCTGCCAACACTTCAAACATAAGGTAACTATAGAACGCACATAATCACTCAAATTATTACAGAACAAACTGTGCATGGTGGGGGCGTGAGTTATCGTTACCTTAGGGCGCGAGCTATAGTTGCTTCATAGAACTCAAACTATAACTGCTGAATTTCTATGGTTTTGTATGAGTAAATTCAAAATCTAACTATAACGTCCCTGTAACCTTTGGTTTTTACAATGTTTTGCAGTACCACCTAGTAGGTGTCAGTGAACTTCACATCTAAACATCTATGTAGACGGAAGTCTCAGTTTACAGGTAAACTGCACTTTCCACAAATTTATATCAGAAAGTATCTTAAACTAACAGCACAAACTATGGGATCATCTGGTGGCCTTGTAAGTAGCAAGGGGTTTCAATGGAATAAAAGAAGAGGTAGGAAGGGAAAGTGTTAAGGAGGGTTAAGAAGGGTGTGTAAAAATTTGAAGAGATTGCATAGCGGAGAAGAAGTTCAAACAGCATATGTGAGTTCGAAAGGAAGGTGGAAATTGACAGACATCATATAGGCACAAAGGATAAGTAAAGAAGGAGGGGTGTTGGAGAAGCAACTTATCACACATTGTTCTTGGATAGTTCTTAATTTTATCCTTTAATAAACATTCATATGTGTTGTTTAATTTGGGACAGTGTTTGCAGGTGCTCAGCACTTATTTGAAGGGGCCAAGAGATTTAACAAGTGGACCCGCAGTCATGGTCCAAATCATCATGTCAATCACAAAACGTTCCAGACTGTCTGCCCTGTCCCACAAGACCCACCCAGGCCTAGATGTGCATGCCACATGAGGGGCTGGCATCAAACTACATGACATCTCAGCATGATTGGCAAATATGTCACTGTATCCAGTATGTATATGCCCCTTGTGTACACCAGTCTAGTGTTGATGACAGCTTATTGAACTCTCATGGTGGCAGCTGTGCTGCAGCACCAGTAGTGCCTCCCTCTGCCCTGCAGGCCTCTGCATTCCTGACTTACACAAACTCACATATCCAAGCTGCGCTGTGGTGGCCCAAAAATGTGGAGTGGTGAATGGATGCTGCTGGGGTTCTTGGGTGGCAGAGTTACAGTTGTTTAGCTGTGAACTCTTGCACTTCGATGAGAAGGGGCTGCACAGCAGGAGAAACAATCCAGTGCTTAGTGCCATACTGCCTGCTACTATCTGCAACATCATCTTGGTCATAACGGTATCTTGAGTTTCTGCTGCAGGACACCACAGACCTGAACAGTGGGTTGAATAAGTTGTAGGGCTCTAGTAACAGTGCTTAATTTGCAAAAATGTAAGTGCCAGGTCCCCAGGTATTTGACGGGAGAGTAGGGCAAGTTTGCATGACCCATTGTTCCTGCTAGCTCTGCTTAATGATAGTGGCACTGTTATCTACTAACCATCAGACTCCAACTCCAAATGACAGGTTGGACTATTCATCATCGTGCAAAGCTGTAAGAATGGCCTGGATGATATATTACTATTATAATGTTAAATCACTTTTAAATAATCTTTGCTTTCAAATTACAGAGTGCGTGCGTATGGTGGACTGTCAGAAATACATGCTGGTGTTGTAAAATAAGTGCCGATGCTGAGCACTGGAAAACATTGGTAAAATTAGACACTGCCTGTTAATGAAACCCTCGATTTAATCACCCCCCCCATATCCTACCTTCATTCCATATTGTTTCTGGAGGAAAGGGAGTTATGTCCCTTCTAGAGTCTCTTTCTTCTCAATTGATCTCTAAGCAGGGGTGTCTCCTCTGTTAGGGTACAGGAGCATCTCCCCCCGCCAGCAGCGGCAGATGCAAATCCTTTACAAGGAAATGACAATAGACTGAGTTTATTATTGTTTCCTTTTAAAGGGGCAGGGCCACAGGTGTGACAAGAAGTGAGAGGGAGTGCTCAGCACTCCCCCTTAGAGAGCATGTGTGTTTGGCCGGCCGTCTCGGGCAAGCCAAACACACATGCGCAGTAGGCTCTCTCCAGCCCAGCAACACTCCAGCCCAGCTGCATAGGCTCCTAGTCTTCCTGGGAGCGCTCTGGTTGGGTGCTCCCAGCCAATCCTGATGCTACGTTGAGGAACGTCAAGATTGGCCGCAGGACGGAGGAGCGGATGGAGCAGTGTGTCGGCTAGCAAGGTGTTTATTTATTATTTTTAATTACATTTTTATCCCCCCCTTCCTGATCCACCTCCCCACCCGCCACCCTGCACACCATTCCGCCCCTTCCACACATTTAGAGCCGCAACTGTCTCTAAGCACTCAGAACTTTCTGCATCTACCCTCTCTAGCACCCAGAACTGGAGGTGTCATATTCCCTATTACCTTATATAAAGTTGCCACAGCTCAGCAAGTCTTGTCCCTTCACCGGACGGTGCCTGTTTGAGTAAGCAGTCAAACTCCACCTGACAAGGAAAGGTAGGAAGCACAACTGGCATTTGTTCACCTGAGTTATTTTATTCCACCAGCATTTTATTCAGAAGTTGCCATGAAGCAACATGTTAGGTCTCAGCAGATCACATAAATGAGGAGAAAAAGCTCTTGTGTTTATGTGTGTAATAATAATAGCAACTTTGTAAGTAAACTAAAAGCATAGCTATTATTAGTGCAGCAGGAGCAGGGAACCAGGACCCATAGGTGTAAGGGACCCTAATTATGGCTGTCATTTATGCCCAAAAGGTAGACCCATTTTGCTTGCTTGCATTAGTGACCATGGCAACCTTGTTATACCACTTTACACTTGGCTTGTGTCTCCTCCTTTCTCTGCGCTTGTTCTCTTCTGAGTGTTCCTGACACATTCATTAACAAAAAAATGTAAATTACAGTTTTATTTTTTACTTTTGGTTGGATTGAAACATTTGCACATTTTCAGAGTTATGATGACAAAATGAAAGGTGGGGGAGAATGTGTGTATTTGATAGCAAAATGTGCTTGTGTTCGTAAAGTGAAACTCTGATGTTTGGGGGAAAAAGATTGCATTTCCAAATATATATATATCTTAAAGTAAATATTTTAATACTTAGCAGTACCACTGTCTGAAACCATAATCTGTTAGTGTAGCCTGCCTGCTGTGTGAGCCTGTAAGGTCTTTATAACATGGTGATAACATGGTGACAGCCCTGCTGAATGAGCTGGTAAAAGCTGTCCAGCTTTGTTGGACTGCCAAAGGTTTTAAGATATGTTTAGTATTTTGTTTTCCACTTCACTCTTTCTGATGAGATTCTCTGCCATAAGGTATCACTGAAAATATTCATGGAAGGGTCCGGATGCAAAAAGCATGACATTGACAGGTGCCAGTGCACATGGACGCTATAGTAGATGATAGATCAATTGAAATTGCAATTTCATAATCGCCTGTATCACAAATGTCATTAGGCATTGTTTAGGGGGAAGTGCACCATTCTGCTGCCAGTTTTCAAATCTACAACATTAATTGTGTCTTATTCACAAAGGAAAACCTTTGGTCTAAGTTTACAATTTTTTTGCTATTCACAAACTATGGGCCAGATTCAACAAAGGTAAACTTACACTTTTGGTCTAAGTTCAGACCAAAATGTCACAAAGGTAGGTTTCAAGTAGTATCTTTAGGTCTGCACTCGGAACGGATCATCCGCACTCAGAGCAGATCATCCGCACTTGGGCGGATTATCTGCACTCGGGCCGGATGAGGCAAAAATTTGAAATGACACACCTGTGTAAGTCACTACCATCCCCAAACCAGATCCAGCTGAAACTCCTCAGCCCACACCAAATCCCAGCATTGCTGCACACCTAAAAGCAAAGCTGCCACAAGCAAACCCTTTCAGACCTTTCAACATGTCAATCAGTGTGTTTGTTGGTTTGTCCCTTGCTATGCGACAGGATTATTTGAGGAGAAGGAGGAGGATAGTAGAGAGGATCCTTAGACAAAGAATAAACCTCTTTGGGATGTCCAGCCAAGATGTCATGGCCTAATACTGTTTTACCCCTCGTGTTCTCTTGGAGATGGTTTGTGAGTGGGAGCAGGATCTTGACTTTGTGACCTGTCGCTCCCCCGCCATCCCTGCCTAATTCAAGATTCTTGCAGATCTCCATTTCATTGCTACAGGATCAATCTAGAGAGACACTGGTGACCTTATGGGCATCTCCCAGGCAACCCAGTCCCGATGCCTCCTCAGGCACTGAGCTGCATCAATAGGAGAGTCCATCGCCACATACAAATGCCCCATACACTTGCCAGAAGGCAAATGGTAGCTAGAGGTTTCTACCTCATTTCCCACTTCCCATATGTGCTGGGTGCAATTGATTGCACTCATGTGGCTCTACAGTTGCCTCGCCACAATGCACACATCTTCTGCAACAGACACAACTGGCATTCCATCAACGTGCTGGGTGTCTGTGATGCCAGTGGTAACTTCACTGATGTGCATACAGTGTTCCCAAGCAGTACCCATGACAGCTGTGTATTCTGCAGGTCAACTCTTGCCTGGCAGTTGCAGCTGGAGATTTTGCCAACATATGGCTACTGGGTAAGTACGAAGGACCACACAAGTATGATATCCATCATTGTGTTTGTATATGTGCACAACTATTAGACAACAATGATCCTCACGCCAAATTCATGCCCCCAACAGACACAGTATAAGACACAGTAGTACAGATGCATGAGAAACATTTACAAATAGCACTCTATTTCCTTCCTCAGGTGATGCTGCATTTGTACTCTCCCATCATCTCCTTACACCATACAGGTGTGCCACCACTATACCTCAGAAGAGGTACAATAGTGCACACAGACATACACAAGCCATCATTGAGGGAAGTTTTGGGTTCTTGAAGTCAAGATTCAGATGTCTTGACTGCACAGGGGTGCTGCTGTACTCCCCTCAAGTTGTGTGCAAGATTATAATAGTCTGCTGTATTTTGCACAACGTAGCATTAAATCATGGCTTACACAAAACTCTGGTCCCTCAGCTAAGTCTGAATCTGGACAACCAGGCCATCATAGAAAACATAGGGCAGGGTATGCAGGTGCGTGACCAGCTGGTTGACACATTTTTCACCTGAGCAACATTTTGTGTAATGATCCTCATGTGGTTTGCAATCTGTTGCTGATGATGATTGGTGGACTATTAGCACTCTGGGGGACATTTTGACCTCGGCGGTCTTTTTTCAAGACCGCTGAGGGACCGCCATGCGGAAGACCGCCAGTGGTGGCGGTTTGCCGCTCGGCCTATTATGACCGTTGGCAGCTCTCCGTCCTTTTACGGACAGAGAGCCGCCGACAGCCATACTGGCGGGCGGCGGGGAAGTGGAGGTTGCTCCACCTCCACCACCACGCCAACAGAACACCGTCCAGCGAATCACGTCCTGTGATTCGGCATGGCGGTGTTCTGTTGGCGGTGTGGTGTTGGCGGAGCAGCCCCCATGGATTCCATCCCCTCCCGGAGGATCGTCGGACCAGGTAAGTCGATCGTCTGTGAGGGGGAGGGGGGTGGGGGGGTCTTGTGTGTTGTGTGCGTACATGGGGGTGTGTGTGTGTGTATGTGGAGGGGGTGTGTGAGTGCATGTATGCTTGCAGGGGTGTTGTGTGTATGGGAATGAGTGCGTGTATGTCTGTAGGTATGTCTGTATGGATGTGTGCGTGTATGTTTGAATGTGGGTGTGCGTGTCTGACTGTGTGTGTGGATGTTGGCATGTATGTCGGTGTGTGTGTGTGTATGTGTGTTGGTGGTGCCTGCATGCGTGTCTTGTGTGTATGAGTGATGTTATGTTGGGGGTCGGGGTGGGGAGGGGGGTCCTGCCACCTTTGGGTGGTGGCAGGAGGGGGTGGGGGGAGTAGGGGAGGGAGTCGGGTGGGGGTGGGGGGTTTGGGAGACCCCTATCAGTGCCAGGGAAGCAATTCCCTGGCACTGATAGTGCTTACCGCCATGGATTTCATGGCAGTTACAAACCGCATGAAATCCATGGCGGTCTGCCGGGTCCAAATACCGCCAGCGGTATAGTGACGGCTGCCGGGCTGGAGACCCTGGTCTCCAGCCCTGTGGTCGTCTCCACCCTGGCGGGCGGAATGGAGAACCGGCGGATGACCATGGCAGTAACCGCCATGGTCATAATACACATAGGAAAGACCGCCAGCCTGTTGGCGGTCTAACCGCCGCTTCTCCGCCTTCCGCCAGGGTTATAATGACCCCCTCTGTCTCCATATGGCAAACCGAGACTACTTTGTGAGCCATACATGATGTCTGTATACAACAGCTGCTCCCAAGAGTCAAAAGAGTGGTTGTGCAGTATGTCATGTGCACATGTCATGGACTAGCCCGGACAATGTCTCTTATGGCTTCATTGGCTCTGGGGATCAAATGTCTGCATGTATGAGGCCTCCCCAACAGTGTCACAAGAGGGCTCTACTTCACAAAGGGCCACGCCCATTGGGGTGAAGGTACTACATTAGAGGGTGAGTACCTGTAACCAAGGGGGAATTCCTGCTATGACATTTTACAGTGTAGTGGTTTTATCCAACGTGCAATGATTGAGGGGCCACTGCCACTAGTGTGTAGGACGAAGGCTTGTCCAGACTGGCTCGGGGGTTTATTGGGCTTTTGTCACGGGGGCTGGAGGGGGCAGGTCTCACTTCTGTGTTTGGGTTCAGAATTGGCACACAGCAATGTATGCCACCAGTTTCAAATCAGCAATCCTGCATGATCCACGCACTTGCGTTTACTGTTTCTGTGTTGGGGCTGGTGTGACAATCTTGCCAGTGCTGCTATCGCTTCCCAGTCTTACCCTGTACCTCTGGCCCTGCTCAGGGATAGGCATAATTTCCTGCGCCTGGTTTGGTGATACAGGCCCTCATTCCGACCCTGGCGGTCGGTGTTAAAGCTGCGGCCAACCCGCCAACAGGCAGGCGGTAAAAAAAATGGAATTCTGACCCTGGCGGGAACCGCCAACACAGGCCGCCACTTTAACACTCCGACCGCCACGGCGGGGCAAACAAACAGCGCGGCGGTCACCGCCAACAGACAGGCGGCAGACAATGTACCGCCCACCCTATCACGACCCACCAATCCGCCACCTTTTCCGGGGCGGGAGCCCCGCCGATAAAAACACGGCGGAAACAGACCACGAACGGGAAAACGCTCACCTCAATACACTCCACGAGGAATCTGGACAGCATGGAACCCGAATTAAACATCCTACCAGCAATTGTCTACCTGCTCCTCTACCAGGAGCACGAACGCCGCCGCAGGAGACAACGGTGAGTACTGCACCTACGACACAGGGGAGGGGGGAGGAGAAAAGATTACGGGCACACACATACGCGGCCCCCCCCCCCCCCAAATCCCCACACACCAATGCAGAGCAACAAGACAGATTTACACCCCCCAAACCCTCTGGAATAATTCAAAGACAAAATAAAATGATCATTAAAATAGAAGTATATTAAAGCATATTTGAACTTAAGTGAAATATGAGATTTTTGAAACATATAAATCACAACATGAACAATGTATACATAGTCCAAAAGTCCGGCACATATTGGCTACATGCCATTGTTCGTGGGCCAATGTGCATAAACACATGGGCAAAGCCCACACACGAAACCCGATTCCATTGGAGAGAACACTGATGGGGCATCAGATAATAAAACCACAGGCACCTCAGGGGGAAGGGAAGGGGGGCACCTCAGCCACATGAGTCCACGACGCCAGATCCACGAGGGGCTTCCATGCCCACTGTACCATCCTGGGAAGTGCAAAGCCACAGTCTCACAAGTTATTTCAGTGGGTGGATTGGCCACTGTACCATCCTGGGGAGTGCAAAGCCACAGTCTCACAAGTCTCTACAGTGGGTGGGTTGCCCACTGTACCATCCTGGGGAGTGCAAAGCCACAGTCCATCTGGTGGATTACAGACTCCACTGGTTATGGAGGAGGCATGGTGCCCAGAGTGCTTCGTGAAGCCCTGCCCGACACAGATCCGGCCCTGCCAATGGGCCCAGCGGAGCGGTGCTTGACAGGAAGGGCCCAGCGGAGCGGTGCCTGACAGGAAGGGCCCAGCGGAGCGGTGCAGAGACGGCGGGGCCCAGCGGAGCGGTGCTTGACAGGAAGGGCCCAGCGGAGCGGTGGTTGAGATGAAGGGCCCAGCGGAGCGGTGCAGAGACGGCGGGGCCCAGCGGAGCAGTGCTTGAGATGAAGGGCCCAGCGGAGCGGTGCTTGACAGGAAGGGCCCAGCGGAGCGGTGCCTGACAGGAAGGGCCCAGCGGAGCGGTGCTTGAGATGAAGGGCCCAGCGGAGCGGTGCAGAGACGGCGGGGCCCAGTGGAGTGGTGCTTGACAGGAAGGGCCCAGCGGAGCGGTGCTTGAGATGAAGGGCCCAGCGGAGCGGTGCTTGACAGGAAGGGCCCAGCGGAGCGGTGCCTGACAGGAAGGGCCCAGCGGAGCGGTGCAGAGACAGCGGGGCCCAGCGGAGCGGTGCTTGACAGGAAGGGCCCAGCAGAGCGGTGCTTGAGATGAAGGGCCCAGCAGAGCGGTGCTTGACAGGAAGGGCCCAGCGGAGCGGTGCTTGAGATGAAGGGCCCAGCGGAGCGGTGCTTGACAGGAAGGGCCCAGCGGAGCGGTGCTTGACAGGAAGGGCCCAGCGGAGCGGTGCTTGACAGGAAGGGCCCAGCGGAGCGGTGCAGAGACGGCGGGGCCCAGCGGAGCGGTGCTTGAGATGAAGGGCCCAGCGGACCGGTGCAGAGACGGCGGGGCCCAGCGGAGCGGTGCTTGACAGGAAGGGCCCAGCGGAGCGGTGCTTGAGATGAAGGGCCAAGCGGAGCGGTGCTTGAGATGAAGGGCCCAGCAGAGCTGTGCCTGACAGGAAGGGCCCAGCGGAGCGGTGCAGAGACGGCGGGGCCCAGCGGAGCGGTGCTTGACAGGAAGGGCCCAACGGAGCGGTGCTTGAGATGAAGGGCCCAGCGGAGCGGTGCTTGACAGGAAGGGCCCAGCGGAGCGGTGCCTGACAGGAAGGGCCCAGCGGAGCGGTGCTTGAGATGAAGGGCCCAGCGGAGCGGTGCAGAGACGGCGGGGCCCAGCGGAGCGGTGCTTGACAGGAAGGGCCCAGCGGAGCGGTGCTTGAGATGAAGGGCCCAGCGGAGCGGTGCAGAGACGGCGGGGCCCAGCGGAGCGGTGCTTGACAGGAAGGGCCCAGCGGAGCGGTGCTTGACAGGAAGGGCCCAGCGGAGCGGTGCAGAGATGGCGGGGCCCAGCGGAGCAGTGCTTGACAGGAAGGGCCCAGCGGAGCGGTGCAGAGACGGCGGGGCCCAGCGGAGCGGTGCTTCTCACGGCGGGGCCCTGTTCAGCGGTGCTTCTCTTGGCGGGGCCCTGTTCAGCGGTGCTTCTCACGGCGGGGCCCTGTTCAGCGGTGCTTCTCTTGGCGGGGCCCTGTTCAGCGGTGCTTCTCTTGGCGGGCCCTTTTCAGCGGTGCTTCTCTTGGCGGGGCCCTGTTCAGCGGTGCTTCTCACGCCGGGGCCCTGTTCAGCGGTGCTTCTCACGGCGGGCCCTGTTCAGCGGTGCTTCTCTTGGCGGGGCCCTGTTCAGCGGTGCTTCTCATGGCGGGGCCCTGTTCAGCGGTGCTTCTCACGGCGGGGCCCTGTTCAGCGGTGCTTGTCTTGTGTTCCTAGGGAACCAGCTCTGGGCAATCATTCCCGCTCAGTCGCCATCCGACCTATCGCTTGCGGGGCCCTCCTGTGCTGGACTCCTGGGCCCCTGGGCCCCTGGGTGTCCTCCGTCACATCCCAAATGGGGCTGGTGGGGCCCTCCTGGGCAGCTCGCCTGCTGCCGGACTTCTTTGCCTTGCTGCCCTTGCCCTCCTTGGAAGAATCTCTGGGGCCCTTGCCTCCCTTGGAAGAATCTCTGGGGCCCTTGCCCTCCTTGGAATTATCTCTGGGGCCCTTGCCTCCCTTGGTGGATGGGCCAGGTGACGGTGCAAGGCTGGTGTCCTTGGGGGCAGCCGTCTCAGGCCTGTGGCGCCGGCCCTTCCCTTTTTTGCTTCTTTTCCCAGGGGGTGGGCTGGCTGGCCCCTTGCTGCTGGCCGATGTTCCTGCCCTAAGAGATGGTGGACTCCAATAGCCCTGAACGATGGTCCTAGTAGGTGCAGGGCTTGTGGTGGCTGAGGTGCTGGTTGGAGTCTTACGAGATGGAGGGGGTGGGTCAGTTGTTGGAAAGAGGTCAAGGTTGGAAAGGAAAATCAATTTCGAAAGACAGGGACGGGTAGTTGTAGTGGGTATGGGAGTGGAGGAAGAGGATGTGGTTGTAGGAGAGTCAAGTGTGCTGTCTTTGGGTGCAGGTGCTTGTGACGGAGGCTGTCGTGAGGTGGATGGCTGTTGGGTGGGTGGCTGCCTGCGTTTGTGTGGTTTGGAAGAGGGGGTGACAGACACACTGGGAGAGGACACAGGGGACGTGTAAATGGTAGTGGGGGTGGTGACTGCACGTGTGCGGACTGTTCTGGTGGGTGTGGTGGTGATGGACGTACTGGCTGATGGTGGTGTGCATGCAGGTGTGAGTGGAGACGTCACAGGGAGGGAGGAGGGAGACGAGGAGGAGGGGGACACAGTGGAGGCAGTGGGTGTTGCTGTGTCTGCATGTGGATGTTGCTTGGGTGAATGCTTGTGTGATCTGTGGTGCTTATGTCTGGATGAGCTGCCCTTGGGTGTTGATGTGTGTGCAGGCTGGTCTGTAGGTGTGTCTGGGATAGGCAGAGGAACAGGGAAGTGGGACTGGGTTGAGGAAGTTGGAGGGGGGAGGCTAGACACAGGGACAATTGCTGCCGTCAGTGCTGAGGCCAGAGCGTTGAACGATTGCTGATGGGCAGCCTGACCCGAATGAATGCCCTCCAGGTATGCATTGCTCCGATGCACCTCCCTTTCTACCCCCTGGATGGCATTCAAAAGGGTAGACTGCCCAACAATGAGCGTCTGGAGGAGGTCAATGATCTCCGCACTGAGGGCAGCAGGGGTAACTGGGGCAGGACCTGAGGTGCCAGGGGCGAAGGAGATGGCCGGCTTCCTGGCTGAGCGGGCACGGGGCGAAAGCTGAGGGGCTGCTGGGAGGGCAGAGCTGGTGCGCTGGGTGGCGGCTGTACCTGTTGTTGCGGTGGACACAGATGTTGCCGCCACCACAACGGAGCTCCCTTCCGAGGACGTGTCGGTGTCGCTGATGTCTCCACGGGTCCCCGTTGTGGAGCCCCCCTCGCCCTCCGTCTCACTGGTAAACTCGGAGTCGGTTGCAGGGCCCTCTGGGGCCATGTGAGATGCAGCTCCCTCATGCGCCGATGCCACTTCTCCTCCGCCTGATGATGCTAATGCACACATGAACAGGTAAACCACAAAAAAGGGGGGGGGGAGAAAGGAAGACATGTTGAGTGCATCATTGGCAGCACCGTTGGCGGAGAGGACAGACACAGAAGCCCCCTACACTACGCTGTGCACTCGGGGTACACTACTCAATGATAGTGACTTGGCCTACAAGTCTATGGAGGACAAATGCACACATAGGTGAGCCCGGGCCATGGATAGCTGTACTTAGCACCCTACAGAGGTGGGGGGCGGGGCACAGGGCCATGTCTAACGGAGGGGCCTAGCCTACAGAAAACGCCCTGGCCTAGAGATAGCCACAGCCTCCTCCCCCACCCAGACGCCTCCACTGTGCGCTAATATAGCGGAATGTGCTGATACTCACCCCCTTGTGTCTGCTGTGATGTCCTCACACGCCCATCCAAATCGGGGTAGGCCACCGCCAGGATCCGGGACATCAGGGGGGTCAATTGACGACTGGCACACCTCCTACGTTGGGAGGCCATCCCCAGCAGAGCCTCGGCGGTCTTTCTGCTCCCGCGGCGGATGTCCTCCCACCTCTTGCGGCAGTGGGTGCCCCGTCTGTTGTGTACCCCCAGGGCCCGGACGTCCTTGGCGATGGCACGCCAAATGTCGATCTTCTGATGGGCGCTGACCTATGTGACATGTACAGGGTTGAAAAATAAATATCATCACTTTTCTGCATGGTCGATGTGCGCAGCCCCCCCTCCCCAACCTTGCCATGTGGCACATGCTCTCATCTGTCGTGCGTTGCACTCCTCATTCGCTCCCCTCCCCAGCATCTTACATCCACCCCACTCAACAAAGGCACAGCTCATACTACGTGCTCCCAGTGTACTTACCTGTTGGTCTGGAGGACCGTAGAGTAGCGCATACTGGGGGAGGACCCCATCAACAAGTTTATCCAATTCCTCAGATGTGAAAGCAAGGGCCCTTTCCCCAGTCGCAGTAGCCATTGTCTCTTCCAGACCGAGTTCACAGCAGCACTTGCAGTATAGGTCCTCTCCTGTGGATGATCAGGTCTCGAGTGATTAAACAAGTAGAAAATGGCGGTCACGCCCGCGGCGGTGCGTACCGCGGCGGTGCGTACCGCGACCACCGGCGCACATCGTCATTGGCTCCTGAGACCCATAGGGTTCACTGTTAACCAATGCTGCTTTGCGCCGCGGTCTTCGACCGCCTACCGCCACGGTGTGCCACGCCAGCGCATTGACCTCACATCCCATTGTCACACTTCACAGGTCAGGCAGCCGCCATTTCAAGGGCCCACATGGCTGAATTTCTACGGGGTCACACAGGCCTAGGCCTTGCATTGCCACTCATACAAGCCATTCAATGCATAGCGAATCGTGTAATGTGCAAGCTGTGGTTACGTACCTGTGGGTTGATTGACTCTGTGCTCCATGTTGTCCTTCCTAGGCACCGTCCGCTGGGACTTGCGAGGAGATGGAGGAATCCACCCGTGTACAGACCGCTGGTGGACCTGTCGACAATGGAAGAAAGACATGTCATACTTACATACAGACTTGACCGAGCCACTATACAGGAACTGTGTGCCCAGCTGGAGCCAGACCTGATGTCCCCCATTCGCTAACCCACAGGGATTCCCCCTCTGGTGCAGGTTCTGTCAGTACTCCATTTTTTGGCAAGTGGATCATTCCAAACAACAGTGGCCATATCATCAGGGATGTCTCAGCCTATGTTTTCTAAGGTTTTGTCCAGAGTGTTGTCTGCCCTGCTCAAACACATGCGGAGATATATCGTTTTCCCTGAGGTGGGGGATTTGCCTACAGTGAAGGGTGATTTCTATGCCCTTGGACATATTCCCAACATCATTGGTGCCATTGATGGGACACATGTGGCTTTGGTACCCCCCAGAGAAAGTGAGCAGGTGTACAGGAGCAGAAAAAGTTATCATTCCATGAATGTCCAGGTGGTCTGTTTGGCTGACCAGTACATCTCCCATGTAAATGCCAAGTTCCCTGGGTCAGTGCATGACGCGTACATCATGCGAAATAGCAGCATCCCTTATGTAATGGAACAGCTACAGAGACACCGTGTGTGGCTAATAGATGACTCTGGTTACCCCAACCTGTCGTGGCTACTGACCCCAGTGAGGAATCCCAGGACAAGGGCAGAGGAACGTTACAATGAGGCTCATGGGCGAACTAGGAGGATTATAGAAAGAACCTTCGGCCTCCTGAAGGCCAGGTTTAGGTGCCTGCATATGAGAGGGGGATCCCTAATGTACTCACCAAAGAAGGTGTGCCATATCATCGTGGCCTGCTGTATGCTTCACAACCTGGCTTTGCGACGCCAGGTGCCTTTCCTGCAGGAGGATGGTCCAGATGGTGGTGTTGTAGCAGCTGTGGAGCCTGTGGAGAGTGAAGAGGAGGAGGACGACGGGGACGACAAAGACAACAGGGACACAGTGATACAACAGTATTTTCAGTAGCACACAGGTACGAATCAACCATGCCATTTTACATTTACTTAAAGTCTCCTGCCTCTCTACTGTCTGAGTTCCCCCCCAGTTCCTGTTAACTGAGTTGTGACTTTCCCTTCCGTTTTCAGAGCTGTGGGCCCCACTGCGTGACCTCTGCTTTGTTTGCCCATGGACTACAGCTGTGTGACAGTGGTATGTTGTCATCACAATGTAACTGAACATTTTGGCACCGTTATGTCTAATACATTGGTTCAAAATACAAGCAGACTCCAGATTTTTTTAGTGCAAGAAGTGATTTAATTCAAGAGCTAAATTTAAGGAACATGATTGTAAAACGGGGATGGGTGATGGTGGAGTAATGTCCATGGCAGAGTCCAGTTCTCAGTCGCACAGGTGCATTGTCCATATGCCTGTGGAAAGATGGAGCAGGGGCAGTTCAAGGTTGGACAGGGTGACAATGTGGGACAGTGGGATGACATCAGGGGGTATCGTTTGCTGGCGGGGGTCTTGCAATCCTACTCTGTCTTCTTGTGAGATCTCAGGTTCTGCTTGCGGGGTGGTTCTTCTTCTGCAGGAGGTGGGGTTCTGGTGGCCTGTCGTTGTGTGGGGGCCTCCTGTACACTAGTGCCGGTGGAGGTGGTAGGCTGTTCCTGGTCCAGGCTAGTGACAGGGGCCCTTTGTGGTGCCACATGGACCCGCAATGTGGTGACTATCTGGGTTAGGGCCACTACGATGGTCCCCATTGCGGAACTAATGTTCCTCAGTTCCTCTCTGAACCCCATGTACTGTTGCTCCTGCATGACCTGGATCTCCTGGAACCTGGCCAGTACCGTAGCCATCGTCTCCTGGGAGTGGGGGTATGCTCCCATGATGGAGGAGAGGGCCTCTTGGAGAGTCGGTTCCCTGGGCCTGGCCCCCCCCCTGTTGCACAGCAGCCCTCCCAGTTCCCCTGTTTCCCTGGGCCTCTGTCCCCTGGACGGTGTGCCCACTACCACTGCCCCCAGGTCCCTGTTGTTGTTGGGGTGGTGGGTCAACCTGGGTGCCCTGTAGTGGTGGACACACCGCTGATTGACGTGTCCTGGAGACAGAGGCATAGGCCCGCTGGGTGGGAGCTGTGCTGGTGTTCCCAGAGGGGGTTAGGTCTGGTGTAGCATGTGGCTGTCTGTGGGGAACCGACTGCCCCGAGGTCCCCGATGGGCCGGGCTGGTCATCAGGGTCCAGGGAGACAGAGCTGCTGTCATCACTGGGGGCCTCTTCTGGGGGTGGGATGGACATCTCTGGACCCTCCGTGGCGGTGTGGTGGCGTTCGGATCCTGCAGGGGTATAAGAGTATGGTTATTGCTTCTGTGTGTGGCATTTCGTGTAATGGGTGGGTGGCCGTGTCCCCCAGTGCTGGCATTCCCTTGTGGGGGCTTTTGTGACGGTGGCTTGTGGGGGTGATGGGTGTGTGCAGTGGGCATGCTTTGGAGATGGGTGTCCATGCTTTGGGGACGCACGCAGGGCTAGGTTTTGGGATGGGTGGGATGTGATGGTGAGCCATTTGCAAGGAGTTGGTGTGATGGGGGTGGGGGTGAGGGTGGGGGTATGATTTGGCATGCAGGTGGGGTGGGGGGAATGGAGTAGTGAAGATTTGACTTACCAGAGTCCATTCCTCCGCCTACTCCTGCGAGGCCCTCAGGATGCAGGATGTGCAAGACTTCCTCCTCCCATGCTGTGAATTCTGGGGGAGTAGGTGGGGGTCCGCCGCCAGTCCGCTGTACCGCGATGTTGTGCCTTGATACCATGGAACGCACCTTCCCCCGTAGGTCATTCCACAGCTTCCTGATGTCGTCCCGATTGCGTGGATGCTGTCCCAGGGCGTTGACCCTGTCCACTATTCTGCTTCATAGCTCCATCTTCCTGGCAATGGTGATGTGCTGCACCTGTGCCCCGAAGAGCTGGGGCTCTACACGAACTATTTCCTCCACCATGACCCTGAGTTCTGCCTCAGAGAACCTGGGGTGTCTTTGGGGTGCCATGGGGTGGTGTGGATGAGGTGAGGGGTGGTGTATGTGTTGTAGAGTGTGGTGAGTGTGGTGGTGTATGGTGTTTTGTGCGTGGAAATTGTGTGGGTGATGTTGTGATTTGCCTCTGTGTGATGGTGTACTCTATGCTGTGCTCTCTCTCTCTGTCCTTCACTCGCAATTGTGGTCGTAGGGGTTTGTGGGTGATGTGGGTGTGTGTTTTATATTTAATTGGGTGTGTGGGAGTGGTGTGTGTATGTGTCTCAGGTGTGTGTATTTTGAATTATCCAATGTGGTAGTGTTTTGTAAAGGTGTGTGTATTTTGAGCGCGGCGGTGTGTACCGCCAATGGAATACCGCGGTTGAAAGACCGCTGCGGGGATTTGTGGGTCGGAATGGCATGGGCGTATTTCTGTTGGCGTGACGGTGGAGGTTTGGTCATCGCCAGTTTCCCGCTGACCTTTGGTGTGGCGGACTTTTGTGGATGTCGGGTTTTTGGCGGTTTGCCAGTTGCGGGTCAGAATGACTGTGGCGGATTACCGCGGCCGCGGCGGTGTTATGGTGGCCTACTGGCCGGCGGTAAGCGACTTTTACCGCCGAGGTCAGAATGACCCCCACAGTGCAAACTGTGATGGGAAGTGCTGTAGTGAAGAGTATTCACAAAACCTTCCATTCTTCCCTTAGTATTCCTGCCCTTTCTACACATTTGCATATGTCACACTTGTCTTTAAAAAAAAAAAGAAAATCTGATTTCAGATTCTACAAGTGGATTCTACACTCCCCGTGGGGAGCGTATGCTCCGGGTGTGGATAATTCCCCCTGGGGCATAGAATATGGAGACAGACCAGAACCCAATGATATAGTCAACAGGAAATGACACAAAGGAAATGCAAAGGAGAAAGTCCATGACGGAAAGTTGCAGGCAGCAATTTTCTTGTCATTCGGAGTTATCCTTTACTACAGGCAGGATCCTCTGCCCTCCTGGTACTATGTTCACCCTAACAGCCCCCAACATGGCTGAGGGAGTTGAGGAGAGGGGACTCCCCTTCAGTGAAAGGGAATTAGACATTTTAGCTTGAGAGTGCTGGACAATTACCCTCAGCTTCATGGTGCCTGGAGGAGCAGCTGAGCAATGCAGCACATGCCAGGATCTGGCAGGAGATTGCGCAGTGCTGCAGTGCAGTGGGTGTCTACCACTGGTCGGCCGGGCCATGCCACAAGCACTGGGAGGGCCTGAAATGTTGGGCCTGACTGTGGGCCCAAGAACTATTGGGACAGTCTTCCCAGCCCCATGTGCACCGGCCCTGCCTTATACCACTGTACAGCAGGGTCCTGAGGCTAGCCTGCCTGACCCTCCATGCTCAGCTAGAAGATTAGGAGCAGCAGAGATCAGGTAAAGTCATTGCCTGCATACCGTGTCTGGTAGTGTGGTGTGAGTTGGGGCAGAGCTGTATCAACATGTATCACATGTCACCATTTACATAACATGGGCAATTACTGCAGACTCCTGGTGGCCCACATCACTCAGCACACCACCTACTCCAACTGACCACATCCGCAATCTAGGAATCATCCTCAACTTCTCCCTTTCAATGACCCGACAGGTAAACACAGTCCTCTTCCTGCTGGCACACCCTCCACCAACTCCACAAAATCTTCAAATGTATCCCAGTCGACTGCCGCAAAATAATCACCTACACCCTAGTCTCTAGCAAGCTTGACTACGGCAACACACTCTGGGGGTCATTCTGACTTTGGCGGGCAGCGGAGGCCGCCCGCCAAAGTACCGCCGTCAGAATACTGCTGCGCGGTCAAAAGACCGCCGCAGTAATTCTGATTTTCCCGCTGGGCTGGCGGGCGACCGCCAGAAGGCCGCCCGCCAGCCCAGAGGGAAACCCCCTTCCATGAGGATGCCGGCTCCGAATGGAGCCGGCGGAGTGGAAGGGGTGCGACGGGTGCAGTTGCACCCGTCGCGATTTTCAGTGTCTGCTTTGCAGACACTGAAAATCTTGGTGGGGCCCTGTTATGGGGCCCCTGCAGTGCCCATGCCAGTGGCCATGCCAGTGGCATGGGCACTGCAGGGGCCCCCAGGGGCCCCGCGACCCCCGTTACCGCCATCCAGGTTCTGGCGGTCAAAACCGCCAGAGCCAGGCTGGCGGTAAGGGGGTCGGAATCCCCATGGCGGCGCTGCCTGCAGCGCCTCCATGGAGGATTCCCCAGGGCAGCGGGAAACCGGCGGGACACTGCCGGTTTTCAGTTTCTGACCGCGGCGGAATGCCCATGGATGCACCGCCAGCCTGTTGGCTGTGCATCCGCGGTCGTTGGCCTGGCGGTAGTCTACCGCCAGGGTCAGAATGACCCCCTCTATGTCGGCACCACAACAAAGATCATCAGGAAACTACAAATCATTCAAAATGCCGCCGCAGGACTTGTCCTGAACCTCCCCCGCCAAAGACACATCTCCCAAAACCTGAGGACCATCCATTGGCTTCCAGTAGAGAAGTGAACCAACTTCAAACTACTCACCCAAACCTAAAAGACCCTGCACAACATCAGACCAGCCTACCTAAACAATTCCATTTCCTTCCATAACCCCCACCAGACCCCTCTACTCCACCCAGCAGGCGCTAGCTACTGTCCCATGCATCCAGAAAACCACCGCCATAGGAAGATCTTTTGCATACCTCACAGCTAAGAGCTGGAACAACCTGCCCATGCACCGTAGACAAAGCCTATCTCTCACCATCTTCAGGAAGAACCTCAAAACGTGGCTCTTCGAATGAGTCCCAGACTTACCACCAGCGCCTTGAGACCCGCACAGGTGAGCAGTTGTGCTTTACAAAAACTGATTGATTGATTGTACAGTGTGGGTGTCTGCTTGGACAGGGGGTATCAGAGCATGTCCAGTGTGGGGGTCTGTCTTGACAGGGGTTGTCTGAACCTGCACAGTGTGGTGGTGTGCCTAGACAGGGGTGTCAGACTCTGTACAGTGAGAGGATGAGTCTGTGCAGTGGAGGGCATGTGCAAGTGGAGTGTTTCCGTCGTGGATTGTTGGGGGCCCTGTGCAGGTTGCCTAACCAGGGGTTGTGGGTGAGATGGTGCACATAGATATGTTGGCTTCCCTCCACGCATTGACTGTGAAGGACTTTGCATCATCTTGAGAATCCTCTCCATCACCTTCATAGCCAATGCATGGTGTCTTGCACTCTCTGCCATCTCTATGGCCATGATGTCATTGAGCCTCTTCCCCATGTCTTGCCAGGATCTATCTATTGTCTCCAATACCTGGGTCATTCTATGAACCAACTGTGGGAGTTGGAGCATGTCCTGCAGTGAGGCAGACATGTCAGACAGTGTAGGCCTAGGTCACAAATATACTGCCTCACATCTGACTGCTGCTGGGAAAAAATCTTCCTCCGACTCTTCAACATGTATATCAGCCAACCCTCTCCACCTGGGACGGCCTCGGATACGATTGTTGGTTGCAAGTGGGAGATTGTGAGGAGTAGATTTGTGCCTAGGAGCTACCTGCTCCTCACTAGGGCTGGCATCTCCTTTAGATGTTGGATAGGAGGCCTTGGAGACACTGTCAGAGTAGGAGTGTGAAGGGAACCAACATGCCTTACCTGAATGTGAGGGCTATGAAGATGTGAGGTTTGGGTTTGGGGTTTGTGGGGAATGGACAATCCTCTGGGGTGTAGGATGAGGCACCATGCCAACCACAGCAAATGTGGACTTTGTTCGTGAGCTGCATGGGACAAAAAGAGTGGTCAGGGGATTGGCCTTCAAATCACTTTAAATCAGCCCTTGATCTTCCTTATCCTCCTCCTGTGCTGTTCTGGCAGCTGACAAGGCAGCTTGGAAGAGGAGAGGGTTCTCCCTTCAGATTGCCCGGTGCCTGTCACTGGTAGATGATCCTTCCGCCAGACTCATGTCTTCGTCCTCAACACCTGTGAGACAGAGGTTGCAACAGATTAAGTATTTGGCTCACAACATGATGTGCAACACAGGGCTTGGGTAAAATTATCTTCATATCAATGGATATTCCACATGTAACCTGGTTTGTGTACCCCTACACGTGATAGCTCACAATGTGGCATTGAGGTGTTCAATGCTGATGTGAAATGCAAAAGCAAACACACCATTTCAAACCACACATCTGTGTGGTACTGAGATCCCCTAGATGTTAGCTGCTGGACTGGGATCCTTGAGTGTGTAGCAGACAAATTGGTCTGTGAGCCACCAGCTTTCAAAAGAAGCGACACTATTTTGAATGTTCTTCATATATTGTATGTGAATATGCACACCTGACATCAACATCACTGATCTTTTAGGGTACATTTTACACACTAACTAGAGGAGTGATTCTAAAATGGCAATATCTGCTAATCCACTTCCACACGGATGTGATGCTTGTTCAAGGGTAGGGTATCAATAGGTTCCAACACTATCTGGAGTACTTAACTGATGGACGGATGGTAGTGGGTTTGACTGCTGCAGCCAAGATGTCTCCTAGACCCCTGGATGGTGCTATCCATATCACTGAAGTAGTCCTGGCAGCAGCTGTAACATAACATATATATCCATTACTGATTGCAAAGGATGATGGTGATGATTCCACATGTGAATGTCAGAGGTATGGATCAATGAGCTACAAGTTACAGAGGGCCCTAGATCAACCAGGTATCACATTTACAGGCAAACGTATTTGGAGGTTACTGAGATCTATAGGACGGAAATAACAAGGGTATCTTGCACTGGCTACATCTGGACACCTACATCTTAATTGGAATCCCGCATCCTACGTATGATGTGGTATCTTCTAATTTGTAAAGGAATCTTCCAGAACATGCAGAGCTGGTTAATCTTTACACATCAGAGTTTGTCAGCACATTGAAAAGTACATGTTTGATATATACAAATATTAACCAAGGTATGGATAACATTGATTCAACCAGCCACCCCTCCCACCCCTTCAACAGGACAACATTGCTAATTTTGGACTGTCAGGTCAGCCATTTCTGCTGTGCACTTTTCCCTTGGTCTGTGCTTCCAATGTACGTACAACTTCATTTGTGATCATGTTGGCAAAGTGAAATGAACATTAGTACAGGATTCCACATTTTGGTTAAGTGGAAAAGCTGGGGTGATCCCCACCTTTACTGTTTTCACTTTCTGCAGTTCAACCATTAGATGACTAGGGTTACCTTCCTCTGCACCCAACTTGCCAGCCACTACCACGCTCCCAAAATGCAAGTCTGCTGGTATCAGTACACCCCTCACCAACATTATTACTTTAGCTGTTGTTTGCTGGCATTTTGTCAGCAAGTATACATATCATGAACTTTGAAACAGGTTGTGACTCCACCTCTCCATGATGGACTTGGGGACATATTTATGAGCCCATCAAGGCACTGGAAGATCACTCTTCGTGCAACTCCAGCTGCACACACCAGCAAATCATGACTGTGAGGCCACAGCAAGCCACTTTACATGGTTTGAAATGACCTCCTGGAGTGTGTCAAGGCTGAACAAATCACTGTCTTCCCAAACTATCCACTTGAATGACATTCCATGAACAATGAGAACACTTGTTACAGTTCTCCAGAGTGACAGAGTCATGTATACCTGGGAAGGCACAAACACCTTGCACCTTGTGGGGTGAGGCATACTGACTTGGAACATATAGGGCCTGATTACAACTTTGGAGGAGGTGTTAATCCGTCCCAAAAGTGACGGTAAAGTGACGGATATACCACCAGCCGTATTACGAGTTCCATAGGATACAATGGACTCGTAATACGGCTGGTGGTATATCCGTCACTTTACCGTCACTTTTGGGACGGATTAACACCTCCAACAAAGTTGTAATCAGGCCCATAGACTTGCAGCACTGACCCATGCAAAATCAACCTTCATGAGGGCGCATATGACCCCCTAGGTAGGTACTGTACACATACATTTTTGGTTGACCTATCATTGGCCAACATGTCAGGTTGGTGAGTGGTAGTATACTGTTATAAGCCATATATGAGAATATAGGGATCACTGACATTAGACAAACACCACATACTGCTGACATTTACACCCCGGTTTAGGAGCATGAGCATTTTGTGAAGGCATTTTCATGTATCCTTACCAGTGTCTGACATCCGCCCAGTGTGTGGTCCCTGACCAGATGTCACACCCATACATGTAGCAGAGGTCAATGCAGGCTGTTCCATTTGGGACAACGTCACAGGGCCTACAATGATATGTGTGTGTTCAGTTAACATTTTAGTTGACGCGTGATACACATTACCTAGTTCTTTTCACAGGTTTGCCACGTTTATGAATTCCCTGTACTATAACTATGAGTTGGCTGGTAACAGTGTAGGAGAAAATGCCCTCCCCTAGCCATATTTATGTACCAGTTGGTGCTGATGTTATGGGTTAATATGACCCATGGCATTGTGTCCCTGTAGTGCAGAAACCAGTGCTCCAGTGTGTGACTGTTCTCTGGTTGTCTATGTCAACAGAAGGGAAAGGTTATCAGACATGACCAAGATATTTGATTATGTGCAACCTGTGACATAACTATACACTTGCATCTACATGCCAACAGCAGTGTAAATGAATGAGAGAAATGTTCTATTCCCATGTACCGGTGTAAAGTGGATAAGGCAACAGTGATGGGTTACTGTTTGGGACTGAATTTTTGTAATTTGCAATTGCCATTACTAAGGATTCTGATACTTGTAGTGTTATGAACTAGCTGAGACACACGAGTGTCTGAGGAAACCTGCAGTTTATACTTACTTGGGACAAAATTCATGGTCACATCTTTTGAGTAACAACCATTAGTCATTTGTTGTCATTGTTAGTATCATTGCATATTACCTGGCACCACAATGCAGTCATCACTCACAGGCAGCCAATGGAGCAGGTGGGTGTCTATGGTGAAGAGGACATTCCTTTCAAGTGGGGTGAGTTGGAGGAGGGCTCAAGTGTGTAAACCTGGGAGAGCTCTGGCTACCTCTATCCTGGTGTACTTCTATTTCACCCTCCTCTTCTCATCCTTCCATTTCTTCTTGGTGTCATCCATGGTCCAGACTTCCTCTCCTAAAGCTGTGACTGCTGTGGCCAACTGCTGCCATAAGGCTGCCTTCTGTGAGGATCTGCTGCTGTAGGGTTGGAGACCATGCCATTGCTTGTAGTTCCTAACAATACATCTCAGGATCAGGGTGGTCTCCTCCTCTGTATAGTTTATTTTCCTCCTAGTGGGCAGCATGGCTTCAGGATACGCAGGCACAGTGTGGTTGTGGAGAAACCAGACCCTTGCTTGTGTGCTGCATTTATCTGTTTTTTGGATCTGGTTTGCAGGTGGGATTGATAATGTGCAG
This sequence comes from Pleurodeles waltl, assembly GCF_031143425.1. Lineage (NCBI taxonomy): Eukaryota > Metazoa > Chordata > Amphibia > Caudata > Salamandridae > Pleurodeles > Pleurodeles waltl. Next base: position 904,805,562 of record NC_090443.1, read on the forward strand.
GTGCATGTAATGATACTGATTCCGGCTGAGGGTCAGATGATCCAGCCCGAGTGTGGATGATCCAGTCCGATTGTAGATGATCAACCCTGAGCGCAGATGATCCGTCCTGAGTGCGAACATAAAGATACTACTAGTAACTTACTTTTGGGAATACCTGGAAATCTTAAACTTACACTTTTGGACTAAACTTAGACCAAAAGTGTAAGTTTACTTTTGAGAATCAGGCTCTACAAGTGTAGTTTTACGTGTAGTATCTTTATGTGGAAAACTCTTGCACATAAAAAGATAGGACAGTCTCTGCAGTCGTAAAGATACTAATCGTAAAACCACACTCATAGTTTGTGAATAGGAAATGCATAGTAAAGATGCCAACATATGTTTAAATTTACCTTTGTGAATAAGGCCACTGGAGAGTGTCAGACCTAATTGGCACACACAGAAAGTTCTGGAATAGTTTATGACTATCCTTCCAAGTCCTACGTCTTTGAGTAAATGTCCTTGAAAATTTGCTTTAAAAAGTGAAATCTGCCTCTACATTATTTTAAAAAATTTCGGGCCATATTTATACTTTTTGACGCAAAACTGCGCTAACGCAGTTTTGCGTCAAAAAAATTAGCGCCGGCTAACGCCATTCTGAAGCGCCATGCGGGCGCCGTATTTAATCAATGACGTTAGCCGGCGTTAGCCGCCGGCGCTGCCTGGTGTGCGTGTAAAAAAACGACGTACACCAGGCAGCGCCGGCGTAGGGGGATATGGGGCTTGGGCGTCAAGAAATGGGGCAAGTCAGGTTGAGGCAATTTTTTCGCCTCAACCCGATTTGCGCAATTTTTTTCGACTCCCAACCCCCATAGAAATGACTCCTGTCTTAGCAAAGACAGGAGTCATGCCCCCTTGCCCAATGGCCATGCCCAGGGGACTTATGTCCCCTGGGCATGGTCATTGGGCATAGTGGCATGTAGGGGGGCACAAATCAGGCCCCCCTATGCCACAAAAAAAAATGAAAAAAAAGACTTACCTGAACTTACCTTAATGTCCCTGGGATGGGTCCCTCCAGCCTTGGGTGTCCTCCTGGGGTGGGCAAGGGTGACAGGGGGTGTCCCTGGGGGCATGGGAGGGCACCTCTGGGCTCCTTCAGAGCCCACAGGTCCCTTAACGCCTGCCTTTTGCAGGCGCTAAAAAACTGCGCAAAAGCGGGCGTACGTCATTTTTTTTGACCCGCCCACTCCCGGGCGTGAATTTTGCCCGGGAGTATAAATCCGACGCACATGCCTCGGAGTCGATTTTTTAGACGTGAACGCCTACCTTGCATCTCATTAACGCAAAGTAGGTGTCCACGCAAAAAAATGACGCAAACTCCATGGACTTTGGCGCTAGACGCGTCTAACGCCAAAGTATAAATATGGAGTTAGTTTTGCGTCGAAATTGCGTCAAAAAAAACGACGCAATTCCAGCGCAAACGGAGTATAAATATGCCCCTTCACCTCATAGTATGTATTGCCCTACTTTCAATGGTCACCAGCCACCAATGGGGGCAACTTCACACGGTCTGTTACATCATTCCAGAACTGAAAGCACTGGCATGCACTGGAAGTGGGCGAAGATGGCGGTGGGTGGTAAATTCACATCAAAAACCTTGGGATGTGAGGCATTTACAACTTAAGCACTGTACCCATGGATAGTTTAAAATGAGCACAGGTGAGTTTTTCAGTTCCTTTCAAGCAGCACTGCCTTACAGAGATACACACACGGTGATGTAATGTACAATGCTGTAACCAATCAGAGACTGTTGTCCCACTTCCATGTTGACTTAAAATCTGATTGAAGGTAATTAGTAAGGAGTTTCTCTGCATCCAATGTCATTGCTTGATATCCAGGGAGACATGGAAAATGGGTCAAGTACTATTACTGTTTGCTTATATTATGTTCTAAAAATAACCAGTGGCAATGCATTTTGTAAGATAACTTTAGTTCCCAGTTTAGAAACGTGCAGTCAAATCTCTCCTGTAATCCAGGTGGGCTTTAAATCTCAAGGAAGAAAAAAAAGGTTTACCGTGTCTTTCTTCTGAAATAAATGGTTTGAGGCATTGAATATATTTATATATGTGTGTCTCGTGAGATGTGCTAAAAACACACCGTTTTGTTCCCAATTTTAACTAATGTATTCATAACTCGTAACGGCCCGGGGGAAGTAGGAACCACTTATTTAAAACATGATATATTAAAAAAAAGAAACTACGAAAAATACTCTGTGGCTGTCCTCGAAAGAAGAGTGTCACTACATTACTTCCTTCTACTTTCACAGCATCGTATTGCACAAAGTAGGCATTAATATTGAATGTCCGGAGCTCTACTGTCTATGTTCATTCTGTAGGACATGCTTCATTCCCTTCAACCTGTATAAATGTGAACTGATGCACTAGACATGGTTCCAACATGGATTCACTGATGTCTGGATGCGAGCTAAGGGAAACAGTCTACTGGCATGTGCAATGATGTTTTTTACCGCCCCTCCGCTCCCAGGCTGCAGTTGTACCTGGCAATGGCTTATAAAATAATTTGCTCTAATAAAAAGCATTTTGGAATTCATTAATGATGGATAATACATTTGCCAGCTGTGATGTGTTAGAAAGTCAGCCCAAGTGAGATGCTGACAATGCATCTAAAGTGCTGTTCAATATTTTCGGCAAACCCAACATGTCTTCCTCTCCCACCACTGAGAGGAAGTTTCTCCAGATCCAGCATCACATAATAAAATCTCTCTACTCCGAGGGGGCAGGTGCGTACAACAGAGTGCCATCAAAGTTCCAATAAAGTGCTGGAGAAACAAACCTTTTCTGGCAGATGTGTGCACCTTCCCATGGAGGCAGAGACTCCGGCTGCAGTGTTACCTCAGACTGACAATACCATTAATTGGCCACCCTAGCTGCAGGCTTGATGGCATGGCCTCTCTCCAATTATTTATACTGCCCAATGCCAATGCATAATTTGCACTATTTTGAGGATGTACACAAAAGGGATGCCCACTGGCCTCCACTTTTTAATTTAAATTCCATGGCCTGGAGCTAACTCCTCACAGGAAAGAAAAACTACCCCCATTGTGTTAGATGCCTTTCCGAAAGCCACTGATCGCAATGGGCTGCCTTGCAGCCACAGACTGGACATATAAGCTGAAGCTCTCGAATAGTTTGAGAAAGAACAGCAACATTAAACAGTCCTGCATGGCGTTTGCAGTGGTGATCCAGAATGTAGATCCCGAGTGCTGCCCATATAACTCCAGCTAGGAACAAGCCAGAAGGTTCATGTTCAGCTCTGTTGACTTGACAATCTGTTGGTAATGACTCAAGAAATCTAGAGGAGAAGACGTACCACCTAGAAGCTCCTTTTCCTACTAACCAGAGGTGATAGCATGCTTGCGTCAAAAATCAGCATCTACAGGCACAAACGAGGTGACTCTTGTCTGTACTTGGTGAATACACTGCTTTCTTGCACTACCTTTTATTGTTTCTTTGCCACTAACCCTTCCTTTTCATGCAGAGGTCCAGCACCTGTTTATTCTGCATGCTGTCTAGATTGAGAAGACCTTGAGAAGGCCTAAGTGGCTCCATAGAGTATTCTATGTGCGTGGACTAACACACGCCTGCCTAGATTTACTAAGGACTTGTGTTGCCCTTGCATGATACAAGTTATCACAAGGCAACAAAAGTTCTTCTTTGGGATTTATTAAGCAACGTAGAGTACTGTTCCTTAGATTGCGTGGTTTAGTAAATGCAAAGTAACACAAGGCAGTGCATTTCACTGCTTTGATTACTTTGCATTGGGAGGGTGTTCCATGGGTGGAGCATGCGCGCTACCATACATCCACCTATGGATTTTGATGCAATCGCAGATTTACTAAGGTCAGTAAAGATGGGATTGCGCCAAAATGGTGCACCTCCAATATCCAGGCGTAACAAGGAGAAATATCTTTTTTTCTCCCTGTTACTTCCTTTTTCCATGTGTGATGGTGGAGGAAGTCAGTCTGTCACAAATGTGACGGACAAGTACTTACAGATAAAATTAGTCTTTGCGGCTCATGCAGCCCAAGTAACCAGTGTGTAACTAACTGGTTAGTGGGGCATGCTAGCGATTTCACATTTGATATTGATAGATTGTCAAAATCTAAAATTTGACTGCAAACCTTGCAGTACATATCGTTCAGCAATACAGTTATTTATGATTGAGTGGAGAAAAAAATAACAAAATTCTTCCCAATGAGGTCAAGCAGACAGATCAGTCGAAAACACTTAGGGCCTGATTTAGATCTTAGCTTGAGTACTGTCATTCTTCCGTGACGGAGGTTCCAGATACTGCATCAAGCTTAGATCTACGGCGGCTGATTCTCCATCCGTGTTGACAGAGTGGAGTTCGCCGCATAAGGGGGCTACAGCTGCCAACGCGGCAGACTCCAATGCTGGCTACCTGTACTTGTGCCAAGCATATTTAGGTTCACAGCCATGGTGGCGTTGTACTGGTGGCGAATACCTGAGGGCAGAAGTTGAACGCAGGACCCGCTCAGGATTGCACAATGGCTGTGGCTATTGGATGGATGCTAGCAGCACACACCTGATATATATAGGCCAATTGTGAACACCTGCAAACCACACTATAAAACACACTCTATTTCAGACCATGATCCTAGGCCACTCCACTGCAGAACACCATTTTTCTGCTGAATTGCCACTGAGGAGTCAGGTTAATTATTTTTTTCTCCCTCTGTTCATTTCTCATTTGGTTCATTTTTTTTATCAGCTTGTGGGCTACTATTTTATTTATTTCTAGTTTATCACTAAGGCAGGGAGGAGGAATCCATGTTTTACACAGGGAGAATTGTCAGTCATGGTAGATTAAATTATCAGAGTACAGCCACAATTGTTTGGAGCCCAAGTACAACCATATCTCAGAAAAGGCAAATGTGGGGCAGAATACTAGATTGACTGAAAGCTGTAGCAAACAACCTGTGCACATAGGAGGAAATTAGCAAGAGGAGGAATGACCTGCAGGAGAGAGTGTGCCCCTCCATGCACCACCTCGAGGCCCAGAGGACTGGTTGTGTTTCTCCCAGCCCCCCATTATAACTGCTTCCCTGGGAGGAGAAGGTCTTGCAGATCCTACATCCTGAAAGCTTGACAGGAATCTCTGGTGGAGTGGAGATGGTAAATTGGATTTATCAATGTCTCACTAATCAGAAATGTAGTTTTTGCCCTTAAGTTATTTGTTGGGAATGTGTTTTCCACCTTTGTGAAACATAAACCCGAATTTAAATTTCATAAATCTAATGTCATCATCAAAATAGTAGCAATATGGCACTATCTCTCATTTTACTAGTGGGCAATATGTGTGGTCATTATGAGTGTTGTTCTTTTTTAATCCTTTTTTTGCTTTTGTCTGTTGTTTATTTGTTTGTTTAAATGTATTTTGTTCTACTTAGGATAACAGGTTCCAATCAGGTATCTATCAGAACTTGAAGGTATGGTGACCATAAGTGTTTCTTATTCTATCAACATATTTCACTAATGTTATGCTTTTGTATATGTGTGTGTACATCTACACAGCATATATTTCACTAGGAATGTACAAATAACATTTTTAAACGTGTTGGTAATGAGAAGTTGAAATGACAACAACTGCCTTCATACCTTGTTTCTGCATCTGGAAAAACCTGTTTGCACTGCGATGTTTCCCATCCTCTCTTTTCTAACATACATGCATGTGTTAAAGTCTCACACTTTAGGCAAATCCCATTTGATGCATTGAATGAAAATGGCATGATTTGCAATATTGTATGTTGTCTCTTGCTTGTCAGTACATTGCATTGATGCAATTGGTCTGACAAACCAAAGTAAGTTGATTTAAAGGTTTACTTACAAGTCATGTTGCATGCAGAACCTACTTTGTAATGAAATTAAATGTACCTAGCAAAGTTGCTATGATGGCTTTTGCCAGAAATCCTACCAAGTCATATGACAGCCTGATTATTAGCATGTTAGGTATCGGAATGGTTTCCTTCATATTTCTCCTCTCTATTGAGTTCGGTTGACTTTGTGGTATATCACATGCACCATTCCTAAGTAAGTATTACTTTCCAGGCCATTTCTTTACATTTTGTATTTTTTAAAGTTATCATGAGTGCAATTACTAGTGTGCTTGCAAATTACCACAAACACTGAAAGGTCTAATCATACCATCACTTGTAAACTTATTTCCCTCCAGGTTGCTTCATATGTAGCTCAAAAGCCATTTGATTCATAATCCAGACGCTTACAACATGATTTTCTTGCAGTTCATCCTAGGACCTACACCCAGAGTACGTGGCCAACTATCAGCCACAGAGAATATCTCCACTCCATACCAGGATCAGGCCTACAGTGAGGACTCCACTTCTGCAAATCCGGATGATGGTATGCTGCCTGGTCCATCTGGTGTGTCTGGGCAGTCAGCTCCAGTTATTTTCACTCGGCCCACAACTACACCTTCCGCCCCAGTTGTTATAACATCTCCACCAATGGATACCTCCACTTCCTGTGTAATGTCACACCAATTGTGTTCCCCGCCTTCCTGGTTGCTATTAAAACAACACCAACACCACCACCTCCAGTTCAACCAGGAGCTAGTGGAATGTGGAACACTGGCTCATGAGAGGGAATCTGTGGGCCAGCAAAGTGTGGTCAATGGGCGCACTGTCACTCAGACCACAGTTGACCAAGTCTTGGGAGCCCCACATCAGTCTCAAAACATGATGGGTCAGGTCTTTACAGAGCTCCAGGACATGAAGCAGTTGCAGGGGGGGGGTGCACATTTGAGAAATACAGAATATTGACTCTGATATGAGCTCCCTAACTGAGGTGCTGTTTGACATTTATCACCATATGTGCAGGGCTTTCCTAGAAACATTTTCCTTCCCAGCTACCCCTTCCTGAGGCCTTACAACAACTGGCCCCACTACACCTGCCTCAGCCACAGAAAAAAAGGGAGACCCTTCCACATGCAGAAGCACCTGCAACCACCTCAGTCCCTGCAACTGTGGATTCCCCTGCCACCCCCCCTCCAGGATGGGACGTTCATCCGGACCACCAGGAGAGGATGGCAAGACTTCCACCACCACCACCAAGAGACACAGAACCTAATTTCCTCCATTGTGTGACTACCATTCACTCTCTGGACTATTTCTGGACACAGTTACCTTTTTGAGGACATTTGTATTCTGTACATTGGACGTCAAACAATTTTGCCCTTAAACAAATAGTTTCATTCACCTTCACAACTGTTTTGTTTTTCACTTGTAGATTGTTTCCATCCTGTTTGAGTTGATCTGTGTTTTTAAAAATAGAACTCAACATACAAATTCAAAGACTGGTGTTGTTTTTCTTGTGGTATAATCATTTTAATTTGATTCACCGTCATAATTGTTTGTAAAAAATCAGAAAACAAAAAGATAGGTTGAAGCAAATTTAGGTGATTTTTCTTCCATTTTCAAACATGTAATTAATGAATATCAACACAAATCTTGATGTTTCAATTAAATCCATTTCCCAAAAATAATTTTTGGTCACACTAAAAAAAATATAAAGTACAATTTTGGCATGCACCAAATTATCTCTGCCTTCATTGCAAGTACAGTTCCAGACCTTGACGCCATGGAAGAAAGGAATTTGATACAGCAAAAAAAGGTGCAATAGGCAAACTAATCTTGATTGTGTCATCAGTTAGAGCAAAAATTCCTGACTCATAAGAGGAATCCCACATCAATAACACCAATAGTCAAAATCATGGCAGAACTACCTTTAGTGGTCACCAGATTTATCCAATACACTGTGGAAGTATCTGGTGAAATGTCACAACCATCTTAAAATAGTGTGATGTACAAGACGTTCACCCTACAATGATGGGGCACATCAACAGCCTCATACACTTACACTTAACACAAAATGAGGATTTAGTAAATATGAATGAAGATGAGTACCCTATGGTTCTGATCAAATGTGGTAAGAGGAAGTGAAGCAACACATATTGCCTTCGTGGCAACAAATAACAGAAAACAAGTCTACAGCAATATGAAAAACTCCTATACAATTAATGTGCACATTGTCTTTGCTCAAAATGTGTACATCCAAAGTGTGTGTGTATGTGTGTGCCATTCACGTGATCAAAACATGTTCCTTTGTAATTGGCAACAGCAGCATATAACAGCAAATGTCACAACTTTGAAATGTTCAAATGAAGTTCACATGTTGAAGAATCCTAAAACAGAAGAGCAAAATAGATAATAATATACAAAAACTACAACCAAGTAGATCAATCAAAGATAATCAATTGCCATGAACCTAGTATTGAGTGAGTCAAACCTTTGATCAACAAACATCCTTGCCCAGGAATTTTCCAGACCTATCCATTCCTAAAACAAAAGTCCAGTACAGACTGATATGCACATCACCTTACAAGTTGTTCTGACAGTGGATCCAACATTATCTACAGATTTACTTATGCTTATGCAAAGAAGTGGTCAATTACATCTTGACATTCTTCCATTGCTTCCTCTTCACAACTGTCATCTTCATTTGGCATTTCAGCATCCTCATCAGGTGACTCTTCATCATCTCCATCCTCTGCGATGTATGGGATGTTTTGTCACAGGGCTCTGTTGTGCAATATGCAGCAGGCAACAGTGATTTGGTATACCTTATCGGGTGGGTAGAGAGGGCACCACCTGTCTTGTCCAGACAGTGAAATCTGGCCTACATGATCCCAAAAGCCCATTTCACTGGCTTCTTTTTTCTTACAAGGGCCTCCCTGAGGCAGACTTTCCCTGGCATTGTTGAATTCCTCAGCTGTGCTAACAACCATGGTAGGTTAGGATAAGCTGAATATCCTATATGAAAGTAAAAAATATATTGAGCAATACATTCTCATCCCATTGAACAGTCCTAAACTATTAAAAAAATAAATGATCCTATTGTCATATTGTACTTACTAATAGGCCAGGCACACTCAGGCCCAAGTTGTGACATTTGCAGGGATATGCTGCTGTGCCATAGTACAAAGGAATCATTTGCTGACCCTGGGAAATGGGTACACATGTTTGAGATGTACAAATTAGGTAAGCAGACAACTTGCACATTGATTGAATGGAAGTTCTTCCAATTTGGGGAGACCTGTTCCTGGCATGTGGTGGCACCAAGACAATATGTGTCATCAATTTCTCCAACCGTATGTTGTATGCCACCCAAAGCATAAACATCTCCCTTCACTTTTGCAAAATCCTCATGTCGTGGAAACTGGTTGAAGCTGTTAATGTGTCTCATCATTGAAGAAGGGATTTCTTGTAGCACACCACTGAAAGTTGGTTGTGCCATGCCTCTAGATACTGCCACAGTGTATTGAAAGGATTCTGTTCCACAAATGGAGTACTGCCGTGAGTTTCACTATTGGTGTTATTGCTCTGGGATTCCCATTGTGAGGCAGAAGATCAGGCTCCAGCTGATGACCTAAATCCAGGATTGTTTGCTTATTTAACCTGATTTGTTTTTATATAATGGCCTTTGCTTCCAAGGTGGCAAGGTCTGGAAAAGGTCTGAACACTTGAGGCTGTCGTCTTCTACCTCTCTCTGGGTTCATATGTCTGCATATAAGAAAAAATAATTGATCACTTAAAATGATCATACAAAACTTTGATAATCAACACACATCTCAAGTCATTGTAAAATTACATATGTTTGGTAACCATATATATATAAATATATACGTACTCTCACATTTTTTATTGATCTTACAACTTAGAGTAACATATTTTTAGATGTCTGATATTTTTTTTAAATAATGTGCAAATAATACATTTTAAATTATGAATTTGGCAGACAGCCTGTAATTCAGGCAGTGAAAAGCGTGACAAGGCTGTCCATGGGGGCCCCTGCACTGCCCATGTGCAGGGCACCCTGTCTCCGCCAGCCTTTACATGGTGGTGGAACCCTCATGCAAAAGCTGGCGGAGAAGGGGGTCGTAATTCCCAGGGCAGCGATGCCCTGATGGATTAGGACCGCCGGCACCACCACACTGTCGGCTGGTCTAAAAGTGGCAGTGCCAGCAGTTCAACCGTTACGCTTTTGCCATGGTTGTAATATGGAGGTCGGACCATCGCTTTGGCGGTGGTCCAACCACCACTGCGAGTGTGGAGGTCTTAAGACCGCCACACTTGTATAAGAGCACAACACTCGTAATGAGGGCCAGAGCCACTATCAATTTTAAAAACAGTATGGCATTACATTATAATGTGCTAATTGTTTTTTTTTTAAACAGTGTTGCTTCATATTTACATTGGTAAACAACATAGCCACCATTTTGAGTGATGGTGACGCCCTTCACATTTAAAAATCAGGGGTGTAACTGCAAGGGGGATTTTGGGCTGTTACACCCTTCCCCCCCAATAAATGTATTTTCTGATAAATAGTTGGGTACAGGTGCTTTCAGTTGGGTATTGTGAGATGTCAGTCGGATTTCATCAGGAATTTTTGCATCCACACAGAAGGAAAAAGGAAAAAACTCTCTCCCTCTCAGTTTTGAAAGTCCTCAGAAATATTGGTTATTGTGCAAAATATTGTTTTCTTTATTAGTATTCCAACTAATTATCATTCCCCTCCTTTTCCACTGCCCCTTAAGCCCTCTTGTGCATCCTGCTTGTTATATAATATATTTAAACATTATGCGCCAGCCGGATTGTTGGAAAATCTGAAGCTCACACCTCCCAGTCTTACTGGCCAAGCTGTGCCCCTGTTAATAATACACTGGTTCACATCCTAAAATGGTGGCCGCTTGATCTTGCTGTCAAGACACTGGCAATATGACGCCCTTCGGCAGAAGTTGACCGCGTACTAGATGTAACACTCCATGACTGACACAGCCTTAGGCAATGGCAATGCACAAAAGCCAGTGGCTATGTTCGTCTCCATCGCGGATGGCGTACATTGTGTACATGTATGCGGCATTAGGGAAAAAGCTCACTTGCCTCCTAACAGTGCAGCCAAAACCTCCTCCACTTTTGCTGCTGTTATTGACCTCTGGGTGCCAAATTTTACAAAACTGTGTCACAGCAATACAAAATAACTAAGCATCACAAAAATTATGTTTCTTTCTTTTTTTCTTTCTTTCCATGCAGGTCAACGCCCATCTGAAGAAAGAAATCTGGAAGGCCATTGCCAGGAAGGTGCGTACCTTGTGGGTCTACAAACGGTGCAGTCCTAATTGTCGCAAGCGGCGGCAGGACTACGACCCTGGACCACACAGTGACACCCTTAATGGCTTGCATTTTTGCTGTGGCGTATCTGAACCTTGATGGGTAATTGAGAGCCCAACAGCAGAATCAAGGAGATGAGTTCGTTTATTGAGTTCTTATTGTAACTTAACCATTTTGTGTTACAGCAATGATTTATGGAATCAACAAAAAGGTTTACACACATCCAAGGCATGAGAGGATATCTGGAAACTGTAAGTTTTGCATAATGTATATAATGATCAGTTTTGACAATTGATTTCTGTTAGAGGATGCCACTAGATTCCTTATCACAATCAAAGTACTGTTTTGAACAAACACATACCTGCCTAAGAAGAAAAAAGTATCTGCTCTCTGGCGGTGATGGCTGTTCAGTGTATGCCAGTAGCGAAGCTGGCAGTGGTGGTGGTAGCCTCCAGGCCTTCACCTGCAGCCTCGTACGGCTGCCCACTGGGGCTGCTGCTGCTGGCAGTGGTGCTGCTGGCGGCGGGGCAGGTGGTGGTGCTGGCCGTGGTGCAGGTGGTGATGCTGGCCACGGTGCAGGTGGCGGTGCTGGCAGTTGTGGTGGTAGCCTCCAGGCCTTCACCTGCAGCCTCGGTCAGCTACCCACCGGGGCTGCTGCTGCCGCTGGCAGGGGTGCTGGTGGCAGGTGGCGGTGCTGGCCGCGGTGCAGGAGACGGTGCTGGCCGGGGTGCAGGTGGTGGTGCTGGCAGTTGTGGTGGTAGCCTCCAGGCCTTCACCTGCAGCCTCCGATGGCTGCCCATTGGGGCTGCTGCTGCTGGCAGTGGTGCTGCTGGCAGCGGGGCAGGTGGCGGTGCTGGCCACGGTACAGGTGGCGGTGCTGGCCGTGGTGCAGGTGGAGGTGCTGGCAGTTGTGGTGGTAGCCTCCAGGCCTTCACCTGCAGCCTCCGATGGCTGAAGAGTCATGGCTGGGGTTCTGTGCCCCTTCCTGCCCTTCGCAGATGGTGGTGTCTCCTTGCTTCTGCCAGCTGGAGTCTTTTTATTTGCCCTTTCTGGCTGGTTCTGCCTCCTTCCCCTTGCTGGCTGCTGTCCCCTTCTTGCCCTTGCCAGGTGGCAGACCCTTCTTGGCCTTGGCAGGTGTTGCTGGCACACTGGCTGGGCTGACAGGTGCCTCCTTGGAGCCTCTCACAGCTGCAGAAACCACAGTGGCCGTGGACTGGGTGGCTGAGGTGCTGGGCTGGGTTCTGGCCACCCTGGCCCGAGGTAAAGGACGGGGAGGGGAAAGGGTAGGGAATAGGTCAATGTTGGCGAGGAAAAGTTTTTTAGGGACACTGGGGCGGGAAAAGGGTGAAGGTTTGGGAGTGGAGGAAGAGGGAGTGGTTGTAGGAGGTGTCAGTCTGCTGTGTTTGGGTGCAGATGCATGGGCTGGATGCTGTTGTGAGGTGGATGGCCGTTGGGTGTGTGTGGGCTTGCGTTTGTGTTCTTTAGGAGGAGGGGTCACAGACACAGTGGGAGAGGACACTGGGCACATGTGCATGGATGTGGGGGTGGTGACTGCCAGTGAGGGGCATGTAGTGATAGGCGTGCTGGTGATGGTGGTAGTGGATGAGGATGTAGTGCATGCAGATGTGAGTGGAGACGCTACTAGGAGGGAGTGGACGAGGAGGATGAGGAGGACACCATGGAGGCAGTGGATTTTGGTGTGTCTGCATGGGGATGGTGCTTGTGAGATGAACTGTGGTGCTTGTGTTTGCCTGAACCACTTCCGTGTGTTGATTTGGGTGATTGCTGGTCTGAAGGTGTGCTTGGGATAGGCTGGGGTTGAAGGGATTGGGACTGGGTAGAGGAAGTTGGAGGGAGAAGGGTGGAGACAGCGACAATGGCTGCCATCAGTGCAGAGGCCAGAGCCTGGAATGCTCTCTTTTGGGCCGCCACGCCAGAGTGAATGCCCTCCGGTTATGCATTTGTTTGTTTCAAATGCCCTGCTACACCCTGGATGGCATTTAGGGGGTCATTCCGACCCTGGCGGTCAAAGACCGCCAGGGCCGCGAATGACGGAAGCACCGCCAACAGGCTGGCGGTGCTTCCCTGCCCATTCTGACCGCGGCGGTAAAGCCGCGGTCAGAAAACCGGGTCCGGCGGTTTCCCGCCGGATTTCCCCAGGCTGGGCGAATCCGCCATGGCGGCGCTGCAAGCAGCGCCGCCATGGGGATTCTGACCCCCTTACCGCCAGCCTGTTTCTGGCGGTTTACACCGCCAGGAAGAGGCTGGCGGTAACGGGTGTCTAGGGGCCCCTGGGGGCCCCTGCACTGCCCATGCCACTGGCATGGGTAGTGCAGGGGCCTCCTAACAGGGCCCCAGCCTGCTTTTCACTGCCTGCCTAGCAGACAGTGAAAAGCGCGACGGGTGCAACTCCACCCGTCGCACACCTGCAACACCGCCGGCTCCATTCAGGGCCGGCTTCAGTGTTGCAGGCCCCCTTCCCGCTGGGCCGGCGGGCGCTAACAATGTTAGCGCCCGCCGGCCCAGCGGGAAGGTTGGAATGGCTGCAGCGGTCTTTTGACCGCGGAGCGGCCAAATGGCGGTTCCCGCCAGGCGGGCAGCAACCGCCGCCCGCCGGGGTCAGAATGACCCCCTTAGTATGGTTGACTGCCCAACAGAGAGGGATCTCAGGAGGTCAAAAGCCTCCTCACTGAGGGCAACAGGGCTGACTGGGGCAGGGCCTGAGGTGCCTGGGGCGAAGGAGATGCCCACCCTCCAGGGTGAGCAGGCACGGGAAACGCGCTGAGGGGCTGCTGGGAGGGCGGTGCTGGTACGGGGTATGATGGCTGTACCTGTTGTTGGGGTGGGCACAGAGGTGTCTGCCACTGCCAGGGAGCTTCCATCGGAGGAAGAGTCACTGTCAGTAGTGTCCCCTCCTGTCTCTGCCGTGGTGCTCCCCTGGCCCTCTGTCCCACTGGTGCCCTCACCGTCGGTGAATTCGGTCTCCGGCTCATGTGGGATGCAGCTCCCTCCATCGCCGGTGCTTATGCTCCTCTGCCAGATTATGCTGATGCACACAAGGACAGGGTGACAAAAGAAAAAGGGGGGAGACAGAGGATACACTTGGCCAATGCCAGCAACAACACTACCGTTGGTGTACACAACACACAGGGATGAGCTCTGTGCACTAGGCCATGCACTACCAGTTACAATGCTCGTCACCAGCCCATGGGGTACAATGGCGAATGCCATTAGCTGCACACCTGAAACCCACAAGACCCTGCCCAGTAGTAGATGCCCACTAACACTATTGGGGTTGGAGTGCATCTGATCTTGCCCATCATTGAACATACCCTGACATGTTCACCCTGGCCTAGAGGCACCCAGAGCCAACATCCCCCACCCAGGTAAAACCTTAGCAAAATCATGATTCTTGAAGTACTTGAATCTGTACTCACCCCTGCTGTGATGCCTTCAAGAGCCCATCTCCGGATAGGCCACCGTGAGGATGCAGAACATCAGGGGGGTCAGGGTACGACGGGCACCCCTTCCTCGTTGGAAGGCCAGCCCCAGCTGGGCCTCTGCCCTCTTGCTTGCCCAGCGGCACAGGTCTTCCCACCGTTTGCGGCAGTGGGTGCTCCGCCTGTCAAAGACCCCCAGGGTCCGCACCTCCTAGGCGATGGCACGCCAAATACCCTTTTTCTGATGGGCACTGACCTGCAGTAAAAATACAGCAGAAAAGGGATTAGTCATACCGTCCGGACTGTCATACTCATGGCCCACCAGATCCCTCCCATTCCCTTACGCACAGACGTTCCCCACCATACATGCAGCAATCTGCCCAGGACCCCTCACCCCCCCAAACACAGGGCTTACACACACACAGCAATCCATGCATTTATGGCCCACACATCATGCTCACAGTGTACTCACCTGTTTGTCTGGAGGCCCATAGAGTAAAGTGAACTGGGGTAGGACCCCATCCACCAGTCTCTCCAACTCCTCCGAAATGAAGGCGGGGGCCCTTTCCCCAGACACTCGAGCCATTGTTGCTTTCAGACATAGGTCACAGCAGCACTTGCAGTGTAGGTCCTCTTCTGTTGAAGGTCAGGTAGCAAGTGAGTGAACAGATAGAAAATGGTGGTCACGTCTGCGGCTGTGCGTACCGTCACCACCGGGGTACATCGTCATTGGCTCCTGGAACCCATAGGGCCTAATGATAACCAAGGCCATGTTTCGCGGCGGTCGTCAACCGCCGACTGCAACGGCACACAACGCCAGTGGAATTACCTCATTTCCACTTGTCTCTCCTCACAGGTCAGGCAGCCGCCATTTCAGGGGGGCACAGGCCATGGCACCTAACTGTGTCACAGCAGACTTTGGCACATCAACTGACTCTCGTGTTCACATACTGTTTCTGTAAAGGAAGAAATGCATATTAATTTTAACATATGTGTTGATATGACCTTCTGCTCACCGTTTTTAAACCTAGAGTTCAACCGCTGAGGATGAATAGGAGATGGAAACAGACCCCCATGTTCAGACCCCTGGTGGACCTGCCGACAATGGAGGACAGGCACATTATCCTGACCTACAGACTTGATAGTGCCACAATCCAAGAACTGTGTGCCCAAGTGGAGCCAGACCTGATTTCAGCTATACACCACCCCACAGGTATCCCCCCTCTAGTGAAGGTCCTGTAAGTGCTCCATTTCCTGGCAAGTGGTTCCTTCCAAGCAACAGTGGCCATGGCATCAGGGATGTCTCAGCCAATGTTCTCAAACGTGCTGACCAGAGTGTTGCCTGCCCTTCTGAAACACATGCACAGCTACATCGTATTCCCCCAGGTGGAGGATTTGGCCACGGTGAAGGCTGACTTTTATGCTCTGGGACATATCTCCAACATCATTGGTGCCATTGATGGTACAAATATTGCATTTGTCCCCCCCTTCAGGAGAAATGAACAAGTTTTTCAGATATAGGAAAAGCTTTCACTCCCTGAATGTGCATATGGTGTGTTTGGTGGACCACTACGTATCTCATGTCAATGCCAAGTATCCTGGCTGTATGCATGATGCCTTTATCTTAACAAATAGCAGCATTCCATATGTGATGTCTCAACTCCAGAGGCACCGGGTGTGGCTAATAGGTGAGCCAATGGTCCCCACCCAGTTGTTGTAGGTATATGGGTGTGGGTTTGGCCCTAAGGGTGAGTGTGTGGCTAACAGGTACCCCTTGAATATTTGCAGGTGACTCTGGGTACTTCAATCTCTCATGACCAATCTCTCGTGACTATTTACCCCAGTGAGGAATGCCAGGTCAAGGGCAGAGGAACGTTACAATGAGGCACATGGGTGAATAAGGAGGATCATTGAGAGAACCTTTGGCCTTCTGAAAGCCAGATTCTGGTGACTCCATCTGACAGGTGGATTCCTGTACTACTCACCCAAGAAGGTGTGCCAGATCATCGTTGCATGTTGCATGTTGCATGTTGCACAACCTGGCCTTGAGACGCCAGGTGTCTTTTCTGCAGGAGGATGAGCCTGGAGATGGTTGTGTGGCAGCGGTGGAGCCTGTGGACAGGGACAAAGGAAGAAGATGTGGACAACAGATGTACACTCATTCAACAGTACTTCCAGTGACACACAGGTAAGACACTGTAACTTCCCCTTCCATTGCAGTATTGTGTTTCACATTGAACATGGCAACCTGATTCCCCATTTCTATGGCCTCCTACTTACCCTCTGGCATCTCTATTTTCAGATCTCTGTGCCCCACTCTGGCGTTTACTGCTGCCCACTACAGGTCATACCTATGTTAATATTAAAGTACATTTGAATTGCAATGTTTACAGTTTGTGAAACTAATACAGTTGTCATATAATTCACAGAGTCCATACTTGAATTTGTTTAAAGGGTGTTTATTTATGTGCTAATAGGTGTAGGGGCTATTGCAATGGGCTGGGTTGCTGATGGAGGAAAGTCCAGGGTAGAGTCCATAGTCCATTCTATTTGTATCACAGGTGCAGTGTCCAAAGGGGCATAGGAAGTGGAGCAATGGCAGTTCAAGGTGGACAGGGTGACAGAGTGGGACAGAAGTGTGACAATCAGGAGAGCCCTATTTCCTGGCAGGGGTCTTGGCAATGTTCGCTTGGATCGCAGGGACAATTTGCGGGGTGGTTCTCCTTCTGCAGGGGCTGAGGTGCTGGTGACCTGTTGGTCCTGTGGAGGGGCCTCCTCTCCACTAGCGCTGGCGGAGTTGGAGGGCTGTTATTCAGTTTGGCTAGTGTCAGGGGCCTATTGGTGTGCCACTGCCTCACTCATGGTGTTGGCCATGTCTGACAGCACCCCTGCAATGGTGACCATGGTGGTGTGGATGTCTTTCAAGTCCTCCCTGATACCCAGGTACTGTCCCTCCTGTAGCCACTGGGTCTCCTGCAACTTGTACAATATATGGCCCATGGTCTCCTGGGAATGGTGGTATGCTCCCAGGATGTTGGTGAGTGCCTCGTGGAGAGTCGGTTCCCTGGGCCTGTCCTCCCCCTGTCGCACAGCAGTCCTCCCAGCTTCCCTGTTGGGCTGTGCCTCTGTCCCTTGAACTGTGTGCCCACTGCCATTGACCCCCAGGTCCCTGATCATCCTGGGTTTGTGGGATTGCCTGGGGTCCCTGTAGTGGTGGACACACTGCTGATTAACGTGTCCTGGGGACAGAGGGATGGGCCCGCTGGGTGGGTGCTGTGCTGGTGGGTTGGGACTGTGGCTGGGTCACCGACCGTCCAGAGGTCCCTGATGGGCCAGGTTGGTCATCGTGATCCAGGCATGCAGAGCTGCTGTCATCATTTTGGGACTCTTCAGGGTGGGACTGGATGTGGCTGGCACCTCCTCTCCGGTGACGTAGAGTGGGGTTCCTTTGGGGATGTGAATGCAGTGTTATTGTATCTGCGTGTGCCATCTTGTGCATGGATATGTTTCCCTCTATGGTTGTTATTAGCAAGGCAGTTTTGGCTTGTGTGAGTTGTGCTTGGTTTGGCTAAGTGATTGTCACTAGTGTGCATGCTGTGGTGATGGGTGTCCATGCAGGTCTGTGATGGGGGTCCATGCATTGGTGTTGCATGCAGGGCATGGTATTGGGATGGGTGGGTTGTGATGGTGGGGCATATGTGAGGTGGCGGGGTGATGGGGTTGAGGGGTGGGCTGTTGTTTGTGATGGCATGCAGGTAGGGTAGGGGATAAAGTAGTAAAAATTTGACTTACCAGAGTCCAGTCCTCCTGCTACTCCTGCGAGGCCCTCAGGATGCATGATCGCCAAGACTTGCTCCTCCCATGTTGTTAGTTGTGGGGGAGGTGGTGGGGGTCCACCGCAAGTCCTCTGTACAGCTCCCTGGTGTCTTGCTACCACCGAACGCACCTTCCCCCCTAGGTCAGTCCATCTCTTCCTGATGTCATCCCTTGTTCTTGGGTGCTGTCCCAAGGCGTTGACCCTGTCCACAACTCTCCGCCATAGCTCCATCTTCCTAGCAATGGACATCTGCTGCACCTGTGATCCGAATAGCTGTGGCTCTACCTGGATGATTTCCTCCATCATGACCCTTAGCTCCTCCTCTGAGAACCTGGGGTGTCTTTGTGGTGCCATGGGTGTAGTGTGAGTGGTATGTGTGAGGGTGTGTGGAGTGATGGTGTTATGTGGCTCAGATTCAGTGGGTGCTCCTGGCTTGTCTCTTTCTCAGTTGACGATATTTTTTTTGTTGTAAGTGGTTGTGGGTATTGTGGGTGTGTGTTGTATATTGGATTGGGTGTGTGGGTGTGTGGATGTGGTGTTTGTATGTGTGTCAGGTGTGTGTAGTTTGAATTGTCAAATGTGGTGTAGTTTTGTTAGTGTGTGTGTATTTTGAGCGCAGCGGTGTGTACCGCCAATGGTTTACCGCGGTTTACTGTCCGCTGCGGTGATTCGTGGGTCATGACGCTGTGGGCGTATTTCTGTTCCTGTAACAGTGTGGGTTTTGCTACCGCCACTTTATCACTAACCTTTGGTCTGGCGGACTTGTGTCTGGGTCTGTATAGTGGCAGATTTCTCTGTGTGGGTCATAATACCCGTAGCGGTATACCGCCGCGGTCACGGTATGTTGGCGGCCGTCAGCATGGAGGTAAGCGGCATTTACTGCTAATGTTGTAATGAGGGCCTATGTCTAAAATAGCATTGAACAGGGTCAAAGTCAAAAGTTCAGGCTGACCATGACAAAGTGCAGGTCAGACACAGTGCCAGATTAGTCCTGCTTAAGATTTACCTTCTCAAATTTTGTGCCAAGAGTCCTGTTCACTTTGGAGAGGGGCACAGAGAACAAGGAGAGAATCATGGACAGTAGCCAGTGTTAAGCGAAGAGCATGCTGGACAACATGGACAGGCAGTCTGGAGCTTCGTGTTGGTGGTCCCCAGCAGGCTGTTGGTGCTGCTGTGCATAGAGAAGAGCTGGCAGCAGTTCATTCTGATTTTCGGTGTGGAGACGTGGTCTCAATGCGAATGAGCCTGTTCTCTGTTGCGAAGAGCCCCTAAGCTTGATTTAAGAGCCTGAGAGCCTTACCAATGGACCAGAACATGGGAGGCACCACCCCTGAAAGGTCAGGAACTCCCTGAAGCTGGGTCACGGTGTTGGTTGGGGAGCCTTTTATCTCCCTGAGTCTCAGATCAGGAGGCCAGCACACTAGCCCTTGGAGTCACTCTCTGGTCCTGGGTTCAAGATGAAGTGGCAGGTCAATTTCTTCTTCCCCAGGCACGTGGGCAGCAGGTCAGCCTAGCAGGGCAGCAGTTCCTCTGCAGCAACAGTCCAGCAGACTGATAGTCCTTGTAGCAGCACATCAGTCCTTCTTTTTATCATAGTATCCACAGGTCCAGAAGTGTACTGAAGAATTAGTGTCCGAGGTCCAGTATTTATACCCTGTTGTGCCTTTGAAGTGAGGAGAAGCTTCTAAAGATATGCCTTTGAAGAGCACAGATGCTCGGCCTTCCTGGCCCTGGCTCCCAGCTAACAACAGGGGGTATGCAGCCCTTGTGTGAAGGCAGGTCACAGCCTATTCAAGTGTAATTGGGGCTAGGCCCAGCTTCTCCCACTCATCCTGCCAGTGATGGCCCATCCAGCTACACCTTAGCCCCACCATGGTGTGTGGCTGTCTAGAAGGAATACACAAATCCCAATTGTAAGCTACACCCAGTCATGTGACCCAGAGACAGGCATTAAATGGCTATGGTAATAAAATGCCAACTTTATAAAAGTGGCATTTTCAGAATTGCTATTTAAAATCTGACTTCACCATATGTTAGGGTTTTAAATTGTGGGTTTAAAGATACCAACCATGAACTGGTTACTTGTTCCCATTTGGAAACTACACTTGAGAAAAACATAATAAGGTAATTCCAATGTTATCCTATGAGAAAAATGGCACTTGTAGTAGTGAAAAACAAATTTAAGAGATTTTCATTAACAGGACATGTTGTGGGCTCCCCTTTGTTTGGGCACCATTATTTTAAACTTTAAGCCTGTAGCTTGTGCCCCTTTGCACGCCTACAGGTTTGACTCATGTTATTCATTTTCATATATTTGAGCACAGCCAGCTTTTAACTTGCTGTTTTCATATTTTAATCAGTTGTCATTTCTAAGAAGACATAGCTGTATGCATTGCACATTTTATCTGCTCCTCGCAAGCTTTTTGGTTTGTGCCCTGATCAAGTTATGGAGCCAACCCTCAGTTTTAGCCATATTATCACATCAGGCCTGTTCTTAGAACACTTCAAGATTTGTTATATAGACACCACACAGGCCTAAGAATGGCAGAGGGCATTCCAGTGATGGCCATCTGTGGTGATCTCATACATTCTACATTCCATGCTGTACGTGGAATGTGGAATGAGTTCCTTGGGGGCATTCCAGAGGGGACAGTTATAGAGAGCAGTCGGAGCAGTCATTGACTGTGGCCAATAAAGATCCAACTTCATTGAACTGATCATCGGTGTTCATTCAAATTTTTATCACCACAAAATCTGGGGACGGGCTGACAACAGTCAAGAACCCACTTCCAGTTTTTCGTGACCTCGAGGGATTCTCTTTCATTGAGCGCGATGAGTGTGAAGAGATTGCGGACTGCGCTACACGGTTTCAGGCCACTTGTTTTTGTTGTGAAGTTTTGACAGGCTCTGTGTTAGACACCCATCATGTACGTTCATTTCACTTCAATTTTAAAACTTGTGATGTGATCATTACTTCCGCTCCCCAGCGGTCTCCTCCGTGTGCTACATAGCCTCACGTGCATCCATCATCATGCACATTCAAGCATGTCCAGCATCACGTTACATCATTAAGTACATTCAGCCTTACGCACGTTGAGGCACCCACGCTACGTGGCACGTACAAATACATATGTCAGCCATATTTTGGGAAACTGCGATCCGCTCGCATGATACGTACGGCGGACATAATTTGGCAAAATCCATTACAGAAATGTATGATCCACACTCATAATACATAGTGACACATACAGCGATCAAACCCCTCACAGAAGCATGCGATCCACAGTCATAGTAAGCCCGTCAAAGAAATGTGTGGATTTCACTGCGATCGGCACGTACTGTATAACAAACCCACTGTGATCCACACACACAATACTCACAAGAAGGTGGATTTTAGCTGCGACCCCCACAAATAAAATCACTGCGATCCACACGCATAATACTCAGGAGTTTGCAGATTTTACTGCGATCCGCATGCATTAGGGAGCCACTGAAATAGAAGCAAAGGAGTGTTAAACAAATTTATTTTTACATACTACTACAACACATTATCATAGTTATTATGCAGAGTGTCAACACTCCGCCACGTTTTTACAAACACCTGGAGATCCACCAATACCTTGGAGAAGTTGGCATAGGGATTTCACTAAATATTTAGGAGCTATAGATGGTAATAAATAGTGACCAGCGAGAATAACTTTTTTTATCAGAACACAATTTAGGGTTTGAAGGTTAATCCACTATGAACACTTACCACCATACGCAGTACTGGACTGTGAAGCAGATGACATTAATGAGTTTCAACTTGCAGTAAAAAAAATTGAAAAGCAGTTGTATGTTCAACCAAGCTTGATAGTAAATAGACATAAATTGTTCACACAAGCACAATGTCAAGATTAATCAATTGACAGGTATGTAACAATTTTATGTACATTAGCTCCCATTTGAATGCTTTACTGCACAACGTATTCGTGATCAAATAGTGGCACACTGCTGGGATAAGAAAGTTCAAGAAAAACTGTTAACGTTAAAAAATCTTTCTTTGACAGAAACAGTGAGAATTGAAAAAGTGTAGAAAATTCTCAAAAAGCCTGCAAGGAACTATCACAAAAAGAACACGTTTGAGTAAGCGCAGTCAAAATTAAAGGGAACTTAAACGATTATGCTAAAGAACAAACCAAGAGACCAACACAGAACCAAAATGAAGAAGAATTCTTCAGCAGAAGAAACATATGTTTCAGATGTGGTAATCCTAGACATGGTACAACACACTCCCATGTCCAGCTAAAAATTTCAGGTGCAGAATATGTGGGAAAATAGGGTATTTTGCTAAAGTTTGTCAAAGTAGTAAAACACCTGATAGAGTGAATGTGATGGAAGAACTTGATCCAAATGAAAGCTCTTGCGATGAAGTGAACCCAGAGAAAGATATAATACTAGTGGTCCAATGTGAGGAACATAACTGTATAAACCCTTATGAAAACATTGAGGTTGATGGGAAAAAACTACACCTATTATTAGATTATGGGGCAAGGATGACCATAATTACTGAATAAATGCTATTGCAAACATATGGGGTAAAGAACTTGTTACCCTCTCACAGAAACCCTGTGTCATACGATGGAAACAAAATATCTCATTGGTTATTTTGAAGCACGTATGAAATATAAAAACAAAGGAATTCTTGGGAAAGTTTATGTAGCTAAAAAACGTTTGAATATACTTGGGTGGTATCACCAGGAATTATTCGGTATGACATTAAGACCAGGGAGGAGTGTTCAAGTTTTGTTAGTTACAGATGAGTTAAATGATGGATCTCTGGTAGTTCAAGACAAACAACCCAGGAATATTTGGTTACAAAAGTTCAAAAAGGTGTTCAGTAATAATTTGGGTAGGATTACAGGTTTCAAACATAAGATCAAAGTACAAAATGGTGCTGCACCTGTAAAGCATAAATTGAGAAATGTACTCTTCAGTGTACATCAAGATTTATAGAGTATTTTCAAACAAATGGTTGTTGATGGAGTTATAGAATCTATAGAGTCATCATTTTGGTTATCTCCATTGGTCATTGTACTAAAAGAAAAATTGACAATTAAGAGTTGGTGTTGATTTGCATAGTCTGAACAAGGTCATATGGGTCAATTCACATCCTTTTCCATGTATTGATGACATCACATCTACTTTTCCTAGAAAATAAGTTTTCAGAAGAATAGGCTTATCTTTGGCATATCATCAGTTGAGCTAGACAAAACTTCAAGGCATTACACAGCTTTTGTGTCACCTTTTGGCACTTTTCAATTCAAAAGGATGCCCTTTAGGTAGGCGCCACTGCTCCTGTCTTTCAGAGGGTTTTAGAAAACATCCTTCAGGGTATCGAAGGTGTCGTAACTTTTCAGGATGATATACTGATCGCTGGTGAGAGTGAACGTCCGCATAATGAAGCAATGAATAAAGTATTACAAAGATTACAAAAATATGATGTAGAAGCTAATGTAAAAAAAAATGAGTTTGGTAAATCCAACATAGAGTACTTAGGTCATTTTATCTCAGAAGATGGGGTTAAACTAACACCATGTTTCGTAGAAGCGATCGTTAGTGCACCTGAACCAAAAACAAAAGACCATGTTGCATCTTTTCTGGGTTTATATGAATTTTTTTCAAAATTCATTAAGGAATTTTCTACTAAAACAGCAAAATTACAGGAAGTCTTCAAGAAAAATAAAGAATTTTTGTGGGATGCACAATCACAGGAAGAATTTAGAGCACTTAAAAATGACATAGTTGAGGCAGGAATTTTAGCACTATTTGATCCTATTGAACCTTGAACTATTACTTTAGATGCTAGTAACGATGGTATGGGGGCAATGTTTTCCCAAGAAGACAAAAACAATCACAAACAGACTATAGGGTTTGCATCACGTTCTTTGAGAGTCAACGTAAAGGTTTTTTCCATGTTAGAAAAATAGTTATTGGCTTGCTGTTGGGCTGTTGAGCGATTCAAGAACTATGGCGGTCATTCCGACCCTGGCGGTCATAGACCGCCAGGGCCGGGGACCGCGGATGCACCGCCAACAGGCTGGCGGTGCATCCAGGCCAATTCTGACCGCAGCGGTAAAGCCGCGGTCAGAAAAGGGAAACCGGCGGTTTCCCGCCGGTTTTCCCCTGGCCTGAAGAATCCTCCATGGCGGCGCTGCAGGCAGCACCGCCATGGGGATTCCGACCCCCTTCCCGCCAGCCTGGTTCTGGCGGTTTTGACCGCCAGAACCTGGCTGGCGGGAACGGGTGTCGTGGGGCCCCTGGGGGCCACTGCAGTGCCCATGCCAATGGCATGGGCACTGCAGGGGCCCCCTAACAGGGCCCCACAAAGATTTTCAGTGTCTGCATAGCAGACACTGTAAATCGTGACGGGTGCAACTGCACCCGTCGCACCCTTTCCACTCCGTCGGGTCCATTCGGAGCCGGCATCCCCGTGGAAGGGGGTTTCCCGCTGGGCGGGCTGGCGGCCTTCTTGCGGTCGGCCGCCAGCCCAGCGGGAAACTCAGAATGACTGCCGCGGTCTTTTGACCGCTGTACGGTCTTCTGGCGGTTCCCGCTTGGCGGGCAATGACCCCCTATATTTGGGGGAGGAAGTTTACACACAAGACTGATCATAAACCACTAGTGAACATCCTTAGTGGAGAAGATATCAAAGAACACACTCCGAGAATTGCTAGATTGAGTTCAAAACTACTAAAGCATGATTTCAAAGTAGAGTATATTGCTGGTGGGAAAAATATTAGGGCTGTTTATTTGTCCTGTTCACCAATCAATTTGGATGAGAAAATAGAGTTGGTGGATGAAGAAGATGAAGAGTGTCTGTTTGCTGTTGTAGATGTGTGTGATGGGAACAGTTTTATGGAGCCTGAGTGGAGCGAAGAAATGTTAAAAGATGAAGATATGGTATGCATAAAGAACTATTTGACCCATGGTTGGCCCAAGGGAAGTTCTCTGCCAATAAATGTACAAGCCTATACTAAAGTTGCAAACAAATTATCGGTTGAAGACAATTATATTTTGATGGGGAACCATAAATTCATTCCACCCAGAGGCTTAAGAGACAAAATCACTATGATTGGTCATCAAGGATTTTTAGGACAAACCATTACTAAGAGAAAGATAAGAGAGTGTTATTGGTGGCCAGGTATGGCTTTGAATTAGTTACTTGTGTGAGAAATTGTGTGATCTGTACAAACAGTGACAAAGTGTTGAAAACTCAACCAACACCAAGTATTGTGCCTGTGGGACCCTGGATTAAGCTAGCCAGACAATCTAGATTTGTGTTTGTCTTTGTGGTGGTGGACTATTGTAGCAAATGGTGGGAAGTAGAGTTAATGGAGGAACCCAATACAAATGTGATTATTAAAAGTTTGAAGAGATTATTTGCGAGGGAAAGAGTCCCTAAAGAATTAGTGTAAGGCAACAGGGTATACAAACTAAAAATTCAAATTGAGGGGGACAATGAGCACACCATTAAAGTGATCTTCTGGTGAGGATTAACACTAAGCTATGATATTCTATTGGAGGAACAAGATTGGCCACCAGAATTTGTCCATATGCTCCCACAAGGGGAAGGTGTCATTCTGCCTTCTTTTTTTGGTTCTTGTTACTGATTAAGTAAAAACAGCCTATGCCACAGATTGGGCACTGGAGCAGGCTTCAGCGCTGTACCGCACCCATGTGAGTTGGGATTGGGATTCTCCTCATCATGTCATACCAATACGATTCAATCCACAAACACAACCTCAATATCCATTAAAACATGAGACCAAAGCCCCAGTGAGTGAAATTCTCTCATAACTTGAATACCAGGGAGTAACTGAACCCTGTGTATCTACTATGAATATCCATTTGTTTCCTGTTGCTAACCTGGACCCCTTCTATAGAATAGTCTTAGTTGACGGATACTTAAACAGTCATGCACGCACATTTGCCATTCAAACTTCATGTAGTATAGCACTTATTACCAAACTTAGGGCAGAAAAAATACAAAACAACCTTGAATATTTTCAACGGTTATTTCTAACAAAATCTAGCACCTGAAAGGCAGGATCTAAGCACATTTTCATCATTGGGTTCTCAACACCAAATTTATGTCTCCCGTAAGGGTATAAGAACAACCATGATTGTTCATAGCCAGTGTGACATCAATATTGTATGCTATTGATCCTGAGGCATTGTTCTATGTAGATGATATTTATCTGAAAGATAATGATCTCAATACACACCTAGCCAGGATATTTCTCATTGTTTTGAGATTTGCTGACCATGGCTTCAAATTCAATTTCAAGAAAACATAGTTGGCTTTTCTTAGTGTTCTTTTTCTAGCATGCGAGTTATCAAATGAGAGGAAGAGCCGGGCACCACAGTTCTTAAAGAAGTGTGTGCAAATAAACCACTAAATAACATTTAAAAAAATGCAATCATTGTTTGTTAATTTTTTACTTTGGCGAACTTGCATTCCAGATTATGAGCAATGCATCAAACCACTTCATGATTTAATACATCCTGATTTCTCAAGCAAACATTGGACACCACAACACACACACATTCTCAGATCATTACAGACTGACATGCTTGAAGATAAACACTTAAACACACATGTAAATAAAACAAATCTAGTAATCCTGGTCATTCCAGGCACCATGAGATTCACATATGTCCCATTCAATGAAGTGACACAGTACCAATAGTGTACAAATCACATCTATATTCCAATGCAGAAAAGGTTTTTGCACCAACAGTGACTGCAGTTCAGATGGCGGTCATAAAGGAGAAGCCACAAGCCCAAGGTGAGTGCATTATTGTCGTTTTCCCTATACCAGCCCTTGAGGCAGTCACAAAATTAAGCATTCCAAATATAAAAGCACTGCATTCACATTGGATGTAAAGGGCTACCTCCTTTACTGCCTCTGGAGTTGATTATGTTTTAGATCCAAAATTACAGACCCGAGAATTTCTCCAGTATGAACCTGAATACTCCATTTCTACTAACTTCATGCCTCTTGACCAGTACAGAATCATCATTTACACCAATGGTTCAGCTCAACATGCTGTAGGTACAAAACATCAGTACTCTGGTGGTTTGCGCAGCCGTTCGTGGAATAATGAGGGATGATGGACTCTATCCTTAACAAACCTACATGCAGATCCTAGGGGACTGTACAGCACAATTTGCAGAGGTCAAAGCTTTGATTTTGGGACTGGACAATACGGATCCTGAGCTGACTACACTAATTCTGCATGATTTGTACTATTGTGTCCAGACCTTACTGAATACTTACACTACTGGTGCCTTAATGCATTCAGAGATTCAAAAGGAAACACCATAAAACACAGATTCTCATGGGGGAAACTGGCTGATCTTAAAGACAAGCTGCAGTGTAGTACATACATTGGATCACTAATGTAGTGGAATACACATTGTAGGAAACTCATTGGCTGAAGAAGTAGCCAAATCTACAGTTGCGACAGCTTCTGTTGCTGCGATAACTCATTCTCAAACAAGGGTGGCTGATGAACTATTGGCTGCCACGAGTACCTCAACTGATGGCAAGCCCTTACCAAAAGCATACCCTACCAAATATTCTTACAAATGAAGTGCCCAACACATTGTTTTTGCTACAATACCAGGGGTGGGTGATCATGTGATCCCCAACCAAGATCACCAGCTAGATTTGATTAAAGCAGTTCATGAGGGCTTTGCTTCTGCCAGGCTGGTGGGGCAGCTATCATCTCACTACTACAGAAACTTTATTAGTGGCATGGTCCCTAACAGACCAAGCACTATGTCCTTAGTTGTGACATTTGCCAACAAATGAAAGGTTCCACCATCAAATGCCCACCGCAGACACCCATCCTAATATCCAATAAACCTTTGCAGTGTGTGTACCTGGATCATTGCAGTCCTTTACAACCAGATGGTGCACACAAGTATATTTTACTTAATATAGATTCTTGCTCCAGATTCCTATGGGTGTGGCCACAACGATCAGCAGTCACTCAAACTGGTATTAAAGATTTGCAAGTCTTCATCTGGACATAGGCAGTTGCAGCATTCCACTTGGACCAGGGCCCTGCATTTGCCTCCAGGGCATTCAGTGACACCAAGGCAGCGATGGGTGTTGGGGTGCATTATTCCTCACTGTACCATCCTGAGGGAAATTCAGTAGTGTGGAGAAAGAACCAAGACTTAAAGCAATGCTTAAAAGCTAGGTTAATAGGTTCAGGTTATAGTCGGCTCCATCACTTGTACAGAGTCCAGAGAGCATTAAATAATCTACCTACAAGGTCTTTGGGAGGGCATAACCATTACGGAGTCCTGTGTGGCATCCCTATGTACATCCCAGATCTTGATGGTCTTGGTTAGGTGGTGGCAAATATACCTTTTGACATAAATTAATGTGTCACTGCCTTGCAAGGAAATACAACAATTATGTGCTGAAAATTCATCAGCACATGCCGCCACCTTGGAAATTAGGAATCTGACAACTTCCACAGGCTGGATTCCAAAAGTTGGGGATCTAGTTTGAGAAAAGATACCTGTGAAAAAGGAGTCTGACACATCCTACACAGTGCCAGTTCCAGTTCTAGGAATACAAGGTACCAAAACTGTCATCCTACCACCTCTGCCTGGTTCTAAAGACTATAGTTTTGTCTTTATTGATCAAGTCAAAATTCCATCATGTGGCCAATCCTGCAAAGTAGACCCCAAGGATTCCTTGTCAGTTACCTTGACCCTCTCACTATCATTCAGTATATACCTCTTCAAGCATTAAACAACGCTGAAATTATTTCCATGAGGTTGTGGAGGGTGGAGAATGAACTTTTGTTGATTCCTATCACCACTACATCAACACGAAATGGCCAAAGCATAAATCTGCAATTTTCCAGTGAAACACAAAAGATTGGAATTGTTTCTGACAAACCACCTATGGATAAATCTACCAGTTTCATTTTGCTAACACTGGCTCCAGTCTTTGCACAAACTGCTTCTGGTTATTTTGCCTACATGGGTGACTTTTCTTCAAACTCTTCAGCATCAGCTAGTGCGCCTTTATCTAGCATACAGAGGCTATTTCGTTAGCTTAAACAAAATTATTGGGTTTGTCCATGGTACTATTTGTGGATAGTATTAACATTGCTTGACTTTCTTCTATGGATTGGATTTGTTTTCTTTTTTCTATTGATACAAGGCCACTATCTTCTTTAATGCTCTGTTGTTGAACTGATGGGTAAGGTTTTAAAGCCTTATTGTTCCTCACATAAAGTGTGAAGAGATGTGTCCCTTCTGAACATTTCAGCTGTTCCAGTTCCAGTTGGGATTGGTTTGGATGAGGTGCCCTGTAATCTATTTGGTCCTACAGAAATGATTCAAATGCCTAATATGTTTAAAATATCAATGAATTACATTATTACATTAGGGGTTGTTTCTGATGACTGGGATGTAAAGACAGTTGAGGCTTTGTGGGCTTGAATATTGCACAGTATTTGAAAGTGAAGATGTATATATGAATGAATATAGCAAGTTATGGGGAAATGTTCTGTTGTCTTCATTATGGGCATCATTTTTTACACCGAGCTAGTGCCCCAAGAGTAGTCCTTTACTATACACAATGGGAACATTGTCCAACATCACCAGTGAGTTCCAAAACTTAGGTAGAAAAGTTTGCTTATTTTTGTGGGCATGTTGTTAAAAATGCTGAGTCCTATTACTTGAAATTACCAAATTCGAAAGCAAAGAAACCATTACTAACCGACACTAAATTGGTTTATTTGGATGCCTTTGTTTCCCTGTTGTCCATAGAAGGTTATGAATATTGGAAAAGATTGATTGATTTGAAAAGTGTTTGGTGAACGAAAGACTGGAAAATACAATGCATGGAGAATTTATTTAGAGCGTTTTTGATTCTGTTGCAAATTATATTTCTAAATAACACTGTACCCAGCATTCCCTCCGTAGCTGAATTTAAGAATTGGAAAAATATTTGGAATGTCACAGAAGAACAGCTCAATGGTTATGTTCAAAACAGTACCTTTAATTCATCACTTTTAGGTCCCAACGGGACATGGTTGTGATGTACATTTTATCAACTCTACACAAGGTTTTAGATCGAGCAGACTCGACCCTCTTTATGTCACCACACTGCACACAGGTATTGTCACCACAGACATCATGCAAACTTTGTCAACAATAGTAACAATGTTCCACATTAACAGCTGTAAAAGAAAGCCTTAGTCTCCTCTCTGAAGGTGTTTACTTAAAAGATGTCTTGTTAGGTCCTAGAAAACCACGCTCAAAACTTTTCTTATATGTTATATATAATGAAATTTTGAAGTTTTCACAAATAAAAGCTGCTGCACACTTCAGGAAAATAGATAAGGAGAATATGAAGAAAGCATTGGCTGTTGTCGATAATGGTATGAACATATTGTCCACTCACATTTACACATTAAATAATATTGGGTCTTCTGCAATTGGCATTATTCAAAATTACATGTCATTCTTACACCATGGACAAAGTCAACTTAGGTCCATTATGCAGCTCAGTTGGACTTTACAAGTTCTGAAAAGTGCCTGCGTGCCCTGGAAGCACATTAACTCTAAGGAGTTATTTGCAGCATTTAACCATACATGCAAACAAAAGATAATTGCTAAGAAAGAAGCTAGTTACACTATGCTTAATATTGAGAAATTAGAAAAGGTGCCTTTTACCATAGGTGAAACACCATCACCTTTGCGGTTAATACATGGAGTGATCTCATTGCCAAAATCAACATTTCAATTCAGCCCGTGTTTGAAACATTTTCCTGTTGGAAAGCTTGAGCAGTTAGGGGATAGTTACATCCATGAGGTGTGGGAGTTATCCTTTGATTTCAAATGCCTAACCAGGGAAACAGAGGTTTTTCTTAGTGTTGCAACTGTGCAACTTCTGTAAGCCATTCTATGATTTGTAAACAGGTGGCTTTGCATGGCACATGTAATGCATCTGTAGTGAATTTAGCTTGTTAGTTGAAGGGTATTCCCATCTCTTTCTTTCACCCAATGTTCCAGTTACTTTTGAATGGGAATCACTTGATGCTGAGTGATCAAGGCTGCTATGGGATGAGAGCAGCTGTCACTTCCGTGATTTCTATTTCTCAAATAATGACTTGCTGTGGAAATGTGCTTTCCCTCCACACATGAGAAAAAAGTAGCGGATATGTGGCCTCACATTGCTACTTATACTGTACATTTTGACAAGCTTAGCAGACTGAAAGCACTTTTGTTTCAAAAACACATAGCTCTCACATCATCCCATAAAACCAATGACCTACAAGTGTTGAGGTCATCAGCAGAGATACAGTCCCTATTAAGCACCAACTTTCCAAAACACTTCAGTGAATTGGTTAGTCAGTCTCATCTTGAATGCATCTAACACCACTGGGATTGAACACATTTTTAAGGCTGTAGGTTCTGGATTTGTCAGCACTTTCCAGACTGTTTGAAGTTATACCTTTAGCCATTCACTCACTTTTTTGAGTGTTTTCTTGGAGGATTAATGATAGTTTTGGCATTAATTGGTTGTATACTGCTGTTGCTATTTTTTGATCCACAATGGCTGCACCATCTCAACTAAGAGGAGTGATGGAGCTTCCACCAGCCCACCTGTGTCATGTGCCCCTGATGCAGTATTTTGGAGCATCACTGTTGGAGGAACTTGACAAGAACTGGTCACTGCCATTTTGACCAGATCTGAACTGAGTGCAGCCTGTCTTCCGCTGCTTATGGTGCCCTTTTGAATGCGCACTGGAAGTGTGTCTTGCCTTGTGGACAAAAATCGAATTTTCTCGATGAGGGTTAATTGCCAGACCTTTCCAAGGCGATTGTGGTTGTTGCATGACGCCTTCTATGAGCTGCCCTTTTTGGATCTAGTGGCTCCTGGTGCCTCAACATCTGGCGTGGCACGGAAGGCTGCCCTCACAGCCACAACTATGGCTGAGATGATGACTCACGTGTGCTCCTTCCACCTTTTGACTGATGAGGTGGTGGTTGCATCATCTGACAAAGTGGGGTCTATCTTGGATTCCATCTCCACTGATGTGCTTGCTGAGCTCCAGTGGGATTCTGATGACTTTTAGATGGCATTTTTTGAATTTACTTGTTTTTAACTTGGCCTTATGATTTACCTGGTCTGCTTGTCAACTTAGACCTTTTATTTCTTTATGTATATGTTTTCAGCCAGCTTTTAGGTAGTTGGCATAGTTTTAGTTAATTTTTGAGGTCCTGTGTGTGGCTGTCTAGGAGGAATACACAAAGCCCAATTGTCAGCTACACCCAATCATGTGACCCAGAGACAGGCACTAAATGGTCAAGGCAAGAAAATGCCAACTTTCTAAGACTGGCTTATTTGGAACTGCAATTTAAAATC
The DNA here is from genome assembly GCF_031143425.1 of Pleurodeles waltl. NCBI lineage: Eukaryota > Metazoa > Chordata > Amphibia > Caudata > Salamandridae > Pleurodeles > Pleurodeles waltl. The sequence goes on from NC_090443.1 coordinate 904,838,532, forward strand.
AAACTACACCATAACTTAGCATTTTAAATTGTGATTCCAAGGCATCCAATATGAACTAATTACCTGTTCTCGTTTGAAAATGATACTTATAAAATGTAATCATGTAATTTGTATGTTATCCTATAGGAGAGGCAGGCCTTGCAGTAGTGATAAATTAATTGAAGAGTTGTTCACTACCAGGACATGTTAAGCTTAAAGCACATGTCCTATTTCTTTTAAATACATTGGACCCTTCCATGACCTACCCTAGGGCGATTTATTAGTATCACAGAGGGAGGGTTAGGTCTTGTAAAAGGTTTCTGTTGCCAGGTCGAAATGTTGTTTATAACTGCACACACAGGCTGCAATGGCAGACCTGGGACATGTTTTAAAAGGATACTTAAGTAGGTGGTACAATAAGTGCTAAAAGACCCACTAGTGGATTTTAACTTGCAAGTCCTGGGTACCTGTAGTACCACTTTACCAGGGACTTACCCATCAATTAAATGTGCCAATTGGGTGTAGGCCAGTGTCACCATATGTAAAGGAGAGAGCACAAGCATGTTAGCACTGGTTAGCAGTGGTAAAGTTCACCGAGTCCTAAGGCCAACAAAAAATGAATTCCGCAAAACAGAAGGATTGAAGGCAAAACGTTTATGGGAAGACCACCCTAACACTGACAGATCTAATAGATATTCTCCACAATTGCACTCTGGGAGGCCTTCAAAATTGTTATAAGGGATAGGCAATAACTTACATTACAGGCAAGTCGTGTAATAGGTTTTGAGAGATAGCAAGTCTGGAGGACAGCAGAGTGGCCCTTAAACACTTATTGATAGTCTCCCCTGATGCATCTTTCATCTGAATGTTGGCACTCGCTAGGTTTAAAGTGAAACAAAAACTGCTTGATTCCACCTATGAGATGGGCGATAAAGTGGTCAAACCTTTGTACTGGGTCGCATACAGGAGCAAATAAATCGAACTATCCCCTTTGGCTATGCTAAAGATCGCAGGCTGATTACTTCAGCAAACATCCCTGAGGTGTTCGCCTCTTACCATACATCATTATAACCCAGTAGACATCTCCCGGATGCAGAATCATGCATGACTTACCTGTACACAAGTTGTCTCGTGCTAATAGATCTATGCTTGATGCACCTATAAGAGAGGAGGAAATAACAAAGGCAATACCAGCCATGCCTTCAGAGAAAACTCCCGGTCCCAACAACATTCCAGTAGAGTTCTTTAAAAAGTACTAGCCCCTCCTCCATCTTTGCTACTTGTTGGACGGAGCATTTAAGACTACCATACAGCCTATGTGGAGCTACCACTGCTGTTATCCCTAAACCCAACATGATGGTGCATAACTGCTCCTCCTATTGCCCATATCACTCATTAACATTGAGTCCAGATATTAGGTAGAATACTTGCAACTCGCTTTGCTGGGGTGATGCGCTCTTGGGTTAACCATGACTAGAATGGCTCAAGTCCCATCCTGAACCGTCTCCATTTTGTCTTAGTTCAGGCACACAAGATCCCTCTAGACTGCATTTCTGATGTTGAACATGAAGAAGGCATTTGATTTGGTCCATTGGCCTTCCCTTCACCAGGTGTTAGATAATATTAATTTTGTGAGTCGCTGTTGTAGGTTTGTCAAGGTTCATGGTCTCGGTGTTTGTTCATGCTTGTAAAAACACCCAGACCATAATTTCTCCATGATCAGACTTACCTAAACTGCTTCTTAGTCTGTCTTCTGTGACAACCACTTGTGGAGGGGGTGAGATTTCTGCCTTAACTATTTTACCATTGGTTATGCCCCCTTTAACTAACTGAAGAGCATTGTGGAGCCTGGTGGCCACTTTTCTGATCTAGGGATGCAAAGTAAAAGACCTGATAGAGGATTAAAATTTGACTCTACGGGCCCCACAAGTACAGGGGTGCGTCCTACTTGATTGAGCACATATTTAATGAGCTGTTCACTGTTTCAATTTTTACATGGCTTGTGGGCTTCATGTTGGTTTTGCAATGTGTTCATACATACAGGGTCATGCTTTATTCTTAACTAAATATTTTTGTGATTTTTCGTGCACGTCAGTAAGGGGTAGCGAACGGTACTAGCTGCTACCCCTAACTTGCCTTTTACTACCCCCCAATGCTTAATTTGTGCTTGTTGTTGCCGGACGTATTTTTGCGGCCGGGGCTTATTCTTCTACCTCAAGCATTTGCTGCGAGCAAAAGACACATATGGAAAAGACGGAGGAAGGGAAAAACGAAAAAGCGTCACAATGGAAGAAAGCAGGAAGCTGCTAGAGTGAGCTGAAGGGATAGGGAATGGATTGATATGGATTGAAGAGGCCCGAGAGGGCTTCAGGATTACGCTGCCCTAGTATTTCGTGATCCCACATTTAATTGCAGCAGCCACGCTTGTTTAAGAGGAGGGCTTTGGGCACCGGCACGTTTTTATTTACAAATTAAGCACTGCTACCCCCTCGACTGCACTTTCATTGCTACCCCTGGTCTGAGGCGACATGAAAGCAGTGACAGGAACATAAAATGAATATGGGGTCTTAGAGCTTTGTTAACTTAATTTAGACGCCTTCTGTCGCCCTTCTTGCAGCCTCTCAGTAAACGGGAGGCTGGAGAGGGGGTAAGCACCGGACAGGCTCCAGGTGTCAAAGGGTGCGTGATGTCATTCCCCTTACATTTTAGTGAATTTTCCACTCAGCAGTCTTCTTAACCGAAGCGGATTACATCTCAGCAAAATAAGTAGATTCTTGAACCCGCAGTTAGGATTCAGTTGGGGAGAGGATGTAACCTAATGGCCAAAGGCACGACTTTGGAGTTGGGGCCCCAAACTGGAGTCTGGGCTTTGGCTCAACATCCTGTGATTCTGGTCAAATTGTGTAATCCCTCCCGTCTCTCTTAAAAACTTAAAAATGAACTTGACCTCCTCTGCCCTTGGCAGAGCTCGTGCCATATAAAACTGCAAAAAAAGATACAACAACATCTCTAGTGGCGCAGCTAAGAACTGTAAAGTTTGATGTGATCACGTTTTACAACTGCAACAACAATCAAACAAATAATACAAAATGAGGACAAATTAAAAAGTTTTAATATATATTTTTTATGATTCCATGATTTCGTTTGATTGAATGTGATCAGCTGGCCTCGTAAAGCAAGGCTGTCAAAGAGGGATACTGTTATGAGAAATTAGCTCCCTCCAACCTGCCATTATACGAATTTCCACATCTGCTGCATGTGGCATTACTCTGTTAATTTATCTACCGGGAGGCAGGGCCGTGCTCTGCGGCAGACTGTGGTGCTGAGTTTAGTGTGGTGTTGCTGCTTTAAACAGGTAACCGTCTGGCGCTGAAGAAAGCCTTTTACATTTTCATTGATTTCTTCATTGAATATAACCCACCGGGATATGCATTTGTCAGCAAATCCTTCAAGCCATTTGCAGCATTTTGTAACAAGATTTTTGTTATTATGAATAAAGCATAGTGTGAAAACCTGTCGTGTAATTCACAGTAAAACATGGGCATGAACACAACAACAGTATTTAAACTCCAAGGTAGTTGATTATTGTTTTCCTTTTTTTCTTGGGTTCTGGCTGTCATAACTGTGTTTTGATTGAAACCGACCCAACAATCTACAGAAAGCAATCATATTTTTTCAGTTCTAGTATACGTGGCAGCAGATGGATTTCAGTCACTCATTCAAGGCTGGAATGCAATGGAATGCAATGAATATTTCAATGACCAATCCCTTAAAAAAATGTTTAAAGGTGCACTTTATCCAAGCTAATCAGATTAATGTGCGTTTTTCCCTTTCATGCTGATTTTCAGTACTATGAAAACACCGTATTTCATCTTGGGAGTAACCACCAGCAAAAAATGTGTACAGCAGGTGTAACTCTTGCATCTGCTTTACGAGATATCCTCTAAGCACAAGCATTTACAAGTGCGAAAGAGGGTTGTCCAAGCATGTACTCTATTGTACATGTACCATATGTTTCCAAAATTATTTCATTTGGGACTTGGCCCAAGAGTATGCCAGAAATTACTACCACATTGAGCTTTATGCCAGGGTGGATGCCATCTCATCATCAATGCAGCAATATTTCACAAATGAACTCCATATTCAGAGGCTATATTATAGCTGGAGTGGGCACTTTTGTGCTTTGGTTGCCTACAATCTGCCAAGAATCACCGGCATTGTGCAGTGGATGACAACAGTATCACAAACATTACTTAGTACTACTAGAACCACCATTCTATCATGAATGCTTACTGTTAGACTTGGCCATCTCTAAAGGTACATCCCCAAACATTTTGCCTTCACGATCTGATTTCCTGAATCCGTTTTGTGGAGTTTTTGGACTCTGTGCACTTTACCACTGCTAGTCAGTGCTAACAAGCTTGTGCTCCCCCTTTAAACATGGTAAAATTGACTTACACCCAAATGACACATTTAATTTACTTGTGAGTCTCTATTAAAGGGGTACTACATGTACTCAGGGCCTGCAAATGAAATGCTACTAGAGGGCCTGCAACACTGATTGTGCCATCCACTGAAGAAGCCCTTTAAAGCATGTCTTAGGTCTGCCATCACAGCCTGTGTGGCAGTTTTAAATTGACAGTTCGACCTGGCAAAATAAACCTTTTGCCAGGCCTAAACCTTCCTTTTTAATACATATAAGTCACTCCTAGGGTAGGACTTCAACAGCCCATAGGGCAGGATGCGGCCTATTTAAAAAAGTTGACATGTACTTCTTTTACATAGTCCTGGTAGTGAAAAACTCCTACGTTCACTTTTTCACTAGTGCAAGGACTACCTCTCTCATAGGATAACATTGGGCTACCTTAAGACATCTAATAAGTTATAACTTTCAATCGGGAGCAGGTAGGAATGTTGAACTTGATGTCTAAGACATTGTAATTTAAACTCCTCTTTAATGAGAAAGTTGGTTTAAAGTTCCAATTCTTAAAATACCACTTTTAAAGTTGGCAGTTTCTTGCCTAAATATTTGGTGCCTGCAGCCAGTATCCTGGATTACATGACTAGGTGTAGCTGGTCATTGATCTTTGTGCATTACTCACAGAGAGTGAGGCAAAGGGGGAATAGGTGTTGCCAGGATGTGCCACCTCTGACTTGATAGGGGACGGCACTGTCATTTATAACACTTATACATCCTAAAGACTCTGCCTTGGCACACTCACAAAGGATTTCACACTAGCCTTTTGTGGTGTCAGACAAGCTAGGGTCAGGGGGATTCTAGAAGCTTCTTCCACTTCAAAGTGGGCATCAAGTATAAATATTGGACCCTCAGACCCAACTCATCAGTACATTTCTGGATCAGTGGAAGACTCAGAAGACAGATGTATGTGCTGCCCTGTTACTCTGCTGCCCTGCTGCCTGATAGAGAACAACTGGACCTGCATTTTGAAACCGGGATGACAAGAGTTACTCCAAGGGCCAATTGACTTGCTTTCTGATCAGAGCCTAATGGACAGAAAAGGCTCCAACTCTCTTGAACTCTGCACCTGGATTCTTGATGCTGTGAGTCCTAAGTCAAGTGGTGCCATTCCAGTCCTGGACCCTTGAAAGTGTGGACAGAGCTGCCATGTCAGACCAATTGTTGTCTTCACCAAATTAAGTGTAAAGTGGCGCAAAGCAGTACAAAGGCCCGCAAGGCCTCGCTGCACAGCTACAAGCTTCATCGGAACCAGCACCGAACAATGCAGAGCCTCACCACACAGCTGCCAGCCTCGATGGAATCGATGGCGAGCAACACAAAACCTTGCCAAGCCTTGCCACCCAGCTGGTAGTTTCATTGGGAACTGATGCAATATGACTTGAAGCCTCACAAACTTTGTCCCAGTCCAGCATGACCAGATACAGTTGGAGCTCTGTGCTTTTTTACTCACAACATACCAAGAGCTACACCGTACTGCTAGATCTGCCGTTATGCCATGGATAACCACTAATGTGCCACAGATGTGCATATGATAACCACTTTGTCAAGACCAACATTACATCAGTGATAGATAGTATCAGACCATGGATGCCAACAATATGCTATCAATTACCACCATTATGCCAGGGCCAGCCCTATGCTCAAAGGTGAAATCATCATAACATGGAGGCCCCAAACTTGCAAAGAATTAGCACAGTTCTTCCCGGGCCAACATGGATGCCCACAACCTGTCAAAAAAGACCACCATTGTGCAAGTGTCAGCATTTTCTCGGGAGTGGGAACCGAGCCTAGAAGTTGCCAGGAAACAGCATCATTATGGAAGGGACAGCATTTTACTAGTGGTGGAGTATCACCACTATGCCATGAATGGTCACAAGTTGCCTAGGATTAACACCATCATGCCAGACCCATCATTTTACTAGGGTGGGCAGTGGGTACAACATTCATACACACTCAAGCATATATACGCACTCACAAAAAAAAACCCACACACAGAAATACACATACATGCATACCTCAACACCACGGCACTCAAGACTTTTTGTTACTTACCTTCCACTACTGCCTCACTTCCACTGCTGCTTCAGAGGGAGAGAGTAAATGGGAGTGTCTTGGGCAGAGAAGGAACAGAACAGAGAGTCTGAAGGGTTAGTTTCAGATGACCATTGGTGGCATGAGAGAGCTGATGAGTGAATCTTATGTGGGTTGGGGTTGGAGTGGAGTACATTTGGCATCTGGGTGTGATTTGCTGGCTAGGCTTGTGCTTCTCGGGGACTGAGGAGAGAGCTGATGGCTGGGCACCTCTTAGCACTGGCGAGACAGGTGATGGGTGGGTCATGGACATGCTCAGGAATGAGGGTATAAATCCCACCATTGGGAAAATCTACGGCTAACTCAACAGTCTAACTACAGACAACTTTCACTGTCTGTCACAAATAGCATTCGAAAATAGTTATAAGGGGATTCCCTGTACCAATGAGTGTAGCTCAAGCAGGGAATAAACCAATGTAGAGAAAACTACTATATGAGCTACTCAAATGGCCAGCAGAAGGGAAACGATCGAGCGTTGCCATCGATAAATATATCTTGGACTCACCCTCTATATCGTTATAATCTTAAGGATTTACAAAAACCAAATATAAGGACCTAACTTCAACAACTGCTATCAGCAGGTGTACAGCTTATCTCCTGGTCTACCAATTAATATCTGCCCTATAAAGAGATAGAGACAGCCGGGACAACATTTGCTATGCAAAAAAGTTAGAAGAGATCTTTCAAAATCTGTGACTACATTATCAAAGAACATACTACAAATCTAAAATCAAATGTATCAGAAGATTTGGCTGCTAAGACTAGATCACTATTGAAAAGTACCACTGGGAACGGCCCTGAAGAAGGTGACCTACAACATCACGAAACACCGAAACGTGCGTAGGCCTTTTGGTCCCTACGGTACCATTCAGATAGAACCACGTTAGCATTATCTTTTCCTTTATGTATTAGACTATCAATAATGTATTAGAAGAATTTATGTCAATATATCTTCATTATTAAAAATTGTTTTAGCTTCACTATGATATTAGGATTAGCCTTATTGACGTTATGTTTCACTAGTTAATAAGATTTCTTTCTTATCTGTCGTGTTTAGTGCATGTGTGTGGTATGTCTGATTTAGATATTTTTGTTTTCTTTATCAAATGATGTATATAATTAAAAATAATTCTTTTATAATTGTATTATTATTGAATGACAATAACAAAAATAAAAAACATATATAAAATTATATAATGGGATTACTTTATCTGTAACTAATAATAAGAGTATAGCAGTCCGATATCATGTGTGTATAATTGGCTTATTATACTTAGTTCGCATTATCCTTCACTTTATTGTTGTTTTTAATGAAGATCATGGTATCTTCATGTGCATTTGAGTAGCTCATATAGTAGTTTTGTCTACAAATAGCATTCTGACCAGTACTTTAACATATTCTTACAGATGTGCTCTGGGCCTGCCCCTTGCTCATGACTGAATGGCTTTCATGTCCTATACATTTCCCTGCCACTCATTCAGTGGCTTTCCTTCCTATGCCTGTGTTTGTGCTGTGCTAATAGCATTTCTAGTTTACAGTAGTTTTGATTTGCTGGGTTATATTCTTCCACTGCAGACTTCAGGGAAGTATTTTTCCCTTTTTTACGCATCCATTTGGGTCACTTCCTGCCCCAGCCGATACTGTCCCTACGCCTGATGCTCTTTTTTACCCTCTTCTCTCTCCATGGCCTCACACTAGCGCTCTTCCCCTATACTATCTTTGGTGTTCATTCTCGTTGCAGAGACTTAGATAAAATAAAAGGTTTCTGTGGCTGCCAGTATTTACCAATGGCATCAGACAGCCACCTTGGAATTTAGTTTGGTTAGTATTCTCTATTACATAGTTGTACCATTCGAAGATGGCTGTCAAAATCTGTTACATTGCATCTAGACACAGAAGAACTGCAGTATGACTGATGAAGTTACCTCTATTTGGGGGAATGAAGATTATCGGTAAGTAATATTTGATTATCGGTATTCCAAGCTCCCTCATGGGGTCCTCCTCATTCCAGTCCTTATACATGGGGGAGTATCCAGGCATTAAATAAAGATTCAGCACTCCATACAGATGCCAAACATGTTTATTTGAAAACAACGATTAATTTGTTACCATAGTAAGAACATTGGAACCAACATTACTCTCCAAAACAACAGAAACAGAAAGAAAAATGTTTAATGAAGGTCTGTTGAAAAGACCAAGTAGCCACTCAGCAAATCTCAAGTACGGAAACTCCCTCTGCATCTGTCCAGGAAGTGGAGGCTTCTCTGGTGGACCATCCCTAGACATCAACAAGAAGGGGCTCCCGCACCACAGCATTTGCACATGCAATGGCCTTGTGGACCCCCAACTCTAAGTTTAAGTAGAAACCTTCTTGCCTTTCGTAACTGAACAATGAGCAATTAACAAAGATTTAGAAAGGTGAAATGGTTTAGTGTACTCCAGATAAATCAGGGGATTTGGATGCCTGACATCCAAAGTAGAAGAAATCAAGGGGCATATTTATGAGCCTCTAGTGCCACCTTGCGCCGCATTTGCGGCATTTATTTTGATGCAAATTTAGTGTTAAGGTGGCATTTTCCACATGCCATATTTACAAAGTGGCGCAATGCTTGCATTGTGCCACTTTGTATACTCCTGCGCCAAATTATGCCTGTGCCAGGCATAATGTATGCAAGGGGGGCGTTCCGGCGCTGGAGAGGATAAAAGTGGCACAAAGGAGTCTATGAAATTCCTTTGCGTCATTATTATTGACATTTTTTAACGCCTGATAAGTGCAGGTGTTAAAAAGAGGCTCCCATTGATTACAACGGGCCTCTGGGTGCTTTGCAGGATTAGCGCCATAAATAGTGATGCTAGTCCTGCAAAGTGCCGGACTAGTGTCAGAAATTATGACACTAGTCACCCTGACTACCGCCATGGTGTGCTGTATAATAAATCACACTACCATGGTGGCATTAGGGGGGCACTGAGGGGTGCAAGAAAAGTGCCACTGCACTAGGTTCAGCGCCCCTTTTCATAGATATGCCCCCAAATCTGAAGATGAGTCTTGAAGAACTTGGAAGACAAATTCTTGAGCATAATGAAAAGCAGAGTGAACTTTTGAAAGTAACTTGGGATCCAACATTAGACCCACCCGATGAGGGAAGAATTTTATACAGGGAAACACAGATATGAACGCCTGACTCTCCCAGATGCCTTGCTGAAGTTATAGGCACTACAATAACCTCTTTAGTTGATAACCATACCAAGTCTGCTTTCTCCAGAGGTTCAAAAGGATTCCCTTGTAACCATGCAGAACAATGGACAAATCCTAAAACGTTATTTCCTCACAAACTGAAGGTCTCTATAATCTGAAACTCTTAAGTAAGCTGAATACCAAGGATAAAATGCTTGTATTAATTTCAGCAACTGGTAATTACTCGGGCATGCCAGTTCATTGTCATTTCTCACACCATGGCACCCCATTTTGGATAGTCATATGCAAATCAGTCTTGACCCTACTCCAGTAGGAATTGTTCAGCCTGAACTGCCAGACGAGGTCCTCCCTGAACAAGAAAACAAGCAAGACAAGACAGGTTTCACCTTTATTAGAACTTATCTTTTGGGTATACAGAAAAGTGGTGGATGGAATGCTTGAATTAATCTCAACCTTTGACAATTACTCAGGGCGGCATCCCAGTCCATTGATATTTTCACACCAGGCAACATCCGTTTTATCCCAGCCATATGCAAATCAGTCTTGACCCTGCTCCAAAAGGAACTTTCCTTCTGGAACCATCAGGCCAGGTGCTCCCTGGACCAGAACACAAGCAGCCCAAGGCACTATGAAGTAAATGTTTCCATGCAGCTCATGTTGCATCAGCTGTAAAATCCTATTTGGGCATTACTGCCATCTGAAAAGTATGGAAATTAATGGAATGCTGCATAGGCCATTATTCCTCTCCCGCTGCAGCACAGATGCTAATCGTTGTAGAGGAGGGACAAGGGGGAATGGGGGAGGGGTGTGTGGGTGCCTGGGGAGAAAGTGTAACATGGTAAGGATGAACATTGGGAAGGAACAAGGGAAAGGAATGGCTACCGGCTCAGGAGGCGGTGATGATGAATTCAGCAAGGGTGAAGAAGATGACCTGCGAGAGACACAGGAATGTTAGGTGTGCCCCATCATTGTAGTGCGTTCACTACCCAGTGAGTGCTTTGAGACTCATTCAAAATACTTGTGAAAATGTAAAACAATCACATAGAAATGGTGCTCTAGTTCACCTCGATACCCATAGTCTTTCCTTAGGAGCTGAGCAAGGAGGCATTTCTGGTCTTTCACTCTGTAGTGTGGATGTTGCTGAAAAAAGGACTCCTTTGTGTGTTTGTTCCACTCATTATAAATTGCCACATTTAGGGGGTCATTACAACCCTGGCGGCTGGTGGAACACTGGCGGTAACACCGCCAACAGGCTGGCGGTGTTCCGCTAGTGTATTATGACCGTGGTGCATTAGCCATGGCTATACCACCGGACCCTCCACTATACCGCCAGGCTTCCACCAGGCAGTCATAATTCCCAGGGCAGCGCTGAAAGCAGGAGATTATGAGTCCCCAACCTGGCGGTAACGGGGACTCAGGGTGCCCCTGGTGGCCCCTGCACTGTCCACGCACTTGGCATGGGCAGTGCAGGGGCCCCCAGGCACAGCCCCATCGTGCATTTCACTGCCCGAAATTACACCGAGACTGTACCAACAAGTGCAGGGGCCCCCAGGCACAGCCCCATCGTGCATTTCACTGCCCGAAATTACACCGAGACTGTATCAACAAGCATAGCGAGGGCATCACCGTCACATTAAAGAACACCATTCGATGTGTCACCACCAAAGATGACACCTCACCCTTCATGGAACACCTCAATTTCCAACTACAGTGCCAAAACTACCCTAAGAGGCACTCTTGTATACTGACCCCTAAGACACTGACCAGCCTTCTGCGATGCAATCCCCAACATCATTGCACCACTAGCCATTGACTCCAACCACTAAATTCTACTCAGCAACTCCAATTTCCACATCAACAACCCCAACAACGCCAACTCCACTACCCTCCTCTAGAACTTGAGCAACAAAGTCCCACCCAACTAGTCAACGTATCCACACACAAGGCTGGACACACTCTAGACCCGATCTTTACCTCCACTGACAGAGTCAGATTCAGCCCTGTCACACAGAACTCTCCTGGTCCGAACACAGCATTGTCCACTTCACCATCACTGACTTCCAACACACCACCACTAGGATCCAACGGGTTGACCACCACAACTGGAGCAGAATAACTGAATCACAGCAGACGCAGGCCCTCAGCTCATCCAAACCCAAGGCCTTATTCAACCTCAAACCGGCCATTCTGAACTTCTCTTCCTGGTTCACCGAATGCCCTGACTCTGTTGCCCCCCTGAAAACAGCCAGAACCAACAAAACCTCTACTAATGTCAGATGGTACACTCTGGAGCTCAGAGACACCAAGCGCAGCTGCTACAAGCTCCACCAATGTCCCTCCGATGGAACAGCCAAAAAAGCAGCCCTCAGCAGCTATCACTGATATCTCAACGGGGCCAAGAGAGTGGCCATCATGTCCCGCATTGACTCAGCATCCAACCGCACAAAAGAACTTTTCAAAATAGTCATAGAATACTCCAACCCAGCAGTCACAGAGAACACCATCCATCCCTCCCAAGAACTTGCAACACCCCCTCAGACTACTTTCACAGCAAGATTGCCACCATCTACAACAACTTCAACCTCCTACCCTCAATCTCCAACCTCAGCTCTCTCGACCCCCCAGCACACACCAACACCATAATCTCCACGTGGGCAACACTGATCACTCAATCCACCTAAGCCATCCTGTAATCAATTCACTTCAGGGCACCCACCAACCCATGCCCCCACCACCTGTTCAACCAAAGAACCAACCTCATCAGCACAGAACTCACTAGCATCCTCAACACCCTCATCACCTCTGCAGTTTTTCTGGACAAATGGAAACATGTGGAAATCAAACCCCTCCTGAAAAAACCCTCCGCCAACCACAGTAAATTCAAGAATTACCGACCCATCTCTCTACTCCATTACCGAGCTAAAGTACTCGAGAAGGCCATCAATTAGCCGCTCACCAGCTACCGGGAAGAAAACCTACTGGACACCTCACAATCAGGTTTTGTTCCCACCACAGCACTGAGAACGCACTCATCACCACCACTGGCGACATCAGAGCACTCTTGGATTGAGGGAAACCGCCACCCTGATCCTCCTCGACCTATCAGCCACTTTCAACACCGTCTCCCACCACAACCTCATCAATACACTACATAGAATTGGAATACAAAACAACGCCCTCAAATGGATTGCCTCCTTCCTTACAGGATGCACTCAGAGCGTGTGACTATCCCCTTTCACCACCCCAAACAAGAGCGTTATTTGCGCCATACACCAAGGTTCATCCCTCAGCCCCACTTTGTTCAGTACCTACATGACCACCCTGGCCGACAACGTTAGATCACACACATTCAACATCATCTCTTTCACAGATCAGACTCAAATGATCCTCTCACTTACTGAAGAACCCTCCAGCACCAGAAGCAACTCCCACAACGTCATGACCACTGTTGCAGACTGCCTGAAGCTCAACTCTGACAAGAAGGAAGCTCTGATCTTCGGGAAAACACCTCGATTTGGGACCATAGCTGGTGGCCAGCCAAACTCGGATCCACTCCCACCCCTACAGACCATGCTTGCAACCTTGGAATCATCCTCAACAGTGAGCTGACCATGAAGCGCTAGATCAATGCAGTTACCTCCTCCGGCTTCCAAACCCTCTGCATGCTTCACAGAATCTTCATGTGGATCCTAGCCAACACCACGAAAACCATCGCCCAGGCTCTTGTCACCAGCTGCCTCGACTATGGCAGCGCTCTCTATGATGACATATCCTCCCAATTCCTGAAGAGACTCCAGACAATACAGAGCACCACCACCAGACTCATCCTGGACCTTCCCAGTCACACCCACATTACCCTTCACCTCAGAAACCTCCACTGGCTTCTTGTCCATAATAGATGTCATTTCAAGCTTCTTACACATACCTACAAAGCTCAACGCAATCAAGGACTGGACTACATCAATCACTGTCTACATTTATACCAACCAACCAGACACCTGCGCTCTTCAACTCTGGCTCTCGCACACACAAACCAGGAACCAGCACAGCCGCAGCAGCGACCATGATTTTTTCTACATCACTGCCAAGGCATGGAACCACCGACCCCTCCCCCTCCGAACTGCACCCTCATTGGCAGACTTCAGGAAGAGACTAAAGACCTGGCTCTTTGACAGAGACATTGCACCCCAGCCCCCACATGCCCCCAGGGATGACAGCGACATGCTCTACAAATGACTGATTGATTGATTGATGTCACAATACATCTCAAAACCAGTTGCTGACATCATCAAACAAAGAATGAAAAGTTTTGGTGATTGTTAGCGAAGAAGGACTGGGAGAAAGGATGTATTTACTGTTTAGTGGCTAGTCCCTTTATAATTTGAAATGGTGCTATGTTTATGCAGATAATTTGAGTTTTGAGTGAGACAGAGTGAGTACATTACTTTTCAGTGCATTGTCCTCCCAAAGGCATTTTGGACATAGGACTGCACAGAGATAGAACAAAGATGGAATTAGCTATATCATGGAAAAAGCTTAGGAGAAAGAAAGAAAAAGGTGGTCTGGTGGCCCCTGATATACAGTATTATGCATGGGCATATCTGTTAAAAAATGTAAGGCAGAGTTTCTATGAACTACACCGTTCTGAGTTGGGGCAGGTGTTTTTTTTTTTTTTTTAAATATATTTTTATTAATTAATAGGTCCCTGTTTACTTTTCACAGTTACATTTATGGGAACATATAATCCAAGTTATTCACACCATTTAAAAGGATACTTTACTTTGCATGTGTTCACAGATGACTTATGTTGTGTTTTAACTCACATCTAGGTCTATATCCGATTTCTGTTGCCTGTTAGCTCTAGGGTTCTATATTTGTTTCCTTAAGTATCTATTTCCTTGTCTCTTTGTTACCCATTTGTCTTACATGTTCACATAGCAGCTACAACTTTAACATAACTATGTACATACTTAATGGCTTTTTGTGGGTGGTTTTAGTGTTAGGTAGTGAGGATCGATCCCTTAGGGGGCTGTATCTGGAGGGATAATCATCTGCTGTATGCGTTTTCCTATTACTCCTTGTGGGTGATTGTACTCCACTCCACTCTGCACCTTGTGGTTTATTATGAGCTGTCAGTGTTCTCTGCTAGCTATTTCATTGTTATTCTTTCTCACCCTCACCAGCGGTGTACCTGGGTTTATTCCTTATCTCCTTACAGTATCTGTTTAGGTTTCTGTTTGAGCTGTATTAGGATTTAATGGTTCTTCCCCTGTGCTATCCCAGCTCATCAGTAGTTCTTCCCACCCTGGGGCCACGGGAGTCTGTCGGATACCCTTTGCTTCTTCAGTTTTTAAGACCTGCAATTCCGCCCCGGCCCACCTCTTGACGTCATTTTTCCATTCAACAAGTGAGGGAGGGGTAGTAGCTTTCCAACCCCTCATAATTAATCTTTTGTAGAGGGCCAGGGCGAGATCCAGGAAGCGACTCCCAATCTTCCCTAGTTGGATATCCGTCTTTAGGCCCAACAGACAGACATCGGGGGCGAACGGCAGTTCCGTGTCATATAATCTTGACATGCTCTCCATCACTGCTCTCCAGCCCATTTGTAACACTGTGCCTTTCCACATCATGTGGTCAAAGTCTGCCTCGCCCTCACCACATCTGGGGCATATCTTGGGGGTTCCCCCATATATTCGGAACAGTCGGTGAGGGGTAAGATAAGTTCTATGCAGGTAGTTATATTGGATATATTGCAGCCGGGTGTTACGCGATGTCCTCCGAGGATAAGCCAGAGCTCTGTTCCAGTCTGCCTCAGATAGCATATGTCCGATTGTTTTCTCCCACTTCTCCCTGAGTGAGTGCAGGGGATCCAATGCAGCTTCTAACTGGGCTCGATATATTTTCGTAATTAAGTGGGATTCTTCTCCCGAAGTCAGCAGGAGGTGCAGCACTCCGTGAGTCCCGGGCTCTGCGTTAATCGTATCCCACTGGCCTTTCAGAGTGTGCACCAGCCTCCTGTACATCAAAAATTGACCCTGAGGGACCCCCTTCCCTACCAATTCGCCGAAACTCTGTATTGTACCTTCCCTGAAGAGCTCCCCCACCGTCAATACTCCTGCATCCCTCCATGGGCCCAATCCCCGGCCCCCAGATCCGGTTCCCTTCGGTTCCACGAGCAATACCGGAATCGGTATCGCCGGTGAGTAGGGTGGACCAACTCCAGTCCTATTCGCATATCTTTTCCAGCACATCTTCGCGGTGTTAGTCATTAGGTTGTCTCCGAAGGGGGACAGCTTCTTCTCTATCATGCGTGCTATTATTCGATCTATGTCCATCGAACCGTGGGGGTTAATTAGGTCCAACTGCCCCTTACCCACCATCCAGCCTGCCACCCACTGCAGCTGGGATGCCAAGTAATATGCCTCAAAGTCAGGAGCCCCTAATCCACCCGCTCGCATCGGTCTGCACATAGTAGTCAATGCTGTGCGTCTCCGGCCCTCATCCCATATTAATTCCCGAAGTAGGGTGTTTAATTCACGGAACCATGCAGGGGGGACCCATAACGGTAGATTAGCAAAAAAGTAGAGGAGGCGGGGCAGCATCACCATCTTAGACAACGCCACTCTGGCCATTGTTGTTAGTTTCAGCAACCGCCAAAACCCAACTGAGGCGCGCAGGGACCGGAGCGCCCCACCCAGGTTGCCGTCCCGAAGATCGGCCAGCTCATGAAATATTTGGATCCCTAGATATTTGAAAGTCCGCGGGGCCCAGTTCATATCTTTCGGACATGTTTCAGGGCGCTCTATGTTTGGTAGTATGGGGAAGACAAATGTTTTGCCGCGGTTAAGATGAAGTCCCGACAGTTCCCCATAGCTCTCCAGGATCTTTAAAACCCACGGGAGGCCACTGGTTCCGTCTCTCAAATACACCAGAATATCGTCCGCGTATAGGGAAATAATATGCTCGCTAGGACCCCAGTTAATTCCTCTACCGATTCCTTCCTGTCGTATTTGGGCCGCTAGAGGTTCAATTGCCAGGGCAAATAGCAGCGGTGATAGAGGACATCCCTGTCTGGTTCCTCGATACACCGGATATGTGTCGGATATCGTTCTGCCCGTCTTCACCCTAGCCATTGGGGAGGAGTACAGTAGGTCCACCCACTTCACCCAGCTTTCACCTAGTCCCATCTTTAGCATCACAGCCCTAAGGTAGTCCCACCTGATCGAGTCAAAGGCCTTTTCGAAGTCCACTGCTAATAAAACCCCTGTCGGAGGTTTTTCTGTTGCTGGCATGTGTAAGATGGCAAAGACCCTCCTCAGGTTCAACGACGTGCTGCGACCAGGGACGAAACCATTCTGATCTGTGTGCACTAGTGTTGTCATTAGGGGGATCAATCTGTTAGCCATGATCTTACTGAGGATCTTAAAGTCACTATTCAGCATTGACAATGGGCGGAAGTCGGTCACCGGCGCTTCCCTGTTTTTTGTTTTAGGTAGTGGTATCACCAAAGCCTCACGTAATGTGCCCGGTAACTCTCCTCGGTGCAATGCCTCTGCGTATACCTCAGCCAGCTGGGGCACTAACAATGTCCTATATTTTTTGTAAAAGTCCATTGGAAGGCCATCGGTACCGGGAGTCTTTCCAGGAGCCAACTGCAATATAGCCTCACTTATCTCCTCCACTGTTACAGGTCCCCCCAGGCTATCCCTCCCCGCTTGGTCCAAGGCCGGGAGAGCGATTCGCTGTAGGGAGTCTCGGAAGGCCTCCACCCCCAGGTCATGGGGTTTCCTATACAAGTGAATGTAGTATCCCTTAAAAGCTTTGTTGATTGGGCCTGGGCTTCGCCTGCATATTCCCTTTTTGTCTTGTACACTTGTGATGGGCTCTCCCCCTCCGCTTGGGCGTACCAGCCAAGCTAGAAGCCTTCCCGATCTACCCTCCTCTGATTGCACTGATGCCAGGTATTTTTGTGTGTTGTGGCACCTAAGTTGTGACTCGATCTGGGAATGCTCTCTACGGGCCCGCTTATATTCCTCATTCTCTTGGGCTCTAACATCTTGTCTCACTTCCCATTCGTGTATTTTCTTCTCTAAAGAGGTCAATTCCCTTTCAAGTGTGCGTTTCACCCTCACTGATTGACCCAGGCAGAATCCTCTCGTTACCACCTTAAGCGTTTCCCATTCTGTGGCTCTGGATGTGGCGGATCCACTGTTAATTTTGATATGTTCTGTCAAATGGCATCGAAGGGCCTCTCGGTACGGCTGATCCTCCAACGCAGTGGGGGACAGTCTCCACGATGGAATTGGGGGTCTGTCCTCAATAATACTCAGTGTAATCAGCAAGGGGTTATGGTCTGATAGTGTGCGGCCAAGATACTCTGAGTGGGTTACATAACGCGCAAGTCCCGCAGTGCATGTCATTCTGTCAATTCTAGTGTGCAGCCTGTGGAGGCCTGAATAATAAGAATAGTCACTGTCTGTTGGGTGTTGTTCCCGCCAGACATCCACTAGCCCCCAGGAGTCCAGCCATTCGCAGAGCTTTTTGGCTATTCTAGTGGACCCTGCACCCTGCAGTGGCGGGGTCGATCTGTCCTTGTTAATGTCCAATACTGCATTGAAGTCCCCTCCCACTATCAATTCTCCTGTGCTTTGGCGGGTGAGGTGGCTTGATAATTTGGTCAGGAAAGGGACTTGGTCCTGATTGGGAGCATAAATACAACTCATAACAACAGAGATACCGTGTAGTCTCCCTTCTATCACCACAAATCTGCCCTCTTGATCTATGTCAGTTGAGTCTATTATCAGTGGGACCCCAGCTCTGACCCATATCAATGCTCCCCTCGCATATGCTGAATACTCTGTGGCAAACACCTGTCCCCTCCATCTGCGTCTCAGTTTCTCAACCTCTCCAGCTATTAAGTGGGTTTCTTGTAGCATTGCCACCTGCACCCCTCTTCTCTTCAAGTAGGAGAGGATTCTGTGTCTTTTGGTTGGAGTGCTCATCCCCCTAACATTCCTTGTTAAAAGATTATAGTTTGCCATGTTAATAATTTAATTTGATAATAGTGTCCCTGGCGCCCCCAGAGTAGAACTCTATTCCTACCCATGTTCAGATCTTTACTGCTATCGTATATCGCCACCCACTTAGCCAAGTTAACTAATAACTGCAAAACCCAACTCCCCCACCCCAGGGCGCCTACCAACCTGCAGGTGGCCCAGAAAATCACGCAACAGTGCAACTTATTTAAACATATAGCTACAGTTCTCGCCAGGCTAGCTTAGACCAGCGAGTTACTGGTTCGGGGGGCGGTCAGTTCTGGAGGGGCCTCATATTCTTCTGTTGTGTCGCATCGCCAGGTCAACTCTTGCAATGTTTATCCAAGCTCATCAGCGGACCGCGGTGTCACCCTGGGAGCACGTGTCGAGCAGGTCGAGTCTCCAGCCGAAGACACCATTGTACCGTCTGAATCCTCTCCTGAGCCCTCCGGAGGGGAGGCTCCACCACCAACCCGGGCTGCCGCCTCCAGAGCCGCCCTCTTATCTTTTTCCTTTTGCATTTGTGTTGGCGCCAGCTTCAGTCGGATCCCGGGTTTTCGCGCCGTTGGAGCTCGGCGAGCCCTGCCCGCAGATGTGTTCTCACCATTGGGTCGCCCCACTTGGAGTCCTTGTTTCTCGAGCCATTCCCATGCTTCCTCCGGTGTTTGGAGGAAAGTGGTTTTCCCCTCCAGTATCACTCTCAGTCTGGCCGGATATAGCAATGAATATTGAATCCCTTCGTCTCTGAGGGCCCTTTTGACTGCTAGGAATGAGGTTCGCTTGTTCTGAACATCCAAAGTGTAGTCCGGGTATAGCGTCACCTCCCCATTCGCTATCTTAAACGGGCCCATCTCTCTGGCCTTCTGTATGAGAGTGTCTCTGTCTTTGTAGTGCAGCAATTTGGCAATTACCACACGAGGAGGCCTACCGGGGGCTAGAGGCCTCGACGGCATTCGGTGCGCTCGCTCCAGCGTGTAAAAGGGCGTTAGGCATCCCGGTGCCACCGTTGTACTAAACCAATTCTCCAAGAAGTTCACCATGTTAGTTCCCTCGACTCCCTCTGGAAGGCCCACCACGCGCACGTTGTTCCTTCTGTTTCTGCCCTCCGCGTCCTCAACCCTTCGTTCTAGTTGTGTTAATCTAGCAGCCAGGGAAGTCACCTCAGCCGCTAGATCCTTCTGTTTCGGTTCAACTATTGCCAATGTGGATTCCGTTTCCTTGACACTATCCGCCAGTTTGTGGTGTTCTGCTCTTAGGAGGCCTACTTCCACTGCTACTTGGCTGATTTCGTGTTGTAGTGTTGTCTTTGTGTCTGCAATCGCCCCCAGTATTCTGTCCAGGGTTTCCTGTATGTTAGTTTGAGGGTTGGTCTGCTCTTCCATTTCTTTGCGTGCTGGAGGGGGCGCCATGTCCATGACCTTCTTCTTGTGACGGGCTCTGGGGGGCATCGGCCAAGCCGTGTGGGGAAGATCGCACCCCCAAGGTGTAGGCCCGAGTCTCTTCACTGGCCCTCTTTCCACTGTGATCTCGTGCCCTGGCAGGTGCAGACCCGGTCTCGGTCTCCGGATGGGCGTCAGAGAGGGCCTGTTTGTCCACCCCTTCTGTACTTTGTTGGGCTCTGTTTTCGGCTACTCCGGCAATCGCCCCCGGCGGGCTCTAGCCACAGGGCCACTCGCTCTCTCTGCTTAGGGCGGCGTCTATTTTCTTTATTATTTTCTTTTCTTTTTGGATCCTGCCACTCCTCAATTACCCTTTTTTTTCTTCTTTTTTTTCTTTTTTTTCCCCCCTGTCTTCTTTTTTTTTTTTTCGGGAGAGTTCTTTCACATGTTTTTTTTTTTTTTTTCCTTTTTTTTTTTTCCCCCTGTGATTTACTTGCCCCCGGGGTGGTGTCTCATTAGGGGGCCTCCTGCCGCTCAGTGTCGTCTCTGCGCTCCCGCGGGAGCGTCCCCCGAGCTCCGGTCGCCCTCCCGGCAAGATGGCGGCTCCGAGCCCCCTCCTCCGGGGGCTTCCATCTCACGCTGCTTCACCCGGGACCGGGTGCGGCTCAGCTCCGCCTCCACTTCTTCGCAAAGGGGGTTCCCGGCGTCCGGTCCGCCGCGCCAGGGCCCCACCAGGCAGGATCGCCTCACCGGCCCAGGCCGGTCGCACTCGCTCGGCCGCAACGCTCGGCCCTACCCGAGGCCCCGGCTCACCGCGGGATGAAAGGCCGCAGGTCCGCTCCGGAGCCAGCGAGCCGAACCCGCTCCTCCGCACGTCCCGGATCAAAAGCGGGGAACCCAGCCGCATCCAGGTTCCGCCCCCAGGTCAGGAGCAGTCTTTTGGCGTTGACCCGCCCGGAGATGGCACGCTTACAGGTATAAGGTAAAGCGGCCCCTCCGGAGCGAGGAGATTAAGCGTGCGCCATCTCCTGCAGTTGGCCACGCCCCCTTGAGTTGGGGCAGGTGTTAACTGCTATGATGGATGGTCAGGAGGTCCAGAGAGGTTTTTTGTATAAGTTTGTGGACCCGAAGTTCTTTAAAACACTTCGATTTAAAATTATATATGATTGGGCAGTGCTGTGGTATGAGGTGAGGAAGATTACGAAGTTGTCACATTATAATGAGTTTGCGCCGATTTGGGACTCTTCTGGCTCCCCAGAGTGGACTAAAGACGCCCTGGCTATTCCCCTGAAAGAGGCAGGTTTTTTGCAATGGAAATATCTTTGTTATAATGGTGAACTTAGGGACTTTCATAACCTTAATATCGTGGTAGGAGGAGGGCTGTCTAAGTTTAAATACCTTCAGATGAAGTCCTGGGTTGGGAATGTGACAGAGGAAGTGGGAAGTACTAATGGACTGGTGGACCAGATGCAGCTGGACGTTCCGATGAAGAAAGAAGTAGCAAGATGGTATTGGCTGATAATGGATATTGTGGATGGGGAATTTAACCTCCGGGAAGAAATCTGGAGGGAGTGCTTGTTGGAGCCGCAGCTTAAAGACCTTTGGCAAGTATCTACTACTCCTTCTGTATAACACTGTTAAACTTGCTGGGTTAAGGAGAAATCATTTATTTTCTATCCATAGAGCCTTCTGGACTCCCAAAATATTGTCCAGGCTGAGACAAGATAATGTGGTGAGGTGTGGTTTTGCATCAGCTGACGATCTACATGTTTATTGACTGTCCTTTACTTCGCAAGTTTTGGCAAGAGGTGGTTGATGCAATTAATGAGATTCTTCCCTCAAGCCCAAAGGTGAGACCTTTGATAGTGATGTTTGGCTGTTCATATGAGACACAGAAGATGGGTAGAGATGGAGCTAAACTGTTGTTTTATATGATGCTTGTGGCAAGAAGGGAGATTTGTAGGAAATGGATCAGCCCTGTTCCCCCTACTTTTGTCGAATGGAAAAATTCTCTAATTTACTATCATAAGTTTGACTGTCACAACGTTTGTAAGAGGAACAGATTTTGGAATCCGCTGAAGCAATGGTTGGGAAGCGGGGAGGTAGAAATGGGTAAGACATGATCCTATGATTATACTCTTCCCTCTACTTTCCGCACTAGAGTTTGGGTGGAAAGTCTGTCCCGGACAGGGGTGACAAGGCCGGGGATGGGTGGCGAGCAGTTGGGTGAGAACCTTCGCTGCCCCCTCCATTGCCTCCCCCTCATCAGTCACATGAGGGAAATTTGGAAGATAAATGATGATTAAAAAAAAAGATGGAATTAGCTAACAGAAGAGATAGGCCTTGCAAGCCCTGCAGAAGGCTTTATGAAGGGCAAACAGTTCCGCAACTGAGGGCCCAGGACAGAAAACGTCCTGCTCCCAAGGTGCATTCACCTGAAGTGATGCATCATGAGCAAATGTAAAGCTCACAAACCAGTGAAGGAAGGAGGTCAAAGTAACTAACTCAAACATATCCACCAGGCCCCTGATCATAGAAAGCCTGACTGCTACACAGTGGTCAGAGGCATAGCTTTAGGGAGGTATTTGGGGTGTTACACCCCCCCTTAATAAATGTATCTTCTGATAAAATAACTTTTCAAAATCGTCAGAGAATACTCCAATCCAGCAGTCACAGAGAACACCATCCACCCCTTCCAAGAACTTTGCAACACCCCCTCAGATTAATTACACAGCAAGATTGCCACCATCTACAACAACTTCGACCCCCATCCCACAATCTCCAACCTCAGCTCTCTTGACCCCCACAGCACAGTTGAGTACAGGTGCTTTCAGTTGGGTATGGTGAGGTGTCTGTCAAACTTCACCTTGGATTTTTGCATGCACACAGACAAAGCACCAACTCTCTCCCTCTCTCTGTTTTGAAATTCCTCAAAAATAATTATGTTACGTAGTATGGTGTTTTCTTTCACTTGGTACTTACTTAATACAATTCATAATGCAAACTCTGAATACTGCCACAGCGAGGGTTGTTCTAGCTAACCAGCAATTGGCAACACCTAGTATAAATCCAGCAACAATTAATGAAATTATGGGTAAGGTTCCCACCAAACATGAAGTAATACCACTTTGGACTGCACATAAAACAAATCAGTTGGAAGCAGTGTTTACCCATACAGGACCCCAAGATAAACACAGAAGCCTCACAATATCCCTGCCATTAGGGATGGCCCCCTCTATAGACGACTGTGCCACTTGGGGCATGGCATTTGCTGCAAAATATACCACAACGATTGGTACATCAACATTTGCGAATTTTCCAGAAGTGCTAAAACAAACACAAAATGAACACAGGACTACCCCTGACCTGGACTTGGGGATGAAATGAATGGGCAATTTTGCCACAGTCTCCTCAATTATTTTAAGTAACATAAAAGGGGAAGCAGCAGCATTGGTAGTACGCCAGTGGCTCAGGTACATACCTTCTGCAGACCAGGAGCATGAGCTACCAAAACTAATTGCTGAAACTTATGACAGTATCGGTTGGGATAGTCTGGGGGCCAGACATAATGAACCACAACTAAATGATAATTCTTAAAAGGATAATACCAAGCAAGTGCAAGAGGGGCCGAAGAAGAGCTAGGACAAACAAAAATATCATAAAATTGAACAAAGAGGAGCATCTCCACAGGTGGAGACCTCGGAGAACGTTACAATTTGGCAGTATGCCAGTGGCTCTGAGATGTTCCTCAACAAGATCAGAAACGCGAGCTGCTGAAAATTATCACTGAGACTTATACTAGTATAGGTCAGGATAGTTTGGAAGCCAGACCAAGATAGCCACAATTATAAGGTAATTCTGGAAAGATAATACCAAGCAAGTACAAGATGGTTCTATAAAATGATGGGATAAACAGAAAAATAATAAAGATAAGGTAAAGCAAAGAGGAGAATCTCTGCATTCAGAGACCTCAGTGAAACGTTTCAATGTAAGAAAGTATGGCAATTTGAAACAGTTGAATAGGTGCTACACAACAAAACCTCCTGACAGGTATCGGTATACTGATACAAGCCCTTATCATACCTTTCAGGACTCATCGGATAAGTTAACCGAGAGGGGTGGGCGGTAAGAATGCAGAAACAAGTAAGTGAAACTGAAAAAAGATTCCCAATGGTAACGTAATGTCACAAGAAAGAAGGAAGAGAAACTTCCACAACAAAAAACCCACTTCAAAAAGAAGAAGGCTGTGGGGATTTCGGCTAACTATGCCACACATGTTGAGAACATAACTGAAGAGCAGGACATGGACAGTGACTCTGCTAGATAGTGAGCAAGAGGTCCCAATAGTTTGCTAGTATCTTCAAGAGCTTCTGAAGGTGACAACACCTACCGACTACCTTGAAGTCAAAACCCCAGACAGCCACGTCGCCCCACCCGACAGGGTTGACAAATTAAAAATTCAGGGGGGACATCAAGCACACAATCAAAGTAATTTACTGAGAAAGATTAAAGCTGAGCTATGACATTCTTCTGACAGAACAAGATTAGCCGCCAGAGTTTGTCTGATCACTTCCATAAGTGGAAAATGGAATTTTGCCTTCTTTCTCAGTCCTTGTTATACATCCAGTAAAAGAAGCCTAGGCTGCAGATTGGGCTCTAGCACAGGCACCCATGCTGTACTGCAACCATATGTGCTGGGAAAGGGATTCTCCTTATCATGTTATACCAATATGGTGAAACCCAGAAATACAACCCCAATATTTTATAAAACAAGATCCGAAAGCCCCAGTGAGGCAAATTCTCTCCCAAGTTGAGTACCAGGGAGTAAGTGAGCTCTGTCTATTGACTATAAATAGCCCTTTGTTTCCTGTAGCTAAACCAGCCCATTTTTACAGAATAGTGTTAGATCACAGACATCTAAACAGTCACACAAGCACATTTGCCATTCAAAATCCACATAATAGAGCCATAATTAACAACATTGTGCGGAAAAAATACAAAACAACCTTGGATAATTCTAACATTATTTTTCTGTCACAATCTAGCACTTGAGAGTAGACATCTAAGTGCATTTTACACGTTTGGCTCTCAGATCATTTTTCTCATCTTCCTCAAGGATATAAAAACAGTACAGGATTATTCTCATCCAGTGTGACATCAATATTGCATGATATTGATCCTGAATTGTTGTTCTATGTAGATGATATCTACCTGACGTATGACGACCTCAACACATAGGGCCCGTTTCAGAAAGGTAAACTTAGACCAAAAGTCCAAGTTTAGACCTAAAGTCTAACTTTACTAATAGTGAAATTTGACTTTTGGTCTCAATTTATACTTTTGACCTAAGTTTAAACTAAAAGTCTAAAGTGAAAAAAAAGTCTAACTTTACTCGTAGTAAAGTTCGACTTTTGGTCTAAACTGAGACTTTTGGTCTAAGTTTACCTTTGAGAATCGGGCCCATATTTGCCCAGGGTGGATCACATTGTATTGGTAATGCTGATCATGGCTACAAATTCAATTTTAAGAAAACTAAAATTGCCTTTCTCTGTGTCTTGTTTTTGGATTACAAGTTGTCAAATGAGGGGAGGAGTCTGGCAAAACACTTTCTAGAGAAGTGTGCACAACTACAACCACCAAATACAATACAAAAGCTACAGTCCTTGTTAGGATTCTTTAATTTTGGCAGAACATACATTCCGGACTATGCACATAGCATAAAGCTACTATAGGATCAAGTACGTCCAGACTTCTTAAGCAAACATTGCACACCACAGTATACACAAAACTCTCAGATCACTAAAGACTGACATGCTTGAAGCAAAACACATACACACATGCATAAACGAAAACACCCTGGTGATCTGGGTAAACCCGGTGCCATCGGTTTCACATATGTTACATTCAATGAATGTGAAACAGATACAATAGCATACAAATTACATTTATACTCCAACGCTGAAATACAGTTTGCACCCACAAAAAAAAACTGACTGCAGTTCAGATGGCGGTCATCAAGGACAGAGCACTAGCCCAGGGAAAATGCATTATTGTCATACCCTTCCTTGAGGCAGTTACCAAAGCTAGCGTCCCAAATACCAAAACATTACATCCGAGATGGATACAGTGGGCTACCCCCTTGACTGTTACTGATGTTGATTATGTTTTTAACACAAAATTACAGACCCAAGATTATCTCCAGTATGAGCTTGAATACCCCATTCCCGCTAATGTCATGCTTCTTGATCATTACAGAATCATTATTTACACTGATGGTTCAGCTCAACCAGCTGTAGGTACCAAACATCAGTACTCTGTGACTTGCACAGACACTTCTGGAATGTTGAGGGACGGCGAGTTCTGCCCTCAGCAAACCTACACGAAGTCCCTAAGGGATTGCACAGAACAACTTACTGAGCTTAAAGCCTTGCTTTTGATATTGAAACGTATAGATCCAGAATTACCAACACTTATTGCGTGTGATTCATACTATTGCATCCAGTCATGTAATTGACACTTATACTACTAACGCATTAATGCGTTCAGAAATTCCAAATGAAACACCATAAAACACACAGGGGGTCATTCCAACCTCGGCGGTAAAAGGCGCTTACCGCCGTTCAGAAGACCGCCATAACACCGCCGCGGCCGTGGTAAACCGCCACGGTCATTCTGACCCACAACAGGCAAACTGCCAAAATACAGACATCCACAAAAGTCCCCAACACCAAAGGGCAGCGAGAAACTGGCGATGACCAAAACTCCACCGTCACGCCAACAGAAATACGCCCACACTATCACGACACACGAATCCACGCGGCGGTCTTTCAACCGCGGTATTCCATTGGCGGTACACACCGCCGCGCTCAAAATACACACACACTTACAAAATACAACCACATTGGACAATTCAAAATACACACACCTGAGACACATACACACACCACTCCCACACACCCAATTAAATATAAAACACACACCCACATCACCCACAAACCTCCACTCCTAGAGATTCGTGAACACGCACCGAGAAAAGACATCCGAGCACCCAGACGCCCAATTCACTGTCACTCAGCAATATTTGCATGCACTTCACACAACACAACAATACACATCACCACACTTAGCAGCACACAATCCACCCTACACATCACCCACACCACCCCATGGCACCGCAAAGACACCCCAGGTTCTCTGATGATGAACTCAGGGTCATGGTGGAGGAAATTGTACGAGTAGAGCCACAGCTGTTCGGGGCACAGGTGCAGCACACCACCATTGCCAGGAAGATGGAGCTATGGAGCAGAATAGTCGACAGGGTCAACGCTGTGGGACAGCACCCAAGAAATCGGGACGACATCAGGAAGAGGTGGAATGACCTACGGGGGAAGGTGCGTTCCATGGTATCCAGGCACAACATCGCGGTGCAGAAGACTGGCGGCGGACCCCCACCTCCTCCCCCAGAATTTACAACATGGGAGGAGCAAGTCTTGAACATCCTGCATCCTGAGGGCCTCGCAGAAGTAGGCGGGGGAATGGACTCTGGTAAGGCAAATCTTAACTACTTCTCCCCCCCACCCCACCTGCATGCCAACTCATACCCCCACCCTCACCCTCACCCCCATCACATCCTACTCCTTGCAACTGTCTCACCATCACAACCCACCCATCCCAACACCTAGCCCTGCATGCGTCCACAAAGCATGGACACCCATCACCTAAGCATGCCCACTGCACATACACATACAACCCCCCCCCAACCACCGTCACAACAGCCCCCACAAAGGAATGCCAGCACTGGGGCACACGGGCACCCACCCATTGCACGCTATGACACACACAGAAGCAATAACTATGCTTTTATACCCCTGCAGGACCTGAACGCCACGTCACCGCGCAGGAGGGTCCACAAATGTCCCCTCCACCCCCAGAAGAGGCCCACAGGGAGGACAGCAGCTCTGTCTCCCTGGATCTAGATGACCAGCCCGGTCCATCGGGGACCTCGGGACAGTCGGTTCCCCTCAAACAGCCACAGGCCACAGTAGACCTTCCCCCCTCTGGGAACACCAGCACAGCACCCACCCAGCGGGCCCATACCTCTGTCCCCAGGACACGTCAATCAGCGGTGTGTCCACCACTACAGGGAACCCAGGCTAACCCACCACCCCAACAACAACAGGAACCTGGGGGCAGTGGTAGGGGGCACAGAGGCCCAGGGAAACAGGGGAACTGGGAGGGCTGCTGTGCGACGGGGGGGGCAGGCCCAGGGAACCCACTCTCCACGAGGCCCTCTCCTCCATCATGGGAGCATACCACGGCTCCCAGGAGACGATGGCGACGGTCCTGGCCACGTTTCAGGAGATCCAGCTTCTGCAGGAGGAACAGTATATGGGGTTCAGGGAGGAACTAAGAAACATCAGTTCCGCCATGGGTACCATCGTAGTGGCCCTGAATGAGGTAGTCACGACATTGCGGGACACTGTGGCACCTCAAAGGGCTCCTGACACTAGCATGCACCAAGAACTGCCTACCACCTCCGCCGGCGCTAGTGGACAGGAGGCCCCAACACAAGACCAACAGGCCACCAGAACCCCACCCCCTGCAGAAGGAGAACCACCCCGCAAGCGGGCCCTGAGATCCAGGAAGAAGACAGAGTAAGATGTCAAGACCCCCGCCAGCAAAGGATACTGCCCTGATTGTCAACCCACTGTCCCACATTGTCACCCTGTCCAACCTTAAACTGACCCTGCTCCACTTCCCACAGGCATTTGGACAATGCACCTGTGAAACTGATAGTCTGGACTCTGCCATGGACAATCCTCCACCATCACCCCTCACCGATTTGCAACCACCCATCCAATTTAGAGCACTTGAATAAAAACACTTATTGCACAAAACAATCTGGAGTCTGGCTGTGATTTAGAACAAATGTATTAGACATGACCGTGCCAAAATGTTCATTCACATTGTGATGCCAACAAACCACTGTCACACAGCTGTAGCCCATGGGGAAACAAAGCAGATGTCACGCAGTGGGGCCCACAGCTCTGAAAACGGAAGGGAAAGTCACAACACAGTTAGCATACACTGGGGAAAAAGTCAGACAGTAGAGAGGTAGGAGTCTTTAAGTAAATGTAATATGCCGGTGTCTACTCTTACCTGTGTGTCACTGAAAATACTGCTGTATTACTGTGTTCCTGTTCTCTATGTCGTCCTCTTCGGCTTCCTCCTCTTCACTCTCCACAGGCTCCACAGCTGCTACAACACCACCATCTGGACCATCCTCCTTCAGAAAAGGCACCTGGCGGCGCAAAGCCAGGTTGTGAAGCATACAGCAGGCCACAATGATCTGGCACACCTTCTTTGGTGAGTACATTAGGGATCCACCTGTCATATGGAGGCACCTGAACCTGGCCTTCAGGAGGCCAAAGGTTCGCTCGATCACCCTCCTAGTCTGCCCATGGGCCTCATTGTACCGTTCCTCTGCCCTTGTCCTGGGATTCTTCACTGGGGTCAGTAGCCAGGACAGGTTGGGGTAACCAGAGTCCCCTAATAGCCACACCCGGTGCCTCTGGAGTTGACCCATCACATACGGGATGCTGCTATTCCACAGGATGTAGGCGTCGTGCACTGACCCAGGGAACTTGGCATTAACATGGGAGATGTACTGGTCAGCCAAACACACCATCTGTACATTCATGGAATGATAACTCTTCCGGTTCCTGTACACCTGTTCACTCCAGCTGGGGGGCACCATAGCAACATGTGTCCCATCAATGGCACCTATGATGTTGGGGATATGTCCAAGGGCATAGAAATCACCCTTCACTGTAGGCAAATTCCCCACCTCAGGGAAAACGATGTAGCTCCGCATGTGTTTCAGCAGGGCAGACAACACTCTGGACAACACCTTGGAAAACATAGACTGGGACATCCCTGATGATATGGCCACTGTTGTTTGAAATTACCCACTTGCTAAGAAATGGAGTACTGACAGCACCTGCACTAGAGGGGGGATCCCTGTGGGTTGGCGGATGGGTGACATCAGGTATGGCTCCAGCTGGGCACACAGTTCCTGTATAGTGGCTCGGTCAAGCCTGAATGTCAGTATGACATGTCGTTCCTCCATTGTCGACAGGTCCACCAGCGGTCTGTACACGGGAAGATTCCTCCATCTCCTCGCATGTCCCAGCGGACGGTGCCTATGAAGGACAACAGCAAGCACAGAGTCAAGCAACCCACAGGTACGTAACCACAGCTTGCACATAGCACGATTCACAATGCATTGAATGGCTTGTATGAGTGTTGGTGCATGGCCTAGGTATGTGTGACGCAGTTGGTAATTAGGCCATGTGGGCCCTTGAAATGGCAGCTGCCTGACCTGTGAAGTGCGACAGTGGGATGTGAGGTCAATGCGCTGGCGTGGCACACCGCGGCGGTAGGCGGTCGAAGACCGCGGCGCTAAGCCGCATTGGTTAAAATTGAACCCTATGGGTTTCAGGAGCCAATGACGATGTGCGCCGGCGGTCGCGATACGCACCGTCGCGGGCGTGACCGCCATTTTCTATCTGCTTAATCACTCGATACCTGATCTTTGACAGGAGAGGACCTACACTGCAAGTGCTGCTGTGACCTCGGTCTGGAAGAGACAATGGCTCATGCGACTGGGGAAAGGGCCCCTGCCTTCACTGCGGAGGAGTTGGAGAAACTTGTGGATGGGGTCCTCCCCCAGTATGCGCTACTCTACGGTCCTCCAGACCAACAGGTAAGTACACTGGGACCATGCTTAGTGGGCAATGCCTGGGTTGAGTCGGGTGGATGAAAGATGGTGGGGAGGGGAGCGATTGAGGCATGCATCAAACGACAGATGAGAGCATGTGCCACATGGCAAGGGTGGGGATGGGGGGCCACTCACATCGAGCATGCAGAAGGTGATGACAATTTTTCTCTCCCTGTACATGTCACATAGGTCAGCGCCCACCAGAAAGTCGCGATTTGGCGTGCCATCGCCAAGGACGTCCGGACCCTGGGGGTCCACAACAGACGGGGCACCCACTGCCGGAAGAGGTGGGAGGACATCCGATGCGGGAGCAGGAAGACGGCGGAGGCTCTGCTGGGGATGGCCTCCCAACGTAGGAGGGGTGCCAGTCGTCAATTGACCCCTCTGATGTCCCGGATCCTGGCGGTGGCCTACCCCGATTTGGATGGGCGCGTGAGGACATCACAGCAGACACAAGGGGGTGAGTACAAATACATTCTGCTGACTTTGCGCGCAGTGGAGGTGTCTGGGTGGGGGAGGAGGGCTGTGGGTATCCCTAGGCCCGGGCGATTTCTGTAGGCTAGGCCCCTCCGTAAGGCATGGCCCTGTGCCCCCGCCCCCCACCTCTGTAGGGTGCAAGTACAGGTATCCATGGCCCTGTGTCATCTATGTGTGCAGTTGTCGTCCATAGGCTTGTAGGCCATGTCCCACGGATTGCGTAGTGGACCCCAAGTGCGCGGCGTAGTGCAGGGGGCTTCTGTGTCTGTCTTGTCCGCCAACGGTAGTGGTAATCCATGCACTCAACATGTCTTTATTTCTCCTCCCCCCCTTTTTTGTGGTCTTCCTGTTCATGTGTGCATTAGCATCATCAGGCGGAGGAGAAGTGGCATCGGAGCACGAGGGAGCTGCATCTCACATGGCCATGGCGGGCCATGCAACTGACTCGGATTTCACCAGTGAGACGGAGGGCGAGGGGAGCTCCACAGGGGGGACTCGTGCTGATGTCAGTGACAGCGACTCGTCCTCTGAAGGGAGCTCCCTTGTGGTGGCGGCAACATCCGTGCCCCCCGCAACAACAGGTACAGCCGCCACCCAGCGCACCAGCACCGCCCTCCCAGCAGCCCCTCAGTGTTTGCCCCGTGCCCGCTCACCCAGGAATGTGGGCATCTCCTTCGCCCCAGGCACCTCAGGCCCTGCCCCTGTCACCCCTGCTGCCCTCAGTGAGGAGGTCATTGACCTCCTAAGGACCATCATTGTTGGGCAGTCTACCCTTTTGAATGCCATCCAGGGTGTACAAAGAGAGGTGCACCAGAGTAATGCATACCTGGAGGGCATTCATTCGGGTCAGGCTGCCCATCAGCGATCGTTCAATGCTCTGGCCTCAGCACTGACGGCAGCAATTGTCCCTGTCTCTAGCCTCCCCCCTCCAACTTCTTCCACCCAGACCCAATCCCCTGTACCTCTGCCTATCCAAGACACACCTACAGACCAGCCTGCACACACCTCAACACCCAAGGGAAGCTCATCCAGACATAAGCACCACACATCACACAAGCAACATCCACATGCAGACATACCAACACCCACTGCCTCCACTGTGTCCCCCTCCTCCTCGTCTCCCTCCTCCCTCCCTGTGACGTCTCCACTCACACTTGCATGCACAACATCTTCAGCCACTACGTCCATCACCAGCACACCCACCAGAACACTCCGCACACGTGCAATCACCACCCCCACTACCATTTACACATCCCCTGTGTCCTCTCCAAGTGTGTCTGTCACCCCCTCCTCCAAACTACACAAACGCAGGCAGCCACCCACCCAACAGCCATCCACCTCACGACAGCCTCCAGCCCAAGCACCTGCACCCAAAGACACCAGACTTCACACTCCTACAACCACATCCTCTTCCTCGACTCCCATACCCACTACACCTACCCGTCCCTCTCTTTCCAAATTGCTTTTCCTTGCCAACCTTAACCTCTTTCCAACAACTCCCCCACCCCTCCATCTCATAAGACTCCAATCAGCACCTCAGCCACCACAAAACCGGGACCTGTGAAGACTGTTGTCCATGGACTGTGGAGTCCCCCACCCTCAAGGGCATCCAGTTCAGCTAGGAGCCAAGGCACGGCCAGCCCACCACCGGAAAAGCATCCTAAGATTGCCAGTGCCCGGCGCGAGCGACCAAAGACCCCAGGGACCAAAATCCCTACATTGGCTCCGTCAGGAAGTGGGGTGCCACCTGGCACACCGCCAAAGGTGGGAAAGGGCCACAATCGTGCAGGGAAGGGTGGGAAGGGCAGCACGCCCGATAAATCCGGCAGCAGGCCAGCTGGCCAGGAGGGCCCCACCAGCCCCATCCCAGGTGTGCAGGAGGACACACACAGGCCCGGTACTGCAGCCCAGGAGGGCCCGCAAGCCACGTCCCAGGTGGGCAGGAGGACACCCACAGGCCGAGAACTGCAGCCCAGGAGGGCCCGGCAAGCCACCAGACAGATGGGCAGGAAGGCCCCGCCAGCCACATGTCAGGTGGCGAGTGACATCCATGCCTGGGCCGGATCCGCTGACCAGGACACTCATCTCAAGCACCGCTCCGCTGGGCACCGCCGTCTCAAGCACCGCTGAACTGGGCCCTTCATCTCAAGCACCGCTGAACTGGGCCCTTCATCTCAAGCACCACTCCGCTGGGCACCGCCGTCTCAAGCACCGCTGAACTGGGCCCTTCATCTCAAGCACCGCTCGGCTGGGCACCGCCGTCTCAAGCACCGCTGAACTGGGCCCTTCATCTCAAGCACCGCTCCGCTGGGCACCGCCGTCTCAAGAACCGCTGAACTGGGCCCTTCATCTCAAGCACCGCTCCGCTGGGCACCGCCGTCTCAAGAACCGCTGCACTGGGCCCTTCATCTCAAGCACCGCTCCGCTGGGCACCGCCGTCTCAAGAACCGCTGAACTGTGCCCTTCAACTCAAGCACCGCTGAACTGGGCCCTTCATCTCAAGCACCGCTGAACTGGGCCCTTCATCTCAAGCACCGCTCCGCTGGGCACCGCCGTCTCAAGAACCGCTGAACTGGGCCCTTCATCTCAAGCACCGCTCTGCTGGGCACCGCCGTCTCAAGAACCGCTGCACTGGGCCCTTCATCTCAAGCACTGCTCCGCTGGGCACCGCCGTCTCAAGAACCGCTGAACTGGACCATTCATCTCAAGCACCGCTGAACTGGGCCCTTCATCTCAAGCACCGCTGAACTGGGCCCTTCATCTCAAGCACCGCTGCGCTGGGCACCGCCGTCTCAAGCACCGCTGAAATGGGCCCTTCATCTCAAGCACCGCTCCGCTGGGCACCGCCGTCTCAAGAACCGCTGAACTGGGCCCTTCATCTCAAGCACCGCTGAACTGGGCCCTTCATCTCAAGCACCGCTGAACTGGGCCCTTCATCTCAAGCACCGCTCCGCTGGGCACCGCCGTCTCAAGAACCGCTGAACTGGGCCCTTCATCTCAAGCACCGCTGAACTGGGCCCTTCATCTCAAGCACCACTGAACTGGGCCCTTCATCTCAAGCACCGCTGGCCCATTGGCGGAAGGGGCAGGCCCGCATCTGTGTCGGGCAGGGCTGCACGAAGCACTCTGGGCACTAGTCCCCCTCCAGTACCAGTGGAGACTGTTATCCACTTGAGAGACTGTGGCTTTGCACTCCCCAGGATTGAACAGTGGGCAAACCACCCACTGTAGAGACTTGAGAGACTGTGGCTTTGCACTCCCCAGGATGGCACAGTGGGCAAGCCACCCATTGTAGAGACTTGAGAGACTGTGGCTTTGCACTCCCCAGGATGGCACAGTGGGCAACCCACCCACTGTAGAGACTTGAGAGACTGTGGCTTTGCACTCCCCAGGATGGCACAGTGGGCAACCCACCCACTGTAGAGACTTGAGAGACTGTGGCTTTGCACTCCCCAGGATATGGCAGTGGGCAAGCCACCCACTGTAGAGACTTGAGAGACTGTGGCTTTGCACTCCCCAGGATGGCACAGTGGGCAACCCACCCACTGTAGAGACTTGGCTTTGCACTCCCCAGGATGGCACAGTGGGCAACCCACCCACTGTAGAGACTTGAGAGACTGTGGCTTTGCACTCCCCAGGATATGGCAGTGGGCAAGCCACCCACTGTAGAGACTTGAGAGTCTGTGGCTTTGCACTCCCCAGGATGGCACAGTGGGCAACCCACCCACTGTAGAGACTTGTGAGACTGTGGCTTTGCACTCCCCAGGATGGCACAGTGGCCATGGAGGCCCCTCGTGGATCTGGCGTCGTGGACTCATCTGGCTGAGGTGCCCCCCCTTCCCTTTCCCCTGAGGTGCCTGTAGTTTTCCTATCTGATGCCCCTGCAGTGTTCTCTCCGTTGGAGGCAGGTATCCTGTGTGGGCTTTGCCCATGTGTTTTGGCCCAGTGGCCCACGAACAATGGCTGATAGACATATCGGACTGGACAATTTATGTATATAAAGTTATAGATGTGTGATATATTTTATACTCAGTCTTACAATGTAATTCTATATTTATAATCATTTCCTTTTGCCTTTGCATTCTTCCGGGGGGTTTGGGGGTGTAACTGTGATGTGTTGCTATGCATTGATGTGTGTGTTGTAGTGGTTGAGGGTGAGGGTGGGTGTGTCGCATATGTGTGTCCCCGTAATTTTTTGCCTCCCCCTCCCCTGTGTCGTAGGTGCAGTACTCACCGTTGTCTTCTGCGCCGGCGTTCGTGCTCCTGGTAGAGGAGCAGGAAGACAATGGCTGGTAGGATGTGTAGTTCGGGTTCCATGCTGTCCAGATTCCTCGTGGGGTGTATGGAGGTGAGCGTTTTCCGTTTGAAATGTCTGTTTCCGCCGTGTTTTTATCGGCGGGGCTACCTCCCCGGAAAAGGTGGCGGATTGGTGGGTTGTGATAGGGTGGGCGGTACATTGTCTCCCGCCTGTCTGTTGGCGGTGACCGCCGCGCTGTTTGTTTGTCCCGCCGTGGCGGTCGGTGTGTTAAAGTGGCGGTCTCTGTTGGCGGTTTCCGCCAGGGTCGGAATTGCATTTTTTTTACTGCCAGCCTGTTGGCGGTTTGACCGCCGCTTTAACACCGACCGCCAGGGTTGGAATGACCCCCACAATCTTGTGGGGAAAGTGGCAGAGCTCAAAGACAAGCTGCCATGGGCTCATGTAAATTTATACACTGGTCCACCGACATGCTGGAATACACGCTGAAGGAAACTCATTGGCTGACAATGCGACTAAATCTGCAGTTGCTATGGCATCTGTTGCTGCAATAACTCATTCTCATACAAGGGTGGATAATAACATACTGGCTGCTGTGAATGCCTCAGCTGATGGCAAGCCTTTACCAAAAGCATACCCCCAAAAAATATTGCTACCTCTTAAGTACCCAAGACATTCCCTTTGTAGCAATGCCAGGGGTGGAAGATCATGTGATCCCCAATGAAGTTCATAGGCTAGACCTGATCAAAGCAGCTCATGAGGGTGTTGCTTCTGCCCATTCTAGTGTGGCAGCTACAATTGCACTACTAAAACAACGCTACTGGTGGCATGATCTATACCAACACCAGTCTTACCGGACATCGGTGCCAGTTTTTCAAATACAAGGTACAAGGATTGTCATCCTGCCGTTGCTGCCTGGCTCCAAAGACATCAGTTTTAATACCATTGATCATATCAAGTTGCATTATATGACATGACTGATTCTGCACAAGAGAACATGAGGGTTCCTGAGTAGTTCCCTTGCCCCTATCACTGCCATACGGGAGATACCTCTTTCAGCATTAAATCACACTGTAATTGTTTGAGAAGAGTGGGGAGAGTGGAGATGAACTTTTGTTGGTTCCAGTAACCCTACATCAACAAGAAATGACCAAAATTATAATATGCAACTTCCAAATCCAACAAAAATTGAATACATCTACAAGTTCTTCTTCACCAGTACCGGCCCCAGTTTTTGCACAAACTGCTACTGGTTATTTTGCCGACACTGACGATTTTTCTTCATATTCTTCAGCATCTACTACTGCCACAGCACATTGTATATGTAAGGTTTTTAACTGGTTAGAGCATAATTACTTGATTCATCCATGGTACTACCTGTGGATTACATTGGCATTGCTTGCGTATCTTCTATGGATTGGATTCATTATTGTCTTCTTTTTGCTCATACATTGTTATTTTTGGCCTGAACACTCTGCTGTTTAACTGGTGGATGAGGTTTTAAAGCCTTATCTTTCCTTGCACTTTGTGAGAAGTGTCCCTAGTGAACATTTCTGCTGTTCCAGTTCCAGATGCGATTGTTTGAGATAAAGTATGTTTTGATATATTTGGGCCAACTGAAAAAATACAAATTCCTAATGCGCGCATGATTTCTATGAGTTACTTTATTACACCTGGGGTTGTTTCGAAAGATTGGGATGTTAAAACAGTTGATTCTATGCTTTCTGGGCTTGAATATTATACTGTGGGCTTCATTTACAGGTAGCTTGCATCGCTGCTGCATCATTTGTTTGATGCAGCGGAAATGCAATTTTAACTCCATATATACAAAGTGACGCTAGAGGCCTCTAGCGTTACCTTTCCCCCATGTGCTTCATTTTCTCGTATAGTCAGATACCGGCAATCATATGCAATGTAGGCATTCCCTCTTTAAAAATCACGCAGGACTGACGCAGCCATATTTACAAGCTTTTTGGAAAATTATGCTCCCTTTGCAAAAGTTGTGCAGAGTCTCCAATGCGTAAAAAAATAATGCCTGCTCAGACCAGCCTTAAAAATTACGCATTGATACTGTTTCATAAGGACAACATACCCAAATCACCCTGGCAAGCTCTAGGACACCATGGACCTATTCCTACTGCTGCTTTGAGCACCAAGAAGATCACCACAACCACCACCACTATATTAACTCCCACCTGCACTACAGAGGCAGCCCAGGAGAAGGGAGCACATTTATCATCAGTGTAGCTCACAAATTGGACTTATGGAGGAAGAGTTAATCACCCATTACCGTCTGAGGAGGATGCCTATAGTACAGCTGCTACACCTCTTTGCGCCAAGACTAGAGGCAACAGTTGACAGGATTACCAACATCCCTCCACAGACAAAACTCCTATCCGTGCTACATATGCTGGCCAGAATCTCTCAACCATCATTCTCCTTATTCCTATCCTGTGTCCTGGATGCTATCATCTGGCTGATACCCTGTTACATCCTCTTCCCCAACACCCAGCAACTACAGCAGGAGATCAAACAAGGATTCTCTGCTATCACTGGGTTCCCATATGTGCTGGGTGTCATGGACTGTACGCATGTGCAGCTTGTTACCCCTGCTGCAACTGCCCATCTCTACTGCAACAGGAAACACACACACTCCATGAACATCCAGGCCATTGATGACTATCGTAGGTTGATCACTAATGTGCTGTCAAAATAACCTAGCTGCAGGCACGATGCATATATATTCTGGCACTCAATCACCAATCAACAGTTCCAAGATGGACAATATGGGAATGGCCTACTTGTAGATAAGCAAACACCAAGTACCTAACAGACACAATAACAAATATGAATACATTGGAAGTCAGTTTTGCAGAGGTTGCATGATGTAAAGGTACACAGCAATGCATGTCAGGCAGAAAATCAGCCCAATATCACTGTGTGAAAGGGAGTTGTACCATGTCCACTGGGGGGGTGGGTGTTGCCATGCAACACACATGGCCCATCAGCCATGTCATGGCTCCCACACCAGGAACTACGTGCAAGGTAACAAACCACGACTCATGGGCAGGTAATGTTTAACTGTACGAATGTATGATAATCAGCAAAATAACTCCCATGTCACGTGTGATGTGTAATGCTACACACATTCATCACTTACCATGCTTCTGAGGCAGCAGCCTTGGCTGGACGGTGCACCTGCACACAAAAATAAAATCCTCCAAGCAATGAAGAACCCCTACAGCGCTTGATGCAAGTGCGAATGTGTACTTACTAGGCAACTTGTGTGCAACTCTAGCTAGAAGGAACCATAAAGTCCAGGATGCCCTAAATATTGTGTACCAATTCTTCTTCTCAGAGACGGTGCACAGTGCAGGAAGTTATGTAGCTGAACTGAAAAGGACCACTCCCAAATCTTTAGGATCCATGTGTTTTGTGCACAAATTGGGCACAATGCTGTCACACATGTTTATAATGTTCCCCCATTGTGACATGCAAAAAAGGTTCGAGAAATGGCAGTTGTGACTCTGTGTGAATGGCATTATGTCTACTGCCCTGGACAATATTGGACACTCAAATGCCTGTGCCAATGTAAGGTAGGCCAACACCAACATCTGGGGATGACCACGGACCCATGCATGTGTCTGTGTCAGCAATGTCTGGTGTGTTACCATCTACCAAGGTAGAACATACATCCTTCCTCATACACAAAACATCAAGTGGACAAGAGCTATGGGAAATAACCACCACCAAATTCTGCAGCATAAATATGACAGTCAGGATGTTGAATTGTATGATGTACCTACACATGCACTGCATTTCACATCACATAGACTGATTGAACAGGCCCCTTTAAACATCATGACACCGGCATGATTCACGCAGTATGTGATCATTACTGGGAGAAGTCCATGGCAATACCACTACACCTAACACACATGGGCAGGACTTTAGCCAATACAGTCATCCTAAACATTGACACCATCTCTTTGTACATTTCAGCGGACCAAGGATATGGGTTAGAGCAGTGGGTAATGACCCCATATGCAAACCCACAGCCCGAGCCAGTGGAGACATACAACCAGGTCCACATCTGGACAGTTAATGTTGTGGAGCAGACTTTTGGCCTGCGCAAGGCCTGAATATGCTGCCTGGATGTTTCTGGGGATTGACTGTTCTATCCCCCCCGCCACACACACACAGCAAAATTATTGTAGTCTGTGCCATACTGCGCAACATATGTGTGTGCATAAATGTCCTCTTGGATGGAAATGAGCTACTGGTGGACCCAAGAGAGGAGAAGGAGGAAGAGTCAATTCACTATGGCAACACACAAAAAACAGCTCAGATGCTGGCAGATGCACACACATTGTGCAGAATTTCTTCACATAAGTACGTCTGTGAATATATGATTGTGCATCAACATGTGAATACATGATAAAATGTAACATATGTGTTGGAGTTTATGTCACAGTTCCAGTAAAAAAAATAACTCAACCACATCCAGGAAACCATAAGTAGGCCACAACAGTAATTAATCAAGTGTGAACACTCTTCATCCTCAAAGTGCCAGACACAGTGCACTGATCTCTGAAAAGTGTGGTGTTTAATGTTTTCATTGCTTGTCAAACAATCATGTTGTACTGAAAACACACATATCAGCTAAAATATGTATTGGTAAAAAATCAAAACAGACAGAGCTGAACTCTACATGGAGCATTAGGCCCAAACTGATGCTAATGCAGGGAAATAGTAGTCATAAACTGAGACAATAGATCAGTGTGAAATATGAGACTACGTAATGGCCAAATGACCCCAGTGAGGCAAATTCTCTCCCAAGTTGAGTACCAGGGAGTAAGTGAGCTCTGTCTATTGACTATAAATAGCCCTTTGTTTC
This sequence comes from Pleurodeles waltl, assembly GCF_031143425.1. Classification (NCBI taxonomy): domain Eukaryota; kingdom Metazoa; phylum Chordata; class Amphibia; order Caudata; family Salamandridae; genus Pleurodeles; species Pleurodeles waltl. Next base: position 904,879,102 of record NC_090443.1, read on the forward strand.
CTGTAGCTAAACCAGCCCATTCTTACAGAATAGTGTTAGATCACAGACATCTGAACAGTCACACAAGCACATTTGCCATTCAAAATCCACATAACAGAGCCATAATGAACTGCTGCCTGATCCTTGGGACATGGCATGTAATTCTTACTGTGACAACTCACCACATTCACTGCATTTGCACTCATGTGTATGGCAAATAGTAAGTATATCACAGAGAACAATACACATGTATGTGTAGCACAGTGTCAGTCAAACCAGTAATCACCTTGCATGTATTCCAAGCAATGTCATAGCATGTCTCATACTTTTGAGAAAGTATATGAGTCAATCAGGATACAGAACAATTTGTATATGGATGTGGGGTCATCAGCTGTCATGACTATTTACCAAATATACCCCTACTCACTGTGCAGCTGACAAAGGATATTGTCTGCAGATGTGGGTGAGCAATCCTCAGAAACACACCCGTACAGAAGCCCAGCAGAGGCACATTCATGGCCTAAACAGGACCAGGTACATTGTGGATAGAACTTCCAGAGTACGCACCTACTACTTCAGGAGTCAGGATATGTTTGGGAGCCAATTACTCTACTCACCAACAATGGCTTCCTAACTAATACTAGTGTGCTATGTCCCATGGCCTGTTGACAATGAGGAGCAGGAAGAACTGGACAATGAGGACGAGGAAGATGAGGAGCAAGCTGATGCTGATGCTGATGCAACAGGCTGATGCTCCATCTACTAGACATTTTGTACGTCACATGCGTGAATAACTTCCACAATTTCACAAGATTATGACTAAATGAATTTGTGTACCCATTTAACACACAATATCTAAGCACAACCAGTGTGTAGGTAAGTTACCTTCACAGTCACAGTAAACATCAGACCACTTACATCACATCTGCTTGTACTTGCCACAAAGAACACAAACATGGCTATGTGTGACAAACAGCACCGTACAACATCTGGCACACCTACAATAGTTTGCATGGCAAAATCCTTTATCAATAAGTCACCCATTGTCAAACACAATGAACATGGTGTGCCAATAAAGACAGTGTGCAATTACTGTCTGTGTCCTTTGTACAGCTAATCATTTGGCTGGCCTCATACTTGTGGAGGAAAGTAAAGTGAAATCATAGTATGATGTCTGAGCTGTGACCCACACAGTATGTGCATGGGAACACAGACCAGCACCGACAGTCTAACTATGCAACATACAAATCTGCAATCACACATCAAAACTATTAGGAGATCTTGTATCACACATACAAAGAATAAATATTAAACTTTCCCAGTGCATGAGTGTTTACCCAGTAACAATGTGCACACATTTGCCCCAGTAGGCCACATCAATGGGAAAAGCAGTGAGCACTCAGATACAAATGATAGCTACACTCCCATGATTACAGTCTTAATGCATATGTGAAGACACAACAACAAGAATCAAATTATGAAACAATTGCCCATCACAAATTACAAATGACAAGGTAGATCCTCCTAAGGTGCCAGGCACTGATGCATCCCAAGATGTGTTTTTGTTTGTGGCTGAAACTTCACAAGTGAGCATCATGTCTGAATGCATACCCATCACCCAGCTTCAAGTTATCACACATTCCAGACAAATATTGTGATGGGCAAACATATTTATGCCTGGGCTACACCTGACTAGTTGTGGCTAGACAAGCTGCCTTTCAAGAGTAAGCCTGTGGGAAAAGAGAAGGAGCTATTGCCATGTGAATGTGCAACACATATCTTCCATAACACTAGCCCATACAGTTGATGTGCATGCAGTACAACATGTCATGGTGTGGGTTTCTGAAGGCTCACTGGTAACCGTTGGTTTGTACATATTACCATGGGTCAATAATGCCACCACACATACATTGTAAATGAAGTGAGACAGTTTGTCAACAGCATGCCAATTACACTGTGAGTGTCTGCAACACAAGGTCGAACACTGCTTGATTGGCTATACTGCAACCATAAGACATTCTAGGATGGCAAGTTATGCAGATATGAGCCTAACTACCATGTAGTATTGTGTTTATTTCTAGAACAATATTGTAGGTAGTGTTTTGCTGTAGTATTTCAATGTAGGATCGTATTCTATGTTTTAGGAGTATTTGTATTATTTATGATCTATTTGGTATCTCCCAGCTTCACCTTTGGCATTTGGTATCCTCCTCAGCTGGACAGCATTCTGTGCTGGACAGTTGATGGTGCTGGAGGTTTGAGTGGAGACTTGAGTTCCTGTTTTATTATTTATGAATTATAACTGAATAAAATCTGATTTCAACTTCATCTGCGTGGACCTGCACTCATCCTCAAGACTGATACCACATACCATAAGCCAATGACTCTGGTGTCACCCCTGTCACAGCCCATCAGGTGGCACAAGCCACTCAGCAATATCCAGGAGGCCATGCAAAGTCCAGCTGTGTGGATCATCCTGGACTCATAGCTATAGAGTAACTGAATGCACCCTAAGAGGCTCACAAGTGTTACTCAGTGTAATTTGTGTATTGCATGTACGCTGTTGGTGCATCAGTGCTGGACAACCAACATGGATAATCTGGAGGACCAATGTAAACATGTGGATGCCAACATGGGGCTGTAGAAAAGGCTCACAAGTCCACCCAATCTGTTGTCCATTTGCATCACAGTTCACTCAACACTTTCAAGCACATGAACGTTCCATGGAACAGTCCGAATTGACCAATGTGAATAACAGAATGCAGGACACATGGAGACAGATGGGCCAAGGTCAAAACAATTAATACATCCTTTTTTAGGCTCTGCTAGGGATGTCTGGTAATTTTGGGACAGAGACTGGTCCATGTGAGTCTCATTACCTATCACAGGGTCTAACTACATGGGTATTGCATGTGTGCACCTTTTGCTACGCACAAGCAACACCACCTTCATGCAGAGTGTAGTAACGGTATGATGTACACTGCCTTACTGTCTTCAGTATGTCAGAGCTCACGAAAAGGCATACATGGTGGCCTACCATTGCTCCATCAGCATGAGTGAAAATCATGTGCAACACGAAGATGTGAAATGGACTAGTTGGCACCTTCAGATGCGACCCCATTTTGAAATGGCACCTAAAGTGCCACAGTATTCACAGCAAGTTCTGTGTAGTACAAGTGCTGCAGGTGCACAATGGTCCTTTGCACACACTTTGTGGTCCCCCGGGGTCCATGGAAATGCATGAAGATGCTACACATGTATGTGCGGACAATCATGGCAAAGCTGTGGTGTTGGGAGACTTACACTGGCTGTGGCATCAACAGAGGGTGCACCCTTTTGTGCTGGAGTGTGTGTGTGGGTACATGCCACTATGAACCCCACTCACATTCGGACTACACTGTATGTAAGATGTGGGACTACAGGCAAAGTAAATCTCATGAGGTGCACTAGCAGTGTGTCCCTTGATGGGAGCCCCCTGGAGAGGGAAACGGGGGCATATGGCCCCATCCATACATCCCTTTCCATGTGTACCCAGGCAACTCCAGCACTTGCCTGAAAGAGAGACTGTAACCTCCTCCCTCCCAAGTTGCCTGACAGCCTGCTGCCTGATCCTTGGGACATGGCACGGATTGGCAGAAGGCTCTCTTAGATGTAGGTGTGCTGAAACCATGCCAGGGCAAGTAGGCAGCATCCCTGGGGGTATCACAAGCAATGTAATTAGCTGCCAATACATAGTTGGCTGGGGCAACCAATCAAAGGTGTGCCATTACACACACATAGGGATTGTGCCATACGTGTAGTCTGATCCAAGTAATATATGCACTTTCACATATGTACACCCCCAACACACAGATTGGACACATATAAAGTAAGGAAATAAATTAATCACAGGCAGCACAGCAATTCCTGTAATCTTTTACATACATTCCACTTCTCACTATACGTAAAACCACTTACGTGTGTTGAGCTAGTGTACAGAGTCGTAGAGGTGAGGCGTCGCTGGAGCCAGTGCAGGGTCAGCACTTTACTTATACTTGGGAGGTAAGGCATTGGATCTTTGCGGTTGCAGGGGAAGTGATGTGGAGTTGATGGTGAGGCATTGGCTCCTTAGGACCCAGTAGTGTAGATGAATCCAGCAGGTCAATATGTGAGGAGTCAACTTTGCGGTGACTCAGTCACACCATGGTGCCACAGGTGCTGCAACAGAGACGGACTCAGGTGTTCCGGACATCAGGGACACGGCACTCATGACTCACGCTGTGGCAGGACTTTGGAGGTGCTGTAGCAGCATCGGACCTGTGTTGCAGATGGCAGTGATTGTACTCAGTGGAATCAGAGATTGGCACTGGTTCCGAAATCGCTCTGGAGTCGATGTACTTTGGACCATATTTATACTTTTCTAGCGCCGCATTTGTGCCGCTTTTGGAAGCAAAAGCGGCGCAAACTTATAAAATACAATTGTATTTTGTAAATTAGCGCCGCTTTTGCGTAAAAAAATAACACAAATGCAGTGCTAAAAAAGTATAAATACGGGCCTTAGTTTCTTTTTGGTTTTACCAGAGCTCACTTCCAAGGGCCCAGGATTGGATTTGGCACTACTTGACAAGTCAGAACTATCAGCAAGATAGCACAGGTGCTGGTAGGTGAAGTATTTGAAGGCCCTGAGACTTCTTAACAGGAGGCAAGCTCAGTTCAAGCCATTGGAGAGCATTAGAAAGCAGGATGCAGAAAGCAAAGTTCAGTCCTTTCACTCCCAGGACAGAAGTATCAAGTAGCAGGAAAACACAATAAAGCAACATGCAGAGTGGCAGTCCTACAGCATCTAGTTCTTCTTCCAGGCAGAATGTCCTCAGTCCAGAAATGTTCTAACTATGTGGGGTGAGAGGTTCCCTACTTATACCCATTTCTGCCTTTGAAGTAGGCAAACTTCAAAGAGAAGTCTTTGTAGTGCACAAGACCATGCCTTTCCTTGTCCTGGCCCCAGGCACACTCCAGGGGGTTGGAGACTTCTTTGTGTGAGGACAGGCACAGCCCTATTCAGGGGCGTGTCAGCTCCTCCCACCACTCTAGCTCCGGAAGACACATCAGCATGGCGATGGGCCATCAAGATATGCAGGGTATACCTCAGCTCCCTTTGTGTGACTGTCTAGAGTGAATACACAATCAGCCCAACTGTCATTCTGACCCAGACGTGTATTCAGCAGACAGGCAGAGGCACAGAATGGTTAAGCAAGAAAATGCCAATTTTCTAAAAGTGGGATTTTCAAACTTAGAATTGAAAAAACAATTTCACCAAAAGTTGTATTTTTAAATTGACCCGAAACTCCATATCTCTAACTGCTCCCAATGGGAAATTATACTTAAAAGTTATTTCAAGGCAATCCCTATGTTATCCTATTAGAGAGATAGTCCTTGCAATAGTGAAAAACAAATTTAGGAGTCTGTCAATATCACAACATGTAAAACACACCAGTACATGTCCTACCTTTTAGCTACACTGCACCTTGTCTTTAAAGGTGCATTGGGCCTACTTTAGGGGTGACTTACATGTAGTAAAAGGGAAGGTTTGAGACTGGCAAGGGAGTGCACTTGCCAGGTCGACATGGAAGTTTAAAACTGCACACACAGACACTTCAATGGCAGACCTGAGACATGGCTGCAGTGCTACTCGTGTGGGTGGCACAATCAATGCTGTAGGCACACTAGTAGCATTTGATTTACAGGCCCTGGGCACACAAAGGGCACTTTACTAGGGATGTACTAGTAAATAAAATATGCCAATCATGAATAAACCAATCACCATTACAATTTAGACAGGGAGCACTTGCAGTTTAGCACTGGCCAGCAGTAGTAAAGTGCCCAGAATCCTAAAACTAGCAAAGACAAAATGCAACACACAGTCAAAAAAAGGAGGTCAGAGGCAAACAGTTTATGGATAACCCTGCAGAAGGGGGCATTTCCAACACAATCCACTCCTAGCCTAAAGCCAGGGTAGGCCAATCAATACCTTGTTAGACGTCCCTGCTTAGGGTGAAAGAACCTAGACAATAGCTCACTACTGCAGGGGCTCTTATCAGTTCTATGCCTCTCTGAACCCAGGTGGATCTCTATGTCTTCCCCCCCGACCTCACTGAACTAACATGGGAACTCTCCTCTTCTTCTGTGGACTCCATCTGTGCAGCACTTAATCTTAACTTGCTCACAGATGCATCCCAGTAGGTAGAAAGTACCATCATGGCCAACAATGTGATGTGGCCCATTCCACTGATTGGGTCTGACTTCCGTCCCCAACCCAGGCACAATTCTGACCACAAGGGCAACAACCAACAGAGGCTATTGACAACTGTCAGTGTCAAGAGCCAGGTCCCAGGCATCTTAGGGTCGCTAGCCTCTGTGGTTTTTAAAAGAATGGGGTGTAGAATCAGGTGCCTAGCACCCTTTTTCCACTTCACCTCCCAGCAGTTCAGGGGTAGTATCCTGAGGCTGGTCACTCAACTTAGGGTCTGTGCCCTCAGGCTGAGCAGAGGACAGGGGTGGACTCTCCCTCCTCCTGTCACTCTTGCTGGGGTCCTGTACCTTCTGCTTTGGAGTGGTACCCCTAGAAAACTGAACTGTTAGAGCATCTTTGGCGGCACCTCTCCCAGTTCCCCTGACACCGGAGGCAACTCATTCGCCAGAATGCAGTCTATGAGCATCTGGGGACTAACTATGACCCTTCTCTGGTCACCTCCCGAACCCACTCTAGGGACCCTTACTGCTCTGGGAAAACTAGCCTTTCCACAACCATGGTCTGGCTAGAGGGGTCCCAGTTAAGGTTTTCTTAGGACAGACAAAGTCCCCCTTCTTGTGTCCTAGTTGGGAACACTCATAGCACTGAGGTTGAAAATTAGGCTCCCTGTGCCATCCCTGACCAGAACCTCCCTTCTTCCTGTCAGAAGGGACATAGGAACCTTTGTCTCCCCACTTATCCTGGGACCTGTCTGTATATCCCTGGACCTCCCCCTCCTTCTTTTGTTGGGGACCCTGCCCACCCTTGCCTGAGTCTCCTACATACAACTTCTTGTCAACCCTGGTACTCATCCAGTGGTCTGCCTCCTGAGAAAGCTTCCTGGGGCCAGTAAGCCTGCTATCAATGGATGTATGATGGAACCACACATGCATTTATCAAGCATGCCTTCACAATGCGGTCACTACAACGCATGGTCTTTACCACACATTCATTTACAACAAAAGTTTTTGCCACGCATATGCCTTTATCACGCATGAACATTTTGTGGTAAAGGCATGGTTGGTAAAGGCATATGTGTAGTAAAAAGTAAAGTGGAAAGTATATCATATCCAACCCAAATGGTCTAAAATAGCGAGGCACTCAACTGCTGGTGCACGTGGAGGGTTTTAGACCATAACCCTTATTAATCATCACACAAAAAAGGCACTGCACTCCTGGGGGCTCCATGACAGCTTCATTTATTCAGAAAGATTTTCAGACCCCACAACGCGTTTCGACAACCATGTCTTTCTCAAGTGGTATCGTCGGTTCCTTCCTGCCTTCACACTATTTATATTGCATTCTGGGATTAATAGTCACATGTCTCTCACCTGTAAGATATTTAAACGTGATTGCTGTTAACACGATTCCTTAATTCAATAATTTGATTATAGTCATTGATAGTTCAATCCAATATTATTTGTACGTCATGTTAAAAGGAATACGTGCATCAATTACATTCAGCATATTTTTTCAAACAGGTTTTTCCGTAATTTCCTTTTTACCAGTTCTTTCTCTCTGTGGCAAACTGTCTTATATTTGAGATCTTTGTCACAGCACCCAGACCCCAAGCAACTGAGGCGTTCCTCAGCGGCTGGGCCGCATCGGCATCCATATCAATTTAAAGACACCCTCATCGTTGTTCCTCGATGAGACTGTCGCTCAGAGTTGCGTTAAGCGTTGTTGATAGTTCCTTATGATAAATATGTCTTCCAGTGCTTCGTGCACACGCCGGAGATCAGTATCTCCTCGCCCACTCAAAGTCTGTTCCAAATTGTACGCGGATGCCGGGTGCCATCGCCATTAATGTAAATCCAACCCAAATGGTCTAAAATAGTGAGGCACTCAACTGCTGGTGCATGTGGAGGGTTTTAGACCATAACCCTTATTAATCATAACACTAAAAAAGGCACTGCACTCCTGGGGGCTCCATGACAGCTTCATTTATTCAGACAGATTTTCAGACCCACAACGCGTTTCGACAACCATGTCTTTCTCAAGTGGTATTGTCTGATCCTTCCTGCCATCACACTATTTATACTGCATTCTGGGATTAATAGTCACATGTCTCTCACCTGTAAGATATTTAAATGTGATTGCTGTTAACACGATTCCTTAATTCAATAATTTGATTATAGTCATTGATAGTTCAATCCAATATTATTCGTACATCATGTTAAAAGGAATACGTGCATCAATTACATTCAGCATATTTTTTCAAACAGGTTTTTCCATAATTTCCTTTTTACCAGTTCTTTCTCTCTGTGGCAAACTGTCTTATGTTTGAAATCCTTGTCACAGCACCCAGACCACAAGCAACTGAGGCGTTCCTCAGCGGCAGGGCCGCATCGGCATCCATATCCATTTAGACACCCTCATCGTTGTTCCTCAATGAGACTGTCGCTCAGAGTTGCGTTAAGCGTTGTTGAAAGTTCCTTATGATAAATACGTCTTCCAGTGCTTCGTGCACACGCCGGAGATCAGTATCTCCTCGCCCACTCAAAGTCTGTTCCAAATTGTATGCGGATGCCGGGTGCCATCACCGTTAATGTAAATCCAACCCAAATAGATGCCCCAGGGAGATGGTGGTTCCCAAGGCGCGGGGGGCCACAAGCCCCCATTTAAATTAAATTGGAAGCCTTGGGGAGGTTGCGTTCCCCAGGGCAGCAGAGGGGCCGCGGGCCCCCCGCATATAAAAAAAAAAAAAAGCTACGGGAAGGTGGTATTCACCGGAGCTGGTTTGAAATGTTGGCAGCCAATCAGAGCTGTTCATTTCCCTCTATGAACTCGTCTTTATTTGCGAATACTTTGTGGCCAGAGATATACAAATTTGAATTTCCCTAAATTTCTCAAATCTATTGAACGGATTTACTCGTGCCCTAAGGTAAATATAACTTGTGCCCCCGCCATGCACAGTTTTTTCCTAAAAGAATTTACTGCAAATATTACATTGATATTAGGATGTTATCAAAGATGTCATGGGTGGCATTATGGGGGTAATTAGCAGTGCACAGCAAGGGTGCAAGTAATAGTTACCTTAGGGCACGAGTTATAGTTACTTGAGATAAATCTAACTATAACTGGTTAATTTCTATGTTTTTTTTACTTCTATTTCCGAACTATAACGTCCTGTAATGTTTGAGTTTTTCAATGAATTTCTATGATTTTTTTAAATGTATAGCAATTTACATTTCTATACGTTAATCCACCCACAGCCTACGCCCAGTCCCTGAGGCCAACCTTACATAAGCACCCAGCTTTACACCATGCATGGCCTTCATCTGTGCACAGCGGAGGTTCCCCGCAAGACATGGCCTCCAGCCAGAACCTGCGGCCAACCCCCCTAACTTCCTAATCCCATGCTGCGCGCAGCCCTTTGGCCGTGGGCCGTGGAAGTTGGATGCAGCCTTTCTGGGTGTCAGAATAGGTGTGAGAGGTTGTATCTGAGGGTGAGTGTGGCTGTGAGGTTGTCTGACTGAGTGTAAGAGTGCATACATCAGTGTTTTAGTGGGTGCCTCAGTGTCTGCATGGGTCTATGAGTGGGTGTATGAGGCTGTCAGTGGGTCTGTGAGTGGGTGTATAAGGCTGTCAGTGGGTCTGTGAGTGGGTGCGTGAGGGTCTGACTGGGGCTGTGTGTGTGTGTGTGAGGGTCTGACTGGGGCTGTGTGTGTGTGCACGAGAGTCTGAGTGGGTCTGTGACTGGGTGCGTGAGTGTCTGAGTGGGTGAGTAAGGGTCTGACTGTGTGTGTGAGTGGGACAAATTGATTGAAAGTAAGACAGAAATAGAGAGTGAAAGAAAGTGAGAGGGATAGAGAGTTTTTTAGGCTTTGATGTATGATGTATTTAGAATGAGATATTTCTGTACAATTGTTTTTTTAAACGTATCTGTCATTTTTTAAATTTAATTAATTCTGGCAGGACTCGAACCCTGAGTGCTCAGTGCGATGGTCTGCACCCTTCACACTGAGCTATAGATTTCCTTTTTTAGCTCTTTTTTTCAGCCCTTTGCAGACTAACTGGGACCTCGAGGGCACCCTTAATGGCTCCCCCACGGTCTCTCCTTATTTATATATTTATTTATTTAATTTTTAATTGTACAAAAGGCCCTTTACAAGCTCTCTGACACCGTGGGGGAAGCCTTCAGGCTTCCGTCGTGGTGCCATTGCTTCAGCAAGCACGGAGCTGCTGTTAAAGCTGCTCCGTGGTTCCTGAAGCATTTCATCTCTGCCCCCTACACGGACAGAGATGAAAGCTTACGTTTTTGACAGCGGGATCTGCTTGTCAGGTCCCACTGTCAATAACCGAAGTGTTTGCTGCAGCTTGGATGTGGCTGCAGAGCTGCAGCCAAGTCTCAGCAAATAGCTATGTCCCGTGGTTGAGCACCCGAGGACATAGCATTAGCTGGCCCTGGGGGGTGGCAGTCCCCAGGGCCATCAGTGGCTCTTTGAGGTGGGCTGTGAGGCCTCCCTCTTCCAAATAAAGTCCCAGGAAGGTGGTGCTCCCCAGGGCTAAAGGGGGCCTGAAACAAACCCCCTGTAATCATTTTTATAGATGCCCTGGGGAGGTGGGGATCCCTGGGGTTGTGGGGGAGGCCAACAGGCCTACCCCTCACTATTGACACATTTTGCCCCTGGGTGGGGGTCCCAGAGGTCCGTCCCTCGGGGCGAGCAATGTGCATAAATAACATTGCTCGCCCCGAGGAAGTAGTGACCCCGCATGTTTAATTACAGCCCTGGGGAGGTGGGGTTCCCCGGATAGTGGGGGGCTCACGCGTCCCCCGCATATGAATCAGAAGCCCCGGGGATGTGGCCGTCTCCGGGTTAGTGTGAGGGGCCAGGAGGACCCCCTGCATTTTTAAGCAAATGCCCCCGGGACTTGGCCCACCCAGGGGCTTAATAATAACAAAGCGCGGAAGCCCACAATTTTTTTTTTTCACAATTTTTATTTTACTTCGAATCCACAGATCCACCACGACTCCATCCGTAAAATAAAATAAAAAATGCTTTTTGGCCTTTGGGACCCCACCACCAGAGCTAAGGGGTCAGGGTGTTCGTACGCTTGCATCTTTTCTTTATTTTTTCCTTTTATTCTGAGACCAGGCTTCAGCCAAATCCCAAGATGGCTGACAACACTTCGACAGCTTCTGTTGTTGAAGTGTTATTAGCCAATCAGATCTCAGCACGAGATCAGGAGGGCTCATGAATCCTTCGCATCCCAATATGTACAATTTGTTTTCCACTTAATTTCTCAAAAACTACTGAATCGAATTACACCAAAACAAAAAAAGCACTCTTTCTGGACCAGAACTTACCTTTCTGCCAAATTTGATGTAATTCTGTCAGTAGTTTCAGCGCTATTGCTGTTCAAAATCCCTATGGGAAAATGAATAGGGAAACCTTTTTCTTGACCCCCCCCAAATGGATCCCCTCGAAACTTTCCAGACAACACCTGACGTGACTGGAAATTTGTGGGAGAAAATTTTGTGAAGATTTGTCAAAAGCACTAAAGATATAGGGAAGTAAAAAAAGCTTTTTTATAGAAACTAGGTCCTAACTGTAACTATATAGTGACGACTGCCACTAGGCAATATATATGAGAAATATTTACCACTTTACTTTTTATATCTATACACACACATATATACATATTTACACACACAAACATATATATGTGTATATATATAAAAAAATATATATATATATATATATAATCACTTTACCACCCAAAAACCCTACCCACCCTAAAACTTTAAAATACCCTTACCACCCAAAAACCCATACCCACCCTAAGCACTAAACACCCTTATCACCCAAAAACCCATACCCACCCTAAAAAACCCTTAACACCCAAATACCCACACCCACCCTAAAACCTAAAAATGCCCTTACCACCCAAAAACCCATACCCAACTCTAAAGCCAAAAAGTGCCCTTACCACCTGAAAACTCATACCCACGCTAAAACCTAAAAAATTCCCTTATCACCAAAACATCCATATCCATCCTAAAACCTAAAAATGCCCTTGCCACAAAAAATCCCATGCCACACCTAAAACCTACAAATACCCTTACCACTCAAAAACCCATACCCACCCTGAAAACCCCTTATCACGAAAAACCCACACCCACCCTAAAAGCTAAAAATGCCCTTACCACCTAAAAACCCATACTGTCAAGGAGACCAGATCCTTGGGGCTTGCGCATGTTCCCAACATGTCCACCTCTTGGCAGCTCCAAACTCCACTAGTTATATAGCACGGAGTTAAAGAATGCCCAAGTGGGAGAATGGGTTTTGGGTTGGGAACAGCTGGGAAGGAGACCTGTGGAAACAAGAGTTAAACAACACAATTGCAAGATTAATCACAATGACTTTCAATAAGTTTTGTTTCAAATAAACACTTATGCTGAAAACATGAGTGGTCTAAGGCTTCACTGTAACTAGTCCTCAAGAATCTAGGTACCTGGAAATCAAAAAAAGGTTATGCAAGGTTTTCTCATGAACATTCAAGAATTAACATATTATATTTTGAACAATAAACTCTCTCCAAAATACTTCTTAGAATAATCTCTACATTGTAGCAAGAATCAAAGAGCACATGGTTTTTTCTCTGCATGAATGACCTGTACAAGTACCATGAATAACACTGCTACGTCACTCTATGATTAAGAGTTTCAAGACTCAAATGCTCAGGGAATATTATGCACCTTAATCAAACTGCACATCTAGGTTTCAATGTCTAGAAATGATCACCCACTCCGCCGATCTGTATTTCAAAAGTTAAACACCAGGAATGAATTGCGCACTCTGTTGGCGATTCGAACATCTAGATTCACATGCAATGTAACGATCGAGCACACTGCCGATCTATGATTCAAGAGTTAAATGCAAGGAAAGAATCATGCACACTGTTGCCTATTCGGAATTCACGGTACAAATGCCATGAAATGATCGCGCACACCGCTGATCTGAATGCCAAGAAGTAAATGCCTGGAATGAATCGCACACACTGTTGCCAATTCGGAATTCACGATACAAATGCCATGAAATGATTGCGCACACTGCCGATCTGAATGCCAAGAAGTAAATGCCTGGAATGAATCGCGCACACTGTTGCCGATTCGGAATTAATGATACAAATGCCATGAAATGATCGCGCACACTGTTGATCTGAATGCCAAGAAGTAAATGCCTGGAATGAATCGTGCACACTGTTGCCGATTCGGAATTCACGATACAAATGCCATGAAATGATGGTGGACACTGCCGATCTGAATGCCAAGATATAAGTGCCTGGAATGAATCACGCACACTGTTGCCGATTCGGAATTCACGATACAAATGCCATGAAATGATCGCGCACACGATTTCAAGTTTAGGCCCAAAACTCGAGTGTCACTGGAAAACGGAGTCGGGGGCCTAACCCGACCTCCGCCTTACCGCCCTGCTTGAAGATCACCAAATAAACAAGGGCAGGCCTGGAAATGACTGGATAGGTCTCCGGGACAGGAGTTCTGGAAAATGCTGCTGCTCTGCACCAGGACCTCTGAATAGTGAGCACGTGGAGCTGGGCTGGCTCACTTATATAGAGCCAAGCCCTGCCCACGAGCCACACCCAACCATGCTGCAAGAAAGGCTTCTACAAAGTCTTAGAATAAACGTCCTGCAAACAAGCCTTGCAAATGAACAATGAATTACAAACATCATTAATGACTTTTCAACATAAAAGCTCTGCAATGCAAAAGGTTAACATACTGCATAGAAACATAATGCATGAAATATGCCTTTGCATAAGGACTGGGTTTTTGCATTTACGTCACCCGTAGAGCGCGCACTGTCCTGATGTTGACAGTACTCCCCCCTCCCAAACGCGCTCTAGGGCCTGGTTTGTCTGGATGTAGGCGATGAAAACGCCTCACTAGTAGTGGAGCATGAATGTCAGATGCGGAGACCCATGAGTTGCTCTCAGGACCGTAACCTTTCCAAGATATTAAATACCAGAGATTACGACCTCTAAAGTTTGAATCCAGGACCTGGTTAACTTCGTATTCCAATTCTCCCTGTACTAGAACTGGAGCTGGTTGGGAGCGGACTTTTTGGACAGCTCTTTTCAGGAGTGAAGTATGAAATACCTGATGAATACGTAGTGACCTTGGTAACTGCAGTTAATAGGTCACTAGATTGATTTGTTGAAGAATCGTGTAAGGACCTATGAACTTGGGATTAAAGAGATGCTTTTTCTTGAAGTCAATATGACGTGTGGAAAGCCACACTCTATCACCTGGTTTATATTGGGGTCCTTCACAATGTTTCTTGTCATAGTGCTTTTTATACATTTGTTTAGCTTTATCTAGGTGTTGCTGGATTTGTTTCCGGGTTTGATGGAGTTGTTGAATCGTCTCGACACGGCTGGTGTAAGTGCACTTTCTTGTGGAATAGTGATTGGCAGGGTAGCAGGATGATAGCCAAACAGAAAAGGGGGTGACACCAATGGAAGTAAGTTACAAGTTATTATAGGCTAGTTCAGCTAACCAAAGCATCGATGTCCAAGAATGAAGCGCTTTCTCAGCATAAGCATGTAGGTATTGTTTCAAAGTCTCTTTAATCGCTCAGTTTGGCCATCGGTTTGAGTATGATGACTGGTAGACAGTGTAGAAGTGATTTGAAGTGTTTTGCACCACGTTTTTCAGAAGTTAGAGGCAAATTGTGATCCTCGATTGGAGAGAATCACTTTTGATAATCAGTGATATCGGACCACTCGATTTAAAAGGATTGTTGCCAGTTCATTGGAGGTGGGCAATTTCTTTCAAGCAATGAAATGAGCATATTTCGTGAGACTATCTACCACTTCAAGGATTACTGAGTGATGTTGAACAATGGGTAGACCAGTAATAAAGTCTAATGAGATGTGCTCCCAAGGTTGAAGTGGAGTTGGGAGAGTATGTAACAAATCTTTTGGCTTTGAATCACTTGACTTGATCACTTACCATCTGTTTGATGTCTTTTATCAAAGTAGGCCACCAAAAGTAGAGTTGAACTAATTCAAGAGTTTTAGGAATACCTGGATGACCTGCCGTAGGTATAACATGCAACCAATGAAATACCAACTTACGCAACTTGGTAGTTGGAACAAATAAACGGGCATCATGGAAAGGTAGTCCTTGTTTGATTGACCTTTTGGGATCTGCTTGAGCCCATTTTTTCCATTTCTCAATGGTAAAGAAATTACGGATTTCTTCAAAAAAGTCTTCGGTTTTTATGATGCAAAGAACTTTGTCTGGAGCAATGATAGACCTAGGACACTGAATCGCGGGTAACATAGTAGAATCTTGACGGGACAAAGCATCCGCTTTGCGATTATCCTTTCCAGGGTGGAAGGATACCACAAAATCAAACTCGGCAAAAAACAGCATCCATCGGAGTTGCCGAGGAGTCAAAAGTCAAGCTGAACTCATGAACCGGAGATTGTCGTGATCTGTATATACTGTGATAGTGTATTTGGTGCCTAACAAATGGTGTCTCCATTCTTTGAAGGCATCACGGATAGCCAGAAGCTCTTTCTCAGCAATAACATAATTTAGTTCTGCTTCGTTCAGCTTTCGAGACATGAAGGCTACAGGATGTAGTTGACCAGTATCTTTACTGTGTTGTGATAATACTGCACCAATGGCCACATCTGAAGCATCTGCTTCCACTGTGAATGAACGCTCAACATCCGTATGAGTTAAGACTCGGACAGTGGAGAAAGCTTCCTTTAAGGTTGAAAAGGCTCTGTCAGCTTCAGGGGACCATACAAATGGTTCTTTCTTTCTCAACAACTTGGTGATGGGCGCCACTGTCTGCGAGAAATGATCTAAGAACCTGCGATAGAAGTTTGCAAAACCTAGGAAGCACTGAACATCTCGAACAGTCTTTGGAGTGGGCCAATCAGCTACTGCTTGTACTTTTCTTTCTGCCATGACCATACCTTGAGGGGTAAGGATGACTCCTAAGAACTCTACGGTGGTAACATGTAATTCACATTTGGTTAATTGGCAATAAAGATTATGCTTTCGAAGGGCTGTGAGAATCTTCTTGACATGTTGTACATGTTCAAATTCATTGTCTGAATAGATTAGGATATCGTTGATGTTGACTATTGCAAATAGATCTAGATACTCTCTAAGGATGTCATTCAGAAAGAATTGAAATACTGCTGGAGCGTTACAAAGTCCAAAGGGCATGACTGTGTATTCGAACAGACCATATTGGGTTTTAAAGGCAGTTTTCCATTCATCGCCTTCTCTCATTCTGACTAAATGGTAAGCACCTCTTAAGTCTAACTTAGTGTAGATTTTTGCTTTTTTAACTTGATCCAACAAGACAGGAACCAGAGGCAATGGGTACTTGTTCTTGACTGTGATTTTGTTCAAACCTCCATAGTCCATGCAAGTTCGAAGATCCCCATTAGCCTTGGGGACAAAAAAAGAGGAGACTTGGAAGGATGAATCAAGCCATTAGCTAGAAATTGATTGAAGTATTTTCTTAGGTGTTGATTTTCGTTTTCTGACAAGGCGTACACATGACAACCAGGGATTATAGCACCAGGAGTTAGATCAATTTAGCAGTCATATGGTCTGTGAGGTGGCAAGGTTTCTGCTTCTCTTTCATCAAAAACATCTAGACAGGATGAGTACTGCCAGGGCAGCATTACATCTTTTTCATCAGATGTTGCTACGTGAGCTTTGCAAGGTTTTGTGACTCTTGATGTCTGGAGACATTTTTCATTACATAAGATGGAGGAGAATACGATTTTCCATTCTGACCAGTTGATTTCAGGGTTATGATGACTTAACCATGGCAGTCCAAGAATGATTCCATACTGAGGAGCATGGATGACGTCAAAGATGATTTTCTCTTCATGTTTGATATTCTTATCTCCCCCATTACAGGTCACCGACAAGGGGACAGTCTGCAGAGTCACTGGGCCTCCAGTTAAAAGTTTTCCATCTATGGCTTGTATGATTTCTGGGGTTTTCTTCTTGGTGCATGGGATCCCCCATGTTCGAACCAATTGTGCATCCACAAAGTTACCATTATCCCCAGAATCCACTAAGGCTTTCTTAAGATATTTCTTCTTCTTTACTTGTACTTCGATGTCTAACTTAAGATGCCTTGAATGTGAAGGGTCCATGGTGACACCCAAGAGCAACCCCTCTTTACATCTTGGGTGATCTAGATTTCCTGCTCAGTTTGTGCATTTGTTGCTATTTTCTTAATTGGACCTTGTTTGCTCTTCGGTTTTATTGGACACTCTTTGGCGAAGTGGCCCTTGCGCCCACAGTAAAGACATTGTCCGTTCTTTCTACGCAGGTCTTTTTCGTCTTTTGTCAAAGGCCGCCTGATAGTTCCAATTTCCATTGTTCATGATTACTCTCTTTCGGAGTTCTTGATTCTCTACGTTCGGGAACACGCCAGGAGTATTTCTAAGTCTTTTTGCGTGTTCCTTGTCGTTCTGCAAGACGATGGTCTATTCTCAAAACAAGGTATATCAGATCTTGACAATCTGTAGGTTGAGGATCGATCTGAGCAAGAATGTCTTTCAGCTCTTCTCTGAGTCCTTGGTAGAACAGGGCTGCTTGCTTTTCTTCAGGCCAGGATGTCTCTGCTATCAGCGGATTAAAACTAGCCAAGTAGGAAACTAAGGCCCTCATTACAACATTGGCGGTAAAAGCCGCTTACCGCCGTGCAGAAGACCGCCAACACACCGCAGCGGGAGCGGAATTCCGCCACGGTCATTATGACCCACAGCTCGGAATCCGCCAAAATTTAGACACCCACGCAAGTCCACCTCACCAAAGGTCAGTGATAAACTGGCGAAAACAAAACCTCCACCGTCACGGCAACAGAAATACGCCCACAGTTTCACGACCCACGAATCCACGCAGCGGTCTTTCAACCGCGGTATTCCATTGGCGTTACACACCCTGCCGCGCTCAAAATACACACACATATACAAAACACTACCACATTGGACAATTACAATTGCACACACCTGATACACATACACACACCACTCCCACACACCCAATACAATATAAAACACACACCCACATCACCCACAAACCCCTACAACCAAAATCCTGAAAGAAGGCCAGAGAGAGACACTACAAACTACAACCAAGCATCCACAGGCACACAATACCATCCCCCACATAAATTCCACGCACCCCACACAACACACCACTAACAATCACCCCACACATCACAACACACACCACCCCACACATCAGCCACACCACCCCATGGCACGGCAAAGACACCCCAGGTTCTCTGAGGAGGAGCTCAGGGTCATGGTGGAGGAAATCGGCCGGGTAGAGCCACCGCTATTCGGATCACAGGTGCAGCACACCGCCATAGCTAGAAAGATGGAGCTATGGTGAAGAATAGTGGACAGGGTCAACGCAGTGGGACAGCATCCAAGAAATAGGGATGACATCAGGAAGAGGTGGAACGACCTACGGGGGAAGGTGCGTTCCGTGGTATCAAGACACCACCTTGCGGTTCAGAGGACTGGCGGCGGACCCCCACCTCCTCCCCCACAACTAACAACATGGGAGGAGCAAGTCTTGGCTATTCTGCATCCTGAGGACCTCGTAGGAGTAGATGGAGGAATGGACTCTGGTAAGGCAATTCTTTACTACTATATCTCCCACCCTACCTGCATGCCATCAGATACCCCCACCTTTGTCCTCACCCCCATCACTCAAACTCCTCACAAATGTCCCAATATCACAAACCACCCATCCCAACACCAAGCCCTGCATGCAACAACAAAGCATGGACACCCATCACCAAAGCATGGCCACTGCACATACCCATACACCACCCTAAACCATCATCACACAAGGTCCCACACAGGAATGCAGGCACTGGGGTACACGCTCACCCACCCATTGCTCACCATGGCACACACATATGCAAAAATCATACTTTTTTATACCCCTGCAGGACCCCTACCCAACGTCACCGCACAGGAGGGTCCAGACATGTCCACACCACCAACAGAAGAGGCCCACAGTGATGACAGCAGCTCTGTCCAACTGAATCTAGATGACCAACCCGGCCCATCTGGGACCTCAGGACAGTTGGTTCCCCTGACAAAGTCACAGGCCCCCCACAGAGCTTCCCCCCTCTGGAAACACCAGCACAGCACCCACCCAGCGGGCCCATACCTTTGTCCCCAGGACACGTCAATCAGCAGTGTGTCCACCACTACAGGGAACCCAGGCTAACCCACCACCCCAACAACAACAGGGACCTGGGGGCAGTGGAAGTGGGCACACAGTCCAGGGGACAGAGGCCCAGGGAAACAGGGGAACTGGGATTGCTGTTATGCGACAGGGGGAGGACAGGCCCAGGGAACCCACTCTCCACGAGGCCCTCTCCAACATCATGGGAGCCTACCACCACTCCCAGGAGACGATGGCAACAATACTGGCCAAGTTTCAGAAGGCCCAGCGGCTGCAGGAGGAACAGTATTTGGGCTTCAGGGAGGAACTCAGATCCATCAATTCCACCCTGGGCACCATCGTAGGGGTGCTGAAGGAAGTCCACAACACCAGGAGGGACACTGTGGCACAACAAAGGGCCCCTGACACTAGCATGGACGATGAACTGCCCACCACCTCCGCCGGCGCTAGTGGACATGAGGCACCGCCACAGGACCACCACATTAGTACCCAACCCCCTGCAGAGGGAGAACCACCCCTCAAACGGTCCCTGAGATCCAGGACAAAGACAGAGAACAATGCCAAGACCCCTGCCAAGAAATGAGACCGCCCTGAATGTCATCTTTTTGTCCCACCTTGTTACCCTGTCCATCCTCGGACTGCCCCAGCTCCACTTCCTATGCCCCTTTGGACAATGCACCTGTGAGACTAATAGACTGGACTCTGCCATGGACATTCCTCACCATCACCCCTCACCATTTTACAACCCCCTCCACTATTTAGCACTTAAATAAACACCCTTAAAGCACAAAACAATCTGGAGTCTGTCTGTGATTTCGAAATGTTGTATTAGCAATTACAGTGACAAAATGCTCTTTCAATTGTAATGTCAACCTACCTATGTCGCACAGCTATAGTCCATGAGGAAACAAAGCAGATGTCACACAGTGGGACCCACATCTGTGAAATTGTAAGAGAAAGTGACAACTCAGTGACCATACACTGGGTGAAAAGGACAGACAGTAGAGAGGTTGTAGTGTTAAAGTACATGTAGTAGGCAGGTTTGTATTCTTATCTGTGTCTCACTGGAAGTATTGCAGGATCACAGAGTCCCTGTTGTGAACGTCCTCTTCTTCTGCTTCTTCGTCTTCGCTGTCCACAGGCTCCACAGCTGCCACAACACCTCCATCTGGACCATCCTCCTGCAGAAAAGGCACCTGTCATCGCAAAGCTAAGTTGTGAAGCATACAGCAGACAACAATGATCTGTCATACCTTCTTTGGTGAGTAGAATAGGGAACCACCTGTCATATGGAGGCACCTGAACCTGGCCTTCAGGAGGCTGAAGGTCCGCTCTATAATCCTCCTAGTTCGCCCATGGGCCTCATTGTAGCGTTCCTCTGCTCTTCTCCTGCGATTCCTCACTGGGGTCAGTAGCCATGACAGGTTGGGGTAACCAAAGTCACCTGTAAATGGCGAGGGACAACTGTTAGACACACACTAACCTGTAGGGATATCCCCAGACCCAGACAACTATTCTCAACAATTTTGTTCCAGGTGCTCACGTAATAGCCATACATGGTGCCTCTGGAGTTGCCCCATCACAGAAGGGATGCTGCTATTCTGCAGGATGTGAGCGTCATGCACTGAGCCAGGGAATTTGGCATTAACATGGGAGATGTACTGGTCGGCCAAACACACCATCTGCACATTCATCGAATGGTAACTCTTCCGGTTTCTGTACACCTGTTAACTCCTGCGGGGGGACCAAGGCCACATGTGTCCCATCAATGGCATCTATGATGTTGGGGATATGTCCAAGGGCATAGAAGTCACCTTTCACTGTAGACAAATCCTCCACCTGAGGGAACACGATGTAGCTCCGCATGTGTTTCAGCAGGGCAGACAACACTCTTGACAACATGTTGGAAAACATAGGCTGGGACATCCCTGATGCTATGGCCACTGTAGTTTGAAATGACCCACTTACAAGGAAATGGAGTACTGACAGCACCTGCACTTGAGGGGGGATTCCTGTGGGATGGCGGATAGTTGACATCAGGTCTGGCTCCAACTGGGCACACAGTTCCAGGATTGTGGCATGATCAAGCCTGTAGGTGATGATTACATGTCTTTCCTCCATTGTCGACAGGTCCACCAGCGGTCTGTACACCGGATGATGCCGCCATCTCCTCACATGTCCCAACGGACGGTGCCTATGAAGGACAACAGCGAGCACAGAGTTAACCAACTCAGAGGTACGTAAACACAGCTTACTCAGAAAACCATTCATAACCCGAATTTTGCCTGTCTGAGTGTTGAGCCAAGACCTAGGTATGTGTGACGCAGTTATAAATCAAGCCATGTGGGCTCCTGAAATGGCAGCTGCCTGACCTGTAAATTGGGACAATGGGATGTGAGGTAACTGCACTGGCGTTGTACACCGTCGCGGTAGGCGGTCGAACACCACGGCGCAATTCTGCATTGGTTAACATTGGACCCTATGGGTCCCAGGAGCCAATGACGATGTATGCCGGCGGTGACGGTACGCAGAGCCGCGGACGTGACTGCCATTTTCTATCTGCTCAATCACTCGATACCTGATCTTCGACAGGAGAGGACCTACACTGCAAGTGCTTCTGTGACCTCAGTCTGGAAGAGACAATGGCTCGTGCGTCTAGGGAAAGGGACCCTGCCTTCACCACAGAGGAGTTGGAGAAACTCGTGGATGGGGTCCTCCCCAGTACATGCTACTCTACAGTCCTCCAGACAAACAGGTAAGTATACTGGGAGCATGCTGTATGGGCAATGCCTGTGTGGAGTGTGGTGGATGAAAGAGGTGGGGAAAAATGAGGCGTGCATGAAACAACGGTGAGTGCATGTGCCACATGTCAAGGGTAGGGATGCGGGCCAATGACTGTGACGGTGCAGTTGGTAATAACTTCTCTTTTTCCCTGTACATTTCCTGTAGGTCAGCGCCCACCAGAAGAAGGATATTTGGCGTGCCATCGCCAAGGACGTCCGGACCCTGGGGGTCTATCACAGACGGAGCACCCACTGCCGTAAAAGATGGGAGGACATTCGCCGCTGGAGCAAGAAGACGGCAGAGGCCCAGCTGGGGAAGGCCTCCCAACGTGGGAGGGGTGCCCGTCGCACCATGACCCCCCTGATGTTCAGGATCCTGGCGGTGGTGTACCCGGAGTTGGATGGGCGCTTGAGGGCATCACAGCAGCAACAAGGGGGTGAGTACACTCTCATTCTGCTGATTCAGCATGCACTGGAAATGTCTGGGTGGGGGAGGTAGGCTGTGGGTTTCCCTAGGCCAGGACGAGTGTGCTAGTTAAGTCCCCTTTTTCAGGCAGACCCTGTGGCACCTTCCCCACCTGGGTACAGTGCCAACTACACCTAGTCCGGCTCCTGTGACATCCATGTGTGCAGATATCGGCCATAGCCTTGTAGGCCATTTACCAGGCATTGAATAGTGGACCCCAAGTGCGCGGCGTAGTGCAGGGGGCTTCTGTATCTGTCGTGTCCACCAACGGTAGCGGTAATGCATGCACTCAACTTGTCTTTCTTCTGTCTTCCCCCCCATTTTTGTGGTCTCCCTGTACATGTGTGCATTAGCATCATCAGGCGGAGGAGCAGTGGCACGGGAGCAGGAGGGAGCTGCATCCCACATGGCCCTGGAGGGCGACACTACGGACTCTGATTTCACCAGTGGGACGGAGGGCGAGGGGAGCTCCACGGCAGGGACAGGAGCTGACACCAGCAATAAGGACTCGTCCTCTGATAGGAGCTCCCTTGTGGTGGTGGCCCCATCTGTGACCCTGGCATCTACAGGTACAGCCACCCCCCCCTCCAGCACCGCCCTCCCAGCAGCCCCTCAGCCTTTGCCCCGTGCCCGCTCACCCAGGAGGGTGGGCATCTCCTTCACCCCAGGCACCTCAGCCCCTGCCCCAGTCACCCCTGCTGCCCTCAGTGAGGAGGCCATTGACCTACTCAGGTCCCTCACTGTTGGGCAGTCTACCATTTTGAATGTCATCCAGGGTGTAGAGAGACAGTTGCAACAAACCAAGGCATTCCTGGAGGGCATTCATTCTGGTCAGGCAGCCCTTCAGCGAGCTTTTCAGACTCTGGCCTCAGCACAGATGGCAGCCATTGTCCCTGTCTCTAGCCTCCCTCCTCCAACTTCCGCCACCCAGACCCAATCCCCTGTACCTCAGCCTATCCTAAGCACACCATCAGACCAGCATGCACCCACCTCAACACACAAGGGAAGCTCAGGCAAACAGAAGCACCACACATCCCACAGGCACTCACGCAAGCATCACACACATGCAGACATACCAACATCCACTGCCTCCACTGTGTCCCCCTCCTCCTCGTCTCCCTCCTCCCTCCCAGTCTCGTCTCCACTCACACTTGCATGCACTACATCTACAGCCACTACGTCCATCACCAGCACACCCACCACCACACCCCGCTCACGTGCAGTCACCATCCCCACTACCATTCACACATCCCCTGTGTCCTCTCCCAGTGTGTCTGTGACGCCACCTCCCAAGGTACACAAACGCAGGCACACACACACCCAACAGGCATCCACCTCACGACAGCCTCCAGCACATGCACCTTCACCCAAAGTCACCAAACGTACACCTCCTACAACCACAACCTCTTCGGCCACTCCCAAACCCCCTCCAGCTACCCGTCCCTGTGTTCCCAAGAAACTTTTCCTGGCCACTCTTGACCTCTTTCCCTCACCTCCCCCACCCCCTCAGTCTCCTAGGGCCCGACTCTCCAGGTCCCAACCTAGCACCTCAGCCACAACATCTCCGGGACCAGTGGTGCCAGTAGTCACCGGATTCTTGAGTGCACCAGGCAGCAGGGCAGCCTGTGTGGTAAGGAGCCACAGCACGGACAGTCCCCCACCTGTCAAGCATCAAAAGTTGGCCAGTGCCCGGCGGGAGAGGGGGAAGACAACAGCCAGCAAAGCCAATCCCAGGGGCACAGGTGGGAGTGTGGAGCCAGCAGCGACACGTTCCAAGGTGGGGAAGGAGCACAAGAAACCCAGCAAGTCTGGGAAGATCACCACGGCGGAGAAGACCGCCAGCTGCCCCGCTGGTCCAGACAGAACTGCCAGCAGCCCCGCTGGCCCAGACAGAACCGCCAGCAGCCCTGCTGGCCCAGAGAGGACCGCCAGCAGCAGCCCCGCTGGTCCAGACAGAACCGGCAGCAGTCCCGCTGGCCCAGAGAGGACCGCCAGCAGCAGCCCCGCTGCCCAGGACGCAACCGCCAGCAGCCCTCCTGGCCCAGAGAGGACTGCCAGCAGCATCCCCGCTGCGCATGAGGCAACCGCCAGCAGCCCCGCTGGCCCAGACAGACCCGCCAGCAGCTGAACCGCTGCCCAAGACAGGCCCGCCACAAGCACCGGTGCCAAAGACAGGACCGCCACAAGCACCACTGCCAAAGACAGGACCGCCACAAGCACCGCTGCCCAAGACAGGACCGCCACAAGCACCGCTGCCAAAGACAGGACCGCCAAAGCACCACTGCCAAAGACAGGACCGCCACAAGCACCGCTGCCCAAGACAGGACCGCCACAAGCACTGTAGGCCCATGAGCGCGAAATGCACTGACGCTACTGAGGCCACCACGAGCAGGATGAAGCACTCTGGGCACCAAGCCCCCTCCAGAACCAGTGGAGTATCACATCCACTACCTCAGTCCTTGGTAGGATGAAGCACTCTGGGCACAAGGCCCCCTCCAGAACCAGTGGAGACTGTTATCCACTTGAGAGACTGTGGCTTTGCATTTCCCAGGATTGAACAGTGGGCAAACCACCCACTGTAGAGACTTGAGAGACTGTGGCTTTGCCCTCCCCAGGATTGAACAGTGGGCATGTGGCCCCCTCGTGGATTTGGCGTCTTGCACTCAACCGGCTGAGGTGCCCACCCTTTCCCTTCACCCTGAGGTGTCTGTTTTATTTCTATCTGATGCCCCTGCAGTGTTCTCTCCGTCACGTTCGGATATCTTGTGTGGGCCTCGCCCATGCAGTGTGGGCCCAGTGGTGCACGGACTTTAAGGGTGGAATACCCTGGACTAATATTCTTGGTGTATATATTTGTAAATAGTGTATGTATATTATTTGACTACTGAATTTTAATATATTACAATCGTTCAGCTCATTTCCTTTTGTCTTTGCATTCTTCCAGGGGGGTTGGAGGGTGTAACTGTAATGTATCATGCTGTATTGGTGTGTGTGTTGTAGTGGGTGAGGGTGAGGGTGTTGCGTGTTGCGTGTGTGTGTCACAGTTTTTTCCCTATCACTCCCCTGCGTCATAGGTGCAGTACTCACGTGGTCTTCACCGCCGGCGTTCGTGCTCCTGGTAGAGGAGCAAGAAGATGAAGGCTGGTAAAATGTGGAGCTCTAGTTCCATGGTGTCCTGGTTCCTCGTGGGGTGTGCAGAGGTGAGAGTTTTCCCTTCGGAGTCCTGTTTCTGCCGTGTTTTTATTCGCGGTTAATCCACCCCGGAAAAGGTGGCGGATTGGTAGGTTGTGATACTGTGGGCGATACATTGCCTCCCGCCTGTCTGTTGGCGGTGACCGCCGTGCTGTTTGTTTGTACCGCCCTGGCGGTCGGAGTGTTAAAGTGGCTGTCTTTGTTGGCGGTTTCTGCCACAGTCGTAATTCCATTTTTATTTACGCCGGCCTGTTGGTGGTCTTACCGCCGCTTTAACACCGACCGCCAGGGTTATAATGACCACCTAAATCTTTATTGCCTTGTCGCAATTCTAACAGTTCTCGGTCTGCTGATAGAGTCACTGTTCTTCGATCAAACACTCTTTCAAATTCACGGACAAAGTTTCTCCAATTGTAAAGCAGGGGACTGTCTTTACGCACAAGAGGAATTGCCCAAGTGGCCGCGTCTCCAGTCAGGTAAGATAACAAGAAGGCCACTCTGGATTGGGCGTCAGGAAAACTGTGTGGTCGACAGGTAAAATGCAATTCGACTTGAGTCAAAAAAGATTGCGTTTTCAGAGGATCACCTGAAAACCGTTCTGGAGGAGCCAGAGGAATGGCTGAGAGAAAGTTGAGGGAAATGTTATTTGGAGGATTACCTCCTGAACTTTGAGGAGGAGTACCAAACCAACCCGCACCCAGAGGACCTTGTTCCTTCTATTCTACTCGGTCTTGTAACTGACTCACTCTCTCAGCTAATCTGGTTGCTATGTCTTTGGATGCTACTACATACGATTGGAGCTGTGTGATAACTTTAACTAACTCATCCAATGTGGCCATATTGAGAACCTAGCGCAAACCAGGAGGATTAAAAATGAGTAGGCTCACTATTCTGTCAAGGAGACCAGATCCTCGTGGCTTGCGCATGTTCCCAGCATGTCCACCTCTTGGCAGCTCCAAACTCCACTAGTTATATAGCACAGAGTTAAAGAATGACCAAGTGGGGCAATGGGTTTTGGGTTAGGAACAGCGAGGAAGGAGACCTGTGGAAGAAAGAGTTAAACAACACAATTGCAAGATTAATCACAATGACTTTCAATAAATTTTGTTTCAAATAAACACTTATGCCTAAAACATGAATGGCCTAAGGCTTCACTATAACTAGGCCTCAAGAATCTAGGTACATGGAAATCAAAAAAAGGTTTTGCAAGGTTTTCTCATGAACATTCCAGAATTAACATATTATATTTTGAACAATAAACTCTCTCCAAAATACTTCTTAGAATAATCTCTGCATTGTAGAAAGAATCAAAGAGCACATGGTTTTTTCTCTGCATGAATGAACTGTACAAGTACCATGAATAACACTGCTACGTCATTCTCTAATTAGGAGTTTCAAGACTCAAATGCTCAGGGAATATTATGCACCTTAATCAAACTGCACATCTAGGTTTCAATGTCTAGAAATGATTGCGCACTCCGCCGATCTGTATTTCAAAAGTTAAACACCAGGAATGAATTGTGCACTCTGTTGCCGATTTAAACATCTAGATTCACATGCAATGAAACGATCGAGCACACTGCCAATCTATGATTCAAGAGTTAAATGCTGGGAAAGAATCGCGCACACTGTTGCCGATTCGGAATTCAGGGTACAAATGCCATGAAATGATCGCGCACACAGCCGATCTGAATATCAAGAAGTAAATGCCTGGAATGAATCGCGCACACTGTTGCTGATTCTGAATTCACAATACAAATGTCATGAAATTATTGTGCACGCTGCCAATCTGAATGCCAAAAAGTAAATGCCTGGAATGAATCGAGCACACTGCTGCCGATTCGGAATTCACAATACAAATGCCATGAAATGATCCTACACAGTGCCGATCTGAATGCCAAGAAGTAAATGCCTGGAATGAATTGCGCACACTGTTGCCGATTCCGAATTCACGATACAAATGCCATGAAATGATCGTGCACACTGCCGAACTGAATGCCAAGAAGTAAATGCCTGGAATGAATCGCGCACACTGTTGCCGATTCAGAATTTCACAGGTGCAAATGTGAGGAAAGGACCATTCCTCCAAAATCTCCAACACCAACAATTGAAAAACAATTGATTTGTTTGCACTCCAGGAGAGTTTTTGGATAGAAGTAATAAAACTCTCCTGGAGTGCAAACAAATCAATTGTTTTTCAATTGTTGGTGTTGGATATATATATATATATATATATATATAAACCGCTTAAAACACTTAGGCCCTCATTACAACACTGGCGGTCGGTGGAGAAGTGGCGGTAATACCGCAAACAGGCCGGCAGTAAAAAAAATGAAATTACAAGCATGGTGGTGACTGCCATGCCAAACCGCCACTTCTCTACTCCGACTGTCAGGGTAGTAACGACCGCTGGGCTGGAGACTTCGGTCTCCAGCCCGGCGGCCGTCACTACACCGCCGGTGGCATCACAACCCCGCATACCACCATGGATTTCGTGGGGTTCTGTACCACCACGAAATCCTTGGCGGTAGGCACTATCAGTACCAGGGAAATCGTTCCCTGGCACTGATAGGGGTCTCCCACCCCCCCCTCCCCCCAGAGTCCTCCCCCCAAACCCACGATCCCCCTACCACCCCCCAAAGGTGGTAGGACCCCCCTCCCCACAACCTCCACCCAAACATTGATACACACACACACACCCTACACGCACACTCACACAACTACTACACATACACACATACACGCACACATACACACAGACATACACACAGACATAAACGCACACATTTCCCATACACACAACACACCCCCTGCATGCATACACGCACTCACACACCCCCTCTACACACTCACACCCCCATGCACGCACACACCCCGCACACACCCCCTCACATCCCTCCCCTAACGGACGATCACCTTACCTGGTCAGGTGATCCTCCGGGAGGGAACAGGATCCATGGGGGCTGCTCCGCCGCCAGCACCACGTCACCAGAACATCGCCACGCTGAATCCTGGGTTGTGATTCAGTGGGCGGTGTTCTGATGACGTGGCGGTGGAGGTGGAGCAGCCTCCACTTCACCGCCGACCTCCAGTATGGCTGCTGGCGGCTCTCCGTCCGGAAAAGGGTCAGAGGGCTGCCAGCAGTCATAATACGCTGTGTGGAAAACCACATGCACTGGTGGTCTTCAGCACAGCTGTACCTCGCGGTCTTGAAAAAAGAGCGCAGAGGTCCAAATGAGGCCCTTAATACTTTCTTGCAAAACCTTCACCACACAAACCACACAAACACCTTTACCATGCATGCCTTTACAAAATAAAATAAAAAAGTCATACCTTTAAAACTTTTACCACACATATGCCTTTACCATTCATGTCTTTACAACACAATTTATTGTAAAGGCATGCGTGCTAAAGGTATATTTGTGGTAAAGGCATGCGTGGTAAAGGTATATGCATGGTAATTGCTCTGTGTTAACAGTCATGCGTGGTAATGACCGCTTTGTAATGGCTGTTTCCCCGGTCAATCAAGCGCTGGCGCAGCTCTGGAAAAAACACAGATTATCATACAAACAAATTGTACAGCCCCTGTTGATCTTTAACCTTCACCAACCATCCAGTGCTCTACGAAAGGAATCCATACACTCAAGCCAGGTCTGGTAATCAAGTTTCCTACTCTCCCTAAACTTCCTTCTGTACCTCTCTAGTGTTAGGCCATACCTGGTGAATAGGGCACCCTTCATGGCAGTGTAGGTGAGCTCGCTTGCTGCCCCTAGAGCCAACAAGGTGTTCCTCTCTTTCACTGTGAAGCAGTTTCACAGACCTGCTCCCAATCTTTCTCTTTCCATGCATGTGGAGAGCTGCCTCATAGTTCTGAAACCACCTGTGTATGTCATCCTCCTTCGTGTACGCTTTCCCTAGATTCTTGTGTAGGTGCACCCTTCTCTCAGACTGCACTGGTGAAATGCTGCCACCATCTGTGCTGGCCTTGCCTTTCAAGTCCAGCTCCTTTAAGCTTTACTCATGAGCCGAGATAATTTCCCTTTCTTCTATGGCCAGTTTCTTTTCCTTCATTTCCAGCCTGAACCTTTAAAGCTCAAAGGTGTAATTTGTAGCTTCCTGCTTATCCTCCAGCTCCTCTGGAGTCAGACCCTTTGAAGAAAGACTGCTGCCTGCCCTGGAGGGTGCCTTTCTCCTAGGCAGATACTGATGTGCCACAAAATCCCCAGGCAACCTCTGTTCCTCCAGATCCACACTGTCCGCCTCTGTGTGTTCACCAGCCTCTCTGGCTGCCATTCAGGCTCTCAGCACCTTTACCAGCTCCACCTTTCTAGTAAAGCCATTAAAAGGACACTTGAGCTCCTTGCAGAACTTTTTTTAGCTGAGGCAACGTGTGTGTCTCCAATCTCTCCTGTTCAAACACCAAAGCTGCAATAACTGCTGATGGCTCACCATACTGATACATGATTGTGGATGAAACTCAGAAGTTGCCCAAGAATTCCAGAAGACAAAAAAGAGAAGGCCAAAAAGGAAAAAAGGAAAAATAGTATGTGGTTGTGTAATGGTCTGTGATATGGAAGGAGTGTGCACCAATCACTAAATGTCAAGTACAAATACAAGTCCTATTCTCACCGCTGAGCACCAATGTTAGAAATGGGTTCTTTCGTTGACAGTGGTTTGCACCCTGTCCAAGTAGAGACCCTCATTCTAGTCAGGGTAAGGGAGTCACACAGCTAAGATAACCCCTGCACACCCTCTTTGTAGCTTTTCTCAAGCAGATAGACCTATCTCAGAAGCAATGTGGAAAGTATGTGTACACACACACCCAGTAACGCAATAAAAACACCACAAAAGTACTCCACACCAGTTTAGAAAAATAACCAATATTTATCTGAATAACAAAAGACCAAAATGAAAAAGAACCAGCGTTCACAAGTAAAGATACACATTTTCAAAGATTAAATGTAATACAGCACATAATAGTTCAAACTGGGACTATCACAGCGTCTTGGCTGAGACATTACCAACAGTCCGACACCACTTGTGAGGGAGTGCGGGCTGGTCACAGAGTCACACGGACACCAAGTACAGTTCCTTGGAAAATGTTGGGGAAACAAAGACACTGCATGGAGTTGGGAAGGTGAGGTGTCGCTGAAGCTGGTGCTGTGTCGGCTCCTTATTGCTACCGGGTAGGTGACATGTTGGTTCCATACTGCTAGGTAGGGGAGGTAGGGCACCGGTTCCTTAGGGCTGCAGGGGAGGTGATGCAGCATTGGTGGTGAGGTATCCTTTACGTAGGACCCAGCGAGGTTGATGAATCCAGCAGGTCAAGATGCGAGAAGTTGACTTTGCAGTGTTGCGGTCACACCACAGGCCACAGGTGCTGTGGTGGAGTCGGGTGTCATGGATGTTGGGGACACGGCACTCGGAACTCACACTGTGGCAGGATTTTGGAGGCACTGCAGCGGCGTAGGGCCTGTGTTGCAGGCATTGCAATCAGGGGGGACAGAAGTTGCTCTGGAGTCGATGTGCTTACTTTCTTTTAGGTTGCACCAGAGCTCATTTCCAAGGGTCCAGGACTGGATTTGGCACCACTTGGCAAATCAGGAGTCTCATCAAGAGAGCTCAGTTGCTGGGAGGGGAAGCCTTTGCAGGCCCTGAGACTTCTTAACAAGAGGCAAGCTCAGTTCAAGCCCTTGGAGAACCTAGGAAAGAAGGATGTAGAAAGCAAAGACCAGTATTTTCACTCCCAAGACAAAAGCAGCAAGCAGCAGGCCAACACAACAAAGCAACAGGCAGAATGCCGTCCCTCCTACAGCATCCAGCTCTTTTTCCTTGCAGAATGTTGTTAGTCCAGAAGTGTTCTAACTATGTGGGGTCAGAGGTCCAGTACTTATTCCCATTTCTGTCTTTGAAGTAGGCAAACTTAAAAGAGAAGTCTTTGAAGTGCACAAGATCATGCCTTTCCCTGCCCAGGCCCCAGACATATTCCAGGGAGTTGGAGGCTGCTTTCTGTGAGGACAGGCATAGCTGTATTCAGGTGCAACTGTCAGTTCCTCCTACCACTCTAGGTAAAGAAGACCCAACAGTCTGGTGATGGGCCATCAGGATATGCAGGGCACACCTCAGCTCCCTTTATGTTACTGTCTAGAGGGAATACACAACAAGTCCCACTGTCATCCTGACCCAGACGTGTATTCAGCAGACAAGCAAAGGCACAGAATGGTCAAGCAAGAAAATGCACATTTTCTAAAAGTGGCATTTTCAAACTTACAATTCAAAAACCAGCTTCACCAAATGTTGAATTTTTAAATTGTGAGTTTAGAGAAATTCCATATCTCTGTCTGCTCCCAATGGGAAATTACACTTAAAAGTTATTTCAAGGCAATCCCCATGTTACCCTATGGTAGAGATAGTCTGAATTTAGGAGTATTTCAATATCAGGGCATGTAAAACACACCAGTACATTTCCTACATGTCCTACCTTTTAAATACACTGCATCCTGTCCGTGGGGTTGCCTTGGGCCTACTTTAGGGATGACTTACATGTCGTAAAAGGGAAGGTTTGGGCTTGGCAAGTGAGTGCACTTGACAGGTCGACATGGCAGTTTAAAACTGCACACACAGACACATCAATGGCAAACCTGAGTCGTGGCTGCAGGGGTACTTATGACTATGTGGGTGGCACAATCAATGCTGAAGGCCCACTAGTAGCATTTGATTTACAGGCCCCAGACACATAGGGCACTTTACTAGGCACTTACTGATAAATCAAGTATGCCAATTATGGATAAACCAATCACCAATGCAATGTAAACAGGCGGAATTTGCACTTTAGCATCGGTCAGCAGTGATTATGTGCCCAGTTTCCTAAAAGTTGCAAAAACGAAATGCAGCACACAGTCAAAAACAGGAGGTCAGAGGTAAAAAGGTTTGGGGATAACCCTGCAAAAAGGGCCATATCAAACACAGTGGGTAACATATGTAAGTGTGCAAATGCCATTACCCCACAAAACATTTTTGATAGACAAATCATGACACAGAGACTTAGAATACTGGGCTGTCATGCACCCACACTGAGCAGCGGCCCTAGCATACCTGGTGTACACTTCCTGTGTTAGAACCATGTTGCACATGTTAACAGATGCGCTGTGTGCAACCTGAGGAGGTGTTCACCTTTACAATTCATGGCCTGCTGCCAGGACATTTTCTAACTTGTGTTGCCCTTTGGGACATGCTTTTACAAGCAATGTCCTATTTTGTGACACACCAGTTTATCATGTCTCATGTGAATGAGGTCTGATGTATGTAACTCTGTACATAGGTCTGACATGCGGATTGTCATACATCTGAATATTTCTCACACATGTGTGTGTCAGATTTTAATATGTTGAGCTTTGGAGATGCACAAGACATGTATGTTCATTGTCCGTGTCTATGCAGCACTGACAGATACCGATGTCCATTGAATGCGGGAACAATGGTGGCTAACTGGTGATGTATAGAGCATAGTCATGTACATAGTCCTGGCTGAGTGTGGTCTGTGAGTCATTTAGGTGCAGAGTGCTATGAAACTCTGCCACCCTTGTGAAATACTGGGGTAGTGAGTCATTTAAAATTCTCCACAATGTGCCCAACAGATGCATGTATTGTTACATCATATATGTATACGTCAGCCTGCCCTACCAATGTACATCACAGAGGCATGTCAAATGAGCCATTTAAGTTGTTACAACCAGAAGGGTTCCATGGCCAATTAGAATTCCTGTGTAATGTTCAATATTTGACCACAATGTTTGTGCTCTACAATCACAGTGCAATGTCTCATGTTGTGTATTGCAGGTGGACTGAGCCTTACACCGCTGGAGAGCACCAATGACCCAGATGCTACTAGTGAGTGTCATCCTGTATGTTTAATGGGTAGTGCAAGGATTGTGTGTGATGTTGGATGCTTTGTGCAATGATGTTCAATGTCCCTCTATTCCAAAACAAACTCCATATGTTACATATAAATCTGGACAGGAAGGTAGAGGTTGTGTTGTGGATGTGCTGTTCCCTCTGATTCATTTTAAGGAGGATCTGATTGCTATCACTGAGGGTCCACATGTTTGCTGGTGTGACCATAGAATAATGACCACAGTGCCAAGTTCTGTGAACATATGTAGTACACACGCATTTCAAATGCACAGATATGCTGTTGATGCTCAAAGTGCAGTCTATGTCCGATGTGTATGGCTAACCCACACAGGTGGGATGATTCACAATGCAGTAATGACAGTAAGGCTATATGTCATAATTACAGGGTCCAAACAAGCCATGCAAGGTGGGATCATGTTTTCAAATTATGTTCCTGCTGTGTGTGCCAAAGGACCATCACAAAAAAATATTTTTTTTCAGGACTGATGGTCTTGTGAAAACGCCCCTAAGTGTAGCAGGACATATGTCAACATTCCACACTTAGGAATGCAGTTGAAGTGCTCAATTATGTTGTGTGATGCCCTATACTCTATGTCGGATGGATCAACATTGCTATTCCCTGCCACCTTCACAGATATGCCAATGGGTGTTGGTCCAGAGGAATGTCTGCACAACATAGCCATGTGACATGCCAATACCCAAGCCATCTTCAGATAGTGCTGGACATGATAGTCTACAAAATGTTGCACAAACAGGATCATGCTGTGGACAACATTAGCCATTGCCATCCTAAGATCCCTGTGCAGACAAGATGAAGGGTATGCATGGACACACCCATCAAATGATCAGGCTGAGTGTTGGTGTGTAGCAAGGTGGCATGAATATCTGACACGTAGGTACGGCTATAGGCTGCGTAGTGGAACACATGCAGTTACTTTGGGAAAATGTAAGAAGGTGTGGCATAACAGGAGCTCATACAGGAGTTGTTTCATACATCTCTGTGTGATGTGAGTGAGCCATCCACCCTCCATTCTCATATATGATACCTGGTAAATGCACATTATATGTAGTAATGTGTCCAGAGATGTGTCCTTGCCATATCAGGCACCTAATGTTATGACATAACATGGAATTTGCAGTCCTTGCTCATCTTACTTCGGCTAATGGCAATGGAATCAAGGGCATTGCAGGATGCAGAAGGGACACTGTTGATCAATACAACGGACTTGTGTGCCATGCCATGGTCACAAAACAGCATTGTTCCTAGGCACATTCAATGCTGACAAAGTCATGCCTCGATGTTTCAAGACTGTGCATTGCTGTTATGCAATATTTTCCTAGGCTTGGTACTTTGATCGTAGTAATTTTGGAGATGATAGATATTGTGCAGATGTATGATCACTCTGACATTCAAGATATATTTGGGTTATGTAAAGTGCAACATTTGATGTTTGAAGATAGTATTGTGTAATATGGGTGATGATCATTTACCAAGTTCACCTTTGTATGACATGTTTTCTTTATGATTCCACAGGGAACATGACCCCAGACCAAAAGAAACAGCATCAGATAAAGGAGGACCATTCCCAGCACAACTGTGATGTACTCAAGGCATTTAGGTAGACAGGGAAGACATTTGATAAGGAGAAGGCAAAGGGGGCCTGGAGTGCATTCCCACAAGGTGTGCCAATGATGGAAACGCCTCCCACCAGCTAGGCTTGGGTGCAGACAGGAGTGTGTTTCCAGGAGCAGTACTATCCACCTCCACCAGCAGTCACACACACTAAACTGCAGACATTATGTTTCGGGTTGCCAGCCTAGAGCATAAGATGGACAATATGCTCACCCTGCTTCAGGAAATTCAGCTGGCAGTGCAGAGATACTGAGGGCAGGATGAGCCACAAGCACACTTTCTTTCCTTCCCCTTGTAGATAGTTGGTTTTATTGTAGTTGTTTTTACATAGCTTAGTTAAGTAAGTGCAGTGTAGAATAGTGTTAGTAATTTGTAGTTCTTCATAGGGGTGGGTACATTTTTAGGGTTTGGTTTTGTTAGGAGTGTATTTGTTTAGTCCTAAATATTTATTTAGTTTATGTATAGCTGTAGTTACTGTTGTCTTTGTCTGCTGAAGTGTTTTAAAGGGGGCATGGGGTTGATGTTTATCATGTTGTTTTAAATGTACAGAGTAAGGTATGTTAAGTTAGGATTGTTGTAGGTAGTAGTTAATATAAATTAGTATAGGTTAGGTTAGGATAGTTAGGTTTTAATTGCATGTTGTTGTTATGGCACTCACCCTATTATAACGATTTGTAACTCACACACTGATGCCTGCCTCTTACACACTCAGACTTAAATCGATTTCTTGTCACAGCAATGCTGTTTGGTTTCTACTATTCATGCTTAGACCAGCCAACTGTGACATCAGCTTTCACAATGACTTCATGTCATCTGTTGCACTTCAAGCATAGGAGCCTCAGTAACTGATATGCTAGTCAACATACATATCAGGTTCAGCAAATATGTTTCACTCTGTCTATGTGGCTTTGTCTCTAGCTCCAATCCACACATGTTCCTTTGGCAAATAGTCAGTGTATTTGCATCACACAATGCAACATTTTCAAATTAGTTCTGTCTCAGACACACATACAACACCCAGGTTGTAGTTAGTGCATTTATTTACATATGAAAATGATATGTTGTTCAGAGGGACAATTCATGAGACACCAACCCAAACAGATGTTTTAAGTCAGTGGATATCCAGACAGAGTCCATGGGGAGGACATGTTATGGGACATATGTAGGAGAGAAATGCTTCAGTGAGGAGAACCACATTTCCATTAGGATAGGTTGGCCACTATAAAGTCCACAAATGTGTGGGTTCAACAGAGGGAGAGTGAAATTGAAGACAGTGGCAGTTATTTTGACACTAGCATGTTGTTAGGCACAGGGCAAAGGAGGAAGGGTGTATGTGCCACAGAGAAATGCTACTGGGCACTTTACCCTGTTATGTATGTGGTGCCTCCCATAAAAGTGCTGTTGTAGGTGTTGATGTAGAGGTAGGCACACACACACATCAAGGGCTGAATATATGGATCTCTTGTCCACAGCTGCTTTCATATGTGGCAACACATAAGGCAGCACAGCAGCAAGGATGGTATGTTGGTTTTGCAACACAGCAGCAATGTCACTGTGGTAGGTACCCATGTTGGCAATGAGTGAGTACTGCTTGAGTCCTGATTGCCCCCAACTAGTTGGAAACCTTGCTGATGTCACTTTGGCAGGGCATCTGTTCATGCCTACGCCTCATGACACCAGCAATGTCAGCCATTGACTTCTGGAGGCCATGGAGCAGAGCGTAGGTGCCTCGTATGGTGGAAGAGTTGTCTTTATTCGGACTGAGGCACTATGAACTGCCCCTAGGGTGTTCACCCCTCAACCCC
Organism: Pleurodeles waltl; assembly: GCF_031143425.1. NCBI lineage: Eukaryota > Metazoa > Chordata > Amphibia > Caudata > Salamandridae > Pleurodeles > Pleurodeles waltl. Next base: position 904,916,370 of record NC_090443.1, read on the forward strand.
CGCCTCTGATGTGCCAGCTCCTGCTGGACTCCTACTGCAGTCTCTTGAAACGTTAGTCGTGGGTCCTGGGAGTCCAGGGCTCTGGGTGGGTTGTCATGTGGTGTCTGTTGGATGTTGGGCAGATCATCTGGAGACCCCAAAATGCGACTGAAGATGGTGTCTGGATGGTGCCCAGGATTTGCTGGAGGGTGTCCAGGCTAATGGTTTGCAGCTCATTATCCACATCGTCAATAAAGGCCAGGATAGTGATCTGGCCAGGAGGTATGGGTTCATTCTTTGCAATGAGATAGAGAAATGTTAATGGTGATTTCTGTCAGATGTTAACATGAATTATCAGGTTGACATTGAAGATTTCAGATGTAGCACTTTCAGTTCAACAATGATGTGTAGTACACACCTGTTAGTCATGGGTTGATGCCAGATTTCACAGTATTTAAGTAAGTGATGGCAGTATCCCTTCATTGATCTCACAAGTACTGTGTCAATACTCTGAGTGGATGGGCCCTGTCCTACTGGGTAGTTGACAATCACTGACAATCCCCCCATTTCATCACACTCAGAGTTGTTTATCTGCAGAGTGTCACATGTCATGTGACTCAGGCCCAAGCCCCTGTATGTGTACATGCCTCTTCTGATCAGCCTCTTTTGAGTCCTGGTACATGGGTTAGTGTCACACAGTGATGCTACCCAGATCATACATTGATTCTCACATGCCTGCAACACATGGATTATGCGTGACCATATCCAATGGTGCTACTATTGCTTTGTTATTGCAAGCTATGGGTCTGGCATCACCCCATATGGTAGTAGTGTTGTACATAGTGGGAAGTATCTACATATGATTTCCACATCACTAGGCCCACCCACATCAGCCTAGGTGCTTCCATGACTCCTGAATTTTGTGATGGCTAAGTGGTTATTGGTATCCTTTGTCAGATCCCTGTTTGACATCCTCCAAATTTTACATGTGGCACCATGAGACAATGTTGCATCATAATCCCTCCTGGCATGTGCTACATGTTCCCACAGCTCCACATGACATGTAGGTTGTAGTAACCCGATGGGCTGTTCTCTGTCATCCCTCCCTAGGTGTGACACAAGCATTGCACAGTCAGACCCAGCAGTGCATGTGTGTTTGTGTGGCTACATTGCAGGACACATGTTCATTCACACTTTACAAGTATGCACAGTCTCCCCATTCAGACCTATGGGCAGTTTGAAATGCACAGTCAGCACCTACAATGCACGGCTGTGGCAGTGGCCGACCAGGCCCACACATCATCATTAGTTTGTACATATATGGTCCTGTGGTGTGCATCTCCTGCATTCCCCCCACACCCAGTCTGATTGATTATCTGTGAGAGGTTCCTGTGGTCTCTTCAATGGCAGCTGATGCCTTTTAGCACTCACATTGCATGCCAGGTCAGCTGGGTGAAATGTAGTTTCATGCAGGGTACTATCGACTTGTGTCTTGCCATGTCCCTATGTCTGTATACCTCCCATTGCCCACACTTGATGTGCCTATCAGATGAGTTGTTTCTCCTGTGACACAGACATTCCAGTCAAAGGATTTACTTTCTAGATCAGTGTGCATGGGCCCAAGTGGGACCGAGTAACTAAATGGTGCAAGGTGACCTGCATTGTCACAGTCTGGTTGTGCAAGGTAGCAGTGTGCATGTTTGGTGTATTGTTCCAGTACATGTTTTTACTGTGTATTCTGGGAGTTGTTGCTGTGGTGAGTACTGTTGTACATTGCACTGCAAGTGCCAGAATACAAAGAAAGGTATACGTGGACTAATGCTGCGCTTCACACATTGCAGGTAGTAGGATGACGGATCCATACCGGTTTGTGCAAATTATGATTGGCCAATGCACATTACATTTCTTTGATGTTTAACCATAGAAGTGCCAGCATATTATCCTTTGTCCTACAGGCAGTGCGTTGTATTGCTGGGACATAGCTGCCTGCAACGTACGTCATAAACTAGTTGTCATATTGCCCCTCGCTTTGACTTACCCTGTGGTTCTTGTTGCTCATCATAGGCCACAGTGTCCTGTCCCGGGACTCCTGTCACCAACTCCTCAGGGATGACGGCTGCCACCATTTCCTCCAACTCATCCAGCTGCTCCTAGGACGTTATACTTCCACCTCCAGGTTGCAAGGATGCCATGCAGGAGCTGGCCAGTTTGACCTTTGTCCTGCGTTTACAATTGTGACTGTGCTTTTTTACAATCGATCACCATCCTCTTGACTTCTGCCACACTGTTGACCTTGTCCACAATGGACTGCGTATGGCCTCTTGTCTCCCTAATGGCAATTTTGAGGTGATGAATATCTGGTGTTGATGCTCTGTTACCTCAGTGACCAGGATGTTATTCTCCTCCTCACTGAACTTGCATTTCCCCTTCCTTTTCCTCTTCCTGGGAGTCTGTCTGGACATCCTGGCTGGTACTGGGGTTTCTGAGGTTGTCCTGGGGTCTCTGGTATCCTGGGTTCTCCATATCTGCTTCTGAAGTGTGTTCTGTTTCTTATTTCAAATTGTAGCATTTTTAGACTGTTTGTGATGCATTCAGCACTCAAAATGACACTAGAATGGCTTGCTTTGTACTATGTGCCACTAGTTAGCCTAGCATCACTTTTGCAGTAGTAGCAGCATTATTTCTGACGTGGCGCACAGGTTAGTGTCACTTTTTTGACGCATCTAAGATCCTCACGCCATGGTGCACCTTTTTGTAAATATAGCGCAAGCATGGCATTAGGATCTGTCGTACTGCTGCATTAAAAATGTTCACACATTGCTGCATTGTGCAGTGATGCATCATTTCTTGTAAATAAGGCTTTGTGTTTGATATGTACATGAATAGTGCAAATTATGGGTAAATGTTCTGTTGCCATTATTATGGACATCATTATTTACATGGAACTGGTACTCTAATGGGAACATTGTCTGATTCTTCCAGTAGGGAGTTCTAAAACACATGTAGAAAAGTTGACTTATTTTTCTGGGCATGATTCTACCAATCCTGAGTCCCATTATTTCAAATTACACCCAATGAAAGCAAGAAAAATATTGCTTAGGGACACTTAATTAATTTGTTTAGACTCATTTGTTTCCCAGTTAGTCATACTGGACTATGAATAATGAAAGAAATCAATTGATTTAAAAACAGTTTGGTGACCAAAAGATTGGTGGGTACAAGGCATGGAATCTCTATTTAAAGCATATCTAATTCCCTTAAAAATGATTCTAAACAACACTGTCCAGCACACAATGTGTATTAGATTAGCAAATGTCAAAGAAATGAATGTGCCTAGTATTCCCTCTGTAGCTAAAATGGATAATTGGCAAAAGATTATGAATATTGTAGATGGAGAGCTCAATGGTTTGGTTAAGAACGGTATCTTTATTTCAGCACTTTCAGGTACCAACGGGTGGTTACTGTGGCCAGTGGACACAAGTGGTTGTCATATGCATTTTATCAGCTCCACATAGGGTTTTAGAGTGAGCAGACCTTACCCTTGTTACGTCACCACACAACATTCAGGTGTCGCACCACTTACAGCGTGGGTAAATGATGTCAACAATGGTTGCAATATTCCACGTTAACAGCTGTTAAAGAACATCTCTCTTTCCTTTCCAAAAACATAGACTTGCAAGATTTCTTGCTAGGTCCTAAATTAACCATGCTCCAGAAGTTTTCTATTTCCAATATATATTGAGATCTGGAAGCTTTCACAAGCTTTCACAAATGGAAGCTGCTTCTCGTTTAAGGCAAATAGATAAGGACAATCTGGAGAAAGATTTAGCTGTTGTCGATAATGGTATGAACACATTTTCCACTCTCATTTGCACATTAAACAACAAAATTGTGTCTTCTGCTATTGACATAATTCAAAATTATGTCATTTTCACATCAGAGATAAAGTCAGTTTAGATCCATTAGGTAGTTGAGTTGGACTTTGCAAGTTCTGAAAGCAGACCGCATGCCTTGGAAGCATATGGACTCTAAAGAGTTGTTTGCCGCATTCAGTCTTATCCATAAACAACAGATAATGGTGAAAAAGGAAGCTACTAACATAAATCTTAATACTGTAGAGCTAGAAAAGTTGCATTTTTTATAGTAGCTGAAACACCACCATCAGTGTGGTTAGTACCTGGGGTGATCTCCCTGCCTATATGAACATTCCAATTCACCTCATGTTTGAAATATTTTCCAGTTGGTAGGTTTGAACAGTTAGGAATTAGTTGCATTCATGAGGTGTGGGAGCTGCCCTTTGATTTCAAGTGCTTGAGTGGGGAAAAGGAGGTTTTTCTCAGTTGAAGTGAAGGTGAGACTTCTATAAGCCATTCAATAATTTCTAAATAGGTGGTATTGCACAGCGCAAACAATGCATCTGTCGCAAACTTAGTTTGCCACTTTAAGGGTATTCCTGTCACTGTGATCCGCCCAGTATTTCAGTTACTTACGAATGGGAGTTACCTGATGCTGAGTGATCAAGGCTGTTGAGGGATGACAGCAGGTGTCGCATATTTGATATCTGTTTCACAAATAGTGACCTGTTGTAGAAATGTTCTTTTCCCACCCACACAAGAGCTAAAAGTAGTGAATATGTGGCCTCACATTGCTACTTCCAATGTCATTTTCAGCAAGCTGCGCAGACTAAAGGTACTATTGTTTCAAAAACGTATACCTCTTACATCTGCCCGTGAGACCTCTGATCTACAAGTGGCAAGATCATCAGCTGAGATAGTCCCTTTTAAATATGAACTTCCTGAGACACTTTTGTGAATTAGTCAGTCATATTTTTAATGTGACTAACACTGCAGGGATTGTACACTATTTAAAACCTGTCAGGTCTGGATTTGTGAGTACCTTCAAGAAGTCTTTGGAACAATACCTTCCACCATTCACTCACTTTTTTTGAGTGTTCTTGGAGGTTTTCTGATTGTACTGGCATTAATTGGCAGTAAATTGCCATTGCTATTTTTGACTTGCAATGGCTGCCCCTTCTCAACCAAGAAGAGTGATGGGGCTCCCACCAGCTCAGCTGTGTCCTGAAGGCATGATACAGGGGGTGATTTTGATTCTGGCGGGCGGCGGAGGCCACCCGCCAGAATTCCGCCCCCATTATACCGCTCCGCGGTCAGAAGACCGCGGAGGGTATTCTGAGTTTTTCCCTGGGCTGGCGGGCGGTCTCCAAAAGACCGCCCGCCAGCCCAGGGAAAAACTCCCTTCCCACGAGGATGCCGGCTCGTAATCGAGCCGGCGGAGTGGGAAGGTGCGACGGGTGCAGTGGCACCCGTCGCGTATTTCAGTGTCTGCAAGGCAGACACTGAAATACTTTGCGGGCCCTCTTACGGGGGCCCCTGCCGTGCCCATGCCATTGGCATGGGCACGGCAGGGGCCCCCAGGGGCCCCGCGACCCCCCCTACCGCCATCCTGTTCATGGCGGCTTTCCCGCCATGAACAGGATGGCGGTAGGGGGGGTCAGAATCCTCATGGCGGCGGAGCGCGCTCCGCCGCCATGAAGGATTCCCCCGAGCAGCGGTAAGTCGGCGGGAGCCCGCCGACTTGCCGCTTCTGACCGCGGCTGAACCGCCGCGGTCAGAATGCTCGTGGGAGCACCGCCAGCCTGTTGGCGGTGCTCCCGTGGTCGGTGGCCCTGGCGGCCACCGGCCGCCAGGGTCAGAATGACCCCCACAGTACTTTGGAGTAGCATGATTGGAGGAACTTGACAAAGACTGGTCATTGTCATTTCGACCGGTATTCTGCTGTGTGCAGCCCATCTTCTGTTCTTTATGGTGCACTTTTGAACATGCACTGGAAGTGTGCCTTGTACTTTCTGTGGACATAAATCTGATGATGTTCTTGATTAGGGTTCATTACCAGAGTTGTCCAATGAGATTGTGGTTGCTCTGTGATGCCTTCTATGAGCCAGTCATCCTGGATCAAGTGGCTGTGGCTCCTGGTGCCTTTTCATGTGGCACTGCACAGAATATTGGTGGTCATTACAACCCTGGCGGTCGGTGTTAAAGCGGTGGTAACACCGCCAACAGGCCGGTGGTAAAAAATTAGCAATTACGACCGTGGCGGAAACCGCCAACAAAGACAGCCACTTTAACACTCCGACCGCCACAGCGGTACAAACAAACAACGCGGCGGTCACCGCCAACAGACAGGCGGGAGACAATGTACCACCCACGCTATTATGACAGGCCAATCCGCCACCTTTTCTGGGGCAGATTCACCGCAGATAAGAACACGATGGAAACAGGAATCCCGAAGGGAAAACGCTCACCTCTACACACCCCACGAGGAACGAGGATGCCATGGACCCGGAACTCCAAATTCTACCTGCAATAGTCTTCCTGCTCCTCTACCAGGAGCACGAACATCGGCGGCGACGACCACGGTGAGTACTGCACCTACGACACAGCGGAGGTGGGAGGCAAAAAACAGGGACACACACACGCAACACCCCCACCCTCACCCACTACAACACACACACTAATGCATATCAATACATCACAGTTACACCTCCCAAACCCCCAGGAAGAATGCAAAGATAATAGAAAATGAGTGTAACCATTGTAATATATAAAAAGCAAGTAGGCAGAAATATATATATACACCATGTACATAATATATACCAAGCATAGTAGTCCAGGTAGTGCTCTAAGAAAGTCCGTGGAACACTGGGACCACACGGTATGGGCGAGGCCCACACAAGATCCCCGACCATGATGGAGAGAACACTGCAGGGGCATCATAGAGCAACTAAACAGGCACCTCAGGGAGAGGGAAAGGGGGGGCACCTCAGCCGCTTGAGTGCATGACGCCAAATCCACAAGGGGGCCACATGCCCACTGTTCCATCCTGGGAAGTGCAAAGCCGCAGTCATACAAGTCTCTACAGTGGGTGGGTTGCTCACTGTTCAATCCTGGGGAGTGCTAAGCCACAGTCTCTCAATTCTCTACAGTGGGTGGGTTGCTCACTGTTCAATCCTGGGGAGTGCAAAGCCACAGTCTCTCAAGTCTCTACAGTGGGTGGGTTGCCCACTGTTCAGTCCTGGGGAGTGCAAAGCCACAGTCTCTCAAGTCTCTACAGTGGGTGGTTTTCCCACTGTTCAATCCAGGGGAGTGCAAAGCCACAGTCTCTCAAGTCTCTACAGTGGATGGGTTGCCAACAGCCAAATCCTGGGGAGTGCAAAGCCACAGTATCTCAAGTCTCTACAGAGGGTGGGTTGCCCACTGCCATATCCTGGGGAGTGCAAAGCCACAGTCTCACAAGTCTCTACAGTGGGTGGTTTGCCCACTGCTCAATCCTGGGGAGTGCAAAGCCATAGTCTCTCAAGTCTCTACAGTGGGTGGGTTGCCCACTGCCATACCCTGGGGAGTGCAAAGCCATAGTCTCACAAGTGGATAACAGTCTACACTGGTTCTGGAGGGGGCATGGTGCCCAGAGTGCTTCATCCTGCCAAGGATTGGGGCAGTGGATGCCTTTCTCCACTGGTTCTGGAGGGGGCATGGTGCCCAGAGTGCTTCTTCCTGCTAAGGACAGAGGTAGTGGATGACAGTCTCCACTGGTTCTGGAGGGGGCATGATGCCCAGAGTGCTTCATCCTGCTAAGGACTGGGGTAGTGGATGCTTTTCTCCACTGGTTCTTGAGGGGGCATGGTGCCCAGAGTGCTTCATCCTGCTAAGGACAGAGGTAGTGGATGACAGTCTCCACTGGTTCTGGAGGGGGCATGGTGCCCAGAGTGCATCATTCACCCCGTGATGGACTCAGTTGCGTCAGTGCCCTTGCCGCTCATGGGCCAGCGGTGCTTGAGATGGCGGTGCCCTGTTCAGCGGTGCTTGAGACGGCGGTGCCCTGTGCAGCGGTGCCCTGTTCAGCGGTGCTTGAGACGGCGGTGCCCTGTGCAGCGGTGCCCTGTTCAGCGGTGCTTGAGACGGCGGTGCCCTGTGCAGCGGTGCTTGAGTTGGCGGTGCCCTGTTCAGCGGTGCTTGAGACGGCGGTGCCCTGTTCAGCGGTGCTTGAGATGGCGGTGCCCTGTTCAGCGGTGCTTGAGACGCCAGTGCCCTGTTCAGTGGTGCTTGAGATGGCGGTGCCCTGTTCAGCGGTGCTTGAGATGGCGGTGCCCTGTGCAGCGGTACTTGAGACGGCGGTGCCCTGTTCAGCGGTGCTTGAGATGTGGGTCTCCATTGCAGGGTCTCAGCTGCTGGTGGTGCTTCATGTTCCAGCGGGCTTTTGCTGGCAGTCCTTCATGGCCCAGCGGGGCTTTTGCTGGCGGTCCTTCATGGCCCAGCAGGCTTTTGCTGGCGGTCCTTCACGGCCCAGTGGGGGTTTTGCTGGCGGTCCTTCGTGGCCCAGCGGGGCTTTTGCTGGCGGTCCTTCACGGCCCAGAAGGGCCTAGTGCTGGCGGTCCTTCATGGCCCAGCGGGGCTTTTGCTGGCAGTCCTTCACAGCCCAGCGGGGCTTTTGCTGGCGGTCCTTCATGGCCCAGCGGGGCTTTTGCTGGCGGTCCTTCACAGCCCAGCGGGGCTAGTGCTGGTGGTCCTTCATGGCCCAGCGGGGCTTTTGCTGGCGGTCCTTCATGGCCCAGCGGGGCTTTTGATGGCGGTCCTTCATGGCCCAGCGAGGCTAGTGCTGGCAGTCCTTCATGGCCCAGCAGGGCTGGTGCTGGCGGTGGCCTCCTGGGCAGGTGGGCTGGTGCTGGCGTTGGCCTCCTGCGCAGGTGGGCTGGTGCTGGCGGTGGCCTCCTAGGCAGCTAGGCTGGTGCTGGCGGTGGCCTCCTGGGCAGGTGGGCTGGTGCTGGCGGTGGCCTCCTGGGCAGGTGGGCTGGTGCTGCCGGGCCCCTCCTGGGCAGGTGGGCTAGTGCTGGGGGGCCTGTCCTGGGCAGCTGGGCTTGTGCTAGAGGTGGGCTCCTGGGCATCGGGGATGATGGCGGTCTTCTCCGTCATGCTGCTCTTCCCAGACTTGCCGGGCTTCTTGTGGCCCTTCCCCACCTTGGAAGGTGTCACAGCTGACTCCACACTCCCACCAGGACCCCTGGGAGCAGCCTTGGTGGCTGGAGTCTTCCCCCTCTCCCGCCCGGCACTGGCCAACTTCTGATGCTTCACAGGTGGGGGACTGTCTGTGCTGTGGCTCCGTGCCACACTGGCTGCTCTGGTGGTCGGTGCACTCCAGATTCTGGTGACTACAGGCACCACTGGTCCCGGAGATGTTGTGGCTGAGGTGCTAGTTCGGGAACTAGTAGACGGACGGGGTGGGGAGGTGTGGGAAAGAGGTCAAGGGTGGACAGGAAAAGTTTTTTGGACACACTGGGACGGGTAGCTGGAGGGGGTTTGGGAGTTGAGGAAGAGGTGGTGGTTGTAGGAGGTGTACGTTTGGTGACTTTGGGTGAAGGTGCATGCGCTGGAGGCTGTTGTGAGGTGGATGGCTGTTGGGTGGGTGTGTGCCTGCATTTGTGGATCTTGGGAGGGGGCGTCACAGACACACTGGGAGAGGACACAGGGGACGTGTGAATGGTAGTGGGGGTGGTGACTGCACGTGAGCGGGGTTTGGTGGTGGGTGTGCTGGAGAGGGATGTAGTGGCTGTAGAGGTGGTGCATGCAGGTGTGAGTGTAGACGAGACTGGGAGGGAGGAGGGCCACGAGGAGGAGGGGGACACAGTGAAGGCAGTAGATGTTGGTGTGTCTACATGTGTGTGATGCTTGCATGAGTGCCTGTGGGATGTGTGGTGCTTATGTTTGCCAGAGCTTCCCTTGTGTGTTGATGTGTGTGCATGTTGGTCTGTAGGTGTGCTTGGGATAGGCTGAGGTACAGGGGATTGGGTCTGGGTGGAGGAAGTTGGAGGGGGTAGGCTAGAGATGGGGACAATGGCTGCCATCAGTGCTGAGGCCAGAGTCTGAAAAGCTCGCTGAAGGGCCGCCTGACCAGAATGAATGCCCTCCAGGAATGCATTTATTTGTTGCAACTGCCTCTCTACACCCTGGATGGCATTCAAAATGGTAAACTGCCCAACAGTGAGGGACCTGGGAGGTCAATGGCCTCCTCACTGAGGGCAGCAGGGGTGACTGGAGCAGGGCCTGAGGTGCCTGGGGCGAAGGTGATGCCCACCCTCCCGGGTGAGCGGGCACAGGGCAAAGGCTGAGGGGCTGCTGGGAGGACGGTGCTGGTGGGGGGGTGGCGGCTGTACCTTTAGATGCGGGGGCACAGATGTTGCCGCCACCACAAGGGAGCTCCCATCAGATGACGAGTCCGTGTCGCTGGTGTCAGCTCCTGTCCCCGCCGTGGAGCTCCCCTTGCCCTCTGTCCCACTGGTGAAGTAGTCCGTAGTCTCGCCCTCCAGGGCCATGTGGGATGTAGCTCCTTCGTGCTCCGGTACCACTGCTCCTCCGCCTGATGATGCTAATGCACACAAGAACAGGGAGACCACAAAAAGGGGGGGGACGGCAGAAGAAAGACATTTTGAGTGCAAGCATTACCGCTACCGTTGGCGGACACGACAGACACAGAAGCCCCCTGCACTACGCCGCGCTCTTGGTGTCCACTGTTCAATTCCTGGGAAATGGCCTACAAGGCTATGGACGACATCTGCACACATAGATGACACAGGGGCATGACTAGGTGTACTTGGCACTCTACAGAGGTGGGGCAGGGTGCCACATGGCCTGCCTTACGGAGGGGCCTTGCCTACGGAACTCGCCCTGGCCTAGGGAAACCCACAGCCCACCTCCCCCACCCAGACACCTACACTGCGCGCAAAGTCAGCAGAATGAGAGTGTACTCATCCCCTTGTGGCTGCTGTGATGCCCTCATGCGCCCATCCAACTCCGGGTAGGCCACCGCCAGGATCCTGAACATCAGGGTGGTCATGGTGCGACGGGCACCCTTCCCACGTTGGGAGGCCATCCCCAGCTGAGCCTCCGCCATCTTCTTGCTCCAGCGGCGAATGTCCTCCCATCTTTTCCGGCAGTGGGTGCTCCGTCTGTAGTAGACCCCCCAGGGTCCGGACGTCCTTGGCGATGGCACGCCAAATATTGTTTTTCTGGTGGGCCCTGACCTACATGAAATGTACAGGGGAAAAAGAGAAGTTATTACCAACTGCACCGTCAAACTGATTAGCCCCCATCCCTACCCTTGCCATGTGGCATATGCATTCACCGTCTTTAATGCACGCAGCACTCTCCCCCCTTCCTTCTTACATCCAGCCCTCTCCACACAGGCATAGCCCATACAACATGCTCCCAGTGTACTTACCTGTTTGTCTGGAGGACAGTAGAGTAGCGTGTACTGGGGAGGACCCCATCCACAAGCTTCTCCAACTCCTCCGATGTAAAGGCAGGGGCCCTTTCCCCAGACACTCGAGCCATTGTCTCTTCCAGACCGAGGTCACAGCAGCACTTGCAGTGTAGGTCCTCTCCTGTCGAAGATCAGGTATCGAGTGATTGAACAGATAGAAAATGGTGGTCACGTCCGCGGCGGTGCTTACCGTCACCGCTGGCGTACATCGTCAGTGGCTCCTGGGACCCATAGGGTCCAATGTTAACCAATGCAGTATTGCGCTGAGGTCTTCGACCGCCTACCGCGACGGTGTACAACGCCAGCGCAGTTACCTCACATCCCATTGTCCCACTTTACAGGTCAGGCATCCGCCATTTCAGGGGCCCACATGGCTTCATTCTCAACTGCGTCACACCTAACTAGGCCTACACTCTACACACATACAGGCCATCTTTTGTGTATGAATGGTGTTCTGTGTAAACTGTGGAAACGTACCTCTGAGTTGTTTGTCTCTGTGCTCGCTGTTGTCCTTCATAGGCACCGTCCGCTGGGACATGTGAGGACATGGCGGCATCCTCCGGTGTGCCGACAGTTGGTGGACCTGTCGACAATGGAGGAGCGACATGTGATTATCACATACAGGCTTGACCGTGCCACAATCCAGTGTACCCAGTTGGAGCCAAACCTGATGTCAGCAATCCGCCATCCCACAGGAATCCCCCCTCAAGTGCAGGTGCTGTCAGTGCTCCATTTCCTTGCAAGTGGGTCTTTTCAAACAACAGTGGCAATAATGCATCCCGAGGGCCTCGCAGAAGTAGAAGGAGGACTGGACTCTGGTAAGTCAAATCTTTACTACTTTATCCCTCCCACCCTACCTGCATGCCATCACAAGCTCCTACCCCTACCCTCACCCCATCACTCCACCACCTCACATATACCCCACTATCACAATCCACCCATCCCAATACCAAGCCCTGCATGTAACACAAGTGCATGGACCCCCAACACAGACCTGCATGGACAGCCATCACCACAGCATGCCCAGTAGAGCGACTCACCCAGCCCACAAAATCACCACGCACAGAAGGCAACGCTGACAGGGAAATCACAATCATACAGGGAAACACACCCATGCACAAGATGGCACATGCAGATACAATAACACTCCATGTGCATCCCCACAGGACCCATACTCAATGTCACTGGAGAGGATGTGCCAGCTACATCCAGTCCCCCCTGAAGAGGCCCACAGCGACGACAGCAGCTCTGCACGCCTGGATCAGGATGAACAACCTGGCCCATCTGGGACCTCTGGACAGTCAGTTCACCTGCCACAGTCCCAACCGATCACAGAGCCTCCACCCTCAGGAAACACCACCACAACACCCACCCAGCGGGCCCATCCCTCTGTCCCCAGGACACGTCAATCAGCAGTGTGTCCACCACTACAGGGATCCCAGGCAACCCACAAACACAGGATGAACAGGGACCTGGGGTCAGTGGCAGTGGGCACACAGTTCAGGGGACAGAGGCACAGGACAACAGGGAAGCTGGGAGGACTGCTGTGCGACAGGGAGAGGACAGGCCCAGGGAACCCACTCTCCACAAGGCACTCTCCAACATCCTGGGAACATACATCCATTCCCAGGACACCATGGGCCAGATACTGACCACGTTGCAGGAGACCCAGCTGCTGCAGGAGGGACATGACCTGGGGATCAGGGATGACTTCAAAAACATCTACACCATCCTGGTCACCATTGCAGGGGTGCTGGCTGACATGGGCAAGATCATGAGGGAGGCAGTGGCACAACAATGGGCCCCTGACACTAGCCACACTGATGAACAGCCTTCCACCTCCACTGGCTCTAGTGGACAGGAGACCCTGCCACAGGACCAACAGGCCACTAGCACCCCACCCCTTGCAGAAGGAGAACCACCCTGCAAACGGTCCCTGCGATCCAGGCAGAAGCCAGAGAACATTGCCAAGACCCCCCGCCAGGAAATAAGACTCTCCTGATTGTCACCTTTCTGTCCCACTCTGTCACCCTGTCCACCTTGAACTGCCATTACTCCCTTTCCTATGCCCCATTGGACAATGCACCTGTGATACCAAGAGACTGGACTCTACCATGGACTTTCCTCTACCATCACCCCAGCCCATTGCACATCCCCCTCTACTTATGAGCACTTAAATAAACACCCTTGGAACAAATACTAATCTGGAGTCTGTCAAATGATTCAAATATGTATTAGTTCAACATTATCAAAGTATTGCAAGTCAAATGTACAGTGAATTATACTTTGGAATGCCATTTGGTGGGCAGCAGTACACATAGCAGGAGCCAGAGTGGGGCACAGAGATCTGAAAATAGAGATGCCAAAGGGTACGGTCAGTGGCCATAGACATAGGGAAACAGGCTGCCATGTACAATGTCCAACAGAAAACTGAAAAGTTAAGTGAACTTACAGTCTCTTACCTGTGTGTCACTGGAAGTATTGCTGAATTATATTGCTTCTGAGGTCAACATCTTCTTCCTCTGCCTCCTCTCCCTCACTGTCCACAGGCTCCACCGCTGCCACAAGACCATCTCCAGGCTCAGCCTCCTGTAGAAAAGGCACCTGGCGTCTCAAGGCCAGGTTGTGCAACATGCAACATGCAACGATGATCTGGCACACCTTCTTGGGTGAGTAGAACAGGGAGCCACTTGTCAGATGGAGGCACCGGAACCTGGCCTTCAGGAGAACGAAGGTACTTTTAATAATCCTCCTTGTACGCCCATGTGCCTCATTGTAATGTTCCTCTGCCCTTGTCCTGGCATTCCTCACTGGGGTCAGTAGCAATGAGAGGTTGGGGTAACCAGAGTCACCTGCAAATATCGAGGACAACTGCTAGACACACACTACTCCTTAGGGACAACCTCATACCCAAACACCTACTCATACTGTGTGGGGACCTTGGGCTCACAGATTAGCCACATCCGGTGCCTCTGGAGTTGGCCCATCACATATTGGATGCTGCTATTCCTCAAGATAAAGGCGTCATGCACAGAGCCAGGATATTTGACATTCACATGGGAGATGTACTGGTCCGCCAAACACACCAGCTGCACATTAAGAGAGTGATAGCTTTTTCTATTCCTGAAAACATGTTCATTTCTCCAGGGGGGGGGACGACAAATGCTACATTTGTACCATCAGTGGCACCAATGATGTTGGGGATATATCCCAGGGCATAAAAGTCAACTTTCACTGTGGCCAAATCATCCACCTGGGGGAACAGGATGTAGCTGGGCATGTGTTTCAGCAGGGCTGACAACCGTCTAGTCAACACGTTGGAGAACATTGGCTGGGCCATCCCTGATGCCATGGCCACTGTTGTTTGGAAGGAACCACTTGCCAGGAAATGGAGCACTGACAGGACCTGCACTAGAGGGGGATACCTATGGGCTGGCGGATAGCTGACATCAGGCCTAGCGCCAATTGGGCACACAGTTCTAGGAATGTGGCATGATCAAGTCTGTAGGTTATGATAATGTGTCTGTCCTCCATTGTCGCAAGGTCCACCAGGGGTCTGTACACCGGAGGATGCAGCCATCTCATATTCAGCCTCAGCGATTGAAGCCTATGGAAGAAAACGGTGAGCAGAGGGTCATATTCACACATCTATTGCACTAATGATGATTTGTTTACTTTACAGAAGCAAGATGTGAATCCGACAATCAGTTGCTGTGCCAATGTCTGCTGTGACTCAGTTAGGTGCCATGCCCTGTGCCCCCCTGAAATGGCGGCTGCCTGACCTGTGAGGAGAGACAAGTGCAAATGAGGTAATTCCGCTGGCATTGTGCGCCGTCGCGGTATGCGGTCGAAGCCCGCCGCACAACTTCCCATTGGTTATCATTGGGACCTATGGGTTCCAGGAGCCAATGGCGATGTATGCTGGCGGTGACGGTACGCACCACCGCGGAAGTGACCGCCATTTTCTATCTGTTCACTCACTTGCTACCTGACCTTCAACAGGAGAGGACCTACACTACAAGTGCTGCTGTGACCTGTGTCTGGAAACGACAATGGCCCATATGTCTGGGGAAAGGGCCCCTGCCTTCACTGCGGAGGAGTTGGAGAAACTGGTGGATGGGGTCCTGCCCCAGTACACGTTACTCTACGGTCCTCCAGACAAACAGGTGAGTACACTGTAAGCATGATGCGTGGGCCATGGTTGTATGGATTGCTGTGTGTGTAAGCCACATGTGGGGGGGGAGATGCGTCCTGGGCAGAGTGCTGCATGTAAGGTGGTCAATGTATGTGCGTGAGGTGATGGGAGGGATATGGTGGGCCATGAGTGTGACGGTCTGGACGGTTGACTAATTCCCTTTTCTGCTGTCTTTCCATGCAGGTCAGCACCCACCAGAAAAAAGGTATTTGGCGTGCCATCACCAAGGAGGTGCGGACCCTGGGGGTCTTTGACAGGCGGATCACCCACTGCCGCAAACGGGGGGAGAACCTGCGCCGCTGGGCAGGGAAGATGGCAGAGGCCCATCTGGGGCTGGCCTCCCAATGAGGAAGAGGTGCCCGTCGTACCCTGACCCCCCCTGATGTTCTGCATCCTAGCGGTGGCCTATCTGGAGTTGGATGGGCGCTTGAAGGCATCACAGCAGCCACAAGGGGGTGAGTACAGATTCAGAATCATGACTTTGCACGCGTTAAGGTTTTACCTGGGTGGGGGATGTTGGCTGTGGGTGCCCCTAGGCCAGGGACGAATATGGCAGGGTATGTTCAATGATGGGCAAAATCAGATGCAGTCCAACCCCAATAGTGTTAGTGGGCATCTACTACTGGGCAGGGTCCTGTGGGTTTCAGGTGTGCAGCTAATGGCGTTCGGCATTGTACCCCATGGGCTGGTGACTAGCATTGTAACTGGTAGTGCATGGCCTACTGCATAGGGCTGATCCCTGTGTGTTGTGTACGCCAACGGTAGTGTTGTTTCTGGCATTGACTAAGTGTATCCTCTGTCTCCCCCCCCTTTTTGTTTCGTTACCCTGTCCTTGTGTGCATTAGCATCATCTGGCGGAGGAGCAGAGGCACCGGCGATGGAGGGAGCTGTATCCCACATGGGCCTGGAGGCCGAATCCACCGACGGTGAGGGCACCAGTGGGACGGAGGGCGAAGGGAGCACCACGACGGAGACAGGAGGGGACACTACCGACAGTGACTCCTCCTCCGATGGAAGCTCCCTGGCGGTGGCGGACACCTCTGTGCCCACCCCAACAACAGGTACAGCCGCCACACGCCCTACCAGCACCGCCCTCCCAGCAGCCCCTCCGCGTATTTCCCATGCCCGCTCACCCAGGAGGGTGGGCATCTCCTTCGCCCCAGGCACCTCAGGCCCTGCCCCAGTCAACCCTGCTGCCCTCAGTGAAGAGGCTATTGACCTCCTGAGATCCCTCACTGTTGGGCAGTCAACCATTCTGAATGCCATCCAGGGTGTCGAGAGGCATTTGCAACAAACAAATGCATACCTGGAGGGCATTCACTCCAGCGTGGCAGCCCAACAGAGAGCATTTCAGGCTCTGGCCTCCTCCCTGATGGCAGCCAATGTCCCTGTCTCCAGCCTCCCCCCTCCAACTTCCTCTACCCAGTCCCAATCCCCTCAACCCCAACCTATCCCCAAAACACCTTCAGACCAGCATTCACCCAAATCACCACACAAAAGTGGCTCCGGCAAACACAAGCACCACACTTCATCTGATAGGCACTCACACAAGCACCATCTCCATGCAGACACACCAACAGCCACTGCCTCCCCTCTGTCCCCCTCCTCCTCCTCGTCCACCTCCCTCCCAATAGTGTCTCCACTTACACCTGCATGCACTAAATCCTCATCCACTACCTCCATCACCTGCACGCCCATCACTACTCACCCCTCACTGGCAGTCACCACCCCCACATCCATGCACACGTCCCCTGTGTCCTCTCCCAGTGTGTCTGTGACCCCTCCTCCCAAAGTACACAAACGCAAGCACCCACCCACCTAACAGCCATCCACCTCACAACAGCATCCAACCCATGCACCTTCACCCAAACTCAGCAGACAGACACCTCCTACAACCACTCCCTCTTCCTTCACTCCCAAACCCTCTCCCTCTTCCAGCCCCAGTGTGTCTAAAAAGCTTTTCCTGGCAAACATTGACCTCTTCCCTACCCCTCCCCCCGTCCTTCTCCTCAGGCCAGGGTGTCCAGAACCCAGGCCAGCACCTCAGCCACCAAGTCAGCGTCCGCTGTGGTACCTGCAACTCACAGAGGCTCAAAGGGGGCAACCGCCATCCCAGCCAGTGTGCCACCAACCCCTGCAAAGGACAAATCCATTCCGCCACCTGCCAAGGTGAAGAAGGGGGCAGCATGCAGCAAGGGCAAGGAGCACGAGCCACCCAGCAAGGCCTCCTCCAAAACTACAGCTGCCAGAGCCAAGGTAACAACAGCATCTGCCAAGGTGAGGAAGGGACTGAAAACACCAGGCAAGGCACTTCAGCCATTGGACGCTGCAGGTGAAGGCCTGGTGCCCAGCAGCACAACCGCCAGCCCCGCCACCTGCACCACAGCCAGCACCACCAACATCCCCGCCGCAAGCACCGCCGCAAGCACCGCCACCTGCACTGCAAGCTGCACCGCTGCTAGCACCACTACTGTCAGCAGCAGCATCTCGAGTGGGCAGCCGTCCGAGGCTGCAGGAGAAGGGCTGGAGCCTCCCTCCACCACTGGCATCACCTGCACCTGCACCACGGCCAACACCGCCAGCAACCCTGCCGCAAGCACCACCGCAACACCGCCACCTGCACCGCTGACAGCAGGACCACTACCAGCTGCAGCAGCCATCCAAGGCTGCAGGAGACGGGCTGGAGCTTCCCACCATCACTGGCAGCACCCGCACCAGCACTACCACCAGTTTGCAGCGTTAGCCACCACAGGATGGAGTCTAGCCCTGCCTTCAGGGACTATCATGCAACCTGGTCCCTGCAAATCTCGTGCCCCAGACATCCAGGTGAGGGAATGTGAACTGCCACACCCCAAGTGCTGCATCACTGGGCACAAGGACCCCTCCAGAACCAGTGGATATCTGCATCCACTCACCCCGTCCTTGGCAGGGTGAAGCACACTGGACTCAAGGCCCCCTCCAGAACCAGTGGAGATATGTATCCACTCACCCCCTCCTTGGCAGGATGAAGCACACTGGGCACAAGGCCCCCTCAAGAACCAGTGGAGATATGCATCCACTCACCCCATCCTTTGCAGGATGAAACACACTGGGCACAAGGCCCCTCCAGAACCAGTGGAGAAGCCATCCACTAGAGAGTCTGTGGATTTGCACTCCCCAGGACCAAACAGTGGGCCAGCCACCCACTTGAGAGACTTGAGAGACTGTGGCTTTGCACTCCCCAGGACCAGGCAGTGGGCAAACCACCCACTTGGGAGACTGTGGCTTTGCACTCCCCAGGACCAAGCAGTGGGCAAACCACCCACTTGAGAGACTTGAGAGACTGTAGCTTTGCACTCCCCAGGACCAGGCAGTGGGCAAACCACCCACCTGAGAGACTGTGGCTGTGCACTCCCCAGGACATCGCTGTGGGCATCTTCCTGCTGAGGTGCCCCCCTTCCCCCTGAGGTGCCTGTGTGTTTTCGACCTGATGCCCCTGCAGTGTTCTCTCCATATTGAGGCAGGAGTCAAGTGTGGGCTTGGCCTATGATTTTTGGCCCAGTGGGCCATAGACATTTTGCATGGACAATGTACGGACTTTTGTACATATTGTATATTTTTGTAAATACTGTTTTGCTACTCATTACGTTTATCTGTCTATTTCACTGATTTGACTCTATTCGTTTTTCTCCTTGCATTCTTCCAGGGGGTTACAGGGTGTAAATGTAATGTTGCTGCATGTGTTTGTGTGTATGGTGTTGTGAGTGAGGGTGGGGGTGGGGGTGTTGCATGTGTGTGTCACTCTCTTTTTCCTCCCCCCTCCCCTGTGTGCTAGGTGAGGTACTCACCGTGGTCGTCACCGCCGCCTTTCGTATTCCTGGTAGATGAGGAGGTAGACCAGCATGGGCAGGACCTGTAGCTCGGGCTCAATGGCGTCCTGGTTCTTCGTTGAGTGTCGAGAGGTGAGTGGTTTCCCTTCTGTGTTCTGTTTCCGCTGTGCTTTTGATGGGGTTGGTACCTCCCTGGAAAAGCTGGCAGATGGGCAGGTTGTAATTCTGTGGGTGGTACATTGAATTCCGCCTGTCTGTTGGCGGTGACCGCTGCGGTGTTTGTTGCTACCACCGTGGCGGTCGGAGTGTTAAAGTGGCTGCCTGAGTTGGCGTTTCCGCCGTGGTTGTGATCGCATTTTTTTTACCGCCGGCCTTTTGGCGGTGTTACCGCCACTTTAACACCGACCTCCAGGGATGTAATGAGGGCCCATGTTTCCACCCGACCTATTACAAGGTTGCATACCACCAATGTGACTGCCACGGTCCAGCCACTATGTGCAAGAAGGCAGAAACAAGCAGTTCAAATGACGGCACTCACCTGTAGACAGAAATTCATGTCCAGAGCTGCCATGGAGCTATTCCTAAACGTCATGCTGCTACTCCTGCTTGCCAAATGACAAGGGATACAATGCCAATGTGGACACCAACCGCAAGTACACACACCTACCTGTATTAATAACATGTATAACATTTTTTTACAGCTACCAAACACATTATAGATGGGGACTGCCAAGGTCAGCAGCTACACCTATCTTTCCAGACACACACACTTGCATACTGCAACTCAAACACACACACATTCACAACATGCACACTTCAGCCAGAACACACACACATTTCATCCACCAGGACTCCTAACTCATCATCTGTGAAACAGGAATGTATTTGTGGTGACATAGTATTGGTTAAGAAGTGATTAAGAAAATAATCTGTAGGTGCTGTGTGATGAGGGGTGAGGGGGGCAATTAGTGAGATGAGGTGAAAATATGTGTGTTGGGGGTGTTGTGAGGATGTGCTTTGTGTGAGAAGGTGGGGTGCCTATTCTTTGGTTTGGTTTGCTCTGATGTTGCTCTAGCTGCTGTGTTTGGTGTGCGAGTTGCAAAGGATTGTGGTGTGTGTAAGGGTGTGTTTTATAGTGTGGTTGGTAGGTGTGTTGAGTGTGTGAATGTGTGTCAGCTGTGTTGTTTTCAATTCTATCCAATGTGGTATTGTGGATTATTGTGTGGAGCGGCGACGGCTGCAGTTCGCACCACCATTGGAAGACCGCCATGGCAAGACCACCATGGCAATTTTCAACTTGTATTTTTCAGTTCAGTGGTTGGTTGTCAGACTGGCGGTGCCTGTGGTCAGACCGCTTCTTTCCTGCCCTCCCCTGTACTGGCGGTGTCTAGATTTTGGCTGTCTTTTGGCGGGCCTGGCTGTGTAACTCGTAGTACAGCGATCTGTATGACAAACTCCAAACTCATAATGAGCCACTATGACCAGCTTAGGTCTTTGTCAGCAGGTGAATACACCTACACATGTGGCTGGCCATACGTCACATTACATTTTCTTGGATAATCCTTTGTTACAGTCCAATGCCTCATTGCCATTAACTTGGTCAGAACATACAGCTGTTTTCTTTGAAATTAAGACATCTTGTGCATCTTCGAGAAGGAGAGGCTCTCTGGTGACTAATATAGGACAGCTTGGCACAAGCTTGGCACAAAATTGACTCTCATGACTTCAGTACTCTACTGGCCAACACAAAACCTATTGCGGTAAATGATCTCCACTCTGCTGTTTTAACTTACTCCATCTGGGATGGTTCAGCATTTGATTTATTAGCCCTGAAATAAGTGTATATGAATCAGAACAGTACTCCTTTGGAACCCTGGCTCTCAGCTAATCTTAGACTACAGAAACAGAACTGCTGAAAATATGAATGGAAGTGGAGGAAAAATTATCCACTAGATAAACATACATATAAACAACAGATTGCCAAATATAAAACTATGATTTTTGAAGAAAAAACTGTGCTGTTTTATTTTTTTAATAAAAAATTCTAAAGACTCCTTGAAGGAACTCTTTAGCACACTGAACAAAATGGTAAGCCCTGCCAAGAGAAACCAAGACCAAGGCACTCAAGAGCTTTGTCATAAACTTGCAGGATTTTTTCAAGCCAAAGCGAGGGATGTTTTCAATACCTTTGCAACTGATAAATATCAATCCTTGAGCTCTCAGGACAAGAATGGGTCACTGGGAAATTTGGCATTTCTAAATATTTTTATCCCACTAACCATGGAACAAGTTCTAAATCTAATCAAATCTATTAAGTTTGTTTCTCCATTAGATCCTTATCCCCAAAGATTCTTCATCTTGCGCCAGAGATTCTTAGTTTGCATTTAGCTGAAAATTTTAATGCAATAGTTAACTCTCGGTATTTCCCAGTAGGTATGAAAAAAGCCTCCATTCCTCTGCTTTTAAAGAAACCTCACCTTAACAGATAGGACTCCAGCAGCTATAGACCTTTTTCTCGTCTGCCCTTCCCAGCAAAAATTGTGGAAAAGGCAATCAATCTGTAATTAACAGCCTTCCAAGATAGGTACAATCTTCTGGCCGCCACTCAGTTTGTTTTCAGAGGAGGTCACAACACTGAAACTGCACTGATCATGGCTTCAGAAGAATTAAGGGCCATTGTAGACTAGGGAGGGAAAGTCCCCTAGATCCTGCTGGATTTCTCTGTGGCCTTTGAGATGCTCAACCATGAGATTCTGATTAACTGTCGGTTTAGTTTTGGTATCAGAGGCACAGCACTTTCCCTTCTAAGATCTTTCCTCTCTGAGAGAGAACAATTTGTAGCCATGGGCGATTCTGTCTCTGATACTTTCCAGCTGTCATGTGGGGGTGCCACAGGGCTCTTCTTTGAGCCCTACTCTTTTTAATCTTTATGTAATGCTACTTGTTTGGCTCATCAAATATTTCGCGTTCATGGTCACATCTTATGCTGACGATACCCAAATAGTGCTGTTAGTGTCTACTAATCCTAATGATACAGCCTCTCAATGGAACAAATGCATGAAACATATAGATTATTTGATGAGAACAAATTGTCTAAAACTAAACTCTGGTATGATGGAGGTCCTTATACTAGGAAGTAACACCCAAATACCCAAATAGTGCTGTCAGTGTCACTGTCAGTGTCTACTAATCCTGATAACGCAGCCTCCCAATTCAACAAATGCATGAAACATATAGATTATTTGAGGAAAGCAAACTTTCTAAAACTTAACTCTGGTAAGCTGGAGTTCCTTATACTAGGAAGTGACACCTCCTTCTGGACACCTGAAGGGTGGCCTCCAGACCTAGGACCTTTACCATCTCCAGTGAAGACAGCTAGAAACCGAGGCATTATTTCCGATAACATGCTGACTTTTGGAAACCAGGTAAATGCTCTGACCTGCTGCTGTATTTTCATTCTTAGGATTATCAGGAAAATGTATCCTTTCATCCCAGCTGATCTTCAAAAAGATGTGGTAATTGCTGTCGCCATATCCATAATGGATTACTGTAATGCTCTTTTCTTGAATGCTCAACTTAAAGTCATTAGTAAGTTGCAAATATCTCATAATGCCCCTGTATGCCTGTTCTTGGGGATCCACAAGTTCAAATCAACCTCTCAGACACCAGGTAAGCTCCACTGGCTTCCAGTAAAGAAACATATACAATTTAAGACCCTTTATCTAGCCTTTCAAGCACTACATAATTTTGGCCCGGAGATTCTGAGACATAGGTTTGTATGGTACACCCCGTCAAGACCTCTCAGTCCGCTTCAGCCAAACTTATTAATGTCCCAAGGCTTAAAAATGCTTCAAGGGGAGGTAGAAGCTTTGTAGTGGGGACTGCCAAACTGTAGAAGTCCCTTCTGCAAGAATAGAGGGAATGCTGATGTCTTTCAGGAAATCTCTCAAAACCTGACTAGTTACCAAATAATCCTGTTTCATGCCCCTCTTTCCACCTGGCAGTAATCTGTCTTCTCATCAGTGACAGCGCCTAGAAGCCTTCAGTAGTAGAATTGCTCTATAAATCCTCAAATCAAATCTTGGATGATCTCCTGCAGGATTCCACTGACTTTTAATTACACCCTTTGTTCACACCATAACAGCAGCTCACATGAACCTAGAATATAAGCTTATGAGAGTGCTCTATCTTTGAAACCCCATCTTCTTGTCATTACGTCTTTCCTTCCGTGTTCACTTCTCTCTTTCCATGTGTATTTCTTTCTTTCCTCTTTCCTTCTTTCCTTCTTTATTTTCATTCCTTCTTTCCTTTCTTATTTTCTTTTCTTCTTTTCCTCTTTCTTTCTTTCTTTCCCAAAGGCACGAGACTGCTGCCAATGCGAGAACAATTGGCTTTTTTAAGTCAGGGTTAGCCAAGACCTTTTTATTTTCCTGAAATTATGTAAATAACATGGTTACATATAGGGGTTTCAGCCAGACTCCAGCCATCAGTCTGTAGTTCTGTCATTCACATTTTTCTACCACTCCAGCATGCATCAAGGGCCACTGTGTCAGCCCACTTCAGCCATTGGCTAACTTCTCTATGAGTTACGCTCGCTGCCCTTTCACAAGAAGCATAGCAGCACACAAAGTAGTTCTCTTCAGTGCCAGGGAATACTATGGCAATGGGTGCTTTTTCGAGATCAAAACAACATTTTTGCATTTAGCTATTGTTTTTGTTTTGATTAATAAAGGCTTCCCAAACAATAACATTTTGACAAAACAAAACAAAAATTGTCAAAAGTCTGGCAGCCACTGACAGACCTATTGGCTTTGCCACTACTTGTTTTATTCATGGGCTTATTGAAGTACAAATCTTACAAAAAGGTAACTTTAGTGGCTCTTTGCAGCAGTATAAAACCTTTCCTACTGCAGTGAAGAGTAGCACAGGGCATCATTTGAGCTGCCACCACCTAAGACCACTGGGCAACACCAGAGGTATCCCCTGCAGTTTCTGCACATCAAGCCCCAATGCAAGCGCTCTGCCTCCTTCTGCACTGCCCCCCACACCACTGCTGTAATTGGTGTCTGTTGTCTAATGGCACTCCATCCATACACCCTAGCCGAGCTCTGGTGAACCCTAGCATCTCTCATCTCTCTTAACCCCCAAAGTGTTCATTCGTCCTTCTTTCTCCTCACCTTGTACCTTCACACAGCATGGTTGCTGCACTTTCAGATACAGAGGGGCATATTTATACTTGGTTTGCGTCATATTAGCGTCATTTATTTTGATGCTAAAATGGCGCAAGCTTAACACCATATTTATATTTTGACACTAGACCAGTCTAGCGTAAAAATATAGGCATTAGCGCCATGTTGTGGATACGGCAAACTACCTTGTGCTAATGAGATGCAAGGTAGCCGTTCCTGTCCACAACATGACGCTAACCCCCTAGCGCCTTATTTATACTCTGGCACAGAAACGACGTGCACAGAGTAGGAGGACCCATTTACATGGCCAAACACCATGGAATGGGTCAACAGATGCCCACCCCAAACCCCAGCCACACCCCCACCCACACCATAGGGACACCACAGGATGGGGGACCCCATCCTAGTTAAGTATTTTCTTTTTTTTTTGGTGTGCCATTGGGGGACCCTGACATGGAGCCCCCTGTCTGGCACTGGGTATTATGGTCTTGCCCAGGGACACTGGTCCCCTTTGCTGGCCATTGGGGTGTTTGGCATGACTCCTGCCTATACTTAGACAGAAATCATGTTTGTGGCTGCTTTTCCATCAGAAAATGATGCTAGTTTGGCTAGCGGCATATTGTTTGCCACTAACCAGTCTACTGTAATTTCAGACCCACTAGCGCCATAATCCCTATCGCCATCTCTGACCGGCTAGCGTCCTTTTTTGAGACCCTAGCCATTTCTTAGCGCCATCTTGCATCAGTCCGTAAATATGGCGTTAAGATGGCTGTAAGGAATGGCGGTAGCTGGTGTTAATAATTTTGACGCAAAACTGCTGTTAACGCGTCCCTTTATGACTAATTTATTCACTTTGGGACTCGTTTTAGGCCAATGAATCTTTTGAGCCTGATTGAAGACACCTTAGGACGCGATAGCTAATCAGCATGTCAATCAATATGTCAATAACGTCATCAATACTTATTACAACAATGTAATTCACCTTAGTCAATGACATTTAATGAAACTCAGAAACACCATGACCTTTCAGTCATGAATAACCACACCAGAATTTATATGAATTTTTGATATTTATTCCCTATTGATTATAATTCTACTAGTAAGTTTATTAGTCTCAGAACCAAGAAACACATCAGCATAGTCACAATATGGCAACTCTGATACGATTTCATCAAAGCAAAAATTACGAACATTAGAACATAACACAACATCAACATAGGTTATTCTAGCAGAGTATCATCATCACGTTATTCAACAAAGCATAGATTTGGTCATTTGTCTATTTGCGTCAGTTTTAGTGAACCCATCTGAACTAACCTCTAATTAGCATTGGCATGTTGGGTTTCATGCAAAACAATTTAGTAACATCAATTTGGAAACCATCTAACTATGGTCTCTGTCAAAAGAGTAGTTGGTACCTAGAAAGGAAAAGCAAACAGACAATCGCAATTTCATTGTCATATAGTTACACTCCGTTTTTGGCTCAGCATCCAGGTTCATTCTTAGTCCTCAAGACATCAGTTGATTCGCCATCAGGAATTCGGCAATCGGGTAAAAGGGGGCACTTCCCTCTTAAGGAGGTAAAGTGTAATCGGGCAATCTAAGGGCAAGGATGATTCTAAGTAAAATTAGCAAGTCACTTAGCAAAGTGACAAAGTCTCTGGATCATAGCAAATCACATCAGCATCTCCCCTAACTCTCTCCTATCCCTCCTGTTCTCGTTCTGTTCTATTTTACTTCCTGGTGTCAAGGGTTTTTATCCCCTTTTCGTTGTACATTCCCCTAAAATTTGATTGGACAAGGGGTTGCACCCCAATATCTTTAACCAATTAACTTCACATTAGCTCATCGAATTTGTCACCCCATAACAGTTCTCACGTATTTTATTGGTCCTTATGATTGACGTCTTTAGCAGGTGGAATGTCCGGTATAATTTCATAGTCTTGTGGTCCTTTGCACATCTTCGGTCAGTGGCTCCATTGTCTGTACCGGTTCAGGCGACCTTGTACATACGACTGGTCTACAGTGTTGTATTCAACTAAAATGTTTCTATAAGCAAGATGAATTTCATGAGAACGGATCTACTACAGTAACATTCAGCTTCTAGTTTAGAGAAAAAACAAGAGTTCATGTCCTTCAGCAAGTCAGCATACTGCACGTTAGAAAAACAAATTTAATATGAGAGCCAGGCAGCTAGGCCCCGACTCATGCTAACTAAAGCCTAATGATTTATTAGCAAAACCTTTACATATACCTATTATTATTAGTCTAAAATCATATCATAACATATCATTTCAACATTATTAGTCAGTTTTATTAGTCCCCGAATATATTAGCAGCCACTCCCTGTGGGCACATTTCAAGTGCTTGTTTTAGCGAAATACATTAATACAGTTTCTATGCAGCTTTATTACACATTAGTACATAAACATTTCATGTTAATATTGATTATATAAGCTACGCTCTCTCAGTCCCTCCTCTAATGACACTTGTCATCACACAAACCTTTCCCTTAAGCTTTCACTTTGCGCATAATGAGCATTTCAACATCCTGTCCTTTGTGTGAGCTTTCCCAAATTTCATTAAACATTTTCTCACTTTCATTTTCTTCATTTCTTTTATTTCGTTTTGTCAAATTTCGTTCAATTCTTTCATTAATTTTGCATGATCCACATAAGCCCAATAAACAAATCAGAACAATCAATAGACTCCCTAATATTTTTCAAGGTACAAAAAAAAAAAACATCTAAGTTAGAATAGAAGTATTGCACATGCTCTTGATCATAAAATCTTGTTAGTAGCAAGCTACAGCTCATCCCGTAAGTTAGTGGCAAGCTATGATAAGTAACCCCTTCTTGTACTGACGAAGGAATCTTTGAGCACACATAACAATTCTTTGCATCCATTGTGTCAACATACTCATTCAACAGGCGATAGAAGACATTAGTAGATAGTTCCCCTTTTGAATTAGTTCCCTCATGTAAGTATTTTGCATCCTGCTCAAACGTCTCCCACGGTGTTAGTGTAGCAGTCTCAGGTTTTGAAACATTGTTAGTCACTTTCTTATCTATCCATGGCATTCCCACAATCACACCTATAATTATTATTGCACACACAATACCTAGAATAACACTCAACCAACCACACATTCTACCCTTTTTACTCTTACTCTTAGTGTAACTCATGATCTGTAAAGAATCAGATAGCAGAATAATATAAAGCAAACAATCAACTTGAGGACGATATAAAAGCTCTTTTTTTTTTATTTTCTTGTGCAAAATCTCTCTCTCTGCGAGTATTTACAGCGTTTCACTCACTACAGGACCCTTTTTGTCAAATCGGGTTTAGCAGCTTGTCATAATCAGTTTTCAAAGTCAAGTCAGGTTATCAGTGTCTCATCCGGTAATTTATCAGTCTCTTTTTCTCAACGTCTCAGCTTTCAATTTTAATTTCAAAATTTTAACACAGTCTCTTTCTAAGATTGAATTCAGGTGCCGTAGTATTGACCTGGTACCTCCCGATCAAAACAGAAAGCCAAGAATTCCTGTTGCCATTCAGCTGTTGTTGCATACGCCCATTCAGGACCTGCGTACCTCCTGTTTGCGACTCTCTTTGTTTTCAGTCTGCGTTCACTTTGTAATTCTCCTTCACTAAGATCCTCTTTCCTGGTTGTATCAACTTCTTCCTCAATTGTGTCTCCAGAGATCACTTTCTCTATTGCAGCTTGTGGCTTCGGCCAGTTATCTCCTTTATGTGTTTTCTTCTTGCTTGGCTTTTCAGAACGTTGAACAGCGCCCTCCTCTTGTGCTATGGAGTTTTCTCTTGATGGACCTGCTACTTGCTCAGGAGGAGTCAGTTCACTTTGACCTCCCTCTGCTTCTTCCCCCTCGCCTTCAGGGTCTGTCACGGGCTCAACTTCAAACCCAAATCCGTCTGCTTCTGGGAGAACCTCTCTTTGTGTCGGTTCCCCTGTTACCTCAGCTGAGATAGGCTCACGGTCACCCCTCTGGAACTCACTTTGAGTGCCTGAGCCGTCCTCAGTGGGCTCTCCTTCAGTCTCAGTTCCCCTTTGAATACTCTCCAGCCCTGAGACTTCCTTATCTGCAGCTGTTGTCTTGGATACTTTAAGTTCCTCGTCAGTTGGACACGTCACCCTTTTTGTGTGACTGGCCAATTCGGAACACCTGCACATTTCACAGCAGTAGTGGTTGTCAGTATTACTTGATATGGCCCCTTCTAACGCGGCTCGAAACACGACTTCCTCACGTGTTTCTTGACAACAACCCAGTCACCTGGTTTCAGGGTATGAGCTGGATCACTGATCAGTGGCAACGTGTTAGCCTCTACCTGGTGAGAAAAAGAGCGGACCACATCAGCCAGACCCTTGCAATAGTCCAACGCCATATTATCCGTGATATTTACAAGAGCATTTGCAGGTACTGCGGGCAATCTCATCGCTCTGCCCATCAGTATCTCATGAGGAGATAGTCCCGTTTTCTTGTCAGGTGTATTTCTCATTGACATCAGCACTAAGGGCAATGCATCTGGCCATTTCAGATTGGTAGCTGCGCACATTTTTGCCATTCTCCACTTCAAGGTACCATTCATCTGTTCCACTAGTCCTGATGATTCAGGGCGGTAGCTACAATGCAGCTTTTGCTCAATGTTCAATGCGGCACACAAGAGCTTAATCACCTCATTTTCGAAGTGCCTGCCCCTATCTTATTCTAAAGAGATCGGAAATCCAAAACGTGGTATTAACTCTCTAAGCAACAGCTTTGCTACTATGAGACTACCATTCCTACGTGTAGGGTAAGCTTCAGTCCAATGACCGAAACCACACACAATCACCAACACATATCTCAGTCCTCCACACACAGGCATTTCAATGAAATCCACCTGCATCCTGCTAAATGGAGCGCCAGCTCTCCCAACGTGGCTCATATTTACCACAGTCCCTTTTCCTACATTCATCTGTTGACAGATGATGCACCTGTGACAAATAACATCTGCAGCTTGTCTGAATTTTGGATTGAACCAATCAATTTTGAACAATCTGATCATTGCATCGCTCCCTATATGGGCTTGGCCATGATAGAACCTTGCAAACTGTGACAGGAGACTGATTGGCAAGACCATTTTCCCCTCATTTGAGACCCATATGTCATCAGCTCTTTGTACACAGTGCATTCTCTGCCAGGAACGTTTATCTTCTTTGCCAGCACGTCCCTGCAGTAACTTTAGTTCATCTAATGTGTCAACCACCCTTAATGCAAAATTCAAACATGTTTCATTTTCTGTTTCAGGTAACAATTCCCACTGGTATCGGAACGATATACACTTCAATGCGCAAAACCTTGCGACTTGATCTGCATAGCCGTTTCCCATTGACACAAAGGGGGTTATTCCAACTTTGGAGGAGGTGGTAATCCGTCCCAAATGTGACGGATTTACCACCAGCCGTATTACGAGTTCCATAGGATATAATGGACTTGTAATACGGCTGGTGGTATATCCGTCACTTTACCGTCACTTTTGGGATGGATTACCACTTCCTCCAAAGTTGGAATAACCCCCAAAGTCTTGTGACTTAACATGAGCATTGTATTTCACCACGGCAATTTCAAGAGGTAACTGAATCGCATGCAACAAATCCTTAATCTTTTCGCCATTTTTCACTGATGAACCAGAAGAGGTCCTGAAACCCCTCTGTGACCATAGTTGGCCAAAATCATGTACAATTCCGAATCCATATCTGCTGTCAGTATAGATAGTGACTTTCAGGTTTTCAGCTGCGTGGCATGCCTTAGTAAGGGCAATTAATTCAGCCACTTGTGCAGAGCAAACTCTTTCAAGCCAGGAAGCGTCTAGAATACCGGTGATTGTGCACACGGCATACCCAGCTCTAAGTACTCCCACTGAGTCTCTCAAGCATGAACCATCAACAAACATAATGTAATAATTTTCTTCTAAATGGGTATCTTTGATGTCAGGTCTTGGTTTGGTGCACAGTTCTGTTACCTCAAGCCAATCATGTTCCACTTCCTCAGCATCACTAATGTCTGCATTTTCAATAGGAAGTAAAGTTGCCGGGTTCAATACAGTACATCTCTTGAGGGAAACATTCGGAGACCCCAGTATAATGGCCTTGTATCTAGTTAACCTAGTATTTGTCATATGCTGTGTCTTGGTTCGGGTTAGCAAAATGTCAACTGAATGAGGAACTATTACTGTTAAGGGATGTCCCATCACTATGCCTTCACACTGTGTGAGGCTTTGACCAACTGCTGCAACTGCACGCAAACAACCCGGTAAGCCTGCTGCGACTGGGTCCAAAGTAGCTGAAAAATATGCTACTGGGTGGTTTGCACCTCCATGGACCTGTGTTAAAACAGACAAAGAACATGCATCACGTTCATGACAAAACAGTAGAAAAGGCTTTGTGTAATCAGGCATACTTAAAGCTGGTGCCCTGCACATACATTCTCTCAACTCCATGAATGCTTTCATCTCTTTTTCAGACAAGATTATGTTACCGGGGTCATCCTGAACTTCCTTGCCTGTCAGTTTTATCAATGGTTTAGAAATAATCGAGAAATTGGGTATCCACTGACGACGGTAGCCCACCATTCCCAGAAACATTCTGACATCTCTCTTGGTTGTCGGGGGATTCATCTGCAGTATGGCTGTCACTCTCTCTTTAGATATTTTCCTCGACCCTTTCTCAATCAGGTGACCCAAGTACTTCACCTCTCTCTGACAATATTGCAGCTTCTTTGGGGACACTTTATGTCCGTTCTTTCCCAAATGGTTCAGTAAGGCGATTATGTCATACCTGCATTCGTCTTTTGTTCTGGACGCAATTAACAGATCATCAATGTACTGTACTAGAGTCGAACTGAAAGGCAGTTCCAACAAATCTAAATCCTTCTTCAATATCTGATTGAAGATGGAAGGTGACTCAGAAAACCCTTGAGGAATTCTGCACCAACTGTACACCTTATCCAGGAATTTGAAGCTTAAAAGAAATTGGCTGTCCTCATGAAGGGGCACCGAAAAGAATGCTTGAGACAGGTCCACAACTGTCAACCATTCCACATCACAGGGAACCTGAAACATGATTACTGCTGGATTTGGCACTATGGGGAAACATTTTACCACAATCTCATTTATTTTCCTCAAATCTTGCACAATTTGAACCTTCCCACAAGGCTTTTTCAGACCCATTATTGGTAAATTACACGGGCTGCTCATCACTTCTTTCAGAATCCCTTGCTTCACAAAGTCCGCAATTCTCTACGCTACCTGAATGAGGACATCTTGTGTCATGTGGTACTGCGGTACCTGCGGAAACACTGCATTCGGCTTAACCTGGACTTTGACTGGTTCTACGACTTTTATCAATCCCACTTCCTTTATGTCAGGTCCCACACTTTCTCTGTTACTGTTCCCTGCAACTCGGGTGGCAAATCAAGTACTGTAAGCATCGGGAATAAAGTTATCAGAGGGTAATCTTCATTTGCAGTCTCTGTCTCTGACTCTGAAAACTTCCCATCATCCCCTTCATCATCACTGTTTGTCTGGACTTCAATCCCTTCATTGGAACAGGTAATTGAACACCTCGTTTTGGACAGCAAGTATCTTCCCAGTAGGGATACTGGACTAGAATCACAGACTACAAATTTATGCGGTCCCTGGAAATTGCCAATCTCAACTTGGACCGGGTCCGTAATCGGATTCGTCAAAAACTGATTTGCTACTCCTACTACTCTTATGGTATGCCCCTAAAGTGGTAATTTCAGAACCTCTGCACTTCTGACTGTAGAGCGTGTAGCTCCTGTATCAACTAGGAATGAAACCTTATGGCCCATTACCTTCCCCTCTACATAGGGTCCTCTCTGATCTACTTCTAGGGATGCTGCAAGCCTGCACTCCTCACTGGCTGAACAATCATCCGACCATTCATTGTTTATTCCATCCTCACCATGCAATGGGAACTGTTGTACTGTGTTATTTTGACTCATCGTTTGGCCTGTGACCTGTTGAGGAAGCATCACCTGTAGCAGTCCCATTGGAGCCAACGGTATTTGCATTTGCTGTCTAGGTACCATGGGAACCTGCTGTTGTATCTGCTGCATTTGTGCTGGTTGAACACTCGGCATTTGCATTTGCTGTATGGGCTGTAACCCCTGCATCTGTACCATGTTATTCTGGAAGTTCTGATTTTGACCCCTTATTTTTGGACCCCTCACATTTTGAAAGGTACCGACATCATTGCTTTGTTGAACAACACCATCCTGCACCACCATTGGGCATTCCCGCTTCCAATGCCCGACGCCCCCGCACGTGTGACATGGTGACACCTTTTTCATCCCCTGCACATCGTTTTGAACCACAACAGTATTCAAGTCTGGACCACAGTTTACAAAACCCCGACCTCGACCTCTCGGTTGTGTCTGAAATATGCCATTCCCTTGCGATTGCTGATGTATAACTTGCTGTATTCCATTTCCCTGCATCCCTGCTTGGGCTGCCTTAATCTGCATCACCATCACCCTCTCCTTCAATTTTCTCTGCTTCAACTCAATCTCGTCACTACAGTATTTCGCATTCTGCAACACCTCATCAATCGGCTTTGCTCCACGCTGCCGTTTGCGTGTTCGAGGCCCTCCTCCACCCGCAGGCATCCTCCTGCGCCTCATCCCTGGTGGCTAGTGGGCTCACTTGACCCGTGTGCCACTTCCGCCGTCCTGTAAGTTGTTTTTTCGCTTTTTCTGCGCCTCGCCGCCGGCGCTTCTGCCCCCATTGTGCCCCCCTGATTGCTGTCTCCCCGATCGTGTATTGTGCCATTATTGTATTTCTGATTGTGTGGTTTTCTTATTGTGACTGCCTTTAATTTTGCTCGTTTTCTGTGTTTTTGCCCCTTGTGCGCTCCCCGATCCCTGCCGCTGCCTCCCTGCGGCCCCGCCCCCCTCGCGCCCCCATTTGCCGCTCCCTCCCGCCTCCCGCCTCCCGCCTCCCAGCTGCTCCTCCCTCCCCCCCCTTCTTAATGGCTGGCGCTGCGCGTCGCGAGTGAGCGAACTCTGACCTGTTTCAGGTCCTGAGCTCGCCCCCCACGACCGCAGCACCAACCTGCTGCCTCCTGCCTGTGTCCCCCGTCCACGCTGCCGTTTGCGTGTTCGAGGCCCTCCTCCACCCGCAGGCATCCTCCTGCGCCTCATCCCTGGTGGCTAGTGGGCTCACTTGACCCGTGTGCCGCTTCCGCCGTCCTGTAAGTTGTTTTTTCACTTTTTCTGCGCCTCGCCGCCGGTGCTTCTGCCCCCATTGTGCCCCCCTGATTGCTGTCTCCCCGATCGTGTATTGTGCCATTATTGTATTTCTGATTGTGTGGTTTTCTTATTGTGACTGCCTTTAATTTTGCTCGTTTTCTGTGTTTTTGCCCCTTGTGCGCTCCCCGATCCCTGCCGCTGCCTCCCTGCGGCCCCGCCCCCCTCGCGCCCCCATTTGCCGCTCCCTCCCGCCTCCCGCCTCCCAGCTGCTCCTCCCTCCCCCCCCCTTCTTAATGGCTGGCGCTGCGCGTCGCGAGGTGAGCGAACTCTGACCTGTTTCAGGTCCTGAGCTCGCCCCCCACGACCGCAGCACCAACCTGCTGCCTCCTGCCTGTGTCCCCCGTCCACGCTGCCGTTTGCGTGTTCGAGGCCCTCCTCCACCCGCAGGCATCCTCCTGCGCCTCATCCCTGGTGGCTAGTGGGCTCACTTGACCCGTGTGCCGCTTCCGCCGTCCTGTAAGTTGTTTTTTCGCTTTTTCTGCGCCTCGCCGCCGGCGCTTCTGCCCCCATTGTGCCCCCCTGATTGCTGTCTCCCCGATCGTGTATTGTGCCATTATTGTATTTCTGATTGTGTGGTTTTCTTATTGTGACTGCCTTTAATTTTGCTCGTTTTCTGTGTTTTTGCCCCTTGTGCGCTCCCCGATCCCTGCCGCTGCCTCCCTGCGGCCCGCCCCCCTCTCGCCCACATTTGCCGCTCCCTCCCGCCTCCCGCCTCCCGCCTCCCAGCTGCTCCTCCCTCCCCCCCCTTCTTAATGGCTGGCGCTGCGCGTCCGCGCTGCTGGCGCGCCAGAGGCAAGCCCGTCTGCGCCCGTCCGCGCCTGGACCGCGCCCAGCGCCACCCCCCCTGGTCCTCGCGTCCGCTACTCAGCCAACGAACTCCGCGCTTTCAACGCCGGCTCCTCCACGGAGTGCTTCCTGGCGTCCCCGAAGCACACTAAAGGACCTTTTCCTGCCGCTCCTGCAACTTCTCCTGCATCAGAACGACAAAACCAACAATAGAATCACTCAACCCCAACCACCTGAACTGCATCCTCATCAACACCCGCTCCGCACGAAAACACGCCATCGAGCTCTGGGATTTGCTCGACTCCACTGCACCCGACGTGGCCTTCCTGACCGAAACCTGGTGGAACGACTCCTCGGCTCCGGACATCGCCATCGCCATACCGGACGGTTACAAAATCACCAGAAGAGACCGAACCAACGGAATCGGCGGCGGAATAGCCATCGCTCACAAACCTACCCTCAAAATCCACACCCACACTGACGACACCCTCAAGACAGCCGAACACCTCCACTTCCAGATCCACACAGACCCCAACACGACCCTCAGAGGAACCCTCATATACCGCCCTCCAGGACCAAGAGCCCCCTTCAGCGACACCATCGCCGACCTCGCAAGCACCCACGCCCTCGCTTCCCCGGATTACATCCTCCTGGGAGACCTAAACTACCATATGGAAAATAACAACGACGTCAACACCGCAGCACTGACCTCCAACCTCCTCAACCTCGGACTCCGCCAGCTGGTCAACACTCCCACCCACATCGCTGGACACACCCTCGACCCCCTCTTCACCTCAAGCAACCACATCTCTTTCAGCCACACCTCCGAACTCCACTGGACCGACCATCACTGCGTCCATTTCTCCTATAAGAAAATTACCGAGCAGCACCACATCCATCTACCCCCCTACCGCCGCTGGGGCAAAGTCACCCAAGACCAACTGACCAGCACCCTCGTTAAAAACCCTCCACCCGACGCGACCGACCCGAGCACAGCCGCCATCAACCTCCATCAATGGATCCTCGACTGCGCCAACACCTTAGCCCCACTCAAGAAGCCCACCGCCAACCAAGGAAAGAAAAAACCAGCCTGGTTCACAGACGAACTGACCACCTCCAAAAGCCGTTGTCAGAAGCTCAAAAAGAAATGGATCCTAGAACGCACGCCCGACAACCTCGCCTCCCTCAAAGACGCAAACCGTGAACACCACCAACCGATCCGCGTCGCCAAACGCGCCCACTTCACCGAACGCATCAACAACAACGCCCACGACTGCAAAGAACTCTTCGGCATTGTGAAAGAACTCTCAAATCCAAAAGCCAACGCCAACGACATCCCGCCCTCCCAGAAACTCTGCGACGACCTCTCCACCTTTTTCCACCAGAAAATCGCTACCATCCCCAACAGCTTCAACACCGGCCCACCGCCAGATCCCCCCCCCGACGTCTCCAACCGCGACTGCCGCCTCACCGCCTGGACCCACGTGGACGACGCAGAAACCATGGCAACCATGAACACCATCCACTCAGGCTCCCCCACGGACCCATGCCCTCATCATGTTTTCAACACAGCCAACGCCACCATCGCCCCCAAACTCCGCAAGATCATCAACCTCTCCTTCACTTCCGCCACCTTCCCGGACAGCTGGAAACACGATGAAATCCAACCCCTCCTCAAGAAACCCAAGGCCGACCCCAACGATCTCAAAAACTTCCGCCCGATCTCTCTCCTTTTCCAGCAAAAGTCATCGAGAAGATCGGCAACACACAACTCACCCACTTCCTCGAAGACAACTCCATCCTGGACCCCTCACAATCCGGATTCAGACGAAACCACAGCACGGAGACTGCTCTCCTCGCCGCCACAGATGACATCAGACATCAAATGGACAACGGCGAAACCTCGGCCCTCATCCTCCTCGACCTATCAGCCGCTTTTGACACAGTCTGCCACCGCACCCTACTGACCCGCCTCCAGGAAGCCGGCATCCAAGACAAAGCCCTCCACTGGATCTCATCCTTTCTCTCCGACAGAACTCAGAGAGTCCGACTCTCCCCCTTTCGCTCCAAAGCCACCAACCTCATCTGCGGCGTCCCCCAAGGATCCTCCCTCAGCCCTACTTTGTTCAACGTCTACATGGCGCCCCTCGCAAAACTGGCCCGCCAGCATCACCTCAGCATCATCTCCTACGCCGACGACACTCAGCTCGTCCTCTCCCTGACCAAAGACCCACTCACCGCCAAAACAAACCTCCACGAAGGACTAAAATCCATCGCCGAATGGATGAACAACAGTCGCCTGAAACTCAACTCCGACAAGACGGAAATCCTCATTCTCGGGCGCTCTCCTTCGGCCTGGAACGACTCATGGTGGCCCGCCGACCTCAGACCCCCACCCACCCCTGCCAGCCACGCAAGAAACCTCGGCTTCATCCTGGACTCTGCACTCACCATGTCCAAACAGGTCAGCACCGTCTCCTCCTCCTGTTTCAACACCCTCCGCATGCTCCGCAGAATCTTCAAGTGGATTCCAACAGAGACCAGAAAGATGGTGACCCAAGCCCTCGTCAGCAGCAGACTTGACTACGGCAACGCACTCTACACAGGCATCCCAACCAAAGACATCAAACGACTCCAGCGTATCCAAAATGCCTCCGCCCGACTGATCCTCGACATACCCCGCCGATGTCACATCTCCCCTCACCTGAGGGAACTCCACTGGCTCCCGGTGGAGAAGAGGATCACCTTTAAACTCCTCACCCACGCTCACAAGGCACTTCACAACGCCAGTCCCTCCTACCTCAACTCCAGACTCAATTTCTACGCTCCCACACGTCAACTTCGATCCGCCAACCTCGCCCTCGCCGTCGTCCCCCGAATCCAGCGCAAGACCTGCGGCGGCAGATCCTTCTCCTTCCTCGCCGCCAAGTCCTGGAACTCTCTCCCCACATCTCTACGCCAGACCCAGGACCTCCTCGCCTTCAGGAGACTCCTCAAAACCTGGCTCTTCGACCGCTAACTGCAGCACACCTCCACCCCCCCCCCTTCCCCCTAGCGCCTCGAGACCCTGACGGGTACATAGCGCGCTTTATAAATATCGTGATTGATTGATTGCTTGCCAACAGATCAAATGATTCTTAATCATCTGGCTTATCTCTGGTCTCAGCCCTTCAACAAACCTGAACGCAAGATGATTCATGTCTTTCGGTTCTATGGTCTCAGTGCCACTATAATGTTTGAACCCCTTCAACAATCTCTCATAGTAAGCATGAATCGACTCTTTGGCCTCCTGTGAGGTTCGATCAATTTTCTGCCAATCAGTCACCTTCGGCGACACTTTCTGCTTCAAAAACTCAATCCCTTTATGATAATACTTCATCACCTCCTCAGATGGTGCTCCAGTCACCTTATCCCTAGCCGGTTCCTGTGTCGGCCAGTCCACACCTCTCTTGCACTCAAGCCATAAGTCAGGTGGAACTATAATCTCAAACAGGGTATTCAAATCCTCCCAGAGACATTTTGCCAGTTTCACAAACCTGTCTGTCTGCTGATACCATTTTATTGGCTTCTCTCTCAACCTGGGATAATCATTAGTGAATGACAGGATGTCTCCCCTAGACCACGGTACATGGACTAGTACCCCTCCGGCTGTTTCTCTCATTGGTAACATTTTTATTGAACCCGTGTCCGGTGCGGCTTTAGCCTGCTTTGGTTCTGGATCATCGCCTTTCTCTTTATCTCTTTTCTTTGCCCATCTGCCTTCCCACTTCTCTAAGGCTCCCCAAATCTGCACACTTTGCAGTATTTCTTTAAGATGCACTTTCATTCCGGTGGACCTCATGTGATCAAAATCTTTAGAATCGAAGTCTAATATGTAGCTTATTTTCAAATGTTTAGTATTCTCAATATCAATGTTGTATTTATCCGCGAGGTTTGCCAACCTCTGGTGCACCTTACTCACTTCTTTTGCGATTTTGGGGCACAGATACCTCAATTCTGCTTCTGTGCATGACTCTAATCTGTTCACCCCCATTGTTCCTTCCACTAGTTCTGCAGCTTCTACACCCAGTCTCACAAAATTCAGGTATTCATCCCTTTTTGA
The DNA here is from genome assembly GCF_031143425.1 of Pleurodeles waltl. NCBI lineage: Eukaryota > Metazoa > Chordata > Amphibia > Caudata > Salamandridae > Pleurodeles > Pleurodeles waltl. The sequence goes on from NC_090443.1 coordinate 904,955,090, forward strand.
CCTCTCTGCGGTCACTGTAGTAGTTTGTGAAGCGTTGATCTTTTCTAACCACTCATTCAACTGTTGCACGGAGAAGCCTTGCAACGAAATGTTTCCTGACTGCATTAATGATGACTGTGACGTATTCGTACTCAGTGTCTGCGGGGATAACACACTTAGGGGGTCATTTCTACCTCGGCGGTCTTTTGACAAGACAGCCGAGAGACCGCCGTGATGAAGACCGCCAGTGGTGGGGGTTTTCCGCTCAGCGTATTATGACTGCTGGCAGCCCTCTGTCCTTTTCCAGACGGAGAGCTACCAGCAGCCATACTGGCGGTCGGCGGGGAAGTGGAGGTTGCTCCACCTCCACGTCAACAGAACACCGCCCACCGAATCACGTTCTGTGATTCGGCGTGGCGGTGTTCTGTTGAAGGTGTGGTGGCGGCGGAGCAGCCCCCATGGATCCCGTCCCCTCCCGGAGGATCAACGGACCAGGTAAGTTGATCGTCCGTTAGGGGAGGGGGTGGGGGGGTGTTTTGTGTTGTGTGCGTGCATGGGGGTGTGCGTGTGTGTATGTAGAGGGGGTGTGTGAGTGCGTGTATGCATGCGGGGGTGTTGTGTGTTTGGAAATGAGTGCATGTCTGTCTGTATGGATGTGTGCGTGCAAGTCTGAATGTGGGTGTGTGCGTATGACTGTGTGTGCGGCTGTTGGCATGTATGTTGGTGTGTGTGCGGGTATGTGTGTTGGTGGTGCCTGTGTGCGTGTCGGGTGTGAATGTGTAATGTAATGTTGGGGGTAGTGGTGGGGAGGCAGGGTCCTACCACTTTTGGGGGTGGCAGGGTCGTGGGGGAATCAGTTGTTGCTGCGGCCGGGGCAGCAATTGCAGAGTTGGCTCAATCTGTACTAGCTTTGATCTCGTATATATCAGATCAGGCGGCACCATCAGACTAGTATTTATCTCTAATACTGGGACATCTGGATAGATCCTTTGAATCTGTGGTGGAGGTTGCAACTGTGCCTGTAAGTCTGGTGCAGTGGGTACACTGTCACCATTTTGTATCAAAACTGTATTGCTTGTCTGCACTGTACTTGTAATTCTCTTACTCAGTGTCGAATCCTCAGGACCTGCACTAGTGCACGGAGCAGTGTCATTTATAGCGTAAGGTGGCGGGCGATCATGTAACAACTGGTTAAGAAACTCTTCGTCATCTGAATCATCTTCATCTACCCAAGACCTCTGAGTTTCTTTTGACTTACTAGAGCCCTTGTCTGTCTTACAGGTGGCTTTCTTTCCCTGTGTCTCATCCTTTTGGGTTATTGCCGGAAACAACTTAAGTCCGTCAACTATTCGCCTTCTCCACATTCTGCTCTCATTGTCCCACCTAGCCTCAGCTAAAGTTTTCTATGCACTTTTTATTCTCCTTTCAAGTTTCTGCTGTCTTTGACGTATGGCCATTAAATCCCAGACTGCTAATGCCTCATACTGATCTGGTCTCGGAGGCGTTTTCTAAAATTCTTGTACTGAACGTTCCATGCTCCGGAAACGCTAAACATCTCTCCTTCTCTGTTAATTTCCGCCACTGCTTCATCCAAAGACATGGCGCGACTCCCTTTTCTTTCATTACTATATAAGCTGGAGTACTCTCAGGCGGTGTAGGCTCTCCTTCACTAGCCCTAATATATGTATCTCCCTTCCAGGCACTCTTTAAAGCCGTGAAAAACTTCATTTTTGCGTCTTTTATTTTGTTTGAATCTAATCAGAAAGTGACTTTAATTCCCAGAACACTCTTCACCCACCTATCTCAACCTATTGCCTCTCACGGATGGCTGCCAATCCGTGCGCGACCCCTCTCGGCAACTGACCTTACCCAGCGCGGCACCACTGACGTCACACACACTGCAGCTGACAAAGTCTTGCGGCTTGTCCTCTCCACATACACAAAACTAATGCGATATATTGCGAGCACCTTTAACAACAAAACCCAAATTTGCCGGATTACTATAGGAAGGGTAACACAATCGCTTCAGAACTTTACAGAGATTTCACTTGAAGCCTTGGCCGCTACTCTCTCTTTCTCAGCTCCCGCATACGCAAGCAGAATTCGACCCGCAAATCCTACTCTCGACTTGTCAATGGCTTGCTCTAGTGCACTTTAGAACTTGCCAAATCTCCATCGAAGATTTCACTCACACAATTGACTCAAACTCAACTTGTCAACCACGTCTGATTGACCTATTAAACCGCACAAATCACTACATAAACCCAAGAGTCTCCTACACTTGTCAATATACTCCAGAGCCTTAGAACACGACGGGTCCGTACATTACCAACAACCACGTGGATAATTTTGAGCACAAAGCACCACACTCACATGAAGTTCGCCAACTTCCCTTCTCTCATACTGTGGAGTACGCCCACTCCTACTAAAACAACATTACGTGGCCTAAATTCATACAAATTTCACAAAACACCTGCAATATGCATAAGCTGAGCAAGCGCAAATTCTACATCACAGATACTAAAACGCTGAGAACATACCCTAATCACTTAGGCAGGCTCCGAGATTCCGGGAAAGTCATGGGGAATTTAGATACACATAATACCTCCAATTTGCATTATCTCGAAAAACAATTTAAACAATAGTCCTCCGTCCTAGGGCCCCAAAGGGCCTAAACCATCGCTCTGCTACCAGAACTGTTAAAGTGTCCCTTTATGACTAATTTATTCACTTTGGGACTCGTTTTAGGTCAATGAATCTTTTGACCCTGATTGAAGACACCTTAGGACGAGATAGCTAATCAGCATGCCAATCAATATGTCAATAACGTCATCAATACTTATTACAACAATGTAATTCACCTTAGTCAATGACTAATGAAACTCAGAAACACCATGACCTTTCAGTTATGAATAACCACACCAGAATATGAATTTTTGATATTTATTCCCTATTGATTACAATTCTACTAGTAAGTTTATTAGTCTCAAAACCAAGAAACACATTAGCATAGTCAAAATATGGCAACTCTGATACGATTTCATCAAAGCAAGAATCACAAACATTAGAACATAACACAACGTCAGCATAGGTTATTCTAGCAGGGTATCATCATCACGTTATTCAACAAAGCATAGATTTGGTAATTTGTCTATTTGCGTCAGTTTTAGTGAACCCATCTCAAATAACCTCTAATTAGCATTGGCATGTTGGGTTTCATGCAAAACAATTTAGTAACATCAATTTGGAAACCATCCAACTATGGTCTCTGTCAAAAGAGCAGTTGGTACCTAGAAAGGAAAAGCAAACAGACAATCACAATTTCATTGTCATATAGTTACCCTCTGTTTTTGGGTCAGCATTCAGGTTCGGTCTTCGTCCTCAGGGCATCAGTTGATTCGCCATCAGGAATTCGGCAATCTGGTAAAAGGGGGCACTTCCCTCTTAAGGAGGTAAAGTGTAATCGGGCAATCTAAGGGCAAGGATGATTCTAAGTAAAATTAGAAAGTCACTAAGCAAAGTGACAAAGTCTCTGGATCATAGCAAATCACATCAGCATCTCCCCTAACTCTCTCCTATCCCTCCTGTTCTCGTTCTGTTCTCTTTTACTTCCTGTTGTCAAGGGTTTTTATCCCCTTTTCGTTGTACATTCCCCTAAAATTTGATTGGACAAGGGGTTGCACCCCACTATCTTTAACCAATTAACTTCACATTAGCTCATCGAATTTGTCACCCCATAACAGTTCTCACGTATTTTATTGGTCCTTATGATTGACGTCTTTAGCGGGTGGAATGTCCGATGTGATTTCATAGTCTTGTGGTCCTTTGCACATCTTCGGTCAGTGGCTCCATTGCCTGTACCGGTTCAGGCAACCTTGTACCTATGACTAGTCTACAGTGTTGCATTCAACTAAAATGTTTCTATAAGCAAGACGAATTTCATGAGAACGGATCTACTACAGTTACATTCAGCTTCTAGTTTGGAGAAAAAACAAGAGTTCATGTCCTTCAGCAAGTCAGCATACTGCACGTTAGAAAAACACATTTAAACGGAGAGCCAGGCAGCTAGGCCTTGACTCATGCTAACTAAAGCCTAATGATTTATTAGCAAAACCTTTAAATATACCTATTATTATTAGTGTAAAATCATATCATAACATATCATTTCAACATTATTAGTCAGTTTTATTAGTCCCCGTATATATTGGCGGCCACTCCCCGTTGGCACATTTCAAGTGCATGTTTTATCGAAATACATTAATTCAGTTTCTATGCAGCATTATTACACATTAGTACATAAACATTTCATGTTAATATTGATTATATAATCTACACTCTCTCACTGCGTTAGTCCAATTTCGTGGCAAAATCCATTACTATGGGCCAGAATGCCTTGCCCACAGGACATCCTGCACCAAGAAACCAGACCTGCAGCAGTCAGAAGTCAGGAAACTTTGGCAGTCTTCTCTGAAGTGAAGTTCCCCAACTTCACTAAACTTCACAGGGAAATAAACATGTCACAGGCACAAGAGCAATCAAAGATGTTGCACTCGGTCTTTGCATTATGCATCCTGGTGTGATGGGAAAGGTAAAACCTTATTCCAGCTGGAACTTTCGTGCAAATTGGCATACCCGCCTTAAAAACCTTTTGGTGTGAGATGCAGATTGATTGTGCTTCTTCTGCCTCTTTGTATACACCTACTGGCATGCTACTACAGTGTGCGTGTCAGCTTTTCAGGGCATGAGGTGCTTTCTCTTTGTTGTGAGGGGGAATGATCAAGGGTAAGTGCTTGTTGATGATCTCCTTGTTGAGTGGCAGTCTTTGAATGAATATCCAGTCCCGGAGGGTTGTATTTCAGAATGGTGTGATTTCTTTTCATCTGACGTAATTATTGTGCCCTTAAAATTGATTACAATAACACTGTCCATTTCCATGAACCCCAATGTGGTGATAGGTTTATTAACAATATTTAGGACATAATAAGTATATGTCAGACAACATTTTGACCACGATATTACAGTACTATTTCATCCTGTAGTGCTGTCGATTGCCAGAAATACCTTTTCCTATGTGCTCTCTTATTCTTGTCTCTGTAGTTTTGCATTACACCATTCCAGAGCAGCAGGTCTATGAGGCAAGGACTTCTCCTTAGCAATCTTCATCAGGCGTAGTTCATAGTTTACAGCTTCGGCAGTGTTTTGGGAGTGCAGAGTTGGCAGCAATGGTCATCCTTTTGCATTTGCTGAGTCAACAAAAGCTTGTCATCTCATGTGATGTGGGAAGTATGTGAGACAGTTGGTGTTGCTCTTCATTGATCTGTCTTTTTCTTTGTCTGCTCTGTTTATTTGTTCCACATGTTAACTTCCATTTTTATCATTCCACAGAATAAAATATGTTTTCCATCCTTCTATGTATGTTGTAATAGGCCCTTTGTAATCGCATTGCAGCACATTTGTTAGATCTGGCTACAAACATCTTAGTGCAATCCCTCGTGTAAGTATTCAAAAAAATACAAACAGTACAGAGAGAAAAAGGGAGTGAACTTATGTTTAGCCCCTTTCACTCACTGGCTTTCAATTGTTTTCATGGCTTGGGATTATATGGATGGGCTGTCCATTATGGCCATGTCATTTAATGGATGATTGCAAGGGTCCATCACTGTTTCATTAGATGTTTTTGTGATGAGGCACCAAGTAGTCGTTTTGTTAGACTAGACGAAGTGGATTATCTTTCATGCATTTACTCTGCTGGTTATGTTTTTTTTTATTTTGGAAGTGCTGCTGTTTAGATGCCTTACCGGTTGTGAAGACAAAGCACTGTGCCCTAACTGCTTTTAGGCATTCATTTTTTATGTTGATCGCCTGGCATTTTTTTATTGTTCACAAAATAAAGATGTGAGCTTTCTTAAACATGCAACAAAAATATTGACCTTTGTCAGAAGTATCTAATAAGCACTATTTAGCTAGGTATGCGTTTACGTTCATCATTCAGAAACTGAAAAATATATTCTGATTCTTTTTCATGGATCCCTTCTTTGAGGGTGCAACTTAGCTTTGCTAATGCAACCTGTTCAGCAAATTGGCCCTTCACCCAGTTTGCACATCATTGTAGCCCAAAGTGTGACTTTACTATAAAATTGTATTTCTAGGGCAGCAGGTGGCAATCACGCACACAGCCTGTTGGATAACTATTACCAAACACTTTCCCTAACAAAAGGCCGGCACCTGCTGCTGATATCTAACTAACTGGTTTCACACTCCTACTTCCTTTTCTTACCCTTTCATACTCCTAGATCCCTTTCCTTACCCTCTCAGTCTTTTATATGTATGAATCTTTTCACAGTACTTGTACACTACAATCCTCAGTCAACATGCGACTGTGCTTCTGTAACCAGTGCATTCCAGCACAGATCACTTGTAATATTTTCACACATGATCCTGCCCTCGCCTTAAAACCTGCCAACTTGCATTTGCATACTTAAAAAACATACATCTGATACGTCTATCATCATCTGTTAAATACAGCTTCCAACTCATTCATTTCATGGCTAGCTTTCAGCAACTCTCTTCTGGCTGAGATTCCTTAATCATTAATGGCCCAGCCCAAAGCGATACCCCACTTTCTCTACCACTGGAAGCCTCCAAATTTAGAACCTCTAACGCTCATAGGCAGTTTTTCTATGGTGCGGCCCCTCCAGGGCCTTTTTAGGGTCCAGTAAAAAGCGCCCTGGCCCTGTTGTTATCTCTCTAAGGGCTTGTAACCACGCCCATGTCAGGCCCATCACTTTGGTTGGTTCGTGGGCTTGCCTTTTACAATTAGCTTCATTTCATTAGTGAAAGGCATGCATGCGTCATACCTTTTCTGTTGTTTAGCCCTCAAGCGCACCAGCCAACTACTGAAAACATGCAAGGGTCTGTGTTTTCAGCATGGTTTCTGGACGTTTCTGGACGTTTCTGGTTTGTTACATGGATATTTGTACTTTTGCCGATTACATGCATATTTGCACTTTTGCGGGTTACATGGATAATTGCAATTTTGACAATACGTTTCACTGTGAGCGAACGTCTATTTCCTTTTGTATGTTTGCTTTGCGCTCATGGTGGACATCGGCTCACTTATGTGAAACTGTTTTAGTTTTCAGCTTATGTGGCAAGAAAAGTCAGGTTAGGAGTTTACCAAGCTAAGAGCTTTAACTCAAGTAAACGCAAGACCCCATTGCATTGCAAATGCTTATTTTATCTGTGATTGTGCAATATTTATGCTGTAAATTGTTTGCACGTTTGTCACTGTGTTTGGTTATGCCATTCTGGTCTTTGTGCATTTTGGGCCAGTCATTTTATCGATCACTTGAAGTGTTCACATTTGGCGGTGAGTGTCTTGATGCCAAAGTGATTAATTAAATTAAAATGGACGTGGGAGATGCTGGACCATTTATGTCACGTATACTTTTTTCTGTTGGTAAAGACGAAAATTTCTGTGGCAATGTCTGACATACTATTTTGCAATATTGCCCATTTAACCTTTGCTCGATCTAACGGTATGCTTTGTAAATGCTTCTACAGGTAGGAAGGTACTGTAAAGTAAAATATACGTGATAACAGGTTGTTTTTTAATGCATCCTACTTTCAACCGTGTCGGTTGTTTTAAGACGGGTGCCAGTTGTGCAGCCTTTGCTGTTGGAGTTAGTCATGCTACCAGGCTAAATCACATGATCACAGTAATTTGTAATGGACAGAAAGAACAGACTACCAGGGGCCAAGCTAAAGTTGAAAAGCATTTGTTCATGGAAATGTTTACCGTAGAACTCGAGTTCGATTAAACTGGGCTTTTTGTCAGAAGGGCAACCACCGGCTGGAGAAAAGTAATGCTTGGAGAGCCCGTGCCACAAAAGACTGATCGCACTTTATTTGACCATTATAAGGCCTGATCGAGAGTGTAAATCTGGGATTTGTTCATTTATCTCTATTTGGCTGACACAGTGTTTAGCCAGAGATAAAGGAAAAGATTAACCCCTTTGCTGCCAGGCCTTTCCCCCCTCATGAGCCAAGCCTTTTTTTGGCTGTTTGGGGCAGTTTGTGCTTAGGCCCTCATAACTTTTCGTCCACATAAGCTACCCACGCCAAATTTGCTTCCTTTTTTTCCAGTGTCCTAGGGATTCTAGAGGTACCCAGACTTCGTGGGTTCCCCTGAAGGAGACCAAGAAATTAGCCAAAATACAGCAAATTATTTTTTCAAAGAAATGGGAAAAAAGAGCTGCAGAAGAAGGCTTGTGGTTTTTCCCCTGAAAATGGCGTCAACAAAGGGTTTGGGGTGCTAAAATCACTATCTTCCTAGCTTTCAGGAACAGGTAGACTTAAAACAGAAAACCCCATTTTTCAACACACACAATTTTGGCATTTTACTGGGACACACCCCATTTTTACTATGTCTTGTTCTTTCAGCTTCCTTCCAGTTAGTGACAGAAATGGTTGTGAAAACAATGCTGGATCCCAGAAAGCTAAACATTTCCAAAAAGTAGACAAAATTCTGAACTCAATAACGGGTAATTTGTGTAGATCCTTCAAGGGTTTCCTACAGAAAATAACAGCTGAAATAAAAACATATTGAAATTGAGGTGAACAAAACAGCAATTTTTCTCCATGTTTTACTCTGCAACTTTTTTCTGCGATGTCAGATTTTTGAAAGCAATATACTGTTACGTCTGCTGGACTCTTCTGGTTGTGGGGATATATAAGGCTTGTAGGCTTATCAAGAACCCTAGGTACCCAGAGCCAATAAATGAGCTGCACATTGCAATGGGTTTTCGTTCTATACCGGGTATACAGCAATTCATTTGCTGAAATATAAAGAGTGAAAAATAGGTATCAAGAAAACCTTTGTATTTCCAAAATGGGCACAAGATAAGGTGTTGAGAAGCAGTGGTTATTTGCACATCTCTGAATTCCGGGGTACCCATACTAGCATGTGAATTACAGGGCATTTCTCAAATAGACGTCTTTTTTACACACTTACATTTGGAAGGAAAAAATGTAGAGAAAGAGAAGGGGCAATAATACTTGTTTTGCTATTCTGTGTTCCCTCAAGTATCCCAATAAAAATGGTACCTCATTTGCGTGGATAGTCCTACTGCTCGCGACAGGAAACACAACATGGATACATCACATTTTTTAATTGAAATCTGGCATGTTTTTTAAAAAGTGCCTAGCGGTATATTTTGGCCTCTAGCTCAGGTGGCACCTAGGGAAACCTACCTAAACTGCACATTTTTGAAAATAAGACACCTAGGGTTATCAAAGATGAGGTGACTTGTGGGGCTCTCCCCAGGTTCTGTTACCTAGAATCCTTTGCAAACCTCAACACAAAACCACCTTTTCCTCATATTTCGTTGACAGAAAGTTCTGGAATCTAAGAGGAGCCACAAATTTCCTTCCACCCAGCGTTCCCCCAAGTCTCCCAATTAAAATGGTACCTCACTTGTGTGGGTAGGCCTAGCGCCCGCGACAGGAAATGCCCCAAAACACAACATGGACACATCACATGTTCCCAAAGAAAACAGACCAGTTTTTTTTGCAAAGTGCCTAGCTGTAGATTTTGACCTCTAGCTCAGCCGGCACCTAGGGAAACCTACCAAACCTGCACATTTTCTAAAACTAGACACCTAGGGGAATCCAAGATGGGGTGACTTGTGGAGCTCTCACCATGTTCTGTTACCCAGAATCCTTTGCAAACCTCAAAATTTAGCCAAAAAAACACTTTTTCCTCACATTTCGGTGACAGGAAGTTCTGGAATCTGAGAGGAGCCACACATTTTCTTCCACCCAGTGTTCCCCCAAGTCGTGCGATAAAAATGGTACCTCACTTGTGTGGGTAGGCCTAGTGCACGTGAAAGGAAAGGCCCCAAAACACTATCTGGACACATCAAAATGATCAAATACCAAACTTCCTGTTTTTGCCGGGGCACCTGCGTTTTCGGTCCTGGGCTCACCAGCCATCTAGGGAAACCTACCAAACCCAGACATTTCTGAAAACTAGACACCCGAGGGAGTCCAGGGGGGTGACTTGCTTCATCCCCCAAGGTGTTCTTACCCAGAATCCTCAGCAAACCTCAAATTTAGCTAAAAAGTCACATTTTTCCCCCATTTCTGTGTGGGATCACCGCACTGGGACAAATTTCCTACCACCCAACATTCCCCTCAGTCTACTGGTAAAAATGATACCTCACTGGTGTAGGTGGGCCAAGTGCCTGTGACAGGGAAGAACCAAAAACATGTCGAAATTGAGGGGGAACCAGAGCAGGTCCAAAAGGGCAGTTTGAAAAATATATTGTTAGGCTGACAAGTTCAGCATCATTTTTATCGGTATAGATGAGACAATGCTGGGTGGTAGGAATTTTGTGGATTCCTGCAGATTCTGGAAGGTTCAATCACAAAAATGTGGGGAAAATTTGTGATTTCCAGCAAAGTTGGGGGTTTGCAGGACATTGTGGGTAAGAAACTGGTGCGGGGTGCATGTGAAGCACACTACCCTGGAATCACCCAGATGTTTGATTTTCAGATGTGTCTAGGTCTTGTGGATTTTTCTACATGGCAACGTCCCAAAGACCAAAAAGTGCAGCCCTCACCATTCCAAGTGGAACGATTTTGAGAGTTAGCCAAGCTCTCATGGCCCAAATGTAATACCAAAACCCCTAAAATAAATTTGCCCCACAGGGGAGCGACCCTTGCCTAAGGGGTCACTCCCCATATATAAAAAAACAAAGTAAACATAAAAAAGAAAATATATCCCTGGTGTCTAGGGGTTTCTGCCCCCATGAGGGCCGATCGGCCTAATTATAATAGGCCAATCTGCCCCCAGGAGGAGCAGAAATGGCGTAAAAATAATTTGGCCCCCTGGGGAGCGGCCCTTACCCAAGGGGCCGCTCCCCTCATGTCAATTACAAAAAAAAATCCCTGGTGTCTATTGGGCATTTCTGCTGCCAGATTGCATCCTCTTTCCTCTCCTTTCATGCCTTTCTTGGCCCCTCCAGTGATCAGAGGAGAAATGCAAAAGCAGGGGCAGGCCTCTGATGTGGTCAGCGCACGATCGCGCACTGACGTCATCAGGTGCCACGGGGGGCATGGGGGTGGGTGTGGAAGGGGAAGCGATTCCCCTTCCATCCCCTTCCAGTGGGGCTCTGAAGCGAGGCTCAAGGGGGGAGCACTAAGCCCCATAAGCCGGTCCCAGGACATAACGGTTACTTCCTTGGCGCCTCAGCACCGCAGCCAAGAACGTAACCGTTACGTCCTTGGGTGCGAAGGGGTTAAAATCTGTGGCTCAAATTAAGAAACCATCGATCAGGGACAAGGGTGATTCAGTAATTAATATAATTAAACAATTTCTTATCAACCAAGAGAGATGTCCATCAAAATTTAGAAATGGTCATTTTATCAACACCTGTTTGTCTGAAAGCAGTCTAAAAAAGGTTGAAAGAACAGTTGACAATAAACTATGCACTTTATGACATTTAGGGGGTTATTCCAACTTTGGAGGAGGTGGTAATCCGTCCCAAATGTGACGGATTTACCACCAGCAGTATTATGAGTTCCATAGGATATAATGGACTCGTAATACGGCTGGTGGTATATCCGTCACTTTACCGTCACTTTTGGGACGGATTACCACTTCCTCCAAAGTTGGAATAACCCCCTTAATCTGCAGCATATAGTAAGTATACATATTTAAATATAAACCTTGTACTTGAACTGCATGAAATTTAACAGTATAACTGAAACCTGCCACTGCCAGAGTTATTTTTTGTTAACGTCTTAGATAAAAAAAAATCTATGTTTTGTGTTCACTTATTTTAAGAGGCATTGCTTTTGGTTGTAGAAACTAGGACACCGTTTTCTATAAAGTGATGCTCTTTGCTGTTGAAATGTGCCTTTGTGCATGTCCTTTAGTAAAAATTAGACTGCTTTCTCCACTTATTGCTTTAAGGACATTTAAAGAATATCGAGTTTAAATTAGTTACTGGGTTGCCACAACAACAGCACTCTGTAGCACATATTAACATAACCTACAGCAATAGTATTACTGACTATTATCAGCCATTCAGTTTGTGAAACAAAACTCGAGTTGAGTTGCCAATTAGTAAGTATTAGAGAAAAATGTGCATATTGCAGGTAGCAAGCAGAAGATACTTCATCAAGTCCACATGTGATTCAAGTGCATTTATTTCCTACATTGGAAGTGTAAAAAACTCTTATCTGATCGTAGATCACTTGCAATAGTTAATTTCCAACATAAGGATGAATTTTGAAGTTGCAAAATAAGAGAATATGATTGAAATCCAATGTTGAAAAGAATCGTGAGGTTACATGAAGTACAACAGCCGACACGTGTTTCGCCCCTTGTGGTGTGTTCACCTAGGGCTTTCTCAAGGCATAGACATATTCATATCGAACTTTTTCCATAATGGGATCCCTACACCTAACATGGCGCCCAACTAAAACGCGGCTTTTTCAAGTTCGTGTTCATCGTTCTGTTTTCGGTTGCCGTTCTTCGGACCATCAATATTCTCATTATGGAAAAAGTTCGCTATGAATATGTCTATGCCTTGAGAAAGCCCTAGGTGAACACACCACAAGGGGCAAAACACATGTCGGCCGTTGTACTTCATGTAACCTCACGATACTCTTCAACATTGGATTTCGATGACTGCATAAGAATCATCGACTATTCTCCTATTTTGCAACTTCAAAATTCATCCTTATGTTGGAAATGAATTATTGCAAGTGATCTACGCTCAGATAAGAGTTTTTTGCACTTCCAATGTAGGAAATAAATGCACTTGAATCACATGTGGATTTGATGAAGTATCTTCTGCTTGCTACCTGCAATATGCACATTTTTCTCTAATACTTACAAAGTGGGCACTCAACTCGAGTTACTTTTGATTCCTGTTTTTTTAAGGGACTACCGGCCCATACCCTTAACTGAGTTTGCACCCACAAATGTGGTATTTTTTCTGGGCATTCCCTCAGGAAGGAAATTTGGACCTCTCTTTTCCATGGTGAAACTAAACTCCTTCATGTGTAGCAGGCTGTGTTTCAGTTTGAGAATGGTTGACATACTTGGGTAAAAAAAATATTTCAGTCAGGATACACCCAAATACACAACAATCAACAGAAAAAGTCGCAACAAATTATAAGTGTAGTCTTGATAACCGTAGTGAGCATTTCTTATGTCTTCTTTATTAAAACCTAATAAAGAAGACTAATACAAGATGCTGGGGCATATTAAAGAAACTTTTCTTGCGCCCCTTAGCGCCCCCCCTGATGCCACCATGTGTGCGCCTATTTAAAATACAGCACACCATAGCAGTAGTTAGGGGACTAGTGTCAGAACTTTTTACCCTAGTCCAGAACTTTGGAGGAATAGCATCCTGCAAAGCTCATTTAGGCCCATTGTATTAAATGGTGTGCATCCTTTTAACGCCTGCTTTGAGGAGGCATTAACAGTGCCAACAAAATGACACAGAGTTCTTTGCACCATTTTTCTTTGGGCCCCTCCCTCCTAATGGGGGAACACTCCCTTTGCATACATTATGTCTGGCGCAGGCATAATGTAGTGTAAAGGTTTACAAAGTGGTGCAATGCAGGCATGGCACGGGGAGTTTGGCCTCGTCGGGCCACAGTAGCATAAACAAAATGACACTAATGCTAATGTGGCTCAAGGAGGCATTAGGGGTTCTTAAATATGCCCCATAGCCTGTTCCTTAGTCGCTCACCATGTTTGGGGAATCTTACGTATGTGTGTTAGGTTCCTAGCTAAATGCTGAGAGATGAATTGTTATGTCCTGAGCTGCCCTATATTTTATTAGGGACCCCATTTCCCTGGTGATGCAATCGGTTCTAGAAACAAAGGGACATCCGATAACAAACATCTGCCTAAAATAATCCACGGACCTCCAAAAAAGTTTCTATGCCACCATTTTGCTTCACTGCGAGTGAGAAACTACACTACACTTGACACACTACACAACAATCCTCAGACCCTGAAATACTCCACCTCACTACTGAAATTATGCACAGTCAAACCTACCTCAGCAATGGACATCCACCACTCACATAAAATGCCAATCACAATAGTAAAGTCCTACAGTTCTTCTCTCAAAACCAAGGCACAAGCACACATCTCAAAGAATAAAATCCACAAACTAGCTGACACTTCTTGACCATCTAGTCATCTTCGAAGGGGGGATTCACAGTCCAAGCACCATACGAATGCACCATTAACAGAGTAAGCACTTCTGGGCGCCTCACTGTTAACAACACTCACCAATACTCAAAATATCTATAACACATTACAAACATATCCATCACCTAGGCTGAAGTCTGCAAGAAAGCCCATAACTCTGCAACAGCTCCTATTTAAAAAAAATCCCAAAGAGCTATGGGCCCATACCATGGGCCATTGTAAGTATGACCACATCAGCTCCGTCGTCAAAGGATTTTCACCTGCTTTCCTTTCAGCACACATCATATTAAAACCACTATACAATTTTTAGAAACCTTCCATATCAGTAACCCCTACTATCTCTGAAAATCTCTCCAATCTAGGTGTTGCTGTACAGCATCCAAAACACACCTGTTAAGCTAGTGAGCAGTAATGTATGTAACAGAGATAACAGTCCTCACGCTGCTATACTCCAGGAATCTGATCCAAACTGCCCATTCATCTGAGACTGCTACTTACTTACTTAAATAAATACATCCCCCTATCTCTCATGATCTGTTAAGAACAGCTTCACGCTTATTAATAATTTTATGGCTAGCTATCAGCAGTTCTCTTCTGTCTGAAATTCCTTAATCATCAATGGCCCAGCCCAAAGCGGTCCTCCACTTGGCTGCTAGATTACTCCATTCTTCCGTAAATTTGATCACATCACCCTATCGTTTGTGAACTACAGTGGCTGCACATTTCAGCCAGAAATAAATTGACCACAAAGCTGTCCATGATAACACTCCACCTTATCTTGCAGATTTGCTTAAGATGTCCAGCAGTAAATACGGTTTATGAACTCGCTTTTCTCAACCACTCGAAGCCCCCAAGTTTGGAACCTCTGCAGCTCATAGGCAGTCTTTCTCTGGTGCGGCCCTGCAGCTTTCTGTTGAAATCCTACACTACTTTTCAAAACTGTCTAAGGGTCCATCCTTTTAAGCCTTTTAAACAATAATTACTATAGTGTTGCACAACAAACTGATTATTTTTCTCCCATGCGGGTCTTCAAAGTTCTTCGCAACGCCATCTCAATCTTACTTTTGAATATTTTATTGTTAAGCACTCTAATAGTGCACAGTATAAATGTACACATATGTAAATGTACGGTGTTCTGTTGTCCCTCTGGGCTAGGTTCACATTTCATGAAGACTTGCACTAACACTAAAGTTAGATAAGCAGCTATAGCAGACGAGTGCTGCACAAATGCTGTGACAATAAAATAACATAAAATAACTCCTCAATAAGGACGACAGACGAGGATGTTCCTTGCTACATACTAGAATCTGTTGTTCTGTGAATCCTTCCAAATCACACTTTTGGGCCTAGGTCTTCTTTTCAGGGAGGTATTTACGTGCAGAATAAGCGAAAGTGTTTTGATTGTTCATTTCTAGCTGCCTCAGACTGTCTGAGGCGAGAAGAAAGGCCTCCTAAGCAACAGAATTAGGACACAGGGTCAAATGTTGCCTGCGAAAAAGTTTGCTAAGATGTACATATGTTTATTGAATGTCTGGTTTAATTTCAGATAGCACTGCCTGGAAGAAAAGAAAAGCTTTGCAATGAAAGCAGCTTCGTTGTCCTGACAAGGCTAATTAATGAGAAGCACATAGGCAGCATACGGATGTGGTAAACAACAATAGACATGAGCTGAAAGGTGGGGATGGACTCTCGATAACAAATTACCATTGGTTTACTGGTACAATTATCTCGCTTGCATCAGCTTGAGAATTACAATCAACAGCGGTGGTGGTCAGAATTACTGGATGCAGCATGTTTGTTAAAGGTGAAATAAGGTACTTCCCAAACAGTTTACAAGTTATTTTTTATAAACAAAATAAATTGGTACTATTTGAAAACAAGCATTGGCACAGCCAATAGATCTCACCTATGTTAGAGCTATTGGCTTTGCCAATGTATTTTAGCCATGTTGTACAGCAGCATGGCTGCTAAAGGTTAGTGATGTGGCATAGAGGACAGTGGCATAGAGTGGAGGTGTGTAGAGTTGAGTGGCATACAATAGAGTGGCATAGACTAGAGTGGCATAGAACAGAGTGGTATACAGTGATGTACAGTGGACTGCAGTGCCATACAGCAGAATAGAGTACAGTGGCATAGAGTGGAGAGGCACAGAGTAGATTGGCATAGAGTACTAAAGAATGGCATTGTGTGGTGTGGAGAGTCATAGAGTAGAGTGGTGTAGACTGGAGTAGAGTGCTGTGGAGTAGAATGCCATAGAGTAGATTGGTATAATGTAGAGTGGAATACAGTGACGTGGAGTCGATGGAGTGGTGTAGAGTAGAGCAAAGTAGACTGGTGGAGAGTAAGAGATGTAGCCTAGAGTGGAGTGGCATAGAGTGGTTTATTTTTCGTTTTCAACGATTTGCACACACACACAACCAAAGACCAAAAGTACCCAATAGATGGGTTTGATAAGCAGGTGCTTGAGACGCCCTACCTCATGACCTGCACTTATGTGAAGATGTGAAGATGCTCACTAACGCATTCCCTTCTATGTGAAAACTGTTCTATTCCAGGTGCATGGACAGTGAACTAATCTAAAAGCTGAAATGCTTGAAAAATAGATATTTGTCAGTTGACCATTTGCAACATGCTACATTTTGGCACTCATAATATTGTTTATCAGTGGTGTCCAGCATAGGTCCCGTCCACTTCTGATTTTCTTGATAATGACTAAGCAAATAAGCTTGGTTTGGACTAATTGTATTTAAATATAAACTATTTGGCTACACAGAGAATATGGCATGGATCGGACTGTCCTGGACCTTGGTTGGACACCATTAGTGTACATGATGGACTTTACTTGAAATGCACTGTTGAAATGGGGTGTCTAGTTGATAGTTTACAACCTGTCTAAGCAGAGACACTCACTCTAGTCAGGGTAAGGGAGTCATACTGCTAAGATAACCCCTGCTCACCCCCTTGGTAGCTTGGCACGAGCAGTGAGGCTTATGTCAGAGGCAATGTGTTAAGTATTTGTACCCACCCACAGTAACACAGTTAAAACACTACAAATGGATACCACACCAGTTTAGAAACATAGCTAATATTTATCTAAGTAAAATAAGACCAAACCAATCAAAATCCAACATATACAAGCAAAAATATGAATTTTTTAAGATTAAATCCCAACAAAGCGCTTAGAAGCACACTAGTTCCAACTGATGCTATTAGGGTGTCATGACGGAGTAGTTCCCAACAGTCTGATGCCACACTGTTGAGGGAGTGTGGCGCCGGTTACAGAGTCACACAGATCCTAGGTACAGTACCTTAGAAACGAGGCAGAGTCAAAGATGTGGCGGTTAGGCACTGCTGGAGCCATTTAGGAATCAGTTCCTTTCTGCTATGTAGGAGGTGAGACATTGGTTCCTTACTGCTATGCAGGGGAGGTGAGGCGCCAGTTCCTTATGGAGGTAGCTGAGTTGAGGTGTCATTGGCGGCGAGGCATCGGTTCTTCACTATCAGGCAGGGTCGATGAGTCCAGTTAGTCAAGACACAATGGAGCAATTTCACAGTATCACAGTCACACCACATGGCCACAGGTGCCGCAGCGGAGTCAGGTGTCACGGACATTATGACACAGCACCCGGGTCCCACAATGTTGCTGGACTTCAGAGGCACTGCAGTGGCATCAGGCCTGTGGTTTTGGTCACTGTCGTTGCACTTCAGTGGGGACCACAGCTTCGGGTGCAGGTGGCAGCACGGAGTCGGGCAGTGATGCCGGTTCTGGAGTCGTCCGGAGTCGATTTGCCTGTCTCTTCTTGTTTCATGCCAGACTTTACTCCGAAGGGGCCCAGGAACTGAAGTGGGCACCTCTTGGCTAGTCAGGGTCCTCAGCAAGAGAACCTAGGGGCTGGAAGGTGAAGTCTTTGATGTCCCTGAGACTTCTTAACAGGAGGCAAGCTCAGTCCCAGCCTTTGGAGAAACTTCACAAGCAGGATACACAGCAGAGTCCAGTCGTTGTCCTCTCCAAAGCAGAAGCAGCAATTGCAGGCCAACCCAGCAAAGCACACACAGCTAAGGGATTGTACTCCTACTCACAGCTCTTAAGAGCTTCTCCTTGGCAGAGTCTCCTCTTGATCCAGAAGTGTTCTAAAGGTCTGGGGTTTTGGGTCCAATACTTATACTCATTCCTGCCTTTGAAGTAGGCAAACCTCAAAGGAAAGTCTTTGTAGTGCACAAAACACTGTCTTTCCTGCCCTTGTCCCAGACACACTCTAGGGGGTTGATGACTGCATTGTGAAAGGACAGGCACAGCCTTATTTATGTGCAAGTGTCAGCTCCTCCCACCACTCTAGCCCAGAAAGACCCATCAGGATATGCAGGGCACAGCTCAGCTCCCTTTGGGTGACTGTCTAGAGTGAATTCCCAACCAGCCCAACTGTCATCCAGACCCAGACGTGTATTCCATAGGCACAGAATGGTTAAGCGAGAAAATGGCCACTTTCCAAAAGTGGCATTTTCAAACACACAAGTTAAAAACCACCTTCACTAAAAGATGTATTTTTAAATTGTGAGTTCAGAGACCTTTAACTCCATATCTCAATCTGCTCCCAGTGGGAAATGACAGTTGAGAGATATTTCAAGGTAATCCCCATGGTATCCTATGGGAGGGATAGGCCTTAAAATAGTGAAACCGAATTTGGCAGTATTTTACTATCAGGACATGTAAAGCACCTCAGTACATGTTCTACCTTTTAAATACACTGCACCCTGCCCATGGGGCTATTTGGGCCTCCCTTAGAGGTGCCTTACATGTACTTAAAGGAAAGGTTTGGAACTGGCAAGAGGGTGCACTTGCCAGGTCGACATGGCAGTTTAAAATTGCACACAGAGACACTGCAAAGGCAGGTATGAGACATGTTTACAGGGCTACTCGTGTGGGTGGAACAATCAGTGCTGCAGACTCCCTAGTAATATTTGATTTACAGGCCCTGGGAAAACACGGTGCACTATAGTAAGGGCTTACTAGCAAATCAAATATGCCAATCATGGATAACCAATCATAATCACAATTTACACAGGGCTCACTTCCAATTTAGGATTGATCAGCAGTGGTAAGGTGTCCAGAGTACCAAAAAACAGCAAAAACGAAATCCAGCACACAGCCAAAAATACAGGAGCCAGAGGCAAAAAGACAGGAGGAAACCACACCAAGGACGCCAGGTCTAGCATAGGCCTAAAATGGGATCCTGCCTTTCCCAACATCAACACGTATGTTCAAGGCATTAGTGAGTTCACAAGCAAAACTAAGCAGACTATAGGGGAAAGCAGGTTAGCTTATGAAACTAGATCTACTCTTGTTTTTGTAAGTGTATGCAGCAATGGTGTCACTGGAGCACTGGGTGTTTTTAAGCACGCTTTGAAAACTGAGCCATCTCTATGTGAATGTGCATGTGAATTTAGCAGATGGGAGTGGTGGCAAGTGGAATACAAGCAGACAGCACCTTCAGGGTAATATTGCTAATCATTCTTTGGCAATTCCAATTAGCTATCTACTTATAGATTTGCATTATTAGAGATTAAAATCCATGCAAAGCAGTATAATTTGAAAATAATCAGCCAGCACCTCTTTAGCTAGGGCAAACTCCAGTCACAAGCCTTTTCGAAGTCATTTAAGTTTTGCTGCATCTAATTGAATTTTTGACACCCATTATATAGATGCAGGATGGTTGCACCCATGGTTCCTCGTCAATAGATGAATTTCCGTTACCAATTAATATCACTGCAAGTGATGTATAAAGAATAAATAACTAATTAATTTCCTTTGGAAATCCCTTGTAGTGTGCTGTTGGCTCCTGCACCACTTGCAGCAATGTCATTAACATGACAGGAGGGCTAAACTAAGCAGAACCATCAGTAGCCCTTCCCATCCAAATCTAAAAAAAAAGTGCTTTAACAACCCAGGTGGCCTCTTAAGACAGCTTTGTGAAAGAGGTTGCAGATTTAGGCATGCTGGAGTTGAAGGACACTTTCACACTGTAAAATCTCCAGGCCCTTCCTTAATCTCTGCAAAGTTAAACATGAGTGAAGGATTTTTAGCAATTGCAATCAAAGTACTCTGGGAACAGCAATGCAGACTGTGGCACAGAATGGACCAACCACAAAAATGGACCCTAGCCAATGTCGCTGGACTTAACAGAGCCCTCAGGGACTGATTTAAGAGCCCCTAGTTCCATCCTCACAAAACATTAGCGTCATTTTTTTTACACTAAAGTGGCGTTAGATGGCCAAAAACGCAGCACCATATTTACAAAGTGGCGCAATGCATGCATTGCGCCACTTTGTAACTCTTTGCGCTACATTATGCCTGCGCCAGGCATAATGTATGCAAAGGGGGCTTTCCACCATTAGGGGGCCTGAAAAAATGGAAAAGGAAATCTAAGAGATTTCTTTGTGCCATTTTGGTCGGCACTTCTAATGCCTACTAAGAGCAGGCGTTAAAAGGGGGCATGCCATTGAATATGATGAGCCCCTATGTACTCTGCAGGAGTAGAGCCAACATTTTGGCACTACTCCAGCAGAGTACATCAATAGCGTAAAAAATAATGATGCTATTGCCCCTAATCTTGTGCCATGGTGGCTGTATTTTAAATATGACGCACACATTGTGGCGGTAGGGGCACTAAGGGGCAGAAAAAAAGTGGAGTTGCACTGGGTGCAGCACAACTTTTCTTAAATCAGCCCCTCAGTGTTTAACGCTGATCAGTGCAGATATCTGAGAATTACATGTGCAAACATGTTTTGCTTCTGTTAAATGCATAAAAGGCTATACTTTCGGTTTTCACACTTTCTGTGACCAACAGCAAAATGGTGGATGTAATTCCAAGTGTGTGCAATTTTTTCATCTATAGTGAACAGACAGATACCTTTTTTTTTTTGCCTTTATCTGATTGATCCCGAAAGAGTCCACATAAGAGAACAAAATGCAGCAAGTTAAAAGTTAAAAGTGCTCTACAAGAATGACTTGTTTGATGAAATCAATGTGCCAGCCCCGACACGTTGTAAAATTAACAAGAGAAGAAAAGTGATGGGGAGAGTGGGGTTAAAGCATCACGAGGGAGATGTGGGAGAGGGGGGTGGAGCAGCAAAAAACAGGAGATGGTAAAAGCGAGAGGAGAGAGTAGATGGGGTAGGAAGGAAAAAAAGAAATAGTGCCCCAATTGCAGAGGACGGGCACTAATTAAGTCACATCGATCAGTGCTTGGTCCATGCACCACTGAAAGGACTGCAAATGATGCTTAGACTGCACCAGCCAATTAGGAGTCAGAAAAGAAGTGTGGCACTGATGCCAACAAATATTAAGCAATGGGCAGGCTCTAAGCCCTTTGCTGTAAACAATTTGCCTTGCAAGCGAAAACGCATGCTGTGCATGCCCTGCTGCAGACTCAACCTAAAACCATGTGCTACAATTCCTAGCAATTAACATCTGCTCTTCAATGCTTAATTAGCAATTTGCCCATTCATAACACAAAATTATAGTGTGCTTCAGTTTGCACAATAGTAAAATACATTTTATATATTTTATATTTCAATTATTCAGATTACTACTGCTGCTCATAAATACTGTATATATAGATACCAACTAAATGTCCTAATGCGAGCATGCACCCACTTCAACCTTGTCCCACTAAATAATATCACCTCCTTGCCTCCTCTCTAATAATTGACAAAATGGTAAGCATGTGTTTTCAAAGCAGTGAATGGTGTCTTTCGGTATCAAGAACTCTTTCTTTCCACCTTCCTCGGAATGTGTTCAGTTTTTTCAATTACATCAATCACTTATTGAATGACAAATGATATCTAGATTAGAAATTACAGCAACATTCCACTATATCAAAAGGCTTTTGTGTTCAAATATATTACATGCAAGCATCTTCATTTGTATAATGAAAAAATCATTCACTCCAATAGCTCTTCTACTATTTGCCTTTGTGACAGAGTATGTTTACCACCAACATATAAATCAGGCACTAAGGTCTTTAAACCTACTGAGTGGATTCACAAACCAAGCAAAGACACTTTCTTGGGTAAAGTCCTACTTGCGCTTGGTGTACCTCCGTTCAGCAGTTATTTCTGTATTATTGAGCAAATATTCCTATGGGAATTAAAATAGGAAATGTTATTTTTTTCATCCCCCTTTTTTATTAGCCCTGCTGGACGAATCTGACTTGATGTGGTGCAAAGAAATCAGATTATTTTTTTTGTTTGACTACTTCATGCAGATTTGTCAAACAGCGCTAAAGTTATTAAGAAAAAATAAATGTCTTTTAAATAGAAATTCTGGTCAAATCATGACTTGCCAGTGTGTAATATGTATATTACCTAGGTAGTCATAGTTAGGACCAAGTTTCTATTGAAAGAGCGTTTTTTGTTTTGCTAATAACTTTGGAGCCACTTGATGATGCTTCATGAAATTTTCCAAGAAAATAGGACACTCACTTCAGTTGCTGTCTGAAAAGTTTTAAGGTGATACTTCCGGGGAGGCCGAGGAAAAGGGGGAGGGTCCGAATACACTTTTTCCACATTCATTTTTCCATAGGAGAAATTGAACAGCGCCGTAACTACTGGACAGAATTACACCAAACTTGGCAGAAAGGTAGGCCCTGGGCCAAAAAGAGCCCTTTCTTCTTTTGATGTAAATCCATTTAGTAGTTTTTGAGAAACTAAGGGGAAAGCACATTTGTATATATAGGGACACGAAGGATTCACAACCCCTCCTGATCTCGTGCTGACATCTGATTGGCTGTCAACATTTCAACCAAGAAGTTTGGCAGCCATCTTGGGACTCTGCAGCCTAGTCCCAGAAAAAAATGAAAACAAAAAGAAAAGGGGCTAGGTTACAGACACCCTGACCCCTTAGCTCTGGTGCTGGGGTCTCAGAGGGACACCCCAGCGCAAAGAAGCTTTTTGTTTTAATTTCTGCCATGAGTCACAGCAGATCCAGCGAACGTTTTTAAAAAAAACAAAGTGTGGGCTCCCATGCTTTGTCTTTTTTAAGCCCCCGGGTGGGCCGAGTCCCGGGGGCATTCTTTTATTGCATTTTGGGGGACAGGGGGTGCCTGCCCCCACACAGCTCTGGAGATTATCACCTCACCTGTGGTGAGGCTGTCATTTTTTCCAGGGGGGACGCTCACTCCCCTCACCCGGGAACCACCACCACCTTCCTAGGGCTAAATTAATTATTGGTGTGGGGGAGGCCTCCCCCACAGTCCTGGGGACCACCACCTCTCTGGGGCATTAATTACATTGGGTGTGGGCCGCATGGTCTCCCCGCAGCCCAGGAACTACCACCTCCCCAGGGCAATCTGAAAAAAATAGAAAGGGGGGCCATTTCAGACCCCTTGCAGTCCCGAGGACCACCACTCCCCGTGGCTAGACTTGTTGGAGGGGTGCAACGTGGCCCCCTCAACGACCCTCTGATGGCCCTGGAGACCACCACCCTCCAGGGCCAGCTCCTGTTATGTCCTGGGGTGACCACCCCCGAGACATAGCTGTTTGCTGTGGCTTGGCTGCAGCTTTGACAGCTGCAGCCAAGTTCACAGCACACACTGCACTTTTTGACAGTGGGACCTGTCAAACAGGTCCCATTGTCAAAAAGCAGAGGTTTGATCTCTGTTCCCTGCACATGAAAGCTTTGCTCCAGCAACCACATAGCTGCTACTTAAAGCAGCTGCCTGCTTGCTGGAGCAATGGTACTTTGGGAGAGGTCTTGAAGCTCGCCCTGTGGTCCCAGAGAGCCTATAGGGTAACTATAACTCATGTTCTTGCCATGCACTGCTAATTACCTCACAAATTATGGCACTCATGACATTTTTTATAACATCCTTTATAGTATGAATGCAATATTTGCAGTAAAAATTGTTACCTTAGGGCACGAGTTATAGATACCTGAGATAACTCCAGCAATCACTGGTGAATTTCTACGGTTTGGTTCCCTGTAATCTGCAACCTTCACACTGAGATACGGGTTTGATTTTTTAAAATATATATTTTTAGCCCTTTCTGGGCTCTCTGGGACTGTGAGGGAGCCCTCAAGGACTCTCCTGCGGTCCATGTATATATATATATATATGTAAATATATATATATATTCTTTTTTTCTTTTTTTTTTTTTGGAGCAGCTCCCTGCTTGCTGATGCATTTTATCTCTGACAGAGATGAAAGCTTTGGATTTTGACAGGGGGACCTGCGTTACAGGTCCCGCTGTCAAAACCTGAAATGTTTGCTGTGGCTTGGCTGCAGCTGCAGAGGGAGGTGAAGGTACCTGGGGAAATGGGAGGGGCCGAGCAACCCTGCACAATAGTTAACAACCCTGGGGAAATGGCGGTACCCCAGGGCAGTGGGGGGAACGCGGCCCCCGCATAAAACTAATAGGTCTCTGGGACGTGGCGGTTCCCGGGGCAGTGGGAGGGGGCAAAGAGCATCCCCTTTTTTTATACTTAAGCCCCAGGGAGTTTGCCCACCCAGGGACATTATAGTAATGAACCGCAGGAGCCCCTGCTTTGTATTATAATACGGCGGATCCGCAGATCCACTGCGACTCTGTCTGTAAAATTAAAAAAAATGCTGTTAGCCCTGCAGGGGGGGAGGGATCCCTTTGGGACCCCACCACCAGAGCTAAGGCGTCGGGGTGTTTGTACCCTGGCTCCTTTTCTTCATTTTCTACTTTTTGGGGGGACTCAGCTTCAGCATGGCTGACAACACTTCAACGACTTCTGTTGTTGAAGTGTTATTAGCCAATCAGATCGCTGCACAAAATCAGGAGGGTTTGCGAATCCTTTGCTTGCCTAAATATACAAGTTTGGATATTCTTTAATTTCTATAAAACTACTGAACCAAATTAAACCAAGACAAAAAAGTTTGCTTTCTGGACCAGAATCTACCATCCTGCTAAATTTGGTGTAAATCCGTCCAGTAGTTTTTGCACTATTGCTGTTCAAAATCCCTATGGAAAAATGAGTAGGGGAAATATGTTTTGGGCCCCTCTTTTTTTCTAGCCCCCACCCCCTCCCAGACAGATCACCCTGAAACTTTCCAGGCAACAGCTGACGGGACTGGCAAATGTTCTTGGAATTTTTCATGAAGATTCGTCAAGCAGCGCTAAAGCTATAGGCAAGTAAAAAAAACCTTTTTATTTAGAAACTAGGTCCTAATATATATATATATATATATATATATATATATAATACACATACATGTGTATATATGTGTGTATGTAAGTATATATATATATTTCTCCAAAATGCAAACAATAGCGACAGAAAACAAAATTTCTCAGCCTCTCGCCGCAGAAATAACGCCGGCACCATCAATCAATTTGAAAGGTATCCTCTTTTATTCCATAATGTGAAGTACACAGTGCAGAAATAACTATCCAGACACTAATGGGAACGTGTTTCAGCCTGAGCCTTCAACTGGCCATAGAGTTGTGTGTGATGTCAATGTATTTAAACCATGTGATCACCCACCATACACCAATTAAAAAACACTTTTCGTTTCATATCGTTTCATGATGTCACCATCTATTTCATACCCTACAGTGGGATTTATGGTAAGTTTATACTATCTACTGATAATAATTTAAAGTTATATTCTCATATATATTATACTAAACTCTTTCTTTTGTTTATAGGTGTCTATGTAGCTCTGCATCCATGTTAAGTCCCCATGGCATCTCACTTCCAATTAAGATGATCCACTTTGATTCCATTCCCCTTAATCTCTGTTCACGATCTCCTCCTCTATTATGTTGTTTAATATGTTGAATGTCATAATATCTTGGGCCCTTCTGATCACCTTGATGATGCTCCCATATGTGTTTTGCCATAGAGTATGTTAAGTCACGATTGTTAATTGCCCTTATGTGTTGCAGAATACGTAATGTCAATTTATTCACTGTACTGCCCACATATTTTTTACCACAGGCACATTCTAAAATATAAATCACATATGGAGTTTCACAGTTTAGTCTTTCCATACTTTTCATTGTTCTTTCCTCAAATATTGTAAACTGTGTCATGTTTTTTCCATAAGTGCATGCTTTACATTTTGTACATTTCCAGAAGCCTTGTCAATTGTTGGTTAACCAATTTGTGACTTTTCTTTTCTGTTGTGGGATCATATACCTACTTGTTAAATGATCTCCTATTGTTGGTGCTCTCCTGTACGTAATCGATGGATGATTGGGTAAAAATTTGGATAGTGTTTCATCCAATAATAGCAATTTCCAATTATCTTTTAACAACTTCTTTATCATCTCACTACCCACATCAAACCGCATAATATAACGTATGTCATTTGTTCTTGAATCATAGTTTTTTGTTCTGGGTATTAGTAGTTCATCACTTTTTCGTTGCATTGCTCTTTTTAATGCATCATTCAGAACTGAGCTCGGATATCCTCTTTTATGAAATCTCTTGTACATATCATCGATTTGGGCATTTAATTCTATTTCTTCTGTACAGTTCTGTTTTACTCCCAAGAATTTCCCATATGGTACACTCCACTTCAGCGCCTTTGGATGTTCACTGTTTGCATGTAACAAACTATTTGCACTCGTTGGTTTTCTATGCGTTTTTGTGCAAACTCTCCCATTCTTGATGTATACCTCAACATATAAAAAACTAATCTCCAAATTACTGATTTCATATGTGAATTTTAGCTGTTGGGAATTATCATTTAGAGATGTTATAAATTGTTTCAAAGGGTCCCTTTCTCCTTCCCATATGAGGAAGAGATCATCAATGTAACGTACCAACAAAATAATATGATTTAATATTTCTTGATTGTTCTATTGCCACGCCACTTGTGATTCCCACATGCCCATCAACAAGTTTGCATACGTTGGAGTGAAAGATGTCCCCATAGCGGTTCCTTGCTCTTATTTGCCATCAAAGATGAAAACATTATGGGTCAAACAGTACTCTAGCATTTCCATTAACATTTCTGAGTGTTCAAGGAGGCTAAAAGACCTCGATCTTAAAAAATATCAAAAGGCTTTTAGTCCATCTTTATGTTTGATTCAGGTGAAGAGAGAGACAACATCAATTGTGACCATCATATAGGTACTCTTCCAAGGTATATTATTAATCCTTTTCAAAAAGTCCATTGAATCTCTTAAATATGATGGAAGACCTGAGACATATGGGAACAGGAACATATCTATAAATCTTGAGGTGTTTTCCAACAGTGACCTTATGGAACTTACCATAGGACGTCCTGGTGGCTTTGATCTATTTTTATGAATTTTATGCAAAAATATATCGTTGGAATGATTGGATGACCCGTTTTCAAGTATCTATACTCCTCTCCCTCTAATAATCCTTTTTCCAACCATTCATATAGCTTTTGATGATTCTCCACCATATATACTTCCATAGGGTTACTTTTCAGTTCACTATAATTTTCTTTGTTACTCAATTATTTTTTGGCCTCCTTTATATAATCCTTATTGCTCAACAATACAATGTCCCATCCTTTGTCCAATGGTTTAATAACAATTGTATTATCCTCTCGTAAATCTTTCAATGCACTCAAATCCTCTTGTGTCATATTCGTATCTCCATACTTTTTCGTTTTTTTAGACAGACCTATTGCTACCTTGGTTAAACCATCTGTCATCACTTATTAAAAGACATCTATCTTATTCCCAGGTGGATGCTGGGGACAGAAATGTGATTTTGGTTTACATTGACTTGAACTTGCTACATCCGTTGGCAAACCCAAAGAGAGACAGAAATCATAATCCGATAAATTTTCATAATCCACATCTCCAGAATTCGCTACTGACTCTCGTTCTAAAGCCGACAAGGTTCTTAACGATCCTAAGTCCAAAGTTGTTAATAGGGATATTTCTTAACATTTGATGGTTTCTCGTTTTTTAGTTCTAGAAGCATAAAATGTTCTCAGTTTTAATTTCCTAGAATACTTATATAGATCAATCCTAGCTGGTGCTAGGTCCATAGATATCACTGGACAAAAAAGTAAGCCCTTGTTTAGCAATTATAGATGTTTATTTTCAAGGCATTAGGAGGAAAGATTGATCACCACATTTTCATCTATTGTCATCTCTTCTACTCCTCGATTAATACTCATTTTTTTCTTCCTCTTCCTCTGTGATCCCCTTGTCCTCTTTGTCCCATCTTGTTCTGTATTCCTCTTTCTTGTCTTCTGGTTTCCATATGATTCAGCCTCATTTCTCTTGGAAAATCCAATTTTGGTCCCCACACCATTTGCATTTTGTCCCCCGAACCTGCATCGGAGCTTTCAAGACTTAGAGATGTTCTCTCCGTTACAATTGTTCTGTCCATACTTTGCTTGCTGTAGAAAGAGTCAAACCGTTTTGCAAAGGTAAATATCCTTCCTATAGTGTAATCTACTTTGTCTCTATTAAATGTTTTTGCTTTTTTCAATTGTATCTCTCTTTCATATTTCTCGAATCTCTTTTCCATTTCCTCCATCATCTAATTTGCATCTTCAGTAGCCTGTATGGACCGTATCTGCTCTTCAAGATCTTTTATTTTTGATAGGGCTTTCTCCAATTTCCGCTCTGCTTGTGTTATAAGCGTACGCATCAGTTTCATGGAGCATTCCATTGTATCCATCTGCCATTGTCTAAGTAAGTCTGTATCCATTTCCTTTACAGTTGATAATACAAAAATCCTCAATCCTCTTGGGACTCTTATATATCGATAGATATAGATATAGTTATGAGGAGTTTCAGGAATTGTATAGTGAAAATACTCTCCAAGGAACATCTGAGGTGCAATTATGTCAAGAAATGGGCTTAGTTACTGGGAAATCTGGTAAAAGTGATGGTAAATATTGATCATTGTTCTACCTGCAGATGCCCACTGGAAAAATTGATCTATTTCAGTATTTCAGAAACTTATTGTGGAACAAATTAGTCAAATGGCTAATGAAAAAACAACAAAAAGAGAAGAAACTTAACAAATAATGAATGGCAGGCACTACAATAATTACAAGAGGATCATCAAATTATCTTCAAGGCATCTGACAAAGGTGAAAATGTGGTGATTCAGGATAGCTCCAAATAGATGCTTGAAGCTGAAAAACAACTTAAGATTGAACAACATTATGTCAAATTGTAAAAGAATCCAAGAAAGGAGATCACCATGGAATACCATCATAAACTCATGAAGAGGACAGAGTTGGATTTAATTGACCAAGAGGAATATAGATATCTCAAAACAGATCACCCAATAATGCCAACCATCTATTTTCTCCCCATAGTACATAAAAACATTGAAAACCCACCAGGCCATCCAAATGTGTGTTCCATAGGATCCCTATTGGAAAATACGTCAATAATTGTGGATATATTTCAATATGTAACTGCACTCCCATCATATCTGAGAGAGTCGACTGACTTTCTGGAATAAAATCTATGATATACCATGGAAGAACAACTATTTAATGGGAACTATAAATGTGTGCAAAATGTAAAGCTTGTGAATGTGGGCTGAATAAAACAACATATAAATTATACAATAATAAACAACAGAAAATCAAGGAATACATCACATGTGAAACATATTATGTTGTTTATGTGCTATGATATACCTGCAACAAAAATTAGAAATATTTCGCTATGGGGTAACAGACGTCTTGATTCTTTAATAATGCCGTGGTTCCCAACCTTTTGATTTCTGCGGACCCCCACTTTGTCTTTACTGGAGCCCAGGGACCCCCACTGAATCATCATTGGAATCCAGGGACCCCTCACTTAGGGCCTCATTATGAGTTTGGCGGGTGGAAAAGGCCGCCAGTGAAACTCCTGCATTCAGTTCAGGACACCGTCAGTGTGGTCTCCTTCCTGCTGGCCCTATTATGAGTTTCCCGCTGACCCAGTGGGAAACACACAACAACTTTGACACTGGCTCGTAATACGGCAGGCGGGAATGCTGTTGTGTGTCCGGTGCACCAGCACCCGTTGCGCCAATCACTGTCTGGATTTGCGTGACGGGTCTGGCCACGGCGGCCCCCACACTGCCCATGCCCATGTCCCATGGTGCCCCCGGCACCCTGTCTCCGCCAGCATTTACACAGCAGTGCAAAAACCATGTAAATGCCAGCGGAGAGAGGGGTCGTAATCCCCAGGGCAGCCCTGCCCTGGCAGATTGAGACTACCAGAACCGCCAGGCTGGCAGCCGGCGGAAACGTGGCGGTGCCAGCGGTCCGACCGTGGCACGTTCACCATGGTCGTAATGTCAAAGTCGGACTGCCGCTATGGCGGCTGTCCTACCACGACCGCAAGGCTGGCGGTCTGAAGATGGCCAGCCTCGTGATGAGGGCCTAGTCATTACTGAAAGCTGGGGACCTAATATGTTAATATTATTTAATTTTCAAAGCTGTCGCGGACACCCTGAGGAGGCTTTGCGGACTCCCAGGGGTCCACGGCCCACAGGTTGGGAACCACTGCTTTAGAGCATGTTTATGTTGGAGAATCTTCAATTTTACTATATTTGTTGAGGATTCTCTTAAATAGACGTGTTATAAAGAATCAAGACTTCTATCACCCTTTAGCATATTTCAGGGAAAAACATAAGGAAAATCCCAAAGAATTAGGCTACTTTAGTGTCAAACATGTCAAGAAAGAAGAAAGAGGAAGTAACCATGAATTAAAATTGAGAAGAACTGAGTCATGGTTAATCATACTCATGGGAACTGTGGTTCCTTTTGGTCTCAAACTGGATGCAGAATTACATGATAACCTGTGAGATAATAGCATTTAGATATGAAATTAGGAGTTTTAATTTCTCACCCATGGCACTTGGATTCTTGATATTAATGTACACAAATTATTATGAGGCTAGTGATAAGACATGAAAAACTTTTGATGCACTTTATTGTCTTGGAACTACGATTTGACAAAGAAATGTGTGGTATCCTGCTTGTCAGCTTACACAATGATGTCGAGAATTATGAGGGTTCTCTGAAGGGCAGTTGAGCCAAACTGACCAGGGTTGTGCATCTAACTACAGCTGCTCCTGGTGGGGTAATTTATATATCCATTCAATTTACAATAAAGCCTCTCTTAATATACTGGCATCTGTGTACTTTTGCATGCCAACTTGCATCACAACAATAGTGACAAGATTTAAAGAACGTAGCAAGCTGATCTCTTCCACATGGACTTAAAGGGTAAGAGAAAAGAACCTACTCTTCATAATCTAATAAAAAAAGGGAAGCTGCTTATGTAAGTATGACCCCACTACTACCTTTCTAACTGGCAGCCCTATAATAATTAAGGCCCATATTTATACTTTTTGACGCAAAACTGCGCTAACGCAGTTTTGCGCCAAAAAAATTAACGCCATTCTGAAGCGCCATGCGGGCGCCGTATTTATTGAATGCCGTTAGCCGGCGTTAGCCGACCGGCGCTGCCAGGTGTGCGAGAAAAAAAACGACGTACACCAGGCAGCGCCGGCATAGGGAAAAATGGCGTTTGGGCGTCCCAAAATGGGGCAAGTCAGGCTGAGGCAAAAAAATCGTCTTAACCCGATTTGCGCCATTTGTTTTGGGTGCCCAGACGCCATTAACATGACTCCTGTCTTAGCAAAGACAGGAGTCATGCCCCCTTGCCCAATGGCCATGCCCAGGGGACTTCTGTCCCCTGGGCATGGTCATTGGGCATAGTGGCATGTAGGGGGGCACAAATCAGGCCCCCCTATGCCACAAAAACAAAATTAAAAAAATACTTACCGCAACTTACCTTTTCTTCCCTGGGATGGGTCCCTCCATCCTTGGGTGTCCTCCTGGGCTGGGCAAGGGTGGCAGGGGGTGTCCCTGGGGGCAGGGGAGGGCACCTCTGGGCTCATTCTGAGCCCACAGGTCCCATAACGCCTGCCCTGACCCAGGCGTTAAAAAGAGGCGCAAATGCGGGGGTTTTTTCCCCGCCCACTCCCGGGCATGATTTTTGCCCGGGAGTATAAATACCACGCACATGCCTGGGAGTCATTTTTTAAGACGGGAACGCCTACCTTGCATATCATTAACGCAAGGAAGGTTTTCACGCAAAAAAATGACGCTAACTCCATGAACTTTGGCGCTAGACGCGTCTAACGCCAAAGTATAAATATGGAGTTAGTTTTGCGTCAAATTTGCGTCGGAAAAAACTACGCAAATTCGGCGCAAACGGAGTATAAATATGCCCCTAAGTATCCCTGCAAAAAGAGAAAATCTGCTTTTGGGAGTGATATTTTCATTACGGTTTTTGGGTGGCCAGGAGGTTAGAATACTGTCATCCCAGTACCCTGGATTGCTATTTTACTGCCAAGGTGATGAATTGGAAACTATTCCTGAGGGAGACTTCCAGTGTGAAAGGTTCCCAAGATCACAGGGTTGTTTGAGGTTACATCAAAGCTACCTTCGTATTCAGTGGGGAGTGGTTTCAATGAGAGCTTTTCACATAGAGGCACTCTGCCCATGATAACACTGCTGTGTGCCACTTCACAGTGGTTAGTGTACTATGATAGTTTTCTTAAACCAGAAGGAGATCTGCTTCGACTGTGTGACCCATTAGAAGCTGAGAGAAGTGATGCATACCATTTCAGAACCCTATTGCGTACCACAGCTGTGTCACACTTCTGGCAGAAAAATACCTCATGGAGATTGCACTCGAAGAGCCACTTGAGGTACCTCTGTCGTGGGCAGTTGGCAGTTCCTCATTTCATTTACCAAGGTTCGAGTTCACTCTGCAAGACTATGGGCCTGATTCTAACTTTGGAGGACGGTGTTAAACCGTCCCAAAAGTGGCGGATATACCACCTACCGTATTACGAGTTCCATAGGATATAATGGACTCGTAATACGGTAGGTGGTATATCCGCCACTTTTGGGACGGTTTAACACCGTCCTCCAAAGTTAGAATCAGGCCCTATGTTTTCCAAATGTGTGCTTACACTATCATCAGTGCATGATCTCTTTTCTTTCCTTACCAAGTGCTGGCTGTCAGATTGCATCTCTGATACGATGCATGAAGTAGGTGTTCTCAACCTCATCATGTCTTAGCCTCTCACAAATCCTCGTCTTATTCATGGTCTTGGAGGCATTGTGTGCTGTGGCTATGGTAGTTAGCTTATGAAGCCAGTTTGGCACATACAAATGTAAAATAAAACAATTTTGTTTTCACTTGCCCTCAGTGGGAACCTGCATCATCCAGAGATAAGTTGTTGGACATCAAATTTTTCTTTTCCGACTCATGGTGTTTGACTTCTACTGCTATAGAACTTAAAATATTCCATGCTATATTTATCAGAAGAAGTTGAGCAACACTGACTTCTCTGTGCTCCCAATTAAATATTTTTCTGGGGCTTACTTAATGGCAAGTTGATCCAATCATATCAGAGCATCACCATTGTTAAGAAGCTGCCTGCAAACACATTATGTATTTCTGTTTTATTAATGGTTTCAATATGTGAGATGATTCAAAAGTATATGTGTTAGGATGCATTCTTTGTACTATTGGACCATTTAATGTCTAGTGTTTTCTTTTCAGAAGTGTTGATGTGTGCTGGGCATTTCTGAAGAGGCTCAACATGTAATCTCCCAGGCCTGTACGAAGCTTAAGATAATATGTTGATGCTATTTGTCATGTAATAATTTGCACAAACTAAAGGCACATATTTTTGTGAATGTGTGCAATTTAATGTTACGGTGGTAACTCATGTTACATCTTCGAAGTTTTTGGAGTTCCATGTGTTTCTCCCTCAGTGGTAGAGAACCCTCTTGCTAAACACAAGATTCCCTTAAAGGGCATGACTCTGGTGGGGGAAAAAGTTTCCTGTTGCTAAAACACAAGATGCCATTACAGGGGATGTGTGTGTGTGGAGAGAAGATACCTGTTGCAAAAAAAACTAGATGCCCTAGTGTGGGATGAGTGTGTGGGTTGAAAGATACATGTTGCTAAAACACTGCATGTTGTTACAAGGGATGAGTGTGTGGGTGAAAGATACCTGTTGCTAAAAAACGGAATGCCCTTATGTGGGATGAGTGTGTGGGTTGAAAGATATCAATTGCTAAAACACTGCGTGGTCTTACATGGGATGAGTGTGTGGGGTGAAAGAATTCCATTTCTAAAACACCAGATTCCCTTACAGGGGATGAGTGTCTGATTTGATATATGTCACATATTCAAATATTTCCATGTTTTTGTTGTTTCCTTGGTTGTTTTGTATCTATTACTGGGTTATGATCAATTGGATATGTGGTGTAGCTTGGTTGTGGTCATATTAGCGGTATGTTTTGTGGTGTCCTTTTTACATGCACCATTTGATGATGTTCTGAAATGTTACAGTCTGGAGTTTTTGTAGTCTGTGTTTTAATGAGTTTTTTAGGATGAGAGGCATTTGGTTTTTGTGTGGTATCCTGCTTGCCAGGTTACACAGTGATGTCATGGAATGTTAGGGCTAAGTGGGTTCTCTGAAGGCCAGTTTAACCAGACACATCAGGGCAAAGCATCTAACTACATCTGCTCCTGGTGGGGACATTTATTTATCGGTTCAACTTACAATAAACCCTCTCTTAATTGAGTGGCGTCTGCATATTTCTACATGCCAAATTGCATCACTGCAAAATGCAAATGTTTTTATTATCCTAAGCACTTTAGTATTGCGCTTGATTGCTTAAAGCCCTTTAGGATCATGTGCTTCTGGACTTAAAATGCACTATATTATAGCTAAAGCACCTTAGCATTTGCACTTTTTTTGATTTTTGAGAAGTTATTGTTTGGAATGATGAATGGCGTAATTTGCATAGTATGACAAAAGTTGATGTTGAATTGGACTTGATATTTGGAGTTGTAGTTCATTAGGCCTATTGATTTATATACATTTTAGTCTTGTATCTACTTTTAAGAGGTCTGCAATCTGAGTAGTGTCTGAAATTAAGATCAAGCAGTTGGATTATTTTTGTTAAATTATATTGGGCAAGTGTATTGTCTATTATTATTTGTTGATATCAGGTGCATGCAGGAATCTCTCTAATTAAGATGTAGGGAGAAACAAGAAAAGAAGAAAAATGTGTAAACAAAGATAGTAGAATATATCTGCCTGGTCTAAGCTCCTACCCTATAATATTGATGTGGAGAAAGAATATTTGATTTGAGGACACATGGAGAAAAGTACTTTCCAGTGATGTTATAAGTGTATTGGATGATTTTACCTCTTTGCCATTGTGTTGTTGATTGGTAAACAAATCAGAAATATACACATAGAAATAGACAAAATAATATATTAAATTATTTTAAATCAGAAAGAAAGAGGAGAGTGAAAATTATAACCAAAAAACATAGGAAAGAAAGAAAACATAAGGTGATGTATGGATGTAGGAAGTGGACCAATGAATTTGGTTTAAAGCATTCTAGCTGTTTTTAGAAAGACTGGAAGGACTGCTGTACTGCGTCACTTAAAAGGAATGTTTGTACTCATGTAATCTATGGTCCAGTTGAAGGAGAAGCGCCAAAACGCATCATCCATCCAATGCACGCTTTCCACTTTGTGGTGAAGCTAATATAAAGAGACTTGTTGGCTCAAAACGGATCGTGGTGCCACTTTGTCTATGGAAATTCCTTCGCCGCCAGTAGTAGGAGTATGGGTATATGCAAATAAATGCATATGTATAGTTTTATATATATATATATATATATATATATATATATATATATAAATATATATATATATATATATATATATACACACATATATATATATTTACTTAAAAACCCAAAAGTTACAGGGAAATTATAGTTAGGGTCACACTTCAAACATACCTAGAAATTCACCAGTTACCTTAAGTAACTATAACTCATTCCCAAGGGTAACTATAACACTTGCCCTCGCCATGCAGAGTTTTTTTGTCAAACATTTCACTGAGAATAATACATTGATTATCAATGACATTTTCAAAAATGTCATGAGTAATGTAATTTGTGTGGTAATTAGCAGTGCATGGCAAGGGCGTGAGTAATAATTACCTAAGGGCACAAGTTATAGGTACTTGAGGTAAGTGAAGGCTGTGCACAATGCAGGTTGGGTGGTTATAGGGGAAGGCTGTGCACGATGGTGGTTAAAATAACTGTAGAAATTCAGTGAAAAAAACAAAGGTTACAGAGACTTCATAGTTAGGAAATAGAATTTAAAAAAAAAGTAGACATTGACTTAAAAATCCAAATGTTACAGGGATGTTATAGTTAGGTTCTGAATTTACTCATGCAAAACCATAGAAATTCAGCAGTTATAGTTAGAGTTATTTTAAGTAACTATAATTTGCGCCCTAAGGTAACTATAACTCACGCCCTCGCCATGCACTGCTTATTACCCCAAATATTACAGCACCCATGACAAATTCTATAATGTCATTAAAAGTATAAACGAAACATTAGCAGTCAAATAATTGTGCATGGCAGGGGAGTGAGTTATAGTTATCTTAGGGAGCAAGTTACAGTTACTTAAAATAACTATAACTATAACTGTTGAATTTATATGGTTTTGTACGAGTAAATTCAGAACCTAACTATAGCGTCCCTGTAACCTTTGGTTTTTTAAGTGAATATTAATAGATATATATTTATATATATGTATATATATATATATGTATATATATATATATATATATATATATACACACATATATATATATACATATATATATATACACACATATATATATATACATATATATATATACATACATATATACACATTTAAGAAACCAGAAATATGAATTTTTAAGGTTTTTAAACAAAAAGCAGCACTAAAATTAAAACGCCAATCAGAAGTCTCTGTTCCCAATTCACTAGAACCTTATACACATTTAAGAAACCAGAAATATGAATTTTTAAGGTTTTGAAACAAAAAGTAGCACTAAAATTAAAACACCAATCAGAAGTCTCTGTTCCCAATTCACTTGAACCTAATTTTGATTTCAGGTTGACCGCGATGAAGCAGCGAGTGGCTGCAGTAAGTGGACCATCCATGTCAAAACTTTACCTTCTGATTCTGAAATGGAAGTCAAAATCTTTCAGTAGGGCAAGGTCCAAGGCTAGGGCAGGTGTGGGCCCCTTGAAGTTGGATTTTCTTTTTATGCTGAGCTCCTGCTAAATCTCTTTGTTTGGAAGATTTGCAGTTTTCATGGGAGGTGAGGTCCCTTCACAGGTTGAATAGTTTTGCTGCCTCCTCCCAGACAAGTGTTTATGTTCTGACATAGTCACTTTAATAGTAGCACAAGTCTTCCAGCAGGGCTAGGCTGGAAGCTGTAGCTGGACAGGCCTCCTTAAGGCCATATACCTTTACCATGAATTTCCACTGAGTCAGCTGTCAGAGTGGCAACATGCTCTGAGTAGGAAGATCCTGATTTTCTTGCTCACCTTGGGTGCCACTTCCCTATGCAACCCTCAGCACCTGCCAGCCTCAGCACCTTGTCCCAATATTTTAAAAATTCTTCAAAAGTACTAGGTACCAGGCCTCTCTTCAGCCAGTTTTCCTACAGGACACAGTCCTCTGTGGGCAGCTGAGCCTTCTTGGATTCAAGACTTCTGCTTTTTGTGTCACTGAAGCAGACAAACAGTGGCACCCTGGAGAGCAGTTCCAGTCCCTTTGTGCCAGCAGCATTCAGGAGTCCTTCAGTCTTTAAGTGAGTCCTGTTCTTCTAGCAAGATTGATGAATCAGGCGTCCTCTTCCACCATGGCTTTCTTTTTCAGATAGAGTCTTCCCTGGTCCAAGAATGTTCTCAGAAAGTGCTGGCTCAGGTGCCAGATTCATCTTGTGTATTAGGCAGTTTTTGAAGAAATTCTTCAACCCGATCCTATTTTCTCACAGATTCTTGTTAGTCTTTCCAGCAGTTCCTCTATGTCTGTCAACACCAGAGCAGTACGCGCTCTATTGGCGACAAAAATGCAAAAACCCAGCACTCTCAAAACAACGTAATTTATGCATTGTGCTGATATGTTGTGGTGTAACCTTTTGCATTGCAGAGTTCAATCCTGAAAACTTATTTTTAATATGCTTACAAATACTGTTCCTTTGCAATGTATTGCTGCAGGTTTTCAGAGTGTGTTAGGGTGTGGCCCCTTTCCAGGGCCTTCGAGAGACTTTCCCTGCAACATGCCTGGGCGTGGTTCTGGGCTGGGCCAAGACTCTATAAAGGAGAGCCAGCCCAACTCCCAGTGATCACTATTCAGAGGTCCCGGTGCAGAGCAGCAGCTTCTTCCTGAGCTCCTGTCCCGGCGGCCTATTTGGATCTTCCAGTCTTCTGCCCTTCATCCTTCATTGGTGATCAGTGTTCCAGGCAGTAAAACGGTGGTTGGATTGTTCCGACACCGTTATTGAGAATTTTCATATTCTTGGTTTAATTCTTAAATGAGTAAAAGATTGCTTGCGCGCTACCATTTCTTCACATTTATATGGTAGTTTACAAATAGGCAAGACGCATGATTTGTTTCATAAAGGTTTGACTTTGTTATTAATTGCGTGCGATTCGTTTTATGGTGTTTAAACATTGTTGTTCATTGCGCGCTACTATTTCTTGATATTTACATGAAGTTTTACGAATTGGCAAGACGCGCAACTCGTTTCATGAGGATTTAACTTTGTTGTTCATTGCGCGCTACCATTTCTTGACATTTACATGGTGGCTTAAGAATCGGCAAAAGAAGCGCGATTCGTTTCATTGTACTTTGATCTTGTTATTTATTGTGAGCTGTTATTTCTTGGCATTTACATCGTGTTTTACGAATCGGCAAGACGCGTGATTCGATTAATTATGATTTGACTTTGATATTCATTGCGTGTTACCATTTCTTGGTATTTTACATGGTGACACTCGAATCGGCAAGACGCACAATTCTCTCCTCGAGTTTATTTCATGTTGTTTATTGTATGCCACTAATCTAAGATATTTATTATGTAATATTCAAGTTGACAAGTTATGTGATTTGTTTCCTGAATCCATATTGTGTTATTCATGGTGCACAATCCTTTTATGGTGTTTACTATTTATATATATATATAAATATATATATATCTGCAATATGCGCAATTTGTGTTGAAACATTTTAAGAGTACACAGAAGGCCAGAGTTTCTAGATGCAATATTGTATGGTCCTAGTATACATTCTCAAAACAGGATTTATATGACTGGTTTAAAATGTAGTCAGAATGTTTTTTCTGATTCTCATGTAAAGGAAAGTACTTGAATAACAAAGTTTTCATTTAATTCATCTTGATTCCCTTACAGGTATCCGGCCATCTTGAAACGTAGTCATTTTAAACTTAACTCTTAGATTGTTCATGTTTTCAGAGTGACTAGGCTTAGAATCATAGTCTAGTATTGATTTCAGGAGATATCATTTTCATATTGTGTGTTCTAACCTTTTTCTTACTACAGGTCTCCTTCCCAGCTGTTCCCTTCCTAATCCCCTCTTCCCCTCTTGAACTCTCTCAGTCTCTGTGATTTATCTATCAGAGTCTTGGAGCTGTTCAGTGGTGGACGTGTTGGGAACGTGCACAGACCCCGAGGATCTGGTGACTCTGACAATGTCTGCCTTGCTTTGAGATTTCCCTCTAAGGGATTCTGGGTAAATCCTTAACTGGTTTTAAAGTTACCACCATTCTTTCTCATCCCTAATGAAACAGAAAAATCAAAACTCTTCTCTGGGCGTTGCCAAAATTTCATTACCATCTATTCCACATTGGATGAAATATCTGATATTTTCATCAGGAGCCATACTGCTTTACTGATATCAATTTTGGACTATACTCTATATACTTTAGACCCCTGTTTACTCATATCCTTGGACAATTTTAACACTTTGAATCAACATCAAGTGTGCCGGAGCAGTGATTAATCCAATAATAGGAGAGAATTGTCTCAAAGGTATTAACCTCTGAGGGGCAAAACATTGCTCAGTAGTATGTCCGGCTGAGTTTGTGAGACCCATCACACATTGCTGAGCATATCATTTACCAATTCCTTAGCTTGTTTATGATTATTTAAATCCACAAGAACTTTAAAGTCTCGTAGCACAACCAACTTACAACCTTTAAGTGCCAGTGATGTTACTAAATCTAATAATGTCCGCAAAAACTAGCAGATCCTAAAGAGGGGCGGTATACCAAGACAAATTAAATGTAAATTGTAATTGCATTTATATAGCACTTATTACCCATGCGAGGTGTTGAAGTGCTTTGTGCCAGATAGCATGCTGCTCCAGAACCCAAGGATAGTGGTTAGTCCACTGTTATTCATTACTGTTGGTAAACAAACACTGACAAAGCCAATAGGTTTTGCCACTGCAAAATCTATTGGCTTTGTCAATGTTTTTTAAGATATAGGCAAGAGTTGGCACAACTTTCTGTGGTGTTGCTATTGAGGAGATGGCATGTCAGTGCGTGATGGTGAGGTGCAGAAGCACCCTCTGCTTTCTGTGGTGACCTGTAGTGGCTGGTAATGCTTTCCGTAGTGCTTTTATGAAGATGTAATTCTTTACTGTGTTGCTGTTGTGCAGGGGCTACCATGGCTGTCTGTGGTGATGATATGAAGGGACTTTTACTGCTTTCCACAGTGCTATTGTGGCAGAAATGTCACTTCAACAGTTGGTTATGATGTATAGGGCAGTATCTGCTGTCTGTAGTTCTGTGTAGGCACTGGTTCTGCATTGCGCTGTGCTGTTGTGACAGAGATGCTACTTCACTGTTTTGATGTTGTGCAGAGTGGGTTCTGCTTTCTGTGCTGCCATGTAATGGCTAGCGCTGCATTCAGTGGCAGTGGGAGGTGTCTGGCATTGCATGCTGTGGTGGCTGTCACAGGTTCCCGCTGACACTACCATCCATAGTACTTCCAGGAAGGGCGAGTTACCGCTATAACATGTAGTGATTGATAGTGATTGGTTCTGCGTTCAGCAGTGGTTCTAAGCAGGCTACCACTATATTCTTTGATGATGGTGGACTGAAGTTGTCACTGAATTGAGTCAAGGTTTCAAGCAGGGATAGTAGTCCATGAAGAGCCTTTTTTCATATACTGGCAGGACTGCTGTAACCTACACTTAAGAAGTGGTAGCAAATGTCATGCCTGTGTGTACTGTCTAGATCTGGAATATGAACTGTGAATTGCGTTTGTCAGATCCATCAGGATGCACTGCACATGGACTTTCCGCACTGCTGAGCTTCTGACAGGTGGGAGCCTGCACAATGCCATGCAGTGAATGATAGATTTCCAAAAGCCTGTCCCTGAGAAGGAGCAGGGCAAGGTGGTGGTTGTCCAGCAGCCTCTCCTTATGAGTTTACTAGGCGCCTGACAGCAGCCGGTGCACATGGACAGGCTGTGTACATCCAGCCTTGAGGAAGGGGGAAACCCTCCACTTGCAGCAGTAGTGCCTCTCCACCCCTCCCCTGATGCGCAGGCATAGGCTTTCCAGATCCAACTCTGCACTGCAAATCAACAAGTCGGAGGGGAATGGGGTGGGTAAGGCAGCACGGGGACGCCAGAGGAAGGCATGGAGAGGGACTTAAAAAACACAGCGATTCAGGTACAGGAAGACAATAAGGCCCAAAAACAGAAAGGAGAGCACAATTAAAAACAAGCACAGTGATTAGGTGCAGGACGATGATAGGGTCAACGCAGAAAGTGGAGACTGAGTACAAACACATGTACTGGTATGGAGTACTGGGAAGAAAGTAAAGAAAAAAGTACCTGGGAAGTGTGTGGCTAGTGGAAGAACACTCACCACCAGCTATTGGCTGCCAGCTGGAAAAAGTAATTGGTTTAAGCTCCAAGGAACAGCTGAGGAAATTGGAAGGGAAGCCTAATAACATGACCTTGATGCTGCTGACCAGTGAAAAGCAAGAAAATGAGAATGGCGGGGAAGCATATGAATGGTATGTAATGGGTGAGCTGTGAGTCCCATCTAAAAAAAATATTTGTTTTTTTATTATAAGAGATTCCACAAGCACAGTGCAAGCAAGGGTTGTGCAGGTGAAATCTAAAAATTATGTTTCCAAAAAAAAAGCCCCAAACATTTACTAACTTTTGAGTTGGCAGCAACGTGCAACCGCGTGGCATTAAAAAATGAAACAATGTAGACATCAAGCACAGCTTTTGACTTACAGTAGATGCACAAGGTTTCTTTTGATTAGTTCAATTTAAAAGCTTAAAAACACAATTAAAATAGTCACGTCTGGTTTGGCTGTCAAATGGTGCAATGTGGTGGTGTCCAAAAGGAGCAGGTCACATCACCAGAAGCAGCCTGTCCAGAAAGTAGGCAGTTACATATTTAAATTACTAGTGTTGACAAATTTTAGAAAAATGTTCTAAAACACTCAAAAGGCCTGAAACCCACTCACAACTTTGAGAATCTGGGAAAATAGGGAAAATATGGAGTGGCATCGCTCAAGATCATCGACTGGAAGGGTCTAAAAAAATGCAATCCACCAACTGGAATATTATTATGAGTTTCCCGTTGCCCCAGCAGGAAACTACTCACAACATTGAGCTGGCGGCAATGTTGCAATGCGTCGGGTGCGACACCACCCATCGCGATTGTAACTCCGGCAGTGAAAAGCATGACGGGGCTGCCCATGGAGTGCAAAGTGCCAGCGGTCAGACTGTGGCGCTTTCACCAAGGTCGTAATGTGGCTGTCAAACCGCAGCATTTGCCACTGTGAGTCTGGCAGTCCTAGGACTGCCAGACTCGTAATTAGGGCCTAAATGTTTTTACCCATAACTTAAGTGTGTGACTACATATGTAAATATGTTCATATGCAAACACCCCTTTTAGAAATAGTAAAAAGAAAATCCCTGTCTTTGTCATTGTCTCACATCATCTTGGGATCTTGTGAAATACCAGTGCTCCAAATAGGGTGCTCAGGCATTTACCTATCCATGTGTTTTTCCATGATAACCTATGTTACAGTTAGCCAATGCTGCCAAGCGACCAACCAGAAACCATCTGTTGATAAGGTCAGCTCTTCCATCAGGGAGATCTGCATTCCAAATTTAAAGGCAATTGTTAGTCTTCCTCCTATAATGTAATTCCTGTTTTTACATACAAAAGAAAGACCTAATGGATGGCTGTCATCAAATCTGCTCTAGAGCATTTAATACCTATCACAAGAAAACATTTAAAGAGCTTCCCATTTTACTTTACTATTTTGCTTGTATTGACCAATACTATTGACATTTGAGTATTCTGAGAATTTGATGATCAACTAGTAATGGGTCCATGAGCCTCATCATTATCTACCTGTATAATAAGACCAATACCACTCCCTTCTGGGTTATCTCAATGAGGTAGGGCCAGGAAGTTAAGGTCTCTAGGAAAGTTAACAAACTCATTGTTCTCATACCTTAGATCACATAAAGTGTTGGGACCATATTGCAACCTGAGGTATTCCCTGCCCATCTTCTCTTTCTGGGGGCAGACAGGTCTGCTTTTGGTGTCATACAGCTGGATCCAGTTTATATAGGTTTGCTCCTCAGCACATAATCGATCAAGAGCTTCTCCCTAACATGGATGCCTCCACTGCCACAATATGGCACCAAAACAGAATTCTAAAAAACATTCTCAAAGCTAAAAGCTCGCACCCAGAGTCTAACTAACCCATAAGCTCAAACATTCTGAACTCACTCAGGAAGAAAACTCAGATTCTGCTCGTAGACCACAACAGGAAAAAGAGTAAAAAAAATTATCAGAGTGTAGTGAAAAGGTATCTAAAAACTATAATTAGCTTAATAGATTCAGGAAAGCTCAATGAAATGCACTGCTTTACATGGTGTTCCAATGACTGGGAGACACCCGTCATCCAAGCCCTTGAGTTCAACCAAAACCTAGGTACCCCAAAACTACTTCTTTAATTGTTTACCAAGCTTTCGAGTGGAGAAGAAGGGAGAACTTCAACAGAACAGGTCAGCAGAAAGTATATACATTTTTCACATTGGAAGGTATTTCTATGGATTCAGTTACTTTTAAAACACTCAGACAAGAAGGTCCAGGGTTTTGCCCAAGCAACCACCAATTCACTGGATTTACACCCAACATCAACTTCTTTCATTTTCTCAATAGGAAAAGGAAGCTATTGCTTGAAGGGCCCCATATGGCCAACTCAATTAAAGTTTACATAATTGCTTACAACGCTTTGGTCACATGCATGGTGTCATTGCATGAATCCATCACCGTCTATAAACTCCACAGCCCCTGACTGCTTGATCTCAGGACGGATAGTCCTTGAGTACTAACCAAGATAAATCTGTCCTTCCAACGCCCTTGACACCATCCTCCAACTATCACATCAATGTGAGCCACTCACCAACTTAAAAATGGTTTATTTATGAAATAAATATTAAGCATTCATAAAACCAAACCTTTATTATAATGAAGTGCCCAAATGCATGGAAGCATCCAATGCACATGGTCTCCATCGTTGGTATTGTCTACAGCTGGTTTCAAGGCTGCAAATAGAGGTTACATGGACAGAATGTTCCCAATCCAGCACTGGAATTCTAAATTCTTAGGTTTTTTATCACTTTGCATTGATGATATTTCGACAGAAAATGGACCGGGGCATTTAAAATAATGTGTTTTATTTGGAGTGCCCTTCGCCTAAAATGGAAACTTCTCAAAGTGCTTCTTTGTGCTTTGCATTATTTGAGCATAATTCTTCGT
Source organism: Pleurodeles waltl (assembly GCF_031143425.1). Lineage (NCBI taxonomy): Eukaryota > Metazoa > Chordata > Amphibia > Caudata > Salamandridae > Pleurodeles > Pleurodeles waltl. The sequence continues at coordinate 905,000,026 of NC_090443.1, forward strand.
TCACGTGATGCCTGTTTTTATTTAAGAGATTTAAGAGGGTGTAAGTTGTCTTGTTCAAAGAAAGATTTCTATGTATAGTAGTTGTGCACAATGAGAACAAGCATTTGCAATGCAATGGGTCTCGCGATTGCTCGAGTTAGAGCTATTAGCGTTGTAAATTCGTAACTGGATTTTTCTTGCCAAAAAAATTGAAAATGAAAAGTAAAACAGTTGCATAAGCAAGCCGATTAAAAGTGCCATGCCACCATGAGCATGAATGTGAAAGAGGGAAACCTATGGAAAAAGAAATTTGCTCAGAGTCAAACGTATCGGCAAACGTGCAATTATTAGAAAAAACTAAAATAACACCATATATACAAATATATTTTTTCTCTGCCTCTGACACCTTTGCAGCATAGTGCCAGGTAATGTGAATTTTATCAAGCATAGGTTTTGACCTGAAAGAGGACTGGTGCATTACAAAACCTATATGTTAATAATGTTTTACTTTGTATGAATGCAGTGCATTGCAGCACCCATGCAAAGTATGAACACTTTGAGACAAGAAACATTCTACAGTTTACCCCTGCCTCGAGGGGCACATGTTTTTAGCACAAATCCCTGTTAAGCAATATTGGTAGATAGGACTCTGCATCAAAACCCATGTGTGACTGCATAGGAATGCCCAAATACCATCCATGGGATGCCTCTTATGCAAATTAGAGCTACGTGCTTCTTTGCTTTACTTTAGGCAACTTCTAAGAGCAAATCAGGATTTGAGTAGGAAAGTAGAACCCAACACAATATTTCTTGCAGGGTTTGCGCTGCTTTTGTGATGTAAATTGGAGCAAAGTGTTGATAAACTTCCCCCACCGCCTCACCGCCCAGGTTGGTGTGATTTGTAATGATCTCCAGAGCGTGGTGGATACAGATATTACATCATTTCACAAGCATGGAAAGATCACTGAGTATCGCGGAAGCGTGTGTGGCAGCAATGTCCGATTAACTTATTATACATTTGGTTATCTATCTTACATTTTCCTAGTGTATTATGAACTCTGGGCCACTCCCTCTCTTCACATACCATTAGCAGTTGAACATTAGCAGATGGGAGACAAATTACATTATTGGTGAGTTATTGATTTATTCATTTATTACCTAACATTGTTCACTAGTTTCAATTTCATTTTATCAACAGTTATCGGTTGTCTATTGATTCCGTGCTTTATTGATTTAGGTATTGTAAAGTAGTTGCAGGATCAGTGTCATTATTTAACAACCTTTTACAATTATACTTCTATATTTATTGTAATTACTTTGTTTTTTCTTAACTTCTTCCAGCGTAACATTTTTATTCAGTTTTCTGATTTGCTTGAAACACATACAGATGATCTGATATTTAACCTTTGTTGTTCACAAAATTAAAAGATTCTGTGACAAAATCAGTTCAGGTTCAATTGTTTCTTTTGAGTTTATTTTTGCTTGAAGTATGCTAGTGGATCAGACACTGCTTATGAGCAAACAAGTTACATCACTCATGACATGTTAAATGATATAATTGATGACATCACAAACGGCATCTTAGTCATAGCCTCCAGACAGACCCAGCACATGCCAATAGACTGTTAGGTGCTACTGTGGATTTTGCTAAGGGGATAGATTAGTGAACCAGATTATCACTTTTTATGTGCCATGCTATCTAAATAATGTTAAGTATTATATATGGACTAAAATATACACAACTGCATGTAATTGTAATATTGAAAGCCATGGAGCAAATCTATAACCATTCAAAGGCAAAAGGCCACACAGATAAGCCTTTTTAAGGCCATTGAACTCGGTGGTGCCTTCCCTACTTGCTCTGAATTACTAGGTATACTTTTCAAAGTTTTCTAGTGACTCGATGTCTTTTTGTGCCGTTCTTCAATTGCACCTTCTCTATACTCCTATTGTTTTTACATTGTCCCCACATCCTGGTGTAAAATTGAGAGTGTAATGTGGCGCATAGCCACTCCCCCCGCAAACTACATTTCTCTCCCATCTTTCATCTGTCACAGATGTTTCTTAATATATTAATTTACAGTACAAGCAAGTTATGATGACTGAATGTGCTTGCAACAATAAAATTATAGCCTTTTAGAGTCTTAGGCGGTCACCGCCGAATGACCGCTCCGCGGTCAGGAGACCCCGGCGGCCATTCTGGCTTTCCCGCTGGGCCGGTGGGCGACCGCCAAAAGGCCGCCCGCCGGCCCAGCGGGAAAGCCCCTGCAACGAGGAAGCCGGCTCCGGATGGAGCCGGCGGAGTTGCAGGGGTGCGACGGGTGCAGTGGCACCCGTCGCGATTTTCACTGTCTGCAAAGCAGACAGTGAAAATCTGTATGGGGCCCTGTTAGGGGGCCCCTGCACTGCCCATGCCAGTGGCATGGGCAGTGCAGGGGCCCCCAGGGGCCCTACGACACCCGTTCCCGCCATCCTGGTTCTGGCGGTGAAAACCGCCAGAAACAGGCTGGCGGGAAGGGGGTCGGAATCCCCATGGCGGCGCTGCAAGCAGCGCCGCCATGGAGGATTCCCTGGGCCAGGGGAAAACCGGCGGGAAACCGCCGGTTCCCCTTGTCAGAATAGCCCAGGAAGCACCGCCAGACTGTTGGCGGTGCTTCCGCTGCCCTCCGCCCTGGCTTCTGACCGCCAGGGTTGGAATGAGGGCCTTAGTCACTAGATCTGTGCATTCTAATTGAATATGCTTTTAAGTGAGAAAGAATGTTTCAGAGTCATCTTTGTATATATATATATATATATATATATATATATATATATATATATATATATATATATATATATATATTTACCTTCATTTAATGTATTTTGTAAGGCATTAAACATGCACATAGGTTTTATAGGAGATATCTTGAGAAGGTTCATTTGGTTGGAGTACTTGTCTTCCATAGATAGTCAACTTCCACATTGGATGGTCTTGTGCACATGTCAATGTGACATAGAGTGGAGTGGTGTAGAGTAGAGAGAGGTGAAATAGATTATCTTGGAGCAGTGCAGAGCAGAGTGGCATGGAGTGGGGTAGAAGGGCATAGAGTAGACTGATGTAGAGTACAGTGGTGTAGAACAGAGTGGCATGGAGTGGAGTAGTGTGGCATAGAGTAGAGTGGCATAGAGAATAGTGGTGTAGGGTGGAATGGCATAGAGTGAAGCGGCGCATAACAGAGTAGAGTGGAGTGGCATACAGTGGAGTGGAGTAGACTGAAGTGGTCTAGAATCGAGTAGTGTGTTGTAGAGGGGAGTGGAGTGCTGTAGCATGGAATACCATGGAGTGGACTGGTGTAGAGTGGAGTGGCTTGCACTGGAATAGTGTATAGTGAAGTGGCATACTGTGGAATAGCATAAAGGATGGAGTGGTGTACAATTAAATAGCATATATTGTAGTGGTTTAGAGTGGAGTAGCATGCACTGGAGTAATGTAGAGTGTAGAAGCATACAGTAGAATGCCATACCATGGACTAGCATACATTAGAGTGCCATACAATGTAGTGATGTACAGTGGAGTTGCAATGAGTGGGATATCATAGAGTAGTGTAGAGTGGAAGAGCATACAATGGAGTAGCGTAGAGTGGAGTGGCTTTAAGTGGAGGTGCATAAAGTGGCGTGGACTAGAGTAGAGTGATGCGGAGTGCAATACTTTTGAGTGGAGTGGTGTAGAGTGGCACAGTGTAGAGTTGAGTGGCAAAATTGTGGAGTGGTAAAGAGTGGAGTGGCGTACAGTGGCATGGAGTGGCGTAGAGTAGTGTACAGTGGAGTGGCATATTGTGGAGTGGCTTGGATTGGCATAGAATGGTGTGGTGTAGATTGGAGTGGCATAGAGTGGTGTGGAGTAGAGAGGCATAGAGTAAATTGGGTGGAGCACAGTGGTGTGGAGTAGAGTGGCATAGAGTGCCAGGGGTAGCATGGAGCAGAATGGAGTTATGTAGATTAGAATGGCATAGGGTAGAGTGGAGTAGAATAGCATAGAGTGGCATAAAGTGGTGTAGAGTGGCATAGACTGGTATGGAGTGGTGTAGAGTAGAGAACAATGGGTGGAGTGGAGTAGAGTGGTGAGGAGTAGAGTGCTGTGGAGTGTTCACTGAAAGAAACAATGTGGAATGAGACACGCTTTAAGGTTAAAAAAACAAAAAAACACCAAAGTATGCCAGTGGATCAGACACTGCTTATGAGCACACAAATTACATCACTCATGACATGTTAAATGATGACATCACAAACGGCATCACAGTGAAATGGAGTGGGGTAGAATAGAGTGGTATATAGTGAAATGACAGAATAGAGTGATGTAGAGTGGCTTAGAGTGGAGTAGAATAGAGTGTTGTAGAGTAGTGTGGCATAGAACAGCATAGAGTGGAGTGGTGTGTAGAGGAGATGCATTGAGCGGAGTAGAATGTATAGAGTGGAGTGAAGTGGCTTAGAGTGGAGTGCATATGAGAGGTGTAGAGTGGGGAAGAGTAGAGTTGCATAGAGTAGAATGGCATTGAGTAGAGTGGTGTGGAGTGAAGTTGTAGAGTACAGTGCAGAGGAGTGGCATAGAGTATGGTAGAGTGGAGTAGAGCAGTGTGGCATAGAACAGAATGGCTTATAGTAGAGTGGTATAGTGTAGAGTGGCATAGAGTACAGTGGCATAAAGTGACAAAGAATGGAGTGGCATAGAGTGGAGTACAGTGGAGTGGCACAGAGTGACATAGAGTGGTATGGAGTGGCGTACAGTAGTGTAGATTGGAGTGGCATATTGCGGACTGGAGTGGCATAAAGTGGCATAGAATTGAGTGGTGTAGGGTGGAATGGCATAGAGTAGTATGGATTAGAGTGGAATAGAATGGCGTAAGGTGACATTAAGTTTTGTAGAGTGGCATAAACTGGTATGGAGTGGCACAGATTAGAGTGGTGTGGAGTGCTTTAGAGCAGCATTCAGTGAAATGAAGTGGCATAGAATAGAGTGGCGTATAGTGAAATGGCATGTAGTAGAGTGACATTGATTGGCTTAGCATGGAGTGAACTAGAGTGGCGTAGAGTGGATTGGCATAGAGTGGAGTGGCGTGTAGAGTAGACATGTAGAGTGGAGTACAGTAGCATTGAGTGGAGCTGAGTGGCATGGAGTGGAGTGGAGTGGCATCGAGTGGAGTGGTTTAAAGGGCTGTAGAATATGAATCTGGCACGTACATCAAAGTAAGTTATACTCATAAAAATGAATGGGCCATGTGGAAAAAAAAAAAACTCAGGATGTGGGCGACGTAAAAGAAAAAGAACATGCTCTTGAAAGGGTTGTTTAAAGAATCTGGTGTGTACATAAAAGGAAGTTATACTAATAAAATAAATAAATGAAAGCTAAAGAGCACAAACATGAAAGCATATCTGGTTGCAGGAAAAAGACTGTTTGAGAATAAAGAAATACAAAGGCATTAAGAAATAAACAGGGAATTGTTGGACCTGGCCTTTTCTGCAGGGTCAACTCCAGACTTTCCACTAGTGGGCCTGCAGCATTGATTGTGCCACCCATTACAATAGTCCTGTTAACATGTTTGAAGCTTGCCACTGCAGAGCCTCTATTTGCAGTTTTAAACCGCCATTTTGACCTGGCAAGTTCAACTACTTTCTAAGTCCAAATCTTCCTTTCTATTACGTGTATGTCACCCCTAAGGTAGGCCCTAGGTAGCCCTAAGGGCAGGGTGCAGTGCAGTTAAAATGTTGGACATGTACTTTTAAGTTCCACATGTCCTAGTAATGATAAAACTATTAAATTTGTTTTTCAATAATGCAAGGCTATCTCCCTATCTGTTTGGTGTCCCTGGACACACAATTTAAAATCACAACTTATGGTGACGTTGGATTCTAGATTGTAAGTCTGAAAATGCTACTTTTAGAAAGATGGCATTTTCTTACCTTACCCTTCTGTGCCTCTGCCTCTCTCTGAATGCACATCTAGGTTGGGTGACAGCTGGGCATAGTGTATTCCCTTTAAACACTCACACAAATGGGGAAGGGATGTGGCATTTGCATTCTGACAGCTCATCACCAGGCTGATGGGCCTTCATGAGGTCGATTGGTAGGGAGAAACAATGCATACCCCTGAAAAGGGCTGTGCCTGTCCCCACAGAGAGAGTTGCATACCTCCCTGTAGTGTGTATAGAGCCAGGGCAAAGGCAGGGACTTTGTGAGGTCCAAAGGTCTCTTTGAAGTGTGCCTACTTCAAAGACTAAAATGGGTCTAAGTACTTAGCCTCTGACACCATGTACTCAATTCACTTTGGGGTCCTGAGGAGACTCTGCAACCTTTAATCCAAAGTAACTCAAAGGACTTGCTGGCTTGCCCCCTGTACTTTAAGTCTCAGGGTCAACAAACACTTGGTTTTCATTTTCACTACACTGCTGTAAGAGCCCATTCTGTGAGAACCAGTGCATGAGATAAAGGCTTCGTGCTGTGAAAATCAGAGCTCCGCTCTGCACAAGAAAAGAGCTCTGCGTTGTAAAAATCAGTGATTCAGTCCTCAAACAACAAGGGGCATATTTATACTTGTTTTGCGCCAAATTTGCGTCGTTTTTTTTACGCAAATTCAGTGCAAAACTAACTCCATATGTATACTTTGGCGCTAGACCCGTCTAGTGCCAAATTTATGGAGTTAAAGTCATTTTTTAGACGTGGAAACCTCCATCATGGAATAAGCCCACAGGTGTCCTCCTCAGGCCCTAGGAACACCCCCAGCCACACCATAGGGGCAGCGGAGGATGGGGGACCCCATCCCAGGTAAGTATAGGTAAGTACAGGTAAGTATTTGTTTTTTTTAAGTGCTATTGGGGGCCATGAAGTGGTCTCCCCTGCATGGCACTGGGTGCAATGGCCATGCCCAGGGACCCTGGTCCCCTGTGCTGGCCATTGGAGTGGTGGGCATGAATCCTGTCTTTTCTAAGACAAGAGTCATGTGGTATGGATGGTTCTGCGTCAGAAAATGACTCTAGGCAGGTTAGAGTCATTTTTTTTACTCTGAACTGCCTAACTTCATTTTTTGGTGCAAAGCCCCCTTCTTCCACACCGCCAGCCCCACCCGACTAATGTCATTTCTTTTTATGCTAGCCTACCCTTTGCATCGGCTTGCACCATTCCATAAATATGGTGCCTGGCTGGTGCACAGAAATGGTGCAAGCCGGTGCTAAACGTTTTGGTGAAAAACTGAGTTAGTTCAGTTTTGCGCCAAAAAGTATAAATCAAGACCTTAGTGCTTTGTGTTTCGATCCAGCAAAGGACACACGTTTCTTTGCCGATCTATGGTGGAGTCCTGACTAGTGGCAGCACATCAGCCTAGATCATCATCTTTCTGTAGCCCAGCAGCGCCAGGGCAATACCATGCCCCACCTACAACCTCGACTGTGGGACCCCGCCACGCCCACTTGCTGTAGCACGAGCTGCATGAAGACGGCTCAGCACAGCTTTCTGTAGCACCAGGGAGGAGACTGCAACATTAGAAGCCCTGTCCCCAAGAGATTCAACGCCAGCAGCTCATCTGCATCTCTCTGCCTTGCACAAGAAAAGATACTGTGAATTCCGAGATCCATGAGGTCCCCGCAGCCAACCTACGCAACATCACCGGTGGCTGGGTTTAATTAACGCATACTGGTTTTGAGGGACCGGCCCAAAACTTACCCTTTAAAGACTTGTGGAGCAGTGCTTGCCTGCTCCAGTGCTCAGAAAGTCTCTTTGCCGATCCCCAGTTGGGATCGTTGTAATTGCACTAGGAACCTAATAGAGGTAAAAGTGTTTTACCTACAGTGTAAAAAGCTCATAAATTGAAACGTACTCATTGGATTTTTGTCATTTTAGTCTTGTTTTAGTCAGATTAATATTCTCTATGTTTCCAAACTGTGGGGGAGTCTTTTTGTGGTGCTTTCACTTCGTTACTGTAATTTAAGTTTTGCACAAATACTTTACACATTGCCACTTAAGTTAAGCCTGACTGCTCTATGCCAAGCTACCAGAGGATGAGCACAGATTAATGTAGAATTGTGTGTCTGACTTACCCTTTCTCAGACTGTGGTCCCTACTTCAACAGGGTGAATACCTCTGCCAACTAGAGACCCAATTTCTAACAGCAATGTTGAAAAAAAGTTTAAACACAGGACGTGGGTGACATGCACTCACAAGAACTGTTTAAATCTAAAGAAAAAAGTAGCTCCCACGAGAGATTAAGTGAAGGACACAAGTACATGGGCCATGCTTCATGGAAGGGTTCGGCAGACCAAAGAGAAGTCAAGCCATCATGCGCTGACCACATAGAAGCAGGCATAAAAGAGTGACAATGAAGACAACCAATGGTAAGCAAGGGGCGGGCTATAAGCCCACTGATAGTAAATAAAATGTCTCAAAGAGACAGTACATGCGTCTAGGTAAGACTTACAAACTGAAAGGTGGATAACAAAAAATACTGAATTTCATTACAGTTCTGGAGGCTCCAATTATGCAATAAAACTTTATTGCTGCCCCAACATGCAGCCCTTTAAAGAATATTAATACATCACAAAGACGATATTCCAAAACAGAATATTTAACATCATATAACTCCTTGTCACTAAGCATCTTCTCTCTTTTATTTGCTGCTCCTACACAGTTAAGTACTATGCCCTTTCATATCCTAAGATGTTGTGTCATATTAACCTAACTTTTATTTTTACAGAATATCTTTGGAGGGAAGCGGTTATACATATTGTATACTAGTATTACCTATTTCCTTAATCACTCTGCCAATTTATGGTAGGGTTAACGGATTGGTTTGATGTAATTCTTATTTTTCTTGTTAACGAAGCCTGTGCGTCTCTTTGAACGACACCCAGGCCAAGGGTAGAGGTCGGATCGTGGCCTCTGCGTTAACGGATTATTTGATGTAATTCTTATTTTTCTTGTGAACGATTCCTGCGCGTCTCTTTGAATGAAGCACAGGCCGAGGGCAGAGAGGTCGATTTGTGGCTTGATCGCCACTCGGTCTGGGTGTCTTTAGAGCGATGCACAGGCCGGGGGTAGAGGGCTCAGTTTGTGACCTCCACGCTTCAGGCCTGAGCCGAGCATTGCTCGGAGGATGCGAGGTCTGGAGCGGGGAGGTCTCAGCCGAGCCTCATTCGGAGGAATGACCTAGGATGTAAAGAGCTTGTTTGTGAGCTCGAGTAATTAATAAAATAATTTAACAGGGTGCAAAGAGCTCGTTTGCGAGCTTGATTATTAAACTTACACCCATATTTTTACTTTTTGGTGCTAAAGAAGGTTTGCACCAAAAAGTATAGCACCGGCTAGCGCCATTCCAAGACGCCGGCCAGGCGCCATATTCAAGGAACGGCGCTAGCCGACGCTAAGGCCCTGTTAGCGTCCTTGGAAAGGACGCTAACAGGGCCTGGGAGGCGTAGGGGGAACCGGGGCTTGTGTGGCAAATTATAGCACTACACTGTTTAGAGGCAAAAAATGGCCACTAGGCAGTGTAGCACCATTTGCTGGTGCACAAGCCCCATGGACATGGCTCCTGTCTTATTAAAGACAGGAGCCATGCCCACCACCCCAATGGCCATGTCCCCTGGGCACGGCCATTGGGGCCAGCGCCATGCAGGGGGCCCCAAGTAAGGGCCCTGAGCGGCGTTGGACAAACAAAAAAAAAACTCAAAATCACCTTCGGATGGGTCCCCCATCCGTAGATGACCTCCTGGTGTGGGTGGGTGTGTCCCTGGGGGCAGGGAAGGGCACCTGTGGGCTGTTTCCATGGTCTCTGACCAAGGAAAAAGGCACACAGATCCCCTAACGCCTGCCCTGACCCAGGCATTAAATAATGGCGCTAAGCAGGCTTAGCGCCATTATTTAAGGCCCTCTTTCTCCTGTGCGTGATTTTTACACAGGAGGATAAATAAGGCACTAGGGCCTTTGAGGCATTTTTTGCCCAGGAACGACTACCTTGCATCTCATTGACACAAGGTAGTTTTCCGCAGGCAAAAAATGACGTTAACTCCAATATGTTTAAGCGCCAAAATATAAATACGGAGTTAAGTTTGCCCCGGATTTGCGTTAAAAGAAATGACGCAAATCCAGCTGATTGTTACCCACACCAGGAGGACACCTAAGGATTGGGGGGACCCATCCCAGGTGAGTCCAGGTAAGTATTTTTATTTTTTTTGCAAAGTGCCATAGAGGGGCCTAACTTGGGCCTTCTACATGCCACTGTGCCCAATGGCCATGCCCAGGGGACTTATGTCCCCTGGGCATGGCCATTTGGCTGCAGGGGCATGACTTCTGTCTTTACTTAGACAGGAGTCATGTCCATGGGGGTTGTGCGTGGAAATAAAGATGCTATTCAGGTTAGAGTTATTTTTTTTACTCTAACCTGACTAGCGCCATTCTTTCACGCACAGCCTCCTGTTTCCCCTATGCCTCCCCCACCCGGTTAGAGTCAATAATTTTGATGCTAACTGGCCCTTACCGCCGGCTAGCGTCATAGCTTAAATATGACGCCTGGCTGGTGTCCAGGAATGGCGCTGGCCGGCAGTATACTTTTTGACACAAACCTGTGCTAACGCAGTTTTGCATCAAAAAGTATAAATCAGGGCCTTAGTCTTTTACCTCACATCTCGAGCGCTGAGTCGAGGATACGGACGGGGTCTCATTTTTCATAATAAGGAGGCGTCTCACTAGGTCACGTAGAGCGTTTCCATGGTAACACGCTCCTACCAACGATTAACCCCATGTACTGTTGGGAGTTTTATCTGGTAGGAAGCAGTGCTATTTTTTACCTTTACTTATATTCATATTTAAAAAAAGATTTAAAGGAGAGAGGATAGGAAATGTCTACGAAAAAAACTAAACACCTTTCGAAAGTGGGCGGATTGTGCGCTGCACATGACCATACCCAATCTGAAGATAGCCTGAGTGCTACAAAAAGCTGCGATTAATCTTTGGGTGGCCTGAGCACAACAAAAGGAACAAAGTGTCCAGAGCGGCACACATAGCAGGAGCGACCATGTTGGTGCAATGGATTTAGGTGTCCCCCGCAGCACGAAAATAATTAGTAGCCTATATTGCACAAGAGATAACAGTGTTGATGCTGAGTATAAAGGCTGTAACGAGACTGAAGATGAGGCGGATGAGTATATTTTTGGTCCGCAGAAATTATTGGAGAATGATCTCCTTGATGAGGACTTAGAGCAGCTATCAAATTCACAAAAAAAGGCGATTAGAAATGCTTTGGGTGGGAAAATGTTTAATCCTGCTCCCATTGTCTACCCTAGAGGCTCGGATTGGTGGCCTATGGACCATGTGACTTTGTTTATTAAGTTCTGGATCCGCAAATCCCTTGATAAGGAGATGCAGAACTTACTGACGACCAAATGTCGAAGCCCGTTCATTGACAAAAATTAGGGATAACACCCAATTTGGACCCGGAACATCTGAGTTTCCTTTTTAAATCAGGAAAAGGTCCTAGGAAAGGTCTTGAGTGTTGCCTCAAACAATGCCAGGACAGGTTACTAGACATCCTGGGTCCCCTGGCCAGAATCTTAGATATGGCTGAGGGAGCCTCACTTAAGCGTATTCCTGAAGATTTAGAACTTCACCGTGGTTGGAGTCAACAGACCTTATGCCTCCATGGCAATGCTAATGCTAGTCTGATTGCTGAAAGAAGGGGAGCCATTTTTATGAAAAATAGCTCAAAGTTGGGGGACCTTGCCAACAAAGAGATTCCAGGAGAGCCAAATTGCCTTCTATTTGGTGACAATTTTATAAAGACCTTGGGTAAATACAAATCTACATTTACTGCATTTAATAAGGTACAGTCTAATATGAGGAAAATGTTGAACAAAATAGGTTTTCGGAAGGGCTGACAGGAGGGGACTGGCTGCAGCCAGGGAATGCCAACGTCCCAATACTACTGACAGGACCAGCGGTGATATGGATGAATTTTCAGAGCAACAAACATTTCTACCCGCAAAGAGGTGGAGCTTCATGATCAAGAGGCAACAGGACAGATCCCGAGGATCTGGAGAACAAGGTAAGTCCTCCTATTGGTTTTATGAAGTAGGAGGACGCATGGGCATTAGACACTGTAAGGGGATTCAAAATAGACTTCTGTCAGAATCCATTTCAGGATCACCATCCAAGAGGATTAGCACTGAGTCAGGAACAACAGGCATTGGTAGATGCAGAGGTCTCACAAATGTTGCTCAAAGGAGCAATATGCAAAGTCAGAGACTCAGAAAGAGGTTTTGTAAGTACTGTTTTCTTGGTGAGGAAGTAGGACAAGGGTTGGCAATCTATAATAAATTTAAAGGGGTTGAACAGATTTCTACCTTACAGACACTTTCAGATGGAAGGGATCCATCTTCTACTATACATTTTACAGGGAAAAGACTGGCTAGTGAAGTTGGATCTAAAGGATGCCTACTTCACCACACCTATGGACTCAAACTCACAGAAGTATCCGTGGTTCAGTTGGAAAGGTGTCTTGTACCAATTTTGCTGTCTTCCATTTGGTCTGTCATCAGCCCCTTGGTGTTTCACCAAAGTCCTATGTCCCATAGTCGTTTTCTTGAGGAATCTTGGTGATTTATCTGGATGATATGTTGCTGATGTCTCAAGGTCAGGGAGATTTGTTGATGCACTTGACATTGACAAAAGATCTCTTGCAAAAGCTAGGCTTTATTATCGTGGGTGACATGCACTCACAAGAACTGTTTAAATCTAAAGAAAAGGTAGCTCCCACAAGAGATTAAGTAGAAGGTCACAAATATTTGGGCCATGGTTCATGGAAGAGTTCGTCAGACCAAAAGGAAGTCAAGCCATCATACTCTGACCACATAGAAGCAGGCATAAAGGAGTGACAATGAAGCCAACCAATGGTAATCAAGGGGCGGACTATAAGCCCACTGATAGTAAATAAAATGTCTTAAAGAGACAGTACATGCGCTGTCTAGTTAAGATCTACAAACCGAAAGGTGGATAACAAAAAACACAGAATTCTCAAATAACATTATAATTTGTCAGAAAATAGTGTAAGGCAGTTCTCATCAAAGCCCAAGAGTGTAAACCAGGCTCCCAGTCCCCAAACAGAGCAGGCCCTAGGATTACTAAACTTGGAGGACCCCTCAACCCCATGCTAGAGTGAGTGTTGCATAAAAAATGCCATGGTAGGTCCAAACAGTAAACAGCAATTTTGGTCTAGCTGCTGCCTGTTGTTTAAGAAGTGCTGACAGGGTAACTTTCCCAAGCAAAAATAAATAAATTTGCAAAGTGTAGCATATGTTGTTGTTGGCTGAACGAAAATGTTTCTCAGTGTCTATATGTAAAAGTGAGCAGAGAAAGAAAGACACAAGAGCAGAGAGGCCTTCAAGAGAGGCAACAGTAGGTGAAATTGCAGACAAAAAGAGGCCACTTGAGAGAGATAAGTTGAAAGGGAAAGGTAAGGAAAAGACATATACATGTATAGAGAAATGTGTGCTGAGAGAGTAAGTGAGAGATGAAGAAAGAGAGGTAAAAAGCACCAACAAGAATTGACAAGGAAGAGGTAAAAGACAGGCAGAGTAAGAAAAAATTGCAGTATAGAGTAGTAGAGTAGGAAGACAATACAGAGCAAAGGCAGAGTTGGAGAGGTGTTTTGGGCAGTCAGGTACTGAAATGCACAGCCAGACACACCCTTGCTGCCTTAGAGGTCACTGAAAAACTGATGTGTGTGTGTATATATATATATATATATATTTTTTTTTTCAAACAAATTGCCCAAAGACAGAGATGCACTCAATATTACAGTCCACAATAATTGACTCAGAACAAACCCAGGTGAAAGTTCTTGACATTGACAAAAGCCCAACTCTTTTCGGAACAACTTCTTTCCTCATGGGACTAGACAATTCAACTGAAACCTCTCACAAGTTTAAATAATTCCACCGCCAGTGGGCCTCTAGGTGAGTCTGTGCAAATGCAAGTGGCTTAATAATCTTACCCTTTAGTAGTGGTCGAATTGCCTCCATTTACAGGCTTGTTCCTTTGTAGTATCCACAGCCGAAATGTCCCATAATCAGAAAACAGTTCTATGAACGGACCCGCAGCTTCCATGGTGGTGCAATCTCCATGGGTGGGGCCGCCGGTATCGTATTCCAAACAAATTGCCCAAAAACAGAGATGCACTCAACATTATGGTCCACATTTGTTGACTCAAAACAAACCCAGGTGAAAGTTCTTGACCTTGACAAAAACCCCAACGCGGAACAACTTCCTTCATCATGGGGCCAGGCAATTCAACTGAAACCATTCGTAAGTTTAAATCATTCTGCCCCCAGTTGGCCTCTAAGTGAGTCTGTGCAATTAGAAGTGGTTTAATAATCTAACCCTTTAGTTGGGGATAAAAGGCCTCCAATTACAGGTTTGCTCCTTTGTTGTATCCATAGCCAAAATGTTCCATAATCAGAAAACAGTTCTCTGAATGGACCCGCAGCTTCTACAATGGTGCAATCTTCCCAGCCAGGCCGCCGGTATGGTATTGCAAACACATTGCCCAAAGACAGAGATGCACTGGACATTACGGTCTACATTTATTGACTCAAAACAAACCCAGATGAAAGTTCTTGATATTGTCAAAAACCCCAACGCGTTTCAGAACAACTGCCTTTCTCATGGGGCCAGGCAATTCAGCTGAAACCACTTGGAAGTTTAAATCATTCTGCCTCATTGGGCCTCTAAGTAAGTCTGTGCAAATGTGAGTGCTTTAATAATCTTGCCCGTTAGTAGGAGTTGAAGTGCCTCCACTTACAGGTTTGTTCCTTTGTAGTAAAAATACTGAAACACTTTTTTTACCACTAAAGAGGATGGTAGATAGGTTTTCTGTTGTGTTTTACCTTGTGGAATGCTGGGCATGCAACAGAGAGCCTCTCCGCTAGTGAGGTTCTACGTGATTGGTTAAGAACTCTGGGACGAGGGTTCCATGGCAGTTGATCTGAGCCAGAGATGTGTGTGCCTGCCCTGGTTGGTGGTATTGAGAATAAACTTGCTTCACCTAAACTTACATGGTGTACCAAATCGTAACACTGGCGACGAGCCACCAACCTTGAACCCACTGATCTGTGTGCCATGGCGTCTCCCTTGGATTTCTCCTGAATTTCCCATGGTGGCTTCGCTCCGCAATCCTGTTGGGCACAATTTTCCGTTTTGTTGCGGCGGAGCGGAGACGGAGCATCTGTGGAGCCTCAGCGCCCTTTCTCAGGCCACGGAGGCATGAGCGGTCAGCTGGTGGCTGTTACCTGGGGCCCGCTGCCGAGGCAGCTGGTGGCTGTTATCTTAGCCCGCTACTGGAGGGCTCCGGCGTCTTCCTCCAGCCAGTGACGCGGTCTCGGTGCCCTGGGTGGCACCTCTGGATCATTTTAGGCAGCGTTTCTTCTCGACGCGCGAGGCAACCGTGCACGCGCGTAGTGGACAACTGTTTACTCACGTTCACGTCTCGAGCGTTCTAAGACTCGAGACGTGCATTTCCTGTTGGGAGACTAGACCTTTTACTTCCTTTTACTCGCGGAATGGCCATTCTCTGCTGCCATTTTTTAGGCATTTCCTTGTTTCTTTGCCTGAACAATTTACCAAGCACAATCTTAGCAAACGTGTCAAGTTGCTAGTGACACATTTCACATTTTAATCGTCACAATGGCCACACCTGCGATGACACAACCACCTGCTTTCTTGTCTGACAAAGGTGAGCCAATTCTACCTTGGAAATGTTGGAAGAACCTTTTTGACTCCTAATTAATAGCAATGGGGGGGAATTCTCTCCAGCAAGAAAACAAGCTGTTCTTTTACACAATTTGGGAATTTAAGGCAGGAACATTTATGACAGTCTTGAAACATTGCCTATTGGAGGGGCGGAGGGAGAACCCAGGGATATTTATGAAATGTCCGTAGCAATGTTGGCGGCACACTTTGAATCTAAGCTCAATTTTTTATTAGAGAGACGCAAATTTTTTGCAAGGACTCAAGGGAAACTGGAGAGTGTTGGGAACTTTGTTGCTGCCCTACGTACACTGGCACGCACTTGTGACTTTGGTGATATCACTGATTCCCTCATTCGTGACCAACTAGTGCGCTGTACCAACAACAAGCGGGTTCAGGAGAAACTGTTGACAAAGAATCCTGATCTGAGGGAAGCTATTGCCATAGTTGAGGGGATGGAAAGCACCAATAACTGGATTAGGGAAATGAATGACTAAGAAGGGTGTAGCTCGGGTACTGTACAGATGACACAGGTTCAAGAGGAAGTTTTAAGAATAAGCACTGACAGCAAAGCACCCGTATCTTCACAAGAGAAGAAGAGGGAAAATAAGCATTCAGGAACACGTTGTTACCATTGTGGCAATCCCGGACACACAGCGAATAATTCAAATTGTTATGCACGTAACTCAGTATGTAGGAAGTGTGGGAAGAAAGGCCACTATGCAAGAGTTTGCAGTAGTGATAAACAGCATAGTGTGGATTCTGTTACAGAAATTGTCAACAAGATGATTTTGTGTGTGAAAACTGATATTAACCAAGTGGGAGATAACGCTGGGATGTGGATGAAGGTCCCATTGCCATACCTGAATGTACTATGAAGTTAGATGACAAAGTTGTTAAGGTTTTAGCAGACTCAGGGTCTCCTTACACTATGGTAGGTGATAGGAATTGGCAAGTAATTTTTGGCGAAGATTGTAATTCCCTAACTAAACCTGATATTAATCCAGTGAGTTATGGTGGGACTAAAATTTATGTAATTGGATACAGGGTTATGAAAATCCAATTCTAGGATAAGACTACAATTGGTAAGGTTTATGTAGCAAAACGGGGGGACAATCTTCTAGGTTGGCGCCACCAGCGAGATATGGGAATTAAACTGGACCCTAACTCTGACTGTCAAGTTATGGTAGTAAACGATGAAAATACAAGCCTTGAGATTATTAAGTATTTAGTGATAAATTAGGGTGTCTGAACAACTTCGAGCATAAGATTATACTCAAAAGGAATGCTGTTCCTTCTGTGCACAAAGTGAGAAGGGTTCCAAAACTGATGATGGAACCTCTCAAGATGGAATTGAACAAACTGTTAAATGCTGGGGTGATTGAAGAAATTGAATCCTCTGAATGGCTGGCCCCAATAGTTTTAGCACCCAAGGAGGCCGGGAAACAGATCCGCATGTGTGTGGATCTTAGAGATCTTAATAAACACATATGGGTGGACCGCCAACCCTTACCCAATATTCCTGAAGAATTATCTTCTTTGGGAGGTTCGAAAATTTTCAGTGTGTTGGATTTGTCTTCAGCTTACCACCAGATTGTCTTACATCCCGAATTGTATCAATTCCTAAGAATGCAGTTTGGGCTGGCTTCAGCAGCTGCTTACTTCCAGCATGTCATAAAAAAAGTCTTGGAGGGAATTTCTGGAATTTAGGGCCATATTTATACTTTTTGACGCAAAACTACGCTAACGCAGTTTTGCGTGAAAAAAATTAGCGCCGGCTAACACCATTCTGAAGCGCAATGCGGGCGCCGTATTTAATCAATGACGTTAGCCGGCGTTAGCTGCCGGCGCTGCCTGGTGTGCGTGGAAAAAAACGACGTACACCAGGCAGCGCCGGCGTAGGGGGATATGGAGCTTGGGCGCCAAAAAATGGGGCAAGTCAGGCTGAGGCAAATTTTTCGCCTCAACCCGATTTGCACCATTTATTTCGACTCCCAACCCCCATAGAAATGACTCCTGTCTTAGCAAAGACAGGAGTCATGCCCTCTTGCCCAATGGCCATGCCCAGGGGACTTCTGTCCCCTGGGCATGGTCATTGGGCATAGTGGCATGTAGGGGGGCACAAATAAGGCCCCCCTATGCCACAAAAAAAAAAAAATGACTTACCTGAACTTACCTTAATGTCCCTGGGATGGGTGTCCTCCTGGGGTGGGCAAGGGTGACAGGGGGTGTCCCTGGGGGCATGGGAGGGCACCTCTGGGCTCCTTCAGAGCCCACAGGTCCCTTAACGCCTGCCTTTTCCAGGTGCTAAAAAACGGCGCAAAAGCGGGCGTACATAATTTTTTTTGACCCGCCCACTCCCGGGCGTGAATTTTGCCCGGGAGTGTAAATACGGCGCACATGCCTCGGAGTCAATTTTTTAGACGGGAACGCCTACCTTGCATATCATTAACGCAAAGTAGGTGTCCACGCAAAAAAATTACGCAAACTCCATGGACTTTGGCGCTAGACGCGTCTAACGGCAAAGTATAAATATGGAGTTAGTTTTGCGTCGGAATTGTATAAAAAAAAACGACGCAATTCCGGCGCAAACGGAGTATAAATATGCCCCTTAGTTTTTTCAGGACGATATTTTGGTCCATGGTAAGACTGTAAGTGACCATGATAAAATTTTGAGAGAAGTGTTGAGTAAACTAGCCCGGTTGGGTCTGACTGTAAAAAAGGAAGAATGCAGGTTCAGAGTCACTTCGGTGACTTACCTTGTTCATACTATATCAGGTGAAGGGATTAAACCCAAATTGGAGCTAGTTAATTCTATTATTCGAGCACCTGAACCCAAGGATAAGGATGGTGTTAGATCTTTCTTGGGTTTAGCGGAATATTACTCCAAGTTCATTGCTAACTTTTCAAGTGTAGTTCAGCCCTTAAGGTCCCTCCTTAAAAAAGGGAGTGAATTCAATTGGTCAGATGATTGTGTGTCTGCATTTACTTTTGTCAAGAATTGTATCAGCAAAATGCCCACCCTGGGACATTTCAATGCGTTTGCTAAAACCATCCTGTACACAGATGCAAGTGTTAATGGGTTGGTAGCAGTTCTAACCCAAAGAATAGACTATGAGGAAAAGGTGATTGCCTTTGCATCCCGTTCTCTTAAGGAAGCTGAACAGCACTATTCAGTCATAGAGAGGGAGGCACTTGCATGTATGTGGGCAATCAAACATTTCAAATTCTATTTGTGGGGTTTACCTTTTGTTGTGAGAACAGACCATAGACCCCTGGTCCAAATCTTTTCCTCCAAAACAAGTGAAGAATTAACACCTAGGATAAAAAGGTGTATGGAGGGATTGATGGAATACAATTTCTCAGTAGAGAATATATCTGGTTCAAGGAATACTGTGGCGGATTTCTTATCACGAGCCTCAGTTGACAGTGATGATGAGTCAGAAGATGCTTGTGTGATCAATTGGGTGAGAGAAGTGGCCATAACTGAGGAAGAGTGGAAGTGTGCGGCTGAACAGGATCCTGACAGGAAAATACTTGAGGAATTTGTTGTGAGAGGTTGGCCAGAGTTTAAGGATATTTCTGATTCCCTGAAGAAGTTTTGGAATGTAAGGGAAGAACTTTGCTTAAGTAGGGGTGAGCTGTTCAGGGGTACCAAGTCTATACCCCCTGCTGGTGTGAGGAGTAAGATAATTAACTTGACTCATGAAGGTCACATGGGTAGGAATCTGACCAAATCCAGGTTGAGGGCAGTGTGCTAGTGGCCGGGTTTGGACCTCGAAGTGGAGGCTAACGTGAAGGATTGTATATCCTGTGCACGCAGTGATAAGAGCAAGGTGGCGGTGAAAGCTCCACTTTCCCCCGTAGAAATTCCCGAGAAGCCTTGGTTGAAATTGGGACTTGATTTCATGGGTCCTTTCCAATTGCTGCCAGCCAATGAGCGTTATGTCATGCTTATTGTCAATTATGCATCAAAATGGGTAGTGACTAAATGTGTGAGTACTATAGATACAAGGACTGTAATCGAGTTTCTTAAGGAAGAGTTTTCTCGACGGGAAGGTGTACCTAGCCATTTAGTTACAGACAATGGTGTGCAGTTGACGTCTCAAGAAATTACTTTTTTTTTTATCCTTGGCCGTTGTGCATTTGAGGACAGCTTTGTATTTACCTCAGGCCATTGGTCTTGCAGAGCGCATGAATAGGATGGTAAAATCTTGTGTTCAAAAGGCGGTTGAGACCTGGGTTCCGTTAGTTGAACTTCTTTGACATATGTTGTGGGCACACCGCAATACACATAATAGTATTATTGCTATTGCTCCTTTTGAGTATATGAGGGGCAGGTCAGGATGTACCAAAATGTTTCCAGCATGGATTAGGAACAAACTGGGGCAAGAAGAACTTGATTATGGAAAATTTAACATGACATCAAATATGATGTCTCCAATGTTAAATGGAGGGAAGGTGACATGGTACTGGTAAAAAACCCTGGGTTTGAAATAAAGGGAAGATCAAGTTTCAAGGGCCCTTTCCGCATCAAGGAGGTAAAAAGGAATGTGGTTGTTCTGGATAATAATGATGTGTGGAGCATGTCCCGGATTGTGAAGTGGAGAAATTCTGTGGAGGATTCTGATACCCAGGAGGACTCTTAACGTTACCCCTCGAATGAACCCAATGCGCCAGTACATCCCAAGGTTCGCTCCAGACCGCAGTGGTTGAAGGACTATGGGGGTCATTCTGACCCTGGCGGTCATGGACCGCCAGGGCCAACGACCGCGGGAGCACCGCCAACAGGCTGGCGGTGCTCCCATGGGCATTCTGACCGCGGCAGTACAGCCGCGGTCAGAAACGGGAAACCGGCGGTGTCACGCCGGTTTCCCGCTGCCCAAGGGAATCCTCCATGGCGGCGCTGCAGGCAGCGCCGCCATGGGGATTCCGACCCCCTTACCGCCAGCCTGGCTCTGGCGGTTTTGACCGCCAGAACCTGGCTGGCGGTAACAGGTGTCGTGGGGCCCCCTAACAGGGCCCCACCAAGATTTTCAGTGTCTGCCAAGCAGACACTGAAAATCGCGACGGGACCCGTCGCACCCCTTCCACTCCGCCGGCTCCATTCAGAGCCGGCATCCTCATGGAAGGGGGTTTCCCGCTGGGCTGGCGTGCGGCCTTCTGGCGGTCACCCGCCAGCCCAGCGGGAAACTCAGAATGACTGCCGCGGTCTTTCGACCGCGGTACGGTCTTCTGGCGGTTCCCGCCAGGCGGGCGGCTTCCGCCGCCCGCGGAGGTCAGAAGGACCCCCTATGTATCTTAATACCTTGTAATGCACACATTAGAGTATTGTATGTTTATTTTCTAGATATTTTTGTTGTTTTATCATTTATCCCTTTAATTGTGTTTGTAATATGGGTAAGGGGGATGTGTTGTGTTTTACCTTGTGGAATGCTGGGCATGCAACAGAGACCCTCCCCGCTAGTGAGGTTCTACGTGATGGGTTAAGAACTCTGGGACGAGGGTTCCATGGCAGTTGATCTGAGCCAGAGATGTGTGAGCCTGCCCTGGTTGGTGGTATTGAGAATAAACTTACTTTACCTAAACTTACTTGGTGTACCGAATCGTAACAGTTTCCCTTCATTGTATTAGGGCCCATGATACCCTTTCGACATCGCCGAGAGATAGCATAAGTATGAAATCAAGTTCTGCACTTTCAATAGCATTCGCCTAGATTACGAGTGGCTGGTTATTTCCAGTGGGCCCAGAAACAGAAGTTACCCGGCCCATCAGAATTAGAAACCGTGGTGCTTCACATGGAGATGTTGGCTACTACTAAAAGCTAAAACACAATGGGAAAACATGCAGGGATCGGTACAGCAACACATTCCTGAATGTTATTCTCTAAAGACTTGAAATACTCATAATTTCTCCACCACAGCAATTACCAGAGTCCCTGTAATTCTGATAATTCCGGGGCATAGAAATGATGGGGACTACTCTGGGCAACTCTTTGCACCAGTGCAAAGAGGCATTGACTGCTGTAAAATCTTGATACAGTATTTACTTTCCAGTGCAAATTCTTTTTATGCAGAAACGTAGCACTTAGAGTAATTAAAATAAGGCTTTGTGCTGCTTTGCTTCAAGGGTACATGGGCACTCCCACACTCTTACCTATGCTTTAGATGTCAAGTTCTATCAACTAAAATTGTTAGCCAGGACTCTGCAAAAAAATGTACTCTTCAGGCAGGTGCTAAATATGAAAAATCTTTTAATTGCTCCTACTTTTGTCTAGGCATAGTACAACTGCCAGTGAAAAGGCTATGCTAGAGATTACGCACACATGAGGGGAAAAATACCCACAGGGAGTGAGCAAGACTGTAAATTCCGGCTCTGTATGAGATGTGAGCCTGTAACTTTTGTTGGAAGTAAAGATTAGCCCTGCACACTAAATTCAGTGGGTTTGTGTAATCTGTGTGATAGCTCGACTTCATGATGACTAATAAAGGCTGGAATTGGAGGACCACCTGGAAGAGGCCCCTTCATCATACATTGCATTGGGGTCCTATAGGTTTCCTTGCGCCATTTCGCAATACCTACTGAAAACAATACATTGTGTACTCAACATACCTGACTGTTTCACACTGTGAAACGTAATACAAAATATATTGATGCATTCAATCTCCACATACAATTACTTTATTTGCTGCTGAACTACAAAAATGTCTTCGCCCACAGAATCCTTCAATCAAAGATCAAACATGGCAAACATTCTTCAAGGTTCATTTTTTTCAAAGATGCCACTAACACAACGTTTGCCTCTCATCTAAAGTGAATTTGAACTGACATCGGAAGCTGGCCTATTTGAAGTTGTCAAAAACCCACCACCACCACACTGCTTTAAATATCATGCTAGCCAGTCTCATTAAATCTAACTTTTATCTCTTCAACAACTTTGGTGCTTTCTCATCAACATGTCACTGCAAAACGCATTCTTCTCTGGGCCCCCCTAAATTGTACAAATCATACCTATGATAAAAAAAATCCTCTACAGACACAAAAGTGCTCTCCAACTTCAGACGTATCTCAAACCTACTATGGCTAGCTAAGGTGAATGAGAACATACTTGCACCTTATTCATCAAGTTTCGCAGACTTCACAGCACAGAAACAGCAATTCTGGAAATAATAGATGATGCTCCCTCCATCATTGACCCAAGTTTTCTAGTTCTCCTTGAGCTGACCACAGCCATTGGTACCGCAAAATCATGTACACATTTGATCATCACTTAAATATCACATAGACGGGCATATTTACAAGCCCCTTGCACCACCTTGCGTCACCCTAGCATAATTCTTTTTTATGCTAAGGCGGCGCTAAGGTGGCCTTTTCCCTGCATCAAATTCACCAAGTGGTGCACTGTTTGCAGTGCGCCACTTTACGACCCCTTGCGCCACATACTGCATGTGTCAGGCATGACATATGCAGGGGAGAGTTTTGAGGCCAAAAAAATGGCACGGTGTAATTTACAAGATTTCACTGTGCCATTTTTTCCATAATTTTTAATGCCTGCTCAAGGCAGGCATTACAATGACACACCCATTATAACCTATGGGCCACCCTGTGCTTTGCTGCACTAGAATAAAAAAATTTGATGCTAGCGCCACAATAGTGTCAAAAAGGTTCACGCTATTGTGCTAACGACTGCCATTGTGTACCGTATTAAAAATAATAATGGTGTTGTTAGGTGGTGGTAGGAGGACGTAGGACATCAGGACCAATACACCACTTTCTTGTAAAATGTCCAATAGTGTGTTTTAACGATTCTCTTCATGCCTTTCTGACCGAAAACACCTAATGAGGAATGGCAATTACAGTTCTGACGTTGCAACTATTTCCTCTGGTGTTCCATTGTAGCCTCTGCCCATTTCATCACTTATAAGGAGCCAAGGACAATGCTAGTCAAAGGAGAAAATATCCCAAGACATCAATATGCTGATAATACTCTTCTATATCTGAGAATATCATTGTTCCATGACAAAGAAACTCTTAAAGCCTGCCTGTCTAAACGTCAGTAATAAATGTACCATAACTACTAGCTCTACATCCTGAAGAAACCAAAGGTATTTTCCTTTTTGGATCAATTTACCTTAAGACGCAGCTCAACTGGATTACAATCAATTTATTTTTCTCTAACTTCAAGGAAATGCCTGGCTATTTGACTAGACAACCAGCTTAAAAAGCCATCTTGTGCAGCACACCCAGCTTACAATGCCTGACCTATCCTTTCGTCCTTAAAAAATATTAAACCCATTTCACACTGGCTCGACATGCTCTTGTCTTGTCTCGTATTGATTATGGCCACTGACGTCTGATAAGAGACCCAAAATGTATACTTGAGTCATTAAAAGCAGTTCTACATTCAGCAGCCACACTGGCTTCCTTTCGGGGCAAGAATGAAATCCAAAGCTTTCTGTTTTTTTGTGTTTTTAAACCACGAAATTCTGACACCAAAGAACTGTAAATCTATTTTTATCTGGTGCAATGACCACCATCTGGAATTTTGTTGTCTAAAGATGCACCAGGAGTGTTAGACTTGGCATCCTTAGCGTGGTCTCCCCTAACTTTTTGCATCTGTTTCCCAGGTTGTTGATTTGTGCTGGGCTCTGTTTTTGCTGTTTTTGTTACTCTGGGCACTTTAACACTGCTATCCAGTGCTAAAGTGCAAGTGTTCCTATACAAAATGGATATGTAATTGGTTCATCCATGATTGTCATATTTGATTTCTGGTAAGTCCCTAGTACAGTGCACTAGAGGTGCCCAGGGCCTGTAAATCAAATTCTACTAGTGGGCCTGCAGCACTGGTTGTGCCACCGACATTTGTAGCTCTGTAAACATGGCTCGGACCTTCCACTGCAGTGTCTGGGTGTGCAGTTTTAAACTGCTAATTCGACCTGGCAAGTGTGCCCACTTGCCAGGCCTAAACCTTCCCTTTTCTTACACATAAGACATCCCTAAGGTAGGCCCTAGGTAGCCCCATGGGCAGGGTGCAGTGTATGTTTAAGGTAGGACATATACTAATGTGTTTTATATGCCCTAACAGTTAAATACTGCTAAATTCAGTTTTCGCTGTTGCAAGGCCTATCCCCCTCATAGGTTAACATGGGGACGGCCTTTAAATATGATTAAAGCTTAGATTCCCTTTGGGAGCTGATAGACATGTGGAGTTTGTGGTCTCTGAGCTAACAATTTAAAAATACATCTTTTAGTAAAGTTGATTTTAAGATTGTGTGTTTGAAAATATCACTTTTAGAAAGTGAGCATTTTCTTTCTTAAACCATTCTGTGACTTTGCCTGTTTGTGGATTCCCTGTCTGGGTCATTTTGATAGTTGGGCTGTTTGTACGTCTCTCTAGACAGTGACACAAAGGGAGCTGGAGTGTAGCCTGCATATCCTGATGAGCCATCTGTGCTAGGAGGGAGAGGAGGAGTGATCACTCACACCTGAAAGGGCTGTGCCTGCCCTCACACAATGCAGTCTCCAACCCCCTGGTGTGTGTCTGGGGCCTGGTCTGGGCAAGGCAGGATTTCACAAACAAGATAGACTTTTCTTTGAAGTAGGCCTACTTCAAAGGGCAAAATGGGTATAAGAAGGGCACCCAAAACCACAGACTTTAGATCACTTCTAGAAATCAAGAGGAACCTCTGCATGGAGAACAGCTGAAGAGCTGAGGAAGAAGAGGTGCCCTGCCTGTGACTGTGCTTTGTGGAGCTATCTTGCAGTTGCTGCTTCTGCCTGTGGAAGGGGACAAAGACTGGACTTTGTTGTACATTCCTGCTTGTGAAGAACTCTCCAAGGGCATGCAACTGAGCTTGCCTCCCGTTGATGAAGTCTCAGGGCCATCAAAGACTTCCCCTGCCAGCATCTGGACTCTCTGTGAGACTCCTGCCCTGCCAAGGGGTGCCCTATCCAGTTCCTGGGACCTTGAAAGGTGAAGCTGGCAGACCAAGGTTGGAAATCCACACACAGACCGCCATACAGGGAAATTTGAGGCTGAAATCGGGGCTTGGTCTGCAGCGCTGCTGGGAAATCGATGCACGCGGCCAGAGAAACGACGCGCTGCATCGCTGACAGAGGCTGCAATGATGCAACATCACTGGGCGTGGAAAAACAGCACAAGCCTGCCCGGACCCGAGGTGTTTTGTCTGGATCGACGCATCTCTCTCCTGCGGGGAGAAACGACACACGACCACGCTTCCAGGTGAGAAATCAACGCCCCACTAACCTTTTTGGACGCACACTCGCCTGTGCATGGTATTTTGACGCTACCCAGGTACTTTTCAAAGCTAACAGTGTTATCATTGTTTTCTCAAGGATTTAAGACTCTTTTTGCTTTTTAATTAATAACTTGACTTGTGTTTATTGTATTTTTGTCATTTTGGTCTTGTTTTGTTTAGATAAATATTTTCTATTATTCTAAACCTGTGTTGTGTCATTTTGTAGTGTTTTCATTAAGTCACTGTGTGTGTTGGTACAAATACTTTACACCTAGCACTCTGAAGTTAAGCCTGCCTGCTCATGCCAACCTACCAAGGGGGTGAGCGGGGGTTAGCTGAGGGTGATTCTCTTTTACCCTGACTAGAGTGAGGGTCCTTGCTTGGACAGGGGGTAACCTGACTGCCAACCAAAGACCCCATTTCTAACAAGGTACATTCTATTATTCGGAAAAAAATGCATCTCTTTCAACTCCACTTGAACCTTTACTTTCTCTCTCTTTTACAAACACTGGACTCTTTTGGCTGCCTGCTTCCTTCAACCTTTCCATTACTTTGAGTGCACTTTAAAAAAATATATATATTTCACAGAAACATGACTTTTACCAACACTTTTAAGTTAACTTGGAACTAGTGATGCCCACTTCAGGTACATAGTATAATCTATGCATACTAACCATATTACATTGTACAATTTTCTTGTATAATCTTACATAAAACATGTCATGATATGACCTCCATTCCACATTTGAGACCAATGGTCTACTCTAACCGTGACCAGTCTCTCGGAATCTTCTGATCTCCATTGCTGGTTAAACACTGTCACATTTTAATCACGTCACAAGCCATCCATTCCTATAAAAATTCATCCACCATCTCCAGATTCTCAAAACCTTTGGGGACAGCCCTTGCTCTCATACATCACTTTTTTCAGTCCCATGTATTTGTTTGTTCATACCTGTGCACCATTCATGGATGGGCAGAATTATTTTTGTACCTTATTTATTCGCCAATTCCCTTTTAGCAGCTATTAGTTTCAACATGCAGAATGTGACCTTGCTTCTCGTTTTGTCGGTAATCCTCTATTGAGGCAGTATTTTTGTTTGCAGGTCCAGGCCTGCAGCGTGGGATTCAGCCCCCACTGCCATATGATTCAAGCCACTGTCCGCCGCCCCTCTCCATCACACACCTCTGGACCCCCAAGAGAAGGTGGCTGCCGCCAGTTGCGAGTCTCCCCTGTTCTGCATTGGATTTCCCCAGCTCGGGTCAATGTCGCACCCTTGGCTCATAAACCTCATTTGGCAGATTGAATCAGCCCCTTGTTGTTTGTGTACAGGTATTCCTATTTCTTTCCAGGCACCGCATAGCCACTGGCCCTCAGGTTCCATCCACCTTTGTTCACAGCAGAAAGATTTTCTTTTTATTTAGAAGAGTTTTTACAAGACATTTGTGTACCAAATGCTGCTGCTGCCATCCGTTGACTGCTGCCATCTTGCAGGCCACACCTCCCTATGTTGAGTATAAGTTGGCTCTCCCTTATTAACATTCCTCTTTTGACCGCCTCTTGTGAACTCACTGGACAATATTTTACGGCACTAAAGGGCTAATTTTCTAAGAAGTGGTGTGGCACTTCACCAAGTCTGGCAGCACCGTGCTGCGTCACTTTAGAAATGCAATGATGCACCATATTTAATACAATACAGTGCACCCTGTGTTCTCCCCTGCTACGGTGCTAAATTAGCTCCCTAGAGCCAACCCACACACCCTTGCACTATAGTGCAAGGGTGCCTGCGTTGCAGGGAATGATTGTTTATGTGGCGGAAGGTGCATTCTGCATTCTGCAGCACACATAAAAGTAGCACATCATCATAATTTAATAATTGTCTGTGTGCAGGAAGGGACACCTTCCTGCACATAAACTATCATTAATGGCGTTTTGCTCTTTCTATGTGTTCTGCAGAATGCAGCACACATAGAAAAAGCAAAACCGAGAAATAAAAGGCCCTAATTTACAAGGGCATTGCGCCACTGGAACATCACTTTTACCAACGTCCAGTGGCGCAATGCCCTGCTCCATATTTACAAAGCGGTGTTAAGCCACTTTTTGTGGCTAAATGCCGCTTTGTAAGTACAGCCCCTTTACATTCATCACTCTGTTTGAAAGGGGCTTCCAATGGGTGTTGCTGTGGGTGATCCACTGTGACACCCATTGACACAGGGGCGCACTGTATTGTATTACCCTGCACCAAATTTGGCAGCGCTGTGCTGCGCCACTTCTTAGTAAATGATGCCCAAAGTATTTCTCCTCGTTGCACCATGCCAACGCTACCCCTGGGGCAGTGTTAGTTTTTGGCTCTGCCTCAGGTTTACGAATTCTCATAAATCTGGGGCAGCATCAAAATGCAATGGGTGTTGCATTGGAAAACCCAGATCAACATTCATTGGACACCCCTTTCATGCAAAGTGATGCGTGTAACGGGATCATATTTACAAAGTGACATTAAGCCACAAAAAATGACTTAACGCCGCTTTGTAAATATGGGGCAGGGCATTGCACCATGGAACATTGGTAAAAGTGACGTTCCAGTGGTGCAATGCCCTTGTAAATGAGGGCCTAAGAGTTAGATTGTCACTTTCCTGCACAATGTCTCTGCCCTCTTATCCTATACTTCACTACGCTACTAATATGTAATTTATTTTCAGCTGTATTCAACTACTAGTATACTCTATCTTCTTATTGTCCCACAAAGGTTTCCAAGCTATTATTACTTCTTACCTTCTTCTCATTAAAGCATTTCATACTTATAACATCTCTTGCCTTTCCCATGAACTCTGGGACTATCTTGCTCCCTGTTCGTGGCGAGATCTCCTTTTCTTCCTTTTCTGCTTTGAAACCATGATTTAAATACTTTCTCAGTTTTTTTCTGGAAATTTTTTATGAGTTATTTAAAGTTCCTTATTATGAGACTTGCTTCTCATCCTGTTAGCCTTTTTCTTGGTAAATCACTTCTGTGTTTATTGCTTCCCGTTCGAATACATTTTCTTTGTTCAGCAATATTATGGTCCTCAGAATTGCATGAAAGAGAGTTTGTTTTATTCTCCTTGGGTTAGTTTATTGTAAAGCACCCGGGTATGCTGCATTATACAAAACTATAGAGTGATAAAAGAAAATAATATGCATACTTAGAAATAAATAACAATAAAAAAAATTCTAGCTATTGCGTCAAGAATTTTCAATTCTATTAAGGACACAGAGGCGAGGATTATGCTTTCTCTTTCTTTACTGATATAAACAGCAGCCAATGAAATACAAGTAACAGAAAAAACTACAATACCCAGGACACCAAATATGGTCCAATCACCATCCATGTCCTTGCTATAAGTCCTTTGACCTATGAAGTCACTTCCTCTTTCTTTGTTTAAACAGATAATGTCAATATGAAAACGCAAACTTCTTACGCCATCCCGAATCCGGAGTCATAAACTTCTTCTCCATACTGAAGAAACCGCAACTTGGAGGCTCCATGCCGGAGAAACAACCGGTAGAACATATAACTCAAACTTTCCTTGAAGTTATGACTTTCAGGCGTTCTTCTGATCAGAAGCTGTAACAATAAACATGTAGGTAATATCTCAAAAAAATATACGTTATCTCAAACTTTAATTGCAAATACTGGGAGGGTTAAATGACAATATCACATCAGCTATAGATATTAAATAACAATAAATATTGTATAAATATAATAAGGGAAGGATAATCCTCGCCTCCGTGTCCTTAATAGAATTGAAAATTCTTGACGCAATAGCTAGAATTTTTTTTATTCTATGTCAGGACCGGAGGCTCCGATTATGATAGTTTAAAGCTGTTCCATTACCACACTGGCTACATCCAATACAGGTTTATGATAAAACTTACGAAAAGTATTTTCTGAAGACCAATCTGCAGCTTTCATTATGTCCTCTAACCGAGAACCTAAGGCAAATGATTTCGAAGCCATAGCCCCTCTAGCAGAATGGGCCCCAAAAACAGAGGTATCAATACCTGCTTCACTCATCAACCATCTCATCCATCTAGCTAAAGTAGCTGAGGAAACTGGTTTAAAAGGTTTTTGCAAAGCAATTAATAATTGCCCTTTAGAATCCTGTTGAAATTCTTCTGTGACAATTTCATAATCCTTCAAGCATTGAACCACACATAATTTCTAATTTTCCGTATAAACCGGATATGATACTGACCTGCAATTCGTTTTGGTTCTTCTTGTCACCGAAAAGGAGACTCCTTCTGGTGAAAAAGTTCTACCTGCTAAATCCAAAGCTCTGACGTCCGATACTCTTTTACAAGAGACAAGGCATAAAAGCATGGTTAACTTAGCTGAAAGCTGTTTGCGAGATAAATATCTGTTGGCAGGCCAAGAATCAAGGAATTTTAATATAATATTAACATCCCATAAAACAGTATATTTTGCCTGAGGTGGTTTAGAAAGACGTATACCCCTCAAAAGCTTGCAAATTAATGGATGTTCACCAATGGGCTTGCCTTCTAACTGTGAATGACCTGCTGAAATGGCAGATCTAAAATTATTGACCGTCCGATATGCCAAACCCGAGCTGGCTAATTCTGCTAAAAAATTAACAATCAAACCAATATGTGCTTCCACTGGATTGGCACCCCTTCCATCACACCAACTAGACCATCTGCGCCAGGCTGAATCATATCTCTTATGGGTACTACTGGCCCAGGCTTGTTTAATGACGTCTGCAGCTTGTTGCGAAACATCTGGGGTATGCCATCTCGAGCTGAAATTAACCAGACTAGAAATGTTAACTTCCCTGACAAAATCAGAGGATGTTGAAGGCCCTCTGGACTCAAAAGAAGATTCGGATGAGGAAGAATCAGAAGAGGAGAGGCACAGGCTAAATGAAGAGCACTGGGGAACCAAGGCTGTGCTCTCCAAAACGGAGTCACCAGAACAATCTCTGTTTTCTGTCTCCGCACTTGAGCCAGAACTCTGGCAATCATAAGAAAAGGAGGAAACGCATAGCCTCGAAACTGGGACCAGTCCTGAAGAAAAGCATCTGTCTTTAATGCGTAAGGGTCTGGACGCCAACTGTAAAATCATTGAATTTGGCAATTGAGAAGTGATGGAAACAGGTCCACTTCGCAATTGCCCCATTCCCTGATTCTCTGAGCAAAAATCTGAGGATCTAACTTCCAATCGCTGGAGTCTGATAGGTACCTAGAGTTCCAGTCTGCTACGATATTCTGGTCCCCAGGTAGGTATTCCGCTATGACTACTAGGTGCTGAGGCAGGCAATAATGCCAAAAGTCCTTGGCAATCTCCGCCAGGATTCTGGACTTCGTGCCTCCCAGTTTGTTGACATACCTCACAGCTGATATATTGTCCATCCGTAATAGTATGCAACAATCTGTTTTCTGCGGGGAGAGACTCTTCATGGCAAATGAACCCGCTAGAAGTTCCAGACAATTGATGTGAAGGGATTGTTCCCATTCTGACCATCTGCCCCCGTCACCAGGGAGTTGCAACGAGCTCCCCATCCCCATCTGCTGGCATCTGATTCTATCACTACTTCCGGTCGAGAACCGAAAATCGCTCTGCTATTCCAAGCTTCCATATGATGAAGCCACCATTGAATCTCCGATCTTACTTCGGTCGTCAATGGGATTTGTTCTGAATAGCTCAGACCCTGTTGTAAGTGTCTGATCTTGAGCCTTTGAAGTGCCCGGTAATGCAGGGGAGCAGGGAATATCGCCTGAATAGAAGAGGCTAACAAGCCCACTATTCTGGCTATATTCCTCAAGGATACTGTCTGACAGGTTAAAACCGATCTCAGTTCTCTCTTGATGTTGCGTATCTTCTGAGATGGGAGGAGAAGTTGACATAACGTGGAATTTATCTGGAAGCCCAGAAACTCTATTATCTGTGAGGGTTTCAACAATGATTTCTGTACATTGATCAGGAAACCTAAATCTTGTAGGAGACTGATGGTCCAATCCAAGTGTGATACTAGGACTTGAGGGGACTGAGCCATCAGCAGAATATCGTCCAGATATATAATCAATCTGACACCCTTGGTTCTGAGACATTCCATCACTGGTCTCAATAGCTTCGTGAAGCACCATGGGGCTGACGATAGACCGAATGGGAGTGCCAGGAACTCCAGGCATTGACCCTTCCACTGAAATTGAAGAAATCTTCTGTGGGGAGGGAAAATTGGAATCGACAGATAGGCATCTTTTAGATCCAGACGTACCATCCAATCTCCTTCTAGCAGAATGTCTCTTAACATGTGGATACCTTCCATCTTGAAATGCCTGTACAGAATCCACTGGTTGAAATCTTTTAGGTTTAAGACTAATCGGTGACCTCCTCCCTTCTTGTCTACTACAAAAATAGGACTGAGGAAACCGAGAGGGTGCGGGGAAGCAAATTGCACGGCTCCTTTGTCTAAGAGAGCTTGCACTTCTTTGTCTATGAAATCTTGATTTGCTTGGGAAAAACACATTAGTACAGGGGGTAGAGTTGTTTGGGGGTACTGACAAACTCCAGTCGAAATCCCTCTACTGTTTGTAGAACCCATGGATCCCCTGAGATTTTGTTTCCAATTTGCTAAGCAAGATGCAATTCTGCCCCCAAGTCTGACCTGAGAAAAGTGAATGATGCTCACCTGTGAAACTTGAGTCTTGAATGGCTCCTTGTTGTCCTCTGCGATAGCCCCTACGGAAACGGGGTCGACCCCCTCTGGGTCGTGTGGGGTAGAAGGTGGAGTCTTGATCACCGTACCAACCACCTCTGCCTCTTGGATAGTAGTTTTGGGGGCTGGAAAAGGAGCTGCAGCCGGACATACGTCCCCCGTAACGACCGGCCCTGCCAAAAAGGCCTCGTTTGAACACCTTTTTAAGTGACATCTGTGCTTTGTTACGCTATCCCACAGCGTTTGTTTTGCTTTGCTTTTATCTGTGCTTTGTCCAGCGAGGAAAAGGTGGAGCAAAACTTAGCTAGATCTTTAATGAATGAAGATCCAAAGAGCAGTCCTTCGGCCGAAGGTCCCGCTTCTGAAGACGCAAGATCTGATAATTTAGGGTCGATTCTCATAAGCACTGATTTCCTTCGCTCAGCAGAAATGGCACAGTTAGAGTTACCCAGAAGGCACACAGCTCTTTGTGCCCACCCGATAAGAACATCGGTGTCTACCGGAGAACCAGATTCTTTGGCTACGTATGCCAGCTCTAGTATCTTAGTCAAGGGTCCTGAAAGGTCCAATAGTTTGTCTTGGCAGCTGCGCCATGAGCGGTCTAGGCCTTTTTTGGGATCTTTAGCAAAAGTCTTCATAAAAGTGACCATGGTGGGGTCTATCTCTGGAGTTTCAGATACCTTGCCTTCCAGATCAGGTCTGGGACATTCCGCCTTCAAGCGTGATCTAACTTCCTTATCAAAGCTTTTTCGTAAATTGGCTTGCACATATTGCGCTACTTCGGTAGGTGGAGCCCAATTGGAGGATCTGGGATGAATAATTTCAGTAGGATCAAAGTCTAGGACCTGAAGGGGGAGGGGTGTTTTCTTACTTTTCTTGCTCGGTACCGGATCGTCAGACCCATCTGAGTCATCCGAGGAAGAAGACTTATCAGAGGAAGAGGAAGAAAGGGGAGTTCCTTTTTTCGAACTGTAACTGTGTTCGCCACTGCGTTTTTTCCGCAGTTTCTCGAAAGCGTCAGCATGAATAGCACTGACCTCTGCTCCTGGCTCCAGATTCTTAGCATTATCTTTAACCTTTTTGGGTTCTTGTTGTCCTTGCGACCAGCCCTAGGATCAGGCGAGATCAAATATTTGCCCAGAAAAAGGGCCCAGAGCTTTCAGGAGAGCATCATTAACTGATTGTTGGACCCTGGTATCAAGGGCTTCCACCAGATCAGCCTCAAGTTGATTACTCAACTCCTCAGTATAGTACTCGGTTTCTTGCTCATCCCATTGAGCCATGGTTCAAGGATAGTCAGACAATGAGGAGGAAAAACTATTAAAACTCAAGAGTTTAATTGGGGGAGCGCAAAAACCCCAAGTTCAGGCCAGAAAAGAAGCCCTTAATTAAAGTGTGGAGGACGCGACCTGAAGAGCCCTCTAGGCAGAAGCATAATCTTTATTTTACAACCCAGATAGTTTTTAACTAACTACTGGGCGTCAGGGAGCAATATTTAGTAAAGGGAGGTCACTGACACACACGCAGCATACACGAGCTGATCGATTTCCAAATTGGAAAGAGATCGGCTTGATAATGCGTGCGCGTGCGTAAGCGCGTTAAAAATAGAAAAAAGACTGCCCGAGGGCAGTCGAGCTCCCGCTCCCACTCCCACTCCACCAAAAACGGGCTGAAATTCGGCAAAAAATGCCAATGAGTATTAAGCGCGAAGGCGCTTACACTAGTTAAAGAAAGCGCGCTGAATCGCAACGCTTTTTTACACAGTTATACATTCATAAAACATCCGAAAATACAATTAAATACAATTCAATACGGGAGAGAAAAGAATCATGTACTTATCTGTTGCGAAGCAGCAAAGAAAGAGGAAGTGACTTCATAGGTCAAAGGACTTATAGCAAGGACATGGATGGTGATTGGACCATGTGACAGGATATTTGGTGTCCTGGGTATTGTAGTTTTTTCTGTTACTTGTATTTCATTGGCTGCTGTTTATATCAGTAAAGAAAGAGAAAGCATAATCGGAGCCTCCGGTCCTGACATAGAATTACAAGTCTGGGGCATCATCCACCACTCCCTCATGTGAGTGGCAATAGGGGGTGTCGAGTGAGTCGAGTCCTCCACCGTTACTCAGTCGTTGATCCTACCTTTCTTTTGATTTGACTAACATAAACGCACAAGGGCACAGGAGGGGCGGTGGAGGCATTTCGTGTATGGTGTTGGCCCAAGGCTCACTTAGGCCCATACTTATAATTTTTTTGCGCCATTTTTGTGCCACTTTTGACGCAAAAGCGGCCAAACTTACAAAATACAATTGTATTTTGTAGGTTTGCGACGTTTTTGCGTCAAAAAGCGGTGCAAAAACAGCGCTAAAAAAGTATAAATATGGGCCTTAGTATTTCCACTACAAGCACAGCGCTGTCCGGGTGGATTCATCGAATAAGGAAAAAAGAGAAAAAAAAGGATGAAAGAGAGAAAGAATGAATGTAATGTTGGAGCAAATAGGAAATACGGATGGAGTTCAGAGCTAGAAAAAGAAACAAAGAAAAAATAAATAGAGAGAAACACAGAAGAAACAAAGGAAAAAGAAATAGATGAGAAACATAGAAAAGAGTAAGAGCACGACTGTGGCAGGAGAGAAAGAAAAAGAAAGAGAAACTAAATGAAAGTTTTAGAGGGAAAGAGGGAAGATGAGAGCAGCAAAAGGAAATCAGACAGAAAGAACAGTGTTTGCCTGCTTCTTGTGCTGTTGTTGTCTCTTGGTTAACAATTGGTACTGGCATGTCTCCCTGGACAGTCTTCTCTGGGGACTAAACAATAGTATAATATTATATTCTTAGCATCCAGTAATCGACTTTCAGTTTATTAACTTAAACAGGTAACACATTGTAGTTGCATGTATAAGCACTTTTTTGCTATTCCTTGTTGTGCATGTTCAGGATATTCAATTTAAAAACATATATTCAGCATTTTCCTGCAGTTTATTTATTTAGATATTCGTCCTAGGAATATGTAACCTATAAACGATATCACTTTTTTGTAGGCTTGCAGATAAAATAAAGATTTAACTTAAGCTACCCGCTTCAGTTGTCCTTGTTATTTTGCCATTGCTTTTGTTTTTACTAATTCTGATAGGTACAGCCATGGCAATGTACTGACCCACCTTTCATTGCTCTCTTATGTCTAATGTCGAGGTTTTGTTAGCCACCATAAAATGTATAAATAGAAAGGAGGAATTTCCTCGACAGATTTTGTAGTTATCTTTGAGGAGATTGTACGTTTGAATGTAATGCATTTTCTTGAAACTGTTGATTTGGTTTAAATGGCTGACCAACCAGAAACGAGAGCGAAAGGTGAAATACATGGCAAATATAGATTTTTTCATGCAGTCATTTCGATCTGAACCTAAATAGGGAAGTGAAGGAAAGGAATAGCTCTAACTGTAAGCAGTGAAATATATCACAGCAATGTCTGTTTTGTATAAATGGTACGATATTGTTGGAGTATGTCCCAGTTTGTGGCTAAAGCAGATAAATTTACAGTATGTGTACATATACTGTACATTTATCTGCTTTCATTTCTTTTCAACTTAAAATGTTTAAGGTTCATACTGAGTTGATCTCCCTCTTTTTGATTGGCAAATACATTTTTCTTTTCAATTCGTCCAGAAATATCTCATTCTACAGATATCATTCATCAAAGCCTAAAACTCTCTTTCTCTCTCCCTTGCACTCTTTCTCTCTCTCTCTCTCTCTCTCTTTCAATCTCGTTCTCCGACTAACACACCCACATAGACCCTTACATACCCACTCACAGACCCACTGAAACACTCATGCATCCACTCACGGAACTACTCAGACCCTCATGAACCCACTCACAGCTGTACTCAGATCCTCACACTCGCACTCGCAGACCCACCCAGACTCCCACACACCCACTCACAGAAGCACTGAAACGCTCACACACCCAGTCACAAACCCACTCAGACCCTCATGCACCCACTCAGAGACCCACTCGGGCACTCACGCACCCACTCACATACCCAATCAGACCCTCACATACCTTCTCACAGACCCACTCAGACCTGAAACACCCAGTCATTGCCCCACTCAAACACTGATGCACCCATTCACAGACCCAGTAAGACACTAATGCACCCACTCACAGACCTATTCAGAAGGTCACATAGCCATTTTCAGAACCACTCAGACCTTCACTTACCCACTCTCACACCCAGACAGACACTCTCATACCTAGAGAAACCCCCTCACACCTATTCTCACACCCAGAGAGACAGACTGGGCCATGTGTGACATGGAGTTGGATTGTTATAAGGGGTTGACCAGAGGCCCTGCGGTCAACCCCCAACACACACGGTCAAAGGCCATGCGCAGCAGCAGTTTGATTAACGTATAGTATTTTAAATTACTTTACGTTAAAAAAAACATAGAAACTCACTGAAAAAAACAAAAGTTATAGGGACATTATAGAAACAGGATTTAAAAAAACAAAGAAATTCACTTAAAAAATTAACGATTGCAGGGACGTTGTAGTTAAGTTCTGAATTTACTCGCACAAAACCCCAGAAATTCAGCAGTTAGAGTTAGAGTTATTTCAAGTAACTAAAACTGGCGCCCTAAGGTAACTATAACTTGCGCCCCCACCAATCACTGCTAATTACCCCAGATATTGCAGCACTCATGACAACTTCTATAACGTCATCAAAAGTATAAATGAAACATTAGCAGTCAAATTATTGAAGAAAAAACTGTGCATGGCGGGGACGCAAGTTACCTCTGTTTTTTTTAAAGTGAATATATACATATATATATACATATATACACATTTAAGAAACCAGAGAAATGAATTTTTAAGGTATTTAATCCATATAATCCATACTATCAACTGAATTGTCTCTAGGTGCTTAAAAAGTGTGGATTATTCCATGTGCAGAATGTTAATAGATCTTAATTTTCTCTACTGCTATTATGACCCTAATTGAAGCAGAGGGTGCATAGTTGAAAATTAACAGCTGCTAATAACCAACAATATGTGCCAATAAGGTGATTGGCACATCACCACCTAAACAATAAGATAGGCATTTGTATTTGTATTTGTAAAGCGCATTCTGGCCGTAGCATCGAAGCGCTGACGAGAGTAGATGAGTTACGGCGATGCCAAGCAGAGAGAGGACCTTTGCCAAGGGCGTCCAAGAGTCCCCCGACTCCCTAAAGGGAGAGCAGCCAGGTTTTCAATTTCTTTTTAAAGCAAAAATAAGACTCTTCCTGCCTAATGGCAAGAAGGAGTGCATTCCAGAGTCTCGCTGCCCCCACCAAGAAGGCTTTGTCCCCCATCTCACCCTATGGTAGCACGGCACAGAGATGAGCTGCCGAGTAGAGGATCTAAGCAGCCGGGCGGGCTGGTAGGGTTGCAGGGCCGACCTAAGATAATCGCAACTGCCCTGATGATGGGCTTTGTAAGTTAAGCAGAGTGTTTTAAACTTAACACGTTTTTCCACAGGAAGCCAGTGGAGATGTCTAAGACTCTAGTTGGTGGATGAGAAGCGCAGCAGACCTCAGACCAAATGGGCCACCGCGTTCTGAATTAGCTGTAGTCTATGGAGTCCAGACTTGTTGATGTTTAACATAAGGGCGTTGCAATAATCCAATTTAGAAATCACAAGCGCCAAGACAACCACCATTTTCAGGTCTTCCTGGATAAAGGAAAACATTTTCTTAAGCATTTTCAATGCCCAGTAACAACATTTAACGGTCTGGTTGACTTGTTGCTCAAATGATAAGGATTTGTCAAACCCCACACCCAGGTTTCTGGCAGAAGAGCACAGGACTGGACGCACCCTGCAGGACTCTGGCCACCAGCGGGGCCCCAAAAGTTAGTGTCTACGCTGAAAAAAATAATTTCCGTCTTTTCCCCATTCAGTTTCAGCCAATTGCAGCTCCTCCAACCGTTGATCTTGCTCATGCATTGATGGAATCTGTCTGCCACCTCCTCCCAGTTATGAGAAACCAGAATGATCAACTGAGTGTCGTCTGCGTAAGACACCACTTGAAAGCCGAATGAACATACCAAGCTGGCCAGTGGTGCCACGTGGAGATTAAACAAGGTAGGGCTAAGTGAAGGCCCATGTGGAACCCCACAAGGTAATTGAAACGGCATCGCCCTATGATCTCCGCATGACACTGTGATTGATCTGTTCGTGAGAAAAGACTTGAGAATATCAAGTGCCCTATCTCTGACACCCGCCTGATGCAGGCGTTGGATCAGCAATTGAGGGGATATGGTGTTGAATGCCGTGGAAAGATCCAATAAAACTAGGACAGCGCCCTCCCCCTGATCCACTCTTCTTGAATGATATCGGCCAAAGATATCAAAGCGTATTCCATGCTATGAGCTTGTCGGAACCCGTGTTGAGAGGGATCGAGTCCTCCATTAACCTGTAGAAAGTCAACCAATTCGGTATTCAGATGTTTTTCCAGAATCTTGGCCGTGGTGGGTAGTAAGGAAATGGGTCAAAGATTATTCAAATCGTTAGGTTCCCCACCTGGTTTCTTAATAAGCGGATCACAATAGATTCCTTCCAGGAGGGACGAATGCACCCATCCATGAGAATCTCAGCATCTACTGGTTCCAAAGCTGTTGAAACCAATTCAGGTACTGGCTTTAGTGTCCGGGGGGACAGGGGTCATGAGGTGAGCCGGACTTGATTCTTTCCAGCAATTCGGTAATTCTATTGGCCGATAAGGGTGAAAAAACGGTCAACTTAGGACTGGAGTCTAAGAGTGAGATTGCTTTCTGATTGCCTCCTTCCGGGGGGAGTTGTGCAAAATTTGCATGAAAGTGAACAATTTTATTCTAGAAAAGTCAGCCACTCTTTGGCAGAAGGAGGGGGAATCCTCCAGTACGGAGGAGGAAGGCGGAAGGGTTATGTTCCGAACCACTATTTTTGTGGGAAAAGTATTCTGTTTTGGCTTTTTTAATAGCTAATTTATAGTTCTCAAGGGAGGCCCTAAGTTTGCCTCTCTCCTCATCGGTTTTCTGTGCCTGCCATCTACGTTTCTGACTGCGGTATAGTCTCTGTATATTTTTAAGTTCCTCTGAGTACCAGGGAGAGGAGGGGAGCCACCCCAGCTTGGGACCCAATTTCGCCAGGGGGGCCAGTGTGTCGATAGCCACTCTGAGCCCTGTTTCAAAAGCCTCCAGCTTGGGTAAGCCCCGTGCTCTTGCATGCTCCCATCCTGATTTAAGGGCCCTGGCCAGGCTTTCCTCCTCCACCTTATGCCATGGCCTGTTGAGCCTAGTAGCAAGGGGCACCTTGGTGGCCATTGAAGTGCCGGCTACTTTGAAGGTCAGCAGATGGTGGTCTGTCCAGTCCAAGGCCATGTTATCTAGCTTGGAAAAATTATCATGCCGGATAAAAATCCCATCCAGTGTGTGTCCAGCCCAGTGGGAAGGGGTTCGGTCAGATAGATCCCCTTCCAGACTTAACATCAGGCCTAAGAACTCACTTGAACGCAATCACAAAAAGTAGCAGGCAGGGACAAATCTACTCATTATTTTAAGAAACCAATATTCACTATTGATTTCAAGGTTGAATTACTTTCCCTTGTTTATTTGATTTATTTGCAAAGCACAGCATAAAACTCGTCATAACATCATCCATCACATATTCTATCTCTATAACACAAATATATACACATCATATTTACATCACAAACATTTGTCACATGAATCACAAAAAATAACATAAATAACCAAAAGGAGGGTTTTACCCATCAACATTACTTTGTATTACGGTCACTATTACACAATTGACAATGTGATCCCATAAACTGTGATGATCAAGGGTCTTGCACCCAGCTGTAGAATACCTAAATACTTTTTCAAAGGTATTGTATAGTGCTACACCAATTCTGTTCATCAATTTATTCCGCTTCAAAGCCCTTGATCCCACTAGAAAGATGTCGACGCGTTTCAGCCTCGTCATTCAGGGCCTCGTCAGGACTGTCAGGGGGCACTGGCACCTCTACAAAAATTAACACACAAATTAAAATCATACCACTTCAACGGATATCTACATCATGCATCTCCAAGTGTAATATGTATCAGTATCGAAGTTAATCCAAAATACATCAGTATCCCTTCGGTAGAATTTCTTTATAGCTCCTAACAGGAGAGAATGCCTCAATTGAACCCTATTCACACCACCGTCTTATGTATATGCAAACCTAAACTGGCAAAAATGCCACAACCTCCACCACCTGTCTCAATTTACTAATTAAGCATGCAACTTAGTCATGCAACCTCTGCAGTGATGAAAGCTGTGAGTCATACCTTTCTTTTCCTTGTGTCAAGGTTCCACTCTTTCAAAATACTGTAAATGCCCTTGATTAATTCTGCCCACAAAAGGAAGGAAACCAACAAAAAGCCATCGCTCATTACTGCTAAAGAAACCACAAGAGTCCAAGCATAGGTGGTGTTATGTCTGGTATCGATTCTCTTACTTATTTACTCAAGCAATACTGCCTCAATCCAGGCATCTATATGAGGAGGCGTTGTCTCTACAAAAATATATGTAAAGCATATATAAACAACGGAGCCAATTGTTAAATATTCACGAAAAAGTTATCATGGTATCCGCGGTCAAATGTGGCAGAAATCGTCCACTTACTTATGCTGTTGAGTCACACCCGTGTGAATCACGGCACTTGCATTGCCGCAGAGCTTCTGAGCTGCTACTCTTCGGGTCTCGGTTCAAGCAATGTCCCCGTCTCGAGTGCGGCGGCGTATCAAGTTATTTCACGTGCTCCCGATGGCCCGCGTTTATTTACAGCCAGTGGAGGGACACGGGCGCCATCTTAAAGGAACAGCGTCCCTTTAAATACATTGGACACGCCATGCCTCTGATAAATAAAAGCCTAAGCGCTTCCCTTGGCCTCTCCCAAAACGCGACCGCGAATGGCCAACTCTCCTCTAACCTTGATTTCATTTCACACACCGAATTAACTCGTTTTTATACGTGGTGTCTAGGTACTGTCCCGATCTGGTGGCCATCTTGAGAGTACTCATGGCTTATTATTCCCAGAAGTGCTGTTATCTAACATCATACTACCTTATAGCTTCATATTCACTATTGAATCCTAGCCCATACTGGTGTCTGCAAAGGCAAAATTGTATAGAGCCTTTCATTGTTGTTCTAGTACCACTCACCTATATGATCATAGATAGTGCCTGCATCATCATTTAATTTCACTTTCTAGATTGTGGTTTCGATTTTGGTTTACATATTTCGTCAAATACCAAATGTCTTTCAGATATTGTTTCTTTTTTTGTTGTAATGGCCCCTACACAACTCCGGTAAGAACCTAGGCAACTTTTATGGTTTCATCTGCCAATTAGGGCCCAAACTTCATCGCAATCATTTAGTCCAGTTTTGACTGTCTGAAATTTTTCAATCAATCTTGCTTCCAATTTCAGCAGCCTTGTCATCGCTGTTGGTCCGTCCACTTTAGGCTGTACCACAGCCAACACTGTCCATCGAATATCATCTGCTTTATGATCAAGTTCCAAAAAATGTTCGACTAACGGTGCTCCTTTTATAGCACATTTGATTCCTGACCGGTGCTGAAGAATGCAACTTTTCACTGCTTGTGAGGTTTGCCCAATGTAGGCTCTGTTACATGGGCACAAAATACAATAAATCACATTTTTTGTGTTACAGTTTGAGAAATCAAATTGTACATGCTTTCTGCCATTTATTACTACCTCTTTTGAGTCTTGCGTGTATTGCCATGCTATGCATTTACAACACCTGAAATGTCCCTGGACTGCTGGTAACTGCAACATTGCCCTCAAGTTTTTATTGTCAGTTTTTTTCTGTGCAGCCTGCACCCACTGGTCTTTTAAACCACGCGCTTTCTTAAAAGAGAACAGTGGTTTCTCAATATTTAGATCTTTGATAATTCGCCAATTCTTTTCTATAATGCCGCAAACCTTATTGGCCTTTGGGCTAAATGTCAATACACACGTCAAAGGGGTCTCTGTCGTTTGCTTTTTAGGCGTAAGGAGTGTTTCCCTTGGTGTAAACCATGCTCTTTTGGCAGCCGCTTTGACTAACTTTTTTGGGTACCCTCTGGCTGTTAGTTTTTTCATCAATTCTTCAGCATTACAAAAATAATCAACTTTATCTGTACAATTTCTTCTTATCCTTAGAAATTGCCCATACGGCAAATTCTCTTTAAGTGTTCTGGGATGTCCGCTAGAAAAATGTAGCAGTGTATTACGGTCTGTCAGTTTTTTATATAGACTTACTTCTAGCTTCCCATTCCTAGACAGGATCCATAAATCCAAGAAGTTGATTTTTGATTTGTCTTTACTCATGGTAAACTTGAAGTCAGCTGTGCGTTTATTTAGCCAGTTAAAAAAAGAGTCAATCATAACTTCCGGGCCTTCTCAGATCATTAGGATGTCATCTATGTATCTGAACCATTGGGAAATGTATATTTTAAAAGGGTTGGCTTGTTCATAGATCCATTTTTGCTCAAACAATCCATCACCAAATTGGCAATTTCTGGGGCAAAGCTACACCCCATTGCTACTCCTTTCACTTGCCGGTATAGTCTTTCATTAAATTTAAAGAAATTGTTTTTCAAACATAGTGTAGCTAACCCGACAAGGAAATCTGTTGGAGCGCTCACTGG
The DNA here is from genome assembly GCF_031143425.1 of Pleurodeles waltl. Lineage (NCBI taxonomy): Eukaryota > Metazoa > Chordata > Amphibia > Caudata > Salamandridae > Pleurodeles > Pleurodeles waltl. The sequence continues at coordinate 905,043,449 of NC_090443.1, forward strand.
CTCTGTATTGTCATTCAAAACCTGTTTGATAATCTCTAATGCCTCGTCTTGCGGAATATTTGTATATAGAGACTCTATATCAAAAGTGACCAAGAGTTGTTTCTCCTCGTTATATGCTAGATTTTCTAGCCTATTGATAATATCCATAGAGTCTCGAACATAAGCTGACGTCTTAACTACAAACGGTTTCAAAAAAACGTCAACAAATTGGGCAAGGGGCTCCAAAATGGATCCACACGCCGAAACTATCGGCCTCCCTGGTGGTTCTTCTATATTTTTATGTATCTTCGGTAAGATATAGAAGCACGGAATCCTTCCATCGTTTTGGTTTAGAAATTCAAATTCTTTTTTGCTAATCCACCCGTGCTCTCTAGCTGTCTGTGTCAATATTTCAATCTGGTTCTGAACTTGTTTAGGTGTACTAGCTCCCAACTCACGGTAATGTGTTCGGTTGTCCAGTTGTCTCATTACCTCTTTATTATATTGTTCCAACCCCCAGATCACAATGCCCCCTCCTTTATCGGCTGGTTTAATTATGATGTCTTTGTTCTCAGCCAAATTGGAGATAGCTTCTTTTTCTATTTTAGAACAATTGTCTTTAAAGTACGTCTTTTTGGAGTTAAGAGAATCCAGTTCCTTCAGTACTAAATCTTCAAAGACCTTAATCTCTCTGGGCATATTGTTTCTTTCAGGTAAAAAGGTAGATTTTGGTTTCAGAACACTGTTTATGCTCTCTTCTTGTGGGGGCATTGAGTTAAAAAAACGACCTCAATCTGACTTTGCGGAGAAAATTAAGTACTTCTATTTTACTATCTATAGGGTCCTGATTTCTAATCGGAACAAAGGACAATCCTTTGCTCAGTACCTGTTTCTCTACCTGTGAAAGATGGTATGAGGATAAATTATAGATAGGAATAGGGTCTTCTGATTTCATTATTGTCTCCTGTAAGCTCTCCTCCTGGTCCGGAAGAAATTCTGTTCTTGAAATTGGCCCCTGGGGATACCTCCCCCTCTTGTGCCTCTCCGGTTGCCTCTGCCTAAAAAAGGTTGTGCCGGCGGGAAAGTCCCTTGTGTTTCTAACTCGGAGTCGGAAGATGTGTCTGAAAAAGTTATAAATCTTTTACGAGATCTTGTTTGCAACTGTAAATTGAGAGTGTTTAGATTGTTATTTTTATAAAAATCTGCTTTCAGATAAGGATATACAATCGAAATGTCAAAGTTTTTTATATCTCGTGCTAATTTAGTTGTTTTTTGATTTATCGTATTTACTTTAAACTCTGCTATTGTTTTATTAACAGCTTCTAAAAGTTGTTGAGCATTCTGTATAGTGTTGTCTGAGGAAATCTCCTGCTCCAATTCGGCAATTTCTCTTAGCTCAGTCTCGCTAATCCTTAATGCTGTCTCGACAGAGACTCACTTGTGGCAGGATCCAGATTATCTTCCAGATGGAGATTAAAGTCACACAAAATTATAGCTTTGGGGGTCAGGGCAATGGGTTCAATTATGTCTGGCCGTGTAGAAAGAAAGTCTTTGAGTCTGGGGGGCGATAAATTAGAAGGCCCTCAAACAGTATAGAATATTGTAAGCATATCTTAAAATATGCCCCTTCACACACGGTCGGTCTAATGTTTGAATCTTCAAATGTGCATTGGAGATTGCTTCTAGTAATTGGTGCAAGCCCACTTCCCCTCTTCCCCATCCTGCCCCGTCTGGAGAAAGAGTAGCCCTGGGGGGAAGCCTCCAGGAAGTCCGGATTGGAATCTTCTCTGGCCCAAGTTTCCGTAATGAAAAGGCAGTCAAGATTAGCAGCTTCAATCAAATCCCTTATTTTTACTGTATGCTTGCCCAACGAACGGGCATTAATTAACCTGCAGATAATATCTGGCATAGTGGTACCTCCATGATTGCTACTCCAAGGCACAGTTTGTGACTTGGGTCCTTGACTAACGGTGTGTAGTGTTGCTGTAGGATGCCACGCGCATACCCTACATTTCCATCCCTTTAATTGGTCTGGATCAGAGTGGTCGCAACACATGTGTGTCAGCCTGGGTTGAAAGGCCAATAGCTCCTGTCTAGAGTATTTAAGAGATATGGAGCGCAAGTCCCTGGGGCAGAATGTCTGGCCCCAGGCCCAATTCGGGCGTGGACAGGCACAGACTGGCTTGCCTTCGGCGTGCCCCTGGCGCGCCAGCGGAGCGCCCACTGCAGGCAGCCACGTCCCCATCTGCTTAAATTCGGAAAGGGGAACCGGCCGTCTGAGCTTGCCAAGCAATCACTAGACCGCCCACCTCCTCCTACCCCCAGGATGGCCACTGCTACGCTGGTCGGGGGGGCTATAACAGGCACTAAACCCAGAAAGAGGAGCCGGCCGTAGCGTGTGCCACCAGGAAAAGCAGAGATTGTAATAGGCAGTCAGTAACCCCAAAGAAATAAAAAAAACGATTTAAAAGTCAAAAAACAATATTAAAAGTCACAGTGAGTAAAAATTCACCCTGGACAACTTCAGAGTAAACCAGTTAAAATAGCAAACTAGTATACTTAAAATCAAATCAGCATACCCACACACTCACGATGTCTCTCCGTGCAGCCGCGTCCCCATCCGCTTAAATGCGGAAAGGGGAACCGGCCGGTTGAGCTTGCCAAGCAACCACTAGACCACCCACCTCCTCCTACCCCCAAGATGGCGGCCACTACGCCAGTCGGGGGGGGCTCTAACAGGCCCTAAGCCCGGAAAGAGGAACCGGTCGTTGCGTGTGCCACCAGGTAAGGCAGAGATTGTAATAGTCTGTATAGGCATATAACTGTAACTATGGCTCCTGTGTCTGTCTGCTTCATGTTCCAGCCACTGAATCTAGATTGCAGGAAAACAACAGTTTTTTGTGCCACTATACTATGCATTCTAGTTAGCAGAGAAACGGTCCAAGTTTCAGAGAGGGTGCTAATATAGAATCATTACCAACTGTAGAGGGCTCTGCTGACCTCTAAAGGCCCTTTACCGGAGTTAGAGAAACCTATCAACCTGTAATGTCTGGGGCTGGGCAATAATGCTATTAGAAGATACGACCCACTGAGAGATTAATGTTATAAATTCAATAGCGAAAAACAGAAAGGCAAGGATTGGAATGTTGGAGCAAAACCTCAATACCAACCATTTTTGGTCCTCTACCACAAAGAGGATTTCTCAGCATTGGAATGTTGTAAGCAATATTTTCTCACTTACATTCCATAGCAGTTGTTAATTACCTACTGCAGCAATTATGGGTTTGAGCCACAGGTCCGCAGGTGAGGGCAATACAATTATGATCACCCCTAGAACAGTGCATTACGAATAGCAAAGACAATTCACAGCTTTAGTGTGTTGGCTCCACCCCTATAGTTGTTAAGAGGAAAGCAAGCCTGACTTAGAGAGTCTGTAATAAGTCAGGGGGCTTTCTACAGGGATCCCCCTCCAACTACTGCTAGACCCTCTAGTCTGATTCTATATTCGTATTCCTTTCTTCCTTCTTGTATTATTGAAGACGAAATGATGTGTAATACATGTTTATTTTATCCACTTTATAGGATGCACTTAGTATAACAGTAGTCCTAAGGTAAAAAAAAGGAATGTATGGGGTGGGATAAAGCCTTTTCCTTGACAAATAGCTCTTTATGATGCTCAAGGTCATCCGATAATTAAGATGATTATGATAACCACCGTACATAACTCTGATATTAGTTGTCGTCATCAAACATTTTCAAGTAGGCACTATTTCCCTTAAAAATGCATTTACTTTACTTTCAAGCGTGAAAAGTTTAGTGGGATGAGTATGAAAATGTAGATCTGAGTAATGTTGTGCATTTGAAGAATATTGTTGTATATCAGTAAGCATAGTTGATGTCACATGTTGGAACATAGAACATAGAATGTGGGGTGAGGCATGTAGCGGGAGTTGGCTCAAGGTGTCTCAAAAGTGAGGAGCGGTATTGACATCTGTGGCAATTTTTATAAGATCTGATTGAAGATAGTAAATAGTACATGGATTGTTAAGCAACACATCAAAACTACCCTCAAACATGGGGAGAAAATTAGTAATCCAGTTTCAGAAAAATAGGGACAAAATTATATCAAAGAGTGCAATGGTGTGATGCAAAAAGGGAAACTAATGAACTACAAGACATCCTTTTCAAGGTTAAGTCTCCCAGGAAAAGACATCACAAGGAAAAAAGGTTAGCTCAATCTTTAAATATCAATAGATTTGGACCGTCAAGCTACAAACACTGGAAGATCACCGCCTTAGAACTAGATGAAAGGCTACACCCGTCTTTTTCTTCAGGAGTGGCATCCTCCAAATATAAGATGAGAAACCCCTTGGTGTACATCCTTCCTCTTTTCCATGCTTTTGCACTCTGTCTGCAGCCCTTCGATGCCTGTTTTCAACAGGGCCTGCGGAACAGCCCTGTGACCCGCCATGGACATGGAGACACTGACAGCGCATCACTGGGGAAGATGCTACACCTTGCTCTGAGCACTAAGACCAGAAACCCAATGTCTCCTCAATGGACACTGAGCCATGCAAACGTGCAGATGTCTCCGGTGAGATGCATGTGCAAATGGGACAGAACCTCCCAGCAGGATAGACATAACTTGTCATAGAGAGTACCTAAATTCATAGCATGGGTTTTCTGCTTTTGAACTGACAATTACTTTTGATAGATCAAGTCTTACAGCCCATTTGACTTCTCAGAAAAGAGACTGATCTTTGAATGGGCACAGAATGTGGACACCTCTAGCACGCTCCTGAGCAGGTGTGATGGATAATGGTACAGTGTACCTAACGCAGTTTTTCACACACGGATTGCAGACAAGCTTCAGCTGTACAAAAGTATCTCGCAAACACACAAAATGTACAGTAAAGGCAGTAGCAGTGAAAGCTTCTCCCACATCCACACATGGTACGCGAAGTACAGAGAGGAACAAAACTTCACTCAGACATGGCAGGATCCAGTACAGTGCAGACCTCTGCAAGACAACCTTAACTCCATCACCGGGTGCAGTAGCACATTTCGTTCTGCTCATGTATTTGTCCTTGTCTTATTTTACAATCAGTTATTCTTAAGCCTATATATCAGTGCAGAACTACAGATACCAGAATGCAAATTCCAGCTTATGGCAGGATGAGCTACCATGCCTGAGGCCAGACGTATTTAAATCTCTGTAGCTTTTAGATACCTTATTGAATATTCAAGACAATTGTTAAACACAGGCAAATGTGTCACATACTGAAAGCCATGTATGTCCATTACACACAAAAAAGCTTGCTGCATAGCTAAACATACAAATGCGTCATTGTACACAGTATTCCTTTCAGATTTTCTGCTCAAACTGTGCAGGTTGGTTTGTATAGTTAAGAAAAGGAAAACAGCAATTTAAGATTAGTCTAGTTTTTTGTCTCTCTGGACTGGCACCAGTTCACCAGCAAGCACACAGCTGTGAATATATACTTATTGATAAGAAAACTGGCCACTTCCCAGGGTTGATGTTACAAATATGAACTTACGTGTCTGCATTGGATTTATACAAGAGTCCTTGTTACAAGTAAATGCAGACCCCCAATTTGGCGATTAAAAGAAGCTATCAGCCAATCAGGATTGAATATTTTATAAGAATGTCCTCACCGGCAAATTTCTTCATTATGGCCCTGATTCTGACTATGGCGGGCGGCGGAGGCCGCCCGCCATAGTCCCGCCGACAAATGACCGCACCGCGGTCAAAAGACCACGGCGGCCATTCTTACATTTCCGCTGGGCCGGTGGGCGCTCTCCAAAAGAGCGCCCGCCGGCCCAGCGGAAATGCCCCTGCAACGAGGATGCCGGCTCCGAATGGAGCCGGCGGAGTTGCAGGGGTGCGACGGGTGCAGTGGCACCCGTCGCGTATTTCAGTGTCTGCATGGCAGACACTGAAATACTTTGTGGGGCCCTCTTACGGGGGATCCTGCAGTGCCCATGCCATGGGCATGGGCACTGCAGGGGCCCCCAGGGGCCCCGCCGCACCCCCTACCGCCATCCTGTTCCTGGCGGGAGACCCGCCAGGAACAGGATGGCGGTAGGGGGTGTCAGAATCCCCCCGCCGCCATGGAGGATTCTGTAGGGCAGTGGTAAACCGGCGGGAGACCGCCGGTTTACCCTTTCTGGCCGCGGCTGAACCGCCGCGGTCAGAATGCCCTTGGGAGCACCGCCAGCCTGTTGGCGGTGCTCCCGTGGTTGGTGACCCTGGCGGTCACCGGCCGCCAGGGTCAGAATGACTCCCTATATTTTGCTTGGAAAAAACAGGTGAAAAGTTCCAGGTATTCAGGGGAACACTGTTCAATCGGGGCAGAAGGTCAATGTCTGTGGTTAGACTCCACCCAAGGCATTCAAACCCGTTACCAGGAGCAGTTCCTGTACCTTAGAATTACTTGTACCAAATATATCGGTAATTCTCAGGTGCGCAATTTCTGGAACAATTACCGAGGTTTACTGTTAATGGTGGCCATTACGTATTGGGAACACCTCAGCTATTATCACTGATGCAATGTTTTCCTGTTAATTCAGAAAGCGTTTCTGAGTTACCCTAGTACTTTTAAAAAGCGTCTAAGAAAACCTGAGGTAAGTACAAGTAACATAGATACAGTCCCAGTGTAAGTGTCCAATGAGAAAGGAACTCCGCGTCTTCCTGCCCTGTAGCGATGCAACGGAACTTCAGATGTAAACACTTTAAGAGGAGCTCCGGCGCGCGACAGCACAGCAATGATAAACAAAGATTCTGAAGGTTAGTGCCATTTTTTCACTTTAAATTCCAAAGAAGAAAATTAATATCTACTGATATCCACCAAGATGGATAGTATCATTAATCAGAGACTGGCAGTGCACTTCCTTCCCAATGCCAACGCGCCGAGGCTTTAAATCTTCACTGCACAGAAAAGCAATATGGCTAACTGGGCCCACAGACCGGAATTATCTGAGAAGCAATCTCTGAAGCATAAGCAAAGCTGCCGACAAAAGAAAAGATTGTTCGTCAGCGGCTTTATAGTCGCAAAACACTCTATTATAGTCAGACCCTTTGTAGTTCTGCAAAAATATGACCCGCATTAGAAATGTGAAGTGTATGTGCAATGAATACATATTAATGTAACATATAAAGGATTCATGTGATGAGTTTTCGATTGGCAACTTTTCAGTACAATAAACTTCAAATTATGCACCCCTGGGCCAAAGGCGATGAACGTTTGCACCACTAAAATTCAGAATTTAACGACATTTAGATTGAAACCAACCGACACACTACGCTTGCAACAACCAGCAGTAAAACAACAAAATAAAATCAGTTTTCCGTAAAAGCTTGCACTCCTCATGCCATTGTACTAGTCAGTGGATAAGTGAGTGAACTCATGGCCTCATTTGCAAGAATCTGACGCATCGTCTTCCATTTCTTGTGCCTACTGCACATCCCCAAACGGTGCCATGGATGCGCTGTATTTATCATACAGAGCTCCATGGCGCACGTTTTCACAGATGCGTCAGAATTTCTGATGCATCTGTTGGCGCTAGACTGACACATTGCTGGAGTTGCGTTTTTAAAATGATGCAACTCCAGCAATGCGAGCACCATAGGAAAAAGCCCTGCGTCATTTTTACGACCTATCTGAGCAGGTGGTAACATTTTGATGGAGTGAAGTCATAGAATGACACAGTGAGAATTTGTAAATTTCACTGCGTCAGTTCTAGGTTACTTTTTCCATGGGAATGCCTACCCTGCATACATTGTATCTGACACACGCAAAATGTGATGCAGGGTTTTACATACTGATGCACTAGGCCCAATGTGTCAGTTTGAAAATATGGAGCAGTGTAGTGCACTGCTAGCTCCACCGCTGCGTAAAATAAAATGAGTCAGCGGTGGCCCAAACAGCTTGTAAATGAAGCCCTCAGTTTTTTTATATATTATTTATACAGCCCAAACCTAGCTACAAATCAATGAAGCACTATACAACAGGGGGATTTAGGAGGGAGGATGGGTCAGAGTGTGATTTTGCAGTAAGCAAGGTAGGAGGTTACATGGAGAGTTGTAGGGCACTGAGGTGTGGCTGGCAGGGAGAGTGAACATAGTGTAGCGATTTGCAGAGATGTGTATGGGTTTGCAGGTGTTGTCAGAGTGAGTGTGCCAATTCTTCAAGGGTGTCCAACAATTAGTTGGTTACTGTGTGGTGGGAGTTGTGGCTTCAACAGATGGGTGCTATGCTCTTTGACGAAAGTGAAGGGATGTAGTAAGATAATGAACCATTCTGGAAGTTCTGTTCTGGAACTTTACCTCAAAGAAATGTGAGTAAAATGTGTGAATTTAGCCAACGATTGAGGTCTACACAGCATTTTGGGTATCAAAATGTAGTAGGATCCACACAAGTCAGAACACCGTGGACTCCTCCAGGTGTCTAGTATTCTGAAATGTCAGATTTTTGGTCAGTTAACATTAGTCACTGCTGAGCCCAGATCTGAATTTTACATCTACTCATATCACCAAAAGGGTTGATTTTTGATGGGGAAACTTTGATGTCCCCACATTGCACTTTGGGGCCTATAACGTTGCAGGAACTAGGCTCAGCAACCCAAGCAGGGAGGTACTGTTTTTATCAGGAAAAGTGTGGTAGCCCTAAGTGGTAGGAATTGTGAGGTAAATATAAAATTTAACCAAACTTTGAGGGAGGCTTGTATGGCACTTTGGCTGAGAAAAGGTAGTGGGATTCACACAAGTCAGACACCCTGAACTCCCTTAGGTGTCTAGTTTTGAGAACTGTCTGGGTTGCTAATTTTTCCTTGCTGGCACCTGAGCCGAGGCCCAAATTCTGCAGCTACCCATGTCCCCAAGATTTGATTCGTGACAGGAAAAAGTTCATGTCCCCACTTTGCATTTTGGGACCTATCGTGTTGCAGGAGCTAGGTCCAGCCACTCAACTGAAGTATTATTTTTATTGGGAGAAGTGTAGAATCAGAGTAGTAATACATTTGTTAGTATGAATTGAAATTCTCTCTATTCTATTTTCTGCTTCTAAATGTAAGTCAGTGGACAAGGAAGATGGCATATTGCAAAATGCCATCTCAATAACATAATAGCAAAGGCGACCCCAAATTCAGGGGTGTAAAAAGAAGGACTTTTCCTAAACTCAATATCTTCTGCACATTTAAAAAAAAATCATAGGTTTCTTTCATTCCCTGTAAGACATTGGGTTACTGGTTGAGGGGGTGAAACTCTACTCAAGCAGCAACCACAATTCTTGTCAGGGTGTGGCACAAGCAATCCCCAGATTAACCTGTGCTCAGCCCTCTGGTAGCTTGGCACAGAGCAGTTAGGCTTAACTTAGAGGCAATGTGTAAAGTATTTATGCAGCAGTGAAAAAGGTAATAAAGTGAAAACCCAACACAAGGAAAATCCCACACCAATTTAGAAAATTGAGTAAATTGTAATAAATAAGTAAAGACCAAAATTACAAAATTCCAATCAGTATAACCAGAGATATGCAATTTTGAATGGTTAGTGAAAATAGTCCCTAAAAGTAAAATGCACCAATTGTGGATATCTGGTCGTACCAGTCTGGGACAAAGTCACAAGTTAAGGCTGATCACGATGGAGCACGGGTCTGCTATAGGGACCCATTTAATCTTGGTTGTGGAGCTTTGCGAGGTCCTGCTTTGAGGATGTGTCGCTCAGCCAAGGCAATGCATTGGTTCGGAGGACCTGCGAAGCTGCGGTTCAAGGTCCTACTTTGTCGCCGAGGATTCCATCGATGAGATCTTGTGGTGTGAAGCCTAGTGCCTAGGATGTGCTACGCAGTCAAGACCATACACCGGTTCCGAAGAGCTGAGAGGCTGTGATGTGAGAACTTGTGTCATCGTCAAAGTTGGCGTCAAGAGATTTGTGATGTGGGGCCTTCGTTGGTGAAGCCCCGCACATCAGTAGTTTTGATGCAGGCTGTGAGGTCAATGCAGAGAGTTTGCATTCAGAAACATCTCTCAGTACAGGCTAAGTGCTGGTTTGGCACAGGATTGCGCCGCACAGCAGAGGTGATGCATCAGTTTTGCTGGATTCACAGATGGGCTGGCAGAGCACCTTCGTTTCCACTTCCAAAGGATCCAGGACTGGGGTGGCACCACTTGTAAGGGTAGGACTCACAGATGTCAGAATCCAGGTGCTGAGTTGAAAGTTGTTGGAGCCTTCTGTCCCTGAGCCTCTAATCAGGAGGCCAGCCAACTAGCCATTGGAGTCACTCTAGTGTCCTGGGTTCAACAGATGCAGGTCCAGATCTTCTCACCCAAGCAAGAGGGCAGCAGGCAGCAGGTCAGTTCTGCAGGCAGCAGTCCTTCAGGGCAGCAGTCCAGCAGAGTACCTCTTTTCAGCAGCACAGCAGTCAAGAGTTGGTGTCTAGGGTCCAATATTTATACCTGGGCCTTCCTTTGAAGTGGGAGAAACAAACACTGAAATATCACTGTGACCAGAAAGTCTCACAGCTGCAACTTACTTTTATAAATTGGCAACCAATGCAACAACATTGTGGATGAAAATGTTGCTACTGATTGCTATTTTTGTTCTACTTAATTTCATTATTTTTTATTTAAAAAATGTGTTTCTTTGGGAAACCTATGAACAATGTCTGAATTCAGAATTTTCTTTCGTGTTCAGAAATGTATAGCTTTCTGGGTTCATATCTGAGTTTCACCTCTGTTTACACACAAACTGCAAGTAGGCTAAAACCAAAAAAATGGGAAAAATGGGCTTATAACTCTGCCCATTCCTGAAAGCTGGGAATATGGTGAAATGGTAAAAATGAAATGAGCACAGCAAACCTTTTATAATAAAATTATGCTCAGCACACTCCTCAAATGCAATATATCAGTCCATAATGCAGTACACTGAATAACAGGCAGTGCACAAAGACACAAATTTGTCATTGTAAATCATTCTTTAATAATTCCATGTATATATTTTCTTTTATTCATACAACTGCTTGTAGCTAATGTGTTTCATTCAACAACAGCTTCTCCAGGGCCACAATCAGGAAATGTGTATACATAGCATCATTAAAAGTATAATTAGAAAGAATATCTACAACATATACACAATAAAAACAAACTAGTCATTAATGTCAAATACACCAAACTTAGGGCATATTTATACTCCATTTGCGCAGAATTTTCATCATTTGTTTTACGCAAATTTGGCGCAAAACTAACTCCATATTTATATTTTGACACGTCTAATGTCAAAATATTGGAGTTTGCACCATTTTTAGATGCATGAACCTACCTTGCGTCAATGAGATGCAAGGTAGGCGTTCCTATCTAAAAAATGGTGCTGACCCCATGGCCCCATATTAACCCTCTCATGCTAAAATGATGCTCAGGTAGGAGGAGGAGCTAAATAATGGTGCAAAGCTTGCTTTGCACCATTATTTAATGCTTCGGTCAGACCAGGCGTTAGGGAACCTGTGGACCAGTTTCCATGGTTAACCCCTCGAGTGCCCAGGATTAGCTGGTCTGGCCCTCAGCCACGGTTGCCCGGTGCCGAGGACGAGACCAGCTCGTCCTGCTATGGGCCCTCGGGGTAGGAAGCGCTAGCGCTGCCCCCAAGGGCTAAACACACCCCCTCCCCAGGGCAGCGATGGAAGGGGAATCGCTTCCCCTTCCACCCCCGCATGGTATCTGATGATGTCAGCTCACCTTCCTTTCCTTTCCAGGCCGTTCCTTTCCTCTCATGTCTCTCTCAGCATTTCTGCTGCCCGATCGCAATGTGATCGGGCAGCAGAAATGTTCACTAGACACTAGGGAGTTTTTGGTTTTCAATGTTTATGCATAAGGGGAGCGGCCCCTTGGACAAGGGCAACTCCCCAAGGGGGGGGAATTATTTGTAAGCCTTTTCAGCCCCCCCGGGGGCAGATCAGCCTATTATATTTAGGCCGATCTGTCCCCGGGCGGCAGAAACCCCTAGACACCAGGGATTTTCTATTTTTTAATTTTTTTTTTATATGTGGGGAGCGACACCTTAGGCAAGCGTCGCTCCTCTGGGGGTGCAAATTGTCTTTAGGCCATTTCTGCCCCCCTTGAGGGCAGATCAGCCTATTTTTATTAGGCCAATCTGCCCCCAAGGGGGACAGAAACCGCTAGACACCAGGGATATTTTTTTTAGGTCAGTTTCACATAAGGGGAGCGACCCCTTAGGCAAGGGTCGCTCCCCCTTAGGCAAGGGTCACTCCCCTGGGCGGTAAAATTTGTTTTAGGCCATTTCTGCCCCCTTTGGGGGCAGATCAGCCTATTGTAATTAGGCCAATCTGCCACCGGGGGGGCAGAAACGTCCAGGCACCAGGGATCATTTTGTTTTTTAGTTTTATGTTTTTTAGACGTGGGGAGCGACCCCTTAGGCAAGGGTCGTTCCCCGGGGGGGGGGAATATTTTTAGGCCATTTCGGGGGCAGATCGGCCTATTTTTATTAGGCCATTCTGTCCCCAAGGGGGGCAGAAACCACTAGACACCAGGGATTTTTATTTTTTTGCACGAGGCAATTAAAAAAAAAATTGTGGGGTGGTGGCTACCAACCAGTATGGGCAAGGTTATGCCCCCACCCCAACTGAAGGGGGTAACAGTCTTTCAGCTCTCCCCCGCACACTAAAACATTTTATCCCTTGGCAAGCAAGAGGACATTTGATTATTTTGGGTATTGGTTTTACATTTGGACCATGACAGCTTGGCTAACTCTCAAAATCGTCCCACTTGGAATGATGAGTGCTGCACTTTTTGGACTTTGGGACGCTGCCATGTAGAAAAATCCACAAGACCTAGACACATCTGAAAACTAAACATCTGGGTGAGTCCAGGGTGGTGTGCTTCACATGCACCCCTCACCATTTTCTTACCCACAATGTCCTGCAAATCTCCAACTTTGCTGGAAATTACACATTTTTCCCACATTTTTGTGATGCAACCTTCCGGAATCCACAGGAATCCACAAAATTCCTACCACCCGGCATTTTCTCATCTATACCGATAAAAATTCTGCCCCACTTGTCAGCCTAAAAATGTCTTTTTTCAAACTGCCCTTTTGGACCCGCTGTGGTTCCCCCTCTATTTTGACATGATTTTGGCTCTTCCCTGTCACAGGCACTTGGCCCACCTACACAAGTGAGGTATCATTTTTACCGGGAGACTAGGGGGAATGTTGGGTGTTAGGAACTTTTTCCCGGGTGTTATCCCACACAGAAATGTGGGGAAAAATGTGATTTTTAAATAAATTTGAGGTTTGCTGAGGATTCTGAGTAAGAAAACACTGGGGGATCCACGAATGTTATACCTCTCTGGACTCCCTCAGGTGTCTAGTTTTCAGGAATGTTTAGGTTTGGTAGGGTTCCCTATATGGCTGCGCAGCCCAGGACCAAAAACGCAGGTGTGCCCCCCGCAAAAACAGGTCATTTTGTATTTGATCATTTTGATGTGTCCGCATAGTGTTTTGGGGCATTTCCTTTCGCATGCACTAGGCCTACCCACACAAGTGAGGTACCATTTTTATCAGGAGATTTGGGGGAACGCTAGGTGGAAGGAAATTTGTGGCTCCTCTCAGATTCCAGAACTGTCTGTCACCGAAATGTGAGGGAAAAGTGTTTTTTGGGCCAAATTTTGAGGTTTGCATAGGATACTGCATAACAGAACCTGGTGAGAACCCCACAAGTCACCCCATCTTGGATTCCCCTAGGTGTCTAGTTTTCAAAGATGCACAGGTTTGGTAGGTTTCCTAGGTGCCGGCTGAGCTAGAGGCCAAAATCCACAGCTAGGCACTTTGCAAAAAACAGCTCTGTTTTCTTTGGGAAAATGTGATGTGTCCACGTTGTGTTTTGGGTCATTTACTGTCGGGGGCGCTACGCCTACCCACACAAGTGAGGTACCATTTTTATCGGGAGACTTGGGGAAATGCTGGGTGGAAGGACATTTGTGGCTTCTCTCAGATTCCAGAACTTTCTGTCACCGAAATGTGAGGAAAAAGTGTTATTTGGGGCAAATTTTGAGGTTTGTAAAGGATTCTGGGTAACAGAACCTGGTGAGAGCCCCACTAGTCACCCCATCATGGATTCCCCTAGGTGTCTAGTTTCCAAAAATGCACAGGTTTAGTGGGTTTTCCTAGGTGCCGGCTGAGCTAGAGATCAAAATACACACCTAGGCACTTTCCAAAAAAACACGTCAGTTTTCAGTGTAAAAATGTGATGTGGCAATGTTGCATCTCCTGTCGCGGGCATTAGGCCTACCCACGCAAGTGAGGTACCATTTTTATCAAGAAACCTGGGGGAACACGGAATAGCAGAACAACTGTTATTGCCCCTTGTCTTTCTCTACATTTTTTCCTTGCAAATGTAAGACAGTGTGTAAAAAAGACATCTATCTGAGAAATGCCCTGTAATTCACATGCTGGTATGGGCACCCCGGAATTCAGTGCAAATAACCACTGCTTATCAACACCTTATCTTGTGCCCATTTTGGAAATACAAAGGTTTTCTTGATACCTATTTTTCACTCTTTATATTTCAGCACATGATTTGCTGTACACCCGGTATAGAATGAAAACCCATTGCAAGGTGCAGCTCCTTTATTGGCTCTGGGTACCTAGGGTTCTTGATGAACCTACAAGCCCTATATATCCCCAAACCCAGAAGAGTTCAGCAGACATAATGGTATATTGCTTTAAAAAATATGACATCACAGGAAAAAGTTACAGAGTAAAATGTAGAGAAAAATGTCTGTTTTTTTACCTCAATTTCAATATTTTTGTATTTCAGCTGTTATTTGCTGTAGGAAAACCTTATAGGATCTACACAAATGACCCCTTGCTGAAATCAGAATTTTGTCTACTTTTCAGAAATGTTTAGCATTGGTTTCACACCTATTTCTGTCATTAACTGGAAGGAGGCTGAAAGCAACAAAAATTGTAAAAATGGTATATGTCCCAGTAAAATGACAAAATTGTGTTGAAAAATGTGTTTTTCTGATTCAAGTCTGCCTGTTCCTGAAAGCTTGGAGGCTGGTGATTTTATCACCGCAAACCTTCTGTTGATGCCATTTTCCAGGAAAAAACCACAAGCCTTTTTCTGCAGCCCTTCCTATTTTTATTTTTTTTAAACTAAAATGTTGCTGTATTTTGGCTAATTTCTTGGCCACCTTCAGGGGAACCCACAAAGTCTGTGTACCTCTAGAATCCCTAGGATGTTGGAAAAAAGGATGTAAATTTGGCATGGGTAGCTTATGTGGACAAAAAGTTATGAGGGCCTAAGCGCGAACTGTCTCAAATAGCCAAAAAAAAAGGCCTGCCACCTGAGAGGGAAAAGACCTGGCAACAAAGGGGTTAAACAGCATGGAATGGGTCCACAGGTTCCCTTCTCAAGCCCCAGGAACACCCCCACCCACACCAGAGGGACACCTGAGTATAAGAGACCCCATCCCAGGTAAGTGGGGTAAGTATAGGTAAGTATTTTATTTTTTTTAATTAATGTGCCATTGGGGGCCCAACCTGGGGGTCCCTGCATGGCACAGGGTGCAATGGCCATGCCCAGGGGACACTGGTCCTCTGTGCTGGCCACTCGGGTGGTGGGCATGACTCCTGTCTTTTTTAAGACAAGAATCATGTGGCATGGATGGTTTTGTGTTAGAAAATGTTGCTAGGCTGGTTGGATGCATTTTTTTTGCCTTTAACCTGCCTAATGTCATTTTTTGGTGCAAAACCCCCTTCTCCCATACCGCCACCTCCACCCGGCTAACATCAATATTTATTACACTAGCCCACCCTTTGCACTAGCTTGCGTCATTCCATAAATGTGGCACCCGGCTGGTGCTCAGGAATGGTGCAATCCGGTGCTAAACTTTTTCATGCAAAACTGTATTAGTGCAGTTTTGCATCAAAAAGTATAAATATGCACCTTAGTGTACTTTTCTTTCATCATCAGGCAGCAACCAACCAGAGTGTCTGATACTTTTATTTACCATAGTCAAATCTTACCATAAGCCGCACAATATTAGCAGATGCATTGCTTGTGTAGTGCATCTAAACTGATAAATTCAATAATTTATGACTAATTTGTATTTTCCATTAATGCCTTCACCAAGTTCATATGGGGATAACAATGTTTTACTTTTCTTTTATCAGCTACTGTGTCTGTTCTTTTATTTTGTATAGTACAGACACCATGCATCTCCATCGCCACATAAGCAGTTACAAGTTTCACATGTGCTAGTATGCCCCAATCTTCAATTGTGAATCACTTACAACCTTTTGTTGTTTTTTTAGGACACTATTTGCTCTTTCTTGTACAGCACTTTTGTCCACAAAAATGGTTATTTTCTTGATTTCTTACAGGGGAATCCAGAAACCCTAGGTACCTTTAGAATCAAGATGTGGTGAAAATTGTCAAAAATTTGATCCGGATGTCTTTACAGAAGGAATATGAGGGACAATCAACATTTTAATGTCCAAACTACCCCATTATGAAAAGGAAAGAGGAGATCAAACTGACAATAAATCTTGTTTTTTGGATTTAAGTGTAGAGATATTCAAAAGTACAGTTTTCTGAAGACAGGGTGCAAATTAAATACCTAGATGTTTTATATTTGTCAGACTGCACATAAAATTAGTATTCTAAAACACCTTATCTCATATACAATGCACCATGTTTATGACCCAGTTTGCATCATGTTTGCTCCACACAATGTGGTACATGCATGACGCAATTGTCCAAAACAGAAAAAGGGCCCCTGAACAGATATAGAGAGCAGTTACTAGGGGAAATAGAACATTACACACAGAAAAATACTGCATTTTCTAACCAATTTTAACTCAAATACATCCTACTCATAAACACTACAACTTACATGAAAAAATTGAGCCAAATACAAATAACAAAAAGGATGTTTTTATCCCAAAAACACAATTTTTATTTAATGGATAATTGTGTAAATCTCTAAGTATTTTTGTATGTATGCTTATTATGTCACAAACATATTCAACTGGAAATAATTACTCACTGATGTGCCCCCGGTCTCTCATACCCTCTAGGTGACCAAACACACCTCATACATACTTTCAAACACAATGAACAACATTCGGGTGAACCAATAAAAATCCCAGCGTTGCAATGCACTTACAGAAGAATGCCTAACTCATTGTGTAAACAAATATATGCAGATTGGGTGTCAATGAAATAATATAGAAAAATCACATTCTAAAGGTAACATAAGCAATCCCAGATTTACGTTGGGCGCCATCTGCTCCTCAAATAAAATTGTGTAATTTGTTATAAATGAGAGTAAATAACCACGGTGTAGTGTCCTTGTAATGAAAAGTTGTAGTCCGATATTAGCGCCTCCTAATCCAGTATTGGCGCATTACAATTAACTCATGTTGCCTTGCACTTGGATATGGGTGTCTGTGTTCCAATAATGACGTCTTGCAAGTCCTCTGGGAGCGCTTGTAATCATGGTTCTAACGCTGACGTGCCACCTTCCTCAGGGCATAACCATTAAAACAATAGGTACTGGATCCAAGGGCTGTTGTCTAAATAGATATAAACAAAAATGAAGATAGACTCCAGATCTATTGATATTATATAAGCAATAAATTAGACTAAAAACAAGACTACTGCTCTTGACAGGGTAGGTCAAACTGAGCAGAATAAGATCAGGGTGCTAACACCAAATAAGTGTGAGATGGTCAGAAATACCATACACATGCTGCTGTCACAAAGGTGCTTTAATGTACGTATACTAAATCCATAACCTTCATGGTGTAAGTTGTTAGATGAACAGAGCTAAACGCAAATCATGGTAGTGTTGACACAATAGATCGGTGGACCGAACCAAATCTGTTTTGAGAAAAAGTCATTCAAAATACATCATAAAACAGCACATATATCATAAGATAATCAATTTAACTCCAATAACCACACCAGTTTATTAAGAAGGTAATGATTTATTTCCCTATATTAACAACGCTAAGGTCACAAAAATATTCACAACCACAAATGATACATACAAAGTATTAATCAATGGAAAAAGACAAATTGTCTCAATGGTTATTACACAAAGCCATAGTAAAAGAATCTGAGCAAGAGAAATTGAATACAGCAAAATAATGATAAGACAGAAAATATCAATGACAATTCAAGAGCATGTGAGTAACACCTCACTAAACACTAATTAGCATTAACATGTTGGGCTTTATGTAAAAGTTTTAGTAACAGAAATGTAAGAAAAATATCTGACTACGGTGCTATCAAAAACAAGCAGCAGTAAATAAACATTTGCAGCTGGTACCTGAAAAACAAAAGACAAATAACAATTCACATTTCATATAATTACCCAATCACTACGGAAATCAGCAACTACTTGTACTTCGTCAGTGGGACAGCAACATCAGGCACCAACATCAGAAAAGGAATGAGGATAGGGGTAATGGTTTAGAATTTGGACTATAAGATACATTAAATCATCTGAGCATAGATTCAGTTTTGAACAGACATATGCTAATAAAAATACCAGAATGTCAATAGACTATCTGGAACCATGAAATGTCAAAGTGACAAAACATAAAGTAATAGAATCTCTAGGACTCAGGATACACAAAACTCCCAAAGAAGAATGACCTACAAGCAATGGTAACTGAACATTAAATTAAACTTGTTAAATTAAAATGATTGGATAAAGCATGAGGTGAGAAAGTTATGACCAATCAGAACATTAACAGATATCACAATTATACAATTAGTTTACTCCAAATTCCTCTTTTGCTGTTATTCCATTGACAAAATCCAAACTAATACTTGTTATATCCTATACTTCCTCTCCTTCAGCTTCATCTGTGGATCCATTGTTTCCACTCCACCAGGATGCGAAGTCACAGGAAAAAGATTACAAAATATGGTACCACACCATTTCTTTTCCCTCAAGGAAAGACATACAAGTTAGAAACATAACTACAAACAATGAAGTCAGTCACACTATTGAACACATTAGAAACATTTTATACAGCTTGCATTGCACAGTGACCTTTCATCTGCTTCTACTTTAGTCCAGCAGAGGCCATTAAATACTCATTTAATTCTACCATTTTATTTTAGTTTAAAAACACACTCTCTTGTAAAGACAGAATAATTTCATCAGTGTAAGTTACCATGGACAAAATGTAGGCCTTACATAAGTTGGTGGTGATTCAGCTAGTCACAATTTCTCGTAAACACAATATTGTCATCAAATTAATTCATGCATCAATCTGTAGGTATAATTACGTAAAGACTAAACATTTTATCAAAAATCTCAGCTCTCACAGTCCCTCCTCTGATGACTATATATGTTATCACACAAAAACCCAAAATAAATGTATTTATTTCATACATTTAGAATGTTGATTCATTCACCTTTTTATAAAAAAAATTCTCCTTGAATTTCTCCCATAAAATATTTCCATTTGAACATCTACCCTCCTCTGATTCATTTCAAATCTTATCTTTTAATCATTTTAATTACTGTATATATTCCCCAAATTCCAATTAAACAAAACACAATAATCAAAATCCATTTGACTAACTTTAATATGACACCTTCTCCCAAGTTGCTAAGCCAATTTCCCACTAAAGAAATTCCTTTGCTAGCTTTTTCTCAAATAGTGGTTTCAGTTAATTCTTAGTTCTGTTTTATCTTTTGTTAAATTGTTAATCAAACCTCTAACTAATTTACTATTGTCCGGTTTGTATGAACAACAGTGACGCGGACCACGTCATTTGCAAACTTCAGTATCTAAAAGGAGAATACCTCTTGAATAATCTGTTCACGTTATCCACAACTGTAGACAACTTCTGTATTTTTATTCAGAACAACTCCCACTGAAAAAATTATTGCTCTAGAAGACGATAATAAGCATTCTTCCCACAAATATAATATACACACTAGGCACAGGGGTATCTTGACCATTTAACATAAATTCCATTTACTCTGAAACAAAAACACATGTCTACATTCACTCATGCCCACATATATTCTATCACAGTAACTTTGCGGCCTATATATTCAAAGCTTTCCTATATGTTGTGCATCTAATGCTAACTTCCCTTGTTTAGTGATGTCAGTGTAAACATGATCAGTCCCAGGTCTTTGGTGAACTACTCCCTTATCAATCTTAGCTTTGATTGCTCTTCTTCTGTCTTCTGGGTTATCTAGAAACTTCTTTTCTACAGGTGAAAGTAAACAGGTAAGATTGTTGCGATGAGCAAAAGCAGTTCCAAAAGTTAATGTATGTTCAAAGAAACCCCTTACTAAAACTATATCATTTTCTTTTGCTACTCTACTTAAATATCTAATTATAGATACATAGGAAAACACTACATCATAATTTGAAAAGAAATATTGAATATATTCCCGGTCATAAAATTGTGTTAGTAAAAGACTACAACTTATAGAATAAGTAAGTTATAAACTATGATAAGCAATTCCCTCCTCAACAAAGGGTAGAATCTGCGTACAGACATAACAATCTTTTGCATCCATTACATCAACATACTCACGCAATAAGCGATAGAAAACATTAGGAGAAAGTTCGTTCTCTCCATGTAACTATTTATCATCTGTTTTAAACTTATTGCTGAAAAAGTAGTACTAGACTCTAAAGGACTAACAGTTGTGAGTGTTTCTATTGTATGGTTGACTCCATTTGTCTCTAAAACAAACACACTCACAATCAATAACAGACATACTGTTACACAAACCATTGCCAAACCAATACCTATACATTTATAACAACTATTTTTAATATGTTGATTACTAAAGTTTCCTATGGTCTGTAAAGAATAAAAAAGTAGGAATAAACAATATTGTGGCTATGCAGCAAAAATCTAAACAAAAACAAAAGACAAAAGTTTCAAAAATATTCAACTTTCTATCTTCAAATCTTCAATCCCTCCTAATTGTTTTTTTTTCTCAGCAAAAGTTCATTCACACTATCAGGATTCTTCTTCTCAAAGTTCGGTAAAAATTTGATAAAGTTAGATTAGCAGGTTGTCAAGTCATGTTATCAAAGTCTCTTCATGTACGACTTCATCAAAGTCTTTTCATTTAATTTTCAAAAAATTCAGCATCAGCTTTTTACCTTTTCTCTTCACATACCAAAATATAAACTCGGAATGTCTCTGTCAAAACAAAAATTCAAAAACTCTTCTTGCCATTTATTAGTAGTTACATACGCTCATTCAGGACCAGAATAATTCCAATTTGCAACTCTCTTTCTTTTCACTCTTTGACTACTACCAGCTTCTTCTTCACTGAGATCTTCTCCTTCTTTTATCTCGCTTTCTTTTTGAATTGGTGGAACTACATTTATCTTTACTGTTTCTGAACTCTTTTGAGGCCAGTTATCAACTTTCAAAGCTTTCAAAGGCCTTCTTGTTAGCACTGTTTTCAGACCTGAACTCAAACTCTTCTCCTTCGACATTCCTGCAACTGGTTCAGGAGAAGTCAAACCCTCTTGGTTTGGATCTGTCTCAACTACCCTTCCATTGGGATCAGTCGCTAGTTCAGTCTGGTTCGTCAGACCACCTGCTTCTGAGGACATCCTCCTCTGAGAAGTGTTTCTCTCGACTGGTATTCTCTCATGTTCTCCTTGAACAAGTTATTTTACCACTTTATTCGTGGATGATTCACCCTCCTCTTCCAGGATACCCTCCACTTTGTCTGATACAGGAGTGGGTAAATCAATTGGAACGTTTCCAGGTACAACCTCCAGTTCTTCTCTTTCTCTCTCTTGCCCTGGAATACGTTTAGCTGCAAGTAATCTCAACAGCTCTTCTTCTTGTTCAGTTGGACTGTTCACTTTCCTAGGCTTGCATGTACCCAGTTCGCAATACCTGCACACTTCACAGCTGTAGTTGTGATTAATATCACCTGGTAAGGTCCCTTCCGCCTTTGCTCCAAGCACAACTTTTTCACGTACTTACGAATGACGAGCCAATCACCAGCATTCAGGTTGTGTCCTTGGCCTTGAGATTGCTGAAGTGTGGTTGCTTCCACCTGATGAGAAAAAGATCGAACCAAATCCGCTAGGCCTTTGCAGTAGTCTAACACCATGTCATCTGTAATATTTATAAGAGCATTTGCAGGTACTGCTGGTAGTCTCATAGCTCTATCCATGAAGATTTCATGGGGCGACAATCCTGTTTTCTTGTCAGGAGTGCTCTTCATTGACATTAGAACCCACGGCAAAGCATCTGGCCATTTCAAATTTGTAGATGCACACATCTTTGCCAGCCTGGACTTTGGAGTTCCATTCATCTGCTCTACGAGTCCTGAAGCCAATTTTATCACTTCATTGTTGAAGTGGCTTCCTCTATCTGATTCTAAAGAGACCAGGAAACTGAAATGTGGAATTAACTCTCTAAGCAGTCATTTTGCTACTGTGAGGGTAAGCCTCAGTCCAGTGACTGAAAATGCACACAATCACCAACACATACTTCAAACCAGCACATGCAGGCATCTCAATGAAATCAAGTCTGCTAAATAGTCCTCCTGCCATGCCAATGTGTCCCATATTAACCACTGTTTCTTTGCCAACATTAATTTCCTGACAAACGATGCATCTATGACAAACTGCTTCGGCAACTTGTCTCAACTTTGGATTAAACCAGTGTTGCTTAAAACCTCTAACCATTGCATCTCTCCCTATGTGTGCTTGACCATGATAGTATCTAGTCATTTGAGTCAGTAGACTATTTTGTAGAATTACCTTCCCTTCTCCTGTCACCCAGACATCATCTTCCCTCTGGACACATTTAAGCTTGATCCAATCCTTGCACTCTTCTTTAGAAACATTGGCCCTCATTATGACCCTGGTGGTCGGTGATAAAGTGACGGTAATACCACCAACAGGCTGGCGGTAATTACCGCCAAATTATGACCATGGCGGTGATAACTCCCGTAGACAGCCTATGTACCACACCGCCCGCCAGGGCAGAAACAACAGGCACCACGGTGGTAGCCGCCTACAGCCAAGCGGAAGTCAATGTTCCATCCACCATATTAAGACCCCGCAAACCACCACCTTTTCCAGGGCGGTACCAACGACATCAAAAGCCTGGCAGAGACTGAGCTCAGAAGGGAAAGGACTCACCATTGGAGACACAGGGAAGAACCACGCCGCCATGGAACCAGAACTGCATGTTTTTCCGATGATATTTTATGTTCTGCTCCACAACGAACACCATCGCCGGAGAAGACGACGACGGTGAGTACAGTCGCCTAGCACACAAGGGAAGGGGGGAGGAAAAAGAGAGTGACACATATATGCACAACACACACCTCACACACACACACCATACACACAACCAGATGCACAAGAAAACAAGTTAATCCCCCTAAATCGACTGACTAATGCAAGGACAAAAATAATTTACCAAAGTGAATGTAATAAGATCAACACAGTATAGGTAATAAGTCAGGCAATATAACAGATAAATACATATTTACAGAAAAGGGGACACGGCCCAGTCCTCAATTTGCGTGGGCCACATGGCCACAGGCCAAAGTCCAAGGTCACACTTGTCACCTGCTTCGACACCGAGAGAACACTGCAGGGGCATCAGTTGGTAAATAAGCAGGCACCTCAGGGGGATGGGGGACAGGGTGCACCTCAGCCGGGAGATGAAACAAGACCACTGGTTCTGGAGGGGTCCACATGCCCTGTGCTTGGTCCTGAGGAGTGCAAGGCCACAGTCTCTCAAGTGGGTGTCTTGCCCATTGGTTCTGGAGGGGGCACCATGCCCATTGGTTTGTCCTGGGGAGTGCAAGGCCACAGTCTCTCAAGTAGGTGTCTTGCCCACTGGTTCTGGAGGGGGCAACATGTCCTGTGCTTTGTCCTGGGGAGTGATGGGCCACAGTCTGTCGAGTGGGTGTCTTACCCACTGGTTCTGGAGGGGGCAACCTGCCCTGTGCTTGATCCTAGGGAGTGATGGGCCACATTCTCTCAAGTGGGTGTCTTACCCACTGGTTCTGGAGGGGGCAACCTGCCCTGTGCTTGATCCTGCAGAGTAATGTGCCACAGTCCGTCGAGTGGGTGTCTTATCTACTGGTTCTGGAGGGGGCAACCTGCCCTGTGCTTGATCCTGGAGAGTGATGGACCACAGTCTGTCGAGTGGGTGTCTTACCCACTGGTTCTGGAGGGGGCAACATGCCATGTGCTTAGTCCTGGGGAGTGCAAGGCCACAGACTCTCGAGTGGGTGAATACCCCACTGGTTCTGGAGGGGACAGGCTGCACAGCAGCCCATGGAGGCTGGATTACATAGCTTCTGCCGGCGGTGACAGCTGCACAGTGGTGGTGCTGCTGGTGGGGGGGGCTCCTGCACATCCTCTGCATCCTCGATGGATGCACAGTGGTGGTGCTGCTGGTGGAGGGAGGCTCCTGCACATCCCCTGCACCCTCGAATGTATGCACAACCATGGTTGGTGTTGGGTGCTCCATCACAGTTCCTGGTACAGGCTCCTTGCCCTTCCTGCCTGCTGATGCAGGCTCCTTGGCCTTTCGGGTGGCAGGTGCAGGCTCCGTGGCCTTTAAGGGTGGCAGTTGCAGGCTCCTTACCCTTCTTGCCTGCTGGGGCAGGCTCCTTCTCCGTTAGGCTGGCTGGTGCAGGCTCCTTCCCCTTCACTACACGTGGCCTGAATCCCTTTCCACCACGAGTGGGTGCGGTTAGGACTGGGCCCGTGGACTGTGTGTCTGAGGTGCTTGGCTGGGTTTGTGATACCCTGGCCATAGGTGCAGGACGGGATGGGGTGGGGTAGGGATGAGGTCAATGGTGGATAGGAACAGTTTTTTAGGGACATTGGGGCGGGAAGAGGGAGAAGGAACGGGAGTGGAGGATGAGGGAGTGGTTGTTGGAGGTGTCTGCTGCTTTTGGGTGCAGGTGCATGGGCTGTATGCTGTTGTGGGGTGGATGGCTGTTGGGTGTCTGAGTGTTTGTGTTTGTGTACTTTAGGAGGGGGGATAGACACAGTGGGAGAGAACACAGGGGACGTGTGCATGGATGTTGTGGAGGTGTCTGCCAGTGAGGCGTGTGTTCTGCTTGGTGTGTTGATGATTCTGGTAGCGGATGATGATGTAGTGCATGCAGGTATGAGTTTAGGCGTGGCTGGGAGGGAGGTGGTGGAGGGGGAGGAGGGGGAGGAGGGGGAGACAATGGAAAAAGTGCATGTTGTTGTGTCTGCAACTGGATGGTGTTTGTGTTAGTGCTTGTGGGATGAAGTGTGGTACTTTTGTTTGCCTGTGACACTTTTGGGTGTTCTCCTGTGTGCACACTCGTCTGTATGTGTGCCTGGGATAGGTTTGGGGTTGAGGGGAATGGGACTGGGCAGTGGAAGTTGGAGGGGGGACGGTAGAAACAGGGACAATGGCTGCCATCAGAGAGGAGGCCAGAGCCTAATTCGATCTCTGTTGGGCCGCCAATCCAGTGTGACTGCCCTCCAGAAATGCATTTGATTGATGCATCTGGGCTGCCAACCCCTGGATGACATTCACAATGGTTGACTTCCCTACAGAGATGGATCTCAGGAGGCCAATAGCCTCCTTATTCAGGGCAGCAGGGCTAACTGGGGCAGGGCCTGAGGTGCCTGGGGTGAAGGAGATGCCCACCCTCCTGGGTGAGCAGGCACAGGCAACTCGATGAGGGGCTGATTCGAGGGCGGTGCTGGTACAGGGGTGGCGGCTGTACCTGTAGCTGGGGTGGTCACAGAAGTCTCCACCACCACCAGGGAGCTTCCATCGGAGGAGGTATCTGTGTCTGAACTGTGCCCTCCAGTCTCCGCCATGGTGCTCCCCTCTCCCTCTGTCCCACCTGTGCCCTCACCGTCAGCGGACTCTGCCTCTTGGGTCCTGTGGGATGCAGCTCCCTCCGTCGCCGGTACCTCTGCTCCTCCGCCAGATGATGCTAATGCTAATGCACATAAGTACAGGATGACAAAAAAACAAGCAGTTTCAATGCAGCGGGTCTTGTATTTGCTCGAGTTAGAGCTATTAGCGTTGTAAAGAAAAAAACGCAGCATAATCGCGCTGCGTGGAAAATAAACAGATAAAGTAGTCCGGACACCATACTGAAAACATCAAGCCTCATATGTTTTTAGTAGTTTACCAGTGCTGTGTAGGTGGGCTAAACACCGGAAAAGGCATGACATATGCATGCCTTTCACAAATTAAAACAAGCAGATTTTTAAAGGCAAGCCCATGAACCAATGTAAGTGACTGACGTGACATGGGCGTGGTTGGAAGCCCAAAGAGAGATTACAGAATAGTTTGGAGCATTTGCACTCGCCCATAAAAAGGGGGGAGAGAGACAAAGGATACACTGGGTCAATGGCTGCACCAATACCACTGTTGGAGTACACAGCACCCTCACACACAGGGAACAGGCCTACGCATTATGCATTGCACTGCCAGTGATATGGCTAGCCACCAAGGCATGAGGAGGGGCACACACCGCCAAATGCAGCACACCTTGAACCCACGCAGCCCTAACCAGTAGTGGATGCCTACGAGCTAGGTAGCAAGATTATCCCTTCATTACCCTAGCCACAAGGGGACCTAGGCTGCAACGTCAGGCCTGGCCTAAGGCCACCCACTGACACATATCCTCCACCCGGATACCACCCTACCATGCGTAAGTTGTAATGATTGCACTGTACTCACCCCCTTGTGGCTGCTGTGATTCCCTCAAGCTCTCATCCAGCGCTGGATAGGCCACCGCCAGTATGCGGGCCATCAGGGGGATCAGGGTTCGACGGGCACCCCTTCCTCATTGAGAGGCCATCCCCAGCCAGGCCTCTGCCATCTTCCTTGCCCAGCGTCTCGGGTCCTCCCACCGTTTGCGACATTGAGTGCTCTGCCTGCCATAGACCCCCAGGATCCGCACATCCTTGGCAATGGCACACCATATACCCTTCTTTTGATGGGCGCTGACCTGCAGAGGCAATACACACAGGAAGGTAGAATTAGACAAACAGTCCTGCCTGTTACACATACGCCCCCTCATACCCTTTCCCATCACCATTTCCACACAATGGCCCAGCACACAACCTGTACGCCGCCAAGAGGACATCCACACACCCCCTTACATGACGCCTTCACACACACAACTCCATGTATTCATGCCACATGCATCGTGCCCACAGTGTACTCACCTGGTGGTTTGGAGACCCATACAGCAGTCTTTACTGGGGTAGGACCCCATCCACCAGTCTCTCCAACTCCTCCGAAGTGAAGGCTGGGGCCCTTTCCCCGATCACACGGGCCATGGTAGGTTCTAAACACAGGTCACAGCAGCACATGCAGTGTAGGTCCTCTACTATGGGAAGTCAGGTAGCAAGTGAGGAATCAGATAGAAAATGGTGGTCAGGTCCGAAGCGGTGCATACTGTCACCGCCGGAGTAGATCACCATTGGCCACTGTAACCCATACAGCCCAATGTTAGCCAATGAGAAGTTGCACAGCGGTTTCCGACTGCTTCCCGCAACGGCGCACAACGTCAGCAGAATTACCTCACTTCCACCTGTCCCTCCACACAGGACAGGTGGATGCCATTTCAGGGGGGGGAGGCCCAGGAATAATGCTACGTCACAGGAGATATTAGCACATACTGGACAAATAACAATGAGCCATTAAATATTTACAGGATGCAAAGTACTGTTGTAGCTCCATTGTTCAGTTTGTGACCGGCTCCTCACTCTTTTGTCCCTTAGATTCCTACCGCTGCAGATGAATAGGAGATGGAAACATACATCTGTGTACAGAACCCTGGTGGACTTGGCAACACTGGAGGATAGGCACATTCACTTATAGACTTGACAGGGCCACAATCACAGAGCTGTGTGCCAAGTTGGAGCCTGACCTGATATCTGCTATCCATCACCCCACTGGGATCCCCCTCTTGTGCAAGTGCTATCTGCAGCAGGAATGTCACAGCCAATGTTCTCAATAGTGCTGACAAGAGTGTTGTCTGCCCTGATCAAACACATGTGCAGCTACAATAAGTTCCCCCAGGTTGAATTTTTGGCCACAGTGAAGGCTGAGTTTTATGCAATGGGACATATCTCCAACATAATTGGGACGATTGATGGGACACATATTGCATTTGCCCCCCCCCCCGGCAGAATGAACAGGTGTTCAGGAATCGTAAGAGTTTCCACTCCAGGAATGTTTAGATGGCGTGCTTGGTGGACCAGTACATCTCCCACGTCAATGCCAAGTATCCAGGGTCAGTGCATGAAGCCTTTGTCCTAAGGAATATCAGCATCCCAAATGTGATGGGCCAACTACAGAGGCACAGGGTGTGGCTAATAGGTGAGCCCTGGGTCCCACCCAGTATATATTGGTGTCTGCCTATGGTGTAGGCCAGATGGGATGGTGTGTGGCTAAATGTTGTCCCTCAATATTTGAAGGTGACTCTGGTTATCCAAACCTATCATGGCTGCTGACCCCTGTGAGGAAGGCCAGGACAAGGGCAGAAGAACGTTACAATGAGGCACATGGGCAAACCAGAAGGATCATTGAAAGGACCTTCGGCCTCCTGAAGGCCAGGTTCCGGTGCCTCCATCTAACAGGTGGATCCCTGTGCTACTCACCAAAGAAGGTCTTCCAGATAGTGGTGGCATGCTGCATGTTGCATAACCTAGCCCTCAGACACCATGTCCCATTCCTGCAGGAGGAGGAGGCTGGAGATGCCTGTGTGACAGCAGTAGACCCTGTGAACAGTGAGGATGAGGAGGCAGAGGAAGAGTACAAAAGAACATATGTGATCCGACAATGCTTCCAATGACACACGGGTAGGACTTCACATTACAATTACTTTTGTTTTAATTTGTGTGCCAATGGCATGCTGATATTTTCAACTTCTATGCTCACTTACTGTTCCCTCTGGCAATTCATTTTGCAGATGTTGGTGACCTGACATATACTCCTGGTGTGACCACTACAGTCAGCTACAGGTCATTAATCTATGCTCATTCTCTGTACAGTTGATTTGCAATGTTTGTACCTGTTACAATAAACACATATTTGATATACATGACATACTCCAAAATGTTTTTTTTTTCAAAGGTTGTTTATTGAAGTACTAATATATGGAGGGGCAAGTTCAAGGTATTGTTCCAGTCTGTTTGTAGCACAGGTGCATTGTCCAAGGGGACATAGGAAGGGGAGCAATGGCAGCTCAAGGTGGACAGGGTGACTGAGTGGGACACAAGGGTGACAATCAGGAGAGTCTCATTTCCTAAGGGGTGTCTTGGCAAGTGTCTCTGGCTTCTGTCTGGGTCGCAGGGAACATTTGCGGGGTGGTTCACCTTCTGCAAAGGGAGGGGTGCTGATGGCCTGTGAGTCCTGTGGCGGGGCCTCCTGGTCACTAGCGGCAGCGGAGGTGGAAGGCTGTTCAGATGTCTGGCTAGTGGCAGGGTCCCGCTGGTGTGAGACTCCCTCCCTCATGATGTTGGCCATGTCTGCCAGCACCCCTGCAATGGAGATCAGGGTGTTGTTAATGGCCTACACGTCCTCCCTGATCCCCTAGTACTGTCCCTCCTACAGCCACCTGTTCTCTTGCACATTGTCCAGGATCTGGCCCATTGTGTCCTGGGAATGTTGATAGGCTCCCAGGATCTCGGCAAGTGCCTCCTGGAGAGTAGGTTCCCTGGGCCTGTCCTCCCCCTGGCACACAACAGTCCTCCCAGTGTACCTGATGGCCTGTGCCTCTGTCCCCTGAACCGTGTGCCCACTGCCACTGACCCCAGGTCCCTGATTGCCTTGGGGGCAAGGTGTGGCCTGGGGTCCCTGTAGAGGTGGACACACTGCTGATTGACGTGTCCTGGGGACAAAGGTATGGGTACGCTGGGTGGGTGCTGTGGTGGTGTTTCCTGATGGGGGAAGCTCTGTGGTGGTGTGTGACTGGGCCTGGGTAACCGGCTGTCCAGAGGTCCCTGATGGGCCAGGTAGGTCATCCAGATCCTGAAGACCAGAGTTGCTGTCATCACTGTGGGCTTCTTCAGTTGGGGGAGTGGATAGTGCTGGCACCTCCTCTCCACTGACATTGGCTGGGGTACCTGTGGGGATGTAAATGATGTGTTATGGGTTCTGTGTCTGACACATTGTACATCCATGGCTTCCCCTCTTTGGTTGGATTTGCCCTGCCAGCTTTCACCTGTGTATGTTAGTGTATGGTGGGATAGTTAATTCTCTATGGTGTGCATGCTTTAGTGATGAGTGCCCATGCAGGGCTGTGAGTGGTGTCCATGCATTGGCACAGCATGCAGGGCTTGGCATTAGGGTGAGTGAGATGTGATGGTGGTGTGTGTGGGAAGTAGTGGAGTGATGGGAGTGAGGGTGAGGGTATGTTATGGCATGCAGGTAGGGGGGTGATAGTAGTAGAGAGTTGACTTACCAGAGTCCAGTAATCCTCCGACTCCTGCCAGGCCCTCAGGATGCAGTATTGGCAAGACTGGCTCCTCCCATGCTGTGGGTTGTGGGGGAGGAGGTGGGGGTCCACCGCCAGTCCTCTGGATTGCGAGCTGGTGTCTTGCTCCAACGGAACGTACCTTCCCCCGTAGGCCGTTCCACCTCTCTGTCCACGATTCTCCGACATAGCTTCATCTTCCTAGCTATTGATATCTGCTGTACCTGTGCTCCAAATAGCTGTGGCTCTACCCTGACAATTTCCTCCACCATGACCCTTAGCTCCTCCTCTGTGAAACGGGGGTGTCTTTGCGGTGCCATGGGTGTTGAGTGATGTGTGTTGGTGAGGGTGTGTTGGTTAATGTGTTGGGGTGTGTGATGTGGAGTGCATGAGTGGTGTATAGGTGTGAGTAGTATGAGTCTCTAATTGTCTCTGTGCTGTTTGTGTCAGTCTCCTGGCAGTAACTGTTGTTGGTAAAGGGTTGTGGGTAATGTGGGTGTGTGTTTTAGAGTGGTGTGGGTGTGTGGGTGTGTGAGTGTGTGGGTGCCAGGTGTGTGTTGTTTGAATTGTCCAATGTGGTGTTGTTTTGTCTGTGGGTGTCCATTGTAAACGTGGCAGTATGTACCACCAATGGTTTACCGCCGTTGAATGTCCGCCATGGTGATTCGTGGCTCATAATGTGGTGGGCGTTGTTCTGTTGGCGTAACGATGTGGGTTTTGGGACCGCTAGTTTATCACTGACCTTTGGTAGGGGGGATTTGTGTATGTGGCTGAATATTGACGGATTGGTGTGTGTGTGTGTCATAATATGGTGAACAGATATCCACCACCCTGGCGGTATGTTGGCGGCCGTCAGCGTGGCGGTTCTTCAACCTCTGACTCACTGAAATTAATCTAAGGAAATTTCCGAGATACCGACTCATTATTGACAGTAAGTGTTGGGTCTTCATCATCACTGTTTGTCTCAATCTCAATTCCCTCAGCTGTGCAAGTAATTGAACATCTTGTTTTACACAACAGATCTCTACCTAGGAGTGACACTGGACTTCAGTCACAAACCACAAACGTATGCAAACCTTTAAAATTACCAATCTTAACAATAACTGGTTCTGTAATAGGATTCATCAAATGTTTGTTTGCACTTCCCACAATCTGAACTGTTTTCCCTGACAGGGGTAAATTGGAAATCTCTACAGAGCTCACCATTGAGCCTGTAGCTCCAGTATCAACCAGAAAAGAAACTTTGTGACCATGTAATTTCCCTTCAACGTAAGGACCCTTCTGATCCACTTTTGATGATGCAGCCATCACATACTTGTCCTCATCTGAACTATCCGACACCCATACATCATTTGTTTCATTCTCACTAGGTAAAGGAAAGTGATGTACTATATTGTCACTCTGGTTTAATTTCTGACTTGTGACTACCTTAGAAAGCATCACCTGTTGCTGATCCATAGGGCTCTGTGCTACTTGCAATTGTCTAGGCATTTGAATTTGTTGTGCAGGTACCATCTGCACTTGTGGCTGTATCTGCTGTACTTGAGGCATTTGTACATGCGGTTGTACATTTTACACATGCTGCATTGGCTGTAAGGGTTGGAAACCCTGCATCAGATTTACATCATTTTGGAAATTTTGAATTTGACCTCTCATTCTTGTTCCTCTCATGCTCTGAAAAGGATTGATACCATTTGTCTATTGAACAACACCCCCCAATTTTGGATGGGCACTGCCGTTTCCAATGTCCAATTGCCCCGCAAACGTGACAAGGTAACATTCTTTTTCCCTGCTGCTCTCATTGCACCATCACAGAATTCAAATCCACACTTCGATTAACAACCGGAAGTGTCATTCCACCACGTCCTCTACCTCTGCCTTGATTCTGAAACATACCATTTCCCTGCGGCTGCTACTGAAAATTTCCTTGAATCCCTGTCTGTGCAGCTTTAATCTGCATCACCATTGCTTTCTCTTTCAACTTTCTCTGTTTCAATTCAATCTCATAACTACAGCATTTCACATTTTGTAACACCTCATCAATCGGTTTTGCTTGCCAACAAATCAAATGACTCTTAATCATCTGGTTAATCTTTGGTTTCGTTCCTTCGACAAACCTAAACAAAAAATGAATCATGTCTTTCGGCTCAATTGTTTCTGTACCACTGTAATGTTAAAACGCTTTTAACAACCTTTCATAGTACACAAGACCGATTCTTTCCGTTCCTGAGCTGTTTTATCTATGCATTGCCGATCAATGTTTTTCGGCAAAATTCTTGTCTTCAAGTACTAAGGCCCTCATTCCAACCGCGGCGGGCGGTGGTCGCCGCCCGCTTGGCTGGAACCGCCATATGGCCGCTCCGCGGTCGAAAGACCGCTGGAGCCATTCTGACTTTCACGCTGGGCCGGCGGGCGCTAGCCAAAATAGCGCCCGCCGGCCCAGCGGGAAAGAGGCCTGCAACACTGAAGCCGGCTCCGAATGGAGCCGGCGGTGTTGCAGTTGTGCGACGGGTGCAGTTGCACCCGTCGCGCTTTTCACTGTCTGCTAGGCAGACAGTGAAAAGCATACTGGGGCCCTGTTAGGGGGCCCCTGCACTGCCCATGCCAGTGGGGCCCCTGCACTGCCCATGCCAGTGGCATGGGCAGTGCAGGGGCCCCCAGGGGCCCCAGGACACCCGTTCCCGCCAGCCTGTTCCTGGCGGTAAAAAACGCCAGAAACAGGCTGGCGGGAAGGGGGTCAGAATCCCCATGGTGGCACTGCTTGCAGCGCCGCCATGGAGGATTCGCCCAGCCAGGGGAAATCCGGCGGGAAACCGCCGGACCCGGTTTTCCGACTGCGGCTTTACAGCCGCGGTCGGAATGGGCAATGAAGCACCGCCAGCCTGTTGGCGGTGCTTCAGTCGTTCGTGGCCCTGGCGGTCTTGGACCGCCAGGGTCAGAATGACCCCCTAAGTGACCTTATAGTGATTTTTCATTACTTCAGGAGATGGTGCACCTGTTTTCTGATCTCTTTGCGGTTCACCTGTAGGCCAATCTACACTTCTTTTACACTCAGCCCACAAATCTGCTTGAACAACAATCTCAAAGAGAATAT
The DNA here is from genome assembly GCF_031143425.1 of Pleurodeles waltl. Lineage (NCBI taxonomy): Eukaryota > Metazoa > Chordata > Amphibia > Caudata > Salamandridae > Pleurodeles > Pleurodeles waltl. The sequence continues at coordinate 905,077,038 of NC_090443.1, forward strand.
TCAAGTCCTCCCAGAGACATTTAGCAAGTTTCACAAACCTATCTGCTGCTGATACCATTCCTCTGGTTTCTCTCTCAATCTGAGGTAATCATTTGTAAATGACAAAATATCACTTCTACTCCAAGGTACATGTACAAAATTTCCTCCCGGAGTCTCTCTCATTGGCAAATTTACGCTGGTTCTCTTGTCTGCATTATGTCTATTATCTATTACATCTGCCTTCCCAGTTTTCTAATGCTCTCCAGATTTGCACTCTTTCAAGTAACTCACTAAGATGTGTTTTCATCCCCGCAGACCTCATGTGTTCAAAATCTTCAATCTCGAAATTTAATCTATAACTTCTTTTCAGGTTCTTTGTTTTTGTAAGAGCTATTTCATAGTTGTCAGCTAATTCCTGTAACTGCTGCTGCACTTCAGCTTCTCCTTCTGTAATTAATCAACACAAATATCTCAACTGGGCTTCAGTATATGATTCAAGACTATTTACTCCCATTGTCCCTTCAAGAACTTCACCTGCTTCCATTGATAATCTCATTTTGTTTAAAACTTCACTTCCCTAACTTTGATTCTCTGGGACTTATGAAACACTCAAATCTTCTAACTATGTTGTTATTTCCTGTGCAGGCAGACCCTTAATAAAACATTATCAGGCTGAACACTCGGTAACTGCTGCTGCATTGGGCTCACACATTGAGCAGTTAATAATATCCTCTCCTGGCCAGTACATGATCCAGTTATTTCAGAATTTCTAACAGGAGACAAATATATTAAAGATCTTGACTTATTTAGAGTCTGTCCTATAGATGACATCAACCCAATGTTTCCATTCTGACTTTGAACTCCTTGATTCGCTACACCCCTGTTGCCCTGGACATATAAAGGTGTAGGTGGACCAAATGTAACTGGTACTGAAATTGCATTAGGGCTCCTGGTTTCTACATTCTGAGACTGCATTATTCCCATGTTCTGCATCTGTGGTAATAATATCGGACTAGTCTCTTTCTGAATCAATCTCAGCTCCTGTGGATTCTGACTTGAAGATAACACTAACTTAGTAGTTGTTTTCACAATTGGGACATCTGGATAAATCTCAGGAACATTAATCTCTCATAGCTGTCTATTGTCTGTAAACTTATTGAAACTACTCTGCATCGGTATTTGCCCTAAAGGACTAGTCTGTCCAAAACTCTGTGAACTCTGTCCTAGTGAACTCTGGTTCACGTTAGAATTAACCTGTACAGAACTCTCAGTCATGTTATGATCACTGTGAACTGAACTCTGTGACACTGCAGCTGGTATCGGTGCAGTGGGATTTATATCACTAGTACTAGAACCTTCTTGAGCCACATATGGTGGTGGACGATTTCTCAAAATCTGTGTAATAAACTCATCATCGTCTGATTCATTATCATTAAACAAAACCATTTTAGGCTCTTTTGATGTCTTCTCTTCGACTGCTGAAGAACCCTTGTTTGTCTCTTTCTCATTGTCTTTCGACATTTCCGGAAACAATCTAACACCTTGTAAGGTATTGTGTCCCCACTGTCTCTGCTCACTGCCCCATCTAGCCTCCGCTAACGAGTTCTCTGCCCTTCTCATTCTTCTCTCAAATTTCAAAGACTGCTGCTGTCTAGCTACTAGCTCCCAGATCGCTAAAGCCTCGAACTGAGCTGGTCTTGGTGGAGGTCTCAGACCATACATCTTCTGTCTCAAATTTTCCAAAATCCTCAAATTAAATGCACCATTTTCAGGAAAAGCTAAACAACCTTCCTTTTCTGTGATCTTAATCCAGTGTTTTAACCAAAGACATGCTTCGGTACCTTTCTCCTCAATTACAATATATGCCGGAGTACCTTCTGGCGGACAAATGTCTCCTTCCCTTGCCGGAATACACTCATCTTCTCTAAGAACACTTTTTAAAGCTTTGAAAAACCGAATATTCCACAATTTTATTACAAAAATCGATAATCAGGAAGTGACTACAATCCCACAATCCTCTTCAGCTCTCTTCTCATCCAATTGCACTTCATGATTGTTCACCAATCCGTGAGCGTCCTTTCTCGCTAACCAACCTATCCCAGCGTTTCACAAAACTGACGTCACACTTACACACAGCGGCTGACAAAGTCTTGCGGCTTGTCCTCCTAAACTCAAAAACACTCACACCTAATGCAAAAATTAATCGCGAGCACTTCTTCAAAACCAAGAAAAACTAATTTGTCTATTTACTACAGGAAGGGTAACACAATCGCTTAGGAACCTTCTAAATTTCACTGTTAGCTTTCACTCTTGTAGTTATTCTTTTTACACAGTTCCCCAGATTCACAAGCAAAATTCGAACTGTAAATTTCACCCTCAATTGATCAATGGAGACAGTCCTGGTGCACATAGAACTCGTCAAATCTCCATCGATAATTCCCAAACACTCAATTTAACTTGCAAACTCGGCTTACCAACCACGCCCAATTGATCTACTAAATAGACAAATTACAACAAAAACCATGTGTTTCATTACACTTTTCAATTTACTCCGGAGTCTTAGACCTACCAAGTGAGGTCCGTCTTATCAACAACCACGTGGACAATTTTTCCGAGCACCAAGTGCCACACACATGTGAAGTTTGCCGACTTCCCTATTCACATACTTCAGAGTATGCCAACTCTCTTTTTAACATTATTTCTTCTTCTGGTGTACACCAACTCCCCTAAAATCTCACAAACAACTCAATCAATCACAAATTAGCTAAAGCTTGTGCAAGCGCATATTTTACTCAGTCTAAAAACAAAACGGTGAGAACATTCACTACCAACTCACGGAACCTCCAAGGACCGGGGAAAGTCACTTTAGGCATTTAGCAACTCATCTTATTAAATTTGAACAACATTTTCAAAAATAATAATCAAAGCACACCAATTAATATTCACAATTTATGATGCAAACAATGACATCATCAAAAAGATACGTAACCGAACTCTGCTACCAAAACTGTTGACACAAAGAAACCCTAGCTATCTTTTAGTCGCAAGAGACTAGATAGTGGATTTCACACACTATGTCGATGAACCAAACCAAATCTGTTTTGAGAAAAAGTCATTCGAAATACGTCATAAAACATCACATACATGATAAGATAATCAATTTAACTCCAATACCCACATCAGTTTACTAAGAGGTTAATTAAATTATCTCCCTATCTTAACCTCGCTAAGGTCACACAAATAATTCTAAAACACAAATGATACATATAGGGAAACAATAAAGACTGATCTAATTTTAATCAATGCAAAAAGACAAATTATCTCAATGGTTATTACACAAAACCATAGCAAAAGAATCTGAGCACGAGAAATTTAAAACATCAAAATAATGATAAGACAAAAATATCAACAACAATTCATGAGCATGTGAGTAACACCTCACAAATGACTAATTAGCATTAACATGTTGGCCTTCATGTAAAAGTTTTAGTAACACAAATTGTAGAAAAAACATCTGACTGTGGCGCTATCAAAAACAAGCAGCAGGAAATAAACATTTACAGCTGGTACCTGAAATACAAAAGGCAAATAACAATTCACATTTCATATATTTACCCAATCATTACGGAAATCAGCAACAACGTCTACTTCGTCAGTGGGACAGCAACATCAGGCACCAACATCAGAACAGGAACAGGAATAAGGATAGGGGTAATGGTTTAGAATTTGGACTATAAGATACACTAAACCATCTAAGCATAGATTCAGTATTGAACAGACATAAGCTAATGAAAATACCATAATGTCAATAGACTATCTGGAAACATGAAATGTCAAAGTGACAAATCATAAAGTAATAGAATCTCTAGGACTCAGGATACACGAAAAACCCAAAGAAGAATGACCCACAAACAATGGTGACTGAACATTAAATTAAACTTGTTAAATTAAAATGATTGGATAAAGCATGAGGTGAGAAAGTAATGACCAATCAGAACATTAACAGATATAAAAATTATACAATTAGTTTACTCCAAGTTCTTCTATTTGCTGTTATTCCATTGATGAAATCCAAACTAATACTGTTTTGTATCCTATACTTCCTCTTCTTCAGCTTCATCTGCGGATCCATTTCTTCCACTCCACCGGAATACGAAGTCACAGGAAAACAATGACAAAATATGTTACCACACCATTTCTTTTACCTCGAGGAAAGACATACAAGTTAGAAACATAACTGCAAACAATGAAGTTAGTCAAACTACGGAACACATTAGAAACATTTTATGCAGCTTGCATTGCACAATGACCTTGCATCTGCTTCTACTTTAGTCCAGAAGAGGCCACTAAATACACATTTAATTCTTCCATTTTATTTTAGTTAAGAAACACACTATCTTGTAAAGACAGAATAATTTATCAGTTTAAGTTAACATGGACAAATTATAGGCATTACTTCAGTTGGTGGCCATTCAGTTAGTCACGATTTCTCGTAAACACAATATTATCATCAAATTAATTCACGCATTTATCTGTAAATATAATTACGTAAAGACTGAACATTTTATAAAGAAAATCTCAGCTCTCACAGTAGCTTACCTTAAAATGAGTACCTAACAGTTGTGCGCTTTTGACATAAGGGTTTTGAAGGATGACAACTATCCTAAGCTTTAAAAAAGAATTAAATATTTAAATCGATACCTCATAGAGAAACCAAAATAGTCAAAAGTAAAAGAGGTATATGTCGGGACCATCCACCTCTATATACAAATATGTAACCACCTTCTCTCCAACGTTTTTGTTCTGTTATAGCATATATATTTAGATGTCAGAGATGGATGCCACAGTAGAAGAAATGAGCACAGGGAATCGACCTGGGGCAGAGAATAAAATCTTCTAAAGTGGAAACCAAATACTAAACAAATGCACTTATATTGAACTCTGCAATTGCCATATGAGATAAATGCACCCAGGGTGGAAACTCCAAAGCGAATGAGGCCATCTAACATTAAGTAACCGCTGATTGAAAGATGGACAAAACAGGCCCACATTATGCAAAGACCCTACTTGGGAGGAATCCGGCATTATGCTACCAATGAAAAACTAACGCCGGTAAGCGTGACAAGATGCTCAAGATCTCTATAGTGATGCCATTTATAACTATGCTCAAGGGACATAGCATTCCATAAACAGTAAGCCAAATAAAAAGTTTGTAGATAGGTGTGTTTATAAATTCGTACCTGCTAGAAAAAAACGCAGATTTGTTCCCAGTTCATATCGATAACAGGCAGCAAACAAAATATAAGCCGACCGGACAGTACGCTATAAATGTAGGCCAGCCAAGATCATATGTTCCTATAGCACCACCAGGTTGAGTCTAACAATTGCAAGCACGCTATGCCGTGAGAATGAGATCGGCCATCTTATAACAGATAATGCCTACATAGAATATCAACACAAATGTGCTGGATAGAACTATGGGACAACACTAGGGAAAGCAATGACCTTCATGTCTCCTGATTGGTATAGAAAAAAAAGACTAATGAAGCAACAATAAGTCTTCAAAAATATAAAGGAATAGACAAAGATCTCTATAAGAAAACTAGAACTGTTAGATTTCTGCTAAAATATGTCCAAGCATGTTAAAAGTACATAGAAGAGAAAAGAAGAAAACACCCCAGTTCAACTACAGAGTGGTCATAACAAAGGGCTTGGTTCTAACCCAAAATGCAGAACCGTTCTTAGAAATTATTTAAGAAAAACCCAGTATACACCTACCAACAGGTCACCTGCTCATAATACAGACTGCTAGTAAATAGCAATAGCAGACAGACAGTGACAAGGTAAAAAACCTAGAAGTAACTAAAACTTCTGACAGTATTGAGAGCTCAGAAACTACTTGGTAGCCGCAACCCAAGTCCTCTTATAGTAACTAGGAGAGCTAGCCGAGGGGCGACTACTGAATCCTATTATCCCATGGGATATCTTTGTTCAAACCTTTATTAAAGGTGTCTAAAGAGTAGCTCCAAAAGACTTTTCTCATTTTTCTTTTAGCACTGATGTCTTGTCCATCATATGCCTATATTTTCTCCAGAATAGTCAATCTTATTTCTTTGTCAGTATGTCCTGCGGAAATCGAATGTGATACTAGAGGGGCATTCACTTTGCTGATTTTAATGGCAGATTTATGCTCCTTATATCTGATTCTGATTTCCCTTGATGTTTTACCTACGTATCCCAAATCACAACGGCAAATGATGAGGTAAATCACATTTTTAGCTCTACAGTTGGTCACAGTGGATGGCCGGACAGTCCTATTGGCTAATTTGACTTAAGCTGACACAATGGCTCCAGGGAAACCCCTGGCAGTTACTGTATCTTTGATTGCCCTTAATGGGTTGTAGTCCAGTCGAAGACAGCAGGACCAATTTATTCCCACTCACGGTGGGTGATTTCACTAGCATGTTTCTCAGAGTATGATTTCTTTTAAATGCAAACACAGGTTTGCTAAGAAAATCGGACCACGAGTTTGTGTTAAGAACATGCCACTGTGAATTGATGATATGCCTAATCTCGTCATTGAGGTTAGAGTGGCGGACTACACACACCAATTTGTCATCTGTTGTTTTGTTTCTATGCTGAGACATAGTTACACGGTCATAATACGTAGATCTTTTCAGAGAGTCTTTGACTAATCTGCACAGATAACCCCAGTGTTAGGCCTGACAGTCTTAGGGTGGTCATCCCCCAACTTTCTGCCTGCTTCCTTCCACTTTTCTGACACTTTTTTTGCTGGTTTTAGGACCCTACACGCTTTACTTCTACTAACCAGTGCTAAAATGCATATGCTCTCTCCCTTAAACATGGTAAGCTTGGTTCATCCCCAACTGGCATATTGATTAATTATAAGTCCCTAGTAAAGTTCACTACATGTGCACAGGGTCTGTAAATTAAATGCTTCTAGTGGGCCTGCAGCACTGCTTGTGCCAACCACATAAGTAGCCCCTTAAGCATGTCTCAGGCCTGCCATTGCCAGGTCTGTGTGTGCAGTTTCACTGCCACTTCAACTTGGCATTTAAAAGTACTTGCCAAGCCTTAGACTCCCCTTTTTCTACATATGTTACCCCTAAGATACGGCCTCACTAACCCATAGGGCAGGGTGATATGTAGGTAAAAGGCAAGACATGTACATATGTGTTTTATATGTCCTGGTAGTGAAAAACTCCTAAATTCGTTTTCCATTGCTGTGAGGCCTACTCCTTTCATAGGCTAGGATTAGGAGTGCCCTCATATACTTTGTAAGTGGTAGATTCTGATTTGAAAGGAGTAACCAGGTCATATTTAGTATGACCAGAATGGTAATAGAAAATCCTGCGTATTGGTGAGGTTGGATTTTATATTACTATTTTATAAATTCCACCTTAAAAACCATCTGTGCCTTAAGAGCCTGTCTCCAATCAACGTCTGGGCTGGGCTGGTTGACAGCTCCCTTGTGCATTTCACCCAGACAATCACAAACACAGGACACTCAGTCACACCTGCACTCATCTGCATATTGAATGGGTCTTCCTGGGCTGGAAGGGGTGAGAATCTGACACATTTCAAAGGCCAGTGGCCTGCCCTCACACATTGGACTGCCAAACCCCCTAATGGGACCCTGGCAGACAGGACTGAACTGAAAGGGGAACTTGTGCACTTCAAAACCACTCTTTGAAGTCTCCCCCACTTCAAAAGCATTTTTGGGTATATAAACTGGGTCTCTGACCCCACCAACTCAAACATTTCTGGACCTACACCTGCACCCTGTCAAGAAGAACTGCCTGGCTGCCCAAAGGACTCATCTGGACTGCTTTGCTGAGAAGGACTGCTGCCCCCTGTTGCCTTGCTGCTCTGCTGGCCTCTGACTTTGCTGAGAAGGACTCTGCCTTCCCCAAAAGTGCTCTCCAAGGGCTTGTATTGAGCTTGCCTCCTGTTTTCTAAAGTCTCAGGGCCAAAAAGACTTCATCTCTTCAGGAAACTCCTCGTACGTTAAAAAATCAATGCACCACCTGCTGAAATCAGCGCGAAGCCTGTATTGTGACCTAGAAATCCCCGCACAGCCAACTGGAATGACGCAGCCCGACTTCCTGGGTGGAACTTCGACGCAGAGCCTGCCTTGTGGCGGAAAATTTGATGCATCGCCTACCCGATTAACGCAGCGCCCGTGCCTTCTTCCAGCACATCAAGGGTTTTTCCCCACATCGTCTGTGGGTGTCAAAATACCCTGCATCACAGTGAGGAACGACAACTGCACACTGAAAAACGATGGACACACCTTGCAGTGTGGAAGGAAATGGTGCATCATCTGTGCCGCGTCAGAGAATTCAATGTGCCACCCTATTTTTCCATGCATCTACTTCTCTGTGGTCTCCGTGCATCTTTAGTTCTGATGAATACAACGTACTGTGTGTAACAAAGAGACAACTGCTTATTTCAGAGGATTAAGACTATTTCAAATCTTTCAGAAGTGATATTTCAACTTGTGCTTATTGGATCTTTGTCGTTTTGACCTTAATTTATTGAGATAAGTATTGTCTATTTCTCTAAACCTGTGTGATGTATTTTTGTGGTGTTTTCACTGTGTTACAGTATGATTTATTGTACAAATACTGTACACATTGACTCCTAAGTTAAGCCTGACCGCTCAGTGCCAAGCTACCAGAGGGTGGGCACAGGATAATTTGTATTGTGTGTGACTTACCCTGACTAGGATTGTGGCCCCTGATTGTGGCCCCTATTTGGACAAGGGTGTATACCTCTGCCAACTAGAGACCCCATTTCTAACATTGCTGGCAGCGGTGGGATAGGACTTGTGTTTGTGGAGTGCCATACAATAGCCAAGTGTACACTATCCACCAACAGTCAAAGATCATTTCTTGATTTGTTTCTTTTTTCTACAAATTCCTCTGCTTGACATTTTCTCATCTGATACTATACAACATGTCTCTGGCTGGGTCCACAATTAGCGCTGAAGATTTTGATTTAGCCAAATTGGAGACATATACTGTCAACCAGCTGAAGGGTTTCTGCAAAGAGATGGGGTTACTTACCAGTGGAGCCTCCAAGAAGGATGAGTACCAAAAGGCAATGAGGGCCTGGGCAGAAGCCCGCTCACAAGAGCATGTTGAGTTGGGAAAGCAAATGGATGGCTCTCTAGAGGATTTACTAGCAGTAGTGGGGGGTGACACCCCTGATTTTGTTCCTCCTGCAAGACCTGGAAGCAGTGTCTCTGATCATGGCCCAACCACAGAGGAAAGGAGGGAGGAAAGAGAATTTCAACTACAGTTGGCAAGATTGAAACTAGAGGCAAAGGAGAGGAGAGCTGGGGCTGAGATGGCCTTGGCAGAAAAGAAACTGATCTTGGCTCATGAACTGAGTCTCAAAGAGCTGGAGCTCAAGTCTAGGCAGTCTGAGTCCAGCAGTGATGGTGGCAGCATCCATACAGGATGGATTAAACCCAGATCTGTGACTGGGGGTGAGTATTTGCATTGTCAGCACTCAGTCCATCATCCTTTTGTGTTGCTAATGTTGCCCTACGTGGGAAGGGTATGCCCAGACGTGGGTCCCGTGCTTCCCATGCCACTGGATTCAAGCTAGCCTGGCTGATGAGGGGTGAAACCCCGAAACCGGTCCCAGGATGCTTGTTTCCTGTCCAGGGAAGACCTGGCCTGGCAGTTCGGGCAGGACTGTTCCCATGGGGAACAGGGTGAAGACTGATTTGCATATGGCTGGGTCCAAACTGGAATGGCATGGGCAGCAAAAAAACGATAGATTAAACCCAGATCTGTGACTGGGGGTGAGTGTTTGCATTGTCAGCACTCCGTCCATCATCCTTTTGTGTTGCTAGCATTCATACAGGACCTGCTGGAGACAAAACGGTTTGTATCCCTAAGGATGTGGTGCCAAGTTATATGGTGGGAGATGACATTGTTAACTGGTTTTCTGCATGTGAAGTTGCACTAATGGCTCATGGGATTCCTGAAGGGAAATGGGAGGACCAGACCAATTATGCCCTATGAAAGTCATTTTAATTGCCAAATTTCAACGGATCCCTGAAAAGTATTGCTAAAGGTCCAGGGACAGTAGCAAGCTCCTCAAGCAAACCTGGGTAGACTTTATTGATTTTTCCAGTAAGGCACTGAAAGACTGCGTGCGGGGTAGAAAAGTAAATGATTACATGGGTTTGTACAATCTGATCCTGAAGGAATATATGCCCAACATTTGTTTTACAGAGTTACACTAGCACCTAGTTGAGAGTAAGCTGACTGATCCAAGGACGCTTGCTGAGGAGGTGGACCTCAGGGCTGGCAGCAGAGTATCTAAAAAGGTATCTGGGGGGGCGCCCACAAAGGTGGTCAGGCTCCTCAACGGAAGAAAGAGGAGGGAGAAAAACATAAAAATAAGGAGTTCTCAAAAGGCACCAAAATAATTCTAAAGGGAATAGTGGTAACCAGTCCCAGTCTGAGTCCAAAAAGAAGTGGTTCTTTGACAGTGAGACAGGGAGGTTTGTACCCCAGTGCATAGAGTGCACTAAGTATGGTCACTCTAAGGGCGACTCCAAATGTCCAAAGAGGGCACAGCCCCCCACTGGAGGGCAGACACCTGGGTTGGTCAGTGTAGCGCTCAGGAAGGAGGTAGTCCGAGTTAGTTTTGGGGAACAAATAGAGGTAAGCTAGTGTCCCTGGAGGATGCAGAAATGGTGCCAAAAGCCCATATGCCTGCTTAAACTTCCAAGTATAGGCAGTGAGTCACCATTAATGGGCAACAGTGAAGGCTCTGTGTGACACAGGAGCCGGCATGACTACTGTCAGGGGGCATCTGGTTATTCCACCAAGTCATAGTCATTGACCATCGTGAGAGCCACCTATCGGTAGCTCTGGTTCCCTTTGAGTGGGAGGGGGTCTCTGCTTCTCTAAAAGTAGCTGTGAGTCCCGCCATCCCTGTAAATTGTCTGTTAGGCAATGACCTTGAGCACACTACCTGGGGGGAGGTTTAGCTAAGGTCTCACTTTAAGAAGTCGAGGGCATCTGGAGCCTGGAAGAATGGCCTAGACAACTGCCAAGGAGAGGGACAAGGGGTGCGGGAAACTGGTCCCAGAAGTTCCTGCGGTGGTTGGCGAGGTCCCTGAGGAGGCGCTCCCTGAGCCAACCGGGGAGGAAATTGCTATCTTAAGTGTCCTACCTTAGCTTGCTGGATGGCAAGTTGAGGGTGAGCCAACCAGGGAAGAATTCTTGCAAGGCGCAGAAAGAGTGTCTCACTCTTCAGGGTTTGAAGCAACAGGCCCTAGCCCAAGCAGCAGGTGAAGCCTCTGGTGGTCATCTGATCTATTGGGGGAATGATCTCCTTTACAGTGAGCCTAAGATACCAGAGGCTGGGGCAGCATGTGTGTCGAGACGGGGCCACCCACCTGAAAAGCAGGATGTCTGCAGGGGTGATGGTATGACCCCCGAACTCCTGGAACACCTCTCGGCACTTCCTGGTGGACACAGAAGCCCCGGCAGGTGTCCCAAAAGGAAAGGGGGAGTGGAAGAGAAAGACACAAAACACTGCTACATCTTGCCTGGTCCAGCCAGGCACCCTGTATCTTTGGGGGGGGGCAGGTCGTTGTTGACAGAGTGATAGTAGAGATAGTGCACTCAACTTCCTTGAAACTGAATCTCTCTTTCTGATATGGGAACGGGAGCGATAGAGGAACACCGGGATGCTCCAGCACTTTCCTTGGATGATAATAACTGTTGGCACAATTACTAACACTGCATTACCAAAAACCTAAACTGAGTACCATAACAATGAGTACTGCGACACTAGGGCTGGCTTCACTGAGATTCACTGTTGCATACTACAATTAGAACTGTGGTTGCACTTATCATGCAAAAGAAAGACAAACAAGGGCATTAATTATATCACATATAACGTTCCTGCATGCATAGGGTTAAACTAAAAGGAACAAAAACAATCCAAGAAATACGAATGTCCACTGTGGGTTCAAACAGTTACGGTGGCATAGTTTGGTTTGGTTTCACTATGTGTGTGAAAAACCCTTCAAAAAGCAAATTCCCCAAACCTGAAACACAGGCATGAATGACACAATTTGAATCCAAGAGTTATTCTATTAGAGAAAGAAAAGTCACATAAATACTCTTTTAAAATTGCACGGTCACTTTTTGTAGTACTTGAGGTCAAGCAGATTTCCTGAAGCACATTTGGCAAGTAACTACAATAATAATGTAGAAAGTTCGGAAATGCATTTGTCTCTTCAAGATAAGCACTCTGCCAAAATACGAGGTCTGAAATACACCAGCTGTACTAGGAAAGCACAGTGCTCAAAGAACAAACTCCCTGGAGAATACTATTCACTTAGCTGCAGTCTTTTCCGGTGTGCTGGAGGAATGCGTGGTGTCAGCTGGTACAGGAACAAAGAAAAGAATTGCCTCAAAAGTCCTGAATATGAGGATGACAGCAGGGGCTGGACTGCCAAGTCAGATGCTGAGATCAGGACCCAAAACAAAGCCAAGCAGGGAGGCAGCTTCACTCTGCTATTTATAGCCAATCAGGAAAGCAGTTGAGTTTCCACGTGTGGATGAAAATAACATCACCACCCCCAATTAGAAGCACATGTCTACACCTGCTCACATTAGCAAATAAGCATTGGTAAAACAAGCATTGATAAAAACCAATTGTGTAACACAGCACATTATGTTTACTTAGAAACATGAAGGTTTAACTAAGAATAGAGATATGATTTAACCTAACCCCTTTGGATGCTGACAGATAACGCAGGAGGCACCTTGGGGATTCCTGACGTGTGCTGGTGGTTGGCCAGTGTTACCGGGCCTTCGTACTGGGCCTGGCTCACAACATTCCCCTGGCAGGACATTTAGGGAAAGACAAGACCTTTGCCAGGCTTGTCATCCTCTCGCTATTGGCCCCGAATGCGGAAGGCCTCAGATGTATTCTGTAGGTCCTGTCCTACCTGCCAGGTCAGCGGGAAGACAGGGAAAAGGGTCAATGTCCCCCTGTTCCCACTCTCCGTCATTGGCACCCCCTTTGAACGAGTGGGCATCGACTTAATTGGTCCATTGGACCCCAAAACTACCTTAGGCAACAGGTTTACCCTGGTTTTGGTGGACCATGCCCCCCGCTACCCAGAGGCAACCCCACTGAGGATGGTGACTACCCCAGTGGTGACCAGAACTCTGATGGGGATCTTTACCCATGTGGGATTCCCAAAGGAGATTGTGTCTGATGGAGGCACAAACTTTATGTCTGCATACATGAAGTCCATGTGGGATGCGTGTGGGGTAACCTACACGTTCACCACACCCTATCATCCTCAATCTAATGGTCTTGTGGAGAGATTCAACAAGATCTTGAAGGGCATGATCACTGGTGTCCCTGAGGCCATGAGGCATAAGTGGGAAGTCCTCTTGCCATGCTCTCTATTTGCTTATAGAGAAGAACCCCAGAAGGGTGAAGGTTCAGTTCCTTTGAGCTTCTCTATGGTTACCCTGTCAGGGGACTCCTAAGCATTGTCAAAGAGGGGTGAGAGAAAGCTCCCAAGAAACCCCCCCAGGATGTGGTCAGCTACATGTATGCCCTCCGCAACCAGATGCAATGCTTCTGGAAAAAGGCCAAGAGCAACCTTGAGTCCAGTCAAGAGGTTATGAAACTCTGGTACGACCAGAAGACCACCCTGGTGGAGTTTCTGCCTGGAGACAAAGTTTGAGTGATGGAGCCAGTAGAGCCTAGAGCTCTCCAGGTCCACTGGACTGGCCTATTTGAGATCAAGGAGCATAAAGGGGAGGCCACTTACTTATTGGACCTCCAGTCCAGGGACCCCCTCTGAGTGTTCTATGTAAATAGACTGAAGGCTCATTCTGAGAGGACTGAAGTCAACATGCTTCTGGTGACAGATGAGGTTGTGGAGGAGGAGAGTGAACCTCTCCCTGACCTCCTTTCTGCCCAAGAAGTTGATGGGTCAGTTGAGGGTGTCAATCCCTCTGACTTCCCGACCCTGGACCAGCGAGGGGACTGCTACAAGCTGTAGGAGGCTGGCCTGGTTTGTGGTGGGTACCTAAGGTACTTGCACCTTATACCAGGTCCAATTATCCCTTATTAGTGAAATGTAGACAGTGTCTAGAAGCCAGGCTATCTAGAGGTAGTGTGGATGAGCAGCCAAGGCCTAACTAGGAGACATGCAAAGCTCATGCAATACCACTGTAGTCACACAGAACTCACACACATGAAAATAATACTCAGTGTTAAAAAAATAAAGGTACTTTATTTTGGTGACACAACTGTCAAAAATACCATAGTGACTATACTCCCTTAGGAGGCAAGTAATACACAAAATATATACAGACATAGCTGTAAAAACAGTTAGAAAACAGTGCAAATAGTGACAATCACAATGGTTAGAAATGGGCATTGGGGGTCCACAAACCATATACTAAGAAAGTGGAATGCGAAAGTCAGTTTCCCACCTAGGCAAGTGTAGTGTGCAGAGGGGTGCTGGGAGTAGTAGAACACGTGAAAGGTAACTAATAGAACCCACCCTAGAGGCCAGGAAAGCTGAGGAAAATCACAGTAACTTTCCTAGAACACACAAGAACACGACAAAGAAGATTATGCAAGAACCAGAAGAGACTTCAAGAAACCAACAATGGATTCCTGGACCTGAAGACCTGTGGAAGAAGGGGACCAAGTCCAAGAAGCACTGAAGAGTCCAGGGAGAACAGGAGCCCCTGCTAACCCGGAACAAATGAGGAACCACCAGTGAGGAACAACAGTCAGTATTGCACCCAAAAAGACAGATGCGGGTTCCTTTTTTGGTGCAGAAGATTACCCACTCCAGATAGATGAATGCAGACTGGTTTGCATCCCTGGATTCTGCCAATAAGCCTTGGCACACGCAAAGCATGGGGTTAGCAGAAAATAGCGCTGCCCGAGACCAGGAGGGACCTGGTGGACTCTTCAGAGGAGCAGGAGTCAGAGGTGGCTCTCAGCAACTCAGAGAGCCCTCAGAAGACCGGCAGCGTGCACAGGAGTCCAACAGCATGGGGTCTAAGAAGGTGCAAAAGGAGCGCCATGTAGCACTACACAAAGGGATCCCACGCCACCGAAGAACAACTCAGGAAGCTGTGTGTTGTAGGAAGGAGTGCTGGGGGCTGGAGCTGCATGATGCATGAAGAACTTTGTCGAAGGATGCCAACAAGCCTTGGCAACTGTAAAACACGTGGTGCATGGGGTACTGTCTTGCGTGGGGAGGCAAGCTCTTACCGCCACCAAAGTTGGACAGTTGGACATCAGGACGTCAGAACAACTTCAGTCCACCACCTGTGTTGCTGGATCCACGCACTTCTTCAGGAGAGGGGACCCACGTCACCGGTCGTCGCTGCAGAGTGGTGCCTGCTTAAGCAGGGAAGTGACTCCTTCACTTCAAGGGAGATTCCTTCCTTCTTGTGGTACAAGCTGAAGACAGGCAGTCCTCGGAGGATGTAAGACCTGGAAACAGTTGCAGTTGCTGGCAGGAGCTGAAGACACAATGTTGCTGAAGTCGTCTTTGCTTCTCTGTTGCAGTTTGTAGAGTTCCTGGAGGATCCAGATGCAGTTTCTTCGGTAAGAAGGTGAAGTAAAGGATGCAGAGGATTCCTGCTGGAGTCTTCACAATCCGAATCTGAAGAACCACCCAAGAGAGAGACCCTAAATAGCCCTGAAAGGGGGATTGGTCAGATACAAAGGCGAGCACATTTCAGGGGAGGACTGTGACGTCACCTGCTGGCACTGGCCACTAAGATGCTCCCAGAGTACCCTGCCAACTTGGAATCCAAGATTGCAAAACCCAGGGACCCTCTGGAGGAGCTCTGAGCACCATCTCTGGGGTGGTGATGGACAAGGGAGTGGTCACTTCCCTTTCCTTTGTCCAGTTTTGCGCCAGAGTAGGGACTGGGGGTCCCTGAACCAGTGTAGACTGGATTATGCAAGGAGGGCAACATCTTTGCCCTTCAAAGCATTTTCAGAGGCTCCTGGAGGCTATCTCTCCCATGCATGTAACATCAATTTCCAAAGAGAGAGAGAGTGTAACACCCCTCTCCCAATAGAAATTCTTTGTTCTGACTTCCTGGGCTCAAGGTGCTTGAGCAACAGGAGGGCAAAAACCTGTCTGTGAGGTGGCAGCAGCTGGGACTGCCTGCAAAACCGCAGAAGGCTGTAATTGCAGCACTGGTGGTCCTCTAAGGAGCCCCCAGAGTGCATGGAATTATACAACCAATGCTTGCAAAAGCCTTGAGGTATGATTCCACCATGTTTGATACCAAACATGACCATATTTGGAGTTACCACTGTGAAGCGGAACATAGGTAGTGACCTATGTCCAGTGCACACATAAAATGGCATCCCCACACTCACGAAGTCTGGGAAAATGATCCTGGAGGTCGTGGGGGCACCTCTGCTAGTGCAGGGATACCCTCACACACAGGTACTCTGCACCCTGCCTTCAGAGTTGGAAGGCCTGCAATAGGGGTGACTTATAAGTGACCTGGTGCAATGTAAATTGCAGTGAAAGAGTGCATGCACCAGTTCACACATGTTGCAATGCCAGTCCTGTAGAAGCCTTTGCATGGGCTCCCTATGGGCGGCAAAAGAAATGCTGCAGCCCATAAGGATCCCCTTGGAAACCCAATGCCCTGGGTACTAGGTAACATATACTAGGGATCTATAAGGGGAACCAGTATGCCAATTGTGGGTGAAATACTGGGTTACCAGCATGCAGTGACAACATTTAGAATAGAGAGAGCATAATCACTGGGGTCCTGTTTAGCAGGATCCCATTGAACATAGTCAAACACACTGACATCAGTTAGAAATTGGTACTCCCTGTTTTGCCTCACCCCTGGACTCACACACTTTTGTGTCCATGATATTGACACAGGAGACAGTTCCCCTGTAAAGAATAACATTTATAGGTTGTCAGACAGGGCCAGCATCAAGAAGGAAGTTGCCAAGATGCTGGCTCTAGGGGTAATTGAGAAATCCAGCAGTCCCTGATCCAGCCCTGTGGGGCTGGTACCAAAGGCTGCCGCACCTGGTGCTAAGCCAGAATTAGGTTCTGCGTGGACTACCAGGGTCTCAATTCTGTTACTAAAAATGATGTTCACTCCATCCCCTGAGCTGATGAGCTCGTAGACAGGCTAGACACTTCAAAATTCCTTAGTACGTTTGATCTCACATCAGGGTACTGGCAGATCGCCTTGACTGAGGGGGCCAAAGAGAGATCTGCTTTTTCAACTGCTGAGGGACATTACAAGTTCAGAGTAATGCCCTTTGGTTTGAAAAATGCCCCTCTACCTTCCAGCGGTTGGTTAATGGGGTCCTGACTGTTAGGGATGTGTTCTGTGCTGCATATCCAGACGATGTTGCCGTCTGACGTTCCAGTTGGGAGGAACACCTCCTCCACCTCCAAGAGGTGCTCCTGGCCCTGCAACCTGCAGGCCTGACAATCAAGGCCAGTAAGTGCCAGATTGGGCAGGTTTTCGTGGTGTACTTGGGATACCTATAAGGTGGTGACAAGGTGTACCCCCTCCAGACCAAGACTGAGACAATCACGGCCTGGCAACCACATGGAACCGAAACAGAAGTGAGAGCCTTTCTGGGACTCACTGGATATTACCGTAGGTTTGCTAAAGGTTATGGCATCATAGTGGCCCCCTTAACAGAACTAACTCCCAAAAAGCAACATAGGTTGGTGAATTGGACAGAGGCTTGTAGAAAAACTTTGACTCCCTAAAGGAAGCGATGTGCATGGCACCCTCGCTCAGGGCCCCTGACTACTCCAAGGAGTTCATTGTGCAGACAGATGCTTCATAGCATGGCATAGGGACAGTTCTAGCACAGCTGAATGAGGAGGGCCTAAACCAACCAGTTGCTTTTATTAGCAGAAGGCTATTACCACTGGAACAGAGGTGGCGTGCCATTGAAAGAGAAGCATTTGCTGTGGTCTGGGCACTGAAGAAGCTAAGACCATACCTGTTTGGGACTCCTTTCCGGGTTCAGACAGACCACAGGCCCCTCAAATAGCTCATGCAGATGAGGGGTGAAATTCCTAAACTCTTGAGGTGGTCCATTTCCCTTCAGGGGATGGACTTTATGGTGGAGCATTGCCCAGGGACTGGTCACGCCAGTGCTGAAAGTCTCTCCAGATTCTTCCGCCTTAGTGATGAGAGCTCCCAGGGGGTTGAGTAGCTCTCCCCACTTTCAGCTGGGGGGGACACATGTTAGACCTGACAGCCTTAGGGTGGTCATCCCCCAACTTTTTGCCTGCCTCCCTCCACTTTTCTGACACTGTTTTTGCTGGTTTTAGGACTTTGCACACTTTGCCACTGCTAACCAGTGCTAAAGTGCATATGCTCTCTCCCTTAAACATGGTAACACTGGTTCATCCCCAATTGGCATATTTCATTTACTTATAAGTACCTAGTAAAGTGCACTACATGTGCGCAGGGTCTGTAAATTAAATGCTACTAGTGGGCCTGCAGCACTGCCAAGCCTGTGTGTGCATTTTCACTGCCACTTCGACTTGGCATTTAAAAGTGCTTGCCAAGACTTAGACTCCCCTTTATCTGCATATAAGTCACCCCTAAGGTAGGCCCTAGCTAACCCATAGGACAGGGTGCTATGTAGGTAAAAGGCAGGACAAGTACATATGTGTTTTATATGTCCTGGTAGTGAAAAACTCGTATGTTTTATTTCCACTACTGTGAGGCCTGCTCCTTTCATAATCTAGCATTAGGACTGCCCTCATATACTTTTTGAGTGGTAGATTCTGATCTGAAAGGGATAACCAATTCATATTTAGTATGGCCAGAATGGTAATAGAAAATCTTGCTTATTAGTGAGGTTGGATTTTATATTACTGTTTTAGAAATGTCACTTTTAGAAATTGAGCATTTCTCTGCACTTAAGAACCACCTGTGCCTTACAGCCTGTCTCCAATCAACATCTGGGCTGGTTGACAGCTCCCTTGTGCATTTCACCCAGACAACCACAAACACAGGACACTCAGTCACACCTGTACTCATCTGCATATTGAATGGGTCTTCCTGGGCTGGAAGGGTGGAGGGCCTGACAGTTACAATGGACTACCAAACCCCCTATTAGGACACTGGCAGACAGGACTGAACTGAAAGAGGAACTTGTGCACTTCAAAACCACTCTTTGAAGTCTCCCCCACTTCAAAGGCATTTTTGGGTATATAAACTGGGTCCCTGACCCCACCAACTCAGACAGTTCTGGAACTACATCTGCATCCTGTCAATAGGAACTGCCTGGCTGCCCAAAGGACTCATCTGGACTGCTTTGATGAGAAGGACTGCTGCCCTGCTGTTGCCCTGCTGCTCTGCAGGCCTCTGACTTTTCTGAAAATGACTCTGCCTTCCCAAAAAGTGCTCTCCAAGGGCTTGGATTGCGCTTGCCTCATGTTTTCTGAAGTCTCAGGGCCAAAAAGACTTAGGCCCTCATTACAACCCTGGCGGTCGGTGTTAAAGCGGCGGTAATACCGTCAACAGGCCCGCGGAAAAATAAATGGGATTACGACCGTGGCGGAAACCGCCAAAATAGACAGCCACTTTAACACTCCGACCGCCACGGCGGTACAAGCAAACAGCGCTGCGGACACCGCCAACAGACAGGCGGGAAACAATGTACCGCCCACTCTATCACAGCACGGCTATCCGCCACCTTTTCCGGGGCAGAACCAACGTGAATAAAAACACGACAGAAACAGTACACAGAAGGGAAAACACTCACCTCTCCACACCCCACGAGGAACGAGGACACCATGGATCCCGAATTGCAGATACTGCCGGCGATGGTCTTCCTGCTCCTCTATCAGTAGCTCCAACGACGGCAGCGATGACACGGTGAGTACTGCACCTACAACACAGGGGAGGGAAAAGAGAGTGGCACACACACGCAACACGCAACACCCCCAACCCCACCCTCACCCACAACACCATACACACAAATACATGCTGCAACATTACATATACACCCCCACCCCCCCTTGACTAACGCAAGGACAAAAGGAAATGATTGTCACTATTGTAATCAAGAAAAATCCATTAGTCAAAAGTCAAAATCCAGTATATACAATTATGTACACCAACTACACAAGTCCGGATAGTGCACCAATCATTGTCCGTGGACCACTGGGCCCAAAATGCATGGGCGAGGCCCACACGTGATACCTGACTCCAAACGGAGAGAACACTGGAGGGCATCACATAGAAAAGATACAGGCACCTCAGGGGGAGGGAGAGGGCGGGCACCTCAGCCTGATGAACGCACAATGCCACTGCTCCACGAGGGGGCTCCATGCCCATTGATGTAGCCTGGGGAGTGCAAAGCCACAGTCTCTCAAGTCCTTTCAGTGGGTGGTTTGCCCACTGCTTTATCGTGGGGAGTGCAAAGCCACAGTCTCTCAAGTCTTTTCAGTGGGTGGTTTGCCCACTGCTTTATCCTGGGGAGTGCAAAGCCACAGTCTCTCAAGTGGATGTCATTCTCCACTGGTTCTGGAGGGGGCTTTGTGCCCAGAGTGCTTCATCCTGCCAAGGACTGTGTTAGTGGATGCCCTTCTCCACTGGTTCTGGAGTGGGCGTTGTGCCCAGAGTGCTCCACGTGCATTGTGGCCGGAACAATATACTCGCTTGGGTGTGTGTGCCACAAGATTGCCGAGGTACAGGTAGGATGATACGCCATGGAGGCAGAGACATACCCCACACTGCGGCTGCTTCACATTCCATATGCAGGTGACAACTGTGATGAACGTGATACTTCATGGAAGCTGCCCAGGGTCCTGGAACTCACCACCAGCCTCGGACGACTGACCACTGAGGATGGTAGCCACTGTCTGAGGATGTCGCGGGTCCGCTGGGGGTGCTTGCGGTGGTGTCAGTCACGGCGGTGCTTGCGGTGGTGTCAGTCGCGGCGGTGCTTGTGGCGGTGTCAGTCGCGGCGGTGCTGGCTGCGGGGTCTGTGTCGGCGGTGCTGGCTGTGGGGTCTGTGGTGGCGGTGCTGGCTGCGGGGTCTGTGGCGGCGGTGCTGGCGGCGGGGTCTGTGGCGGCGGTGCTGGCGGCGGGGTCTGTGGCGGTGCAGGTAGCAGTGCAAGTGGCGGTGCAGGTGGCGGTGTTCTCCGCCGTACAGGTTGGCGTCGACGTGGACAGAGGGTGTGATACTGGTCCCTCAGTCGGTGCCACCATGCCCTCTCCTGACCTGCCCTTCAGTTTTTGGCCCTTCCCCACCTTTGATGGTGGCACAGCTGTCTTGCCACTATCCCCTTTCGTTTTCCCTGACCCCTTGGTGGCAGGTGTTTTCGGCTTCTCCCTCCGGGATGTGGGCTTCTTTTTCACCTTGGCAGGTGGCAGAATGTCCTTGCCTTCGCTCTGTGGCACACTGGCAGCCCTGATGGTTGGCGCACTCCATGAGCACGCAGTTGCTGGCACCACTGTGCCTGGGGATGTGGTGGCTGAGGTGCTGGGCTGGGACCTGGAAAGCCTGGCCCTAGGGGAAGGACGGGGGGTGGTGTAGGGAAGAGGTCAATATTAGCCAGGAAAAGATTTTTAGACACACTGGGACGGGTAGATGGAGGGGGTGTGGGAGTGGAGGTAGAGGTAGTGGTTGTAGGAGGTGTACGTCTGCTGAATTTGGGTGAAGGTGCATGGGCTGGAGGGTGTTGTGAGGTGGATGGCTGTTGGATGGGTGTGTGCCTGCGTTTGTATATGTGGCAGTGGGTTTGGTGATATTAAGGACTCGGATGCTTAGGTGGGTGAGAAACAGTGATTTTATTGAAAGTCCTTTAAAGTGGTGTGATTTGTTTCCAATTCTATGGGTAGTGTGCTTCTCCTAACCAAATGTCTCTTCTCTCTCTTTTCCAGGTCCCCTCTTGACGGGCAAAGATGTTCTTCTCGGGCTCCCAGACGTACCGGAAAAGAGGAATGGAGACAAGGGTAAGTCAGCTTTATATAGAGGTTAGAGTCCTATTAAGAATATAGGAGAGAGAGAGAGAGAGAGAGAGAAAGAGAGAAAGAGAGAGAGAGAGAGAGAGAGAGAGACTCCCTTGAACATGTGCTGAGGGTTGGAAACAGTGTGTGTATAAAAATTCACCACGTAGTGCTCTCAGAAGTAGATTTCTATCCCAGGTGCTCTGTAAGTTTGACTAAGTAGTGTTCTGTGGGTTTTCAGGGATAGGGAAGTCTTATATCTTCAGCCTCCCCTTCACCTTATTAATGCTTTCCTTCTTCTGGTCTTCCCCCGATCTTCTCCTCCACTCTCCCCGCACTATCCCTCCCCTCTCCTCTCTTGCCGTCACACTCCCCTTTATAATAGAATTTGTCCTTAGGAAGGACCGTACCTGGGTTAGCCACGTCCCCCTGGGGATGTGGTGGAGTTCGCGTCTTTCAGTTCTCTTCGCGGCACAGGGCTGGTCGTTGAACTCCGGGATAACCTCGCTATTCTCGGTTCTCTTCGCGTCTTCCGTCTCCTCGTTCCTTTCTTCCTCGTCTCTCTCGGCGTTCCTGTCTCCTTTCGTGCGCCACGCGTGGAGTCCGTTGTCGTTTTCTTATCTTTCGGGAACCCGGATATCCTGGTTCCCTCTGTGGCTTCCGGCGTCGTCATTGCCCGGATACCCGTGTGAGGCGTCGTCTCCGCGGCCGGAGCGGAACCTGATTCCTGACTCTGCAGCGTCAGGAGCCGGGTAACCATATAACCGGCTACACACCCCATCCCAAGATCGGGACTGATACAGTGCCGAAGGAGTTGGAAAGCGAGACAGGTAGTCCGCAGGTCCTTGGAGAGTACCCGGAATATGACGGACCTGAAAAGAGAAGGGCTGAAGTTCCATAAACCACCGAAGTATTCGGGAGTTGGAATCCTTATTGGAGGCTAACCAAGTCAAAGGAGCATGGTCTGTAAATAGTACGAAAGAGCGGCCCAGTAGATAATATCTTAAATTGTCCACAGCCCACTTGATAGCCAAACACTCGCGTTCAATAATCGGATAATTACATTCCCTAGGAAGCAATTTTCTACTAATGTAAACAATGGGGTGGTCCTGACCATCGTCGTCGGGCTGTGAGAGCACAGCCCCTAAACCCACGTCCGAGGCATCAGTATGGAGATGGAAAACCTTGGAAAAGTCGGGACATCGTAAGACTGGTTCAGTAGTGAGGCATGTTTTCAAGTGGTGAAAACTAGACAATTGTTTATCAGATAGGGAAGGAATTTTTGAAGAGCAGTTTTTCTTGAGGAGGTCAGTGAGGGGAGCGGCTAAGGTAGAATATTGAGGTATAAAGTGGCGATAATATCCAATCAACCCCAGGAAGGAGCGAAGCTCCCGCTTGGTAGTGGGTATAGGGACATTCTGAATGGCTTCGATCTTGCTTTTCTGTAGACGGAGCTGGCCTTTCCCCAGAAAATACCCCAGGTATGCAATGTGGTCATAACCCAGATTGCATTTCTTAGGGTTGGCTGTGAGACCGGCCTTATGTAGTGCTCGGAATATTTCATGGAGGTGGGTAAGATGGTCATCCCTGGTGTTGCTGAAAACCATAATATCATCTAAATATGCTGCAGCAAAATTTTGGAAAGGTCTCAAAAGATGGTCCATTAATCTTTGGAATGTGGCTGGGGCCCCGTGGAGTCCAAAAGGAAGAACCGTAAAATGGCAGAGCCCTGACTGAGTGTAGAAGGCAGTTTTTTCTTTATCATCTGGTGCGAGAGGTATTTGCCAGTATCCCTTTGTTAAATCTAGGGTTGACATATAGCGGGCTTTACCCAACTTCTCCAGTAAATCATCCACTCTGGGTATGGGATATGTGTCGAACAATGAAATTTCATTCAGTCTGCGGAAGTCAATACAGAATCGTATTGAACCGTCAGGTTTTGGCACTATGACGACGGGGGAACACCAAGCGCTCGTTGAGGGTTCTATTACTTTTAACCTTAACAAAGTCTGTACTTCTTTTTTAATTAAGTGTCGGCGGGCTTCGGGAATATGATAGGGTCGTAGCCTTATTACCTTTCCTTCAGGTGTTCTTATATGATGTTGGATTAGATTGGTTTTCCCCGGAGTTCCCGAGAAAAAACGTTTATGTTGTTTTAACAAGTTCTCTAGTTGGGTCATCTGATTCCCTGTGAGATCGGTATTGATATGTGGAGTCTCTAATTTATCCTCTGTGTCTGTAGGACACAACTCTATGTCTAGTGGTTCTTCAGGGGTTATTAGGAAACCTGTAGCTGATTGGTTTGGTGCTGTTGTAGGTTCTTCCCATTTTTTTAATAGGTTAACATGGTAAATCTGAGTTCTTTTGGGATGTTTGGACAATTCTATCAGGTAAGTAACCGGGGATATGACTTTTAAGATAGTGTATGGACCCTGCCACCTGGCTAAGAGTTTATTATCAGAGCAAGGCCTTAATATAAGAACCTTATCCTCCGGTTGAAAATACCGGTGTTTTGTTCCTTGATCATAATATCTCTTCTGGTTACTTTGAGACTTTTCTAGATGTTTACGCACATCTTCCCATACGGACTGTAGGTAGGTTTTGAGTTTATGTATGTATTCTAAGAGAGGTTTTTCCTCCTCACCCTCTTCTTTCCATACTTCCGCTGCCATGTCTACCAGACTGCGGGGTTGTCGCCCGAAGACCAGCTCAAAGGGGCTGTGTCCTGTTGAAGCCTGTTCATGTGTTCTTATGGCATATAGTACTAAAGGGAGCTTTTGATCCCAATCACGTCCAGATTCCGAGACTGTTTTCCTTAACAGTGTTTTTATAGTACGGTTATACAGCTCAACTAAACCATCCGTCTGGGGGTGATAAACCGAGGTTCTGATTTGCTTGATCCCAAGGATCTTACAGATATTATTCATCAGTGAGGACATAAAGGGCGTTCCCTGATCAGTCAGGATTTCCTGTGGAAACCCGACTCTAGTAAAGAAAGTGATCATAGCTTGTGCTACTGTTTTAGAGGTCATACTAGAAAGGGGTATAGCCTCAGGATACCTTGTAGCATAATCTACTAACACTAGAATATATGTGTGTCCCTTTGTGGAGGGCAAGAAAGGACCTACCAAGTCCATACCGATGCGGGAGAAGGGAACTTCAATGATAGGAAGGGGTTGAAGTGGTGCTTTTCTTTGGGGTCCTGGATCTATTAATTGGCACCGGGGACACTGGCAACAGTATTGTCGAAGTTGTGCATAAACCCCGGGCCAATAAAATCTCCTCAATAAATATTCTTCGGTCTTTTCTCTACCATAGTGTCCCCCTCCTGGTTGGTTGTGGGCCAAAAAGAGTACCTGTAAGCGATAGGGTTCAGGTACTACTAATTGTCGTTTCTCGATGTTATTATGTTTTACGACCCTATAAAGGACATTTTTTTGGACAATGAAGTAGGGACCCACCTCATTAGTAGACTCAGATTTCGCTGTTCTCCAAGCATGACATAATGATGGGTCTTCTCGTTGGCTGACTCGGAAGGACGGAGGAGGGACCGTAATATTGGCCACTACCTTCTCTGTATGTCTTCCCTTTTCCGACGTCCGATATTGTTGTTTTATTTTTCTCTTCTCCCGTCTAGTGGGTTTTGGACGACATGGTTTGTTTTCAATATGACTATCATAAAATGGGGCTTCTGCCCACCAGGCTTCGGGCATAGTTTGCGATCTTACCCTGTTTAATAGCTCAGGGAACCGTCTGTAGTCCGTTCCCAATATACAGTCCTCCACTAAGCGGTCCATAACCCCTATAGGCAGTAAGTCATGGTTCCCTTCCCACTCTATGTTTACGATGGACAGGGGGTAGTTGTTTTTGTCCCGTGTATACAACAGATCGATACCCATTGGTTGGTGGTTTGTTCTGAGGGATTCAGCACATCAGCTCTTATAACAGATTGGCTACACCCCGAGTCTATAAGGGCCAGGAGTACCTTCCCATTTACTTTAATGGTCTGTTTGTATTTAGGATTACCCCCACCGGTACACAAGACTCTTCCTCTAGTAACCCCGATCGCCATGGGTTCAGGTTTTTCACCTTTCCGGGGACACAATCGAGCTATATGGCCCCATTTGCCACAGCTATAGCACTGTGGTTGCTGCTTCTTCTAGGGGTTTCCGAGAAAAGTTCCTGAGCGGTACAACTGTCGGTCTCAGTGATGTTTTAGAGCTTAGGTTCTTGAAGTCAATTGACCAGTGGTAAGCACAAGCTAAATCCACGGCCATATCGGTATTGACATTCGGGTGCTGCCTTATCCAACTCCGAGTGGAAGAGGGAAGAGATTCCAAATACTGTTCTAATATCACTGCCTTTATAATGTCTTCCCTCTCTGTCCCTACAGGTCCTAGCCATTTCAATCCCAGGTCTTTGACTTTATAATAAAATGTCCGGGGGTCCTCTGCCTGTCCCCATTTTATCTTCCGGAATCGTAGGCGGTAATACTCAGAGTCATGACCTACTCTTTCTAATATGCTTCTTTTAATGTCTTTGTAGGGTGTGGTACCATCCGGTTTAGCGGCTTGGTAGGCCGTTTGGAGGATCCCTGTCAATAAGGGCGCTATATATTGCCCCCAACGGTCTTCTGGCCATTGTGCAGAGGAGGCCACTCTTTCAAAGTTAGTGAAGAAAGCGTTGGGGTCCTCACCGTCCTGGTACTTCTGGAGAACTGAGCTAGTTACATTGGGGTGGACCTTACTAGCTGCGATGGTATCCGTGAGCTTTTGGAGGGCCGTCTCATGCACTAATTGATTATTGGCCATGATGGTGGCTTGGCTTTTAACGCACTCGGTAGTGCCTCTCGGTCCTCCTTCGCCTCCCTCAGATGGGCCTCCCATACTAGCTGAAGGTGTTGTTGTCCTTCAGCTAGCTGCTGTATCATGTCCTCCAAAGTGGGTTTATCCCCCATTGTTTCCTATTTAAGTCTGTCCTTTTACCACCTTTCAATATCCCACTTCTGACACCATTGTGGCAGTGGGTTTGGTGATATTAAGGACTCGGATGCTTGGGTGGGTGAGAAACAGTGATTTTATTGAAAGTCCTTTAAAGTGGTGTGATTTGTTTCCAATTCTATGGGTAGTGTGCTTCTCCTAACCGAATGTCTCTTCTCTCTCTTTTCCAGGTCCCCTCTTGACGGGCGAAGATGTTCTTCTCGGGCTCCCAGACGTACCGGAAAAGAGGAATGGAGACAAGGGTAAGTCAGCTTTATATAGAGGTTAGAGTCTTATTAAGAATATAGGAGAGAGAGAGAGAGAGAGAGAGATGCCCTTGAACATGTGCTGAGGGTTGGAAACAGTGTGTGTATAAAGATTCACCACGTAGTGCTCTCAGAAGTAGATTTCTATCCCAGGTGCTCTGTAAGTTTGACTAAGTAGTGTTCTTTGGGTTTTCAGGGATAGGGAAGTCTTATATCTTCAGCCTCCCCTTCACCTTATTAATGCTTTCCTTTTTCTGGTCTTCCCCCGATCTTCTCCTCCACTCTCCCTGCACTATCCCTCCCCTCTCCTCTCTTGCCGTCACCCTCCCCTTTATAATAGAATTTGTCCTTTGGGAAGGACCGTACCTGGGTTAGCCACGTTCCTCCGGGGGCGTGGCGGAGTTCGCGTCTTTCAGCTCTCTTCCCGGCACAGGGCTGGTCGTTGAACTCCAGGATAACCTCGCTATTCTCGGTTCTCTTCACGTCTTCCGTCTCCTCGTTCCTTTCTTCCTCGTCTTTCTCGGCGTTCCTGTCTCCTTTCGCGCGCCACGCGTGGAGTCCGTCGTCGTTTTCTGGTCTTTCAGGAACCCGGATATCCGGGTTCCCTCTGTGGTTTCCGGCGTCGTTGTTGCCCGGATACCCATGTGAGGCGTCGTCTCCGCGGCTGGAGCGGAACCTGATTCCTGACTCTACGGCGTCAGGAGCCGGGTAATCGTATAACCGGCTACAGTGTACTTTGGGAGGAGAGCTCACAGACACACTGGGAGAGGACACAGGGGATGTGTGAATGGTAGTGGGGGTGGTGAGTGCACGTGAGCGGTGTGTGGTGATGGGTGTGCTGGTGATGGAGGTAGTGGCTGAGGATGTAGTGCATGCAGGTGTGAGTGGAGACGAGACTGGGAGGGAGGAGGGACACAGTGGAGGCAGTGGATGTTGGTATGTGTGCATGGGTATGATGCTTGTGTGAGTGCCTGTGGGATGTGGGGTGCTTATGTTTGCCTGAGCCACCCTTGTGTGTTGATGTGTGTGCATGCTGGTCTGATGGTGTGCTTGGGATAGGCTGAGGTAAAGGGGATTGGGTCTGGGTGGAGGAAGTTGGAGGGGGGAGGCTGGACACAGGGACAATGGCTGCCATCAGTGCTGAGGCCAGAGCCTGAAATGCTCTATGTTGGGCTGCCTGGCCAGAATGAATGCCCTCCAGGTATGCATTTGTTTGTTGCAAATGCCTCTCAACACCCTGGATGGCATTCAGAATGGTAGACTGCCCAACAGTGAGGGATCTCAGGAGGTCAATAGCCTCCTCACTGAGGGCAGCAGGGCTGACTGGGGCAGGGCCTGAGGTGCCTGGGGCGAAGGAGATGCCCACCCTCCTAGGTGAGCGGGCACGGCACACATGTTGAGGGGCTGCTGGGAGGGCGGTGCTGGTAGGGGGGGTGGCGGCTGTACCTGTTGATACAGGGGGCACAGAGGGGCCCACTACAGCAAGGGAGCTCCCATCAGAGGAGGAGTCCCTGTCACTGATGTCAGCTCCTGTCCCCGCCGTGCAGCTCCCCTCGCCCTCCGTCCCATTGGTGGCTTCAGACTCCGTTGTTGCGCCCTCCAGGGCCAAGTGGGATGCAGTTCCCTCCTGCTCCGGTGCCAATGCTCCTCCGCCTGATGATGCTATTGCACACAAGAACAGGGAAACCACAAAAAGGGGGGGGAAGACAGAAGAAAGACATG
Source organism: Pleurodeles waltl (assembly GCF_031143425.1). Classification (NCBI taxonomy): domain Eukaryota; kingdom Metazoa; phylum Chordata; class Amphibia; order Caudata; family Salamandridae; genus Pleurodeles; species Pleurodeles waltl. The sequence goes on from NC_090443.1 coordinate 905,106,018, forward strand.
TTCAATGCATGCAACACCACTACCGTTGGCGGACACTACAGACACAGCAGCCCTCTGCACTACGCCATGCACTTATAGTTCCTAGATTAATCACATGCCCATGGGGTACAAGGCCTAAGCCTGATTGCTGCACACATGGAAGTCACAGGAGCCTGACTCGGTGTAGATGGCACTAACCACTAGTGGGGTTGGGGTGCCACAGAGCCTGCCTCACAAGGGACCTTGCCTACCAAGATCGCCCTGGCCTAGGGGAACCCACTGCCCACCTCCCCTACCCAGACACCTCGTAATGCGCGCAGAGTCAGCTGAATGAGAGTGTACTCACCCCCTTGTGGCTGCTGTGATGCCCTCAAGTGCCCATCCAACTCCGGATACGCCACCGCCAGGATCCGGAACATCAGGGGGTTCATGGTGCGACGGGCACCCCTCCCACGTTGGGAGGCCATCCCCAGCTGGGCCTCCGCCGTCTTCTTGCTCCAGCGGCTAAGGTCCTCCCATCTTTTATGGCAGTGGGTGCTCCGTCTGTGGTGGACCCCCAGGGTCCGGACGTCCTTGGCGATGGAACGCCAAATAGCCTTCTTCTGGTGGGCGCTGACCTAGAGGAATAGTACAGGGGAAAAGGAAAATCTTTACCCGTCCGGACCGTCATACTCATTGGCCCACGTTCCTACCCTTGCCCTGATGCACATACACTCACCGTCCGCACATGCAGGCCTCAGTCCCCTCCCCCATTTATCTTCCATCCACACCACTCCAAACAGGCATTGCCCATGCAGCATGCTCACAGTGTATGCACCTGTTTTTCTGGAGGACCGTACAGTTGTGTGTACTGGGGGAGGACCCCATCCACTAGTTTCTCCAACTCCTCCGAAGTGAAGGCAAGGGCCCTTTCCCCAGACACATGAGCCATCGTCGCTTCCAGACTGAGGTCACAGCAGTACTTGCAGTGTAGGTCCTCTCCTGTTCAAGGTCAGGTATCAAGTGAGTGAACAGACAGAAAATGGCGGTCACGTCCGCGGCGGTGCGTACCGTCATCGCCGGCGTACATCGTCATCGGCTCCTCGGACCCATAGGGTCCAATGTTAACCAATGCAGGATTGCGCTGCGGTCTTCGACCGCCTACCGCGACGTTGTACAACGCCAGCGCAGTTACCTCATATCCCCTTGTCCCACCTTACAGGTCAGGCAGCCGCCATTTCAGGGGGCCACATGGCATTAATATTAACTGCGTCACACCAATGTAGGACTTAATACACACAGTAACAGGCACATTGTGGATTAATAAATGTGTGCAAATGACATTTTGTGATACCTCAGTGTTGGCTGACTCTCTTCTCGCTGTTCTCGTCCATGGGGCACGTCTGCTGGGGCAGGTGATGAGATGGCGGCATCCTCCGGTGTACAGACCGCTGGTGGACCTGTCGACAATGGAAGAGAGACACGTAATAGTCACCTACAGACTTGATCGTGCAACAATCCATGAACTGTGTGCCCAGTTGGAGCCACTGCTGCATGATGTGTCCTGGGGACAGAGGGATGGGCCCGCTGGGTGAGTGCTGTGCTGGTGTTTCCTGAGGGGGGAGGGTCTGTGGTGGCTTGTGCCAGTGTCAGGGGAACCGACTGTCCTGAGGTCCCTGATGGGCCGGGCTGGTCATCTTGATCCAGTTGTGCAGAGCTACTGTCATCACTGTGGGTCTCTTCTGTGGGGGGACTGGATATGTCTGGTACCTCCTGTCCGGTGACGTTGGGTTGGGGTCCTGCAGGGGTGTAAAGGCATGATTATTGCATCTGTGTGTGCCATCGTGTGCAATGGGTGAGTGACCCTGTACTCCAGTGCTTGCATTCTTGGTTTGGTCCTTGTGTGATATTTGGTTTGGGGTCTGGTATCTGTAGTGGACATGCTTTGGTGATGGGTGTCCATGCTTTGGTGTTGCATGCAGGGATTGGTATTGGGATGGGTGGGTTGTGATAGTGGGGCATATGTGAGGTGTTGGAGTGATGGGGGTGAGGGTGAAGGTGGGAGCATGTGATGGCATGCAGGTAGGGTGGGGGGATAAGGTAGTAAAGAGTTGACTTACCTGAGTCCAGTCCTCCTGCTACTCCTGCGAGGCCCTCAGGATGCAGTATTGCCAAGACCTGCTCCTCCCGTGTTGTTAGTTGTGGGGGAGGAGGTGGGGGTCCACCGCCAGTCCTCTGTACAGCAATCTGGTGTCTGGAGACAACGGAACGCACCTTCCCCCGTAGGTCGTTCCACCTCTTTCTGATGTCATCCCGTGATCTGGGGTGCTGTCCCTGTGCGTTGACCCTGTCGACGATTCTGCGCCATGGCTCCATCTTCCTTGCAATGGAGGTGTGCTGCACCTGTGATCTGAACAGCTGTGGCTCTACCCAGATGATTTCCTCCACCATGACCCTCAGCTCCTCCTCAGACAACCTGGGGTGTTGTTGAGGTGCCATGATGTGGTGTGGGTGATGGGTGCGGTGGTGTGTGTTGTGATGTGTGAGGGGATGTGTTGTTGTGTGTTGTTTGAGGTGCGTGGATGTTGTGTAAGTGATGGTGTTGTGTGTCTGTGGATGCTGGTGTTGTTTATGGTGGTGTCTCTCTCTGGCGTGGTATCAGAATTCTAGTAGTAACGGTTTGTGGGTGATGTGGGTGTGTGTTTTACATTGGATTGGGTGTGTGGGTGTGGTGTGTGTATGTGTGTCATGTGTGTGTATTTCGAATTGTCCAATGTGGTTGTGTTTTGTGAATGTGTGTGTATTTTGAGCGCGGCGGTGTGTACCGCCAATGGAATACCGCGGTTGAAAGACCACCGCGTGGATTTGTGGGTCGTGATAGTGTGGGCGTATTCCTGTTGGAGTGACGGTGTCGGTTTTGTTATCGCCAGTTTATCACTGACCTTTGGTGTGGCGGACTTGTGTGGGTGTCTGTATTGAGGCGGATTCCGAGCTGTGGGTCGTAATGGCTGTAGCGGAATTCCGCAGGCGCAGCGGTATGTTGGCGGTCTTCTGCACGGCGGTAAGCGGAATTTACCGCAAGGGTTGTAATGAGGGCCTTAATCTTTTCAGGAAACTCCTTGTGTGTCGAAAAGCGGCGCACTGCCTTCCAAAATCGACACGAAGCCTGCATTGTGACCGAGAAATCGCCGCACAGCCGACCGGAACGACACAGCCCGACTTCCTGAGTGGAAATCAACACAGCACCTGTCTTGCGACGGACAATTTAATGCATCACCAACAAGATCGACGCAGCGCCCATGGCTTCTTCCAGGATGTCAATGAGTTTTCCCGGCATCATCCCTGAGTGTCAAAATGCCCAGCATCGCAGTGAGGAACCAAGACTGCATTCCGAAAAACGATGCAAACCCCTTGCAGCATGGAAAGAAACAATGCATCCTCTGTGCCCTCTTATAGAATTTGACTCGCCACCTTATTTTTCCATGCATTTCCTCCTATGGGTCTCCGTGCATCGTTTTTTTTTACGCATACCAGGCACTGTGTGTGGCAAAGAGACAACTGTTTATTTCAAAGGATGAAGACTCTTTCAAATCTTGCAAAAGTGATAATTCAACTTGTGCTTATTGGATCTTTGTCTTTTTACCTTATTTTATGCAGATAAATATTATCTATTTTTCTAAACCTGTGTGGTGTATTTTTGTGGTGTTTTCACTGTGTTACTGTATGATTTATTGCATAAATACTTTACAAATTGCCTTCTAAGTTAAGCCTGACTGCTCAGTGTCAAGCTACCAGAGGGTGGGCACAGGATAATTTGGATTGTGTGTGACCCACCCTGACTAGGATTGTGGTCCCTATTTGCCAACTAGAGACCCCATTTTTAACACCCGATAAATAAATTTGTTGGCCAAGGTCTGCCCACGGTGTAAGAAGTCTTTCATTTTAGTACAGTTCGTCACAAACGAAGAAACTGGCTGAATGGTATCCTTGCGTCTGGCACCTAGGGAGGTAACTAGGTACCTATCAAAGTGCAATAGTGTATTTCTCACTGTAGGTTTGGTATACAGTGAGACTTCAATCTGTCCATCTAGATGTTTTATCAAGATATCTAAGAATTTACCTGGGAACGATAACTCTTGCTAATGAACTTCAAATTGGGATCACATAGTTTTAGCCATAGGCTTCCTCTCCTTTCCAGATAAAAAACACACTGTCAATATATCTAGACCGGTATGGCACATTCCCAAACAATGGGCTGATTTCATTGTAAATTTATTTCCTTTCAAATTTTCCAACATAGAGATTAGCTGCACTAGGATCACAGGCCGCACCCATACTAACTCCTTTAGTTTGCTGGTAAAACTCCCCATCAAATTCAAAGAAGTTGTGATCAAGTACGATTTCTAGTCGCCCCAGGGGGGCGCTTCGGGATGTGACGTTCCGCAAAGAGATACGTTGGAATATTGTCCTATATTTTGAGGAGAATGTTGGCTCTGTGCAGTCGGCAGGCACGATGTGGGAGGCCTTTAAAGTGGTCCTTCGTGGGATATGTATTTTGAAACAGCATGGCTTGCTGCGTGCGCTGCGGCGGGAGCTGGCTGATCTAGAGGCTCAGATAGCGGAGTTGTGCGCATATGAGGGCGCTATCGCACAACTACAGGCTGCTCCTCATTCACTTTAAATTCCTACATCGTCTATACCATAATCCTCGAGGCCTGTGTGCTATAGGGCTGCGCGTGGATGCTAACTGTGAAAGATGTCACTGTCCGGATGCCGATTTTCTTCAACTGCCGTGGCACTGTGAGGAAGTACATAACTTCTGGTGGGAAGTTTTGCATGCGATTGAGGAGATGATTTGACTAGAATTGGCTCCCTCTCCTGTGCTGGCACTGCTGGGTAGGATGGATGGAGTGCCGTCGGCTGGGCGGAGGTTAGTGGGCATGTTGTTGCTTTTGGCTAAGCACAGGGTTGTGATTTGCTGGGGCCGTGGCCGGCCCCTCGGGTCTCTGACTGGCTGTGTGATGCTGCTTTCTGTCAGGAACAACTGACAATTTATTGAGAATTGGCACCAGAGAGTTCTAGGCCACGAGATATTTGGGCACCCCTATGATCTTATCTGACGTCTGTTCATAACTAAGGGGGCACTCTTGCTGATTGGGTATGCTTGTGGGAATTGCTTGAGTTACCGATCTTGTGTGCTGTAGCTGGCTGTGAAGTTTGATGATGGTGCTGTCTGCTCCCATTCCCGGCTTCCTTGCTCTTCTTTGTTGATTGTTCTTTTGTTTTTCACCCTTCGAGCCAAGGTATTTATTGTGGCTGGTTCGGCTCTACGCTATCTACGAACAGACATTTAATATCACAGTTGGACTCTGTTTACCAGAACTGAGTGGAACCTTCTGAGGCACTTCGTATTGTGAGCGGTCGGAGATGCCTCGCAGCTGAACCAGGCTGTAGCTATGTTTACCTTAATGTTGTAGGAGCTGAAGGGTGTCTTTTTGTCTGTTACTAAAGCATAAATAAATAAATATTTTTTTTTTTTAAGTACGATTTCTAGTCAGTTAATCACAATCTCCTGTTGGCTTGACTCTGATTCTCTTACTATCTCACTGATTATGTTCAGTGCTTGTTCTTGGGGGGTATTGGTATATAATGCCTCTAGATCTATAGCGACCAGAATTTCATGCTCCGGATTGAAGTATAATCCTTCAATTTTGGAAATGAGATGTCCAGTGTCTTTCACATATGAAGGTATTTGGGTGACTAAGAGTTCGAGAAACACTTCAACATATTTTAACACTGGTTCAGTAGCTGAGCCATTGGATGAAACTATGGGATGCAGCAAAGGCTCTCTAGTATCTTTATGAGTTGTAGGTTCCCGATAAATAACTGGTAGTCTGGTATTGGGTTTATTGAGATATTCAAATTCCTTCTGGCAAATATAACCATTGTGAAGTGCAGCCTGGCTGGTATCATAAATTAATGTCTTCACTTTCTCCTCAGGGTTCACTTTTATCTTCTGATAGAATTTGGGGCTCTGTAACATCATTTTAATTTTGTCTTTATGATGGTGTTCAATAATACTATCTCGCCCCTTTATCAAAGGGTTTGACATTAAAATAGTTATCCTTAGATGACAGAGAGCTAGGTTTTCTTGCTTGTTCAAATTATATATAGGGTTGGAAATATACTGAGTCGTCTCTTGTATTTTACAGAAAAACGCTTTCTCAAAAATAGAAACCTCTGGTCCTAACTTATCCAATTTGGGGGTGAATGATGACAAAGGTTTAAGGCCTGACCTATTGTAGTCTGAAACAGACTGAGATTGAGAAAAATATTTTCTAAGTAGAATGCGTATGAAGAACGCCAACAGATCTTTAAACAACTCAAAACTGTTTAAGCTGGTGCTAGGTACAAAGGAGAGGTCCTAGGACAAAATGGCTTCTGTGGTGGAATCAATCAATTTGGAGCTTAAATTGAAAATGGGGATATAGTCTAATTTCACCAATATTGATGTAGTCGCATCTGCAGAAAATGAGCGGTCGAATATGTGGATGGGAATCTGGTTCCCTGGTTGTACCGAAATCTGGGCCTGTGATTCCTTCTTCTGTTGGCTAAAAAACGCGATCCAGAACGAATCTGCTCCTGTTGATCGTGCCTATTCCCAAATAGTTCAAACTTCCTTCGCCCTCAGATTCTGAAAAAGAGATGATTTTTTTTGTGGTCCACACTTTTCTATCGGTTCAGTGCATTGGTGGGATGCTGAGATTTTTATAGGTTCACCCAAATACTGTTGATTGTGTTTGAGATTATGTATGAGGTGTGCTTAGTCAGCTTGAAGGTATGAGAGACCAGGGCACATGAGTGAGTAATTATTTCAAGTTGAATATGTTTGTGTCAAAATAAGTGTACATACAAAATACTGAAAAATATACACAACTATACATTAAATAGAAATTGTGTTTTTGGGATAAAAAAATCCTTTACATTATTTATATTTGACTTCATTTTTTATGTACGTTTTAGTGTTTATGAGCAAGATAAAAGTAAGTTAAAGTTGTGTAGGAGATGCAGTATTTTTCTGTGTGCAACATGTATGATGCAAACATTAAGTGAGATTTATGAAGCCATGGCTTCACAAAACTCGAGTAGTGAAATGCAGCGCAAATCGCTGTGTTGCATTACATTTTTCATGTATGTTCCATGGGTGTTCCCACACAGCATCCATGAATTTTGACGCATTCCCAGATTTACCAGAAGTGGTAGACAAAAACCTACTCTTCTCGAGGTGAGGCGTAACGAGGAGAAATATCTTTATGGTGGAAGGGTGACTGTATTGGTGCTAGCCAGCCCATTGTGTGCCAGCGCAGTGAAAAGGACAGGAATATGCCCTACGGGACATACCTGACCTTTCCCTGTGAAAAAGCGCAGCATAGTATGGTTAATTGCTGTACCATGCCATAATTTCATAAATATTGCCTATAGTATTTAATGGAAGGATATCTCTCTTATTCAAGTTAATTGTATAACCCGAAATTTGGTAGAACTAAACTTCATGTAGAAAAGACTGAACTGAGATAGAGGGATTAGACATGTACAGAATACAAATGTATGCAGAGGCTATAAAGGAAAATAATCATATACGGAATGAAATGATAGATATGAGTGACTAGATATACGTCGAGATATATGAAGAGGAAAAGGAAGGACAGGAAACATTGAATAAAGACAAAAATATACCAGATCAAGGTAAACCACCCACATCAGAAGAAACAAGAAACAAAGAAATTGCATACACCAACAGCATAACGACAGTCAGTGGAGAAAAATGTAAAGGAGTACTATCCAAAGAGGCTAAACCACAATGATATCATGACAATACTAAGAATGAAGCTGAGACATATCCATATGTGAAGTAGAAAGACTGTGGAGAAGTCCTCTTAGCTTAGAGGGGTCATTAGAAGACCAAATTGACCCATTATGAGTTAGTGCACAACTGGAAGGGTGTAAGATAGCATATCTTATGTTAAACTGTCTAAGCACAGGTCTCAAAGTTAGCAACTCCTTTCTCCCTGCATTTGTGACATTCAATACTTCTTGAGACAGACAGGACCACCTCAGACAGGACCACCTTCAAGACCTCCCTCAACCACTACTGAGAGAGACAAAGAGGAAGCCCTAGCTGACCACATTGAGTTCAGTTCCAACCACAACAAAGAGCTCTTCAACATCGTCAGAGACTTTACCAACCCCCCCAGCCACAGACAACAGCATCATCCCCTCCCAAGAACAATGTGACAGACTTACCAACTTTTTCCACAACAAGATCACCACCATCTATAAGATCTTTGAGCCCAAGCCTTATCCTAGATACCTCCCAATCTGGATTCTGCACCAACCACAGCACTGAGACTGCCTTGAGCACAACCATCGATGAGATTAGAGCCCTCTTTGATAGGGGAGAAACAGAGGCCGGATCCTCCTCAATCTCTCAGCAGCCTGTGACATTGTATCTCATCACACCCTGCTCAGAAGTCTGCAATACAACAGTATCCAAGGAAACACCCTCAAGTGGATCGCCTCCATCCTAACCGGAAGAATGCAGAAGATATGCCTTACCCCCATTCACCTCTGAACCCAAGGACATCATCTGCAGTGTCCTTTAAGGATCCTCCTTCAGCCCCACCCTCTTCAACACCCACCCAGCTCATTCTCTCGCTGGCTGCTTTTGCACTCTTTGTCTATTACGAAAATTCTTCAAATGGCTCCCACTGAACACCAGACATACTGTCACTCGGGGCCTAATCACCAGCCAATTTGACTACGGCAACACACTCCACGTTGGGATCACCACACATCTCCTGCAGGGACTACAGACCATACAGTACTCCACTGACAGACTTGTTCACGACTTCCCAGAATGGACCCACATCAGCCCCCACCTCAGAAACCTCCACTGGCTCTACATACAGAAGAGATGCCAATTCAAGCTGATGATCCATGCCTACAAAGCACTGCACAACCAAAGAGCAGCCTACATTAACCATCGCCTGAACTTCCACCACCCTACCAGACAGCTACGCTATGCCTCCCTCTCACTCACCCTGGGCCCCCCGCTGTATCCACCAAAGCCTACAGCGAATGGTGCTTCTTCTCCTACCTCCCTCTGCAGCTACAATCCTCCACCTCGCTAATGGAATTCTGGAGAGCACTCAAGACCTGGCTGTTTGACTGAGTCACCTGAAACATCATGACCCTCAAGTGCCTGGTTACCCTCTTGGGTGATTAGCCATATAAATCTACCTGATTGATTGCTTGATTGAGAGACTGTTGGGTCGGCACGTTCTGGTTGGCTGAGGTGAGACCAGAGCCAAGCAGAACCTCCTGCTCTTGTCAGAGGTGAGTGATTATACTCACTGTAAAACCTGCGCTCACCCTTGGGTAGCTTGGCACAGAGCAGTCAGGCTTATCACAGGGGCAATGTGTAAAGATAGGCACAGCACTACCACACAATAAATACACTGAGCATGAAAAAGGAGACTTCACATGAGGTGTATATAAATAAAGTTTGTATTCAGCACACACATTAGTTAACACAACGTGAACCTTATGTAAATCTGGGCATAAATCTCATTTAGAAATATCACTAGCAGTACTAGGCCCAGTTGTGTCAAAACAACATTAGCAGTATGTACACATGAGAAAAGTAATACTTTTGCACCCAGCACCCTCATGTGGTGCCAAAACGTTGTCAGCACAAGACCCACCCTAGTGATTACCCCAACTCAATATCACACAGTTATAGGTTGCACCCTGGTCCACAACAAGAGCAGCAATGTGTACATACCAAGAACAGAAGCTTTTAAATAGCTCCCCAGCCTAGGCAGCACAAGTAAAACCCAGTATCAACCGTGATAGTCTTCTGACAAAGAAACAATGTGTACGGCACACTGCCCGGCGATGTAGTCAACCACAAGCAATCACTTCCACTCACTTGCTCTGCATCGCTGTGCGTTGGCACGGATATCAGGCAGCCTAGTATAACACGCACTCTCATACACTTGCTCCTAGCACTCGAATGCGGTGCACTGATATCCAGTAGGCTACTGGTCACTGGGTTTGCAGACCCCTCCCTGGTTCCAAACCTTCCTCCCCCCTCCGACCAGTTCCCACTACCCCACACCCCCACCAGCTGGAGATGAAAGCACACTTTCCCTGGATACTAGGCCACTTGCAGCTGCACCTACACTTATTCAGGATCCTGGGGCAAAGTTGGGGAGGGGAGAAAGAGATAACGGCTGATCAGGCAACAGTCAACAAATGGAGGTCTGGAAACCGCTCGGGAAGTTCACTCAGGGGTCTCTACACCATGTCTTCTGGTGCAGACCCTGGTCTGCAAAGCATGGGGGAGGGTTACTTTGGGACACCCGCTGTTCACAGTGGCACCCAGACAAGCCAGGCGCTCCAAAACACAAATAGTCAAAAATTCTGTACCTCCCTCATAGGAGGCACAATGCCTGGGGCACGATGACTGGAGTAACCCCAGACAGTCCTGGTTGTGCACAAAGAGTTACAAAATCTACACCTCCGTGGAAGGAGGCACACTGTCTGGTGTGTGATAACTTAAGTCGAATTAAAGGGTACACAAAGCGTTTAAGGCAGAAAAATGTCCACTTTCTAGAAGTGTCATTTCTCCATAATTATTGGCAAAACCATCTTTCCATAGAAGGGGGTTTGTCAAGACGAATCCAATAATAGTAAATAATATGAGGCTGCTCTGCTGCAATCCACTTTTGCCGCTACGAGTAATTGTAACACTTCCCCCATGTTAACCTATGGGCAGAGGAAATCTCTTATGCATTGAAAACACATGGGTATTCTTCACTTTCTGGTGTACATGCCCTTGTGTACACACTGGCCAATGCCACTTCTCAACATACGTGGGAAGGCCCAAGTGCACTTTCACACTGCACTTACAGTGGGAAGAGCCCAGAGCCTTTAGGCCACTAAGGGGAAATCAGCAAAACCTACTAGAAAAAAGCAAAAACGTTTAGGGAAACACCACCTCAGTGTGTCAGTTCTTACAGAGAAATAGATGTTATGAACAGACCATGATCATTTTCATTATATCTCTAGTTGCATTCAGAACTTTCAACACATCAGTCTTTTCTAGAAATAGCACTATAATCCCACAAGGTTTTGATGATTTAAATATTTCCTTCCAAGACAATGAGCTCTTTGTAAGTTGAATGATAGTGAGATGGAAATTCCAACCAGCCCTGAAATGGATTTCTTTGGGAAAGCTAGTAGATCCTCCACCTCAACTTCTCTTCAAAAACCATACAGATGCAAGTTACAATGCACCTTTCTGTACTCCAAAGCTTCTTTAAGCTTTTGTATCATCTACTCCACCCCCTCAATTTTTGAATAAGTGCCTTAAGTATTGCTATCAGTTTATTCCATACCAACCACAGCCCTCGATTTCCTGTAATTTTGCATTTATAGCAATTATAAAAAGTTAGAGATATTTTATTTTGTCAAGGTACTTGCCAAGATAGGGTTGCTGGTAGAAGGAATAGGAGAAGGTGAATCATTCCTAGGTCTGTTTGATTTTCCACCACAAAAGACTATTGGGATCTAATTGTAGAAATGCATTCAGCTGCTTGTGACAGAGATTGTTTTGATTTGGATACATTTCAAAAGGAGTCAAGAGCATGCCCATGCAGAAGTTTGGTCGGTTTGCTCTGGGTCAGAGTCCGATGATAAAAAAAGTCCCAAAAACTGAGTGCTGGAGCTAATGACTGGCAGTCACCATTGACAATTTTGCACCTTCCCCCCATACCATTTGTATCTTAATGACATACCAGACTAAGATGGTATTCTGAAATCACCATGGGACACTGATTAAAAACTAAGCATAGTTATAGTCAATAAATAATAGGAAGCACACTGACAGCACAGAAGTTGATCCTTGGTGACATGACATTTCAACCATTCCTCTTTTGTCACAGCTATTTTGTACAAAGGCTCACTAATAGCAAATCAGTACTGATCCAGCCTGCTAAGTGTGATCGTTCAAGATTATACCACGAAGACTGTGGCTGCTTAGAACTGAATTGTATGGTCTTATTAATATGCCAAAAATCATTGGGTGAAATCAAAATCATGGATGGCTGCTAGAAGACTTTATGGCTGGTTTATGTGGAAGCTACACCGAGAAGGATTTGGTATAGCAACGTCTCTATCAATCTTGTACAAAAATAATAAATTAACAGCCAGTCTCATGAAGGACAGATACAAGCAACACAAATTGCAGGTTTGATACTTTTTTCAGATTTCTTCCCAGAACATGGTCAGGGGATGGGTTTTGTAGTCGCCCTGGTACTACAGACTTAGTTAATATACCAACTCAAGACAGAAAAATCTGAAGAACTGCAATCCCCCTGAAACCCACTATTGCTTGAGTAAGTAGGACTCTAAGCAATTATCATTTCTGTGAGATTTTTCAGGGATTATTAGTGGAATCCCAAACCCTATTTTATCATGAATAGGCACACAAGATTACTAGGAATCAGTATGTATTTTTGGAGATTTAAAACAAAATCCTATCCTAGTGCATACAATATGAATAGTAACTATTATAAAAATAAAATAGTGGTGATTATAATTATCAGGAGGCAGAATAGTAAATCACATTGTAACATAATACTAGTATCTTATCACTTATTTACATCAATAACCCAAACTCCTCCTTTCTTTCTACTAACTAAAGTAAATTCTGCACCAAAAAGGATGTATTTCAAGTTTCACAGATGTGTCAGACCTGCATACCTTTTTAATAATAGCACCAATGTTCAGTAAAGAAACATCTACCTTTAAGAAATGTGGCCCCCAACTTGCAGTGTCTGGTATGTAAAATTCAGACTTGGGGTGCATCCTGCATATGACTACACTGCAAAGTGACATTGAAAAGTGAGTGAGGATTGTGTTTGCTGCCGTGCATTTGGTGGAATTGATAGTGTTACACATCTAATGTTGTTTTGTACAAAATCATCAAATGTACGAAGAAAGTACTTTCCCTCTTCTTTAGTGCAAACGTTATCTCAACCTGCAAGTATGCTATGACTTTGTGTCACAGGACTGATTCACCAGGAATACACCATGGAGTGACATTTTACATTTGATTGGCTTGGAGGACTTTCTTTGCTCCGAATAAATGCATCATTAGCTAAAAGTATTCTTTAAAGAAATCGGAAACATTGATCATAGATCAAGGTTGCCTGGTGTCATGAATTCAAAATTACTATTTTCTATTATAATGGATTCAAAAGAGATTGCCCAATGGATTCAATGCAAAGCGCAACATTATAAAACAAGTTGGAGGACCAAGGTTCCAAAGCAAATAACCTATTGGGACTCTGTCCCTGTGTCCAGAAAAAGATTTAGAAATAGTATATAGGGGGCAGGGTAGGGATGCCCTGACCACCAGACACTTGTGGCGGGTGAACCTAGAGGCAACCAAGAGAGACAACTCAGGGGCTTAAATTAAAAAAAGAGTGTTGTGTCTACTTCAGTACTCCTCTGGGACCCAACATGACCGTCCTGTGAAGAACTGCAGTACTCACTTGGGAGACACTGCTGAAGCTCCACCCATATGGTTAAATGGCTGCATTGTGTCCAAACCCTGTGTGTCTGAGCACCCAACCCCAGGGAGGTTGGGTGCCCGTGGGGGTTGGGCTTATGGTCAGGTCATGAAGCTAACACTTTCCTGCAAGAGCTCTGCGTATGGGTTGGCCACCCATGCAGGATCAGCCGCAGGGCTTGGACAAAGGCCAAGCCCTAAAGAAAACTCACACTGCTCGTGGCCAAAGGCTCTGAGAAGTGGAGAAGTTGGCTGCAAATGATCATAAAATCCAGAGATCTGATTAAACTATTCATGCAAGCTACCAAAGAATGAACCAAACGTGGTGCTTGGCATGGGTACTGGATGGAGGTGGCAAAACAAAGGATGGTCCTGCAAGTCGCCATCCAGAGAAGAGGACATGGACAACAAAGAAAACAAAACTGTAGGTATTCACTGGAGGAGGATTTGCTAGGTGCTTACAAAAGTTTCAATCAATTGATCACTTTAACTACTTGGTAAGGTCAGTGAAGAGAGCACACAGGAAATGATGTAGCCAGGAGCAAAGTTAATAACAGAAGTTAGTGATTCTGCAACTTGTGGCATCTGGAAACTCAATAGGAATAATAATGACAGCAAGGGATGTCAAGGTAGGGAATGCCAAAGCAAATGTTATGGTCTAGAGGACAGATCATGCACAGACAAAATCAGAGATATTCTCAAGGATCTTGTGTCAAGCATGGAGAGTCCTCACAGGGTAAGTAGAGCAAGAAAGGATAAAGATGCAAAACCAGAGGTATTCTGGTATCAATGTAATTGTTTCAAATTAAAGGGAGTACAAACTGTCTATTGATGGTGTGGTACCAAAATAATTGGCTTTAAATGTCAAACTGACATTTATCGGCTCATTACATCAAGGCATGTAGAGGTGAGGTGACTAGAGTAAATCTATACTTCTCTATGCAAGCTTGCTTTGACAATACAGAAGTAGTTGAAATTTTGGAAATGAAATATGAGGCCCCTGATATTTCTTCCTTAGATATTTTGAAATTTTGATGTTTGCAGCTCTTATGATACATAATATTAGAAGTCCAAATTTACCAAGCTGTAGCACAAAACACACTTTAGGGAAACAAGGAGATGGGAGATTACACGCCAGAGCACAATAGATGGAGACTCAGGATGCATTTAATCTTTGTTTTTCAAATTGACACAGAAACCCACGGTATAAGATCATACAGGAACAAGGGAGATCCTGGGGCTAGAGGCATTTAAATTGCTTACATCACAAACAGAAATCACCAATCACAGCAGGCAACAGTGGAGAAGGAAATCTCTCTGAGTAGACAGAGACAGGATTCCACACTGATTTAGTGACTGCCCGAAACTCCAAAAATGTGATATTTTTGATGGTCTGCTGATTTCTATGTATGTATGTATGTATGTATATATATCGTATTTATAAAGCGCATTCCGACTCACAAAGAGCATCGAAGCGCTGGTACAGAAGGTGAAGAGAAAAGGGAAGAACAAAAGCCAAGGAAATCACCCAGAAAAACAGACGGTAGAAAGCAAGAAAAATACTTAGGGGAGCAAACCGAGAACCGAACAACGGCTATCGGGGAAAGAGCCATGTTTTGACCAGTTTCCTGGACCTTGGTAACAGGGTTCTTGCCTAATGTTCAAAGGCAGCGAGTTCCAACATTTTGCAGCAGCCACGGTGAACGCTTTGTCGTCCCATTTGGCTTATAAGTACGGGGGACCTGGATTCTGTAGGCTTTAGAAGAACTCAGATTTCTCTTAGGAACATGCCAACAGAGCCTGGTGGTGAGGTAGCGAGGACCAATCCCGTGAGTTGCTTTGTAAGTCAAGCAGAGCGATTTGAAAATAATACGCTGAGCCACCGGGAGCCAGTGTAGTTGTTTGAGGCTCCCACTAACTGATGCCCACCGAGAGAGGTTAAGAACCGCTCTAGCAGCTGAATTCTGGACCAGTTACAACTTATTAATCAAAGCCTTGTCCAAATTAAGGAATAAGGCATTACAATAATCGACTTTAGACATAACCAGTGCTAAAGTAGCAGAGACTCTCCATTCATGCTGGAGATAAGTAAAAATGTTCCTAAGCATTTTAATAAGCCAGAGGCATGTCTTTAAGGTATGATTTACCTGACCTTTAAAGGATAAATGATCATCATAGAGATTGCCCAGATTCCTACTGATAGTGGTGGAAACAGGAAGGATACCGCAGTCTGAGGGCCGCCAGTGTGGATTCCATAACTCTTTTGCCGGATCAAAACAGAGGATTTCGGTATTGGTGGCATTCTTTTTCAGCCAGTTAGTCTTCATCCAATTTCTGACTGCTTGCATGCAATTGTTAAACCGATCCGCAACCTCCTCCCAGGGCTTTTTAATAGAGATGATGAGCTGAGTATCATCGGCATAGGAGGTCGGTATAAGTCCAAAGGATCGGATGATATTTGCCAACGGGGCAACATAGACAATAAACAAAGTAGGACTCAAAGAAGAACCCTGTGGAATCCCACAATGTAGTAGATAAGGCGTGGATCTGAAGTTGCCACAACTTACAGTGGTCCATCTGTTTGTCAGAAAAGATTCCAGAAGCTTAAGAGCTCACTCTCTGATCCCTACTTGACAAAGGCGGGACGTCAATAGATGAGGGAAGATAGTATCAAATGCCGCCGATAGATCTAATAATACTAAGATGGCCCCTTCACCTTCATCTGCCAATTTCCGAATGACATCAGAGGATGAAATCAGGGCAGTCTCTGTACTGTGCACCTTTCTAAAACCATGTTGAGAGAAGTCAAGGCCTCCCACTTCCACTAAGAATTCCACCAATTCCTTATTCAAGATTTTCTCTAAAATATTTGCCAGAAAGGGAAGAAGCGCTATTATATGGGGGCACTCCCAAGAAGTGCCTTGATTGCTTAATGCATATTGACAAATCTTTACATGCCATGTTCCTATGAAGATGGTTAACCGATTTGAGGGTTATCACCTGAATTTGACACATAAGTGCTAGGGCTTTCCTTTGTCTCCTAAGACAGTCAGTGGTTCTGAGCATTGGCTCCTGTTGTTTATAACTAGTGTCCCAAGGCCTGTTGAACTCAAATTTGATAACTAAGCAAACTGAGGAATCACCCTCTACCAACACCTGGAGTGACTACTCCCGAAGGGTTTGGAACTCGGATACTATAGGACACAATTTTTTACACTAAACAAAGTCAATAATCAGTCAGAAGTATATCTGTGGAAAGGCGAGGTCTTTATTTACTTATAATAGAGATATGACCCTGGACGCTATTATTGCACTTATCTGAGAGGCACTATGGGCATATTTATACTCTGTTTGTGCCTGATTTGCGTCATTTTTTTTACGCAAATCTGGCGCAAACTTTACTCCATATTTATATTTTGATGCTAAACCCGTCTAGAGTCAAAATATTGGAGTTAACGTCATTTTTTACAGTGAAAGCTTACCTTGCGTCAATGAGATGCAAGGTAGGCGTTCCCGGGCAAAAAATTACTCTAAGTCCTTTGCGTCTTATTTATCCTCCTGTGCAAACTCATGCACAGGAGGAGGAGGGCATTAAATAATGGCGCTAAGCCTGTTTAGCGCCATTATTTAACGCCTGGGTCTGGGCAGTCGTTAGGGGACCTGTGGGCTAATTTCCATGGTCAGAAACCATGGAAGCAGTCCACAGGTCCCCTTCCCTGCTCCCAGTGACACCCCCAGCCTCCCCCACCCACACCTGGAGGACACCTAAGGATGGGTGGACATAAGTCCCCTGAGCATGGCCATTGGGCAGGGCTGCATGACTCCTGTCTTTAATAAGACAGGAGTCATGTCCATGGGGGTTGTGCTAGTCAGGTTAGTGTAATTTTTTCTGACTCTAACCTGACTAGCGCCATTCTTCGACGCACAACCTCCTGTTTCCCCTACGCCTCCCCCACTCGGTTAGCATCATTTATTTTTACGCTAACCGGGCCTTACCGCTGACTAGCGTTGTTCCTTAAATATGACGCCCAGCTGGCATCCAGGAATGGCGCTAGCCGGCGGTAAACTTTTTGACGCAAACCTGCGCTAACGCAGGTTTGCGTCAAAAAGTATAAATCAGGGCCTATGTGCCAAATAACATTGAAGCCTATGTCAACTGTAATTCTGTGGGGACGTTTGTGTGATCCTGGCAGCTTTCGTGATGTTTAGGTTTCCTGTAATATTTGTCATCTTAGCCAAAAAGAAGACTACAGTGTATCAATGAAAATTTCAGTCCTGAATTCGTAGTAGCTTTTTCAAATAGCTTTAAATGAGAAAAAAAGTCAAAATGCAGAACATTTTCATCCAAAATACAGAGGTGGATCCTTCTTGCCCTATGCCCTTATTTCTTGTGTTAAATTGCTGTGTGAGCATGATGACTGTCCTAGCTCATGAATGATGAGGCTGCAGCAGAGGTCCAGACTGGTCCCTATTCTACTACCACAGCACAATCACTATTAAAGTAGCCCTCCCCTCCCAAAGGCTGGGAACTAACAGTAGTGGATTTTTAGTTCAATTTTCATTCAAGTACTTTGTATAAATGGTTTTATTCCCGTGCTTTGTAAATACATGCTGGACTAGGCACCAATAGATGTAGCTTGACATATTGTGATAAAAACACTAAGTAGCAAATGTTCCCCCTGTTAAGAAGTTGATTAACAATCATATTTTATAAAGCTAATTTCTCAGCTTTCTTTGTTGAAATAGCACCAAACATATTTTGGCGTTATATAGTGTGAACACATCACTGGTTTCCCAGCTGGCTTTACTTACTTAGAGACTGCAGTCATATATTCTTTTTTATGTTGTGATCACACCAAGGCAGAATGTCTCAAGTGCAGAAAACACGAGCAGGCAAGAGACTTTTGTGTAGGATAGAAAAATGTTGTTTCCATATGGCACGGTATAGTGCTGTGCATCGCATTACCAATAGCAAAACACAAATGAGTTAGTTAACTAAGATTAATTTATGATATTGTAAAATCACCTACTAGGATGATGTGGAACACAGAGAGAATGCGATGAGATAAACTCCGTTCTGTAGAATAACAAACATTGACAATATCAATAGATCAGCCGGTTCAATAGTTCAGTAATTATGATTTAACACTGTGAGGGTCATTCTGACCCTGGCGGCCGGTGGCCGCCAGGGCCACCGACCACGGGAGCACCGCCGACAGGCTGGCGGTGCTCCAATGAGCATTCTGACCGCGGCGGTTCAGCCGCGGTCAGAAGCGGAAAGTCAGCGGTCTCCCGCTGACTTTCCGCTGCTCATTGGAATCCTCCATGGCTGCGGAGCGCGCTCCGCAGCCATGAGGATTCTGACCCCCCCTACCGCCATCCAGTTCATGGCGGGAAAGCCGCCATGAACAGGATGGCGGTAGGGGGGGTCGCGGGGCCCCTGGGGGCCCCTGCCGTGCCCATGCCAATGGCATGGGCACGGCAGGGGCCCCCGTAAGAGGGCCCCAAAATGTATTTCACTGTCTGCCTTGCAGACAGTGAAATACGCGACGGGTGCAGTAGCACCCGTCGCACCTTCCCACTCCGCCGGCTCGAGTACGAGCCGGCATCCTCGTGGGAAGGTCGTTTTCCCCTGGGCTGGCAGGCGGTTTAACTGGAACCGCCCGCCAGCCCAGGGGAAAACTCGTAATACCCGCCGCGGTCTTTTGACCGCGGCGCGGTAATTTGGAGGGCGGGATCCTGGCGGGCGGCCTCCGCCGCCCGCCAGGGTCATAATGAGGCCCTGTGTTTCTTTATCATCAGCAGTAACCATTGATGTCAAGTCATGGTAATGCCGGGGAAAACGATGCGACATCACACATCCTTGTTACCCAATGTTATGCCAGGATTAACCGCGTGCCTTATCCTTAGCCTTAAACAGCCTCTGGTTTGCTTTTTAGGAGCTATGGAAATGAAAAGATGTGGACACTTTAGAAAGTAAGCTCTCTGGGCTCTGTTTGTCTCACTTGCCCTGCTTTACTGAGCCCATGAGACAAGGACACCGATGTACATGCCAGGTGGAATATGGAAGGCTGTTATATTACTTTTTATCGCTTTGCACTTAATCACTTTACATCTGTTCTTTCTGATCTTAGAGGTCAGCATTGTCTTGTGTGTGCTACATTTGCAACTAATTGACCTTTACGAATGTAAACAACTGTTTTATAATTATAGGTGAAACCGCGAAAAAGATTATATGGAATAAGGTAGGATGTCCGTCTTTCTCAGCTTTGTCTCCTATCTCCACTCACGTATTTTTATAAGCATATGAATATTTGAAATCCGTGGCCTTTATGGTACTGGCCACATTATATCAATTTGTAATGAAGTTACCCTGAGAGTTTTTTTTAAAGAAAAGCCCTTATTGATGACAAATTATGTATTTTATATATATTGTTTAAGGATTTGAAGTGTAAATAATGTGTAAACTAGAATAAAGGACTATGTGGGACATGATATTACATTTTCCATTTTTACTTCTATTTACGATTACCATTTCCAATTTTGTATGCGTGCAAGCACTTTAAATCTGTATTTATTTGGTAAAGTCCAAATTTTATAAGGATATGACCACCTTAAATCTGTGTTTACATAGTAAAGTCCATTTGAAATTAATTTGTGATTTCCATACATTACTGAAGGTAATACAAAGTGAGAAGAAAGACGCAGTAGTATATTTTGTATCTTTATTTGAAATTAATTTGTGATTTCCATACATTATTGTAGGTGATACAAAGTGAGAAGAAAGACGCAGTAGTATATTTGTTATCTTTATTTTAGTTCACGAAAGCACACGAGCACATTAAATTTACTGGTTTATGGGTGATGTTAATCTGTGATCAAGGCTCGCAGATAGCAGCCGAAACACTTGGATCTGTGGAATTATCAACAAACAAAGCATATTTTATCAGGTGTATTGCGTTTTCTATGCCAGCAGGGGAGCAGCATGTGATTGATATAAATATACAAATATACCTGTGTGATTTCATCCTACAAAGTTCCTCCGCCTCTGTTCTAGTTGTTTGCAGTGATGTTTGGGCATTCTGTGTTCTTCCATTCACCAGCTGGGCTGCTTTCACTTTCTAGCTAATTAGCTCATTTTCAGAGGGGCCAGGGAATAGGAGCAGGCATTGATCCAGGTATTAAGGTAGTTGATGTTGCTGGCTAGGTGGCCAATGTGCTCTGGTTGATTCATGTGGATGGCAGAGGACCAGTCCACCTCTGACATGTTGTTCCACTGTCAGCAATCGAGGCCTGTTGTCGTGGTTGTTCTATAATGGGGAATGTTGACAAAGAAGCTGATGATGGCGTGGTTGGTCTAGGTGATGGAAGTCTTTGTGTTGATCCTGATGTTGTTGAATGAGATGACAACAGGGTCTATGAAGTGTCCGGCAGGGTAGGTATGGTTTGAGACTAGTTGGTTGAGACATACATTTGAGGAGTGCGGCTGATTTGGTGTCTGCCAGGTGGAAGTTGAAGTCTCCCAAGAGGATTCCGGCACTGGAGTCAATGGCCAGCAGGTTGGTGAAGACTGAGATGCTGCTGGTGAAGTTGGCTTGTGGTTCTGGTGGTCAGCAGACCACAGTTCTGCCCATGGTGAAGTAGACATGATTTGCAGTTTGAAGTTGAGGTGTTACATATTGTCAGTTGCAGTATCTGTGTCAGTAATGCAGCTGATGATGTTCTTCGAAAATAATGGTGATTACTCCTCTGGGTCTGTGTTGGCAGTCTTGCCTGACGATCTTGTAACCACTGAGGATGGATGTGTTGATGACTGGTGTTAATGCTGGAGTCAGCCATGATTTGATGGGAAAAATAAGGTAGGGGTCTCATTGTCCAGATCTCTGTGACGTGTTTGCACAGCATAGAGCCCCCCACAACCTCTGCCACCACAACAGCTGTTGCCCAACGCCCCCACACCAGTGTCTCCAGGCCACGTCAATCCATAGTGTGCCACCTGTACAGGGACCTGAGTCAGCACCCACCACACAAGACAATAAAGGTCCTGGAATAAGTGGGAGTGAGCACACCATGCCGGATACACAGGAACAGGGGGCTAGGGCCAGTGGGAGGGCACCTAGGATCCAAAGGGAAGGGGCAACCCAGAGAGCCACCTGCTCATGAGGCTATAGCACAAGTCCTGGGAGCATACAACCTATCCCAGGAAAAGATGGGCCAGATATTAGACCTGTGGGGGAAAAACCTGAGCCAGCAGAGGGAGTACCACCAAGAGGCCATGCAAGAGTGGCATGCCCTGAATGCCACCATGGCCTCCATGAAAGGCTTTATGCAGGAGTTCGTCACAGTCCTGCGTGAGTCCTTGTTGTAGGTTGACGTGTAAGTAACATAATAAGGACGCATATGACAGAATAGTATAGTTGATTTTATTATGTTTGGTTCTTTTCCATATAAGCTTTAGGTCTCGTATTTATTTATTTCTGTACTTCTTTCTTTGGTTTCGGGTACTTCTGTTCTTGAGGTCTATTTTCTGGGTTATTATTTAATAGTTCCTTCCTTTTTTCTTCTTTTAAGTAACTTCTCCAGAACACGTCGATGTATACTCGCGCAGATAGATGGACCCAAAAAGAACCAGGAACAGATGAAAATAAAAGGTAAGTGAACCTTTTTTAATTCTTTATTAAGTACTGCTGATTTATAGAGGGGGAGAAGAAAGCAAATAAGAGGAGAATAGAGGAAGATGTAAAGGTAAGTGGCTAGGCAGGACTCCAACAGAACAAGTGACTCCGTTTGAGGTACATGCTGGATAGTGTGCAATTTATGATGTGATACTATTTCTTTTTTACGTTCTCACAAACTCGTGAGGGTGAAGAGTGGAAAGCCCTGTCACCAAAGTGCCCATCATTTGTGGGAGAGTCTCTTCTCTCTATATATATTCAGAGCTCCTTCGCTCTTTCCCTCTCTGTCCTCCCCTCCACCCCACTGCCACAAATAACTGCCAGAGTTTTGTATGCAGGCACTTACCTGCATGAGCCTCGTCCCTCCAGGGACATGGCAGGTTTCTTCACTGTCTCTCACGGGTTGGACCACTTCTTTTCTGATGGTCATCTCTCTCTGATGTTTTCCCAACATGCCTCTGCCCTCCGCGTCCTCTTTCTCCGTCCTCTCCTCGCTCGTCGTCTCTTCCGCTGTTCTTTGATGTTTCGTTTTTGTCTCTCTCTCTGTTTCTCCCGATAACCTCTGATTTTCCCGTCTCGTCTCTCCTCCACTCTCTCCGTCCTGTTCGTCCTCAGGCCCAGCCCGTGCCACGCTCACACCCCGGATATCCGCGTTTGTATGCACGTTCGTCTGCTTTTCACCTTCTGAAGTGCCCCCGGGGTACGTTGTTGTAGGCCCCGCTCCCGTTGGCACTGTAACAGTCAGAGTAACTCTGTTACATATGCTCCCCCTTGGTAAGGGCTGTTCAAGGCCTGTTTCAATGGGGTATCTTGATAAATAATCTGCAGTAGTTAACTGACTTCCCGGAAGATGTTGAATCTCGAACATAAAAGATTGGAATTCCATAAACCACCTTAATATTCTGGAATTGGTACCCTTATTCCGGGCCATGTGAGAGGTGCATGGTCAGTGTTTAAAACAAAGTGATGACCCACTAGATAACATTGCAGACTTTCGATTGCCCATTTAATGGCTAAACATACTCTTTCTATCACAGGATAATGTTTTTCCCGGGGTAGTAATTTGTGGCTAATGAACACAATGGGGTGATTTATTCCTCGTTCATTCTTTTTTGACAATACTGCTCCTATACCCACATCTGATGCATCTGTTTGTAAATAAAAAGTTGTTGTAAAGTCGGGACATCGCAAAACTGGTTCCGTTGTCAAAACCTGTTCAAGGGTCTTGTAACTATGAATCTGTTTTGGAGTCAAAACGTTGATCTTTGTCGGTTGATCCTTCTTTAGAAGATCAGTTAGGGGGGGCTGCGATGGTGAAATAACTAGGGATAAAGCGACGGTAGTACCCCACCAGTCCTAAAAAAGACCTTACTTCTTTCTTAGTTGAGGGTGGTGGTATTTTAAGGATTGCCTCAACTTTATTTAACTGTGGTCGTATTCGGCCTTTCCATATGTGGTAACTGAGATGAACAATGGTATTTTGGGCCAGTTTGCACTTCTCAGGATTAGCGGTCTATCCGGCCTCAACTAGGGTAATGAAGACCTTAGACAGATGGAGTAGGTGTTCTTCCCAGTTTTGCTATATATAACAATGTCACTGAGATAGGCAGAAGCATATCCAATATGGTTACGTAACAACCTATCCATTAGCCGCTGAAAAGTGTCTGGGCATCTGTGGAGACCGAAGGGAAGTAAAGTGAACTGGTATAGCCCGGACAGGGTGGAAAAGGCTGTTTTCTCTTTGTCTTAGGGATTCAGTGGTATTTGCCAATACCCTTTTGTTGGATCAAGAGTGGACATATATCGGGCTCTCCCGAGTTGTTTGAGTAATTCATCCACTCTGGGAATTAGGTAGGTGTCAAACTGGGATATGTTATTCAATTGCCTGAAATCAATACAAAAACGTATGGACCCATTTGGTTTTGGGACTAACACGACTGGGGAGTACAAGGACTAATAGATGGCTCGCTTATCCCCATTTTTAACAAATTGTGGACTTCCTGTTCTACTACCCTCTTACGAGCTTCAGGGAACCTTTAGGGTCGCAGTCAGATGACTTTGCCATCCTGAGTTTTTATAGCATGTTGCACTGGGGGGGGTCTTTCCCTGGATTGATGAAAAGAGATTTTGATGTTGGTATAACATCTCCTGTAGTTGTTTTTGCTGTTCTTTCTGGTGATCAGGATTAATGGGAGGCAGACCATTATCTACCTCTTCTGTTTGTGGATGATGATTGATTTCTAGTGGTTGTACTTTATTTACAAGGAACCCAATCTACTATGAGAGGGGAGTTGTCCGTCTCTCCCCATTTTTATGAGAGGTTGATGTGATTGACTTGGGTTTTTCTAGGTGTTTTGGAAATGAGTAGTCTATAAGTAACGGGGTTCACCTTCTCTACTATTTTATAGGGTCCCTGCCATTTGGCCAATAATTTGTTCTCAGAACTAGGTAACAATACTAATATGGGATCTCCTATTTGTAAGGGTCTTAGGATAATGCCCTTATTGTAATACTTTTTTTGTCTTTCTTGAGCCTCCTCTAAATGGACTCGTACATCCTCCCAAACCGTCTGGATCTGATCTTTTAAATGTTGAGCATATTCAAGAATATCCTTATCTTCTGTTTCGTTTTCTTCCCACTTTTCTGCTGCCATATCTAGCAAGGTTCTGGGTTGTCGTCCAAATACCAGTTCGAATGGGCTGTGTCCTGTCAAGGCTTGTACATGGGTCCGTATGGCAAACAGTAGTAGGGGTAACTTTTTATCCCACTCTTTACCAGAGTCACAGATGGATTTTTTAAATAATGTCTTAAGGGTGCGATTATACCTCTCTACTAAACCGTCTGTTTATGGGTGATAGACGGAGGTGCAGATCTGTATTACCCCAAGTATCTGACATATCTGAGCCATTAATTGCCACATAAACGGTGTTCCCTGATCCGTGAGTAATTCTCTTGGAAACCCAACCCGGGAAAAAAATCCTATCATGGCATGTGCCACGCTTTTAGTGGTCATGCTAGTAAGAGGGATAGTTTCAGGATACCTGGTTGCATAGTCTACCAAGACAAGAATATACATGTATCCTCTAGAGGACGGAGTTAAGGGGCCCACTAAATCCATACCAACCCTTGAAAAGGCTATATCAATGACTGTGAAGGGAAAAAGGGGAGCTTTTCTTACTGCTCCTTGGTTGATAAATTGACATTTCGGGCATTGTGCACAAAATGTGCGAATGTCCGCATAAACCCCAGGCCAATAGAACCTACGAAGTAAATATCCCTCTGTTTTCTCCCTTCCGAAGTGACCCCGTCCCACCTGGCTATGTGCTAAATGCAGTGCCTGTGTGCGATATGGTTGTGGTATTACTAACTGAGTCTTTTCTTGGTCATTGTGTCGTACCACTCTATACAACAAACCCTTCTGTTCTATAAAATATGCACCCACCTGTCCTGTTTTCTCTATACCAGCAGATGACCAAGCATGTTGTAAGGTGGAATCTTCTCTTTGGCTAATCCGGAATGGAGGTAAGGTCGCCACAATGGGCTTTTCTGTTGGAGTTACATGGAGTGTATCTGAAGGGTCAGTCATTCGGGAAGACCTTTTCACTTCTCTCTTCTAAGTGTTGCTTAGCTTTCTTCTATTCTTGCCTGGAATGATGGGATTTTTGGAAAATGGGGCTTCACTTAACGAGGATTTTTTTTTCTACTGTTGCATACAGTGTCTAATAAATCAGAAAAATGAATGTAGTCGATACCTATAATAACTTCTTCCACTAAATGTTGTATCAACCCCATCCTAAGAGGTTCTTTTTGACCTGTCCACTCAATGTTAACTTCTGCCATTGGATACTGTCGCATATCGCCATTAATACAGCAGATGGAGACAAAGTCTCGGTCTGTAATTGGTCTTTGGATACTAAGTTTGCTCGAATCACTGCCTGACTGCATCCTGAATCAATCAACACCCGCGTTGATTTCCCGTTCACTAATATTTCCTTTATATACTGAGACCCTTCTTTACCAGTGCAAAAAACCCTGCCTCGGGTAACTCCTATCTCCATTGGCTTGGGTTTTGCTGATTTGTGGGGGAAGTTGTGTGCTATGTGTCCCCATTCAGCACAGTTATAACATTGGGGCATTTGATTTGGATCCTTGTCGGGTATTTTGGGAATCTGTACTTCTTCTGGACTTTTCGTCTCATTTGGGACATGGAGGTTGGTAATCACCCTACCATGGTTGGTTCCTTCGGTGTCCCTATTTGAAACTCAGGAGCATGATGAAATGCACATGCTAACTCAATAGCAGTGGTTGTATCCACATTAGGATGTTGTTTGGTTTTCTTGAGGAAACGGAGAGCAAGATGGCGGCCGCGTAACGCAGCCGCGAAGCGTCTGTTCCGACCAGGGAAACCTCCCAGTGCTGCAGCAGCTCTCCCGCGGGTCGGAGCCTCCTTCGGCAGCCGCGCTTAAAGGAAACAATGTAGCGGCATTGTAGCGGCATTGTGTTGACTCGCGTTGCTTTACCTGCTCCCTCTCTCTTTTAGGGGACGACTGTCCCAGGGCTGTCAGGAGGGACGGCACAGGGGAAATATTGCGGATGGTATCGTTTTTTTGAAGGACTGCTCTTCATGCGAGGATTGTTTTAGGCTACTTGGCTCCTGGTTTTCTGCGGGGCTTTTTTCCTCTCTGGGAGAAGCAAAACTACGAGGATTTGTTGACGGAGGTTAAAAGGATTGCAAAGTGCCTCCCCGGGATGCGGTCTGGACTGCTCCTGTTCCTACCTGAAGACAACTACAGGTCTGAGCTCACGGGTGCCAATTGGGGGCAATTTTCTACGTGGACTCAAAAAACGGTCAGAGTTTCTTTATTCTATTACAAAAATTTGACACTGGGCGTATATTACAATAACGCATTTTGCATCAAAAAACAAAAAAAAAAAGTAAAAATGCCACCTAAGGGAGTGAAAAATGTGACTCTGTCTGGACGAGGCAAGCCGGTAAGAGTAAGCTTGTCAGCTCGGCAGGGGGGGGGGGGGTTAGGATATAAAACAAGGCTTAGGTGAGAAGGTTGTCTCCAAAAACAAGAGTGCTTCACTGGACAGGTATTTTGAGAAAGGGAAAGGGAAGGACATACTGGTGGGGGGTACAGATACCCCCCCTGCCGCCGTGGAGGAGGCCGATCCTCTGGTAACCGAGGAGATAGCAGCTATAGATGGGCCCCCCGTATGAAGGTCGGCAGAGTGATGTTGTAGATGTGGCAACTTTACAAGTCACCGGGAGTCAGATGGAGCAGAAGGAGCAGAGGGAGCAGAAGGAGGGCGCACAAAGCGCTAGGACATTATCACAGGTGGAGCGGAGGCCGGTGGAATTACGTGATAATGAGACAATACAAGGAGACAAGTTTTTCTCACTATCAGATCATTCAAGTTGGTCAAGTAACGAGCAGCTGGATTTGGAGGCGGATAAAACTTCTTCTGAATTTGAATCTGAGGTATCCTCCTTGGCACTGGGAAAGGATTTACAGGAGAGTAGCAGGAGTGCTACCGATAGGAAAAAACAGAGGAAGAGAAGCGAGCAAGTAGGACTTAATAAGCACTCCACTAACCCATTGGACAATAAGGGTCTTCAGGGGCTTCAGTGGGAGTATTCCAAAGATGATTTAACTCTATATGATAATGGTGAAAAACAGCCTAATCCTGTGTCACTGGAAACCATATATCAAAGCATTATGGAACACCGAGAGGAATCAAACTTAGAGAGCCGTAGGACTCAAATGGCTTGCCGCAAGATGCAAATCCAAATTCGTCGAGTAGCCAAGACATGTTCAGAGTTTACTACACGGATGGAAGAAGCAGAGACCCGGATCTCGCGTCTGGAGGATGAGGCTGGAGCCCACCAGTCATCTCGAGAAGTGATGGAGAAACAACTTGAGGACACTCAGTGGAAACTGACAGATTTAGAGGACAGAATGAGGAGGAATAATTTGCGCGTCCTGGGTGTACCAGAAGGACTTGAAGGATCAGACACACATAGCTTTATGGTCGCACTTTTTAAGGAAGCTTTTCCGGATTTACACCAGTGGGATTGGGACAAAGAGGTTCAAAGAGCCCATCGATTTCCTTTTAGCAAAATAGGACCAAACTCAGAAGGAGGAAGTGGTAGACCTAGAGTAATATTAATTTCTTTGCTTAATTATCAGGCAAGGCAGGCTATATACGATCGAGCTCGACCCAATGCTAGAAGTAAGGCTAAGGGATGTGAGTTTTTTGTGAGACCAGACTATTGCCATAATACTGTTGAAAAAAGGTGGAGGCTCCGGCAGTTAATTCAGCCACTTCAAAGTAAGGGGGCACAGGTTTTTTTATTAAATCCGGCTAAACTGAAAGTAGTAATGGATAACAGGACTCACTACTTCACGACAGAGGAGAAAGCAAGGGCTTTTTTGGGTGGACTTAATAGTCCGGTTTCCTAAAATAGATTTTCTGGATTGGGGCATAGGGGTGGGGGTAAAGTAGAGAGGGTTAGGAGTTAAGCCCTGAGAAGTCAAGCCAGGGGTAAGAAAGAAGCCTCTTAGGATTAATCCCCCCTTTAGGAAAGAAAAAAAAAAAAAAAGGGGAAAAAATATTTTTTTTGTAGTTGGCTAAAACAGGGTTAGATAGAGAGATATAAAGGCAAAGAAAGGGAGAAAAGGTAAAAAAAAAAAAAGAAAAAAGAAAAAGAAAATCACGCACTGGGTAGGGACGGTCGGAGCAGAAGCTTTACCATCATTAGGGACAGTGAGATCCCATACTCTCTATAAATTGGGTGTAAGGGTAGGGGTAAGGGGTGCAGGGGGGTGGGGGGGGTTGGTAGTAGGGTTGGGGTGCAAGGGGCGGGAGGATGGGAGAGGGGGGAGAGGGGTGGTGGGGAGTGGGGGGGCACTAATATAGGCAGAAACGTTCAGAACTATTTAATGAAGACATATCAAAAGAAGAGGATGTATAGGATTCAATATCAACAAGATGGTTTCTTTAAGGGAGAAAGTATTGACGTGAGATTGGTATATCAAACTGAGCGATATGGCAAATAGATTAAGGATTTGTACATTGAACATTTGCGGTCTAAATAGCCCTCAGAAAAGGAAAAGAGTGGCAGCTGGTCTTAAAGTAATTAAATCCGATTTATATTGTTTGCAGGAAACACACATTGCATGGAGTAAGCGAGAGCTCATACGAGAGCTTGGGTTGACGCCTCTTGTTTGTACCAGACAGGAGGTATCGACATGTGGGGTGATGATACTTGCCAGAAATAACAATGTACAAGTTTGTAGATCTCGAGCAAGTAATGATGGGCGGTGGGCTCTCTTAGAATTATCTGTGAATACATTTAAATTGACTCTCTGCACTATATATGGATCAGTTTTGGACGAGGCTGAGCCTCTGGATACGTTGAACATGGAACTAGTTGGATGGGCCTTACCAATAATCATTTGTGGCGATTTAAATATACACTTAGAGGTAGGTAGTAGGAGCATGGGCACCCAGAGTTTATATCAGGGACGAAAGCCTAAAGTATGGAAAGCTCTAAGGAGGTTAGTAAGGGAGCATGGGTTGAGAGATGTCTGGGAAAATATTAAAACTTTAGATCCAGGGTATACCTATTACCTAAATTGGTAAGGTTGGATTATTTTTTTGTATCACAAAACTTAATTCATGGGGCTGAAATAGAATGCAAACCCAGATTCTTATCAGATCATAATCCATTAATATTGTCCATAACAATTAAGGGACCATCTAATCCGCGTCGTGTATGGACATTTGATAGGAAATTGTTGGTTGACCCAGGATATATATCCCATATGAAAGAGTGGATTCACCACTTTTTTGATATTAATAGAAATACGGCAGATCCGGGATGGTATGGGACTCATTTAAAGCTGCAGTGAGAGGTGAAACTCTTAGCTATAGTTTGGGAATACAGAAAAATAGGGGGAAGGAAATTGTAGAACTTCAAGAAAGATTAATAATAAAAGAGAGGGAATTAGCTAGTAAAATTACTGGTAGAGAAGACATTACTCTCACTCAGACCCAAATGGCGATTCTTAAGGCTAAAATAAATGCTTATTTGAATAAAATAGTGGCAGCCGTCTATCAAAGTCACCGATTGGAGTGCTATGAATATGGTGAATCCACAGGAAAAGTCCTAGCTAGACGGGTCAGACAAAAGGCAGTTAAACAGAACGTTTTGAGTATAATTGATGGTAATGGGCGGAAACATACAGAGTTAGAAGGAATTCTAGAGGTCTTTAAGGATTACTATCAGGAGTTGTATAGTGAAGACATAGTGTATTCTGAACAGCTACAAAAAAAGGTTAGTGAATTTCTGGGGGAATTAAAAAGTGTAAGGCTCTCTTCTGAAGAACAAACTACATTAGATGCACCAATTTGTATTGATGAGATAATTGAGGCAGTAAGCTCCCTGGCAACAGGGAAAGCTGCTGGGCCGGATGCAATACCACTTGAATTTTACAAGAGCTTCCTGATAGACATTAAAAAGGATATGCATAGCATTTTTTGTATAGCACAGGCAGGTCAGGCACCTCTATCATGGGAATGTGCAAGTATTATAGTGTTAAAAAAAAAGGATAAATCAACAGAGTTCCCCAGTTCATATAGACCCATATCCTTGCTAAAAGTAGATGGAAAGATTTATGCAAAGATTTTGGCCAGTAGATTGGCAAATGTGATAGTCAGGCTGGTTAGAAAACAACAACATGGGTTTATTCTGGGTAGAGATACAATAGATCATATAAGAAGAATAATAGCCATGTTTGATCTTGCAGAACTATATCAAACAAATTTAGGATTATTACTTTTGGATGCCGAGAAGGCATTTGATCGTGTATCGTGGAAGTTTCTATGGGAAGTTATGCGCTGGAAAGGTATAGGGAGCGGATATATTACAGCTATAAAAACTTTATATGTAGCCCCGAAAGCTAGAATAAGCATTGCTGGTTTGGATTCAGATATTATCTTAATCTCTAGGGGGACTAGACAAGGGTGCCCATGTTCCCCCTTGCTCTTTGCGCTATATATTGATTCTTTCTTGCTGAGATTAGAAGAATCTAAAAATATTCAACCTCTATTATATCATGGAGAAACATATAAGGTGTTTGCATATGCTGATGATGTAGCTATAGTGACAAGCAATACGGAGGAAGCTATTAAGGCAATAGAAATAGAGGCAAGAGAGTTTGGAAGATACTCCGGATATAAGCTGAACTCAGATAAAACACAAATAGTATGTTCTGGGCACGTTTCACTAGTAGATAGACGATTGGTATCTGAAGCAGTATATTTGGGGGTGAAGATTACATCAGTGGTTAATCGGTTGGTGGAAATCAATTTTATCCCACTATTAAATAGAATAAAAAGGGATTTAGACCGAATGCATAATTTGCACTTATTCCTAGAGGGTCGCTGTAATGTTTTGAAAATGATGGTTCTGCCAAAAATCCTATATTTATTTCGGGCTATTCCCCTTGAGGTTGATAAAAAATGGCTTAAAAGATTGGAAAAGATGGGGAATAATTTTTTATGGGGATATGCTAAAACGAGAAGGGCAATGAAGTATATGACACTTCCAAAGATCAAGGCTGGTGGTCAGTCCCTAATTTTACACTGTATTACTACGCCTGTTGTCTTCAACATATGGATGAACTTATAAGGGGAAGGTTTAAGGGTAATGAAGAAGTAAAATCAACCCCTATTTATACTATGATGGCGGGTGGGGAGGCAAGTGGTTGGTTATCAAAATTTGAGGAACCAAGTTACTTCAAAAAAGTAAGATTTAAGCCTTTTTTGTCCGCCTTCAAGGTTTGGGCTCAGATAAAACGGAGTATGGGACTGGGAAAGATTACGGCTTATACACCAGTGAAATTCTCAGCTATCCCAAATCATATCTTTAGGGATCCCATACTAGATTTTTGGCGTTCTAGGGGAATAAATAAAGTCGGAGACTTGTATTGTAAATCCGGTTGTAAATCATTTACGGAGTTGCAGTCTCAATTTGGCTTACCTAAGACCCATTTTTTTAAATTTTTGCAAATACAAAATTTTTT
This sequence comes from Pleurodeles waltl, assembly GCF_031143425.1. Lineage (NCBI taxonomy): Eukaryota > Metazoa > Chordata > Amphibia > Caudata > Salamandridae > Pleurodeles > Pleurodeles waltl. Next base: position 905,138,384 of record NC_090443.1, read on the forward strand.
ACAGTCTCAGAAGTACGGTAGGGTACAGTTGTCGGAGATCCCGGTAGTTGAGGCTGTAAAAAATGGGGCAAAGATTGGTAAGTTACAGAGTTACAAGTAGATGATATGGCACAACAGAATGAGCGATGGATTGCACGATTGGGGGTGGCTGGAGAGTGGGTGGACCAATCCCTAGTCATGGCTGAGACAACATTTCTATCAGCTAATTTGAAAACCCAGCATTACAAAACATTGATGGACTTATATTATACTCCAGCAAAACTGAAAAAGTGGGGAATATCCTCTGGAAGCTGTAATCGATGTGGGGAAGTTGAAGCTGAGATAACGCATATGTTTTTTGTATGCCCAATGTTGCAGGGAATATTAAATGAGATAGAGGTATTCCTTAAGATGATCACACATTGCAATTTTCGGGTTACTGTTATGCTGGTAGTATTGGGAGTCGTGGACTCACCTGAAAGTATGGAACCGGCACTGTATAAAATAAGGCGATTTTTATTTTTGTCTATGGCAATATACCGCTTATGTATTACTACAGATTGGCTCAAAAAAGAACCCCCCACGTTTGAGGGTTGGCGCTCTAGATTATTTACCATCTATAATACTGAATTAAGTCTTTATAAGTTAAAGGGTCATAAGAAGAGACATAGAGGAGAACGAATGTGGGCACCACTGACTAGATGGTTGGAATATCAAGATACAGTTTAAAAAAAAAAAAAAAAAAAAAAATGTTTCGATATGTGATATATATAACTGTTGTATTTTTTTTTAAGGTCTTCTTTCTCCCGTTGTTTTGTTTACTCCGTTTTTTTCGCACGGATATATAATGTCTTCTTCTTTTTTTCTCTTATGTAACCCCCTCCCTCCGGAGAAAAAATAAATAAAAATAAATTAAAAATGGACTAATAAAAAAAAAAAAAAGGATCTTGTTTGATCCAATTACGTGTTTGTGGAAGGGAGAGCATCTAAAAATTGTTCTAATAGTATTATCCTTATTACTTCTTCCCAATCCGTTCCTATAGGACTTAACCACTTCAATCCCAAATCTTGTATCCTGCAATATAGAGCTCGGGTATTTTCCATAGGGATCCATTTTGTCTTTCTAAATTTCAGACGGTAGTACTCCATATCGAATCCCACCCTTTCTAGAATTGCCCTCTTTATTTCGGGGTATGGTGTTTTCCCTCCCAGGTTGACGGCCTGACAAGCTGCCTGTAATGTTCCAGTCAGCAGAGGTACTATATATTGTCCCCACCTATTTTGAGGCCAATTGGCAGAGGCAGCCACTCTTTCAAAGTTTGTAAAGACGGCATCGGGGTCTTCCCCCTCTTGAAAGTTTTGTAGTACAGAGCTAGGGACATTAGGATGCACCCGACTGGTAGCAATGGTGTCTGTTAATTTCTGCAGGGCTGTATCATGTACTAATAGGTTATTGGCTATGATGATGGCTTGGCTCTTTATTGCATTTTGAAGAGTCTCACGGTCGTCCGAGCCTCTCGTTTTTGTTCCTCCCAAACCATCTGTAAGTGACATTGTCCCTCAGCCAACTGTAGTATCATATCCTCCAAAGAGTGTTTTGCTTCCATTTTCCCAGATGTGAGTGTCCAAAAAGGAACCTCTTTTTTAAGTATAGTTGATTTTATTATGTTTGGCTTTTCCATAAAAGCTTTAGGTCTCGTATTTCTTTATTTCTGAACTTCTTTCTTTGTTTTTGGGTACTTCAGTTCTTGAGGTCTATTTTCTGGGTTATTATTTCACCGTTCCTTCCTTTTTTCTTCTTTCAGGTAACTTCTCTGGGACACGTCAATGTACACTTGCGCAGATAGATGGACCCAAGAAGAACCTGGAACAGATGAAAATAAAAGGTAAGTGAACCTTTTTTAATTCTTTATTATGTATTGCTAATTTATAGATGGGGGAGAAGAAAGCAAAGAAAAGTAAAATAGAGAAAGATGTAAAGGTAAGTAGCTAGGCAGGACTCCAACAGAACAAGTGACTCCGTTTTAGGTACGTGCTGGATAGTGTGCAATTTATGGTGCAATACCATTCCTTTCTTACGTTTTCACAAGCTCGTGAGGGTGAAGAGTGGAAAGCCCTGTCACCAAAGTGCCCAGCATTTGTGGGAGAATCTTTCCTCTATATATGTATTCAGAACTCCTTCTCTCTTTCTCTCTCTCTGTCCTCCTCTTCACCCCACTTCCACAAATAACTGCCAGGGTTTTGTATGCAGGCACTTACCTGCAGGAGCCACGTCCGTTCAGGGACGTGGCAGGTTTCTTCACTGTCTCTCGCGGGTTGGACCGATTCTTTTCCGATGGTTGTCTCTCTCTGATGGTTTCCCAACGTGCCTCTGCCCTCTGCGTCCTCCTTCTCTGTCCTCTCCTCGCTCGTAGTCTCTTCCACTGTTCTTTGATGTTTCATTTTCATCTCTCTCTCTGCTTCGCCCGATAACCTCTGATTTTCCCATCTCCTCTCTCCTCCACTCTCTCTGTCCTGTTCGTCCTCAGGCCCAGCCCGCATCGTGCTCACACCCGATATCCACATCTGCCTGCGTTTCACCTTCTGAAGTGCCCCCGGGGTACACTGTTGTCAGCCCCGCTCCCGTAGGCATTGTAACAGTCGGAGTAACTCTGTTACAGTCCTCCACCCACCACCAGGCCTCTTCCACTAGCTAATCTACTGACCAGCCCGTCTATCTGCTGCAACTAGTCATGCTTGAGGACTCACGAGCCACTACTGAGCCACCCCTGTTGCTGATGAACCCCCATGCAAACGTGGTCGCAGAGCCAGACAACCTGCAGGGACTGAAGCCAAGACCAACCCCACTGCCAGGAAATGAGCCTCACCAGAACTGTCTCCCTTATGTGCCACTGAGACACCTTGTTGACTCTCTACTGCCATAGCCCCATTTCCAAATGCCACATGGATAATGGACCTGGGCTACCAACTGCTTGGGCTTACAGACTGATGGAATTGAACAGCATGGTCCCACTGCTTTTAACCCTATCCACCCTTTGGTAAATACAATAAATAAATACTCTTACACACAAGTTATGGTATTATATTTTACTCATTCTAATAGTGCAACAAATGTGTGATATGCCACAGAAATTGAGTCTTATAACACAGTGAAGATGTGTATGTATCATCCTGTCACCCAGGTCCCTGCAGCAAAGTCAGTGTCCACACATCCCTGAGTCCTCAGGTAGCAGAGTGGGAAGAGCAGTGAAACATCATCCACAGTACATCTGCAATTGATAGCACAGAATGTACATCACATATTAATTTCACTGTTGCCTATAGCATGTACCTGCACTTCATCATAGTTAAACAATTTACACTGTAGGTTTACACATTGATAGGCAATCCAATGCTATTGCACACATGACCACAACCCTGTTCAGGTACTCTGAGACAAGACAATCCTTGCATCTGACAGTAATGACCTGAATAATAGACACTCATTATAGTTGTACTATACAGCTCACACCCTTGGAAGCCAAGTATTTACATCGCTTGAAGTCACAAGAAGCAGCAAACTATGCCAATGAACATATGATACCAGAATGTAGAAGTCACAGATGTGTGAAGAAGTAGATAGCATGTCTAAAGTATATGCAACACAGACAGATGAACTAGATAATTCACAGTGGGACTGTTGACCTACTTGTCAGACACTCTTGTATGCACTCATCTGATACCCAAATGAGATCAACACCCACTCATATCAGGAATGGATAAGGAAGTACACCCAATTTGTACTCCAACATGTGACATGTTAGACATAGAGATGTACCTACCAGAAGCTTAGCTGAAGTACTGCTGGATGAGATCTGTCCTTGTGCCTACATTATCCTCATCCCCATCTTCGTCACTCATATTTCCTCCCTCCTCTGCCACCGGATTGTCCCCTACTCCTACCTCCTCCAGCAATGCAATATTCCTCCTTAGTGCCAGACTTTGGAGCATGCAGCATGCCACCACAATCTGGCACGTCTTCTGTGGTGAGTACTGCATGTAACCCCCAGAGATGTGCAGACATCTGAACCTTGCCTTCAACAGACCAAATGTCCTTTTGATCACCCTTCTTGTTCTCCCATGAGACTCATTGTACAGTTCTTCAACCCTGGTCCTTGGATTCCTCACCAGTGTCAGTAGCCAGGAGAGATTGGGATAACCTGAATCACCTGTGGATAGGGTAAACCAACATTTACAATCCACTATGTCACATACAGACTGCGTAGGAAGGCTGGCATAACAGTAATAACATATACACTCATCATACTCACCAATGAGGTTTGTAGAGGCGCCATCAATCGTGAGACACTACTATTCCGGAGGATGTACGAATCATGGACAGACCCTGGAAACCTTGCAGTCACCTGGGAGATGTACTGGTCAGCTAAGCAGACCATCCGCACATTAATAGAGTGAAAGCTCTTACGGTTCCTGTACACTCGCTCATCAGCCCTGGGTGGTATTAATGCAACGTGGGTGCCATCTATGGCCCCAATCACATGAGGGATATATCCCATTGCATAGAAACCAGCCTTCACTCTGGCCAAATCTACAGGATTGGGAAATTGAATGTAGCTGCCTGTCGCCATTCCCACTATCCCCTGGAATGAGCCAGTGGCCAAAAAGTGGAGGATGGATAGCACCTGCACAGTTGGAGGAATGGCTGTAGGTTGTCGAATGGCTGGCAGCAGATCAGACTCCAACTGGCTACACAGCTCCGTGATTGTAGCACGGTTCAGTCGATAGTGGGAGATGATGTGGCATTCTTCTATCGTTGCCAAGTCAACCAGGGGCCAGAACACAGGTGCATGCCTCACCCTCAACAGTGGTCGGCACCTACACATGGCATACAACACGTGTGTCAACGATTACACTTCATGCACCCTACTGCAGGGTCACAAATGGGGAATCAACATCACATCTGCTACCACTTGTTGCATGCAAAGCAGACTTCAATGTGACAAGCTGTTGAAATTCTCATGTTAGTTGCACATACATCTGTGATTTTCAATGGATGACATCAGTAAAATGCTTGTCTGTCACTGCTAGTGTACAGTCACCATCAATATGTAAGTTTATTCACAAACTGTTCTGATGTTATTTTCTGAATCTGTGCGCACTCCAAGTTTATACTGCCTGATTGTAATTTACACAGTCCCAGGGCGTAACTCATCACATGTCCATGATGGAAATGAATAGTAAAGCTATAAAGTTATGTATTCAGAACCGTTGCAGTGCAAAATGGCTGCTACCTCTCCTGCAAGTAGGGGACAGATGTCAGTGAGCTCATTCCGCCAGCATATACTGTCATGGTGGTTGGCGGTCGGAACCGCCGTACATCTCCTCATTGGTTAACATTGATGTCTATGGCATACAGGGACCATTGCCGGTTACCATCGGCGGTGACGGTGCAGACCACTGCATCCATGACTGCCATTTTCTACAGTGCATCTCACTTGACTCCTGACTCTCCAGCCATCAAGACCTCCACTGAGTGTGCTGCTGTGTCATGTTCCTGGGAGCCACGATGGTGCATGTTACAGGGGATAGGGCCCCCGCCTTCACATTGGAAGAACTGGAGAAACTTGTGAATGGGGTCCTACCCCTGTACACAAAGCTGTATGGGGCTACCGCACAGCAGGTAGGTCGCATTATGTTTTTTTTAGTTGCTACATTGGTATGTAAGTGTGTCAGTATGTGTATGCAGGATGTTTCAGTGGAGGGTGTACCTACGGATATGACTGCTCGGAATGTTGTAGAAGTGTGAAGTCCTGTACAATACTGATATGTGTACTGTTAGTAGGCCTATGAATGTCATAGGTTGTTGGGTCTACATTAATGTGCCTTTCCTTCTGTGTCTCCCATGCATGTCACCGCTTATCAGAAAAAATCCTTGTGGAAAGCCATTGCCAAGGAAGTGCGGACCCTGGGGGTCCATATCCGGTGGAGCACCCACTGCAGGAAGCAGTGGGAGGACCTGAGATGCTGGGCCACAAGACCGCAGGGGCCCAGTTGGGGACGGCCTCCCAACGAGGAAGGGGTGACCATCGGACCCTGACCCCCCCGATGGACCGCATACTGACGGTGGCCTACTCGGAGTTGGATGGGCGCTTGAGGGCAACACAGCAGCTACAAGGGGGTGAGTCACAGAATAAATTTTGCTTTAGACTGGAAAGGGTATGTTAGCCATGGGATTAAGGATGCCTACTGTAGCTATGACAGTTAATGTAGGTAGGATACAGTTGTGTTGTGAACATAAGTAGCTATAATAGGTTAGTATCTGTGCAACAGGTTGCCATGGCATTTGTACAGTACCAAATTGTAGGATATGACATGGACATACAGGATCTTAAGTTGGTTCCAATACATATCTATTTATGTCCATTACGGGTGACATGGGTAGGTATGGCAATGTACACATGTCACTCATGGACTGACTTCTCACAGTAATGATCCTGTATACAATAGCCCTTACAGTGTAAAGCAGTACCTGAGTGTAATTGTAGAGGTTCCATGATTGTATGCACAGTGGGAGTGGGGAATGTCTATTGACGTGGTGGAGAGTGCATTCAGGAATGTTGAATGAGTCATGTTATTGGAATGTACAGATGTGCAATGGGGATTGGTATTGACCCTATGCTTCCATCTTTTTCACTCCCTCCCCTCCTATTTGTACTATCCTTTCCTTGTGTGTATTGGCATCAGCAGGCAAAGGAGTAGCGGCACCGGCGAGTGGGAGGCTGCAGCCCACTGGACCCAGGAGGCAGAGACCACCAAAGCCAAGGGGATCAGTGGTTTGGAGGGCAAGGGGAGCACCACAGGGGAGACTGGAGCAGATACCACTGATACTGATTCCTCCTCTAATGGAAACTCCCAGGTGGTGGCAGCACCTTCTGGGACCATCCAATCACCATCCTCCCCCTCCACAACCCTTACCAGCACTGCCCTCCCAGTAGCTCCCCACACAGTTGCCTGTGCCCACTCACCAAGGAGGGTGGGCATCTCCTTCGCTGCAGGCACCTCTGCCCCTGCTGCCCTCAATGATGAGGTCCTTCTCTGTAGGGCAATCAACCATTGTGAATACCATCCAGGGCCTGGATCCCAGATGCAGCAGACGAATGCTTACCTGGAAGGCATTTCCTTACCATACAGTTGTTGAGTCTTTTTGCTATACAATGTGCATTTCTAGGAATTTTTTCATTCAGATTCACTGTTCTTTCTTGTATTTGAGCATTGTATGAAGTGTTGTATATTTGTATTGGTTTGTGTGTCTCTGCTTGTAGGTGATATTGTGGGGTTGTGTAGTTGTGATCCTATGTGTGTGTATGTGATGTGTATGTTTTGTGTGTGTAAAGGTGTGTTGTGTTGCCTGTGTGAGCGCGTTGGCGTGTTGGAGTCCATGCATGGTGTGTATGTTCTGTGTGGGTGTGTCACTCTCCCCTTCCCCCTTGTGTGCTCTGCAGGTGTACTCACCAATGGCGTCAGCATCGGCAGTCATAGAGGAGGAAGGCGAGGAAGAGCGCTGGAAAGATTTCAAGGTGGGGTTCCATGGCTTCTGTGGAGTTGTCAGTGTCCCTAAAGGTGAGTGGGTCCTTTTCTACTTGCTGTTTTTGGGTGGCGGGCGTCCCGCCCCGTAAATTGTGGTGGTCTGCAGTGTCATAATAGTGTGGTTGGTGCAGTGGCTACCGCCAGCCTGGGGATGACAACAACCATCAGCAGCAGTCTGGGCACACTGGCGGTACTGTCAGCAACTGACTTTGTTTCAGTGGGTTGACCTCCGCGGCCGTAATATGGCAGTCTGCACCACCGGCTTAGCGGTGGTCCGACCGGTATTGCCGGTGTGGCGGGACTGTTACCGCCAATGTCATAAAGAGGGCCTACATCAGGATATCATGTTTTTAATATTGTGTTACCATAATTCCATACTAAAAATATTGATGGCCAAATTATCAAAAGTAATGCATATATAGATGAATAGATTTACAATTTAAACTTCACATTTATATATATTTGAGAAATTTAAAATCAAGATACATATATCTAGTGTGAAATATAGTAAACCTATATTTACCTATGCATGCTTACCTCTGGTTGTCACTATTTTGTTATGTTATGATATTATGGCACAGTGATATTAAGGACTCAATATTCTGGTAGCGTACTCATGACTATAGAGTAGAATAATTGGCGTTAGATTTTCACAGGATCTACCTTATTATTAGCATGTTAACTAACGTCTTCTAGTGAGTCTACACATAGGGGGTCATTCCGACCCCGGCGGGAACCACCAGAAGACCGTACCGCGGTCAAATGACCGCGTCGGTCATTCTGACTTTCCCGCTGGGCCAGCGGGCGACCGCCAGAAGGCCGCCCGCCGGCCCAGCGGGAAAGCCCCTTCAACAATGAAGCCGGCTCCGAATGGAGCCGGCGGAGTTGAAGAGGTGCGACGGGTGCTGTGGCACCCGTCGCGATTTTCAGTGTCTACAAAGCAGACACTGAAAATCTTTATGGGGCCCTGTTAGGGGGCCCCTGCACTGCCCATGCCAGTGGCATGGGCAGTGCAGGGGCCCCCAGGGGCCCCACGACACCCGTTCCCGCTATCCTGAACAGGATGGCGGGAAGGGGGTCGGAATCCCCATGGCGGCGCTGCTAGCAGCGCCGCCATGGAGGATTCCTATGGCCAGGGGAAAACCGGCAGGAAACCGCCGGTTTCCCTTTTCTGACCGCGGCGGTACAGAATTGGCCAGGAAGCACCGCCAGCCTGTTGGCGGTGCTTCCGCAGTCGTTGGCCCTGGCGGTCGATGACCGCCAGGGTCAGAATGACCCCCATAATGATTGAATATGGTGAAAAGATAAGATGTCAGTGTGCTACATGAAGGTAGATGTGAAATGAACATTTACGGTTCTTGAGATCTATTGGCAGTGGAGGAGGTACGCAATATAGTTCAATAAATACTTGCACACAAAAGATTCAATAGCAATGTAGACTCTTTCATACCAGAAGGATGATTTAGGGATGGAAGTGGGGAGTTCTGGTGCTGCATGCAAGGGAATGGGGTGAGTCCCCAGATTTAGAACCACTGGTTAAGCAACTCTGATGTTGCCCACTTTCTTAGTAGTTTTCTTAGGAGTGTTTGTTTTACATGTTTTGCTTTGTATGTTACACTTGTCTATCAGTAATGTCATGAAAAAGTAAGGTGGGAAGGAGTCATCACACAAGGATTTGGGCTGGAAATATGTATATACCAGCCAAGCAACAGCGTAGGTCAAAGGCTCCATTGGCAAAAGCTTTATGCAATGGATACCCCATACAGATGCTGGTTACTTTCAATTGTACGTTTTATTGTTGAGAGCTAAGTTATTCTATCTTCAATAGTTGTTCATGATGATGCTTTTTATGCACTGTCAGAGGTGAAGAATTACCTTCCCCGGATGGGCACAGTACGAACTTCTGTATGTACATACACTTACTGTGGGAGAATAGTACTACATGTGGAGAAGTCTACATATTCATTTGAAGACATATTCATCTTAGGTCCCTGAGAAGGACTTGAGATTGTTAATACTGATCAGCTTTTACTTAATATTGTATCCTTCAATGCCGAGTGTCTCAATTTGCCAATAACAAAGACAAAGGTGTGGTAGTTATACAAGAAACACATCTAAGATACAATGACAGAACTATGCTGAACTCCAGATTGTACCCCTCAATTTAATTAAATCGCACCCACTAAGAGAGAGATAGCAATATCAATGAGTGCAGGGATCTTTGTATGACAAAAGGTTAGGACAAAAAAGGGAAATCATGCACCCTTCACAGTAATTCCGAGTGGTGATAGGTTGTCCCCGGAGAGAGTTGATCAAAGAGGTGATTTATATGTATTGCTAGACCCACAGTTAGATAGGTGTGGGAACACAGCACAATAAAAATATCTCTCCAGTTTATAAAAATTGAGAATATTTTATTGAACAAAAAACACCTAAACAACAAATATCTAATAAAGGGAACAAGAGATATGACATTTAAAAAAAAAATAAGAATAGTGTAAAAAGGTGCAAAGCGGCAACCATGGGCAACCGGTCTGGCTAGACTGGGATACTGGTAAACTTTAAGTCCGACTATGATGAGGCGAGAATCTGATCCGAAGACTAGGTTTGTCCTGGTCAGAAGTTTTACTTTTGTCTCTGAAATGGAAGCCAAAAATTCTCAATGGGGCAATGCAGCAGACTGAGGCTAAAATGGGTTTCACAAGGCTGGATTGCCACCAGATGAAGTCCCTATAAAGCAGCTGACTTTTGGTGTGAACGTTCTGAGTGGGGAAAAATTCAAAATTTGCACCTAAAGAAGTTTCTTTGCCGTCCGGATAATTTTCACAGTTTCCCCCAGTGAAGATTCCTACCTTTGGACTTAGTGACCTTTTTGGAGTTTGGATTCTTCCAGCAGGGCATGGTTGATTGCTGAGGTTCAAGAGTGCTCCATGAGGCTGGATACCTTCTCTGGGAGATCTTGCTGAATTTGATATAGTACTGCAGAAAGATCAGAGTGGGAGCATCCTGAATCTGTAGTCCAGTGACAATGCACCTTTGTTGTATCAATTTGGCAAGTTGCCCTCAATCTTCCGGAGGAATTTGGATACAAAAGGTTTCTTGTCCCTAGGTTTCAGGAAATGTTAGGAAGAGTACACTTTGGCACCAATGAAGAGTCCAAGACCTTGTGGACAGCATTTTGGTGTCAAGACTCACTCTACCAGGTGCCAGCAGCAGGGTCCTTGGCAGGTCCAGCTGAAACTGGTCATTTGGGAAATTACAGGAAAGGCCTCTTTTAGCTTGTTATGTCCCTGCAGTTTGAACAGGAGGTCAACAGTGTAACCCTTGGGCCCATATTTATACTTTTTGACGCAAAACTGCGCTAACGCAGTTTTGCGCCCAAAAAATTAGCGCCGGCTAACGCCATTCTGAAGCGCCATGCGGGCGCCGTATTTATTGAATGGCGTTAGCCGGCGTTAGCCGAACGGCGCTGCCTGTTGTACATGAAAAAAAACCACGTACACCAGGCAGCGCCGGCGTAGGGAAAAATGGCGTTTGGGCGGCGTCCAAAAATGGGGCAAGTCAGGCTGAGGCAAAAAAATCGTCTTAACCCGATTTGCGCCATTTTTTTTGGGCGCCCAGATGCCATTAACATGACTCCTGTCTTAGCAAAGACAGGAGTCATGCCCCCTTGCCCAATGGCCATGCCCAGGGGACTTCTGTCCCCTGGGCATGGTCATTGGGCATAGTGGCATGTAGGGGGGCACAAATCAGGCCCCCCTATGCCATTTTTTTTTTAAAAAAAATACTTACCACAACTTACCTTTTCTTCCCTGGGATGGGTCCCTCCATCCTTGGGTGTCCTCCTGGGGTGGGCAAGGGTGGCAGGGGGTGTCCCTGGGGGCTTGGGAGGGCACCTCTGGGCTCATTCTGAGCCCACAGGTCCCTTAATGCCTGCCCTGACCCAGGCGCTAAAATCCGGCGCAAATGTGGGTTTTTTAGTTCCGCCCACTCCCGGGCGTCAATTTTGACCGGGAGTATAAATACGACACATATGCATCGCAGTCACTTTTTAAGACGGGAACGCCTACCTTGCATATCATTAACGCAAGGAAGGTGTTCACGCAAAAAAATGACGCTAACTCCATGAACTTTGGCGCTAGACGCGTCAAACGCCAAAGTATAAATATGGAGTTAGTTTTGCGTCGAATTTGCGTCAAAAAAAACGACGCAAATTCGGCGCAAACGGAGTATAAATATGCCCCTTGGAGTCCACTACTTTACACCAGGTACAAGAGGGAAAGTAAGTCTAGACTTCAGAGTACTCAACAGTAAGTCCAGTCCTCTTCTGTTCTGCCATGGGGTCAGAAAGAGGGTACTATGGGTGCAATATTTATGCTTGTCACCATCCTAAGGGTGGGAAAAACTCCTGGCCATTCTCTAATCACTGGGGTAAATATTGCCAGGGGTGACCTTGCTCACTTTTACAGCATTTCCTGTGTGCCCTACAGCAAACAATCTAGCAATGCCCCTCTCTGCCTGAAAACAAGAGGGCAAAGTCTTTCTTCTCCTGTGCAGAGCACCTGTGCTCATCCTAGAGGTTTGGCCAGGGTAATGAGCAACCCCTCCTCTGTGGTCACTCAAAAACCTGTTCTGAGCACAGCTCCTCTTACATTAGAATTGGTGCCTGGCTGACTGGAGGGAAAAATTAGGAGGCAAGGTCAGATGTTAGTTAAATCTGACTGTGACAGGGTAGGCCTATTTGAAGTTAATTAAGTTCCTGGGCAGAACCAGGATGGTTGTCCTAAGAGAGTAACAGAACACCTCCCCACACCCAAGGCGTCATGCTCAGAGTAAGTTAACAGCCCATCGAAGGGTTTATTCAAACTCATGCAAATAGGACTCCACAGGCTTTTGGCATGGAAATGTTAACTTTCTTACTGTACCTTCTCTATATTATTTATTAAAAATCCAACTTAACAAGTGAATTGGGCTTGTAATAAATATCTCCAAAAATCCAAAAACAATTGTAGCTGTTTCCTAGCTGGCGATAACAATATTAAAATTAATATTGCATCTCAATTCCTCCCTATGGAACCCTGGTACAGTGAAAAATGCTTTTAGGGCCTTTTCACTATAAGGATATGTTTAACATTGAGCTTTTTCATATCCTACTTTTAAACCCAAAGGGCAGTAAGGCCTACTCTGGGGTGACTTAATATTGAAATGAAAGGTCTAGGCCTGTCAAAAAGGGTTATTTCAACAAGAATAATTTGCAGTTTTTATCTGCACAGCCAGGTTATTTGTGGCAGGCCTGCAGTCAGGCTTACATTGTCACTGTATGGGATGGTACAATTGATCCTGCAGTTTACTTGTGACATTTAATTTAAAAGCCCTGGATATACTTTTGCGATATACTATGCGCTGCCAGGCATGATAAATAGGCAAATCAGGGGGGCGCTAGAGGGCCTGCGGCAAGATGGCCACACTGTGGTGCAACTTTGCTGACCGCGGCCCAAAGTCCAACAAATATCCTGGCCCTAGGAGCCCATCCACCCTCATTGTGGTGCTGTATGCTGTGGTGCTGGGGAGCAGTGCTCTAATTTGTCAAACATAGTGAGCTGAGCCACTTGGAGAGCGATGCACCATACGCTGCAGGCCCAGGCGCTATAAGAGGAAGATTGAGGTGTACTTGGGCCGGGGGACCGGCTGGCTGAGTGGTATGCAGCTGGAGCAGGATGAAGGAGAATGTGAGCTGGAAAGTGCAGCACTGCAACTGCAGAATGATTGGAGGTGAGAAGTGTGCATAAGAGGTGGAGCGGCACTACCTGAGACCAAGAAGCAAGCGCAGGCTATTGCTGAGGCGTGCAGCCTTCTGTATAAGGAGGAGTAGCGAGAAGCTAGGTCATGGGCGGTGAGTGAAGCTTCCAGCGCGTTCGATTGGGGCCACCAGTGGGCTGTTCATAGTGCCCTGGTTACCTGATGGGGACTACTGATGCCGAGCGGCCCTGCGGCTTGTACCGCCCAGAGCCTGCATACTCAGAAGGAAGCATTGCTGACAGGCATACCGTGATCGCTGCCTGTGAGGCCTGACCCAAATCCCCTGGGGCAGACATCGCAGCAGAGAACTGGTGGAGGGCTGATGTAGCAGCCGCTGAATCTAGAGGAGCCCTGGTGTCTGACTGTGGTTCCAACCGGCAGATCCAGAATATTTTATCTCTGCTTTGAGGCTATGAAGCCTGCACTTACATTGCAAACAACTGAAGCAGGGGCGTGGGGTTGTGAGAGTGGCCCCCACGATGTGCAGCTCATGATTCACAAGGGTAGTGTTGTGGTGAATGTAATTGAACTGGTGCCACACCTGAGAGAGTATTACAGTGACAGAAACCTCGCCTTTTGTATTGGCTATCCTGAAGGTGGACACCCAAAAGTGATGGGCTGTGCAGGAGAAGTTTAGTGCCCTTGTGTTCATTATAATATTCATCTCCTCTGTGATGTGAACGTGAGGCATAGCAGTGCCATGCGAACACTTGAACTGGCTGTGGGGGGCTCGACTAAGCAGAAATCGGAGCCGAGCAGGTCAGGTGCACACTGAGAGAACCGCTGGATAAACGGTCCAGCAGATGGGAGGCCTCAGGTATTGCCATCACCAGCTGCTTATAACTATTTTAGTAGTAGACCTGGTTGGGGATGTGCTAAGACTGGTTGCTATCCATAGTGCCTACCTGGGTATGTGGTGTGCCATAGGTGGTAAAGTAACTCTTTTGCTAAGCTGGGAAAGACAGACAAGCAGCAGTCACGCCTCCCCTTTGAGGCCAATCGCGCGCACAAGCCCGCACGAGAAACGTCACCGGGAAATGAACAGGAGGATCTGGCACAAGAACACGAATCATTGGAGGCCACTCTACTTGCAATGCAGCACAGCTTGCAATCAATCAACAGCACTATACATGCGCTAAATGTCCGCATGGATCAAATGGCGACTAAACTCGATCGACACGGGACACACATTGAAGAAGCAGAGTAACATATATCCCCCACTGAAGACATCTTACAGAGTACGAGGGAAACATGTTTGAATATGGAAAAAGTGATCACCATGATTCAAGTGAAGAATGAAGACCTTGAAGCGAGACCTCATAAGAATGATATTTGCCTTTTGGGAGTGCCAGAAACTACTAGTACAGGAAAAATGGAAACATTTCTTGAGCACCTCTTTCAACAGGTATCTAGGTGTTGAACACTTTTCCAATATGTAGGTAGTTGAACGAGCTCACAGATCCTTAGTCGCGAGACCACCTCTGGGAGCACCACCCAGACCAATAATCGCAAGACAATGTAACTAAAGAAATAGAGATGTGGTGCTGCATCTCTCCAGGGAGCACAAGACAGTTTATTACCACGGCAGTGAAAATCGCTTTCTACCCAGATTTCACCCTGTCGTGGATCCATTTTAGTTTTCTTGGGTACAGGAGTTTAGCTTAGCCTCGGCTTGCAGGCCTGCTCTCTTTTACATAGATAAACATGCCATGTTTTATTTTTCATTTTTAATCATGTTAGCAGTACTTGCAGTTCTTGCATTTTGTAAGAAATGTTTTTATGTGTTAATCAGTTGCCATTCAGTGAAAGCGTCATTATCAGTATTGTATGTATTGGATTGTGTTGGACCTGGCTTTTTGACAGGGTCATCCCCAAACTTTTTGCCTCCTTCCTCCTATTTTTTCTGACCTGTTGTTGTTGGCTTTTGAACTCTGGGCACTTTACCACTGCTAACCAGTGCTAAAGTGCATATGATCTCTGTGTAAATTGTACTGTTGATTGGTTTATCCATGATTGGCTATTTGATTTACTTGTAAGACCCTAGTAGAGTGCACTATATGTGCCTAGGGCCTGTAGATTAAATGCTACTAGTGGGCCTGCAGCACTGGTTGTGCCACCCACTTAAGTAGCCCCTTAACCTTGTCTCAGGCCTGCCAATGCAAGGCCTGTGTGTGCAGTTTCACTTCCACTTCGGCTTGGCATTTAAAAGTACTTGCCAAGCCTAAAACTCCCCTTTTTCTCCATATGTCACCCCTAATGTGTGCCCTAGGTAACCCCTGGAGCAGGGTGCTGTTTGGGTAAAAGGCTGGACATGTACCTGTCTAGTTCATATGTCCTGGTAGTGTAACACCCCTAAATATGTTTTTGCACTACTGTGAGGCCTGCTCCCTTCATAGGCTAACATTGGGGCTGCCCTCATACATTGTTGAAGTGGTAGCTGCTGATCTGAAAGGAGTAGGAAGGTAATATTTAGTATGGCCAGAATAGTAATACAAAATCCTGCTGACTGGTGAAGTTGGATTTAATATTACTATTTTAGAAATGCCACTTTTAGAAAGTGAGCATTTCTCTGCACTTAAATCTTTCTGTGCCTTTCAATCCACGTCTGGCTAGGTTTAGTTGACATCTCCTTGTGCATTCACTCAGACACACCCCAAACACAGGGTACTCAGCCTCACTTGCATACATCTGCATTTTGAATGGGTCTTCCTGGACTGGGAGGGCGGAGGGCCTGCCCTCACACAAAGGACTGCCACACCTCCTACTGGGACCCTGGCAGACAGGATTGAACTGAAAGGGGAGCTGGTGCGTTTCTTAGCCACTCTTTGAAGTCACCACCACTTCAAAGGCACAATTTAGTATAAAACAGGGCCTCTGCCCTACCTCATCAGACACTTGCTGGAGAAGAAACCTGAACCAGAACCTGCATCAAGCCAAGAAGTACTGCCTGGCTGCCTAAAGGACTCACCTGACTGCTTTCTACAAAGGACTGCTGCCTTGCTGTTGCCCTGCTGCCTTGCTGAACTCTTGCCTTGCTGCTGAAGTGCTCTCCAAGGGCTTGGATAGAGCTTGCCTCCTGTTCCCTGAAGTCTCAGGACCAAAAATACTTCTCTTTTTCATTTGGATTCACCGCACGCCGATCCAGAAAGACGCCGCTCGACGCGACGCCTGCAGTGCGACCGGAACTTCGACGCACGGCCTCGCATGGACAACGCCGCCCGACTTCCAGAGGGAAAATCGCCGTGACGCCTGCCCTGAGAAAGAAAATTCCACGCACAGCCTCCTGGAACGACGCGCAGCCGGATAACAAGCCGAAGAATCCACACACAGACCCTGGGACATCTGGTAATCCCGCGATCCATAGAAGGAGACGGTCCGCGTGCCGGAAAACAACGCACGTCTTCCCCGAGTGAAAAATAACGACGCAAGTCCATGTGTGAAGGGGCGCAACCGACGCACACACCCTTTTTCCACGCATCTCCTCTTCTGCGGCCCTCTGTGGAGATTTTCCACTCCAAACCAGGTACTTTGTGCTTGAAAGAGACTTTGTTTATTTTTTAAAGACTTAAGACACTTCATACCACTTTTAAATGATATCTTTACAAATTCATATTGCATCATTGATCGTTTTGACCTGCAAATACCCAGATAAATATTATATATTTTTCTAAACACTGTGCGGTATATTTTTGTGGTGCTCTATTATGTTATTGTATGATTTATTGCACAAATGCTTTACACATTGTCTTCTAAATTAAGCCTGACTGCTCGTGCCAAGCTACCAGAGGGGGGGCACAGGATAATTTGGATTGTGTGTGACTTACCCTGACTAGAGTGAGGGTTCTTGCTTGGACAGAGGGTAACCTGACTGCCAACCAAAAACCCCATTTCTAATAGATTGTCATCATGTCCCTTTGCTTCACAGAACATGAACATGTCAGGCATTTTGTTATGATATTGACGATCCAAGTTTGCACACACAATCTAACGCTTGGATACATACCCATGTCAGGATGTCTGCATGGACAATAAAATTGGCTTTAGACAAACACTCTGTGAGACCAAGGTCATTAGAGGGAGTTCCACTCAGGATGTACTATCCATACTGCACGTCACTTAGCAGCAGACCTCAGCCTTTGTGTCTCTACACCAACTGATTTGGGGACTGGAGAATTACCTTGTTCTAGGGTAACGGGATGGGTCACTTCTCATGGACATGGCTTGGGCAGATTAGGTGTATTACGCCTTTCTCTCTCTAGGGTAGACAGTATGCTTTAGGGAGGAATTTGCATATTCATGTTTATTGCAAATATGTTGGGGTTGTTTATATTTACATCTCTTGTTTTTAGAATCCTGATGTGTTACTCATTATCCTAATCATTGCAGCTCATGTATTTTACTGTAGAATTTTCAATACATGTATTGAAAATCATCCTGCATCTTCTTTCTTGCCTGTGTGTGTAAGAGACTCATTTGTAACAGGAGAAAAGGGTAAGATTTGTTGCACCACAATTTCCCTGACAGGATTTCAGAGTCTATGTGCTAGGCTGGCAGAAATCACCTTTACTGTTTGTGTTTTGGTGAGGTATTGCTAGAAAGCCGGAAGGGTTGGGTCAACAGCTGGCAGCTGTTGTGAGGGTGATTCAGTCGCCTACAAACAGAGGTGCTGCCACTGCAAATCAAGAGAGTCTTTATGACAACCCTATTGGTTGAGGTGGCCAGAAAGGACTTTGGGCCCATAAAAAAGAAACTGCAGTAGGCAGAGGTGGAAAATGCCAATCTGTATCTGGCTCAGCTGTGGTACAACTACCAGAAGGTCAAAAGATCTTTACCACCCCACAGTCTGCCATGAACTACCTCAAGAAGGTGGGATTAGGGCATAGAAAGGCCTCAGATAAAACTGATTAGTGGTTGATTAGTCGCGATACAACAAGACTGATGCAACCTTAATTGATCTGATCTATGTCATACCCAATACTTCGTTAAATGACTCCAGTACCGGGCATTGTTGACTAGGTAGAGTGGATGATTACCCCCAGGGTATGCTGACTTTGTAGATGGCCTGGTCACCTCCATACCGGAGACCGGCCCTCTATCCAACCCCTGGAGGGGATACCCTGAGTGCTATAACGGCACATGTTGAGTGGTAGAGTTGTGACAGTAAATTGCTGAATGGTTCTAAATGGTGACATTATGGTTGAATGGGGGGAATGTGTATTTGCCAAGTTGGGGACGCTGAAGTGGGTTGGGGATGGGTTAGGGGTTTGGAACAGTTCTGCCCATACACTGTGGCGGTCATTCTGACCGCGGCGGGCGGCGGGCGCCGCCCGCCATGCGGTTACCGCCGAATGACCGCACCGCGGTCAAAAGACCGTGGCGGTCATTCCAACTTTCCCGCTGGGCCGGCGGGCGACAGCCAAAAGGCCATCCGCCGGCCCAGCGGGAAAGCCCCTGCAACGAGGAAGCAGGTTTGGAATGGAGCCGGCGGAGTTGCAGGGGTGCGACGGGTGCAGTGGCACCCGTCGCGATTTTCACTGTCTGCAAAGCAGACAGTGAAAATCTTTGTGGGGCCCTGTTAGGGGGCCCCTGCACTGCCCATGCCAGTGGCATGGGCAGTGCAGGGGCCCCCAGGGGCCCCACGGCACCCGTTCCCGCCATCCTGGTTCTGGCGGTGGACACCGCCAGAAACAGGCTGGCGGGAAGGGGGTCGGAATCCACATGGCGGTGCTGCAAGCAGCGCCGCCATGGCGGATTCCCTGGGCCAGGGGAAAACCGGCGGGAAACCGCCGGTTTCCCTTTTCTGACCGCGGCTTTACCCCCGCGGTCAGAATAGCCCAGGAAGCACCGCCAGCCTGTTGGCTTCCGCCGCCCTCTGCCATGGCGGTCATGGACCGCCAGGGTCAGAATGACGCCCTGTGTGTCTTGCAGTTGTTGCTCGTTATTGACTTGCTTTATTCCAATGCACAATTGATGTTATCCTGGCAAGATGAACCAAAGAGCTGCTACTAGAGTACCCTCCCTCAGCTTTCTGTCTTGGAATATGCAAGGGCTCAACAACCCCCCAAAAATTATTATCTTAGTCAAACGGGGGGTGCCATTTGAGCTGACGCATTCCGAGACAGATGACCAGGGATTTTATGTTATGGTGCAGGCAGGTTGTGTGGCACCATGAGCACTATGCTTAATACATATGGTTCCATTGTGGATGACCTGGAGTTTGTACTGCATATGGAACTGCCTGCATGTTTTGCCATAAATGCCCTTGCTGTTGGGGAGGGGATTTTAACTTATGTCTGGATCCGAGACTTGACAGGTCATCGGCCTCAAGTGGACAGGATAAATGAGCTGCCAAAATTATGAGGGAATATAGGCTGGAATATGGAGGTATAGATGTGTGACGGCTAAGACACATGGTAATTAGGGAGGGTACCTATGTGTCCTCAGTACATGGATCATGGTCCTGGCTAGATTACTGGTTACTAACTAGGGATCTGCAGTGTTGGTTGGAGGAGATGTGCCACCTTCACCGCACCTTGTCAGATCATGTACCAGATTATCTGTAACTAAACATTCCCACGTATGCGCACCAGCTGTTTTGTTGGAGGCTCCTTCACACGGCGTTGCTAGATCAGATGTTCCGAAAGATGGTTAGGGATGCCATTGAGGAGTATTTCCTTCTGAATAAGGATATGGTAGAGTGAATTGGTGTACTCAGGAAAGCATTCAAGGCCACTATCAGGGGGTCTGTATCTGCACCCAAGCAGGTATCCTTAGAGACATTTGGACTAAGCTGAGAACGATTGAAGACAAACTGCAGGAGCCAGAGCGGGACTATGTCACCAATCCTCCATCTGATATCCTGGCACATATACGGGAACAGTTAACTGAATATAATTAGACTGCCTAAAGTGAAGTCCAGCATCTCTCATGGAAGCAGGTGGCCCGTGCTTCTTAGTGAGGGGCGCCGGCCAGGGAGTACTTTGGCCAATAACTTAAGGGCTATACAGTTTTAAATCATGTAGAGCTGCTAGCTACAACAGATGGTGAGCCTTGCTATGACGCTGAGACAATCCTGAACAGTTTGTGACCTGTTATACTACATTACATGGGCCCAGGGAGATGGCAGCACTGGCTGATGTGAATAGCTATTTGGATGATGTCAGGTTAGTGTGGTTTCGGTAGGGCAAAGGGAATTTCTTAGCCAAACATTTAAATTTGAGGAAATAAAAGAACTATTAAAGGGTTACAAATTGGTAAATCACCTGGGCTGGATAGCCTGCCGGGAGAGTTTTATAAAGAATATATTGACCTCTTGGCCCCTTATCGCTTGCAGATGTTTGAGGAAGCCTATGAGGCACGGCGCCTTCCCTCATCACTGACAGAGGTGCTCATAATCACCCTACTGAAGCCTGATAAGCTGCCAGAGCACTGTGAATCATATATACCATTATCCCTTATAAACACAGACACTAAAATTCTGGCCAAACTCATAGCTTCACAGTTGCTCCATTTGATGACTGGCATGGTTCTGCCGGATCAGGCCGGGTTTGCTCCCTCCCACTGCACCATCCAATATCTATGCATGCTATTTGCTCTGCTGGACTAGCTAGATCCCTCAATGAAGGCAGCAGGAGTACTATTACGTTCTGCCAAGGTTCAACTTTGTTGTCTGGCCTTACCTGTTCACAGTTCTACCGAGGATAGGAATTCCCGCATGGTTGCTACATTGGATCAGACTATTATACACAGAATGGGTGTTGTGTAGCCATTTTTAGTTATAGCTCCATGAACATTATTTTAGCAAAACCAGGCCTGCAGCTGTTCATTTCAGACTAGATATATTTTATTCAGCTTCGTTTATTATTTTAACAATAGCCACATTTGCAGTCTTGTTTTATTTCTCTCTATCTAGCTGTTCTTTGCCTAGGCCAGCACTGCATTCTTAAACAAGACATTTTGTTCCCTCTGTGCTTCTCTGAAGGCTGCAGGAAGATAGGTTGCCAGTAAATGTGGTAACGCTTTGTCTCTGGTATTCACAGAAACATACACATCCTTACGTAGGGACATTTTCTCAGCTGTTTTATTATAAAAACACTTTCCTGTCCTTTACACGTTAGAGGGAGATTCCAGCCAGAGGACCATGACTGTATGCTGATTGCTGTAATCTTCGCTACAGCTGCTTATGCAGACTTCAGGCCTTTGCTCAGGTATGGGGGATGATGTCTTCCCAGGGGAACCTGAAGAGCAGAAATAGAGCTTAACATGCTGTGCTCTAATATAGCCTAGGTAGGAATTAGTCTATTGATTCTAGTGACAATATGGTAGCGTTATTTCTATGCTTTACTCTCCTTGTCACAATTTTTATCCTGTCATACTTTGTCGTCCTGGTTATTTCAGTACATGCTTTATTATCTAAAATGCAGTTGCTTCATTAAAACCTTATTGAAACATATACTGTCTCTGCTAGTCCTTGTATATGTGAGACTAATGTAACTGAGAGAAACGGATGAGATCTGAGTGACCACGATTTCCCTGAGGAGTCAATTGTGTCTTTTTGGCAGGTGGATCAAGTGTAGTGGCGGTCCCAACTCCTGCTGTCATTGGCTGATGGCATAGCAGTTATCAAAATGATGATATTGCTGCAAACCTTATACCTATTTGTTAATATACCACTTCACATCACGCCAGACCATTTTTAAGGCACTCCGATCCTTGCTATTAACATTGACCTGGGCTGGGAAGAAGCCGCAGATTGCGCAGAGGGAGCTGGTACTTCTCATTGCATGGGTTGGCTTTCATGATGCAGACTTCTATCTTTATGATCTGTGCACGCAGGCACAACACATACACTATTGGGTGTACCCCAATCGAGATATATGCCACAATTAGCAATGGAATGAGATGTAGCACACCCCATACCATTGATTTCATTGCTATCACAGAGATGGATGGATATGGTTTGCTGCAGTATTAGCACAATCATCTGTACCTTGCGTGCATGGCAGGCCATTGTAGCCAGGGCAGCTGGGGGGCCGCTATATGCCCATTCATTGCAGGTTGCATATCACCCCAAGTTGTCTGTCACACAGGAGCCAAAGGCCATGAGCCTACTTAAAGGCGCAGGTCTCAAGACCATGGGAGATCTATTTCCAGGGGATAATTGTTGTCTTTTTGCAACATTGTGGCAGCAGATTTGTGATCCCCGCTTCTGCATTTCACATACATGTGACTGCAGGCAACCATTAGGGAACATTATGCAATGTTTTCACAGGCTCCTCCTACTTCCAGAACTTTACAACTAGTACTCACCAGTACACCCTGCAGAGGGTTGATCACAAACCTCTACAATATGGTGCAGGCCCAGGAGAACAGGGTTGATATTGCTGTGTTAGGTACTTGAGATCCCACTTACGAGAGTAGGGCTGATACTGCTGTGTTAGGTACTTGAGATCCCACTTACGAGAGCAGAGTGGGAATTCTGCTGCACATTTCCGGGCAGGCTGACTGCAAATGTGAATTTACTTATCATGCACTTTAATTTCTTGCAGCAGATATACTATACACCTACACAGTTGGCCCGATGTGGCCTCCGGCAAAAGGATACTTGTGACAGATGTGGTAGGCAGGGGGCAGATTTCTCACACCTAGTGTGGGGATAGGGCAAGATCTATAAATACTGGGAATTGGTTACGCAGGCGCTCACTGGAATTGTCTCTGAACTGGTGTGCTGTGATCCCCATATATGATTATTGGGATGTATGCAACCGGTAAATTGTAAGTTGGTAGCTATAGCTCTTTTATTGCTGAACAGAAAAGTTGCCATTCACTGGGGGAAGAAAACATGTCTGACAGTAACACAGTGGTTGTGGGATATCACCTACTGTAGAAATCCGCTACAGATATATGCAGAAGAACTCCCCAGGCATCCGATCCTAAAGACTATTGGGCACCACTGACAGCATATCTCCTGACGCTGGCGACCAAAGGGTCATAAGACATCAGCTGTGACGTACTGGGCAACATATTGCATAACAAGAATGTACAATATCAAACTTGATGTGTCTTATGTATATGATGTATTGGAATGATACTGGGAACACTGGTTGTACTGTGGGCAATGGTTGAATGCTGTTTTTCATGGTTGTAACATGAAACAATGTTCAATAAAAAAATGCTAATTAGGAATATGCCAATTTCATCATGTTGAAAGGGGGAGCACAGGTACGTTACCACTTGCTTGAAGGGGTAAAGTGCACAGAGATCTACACCCATGAAAAATAGTCAAGGCAAAACTTTGGGGGCACACCACACAAAAGATGGACATTTCCAACAATTACTGTGTCAAGGCTTGATATAACTGTGGTCTGCTTTAGACAAACCTAAGCCCTCTCTAAATTTGCTGAGAGAAAATAGAAGGAATCAGTAGGCAGAGAAGGCTTTTTACCAGATGTGAAGACATCTTCAGTGAGCTGATCATCTCTATATCTCATTTTGAATCCCTTTCTGTTTCTTCATAAGCAACGAACATCTGTCACTTACAGAGGATCAGGTGTGCAATGTAGAGGTGAAGGAGAATATTTATCACTCCAGTTGGGCCAGCTGTACTCAGATTACTGCATTTAAAGACACAGGGTATCATTATGACCCTGGCGGTCATCAGACTGCCAGGGTCACTGTCAGACCGCCGCCAAAGTGACAGTCCGACCGTGACATTATGACCATGGCGGAGCCGCCATGGTCCAACCGCCGACATCACCAGGCTACTGCCAGCCTGCAGCCTTGTGGTCCTGGCAGTCCCGGTGGTTGTAATCCACCCTGGCAGTGCTGCAAGCAGTGCTGCCCTGGGGATTATGAGTCACCATCCGCCAGTCTGTCCATGGCAGAAAGGCTGGTGGAATGGGGAACTCGGGGGGCCCATGGGACCCCTGCATTGCCCATGCACTTGGCATGGACAGGGCAGGGGCCCCCATGCACAGCCTGTTGTGCATTCCACTGCCTGAATTATGTGCAGTCAAATGTGCGACAGGTGCTGCTGCACCCGCCGCACTGCCACACTGCAGCCGGCTCCATTAGGAGCCAGCTACAATGTTAAGGCCCTGTTCACCGCAGGGCCGGTGGGGCGAAACTCTGTTTCCACCCACCAGCCCTGTGGTGTGCTCCTGATAGGGCTGGCGGCCTGATGGTGGGAAGAGTTTGGTGGGCGGCCTCCGCCTCCCGCCAAACTCATAATGAGGCCCAGAGTCTGACAATCTGTTTGCAACATACTGCAATCAATCCCCACAGACAGAGAGTAGCATAATCATTGTGCAGTAAGACAGGGACTTTAACAGCTCTGGATCTAATGTGCAAGTCTGAGATTGGGCTTTGGTCCTGTTTGCTGGTGAAGCACTATTTAACCTCGTCCAGCTGGGGATCAAAGTTCCATGGGCGGTGCCCCAAGATTTTTATTTGATGGGGACTTCAGTGCACTTGATGGCTTTTAACAGCAGAGAGTGTGGAAAAGGCAGTAGCATTCTATGACATTGTCGACAAACTAATGAAAACAATTAGGACGGTCAATCAATAGGATCAAGGCTGTCTAAGTCTTTAAAACACAAGGGGCCAGATGTAGGTAGCCATTTGCATGGTGCAAACTGCGAAAATAGCAGTTTGCGCCATGCAAACAGCCTAACGCGATGCACATTCACAAATTGCGAGTCAGTACCGACTCGTAATTTGTGAATGCGACTCGCAAATAGGAAGGGGTGTTCCCTCCCTATTTGCGACTCGCATTGCAATTCAGAATTGCTTTGTGACCGCGAATGCGGTCGCAAAGCAACTCGCAGTTACCACCAGTGTCACACTGATGGTAACTCATTCGCAAAAGGGAAGGGGTCCCCATGGGACCCCTTCCCCTTTGTGAATGTCGACAAAAATATTTTTTCAGAGCAGGCAGTGGTCCTATGGACCACTGCCTGCTCTGAAAAAACGAAACCAAATGGTTTCGGAAGTTTTTTCATTTTGCAACTCGTTTTCCTTTAAGGAAAACGGGCTGCAAAATGAAAAAAAAAACTGCTTTATTTAAAAAGCAGTCACAGACATGGAGGTCTGCTGACTTCAGCAGGCCACCATCCCTGTGAGTGCAGGAACTCGCAATGGGGTCGCAAAATGCAACCCACCTCATGAATATTGATGAGGTGGGTCTTTGCGACCCCATAACGAGTCGCAGATGGTGTCTGAGACACCGTTCTGCATCCGAAATTGCGACTCGGAAATTGCGAGTCGGACAGACTCGCGATTTCCGAGTCGCAATCTTGGAGTTTCCTACATGTGGCCCTAAGTCCAATGCCATTAAATGAAACCTCCACAAGACAAGAATTCAAATCAAAACAATACGGGTTTATTCTAAATTAAGGTCATTACAGGAGGAAAAAGGTGTTGGTTATATAATGGGGAATTAGCAATCATGATAAGTAAAAAATTATATGATGCAATAGAATTAACAAAAGGGCAATCTCTAAAACAAGTCTCAACCAGAACCAAAGTATATTTAAACAAGAGGACGGACATAGAGCCTGCCTCTAAAGAGTGCACCAAAACGAGTGACATATAAAGTAAGTAAACAAACTAGTGCAGAGTCTGCTCACTTTCAAAAGCAGAGAAAGACTCTAAGTGTAAATCATATGACAGACTAGGTTAGAGTCTGCACAAGCAGAGAAGCAAATAATTCACTCAGTATAGTGGGATATGACATAATATGCTGGAGTATCAAAGATGCATCCATGTAAACCATTACTTTTCAAATACACAGCTATGTCAAATAGGATACATCTAGAAAACACCTACTTTGCTGCATATTAATGAAGAGGTGTGCATAGGACATTACAGAGATGGGAATACATTTATATAATACAGAAAGACAATAAACAATTCAGCTAATGAATGGTCCCAAGTAAAGGCTTGAGCAAAGGACCTTGAATGTTACAAAGACGGGACTAGGAACATCCTAAGCTTGGCTACACTCAGAGCAACACAAATTAATACAGCTATATTTTACACAATTAGCAACACAAATGAGGCTTCTATTTTGATGATTTTCTAAAACTTGGTAATGTTATAGATGCAAATGATTTGCTAGGGTGGGTACACAGATGAGGTACTACACAAGCTAGTACTAACAGAATCTCTGAGTTACGTTAATGCAGATAACCTACGAAAGCAGATCAGTAGCCTAATGCATCCTCTGAAAATACTCTGGGTCTTATTTACAAGGATCTGACACATCAGCTCCAATGCGTTAGATTTCTTGCGCTGACTTGCGCCCCCTTAACAACACCATGGTAGCGCTGTATTTACTATACAGAGCTGTATGGCGCATGTTCCACAGATGCATCAGAAATTCTGCATCTATGGCACAAAAGTCACGCACTGCTAGCGCAAAAAAAATGAGAAATGAATGGAAGGCTCCCATATAAACAAGCATTTGCAATCCAAGAGGTCTCGCATTTGCGAGAGTTAGAGGAATTGGTGTTGTAGATGCCTAATTGGAGTTTTCTTACCACATAAATTGGTCAACTGTGTCTCACAAGTTGGTCTTCTCTGCCACATAATTCCAGTGGCCCTGCATATAACTAAAGCACTTCCATTTACCTTCTTCCTCTATCTGAGGAGTAGCGAGAGAAACAAACTAGAAGGGTCACCCAAACATATCAAGAGTGTTCAAACAGTTGGCCTGAATTATGGTTACAACTGCAATAAGGAGAGATTAATAAAACATATACAATCATCATCTAAGTCCAATAAAAAACTTTATTAGAGCAACACATAGAAAAGCAGTGCTTGAGTGCTGCTATGCTCGACCAAAAAAGGAGACTGCTTTCAATGGTAAATTGGAGAAACAGGAGGAAAACTCCATCTTGTAACAAATATGGGTGACCTGTGCAAAACAATTATTTTGTATTGTCCTGGAAAGTTTTTTTCTGTTTTCATAACTTTGTCCTACAATATAACTTGGCAAATCAACATTTTTCTTGTAATTCTGAAGATTGCACAAAATAAAGTGCAACATTAGTCATCATGCGTGCCTAATTATTGTAAAGAAAAGGTAAGTAATTGCGAAGACGGCTTTAAATAAGTCACTGACTCAGCATTTTTTAAGTAAATCTACTTCTATGTTTGTTGTCTTTCTCACATGGGTATATTGAATCTGCTAACATTTTCTTTCCACTAGTGTAAACATGCTAAGTTTGTGGAGTCTATGGTCTGTAGCTGGATTTGTTTGTACAGCGACATACAGATATGTTCATCATGCATACTCTTTCCAAACGAGAAAACTGTAGAATACTCCAACATTTTTTGCACACCAGTCAATTCATGCACTGCATAGAAGCTCAAAATGCCAACAACAGGAATTTTAAAATGTTCAATAAGTATAAAGCAGGCAATGTGGCAATAGAATAAAGCCAAATCAACATTAATTTTTTAGATGTGCACAGAATCCATTGGCATTCGTAGCAGGAGAAAAATTAAGCAAGAAAACTATATAATATCAGAATGTCACCACTGAGAGGGGAAGCTCCCATATAAAGAAAACATGGTGTACATTCCTAAGGAGATGCATGCCACTGCTCACTGCACGGTAGTCCTTCGGAGTTGTTTTTGTTTGGCAATATTATAATCAAAAGCTGGAGTAAGCATTCAGAACGTTTCTAAACATGCTTGCCAAACAACTCAAGATTGAGAAAAATAATCTAGAAAAAACACCCCATCATGTGAAGACAAAGTGCTATTCAGTAACCCGCCGATTTGAGGGCATACATATGTTGCCTCAGGGGTGCCTACATAACTCGAGGGATTCTTCCTGTTGGAAATGGTAAACACACACTTTTGGAGTCACCAGGTACAGAGTCATGAGGCGTGGAGAGCACGTGCGTACCTTCAGCAACATAGTGCATTGTGGGAACTGTAGTTGTAACCGGTAATCATGAGCCAATACCGCCGATCGAGTTCACATTATGAAACTTCAAAGCGCCCTTGTGCGTTAAGGGCACAGACAAAAGACAAGCATTTTCAATGCAACGGGTCTCGCGTTTGCTCGAGCTAGAGCTCTTAGCATTGTAAAGTAAAAAAACGCAGCACGATCGCACTATGTAAAATGCAGCGCGATCATGCTGAGTGGAAATTGAACAGATAAAGTAGTCCGGACCTCAGGCTGAAAACATCGAGCCTCCTTTGTTTTTAGTAGTTTACGGGTGCTAAGTAGGTGGGCTAAACACCAGAAAAGGCATGACGTATGCATGCCTTTCACAAATGAAAGCAAGCAGATTTTAAAAGGCAAGCCCATGAACCAATGTAAGTGACTGACATGACATGGGCATGGTTTGGAGATAGATTACAGAATGTACGGAGCGCTTTGCGCTTGCCCATAAAAAAGCCTCCATCAGTTTTATGCCTGCTCTGACCAGGCGTCAACATTTTGACGCAGTAAAGGTGCAGAAAAAATCTTGTACCTTGCCTACATTATACCTTGCGCAGGTATAATGTGGCACAAGGCTTTCCAAACTGGTGCAATGGTGTCATTGCACCAGTTTGTAAATGTGGTGCACTGTTGGGGACTCTTTGCACTGCCGCAGCGTAAAAAATAGTGACTTTATGGCGGCGCATGGGCCTTGAAAATAAGCCCCTTTGTGTTACATAGAGAACTTGAATTATAGATTCATTCAGGGTTTGATCTTTCAGATGTTGATAAATGAGTCACATTTGTGATTTGATATATTATGTAATTGTGTGGTATAGTGAAATACATTGTACATTGCTTGATGCTGACTACCCAACATTTTATAGCATTTATGTGCATCTCCTGCCAATCATTATTGAGTCAGAAAGTTGTGCATTTCAGAAAGATGCATTTGACCCCCAATATGCCTTTGAATTTCACCAGATCAAAATAAAAAAAAAAAAAATCGATTTTCATTCACTGTATTAAAAGGATAATATGACTAAAGAAAATTTCCCTCCAGTATAATTGAGGTAAAACTGTAGTCATCTTTGTTCATTACTTTTTCTTAAATAGACCAGCATATGAGAAACCCTCCATGGTGGGCATAATGCTACTCCTGTACAATCAATGCGATGTGTGGTTATTATAACCCAGAAACTATTGAACAAAAATGTTCCAATGACTTATACAGGAAATATCAGTATAAAATACCAACCATAGGTAGAACAAATCTTGATTTCTGGAGTGACTTTTCTAGGTTTTACTAAACTATCCAGGATTGCCTGTAAAGGCTTGTGAAAATCAGTCTGAAGCTGTGGTGTTCCAAATTAAGAACTCCATCATATCTCCTTCCTGGCTCATAATTACAAATTGTGCATTTCAGATTACAGCTTTCAGGATAGCCCAAAAGCGACACAGATATGATTGTGGAAAGGCAGAATTTAAATGTTACACCAGGTTTTGTGAAGTTCAGAGGCTTTGCAATTGAGGAAAACTGTAAAGTTTGACAGCTTCAAAAAGTTTGTTTGTGTTAAAAATGGGGTTTCTAGTTGGCAGAGATATGCACCGGGTCCAAGTAGGGACCATAATCCTAATCAAGGTAAGTCACAACACACCCTAAATTATCCTGCGCTTACCCTCTGGTATCTTGTCACAGAGCAGTCAGGCTTAAGAGGCAATGTGTAAAGTATTTGTGAACGTACAAACAATAACCCAGTGAAGAAATCACAAAACCACTCCACACTAGGTTAGATAAATAAACTTTTTATGAACAAAACTAGACCAAAACCATAAAAATCCAATAAATTGAAGTTGAGATATGAATTTGTAAATAACAAGTGAAGCTGCGCTGCTTGAAAGCAGAAGGCACCAAATGGACCTCTCTGGTTGCAATAGACGAGCCAAAGTCAAAAGTTCAGGCTGGCCGCGATGGACAGCAGACTGGTTACAAGACCCATGCAGGAATCATTGAGCAAGACTACGTTGGCCCTTGAGACGAGACGTTTCTGATCAGTGCATCAATATCAATGTGTTGGTTCTGGGCCACGCAGTTAAGCGATGTGTCTGCATTGATCTGGAGGATTCAGGCTATGCATCGATTCCAGGCCACGCAGAGAAGACAATGTGTCATGCAGTCGGGAATGCAGAGCTCCAATTCTTGCAGCAGCGGCACGCAGACATTGACGGAAATGCAGAGTCCTCAATTTTCACAGCAACCGGGGAACATTGGTGAAGCATCAACTGCAAAGGTTATTTGTCGGTTCCGATTGGCACAGCAGGGTCAATCGGTTCTTTGCAGAAGCAGCCAGAAAAAAACACTGCCAAGGGCCCAGGACTGGGTTGGCACCACTTGGTGGGGCAGGACTCACAGTTGGCAGAGTCCATAGGCTGTAGTAGGATTGTTAGAAGTCTTTTATTTCCCTGAGATTTCAGAAAATAGGAGGCAAATCAGCAAGCCCTTGGAGTCACTCTGGGTTCAAGTGATGCAGGTCCAGTCCTTCTCACCCAGGCAGGGGAACAGCCGGCAGCAGAGCAAATCAGCAAGGCAAGAGTCCAGCAAGAGTCCAATAAGGCAGTCCAGCAAGAGTCCAACAAGGCAGCCCAGCAACAGTCCAGGAAGGCAGGGATCCAGCAGAGTAGCAGTCCTTCTTTCTGGCAGAGTCTTCACAGGTCCAGAACTGTACTGATTTGGTAGGGTCAGAGACCCAGTACGTATACCCAGTTGTGCCTGAAGAGCAAAGAGGTCCTTTCTTCCCAGCCCTGGCTCCAAGCTATCAATAGGGGGCAATCGGCCCTTTGTGTGGGGAAATGTATTGCCTATTCAGGTGTGTCAGCCCCACCTCCCTGCCTGGCCAGGCAGAGCCATCAAAATGCAGATGAGTGTTCTAACACACCTAAACTTCCTGTTCAAAGTGTAGCGATCACCCACCCCAGACATGTTTTGGAGATAGGCTGTAGGCATGCAGTGCTGTAAGAGCAGATAAATGTCCACTTTCTAAAAGTGGCATTCATAAAATAGTAATGTAAATCCAACTTTATCAGTAAAGAGGATTCCTCATTACCATTCCAATGATATGAACATGACATAGCTACTCCTTCTCAATCAGGAATTAGAGCATAAAGTGTAATAAGGAATTTCCAATGTTAACCTAGGAAAAGGGAAGGCCTCATAGTAGTGAAATAAAGATTTTCCCTGCCACAGCATGCACATTTTTAAAGTACATGTCCTTACTTTTACTTACACAGCATCCTCTCCTAGGGGCTACCCAGGGCCTACCTTAAGGGAGACATGTGTAATAGTAGGGGAGTTTAACGCATGGCAAAGGGTTTTTTAAATGTCAAGTTGAAGTGGCAGTTAAACTGCAAACACATGCTCTGCGATGGCAGGCCTAAGTGATTGTTAGGGAGCTACTGGAGTGGGTTGCACGATGAGCACTATAGGAACACTAGTGGCATTTAACCTACAGGTCCCAGGCACAAGTAGTGTACTTTAAATGGATTTCTAAGTAAATTATATATGCCAATGGTGGTTAGGCCAATGTTGTCATGATTTAGAGCACAGTCACTTTAGTACAGTTAGAAGTGCTAGAGTGCACAGAGTCCTACAACCAGCAAAAAACAAGGTTAGAAAATGGAGGGAGGCAGGCAAAATCTTGGTGGGAAGGCCACCCTAAGACTGTCAGGTCTAACAGTTTGTTAGCTAAAATTTTCAAAAATAGTTATAATGGAGAATGCACCTGTAAAATTGTTTTGCAAGAGAGATGGTTTGCCAAACGGGTGTTTTATAAAGGATTCCTTCCAACCTACCTCCGAGGACTTTTTTGTCACTAATAAAAGGTGTTGTAATGTGAAGCTGAGAGGTTTGTTTTGCTGGTGGAAGTCACTGGAAAGTACAACAAGCATTGTCAGAGTCAATAGGTCTCTCCTTAATAATCCAAGTGTCAAGCTACTGGCTATTCCAATGCTTGTTTATAAAATACAAAAAAACGAGTGGCAAACCTATATTCCTTAAAACTTGGGTGATATATATAAAAATACAAAAACAGTGGTTCCTGTGAATTTATCTAAACAAAAAGCTTTAGGACAATTATACAGAATGGCAATACAGTGCATTGTGCCATGAAGCGATCTGACAAAAGAATAAAATCCAAAACAGGTAGAGAAACTTAAAAAAACATGTGATCATATAGAAGCAGGACAAATTTGGACCTGTGACTAGGAAATACACATAAAAATAAATATAATAGAAACCCAACAGTACTATGAAAAATGAATGGCGTAGTGCTCAAGTTGGCAACCATGCAGATTGTGGGAAAAGGAACACAAACAAATAGGTAAAAAAACAACAGCTGAAGTAGTTCTTATAAAAAAGCAAAGAACAGTGAAGTAACAATCTGCACTCAAGTAGTCCAGTAGTTGACATATATACATGTCAAAGAGGATTGTGTTTTGACTCTTGAAGGATTATTTAAGTGGAATTGTTAACTAGATGTTATGTAGTGTTGATTGATTTTTATTGCGCCCTGTCACATGTGAGAGTGTTCTGGTGCTATTCAGGTCTGCTGTGCTTCCTTTGCAGGGCCATACTCAGAGAGCCAAATCTTCAGCTTCTTGCAGGAATTCAAGAAGAAATGCGGAGTCCTGTTATGGTCTGTTAGGTCGTTCCATGCTTTTGGAGCAATGAACAAGAAGGCCTGACCACCTGATCTGCTTTTGCATATGTAAGTGAGAGACAAGCGGAGCAAAGGTGCCTGCAGGGTTGGTGGAATTGCATGTGGCTGTTCAGGTACACTGGACCTGTGTTGTCTAGTGCTCACTTTGTGAGTTAGGAGCTTCAAATTATATATATGGAGCCAGAGTAGTTCTCTTAGGTGTGGTGTGATGTGAGCACAATGTGGGAGGTTGAGGGCCAGTCTGGCTGCTGAGTTCTTAACAGACTGAAGTTTTATTGTGAGTTTGTTAGTGATTCCTGCATACAGAGTGTTCTCGTAGGTTAATCTGCTAGTGACAAAGGCATGGGTGATGGTGCTCCTTGTTTTTATTCAACATACTCAGGGTGTGGAAACAGGCGAGTTGACCTGTTCATTCATGTCCAGCTTGGTGTCAATAATGATCCCAAGATTTCTTGCAGGTATGCTGAGGGGTGGACGATAGGGCTGTAGGCCACCAGGCAGAGTTCCACAATGTGGCATCCTTTCTGAAGGTTACCACTTCGGTCTGTGATACATTTGAGCTAAATGGTTTGCATCCAGATAGCCACCTTGTAAATGCAATAGTTGAAGTTGTTCCTGGTGTTCTGTGTTTTATCTGAGTTGGACAATATCAGTTGTGTGTTGGTGTAGGTGAGTATGTCAATGTTGTGTGCTTCAATGATGTCTGTCAGCAGCGCCATGTAGATGTTGAAGAGGAATGGTCTGATTGAGGAGGCTTGCGGGACTCAGCAAATTACTTTTCTGGCTTCTGGGGAAAGAGGTGTCAGGTTGACTGTTTGCTTCCTCCAGTGAGAAAGGTGCAAATATATTGGATGATTGGACCATGGATGCCTGCTTTGTGAAGTTGTGTGATCATGATGACGTGGAAAACTGTGTCAAAGTCTGCAGAGAGGTCGAGAAGGATGAGTTTTTTTCTGTGTTGAGGATTATATTGATGTTGTCTGTTGCTGCTATGAAGGCTGCTTCTGTACTGTGATTGAGCCTGAAACCTGATTACATAGCATTGAGGAGCTGATGGTTGTCTGTCATCGCAGTAGCTCGAAGAGCCAGTCAAGTGTCACAGATGGTCGTTGCTGGAGCTTCACATTGGCAGTTACTGCAGGTTGTTGTAGCTGTAGCCCGAAGTGCAGATCTTGATTGGCAGTCATCGCTGGTGGTCGCTATAGTGCCAAGAGGAGGTCTTCACCAAAGCTTTGCATTGGTGGTCGTCACAGACTTCAGGGACTTGGCGCGAAGGGGTCTGTTCATGGTTCCAAAGAGGTTAACTTCACAATTTCATGTTTCGTTCATGGGAGGAGCTCAGACTAATGCCAGACAAGGGTCCAGGAACTGGGGGAGCACCCTTGGGGAACAGGAGTTCACTCCAGAAGAGGCCACCAGGGCTCATTCAGGTCCAGCTGCAGGTCCAGGCAGGTCCTGTGGCAGTAGGTCAGCTGGCAAGTTGCAGGGAGGCATCAGAAGCATGTTATTTCATGTAGTTCAAAATGAAGGTCACATTGGAGTCACTCAGGTTAGCCTAGGATGAAGGTAAGAAGGTCCAGTTTTCCTTCTCAGACAGCAAGGTACTCCTCATACAGCAGGGCAGTCCTCCGTATGTAATGTTCACAGGTCAAGGATTGTTCCGAAGAGTGGCCCTGGAGGTCTTATATTTATACAAGAAGCCAGCCTTTGTGTAGCGGGGACTCCATGCCCTACCCCTACATCTGGTTCAGAAAGTTCTTCCTCTTACCCTGTCAAGGCTCCATAATTTCTGGGGTGACCACAAGCTGGTGCTAGTTTCCATTTTGTGTGTTGGGCGCACAGCATTTCTGCTGCAACACTGAATGTGATGTGCCTTAAACTTTGCACGGCTTAGCAGCTAACAATACGCCCTTGCCCTGCGAGTGTTATTACCTGCAGGGTGGGAGATTAAGAGGATGAAGGCAGCTCAAGGGGAAGTCCAGGGTGATGTGTGAGGCTTTTCCTCTGGGCTTTTTGGCATACTGTGTTTACAGCACCATCTTGGTTCTTATTAATCAATCCAAGATGGTTCCACTCTTCTTTTTTGCCTATGGGTAATTCCCCAATCCAAAATGGCACCCATTCCCTTCCTGTGGATTATTTCCTGTTCCTGGTCACCCTATACTATATAAGGCCATAAGGCCTTGGTTAGAGTGTGTCGTAAATGTTCCCATTTTGTGTTCATGCTCCTAGTTAGTTCCTTGTGTTTCATTTCAGCATTTCTAGCCCTTCTGGACTTCTTTGTGGAGATTTTTGCACCTTTGCCTTTTACCTCCTCAGACGTGGTTACTTTTCTAGGTCATCTGTCAGGTGGGGCAATCACTGTTGGCAAGGTGGCTAGGAGAAGGTATTGTCCTTTCTTCAACGTCAAGGCCTCCAGGATCTGAAGCGACCACCACACAAGCCCAGCCATCAACAGGTTGCAATGCCAATCCATCCAGCCCGTGGCCATGGATCAAATGCAAGAATTACAGGAGACCATCCAAAAAACAAACCATATAGCTGGAGGCTTTACACAGTGAAAATGCTTCCTTACAACATTCCCTTGGGCCTGCCACACTATCAATATACCTTCAGTACCTACAGGTACCCTGCCTTTTAATGGTAATGCAGAGAAAGTGTGCAACTTCCTGGTTTCCATGATAGTACATTTAACTTTCTGTCCAACCCAGTTTGAACAGAATAGATCAAAGTTGGGTTAAAAAATTAATTCTCTTGTTCGAGATGCCTTAGCCTGGGCAAAGCCCTTAGTTTATTCTACGGGTCCTAGCCTGGACAATTATATGAAGTTCCTGGAAAAACTCAGAAAGATGTTTTTTCATCCAAACTTAGAATATTATGCTAAAGATGCCATATATGATATTTAGCAAGGATATTGTAAAAGGGGTCTTTGTTTATACTGTGAAGAACAAGGTCACCTTGTAAGAGAATGTCCGGTCCGTCCATGCAAGCTGGCGGGAAACTCCTAGGTCCATCTCTGAAAGGAAGGAGAGATTGGATGCACAGAATATTCCTCATATATCTGATTCCAATTTCCTTCCAGAAAATGGGACACAGCTATTCTTATAACCTATAGTTTTGCATTGGAACCCTGAGAGATCACTGTCAACAATGGCCTTGTTGGACTGTGGGGCTACAGGAGAATGTGTAGATACAACTTGGGCATCAGCTTGCCAAATTCCTAGACAACAAAATGGGAGAGATGAAGTTATCCACACAATTGATGGCACTCCTTTGGTTTCAGGTCCAGCCACTAAATGTTCATCCATGTTACAGATGTTGAATTCTAATAATCATGAACAAATAAGCTTTGACATTAATAAATCACCCAGTCATCCTATTATTCTGGGACTCCTGTGGTTGTGCTTGCATAACCCAATCTTAACTGGGCAACTCATAATATTTATTTCTGCTCAGTCTACTGTAATCAATATTATTTAAAAGGTCCTCAAGAATCTGTTGATTGCAGCATGGCAAGAAGAGATGAACATACTCCCCTTGTGGCTACTTTGACTGCTGTTCTAGAACCTTATCAATAATTCCTTGATACATTTTTGGTCACCTAAGACAAAGGAGTTGTCCCCACATCGCTTGTGTGATTGTGCCATCGAACTAAAACCAGGTAGTGAAATTCCCTTTAGTCGGGAATATTCTTTGTCAGAATCAGAAAAATTTGTTTTATGTCAGTATTTAAAAGAAAATGTACAAAACTGAATCATCACCCCTTCCACTTCAACAGCAGCAGCTCCTCTATTCTTCATTCAAAAGAAGGAGCAGAAGAACCTTAGGCCCTGTATAGGCTTTCATAGATTAAATGAGATTGCCATTTTGGATCGGTACCCGCTTCCACTTATCAGGGACATCTTGGAAGCTGTCTGGGGACCCTGTATCTTTACTAAGTTAGATCTTAAAGGGACATACCACCTACTACAGATAAAGGAAGGTAATGAAAGGAAGACTGCCTTTTACACCCCGTTTGGACACTATGAATACAGGGTGATGCTTTCGGGCTCTGTAATACCCCTCAGTTTTCCAATGATTTATGGACAGCATTTTGTCAGACATACTTAATCTGTTTGTCATCATATTCATATATCAAGATGATATTCTGAAGTAGAGTACCTATGATTTATCTTGAATGCCACTAGGGTTGCTATGGATCCAAGTAAGGTTGCCGCAGTTCTTGATTAGCCAACCCATTTACTGTCAAGGAAACACAACATTTTTTGGGATTTGCCAATTTTTAACAGCAATTTATTAAGAATGTTTCCACCTATTCTTGGGAAACAGTGGACCCACGGGTTCCAATGGGATTCTTGGACTGAAGGGCCCTTTTACTTGTTCTTGCCCCATCCTTCCAAGATCCAAGATGGTGCCTCACTTCTTTTTTCTTATGAGTGATTCCCCAATAAAAAACTGATGCCATTCCCTTACTGTGGGTTATTTTGTGTTCCTGATCACCTTTCAATATATAAGGCAGTGAGACCTTGGTTAGAGTGCTTCGCAAAATATTACCATTTTGTGTTCACACTTTTAGTTAATTCCTTGTGGTTCTGTCTTGTTTTTCTTATGCCTTACTTCAGGTTGGTCTTCTCCGTATTTCCAGACCTTTTGAATTTCTTCATGGAGGTTTTTGTGCCTTTGGCTTTTCCTCCCTCAGAAGTGGTTCCTTTTCTTGGTCATCTGTCAGTGTGGGGAAATCCCTGCTGGCAGGGTGGCTTCAAAAAGGGATTGACTTTTCTTCAATGTCAAGGTCTCCAGGATCCAAAGCCGACCGCAACCCCTTGCCATTGATAGTGTGTGCTGGAGTCAAACACTATGAAGTACAAGTGGGACAGGGCACAGCTCCACCTCCAAGCAACCTGGAAGTGTGGCCCATCCTGCCCATAGCTAGTCTCTTGTGTGTCATTGTCTATGAGGAATAAACAAACCTCAACAGCAGAGCCTTTCATGGTCCTGTTTTCCAGGTCACTGGCAAAAGGCACAAATGGTTAGAGCAAGAAAATGCCAACTTTCTAAAAATGGCATTTCCAGAATTGTGACTTAAAATCTAAGTTACCATTAAAGAGGATTTTAAATTACAATTAATATGAGTGTAAACATTATGGCCCTCATTATGACAATAGGCAGTAAATCCTGCTTACTGCCACGCTGCCGGCCGCCAACATACCACTGCAGTGGCGAATATCCATTCACCATATTATGACACACACACACCAATCTGACAGAATACTGCCACATACACAAATCCGCCAGCCCAAAGATCAGTGCTAAAATGGCAGTACCAACACCCATACCATTATGCCAACAAAACAATGCCCATTCCATTATAACCCACAAATCACCACGGCGGACATTCAACAGTGGTAAACCATTGGCGGTACATACCACTACGCTCAGAATGGAGACCCATATACAACACAGCACCACATTGGCCAATACTAAAGACACACACCTGACACCCATACACACACAATACCCACACACCCACACCACTATAAAACACACACCCTCAATACCCACAACCCCTTACGAACACAAATTGCTACCAGGAGACTGAGAAGAAGAGTACAGAGACAACTAGACACACACACCACTCACATGCATATACCCCTCATGCACTCCATATCACACACCTCACCACATTACCCCTTGCACTCCCCAGGACAAAGCAATGGGCATGTTGCCCCCTCCAGGACCAGTGGGTAAGTCACCCACTTCAGAGACTGTGGCCTTGCACTCCCCAGGACAAGGCAATGGACTTGGAGCCCCATCCATAACCAGTGGGTCCGTTCATGTATTCGGCTGAG
The DNA here is from genome assembly GCF_031143425.1 of Pleurodeles waltl. Classification (NCBI taxonomy): domain Eukaryota; kingdom Metazoa; phylum Chordata; class Amphibia; order Caudata; family Salamandridae; genus Pleurodeles; species Pleurodeles waltl. Next base: position 905,177,248 of record NC_090443.1, read on the forward strand.
GTGTCTCCCCTCAATCCCCGTGAGGTGCCTTCCCACTTGCAAAATGATACCCCTGCGGTGTTCTCTCCGGATATGGCAGGCTACAGGTTGGGCCTTGGACTGTACCCTGTGGCCTTGTGTGCCCTCATGACTTTGAACTGAGCATTGGCCCTTTATGAACATTTGTATATATTTGGTTCGTCTGGTGGGTATTGCTATGCTAATACATTGTCGGTACCCGAGCATTGTGGTTCGGGTTTTATTATGCCGTGTGTCATGTGCCATCGGTTTACGTCTGCAGCTGGTTGTGTGTATGGTGTGTGTGTGTCTGGTGTGTGTAGTGCGTGTGTGTGTCACTCTCGTTTTCCTCCCTCCATCCCTTGTGTGCTAGGCGGCTGTTCTCACCGTCTTCGTCAGCCTTGGTGTTCCAATTGAAGCATGACATGGAAGATCATCAGGAAAACCTGCAGTTCAGGTTTCATGGTAGCGTGGTTCTTCCCTGTGTCTCCAATGGTGAGTCCTTTCACTTCTGAGCTTTGTTTCTGCCAGGCTTTTGTGGGCGTTGGGACTGCCCCGGAAAAGGTGGCGGTTTTGTGTGTCTTAATATGGTTGACGCTACTTTGTCTCCCGCCTGGCTGTTGTTGGCTGCTGCCGTGGTGAATGTTGTTTCCGCCCTGATGGTTAGTGTGGTACATTGGCTGTCTATGGGAGTTATCACCGCCATGATCATAATTTGGTGGAACATACTGCCAGCCTGTTGGCAATATTACCACCACTTTATCACTCACCGCCAGGGTCATAATGAGGGCCTATACCTCTACCTGCTGCCAATCTAATTAATTTTAATAAGGTAACCCAGTATTAATTCATGGTAGAAATAGGGCTTGCACCTTTGAAAAACAACTTTAGGAGTTTTTTACTGCTAGGACATTTAAAACGTAAACCACATGTCCTACATTCTAAATATAGTGCACCCTGCCCTATCAGCCTTTAGGGCGTAAGTTAAGGGTGACTTATGAGTATTATACTGCAAGTTTTATGCCTGGCATAAGGCTTATTTTCCTGATTGAAATGGCAGTTTAAAACTACACTACAAACTGCAATGGCCAGCCTCAGATATGTTGTATAGTGCTACTTATTATTCCTTCCCTGTCACAGTGTTGTTTGTGTGCGTGTATGCATGTGTGAGAATGTGTGTAAGTATGGCTATGTGAATGCGTGCCTGCGTGTCAGTGTGAATGTGGTGCGGATATGTGCATGAATGAATGGATGCATGTGTGTATGAATGCGTGTATGTCTGTGTGAGTGGGTGTGTGTGTGCGTGGTGCGTATCTGCATGTGTGTGTGTGTAAGGGTGGTGGGTGATTGGAAGGGGGGAGCGTGGATGGAGGGGGGCGTCTGGTAAGTTGTTGGGAGGGAAGGGGCCTCCTATCAGTGACAGGGAAGGAATTCCCTGTCAGTGACAGGGCCTACCGCCATGGTTTTCATGTTGTTACGAGCGCCACGAAAACCATGGCAGTAGACAGGGTCAAAATGCCTGAGGCGGTACAATAGCAGCCCCTGGCTGGAGATTCTTATCGCCAGCCCGGCGGCTGCTACTGCCATGGCGGTCGGAGTGGTACATTCCAATGTCATAATGTGGCAGTATGTACCGCCAGCCTGTTAGCGGTACCACCACCACATTACCACCGACGACCGGGGTCAAAATGACCCCCTTAGTCTCTTTTTTGGAGCTTTTTCTCTTGTTGTCAGTCGAGGCTCCTCTTCAGCCTGACTTGCGATGCAATGTTGTCAACTTGGCTCAGAGTGAGATCCTGGTCAACTCCAGGAAGTCTCGTTGATGTGGAAAAGCTCCGAAGCTTCAGCTAGATGGACCTGAAATTCAGGCTGGGTCATGGTTCAAAGTCACCGGCTTGACTCTCATCGACGGGTTGGTCATTGTTGGACCTGACATGCCTTAGGGTGGTCACCCCTAACTTTTTGCCTGCCTCCCTCCACTTTTTGGACCTGTTTTTGCTGGCTTTTAGACTCTGCGCACTTTACCACTTCTATCCATTGCTAAAGTGAAAACGCTCTCTCCCTTTAAACATGGTAACTTTGAATCATACCCAATTGGAATATTTAATATACTTATAAGTCCCTAGTAATGTGCACTGTATGTGCCTAGGACTTGTAGATTAAATGCTACTCGTGGGCCTGCAGCACTGGTTGTGCCACCCACTCAAGTAGCCCATTTACCTTGTCCCAGGCCTGCCATGGCAAGGCCTGTGTGTGCAGTTTCACTGCCACTTCGACTTGGCATTTAAAAGTACTTGCCAAGCCTAAAGGTCCCCTTTTTCTACACATAAGACACCTCTAATGTGTGCCCTAGGTAACACCTAGAGCAGGGTGCTGTGTGGGTAAAAGGCAGGACATGTACCTGTGTAGTTTACATGTCCTGGTAGGGTAAAACTCCTAAATTCGTTTTTACACTACTGTGAGGCCTGCTCCCTTCATAGGCTAACATTGGGGCTGCCCTCATACATTGTTGAGGTGGCAGCTGCTGATCTGAAGGGAGTAGGAAGGTCATATTTAGTATAGCCAGAATGGTAATACAAAATCCTGCTGACTGGTGAAGTTGGATTTGATATTACTATTTTAGAAATGCCACTTTTAGAAAGTGAGCATTTCTCTGCACTTAAATCTTTCTGTGCCTTACAATCCACGTCTGGCTAGGTTTAGTTGACAGCTCCTTGTGCATTCACTCAGACACACCTCAAACACAGTGTACTCAGCCTCACTTGCATACATCTGCATTTTGAATGGGTCTTCCTGGGCTGGGAGGGTGGAGGCCCTGCTCTGACACAAAGGACTGCTACACCCCCTACTGGGACCCTGGCAGACAGGATTGAACTGAAAGGGGACCTGGTGCACTTCTAAGCCACTCTTTGAAGTCTCCCCAACTTCAAAGGCACATTTGGGTATGAAACAGGGCCTCTGCCCTACCACCTCAGACACTTGCTGGAGAAGAAACCTGAACCAGAACCTGCATCCTGCCAAGAAGAACTGCCTGGCTGCTCAAAGGACTCACCTGTCTGCTTTCTACAAAGGACTGCTGCCTTGCTGTTGGCCTGCTGCCTTGCTGAACTCTTGTCTGGCTGCAAAAGTGCTCTCCAAGGGCTTGGATAGAGCTTGCCTCCTGTTCCCTGAAGTCTCAGGACCAAAAAGACTTCTCTTTTTCATTTGGACTCCTCGTGTGCCGAACATTTCGATGCACAGCTTGCTCCGCGGTGAGAAAATCGCCGCACGCCGACGCTGCCCAACGCGTCACCTACGGTGCGACCGGAACTTCGACGCACGGCCTCGCATGGACAATGCCGCCCGACTTCCAGAGAGGAAATCGACGCGACGCCTGGCGTGGGAAAGAAAATTCCACGCACAGCCTCCCGGAACGACGTGCAGTCGGATAACATGCCGAGGAATCCATGCACAGACCCTGGGACATCTGGTAATCCCGCGAACCATAGACTGAGTCGGCTCGCGTGCCGGAAAATGACGCACGTCTTCCCCGAGTGAAAAATAATGACGCAAGTCCGTGTGTGAAGGGGCGAAACTGACGCACACACCATTTTTCTTCCCGCAGAACGACGCACGTCTCCCCGCGTGAAAAATAACGACGCAAGTCCGTGTGTGAAGGGGCGAAACCGACGCGCACACCATTTTTCCACGCATCTCCTCCTCTGCGGCCCTCCGCTGAGATTTTCCACTCCAAACCAGGTACTTTGTGCTTGAAAGAGACTTTGTTTGCTTTTTAAAGACTTAATACACTTTATATCACTTTTCAGTGATACTTCTACAAATTCTTATTGCATCTTTTATTGTGTTGATCTACAAATATCCAGATAAATATTCTACATTTTTCTAAACACTGTGTGGTGTATTTTTGTGATGCTATATGGTGTTATTGTATGATTTATTGCACAAATACTTTACACATTGCCTTCTAAGTTAAGCCTGACTGCTCGTGCCAAGCTACCAGAGGGTGTGCACAGGATAATTTGGATTGTGTGTGACTTACCCTGACTAGAGTGAGGGTTCTTGCTTGGACAGAGGGTAACCTGACTGCCAACCAAAATCCCCATTTCTAACAGTCTTCTTATGGAGCTTTTTCACAAAGTTACTCTAAACTTCTGGATCTTCTTACAGAAGTCCTTTTTGGGTCCTTGAACTGTCCACAAACTTGATCCAAGGTTTTAGAAGCTCTCAGTTGCTCCTTGGAAGTTGGGACTACAGTTACCAGAATGCACCTAGTCAGAATCCTCAAATGCCCACTGGACGCTGGTCAGCTCGGCTGTTCTTGCAGGACTTGATGCAGGGGACTCTGGTCAGCTTCTTTGTTCCTGTAGCTTATAGGGAATCCACTCCTGGAGTTGCAGAAGCAAGGCAAAGTCTTTCTTGTTGTGAAGCCCAGAGTGTGCAGCTAGTGCAGTCCTTGTGGGTGAGTCCTTCAGGTGCAGACCAGGAGTTCAACAGGGCAGTCCTTCTTCTCCAGTATTTTCTTCCAGCAGGGATCTGAAATGCTGGACAGCTCTACCATTTTTATCCTTACTCTGGGTTGGCAAGCAGGGGGCACCTCTGACCAATGGTGACTTCCTGCAAAGTGTGGCAAAAATCAATCCCACAAAGCAACATTCTTTAAAAATCCAACTTGGAGAAAATCTCTCCTTGGAGGTTGCACTGGTGTGGCTAAGTTTCCCTAACACACCCTTTCCAGCCCCTATCCTAATCTCGGTACTGGGACTCTCATCTGGTTGGAGAAGCATAAAATGGGGGAGGTCTAGCTTCTGTTTCCTTTGTTTCAGCCCAGGCCACTTCATACCTCATTAAGGTAGCTTGGCTCAGGCTTCCTGAGATTGACCAATGAGGAAAGGGCACAACAGGGCTGATTTTGGTAACTTTCAGAAAGAAGTCTAAAACTCTTTCTCTGTACTAGTTATAATAAATCCAACATTAACAAGTTGAATTCATTCTAACGTTTAATTTGACATCAAACATGACATATTTAGATCTTTTCTAGCAGAAATGAGACTTTTGTTATTTTTTAATAAAGCCACCCAATGTTAGTTTATGGAGCTAATGTACTACCATGGGGAAGACAAATTTGCCTTTTTTCTCTCCCCAGGGCTTAAAAAACATCTTTTATAAAGGCCCTGCTTATATTTACACTAGACCCAACCCTTGGGGCACCTAGGGCAGACCTTAGGGGCGACTTATATGTACAAATAAGGCAGTTTGAGACTTTAGAAGTGCTTTGAATCCAAAGTCAGATTTGGGGTTAATTTTATTTTAAAAGTAGCTAGTAAGGCAGGTCTGCCTTTAAAATGACACCAGACACGACAGCAGTGCACCCATGGGTGCCCTAACTACACTGGGGTCCCTAACCCTACAGGCCCTACCATAAACTAGAGACTTATAGGTAGGTTGTCAGAGTCAATTATAATTATGTCTAATTTACATATACTATTTTACACAGAACACTGGCCCTGGAAATGGTTAGCAGTGTCCAGTGCACAATCAGGGTCAGAAAACAGCAGGCAAAAAATTAGGTGTTTCTGCAATCAGTCCAGTTTTCTCACAAGATGGCACAATATGTACTGCAGACCCACTAGTAGTATAATGAACAGGCCCTGGGTAGCTGCAGTACTATATATTAGGGACTTACAAGTACATTAAGGGGCATATTTATACTTTGCTTACGCCGAATTTGCATCAAAATGCTTGACGCTAATTTGGCGCAAACCTAACACCATATTTATACTATGACGCCCAACACCACGAACATCAAAATTCCTCCGTGTGCGTCATTTTCTGGATCTGGGAAACCGCCTTGCGTTAATGACATGCAAAGTAGGCATTCCCGTCCAAAAAATGACTTTAAGGCCTGTGCGCCTTATTTATACTCTCGCGTCATTTTGACGCACTGGAGGGGGCGGGCCTTAAAAAACGGCACACAGCCTGATGTACGCCATTTTTTAACGCCTGGGTGAGGGCAGGTGTAAAGGGGCCTGTGGGCTCACTTCCATGGTCTCTGACCATGGAAGCAGTCCAGAGGTCCCCTTCCCTGCCCCCAGAGACACCCCCTGCCACCCTCGTCCACCCCTGGAGGACACCCATGGATGGGGGGACCCATCCCAGGTAAGTACAGGTAAGTACAGGTAAGTATAATTTTAAAAAAAATTTAAAGTGGCATAAGGGGTACCTAACTTGGGCCTCCCTACATGCCACTGTGCCCAATAGCCATGCCCAGACAGGAGTCATTTCAGTGGGGGTTGTGCATCAAAAAATGGTGCAAGACCGGTTAGAGCCATGTTTTTTTTACTCTAACCTGACTTGCACCATTTTTTGACGCACAACCCCCATTTTTCCCTACACCGGCGTTGCCTGGTTTAAGTAAAATTTTTTTACTCTGACCAGCCCGCAGCGCCGGCTAATGTCAATCCTTAAATAAGGCACCCACCTGCTGCGTAGGAATGGCGTTAGCCGGCAGTAAAAATTTTTACGCAAACCAGCGCCGGCGCTGGTTTGCGTCAAAAAGTATAAATATGGGCCTAAATGTGCCAATTAGTTGTAAGTAAATTTCATCATGTTTTAAGGGAGAGGGAACAAGAACTTGACCATGTTGTAGCCCTAATGCCACCAAAAACAGATTCAGCAACAGAAGGCAAATATCTGGGGGCGATCCTACTATAAGGGCAGGTCCAACAGCTTCCTTCTCCAATTCCTTCTGACTTGCTCTCTATCTCCCTTCTAATAGATGTGTTCAAGGACATTTTCGGAGTAGCAGTCCAACATGGGAAGGGAATTTAAGTATTTTAGTGGTACTTGAAGGCTCAGAGGAAAACAATAACAATTATAATAATAAGAATGATAATAATGTGCGTCCCTAAGTCAAGAAAAAAGCTTATCTTAAAGGTAGCATGGTATAATGTTCTGTATGGGGAAAAATAAACAAATATATATATGTATCAATTATAATTTTATAAAACTGATTGGGAACATACCTAAACATGGTTGTGCCAGCCATGGATTACTTACTGGGAAGAACCACTATTGAGAAAAAGGAAATCATCAAATTCAAGAATCATGGTCGGGTGCTAGGGAGCAATACCACACTGAGAAATGCAGAAAAGCTAATAAAAGAAATGGCAGAACTTGAAAAACAGTTAGCAGAAGGCCAAAGCCTTGCTAACGCTTTAGAAGCTCTGGACAATTTGGAGAAATCCCTTGCAGAGGTTCGCAGCTTTGCACTAAACAAGAAATTGACCAAATTACAGAAATACATATATAATTATGACAAACACATCACCTATCCTTAGCTGAGTAATGACTGTTATCAACAACCCTCCCAAGGACACATCGACCACAAAAACCAATCACTAGACAATAACTACCCTCTCAAGTTGTACAGACCTGTGTGATTCAGATCATACATTTGATTCAAAACTGGGCACAATTGCAACACCACTTACACATTGCTCAAAGTTCAGGAATACCTGAGAGTATGTCTAGTTTTTGATAATGTCTGTATTTTTAAGTTCCTATACTCTCAATACTCTTTTTCACTGAATATGTACAAAAATTACAGACTGTCAAAAACAATAACTTGACCAGCTGTCAGGAAAGAGTTAAAATTCTTGATAGAACAATAAACTCAATGTTCCACAAATATCGAACCATACTCACAAAATAAAGGTTACTCCTTCTGTAGAAAGCAAACATATTTTATCACAATGTTTTTTAAAAACACACCTGTTCATACCTGAGCTTCTTTTGGAAGTCTATTAAACGGAACCAGAAGCATTGGGTGGCAAGTGGTTTAAGAAAGGAGACATACAATATGTGTGTGCATATTTTTTTTTAATTGATTATGGAGATCTGAATGTCTAAATCTGGATAAGGGCTTTGAACAAAGGGTACAAAACCTCAAAGTTTACTTTTTTTCTTAAAGACAGCTAATGTTGTTATTTGAAAAACTTTAAACTCCTTGTAAAAGAGATCATTTTGCTTGAGAACACAAAGATGATTGGATAACTGAAAAGCCTTAACGATATCCATAGGCTGTACTCTGTACATATTACGTATACAAATGTATGTATTTATGTATATATGTACTATGTGTCTTGTGTGCTCATACCACGGTAAAAAGGGAACAGAGTTACAATGTTGGATTTGTGTTTGCAAAGGCAGATAAACCAGTAGATACGAGCTGGGCCAGGGAACCAACCTCTAACCGATAACTACCACCTGAACCTTAGAGGGTATGGCAGCTAACCCACAACTCCCCTCTGCAGTGCGGCAAGCAAAGGGGGCACTGCAGCATTAAGGTTGGTGAAAAGTAGGTAAAAAGGAGCGAGTGGTCACCCAGTGACCCAGGCATGCAGGTTTTAAACTAACCAGTCCTAGAGGAATGGCAGGGTCGCATGCCTGACAAAAGGCGACCAGGACAAGCATGTCCCAACATTGTCACCAGGAGCAAACTGATACCCATACCAGGTTTTGCGGGCGTCGTTGCTGCAGCAAGGTTAAAGGCATTGGGTGAGGTTTACAGGGTCTAAATAATTACATTTTCCACACAATTCAGAATAGGGCATTGGCCCTATTAAGGTTCTTGGGATGCTGCATGGCAGGAACACACTGAATTTCCCAGGCTAGGTTCTTGGGATGCTGCACCGCAGGGGCACTTGACCGGGACAGGAGTTGCAAGGTTTTAACAACAAATACCCTCACACAAAGATGTAAAAGGAGGCAATAGCCCAAATAAGGTCCTTGGCATGCCTTAAGGCAGGGACACACAATTGCCTGGACTGGGTCCTTGGGACTCCTCATGGCAGGGACACCTAAGCCAAACAAAGAGTAATAGGTGGTCAGCGCTGGCAGTCATGCCACCAGAGCCCAAGCATGGCATCATGGCCAAGAACGCCACACATTAGGTAGCAGGGGAAGCCTCAAAGCCACGAATTGCTGTACCAAGTAGCAACAGAAGGAGAGCTGTCACTGCATCCAGAAAGTGATTTATGACAACCTTTCTAACAAGAGACATGGTGACTGTGAGGATGAGGCATGTTTAATTAAGTTGCGATTTAATAGGCAATAAAGTTACAAGTACAGGCATGAGCATTTATGAACTAATGCTTTTCATTACAATACAAGACAACCAATGCTGGACATGTGATAGAGCGTTCCGTCCTAATAAATTACCTGTATTTGGACGCTCTTGGGTCGATGAATCTTTTGACCAAGTGGGGCTCTCTTCACCCGAGATTAGTCAATTTAATCAAATCAATAATCAATAACGAACATAAGCAATGCCCTGATCAACATAACACTTCACAATTAATCCAGAAAACATTTCGGCGAACCATGACCTTTCGGCCATGAATAACCACACCAGTTCATTCAAAGTTAATGAATTTATTTCCCTATATTAACAAAGCTAGCACGATATAAATGTATCTCAACACCAAATGATATATGTAAATGAACATTAATAGCTGTCCATAACGGCGAAAAAGATGCAATCTATGCAGCATTTGAATAACAATGCATTCGATAATAGCAACGCAAACCACTAAAACTATAATCTGTAATGGGCTAATTGCATACATTAGTCAGCATAACAAGGTCTCAAATTGCATCGTGCAACAAATGAATCCTCATCTAACCTCAAATTAGCATCTGCATGTGGGACTTCATGCAAAAAACAATTTAGCAACATTGATTTGGAAAACTCCTGACTAGGGCTCTTATAAAAAATCAGCAGCAATGTACATTTTCCTTTCATATTTACCAAATTCAATCAGCATTCAAGGAAGTCTTCGTCTCACAGGTACCGGTTTCGATCAGCATGGGACGGGGGCAAGGGGCAGGGTGGACGGGGCAATTGCCTCACAGCGGCAAGATAAAAGGACAAAACTACTACTTTATGCAAAGGGGCAGATCAAAGTTAAAGTCTCTAGAGCGAGAATTACTTAAAGTCTCTTTCTCTCGATTAGAGAAAGCATCAAAGTCTCATTCAAAATGGCGTCGAACATCAATTGGCATCGTAGAAGATGGCAAAATGACGAGGTCGGCAAGATGGGCCATAATGGCTGCAATGGGCAATAATGTCCTCAATGGGTGCAGTGGGTAATAGCCAATGGCTAATGGCTGCTTTCTTCTTGTGCACCAGGTTTAAATAATCAACAGTTCAAATCCAGTAGGGTCTTCCATTGGAGGGTTCATAGGTTGGCTTCAAATTGTCCAATCAAAAACAACAATTTACAAGCTTCTACCTAGGCATACATTATCCTTGGAGTCGGGAACGTAAGTTGCAACATATTTTACCAATTAACTCATTTTCAGAGCTTCCATTGTCTGCACCTGCAGATTGACCTTGAAGCAAAGAAGAAGATGCCAGGCTGGCACGAAACCTTAAAGATAAGCATGTGAACCGATCTCACTGGAAAAGTACAGCTTCAAGCAAGAATACACGTTTTATTAGCACATTAGAAAAACACGAGCATCTAAACCGTGAGACAAGGCAACTAGGCCGAAGCCTCCACTAAAGTTATGCTAAGTTAAAACATTTCAAACAAGCAAATCATGGCACATGTTTACGGTTATGTCAGATTAGTACAATTCTAATACATCACGTTATATAAAGCACGCTTATAAATGTTGGCGAACTACTCTGAGGGCACATTTGTCCCCGTACAATCTTTATTAGTTCGGTTAAAGTCACACTTGATTATTGCGGCACTACGTTTATGCGCTAATAAATGTAAAACCTTCGTTTCTGCGTCATCACATGTTAATGATCGTGGATATCATGATAACCTACGTACCACTTTGATGTTAATAAACTGCTGCCGTCCCACCACCACAACATCTTTTGTCTCTTGGTATCCTTAGTTGATAGATAGGAAAAGCAGTGGGGGGGGGGCCTCCAGCAGTTCTTCTCACAGCAGGGATGAGTGAGGACTTACTCGAACATTGTGTATGTTGGGATAGAATTTGACAATTATTACATAGAACAACAACCAATGATTGAGTCTTCTACTATTACAATGGACGAAAGTCATGGATATATACACTGGTTAGAAAACCTGGAATACCATCAAATTTAGGAGGTTGAACTTGATTTGCACCATTACATTTGAGAAATGCAATTAAGGAAATTTCCCTAGACGTAGAGCCTGGAAGAAGGGGGTTTCCGCAAAACACGTTGGCTGCTATCATCGAATTTTCAAGGCAGAAATTTTAATTATATGTTATCTGGAACTGTGCCAATCTATTATATGCAACCGTGTTGTGAATTTTAATACTCAGGATTTATCATAGTCATTCTAAAAAACAGTCGTTTTTGATATATTGGTTTGTTGATTCTGATAATATTCAGTTGAGAAATACTTCTGTTGGCTCCTTCCTGAAATGAATGTAAAGTAACTGTTAAAATGTGACCAGTGTGGTTTTCTGGTGTCTTTCTGGGTAGAGGATTGCAGGGCCATTTTCCACTGACAATAAAACACTTCTTCTCTGTATTTATCTATGTATGCCTGTATCTATGTGGTGTTTTTAGAGCACCGAGTTAGACAAAAGGGAGCAAAGCTCTGTACAGGGTCAAAGATGAGCATAAAGTAGATGAGCCTTTGCTAAATTGGAGCAGTGTTGAGCTGTCATGATGGATACAAAGATGTAGTTACAGACCTTAGTTGTACAGATGGAAAAAGCCCACTGCCTTGTTTTCCCTTTTTACTAAATCTTAGTCTGCAGTCGAATGGTGTCCTGTTGTCATCAATAAGACTTCTGATGGGGTCCTCAGAGCAGGTTCGGTGTCTGCTTGTCCAGGTCTTGGTATGCCAGAAGCAAGGGTGACCCCTTTTACTATCCACATTTCCTCTGACACTTATGAGCACCCAGCAGAAAGGTGCCACCCACAAGAAGCCTAAATGAGGAAAAAACAGCAGGCACAAACCTCCTAAGATGATAGAGCTCCCAGAAGTAGTTGTCAAGGCTTAAAGGACAAGATGAATCAACCTGACTGTGAAACAACAATGAAAATGCAAATGAACAATGAAGGGCAAAGTACTGGAAAAGGCTGGAAAATGACAAAAAGGAAAAAGTTGAATTCGGGAGTGAGAGAACACTATGATAAGACTCGAAGTATTGCCACGCCCTGGAAGTCAGGAAGGAGAGGAGCCCTAACGAGGAAAAAAACATCTTACAAAAAACCTCTTAAGAAGGTGGAGCTCCCAGAAGTAGTTGTCAAGGCTCAAAAGACAAGATGAATCAACCAAACTGCAAAACAGCAATGGCTAGGCACAGTAACAAGTAAAGGAAAAGGTTGGGAATTGAAAAACAGTAGAAAGAGAACAATATGAGAACACTCGAAGTGCTGCAAAGCACTGGAAGTCAGGAAAAATCTCTCTTAAATAAGCCTAACCTAGGAAGAGGAAATAAAATCATAAAAACACCCCCAGAACTATTTGGGATGGTACTTGATCTGAAATGGTGGTGGCCATCTTGGATTATGCTTATACATAGGTCTCCAGAATCCCTACAGACAGATTATGGGAAGAAGAGTACAGCCTGGCCCTCCTATGCCTAGAAAAGTTCCTTGTCAGGCAGGCACCGAGGGACTAAGCATGAGGAGGTAAGTGTGGGGGGGGAGAAGCAGTGCCTCACTGGTGCTGCTGTGTGACTGCTGCAGCTCGTGCCTCAAGAAAGCAGCACATCTTGCTCACCTGCTTTGATCAGGCAAAGCACACACAGCTGGAGCAGCGAATCTCCTAGTTGTGGATGTTCCAGAAGCCACCAGAGACTGTGAGCTTGTCTAAAAGTAAAAACATAGGTGCTGCTCCTGATGCCTTTGTAAATGATTCAGTTGGTTTTGAAGACAGTGTAGGCAAGGGGAGTCAATGGATTTCCATCACGATGGAAGGTGATGTAATCAACCTCTTCTTAAAGCCAGGCATTTGTCCTTGTCGCCGCTGAGTGGTTGATACCAGTCATTCTGGAAGGGCAAATGATCTGCAGTAAAGTGTTCTTCTGGTGGTAGAAGTCCACTGAGAGCACTCTTTACAGCATTTGTACCCCCCCCCTCCAGACTTCATTTCATGGATGTAGATTTATGCAAATAAGATCAACCTACTTTCAATGCTGGTGCTGTAACACCGTCTCGTGTTAGTCTTGAGGGAGCGTAGCTCTTATATTCAAAATTAACATGAAATGTTTATGAACTAATGCATAATAATGTCACATAGAAAATGTATTAATGTGTTTTTGCTAAACGTGCGCTTGAAATGTGCCCACGAGGAGTGGCCGCCAAGGTATACGATGATTAATGAAATTGACTAATGATGAAATTATGATGCGTTAATAAATAATTTTACACTAATATTAAGAGTTATATGTGAAAGTTTTGCTAATAAATCGCTAGGCCGTAGTTAGCATGAATTGGGGCCTAGCTGCCCGGTTTCATATTAAATGTGTTTTTCTAACGTGCAGTGTGCTGACTTGCTGAAGGACATGTACTCGTACTTTTCCAAAGCTAGAAGATGAGTGTAACCGTAGTAGATCCGTTCTCATGAAATTCGACTTGCTCAAGGAAACATTTTTGCTGAATGCAACAGTGTAGACTCGTTACAGGTACAAGGTCGCCTAAACCGGTACAGACAATGGAACTACTGACTGGGGATGCGAGAGGACCACGAGAGTATGAAATCATACCGGACATTCTACCTGCTGGAGGCATCAATCACAAGAACCAATAAACTACGTGAGAACTGTTATGAGGTGACAATTTTGATGGCACGTCTGGAAACCCATTGGATGGAGATAGTGGGGTGCCAAACCTGCCCAATTAAAATTAGGGGACTGTACAACAGAAAAGGGATAAAAACCTTTGACACGAGGAGCCATGAGGGGAGATGCCATTTCGAACTCTTGCTATTACCCAGACACTTTGCCACTTTGCCTAAAGATCTGGCTGTTTGACTCTTCAAACTATCCTCACCCTTACCTTGCCCGTTCTATACTTCTCCTCCTTATGAGGGAAGTGTTCCTTCTTACCCATCTTGCTGAATTCCTTGCTGATGGTGAATCAACTGATGTCCTGAGGATGAAGATTGACTCTGTATGCTGACCCATTACGGAGGGTAACTATATGATGATGAAATTGTAATTGTCTGTTTGCCTTTCCTTTCTAGGTACCAACTGCTTCTTTTGACAGAGACCATAGTTAGATGTTCTCTAAATTTGTGTTACCAAATTGTTTTGCATGAAGCCTAACATGCCAATGCTAATTCGATGTTAGTTAAGGAGTTCACTAACCGGACGCAAATAGACAAATGACTGAATCAATGCTTTGTTGAATAATGCGCTAATGATACTCTGCTAAGGTTAAGCCATGTTGACGTTCTGCTATGTTCTAATGTTCACAATCTTTGCTTTGATTACATCTTACTCGAGTTGCCATATTATGACAATGTTGATGTGTTTCATGGTTTTGAGACTAATAAACTTACTAGTAGAATTGTAATCAATAGGGAATGAACATCATAAAATCGTACTAAACTGGTGTGGTTATTCATGACTGAAAGGTCATGGTGGTTTCCGAGTCTTATTGATAACGTTATTGACTTGTTGATTGACATGTTGATCAGTTATCTCGTCTTAAGGTGTCTTCAATCAGGGTCAAAAGATTCATTGGCCTAAAACGAGTCCCAGAGTGAATAAATTAGCTAGAGAGGGACGTGTTAGCAGTTCCAATGGTGGAAAGAGTAAGGGCAGTATTTTCATGTTCTTTCTCTGGATAGTTTATCAGTGATGTAAGGGCATGCCTCCACCTAGATGCGCGGGAGTGTATTGGGGTGGTCGTCACCCTACCACTGAAGTGGAGGTAGTTGTATCTGCATTCTTTTGTACTGAATTGCAATATAGCATTTACATGATGTCCCATAGCCCGATGACCTCTTGAAGCATTTCTGCGTCCTGGAGTAAGATACTGCTCCATTCACTATGAACGACTGTTAAAGTGCGGTTTTGTAGAGGGCCTCATGTCAGAAGCCTTTCGGTGTTGGGAATGAGAATCAGAGGAGTGCTTCTTGCTCTGAAGCACAGAGTAAAACAGAGGTGTGAGAGATACAGAGTTGACATTACATTTACTTACCATCTTCACGTAAGAAACTACTCTGTTTATACACACGGCTAGTAGTGAGGGATTCTAGTTGGACGTATGCAAGGAATGTTTTGGTGTCATGGGTAAGGTTTGGCATGATGCTTTACACTATTTGCGGCTAACTTGTTGTTTAATAATGTTTTACTCCTTTACACCATTGCAAGAAATCGCGAAAGGACAACTCACTCCCATCACATTTCCCACTCTGTTCACAGTGTCACACTGAAAGTCATCAAGCACAGTGATGAAGGAGGCCTTTGGCCTAGGAAATGTAAAGGAGCAGCACATATGTTGAGCAGCTGAAAATAAGTCACCAAAAGAAAAAAAAATCAGGATTGTGATTTTAAGATGCGATATTTCAACACGTCATTCTGTTAGAGTGGAATAATTTTACTTTTTGAAAAGGGAATAATAACTCTATTAAATGCCCATGAAAAATTAAGATGTACGTGGTAAACCCAGCAGAGGTATTATATGAACTTGGAAATGACAGCCTATGCATGGCCTTCCTGCTGAGCCTTAAACAATTAAATTGCACAGCTTCCATGCATATATAATTGCGATTTCAAGCATAATTTAAATTGGGAGTGCTGTGAAGTACTATTAATTTAAGTAATAATCAGATCTCTAAAATAGGAAGTAATAACAGCCGTCCAGCTGTATGCATTTCATATTCTAATAATATTTTTACTCCAGAGACTAAGAATTATCTTCCTGAGTGTGGGGTCATTGTTTCTTTCCCTATCCCTCATTAGAAGGTTTTTTTCATGATAGTGATGGACTGGAAAAAAAGATGACACTGTCCACCTTAAATAGGATGGGCAGTGTAATGTCCTTCTTTCAATGGCCTCTAGTCTGTTGAGCTATCGAAGGAAGTTTTTCGTCAACGACAAAGGGGGCTCAGTCAATTAAAAATCTAAGGTCTGTCCATCTCTTAATGAGGGGGTGGAGCTATAGATTGGGGGACTGTGTAACCCTTCACCTTTGCAACAGAGTGCTCTGTCCATCAAACTCTTAATCGAGCCCAGAATGGTCATTGGCAAATTCTTTTCTCAAGATCCCTGCACAGCCAAATGACAAGGACGCAGATGTGGATTTCTACATCAGGCTGTGGTCAGAAAGAGGTTCTGCCTGCCACTTCACTGAAAGCAACAAAGGTTTTATTCTGGTAGCTAAGTGCCATGATGCAAGATTTACTTCGAGGCTCCAGGGTGAAGAAGAAAAGTTTTTCCTATAAGATTGACACTTGGTTTTAAATTCTGTAGGGCCACATGTGGTGTAACACATGGACCCTGACTCTGGAAAGACTTTGATCTACTGACCTATAGGAGAAGAATCAGGAAGGAAACTGACCTAAGAAGATCCAACACTTCTCCCAGAGTTGGAGTACTCTGGGACCAGTTGCAGATTGATGGCTTGGTCTGGATATGCTTCACAGGGGCCCTAATTTGTCTACCATAGTACCTCTAGGAATATCACTGCTGCTCCCAGAACTCCTCTACTAGAAGTACCCTCCAAGGGTTCTTCAGATGTGATTCAGCTAAAGCTATCTCAGTGCAAACCTCAATTATACTTAAGCTGCCTTATCAGTACAAAGGAAATTGGGGGTTGGCACATGTGCAAACGTTGTTAGTCACCAATCACCACAGAAACCTGCCATGGCTACAACATTCAAACGAAGGACGGTGGGGCCAGAAACTGTGGGGTGGGGCGTAAGGTGGGGAGTCTGTGGGGCAGAGACTCAGGTTATAGGATGCAGCTACCAACCTATACTGTCACACACAAAGAAGCTCTCTGCTCTAGACATGCATGAAATTACTTCTGTACAGTGTAGTTGAATAACGTTTAATGTTAATGATGCACTTCACTCACTGTTAATATAAGGAAAGACTTGTCTTTATCTTAGCTTGCCTGTGGGTAAGTATACTGCTGAACCATTGAACAAAATGTAGTCTGCACTGCTTCAAAATGGGAAAGAGGAGCCTTCGCTGGATCAAAACCTCATGAACAATATTAAATGTGTCAGTGGCTATACAGGGGTAAATGGGCTCCCAGCATACGAACATTTCCAGATGTGGTTCTGCTTTGTTCTATGGGAACTCATAAGGAAGTAGAATGGAAAGAAGTTTTTGCTAGTCCTCAATTTCTAAATTATTTCCTAGGAAAACCTATAGATGAATACACGTATGAGTACGTGAAAACCCTACAACAGGCTTAGATTACAGACAGTTTCAGTTTTTAGACTGTAATTTAAATAACCAATCCCAGTCTTTAGGAGGAAAGTCGTATGATGAATCTCTGAACAATATTGTCCTATATTTCCAGAAGCGTTTTGCTATTCCAGCGTTCACCCTTTTTATATTTTATGTGCATTTTCTACTGGGAACCTGAAGTGGTGGGTTTTTTGGGAATATTTGGTCAGGATGTTTTGGCAGTAATGCGCAAGTGGCCACATCCTAAATCCAGGATTTTTTCGCAATTTTAAAAATCGGTGTCTATCTTGGTTCTTGTAGATTCCACACCGTCAATAAATACAAGCATGTAAAAATTGCCAAAACAGAAGAAATTGACCCCTTGCCGAACAGTAATTTTCACCTATGATAAGCTTATAATAAAACACATATATTTTATGCATATGTACATTGCATTTGAGATACAAACGGTTGTTTTTTGCAAATATCCATTTCTTTCTTGGTTCTTGCACTATCCCAATTTATAGAGATCGGATTTTCGCTGCTATGTTCTCAGCTAATGTGTTTTGGACCTTAACAGTTGGAACACTTTGGATTTTTTCAAGGCTGTTGTTATTAACTGAGAATTCTCAGAGATATGTGACAATAATTAATAAATATTTTCACTTAAGTTTTCCTTGCTACATTCAAGACAATGGGGGTCATTTTGACCCTGGCGGTACGGGACCGCCAGGGCTAAAACGACGGAAGCACTGTCAACAGGATGGCGGTGCTCCCAGGCGTATTACGACCGCGGCGGAAGCGCACCGGTCGCACCGCCGGGGCCGGCGGTATTCCGCCACTTTTGCCCCGGCGGTGATAATCCGCCTGGGCAGCGCTGCTTGCGAGTCGCCGAGTCCCCGACCGCCAGCCTTTTTCTGGCGGGTTGCACCGCCAGGAAAAGGCTGGTGGAACGGGGAGTCGTGGGGCCCCTGGGGGCCCCTGCACTGCCCATGCCACTGGCATGGGCAGTGCAGGGGCCCCCTGACAGGGCCCCATGCAACTTTTCACTGTCTGCTATGCAGACAGTGAAAAGCGCGACGAGTGCAACTGCACCCGTCGCACGGCCGCAACACCACCGGCTCAATTTGGAGCCGGCTCCTATGTTGCGGCCGTGATCCCCGCTGGGCCGGCGGGCGGAAACCAGGTTTCCGCCCGCCGGCCTAGCAGGGATCTCCAAATAGCCACGGCGGGGGTGCGGCCGCATTGGCGGCCGCGTGGCGATCAGATCTTGGCGGGCGGCTGATGCCACCCGCCAAGGTCGTAATGACCCCCAATATCTGGTGCATCACTACACTACTCAAGGCATAGCATACAGAGCACGTGTTTAGAGCCAAAAAAAATACAATTGGGTGGTTCGGTGTTTAGTGAATCAAACAATTTTCTTATATTCTATGGTCTAAAACGAGGGTGATTGAGGGATAGCCTGAGGGCTGTAAAAAGGGCAGGTTAGTAATATTGTATGGCCACAGAAATGTGTTAACAAGCTAATTGAGGAATAGTTACCAAATGATGGCCCTCATTACAACCCTGGCGGTAAATGCCGCTTACAGCCATGCAGAAGACCGCCAACATACCGCTGTGCACGCGGAATTCCGCTACAGCTATTACGACCCACAGCTTGGAATCCGCCATAATACAGACACCCACACAAGTCCACCACACCAAAGGTCAGTGATAAACTGGCGATAACAAAACCCACACCATCACGCCAACAGGAATATGCCCACAGTATCACGACCGACAAATCCACGCAGCGGTCTTTCAACCACGGTATTCCATTGGCGGTACACACCGCCGCGCACAAAATACACACACATTTACAAAACACCATCACATTGGACAAATCGAAATACACACACCTGATACACATACACACACCACACCCACACACCCAATCCAATGTAAAACACAAACCCACATCACCCACAAACCCTTACTACCAGAATTCTGATACCACGCCAGAGAGAGACACCACCATAAACAACACCAACATCCACAGACACACAACACCATCACTTACACAACATCCACGCACCTCAAACAACACACAACACATCCCCTCAAACATCACAACACACACCACCTCACACATCATCCACACCACATCATGGCACCTCAACGACACCCCAGGTTCTCTAAGGAGGAGCTCAGGGTCATGGTGGAGGAAATCGTCTGTGTAGAGCCCAGCTATTCGGAGCACAGGTGCAGCACACCTCCATTGCAAGGAAGATGGAGCTATGGTGCAGAATTGTCGGCAGGGTCAACGCAGTGGGACAGCATCCCAGAACACGGGATGACATCAGGAAGAGGTGGAACGACCTACGGGGGAAGGTGCGTTCCGTGGTCTCCAGACACCAGATTGCTGTACAGAGGACTGGCGGTGGACCCCCACCTCCTCCCCCACAACTAACAACATGGGAGGAGCAGGTCTTGGCAATACTGCATCCTGAGGGCCTCGCAGGAGTAGCAGGAGGACTGGACTCTGGTAAGTCAAAGCTTTACTACTATATCCCCCACCCTACCTGCATGGCATCACATACTCCCTCCCTCACCCTCATCTCCATCACTCCAACACCTCATATACGCCCCACTATCACAGCCCACCCATCTCAACATCAAGCCCTGCATGCAACACCAAAGCATGAACACCCATCACCAAAGCATGTCCACTACAGATACCCACACAGACCCCAATCCAAATATCACACAAGGACCAAGACAAGAATGCAAGCACTGGAGTACAGGGTCACTCACCCATTGCACACAGTGGCACACACAGATGCAATAATCATGCCTTTACACCCCTGCAGGACCCCTACCCAACGTCACCGGACAGGAGGTTCCAGACATGTCCACTCCACCCACAGAAGAGGCCCACAGTGATGACAGCAGCTCTGTCCAACTGGATCTAGATCACCAGCCCGGCCCATCTGGGACCTCGGGACAGTCGGTTCCCCACACACTGGCACATGCCACCACAGAGCCGCCCCCCTCAGGAAACACCAGCACAGCACCCAACCAGCGGGCCCATACCTCTGTCCCCAGGACACGTCAAGCAGCAGTGTGTCCACTACTACAGGGAACCCAGGCTAACCCACCACCCCAAGAACAGCAGGGACCTGGGGGCAGTGGGAGTGGGCACACGGTTCAGGGGCAGAGGCCCAGGAAAACTGGGGAACTGGAGGGCTGCTGTGCGACAGGGGGAAGACAGGCCCAGGGAACTCACTCTCCACAAGGCCCTCTCCAACATCATGGGAGCCTACAATCATTCCCAGGAGATGATGGCAACGGTACTGGCCAGGTTTCAGGAGACCCAGTGGCTGCAGGAGGAACAGTATTTGGGGTTCAGGGAGGAACTCAAATCCATCAATACCACCCCGGGCACCATTGTAGGGGTGCTGAAGGACCTCGTGAACACCAGGAGGGACACTGTGGCACAACAAGGGGCCCTTGACACTAGCCTGGACGATGAACTGCCCACCACCTCCGCTAGTGGACAGGGGGCACCGCCACAGGACCACGACACCAGCACCTCACCCCCTGCAGACGGAGAACCACCCCGCAAGTGGTCCCTGAGATCCAGAACAAAGACAGAGAACAATACCAAGACCCCCACCAAGAAATGAGACCACCCTGAATATCATCCTTCTGTCCCACTTTGTCACCCTGTCCATTCTTAAACTGCCCTAGCTCCACTTCTTATGCCCCTTTGGACAATGCACCTGTGAGACTAATAGACTGGACTCTGCCATGGACATTCCTCCACCATCACCCCTGACCATTTTACAACCCCTCCACTATTTAGCACTTAAATAAACACCCTTAAATCACAAAACAATCTGGAGTCAGTCTGTGCTTTCACAATTGTGTATTTGCAATAACTGAGGTAAATAGCACTGTCCATTGTATTGTCAACATACCTATGTCACACAGCTCTAGTCCATGAGGTAACATAGCAGAGGTCACACAGTGGGACACACATCTGTGAAATTGAAAGGGAAAGTGACAAATCAGGGTCCATACACTGGGTGAAAGTGACAGACAGATGAGAGGTCGAACAATTTTAACAGATGTAGGAGGCAGTGATGTCTTCTTACCTGTGTCTCACTGGAAGTATTGGATCACGGTGTT
Organism: Pleurodeles waltl; assembly: GCF_031143425.1. Lineage (NCBI taxonomy): Eukaryota > Metazoa > Chordata > Amphibia > Caudata > Salamandridae > Pleurodeles > Pleurodeles waltl. The sequence goes on from NC_090443.1 coordinate 905,198,788, forward strand.
TCTGTTGTCTATGTCCTCTTCTTCTGCCTCCTCTTGTTCACTGTCCACAGGCTCCACAGCTGCCACAACACCTCCTTCAGGACCATTCTCCTGCAGAAAAGGCACATGCCGTCGCAAAGCCAAGTTGTGCAGCATACAGCAGGCCATGATGATCTGGCACACCTTCTTTGGTGAGTAGTATAGGGAACCACCTGTCATATGTAGGCTTTGGAACCTGGCCTTCAGGAGGCCAAAGGTCCTCTCTATAACCTCCTAGTTCGCCCAGGTGCCTCATTGTAGCGTTCCTCTGCCCTTGTCCTGGGATTCCTCACTAGGGTCAGTAGCCATGACAGGTTGGGGTAGCCAGAGTCACCTGCAAGTGTCGAGGGACAACTGTTAGACACACACTAACCCTTAGGGACAACCCCAGACCCAGACAACTATTCAGACTGTATAGGGTCCGTGTCCTCACCTAATAGCCACACACGGTGCCTCTGGAGTTGCCCCATCACATAAGGGATGCTGCTATTCCTCAGAATGTAAGCGTCATGCACTGAGCCAGGAAACTTGGCGTTCACATGGGAGATGTACTGGTTAGCCAAACACACCATCTGCACATTCATAGAATGGTAACTCTTCTGGTTTCTGTACACCTGTTCACTCCTGCGGGGGGGACCAAGGCCACATGTGTCCCATCAATGGCACCTATGATGTTGGGGATATGTCCCAGGGCATAGAAGTCACCTTTCACTGTAGGCAAATCCTCCAACTGAGGGAAAACGATGTAGCTGCGCATGTGTTTCAGCAGGGCAGAGAACACTCTGGACAACACGTTAGAGAACATTGGCTGGGACATCCCTGATGCAATGGCCACTGTTGTTTGAAAGGACCCACTTGCCAGGAAATGGAGTACTGACAGGACCTGCACTAGAGGGGGGATTCCTGTGGGATGGCGGATGGCTGACATCAGGTCTGGCTCCAACTGGGCACAGAGTTCCTGGATTGTTGCACGATCAAGTCTGTAGGTGACTATTACATGTCGCTCTTCCATTGTCGACAGGTCCACCAGCGGTCTGTACACCGGAGGATGCCGCCATCTCCTCACCTGCCCCAGCGGATGTGCTCTATGGATGAGAACAGCGATCAGAGGGTCAGCCAGCACTGAGGTACAAAATAAACAACTTTATTGCACACATTTGTCAATCTGCTATGTGCCTGTCTTAGTGTGCATGCAAGGCCTATATATGTGTGACGCATTTAAAATGAATGCCATGTGGCCCCCTGAAATGGCTGCTGCCTGACCTGTAATGTGGGACAAGGGAATATGAGGTAACTGCGCTGGCGTTGTTCACCGTCGCGGTAGGTGGTCGAAGACCGCAGCGCAATCCTGCATTGGTTAACATTTGACCCTATGGGTCCCAGGAGCCAATGACGATGTACGCCGGCGGTGACGGTATGCATCGCCGGCGGAAGTGACCGCTATTTTCTGTCTGTTCACTCACTTGATGCCTGATCTTTGACAGGAGAGGACCTACACTGCAAGTGCTGATGTGACCTCAGTCTGGAAGCGACAATGGCTCAAGTGTCTGGGGAAAGGGCCCCTGCCATCACATCGGAGGAGTTGGAGAAGCTAGTGGATGGCTTCCTCCCCAGTACACGCTACTCGACGGTCCTCCAGACAAACAGGTGAGTGCACTGTGAGCATGCTGTATGGGCAATGCCTGTTTGGAGTGGTGTGGATGGGAGATAGGGGGGGGAATGAGGCATGCATGAAACGATGGTGAGTGGATGTGCGTCAGGGCAAGGGTGGGAACGTGGGCCAATGACTGCGACGGTCCAGATGGTTATTGTTTTTCCTTTTCCCCTGTACTATTCTTGAAGGTCAGCGCCCACCAGAAAAGGGATATTTGGCGTGCCATCGCCAAGGATGTCCTGGCCGTGGGGGTCCACCAAACACAGAGCACCCACTGCCGGAAAAGATGGGAGGACATTCGCCGCTGGAGCAAGAAGACGGCGGAGGCCCAGCTGGGGATGGCCTCCCAATGTGGGAGGGGTGCCCGTCGCACCATGACCCCCCTGAAGTTCCGGATCCTGGCGGTGGCGTATCCAGAGTTGGATGGGCGCTTGAGGGCATCACAGCAGCCACAAGGGGGTGAGTACACTCACATCCATCTGATTCAGTGCGCATTGGAGGTGTCTGGGTGGGGGAGGTGGGCTGTGGGTTCGCCTACGCTAGGGCGAGCCTTGTAGGCAAGGACCCTTAGTGAGGCAGGCTCAGTGGCACCCCATCCCCACCAGTGGTAAGAGCCATCTACACCTAGTCAGGCTCCTGTGACTTGCATGTGTGCAGCAATCGGGTATAGGCCTTGTACCCCATGTTCCTGTCATCAATTAGGGAAGCTGTGTCTGTAGTGTCCGCCAAAGGTAGCGGTATTGCATGCACTGAACATGTCTTTCTACTTCCCCCCCCTTTGTGGTCTCCCTGTTCTTGTGTGCATTAGCATCATCAGGCAGAGGAGCTGTGCCAACGGAGCAGGAGGGAGCTGCATCCCACATGGCCCTGGAGGGCGAGACTACGGACTCAGAATTCACCAGTGCGACGGAGGGCGGGGGAAGCTCCACGGCGGGGACAGGAGCTGAGACCAGCGTCACAGACTCCTCCTCTGATGGGAGCTCCCTTGCGGTGGCGGGCCCCTCTGTGCCCACCGCTTCTACAGGTACAGCCGCCACCCCCCCACCAGCACCGCCCTCCCAGCAGCCCCTCAGCATGTGCCCCGTGGCCGCTCACCCAGGAGGGTGGGCATCTCCTTCGCCCCAGGCACCTCAGGACCTGCCCCAGTCAGCCCTGCTGCCCTCAGTGAGAAGGCTATTGACCTCCTCAGATCCCTCACTGTTGAGCAGTCTACCATTCTGAATGCCATCCAGGGTGTAGAGAGGCAGTTGCAACAGACAAATGCATACCTGGAGGGCATTCATTCTGGCCAGGCAGCCCAACAGTGAGCATTTCAGACTCTGGCCTCAGCACTGATGGCAGCCATTGTCACTGTGTCCAACCTCCCCCTCCAACTTCATCCACCCAGACCCAATCCCCAGTACCTCAGCCTATCCAAAGCACACCATCAGACCAGCATGCACACACCTCAACACACAAGGGTAGCTCTGGCAAACATAAGCACCACACATCCCAAAGGCACTGTTACAAGCATCATACCCATGCAGACATACCAACATCCACTGCCTTGACTGTGTCCCCCTCCTTCACGTTTCCCTCCTCCCTCCCTGTCACGTCTCCACTCACACCTGCATGCACTACATCTTCAGCCACTACCTCCATCACCAGCACGCCCATCGCCACACACCGCTCACGTGCACTCACCACCCCCACTACGATTCACACATCCCCTGTGTCCTCTCCCAGTGTGTCTGTTAGCCCTCCTCCCAAAGTATACAAACGCGGTCACACACCCACCCAACACCCATGCACCTTCACCCAAAGTCAGCAAACGAACACCTCCTACAACCACTACCTCTTCCTCCACTCCCAAACCCCCTCCATCTACCTGTCCCAGTGTGTCTAAAAAACTTTTCCTGTCAAACCTTGACCTCTTCCCTTTACCTCCCCCACCCCTTCCGTCCCCTAGGGCCCGCCTTTCCAGGTCCCAACCCAGCACCTCAGCCACCACATCACCGGGAACAGTGGTGCCAGCAGTAACCAGCTTCTGGAGTGTGCCAAGCAGCAGGGCAGCCAGTGTCCCAAGGAGCGAGGCCAAGGACATTCCCCCACCTCCAAAACAAAAGAAGTTGGCCACAGCCAGGATGGAGAAGGCCTAAACACCTGCCACCAAGGGCTCAGCCAGGACAACAGTTGGGAGTGGCAAGACAGCTGCGCCACCATCCAAGGTGAGGAAGGGCCAGAGAAAGAAAGGGAAGTCGCCGCCAACCTGCACAGCGGACAAGACCGCCACTGGCACCGCCACATGCACCGCCGCCACGGGCACCGCCACCACGGGCACGGCCGCCAGCACCCAGGATACTGTGCCCTTCACCTGCACCACAGACACTGTGCCCTTCAGCAGCAGAAAGCTCAGGACACCGCTGCCTCAGCAAGCTCAGTGAGCCCCCCACCAGCACCGCCACTCAGGACACCGCCGCCAGCAGCAAGCTCAGTGAGCCCCCCACCAGCACCACTGCTCAGGACACTGCCGCCAGCAGCAAGCTCAGTGAGCCCCCCACCAGCACCGCCGCTCAGGACACCGCCACCAGCAGCAAGCTCAGTGAGGCCGCCACCAGCACTGCCGCTCAGGACACCGCCACCAGCAGCAAGCTCAGTGAGTCCGCCACCAGCACCGCCTCTCAGGACACCGCCGCCAGCAGCAAGCTCAGTGAGCCCCCCACCAGCACTGCCGCTCAGGACACCGCCGCCAGCAGCACGCTCAGTGAGCCCCCCACCAGAACTGCTGCCCAATGAGTGCCACAAGCACTGCCGCTACTGAGCCCGCCGCCAGCACTGCCAGCGGCCACGCCACATCCTGTGCCAGTGGGACAACCGCAGACATGGCTGCCATCCCCAGTGGTCATTCGTACGAGACTGGTGGTCAGTTCCAGGGGCCTGGACTGCTTCCATGTTGCCCCACTGTCAGTGGAGTGTCAGATCCACTACCTCAGTCCTTGGCAGGATGAAGCACTCTGGGCACAAAGCCCCCTCCAGAACCAGTGGAGAAAGGCATCTACTACCTAAGTCCTTGGCAGGATGAAGCACTCTGGGCACAAAGCCCCCTCCAGAACCAGTGGAGTATCACATCCACTACCTCAGTCCTTGGCAGGATGAAGCACTCTGGGCACAAAGCCCCCTCCAGAACCAGTGGAGAAAGGCATCCACTACCTCAGTCCTTGGCAGGATGAAGCACTCTGGGCAAAAGCCCCCTCCAGAACCAGTGGAGAAAGGCACCCACTACCTCAGTCCTTGGCAGAATAAAGCACTCTGGGCAAAAAGCCCCCTCCAGAACCAGTGGAATATCACATCCACTACCTCAGTCCTTGGCAGGATGAAACACTCTGGGCACAAAGCCCCATCCAGAACCAGTGGAGAAAGGCATCCACTACCTCAGTCCTTGGCAGGATGAAGCACTCTGGGCACAAAGCCCCCTCCAGAACCAGTGGAGACTGTTATCCACTTGAGAGACTGTGGCTTTGCACTCCCCAGGATAAAGCAGTGGGTAAACCACCCACTGGAGAGACTTGAGAGACTGTGGCTTTGCAGAGAAATGGCACTCTCACATCCCATTTATTTTTCCGCCGGCCTGTTGGCGGTATTACCACCGCTTTAACACCGACAGCCAGGGTTGTAATGAGGGCCAATGTTTCTACTCGGTCTGTTGGAGGAAAGGTGGGTAGTCACAATTTTGAAAAAAATAATTGAGTAAAGTGAAAGAGTAGTGTCCAGCATCTTGTGTAAGGGTGTTAGGTATAATTAATCCATTGCGTGAGGTAATCACAGATGGATTGTTGGATCTGATATCTTTGGCATGGTTTTCCCTAGCTTTTTGTCTTCATTCCTGCTGTTTTTTTTGCTGACTTAGTTTTTGCTGGCCTTAGGACTCTTCACACTATGTCACTGTTAACCAATGCATGTGGCTCGACATGTGCCCAGAGCGTGTAAATTAAATGCTGCTAGGGGGCCTGCTGCACTGATTGTGCCATCCACTTTAAGAAACCCTTGAAACGTTTTTCAGCCCTGCCATTGCAGCCTGTGTGTGCAGATTTAAACTGCAATTTTGAACTGGCAAAATAAACCTTTTGCCAGATATAAAATGTCCTTTTTAGGGTCGAGCCTGCGTCGCATGCGCTTGCGGTAAGCGAGACGCTTTAGTAATTAAAAAGGGCTCGGAGCCCTGTCCACGTCACGTCAGTGTCTGTCATTGGCTTTTGGGCTTGCCTGTTAGAATGTGCTTGATTTCATTAGTGGAAGGCATGCACATGTCATGCCTTTTCCGGTGGATAGCCCTCCTCGAGCGCATCGACCAAGTACAAAAAGCATGCGAGGCTCGCTGTTTTCTGTCCAGCTCGTGGACTACTTTTTCTCTGTTTTCCCAGCACGATCTTGCTTGGCAGAAGTAGAGCGATTTACATAATATCGGCCCTGTTACACAGTTAATTGCACTTTTTCGGGTTACGTACATAAATGCACTTTTGCCGATAGGTTTCATTACCAGTGAAAAGTCAGGTTAGGAGTTTACAACTCTATCAGCTCTAACACGAGCAAACGCAAGACCCGTTGCAAATGCTTTTTATACATGTAAGTTACCCTTAGGCTAGACCCTAAATAGATTAGCAGGCAGTGTGCAGTGTATTTAAAAGGTGGGAAATTGTACTTTTAACTTTTACATATCCTGGTAGTGAAAAATCCAAGCCTGCCTCTCCCATAGAATAACATTCAGTCACTTTATTACATATAATAAGTGATAACTTTTGATTGGGAACAAGTAGGAAAGTCGAGTTTGAGCTGTAAAGAACTGTAATTTAAAACCCTCTTTAATGGTAAAGTTGGATATTAAGTCGCATTTCTGAGAATGCTACTTTTAGAAAGTTGCCATCTTCTTGTCCTGCTTGCAGCCTGTATCCTAGGTCACATAACAAGGTGTAGCTGGCAGATGGACTTTGTGTATTACTCCCAGACAGTGAGAAAAAGGGGGAATAGGTGTTGGCAGGATGGGCCATCTATGACTTGATAGGGGGCAGAGCTGTCAACTACCACACCCTACCACATTTGTACAACAAAAATACTGCCTAAGCAAACTCACAAAGGGTTTCACACTAGTCTTTTTTTCCTCAGACAAGCTAGGGCCAGGGCAGGGAGGTAGTAAATTCCATACACCTCTGTAGGTGGAGGACTGTAGAAGCTTCTCTCACTCAAAAGGGGCACCAGGTATAAATATTGGACCATCAGATCCAAATCTTCAGATCGCTTCTGGACCCCTGGATTTTGCCAGGAAGATGGACTGCCCTGCTGACCTTCTTGTTGACCAAGAACTGGTTTGCTGTCAAGGCCTGCTGTTGACATCCGAGAACTCTTCTGCTGATATGACTCGCCTTGCTAATCTAGTTTGCCTGTGTGGACCCAGAACTTTAGAAAATCTCCAAGGGTCAGTTGGCTGGCCCTCTGTTCAAGACACAGGGACTTAACAGGCTTCTTCGATGTCAATGCAGTTCCTGACTTCCTGATGCAGTGGCCATTGACCTCGGCCCAGCATAGCGTAGTTTGTCCTCAATGCCAGTATATTTCAGTGCAAGTCCTCTTAAGCTCCCGTCCTGTATCAGACCCATTCTCCATCGCAGTCAGCCTGAACTTATGACTTGGACTCAGTCTACTGACCAAATAAATGCTGTTGGCACTTTTTAGTGCTTGATTTTCACAAAATCTTTTAAATTGCATACCTCCGGTTCTACTAATTGAATTTTTGTTGGATTAGTGTTAAATAATTTGTTACATTTTACTATATTTTTCTAAATTGCTGTGGGATTTTTCTTGTGTTGTGTTTATTATTGTTTGAGTTCTGCATAAATATTTTACACATTGCCTCTAAGTTAAGCCTGACTGCTTTTGTGCCAAACTACCGGAGGTTAATTTGGGGTTTGTTTGTGTTTCACCTTGACAAGAATTGTGGTTGTTGCCAGAGTAAGGTTTCACCCCGCTCACCCAGTAACCCAATTTCCTACATTGGTGTTCAGTGGTACAATTAAGTACATGTGTTTGTGTAGTTCCATACAGTGATTTTGTGCAATATTAAAATCCAAGATAAACAATTGTATACCATTTAGAGTTTCTTTTCAATTATCCTTGAATGGCTATTTTGCTTTTTCCAATTTCACCTTCATTCTACCTGACTGTCTATGCCTGTGGCTACACCTCCAAGAATGGAGTGTGAGCTTGCCAACCAATAAAACTACATTGCGGTTAAACTCAAAGGCCCAGATTCTCAAAGGTTTAGTGTCGGTTTAGCCTTGCTTTTTTAACGCTAAACTGACACAAAACATTTTTTGGCATTCACAAACCAACTCAAATAGGTATTTGCGTTGGTTTGTGTGGCAAAGTAATGCAAATAAAAGTGAAATGCTTCTTTGCAGTACTTTGCGTCAAGGGGGGCGTTACATGGGTGGTACATGGGCATACCCGTGCTACCTCCCATGCTTTTTGATGCTAAACCCTATTTTGAAAGATCAGAAGAAAGGGTTTAGAGCCACAAATTAAAGGCTTTTAAAAGCAGGCGCAAAACGAAGAAATGTTTTCATTTCTCCCTGCTTTTCTTACTTTGCATGTGTGCTCAACATAAAAAGTGGGAAAAGCATTTCCACTTGTCTAAGCATAGTGTTTTGTACAGGAAGGATACTCTTCCTGTACAAAACGTGTGCTAGACTATTGCACACACCCTAGCACTGTGACGCTAAGGTGTGTGTGTGTGGCACACAGCAGCTGAAATCAGCGCCGGCGCTAGGGAGAGGGGAGGAGAGTGCCATTTCTATGTGAATATGGCGCTCTCCTTATCTCTACTTGTCACGCAGCGCAGCTTTTTTGGATGTCACTCTGCACTGTGTGACACCTACCAGAATCTGGGCCAAAGAGTTCTGGAAGGAGAGGGCACTTCCAGCAAAGAGGAACACCAGGAAGTTGAAGCTCCAGGAGGCTCTGAGGGCCTGGGCAGAAGATTATCAATCACTGGCAGCAGCTGAGGACCAAAAGGGAGAGGATGATGTGGAGGAACAAGAGGAGGACCTGAGCACAGGAGATGAGTTGCACCACCCAGAAAAGGGGTGGGACAACGTGCCCACATGAATGGCACCCCTGTCAGACCAGGGAGCAGTATAATTTACAAACGGCCTGTCCCTAGAGGAGCTGGAGGACAGTAAGGCTGAGAGAAAGCTCAAGCTGTAGTTGGGTAACTTCTAATTGGAGGCAGAAGAGAGAAAGACAGAGGTAAAGGATAGAAAGGCCTCAGGGTAAAGGTTGTTACACACGTAATCCGGTCATTCATGGGTTTTGGGACTGTCTTCAAAAGAATGTCACTGTTATTGTTTTTTGCTCCGTTTCTTGTGTTGCAGATGAGTCTTCCTGGATAGCCCTTGTTTTTACGTTTGTTCTCGAATTCCACAACTTTATTATCATACTCTTGCAAATACTTCAAATTTCTGCAAAGAGGTAGGAAATGTCCAAAAGGCCCTAGGATGGTAACTATAAAACCTTATGAGGCTGTTGCAATCTGTTGGTTTGTGGAAAGTGACAGTTGTCAAAACTCCATTTTCAATTTTGATAGTAAGTTCCAAAAAAGTATTTTCCTCTGAGGAATATGTCTGCGTGAATCATGAAAATGGGTCAAGGATGTTGACCCATGTGAAGACAGTTTCTGCCCTCGTGACATCTCCTTTCCAAAGTATCAAGATATCATCAACTTTAGGGTAACAAAAAGATCTCCGGCAAAGAGCCCCCTTGTTGAGGTCCACTGGGCATTGAAGCACCTGCCCAATGGGGAGCATGGCTCGATGATGAAGCATGCTACTTTGGTGGGTGAGGGCTTGTGTATCCGATAAGGGATACTTTCCCTATTTTGACCTGTAATTTGACAGAAAACAAGACTAGGATTAACCTTTCTTTGGAGAAGAATGCTCTTTTTGTATGTTTGTCAAAGATTGGGGAACGTGTGCTGGACCTTATAATACTCTGAAGTGCCTCTCTCTGTCCTTTCTGTAGTACTGTCAGGTGTCAACTGTTGTCTTCAAAGCAGGTAATCCTTAATGTACTTCCACAAGTTATAGTAGCCGACAACCACTATCAAGTGACACATGTTTCCTTCGAAGGGGGATGCAGTCTAAGGTTCCTCAATGGTAGCTGTGGATCCATCCATACTTGTGAATTGTTTGCTCTGTAGTGACATGGAGCAGACCATCTTGAAAAAGGTGGAGCTCCAGCCAACCTGTCGATGTTGGGGTTGCCTGAGTGGGTGTGCCTGATCACAATATTCATTGCTATCCGAGAGGGTAGTCAAGAGGACCTGGAGCCCGGAAAATGGTCCAGGTACCTGCCAAAAAGAGGAAGGGCAAGGGGCGCTGGAAACTCTCTCTTGAAACTCCCGTGGTCTGGGGAGGCTGACCCTGCGGGCGACACCCCAGCACCTACAGGGGAGGACATTGCCACCCTGGGAAACCTACTTGAATTGGCCAGTTGGAAAAAGGAATTAGGACACACCTGCTAGGAATTCTGCAAATCGCAGAAGGAGCAGCCCACTCTGGAGGGCCTATATTGGCAGGCTGAGGCCCAGGCAGATGCCGACACCTCTGGTGATCACCTGATTTACATGGAGAATGTTCTCGTGTATAGCAAGAATAAGGTTCCTTAGCCTGGTGCAACCCCTGTCTTGGCAGTTCCCAAGTGCAATATGGCAGTCCTACTGGAACTGGCTGATGATATTCTCCTTACAGGTCACCTGGGCAAGGAAAGAACTTTGCAGGCTTGTCACCCACTTTTATTGACCCCAGATGAAGGTGACCACAGATGCATTCTGCAGGTTATGTCCTACCTGCCGGCAGGTAGAAAGTCAGGAGGGAAGAGCAAGGCTTCCCTGGTCCCCCTTCTAGTCATTAGGAACCCTTTTGAAATGGAGGGCATCAACAATGTTGGGTCTCTAGACTCCAAGACAGCCCTAGGCCACAATTTCATCCTGGTCTTGGTGGACCAGGTCACCTGGTACATGGAGGCCATACCTGTGGCCAGAGCACTGATGGGGATATTTCCATGGGTGGGGTTTCCTAATGAGGTAGTATCTGACTGAGGTACCAACTTCACATCAGCATACATGAAGTTCAAGTGGGGCGAGTGTGGTGTAACAATTCTCCCTACCCTATCATCCCCAGACCAATGGGCTTATGGAGAGATTCAACAAGACCTTCAAATGTATGATCATAGGCCTTTAGGAACCCTTGAGACTGAAGTGGGACGTCCTCCTGCCATTTCTGTTGTTTGCTTACAGGGAGGCACCTCAGAAGAGTTGGGTTCAGTCCCATTGAACTTCTATACAATCACACTGTCAGAGGACCGCTCAGCATGGTAAAGGAGGGTTGGGAGCAAATTCCCAAGAAAGCCCCTCAAGATGCGGTCAGCAACATATTGGACCGTTTCACCTAGATGAAGCGCTTCCGGCAAAAAAGGTGAAAGAGATTCTAAAAGCCAGCAAGGACCTTAGGAAGCCCTGGAATGACCAGAAGGCTGCTCTGGTCGATTTTAGCCCAAAAGTGTGGGTGATGGACCCGTGGAGCCCCAGGCCCTACAAGACCAATGGTCTGAACAATATGAGGTGAAGGAACTCAAGGAGGAGGTTACGTACCTGCCAGACCTCAAGACTCCCAGGACCCTATTGCGGGTCCTACATGTCAATCACCTCAAACCCCACTTTGAGAGGTCCAAAGTTACCATGCTTCTAGTAAGGGATGATGGAGTTGAAGAGAAGAGTGAACCTCTCAACCTTTCTGTGACCTCTGGTCTTCCAAGGAGTAGGCTAGGTCAGTGTAGGATGTCAGCTTCTCCCCTATGCTGATCCCACAGTAACAGAGGGACTGTCAACAAGTTTGGGTCTCTTTTCTTCCATCTTTTAACTAACCCCAGGGCTCACTACATAGTACTGGGGACAGCATGCCTGTGAGTAATAAGATCTACAGCTATCTGATAATGTGAGAGCCAGCATAAAGGAGAATGAGGCAGATGTTCAAAGCATTTTACCAGTCAATGGGCCATTTGCGGATGGTAAAATGCATTTTCCTATGTATCAACCCTATTTTGCGAGTTGGTAGCCTATTACTGACTTGCAAAATAGGGTTTGCGAGTCGCTATTAGGAAGTGGCTTGTAATGGGCATCCAAGAGAGGTCTATGTTCTGTACCACAGAGGGTCACTTCCAGTTTTGGGTGATGCCCTTCAGATTGAAGAATGCCCCTTCCACCTTCCAGAGGTTGATCAATCAGGTCCCAGCAGGGTTGGCAAACTTTAGGGCCACCTACCTAAACAACATTGCAGTCTTCAGCTCCAGCTGGGAGCGTCACCTGTGCCACCTCAGGGAAGTGTTTCAGGCTCTGCAAAAGGCAGACCTCGCTATCAAGACGAATAAGTGCCAGATAGGGTAGGGTTCAGTGGTCTACTTGGCTACCAGTTGAAGGAGGGAAGGTACAGCCATACCAGGCCAAAACTAAAACCATTCTTCCTTGGGAACTTCTTAAAACCCAGACAGAGTTGAGGGCCTTATTGGGCCTCACCGGGCACTATAGAAGATTAGTCAAGGGGTATGGTACCACTGTTGCTCCCTTGACAGAGCTGACTTTTAAGAAGCAGCCTAGACAGGTGACATAGGCATGACAGAATGCTTTTGACATCCTGAAGAAGTCCATGTGCTCTGCACCAACGCTGAAGGCCCCTGACTTCTCCCAAGAGTTCATCATGCAGACAGATGCCTCAGAGAATGCCATAGGGGCCTTGCTCTCAAAGTTAAATGATGAGGGCATAGATCAACTGGTAGCCTTCATTAGCAGAACGTTACTTCCCAGGGAACAGAGGTGGAGTGCAATAGAAAGGGCAGCATTTTCAGTGGCCTGGGCACTGATGAAATTGAGATAACACCTGTTTGAGGCTCACTTGTGACAGACCACAGATGCCTCAGATAGCTAATGCAGATGAGAGGTAAATCTTCCAAACTGGTGAGGTAGTTCATCTCCCTACCGGAAATGGACTTTACAGTGAAACACCACCCTGGAATTGACCACACCAGTGCTGATGGTCTCTCCAGGTTCGTCCACCTTAGTGACGAGAAGTCCCATGTGGTTGGGTAGTTCTCTCTGCTTTCAGCTTGGGAGGATATTTGTTGAACCTGACATCCTTGGCATGGTTTTCCCCAACGTTTTGCTTTCAGTCCTCCTGTTTTTTTGTTAACTTCATTTTTGCTGATCTTAGGACTCTGTGCACTTTACCACTGCTAACCAGTGATAAAGTGCTTGTGTTCCCTCTATAAAACATGGTAAGATTGACTTCTACCCAGTTGGCACTTTTAATTTAATTGTAAATACCTAAACATTGGTACTACGTTTAACCAAGGTCTGCACATTGAATGCCACTAGTAGGCCTTCTGCAATTATTGTGCCACCCACTTTAAGAAGCCAGGTAAACATGTAACAGGCCTGCCATTTCAGCCTGTGTGTGTAGTTTTAAACTGCCATTTTGACCTGGCAAAATAAACCTTTTGCCAGGCCTAAATCTTCCTCTTTAATACATACAAGCCACCTTTGGGGTTTGCCTTAAACAGCTCAGAGGGCAGAGGGCAGTATATTTAAAAAAAGCGTACTGTTAACTTTTACATGTCCTGGTAATGAAAAACTCCTAAATGTTTTCTTTACTACTGCAAGGTCTTCCTCTGTCGTAGGATAGTATTAGGTTACTTTATCAGATTTAATAAGCAATAATTTTCTTTTAGAAACAGCTAGGAAAGTTGCTTTTGGTCTCTACAGAACTGCAATTGAAAAAAATTAAAACCCTCTTTATTTTTTTTATTGAAGCTTACATAATAAAGTCTAGAAAATACCATGATACAAAGAAAAAATAATTAATTAGTGGGGGGAACCAACAACAACATTAATTTTCATTTTAAAGGGTGATAGTCATTCATTTGATTAAATAATCCCAAATTTCCCCCCAAGTTCGTTGAAATTTGGAAATTCATCCTAGCATCTTGGCTATCTGACGCTGAAGTTCAGATCCTTGTGTAGTTTCCCTCCACCATTATTCACATGTGGGTGCAATTTCCATTTTTTGCAATCTTCAGCCTGGTAACAGTTAATACATAAAACAACAGTATTTTGTTCTAATTCCTAATAAATCTTTTTAGGGGTGAGTGTAACCCTTGAAAGTTGTATATGTTTTATTTTCTGTGATATCAAAGTCCAGGATTCATTAAGTGTGGTACAGCTAATAAACATATGTATCTGGTGAGCCCTTTGAGTTAAGCAATGTGGCCATCTGCAGGATTTTCAATACCATCTGCAGCGTTTAAGAGGGGTACTATAGAAGTCACATAAGGTACAATACACTTAGCCATATATTCTGGCACCTTTAATGATTTTACAGAAACAGGCAAGACTACTGGCCAACTCTTGTTCTGTAGTTATCTCCCCTAAGATGGCCAACCATTTACTCGACGATAATACTAGTTCCTCCATACGTTGTTGCATCGGACAAGAGTATCTATCAGATATAGTAGACCTATTAGAAGTGAAAATTGTTTTGACTAATTCATGTTGAACCAAGAGTGTTGTTGTACTAATAGTACTCCTGAGTAAGAAAGCTCCTATTTGCAGGTACATAAAAAATTCACAGTGGTTTAGGGAAAATTGCATTTGTATATCCGAAAATGAGTTAAACATGTGGCTGTCAAAAAAGTCCCCTAATTAGGTAATCCCAGCCTGGTACTTGGCTCTAAAATATTGGGATTTAAAACATTCTGGCAGATCAGGATTGTCCAACAGTAAAGTATGTGCATGAAATTTGGTAATTTTCAGAAATGTTTTAATATCAAGCCAAATCTTACTCAGATCTCCGACAATTTTCAACCTAGCTTTCTTGAAAAATCTTTCATTATTGAAATTATCATTTCTATTGCCTAGGCAGTAGCTTAAAACAATTGCTAATTATTGCCCAGTAATATAGTCCCCAGTACGGGGAGCCCCACCAATCTTTAATAATAGCAAGTTTGAAGAATCTAATAGCTCTCTGTTCTTGCTTTTCTACCCAGATACATTTTGAAACCATAGTATCAAGATGTTAAAAATATCTACTGGGGATATAAAGTGGCAATGCTTGAAAATAATAGAGATGTTTTGGGTAAGATATTCATTTTAACGAGATTAATTCGCCTGACTACCAAAATTAGGAGATGCATCCATTCAACTAGGAGTGCTTTAATCTGCTGTTATAAGGAAGTGTAGTTACAAAAAAAGCAGAGACCTAATGTGAGTGAAATTGAAATACCCAAGTATCTGGCCTTTGCAGTATCCTGTGAATCTGAGCTTTTAGCCCTGCTGACTAAAACAATTTGAGTTTCATGAGAATTTAGTTTGTAGCCGGAGATCATACCGAATCTAGGATTGATACAGTGCGAAACCATCAATACAACATCAGCATAAACCATTGGATGAGATTCTACAGTTACATTGGAGCTAAGAGGAATATTATTTTCTGAATTCCTAATATATCGTTCAATGTAGAGAGCATACAAGGCTGATGACAATGGGCAGCCTTGTTGAGTACATAGAGTAATTGGAACCAAAGAAGTGAATTCTTGCTGTATACATATTTTGGCTTTGGGAGCTTGATACATCACCCAAAACAGATTGATAAATTGAGAGCTAATGTTATATTCTTTTAATAGCTCCCAAAGAAGATGCCAGGAGACCGAGTCAAATGCTTTCTCAGCATCTAATGAAATTATATTAAGTGGTTCTCTTAAGGTGTCTCTTCTGTCTATTAGTGCAGTAACAAAGTTGGTGAGGGAGGTGGTGTCTTCAGCAGGAATAAAGCGGTGCTATTAATATGAAACCAGTCTGCTAATTGTCTCAGTAATCCTATTGGCTGGTAGTTTGGTATATATCTTAGAGTCTGCATTAAGCACTGATAGGGGGTGGTAGAATCTGTTTTCCAAAGAACCTTTATCTTTTTAAAAAATATAGGCCCTCATTGCAACCCTGGCAGTCGGTGTTAAAGTGGCGGTAATACCGCCAACAGGCCGGAGGTAAAAAAAAATTGAATCACAACCATGGCGGACACCGCCAACACAGACGGCCACTTTAACACCGGTACCGCCACGGTGGTAGCAACAAACACTGCGGTGATAACCGCCAACAGACAGGCAGAAGTCAATGTACCGCACACCACATTACAACCTGCTCATCCGCCAGGTTTTCCAGGGTGGTACCAACACCACCAAAAGCACGACGGAAACAGTAACAGAAGGGAAACCACTCACCTCTCGACACTCAACGAAGAACTAGGACGCCATGGAGCCCGAACTACGGGTGTTACCGATGTTGGTGTATCTTCTCATCTACCAGGAGTACGAACGGCGGCGGCGACGACCACGGTGAGTACTGCACCTAGCACACAGGGCAGGGGGAGGAAAAAGAGAGTGACACACACACGCAATATGCAACACCCCCACCCTCACCCCCAACACCATACACACAAACACATGCATCAACATTACATATACACCGCATAACCCTCTGGAAGAATGCAAGGACAAAAGGAATTGAGTCAAATGAGTGTCATATTAGAAATAGTCAAATATATGTTACAAATTCAAAAACAGTATTTACAGTATATACAATATGTACATAAGGAGGTACAATGCCCACCAATAATGTCGGTGGGGCACAGGGCCATATCACATACGCCAAGCCCACACTTGACTCCTGCTTCAATACTGAGAGAACACTGCAGGGGCATCAGGTCGAAAACACACAGGTGCCTCAAGGGGGACAGGGAAGAGGGGGGCACCTCAGCCCAAAGATGGGACAACGCCACTGCTCCTGGAGGGGGATCCATGCCCACAGTGATGTCCTGGGGAGGGCAAGGCCACAGTCTCTCAATTCTCTTAAGTGGGTGATTTGCCCACTGCCTGGTCCTGGGGAGTTCAAAGCCACAGTCTGTCAAGTCTCTCAAGTGGGTAGTTTGCCCACTGCCTGGTCCTGGGGAGTTCAAAGCCACAGTCTCTTAAGTCTCTCAAGTAGGTGGTTTGCCCACTGCCTGGTCCTGGGGAGTTCAAAGCCACAGTCTCTCAAGTCTCTCAAGTGGGTGGTTTGCCCACTGCCTGGTCCTGGGGAGTGCAAAGCCACAGTCTCTCAAGTCTCTCAAGTGGGTGGTTTGCCCACTGCCTGGTCCTGGGGAGTGCATAGCCACATTCTCTCAAGTGGATGCCTTTCTCCACTGGTTCTGGAGGGGGGTTTGTGCCCAGTGTGCTTCATACTACCAAGGATAGGGTGAGTGGATGCCTTCTTCCAGTGGTTCTGGAGATGGCTTTGTGCCCAGTGTGCTTCATCCTGCCAAGGATAGGGTGAGTGGATGCATTTCTCCACTGGTTCTGGAGGGGGCTTTGTGCCCAGTGTGCTTCATCCTGCCAAGGATAGGGTGAGTGGATGCATTTCCCCACTGGTTCTGGTGGGGGCTCTGTGCCCAGAGATGCAACACTTGGAGTGTGGCAGTTCACAGTCCCTCACCTGGGTGTCTGAGCCACGAGATTTGCAGTGACCAGGATGCATGATAGTCCATGGAGGCAGGGCTAGAGTCCATCCGGCGGAGGCTACGTCTGCACAGTGGTGGTAGTGCCGGTGCCGCTGGGGTTGCTGCCAGTGGTGGGGGGAGGCTCCAGCCCCTCTCCTGGAGCCTCGGACAGCTGCCCACTGGGGCTGCTGCTGCTGGCAGTGGTGCTACTGTCAGCGGTGCAGGTGGTGGTGCTTGCGGTGGGGCTTGCGGCGGTGCAGGTGGCAGTGCTGCCCGCGGTGCAGGTGCCGGTGCTGCCAGTGGTGGAGGGCAGCTCCAGCTCTTCTCCTGCAGCCTCGGACTGCTGCCCACTGGGGCTACTGCTGCTGACAGTAGTGGTGCTTGTGGCGGTGCAGGTGGCGGTGCAGATTGCAGTGCTTGCAGTGGTGCTAGCGGCGAGGCTGCTGGCGGTGCTGGCGGCGGTGCTGGGGGTTGTGCTGGTAGCAACCAGGCCTTCACCTGCAGCCTCGGACGGCTGAAGTGCCTTGCCTGGTGTTTTGTGCCCCTTCCTCACCTTGGCAGATGGTGGTGTCACCTTGGGTCTGGCAGCTGGAGTCTTTGAGGTGGCCTTGCTGGGAGGTTGTGGCTCCTTCCCCTTGCTGGATGCTGTCCCCTTCTTCACCTTGTCAGGTGACGGAATGTATTTTGCCTTGGCAGGAGTTGGTGGCACACTGGCTGGGCTGACAGGTGCCCCTTTGATCCTCTGACAGCTGCAGGAACCACAACGGACGTGGACTTGGTGGCTGAGGTGCTGGGCTGGGTTTTGGCCACCCTGGCCCGAGGGGAACAACAGGGGGAGGGGCAGGGAAGAGGTCAATGTTTGCCAGGAAAATCTTCTTAGACACTGGGGCGGGAAGAGGGAGAAGGTCTGGGAGTGGAGGAAGAGGGAGTGGTTGTAGGAGGTTTCTGCTGAGTTTGGGTGCAGGTGCATGGGCTGGATGCTGTTATGAGGTGGATGGCTGTTGGGTGGGTTGGTGCGTGCGTTTGTGTACTTTGGGAGGAGGTGTCACGGACACACTAGGAGAGGACACAGGGGACGTGTGCTTGGATGTTGGGGTGGTGACTGCCAGTGAGGGGTGTGTAGTGATGGGCTTGCTGGTGATGGAGGAAGTGGATGAGGATGTAGTGCATGCAGGTGTGAGTAAAGATGCTACTGGGAGGGAGATGGACGACGAGGAGTAGGGGGACACAGTGGAGGCAGTGGATGTTGGTGTGTCTGCATGGGGATGGTTCTTGTGTGACTGCCTGTGAGATGACGTGTGGTGCTTGTGTTTGCCTGAGCCACTTCTGTGTGTTGATTTGGGTGAATGCTGGTCTGAAGGTGTGCTTGGGATAGGCTGGGGTCGAGGGGATTGGGACTGGGTAGAGGAAGTTGGAGGGGGTGAGCTGGATACAGGGACAATGGCTGCCATCAGTGCGGAGGCCAGAGCCTGAAATGCTCTCTGTTGGGCCGCCACGCCAGAGTGAATGCCTTCCAGGTATGCATTTGTTTATTGCAAATGCCTCTCGACACCCTGGATGCCATTCAGAATGGTTGACTGCCCAACAGTGATGGATCTCAGGAGGTCAATAGCCCCTCACTGAGGGCAGCAGGGCTGACTGGGGCAGGGCCTGAGGTGCCTGGGGCAAAGGAAATGCCCACCCTCCTGGGTGAGCGGGCACGGGAAACACGCTGAGGGTGTTCTGGGAGGGCGGTGCTGGTAGGGCGGATGGCGGCTGTACCTGTTGTTGGGGTGGGCACAGAGGTGTCCGCCACTGCCAGGGAGCTTACATTGGAGGAGGAGTTGCTGTTTGTGGTGTTCCCTCCTGTCCCCGTCGTGGTGCTTCCCTCGCCCTCCGTCCCACTGGTTCCCTCACCGTTGGTGGATTCGGCCTCCAGGCCCATGTGGGATGCAGCTCCCTCTGTTGCCGGTGCCTCTGCTCCTCTGCCAGATGAGGCTAATGCACACAAGGACAGGGTGACAAAACAAAAAAGGGGGGAGAGACAGAGGATACACTTGGTCAATGCCAGCAACAACACTACCGTTGGTGTACACAACTCACAGGGAACTCCAGCCCTATGCACTATTCCATGCACTACCAGTTAAAATGCTAGTCACCAGCCCATGGGGTACAATGCCTAACACCATCACCTGCACACCTGAAACAAACAGGGCCCTGACCAGTAGTAGATGCCCACTAACACTATTGGGTTTGGAGTGCTTCAGAGCCTGCCCAACAAGGGACCTACCCTGCCATGTTCGCCCTGGCCTTGGGGCACCCACAGTCCACATCCCCACCCAGGTAAAAGCGTAACACGTGCAAAGTAATGAATCAGAATTTGTACTCATCCCCTTGTGGCTGCTGTGATGCCCTCAAGCGCCCATCCAACTCCGGATATGCCACCGCCAGGATGCGGAACATCAGGGGGGTCAGGGTACGATGGGCACCCCTTCCTCATTGGAAGGCCATCCCCAGCTGGGCCTCCGCCGTCTTCCTTGCCCAGCAGCGCAGGTCCTCCCACTGTTTGCGGCAGTGGGTGCCCCGCCTGTCAAAGACCTCAGGGTCCGCACCTCCTTGGCGATGGTACGCCAAATACCCTTTTTCTGATGGGCCCTGACCTGCAGAGAAGAGATAGAAAATGGCAGTCACGTCTGAGGCAGTGCGTACCGTCACCGCCGGCGTACATCACCATTGACTCCTGGAACCCCTAGTGCCCAATGATAACCAATGTGAAGTTGCGTGGTGGTTGGTGCTCTGGATCACGATGACCAACCTGGCCCATTAGGGACATCTGGACAGTCAGTTACCCTGCCACAGTCCCAACCCACCACATACCCTCCCCCCTCAGGAAACACCAGCACAGCACCCACCCAGCTGGCCCATGTCACTGTCCCCAGGACACGTCAATCAGCAGTGTGTCCACCACTACAGGGACCCCAGGCAACCCCACAAATACAGGACGATTAGGGACCTGGGGTCAGTGGCAGTGAGCACACGGTTCAGGGGACAGAGGCACAGGACAACAGGGAAGCTGGGAGGACTGCCGTGCGGCAGGGGAAGGACAGGCCCAGGGAACCCACTCTCCAGGAGGCACTCACCAACATCCTGGGAGCATACCAACATTCCCAGGAGACGATGGGCCAGATACTGGCCAAGTTGCAGGAGACCCAGCGGCTGCAAGAGGGACAGTACCTGGGGATCAGGGAGGACCTCAAAAACAATCCTGGTCACCATTGCAGGGGTGCTGGCTGACATGGGCAACACCATGAGGGAGGCAGTGGCACAACAAGGGGCCCCTGACACTAGCCACACCGAAGAACAGCCCTTCACCTCTGCCAGTGCTATTGGACAGGAGGCCCCGCCACAGGAGCAACAGGCCACCAGCACCCCACCCCCTGCAGGAGAACCACCCCCCAAACGGTCCCTGCAATCCAGGCAGAATCCAGAGCACATTGCCAAGAACCCCGCCAGGAAATAGGAATCTCCTGATTGTCACCTTTCTGTCCCACTCTCTCACCCTGTCCACCTTGAACTGCCATTACTCCCCTTCCTATGCCCCACTTGACAATGCACCTGTGATACCAATAAACTGGACTCTAACTGGACATTCCTCCACCATCACCCCAGCCCATTGCACATCCCCCTGTACGTATGAACACTTAAATAAACACCCTTGGAACAAATACAAATCTGGAGTCTGTCAAATGGTTGAAATATGTATTAGTACAACAATCTGAAAACATTGCTAGTCATATGTAGAGTTATATATACATTGGTATGACCTTTAGTGGGCAGCAGTAAACATACCAGGAGCCAGAGTGGGCCACAGATATCTGAAAATAGAGATGCAAAGGGTACAGTAAGTGGCCATAGACATTGGGAAATCAGGCTGCCATGTACAATGTCCAACACAAAACAGAAAAGTAAAGTGAAGTTACAGTATCTTACCTGTGTGTCACTGGAAGTACTACTGTATGATATTACTTCTGTTGTCCACATCTTCTTCCTCTGCCTCCTCTTCCTCACTGTCCACAGCCTCCACTGCTGCCACAAGACTATCTTCAGGCTCATCCTCCTGCAGAAAAGGCACCTGGCGTCTCAAGGCCAGGTTGTGCAACATGCAAAATGCAACATGCAACGATGATCTGGCACACCTTCTTGGGTGAGTAGTACAGGGATCCACCTGTCAGATGGAGGCATTGGAACCTGGCCTTCAGGAGGACAAAGGGTCTCTCAATTATCCTCCTTGTTCGCCCATGTACCTCATTGTAACATTCCTCTGCCCTTGTCCTGGCATTTCTCACTGGAGTCCGTAGCCATGAGAGGTTGCGATGACCAGAGTCACCTGCAAATATCAAGGAACAACTGTTAGACACACACTAACCCTTAGGGACAACCCCATACCCAGACACCAACATATACTGGGTGGGGACCTTGGGCTCACGTATTAGCCACACCTGGTGCCTCTGGATTTGGCCCATCACATATGGGATGCTGCTATTCCTCAAGATAAAGGCGTCATGCACTTGTTCATTTCTCCGGGGGGGGGGGACAAATGCTACATGTGTACCATCTATGGCACCAATGATGTTGGGGATGTGTCCCAGGGCATAAAAGTCAGCTTTCACTGTGGCCAGATCCTCCACCTGGGGAAATACAATGTAGCTGTGCATGTGTTTAAGCAGGGCTGACAACACTCTGGTCAACACGTTGGAGAACATTGGCTAAGACATCCCTGAAGCCTTGGCCACTGTTGTTTGGAAGGAACCACTTGCCAGGAAATGGAGCACTGACACGACCTGCACTAGAGGAGGGATACCTGTGGGCTGGCAGATAGCTGACATCAGGTCTGGCTCCAATTCTTGGATTGTGGCCCGATCAAGTCTGTCTGTTAGTATAAAGTGTCTGTCCTCCATTGTTGCAATGTCCACCAGGGGTCTGTACACTGGAGGATGTCTCCATCTCATATTCATCCTCAGCGGTTGAATCCTAGGGAGAAAAACGGTGAGCAGAGGGTCATAATCACACATCTGGTGCAATAATGATGCATTTCTACATTTACAGAGCCAGTATGTGAATCCGAGAGTCAGTTGCTGTCATCACTGTGGGTCTCTTCTGGGGGGACTGGATGTTGCTGGCAACTCCTCGCCAGTGACGTTGAGTAGGGGTCTTGTGGGGATGAAAATGCAGTTTTATTGTATCTGTGTGTGCATGGGTGTGTTTCCCTGTATGGTTGTGATTGCCCTGTCAGGTTTGCCTTGTGTGCGTGGTGATTTTATGGGCTAGGTGATTCTAATAGGCATGATGTGGTGATGGTTGTCCATGCAGGTCTGTGATGGGGGTCCATGGATTGTTGTGGCATGCAGGGCTTGGTATTGGGATGGGAGGATTGTGATAGTGGGGTATATGTGAAGTGGTGGAGTGATGGAGTGAGGGTGGGGTAGGAGTTTGTGATGGCATGCAGGTAGGATAGGGGATATAGTAGTAGTAATGATTTGACTTACCAGAGGCCAGTCCTCCTGCTACTCCTGCGAGGCCCTCAGATGCATAATCGCCAAGACTGGCTCCTCCTATGTTGTTAGTTGTGGGGGAGGAGGTGGGGGTCCATGCCAGTCCTCTGTACAGCTATCTGGTGTCTTGCAACCACGGAACGCACCCTCCCCCGTAGGTCGTTCCTAATGTCATCCCTTGTTCTGGGGTGCTGTCCCACGGCGTTGACCCTGTCCACGATTCTACGCCATATCTCCATCTTCCTAGAAATGGACGTCTGCTGCAACTGTGATCCGAATAGCTGTGGCTCTACCCGGATGATTTCCTCCACCATGACCCTTAGCTCCTCCTCTGAAAACCTGGGGTGTCTTTGGGGAGCCATGGATGTGGTGTGAGTGGTATGTGTGAGGATGTGTGGGGTGATGTGTTGTGGTGTGTGCTGTGAGGTGTGTGGATGGTGTATGGGTGATGGTGTTCTGTGGCTCAGATTGAGTGGATGCTCCTGGCTTGTGTCTCTCTCTGTTGGCAATCTTTTTTTTCATTGGAAGGGTTGTGGGTAATGTGTGTGTGTGTTTTATTGTGTCAGGTGTGTGTAGTTTGAATTGTCCAATGTGGTGGCGTTTTGTAAGTGTGTGAGTATTTTGAGTGCGGCGGTGTGTACTGCCAATGGTTTACCGCGGTTGAAAGACCGCCACAGTGATTCGTGGGTCCTGATACTCTGGACGTATTCCTGATACTGTGGGTGTATTCCTGTTGGCGTAACGGTGTGGGTATTGGTACCACCAATTTATCACTGACCTTTGGTGTGGCGGACTTGTGTGGGTGTCTGTATAGTGGCAGATTTCTCTGTGTGGGTCATACTGCCCGTGGCGGTATACCGCCGCGGTCACAGTATCTTGATGGCCGTCAGCACGGCGGTAGGTGGCATTTACCACCAGGGTTGTAGTGACGACCATAGGCCCTCATTACAACCCTGGCGGTCGGTGATAAAGTGGAGGTAATACCGCCAACAGGCTGGCAATAAATACCGCCAAATTATTACCATGGCGGAAAGAGCTCAGACAGACAGACACTTTAACTCACCGATCGCCAGGGCGGAATTGACATGCACCATGGCAATGTCCCGCTCACCGTATTATGAGACATTAAACCGACACCTTTTCCGGGGCGGTACCAATGACATCAAAAGCCTGGCAGAAACACTGCACAGAAAGGAAACGACTCACCTTTGGAGACTCAGGGAAGAACCACACCGCCATGGAGCCTGAACTGCATGTCTTCCCAATGCTGTTCTACGTCCTGCTCCACCACAAACACCAATAACGGTGAAGACGAACAAGGTGAGTACCGCCACCTAGCACACAGGGCAGGGGGGAGGAAAAAGAGAGTGACACACACACGTAACACGCAATACCCCCACCCCCAACACCATACACACAAACAGATGCACTAACCTAACAAATGTACCCCGTTACCCATCAGCAATAATTCAAGGACAGCAAGAATAGATAAAAGTGAGCGTAATAATATAAATAAAGTAGTAATACGTGCATCCAATCTAAAAGTATATACATATTTACAAATCAAGGGACAATGCCCAGTCCTCAATGTTCGTGGGCCACAGGGCCACATCACAATGTCCAAGGCCCCACTTGTCTCCTGCACCAATACGGAGAGAACACTGCAGGGGCATCAGTTCTAAAATAGGCAGGCACCTCAGGGGGATGGGGAAAAGAAGGGCACCTCAGCCGACAGATGGAACAACACCACTGGTCCTGGAGGGGCAACATGCCCTGTGCGTGTCCTGGGGATTGCAAGGCCACAGTCTCTCAAGTGGGTGACTTGCCCACTGGCTCTGGAGGGGGCAACATGCCCTGTGATCTGTCCTGCGGAGTGATAGGCCACAGTCTCTCAAGTGGGTGACTTGCCCACGTGCTCTGGAGGGGGCAACATGCCCTGTGCTTCTGATCCTGGGGAGGATGGGGTGAGTGGATGGCTTCTCCACTGGTTCTGGAGGGGGCATCGTGCCCTGTGCTTCTGATCCTGGGGAGGATGGGGTGGATGGATGGCTTCTCCACTGGTTCTGGAGGGGGCATTGTTCCCTGTGATGCAGGTCTTGGGAAGTGCAAGGTCACAGTCTCTCAGGTGGGTGTCAATCCCACAGGATTTGCAGGGGCAGCCCGCAAAACACCCCATGGATGCAGGACTACTCACTGTCCGCCTGCGGTGATGGCTGCTCAGTGATGGTGATGTTGCCGCTGGTTGTGGGGGGAAGCTCCTGCCCATCCCCTGCAGCCTCGGACAGCTGCCCACTGCTGGGGGTGGTGCTGCTGCTGCTGGTTGTAGGGGGGAAGCTCCTGCCATCCCCTGTAGCCTTGGACGGCTGCCCACTGCTGGTGGTAGTGCTGGTGCTGCTGCTGGTGGTGGGGGGGAGGCTCCAGCCCATCCCCTGCAGCCTTGGACGGCTGCCCACTGCTGGTGGTGGTGCTGGTGTTACTGCTGGTGGTGGTGCTGGTGTTGCTGCTGGTGGTGGGTGGGAGGCTCCAGCCCATCCCCTGCAACCTCGGATGGCTGCCCACTGCTGGTGCTGCTGCTGGTGTTGGGGGGAGGCTCCAGTCCATCCCCTACAGCCTCAGACGGCTTCCCCACCATGGTTGGTGGTGGTGGCTCCAACTAAGTCCCTGCACCAGGCCCCTTGTTCTTTTTGCCTGCGGGTGCAGGCCCCTTGCCCTTCCTGGCAGCAGCTGGGGATGGCTCCTTGTTCCTCTTGGCAGCAACTGGGGATGGCTCCTAGCTCCTCTTGGCAGCAGCTGGGGGTGGCTCCTTGCCACACATCCCTGCCCAGTAGTGGATGGAGAAATATCACATCAGAACCCTGCCCAACATGGGACCTACACTGCAATGTCAGCCCTGGCCTAGGGGCAACCACAGGCATACATCCCCCACCCAGATATCACCCCACCAGACGTAAGTAGTAATGATGGGCACTGAACTCAGCCCCTTGTGGCTGCTGTGATACCCCCAAGCGCCCATCCAGCTCCGGTTAGGCAACCGCCAGTATGCGGGCCATCAGGGGGGGCCAGGGTTCGACAGGCACCCCTTCCTCCTTGGGAGGCCATCCTCAGCTCCTCCCACCATTTCCAAAAGTGGGTGCTCTGCCTGCCGTAGACCCCCAGGGTCCGCACGTCCTTGGCGATGGCACGCCATATATACCCTTCTTTTGAAGGGCGCTGACCTGCAGAGTAAATATACACAGGGAAAGGTATTAGTTAGACCATCCTGCCTGTTACACTCATGGCCCACCATAGCCCTCCCATCCCCTTACGCACAGACATGGCCCAGCATACAGGCTGCACGCTTGCCAGGGCCCATCCGCCAAACCCCCTGACACAAGGCCTTCACACACAGCACTCCATGCAGTCATGCCCCATGCATCTTGCTCACAGTGTAGTCACCTGCTGGTCTGGAGGCCCATACAGCAGTCCGTACTGGGGTAGGACCCCATCTGCCAGTCGCTCTAACTCCACGAGGCAGGGGCCCTTTCCCCAGTCACACGGGCCATGGTCTGTTCCAGACACAGGTCACAGCAGCACTTGCAGTGTAGGTCCTCTCCTGTTGAAGGTCAGGTACCAAGTGAGTGAACAGATAGAAAATGGCGGGCACGTCCGCAATGGTGCATACCGTCACCGTCGGCGTACATCACCATTGGTCACTGTAACCCATAAGGCCCAATTATACGCAATGAGGAGTTGCACAGCGGTTCCCGACCGCCTTCCGCAATGGCGCACAACGGCGCACAACGTCAGCGGAATTACCTTACTTCCACCTGTTCCTTCATACAGGACAGGCAGACGCCATTTCAAGGGGGGGACGGTAGACCATGGATCCTAACTGTGTCACAGATCACAATTGTACATTCAAGACATTTGCCACTAATGCATTAATAAATCACATCATGCGTTGACCTGTAGTGGCTACAAAGTACAGATTACGACCAGCTCCTCATTCTTTTTCCCCATAGATTGCAACCGCTGCGGATGAATAGGAGATGGAGACATCCCCCGTTTACAGACCCCTGGTGGACTTGGCAACAATGAAGGACAGGCACATTATACTCACCTACAGACTCGACAGGGCCACAATCACAGAGCTGTGTGCCCAATTGGAGCCTAACCTGATATCTGCTATCAGTCACCCCCTTTGGGATCCCCCCTCCTGTGCAAGTGCTACCTGTGCTCCATTTCTTGGCAACTGGTTCTTTCCAAGTGACAGTGGGCTTGGCATCAGGAATGTCACAGCCAATTTTCTCAATAGTGCTGACCAGAGTGTTGTTGGCCCTGACTAAACACATGTGGAGCTACATTGTCTTCCCCCAAGTGAATGATTTGGCCACAGTGAAGGCTGACTTCTATGCAATGGGACATATCCCCAACATCATTGGGGTGATTGATGGAACACATATTCTATTTGTCCCCCCGCCATAATGAACAGGTCTTCAGAAATCGTAAATGTTTTCACTCAATGAATGTGCAGATGGTGTGTTTGGCGGACCAGTACATCTCCCATGTCAATGCTAAGTATTCAGGCTCGGTGCATGATGCCTTTATCCTGAGGAATAGCAGCATCCCATATGTGATGGCCCAACTCCAGAGGCACAGGGTGTGGCTAATAGGTGAG
Source organism: Pleurodeles waltl (assembly GCF_031143425.1). Taxonomy (NCBI): domain Eukaryota; kingdom Metazoa; phylum Chordata; class Amphibia; order Caudata; family Salamandridae; genus Pleurodeles; species Pleurodeles waltl. The sequence continues at coordinate 905,226,253 of NC_090443.1, forward strand.
TCCTGGTTCCCACCCAGTATATTTTGGTGCATGGGTATGGTGTGGGCCATATGGCATAGTGTGTGGCTAACAGTTGTCCCTAGAAAGTTGCAGGTGACTCTGGTTACCCCAACCTCTCATGGCTACTGACCCCTGTGATGAATACCAGGACAGGGGCAGAGGAACATTACAATGAGGCACATGGGCGAACAAGAAGGATAATAGAACGAACCTTCGGCCTTCTGAAGGCCAAGTTTCGGTGCCTCCATCTAACAGGTGGATCCCTGTGCTACTCACCCAAGAAGGTCTGCCAGATAATTGTGGCATGCTGCATGTTGCACCACCTTGCAAGAGAAGCCATGTGCCTTTTCTGCAGGAGGAGGAGGCTGGAGATGGCCGTGCAGCAGCAGTGGACCCTGTGGACAGTGAAGATGAGGAGGCAGAGGATAAGGATGAGGACAACAGAACTGCAGTGATACGTCAATACTTCCAATGACACACAGGTAAGACATTGTAACTTCACATTTCATTGACAGTTTTGTGTTTGACACTGTCACTGGCAGGCTGTGAATTCCCACTTCTATGCCCGCTCACTGTACCTTTTGACAACTCTTTTTGCAGATGTTGGAGCCCCATTATCACTCCTGGTGTGTTCACTGCAACCAACTAAAGGTCTTTCCTATGTATACATTCCTGTACAGTTGTGGGTGGGTGTTGTGGTGGTGTTCCTTGAGGGGGGAGGCTCTGAGGTGGTGTGGGACTGTGCCTGGGTAGCCGACTGTCCGTAGGTCCCTGATGGCCAGGTTGGTCATCCAGATACAAGCGAGCTGAGTCACTTTCATCACTGTGGGCCTCTTCTGAGGGACTGGATGTTGCTGGCACCTCTTCTCCAACAACATTGGCTGGGATACCTGCGGGGATGTATATGCAGTGTTATTATTTCTGTGTGTGACATATTGTGCATAGATGGGTTGCCCTCTCCGGTTGTTATTGCCTGGCAGCTTTTCCTTGTGTGAGTTGTTATGTGGTGGGCTAGACCAGTGTGCATGCTTTAGTGATAGGTGTCCATTCAGGTCTCTGAGTGGTGTCCATGCATTGGTCGTGCATGCTGGGCTTGGCATTGGGATGAGAAGGTCGTGTGGGAGGTGGTGGAGTGATGGAAGTGAGGGTGGAGTGGGAGTATGTGATGGCATGAAGGTATTGGGGTAGTAGTAGTATAGAGTTGACTTACCAGAGTCCAGTCCTCCTCCTCCTCCTGCCAGGCCCTCAGGATGCCTGATTGCCAAGACTTGCTCCTCCCATGTTGTTAGTTGTGGGGGAGGAGGTTGGTGTCCACCACCAGTCCTCTGTACAGCTAGTTGGTGTCTTGCTGACACGGAACATACCTTCCCCCGTAGGTCGTTCCACCTCTTCCTGATGTCATCCCTTGTTTTGGGGTGTTGTCCCACGACGTTGACCCTGTCCACGATCCTCCGCCATAGCTCCATCTTCCTTGCAATGGATATCTGCTGCACCTGTGATCCAAATAGCTGTGGCTCTACCCGGATGATTTCCTCCACCATGAACCTTAGCTCCTCCTCAGAGAATCTGGGGAGTTGTTGTGGTGCCACGAGAGTATTGTGGGTGAGGGTGTGTAGGGTGATGTGTTGGGGTGTGTGTTGTGAGGTGCGTGGGTGGGTGGTATATAGGTGATTGTGGTATGCAGCTCTGGTTGTGTGTGTGCTCTTGCTGTCTCTCTCTGTTGGCAATTAATTGTAGTTGTGAAGAGTTGTGGGTAGTGTGGTTGTGTGTTTTATAGTGGTGTGAGTGTGTAGGTGTGGTATGTGTATGGGTGTTAGGTGTATGTAGTTTGAATTGCCCAATGTGGAGTTGTTTTGTTTGAGTGTGTGTGTATTTTGAGCGCAGTAGTATGTACCGCCAATGGTTTACCGCCATTGAATGTCCGCTGTGGTGATTCGTGGGTCATAATGTGGTGGGCGTTGTACTGTTGGCGTAACGGTGTGGGTTTTGATACTGCTAGTTTATCACTGACCTTTGCCATGGCAGAGTTGTGTCTGTGGCTGTATAGTGACTGTATAAAGTTGGCTCTGTATATACTATTTCAAAGTAAGAAATAGTGTGCACAGAGTCCAAGGGTTCCCCTTAGATGTAAGATAGTGGCAAAAAGAGATAATTCTAATGCTCTATTTTGTGGTAGTGTGGTCGAGCAGTAGGCTTATCAGAGGGCAGTGTTAAGCATTTGTTGTACACACACAGGCAATAAATGAGGAACACACACTCAAAGACTTACTCCAGGCCAATAGGTTTTAATATAGAAAAATATACTTTCTTAGTTTATTTTAAGAACCACAGGTTCAAGATTTACAAGTAATACTTCAAATGAAAGGTATTTCACTCAGGTATTCTAGGAACTTTGAATAATCACAATAGCATGTACAGTTTTGACAAAAATGGCAATAAACTATTTTAAAAGTGGACACTGCAAAAATCAACAGTTCCTGGGGGAGGTAAGTAAATGTTAAGTTCACATGTAAGTAAAACACTTACAGGGTTCAAAGTTGGGTCCAAGGTAGCCCACCGTTGGGGGTTCAAGGCAACCCCAAAGTTACCACACCAGCAGCTCAGGGCCGGTCAGGTTCAGAGGTCAAAGAGGTGCCCAAAACACATAGGCTTCAATGGCGAATAGGGGTGCCCCAGTTCCAGTCTGCCAGCAGGTAAGTACTCGCGTCCTCGGAGTGCAGACCAGAGTGGTTTTGTAGGGCACCGGGGGGGACACAAGCAGGCACAGAAGGTATACCCTCAGCGGCACAGGGGCGGCCGGGTGCAAAGTGCAAACAGGTGTTGGGTTTTGTATTGAAAGCAATGGGGAAACCCGGGGGTCTCTTCAACGATGCAGGCAGGCACAGGGGGGGGGGGCTCCTCGGGGTAGCCACCACCTGGGCTAGGCAGAGGGTCGCCTGGGGGTCGCTCCTGCACTGGAGTTCGGTTTCTTCCGGTCCTGGGGGCTGCGGGTGCAGTGTTGGTTCCAGGCGTCGGGTCCCTTGTTACAGGCAGTCGCGGTCCGGGGGAGCCTCTGGATTCTCTCTGCAGGCGTCGCTGTGTGGGCTCAGGGGGGTCAACTCTGGCTACTCACGGGCTTGCAGTCATTGGGGAGTCCTCCTTGTAGCGTTGGTTTTCCACAGGTCGAGCCGGGGGCGTCGGGTGCAGAGTAGAAAGTCTCACGCTTCTGGCGGGAAACATGAAGTCCTTGAAGTTGTTTCTTTGTTGCAAGAAAGTTGCAGATGGTTGAACAGAGCCACTGTTCACGGGAGTTTCTTGGTCCTTGGTTGCAGGGCAGTCCTCTGAGGCTTCAGAGGTTGCTGGTCCCTGTTGGATGCGTCGCTGTTGCAGTTTTTTCTTCGAAGTTGGGAGACAGGCCGGTAGGGCTGGGGCTAAAGCAGTTGTCGTCTCCGTCTTCACTGCAGGGCTTCAGGTCAGCAGTCCTTCTTCTCTTTAGGTTGCAGGAATCTAGTTTCCTAGGTTCTGGGGAGCCCCTAAATACTGAATTTAGGGGTGTGTTTAGGTCTGGGAGGGCAGTAGCCAATGGCTACTGTCCTTGAGGGTGGCTACACCCTCTTTGTGCCTCCTCCCTGTGGGGATGGGGGCACATCCCTAATCCTATTGGGGGAATCCTCCATCCACAAGATGGAGGATTTCTAAAAGTAAGAGTCACCTCAGCTCAGGACACCTTAGGGGCTGTCCTGACTGGGGGGTGACTCCTTCTTGTTTTTCTCATTATCTCCTCCTATCTTGCCGCCAAAAGTGGGGGCAGTGGCCGGAGGGGCGGGCATCTCCCCTAGCTGGGATGCCCTGGGGTGCTGTAACAAAAGGGGTGAGCCTTTGAGGCTCACCGCCAGGTGTTACAGTTCCTGCAGCGGGAGGTGTGAAGCACCTCCACCCAATACAGGCTTTGTTCCTGGCCACAGAGTGACAAAGGCACTCTCCCCATGTGGCCAGCAACATGTCTGGTGTGTGGCAGGCTGGCAAAAACTAGTCAGCCCACACTGGAAGTTGGGTATGTTTTCAGGGGGCATCTCTAAGATGCCCACTAGGTGTATTTTACAATAAATTGTACACTGGCATCAGTGTGCATTTATTGTGCTGAGAAGTTTGATACCAAACTTCCCAGTTTTCAGTGTAGCCATTATGGTGCTGTGGAGTTCGTGTTTGACAGACTCCCAGACCATATACTCTTATGGCTACCCTGCACTTACAATGTCTAAGGTTTTGCTCAGACACTGTAGGGGCTTAGTGCTCATGCACATATGCCCTCACCTGTGGTATAGTGCACCCTGCCTTAGGGCTGTAAGGCCTGCTAGAGGGGTGACGTACCTATGCCACAGGCAGTGTGAGATTGGCATGGCACTCTGAGGGGAGTGCCATGTCGACTTAGTCATTTTCTCCCCACCAGCACACACAAGCTGTGAAGCAGTGTGCATGTGCTGAGTGAGGGGTCCCCAGGGTGGCATAAGACATGCTGCAGCACTTAGGGACCTCCTCTGGCATCAGGGCCCTTGGTACCAGGGGTACCAGTTACAAGGGACTTACCTGAGTGCCAGGGTTGTGCCAATTGTGGAGACAAAGGTACAGTTTAGGGAAAGAACATTGGTGCTGGGGCCTGGTTAGCAGGGTCCCAGCACACTTTCAAATCATAACTTAGCATCAGCAAAGGCAAAAAGTCAGAGGGTAACCATTCCAAGGAGGCATTTCCTTACAGTGACAGATTGGTGTGTGTGTGTCATAATATGGTGAACGGATATCCGCCATGGCGGCGATATGTTGGCGGCAGTCAGCATGGCGGTAAGTGGGATTTACCGCCAATGTCATAATGAGGGCCATAGTCATAATGTCTTCATGCCAAGAAGGTGGAGATTGTTGGGTAGCTTTAATTTCCTTGAGTACTTTAAAAAATAATGGCGATGTTATGTTAACTAGAATCTTATATGTTTCCATAGGAATGTAATCAGGACTGCAGGACTTTTGTGAGCGGGAAGTTAAAAATAGTGGTAAACACCTCCTCTAATGTAAACTCAGTGTTGAGTATTGAATTGCCACTGTTATCTAGCTGGGATAGATTGATATTCCTAAAATAGTCATGAATAGTGGTCTTATTGCTACTCAATTCTTCCTGATATAATTTGAAAAATATATTTCAAAAATTGAAAGAATTCCAGAGATTTGATTATATCTTGCCTGTTGTGTCTCTGATTTGAGTTATTAGGTTTCTTGTTTTCAACTTCGACTTAAGCAAGTTAGCAATTTTCCAGATTTTTCCTCTAATTCACAAATTCTAGCTCAAGACTCAACAGCTCTTTTGATAAATTTAGCAGTAACCAATGTGGCAATGCTCCCTCGTAAGCCAGCTATTTGAAAAAGTGTCTCCTGCTCTGTGTCAGAGCAGAAAATAGTATGAGCTAGATCCACCTGAATTGACCTTCTAAGCTGTCTTCGTAGCCGTTCTTCTTCCCTATCTCTTTTTTGTATCTGCATGGTAAAGGATTGTGTCATACCCCTAATAAAGACTTTCCTAATATCCCAAGCTACAAATGGGCAACTGATTCCCAATTAATTAAAATAAATTCATGAATTTACGATTCGCAAATTATTGTATATAATCAACACGTTCAAGTATACATTTAAGGAACTAGCAAGGACATAATTTGGTGTTATAAGAGTCACTGGATTCCCATGTTAATGCTATTGCATAGTGGTCAAAATATAGGAGATGCTGAATTTGAGTTTGGCAGAAGGGGGCAAATAATGCAATGATCCAACACATATCTATTTGGAAGTCTTATCTACGCAGCTTGGAGAAAAATGTGCACTCCTGTGTATAAATAGATACTCTCTCATTCCCTTTATCTGTCCAGAGTATCCACATTAGTAGTGTCAATTTTAGGTTTTAACAAGCAATTAAACCTCTCATGACAATAACAGGTAAACTATGGCTACTCAGCTCCAGCCTTATTTTAGCAAACAACTGAGGAGTCTCATAGTTAGGTGCATATAAATTAGCTAAAATACATTGGCCACTGTTTTCTGGCTTGGCTATCTTCCCTTTTACCAATCAGCCAGCAGGGTCTGCCTTAAAATGTATCATTTTAAATGCATTAATGAAGATGATCATGGAAACTCTTCTCTGCCCCAAAAGATATGCAGCACTAGCTATGTCATAAATTCTTGGAATAATATAGCCTTTACAGCATTAGATATATTATGAATCATGGCTTCAGATTTGGTAAGGTGAGGTTCTTGTAGAGCCATAATGTCTGGTTTCTGCCACCAAGCTTCAGAGAAAATGCTTGCTTTTTCCCCCTTTCTTATTGCCATTAATGTTCACGACAGAATTTGACCCATACTCCTTTCTGTTAGATACCCACATCACTTTAATTGCTTCAAAAGCTCCATTTTCCTTATTTTGTCCTTGATATTCCTCAAATCCTCCTGCTTTTCAAACCTCCATGTCCCTCCTTCCCCTTTTCCTGCTCAACGTGTTCCCTCCACTGGTCTCCTACAGCGCTATAGCTCGGCATTGCCAGAGGTGAGAAAGAACCATCTGCTTAGATGTAATTCTGTTATGCTGTCACTCTGAATATTTGAGTGGGTTCTTCCTTCCACAAAGTGACAAGTGAGGGAAAGGGAGGAATTGTTTGGTCCAGTGTACACCCTCCCAAAATTATAATCATAAATACAGGTACACCGTTCCTATATACAGGTGTACCTGTAGTTATGATTCTTCCTTCCCCCACACGTTTCCCCTCCAAAAAAAGAAGTTAGCAGATTATCAGATTATGATCTTATTCCCATGATTCAGACACAGTTTTCACATTCTTCTATTTGTTGATCTAATAATGTCTCTCCTCTAGAAACTGTCTGGCCCTCTCAGGGGCCACAAAAATAACAAAGGAGCCGTACCCATTGATCTTAAGAGATGCTCCATTTATGATGGGTACTGGGACAGCTAAAGCTTTGAATTTCAGGATAAGTGTCTTCATTTCTCACAGTCTAGAGGCAGTTTACCAGGCTATGTCCTGAAGACGAGAAATAAAATGTTTTCTTGTGCAGTGAATCTTCTTAGTTCACAAGTAATCAATAAAATGTTCTGCTCCATAGTAAAGTCTTGAAAGTTAACAAGGATGGTATGTGGCTTACTCTCTGGTTGTAAAGTTATGGCAGCACTCGGTGTGCTCGTACAATAGAAAGTGAGAGAGCAGTTCCTTGGTCTCCATCCATAGAATTGCCAAGGTCATACTTGAAAATAAGCTTGGCAACCCAGGTAGTCATATTTACCTTTGCCCCATCAGAGTCATTGGTACCTTCTGGTATTCCCACAATTCAGAGATGTGATCTTCGGGAGCAGCTTTACTAATCCTCACATTTACATAATAGATGTTTGATTTGGAGACTCAAGGTTTTTTGTTTTTTGCAGTGCTCAGAAGAAGCAGTCTATAAGCAGGAGATTTTGGATTCGATAATTTTATTACTCCCTACAAACCCAGACAGCTGTTCCTTGATTAAGAACGCTTTCTGTGTTAGATTTTGCAAATTTGACTGACTTGGTTATTTGATCACCCTTAATCTGGTGTACCTCTGCAAGATTGCTATTAACATTGACCTAGTAGAAGCAGAAGTGGAAGATCTGGTGGAGTTTTCTCCTGACTCTTCATCTCCGGGGTTGCATGAGGCTTCTAAGAACATGTCCTGTGGAGTCTGGACATCCTTGGTTTCTCCAGTTTCACCCTCTAAGATCTTATTTGAGGGATCTAAATTGAACCACTATTAGTTTGTCTGTTATCATGAAACATTAATTGCAAAGTATTTGTAGCATAGCTGGTTACAGAGTCCAAGTCCCAACAGTCCTTCCTTCTATTATGCATAAGTGCACTTAGTTCCTGTGCTTTAGCCTTAGCAAGGATATTCTGGGACCTTTGTGTTCTCGGATTTTGTAATCCTGTCTCATCAGGGGTAGATTTGATAAATTTATTCCCAGTGTTAGAAAGACTTTGTTAGTCAACAAACTGGGACAAATGATTTTTTTTAAATCCTTTAGTTTGGAATTAAGTGAAATTTGTTGTAATGAAGAAGGTTGAAGTTCATGTCTCTTTGCTCCCACTTCCAATACACTTTCACTAGCAGGCTGACTCTGCTGGGCCTCCTGGGCATTTGCTGGGCAGACTGCCAGGCTTGGCGGAGAGTTTGCAGTGGAGGTGGGATGTGGAGCCTCACCTGTAATCTTTTTTTTCTCTAATACACCAGCAGTTTGAAACGTTCCTTCTTTCAGGACTATCCATTGATACCACTTGTATTCCTGTACTGTTCAGCAGCTCCTCCAGAGATAACTCATTCCTAATAGGACTCTCTTGGGAGCTAATATTCAGTGGGAATGTCAGATTAGAGACAGTTACGGTTGGGGTTGATGTCATAGAAGACATCTGAGCCACTTTGGACATCTTATTAGCTGCAGCTTTTGAAGTAGGAGTGACAAGATGGACTGAGGAGCAAAGAGAACTTAGGTTAATAACCTTCTCTTGGCTAGAGTTTACTCTGTGGGTTCCCTTCAGGGGGTTCTTAATTTTAGCTCCTAATTAGGCCCATGCATAAAATTCTGCTCCACCGCCTGAGTTCGTGAAATTCCGTAATCTTGAACGGAGTGGAGTTCGTTTGCACACCCAAGGTTGGGTTTTGCCACTCTTTTGCAAGCACCATGATACTCCAGGGCTGCTAGCAAGACTTTGCATTTACTCGCTCTGCTTCTGGCTGCAACAGTGGCAAAAACAGTCCCGCTTTTGAGTGCAAATGCACCTGGAGAAGATTTTCTACTCCTGATATAACTAAATCTGGTCAGATGGAGTTTCTTCTCCTATGGACCCTTCAAATTGTTTTTTTGATTGAGAAGCTTTTTTTTCAAACAGGAAGGAAGTGCCCCAGAGTCTCCAACTTCCTGGTCCTGTCCAGTAGGCTCCTCCCAGTGCTTTGTCCGTCTCCTGGTCACTTTTCACTTGGATTTGAGGTGGAAGGATCACTCTCTTTGTTTCCTGGATGTACCCTGGGATTTAAGGACTTTGTTTTTGTGAAATCACTCAAGTAAGTTTAAAAACTTGTTGTTTGTTTGCTTGGGCATGCATCAGTATTTCTTTGTACTTTAAATTGATTTTTAAATTTTATAGTGGTGGGTGTACCTGGAGTTTAAGTATGGGCCCTAGTTATCATTTATTTTGCATTTTATTTATTTTTCACCTTTTGTAAAGGACAATTGTTGTGCAGCTCAGTCAGTACCTGTCCTTTTCTACATGTTTGTAACATTTGCAATATTATTTTTATATGTGGCCTAGATTTCCAAAGTGTCATCTAGCCAGTAGGCCCAGTAGTAGTAGTCATCAGTGCATGAAATCAACATTTCAGTGGTATGTTTTTAAAATGTAATTTAGGGCAGGGATGGCATTGGGTTAAATATGAATTGTTGGCTATTTTGGCACTTCATTTTTGGGCAAAAAGTAAATATGCCATGGTAAACTTTGATGGCATAGGATGATGTGTATACTCTTGTTGTGAACATTTTATAGCTCAATTACATTTTGTGTTTTGCATTGCTGAATTAAGGTTAGTGTTTTCTTCAGTGTTCCAACCATGCCTCTTAATGGCCTGTGTGTATTTGTCATCATCCACCATTTGTCTTTGTTCTCCACGCCGTGTGGCCGGGGCCATTTTGTGTAGTTTATGTCCAAAGACTTGCATGTGTTCTTTGTTCCCCATGCCTCCTTGTTAGTAATTTCTGTTTGATCTTGTGGCTGGTAGCCATTTTGTCTAACCAGCCAGTGTTCCTTTGCCATAGGCTTGCATGTGGCTTTTTTTGTTCCCCATGCCTTATTGTTGTTTCACCATGTGGCTGACGGGCATTTTGTCCATCCAGACAGTGTCCCTTTGCCGTAGGCTTGCATGTGTTCTTTGTTTGCCATGCCTCCTTGATCCTTGTTGTTGTTTTACCATGTGGATGGAAGCCATTTTGTACATGCAGCCAGTGTTCCTTTGCCATAGACTTGCATGTGTTCTTTCTTTATTCCCCATGCCTCCTTGCTGTTGTTGTTTGACCATGTGGTTGGCGGCCATTTTGTCCATCCAGCCAGTGTCCCTTTGCCATACGCTTGCATGTGTCCTTTGTTTGGCATGCCTCCTTGCTCCTTGTTTTTGTTTTACCAGGTTGTTGGCACCCATTTTCTGCAACCAGCCAGTGTGTCTTTTCTACCATGGGCTTTCATACAAACATCAGCAATTATTTATCTTAATTTTTGTTTAATTTAAGTTTATATTTTAATTTTTATTTATTTTAATTATTTATTCTGATTTTTGATTTTATTTTATTTTGATTGTAATTTTTGTAAAGTTCTTATTTTGTTATTTTGTTATTTTTTTACAATTTGTGTAAAAAAACGTTTTTAACATTTTTTTTTAAGTATTTCATTTTATTTAATTCAGCAGTATGCCTTGTTCCATCCATCCATCCATCCATTCCTCCATCCATCTCCTCCATTGATCCATCCATCCACCAAAGGTGGACAGCCGCACTACAGCATTTGGTTCCTTTAGGTGTGTAATAATTCTATTTCATCCTGGACACCCTGGATGCAGTGTACTGCAGACACATCAGCAGTATAATACATTTTTTAATGATTATTCCATTTCCCATGGACCACCATGCTGCCATAGGTTTTTTAAGGATTATTCCATTACACTTTGTTTAATTCAGCAGTATGCCTTGTTCCATCCATCCATCCATTCCTCCATTCCTCCATCAATCCACCAAAGGAGCAAAACTGCTCTACAGCATTCGGTTCCTTTAGGTGTATAAGAATTCTGTTTCCTCCTGGACACCCCGGATTCGGTGCACAGCATAATTTATTTTTTGATATTTATTCCATTTCCCTGGACCACCTTGCCGCCATAGGTTTTTTTTAAAATACATTTTTTATTAGTTTTTTCCATTCAGTTACATCATGACCCTTAGTCCACCCACAATTAAATCGGACATTAATAAACATTGCAGCATTGAGCATCAATATCACTGCACAGCGTGCCTTGGAACAAACAAAGAGAAGTGCAGCACACCAAAGCCAGTATGTCCCCACTTTCCCCTAATCCACAGTGATGCCCCCTCATATCCGTGTCCATGAGTGCTCTGCATTAATTATTAAGAGTCCACGGGTCATCTGGGATGGAATCCAGGTGTATCCCCTGTGCCTCTGCCCAACCAGACCAAATTTTATAATGCTTTTGAGGGCATCCCCTTGCTACTTGGGTTTCTCCAGTCCCATGCAAAGGTCCATGCCTCAAGCCCACCCCTCAGTGGAAGGGGCGTGTGTCACCTTCCAGGCCTGGGCAATATCTCTTTTGGCCATCACCAACCCTAGCCACAGGAGAGCCTTTTGTATTGTGTGCCTACCAGCCCATCAGTAACGTGCAAAAGAATCAGTTTGGGATCTCTTGGGATTTTCCAGCCCAATACCCCTTCCAATTGTTTCAAAATCCTTCCCCAGAAACTAGAGATTACAGGACAATTCCAGAATACATGGATGAGATTCCTGGGTGTCTCCCACAGTGCAGGCAGGCGCTGGTGGTCAGAAGTCCCTTGTGGTGAAGCCGGGTTCTGGTATGGTAAATGTGATGCAACAATTTGAACTGAATGTGCCTGAACTTGGACGCAATAGCTGCTTCCTTAGGTGCTTCCAAGGCCTCCCTCCAGTTGTCATCATCTAACTCCCCCAAGCCCTTCTCCCATGCTCTTCACACCATTTCCATGGGGTCCAGCACATTCCTGAGAAGCATTTTGTATGTCTTCAATAGTTTGTGGTCTATCAACTGTGTCAGCAAGAGTTTGGCTTCTAGAGAGGAAAACTCTAGGTATGTGGTTCTCCGAGTCCCTTTTATTTTAAAAATAATTGTGTTTTATCTTTTTAAATAATTGTGTTTTATCTTTTTAGTTGGTTTAAATATTTAAAGGTTTTGGTGCTTTTGGGATCACCTTTTTGGGGGCAGTTTTTTTTTGTTTAGGAGCTGCCGGTACCCATGTTCAGTGGGCCGGCAGTCTCCATTTTTACTCTCTACCTTTGGTTCTACAAGGCCATTTATCGGCCACCATTTTTGGTTAGCGGTCTAGCCGCTATTTGACTCGGTCTCAGGCTTCCCCGGATGGGGGATTTAAAGCCTGCTGTTCGCCGGCCGCGCACCGGACGCATGCGGCAGGCGCACTGCTGGGGCGCAGGAGGCACGCCAGAGGCAAGCCCGTCTGCGCCCGTCCGTGCCCAGACAAGCCCAGAAATGCTGCTCCTTTGGAATCTGAGACGCCCACTCACCCCCCTTTCTCTCCACAGGCATTAAAATCCCCCACGACCGGTAAGTGTCCCTCTAACACTATGGGCGCTTGCGACTTTTCGTTATGCCCTATCTGCCCTGGGATGTCTATTAATTCCCCTCCCCTTATGAACCACTCTCAGCCTACTAATTCCCCTCCTCCCATGGACCCCTCTCAGCAACTGGGCAAAATGCTCCTGCTTAACTGTCGTTCCCTAACAGCACAATCTTTACATATTTACTCATTATTAACAGATCTCCAACCTGATGTGCTTTTCCTTACCGAAACGTGGCTGACTGATCATTCATCTGTTGACATTTGTTGAACTTTACCATCTTCTTACTCTATAATACATGTGGCTAGACCCCTCATAAGGGGGGTGGTATTGCTATCATTTATAAGAGGGCAATCAAATGTGCTGCCTCACCGTTGGATATCTCAGGTTGTGAGAGCATGACTTTTTCTTTATATCTATCGCCTATTTTCACTTTTTCAGGTATTCTTCTTTATTGTACCCCAGGTTCCTATGTTAATTTTTTAGAATCCCTACCTGATGTCATAGCCAGTCTTATTTGTAAATCTCCTAACCTGACCATTCTCGGAGATTTCAATATTCACTCCGAGAATGTAGACTGTCCTGCCGCCAAATGTTTGTTAGCCTCCCTAACAGCCTTGAACTTGGTACAATATTCCACTGCTCCCACCCACCTTAAAGGTCATACTATTGATCTAATTTTTAGTAATGTACCTGTTTTTAAGACTTTTACCCCTTTGCCCCTGACCTGGACAGATCATTATCTCATGTCCTTCTCTCTCTCTTATAACCACACTTTGGATGCTTATACTAAGACTAAAACTGTGGGACGTATCTGGTCCAAGCTAGTCCCCACAGAGTGGCCGAAAGCACTCTATACCTCTCCTCATTCATCTTTGATTACTGCAGAATCATTTAACAACTGGATTTCCACTTCTTTAGACTCTGTCCTACCTACTAAGACTAGATTAAAAAACCCATCCATAAATCTAACCCATGGTTCTCACCTTTTCTGCTACAACTTAAAAAAAACTGTAAAAAGCTTGAAAGAATCTGGAGAAAGAACTATAGTCTTTCCTCTAAAGAAGCCTACAGGCAAGCCATTAGATATTATCATCAGAACATTAAAGCAGCCCAGGCGACATACTATAGTACGAAAATGGAAGAATCCTCCAACTCTCATAAAGCAATCTTCCAGATTTTCAAGGAATTGATGTTGGCCCCTCAAATTGACTCCCCTATAGAGCCATCTACCAAACAGAGTAACTCATTTGCCACCCATTTTCAGGATAAAAGTATTAAAATATATTCTTCATTTTCCTCACCCTCCTCTTTAGAATCCATGGATCGCCAGTTAACCGATGTGTCCGCCCCATGCCTACACTTAGGGCCAGATGTAGGAAGCCGTTTGCATGGTGCAAACTGCGAAAATCGCAGTTTGCGCCATGCCAGCAGCCTTCTGCGATGCACATTCACAATTTGCGAGTCGGTACCGACTTCCATTTGTGAATGCGACTCGCAAATAGGGAGGGGTGTTCCCTTCCTATTTGCAACTCGCATCGCAATGCAGAATTGCTTTGTGACCCGAATGCGGTCGCAAAGCAATTCGCAGTTACCACCAGTGTCACACTTGTGGTAACTCATTCGCAAAAGGGAAGGGATCCCCATGGGACCCCTTCCCCTTTGTGAATGTTGGCAAAAAGGTTTTTTCAGAGCAGGCAGTGGTCCAATGGACCACTGCCTACACTGAAAAAACGAAATGGTTTTGTTATTTTTTCTATTTTGCAACTCGTTTTCCTTTAAGAAAAACGGGCTGCAAAATAAATAAAAAAACTGCTTTATTGAAAAAGCAGTCACAGACATGGAGGTCTGCTGACTTCAGCAGGCCACCATCCCTGTGAGTGCAGGGACTCGTTATGGGGTCGCAAAATGCGACCCACCTCATTAATATTAATGAGGTGGGTCTTTGCGACCCCATAGCGAGTCGCAGACGGTGTCTTAGACACCGTTCTGAATCCGAATTTGCGATTCGGACCTCGCTACATCTGGCCCTAAATGATTTTCAACCCCTTACAGACACTCTGGTTGTTAACTTTCTCCGCAGCATCAAGTCTGGCTCCCCTCTTGATCCGGCCCCTTCTTCTATCCTTCTATTAGCCTCAGATATTATTGTTCCCCCTTTGACTAAAATTTTAAACCATTCCTTATCCTCAGGCTTTTTGCCTCTGTCTCTTAAACATGCCATCATTAAACCCCTCCTCAAAAAGCCTAATTTGGATCCCGTTTCGCTAGATAACTATAGGCCAATTGCTCTCCTCCCCATCCTAACAAACGTTCTGGAAAAACATGTCAATCTTCAGCTGACAAGTCAACTGGAGAACCAGAAACTCTTGGATTCTTCTCAGATGGGTTTCAGAGCCCAGCATAGTACTGAGTCTGCTCTTTTAGCAGTCACTGAATCTGCCAGGCAACTTCTGGATCAAGGAGGCCATGCAGCTAATATATTACTTGATCTTAGCGCAGCATTTGATACTGTTGACCACAACCTTCTTTCTCACAGACTTTCTAAGATGGGGATAGGAGGTACTGCTTTGTCGTGGCTCTTCTCTTTTCTCACAGGAAGAGCTTTTCAAGTCTTAGATCATTCTTTTTTTCTCTGATATTTATCCTTTAACTTGTGGAGTCCCTCAGGGTTCTTCTCTGAGTCCGACTCTATTTAATGTTTACCTATCCCCTTTGGCGAAGGTTGTCTCCCCATATAATCTTTCTGTGGTTACCTATGCTGACGATACTCAGTTAGTAGTATCTCTTTACAGCATTAGGCAGTCCTCCTCCGCCAATCTTTCTGGCTGTCTTGCAGACATTGCTAACTGGATGAACTTATCTAAACTTAAATTTAATGATGGGAAATCCAAAGTTATTATTGTAGGTAATGGCCCTCCTGCTTTTACTTTAACTTCTTATTCAGGGGCTTTTAGTAACATTCCTCCTCTAAAGACCCATATCAAGAGCCTTGGTTTTTGGCTTGAGCCCCAACTTACTATGGAAATCTAGTCTAAAAAGCTCTCATCCATGTGCTTTGGCCTTCTGAGATCCCTCAAGAAGATTTTGAATCTTCTTCCACCCAGGGCTAAAAGGATCCTTGTTCAGGCATTGATTCTTTCCCGCCTTGACTACGGCAATTCTCTGTTCCTCAGTTCACTAGACTATGTGATAAGGAAACTTCAAGTGGTGAAGAATGCCGCAGCTAGACTGCTTACCAATCTATCTAGGAAGCTATCTGCCAAACGGGCACTCGTAAAACTTCATTGGCTGCCTATAAAACAACGTATCCAATTTAAATCACTATGTTTGGTCCATAAAGCCCTACATGATAGGGGCCCCTTTTTTCTCAGACATTCTTTTTCCATCTACACTCCTGCCAGACTTTTGCGCTCATCTACCTCCCGCCAAGTTCTTATAGCACGATCCAAAAAATCCTGGGGAGGGAACTCCTTCACTGTGAAAGACGCTCAGCTATGGAATTCCCTTCCTTCAGAGCTTCGACACGAGGTTTTCGAGCTCCTATTTAGGAAGAAATTAAAAACTATTCTTTTTGTTGTCAACTCTTTGACCAAATTTTTTTCTTTTCTATTCTCCCTTGGAGCCTTCACGTACCTCAGCGCTGGGATGCCCTAGGGTAGCTATGCGCTTTACAAATTTATAAACTCAAACTCAAACTCTGGCACCCCCGGACTCGCCAGAAGAATGGGCATCATGGCGTGTCGAAGGTGTAGGTATTTAAAGAATTGCATTCGAAGTAGCGCAAAGTCCCTTTGTAAATCTTGAAAGGTTTTTAGTGTTCAGTTCTCCAATATATCTCCTAGAGCTGAAATCCCCACCAGATCCCAGGCGGCAAATCCATGCAGGGCCGTGACCTTGGGAAGGTAAGTGCCCTACCACAATGGTGTTTCCAAAGTTAGTCTGTTCTTTCCCAAGCCTGTAACCTTTTTTGCTTCTTCCCATAGCTCCAGCACCACCTGCATCGCCAGGGGTAACTCCCTCCCAGCAGCCCCCATACAACAGATTTGGGAGACCCTGCACCCCTATGACCATTTCTTCAAGAGTATAAGCCGGGTCCCCAAACCCCTCAAACCACCAGTCGTTAATTATGAGAAGATGTGGTGCCCAGTAATGCAACCTAATGTGCAGTGTGGCAATGCCCTCTTCAGTCACCAATCAATAGCATTTTCCTAATGAAACACACAGGACCCCCCCCCATAACAGCCTGCACAGCTGGGTGTTCACTTTCTGAAACTTTCTGAAAAAATGGCCTGGCAGTGGAAAACAGATGGTTCTGTAGCTGGTATAAAAGGTGTGACAGTGCCACCCTCTTAAATATGGCAGAGCGTCCCAGTGGGGATAACGGAAAAGCCTTCCAGAACAGGACATCCCTGGACAGTCTCTCTAGCAGTGGCATCTAGTTCCTTACATAGGAACGGTTTGCATTCCCTGTGACATACTCTCAAGTATGTGAACCCATCCATCTGGATTGCAAGGCCATTCGCCCACTGCATGTCCATTGAGCATTGTGCTATAGGGTACATAGCAGACTTCAGTGGCTTAATACAGAGCCACTCCTTTGCAGGAATGAGAAAGTAGTCCAGCCTGGAAAAGGTGCAGTGGGATCCTGAGTAGAAAGTGTAACCTCTCGCGGATGGATGTTGTAGACTCCATATATCTGCAAGATTTAGAATACGAATAAAGGTTGCCAGCTGGGTGGACCCACACCCCTCTGCCCCAGGCTGGGATCGGTCCATATGGAGGTCACATACCCCATTTAAGTCTCCTCCCAGCACCCAGAAGGCCTCCAGCATATCCTTAAGTAGCCCTCCCAATTGACCTAGGAATCCCATGGTGAGTGGAGGTGGGGCATAGATGCTTATAATTGATATGGGCTGATCATGAAGAGTCCCAGTGACCACCACATACCACCTCATTTCATCTTTCCAGGTGCGTGTGACTAGCAGTGGGGTACGCTTTCTAACCAGTATTGCCATGCCCCTGGAGCTCCTGTGAAACCCTCCTGGTAAGCCTGCGAGTATCCTCTGTGGACCAAAAAAGAACAGTGATTGCCCATTAGATGCATTTCCTGGAGAAGTACAATGTCTGCCTTGGTTTTCAAGGCCGAGCGGAGAACTGCTCCTCTTTTGACTTTGTCCAGGATTCCATTCACATTCCAAGACAATATTTTAAGTGTGTCTACCCTGAGGGAAGTTATGTCAGTGCTCTCCATCGCATTGATGTCTATCATACAGAGACAAGTCTGAGATTCATGCACACCATCCTGTGATACGTTCTGTACTGTCATATTGCCGGCTGCTTATGAACTTGTAGAAGCAAAACCAAACCATCTGCTCCCTTTCCCCCATCTCACCTCCCTCCCCATACTTCGCAAACTAGAAGTACCTGTCGTGTTGTGTCAAGGGACCAAGCCAACTGGGCTAAACTGTGACCTGTAGCACTCCCTGCACCAGTCTTAACCTCCCCCACAGAACTGAACCACTCCGTAACAGGAAAATTAGCCATCTGCAGTTTGTCCCCAACTTCTCCCCTGCATCCAGAGTATACATGCTTATTCTCTAGTCTCCATCCATTAAATGATAAGTCATTCTGCCGTGCAGTCGGCAGCGACCTCTGCGTCAGAATCAGTTCGTCGTTCGAGGACCCCGGACTCGCCGGATATGTTGCCATTTCCTTCTTTTCTTTGATCGCCCCGTGGTCCAGCGATCGACGGCAGGGCCCCTTTCTCCGTTGCCGCTTTCTCAATGATGTGTGCCATTCCCGCCCCGGTGTCACAGGGCCTTCATCTTAGTAGTGGTCCATGTTAAAAGCATCTTGTGTGTTCGTTTTTCGATCCCGTGCAAGGCTGCTTCCGGTGTATCAAAGAAAAGGGTTTTGCCCAAATAGATGATTTTGAGTATTGCCAGGAACAAAATCCCCATTGCTTGCAAATTGGCTTTAGCCTCTAGGAAGGAATGACACTGTTGCTGCACTTTAAGGGCCAGATGTAGCAAACGTTTGCGAGTCGCAAATGGCCTAAATCGCTATTTGCGACTCCGCAAAATCAGAAATGGGATGCAAAAATCCCATTTCCGACTCGCAAAAAGCGATGCGAGCCGTTACCGACTCGCAAAATTTGCGACCCCATTTTGCGACCCGCAAATAGAAAGTCGCAATTTGCGAGTCGCAAACCATATGCAATAGCAACTTGCAAATTGCGACTAGTCGCAAAAAGCCCAGTTTGCATGTCCAATTTACCACTAACTCAGAGCAGGTGGTAAACATTACCAAAGTATAAAAGGAGACCCAGAAGGCATCTGGGTTACTCAAGATGGCGGAGATATACCTGATAGCAGTGAGGAGGAGAGCCCACGCCGCCCAGCAGAGGAGGAGGAGGAGCCAGAGACAGGAGAAGATTTACAGAACAAGGCAGACACTCTTCCAGCAAACTGAGGAGGAAATATACGATAAATATAGACTTAGCAGCGCAGCTATACTAGATTTAATTGAATTACTCAAACCACAGCTAGAATGCCAGACTCTGCGCGGCTGCGCCATCCCTACGCATGTGCAAGTGCTATGCTCACTGCACCTCTTGGCCTCGGGGAGCTATCAGGGGGTCATTGCTGTGGCAGGTGGGTATCCCAAAGTGCACTATCAAGGTTCCTCAGGGCTTTCCTAGATGCCTTACTCACACACATGTCCCAATACATATACCTACCCAGAAATGAGGCAGAAATCAACAGCACCAAGTTTGACTTTTACCAGATAGCCAACTTTCCCATGTCATAGGGTGTGTAGATGGGACACATATTCAAATATGCCCTCCTGCAAACCTGGAATATCTGTTCCGCAATAGAAAGTGTACCCACTCACTCAATATTCAGGTTGTTTGTGACGCCCATTATGTCATTACTGACATTGTAGCTAAATTTCCAGGCAGTACTCATGACTCCTACATTTTTAGGCACAGTGGGATACACCAACGCCTGGAACGTGGGGAGTTTGGAGACGGATATCTCCTAGGTAGAGCTGCATACACCTTGTAGACATGCACACAGATCAATGTGCACACCAACCAGGACTTTCTAACAGAGTACTTTTTGTGCCCAACAGGTGACAGTGCATATGCCTTACGGCCATGGATACTGACTTCGTACTTAACACCCAGCAATGAATGTGAGAGGCAATACAACAGTGCACATAAGAGGACCAGGAACCTGATAGAACGAACCTTTGGATTGCTGAAAGCATGGTTCAGATGCCTTAACCGAAGTGGAGGTGCCCTCCAGTATACCCCCATAACGACATTCAAAATAGTTGTTGCATGCGCCATCCTGCACAACATTGCCACCCGACGTGGGCTACCTCTCACCCCTGCAGACCCAGATTCTGAGGATGAAGAGCAAGAGCAACCACATCGCCATCATGGGGATAGGAGCATCGCAAATCAAGGCAGACTGAGACGGGAACACATTGCAACACAATACTTTGGAAGGTACGTGCCAACTTCTACCATACTCACCAATTGAACAAACACTCCATTTGTTAAGTAGAACAAAAAAATTATTTTATATGTGCAAAAACCGAACTATATACAATGATAAACTGTTCAGGGACTTTAAAAAGCCAACCTGGCATGGGGCACATTGCCATCATGTGCCCCAACATCAGGGACAGTGTTTAGTTTACAGCCTACGGCGGCCTCTGCCTCGTACTCCCACTCCGGAGCACCCTGGTGTCACCAGCAGAGACACTGCTGACAGTGGAGCCCTCCTCGCTGTCTTGTGGGGTGTCCCCTGTACGCCTGGACACCTGCCGTGCCTCCATGAGGTCTATCACATGGGTGATCCAGCCCAGGCCCCTTGCCACATCACCCGCAAAGTGGCCCATTTCAACCTGGAGGCCGACTGTTCTCCTTGACAGCACAGTAGTGTTTACTGCCAGTCTGCAAATAGAGGAGGCCATCCTGTCCCGCCTTTGGAGCAGCTGGCGGTCCCTGTGCCGCGCACCCCCGCTCTGTGTAATCCAGCCACCAGCTCACGCATTGACAGGGCTAGGTCACCAGTGTTGTTGCCAATTACCTCCAGTTGTGCATGAACCTGCTGCATGCTGTTTTCATTGTTCCTTACGAAGCGCTGCAGAACCCCACTAATCCGCCCTAACATTTGATTCTGCAGGCGCTGACCACGTAGCAGTTGTGCCTCTGTCAGTGTGGTGGATGGAAGCCCTGACTCTGCCTGCAGCCCTGCTCTCCTCATCCTGCATCGCCTGCGCAGCGGTGGATGCCCTGTGATGTGTGCTGTGGCACTCCTGGTTGTTGCTGGTGCAGGCTCCGAAACCACTGTTGCAGCGGGTGTTGCCATAGAGGGGATGGTGTTGGTGGTGCAGGTGGGAGTGGTGGCTGCTCCTGTTGTCTCCTCATGGGGCTGGCTGACCAGTGGCACCTGGCTGCTGTGGCTGGTGGTGGAGTCTTGTGGGAGACGTGTGGGACATGGGGAAAACACTGTCAGTGTCTACTATCTGTTGCACACTTCCTAATAAAAATTTGCCTATTAACTGCCTACTTGACTACATTGCCCATAATGCATCATGCTGGTATCTGCAACTCTGAAATGGAGCTATCTTGGTTGTGCATGCCCCTGTGTACATGGTGGGTGGGGGTATGACATTGATGGGGGTACAGGCATATCACATGGTACTCACCGGTTGATGTTCTGGGCTCAGAGGTGTCCAGTTCTCCAAATCCTGTTACAGACTCCGGCTCCAGGGTCTCCTCCACCCTTTCCTCCAGGGGTGTGGGTGGTGGTATGGAAGATGGTCCCCCTCCTGTGCCTCTCATCTCCCGGAGCCTTTCTGCCACCCTCTCCTTGGTCCGGGAGCGGAGGTCATACCACCTCTTCTTTATTTCATTGACACTCCTGTGGCTGACCCCCAGGGAGTTCACCTTCTCCTGAATTTCCTGCCAAATTCTTTTTTTTGCAGAGTCTGGCACATTGAGGGCTGCCTTCCCAAATAGCTCATCATGGTGCTGACAGCATTCCTCTGTGAGCACCTCCAGCTCCTTCTCTGCAAATTTCAGCTTTCTCTTTCTAGGAGTGTCAGCCATGGTTGCTGTTGCTCTGTTAGCTGTGCAGCAGTTAAAAAGGGTGTGGTCCTCCCTCCTCCCAGGTGTATTTGTAAACTTCCTGGCTGTTATGTCATCATCATGTGCCAGGAAGTGTTTCCAGAGTGTTCTGGAGTGGTTTCTGGAGTGTTCTGCAGCACCTGCAATCAATTTTCATGAAACTCGCAATTTGCGACACCCACTCGCAAATTGCGCGTCCGTTTTTTGCGCGGTCGCAAAACGCGACCTCGCAAACAGCGGACTCGCTATCTGCGGTGCGACTCCGGGTGCGAGTCGCAATTTGTCCCCGCTAATTGTACCTGCATTCCAGTTAGCGACACGCAAATTGCGAGTCGCACATGCTCGCAAATTGCGAGTCGCTAATTTTTTTGTTTCTACATCTGGCCCTTAGAGTGTAGTCCGGGAAAATCATGACCATGCTGGACTGACAAGTCAGAGGTTCCATTCATCTCGCCGCCCTGAGGAGCGCGTCTCTCTCCGCATAGTTAAGTAACCGCACTATGAACGGTCTTGGCGGGGCGCCCACTGGAGGTCTAGCCATCAGTGCCCTCTGTGCACGCTCTACTATGAAAAATGTTGAGACTTCATCCTTGGGGACCCAGCTCAGCAGCCAATCTCATATGAAGTTAGTGGGTGTGGTACCGTCTGCACCCTCAGAGATTCCCACCACTCTCAGGTTGTTCCTTCTCGATCTGCCTTCTGCATTTTCTGCCTTCGCCTCTAGCAGGTTTACCAACCTCCGTAGGTGCACCATTCGTTCCTCCTGAAATTTGACTGTATCTTCCATCTTTGATAAGCAGCCCTCCATCTCTGTTACCCTGTGCATGATGTTTTGGAGGTCCTGTCTAATGAGGGCCAAGTCCACCTTCAGTTCCCCTATTTTCCCTTCCATAGTGATGTTCAAGTCTCCAATGTACTGCAGGATAGACGCCATCTGGGCAGCGCCCTTCGGCTCAAGGGGCCCATCCTGTTGCTCCCATTTCATTCCCAGGGACATTTTGCTTGGCATATTTGTAAATTTTTTGTTGCTGTTGTTGTGCTGACTTGCCTGTTGTCTTGTCTCGCACCACTGGGATGGTTCTCTCGCCACTCCACTCTCAATTCCTGGCCCCAGGGTCTGTAGTGGCCGAAGGAATAAAGGGAAAGGGCCGCAGCAAATTTCACCACAGACTCCTTATCTGGGCCCCCAGGGCGTTCTGCTCACCTCTTTACCTCTCTCACTGCACTCACAATTGGGTCGCTCTCACTGTTGCCTCTGGTGCTCCCAGGGAGGGCACAAGAGGTCACTGACACACTACCTGAAATCCAGTGAGCCAGCTCTCTTCCGGGCCCGCACGTCTTACGGCCATCTTCAGTGCCCCCAAGCACAACAGGCCTTGACCCTGCTGTTCCTCATAGCCCCCAGGTGCCTCAGCTTCCCCGCTCACAGCTCTCATACACCACGGACCAGCCTGCCAGCACCGCGGCCCATCAGGCCTCGCCACCGCATCTCCGTCTCCAGTCCTTTGCAAGTACCAGCATCTGATCCATTTCCCAGGGCGTTCGCTCACCTCTTCTCCAGGGGCACCCTAGGCCTCCTCTTCCTGTGCGCTCTCAGATGGATCGCTCTTGCCACCACCTCCGCAGGCCCCAGGAATGGCACACGTGGTCGTTTTGAATGCCCCTAGGCATTACGGGCCTCGACCCTGCCATGCCCTGCAGCCCACAGAAACCTCTGAGGTCCAGCAGCTCGCTGTCCGCCACCGCCCGGGCCCACAGCTCTCACACACCGCGGGACAGCCCACGAGCACCACAGCCCAGCAGACCTCACCACTGCTTCTCCGCCTCCAGTCCTTCATGAGTCCAGGATCCCTACTAAGCCCCCAGGACATTCCGCTCACCTCTTTGCGGAGCTCCCCTGGCCTCCTGGCCCTCTCTTACTATGCTCTCAGTTGGGACACTCTCTCAATCACCCCCGGAGGCCCTGGGGAGGGCACACAAGATCACCAGCGACCGTCTTCAATGCCCCAAGCACAACGGTCCACGACCCTGCTGTTTCCATAGCTCCCAGGCACTTCCACTTTCTGGCAGCTCGCTGTCCATCGCCACCCGAGCCCACAGCCCTCGTACACCGCGGGCTAATATGCAAGCATCTCCGCCCAGCAGGCCTCACCGCCTTACCTTAGCCTCCAGTCTTCCACAAGTCCGGAAAAACAATCCCTGCACCTTGGTTGAGTCAGTCAGTTCATGGGATGTGCTGTTTTATTGCATTTTGAAAGGATTTCTGTGCGGATCATATGGGATGGGGGTAAGGGATCGCAGAGCCGCACAAAGCTGTGGCCATCTTGGTCGGCCTCAGGCCACGTCCCCCGCCGTAGGTTTTTTAAGGATTATTCCATTTACCCATGCACTTCTCTCTGACTACCATGGGTGTCTCCTTTAAAAGAAGTGGAGATAAAGCAAAGAGCTATATCTGCATGTTGTGCTGCCTGATTTGAAATAAAATTATATGGTGCGGTGATGTGGATTGTATTTACAATGTTTGATTGAATTGGTATTTATTATATAAGTAACCACTGTGTGTAACTATTTCAACCAGCAAATATGCCACATTTCACTAACTACATGTTTTTCTCGCTTGGTTGCTTTTAGGTGTGCAAAAGAAGAGAAGTCACATCACCCACAGTTCTGCAAAAGAGAAGGTCTGTACAGTTGCTCCGATCCTCCAAACTCTTCCACTGGTGCATCTTAGTGCAACTGCCAAATAAGAGGTTAAGATGGCCCCAAAGAAGGTTGCTCCAAAGAAAGTGGTCAGTGAGAAGAAGCAGATTTCTACCAGTGATGTGCCAACACTAACCTTTTTTGGGAGACGTGTGCCTGCCACACCTGCCATTGGGGAGGAACCTGGGAGCAGCACTCCCACTTCTACAGCACCACCCCAACCTAAGCCCAAAATGTCTGTCACTGAGGCAGCCACTACAATCCTCGCAATACTGGCGAGCAGTGACTTTGGATTTGTCCTTTTCGCAAAGTAGTACCCAATCATTTCAGGAAACAGAGCAAAGTGGACAACAGCCACAGCCAGCAATAGTATATCTTCCAAAAGTAGGAGCAGAACAGGAGCTCAAGCTTCCTGCCAAGCAAGAACCTCCTCTATTAGAACCAATGGCTCCCAGATCTCCAACAAGAAATAGAAAGGGTACTACTCCTCCTTCTTCTCTAAGCACCACGTCTGCTGCCAATGATAGGGACATGGAGTGAACACCTACAGAATCCGGGAGACACCAGGAGAATCAGGGGAAAAGAAAAGTTCCAAAAAGCCCTAGAATCATGGAAGCCGATGATAATGAGGAGGATGATGACGACGAGCCAGTCATTGTTATGGAAGCTGGCACAAAAAGAGTCCAACATTACTATCCAACCTGCTCCGTGGGATGTGGCACAGCCAGCACTACCAGTTCTCACCTTTGTAGGGTGTCAGCAGAGACCTGCACCAAACCGTACCTCAGTAGAAGTATGCACTGCAGAGAGGCAATTGACGCACCCACCTTCCTCCAGTTCTTCTTCAGGCTTTGGGAGTGGACCAATAAGAAAGTACTTCTTCCCATTTTGAGACTTTTTAACGATTAGCAAACAGGAGGTGAACATTTCGATATGCTCCATTTGCCACACAAGTGTTCGTTGCGGAAAGCCCTGCTCACATTATGGTATTGGAAGCCAGACAACCCATATGAAAAAACACCACGCAATCTGGTGGGAGGAGCACCTTAAAAAAATTGCTGAACGTGGTCCCAGTAGTGAAGGTGAGGAGAGCTGGGAATCATCAGCTACAACTGGTCAAATTACAGTGGAAGGTGAGGAAGTAGAGAGTGACATCGTCACGCAAAATAGCCCTGTTTGCAGCAGTGCACCAGAATCACCTGCCTCAGCGACCTCACCCTGGCACAGGAAGACCCAGAGTCAGATGGAGACACCACAGTATACATTGACTGCACCATGATGCACATTGAGTCTACCACCATCCACAACTCAAACGTAGCCTGCATCAGTGGCCCCACAAAAGTAGAAAATCCGGGCTACTATTACAGGCATGTTTAGGCAGGACCGGCACTATGACCACAACCACCCAGTGGCAAGTTTATACAATGGGAAGCTAGCAAAAATGTTAGCTCTGGACCACTTCCCTTTTTCTTTTTTGGAAGGAGTGGGATTCTTAGAGTCTGTGGGAGCCATCTGCCGAAAAAGGGAGGTTCCAAGTCGGTCCTATTTTGCACAATGTGCTGCAATTGGCTAGACAAGCTTTGCATCAAAGTGCTGTCCACACTACCCACCTGATGACAGACATGTGGACCAGTTGTCAGGCTACTGATTACATAAGTATCACTGCACACTGGATTTGTTTTGCGGGGTTAAGCAAAAGCTAGCTACAGGTCTTGGCCATGAAGATATTTTTTAGTGGCAACAGTAGCCATATTCGCCATGGAGAAATCACATACAGCTGCAAACATCTTGAACAAATTTAATAGCAAGATGTCTGAATGGCTGTGACCCAGAGTCTTCAAATTAGATTTGTTGCCATGGACAGTTTCAGTAACATAGTCAAGGCTATGGCAGACTGGCTATTTCAGGGTCCTGTGTTTGGCGCACTGCATAAACCTGATTGTGGGAGAGTTTCTCAAGAAAGAAGACCTAGTCAGTCACATACTGACCACTTGCAGACGAATCGATACTCATTTCAGCCATTCTTTTAAAACTTAAAATGCAGAATCAGTTGCGGATTCTTCCGCGTGCTAACAGATTACCAGTTAAAGCCCTGATACAGGAAGCGCCAACATGTTAGAACTCAACCTATTATATGTTGCATCGTCTGTTTGAGCAGTACAGACATATCAAGGAATATGTTGATGATCGAGGAGGGGGTGCAATTGCAAAAGCGATGGCCATGGATGCAGACAAATGGGGCCTAGTCAAATGCCTGACACAGATGCTGCTCCCTTTTGAGCTGTTCATGTGGGAAGTTAGCAAAGAGGACAGTAGGATGGGCCAAGCTATTCCGTTGTTCCATCTGCTACAGGAGCAGCTAGAGAAAGTGTCTGAATGGTTCGCACTTGGAGGTGTGAACGAAAACCCAGACGCGCATGCCTTAGTTGAGAGCTTAATCCTTCACTTAGCTTATAATGCAAGGCTGCAAAATGACATTATCTCATCCAAACAGTACATCTTTGTCTCCCTCCTTGATCCAAGACACAAAAAATGTATTTCCTCTTTCATTCCTTTTTCTGAAGGGGATGTTTAAAAATACAAGAGGTGTATTGTTGAGCAAGCCGGAGAACTGGAAGAAGAACGGCTGGAACTTAAAGTCCCACTCCGCAGTTCTGGGGTGCCGCCTTCAACTTCCAGAGAAGGCAGTCTTGTCCGACAGCATCCAATACCAGCAACAACAGCATCAAAAGAATCAGACCCAACCTCTGCATTGGTTTGGCTTGGTTTGAAGTGGCAGGTCTTAAGTCCAGTGCAGAGGTGAAAGCAAAAGAGGTCGGGCAAGTGGCAGCACCAGTGACACTTCAGAGGATTTCCAGGAGTATCAGGATGACCCAAAGTAGGTGTATGTTGATCAAAACTCACTGGTGTATTGGTATGTGAAGATGCACAAATGGCCACAGCCCAACAGGCTGGCAATAAAGTATTTGGCTTGTCTGTAGCGTATCTGCTGAACCTGTGTTCAGTGCAGCTGGTGCAGTTGTAACAGTGAGAAGGACCGGTCTCTCACTTCAAAACATGGAGAGATTAACCATGATCAAAATGAACCAGCATATTATACCCTCTGATTACATTGTTCCTGAAGCACCACAGGAGGAGGAAGATGATGATTAGTCAGAATCAAGTGTGTTTACTGACCAACTTCTGGGTGAGCCACCTGAGTTTGAAGATGAACTTTAACTCCTAGACTGAGAATGCCAGTGCCACCATAGAACATTTTAATAATTCCTTATTGAACTTCTTTCTTTCTTTGCAAAAAAGAAATATATTGCAAGTGGAACATTATGTTTGTGTCAGATTTATACTGCCCCACCACATATTATATAGCCGGATTGAAGTTGGACCCAGGTGCAGTGAAGAAGCCCCCACATTACCTTCAGGACATTGGAGACAATACCTACCTCCCTCGCATACTATTGTCTATCCTTTTTGTACATCACTTAGCAGGGCTGCCCCAGAATTCCATTGTTTAAAAGACTGCCAATGCCAAATTCCAATGAGTTGCTACTTGCTACCAATGGAGGAGATAATATTTTGTTCAACCACCATGCGTGGTTTGGAAGAGGTAACTATGACAAATTGCACCAATGAGTGGTGATAAGATATTGAGTGATAGTGAGTGATGATTCATGATGTATGTGGTGGCTGACAGTTATGGAGCGAGTTCAACACATTTGTAAGCTTGATTCCGATGATTTGCAATGTTTTGGGGCTGGTGGGTGATAATTTTTTCCTGAAAGTGATTGGGCTTTCAAACTTAGTGAGATTTACCAGCAGGGTCCATTACTTTTTTCTGGTTCCTCAGAGACCAGCCCAGTCACTTTAGTTACTGCTAGAGCAGGTGTTATAATAAAAATAATAATGAATATTCATGTATTCTGAGTAATGGATTTGCGTAGAAAATATAT
This sequence comes from Pleurodeles waltl, assembly GCF_031143425.1. Classification (NCBI taxonomy): domain Eukaryota; kingdom Metazoa; phylum Chordata; class Amphibia; order Caudata; family Salamandridae; genus Pleurodeles; species Pleurodeles waltl. Next base: position 905,254,467 of record NC_090443.1, read on the forward strand.
TAACATAAACAAAAACAATGCACGCGTTTGAAAGTATGACCACGTGAGTGGCCCCCATTGTTCATAAAGTGTACTTATTAATGGCTTATTAATATGAAATATGGAGCTTATGTTTGATTAATGTACTAATACATCATATTAAGGGTGATGTATTAAGTCTTAGCTTTATTTATTGTAGGCCTTAACTTAGCGGAGGTCTTGGGCTAGTTGCACGGCCTCATGTCAAGCTGTGTTTCTAAACTGATTAATAAAATGTCTGCTTAGAGAAGTAAATTGTGATTTTCCACTATGCTGACCTAATTTACTCAAGACTAAAGTCTTTCTCATGAGAACCCTTTGCTAGAAGATGCTGTTTCTGTTGAATGTAACATTGTAAATGTAAAGTGTGTAAGATTGACTTTCTCAGTAGAAAACAATAGAGACACTGGCACTCATTATGACATTGGCGGTAAGTACCGCTTACCGACATTCTGACTGCCGCCAACATAACGCGCCACAGCGGCTTACCACTACCCATATTATGACACACACATAGCAATCCATCACTATACAGCCACACACACAAGTGTGCCAGCCCAAAGGTCATTGATAAACTGGCGGTATCAAAACCCACACCGTTACGCCATCAGAACAACACCCATAGCATTATGACCCACGAATCACTGTGGCGGACATTCAGTGGAGCTAAACCATTGGCGGTACATATCGCCACGCTCAAAATACACACACATACAAAACAACACCACATTGGACAATTTGAATAACACACACCTGACACCCATACATCCACCGCACCCACACACCCATACCACTATAAAACACACACCCACATTACCCACAACCCTTTACGACTACAAACAAGTGCCACCATAGAGATAGCAAGACCACAGACATGACCACAGACACACACCACCATCAACTATACACCATCCACGCACCTTACATCACACACCCCAACACATCACCCGACACACCCTCACCCACACCACTCATACTACACCCATGGCACCACAATGACACTCCAGGTTCTCTGAGGAGGAGCAAAGGGTCATGGTGGAGGAAATCATCCGGGTAGAGCCACAGCTATTCGGATCACAGGTGCAGCAGACATCCAATGCTAGGAAGATGGAGCTAACGCAGAGAATCATGGACAGGGTCAACGCTGTGGGACAGCACCCCAGAACGACATCAGTAAGAGGTGGAACGACCTACGGGGGAAAGTTCGTTCCACAGCAGCAAGACACCAACTAGCTGTACAGAGGACTGGCGGTGGACCCCCAACTCCTCCCCCACAACTAACAACATGGGAGGAGCAAGTCTTGGCAATCGTGCATCCTGAGGGTCTGGCAGGAGTAGGAGGAGGACTAGACTCTGGTCAGTCAAATCTCTATTACTATCATCCCCCACCTGGATGCCATCACAAACCCCCACACTTACCCTCACTCCCATCACTCCACTACCTCACACACACCCCACCATCACAACCCACCCCTCCCAATACCAAGCCCTGCATGTAACACCAATGCATGGACCCCCATCACAGACCTGCATGGACACCCATCACTAAAGCATGCAAACTAGAGAGAATCACCTAGCCCACCAAATAACTACTCACACAAGGCAAACCATAGACGGCAACACACCCATGCACAAGATGTCACACTCAGAAACAATAACACTGTATTACATCCCCACAGGTCCCCCACCCAACATCACTGGAGAAGAGGTCCCAGAAACATCCAGTCCACCCCCAGAAAAGGCCCTCAGTGATGACAGCACCTCTGGACGCCTGGATCTGGGTGACCAACCTGTCCCATCAGGGATCTCCGGACAGTCGGTTACCCAGGCACAGTCCCAGACCACCACAGAGCCTCTCCCCTCAGAAAATACCAGCACAGTACCCACCCAGCGGGCCCATACCTCTGTCCCCAGGACACTTCAATCATTAGTGTGTCCACCACTACAGGGACCCCAGGGCACACCACAAACACAGGATGATCAGGGACCTGGGGTCAGTGGCAGTGGGCACATGGTTCAAGGGACAGAGGCACAAAACAACAGGGAAGCTGGGAGGACTGCTGTGCAATAGAGGGAGGACAGGCCCAGGGAACCAACCATCCAGGAGGCACTCACCAACATCCTGGGAGCATACCACCATTCCTAGGCGACGATGGGCCAGATACTGGACAAGTTGCAGGAGACCCAGCGGCTGCAGGAGGGAAAGTACCTGCGGATCAGGGAGGACTTGAAGGACATCAACACCACCCTGGTCACCATTGCAGGGGTGCTGGCAGACATGGGCAACACCATGAGGAAGGCAGTGGCACACCAGCGGGCCCTGACACTAGCCAAACCGATGAACAGCCTTCCATCTCCGCTGCCGCTAGTGGACAGGAGGCCCCGCCACAGGACCAACTGGCCACCAGCACCCCAGCCCCTGCAGATGGAGAACCACCCCGCAAACAGTCCCTGCGATCCAGGCAGAATCCAGAGACTATTGCCAACACCCCCGCCAGGAAATAAGACTCTCCTGATTGTCACCCTTGTGTCCCACTCTGTCACCCGTCCAACTTGAACTGCCATTGCTCCACTTCCCATGCCCCCTTGGACAATGCACCTGTAATACAAATAGACTGGATTCTATCCTGGACATTCCTCCACCATCACCCCAGCCCATTGCACATCCCCCTCTACTTATTAGTACTTAAATAAACACCATTTGAATAAATTCAAGTATGGAGTCTGTCAAATGATTGAACTATGTATTTGTTTAACAAGCTTTAAACACTGCAATACAACTGTACATTAATATATACATAGGAATGACCTGTAGTTGGCTGCAGTCAACACACCAGGAGCGATAGTGGGGCACACATATCTGAAAACAGAGATGCCAAAGGGTACAGTAAGTGGCCATAGAAGTGGGAAAATCAGTCTGCCAGTGACAATGTCAAACACAAAACTGTCAATGTAAAGTGAATTTACAGTGTCTTACCTGTGTGTCATTGGAAGTATTGTCGTATTTTTGCACTTTGTCCTCATCCTCATCCTCTGCCTCCTCATCTTCACTGTCCACAGGGTCCACTGCTGCCACACGCCCATCTCCAGCCTCATCCTCCTGCAGAAAAGGCATCTGGCGACGTAAGGCAAGGTTGTGCAACATACAGCATGCCACGATGATCTGGCACTTCTTGGGTGAGTAGTACAGGGATCCACCTGTTAGATGGAAGCAACAAAACCTGACCTTTAGGAGGCCGAATGTCCTTTCTATGATTCTTCTTTTTCGCCCATGTGCCTCATTGCAATGTTCCTCTGCCCTTGTCCTGGGATTCCTCACAGGGGTCAGTAGCCATGAGAGGTTGGGGTAACCAGAGCCACCTACAAATATCGAGGGACAACTGTTAGCCTCACACTAACCCTTAGTGCCCGCACCATAGTCATACACCAACACCTACTGAGTGGGAACCAGGGCTCACCTATTAGCCACACCCGGTGCCTCTGGAGTTGAACCGTCACATATAGGATGCTGCTATTCCTCAGGATAAAGGCATCATGCACAAACTCAGTATACTTTGCATTGACATGGGAGATGTACTGGTCCGCCAAGCACACTATCTGCACATTCATGGAGTGAAAGCTTTTTCGATTTCTTAACACCTGTTCATTTCTCCGGGGCGGACACAAATGCAATATGTGTACCATCAATAGCCCCAATAATGTTGTAGCTGCGCATGTTTTTAATCAGGGCAGACATCACTCTGGTCAGCACTATTGAGAACATTGGCTATGACATTCCTGCTGCCAAGCCCACTGTCACTTGGAAAGAGCCAGTTGCCAGGAAATGGAGCACAGATAGGACTTGCACAAGAGGGAGGAACCCAGTGGGCTGACGGATATTAGATATCAGGTCAGGTTCCAATTGGGCACACAGCTCTGTGATTGTGGCCCTGTCCAGTCCATAGGTGAGGATAATATGCCTGTCCTCCATTGTTGGCAAGTCCAGCAGGGGCCTGTACACGGGGGGATGTCTCCATCTCCTATTCATCTGCAGTGGTTGCAATCTAGGGGCCAAACAGTGAGCAGCTGGTCAGTATTCCATATTTCCAAACACTACACTGCAATGCATGTTGTGTCTGCAACAGTATATTGTTGGATAGGCCCAAATGGTGCCTATGTGTACTGTGACACAGTTAGGTGCCATGGCCTGCACCCCTCTGAAATGGTGTCCACCTGTCTTGTATGGAGGTACATGTGGAAGTGAGGTAACTCCACTGACGTTGTGGGCGCCGTTGATCCTACCCCAGTACCGAATGCTGTATGGGCCTCCAGACCAACAGGTGAGTACACTGTGAGCACGATGCATGGGGCATGAATGCATGGAGTGCTATGTGTGAGGGCCTCATGTAGGGGGGTTGGTGGAAGGGCCCTGGGCAGCGTGCTGCATCATGGTGGGCAATGTCTGTGCGTAAGGGGATGTGAGGGCTATGGTGGGCCATGAGTGTAACAGGCAGGATGGTCTGGCTGATACCTTTTCCTATGTGTATTTCTCTGCAGGTCAGCGCCCATCAAAAAAAGGGTACATGGCATGCCATCGCCAGGGACGTGCGGACCCTGGGGTCTACGGCAGGTGGAGCACCCACTGTCGCATACAGTGGGAGGACCTGAGACGCTGGGCACGGAAGACGGCAGAGGCCCAGCTGGGGCTGGCCTCCCAACGAGGAAGGGGTGCCCGTTGAACCCTGACACCCCTGATGGCCCGCATACTGGCGATGGCTTACCTGGAGCTGGAGGCGCTTGGGGGCATCACAGCAGCCACAATGGGGGTGAGTACATTGCCCCAATATACTACTTGCGCACGGTGGGGTGGCATCCGGGTGGGAAATGTAGGCCTGTGGATGCCCCTAGGCCAGGCCGGACATTGCAGGGTAGGGCCCATGTTGGGCAGGGTCTGATGTAAACCTCCTCCAACCAAGGTAGTAGACATCCACCACTGGGCAGGTGTCTGTGGGTCTCAGGTATGCTGCAATTGGTGTTAGGTATCCCTGTCCCTGGGCTGATGGCTAGCATTGTGACTGTTAGTGCATTGCCTAGTGCGTAGGGCTGTTCTCTGTGTGTGTTTGTCGTGTACGCCAACAGTGGTGTTGTTGCCGCCATTGACCAAGGGTATCCTTTGTCTCTCCCCCCTTTTTGTTTTGTCACCCTGTCCTTATGTGCAGTAGCATCATCTGGTGGAGGAGCAGAGGCACCGGCGATGGGGAGAGCTGCATCCCACAGGGGTCAGGGTGCTGAATCCACGAACGGTGAGGGCACCAGTGGGGCGGAGGGTGAGGGGAGCACCACGGTGGAGACTGGAGGGGACAGTTCTGACATGGATACCCCCTCCGATTGAAGCGCCCACCCCAACTACAGGTACAGCCACCACCCCCGTACCAGCACAGCCCTCCCAGCAGCCCCTCAGCATGTTTTCCGTGCCCTCTCACCCAGGAGGGTGGGCACCTCCTTCGTCCCAGGCACCTAAGGCCCTGCCCCAGTTAGCCCTGCTGCCCCGAGTAAGGAGGCTATTGATCTCCTGCGATCCATCTCTGTTGGGCAGTCAACCATTGTGAATGCCATCCAGGGGCTGGCAGCCCATTTGCAACAAACAAATGTATTCCTGGAGGGCATTCACTATGGCATGGCGGCCGAACAGAGATCAATCCAGGCTCTGGCCTCCTCCCTGATGGCAGCCATTGTCCCTGTTTCTAGCCTCCCCCTCCACCCAAGCCCATTCCCCTCAACCCCAGCCTATCCCAAGCACACAGGCAGGCCAGCATGCACCAAGGACAACACACAGGAGTGGTTCAGGCAAACACAAGCACCACACATCATCACACAGGCACTCACACAAGCACCATCCAGATGCAGACATACCAATATCCACTGCCTCCACTGTGTCCCCCTCCTCATCATCATCCACCTCCCTCCCAGTAGCGTCTACACTCACACCTGCATGCACTACATCCTCATCCACTACCACCATCACGCTTATCACTACACGCCCCTCACTGGCAGTCACCACCCCCACATCCATGCACACGTCCCCTGTGTCCTCTCCCACTGTGTCTGTTCTCCCTCCTCCCAAAGTACACAAACACAAGCACTCAGACACCCAACAGCCATCCACCTCCCAACAGCATCCATTCCATGCACCTGCACCCAAACACAGCAGACACCTCCTACAACCACTTCCTCTTCCTCCACTCCCAAACCTTTACCCTCTTCCCGTCCCAATGTCCCTAAGAAGCTTTTCCTCTCCACCGTTGACCTCTTCCCTAACACTCCCCCCGTCCTTTACGTCGGGCCAGGGTGGTCAGAACCCAGGCGAGCACCTCAGCCACCCAGTCCACGGCCACAGTAGTGTTGACAGCTACTGCAGGTGCAAGAGAATCCCGGGCACCAGGCAGCAACATTGAAAGGGTGCCTGCACCAGGTGCATCAAGGAAGGACAAGGAGGCACCACCAGCTGCCACAGAGAAGGACAAGGAGGCACCACCAGCTGCGACAGGGAAGGGCAAGGAGGCACTACCAGCAGCATCTAGGAAGGGCAAGGAGGCACCACCAGTTGCAGGATGGAAGGGCACGGGGCAATCCCCGGCTGCTGACAGGAAGGGCAAGGGGCCTTCACCAGCATGCAGGCAGGACAGGAGGCCTGGTGCTGGGACTCATTCAGGGCCCCCACCACCAACCATGGTGGTTCAGCCGTCCGAGGCTGCAGGGCATGGGCTGGAGCCTCCCCCCACCACTGCCAGCACCGCCACCAGCACCACTGCCAGCAGCAGCCCCAGTGGGCAGCCGTCCAAGCCTGCAGGGGATGGGCTGTGGCCTCCCCCCACCACTGCCAGCACCGCCACCAGCACTACTGCCAGCAGCAGCAGTCCAGTGGGCAGCCATCTGAGGCTGCAGGGGATGGGCTGGAGCCTCCCCCCACCACTGCCAGCACCGCAGCCAGCACCGCCACCAGCACTGCCACCAGCACCGCCACCAGCACCACCACCAGCATCACTGCCACCAGCAGCAGCCCCAGTGGGCAGCCGTCTGAGGCTGCAGTGGATGGGGTGGAGCCTCCACCCAACACTGCAATCACTGCCACCAGCACCACTGACAACAGCAGCAGCCCCAGTGGGCAGCCGTCCGAGGATGCAGGTGATCGGCTGGAGCCTCCCCCCACCACTGCCAGCACCGCCACCAGCACCGCCACCAGCACCACTGCCAGCAGCAGCAGTGACAGTGGGCAGCCGTCCGACGCTGCAGGGGATGGGCTGGAGCCTCCCCCACCACTGCCTGCACCAACACCAGCCCCACCACTGCCACCACTGAACAGCCATCACCGCCTGCAGACAGTGTGTAGCCCTGCCTCCATGGGCTGTTGTGCGTCCTGGCCCCTGCAGATCCTGTGGGTTTGACACCCAGGTGAGAGACTGTGACCTTGCACTCTCCAAGATCTGCAACACAGGGCACAATGCCCCCTCCAGAACCAGTGGAGAAGCCATCCACTCACCCCATCCTTCCCAGGATGAAGCACACTGGGCACAAGGCCCCCTCCAGAACCAGTGGAAAAGCCAACCACTCACCCCATCCTTCACAGGATGAAGCACACTGGGCACAATGCCCCCTCCAGAACCAGTGGAGAAGCCATACACTAGAGAGACTGTGGCCTTGCACTCCCCAGGACCAAGCAGTGGGCAAAGCACCCACTAGAGAGACTGTGGCCTTGCACTCACCAGGACAAAGCAGTGGGCAAAGCACCCACTAGAGAGACTGTGGCCTTGCACTCCCCATGACCAAGCAGTGGGCAAACCACCCACTTGAGAGACTGTGGCCTTGCACTCCCCAGGACATCGCACAGGACATGTTGCCCCCTCCAGGACCAGTTGTGTTCTACCATCTTCCGGCTGAGGTGCCCCCCATTCCCCGTCCCCCTGAGGTGCCTGTGTATTTCCAACCTGATGCCCCTGCAGTGTTGCAGTAGTGAGGTGGGGCACATCACATTTGTGAATATGTATACACCTTTGTATTTGAAAGCACTTATTCATGTTATTTTATGTATTACACTCACGTTCTTCAAATCATTTTGCCCTTGCATTATTACTGAGAGGTACGGGGTGAATATGTAAAGTTTGTGCATCTGATTGTGTGTATGGTGTTGGGGGTGGGGGTGGGCGTGGGCGTGGTGCGTGTTGCGTGTGTGTGTGTCACTCTCTTTTTCCTCCCCCATCCCTTGTGTGCTAGGCGGCAGTACTCACTGTGGTCGTCTTCGCCGGCGTTGATGTTCATAATGCAGAAAAAGGTAGATGAGCATCGGAAATATGTGCAGCTTGGGCTCCATGGCATCATGGTTGTTCCCTGAGTCTCCACAGGTGAGTCCTTTGACTTCGGTGTTCTGTTTCCACTATGTTTTGGGTGACGTTGGTACCGCCCCGGAAAAGGTGTCGGATAGGCCTGTTGTAATAGTGTGGGCAGTACATTGTCTTCCGCCTGGCTGTTAGCGGTTACCGCCGTGGTGCTTGTTGATATCGCTGTGGCGGTCGGTGTGTTAAAGTGGCTGTCTGTCTGAGCATTTTCCGCCGTGGTCATAATTCCATTTTGGTTACCGCTGGCCTGTTGGCGGTATTACTGCTGCTTTATCACCGACCGCCAGGGTTGTAATGAGGGCCATTGACCAGAGTGTAAGCTGCAACAGTATTGTTACCTGATGAGCCAGATGATGAGGACATTACAAGAGAAGCCAGTCAGTGACATGTGAACCGCAAACTAGTAGAAAACGCAGATTTAGGGGCATATTTATACTCCGTTTGCGCCGGATTTGCGTCGGGTTTTTTTACGCAAATTCGACGCAAAACTAACTCCATATTTATACTCTGGCGTTAGACGTGTCTAGCGCCAAAGTCCATGGAGTTTGCGTCACTTTTTAGCATGGACACCTACTTTGCGTTAATGATATGCAAGGTAGGCGTTCCCGTCTAAAAAATTGACTCCGAGGCATGTGCGCCGTATTTACACTCCTGGGCAAAAATCACGCCCGGGAGTGGGCGGGTCAAAAGAAATGACGTCCAGCCGCTTTTGCGTCGTTTTTTAGCGCCTGGTCAGGGCAGGCGTTAAGGGACCTGTGGGCTCGGAAGGAGCCCAGAGGTGCCCTCCCATGCCCCCAGGGACCCCCCCTGTCACCCTTGCCCACCCCAGGAGGACGCCTAAGGATGGAGGGACCCATCCCAGGGAACATAAGGTAAGTTCAGGTAAGTAATTTTTTTTATTTTTTTTTGTGGCATAGGGGGGCCTGATTTGTGCCCCCCTACATGCCACTATGCCCAATGACCATGCCCAGGGGACAGAAGTCCCCTGGGCATGGCCATTGGGCAAGGGGGCATGACTCCTGTCTTTGCTAAGACAGGAGTCATTTCAATGGGGGTTGGGAGTTTAAAAAAATGGCGCAAATCGGGTTGAGGCGAAAATTTTGCCTCAGCCTGACTTGCCCCATTTTTTGGCGCCCAAGCTCCATATTCCCCTACGCCGGCGCTGCCTGGTGTACGTCATTTTTTTTCACGCACACCAGGCAGCTCCGCCGACTAACGCCGGCTAACGTCATTGAATAAATACGGTGCCCGCATGGCGCTTCAGAATGGCGTTAGCCAGCGTTAGATTTTTTGACGCACAACTGCGTTGGCGCAGTTGTGCGTCGAAAAGTATAAATATGGCCCTTAATGTTTTAGTTTTACTGGACAAAGTGTGAACATGCGATCTCTTGACCAATAGGGACTTGGGAAATAGTTTTAGGAAACCTAACTTAGCCAGACTGCACAGGGAGAAGACCCTCACTCATACCTATCTTCTGCCCTGAGAAGACATGCTTAACTTTGATGCTAAAGACTTTGCCTGATGCCTTGCTGACCAGACTGATGTCCTGATGATGACGACTGTCACAACTTGCTGATCCAAACTGTGGATAGGTATATCTACTGATGAGAGTGTTTGCTATGTCTATTTGCTTTTGCTTTCTAGGTACCAACTGCTGATTGAACCACAGTTAGATGTTTTTCCAAATTTGTATTGACTAAATTGTTTTGCATGAAGCCCAACATGCTGATGCTAATCTGGTATTAGTTAGAATCCTCACTACTTAAGTTCTCTACCTGGAGTAACAGTTGATGTCTTTTCTTTGCTGCATCCAAATGTATGTAATATTGTTTGCACAGTTTTTCTTGTTATTATTTTGCACTGTAACTTTAGAATGTGTAATTGTTCAAGCTTTAATTAGATTATGGTTCTTTCGCAGATTTGGTCAGCCAGTGTTGTTTCTGTATGACAATCATTTGATATTGAGATTACTTTATGTGACATTAGCATTGTTAATATAAGGAAATACATATTCTAACTTTTACTAAAGGTGTGGTTATTCGTGACTGAAAGGTCATGGTGTGTGATAATTACTGACTCCTCCTGATTACTAATGCTTATGATTATCATTGATTATTGATGTTATTGATTGGTTAGTGATTATTGATCTGCATATACTGGATATATGGGGGGAACATCTTAAATGCAAGTCAAAAGGTTCATCGACCTATTTGCGTCCCCTTGTAAGTTGAGTTCAACACATTTGTAAGCTTGATTTTGATGATTTGCATTGTTTTGGGGCTGGTGGGTGATAAATTTTTCCTGAAAGTGATTGGTCTTTCAAACTTAGTGAGATTTACCAGCAGGGTCCACTACTTTTTTGTGATTCCTCAGAGACCAGACCATTAACTTTAGTTACCAAACGCAAATCTATACAAAATAATCCAGTTCTGTTTCTCTATTTGTTCTTCAACAGCAGTCCACTTGACTACACAGGTCTACCTCGCTCAGTTTGGGACTGGGACGGAGTTCCTCAGAATCAGGTGAAGAGTATGGAAGGACTCAGAGTGAGACTACCTCAACAGCTATAGGAGAAAGTTAGCTACTTCAAAGAGAAACTATGATGATGGTGAAGACTCATAGGCCTAGTATTCACTCAGCTCTGTGGACTGGAGAGATGTGCATTGTTTGGAAATGCTGCTGATTATGGGGGTCATTCTGACCCTGGCGGTCATGGACCGCCAGGGCCAATGACCGCGGGAGCACCGCCAACAGGCTGGCGGTGCTCCCATGGGCATTTTGACCGCGGCGGTACAGCCGCGGTCAGAAACGGGAAACCGGCGGTGTCCCGCCGGTTTCCCGCTGCCCAAGGGAATCCTCCATGGCGGCGCTGCAAGCAGCGCCGCCATGGGGATTCCGACCCCCTTACCGCCAGCCTGGTTCTGGCGGTTTTGACCGCCAGAACCTGGCTGGCGGTAACGGGTGTCGTGGGGCCCCTGGGGGCCCCTGCAGTGCCCATGCCATTGGCATGGGCACTGCAGGGGCCCCCTAACAGGGCCCCACCAAGATTTTCAGTGTCTGCCAAGCAGACACTGAAAATTGTGACGGGTGCAACTGCACCCGTCGCACCCCTTCCACTCCGCCGGCTCCATTCGGAGCCGGCATCCTCATGGAAGGGGGTGTCCCGCTGGGCTGGCGGGCGGCCTTCTGGCGGTCGCCCGCCAGTACCAGCGGGAAACTCAGAATTACCGCGGCGGTCTTTTGACCGCACAGCGGTATTCTGCCGGCGGGACTTTGGCAGGCGGCCTCCGCCGCCCGTCAAAGTCAGAATGACCCCCTATGTGTTTTCTGCATTTCTGGCTCAAATGTCAAAATCCTCCTATGTTCTTGCTCTGCCTCTGATTCTTCCATGTACACTCCTGAATCCTCATGAAGCTTGCTGTGCTTCCTTTTGTCCTGCCTTAGTCTATAATTACTGTTTTTTTCAATATATAGGCCTTATCCTAGTCCTCTCCCGCATGAACTAAACTTGGTGAAAGCTCAAGACTCCAGCTTACCCACCGGACAGGTTCAGTTAGCAGTCACCCCAGAGTGACTGACATTCCAAGAAGAATGGAGATGCACCGCCCAATTTGGTATTGCAGCATTGTTTTCCTTTTAATAATCATCATTTTTAGAATTAGGTGAGTTAACTTCAATTTTCCATGATTTGTATTTTTCAAACCTAGAAGACATAACATTTAGAGATATACTATCTTGGATCACTCTGAGACAGAAGAACTGTTTTCAATGCATTTAACTGAACTGTGTCATATTTTTCCCTTTATCATTCCCTTCCACAACAGATTGCTGATGGTATGTTGCACAGTGCCTCAATAAATATTGTTATGGATTCTGTTTGTGTAGTGTTTGTCTTTGTCACGCATTTCCCCAAATTCCCTTTCCTATCCATTCATCGAGCCCCTAACCCTCTTCTTCTGGGCTGTGATTTATTGAGGTGTGACTTAATTTTACACCAGAAATGGATCACACACTTGCTGGGGTGGATGTGGTGAAAGCGACACCAACTCACTGCATGACCTTCTATTATCTAAGTAATATTCCACACCAGCCTCATCAACATCATCATTCATGCCTTGTGTTGTGTGTTGCGTAAATGCTTAACCTTGCCCAACCTCTCTTGACTCGGAGTCTACTTCTCCTGACTCCAAATTTCATTTCCTAAGTTTACTTTTTAAATACAAGTGCCCCACCATTGCTCAGAAGAAGTTGATATTGCTAGATTTTATTATCATATCAGGTCTTCTTTTTTGTATGTCAAATACTGTCATTGTGGTAGTCTTGTCTCAGTCTTCCTAAGGTTATGCTATAATAAGACCCAGTAACTCTCTGTTTTCTTTCAATCTAGTTGACAGTGATGGATAACCCTTTGATTAATCCTGTAGTTGGATTTCGCATAGGTGGGAGTGGCTCCTTCTGTCTTCCTTCTTAGCACGCTAAAATGCTACTACTACTCCCACGCCCTTAAGATGCCACCTTGGGAAAACCCCTGCAGTAAGAAGACTCCCTTGTTTCATTTATTCAGGTAAGAGAAGAACTATGGACTGAAGTGAACTTGTTTAGTTAGTAATTAACTCCTACTGAAAAAGATGTCTGTGTGTATCTCTGTTTTTGTAGGAAAAATAGGCAATGGCAATCATTCCCTAGCAGTCAATATAGTTGAAGAGGGCAGTAGTGCAAGGGCATAAGTAAATGACATACACTTTTTTAGCAGATTTAGAAAACAGGCTACAATAAAAGACAGCAGTGTAAACTAATATACCAAAATAAACATGTGAGGCATAAAATCAAGTAAAATAAATTATCCCCATTTAATTATTAACAAATACAAAACTCACCCTTTCCAACCACAACAGGCCCACCTCTCTCCCCAAACAAATAGCCCCGTCTGCGGAAAGTCCAACTAAAGTCCAAAGTGAAGCCCGACCCCAACTTCCCTCTCACTCTCTCCACCCACAACAAGTCCTTCCCACCACAACAAAAAATGTAAAAAAGGGTTCAGAAGAAAGCAATGTCCATACAGGTCTGTAGCTGGTCCAGGCTTTGCTCTATGCTCCCTAGCCGGCTTTCAGTGAGGTCAAGCTGCTGCAAGACACCTGAAATTTCCTGTCCAAGCAGGAGCTGGAGGTGGCGCTGGCGGTGTAGTGGCTGGGATGCTGGTGCTGGCATGGTGCTGAGCTGGCTCCTGGGTCGGAGGCAGCTATTGCACCCACTTCTTCCTCCAGGATCACCAGCTGTTGGCATTCGGCCTGGATGTTCTCCAGCCTCTGCCACCATAGATAGCTGCTATCTCCTGCCCGGGTGGTGGTCACCAAGCAGGAGTAGCTATAACGAGAAAAACAAAAATAAAAAAGACATTGTAAACAATGATCTGATCAACACACTTCTTCAAAGGTAGGTAGTCGGTGGCACAATAGCACTACCTTGCTTATGCCCTAGGGACATTGGAATTTGATGTGAGTATGATTAGAAGGGTCACAGGGCAAATTGTATTTGTTTACCCACACATGCCTCACATAGGAAGCACTGACTGTCAGGTAGAAAATATTTAAGGCAGAATAACACAAGATAAAAAAAACTGAGTTCATTTTTTTCATTTAAAGGCTTTTCTAGTAACTAAAAATACACTTTTAGTGGAAAAATAAAAATTAATTACCTCTCATTTATGAGTAGGGCATTATGCAATATGGAGTAGAAGTTGTTGTGCCAAATTAATGGAGGCATGCTAGCCAGCGCTTCAAGTACATTGCTACTTGTTGCAGCTAGAGCAGCTGAAGTTGATAATTATCTATCTTTAATTCCAATGACCCTGTTCTTCCCTAAATGCCTTTCACCTATTTTCTACCCTGTCTCCAAAGAGGCAGATGAATAAATAAGATGCATCACACATGTCATGTATAAAATGCAGATATATTATTTATCCTACCTGTGATAAGTAGACAGTGGGGAAAATGATGCACTGCACTACAGGGAAAGGAAATGGCTACATATATTGTATTCGGCATGTTCATCACAGACTATCCCTTACACCAAACTTGAAATAAAAATGGACACTTACTAGTCCCACTTTACTCAATGGCCTCACCCACCACCACAAATTCTTTCCAACAAATTAATTTGCTGGGCAGATAGGAAAGGAAACTTGACAAACTCTACTGCAGAGTAAGGCAGAGGGATTAGGTGGGTAGGTAGAGCTTTTGCTACAGAACAGAGGAGTGTCAACGATCATCGATTCATCATGTGTCTAAGCTTTGGTTTATTCAGTCACATTTTAGATGAAAGTCTAAAGGGAAAAATCTGACAGGCGTTAAATAAATCTGTTATGGGAAATCATTGAATATATTTTGGAAATACTTCACATAGCCATAAAAATGTGGCACATGCCAAGAATTGATTTTTTAATCTGTTTAGTAGGTTGGGACGGAAGAACTTAAGAAAGAATAAAGGAGTGAAGTACTAAGAGGTGACTGAGTGGGTGAATAAAAAACAACGTACCTTGTGTGTTTGGCTTGCAATACATTAAACATTTTGTAAATGCTCCATCAGCTGAAGCAGACACACATTGCACAGCCAACACTGCAGGCACAAATTGAACCATATTGCACTTCTTCGGTCGTAGATGGGCAAATGCAATGGGCAGGGAAGGGGATGATGAATAATGATGGTGGGTGGGACACAAATCTGTCTCATTTAAGAAATACAGTGAGTCAATGGATTAGAACAGAAATTAAAATACCCCATACTTCGAACCATAGCTTTGATAACCATAAAACATAAAGTAAGCAAAGTAGGTGAGCAGCATGCCCCTCTACAGAAGAGCTCCCTTGTTCATTCATCCAAGTAATTATTCAGTCATCCCTTCATTCTTCCCACTATATTATTCACCCATAGCCACCATAATTTAGGCACTACTTTCTCTCATCCAGTGTTTCACCAAAATTCACAATTCATTATACATTAATTCAGTATCCACTATCTACCCTTTCTTTCAATCATCCTTTCACCCATCCATCCATTTACCTACTACTCACCCATGCATCCTATCACCCACCTATTCATCATTTCCTTTCAAGCATTTCACCCATCCATTCTTTTAACCTTCTGTTCTTTCCCATTTCCATCTAGCCATCATTTTTAGCGTACATTTTGTGTGCTTTTGATGAGTTGCAGATAGAAGAGGCCATATGTAATCCAACCACAGCTGTAGCTGGATCACAGGGTTCACGATCACAATAACGCCCTTGTAGCTAGTGAGTAATAGTATTTGTCAATAAGCAAGCAATGTTACTTACCACCGCCCATCCTTGCCACTGCTTCTCCCCCTGCTCCATCTGCTCCTGCAGCAGAACTTGAACCTGTTCCACTGGTGGTTGGTGTGGCTAGAAAACACATTTTACCATTTTAGATGTGAGGTACAGTTCCCCTTAAATCTTTCAATCAAAAATATGCAACGGCAATACATCAATACAGTTTGGTTAGCATCGCAGTATCGTCTATCAAAAATATCACTCTGGGAATTTTTGTTGGTTCCCAATGTTAGAATAGCCATGTTGTCACACCAACCATAAACTTTCATAATGGAGGGCGAAGAGCTATAGCCTATGATGATGACTCAGAATCATTGAAGCACAATGAAGGGGTGGAATAAAAAGGATCAATGAAAGACAAAAAAAAGATAACGTAGGGACAGCAGGAATTAAACAAAATTAGATAGGGGAATTGGAAAAAAGGAGACTATAAAAAAGGCAAAATCAAAAGTAGTCAAATAGAAGGAAGAGTTAAAAGTTAAAGAAATAATAATAATATTAAATAATAGAACTTACTGGGATGTGGAGAGCCTGCAGCATTGGTGCTGGTGTTCAATGCCTCCCCAGCTCCTGCCGGACCCACGTCTGTGGTGCCCCTCTTCTTGCCCTTGGGTGCTGATGTAAGAAATACAGAAGATTAAAAAAAATAGATTAGTGGTACAGTTAACTTCCACAAAATTATTATAACAGGTAAACGCAGTAACAATGTACTTAGCCAAATCATATCGCCTACAGTACTACTATGAGCCACTATCGTTGTATTGGCTATACTCCTAAAAACCCTATTACAAATGTCCTTAATAAGAACTACATCTGGAACTAATCAATTGCAATCAATGATCCTTGATTCTATTCCCATTTCTCAACCCCTTTGCTGGTCCAACTCAGTCTCCCATTTTTGCAATGCATAGATGCTACTAGTACTACACATGACTGTGAAATTGCTTGGGATTGTACAAACTAGTTAAAGAAAGTCACAGAGAATGCTAACTCACTGAAATCACTAATTCACTGTGGTGACCGGAGGACAGAGGAGTAGGCATTGCAATAGCTTCTTAAATAACCAGCCAAAGTGAGCAGCGACGAGTATGATTAGGTAGTGCTGAGAACCTGCCTAGCTCAGATTGGATCACATAATTTTATTCTTAATGTAAACTAAACGTAATTTACCTATGAGTGTGAGCAGCATGCTATTTGGAAAAAAAAGTTAGCATTGTAGTACACAGGCATAACAAATAATATAGTTTATACACACCGATCCCCGGAATCTCAATGCCTAGCAGGTCGAACAGGTCCTGCTCGCGGTCGATGATATCCGCCCAGCAGTGCGTCAGCTGCTGGGTGATGCGCTGGACCTGGTTAGTGTGTCTGACACACGGGGCACCCTTTCCTCAATGCAGCCGACGCTCCCACAGATGGTTACTGCTACCAGTCCTGATGCCAGCATGGAGGGAAGGTGATGCTGCACATAAAAAAACAGTGCTGTCTCCTTCTCCTTGCTAAAGATTGGATGAGGCTGCACCCCTTCGCGACACCCCCGTCCACAAGGTAGGCGGCTGCTGCTATCTGGTGCTGCCGCTCCCCTACTTACCGGAACGGCTCGCTCTGCCATGGTGCTGGGTGGTGGATGAAGAAGAAAAGAAACAGGAGGAGAAGGAAGGAAGAAATAATGGAAAATAAACAGAAATAGAAAAAGCATGAAAAAAATGTAAAAATTGTGGGGCACAAAAAGACACACTAATGAAATGAATAAAAATGCTGGGTAGATTGATTAGAATGGTGGTGGAATGAAAAGATTAATGAGGGATGGCAAAAACAGGGCAGCACCATAAACAGAGTGTAAAGCAAGATGTGAACCATGTGGTGCCGTTTGCACACAATTTTGAATGCAAGAACGTACTTCATGTTGTGTTTGACATAAAAAACAACGCGAACGAGCACGATGGGGAACTTCCCGTGGTGCGGCGTAGTTTTTTTGCTACTTTGCAGAGTTATGCCTAGTGAAACTCCGTGCACTCCGTCCACCCCTACTCCTAACAGCTTCCTGCAGTTGTCAGCATTACTGTCAGAGTCTATAAAGTCAGTAGAGTTTCCCCCCTCTGTTTCGTTACAGCTACTTCACCTAGTCCGACAGGAATGACCTAAAGTTTATCATGCCAGAGCTCCTGCAGTTGTTACTTCTAATTTTTGCGCAAGCATCTGATCTCACCCTAGGTGTCTCTCACAGAGTTGGAGTCCCCCTTCTTCCTTCTCCTTTCTGCTGCCTCCTCTACACCACTGTTAGAAATGGGGTCTCTAGTTGGCAGAGGTATGCACCCTGTCCAGATAGGCACCACAATCCTATTCAGGGGAAGTTTTACCTTCTTAGTTTAGTTAAAAGAGTTCACTTGTTGTCGTGAATAGCCTCCAAGAGTCATAGACAGGCTGGGGCCTCGCAGGCATGAGCGGCGATGCTGCTATGCGAACAGATGAAATTGTGCCCGGTCACACCGATCATTCGTGCAAGCAGAACAGTTTCATTGTGAATGTTCTAAAAGAGCCCAAAAGGTTGACTTGAAGGGTAAAAATAGCAGAAGGCAGCTGCAAAACCCACCTCTGAGGCCCAGGACTGGACGGGGCACCTCAGGTAAGGGTAGGACTCACATATGGAGTCCAGCAGCATCAGAAAGTTGCATGCAGTCTCTGATGTCCCTGAGTCTGCAGAAGAACAAGGGCAAGCCAGCAAGCCCTTGTGGTCACTGTGGGTTCAAGTGAGATAGGTCCAGTCCTTATCCTCAGCAGGGCAGAGATCAGCAAGGTGAGCTCAGCAAAGCAGTGAAGCAGTTCCTCAGAACAGTCAGTCAAGCAGTGGGGTAATCCTTGTACCAGAGCAGTCCTTGCTCTAGCAGAGTTCTTCCCAGATCCAGCAGTGTACTGATTTGGTGGGGTCAGATACCCAGTACTTATACCTGAGAGAGCGTATTTGATATTACATATTATAGACGTGAAATGCTTATGTCTAACAATGCTGTATTAATAAAACATTCATTAAAAGCGTACTCATAAATATGGAGAATCGTTCATATGTATAAACTAATGTCAACTGTAAGGAATAATCGTTTATAGTTTGCCTAACTGAGCACATTAAAACGTATAAAACTGCATTCATTAGAACTCGTATATCTTAAGTTAGCATGAGCAGAAGCTGTGTAGCTCTCATATTAAAAGTGTATTTTTCCTGTCTCTTCAGTGTGTGGACTTGCAAACGACCATGACCCACCTATTGTTCTTTCTGTATTAGTTTGGAACATGGGGACATTTTCCCATCCGCATGCTAGCATCTTTTAGTATAAAATGATTGTGCTTCGAAAAATTTGTAGATACTTCCAAGGACAATGAGACGAGGGAAAGAGAACTTTTAACCTGAGACGTGTGCCAAGATGATGAAGTAACCCCAGATATGCCACCTACGGAAAGTCGATTATGAAGACCAATCAGAAGACCAAACATTATCGAGAGATGACAAATGCATTACTTAATGTATAATTTGATAGGTTAAAAATGATGGGGTGTATTGACTAACCAATAGAATTTTGGGGGAATGAATTACTAGAAAGGGATAAAAACCCATGACACAGGAAATAATCGTCCATTAGGTAGGGAATGATATTGATTACATCCCGAAACTCTGTCACCCTATTCTGTGACTTGAGACTTAGACAAACCATCCTTGCCCATACTGCTGCCCCTTACACTTTTCTCCTTACGAGGAGAGTGTCTTGCCTCTAACTTTGATAGATTGACAGCGATCTAACTGATGTCCTGAAGACAAAGACTGATCCTGAATGCTGACTTAATCAGAGGAGGGTAATTATAAAATTGCTAATGGAAATTCATTTTGCCTTTCTCTCTAGGTACCAACTGCTGTATGTTTTGATAGAGACCTTAGCTAGAAGTTTTCCAAATTGGTGTTCAAAATTGTTTTGCATGACGCCCAACATGCTAATGCTAATTAGAGGTTAGACGAGGTATTCATTCTGACTGACAAACTGACGTGATTGACATGGTGCTATGCTGAACTAGTATCTTAGAAAGTTCGATGTGTTATAATCCGCTTATATCTATCTGATTGTCTATGCTAGTGATCTTTGCATTATCAAAAGCTTATTGTGGTTGTCATCTTGTAATCGTGCTTATATGTTTATTGACTTTGAGATTAATGCCTTTGCTACTAGATTGTAATCAATAGGGAATAAAACTTATTAACTCCATTAAGGTGTGGTTATTCATGACTGAAAGGTCATGGTTGCGCCGAATGTTTATTAATGTCTAAAGTAAGAGATATTTTGGTGTTAAACGTTGACAATGTTATTGACATATTGATTGATATTTTGATCAGTTATCTCGTCCTACGGTGTCTCACCACTGGGCCCAAAGATTCATTGGCCTAAAACGAGTCCTGATGTGTATAAATTGACATAGACGGACGCGTTAACAGTTCTGGTAGCAGAGGACGGCTTGGCCCTTGGGGGCCCTAGGACGGAGTTTTCACTGTTCAATTGTTTTCTTGTGATAATGCAAATTGGAAAGATGATGAGTTGCTAAATCTGCCATGGGCTTTCCTGGGATCTCGGAGCCTGCCTAAATGAGTTGGGAATGTTCTCGGCGCCATAGTATGTGTGATTAGGGTCTTTTGCGCTTATTAAATCTTATGCACTTTGCAGGTGATTGTGAATACTTGAGTGTGATTAGGCCAAATTAAGTGTTGATTAGAAGGAGTGGGCGTACTCCACAGCATGAGAGTAGGGAAGTCGGCGTACTTCATGTGAATCCAGCGCTTGTTGTTCAAAATTATCCACGTGGTTGGTTGTTGTACACGGGCCTATTGAGGTCTAAGACTCCGGAGTATGATGTTAAAATGGTTTATGTTGTAATCTGTGCGGTTTAATAGGTCAATCGGGCGAGATTGACAGATCGAGTTTCGAGTTATGATGCATGTGTGTAACCTTCGATGGAGATTTGACAAGTTCTAAAGTGCACTAGAAGGAGTCATTGACAAGTCGAGAGTAGGATTTGCAGGACGAATTCTGCTTGCGTATGAGGGAACTGAGAAGGAGAGAGTAGCGGCCGAGGCTTCAAGTGAAATCTCTGTAAAGTTCTGAAGCGAATGTGTTACCTTTCCTGTAGTGAACCGGCAGATTTGTGTTGTCATTCAAGTGCAAGCAATAATTTGCATTAGTTTGTATGAGTTGTAAGGAGTTAGTGAGGTGTGGACAAGCCGCAAGACTTTGTCAGCTGCAGTGTGTGTGAGTGTGACATCAGTGGTGCCGCGCTGGGATAGGTCAGATGTCGAGAGGGGTCGCGCACAGATTGGCTGCCGTCCGTGAGAGGCAATAGGTTGAGCAAAGGGTAGGTGAAGAGTGCCCTGGGAACAAAGCCGTTTTCTGAGTAAAAGTAAAATAAAATGAATTTTGTTAAGGCATTTAAAAGCGCATTGAAAGGAGATGTGTATATCGTTGCAACTGATGGGGAACCTACACCACCTGAGGGTACACCAGCTTACACGGTTATGGAGGAAAAGGGTGTTGCACCGTGTTTGTGGATAAAACAATGGCGCAAACTAACAGAGAAAGAAGGGTGTCTAGCGTTTCCCGAACATGGAACGTTTAATCAAAAGGTTTTAGAAAATCTGAGTTGGATGTTAAGTACGCAGCAACCACCTCCTCGACCAGCACAATATGAGGCTTTGGCAATTTGGGACCTGATGGCTCTTAAACATAGACAAGAAAGATTTCACAGGAGATTGACAAGAGCCGAAAAATCCTATGCAGAGGCTAGGTGGGATAATGAGAACAAAATGTGGAGACGAGGAATAGTGGATGGGTTGAAGCTGTTTCCGGCAATAACCCAGGGAGAGGAAACACAGGGAAAGAAAGCTTCTTGCAAAACTGACAAAGAACCAGACAAACACAAAGAGAATAAAAGATCTTGGGAAGAAGAGGACGAATCAGATGATGAGGCGTTTATGGATAGGCTGTTACATGATCGTCCACCACCCTACGCGGTGAACGACAGTGCTCCAAGTACTAGCTTGGTTCTTGGGAACCAGACGAAAGAGAAGGGTGTTACTGATACAGTGCAGAATAGCGATACAGCTTTGATACAGAATGGTGTCAGTGTACCCACTGCTCCAGACCCGCCGATACAGTTACAGCCTCCACCACAGATAAAAAGAATTTATCCTGATGTTACAGTGCTTGAGACTACTACGAACTTGGTGGTGCAGCCAGACCCGATATATACAAAGCCAAGGTTAATGCAGATTGAGTCAACTCCGCAGTTAGTGTCACAACCGCCAAAACTGATACCTGGGTATAACCCAGTAGCGGGTCCTTTAAAAGAACCTGCACCAGGATTATTAGATCAGACCTATGGTGTTGAAGCTCCAAGAAGCTTGGGAGCAGGCCAGACACCTGCCGCTATATCACTACCCATTACAGTTGGTCCCCCGGTGCCGTTATATGCACAGGAGAAAACAAGGATGTGTGAACAGGGAGTCCTAACTCATGAAACAATAAGAGGAGGGCCTATTATAACTCCACAAATAATGACACAGAGAGGACAGGCTTGGGAACAATCAAGACCCTTAATGGACCTTAGTCCAATAGGGGCACCTCTTGAGGCAATGCGACAAGCAGGATTGGGAGTCTTGACTCCCCAAACTATGAGTACAAATACCTCATACACTACAATGATACATGCAGGGAACATTTCACTGCAGGGTTTTACAGTACAACAGCTAAATGAGTGGTTAGAGAAAACCTGCACATCACAAAGGGCTACAGCAGCTGCAATCGAACCTGAGAAAGAGAAACACGATGAATACCTAAATCTAGTACGACTAGGAGCAGAAGCTTCTGAATTGGTGGATGGAACAATGGGAGTAAATAGGTTGGAGTCTTACACTGAGGCAGAATTAAGGTACCTATGCCCTAAAATCACCAAAGAGGTAGGCAAAGTACACCAGAAATTAACGAATCTGGCAGACAAATACAATATCGACATTGGGAACACAAAACATTTGAAACGGAGTTACAGATTAGATTTTGACTCAAAAGATTTTGAGCACATGAGATCTGCAGGCATGAAGACACATTTGAAAGAGCTGCTGCAAAGCGCACAAATTTGGGGAGCACTAGAGAAATGGGAAGGCCGATGGATGAAGAAAAGAGATAAGGGGAAAAGAGAAAGTCCAGTATCTAATGAAACAACAGTCACACCAAACTTAGAGACAGTGAAAATCCTACCTATGAGAGAAACAGTTGGTGGTGTTTTGGTGCATGTGCCTTGGTCCAGGGGAGACATTTTGTCCTTTACAAATGATTATCCCAGGTTAAGAGAAAAACCGATCGAGTGGTATCAACAGACAGATAGATTCGTAAAGCTTGCGAAGTGTCTCTGGGAAGACTTAAATACCTTGTTTGAGATTATTGTTCAGCCAGACTTGTGGCTTGAATGCAAGAGAGGGGTAGATTGGCCCACAAAGGAACCGGCAAGGGATAAAGTGACTGGAGCGCCTTCTGAAGAGGTGATGAAATATTATCATAAAGTAATTGAGTTTTTGAAACGAAAGGTGTCGCCGAAGGTGACTGATTGGCAGAAAATTGACCGGACCTCTCAAGAGGTTAAAGAGTCAATACATGCATATTATGAAAGATTGTTAAAGGCATTCAAACATTACAGTGGTACTGAAACAATTGAGCCGAAGGACATGAATCATCTTGTGTTCAGATTTGTCGAAGGGCTGAGACCGGAGGTCAGCCAAATGATTAAAAATCATTTGATTTGTTGGCAAGCTAAACCGATTGATGAAGTATTACAGTACGCGAAATACTGTAGTGACGAAATTGAGTTAAAGCAGAAAAAGTTGAAGGAGAAGGTGATGGTGATGCAGATAAGAGCTGCACAGGCTGGAATACAGGGAAATGGTGTTCAGCAAATGATACAGCAACAACCGCAATTGAATGGTGTGTTTCAGGCACAGCCGAGAGGTAGAGGTCGAGGGTTTGTGAACCGTGGTGCGGACATGAATAATGTTGTTGTTCAAGGTGATGGTCAAGGAGTGAAAAAGATGTCACCATGCCATGCGTGCGGGGGCGTGGGACATTGGAAACAGGATTGTCCAAATATAATGCAGGATGGTACAGTTCAGCAGAGTATCAATGCCAGTACATTGCAAAATTCACGAGGTTCAAGAATGAGACACCCGAATCAGAACTATCAAAATAATTTGGTACAAATGACAGGGGTGCAACCTATGCAGCAAATGCAAATGCCGCGCTTCCAAACAGTATCAGTTCAACCGATGCAACAGCAGATTCCTATGGTGCCTAGACAGCAAATGCAGTTACCCCTAGCTCCGATGGGACAGCAACAGGTGATGCTTCCTCAACAGGTCACAGGTCAAGTAACAAATCAAAACAACACTGTACAACAATTCCCATTACGAGGTGAAAATGATATGAATGAGGATTGGTCGGATGATAGTTCAGACAGTGAAGAGTGCAGACTCGCCGCATCCTTAGAGGTAGAGCAGAGAGGCCCATATGTGAAAGGAAAAGTAATGGGCTACAAAGTCTCATTTTTAGTTGATACAGGAGCTACACGCTCTACTGTTCGCAGTGCAGAGGTACCAAGATTACCTCTCTCAGGGCGCACCATACGAGTGGTTGGTGTGGCTAACCAGTACCTGACTAATCCAATCACTGACCCAGTGCAGGTTGAAATTGGAAATTTCCAGGGCCTGCATAGATTTGTTGTATGCGATTCAAGTCCAGTATCCTTGTTAGGAAGAGACTTATTGTGCAAAACCAAATGTTCAATTACCTGTTCCAATGGTGGAATAGAGGTTCAGACAAACAGTGATGACGAGGCAGATGAGGGTCAGCTCATGGAAGAAGGAAGAGAGATGAATGAAGATTACCCTCTAATTACCCTTTTTCCAGTGTTCACCTTGATCGATCTACCTGCTGATCTGCAAGGATCGGTGATAGAGAAGGTGTGGGATTTGACTGGAAAGGAAGTTGGATTAATAAAGGGAGTAAAACCAATCAAGGTGCAGATAAGGCCGAATGCAGTGTTCCCACAAATATCACAATATCACATGACTCAGGATGTCCTTATTGAAGTGACACAGATAATTGCAGATTTTCTCAGACAGGGAGTTTTGAAAGAAGTCCTGAGTAGTCCGTGTAACTCTCCAATTATGGGTTTGAGAAAGCCCTGTGGGGAAGTTCGAATTGTGCAGGATTTGAGAAAAATAAACGAAATTGTGGTAAAATGCTGCCCTGTGGTTCCCAACCCAGCAGTAATAATGTACCAGGTTCCTTGTGATGCTGAGTGGTTTACCGTAGTAGACCTATCACAAGCGTTTTTCTCGATTCCACTTCACGAGGACAGCCAGTTTTTGTTCAGTTTCAAGTTCCTGGATAAGGTATACAGTTGGTGCAGAATTCCTCAGGGGTTCTCTGAGTCACCATCCATCTTCAATCAGATATTGAAGAAGGATTTGGAACCTCTTGTGCTACCTTACAATTCGACTCTTGTGCAGTGCATTGATGATTTGTTGATTGCATCCAAAACCAAAGACAGCTGCAAATATGATACCATTGCCTTATTGAATCATTTGGGAAAAAACGGACATAAAGTGTCACCTAAAAAGCTGCAGTACTGCCAAAAAGAAGTAAAATATTTGGGGCATCTGATTGAGAAAGGGTCTCGAAGAATATCAAAAGAGAGAATAACAGTTGTTTTACAAATGAATCCCCCAACAACAAAGAGAGATGTCAGAATGTTCTTGGGAATGGTGGGCTACTGTCGCCAGTGGATACACAACTTCTCGATCATTTCAAAACCATTAACAAAACTGACAGGAAAGGAAGTTAAGGATGAACCATACACAATCACATTGACAAAAGAAGAGCTTGAGTCATTTCTAGAGCTGAAAGAATGCATGTGCAGGGCTCCAGCATTAGGAATGCCTGACTATGAGAAACCATTTTTGTTGTTCTGTCACAAACGTGATGCTTGTTCTTTGTCTGTTTTAACACAGGTCCATGGAGATGCAAATCGCCCTGTAGCATATTTTTCGGCTACTTTGGACCCTGTCGCAGCAGACTTACCGGGTTGTTTGCGAGCGGTCGCAGCAGTTGGTCAAAGCCTTTCACAATGCGAGGGCATAGTCATGGGATATTCCCTGACAGTATTGGTTCCACATTCTGTTGAAATTCTGCTGACACGAACTAAGACACAACACATGACAAATGCCCGACTTACCAAATATGAGACAATTATTCTGGGGTCACCAAATGTCACATTGAAAAGGTGCATTGTACTGAACCCGGCAACTCTACTTCCCATTGAGAATACAGAAATAAAAGAAGGGGAAGAGCTTGAGCATGATTGTCTGGAGGTAACTGAGCTCAGTACCAAACCTCGCTCAGATATAAAAGATACCCAGTTAAAGGAAAACGATTACATTATGTTCGTTGATGGGTCCTGTCTAAGAGATTCATCAGGAACCTTGATAGCTGGTTATGCAGTATGTACCATATCCGGTATAGTCGAAGCCTCCTGGCTTGAGAAAGTGTTTTCTGCACAGGTGGCAGAATTGATAGCTCTCACAAAAGCCTGCCATGCTGCTGTAAATCTAAAGGTCACAATCTATACAGACAGCAGATACGGATTTGGAATTGTACATGATTTTGGTCAACTCTGGTCACAAAGAGGGTATATGACATCCTCTGGTTCACCAGTGAAAAATGGAGAACAGATAAGAGATTTGTTACATGCGATTCAGTTGCCTCTTGAAATTGCTGTGGTGAAATGCAGTGCTCACACCAGATCCCAAGATTTTGTGTCAATGGGGAATGGTTATGCAGACCAGGTTGCCAGATTTTGTGCATTGAACTGTATATCTTTTAAAGAGCAATGGGAACTGTTACCACAACCTGAGAATGACACAACCTTAAGTCTAGCATTACGAGTGGTTGATACTTTAGACGAATTAAAGACACTACAAAGCCACGTTGGTAAGGAAGAAAAACGTTCTTGGCAGAAAATGCAGTGTGTACAGAGAGCAGGCGATATTTGGGTATCAGGAGAGGGAAAACTAGTGTTGCCAAACAGTCTTTTGTCACAATTTGCCCGATTGTATCATGGGCAGGCCCATTTGGGAAGGGATGCCATGATCAGATCATTTAAGATTGATTGGTTCAATCCAAAATTCAGACATGCCGCAGAGATTACTTGTCACAGATGCGTCATTTGTCAACAGATGAACGCTGGAAAAGGAACTGTGGTAACTTTGAGCCACATTGGGAGAGCTGGTGGTCCATTTAATAAGATACAAATGGATTTCATTGAAATGCCTGTTTGTGGAGGTCTGAGATACGTGCTGGTGATTGTGTGTGTTTTTAGCCATTGGATTGAGGCATATCCCACACGTAGGAATGACAGTCTTACAGTTGCAAAACTACTACTCAGAGAATGAATACCCAGGTTCGGGTTTCCGGTTTCTTTAGAATCAGAGAGGGGAAGACACTTCGACAATGAGGTAATTAAACTTCTGTGTGCCGCACTCAACATTGAACAAAAGTTGCCTTGTAGCTATCGCCCTGAAGCTTCAGGACTAGTCGAACAGATGAATGGTACTTTGAAATTAAGAATAGCAAAAATGTGTGCAGCAACAAACATGAAGTGGCCAGATGCATTACCTCTAGTGCTGATGTCTATGAGAAACACGCCAGATAAGAAAACAGGATTGTCCCTACATGAAATCCTCATGGGCAGAGCAATGAGGTTACCGTTGGTACCTGCAAATGCACTAGTGAATATTACAGATGATATGGTTTTGGATTACTGCAAAAGTTTGGCTGACGTGATTCGCTCTTTCTCTCACCAGGTGGAAGCTAACACATTACCACCAATCTGCGAACCAGGACACTCTCTGCAAGCTGGAGATTGGGTGGTTGTCAAGAAGCACGTAAGAAAATCGTGTCTTGAGCCGCGTTGGAAAGGGCCATATCAAGTGATATTGACGACCACTACTGCTGTGAAGTGTGCCGGGGTTCCCAACTGGATACATGCCAGTTATACAAAAAGGGTAGCGTGTCCTGTTGAAGAGGAACTTGAAAATTCCGGTGCAGCAACCTCAAGAGGAGAAGTCTCAGAATCAGAGATCAGTCAAGAAGGATCTGAGACTACAGGAGAGCCCGCTGAGAACAGCCGTGTCCCTCAAACTATCAGTGAGTTCGAGAGAGGTGACGAAGTGCCAATCTCAGTGGAGGCAGCAGGAGAACAAAGTCAAGGAGAGGTTCTCCCAGAAGCAGACGAATACAATTCAGAATCTGAATACAGTGTCGAACAAGGAGAGAGAGACGAAGAAG
This sequence comes from Pleurodeles waltl, assembly GCF_031143425.1. Lineage (NCBI taxonomy): Eukaryota > Metazoa > Chordata > Amphibia > Caudata > Salamandridae > Pleurodeles > Pleurodeles waltl. The sequence goes on from NC_090443.1 coordinate 905,282,629, forward strand.
TGGCAAATTTAAATCAGAACAAATCAAGATCTGCCAAACGAGTTCCAAGCCTATCAGGAGAAAACACCATATTATCAGAGGAGGGTGCTGTCCAAGGTACTGAAGGAAAACGCCGAAGTAAGAGGAACAGAGGTGACAACTGGCCAGACAAATCACACTTTAGAATAAGAGAAATAGCAAACGAAACAATAATAGAGGAAAGCGATACCTCACGGGCAGATGATCTGAGTGAAGGAGAACAGCAAGGTGAACGAAGAATAAAAAGAAAAAGAATAGCAAACAGAAGATATACCGGTCCTGAATGGGCATACGCTACAACCTCTGAATGGCAACAAGAATTCTTAGCGTTCTGTTTTGATCGAGAAATACCAGGTCAGTACTACGGTACCTGAAGAAAATACAACAAGAAAAAAATTGAAGAGAAAGACATTGAAAATTGTGAAAGCTAAAAATAATAAACAAGAATCTCAGAGAAGAAATAAAACTACCGGAAAGTGACATTAAACCTGGATTTGACTTATAGAAACCTGATTACGACAAGCTGCTAACCTGAATTGACGAAAAGGGTCCTGGATTGAGTGAAGACGCTGTAAATTACGCAGAAAGAGTTTGCTACTCAGAGTTGATTGTTAATCTGCTGTTTGATTCTATACAAACATGGCTTATAGTAACAAAGGAAGTAAAGTGTGTGGCTGGTTAGGACTTATGATAGGTGCTGTATGTGCAATAATGATTGTGGGAGTGATTGTAGGAATGCCATGGAAAGAGAGTGAAACTATTAATGCAACTTCAAAACCTGAGACTACTACTACAACTAATAAACTATCACCATGGGAGAAATTTGAGCAAGACACAAAACATCTGCATGAGGGAACTAATCCAAAGGGGGAGCTTTCTACTAATGTTTTCTATCGCCTACTAAATGAGTATGTGGAAACTATGAATGCGAAAGACTGTTATGTATGCACTAAAATTCCTTCATCTGTGCAGGAGGGAGTTACTTATCATAGCCTCCCTCTTACGTATGGGATTAGTTGTAGCCTGTTACTAACAAGATTTTATGAACAAGAGCATGTGCAATATTTTTATTCAAATTTGGATGTGTTTTCTTTTGTGCCTGTTATTGAATTCTTAAATAAGTTAGCTAAAGAACATGATATAAAATTAGTTAGAGGATTCTTTGAGCCAACACTAACATTTGGAACTGCTTATGCACATCGCAATAACTTAACATGCTTATTGTCTCCTGTAGAGAAAAGCTTTTTAGATCACACAGATGATAGACGCAAAGCATTAAAAGAAAGATTAGAAAAAGGTTTAGAAAAACGCACTTATGCAAATGATTATGCTTATACTGAAATTAAAACACAAGGCAAGTTAGCTATAGATGCATTACACGTAGGTAGACTCTGTATATATAGACCAAAATCTGATCAAGATAATTTGTTTGTGGGAACGAGTGAATGTAGGCATGTGTTTTTGTTTCAGAGCAAATGGACCTTTATGTTAAATGGACAAGACCCAGCGATTCCTGGAATCTATTACATCTGTGGGTTAAATGCGTATTACCGTCTCCCTAAGGGATGGTATGGGACATGTTATTTGGGAATAATATTCCCAAAGATTTACCAGATTGATGACTTAAAACAACTACCTAAAACGTCTGAATTACAACATACCAGACAAAAACGAGAATCAGTGGCGGCTGTCATTGGTGATATATTTGGAGCTATAATCCCTTCAGTGGGAGTTGTCCTAAATTCTATGAAAATTCAAAAGTTGTCTACTATTGTGGATAAGATGCTGACAAATTTTACAGGAGCTATACTTCTGATGGATACAGAACTTGCTGCAGAAAGAGCTATGACTCTTCAAAACCGGCTTGCTTTAGACATTCTTTTAGCAAAGAGTGGAGGTGTGCAAAATGCTTAATGAGCGACATTGTTGCTCGTATATACCTGACAATAGTAAGAAAATTAGAAGCATGCTTACTTACCTGACTAGAGATAGTACAGATTTGAAGGATCTAAAAGAACTTGGTGTTTGGGAGAAATTTGGAAAGGGAATTGCCCGAGTGGGAAGCTGGTTTACCAACATTTGGAATGGGGTACTTGCAAAAATCATGATGGGATTATTAATTGTTCTGATTTGTTTATTGGGATTTTGGGGAATATGCAAAATTAATGAAAAGGTGAAAAGAAATTTGGCTAACAGAACCAAAAGAAACGAAGAAAGTGAAAGAGAGAAAATGTTTAATGAAATATGGGAAAGCTCACATAAGGGAAAAGGTGTTGAAATGCACATTATGCGTAAAGTAAAAAATTAATACCTGGAAGATTTGTGATGACGAGCGTCATCAGAGGAGGGACTGAGAGAGCGTATTTGATATTACATATTATAGACGTGAAAGGCTTATGTCTAACAATGCTGTATTAATAAAACATTCATTAAAAGTGTACTCATAAATATGGAGAATCGTTCATATGTATAAACTAATGTCAACTGTAAGGAAAAATCGTTTATAGTTTGCCTAACTGAGCACATTAAAACGTATAAAACTGCATTCATTAGAACTCGTATATCTTAAGTTAGCATGAGCAGAAGCTGTGTAGCTCTCATATTAAAAGCGTATTTTTCCTGTCTCTTCAGTGTGTGGACTTGCAAACGACCATGACCCAGCTATTGTTCTTTCTGTATTAGTTTGAAACATGGGGACATTTTCCCATCCGCATGCTAGCATCTTTTAGTATAAAATGATTGTGCTTCGAAAAATTTGTAGATACTTCCAAGGACAATGAGACGAGGGAAAGAGAATTTTTAACCTGAGACGTGTGCCAAGATGCTGAAGTAACCCCGGATATGCCACCTACGGAAAGTCGATTATGAAGACCAATCAGAAGACCAAACATTAACGAGAGATGACAAATGCATTACTTAATGTATAATTTGATAGGTTAAAAATGATGGGGTGTATTGACTAACCAATAGAATTTTGGGGGAATTAATTACTAGAAAGGGATAAAAACCCATGACACAGGAAATAATTGTCCATTAGGTAGGGAATTATATTGATTACATCTCGAAACTCTGTCACACTATTCTGTGACTTGAGACTTAGACAAACCATCCTTGCCCATACTGCTGCCCCTTACACTTTTCTCCTTACGAGGAGAGTGTCTTGCCTCTAACTTAGATAGATTGACAGCGATCTAACTGATGTCCTGAAGACGAAGACTGATCCTGAATGCTGACTTAATCAGAGGAGGGTAATTATAAAATTGCTAATGGAAATTCATTTTGCCTTTCTTTCTAGGTACCAACTGCTGTATGTTTTGATAGAGACCTTAGCTAGAAGTTTTCCAAATTGGTGTTCAAAATTGTTTTGCATGACGCCCAACATGCTAATGCTAGTTAGAGGTTAGACGAGGTATTCATTCTGACTGACAAACTGACGTGATTGACATGGTGCTATGCTGAACTAGTATCTTAGAAAGTTCGATGTGTTATAATCCGCTTATATCTATCTGATTGTCTATGCTAGTGATCTTTGCATTATCAAAAGCTTATTGTGGTTGTCATCTTGTAATCATGCTTATATGTTTATTGACTTTGAGATTAATGCCTTTGCTACTAGATTGTAATCAATAGGGAATAAAACTTATTAACTCCATTAAGGTGTGGTTATTCATGACTGAAAGGTCATGGTTGCGCCGAATGTTTAATAATGTCTAAAGTAAGAGATATTTTGGTGTTAAACGTTGACAATGTTATTGACATATTGATTGATATTTTGATCAGTTATCTCGTCCTACGGTGTCTCACCACTGGGCCCAAAGATTCATTGGCCTAAAACGAGTCCTGATGTATATAAACTGACATAGACGGACGCGTTAACAGTTCCAAATGATCCTTTGAAGTTGGGGTGACTTTAATGAAGGGCCTTTGAAGTGCACAAAGATCCTTTCATTTTAGCCCTGGCTCTGGACAACCAGTAGGGGGTAATCAGCCATTTGTGTGGAGACAGACACTTCCCTATTGAAGTGTAAGTATCAGCTCTTCTCCACCCTTCCTGCCCAGGAAGGCCCATCAGAATGCAGATGAGTCCTTTTTCACACTCACCCTTCCTGTGTTTGTGGCTGTCTAATTTATCATTACCATTCCAATTATATAAAAGATGATGTAGCTACTCCCTTTTGATCAAGAAAAAGTATATTATGGAATTCCCAATGCTGGCCTATGAGTAGGCCTCACAGTACTGAAAAAACACTTTGGGAGCTTTTCACCACCAGGACATGCAAAACTTGAAAGCACATGTTCTGCCTTTTACTTACATAGCACCCCGCCCTTAGGGTTTAAGGCTTGGCAAGAGGTTTTGAATACCAAGTGGAAGAGGTAGTGAAACTGCACACACACACAAGCTCTGCAGTGGCAGGCCTGAGACATGTTTGCCAGGCTACTTAAGTGGGTGGCATAATCAGTAAGCCAATTGTGGATACACTAATGTTACCATGTTTATGGGAGAAGTACATGCACTTTAGCACTGGTCAGTAGTGGTAAAATGCTCAGACTCCTAAGGCCAACAAAAACAGGCGGTGAAAGGCAAAACGTCTAGTGGAAAAGCATGCTAAGAATGTCATGTCTAACAACCACCTTTTAGCAGTCTTCTATATATCACAGATACAGATACAAAGTTGCAGTGTTTTCTAAGTTTCAAAGCAGTTAGTGGCACTTGGCTGTGTTGTATCGAGTAAATTGAGCAGAAAGTAGTACCTGCGAATGGCTAAGCAGTGTAGTTGATGAAAACTAGACACAGTAAAACTGGATGCAGTAAAACATATGAACAGGCTCATGCATTGGTGACTGGTACTGTTACACAATCTCATCATAGAAATATCATGCAGCATATAATGACTGAGGTACATTAATAGATATAGCATTAGATCACCACACTAGAAAGCACACCAGTAACATTCTGCTGAGAAAAAAACAATAGTCACTAATATGAACGCAGAGATTATTTGGAGACCGTGCAGCAGGACTGGAAAGCATTTCAGTGCTGCATAGGCAAGTCCAAAATGGAGACCATATGCCCTTTGGACTGGCTGAGTGTGGTGGGTCCATGCATATTGGTTAGTCATTTTCTGGCAATAAGTTGTACGGCGGAGCCAATGTTTCTTCAGTGATATCTGCTTTTGCATCAATGGTATGGTGACGTGCCTCTTAGCCAGCACAAAGAAAATACTACCAATATGCTAACAGGTCGAGGGAATGTCCAAAGTGTCCCCCAGTAACCAAACCTGAGGAAAGGGATCAAGAGGGATGCCCAGAATATCTGTCACATTTTAGAAGACCTTTTGTCAATACAATGTAAGCGTGGGAAATGCCCAGGCCATATGCAGAAACTCATCTGACTAAGTTTCACACAAAATCCTGACACCAAATTTAGCTATATGCTCCAGGGTATAAAAGTATGGATGCAAGCACTTGAATTGTATTAACTTGTATCTATAATGTAGAGGAGCGTTCTTCACTTGAGCAGAACAAAATTCTCTGTGATAATAGACTCTATGGTGGTGGACAATCCAAAAGTTGACGATTGAGAGAAAATCCATATATGTTTTGTAGAATTCGACTGGCAATCCGTCCCTTCCTGGAGCTTTGCCACTGGGAAGACTCATAATGGCTTTCTTATTATACTCTAATGTTATGGGGGAGTTTAACAATTCCCATGCCTTGCCATCCAACCAGGCCATCCAAGTATTCTGATAGCTCCAATCCTGTTCTATAGACTTTAGTGGAATACAGATGCTCATAGTACTTCCTGAATTCTTCTGGTAATAAGACTAGATCAGATGTGACACTTATACATCACAATTAAGATCAATCATCCAAATAGATGCACTTTCACTTTGGGCAATCAAGACTAGAGTTCTGCATGGCCTGTCACCCTCCTCAAATGTTGTCTTCTGTGCTCCCTGTTCTAGGTACAAAACTTTGCAGTCCACCTCCTCTCTGTATTCAAGCAGTGTCTCCTAGAGTCGGGTCAGGAGCACGTCTAGTTTCTAGTGTACCTAGTTTCTAGTTGCTGACGCTCCCTTTCCAGGTGAAAGAGACTGTTATGATCAGAGTGTTGAGAAGTCTTCATATTCATTCAAATAGTAATATTCCAGTTTGGCTTCCCTAATCTCCTCTCAAAACTCCTCATCACGCAGTTAAAAGCTGTGCAACCGCCAGCTATAGAATAGCGGCGGAAGGGTGAGATTGTGTAGTGATCATGAGTGGTCAGAGAGAGTGCAAGGGAATATTTCTCCCCTTTACACCTCTTGCATAAGTATTCCAGAGTTCAGTCACGTATCAAGCCTAAAGGACATGTTGTGCACCAGGGAATAGAAAGTGCAATCAGCCATTGATGGTGAAGTTCTCTCCACACGTACCTCAGATCCTAGAGTTGCGTTATATTTAAGAGCGCTAAAGTGGCTCTCGATGGGGGCTGCACACATGTCAACAATCTCTCATTGAAAGTAGAAAGCATGAGATTGAAGTGGGCACCCCAAATCACTGGCTACTCCCCATATTTAGTGTAGAACTGTAGGGTATCATCAGAGAAGGTTTGGTCATCCACATTTGGCACATATTTATTTATTAATAAAATACGCTGTCCCCCTAATATCCCTGCAGTGACCCCACTGAGTCCGCTATATTATCTAACAGCTAACAATTCACAGACTTCCTGATGAGTGTAACCACGCCCCAGGAGTTGATGGAATAGGAGGTGAAATATCGATGTATAATCCAGGAAGATGAAAAAGTGGGACAACTCATTGGGGAGCAGTCGGTTTCTTGTAGCATTGCAACATCAATCTTATGTTGATCTAGGTGCGCAAAACATGCCTTTTGTGGAAAATTCAATCCTCTGGTGTTCCAGGTCAAGAAGTTACCCATATGGATCCATGTGATGCCCACCTATTTTCGAGGTTGTCTATACAAAGTATGCAGCATGTCATACATGTGGTGATTTGTATGCAGTCTAGGCAGGACCCCCAGACCAGCGATAACATCCAAAACAAAAAACATTAACAACAGAAGAACAATGACCCTGTCCCACTACTTTCTCCCACCAGCTCCAAATGTAAGCAAAGACCCTAAAGAGACCAGTTCAGTACCAGTGGACCAGGCATGTGTAATGCCTAAACGACAGAGATATGATCTACATATGGGAGGCCTAGAGCAGAGCACAGCCCCAGAGCAATGTCTCCACACAGTCGCTAATGAAGTCGAATATTTTACCCACCTGACACCATGAACTGCATTGGAGGGGACTTCTCAACATGTGTAATGTGATACATATAACAGAAAAAAGTGCATTGGACAGTCAACTGGTACAATAGGGTAAGAAACGTATCTGAGCTTACAGTTATGCAAAGACCAAGCTGTAGCAGTTAACAAGAGGCTGGAAAACATAATCAGATATTAAGTACTAGAGGTTGGGGAACACAGCAACTGAGACAAAGTAGGCAATATGTGCTCATTGTCACTGAGGACTGAAATGCCTCGCAGCTGGCTACCCTGGGAGGAGGCTGGGCTCCTACAGCCTGACAGACCTGCACCGGTGGGTGGGATGTGGTGTTAAGTAAATTTGTTCAATCTGAAGTTTTGCTGAGAAGAGCATAGAGCAGTTATCCCCAACCTTTTGACTTCTGTCGACACCCACTTTATCATTATTGGAACCTGGGGCCCTCCACTGAATCATTATTAGAATCTGGGGACCCCCCCACTGAGTCATTCCTGATAGCTGGGGACACCAGCCTAAACATTGTCGATGATTTGAAATGCAAAACAATACTCATCAAACAAAAAGGATGGCACATTTTATTTAATTTGCAAACAAATATAAATTAAAAAATATATATTAATTTTAATAGGACGATTGAAGCTTTTCTAAATTCAATTAAAACCACACATCATTCATACTATGTTTTGTTTGATGCACCTGGACTGCTCTTGTGAATCAAACTGTGGATACTAATTACATTTTTAGCCTCCAATTTCAAATTCCTTGACATTTACAGTACGTTTCAAAAATTTCAGCTGTACATCTAACCTCTTTATTTATATACACTTTATTAACCTGTTAATACTATTTCATTTTCTAAGCAGTTGCGGACTCCCTGAGGAGGCTTTGCGGACCACAGGGGTCCCTGAACCACAGGTTGGGAACCACTGGAACAGAGTATTTCACTGCTCTGGCTCTCAGTATTTTTTTTACTTCCCTGAAGTAGTGTTTAGCATCCTGCACTGAGGGGCTGAAGTCCAGATATACAGAGATTTCACAGCCTTCCAACTGAAGGTCCGGGTTGTCACGGTTTAGTAATAGTACTGCATCTGTGTCTCTGTAATTAAGGAAGTGTGTGATGATCGGTCATTGGTACTGGCCCAGCTTAGTTTTGGGTGCAAGAATTCAGTAAGCCTTCTCAACAACAAAGTCATTTAAAGGTTTACTGCTATCTGTTGTGGCGGGCCCACTCATCTGAAAACCAGGCTGTCTGCAGGGAAGATGACTGTTCTCCAGACCTCCTGAGACACCTCTCGGTGCTGCTGATTGCACCAGGAGCCCTGGCAGGTACCCAAAAAGGGAAGGGGATTTGAAAAAAAGGAGCAAGAAACACTGCACTCCTTTTCACCAGGTCCAGCCGGGTGTGGTTCTTCAGGTTATGGAGGACTGTCAGTGGAGCCCTTGGAAGTTGCCATTCTGTGATGAATTACGGTATTAGTGAAGATATGTGCTATTAAGAGACTGTTTCACAACATTCAATAAAGCGTGCACTGGTTGCATTAAATTAAACAGCATTCAAAAAGTCATGCACTGATCTCATTAAATTAGTCTGATTTAGTTAGCACAGCACATTCACCTGGTAATATCAGCAACTTGGCCCTCTCTCTCTTCTCACGGATTAATATATACAAAAGGTGACAAAATCCGAATGTCTCTAAACAAATTAGGAAGTTCTGCAAGTCTCTTTCATGGTTCTGCACTTTCACAGTAGGATTTGTTTGGTAAATCTAGTGGAGGATAGTGAAGTTCTGTCACAGTTTTCAGTTACAAAACTAAAGGTGTCAAGCCCCCAACGCTAAATCTGTTGTTCAACCCTCATCATGGCCCCCACTCATAAATCATGCCTGTGTCCTTAGAAGAGGCCTTTCAAAGTCTCAAGAAGGCTAGAGTGCAATCAGTCTCAGTTTTCAGCTTTCACCAAAAAACAAAGCGACCATAATAAACTTCCACACAAACAGATTCCAGACAGCATGCTCCACTTAGCTGACAGAAGTGTGTTCCTTCCAGAAGATCTCTGCTGATGATCTTTGCTGCCAGCCAAGTCAAGAGGGCAGTGGGTGGGGCCTGGAGGGAATTCCAGAGTGCAAAGGGCTTTCCTTACCTGACAGGAAGAAAGCCAAGCAGAGTCATGTGCACAGCAAGATTATTTATAGCCAGCATGACTCATGTTTTTGGAAACACAAGACAGTTGCTCCCTGGAGACCTTGGGGGCATGGTGGTTGTCTTGCAACCAATAAACAAGTGAACCTGACACATTTTGAAGCATGCGGACTTGGCACAGTCACATATGTTCAACAGGCATTGGTGAAAACAACTATGTAGTGCAACAAGCATTGGTAACATCAAGTACATGTCAAACATTGGTAATATCTATCCTGAAATGCAGACAGTACAATGACGTTACACACGCACATAATTAAAACATTGCCCCAGAGGATGTTGACAAATTAGGCAGAATTGTTGGGTCCTTAAACTATCGAACAAGGTTTCTATGAGACCCTCTACAAAGGTTTCCATGTTAGCGCCAGTGGCTGCCTCAGGTATTCCCAGTATCTGGATATTGTTTTTGCATGACTGTCCCTCTTAATCCTCATCTGTAGGTTTGACAGCCTTCAGCTCATTCATAACTGTAGTTAAATCCCAAGTGAGTCCGTTTGTGTATCTTCTACATCTGAAATTCTGGCATCAGCATGCGTTAAATGGGTGTCTTATTTATCAATACGGTCCTGAAATCTTTCTAATCTGGTAGTGAGCGTGTCCATTTTACAGTCTAAAGTACTGAGATTTTCCTGCAGTTCCTTAAACATGCCCGCCACAATCACATTTGATGTCTCAATAGGGTCTACTGTCTGTTGGTCCACCTGCATCAGGGACCGCCTCCCATTAAATTGTAGTTTGGCCTAGCGATGGTCGGTCTTGCCCATCTTAAACCCCCATATTGAGTTATATCTCAAAGAAGGGATTAGCAGTCAGAAAGTGTACCCTGTATGTGCACTTACAAGAAATGACCAGTTGGGCACAACAGCCACTGGGAGTCAGCAGGCGTTGTATGGGAGTGAGACAGTTGATGCCTGTATGTAGAACTTTTGGGGGAGCCAGGGTCTGATATACACATGGCAAGTGGTATAGCCTGTCAGCAAGTCCTGGTCCACGCCCAGCAGGCCGCCAAATGTGCACTCTCCCTTCCATCTAGGATTTCAGTGTCATGACACCACAAAGGTAGATGACTTCTTGTCGCAGCATGACCTCAGAGTCAGCAGGGGGCCTCACATTTAGGACCAGCTAGCTGCATGACAGCAATGGAAGGCCCCAACAGGCCCTAGCCTCAGCCACTCTATGGTTTTACTGCAGAAGCAGGCAGGCTTGTGGGACCCAAAGCCCAAGCTCCCATCGATGGGGAGCATGCTGAGAGGTGATAGGTCCCTGGCAGGGAGTTGCTCAGTCAGGGCAACAATGGCACCAGGAAGGCAAAACTGGCCAGCTTCCCAATGGCGGAACAAGGCCCGGCAGGCCCCTGCCTCAGTTGACCTCCGAGCCCAACCACGGCTCTCTGCTGAATCTGTGTCAGGGCTGTCCCCATTTATCACTGCCGAAGGGGCCAGTGGTCTAAATGTCGGAGGGACTGTGGGCTTACTCCAGGCCTTGGTCTGTTAGCACAGCCTCCATCTCTCAGGGCTGCTAAGCACCACACAGCAGGTGTCTCAGCCCAGACCGGAGGCAGGGGCAAATGACACCCAAAGGCAGATAGGAGGAAGTAGGTCCACTCAGGGCTCCTGCCCACAAATCAGCTGTGGCAGAATCAGCCAGGCAGAGGGGAGTCAATCAGATATCTGCCACAGTCAATCAGATGTGGCAGATATCTGTCATCAGGACTGCCTCATGGCTACAGGCCCTACAGCGCTCACCCCCACCACACAGCCAACTCGTCTCAACTCTGCAGCAGTCCAGGATCCTGAAGCAGAGATTGGTGCCAGAGCTCATTCAGTACTCAGGGCATGTATCACCACCCCCAATCCCTGCATGAACATAGTAGATGCAGCGTTTTGTCTCTGTGGCTGCTGGAGCTCAAAGTTAAGGCAGCCATCTTTATTGCCGGCTCTCTGGCGCCACCCCTGGTGACAGTACCTTTAAACACTGCTTCTCTATCAAGATAGTAGTAATGCAAAGCCCACACGTTTGTCGGACCCATCAAGTCAAGCATAGGCAGGGTAATAAATCAGTGAATCTTCTCCTCCTCCTCTGCCTTCCCTGCCATGCAACCAAAGCCTGTCAGGCAGAGTGCACTAGAGTTCAGCAGAGTTAATCCCCCCCGAAATTGACTATTGTTAGAGACACCGAGATGCCCTGAAGATGTCAAGTTTGTTAACTGTCACCTTCCAAACTTGCACATCACAAAGACTGACTCAGCACATTCACAAAGGGTTTCATACTATCCTAGACAAGCCGGGGCCATGGTAACTATAAGGTAACTATAACTCATGCCCTGAGGTAACTATAACTCGCACCCCGACCATGCACATTTTTTTATGACTTATTTTACAACAAATCTTACAGTGATATTATAAATGATGTTATAAAAGATGTCATGATTGCTGTCATACCTGGGGTAATTAGCAGTGCATGGCGAGGGCACAACCCATAGTTACCTTAGGCCATAAGTAATTGTTACTTGAAATAACTGTACGTTAATCCAACCACCACCGCGCACAGCCTTTGGCCGTGTGCAGCAGGGGTTAACTGCAGACCCTATACCCATCCAACCCTGCGCTGCGCATTGAATTGGCCAATGTTTGTTTGTGGCTGGATGAAATGCTTTAAATTACTAAACCTTGTAAATTCTATATCTATGAATCCTCTGGTGAATTGTTTTTATTATGATGTCTAAAAATAAATAAAAATGCAGTCTATTTTTATAAATTGGTGTTGGATTTCTTGAGTGGCTTGTCAATTTGGTTTTCAATTGTTTTGGTGCTGTTTAAATGCTTTACACTTGTTTCTTTGTGTACGCATTGCTTCTCAGAGCAACAGCTACCCATGGCTGAGCTAAAGGCTTGACAAACGAAACCTACTGGTCCTTAAGGGGTTAGTAAGTTTATTACACAGTGAGGTTGCACAATCACACAAAATTCACATCTTACCTTCAAAACAGAACACTACCCCCCTCTTCTCATCCAAACAGTACTTCACAAATGTAGGGGTACTTCAAGGCTTGATCATCCCAACCATGCTTTTCAACACCTACATGAAGTCATTACCAGCAATGATCAATGAATTTCAGTTCACATGCTATAACTATGCAGATGACACTCAAATACTACTTAAACTGGAAAGCCCCAACTACATTGGAAACTCACAAATCTTCAGTTGTCTCAGAGCTGTTGATCAATGGATGACATTGAATGCTTCTAAACGTGACATACTAACATGTGGCGAATAGAAAAATTATGACCAACTCTGTAGCTGGCCTGATGATCTGGGATCATCTCCACAGGTATCTTAGAAAGTAAGACCCCTTCCAATTACATGGACTCCAAGTTATCAATGAATGCCCAAGTGCACAAATTAGCAAGATCAAACTTCATTACTACGAAAACTCTATGACACATCTTCCCCCACCTGGGATTTTCACACAAAGTCCAGGCTACTATATCTCTTGTACTGTCTAAACTGCATTAAGCCAATGACCTCTCCCACAGATCATATTTATCAACTATGAAAAGACTACAATGGATTCAGAACTCTGCTGCCACACTACTCCTACATGATAAAGCCACAAGTCCACTTCTCCCCTGCCTGAAGGGCCCTACATTGGTTACCAGTTGCGAGAAGATCCACCTTCAAGACAGTGATGAGTCTCCTACTTTATCCCCCTGTGGCAGTGGATGCAATGCGGTCAATGAAGGTCTTTCTGCTGCCACTCCTCGGTCCACAAAGGGGATGAGGCTGTCCTGTTCAAGGGGTCGACATCCCTCAAAGTCTTCTTGGTGTGGGTATAAATCCAGTCCCCATTTGGCTACCAGTTGCCCAGTACTGCGGTCACAGCACATTCCTTCCCTGGGTGATAACTCGACTTCTGGGCAACCAAGCTGCATTACGATGACTATCCTGGAATCAGCAAAATCAAGAGCAACTTTGAGCATTAGGTCCTGGTCTCTGGTGCTGCACGGCAGCAGTTGGAAGATTCTGGGCTACCAACTTGCCCCAGAACGATTCTAAGCTTTTGTGGCCCTGTGCTGTGAATAGGAGGTCAGCCAACTGGCCCTTGGAGTCTCTTTCCTCTCCTTTGCCTGGGCTACAGAGACAACTTCTCCACGAGCTAGAAACAGCATGTACTGTACCCTCTGCTTTGCTAACCACAAGGTGTAGCAGATGCAGCCCACGCTAGCGTGGCCTCTCTTTGCTGGATCCACAGTGCAGCAGGACAGTCCTTCGATCCTTCTTCCAGTCATGATGAGATCAGAGGTCTAGGTACCAGGGGTGTCCTATTTATGCTCAGAAAATATCCTCTGAGTAAGATGTGGTTAGTAGCCAATGGACCTCCCTCCTGATGACCACTTCTTGGCTATCCCAAGATGCACCATTATGCCCACTCCAAACATGGCAGAACCTCACTCTCAGCATCCAGAGCTCCCTAGCCTAACAGAGGTGTGGTAACCAATAGGGCTGCACTCCCCTGAAAAAACGGTTTGAAAAGAGGTTTCTCCCCCTTCTTCCCATGTACCAGCTAGTCTGCATAAACAATGGGGCTGCCTCTCTCCCAAGTGTTACCCATTTGCTCTTCAAAGGCGAGTTCAGCTCTAAAGCTCATGTTTTGGGGCAACACCAGTATGGCTTCGTGCAGGACAGACGTAACACCTCTCTCGAGTGCAGGCCACTATTGTCTCCTTCCTGGGAGTCGCTAGCACATCTCCCTAGGAGTGCAGAAAGCTGTCTCAGGGTCATTCTCCTTGTGTAACCATTAAGGGCACAGGAGATTGAAGGCAACAAAGTCGCAACTTTGTAAAGGAAGCACACTGTAACTTGTTACATTCATTTTGACTTGAGAATCAAATCGGGCTGAATGTAATGAGCTCTTTTGATACATTGGAGTATCAACTTTAGTTGCACCATTCAGGAGTTCGCACAGCAGAGGACAGAGTTGGCGACCATAACATGTATTAATTTGTGAGTGAGCAAGACTTTTCTCAAGAGGGTTAGGGGGTTTCTCCCCCTCGAGAAGAATTGTTTTGGGGGTGGTGAAGTAAAGGAGATGCAAGGAAGTGTATTCATGAAGTGGATAGAGATGAGGTGTAAGACATGTATATGGATGAAATGCAAAGAGAAAAAGGGAGTCACAGAAAGTAAACATATCAAAAGAGATTGAGACACCCTGAAGACCACTATCAGTCTCATGGGCCCTGTAATGTTTAATTCACAGTCTGATAATTTCAGAAATAAAAAAATCTGGATGTAATACTACAAAGCTCAGAGACGCACCAAAATACCAGTTGGTTGGCACACCTACAGAAATGTTATTTGTAAGTTTATGCCCAGAAAATCTTACCGACCCAGCTTTTTCTCACCCATCCTATCCTATCCAAAGATAAACACTTGCAACCTCACTATTTTGAGGCTGAAAGCAGCCAAAACTTTCAAAAGAAAAACATACAATTGCACTCCACTTTATGTATCCTAAGTAGAAATCCAAGTGGGAAACGAATAAGCAGCATGCTCCAAAACAGCAGAGAAAGAAAACAGTAGGCTGTCATAAAATTATAATGGTTCAGAATATGTCTGCTCGCCTTCTCTTCAACATGCCCAGGCATCATTTGGCCAAACCTGCCCTTCCAGCTTTACACTAGCTCCCATTGGAACAACGACTAAAGTTCAAGGCACTTTGTTGCATTCATAGAGCTCTTTATGACAAGGGCCCTCCGTTCTTGCGTACTCTAGCTACTTTTCGTGAGCCGGTCAGACTTCTTAGGTCATCATTAGCAGCATTAGCAGTGATTCCGCCAATAAAAAAAGTTAAATGGGGCGGAAGATCTATGGTCTATCTGGGTGCCAAACTTTGGAAATCCCTACCTATTTCTCTTCGGCAAACCAGCCACGAACTATCTTTTTGTCAGCTATTAAAAACATGGCTTTACTAATACCTGTTCCCTTATGCTTAGTTGTTGGTAGATTTCTATATAGTGCAGGGAGGCCTTAGGGTAGCTATGCACTCTATCAATTTCCATAACATAACATAATTCCATCATTCAAATGAAGGAACTTTACTAAGTGATTAGCAAGACAAGGACTTTCCCTGCAAGGGAAACACAAACGCACAAGGAAGCACTGAGAAATGTGCCAGTCGAAATGACCCAGAAATTATAAATCAGATCCAGTCTTTAAAAAAAACGGCAAACAAATGTTCATGCTTTGGGCTGTAAGCAAAGCATTATATACAACATTGGCCTCTGCTGGGCACTTCCACTAGACCTATGTGTCATTTCTATGTGGCCTCACCTGCAAGTGTTAGTTGTAGCCAATGCATTATGCATGTTTCAGGGTCAGGGCAGTGGCACTGAGGTCTGGCTAGCAGGCCTAAGTGCACTCAGTCAAAAAACCAGCAGCATCAATCACAAACACTTAGGGTGGGGGATTGACGATACACAAAGAAGCATTTCCTTAACCATCAACATGCATTGACAAAGCCAATAAATCAAGTGTTAGCTGCATATCTTTGGGCTTTGTAAATGTTTGTTTTCTCATGGTTTTTGTAAAACTTAATTGGTGAGAGAGTCTGCCAGGCACTCGCTAATCTAAAAAATAATCACTAAAAGCAGAATTTATTTTGGTCTCATAAAGCCTGTGTTGCTTTAGTACTCCCTTGCACTAAAACAAATTACTCTGTATGCAGATGTGCCCCTTGTCAAACAGCAGAATGTAATTTCTATAGTGAGCCGACCTATTGTCCCTTGCTGTATGCTGTAGGAGATGGAAGAAAAATATGAACAAGAACTGACCAATGGATGAAGATGGCTGCTGACAGCCCATAAAATAACATTCAACATATATATAATACATAGGATTCAGCAAGCCTTGTTTAAAAACCCACCTCTAATTTCTTTACAACAGCTGACCAGTTGCGTATTACAAAGAAATATCCTCAGAGCTCAACTGTAAAAGAAATATGGTCAGAACTCAGCTCTAATTGCTTATTACAGTTGAGTTCTGAAGTCAAAATGCCTGCTGCCAGACCCAGCAGCAGGGAGAAAATGCAGGTCAAGCCAGGTCATGGAGCATAATTAAAGCAGCTGTTTTAGGAACAAAACAACATTTGACTTTTCTTTCTTCTGCTTTGTTTCTCTATCTTACAGTGACAAGTAGAAAGGAAATATTCATGGTAACATATATTTTTTTTGCACTCTTTTATCTACTTATAGACAAATTTGAATCTCTCTACGCATTTGGAGTTATTGTGTTATTTTTAATGAATTGTATTAAACTGATTTGAATATCTTTTTGCAACAAATTTCTAACCGCTTTTTGATGTGTTTAATTTTACACTAGAGATTCAATTTGTATTCTTTATATCTGCAAGCATGCTTTCTCTTTCAAAGGAAAGAGCTATGGCCAAGGAGTTAAGGGGTATGTGGAAAGGTGATGTTGTAACCAGGTTTTATATGGGATAAAGTACCCACTATCACACATGAAGAGGACACCACAAGTTACCTTGACGGGAAAAAACCCATAAATGAAGTTGACCTCATTCCTCTATATGATCATGGAACTCCTTGTGACCTGAAATCATCTCATAATGTGCAACATGGGGTACTCTATTCCAGATATAACATGTGGCATTCTTCAACCCCTGTAATTTCTTTATAATCTGTGACTTGAGATGCACCAAGTCTCCAATTATCATCCTCAGGCCCTGATCATGGTCCTCAAATACAGACCCATGTACTAGCCCTCGTCCACAGTGTCTGATCTTAGTCCTCATCTCTAGGGCCTGATCCTAGCCCTCATTATCAAGTACTGGTCCAAGCCCTAATTCTCAGGGCCTGATTATAGCCCTCATCCTCAGGCCCTGATCCTAGCTGTTATCCTCAGGCCGTGATCCGAGCCCTCACCCTCAGGCCCTGATCCTAGTCCACATTCTCAAGACCTGATCTTAGCTGTGACATGTTTCTTATCTTTGGAATGGTAATGATAAATCCTCTTTACTGGTAAAGTTTGATTTAACCTTTCTGTTTTATAATTGCCACTTTTGGAAACTGGACTTGTCTCTACTCTTACAGCTCTGTGTGTCTTCTGCCTGCCTCCAATACACGTCTAAAGTGGGTGACAGCTACACTTTACATGGCCACAAACACAGGAAGGCTAGATGGGTTTGAGGGCTCATCTGCATTCATCTGCATTCTAATGGTTCTTGGGTAGGAAGGGCAGGAGGGCATGGCACTTACACCTAAATAGGCGGCGCCTGTTCTCAGACAAAGGGCTGATTATCCCCTACTGATTGTCTGGAACCAGGGCTGAGGAAGAAAGGATACTTGTGCACTTCAAAGACCCTTCTATGAAGTCACTGCCATTTCAAAGACACATTTGAGTATGAGTACTGTTTCTCTGACCCACCAAATCAGACACTTCTGCTGTGCTGCCCAGCTGCCAGCAGATCTCTTACCTTGATGAGGCAGAGCTGCACTCTGCCTTGTACCCCAAAGTGATTTCCAAGTGCCTCCTGGCTTGTCTCTGGTTTCTAAAGGCTCAGGGATATCAAAGTCTCTACCCCTGCTGCTATGCCTGGTTCACTGGACCCAGATACTTGCACCAGCGAAATCAATGCATCTCTTGCCTGCTGGAAGCCGCAACTGATGCATTGACCTTGTTGCAGGAGTAGAACCAGCACATCGCGTTCAGAGCCAGCGTTTCACCATTTTCTTGTTGCCCCCATGCCATCAATGCGGAAAGAAGATTAGTGTATCCCTTTACGGCATGGAGTAACATCAGAACCATTCCATCGACAATGTATTGGAACCACCACATTGCTGCCACTCCTGATGGAAGATCGACGCATCCCTTCACTGCATGGAGAAACCCAGTGCATCAGCTTTGGAGCCAACGCACTGCTGAACTGGCGCTTTCCCTTCAGAACCAATGCATTGTCAGTTCTGCATGAGGAAAATCGGCACATCTCATGCCTGCAAACAGGAACATGGTACTCTGTTCCCTCTGCCTGCGTGGCTCCTCTACCCAGCCTGCGCTTCATTGTGCTTGGCTTCAACTCTTGACTTTGCCCCGGTCTAGCGTGACCTCAAGTAACCCCTGTAGGAGGCTGGCCTGGCTTGTAGTGGGTACCAAGGGGTACTTACACTTTGTACCAGGTCCAGTTATCCCTTATTAGTGTAGAAGAGGTGTCTAGCAGCTTAGGCTGATAGAAAAGGTAGCTTAGCAGAGCAGCTTAGGCTGAACTAGGAGACGTGTAAAGCTCCTACTGTACCACTGGTGTCATATGCACAATATCATAAGAAAACACAATACACAGATATGACAATATGCCAAAAGTATCTCAGTGAGTACCCTCAGTATGAGGATAGCAAATATACACAAGATATATGTACACAATACCAAAGATATGCAGTAATAGCAATAGAAAACAGTGCAAGCAATGTATAGTCACAATAGATTGCAATGGGAGCAAATAGGTATAGGGGCAACACAAACCATATACTCCAAAAGTGGAATGCGAATAACGTATGGACCCCAAACCTATGTGACCTTGTAGAGGGTCGCTGGGACTGTAAGAAAAAAGTGAGGGTTAGAAAAATAGCCCACCCCAAGACCCTGAAAAGTGGGTGCAAAGTGCACCTAAGTTCCCCGGAGAGCAGAGAAGTCGTGATAGGGGAATTCTGCCAGGAAGACAAACACCAGCAATGCAACAATGATGGATTTCCAGATGAGAGTACCTGTGGAACAAGGGGACCAAGTCCAAGAGTCACGATCAAGTCGGGAGTGGGCAGATGCCCAGGAAATGCCAGATGTTGGTGCAAAGAAGCTGCCACCGGATGGTAGAAGCTGTGGATTCTGCAAGAACGAAGAGGGCTAGAAACATTTTCTTTGGAGGATGGATGTCCCACGTCGTGAAGAAGCTTGCAGAGGTGGTTCCGTGCAGAAAGACCACAAACAAGCCTTGCTAGCTGCAAGGGTCACGGTTAGGGTTTTTGGATGCTGCTGTGGCCCAGGAGGGACCAGGATGTCGCCAATTGCGCGAGGAGACAGAGGGGGCGTCCAGCAAGACAAAGAGTCCACTCAAAAGCAAGCAGCACCCAAAGAAGTGCCAGAAAAGGCACTACGAAGTGGAGTGAACCGGAGCTCACCTGAAGTCACAAAAGAAGGTCCCACGACGCCGGAGGACAACTCAGGAGGTCGTGCACTGCAGGTTAGAGTGTCAGGGACCCAGGCTTGGCTGTGCACAAAGGAAATCCTGGAAGAGTGCACAGGAGCCGGAGCAGCTGCAAATCACGTGGTACCCAGCAATGCAGTCTAGCGTGGGGAGGCAAGGACTTACCTCCACCAAACTTGGACTGAAGAGTCACTGGACTGTGGGAGTCACTTGAACAGAGTTGCTGAGTTCCAGGGACCACGCTCGTCGTGCTGAGAGGGGACCCAGAGGACCGGTGAAGCAGTTCTTTGGTGCCTGCGGTTGCAGGGGGAAGATTCTGTCGACCCACGGGAGATTTCTTCGGAGCTTCTAGTGCAGAGAGGAGGCAGACTACCCCCACAGCATGCACCACCAGGAAAACAGTCGAGAAGGCGGCAGGATCAGCGTTACAAGGTTGCAGTAGTCGTCTTTGCTACTTTGTTGCGGTTTTGCAGGCTTCCAGCGCGGTCAGCAGTCGATTCCTTGGCAGAAGGTGAAGAGAGAGATGCAGAGGAACTCTGATGAGCTCTTACATTCGTTATCTGAAGAATTCCCCAAAGCAGAGACCCTAAATAGCCAGAAAAGGAGGTTTGGCTACCTAGGATGGAGGATAGGCTAGCAACACAGGTAAGAGCCTATCAGAAGGAGTCTCTGACGTCACCTTCGGGCCCTGGCCACTCAGAGCAGTCCAGTGTGCCAGCAGCACCTCTGTTTCCAAGATGGCAGAGGTCTGGAGCACACTGGAGGAGCTCTGGGCACCTCCCAGGGGAGGTGCAGGTCAGGGGAGTGGTCACTCCCCTTCCCTTTGTCCAGTTTTGTGCCAGAGCAGGGCTGGGGGATCCCTGAACCGGTGTAGACTGGCTTATGCAGAGATGGGCACCATCTGTGCCCATCAAAGCATTTCCAGAGGCTGGGGGAGGCTACTCCTCCCAAGCCCTGACACCTTTTTCCAAAGGGAGAGGGTGTAACACCCTCTCTCTGAGGAAGTCCTTTGTTCTGCCTTCCTGGGCCAGGCCTGGCTGGACCCCAGGAGGGCAGAAACCTGTCTGAGGGGTTGGCAGCAGCAGCAGCTGCAGTGAAACCCCGGGAAAGGCAGTTTGCCAGTACCCGGCTCTGTGCTAGAGACCCGGGGGATCATGGGATTGTCTCACCAATGCCAGGATGGCATTGGGGGGGGGGCAATTCCATGATCTTAGACATGTTACATGGCCATGTTCGGAGTTACCATTGTGAAGCTATACATAGGTAGTGACCTATATATAGTGCCCGCGTGTACTGGTGTCCCCACACTCACAAAGTCCGGGGAATTTGCCCTGAACGATGTGGGGACACCTTGGCTAGTGCCAGGGTGCCCACACACTAAGTAACTTAGCACCCAACCTTTACCAGGTAAAGGTTAGACATATAGGTGACTTATAAGTTACTTAAGTGCAGTGGTAAATGGCTGTGAAATAACGTGGACGTTATTTCACTCAGGCTGCAGTGGCAGGCCTATGTAAGAATTGTCAGAGCTCCCTATGGGTGGCAAAAGAAATGCTGCAGCCCATAGGTATCTCCTGGAACCCCAATACCCTGGGTACCTCAGTACCATATACTAGGGAATTATAAGGGTGTTCCAGTATGCCAATGTAAATTGGTGAAAATGGTCACTAGCCTGTTAGTGACAATTTGGAAAGAAATGAAAGAGCATAACCACTGAGGTTCTGGTTAGCAGAGCCTCAGTGAGACAGTTAGTCATCACACAGGTAACACATACAGGGCACACTTATGAGCACTGGGGCCCTGGCTGACAGGGTCCCAGTGACACATACAACTAAAACAACATATATACAGTGAAATATGGGGGTAACATGCCAGGCAAGATGGTACTTTCCTACACAACCCCCCACCCCCCCAAACGAAGGACAATAAGACTAGCCATGACCTGATGAGTCTTCATTGTCTAAGTGGAAATATCTGGAGAGTCCATCTGCATTGGAGTGGGTACTCCCAGGTCTATGTTCCACTGTATAGTCCATTCCCTGTAGGGATATGGACCACCTCAACAATTTAGGATTTTCACCTTTCATTTGTTTTAGCCAAAGTAGAGGTTTGTGGTCTGTCTGAACAATGAAGTGAGTGCCAAACAGGTATGGCCTCAACTTCTTCAGTGCCCAAACCACAGCAAAGGCCTCCCTCTCTATGGCAGACCAACGCTTTTCTCTAGGGGTCAACCTCCTGCTGATAAAAGCAACAGGTTGATCCTGGCCCTCAGAATTAAGTTGTGATTAGACTGCCCCTACCCCTAACTCAGATGCATCAGTTTGGACAATGAATTTTTTGGAGTAACAGGGGCTTTTTAGGACAGGTGCAGAGCACATGGCCTGTTTCAGCTCCTCAAAAGCTTTCTGACAGCTAGCTGTCCACAATATCTTTTTAGGCATTTTCTTAGATGTGAGGTCATTAAGAGGGGCTGCAATGGACCATAGTTCTTTATGAACCTCCTGTAGTACCCAGTGAGGCCTAAGAAGGCTCTCACCTGGGTCTGAGTTGTAGGGGGAACCCAATATATAATAGTTTGGATTTTCCCCTGAAGTGGTGCAATCTGTTCTCCACCTACCAGGTGTCCCAGATAAATCACTTTCCCCTGCCATATCTGGCACTTTGAAGCCTTGATAGTGAGGCCTGCCTTTTGCAGGGCCTCCAAAACTTTCCACAGGTGGACCAGGTGATCATCCCAGGTGGAGCTAAAGACAGCTATATCATCTAGATATGCTGCACTAAAAGCCTCCAATCCTTGCAGGACTGTATTCACCAACCTCTGAAAAGTGGCAGGTGCATTTTTCAACCCAAAAGGCATTACTGTGAATTGGTAGTGCCCTCCAATGAGTGAAAATGCAGTTTTTGCTTTAGCATCCTCTGATAACTTGATCTGCCAATACCCTGCAGTCAAATCAAAGGTGCTTAGATACTTGGCAGATGCCAGTGTATCTATTAGCTCATCTGCCCTCGGTATAGGGTGAGCATCAGTTTTAGTTACTTGGTTGAGACCTCTGTAATCTACATAAAATCTCATTTCCTTCTTTCCATCTTTGGAATGAGGTTTTGGTACAAGTACCACAGGAGAGGCCCGTGGACTTTCAGAGTGCTCAACCACTCCCAGTTCAAGCATTTTCTGAACCTCTTGTTTTATGCAGTCCCTGACATGGTCAGGCTGCCTATAGATCTCACTTTTGACAGGCAAGCTGTCTCCAGTATCTATAGTGTGCTCACACCAAGAAGTGGTGCCTGGCACAGTAGAAAAGAGTTCAGAAAACTGACCCAGGAGATTTATGCAGTGGTCTTTCTGCTCAGCAGTAAGACAGTCTGCCAGAACTACACCTTCCACTAGAGCATCTTGTTCTGTGGAAGAGAAGAGATCAGGGAGAGGGTCACTCTCTTCTTCCTGTCCTTCATCTGTTGCAATGAGCAGGGTGAGATCAGCCCTGTCATAGTAGGGTTTCAGGCGATTGACATGGAGCACCCTAAGGGGACTCCTGGCAGTGCCTAAGTCAACCAAGTAGGTAACTTCTCCCTTTTTCTCAACAATAATGTGGGGTCCACTCCATTTGTCTTGGAGTGCTCTTGGGGCCACAGGCTCCAAGACCCACACTTTCTGCCCTGGTTGGTACTGAATCAGAACAGCCTTCTGGTCATGCCATTGCTTTTGGAGCTCTTGGCTGGCCTGAAGGTTTTTACTGGCCTTTTTCATGTACACAGCCATCCTAGATCTTAGGCCAAGTACATAGTCCACTATGTCTTGCATAGGAGCTTTTAAAGGTTGTTCCCAACCCTCCTTAACAAGTGTTAGAGGACCTCTTACAGGGTGTCCAAATAGGGGCTGAAGCCCACTCCTTTTTGGGGTAACTCCCTGTAAGCAAAAAGGAGGCAAGGTAACAGGATATCCCATCTCCTCCGGAGTTTTTCAGGGAGTCCCATTATCATTCCTTTGAGAGTTTTATTAAACCTCTCAACCAGTCCATTTGTTTGTGGATGATAGGGTGTGGTGAACTTGTATGTTACACCACATTCCTTCCACATGGCCTTTAAGTAAGCAGACATGAAATTGCTTCCCCTGTCTGATACTACCTCTTTTGGGAAGCCCACCCTGGAAAAGATTCCCAGGAGGGCCTTTGCCACTGAAGGAGCTGTAGTGGTCCTTAGAGGAATTGCTTCAGGATATATGGTGGCATGGTCCACTACCACCAAAATAAACCTATTGCCTGAAGCAGTAGGAGGGTCAAGGGGCCAACTATGTCAACCCCTACTGTTTCAAAGGGGACCCCAACCACAGGTAGTGGAATAAGGGGAGCCTTTGGAGTGCCACCTGTTTTGCCACTGGCTTGACAGGTTTCACAGGACTTACAAAATTCCTTTGTGTCCTCAGACATTCTAGGCCAATGAAACAAGGGAACAAGTCTGTCCCAAGTTTTCATTTGTCCCAAATGTCCAGCTAGGGGAATGTCGTGGGCTAGAGTTAGGAGGAACGTTCTGTACTCCTGAGGAATCACTAACCTCCTGGCAGTTCCAGGTTTAGGATCCCTTGCTTTAGTGTACAAGAGGTTGTCCTCCCAGTAAACTCTGTGAGAGTCACTGACATCCCCATTAGCCTGTTTGACAGCTTGCTGTCTTAGACCCTCTAGTGTGGGACAGGTTTGCTGTGCCACACTCAGCTCCTCCCTGGCAGGCCCCCCTTCACCCAAAAGCTCAGCAGTGTCTGCTTCCAGCTCCTCTGGTGTAGGTTCTGCACAGGGTGGAAATTCTTCTTCCTCAGAATTAGAATCCACTGTAGAGGGAGGGATAGTAGGAAGTGCTTTACTTCTACTAGCCCTAGCTTTAGGGAGCACTTGGTCCATTGTTCCAGGATCCAAGTTTCCCTGTCCTTTTTGCTTTTTGGCCTGAGCCCTGGTTAAAGCAAAAATATGCCCTGGGATGCCCAGCATTGCTGCATGGGCCTCCAACTCCACATCTGACCAAGCTGATGTCTCCAAATCATTTCCTAGTAGACAGTCTACAGGTAAATCTGAGGCTACCACAACTTTCTTTGGACCAGTAACCCCCCCCCAGTTGAGATTTACAACAGCCATGGGGTGGCTAAGTATGTTGTTATGAGCATAAGTCACTTGGTACTGGTGACCAAGTAGGTGTTGTTCAGGGTGGACCAGTTTCTCTATTACCATGGTAACACTGGCACCTGTGTCCCTGTAGGCCTGAACCTCAACACCATTTATTAGGGGAAGTTGCTTGTACTTATCCATATTAAGGGGACAAGCAACCAAGGTGGCCAAATCAATGGCACCTTCAGAGACTAACACAGCCTCTGTGGTCTCCCTAACAAGACCAACCCCAACTAAATTACCAAAAGTGAGTCCAGCTACTCCCTTGGTTTGGCTATTAGTAGGTTTGCTCCCACCACCACTGCTATTACTAGGGGCACTAGGTGTAGCAGCAGGGGTTGTAGTGGTGGGAGGATTGGTGCTTTTCTTTGGACAACTGGCATCAGTTGTCCAATGGCCTTTTACTTTACATAAATAGCACCATGGTTTCTTTACTTGATTTTGATTTGAAGAGGATTTGGGCCCACCACCCCCACCAGAGTGTTTTTGTGGGCCTGATGAAGACTCATTTTTAGATTTGTCCCCACCCTTGTCAGAAGACTTACCATCCTTCTTCTTGCCATCCTTGTCACCCCCTGTATGAACTTTTCTGTTCACCCTTGTTCTGACCCATTTGTCTGCCTTCTTTCCCAATTCTTGGGGAGAGGTCAGATCTGAGTCCACTAGGTACTGGTGCAACAAATGAGACACACAATTATTAAGAATATGCTCTCTCAGGATTAAGTTATACAGGCTTTCATAGTCAGAAACGTTACTGCCATGTAACCACCCCTCCAAGGCCTTCACTGAATGGTCAACAAAGTCTACCCAGGCTTGTGAAGACTCCTTTTTGGTTTCTCTGAACTTGATCCTGTACTGTTCAGTGGTTAAGCCATAACCATCTAGGAGTGCATTCTTAAGAACTGTAAAATTATTGGCATCACTTTCCTTCACAATAAGGAGCCTATCCCTACCCTTTCCACTGAAAGATAGCCATAGGATAGCAGCCCACTGCCTTTGAGGGACCCCCTGTACAACACAGGCCCTCTCAAGTACAGCAAACCACTTGTTAATGTCACCCCCCTCTTTATAAGGGGGAACTATCTTGTGCAGATTCCTAGAATCATGCTCTTTCACAGGATTACTATCTGTAAAACTGCTGCTGCCACCATGGGGTCCAAACCCCAACCTCTGTCTTTCTTTTTCTAAGTCAAATGCTTCCCTGTCTAGATCCAGCTGTTGCTTTTTAAGCTTCAGCCTGGACTCTTCCACTCTCAATCTATTGAGTTCCTTTCTAACATTCTGTCTTCAGGGAAGGTGGGTTGGGCATGCCTTGACACAGAAGAATGGTGTGAATGGACAGAGGGAGACCTGTCCCTAACAGATGGCACTCTAACATTCTGGCCTACAGAAGTAACACTCCTACTGTGATGAGAACTCACATTAGTACCAGCCATGCTAGGTGGCCTGCTAAGGGGCAGGTTGGGAAGGTTCCCTTCTAACACTTTTACTGGGGGAGCCCCAGAATCAGAGTGTGAACCATCAGCTAATTTCTCACCAGATGTGCCAACTATGGTCTTATCCTGTTCAATGAGCATATTAACTAACAGTTCTCTTGAGGGATTCTTCCCTACCCCTAAACCTCTTTCAATGCAGAGACTCCTTGCTCCTTTCCAGCTAAGGTGATCATAAGCAACTCTGGTCAGATCAACAGTTTGACCTGTACCAGACATGATAGAAAAGGTTTAAGGGACAGAAAAAGAAAGAAAAAGTTTCAGCACTTTTTAAGGAACAGAAAAAAACTTTTTAAACTTTTTAGAAACTTTTTGAAAGTTTTAGAGGTACTTTTCAGCACTTAGCAAAGGGGTAAGAGAAGAAAAGCAAAACTTTTTGGTTAGGTGTACATACACTGAACTTGTTTTGTATATTTTTCTCTTATGAAAAGTACAAAATGACAAAGTGGTAAGTAGTTGCAAGTACTTATCCCACCACTGCACAACCAATGTAGGAGGCTGGCCTGGCTTGTAGTGGGTACCAAGGGGTACTTACACTATGTACCAGGTCCAGTTATCCCTTATTAGTGTAGAAGAGGTGTCTAGCAGCTTAGGCGGATAGAAAAGGTAGCTTAGCAGAGCAGCTTAGGCTGAACTAGGAGACGTGTAAAGCTCCTACTATACCACTGGTGTCATATGCACAATATCATAAGAAAACACAATACAGAGATATACTAAAAATAAAGGTACTTTATTTTTATGACAATATGCCAAAAGTATCTCAGTGAGTACCCTCAGTATGAGGATAGCAAATATACACAAGATATATGTACACAATACCAAAAATATGCAGTAATAGCAATAGAAAACAGTGCAAGCAATGTATAGTCACAATAGATTGCAATGGGAGCACATAGGTATAGGGGCAACATAAACCATATACTCCAAAAGTGGAATGCGAATAACGTATGGACCCCAAACCTATGTGGCCTTGTAGAGGGTCGCTGGAACTGTAAGAAAACAGTGAGGGTTAGAAAAATAGCCCACCCCAAGACCCTGAAAAGTGGGTGCAAAGTGCACCTAAGTTCCCCAGAGAGCACAGAAGTCGTGATAGGGGAATTCTGCCAGGAAGACAAACACCAGCAATGCAACAACGATGGATTTCCAGACGAGAGTACCTGTGGAACAAGGGGACCAAGTCCAAGAGTCACGATCAAGTCTGGAGTGGGCAGATGCCCAGGAAATGCCATCTGTTGGTGCAAAGAAGCTGCCACTGGATGGTAGAAGCTGTGGATTCTGCAAGAACGAAGAGGGCTAGAAACTTCCCCTTTGGAGGATGGATGTCCCACGTCGTGAAGAAGCTTGCAGAGGTGTTTCCGTGCAGAAAGACCGCAAACAAGTCTTGCTAGCTGCAAGGGTCGCAGTTAGGGTTTTTGGATGCTGCTGTGGCCCAGGAGGGACCAGGATGTCGCCAATTACGTGAGGAGACAGAGGGGGCATCCAGCAAGACAAAGAGCCCACTCAGAAGCAAGCAGCACCCACAGAAGTGCTGGAATAGGCACTACGAAGTGGAGTGAACCGGAGCTCACCCGAAGTCACAAAAGGAGGTTCGACGACGCCGGAGGACAACTCAGGAGGTCGTGCACTGCAGGTTAGAGTGTCGGGGACCCAGGCTTGGCTGTGCACAAAGGAAATCCTGGAAGAGTGCACAGGAGCCCGAGCATCTGCAAATCACGCGGTACCCAGCAATGCAGTCTAGCGTGGGGAGGTAAGGACTTACCTCCACCAAACTTGGACTGAAGAGTCACTGGACTGTGGGAGTCACTTGGACAGAGTTGCTGAGTTCCAGGGACCACGCTCGTCGTGCTGAGAGGGGACCCAGAGGACCGGTGAAGCAGTTCTTTGGTGCCTGCGGTTGCAGGGGGAAGATTCCGTCGACCCACGGGAGATTTCTTCGGAGCTTCTAGTGCAGAGAGGAGGCAGACTACCCCCACAGCATGCACCACCAGGAAAACAGTCGAGAAGGCGGCAGGATCAGCATTACAAGGTTGCAGTAGTCGTCTTTGCTACTTTGTTGCGGTTTTGCAGGCTTCCAGCAGTCGATTCCTTGGCAGAAGGTGAAGAGAGAGATGCAGAGGAACTCTGATGAGCTCTTGCATTCGTTATCTGAAGAATTCCCCAAAGCAGAGACCCTAAATAGCCAGAAAAGGAGGTTTGGCTACCTAGGAAAGGAGGATAGGCTAGCAACACAGGTAAGAGCCTATCAGAAGGAGTCTCTGACGTCACCTGCTGGCCCTGGCCACTCAGAGCAGTCCAGTGTGCCAGCAGCACCTCTGTTTCCAAGATTGCAGAGGTCTGGAGCACACTGGAGAAGCTCTGGGCACCTCCCAGGGGAGGTGCAGGTCAGGGGAGTGGTCACTCACTCCCCTTCCCTTTGTCCAGTTTCGCACCAGAGCAGGGCTGGGGGATCCCTGAACCGGTATAGACTGGCTTATGCAGAGATGGGCACCATCTGTGCCCATCAAAGCATTTCCAGAGGCTGGGGGAGGCTACTCCTCCCAAGCCCTGACACCTTTTTCCAAAGGGAGAGGGTGTAACACCCTCTCTCTGAGGAAGTCCTTTGTTCTGCCTTCCTGGGCCAGGCCTGGCTGGACCCCAGGAGGGCAGAAACCTGTCTGAGGGGTTGGCAGCAGCAGCAGCTGCAGTGAGACCCCGGGAAAGGCAGTTTGTCAGTACCCGGGTCTGTGCTAGAGACCCGGGGGATCATGGGATTGGGGGGGCAATTCCATGATCTTAGACATGTTACATGGCCAAGTTCGGAGTTACCATTGTGAAGCTATACATAGGTAGTGACCTATGTATAGTGCAAGCGTGTAATGGTGTCCCCACACTCACAAAGTCTGGGGAATTTGCCCTGAACGATGTGGGGGCACCTTGGCTAGTGCCAGGGTGCCCACACACTAAGTAACTTAGCACCCAACCTTTACCAGGTAAAGGTTAGACATATAGGTGACTTATAAGTTACTTAAGTGCAGTGGTAAATGGCTGTGAAATAACGTGGACGTTATTTCACTCAGGCTGCAGTGGCAGGCCTGTGTAAGAATTGTCAGAGCTCCCTATGGGTGGCAAAAGAAATGCTGCAGCCCATAGGGATCTCCTGGAACCCCAATACCCTGGGTACCTCAGTACCATATACTAGGGAATTATAAGGGTGTTCCAGTATGCCAATGTAAATTGGTGAAAATGGTCACTAGCCTGTTAGTGACAATTTGGAAAGAAATGAGAGAGCATAACCACTGAGGTTCTGGTTAGCAGAGCCTCAGTGAGACAGTTAGTCATCACACAGGTAACACATACAGGGCACACTTATGAGCACTGGGGCCCTGGTTGGCAGGGTCCCAGTGACACATACAACTAAAACAACATATATACAGTGAAATATGGGGGTAACATGCCAGGCAAGATGGTACTTTCCTACAACCCCTAAAGCGCTATTTGCTTCTAATTGATAGAACTCTTTTTATTCATGACTTGATTTCTATTTATTGTATTTTTGTCGTTTTGATATTGATGTATTTATAAAATTATTGTCTATTTTTCTAAACCTGTGTGGAGTCTTTTCGTGGTGGTTTCATTTTGTAACTGTGTATGTTTGTTGCACAAGTACTTTACACATTGCCTCTTGAGAGAAGCCTCACTGCTCTGTGCCAAGCTACCACAGGATAAGCCCATGTTTTTTCTTAGTGTGTATCTGACTCACCCTGGACTAGAGTGGTGGTCCCTACTTGGACTGGATGCATACCTCAGTCAACTAGAGAACATATTTCTAACAGGCATCCACTGGGGACCAGCAACATCTTCTGTAGGACAAGGACACAGCAACTGACATTAGAAGTGAATGAGGCAACACCTCTCCAGGGCTTATTATCAGACCCTTACCTAGCAGTCAAACCACAACCACGGAAGCAGTGGCCTTCCACAAGAAAGCATGAGTCACTCCTCAGACACTGCAAACTCTCCTTCGACTGCCTGAAGCACCTGACACCGCACACCATACTTGCCCTGCTGAAAGAGGAATAATAAGGGAGGACCCAACATACGCCAACGCCATTTCTGTGACCACATCCAGTGCAAGAGGGGAAAGGTGAACTTCTCCTTTAGCAACAGCAATAAGCTCTTCTCTTCTCTTTTCACTTCCCATTGCTGATATGAAGTGCTGGTTGCTAGTTATATGTGGGCTTTCAAGGGTGTAAACTAGATTGTTTTGGTGATGTTCTTAAACCAATCCTGCATCCCATTTCCACTGAGATTGTGTGAGACCTGTCTGCAGATCTTCCATTATAAGGAGATTTATCACTATGTGACAGGTAACAATTACTGAGAACAAACATCAAGAAACCATCAGCTGATAGCATAGAGAAAATGAACAACAATCACCTGAGAGAGCAGTGATGAAGATGAAACCATGAAATCTGACACTTTCCAAGAGAGATCCATTCTGGGATCAAGATGAAGAAAGAGGACTACCAAATGACATGAGATTGTTTTTGAGAGAGCGACAGCTGTAAGAGGAGGTCAGGCAGAGACAAGGGGTCCTGGTCGACATGTGGAAATTCTGGCTTTGGTTTTGTGAGAACTGAATGTTGGTTACAACTGATTTAATCTGTTTGGAAGAAAATACCCACACAGATGATTGCAAGGAAGGACACCGAAGAGAATATAGATTGTACCATTAAACCTTGCCTATGTTTTTTCTCCTGAATCTTTTACATTTGTCGCGGTAAAACTAGGCAATCTAGAAAAACTAGAGATGGGGACAGTTGAGTCTTTTTAAAATATTTTCAAAAGTTGAATTACTGACCGAGACGACATGAGAAACAACAAAGTAATAGAAAACAACCAAGGAAGAAGGAGATAAAAAGTATAGTGACAAAAACAGATAATAATCTTTTGATCTCTCAAAAGGCAAATAATGTTTTGAAACAGTGCCATTTGAGAGGTCCTAGTTTCTAAAGTCTACTAAATGTTCCTAAACACTTTTCAACACCCTTTAGCACCCCTAAGCAGGAGAGCTATTGGCCCAGAAGCAGGATCAGCGTTGAAACATCTATCTAGGTTTGAAGACCTTTTCCTAAAAAATATTTTAATGAATGTTTTAAAAGAATGAAGCTAGCCATTATTTACATTGGATCCCTGTAGCCAAAAAAATCACAGTAGGGAACCCTGAAGGTAATTAAGTCAGTATTAAAGAAGAGAAACCGCATTTCTCAATTTACCAACAGATCTTATAATGACATGTACTACAATTGCACTGAAAATAATTACTTTAGTTAAACCCATTAATGTTAGCGGCAAACACAGGTACATAAATGAAGTCAACCTCATCCCAAGGCTGACTAATATTTGTATGAACTATTTTAAACAATGCTACATTTATGACTCCATTGGTCAACACAGACACTACATCAATGAGAGGAAGCATTTAATTGATGATAACCTCTCAATTTGGAAAGAGCTGAGAAAAGAATGTGTAGAAGCATGATCTGAATGAATAGACGAAAGTATTATTCCCTCGCTACTGGGAATTCGGGCAAAAATAAAATCTAGTTCCCTGATTTGGAGATTAGTGGCCAAACTCAAAACCAAAATCTCCACTAAACCCAATTGCTACAATTCCCTATTATACTTCAATAGATAGATAGATAATTCTTTATTGATCAATTAATTAAAATCATTACAATAAGTTGACATGTGCTTCAATAACTACAATACCAGTTTAAGAGCAGACTGGCAACATCTAAAAAGCCATAAATAAATGACAGATGAAAAGGACAACAATTTTAAAAAAGGAGAGCTGACAACAACAATTCTAGCTTTGCCTCTTGTGTCAAATCCGATTCTAAGGCCTAGGTAAATTGCAGATAGGGATAAGGTGCGATATTTTTAGAGCAGAGTTTTGAAATAAGAGACCTACCTTGAAGAATAATAGTCTGGCCTTATAAAGACCATATGGTGTACTATCCGTCTCTGATAAAAGTCTCAAACCTAAGGCCTAGATAACGTGCAAGGTTTTTAGCAGCATGGTTAACCAAAGCGCGTCTGCGTACATAAAATTATTGTATGACCTCATAAAATCCACAAGGACCATCAGATCCGTAAAAATGGTCAGTTCGCCCCTGCACCCAATACCTCTGCTATCTTTATCTGAGATGTTCAATTAAAAAGCCTGTACTGGTGAAGTTGTCACCTCATATAGTTAAGCATGTTAAATCGTTTTCCCAGTGCCTGCTTTACTTTAGTTTTTGGGTCTAGTAATTTTGAATATGTGACCCACACACCTATGAATCTTTTTGGGATCATACTTGTGTAGATTTGCTTCCTTCAGTATCTGCTGCACATGCGGGAAATTCCAAAGCAGTTTTATTGAATTTCAAAAAGCGAGCCTCTAGCTGCAATAATTCGCCTCTCAGGTATACTAACATGACACCAGGTTTTGATATTTAGGGTGCGCCATATGGGGCGCAACCAGAACTTTCCTAGCGGAAGCAGCTTTTCACAGATGCAGAGGATATGGGACAGGGATTCCTCGCCTTTTACATGGAAGCTTCATTTGCTACTTGAATCCTCAAAAGTTCCTCTAGCCATACCAATACGTTTTCAGGAGGATAAGCCCAAATCTTAATCTTATCAGTTGATATTTCATCTTCTTGCCAAAGGGCAGTGTGAAGTGGGTTGGAAGGACCCCTGGATCATACAGTGTTGCTGCCCATGCACCATGGGCCAGTTTCTTTAAGGCATGCACATCCTGTTCCCTCAATATTAGTTTTGCTTGCTTAACCAACAGTTTTGAGACTAGGGTGGCAGGGAGGTCACTTGACTAGATCTCTTGGGCCTCCAAAACATCTAGTGCAAGGTTTAGGTAATTATACCAGCCTGTCCGGGTGTTGCTTATTACTTCCCAAATTACATGTTTTAGTGTGTTACTATTCGCCTGCTTGGCTTTAAAACAATAAGCCAAGAAAGTTGCCTCAATATCAGATGCTGCAAAAACAGGCAGAATTCTAGCCAAATTAGGGCCTATGAAGAAGTGCTCTCTGGTAGTGAAAGGACTCTTCTATAGCAAGTGGATTGCACCCTGTCCACCCAGCTTGCCAGCTTGTCTCTTTATATCGTTGCTCCATAGACAATGGTAGGAGGTGGTTTAGAGCCTATCACTTTTAGACGAGGCTATAGGTCAGGGTTCACCATTGATTTATGTAGCTTGTGGAAAGCCCATTTCAGAGAGTTTACTGCTGCCTGCTGGGCGTTGATGTGTGGTGAGATGCGGCCCCTGCAGTCCAGCCATACTCAAAGGTATTTATTTGTGTCAACAATTTCAACCACAGTCTCCTCAATGAACCAGGGTCCCCTTTTTCTTCACTTTACGTGAAATGATCATGACCTTTGTTTTTGCTACATTAATCTTTTAATTGTCAACTTTACAATAAATGGCAAGTGCATTGAAGAGTCTCTGCAGGCCTCTTGGTGTCTAATCGAAAAGAACCATATCGTCTGCATACTGGAATGACTGAATTCTGGCACCGGCCATCTTTGGTAGAAATGCCCTCTCCGTTTAGAGATGCTCTGTTAAATCTGCCAGGTAAATATTAAATAGTAGTGACTCCAGTATGCAGTATTGCTTCAGGCCTTTATTTGTCATGGTTTTTAGAGCAGTGGTCCACCCAGCACTGACTTTTATCTGAACTCAAGTGTTTGAACACAGAGATTTAATAGCTTTCAATAAATGTGATGGGATGCCCCAGGCGTTCAACTTGCCCAGAGATTAAACTTCAGTAATTATCACACAAGTGCCCTAAAATGGTCAATTCCAGAAGTTGCAGCTAGGTAGATGTAGAACAGTAGATCTAGAACAGTAGATAAGTGTATATAGACCAGAAAACCCGCTGGAGACAAGCCTCATTGGATTTCTCATCATGACAGAAGTTGTAACTATTACAAAGAGGCAGCCAAGAACAGCAGGTTCCATTTAAAACTGAAGACCTTAAACTGGTCCTCCAACATTAGTCATCTCGTATATATGAGGGAAATTTGCTCTTGACGGTCCTGCCCAAATTTCGCCTACATCCCTTCAAATAAGCTCCATTTAGCAGCGTGCCTGGTCTCCAGTTAAGAATTATTTCATTACCTATAATATGATTCACCTAAACAATGAATGCTCAACGTAGAAATGTCATTTTTTTGTAGAAACATAGCACAAAGAAGCCAAACTTTGCTCATGTTAGACTTTCCTATTTAGAAAGATATCCAGCCTAAAAAATGTGTTCTCTGGCAATTAATTAGGAACACGGAATGCTTTCATAATCGATATTGAACAGGTCATGATTATCTCGTCCTTTAAAACAGACCTGAAACAGAGCTTCTAAAGCACCCTGCTTAATTTGTACTTTCTAGCTAGACTAAACAAATGTACTTTTAGTCCGACGAACATGTATCATGGTCTATATATCAGTGCTTAATTTGTGCATGTTGTTTCCGGTGCTGAGCACCCGCACTTATTTTTGAGGGCCGGGGCTCATTCTTCTGCATCAAGCATTTGCTCTGAGCAAAAGACACATATGGGAAAGATGGAGGAAAAGCGTCACAAAGATAGAAAGCTGACCAAGGGACATTTTGGGTTGTTATGTATGTGTAGGCTATGCCACAGCCTCTTACCTGACACTTAGGCCCAGATTTCTACTTTTTTTGCGCCGCAATTGCGTCATTTTGTGACGCAAAAACGGCGTACATTTACAAAATACAAAGGCCCGTATTTATACTCCGTTTGCGCCGAATTAGCGTCGTTTTTTTCGACGCAAATTCGGCACAAAACTAACGCCATATTTATACTTTGGCGTTAGACGCGTCTAGCGCCAAAGTATGGGCAAATAGCGTCATTTTTTTGCGTGAACGCCTTCCTTGCGTTAATGAGATGCAAGGAAGGCGTTCCCGTCTAAAAAAATGACGGCGACGCAAATGCGTCGTATTTATACTCCCGGGCAAAAATCATGCCCGGGAGTTGGCGGGTCAAAAAACCCCGCATTTGCGCCACTATTTAACGCCTGGGTCAGGGTAGGCGTTAAGGGGCCTGTGGGCTCAAAATGAGCCCACAGGTGCCCTCCCCTGCCCCCAGGGACCCCCCCTGCCACCCCTGCCCACCCCAGGTGGACACCCAAGGATGGAGGGACCCACCCCAGGGACATTCAGGTAAGTTCAGGTAAGTATAATTTTTTATTATTTTTAATTTTTTTTGGTGGCATAGGGGGGCCTTATTTGTGCCCCCCTAAATGCCACTATGCCCAATGACCATGCCCAGGGGACATAAGTCCCCTGGGCATGGCCATTGGGCAAGGGGGCATGACTCCTGTCTTTACTAAGACAGGAGTCATTTAAATGGCGTCTGGGCGTCGAAAAAAATGGCGCAAATCGGGTTGAGGCGATTTTTTTGCCTCAACCTGACTTGCCCCATTTTAAGACGCCCTAACGCCATTTTCCCCCTACGCCGGCGCTGCCTGGTCTACGTGTTTTTTTTCCACGCACACCAGGCAGCGCCGGTCTGCTAGCGCCGGCTAACGCCATTCCATAAATACGGCGCCCGCATGGCGCTTCAGAATGGCGTTAGACGGCGCTAAATTTTTTGACGCTAAACTGCGTTAGCGCAGTTTAGCGTCAAAAAGTATAAATATGGGCCAAAGCATTTTGTAAGTTTACGCCATATTTGCGTCAAAAAATGACGCAAATGCGGCGCAAAAAAAGTATAAATCAGGTCCTCAATTGACTATTCTCAGCCTTGCCAAAACTGCAACTGTTAACTTACAATGTACCAGTAATTACTATGTGCCACCATACAATGTCACACTGTTGCAGTTAAACTATATGAAGCCAGTCACACAATTATAGGAAACGCACTGTGCAATATAAGCGAATTCCACTTTAAAAGTGCTCATGTGGCCAAGGCATGGTCAACAGTCTTCATTCTACAGCAAATGTCTGAAAATGAGGACCAAATTCTGAAAAGAAGTGAGGCAACACTGCAGGGGGACAGGAGTACTTGAAAAAAAAATGCAAGGCCACAGATCCAGTCAAAACATATTATACACCGACTTCAAAAGCAGGGGTATCAAAATGTGACACTTGTTCTGAAGCATAAGGGATTTTGTTTGCTATGTTGGTTGTCGGTGATTCTAGCGAAGCGGTGCCTATGATTCTCCTAGGGCCAGCACCTCATGGCCCTTTCCTTACCTTCACCTCAGCAAGTTATGACACCATTTCCTCAAATTACCACTGCTCTTAGAGAGAGACTTTAAACAGAAACCACATGTCTATGTGGAATTTAAACCACAAATAGGTTAATGAGGTTAGACCGCCGAAGACAAACTTAAAAACGCAGCTGAAGGCCTTGAGTGGGCTTTAACCACAAAACTTATCAAGTCATGAATGTGAATGTGTAGTTACGTACAATATAAATGAATGCATGGTAGTACGACAATGCAAAGTGGAACTTATATAACTCTGTATTTGTATTGGGCTATAAAGGCAGCAAGTGCAGCTACGCAAAGCTACTAATATAAATGTCTGTGTTGTGAGGGGTGACTCATATTAGTTATTTTTAACAGATTTTCTAATCAAGGCAGCAACATACGGAACCAGGTGTCTCTCGCCTTCTGCACCTATTTTAATCACTTTAGTACACATTCTTAAAAGTAAATGAAAGTTCTGCTTTTGGCATCTGTAAATTGTTTTGGCAATGCCCTATGGTTTCTGATTCAGGTCCTCATTTACTAGCTCTTGCGTCACCACTGCGTCATTTTTTTTACACAGCTGTGGCGCTAACAGTGTACTACAGTGCTCCATTTTTACAAACCGACGCTTTGGGCCCAAGGGGTCAGTTTGTAAAGCCTTGAGTCACATTATATCTGCACCAGGCATAATGTATGCAGGGTAGGTGTTCCCACGGTAAAGGCCATGCAAAACTGATGCAGTGAAATTTACAAGATTTCACTGCGTCATTCTGTGACTTCACAGGCGTCAAAATTTTACTGTCTGCTCAGAGCAGGTGTAAAATTGATGTCTATGGGAGACTCCTCGCATTGCTGGAGTTGCGTCAGTTTAACGATGCAACTCCAGCAATGCAAGTTTTAGCACCAACAGATGCATCAGAATTTCTGATGTATCTATGAAAACGTGCACCATGCAGCTCTGTATTGAAAATATAGCCCATCCATGGCGTCGTTAGGTATGTGCGATGCATCAGATTCTTGTAAATGAAGCCTTCAATGCCTGTAGACTTATACATCTGCACTGATGCAGTGGATAAGTGCATCACTTAGACAGGTAGCGACCAGAGAGGTCTCATCCTAATGAGGGAAGGAAGTGTCATAGATTATAGGTGTTGTAGGCACTCCAGAAGTAATCTGATTCCCTAATCCAAATGTTAAAGCACATTTTAAGGTCTTAATCAACTGGTGCAAGTAGCCAGCTCACAATTAAAAGTAAAGCTAGTTTGTTTTTCTAATCTGAACATCTTCAGTTAAATTACATGAAATAATAATGCCAGGCTTATTCTCCACCACATGTTCTGCTGTATTTCCAGAATGTTGAGTACTGTGACTTCCTTGTTCGCTAAAACCAATAATGTCATGTACTTACCTTTTGCTCCAACATGTCAATGTTTATCTTTCTGTTTTTCCTTTTTTAACTTCGAACATCCTACACAAATTGGGTGATATTTTCTAATATCTTTCTAGTGTCCTGCCGAGGATAACAGATGTTAAAGGTCATTTCCCTCGTGAGTCTCTGGAAACTAACATGGGTTTAGGGACTTTGGCGGTCATTCTGACCGCGGCGGTCGGTGGTCGCCGCCCGCCAAGCGGGTTCCGCCGAAAGACCGCTCCGCTGTCAAAAGACCGCGGTGGCCATTCCGGCTTTCCCGCTGGGCCGGCGTGCGACCGCCAGAAGACCGCCGGCCGGCCCAGCGGGACAGCCCCTTCAACAATGAAGCCGGTTCGGAATGGAGCCGGCAGAGTTGAAGGGGTGCGACGGGTGCAGTGGCACCCGTCGCGATTTTCACTGTCTGCACAGCAGACAGTGAAAATCTTTGTGGGGCCCTGTTAGGGGGCCCCTGCACTGCCCATGCCAGTGGCATGGGCAGTGCAGGGGCCCCCAGGGGCCCCACGGCACCCGTTCCCGTCATCCTGTTTCTGGCGGTGGACACCGCCAGAAACAGGCTGGCGAGAAGGCGGTCGGAATCCCCATGGCGGTGCTGCAAGCAGCGCCGCCATGGCGGATTCCCTGGGCCAGCGGGAAACCGGCGGGAAACCGCCGGCTCCCCTTTTCTGACCGCAGCTTTACCGCCGCGGTCAGAATCGCCCAGGAAGCACCGCCAGCCTGTTGGCGGTGCTTCCGCCGCCCTCCGCCATGGCGGTCATGGACCGCCAAGGTCAGAATGACCCCCTTTGTCTGCAATGGAGTCCAGAACACTCCAATGTTCTAATTCCAATTAGAACATTGGAATGTTGATGGGTTAAATTGTTCCATTGAACACAGGGCCTGCACTAAATTGTGGAATATTAAATAAATAAATAAGTAGATGGACAAATAATAAATTATGAAAGGAAATTTTGAAAGAACGAAACAATCCTCATGATATCACAACTTTTCATTGTTTGTGTGTATTGAAGCAGATGGTCTGAAATGGGGAAGGCAACTGGCCTGTGAAGTAAACTCTGTGTGCTATCAACAGCCTGTTGCTTGTGCTCTTTTTGGTAAATTCATATTTAAGTTAGGGTCATTTGCATTGTTTCTGTGTTCGTTCCATAGTCTGCCGCTAAGAAACAGTACTTGCACCTGAAGTGAGGTTCAGATAGTCCCTTTCCTCTGATGGCTGCCTCCTAGACTTCTCTGCAATTCTAATCTTATTAGGTTTCTCCTGTACATCGCTTATGCTGTGCTTGTAAAATCTATGGAATTTAATATATCTTAAAAGGGGGTTACATCCTGCCCTGATGTTCAATTTGTTGCTGTGCTTGCCACTTACTTTTCCTCTGTTCCTATTAGCTGTTACATACTATTTTCTGTTCTTTCCTTGTGTGTTTATTTTATCAGTTTCCTATGGCCCAAATACTCCTTTTCTCATCCACTTTGGAAGGTGAAACTTCTTTTATGAGGTTTGCCTGCACAGCATTTACTGTTTATCTTTTCCTAATCTTATTTTTTGTTTGTCTGTTTACTTTTACTTAATGTCCTTGTGTCAGCACGCTCTTCAAGTGTGCTTGTAAGCTGCATGTTTTTTTTTATATCCCCTATGCCTTTTAAGTAATCTTCTTTTCCGATGTATTTATTTAATGAGTGCTTGTTTTACATGGCAGTGCAGGGGGTTCATAGCCTTTGTAAACTGGTTGCTGTGTGAGTCTGCATTTGCAAACCAATCTCCCCGTGGCTGCAGGCATTTCAAGCGTTTGCCCCTTCTGTCCCTCTGTCCAACCTCCCACACTGTTGTTTTTTTTATTTTTACACCAGTTGGAGCCCAAGGAGATCAGTAACGATCTGCACACACAGTGCAAGAACCTATGCCCATATTTATGGAAAAGTGATGGAGCGCAACTCTGTGCCAAAATTGGCAGTGCCACACTCCATCATTTTCACAACGTAGGGATGCACCGTATTTAAGTGAATACGGCACACTCCTGTGTTGCCCCCTATGCTGGCGCTAAATTTAGCTGCCAGCCCCAACACAGGCATCCTTGCACCATCATGCAAGGATGTCTGTGTTGGGGGCTGTGATTGTTTATGTGCAGGAAGGGACACCTTCCCGCACATAAACAATAATTTCTGGCATTTTGTTTTTTATATGTGTGCTGCAGAATGCAGTACGCATAGAAAAAGCAAAAAATGAGGAGGAATAAAAGTATTCCTCCTTGTTGCACCTTGCTAACGCCACCCCTGGGGGTGGCGTTAGATTTTGGCGCTGCCTGAGGTTTATGAAATCTCGTAAATCTGAGGCAGCGTCAAAATGCAATGGGTGTTGCTGTGGCACATCCACAGCAACACCCATTGCATACCCCTCTGATGCAGATAACTGCGTCGGAGGGGACCATATTTACAAGGAGGTGTAACGCCACAAAAAGTGGCATTACACCTCCGTGTAAATATGGAGCAGAGGCTAGCGCCACTGGAGCATCCAGTAAAGTGACGCTTCAGTGGCGCTAGGCTCATAAATATGCCCCTTAATTTTTTAATTTCCCTTTTTTGCCCTTGAAGACTTTTATGTGGGTGGTAAAAAGATTCAAGAAACACGATCTTCAAGCTGTATCAAACGTTGTCACGTGATAGGCTTGCTTTATGCTCCTTACGTGAGATGGAGGAGGTGGCGAGCATGCTCCGAGCTTTTCTGTCACCTCAGTGAGTACATTGAAGAGCAGGACCATCATTCCCTCCAATCGCCAGTGACAAGCCTTATTACTGCTTCTACCTGCGGCCAGAAAAAGGAGGGAATGGCACTATAGAACCCTGTGCAGAGAAAAAACATTTTGTGATAAAAATTAAATTATAACTTTTTCCGAACTCCTAGCCTTTGGGCCTCTGTCAATAATGGAGTAGCCCAGAGGTTTACCAAACCATCATTCTTCAGTAACTTCCTTCCTCTGGTGATGGCTGGAACATTCCATTCTGGACAAAATAGTAATTGAAAGGTCCAATGGATTTATGTGGCTCTTCTGATATGCATTCTTGTCTGTTGTTAAGCAAGGTTGTTATTGGCCCTGGAGTAAGCATAGAAACGGCTCCACTGTTCCCACACCAGGAAGTTAGCAACACTATGGTGGTCATTATGAACATGACGGGAAAGACAGCCGACCGCTGTGTCGGCGGTGAACAGAATCCCGCCATTGGCGACGAATGGAAACCTGCCATATAATGATTGAAAGGCCCAACCCTGCCAAAAATTCCCAGACCACCACTCCCCGCCAGGACTCTGTCGATGGGAATCCGGGCCCACCCCACCCCGCCACCGCCAAGCACACCCACATCCCGCCCTCTAAATAATGATGCACAAATCACCTTGGCGGACAGTGGAGGCCGGATGACCATTGGCGGCTGCGGCCGCCACGGGCGGCAAGTGGACACAACAGCAACAAGTGCACACATTGGATAGGTGTATCACCCACACACCTGACACACATCCAGAACCCCATAAAACACCCCCAGACACACCCCACAATCCCTTGCAACGAAACCAGGACCAGAAGACGGAGAGCACCAGAGTCAGACAGCGAACGCCAGCATACAGGACACGCATATCGACCCCCACAGGAGCACCCATTCCCCGTCCCCAGTTCCGACGCCATCCACCACAATCACCATGCCCCCCCCAAAAATCCACGCTTCACCGAAAGGGAGCTAAGGGCCATGGTGGACGATATCCTGAAGGTGGAGCCACAAATTTTCAGGTCCGAGGTGCAGCACGCACCCATTGCGCATTGTGGCAGACCATTGTGAACAGGGTAAATGCAGTGGGACACCACCCACGCACCAGGGACGACATCCGGAAGAGATGGAACGACCAGCGGGGGAAGGTCAGGGCCATGGCATCTAGGCACCACATCGCAGTGCAGAAGACTGGGGGAGGGCCTCCACCAACACCAAACAACTGCACAAACTGGGAGGAGAAGGTACTCGCCATCCTGCATCCAGAGGGACTCACTGGAGAAATGGACTCGGGTAAGTCATCTACAATTACCCCATATACAACACATCTGCAATGCATGCACCACCCCACCCCACCCACACCCACCTCGACTTACACCCCACCCAGCCATTAACCACCACATCCACCACCCGGCATCACCTACAACCCACTAACAGGCCCACATCACTCCAGCTGTGCACAGCCACCCACCCCTGCGTGTACCCACAATGGAATAATACCCCCCAACACAATGCAACCCCACCACTGCCACTAAATGCAATGTCCACCTCACAAAAGCACCCTGGAAGGCCACTGAAAGTGACACCAGCCCAAAATAGCCTAGTTCTGTACACCTCAAACCTTCAGGCATATGTAACGAACATGTCTATGTTCCCCAACAGGCACCACCACCCATGCAACCCTAATGGAGGGGACAAGGAGTGCCACAGCCCTCCAGGGAGACCGAGGCACATCACAAAACCTTGGCGAAGGATCCCTGGACACTGAT
Organism: Pleurodeles waltl; assembly: GCF_031143425.1. Classification (NCBI taxonomy): domain Eukaryota; kingdom Metazoa; phylum Chordata; class Amphibia; order Caudata; family Salamandridae; genus Pleurodeles; species Pleurodeles waltl. The sequence goes on from NC_090443.1 coordinate 905,325,186, forward strand.
GAGCAGGCAGGCCCCTCACACAGTCCTGGATTCTCACCATGCAGCAGCCCCACCCAGGAAACCACTGTCACCCCTAACACCCAGTCAAGACCAGCAGGCCAGATGCGGCGTACCCACACCAGTGTACCCAGGGCACAGACTGGTGGAACACAGCTACAGAGGCCACAGTCTCCCACTCCCAACATGCAGGAAGGCGAGGGCCCCAGTATAAGTGGCACGTCAAGACCTGAGCAGGGGACACAGGCACAGGGGGCTAGGGCAAGTTCAAGTGTCCCAGTGGATCAGGGGGTAGGGCACCGGATGGATGCAGCAGCCCAGGATGTTATTGCAGAGGTATCGGGGGCCTACCAACATACCCAAGGCCGGTTGGCACAGATTGTGTCCACCCTGGAGCAAAGTCAGAGGATGCAGCTGGAACAACACCAACAGGCCATGGAGCAGTGGAAAGAGCACAATGCCACAATGGCCACCATTGCTGGAGCACTGCTCCAGTTGGTAATCAAACAGTCTGACACCCACACCAGACAAGAGGCCCCCACAACAGCCCTGGACAACCAGCAACTGATGACCCAAGCAGCAGAAACAGCACAGGAAATACCCTGCCAGGAATCCCAAGGGCCAACCATGCCACCCATAGAAGCTCCACAGGAGGCGCCCAAACTTAGTCTTAGGCCAAGATATGGCACTGGAAACCCAGCTAAGAACAAGCCCCCCTCCAACAATTGACACTGCTACTAATGCAAAGCAACCATCCCACCCATTCACCAACAACACTTAGCTGAGGGCAAATTGAAGTACTATTCTACAAAATGGACCCATCTAAGACATCCAACAGGGCTGCCACCAAGTTGGTTTTGAGGACACCCAACCCTTACGACTTCCATCACTGTATATAGCACAATTTACTCTATCTACCAATAAAACGCATTTCACACCTGTAACACTGTCCCCCCTCTTCAATGTTGAACGAAGTGGAGTATGGATGCAACTGGCAGAGAACAACTTTATTGTCAATTTGTGCTTAATGGTGGTACTGTGTGTTTTAAATTAGGCAAGGAGGGAATGCATATATTGTCTGTCAGTACCATGCAGAAGTGGTCCATGTATCGCCTATCATGACCAATCCCCCCTATATGACAGAGCACACTGACAGTATTAGTCACTAACCACAATGACAGGATTAAGTCCCACACAGTTATTGGAAGTAGAGTTGTATCAGTTGGTTCCTGGAATTGACATCTTCCCCTTCCTCATCCTCACCATCACTCTCCTAACCTCTCTGAGGTAGCTGATCAGTAACTATAGCACCCTCCACCTCCAAAAGGGGGATAGAATGTCTCACTGCCACGTTGTGCAGCATGCAGCAGGCCACCACTATTCTACACACCTTATCAGACCCATAGGCCAGGGAACCCCCAGAGATATGTAAACACCGGAATCTAGCCTTCAGGAGACCTATAGTACGCTCTATGACCCTCCTAGTACGTCCATGGGCCTCATTGTATTTCCTCTCTGCATCCGTCCTGCAATTCCTCACTGGTGTCAGGAGCCAACGCAAGTTTGGATATCCAGAATCACCTAGAAAATGGTTCAATACAGAGTCGTCATTGTAATGTCCCTTAGTCAGACAGGCTGTTTTTCTGCAATGTGTCAGTTAGTGACAGGCAAACTTACCTATGATCCACCCTCTGTCCTCTTGTAGTTGTTCCATCTTCTGTGGCACACTATTGTTCCTCAACACAAATTAATCATGGACTGAACCCGGAAACATGGCATTCATATGGGAAATGTACTGGTCTGCAGTACACACCAATTGGATGTTCATGGAGTGAAAGTTCTTCTTGTTTCTGTACACCTGTTCACTCACTTTTGGGGGGATGATGGGTATGTGTGTGCCATCGATGGCACCTATGACATGGGGATTGTTTGCAAAGGCATAGAAGTCAGACTTGATGGCAGGGAGGTCAGCACTTTGGGGGAATCGCACATAGGATTGCAGATGTTGTACAAATGCATTCAGAAATCTTGTCAGTATCTGGCTGAACATTGGCTGTGAGAAACCAGCACCCATGCCCACTGTCACTTGAAAAGAGCCTGTGGCCAGGAAATGGAGTGCGGAGAGCACCTGCACCTCAGTTGGAATGACATGCTGATTACAATTTCCGGGAGTTAGTGCAGGATCCAGTAATGCACAAAGGTCCTGAATAGCTGCACGTGTGAGTCTGTAAGTGATAATGATCTGACGCTCCACCATGGTCCCATATCCACAAGTGGTCTGTACACGATGATGCCCTTCCTCGCTACAAGGGTCGGTACCTACGAGGGGTTACAAAAAGGAGTGATGTGCACACATACATAAGCAAAATTTGCAAAATACATGCACTGCATTGTTCATATTAGTGTCTGTACAATAACTGCTACCTGACAGATGTCCATGTACATCACTAGTAGGGGACAGAGTAATTCATGTGTGCTACTATCCGTAATGGATAGAGGCCTAGGTGCTTCATGTGGCTAGTAGGCCCTGCATTGTGAGTAGTATGAATTTCAAGATGCGTAGGTGATGGCAAAATGTCTGCCCACTGTAGTTCTGCCCCTTGGTTGTGGAAGTGACCTCGTACTGCTAGCGGTTGACGTCACAGCGTACGGCGGTGTTGACCGCTGTTCGCACCCTCATTGGCTAACATGGATGCCAATAGGGAATCCTGGCGTATCATGATTGCTGCCGGCGGTGACAATGCATACCGCCGCGGAACGTACGCGCGTTCGTCATCGTTTGATCACTTGACTTCCTGATTTCGTGCGGGCAGGTACTCCACTCTGTGTGCTGCTGTGGCCTGCCTCTGGCTATGGATGTTCCACGTGGTGCAGGGGAAAGGGCCCCAGCCTTCACCCAGGAAGAACTGGAGAAGCTAGTGGAAGGGGTCCTGCCCCTGTACGGCAGACTCTACGGACTGCCAGAGGTACAGGTGAATCTGGGTTTGGGGGGCACTGTGTGAGTAATGGATGGTGTGGATTGCACATATGTGTGCTCCTCTGAGCCTGGATGGGCCATGGTGCATGGAATGCTGCGTGCCACTGTCCTGTATGTCTGAGAGTACTGTCAGTCCTATGTTGGACAATCTGCCAGCTGCTCCTATTGTGCAAGTGCCTGACCTCTGTGTTCCATTTCTGTGTCACCCTTCTAGGTCAGCGCTCACCAGAAGAGGGCACATTGGCATGCCATCGCCAAGGAGGTACAGACCCTGGGGGCCTACAACCGGCAGAGCACCCACTGTCGAAAGAGGTGGGAGGACCTGCGGTGCTGGGCATGAAAGATCACTGAGGCCCAGCTGGGGATGTCCTCCCAACGTGGAAGGGGGGCCCGTCAGGCACTGACCCCCCTCATGCGACGGATCCTGGCGGTGGCATACCCAGATCTGGATGGGCGCTTGAAGGCTGCACAGCAGTCACAAGGGGGTGAGTACTCACTGACCATACTTCAGTCTGGAAGGATGACTGTGTGTGCGATAGGGCTCATGCTGCTTAGAGCAGGGAATTTGACTGGTGTCCATTTACTGTATGTTCCCCAAAGGGTGTAGGGGTGTCCCTGTCACGTTTCACCTACCTCAGCTCCAAAAGTATTTCAGGGGATGGTTGTAGATCAGTATTCTGGTCAGTAGGCAGGGGAATGGCCATGGGCATAGTGCACAGTGCTGCCTGTTGGATGTGTTTGCTGGCTGGGTGTATGTCTGGCCATTGTGTATCAGCATTCAGCTATTTACAAGTGTCTCTCCTGTTTTGTCTCCCTATCCCTGTTCTCTTGTGTTGGTTTGGTACAGCATCAACATCAGGCGAGGGAGCTGAGGCATCGGCAAGTGGGGAGGCAGCGGCCCACGGATCCTCTGAGGAAGAGACAACGGACGCCCAGGGGACCAGTGGGTGGGAGGGCGAGGGGACTTCCACGGGGGAGGCTACTACCACAGGAGGTAGTGACTCTGAGACCTCCTCCGATAAGGGTCCTCCAGCGGTGGCGGACCCTAGTGCACACACCACTACTGTGAGATCTTCCGCCACCACCCATACCATCACTTCCCTCCCTTCTGCTCCCCACCGAGTTGCCTGTGCCTACCCACCCAGAAAGGTGGGCGTCTCCTTCGCCCCAGGCACATCCTCCCCTGCCCCAGTCAGCCCTGCTGCCCTCACAGAGGAGGCTATTGACCTCCTGAAAACCATCTCTGTAGGGCAGACAAACATCGTCAATGCCATTCAGGGTCTGGCATCAGAGGTACAGAAGACTAGTGCCTATCTGAATGGCATTCACGGTGCTGTGTCTGCCCTACAGAGATCTTTTCAGGCTCTGGCCTCCTCTTGGACGGCAGCCAGTTTCCCTGGCCATTCCGTCCCCCCTCCAACCTCCTCTACCACTTCCAGCACCCCACTCCCTTCACCCGTCCAAAGCACACAATCAGACCCGCTTACAGGCACATCAACACACAAGAAGCACACTTCAAAGCACAAGCAACACCTCACCTCACCTCCCACCACAAGCATTCACACAGCCAACAGACACCTGCACACACACCAACGTCCACTTCCCACAGTGTGCCCACCTCTTCCGCCTCCCTGTCTGTCCCCTCTACATCGACACTCTCATGCACTGCACCTTTACTCACTGTTACTGCTCCTCTTCCTGCACTCACCACAATAGCAGACAGCCATACATGCACCCCATACACCACACCTGCACTCACCACCTCTACTGTAGTTGACACATGCAGCACACTCAATAGACTTGCAGGCACCCACCCAACATACATCCACACTAGCTGCCTGTCTTCTCCCACTGTGTCCACCCCCCACCTCCCAAAACACACAAACGCACCAAGACACCCACCCATCAGGCATCCACCACACCACAGCATACTGAGCAGTCACCTGCACCCACTATACGCACACCTACACCCCATACATCATCACCCTCTGCCTCCATTTCCACACCCTCATCCACGCCCACCCCAATTGCTCCCCAAAAACTTTTCCTCTCCCGTGCTGACCTCTTCCAACCCACTGGCCCACCTTGTCTTGTCCCCAAACGTGCCCACCTCCTTGCCCTTTCTGCTCCTTCCACATCACAGCCCACCCCGGTCAAGCCTTGCCATTCCCGTGCACCTTCCCCGGTGAAGAAGAAGGCCCGGTCAGAGCCTAGGCCATCTAGCTCTACCCGAGCCAAACAGCCCCCACCCCCTTCAAAGGAGAAGCCCACCCCCCTCCAACCTCCACAAGAAAGTCAAAGTCCCACCCCTGTTGAAAATCCCCATTCCACCCCCCCTACCCTCCTTCCGTAAGGTGCCTGGATCCCCATATGGTGCCCCATTCTGTGGAGTACCCAGCACTTGTGGGAGTCAGGTGTGGCCAGTTGTGGCCCAGGACAATGTACATTTTATGGACTGGCCATTGGCCCTGCAAGAATTGCACCGCTTTGAAAATACGGTGTGATGTTTTGCAAACCTAACGCCACATAAGCATAAACAAAATGATGCTAATATGGCGCAGGATGGCACTAAGGGCTTCTTAAATCTGGCCCTTTGATTATAAAAGTGGCAGCCATGCTTGAACTTGAAGACAATTACAGATCATTTACAACACCTTTGCAAGACAGATATCTTGCAAACATATGCTCACCGTGTTTAGAAGGCAGCATGTTTTCTTTTTTCTACTTGTAGTCCTTTAATTTACCTTGCTTATGTTGTACAGTTTGTCTGTGTTTTATTGTGTTTTTGTCAGGGGTCAATACATGAATGGATAAATGAGTGCAAATAAGAGTGAGTGTATGATGATTTACTGAGTTTCTACACCCATCAGTGACACAAAAGGCACTTTCATTTATAAAGCAGACCTATTGACATCGCCAATGTGTAGGAAATTGGGTTACTGGTTGAGGGGGATGAAATTCTACTCAAGCAGCAACCATTATTCTTGTCAGAGTAAAATGCAAGCAAACCCCATATTAACCTGTGCTCAACCCTCTGGTAGCTTGACACAAAAGTAGCCAGCCTTAACTTAGAGGCAAGTAAAAAACCAACACAAAAGATCCCACACCTATGTAGAAACACAGACTAAAATGTAATACATTATTTAACACCAAAATGACAAAAATCTAATCAGTAGAACCAGATTTATGCAATTTTAAAGCTATCGAGAAAAATATTGCCTAGAAGAACAAAGTGCCAACTGTGGTTGTCTGGTTGCACCGGATCAGGAAAAAGTCACAAGTTCAGGCCAATCACGATGGAGTGCAGTCCGGATACAGGGATGAAGTTATACCCGCTGAACAACAGTAACTTAAATCTTAGTTTCAGAGGTTTTCGTGATCCTGCATCGAGGATGTATTGCACAACGGTGGTTCCAAGAGCTACGAGGCTGAGATGCGGTGTTCTGCATTGTCATCCAGGATGTCATGGATGAGGGGATTGTGATGTGAATGCCTGCGTCAATTATGCATCACGCAGCAGTGGTTCCGAGAAGGCTGCGGACTGCGATGCGTTGGCCTGCATCAAGAATGTGTCACACATCAACGGTTCCGAAGTGGATCTGCAAGGACATGCATCATGCTGCATCAGTTCTGCCCCTAGGACCATTGCTGGACTGGAAGAGCACCTTCAGGTCCACTTTCAGGGGTCCAGGACTGGAGTGGCACTACCTAGGGGACAAGATTAACAGAAGACTGAGTCCAGGTGCTGGGTTCAAGGTGGTTTGAGCCTGTCCTGTCTTTGAGGCTTCTGATCAGGAAGTCAGCCAAATTGCCATTGGAATCACTCTGGTGGTCCTGGGTTAAAGATGCAGGTTAAGTCCTTCACTCAGGCAGTCGGGCAGCAGGACAACAAAGTAGCGGTCTTCATCACAGAGCAGCACGCCAGTCCTTCTGAGTCTTCCACAAATACAGAGATGTACTGAAGAATTGGGTCTGAGGGTCCAATATTTAAATCTGGTGCCCACTTTGAATTGGAATAGTTTTTTTAAAGAATTCCTTTTGAAGTTTTTTAAGTTTCCACCTCCCCTGTCCTGGATCTAAGCTGGCTGCATGAACAATGGTGTGGTGAAGTTCTTTGTGTGAAGGGGGAGCACAGACTATTCAGTTGCAAGTGTGGCTGCACCCCCCATCCTGATAGTTGATGGACCATTCAGCACACCTAATCCCTCTATTGTGTGGCTGTTTTGGTAGGAATAAAAAAAAAAATCCAACTGCCAACTACACCCAGCCATATGACACAAGAACCGGCTGCAGGCACCAAACGATTAGCATAAGAAAATACCAACTTTCTAAAAGTGGCATTTTCAAAATTATAATTAAAAATATGACTTTACCACTAAAGCGGATTTTAATTACAATTTCTCAGACATCAAGCAAATACTTTTCTATCTGTTCTCAATTGAAAGTTATCACTTATTAAATGTCAACCCAATATTATCCTATGGGAGAGGCAGGCCTTGCAGTAGTGAAAAATGAATTTAAGAGTATTTCACTGCCAGGAAATATAAAACTTAAAAGTACATGTCCAACTTTTTAAATACACTGCACTCTGCCCTGTGGGCCATTTAGGGCCTACCCTAGGGGTGACATATTGAAGGCCCCTATAATTATGCAATTTTGCCACTGTGGTGTGTTTTGCATCATTAGAGATTTGTTACATTTGTCATATTGTCCACCATCTTCTGCATACTCTGCACAGTTTAACAAAAACATTTGTTTCTAGCTCAAACAGTTCAAAAGTTACTAAAATCGATGTGTTGTGTGGTGTCACGCAGTGGCAGGCCTTTTGCAAAGTTTAACTAGTCACATTTCTGTTGCTTATTGCTATATTTGGGTGTTAAACTGATACTAGTGAGGTGTGAGCAATGTCCAGACAATGTTAAGAAGTGTAAAAATGACAAAATAATAAAGTAATCCTATCACAAAACGTGCCACATTACGCTGCATAATTTGCCTTTTCTTGCTGCATGATTTACTCAACCCTGCTGCATAATTTGGCCCTCCCCTGCCACATAATTCCAGTGGCCCTGGTTAGTTTTATTAAAAAGGAAGATCAAGGCCTGACAAGAAGTTTATCTTGACAGGTCGAAATGGCAGATTACAACTGCACACACAGGTTGCAGTGGTAAGCCTGAGACATGTTTACTTGGTTACTTAAGTGGGTGGCAGAATAAGTGCTGCAGGCCCACTAGAAGCATTTAATGTACAGGCTGTGGGTACATGGAGCACTAGGGACTTACACGTAAATTCAATAGGTAAATTTGGTGCAAGCCAATTTTACCATGTTTACAGGAAGAGCACATGCACTATGGTACTGGTTAGCAGTGCTGAAGTGCACATTCGTAAAGCCATCAAAAACGAAGTCAGCAAAAAGAGGAGGCTGGAATGCAAAATGTTGGGGGAAAACCACGCCAAGGCTGTCAGAACCAACAAGGTGTGACTAAATTGAGAAACTGTGCATACTATGCAAGTGCAAAATTGTATAGCACGCAACCCTGTTTTCACAAAACACTTGAGCCTGATTTAGATGTTGGTGGTAAAGGTCCCACCATCGACTTTTCAACTGGCAACTAGTCTGCCGCCATGATGGTCCGCCCGCCATATTTAGATGTTGGCGTTCCCATAGATGAAAGCACACATTTGAACTGCCATCTACTCAAGAAGTACTGCCCCCGTTGACAGCAGCAGAGGGAAAAGGGGATGCCGGTGGGACCCCAGACACTCTTCCCTCCATGCAAATTTGGATGTGTCTTACCGGCAAGAAAAACGTGGCAGTCCGACTTCCACTTCTGAGTTGGTGGAGTGGGGAGAAAAGGGGTGAAAACTCACCTTGTTTCCACATTCCACCCCCTTCTTCGACTGGACATGACTGGACAACACCTGCTGTCACTGCTGCCACCAATCCATGGAGAAAACACAACCCCTCCGTTAGACCTGACAGCCTTAGGGTTGTCATCCCCCAACTTTGTCCTCTTCACTCCACTTTTCTGACACAGTTTTTGCTGGATTTAGACCTCTGCACTCTTTACCAATGCTAACCAGTGCTAAAGTGCATATGCTCTCTCCCATTAACATGGTAACATTGGTTCATCCCCAATTGGTATATTAGATTTACTCAAAAGTTCTGAGTAAAGTGCACTACATGTGCCCAGGGCCAGTAAATTCAATGCTACTAATGGGCCTGCAGCACTGATTGTGCCACCCACATAAGTAGCCCCTTAACCATGTCTCAGGCCTGCCATTTCAAGGCCTGTGTGTGCAGTTTCACTGCCACTTCGACCTAGGGTCTACAAGTATTTGCCAAGCCTTAAACTCTCCTTTTTCTACATATACGTCACTGCTAAGGTAAACCCTAGGTAACCCATGGTGCTATGTAGGTAAAAGGCAGGATATGTACATATGCTTTTTATATGTCCTGGTAGTGAAAAACGTATACATTGGTTTTTCACTACTGTGAGGCCTGCTCCTTTCATAGACTATCATTAAGCCTGCCCTCATATACTTTTTGAGTGGTAGATTCTGATCTAGAAAGGGTAACCAGGTCATATGTAGTATGGCCAGAATGGTGATAGAAAATCCTGCTTATTGGTGAGGTTGTATTTTATATTACTATTTTAGAAATGAAATTGAGCATTTCACTGTACTTAAAACCACATGTGCCTTACAGCCTGTCTCCAGTCAACAGCTGGTCTGCACTGGTTGACAGCTCCCTTGTACATTTCACCCAAACAACTACAAACACAGGACACTCAGTCACATCTGCATTAATCTCCATACTGAGTGGGTCTTCCTGGGCTGGAAGGGTGGAGGGCCTGGCACTTACATTTCAAAGGCCAGTGGCTTGCCCTCACACAAAGGACTGATAACCCTCCACTGGGAACCTGGCAGACAGGACTGGGCACTTTTTGAAGTCTCCCACTTCAAAGGCATTTTTGGGTATATAAACTGCGTATCTGACCCCACCAACTCAGAAACTCTAGACCTGCAACTGAACTCTGTCAGAAGACCTGCCTGGCTGCTCAAAGGACTCTCTGGACAGCTTTCCTGAGAAGGACTGCTGCCTTTCTGTTGCCCTGCTGCCCTACTGGCCTCTGACTGTGCTGGAAGGACTCTGCCTTCCCCCAAAAGTGTTCTCCAAGGCTTTGGATTGAGCTAGCTTGCCTCCTGTTCAAAGTCTCAGGGACAGAAAAGACTTAAACTCCTAGCTTTTTGCTAGTACCAGACTCCAGGACTCCGGAACGACTTCAGCAATGCCAGCGATGTCGCAGCCTGCTCCCGCTCGGTGGACCTCGCTGCACACAATAACAGCGGCCTGCAACACAAGTCTGATGTTGCCGCAACTCCGCTGACGTCCCTCAGGGTCATCACAACACTGCGAAATCGATACATCATGTCCTGATGGATCAGAACCAGCGACCCCGCTGGGTCACAAGGAATCAACGCATCGCGGTCGATGCCGCATCATCTCGCCTCTGCATCCAAACACAACCAATGCCTCACATCCACGTGCTTCTTATCGCAGAACCGACGCCTCTTTCCTTGGAAGATGTAAAGGACTGACGCTGCATGGACTCCAGTGATGCCTATTTCCAACTCCGCGTGACATCCTTGTTCTACATTTTCAAAAGGTACTGTACCTGGGGGTCCATGTGACTCTGTGACGCCGACGCTGTGATAGCCCCAGTCAGAGTTATTGTGTTTCTCTGTGCTTTACTTGGATTTAACCTTTAAAACTTCATAACTTTGCTTGTGTACTTTGAAGTTTCCTAGTTTCAACAGTATTTTATTCAGATAAATATTCACTATTGTTTCTAAACCTGTATGGGGTCTTTTTGTGGTGTTTTCACTGTGTTATGGTATAAGTTCTGCACAAATACTTTAAACATTGCCTTCTGAGTTAAGCCTGACTGCTCAGTGCCAAACTACCAGATGGTGGGCACAGGATAATTTAGATTGTGTTGTGACTTACCCTGACTAGGATTGTGGTCCCTACTTGGACAAGTGTGTATACCTTTGCCAACTAAAGACCCCATTTCTAACACCCCCTATCTCCGGACTCAAAGGTAGGGATGCCTCAATATTAGGGTACGTTAGGTGGCCACTACACAGGAGGTCGGGCCAATGTAGACATATACATGTCACAGTAATTTTTCAAAGTTATTGTGACCTGCATATGTCAGGGACTCGAGTTGGTCAGACATGGATGGGGATACACTGGCACACAACACATATCACACACATGCTCAACTGTCATTATTTTGCCAGTATTCATTGGAAAATGAATGCTAGCACCACAATGATGGTGAATGAATGCTAACACCACAATGATGGAACATTGACATCTGTCAACTGTGTCCATGTGTTCACATTGTCAGGGGACCTGTATCTGTAATGTCATGCGTGTGTGAGTCAGTAAGTGTATATCTGTATGCAATGTCATTGGCTTGGAGAGGGTGAGGGAGCTGAAGGGGGTGATGTGATTGTGTCAGTTCTGTGCCAACTGCATATTGCTGAGATGATGCTGTGTATGCTGTGTCGTGTGTTGTGTTCCTGTGTGTAACATTCAGGTGAGTGGTTGTCGTAATTGTGACATGTTTAGTTGTACTCGTGTGCGAGTGTGTTTGTGCAGATGAGTATGTCATTGTGTTGGTTGTTGTGGTTGTGTCGTTTGTGGGTGCACTGTCAATGGTGAATGTATGTTGTGTTGTGGATGCCTGTCATTTTTTGTTTGTGGCATGTACTTGTTGTGTTGTGGTAGAATGGCAATGGATGATGGTTTGTATGTGGTGTGTTGTGTCATGTGTAGTGCAGGGGGACACATTTGGCAAAGGTACAGGGTGTATGTGTCACTTACCTCTATTCCACAGCCTTTGCCGCTGTCCAATGGGTCCTGCAATGTCCTCCCTTCATCAGCCAACCGCTGCTAGTCCACTGCTTGCACAGCTGTAACATCTAAATACCGTGGGTGGAACACCACCAACTTGACAGTCTTCTCGGGTCCACCACCGACATGGCTTGGCGGTGCAACCACCAAGATCTAAGTCAGTCCCTTAGACAAAGCTAGAAGGATGTGATGTGATAGGAACAAAAAGTTACACACATTGCCAATGCATAAACTCAGTAGAATCTGTGTTTGTTATCCTTCTATTAGTACACAAAGTGTCCTGGGTAGAAACAGATACCAATTGCATCATGGTTTGGCCTCTCAGTTGGTGATGGACTATCAATAATGTCATTATCAGATTTTATTACTCTTTTACTTAAACTTTAAGGCCCATATTTATCATAGATTTGAGCCGCACATGCACCTTGCAAGGGAGTACAAGGGAGATGCAATTAATACAATGATACAGCCCATATTTATCATTATTACATGCAGTGCAGCAAACCATCGTGCTGCACTGTGCTGCATGGCGTGAAAGGGATAAGGCAGGAATGTGCTGTATTTAACATTGTATAGGGTATTCCTGCTCTCTAACTGGGACCCATGAGACATTTAAGGCTTGGTACATTTTTGCTTTCACTGTTCAAAGTAATACAAATGATGCCTTGGTGACTCTGAAATGTCGTGACATGGTCCAAGCATCTACTTTGACTTTCCCTCTATCAAAGGAATACAATTACCGACTGATGCATGCTTCTACCCATCACTTGATGTGCCTGAGCATGCACAATCACACACCCACAACCATCTTTTCAGGAGATATCAATACCAGGTTAGTCCACAACCTGTACTACAGTGTTATGTAAGTTCAACAAATGATAAAAACACAGAAGACATACAAAATGCCCTCATCACCTGTTGTAAGACTCAATTTTTCACAATTCAGACATTCTGGGTGGGAATATTGAGTGTTCATTCTGCTTGGACCAAAACTGTACAACATGGTCCCTCTGCCAATGACATTCAGTAGAACCGGATAATCATTGAAAATATGTTAGACATTGGGGAATCTTCAACTCTCTGCAAAAAACGTAACTCATGCAGCTATGCACTCCCACCTTCACTCCCCGGTTATGTTGTGTAGCACCCTGAGTGTATGTTAGTGTGGTGCTGGTGCATTATAAGTAATCTCATTTAATTAAGTAATGTTTGCTAAAACATGGAAAGGATTTTTCACTTCAATTATTACATGCACGATGAAAGGTTCAGCTAATTGGGCATCCATAGGAAACTTCAGCACCATTTTCATAACTCTACCTACACCAGTATATTAGCATGACTTTAGTCTGATCTTCATCTATCTCAAATGAGATACACAGAATGACCAGTGCATGGATTTTAACCTGCAAACCATTATATGAGACAACAGCAATCAACACATCTGCAATGGCTAAGAACAAATGATTCTTGGGAAATGCACTGCCTTCCAACTAATCAATCACATTGAACAAAACTGCCAACTTGCCTCATACCAATCTATATTCCAAGAAATCTGCAGCACCAAAATGGCACATTAAAAGTGTTTGATAATACTTACTTCATGTTAGATAGTGGATGTGTCTTGCCACCTTAGTTTTCTCAGTCTATTCACTGTGTTCAATAAGATTTGACCATTGGAGGTTTATTCAGATTCTGGAGACTCACATTTGCAGTGGGGGTTGGGTCTAGAGGTGGGTTGCCTCCATTCTGATTATTTGCAAGGGTGGGGAGATGCACTTTTGTGATGCTGATTGTTGTGAGCGGAGGTCCTCACCGATCGACCCTCTTGCCTATGTTCTTCAATCTCCATATGACATTTCTGAGGATCCTGATGGACAAGGCAGGCATGGCCATTCATCAATGTTCAGATAGCACTCAGATAAGCAAGGGTGATTTTTGTCACCAAATCAAGAAATTTGACCAAATTTGACCATATTACCATGATGATATTACCATGATGCTCCAAGCAATTCATTGGCACCTCCTGAAAGCCAGAACACAGTTTAAATCATAATACATTAGTCATCAAGCAATACCCCTTCATTGACATGAATATGTTCTGCCATCAAACTTGCTGATGCCAACAAGGACCTACAAAGCGTACATACCTGTACCTTGTTAACTGAAAACATCAACATATACATGCACCTTCCCAAGCCTTCTCAACGGCTCCTGCAGCATTATTAAATACCCAGTCAGTAACATACCTGTTCTAACTCTCCCTGAATTCATCGCTAACTCTTTCTCGGAATCTCAGAATAACACAGATCTATTTCTGAAACACTCTCCATTTCTCGTTACTTCTTATCAATCACATTCCTCCTCCTTTTCTTTACCTAACCTAAGACCTCTCCTCTTGTTTCTTTTTTTCCACATCTTTTCATCTCATGAGCTTTTCAACTAACCTTTGCTTTCCTCTGTTCTTCCACAATTTTATTCCCTTTCAAGGTTTTGTTCGAACTGCATGTTAGGTTATTATGCAATTATGTACTTATGTCCAATTACTTTTGATTTCATTGTAAGAGATACTTGTTGTTGCTCTATTGTTACATGTATGGTGGGCTGACATATTCTGCAGAGTGCACTTTATAAAAATGTGCAGGTAACTAAATGAAGAAGCCATCAAGTATGTAGAGTTGATTAAAGCCTTAGAGAGAGTCATGCAAGGACAGGGATGGGACACCCATAGTGCAGGGTGATCTGGTGATTGTGAGTGAGCCTATTATCAGGAATCAGGAGGGAGTGTAGTGGAAATAACAGGGAGGGAAGTCATTGGAACATGATGTGAAAAGTGTTGTTGGTCTCTTAAGGATGGAAGAAGAGTGTGCTGAACTCTTATATGTCAAGTAATATGTGACCAACTGGTGGCTAGGTCAGTTTCAGGCAACAGTGCCTACGGAGTGGTCATTACTGCAAAACCTGCAGGAGAAACATAATAGTACCAGCCTACAGCATGACAACAATATACTGCCACAAAGTGCAAGCAGCTATGCCTCTTGAAGTTAGAAATGCCCCATCGCCAGGAACTTTGGGTGGCAATTTATCACTGTAAGAATATGCAGGATTAGTTGAAGGGAGTGAGAATCCATTCCAAATAATAATCAGAATACTTATCAAGGTAACCCTCCCCGGTCACTAAATTAACCTCTGTTGGCCCCCTGGAAGCTTGGCCCAAAGCTGCCAGGCTTAACTTAGAAGCAATTTGTAAGGTGCAGCACCCAAACAGTAATAAAGTAAAAACACACTACAATACTTTACTTGAATAGAGAATATTTTAACAAATAAAATGTCACCACAACCAATACAATCCAATGCATAGAACCAGAGATATGCATTTTTAAAGCTTAAATTAAAACTAACGCCAAGCACAAAGTTCCAACAAGACTTACCTGGTTGCGCAGGTCCGGGTCAAAGTCCAAAGTTAAGGCCAACCGCGATGGATCACTGTTCAGATACAGGGACCAGGTTCATTGTGGGAAAGTTTACCTTCTGACCTTTATGGAGAAAAAAGTGGCTGTCGACAAGTTGTTGACAGGGCAAGCTGCAACCTGGATCCAAAGCTAGGCTTGACAATGGTGGGCTACTAAGGTCCTGGTGCAGGTGTTGACGAAGGTGAGAAAGGTCAGAGCAGGCGAAGCCCATGTGCAGGAAGGCCTTGATGTTGAAAGATGCTGTTAAGCATCCGCCTCAGCGATGCCATCTTCATTTAAACTTAAAAACCTTTCTGGAACTCAGATCTCCTTCAGAAGGGCAAACCAGCAAATTGAGACAGACTGGCATTTTCACATCATCGATTGTGGCTTCAACAGTAACACCTGTCTCATTCAGTTCTCCAGGTAGAAAGTTTCAGCTTCAACCAGCTTATTCTTTTCTATAGAGATGATTGTTTTAGTGTAACTGAATCTGGCACCCTTGGTGCTTATACAGAGACCATGAAGCAATATTTAGACACTTCATGAAACACTTTGCATCAGTAAATTATATGTTTCCTCTTGTTGAATATATTTTTATAGTAATAAGCTGGACATTCCTGTAGCGTTGTCCCCAGCCCGGGTACTCGCCATTGAAAACGCCACACAAAGCTATGTATTACACGTCTTTATTGTTTAGCATGTACACTAACTCAACATTCTAAACTTGAATTCACTACACCACATTCTAACCCTTACGTCATCATGCCACAGAGTCCTTCAGAATCGAAAGAAGTCCCATCGTTCACATGAAATGACATCTCACTCTCTGTTAAAAAAAATACAATTATTTACAACATATACATATTATAATTCTTCAATGAGTCTTCTTGGTGCTTTTGTAACTAATCTGGATCGTGTCTTTGGAAACTGGGAATCAATAATCAGAGTTTCCAAGATCTGTTTAGGCTGATGAAGGATTAATGGCAGTCTGTACTTCTCCACAGGTTTTCTCTGATCCATGCTCTTCACTGACATTATCTTCTGACGAGCGTTGAGATACCTTTTTGAAGTGCGAGAAATCTCACTTTATATATTTTCCTGAACATTGGACTGTTACTACGTGCCCTTTGCTGGTTACAACTTGAAATGGATCGGCATCAAAGAGAGCATCAGCTTTACATTATTGTGGCTGACTTTTGTCAGCATTGGCCTTCATTTTCTGCTTACAACTCAAGTTGGTTGCATCTGTCTCTGCATCATTTTTGGATCTGATATTGGTCCACTGATGCAACTTAGTCATTATGATCCTCCGGATCATCAGTGTTGCACGGTTTTCACCTGTGGTCAAGTCAGGAGTTAAATTATAAGCTTGTAGAGTTCCAGACAGCCTTGAAGATGAACAGCTTTCTTTAACATACTCATGAAACAGGCATGCTTGGGCATCTCTGATATGTTCAAGGGGAGTGAAGTAGTTTTTGAGGACAGGCAGTTACACAGATGAAAGGTTTCTAATTCTTTTTCAACTCCTTCATCGAGAAGAGGAAACCAGACTCGATCTCTGAGATCTTGTTTAGTGGCAACAATCCCATGATGTCCTTCATGAGCCACTTCAATCACTTGCTGTTACAGACTCTCCAGAATGACAATTCTTGAACCTATCAAGATAATTCCTTCTTGTGCCACTGACAGTTCATCTTTGTCATTTTGTATTTCTGAAACTCACTGTCACTGGCAAGAGGTTGAGTATGTCGATTCAAAGACTTATGTGCAATAACTTTCAGTTTCAGCATGTCAGCAGTCGTAGGTAGGGTACCTAGACAACATATAAGCACTCTTGAGAAATAGTCAGCAGGGTTTTGATCTT
Source organism: Pleurodeles waltl (assembly GCF_031143425.1). NCBI lineage: Eukaryota > Metazoa > Chordata > Amphibia > Caudata > Salamandridae > Pleurodeles > Pleurodeles waltl. Next base: position 905,342,399 of record NC_090443.1, read on the forward strand.
TCCCTGGATGATGCACAATTGTGTAGTTGTACTCTTGCAGTCATAGACCCCAATATTCAATTTGTGGAGGTATCTTTGCTTATGGATTGCCAAAGACAGTTAGCAATGCTTGATAATCTGTCACAAGCATGAAAGGTTTTTAATACAGGAATACATGGAATTGTTTACAAGCCCAAAATACTGCTAAACTTTCTTTTTCAGGTTGTGAATAACTATGTTCAGTCTGCAGCAAACTCTTGCTTGCATAGGCCACAATATGTCTCCGAGCATTTGGCTGTCCGCTGTGTTGTACAAGGATAGAGCCTAACCCGACTGGGCTAGCATCAAGAACAACTTCAGTATGTCACTTTGAATCAAAATATACAATTTTCAAACTTTGCTCTCACTCATTTGACCAGTGAAATTCTTTTTCATCAACTCTCTTAATGGAGCATTCACAGCAGCAAAGTCTTGTCTATATCGTTAATAGTTACTGGCCAATGCAAGAAACAAATGCCACATGGAAACATCTTGTGGGGGCTGGCAGTTGACAACACTTGTAACTTAGCTAGATCAGGTGTCATGCCCCCACCAGAAAAAATATGGCCAAAGAATTTAAGCTTTGTCTTATTGAATTCACATTTCTCAGCATTTAGCTTTAAACCAGCATCAACAAGTAAATCACTTAGGGGCTGATTCTAACCCCGGCGGTCTTCGACCGCCGGGGCGAGGGTCGGCGGGAGCACCGCCGACAGGCCGGCGGTGCCCCGCAGGGCATTCTGACCGCGGCGCTTTGGCCGCGGTCAGAAAGGGTAAACCGGCGGTCTCCCGCCGGTTTACCGCTGCCCTCAGAATCCCCCATGGCGGCGCAGCTTGCTGCGCCGCCATGGGGGATTCTGACCCCCCCTACCGCCATCCTGTTCATGGCGGGAAAGCCGCCATGAACAGGATGGCGGTAGGGGGGGTCGCGGGGCCCCTGGGGGCCCCTGCCGTAAGAGGGCCCCGCAAGGTATTTCAGTGTCTGCCTTGCAGACACTGAAATACGCGACGGGTGCTACTGCACCCGTCGCACCTTCCCACTCCGCCGGCTCGATTACGAGCCGGCATCCTCGTGGGAAGGGAGTTTTTCCCTGGGCTGGCGGGCGGTCTTTTGGAGACCGCCCACCAGCCCAGGGAAAAACTCATAATACCCTCCGCGGTCTTCTGACCGCGGAGCGGTATTATGGGGGCGGAATTCTGGCGGGCGGCCTCCGCCGCCCGCCAGAATTAGAATCACCCCCTTAATGTAAAGCTTTGTCATGTTTCTTCTGTGTAGCCCCAAAAACCAATATGTCATCGCTATAGTTGAACGTATTTACAACAGGATGTATGATACATCTAATGACGTTTTGAAAAATCTCTGCGGCACCAAAACTTAGGCTGCACACATAGAAAGAGGAAAAAGCCTCTCAGGATTGTTTGTGTGCAAATGTGCCAGCATTGGCGCTAGGCTGCCTAAAGGGAGCCAGCACAGGGAGAAAGGACAGGAATGTGCTGTATTGGATAAATGCAACTCATTCCTGCCCTTTCCCTGTGATGTAGCGCGGCAAGGTGACTTGCTGTGCTGCCCTGCTCCAAAAAGCCCATAAATATGGGGCTTAGGGCCAGATGCATCAAAAAGTTTTGCATTCGCAAGCGGTGCAAATTGCAAAATTCCACCGTTTGTGAATGCAAAATCTCCTTTCATGATTTACTAAAGGAATTTGCAGTGCAATTTTAAAGAATCGCAAAAATAGCGATTCCTTAAAATTGCGACTTTATTTAGGGAACAGCAAATTGCGTTTCTCTAAATAGGAAATTGCAAATAGGGAATTCCTATTTCCGATTTTCAAAGCACATGTATCAAGCATTTCCTAAATTGAATTGGGCATTTTGGAAATGCAATTACCACTAAATCCAATTTGGTGGTAAGCATGTGGAATTTTTAAAAATGCATTAGAAATGCATAATTAAAAATTACATGTAGCACACACATGCACCTAGGGCATGTATCCACTTCACATGTAAGCAAATATTTTTTGGGGATGCATCAAAGAGGGCCTTAGGCCCACAGCACCCTGGGGTTTGCATTACCTAATTTGCAAATTCCTAACAGGCCCATAGGGATGAATGGACTCCTGTTCCCTAATTGCGATTCGGTAATAGCAATTGCAAATTTTGATAAATCTCTATTACCGACTCGCAATTTTCATACATCCCATTTTGCATTTCTTACATAGCGATTTCTTAAAATTTGCTATTTAAGAAATGCAAACTGGGAGCTTGATACATCTGGCCCTTAGTGTTTTGTATCAAAACACACTAATATGTGTAGAAAAGGTTGTGATGTACTTGCAATTCTCCTTGAATTCCAACTGATGACCTCCTTTGTTTAAATCAAGGTGAGAGAAGACTTTCACACCATTCAATTGCATTATCATATCAGCAATGTGCGGACCAGGATGTTGTTCTCTTCCAGTTGCCTTGTTGGCTTTACGTATTTCCACACAGTTGAGTACGACTCCTTCACCTTTCAGTTTCAGCATGTCCTTTTTGGGCACTACCATTAGAGGAAAAACCCATGGCGTTGGACCAGTAGAACGCTCAAATTACATCATGCTTAAGTAATGATTTGAGTTCCTTTTCAATAGCTTCCTGTAAATGAAAAGCAATACTTTTGTGTCTCTGAGCAACAGTTCAAACATCTTCATTGACATGCAATTGTACTTTCATTGACATAATGAGGGGAACTGACTTACTATATTGTGATGAGCATTCATATGGTAATTCTAGGGTATCAATCCTATATAAGCAGCCATGCTGAAACTAAGTAGACAGGCACTTGACGCCGTACCTTGAAGTATGTGAATGGGCACTAGCACTGTTTCTTTCTTGTGTTTCATTGTCGCTACAAAAGAACATTTACTTTTCAGAGATGTTGATGCAGCCCATGTGTACACTTCTGTTTTCAATGGCATCTGTTGCGGTAATGGAGACAGTTCATTGTATTCATTTACGCACCTCTGTCGATGATAAAATGTATTGCACAGTCATTTATTTTCATTGTATCTCTTCTCATGCAGCGAGTCCAACATGTGCGCGTTTCTCTTAGGTAAATATCGACACTGCGCAATCATCTTCTTCACTTTCACTTGATACTGATACTGACAAACTTGTCGACAATGATTTAGATGATGATCGACTTCATATGGTGTTGATTTGTCTCAACTAGTATTGCTGCTGGGCCTTGTTGTTGTGCATCAAACATCACACATGCACACACACTTACAAACACCCTCCACCCCTTCACGCACGCACACATTCACACAGACACCCCCACTCACTCGCATACATGCAGACACACACCCCTATTCACTCGCATATATTCACATAGACACTCCCACTCACTTGCATACATGCAGAAACATACCCCTGTTGAGTCGCTCACAGACATGCACTCATACAGCCCTATTCGCACACATACACGCACTCATACACCCCCATTCGCACACATACAGGCACACACGACACATGCACCCAACACTCTGTGCCTCCACCTCCCCCTTTCGGTCAATCACTTACCTTCTCCATTGAAGAGGTCGTCCAGGTGGGGATGAGTCCTGGCGGTCTTGCATCGCCAGCACCACCACGCCAGCAAGACTCCGCCAAGCTGTATTACAGTTCATAATACGGTGGGTGGAGTCTTGCTGCTGTGGCAGTGCTGGCAATGTAAATGCAATCGCCTCTTCGGAGTCGGATTTCTGCCCATAAATCCACAGAAGTCCTCCAATGACTCCTAATATGGCGGTCTGCTGGCTGGCTGAAGTCAAAATGAGGACCATTATCTTTAAAGCTTCATGCATTGTCCACAAGGGATTGCAAAACACTAGGCCGGGAGGAATGAAAGCCTTGTTTCAATGGTATATTCGTTCCAGACAGCTTCAATCATCCAGCCATAACCAAGTAAATGTTACTAAATTCCAAAAGTCAAGATGGGGAGGCATAGCCTTTTGGTGGCCATGTCCAAGCTCTGGAATTCCCTCCCATATTCCATCTCTAACCTCAAGGCCAATACCCCATTCCGTAAGGCTTTAAAAACCTGGCTCTTCACTCTTTAATAGAGGCTCAGGGTTCTTGAGATCATTGTTTTCTACTTCTCTCTTCCTTCCTATTTTCAGGACTAACCGCTTTCAGCATCTTGAAGCCTCTGGTCATTTGTTTGCACTCAATAAATCTTTTTCATTTCATTTCATCATGTTAGTCTCCTTTCTCTGGAAACTATGCATGATTTCCCAAATAATTATTACTTGTTTTTGTATAATACTTCATAGCACGCTTTATCTGTTCCCTGCTGCCTTTAAAAACAAGTGTTATAATTACCCAGTTTGATGGACCTCAAATTATCGACCTAGGTTTATCAACCAAGGGAGTTATGAGGGTTAATACTTCACTGCTCTGAATCAAACTTGTGACCTGCAGATCTCAATGTTTCGGAGATGCACATTCAACTCACTGAACCTTGTACATCCCACTTCCTGAATTTTAAATCAAGATCTTTGGTGACTACGACTTTCAAAAGTGCACCTTTTACATTCACATTAAGGCATATAACAAGTGATTAGTCATAGTTTGTACATCACTATGTTGAAATATACTCCTTTCTGGGCACAGTCTGCCATCACGCTGAGCTGATCTATTTTAGACATTGTTGTTCAGAAGTTCCACTTTCTCCACTGGGATCTACAAAGCAGGCAGCATCTCATCAATTTCCCTGCCAACACCATACTGTTTACCCATCAGAATCACTACATGAGATTTGCATCAAGCATTTGAAATACAAATTTACAAAAGATGAAGAAAAATCTGTTTTTCCATGCCTTTCCACAAAGTGCTCTGCCCTGGGGAGCATTAACGCAGATACGCATGGAAGCTTGTGAAAAAATTAGCAGAATATTGTCTTGCTTGCCAACAGCGAACTACAATGTGTTCGGGTAACAGAGCGGTCTTACGAGGTGACCATTGCTCAATCTCTCTGTACATCTGCATGAGTAGGAGCCAAATCACTGTAAAACGTTTTTGTGGCTTATTAAAACTGAATCCGTATTACATGAAGTACCCCAGGGGAGCAACAGGAATGTCCACCCACTTTCTGTGCCCCAGGGCACTTTATTATTACAGAAGGGTCCAAACACACTTGTGTGGCCCCTTCTTTAATACAGATGGTGGTGTTGCATATATTGGGCCAGCACTATATTAAGGGGATGTCTCCTCATTTGCATCAGGTTGTGGCACCATTCATGTGAGGAAATACTGGCCCTCATTACAACCCTGGCGGTAAATGACGCTTACCGCTGTGCAGAAGACCGCCAACATACCGCTGCGGCCGCGGAATTCCGCTACAGCTATTACGACCCACAGCTCGAAATCCGCCATAATACAGACACCCACAAGTCCGCCACCCCAAAGGTCAGTGATAAACTGGCGATAACAAAACCGACACCGTCACGCCAACAGGAATAGGCCCACACTATCATGACCCACGAATCCGCGCGGCGGTCTTTCAACCGCGGTATCCCATTGGCGGTACACACTGCCACGCTCAAAATACACACACATTTACAAAACACAACCACATTGGACAATTCGAAATACACACACCTGACACACATACACACACCACACCCACACACCCAATCCAATATAAAACACACACCCACATCACCCACAAACCCTTGCTACCAGAATTCTGATACCACGCCAGAGAGAGACACCACCATAAACAACACCAGCATCCACAGACACACAAGACCATCACTTACACAACATCCACGCACCTCAAACAACACACAACAACATATCCCCTCACACATCACAACAGACACCACCTCACACATCACCCACACCACATCATGGCACCTCAACGACACCCCAGGTTCTCTGAGGGGGAGCTCAGGGTCATGGTGGAGGAAATCGTCCAGGTAGAGCCACAGCTATTCGGATCACAGGTGCAGCACACCTCCATTGCAAGGAAGATGGAGCTATGGAGCAGAATCATCAACAGGGTCAACGCAGTGGGACAGCACCCCAGAACACGGGATGACATCAGGAAGAGGTGGAACGACCTACGGGAGAAGGTGTGTTCCGTGGTCTCCAGACACCAGATTGCTGTACAGAGGCCTGGCGGTGGACCCCCACCTCCTCTCCCACAACTAACAACATGGGAGGAGCAGGTCTTGGCAATACTGCATCCTGAGGGCCTCGCAGGAGTTGCCAGAGGACTGGACACTGGTAAGTCAAAGCTTTACTATTATATCCCCCACCCTACCTGCATGCCATCACATACTCCCACCCTCACCCTCACCCCCATCACTCCAACACCTCACATATGCCCCACTATCACAACCCACCCATCCCAACACCAAGCCCTGCATGCAACACCAAAGCATGGACAACCATCACCAAAGCATGTTGTGAGAAACTGGGGCTGATTGCAGAGGCCCACTAACTTTTTGCCCCCATTTTCCACTTTATGCTGGTGTTTTCCTGACTCTGATGGTGCCCTGGGTACTGCTAACCAGTCCCAGGGCCTGTGCTCTGTGTAAAATGGATATGCAAATTAGGCTAATTATAATTGGCTAAGTTAACCTACCTATAAGTCCCTAGTATATGGTAGGGCATGTAGGTTTAGGGACCACAGCATAGGTGGTGCACACCTAGGTGCATTGCTGAGGTGCCCAGTGTCATTTTAAAAGCAAGCCTGCCTTGCTGGCTGCTTTTAAATTAAAGTTATATGCAAATTCGACTTTGGAATTAAAGGTACTTCCAAAGTCTTAAACTACCTTATTTTTACATATAAGTCACCCCTAAGGTGTGCCCTATGTGCCCCTAGGGCTGGGTGCCATGTAACTATAAGCAGGGACTTTATAAAAATAGATTTATAAGCCCTGGTGAGGTAAAAACAGCCAAATTCGTTTTTCCCTCATTGAAGTAAATGGCCTTCATAGGCTAGAATGGGCAGACTTTATTTAAAATTTTAAAGTCTCCTTAAATGTTACATACCAAGAATTTGGTATCAAATTGATTGTTATAATAAATCCCACAACTTCCAGTTGTTGGATTTAATATAACTAGTGCAGGTAAAAAGTTTAGACGTTACCTAAAAAGTTGCCAATTTCAGCTCTGCATTGTTTTTGCTGCTGTGCTCTGATTGGCCAGCCTGCAGCAGCTTCTGCCAGGCTACTTTAATGAGGTGTGAAGTGGCCTGACTTCACACAAAGGAATGTGCTTGGGGGAGAGAATCTCCCCTCAGCAGATGGGGAAGCAGGAAGGGGGAGGGCTGCCAAACTGGTCTTCAAAGGCAGAGAAGGACATCTGGAGCACCCAGCAACACCCCCACATCCTGCAACCCCAGACAGCTAGGTGCCCCCTTGATTAGATTAGGAGAGGGCAGGAGAGGGGTGTGTTTATGATTTTTAGCCACACCAGTGGGTGGGCTCAGCCAGATCTCTCCTCCAAAAATCAGATTCATCCATTTTGGATTTTTAGAGACTATTGCCTTCTGGGATGGATTTTTGCCACACTTCCCAGGAAGTGGTCATCACAGGGGGACGACCCTGTCCCTGATTGGAGGACCAGGGCCCCCCTGCTTTTCACCCAGGAGCAAGGATAAAACTGGCAGACCTGCACCCACGCCTCAGATCCCCACCAAATTTCAAGAAGAAAGAACTACAAGGAGAAGAAGGACTGCCCTGCTGGACCCCTGGCCTGCACCTGGACCCTGCACTCAGAAAGACTGCACCAGCTGCACACTTGGGCTTCACCACAAGAAGGACTTTGCCTGGCTTCCACTGGTTCAAGGAGGGACTCCCTGTTTGCTACAGGTGAAAAATTGCTAACCAGAGTCCCCTGCACCAACTCCTGAAAAAGTGACCAGCTGACCACTGCCCAGTGGCCAAAAAGGAGTTTGCGCCAGGTGCACTCTGGGAGTTGAAGTCCGCACTTCCCAAGGACCATCACAGAACTTCTGGACCCTTGGGGTGAGCTGTGGACCCCAAAAGAACCTTAAAAGAACATCTGGGTGAAGCCCCAGAAGTTTGGAAAAGATTGGAGAAATTTTAGAAAAAAGCTCCATAAAGTGACCGACTCGACGCGGAAATTCTAGCCGGCTTGCCTCAACCGCGACCCGGCCTGACTTCGTGGTTCGTCCCGGTCAAGAAAAACATCCGAAAAAAAGACTAAGTCCGAACGTAAAAAGTTGACCGGGACCTTCCAGCCATCGTATCCGAGAAGGGCTCCACGGACGTCGGATCAAGATCCAGGTTTACCCCGGTCGAAGGATTTTCATCTCGAAAAAACGACTAAGTCCGAAGGTAAAAATCACCACCGAGGAAACCGACTTCGCGTATCCGGACAAGGGCTCCAGGAGGTCGGATCCAACTGGCAGGTTCGTCCCGGGGAAGAAAAACATCGAAAAAGAGACTAAGTCAGAAGGTAACTTTTTGACCGAGGCCTCCCGCGACTTGTAGCCGAGCAGGGCTCCATCGCGGTCGGCCTGAAAGTTTGACTTTGCCCCGGTCCTGGTGCAACCAGATGACCCGATTGGCGCTTTTCGTTTCTGAGCGCTAGAAAATAATAATACTTTAAAAATTCATATCTCCGGTTCCCCTGAACCGATTTTAATCGTTTTTGTGTCATTTTAAAGATAAAAATATAAGCTATTTTTATAAATTGGTTTTGGATTTTTAAACTGTTTCCTGTGTTTTATTTGATTACTGTTTTGTGATATTTGAATGCTTTACACTTTGTCTCCTAAGTTAAGCCTTGACGCTCGATGCTAAGCTACCAAGGGTAGAGCTGGGATTAATTTACTGAGACCTAACTGTACTTTTGTGGAGGTTTGTGGCTTGTTGCTAGGTGTAGGTACCTACCTGCCCTATCAATAACCCATTTTCCAACATAATTGGAAGCAGCGACGGGATCCTGTACTTGTGTTCAATATCACGTTACAGTTTTAGATAAAACAAATTAAAAATCCTTTAAATTGTCCTAGTGCAAAAATTGTTTTTAATTTTTAATTTTAAATTTTTTTTTTAAATTAATTTGGATTAATTTCAATTATTGAATTTTTGTAATTTTTCTAAATTCTTGTTTCCAATTTTTGCAAAAAGTTTTTGTTGACACAAAACTAGGGAACCATGGAGCTTGATCTGGCTAGCCTACCCACACTGACAGTAGTCCAGCTTAGGGGGTTGTGTATTGAGAGGGGGTTGCCTGCAACCACTAATCTCAGGAAGGAAATCCTGATTAAATCCCTGACAGCATGGGCTGAGGCCCAAGAGGTAGAGACAGAGGAAGCTCCAGAGGAGGAACCAAAAGAGGATGATGCTAACTCTAACCAGTCAGGGGAGGAAAGGCATCAGACCCCAAGTGAGGAAGAGGAGGAACGGTCCTCACTGGACACAGTCACTAGGGGCAGACCCAAAGCTAGTGGTAGGAAGAGGGTCCTTTCAGGAGGAGAGAACCCATCCATCAGGGAGAGAGAGCTGGAAGCCCAGCTAGCCTACATAGCTTTGGAGGCAGATAAGCTTGCCCTAGAAAAAAAGAAGTGGGCAAGCAAAGAAAAAAAAGATGGAAGCAGCGAGAAAGAAACTGAGGTGTCCCTGGGTGGGGGTTTTGCCCCCAGATTACCCAAAGGGGTGGTTCCTGCCTATGTAGAGGGGGATGACATCGATAAGTGGCTGGGGGCCTTTGAGAGGGCCCTCCAGATGAGGAAAGTCAAGCCTCAGTACTGGGGTTCACTCCTTTGGGAGTTAGTTCCCAACTCTGGGAGGGATAGGCTCCTAACCATGAGTGGGGAGGATGCAGACTCATACCCCAGTATGAAGAGATGCTTGACTAAAAAGTTTGGTCTAACCCCAGAGCAGTATAGGCTTAAGTTTAGGGACACCCAAAAGACAAGCACCCAGTCCTGGGTGGACTTTGTGGACATTTCAGTGAAAGCACTGGAGGGCTGGATTATTGGCAACAAAGTAAATACTTATGAGGGGTTATACAATCTGATCATGAGAGAGCACATCTTGACCAATTGTATCCAAGAAAGGTTACGCCAGCATCTAGTGGACTCTAAGCTGACCAACCCTAGAGAGCTAGGGGAGGCAGCTGATGAGTGGTTGAGAACCAGGGTGGTTGTCAAGTCCCAGGGGGGAGACTCCAAGAAGGGGGGGACAGGTCCCCAAAAACCTAAGGAGGGAGGTGGTAAGCCCACCACAGAGACTCCCTCTGTACCCCAGAACCCTAAGAAGGGGGAGAGTAAATCCCACTCCCAATCTGACATGCAGAGACAGGGAGACCCAGGGTTAAAAAAGCTCTTGGACAGTAGGGCTTGCTTTGACTGTCAGCAGACAGGTCACTTCAGAGGAGATGCAGCCTGTCCAAAGAAAGTGGTTAGCACTGGGCTGTCCAGTGTAGCCATAGAGGAGGATTCCTCAGATGATGAAGTCCTCCTAGCATTGTGCTGGGAGACAGGACCAGATGGTAAGCTGGTGATCCCTGAGGGTGGGAGTAGGCACTTCCACCACATTCAAGTGAATGGGATCCCTACCACTGGCCTGAGAGACACCTGTGCCAGTCACACTGTAGTGAGTGACCGGTTAGTGACCCCAGACATGTATGTCCCAGGAAAGACAAAGAAAGTCAGGATAGCCACAGGGGAGGTCACCTCCAAACCTGTAGCCATAGTGCCCCTAGAGAGGGAGGGTATCCTTGACTGGATTAGGGTGGTAGTCAGTGCTGACCTTCCCCTAGATTGTATCCTGGGCAATGACCTCCCAGAGGTGAGTCTGGTCACAGATGGGGTGGTCGCCCAGGGCGCCCCCCCAACCCAAAGTCCTGGGGAGTCAGTCCCTACAGTTAGGAGACAGGGGTCCCCAAGAAAAGGAAAGAAGAAAAGGAAGGGTAGGCCACTCTTAAAGAGAGTTCCAGGGAGCCAAAGGCCTTCTGCCCCAGTAGGGGGGGAGCCCAGAGTTGGCACTGGTGAGGCCTCACCTGACCCCAAGGAAGTCCTGAGTAGTCAGGCAGCTGTCCAGATGCAAGGTGTTGCCCCTGCACTGACAGAAGGGAGAGTGGAAGGAGGGTGTCTGCCACAGGAGGTGGTAGCCCCCCACTCTAGACAGCAAGAGGGGTGCCAGGACCCCAAAGATGCCCCTAAAGCAGCTCAGCCACCTGTCAGTGGAGAGCTTAGGGTGTGGTTCTGGGTACTGACAGCTGTCAGTAGCCTCTGCTGGGTGCTAGCCTTCCTGGCAGCACTGTACTTGGCCTGGGAGGCAGACCCCAAGGCCAATAGCAAAGTAGGCCCCCTGACCCTGTTGGTCATGGTGGGGTTGCTCAAGTGTTGGGTGACCTCTTTGGGTAAGCTAGGTCTTGCCCTAGCAAAGTTAGGAGTAGGGGAGGTGGGCACCTCACTACCCAAGTTGGCAGAAAGAGAGGAGGAAGACCCCCCTAGAGGGAAGTTTCAGTTTGGGTTGGGTCCTTTTACTGTTGGGATGGCTTCACTACCCAGAGGGAGTGACCCTGACAGGAGGATATAAGGCAGAGTAGGCCCTGCAAAGGGACAGCCAGTTTTCTTCACTGTCTTCCTCGCCTAACAAGCCAGGAAGACTCTCCCAGGGTTGGGCTGAGTCTCCTGGGCGTGTGGGCTGGGGGGGGTTGTGTGAGAAACTGGGGCTGATTGCAGAGGCCCACTAACTTTTTGCCCCCATTTTCCACTTTATGCTGGTGTTTTCCTGACTCTGATGGTGCCCTGGGTACTGCTAACCAGTCCCAGGGCCTGTGCTCTGTGTAAAATGGATATGCAAATTAGGCTAATTATAATTGGCTAAGTTAACCTACCTATAAGTCCCTAGTATATGGTAGGGCATGTAGGTTTAGGGACCACAGCATAGGTGGTGCACACCTAGGTGCATTGCTGAGGTGCCCAGTGTCATTTTAAAAGCAAGCCTGCCTTGCTGGCTGCTTTTAAATTAAAGTTATATGCAAATTCGACTTTGGAATTAAAGGTACTTCCAAAGTCTTAAACTACCTTATTTTTACATATAAGTCACCCCTAAGGTGTGCCCTATGTGCCCCTAGGGCTGGGTGCCATGTAACTATAAGCAGGGACTTTATAAAAATAGATTTATAAGCCCTGGTGAGGTAAAAACAGCCAAATTCGTTTTTCCCTCATTGAAGTAAATGGCCTTCATAGGCTAGAATGGGCAGACTTTATTTAAAATTTTAAAGTCTCCTTAAATGTTACATACCAAGAATTTGGTATCAAATTGATTGTTATAATAAATCCCACAACTTCCAGTTGTTGGATTTAATATAACTAGTGCAGGTAAAAAGTTTAGACGTTACCTAAAAAGTTGCCAATTTCAGCTCTGCATTGTTTTTGCTGCTGTGCTCTGATTGGCCAGCCTGCAGCAGCTTCTGCCAGGCTACTTTAATGAGGTGTGAAGTGGCCTGACTTCACACAAAGGAATGTGCTTGGGGGAGAGAATCTCCCCTCAGCAGATGGGGAAGCAGGAAGGGGGAGGGCTGCCAAACTGGTCTTCAAAGGCAGAGAAGGACATCTGGAGCACCCAGCAACACCCCCACATCCTGCAACCCCAGACAGCTAGGTGCCCCCTTGATTAGATTAGGAGAGGGCAGGAGAGGGGTGTGTTTATGATTTTTAGCCACACCAGTGGGTGGGCTCAGCCAGATCTCTCCTCCAAAAATCAGATTCATCCATTTTGGATTTTTAGAGACTATTGCCTTCTGGGATGGATTTTTGCCACACTTCCCAGGAAGTGGTCATCACAGGGGGACGACCCTGTCCCTGATTGGAGGACCAGGGCCCCCCTGTTTTTCACCCAGGAGCAAGGATAAAACTGGCAGACCTGCACCCACGCCTCAGATCCCCACCAAATTTCAAGAAGAAAGAACTACAAGGAGAAGAAGGACTGCCCTGCTGGACCCCTGGCCTGCACCTGGACCCTGCACTCAGAAAGACTGCACCAGCTGCACACTTGGGCTTCACCACAAGAAGGACTTTGCCTGGCTTCCACTGGTTCAAGGAGGGACTCCCTGTTTGCTACAGGTGAAAAATTGCTAACCAGAGTCCCCTGCACCAACTCCTGAAAAAGTGACCAGCTGACCACTGCCCAGTGGCCAAAAAGGAGTTTGCGCCAGGTGCACTCTGGGAGTTGAAGTCCGCACTTCCCAAGGACCATCACAGAACTTCTGGACCCTTGGGGTGAGCTGTGGACCCCAAAAGAACCTTAAAAGAACATCTGGGTGAAGCCCCAGAAGTTTGGAAAAGATTGGAGAAATTTTAGAAAAAAGCTCCATAAAGTGACCGACTCGACGCGGAAATTCTAGCCGGCTTGCCTCAACCGCGACCCGGCCTGACTTCGTGGTTCGTCCCGGTCAAGAAAAACATCAGAAAAAAAGACTAAGTCCGAACGTAAAAAGTTGACCGGGACCTTCCAGCCATCGTATCCGAGAAGGGCTCCACGGACGTCGGATCAAGATCCAGGTTTACCCCGGTCGAAGGATTTTCATCTCGAAAAAACGACTAAGTCCGAAGGTAAAAATCACCACCGAGGAAACCGACTTCGCGTATCCGGACAAGGGCTCCAGGAGGTCGGATCCAACTGGCAGGTTCGTCCCGGGGAAGAAAAACATCGAAAAAGAGACTAAGTCAGAAGGTAACTTTTTGACCGAGGCCTCCCGCGACTTGTAGCCGAGCAGGGCTCCATCGCGGTCGGCCTGAAAGTTTGACTTTGCCCCGGTCCTGGTGCAACCAGATGACCCGATTGGCGCTTTTCGTTTCTGAGCGCTAGAAAATAATAATACTTTAAAAATTCATATCTCCGGTTCCCCTGAACCGATTTTAATCGTTTTTGTGTCATTTTAAAGATAAAAATATAAGCTATTTTTATAAATTGGTTTTGGATTTTTAAACTGTTTCCTGTGTTTTATTTGATTACTGTTTTGTGATATTTGAATGCTTTACACTTTGTCTCCTAAGTTAAGCCTTGACGCTCGATGCTAAGCTACCAAGGGTAGAGCTGGGATTAATTTACTGAGACCTAACTGTACTTTTGTGGAGGTTTGTGGCTTGTTGCTAGGTGTAGGTACCTACCTGCCCTATCAATAACCCATTTTCCAACACATGTCCACTACAGATACCCACACAGACCCCAAACCAAATATCACAAAAGGACCAAGACAAGAATGCAAGCACTGGAATACAGGGTCACTCACCCATTGCACACAATGGCACACACAGATGCAATAATCATGCCTTTACACCCCTGCAGGACCCCAACCCAATGTCAGCGGACAGGAGGTACCAGACATATCCAGCCCCCACCCCAGAAGAGACCCACAGTGGTGACAGCAGCTCTGCACAACTGGATCAAGATGACCAGCCCGGCCCATCAGGGACCTCGGGACAGTCGGTTCCCCTGACACTGGCACAAGCCACCAAAGACCCTCCCCCCTCAGGAAACACCAGAACAGCACCCACCCAGCGGGCCCATCTCTCTGTCCCCAGGACACATCAATCAGCAGTGTGTCCACCACCACAGGGAACCCAGGCAAACCCACCAACCCAAGACAATCAGGGACCTGGGGGCAGTGGCAGTGGGCACACGGTTCAGGGGACAGAGGCTCAGGAAAACAGGGAAACTGGGAGGACTGCTGTGCGACAGGGGGAGGACAGGCCCAGGGAGCCCACTCTCCACGAGGCCCTCTCCAACATCATGGGAGCTTACCATCATTTCCAGGAGACAATGGCAACGGTACTGGCCAAGTTTCAGGAGATCCAGCGGCTGCAGGAGGAACACTATCTGGGCATCAGGGAGGACCTGAAGTCCATTAACAACACCCTGGTCACCATTGCAGGGGTGCTGCAAGACCTTGAAAACACCAGGAGGGACACTGTGGCACCACAAGGGGCCCCTGACACTAGCCTGGACGATGACGAGCCCTCCACCTCTGCCGGCACTAGTTGACAGGAGGCACTGCCACAGGAACACAACACCAGCACCCCACCCCCTGCAGATGGAGAACCACCCCGCAAACGGTCCCTGAGATCCAGGAATAAGACAGAGAACATTGCCAAGACCCCCGCCAGGAAATGAGACCCCCCTGAATGTCACCCTTCTGTCCCACTTTGTCACCCTGTCCATCCTTCAACTGCCATTGCTCCACTTCCTATGCCCCTTTGGACAATGCACCTGTGAAACAAATAGACTGGACTCTGCCATGGACATTACTCCACCATCACCCCTGCCCATTTTACAAACCCCTCCACTTATTTGCACAGAAATAAACGCACTTCAATCACAAAACAATATGGAGTCAGTCTGTGCTTTCACAAACGTGTAATTGCAATAACCATGGAATATAGCAATGTCAATTTAATTATTCACATACCGATGTAACACAGCTATAGGGCTGGAGGAAATATAGCAGAGGGCACAAAGTGGGACCCACATCTGTGAAATGGAAAGGCAAAGTGGCAAATCAGGGTCCATACACTGAGTGAAAATGGCAGACTTATGCTAGCTCCAACAATAGCATGAGATGTGGGAGGCAGTGACATCTTCTTACCTGTGTCTCACTGGAAGTATTGCATGATTCTATTGTTTCTGTTGTCAATATCCTCTTCTTCTGCCTCCTCTTCTTCACAGTCCACAGGCTCCACAGCTGCCACAAGACCACCAGCTGGACCATCCTCCTGCAGAAAAGGCACCTGCCGTCGCAAAGCCAGGTTGTGCAGCATGCAGCAGGTCACGATGATCTGGCACACCTTCTTTGGTGAGTAGTTGAGAGAACCACCTGTCATATGGAGGCACCAGAACCTGGCCTTCAGGAGGCCGAAGGTGCGTTCAATCACCCTCCTAGTTTGCCCATGTGCCTCATTGTAGCGTTCCTCTGCCCTTGTCCTGGGATTTCTCACTGGGGTCAGTAGCCATGATAGGTTGGGGTAACCAGAGTCACTTGCAAATGTCGAGGGGCAACTGTTAGACACACACTAACCCGTAGGGACAACCCCATAACCAGACAACTATTCACACTGTATAGGGTCTTGTCCTCACCTATTAGCCACACACGGTGCCTCTGGAGTTGCCCCATCACATAAGGGATGCTGCTATTCCTCAGAATGTAAGCGTCATGCACTGAGCCAGGAAATTTAGCATTCACATGGGAGATGTACTGGTCGGCCAAACACACCATCTGCACATTCATAGAATGGTAGCTCTTCCGGTTTCTGTACACCTGTTCACTCCTGCGAGGGCGTACCAAGGCCACATGTGTCCCATCAATGGCACCTATGATGTTGAGGTATGTCCCAGGGCATAGAAGTCACCTTTCACTGTGGGCAAATCCTCCACCTGAGGGAACACGATGTAGCTGCGCATGTGTTTCAGCAGGGCAGACAACACTCTGGACAACACGTTAGAGAATATTGGCTGGGACATCCCTGATACAATGGCCACTGTTGTTTGTAAGGAACCACTTGACAGGAAATGGAGTACTGACAGGACCTGCACTAGAGGGGGATTCCTGTGGGATGGCGGATAGCTGACATCAGGTCTGGCTCCAACTGGGCCCACAGTTCATAGATTGTTGCACTATCAAGTCTGTAGGTGACTATTACGTGTCTCTCTTCCAACAGCGAGCAGAGAGTCAGCCAACACTGAGGTATCACAAAATGTCATTTGCGCACATTTATTAATCCGCAATATGCCTATTACTGTGTGTATTCAAGGCCTACGTTGATGTGACGCAGTAAAAATTAATGCCATGTGGCCCCCTGAATTGACGGCTGCCTGACCTGTAAGGTGGGATAAGGGGATATGAGGTAACTGCGCTGGCGTTGTACACCGTCGTGGTAGGCAGTCGATAGACTGTGGCGCAATCCTGCATTGGTTAACATTGGACCCTATGGGTCAGAGGAACCAATGACGATGTACGCCGGCGGTGACGGTACGGACCGCCGCGGACGTGACCGCCATTTTCTGTCTGTTCACTCACTTTATACCTGACCTTCAACAGGAGAGGATCTATACTGCAAGTGCTGCTGTGACCTCAGTCTGGAAGCGACGATGGCTCATGTGTCTGGGGGAAGGGCCCCTGCCTTCACTTCGGAGGAGTTGGAGAAACTAGTGGATGGGGTCCTCCCCCAGTACACACAACTTTATGGTCCTCCAGACAAACAGGTGAGTACACTGTGAGCATGCTGCATGGGCAATGCCTGTTTGGAGTGGTGTGGATGGAAGATAAATGAGGGGGGGACTGAGGCCTGCATGTGCGGACGGTGAGTGTATGTGCGTCAGGGCAAGGGTGGGAACGTGGGCCAATGAGTATGACGGTCCGGACGGGTAAAGATTTTCCTTTTCCCCTGTACTATTCCTCTAGGTCAGCGTCCACCAAAAGAAGGCTATTTGGCGTGCCATCGCCAAGAACGTCTGGATCCTGGGGGTCCACCACAGACAGAGCACCCACTGACATAAAAGATGGGAGGACCTTTGCCGCTGGAGCAAGAATATGGCGGAGGCCCAGCTGGGGATGGCCTCCCAACGTGGGAGGGGTGCCCGTCGCACCATGACCCCCCTGATGTTCCGGATCCTGGCGGTGGAGTATCCGGAGTTTGATGGGCGCTTGAGGGCATCACAGCAGTACACTCTCATTCAGCTGACTCTGCGCGCATTACGAGGTGTCTGGGTCGGGGAGGTGGGCAGTGGGTTCCCCTAGGCCAGGGTGATCTTGGTAGGCAAGGTCCCTTGTGAGGCAGGCTATGTGGCATCCCAACCCCACTAGTGGTTAGTGCCATCTACACCTAGTCAGGCTCCTGTGACTTTCATGTGTGCAGCAATCGGGCTTAGGCCTTGTACCCCATGGGCATGTGATTAATCTAGGAACTATAAGTGCATGGCGTAGTGCAGAGGGCTGCTGTGTCTGTAGTGTCCGCCAATGGTAGTGGTGTTGCATGCATCGAACATGTCTTTCTTCTGTCTTTCCCCCCCTTTTTGTGGTCTCCCTGTTCTTGTGTGCAAAAGCATCATCAGGCGGCGGAGCATTGGCACCGGAGCAGGAGGGAGCTGCATCCCACTTGGCCCTGGAGGGCGAAACAATGGAGTCTGAAGCCACCAGTGGGACGGAGGGCAAGGGGAGCTCCACGGCTGAGACAGGAGCAGACAGCAGTGACAGCTACTCCTCCTCTGATAGGAGCTCCCTTGCGGTGGCGGGCCCCTCTGTGCCCCCCGCATCAACAGGTACAGCCGCCACCCCCCCACCAGCACTGCCCTCCCAGCAGCCCCTCAGCGTGTGTCCCGTGCCTGCTCACCCAGGAGAGTGGGCATCTCCTTCACCCCAGGCACCTCAGGCCCTGCCCCAGTCAGCCCTGCTGCCCTCAGTGAGGAGGCTATTGACCTCCTGAGATCCCTCACTGTTGGGCAGTCTACCATTCTGAATGCCATCTAGGGTGTTGAGAGGCATTTGCAACAAACAAATGCATACCTGGAGGGCATTCATTCTGGCCAGGCAGCCCAACAGAGAGCATTTCAGGCTCTGGCCTCAGCACTGATGGCAGCCATTGTCCCTGTGTCCAGCCTCCCCCCTCCAACTTCCTCCACCCAGACCCAATCCCCTGTACCTCAGTCTATCCCAAGCACACCATCAGACCAGCATGCACACACATCAACACACAAGGGTGGCTCAGGCAAACATAAGCACCACACATCCCACAGGCACTCACACAAGCATCATACCCATAAACCAACATTCACTGCCTCCACTGTGTCCCCCTCCTCCACGTCTCCCTCCTCCTTCCCAGTCTCGTCTCCACTAACACCTGCATGCACTACATCCTCAGCCACTACCTCCATCACCAGCACGCCCTTCACCACACACCGCTCACGTGCACTCACCACCCCCACAACCATTCACACATCCCCTCTGTCCTCTCCCAGTGTGCCTGTGATCCCTCCTCTCAAAGTACACAAACGCAGGCACACACCCACCCAACAGCCATCCACCTCACAACAGCCTCCAGCCCATGCATCTTCACCCACATTCAGCAGACGAACACCTCCGACAACCACTACCTCTACCTCCACTCCCAAACCCCCTCCATCTACCCGTCCCAGTGTGTCTAAAAAACTTTTCCTGGCTAATATTGACCTCTTCCCTACACCTCCCCCCCGACTTTCCCCTAGGGCCATGCTTTCCAGGTCCCAGCCCAGCACCTCAGCCACCACATCCCCAGGCACAGTGGTGCCAGCAACTGCGGGGTCATGGAGTACGCCAACCATCAGGGCTGCCAGTGTGCCACGTAGTGAGGGCAAGGACATTCTGCCACCTGCCAAGGTAAAAAAGGTGCCCACATCCCGGAGGGAGAAGCCGAATACACCTGCCACCAAGGGGTCAGGGAAAACAAAAGGGGATAGTGGCAAGACAGCTGTGCCACCATCAAAGGTTGGGAAGGGCCAAAAACTGAAGGGCAGGTCAGGAGAGGGCATGGTGGCTAGGACTGAGGGACCAGTGTCACACCTTCTGTCCACGTCGATGCCAACCTGTGCGGCGGAGAACACCGCCACCTGCACCACCACAGACCCCGCCGCCAGCACCGCCGCCACAGACCCCGCAGCCAGCACCTCCGCCACAGACCCCGCAGCCAGCACCACCGCGACTGACACCGCCGCAGGCACCGCCGCCACAGACCCCACCACCAGCACCGCCGCCACAGACCCCGCAGCCAGCACCGCCGCGACTGACACGGCCGCAAGCACTGCCAGTGGCCCCGCGACACCCTCAGACAGTGGCACCACCACAGACATGGCTACCATCCCCAGGGGCAGTCGTCCAAGGCTGGTGGTGAGTTCCAGGACCCTGGGCAACTTCCATGAAGCCTCACTGTCATCAAAGTTGTCACCTGCATATGGAATGCGAAGCCACAGCAGTGTGGGGTATGTCTCTGCCTCCATGGCGTATCATCCTACCTGTACCTCGGCAATCTCATGGCACACACACCCAGGCGAGTGTATTGTTCTGGCCACAATGCACGTGGAGCACTCTGGGCACAAAGCCCCCTCCAGAACCAGTGGAGAAAGGCA
Source organism: Pleurodeles waltl (assembly GCF_031143425.1). Classification (NCBI taxonomy): domain Eukaryota; kingdom Metazoa; phylum Chordata; class Amphibia; order Caudata; family Salamandridae; genus Pleurodeles; species Pleurodeles waltl. Next base: position 905,362,543 of record NC_090443.1, read on the forward strand.
TCCACCACCTAAGTCCTTGGCAGGATGAAGCACTCGGGGCACAAAGCCCCCTCCAGAACCAGTGGAGAAAGGCATCCACCACCTCAGTCCTTGGCAGGATGAAGCACTCTGGGCACAAAGCCCCCTCCAGAACCAGTGGAGTATCTCATCCACTACCTCAGTCCTTGGCAGGATGAAGCACTCTGGGCACAAAGCCCCCTCCAGAACCAGTGGATAAAGGCATCCACTACCTCAGTCCTTGGCAGGATGAAGCACTCTGGGCACAAAGCCCCCTCCAGAACCAGTGGAGAAAGGCATCCACTACCTCAGTCCTTGGCAGGATGAAGCACTCTGGACACAAAGCCCCCTCCAGAACCAGTGGAGAAAGGCATCCACCACCTCAGTCCTTGGCAGGATGAAGCACTCTGGGCACAAAGCCCCCTCCAGAACCAGTGGAGTATCTCATCCACTACCTTAGTCCTTGGCAGGATGAAGCACTCTGGGCACACAGCCCCCTCAGAACCAGTGTAGACTGTTATCCACTTGAGAGACTGTCGCTTTGCACTCCCCAGGATAAAGCAGTGGGCAACCCACCCACTGAAAAGATTTGAGAGACTGTGGCTTTGCACTCCCCAGGATAAAGCAGTGGGCAAACCGCCCACTGAAAAGACTTGGGAGACTGTGGCTTTGCACTCCCCAGGATAAAGCAGTGGGCAAACCGCCCACTGAAAAGACTTGAGAGACTGTGGCTTTGTACTCCACAGGATAAAGCAGTGGGCAAACCGCCCTCTGAAAAGACTTGAGAGACTGTGGCTTTGCACTCCCCAGGATAAAGCAGTGGGCAACCCGCCCACTGAAAAGACTTGAGAGACTGTGGCTTTGCACTCCCCAGGATAAAGCAGTGGGCAAACCACCCACTGGAAGGTCTTGAGAGACTGTGGCTTTGCACTCCCCAGGATACATCAATGAGCATGGAGCCCCCTTGTGGAGCAGTGGCGTCATGCATTCATTAGGCTGAGTTGCCCCCCTCCCACTCCCCCTAAGGTGCCTGTATATTTTCTATGTGATGCCCCTCCAGTGTTCTCTCCGTTTGGAGTCAGGTATCATGTGTGGGCCTCGCCCATGCATTTTGGGCCCAGTGGTCCACGGACGATGATTGGTGCACTATACGGACTTGTGTAGTTGGTGTACATAATTGTATATACTGGATTTTGACTTTTGACTAATGGATTTTTATTGATTACAATCGTTACAATCATTTCCTTTTGTCCTTGCGTTCTTCCAGAGGGGGTGGGGGGGTGTATATGTATTGTTGCAGCATGTATTTGTGTGTATGGTGTTGTGGGTGAGGGTGGGGGTGGGGGTGTTGCCCGTTGCGTGTGTGTGTCACTCTCTTTTCTCTCCCCCTCCCATGTGTTGTAGGTGCAGTACTCACCGTGGTCGTCGCCGCCGTCATTGGAGCTTCTGATAGAGGAGCAGGAAGATCATCGCCGGCAGTATCTGCAATTCGGGTTCCATGGCGTCCTGGCTCCTCGTGGGGTGTGGAGAGGTGAGGGTTTTCCCTTCTGTGTACTGTTTCCACCGTGTTTTTATTCGCGTTGGTTCCGCCCCGGAAAAGGTGGCGGATAGGCGTGTTTTGATAGGGTGGGCAGTACATTGTCTCCCGCCTGTCTGTTGGCAGTGTCCGCCGTGCTGTTTGTTTGTACCGCCTTGGCGGTCGGAGTTTTAAAGTGGCTGGCTATGTTGGCGGTTTCCGCCACGGTCATAATCCCATATTTTTTTTTGCCGGCCGGTTGGCAGTATTACCGTCACTTTAACACCGACCGCCAGGGTTGTAATGAGGGCCACTGTGTCTCTGTGCTAGTGCCACATTATGCAAGTGGACGCAGAGGCAAAGAGGTCACCAGGAGGCGCACTGGCTTTGTGCCTCAGAGAAAGGTGGTGCACAGCCAGTGCACCCCCTGAGGGCAGCCCTCTGGAGAGGGTAGGGGGTGTCCAATGGACTCCCCCTGCTCCTATGTGCAGAAGGATCTCTATTCCCCTTTGAAAAGTAGGTACAGCCTGTATTGTGAAAGACGATGCAGTTGCTTCAAAGAGGTGCTCCTCCTTTCACTCATGCACTGTCTCCAGGGAATGTGCGCATTTGGGTGCCCAGGGGGCAGTGCACGGATTGCAGTAAGAGATACTGTGTGTGTCCAACATACTTTGTTAATGATGTGCCCAGGCAAAGACCAAGGCAGTGCACCCTTTCTATATTACACACCTCGATGCACAGTTCTCTATAGTAATTTTATGCCTGGTGTAAGACTTGTGCATCATTTGAAAAATGGTGAATAACACACTAAGGGGCATATTTATACTTTTTGGTGCAAAACTGCACTAACAGTTTTGCATCAAAAGGTTTTGCACCAGCTTGCACCATTCTTGAGCGCCAGCCGGGCACCATATTTATGGACTGGTGCAAGCCGCCGCAAAGGGTAGGCTAGCGTAAAAACAAATGACGTTAGCTGGGTGGGGGTGGCGGTATGGGAGAAGGGAGTTTTGCACCAAATAATGATGTTAGGCACGTTAGAGTTTAAAAAAATGACTCTAACCAGCCTAGTGTCATTTTCTGATGCAAAACCATCCATACCACATGACACCTGTCATAGAAAAGTCAGGAGTCATGCCCACCACTCCAATGGCCAGCATAGGGGACCAGGGTCCCCTGGGCATGGTCATTGCATGAAGTGCCATGTAGGGGGGCCTATTACAGGGCCCCCAATGGCACTTTAAAAAAAAATACTTACCTGTCCTCACCTATACTTACCTGGGATGGGGTCCCCCATCCTCCACTGCCCCTCTGGTGTGGGTGGGGATGTCCCTGGGGCTTAGGGAGGGCACCTGTGGGCTTATTCCATGGTGTTCCACCATGGAAATAGGCCCACAGGTCCCCTAACACCTGCCCTGACCCAGGCATTAAATAATGGTGCAAAGCAAGCTTTGCACCATTATTTGACACCTCCTCCCCCGTGCATGATTTTAGCACGGGGATAAATATGGCACTAAGGCTGTAGAGTCATTTTTTGCACTGGAATGCCTACCTTGCATCTCATTGATGCAAGGTAGGTTTCCACATCCAAAAAATGACTTTAACTCCATAACTTTGGCACTAGATGGGTCTAGTGCCAAAGTATACATATGGAGTTAGTTTTGCAACAAATATGCGTATAAGTATGCCCCTAATTGTTTGTTTTTCCCATTTTGAGGTGTGCCAACTCAGATGTATGGAATTTGCCCGCTCAAGTTGCACTAAGTTCCGGCTACCTACAATTGTGCAGTCAAAATACATATGATATGCTTGTAATGTACCATTTATACTCCCAATTCCGGCGCCCACAGAGTGCATGCATGAATGGGGATTAGTGGATCTATCTAATGAAGCTTTTTGTGTTCACAAAAGAGGGGGATTAATTGTGCTAAACTTTTAAAAGTCCCAGGTGATATTACATAAACGTTCTTTAAGTCTTCCAGGGTTCAAGATACATGTACAGTTTGAGCCTCAGGATGTTTCCTGGGTTGATAAAGATATCTTAAACTGCAGTGTGGACAGGTTAAAACATCTGATACCATAGTCAAATAGGAATGATCAAGCTTCCATCTACTTCAGTGTGTGAAATGAGGACATTCATCCAAATCATCCTTCGTGTGCAGACATAAATAAGTGTGAGGCCATGATCTTTAGAAGAATACTGAGGCCCAGGTTTAAGAGAGCCTTCCACCATCTAACGACACATTAGCATACTTTTTTTGACGCTAATGTTTCATTTGATGGCCAAAAATGCTGCGCCAGATGTACAAAGTGGTGCGATGCATGCATTGCACCACTTTGTAACCCATTGTGTCAAATTATGCCTGCACCAGGCATAATGTTTGCAAGGGGGGCTTTCCCGATTAGGGTGGGCAAAATAATGGCAGCATTTTTTTGGGCATTTTTAATAAAGAGCAGGCGTTAAAAGGAGGCATCCTATTATTTATAATGAGCCCCTATGTATTGTTCAGGGTTAGCACCAAAAGTCTGGCCCTAACCCTGAACAGTATATCAATAGTGTCAAAATTCTGATGCTATTGCCCCTACCCGGCGCCTTGATGCGCCAAATTTTAAATATGGCGCTCACATGGTGGCTGTAGTGGGGCGCTAAGGGGTGCAAGGAAAGTGGCACCGCACTGGGTGCAGCGCCACTTTTCTTAAATCTGCCCCTATGTGTCTCAATGTTGAGTTGAACTAACTATCGAAAACAGAGAGACAAACTAGGGAGATAACACATTTTTGTGGAAGAAAAAAAACAATTATTTGTGGAACGTGGTAAGTATTTCTCAAAAGATTGGAGACCCAGATTTGATGGAATAACTTAATAAATATGGGATACTCACCCTACAGAAACGTTGACAGCAGCCCCTTGGGAGATCCCTAGGGATGTCAGTTCAACCACAACTGCAGCTCAGAAGGTAGGGGCGAAAAAGGAGGTCTGCAGCTTGTCTGCATTGTTGAGGCTTGGAGACAAACAACATTTAGGTGATTCCCTGTAATGATATCCCAATGTGTGACATCGCTAATTGATACTCAATATTATGAATGACTAATGTGTACTCCAGCTAGGTAAAAAGGCAGATTGCCTAACCATGTTACAGGCCATCAGCGATGCCATAACATTAGCAGCAAAGCAATTCAGGTGAACAGGGATGTGATTCTGAGGACCTGTCTGAGCTTAAATCACTTTTGGAATACTAGGTCAGAAACGCAATTTCCCAAAAATGTAATTTAGGGGAGAATGCCTACACTCCTTTTGTGGTTTAATTACCACTCATAAGAAAGACTTGCAAGTGGAAGTTGCCATATTGGTTTAGAGTCCCAACGGAATTGATGAAGAGGAGAAATTGAAGTGATCTGACGGTTTCAGCAAAAGAGTGCTTGCTCACAAACTAAGGAGATGTGAATCGATTTATCAAGGGCTATCAAACTGCTATATCCATTATATAGCCACTAGTTATTAGAAGGCCGTATAGCTTTAAAGCAAAAAAATGAATGTGCAAGCAGCAGGTTGGTTTGACTGCAAAACAAAAAAGTAAGATCTTCAGTACCATGTCAGGAAGGGCAGCAAAGCAGAGGAAATCAAGACGATAAGAAAATATAACAAAAAGGAGTGCCGTAACAGGAGATGGCACTCAATCAATCAATTATTTAATCAGTCATCTTTATTCGATTATTAGAAAATAATCATAAAAGTACATAAAAACATAATAAATAAGAACAATAAAGGAGCGAGTGATTGTTAAGTGTATTAAGAACAAGACGGAACAATAAAATTGACAAAACGATTCTGTAAAATTGCATTGCACAAATAACACAAAAAGTCACTTACCTCATAAAATTGATGCTATTAGAGCAGCAGACATTTACTATACCGTATGAATGGCTGATTTTAGGAAAAAGCCATCTGTAATATTCACCTCAGGCGAAGAAAGGACTCGAAATTAGCATAAAGCTGATCTACATCTATGAAAACCCAATTTTGTTCAGAAGAGGCATCAAATATTGACAAGTAAAGGGCTCATAATGTTTGCAAAAAAGTGAAATTTAACAAAGGTTGTGAAGATATTTAATTGCATGGGCAGACACGGATTGAAGCTGTTTCACATTGTCGCAATAGAAAAGATAAATGGAAGCGAATACAGTCCCGTTTTAATTTAGTAAGAAAAGCTCATTCTCATGTATGTATTACAGTATCAAGATAGGTTTCAAACCCCCGTGTGGTCTGGATCACTGCATAGCCCCTAATAAGTATTTTGAAGTTCCACAGCTTCTGTCTCCGACTGCCTAGCATTCAGAAAGGACTGCTTCATCCATATTTTATTTTTAGCAGATATAGAGCTAGGGGATGTAAATAAAGAGATTCTACCCAGTGCACTCGGGTGGTCATAATGTAATGAAACCAGGAAATCTTGTGACTGCAATCGCAGGATGTCCAATCTTCAATTATGTCTTTGTTTAGGGATGCACACTTGTCATTCCATACTGAGATCCAAATTAACAGAGGAGCTAGCTTAACTGAATACCCCACATACTGAGTCCCCAGCTCCTCGTGTACAAAATAGTTTGGGCTCCTCTGAGAAAGTCTTCAAAGACGTCTACTGAAGATGTTTTCCTCTAACTCACACCCCAAAACCCTCAAAATAGTGAGACAACTCCTATAATTAATTTCTAAGCGAGGGAAATAGGTTAATTGCCAATATTAGACACCAATTAAAGAGTTACTATTGCTTGTGAGAAACACCTTCTTTTGAGTGAGGCATGGTAGCTATATGCTCGGTGGCTGGAAGGGTTCTCTCAAGTTTGTGTCTAGGTCCAAACTCTCCATGAAAAATACAAATTATTCAATAAGCTTTTTCAGTCTGTTGGCGGTATGAGATAACAAAACCACATCGTCTGCATACAACACACAGACAAACTTGTTCTTCCCAACTGACATATCCTGCCCCTTTTCAATCATTGAGATTATTAATACAGAGGGGAAATGAAGTGGGCAATAAAACAACCCGGCGAACGTAAAGGAGTTGGTACACTCACCTAGCTCCCCAAATCTTACTGAAACACGGAAGCAATAATGTAGAGGATGGAGAACATCTAACAATTTCATATTCAATCCCATATTCCAAATCACACACCACAGTGTATGGATCTCTTGACTCTGCTGAATGTCTCTTGACACTTCATAGATCCATGAAAGCCAAGTGAATCCTGCCAGGTTTTGCAACTATGTATTTACTGTTTTTGAAATATAAGTTTATACATTGTTCAAGTCTCTCTCGAAAACCACACAATACTTTCGTTAGGAACCGGATGACTATCTTTTGTCTTTTAATTTTTTAATTTTTTATTTGTATGCACAAGAGAAGCATAACATATATATCACATAGAAAAGGAAAAAATACAGACCTACATGCCACATAAAAATTCATCACCTGAGCATAATTCATTACGCATCACATAAATACAGTTATAAATCTCATAAATACGTCTTCTCATCAGTGCATGATTCAATAGGAACTCATAAGAAAGATGACATATTACCCACCCCAAAAAGAGGATGTAAGCCTCCCAGATAGAAAACTGCAATAAATTATAATCCATCATAAAATATGATATCTTTAACGTCAGAAAAGAAGCGGAGAATTCCAAATGGGGTTATAATAATTGAGTCGGCCTATACCGATCTTTCATCTAATAATGACCCAGGTTTTTTTTATAATAGCTCATTTCAATGCATTTTAAGAAACAGCCTCTAACGTTATCCCCTGCCAGCAGGCCATACACAGAGGGGACTCCCCCTTTTATTAGACCACCTATCCGCTTGGCCCCAAGAAGCGACTTCATATACTGGAAGGCCGCTGCCCACTGACTGAATCTGAAATTGGAGGCTGCCCGCCCCCCTCTCTCTCTATTTTGAGAGAATTAAAAACATTAATGCTCTTCTGAGCTTAGCGTAAAACCATAGAAAACTGCTAGCCAGCCCCTCCATTACCTTAAGCCATCTATTTTCGAATGATAGCGGGATTGCTCTAAAAAAAACAATACAACACTTTAGGGAGAAAGAGCATTTTGATCACATTTCACCATCCCACAATGGTGAGATGGAGATTATCGAGCCTCCTGAAATCCTTCCTCATTTTATCTATTGTGGGAGCTAGATTTAACTCAACCACCTAGTCAAGGTCAGAAGTGATAGTAACTCCCAAATACACTGCGTCGTCTGTAACCTGATAAGCAGCCATATGAATCTTGCTATTCACAATTAGTTGGGTCTTGTTATGATTCAGCAGATGCCCCTAAAACTACCTGAACTCAGCAGCATCCCTTGCCAGCTCGATTGAAAAAGCTTCTTCCAGGTCAGGTGCCACAATAGCAATGTCATCCGCATATGCAGGTATCTTGGTATCATATCTCTGTGTCTTCATAGGTCTAATTAATGAATTGGCTTGAATCCTCCTTATAAATGGATTTACATACAAGGCAAAACAAAGAGGAGAGCAGGGACACCCCTGCCTTTTTTGTCTTGTAATATTAATTGGGTATGATTGCCCTCCTAGAATTTGGAGTCTAGACGTGGGGTTAGCATAGACAGCACTTATAGCATTTACGATCCCTGATCATATGTTGTTGCCCTTCAACACTGCCCACAGATAATCCCATGACACCCTGTCAAAGGCCATTTCGGCATACAATAAGACAAGGGCCATAGTAGCATCTACTATGTGTGCCTTGTCAAATAATGTTATAGCATGCTGAATATGATCCGTAGTCCCCCTTCCCGGGATGAACCCGTGCTGCCTAAAGGAGACTAAATTGGTCATGGCTCAACTTAGTCTTGAAGCCAACACCTTGGTATATTTATTTATTTACTTTGACATGTATACAGCGCACTGTCACCTAAAAGGTATGCGGGTACAAGAGCAGTCAACTGGGAGTCAAACAGCAGCCAGAAGGGGAGAGAGACAGTGGAAATTAATCAGTGGAAATTAATCTTCATATCGCTGTTAATCGGCGTTATAGGCCTATATGAGCTTGCTTCTAGGGAAAAGTTCCCTTTCATTTTAAATACATCAATATTGGATTTGGTCTAAGATTCTGGATCTGAACACCCCCTTTGCACCTTTAAAAATAAATTAATAAGAATATGGCTGTGAGGAAAACCTTATAGAATTCAAGTAATATGCAGTCTACACCCACCGCCTTGCCAGAGGACAGTGCCATTAATGCTTCCCTGATTTCATCCCCATTGACGCATGCATCTAGAGCTTCCCGCTCCTCCGGGCTCAGCCTTGTTCTGGGGACGAGAGAACAGATATTGCCAAATTTTCTGCTTGTTATTATACGACTCCTCCCCCTGATACAGCTCCTCCTAAAAGTTGCTGAATACTTCCCGGATTTGCATGGGCTTAGTAAATATCTGACCATCCCTAGCCCTGAATTCCACTATCTTCCCTTGTGTAGTCCTCTGTCTGCTCCTCAGGGCCAAGAGATGTTCCACCCGCTCCCTATAAACATAGCATTCTTGCTTGTAAGTGAACAATTTCTCAGCTGCTTATTTGCAGATGTTTCATTAATAACAGATTTGACAATCAGCATTGTGTGCAGAATTTACAGTGCTTAATTTGTGCTTGTTGTTTCCGGTGGTGCTGAGCACCGGAACTTATTTTTGAGGGCCGGGGCTTACTCTTCTGCCTCAAGCATTTGCTGCGAGCAAAAGACATATATGGGAAAGACGGAGGAAGGGCAAAATGAAAAGACGTCTCAAAGGGAGAAAGCAGAAAGCTGCTAGAGTGAGCTGAAGGGGTAGGGAGTGGCTTTGTATGGATTAAAGAGGCCCAAGATGGCTTCAGGATTACGCTCCCTTAGTATTCCGTGTTCGCACATTTAATTGCAGCAGCTGCATGTTTAAGAGGAGGCCTTTGGGCACAGCACGTTTTTATTGAAAAATTAAGCACTGAGAATTTGCTGAGTGTTTGGCCACTTTGTGACTGCCAAGATAAGCTGGGCTTCTAACTCAACCAGTTCCCTATATTTGTCACTGATAAATATTGACTGAGACATTTGAAGATACAACTGCTGTGAGCCAAGGTTCAGGCCCGCAGCAGTCCAAAGAAGATTTTTTTGCTGGGGCCAACAGCCATCACCTGCAATTGATACCATCAGGCACTCAGGGTCTGCATTGCCTCCTGTGGCCTCTGTGATGAAAATAGCAGCCCTGCAGTGGATACCCACTTGAACCACTTGACTAATCCATCATCTCACTCTCAAGGCCCAGTTACAGGGTCACAGCAGAGGGACCCATCCTGCCCAGTGACCGAGTCACGGGTTAGTGTGGTATCTGTTGTAACATGTGGAGAGTGGCCCCTATAAGCACAATCAGGCATGGAAATGGTGGGCTTTAATCATGTAACTTTCTCGCCCACTAATTCTGCTGCATCCCTCAATCATTGACACCGCTTCTCATTGAAGAGTCCTCACTAAGCCTTCCAGAAGCCCAACTCCCATTAACAGTCGCTACTATACCTGATCTTTCAATTTTGGGGCCAGAAGGGTGACAAAAGATGCTCAAAGTTTTGGGCCCCTCTTGTAAGGAGATGTCAGGCACAACAGGGGATATCCTGGTGGTTTCCTGTATAGACAATGATACTTTTAATGGCTGTACAGTAATGGAGATTAAGCCTGGTCTCTATGAAGGCAGTTTTAGAGAAAGCAATAGGGGGCTTAGGTTACCAGATGATTCCCTTGACCTCAGGGATAGGTTGTTTTCACAGACTAACTGCTCAGGCGTCTGGACCAGAAAATGTGGAGGTGGACACCAGCTCCTCTGTCTCTAATAACAGCTGTAGCAGCTCCTCTGACAAGATAACCACCACTGCCAAAAGGACAAATTACCATAAAGGGAAAAAACACTTGAAATCAACCTGTAAAGTACCTGCTGTGTCGGGCAAGAAGGCAACAATCTCTGCACTTGAATGGGACTATTCAGCCATGCAACAGATCTCCTCTGAGCCACACCATACTTTGACTGAGGTGATTGAAGAGCCCTCATTAAAGTTAATCTATGACTCGATTAAACAGCATCTGGAGGAAACCTGAGCAGATGGGGGCAAGGCCAGATTGGCTACTAAGAAACAACAGTCCGCTGTCAAGAAAATTTCTAAGGCTTGCTCAGAGATAGGAGAGAGGATCATTGCTGTTGAAGATCACACTGCAATGCTAGAAACAGACCTCGCAAGCATAAATGGCCATATGGAATCTCAAGACTCACAACTGTCCGACATTCAATGGAATTGGAAGACTTTGAAAATAGACAGCGATGTAACAATCTCTAGATTCTGGGTTAAGAGGAAGGCATTGAAGGCAGCGACTCAAAGGCATTTTTAGTCACGTTATTTAAGGGGGCCTTTCCAGAACTCTCTTCCTGGAACTGGGAGCATGAGATACAGAGAACCCACCAATTACCCCTTATCTAATGGCAGAAACAAAGTCAGGGCCAAGATAAAGAATCTGCTAGGCCAAAGGCTGTAACTGTCTTTTTTGGTAATTTTCTGCTTAGCCAAGCAGTATTTGAGAAAGCATGACCTGACTCCAAGAAAGGTTTTGATGGACATACCTTCTTTGCTAGGCCTGACTTCTGTCATGTAACTGTTGAACGGCAGTGGACGTTGAGGCAATTAATTAAGCCTTGCCAGTAAAAGGGTGCAAATTTTAATCCGGCCCTGATTAAAATCATCATTAAAATCATCTTCGGGAAAAATACTCGGAAGTTAAGACTAAAGACTATCTGAACGAGCTCAATGCAAGAGTTACTAGCCATTAAGAGCTTTTGTTGTGGGCTTCTTTCCTCTCTTTTTTTGATTGTTTTTTTGCCCATCCACTCTCTTTTGTCTTTTTCCCGCTCCTCTGGGGGGAGTGTTTTTTTTTTTTTTTTTTTTTAAGAAGCTAGCGTGTTGCTACACTTGACATGACATGAAGTATTGGTGATGATGGATGAATTTATGACTCTCACTGTTGCGTTGTTTGAATTGTGTGATGGTTGGTATTTGGTGCAGGGAGGACAGGGAGCATGGGTTCCATCACTCAGGCTTTCAGTCTGATTGCTTCTAGAGATTTGGAGTGGGGTTGAGGGAGTGGGGGGGCTGGGAGTGGGGGGCGAGGAGTTTGCAATGGATAGTGGAAGCCACATGGTCTTTTGGTGATGTCCCATTTAATATTACTTCAATTATGTATTTTCACTCACTTTCAGATAATGAATGACCCAGTTAATTAGATTATAATATGACACACAAAACCAAATAAGATTTGTGGTCTGAATTGTTACAGAAAAAGAAGGAAGGTGATCGACATGTTGAACGTGTTCCGGGCAGATGTAATTTCTATTCAGGAGACTCATAGATAGGTTGAGGAAAAAATTGCTGGAGTCTTTAGGCTATACACTGATAGCTCACACCACACAAGGAACTACTATGCATGGTATGGCAATTTTGGCCAACAGAAATAATTGCATAGTTAAACAAAGTAGTTCAGATAAGTATGGTAGATGGGCAACTGTAGAGTGCGAGCTGTGCGTACACATCTTTACTATATGCTCAGTCTATGACCCGAACTTCGCGATGATCCACGTTTATTTGATTTCTTAAACTTAGAATTAGTTCTATGGCTGGCTCCAATTGTTTTGTTTGGGGATCTGAATATTTGCTTGGGCTCTCAGTTTGGGGCTTCATGTCTGGGTAGGAAACAAAGTCTTTTTGAGCCCTTCAACAACTAGTGTACAATCATGGACTGAAAGAGATCTGGCAAAAACTGAAGGCCCTGGACCCAAGAAATACCTTTTTTTCATTCCCCCCCAATAATACACATGGGTGACTTGTTTATTTCCTTACTTCAGCTGGCCTAACTAATAAAATTTCAATTGAAAAATGTCAAACTTCCCCAAGTTATATCGGATCACAGTCCTTTTTAGAGAGGGTTACTCTCAAATGTTATGTACACTGAACACATGAATATCGGAGTTTGTTGGGAATAATTTAGACTCTGCTACTATTGGGGTTGTGTGAGATGCTCTAAAGGTAGGAATATGAGGGGATACCCTCAGCTTTAGCTTAAATCTTCATACGTCTTTAACAGGATGCCCGAGCTAAAATTCTATCTCCAACAACCATACTGACAATCTTTACTGTGGAGTCTAAAAGGGAGATGGTTCAGTAGCAGCTTTGATCATTATGGTTGCCCTTTTTCAAAATTAGTACTATGCAAAGAGCGGGGGAACCCTGAATTACATGCAGCATTCCAAATATTTAAAATTAACGGGGCCAGAGTTCCATATTTGCTTTATATAGGTCCACTGGAAACCCAATCCGGGCCTTGGGCTTTATTGGGAGGACTTATATTATTAGCAGCTTCCACTTCCTGTAAGTTAAACTGAACGGAGCTAAGATGAGGAAACCATTTCTGGTCTGGGTGATGGCTGTCATTGTCCTGAGGGCAGTATATTTCTGAAAATGAGCTGCCAATTGTTTTATTTTGATGTGCAAACATAGTGTATGCCAAAGAGTGCTCCGTAATGTATTTGAGTTCATTCACGACCCTCCAAAGCCCCCTATTATCCTTTAGTTTGCAGGTCTTGCCAAAGTTCTCCCATACCTGTTTGTTCTCTCTTCCTGCCACCACAAGCCACCACAACCTTATATGTTGATCTACAGATAGCAATTTCTGTTCTTTCTCTAGGTTTACACTTCAGAGCTTTTTAAAGTCCTTTTCTTTGCTTGGCTGCAAACAGTATCAAACCACCCACTGGCGCCTGAACCTCGAGTACTGACTGGCTCCAAAGGAAGCTTCTTTGTGTAATTGCACTATTTAGTGAAAGCATTCATAGCTTCATTCGCACTATGCTCAAGGGGTAAACATAAATGAGCACAGTCCGCATGTTTAGCAGATTAGTCAAAAAACCCAAATGTCCACAGACTTACATACAAGCCCAAGGCCTTTATCTTATGTTAAAATGTGAGTCGCTCCTCTTACATCATTACTGCTCGGTGATTACCAGAGGGTTGTGGTCACTATAAGGACTCACTATTGTGTCTCCCTCCGACATTATGTACGATCCAAGGTTCATAGATGCAAAAGAGCATTCGGCAATGGAACTACAACCTCTCCCAACAAAGATCAGTGTCTCACAATTATTAGACACTTTTAACTCATTAGCATTCCATAAATCTCAGGCAGTCAAAGAATTAAAATAATTTTTTCTCTCTAGTCAGCAGTATTTGCAATAACTTCGGGGTCTTTAACTGAAAAGCGATTCATATATAGCTATCTGTTTCCTATGTTGGCGTTAAATTCTCCCCCAATCAGCAAACAAAGGGGCATATTTACAAGTCCCTTGCGCCACCTTAACGTGACTTTAGCGTAATTTTTATGACATCCAGGTGGAGTTAAGGTGGCCATTCCCCGGTGCCATATTTACAAAGTGGTGCAATGTATTCATTCTGCCGCTTTGCAACCCCTTGCGCCACATTATGCCTGCGTCACGCATAATATATCCAAGGGTGGCATTTCCACGCAGGGAGGCCCAGAAAAATGGCACAGTGAAATTTACAAGATTTCACTGTGCCATTTTCCCCATCATTTTTAACGCCTGCTCAGGGCAGGCATTAAAGTGACACACTCATAACAATCTATGGGCCTCCCTGTGCTTTACAGCATTAGTGCCAAAAATGTTGGCACTAGTGCAGCAAAGCACCACAACAGCGTCAAAACTTTTTTACGCTGTTGTGGTAATGACCGCCATGGTAAATATGGTGCAACCATGGTGTCGTTAGTGCGTGCAAGGAGAATACAAGAAAAGTGGCGCATTGGGACCGATACGCTGCTAGTTTCTTGTAAATATGCCCCATAGTCTTTCCATTACATGAGGGGCCCCCATAGCAAAAACACAACACAACACAGTGCCGCATTTACAAACTGGTGCAATGGGACAATTGCACCAGTTTATAAAGCTTTGGGCCACATTATACCTGCACCAGGTATAATGCATGCAAGGTAGGCATTCCCCCGCAAAAAATCCTGCAGAAATGGCACAGTGAAATCTACAAGATTTGCTTTCACAGAGTCATAATTTTAATGCCTGCTCAGGACAGGCGTTAAACTGACACTGTGCTGTTTACAACAGGGCCCCCTAGCATTGCTGGACTAGCGTCAACATTTTTGATGCTAGTCCAGCAATGCTAAGTTTAGCGCCACAACGGCATCAGAATTTCTGACGCTTCTTTGGACAGTGTGGCCCATATTTATACTTTTTTAGCGCTGCATTTGTGTCAGTTTTTGAGACAAAAGCGGCGCAAACTTGCAAAATACAATTATATTTTGCAAGTTTGTGCCGCTTTTGCATCAAAAAGCGGCACAAATGTGGCACTAAAAAAGTATGGGCCTGTGTGCCATGGAGCACTGTATTGTAAACACAGCACTACAATGGCGTTGTAAGGGGGCGCAGGGCAGCGCAAGAAAACTGGTGCATCGATCACGATGTGCCAGTTTCTTGTAAATGTGGCCTTTCACCCTGTAAACGCATGTACGCAATAATTTCTCAGCTCCTCAGTCACCTCAAATAACTTTTAGGAGTTGCAGTTTTCAACAGATCAAACATGGTAATTGTAGAGATGAATGTTTTATCCACAAGAAGTTACCCGGCCATTTAAGTTTAAACAACTGTACGTGGTCACCATTGAAGGAGAGGTATTCTAAAGTGCATTGAAATGTAATCCTAAACCAGGTGGTTAGATGAGTCCAGGCTCTAGCCGAAGAGAAGAGCAGCACAACATGTGAATATCATACATAGCCATCGCAAAATATTTCCTCTTTTGCCCAGGTCTCCCGAAGCACAAAAATGTCATAGACATCAGTAAAATGTAACCAGTTGGGTATCTTTAAATTTGAGTAAGCGCCTGTAATATTCCAAGAAATTATACTTAGGCTTGAAATCTTATGTGGGTGTGGAGTATTCACCATGCTGTTCTCAGTGCATGCACTAATAGCATCAAATATGCAAATGTAAGAAGCCTTGTGTACAGGCTGTCCGTCATTAAACAATGTAACTTCAGCATTGTGTGATTGAGTAGGCAGAGGACAACTCCTAGAGAAGAGATGTTGTCCTGCCAGTTGCAAACGCTTATAAAAGTAACCCATGGGAAGCATATGGATCTGACCAGGTCTTGTTGGGTTTTAAGAAGAATGACGCTTGCCAGATATGATAACACAATCCTCCTCATATGGTTGCATTCGCATGCAGTGCCATCAACACTCCAGGTTCCTCCATGAAACCCAACTCTCACTAGCATATGTCCCACCACATGGAAAAGCAAGTCAGAAGAGCATGCGTTTTCGTACATCACTCCTAAAGCGTGGGACAACCTTCCACACCACATTAGAGCCTCCTCCTTTTTTTAATTCTGCAAGAACCTAAGTCTCTCTGAAGCTAGCCCAACACACCTGTTGAATTGCCAGGATGCTGCCATGTGTGAGAGTGTGCTATAAAAATAATCATAACATAACAACAATCCATCCTCCTTACTATCAAGATCTTGCTGTAACTACTAATATTAAAGCTGGTGTTTTTGGCCAAACAGTGAGTCACCTTGTTCTTTAGCTTTATGGTAGACTCAACTGACGTGTGATGTAATCGGGTACATTGGCAAGCATTGCAACATATCCCCATGCTGATTGGGCAAATTCATTACAAGAGGAGCCACATGATTATGAATGGAAGGCTTATCTATCTCCAAGTCCCCTCACCTGCAGAAGTAGGGGTTGGCCACCCCTACCTTTCCCACGTACTGGCACAGCTTCAAAGAAAAGGTTGAGGGTTATGGCATCAGTAAGGAGAATTGATCTGGGTACAGCTTCTGATACCTGTGATGATTAAACAGGTGCTGGGAAAGGACAGTCTAATGAATTATTTGACCTCATAGTTGGAGAACTGAATTTGAATAAAAGACCTTCAATTGCATAAAGTCACTCACATATTGTCTAATCGTCAGACTCTAGAAGATATTTAAGTTTGTCGCAAATAACATTATTGTCAATGAATACAGAGTCTCCTGGGGTGTTGGTTAAAGGTGTGCATATGCTCTTTTCCACATATTTTTGAGCCCTGGTCAGCCTTCTTTTGCACTTTGCAGCCAGACGCAAGACAGTCTGAGACTTGACACCAGTCTCACTAGAGATGCTATGGATCTGCACATTTGCAAGCTCCACCATTTATGGTGACTGTGTTGATAAACTTCACTCCATCAGTTCAATTTCTTTTGTTATGACCTCTCCTGCATGCCTTAGAAACCAGACAATAGTTGAACCTTGGTAACGCATAATTTTGGTAGCACCATCATGTGTTACTGGAGTGACATAGCCATGTAATCAACAATACATATATTGTGCGCCTCAGCATTATCAATGTAAAGTGGAGCATCAAAATTGTATTACTGAAAATGCATTCACGGTAGAAAATTAGTAGTTTGTGTATATATGTGTACCAATGTCTGATTTTGATGTGATGAATTGTAGAACACATGTACATTTATACTTGTGTATTCTAATTATGGTAATATGGTGTTACTGCATAAAATCACATTTCATTTATAATTCTTGTTTCCATTGCTAAATTAAAGGTGCACTTATAATCTTGTATTTTGAATGTGGATTAATGTTTTATTAAGTTAGCATAATCAAAGGTCTAAAACATTTGATTTCTTGTGTCTAATCGTCAACATTGAATTTTGCACACATTGCAATATTCTTTCTTAGCAGGTGCATTTGTGAGAGTTTACAGTTACTGAAAGGCATATTGTGTATATGACATAGTGAGGTTTGGGAGGATAATTTGGCAAGGACAACAGAGCACTAATGAACTAAGAAAAAAAGAGTCCTGTTTGTGTACCAGAGAGAAACACTCAAGGACACCCTGATGTTCATTTCATTGGGTGTTCATTTAGTGGGATGCGAGGTGCAACTTCAACCATGCAAGAAAGATGGAAAACTACTGGTATTCATGACGTGGACGTCTCAAGGGTTCTTAAGGTTAAATTGGGCAAAAGCATATCCTCTTTCTCCTTTGACAAGAGCAGATTCAATGGAGACTTGGTGGGGTACAGACTTCTCTACTCTTTATTCCTTTCTGTGGCTTGATGCCATACACCACCTCTCTATCAGAACCTCTACTGAGGTTTCTGTGATTCTGACACTTATATTTCCTGAGACTTAATTAGAAATTCCCTGGAGCTTAGTTTAGTGTATTTAGGTAAACTTAGTTTATCCACTGATTAGGCAAGAAGACTGCAACTTATATACTGATCATCAGATTTTGTTTATCATCTTTTGTATTGCTTCAAGTGAAATTTTTATATGCCTTATGCTTGTATGATTTAATCTCATTCAATGTTTCATCTCACCTTTGGGTATTCTGTACTTATATAGCATGTTTCTGAGATTCATATATATAAGTCTGGCTTTAAACTTGTAATACATCTTTGAACTTTACCCTCCGTCTCTTGGATTTAATGTGTGACCAAATAGGTGACACTGTTAATTGTTTCAGAAGGTGGATTCTAACTCTCTTTCACCCCTTAAGTACCCCGAAAAAAAAGGTCCATTAGAAGAAGAAAAGTAGTAATAAGCATCACCAGATGGTAGCAGAGTGTGGATGTTTAGGGTTTTGAAGAAAGGAGAGCTAGAACCCTTTATTCTAGATTAGGTAGTCCCTATATCCCAGACTGTACGGCCCGTTTCCAGAATTTGGAAGATCAGTGAAGTTCCAGATTTCGGGAGAGCATTGTGTCACCAGAGGAGTGAGTATCAATAATGTCGCGAGTTGCAGTGGTTCATGCTTAGCTTGTGGTACTTTGTGGAGTTTGGTTGGTGTTTTACAGAGACATTTGAATGTTTTGTGAGTGTGGTGTTTAGTAAAAGAAATTGTGGTTGTAATTGGGTCCGACGTGACTTAAGATCCTGGGATAGTATTAAAAAGTGACGAAGACACTATATTGTAATTGGTCTGCTAGGTTAGGTGGTGCTTGTCGTGAGATGTCATCTACAGCAGAATTGAGATAGGGACATTCATCTCTGTGTGAATGGGAGATATGATTGATATAGTGGATCCTAATATGCAGGGTAAATCTGTACCAATCTGAATGATACCCTGCAGGTTGAGGTTTCATTCAAAGTACTTGATTATTTTGACTCTTGTGTGACTGAATACTGTCATTTCTTTAGTGGAACAGA
Source organism: Pleurodeles waltl (assembly GCF_031143425.1). Taxonomy (NCBI): domain Eukaryota; kingdom Metazoa; phylum Chordata; class Amphibia; order Caudata; family Salamandridae; genus Pleurodeles; species Pleurodeles waltl. The sequence continues at coordinate 905,381,363 of NC_090443.1, forward strand.
CAAAAGTTATTTGTATTGTATTTTGCTGCATGTGTTAGATGCTGAGGAGAGTGTGTGCATGCAAATTGTAAAGGAGGATGAGCTGCTGCAAGGAGTGGGATTGATGTCACAATGTGGCACGCTGGTATTGGTCCGTTGTGTAGTGCCATACTGGTATTGGTTGTGTACGTCATGAGCAGTCGTGCTGCGATTGCTCATCACTGTTGAATGTGAATTGTGGACGAAAGGTATTACCTGGATTGGAACAAAATTCTATTTGTGATTATTGATATTTGATTGGCAAAAAGAATAATTTTAAGGTCATAGGAGATTTGTTTAGAGGAGACGTGCCAGTACCTAGTAGGGAGGAAGAGGAGGCACCTCCCGAAGATACCCCAAGTATTTACATGGCAATGAATGTAGGTCTGCGCCCATGCTTTTGGCGTGTTCTTTGGTAGAAGATTGCAGAAAAAAGGGTGCATTAAGATTGTGATATTATAGCACATTTAATCTGAGAATTATTGAAAATTTAAGGAGGGTATTATACAAGATGAAACCACCTCCTAGACCTGCACAGCATGAGGCACTAAACACTTAGAAATGTACAGCTCATGCTAAAAAGAAAGCGAAGTATCAGGGAAAAGCACAAAACGCAGTGCACACTGATGCCGATGCTAGATGGAATGCTGAACACAAGTGGAGAACTGGTATGAACGAGGGAGTTAAATTGTACCCAGCCTTGAAGAGTGAAGCATTTGAGTGAGAAAAAGGAAAAGTTTCAGAACAAGATAGCACAGGATGGAAAGTGAAAGGAGGCACATGAGATGAGTGAGATCTGTGGCAGTGATTCTGGTGATAGCCTTTTAGATGTATTATTGTCAGAACATCCACCTCTGTATAATGAGACCCAAGCGGAGGGAGGATATAATACTAATGATGGTGAAAATATTGGATTAGCTACTGCCCCAATAAATGAAAATCTTAGTCCAGTGGCGGTTACTTCAGTAAACATGCATCATGAACTGATGGAATAGGGTTCAGGAATTTGTGTACCTGCTAACCCCATTATCCCAAACACTGCTGATGCTCTAACTCAGTTACTATTGGTCCTGTGGTCCCCATGTATAAGTCTGATTTCCCAGGAAAGACACCTTATAGTTTGTCTGTCTTTGGCGCAGCAGTTGCTTTAAATAATGTTGCCATAATCCCAAATAAGAGCGGATCTGTTCCTCTAGTCCCAACAAACACAAATTCTCCATGTGTGGTGAATGCTGATTCAACTTTGAATCATACAGGGTGTGGTTCTATAGGTTCACTTCAGAGAATGGCAATTCTGGTACACCAGTATGGGAGCTACCTTTAAATTCTAGTAGCGGTACCCATGGAGATGGGAATATGTCTAAAGTCTATGTAGTGCCATAGAGTCACAATGCTAAGGAAATAGATGAGTGGGTGAAAGCTTTTATACTGATAGTTCTTCGAGTGATAGTGGGAGTTGCAAGTTGAGTCAGGGAACAATTCAGTCACCTGTGAGAGAGAACTTGATGGATGTAGTTAAACTGAAGTTATAATTGGATGAGATGAATAGCGGGAATCTTGAAATGGTGCTTTTAGACTCTTACCAAGAACATGAGCTTGTATTCATGTATAAGGATGCTACTAGACATGCAGGACAAGTTTATGATAAACTGTCTGAGTTGACTCAAAAATATTAGATAGACTTGAACAAGACCAAAGCCTTGCAGAAGAGTCATCACATCTGCTTTAAAGAGGAAGACGTAGTCTGTATAAGAACCTTAGGGCTGAAAATACAAATTAGAGAGCTAAAACACTCAGAAACAGAATGAGCTAGATTAATGGGAAAGTTGATGGGTGAGAAAGAAAGAACCAGCAAAGCAGGCAGGAGAACTACCTCCTCCTGTAACAGTAGGGATGAGCACATTAAATTTTCATTTGAGCGAAGTCCCTGGTAGAGGTTGTGCTCACGTGCCTTGAAGTAGAAGTGATCTTGCATCACTCACTAACGACTTTCCGGAGAGGGTCTCTGTGGTATCCCTATTCTACACATCTTCAATGGTGTATAAATAGGCCAGGTAGTTGTTCTGTTACATCAAACTACGTTTATTATGACCTCTGGATTGGTCATACTTTCAGAGTTGTCCTGGGTCTCTCAACATATAAACAAATAATATGGAAAAAAAATAACTTGGAGTTACTATGGGACTTCCTGGGTCTTAGCTCAGTGTTTGTTTCTTCTTTTCTTTTATCTTTGTCCCCGGTTCCCTGTAAGTTGTGGTTCACTGATGTTTCTCTTGGTTTTTTCTTTTTCAGGTCCTTCTCCAGTCTTCGCAGTGCCTCTGTGCCCATGGACATGCGAACAATAGAACAGAGGAACCAACTCAGATAAGTGTTTTCTTTTTTCTTTCAGATTTATGCATGCAAGGGGGGGTGTGATTGGGGGGTGGATATCGTATATATAGGTATCTAGTGCCAGAGCAAAACAGCATGCGCCCAATATTCTCTTTTGTGACTCTGAACGGGGTCTTACTACTCCCTGTGCCAGACCCCTTGTAACCGGCAATCCCCGCCCGGCTTCCCCACCTCTTTCCCCAACCCAGCCTTTTTCAAAAAGGGGAAAAACGTATCACACAACTGCGATCGTACTTGACGAAGCCACGTCCCTCCTCGAGGTGTGGCGGGCCCTGGGCTCCTTTCCGCATCTAGCTCCTCTCCGTGACCTCTTCTCAATGGTCCCCAGCTCCCTTGCTCAAAAGGCCCTGGGTTCACCTTCCGATGCACTGTCCTTCTCCCATCTTCGCTGTGGTCTTCTTCTTGCCTCTCTCCTTCTACATGCGTCTTCTCATTCTGCCATCCCTCTCCTCTTGCCTCTTTCCGGACTTCCTTTTCCTCTCCACTCCTCTGGCTGACACCACTTCCTCTGCGTGTCTCCTCCCTTTAACGGACGTCACGCTCTTCGGGATTCACTGGCACTTTTCTTTCTGTCTCCCCCCCCGGGGCACTGGCCGAGTGGTCCGGGATCTCGGATGTCCTCTGGATTCCCAGGAGGTGTTGGGGCCCTGTCACACACGCTCTACCTCTGGAGTGGCCGATTCGGCCACGTGTCCACAGGGTGTCTGGACAAGAAGTCCGCGTTGGCCTGAGCCAAACCAGGGATATGTAGTACCTAAACACAAAAGGTTGAAGAACTAAAAACCAACTTACTACCCTGGGTTTGGTGTCCTTATGTTGAGCTAGCCACGTCAATGAGGCATGATCTGTAAGGAGGGTGAAGTGCCGTTCCAGCAAATAATACTGGAGAGCCTCGATCACCCACTTTATAGCAAGACATTCCTTTTCCAAGGTCGGGTAGTGCCTCTCCCTTTGTAGTAATTTCCTACTGATGAACACGATGGGGTGTGCCCTTCCTTCCTCATCATCCTGTGATAGGGCAGGACCTAGTCATTGGTCTGAGGCATTTGTTTGCAAGATAAATGGCTTGTTAAAGTCGGGACACCACAAAACTGGGCTTGAACATAGTATCTCCTTGAGTTTCTGGTAGCTGTCATATTGGGGCGCTGTCAGCTGGGGTATTTTATTTGGTTGATTTTTTCCTAGCATGTCAGTGAGGGCCGCTGCGATTGTGGAATAATGTGGGATAAAGTGCAGATAGTATCCCACCATTCCTACAAAGAACCGTAGCTCTTGTTTCGTTTTGGGAGGTGGTATTCACTTGATGGCTTCGGTTTTGTCTACCTGAGGGTGGATCTGACCCTGTTCTATAACAAATCCTAGATAATCAATGGAATTTCGGCTATGTTACATATTTCAGGGTTTGCCATTAATCCAGCTTTCCTTAGAGTCTGAAGTATTAGTGATAAATGGTTTAAGTGTTGTTTCCAATTGTGGCTGTGAATGACAATGTCATCCAAGTATGCAGCAGCATATTCTCTGTGAGGCCTCAATATATTATCCATAAGTCTTTGAAATGTGGCAGGTGCACCATGTAACCCAAATGGTAGAACAGTAAAGTGATATAGTCCTGTAGGAGTGGAAAAATACACTCTTTTCTTTATCCTGGGATTAAGAGGGATATGCCAATATCCTTTGGTGAGGTCTAGGGTAGTGAGATATTGAGCTTATCCTAGTTGTTCAATTTATTTGTCTACCTGGGGTATGGGTTATGTGTCAAAACTAGATATAGCATTGAGCTGGCGGAAGTCTATGCAGAACCGGATAGATCCATTCAGTTTTGGCACCAGAAAAACTGGGGAAACACCAGGGGCTATTGGAGAGCTCTATTATACCTGCCTTTAGCATTTCCTGGACTTCCCTTTCTACGATCTGTCTTCGGGCCTCAGGAATGCAATATGGTTTTAAGCGCACTACTTTCCCCTCCTGGATTTTTATAGTATGCTGGATTAACGTGGTCTTTCCAGGTCTTGAGGAAAAAACATCCTTGTGTTGATTAAGGAGAATGGTTATTTGGGTTCTCTGTTGTTCTGAGAGATTAGGACCAAACCAGGGTAATTCCTCTTTCCCTTCCTCCGAACGTGGAAATAACGAGATCTCTAATAGTTTTGTCTGATTTATAAGTAATACAGTAGCTTCCGTTGAGGATGAGGGGATTTCCTCTTCCCAAGGTTTAAGAAAGTTGATGTGGTATATCTGGCTTTTCTTAGGGGTGGAAGACGTCCCAAGTCTCTAGGTAACCTGAGTTACTTTTTCTATAGTCCTATAGGGACCCTGCCACTTGGCTAATAGTTTGTTTTCTGAGGAAGGTAGTAGAACTAGGACCTTACTACCTATGGATATGTCTCTCAATTTTGTTCCTATGTCATTTCTCCTCTTCTGTTTCTCTTGGGTCTCTTCTAGAAGGACCCTCACATCTTCCCATATTGAATGTATACTGTCCTTTAACTGCTGGGTGTTCTCTAGGATATCTTGACACTCCTCTTCCTTCTCTTCCCACTGTTCAGCAGCCATATCCAGTAGGGTCCTTGGCTGCCTACCAAAACCAATTGAAATGGACTGTGTCCAGTCAAAGCTTGTACGTATGCTCAGATGGCGAATAGGACTAGAGGCAACTTTTTGTCCTAATCTCTCCCTGACTCTGATATTGTGTTTTTCAGGCGGGCCTTGATGGTTCAGTTATATCTTTAACTAGGCCATAAGTTTGGGGATGATAAACCAAGATACGTATGTGTTTTACCCCTAAGACCTGACAGATCTGGGACATGAGACGGGACATAAAGGGAGTACTTCGGTCAGTTGAAAGTTCTTGGGGAAACCCTACTCGGGGGAAAAACCCAATCAGAGCATGGGCTACGTTTTTGGTTGTCATGTTGGTGAGAGAAATGGCTTCCGGAAACCGGGTAGCATAGTCTACTAATACCAAAATGTATTGATAACCTCTGGTTGAGGACAAAAGGGGACCTACCAAATCCATGCCCACACCGGAAAACGGTATGTCTATGATGGGTAAAGGAAACAGTGGGGCCTTGGGGAATGAGGACGGATTGACCAACTGACATTTAGGGCAACTGTTACAGAACCTCAGTATATCGGAGAATACCCCAGGCCAATAAAAGGGGTGCCATAGATACTCCTTTTCTCGACCATAGTTTCCACCCCCCCCCCACTTGCCCATGTGCTAGATGTAGTAGCTGTCTGCGGAACGGGTTGGGAACAACAAGTTGGGATTTTAGCACTCCTTTCTTTTGTAGGGTTCTATATAATAACCCATTCTTTATAAGGAAATATGGACCCACCTGACCTGTTGGTTCGGAGACAGCGGAGTCCCAGGGGTGTTTCAGGGAGGGGTCTTCTCTCTGGCTCACTCCAAACCGACCCAGAGTAGACAATACCTTTTTCTCTGTGGAGGAAAAAAGGAAACTGTTAGGGGTTTTCTGTTTGTTCTGTTCTCTCTTCTCCCGTTTACTTAATTTGGGTCTCCCCTTACCTGGTTCAATAAGGGTGTTAGAAAAGGGAGCCTCCTTTATCCAAGCATTTGTCATGTCTGGTTCCCTCACGCTGTCTATCAGATTCTGGAAATCATTTTAGTCTGTTCCAACAATCATATCCTCCATCAGGTGTGGTACAGCCCCTACTATTATCTTTTCCTCCTGCCATTTCCATTCTATTGAGACTTTTGCCACTGGGTAGGCTTTACTGTCCCCTTATATACAGTAGATGAGCACAGTCCTTCCTTCTTTCCACTGGTCATCGGATACCTGGACGGCAGTGATCAATGTTTGGCTACACCCTGAGTCAATCAACACTCAAGTGGGGGTTTGATTCACTTTCATTACTTTTATATAATGTGGGGTCTTTTCTCCTGACCATAACACTCTACCCTGGTCAATCCTATCTCCACGGGTTCGGGGTTGGGTAGCTTATGGGAAATATGTCCCCATTCGCCACAATTATAACATTGAGGGTTTTGGTTTGGCTATCTAGTGGGGAAGCGCATGCTCAGGTTATTCTCAGGAGTTGGATGCCTTCACACAAGAACCACGGCCAAACTCGGCCAAACTCCAGAAGAGGCTGCAACGCGTCCAGAACGCCTCCGCACACCTCATCCTGGACATCCCCTGCCACTGCCACATCACAGACCACCTGGCTCCCAGTCAACAAGAGAATCACCTCCAAACTCCTCACCCACGCTCACAAAGCACTGCACAACACCAGACCAGAATACCTCAACAGATGACTCTCCTTCTACACCCCAACCCGGCATCTTCGCTTCGCCGACCTCGCCCTCAAAACCGTCCCACGCGTCCGCAGAACTGCAACCGGCGGTAGATCATTCTCGCACCTCTCCGCCAAAACGTGGAACACACTTTCCACCGACCTGCGCCAGACCAAAGACCTCCTTACCTTCGGGAAACTTCTCAAGATGTGGCTGCTCAAGCAGAAGCTCCCGCCCACCTCCTTCCCCCTCCCCTCCTCAACGCCTTGAGACCCTCACGGGTGAGTAGTGCGCTTTACAAATTCCTGATTGATTGATTGAGGTTTGGCATTTTCAGGAAAGGATATCAGGATGTCAAAGGTGTTGTACCAGTTTGAATCACAGTGAAGTCAAATGCTGAATATCCGAGAACACCTCAATTTTATTTTACACTTAAAACGATTGCTAGGATTACTCCGGTAATTGAATCTATGACTCAACAAGGTATTCTGAAAGAGATTACGGGAAGTCAATGTAATTCACTCATTGTGGGCTTACAGAAGCAAAGTGGGAAAAATGGCATCATACAAGATTTGAGGAAAGTGAACATTAATGATTCCTGTTGTCCAAAGACACTGAATCTAGCTGTGATTTTGTTTTAGATTCCGTGCAAGGCAGTTTTTCAGCTGATTTGTGCCAGGCTTTCTTTTCTATACCTTTGCATGAGGACATTCGCATTTCAGTTCAGCAGTCATGTTTTGGCATGGTGCCAAGTCCCACAAGAGTAAACCAAGAGTCCCTCCTTCTTTAACCAGATTATCAAGAAGAATGTGGAGTCCAAGGCGTGGCTCACAGGTCGCAGAAGGGGTGGGGCGGTGCGCGCAGAGGACGCATTACATTATAAAAAAAAATGTGAAAACGCTTACCTCGCTCCTCGACGCGCCGATCCGCCCCTCCGTTACACTTCAGACACAGGCTCCCAGCCTGCCCTGCTGCCAATCCTGATGCTGCTCAGAACAGTGTCAGGATTGGCTGGGAGCGCCCTGGCTCTCTCGAGCCCGGCAACTGTGTTGGAGGACCTCCTGCAAGCAGGTAAGTTGGGTTCTCCAACAGGGGAGGTGGGGTGTAGTGTGTGTGTGCGGGGGGGTCTGTTTTTGTATGCGTGCATGCGGGTGTGAGTCGTGTGGAATGCGTGTGTGAATGAATGGATGTGAGTGTGCGTGTATGTTGTGTGTTGTGAATGCGTGTGTGCTTCAATGGATGTTAGTGTGTGTTGCGGTGTGTGTGTATGTATGCATGCGTGGGTGGGTGTGGGCATGCGTGTGTGTATGAGTGTGTTTGTGTGCGCATGTAGGTGTGTGTATGTCGGGGGGACGGAAGGGGAGAGAAAGGGTGGGGGAAGGCTTGGGGGAGAGGAGGGGTAAGTGGAGTAGAGAGGGGCGGGGGAGACCCCTATCAGTGGCAGGGAAAGAATTCCCTGCCACTGATAGTGCCTACTGCCATGGTTTTCGTGGCAGTAAGATTGCCACGAAAACCATGGCGGTAGGTGGGGTCATACTCCCATGGGTGGGATTGTGACGGCCGCCTGGCTGGAGACCGAAGTCTCCAGCCCGGCAGCTGTTACCGCCCTGGCGGACAGAGTGGTACATTGGCGGTGTTAACGCGTCCTTTTATGTCAATTTTATACACATTAGGACTCGTTTTAGGCCAATGAATCTTGTGACCCAGTGGTGAGACACCGTAGGACGAGAGAACTGATCAATATGTCAAGCAGTATATCAATAATGTCATCAATATTCACCACTACAATGCACATTACCTTGGATAGAGACATTAATCAAATTGTCAACGCAACCACGACCTTTCAGTCATGAATAACCACACCTTTGATAGAATTTTATGAATTTGATTCCCTATTAATTACAATCTACTAGCAGAAGTGTCAATCTCAAAACCAAGAAGCATAAGAGCATAGTCACAATATGGCAACTGTGATAAGATGTAATTAATGCAAGAATCACAAACATAAGAACATACCACGGCGTAAACATAGATCAGAATACAAGAATATCACTTGAGTCTCAGTTCCGCATAGAGTAACGTCAGTCTTTGTCTATTTGCGTCAGTCAGAGTGATTACCTATCCTAACCACTAATTAGCATCAGCATGTTGGACTTCATGCAAAATAATTTAGAACATCAATTTAGAAAATATCTCGCTATGGCCTCTATTTAAAAATGAGCAGTTGGTACCTAGAAAGGAAAAGCAAACAGACAAATTACAAATCGCATTGTCATAATTACCCTCCAAGGATTAAGTCAGCACACAGGATCAGTCTTCGTCTTCAGGACATCAGTCGAATCGCCATCAGTCTAACCTCGTATAAAGGACAGGGGACACCTCCCTCATAAGGAGGAGAAGCGCAAAGGGTAGTCTATGGGTGAGGATAGTTTATTAAGTCTCAGAATCACCAAACAGAGTGACAGAGTTTCTGGATAAAATCAATAGCATTCCCTTCCTAGTTCTCTCGTCCCTTCTGTGACATGAGTTTTTATCCCTTTTTCGTAATACCTTCCCCCAAACTTCTATTGGACATTCACTATACCCCACTATCTTTAACCTATCAAATTATACATTAGGTAATCCCAATTGTCACCCCACGATAATTTATAACACTTTGATTGGTCTTCCTAATTGACGTCTTCAGAGATGGCACATCCGGTGGGTTTCTTCACCACTTGGTACGTTTCTTAGGTCATGAGTTCCTTTGTCCATGGTCAAATGTCCTTGTACTTTTAGATTTATCTACTTTTGTTTCAAATTGTATTTGAATTCACACCAAGGCAGCTAGCATGCAGATGGGAACGGAATCTCGTTCGTTGCATAAAACGAAGGAAAGGAACAAATTCAGGGTCATGGCCCTTTGCAAGTCAGAACACTGGAAAACAGAGACAATGCTTTAATATGAGCGCTTAGGCAGCCAAAATCTACAACTCACGCTAACTTAAGGCCTATGAGATTTTAATATAAATGCAATATTGTAAATGTTAATATGAATCATAGCATGAACAGTTTTACCTATCATTGTTAGTTCACGTATATAATTGTGACCATATACATTATAGTCGAATTCCAGATGCATGTTTAAGCATTAATCTAATTATTGTCGTTTTCTATGCAGCATTATTGATCATTGATATAAGCATTTCATGTCTGGTATATGTAATATTTAGCAAAAACAACAAAGTGATGGACGGAATGCTGAACATTGTCAAACACTCACCCCCAGTCATAGATCTGGGTTTAATCCATCGTTCTTTTGCTCACCATGCCACCCCAGTTTGGACCCAGCCATATGCTTGTTTCTGGTCCAGTGAGGACCTGGCTTGGCAGTTCGGTCTGGACTGTTCCCATGAGGAACAGGGTCAAGACTGATTTGCAAATGGCTGGGTCCAAACTGGGGTGGCATGGTGAGCAAAAGAACGATGGATTAAACCCAGATCTATGACTGGGGGTGAGTGTTTGACAATGTTCAGCATTCCGTCCATCACTTGTTGTTTTTGCTTTGTCGCCCTAAGTGGGAATGGTATGCCCAGACGTGGGTCCCGTGCTTCCCATGCCACTGGATTCAAGCTAGCCTGGCTGATGAGGGGTGAAACCCCGAAACCGGTCCCAGGATGCTTGTTTCTGGTCCAGTGAGGACCTGGCTTGGCAGTTCGGTCTGGACTGTTCCCATGAGGAACAGGGTCAAGACTGATTTGCAAATGGCTGGGTCCAAACTGGGGTGGCATGGTGAGCAAAAGAACGATGGATTAAACCCAGATCTATGACTGGGGGTGAGTGTTTGACAATGTTCAGCATTCCGTCCATCACTTGTTGTTTTTGCTTTGTCGCCCTAAGTGGGAAGGGTATGCCCAGACGTGGGTCCCGTGCTTCCCATGCCACTGGATTCAAGCTAGCCTGGCTGATGAGGGGTGAAACCCAGAAACCGGTCCCAGGATGCTTGTTTCTGGTCCAGTGAGGACCTGGCTTGGCAGTTCGGTCTGGACTGTTCCCATGAGGAACAGGGTCAAGACTGATTTGCAAATGGCTGGGTCCAAACTGGGGTGGCATGGTGAGCAAAAGAACGATGGATTAAACCCAGATCTATGACTGGGGGTGAGTGTTTGACAATGTTCAGCATTCCGTCCATCACTTGTTGTTTTTGCTTTGTCACCCTAAGTGGGAAGGGTATGCCCAGACATGGGTCCCGTGCTTCCCATGCCACTGGATTCAAGCTAGCCTGGCTGATGAGGGGTGAAACCCCGAAACCGGTCCCAGGATGCTTGTTTCTGGTCCAGTGAGGACCTGGCTTGGCAGTTCGGTCTGGACTGTTCCCATGAGGAACAGGGTCAAGACTGATTTGCAAATGGCTGGGTCCAAACTGGGGTGGCATGGTGAGCAAAAGAACGATGGATTAAACACAGATCTATGACTGGGGGTGAGTGTTTGACAATGTTCAGCATTCCGTCCATCACTTGTTGTTTTTGCTTTGTCGCCCTAAGTGGGAAGGGTATGCCCAGACGTGGGTCCCGTGCTTCCCATGCCACTGGATTCAAGCTAGCCTGGCTGATGAGGGGTGAAACCCCGAAACCGGTCCCAGGATGCTTGTTTCTGGTCCAGTGAGGACCTGGCTTGGCAGTTCGGTCTGGACTGTTCCCATGAGGAACAGGGTCAAGACTGATTTGCAAATGGCTGGGTCCAAACTGGGGTGGCATGGTGAGCAAAAGAACGATGGATTAAACCCAGATCTATGACTGGGGGTGAGTGTTTGACAATGTTCAGCATTCCGTCCATCACTTGTTGTTTTTGCTTTGTCGCCCTAAATGGGAAGGGTATGCCCAGACGTGGGTCCCGTGCTTCCCATGCCACTGGATTCAAGCTAGCCTGTCTGATGAGGGGTGAAACCCCGAAACCGGTCCCAGGATGCTTGTTTCTGGTCCAGTGAGGACCTGGCTTGGCAGTTTAGTCTGGACTGTTCCCATGAGGAACAGGGTCAAGACTGATTTGCAAATGGCTGGGTCCAAACTGGGGTGGCATGGTGAGCAAAAGAACGATGGATTAAACCCAGATCTATGACTGGGGGTGAGTGTTTGACAATGTTCAGCATTCCGTCCATCACTTGTTGTTTTTGCTTTGTCGCCCTAAGTGGGAAGGGTATGCCCAGACGTGGGTCCCGTGCTTCCCATGCCACTGGATTCAAGCTAGCCTGGCTGATGAGGGGTGAAACCCCGAAACCGGTCCCAGGATGCTTGTTTCTGGTCCAGTGAGGACCTGGCTTGGCAGTTCGGTCTGGACTGTTCCCATGAGGAACAGGGTCAAGACTGATTTGCAAATGGCTGGGTCCAAACTGGGGTGGCATGGTGAGCAAACGAACGATGGATTAAACCCAGATCTATGACTGGGGGTGAGTGTTTGACAATGTTCAGCATTCCGTCCATCACTTGTTGTTTTTGCTTTGTCGCCCTAAGTGGGAAGGGTATGCCCAGACGTGGGTCCCGTGCTTCCCATGCCAGTGGATTCAAGCTAGCCTGGCTGATGAGGGGTGAAACCCCGAAACCGGTCCCAGGATGCTTGTTTCTGGTCCAGTGAGGACCTGGCTTGGCAGTTCGGTCTGGACTGTTCCCATGAGGAACAGGGTCAAGACTGATTTGCAAATGGCTGGGTCCAAACTGGGGTGGCATGGTGAGCAAAAGAACGATGGATTAAACCCAGATCTATGACTGGGGGTGAGTGTTTGACAATGTTCAGCATTCCGTCCATCACTTGTTGTTTTTGCTTTGTCGCCCTAAGTGGGAAGGGTATGCCCAGACGTGGGTCCCGTGCTTCCCATGCCACTGGATTCAAGCTAGCCTGGCTGATGAGGGGTGAAACCCCGAAACCGGTCCCAGGATGCTTGTTTCTGGTCCAGTGAGGACCTGGCTTGGCAGTTCGGTCTGGACTGTTCCCATGAGGAACAGGGTCAAGACTGATTTGCAAATGGCTGGGTCCAAACTGGGGTGGCATGGTGAGCAAAAGAACGATGGATTAAACCCAGATCTATGACTGGGGGTGAGTGTTTGACAATGTTCAGCATTCCGTCCATCACTTGTTGTTTTTGCTTTGTCGCCCTAAGTGGGAAGGGTATGCCCAGACGTGGGTCCCGTGCTTCCCATGCCACTGGATTCAAGCTAGCCTGGCTGATGAGGGGTGAAACCCCGAAACCGGTCCCAGGATGCTTGTTTCTGTTCCAGTGAGGACCTGGCTTGGCAGTTCGGTCTGGACTGTTCCCATGAGGAACAGGGTCAAGACTGATTTGCAAATGGCTGGGTCCAAACTGGGGTGGCATGGTGAGCAAAAGAACGATGGATTAAACCCAGATCTATGACTGGGGGTGAGTGTTTCACAATGTTCAGCATTCCGTCCATCACTTGTTGTTTTTGCTTTGTCGCCCTAAGTGGGAAGGGTATGCCCAGACGTGGGTCCCGTGCTTCCCATACCACTGGATTCAAGCTAGCCTGGATGATGAGGGGTGAAACCCCGAAACCGGTCCCAGGATGCTTGTTTCTGGTCCAGTGAGGACCTGGCTTGGCAGTTCGGTCTGGACTGTTCCCATGAGGAACAGGGTCAAGACTGATTTGCAAATGGCTGGGTCCAAACTGGGGTGGCATGGTGAGCAAAAGAACGATGGATTAAACCCAGATCTATGACTGGGGGTGAGTGTTTGACAATGTTCAGCATTCCGTCCATCACTTGTTGTTTTTGCTTTGTCGCCCTAAGTGGGAAGGGTATGCCCAGACGTGGGTCCCGTGCTTCCCATGCCACTGGATTCAAGCTAGCCTGGCTGATGAGGGCTGAAACCCCGAAACCAGTCCCAGAAAGCTTGTTTCTGGTCCAGTGAGGACCTGACTTGGTAGTTCGGTCTGGACTGTTCCCATGAGGAACAGGGTCAAGACTGATTTGCAAATGGCTGAGTCCAAACTGGGGTGGCATGGTGAGCAAAAGAACGATGGATTAAACCCAGATCTATGACTGGGGGTGAGTGTTTGACAATGTTCAGCATTCCGTCCATCACTTGTTGTTTTTGCTTTGTCGCCCTAAGTGGGAAGGGTATGCCCAGACGTGGGTCCCGTGCTTCCCATGCCACTGGATTCAAGCTAGCCTGGCTGATGAGGGGTGAAACCCCGAAACCGGTCCCAGGATGCTTGTTTCTGGTCCAGTGAGGACCTGGCTTGGCAGTTCGGTCTGGACTGTTCCCATGAGGAACAGGATCAAGACTGATTTGCAAATGGCTGGGTCCAAACTGGGGTGGCATGGTGAGCAAAAGAACGATGGATTAAACCCAGATCTATGACTGGGGGTGAGTGTTTGACAATGTTCAGCATTCCGTCCATCACTTGTTGTTTTTGCTTTGTCGCCCTAAGTGGGAAGGGTATGCCCAGACGTGGGTCCCGTGCTTCCCATGCCACTGGATTCAAGCTAGCCTGGCTGATGTGGGGTGAAACCCCGAAACCGGTCCCAGGATGCTTGTTTCTGGTCCAGTGAGGACCTGGCTTGGCAGTTCGGTCTGGACTGTTCCAATGAGGAACAGGGTCAAGACTGATTTGCAAATGGCTGGGTCCAAACTGGGGTGGCATAGTGAGCAAAAGAACGATGGATTAAACCCAGATCTATGACTGGGGGTGAGTGTTTGACAATGTTCAGCATTCCGTCCATCACTTGTTGTTTTTGGTTTGTCGCCCTAAGTGGGAAGGGTATGCCCAGACGTGGGTCCCGTGCTTCCCATGCCACTGGATTCAAGCTAGCCTGGCTGATGAGGGGTGAAACCCCGAAACCGGTCCCAGGATGCTTGTTTCTGGTCCAGTGAGGACCTGGCTTGGCAGTTCGGTCTGGACTGTTCCCATGAGGAACAGGGTCAAGACTGATTTGCAAATGGCTGGGTCCAAACTGGGGTGGCATGGTGAGCAAAAGAACGATGGATTAAACCCAGATCTATGACTGGGGGTGAGTGTTTGACAATGTTTAGCATTCCGTCCATCACTTGTTGTTTTTGCTTTGTCGCCCTAAGTGGGAAGGGTATGCCCAGACGTGGGTCCCGTGCTTCCCATGCCACTGGATTCAAGCTAGCCTGTCTGATGAGGGTTGAAACCCCGAAACCGGTCCCAGGATGCTTGTTTCTGGTCCAGTGAGGACCTGGCTTGGCAGTTTAGTCTGGACTGTTCCCATGAGGAACAGGGTCAAGACTGATTTGCAAATGGCTGGGTCCAAACTGGGGTGGCATGGTGAGCAAAAGAACGATGGATTAAACCCAGATCTATGACTGGGGGTGAGTGTTTGACAATGTTCAGCATTCCGTCCATCACTTGTTGTTTTTGCTTTGTCGCTCTAAGTGGGAAGGGTATGCCCAGACGTGGGTCCCGTGCTTCCCATGCCACTGGATTCAAGCTAGCCTGGCTGATGAGGGGTGAAACCCCGAAACCGGTCCCAGGATGCTTGTTTCTGGTCCAGTGAGGACCTGGCTTGGCAGTTTAGTCTGGACTGTTCCCATGAGGAACAGGGTCAAGACTGATTTGCAAATGGCTGGGTCCAAACTGGGGTGGCATGGTGAGCAAAAGAACGATGGATTAAACCCAGATCTATGACTGGGGGTGAGTGTTTGACAATGTTCAGCATTCCGTCCATCACTTGTTGTTTTTGCTTTGTCGCCCTAAGTGGGAAGGGTATGCCCAGACGTGGGTCCCGTGCTTCCCATGCCACTGGATTCAAGCTAGCCTGGCTGATGAGGGGTGAAACCCCGAAACCGGTCCCAGGATGCTTGTTTCTGTTCCAGTGAGGACCTGGCTTGGCAGTTCGGTCTGGACTGTTCCCATGAGGAACAGGGTCAAGACTGATTTGCAAATGGCTGGGTCCAAACTGGGGTGGCATGGTGAGCAAACGAACGATGGATTAAACCCAGATCTATGACTGGGGGTGAGTGTTTGACAATGTTCAGCATTCCGTCCATCACTTGTTGTTTTTGCTTTGTCGCCCTAAGTGGGAAGGGTATGCCCAGACGTGGGTCCCGTGCTTCCCATGCCACTGGATTCAAGCTAGCCTGGCTGATGAGGGGTGAAACCCCGAAACCGGTCCCAGGATGCTTGTTTCTGGTCCAGTGAGGACCTGGCTTGGCAGTTCGGTCGGGACTGTTCCCATGAGGAACAGGGTCAAGACTGATTTGCAAATGGCTGGGTCCAAACTGGGGTGGCATGGTGAGCAAAAGAACGATGGATTAAACCCAGATCTATGACTGGGGGTGAGTGTTTGACAATGTTCAGCATTCCGTCCATCACTTGTTGTTTTTGCTTTGTCGCCCTAAGTGGGAAGGGTATGCCCAGACGTGGGTCCCGTGCTTCCCATGCCACTGGATTCAAGCTAGCCTGGCTGATGAGGGGTGAAACCCCGAAACCGGTCCCAGGATGCTTGTTTCTGGTCCAGTGAGGACCTGGCTTGGCAGTTCGGTCTGGACTGTTCCCATGAGGAACAGGGTCAAGACTGATTTGCAAATGGCTGGGTCCAAACTGGGGTGGCATGTTGAGCAAAAGAACGATGGATTAAACCCAGATCTATGACTGGGGGTGAGTGTTTGACAATGTTCAGCATTCCGTCCATCACTTGTTGTTTTTGCTTTGTCGCCCTAAGTGGGAAGGGTATGCCCAGACGTGGGTCCCGTGCTTCCCATGCCACTGGATTCAAGCTAGCCTGGCTGATGAGGGGTGAAACCCCGAAACCGGTCCCAGGATGCTTGTTTCTGGTCCAGTGAGGACCTGGCTTGGCAGTTCGGTCTGGACTGTTCCCATGAGGAACAGGGTCAAGACTGATTTGCAAATGGCTGGGTCCAAACTGGGGTGGCATGGTGAGCAAAAGAACGATGGATTAAACCCAGATCTATGACTGGGGGTGAGTGTTTCACAATGTTCAGCATTCCGTCCATCACTTGTTGTTTTTGCTTTGTCGCCCTAAGTGGGAAGGGTATGCCCAGACGTGGGTCCCGTGCTTCCCATGCCACTGGATTCAAGCTAGCCTGGATGATGAGGGGTGAAACCCCGAAACCGGTCCCAGGATGCTTGTTTCTGGTCCAGTGAGGACCTGGCTTGGCAGTTCGGTCTGGACTGTTCCCATGAGGAACAGGGTCAAGACTGATTTGCAAATGGCTGGGTCCAAACTGGGGTGGCATGGTGAGCAAAAGAACGATGGATTAAACCCAGATCTATGACTGGGGGTGAGTGTTTGACAATGTTCAGCATTCCGTCCATCACTTGTTGTTTTTGCTTTGTCGCCCTAAGTGGGAAGGGTATGCCCAGACGTGGGTCCCGTGCTTCCCATGCCACTGGATTCAAGCTAGCCTGGCTGATGAGGGGTGAAACCCCGAAACCAGTCCCAGGAAGCTTGTTTCTGGTCCAGTGAGGACCTGACTTGGCAGTTCGGTCTGGACTGTTCCCATGAGGAACAGGGTCAAGACTGATTTGCAAATGGCTGAGTCCAAACTGGGGTGGCATGGTGAGCAAAAGAACGATGGATTAAACCCAGATCTATGACTGGGGGTGAGTGTTTGACAATGTTCAGCATTCCGTCCATCACTTGTTGTTTTTGCTTTGTCGCCCTAAGTGGGAAGGGTATGCCCAGACGTGGGTCCCGTGCTTCCCATGCCACTGGATTCAAGCTAGCCTGGCTGATGAGGGGTGAAACCCCGAAACCGGTCCCAGGATGCTTGTTTCTGGTCCAGTGAGGACCTGGCTTGGCAGTTCGATCTGGACTGTTCCCATGAGGAACAGGATCAAGACTGATTTGCAAATGGCTGGGTCCAAACTGGGGTGGCATGGTGAGCAAAAGAACGATGGATTAAACCCAGATCTATGACTGGGGTGAGTGTTTGACAATGTTCAGCATTCCGTCCATCACTTGTTGTTTTTGCTTTGTCGCCCTAAGTGGGAAGGGTATGCCCAGACGTGGGTCCCGTGCTTCCCATGCCACTGGATTCAAGCTAGCCTGGCTGATGTGGGGTGAAACCCCGAAACCGGTCCCAGGATGCTTGTTTCTGGTCCAGTGAGGACCTGGCTTGGCAGTTCGGTCTGGACTGTTCCAATGAGGAACAGGGTCAAGACTGATTTGCAAATGGCTGGGTCCAAACTGGGGTGGCATGGTGAGCAAAAGAACGATGGATTAAACCCAGATCTATGACTGGGGGTGAGTGTTTGACAATGTTCAGCATTCCGTCCATCACTTGTTGTTTTTGCTTTGTCGCCCTAAGTGGGAAGGGTATGCCCATACGTGGGTCCCGTGCTTCCCATGCCACTGGATTCAAGCTAGCCTGGCTGATGAGGGGTGAAACCCCGAAACCGGTCCCAGGATGCTTGTTTCTGGTCCAGTGAGGACCTGGCTTGGCAGTTCGGTCTGGACTGTTCCCATGAGGAATAGGGTCAAGACTGATTTGCAAATGGCTGGGTCCAAACTGGGGTGGCATGGTGAGCAAAAGAACGATGGATTAAACCCAGATCTATGACTAGGGGTGAGTGTTTGACAATGTTCAGCATTCCGTCCATCACTTGTTGTTTTTGCTTTGTCGCCCTAAGTGGGAAGGGTATGCCCAGATGTGGGTCCCGTGCTTCCCATGTCACTGGATTCAAGTTAGCCTGGCTGATGAGGGGTGAAACCCCGAAACCGGTCCCAGGATGCTTGTTTCTGGTCCAGTGAGGACCTGGCTTGGCAGTTCGGTCTGGACTGTTCCCATGAGGAACAGGGTCAAGACTGATTTGCAAATGGCTGGGTCCAAACTGGGGTGGCATGGTGAGCAAAAGAACGATGGATTAAACCCAGATCTATGACTGGGGGTGAGTGTTTGACAATGTTCAGCATTCCGTCCATCACTTGTTGTTTTTGCTTTGTCGCCCTAAGTGGGAAGGGTATGCCCAGACGTGGGTCCCGTGCTTCCCATGCCACTGGATTCAAGCTAGCCTGGCGGATGAGGGGTGAAACCCCGAAACCGGTCCCAGGATGCTTGTTTCTGGTCCAGTGAGGACCTGGCTTGGCAGTTCGGTCTGGACTGTTCCCATGAGGAACAGGGTCAAGACTGATTTGCAAATGGCTGGGTCCAAACTGGGGTGGCATGGTGAGCAAAAGAACGATGGATTAAACCCAGATTTATGACTGGGGGTGAGTGTTTGACAATGTTCAGCATTCCGTCCATCACTTGTTGTTTTTGATATGTAATATTTAAACTACGCTCTATCAGTCCCTCCTCTGATGACGCTCGTCATCACATCAACCTTTCCCTTCGACCTTTCACTTCTAATTTTTCACGTTGCGCATAATGCGCATTTCATCATCTTGCCCTTTGTGTGAACTTTCCCAAATTTCATTGAACATTTTCTCTCTCTCACTTTCTTAATTTCTTCTGGTTCTTTTAGTCCAATCTTTCTTGATTTTGTTATTTATTTTGCATGCTCCCCAGAATCCTAATAGACAGACTAGAACAATTAATAGACCCATTAATATTTTTGCAAGTACCCCATTCCAAATGTTGGTAAACCAGCTCCCAAATCTGGCAATTCCCCTTCCAAATTTCTCCCAAACACCAAGGCCCGTATTTATACTTTTTGACTCTAAACTGCGCTAACGCAGTTTAGCGTCAAAAAATTTAGCGCCGTCTAAAGCCATTCCGAAGCGCCATGCGGGCGCCGTATTTATGGAATGGCGTTAGCCGGCGCAAGCAGACCGGCGCTGCCTGGTGTGCGTGGAAAAAAACCACGTAGACCAGGCAGCGCCGGCGTAGGGGGAAAATGGCGCTAGGGCGTCTTAAAATGGCGCAAGTCGGGTTGACGCTAAAAAATCGTCTTAACCCGATTTGCGCCATTTTTTCGACGCCCAGACGCCATTTAAATGACTCCTGTCTTAGTAAAGACAGGAGTCATGCCCCCTTGCCCAATGGCCATGCCCAGGGGACTTCTGTCCCCTGGGCATGGTCATTGGGCATAGTGGCATGTAGGGGGGCACAAATAAGGCCCCCCTATGCCACCCAAAAAAAAATGAAAAATAACAAACATTATACTTACGTGAACTTACCTGAATGTCCCTGGGGTGGGTCCCTCCATCCTTGGGTGTCCTCCTGGGGTGGGCAGGGGTGGCAGGGGGGGTCCCTGGGGGCAGGGGAGGGCACCTGTGGGCTCATTTTGAGCCCACAGGCCCCTTAACGCCTACCCTGACCCAGGCGTTAAAATGTGGCGCAAATGCGGGGTTTTTTGACCCGCCACCTCCCGGGCGTGACTTTTGCCCGGGAGTATAAATACGACGCATTTGCGTCGCCGTAATTTTTTTAGACGGGAACGCCTTCCTTGCATCTCATTAATGCAAGGAAGGCGTTCACGCTAAAAAATGACGCTCTTTGCCAATACTTTGGCGCTAGATGCGTCTAACGCCAAAGTATAAATATGGCGTTAGTTTTGCGCCAAATTTGCGTCGATAAAAACGACACAAATTCGGCGCAAACGGAGTATAAATATGCCCCCAAGTTCTTTCAAATCCTTCAAATCTGTACTATCTCTAGTAAGGTTAGTAAGCATACTTCTAATCTTTTTACTGTTATCCGGAATGAACGAGCAATTTAGCATCTTGCAGACCCCTTCACTCTTTGCTAAAAGAATGTCTAAAGCAAGCCGATTTTGAAGAGTCATAGCTCTTTCTGCAGCAAGTTCAGTATCCATCAGGAGTATAGCCCCTGCTAAATTTGTCAACATGTTATCCACAATAGTAGACGACTTTTGAATCTTCATAGAATTCAAGATACCCCCCACTGAAGGGATTATAGCTCCGAATATGTCACCAATGACAGCCGCCACTGATTCTCGTTTTTGTCTAGGATGTTGTAATTCAGATGTCTTAGGTATTTGTTTTAAGTCATCAATCTGGTAAATCTTTGGGAAAACTATTCCCAAATGGCATGTCCCATACCATCACCTAGGGAGACGGTAATAGGCATTTAGGGGGTCATTCCGACCCTGGTGGTCATGGACCGCCAGGGCCGGGGTTGGAGGATGCACAGCCAACAGGCTGGTGGTGCATCAAGGGCAATTCTGGCCGCGGCGGTAAAGCAGCGGTCAGAAAAGGGAAACCGGCGGTTTCCCGCCGGTTTCCCCCTGCCCCTGTGAATCCTCCACGGCGGCGCTGCAAGCGGCGCCGCCATGGGGATTCCGACCCCCTTCCCGCCAGCCTGGTTCTGGCGGTTTTCACCGCCAGAACCAGGCTGGCGGGAACGGGTGTCATGGGGCCCCTGGGGGCCCCTGGGGGCCCCTGCAGTGCCCATGCCATTGGCATGGGCACTGCAGGGCCCCATAACAGGGCCCCACATTGATTTTTAGTGTCTGCCTAGCAGACACTGAAAATCGCGACGGGTGCAACTGCACCCGTCGCACACCAGCAACCCCGCCGGCTCCATTCGGAGCCGGCTTCCTCGTTGCTGGTGCTTTCCCGCTGGGCGGGCGGGCGGCCTTTTGGCGGTCGCCCGCCAGCCCAGCGGGAAAGTCAGAATGACCGCCGCGGTCTTTTGACCGCGGTACGGTCTTCTGGCGGTTCCCACCAGGCGGGCGGCTTCCGCCGCCGGCGGGGGTCAGAATGACCCCCTAAGTCCACAGATGTAATAGATCCCAGGAATCGCTGGATCCTGTCCATTCAACATAAATGTCCATTTCCTCTGAAACAAAAACACATGTCTACATTCACTCGTTCCCACAAATAGATTGTCCTGCTCAGATTTTGGCCTATATATACAAAGCCTACCTACATGTAATGCATCTATAGCTAGTTTGCCTTGTGTCTTGATTGCAGTGTACGCATAGTCATTAGCATATGTACGTTTTTCTAACCCTTTTTCTAATCTTTCCTTCATTGCTTTGCGTCTATCATCAGTGTGATCTAAAAAGCTTTTCTCAACAGGTGATAATAAGCAAGTCAAATTATTGCGATGTGCATAAGCAGTTCGAATGTAAGCGTCGGCTCAAAGAATCCTCTATTTTTATATCATGCTCCTTAGCTAATTTATTTAAGAATTCAATCACAGGCACAAAAGAAAACACAACATCCAGATTTGAATTAAAGTATTGCACATGCTCTTGATTATAAAACCTTGTTAGTAGCAAGCTGCAACTAATCCCGTAAGTAAGAGGGAGACTATGGTAAGTAACTCCCTCCTGCACAGATGAAGGAATCTTAGTACATACATAACATTCTTTCGCATCCATAGTTTCCACATATTCATTTAGTAAGCGATAGAAGACATTAGTAGAAAGTTCCCCCTTTGAATTAGTTCCCTCATGCAAATGTCTTGCATCCTGCTCAAATCTCTCCCACGGTGTTAGTGTTGTAGTTTCAGCTTTTGAGGTAGCAATAATGGTCTCTTTCTCCATCCATGGCATTCCCACAATCACTCCCACAATTATTATTGCAGACACAACACCTATTATAAGTCCTAGCTAACCACACACTTTACTTTCCTTGCTACTGCCTCTATTATAAGCCATATCTGTATAGAATCAGATAGTAGATCAACAATCAACTTGAGGATGATTTAGAATATTCTCTTGCTTTCTGCGTGTATTTACAGTGTCTTCACTCACCCCAGGACCCCCTTTTGTCAAATCAGGTTAGCAGCTTGTCATAATCGGTTTTATTAAAAGTCAATCCGGTTCTAGTGTCACTTTCGGTAAGTTATGAAGTCTCTCTTTCGGTTTTCAGATTTTCGATTTTAACCAGGTTCTTCTTTGGATTTGTTCAGGTACCGTAGTATTGGCCCGGTACTTCTCGATCAAAACAGAATGCTAGGAAATCTTGTTGCCATTCAGATGTTGTAGCATACGCCCATTCTGGACCTGTATATTTTCTGTTTGCAACTCCTTTTCTTTTCAGCCTTCGTTCACCTTGTTGTTCTCCTTCGCTTAAGTCTTCCACTCGAGTTGTGTTGTTTTCTTCTGCTATTGTCTCATTTGGTGTGTCTTTTATCTTAAAGAGTGTTTTCTCTGGCCAGTTATCACCCTTATGCGTCTTCTTTCGGTGTGTCTTTTCAGAACGCTGGATAGCACCCTCCTCTGGTGATATGGTGTTTTCGCTTGATGGATCTGCAGCTGGCTCAGAAGGCTCTGCCTCGCTCTGATTTCTCTCTACTATTTCTCCTTCTTCTCCTTCCTCTTCTTCTTCTGGGTCTGTACCGGGTTCGAGTTCCAACCCGTATCTGTCTACTTCTGGGAGAACCTCTCCTTGATTTAGTTCTCCTGCTGCCTCTACTGAGATAGGCACTCTGTCACCTCTCTCGAACTCATTAACTGCTTGAGGGACGAGGCTGTTCTCAGTGGGCTCTCCGGCAGTCTCAGTTTCTTCTTGACTGTTTTCTGGCCCTGAGACTTCTCTTCCTGAGGCTGTTGTGCCGGAAACTTCAAGTTCCTCTTCGGCAGGACACGTTACCCTTTTTGTGTGACTGGCATGTATCCAATTTGGAACTCCGGCACACTTTACAGCAGTGGTAGTTGTCAAGATTACTTGATATGGCCCTTTCCAACGTGGTTCTAGACACAACGTTCTCACATGCTTCTTGACAACCACCCAGTCACCGGCTTGTAGAGAGTGGCCTGGATCACCAATCGGCGTCAATGTGTTAGCTTCCACTTGGAGAGAGAAAGAGCGAATCACGTCAGCCAAACCCTTGCAGTAATCCAATACCATATCATCTGTAATATTCACTAGCGCATTTGCAGGTACTGCTGGTAATCTCATAGCTCTACCCATGAGGATTTCATGGGGGGATAATCCAGTTTTCTTGTCTGGGGTGTTTCTCATTGACATCAGCACTAAAGGTAATGCATCTGGCCATTTCATATTGGTAGCTGCGCACATTTTTGCCATTCTCAATTTCAAAGTACCGTTCATTTGTTCTACTAGTCGTGATGCTTCGGCGGTAGCTACAATGCAGCTTTTGTTCGATGTTAAGTGCGGCACACAGTAGTTTAATCACCTCATTGTCGAAGTGTCTGCCCCTATCTGACTCTATAGAGACCGGAAACCCGAACCTTGGTATCAATTCCCTAAGTAGTAATTTTGCAACTGTCAGACTGTCATTCCTGCGTGTGGGATATGCCTCAATCCAGTGACTGAAAACACACAATCACCAACACATACTTCAATCCTCCACAGACAGGCATTTCAATGAAGTCCATTTGCATTTTGTTGAATGGACCGCCAGCTCTCCCAATGTGGCTCAAAGTTACCACAGTTCCTTTCCCGGCATTCATCTGTTGACAGATGATGCACCTGTGAAAGGTAATTTCTGCGGCATGTCTGAATTTTGGGTTGAACCAATCGATTTTGAATGACCTGATCATTGCATCTCTTCCAAGGTGAGCCTGTCTGTGATACAACCTGGCGAATTGAGATAGAAGACTGTTTGGCAAGACTAGTTTCCCTTCCTCTGAGACCCACAAATCATCAGCTCTTTGTACACATTGCATTCTTTGCCAAGAGCGTTTCTCCTCTTTGCTCGCACAGCTCTGTAATGTTTTTAACTCATCTAATGTGTCGACTACCCGCAATGCAAGGTTCAGACATGTGTCATCTTCAGTTTGTGGTAGTACTTCCCATTGCTCCTTGAACGATATACAGTTCAATACGCAAAACCTTGCGACTTGATCTGCATAGCCGTTTCCCATGGATACAAAGGGGGTCATTACGACCTCGGCGGTCTTTTCAAAAGACCGCCGAGGCCGCGGGAGACAGAATACCGCCATTGCCGGCGGTATTTCTGTCTCCCTATTATGATGTCACATCAACATTGCAGCCGGCTCGTATTAGAGCCGGCGGCAATGCTGATGTGCAGCGGGTGCAGTAGCACCCGTCGCGCATTTCACTGCCCGAAATTCGGGCAGTGAAATGCGCGACGGGGCTATGCCTGGTGGCCCCTGCACTGCCCATGCCAAGTGCATGGGTAGTGCAGGGGCCCCCAGGGGCACCCCAAGTCCCCTTACCGCCGGCCTTTCCATGGCGCTGTGCACCGCCATGGACAGGCCGGCGGTCGGGGACTCATAATCCCCAGGGCAGCGGTGCTGGCACCGCTGCCCTGGGAATTATGACCGCCAGGCGGAATCCTGGCAGGAAAGTGGAGGGGCCGGCGGTATGACCGTGGCAATTCCGCCACGGTCATAATTGCTGGCGGAACACTGCCAGCCTGTTGGCGGTGTTACCGCCAACATACCGCTGGCCGCCAGGGTCGTAATGACCCCCAAAGTCTTGTGATCTAGCACTGCATGTCACCACGGCAATTTCAAGAGGTAACTGAATTGAATGTAACAAATCTTTTATTTGCTCACCATTTTTCACAGGAGAACCAGATGAGGTCATGAAACCTCTCTGTGACCAAAGCTGGCCAAAATCATGTACGATCCCAAATCCGTATCTGCTGTCAGTATAGATAGTGACTCTCAAATTCACAGCTGCGTGGCATGCCTTAGTAAGGGCAATTAATTCTGCCACTTGAGCGGAAAACACTCTCTCGAGCCAGGAGGCTTCGACAATGCCAGTTATAGTGCATACCGCATAACCAGCTCTTAATGTTACAGCGGAGTCTCTTAGACAGGACCCGTCGACAAACATGATACAGTCATTT
This sequence comes from Pleurodeles waltl, assembly GCF_031143425.1. Taxonomy (NCBI): domain Eukaryota; kingdom Metazoa; phylum Chordata; class Amphibia; order Caudata; family Salamandridae; genus Pleurodeles; species Pleurodeles waltl. The sequence goes on from NC_090443.1 coordinate 905,406,703, forward strand.
TCTTTCAATTGTGTGTCCTGAATGTCTGGACGAGGTTTGGTACATAATTCGGTTACCTCAAGACAGTCACGTTCTAATTCTCCCTCATTTTTGATTTCAGTGTTTTCAACAGAAAGTAAAGTTGCCGGGTTCAATACATTACAACGTTTAAGGGAGACATTCGGTGACCCCAGTAAGATCGTCTCATACCTAGTGAGACGAGCATTTGTCATGTGCTGAGTTTTAGTTTGAGTCAACAGAATTTCAACTGAATGCGGAACCACTACTGTTAGGGGGTATCCCATGACTATGCCTTCACATTGAGTAAGGCTCTGACCGACTGCTGCAACTGCACGGAAACAACCCGGTAAGGCTGCTGCGACAGGGTCCAGTGTAGCTGAAAAATATGCTACAGGGCGATTTGCATCTCCATGGACCTGTGTTAAGACAGACAAAGAACAAGCATCACGTTCATGACAGAACAACAGAAAAGGTTTCTCATAGTCAGGCATTCCTAATGCTGGTGCCTTGCACATGCATTCTCTTACCTCCATAAATGACTCAAGTTTCTTCCTTAGACAAGGTTATGGTATATGGCTCATCCTTGATCTCCTTGCCTGTCAGCCTTATCAATGGTTTTGAGATGATCGAGAAGTTGGGTATCCACTGGCGCAGTAGCCCACCATTCCCAAAAACATCCTGACATCTCTTTTTGTCGTTGGGGGTTCATTTGTAAGATGGCTGTTATCCTTTCCTTTGATATTCTCCTCGAACCTTTTTCGACCAAATGCCCTAAGTATTTCACCTCTTTCTGACAGTATTGTAGCTTTCTGGGTCACACCTTATGTCCATTCTTTCCCAGATGATTCAGTAATGTAATGGTATCGTATTTACAACTGTCTCTGGTTTTGGATGCAATCAGCAAATCGTCAATGTACTGCACAAGAGTTGAATTAAAAGGCAGCACCAGGGACTCCAAATCCTTTTTCAATATCTGATTGAAGATGGACGGTGACTATCCTCATGAAGGGGTATCGAAAAGAAGGCTTGTGATAGGTCTACGACAGTAAACCATTCAGCATCACAGGGGACCTGGAACATTATTACTGCTGGGTTGGGCACCACAGGGCAACATTTTATCACAATTTCGTTTATTTTTCTCAAGTCCTGTACAATTCGAACTTTCCCACAAGGCTTCTTCAAACCCATTATGGGAGAGTTACACGGACTGCTCAAAACTTCTTTCAGGACTCCCTGTCTGAGAAAATCTGCAATTATTTGTGACTTCGATGAGAACGTCTTGTGTAATATGATATTGTGGCACTTGGGGGAACACCGCATTTGACTTTATCTGAACTTTAACTGGTTCTACCCCTTTTATTAGTCCTACTTCCTTTCCTGTCAGGTCCCATACTTTCTCTGTTACCGTTCCCTGTAATTCAACAGGTAAATCAATCAAGGTATGCATCGGGAACAGAGTAATTAAAGGGTAATCTTCATTTGTCCCTGTTTCTTCCTCTAAAAACTGACCTTCGTCTCCTTCATCGTCACTATTTGTCTGCACTTCAATTCTGTCATTGGAACAGGTAATTGAACATTTTGTCTTGCACAGTAAGTCCCTTCCCAGTAGGGATACCGGACTCGAGTCACAGACTACAAACCTATGTAGCCCCTGAAAGTTGCTGATCTCAACCTGCACTGGATCTGTAATCGGGTTTGTCAGATACTGATTTGCCACTCCAACCACTCTTATGGTACGCCCTGAAAGAGGCAATCTTGGAACTTCCGCACTTCTAACTGTAGAGCGTGTGGCTCCTGTGTCAACCACGAACGAAACCTTGTAACCCATGACCTTTGCTTCCACATATGGGCCTCTCTGATCCACCTCTAAGGATGCTGCAAGCCTGCACTCTTCACTGTCTGAACTATCGTCTGACCATTCCCCATTCCCCATTCATGCCATTTTCGCCTCGTAATGGGAATTGTTGTACTGTATTATTTTGATTTATTACCTGACCTGTGACCTGTTGAGGAAGCATCACCTGTTGCTGTCCCATCGGAGCCATTGGTAATTGCATTTGCTGTCTAGGTACCATAGGAATCTGCTGTTGTACTAGTTGCATTTGTACTGACTGAAAACGTGGCATTTGCATCTGCTGCATGGGCTGTACCCCTTTCATTTGTACCAGATTGTTCTGAAAAGTTGGGTTTTGATGTCTCATTTTCGGGCCCCGTACACTTTGTAATGTACCGACATTAGCACTTTGCTGAACAGCACCATCCTGCACCATATTCGGGCACTCCCGTTTCCAGTTCCCCACGCCCCCGCACGCGTGACATGGTGACATCTTTTTCGCCCCTTGCGCATCATTTTGAACCACAACAGTATTCAAGTCTGGACTGCGATTGACAAACCCTCGACCTCGACCCCTCGGCTGGGTCTGAAATACACCATTCATTTGCGGTTGCTGCTGTATCATCTGTTGAACTCCATTTCCCTGTATTCCTGCCTGTGCAGCCCTTATCTGCATCACCATCACTTTCTCTTTCAGCTTCTTCTGTTTCAGCTCAATCTCATCACTACAATATTTCGCATACTGCAACACTTCAGCAATCGGCTTAGCTTTCCAACAAATCAAATGATTCTTAATCATCTGGCTAACTTCTGGTCTCAACCCTTCGACAAATCTAAACACAAGATGATTCATGTCTTTCGGTTCAATAGTCTCAGTACCACTATAGTGTTTGAATGCCTTTAACAATCTTTCATAGTAAGCATGTATTGATTCTTTAACTTCTTGAGAGGTCCGGTCGATTTTCTGCCAATCAGTCACCTTCGGCGACACCTTCTGTTTCAAAAACTCAATCACCTTATGATAATACTTCATCACTTCTTCAGAGGGTGCCCCTGTCACCTTATCCCTTGCCGGCTCCTTCGTCGGCCAATCTACCCCTCTCTTGCACTCGAGCCACAAATCAGGTGGAACAATGATCTCGAACAAGGTATTCAAGTCCTCCCAGAGACACTTCGCAAGTTTCACAAATCTGTCTGTTTGCTGATACCACTCGATCGGTTTCTCTCTCAATCTGGGATAATCGTTAGTAAAGGATAGGATGTCTCCTCTGGTCCATGATACATGAACTAAGACACCACCAGCTGTTTCTCTCATGGGTAATATTTTTACCGAATCCACATCGGGTGAGGCCTTGGCTTGATTAGACCCTGGACTGTCACCTTTTCCCTTGTCTCTTTTCTTTGCCCATCTGCCTTCCCATTTTTCCAGTGCTTCCCAGATCTGCGCGCTTTGTAACAATTCTTTCAAATGTGCCTTCATTCCCGCAGACCTCATGTGCTCAAAATCTTTGGAGTCGAAGTCTAATCTGTAACTTCTTTTCAGATGTTTAGTGTTTCCAATGTCAATATTGTATTTATCTGCCAGGTTTGCTAATCTCTGATGTACCTTACCTACCTCCTTGGTAATTTTGGGGCATAGGAATCTTAATTCTGCTTCCGTGTATGACTCCAATCTGTTTACTCCCATTGTACCTTCCACTAACTCAGCAGCTTCTGCCCCTAGTCTTACAAAGTTCAGGTATTCGTCTTGTTTTTCTTTTTCTGGTTCGACTGTAACCACTGCAGCCATTTGAGAAGTATAAGTCTTTTCTAACCATTCATTTAACTGTTGAACTGTGAAACCCTGTAACGAAATGTTCCCTGCGTGCATCATTGGGGAATGTGAGGTGTTCGTACTCGTTGTCTGTGGAGTTAAAATTCCTAACCCTGCCTGACGCATTGCTTCGATGGGTGCTCCCACTGGACTAAGGTCCATTAAAGACCTCAGCTGTTCAACTGCTTGCTCTCCTGGGGCCATTATCTGAGGGGTACCCATAGACCCTCCTCTTATCACATCTTGAGTCATCACTCCCTGATCACATACGCCAGTTTTACCCTGTGCATACAATGGCACTGGAGGACCGACAGTAATTGGTAAGGATATGGCAGCTGGTGTCTGGTCTAGTCCCAGATTTCGTGGAGCAGTAACTCCATGGGTCTGTTCCAAGGTACCCGGAACAGGTACTAATGGCGGACCCGCTACTGGGTTATACCCTGGTATCAGCTGTGGCTGCGGTTGGGACAGTAGTTTCGGAGTTGACTCAATCTGTATTAACTTTGGTTTTGTATATATCGGGTCTGGCGGCACTATCAGATTTGCAGTAGTCTCAAGTACTGGGACGTCTGGGTATATTCTCTGTATCTGCGGTGGAGGTTGCAACTGTATCGGTATGTCTGGAGCAGTGGGTGCACTGACACCATTCTGTAGCGGAGCCATATCACTAGCCTGTGCCGTATCAGCAACTCCCTTTTCCTTCGTCTGGTTCCCAGGGTCCGTACTAGTACTCGGAGCACTGTCGCTCACCGCATAAGGTGGTGGGCGATCGTGCAACAACCTGTCCATAAACTCCTCATCGTCTGAATCATCTTCCTCTTCCCAAAGTCTTTTATTCTCTTTAGATTTGTTTGAGTCTCTATCTGTCTTACAGGAGGCTTTCTTTCCCTGTGATTCTTCTCCCTGTGTTATTGCTGGGAATAATTTTAATCCATCAACAATTCCCCTTCTCCACATTTTACTCTCGTCATCCCATCTAGCCTCTGCATAAGATTTTTCTGCCCTTCTCATCCTTTTTTGAAACTTTTCTTGTCTCTGTTTAAGAGCCATTAGATCCCAAACCGCTAACGCCTCATACTGAGTTGGCCTCAAAGGTGGTTTCTGTTCACTTAACATCCACCTCAATCTTGCGAGAATCCTTGTATTGAACGTTCCATATTCCGGAAACGCTAAACATACCTCCTTCTCTGTTAATTTGCACCACTGTTTCATCCATAAACATGGAGCAACACCCTTTTCTTCAATGACGATATAAGCTGGAGTACCCTCGGGTGGTGTAGGCTCCCCATCAGTTGCTATAATATATGAGTCTCCTTTCAGAGCACTCTTAAATGCTTTAACAAAATTCATTTTCGCGATTTCTTCTTGTTTTGTTTTTAATTTGAAGTGACCTAATTCCCAGGACACTCTTCACCCACCTTTTTCAACCTATTGCCTCTCACGGACGGCAGCCAACCCGTGCGCGACCCCTCTCGACAACTGACCTATCTGAGAGCGGCACCACTAACGTCACACTCACACACACTGCAGCTGACAAAGTCTTGCGGCTTGTCCGCTCCTCACTGAACCCACACAAACTAATGCAATTATTGCAAGCACTTTAAATGACAACACAAATCTGCCGGTTAACTACAGGAAGGGTAATACATTCGCTTCAGAACTTTACAGAGATTTCACTTGAAGCCTCAGCCGCTACTCTCTCCTTGTCAGTTCCCGCATACGCAAGCAGAATTCAACCCGCAAATTCTACTCTCGACTTGTCAATGGCTCGTCCCAGTGCACTTTAGAACTTACCAAATCTCCATCGAAGGTTTCACACATACATTTCAATTCAATCTCGACTTGTCAATCACGCCCGATTGACCTATTAAACCGCACAGATTACAACATAAACCCAAGTGTCTCATACACTTGTCAACATACTACGGAGTCTTAGACCTCGACAGGCCCGTACATAACAATCAACCACGTGGATAATTTTGAGCACCAAGCGCCACACTCATATGAAGTACGCCGACTTCCCTACTCTCATACTGCGGAGTACGCCCACTCCTACTAAATAACACATACTTGGCCTAGATACACACAAATCTCACAATCACCTGCAAAAAGTCATAAGCTAAGCAAGCGCAAGAACCCTAAACCACATATTTATGGTGCCGAGAACATCCCCAACTCACTTAGGCAGGCTCCGAGATCCCGGGAAGTCATGGTGAACTTAGAAACCCATCATACTTCCAATTTGCTTTATCACAGAAAAAACAAATTAAACAATGACTCTCCGTCCTAGGGCCCCCAAGGGCCAAACCGTCGCTCTGCTACCAGAACTGTTAACGCGTCCTTTTATGTCAATTTTATACACATTAGGACTCGTTTTAGGCCAATGAATCTTGTGACCCAGTGGTGAGACACCGTAGGACGAGATAACTGATCAATATGTCAAGCAGTATATCAATAATGTCATCAATATTCACCACCACAATGCACTTTACCTTGGATATAGACATTAATCAAATTGTCGACGCAACCATGACCTTTCAGCCATGAATAACCACACCTTTGGTAGAATTTTATGAATTTTATTCCCTATTAATTACAATCTACTAGCAGAAGTGTCAATCTCAAAACCAAGAAGTATAAGAGCATAGTCACAATATGGCAACTGTGATAAGATTTCATTAATGCAAGAATCACAAACAAAAGAACATAGCACGGCGTAAACATAGATCAGAATACAAGAATATCACTTGAGTCTCAGTTCAGCATGTAGTAACATCAGTTTGTGTCTATTTGCGTCAGTCAGAGTGATTGCCTATCCTAACCACCAATTAGCATCAGCATGTTGGACTTCATGCAAAATAATTTAGAACATCAATTTAGAAAATATCTCGCTATGGCCTCTATTTAAAAATGAGCAGTTGGTACCTAGAAAGGAAAAGCAAACAGACAAATTACAAATCGCATTGGTCATAATTACCCTCCAAGGATTAAGTCAGCACACAGGATCAGTCTTCGTCTTCAGGACATCAGTCGAATCGCCATCAGTCTAACCTCGTATAAAGGACAGGGGACACTTCCCTCATAAGGAGGAGAAGCGCAAAGGGTAGTCTATGGGTGAGGATAGTTTATTAAGTCTCAGAATCACCAAACAGAGTGAAAGAGTTTCTGGATAAAATCAATAGCATTCCCTTCCTAGTTCTCTCGTCCCTTCTGTGACATGAGTTTTTATCCCTTTTTCATAATACCTTCCCCCAAAATTCTATTGGACATTCACTATACCCCACTATCTTTAACCTATCAAATTATACATTAGGTAATCCCAATTGTCACCCCACGATAATTTATAACAATTTGATTGGTCTTCATAATTGACGTCTTTTGAGGTGGCACATCCGGTGGGTTTCTTCACCACTTGGCACGTTTCTTAGGTCATGAGTTCCTTTCTCCATGGTCAAATGTCCTTGTACTTTTAGATTTATCTACTTTTGTTTCAAATTGTATTTGAATTCACACTAAGGCAGCTAGCATGCGGATGGGAACGGAATCTCGTTTGTTACATAAAACGAAGGAAAGGAACAAATGCAGGGTCATGGCCCTTTGCGAGTCAGCACACTGGAAAACAGAGAAAATGCTTTAATATGAGCGCTTAGGCAGCCAAAATCTACAACTAACACTAACTTAAGGCATATGAGATTTTAATACAAATGCAATATTGTAAATGTTAATATGAATCATAGCATGAACAGTTTTACCTATCATTGTTAGTTCACGTATATAATTGTGACCATATACATTATAGTAGAATTCCAGATGCATGTTTAAGCATTACTCTAATTATTGTCGTTTTCTATGCAGCATTATTCATCATTGATATAAGCATTTCACGTCTGGTATATGTAATATTTAAACTACACTCTATCAGCGGTTTGGCTTGTGCCAAACCGCCAATATCATATTTTGGGGATAGGTACCTCCAGGCTATTGGCAGTACCTTTACGCCAGAATACCGCCGTCCGCCAGGGTCGTAATGACCCCCTAAGTGCCCCCAGGCAAGTTGCAATACTGTCAGAAAGAGGTCCAGTATTTCGGACATCACATTGAGAAAGGAGCAAGGAAAGTATCACAAAAGAAAACTTCAGCAATTGTGAAAATGAATCTGCCAACTACCTAGAAAGAAGTCAGGGTGTTTTGGGGAATGGTGGGCTACTGTCGCCAGTGGATATCCTAAAGTTTCCCCAATATCCAAACCTTTGCAGAGCTTGACACACAAGGATGTGTCTGATCTGGAACCCTGGAATAACGGTTGCTTGATTGCTTTCCTAGAGATGAGAGAAAGTATCTATCCTGCCCCAGCACTAGGAATGCTTGATTACAATAAGTCATTTGGACTTTTCTGCAGTAAGAGAGAGGGCTGTACTCTCTCAGCGCTTACACAGTTACACGGAAATGCCAGAAGGACTATGGCCTATTTCTCTGCTACTCTTGATCCCATAGCTTCTGCACTGTAAGGTTGCCTTAAAGCAGTGGCGGCCATCAGTGTCAGCACAGAGAGGTGTGAAAACATAGTCATAGGTCATCCATTAACTGTTTATGTTTTGCATTCTGTCAAGCTGTTGTTAACAAAGACTAGAACCGAGCATTTGGCAAGTAGCTGCTTTACTAAATATGAACAAAATATTCTTGCAGCAGAAAATATGACTGCCAAGCGCTGTGCTGTTCTAAGTCCTGCTACACTGTAATCTGTACCTACAATCAAAATGATGACTGTGAAATGGAGCATGACTGTCTCAATGCCACTGAACTATGCATTAAGCCAAGACGGCATGTACGGACTGAGCCACTACCTGAGTCTGATTTTGTGCCATATGTGGATGCCTCATGCTTACGAGACAATAGAGGAAGTTTGAGAGCTGCCTATGCAGTCTTCAAAATTTCAGAAGTTGTTGAAGCTTCATGGCTTCAAGAAATAGTTTCTGTACAAGTGGCTGAACTGATTGTTCTTACTAGAGCCTGCTGTTTTTCAGACCAGCTGAAAGTAATGATTTTCACCTGTAGTCAGTATGCCTTTGGTGTTGTGCATGATTTCGGACAGTTATGGTCCCTGGGGTGGGATGGGGAAGGGAGAGGGTTGTTTATGACATCATCTAGATCCCCAATCCAGAATGGTAAAAATGTGAGAAATCTTCTTGAGGTGTTACAGATGCCTGCACAGGTTTCAGTGGTCAAGTGCCCTCCACACCATAGTGGAAATGATCATGTAACATTGGGCAATAAATATGCTGATGAAGTCACAAAGTACTGGACTCACAATGTCTGGACCTTTAATAAAGAGTATACCAATGAGGGAATGAATGAGACCAATTACAGCCTTTTGTTAGCTGCAGACACATAGGAAGAGGTAGAGAGGCTTCAGGAAGAGGTATTCAAGGAAGAACAGCCGAGTTGGGTCAGAGCAGTTTGTATCAAGAGAGAAGATGATTACATTTTGGTTTCAATGGATGGAAGACCTATGCTGCCAAATAGTTTGTTACCCACAAAGGTTAGGCATTTCCGTGTTGGTAGAGAAGCCATGGTGCGATTGTTTAGGCAAACGTGGTTTAATTCCAGGTTCAGATTGATAGCTGAAGGGTTGTGTCACAGATGCGTAATGTGCCAGCAGAACAATGTTGGAAAGAAAACTGCAGTAACGCCAAGTCACATAGGAGGATCAGGAGTTCCCTATAACAGGATGCTTTATTGAGATGCCTGTATATAAAGGGCTGAGATATGTTCTGCTGGTCATGTGCATCTTCTTGCATTGGGTTGAAGCTTACCTAAACCAGAAGAAATGATAGTCTCACAGTAGCAAAGTTGTTGTTAAAAGAACTCATTCCAAGGTTCAAGTTCCCAAATTCTTTAGAGTCAGACAAAGGGACTCATCTTAACAATGAAGCCCTGAGATTGTTGTGTGCGGCATTGCAAATGGAACAGAGACTATATTGCAGCTATAGACCTGAGGCTTCGGGTCTTGTGGAGCAGGTTAATGGGTCCTGAAATCTAGAGTGATAAAAGTGTGTCCTTCAATGTCATTTAAATGGCCTGATGCTTTGACCCTTGTGTTGATGAGTATTCGCAGTGTACCTGATTGCAATGAGCAGAGCTATGAGATTGCCAGGTATTCCCGTGAACGCACTTATGAACATTACAGATGATATGATCTTTGAGTACTACAAAGGGCTAGCTGATGTGGTGCGTTCTGTGTCTCATCAGGTCCGGAAAGTTTTGGGAGTTTTGGGATAATACTGCAGATTCAACTGAACCTCATTGAACTGAACATTGTACATGAATTCCTCTTTGAGTTTTCTGTGCTGCTAGAAAGACTGAGCCATTTCATTCTGATGTGATTATTGGTGAATTTGAACAGTGCCTTAATTGTAGACCTTACATTGAGTTTTTTAGGGAATTAAGAAGAGTGCAGAGGCCTGAGTCTGCAAAAGAAGAGAGGGTTGTCCTTTTTAGAAGAACACAGGGTAGGGCTAAGGAATACTCACGAAAACCTTGTAAGTAAACCTGTTGCAATTCATTATATGGTCTTTGTTTTGCCACTTTGCACTAGTGGAACTTAAGTGAACAATCACTGCTGCTGCTGCATTTTATTGAAACAGGTCTGAATTTAGGGAAATCATCTAACCTGGAACATTAACACTAGTGGACATAGCTATATACAGGAATGTTAGTTATTGCATTTATAGTAATAATTTTGCTTATAGGACTGAGTCTACCTACACATTCTAGTAAAGAGTATGTTAAATCTACAACTGTCCCTAAGACACCACGTTCTACTGATGAAAGAGCGTACACTTATTAAGAACAATTTGCAGATAGACACTTTAAGAGGAGATCTTTCATCAAACGTTTATTATAAATTGCTTCATGAGTACATTGACACAATGGATGCAAGGGATTGCTGCATTTCTACGTATTTACCTGCTTCCTTTTCAGAAGGTATAGCTTATCATCACATTCCTTTGACCTATGGAGTTTCCTGAAGTGTCTTTTTGAGCATATTTTATAGACATGGTAGCTTTCAATGATATTTTTTTAACTATGATCTAGTTTTTCCAGAAGTTCCTTTGTTTAAACATCTAAATAAAAATCCTTATTTTAAAGGTGCAGATATAGCAGGTAAATACTTTGTATCTCTCACAGCATTGGACACTGCATATGCTCATGCACATAATTTGATTTGTGAAATGACCACAGTGGAGAAGAAATTTTTTCATCTAGTGGAAGACCGAAGGAGAGATTTAGGGCCAGATGTGTCATTTATCCAAATAGCGATTACCTAACTGCGATTATCTCCGAATCGCAATTATGTAATATCTATTTGAATTTATGAAACTCCAGGAGTTTCATTTCATGATTCCCAATGGCTCGCAAATCGACCTACCTCATTAATATTCATGAGGTAGGTCACAATTTGCATCCCATTGTGAATGGCTATAATCACGGAGATGGAGACCTGCTGGGTTCAGCAGACCACCATGTCTGTGATTGCCTTTAAATACAGCAATTTTTTTTTAAATGCAGTCCGTTTTCCTTAAAGGAAAATGGGATGCATTTAAAAAAGGAAAATTAAAAGTTTTCATTTTATATTTTAAGAGTAGGCAGTAACCTGTGGGACCCCTGCCTGCTCCTAAAAAATGTTTTCGCATGCATTCAATGCAATGCATGCATGCAAAGAGGAAGGGGTCCCTTGGGGACCATAACATTTGCGAATGGGTTACCACCTACTTGAGGTACTTGAAGTACTTGAAGACCGCATTTCGGTCACAAAAAATTCCTACATACCGCTGTGATTCGGTATTAGAAAGGGACGCCCTTGACACGCCATTTTCTAATACCGAATCAGTATGTAGTCACAATTCCAATTTGTGATTCAATAACAAGTTACCGAATCGCAAATTGAAACTCATACATACCAAAATGCATTTTTGCTATTGCAACCAGCCCAAAAATGCATTATACATCTGGCTCTTAGAGTATAAGGGCCTCATTTAGAACACGGTGAACAGTTTACTCCATCACAAAAGTGACGGAAATCCCATCCGCCGAAACCTAAATCCCATTACCTTCGATGGGATTTAGATTTTGGTGGATGGGATATCCATCACCCATCTCATGGAGTAACCTGTCTGCTGAGTTCTAAATCAGGCCCTTAGTCCGAAACAGACAAAGACCTTAAAAGACACCATAGAATGAATAGAGAAGAAATTGAAAATCGAGTGAAGGGAAACCAATAAGCATTAGCTTTATTTTGGCAGCGTAAGAAAGGTTGTGTATTCAAATTGGCAAAGTTATTTGGATCCATTACTTATAGGGAAGAGTGAATGTGAACACACTTTTGAGGTTTGAGGAAAGAGTGAATTATTTTTAGATGGAAAGGATCCTGTGTATACTTTATTTATGGAAAGAATGCTTATTTCAAATTGCCCAAGGGATGGAATGGTACATGTTATTTAGGTATAGTATTTTCAAACATTGTGATGATGATTGTATGGGAAACGAAACCTTGAACTGGAGAAGTGGCAACAGATGCATGGGAGGCTATTGAAGATGGATTTGATGCTGTAGGCAGATGGTATGGAAACGTGGGAAGTAGAATTGTGAGTTCTATTGTGAAGCTATTGTTGGTTATTCCCTTTTGTGCCGTAGTTGTAGCGGTGGGCTTTAGAATTATTTAGGGGATGAGATTTAGATAGAAAAAGAGGAGAAAAAGAGCTGATGTTGAGCTGGAAGAGAATCAGTGTACATTTTCTGATCACATGAAGTATCTGGAGTAGTCTAGATGGAAATCGATGAAAACTACAAGGCTCTAGTCAGCCTCAATATAGGAGATTGTGATAACTTAATTCATCATCAGAGGGAGAATTTGTAAGGCATCATTCTGGTTGCACCATCATTTATTACTGAAGTGACATACCCAGATAATCGACAATACATATATTGTGCGGCTTAACGTTACTAATGTAAAGTGTAGCATCAAAAGCGAATTACTGAAGGTGCTTTCACAGTAGAACATTAGTAGTTCATATATATGTGTGTTCTCATGTTTGATCTTAACATGATGAATTGTAGTACACATGCACATTAATACCCGTGTATGCTAATTATGGTACTATGGTGTAAATGCATATAATCAAGTTTCATTTATAATTCTTGTTTCCATTGATAATTGCAAGATGCACTTATAATCATGTATCTCAAGTGTGCATTAATGCCTTATTAAGTGAGCATAACCAAAGGCATAAAACGTTTGGAGCCACATGTACTAAATAGTAGATAGTGAGATCCGGGAGGATACTTTGGCAAGGACAAAGGAGGGCTTCTGGTACAGGCCCCTTGCTCTTCCTGTCAGCAGCCAGGGATTGCTCCCTGTCCTTCCCCGTAGCAGCGGGGGTGCCTCCTTGCCCTTCCCTGTAGCAGCTGGGGGTGCCTCCTTGCCCTTCCTTGAAGAGCTGGAGGTGGCTCCTTGCCCTTCCTTGAGCTAAACTCCAGAGGCACCGGGTGTGGCTAATAGGTGAGCCCTGGTTCCCAGCCAGTGGATGTTGGTGTATGGGTATGGTGTGGGCCCTAAGGGTTGGTGTGTGGCTAACTATTGTCCCTCGATATTTGCAGGTGACTCTGGCTACCCCAACCTCTCATGGCTACTGACCCATGTGAGAAATCCCAGGACAAGGGCAGAGGAACGTTACAATGAGGCACAAGGGCCAAAAGAAGAATTATAGAGAGGACATTCGGCCTCCTGAAGGCTAGGTTTTGTTGCCTCCATCTCACAGGTGGTTCCCTGTGCTACTCACCCCAAGAAGGTCTAGCAGATCATCGTGGCATGCTGTATATTGCACAACCTTGCCTTATGTCACCAGGTGCCTTTTATACAGGAGGATGAAGCTGAAGATGGGCGTGTGGCAGCAGTGGACCCTGTGAACAGTGAAGAAGAGGAGGCAGAGGATAAGGATGAGGACAACAGAAATACAATAATACGACAATACTTCCAATGACACACAGGTAAAACAGTGTACCTTCACTTATAACTGACAGTTTTGTGTTTGACATTGTCACTGGCAGCCTGATTTTCCCACTTCTATGGCCACTCACTGTACCCTTTGGTATCTCTATTTGCAGATATTTGTGCCTCACTATCGCTTCTGGTGTGTTGACTGCAGCAAAAGGTCATTCCTATGTATACATTACTGTACAGTTGTATTGCACTGTTTATACCTTATTAAACGAATGCATAGTTAAATCATTTGTCATACTTCATACTTGTATTTTTTTCAAAGGGTGTTTATTTAAGTGCTAATAAGTAGAGTGGGATGTGCAATGGGCTGGGTTGATGGTGGAGGAAAGTCCAGGATAGAGTCCACTCTATGTATATCACAGGTGCATTTTCCAAGGGGGCATAGGAAGGGGAACAATGGCAGTTCAAGGTGGACAGAATGACAGAGTGGGACACAAGGGTGACATTCAGGAGAGTCTTATTTCCTGGTGGGGGTCTTGACAATAGTCTCTGGCTTCTGCCTGGATCACAGGAAACCTTTGCGGGGTGGTTCTCCTTCTGCAGGGGGAGGGGTGCTGGTGGCCTGTTGGCCCTGTGGCGGGGCCTCCTGTCCACTAGCGGCAGCGGAGGTGGAGGGCTGTTCATCAATTTGGCTAGTGGCAGGGGCCTGGTGGTGTGCCACTGCCTCCCTCATAGTGTTGGCCATGTCTGCTAGCACCCCTGCAATGGTGACCAGGGTGGTGTCTATGCCCTTCAAGTCCTCCCTGATCTCCAGGTACTGTCCCTCCTGCAGCCGCTGGTTCTCCTGCATTTTGTCCAGTATCTGGCCCATCGTCTCCTTGGAATGGTGGTATGCTCCCAGGATCTTGGTGAGAGCCTCCTGGAAAGTCGGTTCCCTGGGCCTGTCCTCCCCCTGTCGCACAGCAGTCCTCCCAGCTTCGCTGTTGTCCTGTGCCTCTGTCCCCTGAACCGTGTGCTTACTGCCACTGACCCAAGGTCCCTGATCATCCTGTGTTTGTGGGGTGGCCTGGGGTCCCTGTAGTGGTGGACACACTGCTGATTGACGTGTCCGGGGGACAGAGGTATGGGCCTGCTGGGTGGGTACTGTGCTGGTGTTTCCTGAGGGGGAAGCTCTGTGGTGGTATGGGACTGTGCCTGGGGAACCGACTGTCTGGAGATCCCTGATGGGCCAGGTTGGTCATCCAGGTCCAGGCGTCCAGAGCTGCTGTCATCCCTAGGGGCCTCTTCTGGGGGGGGGGGACTGGATGTTGCTGGCACCTCCTCTCCGGTGACGTTGGGTGGGAGACCTGTGGGGATGTAAATGCAGTGTTATTAGTTCTTCTTGTGACATCTTGTGCATGGGTGTGTTGCCCTCTAAGGTTTTTTTTTGCCCTGGCAGCTTTGCCTTGTGTGAGTTGTTATTTGGTGGGATAGCTGTTTCCCTCTAGTGTGCATGCTTCAGTGATAGGAGTCCATGCAGGTCTGTGATGGGTGTCCATGCATTGGTGTTGCATGCAGGGCTTGCTATTGGGATGGGTGGGTTGTGATGGTGGGGTGTGTGGGAGGTGGTTGAGTGATGGGAGTGAGGGTAAGGGTAGGGGTATGTGATGGCATGTAGGTAGGGGTTGTGATAGTAATAGAGATTTGACTTACCAGAGTCCAGTCCTCCTCCTTCTCCTGCGAGGCCCTCAGGATGCATGATTGCCAAGACTTGCTCCTCTCATGTTGTTAGTTGTGGGGGAGGAGATAGGGGTCCACCTCCAGTCCTCTGTACAGCGAGTTGGTGTCTTGCTGCCATGGAACGCACCTTCCCCCATAGGTCGTTCCACCTCTTCCTGATGTCATACCTTGTTCTGGGGTACTGTCCTACGGCGTTGACCCTGTCCACGATTCTCCACCATAGCTCCATCTTCCTTGCAATGGATGTCTGCTGCACCTGTGATCCGAATAGCTGTTGCTCTACCCGGATGATTTCCTCCACCATGACCCTTAGCTCCTCCTCTGAGGACCTGGGGTCTCGTTGTTGTGCCATGAGTGTAGTCTGAGTGGTGTGGGTAAGGGTGTGTAGGGTGATGTGTTGGGGTGTGTGATGTAAGTTGCATGGATGGTGATGGTGGTGTGTGGCTGTGGTCTTGTCTGTGGTCTTGCTATCTCTCTTGTGGCACTTGTTTGTAGTCGTAAAGGGTTGTGGGTAATGTGGGTGTGTGTTTTATAGTGGTGTGGGTGTTTGAGTGTGGTGTGTGAAGGGTTAGGTGGAAGCTAGATAATATAGCTGTATATGAGTGAGTAACCTTTTTCAATGTAATTTTTAATGGTCCATTGTCATCAAATCGTGAAGCCACAGAAAACATGGTGGGTCCAATAACCCAGCTTTCACTGCCAGAGTGTTTCTGCACATCTGTGCCGGAACCTTTTGTTTAAAAAACAGCATTACGTTTTTCAAACACTTTATCCCAAAAGCTGGGCTGTAGCTGGATCCTAGAAAATGTCAAAGTAAAGAATATAAACTTTCAGTCTGTAGCATTTGTCAAGAAATGGTTAACATATTCATTCTAAGACTATTTTTCATACTTATTAAAAAAAAATCCAATGAATTTATTACGTTGAATTTTGAATAAATATTTAGGAAAATGTACCTTTTACAAAGTTACTTTTTCCCTGCCTGGAGCTCCTGGAGGCTAACTTGCATTAGCTCCTGGAGGCTAACTTGCATTAACCTGCTGGCAGCTGCCCAGCCAATGCTTGAGCATAATGAGGTATGAAAACTCCAATGCTTAGGCCTGGTGACAGAATGAACTGGGTGTGTGGCAAGTGTTCCCTATCAGCTCATGATGAGCAGTTGGGGAGGCCCAGTAACTGCCCATTCATAGTTTAGTTTAAGTGGAGACCTGAAAAAAGGGAAGCCATTGTTTCCAAATCCTACACTACCGTGGCTGAACTGAACCCAATGAGATGGAGGCCACCCTGCATAATTTTGCGTGGACAGAGAGGAGGGGAATGCTAATTTTTCTAAGCACACCCCTGACTGGCATGAAAGTTCCATTGAAGGGCAGGAGGTCTGTGCCACTTTGGATTTTTCTTAAAATGGTGCAATATGGGACAGTTTGCAGTAAAATAAAAAGAGGATGTGCTGCCAAAGGGAGAAGGGTTGCCCCCGGGTATTATTTCCCCATTGGCTAGGGAGTGTCCAGGAGTCACCCCAACCCACTGACTGGTCCACTACATAAATGTCACACCAAGGAACCCTCCTCAGAACACTTTCTGGACCTGCAGAAGATTAGAAGTCGGCTGGACCTGCTATCTGTGACATTATAGGAGCCCTAAGGACTGGAGCTGCTCCCTCTTCTGACCAATTCAAACAAGTGGACTCAAAGGGTCGAATGGCTGACACAACTGCCAAAAACAGGCCTTTTTCCTAAAGTAACCAGTTACTTGCTGATTGCCTCTACTGGAGTGAATCTTGACCCCTAAGCTCCTTCCCTGCGTTTCTAGGGACCTTCGAAGTAACTCAGAGGAGCTGCTCTATAAACCCCTAAAAGTTGATACTTGGAAAATCTTCGTATTTCCAAGAATTCTGTAGCTATCAGCAGCAGTCGTGGTAAAGGTATCCGATTTTGGTGAAACCTTCTTGGATACAACTTCAGGCCTGACCCACTGGAGGATTGTGAGCACCAAAAATATATCTTTTAAAAGGGCGAACCTGCTTGGTGTACCTGATACACGCTGCATTGCAGCTACCCTAAAATCAGGCATAGGCCCAATTTTACTGCTTCCATAGACTATCATTGGTGCTTAGTGTTTTCTGCTGCTATTTTGACTTAAATCTTTAAAAAATCATATCTGTAGTTCCACTAATTGCTTTTCTGTCATTTTGTGTCATTTATTTGAATAAAATGTACTTAAATATATGTCTGATTCAATTTGTTATATTTATTGTGTGATGTGTTGAATGTATTTCTGATTGGGTACTGCACAAATACTTTACACTTTGCCCAAAGTTAAGTACGTTTCATCTGTGTCATAGCTTGTAGGGGGTGGAGCTCATGTTAATTTAGAGACTTTGAGGTTCACCCTGACATGTGAGCGTTTTTATTACATGAGGTGGGTGACCACTGACCCTAAATATTGATCCACTTTTTTTACAAACATCTTCAGGGATAACACACGTATCTCTTTGAGAACCCATATAAACTACATCACAGCACATTTAGCCCTATGTATTAGTGTAAATTCACATCAATATTTCATTGCAGCATAAAGATGTAATGGAACATATGGAGATGTTTGCACTTGAAACAACTTTGTTAAATGTTTTGTTACATTTCTCAGATAGACAAACACAAATTCAGAAATATACAACAATGGCAACAAAAGTTATGGCTGTGTAGAGATGGTGCGCACTTCCGAAAGGTAAGCTGACGCAAGAATACAAAGTCCATAAATAATCGAGTCTCTATTATGGAAAGGAGAGCTCAAGCGGTTTGACACCCAGCCACAGGGTGCATGAACTGTCGCCTTGGAGAAGCCACAGTTGGTTTGGAGAAAGAGGAAAAACCACGGCACATCGCAGATTCGTAGATGTGTCATTTTATTCTTCTGTGGAAAATCAGAGAAGACATCCCCTGACCCAATGAGACAAATGGGCGCGGTGTCAATAGGCCAACACAGTTCTCATATTCGGAAAAAACAACAGCTGACACGTGTTTCATCAGAAATTACTTTTTCAAGGCTGTGAACATAATGGCATACAGATGGAAAACATCAGTCAAATGTATAGCATGTATTACATGTATGATCAAATGATACAATGCCTGGTGTGGACTGGAATGAGAATTGTGAGTAAGAAAAGAGGCCCGATGCCACAAGTTGGTGATGTGCCCTATTCAGACCACAGACATATGAATAACAAATCTACGACGTCAGTGAAAGTAGAAAACATTCCGGTAATTGATGCAAAGACTTCCTTGGCACCAATGTGCCAGTACCAACATGCATAGTATGTGGTGACAAGCAAGGAACAGTGATAGATGTGTAGTCCAAAATATATATATATATAATAAGTGAACAGTGATGCATGCAACGTGTTAAGATTCCAAAAGCATTCAGTGTCAAATTGAGTTTAGAGATGGAAAGTTGAAAAATCAAGAAAGACGCATAAGCATGGGAAAAAGAGAATCAGACATACCTCCAAACTTTTTTGGAAGTATCAAAATTATAATGTCAAGTTCCGATGGATATTACAAATTGTCAAGTAGCGTGAAGTAAACAAGTCCAAAGACCATGATAAGCCTAGAAAGGAGAAAAAGCGGGCCATGGTTGAGAAATAATCAGGTATGGTTTGTAAGGTAAGCTCGAAAGGCCAAACTCTGGGAACAGGAACGGTTAGGTAAAACTCTATCCATTGAATTAATGTCTAAATACGTAGGACCCTCTGCGCATGTTATTAGCGAATTATTACTCAATGCAGGAGAGCTGTTGAGTGATGGCTTTGATAAAATAAACAGCACATGGCCCGCTCGTATAAGCGTAAGCCGTATCAGGAAATGGAGACAAACCCACTAAGTGGGTATGGCATGTCTTATAAGATCACTAAGAGAATATTTAAACGTGGTGGGTCATAGATGCAAATCTTACACAGTCTTGTAGACAACATAGAACTAATACATAAAGCTTGCAGGCTGGGTGAATAGCACACGGCCTGCTCGTAAAAGCGTGAGCCATGTCAAAACACGGAAGGAGACCCGCTTAGATGAAGCATGTCTACGGGGAATCTGAATTAGATGCAGATAGGAAATCTTACCTCCGAGATGAACGGATAATATTTAGTAGGGCTGCTGCCGGCGTTCTATGGTGCCTAGATTGCGCACCTGTAGGGAACTCCCATTTATTTAAATAGATATGTGATTAAAAGAGAAAACGAAATAAAGGGAGCCAATTCAGATGTCCGCCATGTTGGGAAGGAAACCAAGTATGTGGGAAAGAGAGAAGAAGGTGCAAGTGCCTAAAGTTGAGAGGACAGTGCAATACATATAATTAAGGAAACACAGTAGCTCAAGAAAAAGTATAAGTGCACAAGTTTAAATGTGTGGATTAACAATCATTTTCAGAGGCAAAAAATATATAAATGAGATCACATATGGTAGTAAAACAGGGTTATAGCATGGACAACATAACGTAAATGCCCCACAAAGTTGTAATGCAATATGTGATGTTTTACAATGGATAAGTTCAGGGTTGTACATATAAGAGAACACTGCCATGGTCATGGTAACAATTCTATTAAGGTAATGTCATTATAGGAAAACAGACTACAGAAAGAAATGCAGATCTTTATCGGAGTTAAGACCCTCCTCGACTGCCCGTAATCTAATAATCCATCTGCTCTCTAATTGTCTGAGACGGAGAGTCTTATTTCCACCCCTTGGGCAGCTGCCCAGGGTGGCAATACCATGTGTGTGTATGCCAAGGCTCTCTTGCAACGGGTGTTCCAAATTATAATGCACTGCAAAAGGGTAGTCCTTGTTATTATTTCTCATTGCCCTTATGTGTTCCTGCAATCTTTCTTTGAGTGGTCTGATGGTACTACCAACATAAATCTCTTTGCAGGTACAGATAATACAGTATACAATGAATTTGGTGTTACAATTCATAACTTGTTTGATGGAGTGTGTCATATTTGTGTTGTTACCAAATTTCCTTTGTTTTGTCCAAAGCAAATTTGCATACATAGCAGTGACCACATTTGTAAAAACCCAATGGTGGTGAGGGAAACCAACTGTCGTTTGCAGCCGTTGGTAGAAAACTGTGGCACAGTTGGTCCCTTAGAGTACGTCCCCTGCGATGAATCATATCTGGTTTGTTTTTGAGACCTTTCTTAAGAATCTCATCCGATAATAATATATGCCAGTTGCTCTTGAGGATCTTGAACAAGTCTGAGCTGGCACAACTATACGTGGTTATGAAAGACATTGCTTTCTTTTTGTCAGCCTTTCTGTGTGTTTTTTTGGCAAGTAGGGATGCTCTATTTACCTTAACTATCCTGTTGTGTGTGTTACTCAACAATTTCTTGGAGTAGCCTCGATCCAGGAAGCGATGTTCCAGTGATTTAAGCTGTTTAGAGAATTCTTGGTCTTCTTGGCAATTACGTCTGATTCTGACAGCTTCACTAAAGGGAATGGCTTTGATTTGTGAATGTGGGTGCGCACTACTTGCATGTAAAATCGAGTTGGAAGCAGCTGACTTTCTGAATAGCTTGGAGCAAATGCGGTTTTCTTTAATATAGAGCGTCAAGTCTAAAAAGTCAACACTGATTGTGCTGGAGTAGCTGGTGAAGTGTATGTTATAACAATTGTTGTTCAAATGATTAATGAACAAATCCAGTGTGGTAGAGTTGCCTGACCAGAAAAGGAGAACATCGTCAATGTACCGGCCCCAATACATGATATGTTGCGTGAGTTCTGGAGGGCATTTAGTCCAGATATGATGGTGTTCAAAGTAGCCCATGTATAAATTAGCAAACGAGGGTGAAAATTTGGCCCCCATGGCAACCCCTTGTTTTTGTCTGTACCAGGCACCTTCATGTAAAAAGCTGTTATTGTCCATGACAAGGTCAATCAAATCCAGTAACATGTTAGAGTGTTGCAAAAGTTTAGCTTCTCTTTTGTCCAGAAAATGTTGAATAGCAGCCATACCCTTTTCTTTAGGTATGCAGGAATACAGAGAAGTGACATCTAGTGTTGCTAAGGTATGACCTTCAGTCCATTCATAATCTGCAATGAGACTAAGGAGATGTTTAGGCCCATATTTATACTTTTTGATGCAAAACTGCGCAGGCGCAGTTTTCCGTCAAAAATATTACCACCGGCTAACACCATTTTGGTGCGCCGTGCGGGTGTCATATTTATACTTAGACGCACGGTGGCGCAAACAACAGGTGGGAGTCATTATTTTTGATTCACACCGCGGCGTCAAGTCGTAAAGGAAAACAACGTTAACGCGGCGGAAATGACTGTGGGTCAATTTACGACACCGCAAACCGGATATGCGCCTTTTTTTTTACGCAATAGCGTAAAAAAAAACAGCGAACACAGCCATTTCACCAGAGGAGAGCCAAAATGGATCCCAGATGCCACTACAGACCCCAGGAAGATGACAGCAGACCAGGAACCAGCCAGGACACTTTTAAGAAGAAAAGAAAGTGTCCCTTTAGTACAGAGGAGCAGGAAATTCTGGTAAAAGAGGTGACGGAACACCAGCACCAACTGTTTGTCACATCAAAGTTGCCAATCAGTAGGAGAGAGGCTATATGGCAGCAAATTGTCGACAAGATTAACAGTGTGGCTGAAGTACGCAGAACAGTCATCGAGTGCAAGAAACGCTGGCATGACTGCAAGCGCAGGATCAAGGAAAAGATGGGCAGGAACAGGAAGGCAGCACTGAAGACTGGAGGGGACTGGAGGAGGCACTGGACCACATGGAAGAGATGGTCGCAGCCGTCATCCCTGAGGAGATCGTCACAGGGATTCAAGGACAGGACAGCGCAGACTACCAGGAGACAACGCACATGCAGGGTAAGTCGCATGGGGAATTAAAATGCAATAACGTCAACTGTGAGTGGGGGGATACCGACCACTAAATGCATGGAAGTCATCTAATACATGGAGTGGCATGGGTAAAGGGGCACGGCAGGGGGGCATGGCCCTTTCTGAGAAGACCTGGGGCACACCATTACACAACACCAACAACAGTCCCATGGGGGCATGCTGTTATGCCAACGATGGAGCAAAGGGAAAGCCACGCAAGGAGGGAAAGCCACTACGTCACACTGACATCCCGGCACACGTCAGCCGACATACACCCTACATTAACTAGGGCCCTATTAACAACCTCTAGCCATACCGACAACTGGAATGTAACTGCGACAACAGTTGCCACTACCACCTCTGCTCTGTGTGCAGCTCAAGTAGCCAATGGCAGTAACCTCCCCATGGATCAAACACACCTAAATTAGGGGGTGAGGATGACAACTGCAACAATCCCCAGAAACAAGACAAAGGCCCCAGTATTCTCAAATGTCAATGCCCATAGTTGTCGCAAACATCAGCCAATGAAAACAACAATAGGAGCTACACAGCACTAAGGACACACCCATGCTGCATATGTCAGAGTCCATCCTGTGCCTGGGTAACAATGCAACATCCCAAATGTCATACTGCTCAGACAACAGCATTGAGGAGGGGACACATGTAACTGGTCACTAAAATACACCTGCACAGTCAGAGGAGGAAATAGGACACTGATACGATTATCAGGGCAATCCAATGTAACACACATTCCCCAACATCAGCAGGACACATTACCAATGTCAACATCCATATAGGATCATAACATTGCCATGCATAGGATATGCCACATGTCAATTACATTTAAGTGGATGTGAAAGATCAGAGATTGGGGCAGGTCCAGATTGTTAAGTGTGCTGCCAGGGCCATCAGAACACCCACAGCCAGTGAAAGGTCTCACCATGAGAATGGATGTACACGGAGGGTTGAGTAGGACAAGATGGTGGCAATTCTCTATTTGGCATAAACCAACACCTAGAGGCAATGAGGCTGACAAGTCTGATAACTCAATAACATACATGTGACACACAGGTGGGCCATCGGCCTGGAAGAATGCTCATCTGAAGGACTGGAGAAATTAACACAAAACAAGATCACAAAGTGAATTCATCAAAAGGCAGGCACGTCACATCACAACTGCAACAACACAGACACACTAATTGTACCCTGTTTCATTGCAGAGAAAGATGAATCTCTTGCCAATATGCCTGTCCCAAATTTCCCTGATGACATGGATGACGAGCCGATAAACATTCCCCAGGAGACTATCCAAAAGGTCCTTGAAACCCTCCAGACCCAACCTTCAGTCACAAGGAGGAGCACAGAACAAGCAGCCATCGCAGAGGATCCACCCACCACCCCAATTGTAAGACCTGCCAGCTTCAATACAGCTGAGGACTCAGCTGACACTGGCACCAGCTTTGAGAGAACTGTAGTTGGAGTACAGCTGGAGCTGGCCAAGGAGGAGCGGGTGGGGATGCAAACTATGGCAGCCAGCCTGGAGGGGGTGCGTTCGTGCATGATGTAATCTGCAGATCAGGCAGCAGCTATGCAAGCCCTAACATCCATACTGCAAGGACTACAAGAAACTGTCAAGGAATTCACCACTGCAGTAAGGGTGTTGCCACAACACCTCGCACCCCAAACCTTCCAATGCATGCACAAATGCAATCATGACTCCCTCAGGACAGACCTGGCTGCCTACCATTGTGATGTGGCTGCTATTCTCAAGAACCAGCAGGCTCTCCTTGCTGCAGTACTGCCCTTAAGACCTTCACAGGGAGCCGCGACCGGGATGTCTGACTCCACGTCTTCTAACACTGAGGTGTGTGTTGCCCCTTCACAACCAACAACAACAAGGACAAAGCAGGCAACACACACATCAGAAGAAGAAGACATGGAACAGATCACATTCACAAGGAAAATGACCCGGAAGCACTAGTCCCTGCCACATGGCCCACATTTACCAAGGTCCTGCGCATTGTAACTTGCCAGTCTTGCAACAACTTTACTCGAGCACTGTTCTGCAAACCACTGTATATCTTGTCACCCAGCCCAGTGATTGTCTCTCTCCTACTTATTGCCAAATCCTGTCCCTCTGCACTGTCTGAAACATCAACCCCAGCATGTCAAAAGCATTTCCGTAACCCCTTGTGTTGGATCCCAATTTAAGATGTCACTATAATGGACTCACAATGATGGACAATGTACAGATAGCACTACAGCACGTTTCAATAAATAGCACTTACACAACAAATCTGTCTCTGGGTAATGTGACATATCAACTGTGAAGTAGATAACTGAAATGTGCCTACTGTCAAATTACATAGCTTGTCAATACAACCGTCCTGATAATATGTAGTCAGAGAATTCTGCACAGTGCCCATGATTGCATCATACTCTGCCCATCCTGAGGGACAAATCGGATGAAGTGAGAAACCATACACCACCATGCTGTGTTGGACAGAAGATTCTTCCTCAGGGGATAACTAAGTCATCAAATAGTGGCCTCAAAATGTTGTAAACATGCAAAGATAACACAATAAACATGCCACACTAATCTAAGTAAACACTAAAAAAAACTGCACAAATGAAGGGGTCTGAGTTAACATATAAATAGGTAATCATGCCGAACTGTGTCACAAATGATGTATGAGGGTCATGAAGACAAGAATACAAGATTGCCAATGAGAACTCATCTTCTAAGGGTGTGCATGATCATCACACTGCAGTAAGACCTAAAACTGTTTCCCCAATACCAAGTCTGGAAGCACTGTTAGTGACTTTGAAAACAAACTTATCAACAGAAACTCATTGGGATCCATATTAACTGTGATTGGTGGTTGCAACGAAGGGTCGACACTTTGCAAGGTAGCTCCGGGCTAGCTGCCAATCGTACAGCTCAGTTGGGATTTGTTTGTAGCAT
Organism: Pleurodeles waltl; assembly: GCF_031143425.1. Lineage (NCBI taxonomy): Eukaryota > Metazoa > Chordata > Amphibia > Caudata > Salamandridae > Pleurodeles > Pleurodeles waltl. The sequence goes on from NC_090443.1 coordinate 905,431,936, forward strand.
AGGATACAGATGTTATAGTACCAAATTGATGTACACTGAATCCAAACCCACGATCAAGTACCATTCAAACACATACAATTAAGGGGTAACCAAATATTTATTAAATGCTAATCACAGAGGAGGAAACTGAGGGAAATATCTTACCTACCCTAATCTACCCTGACTACTCATTACCCACAACTGTCCCTAACTAACCTAAGCTACACTTACTTATCACATGTAACGAAACGTTCTAAACATCTACCCCCCATCCCCCTTATGAGACGGGACACATGGAGGACAACACATACTAACCTAAACACATACTATACTATCCTATACAAATATATATTTTTTTGTATTTTTTTTTTCTTTTAACACTCAAGAACCCCAACATAGGCACCCACCCACCCACCGACACATGTAATAACTAAAAATAGAAACAAGCAGGCCCCCCACCCCACACCTACTAACACTAAGTAAACTAACAGCTTATACTAACCTAACACTAAGCCCCCTAAGACCACTAACTATAAGAACAAGGAAAGAGGAGGGAGGGGAGGGAATCATGTCCATCAAAAAAGTGTCTAGAGGTTGGCCCTCCAGAGGGTCCTCTTAATGGACTTAACCCACCGGTTAATGTGCTGTACGTCCCGGCTCAGGTGGCTCAACTTGCGCAGCACTTTGTCCATCTTATGTTCCATTCGGTTGAAGGCTGCAGGGTCAACAGATGGAGCAGTGGTAGTCTGGGTACCGGTGGAGGAGGTCTGTGGGGGTGTGGTGCCAGGCCTAGTGGGCTGTCCTGCACAGGTGGCAATGCTGGGGCCTGGAAGTCCAGCAGATGTTGGACCAACAGTGGAAGCTGTGGGTGGGGCCACCTGGCTCGTATTGGTGGTTGTGCTGGTGGTGGCTGTGGTGGGCAAAGTAGGCCCACCCTGTGGGAAGGCTCTCCATGCCCCGGAGGCTCGTTCATGGCGATATCGCTGGGCCATCCTCCGGAACCCCGATTCCACCTGCAGGATGTGCTGATATTGCATGGCCCGGCGGTGAAATTCACGGACCTGGTCTGGAGTCATGTTAGCAGCTGTGAAGACAAATGCAGATATTCTACATTAGTAACTGCATTGTGTGAAATGGCACAGCAAGTTTATCTACATTACATCTACTGTACTTGTAACAGCTCATATCACAATACAGAGCATTGAATGTCCCTGAGGAAGTATATGGCAGGCCAGACTACAAAGGTCACATCACACAAAGCACATCCATAACCTACAAGATGGATAATAACTGGCTTTGACTTGCAATCTGAGTTCTGCCAGTTATCATCAAAGATTCTTGCTGCATATCCTCCGCCAAGACCTGGGCTACAAATGTCAGTGTACGGAAAGCAAAACTAAAGCCACATGGTCTGCAAGTTGTAACTGGACTTGTCAGTATAGTACCAAGTGCCAAACCTGAGTGTGTATACTAGTATGCAACCAAACCGTCACTTATTCACATGTATGTGTAGCATACTGGTAGCATAAGTACTAGGTACACCATTCACAAACCCATGGCCGTGTTTGAGGGGGGTGGCGGTGGATACACAACTATAATTTGCCAACAACATGTATACCGAGGAGTGTATAGGAAACTCCACACATGTTTGTCTCTGCAGACACACCACAGGTAAGGTCTATCTACAATTAGGAGTCAGCAAACCCTAAAAGCACTCATAGGGTCAGACATGTCAGGAAATGCAGAACTTGGTACACAACATTTACGTCCAGTGAGGCCGGACTTACATCAGACACAGAGTTGCTAGAACACCTATGATCATGAATTGCATGCACACCTAGGCCATTGCACTCAGGTTCCACAGACTTGTTGCACTACATGTGGAAGTACATGCTGCTAGGAGGTTCTACCTACTGTTTCAAAATAACATAGGTAAATAGGGAAGCAGATGTCTATTGGAAAGCTATTTGCTGTACCAATCTTAGAGAATGTGGGTCTGACAGGCTGACTAAATTGGGGCTGACTTCCATTGCGACTCTTGGTGATACAAGTGTCATACACATGACTAACCCCTGTACTCACAGTGGGGCCTACAGGGATGTCCTACAATCCCTACATGATACCATTGGATACGCATTGGCAAACTCAAAACATGTGAGAACTGCATTCCCACTCATGGAACAAGAGAAAAGCTTGCCCAACGCATCACACCTTGCTATGCGTCCAACTCACACGAGTCCATGACCAGCAAACACAACACATAACAGACATATCAACACTTACTGGAGTGGTCGGGGTCCTCAAATGTCGCCACCTCTCCCACAGTGTAGGGTGCTGGTCCACCTGTAAGGTATGGAAGGAAGAAATGTGCTCAAAATCTGTGCACAGTGCAACAATTTCATAAACATTTACAATGTGTAGGCTGAATAAGGAAATGGCAGCCATTCAGACATGATGGTACTGCATCTGATATATCACAGCCAACTTGTACATAGCATGGGTCTCCTGTGACAGTTACACACATATCTGCACACATACATTGGCCCTAACTATCATGTGGTTGCAAACATGCCCCGTAATTGGTAAGCACTAAAAAATATGGAGTGTAATCGTCTCATCATGTGCATCCAAGAGAGACATCCGAAACCTGGTTACTTGAGGACTGCATTACCAGTCAAACATGCCTTGTGGTCATGACACATTTATTGCACATAGGTCCAATGTACACAGGGAGGGGCAGGGACTTTTGTAAGCCATCCTGTTGATACAGTTTATTCAATTGATGTGGCCCAGCTATGGTGATTTGCACCAACCATGAAGATGTGAGGCCATGTGCATACACTTGGACTGCCATCCATATTTGGATTGTGGCTCAACTAATTCCAACAAACATCTTAAGATGTTACCTGAGGGCTCCTTACACCTTTTCACGATGTTTTCAAATCAAGAACGGACATGTATCCAAAAAGATCAAGGAACACAATAATCCCACACATTCATAGTACTTCTGTGAACGCTGTCCTTCCACACTCACCAGACTCACATGAGACATATGTCTGAGCCACTTTGCTATTATCAATTGATGTGAAGGCAGCACTCATTTTGTGCATCATGTAGTGATTCTAAAGTCAGTCTAGCAATTGCGTCAACATAGTTGGCCTAAATGTTGGTACATCTGTACTTCTCTGTCAACAGTACCCTATATAGACATGATTGGCTCATATTTTGTTAGCTGTTCTGACAAAAAGGCCGCACCAATTTCCTTCATGGAAAAGTAACCTGTAAGTTTGCTGAGCACGTGCTACCTGACAGCTAGCAATTGTGATCCTTGCCATAGTGCATCAATGATCCCCTTATATTTCCCCAGCATTACACACAGTCAGCAAGTTAGCTGGCAGACATTGTACTAATCCCCTTATGTCACTACAGAGCATTTAATTGTGCACATTAACATAATTCGTACTCACCAACAGTGCCACCAATCATGATTCCCAGGTGGTCCAAGAGATCCTGCTCCCTGGTGATGAGGTCAGCCCACCGGTGCTTTAGCTGGTGGTCACTCCTCCGGCTGGCATACACACGCTGCAGGTGATGCAGCATATTTCCCCACCTGATTCTGCACGCCTCTTTCGGATACCCCTGTATCACCCTGCCTGGATCATCAGCGGCAAGAAATGCGTCACAAGCCAGATGAACCCCCCCAACTCCTCTTTCCCCATCCTGCCAAGACGTGGCCTACCAGACATACTTATAAGTGAAATGGAATAGGGGTTAAATAAATAGAAAGGGGAAAAGGGGGAAAGTAGGGGTACAAAGACAGAAAAAAAGTAAACCTAAACACTAAAAGAGCCCAACTATCCCCAAACTAACACTACCCACAACAGACTCCCACAAACAAGAAAAACACAAGATAAATGGACAAATGTAGACAAAACACAGTAGTACAGTATACACCAACAATATTTATTTCACAAAATGACAATATAGATAGCACACAGGACAAAAACAGCACAAAATCTCAGGACAACACTCTCTACACAGCCACACAGTCTAGAAGGATCATAGACTGCAAAGTGAAAGTGAAAGTACACCCACTGTACATGATCTGTAAACAGGATATCCTATTACATCACTTCCTGTATGAAAAGTCCTGCCTTTTTCACGTTATGCGTCATTTTTTGTTTACCAAAACTGTATTTGCGTAAAAAAAATTGACACACAGAAGTGAATATTAACCCGCATCCACATAATGGTACTTGGACTGTACAAATATCTGGATGCGGGCTAAATTTCACTCCTGTACGTAAAAAAAAATGACGCAAATACAGTTTTGGTTGTCAAAAAATGACGCACAACACTAGGGACGTCAAAATTACAGTGCATTAACTGGTTTGGGGCATTTTTGCTTGTTTTTTGGTTATGTTACATTTGGGACACATCAGAGATTGGCTAATTGAAGACAGTATGGTGTTAATGGTGTATGTTCACATGTGTGACATCATACTGCAGCGAAACATGATTCACTACTCCCTTCACGGTATTTTTACAGTTGGCTGACGCAATAGATGGTCATAAGTGTGGCCTACATATCTGTGTTGCAAAAATTGTGCATGTTTGGCATAAGGAGAGGATAGCAATGTGACGCAAATATGTACAATACCTAAATGCCTTTGCCTCAAATTGTGTGCTTTGACAACTAATGTGTTGGTTGACCAAGTGTGGACATGCATGGAAGAAGCCCATGCCCAATATCCCCTGATGAATGAGAGGTTTGCTAACGCAAGTGTGGTACATATGTAGACACAGGAATACTTTAGTGTGACGCACAGACAGTTGCCAGTCAGGCTGACAGAATTCAAGGTGATTCAGGATCCAGTTACTTGACAAGTTACGTAATCAGTGGTCTGACTGAGACTGTTTGGAGGACAAACTAGACAGTTGACCTGTCAAACTGTGTATGTCCTGTGTTTTTGAAGGTGACAAATGAACCCAAGGGCTGTGTTACACGGTTTAATTAGTATCAATGCTTGACAGTGTATTCGACATAATGGCAACTCCTATGCTGTTCCAGGCATCATCAGGGGCAGTGCTTTTTGAAATGGGTGGTGTGTATGGAGGTGCTCACAGGTGTGGGCTGCATCTGTTTCTCAACAGTCCTGTAGGTGAGACTTGGATTCTAAGGGCCAACAGACATTTTCACAGGGGAAGCAATCTAAATGTGCTAACAGGGCTTTGAAACTTGAAGACAGTGTATAAATTGGCCTGGCGTCCTTGCAGTCAGATGTTCTATGACAATGGCATACCATAGGAAAGGGTGTAGAACACTGGTTTGCTAATGTTGGTCTGTGTGTGTAGAGGAGGGAATATCAGGGTACACATCTTAGTATTCCAGGGACCTCTTCCGACAGGTGGGTTCTGACCAGGAGCATGGGTGTGTCAGGAGTTAGGAAATGGGCTGACATGTACATGGAATGTCATGTGTGCAATGCTTGTCATATGTGTGGCACTTGTGCTGTCTATGTTCTGCTTCTAGGGAACTCTAGTCACAGATAGTCCTTGCAAAGATTGGATGCAGTTGGACTTACTGCTGTCAAGGGTCTGGTCAGGCATTCCTGTTACTGATGCCAAAGCACATTGACTGCCTCATGTATGAGGCTTGTTTTCCCCTTATTGAGTGATGGTGTCTTAGTTGTGTGCCATATGCTGCGTTGGACCTTGATTTCAACATGTATGTGTGAAATAGTTGTGGTCCTCTGCTATTGGCCTTCAAAGGAGAAATGTACATGATATATGTCATTAAGAGTATGTGTGTATGTGACCATTGTATGTTAGGCATCACATTAGCTCTGGGATGTTCCGTGTCCTACTCAGTATCTCAGCAATGCTCCATGAGGCAACACTCTTATTCTGATAAGTAGAGATGAAGGTGTGCAAAAAGGAATAGCCAGACCATGATATGGTGATTAGAATAGGTGTTTATTTAAATTCGTTAACTAAAGTGGTGAAGGTGATCATATTCAAAAGAAATTATTTACGATCTGTTGCCGCCTGCGTATACCAGTGGCCGAGTTTCCCCCTCCTGTTGCAGGCCAGCATCCTCCTCTTCCTCCTCTTCAGGCATGTGTGGCTCTGGTTCCAGGAGGGGAATGTTTCTTTTGATACAAATGTTGTGCAATATTGCACATGTGAGGATGATCCTACAGACCATTTCCGGGGAATATAGGAGGCTACCACCAGTGATGTCGAGGCAGCGGAGCCTTGACTTGAGGATGACGAAGGTCCGCTAGGAGGGAGGAGAGGAGTGGCCACTCACACCTGAAAGGGATGTGCCTGCCCTCACACATTGCAGTCTCCAACCCCCTGGTGAGTGTCTGGGGCCTGGCCTGGGCAAGGCAGGATTTCACAATCAAGAGAGACTTTGCTTTGAAGTAGGCCTACTGCAAAGGAGAAAATAGGTATAAGAAGGGCACCCAAATCCACAGACTTTAGAACACTTCTGGAGAGCTGAGGAAGAGGAGCTGCCCTTCCTGTGACTGTGCTTTGTGGAGCTATCCTGCAGTTGCTGCTTCATACTGCATGTTCTCCTATGGGCGTCGTTGTAGGCACGCTCTGCAGCAGTACTTGGGTTGCCAAATGGTGTCATGATCCATGGCTGGATGCCATACCCCTGATCAGCTGCAAGAGAAAATGATTGGGATCATGTTGATGTAGCTGGCACTATTGAAATGACCTTTCATGGCAGTAGTTGTCTTGTGTTGTCTGTGACTCTTTTGTGTAATAATGTGGCATCCTATGCTTGTAGGATGTACCATCTGCATTGTGTTGTTTCCTTGGCTGAACGAGTGTTTGTCTGCTAACCGTTTGTCAGCAGTATGTTTTGGGATTTACAGTATAGTGTGCCCTCCCTAGCATTGTGACTTGTGATACAGGTGTCCGTGTGTCTTCACTGGGGGTGAGATGATAGTTCCATGCACAGTTAAAATGTCAGTGTTGTTAACACGTTCATATCAATGTACCCTGGACATCCCATACCTTTAGACTTATACAATGGATTAATGTAAAGGTCATTGGGACACTTACAATTTGCAAGGTGACATTTAGGCAACCACACTCATTGACATCTTAACATTAGGCTGTACAGTAATTTCCGATGTGTGACAGGTTCAATGGTGAGCTAAGAAACATGGCTAGCGATGTCACAAACTCAGTGTGTTCCTGTTCACATGTTGTTGTTGTGGTGTATGTGTTGTGTGTCCTAGAGGGTTGCTGTGCAATGTGTATATAAGTAGGTTTTTGTACTTACCAACAAGTAGTCCATTGCCATACCGTCCATCCTGGAAGTGTTCATTGATGGTGCACTGACGGAAGATGTATGAGTCATGTACACTCCCAGGATATTTAGCCACGATGTTGGTGATCAATCCCTGGTGATCGACTATGGCCTGCAAGTTGATGGAATGTGTGTGCTTCCTGTTGCGGTAAAGTTGTTCAGTTGCAGCAGGTGGCACAAGGCGTACATGTGTGCAGTTGATTGCACCAAGGACGTGTGGGAAGCCACTGATGAGGTAGAACCCCGGTTTTGTTTCCTGCTGCTTCTGCAGTGTGTTAGGGAAGCAGATGTGGCGGGGTGTCAGTCGAATGATGGCATCCAGTACTTTGGGCAAAAAGGCGGAGAATGATGGTTGTGATTTTCCGCCAACCAGGGCACCAGTTGTTTGGAAAGAGCCACTTGTCAGCATATGAAGTACGGCAAGCAGCTTTGTTTCTGTTGGGATGGTGTGGGGTGTCACCAAAGTGGGGGCCAACTGCTGTTCAATGTTGCACAGCAGCTGCTGAATGGCCTGCCAGTTCAACCGGTACCTCTGTATGATGTCGTGTTCCCTGAGGCCAAAGGGTGGTTCTTGGGCGGAATATCCTCTCCTGCCTTCTGCGCTGCCTTTGTGGTCCCTGCTGGTGTTGTGGTAGCTGCTGTTGTTGCTGCTGGGCTCTGCGTCTGCGTGCACGCTGGATTAGTATCACCTCCATGGCTCCCTGTTGCTGCTCTGCTGCTCTACTGTTTGTTCTGTGTGTTCTGATTAAATACAGGTGTGTTTGCCCCATTTTAACGCCTGCCCTGACCCAGGCTTTAATTTGAGACGTAAATCGGGCTGTGCTTCATTTTCTGGCTCCACCACCCGGCCGTGCGTCATTTTTGCCCGAAAGCATAAATACGACGCATGGCCCTTTGAGCCATTTTCTGGACGGGAACGCCTACCTTGCATATAATTAACGCATGACGGGTTGCCGCATCCAAAAAATGACGCACACAGCAGAATTTTGTCATCCGCGGTCGTCAAAGTTTAAATACGGGGCAACGTTTGCGCTGATTGTGCGTCAAAATTTTTGACGCACAATCGCGCAGACAGAGTATAAATATGCCCCTCAGTGTCTACATACAAAAACAAGGGGTTGCCATGGGGGCCAAATTTTCACCCTCGTTTGCCAATTTATACCTGGGCTACTTTGAACACCATCATATCTGGACTAAGGGGGTCATTCCAACCCTGGCGGTCGGTGTTAAAGCGGCGGCTAACCCGCCAACAGGCTGGCGGTGTAAAAAATGGAATTCTTACCCTGGCGGAAACCGCCAACAGAGACCGCCACTTTAACACTCCGACCGCCACGGCGGGACAAACAAACAGCGTGGCACTTTAACACTCCGACCACCACGGCGGGACAAACAAACAGCGCGGCGGTCACCGCCAACAGACAGGCGGGAGACAATGTACAACCCACCAATCTGCCACCTTTCCCGGGGCGGTAGCCCCGCCGATAAAAACACGGCGGAAACAGACATTTCAAATGGAAAACGCTCACCTCCATACACCCCACAAGGAATCTGGACAGCATGGAACCCGAACTACACATCCTACCAGCCATTGTCTTCCTGCTCCTCTACCAGGAGCACGAAGGCCGGCGCAGAAGACTACGGTGAGTACTGCACCTACGACACAGGGGAGGGGGGAGGAGAAAATATTAATGGCACACATACGTTACACACCCACCACCACCCTCACCCACTACAACACACACATCAATGCATAGCAATACATCACTGTTACAACCCCCAAATCCCCCGGAAGAATGCAAAGACAAAATGAAATGATCATAAACAGTCGAATATATTGTATTATCGGCATATAAAAATATCACACATTTAAAACTAATATATACATAAATATTAAAAGTCCGATAATTTTAGCTGTCATTGTCCGTGGACCACTGGGCCCAAATCACATGGGCAAGGCGCACATAGGATACCTGACACCAACGGAGAGGACACTGCAGGGGCATCAGATAGAAAAACTACAGGCACCTCAGGGGGAAGGGAAGGGGGGGCACCTCAGCCACATGAGTACACGACGCCAGATCCACGAGGGGCCTCCATGGCCACTGTCCCATCCTGGGGAGTGCAAAGCCACAGTCTCTCAAGTCTCTTCAGTGGGTGGTTTGCCCACTGTACCATCCTGGGGAGTGCAAAGCCACAGTCTCTCAAGTCTCTACAGTGGGTGGTTTGCCCACTGTTACATCCTGGGAAGTGCAAAGCCACAGTCTCTCAAGTGGATGACAGTGTCCACTGGTTCTGGAGGGGGACTGGTGCCCAGAGTGCTTCGTGCAGCCCTACCCGACACAGATGCGGCACTGCCCCTTCCGCCAATGGGCCAGCGGTGCTTGAGATGAAGGGCCCAGTGCAGCGGTGCTTGAGACGGCGGTGCCCAGCGGAGCGGTGCTTGAGACGGCGGTGCCCAGCGGAGCGGTGCTTGAGATGAAGGGCCCAGCGGAGCGGTGCTTGAGACGGCGGTGCCCAGTTCAGCGGTGCTTGAGATGGAGTGCCCAGTTCAGCGGTGCTTGAGATGAAGGGCCCAGTGCAGCGGTGCTTGAGACGGCGGTGCCCAGCGGAGCGGTGCTTGAGACGGCGGTGACCAGTGGAGCGGTGCTTGAGATGAAGGGCCCAGCGGAGCGGTGCTTGAGATGAAGGGCCCAGCGGAGCGGTGCTTGAGATGAAGGGCCCAGCAGAGCGGTGCTTGAGATGAAGGGCCCAGTGCAGCGGTGCTTGAGATGAAGGGCCCAGCGCAGCGGTGCTTGAGATGAAGGGCCCAGTGCAGCGGTGCTTGAGACTGCGGTGCCCAGCAGAGCGGTGCTTGAGACGGCGGTACCCAGCGGAGCGGTGCTTGAGATGAAGGGCCCAGCGGAGCGGTGCTTGAGATGAAGGGCCCAGTGCAGCGGTGCTTGAGATGAAGGGCCCAGCGCAGCGGTGCTTGAGATGAAGGGCCCAGTGCAGCGGTGCTTGAGACGGCGGTGCCCAGCGGAGCGGTGCTTGAGACGGCGGTGCCCAGTGGAGCGGTGCTTGAGATGAAGGGCCCAGCGAAGGGGTGCTTGAGATGAAGGGCCCAGTGCAGCGGTGCTTGAGATGAAGGGCCCAGCGGAGTGGTGCTTGAGATGAAGGGCCCAGTGCAGCGGTGCTTGAGATGAAGGGCCCAGCGGAGCTTTGCTTGAGATGAAGGGCCCAGTGCAGCGGTGCTTGAGATGAAGGGCCCAGCGCAGTGGTGCTTGAGATGAAGGGCCCATCGCAGCGGTGCTTGAGATGAAGGGCCCAGTTCAGCAGTGCTTGCCTTGGCGGTGCTTGCCCAGTTCAGCGGTGCTTGCCTTGGCGGTCCTTGCCCTGTTCAGCGGTCCTTGCCCTGTTCAGCGGTGCTTGCCTTGGTGGTGCTTGCCCAGTTTGGCGGTCCTTGCACTGTTCAGCGGTCCTTGCCCTGTTCAGCGGTGCTTGCCTTGGCGGTGCTTGCCCAGTTCAGTGGTGCTTGCCTTGGCGGTCCTTGCCGTGTTCAGCGGTCCTTGCCCTGTTCAGCGGTGCTTGAGTTGGCGCTCCTTCATTGCCCAGCTGGGCTGTGGCTGGCGGGGCCCTCCTGTGCAGCTGGGCTGTGGCTGGCGGGGCCCTCCTGGGCAGCTGGGCTGTGGCTGGCGGGCCCTCCTTGGCAGCTGGGCTTTGGCTGTCGGGGCCCTCCTGGGCAGCTGGGATGGGGATGGTGGGGCCCTCCTGGGCAGCTGGCCTGCTGCCGGACTTGTCGGGCGTGCTGCCCTTCCCACCCTTCCCTGGTCGTCTGTGGCCCTTTCCCACCTTTGGCGGTGTGCCAGGTGGCACCCTACTTCCAGGCGGAGCCAGGGTAGGGATTTTGGTCCCTGGTGTCCTTGGCCTCTCGCGCCGGGCACTGGTGATCTTTGGGTGTTTTTCCGGGGGTGGGCTGGCCGTGCCTTGGCTCCTACCAGAACTAGTTGCCCTTGAGGGTGGGGGACTCCACAGTCCTTGGACAACAGTCCTGATAGGTCCTGGTTTGGTGGTGGCTGAGGTGCTGATTGCAGTCTTATTCGATGGACGGGGTGGGGGAGTTGCTGGAAAGAGGTCAAGTTTGGAAAGGAAAATCAATTTGGAAAGAGAGGGACGGCTAGGTGTAGTGGGCATGGGAGTGGAGGAAGAGGATGTGGTTGTAGGAGTGTGAAGTCTGGTGTCTTTGGGTGCAGGTGCTTGGGCTGGAGGCTGTCGTGAGGTGGATGGCTGTTGGGTGGGTGGCTGCCTGCGTTTGTGTGGTTTGGAAGAGGGGGTGACAGACACACTGGGAGAGGACACAGGGGACGTGTAAATGGTAGTGGGGGTGGTGACTGCACGTGTGCGGAGTGTTCTGGTGGGTGTGCTGGTGATGGACGTAGTGGCTGAAGATGTTGTGCATGCAAGTGTGAGTGGAGACGTCACAGGGAGGGAGGAGGGAGACGAGGAGGAGGGGGACACAGTGGAGGCAGTGGGTGTTGGTGTGTCTGCATGTGGATGTTGCTTGTGTGAATGCTTGTGTGAAGTGTGGTGCTTATGTCTGGATGAGCTTCCCTTGGGTGTTGAGGTGTGTGCAGGCTGGTCTGTAGGTGTGTCTGGGATAGGCTGAAGTACAGGGGATTGGGTCTGGGTGGAGGAAGTTGGAGGGGGGAGGCTAGAGACAGGGACAATTGCTGCCGTCAGTGCTGAGGTCAGAGCGTTGAACGATCGCTGATGGGCAGCCTGACCCGAATGAATGCCCTCCAGGTATGCATTACTCCGGTGCACCTCCCTTTCTACACCCTGGATGGCATTCAAAAGGGTAGACTGCCCAACAATGATGGTCCTCAGGAGGTCAATGACCTCCTCACTGAGGGCAGCAGGGGTGACAGGGGCAGGGCCTGAGGTGCCTGGGGCGAAAGAGATGCCCACCTTCCTGGGTGAGCGGGCACGGGGCAAACGCTGAGGGGCTGCTGGGAGGGCGGTGCTGGTGCGCTGGGTGGCGGCTGTACCTGTTGTTGCGGGGGGCACGGATGTTGCCGCCACCACAAGGGAGCTCCCTTCAGAGAACGAGTCGCTGCCACTGACATCAGCACGAGTCCCCGCTGTGGAGCTCCCCTCGCCCTCCGTCTCACTGGTGAAATCCGAGTCAGTTGCATGGCCCGCCATGGCCATGTGAGATGCAGCTCCCTCGTGCTCCGATGCCACTTCTCCTCCGCCTGATGATGCTAATGCACACATGAACAGGAAGACCACAAAAAAGGGGGGGGGAGAAAGAAAGACATGTTGAGTGCATGGATTACCGCTACCGTTGGCGGAGAGGACAGACACAGAAGCCCCCTGCACTACGCTGCGCACTTGGGGTCCACTACGCAATCCGTGGGACATGGCCTACAAGCCTATGGACGACGACTGCACACATAGATGACACAGGGCCATGAATAGCTGTACTTGGCACCCTACAGAGGTGGGGGGCGGGGGCACAGGGCCATGCCTTACGGAGGGGCCTAGCCTACAGAAATCGCCCTGGCCTAGAGATACCCACAGCCCACCTCCCCCACCCAGACACCTCCACTGCGCGCAAAGTCACCAGAATGAGAGTGTACTCACCCCCTTGTGTCTGCTGTGATGTCCTCACGCGCCCATCCAAATCGGGGTAGGCCACCGCAAGGATCCGGGACATCAGGGGGGTCAATTGACGACTGGCACCCCGCCTACGTTGGGAGGCCATCCCCAGCAGAGCCTCCGCCATCTTCCTGCTCCCGCGTCGGATGTCCTCCTACCTCTTCCGGCAGTGGGTGCCCCGTCTGTAGTGGACCCCCAGGGTCCAGACGTCCTTGGCGATGGCACGCCAAATAGCGATTTTCTTGTGGGCGCTGACCTATGTGACATGTACAGGGGGAGAAAAAAAATCATCACCTTCTGCGGGGTGGTTCTCCTTCTGCAGGGGGTGGGGTTCTGGTGGCCTGTTGGTCTTCTGTCGGGGCCTCCTGTCCACTAGCGCAGGCGGAGGTGGTAGCCTGTTCTTGGTCCATGCTAGTGTCAGGGGCCCTTTGAGGTGCCACAGTGGTCCGCAATGTGGAGATTAACTCATTCAGGGCTACTACGATGGTACCCATGGCGGTACTGATGTTTCTCAGTTCCTCCCTGAACCCCATATACTGTTGTTCCTGCAGAAGCTGGATTTCCTGAAACCTGGCCAGGACCGTCGCCATCGTCTCCTGGGAGTGGTGGTATGCTCCCATGATGGAGGAGAGGGCCTCGTGGAGAGTGGGTTCCCTTGGCCTGTCCCCCCCCTGTCGCACAGCTGCCCTCCCAGTTCCCCGGTTTCCTTGGGCCTCCGTCCCCTGGACCGTGTGCCCACTACCACTGCCCCCAGGTCCCTGTTGTTGTTGGGGTGGTGGGTTAGCCTGGGTTCCCTGTAGTGGTGGACACACCGCTGATTGACGTGTCCTGGGGACAGAGGTATGGGCCCGCTGGGTGGGTGCTGTGCTGGTGTTCCCAGAGGGGGGAAGGTCTGCTGTGGCCTGTGGCTGTGTGAGGGGAACCGACTGTCCCGAGGTCCCCGATGGACCGGGCTGGTCATCTAGATCCAGGGAGACAGAGCTGCTGTCATCACTGTGGGCCTCTTCTGGGGGTGGAGGGGACATTTGTGGACCCTCCTGCGCGGTGACCTGGCGTTCGGGTCCTGCAGGGGTATAAAAGTATGGTTATTGCTTCTGTGTGTGCCAATGGCGTGCAATGGGTGGGTGCCCGTGTACCCCAGTGCAGGCATTCCTTTGTGGGGGCTGTTGTGACGGTATTTTGGGGGTTGGGGGGTGATGGGTATGTGCATTGGGCATGCCTTGGTGATGGGTGTCCATGCTTTGGGGCCGCATGCAGGGCTAAGTGTTGGGATGGGTGGGTTGTGATGGTGAGACATTTGCAAGGGGTAGTTGTGATGGGGGTAAGGGTGAGGGTGGGGGTATGAGTTGGCATGCAGGTGGGGTGGGGGGGATGAAGTAGTGAAGATGAGACTTACCAGAGTCCATTCCTCCACCGACTCCTGCGAGGCCCTCAGGATGCAGGATGTTCAAGACTTGCTCCTCCCATGTTGTAAACTCTGGGGGAGGAGGTGGGGGTCCGCCGCCAGTCCGCTGTACCGCGATGTTGTGCCTTGATACCATGGAATGCACCTTCCCCCGTAGGTCGTTCCACCGCTTCCTGATGTCGTCCCTATTTCTCGGGTGCTGTCCCACAGCGTTGACCCTGTCCACTATTCTGCTCCATAGCTCCATCTTCCTGGCAATGGTGGTGTGCTGCACCTGTGTCCCGAACAGGACTCGTAGGATTTCCTCCACCATGACCCTGAGTTCAGCATCTGAGAACCTGGGGTGTCTTTGAGGTGCCATGGGGTGGTGTGGATGATGTGTGGGGTGGAGTGTGTAGTGATAGGTGGGGTGCTATTTAGTTGTGTGTTGTGTGAGGTGCGTTGAAGTTCTGTGGGTATTGGTATTGTGTGCCTGTGGATGCTTGGTAGTTGACTGTGGTGTCTCTCTCTCGCCTTCTCTCTGCAATTTCTGGTCGTAGGGGTTTGTGGGTGATGTGGGTGTGTGTTTTATATTGTATTGGGTGTGTGGGAGTGATGTGTGTATGTGTATCAGGTGTGTGTATTTCGAATAGTCCAATGTGGTTGTGTTTTGTACGAGTATGTGTATTTCGACCGCGGCGGTGTGTACCGCCAATAGAATACCGCGGTTGAAAGACCGCTGCGTGGATTCGTGGGTCGTAATGGCATGGGCGTATTTCTGTTGGCGTAACGGTGGAGGTTTGGTCATCGCCAGTTTATCGCTGACCTTTGGTGTGGCGGACTTTTGTGGATGTCGGAATTTTGGCGGTTTGCCTGTTGTGGGTCAGAATGACCGTGGCGGTTTACCGCGGCGGTGTTATGGCGGTCTTCTGACTGGCGGTAAGCGGCTTTTACCGCCGAGGTTGGAATGACCGCCAAAATGTCCTCCAGAACTCACGCAACATATCATGTATTGGGGTCGGTACATTGACGATGTTCTCCTTTTCTGGTTAGGCAACTCTACTACACTGGATTTGTTCATTAATCATTTAACAACAATTGTTATAACATGCACTTCACCAGCTACGCCAGCACAATCAGTGTTGACTTTTTAGACTTGACGCTCTACATCAAAGAAAACCGCATTTGCTCCAAGCTATTCAGAAAGTCAACTGCTTCCAACTCGATTTTACATGCAAGTAGTGAGCACCCACATTCACAAATCAAAGCCATTCCCTTTGGTGAAGCTGTCAGAATCTGACGTAATTGCCAAGAAGACCAAGAATTCTCTAAACAACTGGAATCACTGGAACATCGCTTCCTGAATCGAGGCTACTCCAAGAAATTGTTAAGTAACACACACAACAGGATTGTTAAGGTAAATAGAGCATCCCTACTTGCCAAAAAAACACACAGAAAGGCTGACAAAAAGAAAGCAAGGTCTTTCATAACCACCTATAGTTGTGCCAGCTCAGACGTGTTCAAGATCCTCAAGAGCAACTGGCATATATTATTATTGGATGAGATTCTTAAGAAAGGTCTCAAAAACAAACCAGATATGATTCATCGCAGGGGACGTACTCTAAGGGCCCAACTGTGCCACAGTTTTCTACCAACGGCTGCAAACGACAGTTGGTTTCCCTCACCACCATTGGGTTTTTACAAATGTGGTCACTGCAATGTATGTGAATTTGCCTTGGACAAAACAAAGGAAATTTGGTAACAACACAAATATGACACACTCCATCAAACAATTTATGAATTGTAACACCAAATTCATTGTATACTGTATTATCTGTAAGATTTATGTTGGTAGTACCATCAGACCACTCAAAGAAAGATTGCAGGAACACATAAGGGCAATCAGAAATACTAACAAGGACTACCCTTTTGCAGTGCATTATAACACCCATTGCAAGAGAGACTTGGCATACACACACATGGTATTGCCACCCTGGGCAGCTGCCCAAGGGGTGGAAATAGACTCTCGTCTCAGACAATTAGAGAGCAGATGGATTATTAGATTATGGGCAGTCGAGGAGGGTCTTAACCCCGATAAAGATCTGCATTTCTTTCTGTAGTCCATTTTCCTATAATGACATTACCTTAATAGAATTGTTACCATGACCAAGGCAGTGTTCTCTTATATGTACAACCCTGAACTTATCCATTGTAAATCATCACATATCGCATTTCAACTTTGTGGGGCATTTACGTTTTGTTGTCCATGCTATAACCCTGTTTTAGTACCATATGTGATCTCATTTATATATTTTTTTGCCTCTGAAAATGATTTTTAATCCACACATTTAAACTTGTGCACTTATACTTTTTCTTGAGCTACTGTGTTTCCTTAATTATATGTATGGCACTGTCTTCTCAACTTTAGGCACTTGCATCTTCTTCTCTCTTTCCCACATACTTGGTTTCCTTCCCAACATGGCGGACATCTGAATCGGCTCCCTTTATTCAGTTTTCTCTTTCAATCGCATATCTATTTACATAAATGGGATTTCCCTACCGGCGCGCAATCTAGGCACCATACGACGCTGGTAGCAGCTCTGCTAAATATTATCCGTTAATCTCTAAGGTAAGATTTCTGCATCTAATTCAGATTCCCTGTAGACATGTTTCATCTAAGCGGGTCTCCTTCCGTGTTTTGACATGGCTCACGCTTTTACGAGCGGGCCGTGTTCTATTCACCCAGCCTGCAAGTTTTATGTATTAGTTCTCTGTTGTCTACAAAACTGTGTAAGATTTGCGTGTATGACCCCCCACGTTTAAATATTCTGTTAGTGATCTTATAAGACATGCCATACCCACTTAGTGGGTTTGTGTCCATTTCCTGATATGGCTTAAGCTTATACGAGCAGGCCGTATGCTGTTTATTTTATCAAAGCCATTACTCAACAGCTCTCCCGCATTGAGTAATAATTCGCTAATAACATGCGCAGAGGGTCCTTCGTATTTAGACATTAATTCAATGGATAGAGTTTTACATAACCGTTCCTGTTCCCAGAGTTTGGCCTTTTGAGTTTACCTTACAAACCATGCCTGATTATTTCTCATCCATGGCCCGCTTTTTCTCTATTTCTAGGCTTATCATGGTCTTTGGACTTGTTTACTTCACTCTACTTGACAATTTGTAATATCCATCGGAACTTGACATTATAATTTTGATACTTCCAAAAAAGTTTGGAGGTATGTCTGACTCTCTTTTTCCCATGCTTATGCGTCGATCTGATTTTCAACTGTCCATCTCTAAACTCAATTTGACACCGAATGCTTTTGGAATCTTAACACGTTGCATGCATCACTGTTCACTTATTACATATATTTTTTTTAGACTACACATCTATCACTGTTCCTTGCTTGTCACCACATACTATGCATGTTGGTACTGGCACATTGGTGCCAAGGAAGTCTTTGCATCAATCACCAGAATGTTTTCTACTTTCACTGAAGTCGTAGATTTGTTATTCATATGTCTGTGGTCTGAATAGGGCACATCACCGACTTGTGGCATCAGGCCTCTTTTCTTACTCACAATTCTCATTCCAGTCCACACCAGGCATTGTATCATTTGATTATACATATAATACGTGCAATACATATGACTGATGTTTTCCATCTGTATGCCATTATGTTCACAGCCTTGAAAAAGTCATTTCTGACGAAACACATGTCGGCTGTTGTTTATTCCGAATATGAGAACTGTGTTGGCCTATTGACACAGCGCCCATTTGTCTCATTGGGTCAGGTGATGTCTTCTCTGATTTTCCACAGAAGAATAAATTGACATATCTACGAATCTGCGATGTGCCGTGGTTTTTCCTCTTTCTACAAATTCAGAAATGCTACCCAAGAAAATATTGCTCAGCATATCTGGAGTCTGGCAAAGCCAAATTTGGGTGGGTT
Organism: Pleurodeles waltl; assembly: GCF_031143425.1. Lineage (NCBI taxonomy): Eukaryota > Metazoa > Chordata > Amphibia > Caudata > Salamandridae > Pleurodeles > Pleurodeles waltl. The sequence continues at coordinate 905,450,223 of NC_090443.1, forward strand.
TCCAGTGAATATAGATTGCACAATCAATATTATTGCAGATCATAAAACTGTGCCAATATCACTGATTATGATACTCTGTTAAATTGATGAATGATATCCAAATCAGCATAATATGGAAAAACACTGGGTCAAGTACACATAGGTAACATACACTTTTGAGTAATTCACATTTTTAGTACATTTACTACTTTTTACTTATTCACAAAATCCGAGTGTAAGTTATTGCTGAAAATAAACTGTTGTAAGTCCAGCATCACACAAGTACAACCACTGGTACTGCAACACTCTCCCACTGAAATAACAGAAGCACAGAATGAATTAAAATATAACCTCATAGGAAGTAATGTTAAAATTAAATTAAATTACTTAAAATTGATAACATATAAATAAATATAATTTAATGTTAAAGAAAATGTAAACATAGCGCATATATATTATTTAGTTATAAAATATTGAAATAATGTGTTTGGAATCTAAAATAAAAACGTCACACTCTCGACTTTCCACATGGTAAAGTATAGGGACATTTAAAAAAAAATGTATTCAAGTTAAAACCAAATGTTACAAATATTTTTATATATTAAATATTGATACATTTGTTTTACATTTTTATTTTAGTTGTAAAAAACTGCTCTAGCACTGTTAACTTTAATAAATTGTGACATATATTAAATTCAAATTATTTTTCAGAAGGTTAAATTAAAATATAAATTCCCAACCAAAGGAAAAAATAATAGTTTAATATGCATTAAGAATTCTTAAAAGTGATGTATTGAATTAATTAAGATAATTTTGTTATATTTTACTAACATTTATTGTTTTGACTATTTGCATTTATTAGAATTTCATAGTCCGGTGATGCAAGGGCAGTACATAGTAAAAAAACATGGGAAACCACAACACCATTGTTGGCTGTGGGCATCATTCTCTATAAGAAAACTTCAAACACTAGACATATCTGTGGCTGAAATATTAGAACAAACATAATGATGAACTATTTTTGTAGATCAGCCTTCTATGCAAAAAGTGATAGGTGAAACCCTTGCTACGTATTTTGTTTTCCACTTGCAATCACTATTTTTTTTAGCTCAACCATTAATTTTTGGGGGGACATCCTTGTGCAATCCACATAAATGATCCCTAGCTGAAATATGAATTTTATCTAATTTCAGTAGTCTATAGTTGAGAATAACGTCTGGGTTTCACAACTGCATTCCCCACTAATTATAAATAGCTATAAAGTACAAAAAGAGGAAATGTCTATTTTCTTAAGCTACGAACACAAAAAGCTGCTTGCTGGGGCACAGACTCACAGGGACATATTTACAAGATTGTCACGCAGTGCCGCGCAGCTAGTCACCTTGCTGCGCTACATTGCATGACAGGGAAAGGGCAGGAATGCACCGTATTCAAGTCAATAGGGTACATTTCTGCTTTTTCCATTGTGCTGACTATCTTTTAGCAGCCTAGCACCAATGCAGGCACACTTGCACCATGTGCAAGTGTGGCTTCATTGCATGCAGGATTGTTTTTATGCAGTAAGTGGACCTTTGTGCACAAAAAACAATCCACAAGGCTTTTTCCTCTTTCTATGCATGCTGCAGATTGCAGCACATGTAGAAAGAGGAGCAAACGAGGAGAAATAAAAATATTTCTCCTTGTTATGCCTAACATGAGGAGGCGTAGGATTTTTTTATTATTCCTAGGTCCACCACTTTTGGTAAATCTGGTAATGCATCAAAATCCATGCAAGTTGCGTGGCCACCCATGGAAATGTCTCCCTAGCGTGGAGTAATCCAACACAATGATTTGTGCTGCTTTGCATTTCTCAAGATCTATGAAACACTTAGGGCCACGCAAGGTGGCCTTGCTTGGCTTCATAAATCTCATTTTTCAGGTTTGTCGCTCTTGCACCATTTTGTATGGTGCAAAAACAAGCAAAGGGTCTGATATATACGCCCCACAGTTTCTTCTTCTCACTTGCGTTGAGAGAGGAAAGAACTGTGGGACCAATTACAAGTTCGGCGGATGGGAAGACCTGGCTGCCGAACTTCCGAAGGGGAGGTTTCAGCCTTTCTGGCTACCTCCATGCCGGCGCCATTATGACTTTCCTGCTGAGATGACTGATGGAAACCAAGGTTTCTGCCCCCAACCCAGTGGGAAAGCAGCGACAGTATTGTCGCTGGCTCATAATTGAGCAGGCAGCAATTCTGCCGCCTGCAGGGGGCTTCAGCACCCCCGGAATGTGCACTGTCTGCTCATTACGAGGGAGATGGGAAGGGGGCCCCCTGCACTTTCCATGCCATGGGCATGCGCAGTGCAGGCCGCCACCCCTGTTACCCTCTCCACCTGTTCTTCACCAGCCTTTTCATGGCGGTTAAACCGCCCTGTAAAGGCTGACAGAGGGCCAGTTTGTAATCAGCAGGGCGGCGCTGAGTTCAGCGCTGCCCTGGCTGATTCCAAACTGCACCGCCGTTGGCCCATTGGGAACATTGGTCCCGACAGAGATGGTGGTCATTAAGCAGTCTGATCGCCAAACCTGCAGCGGTCATGACCGCCACTGCGAGTCTTGCAGTCTGTTGACTCCCAGACTCATAATGAGGCCCTGTGTCTCTATGCTCCAGCTCAGAGTCAGATACTGGTAGGCTTTTTTCTCCCAGTTGAAGCATCCAAACATCATCTAACTCCTTGCTTGAGAAGAGACCTCTCTGGCTGTGCCCCAGAAATAAATCAAATGCTGTTTGTCATTTTTCCTTTGACAAAACAAAATCCAAACAACTCCTTAATGGTTCACAGACTTTAGTGTTAGTGATCCAGAAGGAAGTATTTTCTTTTGAGTAAATTCTACTTAAATTTTTTCTTAAGCTATGAAAAAGTATTTGGTTCTTTGCTAGGGCATAGACTTGATGGCCTGGTACTCAGAAAACAGTTAGATGGTCGGTGACACAGGCGGGAGTCGGACACGGTTAGGATTTTTTATTGGGCCAAGAGAAAACGCAAACAACCTCTAGCTCCTTTCTAGGGCACAGTCATACGGCTTCTTTCTCTCACAATGCACCTTATTGACAGAGAAGCATTGAGAAAGGAAAGAACTGTGTGTCTGTGCTCCAGCAAGGAGCCAGACACTGTTTGGATTTTTTCTTATGGGAAGACATGTTTCCACCTCCTCATTTTTTTAATCCTGATGCACTACTCGGCTACTGGAAAGCAGAAGCTGCGAGCAGAGCAGAAGTGAGCAGAAGCGGGTGGAGCAGAGGAGCTCGCAGTCCGCAGCCCGCAATCCGCTATCCGCGCTTGGCATTTTCCGGCACTCACCCAACCTGGTCCTAGCCCCCCTTCGCTAGAGAAGAACGTCAGGAGAGGCTGCAGAGGAGGAGGGAGAGGAAAGAGTGGTGAGGTGAGGTGAGGGGGGCTGAGGGGCGGCCGCGAGGTGTTGTGAGGAGGCTGCAGCAGTGAGGAATTGAGTGTGTTGGGTCAGGGGGTAGGAGGGATGCGGGGCTGGGCTGAACCGTGGGAGGTGTCTGAAGACAATGGACACAGGGCTGGCAGGATTGGCCAGGCCGGGGGTGTATCTGTGGCGCATCTGTGGGTCCCACAGTCACTCACACTGGATTGCCATCTCTGCTGCTGCTGCAACTGTCACCTGCCTCCCTCCCTGTACCCTGGTTCCTCCTTTATGGCTTTTTGCTCCCCTTACCCACTTGTCCTCGCTACTCCCTGTCTCTGTGACTGGGGGCTCTGCTCCCCTGTGCTTTGCATCTCGCTCCTCGCTCCCTCGAGCCCCCAAGCACCCGAGCCCATGACCTCCTGATCCCCTGGGCCTCCCCGCTCCGGCCAGGCCCCTGGTGGAGACGACGAGCAGTAGGGGCAGGCAGAGGGGAGAGGTTGGCGGAGGGAGTTAGAGCTGGTTGGGCAGGTGGCCGAGCAGGAGTCCGCTCGGCCTTGCCCTGCCCTTGACCATCCCCACCACCTGCCTTACCCCCACTTTGCACTCTCACAGCTCAACAGGCCCATTGGTCCCGTGCATTTGGACTTCCTGGCCCCTCCAGGCCTGGACGCTGCAATCCTGAGCAAACACAACCTGTCTTCAGCTTCAGGGGACCATTCTTGGATCAGCTACATCTATTCTTCAGTGCGCAATCAACAGGCGAGCGAGTGACTGTACTCAGCCAGCACCAAGGGTGTGCCCCAGCATCCGCAGAAGCAGCCCTCCTAGGGTGAGTGCGGCTTGCAGACAGCTGGTGAGCCTCACTTGCCAAGCCAGCAGCACTAGTAGTACCAGCATTGGTACTTTCAGGTACTCTTCAATCTGCACCTGTCTCTGCCCCAGCAGAATCAAGTGTGTTTTCGTGTGACAGATTTAACAGCCGGCCGACAACTTCTCCGCGCCACCACTTTTACTACCTCTAACACCTCGCCAGCTCAAGCCCATGGGACTCGCAGGAGGCAAAAGAAGGGAAGGAAGAGAAGAAAGGGGAATACATGACCATGCGGTCAGGCAAAACAAGAAAGTCTCCTCCAAACAAAACCGCAACGGGAAAAAGGAAGAGGAGACCTCAAGCTACAGACAGCCATCGTACAATCCACAAGTGCCACAATCTGTTTCTGCTATTTGTATTGCCGTTGGTTTTACCGTGTTTTTCCCTTCCCTGAATAATCCTTCTGTGTTGCCACAATCTGTTTCTACTATTTGTATAGCCGTTGGTTTTTACTGTGTTTTCCCTTCCCTGAATAACCCTTCTGTGTTGTCACAATCTGTTTCTGATATTTGTATTGCCGTTTGTTTTGCCGTGTTTTTCAGTGAGTCTCTGCCCCCCTGCCCCCCCTACTTATCTCTCGTTTTACCTGGTTCTCACCGCCCGTTTGCTTTGCCACCGGCTCCGGCCGGTCACTGTTTCCCCTGCTGCTGCCTCCCCTGCGGCTACGCCCCCCTCGCACACCCACTGGCCCTCCCTCCCACCTCCCAGCTGCTCCACCCTCCCACTCCACCCTCTTAATGGCAGCCGCTGCCAGTCCCCCTGGTCCCCCTAATTCAGGTCCCCCCAGACTACACTACTCCACAACCACACTCCACTCCCTCAACCCAGGACTACTCCCCGCCTGCACCCAAGCCAACCCAAAACACACGCAAGGACCTTTCACCTGCTATGCCTGCCGATTCTCCTGCTCCCCCACAAACACCAGAAACACCCACACGCCCCACACGAACCCCCAACGCTCCCCACAACAAACACCATAACTTCGACGCAGAAGACTCCTACACAGCCCCCACCCACCCCAACAGACCCTACCCACACAAGCCCCACAACCCGAACACACTCCACAACAATACCACCACAACCCACAGCAACACCAAAACCCCCACACCAACACCATTGCGCACCACAACAACAACAGCCCCCACAACTACCTTAACTTCATACTCCCAAACACCCGCTCCTTACACAAGCATGCCATCGAACTCTGGGACTTTATCACATCACACTCACCAGACATTGTCTTCCTCACAGAAACTTGGATGAACCACTCATCTGAGCCAGACATAGCCACAGCCACCCCTGATGGATACAAACTCCATCGCAGAGACCGCCTAAACAAACCAGGAGGTGGCATCGCCATTATACACAAAAACACCATTAAGGTCACCACCAACACACACAACACCCTAGACAGCGCAGAACACATGCATTTCCTAATTCACATAAACAACAACACCACCCTCAGAGGATCCCTCATCTACAGACCACCAGGGCCTCGCCACCCCTTCTGTGACGCCATCACTGACACCATCAGCCCTCACACCCTCAACTCCACATCCCTTCTAGATAACCTCACGAACCTCGGACTCAAACAACTGGTCACAGCACCCACCCACTCAGCAGGACACACACTAGACGCAATCTTCACCTCGAGCAACCACATAACCTACACTCACACCACCGAACTCTACTGGACTGACCACCACTGTGCCCACTTCTCCTTCTTCAAACCCCCCACACACCACCACCAACACACCACATCCTACCGCATGTGGGACAAGATCCCCACAGAACACCTGAACTCCTAACTCGCGCAGAATCCCCCCCACACCAATGACCCCAACATTGCTGCCCATAACCTCACCCAATGGATCACAACCTGCCCAGACTCACTCGCCCCTCTCAGAAGAAACATCACCACCCGCAACATCAAGAACGCCCCCTGGTTCACCACTGAACTCCAAGCCTCTAAGTGTGAATGCCGCAAAGCAGAGAAAGCTTGGCGACAGGAACCTTCAACCACTAATTTCTCCACCCTCAAAACCACCACTCCCAAACCCCACCAACTCATACGCACCACCAAAAGAGCATGCTTCAAGGAAAGAATAGACAGTAACTCTCACAACAGCAAGGAACTCTTTACCATCATCAAAGAGCTCTCCAAACCTAAAGCCAGCAACATAGACCCCACGCGCACACAACTCCTCTGCGACTCCCTCTCCGACCATTTCCACCCCAAAATCTTAGACATACACAACAGCTTCACACCACACGCACCCGCCACACTCACCACTGACTCGACCAGCAAGGACCCTCCACCCCCCCAACCTACTACTCACCTGGGCCCCTAAAAATGACAAAGAAACTGAAAAAATTATGAATTCCATCCACTCAGGCTCCCCCTCGGATCCCTGCCCCCATCGTATTTACAACAAAAGCCAGCCCAACTATCGCCCCCAAGCTTCGTGACATAATCAACAGCTTTATCGACGACGCCACCTTCTCAGACCCCTGGAAGCACACAGAAGTCACTGCACTCCTGAAAAAGCCCAAAGCTGACCCTGATGACCTCACCAACTACCGCCCAATTTCACTCCTCCCTTCACCATCACCATCATATCCTACGCAGACAACACCCAGCTCATCATCTCCCTCACCCCTAACCCTACCACCACCAAAGCCAACCTCCACGCTGCACTCCTTGACACCACCACATGGATGACAGCAAACCACCTCAAGCTAAACTCCAACAAAACCAAAATCATCATCTTCGGCCCCAACAAAACCATATGGGACGACTCCTGCTGGCCCACCGCACTAGGCTCCCCACCAACCCCCTCAAACCACGCACGTAACCTCAGCATCATCCTGGACCCCTCCCTCTCCATGACCCAGCAAATCAACGCCATCACCTCCTCCTGTTTCAACGCTCTCTGCATACTGTGAAAAACCTTCAAATGGATTCCCATAGAGACCAGAAAGACCGTCACCCACGCACTCATCAGCAGGAGGCTAGACTACGGGAACGCCCTCTACGCCGGCACCACACTCAAACTGAAACGCAAACTCCAGATGATCCAGAACGCAGCCGCCCGCCTCATCCTGGACCTCCCACGCCATTAACACATCTCCTCACACCTCAGATCCCTTCACTGGCTCCCGATCGACAAGAGGATCACCTTCAAAATCCTCATCCAAACACACAAATCCCTCCACAACCCTGGACCAACCTACCTCAACGAAAGAGTGAACTTCCACACTCCCACGCGCCACCTCCGCTCCGCCGACCTCGCACTCACCACAGTCCCCTGCATCCAACGTGCCAAAACCAGAGGCAGATCCTTCTCCTACCTCGCCCCCAAGGCCAGGAACTCCCTCTCCACCAACCTCCCCAAGACTCAGAACCTCCTGCTCTTCAGAAAAAACCTCAAGACGTGGCTGTTTGAACAGTAATCCACCTCGCCCCCCCCCTCCACCAGTGCCTTCAGACCCTCACAGGTGAGTAGTGCGCTCTATACATTTTTTGATTGATTGATTGATCGCACGGCACAGATTGTCCCACCTCTTACTAAGATTGAGTCAGAGCCAGACCAGGAAGGGGAGCAACCCCTCTCTAGACTTCATGCTGGGCATAGCCTAGAACCCAAAAACAGCATGAACAATCTAAAAAGCGTCACAACACTAACTGCCAACTGAAAATTTACACCAAGTTCTCCTTTCTAAAAAACGGTGGATCTGTCCTCCTTTCAAATAGAAATGACACAAATGGGTTACAGTCACCACTAATTTCGCCAATCTTCACAAACACAGCAGAAAGCTCTCCATCTCGAAATGACCCTGCCACAACGGGGGCTACACAAAGCCTAAGCCCTACTCAGCCTCTCATAACCAGCTCAACTTTGTCGCCCGTGGGGCAACCCACTAAATTCTTCAGGGCAGTTGCCCATGAGGACCCCAGGCAGGCTTCAGAGAACCCATGGTGAGCTTTCCCTCAACAGAGTGCAACCCACCAAATCCACCTAACGCTCCGTGTACTGAAAGCAGCTCAGCCTGCCTTTATCAACAAGAAGGTCCAGCTGCCGACAGACGTTCTGGCCACAACTTCAGCTCCAGATACTGCTTGTCAGGGAACTGCAACGAATGAAGGATTGCAGCCCCCCTCCCCATTTTCTCTTCCAGTAAATATGAAAACAGAGGGCCTCAGCACGGGGCGGACAAAGAAACCCTATCCTATTTGAACACGCAAGAGTGGGAGGACATGCTTGTCGCATATACCCAAGACTCCCCTTCTGCTACTCGATTTACTTTAAATCCCAGTCAGCAGTCTCTAGGTGACGGCGCTAGGGCTAACGTGACCATTGATACAAACATTCCACCTTTCAGTCAGCTGTTGCCAAATGATGGCGTAAGGATTAGAGTAAGCACAGACACAAGCGCTGCATCAACATCTGGTCAGGATCCTGTTACAAACTGCCACAATCCGGATAGGGATGGCGCCTGGGCTTCCCTATCAAAACCATGCAGCTTCTAGTCGAAGTGCTTCATTATCAATAGGACAAAATTGATGTTTAGCTATCTTTGCTCAACATCTTGGCAGTATTCGTAGCGGGAATAGATGAGAAACTAGGTGACCTCAAATCCCTCTTCACACAGTCACAAGAAAACCCCAGGAGCACTTTTACGAGCTGCTCATGTGGGCCAATAATAGACAAACTATCCACACTACCTTCCATGCTCACCAACCTCTGTGCGTATCTAAAAGTGGGAGCCCCAGTCATTATACACATTTGTACCCCACATCTGACCCTTCCACACGTCTTGGAAAAAATCCACCTGGATCCATCCAAGACTACAACCATCGGCCTGGTAACAAGAAGTGATGACAGGACAAATAGTTCCAATGGTTCCCGACCCGTCATCTCCGCTCTGCCGACCTCACCCTCGCACCTGTCCCACGTGTCCGCAGAACTACAACCAGCGGTAGATTATTCTCGCACCTCGCCACCAAAACGTGGAACACTCTTCCCACCCACCTGCGCCAGACCAAAGACCTCCTTACCGTCAGGAAACTTCTCGAGACCTGGCTGTTCGAGCAGTAGCAGCACCTCCCCACTTTGTCTCCCACTCCCCTCCTCAGCGCCTTGAGACCCTCATGAGTGAGTAGTGCGCTTTACAAATTCCTGATTGATTAATTGAATCATACGTCCCCTGCAACAGCAACCCCTCTCAACCTGACTCCAACCCCAACTTCTAAGGAGCCATCTCCCAACGGGCAGTCCTGTGGATGGCAACATCATGGTGAAACCTATTGCCGAGCAGAGACGCACTCAGCAGAGGAAAGGCCGCAAGAAGGGACTTGCAGGGCACGGATAGAAACTGGCAGCTGACCCAAAACTAACAATATCCGTTATTTGGGCCTTCAATGAAGCCATGTCTTCCGGGTCACATGCTCCAGGGACAATCTCTGAGGACCCATCCTCAAATTTGTCTATCAAGCAGAGGAACGCAGCCACAAATGACTTCCTCTGGCCAGCAGAGGGGGTGGGCAATGCCGGGGCACTGCAATCCCAGCAGCTCCTGCATACCGCTGTGGCTTTAACTCCCGGAAGTTATGGTCAACCTACACAAGCAACTTCCTCCATTCCCTCCACTGCCCAGTTAATGGCCCCTCCTCCACAGGAACAGGGAGCGATTATTATACCTCCTAGCCTAACACATCATGTTCAAGAGGGGAATTCTACAACCAACAGGGCTAATAACTGCTGGAATCAGGGAGGGGGTTCCCCGTCTGCATCCGCTGCAGAAGTTCGAAACTCAACCAGACCCCTCAACCACCAATATATTAATTTTCATCCTCACTAAAAACCAGGGGAACCAGCGATATCTTGAATAGGGGGAATATTCTCCGGGTCTATCACACATTCCCTCCACAAGTGACCTGAGCACAACTGATCTACTGGCAGTAGAATTTCTCCACCCAACCAACGCTACTGCCCTTGAAGCTAATAAGGCCACATGGAAGACGAGACTAATCACCCAAACAATTCTAGGAGAGAGCGCAACCTTTGAAAGCTGGTGCATCAGTATTATCACATACCGTGAGGTTGGCTACCCGACCTCTTTACTAACACCTGGTTCCACCTTCAAATCAGACCCTCAGAGCAGGGAAACATGCTCCATACTTAGGAGTGCCCGGGGCTGCTCTCCTGTGACCTCAAGTTCCTCTACTACTGCCAGGGGCAAATCTCAGCCCCAAAAGCTCTTCACCTCAGACACTTTCTCTTTAAATAACAACTACTTAAGGTGTTTTTAAAAAACAATTAACAACTGCAATAGGCCAGGGTGACAAACCTCAGACAAGAAGCGGGACCCCATATCATCAAAGGAGATCCTCTGCCTGTGTTCTTGGAATGTAAATGGCCTCCTTTCCAAAGCTTTGGACCATAATTTTATCCAATACATCAGCACCTTTGACATTATACTAATGCAGGAAACTTGGTTGGATGAACCATTCCACTTGCAAGGTTATATGTGCTTCTTCACCCCAGCAATCAGGAAGGCAAAGCATGGTCACCTTCAAGGTGGCTGGGCAACTTACGTCTCTTTAGCACTATCAGTCAGAGTCACCCCTTTGCTTTTCACCTGCTCCTTTATCAATATGGTGACAATTGCCACCACGACGAGTGTACCCACAGTAGAGACAGTCCTCGCAAACACCTACCTCCACCCCAAACTTAAATCCAGTGACGCCAACAATCTAGTGGTACTACTTGAGAATTACAGAAGCAGAGGTGGCATAGCCGATACAGCCAATATCATTTTCTCAGGTGACTTTAATTTGCATCTACTAGGACCCTCCACAGATGAAACCACAATTGCCTTCTCTAGCACCTGGGATCTTCCTACACAGGGGGCCAACAAACACGGCCGTCCCACAAAGACCAGCAGGTCATTGTTCAATGGCCTAGAATTGTCACAGCTAAGAGCCCTGAATGGCAGATTTTTTTTTTTTTTGATAAACAAGTACATGAATGGCAGATTTATTGAGGACTCGCCTCCAGTAGCATCATATTTGTCTACTACAGGCTCAAAACCACAATTGACTACACGTTTGTCACAATTCCACTTTTCAAGCAAGTAGCTTCCTACCATCTAGTCAACAGGAGTGAGAGCAACCTCTGCCCACAGGAATTAGCCATCATCCTGGGGATAACTACAATGGAGAAAACTAGTATTGCACATATTATCACCTTCACCACAAACTGCAAACGGGTCAAATGTGGGCAATCAAAAATAGATCTTGTCTCCGAAGCAGCAATGGATCTGGCACTTGAATTAGAAACAAACAACAACAGTGAAGTGCAGAAATGGGAACAACTAACAACCAGGCTAAGTGGAATTTTTGCAGAGCCAATCACCAACAGGAGACTGCCACCTCCCTCAGCATTAACTCACCAGACACAAGCCCACAGGTCAGCACTATGAGACGCAAAGAGGAAACTTAACTCCAGTATAAGGCATCTCCGTGGCAGCCCTGGCAATCCAGACCTACTGGCAAGCTTAAGGCACCTCAAACAAGCTAAATGGGGCAATCAATAGGAATCGCAGGGAAGACTTGTGGTCTGGGTAATAATCCCCAAGATCCAAACAGGATTTTGGAAACAGACTGGCACCATCATGAACATCATGGCCATTTCCCTCCTAATTGACAAAGCTATAATACTGAAACGTCAGCTCCATCTATGTTTTGTTGACTTCAAGGCCGCATTTAACCACATGGATAGGAATCTGTTGTGGAAGAAGATTGAAACCTGTGAGCTTCCATATCCACTCCTACACCTGATAATAGCCCTCCATTCGGATACATGGGTTCAGATAAAATTGGGTACAGGAAATCATCTTTAAAGGCGGATCCCCACTACCAAAGGCTTAAAACAGAGTTGTGTTTTGGCTCCCACACTGTTCAATCTATACTTAGCAGACTTAGCGGGCTCACTCACCCTCACAACCTTGCACCCCCCAAAAATCAGGGACCCGGAACTACTGTGCCTCATGTACGCGGATGACCCCATATTGATCAGTCATACGGAAATAGGCCTTTAGAGACTATTAAATGCTACTCAACATTACTCAGCCACCAACACCTTGACAGCAAACTTTGGAAAAACACCTACATTGTCAATCAGATCAAAGGCACCTTCAAGAGCATGGTTTTGGGGTAAGACACAACTTGCTCAAACAGACAAGTATAAATATCTTTGAGTCGTTATTGACAAATGAGGGAACATTGTGCATCAAAGAAAATGCATAATGGGGAAATGCCTAGCTATAGAGCTATCCTTAAAAAGACTAAAAATTCATCTGAATGGTCCTTCATACACCCCCCCTCCTAAAAGTACTAAAAGCCAAGCTCCTGCCCACAATAACATACAGGGGCGAAGTACAAAAAGACAGGGATATAGACATCTTAACCACGCAGTGAGTAAAGTTTATCGGCTAATCTTCAACATCTCCAGATTCACCTCTCCCACCCAACTGAGAATGGAGTTTGGCCTACTGGATCAATCTCCGCACGACGTGGTGCATATGTAAACTTCTGGAGCAAAGCCCACGGTGCCACTCCAGACTCTCTTAATTACTATATGTGGCAAGAGCTCGAACGTAAGAACACCTCCCCGTTCAGAATCCACCTCGACGATCCACTTAAGACGACTGGGCTCAATGAATTCTGGAGGATCTGAATCCCGCACAGCGACTTTAAGAATGCAGTTGGGAAATCAATTAGGTTTCAGTCACTACTGGAGGACAAAGCAGCCTTCTCACGGAGGTCTCATGCATGTATGACTTTGCACATCTTCACGTCTCTGGCACCACAGTCATATCTAGGCCAGGGTTTCTCGAGACAAACAAAGGAGCAATTTTTAAAGTATCGTCTTGGCCTCCTACCACTTCCTTTAAATGCAGCCCCTTGGCTGAGGGATGTAACCGACCCTATCTGCCATCTGTGTGGTGAGGACACAGAAGATCTCTTACATGTCCTCTGTTCATGCAACCGTCTTGCACCAGAACGAAAAGCCTTAATAAAGAACAACCTCAACAAAAAAGGCATATGGACACAGAGACAAGTGGTGCTGGCGTGCTTTGCGCCTGGGGACCTGCAGCTGAATTGTGCTTTAGTGAAATTTTTATCTCTGGTGACTCAAAAGCAACATTTAATAAATCAGCACCACCCTCCCTGAGCCTCACAAGAGGACAGTTCTCAGCTCACCACTTCACATTGGTCTCTAACAGTATCAAGCAACACAATGGAACTAGCAAAGTTTTAAGCATCAGTTGTCCCATTGTTTTAAAACGAGTTCATATGGAGCGCATATCAAAACAATTGGAGAACACGCAAATGATGCATTTTAAAAGTTGTTTCACTTTTGTTATGGTTTTAAGTAACTAAAAAATAAAATATTACCTTACCTTACCTTATGGTAAGAAAACATGCTAACAGCATCTGACTCCTTGCTGTGTAACAGAATTGTGTGGCTGTGCAAAAACCTTTCTTCTTTTAACCACCAAACCTAATGTTAGGGCTACTCGGGTCCACAGCAGAATTGTAAATATTTGTGTTAATATTTGTATTGTGTATATTTTGGAACAAAAAGGCAATTAAATGCTTTTAATAAGTCTAACCTATGAAAACCCATGTAGCAACCCTACTGCTTCATTTGCTAGTTCATCAGAAGTACTCATAAGTGGATGAGGTGGTGTGGGCCAGTGAAGGTCAGGTCACCAGTCATTCAGTCAGTTCAGACAATAAAAACCTAGTTGGTCTTTCTGTGTATCAGTGGTACTGTTGATCCGCCTTACTAGTTGCATGGAGTTTTAGTTAAGTCCAAATGAGAATGTTGTGTACACTCACCAACAGTATGACTCTAAAGAGGGTCTGATTGTGGACTCTTGAGCACCATGTCATCTTTTAGAGCTAACTCAAACTCCATATAATTAAACAAGATGCATAGACAAGTGCTTTATCAGGTGAAATACATGAAACACAACTACACAGTGACCAGTGGTCATATTTGAAAATTGTATTTCCTATATTTGGCTTACCTAGTAGCAGCCTACCACTTTTAATATCAACTTTGTAAAACTAAAGCACAACAAAACTATAACCAAATTGTTTTCTTCTCATCCGTTCTGCCTTGAAAAAGTCCTGTTTAGAGGATGAAACACACGTTGGCTGTTCCGCTGTACAAAATGGAACAGCCTGTTCCTATACCAACCACCATGAAATAAAGGGAAAAAAATACTACAACAATCTACCCTATGATTCTGAATATTACTGTAGATTATGGGGGTCATTCTGACTTTGACGGGCGGCGGAGGCCGCCCGCCAAAGTCCCGCCGGCAGAATACCGCTGCGTGGTCAAAAGACCGCCGCGGTAATTCTGAGTTTCCCGCTGGGCTGGCGGGCGACCGCCAGAAGGCCGCCCGCCAGCCCAGTGGGAAACCCCCTGCCATGAGGATGCTGCCTCCGAATGGAGCCGGCGGAGTGGAAGGGGTGCGACGGGTGCAGTTGCACCCGTCGCGATTTTCAGTGTCTGCTTGGCAAACACTGAAAATCTTGGTGGGGCCCTGTTAGGGGGCCCCTGCAGTGCCCATGCCATTGGCATGGGCACTGCAGGGGCCCCCAGGGGCCCCACAACACCCGTTACCGCCAGCCAGGTTCTGGCGGTCAAAACCGCCAGAACCAGGCTGGCGGTAAGGGGGTCGGAATCCCCATGGCGGCGCTGCTTGCAGCGCCGCCATGGAGGATTCCCTTGGGCAGCGGGAAACAGGCGGGACACTGCCGGTTTCCCGTGTCTGACCGCGGCTGTACCGCCGCGGTCAGAATGCCCATGGGAGCACCGCCAGCCTGTTGGCGGTGCTCCCGCGGTCGTTGGCCCTGGCGGTCCATGACCACCAGGGTCAGAATGACCCCCTATATCTCCTGTAAAATAATGTGACTGAGGTGTTCTACAAATATCTGTGTATATTGCTGAAGTGATAACTAGTCTGGGGTCCAAAAGTACTGTGGCTCCAGGACATCACTAGTAAATGACTCCAAACATCCGATTTGGAGCATATTTACATCTGACTGCCCTGGGATTCCATTAGCCAGGCCTTAGATTTAGAAAGACTGTACGTCAGGTTTGTGCTACTTAATTAATGCACATTCAATGCGAAATTCAGGTTTTACAAACCAACGCAAATAACGATTTGTGATTGTAACTAAAAGTAACACACAGCACAAAGCACTTCCTTGTGCTACTTTGTGTTAGGGGGTCTTCCATGTGTGGTAATAGACAACCCTGTGCATCTAACCATTTATTTTCACTCACATCTGTATCTACAGACAATTGTATACAATGATTTGCACCCAAACACTACTTATTTGTATTTCTCCTCATTTTTTCCTCTTTGCATGTGTACTACACTCTGCAGCACACATGCAAAGAGAAATTTGCTTTTAAGCATAGATTTGTGCACAGCAAGAAATTCCTTCCTGTAAAAAAGCTATACTGACAACATCACAAACACCCTTGCAGTATTTCACAAGGCTACTTGCATTGGTGCATAGTTGCTGAAAGTGCACCAGCACAGGGAGAGAGAAGAACTCTGCCACTTCTTTGTAGATATGGCGCAGGTCTTGGCTCTCTAGTTCAGGCAATGCAGCAACTTTGCATGCTGCCTTGTTTCACGTTAGCTCGTGTAAATCTGGGTCCAGGTTTCACATAAAAACAGTACACTTCACACAACAAAAAATTCAATGATGGTACACCAAACATTCTCTCACAATGACAAGAATGAATGGGAATTGAAATGAAAAAGACTAAGAGAAAGACAGAGAAGGACAGAGTGCATCAGAGTGTGGAAAATGTCTGAAACACCTCAAAGTGGCAGCTTACTTCTGTCTAAGAGGTCCGGTAAGTAAAACCATTACCCAAGCCGATTTACTGGAGTCGTTTCCCTCTGTGGACATTGCAGGATGCATACTTATTTTCACCAGCGATTTTAACTGTAAACTGAGTCTCACTTGAAATACATTATAACCAGGCTTAGAATGGAGGATCCTCCAACTGAACAGGCTGCATTATAATTTACTCAAGCCAGGTTGATAAAGAACATAACAGTACATTAGGGCTTGAGAATCATACCCTGCTCCCAATGCACAGTAACAGGCTTATGAGTGAGGTTCTCTAGTAGGTCTCTTGCAACTCATCTTTAGTTCTGATGCGTGGGATCTTTTGGGTGCTGTACCTCTCAGTGTTCCAATGCTAGGTGCCCTGTCCACTACGTAGGATCTTCAGTGTTTTGCTAAAAAAGGTGGACTCAGCTCTCACTCTCCTGTTACACTAGTAAATGAGGTAAAGGACGAAAGGCTTCATACCACCTTTCTTGTTGAGCAAGACTTCCTATTTAGGCCTACCTTATCAGTAGATGACAACTCTGTTTCGTATCCAGTGACACCGTAGAGCGACCCTAGATTTACAATCAGGGTTCATCAGGAGAAGATACACGTTATAGTATTCGTGGCTCTACTGGCCATATGGGACACAGAGAAAACCCCTCAAAAGCTGTGGACAAGGATCTATCTACTTTTAGGGACAATGTATATAAGGATTGTGAGCCATCCACCCAGGCAAACCGCTAGGAGTAAACATACACAATTTCCTTGTACACATGTATACCATTTGTTTCCTCAATGGAGGTGACTCATTTGCTGGACACCCTTGTAACACTCACTCAGTACAATCACTCACTCAGTACAATGTGGGGAGGGGAAGAACACTTTTTTTTTTAGTTTCTTTCAACCTCTCAGTCTCACTCTGGTAGTGTTATCTGGGATACCACCAATGACTTCTTACCTCTCTTATGATGTAGGATTGTTAAGCATCCAAAACATTCACTTATGTAGAGAGAAATAGAGACAACAACTGGATATTTTTTAATACTCTTTGAGGTTAGAGGGAAAACTAGGAGTTTTCTCTTTGTCAATGGACAGCCCCACTCAGACCTTATGCTCTCTCCTCAAAATTTGCAACAAGGAACAGGAAGAGAGATACTGCTGGTACAGTGATTAACCTGAGGCACACAGAAACATAATTAACATTCTTCCTCAGCAACAGTTTAGGAAGAAAGAGGCAAAAGAAAAAGGGCAGGAGAATGAAGAAGGACACAAGGGACCCCATCTCTTAAGACTACACTACAGTTATGAAATTATTTAAAAGCAAAACATTTCTATACTGCCTTACTTAAGTTACTGTAGGTCAGTTATCTTAACTATGCACATTTCTGCTTTCTTTCTCGGCACCTTGATGTAGCACTACGTATAACGAGACAACCTACCAACCTATTGCAGGAGCTAGTTATCTGACACAGATGCTATGCTGAGTGTTTCCAAACATCGAAGCAATTTAAAATGATTCTTTCAAGGTTGTCCATGTTCTCTGTACTGTTGCTCTGGATGCGCCAGACGAATATATTTGCATATTTGATTAAACTTGTTTTGATGATGGGTTGGGCTATTTCATTGTGCTGTAGACATGGTTTTGTAAATTATGCAAATACTGCCCAGGTTTACAAACACTAAGGGGGTCATTATGACCCCAGTGGTCGGTGTAAATGGGGCGGCAGTACCGCCAACAGTCTGACAGTACATACCTCCACATTATGACATTGGCGGGTTGGCTGAAGCCAACCCGCCCATATACCACACCGACCGCCATGGCGGTAGCAGCCGCTGGGACGGAGATAACAATCTGCCATTACCGCCATAGTTTACGTGGCGTTCCAAAAACCATGGCAGTAGGTCCTACCAGTGACAGGGAATTGCTTCCCTGTCACTGGTAGGAGGATATACTCCCCAGACAACCCCCACCCCCTCCATCCATGCTCCCCCCTTCGAAACCTCCCCCCCATACACACACACTCGCAGGCACACACCACGCATTCAAACACTCACTCACACAGGCATATACGCAGGCATCCATTCATTTACGCATACATCCGTACACACATTCAAACTGACACGCAGACACGCATTCACATTTTCATTCATACACTCATTCTCACACATGCACGCGCACAAGCAAACAATACTACACACTAACTCGCATTCACGCACACACTCACACACTCCCACATTCATGCACCCACCCCAACACACACACACAACACCTCCCAACCCCCTACCTTGTAGGAAACCCGACTTTCCTGTATCCAGGGGTCTTCCGGCAGGGGACGGGATGGAGTGCTGCTACCGCCAGCAGACCACTACCAGGCCTTATTATTTGACATAATACGGCTGGCGGTGGTCTACTGGTGTGGCGCTGCTGGTGGTAGCAGCTCCACCTTAACACCGTCCGCCAGCATGGCCACAGCTTGATTCCCGCCCTTCTTGTGGTGGAAATCTGGCTGTGGTCATATTACGTCGAATGGATGTTAGCCATGGCGATGGTCTTTTGGCAGCCGCCACCACGGCGGGAGGTGGCATTTACAGCCATTGTCAAAATTAGGGCCTAAATGCTCTAATAAAGTGCAGGTTGAGTCAATTTACCACCGCTAGCCAGACAACCTGACAGACTGTAACCGACATACCACCTACTCATTACTTGAAAATGGTGAGTTCTGGGCACCAAGCAGTCCTGTGGGACTACAGGAATATTTGTTCTGTTAGTGAGTTCCAAAACTCTTTTTACCAAGCATGAACACTCAAGAAATCCACACTATGGCTCTCATTAAGAACATGGTGGGATGCCCTGCCACCAACCGTGCCGGCGGTCAACAAAAGACCGCCAGTGTTGCTGGCCGGCATCCCACCATATAATGACACATGTGCCTCACCGCTATTGATGGCGGTGAGGCCCGCCATGCTGGCAGTTGGTGGCAGGGGTGGATGCTGCTCCACCCTCATCCCCACATCACTCCCTACAGTGCCACACATATTGTGAAGCAGTTTTAGGCGTGGCGGTGTATGAAGTGGCGGCAATGGCGGCGGAGCAGCATCCAGGGAGCCTGTTCCCTTTCAGAGCAGCACAACGGATAAGGTAAGTGCTGTCTGAGAGGGGGGGGGTGTGTGTGACTGTGTGGGTGCATGGGGGTGTGCGTGGGTGTCTGTGGGGGGGAGGTGTCTGGGTGCATGTATGCATGTGTGCATGTCCGTGAATGGGTGAATGTTGATGTGCATGTGGGGGGTTGGGGTTTGGGGGGACCTGTATGTGGGGGTGGGGGATGGTAAGGGTCAGGGTGGGGGGACCTGCTTTGGGTTTTGGGGGTGGAGGGTTGGGGGGGTCGGTTTTCAGGGTTCGGGTTTGGCTGTTCTATTGGCTTGGGGTGGTGGGTAGGTGTATTGGGAAGGGGGGAAGGGCCAGGCATGTCACACACAGGTGACAGGAATGATTATTCCTGTCACCCGTATGCATTCTGCCAGGGATTCCCTGGTGGGGTAATTCACCAGGGAATCCCTGGTGGAATAGGGATCGTAATCCCACCACCTGTCCTGCCTCCATCACCGGGCCTCACAGTTGGCCCGGCGGTGGACTGTGGCCTGCCGGTGGGTGGTAGTGAACTGGCTGGTTTGTAGCCAGTTCACTACTATGTTCAGAATATGCGGTCTGGGCCGCTATGCCGTTGGCGGTAATGACCGCCACCGCCGGTGTGGCGGTTAAGACAGCCATGTTCATAATGACTACCTATGTATTTTAGAGACTTTATTAAAACTATTGCAGTAATCTAGTGCAGATTACATAAATATGCATAACCATAAAAATAAACACACTAACGAAGGTATGGCCTCGAATCAGCTGATGGAGTGGGAAGCATTTAAGGTGCTTGTCAGGGTGCCTCCTTCTGTGCTTACGATGTTTACGTCAGAAGAACTGCGGGCTGCCATTAGAGAAATACAAAATGAACAGATGATGGACGAAATGCAGAACAAATCAACAATTCACGCCCTGCACAGATCTGGGTTCTATCCATCATTTTGTCAGCTCACCATGCCCACTTCAGTTTGGATCCAGGCATATGCAAATCAGTCTTGACCCTGCTCACCATGGAAACAGTGCAAGCTGAACTGTCAAGCCAGGTTCTCCCTGGACTGGAAACATGCATCCTGGGACCAGTTTTGAGGTATCAACCCTCATAAGCCAGGCTAGCTTCAATCTAGATCTGGGCGTTCCCTTCCCACTTAGGGCATCAAAAGCAAAAAGAACAAATCATGGATGGATGGAATGCAGATCAAATAAAAAATTCAACCCCAGTCACAGATTAGGGTTTATTCCATAATTTTTCCTGCACACCATTCCACCCCAGTTTGGACCCAGCCATATGCAAATCAGTCTTGACCCTGCTCCCCATGAGGACAGTCCAACCTGAACTGCTAAATCAGGTCCTCCCTGGACTAGAAACAAGCATCCTGGGACCGGTTTCGGGCTATCACCCTTCATCACCCAGGCTAGCTTGAATCCAGTGGCACAGTGAGCAAGGGACCCACGTCTGGGCATACCCTCCCCACTTTGGGTGACACTAGCAAAAACAACAGATGAAGGACATAATGCAGAACAAATCAAATATTGACCCCTATTCACTGATCTGGGTTTAATCCATCATTTTTTCTGCTCACCATGCCACCCCAGTTTGGACCCAGCCATATGCAAATCAGTCTTGACCTTGCTCCCCATGGGACCAGTCCAACCTGAACTGCCAATTCAGGTCCTCCCTGGACTGGAAACAAGCATCCTGGGACCCGTTTCGAGCTATCACCCCTCATCAGCCAGGCTAGCTTGAATCCAGTGGCACAGTGAGCACGGGACCCTTCCCACTTAGGGTGACAAGAGCAAAAAGTACACACCTAACACTGAAGACATGGCTGAACAGTTGAGAGATACTATATTGGGCATGCAGAAGTGCCATATTACCCATCCATACTGCCTATTGCTGGCTCTGTACAATAGTTAGTGGGAAACAATACATGTGAAATGTTAATGTTGTGTGCACAGATGGGTTCTGCATGAACCTTGTATGTACTAATTCAAGTGACCTATATGGTTACACTGCCTATGAGGCACAGAGTAGCTGGACATCCACTATATGTGACATCCGCCCATGTAACAGCACTGTGCCATGAATGTCACATGTATGAGCCTAATCATGATGTCAGAACATAGGCATGCTCAGCATTCTGGACATATAACTACCAAGATGCACTTATTTTTCTGCAACAAGCCGTTAACTGTTCATAAAATGGCAGCCACCTGTCCTGCTTGCTCTGGACAGATGGAAGTGACCTAAGACTGCCAGAGTAAGTCGTCATGGCAGTAGGTGGTCGCAACCGCTGTGCAACTTCTTATTGGTTTACATTGCTGCCAATGGAGGACTGGGGCCAATGATGATCACTCTCGGCGGTGACAGTCATGTACGCGGTGGCCGTGACGGCCTTTTTCTGCCACCTAGCCCACTTGATTCCTAACACTCCTGCAAGCGAGACCTCCACGGCATGAGCTGCTGTGCACTGTCTCTGGAAGCCATCATGTCACGTCCTGCAGGTGATAGGGCCCCAGCCTTTACTCAAGAAGAGCTTGAGAAGCTGGTGGATTGGGTCCTACCCCTGAATGGACAGCTCTATGGGGCACCAGAGGAGCAGGTAAGCCCAATGCCATGGTCCTGTGTGATAGGGATGTGTGTCAGGGTGAATGGCATAGGCATACCATCCAGGGAGTACATGCATGTAGGCGTCTTGGAGTTAAGGTGTGTGAATCGTTATGATGGGTTTGTGTGGGCAGTTGGTGTGTCTGATGGGTGTAGTCCATTGCTGTTGATGTGGTGCCAGTCTTCATTACTTTCTCCTTCTGTGTCACCCATCCAGGTCAGTGCCCATCAGAAGAAGGGGATTTGGCGTGCCAATGCCAAGCAAGTGCTGACCCTTGGGGTCCATAGCCGGTGTAGCACCCATTGCAGAAAGCAGTGGGAGGACCTGAGACGTTGTGCCCTGAAGACCACAGATGCCCAGCTGGGGATGTCCTCCTAATGAGGGAGGGGTGCCCGTCAGACCCTGGCCCCCTTAAGGGTCTGCATTTTGGTGGTGGCCTTCCCTGAGGTGGATGGGGGTTTGAGGGCAGTACAGCAGCCACAAGGGGTGAGTACTAACAGTATCCTCTGACTTGTCAGGCCTTAAATGGGATTGGGTGGCATTGGGTGACTTACTGCTGGGTAAATGTGATTGCGGTCAATGCTACATGCACATTGACAATGGGAAATGGGTATCAGTCACCCAGGCAGAGTATCTTTTGTAGATGTGTTACCATACTATGCTGTCAGTGGATGTACATTTCCCAATCCCATTCCTCTCCATGTCTGTAATGCACCAATGATATGGGCACATGTGTGACTCCATCCTGGCCATACAATGGTTGTGAGTGTTTGGTTCAACCTAAGCATTGTGTATGACCAGCATCATCCATCTGCATTAGTGTATCTGAGGTGTAAGTCTAATCCCATCTGTGTAGCCATTCTGTATGTGC
Source organism: Pleurodeles waltl (assembly GCF_031143425.1). NCBI lineage: Eukaryota > Metazoa > Chordata > Amphibia > Caudata > Salamandridae > Pleurodeles > Pleurodeles waltl. The sequence goes on from NC_090443.1 coordinate 905,473,033, forward strand.
TACTGTGTTACTCTCCTTTAATTACTGAGACAATGTACATCTTGTACTGTAGCTGGCATAGACTGATTGTGGTGCTGGCATTACAGTTCCACCACATGAAGGGCATCAATGGGACTGATAGCTGGCTATGCATATATAGGTAACCTACAGAGCGTAGGGTTAGTGTAAGGAAACAACCATGGAATAATGATAAATGATATTTAATGAGGGCAGATAGCACAGATAATGCAGTCCTTGGAGCTATTATTGTGGGGATTTGGCCTTTCAACAATGGGATGGTACGAGATGTGGTAAGTGCCCAGGGGAGTGCCTGATTCTTCACCATTGTGTGTTCATTTCATGTATGACAAAGCCCTACAATTCCTTTGCTGCAATACACAGTAACTGTATTTATCATGCCAATATGTTAAATTGGGTGCACCTCTGATGTCGTATGACTATTACAGCTTAGCTTGGGCAATAGGTAGTGTCAGAATTGGAGTGGTATTCGTATGGCATGACACATTGCGTGTTCGTGTGATGATCATTTCCAATCCAGGCTCCTCAGGCTGGCTTATGTGGTAGTGGGATGTGTAGTTGTAGTGCAAGCTGTGGTATTTGTCCATGTGTACAACATCAAAGCACATTATTCTCCTCTAAGATGTATGTTGTCTGGGCTCAGTGACAGGGTTTGCCATTTGTTGTGATGTATGTGTTGGGTGTCAACTGCTCTGACTATGTCATAGGGTCTGACTGGTCAAATGGGTATGCCACAGATTCACATGGTACACCTCAGATGTGAACTGATTGGGTATGTCACTTGTATTGGTAGGATCCAAGTAGAACTCTATTTTGCCATCACTGCACTGAGTGGGCAAGCAGGTACTATGACAGCTAGATGCTGTGTGGTCTGTGAGTGGGGTGTTATACAGTGCAATCGACATGTTGCAGTGGACATGGAGTAATCAGGTGTTTTAACTGTAGAGGCCTGAAGTGTTGCGTTCTGTCAGCTGTCCATCCAATGGGTGAAGGTGAATGGAGAGGCGAGATCTGTATTCAGCCATACTACAGATACAGCATCCAGGGCATGATGTGCCAGATAATATGCCTTTGGTTGGCATCATGGAGATGACTCTAGTAGTACAATCCTACTTAGGTATTTTTGTAGGTGTGAGTGTTAGCATACGGGTGTGAGTAGTAGTGGCATGTAATGTAATGACGTTTGTTGTATATATTACCATATGCAATTGCCAAGCCATGATAAGAAATGCAAATGTTCATATGTGTCTATGTGAGGTATGTTTTGACCCTTTTCTACCCTATCTTTCTCTCTCTCCCTCCCTCTCTTTACCTTTCTATGTGTGCATCAGCATCATCAGGCAAAGGAGAAGGGGTACAGGCGAGTGGGGAAGCAGCAGCTCACGGGGCTGAAGAAGCTGGTACCAGCGAGGTTGAGGGACCCATGGGGATGGAGGGCAAGGGGAGACCAGATCTATCAGCACATCTTCTGAATTCTCCTCCGGTGGATACTGTCTGGCGGTGCAGACCCACCTGGGATCAACCCAGCACCATCATTGTCCGCCACCCCTTTACTAGCACTGAACTCCCTGTAGCTCCATGCCCAGTTGCTGTGCCGATTCACCCAGGAGGGTGGGCATCTCCTTCATCGCAGTCATCTCTCCCGCTGCCCCAGTAATCCCTGCTGCCCTCAGTGAGGAGGCTATTGACCTCCTAAGGTCCATCTCTGAGGGTAAGTCCACCATCGTGAATGCCATCCAGAGACTGGCATCTCAAGTCCAACAGACCAATGCGTTCCTGGAAGGCATTCACAGTGCCCTGGCTGGCCTCCAGAGATCCTTACAGGATCTGGCCTCCTCTCTGATGGCAGCCAGTGTCCCTTAGCCTACTGTCCCCCCTCCACTTGCCTCTTCCCAATCCTAAAGCCCTCTCCCCACACCCATCCAGAGCACACATTCACACAGGCATGAATCCAACTCAACAGAAACGGTTGGCACTGACAAACGCAAGTACCACAAGACCCGCCACAGGCAGGCACACAAACAACACCCACCTGCAGACACTACAACATCCACTTCCTGCGCAGACTCCCCCATACCTCCTCCTTCACAGACACTACACCTGACGCTCCTGCAGGCAGTCCACCATCATTTGCAGATCCAGCCGCCATTCCCATCTTACCCACAGTCGCCACAATATCAGACCCTCAGAAATCCACTCCAGTCACCACATCAGCACTCACCACAACCACAGACACCCCACATGCAGCACATGTACCATACCTGCAGACACCACCCCAGCAGACAGTCACCCATCCAGCATGGCATCTCCCAGCACCTCCTCCCAAGACACCTAAACGCCCTCACTCACCCACCCAACAGACGCCCAGCACACACCAGCATTTCAAGCAAGCACTTGCACCCAAGACACCCCCAAAGACACATCTTACCACCACTCGCTCTCCCTCCACTCCCAAACACTTTTGCCATGACCTGTGTGACATGTGTGCCTCAGAAATGTTTCCACTATGTGTTTTCCCTGTTCCCTACCCAACTCCCACCCCATGAGACCCGGAGCGCTCTGTGTCCCTCCCCAAGTCAAGCTCTTCCACCTCTAAGTCCTCCCCTGTCACCATTGCTAGTGCCCATGCCTCTCCCCCCCAAAAAAAAGTCATCCCCCCCAAGGCCAAGGACCCACCCCAAGTCCTGACCCAAGGACCCCTTCCCAAACCCAAACCCAAGGAACTCCCTCCTAAGCCCAAACCCAAGGACCTCCTTCCCATGCTCAAACCCCTCTCCAACCTCCCCTCGCCACTGAGGTGCCTGCCTGCCACCTTGATGCCCCTACTCTGTGGAGGTCATTTTGCAGCCAGGAGTCAAATTGGGGCACAGTGAGGTGCCTAATGTGCCTTTGACACCTCTGACATTGGACTGGCCTATGGCCTATTATTGTACATAGTTGATATTTATTTCTATTCACAATTTAATACATCTGGGCCAACAAGATGTTAGCATCCATCAAACACTACTTGTCCTACCTTTCTTTCTCCATATCTGATTTGTGTTTGTAGTCCTTAGTTTGTGTGTGTGTGACATGTGTGTGCTGGTTGTCGGTGCTGTTGTGCATGGCCTGCATGTGTGTGTGAGGCCCTGCCATCAGTCCTGCTATGATGGGTGTGTATTGTGTGTCGGATATGATTGTGTAGTTACATGCATGTGTGTAGCTGTATTGTGTATTGTTTGTGGTGTGATGTGTTGTGGTGGTGTTGTGTGCCATTGTGTGGTTGTTGTGTGTGCGTCCGTGTGTGGTGATAGCTATGTCATTTGCGTTGTTTGAGGCATGATGTGACATTTGGTAAGTTGTATGGGTGTGTGATGGTGTTGATTGGTTGTGAGTTGTCGTTCCGTGTTGTTGTCGGTATGTGTTGTCATGGGTGGGTATGCAGTGCAATGGCTTGCCAATGCGTTAGTTTAGTTGCGGTTGTGTTGTCATTGTGTGACTCAGTGGTGTTGTGTGTGTTAGCCAGTGGCGGTGATGTGTGTGTACGGGGTGGTGTGTGGTTGGCACGTGTGTGTTGGCTGTGGTGTGTGTAATTTTGGTGTGTGTGTGTGGTTTGTGTGTGTGTATGTAGCTGTGTGTGTTGGTATGGGTGTGTGGTTGTGTGTGTGTGTGGCTGTCGCTGGCCATCTCAGCTGTGTGTGATGTGTGTGCATGTGTTCTAATGGCTTTCCCTCCAGTGTGTGCTAGGTGTGTGTACTTACCATTGTTTTCGTTGTTGCCATCGCTGGTTCCTGAGTCATAGTGTGAGCAGGAGCAGTGGGATGACTTTGAGTTCTGGTTCCATGGCGGCTCCAGACATGTCTGTGTTCCTGAAGGCGAATGTCTCCTTTTATTAAGTTCGCTTCTGCCAGGGTTTTGGTGGCTGTGTGACCGCGGCGGAAGCCTTGGCGGGGTGCAGCCTCATAATGTGTCCAGCGGAAACATGGTCCTCGCTGGTTTGAAGTTGGTTACCGCCATCCACGGTGGCCTCACCGCACTGGCATAGTTTGGGTGTGTTCTGTGGAGAACATCGCCATGATCATAATTTGGCGGTCTTCATTGCCAGGCTGTCGGCGGTGCTACCGCCGCCGCCAACATGGCGGTCCTGGGACCCCCAAATTCGTAATGAACAATATTATGTTTATGTCTCAACTTCCCCCAAGCTTTAGTTACTATCACTTTCTCGTATTATTGTTCCCCGATTAAACCGCTTTATCTCTTATGTGGAAGAGATGGATCGATGAGGGTCTTATCACTATTTCTCAACTTATTTCAGATAATTCTGTTATTTCTTTTCAAACTCCTTCCCATTTATTCAATCTACCATCTTCATTCCTCAAACAATATAACTTATTGCATGATCTTATTATGCAGGACCTTAATATTTTATCCCACCCTTTGACTCGAACAGACGCTACACAACCTCTTAACTATTCACCACACAGTACTTCCACAGCTTCCCTTATTTACAATAAACTCATTGTGCCTATTCAAGATAGATCTAATTTTAAGCAGGCAACACTATTGGAAACTGGCTTACACTATAAATGGCCTCTTTCTTTCTGGGATAAAATATCGACTGAAATGCACTCCACAGGCCGTCCAGCTAATGTAACAGAAACACAATACTATTTTTATAACAGAACATTTTAAATTCCTTATTACATGTTTAAACTCCAACATCTTAAGCAAGATTTGTGTTGGTGATTCAATTCTCATCCTGGCACCTATGCCCACATGTTTTGCATTCTCACATTGTTTACAAGTTCTGGATGCATGTTTGGGACTGAATTGTTGCCATTACTTGCATTTGACCATCTTTTTCCTCAGATAAAATATTTCTTGGTGGGTTACATTCATTATGGTCAAATAACAACATGTTTGGTAAATTTGTAGATCTTTTACTAGCAATAGGTGTGCACGTGGTTACATATAGCTGGAACTCAGCAGAAAATCTCAGAATTAAACAGTGGTGAAATTTAGGGCCAGGTTTACGCCTCTTAATGCCACAATAGAGTCATTTTTGTATGCTAATGTGGCGTTAAGGAGACCTTCTCCTTCACCATATTTACAAAGTGGTGGAATGCATGCATTCCGTCACTTTGTAACCCCTTGCGCCACATTATACCTGCACTATTTATAATGTATGCAAGGTGGGCATCCCCATGCAGGGAGGCCACAACAAATGGAGCAGTGAAATCTAAAAAATTTCACTGCAAATTTTTTTTCATAATTTTTGATGCCTCTTCAGGCAGATGTTAAAGTGACGGGCCCACAGTAGCCTAAGGACCTCCCTAGTACTTTGCTGCACTAGTGCCATAATTTATGGTGCTAATCCAAGAAAACGCCACAATAGTGTCATAAATTATGACACTATTGTGCACCGTATTGTAAATACGTATTGTAAATATGGTGTAACCATGGTGTCTTTAGGTGAGGGAGAAGCAGCACAAGAAAAGTGGCACATTGGGCCCAATGCTCCACTTTCTTGTAGATCTGGCCCGAGTTCCATAATCACAGACTGGACAGATATTATTTACATACTTTTCCACTGTCTATTAATTTTGTTAAAAATTATGGTTCCTCTCCCTACCTTTCTAACATTACAAACTCTTCTGCTTTTTTACCTTTACCAATTATTCTTTTGTAAACATTATTACAGTCCTAATGCAGTTTTTTTAACCTTTATAAAATATTGTTGTAATATTTTGATATATTGTATTCGTTAAATATTATCTTTCTCTTGATCTATTCCCATCCTTTCTCTTTCAGTCTTTTCCCCCACTTTTCACTTGATTTTAACTAATTTCCATCCCTACTCCCTTCTAAATGGTTGAATTCATATTCATATTCTATTGTTTTAATCGCTTTTTCATCATATAATAATATATTTGCATGTGTAATGACAAAAAAAATGATTAATAATTGTTGTTCAGTAAGAGGCCAAACGCTGAGCTATCATTTTTCAATTTTTGCCTTTGCAATATTTTGCCATTATGAGTCACTGCATCTATTTTATTTTTAAATACCCTCCTGGTGCCAGACAGATATTAATCATCCCCAATAATATTATTGTAAATAGGAAAAGCAGGATGACCCCACTGACATGGCCCTATACTGAATGGGAACAAGCAAAATGGAAGTATAGTACTAACCACTCATGTACCAAAGTATAGTACATCATCCCTGACCCCTTTCACAAGCGAACCTGAGGCAGATGCCATCTGACCCCAGTTGACGAGGGACACCTTCAGTCAGGTCTGGCTATTTGGACCAACTGTATTTTTTATGGTGGGACTACAATATGAAAAGAGAAATTAAAACTGCCAACATGCAAACGTGGCCCCAGGAACTCGGGCCACTTAAACAGTGGGATCATTCTTAGACAAAGGTTTGCTGTACCTTGTTCATAGCAGAGACTAGACTGGATTTCTCAGACCTGCCAGATCTGCTCCCAAGTCATTTACTGTGGACCAGGTGCCTCGAACCCAGGGACTGGAGTGTATCAAGCTGATCCAAGTCTAACAATGAAGATATGAAGTTGACTCCCTCATTAACATGTATCATTCAGTCACCATTGGGAGTAAACACAAACATAAATCCACCTTCATCTGATTCCTTTTGAAGTGAAATACGTGTTCCCGTAGAGAAATCAGAGTTGTGCTAGGTCAGAAGCACCATCTGCTCAGGTGCTCAGTAACATACAATTGAAGTGCCACTGTGTGCTCCTCATGCAGATATGACTTCCTAGACTGAACTGATTAAAGTAAAGCAGAAATGTCTAAACTATTTACCGGTAATCTTGATTACTCCTAGTACTCAAAATCCTCGTCTGATAATCAGGGGCATATTTATAATGCCCTAGCGCCACAGTAACATCATAGTTTTTTACGTTAATGTGGCCCAACAAGGACGAAATCCCTGCGCCTTATTTACAGGGTGGCGCAATGCATGCATTGCGCCACTCTGTAACCCTTTCCGCTACATTATGCCTGCGCCAGGCACAATGTATGCAAAGGGGTGTTCCCCTGTTAGGGGAGCCAGAAAAATGGCGTAAGAAATCTACGAGATTTCCTTGCGCCATTTTTTACAGCACTTTTAACGCCTGCTCAAGAGCAGGCGTTAAAAGGGAGCTTCCATTCTTTAGAATGGGGCCCTATGTACTCTGCAGGAGTAGCACCAATATTTTGGCACTACTCCTGCAGAGTACATCAATAGCACCATGATAAATTATGTTGTTGCCCCCTACTCTGCACCATGGTGCGCCGTATTTTAAATACGGTGCACACATGGTGGCGGTAGGGCGGTGCTAAGGGGCACAGAGAAAGTGGTGCTGCACTTGGTGCAGCACCACTTTCCATAAATCTGCCCCTAAGTGTTTCGAGAAACCTCCTTACATGACCTATGATATTAAGCACCATTTCCCTACTAATTTATTTGCCCTTTTATTCTTCTGGTGCAGCACCCTCTTCTGACCAAGAAGAAATACTTGAGGGAGATCGAAATACCTGCATCCAATCTAATCAGAGCTAGCTTTCCTATTACCAGCCTTTCAAATGTTTCATTCTTCTTCTTTTCAGAAGAGGGGAGGACGACGAGCCCAAAGTGGCAGATAACTCTACATACTTCCTCTTTCTTTTGTGCTTCCAATATATGCAAAATGCTATTTTGTTTAAAAAAACAGATGACCTTTGATTACAAATCAGAGCTCTCACTAATTCTTCTACGTGGATTTACCTGTGGCTGCTTCCTCCTTTTAATCTCCCCTCACCAAAAGACTGAGGGGCCGATTTATAGAAAGTGTGCTGCACCGAGTACAGTGCCACTTTCCCTGCGCCCATAGCGCCCCCCTACCTTCACCATGTGTGTGTCGTATATAAATACGGCGCACCATGGCGCAAGGTAGGGGACAATAGCATCATACAATGTGACGCTATTGATGTACTCTGCAGGAGTAGGGCCAAAATATTGGCGCTACTCCTGAGGAGTACATAGCGGCCCATTCTAAATAATGGAAGGCCCATTTGAATGCCTGCTCTGATCAAGCATTAAAAGTGCGTAAAAAATGGCGCAAACAACTCTTGTAGATTTCCTTTCCACCATTTTTTCACCCCCCCCAACAGAGGAACACCCCCTTTGCATACATTATGCCTGGCGCAGGCATAATGTAAGGCAAAGGGTTACAGAGTGGCGCAATGCATGCATTGTCTCTGGAGAGACAAAAAAGAAACAGGAGGGATGCTGGGTGGGACAGCCCTTTAAAGGGCCCGGCTGCATGTGCAGGGCACTCATATCAGCATTCCTGTCTCTGATGGTTTCTTTCTCAAGATTTGGAACTGCACCTCAAAAGTGATGAAGAGAACGCGGACAAAGGATGTGAGAGTATTCAAGATCAGTCCCTGGCAAACAGGACTAGTGCATAAGACAAGATTTGCGAACAAGGAGGCATGGCCAGGCCTGAAGGTACAATCTTAATAACGATGCTTACATACCCACACTACAGCTGCCAGTCTGCCAGCTCATCCATTTACCTGCATTCTGTCTGTTCTTCCATTTTTGCATGTATACCCATGCAGATTAGCAGAGGATGGGGGTGATTTTAACCTTGGCGGACGGCGGAGGCCGTCAGCCAAGGTACCGCCGACAAATGACCGCACCGCGGTCAAAAGACCGCGGCGGCCATTCAAACATTTCCTCTGGGCCGGCGGGCGTTCTCCAAAAGAGCGCCCGCCGGCCCAGAGGAAATGCCCCTGCAACGAGGACGCCGGCTCAGAATTGAGCCGGCGTAGTTGCAGGGGTGCGACGGGTGCAGTTGCACCCGTCGCGTATTTCAGTGTCTGCAAAGCAGACACTGAAATACTTTTTGGGGCCCTCTTACAGGGGCCCCTGCAGCGCCCATGCCATTGGCATGGGCACTGCAGGGGCCCCCAGGGGCCCCGCGCCACCCCCTACCGCCATCCTGTTCATGGCGGATTTCCTGCCATGAACAGGATGGCGGTAGGGGGTGTCTGAATCCTCATGGCGGCGGAGCGCGCACCGCCGCCATGGAGGATTCACTGGGGCAGCGGTAAACCGGCAGGAGACCGCCGGTTTACCCTTTCTGACCGCGGCTGAACCGCCGCGGTCAGAATGCCCTCGGGAGCACCGCCAGCCTGTTGGCGGTGCTCCCGTGGTCGGTGACTCAGAATGACCCCCGATGACTTTTGATCCATGCATCAAACGATACAGGAAGAATCATCTACGACCTATCAATAGATACCCTGTGCAAATAATGCATTCCCAATTACAAAGCAATGAGGTTAAGTTCACTTTTTGCACCACTTCCTGCAATCCTCTTTTAAGTGATAAAATTCTGCATGGAACTGCTTGCTGCCAATAACTGTCATCGTAACCAAAGACAAGAACCATGAATATGATCAATGTGGTGCAGATTGGGGCTAATAAAAGATGTAAACGTCTGTGCACAAGGTGATATGAGGAAAATGAAGAACTAAGTTAATTGAATACGTCTTTTGTTTCTGGAACATCACTCAGGCACTGCCACAGTCAGTTAGTATCTCGCAGTGACCCCTCTCAGGTACCCACAACGCACTGGCCTTGAATCAGTGACCTATAAACACACACCACACAACTGTGCACACCCACAACTTTCAACAACATTTAGGTCCTCATTATGAACTTTGTTGTTGAGACCGCCATGCCGGTGGCGGCGGAAATTACCGCCACCGGCATGGTGGTCTCGACCGCCATATAATGAAGGCAGTGGGGACCGCCACAGGCGGCCTTCCACCACCACCAGGCTACCGCCGACAGGCAGCCTGACAATGGCGGAATTCTTCCATGTGGAGCCATCGACAATGTCCTGGCCCAGCATTCTTCTGGGCCGGCTGGTGGAAACACTGTTTTTGCCCGCTGGCCCAGCAGAATGTTTATTATTAAGCCGGCAGTGTCTCAAGGGGGCTGGCGGTCTGTGATAAGACTGGCAGCATGAACACAGCGGGGATTCCGGTGTGTTCATAATGACCCCCTTAGTTGCCACACACAGCCACTCATTCGATATTATTCACTCATGTTGCCTTCTGCAAAGTACAATATCACCTGCCTCTCCTGTCACTCACATTTCACTTAAAGCAAAGTAAAGTGGGACATAATGACAGGAAACATGACAAAGAAAGAGAGCAGGGAAAAAAAGTAAGCAATAGAAAGAGGTAATGTAGGGCAGTGGAAGTAGGGGTGTTAAGCAAAATGATGGGGGCCACTGCAGAATGTGCTAAGGAGCTTCCATATCTCATAGATATTCAAAAGCCTTAGGTTGAATGTGAAGCATTCTGAAGAGTGAGGCCGGGCAGCAGAGGCTGCAGGCGCCTGTGAAATGCCCGTTGGTGGAAAAAAGAGGCATGTGGTGAAATCAAGATTAGGTACCCCTCACGTTGTTCAGCAACCTCAGCATTCCAAACATCTGTGGATTACTTTTAAGAAAAACTGTGGGCCATTGCACTTATCTTTTTGTACAAATTAAGCACTGAACTCCTGACACTGTCAGAGGTGCAAAATCTCATTTGTAAAACTATCCTTGAAAACCTGTAAGTCCTTGGAGATATTTGTAAACTCACAAACTGAGTCAATAAATAATTATTTAATGTAATTGAGTTGGACATGGGGCGAGAAGGAGGGTTAAAGATAAGAGACAGAGAGCTAGCGATAGGAGCGAAGGACAAAACAAGGGTAGTGGAGAGAGGGTCTCTTGGGTCAGCATGGATTTGGCATTGTATCCTTGCATGCCTGACTGCCTTAAGCCAGGAACAAAGGCCTGATTTATGTAGTCTTGGTGAATGCTGCCTTTTCTGACTTTAGACAGTCATAAGAGTAATGAGAACTGGCGGCCCTTGAGGGGCAGCACATGCAGCACATGCTACATCTGTTCCAGACAGCACGCATTACAGTAGTGCTGCAGGCGCGCCTCTTAAATCGCACCAACCTCTAGGTTGAGGAGGGGCTCAGGAAGGGGGTTGCTTGCACATTGTTTTCCTTTTCTCTGTGTCTCATTAGATAGGTTTTGTAGTGAATCCTAGTTTGTTTTGAAGGGATACAGTAGTTAGCTTAGCCTTTGGTTTGCAGACTTGTGCCCCCGTCACCTAGTGACTTTTACCCTACTCAGCTTGCTCTGTTTTAGCGCATTTATTTAATTAAATATTTGAAGATAGCTGCCTTGTTTTTAGTTAGGCCCGTGTTTTAGTTTTGCATTATCAGTGCCATCGCGCTAAGGCGTCAATATCAAGCGACAAAGATAAACAAACTGTAGCTGTTCACATTAGGTACTTTCCATCTTCACACTTTCGATGAAATTGTTTATATAAATTACTGTCCCAAGCATACCTTGTTATCTATTGTTTGGGAACAGACCTACGTCAGGGGTCCAAGCAGATCTATATAAATACTCCTCACTTAAACAGGTAGAGGGATTCCGACCAGATGCCATCGCTATCGAGGCTGCACGTCGCTTTGGCGCTGACCCAGTCTTCGTGTCCCTACTGAGTCTGAGCTAGAGACCTCATTCCAAGGTAATGAGGGTTGGGAGCTCTTCTCATGGACATGGCATTGGCAGATTAGGTTTAACATACCTAGCTCTCTTTAGGTTAGAGGTTAGGCTCATTATGCTAGGGTATTAGGACATATCTCATACTTTATGTTATTACATGTTATTGCAGGATGGTGGGGCTCTTGTCTTTACCAATCTGTTTCTTGCACTGTTCATTACCCTAATCATTGCAGCCCATTCAACTTATGGCAGATTGCAGTGTTGCTAAATAAAACCTATTGAAACTCTACTGCATCTTCTTTATTGCCTGTGTTTGACTGAGACATGGTGTTTATGTGAGAAAGGGGTATTCTCTGTTTAACCATGACACTCCCTGAGATGTTACACTCTTGAGTCCATGCGTAAACCCTGCCACAAATCACCTTTTACTGTTTGGGTTTTTGATGAGGTGTTGCTTGTGGGTTGGGATGATAGTTGCAACTTGTTGTGGGACTGGCAAAGTCGCCTACAAACATAAGTACTGTCATCTTAAACCATCAGTCTTGCCTAGAGCAAGAGTCAAACTACGACAGTTTAGCAGCTGCTATATGAACACGGATATGCATGCTCATATTTTTGTTTTGCTAATGCAGTTGAATAAGTTTGGCTGCCTGAGTGTTAGAAATATGAGCCTGAGTCTGCTCTGGTGCTGGGCCATGGATACTGACGTGATAGGAAAAAGGGAATAAAGCCATAAATCTAATAGAGCAGACTCAAAACAAGCTATGCATGGAACTTTTGTAGGTAAATCCTGCAGTTGCTCATTAGCAGGACCAAAATGCAATCATTGCTACTGATGAGTCCTTGGGTCTATGGGGAAATGTGCTTTAGACAAAGTAACCTCTGCATTCAACAACCAACCAAGGTTTTTCTAAAATAGGGAGGTGCATTTTCCTTCCTGCGCACATTTTCTTTCTTTCCTTTTGTTACATTCGTGATAGATGGTAAGAATAGAGCTATCTTGACGGCTTAGCCTACAAACATTGTAACTATCATCATCCAAAATGATACGCTTCCAGGATGCAGAGGCTCTTTCAGCAAAGGTTGTTCTTGCTGGAGTGAAAATGCAGAAGTCTTCTTCCTGTGTCAGGTTCAGAAACCGCACGCATTCAGATGAGACACCACAACACATCCAACCCACATAGAGGCCGACCAGATCTTTGGACTCAGTGAAGAGTGTGGTAGTCAGACTCAATCAACATAAACCATTAACATGAGAAACTCAAATAATATTACACACCATGACCAGTTTGGCCATGGAAACAAAACTCCAAACTGTATACAGTTTCAAAGCTTTATTACAAGCACAAGCCAAAATAATGTAAATGGTGCGCAAAACTAAATTATAAACACACATGAAAGTCATAGATTGGCCTAAATGTCTAAATAATATACAAAATATCAATAGTGTTATACACTCCAAAAGAATAACACAAACCATCAGAACAATACAATGCACATCAAAATGAATGTTCATAACAGATGATGGTGACATCAGTAACCATCAAAGTCAATTGATAACAATCACTTGGGCTGGGTCATCCTTATCCCTAATATGAATTTGGACATGCATGTGTGGAAATCGACTAGCACATGTAGGCAAAAACAAAAGAAGAGACAGAAATAATTTGTAAAAACCAACTAGGATAACTATCTATAAAAATCCACTAGTGCAATTATCTAAGCTGGTAAGGAAACAAGGAAAACAACATTGCATATTAAACCTCTCCTCATGGTACAGCAGACAGGAAGGATTTGTCGATCACTGCACTCACAGTATCGCTGCATCAGAAAACAGCAGAATCAGGGGCAGTGCAGAACAAGAGGTGCACATAAAACAGGTCAGCAGTTCAGAGCAAAATGGACATATTAATACTGAACAGCATACGTATAGGGGCAATTAGGATAGGGAGGACAGTTCATGAGAAGTACCTCGAAACATAACAAGGCAGGCAAAGTTAGGGGATGATACAGAGAGGGAGACAACGTCTCAGGACGGTCAGCAGCAGACTCTCAGAAGACTGACTCACAGAAGCGCTAACTAAAGACTGACTAAAAATTCTAAAAGGAAAAATACTCAGGTCAAAGAAAACAGTAAAAATTTGCAATTTCCATTAATACAGCGGAATGAATTTCAAAGCCCAGTCTGGCTAAGAAAGCCTAAGTACATAACATTGAAAATTAATATATATATAAACCTGTTGCGCACCTTACAATTTAAATCAAATATCAACAGCAAATTATTTAATTGCAAACATTGTTATGCATTTCAGTTTAAACAATATAAACGTGCATTTATTTTTCTGCACACATGTATCTTCATTTTACTTCAATATAAGTATGATTAATTCATGTTCATTTAATACTCATACTTTTCATCTCTACTGTTTCTCTAAAACAACACTTTTAATACTAATTCATGCCAATAATTCACTAAAATATAAATGTGCAAAGTTTTTCCATGGTAAAACGTGATGTCAAAAACAAGTGGCGATCACAATCTCCACCATAATTCATACGTGTGCAGTTTTACATCTCATGTTAATTTCTCATCTAGGCTTTTAAATTAATCTTGTAAGCAGCCATATGCTAACTTCTATGCCACTAATGCATTAGTAAAATTTGATCTCTAACATTCTCATTACACAAATAGCACAGTTTAGAAGATTCGACTGTACATCTTCCTGAAAAGTTAGTCACCAGGGCCCATATTTATACTCCTTTTGCACCGAATTTGCATAATTTTTTTTTTTACACAAACTCAGCGCAAACTTAACTCTATATTTATATTTTGACGTTAGACACGTATAACATCAAAGTATAGGAATCTGCACCATTTTTTGGATGAGTGAACCTACCTTGCATCAATGAGATGCTAGGTAAGCATTCCCATCCAAAAAATGGTGCTATCCCCATAGCCCCATATATATCCCCCGCTGCTAAAGTGATGCACAGGTCGGAGGAGGGGCTAAATAATGGGGCTAAGCTTGCTTAGCCCCATTATTTAACGCCTGGGTCAGAACAGGCGTTAGGGGACTTGTGGACCCATTGCCATGGCTAAACACCATGAAATGGGTCCACAGGTGCCCTCCCCAAACCCCAGGAACAACCCCCCCACACCAGAGGGACACCGGAGGATGGGGGACCCCATCCCAGGTAAGTCCAGGTAAGTATTATTTTACTATTTTTTTTTTTGCTACTGGGGGCCCTAACTTGGGGCCCCTGCATGGCACAGGGTGCAATGGCCATGCCCAGGGGACACTTTTCCCCTGTTCTAGCAATTGGGGTGGTGGCCATGACTCCTGTCTTTCCTAAGACAGGAGTCATGTTTTTGGTGGTTTTGCGCCAGGAAATGGTGCTAGTCTGGTTATAGGCATTTTTTTTTGCCTCTAACCAGGCTACCATCATTTTTTGATGCACAACCCCCTCCTTCCCTACTGCCGCCCCCACCGCTAGTCCAAGTTTGGCTACGGCTTGCGCCAATCTATTAATACGGCGCCCAGCTGGCATTGTAAAATGACGCAAACCTGCACTATACTGTTTGATGCAAAACTGCGTTCCTGCAGTTTTGTACCAAAAAGTATAAATTCGGGCCCACGTGTTTCTTTTAAAAATCACACTGGCTCATCATGCTTTAGGAAGCCATACTGTTTTGTGACTTACTGGGTTGTTCATTTCTGGATACTTCGTATTATTTCACCTATCTGTTGGGCATCGTTGATGATGTTATGACAACTAAAGCATCTGTGACAGGTATGCCAACAATACAAAAGGAAAGCTTGTCAGATTTTGTATTTTGTTTCTTAGTTTTCTAGAAGTGCAGGTAGTTATGAATGAAAATGAGAAAATAACAATTAACACTGAACCAGTCAACCATTTATGCATTTGATGGTCCATAAATGTTGAATGGTCTTTTGCTTCACAACACGTTCGGTACCCTCTAGCTAGTGCCCCCACTCGAGTTTCCACCAATAGGTCGTCTCTCAAGATGGTGTAATTCATGTCAGAAGCATGCATGTCTGATGACAATCATTAGCGGCAACTTCATGTGAAATGAACGCCTTTATAAGATGACACTGGGGGCATCTGTCTTCAACGAAAAAAAAATTGTAACAGAATGGCCTAGAATAGAAGTTACAGAGAATGTTTGTTCGAATGTGTAGGAATGTTCTCCAGGGCATTTTGTATTAGAAAAGAAGGTAAGATAACCAGGAAAAAAAGAAACAGAAACCGAGGAAGTGAAGAACCCAACAAAAGAAGAGGAAATCAATAAAGTGACCATATAAGTGAGAGCATGAGTCATACAACAAATGGAAAGTTGCCAGACATTATCTTGCTAGTTCATAGCCCTTGTATAGTACTCCCTCTACTGGCCCTGACCTAGAACTGTTTGTGCTTAACCCTTAACATGTGAGCGTCCCACAAAGAGCTAGTATTTACCAGTCTCCAATCCCTCATGGTCTCTTGTGATCTTCTAGCCATAATCTAAACAGATTTGCACTTATATTTCTTTCCTGGCATGTTTCTCAATGATATCCTGAAATATTTGCTATCTTCTCACATTTTTCAGACAATGACTGATTTTATCAATTCTGAGTGATGTATGATTAATTATTTTCTGCTGTAAGCATGTTCCAATTGAATAATATAAAATTCTCAGGTAGTATCTTCGTCAATATGGAAAACTAAAGAAGACGAGTGTAGGAAAGTACCCTCTTTCTTGGCCTGGTTACCCCCATTTTCTGCCTGTTTTGAGTATGTTTGACTGTGTTCACTGGGATCCTGCAAACCAGGACCACAGTGATTATGCTCTCACCCTTCCAACTTGGTTACTTGTACCATTTTCACCCCACATTTGGCATACTGATGCCCCCATGTAAGTCCCTAGTATATGGTACCTTGGTACCCAAGGCACCGGGGTACCAGGGGATCCCCATGGGTTGCAGCATGCATTATGCCACCCATGGGGAGCCCGTGCAAAGTGTTTCTGTGGACCTACCATTGCAGCCTGCGTGAAAGGGTGCATGCACCCTTTTCACTGCAGGTCACTGCACCAGGTCACTGTAAGTGACCCCTATGGCAGGCCCTCCTAGCCAAGAGGGCACGGTGCAAGTATTTGTGTGAGAAGGGACCCCTGCACTAGCAGAGATGCCCCCACAAACTCCAGTTCCATTTTCTTGGACTTCTTGAGTGTGGGGTATCAAACATGTCAGAGTCATACCCCAATACTTTACCAGTATTGGAAGTATGATTCCATGCACTCTGGGGGCTTCTCAGAGGACCCCCAGCATTGTTCCTACCAGCCTTCTGAGGTTTTCCAGGCAGCCCAAGCTGCTGCCACCCCTCAGACAGGTTTCTGCCCTCCTGCTGCTTGAACAGCTCAAGCCCAGGAAGGCAGAACAAAGGATTTCATTTGGGAGAGGGGGGTTAACACCCTCTCTCTTTGGAAATAGGTGTTACATGGCTTGAGAGGAGTAGCCTCCCCAAGCCACTGGTATGCTTTGAAGGGCACATTTAGGGCCTCATTCCGACCCTGGCGGTCATGGACCACCAGGGCCGGGGACGGAGGAAGCACCGCCAACAGGCTGGCGGTGCTTCAGGGGCAATTCTGACCGCGGCGGTAAAGCTGCGGTCAGAAAAGGGAAACCAGCGGTTTCCCGCCGGTTTTCCCCTGCCCCAGGGAATCCTCCACGGCGGCGCGGCAAGCAGCGCCGCCATGGGGATTCCGACCCCCTTCCCGCCAGCCTGTTCCTGGCGGTTTACACCGCCAGGAAGAGGCTGGCGGGAACGGGTGTCGTGGGGCCCCCTAACAGGGCCCCTGCAGTGCCCATGCCCCTGGCATGGGCACTGCAGGGGCCCCCTAACAGGGCCCCATTAAGATTTTCAGTGTCTGCAAAGCAGACACTGAAAATCGCGACGGGTGCCACTGCACCCGTCGCACACCAGCAACTCCGCCTGCTCCATTCGGAGCCGGCTTCATCGTTGCTGGGGCTTTCCCGCTGGGCGGGCGGGCGGCCTTTTGGCGGTCACCCGCCTGCCCAGCGGAAAAGTCAAAATGACCGCCGCAGTCATTTGACCGCGTGGCGGTCTTTTGGCGGGCGGCGCCCGCCGGAGTCGGAATGACCCCCTTAGTGCCCTCCATGCATAAACCAGTGTACACTGGTTCAGGGACCTCCGGTCCCTGCTCTGGCGTGAAACTGGACAATGGCAAGTGGAGTGACCACTCCCCTATCCATCACCACCGCAGGGGTGGTGCCATAGCTCCTCCCGAGGGTCCCTGGGTTGTGCCATCTTGAATCCAAGGTCAGCAAGGACATCTGGGAGCATCTGAGTGGCAAGGTCAGGCAGGTGACGTCAGAGCCCCCTCCTGATAGGTGGTCAACTGGCAAGGTGACCAATCCCCCCTTCAGGGCTCTCTCAGGGTCTCTCTCTTGGGTGGGTCCTCAGATTCAGCTTGCAAGATTCCAGCACGGCTCCTCTGCAATCTCTACTTTGACTTCTAGCCACTGGAACCGTGAATGGCCCCTCCAGGAACCGACAATCTGCATCCATGACTAAGACTCTGCTTGCAACATTGTTTTCACAGCTCCTTCCAGCCTCTGCAACATTTCCCTGGCTGTGCATCTTCTGAGGGTGGCAAGGCTTCAGTCTGCATGAGAAGGAAGAGGGAATCTCCCTTGGAGTGAAGGAGTCACTCCCCTGCATCCGCAGGCCCCAACTGCAACGACGACTGGCTGCGTGGATCTCCTCTCATCCTGAGCTGCATGGATCCTGCATCATGGGTGGTGGTCCATAGTTGTCCTCTTGGTCCTCTCTACCAGCTGTCTAACTTTGGTGGAGGTAAGGCTTTGCCTTCCTAGGCAGGACAGTCCCCCCGTGCACCACGTCTCTTGCAGCTACTAAGGCTTGTTTGCATCTCCTCCAAGGAATCTTCAGGCTCCATGTAGCTCCTGCATCAAGTACTCCTTTTTGGGATGCACAGCCCTCTGCTTGCTTCTCCTGATGCGTGGGACCCTTCTCCAGTTGATCTGTGTGGGCTCCACTGTGACTCCTGGTTCCTTGTCCAGTGGGTCTCCTATGGGGACTGCCTCTTCTTTTGTGGACTCTCTGCCTTGCTGAGGGTCCCCTAGGACTCCCCTCATGGGTTGAGTCCTCCTGGACCTTGCTGGTCCACGGCAGCTCCACTTTTGCTTCACCACAACTTCTGCCTTTGCCAAGGCTTGTTGGTAGCTCTTCCAAGCCACTGACTGACTGCAATGATCCATCCGGCATGGGACATCGACTGCATCCTCCAGGAACTCTTCATCTGCTCCAGGGCTGCATTCCTGACCATCTTCGTCCTACCGTAGACCAACTCCTGCAACCACAGCAAGGTGGGTAGAAGCTCCTGCTCCCCCTGGACTCTTCTGTGACTTCTGGACTTGGTCCCCTTCTTCCACAGGTCTTCCTCTTCAGGAATCCACCGCTGCTTCTTTGCAGTCTTGTCTGGGTGTTGCATTTTCTTCCTTTCTTTCCGTTTGGGTGGTTAGGGGAGCTCCAGTAACGTCCTCCTTTCTTCCTGGTTTCTAGGGGGCACTGTGGTACTTATCTTTGTGGTTTCCTAGTACTTCCAGCTCTCCTCTACACATTCCAATTACCTAGGTGGGGGTCCTGTGTTCACATTCCATTTTTTTAATATATGGTTTAGGCTCCCCCAGGGTCACTATTGTCTATTTGCATTTGGACTGTTTTTGATAACTTTTTATGCCTATTTATGATACCTAGTGTACATATTTGGTGTGTTTACTTACCTCCTATTGAAGGGTTGCCTATCTAGTGTTTTGGTACTGAGTCACTGTAATAAAGACCCTTTATTTTTGTAGCACTTAGGGCCTGATTTATGAAAAGTTAGCGCCACCTTTGCGTCATTTTTTTACACAAAAGTGGCACAAACTTACAAAATACAATCATGTTTTGTAAGTTTGCGCTGCTTTTGCATCAAAAAATTATGCAAAGGCAGCACTAACTTTTCATAAATCAGGCCCTGAGTGTTTTCTTTCATGTGTGTAAGTGCTATGTGACTACACTGGTATTACCTGAGCTTTGCAGATTTCCTAGATAAGCCTTGGCTGCTCATCCACAGCTACCTCTAGAGAGCATGGCTTCTAGACACTGACTACTCTACACTAATAAGTGATACCAGGACCTGGTATAGGTGTAAATATCTTAGGTACCCACAACACACAAGGTCAGCTTCCTACAACTAGGCAAAGACACTGGGAGCCCAGTCCCAGTGTTTTTAATATAACACTGTAGTGAATCTACATGTTTCTGCATGGTCACTGCAGATCTTTCACCTTTTACTAGAACCTACTTTTGCTGGTATTAGAACTCTGTGCACTTTACCCCTTCAAAACAGGGTAAGATGCCTATGTTCCCCCTTTGCACTTGGGTAAATGGGCTTGTCCCTGATTGACATATTTAACTTGCCTATAAGTCCCTAGTTTATATGGTAGGAAATGCACCCAGGACCTGGAGGTTAAATCCCACCTGTGAACTTCAGTACCTACTGTGTCATTCACAGGATTGGCCAGGTAAAACATGGCTTCAGGCCTACCATGTGTAGCCTGACTGTAGCAGCATAAAAGCCTACTGTTTAACCTGTTAAAACAACCCGATAGACACCTGGGAACCCTGCTTTTAAATACTAATACGTACACTTTGTAACCTACAAGGTAAGGTACCTGATAGTTAAAAGTAGAAAATGTGTACAATTAGTTTGCATGTTCCTCCAGTGACTAGACCCCAAAATGTAGTTTTACTGGCAGGGCTGTAGCTGGATCATAGGAAATGTTAAAGTACAAATGATAATGTTTAATCTATAACATTTGATGCAAAATGGCTAAAATAGTGATTCAAAGACTATTTTTCATAAGAAAAAACAATTAAAGTGAAGTTGAATTTTAATAAACATTCCAGAAAAGTACGTTTTAGAAAGTTACATTCTCCCTGCCTAACACACCTGGGGGTTATTTTCAGTATCTTTGTACAAAGAGCATTGATCACCCGTCAGAACTCAAACGGTTCTCCTGCTCCATAGGGCAGGAAGGATCGTTTTTTGGAGGGAGGCGGGAAACCACCACTCCCCACCAAGATACATACAACAGGGATACACCCTCCCAACTCAATATCTCATCACAACAAAGTAATCCTGTACCTACTCAATGGTCACAATACTGACCACAGATCACTATGTGATTCCCTTTCTCAGAAGAAAAAAAATATTTATTTTTTAGTGTCCCTCACTCACTCTAGTGGTGGCATGCTTCATCATCGGGTCTGCCTTGGTTTCTAAAGACCACGGTGGGCTCAATTGAGTTACGGCAGCACTTAGTATAGTTCCTACCAGGCTCTAAATATGAGATGACCTCACTGGTCACCAAGGTGTCTCTTTATTTGTGGTGCCAGCAGGTATGAATAAAATAAAGCAATAAGGGGGATCACTAGGTGTAGGATGGTCCTAGGACCATAATCTACATGGATTTAATAATCAGAAGCCCAAAACTCCTGGGATTATATTGACTAGCCTACCAGCAGCTTGCCAGCCAGTGCATGGTCTCAATGAGGTGTGAAAACTGCCCCAGAGCAGAACAATGGGTTTGGCCTGGTGACATCTTGGGCTGGGTATGGGGCATGTGAGCTCTATCAGCTCTGGAGAGACAGCTGCAGTGAGCCAGGAATTTCATTAACTAAAACGGGGGAAGCCTGCCCACTCATCGTTTAGGGTAACGGGAGACTCCAAGAAGGGAAGGGCTCTATCCCCAAAGCCCCCACTAATCAGACTGGTTCCAAAACCACTGTGGAGACTTATTTCGCTGAGTGGCACACAAGCTCCCTCATAGGGCAGAAGGCCTGTGCCATCTTCGATTTCATTTAGAGTGGAGTAATGTGGGATAGTTTGCAGTAAGGCAAAGAGGGTGTGCTGCAAAAGTGGGGAGGGTTGCCCGCAGATACTTTTTCCCAATAGGTTAGGGAATGTCCGGGGGTCACTTCAACCAGTGGCTACTGCACACCATATTTATGGCATAAATGTTGCCCTCCAAGGAATCCTCCTCAGAACACATTCTGAACCTGCAAAAGATCAAGACAAGTCTTTTATTATGTAACTATTGAATTACCATAACACAGGTTGTCTTAAACTCAAGACTCATTTCTGAGCAATTGACACAATGAGATCCCATGTTTATGGTAAACAGCGCAGATAATTACATGGAAGGCATCCACTTAAGCAGTTAGCTGGTGACCTATGTATAGTGTCAGTGCAGAACCTTGAAGGGGAAAAGTAGTAAGGAGGAAGTAGGAGGGCCTGCTCAATTAAATCAGTGAACCCAATTGTGTCCTCCAGCCTAAACTCCACTGTCATTAAACCAGAAGAGGAGATCAGGCTAGGAGACCATTGTTAAGGCTCACAGTGCTTGCAATTTGCATAAGTCTCACTGCCATCAAGACAAAGCGCTTAGTCCTGGCAAAGCTACAGCACATTGTCAACAAAATGGAGGGCCTGAAAGATGGGAAATTATTCATTTCCCTGCTTCCATTATAATTGAGGGTTGGGGACACAGTCAAACAAAAACCCTAGTGTAATAGGAATGGGGGTTACAAAACAATAATAACAATAATAATGCAATAATTCTGGAGTGAGATTACTGTTATTCTTCACATTTCTGAGCATGGTACTGATAAGAATCATAGAACTTTTTCAGGACTACTAACCTTTAAAGCCATCCCATAACACAATTCCCATAAATGTGAACCCACCAAGACAATGTCTCCGAACTGCAATCTTTACTAAAGCACATTAAATATTGTGATTTCATATGAAAAAATAGGGAAACTTCAATATATGATCACAAAAGAAATTGATTATATTTTTGTGATTTTACACACAGAGTGTGAACCACAAGGGTGTGCATGAAAGCAGTGAGCCCTATGGATGGGATGAAAAGTTGTGCTTCATAACACAGACAGTTATATGTGAAAGAAAGGATTAGAACCAGTGATCAGCTTGCTCTAACACTCCACTATTTATTTGTTTCTGTTTAGCAAGGTTGAGTGCTCAGGGTTTAGTGCTCAGAGTAGAATCTTATAGAAGACAAAGATGAAAAGAAGGCGGTCATTTCTCTATAATATAAGTGTGTAACATGTGGATGAGTTCCTGCTGTCTCTGCATCATGACATGGACGCTGTCATTTGCAGAACTTGTACTGGGGAAGGTGGAATTTACAATCACAAGAGATTGGTACGCTTGCTGGGTATTAAAAATTACATAGTGTCAGGTTTTGCACTAATTAAAAACAATGTCATTTTCGGACTCTCACTATCCCCATCAGTGACCACCTGTACTAGAACACGAGAGCATTTGATTGAAGAGGAGAACGTGTAATGATAGGATAGTAGATAAAACTGAGACACAGGAATCCACACTCATCACTTTTGGGTTCAAGATAGGTTGTAGGGGAGCTCTTTTCCTGAAAGCTAAACATATATCTATATATTCTCTGAAAAAACAAACGGTATGGGGACTTTATAATTAGACTGATGTTTTACACATGCAAAAACATAGAAATTCAGCAGTTATAGTTATACTTTTAGTTATACTTATCTTAAGAAACTGTAAATCATTGGCCAAAGTTACTTTCTGGCACGAATTACAGTTTCCTCAGATAAGTATAACTACAACTGCTGAATCTCTATGTTTTTGAATGGGTAAAACATCAACCTAACTATAACGCCCCTGTAACCTTTGTTTTTTTCAGTGAATTTCTATGTTTTTTTTAACACACATATTAATATTTCTGTCAGGGTGCGGCCAGCCAACCAGGGACTTTCCCAGGATGCGAGGGGGATCCACGGATTGGCTGTAAACAAAAAAATGGGCAATTTGTTTTCCATAAGGAGTCCCTAAGGGACCCATCCATATGTCCTATGTAGTCAGGATACCTGTATCCTGAACCTTTACATGGTATTTAGGCTGTTTTTTTCCCACCCCAAAGGGAATGCAAGAAACAAAATGGCAGCCACAACTTTTCTGTCAGGTTGCGGCCAGCCAACCAGGGCCTTGCCTTTCCCCACAATCTAAGGAGGATCCACGTCCCTATATATATAAATTCGTTTTTCATTTAATAACTAGAAAGCTACTGAACTCATTTACACCAAATAATAAAAAGGCCTCTTTCTGGACCCAGAACTCCTTTTCTGCCAAATTTGGTGTAATTGTGTCCAGTGAATTCTGCACTATTGCTGTTCAAAATCCTTTTGGAAAAATGAATGGGGGACACGTGTTTTGAGACGCCCTCTTTTTCTCTGCACCCACTTGACAGATCACCCCAAAAATGTCCAGACAGCAACTGAAGTAATGTCTGTTGTTTTTTGGAAAATGTTGTGAAGATTCATCAAACGGCACCAAAGTTATTTGCAAAACAAAAAACATTTGTTTTATAGAAACTAGGCCCTAACTATAACTACTATAACTACTATATATATATATATATATATATATATATATATATCCTAGTGGTGGTCGCCACTAGGTAGTTATAGTTAGGGCCTAGTTTCTATACTGTAGAACAAGGCCCATATTGATACTTTTTTAGCGCAGCATTTGCACCGCTTTTTGACGCAAAAATGGCGCAAACGTACAAAATGCTATTGTATTTTGCAAGTTTGCGCCACTTTTGCGTCAAAAAATTACGCAAAAGCGGTGCTAAAAAAGTATAAATATTGGCCTAAGTGTTTTTTTACTTGCCTATATCTTTAGCGCCGCTTGACAAATCTTCATGAACTTTTCCCAAAAATTCTACAAACACATCAGCTGCTGTATAAAAGGTTTTGGGGTGATCCGTCAAGCGGGGGGAAAAAGGTTGTCAAATAAGATGCATTTCTCATGTTAATTCCCATAGGGATTTGGAACAGAGATAGCACTTAAACCCTTTCTGTGGTTTGGTGTAAATCTGTTCAGTAGTTTCTGAGAAATTAAAAAAAAATCTAAATTTGTATATATAGGGACGCAAAGACTCCCCGAACACTCCTGATCTCGTGGTGAGATCTGATTGGCTGCCAACACTTCAAAAAGGAAGTGTTGAGAGCCATCTTGGGACTCTGCTTCAGCTGAGTCACAGTAGAAAATCAAAGGAGCAAGGTAGGTACACCCTGGCCCCTTAGCTCTGGTGCTGAGCTCCCAGAGGGACCTCCCTCAGACCAAAATAGCAGCAGTTTTTTTAACGTTCGGCAGATCTGCCAAAAATTCAACCAAAAAAAACAAATGCGTGCTCCCGTGCTTTTTTCTGTGAGGCTCCCTGAAGGACCAGATCCCAGGGAAATTGAAATTATCAGTGAGGGGGGGCACCCTCAGGGGACCAGAATCCATGGGGCTATTCGTTGGAGGGTGGCCACGTGGCCCTTGTGTTTCTTGAAAACAAGAAAAAAATAAACTTAAAAAATGAACAATGAGCATAAAGAAATGGAAGGAAGTATGGAGATTCTATGTCTGTTTTTATCGCTATGTACAGGTCCTCACCCATGTTCAGTCTGTGAGGCCCTGGAGTATTTAATTCCATGATGTAATGAAACTCCAGCTTCCTGAGTAATTGCTTGCTGTCACTTCCCCTCTGGGTAAATGGGGCATTATCTATTACAAAATATATTAGCAGTTTGTGGGCTACTTTGTGTATTTTGCGGACATGTCATGCTACGGGTTATCGAGTGCCATGGTTTTTATTAGCGGGATATGCCTTGGTATGCTACAGTTGACCGCCGAAGTCACGCCCGCCAGGAGACTGCCAGTGATAGTGGTCTTGAGACCGCCATATTATGACTTCTGGCAGCTCTCCGCCATAAATTGGATGGAGAGCCACCAGCAGCCATACAGGCAGTCGGTGGTCTGGTGGAGGTTGTTCCACTAGCACCGCCACGTCATCACAACCCCGCCCACTGTATTACAGCTTTGTAATCGGCGTGGCGGTGCTGTGGGGATGGGGCAGTGCCGGCAGAGCAGGCCCCATGGACCCCGTTCCCTCCCAGATGACCACAGCGAGCAGGCAAGGTGACTGTCTGACAGGGAGGGAGTGGGGTAGGGGCGTGTGTTGAGTGTTGTGTGCGTGAATGGCGGTGTGAGTGTGTGTGAATGGAGGGGAGGGTGTTTGCGTGCATGTGTGTGCATGTATCTGTGTGAATGTGTGAATGCCTGTCAGAGGGGGCTGGGAGTGTCGTGGATGCGTGTATGTGTGTGAATATGTGTGCGTGGATGTGGGAGTGTGTGTGTGGTGTGTTCATGTGTGGATGGGGCGGGGGTATATACGAGGTTCGGGGGCAGGGAAGGGTCATATCTACGGGGTTCAGCAGGTGGGAGGGGGGCCATGGCTGTTTTGGGGGGAGTCGCATACCGGCGATAGGAATGTTAATTCCTGTCAACTGTATCCTTTCTGCCAGGAATTTCCTGGCTGTGTTGCCGCCAGGAAATACCGGGTGGAAAGGAGACTCATAATACGGTCTGTGGTATAAGGTGGACTGCTGGGCCAAAGGTGTTACACCTTCGGCCCATTGGTCCCACCGCCCTGGCAGTACAGGTGGTGAACTGGCTGCTTTGCAGCCAATTCACCGCCGTGGTCATAATTTGGTGGTCCTGCCCTGGCACGCTGTCGGCCAGGTTTCCGCCACCATCGGCGGGGGGAGCAGGAACGCCAAACTCATAATGACCACCATAGTCACCTTTAACGTTGAAGAAACCTTTAATAACTCTTTCTATGTTTTAGGAGAGTTTGGTGAAGACACTGGTGCCATGTTCACAGACTTTGCATTTGGTGCATTTTGTAAAGCTCTGTATTGGTTTACGTCGAGTATCCTTTTGTATAGTTACTTTTCACCAGACTACCTCTTAGAGTTTGGCCCTCTAAATGTCAGTATGGGTCCGCATCAATTAGAGGGTAATTATGTAAAAGGTGCCAATTCTTATAGATGATTTTCCTAATCATTTGGTGTTTCTGACTACATGTTATTATATCTCTAGTCTCTTTCTTGTTCTTAAAGGTGATCTTGTCTTTGTCTAGATGAATTGCTTTTTGCTCAGCTATGAGTATGAAAACCTAGAACCTCAATACCATCCTTTCATTCCTACAATTAGCAATGTATGTGCATACTGGAAATCTAATATCTTAGTCAGTTGTGCATAACAATTGTGCGCCCATGAACATGTCCTTTAAACTCAGTCTTGTCCATTACAGGAACTTTAGCAGAACATATAAAGACCAGTCTTTAGTGTTCAAAAAATGTACAAACATGGTTCCAAGTTTACTTCCTAATCATACATGATTTAAGGATTATGCCCTGAGAGCCAAAAAGTCCATCAGTTAGTCCTTTGACATGTAGATGGGCTGTAGCTTGAAAAACAACATCAATGTAGCCAGGTGCTGCAACATTGTAGCACAAACTGACTAGCAAGGACACCAAGCACTACAAAAAAAGTTGTACCTGAAGATGACAGATGGCCTCCGTCTCTCTAGATCTGTGGGAAACATATTTCACTGCACTGTGTGGTGCGTTCCCATTTTGAGCAGCTTGAATCGAGTCTGCGCTCACATTTTGTGCTGACTGCAAGCCTTTACTTTGCTGGGTCCTCAGATCTACGGGTACTGCTACCTTGCACACAAATCCAACATGACAGTAAGAGGCAGTTTCAGTCCTACATCCTGACATACACCTATTTGTTGCGTTAGAATGCCTATGACAGTACATTGGAAAACGGGGCTGATTTGAATAATTTAATTGCTTAATTTTGATATAGTATGCTGTGCAAAATAACTAATACAGAGTGGAGAAGGTTAGTTAAGACAGTGGTGAAGTGTTTCACCTGTACTGCATAAAAATGATTGGTTTCTTTTTAAAATACTGGATGGATCTGGGTTTAAAGAGGATCGGAAACCCTAAAATTCAAATGATATTGTCACGATCCTCGTTTATGGGTAGTTATGCACTGGTACGGGGGGAAAAGAGAAGTTCTATGTGTGTTTATTTTCATCAATACATATCCCCTTTGTCCTGAAGATTTGTTAAGTGGTTATGGCCAGAGATCTTCGGAAAATGTAAACCTTTTTTGCATATCTACAGGCCAGACAATGAAGAAAGTGTATTAAAAGGTAATTGGCAATCAGAATTCTATCATTGGTTAAGGGGAGATGGAAGGGGTTTTGGGAGTTGGGTGATTCATTTTATGTTTGTGGACATATCTAAGTATGAAGGTGAGAAGATGGTGACAGGATTTTGGGTTCTTTGAATTTGATGAGCTGATTCCAGCTTTGTAATGTATTCCAGATGAGGAATACAGAGGTGATGGCTTGCCCATACTGCCCACACTGTAGTTTGTGGTTGGGTCATTGGCTATAGGCACATAATTCCTAATGGATGAGTTGGAATAACACAGTATTTGGCACATTCAACATTAATTGTGAATTGGTGACATGTGACACGGAAGTTGTTAATTAGAGATCAAGTTTGATACTTAAAGCAAATTAAGAACGTTTTGGTGGGCTTGCATATTGTGTTATTTGAACTCTTTTAGCAATTACCACAATAATGAGGAAGCAAATTGTGCAAGGTATGCTCAGGTAATGTCTTTTTATTTATTTTTTAGTTGGATTCATATAGTAAAGTGAAGGCAAATTATACATACTAACAAAAACACTGCTTCATTAGTACAATAATAAATAGTAAAGTGAATAAGTGATGATACATAGTTAACCACATTTGAAAAGATAATATTAGTCAAGAAAGATGAGAGAGATATAAAAAAGCTTGTCACTAAATGCATCTCAATAGAAAGGTAGTGATATAAGTAGATAATAAGAAATGCAAGAAGTAAAATAGCGAAAGAGAAAAGGAGTGGAGAGTAGATGAAGAAGATGTCTGAACATAAAAACGACATATAGCAGTATTGGGAGCATTACAATAATAAAGATGGAATGAAACTAACATGGCAAAGTGAAATATGTAAGAAGAACAAAGTAGTGAGGAATATCATGCTATAATTTGGAAATCACCAGAGCAGTGTCATTTGGAATCAAAGACAAATATCTGTTAAGTGGAGATCATAATATGTTTGACATGTTTGACAAATAAAAGTTGCTGAAGTTGTAGATTATATTTATCTAGTCTATGATTATGACAGACTAAGTTCCACAATTGTTGAATAGTGATATTGTCTGTAGATTTTCAATTCACCTGTAAAAGATCAAACAATTTTTCGTACAATTTGTTATGAGACCATAAGCGCTTAAGCCACACAGGAATAAAGCAGCCAATGAGAATGGTGTAGAAATGCCAGTAATGACCCCAATTCTTGTCCAAACATATACCCAAAATTCAGATAGCTTGGGGCATAGGAAAAACATGTGAGTGCAAGTACTAGGATTAGTGTTGCAACACCAACAGACAACATGTTAATAAGTTTAATTTTTAATTGGGTGTGCCAGGGTGTAAAAATATCTGTTGTAAATTAATAAAGGGTTTGGGTAAGGTTGGCTGGGCGGGTAGTAGAATGGATCTTCTCTCATATTTTATCCCATAAGGTAATTGGCAATCAGAATTCTATCATTGGTTAAGGGGAGATGGAAGGGGTTTTGGGAGTTGGGTGATTCATTTTATGTTTGTGGACATATCTAAGTATGAAGGTGAGAAGATGGTGACAGGATTTTGGGTTCTTTGAATTTGATGAGCTGATTCCAGCTTTGTAATGTATTCCAGATGAGGAATACAGAGGTGATGGCTTGCCCATACTGCCCACACTGTAGTTTGTGGTTGGGTCATTGGCTATAGGCACATAATTCCTAATGGATGAGTTGGAATAACACAGTATTTGGCACATTCAACATTAATTGTGAATTGGTGACATGTGACACGGAAGTTGTTAATTAGAGATCAAGTTTGATACTTAAAGCAAATTAAGAACGTTTTGGTGGGCTTGCATATTGTGTTATTTGAACTCTTTCAGCAATTACCACAATAATGAGGAAGCAAATTGTGCAAGGTATGCTCAGGTAATGTCTTTTTATTTATTTTTTAGTTGGATTCATATAGTAAAGTGAAGGCAAATTATACATACTAACAAAAACACTGCTTCATTAGTACAATAATAAATAGTAAAGTGAATAAGTGATGATACATAGTTAACCACATTTGAAAAGATAATATTAGTCAAGAAAGATGAGAGAGATATAAAAAAGCTTGTCACTAAATGCATCTCAATAGAAAGGTAGTGATATAAGTAGATAATAAGAAATGCAAGAAGTAAAATAGCGAAAGAGAAAAGGAGTGGAGAGTAGATGAAGAAGATGTCTGAACATAAAAACGACATATAGCAGTATTGGGAGCATTACAATAATAAAGATGGAATGAAACTAACATGGCAAAGTGAAATATGTAAGAAGAACAAAGTAGTGAGGAATATCATGCTATAATTTGGAAATCACCAGAGCAGTGTCATTTGGAATCAAAGACAAATATCTGTTAAGTGGAGATCATAATATGTTTGACATGTTTGACAAATAAAAGTTGCTGAAGTTGTAGATTATATTTATCTAGTCTATGATTATGACAGACTAAGTTCCACAATTGTTGAATAGTGATATTGTCTGTAGATTTTCAATTCACCTGTAAAAGATCAAACAATTTTTCGTACAATTTGTTATGAGACCATAAGCGCTTAAGCCACACAGGAATAAAGCAGCCAATGAGAATGGTGTAGAAATGCCAGTAATGACCCCAATTCTTGTCCAAACATATACCCAAAATTCAGATAGCTTGGGGCATAGGAAAAACATGTGAGTGCAAGTACTAGGATTAGTGTTGCAACACCAACAGACAACATGTTAATAAGTTTAATTTTTAATTGGGTGTGCCAGGGTGTAAAAATATCTGTTGTAAATTAATAAAGGGTTTGGGTAAGGTTGGCTGGGCGGGTAGTAGAATGGATCTTCTCTCATATTTTATCCCATAAGGAAATGGGAAATTATTATGAATCAGATTCCCAGGGAAGTTTTAGTTTTGATTTGGACCTATTTGTCTGAGGCATGCTTAATGCTTTATGTATGAGAGCCGCTTTGGAGGGAGTTGTAATGTAGATTGGGGTGGTCTGTGAACTATGAACCTGGGTGGGAATGGATGGGAAAGATTCACATGCTACTGCAAGGTTTGATTCTTAAAGTTGATATGATTTAAGTCACATGGGGGGAAGTGATTGGTAGAGAAAGTAATTCAAATAGAATAATTACATTAGTATGATGTAGTTATTGAGAAATTGTAATAATACTTGTGTCTCACCAAGCCCACCAGACTAACTCCTTCTGTTTTACCAGAGCCATGGGGCTGGGCATGAGTAGCTCATCTAGGGATAAATGAGCTTCCAAAAATGGCTGACATAAAGAACAGGAGTGGGATATAACTGAGGGGATCCAGTATCTGGGAGGTGGAGACATATGAGGAAAGTGTTTGTGGGTAAAGGTAGAAATCATGATTGATTCCAAATGAAACCACAATTTAAAATCAGAACCAGGGAGATCCCAAAAAAAAACATTGGCTTTGCTTAATGCCAAATGCTTTATGATAGAGGGAAAAATCAGACAAATGCACCCCAGCAGAGGATTTGGGTAGTTTCAAGCGATATAAAGCAGTGGCGGCCCGTCCTTTACGGCGGAGGGGCCACTCCCCCCCACCTTTTGCCCCCCATGAAAAGTGTCTGTCAGGCTGAACAAAGGCCAGCCTGACAGACACTCTTCATGTTCAGGTCAGGCAGCCAGGGGCAGACATGCGTGATTTGCGCAGACTCCTGGCTGCCTGAGCTGAACTTTGCTGGGTTGAGGAGATCACAGCTCCTAGGGGCGTGACCTCCTCGGCCCAGCAAAGATGCCTTTAGGCCCTCCCCTGGGTGACGAGGAAAGCGTTACCAATTGACACTCTCCCTGGGCGCTTCAGTTTAAGCCCTGAAGTGCCCAGGGCGAGTGTCAATCAGTGACACTTCGTCACAGAGTGGGGTGGGGTCAGCAGTCTCACTGACCCCATCCCACTCTGTGACGAGGCTGGGACTGCTGTCTTCCCTCACTGGCTGACCTAAGGTCAGCCAATGAGGGAAGGCAGCAGTCCCAACCCTCCTGGGACCTGGAGGCCGAAGGTAAGTGTGTGTGTGATTTTTCAAATTGAATGTTTGGTGCGTGCGTGCATGTTTGAATGGTATGAATGTTGTTAATGGATATGCATGCGTGTGTGAAAAAATGAGTGTGTGTGATGTTTTAAAATGAATGTCTGGTGCGTTCGTGCATGTTTGAATTGTATGAATGTTGTTAATGGATGTGCATGCGTGCGTGTCTGTGTGTGAAAGAATGAGTGTGTGTGATGTTTTAAAATGAATGTTTGGTGCGTGCGTGCATGTTTGAATAGTATGAATGTTGTTAATGGATGTGCGTGCGTGTGTGAAAGAATGAGTGTGTGTGATGTTTTAAAATGAATGTCTGGTGCGTAC
Organism: Pleurodeles waltl; assembly: GCF_031143425.1. Lineage (NCBI taxonomy): Eukaryota > Metazoa > Chordata > Amphibia > Caudata > Salamandridae > Pleurodeles > Pleurodeles waltl. The sequence goes on from NC_090443.1 coordinate 905,505,189, forward strand.
GTGCATGTTTGAATTGTATGAATGTTGTTAATGGATGTGCGTGCGTGTCTGTGTGTGAAAGAATGACAGTGTGTGTGTGTGTGTGTGTGCCCCACCCGCCCCCCTCCCTCCTAAAGCTGCCGGCCGCCACTGATATAAAGATAAACAAGAACGTAGCCAGTTCCAAAGAAAATTGGATATTTTCCTGTCTAGAGTAAAGATATACAAGAAGGTATCCTGTTCCAAAGAAAATGAGATAATTTCTTGTCTAAAGTAATGAAATACTTCCAAGGAATTCTGCTGGGTAAAATCATAAGATAAAAGTTAATAATAATTTTGCTGGTGTCGAGACGACTCCACCAAGACACAAATAATGGTGATCAACCTTGCGCAAGTTTGGCTATCCTGGAGAGAAGAGCATCCATATTTGATCGTAACGTGTCTCTGACATTATTACGATATAAAATCCTCAGACATTTTATCTTGTCAGGATACCATGATAAACCTGCTCCACCAAATGTGGCTTTAAAACAGAACTTGTTCAAGGACATAACTTCAGACGTGTCAATGTATCCGGATATGTCTGAATATGCACAGCTCCTCAAAGGAATGTGGAAGGGAGGTTTCCAGATTTGAAAATTAAGAAGCATGTCATCAGCATATGCAGTGAATTTAATATGTGAATTCTTTATTTGGAAACCAAAAAGTTTTCCAGAATGTTTCAATCGATATAAGAAGGGCTTGAGCTAAAGAATAAATATCAAGACCATACCTAGAGTTATCTCTGAAGAGAGAAATTGAGTTTAGGAGCTTTGCTGAGAACATTTAGAAAGATATATTCTCATTGTCAACTAAGTCGGCCATGAAATATTGAGCCTAAGGGCTAATGATTTAGCAAAACGTTTGCAGTCATTGTTTAATAATAATATAGGATGGTATTTCTTACCGAGGGATACATCACGATCTTTTTTCACAATTGAACAGATTATAGATTCAGCAAATAAGCCTGAGGAGGTTTGTAATGAAAGAAAGTGATTTATTAATTTAAACAACTTAGGAAATAGTAATTTCGAAAAGTAGAGATAAAATTCAGATCTGACTTCTTACCAGTTGGGAGAAGTTTGATGACTGACAAACAATTCTGCTTGTAACGGGAGCTCAAGTGATGTCATATCAATGTGCTTGGGCTTGTATGTTTTAGAATGAGAGAAAAATGACTCAATTAAATCTTCAGAAGGTGAAGACTCAAGGGTGCACAGGGTTTGATAATAGTCTGCAACACACTTAGCAATGTCCATATCATGAAACAGGTGAGTACTGGATTGATTGGTGATTGATCTGTAATATTGATCATTGATCTTGAGAAATTTACCACATGGTTTCTCTGTAGAAAAGTCATTGAAATGAATCTGAGCTGATATCAACGCATCCAAATCAGTGTCGCTATTTTTAGATGTGAAGTATCTACGTTCTAATCATTTGATTTCAGCTAGAATGGCAGCAGATTATTTTTCCATAGCCTTCCTTTTCCCAAAAATATATTTAATAATGACAACTCTAGAGGCGGCTTTAAAGGTATCCTAAACAAAATGGAAAGAGGTCTCCTCTATACTGTTGACCTCAAAATATTCATGCACAAATGTTTCATAGGAAGTGAGGAAAACCTTGTCAGAAGGAAAGGTATTATTCAATCTCCAACGAGATTTGGATGAGTTATCTCAAAGAATATCAAGATCAGTACACACAGGGTACGTTCTGAGATCAAAATTGAACCAATCTCCGAATGAACTAGGTGTTGGGTCAGATTTATACTAAGAAACAAGTAATCACTTCTGGTATGGGAACTGTGAGGGTTTAAGTAAATGGAGAATTCCTTGAGATCAGGATTGAATAATCTCCAAGAGTCTGATAAGGTGTTGTGTGTGATAGTGTCTTCAAATGCTTTATTGGCTTTGTGTGGAAGAAACTGAGGAGTAGAGTCCAGATCAAGAAAGGGGTCAATTACCTGATTGCAATCACCACTCAAAATGAAGTCCGCAGTGGAATATTGTGCATCAATTTGAGAAATATTTCTCCAGTGGCTTGGATCAGGATGTGTGTCACAAGTTTGAGTTGAACTAATACCCATCTATCTTCCTCATCATTCTCCCTGGCACTGAGTGACACATTTAGACATTTATGGCACAGTATAACCACATCATTCTTATTTGATACAAAAAGGTGAAAATAGAGATCACCCACCCATTTTTTTAAGCTTATTAATGGCTGTGTCAGTGAGGTGTGTTTCTTGAAGTTATGTCTACTGGCATTTCTATCTAAACAGGTGGGAAAGAACATTGGCATTTAATGGCATTTTTTTAACCTTTAACATTCCATGTTGTTATTCTGAATGACAATTGTGAAGAGACCATTAATAAACATTATTATAATACATAGTAGTCTGAGCAAAAGAAGAAACCAGAAGGGAAACAAGGAAGGTGCTGTGAAGCAGAGGGAAGAGTAAAGAGAAATGAGAAGAAAGATTTGGGGAAAAGATGCCCAGAAACGTGAATAGAACACAGGGGCAACACAAGAAAAAATTCCTTAGTTACAGTGATTTTCATAATGACAGAAAAGACCATCCTGAAAGATGAAGAGGGTACAGCGTACCTCAAGAACGTGGAACCAGTTCCTGCCCCACCAAACAGAGAGAGAAGACGCTGACAAAGATAAAATAAAAAAAATTGTTGAATAAAGAAGGGGGGACTGGAATGAGCAACACAATAGTAAACAGTCACTTGAATGATTAAAACAGAGGGGTAAATAATGTGGCATAAAACTTTATATAAAAAACAGGGAAGTGGGCTTGGTGGGAAAGGTGCACAACAACATTAGGGCAGGGATGACTAAGTCAAATGAAAAACTCCATAGAAGATGCTGCTGCTAAAAAACAGAGGAAATTAAACAAGAATGTTAAAAGAGGAAGTGATCTGAAGAAAAGAATAGTGCCTGAAAAAGGAAAATCAAAAAGGTTCTACATAGCAGCAGTCAAACATGGCATAAAGAATATTCATGTTTTAGCAGTGTTGCCGATATTCATGGCCTTGTGGCAATGTTGACAAAGGACGACTTGCAGTTGAGCTGGTTCACCAAAAGTATAAGATTTCTTTTTGTAGGTAATTTTGAAGAAGCATGGATGGACCAGGCCCTACCTAATGTTCAAGGACTTTAGTTGTGGATGCAGTTCAAGGAAGTGTACTTTACGAGCATCTGTTGTGTTGGAGGCATCCTGTGAGAAACACACTTTGTGACCAGACCACTGAAGGGACCCCAATTGTTTAGCTGCAAATAGAATATGCATCCAGTCAGTAAACTGCAAAAAAATAATATTTTTTCCTCTTGGTTGTGTATGCGAGGTTGATGCAGATGGTTTGATGTCAAGGCAATGGGCTCTTTGAATAATAAGAGAGCTATGATCCTGTAGATGAACAATGGAGGAGATGACCTTTTGCAGAAATGTAATCATGTTAGGACTTTCTGAATTCTCCGGAAAACCATAAAGCCATAGATAATTCCTCCAATTCCTGTTTTCCAAACCTTCATTAACCTTTTTGAGTTGATCAATTTCCTTGGTCAGCTAAGTTACATCTGGGAGAGAGTCCTCCATTTCGCTGATTCTTTGTTCAATAACAGTAATACATTGGTCATGAGTAATCATTTCTCTTCAATGCGCTGAAGGTATGCACTGGTTTTGACAACAAATGGTTTTAAGGCTCTTTTTTCTTCCATGGCATCCTCTAAGGTGAGAGAGAAGGGTGATTTGGAAGGAGAATCCAAGTCTTCTTTGGTCTTTTGACTGGGCTGGAGGGCTTCTCTGACTCAGTTACCGAAGCCTAGGGAGCACGCCTACCCAGAATTTTCTGGTGCTCTCCATGAGGGCCAAAGTAGTCTCGGAGATGTCACATGGACAAATTTTATGTCATATGATGAGTTTATTGGAGGAAAGGAGTAGTTTTGCCTTTACCTTCTGTTTCATTCAGAGATCTGCCCATAAAGGAAAATGGAGATGATAAACTGCTCAATATCCATTAAAATAGGTGAAGAGGATGAACAAAAAGCATTAACATTGCCACTGGCTGTATTGTGATTCGTGAAAGACCAAGAGGAAAATCCAACTGCAATACTGTAGCCAACGGATCTTTGTGACAAGCTGTAATGAAGGATGGGTGAAGAGCTTGGTATGAGCAGTAAAGCAAAGAGAACAGATGCGAAGTTTAGGAGCTGCACATAATCAACTGAGAGTTTGTTACCTGCTGTATATGGTGAAGCAGTAGGCTCAAGATTAACACTGCTGCACAGTACTTCATAGAATATCCAGTAAACAAATTAAAAAAGAAAAGGATTAGCGTTCTGCAGCCTTCATGACACAGCATAGCTTTCCCCTCAGGAAGGAACACAGGGCCCACAATGGCAGCACTTCCCAAGTTATGCTGCGCTGCATGAAGAAAAAATGCAAACACTGCATGCAGAATAGACAAAAATGAGCCTAAAATATGGCGCACACCCTGCAACCCTGTATTCCTGTTATAAAGAGAGCAGCTGGCATCAGAAAAAGCCAGGCTCCCACATGTTCACAGGAGCCACTCAGGAGAATCAAGGTCCTGTAGCCATCTTGTAGGACGCTCGCAACATGTGTTTTGCAACAGCATGTACTGGGGTTCACAATTATTTCATCTTCCCACTACCAACTAAGTCTGACATGTTGTCCTAACAAAGGTACATTCCTTACACTACTGACAGTGCCCTTCCTCAAACTTACTGAGACTCCACTTAGTGATGGAATTCTCAAAACTGTTTGAAAACATAACAGGTGTGCAATGCAATACCTCTGACCAAATGTATGCTATGTAAATGGCAAATTACAATAATTTGTACTTATGTTGTGCACCCTTGGTACCATTCTCAAAGCATTAGGCTAGGGAGAGTAACTAGTGGTAACTTCTGGTAAGAGCTCCTGCCCTTTTGATACTTCTGAATCTTCTCTCAGGAACGCTAGTCTTATGGATCATGAAGACAGCAGCAAGAGCAAACTGTAAGAAGGGCCTCAAGAGCTGCTCAGTTTGCTTTCTGCAGTTTCCAGTTCCTGTCACGGACTATGTCTTTGGCCCTCTGGAGCTGCAGAGAGGTCCTGATTTTTGCAGGTTCTGCCTTTACCCAAGGAGGCCCTTTCTGGTAGCCACGGTGCTTCCGACGGAGTAACACCAAAAGCAGTCCATGCTCTCCAGAAGGAGTCCCAGAAGAAAAACCCCAAAAGGGAAAAACCTCTAAGCAGAAACTCCCTGGAACAAAAAGAAGCAAAAAAGGTAAGTCTTCCAACAGGAAAAATAATACTGAAAGAGGTTGGAACACGCAAGGAAAAATATAACTGCTGAAAAAAGTAGCAGGAGCGAAGATCACCACCAAAGGAAGTGCTGCAGCGCAAGGAGAACAAGAATCACTCACCTTATATACCCAAGAACAGGAAATGTCCAACAGGAAGTAGAAAGTCTCCATATTGGATTGGGAAAGAAACATAGGAAAATTTAGAGAAAAGACACCATGTTGAAAAAGGTTCCTAAAGCATGCAGGGAAAAGGAAGGCATGCTGGGAAGAAGAAAGAACATGGGAGCTGAAGAAGCACATAAACATAGGAGGAAAGGAAGAAAAAGAAAAGAAGGAAAGAAAAATGGATAGGCTCACCAGGTAAGTGAGGGGTGTGGGGGAAGGTGCCCAAGGAAATATTGAGGGCGCGCTGCGGCCAAAACTCACTGAGGCCCCATTTCCAATTTGGGGCCTCGAGCGAGAAAGTAAAGTACAGCAGGGGCGCGGCACGCCCGGCCGCCACAGATCATGGCCGCGCCCCGAGCCGAATGCTTCCTGATGTTCGTTTAACCGCTCAGCAGAAGATAAAAGGCTTTGATGGTGCTAAGGTGAAACAAAGGACTGACCCTATGGTGATATTAGAGATTAAATGTTACACTTCTGGTACCCTTAGCATTTTGGTAAATCAACATCCCTGCCTACAATTACCCCCAAGGTCCCTATATCCACACAGCCCCACGACTTGCAGTGCCACAATTATGATCATTCAGAGGAAAGCTCAAGATTCTGTCCTCGATAAAACACCCACTATTAAAGATTTAATTCTACAAAAGCAACAATCATGGAACCTTAAGACTAGAAGACATTTGAACTATCTATGGCCCACACAATGGCTTACAACCTCTCCCTTGTTTTCTTACTGAAATTGTCCCCACTTTAAATGTTGCTGCCAAAAACAACCTACCTCCCTCTCCTTTGTTGAAGGTGGTAAACACATTTCACACTTTCCTTGATTTTGTCTTCTGTATGACTTCTTGTCTTCCTTGCTAATGCACTAAGTTGTGTTTTTGTTTCCTCTCTGCAAGTGTTCACAGCTTTCTCACCTTTTTCTTGGCCTTCTTAATGGAAACATCATTACTAGTTCTTCAGAGTTTCCAAAGCCTTTTTGTTTTGCTATGAAATTCCTTTCCTCTCTTAATCATAGCCCAAAATCGATACAATACACAGTCTTTGGCTTGCCTTTGCACTAGCTCTCTTACAAACCCCTAACATTATGCCTTTGCTGTCCCAACTTTAAGGATAATGTCTTTGTGTATATCTCTTTGTCAACTGACCCAATGGCATACTACTTTACTCTCAACTAGGTGCCACTAGTCACCTAATGCTTCCTACGCTAGAGCAGAAAATGGCTCATTACTAGCATTTCTTGCGCCCTTCTAAGTCTAATACTGTGGCCACGTCACTCCTTTTTTCGACTCACCATCCACTTATGAGGATATCTGAGGTTTTGGACACTCTCTCATCACCACCCTTGCCAATTGTTATCAATAAATAACAGTACATAACAACACAGCATGATAAACAGCAACGCAGACTCAAAGTAACAAAATTCAATATCCAAATTGTCATTGATGATGTAAATGTTGAGGTGAAACCTGACATTAGCAGTGATAACACAAATGATATCTAATCTGTGCCGCAATGTGCAAGGCCCCAACATAGTACATTGGACCAAGACTGGCTAATGTCAGTGTCTTTTTAGGTTTGGTATCATAACCATGTTGTCAGTTTAATTGGGCTGAAAGGACATTTTTGTGGTTTTGTAAGCAATTTGCCCATCCATTGTAACCAAAAGAAACCATAAATTATCATGAACACAGATTCTTAAGTGAACTGTTGGGGTTTTTGATGTTACACTATATTGAACCCCTGTGTTTTTGTATTCCACTCTTCCATGCTTAATGTGCAACTATGCAAAATTGCACACAGCCAATGGCTGTGTACCATTGGGGTTGGCCAGAGCTCCTGGCCTGCAGCGAGGCCCTCCATTCAAACTGCCATATCACCAAGCACCTCTACACAAGACCTTTGGCTGTGGATGGCAGACTGTGGCCAATTGGTCTTGTTGCACAAACTACCATGTAGACAACCCTTGCTGCACAAGAACTTCAACCATGGGTAGCAGATGTTGACTCAAACCAACACATGATCATAGTATGCTATACAAGTCATTTATCTGTAAGCAGTATAGGTTGATTGTGGAAGGCCTTCCACCACCCCCCCTTCCAAGCAAAAACAGCTGTGCATGGCCTTGTCCTTGTGCCCATGGCTTGGTTGTAGAACACACAAAGTAAATTATGGCCACAGTTCTTGGTCTGCAGCTAGACCTTGCACTCCAGCCCTGTACTTTTTAGGGATTTACAAAAATGAAGCCAGAGAAAAACTTCATAAATAAAAGTCATTTTAAAAGTAAAAAGTGTTGATCTGCTCATGAATCTGCAGTCCTGGGTATGTTAAAAATGAATCCTTAGCCAGATCTATGAATCCCACAGGGAAAACAGTTTGTTTTATATTTGTGAGCTGGATCTGCACACTAGGTTTTGTGTAGGTCTCCTTGTGTTCAGGGGGTAGTCCACTGACCTCCATATATCTCCCTTTACACATATTCATGGCTTCTGTGCCTGGCGTCCTATAATGACCATTGCAACAACAAACTTCACTTGCTGCCAGTTCAGCAAAATCATTAGGCATTCTGAGGATCCATGGACCACAAACTGAATGAATAGGAATATTATTACATTTTCCAATTGTATTAATTGATTTTCCTTTATTTGTATTACCCTTGGAGGATTCGATGAACTGGATTTGTGAAAAATCCTTGAATTACTCATTCAGATATACAAATGATTAAACATTTGATGCCTGCTGAGTACCCTTTTGGAACACAAATATCTCCCAACTACTGAAAGGAAACTGAATCAAACTTCAGGACTACCAGGTGCAGCATGAAGACTGATATCATCAGCAATGCCCTCCCGGAAAACAGATGAAGATGCCCATTGCCTCCTGATATTGCTGTACCTCTAAGCTGCAGTCAACACAGTGGACCATCCCAATGTCTTTCACTGGTTCTCCTACCTTTCCAACCAACATCAGTTTGTTCACATGGCACCGCCAGGTCACAAAAGATCCTACAATCTGCGGAGTCTCCCAGGGCCTTCACCCTCTACATGGAGCTACTTTGCACTCTACTCACAGATAACAATAGCATCACGATTCATCAGTATGCCGTTGATACACAACTCTATTTGAAAGTCTCCACTGCTTTGGACATCCAATTCCACAATCTCTGTCTTCACATCATCCTGACCTGGACACCCAGCACCTAACTGAAGTTTAATCAGCCTAGGCAGAATTCCTGTTATTTGCCAAAAATAAAAAGCAAGAAACAGGGCAGGCCTGGCTCAACGATCTGAACTTTGACAGCTTTGAACCCTCACTTTCAGTGAATGCCAAGTCACTTAGATTCACCCTGGACACCAACTCAAAATCAAACAGTCCCAAAAGAAACAAAGAGAGCCTTTTACCAGCTTTCCCTTAAAAAAAAGTGAAAATGGTTCTTTTTGGGCAACTTTAGATCTGCAGTTCAAGCCTATACTCTTGCATCTGGAAGGTGGTAGCCCTAGTCTCCATGGCCTCTAGGAGTACACTCTGGCACCCCTTAAGAGCATTCTACATGCCACAGCACAGCTTATCCTGAAGAAATATGACCACATCACACCCATTCTGATGGAACTCACACAGGATCAGTTTTCCAGCTTGCACCGACTTTAAAACCAGCTGCATCATTTACAAAGTCTTGTTAAGCTACAAGAGCATCCCATAAACCTATGAGGCCTGGGCATGAATACTTCAAAAAAACAATGTCACTCCTAGGTGTCACTTAGAAAAAGTAAATGAACTACTCAATGAATTAGCTAGCCATATGCAATTAATGCTGTCAACATAGAATCATGCATATGATCACCATAATAATTTCTGAAAATATTTATCATATTTGTTAGTGTACAAATGCATAGACATTAAAAATTACATTCATTAATGCTAATGAAATGGTGTTCAAAATGACCCAGTGAATCAGAACCACAAGGAAAAGAAATTAAAACAAATTAAACAAACTCTTGTATAATATGCCAATAACAAGTGAATATGTGTTTCTCTGAACAAACTACAAAAGATCATCATTAGTAGATCATCGGCCTTATAGCAGAGCCACATTGTTTGTTTGTTATTGTTGTTGATTTTTTGACTTAGAATAAAATGATCAGGTGTCATCAGGACATAAGTGATATGAGGAACATCTGAACATCTGAAATGATGAATGGATATGAATTAACAGAAATGGAGGTAAGGTGGCCAGGTGCAAAAAGAAATCGTAAAGTGTAATGAATTCTATCTTACAACCACAAAATTGTGCATGGCAACGGATGCAGCAAAAAATAATAGTCACTGTGGTAGAATAACCAAGAAATTGGTACTTACTCGGGGGTAGAAATTGACCGGAGGAAATGGATCGACTGATTCATTTCTCAAATTGTAATATGGCAAATGTTATATATTGTATATGGTGTCCATGTCCTTTGATTTATAAAGGCCAGACCACCCAACAAGTCAAGTTGGGTATTGGACAGCATTGGAGCAGGATTTGATGTGCAGCGACCCCTCCACCTTTGTTAACATATTATCTCAAGGCTGGTAACTCAGCGAATTACATCAGATGGCAAGTATTTGATGTAGCACCGAAACTGGAAAGAGGGGATAACATTAGTCAAAAACTGCAAAAACTGGAAAGTAAATTAATGATGTTATGTGATTCCACTGAAGTGGGCTGAAAACTAATTAAGAGTGTGTGGACTTGTCTCTCTGCTCTAGGAATAAGCATAGGAGCAACATGATGAACTATGTTCAGAAATTGAAGATATTTTTTGTTGCCCAACTAAAGACTGTAGAAGGACTATTACAACCTGTAGGCTTACAATTCCCACATTCCTTTTCTATCTCCTTTTTAGGTTGAGCGCTCAAACGCTCTGGACTGTTGTAATCTATAAGTGGGTTTTTAACCACTCCCATCGCGCGCCCATCACTATCACTCGTTCATGGGCTTGCCTTTCAAAAATCCTTTGTAATCATTGGTAAATGCTTTTGTTTGTCCCTCCTTGGCGCAATTTTGTTACCGCCTTGGCCATCGACCCTGTTACATGGATAATTGCACTTTTGTCGATACGTTTGACTGTGAACAAACTTCTTTTTCCTTTTCTGTCTCTCCTTCACGTTCATGCTGATGGCGGCCATGGTGCTTTGAATCAGCTTGCTCATGGCAACTGTTTTACTTTTCATTTTCAATTCATGTGGCAAGAAAAGTCCAGTTAGGAATTTACAACTCTAATAGCTCTAATTCAAGCAAACGCGAGAACCGTTGCATTTCAAATGATTGTCATTAGTGGACTTGGTTATGAACGGTTGTGCTTTACCATTAACGACTTGGTAATATTGTCTAATCAAATGGTATGCTACATGCTTCTTTTCTGTATGCTCTCATTTTATATATTTTATTCCCTATTATACTTTTTGTATTCTAAACAGGCTTCCCCAAATAATGTCTTTGCTGTGGATGCTGTCTCTTTGTATTTGCCCATTCTTTTGTCCTTTCTCTTTCTCACTGGGTTGAGGTACCTCTAATCAGGGGCCCGAGTAGCAATGGTTGGAATGCACTGTGCACTCCAAGCCTCTCTTTCAAGTGGCATTGCCTGCTTCGTTGTGTTGCCCGTTCGCATCCGGCTTGTATTTAGACAGTGAGGTTGATGCGCCACACTGTCTTATATTCAGAGGTAAAAGTTCTCCCTTAGCGTTCTTCTTGTCTGAAACAGCTATACACGGACCATATTAAATGAAGCACCAGTGAATTTCTATATGGGCTCATGACTTGCGAGTAAGGGCCCTTTTTTCAACACTGCTGTTTCTGGAAATGGTTGATTCGTGTGGCTAATACAGTATTTCTTTGTCAATACATTTCTTTAGGTCAGTTTTTTCCCACAAGTAAGTACTAATTTCTTGGTTCACAACCAGCACCCTTGCTTATCTTGCAGACAAACTCACTATCTCTGATGGATCTCAACAAATGCACCGTCAGGATACCATCAGACTGTAGACTAAGAGGTGCAAAAATAAAAACCAATACAGCAGACCTTTTCCATTGATGATCCCCTGAGCTGTATCCATCTAGAACCACTAACAATACCAGTTTAGGAAAGAATGGAAGATGCAAGTCTTTAAAGAACACAATATGACAATACATTTACAGTCCACAAACCAGCTACTGTTCTTATCACTTGTTGCTCAAATGAGAATTTAACTTAAAAAACAAAACACAAGAGGCGTCTGGCAAATCAGGAAACTGTTCACTTAATTAAACATTACAGCCGGGAGAACAGTGACAGCACTGGGTTCTGAGGACTGTCTCTCGGTAGTACGCTGAAATGATCCATGTTTTATACATTTCTCAGGGGCAATGAACACATAAAACATTCTTTCCGTGGTGAAATATGTGAATAGTTGAAAGGGAGTCACAGATATGATTTCCAGATAGGGAATGCAGGTGTGCCTCGACTTGGCATGGACATTATGTGAGCCAGTGAGTACGTGTCCAGATGTCCGGCCTAAGGGGCGCGTGGTCACTGCGTGTGCTGTGTGTGCTGTACCGTGATTGGCTGAGTGTACCTGACCACGTGTGGCATCTGACTTTATGGTGTTTTCGGAATGCATGTGTCCCTCTGGCCATGTGTGCTTTATTGGGGCATATCTTCAGGGACCATTGTAGTGTTCCTGCCTGTCTCTGGGGTCTGATCTATGTTTGTGTCTTTGGCTGTCGTCCAAGTGTTACCCTACCTGTGACCTGTCAGTCATTAACCTTCATGCCTGGGCCGTAGAGCCTGCCTGACCGCGTACCCTCATGCTGGGGTTGATGGAGAGTTCATGACTGGTAATCCAACAGGGGTGATGTGACTTTGGTTGTGTATGAAAATGTATCGTTCGTGTATAAAGGTGTTTTGTTGCTGTGTGTATTGAGTGAGTCGATGTCAACACCAAAGTTAACACACTTCTTAATGTTATGCTTATCTTTGACCCTGTAGGCATTGCTCTTTCTTTTGGCTAGATTTGTGCTATAGAAATAGCAAATACATATATACATCATACAAACCACCAAATGTCTTCTTCTGAGAAAAAGTGTAGTTTCATTCAATGTTTGATGTAACTCTGTGCAGTAGGTTTTACTGTAGCTGTGAGTAAATATTCTTGTGGGGTGGGGCTGAATGGAACGAGCACATTTCCCCCCACCCCGCAACTTTTCAACCCTGGAAAGATCTGCAGGAAACTTGTCATACCAAAGTTTAGCCAAATGACACAAGTGACTGCTATATTTGAATCAAATGTGGGAATATTGCCACCATTTCTTTTCAGTGTAAACTATTACTTACTCATGACTACGCAGTCACTATCGCCAATAGCAAAAGGTTCAGTCATTAGTTTATATATTTTGTCCATTCTGCTCTATTACAAACATCCCCAGAAATGAGCAAGTGTGCTGGTAGTACTGCACCCCTCCTGCTCTTTTCTGGAAATTAATCTAGTCTATCTGGCAAACTTTTGCTTTAGGAGGGTTTTGTAGTAATAATTGTTTGAAGTAATGTTTTAGTCAGTCATGTAAAATATGTCTGAGTTGGCTGCAAGTAATTTTTTATACCAGATATGCAGGTTATGACATATTTTACTCACAATTCTACTTTGGAGAAAGTATATGTGAAGCCTTTCTAGGCCAATGCAGGTACCTGTGTGTCTGGGCTGGAAGCAGTTGAGTCGGGGAATGTGATTGACAAACTAAGACCCCGCACTTAGTTTGAGCGACTGGTTTCCGGTGCTCGTCATCCGCACTTAATTGTCAACACCAGCAGTTGTAACAGTTGCCACATGGTGGCACTCTGTCATTTAAAGATGAACCAGAACAACACTTGTTTATTAACATGAAAAACAACAAATTCCTGGTGTCCAATCAATTTCTATAGCTTTGGAGGCCTCAGTCAAAATTGTCACACTGGTAGCAGTGTGATGGTTAGTAGTTGTGAGAGTACTGTCATTGGTAGCGCTGGTAGTGGCAATAAATGGCCAGCTGAGGTGGCCTTCTGACTAGGGCCATGGTACTTAATTGTTTTTTAGAAATTAGGCACTGCCAAGACCTTTTGTTTTTATTTTCAAAATTCTGAAAAAATACATTAAAACATACATACACAGAGCCAGGCTTTTTAGGCGGCCCTCTTCATCTGTTTGGTCTATTAAAGGGCCATTCACATTTTTCCTTTGCCCAACTCAACATGCAGCATGGGGGAATGGATCAGCCCACTTAATCCAGTGGATGTCTTCAGCGTGACTGACAGTACTTTCATCCAGCACAATGTGCATATCCACCTATAAACAGGGCAACTCAATACCAGAGATGATGGTCAAATTAGTCATTTTTTCCAATAAACATTTCTACCTGTACAAACTTGACTTTGTTATAGCTGTCAAGTTTTCCGATTCCTTATGGGTGACATTTCCATGGTTTCACTGCACTTATGAATGACATTCAGCTGCCAAATGTGTGAAACTTAGCATGACACTTTCTCGCAAGTAAAACCAAGCAATGTAGTGCATTGAAAGAGAGAAGTATCAGAAATTACAACCTTTTGAACAATAAAGCTCTAAAATATCTTGAATTGTTTTATTCACATTTGGAAAGTTCTGACAGCTCCTCCACATGGCTACCATCCTGCTGGCACTACCACGTCACCCTCGTTTATTGAAGCCATCCTAAAATGGGGAATCTTATTCTCTAGTATTACTGAAGAATTAAAAAAAAAATGCCACTCCTGGTTTCACATTCAGGCAACCTCTTAGTAAGCCATTTCGAGTTAAGCTCTGTTGGAAGTATTTTTATGAAAGTTTCTAGAACTGAAACGTATTAATTGTGCGACGTGCCTGAGACGAATATTGCATATTTATTTTAAAAGTCATTCAAACCATTCAAAGATGCATGAATGCACTGCCGTTGAATGATTGTATGAGGCTCATTAATAACAGTATGTATGTGTGGTATTCAGCAGCATGTTTACCATGTGTCAGTTCTAGAATATTTCATAAAGATGCCGTCAACATATCTTAACTTTAAATTGTGGAGACAGCATTGTTTGAAGTACATGCAGTATTATTTAAGATGCAGTTGCTTTATTAAAACCTTATTGAAACATTTGGGCCCGTATTTATACTTTTTTAGCACCGCATTTGCGTAATTTTTTGACGCAAAAGTGGCGCAAACTTACAAAATACAATTGTATTTTGCAAGTTTGCGCCGCTTTTGCGTCAAAAAATGACGCAAATGCAGTGCTAAAAAAGTATAAATATGGGCCTTGCTGCCTCTGGCTGTCCTTGTATGTGTGAGACCAATGTAACTGAGAGAAACGGGTGCGATCTGAGTGACCACTATTTACCTGAGGAGTCAATTGTATCATGCGCTCGGCTGCCCAATCATCCATGCTCTTGAGTAGAGATGAGGCACTGCTAGTTAGCAGGAGCAAAACCGGGATCGGACAGACAGGTGTAATCTTTAGTAGGTTAGACTCAGTCCCCCCACACCGCAGGTGATTCTGCCGCTCAGACTGTACATTTTGGCAAGGTTAGTCTCCTGGCCTGAAAAACCTCATGGGAAAGGATCCTCCACTGCCTGGACTACAGGGAGCTTGCTGCTTTTGCCAGCTTCAGCCATCAAAGGTACATTTGTCCATGCTGTGATTGTACTCCTGCTTTACATATTATTCCGTAATGCTTTTCCGAGGACATGAATGCATAATGGTGGGATTAAGAGCAAAGCATAAACATCCCTATTGCTTGTTTCTGAAGCATCAATGTACTTGTTTTTTACAATATTCAATGACGCTTTCCTTGGCTTTGAAAAGCTTGTGTTAGGGCATAAAACGTGAAGTGAGGAGAAGGTTATAGGCTGAGGGAAAGAATCAGGAGCTACCTGACCTTGCAGACCATCACATACGTTGTCCAAAGGTGAAACTGAAGCATGTGGCTGTATAACCCAAGGACAGTTACATTGAGCTCTGCTGCAGAGTCCAAATGTACTACAAGCAAAGAGCCATGAATACTGTAGTTGTTGTATCTCGAAACTTGATTCAAGCTTTGATCATCATTAGATTTATAACAAAAGAGGTTTGGTGCATAAATCATGGAAACATTTTTGAACAAAACTTTTGAATTCAGTCTCGATTCTGGTCGAGGAGCTTTGGAAGTAGAGGAGAACCGTTACAATTAGCTAAATTACATATGTAGTTGACAGATGGTGATTGGCAAAAGGTGAAAATCTATAAGCAGTGAGAGAGCAGCACACTGAGGCCTTGCAGTCTAGGCCATGTGAGAGTGCAGCAATTTTCACCTGTGATCAGTGTCAGCCCAGCACATTAAGGCTGGCGTCTTTTGCCACTGGTGACAGTGAGAGTGCAGCACTGATCTATTATCAGGGAGAGTGCAGCAATTTCCATCAGCGATCAGTGACAGCGCAGCATATTCCAAGCTGCTGTCTCATATATCACCTGGAACTGCTTCCCCGCGCACCTCCAGACCATCACCTCACTTCCGGAATTCGAATGACCCTCAAAACCTGGCTGTTCCAATATGCCTTCGGGACCTGGAAGCACCTGGATACCCTACCGGGTGATTAGCCGTGCTATATAAATCCTGATTGAGTGATGGATTGCTTATGCCATTTGTGAGAGTTCAGCACAGTTATCTGTGATCAGTGAGAGCGTCACCAGTCAAAGTGCAGCACATTTTGTGTGGCCAGTAACCATGCAGCACCCAAGCAGCACATTCAGGTATGCTGGACTGACACTGCTGCATGTAAAGTGGTTCAGGATGCAGCGTTCCACAAGGGAAACACTGCAGCACGTTCACAGCTATCTGGGTCTGCATTCCCTAGACGTAAGATAGCAGCACTTTTATTGCTTCCTGGTTATGCCATCCCAAGAGCCATATCACGACACAGATCGAGGCGATGGACAATAGTCTTCCATAATGGAGTTTCAGGCATCTCCTAAAACTGACACTGTGGCACATACCTATTGGCCGAAGCTACAAAAATATCCTTTTCAGGGACTAGAGTTTTGTAGACAGGTTGTAGGGAAGAAGATTACAGAAATAAACACATTACTGGCTGGATGGAGTTAAACTATATGTCATGTAAGTTTTGCTTCCTCTCCCAGCAGCACATTGATGTTTTAGGAACATCCAATAGTGTTTATTTGCCAAGTGACAGCACATCAATTTGGATTGGCAAGTTTACGTGTGTGATTGTGTGGAGCAATGTGAGAATGGGTAAGTGTTTAAATATATGAATGAGTCCATTGACAGATGACTGAGTGCATCTGTAATGGGTGAGATAGTGCATCGATGATGAATGATTGAATACACGTGCTTTTAGTGGTGGTTGTATGTGTGGGTGATCGCATGAATGGGTCAATTGGTGGATGACTGGATACATGAGTGCAATGATTAGTTCAGAATGCATAAACAATGATTCAGTGCCTGCAGTCACCAGTCCCCTTAAGGTACATGCCAGACCTATGGGCTCTCCCATTTCTTGTTTAGGTCTAGCGCTTGACAAGACATTTTTTTAAATACAAATATTTATACCATGCATACTTAGAGGGACTTTTTGCCAGCCCTCTACATCTAATGGTCTGCAGTAGTGTCGTTCACATGTTGATTACGCCCACCACCTTATATAGCATGGAGCATAGAGTCAGCCCACTTCTGCCATTGGCTGAGATGAATGTAACTGACAGCATTCTGTGGCACATCCACACAGTAAGTAGTCCCCATCAGTGCCAAGGGCTACTAGTGCAATGTATGTTTACATATAAAGAATATACATTTTGGCTTTTATGCAAAGCTTGTTTTCATACAGTGCGTGGCTTCGTACAAAAACCATTCACAGTCACTATAAGCATTGGGAGAGCAAATATGTATCAGCCAACTTCATACCTATTAGCTTTGACAGTGCTTGTTTTGGTACCAGCGATTAGGAAGGTTTCTTTTTGTACTGCATGGGTTTTTGCAGTGTTATCAATCATGTAAGAATATAAAAGTAAAAGTGTTGATGCTGATTTCACGAATCCCTTTATGTTCAAAACAAACGGCACCAATGCAAACATTTTAAAAGTCTAAATTAGGCACATACCGAAGTCCCTCGAGAAATACTTTGTCTATTCAACCGTCTGAATCGCTGAACACCGAACAAAGCAAGCATTTTCCTTTGCTCCCGCTATTTTCGACGATGATTTCACAGAAAGTGAACCTTTTCAAGTTCTTTCAAAGGAACGATGAGGGAAAAAGGCCCAGTGTTATGCGATTGGGCGGAGGGGGCTGCAGTTTTCCTCACGCTTAAAACAGTGTGCAGGCCTTTTAAAATCGATTTTCACTTCTGTACTAAATGGAACACCAACTTTTTAGGAAATCAAGATCGTGGCGCTGCTATTGTTAAAACACACAATATACATTTGCGGTGACGTGGTTTTATTGACCCAGCCATGTAAAGAATATATTCAATTTACCTTCTTCCTAGATGGGCAGATTTGTTTTTGTTTTTTGATCCTTCACACCTTGTTTACAGGTTTCTGCAGCCTTGTTTAAATTCAAGCAAGGACCTTTTGCACCAGCATCGCAGGATTTCGTTTGCGAGTTCTACGTTTAATTCTCCATGACAGATGGCGATGAGTGGGTGTGCTACTGAATCCTATGTCTTGAAAGTTAATTATGTACTTCAGTGATTGATTTAAATCGTAATTGCGGTCTATGCAGAGGTTACTACCTCTTCCAGGTCTGGACCTAATTTTTCATAGAATCAATCTATCTATCTATCTATCTATCTATCTATCTATCTATCTATCTATCTATCTATCTATCTATCTATCTATCTATCTATCTATCTATCTATTTGCCTCTCTGTCTGTCTTGCTGCCTATCTGGCTGGGTGTCTATCATGGGAGACAGATATGTTTTTAGCCTGACAGACATTCAGATAGATAGATAGATAGATAGATAGATAGATAGATAGATCTATTCACTGTTATCTATAATTCACAAAAATGGCATATTATCAAGAATTGTAGTTTTAAACTACCAGAAGATATAAAAATCACATTGATTTTCACCACTTACCAGCAAATTAGTCTCAGAGCATGAAAATACATCATCGGGTGAGACGGCACGCAAAAAGGACCTGAAAAGTAAGAGCAAAGGCTGATTTATTGGGTCAAGTGAGTGGTTAGCCTTAAAACATTAGAAAGATAATAAGAACCCCCTCCTCACTAATACATGTTAAAAACTACCGCCCCCATCTTTTATCCTCCCCTAACAATGACAAACTTCCCCAATAAAAATATTCCTACATCGGCTTTCCTTGATCATCTTTCCAACCACCGTCCATCCGACATACACCAAAAGTATGCCTTTATGTGTCCCATCCTTTAACGCCCCCGGCAATCCCCGAGGCTCTTGCCACTGAGAAAAACCCTGACATGGCAATTTT
Source organism: Pleurodeles waltl (assembly GCF_031143425.1). NCBI lineage: Eukaryota > Metazoa > Chordata > Amphibia > Caudata > Salamandridae > Pleurodeles > Pleurodeles waltl. Next base: position 905,524,192 of record NC_090443.1, read on the forward strand.
CGTGTGTGCCCCAACAAAGACCAGTTTATCGGGCTGTTGCTGAACAGCCACAAAGCAAAATATTAACCTCTAACTGTGACTGTTGCCCTAACAGTCGGTAGAGACACTGGCTACCAATTCCACAACCTTACTGTCAGTTTCTTAGCCAGTACCTCTCCAATCCCCATCAAATAGTATTTATTACCCAGAAAGAGCTCATGAATGTCATCCTGCCTGAATAATGAAGAAAACTTCTCCATAATAGTCTTGTGCTGCATGGCTAATGTGCCACGACCTTCACAAAAATGGCTCCTTCACCTTTCTTCTCCCCCCTTCAACTTCAATATATTTCTTTGCTCCTCTCCACAGCTTTCTCAGAATTATGTCTAAATTATGTGAGTACATGACCAAGATTTCACCAGCATTCTCAAGTGGTCTTCCATACTTTCTAACAGCCCAAACCAAGAATTCTGTACTGTCGTTCTCCCCTAGGTAAATGCCAGGGCACATACTAGAAGCCACCAGATGTGAAAGCTGAGGTAACAACTGATTCCACCTCATGTCACTCTTTCCCCACCATTTCACTTCAAAATAGTCATAACACAACCCCAGTCCCAATCCAAAATGGCTGTTATTGGTCTGCAGCTTGCTCACTGAACAAAGAAATTCACAATAGTATAAATGGTACATTTTGTCGTCCAAGGCCTAGAAACACAACCTGAAAAGAGATATTACAATTACCAACTTATACAACTTAAGATGCATCGTTAAATCTGCTGATGTGCTGCTAATAAAAATCTGATCTCCACCTCCCAATCTCCCAACATTCCCATCCTCTAAACGTAGCCTCTGTGCTTCATACGAAGCTCCTCTCCTAAAGAAGTTATGTCAAAACACTGCGGGTCCCTGCACAATCCCTGAAGTGCTTTCTGTAGTGCCACTAATATCTGGAATGCAGTCAAACGTGCCCCATCATGGTGACAAAAAAAATGGAACCTGCAGGTCGTTCTGATACTTGCCTGAAATTAAGCTAAATCTCAATAGGGCAAAGGGGACAACTTCCCCTCCGTAAAATAACCGCTTTCCCATTACCACCTTGGTCAATCTTAAATCTTCCTAGCCAAATAGTTAAAACACCTTCACATAAGTGTACCTCCTCATAAGTAATACCCAAGGAATTGGCATCTCCTAACAGCTCACCTACTCTGAATGCCTCGAAAAACACACACACCATGCACAATTTAAACAGAAACATATAAAAAACAGATCTCATCCTACTTGTCTAAAATTGAGACCAACAGGTCCATTGATATGGGCTCCCAACTGTATGACCTCCTGCCCCACATCTTCCCCCAACCTTTCTGAATACCCTGGTCACCCACAAAGGGGTTAGATCACCCAAAACATCTGGCCATAAAAGGCAACACCGGCCAGGTTTCCTGCTATAGTCATAGCTGATAAACTTTTAAAGATCAACCTCAGAAGGAAAGATACCACATCTCCGTGCCAAGCCACCAAGCCTTGCTCTGCATAGTCTCGCACTGTAGTGCCCCTCTAACCATAAACTCCTGCCAAGCTTGTCTGTATGCTATCATCATTCACATAACTAACTATTGCTCATTTAGCTCAGTTATTCTGTTGCCTAGAACCAAGACCTCTGATGGAATTTCCATTGTCTGTGCATCTGCTTCCAGTGCTAGTCCAAAGATTCTCTGCCACTGTGAATAAGTCAAAGTATCCACTATGTTATTGTTCACAAATGCCATGTATCTTGCTTTAAACACAATGTTGAACATTAAAGAGCTTAACCTTTGCAAAAGTCAAAGAAGTCTAATGTCTATGGATGCTGACCATTATCAAGTTGTAGCACCATCTGGTTATCTACATTGAAAGATACTTTCTTGTTAGCCAGCTCCTCTCCCCAAAGGGATAAAGTGATGAACAGAGGAAAAAACTCCAAAAAGGTGATGTGGCTCTTTTGCTTTCTCCAGGACTCTAGTCAGTTCTCAGAACAACACCTACCAAACCAAGCCAAAGCCATCCGTGCCTGTAGCATTTGAGAACATGTGTATTGGCCCATAGAAATGTATCTTCCAGTGATCAAAAAGTTGCACAATGCTTCAGAAACATCGGCCACATATCCAAATTATCGCTGACAGCTTCTGAAATGCAAACTCTGGGATTTTATAGTGTGGTGCCATACAATGAAAAATCTAGGGTAGGCCCTGGACAGCCCAGAGGGGAGTGTGCAACGTATTTAAAAAGTTGGACATGTACTTTTAAGATTTGCATGTCCTGGCAGTAAAAACATATTACATTTATTTTTCACTACTACAAGGCCTATCTCTCCTATAGAATAACATTGAAGTTGCCTTACTATATTTTATAAGTGTAATTCCCAAACGGGAAGAGATAATCAGTTCGTGTTTGGTGTGTTTGGAATTAGGTGAAAAGTCCTATTTAGTGTTGAAGTTGGTATTTTGATCAGAATTATAAAAATGGCACTTTCAGAAAGTTGGCATTTTTCTGCTCTGAGCCCTTTTAATCCTATAGTCTGGATCCAATAACTGGGTGTAACTGACAGACTTTGTAAAATCCTCCTAAACAGTAACCCAATATAGGGATTAGGTGTGCTTGGATCGGCCATCTGTTGGCAAGATGGAGTGGAGCTGATTATAGCCCCTCTTACAACTGAATAGTCTGTGCTCTTCCTTCACACAAAGGGCCTAAAGACCCTGCATTGCCACTTCAGCCAGCTTGGAGCCAGGGGAGGGGAGGCAGGGAATCCCTTTCTCTTTGAAGCTTCTCCCACCTACCAGAACCAGGGCACCAGGGTATAAAAGTAGGACCTCAGACATCACCGCTTTAGTTTACTTATGGACCTGTGGATACTTCGTCAGGAAGAAAGGTTGCTGTGTTGCTACAAGGACTGCCACTCGGTTGGACTGCTGCTATAAAAGACCTGCTGACCTGCCGCCCTTTTGCCTGGGAAAGAACTGGACCTGCAAATTTATCTCAAACCCAGGACCTCAGAGTGACTCAAAGGGCTAGTCTGCTGGCTTCTTGATCTGAGCCTCAAAGACATAAAAGGCTCCCCAACCATTTCCTGGATCCAGATGCAGGAAGTCTGTGACCCTCCCAAGTAGTGCCTCTCAAGTCCTGGACCCTTGGTGTGGCTCACAGGTTCTTGAAGTCAAACTTTTGGGATCTATGCAACTATCAATCGGCCCATTCACACTGGAACCATGCTGAGCACACTAAAGTTCAGCGCGAGCAGGTACCAGCCCGGCTCTTCATGCAGCAATCGTCAATCGCGCATGGAGAACTGCCACTGCAAAGCTTCAGCCTGCCCACCTGTCTGTAACACCCAACCTGTTCTTTGTACCACGTCGACTACAGCCCTCAACACTCTCCTTGCTTCTTGTGACCCTGTTCAATGGGAACTGGACTTTTGGCACAAAACATGAGAAGATAAAACTTCAGCTGGACTAACCTGGGACTGTATCCAACCTGCGCTCCATCGTAGTCGGCCTGAACTTTAGATTTTGCCCCAATCTAGCAAAACCAGGTAGCTGCAGTTGGCGCTTTTTTGCTTTTAGCACTATTTTACAGTTTATTCTTTATAAATTCATAAATTCATAACTCCGGTTCTACCTATTGGATTTTTGTCATTTCGGTCTTGTTCTATTTATTACATTTTGCTCTGTATCTCTAACATGGTGTGGAGATATTTGTGTGTTGTTTTCCCTGTTTTACTGTTTAAAGTGGTGCACAAATACTTTACCAAGTGCCTGTAAGTTAAACTTAACTGCCCTCTGCCAAGCTCCCAGGGGGTTGAGCACAGGTTAATTTGGAGTTTGACTGTGCCTCACCCTGACTAGGATTGTGGTTGCTGCTTGACTAGGACTCACACCCCAGTCAACCTGTAACCCAGTTTCTAACCGAGTTACTCCCAGAAGTCCGGTTCTCAAGGAAAAACATCTTTGCAAAAAGCAACTGAAACTCTCAAACAGCTTAAGTGATATTGTTCCCCCCATGAGTAACACCTTGTCCACAAAGAACTGGCCTTCAAAAAATATCCATAACAGCTCAAAATCTAATGGCTGAACTAGCAACAACCAAAATGCAGACTTTATGTCACACTTAGCCAAAAGAACACCAATACGACAACACATGATTTATTTGAAAACAACATCCATTAATGTGAATTGTACCTCAACATCCTTATCTGGCAATGAAGTAATTAATGGACTGCTCTGTTGGACATGACAGGTAATGAATCATGTGGGATTTCCCTGCCACCATCTTGATCCCCCACACCTGAACTAGATCCATCAAATGCTCCATTGATTGCCTATGCAGCCACTCTCCTTGAACCCACATGCTAATAATGCTGTCCCTTCTCTGTTGGGAAAATAGGCCAACCATTATATTTAAGAATATGCAATTTAACTCATGTAAAAGTTCTTGTTGCCAAAGTGATGTCCTGCATGCCCCTCTCTGTGGTACCTGCTGTGGTGTTGATAGGTATGTATTGTCAAGGATTGACTCCTCATAATGTTATGACGAGTGGTTCCAAGGTAGAATGTATGAATAACACTTGGGCATTTGGTGCGATCCTGATGTAGGGAAGACATACTTGACTGCTTTCACCTCTTATTGGAAATAAATACTCCTTTTAACTGTCCTGTGGCACCTTGATTCATTACAATTTGGCGACGAGGATGGGAGAAACTTACCGACTGGGGAGACACTCATCTTTGGGTTGTTGCGGGTGCTGAAGAACTTCAGTTGGACGGAAGGGAGACAGCAGGCGGAGCACAGAGTCCGCTATTCATGGAGGCTGGTACAAATCCGTGGAGCATGGAAGCTGTTTGGTTCGTGTGAATTCATTATATACTGTGTGGTGAAATTATAGTTTCAAAACGTACTGTAGTGGCATTGTGCATGAGGCAGTTGGGAAGTTGATGCTATAGCGTGAGCTGAGGCTGGTGCCATAGCGCGAGCCGGCGTCACTAGCCACACAAGAGCTAATAGCATTGTCATTAGTTCCTCTAATTATACATACGGCACTACGTGACACCATACTGGGGCAATTTCAAACTAGAGCACTATCTATCAGGCTGTCACAAGCATGAAAAGTAGAAAAGGTGCATGCCTAGGAACTTGAACAGCTTCGTATGCACAATTTTGATTACGAATCCCGTCAGAGTGGGGCAACCATCTTTAAGAGCAGTGTTAAAACTGAAACGCGCGCTATTTTGATGGAGATGCACGGTGACGCGCACAGCTACAGCATATGCACGATTAGCGTAATGCAGAGTGACACACACACACCATCAGCATGCTGAACTGCAAATACTTCACATTGCGTGCCAATTAATCCCAGTTATACGCATACTTATGATCGAAGGATAAAAAAAACTACAGTGCATATGAACATACCGCAGTGATATTCACACTATCAAGGGGAAAACACTGCTACTAATTACCTTAGTTATCCATACTAAAAACACTATTTTATGAGCATATGGATATACCTTATGGAAGACCAGACTTAGTATTACTGTTATAGGGATAGAGATTTATATAGCTAGTATTGTGATACAAAAAGAGAGAATACGCATAAGGTTAAGGTCATGTATGCCCAAACGTTCTCACCTACTCCCCCTTACCTTTTCTACTGTGAAGGAGAACCCCAAATTAAATGGCCAGAATGCAAGGGGTATTTCCGTAATTAGATTTCTGCTATACAAGATGTAGAGTTGGAAGAATTTTCTAGTTCTAGGAGGAAGAAGATTCTTCTACACAGTTTAGGCCCAGAGGGATTAAGAATTTACAAACAAATGTAAAATAAAATAAGGATAGGAGAACAAGAAAGTGTATTCCAAAAGGCTTTAGAAGATCTGGATGGGTACTATCAACCTACTGTTTGCTTAGCTATAGATAGATATAGCTTCTTCCAGAGGAAACAAGGGAAGTCAGAGCCTGTGGAAGATTATGTTTCAGCTCTGAAAAAGTTGGTGATCTCTTATAAGTTTGGGATATTCGGTTTTCAAATCTGTTACAAGTAAACACAGTGTATTGGTGTTGTGCTGATTTGAGCAATAGAAAGGTTTGGCGTGTTAGTAAGTTGTCTAAATGTGGAAAAAATTTAAGTGAGAAGAGTAGTAAAACAAAAGTTGTGGGAGTGCTTCAGTGGGAAGATGAGAAAATAAATAAGTCTCAGCTCAAAACTGATGGTACTCTGCAAAATAGGGTGAATGTTACACTATTGTGAAGTTGTACAGTCATTATTATGTGAAAAGTTGTATTGTCACTAACAGTTTGATTGTAATTCGGCCACCTTAATCCTTAGGTGATTCAAACTGTGATGTATTGTTCGTCCCAATGTTCCTAGGGGTGTACTTAAAAGAAATGCGGTGTAGTTGGGATACAGGGGAAGATGTGTGGTGTTGCTCAGTGTGTGTTGTCAAGGAATCACTCGTCATAATGATATGACGAGTGGTTCAAAGTTAGAATGTATGAATAACAGTTGGGCACTTGGTTCGATCCTGGTGTAGAGAAGACATGCTTGACTGCTCTCTCTTTTGGAAATAAATACTCTTTTTAACTTACCTGTGGCACCCTGGTTCATTACAACTGGCAGTGACAATGGCCTCCATCACATGCTGGACATTTGGGTGTTTCCCTCCACAATGAGAGCACTTGTGCCTGCATATGTAGGGATTTTTTTTGCACTACCCTCTATTGGAACCCCAGCAAGGATGTAAATTCTTGTCCTCTCCCTGTACCTCCCACCCCTTAAGGTTATCCCAGAAGGGACTTATGTATAACCAGCAAACTGCTATGTGTAAAGATGCTGCCAGTCTTGTGGAAGCCACAACTCATTATCTAATTCTTCCCAATGCTTCTCCTTATTAATGCTCAATCTCACCCTGAATTCTCAATCCTACTTGTATCAGAAACCCCACCCCCAAATCCATTTGGGCATTACTTACTATGTCTACATATTTAAAAATTGGTAACGCCCACTCAGTATTTCTCGCAGTAGAAACTGGCAAAGATTAAAAAGGCTGGGGTCCATGTATCTGCTGTTGTTGGTACCCTGGGTCTGCGTGCCAACTCCTATCTAAGGCCATATATTGTAGGGCCCATTACTTACAAAGTGGTTGATTCTTCCTGCTGTGAAAAAGCCTTCTATGGTACCCACACAGACCGTCTTCTTCGCCATACTTTTTACCATTTGTCTGGCTCCTTTATTTAGTATCTTTTATAATTTTATAAGAAGTGTCTGTCCAATGTAATATTCATGACACTGGGGTATCTGCTAGATTCTCCTATGAGCTTTTCTCCATAATTAAACTCCAAATACTTCTCCTGTGTGTAAACAGATGGGCGTATGTATCTCCAAAAGCTATGCTTGCTTTCTCACATCACAAAATAATATTTGTTAAACATATAAATTGTCCTAAAAAGTACATTTGAATGTGCATTATGATTGTGTTAAAAAACAATGCCCGGGTCACAACCTCAAATTTGGTCTCACACATGACATCACAAATGACTTTACTGGTAGTATAACTTAGCACATCACATTGACATTATCAATAATTTTACTGAAGCTGCACATGTTTGTTATTTTATGTACATGTTGAACTGGCGGTGTAATTGCAGCTTCTTTGCTCGATGCCTACTTTGCAAGGGCATTTAGCTGTTGACAGTAGTACTGCTTGCTTCAGAGGGTATATATGATTGCAGTTTACAATAATAGCAGCCTTTTTGGCTTTGCAGTCACAGCAACATTTCTGACTTTTGACACCATCAATAACACCAGAACAGAAACAAACAAATCCCATTTGTATCATCTGTTTACACACGGGAAGTTTAGCTTTGGGTTTATATAAATACATTGAATTAATAAATGTTTGCTGCACACAGTTTGTGCGTAGGGCCCACTTGGCATGGCCACCTGGGTAGGGGGCACTCACCAAATGGCCAAACACCAGGCCCTGTGCTGATTACGCTGTGGGCTCAGCTGCAACTTACCCAATGGGTACTGCAGTCAATCATGGTCCTGCTAAGCATATATTACACTTGAAAAATGCCCTGGTACCAAACATTTTACTGCTGATGCCCTGAATGAAGTAATTTCTCAAAGCAAAACACATGAATTCATGAAGCGTATCCTCCTGCAGACAGCTTCCGATTGCTATTGACAAAGTCTGTAAGACCTGACTCAATCTTGAGCAGGTCAAGACTCCATTTTCTTTCTTTTTGCATAATCATTATAATGGATGCCTTTGTCACAGATTTTGTCTGTCCTTATCGGAACAAGAACATGTCAAATTGTCAAGTTATTCGGACATCGCAGCAAAAACCTGGAACAGCCTCCCCATGCACCTCCAGACCATCATCTCACTTCTGGAATTCTGAATGGCCCTCAAGACCTGGGTGTTTGAATAAGCCACCGGGGGGCTGCTAACACCTGGATACCCTATAGGGTGATTAGCTATACTTTATAAATCCTGATTGATTGATTGATTGACAATGACATTGACAAGACACCTGATTTGAAGACAATGACCTTGATAAAACACCTAATGCAACATCAGTCTGGGACAAGTGCCTTGTTATCTCTATCTCAAGAGCAAATAATGATAACATAAACAGTGTAGTCTGAACTGACATATTATTTTCATATTTGTTTATAAAAATGTGGCTAAGACTAGCATACTGATGCACACAGGTTACGTCAGACATTTCTAAGGTTCTGTCAGAAATTCCTATCTTAGATAAGATATAGTATAACAGGCCCCCCAATCAACCACTTGTCAGGAGAGGTTCCTCACCACAGATTATCACGCACAATAGTCCCAGAAGATCTTCATGCTGCTGCATCCCATTCGTCACTGAAAGCTGATACCGAGCCAAGTCCAGCAGGAGAGAATCTGTGTGCGAATGTGTGTTTTCATTTCAAGGGAATCTTGCTCTCGACTGCTGATAACTACAGCATCTTGCTGTAAACAGGTATGCAGTGTGTTGATTCTTCCTAAGAAACTCTAAATGCAAGATACCCTACTCCATGCTCTCATACTACAGCATATAGAAGTAGGTGTTAGGGTGTTAGGTTATTGGATTACATTTTTCCTATGGTAGAAATGTTAATTTTATTCTTGCTGTTCGTAACATGCATTAGTGCTGTTTTACCAATGTTTTTGTGTGCTTATTTTAGATGTGCCAAGCAACGGGATACGAATATTGAAACAAGCACTTTTAAACATAAAATGCCTTATTTTTAGTGGAGTGTGTGTGTGTTATACTGTAAAAAATTAAACAGGGTTTTTCTCATTACCACAGTGTCCCTGGAACTCTGCTTAAGGTCTGTTAATAACCTAAAAATACGTACACCATTTCAACTATGTTTCGAATGGGGTTTTGTGGCGATACCACAACCTGCTTCTTCATGTTCAAGTGCTGGTGCGTTGATCTAAGTTTACTCATGAACGCATGCGTGTGAAGGCAAACCTTGTAAAGCTAAACCAGAGTCTTAGTTTATGCAACATTGGCACACAACGTGGAACATAGATTTTTGGTTGGACCATTGAGTATTAATATTCGCACACAAATGAATCATAATTAGATCATTACGGAGACATTGTTGGAATTGTTGCCGTAGGTTTGTCAATCGCGTGACTTTTAATAGGGTATTATCCTTCTGAAAATTACATGTTTTTTTTAATCCACTGCACTTTAATCCATTTGGTTGAAATAGAGGCTCCTACTGCAAAAAGTGTAAATTACCGGAAGGAAGTTACTCAACATCTCAAGACAAAAGGTGGCCCCAATGCAGGTTACATTTGTAATAGCTGCTCACGTGGCATATGTCTTTGAGATATTTTACTCATAGGTTAAGTTTGAGTCTATAGACCCTGCCTTGGGGCAGTGTCAGGCTTACACACCTGCAGCACTGGCTGCAGACTAAATGGCATACCAGGATCTGGAAATCCCTTTAAATTATCAACAGCAACAAAACTGATTCGCTGGGACATTACCACACACCCACGAATGTCCAATTAGGACTCCTAGTAATGAAGGGGCTATGTGGCCAGTAATAGCTGAGTACACATCTGTTCCATCTCCTGAGACATTAGGGCTTTCTGATGTTCTAGAGACCTTGAATTACACAATCTTCTTAGACTGGAAACTTATACAGTTTGTTTTGCATACTGTTAAGTCTAGACCAGCTTTAGCAACTGAACCAGTAGTATAGGGTCAAGTACAATCAAGCCCACAGACAATAACACTATCTTGAGAAAGATGTCCTTAAATCATAATGAGATTGCCTTTTGGAGTGCTTGAGAAACCTATCAGTTTAAAGAGGTCTATCCATATACGAAACCTAAAGTCAAATATAGACTACTGACTATGGGCCTTTTTACCACCTTGGCGGAGGGGATTACTCTGTTCCAAATGTGACGGATATCCCGTCCGCCATGTTACAAGTTCCATAGGATATAATGGAACTTGTAATATGGCGGGCGGGATATCCGTCACATTTGGGACTGAGTAATCCCCTGCGCCAAGGTCATAATCAGGCCCTATGTGTCTTCCTTGAGGCTGGTGCCACCTGAAGAGGAATGTAACACAATAGGAAGCATATTCTCATGCATCTATACTAACACACATGGCACCCTTATTGGCAGTTCTCTCTGAGATACTGAGACAAGTACAGAAACGAGCACAGGGCTGCACCAGCTCCGGACATAGGAATGGAGTTAATGAGGAACTTTTCTACTGTTTCCTCAATCATCCTGAGCAACATTAAGGGAGAAGCTCTGGTTCTGGCTCTACATCAAAGACTTAAAGCAGTTCCAGTTTAAGATCATGAACAGAAACTACTGAAAATAATTACGGAAGTTTACACCTCTGTGGGTCATGGTACCTTGGGTATGCAACCCATTAGGCCACATTTAAAATGTAAAAAAGTCAGTGAAGTTTCTGTTAAGGAGAAATCTTCAACAGAAGCTAGGAAGAAACAGAGGGAAAGAGAGCAAGACAGACTGGATCTCCCATATTTTGGGAATCCATTGGGGTAGTTATAATTTAAGGGACCATGATAAAATTATGAAAATGGAGCAATATCAGTATTCTCCATGTTTTTTTCAGGACTTTGACGGTATACGTGCAGAGGGAGTCAATCTGAGTACCGAAGAAAAAAAGAGTATAGAAGGAAAGTTGAAACAGGATGAGAGGCGTAAGTCAGCGTAAAGAGGGAAGAGACGGGATTAGACTTTAAGGCCCTCATTACAACCCTGGCGGTCGGTGATAAAGCGGCGGTAATACCGCAAACAGGCCGGCGGTAATAAATATGAAATTATGACCTCGGGGGAAACTGCTCAGACAGCCACTTTAACACACCGACCGCCAGGGTGAAATCAACAGGCACCACGGCGGTAACCGCCAACAGCCAGGCGGAAGACAATGTACCACCCACAGTAACATGACACACCTATCCGCCACCTTTTCCGGGGCGTTACCAATGACATAAAAAGTCTGGCGGAAACACTGCACAGAAGGGAAACTACTCACCTCTGGACACTCAAGGAAGAACCACGCCGCCATGGAGCCTGAGTTGCATGTCTTCCCCATGCTCCTCTACCTTCTGCTCCATTACGAACACCAACGCCGGCGAAGACGACCAAGTTGAGTACAGCCACCTAGCACACAGGGGAGGATGGGAGGAAAAAGAGAGTGACACACACACACAACACCCCCACCCCCAACATGACACACACAACCAGATGCGGTAACACAACATATTCACCCCGTACCCCTGAGGAATAATGCAAGGACAACTACTATAGTGTAAAAAGGCTGTAGTAAGATAAATATAGGTGAAATTCGTGCATCCAAATCAAAAAAGTACATACATATTTACAATGCAAGGGACACTGCTCAGTCCTGAATGTCTGTGGGCCACATCACAAAGTCCAAGGCCCAACCTCACTCCTGCAACAACATGGAGAGAACACTGCAGGGACATCAGGTCAAAAATAGACAGGCACCTCAGGGGTATGGGGAATGGGGGGGCACCTCAGCCGGAAGATGGTACAACACCACTGGTCCTGGGGGGGGCAACATGCCCATCACTCTGTCCTGGGGAGTGCAAGGCCACAGTCTCTCAAGTGGGTGACTTGCCCACTGGCTCTGGAGGGGGCAACATGCTCTGTGCTTGGTCCTGGGGAGTACAAGGCCACAGTCTCTCAAGTGGGTGATTTGCCCACTGACTCGTCCTGGGGAGTGCAAGGCCACAGTCTCTCTAGTGGATTACTACTTCCACTGGTTCTAGAGGGGGCATTGTGCCCAGTGTGCTTCATCCTGGGAAGGATGGGGTGAGTGGATGGCTTCTCCAATTGTTCTGGAGCGGGCATTGTGCCCAATGTGCTTCATCCTGGGAAGAATAGGGTGAGTGGATGGCTTCTCCTCTGGTTCTGGAGGGGGCATTGTGCCCAGTGTGCTTTATCCTGGGAAGGATGGAGTGAGTGGATGGCTACTCCACTGGTTCTGGAGGGGGCATTGTGCCCAGTGTGCTTTATCTGGGAAGGATGGGGTAAGTGGATGGCTTCTCCACGGGTTCTGGAGGGGGCATTGTGCCCAGTGTGCTTCATCCTGGGAAGGATGGGGTGAGAGGATGGCTTCTCCACTGGTTCTGGAGGGGGCATTGTGCCCAGTGTGCTTCATCCTGGGAAGGATGGGGTGAGTGGATGGCTACTCCACTGGTTCTGGAGGGGGCATTGTGCCCAGTGTGCGTCATCCTGGGAATGATGGGGTGAGTGGATGGCTTCTCCACTGGTTCTGTAGGGGGCATCGTGCCCTGTGATGCAGGTCTTGGGTAGTGCAAGGTCACAGTCTATCAGCTGGGTGTCAGACCCACAGGATTTGCAGGGGCCAAGCCGCACAACAGCCCATGGACGCAGGACTACACACTGTCCTCCAGCGGTGACAGCTGCTCAGTGGTGGCAGTGGCGGTGCAGGTGTCGGTGCTGGCAGTGGTGGGGGAGGCTCCAGCCCTTCCCCTGCAGCCTCAGATGGCTGAACCACCATGGTTGGTGGTGGGGAATCCGACTGAGTCCCAGCACCAGGCCTCTTGTCCTCTTGTCTTGCACACAGGTAAGACAGTGTAACTTAACATTTAATTGACAGTTTTGTGTTTGACATTGTCACTGGCAGGCTGATTTGCCCACTTCTGTGGCCACTCACTGTAGCCTTTGGCATCTCTATTTGCAGATATTTGTGCCCCACTATCGCTCCTGGTGTGTTGACTGCAGCCAACTACAGGTCATTCCTATGTATACATTTCCATACAGTTGAATTTCAATGTTTAAACCTTGTTAAACGAATACATACTTAAATCATTTGACATACTCCTTACTTGTATTTTTTTCAAAGGGTGTTTATTTAAGTACTAAGAGGTAGAGGAGGAGGTGCAATGGGCTGGGGGGATGATGGAGGAAAGTCCAGGTTGGAGTCCAGTCTATTTGTATCACAGGTGCATTGTCCAAGGAGGCATAGGAAGGGGATCACTGGCAGTTCAAGGTGGACAGGGTGACAGAGTGGGACACAAGGGTGACAATCAAGAGAGTATTATTCCCTGGCGGGGGTCTTGGCAATAGTCTCTGGCTTCTGCCTGGATTGCAGGGAACGTTTGCAGGGTGGTTCACCTTCTGCAGCAGGAGGGGTGCTGGTGGCCTGTTGTCCCTGTGGCGGGGCCTCCTGTCCACTAGCGGCAGCGGAGGTGGAGGGCTGTTCATCGGTTTGGCTAGTGGGAGAGGCCCAGTGGGGTGGCACTGCCTCCCTCATAGTGTTGGCCATGTCGGCCAGCACCCCTGCAATGGAGACCAGGGTGGTGTTGATGTCTTTCAAGTTCTCCCTGATCCCCAGGTACTGTCCCTCCTGCAGCCACATGTTCTCCTGCAACTTGTCCAGTATCTGGCCCATCGTCTCCTGGGAACGGTGGTATGCTCCCAGGATTGCGGTGAGTGCCTCCTGGAGAGTCGGTTCCCTGGCCCTGTCCTCCCCCTGTCGCACAGCAGTCCTCCCAGCTTCCCTGTTGCCCTGTGCCTCTGTCCCCTGAACCGTCTGCCCACTGCCACTGACCCCAACTCCCTGATCATCCTGCGTTTGTGGGGTGGCCTGGGGTCCCAGTAGTGGTGGACACACTGCTGATATGGGCCCGCTGGGTGGGTGCTGTGGTGGTGTTTCCTGAGGAGGGGGGCTCTGTGGTGGTGTGAGAGTGTGCCTGGGTAACTGACTGTCCGGAGATCCCTGATGGGCCAGGTTGGTCATCCAGATCCAGGTGAGAAGAGCTGCTGTCATCACTGTGGGCCTCTTCTGTGGGGGGACTAGATGTTGCTGGCACCTCTTCTCCGGTGACATTGGCTGGGGGACCTGTGGGGATGTAAATGCAGTGTTATTATTTCTGTGTGTGACATTTTGTGCATGGGTGTGTTGCCCTCTATGGTTGTTGTTGCCCAGGCAGATTTGCCTTTGAGTGTGTAGCTATTTGGTGGCTAGGTGGTTCTCTCCAGTGTGCATGCAGTGGTGATAGGTGTCCATGCAGGTCTGTGAGTGGTGTCCATGCGTTGGTGTTACATGCAGGGCTTGGTATTGGGGGTTTGGGATGGCATGCAGGTGGGGGAGGTGTTAGTAATAGAGATTGGACTTACCAGAGTTCAGTCCTCATCATACTCATGCCAGGCCCTCAGGATGCATGATTGCCAAGACTTGCTCCTCCCATGTTGTTAGTTGTGGGGGAGGAGGTGGTTGGGGTCCACCACTAGTCCTCTGTACAGCTAGTTGGTGCCTTACTGCTGTGGAACGTACCTTCCCCCGTAGGTTGTTCCACCCCTTCCTGATGTTGTCCCTTGTTCTGGGGTGCTGTCCCAAGGCCTTGACCCTGTCCACGATTCTCCACCATAGCTCCATCTTCCTAGCAATGGATGTCTGCTGCACCTGTGCTCCAAATAGCTGTGGCTCTACCCTGATGATTTCCTCCACCATGAACCTCAGCTCCTCCTCTGAAAATCTGGGGTGTCGTTGTGGTGCCATGGGTGTAGTGTGAGTGGTGTGGGTGAGGGTGTGTGTGGTGATGTGATGGGGTGTGTGATGTAAGGTGCATGGATGGTGTATAGGGGATGATGTTATGTTGCTCTGGTTGTGTGTGTGCTCTTGCTGTCTCTCTCTGGTGGCAATTCTTTCTAGTCGTAAAGGGTTGTGGGTAATGTGGGTGTGTGTTTTATAGTGGTGTGGGTGTGGTGTGTTTATGGGTGTCATGTGTGTGTAGTTTGAATTGTCCAATGTGGTGTAGTTTTGTTTGAGTGTGTGTATTTTGAACGCAGCGGTATGTGCCGCCAATGGTTTACCGCTATTGAAAGTCCTCTGCAGTGATTCATGGGTCATGATTCATGCTGTGGGCGTAGTTCTGTTGGCGTAACGGTGTGGGTTTTGCTACCACCAGTTTATCACTGACCTTTGGGCTGGCGGAGTTGTGTGTGTGGCTGTATAGTGACGTATTGGTATGTGTGTGTCATAATATGGTTGGCGATTATCTGTCGCTGCAGCGTTATGTTGGTGGCAGTCGGCATGGCCGTAAGCAGGATTTACCGCCAATGTCATAATGAGGGCCTAAGACTCTAATTATGAGGAAGAAAGTAGCAGTAGCAGTACATTGTAAGAAACATTCCAATAAAGCTACAGATACTCTTGCAAAATAGGACTTGGGCAAGAGCACTTCTAGACAGTGCAACCAAAGTCACACTAATGTATCAAACTCTCCAGAAGTTTCTGGTGGCAAATCCAACTGATGAGTTCATACGGGCTCAGACTTAATAAGCATTTAAATTCTCCTGATATGGTTTCTAATCTAAAGATACAGAATGAAGGTGATTAGCAGGTTTCAGTAAAGCAGTTATTTGGCCACATGTATCTGAAGACTAAGACATCAGTCTTTACCAGGGAAGCACCCCAGGAGCAGAAAGTAAGTATAGCTTTTCCTCCCATTGTACCTAGGACTTTAGGGGCATTTATACCAGCAAATGAGCTGTAAAACAAGCTCTGGCATTATACAGAAACAGCATGGGATCTCTTCCACATGTTTTTCCCTGAAGTAGAGAACCTTAAGCATTGGCTCAATACCCTTCAAAAATAGAAGCAAAGTGTGGTATAGAAGCAATATTAGATCAACTACAAAACCAAGGTATAATAGTGCCTTTTCCTGCACCAATGAACATGCTACTTTTTCATGTCTCCAAACCAGACAGAGCCTATAGGATAGTTTTTGACAATAGGAATTTAAACACATATATGGATATCTCCACTGGTTTTTTTATACACCTGGCTGAGTGAAATTTCAACTACGCCAAAGTATTCAGAGTAATTTCGGTAATTTTGCGCTACTCTTTGATGTGAAATTATCAATAATCAAATGAGGCTTCATGTTGTGCTAAGAAAAGAGAATGCCAGGAATAAGTTGGGGAAAAATCGTTCCCAAAAAGCACAGTTAGCAAGCGCGAGTAGCTACTCCTCCTCACCATTCATGTTCTGGTGCATTTTGCTTTATTTCCTAGCACAAAATGCATCCTTGAATCCATTTTGGACACAAGGGGACATTATTTGCACTAAGAAATGGCACTAAATGCAGGATTACTCTTCTTGTATAATTCTGCATAATCTTGCAAAATGCGTAGGTAATTCCACGTGAATTCCACAAGTAATGCCCTCCCCTAGTTTTCTAGTCAAAAGATGGTGACCAACCCACCTTACTGTTTGAGTAAGGCAGTGGCATGGAAGGGGTAGGGGTGTCTTCATTTGAAATCAAATGTATAATCCTGTAATAACCTTGTGTGAAATGTTTTATGCCAAGAAAAAAAACAATAATAAGAGTTATTAAAAAAAAAGAGCATCTACGTAAAGGTGACCATTCCGGGACATTAGTTATCCAATGTAGACCAGGGTTTGGCTGTGATTGTCGTTAGAAATGTGCTACCTTGCAGCCTCCTGTCACAAGAAAAAGTTACAATCACTGCTGGAATTTATTAATTTGGACAAACGTATTTGCTGCACTATGCTTAGTGAGTGAAACCCTTGTAGAACTTGATTTCTTCCATGTTTTCAGCAAAACAGTGGACAAACAAACACACTGCAACAAGTAAGCAGACATGCTAGAGATAAAATATTCATAAACTAGGGATTATAAGACCAACCTAGTGCACAGAGTCATACCAAGCCAGACAGGTGTCACTTATAAAACCTACAATGAGTAACAGACCACCCCTATTGCAAACAAGTCATACTTGTATTCTCCAGTGAAAGCACATTTTCTTCCATTGCAAAAGTTCTTGCAGCTGTGCAAACAGCTATCTTAAATAGCGCCTGTTAACACAGGGAAGACTGATGATTGTGTTTTTCCTGTACCGCCACTAAAGCATGCATTCTTAATGCTCAAGCTCTACACCCAGGATGGGTGCAGTGGGCGTCTTCCCTAAATGCAGTGGATGTAAAGTTTCAGTATGATCTGATTTTTCATACACAAGCTTTTCTACATTGCGAACAGACTATCACTCCAACTACAAATGCCTTACCTATTGAGTCATATCAGGGTGTGTTATATATGAAGGGCTCTGCTCTGTGGTAGGGGGCAATATATAAGTAATGTGTAGCTTTCATGGCACTGCAAGGTCTATTGAAAAATGGTGTATTCCATCCTCAACACACCCACACTAAAATCGTTGGTGATTGCACTGTGCAACATGCATACACCCATGCCCTGGTACTTGCATTACAGAAGGCTGACCCATCCGTACCCACACTAATGATGTCCAATTCATCCTTCTGTGTGCAAGGGTACAATTTCAATTTGAAACATTGATGCCTGAATGGATTCAAGGATTTAAAAGGGAAACCTATTATCTGTCTTACACGAGGAGCTTCCATTGTTCCATGTGATGCACACTTTGGGCCATTGGTGGGATGGGTTTCACACAAAAGGAACTGTGTGGCTGACTTAGCTGCCAAGGCTACCATAGAGACTGTCAGAGTAGCAGTCTTAACCAGATTTCAGACGCACACCAACACAGATACCTTAACAGCTATACATGCAACCATGAAAGGTGGGCAACCTCTTGCAGGCTTTTCTTCTGAGTATTCTTACCCCCTTGGTTCAGATAAGACTCCTGTGGCTGCTATACCAGGAGTAGGAGACAGGATAATTCCAAATAAGCCAGACAAGATTAAACATAATCGGGGAACCACATGAGGGATTGGCACCTGCCAATAGTGGCAATAATGCAACTATAGCAATGCCACAGCAACACTCCTGGTGACCCTGTTTATATAAACAGACTAGAGATTATTTTAGACAAGGCAATACTTGTCAATAAATCAAAACTTCCACTGTTAGAAGACCACGGTCAACTTCCCCCATAGTCTCCAATATCCCATTCAAGGTGATTTATATTGGACCATATTGTCCAAGTAAATTCTGTTAACCCGTATAAGTTCATATTGGTAGCAACTGATTCATGCACTCAATTCTTATGAGTGTTGCCACAGAGAAATGCAAGTGCTTGAGCAGTCATAAAAGATTTGCAGTGTCTATTAGTGATGGGTGCTATTCATTCATTTCATTCAGATAATGGTCCTGCATTAGCTTCGAAGGCTTACAGGGATGCTATATCTGCTCTGGGAGTTTGTCTGCAATTCAGCAATCCATTTCAAGCTGAGTCCAACTGGTTAGTTAAGTGTGCTAAGAACATGATTGAGCAAGTCTTAACTGCTGGGGTAGTAAGTTGAGGTCTTAGTTGCCATTATATTCTGTGTACAGCCCAGAGAGCAATTAATAACTTGCCTAGACAGGCAGTAGGAGGTTGCATTCATACAATATGCTCTTTGGAGTGCCCATGTATGGACCTGGCCTAGATAATCCTGGGAAGGTGGCATATGAGAAAATGTTTAACCTGAAAGAACGTTTGAATGTCTTGCTGAGTAGTCAGAGACAGGCTGTCTAATGTGGAACATTCTAGTCACCACCAACCTAGAGAAGATTGTATCAGCTGCTGAAGGGCGAGTCCCTGCAGTAAAGGATCAAGTTCATGAAAATATGCACAATAAACACGCTTTTCAACTGTCCTAGAGACCATCCGTTCCAGTCCCAGTGGTAAAAGGCAAACAAACTGTTATTCTTC
Organism: Pleurodeles waltl; assembly: GCF_031143425.1. NCBI lineage: Eukaryota > Metazoa > Chordata > Amphibia > Caudata > Salamandridae > Pleurodeles > Pleurodeles waltl. The sequence continues at coordinate 905,543,415 of NC_090443.1, forward strand.
CTCCTTTGTCTGGTTTAAAGAGAAACAGACAGGTGTCCATCAACCTCGTGAAAAAGAACTATGTGGCCAATTCTGTACAGCACATCATCCTGGACAACAAGAAGGAATCAAAGTAGAACCTCACAACCTCTCCCAATTCTGAATGAACTACCCTTAGAAGAGAGCAATAACATCACTTGTTTGAGCACCTTGCCGGGGTATTTTGGCATACTGCATCTCCAATTATACATAAAGCAATGGATTCAATGGATGAATCTGATGTTGTCATCACTACAGTTGCAAATGTTCAAAGCAACACCATGATTTACTATGAACTTCCACATGAGAAACATCAATTGAGATGATGCTTGATTGAGATAGAGGGAAAAACAATCTATGAGAATAAATCTGAATTCTACACAGAGAACTTTTCACCATAATTTTCTGTCAGTTTGTATCTTAGATTCCTTCTCAATTATTGTTAGTTTGTTGACAGATACTTGATGCCGTTATGGGCCTATGTGTGGATCATTATACGGGCCCCAAATAAGGTAAACACATTTACACAGGGAAGACTGTCTATCACAGTTGCCACACTTTACTGTCATTTTATTATGCTGTGTCTGTTGTGAATTATTTTTTGACATTTTAAAAAGTGGTAAAATGTCTCCTGACAAAAACATTTAACACATTTATATATGCATGACTGACATGAAAGATTTAATGATACTGTAACTGTTGCATTGGTTAAACAAATGTGTGGTTCATTATAGGTTTGTTTCTGTTGCTGCTGAATGCACTTGTTGTCTCCAAAAGAACTTCTCCACAGTCTGTGGTTCAGGTACTTCAACCACATCTCTCATCCCACAGAGCTCGAAGAGACCTCTACGCTTTAAACATCACAGCATATCCTATGCCCATTGGCATTGATTGGGAAAAGGTTCTTTATCTAAACATAGGATTGACTGAGGCATTGCAATTACTATATGTGTTGAAATTTTAAAGAAAAATGAGATTGTTCTTGGTTCTATTTTAGATGACTGGAATACAGAAAGTAAAATGAATGATGTCTGATTTGCAGGCATATACCACATTGGATGATGAAGATCCTTATCGGAATGCATTGAATTATAAATAAATGTATTCATTTAATCATTATGCACATTATTTGATACATAGAACTTACACATACTGGGCACAGTGTGAAGCTTTGTCTCTTAACAGTTACCCAAATTTCTTAAAGAAATGTTCCTATTTTCAAAGTAAGAACTGGGCACATCCCTCAGCTTTTTTTTTCCCAACTTCTGTAACAACTCCCAAAACGTTTTATCACAACTAACACCCTGATTTATTCAAATGAATTTAATCAGAATTTATCTATACGAGGACATGAGTATTGAAAAGAAATGTTACTGAGCAAAGTGGTTAGGGAAGAAAATCTTGGCAGGTTAAAGGCAAACAAACCTTATTTTGAGCAAGCCTTTCAGTGTGAGAATCTGGGACCTTGACCCAACGTGAATATTCCATTACTAGGAATGTTTAAAAGTAAAAACAGTAGGAAATAAAAAACACACTGCCAAGTGATAGTAGTATTTGAACCCTCACCATACTGACTGACAGTACATGACCTTGCCCATTAGGCCAGAAGTGACTCTGCTCTGTTTTTTATCCAGACGTAACTATAACAGTCACACTGAACATTTTGCTAGTCTGACCCTTTGAAGTCATTGTATGGAGAGACTATTGCAATATTAATCTCTCCCTCTCTCTCTCTCTCTCTCGTCCATCCCATCCTGGGATGGACGAGAGAGAGAGAGAGACAGAAAGTAAGAGATTGAGAGAGAGGGAGAGAAATTAAGAGAATGAGATTGACAGAGAGAACTTGAGAGAGAGGGAGAGAGGTTTTTTTAGGCATTGATGAATGATATACACAGAATGAGATATTTTAGAATAAATTAAAAAGAAAAGTATATTTATCATTTAAAATAAGTGAGATCATCTTTCAGTATGAACTTTAAACCTTTGAAGTTTAAAAGAAATTAAGAACAGCAATACCAACAGACACCCCTAGTGTGGAACCCTCAACTTTCAGTGTGAGAATCTGTGACCTTAACCATTAGGTTGCAGGTAAATCCTTACTATTTTCTTTCCAGACATACCTAAGACATGCAACCCACACCTGTGAGAGGAAAGAAATGTGAATGTTCCATAACTAGGAAGGTTTATCCATCAAAACACTAGTAAAGAAACAAACATGCTGCCAAGTGATACTAGTAATTGAGCCTTCATGCTACCAAGTGACAGTACATGACCTTGACCATTAGGCCAGAAGTGACTCTGTTTTGCTCTAAATCCAGACGTAACTATAACACTCGCACCAAACATCTTGCTAGTCTGACTCTTGGAAGTCATTGTATGGAGAGACCATTGCAATAATGATCTCTCGCTCTCGCTTCCATCCCAGAGAGATACAAAAAGTGAGAGATTGAGATAGAGGGATAGAAATAAAGAGAAACAGATTGACAGGGAGAACTTGAGAGGGAGAGAGAGTAGTTTTTTAGGCTTTGATGAATGCTATAGGTGGAATGAGACATTCTAGGACAAATTAAAAAGGCATTTGTATTTGCCATTTAAAAGCTAACAGACTATGAACCATAAAATATCTTAAGAAATCCTCTATACCAAAAGTGAATGTAACCTTGTTCATGAACTGTCAATCACAAATGAACATTTCAGATTCTGAAATAAATTATAGGATTCAGAATGAAACCTATAAATTTGACTTCTTTCATGAAGGCTTAGCCTCATAGGCTATGATTCAAATACCTGCATGTGTCGTTTTCTTTCCAACATTCCTGGTCATAAAGATAATTGCCCGATCCATGGTACAGTACCCACACACCTGTAGTCGTTACCACATGTAGTGTGGGCAAGCAGTGCCGTTGTTGTTTAGCACATTCCAGTCGTTCAACCGTGAAATAGAATTATTTTTTATTTAAACAAAAAAATAGATTTTTCTGAATTTTCCCCTAGCATCACACCCCATTAGAAATAAGTAATTCAGAGTGACAGCAATATATGGTATTTATAGAGAATGGAATAAGTACTCATAAAAAGAAGCTGCAGAAAGACGTAAGCAGATAAATCAAGAAAAATTACAAACTGTTTTTAAAGTTATCAACAATGGTATGCACACTCTTTTGAAAAGACTGTATTCATCAAACAACATTATGTTTTCAGCCTTACATCTTCTTAAAGGAGACCTGGATCTATTACAACATGGACGTGTTCAGTTAAGACCTTTAATACAATTAAATTGGGCCTTGCAGATTCTTGGATCAGGTTATGTGCTTTGGCAACTAATGAACAAGACAGCTATTTTTATTCTTTGCAATCTAAACATTGACACATACAAAATGTCTAAAAATAACCCATTTATTCTTTGTTAAGTACCCAACAAATGTAGGCTAGAAAATATGAAAATGGGGCCCATTATGCCCTGGCTGACAAAAAGGGCCCTAAGCCCGGAGGGTGCAGAGGAATACGTCCAGAAAACAGGACTTCCAGTCCCAGGAAAAGAAGATTGGCAAGTTTAGGTTGTGAATGAGAATCTGTGAGATAGCTGGGAACAGTTGTTGTATCAATGTTGTGTTATGTATCTCACTTATATATAGGTGTCATACAGGTGGTGGATAGAGGAGATAATTGTAGCACCCTATATTTTAAAAAGTAATTGTGCTCTGGTAGTCAGGAAAAAGTGAACCAATTAAGTACAGTGCATTCAATGCCAAAGCCTATTAAGTACTGTGGGGGTCATTATGGCCTGGCCGACAGACTGCCAAATTATGACAATGGAAGTGAACTGGCTGTATTGCAGCCAGTTCACCACCTGTATGGCCGGAGAGGGGTTGGACCGCATGGCCGAAGGTTGACCACCTTCGACCCAGCGGTCCACCTGACACCGCCCGCGGTATTTTGAGCATCCTTACCGCCAGGGATTCTGTGACGGCAGCCCCGCCACGGAATCCCTGGTGGTAACATACTGGTGACAGGAATGCTCATTCGTGTCGCCACTGCAGGACTCCCCCCTACTCCCCCTCCATGTAGCACTCACCCCGACCCCGTCAGAAGCCCCCCATCCCCCAAGCAGTGACACCTCCTTCCCCCAATTCCCATTCCGAACCCTGCCCACCCCCGTACATGCACGCAGGCACACATCACACATACATACATACATGCACACTCATTCACACACACATGGCCACAACATCCCCGACCCCCACATACACGCATTCACACATGCACACATGCACTTGCATACACACACACGCGACATCCCCCTCCATTCACACAAACAGACATCCCCATTCACGCACACAACACTCAACACCCTCCCTCCCCTGTCGGTCGATCACCTTACCTGGTGGTCACAGTGGTCATCCGGGAGGGAACTGGGTCCATGGCGCTTGCTCCGCTGCCAGCACCCCGCCAACACAACACCGCCACACCTATTAGCAAGTCGGAATCGGCATGGCAGTGCTGTGTTGACGTGCCTGTGCCAGCGTAGCAACCTCGACTGCACCGCCAACCGCCAGTATGGCTGCTCTCCCCCCAACTTATGTCAGAGAGCCGCCAGCAGTCATAATATGGGGGTCTGATGGCTGGCGGGACTTTGGCGGTCTACATTGTAGACCGCCAAAGTCACAATGAGGGCCTGTGTCTTCAGTGTCCGTACAGCTGAAGCTGAAGCGTTAATCCACTGAATTCATATTTGCATTGTCACACTTAACTTCCCTATGAGCAGAGAATATCAACTGCCAGCTTCAGGGGAAAGGAAAATTTGGGCTCTTAGATATGTGCGTCATCACATAGGAACCTGGTCCACTACGGGTTTAAGATATGTCATGTGGCCTAGGCACCAGAGCTGCTGACTTTGGAACAGGAGAACCAAGTTTGAGTTTCAACGTTAGATCAACGTATTGTGATTCTTGGCAAATCACTGTGGCCCGCATTATGAGGCTGGCCGTCATGAGACCGCAGGCCTCGCTGTGGCGGTCCTTCCGCCGAGGAGCCGGCGGTAATGACCGCCACATTTCGAGCTGTGAGGGCGCCGGTGAGCACCTCCAACCCGGCGGCAGGCGTCAGCCTGCCTGCTGGATTACAAGGCTGCAAACCGCCAAGCATTCCGTGGCGGTCACCCTGCCACGAAAACCCTGGCGGTCACGCACCCGGCGACAGGAATCTTCATTCCTATCACCAGCACACACATGCACACATGTCCCCACACATGCACACATCCCCCCACCCATCCACACACTCACAAACACCCCCCACCCCTTCACACATGCATGCATTCACAAACACACCCATTCAGGATAGGCATACATCCACACAGACACCCCCACTCACTCGCAAACATGCACTCAGACACCCCCACTCACTCGCATTCATCCACACAGACACCCCCATACACTCACACATACACGCATACACACATGCATTCACCACCTCCTTTCCCCTACGCAGACACGCAGACACGCAGACACGCAGACACGCAGACACGCACCCACACAGACACCCTCCCCCCCTTTCGGACGACCACTTACCTTCTCCATCGAGGAGGACATCTGGGAAGGGATGGGTTCTGGCGGTCTTGCATCACCAACACCACCACGCCAGCAGGACTCCAACAAGCCACATTACGGCTTGCAATACGGCAGGCGGAGTCCTGCTGCCGTGGCGGTGCTGGCAATGCACCTGCTACTTCGGAGTCAGACTTCCACCCAGAAATGGGCAGAAGTCCTCCAAGGACTTCTATTATGGCGGCCAAAAGACCCCAGCACTGGTGGTCTTTTGCCTGCAGCAGCTTTGGCAGTCCTGCAAAAGGACCACCGAAGTCGTAATGAGGGCCATGATCTCCTTGTGCCTACAAAATAGTCAATGTGCCCTTGTGTAATGTAACTGGTGCTGATGTAAAAGTTCTCCAGTGTCTTTGGGTTGAGTTTGTGCTATATAAAACTGCAAAAAAAAAAAAAAAGTTGATTGCCGTATCGAGAGTAACTCTCTGTTTTGAACAATAAAGTATGGGCATTACAGGCTATGTACTTCTTTGTAGTGATGGATAGAGGGGTGACACATAGCTAAAGTCAGATTTATTAAGCCACGCAGGGCCACTTTGCATGGCTCTGCATGATTTGATAAATCTGGAGTAACACAACGAAGTGCAAATGGCTGCCTTGTGTTACTCTGCCCCGGGGAGGTGTCCCATGGGTGGGACGTGGGTGTTTCCATGCATCCAGCCATGGATTTTGGTGCATTCCCAGATTTATTATCAGTGGTAGACCTGGGAATGTGTCAAAATGTTACGTCTCCACAGAGGAGGCATAACAAGGAGAAATATCTTTACTACTCCTAATTTTTTGCTCTTTCTATGTGTTCTAAGCACACATAGAAAGATGAAAATAATCTTGTTTACAACACAGGCACCTTTGCACCACGGTGCAAGGGGTCCTCTATTGATGCTAGGCAGCCAAAAGTGCGCCAGCGCTAAGAAAGGACAGGAATGTGCTTTATGGTAGTAAATATGATGCATTCCTGCCTTTTTACGCAATGCAGCAAGGTAACATGCTGTATTGCGCTGCATGAAAGTATGATAAGTGTGCCCCAGAGTATTCAAGGGCATGTCTCTGCTGCTTTTCTGAGAATGCTCACAAAATTAGTCATATTGCTCTAGGTTGACAACTTCACTGCATTTTCTGGAGGTACGATAAAGCTGTTCGTTAAAGCGCCTCTAGTTTGAGAGTGTCAACACAGCACCATGTTGCCATTCATTCTAAAATGACAGATGTTTGAAGGCATATTTCAGACACAAACCAAACAGAGAAATTTAAACTTCACAAAAAAGTACGGAATTCATTTCCACACAATGGAAAAATAAAAACAAAATGCTAATTTATATGTGAGAATGTTTGTCCTTTAATTCTACTGCAGGTAAAAATAGCCTCATAATTTCCTAGAGGGATAGCTATTATGTAGTCCTGACGGCGCTGGCAGCATCAAGCTGATAGCAGCAATCATAAATGAGTAGCAAACCCTGGGGTTCTACAATGAAGAGATGAGACAAACACAGCAGGTGACTTCTACAACGTAATTATTCAGGCTACTTTTCTTAAAAGATAAAGGCTCCTCTATATTCAGACGCTCCTTTGGACTCTAGAATAAATATGTTTAAAAATTAGTTTAATGCATTTGGAAACAAATGTCGCATAGGTAATCTTTTTGCCCCCCATATCTCAATTTTCATTGCTCATGCCACATGCTCTTGCTCCTGTCTTCTGCTCATTCTCTTCATCCTCCTTGCTTTTTATCTCCACTTTTTGTGTGCCCTATCCTTGCTTTTCCCTTTTTTTCACTGCTTTCTCCTTGGCTTTCCACCATTTTTGTGAGCCTTCTCCTTGCTTTTCAGTTGTTTTTCACTGCACTCTCCTTGTGTTTTCCCTAGTTTTTTGTGTGCCCTCTTGTAGGAGGCTGGCCTGGCTTATAGTGGGTACCTGATGGTACTTACACCTTGTGCCAGGTCCAGTTATCCCTTATTAGTAGATTAGTAGTGTTCTAGCAGCGTAGGCTGATAGAGGTAGCTAAAGCAGAGCAGCTTAGGCTGAACTAGGAGACATGCAAAGCTCCCACTATACCACTTATATCATATAGCACTATATCATAAGAATCACAATACTCAGAGTTACTAAAAATAAAGGTACTTTATTTTAGTGGCACTGTGCCAAAGATATCTCAGAAGATATACTCCCTTAGGAGGTAAGTAAAATACACAAAATATACACACAAACCAAAATCAGGTAAGTAAACAGTTAGAAAAGTAGTGCAAACACTGTAGAATACAATAGGATGCAATAGGCCTAAGGGCAACACAAACCATATACTAAGAAATTGGAATGCGAGCCACTTAGGGACCCCAGGACTAGTGTAGTGTGTAGAGGGTCGCTGGTAGTGTTAGAAAACACTAAGGGTGTCCAAGATACCCCACCCCAAGACCCTGAAAAGTAGGAGTAAAGTGACCCTACTTCCCCAGAAACACACTAAAGTCGTGATAGGAGATTCTGCAAAGACAATGACTGACTGCAAAGCAATGAAGATGGATTCCTGGACCTGAGGACCTGTAAAGGAAGGGGACCAAGTCCAAGAGTCACAAAAGTGTCCAGGGGGGCAGGAGCCCACTAAACCCTGGTTAAGGTGCAAAATGGCAGCCTCCGGGTGGAAGAAGCTGAAGATTCTGCAACAACAGAAGATGCCAGGAACTTTTTCTTTGCACAGAAGATGTCCCACGGCGTGCTGGAGGATTTCCACGCAGAAATACCGCAAACAAGCCTTGCTAGCTGCAAAGGTCGCAGTTGAAGAAAATGGGTGCTGCCGGGGCCCAGGAAGGACCAGGAGGTCGCCCCTTGGAGGAGAAGACATAGGAGGTGCTCAGCAACATAGAGAGCCCGCACAGAAGTAGGCAGCACCCACGGAAGCACTTGAACAGGGGTTCAAGAAACTGAGCACGGCGGTCGTCTCAACACTACCAAGGTGAGTCCCACGAAGCCGGTGGTCAACTCAGCGAGTTGAGCAATGCAGGATGGAGTGCTGGGGACCTGGGCTATGCTGTGCACAAATGATTCCTTGCAAACGTGCACAGAAGCCTTAGCAGCTGCAGTTCACGCAGTAAACAGGATTACTGTCTGGCGTGGGGAGGCACGGACTTACCTCCACCAAATTTGGACAGATGGACCACTGGACTGTTGGGGTCACTTGGATCCAGCTCCTGTGTTCCAGGGACCCCGCTCGTCACGATGAGAGGGGACCTAGAGGACCGATGAAGCAGAAGTTTGGTGCCTGCGTTAGCAGGGGGAAGATTCCGTTGACCCACAGGAGATTTCTTCTTGGCTTCTAGTGCAGGGTGAAGGCAGACAGCCCCCAGATCATGCACCACCAGGAAACAGTCGAGAAAGCCAGCAGGATTAGGCGCTACAATGTTGCTGGTAGTCTTCTTGCTACTTTGTTGCAGTTTTGCAGGCATTCTGGAGCAGACAGTGGTCGATCCTTGGCAGAAGTCGAAGAAGGAGATGCAGAGGAACTCTGGTGAACTCTTTCATTTGTTATCTGATGAGAAACCCACAGGAGAGACCCTAAATAGCCCTCAGAGGAGGATTGGTCACCTAACCAGGTAAGCACCTATCAGGAGGGGTCTCGGACGTCACCTGCTGGCACTGGCCACTTAAAGGCCTCCATTGTGCCCTCACACCTCTGCATTCAAGATGGCAGAGATCTGGGACACACTGGAGGAGCTCTGGGCACCACCCCTGGAGTGGTGATGGATAGGACAGTGGTCACTTCCCTTTGTCCAGTTTCACGCCAGAGCAGGGGCTGGAGGATCCCTGAACCGGTGTAGACTGGTTTATGCAAGGAGGGCACCATCTGTGCCCTTCAAAGCATTCCCAGAGGCCAAGAGAGGCTACTCCTCTCAGCCCCTAAACACCTATTTCCAAAGGGAGAGGCTGCCCAGATCCCAGGAGGGCATAAGCCTGTCTGTGGGTTGGCAGCAGCGGTAGCTGCAGTGAAAACCCCAGATAGCTAGTTTGGCAGTACCCGGGGTCCATGCTGGAGCCCCGGGAATGCATGGGATTGGCACCCCAATACCAGATTTGGCATGGGGGGACAATTCCATGATCTTAGACATGTTACATGGCCATATTCAGAGTTACCATTGTGAAGCTACATATAGTTATTGACCTATATGTAGTGCACATGTGTAATGGTGTCCCCGCACTCACAAAGTCCGGGGAAATTGCCCTGAACTATGTGGGGGTACCTTGGCTAGTGCCAGGGTGCCCTCACACTTAGTAACTTTGCACCTAACCTTCACTAAGTGAGGGTTAGACATATAGGTGACTTATAAGTTACTTATGTGCAGTGTAAAATGGCTGTTAAATAACATGGACGTTATTTCACTCAGGCTGCAGTGGCAGTCCTGTGTAAGAATTGTCTGAGCTTCCTATGGGTGGCAAAAGAAATGCTGCAGCCCTTAGGGATCTCCTGGAACCTCAATACCCTGGGTACCTAGGTACCATATACTAGGGAATTATAAGGGTGTTCCAGTGTGCAAATCAGAATTGGTAAAAATGGTCACTAGCCTGCAGTGACAATTTTAAAGACAGAGAGAGCATAAGCACTGAGGTTCTGGTTAGCAGAGCCTCAGTGACACAGTTAGGATCCACACAGGGAACACATTGAAGCCACAAACTAAGAGCACTGGGGTCCTGGCTAGCAGGATCCCAGTGAGACGGGCAAAAACAGACACACAAGTAAAAATGGGGGTAACTTGCCAGGCAAGATGGTACTTTCCTACACTTCTGCTTGCTTTTTCTTCGTTCTCACTGCTTTTTCCTTGCATTTTCTCCTGTATTTTGTGTGCCTTTGCCTTGCTTTTCCCTCGTTTTCACTGCTTTCTCCTTGCTTTTTGCCCCGTTTTTCATGTGCCTTCTCATTGCTTTTCCCTCGTTCTCACTGCTTTCTCATTACTTTTTCCCCATTTTGTAGTGCCCTCTCCTTGCTTCTTCCTCATTTTTACTGCTTTCTCCTTGCTTTTCCCTTGCTTTTTTTGTGTGTCCTTTTCTTGATTTTCTCGTTTTCACTGGTTTGTATTTGCTTTTCCCCCATTTTTGTGTGCCTTCTTCTTGCTTTTCCCTTATTTTCACTGCTTTCTACTTGCTCTTCCCCCCATTGTTGTGCCTTCTCCTTGTCTTTTCTCATTTTCACTACTTTCTCCAGGGCCTGCAAGAGCCTGAGTGCCCTGTTGGGTGATTAGTCCTGATTGATGATTCTTCGTATGTGTTGCTACGGCCTGCTCTTGTTCTCTAGCTCTCTATTCATGCTCTGTTGGTTTAAAAGATGCCGAAGTAAAAAGGATGTTTCCATTGAGGGTTCACCATAGAAGAGGAATATGTTCTTGAAATTACTTATATTCTGTTCAGGTCTTTCATGTCCAAAACAACAGCGCTACTTACTCTGTGGTACAAGGGGATTGGACTACAGAAAGTCGACCCCCAGAATGTTATCATATAAGAATATTGAGGACAGGATATTGAGGGACAAAATATAGAAAGGTAAGTGCATATGGGGAAGTATAGGTTTACTATTTCTAACTCCACATCTGTATACCTTGAAGATATATGTACCACATAGGTACATAGATGTGGAGTTAGGTATAGGAAATCTAGACTTACTTGCCTGTCGTTATTTGTTTTTCTATTTTTTTGTCCTTGATATTCTGTCCAATCTATATTAAGGGATCAATATTCAAGGTACACATAAATCAAGAGTAATGACACTGTTAAGTAGTGGTCTACGCCAGCTTATTCATACAAGTACCTGTGTAAAGGGGAGACACAGGTACTGGCAAAGCCAATTAGTCTGTGTTGCATTATGATTTATAATATCACCCCAATGGCTGTGCTAATGTTTGTGTAAAGCTGGAGCAAGTGGCCAGATGTTCTTAACAATAGCAGAGGTCTGAGCAGCCAGGTGTGCTCACAGTGTAAGCAGTGTGATCCGGCAGATGCACTCATGGTGTGAGTAGCGGCAGGTAAGACAACCCTCCAAGGGGACGCGATCTGTGAGTAATGTTCTGACAGCAGGGTAGAGTGGTCATGGGTGGAGATTAATTCAGAGACGCCAAGCAATAAGAAAGAAAGCAGTGGCCCAGCAGCAGAGATGAGCAGCGTTTTGTATTAAATGTATGGAGAGTGACTGTACTTTTCTGAAACAAATATTCAATATGTGATGATTGACTTTACCAAGCATGCCTTTAAAATTTATTCCATTGTAAAAGCATATGTGATAAACCCATATGCATGGTAAATTCCCCCCACCCTGAGCCCTGTGCCCTAACACCAGACTCCCCTGCAATCCACCCCACCCCTGCCCTTAAAACTAACCTGACCCTCCACCCTGAGCCCCAAATCCAAAAAACTACCCCAACTCCCAGCCCCCTACCCTTAAAACTACGCCAACCTGCCCTGAGCCCTAAATCCAAAAAAGAAGCCCACCCCCCGGACACCCTGCTCTTAAAATTACCCCAACCACCCCTCTCTGAGCCTTATATCCAATAAACTACCCTGACCCCCTCACCCTGAGCCCTAAAAATGCCCACTCACCCCTAAAAACAACCCAACTCTCCAAACTACCCCAACACCCCCACCCTGAGCCCTAAATCAACACTCCTGTAATCCAACCCGCCCCCTGCCCTTAAAGCTACCTCAATCCCCTTACCCACCCTTCCCTTAAAACTACTGAGATCCCCAGCCCGGAGCCCCAAATCCAAAAAACTACCCTGACCACCCGCTCTGAGCACTAAATCTAGAAAACTACCCCACCCCGCCCTGAGCCCTAAGACCAGCCCACCCCTAAAAACAAACCCTCCACCTTAAACCCGTCTCCAGCCCCACTTCCATCTCCTGATCCTTCTTCTTCCTGCTCCTGATCCATGCCCACCCATCTGCACAGGTAGACTGCTGTCTGAATCCGTACCCGCCCAGCTGCACAACTAGATGTCTGCCTCAACCATGCATATGTGTGGTTGAGGCACATACGTGGTTCAGGCTGACTGCACGCATAAGCGTGCTTCAGGCAATCATTGTTCCACTTGCGGATAAACTGCACGTGTGGCAGAGCCCGCATAGATTAGGCCATTTCCCCTCTCTTAAAGCCACTCCTCTCTTGTATCTACTGCAATTGACCTTGGGGAGTTGAGGTAAGCAACAGAGGGACCAGGACCAGTTCTGGGCTTTCAAAATCTGCCTCCAAGAGCTTCAGCCCCCCAGGGAAATGCCCAGTGGAATAAAAGTCTGTCCTGCCCTGAACACAAAGGGCATGGAACAGAGATGACAGAAGGGGGAGATGACAGGAACAAGAAGAATGTGGGCATCACATTCTACGAGCCATGAAATGTTATAGTCTCTGTATGGTGAAAATGTGAGGGGAGATTTGCACAGTAATCTCAGCTTTCCAAAAGTACTGGTTTAACAAATAACTAGATTGCCTATTAGTTCTCTGTTTTATACTTAGGACCTGAGTTAACACTCAGCAGATGGGTTACTTCATCTTAACGGTGACAGATATCCTGTCCGCCCAAATCTAAATCCCATACTATGTAACTGGATTTCATTTTCTGCAGATGGGATATCTGCCACCCTTGTGATAGAGTATCCCGTCCGCTGAGTTCTAAATCAGGCCTTTAGTCATCCTCTTCCCTGTCACTCTATTTCCTCAATGGATTATACAAACACTCACCAAATAAGCATCAAGCTTGCTTTACCTAATTTTGGTGGTCATTCCAACCCTGGCGGTCGGTGTTAAAGCGGCGGCAAAACCGGCAACAGGCTGGCGGTAAAAAATGTTTAATTCCGACCGAGGCGGTAACCGCCAACAGAGACCGCCACTTTAACACACCGACCGCCACGGCGGTACAAACAAACAGCACTGCGGTCACCGCCAACAGACAGGCGGGAGTCAATGTACCGCCCACAGTATCACAACCTACCAATCCGCCACCTTTTCCGGGGCGGTAGCCCCGCCGATAAAAACACGCCGGAAACAGCCATTTCGAAGGGAAAACGCTCACCTCCATACACCCCATGAGGAATCAGGACAGCATGGAACCCGAACTCCACATACTCCCAGCGATAGTCTTCCTGCTCCTCTACCAGGAGCACGAACGCCGGCGCAGAAGACAACGGTGAGTACTGCACCTACGACACAGGGGAGGGGGGAGGGAAAACATTACGGGGATACACATACGCGACACACCCATCCCCACCCTCACCCACTACAACACACACATCAATGCATAGCAATACATCACAGTTACACCGCCAAACCCCCTGGAAGAATGCAAAGACAAAAGGAAATGATTTTAAACATTGAAATATATTGCAATACTGCCAAAAAATATATATACACATCAAAAACTCTTATATACAGAAATGTACAAGTCAGAGCATTGTAGCAGGCATTGTCCGTGGACCACTGGGCCCAAATCACATGGGCAAAGCCCACACAGGATACCTGACTCTAACGGAGAGAACACTGTAGGGGCATCAGATAGCAAAACTACAGGCACCTCAGGGGGAAGGGAAGGGGGGGCACCTCAGCCAGATGAGTGCACGACGCCAGATCCACGAGGGGCCTCCATGCCCACTGTTCAATCCTGGGGAGTGCAAAGCCACAGTCTCACAAGTCTATACAGTGGGTGGGCTGCCCACTGCTCAATCTTGGGGAGTGCAAAGCCACAGTCTCACAAGTGGACAACAGTCTCCACTGGTTCTGGAGGGGGCCTAGTGCCCAGAGTGCTTCTACCTGTGCAGGACAGAGGTAGTGGATGCATGTCCCCACTGGTTCTGGAGGGGGCCTGGTGCCCAGAGTGCCTCGTGCAGCCCTGCCCGACAAAGATGCGGCCCAGTCCCTGCCGCTCATGGGCCAGCGGTGCCTGCGATGGAGTGGCCAGTTCAGCTGTGCTTGAGACGGCGGTGCCCAGTTCAGCGGTGCTTGAGATGGAGTGCCCAGTTCAGCGGTGCTTGAGATGAAGGGGCCAGTGCAGCGGTGCTTGAGACGGCGGTGCCCAGTTCAGCGGTGCTTGAGATGGAGTGCCCAGTTCAGCGGTGCTTGAGATGAAGGGGCCAGTGCAGCGGTGCTTGAGACGGCGGTGCCCAGTTCAGCGGTGCTTGAGATGGAGTGCCCAGTTCAGCGGTGCTTGAGATGGAGTGCCCAGTTCAGCAGTGCTTGAGATGAAGGGGCCAGTGCAGCGGTGCTTGGGACGGCGGTGCCCAGTTCAGCGGTGCTTCAGATGGAGTGCCCAGTTCAGCGGTGCTTGAGATGAAGGGCCCAGTGCAGCGGTGCTTGAGATGAAGGGGCCAGTGCAGCGGTGCTTGAGACGGCGGTGCCCAGTTCAGCGGTGCTTGAGACGGCGGTGCCCAGTTCAGCGGTGCTTGAGATGGAGTGCCCAGTTCAACGGTGCTTGAGATGGAGTGCCCAGTTCAGCGGTGCTTGAGATGAAGGGGCCAGTGCAGCGGTGCTTGAGACGGCGGTGCCCAGTTCAGCGGTGCTTGAGATGGAGTGCCCAGTTCAGCGGTGCTTGAGATGAAGGGGCCAGTGCAGCAGTGCTTGAGACGGCGGTGCCCAGTTCAGCGGTGCTTGAGATGGAGTGCCCAGTTCAGCGGTGCTTGAGATGAAGGGGCCAGTGCAGCGGTGCTTGAGACGGCGGTGCCCAGTTCAGCGGTGCTTGAGATGGTGTGCCCAGTTCAGCGGTGCTTGAGATGGCGGTGCCCAGTTCAGCGGTGCTTGAGATGGAGTGCCCAGTTCAGCGGTGCTTGAGATGAAGGGGCCAGTGCAGCGGTGCTTGAGATGAAGGGGCCAGTGCAGCGGTGCTTGAGACGGCGGTGCCCAGTTCAGCGGTGCTTTAGATGGAGTGCCCAGTTCAGCTGTGCTTGAGATGAAGGGGCCAGTGCAGCGGTGCTTGAGTCGGCGGTGCCCAGTTCAGCGGTGCTTGAGATGGAGTGCCCAGTTCAGCGGTGCTTGAGATGAAGGGGCCAGTGCAGCGGTGCTTGAGACGGCGGTGCCCAGTTCAGCGGTGCTTGAGATGGAGTGCCCAGTTCAGCGGTGCTTGAGATGGAGTGCCCAGTTCAGCGGTGCTTGAGATGAAGGGGCCACTGCAGCGGTGCTTGAGACGGCGGTGCCCAGTTCAGCGGTGCTTGAGATGGAATGCCCAGTTCAGCAGTGCTTGAGATGAAGGGGCCAGTGCAGCGGTGCTTGAGACGGCGGTGCCCAGTTCAGCGGTGCTTGAGATGGAGTGCCCAGTTCAGCGGTGCTTGAGATGGAGTGCCCGGTTCAGCGGTGCTTGAGATGAAGGGGCCAGTGCAGCGGTGCTTGAGACGGCGGTGCCCAGTTCAGCGGTGCTTGAGATGGAGTGCCCAGTTCAGCGGTGCTTGAGATGGAGTGCCCAGTTCAGCGGTGCTTGAGATGGAGTGCCCAGTTCAGCGGTGCTTGAGATGAAGGGGCCAGTGCAGCGGTTCTTGGGACGGCGGTGCCCAGTTCAGCGGTGCTTCAGATGGAGTGCCCAGTTCAGCGGTGCTTGAGATGAAGGGCCCAGTGCAGCGGTGCTTGAGATGAAGGGGCCAGTGCAGCGGTGCTTGAGACGGCGGTGCCCAGTTCAGCGGTGCTTGAGATGGAGTGCCCAGTTCAGCGGTGCTTGAGATGGAGTGCCCAGTTCAACGGTGCTTGAGATGGAGTGCCCAGTTCAGCGGTGCTTGAGATGAAGGGGCCAGTGCAGCAGTGCTTGAGACGGCGGTGCCCAGTTCAGCGGTGCTTGAGATGGAGTGCCCAGTTCAGCGGTGCTTGAGATGAAGGGGCCAGTGCAGCGGTGCTTGAGACGGCGGTGCCCAGTTCAGCGGTGCTTGAGATGGTGTGCCCAGTTCAGCGGTGCTTGAGACGGCGGTGCCCAGTTCAGCGGTGCTTGAGATGGAGTGCCCAGTTCAGCGGTGCTTGAGATGAAGGGGCCAGTGCAGCGGTGCTTGAGATGAAGGGGCCAGTGCAGCGGTGCTTGAGACGGCGGTGCCCAGTTCAGCGGTGCTTGAGATGGAGTGCCCAGTTCAGCTGTGCTTGAGATGAAGGGGCCAGTGCAGCGGTGCTTGAGACGGCGGTGCCCAGTTCAGCGGTGCTTGAGATGGAGTGCCCAGTTCAGCGGTGCTTGAGATGAAGGGGCCAGTGCAGCGGTGCTTGAGACGGCGGTGCCCAGTTCAGCGGTGCTTGAGATGGAGTGCCCAGTTCAGCGGTGCTTGATATGGAGTGCCCAGTTCAGCAGTGCTTGAGATGAAGGGGCCAGTGCAGCGGTGCTTGGGACGGCGGTGCCCAGTTCAGCGGTGCTTCAGATGGAGTGCCCAGTTCAGCGGTGCTTGAGATGAAGGGCCCAGTGCAGCGGTGCTTGAGATGAAGGGGCCAGTGCAGCGGTGCTTGAGACGGCGGTGCCCAGTTCAGCGGTGCTTGAGACGGCGGTGCCCAGTTCAGCGGTGCTTGAGATGGAGTGCCCAGTTCAACGGTGCTTGAGATGGAGTGCCCAGTTCAGCGGTGCTTGAGATGAAGGGGCCAGTGCAGCGGTGCTTGAGACGGTGGTGCCCAGTTCAGCGGTGCTTGAGATGGAGTGCCCAGTTCAGCGGTGCTTGAGATGAAGGGGCCAGTGCAGCAGTGCTTGAGACGGCGGTGCCCAGTTCAGCGGTGCTTGAGATGGAGTGCCCAGTTCAGCGGTGCTTGAGATGAAGGGGCCAGTGCAGCGGTGCTTGAGACGGCGGTGCCCAGTTCAGCGGTGCTTGAGATGGTGTGCCCAGTTCAGCGGTGCTTGAGACGGCGGTGCCCAGTTCAGCGGTGCTTGCGATGGAGTGCCCAGTTCAGCGGTGCTTTAGATGAAGGGGCCAGTGCAGCGGTGCTTGAGATGAAGGGGCCAGTGCAGCGGTGCTTGAGACGGCGGTGCCCAGTTCAGCGGTGCTTGAGATGGAGTGCCCAGTTCAGCTGTGCTTGAGATGAAGGGGCCAGTGCAGCGGTGCTTGAGACGGCGGTGCCCAGTTCAGCGGTGCTTGAGATGGAGTGCCCAGTTCAGCGGTGCTTGAGATGAAGGGGCCAGTGCAGCGATGCTTGAGACGGCGGTGCCCAGTTCAGCGGTGCTTGAGATGGAGTGCCAAGTTCAGCGGTGCTTGAGATGGAGTGCCCAGTTCAGCGGTGCTTGAGATGAAGGGGCCACTGCAGCGGTGCTTGAGACGGCGGTGCCCAGTTCAGCGGTGCTTGAGATGGAGTGCCCAGTTCAGCAGTGCTTGAGATGAAGGGGCCAGTGCAGCGGTGCTTGAGACGGCGGTGCCCAGTTCAGCGGTGCTTGAGATGGAGTGCCCAGTTCAGCGGTGCTTGAGATGGAGTGCCCGGTTCAGCGGTGCTTGAGATGAAGGGGCCAGTGCAGCGGTGCTTGAGACGGCGGTGCCCAGTTCAGCGGTGCTTGAGATGGAGTGCCCAGTTCAGCGGTGCTTGAGATGGAGTGCCCAGTTCAGCGGTGCTTGAGATGGAGTGCCCAGTTCAGCGGTGCTTGAGATGAAGGGGCCAGTGCAGCGGTGCTTGAAACGGCGGTGCCCAGTTCAGCGGTGCTTGAGATGGAGTGCCCAGTTCAGCGGTGCTTGAGATGAAGGGGCCAGTGCAGCAGTGCTTCAGACGGCGGTGCCCAGTTCAGCGGTGCTTGAGATGGAGTACCCAGTTCAGTGGTGCTTGAGCTGAAGGGGCCAGTGCAGCGGTGCTTGAGATGAAGGGGCCAGTGCAGTGGTGCTTGAGATGGCGGTGCCCAGTTCAGCGGTGCTTGAGATGGAGTGCCCAGTTCAGCGGTGCTTGAGATGAAGGGGCCAGTGCAGCGGTGCTTGAGACGGCGGTGCCCAGTTCAGCGGTGCTTGAGATGGAGTGCCCAGTTCAGCGGTGCTTGAGATGAAGGGGCCAGTGCAGCGGTGATTGACATGGCGGTGCCCAGTTCATCGGTGCTTGAGATGGAATGCCCAGTTCAGCGGTGCTTGAGATGAAGGGCCCAGTGCAGCGGTGCTTGAGATGAAGGGGCCAATGCAGCGGTGCTTGAGACGGCGGTGCCCAGTTCAGCGGTGCTTGAGACAGCGGTGCCCAGTTCAGCGGTGCTTGAGATGGAGTGCCCAGTTCAGCGGTGCTTGAGATGGAGTGCCCAGTTCAGCGGTGCTTGAGATGAAGGGGCCAGTGCAGCGGTGCTTGAGATGGCGGTGCCCAGTTCAGCGGTGCTTGAGATGGAGTGCCCAGTTCAGCGGTGCTTGAGATGAAGGGGCCAGTGCAGCGGGGCTTGAGATGGCGGTGCCCAGTTCAGCGGTGCTTTAGACGGCGGTGCCCAGTTCAGCGGTGCTTGAGATGGAGTGCCCAGTTCAGCGGTGCTTGAGATGAAGGGGCCAGTGCAGCGGTGCATGAGACGGCGGTGCCCAGTTCAGCTGTCCCGGCCATGGCGGGGTGCTCATTTGCCACCTGTCCTGTGGCTGGCGGGGCCCTCCTGCCCATCTGTCCTGTGGCTGGCGGGGCCCTGCTGGGCAGCTCTGCCGGGGCTGTTGGTGGCCTCCTGCCCACCTGGGATGGGGCTGGCGGGGCCCTCCTGGCCAGCTGGGCTGATGGCGGTGTTGTCGGGCGTGCTGCCCTTCCCAGCCTTCCCTGATCGCCTGTGGCCCTTCCCCACCTTGGGCGGTATGCCAGCTGTCTCCACACTCCCTGCCGGAGCCCTGGTAGGGGTTTTAGTCCCTGGTGTTTTCACCCTCTCCCGCCAGCCACTGCCTATCTTGGGATGTTTCTCCGGGGGTGGGCTGCCCGTGCCTTGGCTTCGCACCAAACTGGCTGCCCTGGTGGGTGGGGCACTCCACTGTCCATGGCAGACTTTGATAACAGGGGCCGATTTTGTCGTGGCTGAGGTGCTGACTGTAGTCTTACGACATGGACGGGGTGGGGGAGTTGGTGGAAAGAGGTTGAGTTTTGACAGGAAAAACTTTTTGGGAGCAGTGGGACGGGTAGGTGTAGTGGGTATGGGAGTGGAGGAAGAGGTTGTGGTTGTAGGAGGTGTAAGTCTGGTGGCTTTGGGTGCAGGTGCTTGGGCTGGAGGCTGTCGTGAGGTGGATGGCTGTTGGGTGGGTGGCTGCCTGCGTTTTTGTATCTTGGAAGGGGGGGCACAGACACACTGGGAGAGGACAAAGGGGACGTGTAAATGGCCGTGGGGGTGGTGACTGCACGTGTGCGGGGTGTTCTGGTGTGTGTGCTGCTGAGGGACGTAGTGGCTGAAGATGTTGTGCATGCAGGTGTGAACGGAGAGGTGACATGGAGGGAGGAGGGAGACATGGAGGAGGGGGACACAGTGGAGGCAGTGGGTGTTGGTATGTCTGTATGTGGATGTTGCTTGTGTGACTGCCTGTGGGATGTGTGGTGCTTATGTCTGCCTGAGCTTCCCTTGGGTGTTGAGGTGTGTGCAGGCTGGTCTGATAGTGTGTCTGGGATAGGCAGAGGTACAGGTGATAGGGTATGGGTGGAGGAAGTTGGAGGGGGGAGGCTAGAGACAGGGACAATGGCTGCCATCAGTGCCGAGGACAGAGTCTGGAACGATCGCTGAAGGGCCGCCTGACCAGAATGAATGCCCTTCAGGTATGCATTACTCTGGTGCACCTCCCTTTCTACACCCTGGATGGCATTCAAAATGGTAGACTGCCCAACAGTGAGCGTCCTCAGGAGGTCAATGACCTCCTCACTGAGGGCAGCAGGGGTGACTGGGGCAGGGCCTGAGGTGCCTGGGGCGAAGGAGATGCCCACCTTCCTGGGTGAGCGGGCACAGGCCAAACGCTGAGGGGCTGCTGGGAGGGCGGTGCTGGTGCGGTGGGTGGCGGCTGTACCTGTTGTTGCAGGGGGCACAGATGTTGGCGCCACCACAAGGGAGCTCCCTTCAGAGGACGAGTCGGTGTCACTGATGTCTGCCCGAGTCCCCGCTGTGGAGCTCCCCTCGCCCTCCGTCCCACTGGTGAATTCAGAGTCCGTTGTGTGGCCCTGCATGGCCATGTGGGATGCAGCTCCCTCGTGCTCCGATGCCACTTCTCCTCCGCCTGATGATGCTAATGCACACATGAACAGGAAGACCACAAAAAAGGGGGGGGGAAACAGAATATAGACATGTTGAGTGCATGCATTGGCGACACCGTTGGCGGACAGGACAGACACAGAAGCCCCCTGCACTACGCCGCGCACTTGGGGTCGACTACTCAATCCCTGGGACATGGCCTACAAGCCTATGGACGACATCTGCACACATAGATGACACAGGGCCATGAATAGCTGTACTTGGCACCCTACAGAGGTGGGGGGCGGGGGCACAGGGCCATGCCTTACGGAGGGGCCTAGCCTACAGAAATCGCCCTGGCCTAGGGATACCCACAGCCCTCCTCCCCCACCCAGACACCTCCACTGCGCGCAAAGTCAGCAGAATGAGAGTGTACTCACCCCCTTGTGTCTGCTGTGATGCCCTCACGCGCCCATCCAAATCGGGGTAGGCCACCGCCAGGATCCGGGACATCAGGGGGGGTCAAAGTCTGACTGGCACCCCTCCCACGTTGGGAGGCCATCCCCAGCTGAGCCTCCGCCGTCTTCCTGCTCCAGCGGCGGATGTCCTCCCATCTCTTCCGGCAGTGGGTGCCCCATATGTGGTGAACCCCCAGGGTCCGGACGTCCATAGCGATGGCACGCCAAATATTGATCTTCTGGTGGGCGCTGACCTATATGAAATGTACAGGGGGAGAAGAATAGTCATTACCTTCTGCACCCTCAATGTGAGTGGCCCCCCATCCCTACACTTGCCATGTGGCACATGCTCTCACCGTCGTTTGATGCATGCCTCAATCGCTCCCCTTCCAACCATCTTTCATCCACCCCACTCAACACAGGCATAGCCCATACAGCATGCTCCCAGTGTATTTACCTGTTTGTCTGGAGGACCATAGAGTAGCGCGTACTGGGGGAGGACCCCATCCACAAGTTTCTCCAACTCCTCTGCAGTGAAGGCAGGGGCCCTTTCCCCAGTCGCATGAGCCATTGTCTCTTCCAGACCGAGGTCACAGCAGCACTTGCAGTGTAGGTCCTCTCCTGTCGAAGATCAGGTATCGAGTGATTAAGCAAATAGAAAATGGCGGTCACGTCCACGGCGGTGCGTACCGCGACCGCCGGGGCACATCGTCATTGGCTCCTGAGACCCATAGGGTTCAATGTTAACCAATGCTGCATTGCGCCGCGGTCTTCGACCGCCTACCGCCATGGTGTACAACGCCAGCGCAGTTACCTCACATCCCATTGTCGCACTTTACAGGTCAGGCAGCCGCCATTTCATGGGCCCACATAGCTTACTTTTTACTGCGTCACACATACCTAGGCCTTGCATCAACACTCATACAAGCCATTCTATGGATTAAGAATCGTGTTCTGTGCAAGCTGTGGTTATGTACCTGTGGGTTGATTGACTCTGTGCTCGCTGTTGTCCTTCATAGGCACCGTCCGCTGGGACATGGGAGGAGATGGAGGCATCTTCCGGTGTACAGACCGCTGGTGGACCTGTCGACAATGGAGGAGAGACATGTCATACTGACATACAGGCTTGACCGTGCCACTATTCAGGAACTGTGTGCCCAGCTGGAGCCAGACCTGATGTCAGCTATCCGCCAACCCACAGGAATCCCCCCTCAAGTGCAGGTGCTGTCAGTGCTCCATTTCCTAGCAAGTGGGTCATTTCAAACAACAGTGGCCATATCATCAGGGATGTCCCAGCCTATGTTTTCCAAGGTGTTGTCCAGAGTGTTGTCTGCCCTGCTGAAACACATGCGGAGCTACATCGTTTTCCCTGAGGTGGGGGATTTGCCTACAGTGAAGGGTGATTTCTATGCCCTTGGACATATCCCCAACATCATAGGTGCCATTGATGGGACCCATGTGGCTATGGTCCCCCCCCCACAGGAGTGAACAGGTGTACAGAAACCGGAAGAGTTATCATTCCATGAATGTCCAGATGGTATGTTTGGCAGACCAGTACATCTCCCATGTTAATGCCAAGTTCCCTGGCTCAGTGCATGACGCGTACATCATGCGGAATAGCAGCATCCCTTACGTGATGGGGCAACTCCAGAGGCACCGTGTGTGGCTAATTGGTGACTCTGGTTACCCCAACCTGTCATGGCTACTGACCCCAGTGAGGAATCCCAGGACAAGGGCAGAGGAACGCTACAATGAGGCCCATGGGCGAACTAGGAGGGTGATCGAGCGGACCTTCGGTCTCATGAAGACCAGGTTCCGCTGCCTCCATATGACAGGTGGAGCCCTATTCTACTCACCAAAGAAGGTGTGCCAGATCAACGTGGCCTGCTGTATGCTTCACCACCTGGCTTTGCGACGACAGGTGCCTTTTCTGCAGGAGGATGGTCCAGATGGTGGTGTTGTAGCAGCTGTGGAGCCTGTGGAGAGTGAAGACGAGGAAGCCGAAGAAGATGACATAGACAACAGGAACACAGTAATACAGCAATATTTCCAATGACACACAGGTAAGAATACACACCGGCATACTACATGTACTTAAACACTACTACCTCTCTACTGTCTGTCGTTTTCACCCAGTGTACGGTAACTGAGTTGTGACTTTCCCTTCCTATTTTAGAGATGTGGGCCCCACTGTGTGACATCTGCTTTGTTTCCCCATGGACTACAGCTGTGTGACATTGGTATGTTGACATCACAATGTAAATAAGCATTTTGGCACAGTAATGTCTAATACATTTGTTCAAAATCACAGCCAGACTCCTGATTATTTTGTATAATAACTGTGTTTTTTATTAAAGTGCTCTATATTGGAGGGTGGTTGCAAATTGGTGAGGGGTGATGGTGGAGGAATGGCAGAGTCCAGACTATTAGTATCACAGGTGCATTGTCCAAATGCCTGTGGAAAGTGGAGCTGGGGCAGTTTAAGGATGGACAGGGTGACAATGTGGGACAGTGGGATGACAATCAGGGTGGTATCCTTTCCTGGCGGGGGTCTTGGCATCTTACTCTGTCTTCTTCCTGGATCTCAGGGACCGCTTGCGGGGTGGTTCTCCTTCTGCAGGGGGTGGGGTGCTGGTGGCCTGGTGGTCCTGTGGCGGGGCCTCCTGTCCACTAGCGCCGGCGGAGGTGGTAGGCAGTTCTTGGTCCATGCTAGTGTCAGGGGCCCTTTGTGGTGCCACAGTGTCCCGCAATGTGGTGACTACCAGATTCAGCACCCCTACGATGGTGCCCAGGGCGGAAACTGATGGTTCGCAGTTCCTCCCTGAACCCCAAATACTGGTCCTCCTGCAGGCGCTGGGTCTCCTGAAACCTGGCCAGTACCGTCGCCATCGTCTCCTGGGAATTATGGTACTCTCCCATGATGTTGGAGAGGGCCTCATGGAGACTGGGTTCCCTGGGCCTGTCCCCCCTCTGTCGCACAGCAGCCCTCCCAGTTCCCCTGTTTCCCTGGGCCTCTGTCCCTGGACCGTGTGCCCACTGCCACTGCCCCCAGGTCCCTGTTGTTGTTGGGGTGGTGGGTTAACCTGGGTGCCCTGTAGTGGTGGACAGAGGTATGGGCCCGCTGGGTGGGTGCTGTGCTGGTGTTCCCAGAAGGGGGAAGGTCTGCTGTGGCCTGTGGCTGTCTGAGGGGAACCGACTGTCCCGAGGTCCCCGATGGGCCGGGCTGGTCATCTAGATCCAGGTCGGCAGAGCTGCTGTCATCACTGTGGGCCTCTTCTGGGGGTGGAGTGGACATTTGGGGACCCTCCTGCGCGGTGACGTTGCGTTAGGGTCCTGCAGGGGTATAAAACCATGATTATTGCATCTGTGTGTGCCATGGTGTGCAATGGGTTGGTGCCTGTGTACCCCAGTGCTTGCATTCCTGTGTGGGGGCTTTTGTGACAGTGGTTTGGGGGGGGGAGGTGGATATGTGCAGTGGGCATGCTTTGGTGATGGGTGTCCATGCTTTGTGGTCGCATGCAGGGCTTGGTGTTGGGATGGGTGGGTTGTGATGGTGAGATATTTGCAAGGAGTAGGAGTGATGGGGGTGAGGGTGAGGGTGGGGTTATGAGTTGGCATGCTGGTGGGGTGGGGGGGATGAAGTAGTGAAGATGAGACTAACCAGAGTCCATTCCTCCAGATACTCCGCTGAGGACCTCAGGAAGCAGGATCGCCAAGACCTGCTCCTCCCATGTTGTAAATTCTGGGGGAGGAGGTGGGGGTCCGCCGCCAGTACTCTGCACTGCAATGCGGTGTCTGGATACCACGGAACGCACCTTCCCCCGTAGGTCGTTCCACCACTTCCTGATGTCATCCCGATTTCTTGGGTGCTGTCCCACAGCGTTGACCCTGTTGACTATTCTGCCCCATAGCTCCATCTTCCTGGCAATGGAGGTGTGCTGCACCTGTGATCCGAATAGCTGTGGCTCTACCCGGATGATTTCCTCCACCATGACCCTGAGTTCCTCCTCCGAAAACCTGGGGTGTCTTTGCGGTGCCATGGGGTGGTGTAGGTGATGTGTGGGGTGGATTGTGTGGTGCTAAGTGTGGTGATGTGTATTGGTGTGTTGTGTGAAGTGCGTGGTAATAGTGCTGGGTGATGGTGATATGCGCGTCTGGGTGCTCGGTTCTCTATTTCTCTGTGCGTGGTCCCGATTTTTTAGGAGTGGGGGTTTGTGGGTGATGTGGGTGTGTGTTTTATATTTAATTGGGTGTGTGGGAGTGGTGTGCGTATGTGTATCAGGTGTGTGTATTTGGAATTGTCCAATGTGGCTGTGTTTTGTAAGTGTGTGTGTATTTTGAACGCGGCGGTGTGTACCGCCAATGGAATACCGCGTTTGAAAGACCGCCGCGTGGAATCGTGGGTCGTGATAGTGTGGGCGTATTTCTGTTAGCGTGACGGTTTCGGTTTGGTTATCGCATGTTTCTCGCTGGCCTTTGGTGTGGCGGACTTCTGTGGGTGTCTGTATTTTGGCGGTTTCCGTGTTGTGGGTCAGAATGACCGTGGCGGTTTACCGCGCCCGCGGCGGTATGTTGGCGGTCTTCTGACAGCGGTATGCACCTTTTACCGCCAATGTTGGAATGACCACCTTTATCTTATAACTTTCCACCAACAGTCATGTATGTAGGAATACACCCCTTAAAACTTCCAACAGTAGAGAAGATGAGAGAGAGTGGGAGTGAGACATGTAAGCACTGAAAACAATGAAGAATAGGGTTTGATGCAATAGATATCACTGGTAGAAAAATTAAATAATTACTAGCCTCTAACCACCAGTACTTTTACTGACTCTCTAAGGACAGGTTTAAGAAGAGCCCTGTGACTACAACCTTTAGGCATGGAAACAAAGAACCATTCAAAAGATGCCAATAATTCTCATCTCATTATTTGCTCTCATTTTCAGGACATGGGAGAGGGTACTTCCATTGCCCACTGCATTGGACACTCAGGAACAGTTTGCTCCACAGTGGCGATCTCTGCAGATAACCAAGGCATTAGTGTAACTCTCAACCAAAAACACTCTGATTGGGCCCTTTATATTGCTCAGTGCTCCATCTCAATCCCCTAAGCCTATTAGATTTACCTTACATTTGGATCAGTCCTCCTTCTCACCGTGCCTGACTTACCCCAGAATGGGCCTCTGCCAGATATCTGCTCTTCTGTACAGTTCCCTCAGGATGAGAGCCACCTAGGCAGAAGAAAAACTCTATACCCTTACTGTTTTACTCTCATTCCTCTATCCATTCCTCATAAATCTTTCCCTCTAGGGTATGTCTGCCATATCTATGGCGGTAGTGAATCACAAGTTACTGGAGTCCTTCTTCTATCATAGCTAACTTGCAGTCTTTAACCAAAACTGAAGAAGGAGCCTACCGTGAACGTCAGAAGAGACATCACATACCATTAATCCTTTACTTTCACTCACACACGCATGCATGCTAACACATACACAACCATTCACAAATACACACACTCTCACTTTAACATGTTCTCAGCCACAAGCATGCACACACAACATATATTTAAAAGCATTTTTTACTTACCTTAGCTGCCAGGAAGGGTCATTATTCAAGCTAATTGTAATACATAGTTTATTACAGTAATAGTGAATTCTAGTATATTCTATAATGTTATTCACTATTTCTGTAATAATAAATTGTCAGAAAACAAGGAAAGCGGAGCCGCAATTGACGTTCATAAGGACGAGATCTTCTTGTGTTCTTGACACTGATTTTATCACCTTTGAGGCCACGGGTCACAAAGGCAGTGCCAGGTGTCGCAAGAGGCAAACCAGAGGTCACAGCTGCGACCCCTGGCAACCCCTAAATGATGTCCATGGAACCTACTCTCTCCTCTGTATTGACTGCTTATACGTGTAATAGCAGAAGATTGACTGTTTCCCCTACTCACTAGCTGCTAACTTCACCATCTCATGCGAACCCTTACAACTAACTTATCATGATATCCCCCCCAAGCAAGTATGTAACTCAACTAATGCTTTAGTTCATGAAGGAATATGTAACTACTCTTTAACCTGTTGCCCTCTCACAAATCCAAAAGCGTAATATAAAATGTTTCTTGCATACAATTGTCCCACCTTTGTGCATCTGGAACAAAAACCCATTCCTGCAAAATCATCAATTCATGAGTGCAGCAAAAAACATCAAACACAAACACCTCAAAATCTGTTGCAGAAACTCTCACAGCAAATCAGTACAACAGCTCCCACAGAGGAAAATGTAGAACAGACCTTTTATTCGTTTAAGAAATACAACACTTTTACCCTAACTACTCCTGTGCCTCAACCACTTTCCCACATATCCAAAATCATCTATCGAACGAAACTGACTAGAACTCCCTCTCCCTTCTTCAAAGTTGAACCAAATATCTCACTGTACAATAAAGGGAAAACCATGGTTTAAACACCTGAGGAAAACATTCAACATTTCAATACAATTTTCAACCTGTTTCTGGGGAAACAAGGAGAAGAACTCAGACATCATTACTCGAGTAGCCTCCTGCAAGGCATGCAACCACCAGATGCAGCCTGCCTGCCCATCAAAGCATTACTTTTCGTCCTGTCCCCTGTCAACCCCTATCAGATCCATTCTCTGCCCTTAATCTACTTATACTCAAACTATCTGAATCTTCAAAAAGTTATCTGCAGTCTCCCAGATGCTCACATCCCTGCTGTCCAAAAGGTCCTCACCTCACCTAAACTGGATCAGACAAGACTCTCATTGGAAACATGTACCAGATGCCGTCCTACAACCAACAGGATTCCTTTACTGTTACTCACTACATAGATAGATCATCCAACTCATCATCTCTAGAACACCAGACTCTTCAAAACAAAGGACCTCACAACCCTCCTTACAATAAGCCTCACGCTAACTCCCAAAGGACTTCATAAGACAGCCCACAAATTAACAATTGCCCTCAAGCATCCTTAGAGGTTCCCTGGGATGGAATAGATTCCCTTCTTGTGGAAATGAAGACCCTCTTCGCAGACCTGGAGAAAACCCGGTCAACAGAATATTTAATTGAAAATCAAGTAAATTTATCATGCCTTCACTGCCAGCAGTACTCCTCTAAGATGCTGATTCTTTCTAAAACCTCCATGAAACAACGGACCACCTCAACATAAGAGAGTCTGCCCTGACTAAAATCAGCATAATCTTTCTTCCTTTAGAACATAACCCACAATCCCGCACAATCAGTCTACTCTGAAGAAGAATCTGATATCCCTTCAACCCTGGACCAAAGGAAAACAAAAACAACCAAACTGCAACTCCAAAAGAAGCCACCTGCATAACTTCATAAAAATTCACACATCAGCAATGGCTTGCTCCCTCATCAGTACTCAATCAAATGCCTATTGTACAACGGAAAGTCAGTTTTCAAAAAACACAAACGAGATCTTAGGCATTATCAATAACAAGAACTCAAACCTTCTATTACTTCACAGAGATGTGGCTAAATGAGGCTTCACCAAAGTGTTCTTGAACTCCTAACCCCACAGGAATTCTCAATCATCAACCTTGCCCACACTGAGAAATTAGAGCATAGAATGGCAATCATCCTCGAAAACTGGAACACATATGATGCCTATACCCTCTAGTGCTAAACCTGGAGAACATACATACAGAGGGGAAAAATACAAAATACTAATTCTGTTGCAAAAGTGGCACATGTTAGTTTACAGATCAGCATAAAAATGTCCATAAAAAACTATTCAAGGTACTTAAATATTTCACAATACCCCACTGATTTCCCTAGCAAACAAAAAAACCTTAGAACAACTGCAAAAGCTCTTCTTCAAAGAAACAATCAACAACATTGAAGCCTCTCTATCATTGACTCCTACTTCTGCAGTCACATTGACCCTATCCAGAAATCCCCAGTCACCTGATCAGAGTTCAATAAAATCAAATAACCATAGCTGTGCAACCCCCAAATATCTCCACAATTATGAACCAGTATTCAACCTACGCATGATAACTAGGTACCTTGAAAGCTGTGTCAAAAATAGCAACTAAAACAATTAATTGACAAAAACAACCTTCTGGATGACTCACAGTCAGGCTCCATGCCTGGCTGTAGCACAGAGACCACTATGCTTCAAACTGTCACTGATGCACCCTTATTGTGGGCAAAGGTGAATCTTGGCTCATCATTCTCCACAATATGTCTGCAGCTTCAACACTGTCAACCTCCTTTCTCCTGAACATTCTATGTGAAAGGATAGGCATAAGATCAATGGTTCTCAGTCGTTCCCTTCATACCTCAGCAACCACTCTGAATCCATAAAAATCATGTATTTAAAGGCTTTGAGTGTCTTATTAAAAAAGTCTACATCTCCCTTCACTTCTACCCGAAGATACTAAGTTGTGCATAACGGTATCCTTGCCAAGAGACAAGAGGGCCCGTTTATGCTGCCATGCTACACCAGGAAAGGGCAAAATGCACCATATCTAGAAGATATGGCGCATTTCTGTCCTTTCCCCCTGCGCTGGTGCACACAATGCTGTATAGCACCAATGCAGGCACCCTTGCACCACAACTTCCTGCACAAAAGCAATCATAAGAGGTGCTTTCCTCTTTCTATGTGTGTTGCAGAATGCATCTGGAGTTCTTTCCTCTGCCCCCACAGATGGTTCTGAAATATTCTCCCTACCTGCCCACATCCTAAGATGTCTGAAGTGACAAACGTCTGGTGTCAAGTTCATTGTGTATGTGCGGAGGCACTCCTTTGAAATGTAAGTAGAGCAGCCAAGAGCTCCACCCTCCCGTCCTGACAGGATGGGTGTTAGACCTTGCATCTTTGCCGTGGCTTCCCTCTAACTTTTTGCCTTCACTCCTCAAATTTTTGCTGAACTTGTTTTTGTTGGCTGTAGCACTCTTTGCACTTTACCACTGCTAATCAGTTCTAAAGTGTTAGTGCTCTCTCCTAAAAACATGGTAACGCTGGCCTATACCCAAATGACGTAATTAATGTACTTATAGATCTCTAGTAAAGTAGTCCGTCAAATTAGATGCTAGTAGTGGGCCTGCACTACTAATTGTGCCACGCAATTAGGTAGCCTTTTAAATATGTGTCAAGCCTGCCATTACAGAGCCTGAGTGTGCAGTTTAAACTGCCATTTTGACCTGGAAAAATAAACCTTTTGCCAGGAAAAAAATTAATTTTTAATACATATGTCATCCTTCTAAGGTAGGCCCTGGACAGTGCAGAGGGTAGGGTGCAAATGCATTTAAAAAATTTAAGTTTTGCATGTCCTGGTAGTGAAAAAACTATTAAATTGTTTTTTTTTAATCTACTGCAAGGCATATCCGTCTCATAGGATAGCTTTCAAATTGCCTTAACTCATTTTATAAGTGTAATTTCCAAATGGAAAGAGGTGACCGGATCATGTTTAATATCTCTCGAATCATAATTTAATATCCTAACTTACAATTCTGAAAATGCCACTTTTAGAAGATGTTCTTGCCTTAGTCATTTGATGCCTGCAACCTGTTTCTAGGTCACATGACTGGGTGTGGTTGACAGGCTTTGTGAATTCTTCCTACATAGCCACACACAATGGGAGCTTAGGTGTGACTGGAGGGGCCACCAGCAGTAGGATGGGAGGGGGCACTGAGGCACAGCCCCACTTACACTTGAATAGGCTGTGTCTTACCTCCACACAAAGGGCTGCCTACCCCCTATAGCTATTCTGGAGCCAGGAAGGCAGCGCATCTGTGCATTTCAAAGGCATGCCTCTAGAAGCTTCTCCCTACTTCAAAGGCACAACTGTGTATAAAATAAGGGCCTCGAGCACCAACTCTTCAGTAATATTCTGGAACTGACAGGGGAAAAAGGACTGCTGTGCTGCTACAAGGACAACCACTCTGCTGGACTGCTGCTCTAAAGTACCTGCTGCCCTGCTGTGCCTACCTTCTGCCTGCTCCCCTCTTGCCTGGGGAAAAAGAACTGGACCTGCAACTTCATCCTGAACCCAGGACCCCAGAGTGATTCAAAGGGCTAGTCTGCTGGCCTCCTGATGTGAGGCTCAGGAACACAAAAGTCTCCCCAGCCAGCTCCTGAATCCAGCTGGAGCAAGTTCCTTGCCCCCAAGTGGTGCCTCTCAGGTCCTGGACACTTGACTTGTTTCACAGGTTCTTTAAATCAGGCTTTTGGGCTCATCTCGACCGCAAATGGGCCCATTCACACCAGAACCACCCTACTCACTATCGAATTTAGCTTGAGATGCTGCCAGCTTGTCTCTTTGCACCGAAAAGTATCAATTGTCTGCGAAGGAACACCGCCATGAAATGCTAGGCTGCCAACTCACAGCACTCAACCTGCTCTTTGTGCCATGCTGACCACCCCCTGTGACCCTCTCCAGCATGAATGAAACACCTGGCACTAAACTTGAGAAGGTTAAAGATTCAGCAGGACTAATCTGGGACTGTATTCAACTCACACCCCATCATGGTGAGCTTGAATTTTAGACTTTGACCCAGTCTACAGAGACCAAATAGCCACGGTTCCTGCTTTTAGGCTCTATTTTACAGTTTATTCCTTAAAAATTCATAACTCTGGTTCTACTGATTTCATTTTTGTTGTTTTAGTCTTGTTAACCTGGTATGGGATCTTTGTGTGCGGTATTGTCTCTGTTTTTCTGTTTGAAGTGTTGCACAAATACTTTACTGATTGGATTTTGTGGTTTCGGCCTTGTTAACCTGGTGTGCGATCTTTGCGGTGATGCTTTCTCTGTTTTTCTGTTTGAAGTGTTGCACAAATACTTTACATTGTCTCTAAGATAAACATGGCTGCTCTGTGTCAAGCTACCAGGGGGTTGAGCACAGGTAAATTTGGGGGTTGCTCGTGCCTCACCCTGACTAGGACTGTGGTTGCTGCTTGGCGAGGGCTCACACCCCAGTCAACCAATAACCCAATTTCCAACATTGGTGATCAGCTGTGAGGCTAGGACTTGTGCAGTGTCATACAGAGATTTGGTGACAACTATCATCCCATATCTAAGACCAATTCAACTTTTGATTTTTCCCTGATTGGCCTTTTGTTTAAAATGAATTCCTTCCTACTGATTCTGTGATGTATGTGGCCTCACCTGCAAAGATGGAGTTTGAGCTTGTCATCCTGGAGAGTTATGCTGAGGCCCACCAGTTGCCATTCGCAACAGATGACCAGGAGAATGAGGATGATGTGGAGGGATCAGAACAGAACTTGCAGGAGGTTCTTGGAATGCAGTCTGCTGTGTAGGAAGCAGTGTGTTCTATTACAACCTGACCCCAGAGGAACGGGTCGAAAGGAAAGCACAGAGAACAACAGCTGGGCACAGTCAACATCAAGATTGAGGAAAAGAGACTGACCATGGAGGCAGAACAGAGGAAACTGGCCATGGAGGAAAGAATTTCCTTGGACCATTTTTGGCTCATGAGAGGAGCCTTAATGAACTGCACATCTAGGCCAAACAGACAGAGTACAGCAGTGATGGTAGCAGCATTTTATACATGGCACTCTACAGACAAGAGGGTCCATATTCCCAAAGGTCTAGGGCCTTATGTTGTTGTAGGAGACAATATTAACAAGTGGTTTGAGGCTTATGAGATTGCCTTACAGATGCACAAGAACCTTGAAGAGGAGTGGAGGGCTAGTCTGTGGAGGAATGTTCCTAGTGAAGGGCGAGATACCCTACTGGCCCTAGAAAAGCGTGGCAGAATGAGGTAAAAGAAGCCCTTGTCAGGAATTATGGTCTAACCCTAGAGAAGTATCGACAAAAGTTTAGGTGCAGTCAGAAAATTTTCCAGCAGAACTGGGAGGATTTTGAGGATTCTTTTTGCAAGGCACTTGATGGTTGGGTTAAGGGAAGTGAAGTACATTATCACCAGGAGCTGTACAATTTGATTACAATGGAGTACATGATCATTGTCTTGTTTGCAGATCTGCACCAACACCTGATTGACAGTAAGCTTTCTGACCCCAGGGAGCTTGCTAAGAAAACAGACCCCTGGGTCACCCCCGGGAGCTTCTTAAGAAAGCAGACAGCTGGGTCACCACTAGGGTCCCCAAGAAGGTACCTGGGACTGATCAGGAAAAGAGTGGGCAAGGTCCCCATCAGAAGAACGGGGGGGAGATAAACATAAAAACTAGGAGTTCTCAAAAGAGGGCCAAACTAGTTCTAAGTGTCAGGACTACCAATGCCTACTTGAGCATAAAAAGAAATAATTCCCTAACAGTAAGTCATCAGGGAAGGTACTCCCAAGTGTTATCAGTGCCAAAAGCAATGGCACTTCAAAGAGGATACCAAGTTTCCCAAGCGAGTACAGCCCTCCACCAGTGGCCAGTCCCTGGGATTGGCTAGGGTAGCACTTGGGGAGGCAATTTTCCCAGATAGTGTAGGGGACAGTGTAGAGTTTACCCTAGTGCCCCTGGGTGAAGGAGAGATAGTGTGGAAAACTCACATGTCTAGTAATACTAGAAAATACAGGCAGTGGGTCACCCTCAAAGGGCAGAGGGTGGGGGCTCTGAGAGACACTGGAGACAGCATGACAAGTGTCAGATATCATTTGGTGACCTCAGAGCAGGTATTTCATAAAGCAAGTTGTTGCAGCTGACAACCATGAGAGCCACTGCCCAGTGGCTCCAGTTCCCTTTGAGTAGGTGTATGGGAGGTGTCTCAGGTTCCTTGATGGTATCTGTGAGTCCATCCATGTTTATGGATTGTCTGCTTGGCAATGACCTGGTGCACACCATCTGGAAAAAGGCAGAGCTCAGTTCCCACATGGAGATGCTAGGGTTGCCTGAGTGGCCGTGCCTGACTAACCACATGATCCCTGGCTTCCTTTGAGTCAGAAGGATGTGGAGCCAGGATGAACCCACTTTTATAGGCCTCAAATGAGGAGGGCCTTACATACTTTCTGCAGGACTAGTGCTACCTGTCAGGCCAGTAGCAAGCCAGGGGGGAAGCACAGGACTCCCCTTCAACCTCTTCCTGTTATTGGCACCTCCTTTGAAATGGCTTGCATCAACATTGTAGGGCCAATGGATCCCAAGACAGCCATGGGCAACAGGTTATTCGTGCTCTTGGCGGACCACGCTGCCCAGTACCATCAGGCTAGCCTTCTCAGAACAGTGAATGTGCCTGCAGTGGCCAGGACACTGTTGGGAATCTTTACCCATGTGGGATTCCCCAAGGAGGTGGTGTCAGACCATGGTACCAATTTCATGTCAGGATACATTAAGGCCATGTGGAAGGCGTGTGGAGTAACCTACAAGTTTTCCACTCCTTACCACCCTCAAACTAATGGGCCTTTTGATCGTTTCAACAGGATCCTAAAAGGCATGATTATGGCCCTGCCAGATTCCATGAGGCAGAAGAGGGACATCCACCTGTCACACCTTTTATTTGCCTACAGGGAGGTACTGCAGAATAGGGTTGGCTTCAGCCCCTTTGAACTTGTGTATGTGTGAGGAGATGCCTCTTTTTGACATGTTTAGCCCCCACATTTTGCCTGATGTATGATTTCGCCTAAAGATTGTAGTGCCCAGGGCCCCTGCTAATCAGATTCCCTGGGCCAAAGCTGTTTCCCGAAAACTGTTGTGATGCCCTGGCACAATTGGAGACCCCTTTAGCTACTACTATAAGTCCCTAGTAAATGGTACTTAGGCACCTAGGGCATGTGGTATTAAGTGTAGGCTCTTGAGGGCAGAAGCACTGATTGTGCCACACTCTGGGGCCATGCATTTGAGCACCCAGCATTGCCATTGTATGCGGAGTGCCCTGATGCAAACCTAAAAAGTAAACTCCACCTGGCACACTGCATGTGTGCCCTGCCAACTACACACTGCATACAATATGGATAAGTCACCCCTCTGGCAGGCCTTCCAGCCCTAAGGCAGGGTGCATCATACAGTATGTGAGCTCATAGCTGCATGAGCAATATGCCCCCACTATGTCCTTGCCAAACCTTGGGCATTGTAAGTGGACAGAGTAGTCATGTTAATACATGTGCTGGACACTGGTCAACACAAGTTTCACAGCTACATGATGGCCACACTGAACCCTGAGTTGTTTGGCTGAAGCCGCCAGCCGGCATGGTGGGCCAAACTGCCATATGTTGAACATGGTGAGGGCCGCCAGCGGCAGCCCTCACCCACCGCCACGCTCCCGCCGTCAGGCAGCCTGGCGGCGAGTTGAAACACCATCCGCCAGTGTAGCGACACTACCTTGCGGATAATGTTTCATTTCCCGCCAGCCTTTCCCTGGTGGGATATCCCGCCAGGAAAAGGCTGGCGGAGGGGGTGCCCTGGGGCTCACCTGGGGGCCCCTGCACTGCCCATGTGCTTTGCAAGGGCAGTGCAGGGCCCCCGGAGCAGAGCCCAGTCACACAGGTCACCGCCCGATTTTCGGGCGGTGATCTGCGCGACGGGTGCAACTGCACCTGCCGCACAGAGGCATTGACAGCAGCTCCATGTAGAGTCTCCATCAATGTCACGGCTGAGCCTTTCTGTGAGCCGGGAGGCGGAAACAATGTTCACTATTTGGCCGGCGGGGTCGCTGGCGGTCAGTGTTTTGACCGCCAGCATGAACACAGCGGTTGTTTCCGCAGTGTTCATAATGACCACCTTATTGTGTGTAGCAACCCTAATGTAGATGATCCATTGCTCACTACCAGGTTCCTCCTAAAATGCCCACTAAATGCAGTATTTAGTGGGCATCCCTAAACCAGGAAATCAGATTCATCGGACAAAAGAGGACCAGCACTTTGAAGATCCGAAGCATGAGAACTGTGGACATTTGGCACAGAAGAAAATGCACCAAACCTTGCCTGCTGCACCCAGGACCCGACAATCACCACTGAGGAGTTGCTGGACAACCTGACAACTCTACAAAAACCCTAGAGCACCTCCAGGCTTTGCGAATCACCAGAGAAGTCCCTCCAGATTGGAGTGGAGGTACCACTCTAAAACTTCAAGGAACCAGCATGCCAGTGATGGTCACTTCACTGACCAGCCGCTGACTGGAACTGATGCTGCAACTGGACTAAACTGGACCCTGATGACCACAAGGACAAACCCTACCAGTGTGTCAAGTTTGGTGGCACTGCACACTCCAGTGGCTAATCTGTGTCAATACCCTGGGTATTAGTCAGCCAAGGTCTGACATCAAGGAAAACAGATCGCCCATGGCTGCAAAAGGGCCAGGAGTAAGCCCCATTGAAGGGACTTCAGAAGCAACATGGACCTCCCGCCAAAGTGCCCCAGTTTTCCTGTAAAGGACCCTTTAACCAACTTATCTCCTGCAGGCATACTTGCGCACAGCACCTGGCTCACCGATTCGCTCTGCACCTGGCCGCTCCGTGCCCTGTACCAAAGATACAACTGTGCCCTAAGGGTCCCCCACCCCTTGCGACTTCAACACTACAAGAGGACCCCCAGAATTCACCATTAAACTTACCTGTGCAGTGATTGTCCAAGTGGCCCCCCTGAAGTGGCCCTGCACCAGCTTCAGCAACTTTCTCCCTCTGCTCCCGCTGGAACCAGGAGCCACCCAAACTTCTCCAGTTGGCACAGTGTGCCCACAAATGACCTCGACAAACCAGCAAAAGAAGAATTTGGTAAATCAATTGTATGATTTTGTATGTATTTTTAAAGGTGATCCTCCCTTGTTTCCTATGGTGCGTAATTACGCACAATAAACTATTTTTATTACACTTAAAAAAATCATATCTCAAAGAGTACTAACCCAAATCTGATGATCTTGGATTTAGGATTTATATAAAAATCTGAAGTATTTTATAAATTGGTCTCAAATTATTTCTTTGAGTGTGTGAGTTGCACAAATGATGCTGTGGGTACAACAAATGCTTTGCACTTCCCCAGGATTGGCCTAACTGCTTTACAAAGATTCATATCTCAAAGAGTACTAACCCAAATCTGATGATCTTGGTCCTAACATTTATATAAAAATCTGAAGTATTTTATAAATTGGTCTCAAGTTATTTCTTTGAGTGTGTAAGTTGCACGAATGATGCTGTGGGTACAACAAATGCTTTGCACTTCCCCAGGATTGGCCTAACTGCTTTACCAAGATACTATGGGGCATATTTCTACTCTGTTTGCGCCGGAATTGCGTCGTTTTTTTTGACGCAATTCCGACGCAAAACTAACTCCATATTTATACTTTGGCGTTAGACGCGTCTAGCGCCAAAGTCCATGGAGTTTGCGTAATTTTTTAGCGTGGACACCTACTTTGCGTTAATGAGATGCAAGGTAGGTGTTCCCGTCTAAAAAATTGACTCCGAGGCATGTGCGCCGTATTTACACTCCCGGGCAAAATTCACGCCCAGGTGTGGGCGGGTCAAAAAAAATGACGTACGGCCGCTTTTGCGCCGTTTTTTAGCGCCTGGACAAGGCAGGCGTTAAGGGACCTGTGGGCTCGGAAGGAGCCCAGAGGTGCCCTCCCATGCCCCCAGGGACACCCCCTGTCACCCTTGCCCACCGCAGGAGGACACCCAAGGCTGGAGGGACCCATCCCAGGGACATTAAGGTAAGTTCCGGTAAGTAAATTTTTTTTTTTTAAATTGTGGCATAGGGGGGCCTGATTTGTGCCCCCCTACATGCCACTATGCCCAATGACCATGCCCAGGGGACAGAAGTCCCCTGGGCATGGCCATTGGGCAAGGGGGCATGACTCCTTCTTTGCTAAGACAGGAGTCATTTCTATGGGGGTTGGGAGTCGGAAAAAATGGCGCAAATCGGGGTGAGGCGAAAAATTTGCCTCAGCCTGACTTGCCCCATTTTTTGGCGCCCAAGCTCCATATCCCCCTACGCCGGCGCTGCCTGGTGTACGTCGTTTTTTTCCACGCACACCAGGCAGCGCCGGCGGCTAACGCCGGCTAACGTCATTGATTAAATACGGCGCCCGCATGGCGCTTCAGAATGGCGTTAGCCGGCGCTAATTTTTTTGACTCAAAACTGCGTTAGCGCAGTTTTGCGTCAAAAAGTATAAATATGGCCCTATAATCATTAGAGCATTACATGGTCTAGTTGTTATCCCTGTAAACCAATGTGTGATTGCCTGGACTCCCTGCACAGTGTGTCTAGCTTTGCACACTACATAGAGAGCAGCCTTCTACGGTATGGGCACCCTATGAGAGATCCTCTCAGTCTGGTGAAAAAGAGCTGGTAGGAAGCTCCCAAGAAAGACCCCCAAGATGTGGTCAGTTACATGCTGGCTCTTTGTAACCAGATGGAGCACTTCTGGAAGAAAGCACAGGAAAATCTCTAAGCCAGTCAGGAGGGCATGAAAAGGTGGTATGACCAGAACAGCACTCTGGTCAAGTTTCAGCCTAGCTGAAAAGTAAAATATGGAGCCTCTGGAGCCTAGGGCTCTACAAGACCACTGGTCTGGGCCATATGAGGTGATGGAGCACAAGAGTGATGTCACCTACCTGGTGGACCTCAAGACTCCCAGGGTCCCTTTAAGCGTCCTGAATGTCAATTGCCTCAAACCCACTTCGAGATGTCTGAGTTGGCTTTGCTCCTGGTCATGGATGATGGGGGGGAGGTGGAGGGTGAACCTTTCCCCTACCTCCTTTCTTCCAAGGAGTGGTCATGATATTGACACCTGGGGGACAGCATGCATGTGAAGAGAAAAATATATTGGATGTCTGATAAGGTGAGAGCCAGCATTAAGGAGTATGTTTTCAAGATGTTGGAGTTAGGGGTTATTGAGCCCTCAAAAGCCCTTTGTCCAGCCCAGGGGTGTTGGTCCCCAAGTCTGCCCTTTCAGGTGTCACTCCAGAACTTAGGTTCTGTGTGGATTACTATGGGACCAATGCGGTCACCAAGACTGATGCCCACTCCATCACCAGAGCTGCTAAGCTTATAGATCGGCTAGGAGCTGCCACCTTCCTCAGCACCTTTGTTTCAATGTCTGAGTACTAGCAGATTGCCTTGACTGAGGGGGACAAACAAAGATCTGCATTTTCTACCCCAGAAGGGCAATTCCAGTTCTGGGTCATGTCATTCGGATTGAAGAACACCCCCCTGCCACCTTGCAGAGGTTGGTCAATCAGGTCCTAGCTGGTTTGGAGAACTTCAGGGGCTTCTAACTAGATGACATTGGGTCTTCAGAGGAACACCTGTGTCACTTCAGAGAACTGCTTCAGGCTCTGCAGAGGGCCAGTAAATGCCTGATAGGGCAGGGTTCAGTGGTCTATTTGACCACTACATGGGAGGAGGCAAGTTTATAGAACCCTGCTCAGGGGGTCACGAGGCACACAGGGGTTAGTGGGGGGAACAGTGGTGGTTAAGGCCACTTATCCCGATGTCCCAAGGCCTACCCTTTTATGGATCCTGCTCCACTGGGTCAAGCACCTCTTTCTGCATCTGACTCTCAGTTGCGTACCGTAGCTTGAGCATTCAAGGGTCCTAAGGGAAAGCTCAGATACAGTTCAATGAACACGATCCATAACTCAACATGCGGGCAGCATGATAATAAAATAATGTCCAGTCAAATACTT
This sequence comes from Pleurodeles waltl, assembly GCF_031143425.1. NCBI lineage: Eukaryota > Metazoa > Chordata > Amphibia > Caudata > Salamandridae > Pleurodeles > Pleurodeles waltl. The sequence goes on from NC_090443.1 coordinate 905,583,097, forward strand.
GTTTTTGTATAAAAAAAGAAGTATTTCAATTCTAACTATACACATGCAAAGGTAAACAACATTCAAAAAGCAATAACAGTCCTCTTCAGGTTTGGGTGCAGGCCACTCCCTCTTTTCCCACCTCTAGTGCAACGGGTTCGGTGTTATTCTCCATTCACTGATGGCTGCATCCAGGGAATGAAAACTATTAGGTAGTACTCAAGAGTTCTTCCCTCGGACTCTGCTAGTAAGTTCTTTCATTAGAGTCTAGGGGTTAGCAGCACCAATGGTGGAATGTCCTCCGATGCCCCAAAAGGCCCATATCTCAGCTTACCCGCTTTGGTGGTAGAGAACCCTGCGGCGATGTAGCACAGTCCTGTTCTTAATTACTACGTCAGGCCATGTGCAGTCACGCGCAGCAGCATCTGGCACCCTTGAGCCACGCTACCTGCAGATTCAGATGGGTGAGGTTGCTCCAGCTATACTGGTTTTGCAGTAAATCACTTTTCGATCGGCAGAGATGTGGGAGTGGTGTCTTTGCTCCGACGATACTTCATTGGTGCAGTCCACATGATGTGGTTGGGTCTCACCCTGGTCACAGTAGTTTCTCGGTCCTGGACAATGACCCAAACTTCTCAGCTTCAGCATCTCTGTCACTGGCAGCCACTCCTGAGATATGGGGTCGCCACTGCGGTTTTCACACTCTGGTCTCGCAAGCCTGATTTTGGGTCCACAGCAGCCCCACATGGCTTACGGGGTTGCCAAGGCACTCTGGCACACAGGCTACAGCCCGATCGGTGTGGGCAAAGGCTTCTGTAGGAAAGTACCATCTTGCCTGGCATGTTACTCCCATTTTTACATGTATGTCAGTTTCTTTTTGCCTGTCTCACTGGGATCCTGCTAGCCAGGACCCCAGTGCTCATAGTTTGTGGCCTGAATGTGTGTACCTGTGTAGTGACTAACTGTGTCACTGAGGCTCTGCTAATCAGAACCTCAGTGCTTATGCTTTCTCTGCCTTTAAATTTGTCACTATAGGCTAGTGACCACTTTTACCAATCTCAATTGGCACACTGGAACACCCTTATAATTCCGTAGTATATGGTACCTAGGTACCCAGCGTATTGGGGTTTCAGAAGATCCCTATGGGCTGCAGAATTTCTTTTGCCACCCATAGGGAGCTCGAACAAACCTTTACACAGGACTGCCACTGCAGCCTGAGTGAAATGACACACACGTTATTTCACAGCCATTTTCACTGCACTTAAGCAACTTATACGTCACCTATATGTCTAACCTTCACTTGCTGAAGGTCAGGTGCAAAGTTACTAAGTGTGGGGGCACCCTTGCACTAGCAAAGGTGCCCCCACATAGTTCAGGGCCATTTCCCCAGACTTTGTGAGTGCAGGGACACCATTACACTTGTGCACTACATATAGGTCAATACACAGCTTCACAACGGTAACTCCGAATATGGCCATGTAACATGTCTAATATCATGGAATTGTTCCCCCATGACAAAGAATTTCCTCGGAGAGAGGGTGTTACACCCTTTCCCTTTCCCTTTGGAAATAGGTGTTAAAGGCCGGGGAGGGGTAGCCTCTCCCAGCCTCTGGAAATGCTTTGAATGGCACAGATGCTGCCCTCCTTGCATAAGCCAATCTACACCGGTTTAGGGAACCCCCAGTCCCTGGTCTGGCGCGAAACTGGACAAAGGAAAGGGGAGTGACCACTCCCCTGTCCATCACCCGCCCAGGGTTGGTGCCCAGAGCTCCTCCAATGTGTCCCAGACCTCCGCCATCTTGGATCCAGAGGTGTGAGGGCACTCTGGAGGCCTCTGAGTGGCCGGTGCTAGCAGGTGACATCAGAGACCCCTCCTGATAGTTGCTTGATAGTTGTTAACCTGACTAGGTGGCTAATCCTCCTCTGAGGGCTATTTAGGTTCTCTCCAATGGGCTTTTCCTCCGATAACGACTTGCAAGAATTCACCAGAGATCCTCTGCAGCTCTCTCTTCGACTTCTTCCAAGGATCGACTGCTGACTGCTCTAGGACGCCTGCAAAACTGCAACAAAGTAGCAAGAAAACTACCAGCGACATTGTAGCACCTAATCCTTCCGGCTTTCTCAACTGTTTCATGGTGGTGCATGCTTTGGGGGCTGCCTGCCTTCATCCTGCACTGGAAGCCATGAAGAAATCTCCCGTGGGTTGACAGGATCTTCCCCCTGCTTCAGCAGGAACCAAACTTCAGCATCACTGGTACTCTGGGACCCTTCTCATCCTGACGAGAGTGGCCCCTGGAACACAGGTGGTGGACCCAAGTGACCCAGACTGTCCAGTGGTCCAACTGTCCAAATTTAGAGGAGGTAAGTCCTTGCCTCCCATCTCCAGACAGTAATACTGTGCACCATGTGAACAGCAGCTACAAGGGCTTCTGTGCCCATTTTCACAAAATCCTGCATGCACAGCCAAGCCTAGGTCCCCAGCATTCTGTCCTGTGATTCTCAGCTCCCTTAGTTGATCTCCAGTGTTGTGGGACCCTCCTCTGCAGTGTTGAGATGACTGCTGTGTTCCAACTTCTTGAACCCATGTTCAAGAACTTCTGTGGGTGGTTCCTGCTTGTGCATGGGCTCTCTACATTGCTGAGGGCCCCCTCTGTCTCCTCACCCAAGTGGTGACATCCTAGTCCTTCCTGGGACCCGGGCAGCACCCTTTTTCTTTGACCACAACTCTTGCAGCTAGCAAGGCTTGTTTGCAGTATTTTGCCAAGAAAATAACTCTGCATCCTCCAGCACTCCGTGGGACATCTTCTGCATGAAGCAGAAGTTCCTAGCACCTTTCATTGTTGCAGAATCTTTAGCTTCTTCCATCCGGAGGCAGCCATTTTGCACCTTCATCTGGGGTTTAGTGGGCTCCTGCCCCCTCGGACACTTTTGTGACTCTTGGACTTGGTCCCCTTCCTTTGCAGGTCCTCAGGTCCAGGAATCCGTCTTCAGTGCTTTGCAGTCCGTTGTGGTCTTTGCAACATCCTCTATCACGACTTTAGTGTGTGTCTGGGGAAATAGTAGTACATTACTCCTCCTTTCCAGGGTCTTGAGGTGGGGTATCTTGGACACCCTTAGTGTTTTCTAACACTCCCAGCAACCCTCTACACACTACACATGCCTAGGGGCCCATTTGTAGTTCGCATTCCACTTTCTTATAGTTTATAGTTTGTGTTGCCCCTAGGCCTATTCAATCCTATTGTATTCTACAGTGTTTGCACTACTTTCTGACTGTTATACTTACCTGATTTTGGTTTGTATGTGATTTTGTGTATTTTACATATCTCCTAAGGGAGTATATCCTGTGAGATATGTTTGCACATTGTCACTAAACTAAAGTGCCTTTATTTTTAGTAACTCTGAGTATTGCCTTTCTTATGAGACACAGGCGACAGCCCAATTGTTGGGGAAACAGATGATTCCCATCACAATTCTTGAGTCACTGAACAGCGGCCCCACCTGGCTTATGGGGTTATCAAGGCCCTTCTGGACCTCTCTCCCTTCAAAGCTCTCCTCTTCCTCACAGACACACCAGTCTGGCAAGCAGGCAGGCAGGTGCTGGTGCCACTGGTTTCAGAGCAGGTGATCTTGGTTTTCCTGGGTGATGTCCCTTCACCCAGCAGGGAGACTAGAAGGCTGGGCCCATAGTCCTGGTCACAGGTAAAGGTCTTGCAGAGCTTCTCCTCCTTACACAGCCTGGCTGGCTTCATGGCAGATGACAAAGTTGGAGGTCTTGGACTCCCCTACTTATAGTCCTTTTCTAGTCACAAAACGTAATCTAGCATCTGAATCTTTAAAATTTTATGTTGGGGTTCTACTTCTTTGAAATTACATCTTTCCCCTTTCTTCTTCCTCCTGAAGGATGTCTGTCACAGCAGGCAGGACTCTGAAGCTGATTAACTCACAAAAAGATTCAAGGGAGAACACTAAAAATTATGCCTGGATGTCACCCATAGTGATATGTACATCTATAAGCTAATCCTGGGCCATCAGCCCAACTGTTTATGATTCCCTTACCATCCCCATCACCCTCATCCCGAAATGTGTCCAGGCCCTTCCTTGTGATCTGCCACTGAATCAAAGAGACCTTTGAAACGCACAGGGTGAGCCAGGCTCTCCCCTCATGAATTGCTTGCCCCACCCATTTAACAGGATTGCAGCAATACACAATTTTGTCTGAGGGGATTCCTCCACTCCTCATGTTTTCACCAGGCAGGCTTGGGCTTCCCAAAAAGGAACTCAAGGTCCTCCATATAATGTATTAGTGCAGGCACTTTTGCACTTAGTGTACGCTCACAGCACACTCACTGCCTAGTACTGTTATCCTCATGTATTATACCACCACCAGCATTGCCACCTGCAGCACACACACTTAGGCCCTCATTTCGACTTTGGTGGTCTTTTGCAAAGGCGGGCGTCAAAAGCCAGCTAATGTTGGCAGTCTAATGACCGCCATATCACGAGTCACCTACAGATTACCACCCATGAACAGGCAGAAATCCAATACCGTCGGCTTGACAGATGAAGGGTGGGAGGTACTACCACTGCCAGCACCGCCATGCAGGAAGGACTCCACCCACCATATTACAAGCAGTAATATGGCACAACGGTCTTTGCACGACGGTGCAGCATTTGCAGTGGAACCGCTGACATCCACCCCTCCTGGACAACTACCTCGGCGTGGGCTGCTGTGTGGCCCAGACAGGAACGTGGACCGACCGGAAGGTGGTGTGTATCTGGTAGGTGCATGTGTGGTGTGTGCGAGTATGTGTGGAAGCATGTATGTGTGTCTGTCTGTATGTGTGTGTTGGAATGGGTGTGCGGGTGTGTGTGACTGTATGCGTGTTTGGTGGTGGGGGTGTGAATGTATGTGGAGGGTGGGGGAGTGTGTGTATGAATGCAGGGGGTACGTATGCATGTGGGGGTGCATGTCTGTGTGCAAACAAGTGTGGGTGTCTGTATGTATGCGTGCGGTTGGGTGGGGCTGTTTGTATGTATGTGTACATTACTGCCAGGGTTTTTGTGGCGGGGCAACCGCCGCGAAAAAGCCTTGCAGTTTGCTGCCTCGTAATACAGCCAGCGGTCACAGGCATGCCACCGGCCCAGAGGAGCTCACTGCCGGCCGCGCCGGCCTGACCGCACCGGGACAGATGGTGTTATGGCAGTTTGGCTTCGGGACCGCGGCGGTAAGACCACCACACTCGTGATGAGGGCCAGAGTCTGCACACATTGTTCACTACTGCTGTCTCTCTGTACCAAACTTCACCCTTTGTGTAGTGTATTTTTTGAGTGCGCACATGTACTCAGCACATGTTCTCATCATGCAGGTACTTACAACCTTAGCAGACCAGGTATGAGTTAAACACACAGCAGCAGAACTGTTAAAAAGGTTGGTGAGCCTGTGGGCCTCCCTCAAGTGGCACAGCATAAAAAGGACCTGTTCACTATTACTGATCACTACAAAGTATGCTGTCACCGCCGCACTTGCCCATGATTTGCCAGGGTGTGACAGACCTTATTTTTTTTTATATTATTGTGATAAGGTGTCACATATAGGGTAAGTCATCTTTACCCTCAGAGATTGACTCGGATCTCTGGACTCAGACAGGAGTGAGAAAACGTCCAAAGAGCCAGTAAACATCAAATATATCATCACATAATCAAAATAATCAATTTAGAGTCAGTAATTTAAACACACAATCACCTCTGTGGTCACGAATTAACACATCAGTTTAGTAAAGTTTAAACATTTATTGCCCTTTACATTAACAATGCTAAGATCACATAAATCATACGCAAGACCAAATGATAGAAGCACAACAACATCACAGGCTGTCTAAAATGCCTGAAGAATCTCAATCTAATTAAAGAATTTATAATTAAACACTCCAAAGAATAATACAGAATAACAGCAGAATTAAGTGTGAGATAGAAGCAGTAAACATTTAGTTTATGCAGTTGTATAAATCAAAATGTGTTACTATACATTCAAAATCAGATATTAGGTCAAGCATTCCTAACACTCTAATTCAAAAAGCATGTGTGGGCTTCAGGCAAAAATAAAAATAAGGCAAAAATTACTTTGGAAAACATCGAACTATGGCACTAACCAAAATAAGTGGGTGTTTTTTCTTTATGAAGAAAAACCTGCAAGAAAGACAGATGCACATTGTTCATACCTCTCCGAAATGGATCAGCAATCAGTAGAATCTTCATCAACAGAGCACAGGAACATCAGGTCTTCATTAGTCACCATCAGGACATGAAAGGAAAACTGTTCATTAAAGTTGGGTCTACTATAACTGAACTGATAGAACCATAGGCAAGAGCTAAGCAACAACTGAACAGAATCTCTAAGAATGATGAACTAAATAGAATCTCAGAAAATGGGCAACTAACTTACATCACCTAAAGCTTTGCTATATCAAAGTCCCAAAGGTTACTAACTAAGGGGCATATATATACTCTGTTTGCGCCGAATGTGCGTCAATAATTTTGACGCACATTCAGCCAAACCTTGCCCCATATTTATATTATGACGCCCGATCCCACGAACGTCAAAATCCCTCTGTGTGCGTCATTTTCTGGATGTGGGAAACCGCCTTGCGTTAATTACATGCAAGGTAGGCGTTCCCATCCAAAAAATGACTTTAAGGCCTGTGCGCCTTATTTATACTCCTGCGTCATTTTGACGCACAGGAGGGGGCAGGCCTTAAAAAACGGCGCACAGCCTGATGTGCGCTGTTTTTTAACGCCTGGGTGAGGGCAGGCGTTAAGGGACATGTGGGCTCGCTTCCATGGTCTCTGACCATGGAAGCAGTCCAGAGGTGCCCTTCCCTGCCCCCAGGGACACCCCCTGCTACCCTTGCCCACCCCTGGAGGACACCCATGGATGGGGGACCCATCCCAGGTAAGTAGAGGTAAGTAGAGGTAAGTTTTTTTTGTTTTGTTTTAAAGTGGCATGGGGGGCCTAACTTGGGCCCCCCTACATGCCACTGTAACCAATGGCCATGCCATTGGGCAAGGGGGCATGACTCCTGTCTTTGCTAAGACAGGAGTCATTTCAATGGGGGTTGTGCGTCAAAAAATGGTGCAAGCCCGGTTTGAGCCATGATTTTTTACTCAAACCTGACTTGCACCACTTTTTGACCACAACCTCAATTTTCCCCTACACCGTCGCTGCCTGGTTTGAGTCATTTTTTTTTTTACTCTGACCAGCCCACAGCGCCAGCTAACGTCAAGCCTTAAATAAGGCACCCGCCTGGTGCGTAGGAATGGCATTAGCCGGCGGTGGTTTGCATCAAAAAGTATAAATATGGGCCTTGGCCTCTATTGGACTAGACTATGAGGTGGTTAGTGTGCAGCCAATAAAACATCATCTGTGCTTCAGATGTATCTCTTAATATTTTCTGCACCCAGGATTGGTTCACGCGGTCACTCCTTGCTCATCTCCGGTCACCAGCTTCTGTACAAAAATTACATTAAAACAACATGGAAACACGATGGCGGTCATTCCGACCCTGGCGGTCATGGACCGCCAGGGCCGGGGACCACGGGAGCACCGCCAACAGGCTGGCGGTGCTCCCAAGGGCATTCTGACCGCGGCGGTACAGCCGCGGTCAGAAACGGAAAACCGGTGGTGTACCGCCGGTTTTCCGCTGCCCTGGGGAATCCTCCATGGCGGCGCAGCTTGCTGCACCGTCATGGGGATTCCGACCCCCTCACCGCCATCCTGTTCCTGGCGGTTTTGACCACCAGGAACAGGATGGCGGTGAGGGGTGTTGTGGGGCCCCTGGGGGCCCCTGCAGTGCCCATGCCAATAGCATGGGCACTGCAGGGGCCCCCGTAAGAGGGCCCCTAAAAGATTTTCAGTGTCTGCCATGCAGACACTGAAAATCGCGACGGGTGCTACTGCACCCGTCGCACCCTTCCCACTCCGCCGGCTCCATTCGGAGCCGGCTTCCTCGTGGGAAGGGGTTTCCCGCTGGGCTGGCGGGCGGCCTTCTGGCGGTCGCCTGCCAGCCCAGCAGGAAACACAGAATAACCGCGGCGGTCTTTCGACCGCGCAGCGGTATTCTGGCGGTTCCCGCTTGGCAGGCGGCTCCCGCTGCCCGTCAAGCTCAGAATCACCCCCGATATGTGCTTCCTGCCAAAAACGAAAACTGAAGCAAGGACAAAATATGCAACATGAAAACATGACATTGAGCACTGAGGCTCCTTGTTTAAAATGAAAAAATTTTATCTCAAGGAAATATGCAACACAAGCAGTAAAAGCAGGCCAGAAATTTCCACTGTGCAAGTCGCACACGATATTTGAAGAAACATTATTTTATAGAGTTAGCACACATCTAAACATCATGTCTCTGGAAAATTACTAAAACGTGAGACCTTTTTAACTAATGCTAAAACATGAAGAACAAAACATTTTGTTTAAATTTAAACCGTTAACCTTTTAGTACATATTAATGATCATCCCTTGTCAGTACATTAATTATGATTAACCAAAATACTTTTTCATTAGACAATTATTGTTTCATGTCGAATTTCATTGTGGCCTGCACCAGGGAAATCACATTTCTACCACACATTTTATTTTCTAGAACCGTTTACATTTAGGCCTTTAATAGACGTTAATTCACGTTATGTTTTAGTGAAACAATTTTATCAATAATGTTTGCTCTCTAACAATCCCTCACCCGCAGACTATATATGTTGTCACAAAGGAAAATACTTATTAATACTTCTATTAATGCTAACAAAACAATTCAAAATTTAGGTTTTCTCCAGGTTTCAGAATTTCTTAAATCATGAAAGTATTTACTTCTCATCTTTTCCATTTTAATTTCTTCCCTCCTCTGTTCATTTTTCATGCTTTGTCTTTGTATGCATCAATACAATTTGTAAAATCTGATTATGCAAATGACACATATAACCACTATTAATAATGGTTTCAGTATCATTCCCACAGCACCCTGACCAAGGTCTCCCAATCAGTTTTTTACTTCAGTAAAACGTTTGCCCATATTTTCCCACACACTTGGCTCTTTCAGGTCTTTTTGGTCAGAATTTAGATCCATTAAGTTCTTAATGACATTTCTAATTCCTTTGCTTTTACCAGGGAAAATGTACAATAATGTTTTGCTTTAAGCATCTGACATACTCTGCCCTCTTTTGCTAAAAAGGTGTCTAACGCAAGACAGTTCTGAACAACCATTGAACGTACCGCACCCATTTCAGTATATATCAATATAATTGCTCCAGAAAAATCTGTTTGCATTTTATCCACAAAGGTAGACAGCTTTGTAATTTTCATGGCATCTCCTACAGAAGGAATGATTGCTCCAAATATATCTCTAACTATTTCCGAATAACTTGCCCTTCTTGATCTTGATCTTTGAATTTCATGTGTTTCATCTAAGTTGTCAACATGATCAACTTTAGGAACAAAAATAGTCCCAGGTAGCAAGTACCATACATCCCCTAGGGAGACAATAATGAGCACTTTTTCCACAGATGTAATAAACCCCAGGAATTGCAGGATATTGTATATTCAGCATAAAGTCACATGTATTCTTGAATAGAAATACATGTTTGCACTCACTTGTTTCCACAAACTTAGTATTAGTCCTGGATTGTGGCCTGTATGTACAAAGCCTTTCTACATGTTGGTAGTCGAAAGCAAGCTTCCCTTGTGTGTTAGTTACACTTTATGCATAACCATTTTTGTAAGTGCGTTTCACTAAACCCTTCTCTATCTTCTCCTTCAATTCTTTTCTTCTATCACAAGTCTGATCCAGGAAAGTTTTCTCAACTGGTGAAAGTGTACATGTTAGGTTGTTCCTATGGGCATAGGCTGTCTAAATGTAAAGTGTGGGCTCAAAGAAACCTTCTACATTGTCAATGTTCTTAGCTCTAGCAATATTACCCAAATGTTGCTTTACTGGAACAAAAGAAAAAAATGACATCAATACTTGAACAGAAATATTGAATGTATTTTTGACTGTAGAATTTTGCTAATAGAAGACTGCAGCTAATTCCATGTGTTAGTGCTAAGCTATGATATGTAATCCTTCTTGCACTGATGAAGGAATTTGTGTACACACATAACATTCTCTCACATCCATTATTTCAACATATTCATACAGTAAGTGACAGAAAACATTAGAGGAAAGATCTCTTTGTGAGCTGTCTAAGTGAAAGTATTTCTCATCTTTATTAAACCCCTATGTTCCCTGGACGGGCTGGTCTTGCTGTCCGCTGCGGTTGCCATGTGCCGGGGATGAGACCAGCTCATCAGAGGTCACCTCCCATCATGTGGGATGCTCAGCTTCCAGCGTGATTGCTCCAACTGGGAGGTGGGGGCAAGCAGCGGCTTAAAAGGAAGGGAAAGGCCTTTCCTTTCCTTTAATGCTTCTGTGAGCATTACTGCAGCCTGATAGTAAAGCGATTGGGCTACAGAAATGCTCGCTAGACACCAGGAATTTGTGTTTATGTTTGTTTTTTACTAATTATGTATTTATCGGAGCGGCCCCTTTGGCAAGGGCCCCCCCTAGGGGGGAATCTATTACTAGACCTTTTCTGCCCCCCCCTCGGGGGCAGAACGGCCTATTTTAATTAGGCCAAAATCTGAACCCAGGAGGAGCAGAACCCACTAGACACCCGGGATCATTTTTATTTTATTTTTACATGTGGGGAGCAACCCCTTAGGTAAGGGTCGCTTCCCTGGGGACAAATTATTTTTTGGCCATTTCTGCCTCCCTTGAGGACAGATCCGCCTATGTTTTTTAGGCCAATCTGCCTCGGGGGCAGAAACCAGTAGACAATAGGGATTTTTTTTTGGTCAGTTTCACTCAAGGGTCCCTCCTTTGGGGGGGCAAATATATTTTAGGCCATTTCTGCCCAGAAACCACTAAGCACCGGGGATTTTTTTTTTACAGAAGGGTTGCTCCCCTGAGGAGGGGCAATTTTATTTTAGGCCATTTCTGCCCTTCTTGGGGGCAGATCGGCCTATTTTTCTTAAGCCAATCTGCCCCCAAAGGGGCAGAAACCACTAGACACCAGGGATTTTTTTACACCAGTTTCACGCAAGGGGAGCGACCCCATGGGCAAGGGTCGCTTCCCTGGGGGGAGGGAGGTAAATTTATTTTAGGCCATTTGTGCTCCCCTTGGGAGCATATCAGCCTATTTCTCTTAGGCCCATCTGCCCCCGTGGGGGCAGAAACCACTTAGGCACCAGGGATTGGTGTGTGTGTATGTGTGTTTTGTATGGGGGGGCAACCCCATGGGCAAGGGTCGCTCCCCATGGGGGAACATTACTGTTGGCCATTTATGCCCCCCTTTCGGGCAGATCAGCCTGTTTTTGTAAGGCCCTTCTGCCCCAAGGGGGGCAGAAAGCCCACCAGAGACCAGGGAAGATTTTGTTTAAATAATAGAGGGTGGGGATATGGCCATACCCCCACCGTAAATAAATGGGACAACGTTTTTCTGCGCACCAGTGGACAGATGGGGCAATTACCCCCAATCCACTCCCCGTGGGGCCAGAAAGCCTACTAGATGCCAGGCAATTAAAAAAAAAAGTGGGGTGGTGGCTACCAACCAGTATGTGCATGGTTATGCCCCCACCCCACCTGAAGGGGGTAACAGTCTTTCAGCTCTCACCCGCACACTAAAACATCTTATCCCATGGCAAGCAAGAGGACAGTTGATTATTTGGGGTTTTGGTTTTACATTTGGGCCATGAGAGCTTGGGTAACTCTCAAAATCGTCCCACTTGGAATGGTGAGGGTTGCACTTTTTGGACTTTGGGATGCTGCCATGTAGAAAAATCTACGAGACCTAAACACATCTGAAAACTAAACATCTGGGTGAGTCCAGGGTGGTGTGCTTCACATGCACCCTGGACCATTTTCTTATCCACAATGCCCAGCAAACCTTCAACTTTGGTTGAAATCACACATTTTTCCTACATTTTTGTGATGGAACTTCCGGAATCTGCAGGAATCGACAAAATTCCTACCACCCAGCATAGTCGCATCTGTACTGATAAAAATTCTGCCCCACTTGTCAGCCTAAAAGCATTTTTTTTCCAAACTGCCCTTTTAAACCCGCTTTGGTTCCCCCTCATTTTCGACATGTTTGTGGCTCTTCCCTGTCACAAGTACTTGTCCCACCTACACAAGTGAGGTATAATTTTTACCGGGAGACTGAGGGGAATTGTGGGTTTGTCCCGGTGCGGTGATCCCACACAGAACTGTGGGAAAAATGTGATTTTGTTTTTTTTTAGCTAAATTTGAGGTTTGCTGTGGATTCCCTCCCTGGACTCCTTTGGGTGCCTAGTTTTCAGTAATGTTTGGGTTTGGTAGGTTTCCCTAGATTGCTGTTGAGCCCAGGACCAAAAACGCAGGTGCCCCCGCAAAAACAGTTAGTTTTGTATTTGATAACTTTGATGTGTCCACTTAGAGTTTTGGGGCATTTCCTGTCACGGGCACTAGGCCAACCTACACAAGTGAGAAACCATTTTTACTGGTAAACAAGATTTCTCTTCATCACTATTTGTTTGGGTGGCAATTCCATCATTTGTGCAACTAATCGAACATCTTGTTTTGCACAGCAAATCTCTTCCCAATAGGCATACTGGATTTCAATCACAGACTACAAATCTGTGCATGCCTTCAAAATTTCCAATTTTAACAGGAATCAGCTCAGTAATCGGATTTGTCAGATGCTGATTTGCTACTCCTACAACCTGAATTTCTCAGTTCTGACAGTAGAGGGTGTAGCTCCTGTATCAACCAGGAAAGAAAAGTCATGACCCATTACTCTTTAATTTACATAAGGACCACTCTGATCCACCTCGAACAAAGCTGCTAGCACACATTCTTCTTCTCCAAAATCCCACTCACAATTTCATCACTTGATTCATCATCACTGTGTAAGGGAAACTGTTGTACGCATGGTTGACTGTTTTGACTTAACTTTTGACCCATGTTCTGCTGAGGAACCACTATTTGCTGCTTTGCCATTGTAGCTTGAGGTATTTGCAGTTGCTGCTTTGACATCATTTGCATCTGCTGTTGCATTGGTGTTGTGGTACCTGAAAAGGTGGTTTTGTGGATTTTGCATTTGCTGCAGAATCTGCATTTGAATATTAATATTCTGGACATTTAACAACACCCCAGGTTCTCTGAGGAGGAGCTCAGGGTCATGGTGGAGGAAATCGTCTGGGTAGAGCCACAGCTATTCGGATCACAGATGCAGCACACCTCCATTGCTAGGAAGATGGAGCTATGGCACTGAATCGTAGACAGGGTCAACGCAGTGGGACAGCATCCAAGAAAACTGGATGACATCAGGAAGAGGTGGAACCACCTACGGGGGAAGGTGCGTTCTGTGGTCTCAAGACACCAGATTGCAGTACAAAGGACTGGCGGCGGACCCCCATCTTCTCCCCCACGACTAACAACATGGGAGGAGCAAGTCTTGGCTATACTGCATCCTGAAGGCCTCACAGGAGTAGCAGGAGGAATGGACTCTGGTAAGTCAAATCTTAACTATTACATCCCCCACCCTACCTGCATGCCATCACATACCCCATCCTCACCCTCACCCCCATCACTCCAACACCTCACAAATGTCCCACTCTCACAACCCACCCATCCCAACACCAAGCCCTGCATGCAACAACAAGCATGGACACCCATCACCAAAAAATGTCCACTACAGATACCCACACACACTCCAAAGCAACTATCACACAAGGTCCTAGACAAGAATGCAAGCACTGGAGTACAGAGTCACCCACCCATTGCACACAATGGCACACACAGATGCAATAATCATGCCTTTACACCCCTGCAGGGCCCCTACCCAACGTCACCGGACAGGAAGTTCCAGACATTTCCACTCCCCCCACAGAAGAGGCCCACAGTGATGATAGCAGCTCTGTCCAACTGGATCAAGATGACCAGCCTGACCCACCCGGGACCTCGGGACAGTCGGTTCCCCTGACACTGGCACATGTCACCACAGAGCCTCCCCCTCTGGAAACACCAGCACAGCACCCACCCAGCGGGCCCATCCCTCTGTCCCCAGGACACGTCAAGCAGCAGTGTGTCTACCACTACAGGGAACCCAGGCAAACCCACCACCCCAAGAAAATCAGGGACCTGGGGGCAGTGGCAGTGGGCACACAGTTCAGGGGACAGAGGCACAGGAAAACAGGGGAACTGGGAGGACTGCTCTGTGACAGGGGGAGGACAGGCCCAGGGAACGCACTCTCCACCAGGCCCTCTCCAACATCATGTGAGCGTACCATCATTCCCAGGAGACAATGGCAACAGTACTGACCAACTTTCAGGAGACCCAGCGGCTGTAGGAGGAACAGTATCTGGGGATCAGGGAGGAACTTAAGTCCATCAACACCACCCTGATCACCATTGTAGGGGTGCTGAAGGACCTTGTGAACACCAGGAGGGACACTGTGGCACAACAAGGGGCCCCTGACACTAGCCTGGATGATGAACAGCCCACCACCTCCGCCAGCGCTAGTGAACAGGAGGCACCGCCACAGGACCACGACACCAGCACCCCACCCCCTGCAGATGGAGAACCACCTCGCAAATGGTCCCTGAGATCCAGGACAAAGACAAAGAACAATGCCAAGACCCCCGCCAGGAAATGAGACCCCCCTGAATGTCATCGTTCTGTCCCACTTTGTCACCCTGTCCATCCATCAACTGCCCTAGCTCCACTTCCTATGCCCCTTTGGACAATGCACCTGTGAAACAAATAGACTGGACTCTGCCATGAACATTCCTCCACCATCACCCCTGACCATTTTACAACCCCCTCCACTAATTAGTACTGAAATAAACACCCTCGAATCACAAAACAATCTGGAGTAGTCTGTGCTTTCACAAATGTGTATTTGCAATAACAATGGAATATAGCGATGACAATTGTATTGTCACCGTACCGATCTGATGTAACACAGCTCTAATCCATGAGGTAATATAGCAGAGGTCATACAGTGGGACCCACATCTGTGAAATGGAAAGGCAAAGTGACAAGTCAGAGTCCATACAGTGGGTGAAAGTGACAGACTTATGCTAGCTCAAACAACAGTATGAGATGTGTGAGGCTGTGACAGCTTCTTACCTGTGTCTCACTAGAAGTATTGCTGGTTAACGTTGTTTCTGTTCTCAATATCCTCTTCTTCTGCCTCATCTTCTTCACTGTCCACAGGCTCCACAGCTGCCAAAAGACCTCCTTCTGGACCATCCTCCTGCAGAAAAGGCATCTGTCGTCGCAAAGCCAGGTTGTGCAGCATACAGCAGGCCACGATGATCTGGCACACCTTCTTTGGTGAGTAGTTGAGAGAAC
Source organism: Pleurodeles waltl (assembly GCF_031143425.1). Taxonomy (NCBI): domain Eukaryota; kingdom Metazoa; phylum Chordata; class Amphibia; order Caudata; family Salamandridae; genus Pleurodeles; species Pleurodeles waltl. The sequence goes on from NC_090443.1 coordinate 905,598,496, forward strand.
CACCTGTCATATGGAGGCACCGGAACCTGGCCTTCACGAGGCCGTAGGTCCTTTCAATCACTCTCCTAGTTCGTCCATGTGCCTCATTGTAGCGTTCCTCTGCTCTTGTCCTGGGATTTCTCACTGGGGTCAGTAGCCATGACAGGTTGGGGTACCCAGAGTCACCTGCAAATGTCGAGGGACAACTGTTAGACACACACTAACCCGTAGGGACAACCCAGACAACTATTCACAAGGTATAGGGTCCTTGTCCTCACCTATTAGCCATGCACAGTGCCTCTGGAGTTGCCCCATCACATAAGGGATGCTGCTGTTCCTCAGAATGTAAGCATCATGCACTGATCCAGGAAACTTGGCATTCACATGGGAGATGTACTGGTCGGCCAAACACACCATCTTCACATTCATAGAATGATAGCTCTTCCGGTTTCTGTGCACCTGTTCACTCCTGCAGGTGGGTACAAAGGCCACATGTGTCCCATCAATGGCGCCTATGATGTTGGGGATATGTCCCAGGGCATAGAAGTCACCTTTCACTGTAGGCAAATCCTCCACCTGAGGGAACACGATGTAGCTGCGCATGTGTTTCAGCAGGGCAGACAACACTCTGGACAACACGTTTAAGAACATAGGCTGGGACATCCCTGATGCAATGGCCACTGTAGTTTGAAAAGACCCACTTGCCAGGAAATGGAGTACTGACAGGACCTGCACTAGAGGGGGGATCCCCGTGGGATGGCAGATAGCTGACATCAGGTCTGGCTCCAAGTGGGCCCACAGTTCCTGGATTGTTGCACGATCAAGTCTGTATGTGGCTATTACGTGTCTCTCTTCTATTGTTGACAGGTCCACCAGCGGTCTGTACACCGGAGGAAGCCGCCATCTCATCACCTGCCTCAGCAGACGTCCAATATGGATGAGAACAGCGAGCAGAGAGTTAGCCAACACTGAGGTATTACAAAAAGTCATTAGCACACATTTGGCAATCCTCAATGTGCCTGTTACTGTGTGTATGCAAAGCCTAGATAGGTGTGACGCAGTTATTATTAATGCCATGTGGCCCCCTGAAATGGCGGCTGCCTGACCTGTAAGGTGGGACAAGGGGATATGATGTAACTGCGCTGGCGTTCTACACCGTCGCAGTAGGTGGTCGAAGACCGCAGCGCAATCCTGCATTGGTTAACATTGGACCCTATGGGTCTGAGGAGCCAATGACGATGTACGCCGGCGGTGACGGTATGCACCGCCGCGGACGTGACCGCCATTTTCTGTCTGTTCACTCACTTGATACCTGACCTTCGACAGGAGAGGACCTACACTGCAAATGCTGTTGTGACCTCAGTCTGGAAGCGACGATGGCTCATGTGTCTGGGGAAAGGGCCCCTGCCTTCACTTCGGAGGAGTTGGAGAAGTTAGTGGATGGGGTCCTCCCCCAGTACACGCTACTCTACGGTCCTCCAGACAAACAGGTGAGTACACTGTGAGCATGCTGCATGGGCAATGCCTGTTTGGAGTGCTGTGGATGGAAGATACATGGGGGGACTGAGCCCTGCATGAGCGGACGGTGAGTGTATGTGCGTCAGGGCAAGGGTGGGAACAAGGGGGAAAATGACTGACGGTCCGGACGGTTAAAGTTTTCTTGTCCCCTGTACTATTCCTCTAGGGCAGCACTACCAGAAAAAGGATATTTGTCGTGCCATCGCCAAGGACGTTCGGACCCTGGGGGTCCACCACCAACAGAGCATTTACTGCCGAAAAAGATGGGAGGACATTCGCTGCTGGAGCAAGAAGACGGCGGAGGCCCAGCTGGGCATGGCCTCCCAACGTGGGAGGGGTGCCCGTCGCACCATGACCCCCCCTGATGTTCCGGATCCTGGCGGTGGCGTATCTGGAGTTGGATGGGCGCTTGAAGGCATCACAGCAGTCACAAGGGGGTGAGTACAGTCACATTAATCTGACTCTGCACCCATTACGAGGTGTCTGGGTGGGGGAGGTGGGCAGTGGGTTACCCTAGGCCAGGGCGAGCTTTGTAGGCAAGGACCCTTTGTGAGGCAGGCTATGTGGCACCCCAACCCCACCAGTGGTAAGAGCCATCTACACCTAGTCAGGCTCCTGTGACTACCATGTGTGCAGCAATCGGACATAGGCCTTGTACCCCATGGGCATGTGATTAATCTAGGAACTATAAGTGCATGGCGTAGTGCAGAGGGCTGCTGTGTCTGCAGTGTCCACCAACAGTAGTAGTTTTGCATGCACTGAACATGTCTTTCTTCTGTCTCCCCGACCTTTTTTGTGGTCTCCCTGTTCTTGTGTGCAATAGCATCATCAGGCGGAGGAGCAGTGGCACCGGAGCAGGAGGGAGCTGCATCCCACTTGGCCCTGGAGTGCGAGACAACGGAGTCTGAAGCCACCAGTGGGACGGAGGGCGAGGGGAGCTCCACGGCGGGGACAGAAGGTGACAGAAGCAACAGCGGCTCCTCCTCTGATGGGAGCTCCCTTGTGGTGGCAGGCCCCTCTGTGGCCCCCGCATCAGCAGGTACAGCCGCCACCCCTCCTACCAGTACCGCCCTCCCAGCAGCCCCTCAGCGTGTGTCCCGTGACCGCTCACCCAGGAGGGTGGGCATCTCCTTTGGCCCAGGCACCTCAGGCCCTGCCCCAGTCAGCCCTGCTGCCCTCAGTGGGGAGGCTATTGACCTCCTGAGATCCCTCACTGTTGGGCAGTCTACCATTGTGAATGCCATCCAGGGTGTCGAGAGGCATTTGCAACAAACAAATGCATACCTGGAGGGCATTCATTCTGGCCAGGCAGCCCAACAGAGAGCATTTAAGGCTCTGGCCTCAGCACTGATAGCAGCCATTGTCCCTGTGTCAGGCCTCCCTCCTCCAACTTCCTCCACCCAGACCCAGTCCCCTGTACCTCAGCCTATCCCAAGCACACCATCAGACCAGCATGCACACACCTCAACACACAAGGGTGGCTCTGGCAAACATAAGCACCACACATCCCACAGGCACTCACACAAGCATCATACCCATGCACACATACCAACATCCACTGCCTCCACTGTGTCACCCTCCTCTATGTCGTCCTCCTCCCTCCCTGTCTCATCACCACTCACACCTGCATGCACTACATCTTCAGCAACTACCTCCATCACCAGCACGCCCATCACCACACACTGCTCACGTGCACTCACCGCCCCCACTACCATTCACACATCCCCTGTGTCCTCTCCCAGTGTGTCTGTGAGCCCTCCTCCCAAAGTACCCAAACGCAGGCACACACCCACCCAACAGCCATCCACCTCACAACAGCCTTCAGTCCATGCACCTTCACCCAAATTCAGCAAACGTACACTTCCTACAACCACTACCTCTTCCTCCACTCCCAAACCCAATCCATCTACCCGTCCCAGTGTGTCTAAGAAACATTTCCTGGCTAATATTGACCTCTTCCCTACACCTCCCCCTGTTCGTCCCCTAGGGCCAGGCTTTCCAGGTCCCAACCCAGCACCTCAGCCACCACATCACAGGGCACAGTGGTGCCAGCAACTGTGGGCTATTGGAGTGTGCCAAGCAACAGGGCTGCCAGTGTGCCACAGAGCGAGGGCAAGGACATTCCACCACCTGCTAAAGTAAAAAGGTTGCCCACATCCCAGTGGGAGAAGCCGAAAACACCTGCCACCAAGGGCTCAGGGAAAACGAAAGGGGATAGTGGCAAGACTGCTGCGCCACCATCCAATGTGGGGAAGGGCCAGAAAATAAAGGGCAGGTCAGGAGAGGGCATGGTGGCACCAACAATGGGACCAGTGTCACACCTTCTGTCCACGTCGATGCCAACCTATACGGCAGAGAAGACCGCCACCTGTAGCGCCACCTGCACCGCCACATGCACCGCCACCAGCACCGCTGTCATTGAGCCCGCCACCAGCACCGCTGTCATTGAGGCCGCCGCCAGCACCGCCGCCACAGAGTCCGCCGCCAGACCCGCTGCCACAGAGTCCACCGCCAGAACCGATGCCACAGAGTCCGCCGCCAGCACCGATGCCACAGAGTCCTCAGCCAGCACCAATAACACAGAGCCTGCCGCAAGCACCGCTGCCACAGAGTCCGCCGCCAGCACCGATACCACAGAGCCCGCCGCAAGCACCGCTGCCACAGAGACCGCCGCAAGCACCGCCAGCGGCCCCGCGACATCCTGAGCCAGTAGCACCAGCACAGAACCAGTGGAGTATCACATCCACTACCTTAGTCCTTGGAAGGATGAACCACTCTGGGCACAATGCCCCTCCAGAACCAGTGGAGAAAGGCATCCACTACCTCAGTCCTTGGCAGGATGAAGCACTCTGGGCACAAAGCCCCCTCCAGAACCAGTGAAGTATCACATCCACTACCTCAGTCTTTGGCAGGATGAAGCACTCTGGGCACAAAGCCCCCTCCAGAACCAGTGGAGAAAGGCATCCACTACCTCAGTCCTTGGCAGGATGAAGCACTCTGGGCACAATGCCCCCTCCAGAACCAGTGGAGAAAGGCATCCACCTGAGAGATTGTGGCTTTACACTCCCCAGGATAATGCAGTGGGCAACCCACCCACTGGATAGACTTGGGAGACTGTGGCTTTGCACTCCCCAGGATAATGCAGTGGACACCCCACCCACTTGAGAGGCTTCAGAGACTGTGGCTTTGCACTCCCCAGGATAATGCAGTGGGCAACCCATCCACTTGAGATACTTGAGAGACTGTGGCTTTGCACTCCCCAGGATGCAGCAGTGGGCAAACCACCCACTGGAGAGACCTGAGAGACTGTGGCTTTGCACTCCCCAGGATAATGCAGTGGGCAACCCACCCACTTGAGAGACTTGAGAGACTGTGGCTTTGCACTCCCCAGGATGCAGCAGTGGGCAAACCACCCACTGGAGAGACTTGAGAGACTGTGGCTTTGCACTCCCCAGGATAATGCAGTGGGCAACCCACCCACTGGAGAGAATTGAGAGACTGTGGCTTTGCACTCCCCAGGATGCAGCAGTGGGCACGGAGCCCCCTCGTGGAGCAGTGGCGTTGTGCACTCATCCGGCTGAGGTGCCCTCCCTTCCCTTCCCCCTGAGGTGCCTGTTTCATTTCGATCTGATGCCCCTGCAGTGTTCTCTCCGTTTGAAGTCTGGTATCTAGTGTGGGCCTCGCCCATGCATTTTGGGCCCAGTGGTCCACGGACAATAATTGGTGCACTATCCGGACTTGTGTAGTTGGTGTACATATTTGTATATACTGTATTGCAAGTTTTGACTCATGGTTTTTTCATGATCACAATCGTTCAACTCATTTCCTTTTGTCCTTGCGTTCTTCCGGGGGGGCGTGTAAACGTAATGTTGCAGCATGTATTTGTGTGTATTTTGTTGTGGGTGAGGGTGGGGGTGGGGGTTTTGAGTGTTGTGTGTGTGTGTGTGTGTGTGTGTCACTCTCTTTCCCTCCCCCCTCCCCTGTGTTGTAGGTGTAGTACTCACCGTGGTCGTCGCCGCCGTCTTTGGTGCTCCTGATAGAGGAGCAGGAATACCATTTCAGGGAGTATCTGGAGTTCTGGCTCCATGGCAGCCTAGTTCCTCGTGGGGTGTGGAGAGGTGAGTGTTTTCCCTTCCAAGTCCTGTTTGCGCCGTGTTTTTTTTCACGTTGGTTCCGCCCCGGAAAAGGTGACGTATTGGCCTCTCATAATAGTGTGGGTGGTACATTGTCTTCCCCATGTCTGTTGGCGGTGACCACCGTGCTGTTTCTTTCTACCGCCGTGGCATTCGGAGTGTTAACACCGACCGCCAGGGTTGTAATGAGGGCCATAGTAATGTGTTTTATATGTCCTGACATTTAAATATTGCTAATTTCGTTTTTCACTGTTGCAAGGCCTGTCCCTCTTGTAGGTTAACATGGGGGCTACCTTTAAATCTGATTAAAGTGTAGATTCCCTTTGGGAGTGGATGGACATGTGGAGTTTGGGTCTCTGAGCTCACAATTTAAAAATACATCTTTTTAGTAAAGTTGATTTTAAGATTGTGTGTTTGAAAATGCCACTTTTAGAAAGTGGGCATTTTCTTGCCTCTACCATTTCTGTGACTCTGCCTATTTGTGGATTCCCTGTCTGGGTCAGTTTGACGGTTGGGCTGGCTGCACCTCACACTAGACAGTGACACAAAGGGAGCTGGGGTGTAGCATGCATATCCTGATGAGCCATCTGTGCTAGGAGGGCGGGGAGGAGTGGTCACTTACACCTGAAAGGGCTGTGCCTATCCTCACACAATGCAGTCTCCAACCCCTTGGTTAGTGTCTGGCAGGATTTCACATTCAAAAGAGACTTTACTTTGAAGTAGGCCTACTTCAAAGGAGAAATTGGGTATAAGAAGGGCACCCAAAACCACAGACTTTAAAAACCCTTCTGGAAACAAGAGGAACCTCTGCCTGGAGAAGAGCTGAATAGCTGAGGAAGAAGAGCTGCCCTGCCTGTAACTGCTTTGTGGAGCTATCCTGCAGTTGCTGCTTCTGCCAGAGAAAGAGGACAAAGACTGGACTTTGTGTGCCTTCCATCTTGAGAAGAAATCTCCATGGGCTTGATTTTGAACTTGCCTCCTGTTGTTTGAAGTCTCAGGGACAGCAAAGACGTATCTCTGCCAGCACCTGGAGTCTCCTACTCCTACTCTGCCCTGTGGTGCCCATCTAGTTCCTGGGACCCTGAAAGGAGAAGCTGGCAGCCTAAAGACAAGGAAATCCACGCACAGAGCGCCATGCGGGGAAAAGATTGATGCAACTCCGATCTGCGGCTGAAGAAACGACGCGCCACTGGCTCTGCAGCTGAGAAATGACGCTCGCAGGAAACGCGACGAAAGAATCACAAACGGAGCAGGAGAACCGACACGCAGCATCGCTGATGGAGGCTGGGAGATCACAACCCACGCTGCAGGGTTTTCTGATCCTCGTGCGGCTGGATTTCCGACTCAAGTACCGTTGTGTGTGGAAAAACAACGCATGGTCCTGCAGAGAGAAGAAACGAAGCGCCCCCGAACCGGCGAAAGGAGAAACGGCGCACGGTCCCACTCGTGAGTGGAATCAACGCATCGCAAGACCTTTTTGATGCGCACTCACCCGTGCGGGGTTATTTTTAACGCGCCCAAGGTACTTTTTCACGCTGACAGCGCTAGTGTGTGTTTAAAACTACTTAAAGACTCTTTGCATTTTTATTGATAACTTGACTTGTGTATTGTGGATTTTTGTCGTTGTGGTCTTGTTTTGTTTAGATAAATATTTCCTATTTTTCTAAACTGGTGTTGTGTAATTTTGTAGTGTTTTCATTAAGTTACTGTGTGTGTTGGTACAAATACTTTACACCTAGCACTCTGAAGTTAAGCCTACTGCTCTGCCAAGCTACCAAGGGGGCAAGCAGGGGCTAGCTGAGGGTGATTCTCTTTTACCCTGACTAGAGTGAGGGTCCTTGCTTGAATAGGGGGTAACCTGACTGTCAACCAAATACCCCATTTCTAACTTTGGTGATCAGTGGTTGGGATTGGACTTGTATTTGTACTTGACATACAGTGATTAAGTGAACACTACTGTTTTCAGTGCAGACCACTACATGACCACATACTACTTGTTTGGTGATCTTTGATTTTTCTCTTTTGCTTGGATATTCCCCTACATCCATCTTTGTGGTAATCTGTGATTGACTTCTGATCTTCATTTGGGAACTTTTCTGCTTTTTGGAACTTTGAACTTTTGTTGACTTTTCATCATGTCTCAATCTGGAGATGCATCAGTTGGAGCTGCTTTTGACCTGGAGAAATTGGATAGCTATACCAAGGCCCAGTTAAAAGAGTTATGTAAAAGCTTTAACTGTCTCATTAAGAGCTCATCCAAGAAGGAGGAGCTGCAAAAGGTGCTGATGGCCTGGGTGACAGCCAAGAGCACTGGAGGGCACACAGAGGATGAGGAAGATGAGGAGGAGGAAGTGCAGTCCATACACAATGGTGTTGTGGGTGGGCCTGTTATGTCCAGGGAGAGGGTCTCCAGAGCAGGTAGCAGTGTCTCATCTAAGGGTCTGATCCCTGAAGAGTTGCAGGGCAGACAGACAGAGAGGGAGCACCAGAGGGAGTTGGAGAAAATGAGGATGGCACTAGAAGAGAAAAAGATTTTGTTGGCTCACGAGCGTAGCTTTAGAGAACTGGATAAGAGGTGCCAGTCTAGTAGGGATGGTGGCAGCCACATCACAGTGCAGCCTGAAAGGAGGGTGCACATTCCTAAAGATCTTGTGAAGGATTATAAAAGGGAGGACAACATATACTTGTGGTGTAAGGGGTATGAGTCTGCTCTCCATATGAATCTGGTCCCTGAAGCTCATTGGGGCAGGTCTGTGGAAGCGCTTTGAGGTAGAGGGGAGGGATACATAGACAGTTTTAGCGGATGCTCAGAATCTCATCTACTCTAGCATGAAGGATGCTTTGCTTACAAGGTATGGTCTTACCCCTGAGCAGTACAAGGATAAGTTTAGATCCTACAGGAAGAAGGAATCCCAAACATGGTTGGAATGTGTTGACTCTTATTGCAGGTCACTGGATGGTTGGGTGAAGGGCAGTAAGGTAACTACATATGAGGGGCTTCACAATCTGATTGCTTCGGAGCACTTGTACAGTTTATGTTTTCCAGAGCTGCGCCAGCACCTGATTGACCTCAAGCTGACTGACCCCAGGAAGCTTGCGCAGGAAGTAGACTGCTGGGAGAGCACCAGGGTCCAAAAGAGGTATGGGGGAGACCACGCCTAGGGTGGGCAGGGTCCCTCTCAGAAGAAAGGGGGGGGGTAAGGGTAAACAGGGGGAGTTCTCTAAAGGGCCCCAAACTGATTCCCAGGGTAAGGATTCCCAACCCCCCAGTGAAAAGAAGCCATGGTTCTCCAAAGGGAAGCCAATGGCAGGTGGTCCCCCACATAAGTGCTATGCATGTGACCAGGTGGGTCATGTGAGGGGGGCCCCAAATGCCCCAAAAGTACACTGGCATCCACTGGTGCACCGTTCCAGGGTTTGGCCAGTGTAGCGCTTGGGGAGGAGTTGGTTTCATGTGGGTGGGAACCAGCTGAGATGATCCTTGTCTCACTAGGGGACAGTGAGATGGTCCAGAGAACCCTAGTGCCTGAAAACACTAAGAAGTACAGGCAGTGGGTGACCTTTAATGGACAGAGGGTGGAGGCTCAGAGAGACACAGGAGCCAGTGTGATTACAGTGAGGAGTCAGCTGGTGTCTGAAGAGCAGATAGATCCCCAGGTACTTCACCAAGTAGTTCCTGTGGACAACTCAGATCGCCTGTGCAGAGTGGGGCAGGTTCCCTTTGAATGGGGGGGGGTCTCAGGTTCCTTGAAGGTAGCTGTGAGTCCAACCATGCCTGCTGATTGTTTGCTAGGCGATAACCTGGAGGGTTCCCCTTGGAAGGAGGTGGAACACAGGTCTCACTTGGAGATGTTGGGTCTGCCTGGGTGGGTATGCATATCCACCCGGTCAATGGCAGCCCATCAGGGTAATCAAGAGCCCCTGGAGCCTGAAACCGGCCCAGGGGACCGCCAAGAAGAGGAAGGGCAGGGGGTGTGGGAAACCGGCCCCAGAAGTTCCCACGGTCCGTGAGGAGGCAGAGCCTAGGGTGACGCCCCGGAGCCTACAGGGGAACAGATGGCTGAACTGGAGGAGGTCCCTGAGCTGTCGCAGTGGCAGCAGCAAGGGGGGCCCACCAGGGGAGCATTGTGTGCAGCACAGAAGCCATGCCCTACTTTGGAGGGTTTGCGGCAGCAGGCTGCAGACCAGGTGGCTGGCCAGGAGCCAGGATCATACCTGATATATTGGGAGGATGACCTCCTGTATAGCGAGCCTAAGGTTCCTGAGCCTGGGTCAGCCTGTGTGCTGGTGATACACCAGTGCTTCAGGGACTTCCTACTGGGGTTGGCTCATGATGTGCCCTTAGCTGGACATTTGGGGCAGGACAAGACCTTTAAGAGGCTTGTCACCTACTTTTACTGGCCCCTAATGCGCAGGCACTCAGATGCACATTGCCGGTCTTGTCAGATTTGTCAGGTAAGTGGCAAGAGTGGGAGGAAATGTAAGGCTCCCCTCCAGCCCTTGCCTGTTGTCAGTACTCCTTTTGAGAGAGTAGGCATTGACATTGTGGGGCCTCTGGATTCCAAGACAGCCATGGGCAACAGGTTTATCCTGGTCTTGGTGAACCATGCCACCTGGTACCCAGAAGCCATTCCTTTGAGATCAATCACTTACCCTGTGGTGGGTCATGCTTTGATGAGGGGTTTTACCCTCATGGGATTCCCCAAGGAAGTGGTATCTGATAGGGGTATGAACTTCATATCCACGTATATGAAGTCTCTGTGGAAGGAGTGTGGGGTAACCTACAAGTTCACCACCCCTTACCACCACCAAAGTAATGGTCTGGTTGAGAGATTCAACCGCACCTTGAAAGGCATGGTAATGGGCCTTTCAGAGCCCTTGAGGCGGAAGTGGGCCATCCTCTTGCCATGCCTTCTGTTCACCTACAGGGAGGTGCCTCAAAAGGGACTTGGGTTTAGTCCCTTTAAGATGATTTATGGCCACCCTGTGAGGGGACCTTTGAGTCTGGTTAAGGAAGCTTTGGAGAAAGCTCCCATTAAACACCCCAGGATGTATTCAGTTACATGCTGGCTCTGAGAAAACAGACTGCCCACTTCAGGAGTCTCGCTCAGGAGAACCTGGAAGCAAGCCAGGAGGACATGAAACGCTGGTATGACCAGAATGCCACTCTGGTCGAGTTTCAACCTGGACAAAAAGTGTGGGTGATGGCACTAGTGGAGCCTAGGGTGCTCCAGGATAAGTGGACTGGGCAATTTGAGGTGGTGGAGCGCAAGAGTGAAGTCACCTATCTTGTGGACTTGCGGTCTCCGAGGAACCCTTTCAGGGTCCTGCATGTCAACCGCCTCAAACCGCAGTTTGAGCAGACTGAACTGTCCATGCTCCTTGCGACAGATGATGGGGTAGAGGAGGAGAGTGAGCCTCTTCCTGACCTCCTGTCTGCAGGAGAAAAAGATGAGTCAGTGGAGGGAGTGATCCTCTCCCCCTCCCTGACTGAGGAGCAGCAAGGTGAATGTCGCCACATGTTGGGACGGTTTTCCTCACTGTTTTCCCTGATCCCAGGAGTCACACACTTGTGCACACATGATGTGGATACTGGGTACAGTGCACCCATTAAACAGAAGGTTGACTGACAGGATCAGGGCATGCATTAAGGATGAGGTATCCAAAATGCTTACCCCAGGGGTTATTAAGCACTCCAGCAGTCCTTGGGCCAGCCCAGTGGCATTGGTACCAAAGGCTGTTGCACCTGGTGCCACTCCAGAACTCAGGTTCTGTGTGGACTACTGGGGACTCAATGCGGTCAGCAAGACTGACGCACACCCCATCCCCCGAACTGATGAGCTCATTGACCAGTTGGGAGCTGCCAAGTACCTCAGTACGTTTGATTTAACATCTGGGTACTGGCAGATTGCTTTAACTGAGGGGGCCAAGGAGAGGTCAGCATTGTTTACACCAGATGGACACTTTCAATTTAAAGTGATACGATTTGGGATGAAGAATGCCCCTGCCACCTTTCAGAGGTTGGTCGACCAGGTGTTGGCTGGGCTGGATGGGTTCAGTGCTGCCTACCTGGATGACATTGCTATGTTTAGTTCCACGTGGGAGGAACACTTGCAACACCTCTGGAGAGTGTTAGAGGCCCTGCAGAAGGCAGGCCTCACTATTAAGGCAAGCAAGTGCCAAATAGGGCAGGATTCTGTGATGTACTTAGGACACCAGGTGGGGAGTGGTCAGGTGGCACCCCTCCAGCTTAAGATGGACACAATTCTGGCTTGGGAGCCTCCCAAGACCCAGACTGAAGTGAGAGCCTTTTTAGGACTCACAGGATATTACAGGAGGTTTGTTAAGGGGTATGGTACCATTGTTACCCCCTTAACCTAGATGACTTCTAAGAAGCAACCCAAGAAAGTGATCTGGACTGAGGCTTGCCAGAACGCTTTTGATGCACTGAAGGCTGCCATGTGCACAGCACCTGTGCTGAAGGCACCTGACTACTCCAAGGAGTTTGTTGTGCAGACACCTCAGAGCATGGTATTGGAGCAGTACTCTCACAGCTTAATGAAGAGGGCCTAGATCAACCCGTAGCCTTCATTAGCAGGAGGTTACTACCCAGGCTACTTGTTTGGGACTCACTTTCGAGTTCAGACCTACCACAGGCCCCTCAGATGGTTAATGCAAATGAGGAGTGAGAATCCAAAAATGTTGAGGTGGTCCATTTCCCTACACGGGATGGACTTTACGGTGGAACACCCTCCTGGTACAGAACACGCCAATGCTGATGGTCTGTCCAGGTTCTTCCACCTTAGTGATGAGAACTCCCATGAGGTTGGGTAGTTGCTCCCCACTTTCAGCTGGGGGGGACACGTGTTAGACCTTTTATCCTTGCCGTGGTCTTCCTTAACTTTTTGCCTCTGTTCCCCAGGTTGTTGATGTGTGCTGGACTCTGATTTTACTGTTTTTGTTACTCTGGGCACTTTACCACTGCTAACCAGTGCTAAAGTGCAAGTGCTCCTTTACAAAATGTGTAGGTAATTGGCTTATCCATGATTGGTATATTTGATTTATTAGTAAGTCCCTAGTACAGTGCCCTAGAGGTGCCCAGAGCCTGTAAATCAAATGCTACTTGTGGGCCTGCAGCACTGGTAGTTCCACCCACATGAATAGCTCTGTAATCATGTCTCAGACCTGCCACTGCAGTGTCTGTGTGTGCAGTGTGAACTGTAAATTCGACTTGGCAAGTGTACCCACTTGCCAGTCCTAAACCTTCCCTTTTCTTATATGTCAGACAACCCTAAGGTAGGCCCTAGGTAGCCCCAAGGGCAGGGTGCAGTGTATGGTTAAGGTAAGACATATAGGGGGTCATTACAACCCTGGCGGACGGTGTTAAAGCGGCGGTAAGACCGCCAACAGGCAGCCGGTCTTTTTTTTGGAATTATGACCATGGCGGTTACCGCCATGGTCATCCGCCGCTTCTCCGTACCGCCCGCCAGGGCGGAGACGACCGCTGGGCTGGAGACATGGGTCTCCAGCCCAGCGGGTGTGACAATACCGCCGCCGGTATTTTGACCCGGCTTACCGCCATGGATTTCCAGCGGTAGGAACCGCCATGAAATCCATGGCGGTAAGCACTATCAGTGCCAGGGACTGACCGGAGTCTCCCCCATACCTCACCCCCACCCCGACTCCCTCTCCTACACCCCCCACCGCCCCTGCCACCCCCCAAGGGTGGCAGGACCCGCCTCCCAACCGACCCCCAACATTACCTGACACATACACACCCGACACGCACTCAGGCACCACCAACACACATACACGCACACACCGACATACATGCCAACATTCACACACACAGTCAGACAAGCACCCCCACATTCAAACATACACGTGCACACCCATACAGACATACCTACAGACATACACGCACTCATTCCCAAAACACGCACCACCCCCGCAAGCATACACGCACTCACACACCCCCTCTACATACACCCATGCACACCCCCATGCACGCACACAACACACAACACCCCACCTCCCCTAACGGACGATCGACTTACCTGTTCTGTCGATCCTCCGTGGAGGGGACCGGAGCCATGGGGCAGCTCCGCCGACACCACACCGCCAACAGAACACCGCCGTGCAGAATCACAGGACGTGATTCGCTGGGCGGTGTTCTGTAGGCGTGGCGGTGGAGGTGGAGCAACCTCCACTTCCCCGCCGCCCGTCACTATGGCTGTTGGCGGCTCTCCGTCGGAAAAACGACGTAGAGCTCCCAACAGTCATAATACGCCGAGCGGAAAATCGCCACCACTGGCGGTCTTCAGCACGGCGGTCCCTCGGCGGTCTTGTGAAAAGACCGCCGAGGTTGTAATGACCCCCATAGTAATGTGTTTCATATAACCTGACAGTGAAATATTGCTAAATTCGTTTTTTCACTGTTGCAAGGCCTGCCCCTCTCATAGGTTAACATGGGGGCTACCTTTAAATCTGATTAAAGTGTAGATTCCCTTTGGGAGTGGGTGGACATGTGGAGTTTGGGTCTCTGAGCTCACAATTTAAAAATACATCCTTTAGTTATGCTGATTTTATGATTATGGGGGTCATTACAACATTGGCGGTAAAAGGCGCTTACCGCCGTGCAGAAGACCACCAATACACCGCAGCGGCCCCGGAATTCCGCCACAGCTATTATGACCCACATCTCAGAATCCGCAGAAATTCAGACACCCACACAACTCCGCCACACCAAAGGTCAGTGATAAACTGGTGGAAAAAAAACCTCCACCGTCACGCCAACAGAAACACGCCCAGGCTACCATGACCCACGAATTCACGCTGCGGTCTTTCAACCGCGGTATTCCATTGGCGGTACACACCGCCGCGCTCAAAATACACACACATCTCCAAAACACTGCCACATTGGACAATTCAAAATACACACACCTGAGACACATACAAACACCACTCCCACACACTCAATACAATATAAAACACACACCCACATCACCCACAAACCCCTATGACCAAAAATTAGAGACGAAGGTGACAGAGAGATAGCACAGCAAAAGACAACCCCACAACACAGAGGCACACAACACCATCACCCATACAACATCCGCGCACAAAACACCCCACACCACCACACATCACCACACTCATCAACACATACACCACCCCACACATCACCTACACCACCCCATGTCACGCCAAAGACACCCCAGGTTTTCAGAGGAGGAGCTCAGGGTCATGGTGGAGGAAATTCTACGGGTAGAGCCACAGCTATTTGGAGCACAGGTGCAGCACACCTCCATAACCAGGAAGATGGAGCTATGGCGAAGAATCGTCGACAGGGTCAACGCTGTGGGACAGCACCCAAGAAATCGGGAGGACATCAGGAAGAGGTGGAACGACCTACGGGGGAAGGTGCATTCAGTGGTCTCCAGGCACAACATCGCGATTCAGCGGACTGGTGGCGGACCCCCACCTCATCCCCCACAACTAACAACATGGGAGGAGCAGGTCTTGACCATCATGCATCCAGAGGGCCTCGGAGTCAGTGGAGGAATGGACACTGGTAAGTCAAATCTTAACTATCAGAACCCCCACCCTACCTGCATGCTATCACACACCCCCACCCTCACCCTCTCCCCTATCACTCCAACTCCTCACTAATGTACTAATAACACAAACCACACATCCCAACACCAAGCCCTGCATGACACAACTAAGCATGGACACACAGCACTAAAGCATGCGCACTGCACATACCCATAAAAAAAACCCAACCATCATCATACAAGCCCCTACGCAGGAATGCTTGCACTGGGGTACACGCACACCCACCCATTGCACACCATGACACACACACATGCAATAATCATGCTCTTATAACCCTGTAGGACCACTACGTAACGTCACCACACAGGAGGGTCCAGACATCTCCACTCCACCCACAGAAGAGGCCCACAGTGACGACAGCAGCTCTGGCCAACTGGATCCAGATGACCAGCCCGGACCATCATGGGCCTCGGGACAGTCGGTTCCCCTTGCACAGGCACAGCCCAACACTGACCCTCCACCCTCTGGTAACACCAGCACAGCACCCACCCAGCGGGCCCATACCTCCGTACCCAGGACACGTCAATCAGCAGTGTGTCCACCACTACAGGGAACCCAGGGTAACCCACCACCCCAACAACAACAGGGCCCTGGGGGCAGTGGTAGTGGGCACACGGTCCAGGGGACTGAGGCACAGGAACACAGGGGAACTGGGAGGGCTGCTGTGCGACAGGGGGCGGACAGGCCAAGGGAACTCACTCTCCACGAGGCCCTCTCCTCCATCATGGGAGAATACCACCACTCCCATGAGACGATGGCTACGGTCCTGGCCAAGTTTCACGAGACCCAGCGCATGCAGGATGAACAGTATTTGGGGTTCAGGGAGGAGCTCAGAACCATCAGCTCCGCCCTGGGCACCATCGTAGGGGTGCTGAAGGACATACAAAAGACCATGAGGGACACCGTGGCACTCCAAGGGGCCCCTGACACTAGCATGGACGATGAACTGCCCGCCACCTCCGCCGGCGCTAGTGGACAGGACGCCCCACCACAGGACGACCACACCAGCACCCCACCCCCTGCAGATGGACAACCACCCCGCAAGCGGTCCCTGAGATCCAGGAACAGGACAGAGCAAGATGGCAAGACCCCCGCCAGGAAATGAGACCACCCTGATTGTCCTCCCACTGTCTCACTTTGTTACCCTGTCCAGATTGGAACTGCCCCAGCTCCACTTCCTATGCCCATATGGGCAGTGCACCTGTGTGACTAATAGACTGGACTCTGCCATGGACATTCCTCCACCATCACCCATCACCATTTTGCAACCCCCTCCAATAATTAGCACTTCAGTAAACACCCTTGAAGCATAAAACAATCTGGAGTCAGTCTGTGATTTTGAAAATTTGTATTAGCAATGACAGTGACAAAATGCATTTTCAAATGTAATGCCAACATACCTATGTCACACATCACAAGTCCATGAAGGATGCAAGCAGATGATACACGTTGGTAACCACACCTGTGAAACCGTAATGGAAATGTACAACTCAGTTACCATATACTGGTTGAAATCGACAGACAGGATAGAGGTAGAAGTGTGAAAGTGAATGTAATAGTAAAAAAAAAATTCTCACCTGTGTGTCACTGGAAATATTGCTGTATGACTGACTCCCTGTTGTCTATGTCTTCTTCCTCAGCTTCCTCCTCATCACTGTCCACAGGCTCCACAGCTGCCACAACACCGTCATCTGGACCATCCTCCTGCAGAAAAGGCACCTGGCGTCGCAAAGCAAGATTGTGAAGCATCGAGCAGGCGATGATGATCTGGCACACCTTCCTTGGTGAGTAGAATAGGGAACCACCTGTCATATGGAGGCACCTGAACCTGGCCTTCAGGAGGCCAAAGGTGCGTTCGATCACCCTCCTACTCCGCCCATGGGCCTCATTGTAGCGTTCCTCTGCCCTGGTCCTGGGATTCCTCACTGGGGTCAACAGCCATGACAGGTTGGGGTAACCAGAGTCCCCTAATAGCCACACCAGTGCCTCTGGAGTTGACCCATCACATACGGGATGCTGCTATTCCGCAGGATGTAGGCGTCATGCACTGAGCCAGGGAACATAGCATTTACCTGGGAGATGTACTGGTCTGCCAAACATACCATCTGTACATTCACAGAATGATAACTCTTCCGGTTCCTGTACACCTGTTCACTCCTGCGTGGGGGGACCAGAGCTACATGGGTGCCATCAATTGCACCTATGATGTTGGGGATATGTCCCAGGGCATAGAAGTGACCTTTCACTGTAGCCAAATCCTCCACCTGAGGGAAAACGATGTAGCTCCTTACGTGTTTCAGCAGGGCAGACAACACTCTGGACAACATGTTGGTAAACATAGGCTGGGACATCCCTGATGCCACGGCCACAGTTGTTTGAAATGAGCCACTTGCAAGGAAATGGAGCACTGATAGCACCTGCACTTCAGGGGGTATTCCTGCGGGATGGCGGATTGGTGAGATCAGGTCTGGCTCCAACTGGGTACAAAGTTTCTGGATTGTGGCACGGTCAAACCTGTAGGTGATGATCAAATGTCGCTCCTCCATTGTTAACAGGTCCACCAGCGGTCGGTACACCAGAGGATTCCGCCATCTCCTCAAATGTCCCAGCTGACGGTGCCTAAGATGGACAACAGCGACCACAGAGTCAACAAATTCCCAGGTATGTACCCACAGCTACACAGAACACGACACCAAATACAAAACTGTTCCTGTATGTGTGTTGAGTGTAGGCCTAGGTATGTGTGACGCAGTAGTAAATGAAGCCATGTGGGCCCCTGAAATGGCGGCTGCCTGACCTCTAAAGTGGGACAATGGGATGTGAGGTATCTGCGCTGGCGTTGTACACTGTCGCGGTAGGCGGTCGTGGCCAGCGGCGCGATGCTGTATTGGTTAACATTGGACCCTATGGGTCCCAGGAGCCAATGATGAAGTGCGCCAGCGGTGATGATACGCACCGCCGCGGACGTCACCGCCGCGGACGTCACCGCCATTTTCTATCTGTTCAATCACTCAATACCTGATCTTCGACAGGAGAGGACCTACACTACAAGTGCTGCTGTGACCTCGGTCTGGAAGAGACAATGGCTGCTGCGTCTGGGGAAAGGGCCCCTGCCTTCACTGCTCAGGAGTTGGAGAAGCTAGTCGACGGGGTCCTCCCCCAGTACACGCTACTCTACGGTCCTCCAGACCAACAGGTAAGTACACAGGGAGCACGTTGTATGGGCTATGCTGGGTGGAGAGGGCTGGATGTCAGTAGGAAGGGGGCAGAGTTCAGCGACCATGAAGGACTGTGAATGCATGTGGCACATGGCAGAGGTTGGGATGGGGGCAACTCACTTCGACGGTGCAGTTGGTAATGACTTCTCTTCTTCCCCTGTACATGTCATGTAGGTCAGCGCCCACCAGAAGAAGGACATTTTGCGTGCCATCGCCAAGGACATCCGGACCCTGGGGGTCCACCAGAGACGGGGCACCCACTGCCGTAAAAGATGGGAGGACATTCGCCGCTGGAGCAAGAAGACGGCGGAGGCTCAGCTGGGGATGGCCTCCCAACGTGGGAGGGGTGCCCGTCGCACCATGACCCCCCTGATGTTCCGGATCCTGGCGGTGGCCTACCCGGAGTTGGATGGGCACTTGAGGGCATCACAGCAGACACAAGGGGGTGAGTACACTCTCATTTTGTGGACTTTGCACACAGTGGAGGGGTCTGGGTGGGGGAGGAGGGCTGTGTGTTTCCCTAGGCCAGGGCGAGTTACGTAGGCTAGGCCCCTCAGGAATGCAGGCCATGTGGCACTCCACCCCACCTCTGTAGAGTGGCAAGTACAGGTAGACATGCACCTGTGTCATCTATGTGTGCAGATGTCCACCATAGCCATGTAGGCCAGATCCCAGGAATTGCATCTGTAGAGGCCAGGAGCACGGCGTAGTGCAGGGGGCTGCTGTGTCTGTATTGTCCGCCAACGGTAGCGGTAAGCCATGCACTCAACCTGTCTTTCCTCTGTCGTCCCCCCCCCCTTTTTGTGCTCTCCCTGTTCTTTTGTGCATCAGCATCATCAGGCGGAGGTACAGTGGCACTGGAGCACGAGGGAGCAGCATCCCACATGGCCATGGAGGGCCACACCACAGACTCTGAATACACCAGTGGGACGGAGGGCGAGGGGAGCTTCACGTTGGTCACCAGATAAGCAAACAGCGACACAGACTCGTCTGCCGATGGGAGCTCCCTTGTGGTGGCGGCACCATCTGTGCCCCCCTCTTCTACAGGTACAGCCGCAACCCCCCCTACCAGCACTGCCCTCCCAGCAGCCCCTCAGCCTTCGCTCCGTGCCCGCTCACCCAGGAGGGTGGGCATCACCTTCGCCCCAGGCACCTCAGCCCCTGCCCCTGTCACCCCTGCTGCCCTCAGTGAGGAGGCCATTGACCTCCTCAGGTCACTCACTGTTGGGCAGTCTAACATTGAGAATTCCATCCAGGGTGTAGAAAGGGAGTTGCAACACAGTAATGCATTCCTGGAGGGCATTCATTCTGGTCAGGCTGCCCTTCATCGAACCCTGCAATCTCTGGTCTCAGCGCTGATGGCAGCCATTGTCCCTGTGTCTAGCCTCCCCCCTCCAACTTCCTCCAACCAGACCCAGTCCCCTGTACCCCAGCCTATCCCAAGCACACCATCAGACAAGCATGCACACACCTCAACACACAAAAGTAGCTCAGGCAAACATAAGCACCACACAACCCACAGGCACTCACACAAGCATCACCCACATACAGACACAGCAACATCCACTGCCTCCACTGTGTCCCCCTCCTCGTCGTCTCCCTCCTCCCTCCCAGTGTCGTCTACACTCTCACCTGCATGCACTACATCGACAGGCACTAGGACTCGCACCAGAACACCCAGCACCACACCCCGCTCACCTGCACTCACCACCCCCACTACCATTTACACGTCCCCTGTGTCCACTCCCAGTGTGCCTGTGACGCCCCCTCCCAAAGTACACAAACGCGGGCACCCACACACCCAACATCCATCCACCTCACAACAGCCTCCAGTACCTGTACCTGCACCCAAATCACCTAAAGTTACACCTCCTACAACCACCTCCTCTTCCTCCACTACCAGATCCCCTCCAGCTACCCATCCCAGTGTTCGTCAGAAAGTCTTCCTCAGCAACGTTGACCACTTTCCCACCTCCCCCACCCCTCCAATTCATAGGTCCCGTAGTAGCACCTCAGCCAAAAAAAGTCCGGTACCAGTGGTGCGTGTTAAAGGTGTGTGGAGTGCACCGGCCACCAGGGCAGCCAGTGTGACACGGAGCCAAAGCACTGCCAGTCGACCCCCTGTAAAGCACCTTAAGTTGGAAAGTGGCCGACGGGAGAGGGTGAAAACTCCTGCCGGCAAAACAGCTCACAAGGGTCCCGGGGGGAGTGCCGAGTCAGCTGTGACTCCTCCCAAGGTGGTGAAGGGGCAGAAGAAGACTCCAAAGTCTGGTAAGAGCAGCACGGCGGAGAAGGCCGCCATCCTCCCCGCTGGCCTGGACGCCACCGCCAGCACTGTCGTCACTGGTCAGGAGACCACCGCCAGAGTCAGTGCCCTGGAGGGCACCAGTATCGTCACTGGTCCGGAGACCACCTCCAGAGTCAGTGCCCTGGAGGGCAGCAGTATCGTCACTGGTCAGGAGACCACCGCCAGAGTCAGTGCCCTGGAGGGCAGCATTATCGTCACTGGTCAGGAGACCTCCGCCAGAGTCAGTGCCCTGGAGGGCACCAGTATCATCACTGGTCAGGAGACCACCGCCAGCGTCAGTGACCTGGAGGGCCCCGGCAGCCACAGCCCCGCTGGGCACTGAGGGACCGTAATGCCACACACTGCTGCACAGGTCAGAGACAGCAAAGGCAAGCACCGCTGAACAGGGCAAAGACCGCCATGGTGAAGACCGCTGAACAGGGCAAAGCACCGCTGAACAGGACATAGACCGCCATGGCAAAGCACCGCCGAACAGGTCAGAGACAGCAAAGGCAAGCACCGTTGAACAGGGCAAAGAACACCATGGTGAAGACCGCTGAACAGGGCAAAGCACTGCTGAACAGGACAAAGACCGCCATGGCAAAGCACCGCCGAACAGGTCAGAGACAGCAAAGGCAAGCACCGCTGAACAGGACAAAGACAGCCATGGCAAAGCACCGCCAAACAGGTCAGAGACAGCAAAGGCAAGCACCGCTGAACAGGGCAAAGACCGCCATGGTGAAGACCGCTGAACAGGGCAAAGCACCACTGAACAGGACAAAGACCGCCATGGCAAAGCACCGCCGAACAGGTCAGAGACAGCAAAGTCAAGCACCGCTGAACAGGGCAAAGACCGCCAAATCAAGCATCGTTAGCCCATGTGCAGCGGGGACAGTGACGGAACTGGGACCGTCACAGGGAGCATGATGCACTCTGGGCACAAGTCCCCCTCCAGAACCAGTGGAGACCTGCATCATCTTGAGAGACTGTGGCTTTGCACTCCCCAGGATAAAGCAGTGGGCAAACCACCCACTGGAGAGACTTGAGAGACTGTCGCTTTGCACTCCCCAGGATAAAGCAGTGGGCAAACCACCCACTGGAGAGACTTGAGAGACTGTGGCTTTGCACTCCCCAGGATAAAGCAGTGGGCAAACCACCCACTTGAGAGACTGTGGCTTTGCACTCCCCAGGATAAAGCAGTGGGCAACCCACCCACTGGAGAGACTTGAGAGACTGTGGCTTTGCACTCCCCAGGATACATCAATGGGCATGGAGCCCTGTCGTGGATCCGGCTGAGGTGCCCCCCCCTTCCCTTGCCCCTGAGGTGCCTGTTGTATTTCTATCTGATGTCCCTGCAGTGTTCTCTCCGTTTGTGGACAGGTATCTAGTGTGGGCCTCGCCCATGCATTTTGGGCCCAGTGGTCCACGGACATTGATATGTGCATACCTGCAGTACTACTCATGATGTATGATTATCAAATGTTTATATATATCTGTATATATTTGGTCACTGTATTGTGATACATTACAATGTTTGAACTGATTTCCTTTTGTCTTTGCATTCTTCCGGGGGGGTTGTGGGTTGTTACTGTGCTGTTTGGAAATGCATTGGTGTGTGTGTTGTAGTGGGTGAGGGTCGGGTTGGGGATGGGGGTGTTGCTTGTGTGTCCCCCTGACTTTTGCCTCCCCTCTCCCCTATGTTGTAGGTGCAGTACTCACCGTTGTCTTCGGCGCCTACGTTGCTGGTGATCGTAGAGGAGCAGGAAGACAAGCGCAGGGAGTATTTGTAGTTCGGGCTCCATGGTGGCCTCCTTCCTCGTGGAGTGTGTTAAGGTGAGCGCTTTCCCATTGCAAAATCTGTTTCCGCCGTGTTTTTATCCATGGTGAATCCGCTGCGGAAAAGGTGGCGGATTGGTAGGTTGTGATACTATGGGCGGTAAATTGTCTTCCGCCTGTCTGTTGTCGGTGACCTCCGCGCTGCTTGTCTGTACCGCCGTGGCGGGCGGAGTGTTAAAGTGGCTGTCTATGTTGGCGGTTTCCGCCACGGTCATAATTCCCTTTTTTTGTCCGCCGGCCTGTTTGCGGTATTACCGCAGCTTTAACACCGACCGCCAGGGTTGTAATGACCACCTATGTGTTTGAAAATGCCACTTTTAGAAAGTGGGCATTTTCTTGCCTATACCATTTCGGTGACTCTGCCTGTTTGTGGATTCCCTGTCTGGGTCAGTTTGACAGTTGGGCTGGTTGCACCTCACACTAGACAGTGACACAAAGGGAGCTGGGGTGTAGCCTGCATATCCTGATGAGCCATCTTTGCTAGGAGGGAGGGGAGGAGTAGTCATTCACACCTGAAAGGGCTGTGCCTGCCCTCACACAATGCAGTCTCCAACCCCCAGTGACTGTCTGGGGCCTGGCCTGGGCAAGGCAGGATTTCACATTCAAAAGAGACTTTACTTTGAAGTAGGCCTACTTTAAAGGAGAAATTGGGTATAAGAAGGGCACCCAAAACCACAGACTTTAAAAACCCTTCTGGAAACAAGAGGAACCTCTGCCTGGAGAAGAACTGAAGCGCTGAGGAAGAAGAGCTTCCCTGCCTGTGACTGCGCTTCGTGGAGCTATCCTGCAGTCGCTGCTTCTGCCAGAGTAAGAGGGCAAAGACTGGACTTTGTGTGCCTTCCATCTTGAGAAGAAATCTCCAAGGACTTGATTTAGAACTTGCCTCCTGTTGTTTGAAGTCTCAGGGACACCAAAGACTTCTCTCTGCTAGCACCTGGAGTCTCTGGAGAGACTCCTACTCTGCCCTGTGGTGCCCATCCAGTTCATGGGACCCTGAAAGGAGAAGCTGGCAGCCCAAAGACAAGGAAATCCACGCACAGAGTGCCGTACGAGGAAAAGATTGACACAACTCTGATCTGCGGCTGAAGAAACGACGTGCCGCCGGCTCCGCAGCTGAGAAACGACGCTCGCAGGAAACGCGACAGAAGAATAGGCGCACGAAGCAGGAGAAATGACGTGCAGCATCGCAGACGGAGGCTGGGAGATGACAACCCGCGCTGCGGGGTTTTCGGATCCTCGTGCGGCTGGATTTCCGAATCAAGTACCGTTGTGCGTGGAAAAACAATGCATGGCCTGTTCGGACACGAGAGTGCTGACCGGATCGACGCATCGCTCTCCTGCGGAGAGAAGAAACGATGCGCCCGACCCGGCAAAAAGAGAAACAGCGCACATCCCACTCGTGAGTGTAATCAACGCATCGCAAGCCCTTTTTGACGCGCACTCGCCTGTGCAGGGCTATTTTTGGCATGCCCAGGTACTTTTTCACACTGACAGCTTTAGTGTGTGCTTAAAACTACTGAAAGACTCTTTTTGCATTTGTATTGATAACTTGACTTGTGTATTGTAGATTTTTGGTCATTTTGGTCTTGTTTTGTTTAGATAAATATTTCCTATTTTTCTAAACTGGTGTTGTGTCATTTTATAGTATTTTCATTAAGTTACTGTGTGTGTTTGTACAAATACTTTACACCTAGCACTCTGAAGTTAAGCCTACTGCTCTGCCAAGATACCAAGGGGGTAAGCAGGGGTTAGCTGAGGGTGATTCTCTTTTACCCTGACTAGAGTAAGGGTCCTTGCATGAACAGGGGGTAACCTGACTGTCAACCAAAGACCCCATTTCTAACAGTCTGAATCACAGGAGTCTGAGTAACTGTAATAGCTGAAATATGACTCTGTGTTAGCACAAGTGGAGATGGTACACTTGGACTAATATTAGTACTTGGACTTGCCTCTTGTGATGCATATGGTGGAGGACGATTTCTCAATAATTGTGTTATAAATTCATCATCATCTGAGTCACCATCATAAGTCAGCGATCTCTTAGTTTCATCTGACTTCAACTCAGTTTCCTCAAGATCCTTATTCTTTTTCTTTGTCTTTGGTCTAACACTGTTCTCCTTCTCTTTCTCTTGTGTGATTGCAGGATACATTCCAATACTCTGTAAGGTTTCTGTTCTCCAAAGTTTCTGCCCATTGTCCCATCTTGCTTCTAGCAATTTTTTTCTCAGTTTTTCTCATTCGTCTCTCTAATTTTAATTTATTTTGTTGTCTGGCCACTAACTCCCAAATAGCTAAAGCTTCAGATTGTACTGGTCTCAAAGAGGGTTTTAATTCATAAAGGGGGTGATTCTGACCTCAGCGGTAAAATGCCCTTACCGCCGGTCAGAAGACCGCCATAACACCGCCGCGGCCGCGGTCAACCGCCACGGTCATTCTGACCCACAACGGCCAAACCTCCAAAAATCCGTCCTCCACTGCAGCCCGCCACATCGGCGGGCAGCGATAAACTGGAGATGACCAAACCTCCACCGTCACGCCAACAGAAATACGCCCATGCCATTACGACCCACGAATCCACACGGCGGTCATTCAAACGCGGTATTCCATTGGCGGTACACACCGCCGCGGTCAGAATACACACACATCACCAAAACACAGCCACATTGGACAATTTGAAAAACACACACCTGATACACATACACACACCACTCCCACACAATCAACCAACTATAAAACACACACCCACATCACCCACAAACCCCTGCGACCCCAATTACTGAGAGAAGGAGAGAGAGACACAGCAGACAATCCAAAGCAAGACACACTGAGGCACACTACACCATCACACACACCACATAGTAGCACAAAGCACCACTCACCAACACACTCCTCATCACATACACCACCCCACACCTCACCCACACCACTCCATGGCACCCCAAAGGCATCCACGATTTTCGGACCAAGAACTCCGGGTCATGGTGGAGGAAATCCTAAGAGTGGAACCCCAGCTCTTCGGCTCGCAGGTGCAGCACACCAGTATAGCCAGGAAGGCGGAGCTATGGCAACGGATCGTGGACAGGGTCAACGCGGTGGGACAGCATCCCAGGAATAGGGAGGACATCCGCAAAAGATGGAACGACCTACGGGGGAAGGTCCGATCGATGGTCTCCAGGCACAACATCGCGGTCCATAAGACTGGCGGCGGACCCCCACCCACCCCTCCCAAATTTACATCGTGGGAGCAAGAGGTCTTGACCATCCTGCATCCTCAGGGCCTCGCAGGAGTAGCCGGAGGAATGGACTCTGGTAAGTCCCATCTCAACTACTATATCCCCCACACCCCACCAGCATGCCAACCCACACCCCCACCCTCACCCCCAACCCCCCAGCACACATCCTTCCTGACAATGTCTCACCAGCACAACCCACCCATCCCAACACCAACTCCTGCATGCCAACACAAACCATGGGCACCCATCACCTAAGCATGACCACTGCACTAACCCCTCCCCCCCACTAAATACCCTCACAACACCTCCCTCCAGGGAATGCCTGCACTGGGGGACAAGGGCACCCACAACACGCATGCTATTGCACACACAGAAACAATAACCAAACTCTCTTACCCCATGCAGGACCCGAACGACAACACACCAGCCAGGAGGGTCCAGAAGTGTCCATCCCACCACCGGAACAGGCCCACACTGAGGATAGCAGCTCTGTCGACAGTGAACCTGATGACCAGCCCGGACCATCGGGGACCTCTGGGCAGTCGGTTCCCCTCACCCAGACACAGGCCACACCAGACCCGACCCCCTCTGCCGACACCAGCACAGCTCCCACCCAGCGGGCCCATGCCTCTGTCTCTAGGACAGCTCAATCAGCGGTGTGTCTGCCACTACAGGGCACCCAGGCTAACCCGACACCCCAACAACAACAGGGACCTGGGGGCAGTGGGAGCGGGCACACTGGCCAGGGGACAGAGGCCGGGGGAAACCGGGCAGCTCGGAGGGCTGCTGTGCGACAGGGGGGGGAGGAGAGGCCCAGGGAACCCACTCTCCAAGAGGCCCTCACCACCATCATGGGGGCATACCACCACTCCCAAGAAACGATGGCGACGGTACTGGCCAGGTTCACTGAGATCCAGGCACAGCAGGAAGAACGCTACATGGGGTTCAGGGAGGAGCTGAGAATCATCGGGACCACAATGGGGACCATCGTCCTGGCCCTCCACAGGATAGAGGACGCGTTGCGGGACCATGGTGCACCACACAGGGCCCCTGTCACTAGGCCGGACCAGGAACAGCCTACCACCTCCGCCGGCACTAGTGGACAGGAGGTCCCAACACCTCGACAGCCCCCCAGAACCCCACCTCCTGCTGAAGAACAACCACCCCGTAAGAGGAGCCTGAGACCAAAGAAAAAGACAGAGTAGGATGTCAAGACCCCCGCCAGCAGGACATACCCCCTCAAGTCTTCCCACTGTCCCACATTGCCACCCTGTCCAACCATGAACTGCCTATGCTCCATCCTTCCACAGGCAAAAGAACAATGCACCTGTGAGACTGAGAACTGGACTCTGCCATGGATATTCCTCCACCCCCACCCATCACCCTTAGAATCACATGTACCGATATCTAGCACTGTAAATAAATCACATTTTGCACACAAACCTGTTTTGAGTCATGCTGTATTATTAACAAATGGATAACATATTACTGTTCAATTTCTGTTCTGTCAATTAGTCATGACAACATACCAATGTCAATACGCTGTATTTCATGGGCGAACCAAGCAGAAGTCAGGTACTGAGTCAGACAGCACTGAGAAGGGAAGGGAAAGGCATAAATTAATAAAAAACATCTGTGGGGAACTACAGAAAGTACAGATGCAGGAGGCTAGAAGCAATTGTGAAATGGCGTGGGTGATTCTTACCTGGGTGTTACTGGAAATACTGTTGTATCACTCTGTCCCTATTGTCTGTGTCGTCCTCAGAGTCTTCCTCCTCTTCACTCTCCACCGGCTCCACGGCTTCTACAACACCACCATCTGGACCATCCTCCTGCAGGAAAGGCACCTGGCGTCGCAAAGCCAGGTTGTGAAGCATACAGCACGCCACGATGATATGGCACACCTTCTTTGGTGAGTACATTAGGGATCCACCAGTCATATGCAGGCACCTAAACCTGGCCTTCAGGAGGCCAAAGGTTCGCTCAATCACCCTCCTTGTACGCCCATGGGCCTCATTGTAGCGTTCCTCTGCCCTTGTCCGGGGATTCCTTACTGGGGTCAGTAGCCACGGCAGGTTGGGGTAACCAGAGTCACCTATTAGCCACACACGTTGTCTCTGTAGCTGCTCCATCACATAGGGGATGCTGCTATTTCGCATCACATACGCGTCA
Source organism: Pleurodeles waltl (assembly GCF_031143425.1). Lineage (NCBI taxonomy): Eukaryota > Metazoa > Chordata > Amphibia > Caudata > Salamandridae > Pleurodeles > Pleurodeles waltl. The sequence continues at coordinate 905,626,490 of NC_090443.1, forward strand.
TGCACTGACCCTGGGAACTTGGCATTTACATGGGAGATGTACTGGTCAGCCAAACAGACCACCTGGACATTCATCGAATGATAATTTTTTCTGTTTCGGTACACCTGCTCATCGTCTTTTGGGGGTACCAAAGCCACATGGGTCACATCAATGGCACCAATGATGTTGGGGATATGTCCAAGGGCATAGAAATCACCCTTCACTGTGGGCAAGTCACCCTCCTCGGGGAAAATGATGTAGCTCCGCATGAGTTTCATCAGGGCAGACAACACTCTGCTCAAAATCTTAGAAAACATAGGCTGAGACATTCCAGATGACATGGCCACTGTGGTCTGGAATGACCCACTGGCCAAAAAATGGAGGACTGACAAAACCTGCACCAGAGGGGGAATCCCTGTGGGTTGGCGGATGGGGGACATCAGGGCTGGCTCCAGCTGGGCACACAGTTCATGGATAGTGGCACGGTCAAGTCGGTATCGAAGTATTATATGGCGTTCTTCCATTGTCGACAGGTCCACCAGCGGTCGGTACACGCGAGGATTCCTCCTTCTCATCCCAAGTCCCAGCGGACGGTGCCTAGGAAGGACAACATGGAGCACAGAGTCAGCCAAACCACAGGTACGTACAGACAGCTTGCACAGTTAAAGAATGGCAATGGGTTGAAAGGCGTGTATGTGTGGCAATGCAAGGCCTAGGCCTGTGTGTCGCAGTCAAAATTAAGCCATGTGGGCCCTTGAAATGGCGGCTGCCTGACCTGTGAAGTGGGACAATGGGATGTGAGGTCACTGCGCTGGCGGGGCACACTGTGGCGGTAGGCGGTCGAAGACCGTGGCGCAAAGCCGCATTGGTTAACATTGAAGCCTATGGGTTTCAGGAGCCAATAACGAAGTGCGCCGGCGGTCGCGGTACGCACCGCCGCGGACGTGACCGCCATTTTCTATCTGCTTAATCACTCGAGACCTGATCATCCACAGGAGAGGACCTATACTGCAAGTGCTGCTGTGACCTCGGTCTGGAAGATACAATGGCTGCTGCAACTGGGGAAAGGGCCCCTGCCTTCACGTCTGAAGAATTGGACAAGCTCGTGGATGGGGTCCTCCCCCAGTATGCGCTACTCTACGGTCCTCCAGACCAACAAGTGAGTACACCGGGTGCTAATGGAATGGGCTATGCCTGTGTGGATTGGGGTGGATGTAAGTTGGTGGGGTGGGGGGCGAATGAGGAGTGCAACGCCCGAGAGATGAGAGCATGTGCCATATGGCAAAGTGGGTGGGGGGGGCCAATTACATCTAACATGCAGGCCATTGATGATTTCCTCCTTTCCACCCTGTACATGTCTAATAGGTCAGCGCCCATCAGAAGATCGAGATTTGGCGTGCCATCGCCAAGGAAGTCCGGACCTTGGGGGTCCACAACAGACGGGGCACCCACTGCCGCAAGAGGTGGGAGGACATCCGCCGCGGAACAAGGAAGACAGCAGAAACACTGCTGGGGATGGCCTCCCAACCTAGGAGGGGTGCCAGTCGCACCATGACCCCCCTGATGTCCCGGATCCTGGCGGTGGCCTACCCTGAATTGGATGGGCGCTTTAAGACATCACAGCAGACACAAGGGGGTGAGTATCAGCACATTCTCCTATCTTTCTGCGCAGTGGAGGCGTCTGGGTGGGGGAGGAGGGCTGTGGGTGACATTAGGCCAGGGCGCTTTCTGTAGTGTAGTCCTCTCCCTTAGGCATGGCCCTGTGCCCCCGGCCCCCACCTCGGTAGGGTGACAAGTACAGCCATTGAAGGTCCAGCATCTCCCATGTGCGCGTTTGACGTCTCTTGGCCTGTTGTCTTAGTCAGTAGTACTGAGTTGTGTACTCCGAATGCGCGGCTTAGTGCATTAGGCACCTGTGTCTGTCCTCTCCGCCAACGGTGTTGACATTGCATGCACTCAACCTGGTCTTCTTTTTTCTCCCCCCACCCTTTCTCTCCATCTTCTTGTGCATGTGTGCATTAGCATCATCAGGCGGAGGAGATTTGGCATTGGAGCACGAGGGAGCTGCAGGACACAAGGCCCCGGTGGGCCCAGGAACAGACACCGAGGGCACCAGTGATCCGGAGGGCGAGGGGAGCACCACGACGGGGACCGCTGGTGAGAGCAGCGAAAGCGACACGTCCTCGGATGGGAGCTCCCTAGGGGTGGCGGCAACATCCGTGCCCCCCGCCTCTACAGGTACAGCCGCCACCCAGCGCACCAGCCCCACCCTCCCAGCAGCCCCTCAGTCTTCGCTCCGTGCCGGTTCGCCCAGGAAGGCGCGCGTCTCCTTCGCCCCAGGCACCTCAGCCCCTGCCCCTGTTGCCCCTGCTGCCCTCAGTGCGGAGCTCATTGACCTGGTAAGGACGCTCATTGTTGGGCAGACGACCCTTTTGAATGCCATCCAGGGTGTGCAAAGGGAGGTGCAACAGAGCAATGCGTACCTGGAGGGCATTCATTCGGGTCAGGCTGCCCATCAACGAGCGTTCACTGCTCTGGCCTCAGCACTGACGGCAGCCATTGTCCCTGTTTCCAGCCTCCCTCTTCTGACTGCCTCCAGCCTGTCTCTGTCTCCTGTTCCTCAGCCTATCCCATCCACACCATCAGACCAGCCTGCACACACCTCAACACCCAAGAGCAGCTCATCCAAACACAAGCACCACAGATCCCGCAAACACTCACCCGAGCAACACCCAGATGCAGACATGCCAACAGCCACTGCCACCCCTGTGTCCCCCTCCTCCTCGTCTCCCTCCTCCCTCCCTGTGACGTCTACACTCACACCTGCATGCACCCCAACATCAGCCAGTGCTTCCATCACCACCTCACCCTCCAGTACAGTCCACACTCGTGCAGTCACCACCCCCACTGCCATGTACACATCCCCTGTGTCCTCTCCCACTGTGTCTGTCACCCCCTCTTCCAAGACACACAAACGCAGGCAGCCACCCACCCAACAGCCATCCACCTCACGACAGCCTACAGCACCAGCACCTTCACCCAATGACAGCACACCTGACTCTCCTACAACCACCTCCTCTACCTCCACTTCCATCTCCACTTCTCCTACCCTTTACCTTGGCCCTAAAAAACTTTTCCTGGCTAACCTTAACCTCTTTCCCCCCGATGACCTCCCCCATCCATCTTCAAAGAGTCCCAAGAGCACCGCAGCCACCACCAGCCCAGCTTCGGGTGTCACTGTTGTGCCTGGGTTCTGGAGCCCACCCTTTGCCAGCAGTGACACATCGATCAGCAGCAAGGACACGTCCAGCCACCCCCCTCGGCAAGAGGACCCGCCAAAACCAGGACCGCCGTGCGAGGACCGACAGGGCTGCCCCCAAGGAGCAATGTGCGGCCACTTCACCACCCACACCATCTAGGGGAGGCAAGGGCCCGAGAGCCCCATCAAAGGAGCGGAAGGGCAGCAGGAGCGCGGAGAAGGTGGACCCCACATGCCACATCCCAGCTGGGAAGGAGGACACTAAGGAGGCCAGGAGTCTGTCCCCGAAGGGTCCAGAAACGTCACGGTCCCAGGGCGACTGAACAGGGAGTCCAGGCCAGGTCTGGCTCCCTTGACCTGCTGGATGAGCACCGCTGAACAGGGCCCGCGGTGCAGAAGAGTACCGCTGAACAGGGCCCCGCCGTGGAGATAGGCACCGCTGAACAGGGCCCGCGGTGCAGAAGAGTACCGCTGAACAGGGCCCCGCCGTGGAGATAGGCACCGCTGAACAGGGCCCGCGGTGCAGAAGAGCACCGCTGAACAGGGCCCCGCCGTGGAGATAGGCACCGCTGAACAGGGCCCGCGGTGCAGAAGAGCACCGCTGAACAGGGCCCCGCCGTGGAGATAGGCACCGCTGAACAGGGCCCGCGGTGCAGAAGAGCACCGCTGAACAGGGCCCCGCCGTGGAGATAGGCACCGCTGAACAGGGCCCGCGGTGCAGAAGAGCACTGCTGAACAGGGCCCCGCCGTGGAGATAGGCACCGCTGAAGAGGGCCCCGCCGTCTCAAGCACCGCTCCGCTGTGCCCCGCCGTCTCAAGCACCGCTCCGCTGGGCCCTTCCTGTCAAGCACCGCTCCGCTGGGCCCTTCCTCTCAAGCACCGCTCCGCTGGGCCCCGCCGTCTCAAGCACCGCTCCGCTGGGCCCTTCCTGTCAAGCACCGCTCCGCTGGGCCCTTCCTCCCAAGCACCGCTCCGCTGGGCCCCGCCGTCTCAAGCACCGCACCGCTGGGCCCTTCCTCTCAAGCACCGCTCCGCTGGGCCCCGCCGTCTCAAGCACCACTCCGCTGGGCCCTTCCTCTCAAGCACCGCTCCGCTGGGCCCTTCCTCTCAAGCACCGCACCGCTGGGCCCTTCTTCTCAAGCACCGCTCCGCTGGGCCCTTCCTCTCAAGCACCGCTCCGCTGGGCCCCGCCGTCTCAAGCACCGCTCCGCTGGGCCCTTCCTCTCAAGCACCGCTCCGCTGGGCCCTTCTTCTCAAGCACCGCTCCGCTGGGCCCTTCTTCTCAAGCACCGCTCCGCTGGGCCCTTCCTCTCAAGCACCGCTCCGCTGGGCCCTTCTTCTCAAGCACCGCTCCGCTGGGCCCTTCCTCTCAAGCACCGCTCCGCTGGGCACCGCCGTCTCAAGCACCGCTCCGCTGGACCCTTCCTCTCAAGCACCGCTCCGCTGGGCCCTTCTTCTCAAGCACCGCTCCGCTGGGCCCTTCTTCTCAAGCACCGCTCCGCTGGGCCCTTCCTCTCAAGCACCGCTCCGCTGGGCCCCGCCGTCTCAAGCACCGCTGAACAGGGCACCGCCGTCTCAAGCACCGTTGATGGTTCACTGTGCCCACCATGCCTCCTCCTTGACCAGTGGAGACTGTCATCCACCTGATGGACTGTGGCTTTGCACTCCCCAGGATGGTCCAGTGGGCAGCCCACCCACTGTAGAGACATTGAGAGACTGTGGCTTTGCACTCCCCAGGATGGGCCAGTGGGCAGCCCACCCACTGTAGAGACATTGAGAGACTGTGGCTTTGCACTCCCCAGGATGGTCCAGTGGGCAATCCACCCACTGCAGAGACTTGAGAGACTGTGGCTTTGCACTCCCCAGGATGGGCCAGTGGGCAGCCCACCCACTGTAGAGACATTGAGAGACTGTGGCTTTGCACTCCCCAGGATGGTCCAGTGGGCAATCCACCCACTGCAGAGACTTGAGAGACTGTGGCTTTGCACTCCCCAGGATGGCCCAGTGGGCAGCCCACCCACTGTAGAGACATTGAGAGACTGTGGCTTTGCACTCCCCAGGATGGTCCCGTGGGCATGGTGGCTCCTCGTGGATCTGGCGTCGTGGACTCATGTGGCTGTGGTGCCCCCCTCTTCCCTTTCCCCTGAGGTGCCTGTAGTTTTTACATCTGATGCCCCTGCAGTGTTCTCTCCAAAGGACTCAGGTCTCCTGTGTGGGCTTTGCCCTTGTTTCTCAAGACTTTGGCCCACGGACATGCTGAATTCGTAGGATGTGCAGGACTTGTTACTTCAGTTATACACTGATGTGTATGTCATTTGTTTTGTTGTGGATATCTTTCATGGTTGTACGCTAATTTTCTGGAGCTTTTTGGTACATAAATATTTAATCCAAATATGATTATGTCCTAGCATTTTTCAGGGGTGTTTGGGTGGTGTCACTGTGACTTGGTGCTCTGCATTGGTGAGTACATGGTTGGGGGGGGGGGTTGCATATGTGTGTGCCCGTAACCTTTCGTCCTCCCCCTCCCGTGTGTCGTAGGTGCAGTACTCACCGTTGTCGTCTGCGCCGGACTTCGTACTCGTGGTAGATGAGAAGGTAGACGAGAGCAGGTAGGATGTTTAATTCGGGTTCCATGCTGTCCTCCGTACTCGTGGAGTGTGTTTTGGTGAGCGTTTTCCCGTTCGTAGTCTGTTTCCGCCGTGTTTTTATCGGCGGTGCTCCCGCCCCGGAAAAGGTGGCGGATTGGTGAGTTATGATAGTGTGGGCGGTACATTGTCTGCCGCCTGCCTGTTGGCGGTGACCGCCGCGCTGTTTGTCTGTACCGCCGCGGCGGTCGGAGTGTTAAGTTGGCTGGCTGTGTTCCCGCCAGGGTCAGAATTCCATTTTTTGGACCGCCAGCCTGTTGGCGGGTTGGCCGCCGCTTTAACACCGACCGCCAGGGTTAGAATCACCCCCAAAGTATTCTTTTCAAATTCTCTAAAATTCTCATATTAAAACTTCCATGAGCAGGAAACGCTAAGCTCCCTTCCTACTCTGTAATTTTGCACCACTGTTTTAACCAAATACATGCTGAAAGGGTCTTTCTCTTCAATTATGATATATGCAGGTGTACCTTCTGGTGGGGCAATTTCTCCTATTCTGACTGGAATTAAAGCATCTCCTCTTATTGCCCTTTTTAACGCTTTGAACAAATTTCATTTTCATCTTTAATTGTCTTAAAACTACGAATTAAATTCAAAACAGGAAGTAATTCAATCTAAACATCCTTTTTGCTTGCTACTCGCAACCAATAGTGAACAGATATTGTCCACCAATCCGTTTGCAGCTTCTTTTCACCAACCGACCAATCCCAGCATGGACAAAGTGACATCACATTCGCTCATACAGCAGCTGACCAAGCCTCGCGGCTCGGCCTCCAAACTCGATTCACACAAAAACTATGTGCAAGATATTGCGAGCACTAAAGAGAAATCAACAAACCAACTTGTCTGCTTACTACAGGTAGGGGCTCAATCACTTCTGAAGCCTTATGGAATTTTTGACTGCTGCTTTTAGCTCTGACAGTTACTGCTTCAACTTATGGCTTTTTTCTCATGAGCAAGTAAAATTCGACTTGCAAATTTCACCCTTGACTACTGCCATATCCTCCCTACGCGCTCAGGTACCTGTCAAACTAGCAGTCCCTTAACACACACTAAGAAATACTATTTGTCAACCACTCCAAACTGACCAAACACAGCAAACAAGTTACAGCAACAAACAAGTGTTTCATACACTTGTACAATACTCCAGAGTATTAGACGAACGCAGGGTCCGTACATCAACAACTACGTGGGCAATGTTTTAGCACAAACCACCACATTCACTTGAAGTGCAACGACTTCCCCACACTTACCCTTTAGAGTACGCAAACTCCCTGTTTCTCTCATCAGAATTGACCTGTGATTTGCCAAAGCATTCCAAGCGCAAATCCTACTCAGAACTCAAACAATCACTGGGAACATATCATATTTCATCTAAACAAGCATTGGCAAAACCAAATTTCATCTAAACAAGCATTGCCAAAACCATATTTCTCAGAAACCATCAAAACTAGGATGTTTCCCTCATATTGAGACAAAACCATCCTCTGCTACCAACTTCAGTGGGTGTGACAGACCTTATTTTATTTTATCTTATTGTGAAAAGATGTCACGTATAGGGTAAGTCATCTATTACCCTCAAAGATTGACTCAGATCTTTGGACTCAGACAGGAGTGAGAAAACATCTAATCAACCAAAATAAGCCAGTAAACATCAAATATATCATCACATAATCCAAATAATCAATTTAGAGTCAGTTATTTAAACACACCATCACCTATGTGGCCATGAATCACCACACCAGTTTAGTGAAGTGTCAACATTTGTTGCCTTTTAGATGAAAAATACTAAGATCACGTAAATCATATGCAAGACCAAATGATGGAAGTACAAAAACATCACAGGCTGTCCAAAATGTTTGAAGAATCTCAATCTAATTAAAGCATTTATCATTAAACACTCCAAAAGATCAATACAGAATAACAACAGAATGAAGTGAAAAATAGAAACATCATACATTTAGTTTGTGCAGTTGAATAAATCACAATGAGTTAATATACATTCAAAATCAGATATTAGGTTAGGCATCCCTAACTAACACTCTAATTCAAAAAGCATGCGTGGGCTTCAGGCAAAAATAAAAATAAGGCAAACATTAATTTGGAGAACATCTAACTATAGTGCTAATCAAAATAGATGGTTGTATTTTCTTAGGAAAGAAAACCTGCAAGAAAGACAAATGCACACTGGTTATACCTCTCCTAAATGGATCAGCAATCAGTAGAATCTTCATCAGCAGAGCGCAGGAAAATCAGGTCTTCATTAGTCAGCATCAGGACATGAAAGGAAAATAGTTCAGTAAAGTTGGGTCTTCTATAACTGAACTGATGTAATCATAGGCAAGAGCTAAGCAACATCTGAACAGAGTCTCTAAGAATGGACAACTAAACAAAATCTCAGAAAATGGGCAACTTACATCACCTAAAGCTTTGCTATATCAAAGTCCAAAAGTTACTAAATAAGCCTCTGCTGGACAAGATTATGAGGTGGTTAGTGTGCAGCCAATAAAACATCATCTGCGCTTCAGATGTATCTCTTCACATTTTCTGCATCCAGGATTGGTTTACGGTGACACTCCTCTCTCATCTCCGGCTTCCATACAAAAATTACATTTCAGCAACGTGGAAACATGAAATGTGCTTCCTGCCAAAAACTAAAACTCAAGGAAGAACAAAATATGCAATATGAAAACAAGACATTGAGCACTGGGGCTCATTGTTTAAAATGAACAATTTTTATCTCGAGGAAATATGCAACACAGCAGTAAAAGCAGGACAGAAATTTCCACTATGCAGGTCACACAGGATGTTTGAAGAAACATTATTTTGCAGAGTTAGCACACATTTTATTTCTCTGGAAAATTAGTAAAATGTGAGACCTTTTTAACTAATGCTAAAACATGAAGAATAAACCGTTTAATTTAAATTTAAACCATTAACCTTTCAGTACATATTAATAATCATCCCTTGTCAGTACATAAATTATGATTGAAAAAAATACTTTTTCATTGGACAATTATTATTTCGTGTTGAATTTCATTGTGTCTGACACTAGGGCAATCACATTCCTACCACACATTTAATTTTCTAGCACACAGCTTTCAGTTAGGCATTTAATACACGTTATTTCACATGATGTTTTAGTGACAATTTTATTAATAATGTTTGCTCTTTAACATGATCTAATGTCATCTTCAAAATTATTTTGTTCAACAAAATGTGCCACTAATGTTTCTTAGCAACACTACAAAATAGAAAGATGGACAGAGTGTTGAAACTTTTCAAACACTCAACCCCAGTCACAGATCTGGGTTTAATCCATCGTTATTTTGCTTGCCACATCACCCTAGTTTGAACCTAGCCATATGCAAATCAATTTTGACCCTGTTCCCCATGCGAAGAGTCCAGTCATAATTGCCAAGCCAGGTCCTCGTAGGACAGGAAACAAACATCCTGGGACCGGTTTTGAGATATCAACCCTCATCAGTCAGGCTACCTTGAATTCAGTGGCACAGCGAGAAAGGAACCAATGTCTGGGCTTACCCTAGCCACTTAGGGCGCACATAGCAACACCACAAAATTAAATGATGAATGGAGTGTTGAATCTTTTTAAACACTCAGCCCCAGTCACAGATATGTGTTTAATTCACTGCTGTGTTGCTCGTCACCCCAGTTTTGACCCACTCATATGCAAATCAGTCTTGACCCTAATCCCCATGGGAACAGTCCAGCCCAAACTGTCAAGCCAGGTTATATCTGGACCAGAAACAAGCATCCTGGGACCAGTTTCAGACTCTCACCCCTCATCAGTCAGGCTAGCTTGAATCCAGGGTGCAACCAGCAAGGGACACATGTCTGGGCATACCCTCGTCACATAGGACACAGATAGCAACACCACAAAATAAAATGATGGACGGAGTGTTGAAACTTTTCACATACTCACCCCCAGTCACAGATCTGTATTTATGCCATCGTTATTTTACTCACCACGCCACTCCAGTTTGGACCCAGCCATATGCAAATCAGTCTTGACCCTGTTCCCCATTGGAATCAGTGAAACCCAAACTGCCTAGCCAAGTCCTCCCTGGACCGGAAACAAGAATCCTGGGACCAGTTTTACAGTATCACCCCTTATCAGTCAGGCTATCTTGAATCCAGTGGCGCAGCAAGCAAGGGATCCATGTCTGGGCATACCCTAGCCACTTAGGGCACAAATAGCAACACCACAAAATAGAATGATGGACGGAGTGTTGAAACTTTCAAACAGTCACCCCCAGTCACAGATCTGGGCTTAATCAATTGTGATTTTGCTCACCACACCACCCCAGTTTGGACCCAGCCAGATGCAAATCAGTCTTGACCCTGTTCACTATGGGTACAGTTCAGCCTGAACTGCCAAGCCAGGTCCTCCCTGGACTGGAAACAAGCTTCCTGGGCTGAGTTTCAGGGAATCACCCCTCATCAGTCCGGCTAGCTTGAATCCAGTGGGGTAACGAGCAAGGGATCCACGTCTGGGCGTAGCCTAGCCAATTAGAGCACACATAGCAACACCACAAAATAAAATGATAGATGGAGTGTTGAAACCTTTCAGCCCCAGTCACAGACCTGTGCTTAATTCATTGCTGTGTTGCTGGCCACCCAAGGTTTGACCCAGTCATATACAAATCAGTCTTGACCCTAATCCCCATGGGAACAGTCCAGCCCAAACTGCCAAGCCAGGTTATCCCTGGACCAGAAACGAGAATCCTGTGACCAGTTTCGGGGTATCACCCCTCATCAGCCAGGCAAGCTTGAATCCATTGGAACAGAGAGCATGGGACCCACGTCTGGGCATACCCAAGCCACTTGGGGCACACATAACAACACCACTAAATAAAATGATGGACGAAGTGTTGAAACTTTTCAAACTCTCACCCCCAGTTCAGATCTGGGTTTAATTCATTGTTATTTTTCTCGCCATGCCACCTCTGTCCATCATTTTATTTTGTGTTGTTGCTACTAATGGGGCTGGCATTACCTTGCAGTGTATCCTGCTTTTGTATTGCAACAATCATGCTTTGTTTTTCTGAGCAGTTTTTCCAACAAAAATAAATCGCAGGGGCACCAAGTGGCATAAACTACATTATGAGAATTGCAGTTTATATTTTCCTTCAAGGTATAGATGATGTTGCAATGTATAAATTACTTGGTATTGTTTTTAGATCCACATATTATACAATTGCAACATTTAAAATGTCCTGCAATCTTATTCTGGCCCCACAAGCAAGCTATATCAACAGGTGCTCTCAGATACGTGCATGAACCATGTGATCTCTAATGTTTTTTCCTGAGACAGAATAATACATGGACTCAAATCAATGAGGAATGCAATTATGTGATACAAATCACTGAGGCAGAATGGGCCACAATAATCACTAACATGTACATAGTATCTCAAAATGCTAAATTTAGATTAATGAACTTTTATTTCTTACGTAGAGCGTACCACACCCAGTGTCGCCCCTCAACAGCAGCAGCAGCTGCAAAACTTTTACTACAAAACAATAATAAACTAGGGTCCAGATTTATACTCTGCGCTGAATTAATGTTATTTTTTTACACTAATCTAGCCCAAACTTAGCTCCATATTTATATTTTGACGCTAGACTAGTCTAATGTCAAAATATTGGAGTTAATGTCATTTTTTGGATGCACGAACCCACCTTGCATCAATGAGATGCAGGGTGGGCGTTCCCATCCAAAAAATGCCTCTAAGGTCTTAGCGCCTTATTTACCCTCCCGTGCAAAAATGGTGCACGGGAGGGAGGCAGGTCTAGATAATGCACTAAGCCTGCTTAACGCCATTATTTAACTCCTGGGTCAGGGCAGGTGTTAGGAGACCTGTGGACCCATTTCTATGGTCAAACACCATGGAAAGAGCCCACAGGTGTCCTCCCCAGGAACACCCCCACTCACATCAGAGGGACACCAGAGGATGGGGGACCCCATCCCAAGTAAGTAAGGTAAGTATAGGTAAGTATTTCTTTTTAAGTGCCATTGGGGGTCCTGAAATGGGCTTCCCTACATGGCATCGGGTGCAATGGCCATGCCCAGGGAGCCCTTGTCCCCTTTGCTGGCCATTGGGGTGGTGGGCATGACTCCTGTCTTTTATAAGACAGGAGTCATGTGGTATGGATGGTTTTGCATCAAGAAACGACGCTATGCTGGTTAGAGTCATTGTTTTTTTAAACTCTAACCAGCCTAATGTGATTTTTTGGTGCAAAACCCCCTTCTCCCATACTGCCCCCGCCCGGCTAACATCATTTTCCATGACGTTAGCCCACCCTTTGTGCTGGATGGTACCATTCCATAAATTTGGCGTCATTTAATGGCACAAGACAGCGCTATACTTTTTGATGCAAAGCTGTGCAAACGCAGTTTTGAGTCAAAAAGTATAAATATGGGCCTAGGTTTATTATTGTTTTGTAGTAAAAGGGGAGGGGCATTAGGGATGACGAGAACTGAGGGGTAGTGTTCAGCACTCCCCCTCAGTGCGCATGTATGTTTGGTCGGCCACCTCGGGCCACCCAAACACACATGCACAGTAGGCTCTCTCCAGCCCAGCAACACACACAGGTGATCCCAGCCAATCCGAATGCTGCTTTGAGCAGCGTCAGGTTTGGCTGCAGGGCAGGCTGGGAGCCTGTGCCTGCAGTGCAGGAGAGGAGCGGTAAGGCAACTGCGGCGGCAGCGAAGAAGCAGGTAAGTGATTTGTTTTTGATTTTTTAAAAAAAATTAATTCACCCCCCCCCCAACCCCATTCCCGTGCCGCCCCAAGAAAGCCTTGCAAGCCTCACCTGACTTCACCAATGGTAAAATCATTAGGATCTTCAGAGTGACTGAGGTGTTTTTACACAGATGTGGAGAACTTGGAGCTGGAATACTCCACATGGAGTGGTCATGCCCAATTCTAATTGATTTCCGGGGAGGGGTAATAGACTCTATTAATGCGACCACCCAGCTAACAATCCCATGTATTCCAATGGCTTGTTTGCTGAGAGGGTTCCCTCGCTCGAACAAAAGTAAAATCACTATTAGAGTTGCAGATCTGGCCCTGATTCTTGCAAAGTGAGAAATACCATGCTTTGGAAGGCTACCAGAGGCCCCAGGGTGCACAAATGGATGGATGACGTCATTCTTTGGGGGGGTTCGAAAGTGCAGTATTGTTCCAGGAGGTGAAGAGGGGTTATGGATATGTTGATAAGGCCAGGGTATGGGACCACCTGGTCGACTGTCTGAAAGACCTGGTAGTGGGCACCCCTTACAGTTCCCTACTATCTGTGAAGAGATCAGAAGTGGAATGGACCTAGAAACATTAAATGGATAAGCGCTGTGAATTATTTGGGTTGGGGATAACCTGGCTAACCACTGTCCGAACGTGGTCCACCATGACTTGCAAAATGGTAGAAGCTGAAACAGTTTTTGGGGAAGGGCAGGTGAGGAAGGGTTTGTCATTGTGGGTGTGATGGGCTGATATCCTTCTGACAATTTGTAGAGTCCACTGATATATGTATTGATGTTAACTGCAAATGAATGAAATTAAAGTATAGCCTATATTGACATGCATACTCATTGGATCTCATGCCCTGAACTGTATTATTTGTAATGAAGTAAAATTACAATAAAATTCTTTTTTTTTTATCCTTTCTTTGACTCACCTCAAACTTCATTTTACTGGTATGGTCTCCCTAATCTATTTCTAGAGACTCTTCCCTCCCCCATCTCTTCTTTTACTCATCCCAAACCTCATCCTACTACTATGATGTCCCAAATAACACTTTCTAGACTCTTCCATCTATTATCCCTGCATTATCCTCTTTAACCAACGAACAGATACCGCTCATATTAACACATGTTTCCCTCTACTAATCCATCACTGATTTTGGGTTCCGGAGTGGTGTGCTAGTCTGCAAAAAGTAGTTCAATGCCACACTAGGAATAGTAAATGCTTTATAATTACTATTACAATTGCAATTACAATAATGATCGGATATCTTCCTAAATACTGCTTTCTATATTGTCTTTATTTGTACAGAAACCCCCTTGGTTGGAGTGTGCTGTAGTCTTTATATTTAATTTAATGTGGAATTGTAATTGTGTTAGAACATGTTCGCAAACATCATAAATGGTATTGATTCCTTTTCCACCTAATCCTTGTTTGTGGGTATTTTGATTCTTCCAACAACATTTTTGTCCATTATTATTTTGTAATTTCTTATTTTCAATCATTTGGTCATCCCTTTGAAGCATTTCTTTACCCCTATTCAACTAGACCCTTGTTGATGGGTTATTGTTGTTCCTCTGAAAGTTTTTCACATCACATTGTTACCTTCTTGGATGCCCAGTTCGGGTATTTGTTAACCCCTTTTTTTACCCCCTCCCATTTAATGTAATATCTATACAAATATATTTCTCCTCCCATTTTTTAAATATATTTATCTTTCACTTAGTAATCTTATTTTGATTGAATACACCTCAGTTTTACTTCCAATTCACTTCAATGGGTATTTTTTCACATTGAGGCCCATATTTATACTTTTTGACGCAAACCAGCGAAGGCACCATGCGGGTGCCTTATTTAAGGATTGACGTTAGCCGGCGCTGCGGGCTGGTCTGAGTAAAAAAAATAACTCAAACCAGGCAGCGCCGGCGTAGGGGAAAATGGGGGTTGTGCGTCAAAGAATGGTGCAAGTTAGGTTTGAGTAAAAAATCATGGCTCAACCCGGACTTGCGCCATTTTTTGATGCACAACCCCCATTGAAATGACTCCTGTCTTAGCAAAGACAGGAGTCATGCCCCCTTGCTCAATGGCCATGCCCAGGGGACTTCTGTCCCCTGGGCATGGCCATTGGGCACAGTGGCATGTAGGGGGGCCCAAATTAGGCCCCCCATGCCACTTTAAAAAATAAAAAAATAATACTTACCTCAACGTACCTGTACTTACCTGGGATGGGTCCCCCCATCCATGGGTGTCCTCCTGGGGTGGGCGAGGGTGGCAGGGGGTGTCCCTGTGGGCAGGGAAGGGCACCTCTGGACTGCTTCCATGGTCTGAGACCATGGAGGTGAGCCCACAGGTCCCTTAACACCTGCCCTCACCCAGGCGTTAAAAAACGGCGCACATCAGGCTGTGCCCCGTTTTTTAAGGCCCGCCCCCTCCTGTGCGTCAAAATGATGCAGGAGTATAAATAGGGCGCACAGGCATTAAAGTCATTTTTTGGACGGGAATGCTTACCTTGCATGTCATTAACGCAAGGCGGTTTCCCGCATCCAAAAAATGAAGCCCACAGAGGGTTTTTTACGTCCGCGGGGTCCGGGTGTCATAGTTTAAATGTGGAGAAAGGTTTTCGCCGAATGTGCGTCAAATGTTTTTACTCACATTCAGTGCAAAAAGAGTATAAATATACCCCTTAGTGTTTCTTTCATGTTGATTTTGACGCCGCGGGTGATGGCCATATTTTAGGAAGCTCAGCGCACTTGTTCTGTTTCCATCAGTTTCTACGGATTTCACAAGTGACGCGGATGCTCTAGAACAGCTGAATCAGACAGCTATCAGGTACTTTTTCAGATATACAGAACTTAGTTATATGTTTCTAAATCATTTCCAATGATATTTTACAAGATACTTATACTTGAATCAGGTTTGACAGCCCAAATTGATATGGGGATCTGTCCCATTCTTTCAGTATGTGGACAATTTCGGGTTTCCCAGTGATGGATCATGATTTAATTTGCCATTGGGGGCTGGGACTTCACATTTCATTTTAACTGTATATCTGGATATGGCAGCATACATTTCCCTTTTCATTTGATCTACTTAAGTGATTTAAGTAATGATTTACTTGGTTTCTTTAGAAACCTTCCTCTCCATTTACTAATTCTGATGCCCACCCTCTATTTTTCAGTTTCTGGTTCTGTAAAAATGATGTCCATGCCCAACTATTTTTCCTCATCCTGATGATGACCATTTCATTCTTCTGGGTCGAAAAGCCATCAACGTTTCTGACAATTGGAATGGATTGATATGTCAAAAAAATTAAATCTAAAATGAATTCCATTGTTATTTCCTCTTTACAAACTATGGCCCTCATTTGGACTTTGGCTGTGGATTTCACTGACCGCCAAAGCCCAACCTGCCAGACGAACGCCAGTGCTGGCGGTCAGCAGACCACCATATTATGAGTGCTGGTTGCTTTCTGCTTTAATTGAGGTGGAAAGTAGCCAGAAGTTGTGCTGGCAGTCGGCACGGCAGAAGCGGTTCCCTCATTGGCACTGCCATGCCAAGAGGGCTCCGCCTGCCATATTACAAGCCATAATACGGCTTGGTGGAGTCCTGCTGGCTTGGTGGTGGCAGCGAGGGAAGACTGCCAGGACCCATCCCCTCCCGGACGTCCCCCTCGACTGAGAAGGTAAGTGGGCGTCCAAAAGGGGGGCGGTAGTGGGTCTGTGTGATTGGGTGCATGTTTGCGGAGAGGGTGTTGAATGTGTGCATGTCTACAAGTGGATGTGAATGTGTGTGTGCATGTATGTGCACATGTATGGGGTGTCTGTGTGGATGAATGCAAGTGAGTGGGTGTGTCTGCATGTATGCGTGTGCTGCATGTGTATACATGTCAATGTATCCAAGCATGACGGGGTGGGGGTATGAGTGGGGACATGTGTTTTTGTGTGTGCCAGTGACAGGAATGAAGATTCCTGTCTCCGGGTGCCTCACAACTCTTAATGTGGCAGTCCTTACCACCAGCTCCACTGTAGAAAGATCGCCACGGCGAGGCTGGCGGTCTTATCACCGCCACACTCATGATGAGGGCCTATGTACTATTCAATTTGTAGTCACTGTGTGATATCTGAGCACTTTATTACTATTATTTCTTACTGTGTTGATCTTTGATTGTTGAGTAGTATCAATATGTTGTGCTTCCCTAAAATCTTGTTGTGTCTTGTTTTGTTCATTTTTTAATTTTGATTGGTTAATTAGCTTTTGCTTCTTTATTTGTAAATTTGATAATTAATGTTTTTACGTTCTCTCACTTGGAACTCCTGAAGGGTATCCAATTAGTACTGCCCCTGATTCCAGGTGTTTTTGTGCTGCCCTTGTTGCGTTCAATTGTTGGAGTGGTCTAGGCACTGAAGAAGCTGAGGCCATACCTGTCCAAACAGACCACAGATCTCTCAAATGGTTAATGGAGATAAGGGGTGAAATTCCTGCACTGCTGAGGTGGTCCATCCCGCTACAGGGAATTGAATTTACAGTGGAACACAATCCTGGACTGGAACAGACAATGTCAATGCTGATGGTCTCTCCAGGTTCTTCTACCTTAGTGAAGAGAACCCCCAGGGAGTTGGGTAGTTCTCCCCACTTTCAGCCTGGGAGGTAATTGTTAGGCTTGGCTGCCTTTGCATGGGTTCCCTCTAACTTTTTGCCTTCGTGACTCCAACTTTTGCTGAACTTGTTTTTGTTGGACTTAGGACTCTGTGCACTTTACAACTGATAACCAGTGCTAAAGTGCTTGTGCTCTTTTCTTCAACCATGGTAACATTGGCCATACCCAATTGGCATATTTAATTTACTTACATGTCCCCAGTAAAGTATCACTGCATGCAAATGCAAATAGTGGGCAAGCAACACTGATTAAGCCGCTCACTTAAGTAGTCCTTTAAACATGTCTCGGGCCTGCCATTGCAGAGTCTGTGTGTGCAGTGTTAGTTGTCATTTCGATCTGGTAAAATAAACCCTTTGCCTTGCCCATACCTTTCTTTCTAATGTATATATGTAGGCCCTGGACAGCCCAGAGGGCAGGGTGGAATGTATTTAAAAAGTAGGACATATACTTTTTTACATGTCCTAGTAGTGAAAAACCTTTACATTCATTTTTCAATACTGCAAGGCCTATCTCTCCGATAGAATAACATTCGAGTTGCATTATTACATTTTATTAGTGTAATGTACAAATGGGAAGAGGTGACTAGTTCATGTTTAGTGTCTCAGTATTCCTAATTTAAAATCCTAACTTATGGCAAAGTCAGTTTTAAATTACAATTCTGAAAAGGCCAGTTTTAGATATTTGGTATTTTCTTGCCAAAGCCATTTGGTGCCTGCAGCCTGTCTGTGAGTCACATGACTGGGCGTGGGTGAAAGTTGGGCTTAGAGTATTTCTGCCAGACAGCCAAACACAATGAGAACTTAGGTGTGACAGGAGTGGCCATCACGGGCAGGATGGGAGGAAGAAGCTGGGCACTGTCCTACTTACACCTGAATTGGCTGTGTCCTACCTCCACACAAAGGGCTGCCTACCCAATGTAGTTAGCCTAGAGCTGGGAAGCGGGGCATCTGTGCATTTAAATGCACGCCTCAAGAAGCTTTTCCCTGCTTCAAAGACACAACTGTGTACAAAAAAAGACCTCAGACACCAACATTCCATACACTTCTGGACCTATGGATACTGTGCCAGGAAGGGGGACTGCTGTGCTGTTACTAGGAGCGCCACTCACTGGACTGCTGCTTGAAAGGAACTGCTGCCCTGCTGTGTTGACCTGCTGTCTGCTACCCTCTTGCATAGGGAAGAAGAACTGGACCTGCAACTTCTTCTTGAACCCAGGACTCAAAAGGCTAGTCTGCTAGTCTCCTGATCTGAGCCCCAGGGACACAAAAGGCTCCAGCCAGCTCCTGTACCCAGCTACACTGAGTTCCTGACCCCAATTGGTGCCTCTTAGGTCCTGGACCCCTGGTGTGGCTTGAGGGCACTTTAAATCAAGCTTTGGTCTCTTTGTGACCGCAAATGGGCCCATTTGCACCAGAACGCCCCTCTCACACCATAATTCAACATGAGCTGTCACCATCTCTGCACAGAGCAACCATTGATCGCTCATGGGAAACTTCCACGGCAAAGCTCCATCCCACCCGTACACGATGCCCGGCCTGTTCTTCGCGGCACACCGACCACCACCCACAAATCTCTCCTTGCTCTCTGCGACCCTCTCCAATGCGAATGGAACTCTTGGCACAAAATGTGAGAAAGTAAAACTTTAGCAGGACTAATTTGGGACTGTATCCAACCCCCGCTCCATTGCAGTTGGCATGAATGTTTGACTTTGACCCGGTCTAGCATGACCAGATCACCACGGTTGGTGCAACTTACTGTTAGGCGCTATTTACCAGGTTTATTTTAATTCATAATCCATGGTTCTATTGATTGGATTTTTGTTGTTTTTATCCTTCTTTCATTCATTAAATTAGGTTCTATATTTTTTTATCCTCATGTGAGATCCTTTTGTGTGGTGGTTCACTATTTTACTGTTTGAAGTGTTGTAGAAATAATTTACACATTGCATCTAAGTTAAGCCTGACTGCTCTGTGCATACCTACAAGGAAGCTCAGCACAGGCTAATTTGAGGTTCCTTGTGCCTTACTCCGATAAGGAGTGTGGTTGCTACTTGACCAGGGCTCACACACCAGTCAACCAGTAACCCAATTTCAAGCAATGACCCTTTGCCAGCTACACCTGTAGTGAATCCATTTTAGTTTCCCACCGGGCACAGGAGTTAGCTTAGCCTTCAGCTTGCAGGCCTGTTGTCCCTGTCACTTAGTGACCACTTAGCATGCTCTGTTTTATTCCATTTATTTTATTATTTCATTTAGTATTCACCATTGCTTACATTTTAGAAAAATGTTTTGAATTTTATTAACAGTGCCATTCTGAGAAGACGCCATTATCACTGTCATTATCAGTGATGTCCATAGGTATTGTCATCATGTCCCTTTCTCACTTACTGTTTCAGTGGGGGACTGCTTGTGAGCCAGAAGGATTGAGACAACAGTTGTTACTTGTTGTAGGAGTGACTCAGTCATCTACAAACAAAAGTGCTGTCACCCCTAAACCTGCAGTCCTGCTTAGGAGCGAGAGTTCAACTACGACACTACCATGTCCTATTGTTCAATTTATGGACCCAATATGCATTCCTGATCGGGGAGCAATTAACAGGCCCAGGTAGCGCGAAATTCCTAGAAGGCCTCAGAAAGTTTAGGACAGGAAAATGCCAGCTTTCTAAAAGAACTTTTAAGATACAGGGCCATCCAATATTCCCACATGGAACTAGGTAAAAGCCTGCAGCAAAAATGTTCCTGGAGAAATTATTTACACATTGTTTTATATTTAATGTAAGTCATGAGATCCATCATCGTTATTCGGATTCAATAACACTCAACAATGTACTATCATCAAAAATGTTTTAATCAATTACCAACAGATACCAAATATCATGTAACCACTGTCATCCCCCAATTCAGATCTTAAAACATTAAAATGTGAGCACAGCCAAGCATCTTAGAGAGGAAAACTCCTCTTAATATGATAAATAAATGTAGTCCACAATTCAAGATCCAGATAATATCCACAAAAATGAGGAGCCAGAACTTTTGCATAGTATCAAGGATTAAACCCTTGACCCGAGGGTAGGTTGCTCCCCCTGTCGCTGTAGCTCCACCAGCCCAGGCTCCTGACACCTCCCAGCAAGACCTGCTAAAACCGTAAGTACTCCCCCACCCAGCCCCTCACCCAGCCCCGCGCTACTCACCTCTCCTTTCCTGTACTTCTGTCTTCTGCCTTCCGCTCTCTCCTCCAACCTCTCTCCGCACCTCTGCTGTCCATTTCCTTTCGCTCTCTGCTCCTCTTCTGCAGCCCACTTGCTGCGCGTTCTGCTCTTCCTGGGCCCCGCTCCTCTTCCTGCTTTGCTCTTCATCCGTGTTCTTCTTTCTCCTCTGCACCCCGATCTGCGTGTTCTTTCTTCTTTCTTCATCTGTGTTCTTCTCTGCACACCGACCTGCGTGTTCTTTCTTCTTTCTTCATCTGTGTTCTTCTTTTCTCCTCTGCACCCCAACCTTCGTGTTCTTTCTTCATCTGTGTTCTTCTCTGCACCCCGACCTGCGTGTTCTTTCTTCTTTCTTCATCTGTGTTCTTCTCTTCTCCTCTGCTCCCCGACCCGCGTGTTCTTTCTTCTATCTTCATCTCGACCTGCGTGTTCTTTCTTCTTTCTTCATCTGTGTTCTTCTCTTCTCCTCTGCACCCCGACCTGCGTTTTCTTTCTTCTTTCTTCATCTGTGTTCTTCTCTTCTCCTCTGCACCCCGACCTGCGTGTTCTTTCTTCTTTCTTCATCTGTGTTCTTCTCTTCTGCACCCCGACCTGCGTGTTCTTTCTTCTTTCTTCATCTGTGTTCTTCTCTTCTGCACCCCGACCTGCGTGTTCTTTCTTCTTTCTTCATCTGTGTTCTTCTCTGCACCCCGACCTGCGTGTTCTTTCTTCTTTCTTCATCTGTGTTCTTCATATCTCTTCTGCACCCCGACCTGCATGTTCTTTCTTCTTTCTTCATCTGTGTTCTTCTTTTCTCCTCTGCACCCCGACCTGCGTGTTCTTTCTTCATCTGTGTTCTTCTCTTCTCCTCTGCACCCCGACCTGCGTGTTCTTTCTTCTTTCTTCATCTGTGTTCTTCTCTTCTCCTCTGCACCCCGACCTGCGTGTTCTTTCTTCTTTCTTCATCTGTGTTCTTCTCTGCACCCCGACCTGCGTGTTCTTCTCCTCTTCTGTACTTTTCTCTGCGTGTTCCTTTTCTTCCTCTGTGGCCTCTCCTCATCTTCTGGACGCTTCCCCTCTGCTTCTCAGGTCTCTCCTCTTCTGCCTGACTCTTCTTC
The DNA here is from genome assembly GCF_031143425.1 of Pleurodeles waltl. NCBI lineage: Eukaryota > Metazoa > Chordata > Amphibia > Caudata > Salamandridae > Pleurodeles > Pleurodeles waltl. Next base: position 905,648,092 of record NC_090443.1, read on the forward strand.
TTGACTCTTCCCTCTTCTCTCTTGACTCCTCTCCTCTTCTTCTTGACTCTTCTTCTTGACTCTTCTCTCTTCTCTCTTGACTGTTCGCTCTTCTCTCTTGACTCTTCTCTCCTCTTCTTCTTTACTCTTCTTCTTGACTCTTCTCTCTTCTCCTCTTCTGTTCTTCCTGACTCCCCTCCTCCTCTGTAATCCCCCCTCCCCTATCTTTTCTCCCCTCCCCTCTACCTGTGACTCCCCCACCCTCCGCTTTCCCGCCGCCACCTCCTGCTCGGCCCCGCCCTCCCTGCTCCCATTCGTCGCCCTCCCCTCCCGCCCCCAGCTGACCCCTCCTCCCCCCCTCCTCTCTCTTATGGCGGCCGCTGTGCGGCCGCGCTGCTGGCGTGCTGAAGGTGCGCCAAAGGCAAGCCCGTCTGCGCCCGTCCGTGCCTGGACCGCGCCCAGCGCCACGACCCCTGGCCCCCAGCACTCCCAAACCCCACAGCACCGCTACGACCCCAACACCCTCCACGCCCTCAACCAGGGGCACTCCAGTACCTGCTTCCAAGCCAACCCTAAACGCACCCATGGACCCTTCGCATGCCTCACCTGCAAACTCACCTTCCACCGCGAAACCACCTCACCCGCCAGCCCACGCGCCAACAACCACCTCAAATGCATCCTGATCAACGCACGCTCCGTCCACAAGCACGCCATAGAACTATGGGACCTCCTGGACTCCACCGCACCGGACGTCGCCTTCATCACTGAGACCTGGATGAACGCCTCTTCGGCCCCTGACATCGCCATAGCCATCCCCGACGGCTACAAGATCTCCAGGAGAGACCGCACCAACCAAGTCGGTGGAGGAATTGCCATCGTCTTCAAGGACTCCATCAACGTCACCACCTCCACCGAAGACACCCCCCTCGCCGCCGAACACCTGCACTTCCAGATCCACACCGACCCCAGGACCACCCTCAGAGGAACTCTCATCTACAGACCCCCTGAACCACGTGCCCTCTTTAGCGACTATCACTGACTTCATCTCCCCGCACGCCCTTGCCTCGCCGGACTACATCCTCCTCGGTGACCTCAACTTCCACCTGGAACAGAACAACGACCCCAACACCACCGCCCTGCTCGCCAACCTCGCCAACCTCGGTCTCAAGCAACTTTTGAACACAACTGTTCAAGCAACTGTTGAACACCCCCACTCACATCGCCGGACACACGCTCGACCCCATCTTCTCCGCCAGCAACCACGTATCCTTCAGCCACTTCTCCGTAATACACTGGACCGACCACAGATGTGTCCACTTCACCTTCCGACGTGAGACTCTCCACCTCCGCACACAACCCATCCCACGCAGACATTGGAACAAAATCCCCACGGAACAGCTTCTCTCCATTCTCAGCGACAACCAACCACCTTCTCCACCGACCCCAACGACGCAGCCCTCAGCCTCACGCATTGGATCACCAACTGCGCAGACAACCTCGCACCCCTCAGACGCCTCCCAAGACAGACCAACACCAGGAAACCTCTTTGGTTCACAGACACCCTCAAGGAATCTAAAAAAACCTGCTGCACCCTCGAGAAAGCCTGGCGCAGGGACCACACCGCAGAAAACATGTCTGCCCTCAAAAACGCCACCCGCGAACACCACCAACTGATCCGCGCCACCAAAAGAACTTCCTTCACAGACAGACTGGACAGGAACACTCACAACAGCAAAGAACTCTTCAACATTGTCAAAGAGCTCTCCAATTCTAACGCCAACGCCAACGCCATCACGCCCTCACAAGACCTCTGCAACTCCCTCACCACCTTCTTCCATCGTAAGATCACCGACCTACATGACAGCTTCGGACACCAGACCCAGCCAACCACCACAGAACCTACCACCCCAGCCATCACCCTCAACGCCTGGACTCACATCAGCACAGAAGAGACCAAAGCTACCATGAACTCCATCCACTCTGGTGCCCCCTCGGGCCCCTGCCCACACTTCATCTTCAACAAAGCCGACGACATCATCGCCCCGCATTTCCAGACCATTATCAACAGCTCGTTTGCTTCTGCCACCTTCCCCGAGAGCTGGAAACACGCAGAAGTCAACGCCCTACTGAAGAAACCTACGGCGGACCCCAGCAATCTGAAGAACTTCAGCCCCATCTCGGTCCTCCCCTTCCCTGCCAAAGTCATAGAGAAGACCGTCAGCAAGCAACTTCCCAACTTCCTTGAAGACAACAACCTACTCGACCCCTCTCAGTCCGGATCCCGAGCCAATTACAGCACATAAATTGCCCTCATCTCAGTCACAGACGACATCAGAACTCTGATGGACAATGGAGAAACAGTCGCCCTCATCCTCCTCGACCTCTCGTCTGCCTTCGACACCATCTGCCACCGAACCCTAATATCCCGCCACCGCTACACCGGTATCCAAGGACAGGCCCTGGACTGGATCACCTCTTTCCTCTCCAACCGCTCCCAAAGAGTCTACCTCCCACCGTTCCACTCAGACCCCACCGAGATCATCTGCGGCGTCCCACAAGGCTCCTCGCTCAGCCCGACTCTCTTCAATGTCTACATGAGCCCCCTCGCCGACATCGTACGCAAACACAACATCAACATCACCTCCTACGCCGACGACACTCAGCTGATACTTTCCCTCACCAAGGACCCCACCAGCGCCAAGACCAACCTGCAAGATGGAATGAAAGACGTCGCAGAATGGATGAACCTCAGACGTCTGAAACTGAACTCAGACAAAACGGAAGTCCTCATCCTCGGAAACACCCCGTCCGCCTGGGACAACTCCTGGTGGCCCACGGGCCTTGGCACCGCACCAACCTCCTCAGACCACGCAGGCAACCTCGGATTCATCCTGGACCCACCATGACCAAACAAGTCAACGCTGTATCATCTTCCTGCTTCCTCACCCTCCGCACGCTCCGAAAGATCTTCCATTGGATCCCCGCCAACAGCAGAAAGACTGTGACCCACGCCCTTGTCACGAGCCGCCTGGACTACGGTAACACCCTATACACAGGAACCACTGCTAAATTCCAGAAACGTCTGCAGCGAATACAAAACGCCTCCGTCCGCCTCGTTCTCGACATACCCCGCAACAGCCACATCTCCGCCCACCTGAGACACTTGCACTGGCTTCCCGTCAACAAAAGGATCACCTTCCGGCTCCTCACCCACGCACACAAAGCCCTCCACAACAAGGGACCCGAATACCTCAACCGTCGCCTCAGTTTCTACACGCCCACCCGTCAACTTCGCTCCGCCAACCTCGCACTCGCTGCCGTCCCTCGCATCCGCCGCACCACGGCAGGTGGGAAATCCTTCTCCTACCTGGCGGCCAAGACATGGAATTCCCTCCCCACCAACCTCAGGACCACCCAGGACCACCTCGCATTCCGGAGGCAACTCAAGACCTGGCTCTTCGAGCAGCAGTAACCCCCTCCCCCTAGCGCCTTGAGACCCTCACGGGTGAGTAGCGCACTTTATAAATGTTTCTGATTTGATTTGAAATGTTAATGAAGAAGAGGCATTGACGTTTCGGTCTCCAGTGGCCTACTTGTCTGCAAGACCATCATCAGGACACAGTGTTACGCAAGAGTGACGCTGGACTCAACCTATATATTAACAAATATAAGTTTACAACTTTCTACCAGTTTGTTGTAAATTGATAAAAGGAGATACCATGTGCACACCTTGTCAGACTCCAATACCTGCCATTACGCAAAACTGACAAAAACCTGCATGCACCATGACAGCAAGAGTCCATTGACCAAGAGGAAAAGAAACAATCACTTAAAGTCAAACTAAAATAGTAATGGGAGCTCTTACCAAACTACGATGCTCAGTCAAAATGACACGTTTAAACTCTACAACAAACCAAAAATGAATTAAATCAATTAAATGTCAAATCCTAGCCTCAATGCCATGTGAAACTATCCCAGAGACAGCGTTTTACCCCACATCAGAGAAGGTACATATGCGGCTATTAAATCAGTGTTTGTAACTGAAGTTGCAAAGCTTAGTTAGACCAGTAAAAGGCCCATAGCACCTACACATTTAAACGTCATCAAGTCACTCAACCGCTAGGTTGAGTATCAAAAGTATTTACTTCACCACCAAAAAATGGGTACCATAACTAGCAGTTCCCTCAGCAGCACTCATTGTCTGTTCCAGCATTCGGAAAAGACCGTATGTCTATTTCAATCCCGCATGTGAAGCGTGTGCACCTGAAGGTCACCTGGACGCAAATGAAATGTAGAGTGGCCATCTTGAATGGTGAGAGAATAGCCGTCCGCGAGCATGAGTGCACTAATGAACATATTTCTTTATGTTAGGGAAAAAATCTCAAACAATAAATGTCCTAGAAGACTAAAATGCTTATGAAAATAAATATAAAAAGAAACTTGGGAGCACATTTACAAGAAAGTGGAGCATCATCTCCAATGCCCCACTTTTCTTACATCACCATGGTAGCGCTGTATTTACTATAAAGCACACCATGGTGCACGTTAGGACTATGGCGTAAACATTTTTGACACTATTGAGGCGCTTTGCTGGACTAGCATCTAAAAATTTTATGCTAGTCCAGCAAAGGTCAGGGAGTCCCATAGGGTGTAATGGCAGCGTCACTTCTTGTAAATTTCACTGCTCCACTTTTTTGGGCCTCCTTGCCAGGGGACGCCCCTCTTGCATACATTATACCTGACCCAGGTATAATGTGGTGCAAGGGGTTACAAAGTGGTGTAATGCAAGCATTGCACCACTTTGTAAATTAGGTGCACAGTGGGGGCCTCCTTAAAGCCGCCTTAGCGTAAAAAATATTATGCTAAGGTGGCGCAAGAGGCATGTAAATATGCCCCTTAGTTTTTTGTGTAAAATATACAATTCGTAATGAAGAATTACTCAATGTAGATCGCTTAGAAAATATATAGATAGCTCAAAAATATATGTAAATACACAACAGTGTATTGTCTAAGAACCTTCCAGGTAGAACGCTGTGTGTAAGAGTGAGAGTCTTATAAAGTAACCAATATTTGCCACTCCACCAGTTGATTCAAGCATTAAGGTGGTCATTCCAACATTGGCGGTAAAAGGTGCATACTGCACAGGTGCGGTCAGAAGACCGCCAACATACCGCCGCGGCCGCGGTAAACCGCCACAGTCATTCTGACCCACAACACGGAAACCGCCAAAATACAGACACCCACAGAAGTCCACCACACCAAAGGCCAGCGAGAAACTGGCGATAACCAAACCGACACCGTCACGCCAACAGAAATACACCCACACTATCATGACCCACGATTCCACGTGGTGGTCTTTCAAACGCGGTATTCCATTGGCGGTACACACCGCCGCGCTCAAAATACACACACACTTACAAAACACAGCCAAATTGGACAATTCCAAATACACACACCTGATACACATAGGCACACCACTCCACACACCCAATTAAATATAAAACACACACCCACATCACCCACAAACCCCCACTCCTAAAAAATCGGGACCACGCACAGAGAACCGAGCACCCAGATGTGCATATTACCATCACCCAGCACTATTACCATGCACTTCACACAACACACCAATACACATCACCACACTTAGCACCACACAATCCACCCCACACATCACCTACACCACCCCATGGCACCGCAAAGACACCCCAGGTTTTCGGAGGAGGAACTCAGGGTCATGGTGGAGGAAATCATCTGGGTAGAGCCACAGCTATTCGGATCACAGGTGAAGCAGACGTCCATTGCCAGGAAGATGGGGCTATGGAGCAGAATAGTCGACAGGGTCAACGCTGTGGGACAGCACCCAAGAAATCGGGATGACATCAGGAAGCGGTGGAACGACCTACGGGGGAAGGTGTGTTCCGTGGTATCCAGACACCGCATTGCAGTGCAGAGGACTGGCGGCGGACCCCCACCTCCTCCCCCAGAATTTACAACATGGGAGGAGCAGGTCTTGGCGATCCTGCATCCTGAGGGCCTCGGCGGAGTATCTGGAGGAATAGACTCTGGTAAGTCTCATCTTCACTACTTCATCCCCCCACCCCACCAGCATGCCAACTCATACCCCCACCCTCACCCTCACCCCCATCACTCCTACTCCTTGCAAATGTCTCACCATCACAACCCACCCATCCCAACACCAAGCCCTGCATGCGACCACAAAGCATGGACACCCATCACCAAAGCATGCCCACTGCACATCCCCATCCCCCCCCCAAACCATCGTCACAAAAGCCCCCACACAGGAATGCAAGCACTGGGGTACACGGGCACCCACCCATTGCACACCATGGCACACACAGATGCAATAATCATGGTTTTATACCCCTGCAGGACCCCAACGCAACGTCACCGCGCAGGAGGGTCCACAAATGTCCACTCCACCCCCAGAAGAGGCCCACAGTGATGACAGCAGCTCTGTCGACCTGGATCTAGATGACCAGCCCGGCCCATCAGGGACCTCGGGACAGTCGGTTCCCCTCAGACAGCCACAGGCCACAGCAGACCTTCCCCCCTCTGGGAACACCAGCACAGCACCCACCCAGCGGGCCCATACCTCTGTCCCCAGGACACGTCAATCAGCGGTGTGTCCACCACTACAGGGCACCCAGGTTAACCCACCACCCCAACAACAACAGGCACCTGGGGGCAGTGGCAGTGGGCACACGGTCCAGGGGACAGAGGCCCAGGGAAACAGGGGAACTGGGAGGGCTGCTGTGCGACAGGGGGGGGGACAGGCCCAGGGAACCCACTCTCCATGAGGCCCTCTCCAACATCATGGGAGCGTACCATAATTCCCAGGAGACGATGGCGACAGTACTGGCCAGGTTTCAGGAGACCCAGCGCCTGCAGGAGGACCAGTATTTGGGGTTCAGGGAGGAACTACGAACCATCAGTTCCGCCCTGGGCACCATCGTAGGGGTGCTGAATCTGGTAGTCACCACATTGCGGGACACTGTGGCACCACAAAGGGCCCCTGACACTAGCATGGGCCAAGAACTGCCTACCACCTCCGCCGGCGTTAGTGGACAGGAGGCTCCGCCACAGGACCACCAGGCCACCAGCACCCCACCCCCTGCAGAAGGAGAACCACCCCGCAAGCAGTCCCTGAGATCCAGGAAGAAGACAGAGTAAGATGCCAAGACCCCCGCCAGGAAAGGATACCAGCCTGATTGTCATCCCACTGTCCCACATTGTCACCCTGTCCATCCTTAAACTGCCCCTGCTCCACTTTCCACAGGCATTTGGACAATGCACCTGTGAAACTAATAGTCTGGACCCTCCAATATAGAGAACTTAAATAAACACAGTTATTGCACAAAACAATCAGGAGTCTGGGTGATTTTGAACAAATGTATTAGACATTACCGTGCCAAAATGCTTATTTACATTGTGATGCCTTCATACCAATGTCACACAGCTGTAGTCCATGGGGAAACAAAGCAGACGTCACACATCTCTGAAATCGGAAGGGAAAGTCACAACTGTAGTATGCCGGTGTGTATTCTTACCTGTGTGTCATTGGAAATATTGCTGTATTACTGTGTTCCTGTTGTCTATGTCGTCTTCTTTGGCTTCCTTGTCTTCACTCTCCACAGGCTCCACAGCTGCTACAACACCACCATCTGGACCATCATCCTGCAGAAAAGGCACCTGTCGTCGCAAAGCCAAGTTGTGAAGCATACAGCAGGCCACGATGATCTGGCACACCTTCTTTGGTGGGTAGAATAGGGATCCACCTGTCATATGGAGGCAGCGCCCGAAGGTCCGCTCGATCACCCTCCTAGTTCGCCCATGGGCCTCATTGTAGCGTTCCGCTGCCCTTGTCCTGGGATTCCTCACTGGGGTCAGTAGCCATGACAGGTTGGGGTAACCAGAGTCACCAATTAGCCACACACGGTGCCTCTGGAGTTGCCCCATCACGTAAGGGATGCTGCTATTCCGCAAGATGTACGCATCATGCACTGAGCCAGGGAACTTGGCATTAACATGGGAGATGTACTGGTCTGCCAAACATACCATCTGGACATTCATGGAATGATAACTCTTCCGGTTTCTGTACACCTGTTCACTCCTGTGGGGGGGGACCAAAGCCACATGGGTCCCATCAATGGCACCTATGATGTTGGGGATATGTCCAAGGGCATAAAATCACCCTTCACTGTAGGCAAATCCCCCACCTCAGGGAAAACGATGTAGCTCCGCATGTGTTTCAGCAGGGCAGACAACACTCTGGACAACACCTTGGAAAACATAGGCTGGGACATCCCTGATGATATGGCCACTGTTGTTTGAAATGACCCACTTGCTAGGAAATGGAGCACTGACAGCACCTGCACTTGAGGGGGGATTCCTGTGGGTTGGCGGATAGCTGACATCAGGTCTGGCTCCAGCTGGGCACACAGTTCCTGAATAGTGGCACGGTCAAGCCTGTATGTCAGTATGACATGTCTCTCCTCCATTGTCGACAGGTCCACCAGCGGTCTGTACACCGGAAGATGCCTCCATCTCCTCCCATGTCCCAGCGGACGGTGCCTATGAAGGACAACAGCGAGCACAGAGTCAATCAACCCACAGGTACGTAACCACAGCTTTCACATAACACAATTCTTAATCCATAGAATGGCTTGCATGAGTGTTGATGCAAGGCCTAGGTATGTGTGACGCAGTAAAAAGTAAGCCATGCGGGCCCATGAAATGGCAGCTGCCTGACCTGTAAAGTGCGACAATGGGATGTGAGGTAACTGCGCTGGCATTGTACACCGTGGCGTTAGGCGGTCGAAGACCGCGGCGCAATGCAGCATTGGTTAACATTGAACCCTATGGGTCTCAGGAGCCAATGACGATGTGCGCCGGCGGTCGCGATACGCACCACCGCGGACGTGACCGCCATTTTCTATCTGCATAATCACTCGATACCTGATCTTCGACAGGAGAGGACCTACACTGCAAGTGCTGCTGTGACCTCGGTCTGGAAGAGACAATGGCTCAGGCAACTGGGGAAAGGGCCCCTGCCTTCACTGCGGAGGAGTTGGAGAAACTTGTGGATGGGGTCCTCCCACAGTACGCGCTACTCTACGGTCCTCCAGACAAACAGGTAAATACACTGGGAGCATGCTGAATGGGCTATGCCTGTGTTGAGTGGGGTGGATGAAAGATGGGGGGGAGGGGAGCGATTGAGGCATGCATCAAACGACGGTGAGAGCATGTGCCACATGGCAAGGGTAGGGATGGGGGGCCACTCACAATGAGGGTACAGAAGGTAATGACTATACTTCTCCCCCTGTACATTTCATATAGGTCAGCGCCCACCAGAAGATCGATATTTGGCGTGCCATCGCCAAGGACGTCCGGACCCTGGGGGTCCACCACAGACGGGGCACCCACTGCCGGAAGAGATGGGAGGACATCCGCTGCTGGAGCAGGAAGACAGCGGAGGCTCAGCTGGGGATGGCCTCCCAACGTGGGAGGGGTCCTAGTCGGACTTTGACCCCCCTGATGTCCCGGATCCTGGCGGTGGCCTACCCCGATTTGGATGGGTGTGTGAGGGCATCACAGCGGACACAAGGGGGTGAGTACACTCTCATTCTGCTGACTTTGCGCGCAGTGGAGGTGTCTGGGTGGGGGAGGAGGGCTGTGGGTATCCCTAGGCCAGGGCGATTTCTGTAAGCTAGGCCCCTCCGTAAGGCATGGCCCTGTGCCCCCGCCCCCCACCTCTGTAGGGTGGCAAGTACAGCTATTCATGGCCCTGTGTCATCTATGTGTGCAGATGTCGTCCATAGGCTTGTAGGCCATGTCCCAGGGATTGAGTAGTCGACCCCAAGTGCACGGCGTAGTGCAGGGGGCTTCTGTGTCTGTCCTGTCCACCAACGGTGTCACCAATGCATGCACTCAACATGTCTATATTCTGTTTCCCCCCCCCTTTTTTGTGGTCTTCCTGTTCATGTGTGCATTAGCATCATCAGGCGGAGGAGAAGTGGCATCGGAGCACGAGGGAGCTGCATCCCACATGGCCATGGAGGGCCACACAACGGACTCCGAATTCACCAGTGGGACGGAGGGCGAGGGGAGCTCTACAGCGGGGACTCGGGCAGACATCAGTGACACCGACTTGTCCTCTGAAGGGAGCTCCCTTGTGGTGGCGGCAACATCTGTGCCCCCCGCAACAACAGGTACAGCCGCCACCCACCGTACCAGCACCGCCCTCCCAGCAGCCCCTCAGCGTTTGGCCCGTGCCCGCACACCCAGGAACGTATGCATCTCCTTCGCCCCAGGCACCTCAGGCCCTGCCCCAGTCACCCCTGCTGCCCTCAGTGAGGAGGTCATTGACCGCCTGAGGACGCTCACTGTTGGGCAGTCTACCATTTTGAATGCCATCCAGGGTGTAGAAAGGGAGGTGCACCAGAGTAATGCATACCTGGAGGGCATTCATTCTGGTCAGGCGGCCCTTCAGCGATCGTTCCAGACTCTGGCCTCAGCACTGATGGCAGCCATTGTCCCTGTCTCTAGCCTCCAACTTCCTCCACCCATACCCTATCACCTGTACCTCTGCCTATCCCAGACACACCATCAGACCAGCCTGCACACACCTCAACACCCAAGGGAAGCTCAGCCAGGCATAAGCACCACACATCCCACAGGCAGTCACATAAGCAACATCCACATACAGACATACTAACACCCACTGCCTCCACTGTGTCCCCCTCCTCCACGTCTCCCTCCTCCCTCCCTGTCACCTCTCCGTTCACACCTGCTTGCACAACATCTTCAGCCACTACGTCCCTCAGCAGCACACACACTAGAATATCCCGCACACGTGCAGTCACCACCCCCACTGCCATTTACACGTCCCCTGTGTCCTCTCCCAGTGTGTCTGTGCCCCCCCTTCCAAGATACACAAACGCAGGCACCCACCCAACAGCCATCCACCTCACGACAGCCTCCAGCCCAAGCACCTGCACCCAAAGCCACCAGACTTACAACTCCTACAACCACAACCTCTTCCTCCACTCCCATACCCACTACACCTACCCGTCCCACTGCTCCCAAAAAGATTTTCCTGTCAAAACTCAACCTCTTTCCACCAACTCCCCCACCCCGTCCATGTCATAGGACTAGAGTCAGCACCTCAGCCACGACAAAATTGGCCCCTGTCATTAAAGTCTGCCATGGACAGTGGAGTGCCCCACCCACCAGGGCAGCCAGTTTGGTGCGAAGCCAAGGCACGGGCAGCCCACCCCCGGAGAAACATCCCAAGATAGGCAGTGGCCGGTGGGAGAGGGTGAAAACACTAGGGACTAAAACCCCTACCAGGGCTCCGGCAGGGAGTGTAGAGACAGCTGGCACACCGCCCAAGGTGGGGAAGGGCCACAGGTGATCAGGGAAGGCTGGGAAGGGCAGCACGCCCGACAACACCGCCATCAGCCCAGCTGGCCAGGAGGGTCCCGCCAGCCCCATCCCAGGTGGGCAGGAGGCCACCAACAGCCCCGGCACAGCTGCCTAGGAGGGCCCCGCAAGCCACAGGACAGATGGGCAGGAGGGCCCCGCCAGCCACAGGACAGGTGGCAAATGAGCACCCCGCCATGGCTGGGACAGCTGAACTGGGCACCGCCGTCTCATGCACCGCTGCACTGGGCCCTTCATCTCAAGCCCCGCTGAACTGGGCACCGCCTTCTCAAGCACCGCTGCACTGGGCCCTTCATCTCAACTCCCGCTGAACTGGGCACTGCCGTCTCAAGCACCGCTGCACTGGCTCCTTCATCTCAAGCACCGCTGAACTGGGCACCGCCGTCTCAAGCACGGCTGCACTGGGCCCTTCATCTCAAGCACCGCTGAACTGAGCCCTTCATCTCGAGCACCGCTGAACTGGGCACCACCGTCTCAAGCACCGCTGCACTGGGCCATTCATCTCAAGCCCCGCTGAACTGAGCACCGCCGTCTCAAGCACCGCTGCACTGGCCCCTTCATCTCAAGCACCGCTGAACTGGGCACCGCCATCTCAAGCACCGCTGCACTGGGCCCTTCATCTCAAGCACCGCTGAACTGGGCACTCCATCTCAAGCACCGCTGCACTGGGCCCTTCATCTCAAGCACCGCTGAGCTGGGCACCGCCGTCTCAAGCACCGCTGAACTGGCCACTCCATCGCAGGCACCGCTGGCCCATGAGCGGCAGGGGCTGGGCCGCATCTGTGTCGGGCAGGGCTGCACGAGGCACTCTGGGCACCAGGCCCCCTCCAGAACCAGTGGGGACATGCATCCACTACCTCTGTCCTGCACAGGTAGAAGCACTCTGGGCACCAGGCCCCCTCCAGAACCAGTGGAGACTGTTATCCACTTGTGAGACTGTGGCTTTGCACTCCCCAGGATTGAGCAGTGGGCAGCCCACCCACTGTATAGACTTGTGAGACTGTGGCTTTGCACTCCCCAGGATTGTGCAGTGGGCAGCCCACCCACTGTCTAGACTTGTGAGGTTGTGGCTTTGTACTCCCCAGGATTGAACAGTGGGCAGCCCACCCACTGTCTGGACTTGTGAGACTGTGGCTTTGCACTCCCCAGGATTGAACAGTGGGCATGGAGGCCCCTCGTGGATCTGGCGTTGTGCACTCATCTGGCTGAGGTGCCCCCCCTTCCCTTCCCCCTGAGGTGCCTGTAGTTTTGCTATCTGATGCCCCTGCAGATGCCCCTGACTCTAACTTCTGTTAGAGTCAGGTATCCTGTGTGGGCTTTGCCCATGTGATTTGGGCCCAGTGGTCCACGGACAATGCCTGCTACAATGCTCGGACTTGTACATTTCTGTATATAAGAGTTTTTGATGTGTATATATATCTTTTGGCAGTATTGCAATATATTTCAATGTTTAAAATCATTTCCTTTTGTCTTTGCATTCTTCCGGGGGGTTTGGCGGTGTAACTGTGATGTATTGCTATGCATTGATGTGTGTGTTGTAGTGGGTAAGGGTGGGGATGGGTGTGTCGCGTATGTGTGTCCCCATAATTTTTTGCCTCCCCCTCCCCTGTGTCATAGGTGCAGTAATCACCGTTGTCTTCTGCGCCGGCGTTCGTGCTCCTGGTAGAGGAGCAGGAAGACTATCGCTGGGAGTATGTGGAGTTCGGGTTCCATGCTGTGCTGATTCTTCGTGGGGTGTATGGAGGTGAGCGTTTTCCCTTCAAAATGGCTGTTTCCGCCGAGTTTTTATCAGCGGGGCTACCGCCCCGGAAAAGGTGGCGGATTGGTAGGTTGTGATACTGTGGGCGGTACATTGACTCCCACCTGTCTGTTGGCGGTGACCGCTGCGCTGTTTGTTTGTACCGCCGTGGCGGTCGGTGTGTTAAAGTGGCAGTCTCTGTTGGCGGTTACCGCCTCAGTCGGAATTCCATTTTTTTTACCGCCAGCCTGTTGGCGGTTTTGCCTCCGCTTTAACACCGACCGCCAGGGTTGGAATGACCGTCTAAGTGTATGAGCCCACCATATCCATTTATTCTCTCTTTTCGCAAGTAGATGGTGTATCTCATGTCTCCTTATAGAACATTTTCCACTTCCAGCAAAAACTATTGCATGACATTTGGTGCATGTCTCATATTTATATAGTGGTCTACTAGAGGGACATTAGCAACATTACAATGGATACGTGATTGATGCTGTATGATACGTTTTATCACCTCCTGGTTGGTTTTCCCTGTATTATGTAAGTAATATACTGGGACATTCAATACAAGATAGCATGTTTTTTGTGCCACAATTCGAGAACTGTTTCAAATTCCACATTTTATCATTGATGACACATGATTTTACCACCTTCGTAGTCAGCTAAGCGGTACTATTACCACAAGGGAATTACCCCATTTCAGGGCAAGACCTTAAATATCACAATTAGGCTTAGGTATTGGATCAACATAAGCATGCAGTAGCCTGTCCTTCAGATTATTTTCTCTGTTGAAAGCAAAGAGTGGTTTCACTTTTTGTATCTGTAATGAATCTAAGAAACGCCATTTTTTAAATATAATATTCTTGATTTTGTTGGATTCTGTGCAAAAGATCGTGACACAAGGTGTGCAGGTTTGATTTTAGCTCTCTCCCATCTGTAATAATGCTTCCCAGTGACAGTACGAGGCTCTTTTAGTGATTTCTTTAACCAGTCGATAGGGGTAACCTCTGGACACTAGTTTGGATAACAAACGTTTTGCTTCTCTGAAATAATCTTCCCTCTTGGTGCAATTTCGCCTAATTCTCAGAAATTGTCCAAAGGGAAGATTGTTGCACAGGTTGCTAGTGTATTTCAACACAGTGTTTCTCGCTCTTGGGCTCATATTTAGCATCATTTTTTTTTATACGCTAATTCAGCGCAAACCTAACTCCATATTTATACTTTGCCGCTAGACATGTCTTGTGCCAAAGTTATGGAGTTTACATTGTTTTCTGGAGGGGAAAACCTACCTTGCATCAATGAGATGCAAGGTAGACATTCCTGTTCAGAAAAGGACGATATGGATTTTGCACCATATATATCCCCCTGTGCTAAAATCCAGCACGGGGAGTGGGGGCCTGAGTCTGGGCAGGCGTAAGGGGACCTGTAGGCAGATCTCCATGGTCGGAGACAACGGATATTGCCCACAGGTGTCCTTCCCTGGCCCCAGGGACAACCCCCACCCACCCCAACCCACACTAGGAGGACACCTAAGGATGAGAGACCCATCCCAGGTATGTCTGGGGGAGTATATATTTTTTTTCCCAGCACCGCTTGGGGCACTGACTTGGGGCCCCTTGTACGGCGCTGGCCCCAATGGCCATGCCCAGGGGCCAGCGCCATGCAGGGCCGTGACATTCGTCCCCTGGGCATGGCCATAGGGGTGGTGGGCATGGCTCCTGTCTTTACTAAGACAGGAGCTATGTCCATGGGGGTTGTGCACCAGAAAATGGCGGTACACTGCTTAGAGGCAATATTTTTGCCTCTAATCAGTGTAACGCCATATTTTGACACACAAGCCCTGGTTCCCCCTACGCCTCCAAGGACGCTAACAGGGCCTTAGCGCCAGCTAGCGCCATTCCATAAATATGGCGTCAGGCCGCCGTCTAGGAATGGCGATAGCCGGCGCTACACTTTTTGACGCAAACCTGTGTTAGCGCAGGCTTGGGTCAAAAAGTATATATATGGGCCTTGGATTTGTATGTTGACTCACAAATGAGACCTCATCATCATCAGTGATTTTCAGGTCTAAAAAGTTCATGGACTTGTTGCCATGTTCCACAGTAAACCATGTTATCTTTTTGAAAGTTTAACCACTCATGAAAAAGGAGTAATTCCACCATAGTCCCTCTCTAAATGAACAAGTCATCTATGTAGCAGAGCCATTTCCCAACAATTACTCATAAAGGGATTGGTGCTATTGAAAATTGCTCTTTTCTCTAAGGCTGCAACATACAAATTAGTTATATAGGAGCAAAAACTGTCCCCATCGCAACTCCCTTCACCTGGGCAAAAAATTCACTCTTGAAAAGGAAATATTTATGCTCCAGGGCAATTGGAGTAAATTGTTTAATGAAATCTGTATCTAGAGCATGGGTCCTGGAATGGGATATTAAAATTTCACCAATTACTTCCATTGATTCAGACTGGGTGATGCTAGTGGTCGACTAGCTTGATGTCATTGAAGTGTGTAGGTGGTATTTGTTTAACTAAGGTTTGAGAGTTTTGTTACAGGCACTGATTTAATAGCCGTATAGCTACCTTCTTTGATGTGGGGTAAGACGCTGTTTCTGTGATGGTTTCACATAGCATTGAGGTCGGATTTTGACATTCAATTCAGAATCGTTTTTGGTTTGCTGTAGAGATTAAAGGGCATATTTATGAGTCCCTAGAACCACCTGCGTCACTTCTGTGACACTCCAGTGGCGCAATGCCCTGTGCCGTATTTACAAGGAGGCGTTAAGACACTTTTTGTGGGTTAACGCCAACTTGTAAATACAGCCCCTTCACACACAGCCCTTTGTGTGGAAGGGGCGTGCAATGGGTGTTGCTGTGAGCGTGCCTAATCGCCATTAGTGATAGTTTATGTGCAGGAAGGGACGGACACCTTTCCACACATAAACAATCAAACCCCTCAATGTAGACATCCTTGCACGATGGTGCAAGAATGCCTGCGTTGGCACCTCAATTTAGCGCCAGCGCAGGGGGCAACACAGGGGTGCGCTGTATTCAATTAAATACAGCACATCCCTGTGTTGTGAAAATGACGGGGCGCAGCGCTGCCAATTTTGGCATTATTTTCCTTTAAATATGGGCCTAAATGAGCATCATAATTTGATAAGACTTCCTATTACTATGTTTGTTTGACTTGAGGTGATTGTTTCTTTTCCTCTTGGTGTCGTGGTGCATGCAGGTTTTTGTCAG
This sequence comes from Pleurodeles waltl, assembly GCF_031143425.1. Taxonomy (NCBI): domain Eukaryota; kingdom Metazoa; phylum Chordata; class Amphibia; order Caudata; family Salamandridae; genus Pleurodeles; species Pleurodeles waltl. The sequence continues at coordinate 905,664,518 of NC_090443.1, forward strand.
TTTTGCACAATGGCAAGTGGCACCCTGTCCTATGTGCCATTTAGTGCCTAATTTAAGGGTGCACTACATGTATTAAAAAAGAGAGGTGTAGGCCTGTGAAATTTAACAGGTTAACTTGGCAGTTTAAACCTGACCTACAGGCTGCAATGGCAGGCCTGAGATATGCTTTAAAAGGCTACCTTCTGTGGGTGGCACAATGCGTGCTAAAGCCCACTAGTTGCATTTAATTTACCTACCATGGGTACATGTAGTACAACTTTACTTGGGACTTACACACAAATTAAATTTGCCAATTGGGTGAGAGCCAATTTTGCCATGTTTAAAAGGGAAAGTACAAGCACTTTGGCGCTAGTTAGCAGTAGTGAAGTGCTCACAGTCCTAAGGGCAACAAAAATTAATTTCAACAAACAGGAGAGGAGAAGGCAAAACATCGGGGGTGACTCTGCAGAGAAGGCCTGGTCCAACAATATGAAATATGAATTTGTAATGATTCCAAAAGATGGCACATTAACTGGTTTATAAGTTGTGATACAAATCTATTTTTTCTGAGTGTTACAATATCCATGCATGCGAACCTTAGCAGTGTCTTTAACTCGCAAATTGAAGGGCTGCATAAACCTAACAAGCTGAACACTATTTCAGATCATTCTCCCTGCTCACAATAGTAATGTCACATTTTCATATATCATTGTTTTAAAAAAATAAGTAAGAGCAAAAGAGATGGTAATATTCACTTAGCTCGGAGGGAGAATAAAGTGCAACAAATACAAGGATCTGAAAGGGAAACACAAAATATAGGTTTTGTGTGATTTCTGGATAATGAAGAGTCAAACAGTGCCACTGTTTTCACTGCTAATCATGGAACACATTTATTTAATATTATAAAGACTCGGCTACACATCTGCATATTGGTGTCATTTGTCCACTTTTAATCAAGAATATTATTTCAGCACTTAATTGCCAGAATAATACTGAGGAAATACGTGGATTTATATATTCATTTATTTGTGTTATTTTTAAAGTGTAACTATCTTCTAGTGACCCCAGAATGCTGTCAGGTGTGGGCACAGAAAAGAACAGTGAGAAGAAGCAAGAAGGCTGCTTTGCAATCCTGGTGTTATACAACAAAGTAGATCACAGGTGAGTTCAGATTGCTCTCGTCTTGAGGAGCATACACCTAGGAATGCTGGCCATCTGGGCTTTCAGCTAGGTCATGTGCTGGTGGTGGTTACCCACATAGTATTTGTTTAATCGCTAACTAAGCAGTTTACCGAATGGAGATTATGCCATCATTGTAGGACGTAGGCGACAGATTCACTGTCAACTCTTGGCATTGCATCTCTGTGCTGTCCGAAACCAGTGGTTTCTAGCTTCACCAGGTGTGTAACATCATGGCAAGTGTAGGACCAAAGTCGAGCTAGCTACCGTAATTGTCGCTACTATTGAGAGTCTCAGCAAATAGCCAATCATAGACTCTTCCTGTCTGCCTCCATTCCTAACCTTTCCCTTCCATCATGAAACTGTGCTTGAGAATTTTGTGAAGGACAGAATAACTACTGTGAGGAAAGCAGTTTGCGCATTCCGTCTCTTCCCAGCACCAACGCTGCTGACGCTGCTGTCTGCTCACTCCTGATACGGGCTGCACCTCGGACCAAGGATGTCGGACTTTGGACTTTCTTTCCCACTAGAGTGAGGTGGAACGTAGCTCCAGGGCCTGGCAGATCGGTGTGGTCCAAGTTCCAGACATGCAGATGCTGAACCCCAACCAATTGACCTACTGGAGCAGAGTAGTGGAGTAGTGGAGCGAGAGCACGTTCCTGGAAGCCCCCAATCCCAGGAAGAGACATGCTCCATGGCAGCCTGAGCACAGCCCTGCTCTTTCCCCTTACCCTATTCTGCCTTGCCTATTGTCCCTAGACCAGAGAATAAATAGAGGGGCCTATGGTGATGGGCAGTGCTTAATTTGTAAATAAAAAGGTGCCGGTGCCCAAAGCCCTCCTCTTAAACACGCGCCTGCTGCAATTAAATGGGTGAACCCGAAATACTGAAGAGGCGTAATCCTGAAGCCATCTCGGGCCTCTACAATCCATTTGAAGCCACTCCCTGCCCCTTCAACTCACTTTTGCAGCTTTCTAATTTCTCCCTTTGCTACACTTTTTCCCTTTCTCCGTCTTTCCCATATGTGTTGTTTGCTCACAGCAAATGCTTGAGGCAGAAGACTAAGCCCCCACCCTCTAAAATAAGTGCCAGTGCTGCACACTGGAAACAACAAGCACAAATTAAGCACTGGTGATGGGTCCCTAGCGGGACCACCCAGGAGGCTCAAGGTGTCAAGGTTTGCTGTACCGTAGAGACAGCACCGAAGTGTTGAGGGCTTCAGTGGGTGGAGGTGGCCAGTCCAGGTGTTAGTGCGGCTTGATCATCACGTGGCCCTCCCCTACCTTCATGCAACACCCCCTCCAATTTTGTCTGCCTCCATTACCGCTCAAGTAAGCAGGGTCTTGGAACACCACCTGCTAGGGCAATAGCTCCACTGCACTGGATCTCAAGGAGAGAAGAAGGGAAGACCCAGTTACTATAGGGGCTCAAATCCATATTTAACCCTATCTAAGACCTACCAAGACCAGTCAAGCCTAACCCATCCCAACATAGCTGTTATCTTTCCAAGCTTTATTAAGTAAAAACCATACATTTGTCAGCATTTGTATGATGCTAAATAAGCTGTAATCTACTGCCTGTCTCTCGCTGTGGAATGGCAAAAAAAATCAACAGCCCAGTGGGGAAGAAGTACTTAGTTGTCTCCTTCAGTGCTTCTTATCTTCCTCTGTGCAAAAAAAAAAAGAACATGGTAAACACGCTCAGCCAAATTGACAGTCTAGCATATGTACAACCATAGCACGGTAACCTTGAGCACATCCAAGGACTTTCCAGTAAGGCCCATACTACCTTCAACAGATATGGCCGGAGAACAAATTGCCATGCACACAGTATATGATGTAATTATCGTGGAGAGGGATCAAGAGGCATCACCCTTTATTTCCAAGCCTGCAAAAGCTAATCCCAGGCAACAATTGATCTATGAATGCCTAAAGGAAACAGACAAAACCTTGAACAATCCATTGCATTCGAATTCTGGTCAAGGTCACTACCTCTGGTTGCTGTAACTCCCACTGTATCCAAAGCACCGAATGAAAATCCACACATGATTACCACTGCTGCCGACATCTCTATACCGCCATCTTTCATGACCAACCTTTCAGCAAAGATACCATTCCAGAATTAACTGCTTAGGAAGAAAGTGAAGAAAATCGGGAAACAGACTCAATCTATGGCCATGATAGCTTAATTGCTGCAGTGGCGTCAGAGGTGGACTCTGAATATTATTGCGCTGAAATAACGGATAACTCATTGGATAACTCAATACTGCCAAGTCAACTGCAGGAGCTAGGAGTTTAGTTAACACTGCTCACCTCGCACCTACTCCGGAAACTACAGACCTAAATATCAAGATAAGCTACAAAGCTCAAGCCATGGATAGATCGAACAGCAACCTTAAAACGCTGGAAGAGGAGGATCCACCTCCAACGTATCCAGTGCTGGCCTCAATGGAAGCAATTATCAGCACTTTGAATCATATGTCTGGTATACTAACTAGCCAATCCTCATTCTTATCAGAGCAAATCACACTACTAAAACAAATTAATAGGGAGCTTAAATCAATGGAAAATAACTCAAAAGTGTTGCTAGCGCGCCTTGTCCTTGGTAAGTAAACTTACAAGGGGACCCGTATAGGTCGATGAATCTTTTGGATCGCATAGAGTATCCTAGTTAAGCGGTAACCAATGGAACGTCAATAAACATCATAATTAACATGTAACACCATATAAAACCTTTTTCTAATAAGTAAATACCATCACTCTCAACAAGGCTAATCATTTTTCTTCCCTATTAGTTACAATTCTAGTCAAAAACCTTGATTTCGAACATCAAGGGTTAATCAAACTTTATTAGCATCATGAGCAACAATTCACAATTCAGTTATTGATAAGCGAAAAACGAGCATCAATATAAGTCAGCGAATCCTTTAACATTGAATAATTCAGCAATGCAAGTCAGTCATTCTACCGTCACCATTAAGTCACCCTTGTCAGCCTACCTAGCTCAAATTAGCATCAGCATGTGGGTCTTCATGTGAAAACAATTTAGCCAAAAATCATTAATTTGGAAAAATCTACCTAAGAGAGAAAAACATTTTAAACAGTGCAGTTGGTACCTAAAGGAAAAGCACACATTAGTCGGTCAGCATCTTATAGCTACCTATCCAAGATAGATCAGCAACGAGTCAGTCTTCGTCTCCAGGTCATCACTCATCACTCATCACTCATCAGCAGGCTCACAGAGAGCAAAGCCCAATTTTCATCACTTCAGACAGCGTCTCCTGACGTCATCAACTTTCGCCTCTCCGCTCTACCTCTCTTCTCGTGTCATGACTTTTTATTAGGGTCTCTCAGTCCGTCCCACAAATTGCTAATTGGTCAACCTTATCAGGGGTTATGACTCTAACCTATAGTTTTTGTTTACCACTGGTTTGCATTGGTTTAATCTTCAAGTTCCATTAATATGATTGGTCCTTCTGTCGTGAGAACATCATCCGGCTCTTCAGGTAACAAATTTGTTTCCCACAGTCTTTTAGTCAGTGCTTCCATTGTTCAAGTCCTGGGAAAGTACATTTAGACTACTCTACACATAATTGTTTCAATTTGTTCTGATCGTCTCCTGTCCGCTGGTACATTGCAGAAAATTCTAGCAGAGCTCATCTGAACTCTGTACAGTTCAAGGTCCTTTTCTCCAGTTCCAGTCCTCAGCAGCTCATCGCGTCTCCACGGTTAAGCAAGCAAGGTCCGACGCCGACCAGGCCTCTAGTTCGGCTAAGTTAAGGATGTGAAGCATCATAAAACATGGATTATATCATCAATTAAGGCATATTAATACATAATTTTTATATTTCACATTTTAGTATGTGTTAACATACATGGTGACCACTCCCTGTGGGCACATTTTACTCATTACACGTTATTTTCAATTGTTAGTTTCGTTTGTCATTATTGCTCATTAGTATATATACGCAAATCATTAGAATATTCTCATATTAGCATGTCTGCTCCTACAGTGTTATTCATAATTGATCAAACCTTAAACAAACTGGTAATTTCTTCAAACAATTTGCAACGGTCGGATGAATTTGGCAAATCGTTACAACCTTTTCCAACAAAGGTAAGGAACCTTACAGAAGTTCATATCATGAGTCAGTTGTCACTTCCTGCACCTCTTATAACTGTGGAAACAGGCACGCTTAGGCCAAGACACCACAAATAGCACTATAACCAATAAATCAATTGCACAAGTCACACAAGCTTCCTAGCCTGATAAAACCTTATTAATCCGCAGCACCATGAATCAGGGAATAAACCCTAGGAAGCTTTGCTCCGTACTTAAGTAGGAAAAGGCTTAAGAAACTAAAAATACCTAAAAAAAACCCAGTTATAAATCAGGCAATTCAAGGTCAAATTTGACATGCGTCAGTGGAAAACATTCCAATATTCAATAAGCCAAAGATGAAAAAGGTCTCCTGTAACACATGGGAGACCAACATTGCTTCATGGGCTGTGAACTTGTAAGTATTTACCTTGACAAATGTGGCACAGTCTGACACACTACAAACAGATGATGAAGCAAAAAATATGACAGTAGACATGGTCTTGATTCCTGTAAGTGGCTCCACCTCAATTCCATCCATGGCAACAGTGACATCCACTATAGAAAGGAAATTGTCAACCATTATTCGTATCGCTAAAGCACCGTCAATCACTCCTACCACCCCAAAGGTAATAACCCACCCGACTTATACTGAGTGTTGTGCTATCAGGGTTGTCCTCTGTAAGGGTTGAAGCTATCTCAACTCCTAAGCAAAAACATACAATCTCAACTCCAATGCAAACCAACAACTCAACGTTGCTCAAGCACATAATGGATGGCATTACAACAATAGCCAAATCACTAGCAGTCTTACCCTCCGATATACCAGCCTCAGCAAATTCAGCCTTTGCTTATGATAGAGTAAAACCAAGCGATACTTGCTGCTTGAATACTGAATCCAGAAGAAGCACCTCTCACCGGCAGCGATTAAATAGAGACTGGTGTCATTGGGCCCAAATTGTGGCTTTAAATGAACCTGACTAGGCTATTAAAACTCACAGTCAAAACACGCATTATTTCACCTAAGAGAGTTGTATTGTTGATTTCACGCCCCTCTACAAGTCAGAAGGTGACCAAGACATATTAATCCATCAAAAAATATTAAAATTATTAAATTCTTCCAACAAATTAAAAGATCTTGACTCAAAATCCCTGTTAACCCAATGCTTTCTTCGAAATCACAAAACTATTTCACACAATGAAACCACAAGGACCACTTGGTCCACACAAACAACGGGCTAAATAATATGTGCATGGAGAGAAATTCTAGCGGACTGTGGGATCATGGTCTCACAAGTTAATAAACCAAAATACCCCCACTTGCTTAGGAATAAACAAAGGTATCTCATCTCCATAATTACCACATCACCAATATTCCAGACTATAAAGGCCCGATTCAAACATAACATTTGTAAAGGTAAATGTTTCTATCACCAATGGAGCCTTATCTAATGTGCGAGCAATATCAGGGACAGAGAATCTGAGATCATTAAATCAGCTGCTAATACTAAACCATTATACATAATGATTCTGGAAGCTTGGAGGGCTTTTTTAACGAATTTTCCATTATCTCCCGGAACATTGCAGGCTTTGATAGGCCGTTAAATATAACAGGGGAAAAGTTGATAACTTTCCTTATGATCATTGTGTGGTGTGCATTCAAGAGACATGGAACCTTTCCAATTTAACAACTCACAATTTCACCACTCATGAAATCCAGGTGACTTGGTGAGACCTGGTGGGTGGGGGGTTGCTAATAGTGATTAGCAACAAGCAATGTGAAAAGCAATAAGCTAACATTGTCCTCTGATCATATATTAGCTTTCCTATTAAAACACCAAACCATCACAAAGTTCTTGATCATAAACATGTATTTTCCTCTGCATCTTTTAAAAAATGAACCTAAATATTAGGCTACCCTAGTGAAGCTAGATTTACATATACCCGACCCGAGGATCTGGACCTAAACTATAACACCCCCCTTCCTAATATAACTGGCCAGGGAAACTAAAGGGCCTAAATACCCTGAATAGATACACCTGTAATCTTTTTGACTCAGACTATAGGGCATTTAAATGTAGACAAACAGATAATCTGCCTGCTAAACCTACATTTCGGAGCCCAACCACACACACTATCATCGACTACACCATCATTTACTATTCCAACTTCTATACCTGCAAGAGCTTTGCTATAATCGAGAGGTCTGAGAGTGATTATGACCCACAGAAGATTGTTTTCAATATTAAAGAAGACCAACTGGGATCAAGAAAAACTGCAAATAGTAATTGCATGGTTGTTATAAACTCAAGGAAGCTCACATGGAATATTGTGCTCAAGAATAAAGCCTTAAATTTAAGTATTTCGCTCTGTCCCCTAAGTTCACTCTCTGAATATGAACAGCCCTATTCCTTGTTCAGCAACAACTTGGCAACATACCTTTGAGAACATTTTGATTATCCTGATTACAAAATTACCTAATGCATGGAGAATTACTTTTCATACCTCCATTACTAAGGAGTATAGGCAACGCAAAAAGGATTCATAGTAGGATGCCACAACATATTCTAAAGCAAACTCCTTCCAAGAAACGCGATGCAACAATTACCGCTGTATTAAGAGTCACGCAGCTCAGTTCACCAAAAAACAGCCAAATTTCCAAAACCGCCAGGACACCGTAGAACTGAAAAGAAGCAGATCGACCACTAGCACCGACAGCTCACCAAAAAGCCTCTGATCATATTACTATCCACAAATCACATGAGAGATTCTTCCATGGCAGAAAACCATGGGCGGTGCAAACCGTAGTGGTCTGAAGTCACATCAGTGAGAACACCACACCACATGGGATAGTTTGAAAACTCCACACCTGACACACATCCACACACCCAACACACCTTCACACTGCCCTAAATAAGAAACCCTACACAATCCACAATTCAGAATGTCACACACAGCCAGAGACAAGCCAAAAATTAAAGCTATAGCAAAACAAACAAAAGTCAGACCTACACATTTCACTCAGCACTCATCCCACACCTGCACAACATACACAACACACAATTTAGTACCCCACACAATACACAACAACCATCACCCTCTCACATCACAGCACCCACACCTCATTCATAATATTTTTCCCCCCATTTTTCACTACCTCACCGCCTCTTTCACCACTACCATGTCCCCAGGAAAACATCCATGTTTCACTGATGATGAGTTGAGGGTCATGGTGGACTAAATTGTCAGAGTAGAGCCTTACCTTTTTGGAGCACAGGTCCAGCAAACATCAATATCCAGGAAAATGGAGTTGTGGCAAAGGATAGTCAACAGGGTGAATTCTGTAGGCAGTTACCCACACACAAGGGAGGACATCAGGAAGAGGTGGAACAACCTCAGGGGGAAGGTACATTCCATGCCTGCTAGTCACCCGCTGACGATCCACAAGACTGGCGGTGGAACCCCACCTCCTCCCCCTACTTTCACATCATGGGAGGAGAAGGTCTTAGACATCCTGCATCCTGAGGGCCTAACAGGAATACCTGGGGGAGTGGAGTCTGGTAAGTCACTACACCATTCACGTCACGCAGCTCAGTTCACCAAAAAACAGCCAAATTTCCAAAACCGCCAGGACACCGTAGAACTGAGAAGAAGCAGATCGACCACCAGCACCGACAGCTCACCAAAAAGCCTCTGATCATATTACTATCCACAAATCACATGAGAGATTCTTCCATGGCAGAAAACCATGGGCGGTGCAAACCGTAGTGGTCTGAAGTCACATCAGTGAGAACACCACACCACATGGGATAATTTGAAAACTCCACACCTGACACACATCCACACACCCAACACACCTTCACACTGCCCTAAATAAGAAACCCCTACACAATCCACAATTCAGAATGTCACACACAGCCAGAGACAAGCCAAAAATTAAAGCTATAGCAAAACAAACAAAAGTCAGACCTACCCATTTCACTCAGCACTCATCCCACACCTGCACAACATACACAACACACAATTTAGTACCCCACACAATACACAACAACCATCACCCTCTCACATCACAGCACCCACACCTCATTCATAATATTTTTCCCCCCATTTTTCACTACCTCACCGCCTCTTTCACCACTACCATGTCCCCAGGAAAACATCCATGTTTCACTGATGATGAGTTGAGGGTCATGGTGGACTAAATTGTCAGAGTAGAGCCTTACCTTTTTGGAGCACAGGTCCAGCAAACATCAATATCCAGGAAAATGGAGTTGTGGCAAAGGATAGTCAACAGGGTGAATTCTGTAGGCAGTTACCCACACACAAGGGAGGACATCAGGAAGAGGTGGAACAACCTCAGGGGGAAGGTACATTCCATGCCTGCTAGTCACCCGCTGACGATCCTCAAGACTGGCGGTGGAACCCCACCTCCTCCCCCTACTTTCACATCATGGGAGGAGAAGGTCTTAGACATCCTGCATCCTGAGGGCCTAACAGGAATACCTGGGGGAGTGGAGTCTGGTAAGTCACTACACCATTCACGTCACCAAAACGTTTTATCTTGCATGCTCACTGATCGCCTTTCCCCACCTCAATGACCAAACCACCCACTACTCCAGTGTTCAAATGTCTAATTACCCCACCCTGGCATGCTGCATGCCAACTAAACTCACCTGGGGCCACAGTGTTTGTGTATGGCATGTGAAGTACAGGAATTGACAGCACTACAACTCCCAGCAGGCACTGTTCCACATGTAAGAAAAACAGAATAGTGTACTACATTTTAAAATGTTTTGCATGTGAAACTAACAATCAATTTAACCCCTTTTGAATGCAGCACTGTTTAACAGTCCATGGCAATGACAGCAATGCTATGTCCCACTACCAGTACTATTACAAGCAAAACACAGCTACATCTGCGTCCCCTACCAAACTGGTCTTTGAGGAAACCTTCATAACAATGTCATATACTCACGTGGGGGGGACTATATAGGAAGCAAGCAGTACATCCATACAGAGGCCCAGGTCAAATGGTAACTCCCATACTATTAGCCAGCTTTGTCACCATTGGGCATTGTCCAGCTGTTACTTGAATATTACTAGGTGATAAATGTACATTGTCATATGAGTGTATCAGCAGTCATCTAAGCACCACATGGTGTATGCAGTTGCAAATCTCTGTGTCCCACATTGCTCTAACCCAGCTCTGGAAGCAGCCGTCATTGTTATATCAGGGGGCCATGTAAAGGCAGTGTGCTCATGTCACATAGCATGTCTAGTTGTCAAATTTAAACATCACTTGCTGCACCACTTGCAGCAATTGTGTGTTCCACCTTGGAGAGGACACCAGAGACTGACGCTACCCCTCTGGATGAAGGCCCCAGTGAGGATTACACCCCTGGATGTTTAGACACTAAGGACGAAGTTGGCCCATCAGGGCGCCTGATAAGGCAACAACTGTGAGCCTCACCCTGCCCACATCGACTTCTCCCAGCCCTGTTGAAGCCGCATCATAGGCAACCATTCACCCTCAAACCTGTGTCCCAAGGACAGTCTCTTCCATCCTGAGCCTTTAGTACAGGTACCTGAGTCTCCTGTTGTCACCCCCGACAATGATGGTCCTGCCACCAGTGGGAGTGGGCACACTGTGCCAGGGGCACAGGTATGTGGGGGTAGGGTGCATGGGAGGGATGGTGTGGGCCAGAGGATGGGGGCTCCAAGGGACACAACTGACCAGAACACTATCTCTCAAGTCTTGGGAGCCTACCAACATTCCCAAGGCATGATAGGTCAGGTACTGATCATGATGGAGGAGATCAGACAGCTGCATAGGGACAACCACCAGGAAGCCATGCAGCAGTGGCAGGCCCAAAATGCCATCCTGGCTTCCATTGCTGGACTGCTCAGGGACATGAATACCACCCTGAGTAGGTTTTGTACCCAACATCAGACCTCCTCCACTAGCAATGGAACATAAGGCACTTCTACATCTGTAGCTGCTAGTGGAATGGAGGCAGCCCAGGGCAAGGGAATGCCTCAGACACCCCACCCTCTGTAGCAGAAAAAAAAACTCTCCCTGCAAACGTAGATGTCCACCCAGACATCCAGAAGGAGCAGATGCCAAAACCAAACCCACTGCTAGGAAGTGAACCTCTACTGATTGATTCCTCTTGTGTGGCACAAATACACCCTGTTGACTGTTCTGAAATCTATCTCCATTTTCCTATGGTACAAAGACACTGAACTTGTGTTTCCAAATGGTGTATCGGCTACCCTGATGATTTTGTTTGTGTTACTTTTGCTTCTCATCACTCATTTTGTTGTGCCATCCCCAATAAATATCACTTAACCACAGATAATGTGTTAGTGTAATTTATCAACCATAAACAACTGTCATGTATGACAAGTTTTGTATCAAAATGTTTCTCTGTAATGTAAAACATTTGTCATGGTCATTACACATGTACTGTATATATACATGACACGAATCACTTGCATTGTGCATTCCCACATATTTGTTTAGAGAATGCCAATTACCACATAGTGAAGTACTGCTGCTAACTTCAGTGCTTCAGCATAGGTGTCATACACTAGCAACCCACAGGCTTCTAAAGTTAGGGACATGTCAGTCTTTCAGTATCCCAAGAGGTAAATAGATTGGTTCAATGTATCATCAGCTAAAACCTTATCACATACCCATACCATAGCTCCCAAATGGCCATACCACATGAAACAGACAGAGGTCAGTACTAATGTCACCAGTTATGGAACCTTCCACTTACCATGGTCAGGTACCTTCAGGCTTGCAACTCGCCTAAGGTAGTATTCAGACACATACACATTGGTCTGGAAAGTGGAAACGCACTTACAGCTAAGTACAAGTTAGTTCACATACAACGCAAACCATTATGGTGTTAGAGGGTCTGGATACCACATTATGACATGTGTCAGAGACAAATGAACACACACATGGCACCATTGGCCCCACCTCAAATACTAAATAGGTCAGTAGTGTGGAAAAGGACACTGCTATCCCACTGTCCTGAAAGTCTGGGCATAGAACTCACACACCACAAATCTCATGTCAGACAGTACCTGGTTTAATTAATGTTTACTTCACATGTCAGTCTGCAAATCCCATCTGCCTGTGACCCTGTCTGATATTGTCAAATGAGGATGCAGTCAATCTGCAATCTGTACTTGACAAACATAAGGTATAGGCCACAATGATACATGTACATTACACTGCAAAATCATAGGTAGAAATGTGACTTTGATTGTGCATTGTGAAAACATTAGACTATGTACATAACAGTTCTGTACCCAACTCGAAGTAACAATCTGCATGCATATCTGAGTCATGGGCTTTGGAGCCACTTATGACCTATCTGAGGGTCATACTAGGAACCTTATCTGGCATTCCTAACCTCACCAATACCCCACTGAATCACTTTTATTACATTACATCACAGACCTTGAGTCAGTTGAAGTACTGATTTATGAATTAATGAGATCAGCCCTGATGTCTCCAGCTTCATCTTCATCATGCTCATCCTCACTTGGCAAATTTGCAATTCCACCCACAGGATCTGCTTGCTCCCCCTCATCTGGTCTGAACGGTATCTGACGTCTCAGGGCGAGGTTGTGGAACATGCAGCAGGCAACAATAATTTGACAAACCTTGTTGGGTGAGTAGAGGAGGTCGCCTCCTGACTTATCAATGCTGCAAAATCTTGCCTTCAGGAGCCCAAAAGTCTGCTCCACAACATGCCTCATCCTTCCGTGGGCCTAATTGAAGTTGACTTCACCAGGTGTGGTTGGGTACCTCACTGGTGTCAACAACCAAGGACAGTTTGGGTAGCCAGAGTCCCCTGTAAGGTATAGTTACAGCAATCCAAACATTAATATTGGACATCTACATATATGGTAGCAGATAAAAGTTACAGACACACATGACATATATGGCTTACCAGCTAGCCAGGCCCTCTCTGTGTATAGCAGTGTCATTAGCAGTGGGATGCTGTTCCGCATGATGAAAGAATCATGGAATGACCCAGGATACTTTGCACAAACTTATGAAATGTAGAGGTCAGCCAAACAGACCACTTGGACGTTGATGGAGTGGAAGTTTTTCCTGTTCCTATATACTTGCTCATTGGCATGTGGGGGAACCAAGGCTTCATGGGTGCCATCTATGGCTCCAACTACATGTGGAATATGTCCCAAAGGATACAAATCAGCCTTCACATGGGCTAAATCCTCATGTTGGGGAAATCAGATGTAGCTGTCCAGGTGTTTTAACAATGCAGAGAGTACAGCCTTCAAAACCAGACTGAACATGGGCTGAGACAACTCTGCAGTTAGGGCCACTGTATTTTAAAAGGACCCACTGTCCAGGAAGCGTACCACTGACGTGACTTGGACGATGGGAGGTATGCAATTGGGATTACAAATGGCAGGCATTAGATCTGGCTCCAACTGATGACAGAGATCCATGATTGTCTGCCTATCAAGGTGGTGTATTTGGATGGCATGTTGCTCCTCCATTGCGCGCAGGTCTGCTAGTGGGCATAACACTGGAGGTTGTCTTGCTATTCTCATGCCAGGGTAACTATGTGGGAAAACATCAGAATGTGTGTGTGTGACTCAATCTATACATAATAAGTAATGATAAACTGTCACAGATAAAGCTACATTATGTCACATGAAAAAGTAAAAGAGTTGTACTCAGCACATACCTAGGCAACATTTGCCTAAGTAGTTTAATCAGATCCCCTAACCCCTAGCATGTTCTTTAAATGGAGAAACATTTCACTGACAGTAAAAGTGACATCAACTTACTTAATATGTGAAACATATTTGGAACACCTCTGCTATGTTCAGATCATCATTACTCTGCTGACAATAATGTTCCATACACATAACTCATTTTCACATCCTCTACATATTATATGAACATTGCTACATATTTGCATAAAGCCAGCAGTTAACACATTATCATAAATGTGATTCTTAGTAAATGACACACGTTTCACAACCTTAACGTACATATATGAGCCTTAAAATGGCAGCTGCCTGACTCACTGTACTGGGCATCAGGAAGTGACCTAACTCCACAGGCGGATGTCTTCTTGGCAGTAGGCGGTCACAACCGCGGTGGACATTGCCATTGGAACACATTGCTGCCTTTGGTGGACTTGGGCCAATGGTGACGTCCACCGGCGGTGATGGTCCTGTCCATGGCAGACCTGACTGCCATCGAATACTCCATGCCTCACTTGACTCCTAACACTGCTGCCAGCAAGACCTCCACGACCTGAGCTGGTGTGTACTGCCTCTAGGAGCAATCTTGCCACGTCCTACAGGTCCTTATGAGCTGCATAAGCTTGTGGAGGAGGCCCTGCCCCTGTATGAACAGCTCTATGGTGCACCCGAGGAGCAGGTAAGTGCAATGCACTACCAATGTTTGAAATATTAAGTGTATGATGATGTTGATGAAATGTGGTGGAATGAAGAATTGAGATAATATGTATATGGACACGTGCGCATGCGCTTAGATAGTTTTGAGCCCTAATACATAGTAGAGAGTGTGTGATGTATGCGCCCTCACCCAACTAAAAACTGCATAACATTATAATTGAAGATTGTGTTAGAAATAGTTGTAATCTTATACCATGTTTAAAGACATGCTTGTGATCTGGTCATATGTTTTTAGCCAATCCCTGGTACTGGATATGCATGTTGTATGGCTGGCTCCACTTCACACATGGCATGACTGCAGATGGTCATTCCACACAGAAAGGGATTTTGGAGGACGTTTATGTATGGCTACTTACACACACTTTTGTTTCACCCTTCTTGTTTTGGGATGGTGCATGTGGACATGATTTTCTCCTCTTGTCTGTGTTATCCATGCAGGTCAATGCCCACCAGAAAAAGGTGATCTGGCGTGCCATTGCCAATAAAGTGCGAACCCTGGGGGTCCACAGCTGGCAGAGCAACCATTGTAGGAAGCAGTGGGAGGACCTGAACCGCTGGGCCTGTAAGACCACTGAGGCCCAGCTGGGGTGTCCTCACAAGGCGAAAGGGGTGCACGTCTGACCTTGACCCCCTAATGGCCCTGCATGTTGGCAGTGGGCTACCCTGAGTTGGATGGGCATTTTAGGGCAGCATAGCAGCCACAAGGAGGTAAGTACTGACTTAACACATTTTCATCCTCATGCCAGGTCAGAGTATGAAGTGATAGAATCTAAGCTGTGACAATGTGGTAAGTGCAAGGGGTTAAAGGTCTCCAAGGAACACATTGATATACAGTCCTCAACCTTGGTACACAGGTGTGCATGTTAATATAGGGACTTATTACTCTCCTATGTTATCCCTTCTGTACAAAAGCTTATGATGATGCACATGTGACTGTGTATACTGTTTTATATACTCTGCTGGTTGTTCCTTGCCACCTACAGATCCACACTCCCAATATCATGATGGTAAGTTGTTCAGGCCCTCTGTCCATTCCAGTGCCCCTTGATCCATGTCTATGTGCACATAAAATCTGACAAGTTGAAGTCATTCCTACTTTCCATGGGCTTTCTAAAGAGTGACAACTTCCTGTGGGGTAGTGATGTCCCTCTGACATTTCACATGCCATACTTGCTAAACTTACTCAGAGCTGGTAGGAGGTGAACCCATTTGGTAAGTGATGGCTGTACATTGGCCCCTCTAATATCTCATATGAGTGGACATCCTACATGTTGGAAAACATGTAGGTATTACTAGAATACTTTTGCAACATATACATTGATATCAGAGCTCTGAATGTTAGTACCATATACATGTTCTCTGGATGGTAAATGGCTACGGAGCTATTTCCTTAGTCATTGTATTGTCTGAATGCTAAATAAGCCAAGACATATTATTAATAGTTACATTCTTCACTGTTTTTTGCCCACATCATGTGTACATTGTAAGGTTCTGTCATGAATAAACATTGTAATGTATCAAAAACATACTTTCTTTTGCTGTTTTGTATATGTTTTTAATGCTTTTTTGTATGGAAACCTATTGTTTGCACTGACTACATTGTGGTACAGTTTGGTAGTTCACATTCACATGTGGGTGGAATGGTATGTGCAGTCAGTCATTTGGCTTGCCTTAAGGTGTGTCTCTATCATGGCATCCTAAGATGTGGTTTGTCATTGACATGTTCCTAAACAGATGTAAGACTACTCATGTCTGAAGTGTGGATAGTGATGTTGCCACTCAAATTTTGGGCTATTAATGTTGCCACTCATCACGATAAGTTGAACTGTATGTGGCCTTCATGCACGACAGGTGTCCATTGTATTTATGGAGTAGATATGCTAACTGTGGTTGTCTCTGGGTAAATGCTATAGTTGAACTGTATGTGGCTTTCATGCACGACAGGTGTCCATTGTATTTATGGAGTAGATATGCTAACTGTGGTTGTCTGTGGGTAAATACTATAGGCTAAATAGGCCCCTATGCGTGTGCAAGACTTTTTACAGGTGCAGAATGACTAAGATGAGTAGGTCAAGAAAGTATGTATCATCCTTTCCTACACCACTATTGGTACATTTGTTAATGATGTGTTTAGGCTCTTTCATACTCTAAATTTGGATATGCCAGATACAGTAGGTGCATGTTTGCAAATTTAAATTGTGAAGGTTGTGGACCCTGTGACATGAAATGGTTTTGGCTTGTATGCAACATGCTGTCTTGTGTTCAGCATATGATAAGGTTCCTTCCCTGGTACATGACATCAGGTAATATTGTAAGTATGTGTAGATTTTGTGTATGTCATATGTGGAATTCAATGTCACCACTATTTCCCATCGCTTGGTTGTTGGTTGACTATGTTACTGTAGATAGGGACCCAGAATAATCTTGTGAAGTCAGCTTGTCATGGGAAGGTTAGTGTGATAGTTCTACTGATATGATGGTATTGTAAGTGTGAGATAGGTGGCTTAGCTGGTGTGTGACATTGTTGTTATATAGAGGTGTAACTTGTATCTTATTGTGACATGATGTTGGCACTAATCTGGTTCTACCTGGGGGTGTAGTACAACTAGATGTAATGTAAATGATGTGTACAGTGTGATGTTAGTATATGAAAAGAATGTGATGACCCTACCTCTCTTTCTGTTTTCCAGCATCAGCATTGGCAGGCGAAGGAGACGGGCACAGCCGAGTGGGGAAGCTGCTGGCCATGGGACCTCAAGTCATGGGAACACCAACACCCAGGGACCCAGTGGCCCGGAGGGTAAGGGGAGTGTCTCGGAGGAGTCAGGATCTGCCTCATTATCTTCCAAATCATCCTCCAGTGGACACTCCCTGCAGTGGTGGACCCATCTGGGACCACCCCAGCACCATCTCTGTCTGCCATCCCCCTTTCTATCACCACCCTCCCTGCAGCTTCCCATCCAGTCCATGCCCATTCACTCAAGAGGGTGGGTATCTCCTTTGCTGCAGGCACCTTTGCCCCAGCCCCTATTAGCCCTGCTGCACTCAGTGAGGAGGCTGTTGACCTCCTTAGGTCCATCTTTGTGGGTCAGTCAACCATTGCCAATGCCACCCAGGGACTGGCAACTCAAATCCAGCAGAGTAATGCATTCCTCAAGGGCATTCACTGTGCACTGGCTGGCCTACAGAGATCCTTTCAGGCTGTGGCTTGCACACTGACGGCAGCCAGTCACCCTTTGTCTACCGCCCGCCCTCCACCTTCCTCTTCCCAATCCCAACTCCCTCTTCCTCATCCCAGCCAAAGCGCACACAAACAGACAGGCATGCATCCACCTAAACACCCAAGGGTAGCTCAGAAAAACATAAGCACCACAGGACACACTATTGGCATACACAAAAGTAATATTCAGGTGCACACAGAGCAGCAGTAACAATCTGCTCTGACACCCCCATGGCCCCCAGCATCAAAGACAGCATACCTGACACACCAGCAGACACCATACCAACATTCATATATCCAGCCACTACATCTATCCTACCCACAGACACCACCACAGCAGACCCTCAGACATCCTCCCCAGTCACCATACCCATACCCACAGAAACCAAGACCAGTGACACTCTTACATGCAGCACATTTACCATACCTGCAGTAACCACCCCAACAGACAGCCACGCTCCCACCACGGCATCTCCCCACATCTCCTCCCCCCTCAGCCCAAACCACATGAACGCCCTCACTCACCCACCCAACAGACAACCACCACTCACAAGTATGTGTAAAAAATCTTTCTGAGTTTGCCCTTTTCCCTACTCCTATCCCCTGTGTAATCCCTAAATGTGCTGTTTCCCTCCCCAAGTCCATCCCTTCCAGCTCCCAAGCCTCCCATACCCCTTGCAAGTACCCATGCCCCTCCCCCCAACGAGAAGTCTACCCCTCCCATTAAGACCTACCCCTCCCTCAAGCCTAAACCTAACTCCCCTCCAAAGCCAAATCTCAAAGCCACCCTCCCTTGCCTAAGTCCAAAGCCCCCCTGCCACCACCAGCCCCCAGATAATCCCTGAGGTGTCTGCCTCTCCCTTTGATGCCCCTACCTGTGGATGTGGGTATGTGCGGTGCTTTTGTTCCCCAGGGACAGGTTGTGTGTTGTGTGATGGGCATGTGTATGTAGCAGACATGTTGTTTACATGGTATTGTGTGGTTTTTGTGTGGATATGTGTTTGTTACTGAGTTGTGTGGCTTTGTGTGCTTTGTGTGAGTGTGTGTGTTTTGTGCATGGTATTCTAAGTACGATGTGCTGTGTGTGTTAATTGGTAAGTTGTATGATTGTGTAATTGTGTGTGTTTGTTCCCTATTGGTTGTACATTGTGTTGTATGTGTCCCTTGGTTGTGTCTGTTTTGAGTCCTTGCCAATGAGTTGACGATGGTGCGTTGTGGAGTTGTTGTGCCATGTTCTGATGTTGTGTGTTATTGTGTGAGACTGGGCCTGTGCTGTGTTTCCCTGCGTAAGCGTGTGTTTTTGACGTGTGTGTGTGTTGGCTGTAGTGTGTGTACAATGTATGTGCGGTTGTCTGTGTGGCTGTATGTGAGTGTGCATGTCAGTGTACAGTTACGTGTGAGTGCCGCCCTCACACCCCTTCCCAATGGTATGCTGTGTAAGTGTTCAAAAAGTAACACTATACGACTGGAACAGGTAAGTGTGTGTACTCTTGGTTGCTGTTGTCATCGTGGGTGAAGATTACTAAGTCTTTCAGTGAGCAGGAGCAGTGGATGATGTCTAGTTGTGGTTCCCTGGCGGCTTTGGATGAGTATGGCTTCCTGAAGGTGAGTGTTTCCTTTTATAGAATTTGTTTTCACCTGGGTTTCCGTAGTGGTGTGACCGCGGCAGAAATCTTGGCAGTGTGCAACCTGTGGAAACATGGTCTCCACCAGCCTTCAGGTGCCTTCATTACTCTGTGGCGGTCTGAGCGCAGTGGCAGTGCCGGTGGTGCTTTGGCTGTATTCCGTAGGGAATACTGCCAAAGTCATAATTTGGTGGTCTTCTCCACCAGCCTGTTGGCGGTATGACCACCACCGCCAACATGGCGGCCCTGGGACCGCCAAACTTGTCATGACCCCTTATGAGTCTAAGCACATCAATTTATGCATTTATATTTTTTAAATGGAGACTGCAGCTCTTACCTTTCCCTACTCCTCCATTTCCAACATGATTTATGACCATCTGCATGAGGGTGAGTGAGAATGTCTGTTGCACTTTGCCTGCCGTTGGCTGCCTTACTTACGAGTGTAAACTAACTTTTTACACCACTCATGGTTTTGTCGCAGATGCTCCGCGAGAGGTTCTTCTACAGTGAGAGAAAGTTGTGATATAACTTAATTGATTTGAAAACTGCTACAGATGAACAGCTCTAATGATATGAGGATCATAGGGCATGGAAATAACGCTGTTGCATTGTCTTTATATGATCAAATAGATGGTGTCAATGGACATGACAATATAACCATTTTTCCAAAATGTATATTTCATCCAAGCTATTAATTGTGGGATTAATTGACTGCTTAACTTCATTTGTGTGTTTCTAGCTGAAATATATGTTTGGTATGGGATATCTTCTTAATAGCGAACATCATGGAGCTTGTTCTGAAAATTCTCAATGCCTCCTCTTTTGCTGGCAAGTCATTCACACTTCAGATTACTTGGCTTAAAATTCTTGTTTCAAGCAAACTGATCAGTTTTTCAGTAGCACTTAAGGCAAATGGAATAGACAACTATATTTGGAAATCTAATAGATCTTGCACATCTGAAATAGTACGAATTTTGGCCCTCGTTTTGTACCCCTGGAAAATTCAAGGAAGCAAGGGTTAGAACCTCTGAAATCTGGGGTTTAATGGATTGTGTAATCAATCACTGGATAACAGTGACACGTGGAGGGGACTAATTTCTAAAAGGCATACCTTCTATAATGGATATTGAATGAATAAACTACCCTGTCACTAGTCAAAAGCTGACTCTGATGCTATTGAAGTAGCCATAGCTGTTATTTGTAATTAGCAACTAATTGGATGATGTACTTTACTACCTTGCTTAAATCCACCGGGTAACTACCTGGCTGCCCCATACTCCCAAAAATATTTGATTTGGTTTGATTTAAATGGATTGAACTGCATTTCGTTGCTTCAGAAAACCTACAGAAGTGTGTGTGTGTGTGTGTGTGTGTGTGTGGGTGTGGGTATGATACCGGATCGGTCCTCATAGTGTGGGTAAATACTGTCAGTTTCAGACAAATACTATCCTTGTGAGGGTCAGTGCATTTCGAGGGGCGGTCCCGTAGTGTGTTTAGGTAGTTTTGAGCGAGTGCATCAAAAATTTAAAGTGTAGTTATATTTTGTCTTGGTCTGCTTTATAACCCATATACACACTTTATTATGGTCAATGGCCGGTCCTCATAATTATAGGTATGTCATGTTGTGTGTGTGTGAGCACAAGCAATTGTGTGAGCAAGAGTAAATGCCAGTACACAAGTGAAGAGTAAGAGAAGGAAACTTTTTGAACTTTTACACATTAGTAGAAGTGGGTGAGCTGCGTGGGTCTGTGAAGGATCTGCAGTGCCAGTGGTCGGTGTAAGTGCTGAACTCTGCTTTCTGTTATCAATTCTGCCTTCACGCCATTTGCTCATACCTTTACTTAAGCAAACATCGTTGAGTCTTTTGAAACCATTTCAACAACAATATTTTGTATTCCTTTCTCGATTTGCACTTCATCCAACATTTAAATAAGTTAAAGGGTTTGAACAAGTACCGTCTAGACTGTCAGTTGCACTCTAGATATGCAGATTTTCTAAATAATAGAAAATAAATAATAGAGGTAAAACAACTACACTGCGCAGATAGAATTAAACCAAACATATTATTATATTTTGTAAATTATTTTTACATTTTATTATAAGCTGTTGGCACTATAACATGCCATGTTGTTAATGAAAGGGCACGTTAGAAACCGCCTTGCCTATTACTTTTACATGTTTTATATGAAGAATATATTGCCTTAAAAAGGATAATAAAACATACAAATATACTTTGGGCAGAATGCAGGCAGCTCTAATAAAAATGCCGTTTACAGTTAAAGTGGTTCTATTATAAAGGTATTATTGTGCATCATGATGTGCAGAACCTCTCTAGCCGGTCTCACTGACCAATCTTTTGTAGTACATTAAAAATTGTCCAATTTAAACATTTAATCTATCGTGATGTTTACAATGGCTACTGAGAGCAGGGGAGCAGTGGATATCCTTGCTTCAGGATCTCCTCTCTCAGTCAGAGTTTGAAGGGGTTCCTACAATCTGTAGCCCACCCTGAGGGGCATAATTAATTAACATTTTGCCTGTATACAGTGACTAGTAATAAGGGTAGCTGGTTTCTAAGTGCTACCCATGTTTGATGATTAGAGAACTTTGGCAATGGTAATTATGGAAACTGTCCAGGATTGCACGATATAGTGAAGTAATTAAGTCCAGGGGGAGGAGTTCTGGGGGATGTTGCTAGAGAGCCCACAGCAAGATTGTCAAAAATTAGAATAGCTTTGCCAGCCGAAAGCTCAAACCCCCAAATATCCTCCATTTAGACTGCCACTAAAAGGGGAATAATATCTACAATCTTAGAAGGTAAATCTGATCTAAAAAAAAAAGGCAGTTGTCGTTGCAGTGATATGGCTGAAATACTGCACGGGGACTGAGAAGATGTGTGGGCCTAGCCAGCAGGAAGGTGGCGGCAGCCGACAGAGAGCATAGTGGAATCAAGAGCCTGTGCCCTAGTGAATGAGGTCTCTAGTGCTGGGAGTGCTGCAGTGATGCCCCCCTACTATTGCTACTGAGGGGGGACAGCACTGTGCCAGAGCCGGAGAGCCAATGGAATTAAGGGTGAGATGCATACCCCTTGTGAGTGATATCAGAGGCTCGCAGGAGGCGGGGCTGAGGCCTTGCATGACTGCCTGAACCAGCACCAACCGGTCCCCGTCCACCTCCATCCACCTGGATGGTACCTAGGCCGCTAGCAGCCCCATGAAGGGGACGCGTTAACAAAGGTATACCCCATACGACTTCACAATGGGAGGATATAATTTTAGCCTCGTACTATTGTACATTTTGCGTCTATGTGATTTGTTTTCTTTGCAGTTCCAGGGATAGCTTTACCATGGTTGGGATGCTGAAGTGGGTGGGGGTAGTTATGTTTACTGTTTGCAGCTCCACCGATGTAACAGTACTTATGTGTATTCAAAGTCACACCATGCACTATTTCTATTGTTGTGTATAACAATACTGAATCACACACAAATATAATGACCCCTACTACAGGTCGCATTAACTGCCTTACGTGGAATGAGTGAGGTTTACATAACCCCAAGAAAACAAGACAAGTGCTCGCCTTTAGACCGTCAACATGTGCAGGTCCCAATACTGTAAGAAAAGCATCTCACACAGCACACAGAACCGACAAAAGGGACTAGGTGGGCTGGAGTCCGCAGAGCTTCATCCTATTCATCATATTCAAAAGAGGTCCCCCTGTTGATTAAGAAAGGGGTTCAATTCATGACCACACATTCTGAGATTGATGATCAGGGCCGTTACGTCATTGTGCATTGATGCCTATGTGGAATTGCCATTCTTCTCGTAATCTCCTCTGGCCCCAATATTGATGATCCTGTGTTTTTATAATCGAATCTGGGGCCGATTAGATTTGAAGCCTTCGTCTGTCTTATAGGGTGGGGACCTCAACACATACTTAGATTCAGCACTGGACCAGCCTGCTGTAACAGAATGGCAGGGCAAACAATCTGCACAAGTAAGGCATGGAAGACTATGGGCTCCTGGACATGTGGCACCTACGGCATCCAGGGTCATGGAGGGAACTTTCACATCCCCAGTACACAGAACTTGGTCTAGACTTAACTACGGGTTGGTGACTAGGGAAGTGAACATGTGGACAACGGCGTACAGCACATGCGGAAATCACTTTCAAGTCATGCCCGGGTGTTTTTTGAAAATTGCAATTCCCACACACATGCCCACACAGCATCAGTGGAAACTTTAGGGCATGGCACTACTAGATGTGACCTTTCGAGACTGGATACGCACAGCGATCACACAATATTTTGAAGAAAGCAAGGGTACCATAGAAGAAGCAGGCACACTGTGGGAAGTGTTTAAAATCACTATTAGAGGGGCATGTATTGGGTTACAGACAGGAGTACTGAAGTACATTAGATCTAGCCTACAATCTATAGAGAACACATTGTGTGCCCTCGAATGGGAATACAAGAGTTACCCGAACTGATCCGATAATTTGATACTAATACGTCTGATACGAGTGGTACTCGGTTCTGAGCATAAATATTTCCAAATCAACCATTTTTTCCCTGACTCTAAGTACTGAGCCCCATGCAGTGGACTTCCCTTTGGAATGGTGCACAGAGCCTATCAAATATTTAGGCATACAGGTGCACAGAGATCCAGACACACTCATTTGACAGAATTATGGCACTGCAATCTCGAAACTGGAAGATCAGGTGGCTCAGTGGTCGCAGTTACCCTTGTCACTTGCAGATAGAGTGGCAGTCATGAAGATGGTAGTACTGCCCAAATTCTTACACATGTTTATTAACATTCCTATCAAACTGACACAGGCCTTGTTTAAAAACCTCAGATCCTGCATGATCACCTTACCCTGAGAGGGCAAACAACCGAGAATTAGCTGAAGCACACGCCCCAGACCCACAATTCTAATACTTATGCACACAGACACAATTTGCTCACTACTGGTACTACCCTCCAAAATACATACCACATCTAACTATAGAAAGCAATGATGCCCATACCACACTGCTCAAGGCTGTGCTCCAACATCCACGTACAGGCACAACACAGGCAGAAATAAACGCTATACCTAACACCATGACAGCCTGGCGGTCTCTTGACACCAGAACAAAAAAGTCCCCTCTACACGCATGAGCATTGCCATTGCTCTACCATCCAGCAGTTTCAATCATACAAGAGCATAAACCACTGTCCTTACTCACAGAAGCAGGGGTAAGGAGCATGGGAGACATTTACCCAGACGTAGGTTCAAAGAGCTAGATGATATAATGCAAACACAGCATCGGACCACACTGGTAATTTTTATATATCATCGACCGTGCAGCCATGAAGGCACTATATTCACAATTTTCAGACAAACCACCACCCGCCAGCGATGATAGCACTGCAGACACTCATTATATGTGGCATGCATAAAAGTCTCATCACCAGACTAAACAATGACTCCCAAACAGACAGAACCACAGGCCTTACTGCTGCACTTGATAAGTGGAACAACCTACTGGAGGCTCCACTTACTTTAGAGGAATGAGGGTTTTGCTACACACCAACATGCAGACTCACATCTAATTGTAATCTGCGAATTATCCATTTTAAATATCTCCAACAAATCTACTATACCCATCTCCAGCTACATAAATACGGGCTCTGCACAGATGGAAGCTGTGCTCACTGTTGGGCCATAGAGGCAGACTTCCTCTACCTGTCCTGGGCATGTGACCCCGTTCATAGCTTCTGGGTGCAGGTGACACATACCCTTTCAGGTATGGTGATGGAACAGGTAACATGCACTCCCCAAATGTGCCTTTTTGGCCTTGTTAAACTGCTGCAGCAGGCCAACCATAAACTGGTAGTGGTGGCTCTTCTGTTAACAAAGAGGATGGTGTCCACTCACTGGAGTAAAAGGACAATCCCTAAACTGGATCAGTGTTTAGAAGACATGGCGTACTGCAGAGATCAACTGGAAGCTTATGCTGAGGAACTTCCATAACCCTCAATACAACATCATTATGTTCAATTTTACTGTAAGTGACATTACATAATGCTCATACTCTGTACAATGCATTGGTGGCCTGTTGACATTGAAGTTGCAACTGTTATAAATATCTGAACAATCTAATAAATTAAAAAACAAGTGATGAAGTCAGGGTTAGAATCTGCACCTCCCAGTCCATACATACACAGCTTTCATAACTTTTTCTGCTTCTATGATCACAGTAAATAGAGTGGAAGGGGGACTGGAAGAGGTCTTGCAACCCCATAGGTGTTGGAGGATGTGAAAGCTGAATTAATTACTAATGATTTTCATTTATTAATGGTTAAGAATTTGCATGGAATTAGGCTAACATAGAAAAATAATGTGTGACTTGTTCTAAATGTGCCCACTTGAGTGGCCGTCATTAACTATGTAAATGTTTTTAGTGAATGCATATGATTATTAGTTATTGTGCACATGTAGAGAAAAATGTATTAGTTTGTCACATTAATGTGTTTATGTTACGTATTTGATTTATTCATTTTAGGCTATAGGTTGACGAGTTGTGGGCCTAGTTGCAAAACCTCATGTTAAGCTGCAGTGTTTAATAGATGATGGGCAAAGTATTATCAGACTAGAAAATGAATGCTGCGCGGACCAAACAATTTGCAGATGTCTTTAACTTTCTCATGAGAACTGCTTGCAGAACCATGATGTACTAGAAAGGATACTAAGTTAATTTGATGGGTGAGACTGAAATGTTCCCAGGAACCAACAATGGATGCACTGTCTAGATTACGGATTGTAACAAAGGAGATACCTGACTAGCCTGACGATGGGAACAGGAGAAGAGGAGCCAAACATCGACATGTGAAAGACAGTTTAGTTATAGGTTAGATTTGGGTTTTACTTTCCATTGGATCAATTGTAACTGTACGATTTTCTGACCAATGACGATGTGGGAAGATTCTTTAGGAAATTCTAACTTAGCCTGACTGCAGAGAGAGTTCCATGCCATTATCTCATTTTCCTTATTTGTGCATTGTTTTATTCTGTTTGAGGAGCTGAACAGTCCCTGATGATCTTTTTCCTTTATAACCATCCTCATAGGGTAAATTTGTGCTAATGTGGATTCGTTAGCTTGCTAAATTTATGTGGTTCAGAAGCTTAGAGCCCACCATGTCTGAACCATTCCTTTCACTGCCCCGTTATCGAAACTGACCAGACG
This sequence comes from Pleurodeles waltl, assembly GCF_031143425.1. Classification (NCBI taxonomy): domain Eukaryota; kingdom Metazoa; phylum Chordata; class Amphibia; order Caudata; family Salamandridae; genus Pleurodeles; species Pleurodeles waltl. The sequence goes on from NC_090443.1 coordinate 905,691,328, forward strand.
GATGTTCAACTGATGAAGAAAATCGCAGCTTGCTGATCCAACTGAGGGGAGGTATAACATAATGCTATTGGTTGTTGTAGATTTTTGTTCTACAATTTCTAGGTACTAACCGCTATTTTTATAGAGCCATAGTTAGATGTTTTCTAAATTAACTTTGACTAAATTGCTTTTGCATGAAGTCCAAACATGCTATTCTAATTTGAGGGTTAGTGAGAAATCCTAATGCTGACAAAGGTTATCAATAAAGAATTGATCTTGTTCACCTGCTGAGACAAGATGTATGCCATTTCTATTGTGCGGTTATTGTTACTATTGATTTGTACGGTAACTCTTGAATGTTTAATTGTAAATGATTTAGTTAAATTGAGACACTTTAGAAGATTTGGTCAGCCAGTGTTATTCATATATGTTTATCATTTGGTATTGAGACTAATATACGTGATATTAGCATTGTTAATATGGAAAAATAAACTTTCTAACTTTTGCTAAAAGTGTGGTTATTCATGGCCACATGGGTCCTGGTTCGTGATGTTTACTGACTCAAGATTTTGACAAATTGATTGCTTTATCTGTTGGGGTCACTAGAGTTGGTTGTGAAGAGGGATAAGAGTAATGATGGTGAGATTTCTCTAAGCGCAGTCAGAAGGTCGATTGAACCTTTAACATGTCCCTTTATGAATAAATTATAAAAGACCAAATAAAGTCAGACACACTCACAGTTTTTGGTAGCAGAGGATGGTTATGTCTCCTTAAGAGGACACCATCATTTTTCCAGGTGATCTTCTTTCAGTTTTTGGACAATTGAATGGTTCATCTCTTCAAGAGGATTAGTATTTGCCAGTTTTGGAAACAAGAGTTGGATGGTTTGTCCCCGTTGTATAAGAATTTAAGATTATGGGGGTCATTACAATCCCGGCGGTTGGCTAAAATGTTTGTGTAAGTACCACCAAAAGGCTGGCGGTATTTACCGCCACATTATGACATTGGCTGAAGCCAACCCGCCAATGTACCACTCTGACCACCACAGCGGTAACAGCGGCCGGGATGGAGATACCCATCTACAGCCCGGCGGCCGCCATTGTTCGGCCTGCGGGATTATGACCCGCCTATCGCCACGTAATGCCACGAAAACAATGGCGGTAGGCCATATCAGTGACAGGGAATTCCTTCCCTGTCACTGATAGAGGTCTCCCCCTCTACCTCTCCAGTTTCACCCCCCTCTCCCACCTCTCCAGTTACCCCCACCCCTCCTACATCCACTCCCCCTTCACACACACACACACACACACGCATACACACATACATACACGCATGCATACATCAAATCACACACACATCTGCTCACACTTCCAAACAGACACGCACTCACATTTCACAACATACGCGCACTCACACATCCGTACATGCACACATGCATTCAACACTCAACACACACCCACATTCACGCACATGCATACATTCACACATCCCCACACAACACCCTCCTTGCCTGTCGGAGACCTGACTTACCTGGATCCATGGGGTCCTCCAGCAGGAGAGGGGACAGGTAGCTGCTATCGCCAGCAGCGTCTGCCAGCAGAACACTGCCAGGCCGTATTATTGGTCATAATATGGCTGGCGGAAGTCTACTGGCATGGTACTACTGGTGGTAGCAGTGCTGCCTTACAGCCGTCCCCAGGTATGGCCACAGCCGTATTTCCGCCATTCTTGTGGCGGAAATCCGGCTGTGGTCATAATATGGCAGATGGCTGGTAGCCACAGCGACGGTCTTTTGGCAGCCATCGCCATGGCGGTAGGCAGTTTTTACCGCCAATGTCATAATGAGAACCTATATCTCCCTAAGAGTTTAATATGATTTTCTGGAAACCTTGGAGTTTGCCAATGCTTGTTTGAAGATGTTTTCGGCATTATAGTGAGAGTGTGAATGTAATAGGTTTTGCGCTTGCACAGTTTAAGCCAATCGCAGGTGAATTGTGATGTTTGTGAGTGGATTGGGAGTTTGCATACTCCAAATGAGGTTGTTTAAGGAGTTTGTGTACTCCAAATGAAGTTGTTTAGGTAGTTTGCGTACTCCAAAGGATGTGAGTAGGGAAGTCGTCGAACTTCATAAGTGTGTAGTGCTTTGTGTCAAAAAATTGCCCACGTGGTTGCTGGTATGCGGACCCTGCGTGGTGTAAGACTCCAGAGTATTGTAAAAGTGTATGTCACTTGGTTTATGTTGTAATTTGTCCATTTAATGGGTCAATCAGGTGTGGTTGACAAACTCAGAGTGCGAGTTAAAGTGCGTAGTAGGTTTTTGATGGAGATTTGGTGGGACCTATGTGCATCAGGAGGATCCAATGATCATTTGAGAGTAGAATTCACAGGTTGAATTTTGCTTGCAAGTCAGGGAAACTGAGATAGGAGTATCTGTTAGAGCGAAATGCTGCAGTGGAAATTCAGTAAGGTTTCTGAAGCAGTGTGTTACCTACCTGTAGTAAACAGATAAGTTGTGCATTGATTTTATTTAGTGCTCGTAATATTTGCATTTAATTGGGAGGATCTGAGTTTGAGAAGGCAAGCCGAAAGGCTTTGTTAGCCGCTGTACTTGTGAGTGTGACATCATTAAAGCCGTGCTGGGATAGGTCTGTTAGTGAGAAGGGTCGCAAACAAATTGGTAGACAACCGTGAAGCGTAATTGGTTGAGAAGGTAGAAAGAAATGATTTTGGGATGAAATTTACTTCCTGATTCGATTGAAGTAGCATGAATTACACAAGATGGCATTTTTCAAAGCTTTAAAGAGTGCCTTAAGGGGAGATGTGTTAATTCCAACTAGAATAGGAGAAATTATCCCACAGAAGGTGCACTTGCTTATATTGTGTTCGAAGAACAAGGTGCTGTGCCATGTCTTTGGCTGAAACAATGGTGCAAAGAAACAGAGAGAGACGGGAGGTTAGCATTCCCCAACCAGGCAACATTCAATTTGAGAATTTTAGAGAATTTGAGTAGAGTACTGTATGATTTAAAACCTTCTTCCCAGACCTGCACAGTTTGAAGCATTAGCTATTTGGGAATTAGTGGCCAGACAGCAACACAACAGAAATTCGAGAGGAGATTAAGAAAGACTGAAAAGACTTTAGCTGAGGCAAGATGGGATGGTGAGCAGAAATTCTGTAGAACTGAGACTTTACAGGGGATTAAGTTGTTTCCTGCAATTACACAAGAGAACGAGAGAGAGGCTAGAAAAAGTACCAAGAAGAGGGATTCCTATCCTTCTGATGACAAAAGAGCAGGGATTGACCGAGTGGTAGGAAGAATTTGACTTTTGATGAGGATTCTGATAATGACGAGTTTATTTTGCAATTATTGAGGAAACGTCCCCCACCGTATGCAGCGCATTAATCAGGTTCAAGGGCTAGTGCAGACCCTACAGCAACAATGTCTATTGAAAATACAGAGAGAGAGATACAGGTTAGCCATAATGTCCCTCCCACTTCTGTGATTCAAATGCCTATGCCACAGACTGACAGACTGAGAATTTACCCAGATGTACCTATTATAGATACTGAAACAAATGTAACTTTAAGTAAGATGCCCATTGCAATGCACGTTAGGGGATTGAGGGTTGGTCGCAAGGCTTAACTCCCTATTTTCCATATTTACTGCAGCATCCTTAGTAGAAAATCCTTTCAGTTTTCCACTTCGATTCCATCAAGATGGCTTTCAGATGTGGCACACATTTGGCAAAAAGTATAAATATGCCCCTAAGTGTGAGACAATGGGTCAGTCTTGGGCTGTTGATCTTACTTCCACTTCCCCAGACATTTTTGTGAATCACTTACCATGTTAGCCTTTTGGGAATCTCGGCAGACACAGCTGATAATTTTGACTGCCTTGGTTGCCTTACTTTCACATAGAAACTCCTGGCTCCTCATTAGCAGAATTGGGAAGGGGAAGCATAATAGATTATCAGGACAAAAGTTATTGGTCCAAAGTTCATATAATTTGATGTGGCTCTCTGGGTATAAAGAATTAATGTACACATTAAAGCTTTTATTTTCCCTTAATTCCAATTCTATACCGTCACTTTCATATTGCCTTTCTTATTCAAGGAGGCTCTAAGCCAAAATATTGGCTGTAAACTTGGCAAAAGAAATCCCAGTTCTAGATGACTAATACAATATATTGCTATTTACCATACATTTTAACACACCTTTCTGAGTGGGCCTGAAGGCTGTATCCATGTCTTTCACTGGTGTTAACGCATCTGTCCTTATTTGGTCTTTTAATTTTAACTTATAAGGGGACGTGTTAGAGGGTCGATGGACCTTTTGACTAAGCTTAGAGTGATTCCACCATAAGTGTCAAATACAACAAAATTTCTTCAACAACATCAAATACCCGTGGAGGCAGGAATCTTCATGCACCATGACCCATTTGGCCATGAATAACAAGACCTTTATATAAAAGTTATAATGTTTATTTCCCTATATTAACAATGCTAATGTCACATAAATTAGTCTCAAAACCAAATGGTATACATACAAGAACAACACTGGTTGACCAGTGTATTGATCATTAAATATTCAAGAGTCACAGTAGAAATCAATAGCAAGAATAACTCCGAAATAGAAATAGCATACACCTAGATTCAGCAACTGAGTAACATCAATCACCTATTGATAGCGATCTGTTAACATTTCAGGTCTCTTTTACTAACCGTCTAATTAGAATAGCATGTTTGGACTTCATGCAAAATAGTTTAGTCAACATAAATTTGGAAAACATATAGCTATGGCTCTATCAAAGTAGCGGTTGGTACTTAGAAACAAAAGACATGATCTATAACAAGCACAATAGCATTTTGTTATACCTCTCTTCATATGGATCTGAAAGCTGCTATTATCTTTGTCAGTTGGACATCAGTTCGGTCGGCATCAACAACGGACCATGGAAAAGAATGGTTCAGATATGGGGACTCTAAGCTATCCGAACCATTAGGAAGCAACATCTAAGGGATCCGCATTCAGTATCAAAATTTTAAGCAATTAAGGTAAAGATAGAATCCTCTACGGAGGAAATCAAAGTAGGAATGGGCACACACCTCTCTGTTCAGTCGGGCTAAGTCAAAATTGTCTAAAGAACTTACCACGTTGCCATTGGTCACAGAATCGTACATTCACAATTAGTTGAATAAGGATTCACACCCAAATCTAAAATGTAACTAAACTGTCTTTCACATGTCGATGATTGGCTCCTCTTCTCCAGTTCCCACCATCAGGCTCATCATGTAGCATTTTTGTATCCATCCGTAATCCAGTCAGTGCATCCACAGTTATCTCCTGGGAACATCGCCGTCTCATGCATCAAACTATACATTAAATCATCTACTTGTAAAAGATCTTCTAGCAAGCAGTTCTCATGAGAAAGTTAAAGACATATGCTAACTTTTGATCAACTCAGTGGAAAACAATGCATGATATGATTTCTCTAGTCATACATTTCCCCCGATTTTCTAGAACAGTACAGCTTAATATGAGGCTGTGCAAACTAGGCCCAAAACTTCACTAATTTAAGGCCTACAATTAATAAAGCAAATGCATAATACAAAATCATTAATATAACACATTACTACAACAGCCTAAACATAGGCACTTCAATTAATAGTAATAAGGGTTTAACAAGGACACTTCGTGATTAATGACGTACACTCAAGTGGGCACATTTTTCATGTCCCACATTATTTTCTTTGTTAGTCAAATATGCTGATTCATAACCCAAAATACATAAAAATCATTAGCAATAAATTCAGCGTTCACACTGGCACCTTAATCTTGCTGAGTTCTGAAAACCAGCAACTTGGACTTCAGCGCATACTTTCAACAAAGGCTAGTGTGTGGATTGTGATTTCAGAGGTTATGTCAGCTTTTGGGATTGCAGTCCAGCAGTTACTGTTCCTTTAGGGAACATAACTGTCTGATTACTTTAGTGGACAATGTTTATTTACTGTTCACTAGGTGGCAGTGAAAATGGCTGAACAACGAAAATAGAAGTGAATGTTGTCATTGAGTATGGCTACATTTGAGATGCCAATCAGAAGTTTCTAGCATTGGAGAATGATTGAAGTCATAGAGGAGCATCTCAGAACGCAGAGCTAGACTATGCAGGAAGGACAGTTTCTATACCCTCTTTTTGAAAATGTTGTCTTCATCAGACAGATTCGCAATGTGCAAAAAAAGTCCAAAAGGTAACTAGAATAGGCTTCAAAAATATACCTACATAGCTATAGTTCTGTAAAAACATATTTATTTTGTTGTAGTACAGCCAATATATAAATATATTAAGATACATGATAATATTCAGTAAATTCATAAAGGGAAATGTGTGAAAATATAGTACTCCTCTATACATGTACACACCATGTGCAAGTTAGAAAATAATCTTTCTTTTTCTGATTGAAAGCTTTGCACAGTATTGTATTCCCTGACAGCTTTATTGGGCCATGGTAGGCCCAGGAGTCATGATGTTTTATGTTGTGAATTGCATATTTTATTAAGCGTAACCTAATTTTCAGACCTGGCGAGGGCACCTATGGGGTTTGTGAGAAGCACAGTTGGGATTTGTGGATGTGAATGCTCTCTTCCCTCCAAGGCCGTTCAGTGCTGCTAGACACCTGCATATTAGAAACGTTTATGCTGAAACTAATTATTTGTTTTCACATGACCTTCTGACATTCACATATCAAGCAAAATGTATGTATACTAGATAAAAATGTGCATGTTTTAGAGCTCTCTCCAACTGATACATTTCTAGCATGTCTGGTCAGTTGAAATGACAACTGTCTTTGATGTTTTTGCTTTCCTGCCCACTAACTTGTATTTTTTTTTTTTTTTTTAAGATTATAATGCGGATCAACAGACAGAGACTCCTGCTTTACTGTAAACAACTATAGTTGTGCAGTAAATATACATGTACCAATAGAAGTTGTAATTTCTGCTAATCAATGGTTATTTCAGTGAAACAGTGCAGGAAAGCTGAAAAGGAAAGTTGTTTAATTGTTTAACCGTTTGTCTTTCCTTGCGATGTATGTATATGTATAGAAAGGTGTTGCCTAACTCCCTTGTGACTGATGCATTGACATGATATCTGTGTATGCATGGGCTGATTAAGCTGCTTTATAATGTTGAGTATGGAGCTTTGAGCGTGTAGTGATGCATGTAATAGTGGTCTCTAGGTTCTGGGTGAGGCCTGGGAGTGGATTGCAGCTGAACGGGGAATCGCGCCCTAACTGTGATTGTAACCTAAGGGTCTGACATGGACTAAACTCATAACTGGATGGCTCAAGATTCTTGTGTGACGTCTCTGTCCTCTGACTACAAAATGTTGATGACGAGTTTTTAAAAGAACGTTCATGGAGATGCAGCGGGTCTCTGGCAAGAGTTGGGAGTCCAACCTGACAGAGGAGGAAGTCTCTCTAGACATGAAGAGAGAAAACTGTGCCAAATCCACTGGCAAGTGGTGTCACCATGGTTGCTGGGTGCAGCGTCTTCTCCAGCCAGGCACCCTCTGAATGACTAGGCCACATATAGAGCTGTAAATCCCACAGCTTTATTACACTGCATGTACCAGTGAACTCCCAACATTCTAAAGTAAACTCCCATACATTCTTTTCTAGGGATTATGTCACACACTGATACAGAGTTGTTGGGGAGCCATAAAGGTTCTGTTCTAAATCATGCAAGACACTACACTGGGCAGATAGCTCCGTGAGAAGGTCAGGCAAGAAGCTATTTGAACGGTGTTAAAACTGTAGTGGTACCTCTCAATGAAGAGTCCAAAGAGATAAGGTCTGCAATATGAAACAATAAGAAACAGCAGCAAGTGTGTTCACATTGAGCAATTAACAACTATTGATCACTTACAACATGCACTGAGTGAAGGAACACTTTGTGGCCAACACGCAATGCTCTGGAGTCCAGAGCAAGGGTCAATGAAGAAGATGGACCATGGGACAGTTTACGTATACAAGGGTATTTATGCTCAAGGGGAGGCAATGATTATGTTTTTGGTTAATGCACTTGTTTGTCTTTATGGTTTTTGTGCATTTACAGTTTTTGGGAGGTATCTCCTGCATGTTTGTTTGTTGTGCAATAAGGGGTGATAAGTTTACAGTTGTGAGGCAGTTTTGAGAGGGGTTGAAAGTAACCTTCTTTTATACAGTTAGACTTACATTGTGTAACGTTGTGTCAAAAATTTGAAGTGGAGTCTGGGTGTCAGATTGAGGAAATGGTATTTAGTTCCCAACTAAGAGCATGATTTGCAAACAATTTTGTGTAGTACAGTTTGTAGTGCTAGAAAACGTACTACAAAATCAAAGTTTTGCCTATACTTATATGTGGGGAATTTTCCACCCTGACTCAAGTATCTGCACATGTAAGCATGAATTTGAATAGTAAGGCCAAGATTTATGAAAAGTGAAGCTAAATTACATGTTTTTGCCACCTTGAGCCCCTACCATCACCATGTGTGCGCTGTATGTAAACTGCGGCGCACCATGGAGCAGGGTAGGGAGCAATAGGATCAGAATTTGTGACGCTATTGATATACTGTTAAGCGTTAGCACCAAAATTGTGGCGCTAACCCTGAACAGTACACAGGGGCCCATTTTAAACAATGGTGTGCCTCCTTTTATTAACGCATGCTCTGAGCAGACATTAAAAGTGCAGAAAAAAAGATGCAAAGAAATCTCATAAATTTCTTTGCGCCAGTTTTTCAGCCCCCCTAATGGGGGAACACCACTTTGCACACATTAGGCCCGGTGCAGGCATAATGTAGGACAAAGTGTTACAAAGTGGCATAATGCATGCATTGTGCCACTTTGTAAATATGGCACAGGGAAAAGGCCACCTTAGCGCCACCTGAGGGTAAAAAAATGATGCTAAGGAGGCGCTAAAGGGAAAGGGTGCTGCTATCTTGGTACTGCTAGACTTATCGGCAGCCTTTTACACTATTTTTCAAGCTCTGATGGTGCCAAGGTTGTGGCAGGTGGGGCTGAGAGACATGGCAATGAAGCTGCTGTAGTATTTCCTGTACAAAATATAAATCAGAGTGAGTTGCTCTGATTTCAGGGCTGCCCCCTTTCAGCTTCCCTGTAGAGTTCTCCAAAGGATATCCCTGACCCCGACCTTATTCAACCTGTATGTTGTACCCCTAGCGAAACCAGTATGTTCTTTTGGCTTCCAGGTGTTGTCCTATGCAGACAATACTCAGATCATCATTACCATCTCAGTTGACTGGGATGAGACAGCGGTCAGATTTTGGCCCTGTATGCAGGAAGTCAGTGGATGGATGAAAGCAAACCGGTTGAAAATGAATGGGGAAAAAACTGAGATTGTTGTGTTTGAAAGGGGCAGTTCCATTTGGATGGAACGGTGGTGCCCAGACAATTGTGGTGCACTTCTGGTGCCGTTAGCAGTGGCCCAAAACCTGGCTGTGATGTTTGATAATGCCGTGACATTTGACACCTTGGTGAACAGAACAGTTAGCTCATGCTTCTGGATAATTAATATTTTGAAGGAAGTTTTACCACTGCTGCCTAAAGAGCTCAGGGTTTCAGTGATCCCTGCTCTTATCTCATCTCAACTGAACTACTGCAAGGGCCTATATTTGAATATTGATCAGCTCTATCTAATAAATTTCAATTTATCAAGAACGTGGCCGCACACCAAGTTCTGGGAATACCCAAACATTCCTTGATTTCAAAAGGGCTGCGTCATCTTCACTGGCTGCCCTTTAAGGCTCTATGGCTGATGCATAAAGCTCTTCATTCACGGGCTCAGGCTACCTTAAAGCATCTGTGGACTGGTATGCTCCCAGGAGACATTTGAGACCAGCAGGATATATACCACGGGCTAAGAAAGCCAGGTGTGGGAAGGGGCTTTTTTGATAGCAGCCGCAAGGCTGTGGAATTTCCTTCCGGAATATATCTGCGGGATTGAGGCACATTTAGGGGCACATGTATGGAAAGTGGCACTGCATCGAGTGCAGCTCCACTTTCCCTGCACCCCTTAGCACCCCCTACCACTGCCATGTGTGCGCCGTATTTAAAATACGGCACACCATGGCACAAGGTAGGGGGCAATAGTGTCATTCAATGTGAGGCTATTAATGTACTCTGCAGGAGTAGCACCAAAATGTTCGTGCTACTCCTGCAGAGTAAATAGAGGCCCATTCTAAATAATGGAAGCCCCCTATTTACACCTGCTCTGAGTAGGCGCTAAAAGTGCAAAAAGAAATGGCGCAAGAAAATCTCATAGATTTCCTTGTGCCATTTTTTTCAGGCCCCCTAGTGGGGGAATGCCCCCCTTGCATACATTAAGCTCGGCACAGGCATAATGTGGCGCAAGGGTTTACAAAGTGGCGCAATGCAAGCATTGCACCACTTTGTAAATAGGGCATGTGGGAAATGCCATCTTAACGCCACATTTGCAAAGAAATAAATGCCGCAAATGTGGCGCAAGGTGGCGCAAGGGGCTCATAAATTTGCCCCCTAGTGTTTCACAAACATCTCAAAACATAGTTGTTCACTCTTTAGGAGTAGGTAGGGGGGTTTTCTTAGGGGGTCTGCATGGACAGGCCAGCATTTGGTTTGCCTGTTTTCTCCCTCTTCCTCCCAGCGTCTGGTTACCTTCTTGGTCTTATGCACTTTAGAAATGTAACAAATACAAATACATCAGTATATGGCCAAATGTGTCTTTTTTTTTAATCGTGTTTTTGCTTCACCTATATGTGCTCAGGTTCTAGTCATCATGTTGTACAAATGGAACGATTTGACTAGTATTGAAGGCAGATTACATCAATTGTTGGCTTATCTGTGACTATGAATGCATTTACCGGAGTCTAACCAGTGTTTGCATGTTGCATTCTTAGAAGTTTCAGTCTGTGTGTACTGGAGGCTACCATCATTGGGAGTTGTTCAGGCTGGAGTGTGGTGCTGGATGCAGAATTAGGTGTTTTCTTCAATCTGGCTCTTGGTTGTGTTGGCTTGGCCCTCTAATATGACTAGGTGTTCTGCATTTTGGAGTGCTGGGATGCACATTTGTGTGTGTGCAGGAGAGTGTGATGGAGTTGTCCTTGTCGGCAGGTGTGCTTTGTTTGTGGAACATGAAGAAAGGGTGTGTTTGCCTTGTTGTCTGTGACATTGTTTTGTGGATAGTGGATGATCATTCCACACAGGACAAACCATCATCACAAACTACTAATACATCATATTCTTTTTAGAACCAACACCAGGCCTGCTGCTCATTTTTTTTTTAAGTAATTGTTACGCCTAGGAGGGGCAATAAGCTTTTGAGGACTGGAGTGTTGGAATAGAGTTTGCCAGTGCATAGTCTTTTCTGAGCACTGGCAAGTTCCTCAAAGAAGCTACATGGAACAAAATTGCACAGTTCTGTGTCCCACTAAAAAGCCAGATGATGTTTGATTTTTGAATAAATTGCAAACACTGGCTCCTTGCTGATTAATGCACACCCTAATTTGTGCCCAAGCATGTAGCCAGACACCTTTGAATTTTTTAAACCTAAGAAAAAATCCAAACAGCATTTGGATCTTCCTTGCTGAGGTACAGAAACACAGGTCTGTGTCCTAGCAAGGAGCCATAGCTGTTTAGATTTTTTTCGTAGCCGATGGAAAAAGCATATAGGCCCTCATTTTGGCTTTGGCAGTCTTTTTGAAATACCACCAAAGCTGCGGGTGCCAGAAGACCGCCCACCATATTACGAGTACTGCAGGATTTCCATCACATTTTGGGCAGAAATACTTCAGTACTTGTGCTGGCGGTCCAAGGACCATGGGCGCTTCCACCATCGGCCCTGCCCACCAGATGGACTCCACCAGCCGTAATACGGCCTGGCGGGGCAGGGCCCTGCCTGCAGTGGAAGCGCCTGTTCCTTTTCCCTCTTGGGCGACCTCCTCGTTGCATAAGGTAAGTTGGGCGTCTGACAGGTGAGAGGGTGGGAGGGTGGGGGATGCTGTGTGTGCGTGTGTGAGTGGGTGTATGTCTGCACGTGTGAATGTAAGTGTGTATGCATGTGTGTATGTGTGTGTATGTGTGTGTATGCATGTGTGTCTGGATGTTTGTATGCATGCATGTATGCGTGTGGGTAGGGGTGTGTGCATGCGTGGTTGAATGTGTGTATGCTTGTTGAAGTGAATGCATGTATGGATGCATGTGAGTGGATGCGTGTATGTCAGTGTTGGTGAATGAGTGTAAGCTGGGTGTGTGCGTCCGTGTGTATGTGCGTGTATGCAGGGCGGGGGCCGCTGTACCAGAAAGGGGGGTGGGAGGATGGGGGGGGCGCTGTAAACATGACTATAGGTCAAGCCTTAGCAGAGAAAGTTCCTGCATGAGGTAGAATGGAGAGAATCAGCATGGTATGGATTGGGGGTGGGAGGGTATTGTGCTTGCTGGGGGGGAATCGTCTGCCGGTGACAGGGAAGAAATTCCCTGTCACTGATAGCTTTTCCACCAGGGTTTTGGTGGCGGTGCTACTGCAATGTAAAACATGGTGGAAAGCCGTCTCCTAAAACCGCCGGTGGTCTTCATTGGACTGCCGGGTAGGAGATGCTCAGAGGCCAACCCACCACACTCATAATGTGGCATTCTTCACCACCAGCCTGTTGGCGGTGGGACAGTCACTGTGAGTCTGGCGGTCATGAGACCGCCAGACTTGTAATGAGGGCCATAGTGTTGAACTCCTTTCTAGAGTACAGATACACAGTTCTGTGCCACTGCCCGGAACCAGATGTTGTTTGCACCATTCATTGCCTAAAAAAAAAACCAAACAGCATCAGATTCCTTGCTGGGGCACAGCCACGCAGTTCTGCAGGCAAAAAAATCAAATGGCGCCTGGGCCCTTTATGAGGTACAGCCACACAGTTCTATGTACCACTAATAAGGGAGAAACTGTTTGGATTTTTTTCTTAGACTATTTGAAAATCCAAACAGTGCCTGGGTCCACTGTGGGCCCCAGACACCCAATTATATGCTCACCAAGGAGCCAAATAATGTTTGCATTTTCCATATCCTAGCAAAAAATCTAAGTATGAAATGGTTCCTTGCAGGAAGACAGGCACACAATGTGGGTCTCGGCAAGTAACCGGGAACTTTGTGGATTTCTTCCTTGCTGAATAAAAAAAGATAGTGTCTCACTTCTTCCAGGAGCACAGACACACATCTCTATGCCTCAGCAAACAGACAAATCTAGTTTGGATTTTTTTTAATAGCTCCTTTCTGAGGAACAGACATGGTTCTGTGCCACGCAAAGGAGAGACAAAGAATTTGACAGAGGGGCATATTTACAAGAAAGTGAGCATCAGCTCTGATGTGCAGCTTTTCTTGTGTCACCCTGCCCCCACCTAACATCACCATGGTAGCGCTGTATTTACTATACAGCATACCATAGCACATGTTAGCACAATATCATGAAAATGCATGATGTTATTGTGGCGCTTTGCTGGATTAGAACCATAAATTATGGAGCTAGTCCAGCAAACCACGGGAAGCCCCATATGTTATTATGGAAGCGTCACTTTAACGCCTGCCCTGAGCAGACAAAAATGACAGAAAAAATGGTACAGTGAAATCTTGTGAATTTTACTGCGCTACTTTTTTTGGGCCTCCCTGCATGGGAACGTCCCCCTTGCATACATTATACCTGGTATAATGTGACGCAAAGGGGTTACAAAGTGACTTTATAAATATGGCGCTCTTTGGGACCTCCTTAATGCCGCCTTAGCATAAACAAAATGACGCTAAGGCAGCGCAAGGAGGCGCAAGGGGCTTGTAAATATGCCCCAGAGTTTCCTAACATTTATGTTACGGAAGCTTATGCTTCTACCAATTCCTCTCAAGTGGGGATGAGCATATCGCAACGGACACGAACTCGCCACAACTGCGATTGTGGGAAGTCATTATAGCATCCATGTGATTTTCATAAAGTCAATGTTTTAATCACCTATCATGGGCCATAGTCCCACTCACACATGTGAGGTACTGTTCATATTAGAAGCATGGGAACATTAGCTATTAAGACTGTTGTTTTTTCCACAACGTTCTGGAGTTTTCTGTCACAGAAAATTGAAGCAGTTGTGTTTTTTAACCTTATTTCTTTATTTTCAGGGAGTCGTGGGTTATAACATGTGCTGGGATTCACACAAGCCACTACATTTTGGATTGCCTTTGGCATCTAATTTTCATATCTTTCTATAGTTTGTAAGCTTTCCTGTGTGTCAGCTGACCTTGGGCCCAAATACTGACATCCCCCATGGAAGCTACACATATAAACAACATTGTGTATTGTGTTAATCCCCGCTCAAACCTGTTGGAAATCCACACATGCCTGATACCCTTGTACTCCGAGGACCCAGAAAAACCTTTATATTGTCAGGGAAATGTTTTTGCATGAACAAGAATGCAAGAACTACTATGTTTTGAGGACGTAATTATTAAAATCTGACAAAGTTAATGTTTAGCATTTCTCCTAGCCATCCAATCAGGGAGTGAGGTCTGGGATGCAGTAATAGTAGCCTTAAGATGTGCAGATGTTGAAAATACATGGAAGTGGTAAGCTTCCAATCAGCTCAGGACTAATGCCTTTGAATGTTTATTACAGGAGAAAAGAGTTATGAGTATTTTAGCTGAAGCTGATTGAAGCTGGATTAGGACACAGCGAGAAATAGAGGAGCTGCTGTGTGAGAAGTGGTTGGTAGTATAGTAGAAATGTATCAGGACAGAACATACGTTAGTTATCCAGGTGATATTGGTGCATCATAATTGGCATGTTAGACCTGACTATTGACATGTGCGGATTATACATGACATCACAGATGTAGGAGAACGTGACTTCAAAAGTCACCAGGACTGCCCTAAAGAATTTGCTACCTCAATGTGTCCACTATCCTCTCACACACATATACAAATGCAAACACATTTACAAATGCACACAGGAACATAACAGCCCTTTATAAGAAGATATATATGTAAAATATATACACCTCCCCCCACACACACACATATATATATTACACATTTGTGGTTGACACTGTGTAGTTATAGTTAGCATCTATTTGCCATAGGAATTAGATTTTTTGTTTTCCTAATAACTTTGGAGGAATTACACAAATCTTCATAAAACCTTCAAAAAACAAAGTTCATCCACCTCATCTGACATAAAGTCCCTAAGGTCTGACTCCATTACGACCAGGTCCCCCACGCCATCTAGAACAGTACTTCTCCCAAATGTTGCCAACTCACAATCATATCTATTATGAACAATAATAATAACATGAATGCCATCTGCATTATCATTCATAGGACTGAGAAAGTATCAAGTCATTCTGATAATGACCTAGATAGAACACCTGATGCAACATGCAGTCTGGAGCAAGTATGTGGCCCTGCATGGCTTGATCCATCTAGGGTAGTGCAAGGCAGTGCAATTTGCTGCCTTGCATTACTCTGCCACAAGGAGGTGTTCCATGAGTGGAGCATGGGTGTTTCCTTGCATCTACCCATTGATTTTGGCGCAGTCCCATATTTACCATTAGGGGTAGACTTGGGAATAAGTAAAAATACTACCCCTTCCCAGTTGAGGATTAACAAGTAGAAATATCTTTGTTTCTCCTTGTTTTTCCACTTTCTCTGTGTTCTGCAGTATGCAGCACACATAGAAAGACAAAAATGCCTCTCAGGATTTTTTTTGTGCAGGAAATTGTCCCTTCCTGCACAAAAACAATACTACCTACAATGCAGGCACCCTTCTAACATGACGCCAGGGTGCCTCTGTGGGCGCTAGGCAGCCAAAAGTGCACCAGCACCAGAAACGAACAGGAATGCGCAGTATAATGTTAAATACAACACATTTCTGCCCTTTCCATTTCACACAGCACAGCAGAGTGGCTTGATACGTTGTGAAGAAAATTGATAAATCTAACCCTTAGTATTTAAGGACCACCGCTCAACCCCTTCGGTACAGAGGTATATAGCCCCAGATTATCATGCAAGATAGCATCCATAGAGGATTTTGATTATTGCTGGCACTCAGAAAAGATGCTGCATCTTGCTTGACACTGGTAAGAGCCATGTACCTGAGAGAGGCTGCTACTGCAGCATGTACTTGCTTTTCACAGGGAACGGTGCTTCCACAGCTCTTCGAATAACAATAGCCTGAGCTGTCAACAATGTATGCAGTGCGCCACTTCTTCCTAAGAAACTAGACTGCAGAATGCTCTACTACTTGTTCTCCTAAGGTAACACATAAAAGTCGGTTTTAGGGTGCGAGGCTTTTAGATAACATTTTAACCAAGTTAGAAAGGTTCATTTTATTCTCGTTGTTTACATGCCTTCTTTTTTTTTTTATGATATCCTGTGTGATTATTTTAGATGTACTAGGAAACAGGTTTTCTCTGTTGTAATAAATACTTTAAGTTAAAAGTGTCTTTTATTCTTAGTGCTGTGTGTGTGATACTGGTAACACGAAACCCCTATTCTGTTTTCAGGGATTGTTAGTAATTCAAAAGCAATGACTTCACTTTAGCTATGTAATGGGTGGGTTTCTGCTGGACTACAATACCCTGTCTTTCACATTCAGTGCTGGTGCATTGAATTTCGTTCCTGGTTCACCCATGGGTGGGAAAGCAAATCTTGTAGAACTACACCAGGGTGATAGTTTACGCAACACAGCTCCTTCCCTGAAAGTTTTGAGGTGATCAATCAAGCGGGAGCTGAGAAAAAGGTGGGGTCCCAAAATGCAATTTTGCTAAGCAATTTCCTTAGGCATTTTAAAGTGCCACAACCCAAACAGTGAAACAGAATTACACTAAATTTGGCAGAACACTAGATCGAGTTTAAATCTGTAATTTCTAAGGAATTAAGGTTCAAAATATTGGATAGTTGGTTTCGCTAGAATCTTGTGGGTGTCCTGAGATCACACAGCTTTACATAAAAAGCGATCTGATTGGCCGAAGGGGCTTCTTTTCTGGTCAGTCATCTCGCTTCTGCAGGAGTGAAATACTCCTGCAAGTCCTGCAGAAGCTGATGGTCTGATTGGTTAGCTGCAACATGAGGAGAAATTTCAGTACAGGAAGATTTTAAAAAAATAGGGTATAAGAGGACAGGGTAGAGGTACTCTGGCCCTGTAGACCTTGTGGCGGGGTGCAGAATGACACTACTCTGGGCCAAATTTTAGAAAAAATATATTTGATGGGTTTCTGCAAACCCATGGGACTCAGTGGAACATACCTCTTCCTGCTGGTCTTGATATAAGGTAATCACAGTTCTCACCATCCTTACGCATTATCCCATCGCAAGTTCAACCTCACTGTTGGAAAATGGATTATTGGTAAGGGCAGGTAAGTACCTACACTTAGCAATTGGCCACTAACATCCACTTAGGTCCAGTTAGGTCTCAGTAAATCAAACCTAGCTCAACCCTTGGAAGCTTGGCAATGAGCGTCAAGGCTTAACTTAAGAGACAAAGAGTAAAGCATTCAAATATCACAAAACAGTAATTAAATAAAACACAGGAAATAGTTGAAAAATCCAAAATCAATTCATACAAATAGGAAATATTTTTTGCTTTAAAATGATACCAAAACAAATTCAATCGGATAAGGGGAACCGGAGATAGAATTTTTAAAGAATTATTGCTTTCTAGCGCATAGAAACGAAAAGCGCAAATCTGGTTGTCTGGTTGCACCTTGACCGGGGCAAAGTCAAAGTTTAAGGCCGATCCCGATGGAGCCCGGCTCGGCTACAGCCCGCGGGAGGCCTGGGTCAAAAGTTTACCTTAGGACTTCGTCGATTTTCTGGAGATTTTCTTCTGCGGGACAAACCTGCCAGTCCAATCCGACCTCCTGGAACTCTTCCTCGGTTACGCCTTGCAGGAGCCCTCGGTGGAGATTTTTACCTTGGGATTTAGTCGTTTTTTTGACGTGAAAATCCTTCGCCCGGGGCAGACCTGAAGCTTGATCCGACATCTGTGGAGCCCTCTCCACTACGCTGACTGGGAGGTCCCGGTGAACTTCCTACATTCGGACTTAGGCCCTTATTACAACCCTGGCGGTAAATCCCGCTTACCGCTGTGCTGAAGGCCGCCAACATACCGTGGCCGCAGAAGAAATCCGCTACAGGTACTACGACCCACATCTCGTAATCTGCCGCAATACAGACACACACACAGGTCCGCCACACCAAAGGTCAGTGATAAACTGGCGATACCAAAACCTACACTGTCACACCAACAAGAATACGCCCACACTATCACAACCCACGAATCCACGTGGTGGTCTTTCAACCATGGTAAACCATTGGCGGTACATACCACTGTGCTCAAAATACACACACATTTACAAAACACAACTACATTGGATAATTCGAAATACACACACCTGATACACATACACACACCACACCCACCCTCCCACACCACTATAAAACACATACCCACATTACCCACATACCCCTACAACAACATTTTGGTGAAGAAGCACAGAGAGAGAATAGCCAACACTACACCAGCATCCACAAGCACACCACACCATCACTCATACAACATCCACGCACCTCAAACAACACACACCAACACAACATTTCACACATCACAACATCACCTCACACATCGCTCACACCACATCATGGCACCTCAAAGACACCCCAGGTTTTCTGAGGAGGAGCTCAGGGTCATGGTGGAGGAAATCATCCGGGTAGAGCCACAGCTTTTCGGATCACAGGAGCAGCACACCTCCATTGCTAGGAAGATGGAGCTATGGCGGAGAATCGTCGACAGGGTCAACGCAGTGGGACAGCATCCAAGAACACGGAATGACATCCGGAAGAGGTGGAACGGCCTACTGGGGAAGGTGCGTTCAGTGGTATCCAGACACCAGATTGCTATACAGAGGACTGGCAGTGGACCCCCACCTCCTCCCCCACAACTAACAACATGGGAGGAGCAAGTCTTGGCAATACTGCATCCTGAGGGCCTCGCAGGAGTAGCAGGAGGACTGGACCCTGGTAAGTCAAATTTTAATTACCATATCCCCTAGCCCACCTGCATGCCATCACATACCCCCACCCACTCCCTCACCCCCATCACTCCACCTCACATATGTCCCACTATCACAACCCACCAATCCCAATACCAAGGCCAGCATGCAACACCAAAGCATGGACACCCATTGCCAAAGCATGTCCAGTACAGGCACCCACACAGACCCCAAAACACTAATCACACAATGGCAAACACAACAAGGCAAGCACAGGAGTAGAGGGTAACTCACCCAATGCACAAGATGGCACACACAGATACTAAAACTATGCATTTACACCCATACCCAACATCACCGGACAGGAGGTTCAAGACATATCCAGTCCCCCACAGAAGAGTCCCACAGTGATGACAGCAGCTCTGCACGCCTGGATCAAGATGACCAGCCTGGCCCATCAGGGACCTCAGGACAGTCGGTTCCCCTGCCACAGTCACAAGCCACCACAGACCCTCCCCCCTCAGGAAACACCACCACACCACCCACCCACCCAGCAGGCCCATGCCACTGTCCCCAGGACACGTCAATAAGCAGTGTGTCCACCACTACAGGGACCCCAGGCAAACCCACCAACCCAAGACAATCAGGAACCTGCGGTCAGTGGCAGTGGGCACACGGTTCAGGGGACAGAGGCACAGGATAACAGGGAAGCTGGGAGGACTGCTGTGCGACAGGGGGAGGACAGGCCCAGGGAACCCACTCTCCACAAGGCACTCTCCAACATCATGGGAGCATACCACCGTTCCCAGGAGACCATGGACACGGTACTGGCGAAGTTTCAGGAGACCCAGCGGCTGCAGGATGAATACTACCTGGGGAAGTCCATCAACACCACCCTGGGCACCATTGCAGTGGTACTGGCAGACCTGGCCAACACCATGAGGGACATAGTAGCACACAAACGGGCCCCTGACACTAGCCTGGACGATGAACAGCCCTCTACCTCCAACGGTGCTAGTAGACAGGAGGCCCCGCCACAGGAACAACAGGCCACCAGCACCCCATCCCCTGCAGAAGGAGACCCACCCCGCAAACGGTCCCTGAGATCCAGGAACAAGACAGAGAACATTGCCCATGCCCCCACCAGGAAATAAGACCCTCCTGATTGTCACCGTTCTGTCCCACTTTGTCACCCTGTCCACCTTAAACTGCCATTGCTCCCCTTCCTATGCCCCCATGGACAATGCACCTGTGAGACCAAGAAACTGAACTCTACCATGGACATTCCCCCACCATCACCCTAGCTCCATTGCACACCCCCCTCCACTTATTAGCACAGAAATAAACACCCTCGAATCACAATTCAATCTGGAGTCAGTCTGTACTTTTACAAATGTGTAATAATAACCTTTCGGAAATCTAGCAATGTCAATGTTCATGTTCACATACCATGGTTACACAGTTGTTGGGCAGCAGTAAACATAGCAGAGGGCACAAAGTGGGACCCAGATCTGTGAAATGGAAAGCCAAAGTGACATGTCATGGTCCATACACAGAGGTAAAAAGGCAGATTCATGCTATGTCCTACAGTAGTGTCAACACCAGAGCAGTACGCGCTCTATTGGCAACAAAAATGCAAAAACCCAGCACTCTCAAAACAAAGTAATTTATGCATTGTGCTGATATGTTGTGGTTTAACCTTTTTCATTGCAGAGTTCAATCCTGAAAACTTATTTTTAATATGCTTACAAATACTGTTCCTTTGCAATGTATTGCTGCAGGTTTTCAGAGTGTGTTAGGGTGTGGCCCCTTTCCAGGGCCTTCCAGAGACTTTCCCTGCAACATGCCTGGGCGTGGTTCTGGGCTGGGCCAAGACTCTATAAAAGAGAGCCAGCCCAACTCCCAGTGCTCACTATTCAGAGGTCCTGGTGCAGAGCAGCAGCTTCTTCCTGAGCTCCTGTCCCGGCGGCCTATTTGGATCTTCCAGTCTTCTGCCCTTCATCCTTCACTGGTGATCATTGTTCCAGGCGGTAAGACGGTGGTTGGACTGTTCCGACACCGTTATTGAGAATTTTCATATTCTTGGTTTAATTCTTAAATGAGTAACAGATTAGTTGCGCGCTACCATTTCTTGACATTTATATGGTAGTTTGCAAATAGGCAAGACGCATGATTTGTTTCATAAAGGTTTGACTTTGTTATTCATTGCGTGCTACCATTTCTTGACATTGGCATGGTGGCTTAAGAATCGGCAAGACGCGCGATTCGTTTTATGATGTTTAAACATTGTTGTCCATTGCGCACTACTATTTCTTGACATTTACATGATGTTTTACGAATTGGCAAGACACGCAACTCGTTTCATGAGGATTTAACTTTGTTGTTCATTGCGCGCTACCATTTCTTGACATTTACATGGTGGCTTAAGAATCGTCAAAAGAAGCGCAATTCGTTTCATTGTACTTTGATCTTGTTATTTATTGTGAGCTGTTATTTCTTGACATTTACATCGTGTTTTACGAATCAGCAAGACGCGCGATTCGATTAATGATGATTTGACTTTGATATTCATTGCATGCTACCATTTCTTGGTATTTTACATGGTGACACTCGAATCGGCAAGACGCACGATTCTCTCCTCGAGTTTATTTCATGTTGTTTATTGTATGCCACTATTCTAAGATATTTATTATGTAATATTTGAGTTGACAAGTTATGTGATTTGTTTCCTGAATCCATATTGTGTTATTCATGGTGCACAATCCTTTTTTGGTGTTTACTATATATATATATATATGTATATATATATATATGTATATATATATATATGTATATCTGCAATATGCACAATTTGTGTTGAAACATTTTAAGAGTACACAGAAGGCCAGAGTTTCTAGATGCAATATTGTGTGGTCCTAGTATACATTCTCAAAACAGGATTTATATGACTGGTTTAAAATTTAGTCAGAATGTTTTTTCTGATTTTCATGTAAAGGAAAGTACTTGAATAAGAAAGTTTTCATTTAATTCATCTTGTTTCCCTTACAGGTATCCGGCCATCTTGAAACTTGGTCATTTTAAACTTAACTCTTAGATTGTTCATGTTTTCAGAGTGACTAGGCTTAGAATCATAGTCTAGTATTGATTTCAGGAGCTATAACTTTCATATTGTGTGTTCTAACCTTTTTCTTACTACAGGTCTCCTTCCCAGCTGTTCCCTTCCTAATCCCCTCTTCCCCTCTTGAACTCTCTCAGTCTCTGTGATTTATCTATCAGAGTCTTGGAGCTGTTCAGTGGTGGACGTGTTGGAAACGTGCACAGACCCCAAGGATCTGGTGACTCTGACAAGTAGTATGAGATGTGAAAAGCAGTGCTATCCTCTTACCTGTGTCTCCCTGGAAGTATTGCATGATGATGTTGTTTCGGTTGTCTATATCTTCTTCTTCTGCCTCCTCTTCTTCGCTGTCCACTGGCTCCACAGCTGCCACAAGACCAGCATCAAGCCCATCCTCCTGCAGAAAAGGCACCTGGCATCACAAAGCCAGGTTGTGCAACATACAGCATGCCACGATTATCTGGCACACCTTCTTCGGTGAGTAGTATAGGGAGCCACCTGTCAGATGGAGGCACCGGAATCTGGCCTTCAGGAGGCCGAAGGTGCTCTCAATTGTCCTCCTAGTTCACCCATGTGTCTGATTGTAGCGTTCCTCTGCCCTTGTCCTGGGATTTCTCACTGGGGTCAGTAGCCATGACAGGTTGGGGTAACCAGGGTCACCTGCAAATATCGAGGGAAAACTGTTAGACATCCTCCAACCATCAGGGACTCTCCCATGCCCAGACACCTATTTAAACTGTGCGGGGACCTTGGGCTCACCTATTAGCCACACACAGTGCCTCTGGAGTTGCCCCATAACATAAGGGATGCTGCTATTCCTCAAAATGTAAGCGTCATGCACTGAGCCAGGATACTTGGCATTCACATGGGAGATGTACTGGTCTGCCAAACACACCAACTGCACATTCATAGAATGGTAGCTTTTCCGGTTTCTGTACACCTGTTCATTCCTGCAGGGGGGGACACATGCGACATGTGTACCATCAATGGCACCAATGATGTTGGGGATATGTCCCAGGGCATGGAAATCACCTTTCACTGTGGGCAAATCCTCCACCTGAGGGAAAACGATGTAGCTGCGCATGTGTTTCAACAGGGCAGATAAAACTCTGGACAACACATTAGAGAACATTGGCTGTGACATCCCTGATGCCATGGCCACTGTTGTTTGAAAGGACCCACTTGCCAGGAAATGGAGCACTGACAGGACCTGCACTAGAGGGGGTATTCCTGTGGGATGGCAGATAGCTGAGATCAGGTCTGGCTCCAATTGGGCACACAGTTCCTGGATTGTGGCACGATCAAGTTTGTGAATGATAATGATGTGTCTGTCTTCCATTGTCGACAGGTCCACCAGGGGTCTGTACACCAGAGGATGCCGCCATCTCATCACCTGCCCCAGCAGACGCGCCCTATGGAGGAGAAAGGTGAGCAAAGGGTCATACACCACATAGGTTTCACAAGGCTGTTATGCACAATCGTGAAATAATCTCTGTGTGCCTTTGTCTGTCCGTATTTCTGCCCAAAATTGCTGTGACGCAGTTAGTTGGCCTGCCAATTGACCCCCTGAAATGGCGGCTGCCTGACCTGTAAGGAGGGACAAGGGGAAATGAGGTAACTGTGCTGGCGTCTTGCAGCGTCGCGGTAGGCGGTAGAAGACCGCTGCGCAATTCAGCATTGGTTATCATTGGGCCCTATGGGTTACAGTGGCCAATGGTGATGCACGCCGGCAGTGACAGTACGCACTGCTGCGGACGTGACCGCCATTTTCTATCTGTTCACTCACTTGCAACCTGACCTTCAACAGGAGAGGACCTGCACTGCAAGTGCTGCTGTGACCTGCGTCTGGAAGCGACAATGGCTACAGTGTCTGTGGAAAGGGCCCCTGCCTTCACTGCGGAGGAGTTGGACTAACTGGTGGATGGGGTCCTCCCCCAGTACATGCTACTCTGCGGTCCTCCAGACAAACAGGTGAGTACACTGTGTGCATGGTGGATTGCACATGATTGTATGGAGTGTCGTGGATGGAAGAGACGGAGGGGGGGACAGGCCAGCATGTGAGGATGGTGAGTGTATGTTTTTCTGGGCCAGGGTGGGAGGTTTGTGGCCAATGTGTGAGAAGAACAGTCCGGGGGAGTAACATCCTTTTTTACTTCACTATTCCTCTAGGTCAGCGCCCACAAGAAGAAGGGTATTTGGCGTGCCATCGCAAAGGAAGTGCGCACCCTGTGGGTCTATCATAGACGGAGCACCCACTGCCGTTAAAGATGGGAGGACCTGCGCCGCTGGAGCAAGAAGACGGCGGAGGCCCAGCTGGGGATGGCCTCCCAACGTAGAAGGGTTGCCTGTCACACCATTACCCCCCTGATGTACCGGATCCTGGCGGTGGCATATCCTGAGTTGGATGGGCGCTTGAGGGCATCACAGCAGCAACAAGGGAGGGAGCACAGTCTCATTCAGCTGACTTTGCGCGCTTTATGAGGTGTCTGGCTGGGGGAAGTGGGCTGTGGGTTCCCCTAGCCCAGGGCAGACGTGCCAAGGTAGATCCATTGTTTTGCAGGCTCAGTGCCACTCCAACCCCCAAGGTGGTAGTTGCCCTCTATACCTAGTCAGGCTCCTATGGGTTCCAGCTGTGCATGAAATGGGTCTAGACAGAGTCTCCCATGGGCATGTGCATTTCCCCTGCATTGTTATTGCATGCGCTAGTACATAGGGCTGCTCCCTGTTTGTTCTGTCTGCCAACAGTAGTGGTGTTGCAGGCATTGACCATGTGTCTCTTGTGTCTCTCCCCCCACTTTTTGTTTTGTCACCCTGTCCTTGTGTGCATTAGCATTATCTGACAGAGGAGCATTGGCACCGGAGCAGGAGGGAGCTGCAACCCACATGGCCCTGGAGGGTGAATTTACGGAGTCTGAAGGCACCAGTGGGATGGAGGGCGAGGGGAGCTCCACGACGGGGACAGGAGCAGACACCAGCGACAGAGACTCCTCCTCTGATGGGAGCTCCCTTGCGGTGCTGGGCACCTCCGTGCCCACCGCAACAACAGGTACATCCACTACCCCCTCTACCAGCACCGCCCTCCCAGCAGCACCTCTAGTTTCCCGTGCCCGCTCACCCAGGAGGGTGGGCATCTCCTTCGCCCCAGGCACCTCAGGCCCTGCCCCAGTCAGCCCTGCTGCCCTCAGTGAGGAGGCTATTGACCTCCTGAGATCACTCACTGTTGGGCAATCAACCATTTTGAATGCCATCCAGGGTGTGGAAAGGCATTTGCAGCAAACAAATGCATACCTGGACGGCATTCGTTCTGGCATGGCGGCCCAACAGAGAGCATTTGAGGCTCTGGCCTCAGCACTGATGGCAGCCATTGTCCCTGTGTCCAGCCTCCCCCCTCCAACTTCCTCTACTCTGACCCAATCCCCTGTACCTCAGCCTATCCCAAGCACACCATCAGACCAACATGCAGTCTCATCAACACACAGGAGTGGACTTGGCAAACATAAGCACCACACATCCCACAGGCACTCATACAAGCACCATCCCCATGCAGACACACCAACATCCAGTGCCTCCTCTGTGTCCCCCTCCTCCACGTCCTCCTCCTCCCTCCCTGTCTCGTCTCCACTCACACCTGCATGCACTACATCTTCATCCACTACCTCCATCACCAGCACGCCCATCACCACACACCGCTCACGTGCAATCACCACCCCCACTACCATTCACACATCCCCTGTGTCCTCTCCCAGTGTGTCTGTGAGTCCTCCTCCCAAAATACACAAATGCAGGCACACACCCACCCAACAGCCATCCACCTCACAACAGCCTCCGGCCCATGCACCTTCACCCAAATTCAGCAGATGTACACCTCCAACAACCACTTCCTCCACTCCCAACACCCCTCCATCTTCCCATCCCAGTGTGTCTAAGAAACTCTTCCTGGCTAACATTGACCTCTTCCCTACACCTCCCCCCGTCCTTCCCCTAGGGCCAGGATGTCCAGGTCCCAGCCCGGCACCTCAGCCACAAAATCCTCCAGCACTGTGGTCTCAGCAAGTCCGGTCACATCGCGGGCGGCACCCATCAGGGCTGCCAGTGTGCCACCTAGCGAGGCCAAGGATCAGCCCATTCCGCCACCTGCCAAGGTGAAGAAGGTGCCCACATGCCGTAGGGAAAAGCTGCACCAACGACCCAGCATGGGCTCCTCCAAGCCAAAAGGGGACAGTGCCAAGGGACCAGCAGCGACATCCAAGGTGTGGAAGGGACATAAGGCGAAGGGGAAGTCAGGACAGGGCACAGAGCCTCTGGCTGAAGGACCAGAGTCACCCTTTTTGGCAACCAGAACAGCCCCTGTAGGGCGGTGGACACCGCCACCTGCACTGCCACCTGCATGTCTGCTGCCTCAGCAACAGTCCCCAGCATCATCCCCAGTGGGCAGCCATCCGAGGCTGCAGGAGACATCCTGCTGCCTCCCTCCACAGGTGCTGACACATTCACCACCAGCAGCATCTCCGCCACAGACACTGCTGCAACCACCGCCACCAGCCCCGCGACGTGCTCAGACAGTGCCACCACAGCTGACATGGCTAACATCCCCAGTGGGCAGCCGTCCGAGGCTGCGGGGGACGTCCTGGACCCTGCACAGCATACATGAGGCACCACACCCAGCACTGTTTGTACCTGCAGGTGGCAGGCAAAGTCGCAGCAGGGTGTAGTGTGTCTCTGCCTCCATGGAGTATCATGCTACCTGTTCCTAGGCAATCTTGTAGCACACACACCCAGGTGAGGGAATGGGACCTGCCACACTGCATGTGAAGCACTCTGGGCATGAAGCCCCCTCTAGAACCAGTGGAGAAAAGCATCCACTCACACAGTCCTTGGCAGGATGAAGCACTCTGGGCAAAATGCCCCCTCCAGAACCAGTGGAGAAAAGCATCCACTCACACAGTCCTTGGCAGGATGAAGCACTCTGGGCACAAAGCCCCCTAAAGAACCAGTGGAGAAAAGCATCCACAACCCCAGTCCTTAGCAGGATGAAGCACTCTGGGCACAATGACCCCTCCAGAACCAGTGGAGAAAAGCATCCACAACCCCAATCCTTGGCAGGATGACGCACTCTGGGCACAATGCCACCTCCAGAACCAGTGGAGAAAAACATCCACTTGAGAGACTGCGGCTTTGCACTCCCCAGGATAAAGACGTGGGCAAACCACCCACTTGTGAGACTTGAGAGACTGTGGCTTTGCACTCCCCAGGATAAAGCAGTGGGTAAACCACCCACTTGTGAGACTTGAGAAACTGTGGCTTTGCACTCCCAGGATAAAGCAGTGGGCAACCCACCCACTTGAGAGACTTGACAGACTGTGGCTTTGCACCCCCTAGGATAAAGCAGTGGACAAACCACCCACTTGTGAGACTTGAGAGACTGTGGCTTTGCACTCCCCAGGACCAAACTTTGGGCATGGAGCCCACTCATGGAGAAGTGGCGTTGTCCGTTCCTCCGGCTGATGTACCTCCCCCCCCCTCCCTCTGAGGTGCCTGTTTATTTTCAGTCTGATGCCCCAGCAGTGTTCTCTCTGTTTCAAGTCAGGTATCATGTGTGGGCTTTGCCCATGCATTTTGGGACCACTGGACCACAGGTCCACGGACAATGATTGCAATACTATCCGGACTAGTGTAGTTGCTGTACATACTGATGATTGAAATTTTTGATTTTTCGATGATTACACTTCTTACAATCATTTCAT
This sequence comes from Pleurodeles waltl, assembly GCF_031143425.1. Taxonomy (NCBI): domain Eukaryota; kingdom Metazoa; phylum Chordata; class Amphibia; order Caudata; family Salamandridae; genus Pleurodeles; species Pleurodeles waltl. The sequence continues at coordinate 905,719,211 of NC_090443.1, forward strand.
TTTGTCCTTGCGTTCTTCCAGAGGGTGACGGGATGTAAATGTCAAGTTGTTGCATGTGTTTGTGTGTATGTTGTTGTGGGTGAGGGTGGGGGTGGGGGTGTTGCGTGTTGCGTGTGTGTGTATTACTCTCTTTCCTCTTTCCTCCCCCCCTCCCCTGTGTGCAGTACTCAGCGTGGTCGTCACTGGCGTCTTTGCTGCTCCTGGTAGAAGAGGAGGTAAACCAACATGGGCAGGACCTGTAACTCGGCCTCCATGGTGTCCTGATTCCTCGTTGGGTGTCGAGAGGTGAGTGGTTTCCATTCCAAGTCCTGTTTCCGCCGTGCTTTTGATGGCGTTGTTACCGCCACGGAAATGCTTGAGGATTGGTGCCTTGTAATGCAGTGGGCGGTACATTGTGTTCCGCCTTTCTGCTTGCGGTTACCGCCGCGGTGTTTGTTTCTACCGCCATGGAAGTCAGAGTGTTAAAGTGGCTGTCTATGTTGGCGGTCTCCGCCATGGTCGTGATTCCATTTTGTCTATGTTGGCGGTATTACTGCCAGTTTAACCCTGACCGCCAGGGTTGTAATGAGGGCCTTAGTCTCTTTTTGGAGATTTTCTTCACCGGGACAAACCTGCAAGTCAGGCCAGGTCGCAGTTGAGGCAAGCCGGCTAGAGTTGCCACAGTGGGTGAGTCCCTCTATGGAGCTTTTTTTCAAAAGTTCTCCAAACTTCTCCAATCTTCTGGATCTTCTTCCCGATGTTCTGTTAAGGTTCTTTTGAGGTCCACAGCTCACCCCAAGGTTCCAGAAGCTCTGAGATGCTCCTTGAGGGTGTGGACTACAACTCCCAAAATGCACCTGGGACAAACTCATTTTTGGCCACTGGACAGTGGTCAGCTGGTTGGTTTCTTCAGGAGTTGGTGTAAGGGACTCAGGTAGGCAAATTTTCACCAGTAGCAAACAGGGAGTCCCTCCTTGAACCAGTTGAAGCCAGGCAAAGTCCTTCTTGTGGTGAAGCCCAAGTGTGCAGCTGGTGCAGTCCTTTAAAGTGCAGTGTCCAGGTCAGGGGTTCAGCAGGGCAGTCCTTCTTCTGTAGTTCTTCCTGGTAGGGATCTGGTACGGAACTGAGGTGGGGGTGTAGGTCTGCCAGTTTTATCCTTGCTCCTGGGTGAAAAACAGGGGGGTCCTGGTTCTCCAATCAGGGGCAGGGTCCTTCCCCCTGTGATGACCACTTCCTGGGAAGTGTGGCAAAAATCAATCCCAGGGATCAACCTTCATCAAAAATCCATCATGGCTGAAAGTGATTTTTGGAGGTTACATCTGGCTGAGCCCACCCACTGGTGTGGCTAAAAATCCTAAACACACCCCTCTCCTAATTTAATCAAGGGGGCACCAAATTGCCTGGGTTTGCAGGATGTGAGGGTGTTGCTGGGTTGCTCCAAATGTCCTTCTCTGCCTTTGAAGGCCAGTTTGGCAACCCTCCCCCTTCCTGCGTCCCCATCTGCTGAGGGGAGAGCTCCTGCCCCCAGGCATATCTCTTTGTGTGGAGGCAGGCCACTTCACACCTCATCAAGGCAGCCTGGCCATTCTGCCAGAGGCTGGCCAATCATAGCAAAGCAGCAAAAACACTGCAGGGCTGAAGTTGGCAACTTTTCGGGTGAAGTTTAAAACTCTTTACCTGAACAAGTTATATTAAGTCCAACAACTGGAAGTTGTGGGATTTATTATAACAATTAATTTGATACCAAACTTCTGGTATCTGTTACTTAAGGGGATTTTAAAAATGAAAATAAAGTCTCCCCATTCTAGCCTATGGAGGCCATTTACTACAATGAGGGAAAACGAATGTGTCTGTTTTACCTCACCAGGGCATATAAAACTATTTTTATAAGGTCCCTGCTTATAGTTACATGGCACCCAGCCCTAGGGGCACATAGGGCACACCTTAGGGGTGACGTATATGCAAATATAAGGTTGTTTAATACTTTGGAACTACTTTTAATTCCAAAGTCGAATTTGCATGTAATTTTAGTTTAAAAGCAGCCAGCATGACAGGCCTGCCTTTAAAATGACACTGGGCACCTCAGCAGTGCACCTATGGGTGTACTACCTATGCTAGGGTCCCTAAACGTACATGCCCTACCATATACTAGGGACTTATAGGTAGGTTGAATTAGCCAATTATAACTAGCCTAATTTGTATACTGATTTTACACAGAGCACAGGCCCTAGGACTGGTTAGCAGTACCCAGGGCACCACAAGAGTCAGGAAAACACCAGCAAAAAAGTGGAAAATGGGGGCAAAAAGTTAGGGGGCCTCTGCAATTAGCCCTGTTCTCTCACACAAACCCCCCCCCCCCCAGCCCACACACCCAGGAGACTCAGCCCAACCCGGGGAGAGTCTTCCTGGCTTGTCAGGTGAGGAAGACAGTGAAGAGAACAGGCTGTCCCTTTGCAGGGCCTACTCTGCCTCACATGCTCCTGCTATGGTCACTCCCTCTGGGTAGTGAATCCATCCCAACAGTGAAAGGACCCATCTCAAACTGCAACTTCCCTCTAGGGGGGTCTTCATCCTCTCTCTCTGCCAACTTGGGTAGTGAGGTGCCCACCTCCCCTATCCTTAGCTTTGCTAGGGCTACACCTAGCTTACCCAAAGAGGTCAATCTACCACTTGAGCAACCCCACCATGACCAACAGGGTCAGGGGGGCTACTTTGCTTTTGGCCCTGGGGTCTGCCTCCCAGGCCAAGTGCAGTGCTGCCAGGAAGGCTAGCATCCAGCAGAGGCTACTGACAGCTGTCAGTACCCAGAAACACACCCTAAGCTCTCCACTGACATGTGGCTGAGCTGCTTTAGGGGCAACTGTGGGGTCCTGGCACCCGTCTTGCTGTCTAGAGTGGGGAGCTACCACCTCCTGTGGCAGAGACCCTCCTTCCACTCTCCCTTCTGTCAGTGCAAGGGCAACACCCTGCATCTGGACACCTGCCTGACTACTCAGGACTTCCTTGGGGTCAGGTGAGGCCTCACCAGTGCCAACCCTACTGGGGCAGAAGGCCTTTGGCTCCCTGGAAATCTCTTTAAGAGTGGCCCACCCTTCCTTTTCTTCTTTCCTTTTCTTGGGGACCCCTGTCTCCTAACTGTAGAGACTGACTCCCCAGGACATTGGGTTGGGGGTGCCCTGGGCGACCTCCCCATCTGGGACCAGCCTCACCTCTCGGAGGTCATTGCCCAGGATAGAGTCTAGGGGGAGGTCAGCACTGACTACCACCCTAAACCAGCCAAGGATACCCTTCCTCTCTAGGGGCACTATGGCTACAGGTTTAGAGGTGACTTCCCCTGTGGCTATCCTGACTTTCCTGGTCTCTCCTGGGACATACATGTCTGGGGTTACTAATCGGTCACTCACTATAGTGTGACTGGCACAGGTGTCTCTCAGGCCAGTGGTAGGGATCCCATTCACCTGACTGGGGTGAAAGTGCCTATCCCACCCTCAGGGAATACCAGCTTACCATCTGGTCCTGTCTCCCCGCCCAATGCTAGGAGGACTTCATCATCTGAGGAGTCCTCCTCCATGGCTACAATGGACAGCCCAGTGCTAACCACCTTCTTTGGACAGGATGCATCTCCTCTGAAGTGACCTGTCTACTGACAGTCAAAGCAAGCCTTATTGTCTAAGAGCTTTTTTAACCCTGGGTCTCCCTGTCTCTGCTTGTCAGAGTGGGAGTGGGATTTACTCCCCTCCTTCTTAGGGTTCTGGGGTACAGAGGGAGTCTCTGTGGTTGGCTTACCACCTCCCTCCTTGGGTTGTTGGGGACCTGACCCCCCTTCTTGGAGTCTGCCACCTGGGACTTGACAACCACCCTGGTTCTCAACCACTCATCAGCTGCCTCCCCCCAGCTCTCTAGGGTTGGTCAGCTTAAATTGCACTAGATGCTGGCGTAACCTTTCTTGAATACAATTGGTCAAGATGTGCTCTCTCTTGATCAGATTGTATAACCCCTCATAAGTATTAACTTTGTTACCATGAATCAAGCCCTCTAGTGCCTTAAGTGAGGCGTCTACAAAGTCAATCCAAGACTGGGTATTGACCTTCTGGGTGTCCCTGAATTTCATCCTATACTGCTCTGGGGTCAGACCAAACTTTTTAGTTAAGCATCTCTTCATACGGGGTATGAATCTGCCTCCTCCCCCTCAAAGTTAGGAGCCTATCCCTCCCAGTGTTGGGGACCAACTCCCAAAGACGTGAACCCCAGTACTGAGGCTTAACTCTCCTCATCTGGAGGGCCCTCTCAAAGCCCCCCAGCCACTTATCTATGTCATCCCCCTCTACATAGGCAGGAACCCCCCCCCCTTTGGGTAATCTGGGGCACAACCCCCCACCCATGGACACCTCAGCTTCTCTGTCGCTGCCACTATCTCTTTTATCTTCTCTTGCCCACTTTTCGTTTCTAGGACCAGCTTTTCTGCCTTCAAAGCTATAAATGCTAGCTGTGTCTCCAGCTCTCTTTCCCCGAGGGACAGGTTCTCTCCTTCTGAAGGAACCCCCTTCCCCCAACTAGCTTTGGGTATGCCCCTAGTGACTGTGTGCAGGGAGGACCGGTCCTCCTCCTCCTCACTTAGGCTCAGATGCCCTCTCTCCCCTGAGTGGTTGGAGCTAGCATCCTCCCCGCTTCTTCCTCCTCTATAGCTTCCTCTGAGCCTACTTCTTGGGCCTCAGCCATGCTGTCAGGCATTTAGGCCCATATTTATACTTTTTGACGCTAAACTGCGCTAACGCAGTTTAGCGTAAAAAAAATTTGCGCCGTCTAACGCCATTCTGAAGCGCCATGCGGGCGCCGTATTTATGGAATGGCGTTAGACGGCGCAATCAGACCGGCGCTGCCTGGTTTGCGTGGGAAAAAACCACGTAGACCAGACAGCGCCGGCGTAGGGGGAAAATGGCGTATGGGCGTCTTAAAATGGGGCAAGTCAGGTTACGTCGAAAAAATCGTCGTAACCCGACTTGCGCCATTTTTTTTCGACGCCCATCCCCCATCAACATGACTCCTATCATTGTAAAGATAGGAGTCATGCCCCCTTGCCCAATGGCCATGCCCAGGGGACTTCTGTCCCCTGGGCATGGTCATTGGGCATAGTGGCATGTAGGGGGGCACAAATCAGGCCCCCCTATGCCACAAAAAATTTAAAAAAAAATACTTACCTGAACTTACCTTAATGTCCATGGGATGGGTCCCTCCGTCCTTGGGTGTCCTCCTGGGGTGGGCAAGGGTGGCAGGGGGGGTCCCTGGGGGCAGGGGAGGGCACTCTGGGCTCATTTTGAGCCCACTTGTCCCTTAACGCCATGCCTGACCCAGGCGTTAAAAAGCGGCGCAAATGCGCCGTTTTTAGCCACGCCCACTCCCGGGCGTCTCTTTTGCCCGGGAGTATAAATACCACGTAAAGGCCTGGGAGTCATTTTTTAAGACGGGAACGCCTCCCTTGCATATCATTAACGCAAGGAAGGGGTTCACGCAAAAAAATGACGCACATTCCGGGAACTTTGGCGCTAGACGCCTCTAACGCCATAGTATAAATATGGCGTTAGTTGGCGTTAGTTTAGCGTCGAATTTGCGTCGAAAAAAACGACGCAAATTCGGCGCAAACGGAGTATAAATACGGGCCTTAATCAGGACATGCTCCTGAGGTCAGTGGTTGCAGGCAACCCCCTTGCAGTACACAACCCCCTAAGCTGGACTACTGTCAGTGTGGGTAGGCTAGCCAGATCAAGCTCCATGGTTCCCTAGTTTTGTGGCAACAAAAACTTTTTGCAAAAATTGGAAACAAGAATTTAGAAAAATCACAAAAATTCAATAATTGAAATTAATCCAAATTAAAAATGAAAAACAATTTTTGCACTAGGACAATTTAAAGGATTTTTAATTTGTTTTACTTAAAACTGTAATGTGATACTGAACACAAGCACAGGATCCCATCGCTGCTGCCAAAATTGTTGGAAAATGGGTAATTGGTAAGGGCAGGTAAGTACCTACACTTAGCAATAGGCCACTAACCTCCACTTAGGTCCAGTTAGGTCTCAAAAATTAAACCTAGCTCAACCCTTTGTAGCTTGGCAACGAGCGACAAGGCTTAACTTAGGAGACAAAGCGTAAAGCATTCAAATATCACAAAACAGTAATTAAATAAAACACAGGAAACAGTTTAAAAATCCAAAATCAATTTATAAAAATAGGAAATATTTTTAGCTTTAAAATGACACCAAAACAAATAAAATCGGATAAGGGGAACCGGAGATATGAATTTTTAAAGAACGATTGCTTTCTAGCGCATAGAAACAAAAAGCGCCAATCTGGTCATATGGTCCCACCTCGACCTGGGCAAAGTCAAAGTTTAAAGCCGACCGCGATGGAGCCCGGCTCGGCTACAGCCCACGGGAGGCCTTGGTCAAAAGTTTACCTTAGGACTTAGTCGTTTTTCTGGAGATTTTCTTCAGCGGGACGAAACTGCCAGTCCAATCCGACCTCCTGGAACTCTTCCTCAGATACGCGTTGCGGGAGCCCTCGTTGGAGATTTTTACCTTCAGAGTTAGTCATTTTTTCGATTTGAAAATCCTTTGCCCGGGGCAAACTTGAAGCTTGATCCGACGTTTGTGGAGCCCTCTTCAGATACGCTGGCTGGGAGGTCCCGGTCAACTTCCTACATTCAGACTTAGGGGGTCATTTCAACCTCGGCGGTCTTTTCACAAGACCGCCGAGGGACCGCCGTGCTGAAGACCGCCAGTGCTGGCGATTTTCTGCTCGGCGAATTATGACTGCTGGCAGCCCTCCGTCCTTTTCCAGATGGAGAGTCGCCAGCAGCCATACTGGCGGTCGGCGGGAAAGTGGAGGTTGCTCCACCTCCACTGCCCCGTCAACAGAACACCACCCACGTGATTCGGTGTGGCGGTGTTCTGTTGATGGGGGACCGGCGGCGGAGCAGCCCCCATTGATCCTGTCCCCTCCCAGAGGATCAACGGACCAGGTAAGTTGATCGTCCGTTAGGGGAGGGGGGCAGAGGGGTGTTGTGTGTTGTGTGCATGCATGGGGTGTGCGTGTGAGTATGAAGAGGGGGGGTGTGAGTGTATGTATGCATGCGGGGGTGTAGTGTGTTTGGAAATGTGTGCGTGTCTGCCTGTATGTATGTCTGTATGGATGTGTGCGTGTATGTCTTAATGTGGGTGTGTGTGTATGACTGAGTGTGTCTGTTGGCATGTTTGTTTGTGTGTGTGCGGGTTTGTGTGTTGGTGGTCTCTGCAAGCGTGTCGGGTGTGTGTCTGTACAGTGATGTCGGGGGTCGGGGTGGGGAGGGGGGGTCCTGCCACCTTTAGGGGGTGGCAGGGGGGTGGGGGGTGTCGGGGAAGGACTCAGGTGGGGGTGGGGGTGGGAGAGACCCCTATCAGTGCCAGGTAAGGGATTCCCTGGCACTGATAGCGCTTACCGCCATGGATTTCATGGCAGTGCCCAACCCCATGAAATCCATGGCGGTCAGCCAGGTCATGATACCGCTGGCGGTCTTGTGACGGCCGCTGGGCTGGAGACCCAAGTCTCCAGCCCAGCGGTCATCTCCACCATGGCGGTCGGTTCAGAGAAGTGGCGGATGAAGCCATGGTCATAATTCCAATTTTTTTCCCGCCAGCCTGTTGGCGGTAAGACCACCACTTCTCTGCCAACTGCCAGTTTTGTAATGAGGGCCTTAGTCTCTTTTTTGGAGATTTTCTTCACTGGGACGAACCTGCAAGTCAGGCCGGGTCAAGGTTGAGGCAAGCCGGCTCGAGTTGCCACGGCGGATCGGTCCCTCTATGGAGCTTTTTTTCAAAAGTTCTCCAAACATCTAGATCTTCTTCCAGATGTTCTTTCAAGGTTCTTTTGAGGTCCACAGCTCACCCCAAGGTTCCAGAAGCTCTGAAATGCTCCTTGAGGGTGTGGACTACAACTCCCAAAATGCACCTGGGCAAACTCCTTTTTGGCCACTAGACAGTGGTCAGCTGGTTGGTTTCTTCAGGAGTTGGTGCAGGGGACTTTGGTTAGCAATTTTTCACCTGTAGCAAACAGGGAGTCCCTCCTTGAACCAGTTGAAGCCAGGCAAATTCCTTCTTGTGGTGAAGCCCAAGTGTGCAGCTGGTGCAGTCCTTTAGAGTGCAGTGTCCAGGTGCAAGTCAGGGGTCCAGCAGGGCAGTCCTTCTTCTGTAGTTCTTCCTGGTAGGGATCTGGTAGGGAACTGAGGTGTGGGTGCAGATCTGCCAGTTTTGTCCTTGCTCCTGGGTGAAAAACAAGGGGGTCCTGGTTCACCAATCAGGGGCAGGGACCTTCTCCCTGTGATGACCACTTTCTGGGAAGTGTGGCAAAAATCAATCGCAGGGAGCAACGTTCCTCAAAAATCCATCATGGCTGAAAGTGATTTTTGGAAGTTACATCTGGCTGAGCCCACCCACTGGTGTCCTAAACAGACCCCTCTCCTGCCCTCTCCTAATCTAATCAAGGGGGGACCTAATTGTCTGGGTTTGCAGGATGTGAGGATGTTGCTGGGTTACTCCAAATGTCCTTCTCTGCCTTTCAAGACCATTTTGGCAGCCCTCCCCCTTCCTGCTTCCCCCATCTGCTGAGGGGAGATCTTCTCTTTGTGTGGGACCAGGCTGCCAGAGGCAGGCCAATCAGAGCAAAGCAGCAAAAACACTGCAGGGCTGAAGTTGGCAACTTTTCAGGTAAAGTTTAAAACTCTTTACCTGAACAAGTTATATTAAATCCCACAACTGGAAGTTGTGGGATTTATTATAACAATTAATTTGATACCAAACTTCTGGTATCTGTTACTTAAGGGGATTTTTTAAATGAAAATAAAGTCTCCCCATTCTAGCCTATGGAGGCCATTCACTACAATGAGGGAAAAACAAATTTGGCTGTTTTACCTCACCAGGGCATATAAAACTATTTTTATAAGGTCCCTGCTTACAGTTACATGGCACCCAGCCCTAGGGGCATATAGGGCACACCTTAGGGGTGACCTATATGTAAAAATAAGGTAGTTTAAGACTTTGGAACTACTTTTAATTCAAAAGTCGAATTTGCATGTAATTTTAGTTTAAAAGCAGCCAGCATGGCAGGCCTGCCTTTAAAATGACACTGGGCACCTCAGCAGTACACCTATGGGTGCACTACCGATGCTAGGGTCCCTAAACGTACATGCTCTACCATATACTAGGGACTTATAGGTAGGTTGACTTAGCCAATTATAATTAGCCTAATTTGCATACTGATTTTACACAGAGCACAGGCCCTGGGGCTAGTTAGCAGTACCCAGGGCACCATCAGAGTCAGGAAAACACCAGCAAAAAGTGGAAAAAGGGGGCAAAAAGTTAGGGGGCCTCTGCAATCAGCCCCGTTTTCTCACACTCACCCATAGCGACAGGAGCTTCATTAGCAATATTTTGTTGTCCAAGCTGGTCTGCAGGTATAATATTGGAAGGTTTATTGGTACTTTCAGTATTGCATGCTATTTCAGTTCTATTCTTTCTAGTAAAATTTCTTGTTCCAACATTTCAACAGAAATCTGGCTCTCTGGTATTGTAATATAGGTTTTATGGCCATAAAAAGCTTCCTCATATGAAAGTGATGTTCCAAACAGTTCTTACTCTTTTCACCATGGTTTAAAGTCCAAGGGGGTCATTACGACCCTAGCCGTTATGGACCGCCAGGGCCGGGGACCGCAGATGCACCGCCAACAGGCTGGCGGTGCATCCAGGCCAATTCTGACCGCGGCGGTAAAGCCGCGGTCAGAAAAGGGAAACCGGCGGTTTCCCGCCGGTTTTCCCCTGGCCTGAGGAATCCTCCATGGCGGCGCTGCCTGGGGATTCCGACCCCCTTACCGCCAGCCTGGTTCTGGCCGTTTTGACTGCCAGAACCTGGTTGGCGGTAACGGGTGTCGTGGGGCCCCTGGGGGCCCCTGCAGTGCCCATGCCAATGGCATGGGCACTTCAGGGGCCCCCTAACAGGGCCCCACCAAGATTTTCAGTGTCTGCATAGCAGACACTGAAAATCGCAACGGGTGCAACTGCACCCGTCGCACCCTTTCCACTCTGCCGGCTCCATTCGGAGCCGGCATCCTCGTGGAAGGGGGTTTCCCGCTGGGCTGGCGGGTGGCTTTTTGGCGGTCGCCCGCCAGCCCAGCGGGAAACTCAGAATTACCGCGGCGGTCTTTTGACCGCGCAGCGGTATTCTGACGGCGGTACTTTGGCGGCGGCCTCCGCCGCCCGCCAAAGTCAGCATGAGGCCCCAAGTGTCACATTAGAACTTTGGCGGTCATGCTTCCAAGGAACGGCCAGCTTCACCGGGATTGGAGATCTCGGCGGTCTCGAGGTGGTGGCGGGCATCCACCAGGGCAGCATTGCCCTGAGGATTGCAACCACCTTCTCTGCCAGCGGTTTCATGGCAGTAGCACCGCCACGAAAATGCCACGAAAATGCTGACAGAGAACAGGTGCAGAGGGCCCCAGGGGGGCCCCTCCACTGACCATGCACTCTGCATGGGCAGTGCAGGGCCCCCCCTGGCCAGCACCCTTGCAAGCTACAGCATCGCCGCTGGCTCGATTACGAACCAGCAACAATTCTGTAGCCTGTTTCCCACTAGGCCAGCAGCCAGAAACTCAGGTTTCCGCCTCTGACCTGGCAGGAAACTCAAAATGGGGCCGGCGGGGAGGTAGCCTATGTGGCAGCAACCTCCCCATCGGAAGTTCGGCGGACAGAACTCATAATGACCCACTATGCCTTCCATAAATCTCTTAAACATTCTTTTTTCCAAACCTTATCTATATCGTGGAGATGGAGTACTTTTCACCTCAGGTGGTAATAATCTGTTCCTTAATAACATCCAACACTTGCACTAAAATCATACATAAATCAAACGTAAAGACTTGTAACCAAAGATTCTTTTAAGAGATACCCTCATCCTCAAATTAGTGTATCGGAAAATATCTGGTATCTTTTTCAAAAATATTTTTACAGTACCACAGAACTCCTTTGAAGCATTTACATTATTACTGTTGTACTCCATATTTTTTTTAAGGTTCAAAGCAACTTTTAAATAATTTTCTCTACCTATTACCCCACTAAACTGTTAATAGTTAAAAGAAAAAGACCAAACCTATTCATCAAGTTATTCTTAAGGTATAACACAAAACACATGCAAAGTGATGTAAATTCCAACATGTCTGCCTTAATGTTTTGGAAAAGAACACATTAGTCAAACAGATAATCCTTTGTCATTGCTATGTACCACTTAAAAATTACTTATTCTACTTACCTGCACTACCCCACAGAATAATCTGCGCACCCTAATATGTAATACAGAAAAATTACATTAAAATCCAACCAACGTTTGCTGCATTATATGAAATACAAACATTTATGAAAAGTGCATTAGATTTCAATCCTGTTTTGGGACCCCCCCTTTTTTTCTTTGCAACTTCTGACAAACATCACCAAACTTTCAGTCCTCCAAGAATGAAAAAAAAAATATATATATATACATATATATGTTTTACTGAAAAAAACAAAGGTAACGGGGACGTTATAGTTAGGTTGACATTTTACCTTTGTTTTTTTCAGAAAATGTCTGTGGTTTTTGTACTCACACGTTAATATTTCATTCAGGTTGCGGCCAGCCAGTCAGGACCTTGCTTTTCCCCTTGATTCGAGAAGAATCTACAGAGGAATAGAGGAGGATTTGAGGATCCATGGATCGGTCAAAAAACAGGGCAATTTGTTGCCCACAAGGGGTCCCTAAGATACCCCTGCTTGTGTCCTATGGGGTCAGGATACCTGTAGGCTAACCCCTTATTTGTTTTCACACTGTTTTTTTTCTACCCCCCTCCAGGCAAAGCGAGGAACAAAATGGTGGCCACAAATTTTCTGTCAGGTTGTGATCAGACAATCAGGGCCTTGCTTTTCCTCTAAATCTACAGATGATCCGTGGAGGATCTGAGGAGGATCAAGGTCCCCATAAAAACACATTTGGTTTTTATTTAATAACAAGAAAACAACTGAACAGATTTACACCAAATTACAAAAAGTGTGATTGCTGGATCAAAACCTAGATTTCTGCTAAATTTGGTTTAGATCCGTCCAGCAGCTTGGGCTATAGTCGTGTTCAAAATCCCTATGGAAATTTACATAGGGAAAATGCGTTTTGGGACCCCCCCCCCCCCCTTTTACTCAGCCCCCACTTGGCTGATCAGCCTGAAATTTTACATACAGCAGCTGAAGTGAGCGCAAATAGTTTTGGAAACTTTCATGAAGATTCATCAGCCGGCATCTAAGGTAGGCAAGTAAAAAAAAACGTTTTCAATGAAAACTAGGTCTTAACTATAACTACCTACTGGCAACTGCCAGTTTGATATATATATATATATATATATATATATATATATATATATATATATATATATATACACATGTGAGTGTGTCATTTGTTGACTAGGTCCTTTAGCTACCATATAGTTACTAAGGTTTAGGCAAACGTCATTGCTCATTTTAAGAGAATAAAGGTAGACTTTTAAACCACAAACCTAGCCACAAAGCAATGGAGCAATGAATTCATATAGAAGCACGTATCCATATCTGTCCACTTGAATTTCTTGCTACACCCTTGCATTCATGAACAACAAGCTAGGAAACGTAGAGATTGCTTTACAATATGCACTTTTGCTCTGTCATATTTCAAGCTCCTCAAGTTGATATCACTGATACATTAAACAGGTGTGAAGAGGTGTATGAAATTCATGATCATAAGCTTGCTTTTATTGGCACTCTGATACAGCCCTCAACTGCTTGAGCGCTTTGTAAAAATAATAAATACAATAAACATTCTAACTCATAGAAATAAGCAAAGAGAGTACATTTAGATGCAATTGTCATCTATTGTAAATCTCATAAGTGGTCACATGTAGAGGAATATCTGAACATAGAAATCACTCAAGGTGAAAGTGTTTTAAACTAGGATGTTACCTTCTGTAGCTCATTTAAAACATGCACTTTTCACTGACTGTGAGTAAACAATCTATGATGCTTACATTAATTGATTTTAATATTCAGGCACGATTGAGAAATATCTCAGAATCACAGCTGTATATGTGCCTCTGTAGCAGCCATTTTCTGTGCGAACCACCGCACTTCTTTCAAAAACAAGTATCAAGCATAAGCACTAAAGCACACCCAAAATAACCATGCTGGAGTTCAGACTGTAAATATGCAATAAGAATGCCTTTAAACCTTGTCTGTCCATTCAAATATAGAAGTCAAATGGCAGTCTAGTTGTCTAATTGCTGTGTATTCTTTTATTATGGGGTTTGGTATTTACCTTTCTCTGAGAGACTTTTGTACAATGAACTATGTGACAATTTTTCTGGGGTAAAATAAGTGTGAAAGGAAATGCTGCAGGATGTCATTTTTGTAGCAAACAACATTTAAATGCCTGTAAATGAATTGAACACATATTTCAAAATATATCAGCAGTTAGGAAAGCATAAATATGACACATTTGTAATTCTGATGGTAACAATGATGTTCAAAGAATCAAAATAAACATGCACAAATGATAAATATTTGCTGAAACCCGTTTTCTACATATTATCATTTGTGCACTGTATGTCTCTGCAAATGTAGTAGCCGTAGCAATGGAACATTTGCTGTTTGTGACTGACATTGTGCAGTCATACCATGCTTTAGTACAATAGGTGCAACACTGTGCTTCAAAATGCCATGAGCTACTTAGTACGTCCTTAAGACTCTCCTGTAGAATGGGCATGGCTCGTTCGCTACACTTTTTCTTTGTGTGACACTTTGATTTTTAACAGTCCCCACACCTTCACTGATGTAACATTAATGGCACCACCCCCACTCTGAAAATTGTTCAAGCACCAATGTTATCAAGGATTTTACTCCCTTTAGCCCTGTCACTCATGGCTAATGTTTGTGTGTGCCAGTTTAAAGGGCCTACTCTATAACCAATCAGCATGCACAGGGCCGGCTTTAGGGTGGTGCGAGCAGTGCGGCCGCACCAGGTGCTGACCTGGATTGGAGGGCGCTGACCTCAGGGGGTCGCTGTGTTCACCAACAACTTACAAAACTTGCAATTCAAAAGCATTTAAAAGCACTGCCTGAAAAGTTTCATGTGCGTCCAGCCTTCAGGAAACAATTAAAATGGCAAGATACCTCTTGTGATTAATGTTCCTGCTAGGGAGAGTGATGGGAGTTTTGTCTAGCAGCAGCTTTGACTCACCATAAAGTAGCATAGAGGGTTAATGATTCAGCTGAAAAGAACAGAACTATATTTTATGTGGATAGCTTTAGTTAGTAAAGCCAGCATTTACCAGCTTTGAAACAAATGAAGGTGTGTGAAGGGGGCACTATGGAGAGATGAGGGGCATATTTGCCGGGTGATAGTGAGTGAATCCGAGGAGGTGGTCATGGGGTGGGTGAGCGCAAAACAAAGACTGCCACACAGGGGGCCACCAGTGCTAAACCCAGCCCTGAGCATGCACCTGTGACAAATATGGCCTTAACCACTGTAGTCAAGGAAATAATGATGCTGACTGAAGTATATCTGCTAAGTAGCAAATAGTCCAAGGCCTCTGTATTAAGGAATGGAATGCTACCTTTAACAAGCATTTTTAATGCAACGGATCTCGCATTTGCTCAAGTTAGAGCTATTAACATTGTCAACTCCTAACCGGACTTTTCTTGCCACACAAATTAAAAGAAAAAAAAAACGCAGCGCGATCGCACTATGCAAAATGCAGCGCTATCGTGCTGAAATTGAAAACTGAAAAACCGAGTACGATAGAGCTATGTAAACCCCAGCGCGATCGCGCTGCATGGAAAATAAACAGATCAAGTAGTCCGGAAACCATGCTGAAAGCATTGAGCCTCGTATGTTTTCAGTAGTTTACCGGTGGATTTTAAAAGGCAACCAATGAAAGTGACTGACGTGACATGGGCGTGGTTGGAAGCCCAAAGAGAGATTCCTACAGGGGACGGAGTGCTTTGTGCTCACCCCTAAAAGTGAATTGGTGGGATTGCCAAGAGACCAAGATACATGGAATCTCTCTGCTTTTGGAAATGAGTACTGTCCCTGGGTGTCCACTGACTGCCAACCATTTCATGGTGTGTTCTCAATCTCGGGAATTTCATAATTCTAGGTGTTTGGAAAAGATCTTCAAGTATATAAGTGAGTAGCAGGCCTTACTAGTAGATAAAATAAAGTAAACTGCAGTCAAGGAGTGCTACTTTGTGAATCTCTTTTTGTTTTGCCACAATTCAATTAAAAAACATCTACTCTCATTGAAAGTAAATGTTTATTATGGAAGTCCTTTGTGTTTAAGTGAAGTGGTAACCTTTCCAGATTTGAGAGACTCTCATCGATATGTGGTAGCAGCTGCTAATGTTCGTTGGGTTGGATTCCTCTGGAGGTGTCATAGGATGCTGGCTGTTTCAAAGTGTATGTTAAAGAGGCTGGTAGGGATGCAGGAACAATGTTATCTAACTCTTTGTAAAAATGATCAATAGCCTGAATTTAAATTTAGAGGAAGGAAAGTTAGCCCAGCAATTTGGTACACTGTCCTCTCCTGCCAAGGCAGGGGTGAGAGATGTATCATTATTTAAACTTATCAGCCGCAGCAAAAATAAGTTTTGCCACCCAAGGTTTTTTTTGGGCAGTGGTGGAGCCACTTTGTGTTGGGTCACTGTAGTCCACAAAAGTTCTTGTAAAACTGTGGAAGTTTAGCCACCAATTGTGGGCACTGGACATGCACCCCTTAAGTGAGTGGACATTGTCAGTGCTTAAATATCTAGCATTGCTAACATGGTGAGGTGTGTTTCCAGCAATATATTTTTGTTATACCCACCCTTATACAAAGTCAGCATTCTATAGAGATACTTCTGGTAGAAGTGGGGTGGATCAGCCACTCTAGGTAAGCTAGTTGATCTATCAACATTTCTGGCAAGCTGCATCTGTACTTTTAAAGACCTGATGGTGAAGCCAGAGGAGTTCGGCAGGTGGGATTCCTGCCATCTTCAGCAAGGATCCCACCCTGTATTCTGTTGGACTGCATTCCAATGAGGTGAGGATGGGATATACAGTTTTTTGGCATTTTACATTTCCATTCACGTCCTTCCATGTCCCTTCACGTTATCGTGCCCGAAAGACACGTATGTGGAATCCTGTTTTGTACTAAAATTGAGATCTGACCTCTTCCATCAGTACCACCTTAGGTCCTCGCTACAAATTTTAGTATCCCCCATACAGCATTAACTCTGGGTGGGAGGCTGTGCCGGCCAATTACTGGAAGCCCACTTGGTACCCCTTCCCCGTTGACAATCAGGGTGGCAGCTTTGGTGGGAAACGATAATGGCTCTAAACGGTTAACTGTTTGCAGTAACAAGTTGGAGGCGGCTGCTACAACTGATTGCCCCAAGTGATGCCACCATGTAGCAAGCAACTTGAACAACTGTGTGACTATTTAGCCAGTTCCTATCTGACGAAATGTGTGCAAGACATGGTTGGTCATTATGAACATGGCGGGAATCACCACACTGCGGCAGTCGCGGTAACTACCGCCAACAGGCTGGCGGTCCGGACCACCAAATAATGTAGCACATGAAAACCAAGAAGCAGTCAAGCCACACACTGCCGGCATTGGAGTGGCGATGAGGATGGAGGAGGCCACCCACAAGCCGGCGGAAAGATCCTACCCTCCCACCAAATAATGAAGCACAAGCCCGCCGTCAGTTCCGGGGCAGGAACCTTTTGTGGTGGAAACAAATGAAATAAAAGGAAACACTCACCAGAGGTACACACAACACACCGAAGTAGACATGGAGAGAGAGTTGCAAATAATGCCAGTGCTGCTCCTTGACATATACCTCCACGACTGTGACCGCCGACGAAGATAGCAATGGTAAGTACCGCAACCTAGTACACTTGGGAAGAAAGGGCACAGTTACACATACACTCACCCACCCCGCAATGCACTCCCAACCCCTCACTCCATCCTACACCATACACACCAGAACAAGATGTACTTACCTGACACAACGCAACAAAGACTGGCACCAAAGTACACACATGTGCACACCACACCCCCACAATGAAACGATGAACAACGTCACCATATTGTGCCAACAGCACTCAAACTTTAATAGAAGTAGAACAATGTAATGTCCGAATAAGGCCATTGGCCAGTCCAAAACGAATACCCTGAAGGGCCCAAATAGGCTGGACGTGACTCCCACATGTGCACAGGGTACTCCACTGTAAAGGGACATCAATGGGGCAGCCAGGCACCTCTGGGAACAGGGGCAGGGGGTGGGGACTTACATCTGGAAGGCGGGGCTTGGGCTTTCGTTTGGGAGGTGGAGAGGGTTTGGGCTTGCCCTTGGAAGGTGGGGGAGTGGGCTTGGACCCGGGGGTGGCAGAGGGACCTGGGGCAACATGGGACTTCTTCCTCCCTGGGGAAGGGGCACGGAATGGGAAGGGCGGACTGGGGTGGACTTGGGCATGGAAGGAGTGGACTGGGCAAGGAGATGGCCACGTTTAGGGACGAGACGGGGTGGGCCAGGGGGTTCAACAGGTCAACACGGGAGAGGAACAGTTTCTTAGGGGCAGTTGTGGTGGATTTGGAGGAGGGTGTGAGAGTGGAGGTAGAGGGAGTGCTTGTTCCAGGTGTAGGTGTGCCGGACGTGGATGCAGGTGCCTGCACAGAATGCTTATGAGTGGTGGATGTGTGTTGTGTGACTGTCTGTGAATGTTTGAGTGTTTTGGGAGGGGGGTAGACACAGTGGGACAAGACAGGCTGCCAGTGTACATGCTTGTTGTGTGGGTGTCTGCAGGTCTGGTGAGTGTGCTGCATGTGTCAGTCAATGTAGTTGTGGTGAGTGCAGGTGTGGTGTCTGGGGTAGATAACTTGATGTCAGATGTTGTGGTGACTGCAAGAATGGGAGCAGCAGCAGTGATTGAGGGTGCAGTGCTTGTGGGTGTACATGGTGAGGTGACAGACAGGGAGGCGGGAAAGGTGGACACAACGGGGGAAGTGGTTGTTGCTGTGTGTGCCTTTGTATGTTGGGTGTGTGTATGCCTTTGGTGGGAAGGGTGGTGCTTGTGTTTGTCTGTGTGCTTCTTGTGCGTTGATGTGTGTGCATGGCTGTCTGGACGTGTGCTTGGGATGGGTAAAGGAAGTGGGGTGCTTGAAGGGGTAGAGGTGGTTGGAGGCGTACTGAAAGACCAGGGGCACTGCATGCCATCAAAGAGGCGCCCAGAGCCTGAAAGGATCTCTGTAGGCCAGACATGGCACCGTGAATGCCTTCCAGGTATGCATTGCATTGCTGCATCTGGGATACTAGCCCCTGGATGGCATTCACATTGGTTGTCTGCCCTACAGAGATGGTCCTCAGGAGATTAATATCCTCCTCCGTGAGGGCAGCAGGGCTGACTGGTGCAGGGGATGAGGTGCCTGGGGAGAAGGAGACGTCCTCCCTCCTGGATGAGCGGGCACGGGCAACTGGGTGGGGAGAAACTGGGAGGGCGGAGATGGCATGGGGGATGGCGGAAGATGACAAAGAGTGGGTGGGCCCACTAGGGTCTACCACCACCAGGGAGCTGCCATCGGAGGAGGTATCAGAGTCACTACTGCCAGTGGTAGTTGCCTCCCCCATGGTACTCCCCTCGCCCTCCAACCCACTGGTCCCCTTGGCCTCCATTGACTCTGCCTCCTTGGAACTGTGGGCCACTGCAACCCCACTCGCCGGTGCCACTGCTCCCTCGCCAGATGATGTTGATGTACACAAAGGACACAAGAGAACAGGGGTGGGGAGACAAAACATGGGAGAAATATGTAAATACCTGAATGAATGTACATTTCTGGTTCCCACTCACTCCCATCCAGCTCACACACCTACACGTAGCACCTACAACAATAGTCATGACTGTGCCCCTGACTAGTGGCCACTACCCCAGAATACACCTCATTACCCACATGAAATACGGACCTGAGAAACTGTGAGGACTGCACACATGGGGGACCATGCCCAGACAATGCACCCACCAGTCCATGGGCCCACAAAGCATCCAAGAGTATAGGAAGGTGAACCCCCATGGGCCTATTTGGACTGTCCACACCTCTCCCACACCATTTCAGTGTTTATGGGGGGCAGGACTGAAAAACACACTTATCAGAGTGCCTGGCAATACATACCACAGCACCCAAACACATCCATCAAAGTAGTATTAAACGGTGTTGGTACTCACCCCCCTGTGGCTGCTGTGTTGCCTTCAAGCGCCCATCCAAATCCGGATAGGCCACCACCAGAATGCGGGCCATTAGGGGGGTCAGGGTCCGACAGGCACCCCATCCTCGTTGGGAGGCCTTCCCCAGCCCAACGCCTCAGGTCCTCCCACCGCTTCCTGCAGTGGGTGCTCTGCCGGTTGTAGACCCCCAGGGTCCGCACCTCCTTGGTGATAGATTGCCACAGTCCTCTCTTCTGATGGGCTCTGTCTTGTATGGGACACACAGAGCATAAAACCAGACGTCAGGATGTGGGCATCTTATACAGATGATATGTCGTCCCCTATGGAACGGACATTGCTAAAAGACATGTAACCAACACACAAACAGTACATGCCACACAATCTATGGCTGTGCAGTTACAAATCGAACACACATGCACATAGTCATCCGCCCCATCACACACATCCAAGCAAGACATCCACCAACTCACCTGCTCCTCTGATCGCCCATATAACTTGGCATACAGAGGTAGGACCCCGTCCACCAGCTTCTTGAGTTCCACTGTGATGAAGGCCAGGGCCCGTTCCCCTGAGACTCACACCATTGGAGTAACCGGAGTCAGGACACAGCAGCACACGCAGTGGAGTACTTTCTTGTACAGGAATCAGGAGTCGAGTGTCATGGGTGTGATGACATAGCGTACATTCCGCGGCGGTGTGCACCGTCACCCCCGGTGGCGATCATGATAGGCCCAGGTTCCCCATGGACAACCATGTAATCCAATGAGTGGGTGCACGGCAGTGAACACCGCCTTCCGCCATGACAACTACCGACAGTGGAATAATGTAATTTCCACTCCCTCAGACCTGGTTGGCAGGAGGCTGCTATCTTGCTAGCTCCACATACATATATCCTGACCTGGGGCCCCATTCAGGGGATCCAAATCTCAGCCCTACTCGCTTGCTCACATGAGTGACTGATACTCACATGCACCCAGCTTATGAAATGTGTCCACACTGGGATGCCATTAGAATATACTTGACCCTGCACACATGTGCCTGACGTTGTACATAATCCACAGCGTCTGTCTGTGTAACCTACGTATTGCACATCCATCAATACATTTACAACCTGTTTGGGACGTGTATGTGTGACCCTCATATGTGTTCTTTCCTCCCCCATAGGTACAGACCAATGTGGCGAGGGAGGGCCCCATCTGTCTACAGACCTCTTGTCGACTTGGAAACCATGGATGAACGTCACATCATTGTCACCTACAGACTCAATCATGCTACAGTCCATGACCTATGTGCCTTACTGGATCCTGTACTTAGACCATCTAATTGGAATCAGCATGCCATCCCTACTGATGTGCAAGTGCTATCTGTATTCCATTTTTTGGCTACAGGCTCATTTTAGATGACAGTGGGCATGGGTGCAGGATTCTCACAGCCAATGCTCAGCCTCATCTTGTCGAAATTCCTGGATGCATTCGTCCAACACCTGCAGACATATGTCCAGTTTCCCCAAAGGGCTGAACTACCTGCTATCAAGTCTGGATTTTATGCCTTTGCTAACATCCCCCATGTGATAGGTTCCATTGATGGAACCCACATAGCTCTCATCTCCCCTAGAGAGAATGAACAGGTGTACAGGAATCAAAAGAACTTCCCCTCCATTAACATACAATTGGGGTGTACTGCTGACCAGTACATATCACATGTAAATGGCAGGTTTCCTGGATCAGTCCATGATTCCTTTGTCCTGAGGAACAGCAGTGTGCCACACATGATGGAACAACTGCAAGGGGACAGAGGTTGGCTCATAAGTGAGTGTGTATGACACTGGATCAGTACATAGCTGACAGCCAAGCTGTATGCAAGTAATGGCAGTTTGTTAAAGTCTTCTTTCGCCCACTTTTGCAGGTGATTCTGGCTACCCCAACTTGCAATGGCTCCTGACACCAGTGAGGAATCCCAGGAGAGATGCAGAGAGGAATTACAATGAGGCCCATGGATGTACTAGGAGGGTGATTGAGCGTACTATAGGTCTCCTGAAGGCTAGATTTAGTTGCCTCCATCTCTCTGGGGGATCCCTGTGCTATGGCCCTGAGAAGGTGTTTAGAATAGTGGTGGCCTGCTGCATGCTGCACAACTTGGCTGCGAGGAAGGCTATCCCCCTTCTAGAGGAGGAAGGTGCTGTACAACCAGACATGCAACCTCTGAGAGGGGATGAGAGTAATGGTGAGGATGAAGAGGGGGAAGATGTAAACTCCAGGAACTATCTCATCTGCCTATACTTCCAGTGACTATGGGGTACTGTTCACTGATGCTGTTGTCTTCACTGCATAGTGTAGGTCTGGCTCGTGTGATTGGTGATGTGGTGTCTGTAGTCATTGACAATGTTAACTGAAGACTGAAGTGGCATGTGCCAGGGAAATCGAAATGGTGTACATTCTAACTTACTTCAGACACTACAGTGAGTAGGATTTCCTTCTTGCAATAAAGGTATGATTATGAAATTGACTGCCTAATGCATACACACTCACAATTATATACTCATAATGACAGAGGACATACGATTTGGTGTAGATGTGTTTTATTAAGTGTCACAAATTTGTAATTTTGCTGTACAGTGATATGGAGTGGGCTCATGGTGCATATCCATACTCTGGTGCATGGGCTCAGCTGTAGCTGACAGTGGGTATTGGTCCATTGGTCCCTTGGTAGATGGTGTATTGGTATTGGCGGGTCAACATGGTGCCACAGTGGCACACTTGGGAGACGGTTCAGGGCAGAGTCACTTCTTAGCGGGGACCTTGGTCTTGGCAGGTGTTCCAGTGCCATATCTGGGTCTGAGGGCACGTTTGAGTTACTGGTGCTGGGCTGCAGGGCTAGGGGTGCTGGTCTCCTGTGTGTCCTCTGACAGTGCCACCAGTCCAGTAGCTGCTGCAGATGTAGATGGCAGAACAGTGTCCTGGCTAGTGGTAGGGGCATGCAGGTGGGTGGGGTTCTCATGCTGGCTAGGGTACTGGTGCTGTAGCACCCCTGCAATGGTGGCCATGGGGGCATTGAGTTGTTTCCATTGCTCCATGGCCTCTTGGTGTTGTGCTATCTGCAGCCTTTGATTCTGCTCCAGGGTGGCCAGGATCTGGCCCATCCTATCCTGGGTATGGTGGTATGCTCCCAGGACCTCAGAGATCACCTCCTGGTCTGCAGCATCCATCCTTTGGCCTCCCCCCGGCCCACTGATGCCCTCCCACCTGCCCTTGCCCCCTGTACCTGTATCACGTGCACAGGTCTGGCAGTCCCACATACACTGGGGCCATCATTGTCCTGCCTGTTGGTGGGTGGAGACTGTGGCCTCTGTACATGTGGTCCACCAGTCTGTGGCCTGGAGAAACTGGTGTGGGATCGTTTGGCCTTAGCTGATGGTGTGGGCTGGGTGGTAGGGCTGTCAGTGGTATCCTGGGTGGGGCTGCTGGAGGGAGACAGTCCAGGACTATGTGACGGGCCAGGGTATTCCTCACTATCCATACATCCCTCTCCAGTCTTCTGAGTTGGGTCTCTGTCTCCATGTGGGGCGCTGGTACTCCTTGGTGGCATGGGTGGTGGTGCCTGGGGGGAACGGACATGTATGTTACATGTACTAATTTGGAAATGGATGCACAGCTCTGCCCTTTTTTGTGCTTTTATTCCCCTGTCAGGCCATGCAGGGTCCTTTTGTGGAATTATCCTTTCATTTTGCGTGGGGGTGGAGGTGCATTGTGGGTGCAGTAGTGCCATTGCAAATAAGTGACTGTGCACAGGGGGAGGGATGTGGCCCTGTTAGTGGGTTTGTGGGCATGCATGGTGAGTGAATGTGGATGTTGTGGCCTGGGTGGGGATGTGGGAGGGTTGGGGTGGTAAATGCATTACGCGGGTAGGGGATATGTAGTAATTATAGTTGACTTACCCGAGTCCAGTCCTCTAGTGGGTCCAGTGAGGCCCTCTGGGTGCAGGATAGCCAGTACCTTCACCTCCCAGTCGGTATAGTCGGGGCGTAGGTGGGGGTCCTCCTCCAGTCTTCTGTACCACAATGTTGTGTGTGGATGCCATTGACCTCACCTTCCAGCACAGGTCGTTCAATCTCTTGTGGATTTCGTCCCTTGTGCATGGATGGTTTCCCACTGGGTTGACCTTGTTGACAATCGTCTGCATTAACTCCATCTTCCTGGCGATGGTTGTCTGCTGCACCTGTGCCCCGAAAAGTTGTGGCTCAAACTTCAGTATTTCGTCCACCATGGTACTTAGCTCCCTATCTGTGAAGCGTGGGTGCTTAGGGGGTGCCATGATGTGTGTTATGGGTGTGGTGTTATGGGTGTATTGGTGAGGGTGCTGTTGTGTATTTATGCATGTGAATTTTGTTATGTTGTGTTCAGTGAATGCATGTTATATTGTCTGTCTCATTTGTGCAATTGTCACTACAAAGGATTGTTGGGGTATGTATATGTTTGTTTTATAGTTTTGTAGATGTATGTCAGGTGTGTGGGTTTCAAACTTGCCACTGTGTGCATTTCCTGTTGATGGGTCCCATTGCTGGCCATGGAAGTCCGTACCGCCAATGGTCGTTCGACATCCACTTTCCGACGCAGTGATTAGTGCATCATTATTTGGTGGGCAGAGAATTTGTCTGCATTGCGGTGGCGGGGTGGAGTGTTCAGCCTTTCCGTCATCATGGGCCCTGGTGGTGGCTGGAGGTTGCTGGATTTTTGGTGGTTTTAGTTTTTGGCATCATTATATGGCGGTGTGCTGTTCACCGCCACTGGCGGACTTCTGTTCACCATCACCACGGTGGTCGGCGGTGATTGCCGCCATGTTCATTATGAGGGCCATAATCTGTTCACATAAATATGAAATCACTGATTTTGCCTTGATGCTCAACTGCAGGTCCGGGCATCATTTTACAGTAAAAGAGCGTACGGAAAAAGCAGCTGTTAATAATTTGCAATTTAAACAGCACAATTCCAAGTCTGCAAAAATGTATGATTGTGAAATACTAAAATTGTTCTGCTTTAGAGGTGTCTTTGTGCTTCAAACTCAGGACCAGTTCTAGCGGGTGGGCCAGGCCCACCTAAACATGACCCATGGTCCTCCCAGTCATGGCATAACTGCTAAGGCCAAACACCCATGTTGAATTCCTCTAACTTTCTCTGTGTTGTCTCAAAACATTGTGGTATTTTCCCAGCTCCTGTTTACTGGTGATACCTGAGATGCATGATTGGGCCACCGTCCTTGTCTTGAACGACACCCAACCATGCTTCTCTTTTTAGAGAGGTGGGCTTTGGCTCCACCTACTAATGCAGGTACATAAAGGGCATGGTGAGGGGAATAAATCTCCAGAGCCATGTTCACTGCTGTTTGGGGGGCTGTGGACAGAAATGAAGCCTGCTACAGTCTTGCACCTTTCCTGAGCCTTGCAGCTACTGTTGTATAGGATCGTGCTGTGAGACAAAGTTTGATTGTAAAGTTCACAGCAAGTAAGAACATACTGTGGGGGTATAGCTGTGTTGAGTGTTCGGGGCGGGGAGGAGGCTGACTCCTTTCTCACACAAATATACTGACGATTTGTTCATGTTTTAAAAATTCTGCAAAGCCTTAGACACGATCTATAAATAGAACGTGAAATAAAATTGTTTATTTTCATTTTATACATTCCCTCTCTGATATTGCTTACTGTAATTATCAGTCTGGCCATATGTGTAACTGTGAACACATTTTAAATTGCATTTATCTTATATTTTTTGTTTTAAGTAGAAAAGGTGAAACAATACAGATGTTAAAGGCTTTTACTAATTTTTGTACTTGCCATGACATTAAGGTTTCATCCGGGTCTGTATAAAACCAGCTATGCAGCAACCCTCTGTTTGGGATGTAATACCCCCCAAATGCTTGAATATTGAGCTGTAGAATATAGAATAAGGCAGTGATCTATTTTAGAGAGATTGGATACCTTGGGTGGAGGCTAGGAATGTTAGGGTGAGGATGGGACAGGTACCCTGGTAAGCAGAAGACAAGTGATACCAGGGTGCAGTAGTTCCAGTGGCACCAGGGCCAGAAGGCCAGAGGGAGCCACTGAACCCTGATTATTACAGTATTTCACAGTTCAAATAGGGAACCCACTTTCTTTCTTGCACTAGGGCCCATGACACACTGGCTACGCCACTGACTGGTGCCAGAGATTAAAACTCTTGGAAGTGAGGCTTTTTACTTTTTCTTTAGTTAATGTTCTAGCTGAACACTGTAACTTCTTCCTCAACTATTGGAGGTCTTGTGACATGAAAAACAGTGCACCTTTCCAAGTACCACAGTGGGGCAGCAGAAGACTTGTGTGATGGGATCCCTTGGACCCCGATGGAGCCAGATCATTCCTAGTGGCATAACTTTAAATTATGCCCCCCACCCCCGCACTGCAGCATGTGATGATGGGCCCCTGAGCTGTCCATATCTCACAGATATTAATTGGCCTGCAAATAAATGGGGACCTCCAACAAAGGAGCACCCCTGCATTGAAACAATTAATGTTGTGCATAATATCAATAAGAAAATGTGAAAAGGCAGAAACAAATGCTGTCAACTTCTGTTAATCATTTAGTAGTTCAAATCCTACAATTTAGCAACCTGGGCCTATGAAATTGCAAACTTGTATCTCTGGTGTGCTTGGTGGCAAAAAGCACAAAAAAGCAAAATGATTTGAAAAAAGGAAATCTGGAGAAGTAAATAACTAACTAAGTTTAACAAAGAGAAAACGGGAAGGCATCAGCATTTCAGAAGCTCGGTCAAGAGTCTTCTCCTCTGGGTCAGGGGAAAATCTCTCAGTGTCTGCAAGGCATTTTAGAGGGGCGAGAGTAGAGAGGATGGTACCTCTCAGAGTCCAAGTAGTTCAGCAAGGGCGATGGGATCGAGCAAAGCTGCTGCAGTGAGGTCTGGTGAGAGACTTTGCAAATCAAGTGGGGACTGGTATATTAAAGTTCATAGTGCAAGATGATGTGCCCATCCATTACTCCACAGGATGCAAAGTTGTAATTATCCAATGGAAACCTGTCATAAGATGTGGACTGCAACATCATTGCAGATTCCCAGGTTCATCATAAGAAAAGGCTTCCATCTTAGCTCATCTGTACGAATTGAAACAAATATATACATTGTCAATTTCACATTCCCAGGCTCACTATGTGTAAAACAATAGAACATCTATTACCAAGCTAGCATTCTCAAGAGAATTAAGTCTGAAAGAAAAATTCAGGTTAGTAAGAATGACTAAACATTTTCTGAAACATGGCCTTGCAGGCCTCACTTAGGCTAAACAAAGTGAATTAAAACGGTATATTCAGTTATGCAAACGAAGCACATTTAACATTCAAAATTATGAATTCAACATTAATAAATGGTATCAGTGTTCATGCTACAATAGATTGAAAACAAATAACTCTCTTTTCGACATTCATGTAACTATGGCGCAGAACTACAAACTTTGATTTTTGCATGTAACATTTTAAACATTTCTCTATTGAAAATCATTATGGCATTAGTGCAAACTGTTAATTAGCATGATAAAGAACAACATGGAAACTAAATAATCTGTTAAACATACAAATTTAGGGCAATACCACATACCTTTCAGGGACCTATCCTACAGTGAATGCACATTAAAATGGCTTTCAGTGTACCACTTTACATCAAAACTATTAGTATTTTGATTAACACAATGCATAAATTGTCACATATAGATGATCTCTATGACGGCATGGACAATATTAAATTTCTGCTACACCTATCCTCCTCTGATGGTGAATCAAGCCATCACACAAACTTCAATCTCTCATTTTCAATGAGACTGCTCAAAATTTCAGAACTTATTCCGGGTAAGATCTTCTGGACTCCTTTAACTGCTGGATGTCACTATAATTTATACATCGTCTAGTCTTCATCTCAAATTCCTCCTCTCTTTCTCCTCTGTTGGTCTCAGGATGGTTCAATAATACATCTCCTTAAACTTCCAAACCAATTTCCAACTGCTGTAAAAATACTACATGTAGCCTCCCAGGCTTCGGGTCCTTTTTTCAAGTCTGTCCTATTTGGAATATATTTTCTCAGCTTTCTACTATAATCAGGATTTTATGTGTAGCACTGTTGAACTTGTAACATATTTGCAGACTCCACCCTCTTTTGCAAGAAGGAAGTATAACGCAAAATATTTTTGTAAAACCACTGAATTTGTAAAACCATTGATCTTACGGTAAACATTTCTATGTCAGCTAATAAGAGGGCACCTGCTGTATCAGTAGAAAACTTATCTACAATGGTTGACAATTTCTTTATCTTGTGATCATTCGAGATCACATCCACAGAAGGAATTATGGCATCAAAAATATCTCCCACTATCTCTAAAGCACTAGCACCTCTTTTAACTCTGATATTTATATTTTGATTCCAAACAAGATAATTGAACTACTCCTAGGTAACATGTTCCATACCAGGTACATCTAGTATGGCAGGCTCTTGTCCAGGTGACATAAAGGTCCAAACACTTTTAAACAAAAACACATGTCTACATTTACTAGTCCCTACAAAAAATGTGTCAGTTTTCAATTTAGGCCTAAATACACAAAGGGTCAGATTTAAGAAAAGTGTCGCTGCACCTTGTGTTGTCTCACTTTCCTTGCGCCCCTTAGCGGCTCCCTACCACCACCATATGTGTGCCGTATTTCCAATACGGCACACCATAGCACACGGTAGGGGGCAATAGCGTCAACATTTTTCATGTACTGTTCAGGGCCAAAATGTTGGCGCTAACCCTGAACAGTACATAGGGGCCCATTGTAACCAATGGTGTGCTCCATTTAATGTTTGCTCTAAGCAGGCATTACAAATGCCGAAAAAATGGTGCATAGAAATCTTTTGGCATGAGCATGTCAGGTTAGACTGCTGCCTTTCTCCGCCCAGCCAGACATGTGCACTAGAGGCCTTTCTCTACCTGCACATTAGTGAGTGGAATTGCTTAAAACCACAGATCCCCGTCTCCTAATTTTCTGTCACGCGCTTTCCTGTCTGAGGAAGCTGAGGCAGCATCAGCACAAGCAGAGTGGTGTCCGAGGCATAAGGAGCTGCGGTGCTGGTGGCAGGATGCGGTTCAGTTTGCAAGTCTCTGAGATGGCAGCAGCAGGAGGCGGAAGCCTCACGGTCACCAGCTGGAAGAGGAAAGAGGTGACAAGGGGCGCAAGGCTCCCACTGCAATAATGCTGAGAATCCTGTGGTAACGGTAGGCGTTACAAAAGGTAAGAGCCATGACGTGAGGTACTCAGGAGGGGGAGGTGGCAAAATGTCCTCAGTGTTAAATACAGAAGCAGGAGGAAGGAAGGCCTCGACTATTACAACTTTCTGAGTGGAGCGAAGTAAGCCATCAATTACAGAGAACTAAGCTATGGAAGATAGAAAAATTTAATAAAAAGTCCCCTCTTTCTGGGAAGCCGAAAGTTACACCCTCTATAAGGTCTTACTTTAAAGTTCTCCTGTCAGTGGGGTATCTCAGTGAACTTTCTGGATCTTGCAACTCAATGGAAGGAGGGGTGAATAAAGAAGCTTTTCCTCCTACTGAAATGAAGTCAGAGAATGGAATGGTGAAATATGGTGGAGAATGGAACAACAGTGAGGGAATGAGCCAAGAAATGGAGAATACTGCTACAAGTACAAATGTAACATTTTCTGATTGTTAATTTCAAAACACAGTGGTAGCACCTCTTACAGGAAACTCCATAAGGAGAGTTGAGGCACAGAAGGAACGTGAGGCACAGGAGCAAATACAGGCCTCGTTGGAGGTGAAAACTGGGCTTACACATTCGAATACCCCCATTGAGGCAATGATTGGAGCACTGTCTCAGGAGATAAAAAAAGGTTTTGTGGTATCCAAAGCAAACTAAGGAAATATCAGAGAGGACTGCGAAATATTGGGAAAAAAATGATTTGCTGGCTAAGGGAATTCTGGTGCTAGAAGAGTCGCTGGGGGCTCTGAAAGAAGACTTGAGTAAAAATAACCAGGAATTTCGGCAGTTGAAGGTTAATAAGCAAGAAATGTAGGATAAGCTGGAACGGTTAAAGAATGCTGCAAGGAGAAACAACTTGAGAATTCTTAACATACCTGAGGGAGTGGAAGGAGAAGTTATTAAGGCATAAATGGCTTCTCCTATTAAGAGTACATTGCAGGTGGAAGAAAATGAAGTGGCCATTGCAACAGATATACACAGGATTCACAGAGACCCTTTTAAGAGTGTTCCTCGCAAAAAGAAGCCACGTACAATCTTGGTAAACTTTCAGACATACTTTGAAGGAGTAGATTTTATTAAAAGCTTTAAAACTAAAATCACTAAAAGGGAAATATTTTTCTTTTGGAGTAAGGTCGGATCTCGTTAGAAGTGCTCTGAGCAAACTGTGGGAACTAGGGAAACGCATAGAGGATTTCAAGAAGCTGGCATTTCAGCTCGACTGAAATTTCCAGCCTTCTTCTGTGTGATGTTTAACAGCAAAATGTATAATGTGAGGGTTCAAAAAACATCAGATGAGTTATTAGAAACCATTATGAATGGAAAGTCATAGGTTTGAAGGTTTTGTTTACTTCTTTCTGGCCGGGCATCCCAGAGGTGCTCTAAGATCTTGGCATATCATCCAGCCCATAAGGAGGCAGGGATGGAATCTCAATGGGTGTGAGTTGGGGGGGGCACAAGAGGGAGCAGGAGGGAAGCACAAGGTGGGGAATATTAGGTTGAAAAAGAAAAAACCCTCATTCACCTCATTTATGGTAGATGTTATTGGGAAATATATGAGCAAAGATGATCTAAACCGGGGGGAGACTGCAGTTTGATTCAAATTATGACATGGGATGTGAACAGGTTGAGAACTAAGGGAAGGAGAAATGGAATTCTGCAGTATTTGAAGGATTCCCCAGCGCATATCATAATTTTGCAGGAAATACATCTGTCTGGAGGGGAATATACAGAATTATTTAGGTCGCAAAAGTGGGTTAAATCTTTTATCTTTACGGACCACAATTGTAATACCAAGGGGGTTGCCATTGTGATCAAGCAACAGATTAGAGCAGTAGTGCTGGGTGTAACCTCCGATAATTCAGAACGGTGGATCACAGCTAAGCTCCAAGTATATGACACTGTACTTATGATTGTGGGTTTTATGGCCCAATTTGCGATGATACTGACCCAAGGAGAAGGGTGATTTTCCGCCTCCTGGATTTTCCAAATCCAGTTATAAAAACAGGGGACTTTAATGTGATTATGGATAACAATCTGGACAGGTCATCGAGAGCTAGGCTAACAGCAATTACCTTAGGATGATGATGAAGGAATTCAGAGTGTGCGATCTTTGGAGATTGAGAGTAAGGGGGCATCAAGTTTTTTCATCCAGAAACAAAAAATATGGTCACGCCTCCCGGATTGATTATTTTCCTATTGCCCAAGTACTGGTGGAGGTGGTTGATAAGATAGTTTATGCGGCAGCACACTTGTCAGATCATTCGGCGGTGGTATTAACAGTGAAATTAGACATAAAAAATTAGATGAGAAGGTGGACATTAGATCGCTCCTTGCTGCAGGAGAATGATGTGGTTACACAATTATGTATAGAGATAGAAGTGTTCTTTAAAATTAATTTGGGATCAACCCCCATAAATGTGGATCGCGACGCATACAAGGCTTTTATAAGAGGTAAAATAATGAGCTTTACTAGTTTTAGAAATAAGAAATATAGAATAAGCACTCCAGAAGCAGAAATGGCAGAATGTGAGTGGTCAATGAAAGATGGGGCGAATCCTTTAGGTAAGCAGGAGGGAAGGCTGAGACAGCTGAAAACACAATTAGAGGAAGTACTGAAGGTGAGGTTAAGAAAAAGATGGGAAGCAAGTAAATTAGCCCATTTTGAATATGGGGAGAGTGCAGGAAAATTGCTAGCAATTGCTAGCATGGAAGGCTAGAACAGCACAAGTCAAAAATACTATCAGACAGATCTGTTGTGGACAAACGGGAGAGAGATGGACAAGTAGTGCCAATATAAGGAAGGCCTTCCAAGTCTTCTTTTCAGAGCTTTATAAGGAAGATAAGACAGTAACGAGGGAAGAGGTGAGAAATTGGCTGAGTACAGATGCAACACCCAGATTAGTGGCTAAAGAGCAGACGCATATGAACAAAAAAATCTCACAGGGAGAAATCAAGTCAGCACTAAAAGTAGGTAAGGAGAAAAGCTGCTGGGCCTGAAGGTATCCCGGTAGAGCTGTCCAAGGCATTGGTGGAATCTATAGTGCCAATTATGTCAGCTCTGTTCGGAGAGATTTTTGAGAAGGGGTTGGCATTGCCAGAATCATGGAATGACGCCATAGTCACTTTGGTTTTGAAGCCAGGTAAAAGTCCATCAAGCTGTGAGCCATTGCAGACCGATAGCTGATTATAAGATTTTTGCTAAAATGCTGGCAGATAGAATGAATGGGATGGTGGCAGGACTCCTGCTCAAGGATCTGAAAGGTAGGCACCTTCATGAGCTAACTTACAATTTTCTAGGGGCCATTGACTTGGCAACAACGTATGGTTCCCCTCTCGCAGTAATTACCCTGAATGCTATGAAGGCTTTTGATAGAGTTAACTGAGCATATCTAGTCACAATTTAAAATTATCATGAATTTGGGGAAACCTTCTGTAGGATGGTGGTTCAGCTCTACCAAGCCCCTTCAGCTAGGGTACTGGTTAATGGGAGTCTAATGTCCTCTTTTAAAATAACCATAGGTACGAGGCAAGGTTGCCCGCTCTCTCAAATATTATTCAGTCTTTACAGTGAGCCTTTGACTAGGAGGATAAGACAGGACCAAAGGATTTCTCCTTTTCTATGTTGTGGATGGGAGGAAAAAAGTCTCACTGTATGTAGATTATCTGTTGTTATATACTTTGGACTTAAAACAGCCCTTCTGACAGTTTTGGATATTGCTGCTGATTTTGGGAAAGTGTCAGGTTATCATGTCAACACGGAGAAGACAGAGATAATGGTGTGTAATCAGTAGAGGGAGAATCCGTTAATTAAAACCGAAACGAGATACTTGGGGATAAGGATTGTACACGACATTAAGCCGATACCAGTGGTCAACCTAAAAAAAGCGCGGATGGAATGCAATAACCTGATGCGAGGGTGGATGCATCTGCCCTTGTCGATTTTGGGTATGGTAAGCCTGGTAAAGATGGTGATTCTGCCCAAATTTAGCTTTTTATTTAATACAATTCCATTGCAAATGGACGAAATGTTGCTAGTAAAAATCCAGCAGGCTATTAACTCATTTATATGGGCACAGAAAGGGGCCAGAATATCATGGAAGAAGCTGCATAGGAGAAGGGAGAAGGGGGTACTTGCACTGCCAGATCTTCAATATTATGCTTGGGCCTTCCAAATTAAGAACGCAAGGATGCTATTCTCATCTCCTGATGCAACAGATCTCGGATGTCTGTTTAAGGCTATGCTATGGGCAGCAATCATGTTGTTTGGTGATCCTAAATATTTAAAAAAAATAAAGCTAAAAGTGCTGACAGATATGGAAAAGATCTGGTACAGCATAAGGCGAGTAACCAAGGCAAAATATTACAGTTATTGGGTGCCCATCTGGGATTCACCAGGTACTCCAGAGTGTCTTGAGGACATATTGGTTATTCCAATTTAAAAGGTGGGTTTTGAATATTGGCGAGATTTGTATAGGGAAGGCTGCTTACTCCCGTTGGATGAACTATATGTTGAGACGGAGGTGTGGTGGGGGGGGGGGGAATTGTCAAGACTAAAGTACCTGCAGTTGAAAGGGTGGGCACAGAGGAGCCGAGTGAGCCAAGGCCTGAAGAATCAGCAGGAGGAGAAGATAATGGGAAGACTACCTCCTACAAAAGAAGTGGCCACTTGGTATTGGGAAATGCTACGTCTGGCGAATGGGGAGTTTAAGCTGGCAGAAGATCTGTGGGGAAGCAGTTTACCGGGGGTATAGCTACAGGTATGCAGACTTTATTTTATTTGCTGTGGTTAAACCTGCTGCCTACAAAAGGAATAATTTGTATTCTATTCACAGAGCTTATCTGTCCCTGTACAAACTGTCAAAAATGAGGAAAGGAGGAGTGGCCAAATGTGGAAAGTATGGCTTAGAAAAGGCTACAGCTGTACATATGTTTATGGAATGTCCAGCAATACACGCCTTCTGGGAAGAGGTAACTAAATTGATTTCGGACGTTGTGGGGGGTCAACATTAAGATAAGCCTCTCTCTAGTTGTTTTTGGAATCATGGAGAGGGTTGGAGAACTGAAAAATGATATGCAGAAACTACTTTTCTATGCTATACTGCTAGCTAGGAGAGAGATATGTAGGAAATGGGTAGGAAATATAACTCCTTCATACATAGATTGGCCGGATGAGTTTGATCATGCTTCAAAAATGGATACGGCAAGAGAGATCGCCAAATCTAAGCAATTCTGGCTGCCTTTTCTAGAATGGTTGAGGAAGCATAAAGTATACGTCACTGTCTTGTCCAATGTTTACACTCTTCTCACGCTCTCGTAGGCGTGTTGGTATAGCAGCTCCCCAGTTGGGGTATGGTGAGAGAGAGAGGAATGGGCCCCTTGGTAAAGGTCTGACTCTGAAAGCGAGAGGGTATAAAGTAAGTTGGCTCAGAGAAAACCTGGAGCCTAAGGTGAATGAGGACACAAAAACAAAAGTTGTGAGCTATAGAGCAGCACACAGGTATCTCTGGAGCAGGTGTTGAACCCGCTGAGCTATCCTCCTGTCAGTGCAGAGTGGCAGCAGGTCTCCTCTGACAGCTCATTGTCTTAGTAGCTGCTCTTGGAGTGGCAGCACTCTCCAATCAGTGGTTAGGGCACGTGTGCGTCTGGATACTATCTCTACCTGCCATTGAGGCATCAGCCCGGGTTAGACCATGCTTCATCGGTCTCCCATTGTTGAGCCTAATTGGTAAACTCATCCACTTCACGGTGGATGGCACAGCTGAGCGTGCTGAGTTCCACAGCAACTATCAGGCTGAAGATGTCCCAGGTAAGTGCAGCAGTGTAAATGGAAAATCCTAGCACAGGAGGAGGGTGGAGTGTGGCTGCCTGGTGTGGAGGCTTTTTCTGCTGATTTGCTGCTCTCTAGCGAAACAGGTACGGATTATGTAGTGTGTGGCTGGTGGTCGGATGAATCTCACTTCCACCTGATGTTGAAAGGTAATACTAGAACTGTAATTAGCACAGAGTATGTTTTTGTTGATATTAAGGTAGGCTGGATCTCTCGGTCCCCAGTCTGAGCTCAGTAATAAGAGATTTCACTATTACCCATGTCAGTGGCATTGGTGTCCATCTTCATCGATCTCACGAGTAACGCAAGCTTGAATAAGCCCAATAGTAGATGTGTTCCCCCTGCAACACATACTCGCCCCAATCCATGGTCCAGGCCATGCATGGTGCTCCTCCCTTCCCCGTAAGCAAGCCGGAGGTTAGGCAGGCGAGTACAGTCCTGGGTGGCTACCAGAGGAAGAGGAGCTCGGCCCTGGGTGGGGTCCGTTCCCACTCAAATCTTCAGGATAGGCATCCCGGTGTTCCACGGGAATCCTGCAGCTCCCTGTACCTCACATTCAGCCTGCATCATGCAGGAGTCCTGCAGATTCCTTCACCAGGCACTCAGCCTGCATCCAGCAGCAATCCTATTGCGCTCTCCACACAGACTTCATCTTGAAGGACTTCTGCTCCATTCATCCTGAATGATTGCAGCAGCTCCCTGTGTCCTGCATATAGACTGCATCATGAAGGACTTCTACCTGCACCAGCGTGTACCCTACAGGAATACTGCATCACCCTTCACATAAATAGCATCCCATGGGGGTCCTGAAACCCCTTGCATCTATTATGCACCTGCAGGGCACCTGGAGTTGCCTGCATCGACACACCATCTGCACCACCATCCTGTAAGGCCCCTTGCATACAGCCTGCACCCTGCAGGGCTTCTGGTGTTGCCTGCACTGGCACACTGTCTGCAGGGCTCCTAAATCTCCCTGCCTCTGGCACAGTCTCTACCGTGAGAGGCGATCGCTGCTCCCTGTAAAACAACCTGGGCAACCATGTGGCTCCTACAACTTGTCCCGCTACATGGATTTATGCTGTAAGCTACAGTGAAAGCAGACAGCAAGGTAAGGAGGCTACCACCCACCAGTTTATTGTAACTTGTACATATTGTGTGATCTCTGGAGCTCATGGTTATGATATTATGTTGCATATATTGGCAAAGGTTTATTTGTTAAAATGTCAGCACACTCTGCAGAGATCTGTGTAACCTGAGGGGCACCAACTGGCATCTTGGGGCAACATCCCAAGTGGTTGATGTGTCTGGCTGAGAAGTGGTTTTGTAGCCTGCAGATCAAGGTTTCCATGCAAGTAAGATAGCTCACTTAGTTGCTGGGATCTGTGTGCAGCCTGCAGGTCACAGGTTGCGACACAAATAACAAACGTTTTATTCATTTGTCTGCTACAGAACTTTGGGTGCAACCTGCAGGTTATTAGTTCCAATTCCAATAAGTTAGCTCAGTGTGTTAATGTGTTTCCTGTATAGATAAGTGCCTAGCCTGTAGGAAACAGTCACAAGATGGCTCAGTGAGTTAATGACAACTCGGCCTTCGACAGAATTATGTCTCTAAATTAAATGTTTCTGGCTTTGACTACAGTCTAAAGGATTAATATTCCTGCTGTAGACATTTATGTAACCTGAGGGTAATTCTCACAGTGCATTTGGTGTGTTAATGCCCCTACTTCTGAACATAACATACAGGTGAAAGGTTTCACTCTGAAGTGAGGACGTTTGGGGGTGGAAGTGTTTTAATAAACAAGTCAGTTCAGTTCAGTTTGTGTAGTTTGGTATTGAAGTGACTCAATATTGATAATGAGTCCTACACATTCCTTTCTGGAAAGCTATCGTATGTATGTATATGGTATTTCTATAGCACAAATCGAGTCAAAAGGCAGCGGAGTGCTGTGCAGGCTCAAAGACAATGACTGACGGGAGGAATAGCTGTGTTGTGGTTGGTTACTGCATTGTGATGTAGTGTTCTTTAAAGAGATCAGTTTTATACTCTTTCCTGAATTGGATCATCCTTGGGGGCGGTCCTGATGGAATGGAGGATGCTGTCCCAGATCCTGGATGCATAGATGGAGAAGGTCTGCTGTCTTGTTTATTCTTTTAAGGAATCATCCTCACCGCAGCCAGTAAGCACCTACAGCCAATTCCAATAGGCAAATAGATTCTTCCAAATAGCAGCTTATTACTTGGCCCAGTCCTGCATGCCATCAGCACGGTCCAAGGGAAAGCATTTGTAAATGGTCAACTGAAACGTGCACGGACTGGAAATCATATTGTTTAAACCTTTCTCAAATTTGCTTGAAAATGCACCATATGCCCACTCTTTTTTTCAAAATGTACTCTCCCTCCCCTGCACCCACGTTATGACAGTCGGGCTCGCTTGCTGCGTTTGCTCACCACAGGGCACTCATCCGGAACTCTTATGCCCCGCCACTTTCAAATGTCACTAGCAGCCACTGGTACTGCCACTCCAAGGCAAGGGATCCTTGACTCCCTGCTGGTGAATGGGTTTCTTCTTTTCCCCAGTTTTGGAGTGCTATTCCCTTTTCTATCTTAGCTCTCATTGCTTTTATTCTATCTTCAACTTGTCCAATCATTTATTTTTATAATGGGTGAGCACACAGGTCAAATTGTTTCTATGGGCATAAACTGTACCAAATGTTAGTTTTGGTTCAAAGAAACCTCTCACTGTGTCAATGTTTTTCGCTTTAGCAATGCTGCTCAAGTGTTTCATAACTGGGGCAATTGAGAAAACAAGGTCATAATTCCAATAATAATGTTGATAATATTTCTGCTGATACAAAAGTGTTAACAAATGTCAGAAAATTCAATAGGTTAAGGGGATACTATAAGTGAATTGCTCACCAACTAATAAAGACAACTATGTGCACACAACAATCTTTGACTTCCATGGTATTCACATATTCATTTAATAATTTATAATAGACATTTGTAGACACATTACCACTGGATCCATCTGCATGTAGCTCTTTCTCATTAAGTAAGGATGTTTGATTTACTATTAGGCTTGGAAAGCTCGAGGCACTTGTTGAATTAACTTTCTCTAAATCACTAGGTGTGGGTAAACTTAATCCAATCAGGAATAATATAATCATTATAATTGTGACAAGTAATAATTCTAGACATATGTACCTAAGCTTACTATTTTTGTTTCACTAGACTCCATGAGTTCTCCAATTCCAGACTAAAAAATTTGAATTCAAAACTCAAAAATACAAAACTGCAAATATGGCTGCAAAATATTAACTGTCTCTTACAGTTCTTTTTTTGTGTGAGCAGAGCACTCATCAAAAATAGTCTCTTTTGCAAAAGTTCAAATTATTTTACAAAACGTTCCCTTGATCTTCTAGAAAGTTCAAGTGTTTCTAATGACAAATGTTCAAAACGTTTCTAATAAAAGTTGAAATGTCTCCAACAAAGGCACAGCTCATAATTACTACTAATCACTGCCAAGATATATGGCCGAATCACAAAGGTAAAGTTACACCAAAAGTCTAAGCAGCTGATTTAAGAGCCCCCTAGCGCATCCTTGTGACACATTAGTGTATTTTTTTTTATGGTAATGTGGCCCAACTGGGCCTAAATCGCCATGCTAAATTTACAAAGTGGCGCAATGCATGCATTGCGCCACTTTATAACCCTTTGTGCTACATAATATCTGCACCAGGCATAATGTATGCAAAGGAGGCGTTCTCCCGTTAGGAGAACTGACAAAATGGCACAAAGAAATCTAACAGATTTCTTCGCATCATTTTCTTCTGCACTTTTAATGCCTGCTCAGAGCAGGCATTAAAAGGATGCACACCATTGTTTAAAATGAGCCTCAATGAGCTTTGCAGGATTAGCGCCAACAGTTTTGACACTAATCCTGCAAAGCAACGAAATAGCGTAAAAATTATGACACTAGTTCCCTAACTACTACCATGGTGTGCCGAATAGCCGAATATTAAATACGGCAGACACATGGTGGTGTTAGGGGGGTGCTAAGGGGTGCTACAAAAGTGGCGCTGCACTAGCTGCAGCAACACTTTTCATAAATCTACCCCTTAGTTTAGACCAAAAGTCCAAGTTTAGACCAAAAGTCTAACTTTAATTGTGGTAAAGTTAGACTTTTGGTCTAAGTTTAGACAACAACAACCATATGCATTTGCTATCAACAAGCACCACAACCATCCAACTACAGAAACTCGACAAAACACTACACAACATCACACTTTACCACAGTCTCAGGCCAAAAGCAATTCAAGTGCATACCCTATAACTACTCACACATCCGTCTTTCACAGGAACTATGCTGGAACTTCATAAATCTTTGGAACGAACTATGAGACTATGAGTGGGCACGTTTGGAGTGGGCAGGTAGCATGGCAACAATCCTACCTACCTAACACTATGGCTAACTCTATCTCGTCTCTCCCCTTGTGGAAGTAAATCGTCCTCTGCTACCAGATTTGCTGCAGCACATTCCTTTGCATGATTTTGTTGAAAACTGGGTCAATTGATCTTTTCACCCAGCATAAAGATGTAGAGACAGAACATCACTTACACAACAAATCAATTTAAAATAACCATATGACCAATGTGGCCACACAAGGAAACTCCATTCTTAAACAAAGTCCAAGGGGGTTTATTACACATTAAGGCTCAGAGTAACATAGATAATTCTCAAGACATGACTGTAAAGGTACAGAATACTGGTAGGCTGTCCAAACCTCCTAATGAAGTTCAAACGTACTAACATCAAAGATACTAAACACTCAATTTGTGTTCTGCATAATAACAAGAAGAATTGAAAAGGCAGAAACAAATGCTGTCTAATTCTGTTAATCATTTAGCAATTCAAATCCGACAATTTAGAAACCTGGGCAAGGGGTAACCCTATGAATCACCAAATCCATATCATTGGTGTGCTGGGTCAGACACATGTGGGCAAAAGGGTAAAAAGCACAAAAAGGCAAAATAATTTGGTAAAAGGAAATCTGGGGAAAAAATAACTACGTTTAACAAAAAGAAAAAGGGAAGGTATCAGCATTTCAGAAACTCAGTCAAGAGTCCTCGCCTCTGGTCTCTAAGTCTCAGCAAGGCATTTCAAAGGGGCAAGGGTAGAGAGGACTGTCCATCTCAGAGTCCAAGGGGTTCAGAGAGAAGGTTAGGATGGAGGGCGGCTGCTGCAGTGGAGACTGGTGAGGACTCTACAAATTCAATTGGGTATCAGTATATTAAAGCCCATAGTGCAAGATGATGTGTCCAACCATCACTCCACATGTCGCAGAAGGTGTGATTATCAAATGGAAATCAGTTATACGGTGTGGACTGCAACATCATTGTGGATTCCCAGGTTCATCATGAGAAAAGGCTTCCATCTTAGCTCATCCGAACGAATAGAAACAAATATACACATTGTCAATTTCACAGTTCCTCAGTGTACTGCATTCACGGTTGGGTTCCCAGAATCATTATGTGTAAAACAATAGAACATCTATTACCACGCTAGCATTCTCATGAGAATTAAGGCCCTCATTATGACACTGGCGGTAAATCCTGATTACCGCTGCGGTGACAGCCCCCAACATACTGTCACAGAGGCAAACATCCTTTCACCATGTTATGACACACACACACTAAACCGACAGAATACTGCCACAAACACATTTCCGCCAGATCAAAGGTTAGTGGTAAACTGTTTGTACGAACACCCATACCGTTACGCCAACAAAACAACGGCCTCCACCTTAGGACCTACGAATCACCACAGCGGCCATTCAACAGTGGTAAACCATTGGCAGTACACAGCGGCGCGGTCAGAATGGCCACCCAAATATATAACAACACAACATTGGCCAAAACTAAAACAACATACCTGACACTGATATGCACTCCACACCCACCCACCCACAGCACTATAAAACACACACCCACATTACCCACAACCCTTTACGAACATGAACAATAGCCAAGAGATAGCCACGCAAATCAGAGACACAACTACACACACACCACAAACACCCATCCATCCGTCACGCACCCCACACCCCACCACATTACTCAACACCCAATGTACAACACACACCACACAACACCCCTGTCCCCACAAAGGCACCCCCATTTCACAGATGAGGAGTTGCGGGTCATGGTGGAGGAAATAGTCAGGGTGGAGCCACAGCTGTTTGGAGCACAGGTACAGCAAATCTCCATTGCCAGGAAGATGGAGCTATGGCAGAGAATCGTGGACAGGGTGAACACTGTGGGACAGCATCCAAGAACAAGGGACGACATCAGGAAGAGGTGGAAAGACCTACGGAGGAAGGTAAGTTCCATGGCAAGTAGGCACCAGCTCACCATCCAGAGAACTGGAGGTGGACCCCCACAGCTGACAGCATGGGAGGAGCAAGTCTTGACAATACTGCATTCTGAGGGACTCACTGGAGTTGCCGGAGGACTGGACACTGGTGAGTCAATATTTACTACCTATCCCCCCACGTACTTGCATGACACCTCACCCTGAAACCCATCACTCAACACCCTCTCACACAGTGCGCCACCACAATTGACTAACCTGAATCCCAAGCCCTGCATGCCATACACACTCCATGAACATCCTTCCCAGCCCTACATGTATACCCACCACCAATGCATGCACAGCATGGAGAACTAACAATCCCACAAGACATCACCATACACAAACAAAGGTGGCAGGGCAAAAGCAACAACATAGGGAAAGCTAGGGATGTAGAAAATGTCACAGACGTACCATAATACACTACTTACATCCCCACAGGTGTCCCAGCCAATCTCAGCGGTGAGCAGGTGCCATGACTACCCAGTCACCCATCAGAAGATGCCCCCAGCGATGACAGTAACTCTGGCCTTCTGGATCTGTATGAACTTCCTGGACCATCAGGGCACGCTGTTCAGGGGACACAGGCACAGGGGGACAGGGACACACAGAGGACAACTGTGCCCGGGGGGGACAAGCCCAGGGAACCGACTGCCCAGGAGGCACTCACCAATGTCCTGGGGGATTATCAACAATCCCAGGACAAGATGGGTCAGATATTAAACATCATGTAGGAGAACAAGCGGCTGCAGGAGGAACACCACCAGGAGATCAGGAAAGATTTGCAGTCCCTCAACGCCACCAAGGTCTCCATAGCAGGGGTGCTGGGTGATATGGCCAGCATCAAGAGGGACTACACAGCACACCAGCGGGCCCCTTCCACTAGCCAGTCAACTGAACAACCCTCCCCATCTGCTGCAGCTAGTGGACAGGTGGCCCTGCCACAGGTCCCACTGGCCACCAGCACCGCTCCCTCTGCAGAAGGTGAACCACCCTGCAAACGTTCACTGCGACCCAGACAGACACCAGAGACACTTGCCAAGACCAAGACCACCACCAGGAAATGAGACCCTCCTGAATGTCCCCCTTGTGTTCCACTCTGTCACCTTGTCCACTTTGAACTGCCATTGCTCCCCTTCCTCTGGCCCCTTGGACATCGGACCTGTGCTACAAACAGACCTGCCCAATACCCTGGACTTACCTCTACCATCACCCTATTCCATTGCACTATTCCTTCTATATTTTTAGCTTCAATAAACACCCTTGAACACACCTTGAGCGATAGTGCTTTCTGTGACGAAAATGTGCAATAATATTAAAAGTTGCATCTTATGCAATTGTCCTGAACTTTGTGATTGCATACAAATAATGGCCTGTAGCTGTCTGTAGTCATCACATCAGTACACACGTGTAACCACACCAACATCTGCAAAATGAGAAAGCATAGGTGACAGTCAGTTGAGATGCTAAGGCAGTGACTGCCATCATGCTACAGCCACACTGAAAAGATAACTAATCAGAGGAATGGTCAGTTCTACTGTCTTACCTGTGTGTTATTGGAAGTGCTGCCGTATGACTGATGTCCTGTTGTCCACATCCTCATCCTCTTCCTCCTCATCCTCACTGTCCTGAGGGTTCACTGCTTCATTTTCACCCTCCTCCCCCTGCAGATAGAGCACATGTCGTCTGATGGCTAGGTTGTGCAACATGCAGAATACAACAGCTATCGGGCAGACCTTCTTAGGGGAGTAGCAGAGGGATTCTCCTGTCAGATGGAGGTATCTGAACCTGGCCTTCAGGAGGCCGAATGTCCGCTCAATAATTCTCCTGGTTCGCTCATGAGCATCATTATACCTATTCTCAGCACCTGTCCTGGCATTACTTACAGGGGTCAAGAGCCCCAACAGGTTTGGGTAGCCAGATTCTCCTGCAAGAACTGAGGAACAAATATTAGCCTTGCCCAGTGGTATGGGGGATGACTCCTGAAGGCATACACTGACATGCATTGGGTGGGGACTCAGGCTTACCTATTATCCACACCCTGTGCCTCTCTAGTTGTGCCATCACATTTGGGATGCTGCTATTTCTCAAAACGAAGGCGTCATGCACCGACCCAGGATACTTGGCATTGACGTGGGAGATGTACTGGTCAGCTAGGCATACCATTTGCACATTGAGTGAATAGAAACTCTTCCGATTCCTGAACACCTGTTCATTGTGCTTGGGGGGGGGGGGGGTGACAAATGCTATATGTGTTCCGTCAATGACCCCAATAATATTTGGAATATATCCCATTGCATAAAATCCAGCCTTCATCGTGGCCAAATATTCCACTTGGGGGGAAGCGATGTGCTGCACATGTGTTTGAGCAAGGCAGACAAAACCCTTGCCAGCACTATTGAGAACATTGCCTGTGACATTCCTGCTGCCAAGCCCACTGTCACTTGGAAAGAGCCCGTTGCCAGGAAATGGAGCTCGGATAGAACCTGTACAAGTTGGGGGATCCCAGTGGGGTGACGGATAGCAGATAACAGATCAGGCTCCAATTGAGCACACAGCTCTGTGATTGTGGCCCTGTCCTGTCTATAGATGAGTATTATGTGACTAGCCTCCAGTGTAGCCAAGTCCACAGGGGGTCTGTACACGGGGGCTTGCCTCTTCCTCCTATTCCTCCACAGTGGTAGGTACCTAAGGGACACAAAAGTGAGAATGGAGTGACAAACTAAACAATGGAACCACCACCTCAGTGTACATTGAGCTTGTATGTAATTGGACTATGAAAATGGCAATGTGTGTAGAATTGACAACAATGACGCAGTTTTCAATTTCAGAATGTTGACCAGCACCATTAAATGGAGACCACCGGTCCTGTATATAGGCACAGGTGGAAGTGATGTAACTTAGCGAAAGGTGGTCTTGCACCGCCATGCTATTCCTCATTGGCTTTCATGGGGTTCAGTGTCCAATGAGGATCACAGGTGGCAGTGATGGTGTACACCGCTGCAGACGTGACCACCATTTTCTGTCTATGACCTCACTTGATTCCTGACTTTCCACAGGACAACACATCTACTGTGTGTGCCGTTGTGTGCTGCTGTGACCTGAGTCTGGAACCTGCCATGGCCGGTGTGACAGGGGAAAGGGCCCTGCCTTCACTTTAGAGGAGCTGGAGTGTCTGGTGGATGGGGTCCTACCCCTGTATGTACAGCTGTATGGGCCTCCAGACCAACAGGTGAGTATACCATGGGGATGATGCATGCAACAAGGTTGAATGGAGATGTGTGTGTGCTGGCAGTGTGTAATATGGGTGGGGGATATGGCTGGTGGTAGTGTACATGCAGGGCTCCTGGTGATGTGTGTGCCATTTGAGGGGAAATATTTCCTCTGTAGGTCAGAGCCCATCAGAAGAAGGGATTGTGGCGTGCCATCGCCAAGGACGTGCTGACCCTGGGGATCTTTAGCAGGCAGAGCACCCACTGCAGGAAACAGTGGGAGGACCTGACACGCTGGGCCCGGAAGACCACAGAGGCCCAGCTGGGGGTGGCCTTCCACGAAGGGAGGGTTGCCCATCGGAACCTGACCCCCCTGTTGGCCTGCATACTGGCAGTGGCCTACCCAGAGCTGGATGGGTGCTTGAGGGAAGCACAGCAGCCACAAGGGGATGAGTACAGTGTGTGTGTGTGTAACAATCATCTTTGTTGCCTGGCATGGGATCCTGGTGGTGGGTTTCAGTTAGTGGGTACTCAGACATTGCTGCGTGGTCCAGCTCAGGGTAAATGGGTGAATGGCAAAATCCCAGGAGGGGTGCAGCTGGCAGTGGTTGGCTCTCATCGAGCTGTGGTTCCTAGCCAATAGAATTCCAGTG
This sequence comes from Pleurodeles waltl, assembly GCF_031143425.1. NCBI lineage: Eukaryota > Metazoa > Chordata > Amphibia > Caudata > Salamandridae > Pleurodeles > Pleurodeles waltl. Next base: position 905,763,898 of record NC_090443.1, read on the forward strand.
TGGTGCATAGTGCTCAATCTTGATCCCTGTGTGTGATGGTAATTTGTATGCCACCTGTGGTGTTGGTGCTGTAATTGACCCAGTGCTCCCTTTTTCTCTCCCCCCACTATTTTCTTCTGTCATCCTGTCCATGTGTGCATTATCATCATCTGGCGGAGGTGCAGTGGCACCGGCTACTGAGGGAGCTGCAGCCCATGGGACTAGTAGGCAGAGTCCACTGACGCCAAGGGGACCAGTGGGACAGAGGGCGAGGGGAGCACCATGGCAGGGACAGGCGGTGAAAACACTGACTCTGATTCCTCCTCCGATGGAAGCTCCCTGGTGGTGGCGGACACCTCTGGAACCACCCCAGTTACAGGAACTGCCACCACCCCCGTACCAGCACCGCCCTCCCAGTAGACCCCCACCAAGTTGCCCGTGCCCACTCAACCAGGAGGGTGGGCATCTCCTTTGCCTCAGGCACCTCAGTCCCTGCCCCAGTCATCCCTGCTGCCCTCAGTGAGGAGGCTATTGACCTCCTGAGATCCATCTCTGTAGGTCAGTCAACCATAGTGAATGCCATCCAGGGGCTGGCATCCCAGATACAGCAATGCAATGCCTACCTGGAGGGCATCCATGGTGGGTTGGCGGCCCTACAGAGATCATTTCAGGCTCTGGCCTCCTCTCTGATGGCAGCCAGTGTCCCTGGTTCTACTGTCCCCCCTCCAACTACTACTTCCCAGTCCCAGTCTCCTCAACCTCAACCCAACCAATGCACACATACAGACAAGCATGCACCCACAACATCACACAAGAGTGGCACAGACAAACACAGGCAGCACACTTCATGCCACAAGCACTCACACAAACAACAGAAAGTTGCACACACAACATCCACTGCCTCCACTGTCTCCCCCTCTTCCTCCTCCCATACACTTACATCCGTACTCACACCTGCATGCACTGCATCAACAGCCACCACCACCATCACCAGATCATGCAACACACACACCTCACTTGCAGACACCTCCACAACATCCATCCACACATCCTGTTTGTCCTCTCCCACCCTGTCTGCCCCCCAAGAGACACAAACGCTCCCACTCAGACACCCAACAGCCATCCACCTCACAAATGCACACTGTCCATGCACCTACACCCAAGTCCAGCAGACGTAAACCTCCTACAGCCACTCCCTCTACCTCCACTCCCATCCCTCCTCCCACATCCCGCCCCAATGTCCTAAGAAGCTTTTGCTTGCCCAACTTGACCTTTTCCCTCCCCCTCCACCCCCGTCCTGCCCGTAAGACCAAAGTCCCAATGACCCAGTCCAGCACCTCAGCCAAACAGTTTGCCACTGCTCCCACCAAAAAATCAGCAGGTGGCACAAAGGGGCCCCTGAGTGTGACGGCAGCCACTCCTAGTAAGTGCACACCTCCGCCTCAAAAAGGAAGGACTCGGGGGCAAAACCCAAGGGACAGAGGACAGGGTCAGTGGAGGCACCTGCTAGACCTGGAGGCAAGGAAACCAGTCACATGTCAAAGGTCCGGGGGCATGTCACAAGAGGGAACACATGGATCCCCCTCCACCACTAAAGAAAGCCAAGGATCCCCCTTCACCACCAAATAAAGCCAAGGTTTCCTGTCCACCACCAAAGAAAGCCATGGAGCCACCTCCATCACCAAAGAAAGCCAAGGAGCCCCCTCCTCCAGCAGTGGGCAATGAGCCCTCTCCACCAGCAGAGACACCCAAGGAACCCCCTCCACCAACAGGGAACAAGAATCCCTCTCCACTAGCAGAGGCACCCCTGCGGCCCTCTCAACCAGAAGAGGCCAAGGAGCCCTCTCCACCAGCAGAGGCACATAAGGAGCCCCCTCCACCAGCTGAGGGCATGTAGCCCACCCTCCAGAGACTGTTGGGCTTGGAGCCCCCTTCAGAACCAGTAGACTGTTGGACAAGCAGCCCCCTCCAGAACCAGTGGGCATGTTACCCACGCCAGAGACTGTGGCCTTTCACTCCCCTCCAGAGACAGTTGGGCAAGGAGCCCCCTCCAGAACCAGTGGGCATGTTAACCACTCCAAAGATTGTGGCGTTTCACTCCCCTCCAGAGACAGTTGGGCAAGGAGCCCCCTCCAGATCCAGTGGGCATGTTACCCACTCCAGAGACTGTGGCCTTTCATTCCCCTCCAAAGATTGTTGGGCAAGGAGACCCCTCCAGAACCAGTGGTCATGTTGCCCACATCAGCTGAGGTGGCCCCCACACCCATTTCCCTCTGAGGTGTCTGCCCATTTCCAACATGATGCCCCTAAACAGTGGAGCACGGATTATGTCAGGAATCAAGTTGGGTCTTGGACTGTGCCCTGTGGCCATGAGGCCCTTTGGTACTTTGGACTGGATCTGGACATTGACGCCTGCATTTACATTTCATGTTTCATATATTATTAATGTAAGGATTTAGGGCTATACCACATACCTTTCAGTGACCTGCTCTACAGTGAATGCACATTAATATGGCTTTCAGTGCACCACTTTACATCAAAACTATTACTATTTTGATTAACACAATAAAAAAATTGTCAGATATAGATGATCACTGTGATGACAGGGGCAATGCTAAAATGTGTGCTACATCACAACCAACTCTTGTGAAAGAAGCAAACACTCTAAAGTTGATGTAGGCCATTCTGTGAGCCAGTTGCAGGACTGGTGCCTGTGGTGATGAGTTGAGGTTGGCTCCACTCCACAGCCAGCATCACTGCAATGTTTTGGGGTAGTTGCACTAATAGACTAAAGGCGAGATTAACCCACAGTGAGCTACTTTGAATCTGATGGCTGTTTGCTACTCTGCCCACAACCAGCTTCCAGTCTGTCTGGGGTGAAAGGTGTCATGTTGTCGAACGACCTCATCCTGCAATTTGGATAAAATGGCATCCTGAATGTCTTGGAATAGGAGCTCTTTGGAGGTAGACTGTGGTTACTTTGGGTTCACTCACTTCTTTTGGACCCACAACGTTTGATCTCAAGGATTTTCTTCTGCACATCTGTTTTTGAGTGTCTGCTTTGCCACCCGTTCTTTGTAGATTTCTGTCATGTCAACATAGTCTTGCTTATATTCCTTACTCCTTTTACTCAGTTGTCTGGGATGGTAGAAATGCGGTTTTAACACTTCCATATATAATGTGTTGCCCAAACTCCTGTGCTAAGGACAGGGGGATTGCAGACTGGAGAGTTTGTGATTTCAGTCTCAATTTCAGTAGTTCTGCCTAAGCCCATTCCATTTTCGAAGCTTTCTAGAGGTACCAGAAGTATTTGACCGTGTGTAGGATTGTAACTTCCCTCTATGTTAACAAGGACATTGTTTCCACTCGTACACTTTAAACACATAAATTATTGGTATTCAGTGTTTGTCTAATTAATTTGATAGAAACAAACTCAGACAACACACAAAATGCTTATAACCCTTTACCACTATCCAGCCCATAACCCTTAGTTACCCACACATCCCTTTATCACTACCCACCCCTAAACACTAAATTACCCATATCTCAATTTACCACAACCCATCCCTAAGTCGTAAATTCCCCCTTGCATACCTTTACTACTACCCACCCCTGAATCCTAATATTAACCTTAGCTCAATTTACCCTACCCTCTACATGCTCTGTATACACATTGAGTCTACCGTTTGTATTGTTATGTCTGTTTGGAAATAGATATGATATAATCTAGGGCTTGTAGGCTACCTCGGAAAGCGACAAAAATTGGGCCCACTGTGGCCCACCCGAATTCACCCTTGGCCTTTCGAGGTAGCGAACTGTGGGAGTCACTCTAAAAATGCAACCTTAAAACAATTGCAAAATTGTGAAGCAAACTCAACATTTGCTACATAGTATAATAGAAATCTACAATGGGCTGCACTCAATAACACAGCAACTATGGATGGGCAAAATAGTTCATATGAATGCAAAGTATGTGGAGTTTTTTTACATACACCGATGAAGGAAATTGAGGACAAAACCCATTGCATAAGTCTACTTCACAGGCAAACTAGAAGAAAACATGTATCTCTACAGCAAAATACAAAAAACATTGCTTGTTCCTGTGCCCTAAAGCCCCCAAACTGCAAAACAGTATGAGGCACGGACTGCCCATTGTATAAGTGAAAGGGCTGCTATTAGCCAATAGGACGATTCTAACACCAGAGACCCATCTAGATTGGTTTATGGCAGCCCATCTGAATTGCTGACAGTCTGCTGTTGCCAACCAATTCTGATTGGAGGCTGTTAGACCCTTCTAACTGGCGAATAGCACTCCAATCAGAATTTGTCCTTCCCAACTATCCTGTCACAGATTTTTCTGTGTCTGACAGGATGGGCAAGGAGGCAGCCTTGAAGCGGCTGCCTTCGGCCTTTTCTTTCTTCCACTGCAGATAACAGTGATCACTGAGCCCCTTCTGCTTACCAGGGAATGAAATGCATTTTTTTCAAACTAAAAGAAATATTGTATGCAATAGTGAGAGGCATATGACTATTGACAGCTCAGAATGACAGCCAGATCAGGTGAGAGACAATAGTATAAGAGGATATTCAGTAAGAGTGCTACTATATGCAGAGAATGATTAGGAGATATACAGGACATACACATTTGCTAGGGACTCCCTTTATAAGTTCATCAGTGGCATGTTGCCAAGCACAGTCAGTGTTCATACACCTAGTGGTGTCAGGGAGCTACAGTCTGCAGTAACCATGGCGTGGCAGTGTCATAATCCCTGCACCAATTCCTAAGCTCCATGATGACCCAGATGGGACATACACAATTTTACCAGCATGCCTTCCCGATTACAAGCCAAGGAATATGTATATGCAATTGGCAATATCAAAACTACAATTCGTGCATGGATAGGCCACATGCCCTGCAGCACTGCCCCCTCCATTAGCAATTTAGCATTCTTTCTCAGTCATTAACTCAACATATATATAGGAAGTGAAAGCACTCACCTTACACATAAAGTATGATCAGTGGCGGCCCGTCCTTTAGGGCGGAGGGGTCACACCCCCCCACCTTTTGCCCCTCATGAAGAGTGTCTGTCAGGCTGAACAAAGGTCAGCCTGACAGACCCTCTCCATATTCAGCTCAGGCAGCCAGGAGCAGACATGCGTGATTTGCGCAGACTCCTGGCTGCCTTAGCTTAACTTTGCTGGGCAGAGGAGGTCACAGCTCCTATGGGCGTGGCCTCCTCGGCTCACAAAGGTGCCTTGAGGCCCTCCCCTGGGTGATGAGGAAAGTGTCACCAACTGACACTCTCCCTGGGAGCTTCAGGTTTAAGCCCTGAAGTGCCCAGGGCGAGTGTCAATCAGTGACACTTTGTCACAGAGTGGGATGGGATCAGCAGTCTCACTGACCCCATCCCACTCTGTGACAAGGCTGGGACTGCTGCCTTCCCTTAGGTCAGCCAATGAGGGAAGGCAGCAGTCCCAACCCTCCTGGGACCTGGAGGCTGAAGGTAAGTGTGTGTGTGTGTATGTGTGTGATGTTTTAAATTGAATGTTTGGTGCACGCGTGCATGTTTGAGTGTTATGAGTGTTGTTAATGGATGTGCGTGTGTGCGTGCGTGTGTGTGTGAAATAATGAGTGTGCGATCTTTTAAAATGAATGTTTGGTGCGTGCGTGTATGTTTGAATGGCATGAGTGTTGTTAATGGATGTGCGTGCGTGCTTGTCTGTGTTTGAAAGAATGAGTGTGTGTGTGTGTGTGCGTGTGTGTGTGTGTCCCGCCCACCCCCCTCCCTCCTAAAGCTGCCGGCCGCCACTGAGTATGATACCACGAACAGAATCAATTACACAGATGCTTGATAGTCTGGGAGCACACATAATTGATAGTCTGGGAGCACACATAATTCATACAGATCAGCCACAGTGATATGCACAGCAGGAATCTATTAGATAGATATCTCCCTCCCATGAGCACAGATCTACTCACACACGCAGGTGCAAGATGATGTGTTGTGATGCACACAGCCGACATGTTTAAATCCTGATTCCAGGGCCACAACCAAGTAGGGTGTGACATAAAACATGACCACGAGACATGGTGTGAAATAATTGCATAAGGTGAGTCGTTCTGTCACAGATAACGGATGAGCTACTTTCAAAACAAGGGGGAAAGACCGAACTTGAAACCGACCCTTCCAAAACTAAATCCCAATTTCTCCCCCTTAATTCATGAGCATCTTACGTTAAACTGTAAACTTTGCACTTGTATCGCACACTACTCACCAGTTAGGGTCTCAAGGCGCTGTACACATACCACTGTGGAACCCCTCCTGGTTTTTCCCTGTGAGGGACCCACTCCTGGACAGGCCCAGGGTGAAGCCAGGCCTCCAAGCACTGTGAGGGCTGTTGTGGAGATTAAGCAAGCTATTGTCCAGAGTTAAACCCATTAATTAGATTAGGCACCAAGGCAGAACTATCTGGTCCAAGGGAATGGAGCCCAAAACCCACCACAGTGGGAATTGAACCCTGGTTCTTGGCCAGATTTTTGTATGAGGGTCTGCTGCTCTAACCATTGTGCCACACTTTTCCTGGTTAATTTGCTATCAAGTCTAACATTGCCTCATGCTCTTTCTAAAATATGTAATATCAAGTAAATTTACTAACACTGTTGGAAGGCACCTTAGGGCTATGGTGCCGAAGCGGATCAACCTGCACCACAAGTGTCAACGGCTCAAAAATAAAAAAACAGAAAAAAAACCTGCAGTAAGGTTTTGTCACCTATTATAAGCTCCAGAACACTGAGGTTGAGTCCATTTATATATGAATAACAAAGGGGTATATACAGAATTAATAAAAACAGATCCATAATTCCATGGCGAAATAAGGAGCTTGTGCTCTGGAAGAAATATACAAAATTACTGATAATGTTTAGTAGTGTGCACAACATCGAGTTTAGCTGGTGTACGTGTACTTTTTCTGTTATCCTTTGAGTTCCATCACGGTGTGTGTTTCAGAAAACGATGGGTAGTGGTAGGTATTTTATTCCATTTCTACTTCAATTCCTTCAAGGAATTGAATTGAATACAATACAGCAAGCAAGATGTACTAACGATGCTATTAATTGTATATTAATATGGATATGTGTTATGCCAACCACTTCTTATTTATGTGTGGTAAGTGTGCCAGTGTTATTAGGTTGCATTATGGTGGTCGTGCTGGTATTTTGTGGTGGTCGTGCTGGTATTTTGTGGTTTTAAATTGGCCAGGTGTGTCATTCACTTGGTCATGAATTAAATATCTTTGAAAGTCACCTTTATAGACACTTTTTAGTCTCTTAAGCACATATTTACAAGAAAATGATGCCACCTGACATCGCAAGCCAGCTTGCTGCACTGCGCCATGAGGAAAGTGCAGGGATGCATCGTATTTGCAGCAATACGATGCATCGCTGTACTTTCCTCTGCGCAGGCGCACAATTGGCTGCCTAGCGTCAACGCAGGCACTCTTGCACCATCGTGCAAAGGTGACTGTATTGCAGGGATGATTGTTTATGTGCGGGAAGGGACACCTTCCTGCACATAAACAATCATTAATGGTGTTTTCTTCCTTCTATTTGTGCTGTAGAATGCAGCACACATAGAAAAAGCAAAAGATGAGAAATAAAGGAATTTCTCCTCTTTGCAGCACTTTTACGCCACGCCTAGGGTGGTGGGGGAATCTGACGCATTCCCAGGTTTACGAACCTTGTATATTTGTGAATGTGTCAGATTCTATGGGTGTTGCGTGGGAAAACCTACAGGAACGCCCCTTTCATGCAGAGTTATGTGTGAAAGGGGGCCATATTTACAAGGCCTTGAAAAGCCAAGCAAGGTGGCTTTACGTGGCCTTGAAAATACATGCGGGCACACTGCACCGCCGGAGCGTCGCAAATGTGACGCTTCAGCTGCACTATTGTGCTGCATGGGCCTTGCAAATATGTCCCCCAGTGTTTGACGGAGGAGGTAAACCTTCAGAAATGGCAGTTCACCCACTAGAAATAGGGATACATGGGGTTTCCAACAGAGGAGACTCAGGTGATTAGTGAAAACTCTTGACTTGGTGGCCTTTCCACCACACAACAGCCAGGTCCTAGTGATGGCAGAGCCCTGTCCTACGCAGGACGCAGTAATCATCACTAGATTTCCCTGCAGGGAAAATCAAACAGTGACCAAGAGACAGGAAGAAAGGTTTGTTATATTGTTTTGTTTTTGAGAAAGAAACAGCCTGACTGCTAAGGTGGGTATTTCACAAAACGTCTTCACAAGGAGTAGCGGACCTACACTCTGCTGACCTGGCGGATATTTGACCCTACCACCACCCTCTAAAACAGCCTCTTTGTGCACCAGCCAGGCGGGTGGGCTTCTTCCTCATATCTCCTGAACCACCCTGAACCGTAGTACACAGTAGTTATGGTCTCATTTCCTTAGCAGAGACTTAAAAAAAATATCTAGAACTTTGGGTGACAAGAATTTTCACAATCAGCAAAGGGTGATTCACAATCCAATGCACTGAATGAAAAAATGCAATTCTCAAAAATCTGCTATGTGCAATTGATTTGCATTGTATATGTTACTGATGTTTTAACTTCCGTGGTACAACGCTTACGACGCTGGTTTTCGCAGAATGAAGCACTGGACGCTATGTACAAATATGCCAAGTGGCAGGTTGGCTGCGCTCTAGCAAGTCAAATATTTCTCCTGATAGTCTGAAGCCTGCCCAAACTACATCAAAATATGCCATAATAAGGAAGGAATATCACGGAACGCGATAGACTGACCTTATGTTGAAATATGTTATGATTCTATCCCGGACATAGTATGTGGTACTGTGGCGTTAGTGACACTCACGCGCACACCCCCACGCACGCACACACACACACACTTTGGCAATGGGCCACTGTGCCATGGGAACAATCAATATCGAAAACTCTGTAATGAATAGTGTTAAGGTAAACTCATTTATGAACTGATGAAATACAGACTCGGCACACACGGTGACGAGAGTAATGCCAGCTCACATTCAAGTGCTATGTTTGCCACCTTTGTATAATTAGAAATTACCATCTCAATTTGAATATTGACTAAACTATGATCGCGTTTTCAGATTATCAGCTTGACATCTAAACGGGGTAAAACTTAATGCAGTGAATTTACCACATTTGCAGAATGTTGGCTTGATGTATTCAAATACTTATTTTTTATGCTTTAACCTTGGTTAAAACTGCTGTTTTGAAGAGAAACTCATCCCACCGAAGCTGAAGCCTGAAATTTCCTTTTACAAACGTATATCAGACGTCTTTCATTTTTACATGTTCCTGTAGAACAGTTTGAATCCATTTTTTCACTGATAAAATGTAACGCATTTTTGACAGTGGCTATTAACTGTTAAATTGGATATGTCAAAATAATAATTACTTTTTTTAAATACTATTCCTCCGCAGTCTCTTGCATGGTATATCTCCATGCTAATCTGCCCTTAAACGATGAGTCTTCGAATCTTTTCAAATAATACATTATTTTTTATTACATTATAAATTATTTCCATTTTAGCTAATCAAATTTATGCATCACAGTCATTTCTCCGATTGCCCGAGGACTTCATTTCTTTCTTTCTTAACGGAAGAAATCATTTCACATAGGTAGTGCCTCATATGCAAAGATAGGTTATATCATATGGCCATTCGATGACTCAAATGTAAGTAGTGCTGTTTCAACTCCTTTGTTAATGGGAGGGGTAGAGTTCCTTTTGCTGTGCTCTGAGAGCAGTGTAGTCAAGAAACCACCTAGGTCAATGTCTGACCTAGAGGATAATCTGTCGATGTAAATTTCAGCATCTTGTGTCTGCTTTAAGGGGCGTCTAATCTAGATGCTCTCATCTCGGTCTCTTTCCTCATTGATCCTCATTGTGACCTCCGAAACTTTACGTTTTTTAAACTAAATTATCCACCCACTCTTCTTCCTAACTATATTATGAATTAGACCCGTACCACAAGTTTCATAGATGGTATTAGGTATTATTCCTTGAACACTGTGGCTCCTCTACAAAAGGCGCCATCTTGTCTCTGATGCAACTGGATCCAATAATGCCCTTCCAGATATAGTTGGTGTATGTTTTCTTGCTTAATAAAAGGTATTTCATTGGATTTCTAACTCATGGGGAAAGTTATATGACAGCTTTTGTATTTGCTCCATTTAATAACATGGCCTTTTCCAAAAGTAGCCATAATATTTGAAAGTATAAGTGTAAAAATATTTGGTTCATATAGCATATGTATCAGCTATTAGCGCTTGGAGCAGGACTGGCCTTCTATTCCATGTGACATTTCCAAGGTAGGATGGAGCCATTGGAGGTCAATTGTGAAATCTCAGGCCCTCTGATGGTGCCGCTGTCGTTTTCCTCTCGGGGACAGGAGTGGTGGTTGGGTGGGTGGCGTGAGGAGAGAGAGAGAGAAGGGATTCCAAGAAAGGAGATGTAATGGATGGATGGAAACAGAGGGCTAGAACAAGGATAGGATGGTGGGAGGGCTAGTTTGAGCATTTTTGCCAGGGCTGCTTCTAGATCCCCAGTCCGGCCCTGCTTGTAGGAAAACTCAAATTTCAATGCTTCCCTCATATGTACATAACTAGCATTTTGGTAAACATTCTAAAACAGTACTTGACATATTTGGCTATGATGTAGGTCTTCTGTGTGAAAAAGATGCACAAGTGGTAAGAGGTACATTGTCCTTGTATGCATATGCAAGACTTCGGCCACCGCCACTCACAACTAAAACATAGGAAATAAAAAGCATCCATTCGAACCTCTGCCCTATGCCTTAGTGCTGGCGTGTCAAAGCTACCTGTTTTAACATTTAAGCACTAAATCTAATGATACTGAGCATTATGTCTTGTCCTTAATGTTGTTTTGTTGCTACTTAAACAACGTGCAATTCCTCTGTTGGAAGCCCTTCTGCCATGGTAAAGTGTCCGTAAAGAAACCAGCTTTTACTTCTTTGAGACTAAGGCCGAGATTTCCAAACACTTTGGATTGGGTTTGTGTTACTTTTCTAATGCAAACCCAACACAAAGTGTTCAGGTGCGATTTATTATCCAATGCAAATCATAATTTACGTTGCATAGTAACCCAAAGTAACGTGAAGTTGTGCAGTGCACTGCCTTGTGTTCCTTTGCGACAGAGGGGCATTCCATGGAAGGTGCAAAGGCATTCCCATACAACAACCCATGTGTTTTGAAGCAAATCCCTATCACAAAGAACTGTAGACAGAGATGTACACCAAAATCCTACCCCTTCTAGAGGCAGAAGCAATGAGGAGAAATGAGGAGAAATTGTTTAATTTCCCCCTGGATTTTCACACTTTGCACTTGCACTGCATTGTACACCACACATATAAAGTGAGAAAAGCCTTAACACCTTGAAGCATAGGTTCTGTACTTGAAGTATTCTTTCCAGTACAAGATCTATGATTCAAACAATACACACACCCTTGCACTATGGAGGAAGGCTGTCTGCATTGGTGCATGGCTGCCTAAAGTGCACCAGCGCAAGGAGAAAGCAGAACTGTGCCTCATCTTAGAAGAAATTGCACTGTTCTGCTTTCTTCCTTTCATGTAATGCAGTGCAGCAAATTTGCTTGCTGCCCTGCACTGCACGACTTCTGGATAAATCTGGCCCTACATTGTTATCTTAGATGGAGCTCAAAAACAGATCCTCTGCCTTCCTGGTTATGTATCCAGTTTCCTACAAGGCATAAGTACTACATTCACAGCACATTAAAAAAATACAAGAATTGGAGCTACACTATCACTGTTTTTAGTTCACCGTCAAAGACGTTATCATAAACAAAAGAAGTGATAATTACAGAGGTTTAGAAAGGTAGATGACCTACAAGTGATCATGTGTAAGGTCTAGCCAGGTCAGTGATAAAAACTGAAAGGAAGATCACAGATTCTTTAGACCACACCACTGTAACCTAAATGTATTTGGCACACAAGTGGTTTGGTTTCAGACCCATCATCATGTGTAAATTTCCCACAAATTAACCTTGCATTGTTTGGTTTTGGCAGCTGAAGACAATATACCCTCAGCATGGATCAGAAAAGAGCCTACCTACAACCTTTAAGGGATCACTGCTCAACAGTATATCTGACATGGCAGCAAGGAGTAGTCGAGCCCCCCACACCCCACATACACTCCCAGGGGTATTGGAAGGGGCAAAAGTGATATCAATAGAGCTTAAACAGTGCAAGACCAATGATCCATTAGATGTCCTGATGGTACAATCTGAGTCTGTTTTCTGGTGCAACCTCCACACCACTGCCAGACTTCCCAAGGGAAATTCCTGATCCAGAATAAACTGCTGCTGATAATCTGAGTCCCTGGCAGCAATTCCAAAGAAATTGTGAAATATCCATCTGGAGAATCATGGGAATCTGAAACAAGTAAAGGTTAGTGGTGTCAGTCAAAGAGAACTACCCCAAGCATAGCTTCACTTGATCAAGAGTAGAATGAATAAAAAAAGGAGGCATCTGGGAGAGGCATGACCAATGGATCTCTCACAAGGAGGAGTGAGAGTAAGGCAGAAACAAGGACAAGATTCAGGCAAAGTAGGAATACCTAAGCATTAAATGTAGGAAAGCAAGAGCAGGGCTGGTCAATAGACGCCTCCTTAGAAAGTTGAATCTCAAACTGAGGAAGCAAGTGAGATACCACTCTTCTGTCGCCGTGCCTTTTTATAGGCTTTTCCCTGATTACTAATTAGTGCCAGGTGTACTGGCAGGGTGTGTGGGAGAAAAAGTGGGATGGTCTGACGCCTCATCCAAGGTAGCCTTTATGTTGTCATACTGGGGGGCAGCACTGCTTTTTGCAATACCCCAAGTTTAGCAAGTTGACTCTTTTGCTATACAACTTTGCTACCTTCAAGGAGGCTATGAGAAAGTTGTTATTAAAGCACACACACATGCATGAAGTGTTTAACGAGTTACTTAATCTAAAGCAAAACATTGTTTTGATCTGCTGAGTTTAGGAACCTCTATAGAAAAAGTTTATACTTCCCGTTGGGAAATCTGAAAGCACTAAGAATAGCATCAAACAAAAGATATAGGGCCTGATTTAGAGTTTGGTGGAGAGGGTTACTCCATCACAAACGTGACGGATATCCCATCCGCAGTATTATAATTTCATTATAGCTTATGGAACTTGCAGTATGGTGGACAGGAGTAACCCCTGCCCCAAATTCGAATCAGGCCCATAGTCTAGAATTGTGTGATTATGTAATTTTATTTATATCACCACAATAATACTCTTACAATCTACAGAGAGGAAATTGGATTTAGAGTTGTACCAATTCTAACATATAGAGTTGTAACAATTCTAACATATAGAGTTGTAACAATTATACAGCGTTTGGCTTAGAGTAGGATATTGCTTAATGGCGATATTGTTCATATCAGTGAAGATACTTACTCATGACAAACAAATTTGCCAAAAGGTCAAACTGAATGCTGGCTGTTACAGGTACCATGAATGTCCCTATTGTTATCCAATTGAGTGTTTTCTATATGATTTCCCCTTATAGCTAAAGTTAAAGGAGGATGTGGGGATTTCTGTCATGGACCTTTTCCGTATGCATTCATGTTAATTGTTAACTTTTTTACATTTGCAGGGTGTTATTGTCTATATGTCAGATCTTATTTGATTGGTAGCATGATTTTATGTCATGAGATATTTGATAACCCCTGGCAGAGACTGAGATATTCTTCTTAGTGTCAATGTACTGAATTGCCTCTTTGTGAAGAAAAATGAGAAATAATTGCACAGCGTTTGGAAGCGATGTTGCAAGAACACAAAAATCATACTAGATAGTGACAGGATAATGTCTAGATGCTAACTAGCATTTTCTGTAGCCATCATGATGCATCAGCAAGAACACTTTCCATGAAAACTCCCCACATGTGTGGTAGGTACCTCAAAATATAGTAGGGCAGAGCCTGCTAGGCTGGTAAAGATACTGCTCTACCAGATTCACAGCTAGACGGCTAGACGATATAACATAATTGAGCCTTGCTTAGACATGACCACTATAACTAAGGGTTCTAATATGGAGGAAACCCCACCACAGGTTGCAAAGAAACAAGAGGAACAATTATGGGGTGACCCTGTATTCTTGGGAAACTGGGTGGAAAATCTAAACAAAAAATGCAATAATTCCCTTGGAGAGAGCTTTAGGCCTTAGTTCTCCTCGCAGCACAAAAGCAAATTCAGATACAAACATACACTCAATTTTATTTGTACAACTGCATTCTTCTTGCTTGGATACAGCTTGAAAAAATCTCTCGATAATGCCTGTTTGGAGAAGTATTAATTCTCTCATATTCAGCACAGTCAATCAGATCAGCATCAGAACCGCTGATTCGAGCAGCACAAACAATGCCGTATACACCTGTATTGGCTCTATCAAGGGATCCTTACAAGCTGGATGCATCTTTGAGTAATGAGAATTTGCAACAATTCGGGTTGCACCTTACCTTATAAATGATACCTTCCCTAGAAGATTCGGAAGCAGTGACTTTGAGAAATCTTTTGCATATTGTATTTGGTATCACGGTGGCTACCATTCAGTATGTCCTGATGAAGACTCAGATGAAGTCGACATAGGGGGCTGAAATGTCAATGTATTGCACTGTTGACCCCCCCCCACTCTGCAGGGTCACCCCCAAACATTTTGTCTTTACCCGTTACTTGTTGCTGAATTTGTTTTTGCTACCCTTAGGACTCTGTGCACTTTACCACTGCTAACCAGTGCTAAAGAGCTTGTCCTCTCTCCTCTAAACATGATAGAATTGGCTTTTACTGGTGAATTAAATGCTACAAGTGGGCCTGCAGCACTTATTTGTGCAACTCACCGAAGTAGCCCTTTAGGCATATCCCAGGCCTACCATTGAAGCTTGTGTGTAGCTTTAAACGGCCATTCCAACCTGGCAAAATAAACCTCTTTATGAAAAGTTGGACCGCATCGGCAGGCCAGAATGAAGGTGCCCTACTGTTTTTGCCCTGAAGCTTCACAAATAAACAGACAACAAAATTGGATGTTTAATGATGAAAACTTCCATAATATATTATCCTCTAGTTGTGGTTGACAATTTATTTCCAGTCATAGTACTTCTCAATTTTCATAGCCCCAAATGTTGTGTCACACTTGTAGAGAGGAAACCATGAAACATTTAACACTTTGCCTTGTGATATAAATTGATCACATGACCCAATGCATTTTGGGTAGAAACACTTTGTCTGGGGTAACTGTGAGTGAAACCAGAAACAAATGAGGTCAAAAGCTGGTCAATATGTCAGGAGAACACAAGAATAAAAAAAGGAAAGCTTTCTCCCAGAAGCAAAGACATGAAGGAAATAAATTAGCCATATACCAAGAGAAGGGCCCAGGTGAATAGTCTCATCAGTTGGTGCCTTCTGTGCAGATGATCAAGGTGTAGACAGACATGTGACCATGTGGATATTCCATGCATATAAACAACACGAGTTAGCAGTGTAATGCAAGAAAAGAAGAACTAGAAATGGAATATTATCACCTGAGACACAGATATAAGTGCAGCCAAGATACAAAACCCAAGATTTGAAAACACAGTATTTAAAGAGATCATGCTGCCTTGTGCTCAAACGTGCCCCCATATTATCCAGAAAACTCCAACTCCCAACATGTATCAGCTAAAATGGTACATCTCTAAAAACCCTTCCATTTGTATCATCGATGAATCATTCTAACGTATTAGCCAAGGTACACAAGCTTACGCCAAACCATGCCGTATATGTTGGTAGATACCATGTCAATATGTAAACTGCGACAAAAATACAGTTTGAGAATAAACTATCAAACAACCATCCATGCCATGAGGAGTGAGTGTGTACTAGCAATACAATACCTCTGGATTAAAAGTGGTCACAATGGCAACAGTGATACTAAATATAAGTAAAATGGCTGTAATATTGTTCAACTCGTGGACCACCCCAATGCTGGGAGTGTGCCCCCCGAAAATATATAGTCAAGACACCTGCTACAAACAAAAAAGATAAACCAAATAAAAAAATAATGCCTCTGCCCGAACAACTTTCCAAGATGGCATTTTACTACCTACAATAACAGGCTGTAGGAAGCACCTTTAAGTAGCTTGTCAGCAATTCAATGGTTTTGGCCACCAGAGACGAAAACTATAACAAAAATAACAGTGAATGGTGGTCGAAACACTCCTGAATAACTTAGAAGTCAAAGCACTTAACCACTTTCGATGTGACTTAGAAAAAGTACCTCAACTGTATTTGAGCCTTCTGTGAAAATCCTCAAAACTGACTGAAAGGAGTGACAATATCTCACCACCACTCCCACTGTGAGTTAAAAGCCGACGCGTACACTGTGAAACGATTGTGTAAAAATCGAGGACAGTCCCATGCCCCAAGAGGAAACCGCAAGGCATAATTAAGGCATATATGTGCAATCAATAATACCGCCTTGGATAACTGGGTGTCCCAGTCACGAAAAAAAATACGTATTTTCTGTGGTAAAACAGAAAACACTAGACCATAATGGTCCTTGTTTCATATATCGGCCCCACATTGACTACAGGTCTCAAAGTGTACAAACAATTCTCCAAGCAAAGATCATACATATGAGCATAGTTTTACTCAGTCAAACACCTGTCGGACTACAGCACAGCATTGATGTGCTCTATACATACATAACAATGCAAGGTCTGGAACTGAACTTGAGTAAATCTAAGGTTGTCCGCTTAGTCGATAAGAAGTTTAAATCTGCTTCATGGTTCATAAATAGAACCCGGGTGGAGGCTGCCCCCACATACAAATATTTGGGATTTACTATGGATCACCTTTTGACTTTCAAGCCACAGCTGGCTGTTGCTCAAGCTAAAGCCATCTTGACCTATGGCTTTAAAGTACCGAAACAAAAATTGAGCTGCCTGTCGTACACTCACTTGCTCTCTATCATGGCAGCACGGCTAATGCCGACCGTCACATATGGAGCCGAAATCATGCTGGGGAAGGAGGCAGTTTTCTTCAACCAAGTCCAGACGAAGGCTTACAAAACGGTTTTCCAGATACCACGACCAGCATCTCCAGCCCAGGTCCGCCTAGAATTGGGTCTGAAAAACCACGAATTTCAGCGTAAATGTGCCTTCACCAAGTTATGCTGGAGAATGCACTCAGCAAGGATCGGTACCTTAAATAACTTATGTTGGTTGGAAATTGAGGAGCAACAGCGTCAAAACGATAAAGCCACCTGGGGTCATCATTTAAACAACTGTATTTAAGCACTAGATTTGCTAGAAGCCTGGTAGCAGAACCTGAGCAAAATAGAGTTTTATCGGAAGGCAAATGCTGCCACTAAGATTAAGGCCCATATTTATACTTTTTTAGCGCCACATTTGCGTTGCTTTTTTACGCAAAAACGGCGCAAACTTACAAAATACAATTGTATTTTGCAAGTTTGCGCCGCTTTTGAGTAAAAAAATGACGCTAATGCAGTGCAAAAAAAGTATAAATATGGGCCTAAATCTTTTATTTCTGACAAACATAAACCGGCAAGAAGACAGCATGCCTGGACTGTAATAACATTGTATAAAACATTACGGGCCCAGGAATATATAGCAGCATCCTTCAACCAGTCACTGAAACATCAGTTCATGCTTTTTCGATTTGGGCTGATGGAAACAAAAGATATGGGCCCTCATCACGGCCTTGGCGGGTGGCTACACCCCGCCGCGGCCATTTGGAGATCCCCACTGGGCCGCAGCACAGGAGCCGGCTCCAAATGGAGCCAGCGGTGTTGAGGCCGTGCGACGGGTGCAGTTGCACCTGTCGTGCTTTTCACTGTCTGCTATGCAGACAGTGAAAAGCTGCACGGGGCCTGTCAGGGGGCCCGCGACTCCCCGTACCGCCAGCCTTTTCCTGGCGGTTCAAACCACTAGGAAAAGGCTGGCGGTAGGGGGACTCGTAATCCCCTGGGCAGCGCTGCCCTGGCGGATTACTACCGCCGGGGCCATTGTGGCGGGAAACCGCCGGCCCCGGAGGTGCAACCACAGCGCTTCCGCCGCCGTCGTAATGGCCTGGGAAGCACCCCCAGCCTGTTGGCGGTGCTTCCGTCATAACAGCCCTTGCGGTCTTGTACCCCCATGGTCTCTTCATGGAAACAGCAAGATCCAACACATTCCTGTCGACTATGTGGGTTCTAAGACACGAGTCATTACAACACATCTTTTGCGTTGAATATACGCTCATGGAGGCCGGCAGTCATCAGTTGGCTTAGTGGTCTCTTAATTCCATTTTCTTGTCGAAGGACCAAATTCATGGTACAGGCCCAGAAAGAATTAGTGAATAAAGTTTAGCAAGCCGAGAGTGCACGGTTTACCAATTAATGTTAGAAAAGCTCCCAAATGGTTATCTCCAGCCAACAAATATGTCACAGGTATAACCTAGCGTTAATTACTTCAGGATATTCCCTGAGTCTCACTTTTAGTAACCAGGACGCAAAGTAGTTTTAACAAGGGAGTAAGAAAATCCTAAATTTAAGATCAAGAGTAATGTTGAAATCAGTGGAGCAGGCTTTAGTCAGGTACAATTATTATGATGATAAGATCCGTTTTAAACAAATGTTTTTAGGAGTTTCTACTTAATATAGTGAGTATGTTAGGTATTTATGTATGTCTGAATTTGCGAAGGTTTTAACTAAATGTGTCAATAGACTTAAACTTTCAAACTTTCATAAATATGAGCATAAATAACATGTGGCAACAACATTAGCAACCACATTGGCTGATACATAATTATCCTGCAAAATCGACAATTTCAAGAGCATTACTGTGTAACAAACAAATAACATAAAATAAGACATTGTTGAATTACCCCAACACTGTGAAAATTGCTTCATGTGTATGCCTCTGTAGGGTTACTAGAACAGCTTGTTTAGATAAAAATATTCATGACATGATCTCAATAAGTACTAGCAAAACAAATTGCTAACTGTATATTGCTGATAGTTCTACAACAAAGCATTACATAGCATCAAAGTTGGCAAATTAAACAATGTCTAGTATAAAATGTAACAATAAGCATAAAATTACTAATCTTCATCAAATCTGCCCACAAGAACAAACAGCTCAGTTACGGTCCGACAGTGTGCCTGATACTATGCATGTAGGCAGTTCAACTGCTGTTTTGTTCTCAGAGAGTGGGCCTTTACACAACCCTTCTTCGCTCACCTCCATAGTGTGGGAAGCTATTATCGCCATGTATCGTGAGGGGGAGCTAAATCATACTAATTCTACCCCACATTCCCCTGACAAGACTTTTAAGGGTCCTACAGAGGAGGCCAATAGAAGCATCAACAATTCTGCTGGGCCAGACTGAATAGATGTTTGGGGAGTACTATTAAATACCCTGCAACTGACAGTTGAAGCTCTTAATTATCAGTCTACAAAAATGGGCACTCAGATCAAATTGCTAAATACATTGGCTGTCTTCACGTCAGGGATCGATGCCAAAATTGCCAACCTTTACAACGCAATAATCAAAGCTCAAAAGGTGGCAGAAATTATGACACCGGTTGGTCCCTCTGCCGGCCCCCCTATCTTGAACAAACTGAAAAGCCCTTCCAAGTATGCTGGGTAGCGTCCTTAAAAATCTATGGACCTCCTTGAATTTATCAGTCTCGATAAGTGATTCTGTAACAGAGATCATTACTTGCTAGCACCTCAAACAAGCCAAGAGACAGCTCCACAGGCTCCGCCGTTATTAGCAGTCACCCAGAACTTAGTGGGAGTCCCTTGCAGAAGCACCACAGTCTCACAGCCCTCATACCACTCTGGCTTCTGGCCCTGACGGGGATCGCAATACCTGCCCTTTGGTCTCAAGCCAAACCTCAGTATCAGACGTAAAGAACAAAAACATAGAGTTTAAACCAAAGTGAAGAAAACAATCTGTTCTTTCTTCAGCAATCAGATCACTCCAAATTACACGACCAAGCCAGCAAAGAGGCGCTGGAGAGGGACCCAGACTGTATTGAAAACAACTTACAGAGCCCCATTCAGGATCTCATAAGTATTAGCCCAACACAACTCCAGGAGGCAGCTGTGACAGGACCCCAAAACCATGTGACCACAACACCCCAACAGGTTTTAGTAGACCCCATAAAATCTATTGGACATTTAAAAAAAGATTCACCAAGAAAGAGGGCTTTCTTTTCAAACAGCACTCTTTCAGACAGACCTCCTTTTGTGAGCTGGGGAGCAGTGGCAGTTCAGGTTGCTGATCAGATAAAAATAATGTACACAGTTGCATCTGCATGAGTCCCAGATGCCCTTGGAGGTGTTAATTCAGAGCACCAGGTCTCCTGTAATAGAGATAAACTAACACCAGCCGAACGTGCAACCGAGACTTTAACTTCAGTCATCAATGTTACAAAGCCACAGGCCCTGCCAAGTTCTTTATCTAAGCCACAAATAACTTTTTCCACTACTTTTTCCACTACGTACACTAGTCTGGTTGTTCTGATGTATCTTGGATATAAGTCTGAGAGGCCCACATGATGTACTCAACTGTGGCAACATCCTTCACCTATTGAACCAAATAACAGGGACTGAAAACTTGTCCACAGTTGACATAGCCTCGGGTCAGTTTCTTCCACCCTGCCAAGCTCGCAGAAATGAGATTTGTAAGGTGGCCTGGGCTTCCAAAATATATACCAACCTGGTTCTGGGAGGAGCAGGAGTCTTAAAAAACTGGGGTATTTAGGTTACCCATAATATTGAATCAGCATACCCTGATATTCTACTAACTCAAACAGCTAACCCAGTGCTTACCTCTCCCAACATTGTTCCAATCTCAATTTTAAGACGTGCCCGAAGCAAGTCACCATCACTTTTGGTTCAGCAAGGTGCCCCACAACCACCACAAGGAGCCGGGGGCCTCCTTCATTCTGACAAAATGGAGTTGGCTTCCAGGCACCCTGAACAAGCCATTAGAACAAGTATGAATAACCAACTTGGCAATTGCCTTTTCCGGATATCCAGAGACGCTAGACGTCTGTTGTTGGAATATCAACCGTTTGCTTGACAAGCTGGCAGACTAGGATACACCGAACTATTTACTCTCAATTCAAATAATTATGTTGCAGGAAACATGGGCTGATATAGCTCCGATGATCCCAGGGTACATCATCTACACTGTTCCAACTTTAAAAAGAGCTCATTACGGCCACCCAAGCAGGTATCCCCATCACCAATATTTATGCTGCCATTCAAGAGACCCACTCGATGGGTCCAACTACTTGGAATAATTTACTAACAGTTGTATTCTCCCAGACTCAGGACATCCGAAGACTCAATCTAGCTTTTATCAACATTTACATTCTACCAAAGAAGGAGTTCAAATTGGCAGCCACTGAACATCTGACTAAGGAGGTTGCCGAGTTGCAGGATGGCCCTTCCTCATGTGAAATAATACTCTATGGGAACTTCAATATGCATCTCCTGGGTACAGAACATGATGAAGAAGCCTTGGTAGTTCAGAATGCCTTCTTGCAGATTTCTGACCAAGCTCAAAGTCACGTTTTTAGAGTTGAGAAACTTTGTAGGTCATTCATTGGCCAAATGGAACTCATGAATTTGTGATCTCTCAATGGCCATTTTCACACAGATCCGTCGCCGTCTTATTCCTTTTATAATCAGAAGGCGCGCACACTAATTGACTTCACAGTCCTTTCATCTCCCCTGTTTCATCTAGTCTCCAGTTTTTAGATCACCATAAGAAGTGAAAGTGACCACCTACCACAAGCATTACACCTGGCCTCGGACATGAATCTCTACGAGTCAACTGATGCACTACAAAGTGTCACACATACAACAAATGGAAAGAAGCTCAAATGGTCAACAGGCACAATAGTTGGCGTATTGGAGAAGGCAAAATGTATGGTGGGTAACAATCCAGGATAGCGCAAGCTCTGCACAAACAGCCTGGGAGCTATTTGTGAAAGAGTTGTGGAAAACTATCCACGTCAGGTTTTACATCGAGGCATGATAACAACCCCCCGGGCTGCTGAAAGACTGAAAATCAAGGCACTAAATTGGAGCTTCAACCACGCCCTACAACAATATGAATGAAATTCTAGTGACGCCGCACTAAGGAAGAACCTAACTATGGCCAGAGAAGAGTATAGAAATCATCTGTGAGGATTGAAAAGAGAAGCTGCAGCCAATTTATCGATTAAGCTCCTAAGTGACCTTAAGGGAAACAGTCACCCAAGGTTCTGGAAGCATGTGAATAGCTTAAATAATCAATAATCTATTGCAATCAAAGGCCCCAGCAAATATCTCTGAAAGTGTTGTGGTATCAGTTCCTAACTCAGCACTTTGGCTGCCCAAGCAACCATATCAAAATACAAATTTTATTGTCCAGAAGGCTAAGGCAATCCAGATGTAACAACTCCATGCATGTCACCCATTTGAGCAGAGGCAATCGCACAGTGTATATCTAAAATCCGAAAAGATGGAGCTACAAGACCTAACGGTATTCCAGTAGCTCTTTTAAAGAGGATACAGCGCTCTTGTCCACCCATTTGGAAACAGTCTACGAAAGCATAACATTATCTAAATCAATCCCTTACTCATGGAAAGGCTCAATCCTCACTCCAGTATTTAAAAAGGGTGCAGTGAATGATGCAGCCAGCTATAGGCTAATAGCCCTCCTGGACGTTGAGTCAAAAAAGTTTTGCAGGTTGCCCTCTGGAGGAATAAACTGGGTTTTCTAAAGGTGTAGGTACATCTTTCAACTTATTGGCTACATCTCTAATGTTTGACTGCAGAGGAATCATGAAGCAACCTCTACATTTGTCATTCATAGACTACAAGGCCGCTTTTGACCGAGTAGACAGAGGCAAACTGTGGTCTACATTAGCCAACTGGGGCATTGCCAGCCACCTGCTTAGGGCAAAAATTCTTCTTCATATGGGAACATGGGTGAGGATTAAGCTTGGGGATGGTTCTTACCTTTTGAGAAAGATTTCAATTTATCAAGGTCTACGACGGGGGGGGTGTTAACCCCAACCCTTTTTAATCTCTTTCTAGCTGACCTACCGACCACCTAAGCACAAGTTAATTCTCATGCACCAAAACTGGGGATCACCCCATTGCCATGCCTGATGTACTCAGATGACCTAATACTCCTTAGCCGAACAAAAGTTGGATATCAAAGGCTTTTGAACATCACAGCTGAATACTCCACTGCCAATGCCCTGACTATTAATTTGAAAAAATCAAAAACTATGTCCCTTAGAAAGCCTCAACGGTAGTCAAATTTGTGGTGTTTGGGGGCTGACAAAATGGAAGACAAGCAGGAATACAAGTACCTGGGGGTCCTCCTAAATAGTAAGGGTACTTACAAACCACGTCTGGAGCAGATACAATGAAAATCTCTTTCCCTTACAGTAGCATTCAAGCGCATTAAAGCAACCAAAAATTCGTCAACTTATTTCCCCCTGCTGAAAATATTCCAGGAAAAGCTCATTATCACCATCACCTATGGTAGTGAAACCTTAAGGGTAGAGATGGGCTCCCCTGGAGGAAGTCATCACCAGGTTGTTTAAATCATTGTTTGCTTTAACAGCTAATACATCACCATCCCAGGTACACCTCAAATTTGGTTTAATCAGGCAATCAATAGCGAGGGAGAATGCATTTACCAAATTGTGCTATAAACTAAAAAGGTAAGCGCCGCTACATTAGACTCCTTCCTTTGGCTAGAAATGAATGGGTGAAACCACTCTCCAACCAGGACCTATCTTGACAGCTCCTTGGCATCATGAGGCATTTTGGACTAATGGAAATCTTTCAGTTCCTGTCATCAAATAAAGTAACAGTCAACAAAAATGTGAAGATCTGTTCGCTATTAGCAGATAAGGAGCTATTTGCTAGGCGGCAGCCTAGCGGGAATCTTTTAATAACTCCAGCAGAGTGGTCACCACGAAGGCGGTGGCCACCTGTCAGGAGTTTGGCGGATGGACTTTCCCATCAGCCAAACTCAAATTGAAGGGCTTAGGGGCATATCTACACTCCGTCTGCACCGAATGTGCGTCAAAAATTTTGACGCACATTCAGAGCAAACCTTACCCCGTATTCAAACTTTGACGCCCGAGCCAGCGGATGACAAAAGTCCGCCGTGTGCGTCATTTTTTGGATGCGGCAACCCGCCTTGCGTTAATTATATGGAAGGTAGGTGTTCCCGTCCCAAAAATGACTTAAACGGCTGTGCGTCGTATTTATGCTTTCGGGCAAAAGTGACGCACGGCCGGGAGGCGGAGCTGGAAAATGACGCACAGCCCGATTTGCGTCAAAATTTAATGCCTGGGTCAGGGCAGGCGTTAAAATGGGGCAAACACACCTGTATTTAATCAGAACACACAGAAGCAACAGCAGAGCAGCAGAGCAGCAAAAGGGAGACATGGAGGTGATTCTTATCCAGCGTGCACGCAGACGCAGAGCCCAGCAGCTACAACAGCAGCTACCACAACACCAGCAGGGACCCCAAAGGCAACGCAGAAGGCAGGAGACGATATTCTGCCCCAGAACAACCCTTCATGGCCTCAGGGAACATAACATCATCCAGAGATACAGGTTGAACTGGCAGGCCATTCAGCAGCTGCTACGAAACATTGAGCCGCAGTTGGCACCCACTTTGCTGACACCCCGCACCATCCCAACAGAAACCAAGCTGCTTGCCGTACTTCACATTCTGGCAAGTGGCTCTTTTCAAACAACTGGTGCCCTGGTTGCCGGAATATCACAACCATCATTCTCTGCCTTTTTGCCCAAAGTACTGGATGCCATCATTGGACTTACACCCGCTACATTTGCTTCCCTAACACACTGCAGAAGCAGAAGGAAACAAAACAGGGATTCTACCTCATTAGTGGCTTCCCACACGTCCTTGATGCAATCGACTGCACACATGTACGCCTTGTGCCACCTGCTGCAACTGAACACTTCTACCGCAACAGGAAGCACACACATTCCATCAATGTGCAGGCCAATGTCGATCACCAAGGATTGATCACCAACATCGTGGCTAAATATCCTGGGAGTGTCCATGACTCATTCATTTTCCATCACTGCACCATCAATTAACACTTCCAGGATGGACGGTATGGCAATGGTCTACTTGTTGGTAAGTACAAAAACCTACTTATATACACACTGCACAGCAACCCTCTAGGACACACAACACATTCTCCACAACAGCAACATGTCAACAGGAACACACTGAGGTCGTGACACCACTAGGCATGTTTCTTAGGTCACCATTGAACCTGTCACACATCTGAAGTTCGTGTACATTCTAATGCTAAGACGTCAAATATCACAACGTGTGGAGTGGGTTGCCTAAATGTCACCTTGCAAATTGTAAGTGTCCCAATGACGTTTACATTAATCCATTGCATAAGTCTAAATGTATGGGATGTCCAGGGTTCATTGATATGAACATGTTAACAACACTGTCAAAATGAATCTGTGTATGGAACTATCATCTCACCCGCAGTGAAGACCCAGGGACACCTGTATCACAAGTCACAATGCTAGGGAGGGCACACTGTACTGCAAATCCCAAAACATACTGCTGACAACCGGTCAGCAGGCAAACACTCTTTCAGCCAAGGAAACAACACAATGCAGATGGTACATCCTACAAGCCTAGGATGCGACATAATAACACAAAAGAGTCACAGACAACACAAGACAACTACTGCCATGAAAGGTCATTTCAATAGGGCTAGCTACATCAACATGATCCCGTTCATTTTCTCTTGCAGCTGATCAGGGGTATGTAATCCAGCCAAGGATAATGACACCTATTGGCAACCCGAGTACTGCAGCAGAGCGTGTCTACAATGACGCAAATAGGAGGACACGCACCATAATTGAGAGGACCTTCGGCATCCTCAAGTCAAGGTTCCGGTGCCTCGACATCACTGGTGGTAGCCTCCTATATTCCCCAGAGATGGTCTGTAAGATCATCCTAACATGTGCTATTCTGCACAACATTTGCATAAAAAGCAAAATTCCACACCTGGAACCCGAGCCACACATGCCTGAAGAGGAGGAAGAGGAGGATGGTGGCCTGCAACATGAGGGGGAACAACAGAACACGGCCGCTGGTTTACGCAGGCGGCAACATATCATGAACAATTTATTTTAAATATAATCACCATCACCACTTTATAAACTAATTTAAATAAACACCTATAATAATCACCATATCATTGTTTGGCTATTCATTTTTGCACACCTTCATCTCTAACTATCAGATTAAGAGTGTTGCCTCATGGAGCATTGCTGATATACCGATTAGGACACTGAAAATCCCAGAGCTAATGTGATGCATATCATACAATGGTCACATACACACACACTGTAAATTACATATATCATGTACATTTCTCCTTTGAAGGCCAATAGCAGAGGACCACACCTATTTCACACATACATGTTGAAATCATGGTCCAACGCAGCATATGGCACACAACTAAGACACCATCACTCAATAAGGGGAAAACAAGCCTCATACATGAGGCAGTTGATGAGCTTTTGCATCAGTAACAGGAATGGCTGACCAGACCCTTGACAGCAGTAAGTCCAACTGCATTCAATATTTGCAAGGACTATCTGTGACCAGAGTTCCATAGAAGCAGTACATAGACAGCACAAGTGCCACACATATGAGCAGCATTGCGCACATGACATTCCATGTACATGTCAGCCCATTTCCTAACTCCTGACACACCCATGCACCTAAACACAACTCACCTGTCTGAAGAGGTCCCTGGAATACTAAGATGTGTACCCTGATAGTCCCTTCTCTACACACACAGATTGTCAATAGCAATCCAGTGTGCTACACCCTTTCCTATGGTATGCCATTGTCATAGAACATCTGACTGCATGGACGGCAGGTCAATTAATACACTGGCTTCTAGTTTCCAAGCCCTGTTAGCACCTGTAGATTGCTTCCCGTGTGAAAATGTCTGTTGGCCATTAGAATGCAAATCTCACCTACAGGGCTTGTGAGAAACAGATGCAGCCCACACCTGTGATCACCTCCATGCACACCACCCATTTCAACAAGCACTGCCCCTGCTGATGCCTGGCACAGCATAGGAGTTGCCATTTTGTCAAAAACACCGTTAAGCATTGATACTAATTAAGCCGTGTAACACAGCCCTTGGGTTCATTTGTCACCTTCAAAAACACAGGACATACACAGTTTGACATGTCAACTGTCTAGTTCGTCCTCCAAACAGTCTTAGTCAGACCACTGATTATGTAACTTGTCAAATTGCTGGATCCTGATTCACCCTGCATTCTGTCAGTCTGACTGGCATCTGTCTGTGCATCACACTAAAGTATCCCTGTGTCTACATATGTTCCACACTTGCGTTAGCAAACCTCTCATTCATCAGGGGGTATTTGGGCATGTGCTTCTTCAATGCATACCCAAATACATTGTATAGCATCATCTGCCTTTTAACTGTACCATATGAGTTAAATCCTCTGTAAAAAACAAAATTCATGGCCCATCCCTTGTCTGGGTCTCATTTATGCATGAATGACAAAGTGTGACAGTGTCCCAGGGCCGTATGCAGGGATTGGGTCCGGGGCCTTCAGCAGAACCAGCAACCTCTGACAATGTCCATGAAAAATCCACACATGTTGCCACCCTGACAGTTCACACACAGAATTACATTGCTCACAACATATTGATGAGCCGTGTGTGGTGAATAGCTGTGAGAATAATCAGCACAGAGGCTATGATGTTCCCAAATGCAGTGGGAATTGCATAGGCTAACCTGTGTACAAATGTTGTAATGACACCTGCCGGAACATGACACCTGAGACATTATCTCACTCAGCACACCAAGGTTGCCCTGTTGACTGTCTCATTACATGTCTTTAGTGACAGGGTGGGACCATCCCCATGTAGGTTCTCATGTCCACATCCACTTTACTCACATTGTTCAACAAAGGATACTCAGTAGATACAGGAATAGCTGCCACTGACTGATGATTAGTCCTGGACCGAACTGTGACAAATTACACCCCAAAAAATATACAGGATCAACATTGGACCACACACATGAACAAGACACCTATGTGCAATTGATCACTGGAAATATATGGACACGTGCTGCCTCATCTGCTGGTCCACCACAGCCACTTGAGAGTTGTGGCTCAGTTATATGACCTCAACTGTGGTGTCATCATACATTTGTGATTCACCTTTGTCTGTCTGGGCAAACAACATGGTACCCACTTCCTCAATGCATGTGTATGACTCACTGTGGGATTCACCAACTAGCGCCTAGGAAGCTGTTACCAAAACTCTAGGACATAAGATGTTGAAAATGTGGACCATTGACATGAACAAGCATCTGCCATCTATCTGGTGCATGCTTTGTCATATGTGGTGTCTACGTTACCATAAATCTTGGAAGTCCACATTACGGATGTTGCTACATGTATGACTAACACATGTCCTCTCTCATTTCCATAATGACTTGCATCTAAGGTTTGGACACATGGACGTCACATTCATACAAGCATATGTGCAATAATGCATCATGTGAGACACACACACTTGGTCAACAAATACATTAGTTGCCACAGCACACACATTGAGCCAAAGGCATTTAGGTATTGTACATATGTGCGTCACATTGCTATCCTCTCCTGATGCCAAACATGCCCAATTTGTGCAATACATATATGTAGGCCACACATATGGCCATCTAGTCCGACAAAATACTGTGAAGGAAGTAGCGGATCATGGTCCGCTGCAGTATGATGTCACACAAGTGAACATACACCATCAACACCATAGTGGGTGCCATCAGGCTATCTCTGATGTGTCCCAAATGTAACATAACATAAAAACAGAAAAAAAGCCCAAAACCAGTTCATGCACTGAAATTTTGACGTTGCTAGCATTATACGTCATTTTTTGTACACCAATACAGAATTCGCGTCATTTCTTTTGATGCACAGGAGTGAAAATTAGGCCGCATCCAGATAATTGTACAGGCTATTTACTATTATTTGGATGCAAGCTAATTTTCACTCCTGTGCGTCAAAAAAAATTACGCACAAACTGTATGCGTGAAAAAAATATGACGCATAACGCGAAAAAGGGCGGACATTTTATTCAGGAAGTGATGTAATAGGATATCCTGTTTACAGATCATGCACAGTGGGTGTACTTTCACTTTGCAGTCTATGATTCTTCTAGACTGTGTGGCTGTGTAGAGAGTGGTGTCCATTGATTTTGTGCTTTTGTATCCTGTGTGCTGTCTCTATTGTCAATTTGTGAAATAAATATTGTTGGTGTATACTGTCCTACTGTATTTTGTGTACATTTGTGAATTTTTCTAGTGTTTTTGTTGTTTGTAGGAGTCTGTTGTGGGTAGTGGTAGTTTGGGGATAGTTGGGCTCTTTTAGTGGTTAAGTTTACTTTTCTTCTGTATTTGTACCCCTACTTTCCCCCTTTTCCCCTTTCTATTTCTTTAACCCCTATTCCCTTTCACATTTCTACAATGTCTGGTAGGCCACGTCTTGGCAGGATGGGTGAAGAGGAGTTGGGGGGCTTCATATGGCTTGTTTGCCATTTCTTGCCACTGATGATTGAGGCAGGGGTCAGGGTGATACAGGGGTATCACACTGAGGCGCGCAGAATCCGGTGGGGAAAGGTGCTGCATCACCTGCAGCGTGTGTATGCCAGCCAGAGGAGTGACCACCAGCTGAAGCACCGGTGGGCTGACCTCATCACCAGGGAGCAGGATCTCTTGGACCACCTGGGCATCGTGACTGGTGGGACTGTTGGTGAGTACTAATCATGTAAATGTGCACGATTAAATGCTCTGTAGTGACATCAGATGATTTGTACAATGTCTGCCAGCTAAGTTGCTGACTGTGTGTAATGCTGGGGAAACATACTGGGTAATTGATGCACTATGGGAAGGATCACAATTGCTAGCTGTCAGCACGTGCTCAGCAAACTTACAGGATACTTTTCCGTGAAGTAAATTGGTGCTGCCTTTGAGTCAGACAACCAAACAAAATAGGAGCCAATCATGTTTATATAGGCCACATTTGCCAGAGAAGTAAAGATGTACCAACATATTGGCTAACTTTGTTGACGCAATAGCTAGACTGACTTTAGAATCACTACATGATGCAGAAAATTAGTGCTGGCTTCACGTCAATTGATGATAGCAAAGTGGCCCAGACATATGTCTCATGAGAGTCTGGTGAGTGTGTAAGGAAAGCGTTCACGGACGTTCTATGAATGTTAGGGATTATTGTGGTCCTTTATCTTTTTGGATACATGTCAGATCTGGATTTGAAAACATCGTGAAAAGGTGTAAGGTGCCCTCAGCTAACATCTTAGAATGGTTGTTGGAGTTAGTTGTGCCACATTCTAATTAGGGATGGCGGTCCAAAGGTATGCACATGGGTTCACATCTCCATGGTTGGTGCAAATCACCATAGCTGGGCCACATCAAATGAAGAAACTGTAACAACATGAGGGCTTACAAAAGTCCCTGTCCCTCTGTACATTGTACCTATGTGTAATAAATGTGTCATGGCCACATAGGCTGTTTGACTGGTAATGCAGTCCTCAAGTAACCAGGCTTTGGATGTCTCTCTTGGATGCACATGATGAGACGATTACACTCCATATTTTTTTCTGGTCACTAATGACGGGGCATGTTTGCCACCACATGATAGTTAGGGCCACTGCATGTGTGCAGATATGTTTGTAACTGTCACAGGAGCCCCATGCTATGTACAAGTTGGCCATGATATATCAGATGCAGTATCATCATGTCTGAAAGGCTGCCATTTCCTTATTCAGCCTATACATTGTATATGTTTATGAAATTTTTGGTCAGTGCACAGATTGTGAGCACATTTCTTCCTTCCATGCCTTACAGGTGGACCGGCACCCTATACTGTGGGAGAGGTGGCTACATTTGAGGACCCCGACAACTCCAGTAAGTGTTGATATGTCTGTTATGTGTTGTGTTTGCTGGTTATGGACTCCTGCGTGTTGAACGCATAGCAAGGTGTGATGCGTTGGGCAATCATTTGTCTTGTTCCATGAGTGGGATTTCAGTTTCTCAAATGTTTTGAGTTGGCCAATGCGTATCCTATTGTATTATCTAGGGAATGTAGGCCATTCCTGTGGGCACCACAGTGAGTACTGGGGGTGAGTCATGTGGATGACACATGTATCAACAAGAGTCGCACTGGAAGTCAGCTCAGATTTAGTCAGTCTGTCAGACCCACATTCTCCAAGATTGGTACAGCAAATTGCTTTCTAAAAGACTTCTGCTTCCCTATTTACCAAGGTACTTATTAAATTGTAGGTAGAACTTCCTAGCAGCATGTACTTCCACATGTAGTGCTACAAGTATGTAGAACTTGAGTGCAATGGCCTAGGTGTGCATGCTAATCATGATCATGGGTGTTCTTGCAACTCTGTGTCTGATGTAAGTCATGCCTTACTGGAAGTATTTGTTGTGTACCAAGCTCTGCATTTCCTGACGTGTGGCGCTATGATTGGTCAAGGGTTTGCAGACTCCTAATTGTTGATAGACCTTATCTGTGGTGTGTGTGTAGAGCCAAACACGTGTGGAGTTTTCCATACACTCATCGGTGTCCATGTTGTTTTGAATTGATAGTTGTTTATCCACCCCCCCCTCAAACACAGGCATGGGTTTGTGAATAGGGTACCTAGGACTGATGCTACCAGTATGTTACACATACATGTGAAAAAGTGACTGTTTGGTTGGAACCTAGTATACACACTCAGGTTTGGCACATGGGTACTATACTGGCAACTCCTGTTACAACTTGCAGACCATGTGGCTTTAGTTTTGCATTCCGTACACTGACATTTGTAGCCCAGGTATTGGCGGAGGATGTGCAGCATGATTGTTGGCTGATAACTGGCAGAACTCAGATGGCAAGTCAATGCCAGTTGTTACCCATCTTGTAGGTTTTGGATGTGCTATGTGTGATGTGACATTTGTAGGCTGGCCTACCACGTACTTCCTCAGGGACATTCAATGATCTGTATTGTGATATGAGCTGTTACAAGTACAGTAGATGTATTGTCTGATTGACTTCTTGTGCCATTTCACACAATGCAGTTCCTAATGTAAATTATTTGCATTTGTCTTCACAGCTGCAAACATGACTCCAGATCAGGTCCATGAGTTCCAGCGGCGGGCCATGAGATACCAGCACATCCTGCTGGTGGAGTCGGGGTCCAGGAGGATGGCCCGTCGATATCGCCATGAACGGGCCTCCGGGGCATGGAGGGCCTTCCCACAGGGTGGCCCTACTTTGCTCACCACAGCCACCACCAGCACAACCACCACTTCAAGCCAGGTGGCCCCACCCACAGCTGGGACTGTTGCCCCTACATCTGCCGGACTTCCAGGCCCCAGCATTGCTACAGGTGCAGGACAGCCCACTGGCCTTGGCTCCACACACACACAGACCTCCTCCACCGGTACCCAGACTGCCCCACCTCCATCTGTTGACCTTGCAGCATTCCACAACATGGAACGGAAGATAGACTGTGTGTTGCACAAGTTAAGCCACCTGAGCCGGGATGTACGCCACATTAACCGACGTGTGAAGTCCATCAAGAGGACCCTCCGGAGGGCCAACCGCTAGACTTTTTTGATATGGACATGATTCTCTCCCCTCCCTCCTCTTTCCTTGTTCTCATACTTAGTGGGCTTAGGGGGCTTAGTGTTAGGTTAGTATAGGCTGTTAGTTTAGTTAGTGTTAGTGGGTGGGGGGTCCTGATTCTTTCTATTTTTACTTATTACATGTGTGGGTGGGTGGGTGGATGGCTATGTTGGGGTTCTTGTGTGTTTAAAAAAAAACATATATATATAAAAAAAAATACAAAAAAATATATATTTGTTTAGTATACGATAGTGTGTGTTTAGGTTAGTATGTATTGTCCTCCATGTGTCCCGTCTCATAAGGGGGGTAGGGGGTGGATATTTAGAACGTTTTGTTACATGTGATAAGTACGTTTAGCTTAGATTAGTTAGGGACAGTTGTGGGTAATGAGTAGTCAGGGTAGATTAGGGTAGGTAAGACTTTTCCCTTAGTTTCCTCTTCTGTGATTAGCATTTAATAAATATATAGTTAACCCTTAACAGTATGTGTTAAATGCTACTTGATCCTGGGCTTGGAATTAGTGTACATGAATGTTGTTCTATTACATTTGTGTCCTATGCTACAAACAAATCCCAACTGAGCTGTAAGATTGGCAGCTACCTTAGAGCTACCTTGCAAAGTTTCCACCATTCGTTGCAACCACCAATCATAGTTAATATGGATCCCAATGTGTTTCTGTTGATAAGTATGTTTTCTACGTCACAAACAGTACTTCCAGACTTGGTATTGGGGGAACAGTTTTAGGTCTGACTGCAGTGATGATCAAGGACACCCTCATAAGATGAGTTCTCGTAGGCACTCTTGTATTCTTTTCTTCATGACTCACATACGTCATTTGTGACACAGTTCAGCATGAGTACCTATTTGTATGTAAACTCAGACAGCTTCATTCATGCAGTTTTTGTAGTGTTTGCTTAGATTTGTGTGCACTGTTATATGTGTTAGTATTTCATGGTGACAACATTT
Source organism: Pleurodeles waltl (assembly GCF_031143425.1). NCBI lineage: Eukaryota > Metazoa > Chordata > Amphibia > Caudata > Salamandridae > Pleurodeles > Pleurodeles waltl. The sequence goes on from NC_090443.1 coordinate 905,797,701, forward strand.
TGCAGCCACTATTTGATGACTTTGGGCCAGATGTAGCAAAGTTTTGCGAGTCGCAAATGGCCCGAATCGCTATTTGCGACTGTGCAAAATCGGAAATGGGATGCAAAAACCCCATTTCTGACTTGCAAAAATGATGCGAGCCGTTAGCGACTCGCAAAATGTGCGACCCCATTTTGTGACCCTCAAATAGCAAGTCGCAATTTGCGAGTCGCAAACCATATGCAATTGCAACTCGCAAATTGCGACTAGTCGCAAAAAGCCCAGTTTGCACTTGCAATTTACCACGAACTCAGAGCAGGTGGTAACCATAACCAAAGTATAAAAGGAGACCCAGAAGGCATCTGGGTTACTCAAGATGGCGGAGACATACCTGATAGCAGTGAGGAGGAGAGTCCACGCAGCCCAGCAGAGGAGGAGGAGGGGCCACAGACAGGAGAAGATATATAGAACAAGGCAGACTCTTTTTCAGCAAACTGAGGAAGAGATATACGATAAATACCGCCTTAGCAGCGCAGCCATACTAGAATTAATTGATTTACTAAAACCACAGCTAGAACACCAGACTCTGCACGGCTGCGCCATCCCTACGCATGTGCAAGTGCTATGCTCACTGCACCTCTTGGCCTCAGGGAGCTATCAGGGGGTCATTGCTGTGGCAGGTGGGGTATCTCAAAGTGCAGTGTCAAGGTTCCTCAGGGCATTCCTAGATGCCATACTCACACACACGGTCTCACTTCATATACCTACCCAGGAATGAGGCAGAAATCAACAGCACCAAGCTGGACTTTTACCGGATTGCCAACTTTCCCCATGTCATAGGATGTGTAGATGGGACACATATTCAAATATGCCCCCCTGCAAACCTGGAACATCTTTTCCGCAACAGAAAGTGTACCCGCTCACTCAATATTCAGGTTGTTTGTGACACCCATTATGTCATCACTGACATTGTAGCTAAGTTTCCAGGCAGTACCCATGACTGCTACATTTTTAGGCACAGTGGGATACACCAACGCCTGGAATGTGGGGAGTTTGGAGACGGATACCTCCTAGGTAGAGCTGCAAACACCTCATAGACATACAGACAGGTCACTGTGCACACCAACCAGGACTTTCTAACAGTGTAATGTTTGTGCCCAACAGGTGACAGTGCATATGCTCTACGGCCATGGATTATGACTCCGTTCTTAACACCCAGCAATGAATGTGAGAGGCGATACAACAATGCACATAAGAGGACCAGGAACCTTATCGAACGCACCTTTGTATTACTGAAAGCAAGATTCAGATGCCTCCACCGCAGTGGAGGTGCCCTCCAGTATACCCCCATTACAGCATTCAAAATTGTTGTTGCATGCGCCATGCTTCTCAATATAGCCACCCGACGTGGGCTACCTCTCACCCCTGCAGACCCAGATCCTGAGGATGAAGAGCAAGAGCAACCACATCGCCATCATGGGGATCGGAGTATAGCTAATCAAGGCAGACTGAGACGGGAACACATCGCAAACCAATACTTTGGAAGGTACGTGTCAACTCCAACCATACTCACCTATTGACCAAAAACTCCATTTGTTAAGTGGAACAAAAAAACTATTTAATTTGTGCAGAAATACAACTATCTACAAATAATAACTGTTCATGGTCATCTAAATGCAAACCATGCATGGGGCACATTGATGTCATGTGCCACATCATCAGGGACAGGGTTATGTCTATGTCCTACGGCGGCCCCTGTCAGCCTGGCTGGTCCCTGGTGGTTCTGCAGTGCTCTGCCTGGTACTCCCACTCCGGAGCACTCTAGTGTCACTGGCAGAGACACTGCTCACTGTAGAGCCCTCCTCGCTGTCCTGGGGTGTGTCCCCTGGGCCCCTGGACAGATGCTGTGCCTCCATTAAGTCAATCATGTGTGTGATACGGCCCAGGCCCCTAGCCACATCTCCAGCAAAATGGCCCATTTCGACCTGGAGGCCAACTGTCCTTCTCGACAGGCCAGTGGTGTTCACAGCCAGTCTGCCGATTGATGTGGCCATCCTGTCAAGCCTCTGTAGGAGCTGACGGTCCCTGCGCCGCCCACCCTCGCCCTGTGCCAGTAGTCCTGCCACCAGATCCCTCATGGACAGGGCTAGGTCCCCAGTGTTTGTGGCAATAAAGTCAAGTCTGGAATTTAGATGCTGCATGCTGGCCTCGTTGTTTCTGACAAAGCGGTGCAGCACACCACTAATCCGCCCTAATATATTGTTTTGCAGGCGCTGACTACGCAGCAGCTGTGCCTCACTGTTGGTGGTAGGTTGACGGCCAGACGCAGCCTGCAGCCCTGATCTCCTGTACCTGCGTCGCCTGCGCAGCGGTGGCTGCCCTGTGTGCTCAACTGTGCCACTCCTGCCTGTTGCTGGCGCAGCCTCCTGGAACACAGTTGCAGCAGGTGTGGACATAACAGGGATGGTGTTGGTCGTGCAGGTGGGAGTGGTGGCGGCTCCTGTGCTGTCCTCATGGGGCTGGCTGCTGTGGGTTGTGTTGGTGTCTTGTGGGAGACCTGTGGGACATGGGGAACACACTGTCAGTGTCTACTATCTGTTGCACACTTCCTAATAAACATTTGCCTGTGAACTGCCTACTTGACTACATTTCCCATAATGCATCATTCTGGTGTTTGCAACCCTGAAATGGAGCTATCTTGGTTTAGCATGCCCCTGTGTACATGGTGGGTGGGGGTATGGCATTGATGGGCTACAGGCATATCACATGGTACTCACCGGTTGATGTAGTGGGCTCAGAGGTGTCCAGATCTCCAAATCCTGACACTGCCTCCTGCTCCAGGGTCTCCTCCACCCTTTTTTCCAGGGGTGTGGGTGGTGGTACTGATGATGGTCCCCCTCCTGTGCCTCTCATCTCCCGGAGCCTTTCAGCCACCCTCTCCTTGGTCCGGGAGCGGAGGTCATACCACCGTTTTTTTATCTCTTCCACACTCCTGTGGCTCACCCCCAGGGAGTTGATTTTTTCCTGGATCTCCTGCCAGAGTTGTCTTTTGGTGGCTTCTGGCACATTGAGGGCTGCCTTTCCAAATAGTTCATCATAGTGCTGACAGCATTCGTCTGTCAGCACCTCCAGCTCCTTCTCTTTTTAGAATTTTAGTTTTCTTTTTCTAGGAGTGTCTTCCATTGCAGCTGCTGTTCCCCCTGTGTGCAGTTCAGCAGTTTAAAATGGGTGTGGTCCTCCCTCCTCCCAGGTGTATTAGTTAACTTCTGGGCTGTGATGTCATCATCATGTGGCAGGAAGTGTTTCCAGAGTGTTCTGGAGTGGTTTCTGGAGTGTTCTGCAGCACCTGCAATCAATTTACATGGTACTCGCAATTTGCGACACCCACTCGTAAATTGCGAGTTCGTTTTTTGCGCGGTCGCAAAAAGCGACCTCGCAGACAGCGGACTCGCTCTCTGCGTTGCGACTCCGGGTGCGAGTCGCAATTTCTACACTGACATTGTACCTGCATTTCTATTAGCGACACTCAATTTGCGAGTCGCACTTACTCGCAAATTGCGAATCGCTAATTTTTTCGTACCTACTTCTGGCCCTTAGATATCCCTTGAGGAAGCATTATTCTGTCCAACACAGCATGATGGTGTATGGTTTCTCACTTCATCAGATATGTCCCTCAGGATAGGCAGAGTATGATGCAATCATGGGCACTATGCAGAATTATCTGACTACATAATATCAGGACAGTTATGTTGACAAGCTACGTAATTTGACAGTAGGCACATTTCAGTTATCTACTGCACAGTTGATATGTCACATTACCCAGAGACAGATTTGTTGTGTAAGTGCTATTTATTGAAAAGTGCTGTAGTGCTATATGTACATTGTCCATGATTGTGAGTCCATTAGAGTGACATCTTACATTGTGATCCTACACAAGGGGTTACGGAAATGCTTTTGACATGGTGGGGTGATGTTTCAGACAGTGCAGAGGGACAGGATTTGCCAATGAGTAAGAGAGAGACAATCACTGGGCAGGCTGACAAGATATACAGTGGTAAGCAGAACAGTCATTAAGTAGAGTTGTTGTAAGACTGGCATGTTACAAAGCGCAGAACCTTGGTAATAGTTGGCCATGTGGCAGGGACTAGTGCTTCCGGGTACTTTTCCGTGTGAAGGTGATCTGTTCCATGTCTTCTTCTTCTGATGTGTGTGTTGTCTCCTCTGTTCTTGGTGGTGGTGTTTGTGAAGGGGCAACACACACCTTAGTGTTAGAAGACGTGGAGTCAGACATCCCGGTCACTGCTACCTGTGAAGGTCTTAAGGGCAGTACTGCTGCAAAGAGGATCTACTGATTCTTAAGAATAGCAGCCACATCACGATGGTAGGCAGCCAGGTCGGCCCTGAGGGGGTCATGATTGCATTTGTGCATGCAGAGGAAGGTTTGGGGTGCGAGGTGTTGTGGCAACTCCCTTACTGCAGTGGTGAATTCCTTGACAGTTTCTTGTAGTCCTTGCAGGATGGATGTTAGGGCTTGCATAGCTGCTGCCTGATCTGCAGATGACATCATGCAAGAACGCACCCCCTCTAGGCTGGCTGTCATAGTTTGCATTCCCTCCCGCACCTCCTTGGCCAGCTCCCGCTGTACCCCAACTACAGTTCTCTCAAAGCTGGTGCCTGTGTCGTCTGAGTCCTCAGCTGTATTGGAGCTGGCAGGTCTTACAATTGGGGTGGTGGGTGGATCCTCTGCAATGGCTGCTTGTTCTGTGCTCCTCCTTGTGACTGAAGGTGGGGTCTGGAGGGTTTCAAGGACCTCTTGGATGGTCTCCTGGGCAATGTTTATCAGCTCGTCATCCATGTCATCAGGGTAATCTGGGACAGGCATATCCGCAGGAGATCCATTGTCCTCTGCAATGAAACGGGGTACAACTAGTGTGTCTGTGTTGTGGCATTAGTGATGTGACATGCCTGCCTTGTGATGAATGCACATTGTGATCTTGTTTCGTGTTTATTGCTCCAGTCTTTCAGATGGGCATTCCCCCAGGCCTATGGCCCACCTGCATGTCACATGTATGTTATTAATTTATTAGACTTGTCGTCATCATCTCTTCTAGGTGTTGGCTTTGGCCAAATAGTGAATTGCCACCTTCTTGTCCTACTCAACCCTCCGTCTACATCCATTCTCATGGTGAGACCTTTCACTGGCTGTGGGTGTTCGGATGGCACTGGCAGCACACTTAACAATCTGGACCTGCCCCAGTCTCTGATCTTTCACATCCACTTACATGTAGTTGACATGTAGCATATCCTATGCATAACAATGTTATGGCACGATATGGATGTTGGCACTGGTAATGTGTACAGCTGATGTTGGGAATGTGTGGTACATTGGATTGCCCTGATAATCATATCAGTGTCCTATTTCCTCCTCTGACTGTGCAGATGTATTTCAGTGACCAGTTGCATGTGTCCTCCCCCTCAATGCTGTTGTCTGAGCAGTATGACATTTGGGATGTCACATTGTGACCCAGGCACAAGATGGACCCTGACATATGCAGCATGGGTATGTCCTTAGTGCTTTGTAGCTCCTATTGTTGTTGACATTGGTTGATGTTTGCGACAAATATGGGCATTGACATTTGACAGTACTGGGGCCTTTGTCTTTTTTCAGGGGATTGTTGAAGTTGTCATCCTCAACCCTCTAATTTAGGTGTGTATGATCCATGGGGAGGTTACTGCCATTAGCTACTTGAGCTGCACACAGAGCGGAGGTGGTAGTGACGGGTGCCGGGATGTCAGTTTGAAGTTGTGCCCTTCCCCTGGCGTGGCTTTCCCTTTGCTCCATCGTTGGCCTGGCAGCATGCCCCCATGGGACTGTTGTTGGTGTAGTGTAATGGTGTGCCCCAGCTTCTGTCTGTGCTGGCCATGCCCCCATGCCGTGCCCCTTTACCCATGCCACTCCATGTATATGATGACTTACATGCAATGTGTAGTAGGTATTCCCCCCCGGTTGCAGTTAACATTAGTGCATTTTAATTCCCCATGCGACTTACCCTGCATGTGTGTTGTCTCCTGGTAGTCTGTGCTGTCCTGTCCTTGAATCCCTGTGACTATCTCCTCAGGGATGACAGCTGCGACCATCTCTTCCATGTGGTCCAGGGCCTCCTGGTGTGCTGGACTCCCACCTCCAGTCTGCAGTGCTGCCTTCCTGTTCGTGGCCATCTTTTCCTTGGTCCTGCGCTTGCAGTCATGCCAGCGTTTCTTGCACTCGATGACTGTTCTGCGTACTTCTGCCACACTGTTGATCTTGTCAACAATTTGTTGCCATATAGCCGCTCTCCTACTAATTGTCAATTTTTAGGTGACAAACAGTTGGTGCTGATGTTCCGTCACCTCTTTAACCAGAATTTCCTGCACTGAAGCGACACTTTCTTTTCTTCTTATAAGTGTCCTGGTTCTTGTGTGGGTCCTCCTGGCTGGTTCCTGGTCTGTTGTCATCTTCCTGGGGTCTGTAGTAGCATCTGGGATCCATTTTGGCTCTCCTCTGGAGAAATGGCAGTGTTCGCGGGGTTTTTTGACGCTATTGGGTCAAAAAACTGCACATATCCGGTTTGCTGGGTCGTATATCGACCCACAGTCATTTCCGCCGTGTTAATGTCGTTCTGCATTACGACTTGACGCTGTGGTGTGCGTCAAAATAAATGACTCCCACCTGTGGTTTGCGCCGCCGTGCGTCAAAGTATAAATTTGATGCCTGCACGGCGCACCAAAATGGCATTAGCCAGCGGTATTATTTTTGACGCAAAACTGCACCGGCGCAGTTTTGCGGCAAAACTTATAAATATGGCCCTTAGTGTTTTAAATGCAACATACAAGGTCAAACTGAACTAGAGAACAAGGTGGAATAACTGGTATCTCAATGTTTCTGGAACAGTCCTAACACTTGAGAGACAGTATTTTTGCTATACAACTATCACTTTGAAAATGTGGCACTATTTTAGCTTCTAGTAACAGCAGCAATTCAAAGTTTAACATGTTTACAATCTTTCCTTTCCTCTTTTTTTCCATATTGTATTTTTCCTGGTATATTAGCTTTTTAAGTTTTGATAACTGGTAAAACTATGATGGCTCATGGTGCTTTTTATAGCTGCAAAGTACTGATTGATCTATCTGTTGCCAATCTGCCCAGTGACAAAAAATCGTTTTGTGGTTAAATGACATCTGATGAATTGCACTATATCATTTTAAGAATTGACATTCTTATTCGATTCGCAGTTTCAAGCTGTCAACTTTGTTTGAACGCCTTTTAATTGTAAAAGTTTTAATTAACTGATCAATAAACTCTTACTTTACTATGAATTTACTAATAGAAAATGTGGATTATTTCTTGTGGAATGCATTACTGTGATGCACATTACTTCACATGAAATATGACATTGACAAACTATCCCAACACCGCCTAAGTGCTACAGCATTACCCACAGTGTACATCCTATCCCAACACCGCCTAAGTGCCACAGCGTTACCCACAGTGTACATCCTATCCCAACACCGCCTAAATGCCACAGCATTACCCACAGTGTACATCCCTGTTGTGTTTGTCTGCATGACCCATGTGACATAAATACCCATGAACAGAATACTGAAGTTGTCAAAAAAGCAAGTTGTGTATAAACAATTACATGCACTACCTGTGTGTGTGTGTAAGTATTGCAGAAAAAAGGAAGAAAGGGAAAATGGATGAAGGTGGAACCTGGGAGAACAACCTGTGTGGTGGTTTATGTCATTCCCTAAACAGGCAGCAAGGCCAAAATGAATAACTTGACTATGATAAACCTTACTGAAGATTTCATAACATGACATTTTCAAATTATCACTGAGTCTCTGGAGCAATAAGGTGTTGAAGTTTTTGATCCAAAATGTTTCTCTTTGAGAAATACTTTTTTGTGTATTGATTTCAGATTGAGTTGGATTACCTTTAAAAGCAAAAACTGCAGTTGAGCTATGTCATGTTTGGACTCTACTCAATGCACCACGAAGCTGGAGTTTTTGTTTTTAAGACTTATCAAGCACTTATGTTTGGTTATTCGAGTCTTGATTTTCCTTTCTGTTTTGACGACGTACATTAAGCCGCATGGGCATTTGATAGCATATATGACACACTGGGTGTTGCAATCTGCAGTGTGTTACAATTTTACAGATTGTCCAGTCTTGAGATGTCTGACTATATCGCCCATGCAGCTGGTGGTAACATTTTAGTTCATGTTAAGATCACTTTTAAATTCCTAGGCCCATATTTCTAGTTTTTTAGTGCCGCATTTGCGCTGCTTTTTGACGCAAAACGGCGCAAACTTACAAAATTAAAAAAATGACGCAAATGTGGCGCTAAAAAAGTATAAATATGGGCCCTAGTGTGTTGGTGTGCAAATGTGGGTTTATGTTGAAACAACCCTTTGAAATCAGGTTCAGATTGTAACAATTTTCACTGTTTGCATATACTGCATTTGATGGATTGTGATCTGGTGGAAAATCTGCATACAAACATTGGACGTATTTTCACTGTATTTCAATGTATTTTTTCACTGGTTTTTGACTCATCCGATCCAACTCTGCCACCCGCTGTAACGTGGAGCTCAACAAAGCCTCTAGGTAACCGATGCCCATGTATTGTGTTTTGTATGCTTCCATGGTTTGGATACCAACCTCTTGATTAGAAGTAATTCTCTTGATGCAAGGAAACTGTGAAAAAGGCAAGTGTGGTTAAAGTGACTATGGGGGAAAGCTATGGAAAAGTAAAGAGTTATTCCTGTCTGTGCTCTTCCTGTGACAATGGTTGACAGCCCTATCAATGACAAATCTATTCGGACATCCAAGAAAGTAATGATTGTGGTGTAAACTGTATCCTTGGATTTATTTGATTCAAATCTGAGATGTTCTTTTGCAAGGCCTTGGGTTTCCTCCAAATCAGGAATATAACATCGATGTACCTGAGATACACTACTAATGGGCATATTTAAGAGCCCCTAGAGCCTCCTTGCGCCACAGTTGCATCATTTTTTACGCAAATGTGGCAAAGGAGGCCAAAAACGCTGCACCATATTTACAAAGTGGAACAATGTTTGCATTGCACCACTTTGTAACCTGCGGCAGGCATAATGTATGCAAGGGGGGCATTCCGGCGCCGGGGGGGGGAATAAAATGGCACAAAAGAATCTATGAGATTCCTTTGCACCATGTTTACCGGCATTATTTAACGCCTGCTAAATGCAGGCGTTAAACAGAGGCTCCCATTGAATACAATGGGCCTCTGGGTGCTTTATAGGATTAGCATAATGCTTTTTTATGAAAATCCTGCAAACTGCCAGACTAGTGTAAAAATTATGACGCTAGTCACCCTAACTGCCGCCATGTTGTGCCGTATTTTAAATACGGTGCTACCATGGTGGTGCTAAGGGGGCGCTAAGAGGGACATGAAAGGTAAATCTGCTCCTAAGTTATCCTGCCAGCACTCTCTTGCATAGATGTTCTGGTCCTCAAAATTAGTCAAGAAGATATTGGCATAGCTTGGAGCTCCAGAAAACCACATGGAGGTCCCATTCTTCTGTAAGTAGAACTCATCATTCCATGAAAAATAGCTATGACACAAACAGAAGTGCAAAAGTTCTAGTAGTGTAATAAGGCCCACTCCCCGGCTTTTACCTCTCCAAGGGCATCATTGTATTTCTTTGTTTGCAAAGAAACAACAAACCTCTAAAAGTCTCTAGTTCTGGAATCGGATGTCATCTTTTTTTTGCTCTGCCAATGCTTATTTTGTTTTTTCATGTTTTTTACAAAACTCTATTGTTGAGGAGGCAGTTTTGGCCATTGCCAATCTAAAATAAAGACATTGGCTAAAAGTAAAAATATTTTTGGGACTCAAATAGCACAATGGTGTAGTAGTCCTTAGCACTGAGGGGAACGGCTCCTTTTGTTATCTAACTTCACTCCAAATGAAGTTAGTTAATGATTGAAGTGGGGTGACTCACTGTCCCATGCCTTACGCTAGAGTGGGTGTAAGAAAAATGTGAACGACACAATAACAAACTAATGGCTCAAGAGGATGGAGGAAGAGGCCTGGATTAAACGCCTACTAGTATATTAAACATAGAGATTCAGTAAAATCAAAAGGTCTTAGCTAATAGCAGACCTTATATATGATTGTTTCACACAACAAGCACCACCTTTCAACCATGATAACAGACTTAAAGAGACAGTGCACATATTCACCCAGAACTCAGCATAAGACAGGACATGGACATCATTAGCCCAAGTAGTACGCCATGACAATATATAATGTAATAATATTGTAGGGAAATATATCAGTTAAAAATATTGCAACAAAATATGCACTTGAGAAACATATTCTCATATCATTAGTCCTTGTTATTATATTTCATGTGTGTAATTTTCAAAACAGAGGAAAACTTGTATCTTACATAAACTTTCCACCATCCCTTTGATTTTTTGTCATGAATACAGGAAGCCTTGCTTTCCTTTTTGTCTTTGTAATCTTAATGGATTAAATACAGGGGCCTATTCTCAAATGTACATTTACACATAAGTATATGTACATGTGTAAATTTAAACTTTGGGTAAATGTACTACTTTTGGCTATTCACCATTTCCAGGCGTAAATTTACTACAAAGTGTAGACTTACATGTCTCCATCAAATGAAACAAGGGTGGAGCCAAATGTATGAGTTTAAAGTTACTACCACAAACATTTCACACATAAGGGAGGTCCCTGTCACTGAGGCAGAGTTGGCCGTATGGTGAAGTATTGGGACATTTTAAAAAGTTTACTAAACTTTAAAAAAAGAAAAACTGTTCTATATTACATGTTAATGTGAAATAATTTGTTATGTTTATTGCAAATGCACAACCAAATATAATGAAATATTTAAGTTATTTAAATATTTAAAACTAAATTTAATTTTATAAAAATGTAGTTTGAAAAAAAAATCCCACCTAAAGTACTTTGTGTTCGTTTAGTTATTATGTATTAAATATTACTAAATATTATGAACATAATTAATTTTAATTCATTTCATTATGTTTAAAAATGTTACCTTATTTGAAATGTAAAAGGGCATTAATGTATTTCATAATAAAATATGTATTTTCTTATTTAAATAAATATATATATGCATATATACATATTATGCTTTATCATTTCTCTCAAATTCAGAGCTCTTTATGGGTTTCTGAGACTGACACCTTTTTCCTTCTCATTCCTAGAATAGGGATTCATTTCTTTATGGAATGCACTTAATGCATATATCATGATTTCTTAATTACTTATTTTGATTTTTGACAAAGCTAATGATTGATAATAATGAATTTATATGATGACTGTATTAAAGATGAAATACTAAAATATTTGATTAAAAAATTCTTTTAAGTCATGCCAAACTCTCATTATCTACTGAAATAGGCTAGAGATTGTGAAGCTAATTTAATGTGATGAACAGCTATTGATTAAGGGTCAGAGCTCACTCCTCACACCACGCAGCTCAACCAGACTGTGCCTGTGCCTTCCACCTCACCCTCGCTGCTGCAGCGAGTTTGAGGCCCTCCAGCACCCGCAGGCATCCGCCTGCACCTCATCCCTGGTGTCTAGTGGGTTCTGTACGTTTTGTGCATGCGTTTTTGTATCTGCTTGTATCTTTTTTTTAATTGTGCCATTTCTGGACTTTAGCCCTATTTTCTGCCTTTGCCTCGCTTTCCGCTCGCTTTACGCCTGTTTTCGGCTCTTCTGAGCCGTTCTTTCCCGCTGCTGTGTCCCTGTGGCTCTGAACCCCTCATGCCCCCATTCGCCCTCAGCTCCCGCCTCCCAGCTGCTCCTCTCTCCCACCTCCCCTTCTTAATGGCGGCCGCTGTGCTCGGTTTTTGGGTCAGAGCTCGCTCCTCACACCACGCAGCTCGACCAGACAGTGTCCATGCCTTCCACGCTGCCCTCGCTGCTGCTGTGAGTTCGAGGCCCTCCATCACCCGCAGGCACCTGCCTGCGCCTCATCCCTGGTGTCTAGTGGGTTCCGTAAGTTTTGGGTATGTGTTTTTGTATCTGCTTGTATCTTTTTTTTTAACTGTGCCATTTCTGGGCTTTAGCCCTTTTTTTCTGCCTTTGCGCTCGCTTTCCACCCGTTTTCGGCTCTTCTGAGCCGTTCTTTCCCGCCGCTGAGTCCCTGCAGCCCTGCTCCCCTCGCACCCCCATTCGCCCTCAGCTCCGACCTCCCAGCTGCTCCTCCTTCCCACCTCCTCTTCTTAATGGCGGCCGCTGTGCGGCCGCTCCACTGGTGCACCAGAGGCAAGCCCGTCTGCGCCTGGGTCGTACCCAGCGCCAGTCCCCCTGGCCCTCGAGCTCCCACATCATCAGATGCTGCTACAGGGCCAACGAACTCCCCGCCCTCAACCCAGGCCGCTCCACCGCCTTCGTCCAAGCCACCCCGAGGCACACCCATGGACCCTTCTCCTGTCGGATCTGCAGCTTCACCTGCCCCCAAGCCACCAAGCACCACGACAGTACCACACCCAACCACCTCAGCTGCATCCTCCTCAGCACCCGCTCTGTTCACAAACACGCCGTCGAACTCTGGGACCTACTCACCTCAGCCTCTCCAGACGTTGCCTTCCTCACAGAAACCTGGATGAACCCCTCCTCGGAAACCGACATCGCCATAGCCATCCCTGAAGGTTACAAGATTACCCACAGAGACCGCACCAACAAACCGGGAGGAGGAATCCCCATAGTCCACAGGAATACCATCAGGATCTCAACCAACACCAATGACACCATTGATGCCGCCGAACACTTACACTTTCAGATTCACGTCAGCGCCAACACCACTCTCAGAGGAACCCTGGTCTACAGACCCCCAAGCCCCCGACCACAGTTCTGCGACGCCATCGCGACACAATCAGCACCCAGGCCCTCGCCTCTATGGACTACATTCTCTTTGGCGACTTGAATTTTCACCTAGAGAACGCCATTGACAGAAACTCTTCTGCCCTGATCGACAACCTCGCCAACTTCGGTCTCAAGCAACTTGTCACAACGCCCACCCACTCCACCGGCCACAAACTCGACCCCGTCTTCTCCGCCAGCAGCCACATCACCTTCAGTTATACCACCGAACTCCATTGGACTGACCATCGATGTGTCCACTTTACCTTCCAGAAACCCACCGCTCACCACCACCCACAACAGATCCCTCGCCACAGCTGGAACAAGATCTCGGAAGACTAGCTGACCTCCACCCTCGCCTGTGCCCCACCACCTAGCACCATCAATCTCAACACAGCCGCCCTCAACATCAAACAGTGGTTAGATGACTGCACCAACACCCTTGCTCCACTCAGGAAACCCTCCAACAACCACACCAGCGCTAAAGCACTCTGGTTCACCGCTGACCTTCAAGCCTCCAAACGGAAGTGCCAGAAAATTTAGAAGATGTGGCGCTACAAACAAACAGAGAGCAACCACGCCGCCCTCAAGACAGCCATCCTCAAGCACCACCAGCTCATCCGGACTACCAAAAGATCCTTCTACAAAGATTGCATCGACAACAACGCGCATGACAGCAAAGAGCTCTTCGGCATCGTCAAAGAACTCGCCAAACCCAAGTCTTGCTCCATCGATCCCCCTACTTCGCTAGAACTCTGTGACACCCTTGCCACCTTTTTTCAGCTCAAGATCACAGACATCCACAGCAGCTTCAACTCCTCGACCCCCACGACCACCGCGGCCACCACTAACCCCAACGCACCCAGCCGCACCAACTTCTTGATCACCTGGACCCACACCAATGACGAGGACACCACCAAGACCATGAGCACCATCCACTCCGGATCACCCTCCGACCCTGCCCCCACCATGTCTTCAACAAAGCAAGCCACATGATCGCCCCCCAACTCCGTACGATCATTAATTGCTCCTTCGAGACCGCCACCTTCCCGGAGAGTTAGAAACATGCCGAAATCAACGCCCTGCTAAACAAGCCCAAGGCAGACTCCGGAGACCTGAAGAACTACCGGCCCATCTCCCTCCTTCCCTTCCCAGCGAAGGTCACTGAGAAGATCGCCAACAGGCAACTGACCCGCTTCCTGGAGGACAACAGCACGCTAGACATCTCCCAACCCGGATTCCGTAAGAATCGCAGCACCGAGACCGCACTCATCGCCGCAACCGATGACATCAGGACCATGCTCGACAAAGGCGAAATCGCTGCCCTCTTCCCCCTAGACCTCTCGGCAGCCTTTGACACTGTCTATCACCACACCCTCCGCTCACGCCTCCACGACGCTGGGATCTGCCACAGGGCCCTGGACTGGATCACATCCTTCCTCTCCGGTAGAACTCAAAGAGTCCGCCTCCCTCCTTTCCTGTCTGAAGCCACCAAGACCATCTGTGGCATTTCCCAAGGATCCTCTCTCAGCCCAACTCTCTTTAACATCTACATGGCTCCGCTCGCCAGCATCGTCCGATCTCACGGCCTCAACATAATCTCCTACGCAGACGACACCCAGCTGATCCTCTCACTCACCAAAGACCCTGCCACCGTAAGGACCAATCTCCACAACGGACTGCATGCAATCTCCAACTGGATGGAGATGAGCTGCCTCAAACTGACCTCAGACAAGACTGAGATCCTCATCCTCGGCTCCAACCACTCCGCATGGGATGACTCCTGGTGGCCAGCCACCCTAGGAACCGCACCAATGCTGTCTCATCTTCTTGCTTCCACACCCACCGCATGCTTCGCAAGACCTTCGGATGGATCCTCATCGAAACCAGACGGTCACCCATGCCCTCATCAGCAGCAGACTGGACTACGGCAACGCGCTCTACACAGGAACAACGGCCAAACTCCAGAAGAAACTGCAACGTATACAGAACACCTCCGCACGCCTCATCCTCAACATCCCACGCCACAACCACATCTCAGCCCACTTCAGAGACCTACACTGGCTCCCCATCAATAAGAGGATAACCTTCAAACTCCTCATCCACGCCCACAAAGCTCTCCACAACGCAGGCCCTGCCTACCTCAATGAGCAACTCACCTTCCACGCGCCCATCTGCCAACACTGCTGCGCCAACCTCGCCCGCGCCACTGTTCCCCGCATCCATCGAACCACAGCCGGCGGCAGATCCTTTTCACACCTTGCCGCCAAAACATGGAATGCCCTCCCCGTCCACCTATGACAGACCCAGGACCTCCTGACCTTCAGGAAATGCCTCAAGACCAAGTTATTCGAGCAGTAGCACCACTCCCCCCCCCAGCCCCTCTCATACCCTAACGGGTGAGTAGCGCACTTTTCAAGTGATTGATTGATTGATTGAATCTCAGCCAACAACAAAGATCCATCAACCTGAGGAGGCGGGGGTAGCCCAAAGAACAATAAACTGAAAACTTAACTGAAACAATCACTGCTCCAGCAGAGCTTTATCATACACCTAAGTCCCTTAATTGAAACTCGTGCAAATCTTAGCCAGTCTCCAGCAGAAACATTAGTGGCAGGAGGATGGTGTACGTTATGAAAAATAGGAGCTGTAATCTTTTGCCCTAGCTTAAAGAAATAACTACAACTCATCATCCAAACCCCGAATTTTGAAGACTGACGAGGTGCAGTTTAACAGGCAGCTTAACAGGTGGTTGCAGTTTTGGAGGTGTGAGTATGAATAGAGTTATGTATCAAAATTGTTTTGTTGTTGAGTTGCTCATGCGTTAGTGTATGTGTGTTCAATTAATTGTTGATGCTTCAGTGTGTAATGTTGAAAAGGTTATCAGACTCTGAAGTGATCTAAGATCTTGAGATAGATAGGTTGATTTTATGGTTTTCTTAACTGCTAAAGATTTGTCATGCTGATCGTGAGGTATCGTTGACTGCACAATTGTGATAAAGATTTTAATAAATGGTTATGATTGTACTGATATTGATTGATGTAAGTGAAACCTATTAGGAAAAGCTGCATTGAATAAAGTTTATCCCTGCTGGTCGAGATTTCATTTGCGTGTGTGAAGATCTTTTTGTGTGGAAAAGTCTGAATGCATCAAAATCTTAATATTCCTATTGCTGAGGTACTTTGGTTTTCTTTAGAGGAGCAGACACAATATTTTATTTTATTTTTTGTTTTGATTTGTGAAATTGTGTATACAAGAAAATTGTAAAGGAGGGTACACCGCTCTAAGGAGTAAGCAGTTGAGTCAGCAAGAGCTGTGCTGGTATTGGACAGCTGGTATAAAATACCGCACAGTGAGTGGGTGACAGACTAGAAAACAATTGACGTGTATGGAATTACATATTGAATCAAAGCATTGAAGTTTTGTATTGTTTTACTTGTTTAATTTTGATTTAATTGAAAATATAAAATGATTTAAGGCTTTTAAGAGTTTTGTGAGCAGTAATGTGAGAATTCCAGTACGGGAAGGTGAAGCAGCACCACGCAAAGGTACACCAGCACACTACATGGCAAAGAATGTGGGGTTACACACATGGTTACGGCTTCATCAGTGGTGAAAGATCACTGAGAAAAAGGGTCCATTAAGATTTCCACAATATGGTATTTTTCAACTAAGAAATATTGGAAGATTGAGGGAGAAAGGATGCAAGATAAAGCCACCCCCTAGACTTACACAGTATGAAGCATTAAATACTTAAGAGAAAACACCACATACTAAACAGAGAGAAAAGTACCAGAATAAGGCTTAGAGAACTGTGCAAAATTACACAGATGCTCAATGGGTCAAAGGACAGCAAAGGTGGAGAAAATGTATAGTCGAGGGAGTTAGAATGTACCCAGCCATAACTACAGAGAAGACTAAAAATAACAAAGCACAGGGAAATGATGATGATGGAGCTGCAAAGAAATCTGAAACCAAATGTGATTCAGGGGATGATATTTTGGATGCTTTATCAACTGTGCATCCACCATCATATGCGGCTCCTGTTACAAATAATAAGGGGTGCTTTGACTTCAGGTACTCCAGTGCCTACTGCCCCATTCACCATTACAAGTGACACAGCCTGTTGTACAACCTGTTGTAAAAAATTCCAAAAGTTGGGACTGTTCCTACAATGATACCTCTAGGAGTTACTGCTTCAATAGTGACTTCACTGGCATCAGCTAGTAGAGTGATAACTGCTCCACCTTTAGAGATACAAGTGGCAACTGCACCTATAAATATTGTCCCAAATAATGTGATTCAAGGAACTGTTGGGGGAGCACCTGCAAAAGTGTACATCCCTACATTGCAGAACTCACATATTGTTGCCTGGACACCACCACAAACAATTTAATCATTGAGAGAAGGGAAAAGAATTGTCTTTACAAAACCAATTGCACAGAGAGAGACAAATTTATTTTAAGATGGAATTTTTCCACCAAAGTTTGAGGAAAGCACAGACAATAAAAATACAGGGAGTGCAGAACGACAAGCTGCTGCCCCAGAGACTGAAAAAAGAGACCACTAAATGTCCCAAAGTTAAAAGTTGAATTAAAAAATAGTTAGATGATGTTTAGATTATACATTACTAAATTGATCAAATCTATCCGTGAAGTGAATGTGAGAAATTAGGGAGCAAATGGGCAAAGAAGCTGAAAAAGAAATCAGATGTTACTGAAGCAAATAGTAAGCCACCGTCATGCCCCCCCTGATAAAGAAGTCTTAACATTCCAGATGAGATGTACAAATACAATGGAGCAGAGAAGATCTTGCAACATTTACTAACAACTTTGTGAAATTGAGGGAGAATTCTCAACAGTATTATACACAGGTTGACAAGTTTGTAAACATTTTGAAAGTGCTGTTGACTGATTTGAATACACTGATATTGAGGTATGAAGTGATTTGTGGGCAGAATGTAAAATTGCTGTACGATGACCAAGAGATGCATGTACCCATGCATCATCTCCTACAGTAATGACAAAATATGAGGTGATTACTTTAGGTATGAGAAATACTGTAGTTATGAACTGGAAATGAAGCAGAAAATACTTAAGGAGACGTTTACGCTTGCCCAAATGAAGTTGGCACAGAAAGGTTTTCAGAATCAGTAATTTGCAGGAAACTCTAATGGAATTCAAGGTGTTGGTTTACAAGTTGGAGTTCAAGGAGCTCAAGGATGAGTTGGTGTTTCACACGGTAGAGGTAGAGGCATTCCAATTGATCAGAATTCTGGTGTAGATGTTGTCATGTTGAAGAAGTTGACTCCTTGTCATTTCTATAACAAAAGTGGGCCTTTGAAGAGGAAGAATAGGCTGGATCTTAATAGATTAAGTGGAGATGGCCAAATGCAAAGAGGAAATAAAGTGCTAATGCAAAACATATTCGTTCAGCACATGCAAGTGCCAATGCAGACACTGATTCCAATGATGCAGCTTCCACAAACACCAATGGTCCCACAGAATATGGGAACTCGTAGATGTGATGTAAATCAGATGCCCAGAGCAAATCAAACTATGTTTCAGAATCAGAACCTGTTTCAACAGTACCCCATGTTGAACAGTGATAGTCTCAGCTCTGACAATTCCCAATGACGGTGCCTGAGTGTGGAGGAAGATTGCATACTTGGAGCAGTCATATAGGTAGACTAGAGTGGACCATTTATAGAAGCAGAAGTTAATGGCCACCTAGTTCCATTTCTGATTGACACTGTAGCTACCGATTCCACCGTTAGAACATCTGAAGTCCCAGACCCACCCCTCTAGGGAAAGAAGATCCAAGCTGTAGGAGTTACAAACAAATAGATTACAAATCCAGTTTCAGAAAAAGTCCCTGTGAAAATTGGTTCATTTGAAGAGAATCATAATTTTGTGTTTGCAATTTAAGTCCTCTTAATCTGTTAGGGAGAGATTTGTTGTGCTAGTTAAATTGCACAATTTATTGTACACTAGATGGGGTTGAATTTTAAATGCATGATGAAGATGTTGAATTTAAAATGGTCTGCCAAGGAACAGCTGTGAGATCGTATCCAGTGAGGACAGTAGAGGATTTATCTCCTGATTTAACCCTGTGAACCCAGAAGTATGGGATTTTACAGGGAAAGACATCAGACTAATCAAAGATGTAGAACTAGTCCAAATCCTAGTAAAGCCCAATGGAGTGTATCTGAGGACACCACCATATAATGTGACCCCAGAGACAATGGCAGGAAAAAAACCTGTAACTGAAGACATGTTGAAGAAAGGGATTTTCAAAGAAATCTTTGGAAGTCCTTGCAATTCTCTGAGCATGGGCTTACAGAAACCTGATGGAAATACCAGATTGTGCAATATCTTCAAAAAGATTAACAACATTGTTATTCCATGATGGCCCATTGTACTGAATCCAGCCACAATACTTCTTCAAACCCTGTACACTACAAAATGGTTTACCATTGTGAGTCTCTGTCAGGACTTCTTTTTCATCCCATTGCATGAGGACAGCCAGTTCTTGTTCCAATTTGTGTTCTGAGATAGCGTTTTCGTTTGATGCCGAGTTCCACAAGGATACACAGACAGTTCATCCATTTTCAATCAGATCTTGAAAAAGAATCTTGTGTCTCTGCAGGTGTCTTTAGATCAGTTCTCGTGCAATATATCAATGACCTACTTGTGGCATCAGATATACAAGGAGCTTGCAGACAGGATACAATTGCTTTGTTGAATCACTTAGCTGAGAATTGGCATACAGTGTCTCCAAGTAAACTTCAATACAGTCAAAAACAGAAGTAATACTTGGGAGATATAATTGAGAAGGGAACAAGAAAAGTGTCACAAGAAAGAGTAGAAACTATCCTTCTGATGAGTCCACCAAGAATACAGAGAGAGGTCAGGATGTTCCAGGGAATGGTGGGCTACTATAGACAGTGGATACCAAACTGTTCCCTAATGGCTAAACCTTTACTGAGCCTGGAACACAAGGATGTGTATGATTCACTTTCATGGGACAATGATTGCATGAATGATTTCCTAGAAGTAAGAGAAAGTCTATGTCGTGCTCCAGCACTAGGAATGTCTGATTACAGCAAGATGTTCACATTGTATTGCAATGAGAGGGAGGGCTGTGCTCTTTCAGTGCTTACTCAGACGCATGAGAATTCACAAAGACCTGTGGCTTAAATGCTGATTACCCTTGATCCTTTAGCTGCAGGACTGCCAACTGCCTTAAAGCAGTCACAGCAGTTGGTGGTAGTATTAAGGGGTGTGAACATATAGTGATAAGATATCCTTTAACCGTTATGGCCCTTCACTCTGTAAAGATTCTGCTTACCTGAACTAAAACTAACAGCAGACTTACAGAGTATGAACAATAGAAGCTCGAAACTGAAAATGTAAAACTGAAACGTACATTAAATCCAGCAACGCTTTTGCCGATACCTGAAACTGTGAATGACGATGTTGTTGCGCATGATTGTCTACATGTCACGGATTTACGGATTTATGCACCACGTCAAGACCAGGTATATAAGATGAGCCTTTGGAAGAGCCTGATTATGTCATTTTTGTAGACGGGTCATGTCTGGGAAACAATGAGGGGATCCTGAGAGCAGCTTAAACTGTCCGTATGATTTAAAAAGCGGTAAAAGCTTCATGGCTTCTAGGTGTTACCTCAGCACAAGTGGCAGAACTGATTGCCCCTACAAGAGCTTGCAGTCTATCAGCACAATTGTGAGTGACTATATTCATAGACAGTATGGCTTTGTTGTGGTCCATGACCTTGAACAGTTATGGTCACAAAGATCTTCCATGACCGCATCTGGCTCGCCAATATGTAATGTCAAACATGTAACAAGATTGCTTGATGCCCTACAAATGTCTGCAGACGTTGCAGTGGTGAAGTGTGCCACTCACCAAAATGGCAATGATTATGTCACAGTTGGAAACAGATTTCCTGATGAGGTCACATGATATTGTGCACTTGTGGCGTGTACATTGAAGGGGGAATGTACAAATGAATCTGAAAAGGACACTGCTTTTTCGAAGTTGTCAGTGGCTGATACTTGGGAGAATTAAAGAGGTTGCAGGAAGAGGTTTCAGAAGCAGAACAACAGGGATTGATTAGAGCAGAATGTGGCAAAAATGCAGATGACATTTGGATTTCAGCAGACGGAAGACGAGTGTTGCCAGATAGTTTGCTGTTTTCCACAACAATTTCATGGTCCTACGCATCTTAGGAGAGATGCAATGGTTAGACTGTTGAGACAAAATTGGTTTAACCCCAGAGGTAGGATGCTTGCAGAAGAGTTGTGCTATTGATGTGTGAATTGCCAACAAGTGACTATAGGGAAGAGAACACCAGTTACATTAAGCCACATAGGAAGATCACGTGGTCCTTTCAACAAAACGCAGATGGACTTTATAGAGGTGTCTGTTTGTAATGGGCTGAAAAACGTGCAGGTTACAGTGTGCATTTTTTCTGTATGGGTGTAAGCTTACCCAACATGGAGAAATGACACTCTCCATGTAACTAAACTGCTGTTGCGAGAATTAATACTCAGGTTTAGATTCCCGGTTTCTTTGGAGTCAGGTCGCAGGACTCATTTCAACAACAAAGTCCTTAGAATGCTATGTGCAGCTTTACAGGTGGAACAGAGTTGACATTGTAGCTATTGACCTCTGAAATAGTTGAAAAGCTGAATAGAACTATAAAGTCACGTTTGGTGAACATTTGTGCTTCCACTTCACTGAAATGGCCAGATGCTTTGTCTTTGATGTTGATGAGTCTCCAAAGTTGCCCTGAGAGGACAACAGGATTGTTGCTGCATAAAATCTTAATGGGGCATGCAATGAGACCCCGTGCTGTACCTCCAAATGCACTTGTGAACATCTCAGATGACATGAAACTCGATTACTGCAAAGGATTGGCTGATATGGTGTGTTGTATCTCTCACAATATTGAAGCTGCTACCTCAAATCCGCATCAAGAACAGTGTCACAACCTTAGTCTTGTGACTGGGTGCTGATCAAGAAGCACATGCAGAACTCTTGCTTGGAACCAAACTGGAAAGGGACGTTCCAAGTAATACTGAGCACAAACACTGCTGTTAAGAGTGCTGGGATACCAAATTTGGTGCATGTGTCACATGCTAAGAAGGTGTCCCTATGAACAAATAATGTTCTACGAACCAGAACCAAAGACACCTGTGACTGTACCATTTCAAGCAATGCCACTACAAAGAGCAGAAGGGGGTGGTGTATCTCAAACTATCGCACCAATCTATCTTCCTGTATTATCACAGAGTGGAGTGAAAGCTCCGGAAGAAGAAACAACAGCTCAGCATGAGACAACAGTTGAGCCATGATGAGGGTAGGTAGATGATCAAGGTGATGGAACAAGTACTGGAACAAAGAGACTCACACATATGGCGAATGACCTCGATACTATAGTCAAAAGAAATTGAACGCATACCACCAACAATTGATGAAGAGACAATGTCATGCTGTATAACTGACACAGAAGAAGATCAACAGACACCAAGAAGGTCAAAAAGAGCATGAGAACCTTGTAGAAGGTATTCTGCTCCTGAATGGACAAACTACATGAACTAAGTGATAAAAGTGTCAGTGAAGGATTTGATTGATCTGAGATCGGAAATATTTGAGCCTCTATGGCATCACACTAAATACAGTATTGGGTAAAATCTGATGAAAAGATTTCTGAAAGAAAAAGGTTGAAAGACTCTATTTGAATGAAAAGGTGCAAAAGACTGAAACAAAGAGTGAAAATAAAACTGATAAGTTGTCAAAAAAACAGAATTAAAAAGGTTTCCCATGGCTGCCGTGGGAGGGTAGGGATAACACATTTCGAAGAAGATGGAGTAGGGTTACGGATGCCTATATGAAGACTACTATGAATAAAACTGAAAGAACTAAAAGAAAAACAAATCAAGAACCTGCTTTGTATAAAAGTTTGAAACTGAACTGCAGACTTTATTTTTGCTGCTATATTTTATTTAACAATCTTACTGCAGACAAACCTGTTTCCTAACCAAAGCTATTATGGCTGTTACATGTTTAGTAGTAGGAGATAGTAGTCATAACAATGTTAGAGGGGTTTTATTTTACACCAGAGATAAAGAAACCTATTTCTACATTTGCTCTTGTGACGGCTACACAGAGACTAGATGAGGAGCTATTGGAGCCATCATTTGTGGATTACACGAAAGAGGTTTACACAACAAATGTTTATTCTAGATTAGTCCAAGAACATGTG
Source organism: Pleurodeles waltl (assembly GCF_031143425.1). NCBI lineage: Eukaryota > Metazoa > Chordata > Amphibia > Caudata > Salamandridae > Pleurodeles > Pleurodeles waltl. Next base: position 905,820,914 of record NC_090443.1, read on the forward strand.
CAGGCTTTAAACGCAAAAGACTGTTATGTCTGAGCACACTTACCTTTGTCAGCTGCAGAGGAGGAGGCATATCATCACATACCCTTGTCATATGCAGTCATGTAGTATTAGTTTATAGGCAAGAACACTTTGAATTTTATTATTCCATGTTCTACATGATATTTTCGAAAGTTCTCTTACAGAGAAGCATGAACCTACATCCCTAGGCAAAAGAAGTGGACACAGCTTGGTATTATTTTAGACCATCCATACTTACAGATACAGTTACAATATATGAGAACATCCTGACCTGATTAATGAGGCCATTATGAAAGACATTTATCATGGCATTAGAAGAAACGAGGGCTCACATTTCACATATTAAAAATTAAGGGGAAGACATTTTGAAAAATATTTGGAAGAAGGAAGAAGATCAATACAGGAAGAAAATAATCCATTCCAAATTAAAATTAGACAGGAGACAAAAGGGAAAGATGTGTTTACATAGGAGGAAATATATTTTAAAAGATGTCCGTTGGAATTAGCAGTTGTGAACATACATTCCAAATTATGGGAGGTTCATGACAAATTGGACAAGGAGAAGAAGCAGTCATTCTAGGAGATCATTTTGTTTGTGGAAAGAATGCTTATTTTCAATTACCAGTTGATTGGGAGGGCATATGCTATTTAGCTTTGCTGTTTCCTAAAATGTAACATGTATATAGCATAGTGTTTTGACAATGACACCATCACATAGACACACACATAGTATAAATGTTGGAAAACAATTGGTTGGAGACAATTTTGGAGCAATCATTCCACCAGTGGGAGTTGTCTGAAATGATGAGAAAATTAGAAAGCTTTCATCGGTAGTGGACAAGTTAGCAACCAGTACCTCTGGAGCTTTATCCGTTGTTAATACAGAATTAGCGGCTGTTAGATCAATGGTTTTAGAAATTTTACACAGAGAGAAAGGCAGTCTGCCACATGCTGAAAGCTCAGTATTGCAGTTCTTACATATCTTACAAAAGTCAGAAAATTCTAGAATTCACAAAGAACATTTCTGACTTAAAACCTGAGTTAGAGACATTAGAAACCACTAGTGTGTTTGAGAATTTCGGTAAAGGAGTTTCTGCAGTTAGCAACTGGTTTGCTACTGCTGGAGGAGGAGTTTTTAGAGCTATATTTGTGCCAGTAATAATAGTTGAGTTTTGCTTGTTAACCATGTTTGCTGATTATATGGGCTGTAGGTGTTATTTTAATGAGAAAAAGAACAGAGAAAGAAACAAGCAGATTCTAAAAGAATCAGAATTAGAAGAAGCTAAGAATAAAGAATACAAAAGATTGAAAAGATATGGGACTTTTAAAAGAAAGAGAAAAAACTCAACAGAGGATGAGAGTGAACTCTAAAGATTTATTTGTGAAGAAAATGGTATGGTTTGATAACCATCAGAGTGAGGATTTGGGAAAGTGTCTTTGAAATTGCTGAGAAAATATAAGGATAATGTTATGGTGAAATAACGTGCACAGCTAATAATGCTAAAACATGAATAAATGCAAGATTGTGTAGTGGATCTACTTGGTTTTAATGGGAATCAGGAATTTAGTTTAGCCTTCTGGCTCGCAGGCCTGTGCCCCTGTCACCTAGTGACTTTTGACCTACTTAGCCTCGTCTGTCTTAGCCTATTTATTTTATTATTTATTTTAAGATGGCTGCATTTGTTTAGAGTTAGAGCAATGTTTTTATTTGTGTTCTCAGTGCCACTCTGTGAAGGCGTCACTATCAGCGTCAAAACCAAGCAATGGATGTAGGTATTCACATCATGTCCCTTTTCCTATTATGTGTGACAGGAACATAATGTACTTTTGGTGGGAATTGTTTATATAATTGCCACCACAAGCCTGCCCCCTTATCTATTGTTTGGGAACATACCTGCATCAGGGTCCTACAAGATCTGTATAAATAAACCTCACACAGACAAGGTTAACAAAAGGATTCCTACCAGATGCTATCAACGTCATCTATGCTGCATGTAGCCATGATGCAGACTCATCCTCCGTGTCACCACGGAGCTTGACCTAGAGACCTCATTCCAAGGTCACAAAGGTTGGGGGGTGCTTCTCATGGACCTGGTACTGGCAGATTAGGTTTATCATACCTACCTCCTATTAGGCTAGGTTATTGCAAGATGGGGGGGGTCTTTGTAGCCACGACTCTCACCTTTACTATTCTGCTTCTTGCATCATTCATTGTCCTAATCATTGCAGCTCATGCATCTTACAGTAGATAGCAGTCCTTTTACTGGGAAGTAATAGAGCCCTGTGTCTCTGCAAAGAATAACACGTTATTCCCCATTGCAAAACCAGAACATTCATATAGAACAGTCTTAGACTACAGACACTTAAACAACCATACAGACACATATGCAACACAAAATTCACACAGCACCGCACTCATCAACAACATAGTGTGTTAAAAATAAAACACAACCTTGGGTATTTCCAATGTTTTTTGGTGCCAAAGCGTAGCGCATGAAAGCCGAGACCTGAGTGCATTCTCTTTTGGCTCACAAAAACACTTCTGTAGTTTGCCTCAAGGCTACAAGAACAACCCATGGTTGTTCTCAGCCTGTGTAAGATCAATATTGCATGATATTGACCACAAGGTGCTGTCCGATGTGGATGACATCTATCTTACAGATGACGACCTCAACAATCATCTTGCCAAGGTCAATAGGATCGTTCTAGGATTCGCAGCTCTTGGCTGCAAATTCAGTTTTAGGAAAACTAAAATAGCCTTTCTCAGTCTATTTTTCCTGGGATACGAGATGTCAAATGAGGGCAAGAGGGTTTCTTTAACTTTGGCAGAACATACATTCCTGATTATGCACAACGCATCAAGCCACTCTATGATATAATTTGCCCAGATTTCTTAGACAGACACAGGACAGTTGAACACACATGCATCCTTAGAGGATTGCAGCAAGACATGCTGGAAGCAAAACACTTACACGCACTTGACAAGAAAACAAATTTGGTCATCAGAATAATTGTTGGTGCCATCGGGTTCTTTAATGAGGGCGACACGGTGCCCATGGCATATAAATCACCTTCATATTCCAATGCAGAACAATACTTTGCACCCACAGAAGAAATTCAGACTGCTGTACAGACGGTTGTCATCAACGAAAGGCTACTTGCCACCCACTTCTTAACATCTTGCAACTTGACAGATAACACACTGTCATTTATACTGATGGTTCAGCACAACCAGTTGTAGGTACAAAAAATGAATACTCAGCCGCTTGTGCAGCCGTGAGCAGAGTGATGAAGGATGGTGTATTCCACCCTCATTATACCGACACGCAGACCCTGGGGGACTGCACAGCACAATTGGCTGAACCTAAAGCTCTCATCTTGGCACTGGAACATATGGATCCAGCGCAGCTCACATTGATTGTGTGTGATTCATACTACAATAATTATCTCAATCCAGTCCTACAATAATTATCTCAATCATTGGTAGTTGAACGGGTTCAGAGACTCTAAGGGGAACACCATCAAACACACAGTTCTGTGGGTGAGGGGGGCTGATCTTAAGTATAAGCTACCTCAGGCTCATGTAGTCCATGCATTGGGTCATCAAAGTGTAGGAGTACACGCTATTGGAATTACCTTGGCTGATGAAGTAGCCAAATCCAAAGTAGCTATGGCTTCTGTTACTGCAGTGACTCATTCTCAGACGAGATTGGATTATGAAATACTGGCTGCCGTGAAAGCTTCGGCTGAAGGCAAACCTCTCATAAAAGCATACTCTACTAAATATTCGTACCACATCGTTGCACAGAATGTTGCCTTTGCAGCAGCTCCTGAGGTTTGAGATCAAGTGATTCCCAACAAGGGCCAGAGATTACATCTCACCAAAGCAGCATATAAGGGTGTTGCATCTGCTCATGCTGGTGTCCCAGCCACAATATCAGTCCTACAGAAATGTTTTTGGTGGCCAGGTCTATATAAACAGACCAAGCAATATGTTCTTTGCTGTGACATTTGCCAGCAGATAAAAGGCTCAAACATCAAACTCCCACCACAGACATCTCTTTAGTGTCCAATAGTTCACTACAATGTGTATACCTGGACCACTATGGTCCCTTACAACCTGATGGTGCATACAAATATATCTTAATCGCTGCAGATTCTTGTTCTAGATTCCTATGGGTATGGCCACAGCAGTTGGCTGACGCTCAATCTGTTATAAAAGACTTGCTGATCTTTATTGGTACATATGTGGTTGCAGCATTCCATTCGGACTAGGGCCCTGCCTTTGCCTTTAAGGTATTCAGGGACACCATGAGGATGATGGGTATTGAACTCCATTACTCCTCATCCTACCATCCCGAGAGTAATTCGGTCATGGAGAGGAGGAATCGAGATCTAAAGCAGTCCTTAAAAGCTAGAGTATTAGGTTCAGGCTGCAGTTGGCTTCATCATACATATGAGGTCTAGAGAGCACTGAATAGTCTGCCAAGACGGTCATTAGGAGCACGCACACCTAGATGGCCTTGGTATGGTAGGAGCAGACACACCTTTTGACATAAATGAACGTCTCACTGTTTTACAGGAGCTTCAGCAATTCTGTGATGATAATTCATCCACCAGTGCTGCCACCTTAGGAATAAGGGATGTGCCAACAACTTCTACAGGCCGGATTCCTAAAATTGGTTCATGAGAAGATTTCTGTGAAGAAGGAATTCGGCCCATCCTTCAGAGCACTGGTTCCAGTCCTAGGAATACAAGGCACCAGAACTATAACCCTAACACCCCTGCCAGGTTCCAAAGAGAACAGTTTTGTCTCCATTGACAACATTAAATTGCATCATGTGGCTGATTCTGCACAGTAGACCCAGAGGTCCCTTGGGTAATTCCCGGTTCCCTCTCACTACCCAACAGGACATACCTCTTCAAAGAAGAAATAGCAATTCTTCTGACTATACTAGCATGTACAATGATGCTACAAATGCCTCCTCGAGCATGGGGAGAGGGGTATAATGAGTTTCTGCTGATTCCTGTTACCACTTCACCGACAGAACTGTCTAAGATGTGGCTGTTTTCTAATCCAATGCAATGCAAACTGACAACACCATCTACTATGAACCTCCACGCAAAGTGAATCCATCCACCAGTAATGCAGTGGCTCCCGTGTTTGCAGAGACTGCTTCTGGTTACTTCATCAACCTTGACAACTTTTCTTCAACTTCATTTGCACCTGCAATTGAAACTGTTTCAAAGACACATATGTTGTACATATGGCAAAAAAATAACGATTTGGTTTAAATATGGAATTATCTGTGGATATTTCTGACATTGCTTGCCTTTCTGTTATGGATTGGTTTTGTGACTGTTTTCTTTCTCTTGATAAATGGTCATTATCTTCCTGAACGCTCTTTTGTAGAGCCAGTGGATGAAGTTCTAACACCATATCTTTCCTCACATAAGGTCCGAAGAGACTTGTCCATTGTGACCATTTCAGCAGTACCAATTCCAGATGGGATTGTTTGGGATAAAGTTATGTTTGATATTTACGGGCCTACTGAGGTTATCCAAATTCCATATGTCCTCAAAATTTCAATGGCTGATGTAATTACACCTGGTGTTGTTGAAACAGTTGATTCAATGCTTGCTGAGCGGCAGGATTACACTGTATTTGAAAGTGATGATGTGTACACGTACACAGCAAAATATGGGGACATTTTATTTTTTTAATCATTGGGGATATTACTATCTGGACCGAGCAACTAGGCACAGATCAGTATTTGGTTACACATAGTGGGATCATTGTTCAACTCCACCTGTGGGGAGCCCTAAAGCACATGTAGACGAATTTGTATACTTTTCTTGGCATGACACTACAAATGCAGCGTCATATTATTTCAAATTACCACCTTCTAAAATATGAAAGATTTTTACAAACTGACACTAAATTAATCTATTCAGATTCCTTTGTTTCCCGTCTTGCTGTTGAAAGTTATGAATACTGGAAGAGCACTTTTGATGTGAAAAAGTGTATGAGGAACACAAGATTGGCAAATTCAGGGTAGGGAAGCTTTGTTTAGAGCTTGCCTTATTCCTGTTCAAATGATATTTTTAAATGACACAGTTCAGCAGACATCCTGCTTAGGGTTAGCAACAAAAAGGAAAAATATGTGCCCAGGATCTCTACACCAACCAAATTCACCAATTGGCAAACATTTCTAAATGTCACCAAGGAGGAACTGAATGCTTGGGTTCAGGATGGTACCTATAATTCCACACTTTCAACTCCCCGCGGGTGGTTATTGTGGCCAACAGACACAAACGGGTATCAGACGCGTTTTTGTAATTCTTCAGGGGGTTTCAAGATTAGCCGGTTGGACCCTTGCTATGTCTCAGGTCAACACTTGTGTATAGTTACCACATACAGTGTGGGTAAACTGTGCCGCTGTGCAACAATGGTTAAAGACTAACACCTTAGCAGCAGTTAAGGAACATCTTAATCTCCTTTGAGAGGACATATACTTGCAAGATTTCTTGCCAGGTCCAAGAAAGCCATGCTCTAAATGATTCCTGTGTGCCATATACAATGAAATATGAAAGCTTTCTCAAATGGAAGCAGCTAGACGCTTAAGGCAGATAGATAAAGAAAATATGGAAAAGGCTTTAGCTGTTGTCTATAATGGCATGAATACTGTGTCCAACAGAATTGACACTCTGAATAACATAGGCCCTCATTACGACTTCAGCTGTCTTTTTTCAAGACCGCCCAAGCCGCTGCCGCCATCTGACCGCCAGTGAGGCCAGAACACCGCTGGCCCTATTACAAGTTTCCCACTGGGCCGGCAGGCGAAAACAGCATTTCAGCCCGCCAGCCCACGTGGGAAACAGGGCCTAACATTGATGCTGACTCTATTACGAGCCTGCGGCAATGTGGCGATGCACCGTAATTCGGGCAGTGGAAAGCACGGCCATTTCAGGTGCATGGGCAGTGCACGGGCCCCCTGGGGGGCCCCGACACCCCATTCCACCAGCCTTTAAATGGCGGTCCAACTGCCATGAAAAGGCTGGCTGATTTGGGAGTCCTAATCCCCATGGTGGCGCTGCATGCAGCGCTACCCTGGCGGACTACAAACTGCAGAGACCGCCAGGCTGTCGACTGGTGGCAACCTGGCGGTACCGGCAGTACGACCGTGGTGCTTTCGCCACGGTCGTAATGTCGTGGTCAGAAAGGCACTTTGGCGGCAGTCCGACCGTGACCCTGGCGGTCTGGTGACCGCCTGGGTCACAATGAGGCCCATAGTGTCTTCTGCAATTGACATCATTCAGACGGACATGTCCCTTTCACAGCATGGACAAAGTCAACTGCGTTCCATTATGCAGTTAGGTTGGACGTTACAGATTCTGAAACATGGCCATGTCCCATGGAAATACATTAAAAGTAGCGACTTGTCCTCTGCTTTTAATTTGTCCAGGGAGCAACAGATAATGGCTAAAAAGGAAGTAAGTTACACTATGCTTACTATAGAAAAGCTGCCTTTCACAGTAGCAGAAAGTCATTTGACACTATGGCTTATGCATAGCATTATAAATCTGCCGATTTCCACCTATCGTATCACAAAATGTTTGAAACATTTTGAGGTAGGCAGTTATGAGTGGCTAGAAGATAGCTTTATTAAAGAAGAGTGGGATTTGCCTTTTGAGAACAAATGTGTTGAATGACAAAACAGAGGTCTTTTTGAGCGGAAGCAAATGTGAGACTACTGTTAGTCATTCAATGATTTGCAGACAGGTGTCACTTCATGGCTTTTGCAATGCAGGGGTCACAAATTTGGCATGCTTACTGAAGGGTACTCCTGTCCCTTTGATTCGTCCAGCATTTCATATACTTTTGAATGGAAGTTATGTGGTCCTGAACAAACAGAGCTGGTGCGGTATGAGACTAGGAATTGCCTACGTAATTTCAGTCTCTCAAATTGTAACTTGTTGTGGACATTTTCTATTCCCTCTCACACAAGAGATAAAAGTAGCAGAAACGTGGCCTCACACTGATACAACTAATGTAAATTTTGACAAGCTGAACAGACTAAACACGTTACTGTTCCAAAAACAAGTGGTGCTGACATCGGCTAGACAGACGTGTGATCTCCAGATAGGAAGATCATCAGCCCAGATACAATCCCCATTAAATACCAACTTCTCCAAGCACTTTGGAGAGCTGGTTTCCAGAATATATAATGCCTTGAGCACTATGGGATTGTGCACTTCTTTAAGGCTGTTGGGTCTCGATTTGTTTCCATCTTCCAGACTGTCTTCGGAGTCATCCCATCGGCTATCCATTCACTCTTCTCAAGTGTGTTGGCAGCTTTCCAGTGACTTTGGCACTGATCTGTGGGATACAGCTGCTGCTGTTCCTAATATGCAGTTGTTGTCCCTTTCCAGTTAAGGAAAGGGATGGAGCTACTACCACCAGTCCAGCTCTGCCAGGGGCGCATGGTGCAGTTCTTTGGTGCGCCATTGCTTGAAGAATTGGAGCATGATGGGTCATTGTTATTCTGACCAGTCCTATAATGCATGCAGCCTGTCTTTCATTGTACCTGGTGCCTCTTCGAGTGTCTACCGTTCGTGTTTCTTGCTGTTCCACCAGTGCCTCCTGTGGACAGAGAACTGCTGGTGTTCCCCAATGAGGGTTCATTCATGGTCGTGCCCCATGAGACTGAGGCTGATTCGCGAGGTCACCTATGAGCCACTTCATGTCAACTATTTGGCTCCTTCAGGCACTTTGGATGGTGCTGCCTTCGCAGGTGATCCTGCGCTTGAGGCTTGTGAGCATGTCTGCTACGTGAATCCATCTGCCAATCCTGTCATCGATCTGACTATGTGGATTCATTCTTGGATGCACTTCCTTGTGATGATTCAGGGACACTCTTCAAGATCATGATCATTGTTAACTAATTTGACCATTGGCTTAATTCCAAAAGTTTAAAAATGTTATGCCAAATTGCCTTCTTAAATTAGATTAACTTTGGCCTGATGTGCTTGTCATGGTTGACATTTTTGTGTCTTTGTATGTTTTTAGCTAGTTTTAATCATTTTAACGTGTTTTTAGTTCAAAGCATTTTAATGTGGACTCATGCACCTTCTATGGTGTCATCATTATGGCGTCATCCTTGTTCCGGCAATGGGGAGGGTGAGGTGGATCCTTCTTAGTTTTAATGAGAATCAGGAATTTAGCTTAGCCTTCTAGCTTGCAGAGCTGTGCCCCGTCACCTAGTGACTTTTAACCTACTTACTTTATTTTATTATTTATTTTAAGATGGCTGCCTTTGTGTAGAGTTAGAGCAATGTTTTGATTTGTGTTATCAGTGCCACTATATGAAGTCATTACTATCAACTTCAAAACTAAGTGATGGACGTAGGTATTACCATCATGTCTCCTTCCCACTCACGTGTGACAGGAACTGGTGGGAATTGTTTACATAATTAGTGCCACAAGTCTGACCCCTTATCTATTGTTTGGAAACATACCTATGTCAGGGGTCCTGCAAGTTCTGTATAAATTCACCTGACACAGACAAGGTTATCAGACGGATTCCTACAAGATGCTATTGACGTCATCTATGCTGGTCATCCCCTTGATGCAGACTCCGCCTTCATGTCACGACAGAGTCTGATCTAGAGACCTCATTCCAAGGCAGCAATGGTTGGGGGTGCTTCTCATGCACCTGGTACTGGCATATTAGGTTTATCATACCTAGCTCTCATTAGGTTAGGTTAAAGATTAGGTTCTCCATGCTAGGGTTTTAAGGATTTTACATTTCATGTTTATTGCAAGATGGTGGGGGTCTTTGTATTTATGAATCTCATCTTTACCATTCTACTTGTTGCATTGTTCATTATCCTAATCATTGCAGCTTATGCATCTTATATATATAGATTGCAGTCTTTTTAATAAACCAATTGAAAACTTTCCTGCATCTCCTTTATTGCCTGTGTGTGAATGAGACTTATTGCTAACGTGAGAAAAGGGTAACTTCCGTTCCACCACGACTCCCCTGAGATGTCGCAATCTGGAGTCCCTGCGTAAAAGCTGCCAGAAATCACCTTTTACTGTTTGGGTTTTTGGTGAGGTACTGCTTATGAGCCGGAAGGGTTCGGCCAACAGTTGCGACTTGTTGTAGGATTGGCCTAGTCGCCTACAAACAAAAGTGGAGCCCCAAAATGGATCCCAGAAGCCATGAGAGACCCCAGGAAGATGACAATCGGCCAGGAACCAGCCAGGAGGACCCACACAAGACCCAGGAGAGGGAGAAGAAGAAAAGGAAGTGTCAGTTCAGTACAGAGAAGCATGAAATACTGCTGAAAGAGGTGACGGAACACCAGCATCAACTTTTTCTCACCTCTAAATTGCCAATTGGTAGGAGAGAGGCAATTTGGCAACAAATTGATGATAAGATCAACAGTGTGGCAGAAGTACGGAGAAAAGTCACTGAGTGCAAGAAACGCTGGCATGACTGCAAGTGCATGACCAAGGAAAAAATGGCAAGGAACAGGAAGGCAACACTGCAGACTGGAGGTGGGAGTCCAGCATTGCAGGAGGCCCTCGACCACATGGAGGAGATGGTGGCAGCCATCATCCCTGAGGAGATCGTCACAGGGATTCAAGGACAGGACAGCGCAGACTACCAGGATATAACACAGATGCAGGGTAAGTGGCATGGGGAACAAAAATGCCTAATTGTGAACTGCAGGCAGGGGGGGCATACCTACTACACACTGCATGTCAGCCATGATAATCAGGTAGTGGAAAGGTCAAAGGGGCATGGCACGGGTGCATGGGCTGTGCAGGGGAAACCTGGGGTTCAGCACAACACTACACCAACAACCTTTGCATGGGGGTACTCTGCCATGCCAAGGATGTTGGAAAGGCAAACCAGTCCAGGAGGGTAGGGTACAACGTAAAACTGGCCTGCTGTCACACAACAGCTGGTATTGTCGCTACATGAACTAGGGCTCAATTTCCAATCTCAAGCCATATCCGCAAGTGGTATTTACCAATGACAACAATTGCTACTACCACCTCTGCTGTGTGTGCAGGTCAAGTAGCTAATGGCAGTTATGTGCCCATGGATTAAACACACCCAAATTAGAGGGTTCAGGATGACAACATTATCAATCCCCTGTAATCAATAAAAATGCGCAAATCCTGTCAAATGCTCATGTCTATAGGCGCTACAAACATCAGGTATTGCAATTAACATTATGAGGTGTACAGAGGTAATGTCATACCCATGCTGCACATGTCAGGGTCTACCCTGTGCCTGTGTCACAATAGCTGCAATGCCACCATGCAAGTTCCATCAGAACACCCACAGCCAGTGAAAGGCCACACCACGATGATGGAAGTAGACGGAGGGTTGAGTAGGGCAAGAAGGTGGCAACATACAATTTGGGCAGAACCTACACCTAGAGGATGTGATGCAGACATTTCCCCAAACTGCCCACACTACATGTGACATGCAGGTGGTGCATAGGCCTGAGGGGATGCGTTCGTGCATGATGTCATCTGCAGAACAGGCAGCAGCCATGTTAGCGCGAACATCTTTCCTGCAAGGACTTCAACAAAGTGTAAAGGAAATCACCACTGCAGTAAGGGAGTTGCCACAACACCTTGCACACCAAACGTTTCACTCTGTGCACAAATGCAATCATGACCCCCTCAGGGCCAACCTCGCTGCCTACCACAGTGATGTAGCTGCTATACTTAAGAACCAGCAGCTCCTCCTTGCTGCAGCACTGTCCTTAATAGCCCCACAGTTGGCAGCTACCAGGATTTCTGGCTCCACGTCTTTAAACACTGAAGTATGTGTTTTCTCTTCAAACCCCCCACCACCAAGGGCAGAGGAGACGACACACACATCAGAAGATGAAGACGTGGAACAGATCACCTTCACTTGTATGAGTACCCGGTAGCACAAGTCCATGCCAAATGGGCACTTATATCCTAGGTCCTGTCCTTGTTAACATGCCAGTCTTGCAAAAGCTGCTCACAAGCACTGTTCTCCAGCCCACTGTTTACCTTGACACTATGCTCTGTGATTGTCTCTCACTACCTCATTGGCAATTCATGTTGCTCTCCACTGTATGACACTTCACCCCAGCATGTCCAATGACATGTCCCATTGCACTTGTGTAGTATCACAATAGAAGGCGTCACACTAATGGACTCAAAATCCTGGACTATGTAAATATTGCACTACAGCACTTTAAAATAAATAGCACTTACACAACCACTTTGTCTCTGTGTAATGTGACACATCAAATGTGTAGGAGATTAGTGATGTATGTTGCATGTCAATGGCCATAGAATGTCAATACAACTGCCTTGAAAGATTGTGGGCTGATGCACTGGGGTCTGGATTGTATCATCATCTGCGCTTCCTGAGGGTTATTTCTGAAGTAAATAGAAAAGTAACAGTATAATGCTGTGTTGGACTGAAAAAGTCTGCTTCAAGGTATGTTTAAATCAATGTGTTAAAAATTCCCTTAAAGACAATCTTTATGTATGTGACAATAAACTTTCATCACACACACACACCAGACAGCAGGAATGGATGTGTACGAGTGTATGGACAAATATGTAACCTGGGAGTACAATGTAAGGAATGATAGGTTTTGAGTTATGTATACAATACTACATAAGATTATACCATCACTCACCTTATCAGGCTTTACATGAACGTCAGGCTACAGGCAGACGTATCACAGTGCCCAAGATTCCAAATCAGGTCTCAAACGATGACAGATTGAAAACACACATCCAAACTTAACAACACATTGGGAACCATAGTAACCTTGAGGGGTGGGTGCAATGGATGGCAGATGCATAGAGAAGTAGCTTTGGTGTACCTGCCAATGTGACAGCTCATTTGGAATTGGGAATAACCATGTCAATAATGGGATTTGGATGCAGGATGGAACACAAATGCAAATACTAAATTGACCCTGTTCACCCATGCCAAGGCCCTGATCCCCAAGCATATGACACATACTGTAAAGGAGTACCTAAATATTTATTTAACAGTAAAAAAAAGGATACTAAAACTAGGGGAAACACCTTAACTAACCTAACCTATCCTAACTACACATTACCCACAACTGGCCCTAACTACCCTAATCTAAACTTACACATTTAACTAAACACTATAAACATCAATCCCCCACCCCCTTATATGACGGGACACATGAAGGACAACATATACTAACCTAATCACATACTATCTTATCCAAAACAAATATATATATTTTTGATATTTTGTTTTTGTATTTTTTGTATTTTTTTTACACATAAACCCCAACATCATCCCCACCCAATCACCCACAAACAAAACACATGTACAAATATAATCCCCTCCACCCCAACCCACTCATACTAACTAAACTAACAGCCTATTCTAATCTAACACTAAGCCCCCTAAACCCACTAAATATAAGAACCAGGAAAGAGGAGGGAGGGATCATGGCTAAGGGTCACAAAGTCACAAGTTTGCCCTCACAGGATCTTCTTTATCCCACGCAGTCTCCTGCTAATGCGGGACACCTCCTGCTGCAGCCTGTCCATACTGCGCAACATCCGTTGCATGTCACGTCTCATCCTTTGGAATTCTGCATTGTCTATCACTGCAGCAGGGGTTTTCTGTGTGCCACTAGTGGAAGGTTGTGCTGGTGTCAGTGCAATGCTTGGAGGGGGAGGTGCAGGAGCTGCTGTCTGTGGGCCTGGAGCTGATGAGATAGAGGGACCTGCAACAGTGGCTGTCATCCTTTGTGCGGCTGTCGTTGGAGCCGTTGTGCTTTTGGTGGTGGCTGTTGTGGGCAAGGATGGCCCCCCCTGGGCAAATACCCTCCAGACCCCTGTGGCTCTCTCATGGCGATAACACTGTGCCATATTGCGGAACCCAGACTCCACATCTAGAATGTGGCGGTAACGCGTCACGCGCCTATGGAATTCCCTGATCTGATTGGTATTCATGTTGGCAGCTGTAAAAATAGAGAAAGCCAAACATTAGTGACATCATTGTGTGATACATCTACTGATAATATTCTAACACTTCCTCAAAATTTGCTTAAACAGTCCAAATCACAGTACAAGTCATAGATTGTCCCTGATGAATGACATGCCAACGCAGCCTACACATCTCCTATCTAACAGCACAGCAATGCTAAAAAAGGTGTGTACCTACTTAAATGATCTGTGCATCATTGTTCTGCCATTAGTCACATAACAAATGCAGCAAGTACTCCACATGTGACAGACCAACTAATGACTATCTTCTGGATGACAATCAAGGCACACAAGATCTGTGATTTGTAAATGGAATTGGCAGAACTGTATGCAGTTGCTAATCATGAGGGGGTATCCTGGGTTGGAACAAAGGAATGTTGGAATTGCATGTCTGTCTTCTACACTGGGATACTCACACCTAGGTACACATATTTTATAATCCTAACCCTGTGCCTCAGGGGGTGATGGATATGCAACTCATAGTTTTAAACATTAAGGACAGCCAGGAAGCTTTGGACAGCTGTCCATGGGCTTAGTCAGTCCACCACAGGTAAGGAGGGCTGCCAACTAGGGTAGACTCAAACATTGGACAATCACATCCACATTTATGTTCCTAATTGCAGACAATTGTCAACATCATTTGATCTCACTAATACCTTTCTAAAAACAAGCACATAGATGCAAGCAGCCATCTGGGCTTGAGCTGCATGCACACCTATGACATTCTACTCAAGTGCCACATAAACGTAGCACAACATGTGGAGCTAGATGCTGCTAGGAAGTCAAACATACAGTCCTACATATTCATTAGTTAACAGGGAAGCTCAAGTCCGTCAGTAATACTTCGGTACCACTGGTCTGTGTGAATCAAGGTATGACTTGCTGTCTAAATCATGAACATGGGCTACCTCCAAATTTTTCATTGGCAGAGATGTAGCAACAAATATCACCCTGTTCACCTGCCCATGCCTACAGCGCAGCACTAGATTCCCAAAATATGACTCTCAGCCACTGATTGTCCAACTCAAAAATGGAACAAAATGTCAAACTCCAGTCAAGTCATATATCAGATCATGTGCCAGCACATCATACCTTGCTATGTCTTCAACACACGGGAGTCAATCACACACCAGCTGCAAACACAGCACAGAACTAACATATCAACACTTACTGGATATGTCTGGGTCTGCAAATCGAGCCACTTCTCCAATTGTGTTGAGGGCTGGTCCACCTGTAAAACATGGAAGGGTGAAATGTGCTCAATGTCTGCTCACTGTATAAAACTTGAAACAAAAACTCACTGTATGTGACATTGTATATGATAGAGCAGCACCTCAGGCATGTAGACACCCCAACAGACATACCACTGCAAACATGTATTGACCCTGTCACTCCAGTGAGTGATAGACACACATATGCACACATGCACTGGTCCTAACAGTCATGTGGTGACAAACATGATAACTCAATTCTGTGCAGAATTATTTTTAGAGGGTACTCCATTTCTTCATTCGTTGTTATGAGAGACATGCAAAGCCACATTCCTGGTGCACTGCAATACCAGTCACTCAGGTACTGTGGCTTGTGCATCAAGGGACAATCAGTTACTGTGTGATGCTCATGTGGGTTGAGTTTACATATGCCACATTGCCAGTGTACCCAGGGCCGTATAATTCCCCTATGACACCATGATGGCAGGGATCCTGTGTGTTACTTGATGACAATGTTACGCTAAACATGGATTGGCCATTTATCTAAATCAAAACAACAAACAAATATATGCTGACAGTGTCTAAGTTGAACATCCATGACAGAATGCATGGGCACAGGTGTAGTCATTGCACCTGAAATGTGTTACTCAGAGCACTTTGTACCTATACCAGGTATTGTAAATCACAGTTAGCCACATTCATCATCTTACATTTGCCAAGTTGGGTGATCTGTGGTTATACAACGAACTGACACTGTCCCCTAATTGAAACATGGTTTAGCAAATGTCCTACTGTGGCTATCTTGATGAGGTAGGTCTCAATTTGTATGCACCTTGGGAATGGCAGCAGTCACAAGAATGCTGGTCTGCTGATCTTAGCATACACCCATGACTGTGATAGCCTTCATACTGAGAAGTCAACAATTGTACAAATGCTGCACTAGATCAGCAGGGGGTACCAAACGTAAATTAGCAAACTATTTCGTCACTTTAAATGTATGATGGAAGCAGTCAGTGGTCCCTTGCACAACATCATGCAAATAAATAATTTGTAACCATGCATTCACCAAGTTCCGGGATACCATGATGACCCATTAACTTATGAAAATTGCTTGGCTATAAAGGGACACAGATGGCAAATGCATCAGCTCTGTGCCAGCAATTGTGCCCAAGGCAAATTAAAACACAGAGGAACAATGAACATAAGGCCAGATATTGTTTTTTTTAAAAAATGTGTAGCATTTGCTTCATGTTTTTACGCTACAGCTATGGAAAGTAGCACCAAACATTTAGATATTATCTAGTGTGCATTGCTTTGGCATCCATAATTAATTTAAATGCTGCACAAAGCAAGTCAAAGTATCAGCCTAAGATATTACCAGAGGTTAGGAAGAACTTTGTACGTATGGCCATGAATACAGTTCAGACATGTATTCCAAATAATTGGGGACTACATTCATTCCTTGCTTTAGCATATGAAATACATCTCATTCCTGGTACACTCATAGGCCATGAATAAAACATGTTTGAGCTGCATTACCATCATCTATTGACGTCAAAGCAGCACTAATTTACAAGATCAAGTTGTGTTTTGTAAGTTTGTGCAGCTTTTGCGTCAACAAATGACAGTAATGTGTAGCAAATATTGTATAAATCAGGGGCACTGTATATTTTACTTGCATTCCACATGTCTACAATCATTGCATGCAGCATGTCAACAAATCTGCAACTGTCACTATAGAGCATTTAAATGTGCACATTAGTCTGATTTGTACTCACCAACAGGGCCACCAATCACCACACCCAGGTGGTCCAGCAGGTCTTGCTCTCTGGCCACAAGGTCAGCCCAGCGATGTTTGAGTTGGTGGTTGTTGCGCTTGCTGTTGAATACCATTTTCAGATGGAACAGCACCTTGGACCACCTGAGCCTCCTCGCCTCGGTGTGATACCCCTGTATCACCCTGCCACCAGCCTGTAACATCAGGGGGAGGAAGTGGCACACCAGCCAAATGAAAGCCCCCAGCTCCTCCTCACCCATTCTCCCCAGACTTGGCCTTCCCAACATGACAGAAATATTAGGGATAGGAAAGGGAAACTATGAAAATACAGGGAAAGAAGGTAGGAAAATGAAACTTAAAGAACCCACAAACAGCCCAACAATACCACAACTAACAATACCCACTACACACTCCCAACAGTACAAAAACAAAATTAGACACAAAAAATTACAAAAACACACTTTCACTGATTTACTGAGATAATTACAAAAACAACAGATGACAATTTGAATGGCACACAGGAGACAAAAGCACAATTTGGACAGATGCAACTCTCAACACAGCCACACAGTCTACAAGAATCACAGACTGCAAAGTGAAAGTGAAAGTACACCCACTGTACCATTTCTGTAAACAGGATATACAGGGAGTGCAGAATTATTAGGCAAATTAGTATTTTGACCACATCATCCTCTTTATGCATGTTGTCTTACTCCAAGCTGTATAGGCTCGAAAGCCTACTACCAATTAAGCATATTAGGTGATGTGCATCTCTGTAATGAGAAGGGGTGTGGTCTAATGACATCAACACCCTATATCAGGTGTGCATAATTATTAGGCAACTTCCTTTCCTTTGGCAAAATGGGTCAAAAGAAGGACTTGACAGGCTCAGAAAAGTCAAAAATAGTGAGATATCTTGCAGAGGGATGCAGCACTCTTAAAATTGCAAAGCTTCTGAAGCGTGATCATCGAACAATCAAGCGTTTCATTCAAAATAGTCAACAGGGTCGCAAGAAGCGTGTGGAAAAACCAAGGCGCAAAATAACTGCCCATGAACTGAGAAAAGTCAAGCGTGCAGCTGCCACGATGCCACTTGCCACCAGTTTGGCCATATTTCAGAGCTGCAACATCACTGGAGTGCCCAAAAGCACAAGGTGTGCAATACTCAGAGACATGGCCAAGGTAAGAAAGGCTGAAAGACGACCACCACTGAACAAGACACACAAGCTGAAACGTCAAGACTGGGCCAAGAAATATCTCAAGGCTGATTTTTCTAAGGTTTTATGGACTGATGAAATGAGAGTGAGTCTTGATGGGCCAGATGGATGGGCCCATGGCTGGATTGGTAAAGGGCAGAGAGCTCCAGTCCGACTCAGACGCCAGCAAGGTGGAGGTGGAGTACTGGTTTGGGCTGGTATCATCAAAGATGAGCTTGTGGGGCCTTTTCGGGTTGAGGATGGAGTCAAGCTCAACTCCCAGTCCTACTGCCAGTTCCTGGAAGACACCTTCTTCAAGCAGTGGTACAGGAAGAAGTCTGCATCCTTCAAGAAAAACATGATTTTCATGCAGGACAATGCTCCATCACACGCGTCCAAGTACTCCACAGCGTGGCTGGCAAGAAAGGGTATAAAAGAAGGAAATCTAATGACATGGCCTCCTTGTTCACCTGATCTGAACCCCATTGAGAACCTGTGGTCCATCATCAAATGTGAGATTTACAAGGAGGGAAAACAGTACACCTCTCTGAACAGTGTCTGGGAGGCTGTGGTTGCTGCTGCACGCAATGTTGATGGTGAACAGATCAAAACACTGACAGAATCCATGGATGGCAGGCTTTTGAGTGTCCTTGCAAAGAAAGGTGGCTATATTGGTCACTGATTTGTTTTTGTTTTGTTTTTGAATGTCAGAAATGTATATTTGTGAATGTTGAGATGTTATATTGGTTTCACTGGTAATGATAAATAATTGAAATGGGTATATATTTTTTTTTGTTAAGTTGCCTAATAATTATGCACAGTGATAGTTACCTGCACACACAGATATCCCCCTAACATAGCTAAAACTAAAAACAAACTAAAAACTACTTCCAAAAATATTCAGTTTTGATATTAATGAGTTTTTTGGGTTCATTGAGAACATGGTTGTTGTTCAATAATAAAATTAATCCTCAAAAATACAACTTGCCTAATAATTCTGTATTATTACATCACTTCCTGTCTCAAATGCAGTGCGTTTATATTATGATGCGTGAAAATTTTATGATGCTTACAGGCTTTGCATCAAAAAATTTTGACGCATATGCTTAAAAGTTACCCCGCATTCAAAGATCAATCGATTTTTCATGGATAACCAATTTCATGGGGTGCAGTGTTGGAATCACCGCTAGGGACCAATGGATGTATAATGGCTGTGAGCGTCATTTTTCAACGCATATGTGGCATATTTTAAAGCATTTTGCATAAAACAATCTGTCTTTAACTGTGTTTGTGTCATTTTTCTAATTTTTTACGTACAAGAAAGCTGTATCTATACAGAGATAGACTGTTAGGGCCTGCTGTGTGTGTTCCAGTGTTTGGGCACATGTGGCAGACCACACTACTGCAGACCATAATACTCATGTTGTTGTGCCGGATTAGCACTCTTAACTGATGCAACAGCAACCCAAACATTTGGAATAAAAATTGGTATTCCCTAGTTTGAGCAGGTGGTGCATCAATAGAGGATAGCAAGGCTACGCAGCTTAATACATTCACTCATGGCCTGTGTGTTTATGTCTGTGAATTGGCTATTACAATTGTTGTTGTACCTCTGTGTGAACGTCACAAGATATGTTTTGCATAAGGTGCTTGTAAGCATGTGTTGTAAATGTGGATAACCATCAGATGCCATTCATTGAGGTACATCAGTCAGGATATGTGTTTGTCATACCCGTAGTGTCTCATGCTGTGTGAACTTCCTGGACTTTGAAGACAAAACATCTCCCATGACAAACTATGCACAGGATAGATAGAGGACTGTTGATAATGGCAATGTTACAAGGGTAAGCCATCACATGTACTGGAATGTTGGATACCACTTCCTGGTCACTTGTTTGTATACTACCCATGAGTCAGGCATTTGAACATGCTAGGTAGGTACAGTGTTTGTGACACAGAGTCTCAACACCAATCCAAAAAAGTTATGGTACACCACAGTTTGAGTCATATAAATGACCTATGTTTCTCCTGTGGCAGTGGAGGACCAGCAGACCATGCTGCATGTGTTCACATATTTCCATTGGTTCATTGCACAAAGGTGTCCAGTTCAAGTATGTGGACATGTCTACCCTGTGTCAGTATTGGCCTCTATTTTGTCACAGTTACGTGCATGTCTAGTCATGAGTCTGTGGAGCCATTCCATGCATTAACAGAGTATCCTTCAAAGCAAAATTGACCGAAAGCCAAAGATAAATTGACGACACACATGGGGATAGTCCAGCTATGGCACTGCAGAACTTTTATAAGGCTGACAACAGGGCAACCTTGGTGTGCTCAAAACCTTTATCGATCAGTAATAGGAAACAGGCAGCTTTCATCACAACATTTGTACACAGGGTGGCCTCTAAACTTCCCACTCCAACAGGGAACATCAGTGCCTCTATGCTGATTAATCTCACAGCTAGTCACCACGCAAGCCCCATCAATAGGTTGCGGCCAATGTGAATCTGTGTGTGGACCGTCAGGGCACAAACATGTTTTGTCCTTTCATACACATTAGCAAACCTTGTTTGTTGTGAAGGAGGCACCGTACCAAATCCATGCATACAGCCATAGTACACTGTCACTGTTTGGCACTCATCAATACATGAAAACCAGACAAGGGATAGGGGCAGGATTAGGCCATTTGAATACATGTCCCAGACCATAATACGATAAGTAAACTGACACACTATACATTTGAGGATTCATCGTACACCTACCAGACACAATACCCCAGGAGGAAAGAGAGGGCATGGAAAGCAACTATGAGACAAACGTAGCCACAGGGAACCTCTATGGTTAACGCAAAGACCGGAACCAGCCTGGCTAACAGGATGCAGGCTCTGTCAGGAACAAACATGAACAAGGCAAATACACAGTGAGCAGACTCTGACTGGGAAAAGCTGGAACAACACTGTGGGAACTGAAAACTGTATTTGTGCTGTGGGCTGCAATGTTACACAATCCCCCAAGGGCTCTGTTACACAAGTAATTTATACAGCAATGCACAACAAGGATATTCAGAAAATGGCAGCTTCTAAGCAGTTCCAGGCAGCAGCAATGGCAGTTCAGGTTCAAATAGCTGGTCTGCATGGAAGCGCTCACAGGTGTGTGCAGATTCAGTCTCTCACAAGTCCTGTAGTTGAGAATCAAGTTCAAAGGGCCAACTGTACCTTTCCCATGGGAAGCAATGGACAGCTGATTACAGGTCCTACCATCTACCAGGCAGTGCATTGTCGGACCTGAAGTCCATGCAGACTGATGAACTATGACTATGGCATGCCATACTGAAGAGGGAAGCACACAGGAGTCAGAATGGGAGTCTGGGTGTGTGTAGATGAAGGCTATCAGGGTACAGATAGTCAATTTACAGGGCCCCCAGAGAAGGGTGGGCAGAGACTGAAAACATGGCAGTGGCAGGACTTATTACCTGCGATGGACTGCGCAGGGCATGTCTTGTGAGCAATGCTTGTCATACCTGGGGCACTCGTGCTATCCATTTTCAGCGTATTTGGACTCCTTGTCACACATGCTCCTTGCAAAGATAGCTGATGTCACACTTACTGTTGTCAAGGGTCTGGTCATACATTCCTGTTACCAATGAAATAGCACATCCACTGCCTCATGTATGAAACACTTTTTTACCTTATGATTGATGGTGTCTTAGTTGTGTGTCATGTGCTGCAATGAACCATGTTGTCAACATGGATGTGTGTCATAGCTGTGGTCCTCTGATTTTGCCCTTCACATGTGAATTAGACAGGAAATATGCCATTTCCACTGTGTGTGATGTTGGCTGTACATTCGTACCCATCAAATGTGATGTGGCTTTTTCAGTATCCTAATCTGTATTTCTGAAATGCTCCATGAGGCTAAACTCAGATTATGATTGCTAGGGATCATGTGATGCATAAATAATTACCCAGACCATGATTGAGTGATGAAGTGAAGTGTTTAATGACATATGGTAAGAAAGTGGTGATGGTGACTAGAGTTAAAAGAAGTTTTGTACAATGTGTTGTCTTCAACGCAATCCTGCTGCAGTGTTTGGATGGTCCCCCCTCATGTTGACGAACAGCATCCTCCTCTTCCTCCTCTGCAGGTATTTGTGGGTCTGGTTCATAGAGGGGAATGTTCCTCCTTACACAAATATTGTGCAGGATGGCACAGGTCAAAATGATCTTGCAGACCATTTCACGTGAATGTAAGAGGCTGCCTCCGGTGATGTCGAGGCACCTGAATCTTGACTTCAGGATGCCAAATGTCCTCTCTACTATGGTGTGTGTCCTATGATGTGCCTCATTATAGGCACGCTCTGATGCTGTGCTTGCGTTCGCAAATGGGGTCATGATCCATAGCTGGATCCCATAACCCTGATCAGCTGAAAGAGAAAATGAGTGTAAATATTTGGATGTTGCTTGTACCTTGATTATCACTTTGCATGGCAGTTGTTATCTTGTGTCGTCTGTGACTCATCTGTGTTTGTGTTATTGTGTGGGATCCTAGGCTTCTAGGATGTTCTTTCAGCATTGGGTTGTTTATTTATCGAAACTGGTGTTTGGCTGATTGACTGGATATCAGCAGTATATTTCTAAACTTGCAGTTCATTGTGTATCTCCCATGCAGTATGTCATGTGAAAGAAGTGTCCATGTGCCTTCACTGAAGGTGAAATGATACTTCCACACACAGAATCGATTCCACTGTGGTGGTAACACGGTTGCACTATATGGCCTGAACATCCCATCCAATTCAACATATGTACTAGAATGTGAAAAACAACAGTGAGGCCCTTTAATTTGGCTAGGGGACAATGTACAACACATCTCCATATGTTTGCAGCACTGAAGTGTTCACAATTGACAATGCACAAATATCCCATTTGTGACACATTCTATGCAAACCTATTTTTGTGCCTTCACCGAGTTGGCTCATGTGCAAACGTGTACCTGCCCTACTGAACCTGGTCCAGGTAAGCTGGCTAACTTGGTTGTGGGGGTGAAGGTTTATTTGTCAGAAGGTCCATGTGTCTGTACATCTGTTGTGTATATGTGTAATTGTCTCAATCCGTATGTGTAGCAATGTGCACTTTGCAAAATTGTCTCATCAATATGTGTTCATAGCACAGTCCACTTCCTTCTTGCTAGCGGGCCATGTCACCCCAGGAGTGATGTGAGATGTTGGTACTGCCTCAATGATTCCATGTCACCTTCATTAGAGTCAGCATCATCATGCTATGGGTCTCATGGTGTTTGACCTGCAGAGAAACACATTGCACACCCCTTACACAGTACGTATTGCTTGGAAGGGTGTGTGATTGAGTGTTATTGATGTGATATTGTAAGATTCATCTTCCAAGTTGTACTTCCAGTTAAGGCCATGTCATTGTCACTGTGTGGTTTTAAATTGGTCCCTTGTGGCTCTGGAGTGGCATCTGTTGTTATTTGCATCTGTCATTTGTCCATAGGTACGTATCCCATTGGGTCAGGATATCAAACATGACTAGCAGTGTCACAACATCAGTGTCTTCCTGGCCACGTGTCCATGTAGTGGTGTATGTGTTGTATGTCCTACAGGGTTGCTGTGCTGTGTGTATTTAACTAGGTTTCTATACTTACTAACAAGTAGGCCATTTCCATATCGTCCATCCTGGAAGTGTTGATTGATGGTGCAGTCGCGGAAGATGAATGAATCATGTACACATGTAGGATACTTTGCCACGATGTTGGTGATCAATCCTCGGTGATCCACAATGGCCTGCACATTGATGGAGTGTGTGTCCTTCCTGTTGTGGTATAGATGTTCGGTTGCAGCAGGTGGCACAATCCGTACATGTGTGCAGTCAATAGTGTGGGAAGCCGTTGATTTGATAGAACCCCTGTTTGGTCTCCTGCTGCTTCTGCTGTGTGTTGGGGAAGCTGATGTGGTGGGGTGTGAGGGAGATGACGGCATCCAGTACCTTGGGTAGGAAGGCAGAGAATGAGGGCTGTGAGATCCCGGCAAGCAGGGCACCAGTTGTTTGAGAAGAGCCACTTGCCAACATGTGGAGGACAGCTAGCAGCTTGGTCTCTGGTGGAATGATGTGGGGTGTTTGCAAGCTGGGTGCCAACTGTGGCTCAATGTGGCGCAGCAGCTGCTGTATGGCTTGCCAGTTTAGTCTGTACCTCTTAATGATGTCATGTTCCCTGAGGCTCTGAAGGGTTGTCCTTGTCCTGAATATCCTCTCCTGACTTCTGCATTGCCTTTGGGTTCCCTGCTGGTGTGGTGGAAGCTGCTGCTGTTGGTCCTGTGTTCTGCATCTTCGTGCATGCTGGATGAATAGCACCTCCATGTCTTCCTTTTGGAGCTCTGATGTTGCTTCTGTGTGTTTTCCTTAAGTACTGGTGTGTTTGTCCCATTTTAACCGCTCTCCTGACCCAGATGTAAATTTTTTACACAAATCGGGATGTGCGCCATTTTTCGACTCCGCCTCCCAGCCATGCAGCATTTTTGCGCGGTTGGATAAATATGGTGCACGGGTGTTTAAGTAATTTTTTGGACGGGAACGCCTACCTTGCATGTCATTAATGCAAGGCGGTTTCACGCATCCAGAAAATGACACACACTGAGATATTTGACGTTAGCAGGGTCTAGCTTCAAAGTATAAATATGGTGTTAGTTTTGTGCTGAATTTGCGTAAAAAAATTACGCAAATCTGGCGCAAGCAGAGTATAAATATGGGCCTTAATGCATATATTTTAATTTATTAAGTACTTATTTTGATTATTGACAAAACTAATGACTGATATTGAGGAATTTATATGATGAGTATAATAAAGATAAAATACTAAAAGATTTGACTAATAAAACCTATTAACTCAGATTGTGATGATAATTTTATGTTATGAACAGCTCCTGATTAATCTCAGTCAGCGTCAAAGATCCATTGTCCTGAGGTGGCGGAGGTTAGTCCGGATGAACGTCAAACCGAAAACTGAAGCAATCTGACCTCTGTCTACAACCATCGCCTGCTCTGCTCTAGAGACCAAGGTCCAATGACCGCCAGGGTAGCGCTGCGGTGAGACCACCAGATTACAACTTAACGTTGGTCTGGCGGTGCTGCAGCACTGCCGTGGGGATTACAACTCCCTTCTCTGCCAGCGGTTTCATGGCGGTAGTGCCACCATGAAACAGCTGGTGGGGACAGGGTGCAGGGTGCCCCAAGGGGCCACTGGAGTGCCCAAGCACTTGCCATGGGCAGTGCTGTGGCCCCCTTGGCCAGCCCCATCGCAATGTTCACTGTCTGCTTTGCAGACAGTAAACACTGAGACGGGTGCTGCTGCACCCTACGCACCACAGCATTGCCGTTGGCTCTATTAGGAGCCGTAGACAATGCTGCAGGCTGTTTCTTGCTGGGCCAGTGGGCAGAAACTTTATTTTCGCATGCTGACCTAGCGGGAAACTTGTAATGGGCCCGGCGGGAAGACTGCCTCACTGGCGGTAACTTACCAGTCGGGACTTTGGCAGATGGACTTTTCAGTCTGCCGAAGTCATAATTAGGTCCCAAGTCTGTAAAAACTAAATCATGAGAACCAAATGAGCGTAGCAACCTACCACACCTGACAACTACACAACATTCCTTAGCAGCCTAAGGTGCCTTGTATCCGCTCAGAGCTTTTACCTTTTCATCAAGCCATTTCACAGCAATTTAGCCTGTACATCTTTGTGGCAACAGTGCTGGATTTTTAGGAGGGAAGCAATGGGCGAAATTCTTGTCTAGAAAGCAAAAAGTGGGAATTTGTCCTGTTTTTTACGTCAGCAGAACCGAACTGGGGCTGATCTGGTGCTCTATGAGCAGAAATAAAAAGCCAAAAAGCACCAATGCTTTCTGAAGTACTGTGGAGTGCTAGGCGATCCATTTGCTTTAATGCTAACTGTATTAATGCCAAAACCTAATAATACACTTCAAGGTAACTTCTTCAACATGGAAGACAATGTGCAGTGTGTACATGTATACAGGTGTGACACTCAAACTCCTCTTTTGGTAAACCTTCTTTGAAAAATGTCTGTCTGGGGCTGGTCATTGTAATTAACTTAATGTTATTATCATTAACTTAATTTCAAAGAAATTATTGTTTGCAGTTACATCATATATATTCTTCTCAGGAATATCTATGAATGACAAAGGCTGGCCTTTGATAGTGCCGGGTAGCACAAGAATTCCTCATCCTTTGGATTTCTCAATGCTTGCAATGAGGAATTTTAGTTTTGCAGGAATTTCACCCGCATTCCTCCTTTTTTTCAATCTGGGTTCAGGTTGATGTGAAAAGAGAAGAATTCAAGCAGTTTTGCATCCACTTTCCTGCATCTAATCTGGGGATTACGACCCCCCCCTCTCCACCAGCTTTAACATGGCGGTAGCACTGCCATGAAAAGGCTGGCGGAGACGGGGTGCAGGAGGCCCCATGGGGGCCCCTGCACTGACCATGCACTTGGCATGGGCAGTGCAGGGGCCCCCATGGCCAGACCTGTCGCACTGGTCACTGTCTGCTTTGCGGGAAACTCCTAAGGGGGCCCGCAGGAAGGCAGCCGCACTGGCAGCATCCTGACTGCGGGAGTTTGGCAGACAGCCTTTTCCGCCCGTCAAAACTCATAATGACCCCCTATGTTTCCTTTTACTTGCGTAATGCAATGGACAAAGTTACCAGGAATAAATTGAAATCTGAATGTCTCTGTCCCTCCTTGCCTAATAACATCACGACTACCCCAGTAATTGATCCAAATATGCTTATGTTTTTCACAAAATTCGGGAAAGACCCTAAATAAGGAGTGAAGAGAGCCTGGTCTAATTGCCAGGATAAACTGTTGGATTTAGTGGGTCCTCTCACTAGAATATTGGATCTGGCAGAAGAAGCCAAGATGGAAGACTCTGTCATAGACCGAGTGACGCTTTCCAATTGGGCCCAGCATGCTATTTGCATGTTGCGCAACACTAACACACATTTATCTCTGGAGAAAAGGAAAAGTCTCCTACTCAAGATTGACCCAAAGCTTGGTTCTTTAGCCTCCAAAGAAGAAGGTTCTTTGGCCAAAGGATTGTTATTCAGAGACTACTTTATAAAGGAATTAGGCAAATATGTGTCTACTTTTGCCACCTTAGACAAACCCCAACTTTCTAAAGAAAATGTTTTCTTCTCAGGTATTATTTAGGGCTGGCAAAGATAGGAGTCGCTTTGACGGCCAATTTTCCAAAGGTCAATACTCCAACAGAGGGTCCTTCAACCAGCAAAATCAAGTTGACACCTATTTGGGATACAAGCCCCGCTTCTATCTCCGCCGGACCAGAGGATACCAGTCCAGAGGATATTCCAAAGAAGGTTAACAATTTTCTGGGAAGTGTTTTCAATTCTGTCCTTCCTTCCGTAGGACGCAGATTGGCATCGTTCATAAATTCATGGTTTCCTCTCACTACAGATTCCTGGGTGATTCAGGCTATTCAGGGTTACCTCATAGAGTTTTACCAACTCCAATACAATTCCAACTCCCTCAACCCCTTATTTTTTCTCAAGATCAAAAACTCATCCACAACGAGATCCAATCTCTTCTCATCAAACAGGCCATAGAACCAGTCCATTTTGACTCTTCAGGTTTTCTCAGAACCATCTTTCTAGTTCAGAAAAAGAACCAAGGCCCATATTTATACTTTTTGACGCAAAACTGCGCCGGCGCAGTTTTGCTTCAAAAATATTACCGCCGGCTAACGCCAGTTTGGTGCGCCGTGCGGGTGTCATATTTATACTTTGACGCACGGCGGCGCAAACAACAGGTGGGAGTCATTATTTTTGACGCACACCGCGGCATCAAGTCGTAAAGGAAAACGTCGGTAACGCGGTGGAAATGACTGTGGGTCGATTTTCGACACCGCAAACCGGATATGCGTCGTTTTTTTGACGCAATAGCGTAAAAAAAAACAGCGAACACAGCCATTTCACCAGAGGAGAGCCAAAATGGATCCCAGATGCCACTACAGACCCCAGGAAGATGACAGCAGACCAGGAACCAGCCAGGATGTCCCACACAAGAACCAGGACACTTTTAAGAAGAAAAGAAAGTGTAGCTTTAGTGCAGAGGAGCAGGAAATTCTGGTTAAAGAGGTGACGGAACACCAGCAGCAACTATTTGTCACATCAAAGTGCCAATCAGTAGGAGAGAGGCTATATCGCAACAAATTGTCGACAAGATTAACAGTGTGGCTGAAGAACGCAGAACAGTCATCGAGTGCAAGAAACGCTGGCATGACTGCAAGCGCAGCACCAAGGAAAAGATGGCCAAGAACAGGAAGGCAGCACTGCAGTCTGGAGGGGGGAGTCCAGCACACCAGGAGGCCCTGGACCACATGGAGGAGATGGTCGCAGCCGTCATCCCTGAGGAGATCGTCACGGGGATTCAAGGACAGGACAGTGCAGACTACCAGGAAACAACGCACATGCAGGGTAAGTCGCATGGGGAATTAAAATGCAATAATGTCATCTACAACCGGGGGGGATACCGACCACTAAATGCATGGAAGTCATCTAATACATGGAGTGGCATTGGTAAAGGGGCACGGCAGGGGGGCATGGCCCGTTCTGAGAAAACCTGGGGCACACCATTTCACAACACCAACAACAGTCCCATGGGGGCATGCTGTCATGCCAACGATGGAGCAAAGGGGAAGCCACGCAAGGAGGGAAGGCCACTACGTCAAACTGACATCCCAGCACATGTCAGCCGACATACCCCCTACATTAACTAGGGCCCTATTAACAACCTCTAGCCATACCGACAACTGGAATGTAACTGCGACCACAGTTGCCACTACCACCTCTGCTCTGTGTGCAGCTCAAGTGGCCAATGGCAGTAACCTCCCCATGGATCATACACACCTAAATTAGGGGGTGAGGATGACAACTGCAACAATCCCCAGAAACAAGACAAAGGCCCCAGTACTCTCAAATGTCAATGCCCATAGTTGTCGCAAACATCAGCCAATGTAAACAACAATAGGAGCTACACAGCACTAAGGACACACCCATGCTGCATATGTCAGGGTCCATCTTGTGCCTGGGTAACAATGCAACATCCCAAATGTCATACTGCTCAGACAACAGCATTGAGGGGGGGACACATGTAACTGGTCACTGACATACACCTGCACAGTCAGAGGAGGAAATAGGACACTGATACAATTATCAGGGCAATCCAATGTAACACACATTCCCCAACATCAGCAGGACACATTACCAATGTCAACATCCATTTCGGATCATAACATTGCCATGCATAGGATATGCCACATGTCAATTACATTTAAGTGGATGTGAAAGATCAGAGATTGGGGCAGGTCCAGATTGTTAAGTGTGCTGCCAGGGCTATCAGTACACCCACAGCCAGTGAATGGTCTCACCATGAGAATGGATGTACACGGAGGGTCGAGTAGGAAAAGAAGGTGGCAATTCTCTATTTGGCATAAACCAACACCTAGAGGCAATGAGGCTGACAAGTCTGATAACTCAATAACATACATGTGACACACAGGTGGGCCATAGGCCTGGAAGAATGCCCATCTGAAGGACTGGAAAAATTAACACAAAACAAGATCACAAAGTGAATTCATCAAAGGCAGGCATGTCACATCAAAATTGCCACAACACGGACACACTAATTGTACCCTGTTTCATTGCAGAGAAAGATGGATCTCCTGCCGATATGCCTGTCCCAGATTTCCCTGATGACATGGATGACAAGCCGATAAACATTCCCCAGGAGACTATCCAAAAGGTCCTTGACACCCTCCAGACCCCACCTTCAGTCACAAGGAGGAGCACAGAACAAGCAGCCATCGCAGAGGATCCACCCACCACCCCAATTGTAAGACCTGCTAGCTCCAATACAGCTGAGGACTCAGACGACACTGGCACCAGGTTTGAGAGAACTGTAGTTGGAGTACAGTGGGAGCTGGCCAAGGAGGTGCGGGTAGGGATGCGTTCGTGCATGATGTCATCTGCAGATCAGGCAGCAGCTATGCAAGCCCTAACATCCATACTGCAAGGACTACAAGAAACTGTCAAGGAATTCACCACTGCAGTAAGGGAGTTGCCACAACACCTTGCACCCCAAACCTTCCACTGCATGCACGAATGCAATCCTGACTCCCTCAGGGCCAACCTGGCTGCCTACCATCATGTAGTGGCTGCTATTCTCAAGAACCAGCAGACCCTCCTTGCTGCAGTACTGCCCTTAAGACCTTCACAGGGAGCAGCGACCAGGATGTCTGACTCAACGTCTTCTAACACTGAGGTGTGTGTTGCCCCTTCACAACCAACAACAACAAGGACAAAGCAGGCAACACACACATCAGAAGAAGAAGACATGGAACAGATCACATTCACAAGGAAAATGACCCGGAAGCACTAGTCCCTGCCACATGGCCCACATTTACCAAGGTCCTGCGCATTGTAACTTGCCAGTCTTGCAACAACTTTACTCGAGCACTGTTCTGCAAACCACTGTATATCTTGTCACCCAGCCCAGTGATTGTCTCTCTCCTACTCATTGCCAAATCCTGTCCCTCTGCCCTGTCTGAAACATCAACCCCAGCATGTCAAAAGCATTTCCGTAACCCCTTGTGTTGGATCCCAATTTAAGATGTCACTATAATGGACTCACAATCATGGACAATGTACAGATAGCACTACAGCACGTTTCAATAAATAACACTTACACAACAAATCTGTCTCTGGGTAATGTGACATATCAACTGTGAAGTAGATAACTGAAATGTGCTTACTGTCAAATCACGTAGCTTGTCAATTCAACTGTCCTGATAATATGTAGTCAGAGAATTCTGCACAGTGTCCATGATTGAGGGACAAATCGGATGAAGTGAGAAACCATACACCACCATGCTGTGTTGGACAGAAGAATGCTTCCTCAGGGGATAACTAAGTCATCAAATAGTGGCCGCAAAATGTTGTAAACATGGAAAAATAACACAATAAACATGCCACACTAATCTAAGTAAACACTAAAAAAACTGCACAAATGAAGGTGTCTGAGTTAACATACAAATAGGTAATCATGCCGAACTGTGTCACAAATGATGTATGAGGGTCATGAAGACAAGAATACAAGATTGCCAATGAGAACTCATCTTATAAGGGTGTGCATGATCATCACACTGCAGTCAGACCTAAAACTGTTTCCCCAATATCAAGTCTGGAAGCACTGTTAGTGACTTTGAAAACACACTTATCAACAGAAACACATTGGGATCCATATTAACTGTGATTGGTGGTTGCAACGAAGGGTCGACACTTTGCAAGGTAGCTCTGGGCTAGCTGCCAATCGTACAGCTCAGTTGGAATTTGTTTGTAGCATAGGACACAGATGTTATAGTACAAAATTGATGTACACTGAATCCAAACCCACGATCAAGTACCATTCAACACATACAATTAAGGGGTAACCAAATATTTATTAAATGCTAATCACAGATGAGGGAACTGAGGGAAAAATCTTACCTACCCTAATCTACCCTGACTACTCATTACCCACAACTGTCCCTAACTAACCTAAGCTACACTTACTTATCACATGTAACAAAACATCTACCCCCAACCCCCTTAGGAGACGGGACACATAGAGGACAACACATACTAACCTAAACACATACTATACTATCCTATACAAATATATATTTTTTTGTATATTGTTTTTTATTATTTTTTTTAACACACAAGAACCCCAACACAGCCCCCCACCCTGGTCTGGAGTCATGTTAGCAGCTGTGAAGAAAAATGCAGATATTCTACATTAGTAACTGCATTGTGTGAAATGGCACAGCAAGTTAATCAGACATTACATCTACTGTACTTGTAACAGCTCATATCACAATACAGAGCATTGAATGTCCCTGAGGAAGTATTTTGCAGGCCAGACTACAAAGGTCACATCACACAAAGCACATCTATAACCTACAAGATGGGTAATAACTGGCTTTGACTTGCAACCTGAGTTCTGCCAGTTATCATCTAAGAATCATGCTGCATATCCTCCGCCAAGACCTGGGCTACAAATGTCAGTGTACGGAAAGCAAAACTAAAGCCACATGGTCTGCAAGTTGTAACTGGACTTGCCAGTATAGTACCAAGTGCCAAACCTGAGTGTGTATACCAGTATGCAACCAAACCGTCACTTATTCACATGTATGTGTAACATACTCATAGCATCAGTACTAGGTACCCCATTCACAAACCCATGGCCATGTTTGAGGGGGGGTGGTGGATACACAACTATAATTTGCCAACAACATGTACACCGAGGAGTGTATAGGAAACTCCACACATGTTTGTCTCTACAGACACACCACAGGTAAGGTCTATCTACAATTAGGAGTCAGCAAACCCTAGAGCACTCATAGGGTCAGACATGTCAGGAAATGCAGAACTTGGTACACAACATATACTTCCAGTGAGGCCTGACTTACATCAGACACAGAGTTGCTAGAACACCCATGATCATGAATTGCATGCACACCTAGGCCATTGCACTCAGGTTCCACAGACTTGTTGCACTACATGTGGAAGTACATGCTGCTAGGAGGTTCTACCTACTGTTTCAAAATAACGTAGGTAAATAGGGAAGCAGATGTCTATTGGAAAGCTCTTTGTTGTACCAATCTTAGAGAATGTGGGTCTGACAGGCTGACTAAATTGGGGCTGACTTCCATTGTGACTCTTGGTGATACAAGTGTCATACACATGACTAACCCCTGTACTCACAGTGGGGCCTACAGGATGTCCTACAATCCCTACACGATACCATTGGATACGCACTAGCAAACTCAAAACATGTGAGAACTGCATTCCCACTCATGGAACAAGAGAAAAGCTTGCCCAACGCATCACACCTTGCTATGCGTCCAACTCACACGAGTCCATAACCAGCAAACACAACACATAACTGACATATCAACACTTACTGGAGTGGTCGGGGTCCTCAAATGTCGCCACCTCTCCCACAGTGTAGGATGCCGGTCCACCTGTAAGGTATGGGAGGAAGAAATGTGCTCAAAATCTGTGCACAGTGCAACAATTTCATAAACATTTACAATGTGTAGGCTGAATAAGGAAAGGGCAGCCATTCAGACTGCATCTGATATATCACGGCCAACTTGTACATAGCATGGGTCTCCTGTGACAGTTACACACATATCTGCACACATACATTGGCCCTAACCATCATGTGGTTGCAAACATGCCCCATAATTGGTGAGCACTAAAAAATATGGAGTGTAATCGTCTCATCATGTGCATCCAAGAGAGACATCCAAAGCCTGGTTACTTGAGGACTGCATTACCAGTCAAACATGCCTTGTGGCCATGACACATTTATTGCACATAGGCCCAATGTACAGAGGGAGGGGCAGGGACTTTTGTAAGCCATCATGTTGTTACAGTATAGTCAATTGATGTGCCCCAGCTATGGTGATTTGCACCAACCATGGAGATGTGAGGCCATGTGCATACACTTGGACTGCCATCCATATTCTGATTGTGGCTCAACTAATTCCAACAAACATCTTAAGATGTTAGCTGAGGGCACCTTACACCTTTTCACGATGTTTTCAAATCAAGAACTGGCATGTATCCAAAAAGATCAAGGAACACAATAATCCCACATATTCATATTACTTCTGTGAACGCTTTCCTTCCACACTCACCAGACTCACATGAGACATATGTCTGAGCCACTTTGCTATTATCAATTGACGTGAAGGCAGCACTCATTTTCAGCATCATGTAGTGATTCTAAAGTCAGTCTAGCAATTGCGTCAACATAGTTGGCCTAAATGTTGGTACATCTGTACTTCTCTGTCAATAGTACCCTATTTAGACATGATTTGCTCATATTTTGTTAGCTGTTCTGACAAAAAGGCTGCACCAATTTCCTTCATGGAAAAGTAACATGTAAGTTTGCTGAGCACATGCTACCTCACAGCTAGCAATTGTGATCCTTGTCATAGTGCATCAATGATCCCCTTATATTTCCCCATCATTACACACAGTCAGCAAGTTAGCTGGCAGACATTGTACTAATCCCCTGATGTCACTACAGAGCATTTAATCGTGCACATTAACATAATTCGTACTCACCAACAGTGCCACCAATCATGATTCCCAGGTGGTCCAAGAGATCCTGCTCCCTGGTGATGAGGTCAGCCCACCAGTGCTTCAGCTCCTCTGGCTAGCGTACACACGCTGCAGGTGATGCAGCACCTTTCCCCACCGGATTCTGCGCGCCTCTGTCAGATACCCCTGTATCACCCTGCCCCCTGCCTGGATCATGAGCGGCAAGAAATGCGTCACAAGCCAGATGAACCCCCCCAACTCCTCTTCCCCCATCCTGCCAAGACGTGGCCTACCAGACATACTTAGAAGTGAAATGGAATAGGGGTAAAAGAAATAGAAAGGGGAAAAGGGGGGAAGTAGGGGTACAAAGACAGAAAAAAGTAAACCTAAACACTAAAAGAGCCCAACTATCCCCAAACTAACACTACCCACAACAGACTCCCACAAACAAGAAAAACACAAGATAAATGGACAAATGTAGACAAAACACAGTAGTACAGTATACACCAACAATATTTATTTCACAAATTGACAATATAGATAGCACACAGGACAAAAACAGCACAAAATCTCAGGACAACATTCTCTACACAGCCGCACAGACTAGAAGGATCATAGACTGCAAAGTGAAAGTGAAAGTACACCCACTGTACATGATCTGTAAACAGGATATCCTATTACATCACTTCCTGTATGAAAAGTCCCGCCTTTTTCACGTTATGCGTCATTTTTTGTTTCCCAAAACTGTATTTGCGTCATTTTTTTTGACACACAGACATGAATATTAACCCGCATCCACATAATGATACATGGACTGTACAAATATCTGGATGCGGGCTAAATTTCACTCCTGTGCGTCAAAAAAAATGACGCCAATACAGTTGTGGTTGTCAAAAAATAACGCACAACGGTAGGGACGTCAAAATTACAGTGCATTAACTGGTTTGGGGCATTTTTACTTGTTTTTTGGTTATTTTACATTTGGGACACATCAGAGATTGGCTATTTGAAGACAGTATGGTGTTGATGGTGTATGTTCACATGTGTGACATCATACTGCAGCGGAACACTACTCCCTTCACAGTATTTTTAAAGTTGGCTGACGCAATAGATGGTCATAAGTGTGGCCTACATATATGTGTTGCACAAATTGGGCATGTTTGGCATAAGGAGAGGATAGCAATGTGACGCACATATGTACAATACCTAAATGCCTTTGGCTCAAATTGTGTGCTTTGACAACTAATGTGTTGGTTGACCAAGAGTGTGTGTATCACATGAAACATAATTGTACATATGGTTGTATGAATGTGACGTTCATGTGTCCAATCCTTAGATGCAAGTCATATTGGAAATGAGCGAGGGCATGTGTTAGTCATACATGTAACAACACCCGTAAAGTGTACTTCCAAGTTTTAGGGTCACGCAGACACCACATGTGACATAGCATGCACCAGATGGATGGCAGACGCTTGTTCATGTCAATGGTCCACATTTTCTACATCCTATGTCCTAGAGTATTGGTAAGAGCTTCCTAGGCACTACTTGGAGAATCCCACAGTGAGTCATACACATGCATTGAGGAAGTGGGTACCATGTTGTTTGCACAGACAGACAAGGGTAAATCTCAAATGTATGATGACACCACAGTTGAGGCCATAGAAGTGAGCCCCAACTCTCAAGTGGCTGTGGTGGACCAGCATACAAGACAGCACGTGTCCACTTATTTCCATTGATCAATTGCACATAGGTGTCTTGTTCATGTGTGTGGTCCAATGATGATCCTGTATATTTTTTTGGGTGTCATTTGTCACAGTTCGGTCCAGGACTCATCATGAGTCAGTGGCAGCTATTCCTGTATCTACTGAGTACCCTTGGTTGATCAATGTGAGTAAAGTGGATGTGGACATGTGAACCAACATGTGGATGGTCCCACCCTGTCACTAAAGACGTGTAATGAGACAGCCAACGGGGCAACCTTGGTGTGCTGAGTGAGATAAGGTCTCAGGTGTCATGTTCCGGCAGGTGTCATTACAACATTTGTACACAGGTTGGCCTCTGCACTTCCCACTGCATCTGGGAACATCATAGCCTCTGTGCTGATTATTCTCGCAGCTATTCACCACACACGGCCCATCACTATGTTGTGCGCACTGTGATTCTGTGTGTGAACTGTCATGGTCCTGACATTTGTGTATTATTCATGGACATTATCAGAGGTTGCTGGTTGTGCTGAAAGCCCCGTACCCAATCCCTGCCTACGGCCCTGGGACACTGTCACACTTTGTCATTCATGCATAAATGCAACCCAGACAAGGGATGGGCCATGAATTTTGCTTTTCCAAGAGGATGTAACTCAAATGGTACAGTTAAAAGGCAGATGATGCAATACAATGTATTTGGGTATGCATGGAAGAAGCCCATGCCCAATGCCCCCTGATGAATGAGAGGTTTGCTAACGTAAGTGTAGACACAGGGATACTTTAGTGTGACGCACAGACAGTTGCCATTCAGGCTGACAGAATGCAAGGTGATTCAGGATCCAGTTACTTGACAAGTTACGTAATCAGTGGTCTGACTCAGACTGTTTGGAGGACGAACTAGACAGTTGACATGTCAAACTGTGTATGTCCTGTGTTTTTGAAGGTGACAAATGAACCCAAGGGCTGTGTTACACGGCTTAATTAGTATCAATGCTTGACAGTGTATTTGACATAATGGCAACTCTTATGCTGTTCCAGGCATCATCAGGGACAGTGCTCTTTGAAATGGGTGGTGTGCATGGAGGTGATCACAGGTGTGGGCTGCATCTGTTTCTCACCAGTCCTGTAGGTGAGACTTGCATTCTAAGAGCCAACAGACATTTTCACAGGGGAAGCAATCTACATGTGCTAACAGGGCTTTGAAACTAGAAGACAGTGTATAAATTGACCTGACATCCTTGCAGTCAGATGTTCTATGACAATGGCATACCATAGGAAAGGGTGTAGCACACTGGATTGCTAATGTTGGTCTGTGTGTGTAGAGGAGGTAATATCAGGGTACACATCTTAGTATTCCAGGGACCTCTTCCGACAGGTGGGTTGTGACCAGGTGCATGGGTGTGTCAGGAGTTAGGAAATGGGCTGACATGTACATGGAATGTCATGTGCGCAATGCTTGTCATATGTGTGGCACTTGTGCTGTCTATGTTCTGCTTCTAGGGAACTCTAGTCACAGATAGTCCTTGCAAAGATTGGATGCAGTTGGACTTACTTCTGTCATGGGTCTGGTCAGGCATTCCTGTTACTGATGCCAAAGCACATTGACTGCCTCATGTATGAGGCTTGTTTTTCCCTTATTGAGTGATGGTGTCTTAGTTGTGTGCCATATGCTGCGTTGGACCTTGATTTCAACATGTATGTGTGAAATAGTTGTGGTCCTCTGCTATTGGCCTTCAAAGGAGATATGTACATGATATATGTCATTAAGAGTGTGTGTGTATGTGACCATTGTATGTTAGGCATCACATTAGCTCTGGGATGTTCTGTGTCCTACTCAGTATCTCAGCAATGCTCCATGAGGCAACACTCTTATTCTGATAAGTAGAGATGAAGGTGTGCAAAAAGGAATAGCCAGACCATGTTATGGTGATTAGAATAGGTGTTTATTTAAATTTGTTAACTAAAGTGGTGAAGGTGATCATATTCAAAAGAAATTATTTACGATCTGTTGCCGCCTGCGTATACCAGCGGCCATGTTCTGTTGTTCCCCCTCCTGTTGCAGGCCAGCATCCTCCTCTTCCTCCTCTTCAGGCATGTGTGGCTCTGGTTCCAGGAGGGGAATGTTTCTTTTGATACAAATGTTGTGCAATATTGCACATGTGAGGATGATCCTACAGACCATCTCCGGGGAATATAGGAGGATACCGCCAGTGATGTCGAGGCAGCGGAACCTTGACTTGAAGATGCCGAAGGTCCGCTCGACAATGCTGCATGTCCTCCTATGTCTGCAAATCCACAGGGGGAACCCTATCACCCTACCCTATCTAGGGTTAATACAACGTCACAAAAAAGAAAATGACAGGTAGGGACAAATTAAATCCTAAATTAAATAAACAGTCATTAATTCTGTTAATCCTAGATTTAATTTCTTTCTCAGATTTATTTCAAAAAATTAAATAGTAAAAAAGGAAGCTATGGTAGTGTAATCCAAAGTCTAATACACATAACATAAATTGCTGCACTATTATTTACAAAACTCATATATAAACCACAATGAGCCACACATTGCACAAAGTACAGTAACAAAACTAACAAAACATCATACCCTACACATTTAAACAGTGGTCACTATAACACAACTACCAAGGTGATCCACTTCTATTAACTCAGCCAGTGGGCTTTTAATGCACTTGACTATCACTCGCTTGTGTATTTCTTTCACACAAGCGTGTATTGGTGCATTTTGAAATATTTTTTACTATATAGTCCATTAATTCGGTAAGCCCAATGTACTTGTAAGGAGAAGTCAACGCGTTTCGGCCTGTAGATTAAGGCCTCATCAGGACTGGATAAGGGCACAAGTGATTCTAAAAAACAATTAAACAGACAAAAAACAATTCTTTCAACTATACAAACAATATCCTACACATATTAATCAGGTCTAGAAAGTATATGGTCTCACTGACAACAGACTATTTGGTATTTACAACCTTTCATTTGTGAACATATTAGCTCATACCAGAAGCAAGAAAAAGATAAAAAATATATAACAAATATATATAGTGGTGAATCTAACTTGAATCTCAAACATCTAATGCTTTTGTACAACCCCATACAACCTAATTTACCCGTGTTTATCCTATTATGAATTAGCTTGAATGAAAAACCATCATTATATAGACTTACTTTGTGGAGAACGACAACCGGTCAAGCCCTTTAGTCATCTCACATTTCGGGCCGGTTATTGAATATATCGAAGCCGTCAAGGCTCCAAACTCTCCTGTCAGTGGGGCGAACAAAAACCTCGTAAAAACTAAGGTTTATGTTTGAGATGCAGTAGTTCTACAAGTTGTTGAACAGGAATCACATTAAACCGCTAGTCTTACCGGCTACAGCGTTTACTAATCGCGTATCATTCTTCAACCACGTTGATTCAGGTCGCGTGTCTGCGTCAATCTGGTTGCTAAGCAACGTGGCAACGTCGCACTCATTTAAACGTAATGGCGTTACGAATAACGTCATGGATATTATCAACAAGTTGGAAAATTTAACATTTGAGGAGAACAGTCAGCTGTTGGTTACGTTTGACATTGAGTCATTGTATACTAACATTCCGCAAGATGAAGCTATTGAAATTATCAGAAAGACTTTGAACAATAACATTATGCCTCACACTCCGCCCACGGAATTCCTAGTAGAGTTAGCAACTCTTTGCTTAAAAAACAACTTTTTTATATATAACGATCAGTTATATCGCCAAGTTAAAGGCGTAGCGATGGGCTGTAGCTTTGCCCCAGAGGTCGCTAACCTAGTGATGGATTATTTCGAACACAAATGGGTTTATCCTCAAACTAACCCTTTTAGGGAGCATATTAACCACTGGTTTCGATACATCGATGACATCCTGATGGTATGGCAAGGATCAGAGGAAACTTTAAAAGCTTTCCATGACTGGCTAAACCACCGCACAGTCGATTTCAATTTTACTATGAGTAAGGACAAAACCAAAATTAATTTCCTTGATCTATGGATATGGAACAAAAATGGTAAACTAGCAGTCAGTTTATATAAAAAAACTACTGACCGTAACACTTTGTTACATTTCTCCAGTGGACATCCACGGACACTCAAAGAAAATTTACCTTATGGGCAATTTTTGAGAATCAGGAGGAATTGTACAGAAAAAACTGATTATTTTGACAATGCGGAAGAATTGACTAGGAAACTTATTGAGAGAGGGTACCCCAAAAAATTGGTTAAGAATGCAGCGAAAAGGGCATGGTTTACTCCTAGGGAAACATTATTGGTCCCAAAAGAAAAGACAAAAGATGTACCTTTAACATGTGTGATCACATTTAGCCCTAAGGCAAATAAAATACGATCTATTATTGAACGTAATTGGAAAATAATCAGTGAATTGAATATAGACAAACCACTTTTTTCGTTTAAGAAGGCACGAAGTCTGAAAGATCAATTGGTTAAGGCAGTGCAAAAACAACCAGAAAAAAAGAAAAAAGATTTGAGATCCCTGTTACAACTACCAGCAATCCAAGGGCACTTTAGATGTGGCAAATGTCTGGCATGTAAATACACGCAAGATACCAAAGAGGTTAAAATAAATGGCAGAGTGCATGTGCAAAATGACTTTACTAATTGTAACACTAAAAATGTGATCTATTGCATTTTGTGTCCTTGTGGAAAAGCGTATATTGGACAGACTTCGCAACCAATAAAAACCAGGATCCTGCAGCACCGTTCACGAATTAAATGTGGAGTGAAAGGAGCACCATTAGTCGAACATTTTGTGGATTACACACACACAGAAGAAGACATCTGGTGGACAGTATTATTGGTAATACAAACTAAATCTGATGGACCAACAACGACAAAGAAATTACTAAAAATGGAAGCAAGATTTATTGAGAAATTCCAAACAGCAAAAACTGGTCTGAATGAGGATGATGAAATGTGGGCTTTAATTAAATGAGTTCCTGAATTTTTGAGTTACCTACTCTTGAAGTGAGGCTTGGCTCCTTTGGGATTACAATAGACTGTGTGGTATAGTGTATAGTACCAGCTAATATTGATTGCCCTTGGACTGATATGTATAGTCACTATTGTGATGGCAATACCGAAGAAAGAGTGGATACTGTGA
Source organism: Pleurodeles waltl (assembly GCF_031143425.1). Classification (NCBI taxonomy): domain Eukaryota; kingdom Metazoa; phylum Chordata; class Amphibia; order Caudata; family Salamandridae; genus Pleurodeles; species Pleurodeles waltl. Next base: position 905,862,218 of record NC_090443.1, read on the forward strand.
CGATGGGAGATATAGTGTCTGTGGTGAAATGTTTAATTTTTTTTAAAAAGTCCTGAGATTTTAGTGATACATTTCTCTTTTTGGGTAATAATAACAAAAATCATCCCGGGCAGGAAGTCCTTGTTTCTTTTAAAATGAGGGACAGTAAAGATGGCCGACATAATTACTCTGCGAGTCTTTTTAATATTTAGAGGCCTCTATTTAAATGAATATAGGGGGCCCTCGCTATTTTGACTTCATCCTATTATTTCCACCGTTTTTCAAGTCCACTATCGCTTGGTGTTCACATAGAGATTGAGAGCTCTCCAGTTACAGTAACATTTATGCTTGTAGCAAGCAATTAACATAAGACGGTGCTGTCCGTCCTAAGATGGCCACCGATATTGACTCACGTTAATGTGAATAAGGATCCACATAGTTGAATAACACGGGGATCGGAGGGCTATTTTAGCCCTTAACGTTATGACGTTATTCGTAACGCCATTACGTTTAAATGAGTGCGACGTTGCCACGTTGCTTAGCAACCAGATTGACGCAGACACGCGACCTGAATCAACGTGGTTGAAGAATGATACGCGATTAGTAAACGCTGTAGCCGGTAAGACTAGCGGTTTAATGTGATTCCTGTTCAACAACTTGTAGAACTACTGCATCTCAAACATAAACCTTAGTTTTTACGAGGTTTTTGTTCGCCCCACTGACAGGAGAGTTTGGAGCCTTGACGGCTTCGATATATTCAATAACCGGCCCGAAATGTGAGATGACTAAAGGGCTTGACCGGTTGTCGTTCTCCACAAAGTAAGTCTATATAATGATGGTTTTTCATTCAAGCTAATTCATAATAGGATAAACACGGGTAAATTAGGTTGTATGGGGTTGTACAAAAGCATTAGATGTTTGAGATTCAAGTTAGATTCACCACTATATATATTTGTTATATATTTTTTATCTTTTTCTTGCTTCTGGTATGAGCTAATATGTTCACAAATGAAAGGTTGTAAATACCAAATAGTCTGTTGTCAGTGAGACCATATACTTTCTAGACCTGATTAATATGTGTAGGATATTGTTTGTATAGTTGAAAGAATTGTTTTTTGTCTGTTTAATTGTTTTTTAGAATCACTTGTGCCCTTATCCAGTCCTGATGAGGCCTTAATCTACAGGCCGAAACGCGTTGACTTCTCCTTACAAGTACATTGGGCTTACCGAATTAATGGACTATATAGTAAAAAATATTTCAAAATGCACCAATACACGCTTGTGTGAAAGAAATACACAAGCGAGTGATAGTCAAGTGCATTAAAAGCCCACTGGCTGAGTTAATAGAAGTGGATCACCTTGGTAGTTGTGTTATAGTGACCACTGTTTAAATGTGTAGGGTATGATGTTTTGTTAGTTTTGTTACTGTACTTTGTGCAATGTGTGGCTCATTGTGGTTTATATATGAGTTTTGTAAATAATAGTGCAGCAATTTATGTTATGTGTATTAGACTTTGGATTACACTACCATAGCTTCCTTTTTTACTATTTAATTTTTTGAAATAAATCTGAGAAAGAAATTAAATCTAGGATTAACAGAATTAATGACTGTTTATTTAATTTAGGATTTAATTTGTCCCTACCTGTCATTTTCTTTTTTGTGACGCATGTCCTCCTATGGGCGTCGTTGTAGGCACGCTCTGCAGCTTTTACTTGGGTTGCCAAATGGTGTCTTAATCCATGGCTGGATGCCATACCCCTGATCAGCTGCAAGAGAAAATGATTGGGATCATGTTGATGTAGCTGGCACTATTGAAAAGACCTTTCATGGCAGTAGTTGTCTTGTGTTGTCTGTGACTCTTTTGTGAACTAATGTGGCATCCTATGCTTGTAGGATGTACCATCTGCATTGTGTTGTTTCCTTGGCTGAACGAGTGTTTGTCTGCTAACCGTTTGTCAGCAGTATGTTTTGGGATTTGCAGTACAGTGTGCCCTCCCTAGCATTGTGACTTGTGATACAGGTGTCCGTGTGTCTTCACTGGGGGTGAGATGATAGTTCCATGCACAGTTAAAATTGACAGTGTTGTTAACACGTTCATATCAATGTACCCTGGACATCCCACACCTTTATACTTATGCAATGGATTAATGTAAAGGTCATTGGGACACTTACAATTTGCAAGGTGACATTTAGGCAACCACACTCTTTGATGTCTTAACATTAGGCTGTACAGTAATTTCCGATGTGTGACAGGTTCAATGGTGACCTAAGAAACATGGCTAGCGATGTCACGACCTCAGTGTGTTCCTGTTCACATGTTGCTGTTGTGGTGTATGTGTTGTGTGTCCTAGAGGGTTGCTGTGCAGTTTGTATATAAGTAGTTTTTTGTACTTACCAACAAGTAGTCCATTGCCATACCGTCCATCCCGGAAGTGTTCATTGATGGTGCAGTGACGGAAGATGTATGAGTCATGTACACTCCCAGGATATTTAGCCACGATGTTGGTGATCAATCCCTGGTGATCGACTATGGCCTGCACGTTGATGGAATGTGTGTGCTTCCTGTTGCGGTAGAGGTGTTCAGTTGCAGCAGGTGGCACAAGGCGTACATGTGTGCAGTCGATTGCACAAAGGACGTGTGGGAAGCCACTGATGAGGTAGAACCCCTGTTTTGTTTCCTGCTGCTTCTGCAGTGTGTTAGGGAAGCAGATGTGGCGGGGTGTAAGTCGAATGATGGCATCCAGTACTTTGGCCAAAAAGGCGGAGAATGATGGTTGTGATATTACGCCAACGAGGGCAGCAGTTGTTTGGAAAGAGCCACTTGCCAGCATATGAAGTACGGCAAGCAGCTTTGTTTCTGTTGGGATGGTGCGGGGTGTCACCAAAGTGGGGGCCAGCTGCTGTTCAATGTTGCGCAGCAGCTTCTGAATGGCCTACCAGTTCAACCGGTACCTCTGGATGATGTCGTGTTCCCTGAGGCCCTGAAGGGTGGTTCTTGGGCGGAATATCCTCTCCTGCCTTCTGCGCTGCCTTTGGGGTCCCTACTGGTGTTGTTGTAGCTGCTGTTGTTGCTGCTGGGCTCTGCGTCTGCGTGCCCGCTGGATTAGTATCACCTCCATGGCTCCCTGTTGCTGCTCTGCTGTTTGTTCTGTGTGTTCTGATTAAATACAGGTGTGTTTGCCCCATTTTAACACCTGCCTTGACCCAGGCGTTAATTTTTGACGCAAATCGGGCTGTGCGCCATTTTCTGGCTCCGCCTCCCGGCCGTGCGTCATTTTTGTCCAAAAGCATAAATATGACGCACTGCCCTTTAAGCCATTTTTTGGACGGGAACGCCTACCTTGCATATAATTAACACAAGGCGGGTTGTCGCATCCAAAAAATGACGCACACGGCGGAATTTTGCCATCCACGGACTCGGGCGTCAAAGTTTAAATACGGGGCAACGTTTGCGCTGATTGTGCGTCAAAATGTTTGACGCACAATCGGCGCAGACGGAGTATAAACATGCCCCCAAAAGTTTTGCCTCGTCTTGAACCTAAAAAGTTTCAACAACTTTGTAGTCTACCGCCATTTCAAGATGGAAACAATTATACATCTCAGAGGTATTTTACTTCAAAACGATTGGTTGGTCAGACTAGACCTTCAGGACGCTTACCTTACTGTCCCAATTCATCCTTCCCACAGTAAATTTCTCCAATTTCAATGGGAAGATTCTTTTTATCATTACAAAGTTCTTCCCTTTGATCTATCCTCAGCTCCATGGTGTTTCACCAAGATTCTCAGGCTGGTGGCGGCTTTCCTCCAATCCCATGGAGTGCGCCTGATTCTTTATGTAGACAACTTTCTCATTATGGCCCAAGACAAAAATCTTCTTCTTTCTCAATTACCATTTTGCTTTCCTTCTCTTATCTTAAGACCGAGCTTACAAAACTTCTCTGGAATGCACTTCTTAGTTTAAAGAAGACATTTATTGTTATTAGTAATTCACCTTGAGGTTCCTGAAAGACGAAATTAGTAGGTTGGAAGCAAACGTTTAAAAGTAGTCGCAGCAATGAAAGCAAAATATATCAAAGTACTTCTCAGTTGCAATGTACACAGCAAATACATGTGATTATATTATAGCATAACTTCAAAGCAAAACATAAAAGTCAAAACTGCATCACCGTAGGGCCTATCACTCCGCTTCATCTTTCTGAGGTCTGCAAGTTGATGACTCTGGTTCAACTGCGAGAAAGAGATTTTCTACCCAAATGGGAGACAGGCAACTGATGTCCGTTCCTGTCTGAAGTCAAGATCTTTCTCCCCCTCGCTTGCCCAGGGCGCTCGTTAAAAGCAAACTCGGTGTGAGAACCGAATAAACTTGGAGAGTGGCCAATTCTCCAAACTTCACTTGTTCTCAGACTGGATTGAGAGGTAAACACAAAATCTACGCTCTCTTATCAGCTAGGGTTTGGTGTGAAAAACACAGCTTGGTCTATCATGTGGAAAACACACCTTGGAAAAATACAGCTTATCTGCAATGTCTCAACTGCAATGTCTAACTCCACATTAAAGCCAATAGGCAGCTAACATGAATACCAAATGTAATGTCTAATGCCATGTTAAAGCCAATAGGCAGCTGACCTACATACCAAATGTAATGTCTAATGCCATGTTAAAGCCAATAGCCAGCTAAACTGAATACAGAATGTAATGGCTAATGCCATGTTAAAGCCAATAGGCAGCCAACCTGAATAATGTGCTACTGGTGAACATTGAGCAACTATTATGTGCAGTGGTGAAACACAAAGTCATTGGTCAAACACAATTAATAGCATAACACTCCACCCTATGACCAATGAACTTTTGTTTACATACCTCTTATTTCAAACAAAAACAAAAAACAAAAGCATCAACACAAAAACATTATGAGCAAATCAGATTTGATTGATAAAAGCAATCACTGTATAGCAATAGGAGTGGATTAACATATTGATCTCATAACCTTTCACATCAGATACATCTACAATGAAAAGACGGAAACTTATATACTCTGATTGGGATAATAGTGTCTCTAAAACAGCAAGTTGATGTAGCATGATTTCTACTCATGTAAAGGTACACGGTCCTGAAAGGTTTGCTGGAATGTAAGTGAAAGTCAGAGTTCCACACGAAAAAAAAACACAGACAGTTAACTGGTAAGGTTGCTTAGTTCCAGTGGAAAAATGTAATCAAACAAGTTGACAAACTTTATATTGATCCCATGTAGAACTTGAACTGAAGGCGCCAGTGGCGCAAAATGGATCCATGGGGTTTGTACTTTAATCAATCAGGTTCAGATTGGGGGTTCGGTCCCTCCCCTGACCCTACACGCACACACCCGAAGGGAGACCACACAGCACACTCATGGTCAGTGGCGAGTCGTGGTAGGATCTGCAAAAGAAAAAAGTATGACTTTTCTTGCAAATAACATTTGTCATCTGAAATGTGCCCTCCTTCTTCCTTTCCCTGTTTTATAATCAGGAGGACGTTTTGGGGGCCCTTTGATATAATTTCTGCAGGTTCTGGAGGGTCATTTGGGGATTCAACCCACACCTTAGCACTGAGGCTTTTATCTGCTGCACCACAGCTTCCCTTTCCTTGCACTGTCAGAATGGCTGGGGCAGACTCCTTCTTTACCAAACCTCCATTCACTGCACTTGTGACAAGTTGGGCAATTCTGTCTCCAATCTGTATGAATGAATCAGATTCTTTTCTAGTTATCAGCATCATTTTGATTTCTCCTTGGTAATCTGCAGCAATCACTCCCCCTAAAACCTGATCAATTTGCCTTATCTGTCCTTGTAACTTTCCTCTCCCCAACTGATCTTTGACTGTTTGTGGGACAGATTGCTGTTGTGTGTGCTGACAAATAGGACATTGCAAAATCACAGTTTTTATCAAATCTAGGGGAATGTGCATCTCTTTAATCTCTGCCCACCTATAAGTGGCTTTTCTCCCAGATTTCCACATTTCTGGTGCACCCACTTAGCAATCCCCACTAAGCCAGAATTCTGGGTGGACACTTCTCTCTCTGAATTTTTCTCTTGAACATCTGCAAGGGAATTGAACCAGTTATGTACAAGCCATGTGGAAACCAAACGGCTAAACCATTGTAGTGTAGCCATTTTTAATGTAGCTTTCTGCGCGTTTGCTTAATGTATTAGGCCTCTGTGCACTTTGTCCTAGATGCATTTTATTTAGCCTCGCACTGCTATTTTATGATAACCAGTTTCACGGTCTTGTTTTATTTTCTTCTATAACACTGTTTAGCTTACTTCAGCACTGAAGTTTTCAAACAATACATTCTTGCTCGATCTGTGCTTCAGTCAAGGATACAGTCTGGTACATTTCCTATAGACGTGGTAGAAGTTTAGTCTTTAAGGTTCGTAGAAAGTACACATTCTTACGTAGGGACGTTTCTTAGAACACCGGTGTGTCAGTTCTAAAAACACTTCCTAGTCCTGGTACACGTAAGAGGGAGATTCCGACCAGGAACCCACAACTAGATGCTGACTGCCCTGTTGCAGATGCTGATCCCGATCACAGGCCTTTGCTCAAGTATGAGGGTCGATGTCCTCCCGGGGGAACCTGAAAGGCAGGCTTAGAGCTTAACATGCTGTGCTCAAAATATAACTTAGAGAGAGAACGTAATCTAGTTGCACTATGATAGCATTATTCTTATGTTTCACTCTCCTCGTTACTATTTCAATCCAACTGTGCTGTATGGTTCTGGTTATTGTGGCTCACGCCTTGTTATCTAAAATGCAGTCGTTTTATTAAACCAATCTTTAAAACTCAAACTGCCTTTGTCATTTATATATGAGACCACACTGTGTATGAGAGAACTGGTTAGGACCTGAGTGACCACGACTTACCTGGGAAGCACTAAGATGTCATGCGCTCGGCTGCCCAATTGTCTCTTCCCTTTGGGAGAGATAAGGCACTGCTAGTTAGCCGGAGCTCAACCCGGATTTGGGGTGACAAGGGTCCTTCGCCGTGGGTCAGACTTAGTCCCTCACACTGTGAACGATCTTGCCGCCCAAAAATACAGTAGTCTCATTAGGATCATGAGAGCCTACGCGACACCATTGGCAGTGAACCAAGAATCAGTGTAAAAATGACACATCTCAAGCAGCTCTTGCTTTAAAGTCTGACACACATTGTACAACTCTGTTCCTTCTCCTGTGGTAGACAACAACTTTTCAGTCAATGAATCATTAGTCAAACAAACATGCTTTTTATCCTCAGGGGACACAAATTCAAATGGTGCACTCAATTTCACTGGTGACTCTTTTACCTGTGGTACTCCCTGCACCCTCTCCTCATCCTGAAAAGGGGCTTGTGACACCTGTTCATGTAGGGCTGCAGTGACTCTAGCCCTGTCTTGCATGTACCAGATCCAGTGTATGATATTAGCCTCCTGTGCCTGTCCTATACTGTGAGAGTTAGGGGATCTCATCACCCACTGAATGCTTGATATTTCAGGTTTCAGAATTACATTATCATTTAATGTCATTTGCTCAGTATTCACTAGAGCCCAATAACTTTTGTCTTCCCCTGATTCTGATTTACATGTAAATCAGTGTTTCCCTCTTGCACTGCGCAGAAACCTAAAGTCTGAATTATTTCATTTGCCAAATCAAAAGCACGCAGCTGCTCATGTTTTTTCCTAGTTACTTTGTACCAAAGTGTTAAGATTTCACTCAGATGAGGGCTATACTGTTTCCAAAAATCAAACAACCTCATGAAACTCTGTGTCTCTTGCTTAGTGCAAATAGTTAGAAACTCTAAAATCTTTTGTTTTACTTGTGACAACATCTGTCTATTTTCTGGGTTCCACTGAATTCCCAGTAACTGCACATTTTGCGACAGTACTGCTGCCTTGTCTGAATTAATTTTAAACATTGTACTTTGCAAAAGCGGTCTGAAAATAACATTCTCAACTGTCTTCACAGTGTAATCTGTTAAGGAATGCACTTCATCTGCCAAAAACTGTGGGCTGTTCTGCACATCTACGCTCTGCTCACACTGAGGGTCACTTTTTTTAACCTTCTCATTACTTGAATGGGAAAAGCCAGATTCTACTACAATAGTTTTATAGATTTCAGCATTATCTTGCAATAATGTGTTCTGGCTAATTTGCTCACGTAAATTCTTATTTTCATGTTCTAACTGCCTACATCTATCCTGCATTTTTCTGTAAGCAGACAAAAGTATCCAAACCCTTCTGTCAAGAATAAAAGGAACATCATTTCTTTCAAAAGGCACATTTTCTAAATATGCTTTATCAAAGCACTCATCCCAAGACTCACAAAGTCCTGATAAACAAGAAAACATGTTTCTCACAGCACCATAAGGCAGTTTAACTTCACATGTATTTTCAAACATGGTCTGCCGTGCTTCTTTAATTCTCTAAACAACCAAAAACAATTACACTTTTAAATAGTGCACTTCCAGTCTCTAACTCCGACTCCCAGACTGCTGATTAACGCCAAAATGTTTTGCTTTCCTTCTCTTATCTTATGACGAGCTTAGAAAACGTCTCTGGAATGCACTTCTTAGTTTAAAGAAGACATTTATTGTTATTAGTACTTCACCATGAGGTTCCTGAAAGACCAAATTAGTAGGTTGGAAGCACACATTTAAAAGTAGTCGCAGCAATGAAAGCAAAATATATCAAAGTACTTCTCAGTTGCAATGTACACAGCAAATACATGTGATTATGTTATAGCATAACTTCAAAGCAAAGCATAGAAGTCAAAATTGCATCACCGTAGGGCCTATCACTCCACTTCATCTTTATGAGGTCTGCAAGTTGATGACTCTGGTTCAACTGCGAGAAAGAGATTTTCTACCCAAACGGGAGACAGGCAACTGACGTCCGCTCCTGTCTGAAGTCAAGATCTTTCTCCCCCTCGCTGTTGCCCAGGGCCATCGTTAAAGGCAAACTCAGTGTGAGAACCGAATAAACTTGGAGAGTGGCCAATTCTCCAAACTTCACTCGTTCCCAGACTGGACTGAGAGGTAAACACAAAATCTATGCTCTCTTATCAGCAAGGGTTTGGTGTGAAAAACACAGCTTGGTCTATCATGTGGAAAAACACAGCTTGGAAAAACACAGCTCATCTGCAATGTCTCAACTGCAATGTCTAACTCCACGTTAAACCCAATAGGCAGCTAACCTAAATACCAAACGTAATGTCTAATGCCATGTGAAAGCCAATAGGCAGCTGACCTACATACCAAGGCCCATATTTATACTTTTTGACGCAAAACTGCGCTAACGCAGTTTTGCGTCAAAAAAATTAGCGCCGGCTAACGCCATTCTGAAGCACCATGCGGGCGCCGTATTTATTGAATGACGTTAGCCGGAGTTACCCGCCGGCGCCGTCCGGTGTGCGTTAAAAAAAACGACGTACACCAGGCAGCGCCGGCGTAGGGGGATATGGGGCTTGGGCGTCAAGAAATGGGGCAAGTCAGGTTGAGGCCATTTTTTTGCCTCAACCCGATTTGCACCATTTTTTTTTCACTCCCAACCCCCATAGAAATGACTCCTGTCTTAGCAAAGACAGGAGTCATGCCCCCTTGCCCAATGGCCATGCCCAGGGGACTTCTGTCCCCTGGGCATGGTCATTGGGCATAGTGGCATGTAGGGGGGCACAAATTTTTATTTAAAAAAAACTTACCTGAACTTACCTTAATGTCCCTGGGATGGGTCCCTCCAGCCTTGGGTGTCCTCCTGGGGTGGGCAAGGGTGACAGGGGGGGTCCCTGGGGGCATGGGAGGGCACCTCTGGACTCCTTCAGAGCCCACAGGTCCCTTAACGCCTGCCTTTTGCAGGCGCTAAAAAACGGCGCAAAAGCGGCCGTACGTCATTTTTTTTGACCCGCCCACTCCCGGGCGTGAATTTTGCCCGGGAGTATAAATCCGACACACATGCCTCGGAGTCGATTTTTTAGACGGGAACGCCTACCTTGCATATAATTAACGCAAAGTAGGTGTCCACGCTAAAAAATGACGCAAACTCCATGGACTTTGGCGCTAGACGCATCTAACGCCAAAGTATAAATATGGAGTTAGTTTTGCGTCGGAATTGCGTAAAAAAAAATACGCAATTCCGGCGCAAACGGAGTATAAATATGCCCCCAAATGTAATGTCTAATGCCATGTTAAAGCCAATAGGCAGCTAAACTGAATACAGAATGTAATGGCTAATGCCATGTTAAAGCCAATAGGCAGCTAACCTGAATAATGTGCTACTGGTGAACATTGAGCAACTAATATGCACAGTGGTGAAACACAAAGTCATTGGTCAAACACAATTGATAGCATAACAATTACATCTTTGTAAGGATCTTCTCCTCCGTTTAGGTTTTCTCATCAACGTTCAGAAATCTGCCCTTGTTCCAGCACAGCAATTGGAATTTCTGGGTTTCTTGATAGATTTGCTCTATCCTTCAATTTCCTCAACACAAGTTCAATCTAATAAAAAATCTAATAAAAAAGGAAATTCATCATTCATTATCCCTTTCTCACATCTCTCTCAGATCATCAGCCAGTCTTGTAGGACTTCTCGCTTTTTCAATTCAATCGATCTTTCCAGGCCCTCTTCATTATCGCGCTCTTCAACGACTAAATATTTGACATCATCACAAAGGCCTCACCTACTCCGACCCAGTTTCTCTAGACCCAGAATCCAGGGAAGAGCTCCTGTGGTGGTTGACCCACTTAGATGTTTAGAATAGGAGAACAATCTTCTCTGCCATCCCAAACCTTGTATTAGAATCCGATGGAAGTCGGAATGGTTGGGGCGCAAGGTGTTGTCAGTTCTTGACTGGAGGCGCACGGTCTCATAAGGATTCCTTCTTGCACCTAAACAGTTTAGAGATGCTTGCAGGTTCCTTTGCCATCTGATCCCTTACAAAAGAAAGAGTAAGTTGCACCATTCTTCTCAGAATGGACAACTTGCCTGCTGTTAGATATAGATAGATCAACTATCTCGGAGGCGCCAGATCCAAAATCTTAGCAATTCTTGCAAAACATCTTTGGGAGTATGGTTTACATCGAAACATCTCAGTCAGGGCAGTTTACCTCCCAGTAGGATTGGATATGATAGTGGATTGGTACTCCAGACACCTTCAAGCCTCAAGCAATTGACAACTGTACCCTTCAGTGTTCAATCCAGTTACTTCCATCTTTGGCAACATATCAATAGATCTCTTTGGCCCGTATTTATACTCCGTTTGCGCCGAATTTGCGTTGTTTTTTTCGACGCAAATTCGGCGCAAAACTAACGTCATATTTATACTTTGGCGTTAGACGCGTCTAGCGCCAAAGTATGGGCAAAGAGCGTCATTTTTTAGCGTGAACGCCTTCCTTGCGTTAATGAGATGCAAGGAAGGCGTTCCCGTCTAAAAAAATGACGGCGACGCAAATGCGTCGTATTTATACACCCGGGCAAAAATCACGCCCGGGAGGTGGCGGGTCAAAAAACCCCGCATTTGCGCCACTTTTTAACGCCTGGGTCAGGGTAGGCGTTAAGGGGCCTGTGGGCTCAAAATGAGCCCACAGATGCCCTCCCCTGCCCCCAGGGACCCCCCCTGCCACCCCTGCCCACCCCAGGAGGACACCCAAGGATGGAGGGACCCACCCCAGGAACATTCAGGTAAGTTCACGTAAGTATAATTTTTTATATTTTTAAAAAAAAATTGGGTGGCATAGGGGGGCCTTATTTGTGCCCCCCTACATGCCACTATGCCCAATGACCATGCCCAGGGGACATAAGTCCCCTGGGCATGGCCATTGGGCAAGGGGGCATGACTCCTGTCTTTACTAAGACAGGAGTCATTTAAATGGCGTCTGGGCGTCGAAAAAATGGCGCAAATCGGGTTAAGACGATTTTTTAGCGTCAACCCGACTTGCGCCATTTTAAGACGCCCTAGCGCCATTTTCCCCCTACGCCGGCGCTGCCTGGTCTACGTGGTTTTTTTCCACGCACACCAGGCAGCGCCGGTCTGCTTGCGCCGGCTAACGCCATTCCATAAATACGGCGCCCGCATGGCGCTTCGGAATGGTGTTAGACGGCGCTAAATTTTTTTACGCTAAACTGCGTTAGCGCAGTTTAGCGTCAAAAAGTATAAATATGGGCCTTTGTCTCTAGTCTTAATTCTCATCTTCCTTTCTTTTTCAGTTGGAGACCAGACCTGCAAACTCTAGTTACCGATGCCTTCCACCAACATTGGCCACAAACTCTTCTTTATGATTTTCCTCCTTTTCTTCTCATTCCCCGGGTCCTTGCTCAAACATGCAAACAACATCTTCTCTAATTCTCATAACACCATTTTGGCAAGCACAACCTTGGTATCCAACTCTTTTGGAGATGGCAACGGATCATCCTGTTTCGCTCACTCATTTTCCCGACTTACTGCTGGATCCTCTGATTCATCAACACTACATGATTCTCAACAATTCCCTTTTCTGATTGCATGGAAGATTTCAGGTCTTCCTGGAGAACCCCAGGAATTTCGTAGGAAGCTATCAAATTTATCCAACAATCACGAGCCTCTGGCACAGCAAAGGCCTACAACTCGGCCTGGGTAGCCTGGTGCAGATGGTGTATGAACAGGAATTAATATCCCTTTTCAGCTGATGTAACTTTGGTGGTCGGTTTCCTTGCTTCATTGGCTTCTCAAGGTAAAGCTTATCGCACTATCAATACTTATACTCAGCTATTTAAGCTGAACATTACATGGTCAATGGCAGACCCATCGGTGAACATCCTCTAATTTGCCAACTGTTAAAGGGAGTAAGATGTGTTAATCCTCCAATTCCTAAATACAATATAATATGGGATGTTAATTTGGTGTTAAATGTATTCATTGCACGGCCAGACAATGTGTTAATTTCTCTTAAACAACTTTCGGCTAAGTTAACTTTGCTTTTATGTTTGATATCATTAAAATGTGTTTCAGATGTTAAAGCATTAGATGTTTCTTCTTTCTATTACTCTCCTTTGGGTGTTTCTTTTTGAAGTTCGCATACATACCAAGACTAATTTATCTTCCATTCATTATCCGTTTTTTCCTTCTCAACCCAAATTGTGTGTTGGAAATTGCTTAAAGAGTTATGTGACTCACACTACAGATTTTAGATCCTCCTCTTCCAACCAATTACTCATTTCTTTCCAGAAACCCTAGAAACCTGTTTCCTCCCCTACCTTAGCCCGTTGGGTAAAATGGATCATGTCCTTAGCGGGAATTAACATTGATTCCTTTTGTGCCCATTCAGCCAGAGGAGCAATGGCCTCTCGGGCTTCCTGGGCTGGGGCTTCCTTACAGGATATTCTCAGATCTGCAGATTGGTCTAATGTGAATACCTTTAGAACGTTTTATTGTAAACCAATTTCACATGTTTCTGATTTTGTTACTGCAATGCTTTGAAAGTGCATAATATGAGCCTCTGGTCGTATAATAAAACTGAGATTTTCCTAGCCTTGGCGTCAGAAAGACTAGATTTTATTAAAGATACGGAGGTGAGTATTATCCCACCACTGTTATGTTAATCCCCCTGTGTTCCTATTTGCAGTACCAACACTTTCCCCCGGCATTGGCTCCTCCTAATCCCAATGGGTTACTTTTGCCCACACAAGTGTCCTTTCTCAATGGATCTTCCCAACTGAATCGTTCTGGAACTGTTCTTCAGTTTAATGACTGTTTTATAGACTTACTCACCATGGTGATGACCTTTTATGTTGTTTTGTTGTTCATTTATACACCTCTTTAGTTGTCTCATCAAGAAAAGAGGACTCATTGTTCGCAGTCAACATAATTATTGTTATACTCAACATCCTATTGGTTGTTCCTTTATGATATCATTTTGTAGTTCTAACATTGTTTTTTTCCTGGGAAACGTAGTTCTTGCTTGGCTGCTGTAAAAGAGTGCATAATACTTGCCTCTGTGTCTTTAACCCATTGAGTGCTCCCTGGTGCGGGTCACGACCAGTGGGCGACACCAGGGAGGGGGTAAGAAAATCCTAGGGTGCGTTGCACCCGAGGATTTTTTTTCCCACTACCCGGGAGACACAGAAGCTTTTCCGTGTCTCCCCCCGCCCCTTTGTGATGTCAGCGCACCGCGAGGCGCACTGACGTCACATTGTTGTTTTCCCCATCGGAGCAGGAAACGGCCGTCCTGCTCCGATAAGGAAAATGGCCCCAAGTGGCCTTCCCCACGTTCGGGAAGGCCTTGTATGAAAGGGGAGACTCTCCCCTTTCATACGAGGCCTTCCTGAACGCGTTTCCTGGCCCTCGATAGGAGGGCCAGGAAACACCACTAGATATCAGGGATTTCACTTGGGGGGGTCGGCCCCCTTGGAAAACGGGACCCCCCGGGCATTTTTTTTTATAACGAGGTAGGTGGACCCTCGATCGTGCCCCCCCAGGGGGTAATTTAAAAAAAATAAACAAATAAATAAATAATTTGACAGGGGGTCGCCCGTAGGCAGGGCAACCCCCTGTGGGGGCAAGACTTTTTTTTAGTAGTTGTAGGGTTTCCCTGGGGGCCATTTTGGCCCCCAAGGAAACCACACAACTACTAAAAAAAATATAGATCTATATATATATATATATATATATATATATATATATATATATAGATCTATACATATATGTATATATATATATATAGATATATCATATAGATCTATAGATCTATCTATAGATAAATCCATGTAGATAGATATATCCATCTAACCAGACCCACATATCAAAGTGATATATATATATATATATATATATATATATATATATATATATATATATATATATATATATATATATAATTTGCAACCAGTTGTCTTGTAGTTGCAGCTTGTGTCTTCAAAGCAATGCACATACTTCATCTGACGCATTTCAACTGTAGCTTTTAGGCAGCAATAAAAAAAGTCAAGTAAGGCTTGTGATTATGTTTCTGCTACAAAAGGATCAGACTTTTCTCTAGTGGCCGTTTTAGTGCCATAGAGAAGCGCCAAAGGTTTATATGCCTACCGCAAAGAGCAAATCTGTATTTTATGTAAATAGCTGAGTACATTAATAAAGTGTGCCATTTCCTACGCTATAATACAAATTAAATGTATGCGCGGGATGGGTGGCGACTATGGAGAGATGAAAGGCACTTTTGCTGGATGGAAATGAGGGAATCCGAGGAGGAGGAAATGGGAGTGGGAGCACTAATAATGATTGTTGGACTGGGCGCAGGAGGTGCTAAAGACTATGACAAATGGTATGTGACAAGGAGTTTTTTGAGTGTTTTGAAAGAATGTGCTGATTGAGGGACAAAGCGCAGGTAAGGTGGCCCCTACTGTTGTACGTATCACACACACACCAGCAATTTTGTGACTGTCTATGTAGGCTAGTGTTTTAGAGCAACAGTTTATCTAATAGCAGAGATGGCATCTTGATGGATGACTGCTGCTGACGCCGTCACTCAGGTTATAGAGGACAGCTCTGACATAGGATCAGAGACTGAGACAGCAGATACTGAGCCAGCATCTGAGGGATAGGACAATGGCGCAGACTCTGGAGGTGATTCTTCAGTCGGAGAAGTCCCATTGGATAACTCCTCTTCCAGTAAATTATGAGGGAGGTGATGGGGACAGTCCTGCTATCCCTTCGCAAGCAAAGTCTGTGCAACGCGGCAATAGTGGGTTAGCCCAACCCAGGGAGCCGGTAAATGCGGCGGCAAGCACAGAGAGAGAGTGCTCTCTTGGGAGCTCCCCAATGTAGTTCGGCACCAAATTCCACCGCCAAAATCGTATTATGGAGACATCACAAAAAATCTATCACAAAACAAACTGGTTTTGTAAGGCAGGCATCTGTGTTTTTAGTCCTGGGTTCAGTGGCATTATAGGGAAACATACTAAACCCAAACATTTCTGGATACTAGACATCCAGGGGAGTCCACAGAGGTGTGACTTGTGCAGATTCCCCAAAGTTTTCTTGCCCGGTATACCCTGCAAAGCTGAAATGATGAATAAAAACTCAACTTTTCTTGCATTTCTGTCACACAAACTACAGGAATATGCTGGGATCCACAAAATTCCTACCACCCAGTGATTCCTCACCTGTCCTGATAAAAACACTACCCCACTTGAGTGCCTATACCTAGTGCCTGCATCAGGAATGGATCACTCCAGGGTCAACAGTTGCTTTATGTAAGGACCAACATTGACCGTTGTGTGATCTATTCCTATTGCGAGCACTAGGCCTTCCCACGCAAGTGAGGTACCATTTTTGTCAGGAGACTTGTGGGAACGCTGGGTGGAAAGAAATTTGTGGCTCCTCTCAGATTCCAGAACTTTCTGTCACCAAAATGTGAGGAAAAATTGTTTCGTTGGCCACATTTTGAGGTTTGCAAAGGATTCTGGGTAACAGAACATGGTGAGAGCCCCACAAGTCAGCCCATCCTGGATTCCCCTAGGTGTCTAGTTTTAAAAAATACACAGGTTTAGTAGGTTTCCCAAGGTGACGGCTGAGCTAGAGGCCAAAATCAACAGCTAGGCACTTTGCAAAAAACACGTCAGATTTCAGTGTAAAAATGTAATGTGTCCATATTGCCTTTCCTGCCGCAAGAATTAGGCCTACCCACGCAAGTGAGGTACCATTTTTATCGAGAGACTTGAGGGAACACAGAATAGCACAACAAGTGTTCTTGCCCCTTGTCTATCTCTACATTTTTTCCTTTCAAATGTAAGACAGTGTGTAAAAAAGACATCTATTTGAGAAAGGGCCTGTAATGCACATGCTAGTATGGGCACCCCGGAATTCAGAGATGTGCAAATAACCACTGCTTATCAACACCTCATCTTGTGGCCATTTTGGAAATACAACGGTTTTCTTGATACCTATGTTTCACTCTTTATATTTCAGCAAATGAATTGCTGTATACCCGGAATAGAATGAAAACCGATTGCAAGGTGTAGCTCATTTATTAGCTCTGGGTATCTAGGGATCTTGATGAACCTACAAGCCCTATATATCCCCGCAAACAGAAGAGTCCAGCACACGTAACGGTATATTGCTTTAAAACATCTGACATTGCAGGAAAAAGTTACAGAGTAAAACATGGAGAACAATGGCTGTTTTTTTAGCTCAATTTCAATTTTTTTTTATTTCAGCTGTTATTTTCTGTAGGAAAACCTTGTAGGATCTACACAAATGACCCCTTGCTGAATTCAGAATGTTGTCTACTTTTCAGAAATGCTTAGCTTTCCGGGATTCAGTATTGGTTTCATATCCATTCCTGTCACTAAGTGGAAGGAGGCTGAAAGCACCAAAATAGTAAAAATGAAGTATGTCCCAGTAAAATGCCAAAATTGTGTTGAAAAATGTGTTTTTCTGATTTAGCTCTTCCTGTTCCTGAAAGATGGGAAGATGGTGATTTTAGCATCACAAACCCTTTGTTGATGCCATTTTCAGGGAAAAAAAACACGTCTTCTTCGGCAGCCCTTTTTTCCCATTTTTTTTAAAAAAAAGAAATTTTTGGTGTATTTTGGCTAATTTCTTGGTCTCCTCCAGGGGAACCCAGAAACTCTGGGTACCTTTAGAATCCCTAGGATGTTGGAAAAAAAGGATGCAAATTTGGCATGGATAGCTTATGTGGACAAAAAGTTATGAAGGCCTAAGCGCGGACTACCCCAAATAGCCAAAAAAGAGCTCAGCACTGGGGGGAAAAGGCCCTCAGCTAAGAGGTTGATAAAATCTAGCCTTTCTGACACCAAGGGTAGGATAATTTCAATTGTGAAGAAACGACCGAGCAAATGTTCCTGTTTAAGTTTCTGTTTTCTTCTCAGCTAAAAGCTACCTCATAGCCTGATACCCTATTATCATGAAGACACTGCAAGGGTAAATGAATATGCATACCTAGGTGGAAGAAAATGTACCTGTCTTCATAAGCATGAAAATCAATAAAAAAGATTATGAAATAAATAATACATTTATTTTCTAAAAAACAAAGGATCTGCTTGTCGGACGTAAATGCCAATATATTTCCATATTCTTCTAATCTTTACGGAAAACCAGTGTATCAATTCCAGTGCTTATAAACTGATCATTGCAAAATATTTGAACTCATTGTAACTCGAAACTATAGAGCTTCAGGCTCAGAAATAATTGCCAATTTTAAAGGTGTTGCAGACCACCAGTAAATATTCTCCTCTTTTTCATTAATTCCTAAAATAAATTCTAACCGTGACGTCTTCGAACACGAAGTGCTACAATGTTCCATTTTAATTAATGGATATGGGAAAAGCTCAAAGCTATCACTTTTTACCAATGTGTTCAGGAGTTGTGGAAATTCCAGCTTCCCTAATTATCCAGTTTTTCAGAATCACCTTTGAGACAGAGTAGATACCTAGTGAACAAAAAAACAGTTAATTGTGATTATATTTATTCTCTCAAATATAAATAAAACGTATAGGTCATAGTAAACTGACAATCAACTCTTGTGACAGAGTCTATTAAAATAAAACAAGTTATTCTTATCATCATTAATAGTACCGCCGCCAGCTAGCAAAATACCGCTGTAAATGGGATTCTTCGCTAAGCACCGTGGCCGCGTAAACACAATGCTTTAATAAGCACACAGTGCCCTATTTGGACAACGTTCTAGTAAAAGAGGACATTGCCCGAGTGTTTACTAGAAATCAAACATCGTAGAGTCTGGATTGCACAGCCCACAATTAAGAATTATGCTCCAGTAATCACAATGCCACCAGTATGGGCAATGCCCAATCACACAACTGTTGATTGCCCAAAACCCACATTGCATAATGCCTCAGTAACTACAATGCACCACTATTCCAAATGTCAACATGAGTTCCACACCCCACTATGCACAATGACTCAGTTACCCACAATGCTCTAAGAAAGAAAGCATTACCAAATTCATAGACTGCATAACGTTTAGGCACAAAAAAAACAACATGCATATTGCCCACGTAGGCACAATACCCTAGCACGCACGATATGGTAAATACCACAGCCCTTATTTACGGGGTTTTGGCATAGGGCAGCGCCGCAAGTCATCTTGCAGAGCTGCCCTACGCCAAAGTAAAAGGGCAGGAATGCACCATATTTATGCAATTCAGGGCATTCCTGTTGTTTCCTCCCTGCGGTGGCACTGTTTCGGCAGCCAAACGCCAACACAGGCTTTCATGGTGTAAGGGTGCCTGTGTTACATTTAGCGTTGTTTTGTGCTGAAAGGAGCACCTTCCTGCACAAAAACAATCAAAGAGCTGCTTTCCTCTTTCCATGTGTGCTACAGAATGCTGAACGTTGATAAATGCTGAACGTTGCTCCAGTATTCACTATCCTATAGGCAGACACAGTCAGAACAACCCCCCAGCATGAGGATGCTCCACTATACATAATGCTGCCAGTAAGCACAATGCCCTAATCGCCCACTATCCCCATTACTCACAATGCACAAATTGCCCAGATGCACAGATTGCACAATACCCAAGTAAGCCTATTGCCCCAGCAGTCAAATATTCCAGTAAATGTATTGTTGAGGGTTTTAGTTATTTGTGTGCTAGTCCATCAACACAATGGATATCATATTCTCATACTCATGCATACTTAAGTAAGCACAACATCGTGGTAAGTGTAGTTAGTGCTCTAATAAGTAATACCTCAGTAAGCACAGATCATCCTTAGTCACGGACGCGCAATGACCTCAATGTCATTATTAGACCAAAGAGCCACAACTTTTTATTATTTTATTCACACTTCGTCACACTCCTTTGCAAAGCTATCTCTTACTGTCTCTTTTCTATCAACTACTGGATGGCTTCTCATGAATTGCCTAAAACTGAAATCCTTCACCACCATGGCTCATCTTCTATTTCTTCTTCTTTCCTACTATCCAGGTTTATTTGTCTTCTTCAGCCCATAATCTGAGAGTTATGTTTGAGTCTCATCTTTCCAATGTTTCTCTCTCCTTTTATGTTCAGCAGTACAATGAAAGTCTTATCCTTTTTATATCTTATTCTGACATTGGCCTTTTTTCATGTTGCCTACTGTTCTTCCTTACTCACTGCCCTCCTTATATACAGGGTTGCACTGAGTCAGTCTGTCTTTAACTCAGCTATGCAACCTCTACTTAATACCTCCTCCTCCCTTGAACTACACAACTTTTACCTCATCTTAGTTTTTGCATCAACTTTATTTTCCTCACCGACTGCAGGTGATTAAATCAATTCATGGTCCTGCCTCTTCACAGGTTTGCTTATCTCGCTGTAGATTCCTTCTCACCCTCTCACCAGCTACCAGGATTTGTTTTTCATCGCCCCGTATATCTATGTGATTTAAATATTCCTCATTACTGCTCCAAAATTACAGATCTCAATATCATCTGCGGTTCAGTCTTTCATCGGCCCAACACACTTTCATGCTCCTCCCAAGACTCACCCATTATGTGAAGAATTCTATGACGTTCTCACCACACCATCTTCATAGCTGCACTTATTTCTTTCATCAGTTTTTGAACCCTGGTATTTTTGTTGGAGAAGAAGATGATGAAGATACTTTATAAAACGCAGCAATTATCTTGGAGCTTGGTGGTCTGGTTGAGGATAAAACAGGCTCAGGAGACCCTATGTAAGTGTTTGATAAAGAAATGAGAACAAATCATCAGTGTCGAGAATGTGTAATACAACAGTAAGCACATGTCCTGTAATACCCATTGTCCTATATCTAGAGTATACAATTTCATTACAAGACCAAAGGCTACCATTATGCAATTACCCTTTATTGCTGCCGCAACATGCAGCCCTTTAAAGATTATGAATACATCATAAAACATTAGAATGTTCATTGAGTATAAATATCCATTATTTTATTGGTTGCTCCATTGCAGATAAGTGATTGTTTTTAGATATCATTATCTCTTTGTTATGCTTCTTCTTTTGGTAAGAATTGTTTTTGATTACTACTGTTCATTGGTGTATCGGGTTTCTAGATGTCTTCAAGACTAAACCCTCCAATTTACAGTGGGTATGTACGTTTAGGACAAAAAATATATATTTTATTTGTTCTGAAACATTAATCTTATTTGCCTGCTATTTGTTCCGTATAGGCTTACTGCCGTTATCCAGACTGTTTTGGGGATTTTAAGAGGCCTTTCGCCTCTTTTCGCCGGTGTAGTTGGAGATGGGACTTCAGCCCCTCTCTTCCCGCCCGCTTCAGCCATCTAGGGGTAGAGAGCACGACTGCGGGAGCTGCGGCTCCCCGACTGCGCACCTCTCATTGCACTAGAAAGGGGACTGAAAGTCCTCCTCTAAATGTGGGTTTTGGTTGGCTGGCATGTGGTACCAGGAGAGCACGTTGCCATTCAGCCTATTGAGGCTTGAAAGGTGCCACTTTCAGCATGCTCACAATATTCTCTTAGTGTACTTAACACAGTGTAACCATGTTCAAACACTGTCCACATCCCTTAAATAATTGCACATGAGAAAAACACATTTTTGCCTGGTTGTTTCTCCTGTTGAGCTGATGGCTGATTAATTGATTAGCAATTTGTATTTATAGAAGTCTGAATTGAAGGTCCATGTTACAAAGACAGAGGAACTGCATTACTACCTGCATTACCATATGTGCTACAATGGGATCTGTAGAGATAGATACACAATGGTTAGGGATTACGGTTGCCACACAGTCGTGGAGGTGTGAATCTCACTCTATACTGCTTACTTCAAATACAGGTCTACAAATGTGCCGTTCACGTGGACAATTATGTCCAACAGTTGTCCAGATTTCTTACATAAGTACCCTGTGAGTTTAGTTGTAGAAAAATCAGGAGCAGGGAGTTGTTTCTTCATTGTACCAAGCGACCATTCACAGATACAATTGAATTTATTAAGAAAGTACTGCACATAAGTTGCACATCACCTCTAAACCTTCAGAGCAAATGAAAATGAAGCTAATAACTTACAAAGGATACCAAGGCTCCTGATACACGAAAGGAAAATGAGTCTCCTTCTGCCAGCTGAGTAGAAAAATTCAGATGTAAGTAGCAGTCAGTGGGTTTCTAAGACTGAACCAATATCACTGATACAACTGGGCCTTAATGCTTCTGAGCCTTGTGAAACAATGACATCAGAAGCACCGGGTTCTCTGAGACAGGAGCATCATCATCCATCTTAAGATGATGATGGATGGATGTGACTAAAATATGATTGGCTTTCCGAGGGATCTTGTCTAACTAAATTTAGGGTGACACTACAAACAAGAGAACAGCTCTCTTAGTCAGGCTTCAGTTAACCCCAGAACACAAAAGTTACTAATTTAAACTGTACTAGACTGTTTGGTACCTCAGCAAAAAAGCTGTCAGACTTAACTTAGAGACAATGCGTAAAGTATTTATGTAGAACACAAACAGTAATAAAGTGAAAACACAACACAATAAACATCCAATACCACTTTGGAAAAATAGAGTATATTTGAATAAATTATTTGAAATCAAAACAACAAAAATCCAATCAGTAGAACCAGAGTTATCAATTTTTAAAGTTTAAGGTAATAAATAGTACCTAAAACATCAAAGCGCCAATGGAGGACATCTAGTCGAGCAAGTCCGTGTCAAAGTAAAAAAATATGGCTGTTGTGCTGGAGTGCAGGTCAGACACAGAAGGTGAATTGGGCCAGGTGGGTGCTTGCCTTCAGACTTAGAAGAAATGTCAGCAAAAATTGTCTGACAAGATAAAGTTCAGAGGGGCAGGTCTGTAGGCGGTGTCCAAGGAGGATACAGCATCATCAGGGAGCCGATGGACAAACTTGTTGTAAAGATTTCCACATTTGGACTTAGGGGTCTCATTATGAGTTTGGCGATCAGACAAGCTGACCGCCAATCCCACTGGGGGGACGCCACTGTCATGATGATGGCATCCCCCCGACCATATTACTATGTTCCCACCGGCTGACCGGCAGGAAAACTGTATTATTAGGTTCCTTCCGGGCGGCCCAGTGGGAACAGTGCAAAGAAGTCCTTCCAGGTGCAGCAAAGCAATGATCTGGAGTACACTGCAGGCCGCAGCAGCAGTCAGTCCTCTGAGAGTCCTTCCACAGTTCCAGAGAGTAAACTGAGGAGTGGTTACAAGGGTCTTATTTTTGAACTAGTTCATTCTTTGAATTAGGAGATGTTTATAAATAATTCCCTTTGAGGTGTTTGAAGTTTCCTGCTTCTCCTGCCCTGGCCCCAAGTTTGCGGCATAAAAAATGCGGGTGTGGCAAGTCCTTTGTGTGAAGGCAGAACACAGCCTATTCAACTGCAAATGGGGTTGTACCTAGCTCTTCACTCCCATCCTGCCAGTGATGACTGTTAGAAATTGGGTGTCTAGTTAGCAGATGTTTGTAGAGTTATGCGCCCTGTCCAAGTAGGTACAACAATCCTAGTCAGGTTAAGTCAGATAAACACCCTAAATTAACCTGTGCACACCTTCAGGTAGCTTGGGACAGAACAGTCAGGCTTAACTTAAGAGGCAATGTGTAAAGTATTTGTGCAAAACACAGACCAAGTAAGACAATAAAAACACCACAAAAGGACTTCAGAAATAGAAAATATTTATCTGAGTAAAACAAAACCAAAATGATAAAAATCCAATAAGTAGAGGTTGAGATATGAATTCTTAAAGGTTAACAACCTCGTTAAGAGGCTGGTGGTCCTAGAACTGCCAGCCCCGCGGTGGCAGTGGGACTGCCATGGGTGTGGGGGCGCAACCACCACATTACAAGATATGCAGGCGGACCTGCCTATAGACTGCCGTCCCCGCCAAGCAGGGTGACCGCCATGAAAAGGCTTTCTGTAAGGTGAGTTGTAATCAGCCAGGCAGTGCTGAGTTCAGCACCAGCCTGGCTGAGTACAACTCAAACCACCGCCACACCGTTGGGAACAATGCTCCGGGTGGGAACAGCAGTCTCCTGGCAGGTCTACCCACTACTGTTGTAATGTGGTGGTCGGACTACCACAGTTGCAGCAGTCTGTCTGTCACAGCGAGGCTGGCAGTCCTTGGACCGGCAGCCTCGTAATGAGGCCCTTAGTCTCTTTTTCCGAAATTGAAAATCTCCAGGGGAACGAGGTTTTAGCCGGCGGGGGATCCACAATTATAAATACCCTTTCTACAAAGGACCACTGAACAGGATTTGTACTGAGAGGTATGTAGCAGGAGCAACCAAGAACTCAGGCAAACTAGTGATGCACCTTGGGTGGATTGACAAGCAGATAGGTCCCGGACTCTTCTTGATTCTCAAAGCAGTTTTTGCACCAAACATTTTTAAGCCACAAGTTTTGGATTTTGGCTAACTGGGCACTTTTAGCACCACCACCAACAATTCAGGGCTGAAGGGGCACCACTTGGGGGCTTAGGACTCACTGAGGATAGGTCCAGGTGCGGGTTCAAGAAGGTTGAAGCTTTTACTGTCCCTGAGGCTCTGATCAGGAGACCTACTAATCAGCCCTTAAGCGCAGTCTGGTACTTCTGGGTTCAAGCAGTGGAACAGGGCTCCAGCAGCAGGACAGATCTCTGAAGGTTCTAGGTAAGCTCAGGGAAGCAAGGAAGTCCTTCCAGGTACAACAAAGCAATCTATTAGAGTATACTGCAGGCCACAGCAGCAGTCAGTCCTCTGAGAGTCCTTCCACAGTTCCAGAGAGTGAACTGAGGAGTGGGTCTAAGGGTCATATTTTTATAACTAGCTCCTTCTTTGAAGTAGGAGAAGTTATTAGAGAATTCCCTTTGAGGTGCCTGAAGTTTCCTGCTTCCCCTGCCCTGGCTTAAAGTTTGCTGCATAAAAAATGCAAGGGTGGCAAGCCCTTTGTGTGAAGGCAGAGCACAGACTATTCAACTGCAAACGGGGCTGTGCCCAGCTCCTCACTCCCATCCTGCCAGTGATTGCTGTTAGAAATTGGGTCTTTAGATGGCAGAGGTATGCATCCTGTCCAAGTAAGGACCACAAACCTAGTCAGGTTAAGTCAGATACACACCCTAAATTAACCTGTGCTCACCCTCTGGTAGCTAGGGACAGAGTCGGGCTTAACTTAAGAGGCAACATGTAAAGTAGTTGTGCAAAACACACACACAGTAAGACAATAAAAACACCACAAAAAAGGATTCCAACTCCACAGAAAAATAGAAAATATTTATTTGAGTAAAACAAAAACAAAATGACAAAATTCCAATAAGTAGATGTTGAGATATGAACTTTTAAAGATTAATGGCCTCATTATGAGGCTGGCGGTCCCAGGACCGCCAGTCCCGCGGTGGCAGTCGGACAGCCGTGGCTTTGGCGGTCCAACCACCACATTACAAGATAGGCAGGCGGACCTGCCTACAGACTGCCATACCCGCCAGGATCAAAAATCCCGATGGGCTGACGGCGGTCTTGGTTGTAGTCAGCCACGGCTGCGCTGAACTCAGCACAGCCATGCTAATTACAACCTTGTTGTCTGCCAGCTTTTTCATGGCGGTTTCCCCACTATTAAAAGGCTGGCGGAGAACAAGTGCAGGGGGCCACAGGGCAGTGCAGGGGGTACCCTGCCCAGCACTCTTAAATTCCGCACTGACTGCTATGCAGACAGTGTGCATTTCAAAGGTGCTGGTGCAACCTGCGTTCGGGAGCATTGCTGCCAGCTCTATCAGGAGCCGGGAACACCTATCAGCCCAGTGGGAAAGTTGTAATAGGTCCAGTGAGAAGACCTCCATGTCTGCTGCGGTCTTCTCACCACGGGGCTGGTGGGCCGACGGTTGGCCTGTCGTTGGCCTTGTAATGAGGCTGTAAATATGAAATAGTGCTTAGAGGCTATTGGCGGTCAAAAGGTTACTTGAGGTCGTGAGGGGCCTGTGCAGATCCAAAGTTCAGGCTGACCGCGATGGAGGGTAGGCCTTCTACAGGAGCCAGACATGTCCTGCTAACAAAGTTTTGGTCGACGTAAAGAATCCACTGCGTCACATTTGAGCTCTGTGAATGGGTCCTGCGTCGTCGTCGGGCTCCGTGAAATTGAATGGAAAAGCGTCACTGTCGAGCCACGCAAGGCATCATCATCGATCCCCTTTGACAGGAAATCTGATGTCCTTTGGTGTCGAGCTGCACTGGGAGTCAAGGCAATGTCTTTGAGCAGCTGCTGCATTGGAGTCAAAAGGGAGATGCATCAGCTCTCATCAGCGCAAACCCCCTGATGCATCAAAGTCGAAAGTGCAAAAAGCTGCAGAAACCCACTTCTAAGGACCAGTACTGTAGGGTGCACCTCAGCTAAGGGAAGAACTCACAGATGGCAGAGTCCAGCAGCATAAGGAGAGTTGCAGGCAGTCTGTGATGGCCCTGAGACTGTAGGTGAACTGGGAGCAAGCCAGCAAGCCCTTGGAGACCCCGTGGGTCAGAAAGATGGGATTAGTCCTTGTCCTCAGCAGGGTTGAGATCAGTAGGAAACAGGGCAACTCAGTTATACAGAGAAGCAATTCCTTGGAACAGTCAGTCCATACAGAGTGGCAATTCTTACAGCACAGGAGTCTTTACTGCAGCAGAGTTCTTCCCAAATCCATACTTATACCAAAAAGTGCCTTTGAAATGGGGGTGACTTCAAAGCAGCACCTTGGAGTGCACAAGTCCCCCTTTCATCCCAACCTTGGCTCCAGACTCACAGTTGGGGGTTGGGGGTAATTAACACTCTTTGTGGTAATTGGAAAAAGTATCGGATCATAAATATTGAGTTTTTAATAACGTGACACTGAAATATCAAGACGCAGAAATATTGTTGACGAGAATATTGATTTTTTAGGTAAGTAGTTTTGTTTTTAATAATATATCTGTTTTCAATAATATAGTTGTAACTAATATCATTTTTAATTATCTTTATGTTTTTAGTTCATATTTTAATAGTACATGTTATAGTGTTTGTCTGATTGCCATGAAAAGGCGGAGAAAAGTGCAGGGGGGCCGCAGGGGAGCCCCTGCACTGCCTATGCCCTGTGCAGACAGTGTGCATTTCGAGGGTGTTGGTGCCCCCTGTGTGTGGCAGCATTGCCGCCAGCTCTATTGTGAGCCAGCTACAATGCTCCTGCACCTTCCCCACAGCCCAGTGTGAAAGTTGTAATGGGGAAGGCAGGGAGGTTGCAGCACTGCGGCGACCTCCCCGTTGGGAGTTTGGCAGACGTATGTTTCCATCCGCCAAACTTATAATCAGCCTCAAAGTTTGTAATTTGAAGTTATTTATCAATTTTAATGTAATTGTTAATAGAAATGTATGGTGTCATAGCAGGTTGTGGGGTTTGCAGAGGTACAGGGTGGGTAGGTAATTTAGTGTAATTATTTAATAATTCATTTTTAATGATTATTAATTATTTAATTATGTAAATTGTGTAATTATTATGTTTTCATTATATTTTAGGGTCGGTTTTTGGGTTTGTAGAGGTATTTGGTGGGAAGTTATTTAATTCGTAATTGATTAATAATTAATTGTTTATTAACTGTTAATGCATTATTAATTTAATTGATAATTATGTGAATTGTGTCATTGTTATTTTTTAGTTATATTTTAGGTGCGGGTTGTTGGGTAGGTGGGGGTATAAAGTGGGAAGTTAATTCATTATAAATTGATTATTAATTATGAATTAATTATTACCTTATTATTAAATAATAATTGATAATTAATTATGTGCATTGTGTGATTATTATTTTAGGGTACTAAGTTAATTAATTATTAATTGATTAATAATTGATTATCAAATTATCATTAATTTATCAGCAAGTATTTAATTGATAAATAATTATATAGATTGTGAAAATACTATATTTTTTAAGTTTTATTTTAAGTGTGCATTGTTGGGTTTGTAGGGGTATAGGGTAGGAATTAATTATTAATTTAATAATAATTAATTAATAATGTATTATTGATTATTTAATTGACAATTAAGTATGCCAATTGTGTAATTATTACATTTCATAAGTTATGTTTTAGGTGTGGGTTGTTGGGTTTCTAGGGGTATAAGGTGGGAAGTTATATAATTATTATCAATTGATTATTAATTTTCATTCATATATATTAATTTATAATTATGTAAATCGTTTTAAAAATATAATTTTATTGTTATATACTATTTGCAAGTTGTTTGTGTTTGAATTAGGGTGGGAAGTTTGTTAAGTAACATAAGCATTTTATGTATTATTTAAAAAGGTAATTTTGTTATTTTTGTTACTTTCATTTTATTTTAATTCTGAGCTGCTAGGTTTGTTGGAGTGGAGTGTGAGAGTTTAATTGCCTAATCAATTAATTACATTTTTATTATTTCATATGAATTTAAAAAAAATTATGTACATTTTTTATTTATATGTATCAATTTTATTTTAACAATTTTATAGTTGTTAAGAATTAATACAGTTATTAAAATATGTTAGGTGTTTGAATAGAACTACTTTCTTTACTGTTGTACAGAGTGGAGTGGTAATAGATAATGTTATCCCTCTGGAGTCAAACAATTTCCCTACTGTTGCATAGACTGGAGTGGGAATAGTAAAGTTTACCCCTCCAGTGACCAATGCTTTCCTTACTGTTGCACAGGCTGGAGTTGGAAGAGTAGATTTTACCCTTCCAGAGTGCAATGCTTTCCCTACTGTTGCACAGGCTGGAGTGGGAATAGTACATTTAACCCCTCCAGAGTCCAATGCTTTCCTTACTGTTGCACAAACTGGAGTGAGAATACTAATTTTACCCCTGGGTAGTCCAGAATTGTCCCTACTGTTGCATAGACTAGAGTGGGAATAGCAAATGTTACCCCTCTGGGGTCCACTGCTGTACCCTACTGTTGCGCAGACTGGAGTGAGAATAGTAAATGTTACCCTGCCGGAGTCCAGCGCTTTCCTTACTGTTACACAGACTGTAGTGAGAATAGTTAATTGTACCCCTTTGAAGTCTAACACTTTCCTTATTGTTGCACAGACTGGAGTGGAGATAGTAAATTTTACCTGTCAGGAATCCAGTGATTTCCCTACTGTTGCACACATTGGATTGGAAATAGCATATCCATTTTTAAAGATTTTACTACTTTTTAATATTCTTTGTTATATAATAATATCATTATTTGTTTATTTTTTTATTTGTTTTTCTCTCTGTGCATATCATTTTACATTTTTTATTTAATATTTTTAGTAAATGTCTTCCCCTTCCACCCCCAACCCCTCCCCCGTGAAGTCTGAGGACATAAGCACGCGATCACGAGCTGACCAAATTATAGGTCACCCCCATCGAGCTGGAAGCTCAGCTTCCAGCGCAATCAAAAGAGAAATGAAAGCATTTATCTTCTGATCCGGGGTGTGGGCAGGCTGAGAGGCATCAAAGGAAAGGCCTTTCGATTCCTTTGATGCCTCTTTGAGCATTTCTGCAGCCCGATCGTGAAGCGATCGGGCTGCAGAAATGCCCAGTAGACACCATGGAGTTTGTTTTTGATTATGTAAGCAATAAAGGGGAGTGACCCCTTTGGCAAGGGTTGCTCTCCTGGGGGGCATTTCTTAAGGCCTTTTCTGAACCTCCGGGGCAGTTCTGCCTATTATAATTAGGATGAACTGCCCTGGGGGGGCAAAAACCTCTAGACACCATGGATTATTTTTCTTTTCATTGTTATCTTATTGTTTACATGTGGGGCTCCCCTGGGGGGGGGACAAATTGTTTTTAGGCTATTTTTATTAGGCCAATCTGTCACCGGGTGGGCAGAAACCATTTAGGCACCAGGGATAGGTGTGGTGTGAGTGTGTTTTGTTTAGAGGGGCAGCTCCTTGGGCGAGGGTCGCTCCCCATGAGGACACATTACTGTTGGATATTTCTTCCCCCCTTGGGGGCAGATCAGAATTTTTTTGTAAGGCCCATCTGCCACCAAAATGTGAGGAAAAGGTGTTTTTTTTTGCTAAATTCTGAGATTTGCAAAGGATTCTGGGTAACAGAACCTGGTGACAGCCCCACAACTCACTCCAACCTGGTGCCTGGTTTTAAAAAATGCACAGGTTTGGTAGTTTTCCCTAGGTGTCGGCTGAGCTAGAGGCCAAAATCCACAGCTAGGCACTTTCCAAAAAAACAGGTCAGTTTTTTTGGAGAAAATGTGATATGTCCATGTTGTGTTTTGGGGCATTTCCTGTTGCGGGCACTAGGCCTACCCACACAAGTGAGGTACCATTTTTATCAGAAGACTTGGGGGAATGCTAGGGGGGGAAGGAAATTTCTGGGTCCCATCAAACTCCAGAATTTTCTATCAACAAAATATGAGGATTTTTTTTTTTTTTTGTGTGCAAATGTTGAGGTTTACAAAGGATTCTGGGTAACTGAACCTGGTGAGCCCCCCACAAGTCACTGCATCCTGGATTCCCCTAGGTGTCTAATTTAAGAAACATCCACAGGATTGGTAGTTTTCCCTAGGTGCCGGATGAGGTAGAGGCCAAAATCCACAGCTAGACACTTTCCAAAAACAGGTCAGTTTTTTTAGGGAAAATGTTATATGTCCATGTTGTGTTTTGGGGCATTTCCTGTTGCAGGCACTAGGCCTACCCACATAAGTGAGGTACCATTTTTATCAAGAGACTTGGGGGAATGCTGGGTGGAAAGAAATGTGTGCCTTCTCTCAGATACTAGAACTTTCTGTCATCAAAATGTGAGGAAAAAGTTTTGGTTTTTTTGCAAATGTTGAGGTTTGCAAAGGATTCTGGGTAACAGAACCTGGTAAGAGCCCCACAAGTCAGACCATCCTGGATTCCCCTAGGTGTCTAATTTAAGAAACATCCACAGGATTGGTAGTTTTCCCTAGGTGAAAAGGGGTGAAAAGGTGAAAAGATGAGGTAGAGGCCAAAATCCACAGCTAGACACTTTCCAAAAACAGGTCAGTTTTCTTTGGGAAAATGTGATGTGTCCATGTTGTGTTTTGGGGCATTTCCTGTTGCAGGCACTAGGCCTACCCACACAAGTGAGGTACCATTTTTATCTGGAGACTTGGGTAAATGCCAGGTGGAAGGAAATTTGTGGCTCCTCTCAGATAAAAGAACTTTCAGTCACCAAAATGTGAGGAAAAGGTGTTTTTGCCACATATTGAGGTTTGCAAGGGATTCTGGTTAACAGAACCTGGTGAGAGCCCCACAAGTCACCCCATCCTGGATTCCCCTAGGTGTCTAGTTTTAAAAAATGCACAGGGTTGGTAGGTTTCCCTAGGTGCCGGCTGAGCTAGATGCCAAAATCCACAGCTAGGCACTTTGCAAAAAAAATTCAGTTTTCTTTGGGCAAATGTGATGAACCCATGTTGTGTGTTTGGGCATTTCCTGTCACCGGCACTAGGCCTACCCACACAAGTGAGGTGCCATTTTTATCGGGATACTTTTGGGAATGCTGGGTGGAAGAAAGTCTGTGGCTCCCTTCAGATTCCAGAACTTTCTATCACCGAATTGTGAGGAAAACGTGTTTTTTTGTCAAATTTTGAGGTTTGCTGAGGATTCTGTGTAACAGAACCTGGTGAGAGCGCCACAAGTTACCCCATCCTGGGTTACCTAGGTGTCTAATTTTCAGAAATGTCCAGGTTTGCTAGGTTTTCCTGGGTGCCGGATGAGCTAGAGGCCAAAATCCACAACTAGGTACTTTGTAAAAAACAGGTCAGTTTTTTTAGGAAAATGTGATATGTCCATTTTGTGTTTTGGGGCATTTCGGTCCAGGCACTAGGCCACCCACACAAGTCAGGTACCATTCGTATCAGGAGACTTGGGGGAATGCTGGGTGGAAGGAAATTTGGGGCTCCTCTCAGACTCCAGAACTTTCTATCACCAAAATATGAGGAAAAAAGATTTGTTTGCCAGGTTTTGAGGTGTGCAAAGGATTCTGGGTAAGAGAACCTGGTAAGAGCCCCACAACTCACGCCATCCTGGATTTCACTAGGTGTCTAGTTTTAAAAAATGGACAGGTTTGGTAGGTTTCCCTAGGTGCCAGCTGAGCTAGAGTCCAAAATCCACAACTAGGCACATTGCAAAAAACAGGTCACTTTTCTTTGGGAAAATGTGATGTGTCCCTGTTGTGATTTCCTGTCACAGCCATTAGGCCTATCCACACAAGTGAGGTGCCATTTATATTGGGAGACTTGGGGGAATGCTGGGTGGAAGCAAGTTTGTGGCTCCTCTCAGATTCCAGAACTTTCTATCACCAAAATGTGAGGAAAAAGTATTGTTTTGCCAAATTGTGAGGTTTGCAAAGGATTCTGGGTAACAGAACCTGGTGAGAGCCCCACCTGGATTCCCCTACGTATCTAGTTTTAAAAAATGCACAGGTTTGGTAAGTTTCCATAGGTGTCGGCTGATGTAGAGACCAAAATCCACAGCTAGGCAGTTTCCAAAAAACACGTCAGATTTCAATGTAAAAATGGCATGTGTCGATGTTACATTTCCTGTCTTGGGCATTAGGCCTACCAACACAAGTGAGGTACCATGTTTATCGGAAGATTTGGGGAAATACAGAATAGAAGAACAAGTGTTATTGCCCCTTGTCTTTCTCTAAAAAAAATTCTTCCAAATGTAAGGCAGTGTGTAAAAAAGATAACTATTTGAGAAATGCCCTGTAATTCACATGCTAGTATGGGGACCCCGGAATTCAGAGATGTGAAAATAACCACTGCTTCTTAACACCTTATCTTGTGCCCCTTTGGAAATACAAAGGTTTCCTTGAAACCTACTTTTCACTCATTATATTTCACCAAATGAATTGCTGTATACCCGGCATACAATGAAAACCCATTGCAAGGTGCAGCTCGTTTATTGGCCTAGGTACCTCGGATTTCTTGATGAACCTACAAGCCCAATATATCGCCGCAACCAGAATAGTACAGCAGATGTAATGGTATATAGTTTTTAAAAATCTGACATCGTAGGAAAAAGTTACAGAGTAAAACGTTTAGAGAAATGGCTGGTTTTTCCATGTCTAATTAAATATTTCTGTTGGTATTTTCTGTAGGAAAACCCTGTAGGATCTACACAAATGACCATTTGTGAATTCAGAATTTTGTCTACTATTCAGAAATGTTTTGCTGTCTGGAATCCAGCATTGGGTTCACACCCATTTCTGTCACTAACTGGAAGGAGGCTGAAAGCACAAAAAATGTAAAAATGGTGTATGTCCCAGTAAAATGCCAAAATTGTGTTGAAAAATGTGGTTTTCTGATTCAAGTCTGCCTGTTCCTGAAAGCTGGGAAGATGATTATTCTAGCACCACAAACCCTTTGTGGATGCCATTTTCAGGGAATAAAACACATGGGCCCGTATTTATACTCCGTTTGCGCCGAATTAGCGTCGTTTTTTTCGACGCAAATTCGGCGCAAAACTAACGCCATATTTATACTTTGGCGTTAGACGCGTCTAGCGCCAAAGTATGGGCAAATAGCGTCATTTTTTGCGTGAACGCCTTCCTTGCGTTAATGAGATGCAAGGAAGGCGTTCCCGTCTAAAAAAATGACGGTGACGCAAATGCGTCGTATTTATACTCCCGGGCAAAAATCACGCCCGGGAGTTGGCGGGTCAAAAACCCCCGCATTTGCGCCACTATTTAATGCCTGGGTCAGGGTAGGCGTTAAGGGGCCTGTGGGCTCAAAATGAGCCCACAGGTGCCCTCCCCTGCCCCCAGGGACACCCCTGCCACCCCTGCCCACCCCAGGATGATACCCAAGGATGGAGGGACCCACCCCAGGGACATTCAGGTAAGTTCAGGTAAGTATAATTTCTTATATTTTTTAATTTATTTTGGTGGCATAGGGGGGCCTTATTTGTGCCCCCCTACATGCCACTATGCCCAATGACCATGCCCAGGGGACATAAGTCCCCTGGGCATGGCCATTGGGCAAGGGGGCATGACTCCTGTCTTTAATAAGACAGGAGTCATTTAAATGGCGTCTGGGCGTCGAAAAAAATGGCGCAAATCAGGTTGAGGCGATTTTTTTGCCTCAACCTGACTTGCCCCATTTTAAGACGCCCTAACGCCATTTTCCCCCTACGCCGGCGCTGCCTGGTCTACGTGGTTTTTTTCCACGCACACCAGGCAGCGCCGGTCTGCTAGCGCCGGCTAACGCCATTCCATAAATACGGCGCCCGCATGGCGCTTCAGAATGGCGTTAGACGGCGCTAAATTTTTTGACGCTAAACTGCGTTAGCGCAGTTTAGCGTCAAAAAGTATAAATATGGGCCATGCTTTCTTCTGCAGACCTTTTTTCCCATTTGTTTGTAAAAAAACAAAAATGTAGGTGTATTTTGGCTAATTCCTTGGTCTCCTCCAGGGGAACCCACAAACTCTGGGTACTTCTAGAATCCCTACGATGTTGGAAAAAAAGGATGCAAATTTGGCATGGGTAGCTTATGTGGACAAAAAGTTATCAAGGCCTAAGCGCTGACTACCCCAAATAGCCATAAAAAGGCTTGGCACAGGAGGGGGAAAAGACCTGGCAGCGAAGGGGTTAAAGTGAAGGGGAGGATGTGTGTTTTTTTTAACATTATTATGGAGCAGTGCTGGAGTTAAATTTATGATCCAGGGCACAGAGAAGAAGAATTGAAGCGCTAAGGAATTTAACTATGAAATAAAAGTCCTTGTCAACTCAGTATTGAAGATGAGAACCAAATGACGTTTCTCAATGCTTTTAAATCAGAGAAAATCAAAATGAAAAGTTATGTTATAATTAACTTTTCATTTTGATTTTCTCAACTTTGTTTCAAAATGTTGCATTTACAAACAGCGGCCATTAGAAAACTGTGCCATATTTATAACTGAAAATTCAGCCAATTTTTAAATGGGATAAATTTAAAGTGCAGAAAAATGTTCCACATAATGTAGATTTTTGCACCTAAAATTTCTTCTGTTTAAAAATGGTTGTATGTTTGTGGTATATATGTAACAATTCCATCCATATGCACACATGTTTATACATCCCCAAAGACCACGCTCTCGCTGACACATGGAACCCCTGACATAGTGCCCCTAGTCAAAGTATTTAGTTCAAACCACAATATCCAGCTCTATGGACATTAGGCTCAAAGTCAAGGAAGCTGGGCGTGGGGCCGTCTGGTAATAATGCATGAGTTGTTAACTTTCGGTAGCTCACAATGATTTTCACAGATCAGAAGTAGCTCTCATTACAGAAAAGGTTGGATACCCCTGTGTTATAGATACGTATATATAACCATACAAAAACATATATATTTGTGTATGTTTATGTGAGTATATATTATTAAATGTTACTTAAATGTATTTTACAATATATTAATGTTCTATATTAAAATATTTAAGATTTACTATAGCAAACTGCATATTTATTGTAAAAATCTATATTGTTGTGTTATTTTTACTATATTAGTGTGACACATTTTATTTTCAATATTTTTGTACTTACCATTATGAAGATAGGGAAACGATACTTCTGTCAACAATATTTTTGACACAATATTTGAGTGTCACGATAATTGTGTAATCAATATTATGTTGATGATCCCTCTGTGTGGGGCTCTGACCACTACGCTTTGAAGTGTAAGTGTGTGCCCTTCCTCCCCTCCCTGCCCAGCAAGACCAATCAGTATGTAGTTGAATGCAGATGCAGTTGAGTGTTCTATGTTGTGGTTGTCTGGAGGGAATGTTCAAATGTATCTGTCACCCAGCCCAGTCCAGACATGTATTGGAGATATGCTGTCAAGCGTACAGAGCAGTGAGAGCAGCGAAATGCCCACTTTCTAAAAGTGCCGTTTCGAAAATAGTAATAATAAATTTGACTTCACCAGTAAAGAGGATTTATCATTACCATTCCAATGATATGAAGCATGACGCAGCTACTCCTTTCTGATTAGGAATTGCAGCTTAGAAGTATATTGAGAAATTCTGAATGCTAACCTATGAGATCAATAGGCCTTACTGTAATGAAAAACGTCTTTAGGAGTTTTTCATTACCAGGATATGTAAAACTTAAAAGTACAAATCCTGCCTTTTACTTACACAGCACACTGCCCTCTGGGCTACCTAGAACCTACCTAAGGAGGTAATAAAAGGAGAGTTTAAGGCTTGCAAGAGGTTTTAAATGTCAAGTTGAAGTGGCAGTGAAACTCCACACACAGGCCCTGCAATGGCAGGACTGAGACACGTTTATAGGGCTACTTAAGTGGGTGGGACAATCAGTGCAGCAGGCCCACTAGTGGCATTTAATTTACTGGCCCTGGGTATATGGTATTCCACTTTACAAGTAAATAACTATGCCAACTGTGGATACACCAATGTTACCGTGTTTAGGGGAGAAGCACGTGCACTTTAGCACTGGTAAGCAGTGGCTGGCGGTGTTAAAGTACACAGAATCCTAAGGCCAACAAAAAGATACAGCAAAAAAACAGGAGGTGAAAGGCAAAAAGGCAAAACGCAAAACGTCTGGGGTAAGACCACCCCAAGGATGCCAGGTTTAACAATGGCGCATCCATATACATTAAATCTCTCGATTATGTGGCTGTCTGGGAGGAATAAACAAATCCCAACTGCCATCTACACACACTTGTGACCCAGGAACAGGCTGTGAGCACTAAATAGGTAGGTTAGGAAAATGCCAACTTTCTAATAGAGGCATTTTCAAAATTGTAACTTAAAAAAACAACTTTACCATTAAGGAAGGTTTTTACTTACAATTTCTCAGACATGAAGCATGAAATGTTTACCTATTCCCAATCAAAGGCTAGCACATATTAAATGTGATAAGGTAACCCAAAGTTATCCTATGGCCTCACACTAGTGAAAAACAAGTTGAGGAGTTTTTCAATACCAGAACATGTAAAACTTATAAGTACATGCCAAACCTTCGAATTACAATGAACCCTGCCCTTGGGCTATATAAAACCTACCTTAGGGGTGTCATATGTAATTAAAATTGAGTTTAAGGCTTGGCAATGGGTTTATTTTGCCAAGTTGAATTGGCAGTTCAAAACTGCTTTCAGGCTGGAGTGGAATATCTTGGACATATTTGAAAGGGCTACTTATGTGGGTGACACAAGATAGCCTTAGAGCTCGCCGTAGCGGGCTCTACCGGTTATTAAAGGCCCGCTCCCGCGTTAAAGGCCCTTAACAAGGGAGAGGGCCTTTAATAGGTGGTAGAGCCCGCTACAGCGGGTTCTAAGGCTATTAGAACATTCTGCCATTAGAGGGCAGAATGTTCTCATAAATAAAACAAAGGCTTCTTGTAACCAGAGGGGATTAAAATCCCCTCAGGCTCCGTGAGGCTTTGTTCACAGCTGCCGCCAACAAAAATGAATTCAGCAAAACATACGGGGGTGAAAGCAAAAAGTTTGGGGGTGACAATGCAGAGAGGGCCAAGCCCAACAAGCCCTATTTGTCAGGCTTTGGTAAACCCCAGAAGAGTGTTGGACCGAGAAATGTTCTCACCCCCAAAGAAACAACTCTCATTGCATCAGAGAGCTGTTCTCAAAATTAAGCTGAGAACAATTAAGCTGGGATAAGTCTGACCATTATTATTTGGTAATCGGATAAGCAGTGCTGTCCAGACCATATGTTTCCTGCTTAGGGTCTTAGGTCACTTAAAAATATAATTTCTGCAACCCTCTCAATTGAAATCCAAGGGAATGTGTTTTTGTCTAAAACAATCTTAAATATGAAATTGTAGGTATCTGTTTTAAATGGGAAATCAGAATAGTCTTGTATGTCATGAAGAGTCATTAGTCAAAAGATGAGGACTGCAACTGTTTGCAAGTACAAATCACTTATCTTTCCTGACAGTTGTTTTTGATCTTGTTGATATAATGCTTTGCGCATGCATTTCTTGAATTTTACCTGTTGGTTAAAAATATTATTATCCCAGTGTAAATCAAAGAGAGACAATAGCTGTAGAACATTCCAATCAAGTGGTCTTGCTAGGCTGAGAGTAGTAGGAAGGGATACCTTTAATCACCATATTAAAAGTGACAGTTGTCCCGCCCCGGAAATGACGTCATATCCGGTGGCTGGGACTTCCGGTGTCCCAGAAAGCCCTCCCCGGAAGTGTCGTGCATGGGGGTGTCACGTGGTTTGTGAACACGTGGTGTCACGTGTTAGCCCTGTGTCTGGGTCCTAGCTCCTGGGTTTTGGCCTATGAGCTGTGTAAAAAAGTATGACTTAGTGTTGTGCAAGTGGTTTCAGAGCCTGAGAGGGACAGGTCTGGACATGTCAGACATTCATGCCCAAGTGCCAGTTAGGGGGCCTCTGCACAGGGCTGCAAAGTGGGCGGTCTGGTCAAACCTCCACACTGTTGGCTAATCCAAAAAATAAATAAAGTGGGAATGGTCAAATGCTGCTTATGTTAGAGCCAGCCTATCAATGTAGAGAGGTAAATCTAAAACAGAGGTGGGCCTGCATTCTTTCATGGGTTCCCAGATGGTTTAAATTAGAAACTGACCCTGTAATTAAAAGTTTGAAACACCCCAGAGGTTGTTGTGGCATGGCTAATCTAAAACAGAGATGTGCCTGCATTCTTTCAGGGGGTCACAGATGGTTTAAATTAGAAAACTGACCATGTAATTAAAAGTTTGAAACACCCCAGAGTTTGTTGTGACATGGCTAATCTAAAACAGATATGTGCCTGCATTCTTTCAGGGGGTCCCAGAACTGACCCAGTAATTAAAAGTTTGAAACACAACAGAGGTTGAGGGGCATGGCTGATCTAAAACAGAGATGGG
Organism: Pleurodeles waltl; assembly: GCF_031143425.1. Taxonomy (NCBI): domain Eukaryota; kingdom Metazoa; phylum Chordata; class Amphibia; order Caudata; family Salamandridae; genus Pleurodeles; species Pleurodeles waltl. Next base: position 905,900,951 of record NC_090443.1, read on the forward strand.
CCTACATTCTTTCCAGGGGTGACAGAGGTGGGGTTAAATTAGAAACTGACCCTGTAATTAAAAGTTTGAAACACAACAGAGGTTGTTGTGGCATGGCTAATCTAAAACAGAGATGGGCTTACATTCTTTCCAGGGGTGACAGAGGTGGGGTTAAATTAGAAAACAGACCCAGTAATTAAAAGTTGAAACACAACAAAGGACAAGTATTGCTAACCTATAACAGATGCCTATTTTCAAGTCCCACCAATCACAGAGCCCAGGCATAATTACCACTGTGATCCTAGTATAAGAACCCCCCAACTTCACAGGCCTCTTTTTTTTCTGAACTACATACTGACATTTGTGGCACGCAGGGCTGTATCAGGACATCATGGCTGGAAACATGAAGGGCAGAGCTCAGACTGGTGATGCTGAACATCTTCTACTTAAGGTCTGTAACAGTGTGGTGTGTGTATGTGTTTTACTAAAGTTTAACAATGACATTAGCACCAACCTGTTTAACTATACATAGAGATGTAAAATGCCTGCTTTTAAAAAATAAATAAAAAATAAAAATGTAAAAGCTATTAGTGTATTTTTGAGATACTGTAATTACTTTGTGGGGTGATTTTGTTTAAATGGTACTAGTAGGGTCTTGTGCTATGTATTTGTCTGTATTTTTATGGGGGCGCAATTATTTTGGGGATTGTATTGGTACTGCTTGATTTGTACCTGCTGGTTCTGGGGTTGTGTATCTGTAGGTATTTTTTAAAGTCTGCACTTGTTTTGTGGGATGGTGTTCTTTTAATGTGTACTTGTGGGGGTTATGTGCTATGCATAGGCATGTATTTCAGCGCGAGCGCACTTGCAGTGTGGGGTGTATTGGGACTGCTTAATATGTACATGGTGGTTCTGGGGCTATGTATGGACATGTATTTTTGAGGGTATGCACTTATTTTGGGGGCTGATGGCCATGCTTAATTTGTACTTATGGGTTCTGGGGTTATGCATTTGTATGTAGTTTTGAAGGGCGGCACTTGTTTTGTGGAGTGGTGTCATGGTTTAAATTGTACTTGAAGTTTCAGGGGCTGTGTATCTGTAGGTATTTTTTAAAGTCTGCACATGTTATGTGGGGCTGGGGTGTTTAATTGGTACTATTGGGGGTAATGTGCGTTGTATAGGCATGTATTCCAGCGCAAGCGCACTTGCGATGTGGGGCGTATTTGGACTGTTTGATATGTACATGTTGGTTCTGGGACTATGTAGGGACATGTATTTTTTAAAGTCTGCACTTATTATGTGTGATGGTCTTGTTTAAGTGTTTACTTGTGGGGTCATGTGCTATGTATATGGTGGGGCTGTGTTTAATTTGTAAAGGTCTGCTGTGGGGAGTAGTATGTATATTTTTTTCCTTAAGTGCATTTTATTTTAAGGCCATAGTAATATGGGGCCACACATTTAATTCTGGCAGGCGTTTGTTTAAATGGCCTGCTCTAGGGTGCCCTGATATTAATTTTAGAGCGCCGCTCACCATGATGTGGAGAGCGGCGTTCTAAAATTAATAAATGGGCACCCCAGAGCTCGGGAATGCTCTGGGGAGCCCCATTATTAACATTTCAGCGCGGTTTTCAGAGTCCCCGGGGGGACTCTGAAAACCGCTCTGAAATGCTGATAATAGGTCTAACCAGAGCGCGGGAATGCTCTGGGGAGACCTATTATCAACTTTACAGCGCGGTTTTCAGAGTCCCCCGGGGGGCTCTGAAAACCGCGCTGCGATGCTAATAATAGGTCTCCCCAGAGCTCGGGAATGCTCTGGGGAGACCTATTATCAATTTTACAGCGCTGTTTTCAGAGCCCCGCAGGGGCTCTGAAAACCGCTCTGAAATGCTGAAAATAGGTCTCCCCAGAGCGCGGGAATGCTCTGGGGAGCCCCACGATCAACTTTTCAGCGCGGTTTTCAGAGTCCCTCAGGGGCTCTGAAAACCGATCTGAAAAGTCGATAGTAGGGCTCCGGACGGCTGTAGCCCGCCCGGTGCCCGCGTGTTTTGGGAGTTTTTGAGGCGGTTCTCAGAAGTCGCTGGGGAATACCCCAGCGGCTTCTGAGAATCGCCTTGAAGGTTTAATTACTGAGAATGCCGCATGTGTTTCAGCGGCATTCTCTTTAATTAAACCTTCTTCCGACCGGCTCACCGAGGCCACGGGGAGCTCCCGTGGCCTTGTTGAGTCGGTGCTAGCCGCCGTAGTGCGGCGTTTGTTTTTAAAAAAAAATAAAATAAAAACAAAAGGAGTAATGGCGCGTGGCCAGGGCTTGTGGGGCCCTGACCTCGCGCGCTAGGGCCCTAGGGCCCATACACATATAAAAAATAAATAGCGTTTTGGGGGCCTTGGGATTGGGGCCCCCAAGGCCCCATAGGGCAGCATTTAAAAAAACAAAAAAAAAACAAATAAGGCCTTGGGGGTAATGAGGGCCCTGAGCACAGGGCTCAGAGACCCCCAGGCCGCCATGTGGCAGCCTTTTAAAAAAAAAAATATATATATATATATATTTATTTATTTATATATATATATATATATATATATGTGTGTTTGTGTGGCACGTGTGGACAGGGGTTTAGGGGCCTACAAGGTCGTTTTTTTTAAAAGCATATAAATAAAAAAAAAATATTGAAATAAATTAAAATAATAATGATTAAAAAATAACTATCCCTGCTAAAAGCTTTTCAGACCCCTCAAGTACCCCAGCCCACTCACCTTAGTTCAGGATGGCATTGGACCTGATTTTGTTGCCTTGAAAAAACCCAGGACCTCACACATGTTGCATCCACATCCGGCCATTTTCTTTTTCTTTTAAAACAAAGACTGTGTGGTGTTGGAATTGGCTCAGCTAGGAGTTTAGACTGAGCTCCGCCCCCACACATGGTTCACAGCCTTGTTCAGCTAAGGTGAAAACCAGGCCTGGATCCTAGGATCCACTTTCCAGTCTATGTCTTATAGAGACAGTCCTAGAGGTAGTATTATGCAAGAGCGCCACCATGTGGAATTTGTTTATTAAACCGTGTATAGTTTTTGAGAAAAGTTTTACAGTTGTCAATATGTATTTATACTTACAGAACATAGGGATTCAACAATTTGAATCTTGACATATATATATTTTTAATTTTTTTTTTTTTTTTTTTTTTTTTTTTTTTTTAATTTATTTGTTTTAATTATTATTTTTTTTTTTTTTTTTTTGTCCAACCCATGTTGTGCTTTTATGAAGGGTTCGGACGTAGAAGATGAATTGTGGTATGTTTAAAGGCAAATCTGTCTCTCTTGTACACAGGACTGTCAAGAGTCTGGGGAACCCCCTGTGCAAATGGAGACCGTGCAGCAAGGTGAGTTACAGGCCCTTGGTCGTTCTGAACGACGTTGTCAGGAATGTTATTTTTATTTTACTGCTAATGGGAACCCATGTGCTTGCATAGGTTATGATGCTGAACTCAGGTGCGCGCTTGCCTCTCTCCAACAAATCCTTCATGTTCAAGATGGGTCAAACACCTTGTCACAGGCTAACGTTACTGCAGGTAAATATTAGGGTTCTTTTTGTAACCCTCTCTGAAAACCTAACAAGCCCTACAATCAGACCTATATTTGGTCATCATAGTGAGTTCGTATAGTCTATGTATTATCTTGTATGTGTAACATTATTTTTTATGTTTTTTATCCCGAGGGGTCCCTGTGGATGAAGCGATCCGGAATTTGGATGCAAAGCTTAAAAGCCAGCCCCGCAAAAGGAAGTCCCCTGGTTCTAAGGACGGCCCGCCCATTAAGAAGGGCCCCTCAAACCGGAAAAACCATGGTGAGTTTAAGAAAATGTAGAGTTTGGTGTATACAGTGCAGCGTGTGTCTAAACGTCTTTCCGACCCATAGGTATAGCCGCTCTAACTAGCCCTAATCTATATTTTGCTATCTTTACGTCCTAGAATCATCACACCAGAGCTCCGGAGACGCCTGCCCTCAGCCTAAGCCGCGGATGTCATCTTTAAAGGTCTACACTGGGACGGTTCAAAACCCCACAAAGTCATCGGTACTCGTGAGCCAACCCGAGCACCGAGACCCACCTTGCAACATCTCCACATCCGTCGCTCCTGGACCAGGTACAACTCATAACGACACCACATCATCCATCATAAAGGGAATACCTAGTACAGCGGGCACTTCTGCAACAACTATCCCGGGTTTGGGGTGTGACCATCCGGACATTATCGTTCTTACAACACCAAGCGCCCAACTGATTGCACCTTGTGAAGCCTCTGGAGGGTCCCTAAAACAGTGCAGCAACCCTAAAATAAATCGGCTGTCCTTAAAGAATCGTAGGAAGAAGTTCCAGAACCCTGAGCAACAATCTGGGCCTCTAGACCTGTCTTTTAAAAATTTTGTTAAGGTACAACCGGCTCCCCCTAGGGCCCAGAGTTCTAATACCGGCGTGTCTGGCCTCGACCTAACCTCTCCAGGGTGTACAACTATCCCCGCTGTGTTATGTGACCCCTCCATGGAAAATGATCACCCTGCAGAGGATCCCTACTCCCACTGTATAGAGCTTCTTAAGGCTCTAGCTGGTACTACCCAAAGTTCTGAAGCCCCGGTATCCCCATGTCTGATGTCCCCCGATACACCCCCGGGGGCATACGACCCCACCAGTCCTGCGCCAAGTGCCCGTGCGCAATGGTCTTCACTATCATCATCAATATACCCCGACAGCAGTATAGGGTGTAGCGGAACGCAAAATCAGAGTTTTGGAACACCCTCGAGCGATGATCAGGGCTCTCAAACTCCTGGATGTTCACACTGGAATCCTGTTTTTACGTCCCACTCTGATCCCTCCGCCGTGATTGGGGGTGATAACAACGGCCGCTGTCCTATAACTGGGGATGCTCAGGGAGTTGGCAATCACCCCTCTAGTGTCACAAGTACTGGCCTTGAAACAAACCTTTCAAGCCGGGCTAGAGTTCTAGACAACTACGTTAAAGAAATCCATCATTCGTTCAGACAGTTAAAATGCCAACTCCGTCTAAAAACTTTAAAACTATGTAAGAACGACGGTAATAGAGGGGCATCCAGAGCTAGCATAAAGGCTTTAAAACAGCTGATGGCTCGGTGTAGAAACACAATGGCCCAAACTTGCGCTTCAACAATTGTGGCCATGGGTAACATCCCGTCATGACTAGGTGAGCGTACATACCCGGGGAATGTTAGAACTACATTTACCAGTACAGGGGGCCATAGGTCTAAATATGAAAAGAAGCCCCAGCACCTGCTTAGTAGAGCTCTAAGAGTTTTACGAGCGCTCAATAGTCAGAGGTCATGTCAACCCCCAAGCCCTGCACCCATAAGACCTCAAAATATAGAGTTAGGAGGTGCTGCTGGTCTTTACAGGCCGTCTGGGGGTGGCGGTCCGAGCCGTCTCAGCCTTAAGCAGTCTGGAGGAGCCCCGTCCGAAGTCGGTGTAGTGTCAGTGTCACCATTTGTAAACAAGCCAGACATTGTTCAGATCGGCGGGGGTCGTTTACCAAAAACCAGATGGGCCCATAAGAAGCCAGAGTGGCTTGGTAGCTCTAGAAAACGCAAGCTGGTAATAAAAAAGTTAAAGAAAGCCAGACTCTGCGTTACCAGAAGGTCTAAAAACACACCTACATCTAACCACACCCCTGGGAGCTCTCCAACAACCAGTAATTCTCAAACTGAGGCTTCAGAACCAGTTTTTATGGAAAGTGTGAGACGGTATAGTCGTGTTGTAGAGCGGTTTAACGCTACAGAACACTATGAGGAGTTTAGGTTCGTTAACCTAGATCGCCTACACTCCTCAGATCATGGCATCATAGCTATACATCAGGCTGTGCAAACGCTGATCGAACGATTGTTACACGATGTGGGTCCTAATGATTTCTTTCAGATGCGTTTTCAGGGACAGGGTCTCAATAGTCCCCTGTTCACCAGACGGTCATCTCGGGATGTGTTTGACGCTGTAACGTTTTTAGAAAACCTATCTAAACTTTTACAGAGCAAGGCTGAATTACTGGCGTACGGGTCCTTTAGAATCATCTCCCTCGTTGTTAGGGGGCACGAGGGGGGTGCTTCCAGAGCCTTAAAGAGCGTTATGTACAGTAAAATCATTGACAAGAAATCACGATGGTTGCTCGATTTTAATACCGGAGCTACCAACATGTGTCTGGCCGCAAGCATTGCAGGCTTATTGATGGACCGCTCTACCCCAGACGCCGTCATTATGGCGATGGCTGTAGCAGCACATGAGGCGCTTCAGATACCGACTGACAAAATGGTCGGTTTTGGGGATCTGGGACTTTTTGAGAATCACTTCGCCGTGACGGTTAAAGTTCTATACCATGCAGGTTCTTGGAAGTACTTCACTACCAATGAAGGTGTGAAAAACAAGACCGTGTATGTGCTACACCATGAAAACCACTTTTACGGTGTCTTGAACCTGAAGGGTTTTCTAGGCGCCAAGTATGTGTGTGAGCATTGCGATCACATATACAACAACCGGACCAAACACCAGTGTGAATTACACTGTAAAATGTGTCAGAGGGACGGTTGTGTCAATGACAATGCTCTGAAAGTGAACTGTCCAACGTGCAAGCTGTTTTGTCGGTCGCAAGACTGCTTAAACACGCACATAGGCCTCGCCCAATGTGTTCTTAAAGCCGACTGTGGGACTTGCGGCCGTTATAAACCTGTCGATCACAAATGTGAAGGTATGCAGTGCCCTAGGTGTACAGCTCCTTTTATAGCCGGAACAACCCATGAGTGTTACATGCTCAGAAGTCACTACCAGAAAAAAACAGAAGACTATATCGTATTTGACATAGAGTGTACGCAAGAGACGGGGGTGCACCAACCAAACTATATTTACGCCCACCATCTAACCGGTGATGGGAGCTGGGAGTTTGAAGGTCGGGCTTGCGTGAATGATTTCCTCCTCACATTTATGCAACCCCGATACCAGGATTATACATTTCTGGCTCACAACTCCAAAGCATATGATTCTTTTTTCATTATCAGGGACCTGATACATGAAAAGCTTCCCGTTAGTCTCATAACCCAAGGTTCCAAACTAATGCTGCTTAAGGTTGTGCCTTTTGACATTAGGTTCATAGACACCTTGAATTTTCTGCCCATGAAGTTGAGCAAACTGCCAAAAGCCTTTGGGTTTGAAGGCTGTAAAGGTTATTTCCCACACTTTTTTAACACATGGGCTAATCAGAATTACTTCGGGCCTATGCCTCCGCCCGACAGTTATGGTTGCGATTATATGATGCCCTCTGAAAAAGAGAGTTTTCTACAGTGGTACGATGAAAACCGTGAAAAACGGTTTCATTTCCAAACTGAATTGAGAGCATACTGTCAGGCGGACGTTATGATATTGCGAAAAGCATGCAACCTATTCAGAGATGTTGTGGTGGCGATGACGAAGCGGGTCGTGTTTATTGAAACAGATCCGTGCGAGCGTGAAAAAAAAATAACTGTATACCTGGACCCATTTCAAAACATTACTCTGGCTTCAATGTGCATGTCTATTTATAAACACATGTTTTTAATGTCTGAAACTATCGCCTTAATACCACCTGACCTCTATAACGGCAAGCAGAAACGTTACTCCACACCTTCTATTCAGTGGCTCATGTACGTCTCTGCGAATGAGAGCATCTTCATTCAGCACGCTTTGCAGGGCGGCGAATACCGTCTAGGCCGCTACTATCTAGACGGGTATGCATTAATTAACGGTGTTCCAACGGCCTTTGAGTTCAACGGGTGTTTTTACCATGGTGGCCCTCAGTGTTACAAACCCCATGAATTTAATAGACTGCAGGGCACCACGTTTGAACATCTGTACCGCCGGACTCTGGCAAAGGCTCAGTATATTGAGAGTTGTGGGTTTGTTCTGAGAACTCTCTGGGAACATGATTGGGTAACTGAGCTATCGAAAGATGGCGCACTGAGCACTTTTATTAAGAGCCAGCAGCTACCTTCACCGCTGGAGCCCCGTGACGCCTTATTCGGCGGCCGTACAAACGCCATTCAATTGTACCGTGTAGCTGGCCCTGGTGAGAAAATACATTACTACGACTTCACTAGTCTGTATCCATTTGTGAACAAGGTGAAGTTGTACCCTGTGGGCCATCCTACAATTGTATACAGGAACTTTAAACCTCTCAAAGAGTACTTTGGAATCATTAAGTGTCAGATTCACCCTCCGCGGAAACTTTACTTTCCGGTGCTCCCTTATAGAGTCGACGGTAAGCTAATGTTCCCCCTATGCCGTACCTGCGCTGAAAGTAAACAGCTTAGCGAATGTCGGCATAGTGATGAGCAGAGGCTGCTGGAAGGGACTTGGTGTACCATTGAGGTGCAGACGGCCCTAGAGAAAGGGTATCGTCTTGGTAAAATCCTGGAAGTCTGGCACTTTCCAAATACAACAACACAGCTCTTTTCTGAGTACATAAACTTGTTTCTTAGAGACAAGCAGGAGGCCTCGGGGTATCCAGAATGGTGTGTCGATGAGCCCTCAAAGAAAAAGTATATCGCTGATTACAAAGCTCGCGAGGGTATTAAACTGAGACCTGCGTTCATTAAGGTTAACCCCGCCCGCCGGCAGTTAGCTAAGCTCTGTCTCAACTCCTTGTGGGGAAAGTTCGCACAGCGGACCAATTTGTCAAACACATCCATCGTCACAGATCCGGATGAGCTTTTTAAGTACATATTCACACCTGTTTATGACGTATCCAGTTGTGAATTTATTGACGACGAGACGGCCGTTCTATGCTGGAAATACGCCAAAGAGTACCCCACAACGTGTAACAATATAAACATCTTTATAGCATGCTTCACAACCGCTCACGCCAGGTTAGAGCTTTACAGGTTGTTGGACCAGCTTCAGGAACGGTGTTTGTACCATGACACTGACTCTGTTATCTTTGTGAGTAAAGAGGGTGATGAAGATCCTCCGCTGGGTGATTATCTAGGGGATTTGACCAGCGAGCTCGAAAAGGGGGAGTATATACAGGAATTTACCTCATCAGGCCCTAAGACGTACAGTTATAAGACCTCAAGCAACAAGGTTTGCATGAAAGTCAAAGGTATCACTTTAAACGTCAACAATACGATTAAAATAAACTTTGACAGTCTGAAGGGCCTGGTGCACGAATACTCTGCATCGAGCGATCACAAAAATAGCAAAGCCATTGTTGTAAACCATCCGAGCATAGTCAGGTCCAAGAAAAAATGGGAAATTACAACACAGCCTATGTTTAAAACCTTAAGAGTAGTGTTTGACAAACGGGTCCTCACAACGGACTACAAAACACTGCCTTACGGTTACTAAAAGCCATTAGAGGTTTGAACATCACCCAGATATGGACACCAGACTGCAGCACCCATTCTCCTGCGTTTTAGCGGGGCCCTCCAATAGCGGTAAAAGTTTTTTTATAAAGAAACTGTTAGAAAACGCTCCCGGTGTTTTATCTCAGACCCCTAACAACATCGTGTGGCTTTATTCATGCTGGCAGGATCTTTACACTGAGCTCACCCTAAAATTTCCCCACATTCGATTTATAGAGGGTATCCCCGATAATCTCAACGACGATGACTTGCTACCAAAACACCTTGTAAACATTGTCGTGGTGGATGACCTCATGCGTGAAGGAGGGGACCACCCCGAGCTTGAGCGGGCTTTTACGCAATATTCACACCACCGCAATCTGAGCATATGCTATATAGTGCAGAACCTGTTTTACAAGGGCAAGAGCAGCCGGTCCATAACTCTCAACGCCTCATACCTGGTCTTATTTAAAAACCCTAGAGACAAACTTCAAATCTCAATTATAGCTAAACAAATGTACCCCGGCAACACCCAGTTTTTCATGGATGCCTTTAACGATGCTACAGCAAAACCCCACGGCTACTTACTGGTGGATTTGAAACCCAACACTTTTGAAGACTACAGACTACGATCCGGCATAATACCCCCGGACTTCCCAGTCGCCTACACGCCTAAAACAGTGTCCAAAAACTATAAAAAGAACAAGTAAAAAGCTGCTTATAACATTTACACTCTAAACCTTGTAATATAAGGTCCCCACAATGTCTGCGCGGTTACGACGTAATTTAGGACTTCTAAAAATGTTGATCACGGCCAGCCCCGCGAGAAGAAAAGCCATCCTCTGCGCTGCCACGGATGATTTAGTGGCCGCCATTTCAGAAATAGCCCTAAACACCCTAAAAGGTAATGTCCCTATATCAACGCGCCAGTTCCGGGTTCTGAAGAAGAAACGCCACATTATTAAGAAGCTCAGCAATAAGAGGGCTTCACTCCTTTCCAAAAGAAAACTGTTCAAACAGTCAGGAGGCTTTATAGGGTCGTTGTTAGGTATAGCTATACCCCTAATCACAGGGCTACTGTCGCGATCCTGATGGAGCACGCCCACAAAATGTACCTCGTGCCCCGGCAACAGGTGGAACATCTGGCCCCTTCTAACACGGATGTCTGGGACATACGCAAAAACGAAACACATCGTCTCGATGCGGAAATCAAAGCCATTTTGAACCGGACTGATTTAAAACCCCACGACAAGGCAGGGCTTTACTCAGGAGCCCTTCAAAACTTTCTACAATACTACAAGCAACTCACCTCTGAAAAAACCAAACTGACGCTGTACACCCCAGATGCTGAACAGCCGCCTGGACCCTCTACGCAGGCTCATGACATAGGTCCCACACCCACAACTGATGCCTTTGTCTTAGACCTTTTAAAAAATATCAGTCAGAAATATAGAGGGGCTGCGCAAATGTTACTCAGTAAAATGAGTACTACTAAAGATTTGACCACTTGGAACGCCCGGGGTGAATTCGTTTACAAAGGGCAGCCGGTTGCTGGTTTCCATATGTATGATCTGGTCCGGGGTCTCACACACGGTAAAACCCTAACAACACGAGAAGCTCCTAGAGGCTGGGAACAGTTCCTAAATGCAGCTGCGGAACTCAACATTCCCTCCACGATCATCGGAAATGCCGAGAATCGCCGTAAGCTTGAAAGTTTAAAAGACCCGGCCCCCGCTATTTTTACAAGGAGCCCCGCTATATCGACATCGCCTTTCTTTCCACAACTAACACCCGCTCGGGACCGTGCTGATCTTCCTATGGGGCCTAAAAAGAGACTATTCAAAATGAACACATGGCTACCGATCTAATTTTGCACACATGTACAGTTTTTTTGTTAAAAGTTTTTACGGTTCGAAAAAATGTGCTTCATTTTATATGTTTAACCATGTAAATGTTCGTGTTGAAACATGCTTGTAATAAACACTTTTAAATTTTCAGCCGGAGTATGCCATCTTTTTATTTATGAATGGTTTGAAAATGTACACAGTACGGATTAAAAAAAAATGCCTAGGATGAAAGCTTGTTTAAGATGTTTTTTATTTTAGACACTCACAAGTACAAATAACAGCTTTACAAGACCTTACACTTTTGACAGAGACCAGAGTCTGTTTTAACAACGTGTGACATTGTCCTGTAGTTTTCATTCACATATTTCATAACAACATCATCGTTGTTTACTAAATCATCTGAGTATAGATTTAAAAAATTTCTAAACGTTATACCTTCAGACATTTTACTAATAAAGTATATACAATGTTCCCCACATGTGATGGCCATAGGATCCTGTACCCGTAGTTTATTATACACAACAGTGGGTGATGCTTTTTTTACATATTTGAATATCGGCTTTGTATAAATACTATGCTTAGGGAATTCAGCTAAACTATCAAACACTATAACCTTGTCCACATCCAGAAACAGTGCCGCCCAATGTGCCCCACCCTTGTAATGGGGATCGGTGTTAAAGACGAGGGTACGTGGCCTTTCCGGACCTATCTTTTCAGGTAGTCCATCGCTAGGGTATACCCCTAGAAAGTATTTCTTAGCATATTTATGTCTACTTAAGAAGTCACGTATCTCAGTAGTGTCCATTTTATATATTTTTTAAAAAAATTTAAAAAAAAAATTTAAATTTTTATTTTACACTTTTTCAATGGTAGTCAAACATAAGCTGACGGGCGTGGTTGATCTGAATAACACTGTCGAATACAGAGAACACAACCATGTTCACATTGGCCGCCAGTGCCTGTGTAAAACGTATTTCCGCTTTTAGATTTCCGTTTTTGATCAGGTTGTAATGGTCGCCATCTTCCATGTCCGGCGTCAGGTCGAACGCAAACAGCGTGTAGCCTGCAGCATACCCTTCCCTTGAAACAACTACTCCTGAGTCCCGCAGCTGTTTCCCCGTTATCGAGACCAGTCCTAGATATTCCCGGACAAAATTTGATGTTCCAAAATTCGGCGTGAAAGGTTTTGCGGGGATCACAGCACCCTCGTGAACCAGAGCGGCATAGTTGATATCATAGTGTTTGAAGTTGAAAGGGTTTGAGTTGTAGGCGCCACTAAAAGCAGTGTTGTCCACAAACCCTATGATGATGAGTTTCGGTAACTGCCCCAGAAATAGATTCTGCTGCTGCGTTAATCGGGTTCCGGCGGGGATGCTGAATATCTTCAGAGCAACTCTTTCAATGGCATACTTGGCGTTCGATAATTGTAAAGCTTCAGCATGGGCCAGTCTGACACTTGGGGACACTTTCACTCTCTTTACAAACAGGCTCGCTGACAATATAACCAGTTTATACTGCTCTGCATCACCGCTGATGAGACAGAAAGAGTCCTTGTTACGATTGAGTTTGATCTTAAGATCAATACCGTTGACTAACAGTTTGTCTTGGAAGAAAAGGTCTGAATGTACGCGCCCCAGGAGGTCAAACTGCCTACTGCCGGCGACGAAGCTGGCTCTTTTTTTAAAACCCTCGTTGTCTCCGTCCAAAGCTGTGTTCTCCAAATGCGCTTCGGTATCTCGGTAGAAGAGCCCTGCTGAAAGATGTGTGTCCAGCGCATCACGACTATAATTTAGAATACTCTCTATGTAGGCCCTGTAGGCATACATGTTATCACTCTGTGTGACGAGGCGATCGCCTAGGTTAATGTCCACTTGATTAAACATTGTTGCGATGGGATAGGCTATAGGGGCCACTCTAGCATCATCCTCGATGTTGTCACCGTTCGCTTTGGTTATTTTACAGACGAGGTGCAGGAGAGTGTTGTTGAGATCAAGGTACATATCCGTGGACCCCGACACATAAAACTCTATCGGTGCAAGGGGTGTCAGAGCGGCCATCGGCGACACTTCCATGAAAAAACTGTTTTCAATGCTTGTCTGTGTGGGTTTGAGAGAAAACAGATCTAACTCAGATTTGGCGCATTCACCCGATGCACAGTGTACGAAGGCCATGGTCGATGTTTTAAAAAATATTCGCACTAGAACGAGTTCTCTTCTTCTTGGTTGATCTCTTCCGTCTTATGACTCTTCTTTTGTGAGGGCCTTTTGAAGTAGTCCGGCGCTTCTTATAGGGCCTTGGCGGCCCCCTACGCAGCGATGCCCTTCGCTTCCTTTTAACAAAACCATGCACTTTATACAGCAACCCCGCTCCTTCTTGGGGCTGTCTATTCATGCGCTCTGCTACCGCAGACGTTACACTGCCCACAACGTCCTGGGCTATGTTTGTAGCTGCCGCTTTAACATGAGGTTTTGCAATTTCGAACCCTCTTCTCAAAAAGGGCATGGCACGTCTAAACATGCTCCGGAAGAAACCCCCCAATCCCGCCCCATACATAACCGGAGCCCCTTGAAAGTAGGGTTGGGGACCGCCATACCCAGCCTGAACTCTATAATAGTCCCTGTACATCGAGGGATCCCCGTAGGTTTTCATGGTGACCATTGCAGCTGTCTAATAGTCACCTTCGCGCCGTGGCCTTAAATGAAGCTTAACAATAACTTTCCCGTATTTAAAGGCGACCGGCTCCGACTGATCGTTGTACACCATGATGGTTATAGTGTCAAAATGGTTTTTAGAAATTGCAACATAGTCGAGTTTGTGATGTTGTATATTAACCATTGCGTTATTTTCACCCTGCACCGGGACCCACCTCAACAAAGGGGAATAACTATCCCCGACCCTCTGCGGCTCTACAATGTCGCTATAAACGTAGAGTGTATAAAAACCGCCGTTAATATCGGGGCATGTAGGGTCTGGATCCATCTGCCTTTGGTGATGCTGTACGGTCCCTAAAACCCTTTGTAATTTACCACTACATTTAAACACTGTACTGAACTCTGGGGCTTTAAGAACCACCTTTCTTCTAACGTGATCCAATACCAGATATATATTCGCATATGCTTCAGTGCTGGCTATAGACTTGTTGATGGCATCGACCACCGTTGCGACGGTAGGGTAATAGCCGTGCGGGAAAGACAAGTTATAGGTCAGTGCATCCTGAGGTCGCTTTATATGAAATTTAACATCGGCCTTTGTAAAGGTATTCCAAGTTCTAGGGTACTGTATTTCCGTTAGTGCCACCTCCCACGGGCCTTTCAAATCCACTGGCTTTGCAAGTTTCACTGTATAACTCGAAATCTGATTGTCTGGGAACATGTCCTTCGAAGCGTTGGACGGCAGCGTGATATAAAAAGGGGAGTTCTCCATCATAGCGTTTACAGCTATACCTCACACACCGTGCAACGAGCTGGCCAGAACCCAACTGTTAAATTTCTCGGGCCACCCACGCCATTTGACCAACGCCTGTCTCCGGACACCGCTCCCTTTTCTTTTCAGAACCTTTTCAACCCTGTACACCCTGTTCGGGTCGTAGGGCACCTCTTGTAACTCTTCTGTGTAAAAGACACCCGATACCTCTTCCCCAGCGTAGTCCTTTAACCTGTAAATATATACCCCTTCTTTAAACTGCACACTTTCCACTATGAATATCTCATCGCTGAATGTTTGCTGGTAGCCTTTGGTGAAGACACCCTTCAACTTTGAAACCCTGACATGAGCCCCTTCTTTTAAATCCGGTTTCTTGACCTTCTGTGTGAGACGCCCGCCGTACACCGTTCTCCACACCGTTAACGAATTATCCCTTGTAACCTTAACAGGGGCCATTTTGATTGTCCGATGGTAGGTGGAGTTATAAACATCTATAAAAGCCTTTAGAACATCCACGTATCTGTAGGTGTTGTTGGCGGTGAAGTATCGCCACATCTTCGACTTTAAAGTACGATTAAAACGCTCTACGACAGCGGCCTTTACCTCTGTGTGCGTTACAAAATGTTGAACAGCGTGCAGGTCTAATAATTTTTGGAAATGTTTGTTTAAAAATTCCTTTCCGGCGTCTGTTTGTAGTTTCTGGGGCACACGCCCGCTAGCGAAGATGTCTTTAAAAGCAGCTGTAACGCTGGTACCACTTTTATCGTTTAATGCCTCTGCATAGGCGTATTTGGACAAGACATCTATGACGGTTAATATATACATGGCGCCATCGTTATGTTGTGCCAGATCTTGAAGACTGATTATGTCGGCCTGCCATTGATAATCGAGCTGTGCGTTAACAACTGTGGACCGCCTCTTAAAGCGTCTCCTGACAGGTTTGTGTAGCGAATAAGCCTCTTCCCCAGCTAACCATGTCTTCACACTGGCACGTTTTACAGATTCATTTTCAGCTCGAGCCCTTCTAAATAGAGCTTCGGAGCCTCCGAAACTTCCAACCCCCTGTTTATCGTAATAAAGCTTCCTTAAATCAGCATCCGTCATGCTGTCTCACATCAACACCCCGAAATGAAAGACACCTGTTTTGTGTAAGGTCATTTTATTAAACATAAAAAACATACATGTGCGGCTGGGGTATACAACCAGCGTGTATTTGACATTTTGTGCTACATAGCTTATAAATGTCAAAACACGGATCCAATGTGGCCTTTTTTACAAACGTATACATAGTACAACATCCACTACACATGTTACTCAGAGCATGTTCCTTTACAAACCCTAAGCGACACAAACTTTGATATTTTTATGGCTATACTCTCAATAGCTCTAGACATGACTTCCCGTTCCCCACGTCTATAACTCTGAACGCTCAGGATACTGATATAATTCAACAGTTCATACAGTTCTAGATAGGACAATGCAGAACCTTTATTTGTGAGATAATCTACAGTCATGTTCTCCAAAGCCTCATGCACCCCCGTCTCAGGTGAAAGTCTTAACTTGCGCTTGTGGTCTTTGTCCAAGGCCCAGCATTTAACAGATGCGTTTAGCCGGCCATTGATACACCACTTGGCGATACACTCATGGCAGTTACATTGCAACAAGGCCGAAGGTTCCGAAATGTTCAGACATCGCAGAGTCACAGGCTGTATTTCAGCTATTCTTTCTTTAACCAGCACAAAAATCAATCTCCCGATACAGATGTAGCCCGGTTGTAACTCATAGACATCTTGCACCTCGATACCCGGAATCCCCTCCTAAAAGTGAGTAAGTATGGAGCGTTAAGTAACATATTTATGGTCTACTTTTTTTTTTTTTTTATTTATTTATTTTTTATTTATTTCTTTATTTATTTATTTAAAACAGTTTTCGAGGGGCTAAAGACAACATTCTTCTGTTTTTATAATAAATGTCACACATTCGTCTTTCTATAACCCGTTCTACCATACGTTTGTCAAAGGGGGGACACATCCCGTGCATGCGGTCGAGTTTTGAGCATGGCTCTGCAGCGTATCGGATCTCAAGGACAGCCGCAGCCAAGACCTTCATCATGTCACAGTGGACACTTTTCTTCACAGCAGACAGCCCATACACAACCCTTAACAGCTTATATACCCGATAAGTGTCTATCCGGTTACAAACGTGACGAATTGTTCTTGCAGTGTATGCATCGTATAGACATTCGTGAGCCTCCTGTTGAGGGTCATTAATTTTATGCCCGTAGCAAAGGTCATAATAATCCCTTTTAACACATGCGTTCACAACGGCAGCTGCAAAGCCTTTAACCGGCCATATGGTGTCACAGGGTACGCCCGGAGCTTCCTTTTCAAGATCGTGGCTAGTGTAGGTGCAAACACATTTCTTACGAGGCTCTTTGTTCTGGCTTGTAATACTTTCAGACTGTCTGGAACAGCATAAGCAGAAAAAATTTACGGTGTTAACCTTTGGAGCTGACCCTTCTAGAGGCTCTCTTTCTTCTGTTATGTTCTAGGGTTCAAACAGAAAGCACAAGACACATTATTAGTTAAAAGTATGACATTAGAGTATACAGGCATAAAAAAATAAAATAAAAAATGTCTTTACTAACCTCAGCATTCGCTTCACACTCAGAGGCTCCTCTGAAATCTTGGGAGTCGCAGAGGTCCATTGGGGCAGAAACAGCGCCTGAACTTACACCTGATGGTTGTAAAATAACGGCCTCTGCCTCGGGGTCCTCCTGGAAGCCCATGTCTTCATAGATGGGCGAATTCGGGGGTGGTACACATTCTTCAACTTCAATGTCTACGACGTTAGATGCCCCGCTTAATCCATCTTTCGAGACATCGCTGTCACTGCCGGCCCCCTTAATAGGGGATATCAAGGGCGACACATCCTTGAGGTCAAGCTTTTCAAGCCGATGGCAAAGTTCCTCTTGAAAACCTGTAACATCGGTATCCCGGGTGTCTGGGACACCCTGTTGTGCATTCTCATCCATCGTACGAGGGGCGAGGGTCCGGTAATATCTACCAATAGTGTTCAGGGCCCCTGAGGAGACGGCTTTTCTGGCGATCGGATTGTATCTCTTCATAGCGCCTTGGCAAACTGATTCAGCCCTGGTTTGCGGTTTGACAGCCGGTTCTAACCAGCTCCTTATATGCAGCATTTCAAAAAAAAAAAAGGGTGGCTCTACCAGCCAACAACACGTGTTCACAAACCACGTGACACCCCCATGCACGTCACTTCCGGGGAGGGCTTTCTGGGACACCGGAAGTCCCAGCCACCGGATATGACGTCATTTCCGGGGCGGGACAACTGTCACTTTTAATATGGTGATTAAAGGTATCCCTTCCTACTACTGCTGAGTAATGGATGAGTCAAAGATGACTGCCCCAGTATTTGCCGATATAAACTATACAGGGATTGGCTACCTGGTTGCCAATTATGTATCGCTCAATGTGGCTCGCACCTATGGTCAAGACTCAGTCAAATGGAAAGCAAAACTTGATAGACGCGTAAGGCTTCAGAAGAAAATAATTGCCCATCGAAACATCCAATATGATCCTATTTTCAGGGAAGAGAGAGGCACAGGGTCAGACTCGGTAGGTCAATAGTCCCTGATGGGCTGGTCTCACAGATCCATGTGTGAGCCGTTAGCGGTTTATGGGCCTGGTTTATGGCCTGCTGGGCCAGTTTTTACTGTTGATTTTCCTATTTACAACAAACATTACCTGCAGCAAACACAAATGCATGCAGTCTCTCATCCTTGCAAAATACCCATACAGACTGTCTCCACAAGTTCAAAACTCACCTGATTTGAAAATGTGTGCCACTTTTTCAGTAATTTGGTTCTCAAATTGAGCCCAGTTTTATTTTGGTGGCCATGCCTATTTGTTGTCCCAGTCCGACCCTTGAGTGGCAATTTGCTTTCCAAAATCATGCCAAATCGTGCCAAAAATCATTTGGCCTGCTCTGTCCGCGACCTTGATAGATGCCATTGTACATTATGCTGTACACTCAACGTTTGTCCAATGCAGCATTTTCCCAATGGAAGGCTCTTTGGTGCACACTATGGCGGTCATTCTGACCTTGGCGGACGGCGAAGGCCGTCCGCCAAGGTACCGCCGTCGGAACATCGCACCGCGGTCGAAAGACCGCGGCGGTGATTCTGACATTTGCCCTGGGCTGGCGGGCGGCCGCCAAAAGGCCGCCCGCCAGCCCAGGGCAAATCAACCTTCCCACTAGGATGCCGGCTCAGAATTGAGCCGGCGGAGTGGGAAGGTGCGACGGGTGCAGTTGCACCCGTCGCGTATTTCAGTGTCTGCTGGGCAGACACTGAAATACTTTTTGGGGCCCTCTTACGGGGGCCCCTGCCGTGCCCATGCCATTGGCATGGGCACGGCAGGGGCCCCCAGGGGCCCCGCGGCACCCCCTACCGCCATCCTGTTCATGGCGGAAGAGCCGCCATGAACAGGATGGCTGTAGGGGGTGTCTGAATCTCCGCCGCCATGGAGGATTCAGACGGGCAGTGGAAAGTCGGCGGTAGCCCGCCGGCTTTCCGCTTCTGGCCGCGGCTGTACCGCCGCGGTCAGAATGCCCGGCGGAGCACTGCCAGCCTGTTGGCGGTGCTACCGCCGACCTCCGCCGTGGCGGTAATTACCGCCATGGTGAGAATGAGGCCCTATATGTACTGTACTAAGCTGAGTTGAAAACCGCAATTCTATGGGAGATGCATCAGTCTTACTGTATTTTTCTGTATGTGTGTCCCTTGTATAGCATAACTATATTGTTTAAGTAGGTGGTCCCACTTTTGCACCTTCATCCGGGTTAGCAGGGGCTCCTGATCTCCCTGGACTCTTCAGTGCTTCTTGGACTTGGTCCCCTTCTTCTACAGGTCTTCAGGTCTGGGAATCCATCATTGGTGTCTTGCAGGCTCTTCTTGTTCTTGCATTATCTTCTATCACAACTTCTAGTGTATTTTAGGAAACTTGCTGTGTTTTGCTCCTGCTTCCCTGGGCTCTGGGGTGAGGTATTTTACTTACTTTTGGTGTTTTCTTACACTCCCAGTGCCCCTCTACACACTACACTTGCCTAGGTGGGAAACCGACTTTCACATTTCACTATTTCACTATATGGTTTGTGTTCCCCCTAGGCCCATTGCACCCTATTGTGATTTTCACTGTTTATTTTCTGACTGTGTACTTACCTGTTTCTGGTTACTAGTGTATATATTGTGTAATTTACTTACCTCCTAAGGGAACATAGTCTCCAAAGTATTTTTGGCCTTGTGTCACTAAAATAAAGTACCTTTATTTTTGGTAACACTGAGTATTGTCTTTCATGTGCATAAGTACTGTGTGACTACAGTGGTATTGCAAGAGCTTTGCATGTCTCCTTGTTCAGCCTTGGCTGTTCTGCCTACAGCTACCTCTAGACAGCCTGGCTTCTAGACACCAACTACATTTCACTAATAAGGGATAACTTGACCTTTGGTACCCACTACAAATCAGGCCAGCCTCCTACAGCGGGACAATAGCTATGATTATTGATTTGCCCTAAGGTCAATGATGAACCTCAATGGACTAGCACATCGAACCCCTATTTTTCCCGGGTTCCCATAAAAAGTGGGTTGTCTCAGAGCATATGCCAGTAGTTACTGACTGGTAGCATGTCAGAATATGGATAATGGAAATTGTGTGTCTTAAATAGCAATTACATTGCATGTAGGTTTTCTATTATTAACTCCAGTGGAATGATATATTTGTAAATGACATTTATGACACAATATATTTGTTATAAGTTATTTAAGCTGCATATTTTAGTACCATACTTATGGACTGCAAGCCAACCTACCTGATTGGCTTTCCCGCACCCCATATTCCAAAGGGCATGCTAATTGTGCATGCAGTGAACTCCCCACAAGTTCAACTTAATACCCTCTCAAGGAAGATTGACTTAACTAGGTTCTAGGCCATAAAATATAAAATATATAATTAGGATTGATATTAAAAGTACTGCCAATGAAATGTTGCTAAATTGACCTGGAAATACAATAATTGCATACTCAGAAATAACTACAGTCTATCTGCACACATCATAAAGCAGCATTTATGTGCCCACAAACACAAGCGTGGGTGCATCCAAAACACTTTCAAAATCGTTGTCAACATATGAACTACTTTGTATCACTTCGCTGGTTCCTCTTGCAATTTTAGGAAATTTTTTGTAAAAGCATAAAGATCACCTCTTGTCCAAGGTACATGCACATAGTTCACTTCATGTACTTCTCTCAAGACAAATTATGAAATTGCCCCTTACTCCAAATCATTAGTTGATCCTTTTGCTTTCTTCCCTGCCCCCAGAACTTTATTTTTATTAATCCCCTCCTTTTCTACCTTTCCCTATATTTCTTCAAATCCATATTGCTCCTTGACTTTTCAGCCAGATCCTTAATGTGACCCCTTAACGTCTTTAAACCTAATTATTTTATTTCTTCAATAGTCAAATCTATTTCATGGTTCCTCTTTGCATTTTTCATTTTACTAATGTCAACCTCACACTTCTCTTGCTGCTTGTTTGAGGTACATCTCATAACACCCACAATGTAGGACAATAATCTGTTTGTGTCAATTAATCCCTGTAAAACTTAATTACATCTTTTTAAAAGCTCAACATTAAACTCCGTTTCTCTAGGAGATTCTTCAATAACAACAGGAACAGACATATAATTTGAAACTGGAGAAACAACCATAATATCTCTAATGATACTCAGCAAAGTTGTCATGACATTCTTGGATGGGGCACTCGCTGATGCATACAAAACTGTAAGCGCAGTCAATCCCTGCTTTTATACACCTGTTCTATGTCCCACTGCACCCATATCAGGTACTACAGGACCCTGCCCCTTTCTCTGGATTCCATCTGTATGTGGAGGAGGTCTAGAATTCAGAACATCATTTAAAGAGTTATCTTATTCATCAGAGTCTTGTTATTCATTTTGTTTATCTCTTTTTCCCTCATCGGTTTCATTTTTATCTGTTGTTTCTTTATTGCAGAGAAAACTCTCAGTTCTTAAAACATCTCTGCGAGTAATCCCATTTCCCTTCCAATGACTGTATAAATGAGCATTTTAACCATCTTTTCATTTGCTTTCTCTCCTTTCCTGTAGCTGTCCAATCTCAATTTGTTCATTGCCTCAAATTATGTAGGTCCAGGTAATGGCTTTTTATCATACATGGTTTGTCTCAGGAAATCTAGCTTGCTGATGTTAAAGGTATCTGTAGAGTATTGTTCATGAAATAGAATGGAATGTAGGAGGGAGGGTTCTAGGTGGGGAGTCTTGGAATGGGCAGACTGGAGGTTGGGTTCTGGAGAGAAGCTGGCAGTTACGTAAACTGTTCAAGACACCTATGGAAAGAAAAAAGATTTTCTAGTATTCATCTTCGTGATTATTACATGAAAGTGGTCAGGGAACCGCCTTTGAGTTGTATACAATTTCTTGAAGCACCATGGGAAAAATTAGCCTTTGACTTGCGGGGGCCTGTGGACAAATTAGCGAGAAGGAATCGCTTCATAATGGTCTTAGTAGACTACTATAGTAAGTGGTTTGTAGTCAAAACGGTTGAACAAGTAACTACCAACAATGTTATAGAATTCCTTAGGGAAACTTTTTAGAGGAAGGTATTCCTAAGGTATTGGTGACAGATAATGGAGTGCAACTGGTCTCAGCAGCCATGCACAGAGTTTCTTAATCGGTTGAGGGTGAAACAGGAAAGGGTAGCACTATTCCAACCACAGGCCAATGGATTGGTTGAGAGGGTGAATAGAATTGTAATGGAGAACATACAGTTGTCGTTGGCGAATGGGTTGAATTGGAAGATGGAATTGAGTAAGATGTTGTTGGTGCACAGAGTAACGCCTCACTCGGTGACACTGGTGTCACATTTCGTTGTCCTTAAGGGAAGAGAGCCAGGAACAAAAGCGTCTCCTTGGTGGATGAATGTGAAAAAACGAGTGAAGGTTGATCAGAAAGATTTGAAGGAGAGAGTTGTATGCTTCCAAAGAAGGAATAAAATGAATTATGACGAGAGAAAGGGTGTGAAGAGTGCTGGTGTAAAGTCTGGGGATCCAGTTGCAGTGAGAAAAGTTGGAATCATAAAAAAAGAAAGGTGAAAGTACATTTTATGATCCACAGAAAGTGATATCAGTGAAGAATTCTGTGGTTAATTTAGAGGATGGCAGAGAATGGAGGATGGGAAATTTGTGTAAGATGAAGGAGGTGTAAGATGAAGGAGGTGTAAGGATTTTGCTAAATGACATATTAGTAAATGCATATATTATTGTTTCAGTATACAGTTGAATTCTAGATTACAGTATGTACAGTGTGAATATAGTTTAAGGTAGAATAAGTATTTAACAGTAGTACTATTTAAATGTTGAAGGGGGAAGATTTGTATAGTCTTGTTCATGAAATAGAATGGAATGTAGGAGGGAGGGTGCTAGGTGGGGAGTCTTAGAATGGGCAGACTGGAGGTTGGGATCTGGAGAGAAGCTGGGAGTTATGTAAGCTGTTCAAGACACCTATGGAAATAAAGAAGATTTTCTAGTATTCATCTTCATGATTACCGCAGTATCCCTCAAGGGAAACTGTAGTTCCTCATTAAGGACTAATAAAAGGTGCTAAACCAGTTAAACTCAGAGTAAACCTCATGCTCTTTTCCCCACAGTTAAACTGTCTAAACCTATAAAAGAGGTTGAAAAAGAAATGAAACTTGTCACTGGGAAAATAATTGAGCAGGGCATTCTTAAGGAAGTGCTTTGTAGCCCCTGCAACCCTTCAGCGAGGGAGATAAAGAAGCTGAGTGGGAAATGGAGAATAGTACAGAATTTAAGAAGTATTAACAACAAAATAGTAATTTTTTGTTGTGGTATAAAATCCAGAAGTAATCCTGTTCGAGGTTCCATCAAATGCATAATGGTATACAGTCATTGACTTATAGCGTTCTTCTCTATTCCTCTTTATGAAGAGAGTCAGTTCCCTTTTATGTTTCAATTTAAAAATAAAGTTTTTGTTTTGTGTAGAATCCCAAAAGAGTATACCAAAAGTCCTCAAGTTTTTAGTTAAATGCTAAAGAAAGATCTGGAAAATTTAAGAATGCTTGTAATTCAGTCTTACAATATTGATGGCTTACTAGACACATTCAACACAAAAGAAGACTGTAAACTTGACATA
Source organism: Pleurodeles waltl (assembly GCF_031143425.1). NCBI lineage: Eukaryota > Metazoa > Chordata > Amphibia > Caudata > Salamandridae > Pleurodeles > Pleurodeles waltl. Next base: position 905,924,843 of record NC_090443.1, read on the forward strand.
GTTGCTTTACCTGGTCATTTAGCTGGCAGTGGTCATAAGGTTTCCCCGATAAAGATGTAGTATTGTAAAAAGGAAGTTATTTATCCTGGCCATCATATTGAAAAAGGAGTAAGGAAAGTGTCAAAAGAACACCTTTCTTCAGTTCTGAAAATGAATCCTCCTACTACCCAGAAGGGAGTGAGGATGTTCCTAGGAATTAATGGCTATTGTCATCAGTGGATTTCAAACTTTTCCTTGATTGCAAAACTTTTTTTAAGGTTCATCCACAGTTACATAAAAGACCCAGTACTGTTTGACGAAGAATGTTCTGAGGCATTCTAGGTATTGAGAGAAAGTTTATGTAAGGCACCCACCCATGGAATGCCTTGCTACCATTTGACTTTCTTTCTTTATTGTCACAAAAAAGGTAAATTTGCATTATCAATTCTTACACAAAAGCACAGTGGAGGCCAGTAGCTTACTTTTCAACTGTAGTGGATCCAGTAGCTGTAATTTCTCCTGGCTGTTTGAAATTGTTTGCAGCTCTTTGCACTGCCATCGAACAAAGTGAAGGAATAGTGATGGGCAATACTTTAATTGTATATGTGCCACATTCAGTTGAGATTTTGTTGACATGTACATAAACCTAGCATATAACAGTTGATTGACCAGATATGGACAAGTCATATTGGAAGTTGAGAACATATAATTTAGTGATGTAACATGTTCAATCCAGCAACACTGCCTCCAATTCCAAGAAACAAGGGTGATAACAGCAATGATGGTAATGATATTGATGATGATGAGCCTGAGCACAACTGCATTGATGTTACCAAATTATGTACCAAATCAAGACCAGGTAGCAAAGAATGTTCTCTTGAAATAACTGATCAAACTTTTTTTGATGATGGTTCTTGTTCGATACACCAATATGGAACACTAACAGCTGCTTGTGCATTGTGTTCTATTTCTGAAACTCTTGAGGCATCCTATCTGCCATCTGTAACTTCAGTACGAGTAGCAGAATTGGTTGCATTGACAAGAGCTTGTTGCTTGTCAGGAAAATTAAATGTGACAATTTATACAGACAGCAAATATGGTTTTGGGGTGGTTCATGATTTTGGTCACCTGGGTTTAATCACATCTTTTGGAATGCCCATCAAAAACAGTCTTTAGTTTTTTAAATTGCTGAAGGCAATATAGCAGCCATAGGACATTGCTGTAGTTAAGTGGTTGCCCAAGAGGCCAGAAAAGATATGGTCACTCTTAGAAACAATTATCCAGGTCAAGTGGCATGATATTGCACACTTGACAATGAAACTTTGGTTCAAGAAACTGAACATGATGAATCCGAAATAAATCATATGCAAAGTACAAAAAATCATCAGCATTTGTATCTTACCCCTGAACATACGTATCTACTACCTGACATGATGTATCCCATGGCTTGATATTTCCATGGGCAATCTCTTCAGGGAGGTCCTCACTGATCAGAACTTTAAGGAAATATTTTGAAAATGCAAATGTTAGAAATGTTACATAGAGCTCACATGTGAGCTGTTTGGTCTGTGAGAGAAACAATCAGGAAAAAAATATCATAACAATCCTGAATCATATTTGAAAATCAAAGAACCCATTTACAAGACTCCAGGTAGGAGATGCCAGTGTGCATTGGCTTAAAACACATTCTTGTTATTGTCTGATTGCTTTCTAAACGGGTCGGGGTGATCACACCTGGAGATCAGACAGCTTTACAGTTGCCAAACCTTTATTGAGGGAAATGATACAATGATTCAGGTTACCAATTTCTATTGAGAGACACCATGGCTCTCATTTTTAAAAAAATTGGATTTTGAAGTTGGTTTGGACTGCTCCCCATATTGATCAGAGGTTCCATTGTAGTTACCATCCTCAATCTTCTGGAGTGGTTGAGAGGACAAATGGGACCCAAAAGGAATTAAGTAGTCTGTACTTTTAATGGCCAGATGCTCACCCTCTTGTCTTGATGGGCATTAGATGTACCCTTGATTAAAAAAAAGCGGGTTTATCAGCCCATGAAGTGGTCATGGGCAGAGTAATGGGATTGGCTTATGCTCCTTCTGCTGTGCTTGTTTCAATGTCTGATGATGTTGTGCTAGATTACTGCAAAGTTCTGGTTGATGTGGTAAAATCTATTTCTCACCAGGTGAACTTGCCACAAGCAACAAAATAAATTTGAGCCTTGGTGATTGGATTGGATAGTTGTCAGAAGGTATGTGAGGAAAAACTTCTTTTAAGAGCGCTGGAATGTACCATATCAAGTGATCCAGACAGGGAACTCTGTTGTTTAGTGTGCTAGAATCCCACAGAGGATCCAAACTGCTCACACAAAAAGAGTGAAGGTGGTAGATGAAAAAGTAGTGAAAACACCCACTGATTCACAGAGTCAAATACAAATTCATAGCCTGGATCCAGACATTTTGGGAAATTGTCAATCTGGACGTGAAACTGGTAAAAACAACATCAAAGAAGCTCAGATTGATGAAAGTGAAAGTTTTGTGAAGATCCTGGTACCTCTACCAGTGGTGCTGTCCTGCTTCAAGATGAGGATCAGAGTGAAGAAGTGCTATAATATCATAGTCAAAGCCATGAGTGACAGCAAAAAGAATTAGTCTGATCCAAACAACAAAAGATTTTAGTTGGAGATTCGAGTTGCAAGAACTGTCTGAAGGAGAAAGCAAGTTATAGTGAATCTTACAGATGTAACATCAGAATTAAAGTCCATCAGTGAGTGGACACGAATTCACAGTGATTGCAGGTGCACATGAAATAACTGAAGAATAAAGTCACTGAAAAGAACATGCTAAAAAAAGCACTGTCAACATGAACAACTTAAGCCAATCAATGAAGAGTCTGAAGTAATGGAATTAGACACAGAAAACAGTGAATCCCCAGTTGCTAAGAGACAAGCAAGAAAGAGAACCCCCAAATAGAAAATAGACATCACCTGCATGGGTATATCTAGCAATAGTGTCTGAAGGTGAATCAGGAGGTGACCCACCTTGGGAAACTGAAAAAGGTTAAAGATAGAGCTAAATATGAAAACATACAGCAAGTTCTAAAAGAAGAAAATATAATCATTCGAGAGCATGAACTAACATGAACCATTGAAAAAAAGATTTTAAAGATTTTCTTGTTTGGTTATTGTTTCAAAGATATAAGAAAAAAATGTATTATTATTACTTCAAAGAAAACTTTTGTTAGCTTTTATTTTTGGCCCTTCACAACCCTTTTTGTTTTTAGTCTCAGTATAAAATGGATTGTAGTTCATGCTGTAAGATTTTTAGTGAATTTTTGTAGTAAAAATAATAATAGTCTTAGTTGGTCTGTTTTTGTGCCTTCTTTCTCCGGTGGGATATGTCTCCTTAAGAGGTGAATTAAAGTGAAACATAACATATTGACTCGTAGGGAAAGTTTAGTTAATGGATTTCAAGATGATGTGTGTACTAAAGTGCTAAAGGAATATGTTGAATTAATAAACATTAAAACTGCTTCATGTGCATCTTTCCCCTCTGTTCTGTAGGAGAGGGGTCTACCTACATGCAGTTTCCAATTTCTTACAGTATATCATGTACTGTGTTTGCTAGTATATGTGATAAAAATAAATGTTTGTCTCCTTATTTATCTGATTTTAACATCTCATTGGAAGATCTACTTATCACAGAAGATGAAGGAAATAAGAAGGGTCTTAAATATGACATTTAAAAAAACAATTGCACTAATAGAACTTGGAACTAAAGGCGCGATTTTATCTTGGCGTCCAGGCTGTCCCTCCTCCATCACGTAGCTTTAATTCCATGTATCATGCTAATGAAGGTTTTCCCACCCAATTCATATATTCTACAGGAGAATCTCTCTTGGTGTTGACTGAGGTTTACACTTTGGGCCAGCCGTTCTCCTCCATCATCGACGTTAAACTGTCTGTTGTCTGAGAATATTGGAATGGTCGTTTACTGACCACCAGATTCATCATACTGGCAGGGTTGCAGGGCTGGAGTTAAGGAATAATTACATTGTGGACATGTTTGACATTGGTGTTTCTATCTTTCTTAATGACAGACATGTACATCACAGACATCTGAGTTAAATTTTGAAATTATTCACTCCTGCAGAGCACATTATAAAACACCCCTTCCTTAACAAAAATCCTTTGCCTTCCACATTTTTAAGGCAGCAAGACTTATAGCAAGTTTGGCCCTTAGCTTATAAAGTGCTTTATTTCCCTTAACTTAGCTTGGTAATTTCTATTTTTATTCCTACCATGGCTCGAAGAAGAAATCCTAGATTTTCAGAGACAGAATTAACTGCCATGGTTGATGAGAATATTGTGGTAGAGCCACAGTTGTGAACAGCTTGGCAGAATAAAGCACAGGTTGTTCACCGTAAATCTTCATAAGATATACGTTTGTTCCAGCATGAGATCCACAGCTGCTCTCCAACACTACAACCTTCAAAGTGCCTACTTACATCTATGACAGATTCACCACCTGAGGCCCAACCACCCCACCCAAAGGCTCTACCCACCCCACCCAAAAGCTCCACCCCCCTGCCAAACCTCCACCACTGGACCCCCCTCACCTCAGAAGACACCCTCAAGATCATGAAATCAATCCACTCCGGGATGCCCCTGAACTGTGTCATACCATCAACTGCTCCATCAAGGCTGCCACCTTCCTGGAAGACTGGAAACACGAGAAGATCATTGAAGATGCCTCTGCCGACCTGATGGCACTGAGAAACTACAACCCCTCCCCTACTTAGCCAAAGTCATCAGGAAGGCTATCAAATGCCCAGCTCACCGAATTCATTGAGAACAACCACATCCTGGACCCCTCCCAATCCAGATTCAGGAGCATTAACAGCACTGAGACCGCACTCTTCGCAGCCAAGGATGACATCCGCACCCTCTTCGACCGAGGTGAAACACCAGCCCTCATCCTCCTGGACCTACACTACTACACAACACCGGCATCCACGTCAAAGCCCTTGAGTGGATCCGCTCCTTCCTCACCGGCCAAACCCAGAGATTCCAGCTCCCACCACTCACCTCAAAAACAATGGAGACCAGCTGCGGCATACCCCAGGGCTCCTCCTTGAGCCCCACCCTCTTCAATATCTGCATGACCCCGCTCGCTAACATTGTCAGACACCATGACCTCAACATTGTCTCCTAGGCTGAGGACACCCAGCTGATTCTCTCCCTTACTGATGGACTAACAATGGCCAAGAACAACTTCCACAAAGGAATTAAGGCAGTCGACGCCTGGGTGAAAGACAACTGTCTCAAGCTCAACTTTGACAGAAAGTCCTCATCCCGGGCTCCACCCCCTCTGCCTGGGATGACTCCTGGTGGCCCACAGCTCTCGGGCCCCCACCCAGTCACTGATCATGCATGAAACTTTGGCATCATCCACGACTCCTCGCTCTCTATAGCCCGCCAAGTTAACGCCGTCTTATCATCATGCTTTCACATGCTTTGGCTGCTCAGAAAGATCTTCAAATGGATCCCCATTGAGGCAAGAAGAACTGTCACCCAGGCACTCGTCAGCAGCAACCTTGACTACGGCAATGCACTCTATGCCGGCATCACCAAGAAATTTCAAAGAAGACTACAGTGAATCCAGACCTCCGCGGCCAGACTAATCCTAGACATCCCCTGCCACAACCACACACCTGAGAGACCTCCACTGGCTACCAGTCAACAAAGGAGTCACCTTCAAGCTCCTCCAACACGCATACAAGGCCCTACACAACATCGGAACCACCTACCTCAGTCACCGCCTCTCCTTCTATTCTCCCACAAGACAGCACCGCTTGACCAAGCTGGCCCTCGTCTCCACCCCAAGGATCCGCAAGAACTTATCTGGAGGAAGATCCTTCTCCTACCACGGGCGCAGACCTGGAACATGCTGCCTCTCCACCTCAGGCAATCCCCCTCGCTGATCCAGTTCAGAAAGGACTTTAAGACATGGCTCTTAGACTGATCTGCACCCTTCTCCCCAGCGCCTTGAGACCCGCTTGCTAATATGCTGCGCTTTATAAATACCTAATTGATTGATCTGGATTAACTGCATTAGCCACAGTTTCCTGTCCATTTCGAACATTGTCAGAGTACCAAAATTATACCAATCACCTCCACTCACTTCAGCACCATACTCAATCCGACCATCATGTTTGTCTGTTGTAATGTTTGCTTGATCGTCGCTTAGTTTAACAAGTGAATTTTTATTTCACCATCCCTTATTCACAAGCAATACTGCATAACACATAACACACTTGTCTTCATAATAGTATCCCCTGTACTCCTCATCCTCCTCTACCGGCAACTGTGAAAGGCAGCCCGCCCTAACGTTCTTATCTGCTGGTACATATTTTATATCAGAGTAAAACTCCTGAAAACTTGACAGCAGCCTAATCAGTCTTGTTGAAGCCTTATCAGAGAAACTGTCTCCTTACATATGAATCAGAGGCTTGTGATCTACGTACAAGACAAATCTTGTTCTCCAAATATACATCTTGAATTTTTCTGCTGCCCAAGAACATGCAAGTGCCTCCCTTTCATTGTGCTGTAATTTCTTTCAGCTGTATTTGACACCCTAGAAGCAAATGCTGGGGTACCCTCCTGTCAACAAATTGACTCAACACAGCACCCAGACCTTGTGAATTTGCGTCCACAGTGGCTACACTTTTCTCCCCATGTGTAAATGGTCTAATAGGAGAAGTATTATTAATCAACATTTTGATGCCTTTTGTACTTTGTCTGACCACTCAAATTTTACATTCTTTTTAGACAATCATTACAGTGGCTATACAACTAAAGGATACCCTTACATAAATCTGGTAAAATACTCACTCAGACCTAAGAACGTTCTGAGTAAATATTTATTTCAGAACTGCTGCATTACTTATTGCTTTCACCAAAGACAACTTGGGTTTTAAGCCTTCATGTGATATATTGTGCCCCAGATAATTGGCTTGTCCTGTTAAAAATGTATGTTTTGTCTCTACTTACCATGTTTCTCTATCTTGCTCAACACAAGTTCCAATCACTCATAATGTTGTTTAACATTTTTAGCATGAATAAGAATATCATCTTGGAATGTCTGGATCCCAAAATCACCCTCAAGCATTTCCAGAATGCCAGCCCAAAGGACAGCTGCAAATACATAACAGCCCCAAACTGGGTTATAAAAGTTGCTAAGGGCTGTGATTAATTTGCTAACAGGACCTGATGATAAGCTGACCATAAGTCAATGGTAGAAAAAACATTTTCTAATACCTAAGTTTGCCAACATAGCATGAATTCTAGGCAGTGGATGGCAATCAACCAGTATACTATCATTCAGCGCAAAGGACAGCTGCAAATACATAACAGCCCCAAACTGGGTTATAAAAGTTGCTAATGGCTGTGATTAATTTGCTAACAGAACCTGATGATAAGCTGACCATAAGTCAATAGTAGAAAAACATTTTCTAATACCTAAGTTTGCCAACATATCATGAATCCTAGGCAGTGGATGGCAATCAACCAGTATACTATCATTCAGCACTCTTAGATCAGCGCACAAACGTATGTCATCAGATTCTTTTATTGCTATCAATGCTGCAGAAACCCATTCTGATGATCCATTTTTCACACATTTTATTCAATAAACTTTTCAAATCTTTCTTGACTGACCAACTTTTTAGCTATTTAATACAGCATCACCTATCAATGTAATCTTATGCTCAAAGCCCTTTACCAACTTTGAACATTTTCTCATATTGCTTGACTAGTGCTTCGATACCTCCATCATAAAACTGAGAGTGCAAATATCCAAAAGACAAAATGGACATCTCACAGGAAACCACTGGTTTGAATGACCTGGTTCAACTATAATTCCTAATTTTCCCTGATCTTGCCAAACCATGATATCTCGTCCATTCTTTGCAACAGACACTTTAGTAAAAATGTATCTGTCTTTAAAATCCTTTCATTGTGATATTATTACCACCAAATGCCTTAGGATTTACATCAGTTTGTTTGTATGCATCAGAAAGACTTTTAATAGGAGATGCTGAATCAGCCATTATTCCCAACTCAACTCTGCCTATGTCCACCACACATACTGGGCCTTTATATTTCTTTTGGGATGCATTCACTATTCTAACGTCCATTGATAGCAAAACATTATCAATAATTTCACACAAATCTTTTTCATCTGTGTTTATTTGGTAAACTTCAAGGTTCATCTTAGTTGACCTTCAAACTCCTTGAAAATGTCTTGTTTTCTTACAGTTGTTACATATCTTGTTTTCTGCTGGGCATGACATACTGCTTCCCATATGATATTTGGAGCCACATCTATAACAAGCACTGGACATCTCCTTATCCAAACGTTATCTAAACTTATTTCGATTGGATAGGGCACATACCTCTGTGTTATCCAACTCACACAAAGCAGCTACTTGCATATTATTTTTAAGATCATCAGTTAATATTTTGGATTAAATCAATGAGCGTTCTATGCCACAGGCATTGTCCATAACTTCACTTAATGAAGGATTTTTACAAGTTAAAATGTGAAACTGTATTTTTTTGTTGTAACAATTAAAATAAATTGATCACATAGTAACACATCCAGATTACTTCCAAATTAGCACTTCACTGCTAAAGCCCTTAAAAACTGCTAAATAATCCTTCACTCTCTCCTCCTTCACTTGCGTACTTTTAAAAATAATGCGCCGCTCCATGATAACCGAAGGATCATTGGAATATTGTCTACCCATATGGGCCTAAGCTTCCACATAATCATTCCCATTGCCCAGTAGGGAACGTCTGCTCATGGCAAATTGTCATACACCTGTTGACCAGTTTCACCTAAGTTAAATAGTAGAGCAGTACATCATGTTGCATCATATTTTGCAGCATCAATTGCCACTACCCTTTTCCACCATTACATAGATGGTGTACCTGGATTTTGCAGGAAGGTGGAGGTTGGATAACATTGTTAGAACTAGTTCTAACAAATAACATGAAAGATTAGAAAAAATAATCAGCTAAGGCAAACAAGTGCAACAAAGAGAAATAAACAAAATATAATAATATTAATAAAGGTTTTCACAGGAAGTCGGTGTGTGTGTGAAATTTGCAAGTTAGAGGTGTGCCTGCCACCGCAGTATATGTAGATAAAATCACAGGCAGCAGGTGTGCCAATCACCTTAGCAAAACTATTCCAACGCGGTTAGCTAAAGGTCCCTCTGAACAGACTGTTGGTGTCTGTCGCTGTAGAAAAAACATTTCAAATGAGTTACTTTAAGGTGTGTTGTTCACCGTGTAGACAGGCAACCTACAATGTCAGTGTGCATATCACCATAAATATCAAATCCAAAACAACGGAGCCTTCCTGCAAGTGCATGTAAGTAATCCCAATGTTTCAAATTGGCCGCCAAACAACCTAGGCCCTGATTTACACTTTTTTGACTCTAACCTGCGCCAACGCAGTTTAGCATCAAAAAGTATACTGCCGGCTAGCACCATCCCAAGACTCCGGCCTGCCGGATATATGTACCCTGGGCATGGCCATTGGGCCCCCCATGGCACCACAGAAAATAAAAAATAATACTTACCTCTACTTCGCTATACTTACCTGGGATGGGGTCCCCCATCCTCCGCTGTCCCTCTGGTGTGGGGGGGGGGGGTCCCTGGGGCTAGGGAAGGGCTCCTGTGGGCTCTTTCCATGGTCTCTGACCATGGAAAAAGGCCCACAGGTGCCCTAAAGCCTGCCCTGACCCAGGTGTTAAATAATGGTGCTAAGCAAGCTTAGTGCCATTTTATAAGGCCCCATTCCCCTGTGCTTGACTTTAGCACAGGGGGATAAATATGGCTCTAAGGCCATATCGTCATTTTTGGCCCAGGAATGCCTAATTTGCATCTCATTGACGCAAAGTGGTTTTCTGGAGGCAAAAAATGACTGTAACTCCAATATTTTGGCACTAGACATGTCTAGCACCAAAATATAAATATAGAGTTAAGTTCGCACTGAATTAGCGTAAAAAGAAATGACGCTAATTCAGCGCAGAGTATAAATATGCCCTCTAGGGTCTTAATTCTTGAAATGACGCACAGCTTGCGCAAAGCTGACAGTAACAGTGCTGGTGCAGATTATAGCACAAGATCCGACAATGAAGATCATGCAACAAAGCACCAGTGAGTTAGTGCATTTACTAAATAGTTGCTTGCATTCCTCGAGAGTCAATAGAAATGCGCTCCAATGACGACGATGCACATAACAGCACAGATGATTAATAAAATAATGTAAAATATCTAACGTGTCCTCCATGTCCTTCGGTACTTTGAGCGGCCTAATTGTGCAGAGTAGCTCTCAATACTTTTAAAGCTTGTAAAATCAGCCATCAAGCGAGTTATAAATTACATAGAGTCTGTAAAAACGATGTTGTGGGGTCCAAGAACTAACATATTCACAGAAGTCGCTTGTCACCAAAATATGTAGTAAACAGCTAGTCAGAATAAAGCACAATTTGTAAACCATAACTCTTTATAAGGTATAAATTTATTCGAGAAGGAGACCCACAACAGCTCTCCAACACTACAACCATCGTAGTGCCAATTTACATAACCCCATTCTAGAACCATACCAAATAGGATGCATCATATAATTGCCAGAAAACTACAATTACCATACAACAGATTCTCTTGTTCAGAATGCCACCATTACTCAGAAAAGGCAAATGTGGGTTAACACTGTTGCAAGCGTGAAAATAATCGTTAACATTAGTTGCTCACAGGAGGATATTAGTAAGCGCTGGCATGATCGGTGGGGAAGAGAGTTCTTCCTGGCCTCAAAAGCCCGCATTTGAGACCCAGCAAACTGGTGGTGGGTCTCCCAGGCCCATGAACCTCCTTCCTTGGGAGAAAAAGGTCTGTGAAATCTTGTGCACTGAACATTTTGCAGAAATCTCTGGTGGAGAGAAGACAGGTAAGTAAATAACTGTATGTCATCATCAAAGCACTACTTAATCATAATAATATTTGTCTCGCTATAGATGTTCAATTGCATCATTTTAATACATTTTATTTTAGGTTCTAAAGATTTTAACTTTCATTTTAGCACTGTGTCCTACATGTTTCCTCAGTTAAGTGGGTAATTGGAGATATGTCTCCATGCTTATGATATAAGTTGTTGATCCTTATATATTAAATATTTTCTTTTAGCAGTACTATGAGTGCACTATTATCTGTAGGCTGTACAGTAATGACGTAGGGTCCTAATAACATACATTGCCTCAACAACTCAGGCAGATATATGGTCACAGTGATCTATAACCTTGTGAAACAGCTGCCAGTATTGTGACAATTTCTGCACCTCCATTTTATTTCATCTAGGTCCTGTTAAAAATCCTTTGTTATAGTCTTGTACAGCAATTTGAGAGGTTGTGTATGTAAACATGTATTTATAAAAGTAATGTTAAATTACAGAACAATTATGTATCATCTGTGATTTCTCCGTAGGCCTACATCTTTAGGGACATGGTTAGTGGTTACTGACTATATCTCACATAATGGCTCATGGTTGGGCATGTTTTAAAATATAATTAATTTTACATAATCATGTTATAAATTCCCCATATAACAGTTGTAGGTATCTGTGACATGTTGAAGAATAGTACTTGTACGTACAGCAAATCACTTTAGAAGGTTTACTGAAAGTCTCCATTCTATGTATTATCACCATATACTCCAATGTTACACTTACTGCTCATCATCTGTACTGGGTGTATATATTGCAAAGTCATGGGGACTCTAATACATACACAAATGCATTTTCAATCACTTTGCTATGCCAATGTTGTATTATGAAATGTACATTTTGCTTCAGTGAAAGCAGGATGGAGAACAACAGTGTTCTCGACACATCTGTAGACACTCCAGTTGCACAACACCAAGGTCTTACGAGACGTTTACTAACATGCACAGCAGGTTAATTACTATCACTTAGGGCTTCTTTGTAAGTACCATTAGTTATGTCAAATATTTACCAGCCTATGGGTTTGGGGTTTAGGGTCAGACAGCATAAAGTTCCCATTTAACATATGTGTTACAAATAAACAATTTGATAAAATAGCAATATGATCAATAAATAGGCGGAACAACATGTAGAAAAGAAGCTCAGAAACGTTCTGTAAACTAACGCGTTTTCTTGGTGTCAGACATGAATGAAGGCCCATATGTGGAACTGGGCAGACAACATACTTCCATTAAAAAAATAATGGACATTTATTTATCTGTAGTACAACTGTCAATGCATATCCATCACTTCTATTAAATTGGATGGTATCAATCTAATGTTTGTAAAGCAGGACCTCATCTGAACAACTCACAATGTGTGTCTATTTTTACCAAATCCTACTATTCCTTTTCTGTCCCTTAGGGACAGATAAAAGAGTGTCTTCACATTTACCTGATTTGCAGGTCACTCACTGTAGAAACCAATCTACCCAGATGTCCTTACACCAAATGCTAATTGAGATATCGATTCATTTCATATTTTATTAATTATTATTTCCATTATCATTGTAAGACCATCATCCAAATGTGAAGTCCAGCAACCATCTGAAAATCTCCGACCACCAATCAAACTCCTGTAGAAGCCTTCATTGAATAGACATCTCCTGCAGTACCGGTTCATGAAAAAGAACAGCCTGGTCTGGCAGATTTGTCTGGTCAGTGTTGCTACAGTGAGCCTCACTCAGCCAGTCACTACATCCACATCCTCTAATGTAGTGCAATCCCCTCCTCATCAGCCTGTGTTAACATCTGCTACGTATGGGTACCACCAGGTCAGCAGTGTGCACCCCATCCGGGCTCCTGTATGTCCTACAGCAACAACATCTGCAGCTCAGCTAGTGCCCACTGAGAAGGTGCACACCACTTCAAAGTCACGGGGTATATAGAGTAGGGGTAAACCTGGAATGAGGCCACAGATGGCCATACTTTTCGTACAACTATGGGCCAGAACATTATTGGTGCAACCCCCAGCCATGAAGATCATGGAGATGGACCAGGTCATAGTTTGCCTCCAAAAAACAATGACCTCTGGAAGGAGCAAAACCAGTTTCAGAGGAAGCAGAATGACTTAATGGAATGTCAGGTTTCTATCATGTGCTGGCTTTCAGTGTTTGTGCAGGATGCTTTGAGGGACATTTGTAGGGCAATTAGGGACTCATTTATCCCTTTCTGTGTACGGGCCTCAACAGCCAACAACCAGTCAGACTCTTCCAAAGAAACAGAGGCACTATAAACCCAGAAGCAATCTGTCAATACCTCTAGGTCTGCAACTGTGGAGACATCAGTCCTCCTCAGGAGGGGTTGTTCTTCTGGACCAGTGGGCCAGGAAGGATACCACCAAGAGGTGCAGGAACTAATTCCCCTCTGTGAAGCACAAGTATTCACTGTTGGAATTATTTGTTGACCACATTTGGCTACCGAGAAATGATAATTTCTATACATGGAGTCTAAACAACTGTGGCTTTACACTAATAATCTCATTCAATTAGACTACTTAATTATGTCTCTGAAAAAGGTTATCCATCTACTATAATGTTGGCTTGATCATTAAACAAATTTGTTTATTGATGTAGAACAGAATTTCTTAACCTTTTGACTTTTAAGAACCCCCACTGAATCACTAATGGATTCCAGGGAACCAAAAACCATTTGTATAACTTGAACCACAAAACAATAGAACACAAAAAATGTATATACCATTAACACACACTATTAGTAGAGGTGAGTGAGTCACTGACATCTTGAGCAATGCAAGCCAGAAACCTGGCTCAGCTTTAGGTCCTCTTGAAACCTCGAGCCCAAAACAAGCTGAGTTTTCACAGGGACCAATGTGGCCTTGGGACTATATCTTTGGGTGTTTGTCATGGCGAACTGAGTTTGAATCCAGACCTCAGCTCAGGCTCCTGTAGTTCATGTTATGCCATAAAAACAAAATTTATTTTGTAGTCTGTGGGCCCAATTCACAAAGGTAAACTTAGACCAAACGTCTAGGTTTAGACCAAAGGTATAAGTTTAGACCTAACATCTAACTTTACTTGGAGTAAAATTAGTCTTTTGGTCTAGCTTTACACTTTTCATCCAAGCTTAGACCAAAAGTCTAAACTTAGGCCAAAAGTCTAACTATACTACTAACTCCATCCGTAAGTCATATTTCACAAATGACGCAAGATGGCTCTAAATAATGGCTAGCGTCTCAAAAAAAGACGCTAGCCAGTGATGGATGGTGTTAGGGGAAATGGCGCTAGTGGGTCAAAAATGACAGTAGGCTGATTAGCGGCAAAATATCTGCCGCTAGTCAGCCTAGCGTCTTTTTTTGATGCACAAGCAACCATAAAATTACTTCTGTCGCAGGTTAGACAGGAGTCATTACCACAACCCCAATGCCCACCACAGGGGACCAGTGTCCCCAGGACAACTCCATCATACCCAGTGCCAGCCAGGGAGTCCCATGTAAGGGGCCCCCAGTGGTACACAACACTTACGCACGTACACTTACCTGCAACTTACCTGGGATGGGCTTCCTCCTCCTGTAGTGTCCCTGTGGTGTGGGTGGTGGTGGTGCTGCGGTGAGCATCTATGTGCCCACCCCATGGTGTTCCCCCATGGAAATGGGCCTTCCAGCACTTTAATGCCTGGCCTGACCAGAAGTTTAAATTTTGATGCTAATCAGGGTTAGCGCCATTCCTTAGGTCAGCCTCCTAGTTGCGCATTGTTTCAGCGTCAGGAGGTAACTATGGCGCTGGGGGGCTACCGTCATTTTTAGGAAGGGAACGCCTACCTTGCATATCATTGTCGCAATGAAGCGCAAGTTGGGTTGGCGCTTACTGAAAATGGGGCTACCTCTGATATTTGGATGCTAGACAGGTCTAGCGGTAAAATATAAATATGGAGTTGAGCTAGCGCCACTTTAGCGTCAAAATAAATGACGCTCAGGCGACGCTAATTTTCTTTAAATATGGGCCTAAGCCTTTTGTGAAGAGCGCATCTGTCCTTGGACAAGGTTTCCGCTATGTAAAACTTCCCTAAATAAAATGTGGCTTTTGTCTGTCACTCATTATCTAATCTCATCCTGCTAGAATTATGGACAAAGCATTAACCTTTCATCCTAAACAGATATACTATCTAGTGGTCAAACTGCAGTGTGATCAACCCCAGCTTCCATTCTTGACCAAAGTCTGTGATCCTAGCCAAACACTTTGGTGGTCATTTTGACTCTGGAGGTAAAAACTGCCTACCGCCACAGTGACGGCTGCCAAAATACCGCCACCCTGGCTACCATCCATCCGCCATATTATGAGCACAGCCAGACTTCCGTCACAAGAAGGGTGGAAATCCGGCAGTGTTCATGGTGGCAGACGGTGGTAAGGTGGCTCTGCTACCACCAGCAACACCACGCAAGTAGAACGCCGCCAGCCATATCATGACCTGTGATACAGCCTGGTGGTGTTCGGCTGGCGGGATGCTGCTGGCGGTAGCAGTTCCCCTTCCCATTCCCTGCCGGAAGATCTCCTCGACAAAGATAAGTCAGGCTTCCCACAGTGGAGGGGTGGGAGGATGGTGTGTGTTGTGTGTGTGTGTCTGAGTGTGTGCATGAATGTGTGAGTGAGTGATGAATGTGTCTGTGTGTGTTGTGTTGTTTGCGTGGTTGTATGCGTGTGAGTCAATGAGTGTAAGAATGGTGAAGTGAGTGCATGTCTGCATGTCCACGTGATTGTGTGTAAGAATGCGTTTGAGCATGTCTGGAAGTATGCATGTATGAATGCGTGTATGCCAGTGTGTGTATGAATGCGTGTATGCCAGCGTGTGTATGAATATGTGTATGCCAGTGTGTGTATGAATGTGTGTATGCCAGTGTGAGTGATTGGGTGTATGCATGGTGCGTGTCTGCGGGTGTGTGCGTGTATGGTGGGTGAGGGAGGTGAGTGAGATGATCGGAGTGGGTAGGGAGGTGTGTGTTTGGATCAGAGGGGGTGGGTTGGTGTGTTTGGATCGGGGATGGGGGAGTGTGTTTGGATCGGAGGGGGTGAGGGGCGCATGTTTGGATCAGCGGTGGGGGTGTGTGTTTGGATTGGAGGTGACGGGGGTGTTTGGATCGGGGGTGGGGTGAATGTGAATGTCAGGGTGGGGGTTAGTGTGTGGATGGGGTGGGGCTGTGGATGTAGGCGGGTGGGGGATGTCAGGTGTGTTTTGGGGGGTGGGGGAGCTGCCCACTGGTGCCCCTGTCACCGGTAGGGCCTACCGCCATGGTTTTCATAGCGGGTGGTGGGCAGGCTCATAATGCCTCCGGCAGTACTGTGCCCAGAGATTGATATCTCCAGCCCGGCGGCTGATACCGCCATGGACGTATGAGTGGAGAAGTGACAGGTTGGCTGCAGCCAACCCGCCATTCTCCTAATGTGGCGGTATGTACCACCAGCCTGTTGGCTGTACTACCGCCACATTTACGCTCACTGCCGGGGTCATAATGACCCCTTTTGTTTTACCAAATCTCCTTGTTGTTCATTAGCACATATGAGAGCTCCTTCAAATATCTGTGTTCAGGATGTGTGACGTACAAAATCCTATCATGTTTATTTAATAGCCATAATGTTGCTTAAGGAATAATGAGAATCTAGTAAACATAAAGGGTACACATATTTGACCTGCCTCTTAGTTCACTAATAGCAATGTCATCAGGGCAACGGCAGGAATGTTTATCAGTGCATATTTTAAAACATTTACTTTTAATACTTCTATCTGATGTACTAAGGTGAAATGCTATCGAATGTTAAAGAAATATACCTTTTAAAATTTTAAAGACACATTATGGTATTCTAACATGACATTTGTGGCATGATTTACAAGCCAGTTATTTTCAGGGTTAGGCTTATACAGGTTATTTTAGAGACACAGCCCACCCTCATCTTGGCTCTCCTTGTTAATCTTTTGGCTCACCCGTTCCACCAGCACCACAGTTAGAACCGCATAGGGCCGGATTTATACTTTTTTAGCGCTGCATTTGCGTCATTTTTTGACGCAAAAGCGGCGCAAACTTACAAAATATAATTGTAGTTTGTAAGTTTGCGCCGCTTTTGCGTCAAAAAGAGGCGCAAATGCGGCACTAAAAAAGTATAAATATGGGCCTAAGTTTTTAAAATATCCAGAACTCTAAGGTGTTGCTACGGATGATTAGGCGTCACCACATCAGCCTTAGCCTCTGACTTTCTTCTGAACCTATGAGTCGCTTTTACCCTACACGTAATAAAGGAGAACTGCTTCTCCATGCTATATGTGGTTGGATGTAAATAATGCAACACAGCCAAATATATCTACTCTCTCCTGAAAAGGCCCTCTCCTCCTCATCTTGTATCCTCTCTCACACTTCTGTATAGTCTGTTTGTGATTTTATGCTCAGTGCAAAGAAATCTGTTTTTTTACATATGGATCATGTTATGGTTTCTTTGTGGTTATTTGATCCCTCAAAGCTGTGTAGTGACCAGCGTGCAGGCTTTTCGTCTCCTGCACTGCTTGTGTCACAGCCCAAAGGCTGACCAGGTCAGTCACAGAAGCTTCAGTATGCCTCCCTATTGCCTGAGTTCAGGGGGCAATAAAACATAGGAAGTGCTTATACTTGGTCCTCGGACCCCCCCTGATCAAATGTTGAGGTCCCCCGGGGTCCGTGGAACACAGGTTAAGAACCTCTAATATAGACTACATGACAATTAGTTCACACATTTTTTAATCTCTTTTGTGCTTTCAACTCTGTTGTCAAGCATCTATAATGCCAATATTAAGAGTGTAAACATTAAAAAAAGTTTAATAATTTGGTAAACATACTTGAAAAACCATTAGATTATGTATTATAAACCAATGTGTTTAAACAACAAATGTGGATGTAACATTTGGTGCAATTAAGTTTCAGATCTAGCACATACAAATTAATTGGTGCAAACTGTAGTCCAACATTATTGACATTACACACAATTATACAAAATTAAGAATTATTTGGTTAACATCTTTTAAAAAATACTACTGTTATGTGTGTTGACATAGCACAAACAAACATAAGTGTTAACCAATAATTATCTTCTTCTACAATCACTTTAAGGCCACTTCCACTTCCCTTTTGTACAATATGTAGTACTACAAAAAAGTAAAAATATAAAGTTACCATGACACCATAATGATAGTTTATGTATTTGGCATACACCCACATTAGTAACACACATATTGGAATCAATTCAGGACTTTGTGAACGTAGTTGTCATATCAATATGCACTTATTTTACCTTCTAGATCTGTACATCACTAGTTATATAACTTATGCAATTCACCAATAATCCACCAATAATTCTCACGACAGAAAATGGCAGTCAGAAGTGGCCTACAAAGTCAATCAGAAAAAAATTAAAAATGTAAAACTTTAGAATTATATATATATATATTCTCTTTATTCGGTGTGAAAATTATCAACCATACAAATAAAACAGACAACAAATACAATACACTCTCAAAAATCATTATCCAAAATAAACATTCCTACACCTACCCTATCCATTAACTACTTAAAACAAAGTATTAAAAACAGTTCATTAAACCAGTTTCAAAGTCCTATTAGCCATTTTACACATATAGAAATTACATTTCAGAATATTACTAAAAACTATAAAATATTATAATAAGAATACAAATTAAGACTCAAGTTGAAAAAACCTCTATATTATTCTGCCAAGTTATAGCTCCCTTTAAAAAAGCCCCCACCACACCAACGCATCCGAGGCCATACACAGCCACAGGAAGGCTGGGTGGTATTGCACAAAACCCCTATCCTTCAGTATGGGAAATAAATACCAACGCCTAAAGGGGGCATCAAAACCACAAAACAGAGTAAAATTAATTAAAGTCTGTAAAGACACTCCATCACAGGGACATGGTTTCATAGCTTTTTCATCAAACTGACATAGCTGGAAGCACAAGTTGCTTCTAATAACCCCAAAACTGAATCGCAAGATAAGAGTCCTTTCCCTCACATTTCTTATCTCCAAGAGATAAGCCTCAGGACCCACCCCCATCATTAGCATTATAAAATATCTAACTGATTTCTTCCTTAATTCCTTCTCCTCCCTCTTAGCCCCCAAAAAAGAATTATGAATATTCATCTCCTCATATTACAACTATTCTCATTTGTTACTCAAAGTTATGCCTTTAAAATTAGAATTAGGAAAATATTAACCAGCATATATGCAACGTATGAGAGTGTTCAATGTATGAAACGTGGATGAACATTTACTCAATCATGTCCATCCACCGACATTAAACGTCAATGAATTCAACAACCTGAAAGTAAAGGATAAATTCCAATGTCAAGTACTAAAATAGTAAAATTATAAATATGCATTTTTTACATCAAAAACTTACCCTTATGAGAAGACGTTTTCTATTATTTCTTGTATAAGGTCATTTCCTTTTTCCTCCACGCTGTCATTTTCATGGTGCAACTCCGCAACATCATCCTGGGCATCCTCGTTGTAGTCATCATCAGGGGACGAAGGGATGTATATAGTGGTTGCCAGTAGGTAGTTATAGTTAGGACCTAGTTTCCATAGGAAAGGCATTTTTTGTTTTGCCAAAACTTTGGCCCTATTTGACCAATCTTCCCGTAATTTTCATAATTAGTACGACAGTCAGTTCAGCTGCTGTCTTAAAAGTTTCGGGGTGATTCCTCAAGTGGGGGCTAAATAGGGGGAGGGTTCAAAAATGACTTTTCCCCCTGCAATTTCCCCTAGGGATTTTAAACAAGCCTACAGACCAAGGTGTGAATCAGTTCCGTAGTGTTAGAGATATTAAAGGAAAAACACATTTGTGTATCTAGAGGTAGTGATCCTCCACGGATCCAACCATGGCATATTCACGTACCCTTGCACCACAGCAAGTCCCTGGAGCTGAAATGTGGGCTTCAATTTGCATGAAGAGGCCAGGCGTAGAGGTTCCCTGACCCCATGTTTGTGCTATATAGGAGGCAAAACTAGGTATGATGTAGAAAAAATTACCGACAAATGTGTTTTTTTCTGTCATGTGCGAGATCCCCAGATCCGTTGCAGAGTTACACAGGGCAATGGATCCCGTAATACTAAAAAAAAATACATATACACTCACACATCCACTCACAGACTCATACAGACACTCTCATACTCACTCCTAGATCCACACAGACACTTTGACGCCGACTCACAGAGCCACACAGACACTGACCGCACTACTGACAGAGCCACACAGACACTCACAGACCCACGGATACACTCCCACTCACATACACACTCAAACACTTACACACCCACTCAAAGACCCGCTCACAGACCCACGCAGGTACTCTCACACCCACTCACAGACACTTACACACCCACTCACAGACCCACTCAGACTCTTACAATCCACTGACAGACCCACACAGACACTCACACACCCCCTCACAGATACTCTCAGATACACTCACACACCCACACACCCACTCACAGACCCATAAAGGCACTCTCACACCCACTCAAAGACCCACACAGACACTCACAGACCAACATAGACACTCATCCACCCTCTCACAGACCCACAGTCACACTCTCACACCTAGTCAGAGAGCCACACACACACTCACACACCCACTCAGAGACCCACACAGACAAGTGTCAGACCCACTCATAGACCCACACATACACTCAGACACCCACTCACAAACCCACGCAGACACTCTCACACCCACTCACAGACCCACACAGACCATCTCACAACCACTCACAGACACACACAGGTACTCTCACACCCACTCACAGACACTTACACACCCACTCACAGACCCACTCAAAGACCCGCTCACAGACCCACGCAGGTACTCTCACACCCTCTCACAGACACTTACACACCCACTCACAGACCCACTCAGACTGTTACAACCCACTGACAGACCCACACAGACACTCACACACACCCTCACAGACACACACAGACACTCTCATATACACTCACACACCCACTCACAGACCCATAAAGACACTCTCACACCCACTCAAAGACCCACACAGACACTCACAGACCAACACAGACACTCATCCACCCTCTCACAGACCCACAGTCACACTCTCACGCCTAGTCAGAGAGCCACACACTCATACACCCACTCAGAGACCCACAGAGACAACTGTCAGACCCACTCACAGGCCCACACATACACTCAGACATCCACTCACAGACCCACGCAGACACTTTCACACCCACTCACAGACCCACACAGACCATCTCACAACCACTCACAGACCCACACAGACACTTAAACACCCACTCAGACACACACAGACCCACTCACAGACCCAGAGAAATGCTCAAACACTCCCATTCACAGATCCAAAGAAACACTCACACAGCCACTCACACACGACAGAAACTCTCTAACCTATTCACAGACCCACAGACACACTCTCAGACCCATCACAGACCCACACAAACACTCAGAAACCCAATCACACACCCGCAAAGACACCACAGACCCACTCACACACCCACACATACACTAACATACCCACTCACAGACCCTACAGGCACTCTCACACCCATTAACAGACCCACTCAGACACTTACACACCCAGTCACAGACCCACACAGACACTCTCAGACCGACTCACAGGCCCACACAGACACTCTCAGACCCAATCACACACCTATACAACCAGTCTCACACCCACCCAGACAGATACTCTGGCACCCACTCACAGGTACACATTCACTGTCACACCCACTGTTACAATGATGAAACCAATCAAAAATCCAATGAGAAATGCTGTAGTGGTGCTGATGTGTACTGGATGAGTGCTTTTGGTTTGAGAAATTCACTGCGGATCTGCAGATCCAAATAATATTTTTTTTAAATGGGATAAACAAAATGATCTGTTTTTAGTGAAAGAATTGGCTTTGGAAAGAGCTTTTGTGTTTATGGTGTGTAGGTGACAACTAAACATAAAACAGGATGCTGTCTTTCAAGTTTTGGAAGAACACCCTGTTGCCTTTTTTTGTCAAATGAATGCCATCATTTCTATGTGTACCATCCATATCAAAGCGTAAAATGTTGTGGTGTATAGAACCCACATTGTGGGGTCTTTGTGGGATGCTGAAACTGTTTTATTAACATGTTTCCTTTATCTATCTGTGGACAGAATTCACTTGACCACTTCCACTTCTGCCTTTGGCAAATGTTGGAAAATACGAAGGCAGTGTGCGGGAAAAGTGCCATTAATTTACCAAAGGTGTCTTTCATTAGGATTTCCAGTCCTACGCTAGTAAGTGTGTCCAGTCACTGCCACCACAGTTGTCAATCATGAGGTCTGCTTGTTGGCAATCCATGTTTTAAACCAAAGGCAGAAATTGATGCCATTTTAACCCTCTATGGTCAACCTAAGTAATATCCACATTAGTTAAACCCACAATGCCATTCTTTCTAGCACTCTCTCTAGCCCAAAACACAAAGCTGTGACCCACAATCCACACTCTCAGCATTTTGGAGGGAAGCTGGAGAAGCACACAGAAGGTTGCAGTGAATGAGAAAGATTTCAAATGAAAGGCAGTTAAATCAACCCTAGCACCTACAATTTAAAAGATCAAAGTTAATTGGACGGTGTAAATATGGTAGTGCTTACAAGTAGCTAGTGATAGTAAGTTAAACGTTAAGTACATATGTGATTGGGTATGGAGAAATAACAGAAAAGTAAAGGTGTTTGGGACATGGCTATAATTCCAAGCACGCAACCTCACATGCTCCTGCTACAATTGGTTTAGAAGTTAGCATGCAGCTCTCAGAAAGTGTTGTAAACCTGTGACCTCCTGCTACCAGAGAATGTTTCAAACTTGGGCCCATATTTATACTTTTTGACGCTAAACTGCGCTAACGCAGTTTAGCGTCAAAAAGTTTTGCGCCGTCTAACGCCATTCTGAAGCGCCATGCGGGCGCCGTATTTATGGAATGGCGTTAGACGGCGCAATCAGACCGGCGCTGCCTGGTTTGCGTGGGAAGAAACCACGTAGACCAGACAGCGCCGGCGTAGGGGGAAAATGGCGCATGGGCGTCTTAAAATGGGGCAAGTCAGGTTACGTCGAAAAAATCGTCTTAACCCGACTTGCGCCATTTTTTAACGACGCCCATCCCCCATCAACATGACTCCTATCATTGGAAAGATAGGAGTCATGCCCCCTTGCCCAATGGCCATGCCCAGGGGACTTCTGTCCCCTGGGCATGGTCATTGGGCATAGTGGCATGTAGGGGGGCACAAATAAGGCCCCCCTATGCCACCAAAATAAAATATAAAAAATAAAAAATAAAACTTACCTGAACTTACCTGAATGTCCCTGGGGTGGGTCCCTCCATCCTTGGGGGTCCTCCTGGGGTGGGCAAGGGTGGCAGGGGGGGTCCCTGGGGGCATGGGAGGGCACCTGTGGGCTCATTTTGAGCCCACAGGCCCCTTAACGCCTGCCCTGAGCAGGCGTTAAAAAGTGGCGCAAATGCGCCGTTTTTAGCTACGCCAACTCCCGGGCGTCTCTTTTGCCCGGGAGTATAAATACCACGTAAAGTCCTGGGAGTCATTTTTTAGACGGGAACGCCTCCCTTGCATATCATTAACGCAAGGAAGGGGTTCACGCTAAAAAATGACGCACATTCCGGGAACTTTGGCGCTATTCGCCTCTAACGCCATAGTATAAATATGGCGTTAGTTGGCGTTAGTTTTGCGTCGAAATTGCGTCAAAAAAAACGACGCAATTTCGGCGCAAACGGAGTATAAATATGGCCCTTGGTCACTATGGTAACAGAGCTACAGAAGCATGGTGGAAGGGAACAAAAACAACTAGACTAATTGTGAAGGAAGCGTGCTAATAGAAGTAATGGTGATTATGGAGTGTTTAAGTGCACAGTTACTTATGTACAGCAAATGGAGTATAAATGACAATGATTTACAACAAATGACAAAAAATGGCTTTCGGGTTTCTGTGTAGATTCACGGATCTGCCGCAATTTTACACAGAGGGGCTGCTCTGAGCACCCTGGCTGATTTGCAAATCCTCTCAAAATTCCCTATCAAACTGGGCTTCTTCCGAGGAGTGTTAGAAAGGGTTAACAATATTGGCCATTCAGAAGTAGTATGACATTAGCCAAATATGAAAGGAAGATTATGATTTGTTTTCTGCCTGAGTAACCTTGAAAGCAATGTATGATCCATACATTAACAAAGCAGACACACACTGATGGAAACACTGACAGAACCAGGTACACACTGATGCATACTCTAACACACCCAGGCACACACTGATGCATACACTGACACACCCAGGCAGAAATGGACTCATACATGTCACACCCAGACCGACACTCATGCATACACCTACACATCCAGGTACACACTGATGCAAACACCTACATACCCAGGTACACACTGATGCATACACTAACACACCCAGGCACAAACTGAGGTGTACACTGACTCACCCCGGCACACACTCATGCATACAATGACACACCCAGGCACACATTGATGCATACACTGACACTCCAAGGTACACACTGATGCATACACTGAGACACCCAGGTATACAGTGATTCATACACATACACACTGCTATACACTAACACACTTGGGCACACAATGATGCATTCAAAGACACACCCAGGCACACACTGATGCATACTCTGACACAGCCAAGCATACTCTGATTAATACACTTACACATCCGTGCAGACTCTCCTGCCTACACTGACACACCCAGGCACACACTGAAGTATAGGCTGCCACACCCAGGGGCACACTGATGTATACACTGACACATCAAGGCATACACTGATTCATACGCATACATACCCAGGCAGACACTCATGCATTCAGACACATTCTGGTGTACATTGACTTATAGACTTAGACAGCCCCACACTTTCATGCAGACACTGATACACCCAGGCAGACACATACATATGCGGAAAAACCCAGGAACACATACAGCCACTCACACAGGAACTCACTGACACATAAACTCATACATCCCAACACACACAGTTTTTCTTTTTTTAAACCAAGAAAGGTGGTTCTAACAAAAAAATGTGTTTGTTTTTTTACTTTTCTTAACTTGTTTATGTGTTTTTAAACAATTTTGGTGTTTTTTTTAATTTACAATAGCAACCGGAAAAAATGAACATTTAAATGAAAATACTCAAAACTAGAGTAACAAGTGTAACTGTAAAAAAAAATGAACATTTGTGGTTTCTGGCTGCTTATAGAACAGCAGCAACAGACTGTTCACGAGCAGTTAAAACTTTTTTGCAGTCAGTGCAAACTGTGCCAATTATTGGTTGCTCATGCGCTCGTTCTGGGAGTCGCTGTTCTATCTCTGTTGGAAGGGTGTCACTGGGTACAACTGGTGTTACAGTTGAAGTGGAAGGTTGTGATGCACGGCGCTGGCTTTCCACCCTTGTCAGGTGCCTTGCGAGTATAGTTTTCAAATGTTTCAGCATGCTTGTTGATCCATGCAAATATTTTTTGAAATTCCTCTGGAGAGGATCTTACAGCAGATGTTACATTTTACATTTTCAGAGACACTCTTTTTATCTCCAGAAGAGATACTGAAAAACTCTCAAGCTTTTGACTGCTTGTAACAATAAGAGGGTCTTATTTCCGTAGAAATTATGGTTAGTGCTCTCAGACATGTTGTCTGAGTTCCCAAATAGTGACAAAGCACTTTTAGATTATTTGGTATCTCTATGTTTTTTTTCTCCAGTTGATCGCTTGATTATATGTTTCTCTTAGGGGAGAGGATGTGGCTTTACGCCAGAGCTGCAGACTTTCCACTCTGGAACCAGGTTGGAGTTTCAGCGTCAGCTTGACATCCTGGGATTCTGGGCAACTCACTTAATTTCCCCATGCCTAAAACCAAAATGAATGTGTTCTTGTGTAATGTAACTGAAAGCACTCCAATACCTTCGGTTCAAATCTGTGCTACATAAAGCTGCAAATAAATAAAGAAATTAAGCATTTTGTACACTTCCATCATTGGGTTATATTTGGGTTACATTTAGGTGATATTTGTGCTACATTGTTTCTCTGGTGGTCATCCTGGTAGACTTATTTGTTATGAAGTTCCCTAATCTCCTCATTTACTGCGGTATCCTCAGTAGAAATTGCTTTCAGTTTTTGACTTTGATTCAGATGTGTCCCATTTTTGGCATAAATTCTGAATGTTAGCACTGTAACTGCTCATTAGAACATTGTACTAAAGCCGCTGATCACCAAGGTGTTAACTGGCAGTCTGCTGTTGGTGTTGAAAGTGCATGTTTCAGTGCGCATGTCAGTGTGTTTTAATGAAATAAAAGAGGAAGCTATTTGAGAACTCACTTAAAGCATGTTCTAATTTTAATGTCTACAGCACTAACCATAATTTCTATGGCAAAATGAACCCACTCATTTTGTTCCTTTTTAAATCACGTTTTAAGTTTTACCAGTTGATTCAATCAAGACGGCTTCAAGTGTGTCACAATTTTGTCATAAGTAAGACTGTTAGCTCTCTAGTTGTTCTTTTGAACACATTGGAAGGATGCAGTAGAACTCAAGGAAATCAACTGACAGACTGCTCTTGTTGGAAGATCATGCTTTACTGAGAATGTCTGACTTCATTCTCATATGGCTGAGAAAGATAGTGTGAATTTACAGAAAACATGCTGTCATTTTAGCTTCAGGAGCACATTCTATAACCTCCATGGGAAAATTATTTGAAAACAGTTTTCTCTCAAACATGATTCATGAAATCCCAGCAGGGTAATCTTACCTTAGAACACACCACAATTCCTAAAATTAGTATGGTACCATCAACAAATGATTTATATTTTAACCAAAATCTGTTATCAACCTTTATATGTTCTCCTCTTTGTGACCCTCAAAACCTGCCATTGACTACAAGGCATTTCAATGGGGTGCTATCATGTATATTGGTCCGAAGATGGGTGCCATCACTTTCTGGATGAAGTGCTGGCATCCAATCAGATCCCACCATGAGATCTGTGCTCAGATCCCGTCCAGATATACACATTAGATTTCGTTTAATATCTCGAAAACTACTGAATGTATTTACACCAAATAACAAAAAGGGTGATCTCTGGACCAAAAAACACTTGCTGCCAAGATTTTGTGTAATTACTTGAAGTGGTTCGGGCTATCTATCTATCTTATATATATATATATATATATATATATGTATATATATATATATATATATATAATTACCTAGTGGTGGTCGCCACTTGGTAGTGATAGTTGGGACCTAGTTTCTATAGAAAAAAAAATAATTCACCTGTCTATATCTTTGGCGCCGGTTGACGAATCTTTCCAAAATGTTCCAAAACCATTTGCTGCTCACATCACTGTAAAGTTCCGGGGGCATCGGTCAAGCGGGGCTGTGAAAAAAGGGGGGCTCCCAAAACTTGTTTTCACCATGTTTATTTCCATTGGGATTTTGAACAGGAAGAGCGGCCGAACCACTAAACCGATTTACACCAAATTTGGCAGAAAGCTAGCTCTTGGCTCAGAAATTTACCTTTTTGTGGTCTGGTGTAAATCCATTCACTAGTTTTCTAGTTATTAAATGAAAACTAAATTTGTATATTTATGCACGCGGATCCTCCTTGGAGCCTCCTCTGATCATCCGTGAAGTTTGAGGATAAACAAGGCCTTAATTGGCTGACCGCATCCTGACAGAAAAGTTGAGGCCACCATTTTGTTTCTCGCATTGCCTGGGGGGGTTGGGAAAAAACAGAGTAAAATTATATAAGGGGTCAGAATAGGGTTAGTGACCCGTCATGGGTAAAAAATGTGCCCAATTTTTTGGTTGACCCGCAGATTCGAGGATCCTCCTCTGGTCCTCCTTGGATCCTGGGGAAAAGCATTAACCTGATTAGCTTGTCACAACGTGACACAAATATTAACATGTGCATTAAAAAAAGCATAGAAATTCCCTGAAAAAAAGAAAGGTTAAAGGGACGTTTTAGTTAGGTGGACGTTATACCATACAAAATCAGCAGTTATAGTTATACTTATAATTATACTTATCTGAAGAAACTATAACTCATCCCGGAAAGTAACTTTGGGCAATGAGTTATAGTTTCTTCAGATAAGTATAACTACTGTATAACTGTTGAATTACTATGATTTTGTATGGGTAAAACGTCAACCTAACATCCCTGTGAGTTTGATTTTTTCAGTGAATATATATATATGTAAGTACCTTAAAATTATATCTATCTATCTATCTATCTATCTATCTATCTATCTATCTATCTATCTATCTATCTATCTATCTATCTATCTATCTATCTATATATATTTAGATACGTCTATATGTATATATATATAGAGAGAGAGACATTTAATACGAAAATAAAATTATGTATTTGTCTATATTTATTACTGATGCAGTATATATATATATATATATATATAACCTAGTTGCGGTCACCACTAGGTAGTTATAGTTAGGACCATGCTTCCATAGAAAAAGCATTTTTTGACTTGCCTATATCTTTGGTTCTATTTGACAAATCTTCACAACATTTTCCAAAAAAAGTGTTTCTGAGCGAATCTTGTTGCACATGGGAAGTTGTGGGGTGATACATCAAGTGGGGGTTGAGAAAAAAGGGGGGAGGGCAAAAAAAGTGTGTTTCCCATTTTAATTCCCATTGAGATTTTAGACACAACTACAGCCCAAGCTGATGGATGGAATTACACCAATTTTGCCAGGAAGGTAGCTCTTGGCCCAGAAAGACTGCTTTTGGTTATTTGGTGTAAATCCATTCAGTAGTTTTTGAGTTATTCAAAGAAAAGGAGATATAGATATCTAGAGGCACAAATGCTTTGTGAATAATAACGAGCTTGTGTAGAGATCTGCAGAGCTCTGGTTGACTGCCAACACTTCTACCAGGAAGTGTTGGTAGACATTTTAGGACTTGGCTTCAGCCGAAAACAAAAAGTGCAAGGGTGTAGACAGCCTGATCCTTCAGCTCTGGTGCTGGGGTCCCATAGAGACCGCACCAGGGTAAAAAAGCAATTTTTAAAAATAAAATTTTGTTTTAAATGTGTAACAAAGTTACAGCAAAAATGTTAAAAAGCTCCAAGGTGAGCCAGGTCCCAGGGGCATTATTTAAAAAATTGAAGTGGGTGCACGGGCTCCCCTCCTCTGGCTCTTGGAGCCCCTGGACTTTATTGAATATGTATGCAGGGGGCGTGCGACCCCCCCTTGTCCCGGGACCACCACCTCCCAGGGGCAAAAGAGTTCTTTTTAAGGGGGAAAGCCCATACGGCCTCCACGTCAGACCTGGGGACTGCATCCTCCCTGGGGGCTGAATATGATTTATGTGGGGATCCTGCGCAACCAGCCTGAAGCCCCAGGGACTGTCACCAATGAAATGGGGCCCACGATGCCCCGTGTATTCCAGGGACCACCACCTCCCAGGGCAAAGTTTAGGGTTGGAGGGTGGTGTGTCAGCCCTACTCATGGAGCTAATAATGGCCCTGGGGATCACTACTTCCCAGGGCTGACTCCTGCTATGTCCGAGGTGTCCACCCTTAGGACATAGCTGTTCACTCTGACTTGGCGGGAGCTTTGACAGCCCCCACCAAGTCAGAGCAAACACAATTCCATTCCCAGCAAGCGAGAGCTGTGAAACAGCTCTCGCTTACTGGGAGAGGAGGTGTCCTCTGTTTCAACAGAGGAAACATTTGCTCTTTAGCATCTCCCTGTCTATGACAGCAATGTCTGCGCTCTCAAGAGGCGGAGAGCCGGCTAGGACTGTGGGGGCACCCAGGTGACATGGCAGAGCCGGGGGACAGGGCCTCAGAGCCGAAATCAGCGCATAGCCCCCCTCTCCAAACAAATAATGTATTATTTCTATAACTCGTCCCCACGCCATGCACTGCTAATTTCCTCAGATATTACAGCAACCATGATAACATCTATAACATCCTTAAAACTATAAATGCAACATTAGCAGCCAAATGTTTGAAGAAAAAGCTGTGCATGGGGAGGGCGCAAGTTATAGTTACCCTAGGGCACGAGTTATAGTTACTTGAAAGAACTCTAACTAAAACGTCCCTGTACCCTTTGTTTTTTTCAGTGAATTTCGGCGTTTTTTTAATGTAAAGTAATTTCCATTTTTTTTACATTAATCCAACCACCACCACGCACGGCCTTCAGCCAAGCGCAGTGGCAGTTGGCCACAGAGCCTGGCCTATGACCAGGTCCTGTGGCTAATCCCTATAAGAATCCAATTCCATGCTGTGCATTGCCTTTGGCAATGTGCAACGGGGGTTGGCCACAGGGCCTGGCCTGCGGCCAACCCCTATCACCTACCAACCCTGTGCTCCATACGGCCTTCGGCCATGCGAAGCGAAGGTTGGCCACAGGGCCTGGCATGCGGCCAGTCCCTGCGGCCAACCCCTATATCAACCCAACCCCACATGCCCTCTCCCCCAGCCCAGGCCTATCTCGGCCCCAGGGATCCCATCCCCTGGGGCCCAGACTTAACATTTGATTTATTTTTTGGGGTAGGGGGGCCACATCGCCCTTCCTCCCTATGCTGATTTCAGCCCCGGGGACCCCATCCACCGGAGCCCAGCCTAAACAGTTAACTTTTTGGGGGCGAGAGGGTCCGCACGGCAAAATGGGGGGAATGGCAAAATAAAACAAAATAACACATATGTTTGAACAGGCTGGCACCAGCATGGTTTCTCATCCATATCAAACAGCAGGTAAGTGAAGCCTCGCAACATCCAATTCATGGTGAGAGATTGCTGGGTATATCTAGGTGAGGTCTGTTATCTCTTTCTATATGTATGAAATCACCATTTTAGTGAAGAGGTTTAACTGCCATGCCAATGATGACGGAAAGCAAAGTCATAATCTGGCAGGTGGAGTTATTCCTGTCTAAACTCCATCAGCCACATTTCGCAAAACACTCCATCAACAGACTACTTTGAACGTGACAGAGACAGTGGAAGCTTGATGGAGTTGTGTGCATCATACAGCCAGCATATAACCACAGATGATGGTTGCTTCGCTGATTCTCAACGGTCTGGATAAATCTGCTAACATATACATCAGGCCCTAAATGTACTAATCAATAGTATGTTTGTGATTTAAGTAAAGAAGAGCTTGCAATTATGTAAGAATATGGAGAGGCAACTTTGCAAGTATAGGTCTTTCTTATCACCACCCATTGTGGATCATTGGGTGTATTCTTTCATTTTGGAGCATCTTGGCTCTCTCCGATACCGTTTTTCGTACTATCAATTATGAACATCATATTCAACAACAACAAGATTGTAACTTTGGTTGTGTGATCTTTATACATTCACAGCCTGAAAATGTCACCATAGTCGAAACAAATATTGGCTGCCTGATGTTGTAAATGCTAATGAACCAGCTGGATACTTCGAATGGAATAAACACAACCATATTTTCCTACTCAACCTTACATTGTGAACTTTTATATTTGTGGTTGCATTGTTTTTATGTGCGTTTTTACGTCACAAAACCAAGAGTAAGGATTGTGAGAAACTGGAGAGAAAAGAGAAAAATCAGAGAATAGATGAAAGAAGAAGCATTTAGATTGTCAAATCTGCATCCAAGGTTAAGAATGGAACAGGAGACAAAGGGTGAGATGCCTATGGTGCATCGCGAACCTTTGAAAAATTAGAAGGTTGAATATGTGGTAGAAAGTGAGTGTGAAAGAAGTTATATTATAAATGGTGATTGTCTGATTAGTGAAGAACTGGTTTTAAGAGGAATCTGTTATGTGTGTGTGTGGTAAGACTGCTTATTTTTATTTGGCATGTAATTGGGTTGGATATAATGTTGTCTTGCTTTGGTGTTTTCTATAGTCTACCATATGAGTGGACTGGATGAAGGTGATAATTCAAAGAGAGTGAAACGTGGAATTAGACATATAGCATTAGATGTATTAGGTGCTATCATTCCTCCTATAGTTGTTGCTATGAATGATTTGAAAATTAAACATTGTATCTATGCTTGTGGATAGACTTGTTTCAAGCACTGCTGGGGGCCTTAACCTAAATTAATTATGAATTAATTGCCATATGTGCTATGGTAATGTACAACTGCTTAGCACCTGACATCCTTCTTGCGTAGAAAGACTGCATTTGCAAGGTACTGAAGGTTTAGAGGTGTTGTACCTACATATCTGATAATAGTCCTGTTAATAATATCTATATAAACAATTGTTAGACCTGACAGCATTAGGGTGGCCATCCCCTAAGTTTTTGCATGCCTCCCTCCACTTTTATGACACTGTTTTTGCTGGTTTTAGGACTCTGTGCACTGTACCATTGCTGTCCAGTGCTAAAGTGCTCTCTCCTCTAAACATGGTAACATTGGTTCCTACCCAATTGGCATATTTAATTTACCTGTACGTCCTTAGTAAAGTGCACTACCTGTGCCCAGGGCATGTAAATTAAATGCTACTAGTGGACCTGCAGCACTGATTGTGCCATCTACAGAAGTAGCCATGGCAAGGCCTGTGTGTGCAGTTTCACTGCCACTTTGACTTGGCATTTAAAACTACTTTCCAAGCCTCAAACTCCCTTTTTTTTACATATATGTCACCCTTAAGGTAGGCCCTAGGTAACTATTAGGGCAGGGTGCTATGTAGGTAAAAGGCAGGACATGTACGTATTTGTTTTACATGTCCTGGTAGTGAAACATTCTTAAATGTTTTTTTCACTACTGTGAGGCCTGCTCCTCTCATAGACTAGCATCAGAACTGCCCTCATATACTCTTAAGTGGTAGATTCTGATCTGGAAGGAGTAGCCATGTCTTGTTTGGTATTGCCTGATTGGTAATAGAAAATCCTGCTTACTGGTGAAGTTGAATTTAATATTATTATTTTAGAAATGCCATTTTTAGACAGTGGGCATTTCTCATCACTTACCGCCATCTGTGCCTTACAACCTGTCTCCAATCCATGTCTGTGCTGGTTGACAGCTCCCCTTCTGCATTCCACCCAGACAAACATAAACACAGGAAACTCTGTCACATCTGCATTCCTCTGCATACTGAGTGGGTCTTCCTGGGCAGGAAAGGTGAAGTGGATCACACTTACATTTCAAAGGGCAGTGGCCTGCCCTCACACAAAGGACTGAAAACCCCCCACAGGGACCCTGGCAGACAGGACTGGGCTGAAAGGTTTCCCCACTTCAAGGGCTTTTTTGGGTATATAAACTGGATTTCTGACCCCACCAAATCAGACACTTCACCTGCACTGTGTCAGAGGAACTGCCTGGCTGCCCAAAGGACTCATCTGGACTGCTTTGAAGAGAAGGACTGCTGCCCTGCTTGTTGCCCTGCTGCCCTTCTAGCCTCTGACGTTGTTGGAAGGACTCTGCCTTCCTCCTGAAGTGCTCTACAAGGGCTGGATTGAGCTTGCCTCCTTTTTCTTAAGTCTCAAGACCAATAAAGACTTCATCTCTAAGAAACTTCTTGTGCGTCAAAAATTGACGCAACGCCTGCAGAAATCGATGCAAAGCCTGCATCGTGGCTGGGAAATCACTTCACTGCCAACCGGAATGACGCAGCACAGAGTTTCCGATGGAGAATTCGATGCAGTGCCCACTGATTGACGCATCACCTGCTCCTTCTACCAGTGCATCAAGGATTTTCAACACATCATCCCTCCGCATCAAAATACCCCTGCATCACAGTGAGGACCCAAGACTGTGCGCAGGAAATACAACACAAACCCTTGCAGCGTGGAAATAAATGACACATCATCTGTGCTGCGCCAGAAAATCCGATGCAACACCTTATTTTTCCATGTATTTCCTCCTCTGTGGTCCCTGTGCGTCATAATTTTTGACGCATCCCAGGTAGTGTGTGTTACAAAACAAACACCTATTGATTTTTAGGGACTGAGACTCTTTTAACTCTTTTGAAAAGTGATATTTCATCTTGTGCTTATTGTCGTTTTGACCTTATTTTATTCAGATAAATATTATCTATTTTTCTAAACCTGTGCGGTGTACTTTTGTGATGTCTTCACTCTGTTACTGTATGATGTATTGCACAAATACTTTACACATTGCCTTCTAAGTTAAGTCTGAGTACTCAGTGCCAAGCTACCAGAAGTTGGGCACAGGATAATTTGGATTGTGTTGTGACTTACCCTGACTAGAATTGTGGTCCCTACTTGGACAAGCATGTATACCTCTGCCAACTAGAGACCCTATTTCTACAACAATGTAACTAATATCTATTGTGAACTTCAAGCATTAGAAGAGCATCGTGCATGGGAGATTGTAAGGTCCTGGGTTAGTGAGATAGGGAAGGGTTTTTCAAGATTGGTGAATGGATTGATAAATTGGGTTGTAGAACTTTTTGTTTAATTCTAATATCCATAATAATTATAATGATGTGTCCAATTGTCCTATTTATTTGCTAAAATATTCTGCGTTGGTGGAAGAATAAAAGGGAATCATTGAAAATGAAATGCAAGTAAGAATCTGAGATGGAAAATGTGAAAGATTGTGACTACAACCAGCTACAGATGATGGAAAACAATACCAGAAAGAAGAAAATCTTTACGTAGAATACACTATGGTTTTGATTATTAAAGTTGTATTCATTGTTCAGGTGAGTATACCATATTAAGAGAGGGAATCTGTTGAATTGTTTTGCAGAGTTATAAATTTGTACATCATTAATAATGTGAAATATGCATTTACACACAAACTTTCAGGATAAGTAGACTGATTTAATTCAACTGTTCTTTATTCATGTGATGTGTAGAAGTGTATATTCTGATCTGTTATAATTAGGCCACATGTTTGTGTAAAACACCATCTTAAATAAGATGGAAGTCACCTCTGTCACTCATTCATGCTTCCCTCCTTGCACAAGTCCTCTCCCCACAGGCTGTGCAACACACATTGAAGCTGAAGTCATAATAGTTTATTTACATTGCTGTTATTGTTCTGCTTACGATGAGCCTTCCACAGTTCAGATGTAAAATTGCTACATGTAACTACATCTTCCATTTCTTCATTGAATCTATTGATTCGAAGATTGTTTTACTGCCAATGTTTCTTGTTTTTTCAAGCAACTCCAGATGACATTAGCATAGAGAGTGCTGGATAAATATTTAAGAATATTGGATAGTGCTTAGGTGTTGAGGGATTGTTTATTTTTCATGTGCTCTAATATGTTGAAGAAGTGATACAATTGCTCACACCATGCTGAATCTGCAGAAACGTTGATTTAATATGCAAGGAATGTGTATGAAAAACCCTTGATGCTGGGGGTTAGACAGAAATGTTCCCATTTTATAGGGATGTTGCCCGTTTATTTTCTGATTTTGCTGTCTGTAGGAACATTTTCTAACCTTTGCGTGCTCTGTATAACTCTGAATCTGACACTGATTCCGTATCACTTATTTTCAAATTTTGTAATAAAACCCATAAATTTTTCATTGATCTAGAGCTCGGTATTTGATTAGGCTCATTCAATCCAATCACTTTAATGAGTTGCATTTTGATTGACGTTGATGTATTGAGAGGTGCCTTAACGTGGGGACACATTACCCATTAAGTTGAGTTTAACACTGTCTCCGGTCCAGTCTTATGTGCGAGATTTGACTAAGGTCAATTTTGGGAAGTCTTGAATTTGGGCTTCAGTCTTTTCATCTCACGCCTTGTCTCTGAGATATTTATGGCTGCTCTCAGACTTTTTCTAGAAGCTGCCTTTTTTTTATAGCCCACTGATATACTAAGCACAGAGATGCTCTCTGCTGGCAATGTTGTTGAACAGTCCTTCCTCTGTGTCTAACACAAATCTGAGCTTTTTCTCATTTCAGCGTGACAGACTCTTTCCCTTCCCTTCTTCTTTCTCCCTGGAATTATCTGGACTTTCTGTAAACCTGCTGGGCGTTTTCATGTTTCGCAATATTCCACTTTGCAAAGACATTACAGTTCTCGCTGCTTCTGACAGAATTATTTCAGAGTCTTCATGGCTTTTGGAAAGTATGCCTAATTCTTGGTAAAACTCTTTACGTTTTTAATCCAGTCCTAGGCATGTTTTCAAAGCATCTGCACAAGTTAGTGTAATCCCCAGGTCTCATTACAGGCATTTTTCTGTAGCTGCCTCCACTGTCTCTTGCCTTGTCCCATCCAGTAAGTTTCCATAGTTTCTCTTTGCTAAGCCAA
The DNA here is from genome assembly GCF_031143425.1 of Pleurodeles waltl. Lineage (NCBI taxonomy): Eukaryota > Metazoa > Chordata > Amphibia > Caudata > Salamandridae > Pleurodeles > Pleurodeles waltl. The sequence continues at coordinate 905,961,183 of NC_090443.1, forward strand.
GGGTTCATCTATGTACATGCTATGTTGTAGGTACAGAATATTGTGTCCCGCATATGGAATTTCTCGATAATCATTACTAAAATATTTATGAACAAAATGTCAACAGGTAAGTATATAGGTAAGTAGAGATGTTCTATACTTAACTCAACATATATGCACCTTGTTGTGTTATGGGTATTCGGTAGAGAGCACAACTCCCCCAAGTATCATAGCATTGTGAAACAGAGACTGTGCTGGCTGTGTGTTACGCATGTCTAGATGAAAGGTCATGCCTTCAGGTTCTTGTCGAACTCAAGTACTGATGATGTGATCCAATGTGTAGAGGCAGGTGGTTCCAGGTTTCTGGAGCAAGTTAGGAGAAGGCATCCCTGCCGATTCTAGCTCTTCATATGAGGGAAATGTGAGTGTATGGATGAGCAAAAATGTTTAGTGGGTGTGTGGAAGTTGATGCTATTGAGGTAGGTAGGGCCAAGGTTCCACAGAACTTTGTAAGCGTGTGTGAGTATTTTCAAGTGTCAATGTTTGTGGATGGGGAGACGGTCGAGGAGCAGAGATGCAGAGTGGAGGTGAGGCTGGGAGGGAGCCTTAGGGTTTGTCTGGCTACTATGTTTTGTTTGGACTGGAGCCTTCTGGTCAGTGTGGGGTTGACTGCTATCTAGTGTAATTGGAAGATATATACATCTTCAAGGTGTGAAGTTGTGGCAATACCAACAGTGAATATATCCTTGACTATATGCACTTACTTCCTTGATATTTTTGCCTTCAATGTTTTCATCACTGTTAGAAATGGGGTCTTTGGTTGGCAGTCAGGTTACCCCCTGTCTAAGCAAGGACCCTCACTCTAGTCAGGGTAAAAAAGAATCACCCTGAGCTAACCCCCGCTCACCCCCTTGGTAGCTTGGCACGAGCACAGTAACCTAATGAAAACACTACAAAATGACACAACACAGGTTTAGAAAAATAGAAAATATTTATCTAAACAAAACAAGACCACAATGACAAAAATCCACAATACACAAGTCAAGTTATCACTAAAAATGCAAAAAGAGTCTTCATGTAATTTTAAACACAACGCTAGCGCTGTTAGCGTGAAAATGTACCTTGTGAGCGTCAAAAATAACCCCACATGGACAGTGTGTGTCAAAAAGGGCTTGCAATGTGTCGATTTCACTCACGAGCGAGACCTTGTGTCATTTCTCCTTCAGTCAGGTCGGCGTGCGTCGTTTCTTCTTCCCACAGGAGAGTGATGCATCGATCCGGTCAGCACTCTTGGGTCCGGGCAGGTCTTGCGTCATTTTTACAAGCCCAGCGGTGTTTGCATCAGAAATTGAGCCGCACAATGATCCGAAAACAACGCAGCACGGGTTGCGATCTCACTGGTCTCCGTCAGCGATGCTGTGCGCTGTTTCTCCAGTCGCGGGCGTTGATCTCCCGGTCATGTTGCAGGCGAGCGTCCATTTTCAGCCGTGAAGCCGGCGGCGTGTTGATTTTTCAGCCGCACATCATAATTGCATCGATCTTTTCCCCTGCACGGAGGTCGGTGCGTGGATTTCTCACTCTTCGGGCCGCCAGCTTCTCCTTTCAGAGTCTTAGGAACTGGATGGGCACCACTTGGCAGGGTAGGAGTCTCTCCAGAGGCTCCGGGTGCTGACAGAGAGAAGTCTTTGCTGTCCCTGAGACTTCAAACAACAGGAGGCAAGCTGTAAATCAAGCCCTTGGAGAGTTATTCACAAGAAGGAAGGCAACACAAAGTCCAGTCTTTGTCCTCGAGCACAGGCAGAAGCAGCAACTGTAGGATAGCTCCACGAAGCACAGTCACAGGCAGGACAGCTCTTCTTCCTCAGCTCTTCTCCAGGCAGAGGTCCCTCTTGGTTTCCAGAAGTATTCTAAAGTCTGTGGTTTTGGGTGCCCTTCTTATACCCATTTTGCCCTTTGAAGTAGGCTTAAATTGTGTGAGGGCAGGCACAACCCTTTCAGGTGTGAGTGACCACTTCTCCCCTTCCTCCTAGCACAGATGGCTCATCAGGATATGTAGGCTACACCCAGCTCCCTTTGTGTCACTTTTTAGTGAGAGGTACAACCAGCCCAACTGTCAAACTGACCCAGACAGGGAATACACAAACAGGCAGAGTCACAGAAATGGTTTAGGCAAGAAAAGGCTCACTTTCTAAAAGTGGCATTTTCAAACCCACAATCTTAAAATCAACTTTACTAAAAGATGTATTTTTAAATTGTTAGCTCAGAGACCCAAACTCCACATGTCTATCCGCTCCCAAAGGGAATCTACACTTTAATCATATTTAAAGGTAGCCCCCATGTTAACCTGTGAGAGGGACAGGCCTTGCAACAGTGAAAAACGAATTTAGCAATATTTCACTGTCAGGACATATAAAACACATTACTATATGTCCTACCTTAACCATACACAGCACCCTGCCCTTGGGGCTACCTAGTGCCTACCTTAGGGGAGCCTTACATGTAAGAAAAGGGAAGTTTTAGGCCTGACAAGTCGGTACACTTGTAAAGTCAAATTTACAGTTTAAAACTGCAGTGGCAGGTCTGAGACATGATTACAGAGCTACTTTAGGTGGGTGGCACAACCAGTGCTGCAGGCCCACTAGTAGCATTTGATTCACAGGACCTGGGCACCTCTAGTGCACTGTACTAGGGACTTACTGGTAAATCAAATTGGCCAATAATGGATGAACCAATTACATACACATTTTGTACTGGTTAGCAGTGGTAAAGTGCCCAGAGTAACAAAAACAGAAAAAACAGAGTCCTGCACACATCAAAAACCTGGTAAACAGGGGAAAAAAGTTAAGGGAGACCACGTCAAGGATGAAAAGTCTAACAGGCACAATATTATTGAAACACAGTATTCAGTACAGGATATTCTGGACTACAACATATGCTATGGTAGGATCCCTTGTATGGTGCACATCTGCCATTGTATGGTAGTGTAGTAGCTTTGTGTCACTGGGATGTTTCCAAAGCATCTGGAGTTTCCTTAGCAGCAAAGACTCTGCAACGTTATTTTGTGAAACTGTTTTTTTTTGTTTTCCAGAATTCAGGGATATTTATACCAAAATTGAAAGAATTAAGGTCCTGATTTAGATGTTGGCAGTAATGGTCCCGCCATCGACTTTTCAACTGAAAACCCATCCACTGCCGCGACAGTCCACCCTCCGTATTTAGATTTTGGAGGTCCCATACACAAAAGCCACCATCTCTGCTAAGAAAGACTGCCCACATTGGCAGCGCAACAGGGAAAAGTGGCTGACGGCAGAACCCCAGACACCCTTCCTGCCATGCAGATTTGGATGTGCCTTACAACCAAGAAAAAAGTGATGCTCCAACCTCCATGTTTGAGTTGGTGGATGGAGGGGAAGGGGAGAAAACACACCTTTTTCCCCCATTCCATCCCCATCTTCATCTGGACACGACTGAACAACAGCTGCCATCACTGCTGCCACCGACCAACAGAGAAAACTTAATCCCCCCTGTTGACGGACTCAAACGTAGGGATCCGCATTGCCAGGGTGCGTTGGGTGGGCACTGCACAGGAGGTCAGGACCACGCAGGTATATACAAGTCATAGTAATTTGGGTACACACTGGCACAACACACGTCGCAGACATACATAACTGTCATTGCAGTGTCATCATTCATTGCAAAATGAATGCTAGCACCACAATGACGGTACACTCACACTGGAAAACGGTGTCCATTTGTGTGCATTGCAAGGGGTATGTGCTATCTGTTGTGTATTTGAGTCAGTATGTGTATGTGTGTGTGTGGATTGTCTGTTTGAGATGGAGGAAGCTGGAGTGGGTGGTGTCTGTATGTGGGCCACTTGCATGTGGGATTGATGTAGTGTTGTCTTTTGACAAGTTCAGGTGAGCATTGTTGTGTGACTGTTGATGTCATGATATGTAGTTGTGCTTTTGTGTGAGTGTGTTTGTGTAGCTGAGTGTGTAGTTGTGATGTTTGCTGTGGTTGTGTCACGTGTGGGTGGCATTTACAGGTTGTGTTATGTTGGAATGTGTAGCCGGCTGTCCGATAACCCGGCTCCAGGCGTCCCAGAATCGGAATCAATGCCCCGATTCTATGCCGGAAACTGCCTAGGGAACCCGGATATCCGGGTTCCCGAGAGAACTGAAAAAGAGGACGGACTTTGCGCGCGGCGCGCAAAAGAAGAACAAAACGCCTACGGAGACGAGGAGAACGGAGGAACGAAAGACCGGAGCAATGCCGAGAACAGTGAGGAAACCCTGGAGGAAAACGGCCAACCTAGGGTCAGAAAGGGAGCCGAAGAACGCAAACTCCGCCACGTCCCCGGAGGGACGTGGCTAACCAAGGTACGGTCCTCCCTAAAGGACAAAGTCTTACCGAAGGGGAAGAGTTATGACGAGAGAGGGGAGGGTGGAGGCTGGGAGACGGGAGGGGAGAATTTGGAGAGGGCAGGGAGAAGAAGGGCATTATGAAGGAGTAGAGTACTCTGAAAAATGTAAGAATATCCTAAGAAAAAGGGAGTTAAATCACAGAAACAAAGAACACTATTTAGTAATTCTTAAAGAGCACTCAGGAACAAAAAGCTAAGTCTGAGAGAACACGAAGAGGTGACTGTTTCTACACCCACTACTTTCCAACTCAGCACACTTTCCAAAAGGGGCACATAATCTCTCTCTCTCTCTCTCTCTCTCTCTCTCTCTCTCTCTCTTTCTCCTATACTACTAATAAAGACCTTTACCTCTATACCATCCCGACTTACCCTTATATCCATTCCTCTTTTCCGGTGCGCCTGGGAGCCCGAGAAGAAATCTTCGCCAGTCAAGAGTGATTGTCACACACCCAAGCCTCATAGTCCTTATTATCACCAACTCACTGCCACAGAATGGCAATGGGCTATTGCGTGTATGTGGTGTGTTGTGTAGTGTGTAGTGCGTGGGTACACATATGGCTACGGGACAGTGTGTGTGTGTCACTTACCTCTCTTCCATAGCCCCTGCCATTGTAAGGAGTTCATTTGTTCCCAGTGCCGTCACACTCCATCAGCAATCCATTGCCATCTAATCTGCTTGCAGAACTTATAACATCTAAATACAGCAGGCGGCCCACAGTTGGTTTGACGGTCTTATTGGGTCTGTCGCCGATGCAGCTTGTCGGTGTCACCGCTAAGATCCAAATCTGCCCATAAATTCTTGTTGTCTCATACAATTTCTCTGGTACATGGTACATCAAAATAAATAAAAAAGAAAACTGCATTGATCCAATGAGTGAAGAATAGGTAAGGGAGATCTGTTGATGATACGTACTTTATTCTTGGTTCTTCGCAAGAGAGAAAGAGTCAATATATGTTTCGCCCTGTTGTGGTGTGCAGACCTGGGGCCTTTTCAAGGCTGCAAAATACTGGTAATACATGAATAAGTATAAGAAGGTGTGAGGAGGAGTTCCTGGAACTCCCTTTCTTACCTGAAGCAATTCCCCTGGTGCGTGCTGACCGCCACTGACGATACAGGAACAGCTGTGGGAGAAAAGAGGAACCACAGGTTAAACAAGGCAGAAACCCAGTGCCATCAAAACTAATAAAGGACTCTTGTGTCTTTGGGCAGGTAAGTGGGGCCTCAGCAGGCAAGAATCAATCAGGGCCTTTGGAAGGAGGGGAAAAGAATGCTGAGGAAGAGCAAGGGAGAGTCACGGGAAACACCGCAAAGTTCAAGGAGAAAGGTATCTGCAGGTGATCGGAGGGAGAGCCGTCAGATGCATCTGGACCAGAGGAAGACAATGCCACCTACCCTGAAGGGACCTAGGAGGCCTGGCCTGGGGAGTGCTGAACGCCGTCGGAGGATACTGAAGAGCCCACCACAACTCAGAAGTGTTACGGTGTAGCAGGTGAGTGTCTACGGGGCGGGAATTCAAAGTGGCAGGTCCTGCACCTTAAAATCCTCACTACACATTATCTCTTGTTACTTTCATCACATGTTGATGTCTTGAATGAAAAGAAGGGCATTGCAAGTCAGTGGCTGTATGAGGGGAATGTGGTGAGCCTGGCATGATTGGTCTGACTGAGAGAGACCGATTGGTTTTCTCTCCCCCCCAGTCGATAGTAGAGCGGACGACGAGGAACAGGCATGGAGTGTTAAATGACCAGTGGTCAATGGATTTAGCATGAACACGAGTACTAAAAACAATGCAGTGTTTCATGGGTGTGATAGAGAGGGGGGTCATGGGTGTCTTTAAAAGAAAACACCATATAGTTCTCACAGATGAAGGGCTCCACATCGAACAGAACAGAGGTGTTCATATTTAAAGCCGAAGCATGACCCCCAGATTAACCCCTGTTTGAGTCACTATTAAGGATATGGTGATGGTCTGTAACGAAGGAAATTCCAGCATGCAAACCATATACTTCCGCTCTTTCTTTTCTGAGACTCCTGGTGGTGCCATCTTCAGTGAGAATACTTAAAAAGGAAGAAAAGAAACTGTACAACAGTCACAACCCAAAGAAGGTCGACCACATCACCATCCCGACCTCTCAAGTCCCTAAAGACACCGTATAGTTCAATTGTAAAACCAATAAAAAAAATCCAAAATTCAGAAACCTGCACAGCCTTCACATCCTTATATTCACCCAGCCGTCCTACAGAAGGTTGTTTACAAATTCATGAGAGCATGACAATAACATGCCTGATGAGTCCAGTTCTAGTAATCATGTGTATTCGCACTTGTGATCCACTGTAAAAACAATGTAGTCTACTTTCAGCTGTGTATCAAGTGAAGCACTCAGTGTAGGTATTGTGTGGTGGAACTTTGGAACGTTAGAAGTGGCAATGAGAAAATACGTGAGGATGATAAATATGGGAGTGTTCCTTGAGGTTTACCTCAGATTCAGTGGGATGGTCTGTTACCATTCATCCAGTATGATGCTGGGTCTATCAGATGCACAAGGCAAGTCTAAGCGAGTAAAGGGAAAGGGGCTACACATAACTAACTGCTACCCAAAGCTATTGTGTCAGGTGGTCTCAAATAGATTGGCATGCACGTGTAAATACCTGTTATGTTTCTTTAAAGTTGGGCAGGATGTTGTACCTAAAGTGAAAGGTGAGATAAGACAAAAACAGTCATGTGGCACAAAATGGTATCTATCATGTTCTAATGACAGCTTTTACCCAGAACATAGGGTTGAGTGGGTAGAAAAGGAAGAATCATGTCTGCCCATAGTAGAATAAGGAGTGTAATCTCCAAGTCCTTCTCTAGTGTTTGCATGAACATGAGTCTCATGTGTTTTTTTATTTTATTTATAATTTATTTTCTTATTTTTCAGTAAAACGTATACCTAGGTTCCATAGGACGCCTAAGTCACCAGAGATCTACCAGAGCATAGAAAGAGATTAGCTGGTGGACCACCCCCAGAAGCCGATATTTCCCAGATTAGTCTGATCATAATAGAACTGATGAGGGAGCCCCAACCGAGATGCTGAATCAATTCTGGGACTCAACATCATGTTAAAGTTGCCACAGATGATAAAGGATGGGGTAAACAGATGCACCTCAGTTAAAAGTAAGTCCAGGACTTTCGGTTCATCTGTGTTTGGCCTGTAGAAGACACAGATAGTGAAACAATCCCTGTCCTTCTGTATGGTCGCTAACAGCCACTGCCCCGTGAATCTGTCTTTTGTCGCAGGACCCGCCACCTTCTGTCCCATGCCAAAGGCTCAACCACCCTCTGTGCAGAAGTAAAACAGGAGAGGGATAGGGCCTGATGCCCAAGTTTGTTTAACAATATACCCTCACTCTGAGAAACATGTGTCTCCTGGAGTCAGAGAATTTGTTGCCGAAGCATATGTAATTCTTCCCAAACAAGTTTGCGCTTTTGTGGCAACTTTACTACATTGCTATTCCAAGAAAGAAAATGCAGCTGCTGTCCAGGACTGCTGCCACTGCTAGCAATAGCCTTTACACCATCATCCCTGCAGGCTACTCCTCCACCTAATAGGCTAAAATACACCAGTTTCCTGAAAATGATGCAGAACCATGATGTACACACTTCCTTTATCGCAAGGAGCCATGCTGAAGATCACAATCCCAAAAAAGCGACCCCAAGTGCACTGCAAAAAAAAAAAGTAAATACAATCCAAACAACCCCTGCCCTATCCCTGCCTCCCATACGGCCAAACCGAAACTCCTCCTCCACTCAGTGCCCTATAATGGCATGGGCAAGTACCCCTACGACTGGGGAAGTATTTGACATAGAGGCTCAGACAGCCTGACACCCCCCCACCCACTGAGGGAAAAAGAGCAAGTGAGTCAAGAGGAAAATAAGCCACTGACCTAAAAATAACGCAATCCCAAAGAGAGGTGAGACCAGTGCATAAGAAAGAGAGAAAGAATCAGCCTGCCCTGCCCGAGCCCCACCACAGAAACCCAACCAAATTCCAAAAGTAGTTTCTGCAAGCCCAAGTTTAAAGCTGCAATACTCAGCAAAATATAACAAATGTCTGAGCAGTATAAAGAGCAGCCTCAGAGTTTCAGTTGCCACTTAGTTAGCAGTTCCTGTACCTTTTGACCATCATAGCAAATGAAAATCTGGCTGTTCTTTTTATATCCTTAGGGTAGCAGGGTCCATGAGGGAAACATCGGCCCCCAGCTTCTGAAGTGCCGGTATATGCTTCTGCAGCTCCCAGCATCTCACCATCATTTGATGGTAGAAATCTGAGCGAACAAAGAACTCAATACCACATGCTTTAACTGTAGACTTAGGGGTTAGAGCCTGGAAGACCTCTTGTCGAAGAATAACGTTCCCAACATAGATCAGTATAACCCAAGGGTACCTAGAAGGCTTGCTAGGAGGTCGAAAAAGTAAGCAATGTGCATAGTGGATCATAGTCACTCAATGCGGGGAAAGCCCAGCAGAATAGGCTAATAATAAAACCACAGGCTCATTGCCCTTGGCCCCTTCATGAACGCCAAGAACCCGCAAGTTGTTTCAACAGGACCTGTTCTCCAAATCTTTGACCCCTGATGATAGAGTGGTAAGCTGCTGTACATGCTGCGTGATCCCCGTGGTATTTGCACCCAAAGTCTTTAGGAGAACTGACTGGAAGGCTTCCACTGCGCCTTTTAGAGACTGAATAATGTCCATATTTTTTTATAATTTCCAGACAACCACTTGAATCTTAAGATGAGCAGCCTTCTGGGCCAGCGAGTCTTTGCGGTAATCCTCTCTATGCCACAGGAGGAGATGATAGATGGCACCCAGGGTGGGGGCATCCTGAATTGAACCGGTGGGCAGAGGTCCAGAAGAATGCAAAGGATCCCCTCTCACAGCCAGATCAGCAGGTAAGAATGGCACAGCCGATGGTACCCCCTCCAGGAGAGAACGATTCTTTGGTGTCAACTCAGTGCATTCAGGATCACATAGCAGCTCATCATCCATTGCCAGTGACACTACTGGGTCTATTGCTCCCTGATCAAGAGCCACAGGCACCAGGCCCTCTGCTTTGTCCACTGGCAAACCACCTCGCCTGCTCCTTTGCATTTGTCCAATAACAGAACTTACTAGTGTCTCACTTGAAAAGTCAGGGCACCTAACACAAGTGTTAGAGGCTAAAACTGACTGAGCAGCTTGATCCAGACCCTCGTCACAGTCACTGTTGGATAGTCTGAAAAGGAAAAAAATGCCTCTTGACCATCCCGACTTGTTGAAGCTGGCTCCAGACTTCCTGGACACAGAAACTGAGAGACCTGGAGGGATTGCAGAGCTGACTGAGTCAGCAAGACTAGATGGACTGTGGGAGGCAGTATTGCAGTACACGGGTGATTCGCAGAAACCGAATGCCCCTCGGGTGGGTAAAGTCGGGGTGACGATATAGAAATAGAAAGAATTGCTGCCAGAAAAGAGTGAGAGAGATGAGGGAAAGCCACTGCAGGTTGATCAAGTAGGTCGCTGATTTAATGTCATTGCCCTGTTCTGTAGACACCACAGGCATGGACTGGGGTAAGGCCAGAGTGAGAAAGAAATCCATTGAACGTTGTGATCGGGGTACCAAGCCATCCCTCCGAGATCCCGCTGGACCTGTTGAGGAAGTGTGCCCCAATGCCTTTTCATTCTCGATCTGAGCTGGTTCCAGACTATTTGCAGTGCGGTAATCTTCCACCTGTTCCCATGCAGCTGAAACAGTGGCAACGGGTGGGGGGGCATATAGGATCTTTCTCTCCACTTAAGATTTTTAGACCACCACAAATACTCCTACAGCCATCCCCAGACTTGACTGGCAGAATTAGTTTTTCCCCAGGGAAGTATGGGAGGTGACCACACTGGGTCAGCCTCCCTCCTTAGGCCACTCCAGGCATTCCAGCCTGAGACCTAGCCAAAGTCTTTGCAGCAACTCGATAAGCACCCTGGAGTGACAAAGCAGCCTTCCACAAAGCAGTTATTCCCTTGATTACAATAAAACAGGGGCTCTCCTTGATGTCAGCAATAAAGTATTCAGCAAGGCACCAGCCCTGGAACAATGCAGCTATTGAATTGACAGTCACGCAACAAAGTAGCCGCAGAGAACAGCAGGCACTCTCCTCCTCCCTTTGAGGCGACAGGAGCAGTTGCACTTACACCACACATGGATACTTCCTACAGGGGATGCTGGCCCCGTGGCTCTCATGACAGCCGACATTCAAGACAGAGCATTCAACCAGCTGGAATCAGTAACCCTCTTTCCAGGCTGCAACAGACGAGCTCTAGCTGAAAGCAGTCCCCTACTTCTGGGGAATGACTCCAGAGCCAGAACCACTGAATAGCACTCCAACCTCCACAATAGCTGCTGAGATCCAAACCTTGGGGTAGGCGGTGGACAGGAATCCGGGGAGAAGCAAGGTTAGTAAATTGGTGGGCAAAGAGCAGAAGAGGGTCCAAGATCCAGGGTCCATCTACGAAGGTGGGCCTAGGTCAGGAAAATGCTGAAGAGACTCAGTGGTTCCAGGGGAGTCAGGCCATGATGTCAACTCAGACGTGAGCCGCCATCATGCTCTGCCCCCTTTGTGGTCCCTTTTCATTTGCTCTGGAAAGATAGCATTATTGGGAAGATGTAACTGTATCACCTTTTTATCTGTGTTTTCAATCGTAGCAAGCAAGAAGCTGAATTAGTATGGAGATTGTGGTGTCAAGCACAGAGCGAGGAGTACTACAGATGTTGTCAGTGTGGCAGCCATATTGAAGTGGTGTATTTGAGAAAAAAAATTATGAACAAGGAAACTGACACAGACGACCACACAGTAAAAATTATGTGACCGCCATATTAGAATGGAGTACTTGAATAGAAGAATGTACAAAATGGGATACTTGTACAGTCACATAGTAATTGGTATACTCATTTCGTGTATCCTTAGTAACTGAATTGGTTATATGTATTCAGATATTATGCGCCCATTTTTCGGAGTTCATTGGTGCTATATGTCCTCATTACAACCCTGGCGGTAAAAGCCGCTTTCCACTGTGCAGACGGCCGCTAACATACCGTGGTAATCCGCCACGGGTATTATGACCCACACATAGAAATCCGCCACTATACAGACACCCACACAAGTCTGCCAGACCAAAGGTCAGTGATAAACTGGTGAGAGCAAAACCCACACCGTTACGCCAACAGAAATACGCCCACAGTATCACGACCCACGAATCACCACAGCGGTCTTTCAACCACAGTAAACCATTGGCGGAACACACCGCTGCGCTCAAAATACACACACACTTACAAAACTACACCACATTGGAAAATTCAAAATACACACACCTGACACACATACACACACCACACTCCCACAACACTATAAAACACACACCCACATTACCCACAACTCTTTACGACCAAAAACAAAATTGCGAACAGAGAGAGACACAAGCCAGGAGCACCCACTCAATCTGAGCAACAGAACACCAGCACCCATACACCATCCACACAACTCACAGCACACACCACAACACAGCACCCCACACTTCACCCCACACATCCTCACACAGATCACTCACACCACATCCATGGCACCCAATAGACACCCCAGGTTCTCAGAGGAGGAGCTAAGGGTCATGGTGAGGGAAATCATCCGGGCAGAGCCACAGCTATTCGGATCACAGGTGCAGCAGACATATCCATTGCAAGCAAGATGGAGCTACGGCGGAGAATCGTGGACAAGGCCAACGCCGTGGGACAGCATCCAAGAACAAGGGATGACATCAGGAAGAGGTGGAACGACCTACGGGGGACGGTGCATTCCGTGGTCTCAAGACACCAAATAGCAGTACAGAGAACTGGCGGTGGACCTCCTTCCCCACAACTAACAACATGGGAGGAGCAAGTCATGGCAATAATGCATACTGAGGCCCTTGCAGGAGTAGCAGGAGGACTGGACTCTGGTAAGTCAAATCATTACTACTATATCCCCCACCCTACTTGCATGCCATCACAAACTCCTACCCCCAGGCCCATCACTCCACCAACTCACATATACCCCACTAACACATCCCACCCATCCCAATACCAAGCACTGCATGCATCCCAAATGCATGGACACCCATCACAGACCTGCATGGACACCCATCACCCCAGCATGCCCAATAGAGAGACTCACCCAGCCCACAAAATCACCACTCACAAAAGTCCAAGATGACAGGGAACTCACATTCATAGAAGGAAACACAGCCATGCACAAGATGGCACACGTAGATACATTGACAATGTATTTTTCTCCCAACAGGACCCCTACCCACCGTCACCGGAGAGGAGGTGCCAGCCACATCCAGGCCCCCCACCCCCCAGAAGAGGCCGACAGTGACGACAGCAGCTCTGCACGCCTGGATCAGGATGACCAACCTGGCCCATCTGGGACCTCTGGACAGTCGGTTACCCTGCCACAGTCCCAAACCACCACTGAGCCTCCCCCCCAAACACCATCACAGCACCCACCCAGCGGGCCCATGCCACTGTCGTCAGGACACGTCAATCAGCAGTGTGTCCACCACTACAGGGACCCCATGCAACCCCACAAACACAGGCCGATCAGGGACCTAGGGTCAGTGGCAGTGGGCACACCGTTCAGGGGACAGAGGCACAGGACAACAAGGAAGCTGGGAGGACTGCTGTGCGACAGGGGGAGGACAGCCCCAGGGAACCGACCCTCCACGAGGCACTCTCAAACATCATGGGAGCGTACCACCATTCCCAGGAGGCCATGGGCCAGGTAATGGCCAAGTTACCGGAGACCCAGCGGCTCCAGGAGGGACAGTACCTGGGGATCAGGGAGGACCTAACAAAAATATACACCATCCTGGTCACCATTGCAGGGGTGCTGGCTGACATGGGCAAGACCTTGAGGCACAACAACGGGCGCCTGACACTAGCCAAACCGAGGAACAGACTTCCACCACCGCCGGCGCTGGTGGACAGGAGGCCCCGCCACAGGACCAACAGGCCTGCAGCACGCACCCCCTGCAGAAGGAGAACCAGCCCGCAAACGCTCCCTGCGATCCAGGCAGAAGACAGAGAACATTGCCAAGACCCCTGCCAGGAAATAGGACCCTCCTGATTGTCACCCTTCTGTCCCACCATGTCTCCCTGTCCACCTTGAACTGACATTGCTCCACTTCCTATGTCCCCTTGGACAATGCACCTGTGATACCACTAGACTGGACTCTAAATAGACATTCCTCAACATCACCCAGCCCCTTGCACATACCCCATACTTATTGGTACAAAAATAAACATCCTTGAAACAAATACCATATTGTAGTCAGTGTCAAGAATCGATAAATGTATTAGTACAACATTATCAAAGCATTGCAATGTATATGCACAGTGAAATGTGTGGCAGCAGTACATATAGCAGGAGCCAGAATGGGGCACATAGATCTGAGAATAGAAAATCCAAAGGGTACAGTCAGTGTCCATAGACAGAGGGCAAGAGGCTGCCATGTACAATGTCCAAAACATTACTGAAAAGTACAGTTGAGTTACAGTCCCATACCTGTGTGTCACTGGAATTACTGCTGTACAATGTTTGTTCTGTTGTCCAAATCTTCTTCATCTGCCTCCTCTTCCTCACTGTCCACAGGCTCCACTGCTGCTGCAAGACCATCTCCAGGCTCATCCTCCTGCAAGGCCAGGTTGTGCAACATACAGCATGGCACAATGATCTGGCACACCTTCTGGGGTGAGTAGTACAGGGATCCACCAGTCAGATGGAGGCACCGGAACCTGGCCTTCAGGAGGCCGAAGGTTCTCTCAATAATCCTCCTTGTATGCACATGTGCCTCATTGTAATGTTCCTCTGCCCTTGTCCTGGGATTCCAAACTGTTCTGGGATTCCTAACTGGGGTCAGGACCTATGAGAGGTTGGGGTAACCAGAGTCACCTGTAAATATCGAGGGACAACTGTTAGACACACACTAACCCTTAGGGACAACCACATACCCAGACACCTACTTATAGTGGTTGGGGACCTTGGGCTCACCTATTAGCCACACCCAGTGCCTCTGGAGTTAGCTCATCACATAAGGGATGCTGCTATTGCTCAAGATATAGGCGTCATGCACAGAGCCAGGATATTTGGCATTCACATGGGAGATGTACTGGTCCGCCAAACACACCATCTGCACATCCATCGAGTGATGGCTTTTTCTATTTCGGTAAACCTGTTCATTTCTCCGGGGGGGGGGGAAATGCCACATGTGTACCATCAATGGCACCAATGATGTTGGGGATATGTCCCAGGGCATAGAAGTCAGCTTTCACTGTGGCCAAATCCTCCACCTGGGGGAATACGATGTAGCTGTGCATGTGTTTCAGCAGGGCAGACAACACTCTGGTCAACACGTTGGAGAACATTGGCTGAGACATTCCTGATGCCATGGCCACTGTAGTTTGAAATGAACCACTTGCCAGGAAATGAAGCACTGACAGAACCGGCACTAGAGGGGGTATTCCTGGTGGCTGGCGGATAGCTGACACCAGGTCTGGCTACAATTGGGCACACAGCTCTTGAATCGTGGCACGATCAAGTCTGTATGTGATGATAATGTGTCTGTCCTCCATTGTTGACAGGTCCACCAGGGGTCTGTACACCGGAGAATGCCACCATCTCATCATCTGCCTCAGCGGTTGTAGACTATGGAGGAGAACGGTGAGCAGAAGGTCATATTTTCACATAAAATGCACAACTATTGATGAAGTTAGGTCACAGAAGCAGTATGTGAAGTCGAGAGTCAGTTGTTGGGCCAATGCCTGCGGTGATGCAGTTAAGTGCCATGCCATGTGCCCCCCTGAAATGGTGGCTGCCTGACCTGTGAGGAAGGACAAGTGGAAATGAGGTAAGTGCGCTGGCGTTGTGCGCCGTCGCAGTAGGCGGTCAATGACTGCCGCGCAACTTCGCATTGGTTATCATTGGACCCTATGGGTTCCAGGAGCCAATGGCGATGTACGCCGGCAGTGACGGTACGCACCGCCATGGACGTGACCGCCATTTTCTAACTACTCACTCACTTGCTACCTGATCATCAACAGGAGAGGGCATACACTGCAAGTGCTGCTGTGACCTGAGTCTGGAAGTGACATTGGCTAGAGTGTCTGGGGAAAGGGCCCCTGCCTTCACTGTGGAGGAGTAGGAGAAACTGGTGGATGGGTACCTACCTCAGTACACATTACTCTACGGTCCTCCAGACAAACAGGTGAGTACACTGAGAGCATGATGTGTGGGCAATGCATGTTTGGAGTGGTGTGATTATAAGCCATATGTTGGGGGGTGCTGAGGCGTCCTGGCCTGAGTGCTGCATGGCGGGTGGTCAGTGTATGTGTGTCAGGGTATGGGCGGGAACTGGGGGGCAATGAGTATGCCTGTCCGGACGGGTGAGTAATTGCCTTTCCTCCTGTGTTTTCCCTCTAGGTCATCGCCCACCAGAAAAAGGGTATTTGGCGTGCCATCGCCAAGGAGGTGCGGACCCTGGGAGTCTATCACAGGCGGAACAACCACTGCTGCAAGAGATGGGAGGACCTGCACCGCTGAATGAAGAAAACGGCAGAGGCCCAGCTAGGGCTGGCCTCCCAACGTGGAAGGGGTGCCCGTCCCACCATGACCCCCCTGATATTCTGCATCCTGATGGTGGCCTATTCGGAGTTGGATGGGCGCTTGAGGGCATCACAGCAGCCACAAGGGGGTGAGTACAGATTCTGATTCCTGACTTGCGCTTTAGGAGATAGCTGGGTGGGGTATGTGGCTGTGGGTGACCCTAGGCCAGAGTGATCATGGCAGGGTAGGTCCCTTGTGTGCAGGCTGTAAAGCACTCCAAACCCAATGGTGTAAGTGGGCATATACTACTGGGCAGGGTCCTGTGGGTGTCAGGTGTGCAGAGGCTGGAGTTAGCCATTGTACCCAATGGGTTTGTGAATACCTTAGTGACTGGTTGGGCATGGCCTAGTGCATAGGGCAGCTCCCTGTGTGTTGTGTACGCCAAAGGTAGTGTTGTTGCTGGCATTGACCAAGTGTATGCTCTGTCTCCCACCACCTTTCTGTTTTGTCACCCTGTCCTTGTGTGCATTAGCATCATCTGGTGGAGAAGCAGAGGCACCGGAGATGGAGGGAGCTGCATCCCACATGGCCCATGAGGGTGAATGTACGGAGTCTGAAGGCACCAGTGGGATGGAGGGGAGGGGAGCTCCACGACGGGGACAGGAGGGGACACCAGCAACAGCGACTCCTCCTCTGATGGGAGCTCCCTAGCGATGGCGGGCACCTCTGTGCCCACCGCAACAACAGGTACAGTCACCACCCCCTCTACCAGCAGCGCCCTCCCAGCAGCCCCTCAGCGTGTTTCCTATGCCCGCTCACCCAGGAGGGTGGGCATCTCCTTCGCCTCAGGCACCTCAGGCCCTGCCCCAGTCAGCCCTGCTGCCCACAGTGAGGAGACTATTCACCTCCTGAGATCCCTCACTGTTGGGCAGTCAACCATTCTGAATGCCATCCAGGGTGTTGAGAGGCATTTGCAAAAAACAAATGCATACCTGGAGGGCATTCACTCTGGCGTGGCAGCCCAACAGAGAGCATTTCAGGCTCTGGCCTCGGCACTGATGGCAGCCATTGTCCCTCTGTCTAGCCTCCACCCTCCAACTTCCTCTACCCAGTCCCAGTCTCCTCAACCTCAGCCCATCCCAAGAACACCTGTGTGCTAGGTGCAGTACTCACCGTGGTCGTTGCCGCCGCCTTCTTTGATATTCCTGGTGTATTAGCAGATACACCAGCATCGGCAGGACCTGTAGTTCGGGTTCCATGGTGTCCTGGTTCTTCGTTGAATGTCGAAAGATGAGTGGTTCCCCTTCTGTGTACTGTTTCTGCCGTGTTTTTGATGGCACTGGTACAGCTCCGAAAAAGCTCGCGGATTGGTGGGTTGTGATAGGGTGGGCGGTACATTGTCTTCCGCCTGTCTGTTGGCAGTGACCGCCGTGATGTTTGTTGTTACTGCCGTGGCGGTGAGTGTTAAAGTGGCTTTCTGTGTTGGCGGGTTCCACTGCGGTCGTGATCCCATTTTTTTTACCGCCGGCCTGTTGGCGGTATTACCACCGCTTTAACACCAACCGCCAGGGTTGTAATGAGGGCCATAGTGTTGATTCCCTAACAGGTCTGTAAGAAATCTAAGAATGCAAAAACAAAGTGTTTCATTCGATGTATTGAATCAGCAAAAATACTGTAGAGATAGTTTCGGATGCTAGGTGTACTACAGCATAATTTGACATATTAATGAAAAACATGGATTACATTAGGTTTGTTGTGATCCCTTAATACCTGGATATACTGAATCATATTAGTCATCGTAGCAGTAGTTTGTTACATTCTTACGTTTGTAATAATTATAAGACATGTTCATAGATTGAGCATTCCCTAGTACAATTTGTACTGAATTCACAGTGAAGTAAAGTCTAATAGATATACCTATTGTTACCTTAGGTGATAAAGGAAGTTCCCATGTATACTGTATTAGAAGTTTGGGTTAGCACAAGCCTAAGGAGAAATATGTAAAGGATATGGGGAAAACCATGGGGTAGTAGTCAAAGGAAAGATAGGCAATGCTAGTGGTTAGGGCCTAGGTGTTGGGCCATTGTATCCCAATAAGTAGCTGAGAA
Organism: Pleurodeles waltl; assembly: GCF_031143425.1. Taxonomy (NCBI): domain Eukaryota; kingdom Metazoa; phylum Chordata; class Amphibia; order Caudata; family Salamandridae; genus Pleurodeles; species Pleurodeles waltl. Next base: position 905,979,347 of record NC_090443.1, read on the forward strand.
AAGGATGCCAAATTAGATGCTCTAATGAGCTAGTTGGTGGGGTAAAACCTTATGAAATGTAGGATATTGAGAAATTATGCCTGATTCTAAAGGCGTGTATGAGCTCAACTGATATAAAGAGTCATCTGAAGGCTTCTGTCAGGTTTCACTTTATTTGAGCCAGAAAATATTTCAGAATCTTTGTTCAGGCTGTTCTGTACTGTATATAATAGAGGTACATACTTGGTCCCCTTTTGTCGCATTCTGAGTTCTCAATTTCCTCCCATAAGTGTGAAGGAATATGTTTGAGGCCAAAGAACATAAATTGATGATTGTGTTTGTGAAATCTGAGATAATGACCAGTTAAGGGGAGTCATGGATCAGTTTTCTGTATATTTCTGTAGTGTTCTTGAATCCTTATGTTCAATGGTCAGATAGTACTACCCATGCAGACTTTGGAGCATGGGCAAAGTACGATGTACACTACATACGTGCTATTGCAGTTGATCCACTGGTTGGTTGGCACACTAAGCATTCCATCTGGTGTAAAGGCCTTTAGTTTGTTAAGTCCAGATTTACAAATGGAGCAGTGATGGCAAAGTGTAAAAATATGTTTGTTTTGCAAGGAAACATGTGGTCAATTTTCTTTAGTCCTCATTTCAGCTTGGCAGAGTAGTTGTTTTAAGTTGGTGGTTCTTCGGAGCCCCAACTGGTGACATGCAGAACTGCTGTTGTTAATAGATGGGGTGCTGGTACACAAATGTTTCTGAGGAATCATGAAATTTGTTCGGAATCATTGTGAGATTGCCTTATAGTTATCAGGTTTTCTTTATCAGTGGGGTTCTTAGATTGTTTATAAGTCAGAAATGTAATGTATAGAGTTTGTGTGATTTCTGTGACAACTTCACTGAGTTGTTGCGATTTATAATTCCTTTGTGGCAGTCTGCTGGCCAGTTTTTCTGATTTTGTTTTAAGATGCAATTTTGTGATCAGTTTCTGTAACTCTGAGTGTTTCCTCTTTGAGGTTGTTCTGAATAAATAGCTGGTTGGTGGCAGCTGTACGATTGAATTGGCAGCAGTTTCTTTGTTAAACAATGTTATTAGGAGCCCGTTTTTGTCAATGTAAATGGTGAGGTCCAGGACGTTAATCTTGGTGGCTGAAATTTCTGACCTCATTGAACGTTTCATTCAATGTTGTTTAAATGTGTCTTGCATTTGTCTTGGTTTCCTTGTCATATGCACAAAATATTGTTGATGTAACATCCCCAACATGTGATTGTAGTCTATAAATTGGTCATCCATAGCCAGAATGTTTCTAACTTGACCATGAAGATGCAGGCATACAGTGGGGTAAATTTGGTCCCTATTACATCCCCCTGGGTCTGCTGGTAATCATTTATGGACCTGAAAATATTGTGTGAGAGACTGAAGCGCCAACATCTTAAGAAAATATTTCGTGAGTTCAGATCATTTACTGAGTGAGTGGATAATGCCTTATTTACATCTGCAATTTAATCAAGGTGTATAGACTGCCTGCATCTTTAGTGTAGTCAGTTTGGTAAACTATGTTATCCAATTTACTCAGGATATCCTTAGTGTCTCCAATGTACAAGGGTTATATCTGACTATCAATTTATCCTTCCCCAAGTGTGAGCAGATTGAATTGATACCTGCTATGATTGGATGTCCTGGTGAGGGCAAACCAAGTTGGTGAATTTTGGGTAAGAGATACAAAGTTGCCATTATTTGGGTGTTTAATGTACAATGAGGTATTTTCTTCAAAGGTAAAAAGTTGCTGATTATCCCATTCCTCCATTTGATTTTGAGTTGATTCCTTTCTGTAGGGCTGTGAGTAAGTTTTAAGTTTAAGTAGTAAATGGTGTCCTCAAGTTGCCCTTTTGCTTCTTTGATATAGTTGTCAACATGTTTAATCACATTTCCTCATTTATCAGCTTTATTGATGATAATATCAGCATTGAATTTTAAGTCCCATAAGGCTTGTTCTTCCCTCCTGGAGGTATTCCAAGGTAGGTATTTAGGGGCATATTTATACTCTGTTTGCGCCAAATGTGCGTCAAAAATTTTGACGCATAATCGGCACAAACCCTGCCCCATATTTATACTTTGACGTCCGACCCCGCGGGTGTCAAAATTCCACCTTCTGCGTCATTTTTTGGAAGGGGGAATCAGCCTTGCGTTAATCATATGCAAGGTAGGCGTTCCCTTCAAAAAATGACTTTAACGCCTGTGCCCCATATTTATACTCTGACGTCATTTTGACGCACAGGAGGGGGTGGGCCTTAAAAAATTACGCACAGCCTGATGGGCGCCGTTTTCTAACGCCTGGGTCAGGGCAGGCGTTAAGGGACCTGTGGGCTCGGAAGGAGCCCAGAGGTGCCCTCCCCTGCCCCCAGGGACACCCCCTGCCACCCTTGCCCACCCCAGGAGGACACCCAAGGATGGAGGGACCCATCCCAGGGAAGGAAAGGTAAGTTCGGGTAAGTATTTTTTTCCGAATTTTTTTGTGGCATAGGAGGGCCTGATTTGGGCCCCCCTACATGCCACTATGCCCAATGACCATGCCCAGGGGACATAAGTCCCCTGGGCATGGCCATTGGGCAAGGTGGCATGACTCCTGTCTTTGCTAAGACAGGAGTCATGTCAATGGAGGTTGGGCGTCAAAAATAATGGCGCAAATCCGGTTGGAGGCCTGAATTTTGCCTCAGACCTGACTTGCCCCATTTTTTGACGCACAACCCCCATTTTCCCATACGCCGGCGCTGCCTGGTGTGAGTCATTTTTTTTTACGCACACCAGTCCGCAGCGCCGGCTAACGTCATTCCATAAATAAGGCGCCCGCATGGCGCGTTGGAATGGCGTTAGCCGGCGGTAAACTTTTTGACGCACAACTGCGTTGGCGCAGTTGTGTGTCAAAAAGTATAAATATGGGCCTTCCTGTTTTGGCATATCTATTATGCACTTTTTCTAAATCCTGTACACTAGCCATACAGAAGGCATCAAAGGAATTACCGGCAACTGTGGAGTGAAAAAAAAGTTGGTCTTAACATTGTTGGCTACGCTATATGAGGTGTCAATTCCTAAATCATCTGCAATTTGGCTTAGGGAAGGATTATGCTTACTTTCATATTGTTTAATGTTGGAAGAAGGAGAATGTCTTTCCAATTCATGTACAGTTAGAAAGCTTGTGAGTATGGCTGTGGAGGACCCTCTGTCATATGTTGGTTGTAATGGTCTTTGGAAGACAAAACACTTCAAGATGTGATTTCTGATGAATTTCAAAAAGGTCTATGTGTGTATTCACCATGTTCCAGTATGCAGCAGTGCAGAATTTTAAGCCTCTGTTCTCAATCCCACCTGCAATGGCTTTCACAGTCAGGGCTTTGGAAGGGTTGGTATGGGACCAGTTAACAATTAGTTGGTCATCTATTTTCATTATTTTTCTTGCTTCTTCTTCAGTGCTCTGGTAACTATCACTGAAGCTGTTGGTTGTTCTGGTGGTATCGAAATGAAACATTGTTGTGTTCTGGTACCTGGTTTGCTTTATACCTCATACCGCGTCAATGTCTGGTACGTTCTCATAAAAAATATATCCCCAGTCTTGAAGTATTTGCCTCCACCTCACTCCATTGTGACTGTATAGCTGAACTTGATGGTGATAATGTGGAAGTGAGCAGTGATATTGTTGTTGATGATCCAGTTGGTAAATTGTCATATTTTTTGGCGATTTTATATATACAGCCAAGTTAAGAGTCTAGCTGATTACATCAGAATTTTCTGTTTTTCATTCTTGTGATATCTTATTCTCACTCATCAATAACTTTATTAATAATTGCATAGTTCTTTTGAGTGACATCTGGGTTAGCGTCTTTAATTTTCTTGGTAAGTTTGTCACTCTCACTCATGTATTTCTCACATGCCTCCTCAGTTATCTCAATAAGTTGCTTTATTACATTATTGAAGGCTTCTTTGAGGATTGTCTCCCATTTGTTTTATTTTGATGGGGTCTGTAGTTTCAATTAGGGAAGACCAATATCCCTAGCCCTCATGGTATCCTGTCTGCCTCAATACATTTCTTAGGAGAAGTTCCATTGCCCCATTTAGGAGTTTCCTTTCTTAATGCCTATTCCAGTGCCTGGAAGTTTTTTTTTTTTTTTTTTGCAGAGAATGAATTTGGTTTGGTTATTGTATTACAGACAGGTAAGCTTGAGCAAAATTCATCGGTTCTATTCTTTCAATTAACTCTTTGGTTTCTGCAATCAGCCACAGGTGTGAGAATGTATGTTTGGCTGAAGAATGCTGAATCCTGGAATAGTAGAAGTGATTTAAAGAATATGAGAACATTGGAATGTTGGGATCTCCATTGAAGACAAGGAGTGCTTCAGGTTTCTATTGTCTGGTAAAAGCCCAGAGCTCTAACATTCCAATGTTTGTCACACAGGAACAGCTGTGAACAAAGGCCTCACAGAGCCGATGGAATTTCAATCCCCTCGGGCTCTGTGAGGCCTTTGTTTTATTTATTAGAACAGTCTGCCCTCTAGTGGAAGAATGTTCTAATAGTCTTATAACCTGCCATAGCTGGGCTGTAACGGCCATTAAAGTCCTGCTCCCTTGTTAAAGGCGGTCGCCTTTGGCGTTGAGCCTTTAACACTGCGGCGGGCCATAAAAGTCTACAGATCCAAGAACTCCAATGAATATGAGTTGGTTGATAATTAGGGAGTGAATAAGTTTCCTCTTGAGGGAAAAGACCCTCACCTCTCACAATGGAATTAATAAAGGTTTTCTCAGAATTTGGGATGCGTACACTCATATTGAATATATCAAATATTTGTCGTCTAAACAAGTCCTAAACATGAAGGGGAAGAGCATCAAAGCCTATAATTCAGCAGACAGCCAAGCATTAACCTGGCCTGTTCACCTGCCATTGTGTGAAGTGAGGTATCAGCATTAGGTTCTTAATCACAAATGCTCATGCTGCGTGGTGGGCAGGAATTCCTTAGCTGGGATAGTAGGATTTGAGTGTGGGAGACTTATATCTGGAAGGCTTTACAATTTGTCTATGAACTTCTTTGGTTGTCAAAACAGCCACATTATATGTATACAGATGTTATAAATGGGGTCTTCGGTTGGAAGTCAGGTTAACCCCTGTCCAAGCAAGGACCCTCACTCTAGTCAGGGTAAGTCACACACAATTCTAATTATCCTGTGCCCACCCTCTGGTAGCTTGGCACTGAGCAGTCAGGCTTAACTTAGAAGGCAATGTGTAAAGTATCTGTGCAATAAATCATGCAATAACAGAGTAGAGCACCACAGTAATACACCACAGTGTTTAGAAAAATATATAATATTTATCTGATAAGATGCAGGTCAAAACGATTAAAATGCAATAAGTATATGTTGAGATATCACTGTAAAAGTGATATAAAGGGCCTGGTTACAACTCTGGAGGAGGTGTTAATCCGTCCCAAATGTGACAGATATACCACAAGCCGTATTACGAGTTCCATAGGATATAATGGACTCGTAATACGGCTGGTGGTATATCCGTCACATTTGGGACGGATTAACACCTGCCTCCAAAATTGTAATCAGGCCCAAAGTGTCTTAAGTCTTTTAAAAGCAATAGCTGTATCTTTCAAGCACAAAGTACCTAGTTTGCATGCAAAATCTCCACAAAGAACCGCAGAGGAGGAGATGTGTGGAAACAAAGGGGTGCGCGTCGATTTCTCGGGCCGCACAAGTGTTGCGTTGTTTAGTTTTCACGCAGGGATGGCTGTGCGTCGATTTCCGGCACTCGGTCATGGATCCTCTTCGGTTTGCGGGGTTTTCGGACCCCCTGGGGACAATGCGTGGATTTCTTGCGCGGCAGGGCGAAGTCACAGGAGCTGTGTCGATTCAGTGGGTGTTGCGCCCAAAGTTCTACCGCACAGCAGGCGCTATGCCGATTCCTCTCTGGAAGTCGGACTGGGTCGTACCGATCCAGTGGACCGTGCGTCGAATTTCCGGTCGGTACATTGGCGCTACGTCGATCTTCTCAATGGGAAGTCGGGCTGCGTCATTCCGGTTCGGCATGCGGTGAATTTTTCACTGCGGTGCAGGCTGTGCATCATTTCTGCCAGGCTGTGTCTCGAATTTCGCCGCACATAGGGGCATATTTATACTCCGTTTGCGCCGAATTTGCGTCGTTTTTTTCGACGCAAATTCGGCACAAAACTAACGCCATATTTATACTTTGGCGTTAGACGTGTCTAGCGCCAAAGTATGGGCAAATAGCGTAATTTTTTTGCATGAACGCCTTCCTTGCGTTAATGAGATGCAAGGAAGGCGTTCCCGTCTAAAAAAATGACGGCGGCGCAAATGCGTCGTATTTATACTCCCGGGCAAAAATCACGCCCGGGAGTGGGCGGGGCAAAAAACCCTGCATTTGCGCCACTTTTTAACGCCTGGGTCAGGGTAGGCGTTAAGGGGCCTGTGGGCTCAAAATGAGCCCACAGGTGCCCTCCCCTGCCCCCAGGGACCCCCCCTGCCACCCTTGACCACCCCAGGAGGACACCCAAGGATGGAGGGACCCATCCCAGGGACATTCAGGTAAGTTCAGGTAAGTATAATTTTTTTTTTTTTTTTGTGTGTGGCATAGGGGGGCCTTATTTGTGCCCCCCTACATGCCACTATGCCCAATGACCATGCCCAGGGGACATAAGTCCTCTGTGCATGGCCATTGGGCAAGGGGGCATGACTCCTGTCTTTACTAAGACAGGAGTCATGTAAATGGCGTCTGGGCGTCGTTAAAAATGGCGCAAATCGGGTTAAGACGATTTTTTAGCGTCAACCTGACTTGCGCCATTTTTAAGACGCCCTAACGCCATTTTTCCCTACGCCGGCGCTGCCTGGTGTACGTGGTTTTTTTCCACGCACACCAGGCAGCGCCGGTCTGCTTGCGCCGGCTAACGCCATTCAATAAATACGGCGCCCGCATGGTGCTTCAGAATGGCGTTAGCCGGCGCAAAAAAATTTGACGTTAAACTGCGTTAGCGCAGTTTAGCGTCAAAAAGTATAAATACGGGCCATGGAGTCCTTCTTGTTGAGATCAAGGGGCATATATATACTCCGTTTGCGCCGAATTTGCGTCGTTTTTTTCGACGCAAATTTGGCGCGCGTCTAGCGCCATATTTATACTTTGGCGTTAGACGCGTCTAGCGCCAAAGTATGGGCAAATAGCGTCTTTTTTTGCGTGAACGCCTTCCTTGCGTTAATGAGATGCAAGGAAGGCGTTCCCGTCTAAAAAAATGACGGCGACGCAAATGCGTCGTATTTATACTCCCGGGCAAAAATCACGCCCGGGAGTGGGCGGGGCAAAAAAACCCGCATTTGCGCCACTTTTTAACGCCTGGGTCAGGGTAGGCGTTAAGGGGCCTGTGGGCTCAAAATGAGCCCACAGGTGCCCTCCCCTGCCCCCAGGGACCCCCCCTGCCACCCTTGACCACCCCAGGAGGACACCCAAGGATGGAGGGACCCATCCCAGGGACATTCAGGTAAGTTCAGGTAAGTATAACATTTTTTTTTTTTTGGGTGGCATAGGGGGGCCTTATTTGTGCCCCCCTACATGCCACTATGCCCAATGACCATGCCCAGGGGACATAAGTCCCCTGGGCATGGCCATTGGGCAAGGGGGCATGACTCCTGTCTTTACTAAGACAGGAGTCATGTAAATGGCGTCTGGGCGTCGTTAAAAATGGCGCAAATCGGGTTAAGACGATTTTTTAGCGTCAACCTGACTTGCGCCATTTTTAAGACGCCCTAACGCCATTTTTCCCTATGCCGGCGCTGCCTGGTGTACGTGGTTTTTTTCCACGCACACCAGGCAGCGCCGGTCTGCTTGCGCCGGCTAACGCCATTCAATAAATACGGCGCCCGCATGGTGCTTCAGAATGGCGTTAGCCGGCGCAAACATTTTTGACGCTAAACTGCATTACCGCAGTTTAGCATCAAAAAGTATAAATACGGGCCCAAGTCTTTTTGGTCCTGAGACTTCAGGGAACAGGAGGCAAGCTCTATCCAAGCCCTTGGAGAGCACTTCTTCAGCACAGCCAGAGAGAAGCAAGGCAGGAGGGCAACAGCAAGGCAGTAATCCTTCACAGAAAGCAGATAGGTGAGTCCTTTGGGCAGCCAGGCAGTTCTTCTTGGCAGGATGCAGGTTCTGGTTCAGGTTCTCTTCTCCAGGAAGTGTCTGAGTTGGTAGGGGCAGAGGCCCTGTTTAAATACCCAAATGTGCATTTGAAGTGGGGGGAGACTTCAAAGACTGGCTTAGAAGTGCACAAGGTCCCCTTTCAGTTCAATCCTGCCTGCCAGGGTCTCAGTAGGAGGTGTGGCAGTCCTTTGTGTGAGGCCAGGCTACTGTCCTTTGACATGTAAGTGTCAGGCCCTCCACACTCCCAGCCCAGGAAGACTCATTCAAAATGCAGATGTATGCAAGTGAGGCTGAGTATCCTGTGTTTGGGATGTGTCTGGGTGAATGCACAAGGGAGCTGTCAGCTAAACCCAGCCAGATGTGGATTGTAAGGCACAGAAGGATTTAAGTTCAGAGAAATGCTCAATTTCTAAAAGTGGCATTTCTAAAATAGTAATATTAAATCCATCTTCACCAGTCAGCAAGATTTTGTATCACCATATTGGCCATACTAAATATGACCTTCATACTCCTTTCAGATCAGCAGCTACCACTCAAACAATATATGAGGGCAGCCCCAATGTTAGCCTATGAACGGAGCAGGCCTCACTGCAGTGTAAAAACAAATTTAGGAGTTTTACACTACAGGGACATGTAAACTACACAGGTACATGCCCTGCCTTTTGTCTAAACAGCACCCTGCCCTATGGGTTACCTAGGGCATACCTTAGGGGTGACTTATATGTAGGAAAAGGGGAGTTTTCGGCTTGGCAAGTACTTTTAAATGCCAAGTCGAATTGGCAGTGAAACTGCACACACAGGCCTTGCAATGGTAGGCCTGAGACAAGGTTAAGGAGCTACTTAAGTAGGTGGCACAATCAGTGCTGCAGGCTCACTAGTAGCATTTAATCTACAGGCCCTGGACACACGTAGTGCAATCCAATTGGGTATAATCCAACGTTACCATGTTTAAAGGGAGAGAGCATAAGTACTTAAGCACTGATTAGCAGTGGTAAAGTGAGCCAATTCTTAAAACCAGCAAAAACAGTATCTAAAAAGTGGAGGGATGCAGGAAAAAAGTTAGGGGTGATCACCCTAAGGCTGTCAGGTCTAACAGCAGACATTAGAAATTGTATCAATTTAGTACTGCTCCAATGCCCAGGGTACAAATGTGTGTGTTAATTTCTTAACCATAGCTAAAGTGATGCACTACAGCAGATCGGGTGCATCACTTCTGGTGGAGGACACATAAGTCAGATGAAGTGAGAAATCAGCATCTGCTGGGAAAAACAAGATGGCAAAACTACTTCCCTATCCTGTCAACTGTCAATCAATTGTTTGTTTGTGGTTGGTTTCACTAAAGTGCCTCCAATATTCTTTCTAGTTACAGTGCGAGCAAAACACGCCATAGAACATGAAAAATACCCAACAAATAGTAAGTTGAGATGGCTACAACGTTCTTCCTCAAGTCACAGGAAATCACTATACCAGGGCCTTGGGATGAATGCAATGGTGCCCCTTGTGCCTTTGGGGGCAGTTGGAATCCTAAAATACTGGAAGGATCTATAGTGGCCTTCTATGATCTCAGGCATAGAAGAAAAGTGAAAAGCACCATGGAAGTAAACCAAATTACTGACCCATATCTACAAGGCAGCACAAAGTCACTCTGTGTGACTCTTCATGTCCTTGTAGATATTAAGTACTTTGCATCAGGGAGGTTTTCCATGGGTGTTGCATGGGTGTTCCTACGCAACATCCATGTATTTTGATGCATTTGCAGATTTACAAGGTTTTGGAAACCTTGGAATGTGTCAAAAGCCTATGCCACCCCAGGGGTGGCATTAGAGTGACACAACTGGGAGAAATAGCTTTATTTCTCCCTGTTTTTTCATCTATATGCGTGGCATTCTGCAGCACACATAGAAGGAGGAAACTGCCTCCACAAAGCACACCTTCCTGCATAAAAACTATCATCCCCAGAACGCAGGCCCCTTGCACCACAGTGCAAGGGTGCCTGCGTTGGCACATGTCAACAAATCCTGTGCCAGCACAGGGTAAGAGGACAGAAATGTGCCATATCTTGTAAATACGGTGCATTTCTGACCTTATCCGGTGGCACAGGGTGACGCACCAAGGCATGATTTTTTTAACTTGTCACTAACTAGTCAGGGAACAAACATGTTTTATGCATCAAACCTGTGTAGCATAATTTGTGCCTTCATTATAACTGAATATCTTCATTGCCCACTTAGAATTATTATTGCTTGGTATTGCTGGCTTTGACACATTTGTTCTCGGTTTGGATGGGATATTTTTTCTGTGTTGTGCTAGTCGTGTGGGTGTTTCCTTACTGGTTGTTGCTTTTCATACTATTTCTTGTGGTCCCAAACAGACAGAGATAAATGGGCCTCAATTAGCCCCTTATGCATGAGAAATTTCGCTACTGGTGTCCTGGGCAAGCAATACTGATGTACTACAACTGGTCGGATAGCACTCAACTTTAGTACTTAAATATCATAGCATAGTGAGTCTGAGCAGCCAAGGCTTGCTAAAGGAGGTAGTGTAGGTTGGATCAATGCCTAACCTATAAAAGAATGAGTTCTGGTGCCCAAAACTCTGCTCAAAAGCCCACGGCCACCCCTTCTGCATGTCGGTGTACCGAATACAAATGCTGCCTAGTATGGATTCCACCTGATGCTTCTTTAATCAACTACTAGATACTCCATGATCCTTTATCTCACTCCTGCATGTCTATGGTTTCTCCTTTTATGAAGGTTTCTTTATCTTTCTTTTTTTACTTTTTTCCCTTTTATGTGTTTTCCTCTCTCGTGCTCTTGAGAAATTAACCATGAGGAAAAGTAAGCGACGGGTTCTAAAAATAAGTGCAGGTGGGTCCCACAGGCTCAAATTAAGCACGGGATTGGATACTCAGAATAGAGTTAGTGTAGTAACACCAGTCTATAGTTACCAGTTCTTTACTTTCAAAAGGAAAGACAGACATATTACCTCTTCCTTTACAACGCTGACCGATTAGATATTTATATCCACTTGCCTTTTGTTTCTAAATTTCTGCTTGAACATTAATCTGTTATTTTTATAGTGTTCTTCTATTTATGTCCCAATTCTCATCATGTAGCCCTCATTTTAATTTTTTAATATGTGAAGTGCCATTATATTTGTTGCTTGGGCTGCTTAAGTAAAACATTATACACAAAAGATGATAATTAGTGAAAATCAGAACTACCAAGTACCGTCCTATATTTTTAACAAATGGGACTATAGCTAGCATCAACCAATGGGAGATGTCTCCTTTTTCAATACCTCAATTTGACTACTGCAATACTCTGCGATGCAACACAGCCAAAATGAATGATCAGTGCAAAAGGAATGCATAACAAACTGCTGTAGCTCACATCACAGCTCTGTAAATAAATATCAAAGGGTAGTTCACCTTGCCAAACTTCAATGATACATAACCATATTTCTGTGTAACCTATGGTAAGTTAGTTTCAGTTACAGGTGGTGGAAAGTTTACAAAGTTTCAATGCAATGGTCACAAAACCTATCCAGACTGTCCACCACCCAAAGTAGCAAATACCCGCCCCAAGCATGCCAAACAAAATAATCTTCTTTGGGTCATTGTGCCTTTAAAAGTTCAAGGCTGAAGTGAAAATGAGGCCTACACTGATAACTGACACAGATATTTCGAAAATGAAAACCACTGTCTAATTAAATGTATTTTATGTTTTACTAACTGAGAGTAAAGAAAAAATCATAATTGCATGTTCAGAAAATAAATAGTTTGAGTTTATTAAATGTTGTACACTGCACACTTTACTGCGTTTTAAAAAAGGCCTATGTTAAGCTAATTCAGAATGAAATAATGTGATGCTTAGAAAATGTTGATGGCAGTGAAAAGTTTCAGTCCTTTCTGAAACATCCTGTGTGATGAGCTAATGTCCCAGAGAAATGTTCTGGTGCTGTAACTTTTGAAACATTTTATTTAACTTCCTGATGGATGATGTCCACAGAAAATAATAGCTTTCAGTGATTTTATGTAGTTGAAACATTTTATCTGTGCAAGGGAAACTGGTGAGGACAGTAGAAGAAGCTGAACTAATGAGAGAGAAAAATGAAAACAAGAATGTAATGAAGAAAGGTGTATGGTGTTTTATTGGATCTGTCCTAACCACCTCATAGCCGGACCAATGGTAGAGTAGTTAGTTATTTTCTGGGGTTTTAATTTAGCAATGTTTAGGTGATGTCAGTTCAGACTTATTTCCTTCTTGCTCAAGTGCAGATTTCTTCTTTCTTGCTGAAGAGAGACTTATTCTTTCTTGCTCAAGCTAAGACTTATTTTTAGCTACAGTTACTGTCTGTGTTATATTAAAAATGTGAATTTATTTCTGCTAGTAAATAATGTGCTATGTGCCACTTACAGTTCAGATGCATTGAGGCCAAATATTACTGAACTGTTTCCCTATATGTCACTGTTCACTGAAGATGACCAGAAGATGCTCAGCTGAAGAAGACTTTGCTGCCTGATGAACCCAATAAGGAGAGCTACAACAACAATCTGTGCATTTGTCTTTCTTGCAGGTTTATGTGTTTATATGTTTTTCTCTTCTAGAAACCCAACCACTACTTTTTCTAGCACCATAGATAGATGTTTTTTTCCAAACTAGTTTTTGCCTTCTTTTTTCTTTTTTCATGAAGCACAACATGCTTAATCTAATTAGGGTAATAGTTAGAATGTCATATTCTGAATTTGGCTGCGCAAAATAACTGACTGTGAATAATTACATCTGTGTTAACTCAATGCATTCAATCTCAAGTGTGCATCTGATATTACTGTTATTCTGTATGGGGGTTCTTGAGTGCCTAATAATCCTTATTCTGTCAAAGCTGAGATTCTTTAGAAGGTTTGGTCAACCTGTGTGATTCATGTATCTTTATAATTTGGTTTTGCGCTTCATTTACGTGATCTTAGCATTGTTAATCTAAAGGGCAATAAATGTTTGAATTTTACTAAACTGGTGCAGTGATTCAATGTCAAATAGGTCATGGCATGTTTAAATTACTGACTCTAATGTTGACTAATGATGCTATTGTTTGGTTTTCTTGATTGTTGACTTCATTTTGTTCAGAGCCAAACACTCACACCTATCTGAGTCCAAAGGTTAATTCAACCTCATGAGGGTAAATTGTTGTTTACCCATATGTGTCCCCTTATAAATGAAATATCAAAACTAATATAACGTAGGACGCACCAACACTTTAGTGATGTTCGGTTGTCAGGACTTGCCCGGGAGCAGGTCTTAAGAGGGTTGTGGAGCCACAGGAGAGTCAAGAAACAAAGGATGACATGGCACACTATGGTCAGAAAGATGGAGGTATGTGCGTCATGAAAGTAAGTGCTGGCATCATACTCATTCAAATATAGTGGAGGTTTTTGGTTTAGGAAATAAGGGCAGTCTGAGCAAAATGGCATCCATGCTTCTCTCCAGGGACACAATAGGCAGATCAGTATTTAAGGGCTGCATTCTCAATCAGTCTTCACCTGGCAACTGTGCATGTTGGTGGACTTATTCACCCTCATTCCGGCTCACATCCAGCTCCCCTCCTGTTTACACCTTTGTTATTTTCTCAAGTTTCTGTGGGTAGCTTTGATAGACAGGAATTACTGTGCTGTTGCTGCTTACCACTTTTTCTTGCCTGCTGGAATCTCCTGAATCAATCTGCTGGTACATATGTCTCATAGCCTCCAGGTGGTGGTGAAAAGCACTTCATAGAGTCACCCCACCAGTGTTCTCCCTTACAGTTCCCTTCTCACCTTTTTCACCTGGGTCTACGTGTTTGCTATTATTCGGAGGATTTTAGGATTGAGGGAGGCTTGGGCCTATCTGTTTCAATTCCAGATTTAGAATAAGTCATGATAAGGGGTAGCTGGTGACTGGTGTATGATACTCTATCAATCAATACCAGTCTGTAAATTGAGACAAAGGCTCTAAAATCTATCTAATCCCTGAGATGTTTGGTCGCCAGGGGGTTGTAATCTCCCTTTGTGTATTTTGGGGAGTGTATAGAAATAGGGTGTCCTAAGTTTGGTAGTAAGAAATTCTACCTCTTTTTGGGTTATTCAGTTGTTATCCTTGAACTCTTCAATCAGTACCTTTATCTTATCCAATATGAATTTGGTGGGATCAAGATATTTTTAGGATATTTTAGGATATTTTTGTCTCTGAGCAGAGGCAGGCAGGCCTCTTGGTAATACATCTTGGTTTGAATCACAATTGCTCCGCCCTTGTCTGCTGGTCTGATGACTTGGTGGGTTCTTTTCCCAAGGATTCATGAGCATTCCTTTCCTTTTTCAACAGGTTCTGTTGTCTCTTCTTTTGTTCCCCCTTGCTCTGCACCTCTTTTTCTGTTAAACAAAAGGTTAGAAATACAAATAAACAGCAAAAATAGGTTGGGACTACATTACCCAAAATCCCACCTGTATGAATAGGTTGTCAGGATTACATTCACAAGTGTTGTATAGTAACACCAATTTATGATATCGTAGCACATCAGTTTCCTGACCACAAAGGTGAGGAAGTTGATCCTGATTGACCAGTTACACTATGTAATGGTTCCAGCTTAATGAAGGGACTTGGTTTCCTAAAGAGTCTCTCTGTGTGCACGACACATGTGACACCCCATGTCATTACACGGATGACGTGTGTGCCCCTGGAACTTCCAAAAGGGTTTTTAAACCCGGCCCTCCACGAACATAAAAAGGATGAGCTGGGAGAGTGCGGGCATAGAAATAGGTAACAAGGAGGTATGTGACCCTTGAGGACGTGACTGTATCTCTTTGGTTTTGTCTACTCTTTTACTATTTCACTGAGCGATGACTGACACCCTTGCTTTTCCATAAACCTGCTAATGATGGTACATGAATGCAGTGTGTAACTAAAGGGACATGCTTCATGCTTTCCATGTGGTAGGATTATAGTCTCAGGTGGGGTAAGTCACTGCTAACGAACTGTGTGATTCGTGTATGCAATTCCGTTTTCTCTCACGAGTGGCGCATGGTTTGCAAAATGATGTTTTCAAAGCATGATGAAAACAAACACAGCTTGACCCCCCAGTTACCATGCTTGTGCCCACCCACAGGCAGGATACTCAGCTGATTGTCGGTCCGACACATCCTGCATTATGGTGACGCTGATGTTGAGTTAGCGGCATGCCGATGATGTCCGGGGTTTAGGACATATTCCTTGTTTTTCCACATGCTGAACTTTTTTTCTGGGTGCTGGGGGCCTTCTGGAATGTTTTACTCAATTCTAGGCCTCCTACCCACCTAACGTCTGGCTGCCATCGCACTCTTATCACACGACTGCTACTGCCACTGTGTCTAACCCATGCGGAGAGCCAAGTGAGTTTAGTGGTTGGTGCTGGCACTGGTGTGAGCGGTGGAGAGTGGTGGCGGGTGGTGGGCCCATGCACTGGTGTTTGGGGTGCTGAGAGTGGCATTGCCTCTGCTCCAGATCCCTGGCAGGAACATTTAGGTTAGAGCAGGAGTGGACTTGTTTAGTAGCCAGTGACCGTCTCCTATGGTCATGTAGCATTGGCTCTCATTATGCTAATGAGACTGCTTGATTTGGGCGGCAGCATCACCTGAATTGTGGGGAACTGAGTCCAATCCCACACCAGGTGACAACTGTCGGCCTAATCCATTTTCGGCAAGCTAGTAGTGCCTCATCTCTGCCCAAGAGCAGGGATGATTTGTGGCAACCGGACACATGACATAATGACTTCTCAGGGAAACTGTGGTGGATCAGATCTCATTTTTTTCTCTCAGGTACATTAGTCTCACACATGCAAAGACAAACAGAGGCAGAAAATGGTTTAATAAGATTTAATCAATCAGCTGCATCTTAGATAAAATGGCATGAAATGCAATAATGAGAATGATGAAACATACTAGAAGCAAAATGGTGACAAGGAAAGTTAAACAGGGAAAGTCCCACCATACTGTCACTTTGCACACTATATGCGATTCCTACCAAAGCTATGTTAGTGCACCAAAGGATAAGCCCTAATACGGCCTTCATGATTCCCCCCTCGGAGGACATCATCCCCCATACCTAAATCTGACAGTAGCAAGGAAGCCTGTTCTCTATAGAGACACCATCCCCAGGTAGGCCAGGTAGGCCAGAGTCTCAGCAAGCAGCTGAAGTCAATCAGCATGCGGGTGTGGTTATCTGGCTGGAACCTCCCTCTAACGTGCACAGGAAAGGGAAAATGTTTTATAATAGATCAGCTTATATTCCAAGAAATGTCCGTATGTAATAATTCGTGTGTTTCTGAGAACGTTAGAGAAGCAGTGTACCACTTGTGCCGGCAATCCTATCTTGCTGCAGCCTTGAAGAAAGCACAGAGTGAAAAGAATATTGTGCGAAGAAATGTAATGCTTTCCTAGGCAAAAGAACAACTAGAATAGAAAAATAAAACACCACCACGAATGTGGCAGATTCTAAAAGAATAAAATGAAGCAATATAAAATGTTACTACACTAAAGAGCATAAGCAGCTGGTCTAATTGCTAAAATAACATGCCCAGAGAGATTACTAAAATGGCTATAAAACAGTCTCATGGTATGTTGGTTTGTGGAAGGGCATCATTTGACCTGAAGAACTCTAAGCGTTTGGAAGAGCTCTGAGAGCACTTGGAAAGCATTTTGGTATCACACTTGTGCACTATTTGAGCATCCCTGATCTTGTACCTGTGAGTGCCTGTGGGTGGAGGCGGCAGTCATCAGTAACTACCTGGGGAGACGTAAGTGCTTAACAGTTTCTTATTCAGACTTTCAACAAGACAATTGTTCTTCTTTTTATAACCTTGTACTGATTATGGGAGACGCAAGATACCTGCCAGTACTGGTAATCCAAAGCCCCACATTAATACTACTAATACTACTATGGATGCATTTTTGTTACATGGGGTGGGCATTATTGACAAAGAGACTGAGCTGTCTGAACGACCCTTATCTTTCTTGTCTGCCACTTCTTTGTCCCCTGGATCGAGTGGTGCTAGTTTGCCCGTCCCCCCACACCCGGATCCTGGGTTGGCAGTTTCTCCCTTGCTGGATGGAAGATGAGTGGGGATTTGTTGGCTTCACCTGGTTCACCTGTTTCTAATGCTCACTTGGCCACAACGCCCTGTAATTCCCCGATACCCTTGGAACCTGATATCTTGGTGATTTTGAACAAGGGCCTTAGAGTGGTAGGGAAAAGGAAGAGAGCTGAGGCAAGATGGACATTTTAATGGACTCTCTTCGTGACAGCTTAATTGCTGGGCTGGACGCTAAATTGGAACCAATTTGTGCACTACTGGCCTCGAATGATCTCAAGCTCATCAAGCATAACCACTTTACGCAAACATTGGGAGCTCCCACATCTACCCCTGTGACTATCTCCCCTTGAACTGCTGCTATGCTGTTGTCTACCCAAGCTGCAGTGGGGGAAATAGCTGCTGAGTTGCCTTAGTCCCAGGGAAGTACTGCATCCACCATATCTGGTCCCTAACGCACAGGTTTATCAGGGCAGACAAGCTTTAGCAGATAAGCCAACTTCTTCAGCCATAGCGAGGGTAGGAGTGCCCAGTGGGGTGAGTGTCCCGTTACATGGTGCCTTGCATGGTTCGTTCACATGTGCCTGGATTATCAACTCCTCTAGATGTGAGATGTTGCCTCCCTTATCAAACTCTGTTATTCTTTATTTACCAAACCCCCCCGCAAACCCTCAATGTTATGCCCTATGAGGCAATGTGCCTCCGCTTAAAGCTGGTACTTCAGAAAATTTTAACCAATTGAACAACAAGGACATTCATTGGTTGGCTCAAACTCTTTTAAAGGGGCTTGTGTTGGGGAATGGATTAACATGGTACTTAGGGTAAACTGGATAGGAAAGGATGAGAAAACATTTGAAGGAGACTGTATAATCATACATTGCAATAGGCCTTTTGTCGCAGGAAGAAATCTTGCTTTTACTAGGCGCCCCTGTGCAAGTAGTCCCCCATCTTCCATCTTGGCTCTCCCTCTGGGTTTTTCTATAGATCTGGGCCAGTGGTCCATGCCCCACAGTTTAAACAGCGGCAGTTCCCAAGACACAGAGCTCTGGCATGGGGTGGCCAGCATGGAGCCTTTTGGGAGTTGGCTACTTTTAATAGATCTGACACCCTGACCCCCCTTGAGGCTTGTGATTGGCCAGGAATGACCACCTGGGTGGGCTCATGACGGCCTAAATGGCTTTGTGTAATGATTTTTTGATCGAGCCCAACCCCTCCCTAAGTGTTGGCTGTGTTAGTTCCCCCACTCTGCATCCTCAATGGCTGCTGATACTAAGGCTGCTTCGGTGCTGCCGGAAGATACGATTTCCCAGGTTAAATTTCTTTTTTGGAACATTGCTGGCTTACACTAGAAACTGAATGATGATAACTGGGTTGCACTTGCCATCAGACATGATTTGATTTTCCTGCAAGAAACGTGGCCATGGATCTTGTCAGCATTGATGGGTTTGCTGCATTATTGGTACCAGTAACTCCTTCACCAGTTGGTCGGACCATGTGTGAGTTACTCTGGGCTGTAAAATCTGCCTGCTTCACTGTGAGTGCCCTGCTATCAAAACACTTTTGTTAAATTGACCTCATAGTATCTATCTGGTTGTTATTAACTTTTACAATGGTCTTTTTGGAGCTGAGGCATATGATAACATCTTTAAGCTGTCAAGCTTTATCTCGGGCCTTGAATTGGAATCAGCCCACTTTAACTCTGGGTTTCATATTGTGGTTGGGGGTGCTTTTAATATCAAATTGGGCCATTTGCACGAGGCTGATGAGTCAGCCATTTTGAATACTGCCTTTGTGTGGGGTGCTCTTGAGAAGAGGGATTAAAAAGCCATGGCACTTTTGAATGTCATCATTAGGTTTGACCTTCTCAATGCCTGTAATGATGTTTATCCAACTTATCGCCTGAAAGCTACTTTTATTAGGGGTGGCTATGGGTCAATCATTGATTACATCTTTGTTTCTAGGTCCATTTGGAGGTGGATCACATGTGGGGGAACTATTGTTACTGTGTTGATAACCACAATCCTCTATGGTTACGTTTTGGTATCCCTAAGGGGAATGTTTGGGTGGGTTGTTCCCATCTTCCTCCCTATCTGTTACGTCCCAGGGGCTTCGCCTAGTTTGGAGAAATGCAGATCAAGGGGCCATACAGAAAAATTTGTGTGTCAATCCATACATATTTGTCTAGTTTATTTGACTGACCCTTGTATATTGGCTAATAGCTTTGTCTGTCTCATGACTGCCATTGCTAGCTTACTTATGAAACCAGTTCAGCCGGCACTGACTGGGGCAAACTGGTTTGATTCTGCCTGAAGAAAGGCTTCTTCAACCTTGAATAGTGCCCTAAAGGAGTCACCTAGAGATCGTCAAAAAATTAAGGAATATCGAGCGGTGTACAAAAGGGCTCTGAGTAGGAGGCATAAAGTCATCAAAACAGAGCAAAGGGGAGGTTGGTGTTGTCCTGTTGGAATAAGTACTCCTTATCCTTCTGGGGGACTGTTAAGGATATTAGTTCTTTGGGATCCGGTGATAACTCCCTTATTACCACCATAGGTCCAGATGTAATTTTTTTAATGCCTTTATGCAGCGTGGCTTTCCAGACTCATGGTATTCTGTCACCATTGTCCCTATTTTGAAAAAAGGTGACCTGCAGTCCCGCAACTGCTATTTCCTAATATCTCTGTTGGACTCTGCTGGGAGGGTTGTTTTGGACCGTTTGCTTTCCTGGGTCACTGAGTCAAACATACTGTCGGAGGCCCAATACAGCTTCCGTGAGGGGCTGGGCATGGTGGAGCAATGTCTCAATCTTCACTTGCTTATCTGTAAGTACACCATTGCAAAGCAGGGCTCCATCAGCCTGGCCTTCATGGACCTATCTAGTGCCTTTGACAGTGTAGTTAGGTCTAAGTTGTGGGACAAGCTGAGTGATCTGGGGTAGACCCTGGGTTAGTTCAATTTCTGCGTGCACTCCATTTAGACTACGGGCAAGCACACCTCCTGCTTCTCATTGGGGAAGGGCATTTACCAGGGATGTGTACTTGCCCCTATACTTTTCCTGCTGTACATCAATGAGCTTGAGGAAACTCTGTTTCCCTGTGCGGTTGATGTTCCAGTGGTGGGAGGGAAAATAGTTCCCTCATTAGTCTACATGGATGATGGTGTCCCAGTGGGTACAGCACACACGTCTAAACACTCTCTTCCAGAAATGTGTGGGCTTCTTGGGGTCCTTGAGTCTGTCTACCAATCTTTTCAAAACCTACACTATGTTTTGCGTGCCCAAATCAATAAAACAAAGAAATGTCTATTTTCAAGTCTATCAGGTTGCTTTCACCCAGGAATTTCCGTATCTGGGGGGTGGTTGTTGGTGCAATTGTGGCCCCTGTAAGAATAAAACAGTTCAGAGGTTTTCCAGTGCCACTGGGTTTATTTATATGTTAGCCTTGCACATTGGTAGAAAACCCATTGACCCCTTGCTGGAAGTTTTTAGGAGCATAGTCTCCCTATCCTTACTTATTGAACTGGCATATTGGGCTACTGTAACATCTCTGCCCTTCAGACAGAAGAGTATAGGGCCTTGCGCTACTTCTTGGGTGTACCTCAATTATTTGCATCTTATATTGTCCATCCGGAACTTGATGTTTGGTTTGCTGAAGATTTTATCAAACTGGTCCCTCGGGCACTCTGGTGTGCCATCTGATTGAACCAAAATGCAGGCCTGAACAGGAAGGTGATCTTGGGTTGCCTTGCTTGTGACAAAAGCCCTAGCTATCCCTTGGTTGTCCTACATTAAACAGGAACTGACTGATCTGAGGGGGAACCAAGCTTTTTTCTGCCCCTACTCGTATATCCAAGGCTTATATATCCTGGGTTGAGAATATGTTTACAACCAAGAATAGACCGCTTAAAGAGGAACTTGAAGCAGCCAAAATTTCCATTAGGGAGTATGATAGTTTGCAAACTACCCCCACACATGGAACACTATTTGTCCTGGTTGGACACCACTTGGGGCAGAGTCCTGTTAACAAGATTTAGGCTGGGCTTAGTAAGGTGGCATTTGATTTTCTCACTGGGTCAATTTAATTACACTAATGTGTTAGTCAGTGATGAATCATCCTCCAAGAGTTTGTTTCACCACGTTTTTTTGAAAATATTATATGGCCATTTCTAAAAAGTTTTTAGTTCTATTAATCAGAGCATGTGGCATAGAAAATGTGCAGAGGTCTTCTTGTGTTTGCAATCATTGAATTCCCCTGCTGCGCCGCCTGCTCCTCTTTTAAATGTGTGATTAGTAGGAGAAAACAAATGTCTTTTGACGTCTTGCCATTTTGTTGTGCTGCTATTTTGTACGTTTTTACTCTGAGTATTTTACTTTGTATTTGTCTTCGTTTTAATTAATGTTTAACTGTGATTTTTATCTTTTTTATGGATGTTTTGTCTCACTGTGCTGTGCTTTATGGCTGTGTATTGCTGCTGAAATAAAGTTTTTGAAAGAAAACAAACACAAAATAAGAAAAGCGAGTGAACGACGTGGTTTTTAGAAAAGTTAGATTGTCCACAAGAGTTTGACACCATTATTACCAATTCTGCACGGAGTGACACTTTGGAGTTGATGGTCATCTATACGGGAAACAGCCTTTACCGCGAAGGCTGAACCATGCGCTGCACTTACAAGGAGGTCATTACATCGGATGCGTCTTTACTCCGCCTTCCTTCACCACGCATGTCTTTACAACGACATGCCTTAGGGAAAGAAGCATTGGACTTTAAAGTCCAACGCTTTTCCTACTGTTGAGTAGACTGGAATTGGAATATTAAAATATTCCGCTCCAAAGTCCAGTGCTTTCTCTAAGGCATGTCGCTGGAACGCTATGCGTGGTAAAGGAATGCGTGTTAAAGACACATTCATTGTAATGACTGTGCAGTAACGGCATGCATTGTAAAGGCATGTGTTCTTCGGACATACAACTCATCTATACCATTAATAATGTGTGTTTTGTGAAGCAAACAATGATAGCTTCAGTCACTTTCCCAAGGACAGCCCCACATTCTAATTAAAAGTCTTGATTATGAATTATTTTTCTTTTTAGAAACCAAGGGCCAGATGTTGGAAGCTGTTTGCATGGTGCAAACTGCGAAAATCGCAGTTTGCGCCATGCAAACAGCCTAACCGACTCCGACGGTTACCGACTCGCAAATTGTGAATGCGACTCGCAAATAGGAAGGGGTGTTTCCTTCCTATTTGCGACTCGCATCGCAATGCAGAATTGCTTTGTGACCGCAAATGCGGCCGCAAAGCAATTCGCAGTTACCACCAGTGTCACACTGGTGGTAACTCATTCGCAAAAGGGAAGGGGTCCCCACGGGACCCCTTCCCCTTTGTGAATGTGGGCAAAAAGGTTTTTTCAGAGCAGGCAGTGGTCCAATGGACCACTGCCTACACTGAGAAAACAAAACCAAATGGTTTCGTAATTTTTTTCATTTTGCAACTTGTTTTCCTATAAGGAAAACGGGCTGCAAAATGAAGAAAAAAAAACTCCTTTATTTAAAAAGCAGTCACAGACATGGAGGTCTGCTGACTTCAGCAGGCCACCATCCCTGTGAGTGCAGGGACTCGCTAAATGCGACCCACCTCATTAACATTAATGAGGTGGGTCTTTGCGACCCCATAGAGAGTTGCAGACGGTGTCTGAGACACCGTTCTGCATCTGATATTGCGACTCGGAAATTGCAAGTCGCACCAACTCACAATTTCCGAGTCGCAATATCGGACTTTGCTACATGTGGCCCCAAGATCCTACAATTAGGAAAAAGATCCTGTGATTAGGCGACTAAAACACTCACCTTGCATGCAATTTAGTTTTCCATGCCCTATATAAACTGAATGGTTGTGTTATTTGGGCATGCAATACAATGACGTCTTGACCAAAGCCCTGGACCCAAAAGGCCTTAGTACCCCCTTAAAGATAATTGAATCCATACCCAATCTGACCACTAATAAAGGGAAATATTGGTCTATTTGAGGCATTTTTATCTACTCTAGATACCCCGGTTACAGAAATACCTAAAGTGTTTCCTGGAATATGGTTGAGCCCATCCTGGTTTTTAGGGACCAGGATAAGACTCGATGAAGAAGCATGCCACTAACAGATTGGGCAAGGGTCTCACATGGAGAAAAATATTTTCTTTTTTTACCAATAAATGGCAAGGTATCTAATTGGGAAATGATTCTTTTCTGGATAGGCAAGGGATATCCGGTGCTTGGTCGACTGGTGTATGATATCCAGTGTGCAGCTAGGGTATAGTCCACTTGAGTGCAACAGTCCAGTAGCCATGGGACTTCTGATTGTGAGCACTAGCTGGTCAGGTTGCTAGTACACAATGAATTCAGTTTTTCAGGTGACAGTCATTTAAAAGTCCAGTGCCTCAGAACCCACAGGTCACAGTGAATATTTTCCAGCTGCATCAGCCCATGTAGGTTTCGGGGCATCCATTATGTCCACTGAGGGTGCCAAGCTAAGGCTGGAATCTGTTTGCATTGGGGTCTTGAATGGGGTGTAAATTTACAACAATAGTTATGTAATTAAGGCATTGTTAGACTTTTCATCCTTGGCGTTGTCTCCCTTAACTTTTTGCCTCTGTTCCCCAGCTTGTTGATGTGTGCTGGACTCTGAATTTGCTGTTTTTGTTACTCTGGGCACTTTATCACTGCTAACCAGTGCTAAAGTGCAAGTGCTCCTTTACAAAATGTGTACGTAATTGGCTTTTCCATGATTGGCATATTAGATTTACTAGTAAGTCCATAGTACAGTGCACTAGAGGTGCCCAGGGCCTGTAAATCAAATGCTACTAGTGGGCCTGCAGCACTGGTTGCGCCACCCACATAAGTAGCTCTGTAATCATGTCTCAGACCTGCCAATGCATTGTCTGTGTGTGCAGTTTTAACTGTAAATTCGACTTGGCAAGTGTACACACTTGCCAGGCCTAAACCTTCCATTTTATTACATGTAAGGCACCCCTAAGGTAGGCCCTAGGTAGCCGCAAGGGCAGGGTGCAGTGTATGGTTAAGGTAGGACGAAAAGTAATGTGTTTTATATGTCCTGACAGTGAAATATTGCTAAATTTGTTTTTCACAGTTGCAAGGCCTGTCCCTCTCATAGGTTAACATCGGGGCTACCTTTAAATCTGATTAAAGTGTAGATTTCCTTTGGGAGCAGATGGACATGTGGAGTTTGGGGTCTCTGAGCTCACAATTTAAAAATACATCTTTTAGTAAAGTTGATTTTGAGATTGTGTGTTTGAAAATGTCACTTTTAGAAAGTGAGCATTTTCTTGCTTATACCATTTCTGTGACTCTGCCTGTTTGTGGATTCCCTGTCTGGGTCAGTTTGACAGTTGGGCTGGTTCCACCTCACACTAGACAGTGACACAAAGGGACCTGGGGTGTAGCCTGCATATCCTGATGAGCCATCTGTGCTAGGAGGGAGGAGAGGAGTGGTCACTCACACCTGAAAGTACTGTGCCTGCCCTCACACAAAGCAGTCTCCAACCCCCTGGTGAGTGTCTGGGGCCTGGCCTGCGCAAGGCACGATTTCACATTCAAAAGAAACTTTACTTTGAAGTAGGCCTACTTCAAATGAGAAATTGGGTATAAGAAGGGCACCCAAAAACACCGACTTTAGAACACGTCTGGAAACAAGAGGAACCTCTGCCTGGAGAAGAGCTGAAGAGCTGAGGAAGAAGAGCTGCCCTGTGTAGGAAAGTACCATCTTGCCTGGCATGTTACCCCCATATTTCACTGTATATATGTTGTTTTAGTGTATGTGTCACTGGGACCCTGCCAGCCAGGGCCCCAGTGCTCATAAGTGTGCCCTGTATGTGTTCCCTGTGTGATGACTAACTGTCTCACTGAGGCTCTGCTAATCAGAACCTCAGTGGTTATGCTCTCTCTGCTTTCCAAATTGTCACTAACAGGCTAGTGACCAATTTCACCAATTCACATTGGCATACTGGAACACCCTTATAATTCCCTAGTATATGGTACTGAGGTACCCAGTGTATTGGGATTCCAGGAGATCCCTATGGGCTGCAGCATTTCTTTTGCCACCCATAGGGAGATCTGACAATTCTTACACAGGCCTGCCAGTGCAGCCTGAGTGAAATAACGTCCACGTTATTTCACAGCCATTTACCACTGCACTTAAGTAACTTTTAAGTCACCTATATGTCTAACCTTCACCTGGTGAAGGTTGGGTGCAAAGTTACTTAGTGTGTGGGCACCCTGGCACTAGCCAAGGTGCCCCCACATTGTTCAGGGCAAATTCCCCGGACTTTGTGAGTGCAGGGACACCATTTCACGCGTGCACTATACATAGGTCACTACCTATGTATAGCGTCACAATGGTAACTCCGAACATGGCCATGTAACATGTCTAAGATCATGGAATTGTCACCCCAATGCCATTCTGGCACTGGGGAGACAATTCCATGATCCCCCGGGTCTCTAGCACAGAACCCGGGTACTGCCAAACTGCCTTTCCTGGGGTTTCACTGCAGGTGCTGCTGCTGCCAACCCCTCAGACAGGTTTCTGCCCTCCTGTGGTCCAGCCAGGCCTGGCCCAGGAAGGCAGAACAAAGGACTTCCTCAGAGAGAGGGTGTTACACCCTCTCCCTTTGGAAATAGGTGTCAGGGCTGGGGAGGAGTAGCCTTTCCCAGCCTCTGGAAATGCTTTGATGGGCACAGATGGTGCCCATCTCTGCATAAGCCAGTCTACACCGGTTCAGGGATCCCCCAGCCCTGCTCTGGCGCGAAACTGGACTAAGGAAAGGGGAGTGACCACTCCCCTGACCTGCACCTCCCAGGGGAGGTGCCCAGAGCTCCTCCAGCGTGCCCCAGACCTCTGCCATCTTGGATTCAGAGGTGTGCTGGCACACTGGACTGCTCTGAGTGGCCGGGCCAGCAGGTGACGTCAGAGACTCCTTCTAATAGGCTCTTACCTTTCTTACTAGCCTATCCTCCTTCCTAGGTAGCCAAACCTACTTTTCTGGCTATTTAGGGTCTCTGCTTTGGGGAATTCTTCAGATACCGAATGCAAGAGCTCACCAGAGTTCCTCTGCATCTCCCTCTTCACCTTCTGCCAAAGGATCGACCGCTGACTGCTCAGGACGCCTGCAAAACCGCAACAAAGTAGCAAAGACGACTACTGCAACCTTGTATCGCTTCATCCTGCCGGCTTTCTCGACTGTTTCCTGGTGGTGCATGCTCTGGGGGTAGCCTGCCTCCTTCTTGCACCAGGAGCTCTGAAGAAATCTCCCGTGGGTCGACGGAATCTTCCCCCTGCAACCACAGGCAACAAAAGACTGCATCGCTGGTCCTCTGGGTCCCCTCTTAGCACGACGAGCGTGGTCCCTGGAACTCAGCAACTCTGTCCAAGTGACTCCCACAGTCCAGTGACTCTTCAGTCCAAGTTTGGTGGAAGTAAGTCCTTGCCTCCCCAAGCTAGACTGCATTGCTGGGTACCGCGTGATTTGCAGCTGCTCCGGCTCCTGTGCACTCTTCCAGGATTTCCTTCATGGACAGCCAAGCCTGGGTCCCCGACACTCTAACCTGCAGTGCACAACCTTCTGAGTTGTCCTCCGGCGTCGTGGGACTCCCTTTTCTGACTTCCGGTGGACTCCGGTTCACTCCTTTTCTAAGTGCCTGTTCCGGTACTTCTGTGGGTGCTGCCTGCTTCTGTGAGGGCTCCCTGACTTGCTGGGCGCCCACTCTGACTCCTCATCCAAGTGGCGACATCCTGGTCCCTCTTGGGCCACAGCAGCATCCAAAAACCCTAACCGCGACCCTTGCAGCTAGCAAGGCTTGTTTGCGGTCTTTCTGCGTGGGAACACCTCTGCAAGCTTCTTCACGACGTGGGACATCCATCCTCCAAAGGGGAAGTTTCTAGTCCTCTTCGTTCTTGCAGAACACAAAGCTTCTTCCATCCGGTGGCAGCTTCTTTGCACCCTCAGCTGGCATTTCCTGGGCATCTGCCCACTCTCGACACTGTCGCGACTCTTGCACTTGGTCCCCTTGTCTTACAGGTACTCAGGTCCGGAAATCCACTGTTGTTGCATTGCTGGTGTTGGTCTTCCTTGCAGAATCCCCCTATCACGACTTCTGTGCTCTCTGGGGGTAGTAGGTGCACTTTACACCTACCTTGCAGGGTCGTGGGGTGGGCTATTTTTCTAACCCTCACTGTTTTCTTACAGTCCCAGCGACCCTCTACAAGCTCACATAGGTTTGGGGTCCATTCATGTTCGCATTCCACTTTTGGAGTATATGGTTTGTGTTGCCTCTATACCTATGTGCTCCTATTGCAATCTACTGTAACTTTACACTGCTTGCATTACTTCCTTTTGCTATTACTGCATATTTTTGGGTATTGTGTACATATTTGTGTATGTTTGGCATCCTCATACTGAGGGTACTCACTGAGATACTTTTGGCATATTGTCATAAAAATAAAGTACCTTTATTTTTAGTATATCTGTGTATTGTGTTTTCTTATGATATTGTGCATATGACACCAGTGGTATAGTAGGAGCTTTGCATGTCTCCTAGTTCAGCCTAAGCTGCTCTGCTATAGCTACCTTCTATAAGCCTAAGCTGCTACAAACACCTCTTTTACACTGATAAGGGATAACTGGACCTGGTACAGAGTGTAAGTACCCCTTGGTACCCACTACAAGCCAGGCCAGCCTCCTACACCCTGCCTGTGACTGTGCTTTGTGGAGCTATCCTGCAGTTGCTGCTTCTGCCAGAGTAAGAGGGCAAAGACTGGACTTTGTGTGCCTTCCATCTTGAGAAGAACTCTCCAAGGGCTTGATTTAGAGCTTGCCTCCTGTTGTTTGAAGTCTCAGGGACAGCAAAGACTTCTCTCTGCCAGCACCTGGAGTCTCTGGAGACACTCCTACTCTGTCCTGTGGTGCCCATCCAGTTCCTGGGATCCTGAAAGGAGAAGCTGGGAACCTAAGAGGAAGAAATCCACTCACAGAGCGCTGTGCGGGGAAAAGATCGACGCGACTCGATCTGCACCTGAAGAAACGACGCGCCGCCGGCTCCACGGCTGAAAATCGACGCTCGCTGGAAATGCGACGGAAGAATCGACGCACGTAGCTGGAGAAACGACGTGCAGCATCGCTGACGGAGGCTGGGAGATCACAACCCGCGCTGTGTGGGTTTCGGATCATTGTGCGGCTGGATTTCTGACGCAAGTACCGCTGGGCGTGTAAAAACAACGCAAGGCCTACCCGGACCCGAGACTGCTGACCGGATCGACGCATCCCTCTCCTGCGGAGAGAAGAAACAACGTGCCCCGAACCGTCAAAAGGAGAAACGAAGCAAGGTCTCGCTTGTGAGTGAAATCGATGCATCGCAAGCCCTTTTTGACGCATACTCGCCCGTGCGGGTTATTTATGACGCACCCAAGGTACATTTTCACGCTAACAGTGTTAGTGTGTGTTTAAAACTACTTAAAGACTCTTTTTGATTTTTAATTGATGACTTGTGTATTGTGGACTTTTGTCATTTTGGTCTTGTTTTATTTAGATAAATATTCTCTTTGTTTCTAAACCTGTGTTGTGTCATTTTGTAGTGTTTTCATTAAGTTACTGTGTGTGTTGGTATAAATACTTTACACCTAGCACTCTGAAGTTAAGCCTACTGTTCCTGCCAAGCTACCAAGGGAGTAAGCAGGGGTTAGCTGAGGGTGATTCTTTTTTACCCTGACTAGAGTGAGGGTCCTTGCTTGAACAGGGGGTAACCTGACTGTCAACCAAAGACCCCATTTCTAACTGGCATCATCCTTTAGCTACCCTAATGAATCTCTACACCAGGGGATGAAAATGAAGAAACCCTAGCTCCCTAGGAGGCAACTAGAGCGAATAATACTAGCCTTCTACAGCAGAGGGATCTTTAGGGATGATGTATATTCCCCTCTGTGGCTTGTTGCAGGCATTGGGGTGCCCTTGCTATCTTGAATATCTGATATTTCTGGTTACCAGACAGCGAAGTGGGAGCAATATTGTGTATCCAGGGTAGATACAGTTCATCAAGCTGTACCACAGAGATGCTTTAGGCCAATGGGGTCTGACTTTCACTGGGGGGCTGCTCACTCCTAGCTTGTAGTCACTATGTAACAGTTATACACAGGCAGACATGTCTCTCGCTCTCTCCTAACTCAACAACAGCAAAACTTCCCAATTGTCCTGGACTCAAAAATGTGTGTGTGCATATGCTCCTTAGAAGACAAGAAAACAATGAACAAAGTGTTGGACAGATGACAAGTACTTATCCTTTCTATGAAGCCAGCACTGGGCCATATACCTTACTGTAACATTCAATCCTGGGCACTGTATGTGGCTTTCATCATCACTGTTGGACTTGGCCCTTTCTGCAAGGTCTCCCTAGACTTCTACCTTCCTTAGCTGAATCTATTTCTGCTGGCTTTTATGATTCTGTACATTTTACTCCTGCTAATCAGTGGTAAACGCCTCTGCCTTAAACATAGTAAATTTGTGATTGGTACATTTCATTTATTTATATGTCCCTTGTTTATGGTTTTTGCATGTACCCAGGGCCTGTAAATTAAATGCTACTGGTGGACTGCAGCACTCCTTCTGCCACCCACTAGAGTATCCTAGTAAAACATGTATCAGGCCTGCCTCGACAGCCTGAAATGCAGTTTTAAACTGCCATTGCTACCTGGCAAAATAAACTTTTTGGCAGGTCTAAACATTACTTTTTAGTTCGCGTATGTCATCCCTATGGTAGGCCCTAAAGCTTATACGAAGTGTGCAAGGCAAAAGGTAGACAATATGTGTACTTAAGTCTTACATGTCCTGGCTGCAAAAAACTCCCAAAGTTGTTTTTCACTGTAGCAAGTATAACTTTCTCACCCGATGATGAAGCATGCCACTACTAGAGTGGGTGAGGGTCTTATATAAAGAAAAAAAAAGATTTTTCTTTACCAATAAACGGCAGGGTATCTAATTGGGAAAGGACTATTTTCTGGATAGGCAAGGGATACCCAGTGCTTGGTTGACTGGTGTATGATATCCAGTGCGCTGTAAGGGTACAGTCCACTGCAATGAACAATCCAGCAGCCACTGGACTTCCGATTGCAAGCACTAACTGGTCAGGGTGCTAATACACAATGAATTCCATTTATTCAGTTGAGAGTTAAAAGTCCAGTGCCTCAGAACTCAAAGGTCATGGTGAAGATTTTCCAGCTGCTTCAGCCCATGTAGGTTTGGGGGCATCCATTATGTCCACTGTGGGTTACCATACTACACTTAGTAGGAGAGCACTTAATTTTGGGAGCCGATAAAGAAATACTCCTTCCACTCATTTGTAATTAAGACTACTCTTTAATGGTAACATTGGATTATAAATTTACTATTCTGAAAGTGCTACTTTTAGAAAGTTGTTTTTTTCTGCCTAAACCAAATGTGTTTTTCTTGCTAGTGTCCAGTGTCATGTGACTATTAATAGCTCTCCTGTTGTGTGATGTATTGCCAGACAAGCAAGAACAGGGTCTTGGGTGTCAGGAGGGTGTTCCTCTCCAGAGCAGGACAGTTTGGGGTTGTACTAAGCCCTTATTGAGCTTCAAAGGGTTGCCTGAGGGCTGCGCCATCCCTTCCAGACTTCTGAAGCTGCCTGCCTTTCACCTGCAAATTCCCTGCCCTTTGTTACCTGAAACAGTTTGAAGCCATACCCAGGGGAAGAGGAAAAACTGACCAGAACCAGTCTAGTGGTAGAAAAAGAGACGGACCACCACAGAAAGTCTGGCACTGTAGCACCATCAGAACCTCATTCAGAAGGACTTCTCTGCTGTCTGAACAGGGAAGACTGGATTGGCTTTCCTTTAACCCTGGAGTTACTCCAAGGTTCAGTGTGCTGACCTGTTTGAGACAACAAGCTTCCAGAGGCCTTCCCTCACAAGCCATATCATGTTGCCTAGAGGAAAATGTACAAGCAGCTGTGGAATTTGGCAAACTAGTACTTTGGCCCCTCACCCTCTGCACTTTAATCATGTGAAACGGATGGTAATGTAAATGTGTCTGTACTTTAATGCTTTATCACAGGGCTGTGGAGGCAAACCCTGCTCTTCTGTTTCCAGTTCTACTGAGGTCATCTGAAGAATTGTTTCAAATGTGAAGCTGGCTCTTGATGGTTGTGCTCAGCTCTAGATGTCTCACCTAACATTGCTACTAACTTGAACAGACACTTCTAAAATATGGTGTTGAGTTATGGAGACACCTTGTAGTGTTTTATTTAGTTCTGGTTGCCTCATGTGGAGGGTTCTGTCCATTTCCCATAGTCTCTTTCGGGCTGATGTGTCCATTTTAAGATGGCTTATTTCAAGTATTTTGTACATTTGAAAAAACATCTGAAATGTTTGTTTAGTTCACAATACCACATCTGG
Source organism: Pleurodeles waltl (assembly GCF_031143425.1). NCBI lineage: Eukaryota > Metazoa > Chordata > Amphibia > Caudata > Salamandridae > Pleurodeles > Pleurodeles waltl. Next base: position 906,011,087 of record NC_090443.1, read on the forward strand.
AAAGTTGTATCAAAGAGTGGGAGAACTCATTGTGCCCTTTGCTTTGCTGTTTTATGCCGTCCTGAAGTTCACATCTGAAGTGCAACGTGTTTACGTTCACTTGCAGGTTACTTTTATGCAGTCTACTTTAAACCATTACATTAAACCCTTCCCAGGTCCTTAATACTACCATCGAAGTGCTCCCTCAAACAATAGGGTTGAGCTTGTCTGACAATATTAGACATGTTGAGCGTAGGACTCAATGATGAAGCATGCCACACATCTGTGTGGGTAAAAATCCTCATTAAAAAATAAGGACTATTTTATACATTTCTGCCAGGAAATAGGTTCAATGTAAGATATTCCCAACAGAGGGCCTCCCCCTTAATCATTTTTATAAGCTTTTTATTAAGTTGACGTGTCCTTCCTATAGTCTTCCTCTTCCCCCATTTTTATTTTGGCACTTTAAAATCCATCTAGAGGTTCCAGTGATGTTCGTGGGGATAATGGCAAAACTAGCACATGCTTGGGATGGGTGACATGGAGAGAGTGATAAAAGTGGAGTTTTAATTTTGGGATGTTGACAATAGGGCATTTGAATTGGTACCAAAATACACAAACTCAGAAGGAACATGATGAAGAACACATCAAGAAACAAGGTTGTAAGAGCCATAACGGAATTAGAATCACACAATCTTCGTTTCATGAGATTGCTGGGATTCTGGCAAGGAGGAACTTGGAGAATTTAACAAGGGTTAAAGCAAATGTGATGATAGAACACAGATGTGATGTGTGTCTTGGCATTATGCCTCTGCTCCTACATTCTGTTAGGAATTGCAGTGCAGGAAATGAGGGGCTTGCCTCAGTGAAATATGTTGAATTGTTACTAGTGTAATGTTATTACACTGTGGTACAATTCAGCAGCACCTGCAAACTGTATGTGTTTGTTTGGAGCAGCAGCCTGCAGACTGCTTTCTCATTTTGAATTTCTGCTGGGCCGAAAACAAAGGCCTGATTTAAAGGACTATCAGCCCTTCTTTTGTTCGAGTATCCTCATGGCTGGGAGCCATCTATAGCCTAACAGCTAGAAGCCAATGCCATGGAAAGAAACAATGGCACATATCTTAGCACTTCACAAGTACTAAAAAGAAACTATGATCTGCAGGCAGGTTTTTCACTTTTTTAAATCTCCCTGTGTAAGACAAGTGCATGCACTGTAAGAATGTCAGATGTATATGTACGTATGAGTACTTGCAATAAATATTGCTTTAAATGGCACTTACTAATTCATTTATTCATGTATCTCTTTAATAGCACTACTCCCACTGTAGGGTGTCAAGAGTGCTTTACACACAGATGGACAATAAATTATAAATCTGTGTAAATAAATGTACCAGAACTGTTACATAAGCTAATAAGGATTATAAGGTGTAAGAGACACATATCTTCCATACTTGCAGACATTTTATGTTAAGAGTGTATGGCCGATAAAAAAGACAAAGTTAGGATTTAAAATGTATTTATTGGGATTGTTTGCACAAACACGACTTTATTCCTACCCAAAGGAACCCTTCTATGCAAAGAATAGCAAAAGATGAGAGCAAAACAAGGATCTAAACCCATGGATTACAGTCTGCATTCAGCTCCTTGATGATTGCTCATAGCTTACTTTGCTATTTTTGAAGGACTGCAACTCACAAATTGGAAGGATCTCCGTGTCAAAAGCCATAGCTCACTTACCTATATACATAAAATAAAAATATGTGATCTGCATGTAAGGCGAGTTTCCCATAAAGAATCCCCTGGAATTCTCTTGCCATTATTATACACCTCCAAAAATTGGTGGGCACGCAAAGATCTGTGCAGCAGGTATCTCAACCCTACACAATATTTTAAAATGCAGTCTCTTTGTAAATAATGAGGTAAATTAGAACAGATTTACTGTCACATTTATCCTTGTTGCCAATTTATTTGCGGCCAATTCCCAAAAATTCCAAGTTCACTGTCGTGCAACTTTTCATGATGCCACCCATCGAGACAGCACCTCCTTTTCTTTGCCACACATTGATCCTCCTGTCAACAGTTTGATTACCTTAAGGGTTTACCCAACTTTGAGCAATCACTACCTCTGCTTTCTGGCATTTTTACAACCTCCAGATCACCCATTTTACCTCTTCTCGTATCATATGAGTTTGCACATACTCTGGTTGTGCAGCTTTATTTCCTGGCTATAGGCAAGGTCACAGACATTGTCTGATTCTGATGGGCAATACTCATTCTAACCCAAGGTGGACACATTTTAATGGATGGTTTTCTCTTTCTTAATAACTCAAAAGTAGTTAACACCAATTGTAGTGTGAGGTGTATATCTGAATGCTTCAATCCTTACCTTGATTTCTTCTTTCTAAACTTTCCCTAGATTTCTGGCTAATTCTATACTCTCTGTTGGAGTTCTATTAAATCTTTCAGTCATACAATTAGTTTTGAGATGATATAAGGAGGACTTCTTGTGCACAATGATCCTGTCATTCAAAAACAATCCCATCTTCTTTGAAGTCAATTGAACTATTATCTATTATTATTACTTTACTTTCTCTTTGAAAGACATCATCTAAAAATGTTATGCCTGTCCTGGTTCTGTCATTCATAATGATCACCTCAGGCCACCTAGAGTGCATACCTATTAAAATTAATAGGAACATTGCAGCAGAACCTTCTGGTAATGGCCCCAATATGCAAAAGATACTTCTCAAGGATTCGTAGGCAATTCTGTGCATACCACAGATGTTCTTGTTTTTCTTACCTTATCGCTCAAATAAGAATCAACAATATCTCTCACCTCTCTTTCAACTTGCAAGTTCATACCTAACAGTCAATAGTCATCCCCTAAACATTCTTTGATCTTAGAAATCCCTTGATGACCAACTATGAGATATGTTCTCAGTGTGCCTCTGGCACTAACCTAGACACCTGGTAAAGAAAGCCATTCTGTATAGAAAGTTAATGGTTGATATTTTTGCATGCCTTTAACTATTCATCTTCATTCATCCCTCTCCAACCATCCTGAATCAAACCATAATACTTCAACAAATGTGCATATTTATTTATATCATCCAGCTAGGTTTTCTCAGTATTAAATCCCTCAAAAATGGAATGCTTGTCCCCAATGTGGAGCATAGTCTTGCTCCAAATAAACTGTTCACATGAAGTGGCATAGGGTTACTGTGTTTTAAAAGGCTCCATTCACCAGCTAGTTTCAGGTGTTACATGAACTGTTTAAGTTACAATATCCACCCGTGTTTACCCACAAACATTCTAAAAAAGATGCAATGGAACAGTGCTGATGGTTCAGAGGCACAGTTAGACTGCTGACCCAGGATATCACACTCCCCTTCCTCCAAAACCCACTGAGCTCAACGTTTGACTGCCAAACCAGCTTTGGGTGCAAAGCCTTGACTTTTGCAAAGCTCTGCTCTCAGCATATCTTTTCTAGATGATCTTAGCACAGCTGAGGGCGAGGCCACTGAACTCTTGGGACAAGCCCTGAAAATGGCCAGGCTCTGGATTCAGTACATCAGCCAACTTACTCTAAGCTTATTGTGAATGCCACTGGTCCAGGCCTTTAAAAAACACCATGCTCTGGTAAGGAATAAAAACAGGGAAAATGCTCAGTTGACTGTACCAGTCAATATATCTGTAAAAAAGCAATAACTTACAGCGTCAAAGAAGTCATTGACAATGGTAAAGATGATGTAACATATGATATCAGATGATGTCATCAGTAGAATCACTGTAGTCTCATCTGAGACATCATAAGCAATGCACATGTAGAAGTTATTCTTAGGTAGCGAATCACAGTTGCCAATTTTCTTAAATATAACGACCCTTCAAACTAAGGCCCTCATTATGACAACGGCGGTATTGACCACCTACTGCAGCGGTGACGGCCGCCAAAAGACCATCACCGTGGCTACCTGCCGTCCGCCATATTATGACCATAGCCGGAATCCCGCGAGAAGGATGGCGGAACTCTGGCTGCGGCCATAGCGGCGGATTGCGCTGCTGCCAGCAGCAGCGCCACGCCAGTAGACCACTGCAGACCGTATCATCACACATGATACGGCCTGGGGGTGTTTTGCTGGCGGACGCTGCTGCTGGCAGCAGCACCCTGTCCCGTCTCCTGCCGGAGGACCCCCTACAATAAGGTAAGTCGGTGCTACGACAGGGGAGGGGGTGGGGTGTTGTGTGTATTGTATGTTTGTGTGTGCATGCATGCGGGTGTGTGGCGTGTGGAATGCGTGTGTGCATGCATGGTTGAGTGTGCGTGTATGTTGTGTTGTGTGAATTCGTGGGTGCTTGCATGTAAGTTTGTGTGAATGGATGTATACATGCATGGGTGAATGTGGGTATGAGTGTGTGTATGCATGTGTATGATGGTGTGTGAATGTGCATGTCTGTCGTGGGGGTGTCGGGAGTGGGAGGGGACGGTGGGGGAGGCATTTGGGGAGGGGACGGGGGAGACCCCTATTAGTGACAGGGAAGGGATTCCCTGTCACTGATACTGCCTACCGCCATAGTTTCTTGGCATAAACCATGGCGGTAGAAGGGGTCATAATCCCGCGGGTGGGACAATGACGACCGCCTGGCTGGAGACTGAAGTCTCCAGCCCGACGGCTGTTACCACCCTGGCGGACGGAGTGGTACATTGGCGGTTTGGCTTGAGCCAAACAGCCAATGTCATATTTTGGGGAGGAGTACCGCCAGCCTGTTGGCAGTACTTTTCTCCAAAATACCGCCGTCCGTCAGGGTCGTAATGAGGGCCTAAGTGTTTTATGAGACAATCTACATTTTTATGTAACCCATGTCACTCAGCTACAAGTATGATAACTTGCCTTTAACATTTTTTCCAGTTAAGATATGAATACAGTGAACATAAATAATTGAACTTCTACGTTAGACAACAGCAGACCCCATATTCCACGATGGGTGGAAGGCTCTCAGTGGGAATAACACTTGTTGCCACCATCCACTAGCCTAACCCTCGTTGAAGAAGCAGCAACAATGAAAGGATCTCTGTACTTTTGGCAGAGATACATCAGCAGCAGCACATACTACTTATGACAATCGGCAGAATGTCAAAGTGGGCAGAGAGTATCAGCTTGGGAAAATGCCTAATACAAATGTGCCCTACCTTTGTTTCCACAGTCATCTATGTGGGATTACAGCACTGGCAGAAGAAAGGGGGAGGGAGTTATAGGGGCGGGAGAAGGGTTGAAAACAGTGCCCGGAATTTTATTTGCATACTTCTGAGTTCCACAGATGCACAAGAGAATCTCTACCAGATTTACTGGTACATTGCTGGTGAGGTACTGGGACACTACAACTTTACTGACCAATGTTATTTCCAGCAAGTGATAAATACCGGAAGATGTCACAGGCGGGTGCAATAGCTGGTGCCATGCCATGCCTTAGACCTTGGGTAAAACAGGTCCCTTATCAAATATCTGTACACCTGGTTGACAGAGGATTTGCCTCTGCAACTTTCTTCCACCCATGCTTAATGCTTGGTGGTAAAATGCACAGCCTGAATAGACAGATGTCACATTTTACAATGTAAGCGTCCAAGATTCAAGAAATGGCTTAGAAACAGAAAATATTGGAGACCACAAACAGATACTTATGTAATATAATATAAAGGCACTGTTTTTCTTACATAAATATCATTTAATGCAAGTAGGTAAAAGATTGTTAGGATAACCTAAGCTGAGAAGAGACTTTCTTAAACTTTACCTCACAAGTGCACATGCCAGAAATAGGGAAAGCTCATACATTTCGGCACTTTACACATTAGCACTTTAATATAGTTAGTGTTACCCTGTCCTTAGTTCAAAGAAATGTGAGCTTAATAACTGACTAAGGAAAGAATGTAGGCCAATGCAGTATTGCACAGCTTTCTGTGGAAAAGGACACCAGCAAGGGAAGGGCAGCACCAGTTAGTAGCAGGCAGTAATCCCTGCGGCTCAAGCTGCAAATGTGCATGTTCTGCACAACATGCCTAGAGGCAATCCCAAGGCCTGAGACCTCAGAGTGACTCTACCTCCTTACAGACTGGTTGCATGTCTGACAGCTCTGCCTTAGCCCTGTATGGGATGGGAAATAGACAGGCTAGAGATACAGGGGAGACTCAGCATGGTCCTCCAAGGTCTGTCACATGTTTGGAGAATGCATTCCAATTCTCCCATGGAGAAATAAAGATGATTAGTGTAAGCAAATACTCATTTGTGCATGGTCACTCCCTCCTTTTGTCCTGGATTTTAATGCTGGTGTGTGGACTCTAAACACTGGGGTGCGCTGTCCAGTGCCAAGTGTATGTGCTCTGACCCCTTAAAAACATTTAGGATTGGCTCATCCTTGCTTAGCATATTTAACTTACCTGTACGTATTTATTATAAGGTACTCTCTGTACAGAGGGTATGCAAGTTAAATGTCACCAATGGACTGCAGCACTTAGGGGGTTATTCTAACTTTGGAGGAGTGTTAATCCGTCCCAAAAGTGACGGTAAAGTGACGGATATACCACCAGCCGTATTACGAGTTCCATAGGATATAATGGACTCGTAATACGGCTGGTGGTAAATCCGTCACTTTTCCGTCACTTTTGGGACGGATTAACACCTCCTCCAAAGTTAGAATAACCCCCTTAGTGTGCCACCACGAAAATGACAAATGAAAACATGACTCCAGGCCTGCCACTGCATCTTAAATTTTAAAATTGGTAAGACACCCCTAAGGTAGGCACTAAGTGCCCACAGGTCAGGGTGTGTAGTATTTCAAAAGTCTGACATGTTTTCTTACAGTGATAACTCCCCAAAGTCGTTCTTTACTGTGGCAAGGCTTGCTCCCCCATAGAATAGCACTGGATTACATTATAACACTCTATAATATATTACTTTGGTTTGGGAATAGCTACACCCATGAATCATGGACTGAAATTATTTGAAATCTGAAAGTAAATCTGTTGATAAAGTTGGGTTTTAAATTATTATTTTGAAAAGCCACTTTTATAAAGTGGGCATTTTCCTGCCTAAAGCTTTTTCCGAGATAATCCCCAGTTGTCACCTGACAGCCAGCTAGGAAGTGTGAATTGCTCTCAGGAAATGGAACAAAAGGGGCTTGGTTGGGGGGAAATGTGACCTCATCCTGGTGGGATGGCTTGGGGCATGTGCCCACCAACCGTACAAGCTTCAAAGAGGCAGTCCCTATCACATGCAACTCCCGCCTAGGCATACCCCTGATACTGTCCAAATAGCCAGAGTGACACTAACTCCAGTGGGGGAAAACCTGTCCCAGAACTGGTCTATAGGAGGAGGTCATCATTTCCCTAGACACACCTAAGGGGCTTGCTCAGAGCTCTGACTAAGATAGGAAAGACTGAGCACCTTCCACCTCAAAACCCCGACAGCAAAAATACGTGAGCATATAACGCCCAACTAATATATATTTTTCTAAAGCTTTGGTTGAAAGACCTTGATTTGAGAGATAAACAAATGTGGTCTGGGCACTGCAGCCTATCAAGACTAGAAGGAGACTAAAAGATTGGTAGAAGTTTGAAAGGGGGCCTACGATAGAGATCCTAAAGTAGGTATGGATTGCAAAGCGGACGGCTATAGCAGAAATTGCAAGTAGTGAATAAGCAGGGAGAGTGGCTAAACAGGTGTGACGGAACACCTTAGCTATGATAAATCGTCGGTCATGGGGAACAGGCAAACAGGATCTTAGTCTGACTAAGCAGAAAAGTAGAGGGTGTTTCAAGTGCTCTAGAAGTAAAGAATAGAAAAATGGCAGAGATCTGTGGACAGCAGAAAGATAGTGATGGTGTTTGCAAGCAACTGAGCAGGAACCTACGAAATGTTTTTCGGGGTATACTCTTGGAGCCAAACGTGATAATGGATTGCTCTGCCAGCTCCACCGCCACCACCTTAATGAGAACTGGGAACCTTACTGCATCTTTAAGTGAGGTTGACTCACTTCTCTAGCACTACTTAGTACATATCTACATCTGAGAGGGAAGACACTCACTACTGAAAAGAACATGTTTCACAGTAAGTTGAGACCGTCTGTCTCCAATGACCCACCAAAAAGTTGATGGTCTATTACTAATTATTTCAAAGCACATCTGATGTGTTAGGGATTGTCCTTCAAGGTGTGAACTGTGAACTTGCTGTAGATTTGCTGTCAACTTAGTGGCAGCAGCCTTATGATTGAGTAGAAGTTCACTGATCTTGAAGTCAGGAATGTGTAGAATAGACTTTACCCAAGTCCTGCAAAGGCATGCTTAAGAACAATATCAGAGTAAATACCTGAAATAACACATTGCCTTGAGAAGAAACAAGGTTCCAGTGTGATATGGCTACCTGAAAAGATGACACTACGGAGCAAGGTGCAAAGGAGATGTAGGGAAAAGGACTGAGGAGCATGGGAAGGGAAATATGTTTGTATTTAACTGCTAAGACTGAGTTTCTAGTCCTTCCACTGAGAGGGAGAAATGTTTCTAATCAACTGTGAATGAAAAGTCAAGACACAAGTGTATTCTAGGATACTCTGTGCCAGTGTGTTAAAGCTGGAATTATAACATTAGCCATTACACTGAAATGAGTATCAAAGAAAATACATAGGTGTTTTTTAATGTATGCTAGACAGGAAGTATGTGTTTAAGATACAACGAAAACCACAAACTACTCTTTCAGTGGTGTATCCAGCATACCATTAGTTCTGCAAGTTACATAAGGCAATGATAATAATAAGCCACCAAGTCAAATCAAATTGCAGGGTGTTTCCCCAAAATATATGGCTGTGATGTTACAGCGCTGTATGCTTCAGCTAGAAGGTAAAGGTGAGTTGCACAGCAATGAAAATGAAAAAGAGCGCAAAAAGAGGTTTAGTGCTATTTCCAGATACATGCATGCTACATGAAGAATGTATGAAATTACAAAAAATACGAACCACTTTTGAAATTAACATACTTTGATAATTAGGAACAGTTCACAGTATGCCACTGAGTGCTTAAGAATTGAAATCAACACGGTTACAAATCTGGAAAGTCCATAGCCATTCTACACACTTTCATTTATTGTCTGGACAATTAAAGTACAAATAATTCAAACACAACAAGATAATGAATAAAAAAAACATTTACATTAATTTCCCTCAGAAATGATCTAAAACTAGCAAGTTTAACATGAAGTCATTCATTGTAATTGAAGTAATATAACTGCCTGGTCCTAAGAAAGTTTTTTCAGGTATTAAACACATTGTAGAGAAAAGATTTTGACATGCCTTCCCCACTAATGCATCAAAACTTTCCCAGCAAACTGCGCTCATTCATAGCAGATGATGTATTACGGTTTCCCTGAACATTGAATGAGTGTTCTTTAAAACTAGAGTCCACTAATTTATAAGAAAAGGAAAAAAATTGAATAAAAGGATACGATGCATGTTTTAGTCTACTACAAACTTCAAATCTCGATGTGAAAACAATACTCGAGTCTACATGCAGTAAGTGGATATAACATGGAAAAAATGCACGGAATAAGCACAAGTTATATATAACCATAACAACGTTTTATTACCATTAAGACTAAACTTGTATTGAAAAGATTTTATATAACAAGACAAGAAAAGCAATAGCAAATTTAACTATCAACTAGATTATGCATAGCGAGTAACTGTTTCTAGTACCCAGGGAAGAGCATGACCCTTTTTAATTTAATTTTTAAATATATAACCATACAAAGCACAAACATACTAAAATTATCAGTGCACTGGACACGGGAGAGCACTCCCTCAGTCATTTTGTTCCCTTAGCTCTGTTTTCCCGCAATCTGAATAACATTGAAATAAAGACCCAGTTTTTTTTCGTTTTCTGCTGTGCAATAAGAAAAAATATTCACGACAAACATGACAATATCTCAAACAATATTTCTACACGAGTTACTTTGATACCTTTGTCACTTAAGTATCATAAGAAAACATTTTAGGACGTATACAAACAAAACTAGCAAAGTGTTACAACTTATAATAAATTAACAAAAAAAAAAATAACATTATATATATATATTTATATTATATATACACATACACACACAACAAAATGACACAATAATATGCTTCTTCCCATAGTTTAAGTAAACAAATAAGTAGACTAGCCAAACTAGCTATATTTGATTTTGGCCGTATGCATCACATTGGCAAGTAAATAAATAAGTGTTTCAAGCAACATAAACAGTTTACTAAATGTGCCAACACCGCCCAATTATATTGGTATGGGCTATAAAGTGAATTCAAAAATTCTTAACAAATTTAAAGCAAATGTATTTTTATCTAAACACAGTACATTTAACTATGATACTAAGATATGTAAATAATTCTGTAGCACCTACTGCTCAAACTAAGGAAGTTTTTGACCAAAACAAATTCATCTCTTAACCTTTGTTCTGCTTATATCCCGTACTGATGACTTAAAGAAAAATTGTCTTGCAACTTATCTCCTTGCTTTTGGGTTTGACTGTGGGGAACTGTGTGCCTGGGAAGAACACTCTCCCTTATTTAACATTTTTGTTTATTACATGCTATGAAAAGATACGAAGATCAACTGTTTGTAGCCCATCCTTCAAAAAACACTCTACTATTCCAATTTAAAACACACGTCTTGATCTCTAAAAAGTTACCAGTGCAGTATGAACATGACAAAGTTGTCAATTTCCCCTAAATTAGCCAGTCAAAATATTTTTTTTCTCAAATCCAGATTCTCTTGTAAAAATTCTTTATATTTTATAAAAATAGATTTTTCTTGAAACCCATTTTCAGCAAAGAGACCACCTCTTTGGCAACATTGTTAATTTTATTTAAATTGTTATGTCATCAGATATCCCCCTTTACCCCATTCCCGAACAGAAAGACTGTTTATTTCACATGATATAAAAGAAAAAAGGAAAAATAAAAACCTTTTGCAAAAGTATTATTTTTTTGCAATTTTTATTATTCCTCTTTCATTTAAAGTTGGGGGATTTACCAATCTGATTGGATCCATTTTTTGAAAAAAAAAGGAAAAAAAGAAAAAGAATTCTTTCTTTTAATCCCATTAGTTTGTAAAAATCTTTTTTTGTTTCTTCTTCAAATGAGCGAATGGTCATCTTAAAAAGATCCACCTTCAAGGAAGGTAGCAAAACTAGCTGGCCGGGTAAAAATCCCTGCACATTGTTATCTATGTATATTATATTCAACGACGACAGCTATGAAAGAACATTCAATGCATCAAAGGTTTTTTTCTAAGCATTATAAAATCCTTTCCTGGTTCACCACAGGATATCCAATGTTTTAATACTTAGGCAACACTGGCTTATAAAGTCCATGGTTGAATATAAGCCTTCAAAGTTTTTTTCGTTTAGTTTCTTTTTGTTCGTATATATTTATATATATATTAATAGGTAATGATATGAAATTCAGGATTTGTGAGTTTTGTTGGTTTTAAAGGAAACTTGCAGCACTCGGTCTCCCAGGCGATATCCATTAAGGCTGGCGATTGCCATAGCAGCTTCATCGTAGTTGGTCATGGTGACAAAGCCAAATCCTTTGCACTTGTTGGTGTTGAAGTCGCGTATTACTTTGACATTGTTGACTGCTCCAAAGGGGCCAAAGAGCTGCCACAACACACTTTCATCTGAGTCTGGAGAGAGGTTGTAGACAAAGATGCACCACCCAGTTCCAGTGTGGCCAGGGATATTCATTCCAACAAGACTGGTCATCCCGTCAATTGTGATTGGAGAAAACCTGTTCAAAGAAATCAAAAGGGTAGCTTCCATTATTTGCTGAAAAAGTAACAAAAATACACACAAAATTGCAACAAACATGATACTACTTTTTAAGTTCATGATCCACTGTAGATAATCAAAAGCAAAACAAAAACACCGGCTCCAGAAACTGTGTTGTGAAAATGTTAAAATCTTAATGTGAATGATTTTAATTAACCACAAACAATTTCAGATTTAATTGTACCTTGGCTAATAGAGAGTGGGACCACAGAGATGGCCTGTATTAAAATCTGTCAGAAATCCAGATTTCTGGAATGGCAAAGTGGTGGTGAGGGCTCGCATGTGAAGGGCAGTTCCACTGGTTTCAGACAGGATGGAAAAGTGTCTATTCCTACAAATTACACATCTCTATGTGGAACCGGTAAACAGGAGTCTCTTGGAGCAGTGATGGCTCCTCTGAGTCTTGTGAATGTAGGATCTGCTGCACAGGCATGAAGGGAAAGTACCAGTGAGTTTGTTGTGAGTTGAGCAGAGAACCAGGAGTCAGCCTACAAAACAATCCTTTGCCTGTGGTTTCAAGTATGCATCTCAGACTGGCAGCATCGCTGATTCAGTTCCGTTACTATGGCAGAATCTTGACCTGAAGGCATCTGTAATGAATTGTTCCTCACTAGGAATAAGAAAACTGTCGCTAGTGTTTTTCATTGTCTATGGAAAGTGGTGATGTGACTGTTAATTACAAGATTGTTAAGGATTCAAAAGATGGTTTATTGAGAAGAGGTAAAAGGGTAGCATACTTGAAGGCTTTGGGTATGTAATTGTTTAGGAAGGAGTTATGACTGTAGCCAGAGGTAAGGTCCTAAAGTCATATCTTTCTTTAGCTACAAGTATGCTAATTACATCACCAGGGTCCTGGAAAGGAAGAGGGCACTGGCAAGTGGCTTTCTAGTTCTGCAGTTGTGGGTCCAACAGAAGATGTGAGGGATGGTGTGGAGATTCAAACATGGAGAATGGTGTATGTTGGCCTGGACACATCGAACTGGGTGGCATTGTTACCAAGAACATGTTCAGTTCAGACCAGAGGTGGGGTAAATGGAGAATTTGCTGAACCCTAATGTGTGGAACATCTGGATGGGTCAGAGTAACATCTGGGTCATCAATACTTGTTGATTCTGGTTACAATTAGATCATTTTAGGTGTGAAAAGACATTTCTGTATAGGGTGAGACCCGTAAGTAGAGGGGCTAACAAATGGAGTGAATAGTTTGCAATAATACTTCAGGGTTGGGGTGGAGTCAAGGAAATATTTGCAGGCCTAGAGTGCACTGTCACACTTTATACATGATTATACAAGACGTTAGAGTGTGGGCTACAGATTTTAACATGATGGAGCTTGTCCTTCAAGGGAGGTTCAACCGTGGAGCTAGGTCTTTCTTGCAACACGTGTATTAAAGTTTCGAGGCATTGAAGAGCTTTAGGAATTTGGCATATGGGTGCAATGTTGGGGAGAAACGTTCAAGGTGCATGTTGTATGGCCATTATTGAATGTTAGGGTCAAGTGACCCTCAGTGAATGAGGCGTACAAATACCACTGCTGTCTGATTCATTTCCCTATGCAAGCATTGATTAATTGAGGAGACTTGGGAAGGTCTCAAGTCAAAAAATTTCATGTTACAGATGACACTTTTAGGCTTAACTCTTTGTAATCTTCCTACTCACATACGGCACCTCCTCTGTTTTGTAACGGGACACCTACATACTCCATATGCTTAATACCAAGGATGATAAGATTGTGTCTTGGAGGACCTCACAGGTCAAGAGAAAGAATAATCATATAGGCAAACTGGCAGAGGAGTGTGGTGCCAGGATGAAAGATTGCGCCAGTAAAGGGTTATCATTCATGTACTCTATAAAGATGTCCTACGTGGTAGAAGGAAGACACACCAATGCACATTCTGTGATGGAATGCTCTTTGCTGACCACAGACTGGAAAACATCTCCTTGACAACACATCAAGATCTACCATCAACCTAATCTGGTTGGCCCTGTATAATATCCTAAAGGATTTTTCATCTGCAATTCTGCAACTAACTCGAGGCCCCTCCTCTTATAAAATCTCTACCAGCCCCTCCTCTGGCTTACAGCTCATCCATACTCTTCTCACTTGCACAGTTATTCATGGTCACAAAGATGCATTTTCTGCTTCTGAACCTCTTTTCTATTGCTCATGCCTTTTCTTTATTCCAGCAGCTATGCCTCGACATAAATGTAAGCCCCTAGGTTCTTCTGTTTCCTTTTGAGTTGTTATACTTTACCTTTTCTAAATTCAATATAAAGTGTTCAACTAAAGCTATTTAACTATTTAACCAAGTCAAGAGCAATCAAATAATCTAGCAGTCCAAGAATGTAGAATATGATGCTGGCAACGATTCGTATTGTGTTGTCTAACAGTTGACAGTGATAATCTCTGTGCTCAAACAAACTGTAAAGTGAGATTGGCAATCATGAAAAAGAGAGAAGTTGTTTAAATAAGCCAAAAGTTAGGAGGAAAGTCTGCCTTTTCAAATAGTGTCCTGCGGGAGAGTAAATGGGTGATTTGGCAATGGTTGCTCAGCCCTGACTCTGCGATAGGATCCGCTGAGTATTTGTATAGATAAATGTAGTAGTAAGTTGCACAAACTTCAGCAAATGCTTCATGGCACTAAACAAATCACCATCCAAATAACAACATTCTGTTGACAAAGGAAGGGATATATTGTCATATTTTGCAATGCCTCTCAGTGAGGTTAGGCAAGTGGTCTTTGGGCGTCAAGATGTGTACTGTTTGTGAGATTTCAGGATGAAAATAAGGTCAACCGCAACTAGAATGGAGAGGGTGGTCAGGGTTGTGTGTGATTTTGCCTAATTTGTCTAACTGACCTGATACACTCAACAAAAGCAAATGCTATTAAATTGGCTCTGAATAAATTGTTAATGATAACATGTTTGTAACCGCTTTGAGAAAATTGTTATGCAGTTCATGGGAATTGAACAAAAGCAAAGCTATGAATATGAACAGTTTTGCACATCTACAAGTGCATGGGGGCAGGTACATTCTGACAACAATACAAAATTAGTTCAGAATTGTGCATCAGTACAGAAGGATAAATATTCACAGTACACTTCTGACAAATTATGAAAAACGACAGTACAATTTATTTGAAACAAAATTAAAGTAGATGTTTTTAATCAAATGAGAAAACTAAAGCAAATTTGAACACAGTCTACCAACAACTGTTAAACCCATAAAAACAAAAGCAAGGGAGACTGAGGTGCAAACAGTGGCACTGTTAGAATTGTTGTCATAAACTACAGAATCATAAAAGACAATGATGTCTTGTTATGGTTTCTAGCCAAAGGCTATTTATGAAAATTAAATTTCCCCACAGAACTCCTAAAACTATCAACTTTGTAATTAGTTGAATATTCTTTTAATAATACTGATTCTCATGAAAGTGCCCAGCAGCTAAATTCTTGCATTAAAAATGCAAAACAATTGCTTCCAAAGTGCTAGTGAAATGTTTTTATAAATGTCCCACTAATAACTGTTTCAGTTTTCAAAACTGGTTGAACAAATTCGTTTGTATATTAAAATGTTACTACAATTGTCAATGTTGCACCTTAATCGCCCCCCACCCACCCGAAGCTTACCAGTAAAGTATGAAAAAGATACATTTGTGTATTTGTCAAAGAAATAAAATCAAGTGGCGTTCAAACGTAAAATGGTAGAAAAACAAAAGAATTAGAGATTAAATCAAGACAGAATTAAAGAGAAAATGATATCCCCATTCTATGCCAATGCGGACATCTGGAAGTCTGCAGATTTCTAATTACCTTTTTACGCCATAAGCCATATTAAGCAAATTGTCCAGCCTGAAAAGAGAAGGAGGGTCTCTGGGTTAATGTCTCACAGATGGCAAGATCACTCGATGGAACTATCAACAAAAATGTACCATTTTAACAGAAGAGCTATTTCAACAACACTCCCGCATCAACGTCAGGCCCATTAGTCAGCACAGTGCTGCGTGGGCCTCCTTCTCAATTTTAAAAGGCGCTTAGTCAGTCATACCCAAATGAAGATTTCAAACAACTCACATAATCAGCCCTTCATTGTGAAAAGATATTCCCTCATAGATAATAGGAAGAGAATTGCTTTGGAGCTAAAATATTTAATCAGAAATCAGGAATTGAACACTTTAAATGACTACAGAAAGAAAGGTTTAATCACTTCCATGTTACAGAAATCAGATTTATTGTCTCTGAACTCTTGGCTTGATTGCATATAATTTATTGTTGACGGAAAGCCGACTTCCTGTGTCCCTTTAAAGAGGCCAGCTAGTAGGTATTGCCCCTTTGACTTTGTGGTACAGCAAAAGTGATACCAACTGGCGTTAAAGGAGCGGGAAAACGCTAGAAGAATCATTGCATTATGGCCCTCATTACGACCGCCCGCCAAGATCGGACCGCCGGGCGGCCGCCAATGCGGCCACACTCCCGCTGCGGCCATTTGGAGATCCCCGCTGGCCCAGCGGGGATATCGGCCGCAACACAGGAACCGCTTCCAAATGGAGCCGGCGGTGTTGCGGCTGTGCGACGGGTGCAGTTGCACCCGTCGCGCTTTTCTCTGTCTGCTATGCAGACAGTGAAAAGCTCCATGGGGCCCGCAGGGGCCCAGCGACTCCCCTTTCCACCAGCCTTTTCCTGGCGGTTTAAACCGCCAGGAAAAGGCTGGCGGGAGGGGGACTCGTAATCCCCTGGGCAGCGCTGCAAGCAGCGCTGCCCTGGAGGATTACAACCGCCGGGGCCATTGTGGTGGAAAACCGCCGGCCCCGGCGGTGCGACCGCGGCGTGACCAGGAAAGCACCGCCAGCCTGTTGGCGGTGCTTCCGTCAAAAAAGCCCTGGCGGTCCTAGACCGCCAGGGTTGTAATGAGGGCCTATGTTTCCCTGCAGAAGGGGCTTTACCTTGTAGACCCCAGTGCTCAGATCTTGGACTTTAATATGTAAAATGTGGCTGTCCATTGTAGTGCACCGCCACACATCACACAATGAATGCGCCCTGGAAATGTTAAGCTCCGTATTTACATATTAGCCTGCAACCGCTGACAGGAGGGCGTACGCACATATGCAGGGGGCCTGCCCACATTTGCTTTGCTACAAATCGTAAGAGTTGCTGCTGTTCCCATGCAGTACAGATAAAAGTTCAAACCCAACTTTTACACGGGCCTGAAGGCCTCACCAGGCGGAGGAAGGATGTTGTCACCAAGTGTTTAAGCACCTCCTTCACACAGCGCAGGCATCAATGGGTGGAAGATGGAGGCAGTGACAGACTCTCAAAGCATCACCTCCACAAGGAGCCCTCGAGGCATTGTTACAGCCTTCAGGTCTCCCTGTCAATGCAGGAAGACCAGTGGTTCTGGTCGGGCACTCTATCACTATGGTACAACCCAGTATGTAGTATCCACAAAACAGCAGTGTGCACCCAGCACCCCTTACTTAATCTGGACCCTCTTTGTAGAGAGAACACATGTCCATTCTCTAAAGTCAATGGTTCGGGCCATACCTATTTGCCTGCAGTGTCTAGGTTAGAAAACGGGAGTGGTTCTCTCATCGAATGATTCTGTTTGCAAAGGTTTGGAAGTGCAGATATTGAAGTCAGTGCCTGTCAATTACCACCGAATGGCTCGATCAGGCGCTTGAGGAAATGTCAATGTACACATTTCCAACAGGCCTGACCCTCCCTGGAAACTAGTGATATTTGCTGAATGAAAGTGAGACGAGCAATGAAAGAGCACCTTAAAACAATTTTTTTTCGAAAAATGTTTTTTCATTCCAACTTGTGCTTTGCTGGTATTACCAAATATTCTGTGACACTGCTGGAGCTTGTTATGCTGACCTGAATAACACATAAAAGAACAGTGGAGGATTCAGCTAATCAGATGGATTTTTGGAAGGACTCCACTTAAGTAAATGAAATGTAAGTAAAGAGGATTAACAACACCAATTATATTAATGATTTATATGGTGTACCCCACAGTTGTTGATTGATAGAAGAGCAGGCACTTTTGTTACCCAGCTCAGAGGTGATCTTTACAGTGACATGGGAGGATGATATACTTGGCCACTCCAGAGCTGAAGTTGTGACCAATGGGTCCTTGATTTATCAAAAAGAACTACCTCTCTGGTTTCCAAACAAAGCTAGGTGGTAAAGATCAGGCTGTTTTCCTAACACACAAAAAGTGCTGTGGTCGAGTCAGGAGAATGCTTGTAGTAGACTACCTGCAGACCTTAAGCCATCCACAGACAAAACTGGTGATGTGAAATGGTGTCTAAACCTTGGCGGATGCAAAGCTGATGGGTGCGACAAAGCAAGTAGTCTGCTAATTAGATGATGTGAGAGGGGCTAGTGCATGCCTTGTAACCATGAGCAACCACTAGGCCTCTTAAGGCGAAAGGCGGCAGTGGGAGAAGGAGATCTTGTAGTGTTCTTCTCATATTACCAAAAAGTAGGTGATGTCCATTATTCTAAAGCAATCATCTTATCAAG
Source organism: Pleurodeles waltl (assembly GCF_031143425.1). Classification (NCBI taxonomy): domain Eukaryota; kingdom Metazoa; phylum Chordata; class Amphibia; order Caudata; family Salamandridae; genus Pleurodeles; species Pleurodeles waltl. Next base: position 906,029,460 of record NC_090443.1, read on the forward strand.
AGGAACCAGAATTAGTCTACCCTTTTTATATGACACCGGCTCACACTATTGACTTTCATTCACGCTCAAATTAATTACAGATAGTTGTCACTAAGAGCCAGTTCTATCAAATTTCTATAGTACTGTGCAAGAGCAGCTTCGCCAAATGAACAAGTTAGGGAATAATTTGATTTGTCTGACTTGACAGAAAATGTGCTACCATCATCAGAACATGCAGCAGCCAGGCAAATGCCTGCCTCTTGCATTTTCACTGCTATCCGCCAGTGGGAAGGTGGCATATAGGAGCCAGGTGAGCTCAGTTTCTTCACCTGGCTGACCTCTATGTTCACTCTTTTTTGGCTCCTGGAAGCACCTGCAGATACATGAGCCTAATTGGATGTGTGGGGTTAGCTGCAGAGATGTGCCATAGCAGTGGAGCAACAGGTGCCCTTTCCTCCCTCCAAGCAGCACTGAATAGCTCTGTGCAAACTTCTGCGCACACATCTGAAAATACACAGGCCCCTATCTGCTTTGCTCATATGGCACCATGAATGTAGTTGCTCAGACCACAAACGTGCAGGCACAAACCATACAGGTATGTCCATAATTGCTTACGAATTTCAAGGGCGGCTTCTGCGCCAAGGCAGAGGAGCGTCACCCCACTGCTTTCAGCAGGTGAAGAAGAAATAAAATTATAATAACACATTGTTATTATCATTTTTTTTTTCAGCTGAGCCTGGGTGGGGAGAGAGGAGTGGTTTGTGCACCATAATTACATATCTGTCTGGCCGGCCGTGTTGGGCCAGCCAAACAGACATGCGCACTTTGCATAACTTCTCCCGGCTGTATTGCACAACTAGGAGGAGAAAGTGCACTGGGTGCCACTCCCTATGTGAGCGCCGAACCAGGCCGCTCATACCAATCACTGTGCTGCTGTCATGCTGGTGACAGCAGTGCGGTGATTGGCTGAGGGGAGTCTGATGTACACAAGCGGTGGAGATGAACCTTTCTCCGTACGAAACAGGTAAGAGTTTTTTTTCTTTTATTTATTTATTTCCTCCCCCCACCCCCTGATCAGTGGCAGCCGGCACTGGCAAATTTGCTCCTATCCTACTCTGAACATGGACACAATCAGGGAAAGATTCTGCAATACTCTGTTGATCAAAGTGCATGACCCCCAATGTGCTGTTCTGTACTCTCCTTGGCCACGCAGTGCTGCATACTATAAACAGCACCCCATTAGGGGCGTCTGTGATCACTTCCTTTACTGGTGGCTGACGCAGCAGTGCAGCGCTCTTTCAAAGCTACCTTTTGAGCTCCACTGTACCCAGCTGAACTCTGCACAGCAAGGTCTCCAGGTGCTCATGCTAGATTTCAGCTTTTAAGAGTCCCAAGACAGAATTAGGCACGAAGGATCTACATGTTGGCAATAAAGACGATAAAACCGATCCATGTTATATTTGGGTTTAAAGCCTTTCTGCAGCTCCCTTATGCCACTGAGATGGCATTATGGTTCTGTGCATGCCCAGAGTTCCTATGGAGTCTCTAGTAGAGGAAAATAGGTATTTGCTTGAGTTCAAAGGGGAATACGGTTCTCTCTTGCTCAAAGTATCAGTGGTGGAAAATTCCAGAGGTTAGAAGAGGATGGAGAGCGTCCGACCTCCCGCCCTCGCTTTCATATCCCTTATGATAATTGTAGTACTCGTGTCTGCCACAACCGTGGCAGGAAGCATTGCATTGAGGACACCAAGCACTATATTGTGCGATAAAGTATTATTTTTATACGTAAAGGACAAACATGCAACTTTTTCATATCAAAGCAAGACAATCAATCCTGCCTCCATAAAAATGCGGGACAATTAATTTAGATATAAAACAAAAACCAGTGGAGGCATGTTTAATTCTTATACTGCATAGCTACACTCAAAATTATTTTCTCAGCTTGAGCTCTTATTTTCAGATCTGAGAGGGCATGAGTTGCTACTGGAAAACCTATGTTGGTAATGACAAGCATCTGCACACACAACAGGCTCTGTTTCTCATTAAAAAATGTGCAGGATAAAGTAGCCCTTGCTGTACATTATAAGTATATTGCAAGTCAATGAGGAGTTCTGTGACCATGTAGAGAAACAAGGCTCTAGGCAGATTTCTTTATAAAGTCACGAAATTTTGAGGTAACTTGCAATATCCTTTTAATGTATGAGAGAGGATATTTTATTCCTTATAATACTTTGCAAACCATCGCCCTTCCCATAAACCACTTAAATAGTTGATATCTTTCTTCATTGCAGACAACAATAAAAGCAGAATCTGTGCTGAGAAATTTAACACACCAAAAAGCAGTTACTAATTTTTGCAAATAAATACAATAATCAGTTGAATGTAAAGCATGTTAAAAACATGCTGTGGCTCAGAATGTGCAGGATCATGCAAAGAGTCTACCTTTCTACCAATTACCTGCAGGGGAAAACATAATGTCACAAATATATGCTTTCAGATAGTTTTTGAAAAACAGATGAAAAACAATAGTCAGTTGCTGTTCACCTTGTTCAAACTGTGGCTGTAAATATGCTATGTGACCTGCCTTTTGCCCTGGTTTATAGCTCTGGCAGCAGGCACTGTGATGTCAAAACCGAAGTACCTTAAGTTTTTACAGTTGAGCAGCTATGCAATTTCGATATTACATACAACTAGAAAGCATGGACGGCAATTCACCGAAATGCCAGGGGTAGCAGAAGTGACATCACACGCCCTTTGAGCTCTACTCTCTCTCATATACACATACTCATACACAAATTCACACTTGCATCCACTCTCTCACATATACACTGACTCAGCCGCAAGCATGCACACAACATACATTTAAGAGCATTTTCTTTCTTACCTGCCATGGAACGGCATCTTCCAACTTACTGTACTCCACTTTTATTACACTGATCGTGAATAATACACTATTATTTCCTTTTAGTGTAGTAAAAAGTGACAGAAAAAACACAGAGTGGAGCCCCAACTGAGTCTATAAGGACGAGCTGCCACTGTGTTCCTGACACTGAATTTGCCATCTCAGAAGTCAGGCGTCGCAAAGGCCGTGCCAGGGGAAGCAGAGAGCGAGCCAGGGGTCGCACTGCAAGCCCTGGCGGCACCTAAATGACATCTATAGTAGAAAGGTCACAATTGGACTGTAATAAGGAAATTAGGGCCATATGTACGAAAGCTTTTTCCCATAGACACAGAATGAGTAAAATCCTTTCGTACATCTGGCCCTTAGAGACTGGCTTTTATACAGGGATTGTATGCCCCAATGTCTGTGTTATATATTTATATATCACACAAAGGAGCTCCCACCCTTTTCTGGTTCTTACCTGAATCTCTGGGCCTGGTGGTGCAGCGGGCCCGGGTAGCGTCTGTTGGGGGATTGGTACAGCTGCGAGAGGAGCGCTTGACTTGTTTTCTGGCTAGGGTTGTTGGCAAACTTCACAGTAATTGGTTCTGTAGCACCACTAGGCTTCTGACCATTAAGTCCCTTTATGGCTTCTTCTGCTTCTATCCTCTTATCAAAACGGATGAATCCCACTCCTCGTGACACACCTGAGGGTAGGAAAAAGGAAGCCTTCAGCACAGTTTCATGAAGGTACGACACAGGCTGCAAATCACAAAGGGAGGTCACTGGTGGTTGAAGGTGTACCTGTGGTACTTTCAATCAGCATCACTTCACTGAAGGATAGGTGGCACATGCGATAAAGTGATTTGCATTTAAAGGAATATCTAGTGGTAAAACATATTTTGGAATTCTTTTTTTCTAACGTTAGTCCTTGAAGTTGTGCATAGTTAATCAAGTGCATTTGTTTGAGTCTGAACTACATGCATTAAAGTACACAAATACATGCTAATGTATTTCTACTTATGCTACAACACATATATTGCTGTTCTATCAGAACACACAAAGGTGTGTGCTATAAGTAATATTTTTGAGCTATACATCTGTTTGTGTTGTAACCCAAATGTGTGCGTTTCACAAATGTTTGTGGACAGTAGTAGAGCCAGGGGTACGGTAACCTCCGTTTGTACAGTAAGGTAAATGCATTTTCTGGAGGACTTCAATGGGCAGTACCACAACACGTGTGTTTAAGGTAAAAAAAATATATTGTACAAAAAGAAATGTGTCCACACGGTACCACAACTCCTGTGTGCACAACAATAGAGATCCATGAACACTACTGCACGTGATACAATATTGTGGAATGACGCAAAACAATTCTGTGTATAGAAATACACATGTATTTACTGTCAAACGTGTCCTCAGTAACGAACAAATACACCTGCAAGAGTTAAATATTCATAAATAATTAAAGGTCCATAGAAATTCATGTTTTAAAAATAGAGATAGTATATGTTCGTCCCGCACATCATATAATCCAGAAGCAGATGGTCCTTCCCAGCCACGTTTAACTTCAAGAAACTCACCGGTAAACATCTCACAATATAATGTTGATAATCTTTACCTGTGATAAAAAAGGATCTCACGTAACTGTTTAGCGTGGCCTGTCGACAGCTGTTACTCCCTTCCAGCTACCATGGTTTGCACCAACACCTGACGTCGGCATGAGCGCCATTTTAGACGACGCCACTATGTCCTCACAAAGTTTCCCTGTGAAGAGCCGATACAACATAGCGACACACACAAAGGGAGCTGGAAAACCCTGAAGAGAGTGGGTTTCTAGCTGGTGTTCGGAGGCTCCGTACAGCCGACGTCAATCAAGGGTTTTATAACCTCCCCAGGAAGCAGACGACAGCATAAGAAGTAATTGTTATTTGTGGGAGGGTCGGTCCTGGCAGTGCGAGATTTATCTAAATCTGGCCTCCTCTAATTTGAGAGTGCCCGAATCAGATATTTCGACTTTAACAAACTAATTACTCAGAATGGCTGGCTACACTGGACATTGCTTCAGCAAGAATAGCAGCTATGACTAGTAACCTCGCAACCACAAATCTGAAATGTGTAAAAAAAATGTTGCCAACTGCATCAAACCAAGAGACCTTTTGTAGTGACCCGCCAAGAGATTTCACAAAATGGTGGTGGGCTTGTGGTAAATGCTAGCTCAGATTAGGGTAGCTGGATGCAGGCAGGACCGACCATTCTGATCACGTAGATGCAGATGGCCCACTTATGTGGAATGCCAAACCACACACCCAGCCCCTGGACAGCTTACACTTTGCTCTGTGAGGTTCAAGAATCTATGTGGGGCCTGCAGAGCAAACTCCACGGGTGTAAAATGTCACCTCAACAGGAAAATAAGACTGAATGATTCGGAGGTGCTCCTGCTCACCTCCATACCTTAGTTTGATGCATTAGGAAAAAGGGTCTTTAGGGTCCAGGCCCTGCTGGCCTGGGACAAACTCCCTGTTGGCCTGAGATAGCTGAATAGCTGCCTTCTCTCTTGCCCCTTCACCACCCCTTTACTGCATGCACAGCACTTCAGTGTGCTAAGTAAGAGTCGTCATGTTCTCGATTAACATTGGGAGCATTAACGAACCATATGCCTAGGTACGTAACTCCTGATTACTAGATTGTTAACCTGTTAAAAGGATGATGGACAGAGTGCTGAAACTTTTCAAAAATTCACCCCCAGTCGCAGATCTGGGTTTAATCCATTGTTCTTTTGCTCACCACGCCACCTCAGTTCGGACCCAGCCATATGCAAATCAGTCTTCACCCTGCTCCCTATGGGAACGGTCCAGTCCGAACTTCCAGGCAAGGTCCTCCCTTGACGGAATCAAGCATCCTGGGACTGGTTTCAGGGTATCACCCCTCATCGGCCAGTCTAGCCTGAATCCAGTAGCACACAGAGCCAAGTATGGCTATACCCTGGCCACTTAGAGTGGCTTAAGCAACAAAAAAGGATGATGGACAAAAACTTTCCAAACACTAACCCCCAGTCACAGATCTGGGTTTAATCCATTGTCCTTTTGCGCACAATGCCACCCCAGTTTGGACCCAGCCAACTGTGCTGTTATTCCTGCCATACTGTACATGCCAAAAACATCACTGGTGCTCAAATGTACTGCAAATCGACAGTGCTTGTCCAGCACAAATGCTCAGTTCCAGCTAGGATACTACGGCATTTGGTTAAACTTTGCTGCTTCTCCCTTGAGTGAACATTGAATCAATAGGCTACGTGCTTGTTCCTGATCCTCTCTTTGATTTAGATTCAGCATCCAGCAACTCCTCTGTTGACTGTGTCCTGGCAGTGTAAATAATGGAGCTGAATTGTGGGGTCACACCACCAAAACACAGATCGAGCTGGATGCTTTAGCCGAGCTGAGGTGCGGGGAGGGTGGACGTGGGTAGATGGCTGCTGTGAGCTGCGTGCCCGTAGGAGCTACCGAAGAGCATGGTTCTACCTCTGAGATGTTGGGTATCAGACATATGTGCAATGAAAAAATGAGACAGGAGCATCCCAAAGTGTTATTTTCTAGTGTGTCCTTCTGTACTTTTGCACATGTGCCTTTGCCAGCATCCACAGTAACATGATACGCTACAACTTCTTAAAACACTGAAATCTGACAGAAGCAAAGATTGTGAGACAAAAATGGTGGTGAGGGCATTGAACAATTAAAGTATTGCTTGCTATGGATATTTAAATACTATCCCTGGGATGTTTTATAAAGCTCATTGCTTCTTTAAAGGAGTAGCTTGTGGTGAGTGTGAGAGTTAACAACAGGCTCATATTTCCCAGGTTTGCCCTTTCTTTGGGATTTGCCATTATCTATAGAAAGACTATAAACAAAATAAAACACAGCTGGATTGAAAAGTTACCTAAAACACTTTCTCCTTGCCAAGCTGTGCAGTTAGCGCTCCATCTTCGCCTTTATCTTCCACACAGAGGAGAGTAAGTGCAAGAGAGCCTGAAGCAATAAGCCTCCCTTGTGGGAGAAGCTCCCCATAACATCTGCCAGTAGTCTAAAACCGAATATGGTACTCCGCAGGTAGCACCCTGAAGACAACCTGCGCAGATCATCTGGCCCCATCTCTGCCTGTTGTAAGGCTGTGGGTATTGTGCTATGGATGATTAAGATGCCCCTGAGCAGGCCACTATTAATAATTATGCAGATGTGCAATCAACTCAAGCTGCTGACACTGCTACCCGTGGTACACCTCGCTGGGACATGTCTTTGTGGAAACTTCATACGAGTGCCTACTTTTCTCATTGCAGCAGTTTAAAGATTAGAAGGAAAAAATTAAACTGAGGATGACATGCAGGTAACATATACAGAGGTGGGTCTAGTGTGCACACAGTTACTGGACTCAATGCATGTACATATGATGGTTTCTGGTACAAACAACAGAGTGGTGTAATTACCCCATGTAGACATTGGAGGTCACTACGCATTATGTGCACCTTAAAAATAAAACATGTTATGAATTCCCACAGAAGCATCTCTGGCAGGACATGTGACAGAGTGGGATGGTGTCTGTAAGGGATACTACCAGAGGTACTCCTGCCCAACCTTAAAGCTACACCCAGAGCACAGCAATGCTTGGTTTTTCCATTATGTTTCATAACTAGAGAGAGACAATTACAGGTTTTAAACATGAGACATTCCAAAATACAGAAATCAAACTGTCTGACCTGTTACTTGATCGACCAGAATTCGTGAGGTGATGATACGTCCATATTGAGAAAATAACTGCTCAAGTTCCTTCTGGGTCATTGTTTTTGGAAGGCCGCTTACGTATAGGTTAGCATCCCGGATTGAGGCGGAGCTGGGACGAGCATATGATACCTGGAGGAATGGAAAGGAGAGTCACTCTTCAGACATCCTGAAAATTCTCAAAATCACCAAGAGGGCAGAGATATTGTCTCTGCTCTAAGAATTTGCAACTGTGTTATGAATTCATAAAAGTAAACTTTTGATTACATTTTTCCTTCGTAACTATGCATTTTTTATCCACTCCCCCATACTCACGTCAAATCTTTACTTGAGTATCCATGTTATTATCTACTGTGCTAAAGTGCCCCAGTAGTACTGTTCAGTAGATTTAGATAACCTGATCTGAAGGCACCCCATACAAGCACACTCCTGCATATTAGCGTTTGCAGCCTAGGGAAGATGCTATACATAAACAATACAGTCTGCAAAAAACAGGAACTATTTAAGTGTCAATGCAGACCATTAATGTAGCACTCACTACAGAGGTAGACACATGAACATGCTAGATACGGATATTCTGTATACATTATAGTGGTTCATGGTTTCCTTGTTATGAAACAATGATCACTATTTCGCTGTCTTCTGGTGCTCTTAGGTCTCAGCACCTGGTCAAGGCTGTCTCAATGGATGGTGCTCCTGAAAGGGGGTTTGGTCTTAAGTCCTTCCACCACAACTCATACTTGTGTATTATTAAACTTAATCTTGTATTGCTGGTGGAATCTTGCTGCTGTTTATTCCTGTTACCGTTTTACAGGTTTCAATACTCCCAATATATGTGTCCTCTTGAGGAGATTGTGTGCTTTTGCTCTTCTCCCTGTTCTACTGGCAGGTATCTGTAGTTTGTGGTTTTGCTCTTTGGTTACTACACAGGGAGCCAAATGTACAAAGCTATTTAGCATTTCTTAACAGTCCGAATCGCCGTTAAGAAATGCTAAATGGGTTTTTCAGTTGTACAAAGCCCATTAGGGAATCGCAAATTGCAATTTCTCCCCACTAGAAATCGCAGTCTGTGATTCTCTAAATAGGAAATTGCATATAGGAATTACTAATTTGCGATTCCTAATCAGATGAACAAAACATTTCCTAAATGAGAATTAGGCATTTAGGAAATGCAATTACCATCACAAGTGAAGGTAACCATGTGTAATTTTTAAATTCCAAAGATGATTTTTTTTTAAGTGCAATAGAGCACACACATGCCCCTTGGGCATATGTGTGCTCTACATGTGCACCACTATTTGTGGGGTGCATTACGGGGGGGCCTTTTGCCCATAGCCATCCTTGGTTTTGCATTTCCAAAATAGCAATTTCCTTGTAGGAAATTGCTATTTGGAAATGCAAAACCGACCCATTGTCACAAATGGCATGGGACTTCTAAATTGCGATTTCCTAATAGCAATTCCTACTTTGTAGGAATCACTATTAGTAAATTGGTATTTTGATACATATCATTTTGCATTTCCTAAATAGCGATTTCTATGTAATCACTATTTAGGAAATGCTAAATTGCATCTATAGCCATCTTTCCTTTCTTGCGACTTTCCACATAAGAATGAAGATCGCTTGTCTGCCCCACTGGGCCGTAGTGACGTAGGTTTCACTTGGTTCCGTATTGGTACTGTGTATCCAATCCTTTTCGTGGACTCTCCTGTAGCTTGGGGCCAGATGCACAAACATTGGGAATACCAATTTCCTAATTGTGATTCTCTCTGAATAGCAATTAGGAGATCGGTATTCCTAATGTATGAAACTCTTCTGAGTTTCATTAGCGATTAGCAAACAGACCTACCTTATGCATATTAATGAGGTAGGTTGTACTATGAGACCCAATAGGAATCGCAGCCATCACAGTGATGGTGACCTGCTGAGGTCAGCAGACCACCATGTCTGTGATTGCTTTTTAATAAAGCAACCTTTTTGTTTTTTTAAATGCAGCATGTTTTCCTTAAAAGAAAACAGGATGTGTTAAAAAAGAAAAAATTAAGCTTGCAATTTCATTTTTTAAGAGTAGGACCACTGCCTATACCGGGTTTCAATTTTTATTTTCCTGTTATCTGCATTGTTCCTGTTCACAAAGTTATAATTACAGCCGACATATGCCCTCAGTCCACTATTAAAGGATTTATGGAGAACTGCTTTTGCACAGATTCCAGGGTTGCAGGGATGATTTAAAATGGTATAAATAAGAGCACTGCTCTTGGCTGAAGGCAATGCCTTGTAAGCAGCAGTCTGCAAGTGCTAACATGAATCATCAGGCAGGGGACTAAACAGATAAAAAGACAAGGGGCATTTGCACAATGCTTTAACTGGGTAGCTAGGAATAATAAAGACACATTTTAATAACAAGAAAAGCCAAGGCCACTTAAAGTCAACTAGAAAGAGTATTTAATAATTGTGACATGCCACCTTGACTGACAGGCAGATGACCGTTCAAGTAACAAAAATTAAACTGTTTTGCCGTCCCTCCGCCTTGAACTACTTTTTTTTCTGAGAGTTCTCTTAATATGTTGCCTCTTTACAAATATGCAATGATGAGGATGTATATTAGTTCTAGATCCAGGAATGCAAGGATTTTGAACTGTGCTGCAGGCAGTAGATCTGTTCTTTTGCACTTCCCACTGCCACTGGTGTTGTTAGCCCAACAAAGTAGACTATGAAGGACTACCAACATCATATGGACGGTGTCCATTTTTTTTTTAAGAGTCAAGGCTTCTTCAAACTCCAACATAAACACAGTAGAGAAAAGCAGAGCGATGGGCTCATTTGTTCACTGGATTTGTTGAATCAGAGTCTTCACCTTGCTAAGCATTTGTAAAAATATTGGATGAGAAATTAGACAGTATTAAGGTGTTACAGGGCTGATTACCACCTCAACAAACATCTCCTCAAGGATTGCTCACAGAGATGTTCAGGATAACGTTGGGATAGTGCCAACATCAGTTTAGGATAGGAAACGGGATGCATGCGTTCCCGTATCTGAATTAATTAAATTGCACCATTATAAACTTGAAGAGCTACATTTTGCATTTTTATCTACTGGTGGGCGCATGTATACCCAATTCATGGTTTACCACAACACTTAACAAAAAAAAAAGAAAACAAAGAAAAAAAACGGAAACACATCATTTACAAAATAAGTGTTATCTTGACAACCTCTGCGCTCTGAATCAGAAGCAATTTTGAGAGCTAAGCACAGCCCATGAAATAGACGATCACCATGGTGATGTGTGTGTCTTCACTACTAAACATGCATGATATTGCAAAAATAATTTTAGAACATGGTTGCATTACTTTGCTACCCGTGAATGCCAGCCAAGTGAGCAAACAACATACACAAAATGTATGAGGATGGGAAGCTCCAGGGCGCAGCCCTGCCTCCTGTGAGGTGCCACTTACTGCCCCTGCTACAATTCCTCTTAGTGTACATGAAAACACAGGTTTGGTGTTTTCATGCACACTGTCAGTGCGCAGGTTGTCCCTCCCGGCCTCGCCTCAAGGCTCCCGGTGACAGGAGAAGGAGAGGGCTAAGGCGCGACCAAAACACTGCACTCCGTAGGTGAATGTCTGGATTGCGCAGGAGGGAATGTTTGAGAGGGAGAGGAAATACTGTTGCACTAGGGACCAGTCAGTGAGTGTGAAAGTGTGCCTCTGTGAGTGAGTGAGAATCTGTATGAGTACATGTGGGTGTAATAGTGAGTGGGAGGATGAATGAGTAATTGAGAGTGTGAATGAGTAAGGGAGAACTCAATATAATACTGGGCTTATGGTGGCACTCAAGATAACTTGTTGCCGCTAAAAAAAAAGAACAGGTGTCAGAGCACTCATGATATTCCTAATTAGGAGTTATTGATGTATCCAGTCTTCTTAGTCAATCAATCACCGACTCATGTTCATCTCAGAGTCCAGATTTTATTCTCAATGTCTGGAACTCTCCATAAGTATAGTACAGAACAGCCAACACGTGTTTCATCCCATGAGAAGTTAATCTCTTAAGGACTTCATCAGGGCTTTCGCTGTGTGAGTAAATTTGAAAATGTGAATTCGGGTTCCGGTGCTGCCAGCATCGAACATGATCCCATAAAATATTTGAGCAAATTTATCGGATGCTGAGTGGTAGGAGCCTTCATCTTCAGTGCCAAGGCCAGTGCCCCGGCGCCACGTTAAATATGCTATGTATGTTACGATAAACGCACAGAAGATAAACGCCCACGTCAGCTTTGAGATCTTCATGGTTTCAACTTTTTAAATAAGCTGGATGGCTTCACGTCAGAGAACATATCCTTTTGAAAAAAGGCTTTAGGCACTCAGATAGCCTCTGCATTTTCATCTACCATAGTGAAGGCTGAACGGTACATTCGGAAAAGTAACCCGCACTGATAGACAAGTTAAAGGGACTCAGCTAAAAGGAAAGTAAACCGTTGCAGAGTGTGAATGAGTAAGGGAGAACAGAGTGATTGTAAAATACAGTTTGTGTGTTTTGTCATTGTGAGTCTGCCGCGGGCCATGGCATACTCAATATAATACTGGGCTTATGGTGGCACTCAAGATAACTTGTTGCCGCTAGCATACTGGAAATAATCCTTGGCACAAAGAAGAATATTTATGGCAAAATGCAGGCCGTGACATACTGGAAGTAATTCTGGGCACAAGCGCACCTGTGGAAAAAAAGCTGCAGCGTGCACATTGGATGAGGTTCTTGGCTTGGGGGCATCCATGGCAAAATGCTGACCCTGAAATACTGGAAGTAATACCTGACATAAGGGTACACCAACACATAATGCTGTTGCTGGCATAATGGAGGTAACTGTTTGTCTCAGAGAGGGCAGTCTTGGCATATTGGGGGTTAAGAAGGGGGTTGGGGAACCAAACCATTATATAATGGTGGTCCTGAAATAGTGGAGGTACTTGTTGACCTGCAGCCCACCCATGTTTTATGGGTACTATCATTGGCAACATTCTGGTACTGGAATCCTATATGTAATTTTTTAATTAAGGGGGGACACCTAACAAAATGCTTCCATTTTCTTACGATAATGGCATTACTCCTAGTCCTACTCCCTCGCCTTCCTTTTAACCAATGAGGCCTCCTGCCTCCCCCCTAGACCCTCCCTTCCCCTTTCAAATCCCCCCCCACCCTTATCCCCTCCTGTACAAAAACCAAGCCCAAGCCGCAACTCGGACAGTCCGTACCGGGAGGGTGGGAGGGAACGGAAAAGGAAGGCGAGGGAGTAGGACTAGGAGTAATGCCATTATCGTAAGAAAATGGAAGCATTACCTCCCGTCCCTCCCTCGCCTTCCTTTTAACCAATGAGACATAGCAAGAAAAACACACAGGAGACGGACATCGAGTTGCAAGACCCTTAGTTAATATCCTGCACCAAGAACATCCCAAACATTATCTCATAGAGGATAAGACCCGGTGACCAAACACCGACTCCAAACCACCCAAGTCCGATAGCCTATAATGACGCACAAACGCCGAAGGAGAAGCCCAAGTGGCGGCCCTGCAAATCTCCACCACTGAAGTCCCCTGAAGCTCTGCCACCGTCGCCGTCATGCCTCTGGAAGACCTCCCCTGAATCCCTAGAGGAGGAACCACCTCTTTCAAGGAATAGGCCAACAGAATCAAAGATCGAACCCACCGACTCAAGGAAGCCGTGGAAGGTTTCTCACCTTAGCGCGCCGGACCAAAAGTAACAAACAGTGAATCCCCTGTACGAAAAGGAGCCACCACCCGCAGATACTCCAACAAAACCCTACGTACATCCAACAAATGCAAACGGACCTCCTCCCCAGATGAGGGATCCGGACAAAATGAAGGAAGGATGACCGCCTGCCTGGAATGGAACGAAGAATTGACTTTTGGAATAAAGGAAGGCACCGGAACCAGAACCACCCTATCGGGAAAAATCTTACAAAAAGGGAAAGGAACATGCCAATGCCCCCAATTCCCCCAACCGACGAGCCGAAGTAATGGCGACCAAAAAGAACGTCTTCAAAGATAGACGTCGCAAATCATAGTCCCCCAATGGGTCAAAAGGGGCCCCCGTCAACACATCCAAAACCAAGGACAGATCCCATGAGGGAAAAGAACGTACCGGGCGAGGAAATAAATTAATATGCCCCTGAAAAAATCCAGGCATCAATCGCCCTTCAACTTGAAGATTACGCCATGGTCCCTAAATGCCTGAATAGCCGCCCACTGTACCCGAAGAGAAGCCACTGACAATCCTAAACGAGCACCGTCCTGCAGGAACTGCATCACCTCAAAGAGAGAAGCGCAGGAAGGATCCGACTCACGACTTAAGCACCAAGACGAAAACACCTTCCACTGTCTACCATAAGAAAGCAAAGTTGAACGTCTCCATGAAGCCAGCAAGGTAGACCTCAAAGCCACTGGCACCTAACAGAAACGTGAATAGTTGAAACGGAGGGAACGCATATAAAAGGCCCTGCGGCCAAGGGCATGACATCCCGTCCACCTCCCATGCTTGGGGACACCGAAACCGGGAGCAGAAGCACTCCACTATCGCATTCTCTACTGACGCAAACACATCCAGCACTGGAAGACCCCAAAGCCGAACCAGATGCCGAAACAGAGACCTCCGGAGAGAGAAAAGTTGAGAGGAAGGAATCACTCTGCTCAGTAGATCCGCCCGAACATTTACCACTCTCGCCGAATGACATAAGCCTCGGCCACTAAGTCGTCTGTGCGAACCAGAACCGCCAACCCCCTCAGGGAATCCTGGAAATGGACCCGAGCCAGGAATATAGCCCGCAATTCTCGCCAAATAGATGACCGACTCGCCTCCCGAGGGGACCAAAACCCCCGAATCTGAGCTGACCCCATCCATGCCCCCCAACCGGAGAGGCTGGCATCCGTCGTCACCACCACGGGTCTCAGAGGTGACAAAGACACCCCTACCCTCAGGTGGTCTGCATCCAACCACCATTGCAACTCTCTGTGAATCAATCCGGACCCTGGAACCCCGTCCTTCAGAGAACCGGACCCTGGATCCCACCTACTCAAGAACCACGTCATCAAGCACAGGGGATGGAAACGTGCCCAAGAACCCAAAATATCACTAACGCCAAATGTGCAGTCGCAACCATAGAAGAGCTCGGGGATCAGACAGTAACCATACCTTCTTTACCAAAGCCTGGAGAGCATCCAACCTCTTTTCGGACACAGTCACCAACCCTGGAATAGGCTGAAACCGAGCCCCTAGAAAAACCAGATCCTGGGACGGCACAAAGTCTGATTACACCCAATTGATCAAAAACCCGTGTTATTGCAGGACCCCCAGAACTTGGGCCACCTGCCTCTGCAAAAGGTCTCGTGAATGGGCATGAATCAAAATGTCGACTAGATAAGGGTGCAGAAACACCCCTTCTGAATGAAGCAAAGCCACTAGAGGAGCCAGCATATTCCTGAAAATTCGGGGAGAAGATTTCAGACCGAAAGGCAGAACGCAAAACTGGAAATGATCCTGCCCCACAGCAAACCTCAGGAACTTTTGAGAGGACCATGCCCCCCGGTACGTGTGGGTAAGCATCCGGCAGATCCAGTGACACCAGAAAATCCCCTTGCCTGACCAATGGAAAAATAGTCCGAATGGACAGCATGCGGAAATGCACTGTCCTGATCCAGGTATTCACCTCCTTCAGATTGAGCACTGGTTGAAAATCCCCCTGAAACTTTCCGCACAAGAAACAAGACCGCATAAGTGCCCTGACCTCGGTCGTCTAGCGGAACATGGGAAATGGCCCCCATGACCAGTAAGTCCCGCACTCCGTCCAATAATGCTCCACTCCAAGACCCCTCTGAAGGCAGAGGTGTGGGATGCACCCCGGAATCTGGAGGAACCGCCACAAAATCTATGACATAACCATTGGTCACCATGTCTAGTACCCAATGATCGGTTACACTGTCCTCCCAAGCTGAAAAAAAGTGACACAGTCATCCCCCAACCGGCCCGCTGCCAGGCCCACAGCGAATGCCAGGACCCCTTCTTGAAACCACCCCGGGTCTCAGGAGTAGACTTCTTAGGTGAAAAACGCGGATGAAAACGCCGTCTCCTAAACGAAAAGGATTTAGCAACCCTAGTAGGAGAAGATCTGGAATGCTTCTTCCACCCTTTACCCGAAGAAGAAACCCCTTTATAAGGTAAGGCATGCTTCCGCTCCTTAAACGCCTTGGAAAGTATGGATGGTAATAGTTCTCCAAACAAGTTACAACCCTCAAACGGCAGTCTCAACAAGGCCGCCGTTTCCCCTGGATCAGCCTCCCATGAACGCAACCAGAGGGACCTACGAGCCCCAATCAAAGACCCAGATGCCAGAGCCGAAGTACGGACTATATCTGAAGACACATCCGCCAATAATCTGGCCAGCTGTTCCATACCAGCCAGGAGCTCCGAACACTCCGCCCCTTCCTGTACAGCCACCGCCAGTTTATCAAAGCTTTGAACCAATGATTGTGACGCATAAGCAGAATAAATCCCTGCCTTCAGCGCCAGATTCTCCGCCGCAAAAGCCCTCTTAAGACCTGAATCCACTTTACGGTCTGTGGCATACGTAGGCACACAATCCTCCGGATTGACTGCCGTTTTGCCAATTAGAGTAGCCAGAATAGAGTCCAGGCGTATTGAAGGAGGAAAAACCCCCTCACCCTCAAGTAAGTAAAGTTTCTGAAGGAATCGTGGAACCTGAGCCTTCTCCACATCCTTCCACTCACGAAACACCATATCCTTCACAGGTCCCTGGAAAGGCATGGCAAACATAAAAGGCGTCTGATATTTGAGGAAATAAATGAGACTCTGAGTTTGTAGGTTGAAACACAGGGAAACCTAAACTGTCCCGAACATGTGTCATCACTTCCCACATTACCTCTTCTGGAAACCTATTTCCCCCCAGATGACGTTGATGGGGCCTCATCCTCACTCTCCGATGAGGATTTCCTTGCCGCTACCGATGAGTGCGCACGCTTAGACTGATCAGTCCTGGCCACGCCAGCTTGCAGTGCCCTGGTGACAGCCATTTCACCCATATCCTGCACTTCCTCACTAGACATGAGGGGAGTACCCCTGCCAGGTACCTGTGGGTTCTCAGGAAGAGCAATGCTACCCTCCCCTCCCACCTCCGAGGAGGAAGAAGAGACAACCACGTCTCTTTGCTGGAGCTTTAGGCATGGTAACCAAAATAACACTGCCTTTCATTCCAAAACACTACCCTACATATAGGACCCTGGTCCACCCTAACAGGGCTCCACCAAACCCTAAAAAGGTCACAATCCTTGTAAAAATCCAAAAAACCACGGGCAGAACGCCCGTCCTACCTGACCAGCATCCAAAAATTGAAGTTCCTCGGTCCTCGCGGCTCCGCGGCGCGGAAACCCGGAAACTAACGCCCCAGCCACAGAGGGCCGGCTGACCCCGTCAGCCGGCCCCCAGTACACGCCTCTCGAGCAGCCATGCCGTTCGCTCAAGACGTGACCCAGCCGTAGCACTCCTCGCGGAGCACCGCGTCCCGAGGAGTGCCTCCATCGACGACCTCCAGGCCCCGCCGTGCAGGTAAGAAAGGGAAAGAAAACCGTCTAGCGTGGGCTAGACAAAAGAACAGGAGGGGATAAGGGTGGGGGGGGTTTTTGAAAGGGGAAGGGAGGGTCTAGGGGGGAGGCAGGAGGCCTCATTGGTTAAAAGGAAGGCGAGGGAGGGACGGGAGGTAATGCTGCAATAGACACAATGATGGTAATCTTTAACATATGGGGAACACTCAAGGCAAAGTTTGAAAAATTAGGTGAGCTCCTGGCACGTATTACACCCCACCAATTTCAAACATCCCCGGCGGCCACTGGCATGAATAAAACGAGGTTGTCAGATATAATGGTGACTCGCTTTTTACAGGGAGTGCAGAATTATTAGGCAAGTTGTATTTTTGAGGATTAATTTTATTATTGAACAACAACCATGTTCTCAATGAACCCAAAAAACTCATTAATATCAAAAGTGAATATTTTTGGAAGTAGTTTTTAGTTTGTTTTTAGTTTTAGCTATGTTAGGGGGATATCTGTGTGTGCAGGTGACTATCACTGTGCATAATTATTAGGCAACTTAACAAAAAAAAAATATATACCCATTTCAATTATTTATCATTACCAGTGAAACCAATATAACATCTCAACATTCACAAATATACATTTCTGACATTCAAAAACAAAACAAAAACAAATCAGTGACCAATATAGCCACCTTTCTTTGCAAGGACACTCAAAAGCATGCCATCCATGGATTCTGTCAGTGTTTTGATCTGTTCACCATCAACATTGCGTGCAGCAACAACCACAGCCTCCCAGACACTGTTCAGAGAGGTGTACTGTTTTCCCTCCTTGTAAATCTCACATTTGATGATGGACCACAGGTTCTCAATGGGGTTCAGATCAGGTGAACAAGGAGGCCATGTCATTAGATTTCCTTCTTTTATACCCTTTCTTGCCAGCCACGCTGTGGAGTACTTGGACGCGTGTGATGGAGCATTGTCCTGCATGAAAATCATGTTTTTCTTGAAGGATGCAGACTTCTTCCTGTACCACTGCTTGAAGAAGGTGTCTTCCAGGAACTGGCAGTAGGACTGGGAGTTGAGCTTGACTCCATCCTCAACCCGAAAAGGCCCCACAAGCTCATCTTTGATGATACCAGCCCAAACCAGTACTCCACCTCCAAATTGCTGGCGTCTGAGTCGGACTGGAGCTCTCTGCCCTTTACCAATCCAGCCACGGGCCCATCCATCTGGCCCATCAAGACTCACTCTCATTTCATCAGTCCATAAAACCTTAGAAAAATCAGTCTTGAGATATTTCTTGGCCCAGTCTTGACATTTCAGCTTGTGTGTCTTGTTCAGTGGTGGTCGTCTTTCAGCCTTTCTTACCTTGGCCATGTCTCTGAGTATTGCACACCTTGTGCTTTTGGGCACTCCAGTGATGTTGCAGCTCTGAAATATGGCCAAACTGGTGGCAAGTGGCATCGTGGCAGCTGCACGCTTGACTTTTCTCAGTTCATGGGCAGTTATTTTGCGCCTTGGTTTTTCCACACGCTTCTTGCGACCCTGTTGACTATTTTGAATGAAACGCTTGATTGTTCGATGATCACGCTTCAGAAGCTTTGCAATTTTAAGAGTGCTGCATCCCTCTGCAAGATATCTCACTATTTTTGACTTTTCTGAGCCTGTCAAGTCCTTCTTTTGACCCATTTTGCCAAAGGAAAGGAAGTTGCCTAATAATTATGCACACCTGATATAGGGTGTTGATGTCATTAGACCACACCCCTTCTCATTACAGAGATGCACATCACCTAATATGCTTAATTGGTAGTAGGCTTTCGAGCCTATACAGCTTGGAGTAAGACAACATGCATAAAGAGGATGATGTGGTCAAAATACTCATTTGCCTAATAATTCTGCACTCCCTGTAAGTATTTTCACGTTTTTTTTTTTTTAAAGAAAGCTAGCTCAGCTGAGAAACCTATTTTGATTCATGCATCAACTAGCGACAAACCTAACGCCTACAAGCTAACTGGGACGCTCTTAAAGGGGCAATGTCTGCCTCCGTTTAGTAGCAGCTCTGAAAGAGAGTCCTGCAATGGATGCCTTTCCCATGCACGCCTAGAACCTCATCGCCGATGCGCTTGTTCTAACATGCTAATCAGAGAAGTCTAAAGGAGGGAGGCGGGACTTGGGGAAGATGCAACAGCAGAACCATGAAATCGGATGTACTGCAGAGCGCACAACAGTTCTCTCCGTTTTGACGCCTATAAATAGATGTCGTCGCAACATGGAAAAGGATGTGAACGGCTAACACGTTTGCTTCCATGGACCTGTGTGCCGCAGGTGCTCAACTCGTGTCTGCACTGTCCTCTCACAAGGGCCTACTAGAGGCATGGAAGTCGGGGGTGTTTGTACCAGAGGACACGAGATCCGGACCCTCGACAAGAACAGGCCCCCTGGTTAAGTCCAGATGCAGCACGGCAGTCAGTCACAGAGCTAAGGAGTGCCCCCGTGATTCTTGGTAGACCAGGTGTACAGACATAGCACACCCTGATAATGGCTGTGTGACTTCGCCTGTAAACCGGATGATATCATGGGAAGGCATCTGTGCGATCACACTTGAGCTGCAGGGGATTCTGCAGTGGCAGGCAGGGGGTGGAGGGACAGAACTCAGGTGACGGCCCTTCTAGTGCCACACACCAACATTTCACGCTTTCTAGGCCTCTGATGAGGTGCATGTAAACCAGGCTTGTCCAATGTGGGTGCAGGAGGGCCATGTCTATGGCCGATTTTCTGGAATATCCACATAAATAAAGTTAAACAGAATCATAGCGATCTGAACTAATTTACATGGTCAGTGGTTATGCAGAAACCAGGCATGGATTCTTCTGTCTTAGACCTACACTGGACACCTCGATAAAAATGCACTGACTTACTGCTGCATAAGTCATTTTGGTCAGTAAGCACCAACGTCTCAATCCATGTGTTGAAAATAGCACAATGTATAATAAAAACGTGAGTTTGAAAAGAGAAATTACTCCCTTGAGATGCACCGAAGCAAAGCAGTTGTGTATCAGAAGTTGCAGTAAATTAATCCCATCAACAGATTTGCACACTGCTACATCCTCATCCCAGCTATGTATGCCCTTAGCAGGAATAAAACTGTGATACATTTTTTTGCCTTTAGGACAGTGAGATTAGTGGGGCTATTTTAAAAAGCTTGATCAAAATCTAGCGATTAAAAAAAAATCTAAGGTATTAAAGCACCCAAAAAAGCCCTTGCATGGTAAACTGATTGCAGAATAAAGTTTCCGAATGAAAACTAACCCAATCCGTATCAGCTGAAGGAATATTGCACTTAAAGTGATGACCTAATACCAGGTCATTACAAACACTGTTTACAGTCTTGAACTTTTCACCAACAGATCAATGATTTCAGGTGTGTTAACCTAATTAGTTCAATGGAAGCAAAACAAGACTACAATACCCAGTATGCATTATGATGTCACAAAAGTCCAGCACTTGAAACAGTGTACATAACGTCCTGGAAGCAAGTGGTCACCCTAATTATACTTGCATGCTATGATCGCTCACATAGGATCCGAAAACAACTTCTATTCCATTGTGCTACTTAGGTCCAGCCAGTGCGTGTCCTCTTCCAGGACACAGGCTGCTCAGAAGCAACATGCTTATCTGATGCCTAAGTGGCAGTCCAGGAGACAAGTGAGAGGGAGCAGGGGATAGAAAACTCCAGGCCCCAGAGGTCTGAGGTGCAGAAAAAAGAGTCAGCGGCAGAGAAGTGTGTGTGTTGTAAACAAAGACATGGCCGATCCCTTAATCGAGGTTTTAAAAATATATTTTTGCATTTGTGGTGTGTATGTGTACTTAGGTTCTCTGCCCACACTGTAGATGGTTATCCTATTAAATGGGTGAAAAAAAAAGCTCGGCCAGGCGAAAAACCCGCTTCCTCAAATTAAGTCATCAGAGATACTACAATGTTATTGTCTGAGGAGTACACACAATAATCAATTGGAGCTGTGCTGATGAATCCGTGTAGAACCGCGGCTGAACACAAGCTCGTGTGAGATTCTGCATCCTGCGTCAAGACCCTTCTGTCTTCAAAGAAAGACTCATGTTCTATGGATCCAATGCGTATTAGAACATCAAAGTTCAAGCAAGATGATAGGATGTGCTGGTGTAGATCAGCGGTACGTCAAGGAGGGAGGAGGCACGATTCAGAAGATCAAGAGACGCGCCACCGGGTGGTGTTGGCAAGCCTGACCGCTGATCTCGTAATCAATGCGGTTCATGGCAGGGAACTTGTTGGTTAGAAGTGCCGTAAAACTTCCTTCCGTTCATTCAGTTTCGGTAATTTCTCGCAATTTAACCATAAAGTGATCATTTGTTCCAAGAAAGAGTAATGCAAAGAACATCTTTCAATAAGTTGGGGCATGTCCCGCTTTAAACTTGATTCTTCAGATATCACTTTCCATTGGGATTCACCTTTCTTAGGCAGGCCAAAAACATTCTCGTTACCAAGGGCCGATCCTATACCGCTTGAAAACGCTAGACGGAAGTAGCTCTCCCTCCAAAATACAAGTTCGAATTGTGTTTTATGTCAAGTCCTGTCAAAACGGTAATAAACTGTTTGCACTTCAAGAAATTTTATTACACTGGTGAAAAGAAATGGGGCTTTCACGTATCCTAATTTTCAGTCTCCTGAGGTAATTTATGTCAACATAGCAAGTTATGCTGTTGGACCTGTTTAACGCACGATCCTGAAAGAATAAAGGTACATAAACCCTCTAGCAAGTGACCTAATATGTAGAGGGACGCGTGCTACGATGTGGTCAAATATAATTCCTTCTTAGAGATTGGTACACGGATCAAAAAGATGGAACCCTTTTATATTTTTGGGCTTGTCCCCTGTGTTATAAAAGCCCTTATTACACTGATGCACACAGGTGACTTCTTCCAAAATGTCTCCCATTACTAGTATATATATTTGTTATGGAAAGCTGGGGCATTCATACCGTTTCCTCCATCTTACTGTACAGGAGTTTGTAATGTGCTGGAATGTCTGTGAGCGATGCTGCACACGTGTCTATGCACATTCTGTGCACATCATTTCTACAAGAAGAATTGACAGGACATTCTCATTATATATAATCAGTTGCCAAATGACTAAAAAGCCCTTCAACTTTCTAGACACATGATACTATTTGCAAACTATGATTAGTCGAACTCCGTGCCTGTGGGCAAACCTCCCCTTGGAGGCACAAATGATGCCTTCGGCTTTGAAAATATGTGGTCAGCAATGCTTCGATGATACTACAAACACAGATGGCCAAACGGACGTGCACAGGAAAGGAAAATGGCTTTGCTCCGCTCTGTAAGTCCTAGGATCTGGTGATTTGCCTCACAAGCTTTCAAAAATGCATTACCTAAAAAAGCGAAGCAGGCAGACGATGGACCTACTTTCACTTGTGGGAACAGCATTGAGGAGGGCGGGGGAGCTAATATCTATGGGGTAATACGCCATTCCCACTCAGAGAGAGCCAGTCACTGCCTCGGCCCTCTGGACTACTTTGTGCGAGGGCACTCTCTGCCCTGCCATCACCGGAAGTGGAGGATGTCTGTGTTATCCAGGTCTCTAGCACACTTCTCACTCACTGCAGCTACCCATCGATTCCATGTAACCTCACGCAGCGGGCACGCTGGCTACTATAGTGAGTTGGTATTACTGCACTGTCCCCTGTTCTGGAGCTGCACCAACTAAATACCACACCTTCTGTTATTTGCCTTTTTTACTGGGTGAGGTATTGCCTCTCTAAATTATGGGCCACTCGCAATAGGGTGCCAATAAACGGATTAAAGGTAGTTTACCGCACCAGTGTGGCATTCAAAGATCGACCACAAGGCTATAATGAGATTAAACCATGTTTTTCATCAAAGGCTTCCAGACTAGAGGAATGTAGGAACCATTTTTTGAAAATAAAGATGAGCAAAGGTTTTACCAGCCCGCTTCTAAATGACGGGGTTTATCACTTCTTAATCCCACTCTGAGCGGTGTGCATCTGAACCCGACCAGGAATTCCTCAGAGCCACGATTCCCGCCATAACACCGGGAGGCGAGTCTAATTAAAATCTCCTGGTAATGAGTTTATTATTACTGGATGCCTGAAGCGAAGACCTTCCCCTAGTCCTTATCAGGCTAATAGCAGTCCCAGTTATGAAAGATTTAATTGCTGCAATAAACCTATAAATCCTTTCTAATATTAAAATGATGAAAGTCGGGGCTTCGTGTGCTCCCGGTTCAGTGGCAAAATTTAAGACCTTAAATAAGGAGTAAAGCCAGTAGTGCCAGCTGCGGGTGACCCCGGAGTCTAGTGAACTCTTTCAAGGTGGCATCAACGAGTCAGTGGCCAGGCTCTTAGAAGAGATCTGCATTTATACATGCCATGGATACAGTACTACATGTGTGTCATTGTCTTGGCATTCCAATTCTGTACTGAACTGTCTTTATTGCCTGTAGGGGAGTATCCCACCCTGCTGTGTCTGGTTCCGGTATATAAACCCAGAAATAATTAAATAAGTAAAATGAAACATAGTTAAGGTTTCATGCCCCTGACAAGGCTCCAAAGAGCACTAGCGGACGATTAAGGAAGAACGCTAAATAGCAGTGTGACCAATGGGGGTGGAGTTTTGGTGTCGTGTGTGATGACCTGAGTGGTGGTTTCCCGTTGACATCAGCAGATGCGCCTAGGCGGGTGGAGTGAGGAGTAAAGGATAGGAAGCATGGCCAGCCTTCGAAGGGGGCGTGTTGTGCTTTGACTGCATCTGAACAATAACACAAACTACACAGCAAGAAGCTGGGCATCTTTAGGGAGGAAGATACTACTTGCCAAAGTACTCTTGCAACATGCCCAAGATGCCAAACGACCAGCAAGATTTGCATAGCGAGATTTCATCAGCTTCATTATCTATCCACTATGCATTATCAATAGGTTGTAACTGAAATCCATACGAGCAGCGACTCAGGAGCCTCACCTCTGTCTGTGGCCCTGCACGTTAGTCCTTTAACAACTTAAAATGACCCAAATCACATTTCATGTGCTTTTGCTGACAGCTCTGGCTTATTCAGCTGTTCCAGGGAATGAAGATTCATGCTTATGGGTTAAATTCAATTGGGATTGTTGATAACATGTTGGCAGAAATGAAATTTGAATGGTTGTAAACATTTGCCTTTAACTAGCCACTGTGAAAATGTATTAACAGGAACAATACCTGGTAGTCATCTACATTGTGTTACCTGTTCCTGCCTGAAAAGTTCAGGAAAGAAAGTAATCAGCAGGCTAATTACGACACAAGAACTAGTACGTCATGATCTTCAGGGGACCGGACCTCAGTCGGCAGCCTACTGGTGGTCCCGCTCTCTTCCTCAGACTGTCTGTTGAGCCAACAATTTCATCTAAGCAACCAGCAAAGGTGAAGGCCAAAATCACCTTACAATTGAAAAAAAGAGTGGCAAGTGAACCTCAAACCACTCTCACACGATTTGGAAATGCACCAATGCAATGCAGATTTGGGAGAAGATAAGGGGAAAGCTTGTCGTTTAAGCACCAAGGAACCAGAAACCAAAGTGTCATGCATGGTAGACGAGAAGGGCTACAAGAAGGTCAAGCTTCCTTTTTTAAGCTTCCAGTTCCCAGAAACCTGAGTTCCATTCGCTGTGGATGTTGACATACGAGTACAAAAACACTAGCAGAGGTAGCTCCTAGAAGCATAGACCTCAAAGCCTAGCTCCTAGCTGCCACGGCGAGAGCTGGCTTCCAGCACATTTCAGATGAAGTTAACCAGTTCTGGTGCAGTTGACCAAGTCATATGGTAACTAATCTACACTGTGTGGCCCTTTAAACATTTGGTGTCAGGAAAATTATTGTCAGTGTTGTTAAGTTCTTCCCTCAGCAAAAACGATTCCCCTTTTCCTTGTACCCATGTTGGTTACAGCAGCGTCCTCACTCCTGGTGGCTCTTGCGGAGGCTGTTCTTAGAACTAGCTTCTTCAAGTTTAACTGCCACTCAAGATGGTGACCACAAATCTTTGTGAGGTCAGCGCTCTAGTGTTTCTACCTTAGTCTCGTGCTGAAGCTTCCCTCCAGCTGTTTCTCTCTGGGAGCTATGCACTTCAACTGTCATCCTGAGGAGAATGAGCAGTGTTCCTGAGGCGCTTCCTTTCACAGAAAATTCTTCCAGTTTTGAGTAATAAATTATTTTTCTTGTTACGTTGTGCACAACAGCTTCTGGAGAAGCTGAATTTCTTCCTTCTTCCAACAACTGGCTATCGGCTTTCTGAGGAGAATTTGTTTTGGCATAACAGAACTTCAAGCAACTGCAGTAAGGAATCCTTTTGTATGATTTCCAGACTTGCCAATATATATATGTGTACATATCTGTTCAAAAACTCTTCGCCTTGCAGACTTGCCAGTATTAGAGACACACCTCAGTGCTCAGACTAATTCCTAGAGACTGTGATTGAGAAAACAACCTTGAGAAGGAGTTTTCGTTTCCTATAAAAGACATTAGTAGATTGTATATTTGTGAACCTTTGAACTGTTCTCCAGAGAACCTTGGATACCTCTGACTCCTGGAGAAAAGAAGATATTAAGTTCACATTGTTCTCTTAGAGAGAGGTTAGTCTCTCAAAAGATCCAGGTTAGGAGAACAATAGAATTGGGTGAATGTGAATGGCTGAACAGTTGAATGCGCAGTAGAAATTTACTTATCTATGCTCTTATCACCGACTGCAGGTCCTTCCTTTAAAGAAATCCCAATAAGAAGAAAGGTGCAAGTTGCAGAAGCACACACTGAATATCCTATCTTCAAGTGGGAAACACAGGCTGGACCTGGATATGGAGGCGGTCTCTTTTTCTATTCCCATTCCCCTTTCCCCTTAGCGGATGCAGGGTTCAGATAATCAGTAAAGTCTGAGCACGCATCTGTTGGCGGGAGTTGAGTAAAAGGCATCTGCTCCCGTGGAAGTTTGATTTAATGGGTAATCTCCTGACAACTGGTAATGGATTCTGGGATCCAAAATTTCCTAAACCGGTAGTGGCGAGTTCCAATTCCATTGAACATGCCTCGACAGTGACAGATCACATCCTAAAAGATGCACCTTTCAAGAAGCACCATGCCCAGCTCCAATTTTTTTGTCCAGCTATATTCACTTCAACAAGGGCTTCCTCTAAACCGATCTGATGTTGTAGAACTTTCTTTGACCTAACTTTAGTATCATCACCCTCTAAACTAGTTTAAGCTGCTTCAAGTTTACAAGCTATAGACTGACAGCAGGAAGCTATTAAAAGAACATGTCAATCACACATCCTGCTAGGGATGCTGAAACTCCTGTAAAGGGTTTTCCTGCACCTTGTGTCTCAGGCTTTAACAATGTGCTGGCATTCTGACAACTGATGTTGGCGACACCATCACAACTACAAGAAATCTTCTAATCGTAAGTGGCAGCCTGTCCCCAGAAGCGGTCTGCTAAAAAAAAAAAAAAAAAAAAAAAAAAAAGATGACGTACCGGTTTTCCCAATTCCATTGACACACAATGGACCCACGTTGCTTCAACAACAGTACTTGGCCTCCTTGATTTTAATGACAAACACGTCAATTTTCACGTGTTACCTTGTTCAACTTTTAAGTGATAGCCAGTTCGTTTTGATTATTGCTATAGAGCCTTAACTTTTTTCCTTATGTTATGCTTGCTATATAGCAAAAAAGCCTGTAGAATTCTAAGCAATTATCACCATTACCCATTGCAATGGTACTCAATGGATCTGAAAGGGAAATTTCAGAGGATGCTGCTGAAATGCAAACCTAAGGTAACTCAGAGATTAAGGGTGCTTTATTTGCGGCAACTGGAAAAAAGACAAATCTGCTCCTTTAAGGGAAGTATATTTACTCTATTATTTCTGCAAATAGATAAAACTAACAATTAGGAACATCAGAGAAGCTCACAGCCAAGGAATCCCTCAATTAAATAAGACATTATTTGGATATGGGATATCAACAAGGAGTAATGGGTTGTCATAGTAACTAGTTACAAGTAGCTGAATATTTTAACTGCATTGCTTTCTTATTGAGCCACTGCTAATGCACACAAGGATGCTGTGATCTTTGTTTATGGCTTCCAGGTATATTTTGCTTTCTACTCCTTCACTTACCAATCACTAAGAATCATCTGTGCTTGCTGTAGCAGTCTTCCATTACAGTACTCTTTTATTCTCCACTGCTGAGAGGCTCTTCCGCACATCCACTATCCTTACTGTAAATTAATTTTTTTGTTCCATGTCTTCAGAATCTAGTTCTATTCAGTCTGAAGTACATGTTCGCTGCACGCAATATTGTAGAGGTATTTCAATGTCTTTATTTTATCCCCATGTGACATTCAGTTCTTCAATGACTTCATGGTTATGTCCTGGTTTGTCCTTTCTTGTCCACAGCATTTGAGAATGCTATTTATTTCTGAAGCACGTCCAAGTGGTGTTCTTTGGCACTTTAACTCATCACATTTATAAAACACCACCTCAATCCGTTTCTTCCTCCTGGTTTGCCCACTGCTGTTTCACACAAACAAATTAAATACCAGACAAGAACCACCAGGCTCATTTACTCCTCTTCTGCTTCGCCTTTACACACCTTTCTAATCCACCAGCTTCACACCTTAACCTGTTCCATGCTGAGGATGGCAAGCCGTCCTCAGTCACGGTACTAGTGTGCCAGGGAAAGCTCCAAGCTGTCCTCCAACACGAGGCAGGAAATCCCTCTGGTGTGTGCACCAGAGGAATTTCCTCCAACTGAAAATAGCCTTGGGAGCTGGGGAAGAGCTTCCCCAGCACCCAAGACTATTTCATTTTTTTCACAGAAATGATGATCGGAGCAAATACGATAACAAAAATTTCAATTGTAGGGGCGAGAGCTGCCCAGCACGTGAGTCTGCCCCCAGGGGGTAGATGGGGGCAATCACCTCCATCTGCCCCCCAGAAAGCCCACAAAATACCAGGGATTACTTAATTTTTTAATTCTAGGGGTGGGACTATGTCCCCACCTGCCGCAAAAAAGGGAAAGTCTTTCTGTCCCCCAAGGGCACATGGGGACATTTACCCCCATATCCATCCAGGGTGGATGGGCGGGCAGAAAGCCCACATGATACCAGGGATTACTCTTCTTAATTTTAGGTGTGGGGGCTGTTCAGCATGGGCATAGACATGCCCCCCACAACTCCTTCAAAATGGGGAAACAGTCTCAGTCTTTCTGCCACCCCCACCCCCATCCGGGGGGAACATGAGGGCAATTACTCCATTTACCCCTCCGCCCCAAGGGACAGGGGCAGAAAGCCCATTAGACACCAACAATTAGTTCATTTTTTTTTTTTTTATAGAGGTGGGGGGCTGACTAACATGGGCATACCTATTCCCTACACCCATAAAAATTGGGAAAAAGATGGGGTAATTACTCTTGATCTGCCCCAAAGGGAGTGGGGGCAGAAATCCCACTGTATGGCAGCAGTGTATATTTTTAATAAAATAATGGTGTGGGTCTTTCCCAACATAACATCAGGCCCCATCCTCATCTCTAAACCCTGAACAGAATTTCTGCTCCCCTGCAGACTAAAGGATCTCATCCCAAAGGCAAGCAAGAGGAATTTGATTATTTTGGATGTAGTTGTTTTACAAACTGGCCAGGAGAGTTTGGCTAAGTCCTAGTATCATCCCACTTGCATTGGTGAAAAGCTGAATTTGTTTGGGCTTGGGTAGGCTGCCACCTGGAAAAACCTATCACACCTAGACAGTTCTGAAAACTAGACATCTGGGGAAGTCCAGGGTGGTGTGCTTTGCATGCATCCCACGCCATTTTCTTACCCACAATGATCTGCGAACTCAAATGCTCACTAAAAACAAACATTTTCCTCACATACTTGATGAAAACTTCTGGAAACTGCAGGAATCCACAAAATTACTATCACTCAGCATTGACCTACCTCGGCCGATAAAAACGCTGCACCACTTGAGTGGTTAGGCCTAGTGTCAGTGACAGGAACACATCAAACAGAGGTCGATCATTGTACTTGGTTTGATCTGTTTCTGTCACTGGCAGTAGGCCCAGCCACACAAGTGGCACAGTGACATCCTGCTCGCCTTATTAAATGTGGATTATAGACTGAAACACTTGTAATAACATGGACAGGATATCTGTCATGTTTGTGACGGAGTACCCATCATCTAAACTCTAAATCAGGGCCTAAGTCTCACATAACTCTTCTCTATCCCTCCAGAATTCTCTGTCCTGAGACATCATCAGGAGCTAGTCGCCCCATTGACCCCCCTCTGCTCCCCTTTATTTGAGAGACACAAATATAGGACCTTTACTTATATGAAGTCTATGGGAATTTCACAAAATATCTTTAACACCTCTTCCCTTTCCACCAATAGGATTGACTCCTGCACTGCGCTCTGACCCAAAAATGATTTATTGCAAAATGGCACATGCCTAGCTTTGGCGTTAGAACATAAACATGGTAGGGCAAAACGTGGGAATAAAATCCTCAAAGACTTGAGGCTAGTGAAACCTTTATGAGCTTTAAAGGCATGAAGACAGAAACTGCTTAAGGTACTGGCATGAGTAGCAAGATGGCCACAGATGTTTCTACCTGAAAATCTAAATTATGAGTCCACCTTTGGAACCAGCCCCTTTGGAGACTATTTTATCTATGTGCTAAACATGACACTATTTGAATAATGCCCTTTTTATT
The DNA here is from genome assembly GCF_031143425.1 of Pleurodeles waltl. Taxonomy (NCBI): domain Eukaryota; kingdom Metazoa; phylum Chordata; class Amphibia; order Caudata; family Salamandridae; genus Pleurodeles; species Pleurodeles waltl. Next base: position 906,059,505 of record NC_090443.1, read on the forward strand.
AATCTGAGTTTTAGTATTTCTGCATTAATTTTGGGTTGGTTATAGAATGTCTACATACTATTAGCTGTGATGTTGCTCCGGCCTTGCAAATAATATAATTTATATATGTATTATTGTTTGCAGTACCTACAGAGGGGGCCCTCAGCATTTATTTCCGTATCACAAGATTTGAACAATACAAAGATTAGTGCAGACAGCATGCAGTGAAACTCTTAACTCCAAGGGCATACTTAGTAGTGTTTATCAGATGTAGTGAAATACTTCAGTTACAGGTTTTACCTGCAAACACAGATCATAATATTAAGATTGTAGCCCTTACCACACTAAAATTCACATGTTGTGGTATTTTCTGAGCTATTCCTCATGGTATATATCGGCTGGTTAGACCTGTCGATACTTATCTGGGAAAATTGAAAGGGGGGGTGGAAGAAGGCTCATTGGTGGCAAATAGTTTACTGTTATATGTTCTATAATATCATAACTAAGTGGCCATCTAATAATCAGGTCGAAAGCGGAATTTTACTCTAGGGCCACTAAAACTTATTGGCAATAACTTACACTGTGTATGAGCTATATGGTGTTTTATGTTTCTTAGGTTGTGGGAAGGTACTTGCTCGCTTACCTTTATGGTTTTGGTCTGCAGTCGGAGTCCATTTAAAGTGTTGATGGCTTTCTCTGCATCCTTTGGATCAATATAATTAACAAAGCCATAACCTAAACTCTGCCCTGTGGACACAGAAAGAGAGTAACAATATAAGTTGGGAGTTTTAAAACAGGTGCAGAGCTATTGGCAGGGCAATTACAATCCACCCATCAATTTTATACTCATGCAATAATAACTTGACATACAGCCTGTTCTTCCCTCCCAATCCTTACTGGGCTCCAAACGGCGAGTGCAGAGGATCTCAAGCATCTGCCCTTCTGAATATTAAATATTCACTACAAAGACCAGCTCGCGCTGCACGTGGCTTTTCTTATATGACGCGCATGTAGCTCGGAGAGGACGCTGCCAGCTGCGCATACAAAGGTTTAGCACTCACTTATGCTAAAGCGTAAACCTATCCATAAACATTACTTGACTGAACAGCGCGACGCTCTGCATCTCAGTAACACAAAATAACACCTTTAATACACAAGCTTTCTATAAATAGCCGTGAGCTTCCTTTTTAAGCAAAACCTGTAACACTGCATAAATACAGGTAGTACCTGGGGAAACGCTTCTGAGATTTGGGTCGCTGAGACGCCCACGCAAAACTGGCTGGTCAGAACCTACCATGATTTTATTTTTTGTGTGGATGTTTCGTATATTGTTCAGTGTAACATGGGTGCTTTTTAACGTGTGTCAGCAGTAATGCTAGTATTTGACGGGGGCGGGGGTTCATTTGCTGATTTCTCAAACAGGCCTCAGCTAGTACCTCTCTCACATGTGTCTAAGCAGCTTTGGAAAACCTGGGCTAAGGCAGAAACGTAAGACGATTCCTTCTGTTTTAATGACTTCTCATTAACAATTATATTTTATGGACTTCCTAAAGTATTTTTGCCCCACTGTGTGTCTGTAACAATCACCGACAATAGGCAGTCCAGAGTGCTCCTTCATTTGATGATGTGAGCTTGGGGTTTGAGATCTATTGTGACATCACTAAGAGGATGGCCCTATAAAGGGCCGTCACTGTTTCTCATTATTTCCCACAATGTGGCTAAGGTCCATGAAGACAAAATAGAGGATGAAAGAGAGAAATCAAGGTGAGGACAGAAGGAGAGATGAGGACGAGAGGACAAAGTTCACAGCTTTCAATGAAGTCTAGCTCCTATGGGAGATCCGGCCACACATACATCCCCCTATGGTTATTTTTTTGGAAGTGTAGATGAAATGTTCCTAGGACAATTGTTTGCATTTGACAATTGTGTACTGGCTTTCTTCAGATGTGATAATGTGAAGGTTAAACACGGCCCTGATGGCGCACTGCATAAATGTTAAAATGGATTTAAAAACCTAAAAATCAAGGAACTGATAAGTTAAACCACTTGGGTTTAACCAGTAGTGGTGGCCATGCTGTCAACTATGAGCAAGACAAATCAGTCAATCTCGTCTATTCAATTTTATTTCATAAATTTTTTCATGATGTAAAGACATTTGAAAAAACAAAAATGTTTACAATCTTAAATAAAATTTAACTGCCACCAAGAAAGGAATTAATGAGTTTCACGGATTGCAAGACTTCTGTCATGAACTTAGGCTTTACACACTGGGCAACCAGTTCAGGACACGTATTCTTCATTCATGTACATCAATATCTTTGACAATTTGTGACTTTGAATACAATTGCCATAGCACCCTGGGCTAGAGCTGTGGGATTGAATTGCTAGCTACAGTAGGATAGCCACCTCTTCGAGAATAATAAGGATGTTCTCAAATACACATGGCACGGGCAACATAGCATGCCACTTAAAAAAAAAGGCTCTCGTTCTGCAGATAGTCTTGATAAAAAGAAACACTATCCCAAATTTAGTTTATTTAAAAGAGGCCACAAATTGTATTTTAAGATTTTTAAAATACTTTTTAATGGAACTTGAAGAAAAATGGAAGTCAAGGGATTTTACAATTCAATGAAAATGCATACAACATCCCCTGCTCCCAAACCACCATGACTGGAAGTTGCAAAGGGAAAAAAGGTCAAAAACTAGATGCGACCGACCAGTTAGAGCATCAAGCTTCCATGCTCAAAAGATGTGGATGCACCAGCCAACAGGCACGCTACAGTATGCTGCAAAGAACTTGATTTTGGGAAGAAAGGCTATCTGATACATAGTGATAGGGCTAAACTGGACTTTATGTTGTTGACAAGTTGCACATGCGTTTTGAAAGACAACTGTGGTCATCATGCACTGAGAGAAACATTAACACAGGAAGAAATATGACAGTATCCTAACTATCCACCAAGCCTCAACAGACTTTAACATACCAGAGACATAAATTAAGAATATCCAATAACATAGTGTTGCCTGTAAAGATTACAGAATATACTTTCTAAAGAAATATTTTGCTATGCTTGTATTACTTGCACTTAATTTCACAGTTAAACAAGTGGCTGACTTAAACGACTGTAAGAGTATTAATTACGTATTATTTTTAAAATATGGATAAACAATATATATATTTATATGATCTAGACATACAAGTGTAACGGGCTATCTACACCAAAAGCAATAACAAATACTACTAACCTTTCCCACTGATAGGGCCCTCTTCAGTAAGGGGTTTGTCCCATTTTGTGCCAGTGGCAAAATCCTTGAGGGTTTCCTCCAATTGTGTGCCTATGGCAAAAATCCTTAGTGAATAGGGCCCTTCAAAATTATCATTGTGCTTTCACAAGTACAACATGAACGTTCATCTGTATTTGTGGAAAGGCACAAATACAACAATGACATTTAGTTATATCATAATAACAAGTTGCAATACACTAACATTCACTTTAAAGATTTACAAAGCCCTTAAAAATGCCCTTAAAGCTATTTAATCAATTTAAGTACTAGCAAAAGTTAACATCAACCCCAGTCTGAAGTTTTGGGGAGGCGGATCAGATCTACGCACGGAAGTTGAGCCTCAGTGCTGAAAATGAGAACCGCCTCTTCCCTCTACCTCTCAAACAACTCTCAAATGCCTCAGGGCTACCCTGGCCTGATCTGGATGGCAGAAAGAAAGCCCCCTCCGAGGCAGACTGTTGATGCCACTTTAAAATCAGCCTGGGGACAATCCTGGGTTACACGTAAAAAGTCACTGTTAAATGGTCAGTAATTCCCCAAGAAAGTATAAATAGGTACCTATAGATTCATTATTTTTAGCCCTTCGAATGCGTGCCTTGAAGATACACATATAATCAAGGTATGCATATGTGGAGTTAGGAGCAGTAAATATGTACTTACCTTTGGTAGTCAATATTCTAGCTACATTAATTTTCTAGCACAATATTAAAAACTCGATATTCTGGGAGAGTCTTGCCCAACCCCCATAAACACCACATTTAAACCTGAAACTTATCAAGTGGTAGATGCCTCGCAAGCAAAGGCACATTAAAAGATAAACAATCAATATACTTTAACCGATGTAAAACATGTTCAGCTTATCTCATCCATTTTCTGCTTTCATGCAACATTACATTTACAGGGAAATGTTGTCTGCTTTCTTAAAACAGGCATGTAGATTTTGCTGAAGTGTTTTCATTTTTGGAGCATAAGTTCAAAACCCGAGGTGAAAACTTAATTCTATTGAACATATAACGATACAAACAGTGCATTTATCACCCCTATGAGCAATAGTACCCAGGTGGAGACACTGGGCAGTAAATATGGTCTCTGTAACACTCAGCTCTCTTATTACGGCCTGGAAGTCCAGGCAGCCAGGCATTAATCATTGCAAGAGGCAGGGTCACGCAAAAAAAACACAAAAAATCCACACAAAAAACACAATGACACTAGGCACAACTACAATGTACGGTACGGTAGTGGAAAGGGGCAGATTTTATTTGTCTTGCACATGCAAATGTGGTCTCCTAAGAAAGACAATCTCGGTGAGGGACCTTCTTGGCACTATGCTCTTCATGGACAACACTCACGCTATAGGTGGTAACCATGCCCACTAGCTGGCAGCAGTTACCGACCCTTACATTATAAGGGCCAGTGTGTCTTCAACTGCTAGTGGGTCGATGAGTTCTGAAGATGGAGAAAAAACAAACAAACTCTAGTACCAAAATATTTTGTGCTATTTTCATGTCTGGAGGAGTTTACAGAGGTCACTATTCATCCTCGCAAGTGCTGTAAGCAGCTATATCCTATACCCCTGTATGGACCATCCTCTTTAACATTACAGTACTGAGCAGAATTGAGCGGAAAATGCTGAAAAAATGCCCCACTTCTGAAAATCTTCCAAGGTCTCTCCACATTATTACACATGGGACCGCCTTTTTACTCAAAATCCGAAATTCTTTCAGATCATTCCGTGTGAGAAGGCCTGAGAAATTTTCAATGCTAAATCAAGCAAAATCACATTCTTGAAAATATAATTGATTAAGACTAAGTTGTTTGCATGGAGGCATTCCGGCTACCACTCACTGAAACACTTGCCACCATGCAGAGAGGCAGTGAACTGCTTTGGAAACTGGCCATCTAAAAATACTCTGTGCAATTGTCATTGTGTCCCTGCGCCTCTCTGAGTGTCACCAATCCTCCCCGTGCCATCACATGTTGAGCTGCTGACATCTGGCCCAGCAGTCAGTACCAAGATGGGAAGGGTGGGTGAACACTGGTAATATGAGAGACGCTATGGGCTAAGAGCACTAACGTAATCATATGGAAGATCTGCCTTCACATGAAACCCAGAAAGCTTCTCACCACTACAGTTACATTAGATGAGAATTAAAGATTTCACAAACTTAGAGTGCTATCTCAAAACCTTAAGACTGAAGCTGTGGAAAGAAGAAGGGAATATATCTTTCTTGTTCTACGAAAAAGGCATCCAGAAATAGGAATACATGAAAGTGCAGTTGAGGGTGGCACTGTCGGTATATTCAAGCAAAATAAAATTGATGTTTTCTTGGGAAAGAGGTGCATTAAACTAAGAAAATAAATTACTTTATATTATCTAATTGAAAAAGGTCTCCTGTACAGTAGTTGGGTTTTTGGTTGTTTTTTTTTAAGAGTCAAATCAGGTGCTTGTTTCAGTCAAATCATGAGTAAATGTCATGTGTTGGTCATTGTGTACGTCCAAAAGTTAATGTTGTTGTGTCATTCCCACTGGAGATATCTTTGTCACTTATGTAGCCCAATGAATTCGTATAGCTGTCCTATCAGAGCTGCCTGGCATTGGTAGAATTAGGCTGCAATAGGACTTCACTTTAAAGCTGATGGATCAGATTCCTGATTTACATGTGTGGGGTTTTCATATTTTAATTAGGGTATCTGTATCTGTTGCTTTGTGGTGGACAACTTGACGTTCAATCATGACGTGGGTCAGACAGAAACTGCACGGTGTCTGCGATGACTTTACAGAATGTAGAGGCTGGTCTGACTGAAAACTGTTTTGTAAGGCGATAGCTGACAGCCGCTGAATGGAATGGAGGCCTGAGGAGATCTGTCACCAGGCTTACTGAGAAGCCTTACTGAAGATGGTCCCAGGGCAGTGTTTTCACATTAGAAACCTATCCCGCACCCGTCTTCAATTAGATAATGAGAGGGACCCTAGGTCTCTGAATCTTGAGCCAAGTTCTGTGGAAGTAACCCTAAAATGAATGAAGCGCTAATGAGATGATAACTAGACCCACTAAAGAACAGGATTACTGTTTACTTATATAGGCATCAGGACACTGCCCATCTTATTATTTGCATTAATACACTATTATTCACTGTTAGTACCATACAAAAATGTTGACCCTTGTTGTGAGCACGAGTTAGGCAGCCTGAGGTAGATAGTTCATGGCTGGAGAGCTTACAGCCTTGACCTCAGAGTCTTGCCATGCCTCTGGTCCTCCACCTCATGTAATGTACGAGAATGTTACCCATAGATGTAGTCCTAGTGCTTTAGGCTTCATCTCTGCATTGTCCGTGGCTCTAAACCAATCATACTGTCACCCCCAACTCACTACAGGGTGGGTCTCAGTTAGCAAGCCTTACTGAACCAACTACACACACCCCGGATACGTTGGGAAAGGATAAAGTGAAAAAGTAAAAGCCCCCTTTTATTGAAGAAAGTTCCTTGCACTGGTCCTAACCTTATTGCAAAATACTGAGTACTGTAATCTTTCTTCCCACTTTTCCAATGGAAGGCAGTGAGTGTTTGCTCTCACACAGAATACATCCTTCACTTTGATTACAATTGGTGCCGTCACAGGGATGGTGGTGTTCTGGGATCTGCAGACCATCATGCGAGTGATTGCTTTTAAATGCAGCAATCATTTAAAAGAATGAAGACAGACGGTTTTTCATGAAAGGAAAAAAATAATAGTTTTTAAAATTGATTTCTAAGAGTAAGCTGTGGTCCAAAGGACCACTGCCTACACCAAAACAATATGTTTTGATCCAGTCACAAAGGGAGGGGAGTAACTTAAGGACCATTTCCTGTTTGCAAATGGGTAACCGCTACCTTTTAGTAGTCTGTAGACTGGAATGTTCAGTCGAAGAACATTCATACATACCGTATTGTTTTGCTATTTGTAAGGAACGCCACAAACAGGCCCCTTCTAAAGAGCAGTTCCTAACAGCTTCTTACATCCATTTAGCGATTCAGTAACATGCTGCTGAATCGCTAGATGAGTTCAGTAGATCTGAAAAACACATTTCCTTGTTGCAAACCCTGCAATTTATCGAATTGCAGGGTTTGAGACAAGAAAATGTATTAGTACATCTGGCCCTTCGAGAAGTATTCTCTATTAATGGGCACATTTTTAAACTTCACATGTTAAGGTAGGGAAAATTGGGAAATTTTACCCTTTGCCAAGCCCCAGAAAGTTTCCCAAATTCGCCATCCCCAGTTTTAACTAAACCAAATACACTACAAGTAAATGTGGTGCATGGCTATAGCAGATAATTTCATGTAGTGTGGTTCATGGGGACTTCTGGTTCTTTGGAATCGGTTGGGGTGTGGGCTGTTGAATGTTGGTGATTTATTGATCACCCTTCAGGTCCGGAGTACTGAGCAGCAACGAATAAACAGCCGCCACTTGGCAGTTTTGCATTGGATATTCCATGCTGCCAGAAGCCCCGCCCTCTAGAGAGGTAACTGCACAGATACCGAGGAGAAGAGGTTCACCCGCTTCCATTAGTAGTCCAGAGTGGCAGTCTGAACATGTTTCAGCTAACTAGCAGAGCCTCTAAAGTTTATGCCATGCATTAAAAAACTGCCACCGGCTTCACATTTCACAAAACAGTATAAGTTCAAAAGATGATAAGTGAATTTGGTAGACACAAGTCTGCAACTTTGCTCACCTCTTGTATTCCACACAGCTAATACATGCTTTGTGCCACTGGAGCAGGGAATGAAAATGCAATATACTTCTTGTATGATTTTTTACTAGCTTAAAATTAGAAACTAAAATATTCTACCCGTGCACTTATGGTGAAGCCGCTGTAATATGAATTATGTAATAAGGAGAGGAAAAAGGACATGACATGAAAAGGGAAAGAAATATGCCAGCTATAGATGTACCAATTAGTGGCTTTCCTTTGCTGCAGTGGTGTCGTGTACAGGCAGATGGGCATGTTGGAGGCGCCTCCTCCTTCTCTGCCTCTTACGAGCAGAAGACGGAATAGTCTGCTGACTGGCCCTGCACAGAACCAATAACGTAAGTGTGCAGTGTGATTGCTGAAGTAACTACAAAACGTCTCCGTGAATACAGCTAGGCGTGGGTGTCACAGCATGAAGTCTGCACTTTCTGCAAAAAAAATAATCAGATCACCAAACAATACGGTGATTTTCTTTACTTTGGGTCACCATCAGAAACGCGTGAGACCTTTTGGCGTAATGTTTGGCCTGGGCGCAAAAAACAGTGATCCAGGTCCCTTTTACACCGTTTGCAATAACAAAGCAAGAAACTTTAAAATGTGCTTTAACGTTATCTTCAGGAAAGAGTGGTGGTAGGCGAGCTACTGAAAGCTCGAGCCAGCTTCGTGCCCGAATGCTGGATCAGCTTGAGCCCATAACGAGCCAAGCTTTCAGGTGCCTGCCTCCCTCTACCTAGGATGCAGATTGTGGAAATGGAGAACAAGGTTCGAGTCTCGAAATTGGCTGTGATTCTGGCCACAGCACTTAATTACCCACGTGCCTATCAACAACGTATGTTACCTTGTGTAATGCAACTAGTGCTCAAGTAAAGGGCATTTGAAAACTGCAGAAAAATGAATTAAGGCAAAAAAAAACTTACTATAAGTAAAAACAAATAGAGATTCATTTCATGGCTGATTTGGACAAAGTGAAACCAAAAAACCTGGATAAATCACACTTAAATTGTGTGACCTTAAGCAAATTCTTCAGTCACCAGAACTCTTTCCCCCTCATTATCTTTATTATCAGACTACCAGATGTATAAAACGATCACTTTTAGTAAATTCTTCTCAGAGCAGTGCTATAATGTGCATTAGTAAAGTTAAAGTTGCCACTGTTAAAGAAATACACTTTTTTAATTTTGATGAGATGTTACCATATTGCACGCAGTGTTTGTTGTATGATCTACATAGCAAATAGTTGCAGGGCTCGCTTGTGCATGGTCCAAGCCAGACCTTTGGCTCGACTGTCTAAGCTCTCCCTATTGGCTCGCCCACCTCTAGAAACTAGTAGACCGATTACTAAATATCTGACTATGTTTACATAAGAAATGAAAGAGTTAGGATGTGCTTCACTTGTCTAAGATGGCCCTGCGTTTGAGATAAAACCCACTTGTTTGCTATTTTATAGCATTAATAGCAAGAACAGTGCAAAAAGTATTTGCAAAGTTAAATCTTTTGACATGGCGTCTGAGACTAGGAAGTTCATAGGTCATGTCAGCCTTGTAAACTACAGTGCAGAGCCCAATGTGCACCATCTCTGGTGCTTCTGTGGTTGCTGCAATTCACAATGTCAGGGTACAGGCTTATCACAACTATTAGAAGAAAAAAACACTAACAACGCTCTCGATTTCCTCATTTTTGTTTTACCTGTCTGTACTCGACTCACAAACTTTTTCCCCGTGGGTAGGCGGACTCAGCACTGCAAACGCAGGCGGTAAGTCTCACCCACTGAAGAGATATTCGTGTCACTTGGTCCTCTTGTGTTTTTGGAGGTAGGAGGCGAGCACTGCTGCCCATGGGGTCATTGCAGTCTCAGAAAACTGCATGAACACCTGATACCGAATTCTCCTAAGCTGCTGGTCCCTCCTGTGTTTACGAGGTACTCAACGACGGCACGAGCGGCGCAGTGCTCATCAAGCACCCTCATGCTTCCTCCCGGGCATCAGTGGTACAGCCCAGCTGGCTGAGAACAATCAGCCTCTTGGTGACCCTGTCGCCCATACCGTCCTAAAACGGGGGTCGAGCTTTTACTGAGTGGTTAGTTTATCGTCACAAATGTTGCCCGACATATTAATGAGATGCTTTAATTCTAAGCCTGTCAGTCCCAACATATAAACTCTTCCACAAATTCGCAAGCTAGTGTTTACTGAAGATGTTTCTCGTACGCCTTACTTTAAGCAGATCAGGTTCAGCATGAACAGCATCAATGCAAGCTCCCTGCATACACAGAACAGGCAGCAACAGTGCAAGCTTCCCTCGCACACAGAACAAGCACGTACTCTGGGATGTGTGTTCATCAGAGGTCAGACAGTGACTTGCTGACCTGAATGAACCTGACCCCAAGCAAGTGGCTGTGGTTGCTGGTGAGTGAGTTGACAAGAGGGACACATGATGCGGAAGAACTGCACGAAGACAGCGGTAATATCGAGAGTTTCAGGCTGTGTTGGAAGGAAGTAATACCCTGATGATCATAGGAATATGAGAGAATATCCAGGGTAAATATTGTAGTCATCGAAATGGAGGCTTTGCAAATACTGTAGCTGATGTCTTCTAATGTTCACCCTTTATTTGACTCACAGTATTAATAAGAAGGGCAAAGTAAGATCCCTTAGTATGTCTCTGGTTTATCCTGGCACCAAATGGTGGTGAGGACATCCTCCCCAGACAATAGAAGTGCACCACCTGCATTCCCTTACGGAATCTGACCTTCTGGAAGCCTTCCAGGAACTGAAAGCGCCACTTAGTTCGGGCCCCTGGCCATGATGTTAAGAACCCTTATCCCTCTTGGGGCAGGAACCAGGGTCTTCATGCCTTTGACCTAACCTTGCTAAATACTACAATGATTATACTGCACTGGCATGAGTTACAAAGCCAAGTACAGGGTAAAAAGAAGATGTGGAATAACCAACTACAAGGTTTACTATGATAACCAAGACTAGAGAAGGAGCTAGACTGCACCTGTGACAACTGCTGACGTCATGGATTGCCTCCCACATGATGTGTTTTGTTTTTTGTTTTACCAATATGTCTCCATGTAGTCGGTGGAGGTACCCCGTGCACAATTGGCATTTAACCAGTGAGTGGCTGTCCAAGTGCTTTCACAACAGCGCTGCAATACTCTTTAGAAGAGCTCTACGAGTGAACTATGTTTCAAGAATTGAACCAGTGTGCAATGTTATACTAAGTACTAAAGGTGGGCGAGCCCTTGCAAAGTCGAACCTGGTTCGAGCCGCATGTCTGGCTCAGCTCGGGGTCCTCTCGGGGTCCTCTTGGAAGCTCAAGCCCAAAACGAGCCACCCCTGGCCCCCCCACAGTGACCATTCATCCCCTGGGATCTCCAACTCTTGGTTCACCGCATGACAAAGTGCAATGGATTGCTGCATTACACAAGCAGCACAATGGCCATATTGCACACTATTTTTCCTTATGTCTGGACTGTATCTCACATCTTATTGCCGCCAAAAGATGCAAGATACATATAGATAAAAGAACATTAGTGTGCTCCTTCACCTGCTTAGGTCTGCCGACTTTGGAACTGGAGAAACAGGTTCGGGGGGTCGGTTCAACATCCTGTGATTCGCAAGTCAGGTCCTCTCATCCCCAAAAGCCACCCTCTGTCCAGCCCCCACCTAAACCTCAGTTATATAACCTGATATACTAGGGTAAAACTCTTCCACATGTAAAAGAAATGTAGTTGTTTGAATTCTGAAGAGACCTCATCCTATTTTCCATGATTTTTTTGCATGATTTACATGGCTCTTAGAGCCCAGACAGACCCTTGGCTCTGCCTGACCTGCACTTTTCTTATCTTGCCCACCTTTACTAAGTAATAAAATGGCCATAATGCAGAGGCATGGATTACTGAGCCACATACTGAACATAAAGAGGATGAAAATGTGATATAACTGTAAACAAAATCCACAATGAAGCAAGACTGGAGAAATAAATATATATATATATATATATATATATACATCCAGCCATTCCTTTAAGTTTCCAACCCTTGGGTTGATTATAAAGACATAGTCTAGCAGTACCTTAACAGTGACTATACTGTTTGCTGATTCTAGTGCCTTTCAAAGTACCTATTACAGAACTAACCCACATGTACATAATGTTATTTATTTTTGTCGACAGTTTTGCAGCCTCTGATAGCATGCTGTCTCAGTAAGCCTTCTTTTTATACCTTAAACCCTGCTTTAAAAGTTCCCGTCTCCTTTTCTTTAGAATGACCACATCCTTACTTCCCTTCCTCTGCATACATCCTTTCTCTGAGCACAGCTGACTTTAAGTTGCATTCAAGTCCGTCTTAATCTTTATTATTGTATTTCTGAACATTGCCCTCATTTCCTTCTAAATTTTCAAAAAATTCGAAACCTCTCATTTGAAAGGCAGACCTGCTACTTAACAATAACCGATCTCCTCTGTCTCATCTAATAATCCCACCAACCATCTGCATAAAGTCACATACCCCTCCCACCCCCACTAATGCTCACACCTTAGTCCTATTAATTTAATCCACCACAAATAAACTGGAGTAAATGCATGGAATGATTTTCTAGAGGGCACCAGACTAATCACAATAAACAGACACTGGATTAATCACTAACTTGGGTGCTGCCCACTGTAGAGCAATGCAGCTCCTCTATAATGGTATTACGCATTATATAAATGCAATTACACTACAATAAGTCAGTGAGATTAATTGACAGGCAAGGATCATGGGCTGACGTTCTGGCATTATAATCTACTACTTCCGCCTGCCAGGCACGCTTAAACCCACGTTAGGATTGGGCTTACATTTATACACTTAATCTTTAGTATTGTGCCCTTTGACCTAAACATTTATACACTTAGGGCCATATGTACGAATACTTTTTCCCATAGACACAGAATGGGTAAAAACCTTTGCTACATCTGGCCCTTAATCTTTAGTATTGTGCCTTTTGACCTAAACGATGCTTGGCCAACCTGGCCAGGACACTTTTCAGATGAAAGCAAAGGGCAATGGATTTTCACTCCAGCAGTGAAATGTGGTATGTTCTTCTGGATGGCGACTTCAAAATAAGGTCTGCACTGAAGGCAGTGTTAGTTCTTGTAGATTTGAGGATATTTCGTGTTTGGTCTGAAGCTGCAATACTGAACTGTGTAGGGTAACAAACAGGAAGAGCAGCGGTGTTCCATATATTTGTCATGGAGGACAAGATATCAGAGGAGGAGCTAGGGCATTGCAAATAGAGTATAGCTAGGAATAAGGAAGTATTTACGAACGTTGAGTAACTAAAAAATTAGCTTGCTCTTAAATTTAACCTGACCACACCCAATGTGTGGGAAGATTACTTAGCACCAGACAAACAGCAGCGACCATAAGTGAAGCAAACATATTTATAACTACTTACACACCCCATGTCGCATCTTCAGTGTTCTTCATCATAAACCCACTCAAGTCTCAATGTGAGAGAACATGACCCCTAGTCATTGCCATAGGAACTTCTTTCAGAGCTCAATAACTATGATCAACATGTGGTCCTTCTGCCCACCCAGTGTGTAATACTAAGCATCTGCTGAGCGGCTCACTTGCTGCTCCTTAACAAGTCTCCACCAGTTGGATTCTAACTCATTTTGGGCAGGAAGTGAGGGAAATACATAGTTGTGGGAGACATTTTGATTAACTGGGAAGTTCCTACCAACACTTTTGGCGGGGGCACTGACTGACACACAATACAAAATCCCGGATTCACCCAGTAATTTTATGTTTTCTAATGCACCTTGTTTCCCACCTTTTGTAGATGAAAGTTTAACACTTAGTAGCCTTTATCTTTATCCATTCTAGCTATTCCCTCAGACATTTTATGCGGAGCAGACCATAAGCAAAGTTGTTGCTTTATATAAAGCATAGCTGTGAATGTATCCACATAAAGTAAAAAACTATCACTTAGTGTTGACACAAGGGCTAGCCCTAACAAACCATTTTGAAAAGCAAAATCAAATCAAACTACTGCTTTTGTCCTTCTTTGTTTAATATTGACTGAACTGATGGTAGCGTGTTCATGCTGTTTTGGAATTGAGCGCAAGCACTCTGAATTAACTGTCTGGCTAGCAACTGCATGGTACAAAAAGAGTTAATTAAATAAGCTCACATTTAGTCACAATGACCATTATGGAAGCAGCTGCTTGAGTTTTTTTTTTTTTTTTAATCGCAGAATAAAGGACATGATGTACCTTGTCACAAAACGTGTTTTCTCTTGTGAGATCAAGGAGCCTGGACCGGTTTATCCTGCTCGCTAGTCTAACATGGAGGTGGAGGCCTACACCTTATTCGCTAGTATACTGGGGATGTGCATTTAATTTATGATGAGCCACATTAAAAGTCATAATTAGTAAGAGAATAGTGAGGGTACATAAGAGTTCCCGTTTACTCCCTTCTGTTCTGAGTTTAACAAAAGGCAGCACCTAGATAAATATCAGGGATGCTCCAAGACCTTAATGCACAAACGTGAAGCCTATGCAAGGTTTTTCTTCAATTTCATTTATTGCCATCATGGTACACCTTGTGTCCACAAGCAATCTCCTTGAAGTATCTATCTGCAGGTGGGATTTTCATTTCCCTTCCAGGACTGCAATGACTGCTCCCACAGCTGCCTTCTCGTTACACTTTAAAATCTATACAGTATTACCTGTTTTTATGTAAAATGCACAATAATCTAGTTTCATGCTGGCTATTGTTTTAGGGTATAAAAGAAAATTACCCAGCAACATTGAAGCATTTTTTGGCTGTGATTTCAGTCTAAATTATGACTATTTGAAATCTGCGCTGTGTTCTGTTACGTTTTTGCTGAATAAGAATAAATTAGGCACGCATTTAGAACTCTATTTCAGTGTAAAACTGGAGTGTTTCCATTTTGCTATTATACTAAGAATGTTGTGAGGTGAGTAAGCAGCCACATTTATTATTTACATCTGCCACCACATACGGCAAAGATCAATGGAGTTGCTTAATCAAAATATTAACTTATTCCTAGATGAAATCATGGGATACTCAATAACTGCATTAACTTAATGCAATGCTGAGCTTTATATCAAACTGGGAAGGCTGCACCCCCTTTTGTACTGTTAGTACATGGGCTAGGGTTACATGCAGATCAGGTATCAGGCACATTAAGCCACTGAAATGTTTATTAAAATTGTTAAAGATTATCCATTTCCATAACAATTCAAAGAAAGTTCTGACTTGTATTCTGTCTCAATCCTTCCGATTTTCCTTTGTTGGGAGTGCAAGGTCAACATGCTCAGAACCAGTTTATCAGACAGGCATGTTATCAGGAGAATCTTAGTTGAAGCTTTGAGGAGAATGCCACAGTGGGCTGAGAGGTGTCTGGGCTTGGCCTTTGTGGGGACCCATGTCATCCTGAAAGATAGTCTGCGGGTGGGACTGATCTTCTGAAGAGCCTGAATGAATTGGATTAGTCAGGCACCTTGACCAAGCAACAGTTGCTAAAACATGGGTTGTAAAAGACGGTTTAGTGGGGTGCCTCCAGGTGAGTTGTTCTTCACATAGATTAGGGCAGCAAGTGGGCCATGAAGAAATCAATGTCAATTTTTATGTTTCACATTGTTTCCAATATACAGCAACATACAGGAATTTGGGGAGGCCTGGCTGGTCGGGAAACCATCCAAGCCTGTGGCAGAAGAGGAGTCATGTTTGGCCACAAAAACAGGCACCCAACCTTGGCATCAAGGATATAAGTGCAGGCAAATTCAGGATGGAATCAGTTTTTAAGCCTTTAACTGAAACCGGGGCAGAGGTACTGCGGTCTTTATTGAAAGGCTGAGGACGTCCGCTACCGCGATTGTCCATAGCTGGCCAGGGTACTCCATTACACGGCACTGGGGATACTGGGGGAAGGTGGGCTGCGCCAGGGGACCGAGGTATGGCTCGGTTGACAAGGCCCATCTCCCAATGGGTGCCCCAAGTATTGGGTTGCTCTGGCATGGTTGTATGGCGGACCAGCTATTATGCTGGCTCACGCTCCCTCTGTCTTGAGGGGACAAGTGAGTTCGCCTTGTAAAGGACAGCTTATTGAGGGGCCAGCAGGGTTTAATCAATGCTGAGCTTTATATCAAACTGTGAAGGCTGCATCCCCTTTTTGTACTGTTAGTACATGGCCTAGAGTTTACATACAGATCATGGTATCAGGCCCATTAAGCCACTGAAATGTTTATTAAAGTTGTTGAAAGAGTACCCATTTCCATAACAATTCAAAGAAAGTTCTGTCCAGAATATTAAAATCATCAAATAACCATCTACAAGTAAACATTTAAAAATATTAGAATACTGAAAACATCGGATATACAGATAAAAGAACCACCCATTCAGGAAAGCTGATCGCTGCACAGATATTAAACAGAATCTTTAACAAAATAATAGAAAAAACAATTACTCAAAATGATATAAAAAGTTCTAGGATCTTTTCTGTAAGACATGAAAAGATGATGATCTCCACAAAGCAACTGGGAATGACTGTTAAATTCTCAGGGCTGTGAATGAAAATGTTTGACTAACGGTCTAAGACTTCTTCACTCTCAGATATACTGTATAGGCAGGTAAATCAAATTACCCTTCCTGGACCAACAGATAACAGACAAATAGTATTGTAGGGGAACAGAGCCTCCAAGATTTTGCACCTGATGGGTCAAGCAGCTCAGTTCCAACGGCACCCAGTAATACAGAGGAGGCCAGCAACTGATTCTGAAATGAGGGGATGTTTTGACATTTCCTTGCCCAAACATTCAGGTGGGCTGCTGCATATTTCAGGTAGCAAAATTGCAAGTTTGGAATTTCAAACAGAAGATCATCAATATATAACCATACATATGCCCTCTAACTGCAGTTCTGAAACTTGCAATAGGGAAGGAGCATGAGTGGTTTAACCTTTTTATACATGTTTAATCATAGCTTACCATCCCTGATATTTTAACCATGGGAGAGAAATACATTCTAGCGATCTTACCATTTTTATTAATCTCATCTATTTCACTTATCTCACTATCTCATTTATCTTCCTACCTTACTTACCAATCTCACCATCCTATTAATATAACATACCTTACAGCCTTAGAACACGCCGTAGCGGGCTCTACCGGCTATTAAAGGCCCGCTCCCACGTTAAAGGCCCGCGCCGAAGGCGAGGGCTTCTAACAAGGGAGAGGGCCTTTAATGGCCGGTAGAGTCCGCTACGGCGGGTTCTAAGGCCATTAGAACATTCTGCCACTCAGGGCAGAATGTTCTATTAAATAAAGCAAATTCCTCACGAAGCCCGAGGGGATTAAAATCCCCTCGGGCTCCGTGAGGCTTTGATCACAGCTCTTGCTGTGAACAAAGAACATTGGAATATTGGCGCTGCGGGCTTTTACCAGTCAGTAAAAGCCCGGAGCACTCCCTCAAGGAAGCCAACCGTAAACACCACCAACTGATCCGACTCGCCAAGCGCTCCCACTTCACAGAACGCCTTAACAACAACGCTCACGACTGCAAGGAACTCTTCAGCATCGTGAAGGAACTCTCCAACCCCAACGCCAACGTCAACGACATCCCTCCATCCCAGAAACTCTGCGACGATCTCTCCACCTTCTTCTACCAGAAAATCGCAGCCATCCACGACAGCTTCAACACCTCACCTCCGCCAGACCCCACCCCCAACAACTCCTCCCACGCCGACCACATCACCACCTGGACCCAAGTAGACGACGCCAAAACCCTAAAAACCATGAACTCCATCCACTCAGGATCTCCCTCTGACCCCTGCCCACATCACGTTTTCAACAAAGCCGACGTCGCCATCGCCCCCATACTCCGCAAGATCATCAACCTTTCCTTCAACACCGCTACCTTCCCGGACAGCTGGAAGCACGCAGAAATCCAACCTCTCCTCAAGAAACCTAAGGCTGACCTCAACGATCTCAAAAACTTCCGACCAATCTCCCTCCTCCCTTTCCCAGCGAAAGTCATCGAGAAGATCGTCAACACACAGCTCGTCCACTACCTTGAAGACAACTCCATCCTAGACCCCTCCCAATCCGGGTTCATATGAAACCACAGCACAGAGACTGCACTCCTCGCCGCCACAGATGACATCAGACTACAAATGGACAACGGCGAAACCTCAGCCCTGATCCTCTTAGACCTATCAGCCGCCTTTGATACAGTCTGCCACCGCACCCTACCAACCCGTCTACACGAAGCCGGCATCCAAGACAAAGCCCTCAACTGGATCTCCTCCTTTCTCTCCGGCAGAACCCAGAGGGTCCGACTCCCACCTTTCCACTCCAAAGCCACCAACGTCATCTGCGGCGTCCCCCAAGGCTCCTCACTAAGCCCAATGCTATTTAACGTCTACATGGCCCCCCTCGCACAACTGGCCCGCCAGCACAACCTCAGCATCCTCTCCTACGCCGACGACACCCAGCTCGTCCTCTCCCTGACCAAAGATCCTCACACCGCCAAAGCCAACTTTCACGAGGGAGAGGGACTGAAAGCCATCACCGAATGGATGAGCAACAGCCGCCTAAAACTTAACTCCGACAAGACGGGAGTCCTCATCCTCGGGCGCACCCCCTTGGCCTGGAACGACTCGTGGTGGCCCACCGCCCTGGGCCCTCCACCCACCCCAGCCAACCACGCACAAAATCTCGGCTTCATCCTCGACTCCGCCCTCACCATGTCCAAACAGGTCAACGCAGTCTCATCCTCCTGTTTTAACACCCTCCGTATGCTCCGCAGGATCTTCAAGTGGATCCCGACGGAAACCAGAAAGACGGTAACCCAAGCCCTCGTCAGTAGCAGACTCGACTACGGCAACGCACTCTACACAGGCATCCCAACAAAAGACATCAAACGACTCCAACGCATCCAGAACGCATCCGCCCGCCTGATCCTCAACATACCCCGCCGATGTCACATCTCCCCTCACCTGAGGGACCTCCACTGGCTCCCCGTGGACAAGAGGATCACCTTTAAACTCCTCACCCACGCACACAAGGCTCTACACGACACCGGACCAACCTACCTGAACACCAGACTCAACTTCTACGTTCCCTCACGTCAACTACGCTCTGCCAACCTTGCCCTCGCCATCGTCCCCCAAATCCAGCGCAAGACCTCTGGCGGCAGATCCTTCTCCTACCTCGCCGCCAAGACCTGGAACGCACTCCCAACCTCACTACGGCAGACCCAGGACCTCCTCACCTTCAGGAGACTCCTCAAGACATGGCTCTTGGAACGATAGCAGCACCCCCCCCCCCCCCCCCTAGCGCCTCGAAATCCTAACGGGTTCATAGAGCGCTTTATAAATTATTGATTGATTGATTGATTGTTTTCAATGGAGCTGCCAACGTTCCAATGTTCTCATATCTATTATATCATCTTAATTATCTTATGTGCGTCACTTATCTTACAAAGTTATGTTGATTATCTATGTCACGTATCTATCTTACTATCTTATTTATCTTAATTACTGTACCATCACGGATGCATTGACCATCTCACTTATCTCTCAACATTTCATTTTATTATCTATTTTAGCTTCTTCTTTTTGTTATCTACTGTACTGACCTCTTTACACCATCCTATCAAACCTACCGTACTTACCTATCTTATCGTTTTCTTTTTCTTACCTACGTTATACTCCTATTTTGCCATCTTATTTATCAAACCTACTTTACTTACCTATTCTTAACATTTTATTAATCGCCCCTACCATTTATCTCCTTTATCAATTATCTTGCCTACCTTAATTACATATCTTACCATCTTACTTATCTTATCATGTATCTCTATTTAGCTCAGGTATACTCACTCATTCTTTCTTTGAAACAATTTATTAAAAGATATTTTTACATGAGGGCATTTTGCCAGCATGATAATATACTGGGTTAGGGGGACCAATTCAGTCCATGATTGTTGGAGGCTCCTTGCAAGGACATGCAGTAATAAACCTTAATGCAAGCCCTTCCATAACACAGTCAAAGGCAAGAGCAGTTTGCCTCTGCGACTTTAGCGCATGCATGCTCCTTGTGTTCCAGGCTCTTGAAGCAATAGCCAACTTTTTTTTGTAAAATGTGATAAAAACATGTTTTGGGGAATCAGAGAAAAAGACATCCTGGCCATTACATATTCAAGAAATCCCTGCCCCTTTCTGCTCCTCCCCTCAACTCTCCGAGAAAAAAACAAATGTGCACACCATGAAAAACGCAGATTAGCAGAAATCCCGCCCCTCCCCCCAACATCTGTGAGCTCTTATTCAAAGATGATTCTAAAAGCAACCACAATAATCAGGATCTTATTGCAAAGGCTTCTAAAGGAACCCTGTTCCGTGTGGTTTGATGTCTATTCAGAAAGCAGAGTGGAAAACAGCCGCATTTGCATCTGTCGCTTTCTTTATCACCTCGCTGCAGTGGTCGCATGCATATTCTGTGCACAAGAACAAAAGCATTTTGATTTGTTGACGGTGGAGGGAAAAAGGCAGCGTTTTGAATATAGAACGGGATGGTGGGCAAGCGGTTAGAGAAAACAGCAAAACATGACAAGCGAGCCAAGAAAGGACCCTAGCAATTAACTCTGGCAGTTTCCCTTGAATCCTGCTTGCATGTGCCTTTCATGCAAATCTTAAATTATGTAAGCTTTTTTTCCTGTTCTGGGGAGAAGGTAGAGGAGATAAGCAATCACGCTCATTTCTCTTCTCTTTATTCTACAATTAAAGAGACAGTACCACCGAAATATAACAATTTGAATGCTCCACTACAACCTATAATGTGGGCTCTACTACCAAGGGATAACCTTGGAAAGGTCAAAACAATTCCCTTTTTATTTATTTCCTCCCTCTTGATCCTCCACTAGGGTCCTAACAATTTTGGATAATAAGCTTTTATTTCCAACATCATTTACG
The DNA here is from genome assembly GCF_031143425.1 of Pleurodeles waltl. Lineage (NCBI taxonomy): Eukaryota > Metazoa > Chordata > Amphibia > Caudata > Salamandridae > Pleurodeles > Pleurodeles waltl. Next base: position 906,080,483 of record NC_090443.1, read on the forward strand.
TAAAATACAGTTTTTTTTAATGTAATTGTTTTATGAAGAAATACTCTGAAAAATGCTCACACAACACTTATCTTTTTTTAAAAATTCCTCCGTGGAGACTCTTTCAAATTTTTATGGTACATTAGTGCTTGAATAACAAAATAAGTTTACCCCACGGAGGTTCCCAATACCATCCTATGCCACTAAACACTTGCAAAATGTAATCAGAACAAATCAGACATTTTTGCAGTAGTCCTCTTGACTAAGAAAACACCAAAATGCTGGTATATTTACTACATTCATATCACCTTAAGAAAAAGACGACAAACCTCCTACGAAGGAAACTGATGCAGTTTTATCCGTTTTTCTGGTGTTTATGCTGTTTACCAAACAGGATAAACGTGTAAATATCCATCAGAGTTTCCTGGCGCTCAAAAGAAGCCAATGCTGATGCAAACTGAGACCTAAGCAGTTGATTCAGGACTGAGGATATCAGTTGAAATGAGACTGGGACCTCTATATTTAATATGCCTGTGTAAATCGCAAAAATGTGTCCCGTTTTTTCTGCAGAAGCTTCGAGCAGAAAATTAGCTGCAGAAGACATTTTATTTGCAAACCATTTATTTATCTTAGTGTCTTGTGTCACCTTGGAACAAAAGTTCATAATATTGCAGAGACCTAGCCAACATGCATTCCCTAGGTCTGGTCACCCAAATCCTGCCAGAAGTGGTAACTGCTCTGCGTCTTCAGGGGTTTGGCTCTGTTTTTTGGCGCATGAACGAACTTGTGTTTAGGGTTGACTCTTTAACGGCTCTTGCAAATCCCCAAGCTACTCGGACCATTGCTATATTATGGCAATGCTAGGCAGCTTTCTATGGCACACTCAGGAATGAGGTGCAAGATTGCCTCTAGCAGCATTAAATACATGTCCTTTGAATGGAGGAGTGATGCAAATATCACTTTGAATAGGGTGTCAAAAGTCTCAGAACCAGCTGCGCTCACTGTGCACCAACTCTAAAGCGTTGAGACCAAGCACATCTTTTATTAAATATTCATGATTAGGTCACCATTGCATGAATGATTATCCGAGTTGGACCTATGCTAGGCACTGTGTTGCCAGGTGCATGAACAATGTCCATTTCACAGGGTTGATTGCGCGATTAAGTAGGTCAGACTCAAAGCACTGGAAACCTGGCCGAAGTAGGTCAGGCTCACGCCTCACTGCAGGGCTCCAAAGATCACCATCACCCCAAAATGCTTATGAACAAGAGCGAAAAGGGCTTTGAAATGGATGGCTCACCTATCAGAATAAAACAAAGAAGAGGGGGGGTCACAATGTTAACATTATGACTTGAAAATGATACTGAGATGCTCAATATTGAGATGTTTTATTTGACGAATGTTATGAGGACAATTTAAGTGCTGCCACTTCCTTTGTTTAGCATGTAAAAAATAACCAAGACTGCAAAAAACAGAAACGTTCTAAACCAAAAAAAATTACAGATATCATATGGTCCTTTTTGTGGCACGGGTAAAACAAACTGCTTTTCTTCGTCTGTACTACGAAAAGGCCACAGTTTAAAGGGCAGATCGATGTTTTACAGTTCAATTATGTCCTTGGGGAGGTGAAGACGGTAAGCTCTCCCCCAGGAACATTAGGGCTGAATCACTTAATAGAGCATTAGACTGCACACTGCCCCCCTCCTGGTGGTTTTGAAGGATGTGCACAACAGGTACCTAGATGTCAGCCTGAGCTCCCCAGGATGGTCGCAGAAAGGCAGGTAGAGAGGTGGTATTGTGCTGGTGCCAGCAGAAGGGCTACAGATGGTGGGCAACTGAGTGTGGCGTCATGTGACTGAATTGTCCTGCAGAGGTGAAAAAGCAAGGTAGTTTGTGGGCTAGGGGAGACCAGCTTAGTGTGTCAAACAGATAACAAGAAGAGTGGCGAGGGTGGCTTCCATGTTCCGGGCACAAGTTTAATTTAAGAGGTCTGGTACTGCGCCCTTCGGGAAGGTTGCATAAAATGGTGGCCATGTTAAACAAAATGGCTGCTGAAAGCATGAAGGAGGCTGTGGAAGAAGGGCAAGAGAGAGCAAATAACTATTGGCAGATTCTTCTATGGGTTATCAGTAGCTCTACTAAGGAGAACAGAAGGGAGGAATATTTGTGAATGATCGACCAGGAAAAAAGAAAAACTGTAGTCTACAGAACCCCATACAAGCCAGTATTGGTTCACTGAACACAGTGAGCTGAATTGCCTCACTCTGTTCTTAAGTGTGAAAGTAAAAAATGTGAGACACTGTCAAGTGAAACGATCTGCCTTGGATCACACCCTCTGCTCACTTGGGGAGTCGCCTTTCAGTGCATATTTCCCAGATCCACATAGACTGCAATTTTGCCGGTGGAATATATCTCTGTCTTTTCCAGTTTAAGTTCAACATAAAAAAACAATACTCCGTGACTGCCTTTCCGGCGATCAGCGCACAGTCTTCAAGAGAGTTGGCGTGTAAGGTGCACGCACCACCTTACAACACTCAGACACTATAAGACATTTTTCCAAAGTTAAAACGATCTACCATCAGGAGCAGAAACACAGTGGAGATTGAAGCAATCTGCTTGGATTAAAAAGATGCCTGTAGTCTTATTTATACAGTTCAGTTTTAGGTGGAAACATAGCTCAGTGGACTAATAGATGCATTGTAGAGATCTGTGTATAACATAAAGGGCGCCTAAATGAATCACATCAGGTCAAATAATCCTCCCATTCTTCTGGGGCTGAAAAAATGAGTACCAGTGAGTTGGGAAATAAATAACACTGGTCTTCAACGGCTAGAGACCAGATTAATAGGTGTACGTGATACATTGCTAATGGCTTACCATGTCTTTAATAAAACGGAGAATCATAGTACCCAAATGAAGGCATTCAAAGACATTAGCAAAAAAATCATCAGAGATGCATCAGAGTTTTTGCTTAGGTTCTGGAACTTCAATGGACTACACAGAGCTCTAGTAGGAAGACTTTTAGAGTTCTAGTTAAAAAATGTCAGTTTACTGCAAACTGTTGCCTCTTGTAACGGCGTCAATAGGCAGCTGCCTTTAACATAGTACCTGTGGTGAAACAAAATTTGAAGTAGCCCCCCTGCAAAATACATGGAGGGGGGCCCCCACGTTTCGGACCCAGCCAGGAGCTCTTAGGCCAGAGGACCGCTGCCTGCGCACAGAGCGGGAGGGGACCCCTTGGACCTCATGAGCCCCTCGCACTGCAGAGGCTGCGAGGACTATTGTTACACCATTGCATGGTACTGCCCAGGACATGTCTGTAAACCGAGCTAAGCGGCGCACTATAGAAATAATTTGAAATATATGTTCTGCCTTAAAGTATCCTTTCAGATTTCATGTATGCCCTTGTGAATGGCAATTTCCTCTGAAAATGAATTACGGAGCAAAGAGGTAGGGCTTGCAATGCTGGGCTGGTCTCTAAAATAGACTGACAGTCCCACAGGATATGGTCAGGTCAGAGCCAGACAGCTGACAGGAGACAGGCTCTTGCCTAACTTGGCTTGCCAACCTACAGAGAATAGAAGCACTGCTATAGCCAATAGGTCAGGCGTTGGCCACCGGCCATCTGGATTTGTCAATGCTTGTTTTGTTATGGTTTTTGCAAAACATTATGGCATGGGAAGCTACTGGGCCCTCACCAATATAAAAAAATAAAACTCTGGCTAAAAGCAAAATAAAGGTTTTTGTCTCAAAAAGCTCACATTGCCACAGTAGGCCTTGGAAATCCAGGAAACTACTTTTAGTGTGGATCTGCATCTTGTGAAAGGGCAGCATGCAGTCGCTCACAGTGAAATTAGCCAATGGTTGAGCCACACGGACCCAATGCCCTGTGCTACATGCTCAAGTAGGTAGAAGAAAAACGTGAACGACAACAGACCAATAGAAGGATAGACTGGTCTAAAGCATTTATAAGTATATTATATACACACACACACAACTTAATGTTAGTCAAAATCAAAATCCCTTGGCCAATGCCATCACAAGCATTTGCATGGCCAATCGGCCTAGAGTTGGCTGCCCACCTTTCTGCTTTGCAATGGTTGTTTTGTCATAGTTTTTATACTACTTTATTGTTGCAGGAGTTGTTGGACCCTTGCAAAGAAACACCTGTATAAAAGCAAAATATATATTTTAGTCTCAAAAAGCACATATTGCCACAGGAGTTCCTGGCAGCTAAAGAAACTACTTGGTTGTAAAGGTTCTCCCTGTGTAAGAGCAGAATGCCGTCACTCAAAAGGGGAATGATTCAACAACAGCTTTCTGAAAGACATATATCATGCATATACTCAAGGCATGATGCAGTACACTGCTGTGCTGCAGCATTAGTTGTCTTCAGGGAGGACTGTTAAGCATCCTGTGGTTTATCTGAGTAGGGCTTTGGGCTTGTGACTTCCTGCCAAGCCACGCTGGTGTGATTATTTTATTGATTTGCATGGGCTGGCTAATGGTAAGAAGCTGCTACACAGTGCTTTCGGGTATCCTTGAGTGGAGCGTCATACGCATGTCAATGACTTATCTTTGTTTTTGATTCCTCTGCTGTTTCAATTTCTGAGTTTCATTCAAACTAGTTTCAGCTATCTAGGCATTTTGGCATGCAGAGTATAAAATATAGTTCCTGGAAAATGTGAACCACAAACACTGCAAAAACTTGAAACAAATTTCCAAAACTAACTTTGAGCCTGGGAGCCTATTTGAAGATCGGGGCCTTGTAACGTTTGCTCCTCAACAATTTTGGTTAATCATTTACTTGCATAAGTATACAGGTCTCTGAAAATTATTTTGTCTGTCCTTGGGTAAAGAAGCAAAAAATATAACAAAGTGGAACAAAAACTACCCTAGGGTGTGAGATGTTTTTCTAATGCTATCCATACACCTCCATAAGGTTTCTCCCAGGCTTCTTTGTTCACAGCCTATGAATATACAGCCAGTCTTTTTACTTTTACCGGAATGAAAAGCCTTTAAGCATTTTCAAATTTTCGGTTCTAACCACCCCCAGTCCTGCCACGTGGTGGTTCACAGGATCCTTAGCCTGTGATTTTAAAACCATAAGTAACTATCATTTGATTTTCAGCAAGCACCACTCTCAACCTCTGGTTTCCCGCTACGGGCCTATCCGACTGTGCCTCACAATGTTCCCTGTTGCCCTGACTTGCCTTCTAAATAAAGGTGGGTACACTCTCAATCAATGGATCTGTTCACGCTGAAGATCCTTTTTAATAAGCACCCTGGAATACTCTGTCTACAGTAGGCTGCAAAAGGACATTTTGCTTAGGTGCACCAGTGTGAAAGTAGGTGTCAATGAGGTTTCCTGAACTTGATGAGCGATCATTTGTGAAGGTGACAATACTGTGGACTCTCTAGGCAATTCTAGTCCATTCCCTTTTCACTGGGATGACGGGCCTTAATGCATATGTTAGTCAGAAGTCTGTGGCATTTCAATTGCCTTGCCTTCTGTAACGTCTCTCGTAATCTAAGAGCCCTCTTTTTCTGAACGTCAGCAAGAAGAATATAACTCTTATAGGGTGTGTGGCATTGGTGGCTAGTTTAAGACAGAAAGCTGCTGCTATAAGAATGCTTTCCTCAGCATCCTCTTCCTGCAGGGACTAAAAATATGTTGGGACTTGATACCAAAGTTTCATTAGTTGCTGACAGAGATACTTCCTTTGGCACTTGAATGACATCCAAGAGGCAAAGGAATGTCTTGAGTCCTGTGGCATGATGGGAATGGGAAGATGCAGGTGTTAAAGAGAGGGAGGAATGCAAGGTTGAACCTTGGGTAACCACATAGGTCAATTGACTGAGAATGAAATCGTGGTCACATATGTGCTTTGGGTTAAGTCATTCCACTTAGTTACTCCAACAGACTATGTAACCCTTAATAATAGGAATCCACCTGACAGGACCCATAAGTAAACACACGTTTCACTGCGCTTTGTGCATTGACTGGTAACGTGGCCTTCAAAGATGTTCATTAGTTAAGTCTACAATAGGCTTGGAGGTAAAGAAGTCGAGGGGTTGGTTTAAGGAGCTGTGGTTTTACTATACCTTGCATAACAGTTCTGGCAGCATATTTGTCTGGAGTAAAGTGTTGAATGTGGTGTGGTGTAGTTTTTATGACTGAGTTAGAAGGACTGCTGGAGGACACACATGCATGGGCACCCCATCCATGACAAAGTCTAGAAGCATAATTTGAGGGATGTGTTTAAATCTGTCCAAGGCTGTATTTCTCGTGATTTCTGTGAGTTTTAGAGGAGCTGATACAGTGACCTGTGGATGCTCTGCTTAGAGGTGGCCAGGTGGTTTGTGGCTATGTTGATGGATGTCTCTGTATATGGTGCTTGGGGTTATTCAGAAAAGAGTGAGTAAGTCAATAACAAGAGGCAGAAGTAAACAAGGAGGCACGTTTTACAGGCTCCTGGGTACCAGAGCGGCATAGTGCAAGAAAGCCATGAATCTAATACAGACCAGCTCGCGGCTCAAAAGACACTAACAATCTAGTCATCTGTTCTGATCAAGACCATTGTAGAACCCATCACACTGATATACCATCATTAACAAATAAAAAAAATAGAACAGTGACCAGTCTGTGGTGTGCGCTACACTGCCGGAGTAAAGCGACAAAATAGGCAATCCGGGAGGGAAACAAGAATTCACAAATACATTGAAAAACACCCATTACAAAGTAATGTCCTGATTCAGAGTCGAGTCAATTAAGTCGCGATATATCGACTCCTGCAACTTGCAGCAAGAAAGCTAATTTAGACTTGGCCTCCTTCCAGGACGGCTCAATGGTCTTGACATTTACGCTACTGCCATTTCAATAAAGGATGCCGGCTTTCGGTTATGGTTTTTACGAAGAGCGCTGCGCATTTATAACCCCTGCTGGAAACAATGACCAGTGAGGACGGGGGATGTTCGCCAGCAAGGCGGGGGAGCTCTAGACCTCACTCCAGGCTCTGCCTCCGCCCGAGACCCGCGTCTTGTGGTCTCTGCTCGCGAGGGCGGAGGCGCCCCCGGGGCGCTGGGCGACCCTGAGCCCGCAGCGCGCCCCGCCACCTCGCAGTTCATTGCAGAGAAGCACCGCGGGCGCAGCGCTCCGGCGCCGGCCTCACAGCCTCCCACCGGCCGGGAACTCGAAAGAGAGCAGCATTGAGCCAGCCGGAAGGCGTGCTGCTCTACCTTGCCTCTTGCTGGAACCTGAGAGTTATCTTTTTTCCACTGACGGGTTTGAAATACTATTTTATTCTAAAGAAAAGCTGAATTAACCAAAAGCACCCCTTTGCACTCCTTCAGGAGTACAGGGTTCTTTCTTGCTGATTGAGCCACGGACATGCAAACCGACTGGGATCTCAAAATGGCATTCCCTCTTGGCGCACAGTGTGCTTTGGTGCGGATTCTCCGCTTCTCAAGTCAAAGCCCCTTTACATTTGAAAATGCTTAGAAGCACTGGCAAAAAGCAAGTTCATGTAGTCGTGTATGTTTCGGCACTCTCCGTACTGTTTTTATACGGCAATCCTCTCTCCCTCTGTCATTCATGAACAATGCTGTCTGCAATAATTCATTCCACTGTGCCACCAGTTAACGCATGACTGTCTTTCTGCTTTGTGTTTTCTCATGTTTTTGTGCAGCGCCCTGAAACCAGGTTCGATGGAACGTGTGCTTTGTTCCTGAATGGCACCAGACCTGCTACAGAAAGATACTCTGAAGGTGGAACTCTTGACATTTTCAGTACAACAAACTAAAACTTAAGATAAGAAAGCGCTCTCCAGCATCAGACCAGCACCACACGAACTACTCAAAACAGTGCACAAGAACGTCTCTTTATTTCCACAAGAGCCACAGTGTCTGCAGTGTCCGGCGGCACGTTTTTATTATTATTTGTGCTCCCATCAAGAAAATGTAGTACTGTTGTTCTGCACTGTATTACCGGAGGCATATTAGGTGTTCTGTACACAAGTAAATACTTTCTACATAATCATAGGTCTGAATCAGCTCGTTCTTCGGGCTGAATGGGGATTAAAAATGCTCAGATGCGCTTCTAGAATCGCCAGCAGGGAGATAACAGCGCGCCTGCCTGCATCCTGCATCCCCGGCCTAGCACAGCTACCTTTTCTCCCTCTTCCTTATTCGATTTCAGACTTGCAATTGGACTTGCGTGCTTTTTGTGCTTTTAAAGATAGCTTTGTGCAGCCTCAGTCCTTCTGCTCCACATCGGATGGGATCTGTGTTCACTCAAAAAACACATATGCATTATAAAGCCGCTGCAAGTCGTCTTCGGCTACTTCAGGAAAACGGAGCCAGAACTGATGTCATTCAATCCTCAAAAGAAATGAAAACTTCATCAAGTGCCTCGGGATACTCGTGCTTCGCCTGTCCCTGTAGGCGTGTCTTTAAAACACAAGCTGTAGCGATAATGTATCTTGCATTTCGTGGTGGTTTTCAGCTGACAAGGTTTGCAATATTGTTTTTACCAAAAAATCAAAATATGAGTCTATGTGTTAGTACCATACCAGTAACCGTTTAATGTGTCCCTGCAACAGAGTCGTTCTAATGAAATAAACCAGGAGACAGAAGGGCAAGTGATTTATATATTCGTCAGAAGAACCCCGATATGGAAATGTACGGCCTATTAGGCATAAAGAGAATGTTTGAATTCCAATAGGGAACTTATTAAAACAGTAACTCAAATACTGTAAAATTGTGCTTGTTTTAACATAATAGAACTAGAATACTATTCAATTATACAGTTAAGAAATTAGCGTTTTATTGCATCAAACAAGTTTTGCTTCGAAAAAGAACATTTTATATCTCTAGAAGTCAAGTTCGGCCAACAATGGACCAGGGGTCCAAATACACTGCTCGGGTTTGCGTAGCTTTCCTGAAGAGGTGCTAATTTAAACAATGGGTATGTCATTGTTGGTGATGCCATTGGCCATTATTTTAATGCACTCTCGTCCTCGGAGACTAATTAGCTGGTGGAAAGGAAATCAGACTGAGACTAGGTTTTACACTGGATGAAATAGGTATGTCACATGAGTGATGTCACCTCTGTATAATAACATTGTATTCATGAGAAATACAGGTTTTTAATATCACTGCTTCCCTTCTCTCTGAGAAAACAGAATTCAGGAAAACACGGAAATCTATCTCTGTCTAGGGGTACTGCTAAGCTGCTTGACTCATTGTACAACACATAAGTAAACAGAAAACCAAAGTATGGCTGTGTTTTTTTTGTCTTGCCGCTCCTTGTGCCAGTCAACCACAGCTCAGATTTAAGCTGTCAAGCAGCAGGTGATGTTGCATAGGCCACTAGGTGACACAGGAACACCTGACTCTTAGACCAGTTAGGACCTGGAGGCCGTGATGTGTTGTACCATTCTGAGTGAGGAATACCAGCTGTCTTTATTGCTTGTGTACCTGACTACCTACCCTGTAAGAGACTAGGGAGGACATTCCTTTCCAATGAGGTCCACCATGGAACTCCTTTCATTTGGTAGCGAGATGGGATTCGCTATTTGAACAGTCCGTCCACCACTGCCGATTACTCAACAAGCAGCCAACTGAAATGTGGGGTTCTACCAGTAGACCAGCCAGAACTAAAACGTATTACACAAAAGCAGAAAAGTGCTATATAAAACTTTTTTTTTTTTGTTAAAAAACAAGACAAATCAACACTTAAAACAGGCAATTTTAGTTTTACAACTGTTATGAATGGGCTCTTTGGTTGGCAGTCAGGTTACCCTCTGTCCAAGCAAGGACCCTCTCTCTAGTCAGGGTAAGTCAAACACAATCTAAATTATCCTGTGCCCAACTTCTGGTAGCTTGGCACTGAGGAGTCAGGCTTAACTTAGAAGGCAATGTGTAAAGTAGTTGTGCAATAAATCATGCAATAACATAGTATAAACACCATAAAAATACACCACACAGGTTTAGAAAAATATAGAATATTTATCTGGATAAAATAAGGTCAAAACGGGCAAGATTTGATAAGTACACGTTGAAATATCACTTTAGAGAATGATAAAAAGAGTCTTAAGTTCTTAAAACCAATAAGTGCCTCTTGCAAGCACAAAGTACCTGGTTTGTGTCTAAATTATCTGCAAGGGACTGCAGGGGAGGAGATGCATGGAAAACGGGGAGGTGTGAGTCATTTTCTCCGGGCGCACACAGACGATACGTAGATATTTTTCACGCAGTCAGGGCCTTGCATCGATTTCCGGCACACTGACTTGGGTCCTCTTCAGGTTGCGGGGAATTTGGTCGCCCCGGGGACGATGCAGAAAAATCCTGGGTGTGCAGGATGAAGTCACGGGAGCTGCGTCGATCCGACGGGCGATGCAGTGAAATTTCTGTCGCACGGCAGGCGCTGCATTGATTCCTCTTGCAGGAAGTCAGGCTACGTCGTTCCGGTCCGGCTAGGCATCGATCCAGTGGACCGTGTCACAACGCTGGTGCTGAGTCGATCCCCACTCAGGGAGGCAGGCTGCGTCGTTCCGGTTCGGCATGTGATGATTTTCTCACCGCATTGCAGGCTGTGCGTCGTTTCTGGCAGGCTATGCGTCAAAATTTTGCAGCAGAAGGAGTTCTTTGCAGAGATGAAGTCGTTTTGGCCCTGAGACTTCAGAAAACAGGAGGTAAGCAAAATTCAAGTCCTTCGAGAGCACTTCTCAGCAGAGCCAGAGGACAGCAAGGCAGCAGGGCAACAGCAAGGCAGCAGCTCTTTTCAGCAAAGCAGTCAGGTGAGTCCTTTGGACAGCCAGGCAGCTTCTCTTGGCAGATTGCAGGTTCTGGTTCAAAGTTTCTTCACCAGTGGTATCTTGTCCAGAAGTGTCTGAGTTGGTAGGGTCAGGGACCCTACTTAAATACCCAAATGTGCCTTTGAAGTGGGGAGACTTCAAAGAGTGGCTTAGAAGTGCACAAGGTCCCCTTTCAGTTCTATCCTGTCTGCCAGGTTCCCAGTAGGGGGTTTGGCAATCTATTGTGTGAGGGCAGGCAACTGTCCTTTGACATGTAAGTGTCAGGCCCTCCACCCTCCCAGCCCAGGAAGACCCATTCAGTATGCAGACATGTGCAGGTGTGACTGAGCATCCTGTGATTGGGGTTGTCTGAGTGAAATGCACAAGGGAGCTGTCAACTAACCTAGCCAGGTATGGATTGGAAGGCACAGAAGGATTTAAGTGTAGAGAAATGCTCACTTTCTAAAAGTGGCCTTTCTGGAATAGAAATATTAAATCCAACTTCACCAATTAGCAGGAGTTTCTATTGCCATTCTTGCCATACTAAATATGACCTGGCTACTCCTTTCAGATCAGAATATACCACTCCAATAGTATGTGAGGGTAGTCCTAATGCTATCCTATGAAATGAGCAGGCCTCACAGCAGTGTAAAATGAATTTAGGAGTTTTACATTACCAGGACATATAGAACACACATGTTCATGTTCTGCCTTTTACCTAACTAGCACCATGCCCTATGGGCTACCTAGGGCCTACCTCAGGGGTGACATATGTAGAAAAAGGGGAGTTTAAGGCTTGGAAATTACTTTTAAATGCCAAGTCGAAGTGGCAGTCAAACTGCACACAGGCCCTGCAATGACAGGCCTGAGACATGGTTAGAGGCTACTTATGTGGGTGGCACAACCAGTGCTGCAGGCCCACTAGTAGTATTTAATTTACAGGTCCTGGGCACATGTAGTGCACTTTGCTAGGGACTTACAAGTAAATTAAATATGCCAATTGTGTATGAGCCAATCTCACAATGTTTTAGGGAGAGAGCATATGCACTTTAGCACTGATTAGCAGAGGTAGAGTGCGCAGAGTCCTAAAGCCAGCAAAAATGAGGTCAGAAAAAGAGAAGGAGGAAGGCAAAAAGTTTGGGGGAGACCCTGCAGAGAGGCCATTTCCAAAAACAACAAACAAGTTCTGTGATAGTATGCCTTTCATTCATGGTAGTTTTTTCCATTTCCAATGCTTTGTATGTGTATGTGTGTGTGGTGGGCGAAATCCCTTTGTTTGCAATAGTGGGATCCATGTCATTCTTGGCCTCAGGGTCTCTTCTAAGGGATGTGTGTCCATTCCATTTTTGAGTCCAGGGTAAAACATTAAGGAAAAGCCAGCTGCAGGTAAAAAACACAAAGCAAAAAAAAAAAACTCTGCATATAATGCAGCTCTGAGGGAGAATGTTTGGTGAGTCCATGTTCTTTGGCGATGTAATAAAGTCCCTCAAGTTTTAAAATTCAAGCACTCTGAAGGAGGTGATGTGATACCCAAATAGCCAACAGCATTAGATGAGACAGAGCACTATCTTTGTATATTTTAAAGAATTGGTAACAATTGCTCAACAGACCGCTGCACTGTCACCGGATGCTTAAAAAAAAAAAAAAACCAGATAGCACTAAGAATACCACTGACCTCAAGTTCACCTCAGCCAAATTGATCCAAATTCACTTAGTTCCGCGTTTCCGGATACACAGACTCTGGCAAACTGTCTCTGTAATGTGTATTCCGACGAAGAATTAATTACAACAGATCCCATGCTTGGGGCCTGCAAGAAAAGCACACTTTGATGCCAAAATGGCCTTCTTCGGAAAGCTCTGCCCCTTGCCCATTGACAACAAACCCTCACGCTACTGGCATGCAAATCTCAACCGGTCGCAGAAGAAAAATGATTAGAGCTGCTTGAGAACATAGTTTGCATAAATATGTTGGTGCAGTAGCTCATAATCAAGAAATGGCAGGTTTCAGGGCAACAACAGGCGATCAATATATAATGACTGGCCACATGTATCAAAATACTGGCCGTAAATGATGGCTGCGACTTGCAGTCTTTGTGACCAGTATGTTGTTTCGTGAACCGACTACTGTACAGGTTGGTTTGCGAAATTCGGATTCTGAGTGAGTCGCAGTTCGACCTACCTAATGAGTATTTATTAGACAGGTTCCAACCTGCGATACTCTACGAGTGTCCACATTCAGAGGGATGGTTGCCTGCAAATGTCAGCAGCAGACCACAATTTCAGTGTTTTTTATTATATATATATATATATATATATATATATATATATATATATATATATATATATATATATATATATACATATATGTATATATATATATAAAGCAGTCCGATTTCCTTAAAGACAACGGAGCTGTCCTAAGCTTTAAGCAAAAAAGTTTTCATTTTGAAAATTGTCCCCTGGCCCCTGCGTATTCCCTCTGAAACTTGTGTCATAATTCACAAACTGGAAGGATCCAACGAGGACCCATTTCCCTTTTGGTGATATGCTAACATTCCCACCTGGTGGTTGGTAATTTTTTAATGGTTTGCAACCCTAATTCTGGTCGCAACCCATTGACATACCTGGTAACTGAATTGCAATTTGCATTTCCAGTCGCCATCCTATTTTAGGAGTCAATAAAGCTACCAATTCCGGGTGTATGGTACATGGGAAATACTTGTTAGAGGTCACTAACCTCAAATTGCAAGAAAGGTGTGGTTTCTGGTTGGACTGAATTCTGCTCCGCTACAAAGGTTGGAGACTTGCTATGGATAAGGAATCTGCATTTTGACATCAAGGGTTTCCAGTTTGGACAGAACCCAATCAGCAGTAAAGATGCTGGCCGCTGCAGAGAAGTTGATATGGAATTTACCACGTTTCAAAATATGTTAGTCCTGATGAAGGTTTTCGAAAACAGCAGTAGGGAGTGGGAGCATGCGGGAAGGTGAGATTGAAGGTTCTGTATTGGGCAGTGTGATGAACCGTTCAGATGCCAATGCTGTTGCTATGGAGACAAGAGAGGCAGTAAATGTTAATTTAAACAGACCACAGAGTAAGGAGGCTGCCATCCTGTGACGAGATTTTATGTTAGTGGAGACTGCAGACCTCCCAACCTGCAAAATATGTTTACTGTGTGGGAGGAGGAGAAGGAACCTTGGAGGAGGCAAGTCAAAAGAGGCATAAGGGGCTCTGAGCTAGTTACTGCCTCACCAGACATGAAGAGGTAAGGGGGCTTGAAGCCCGGTACTGAAAGGCAAACAATCGTGCAATCTTATCCTAAAAGAATAACAAATACATTTGACACTGCTGTTCATGTCCAGGGGAGGTTGCAAAACCCCTAGATGGTCAGATGTGCAGATCATCCTCACACAAGCTGGAAACCTACTCTGTGCAGGTTCCTTTTCATTGTGTCATATTAGCTCTTCACCAGTAGACTCTGTGACAACAGCAGATATATTATTGGATACACAATGGCATAGTAAGTGTTAGCAGGTCTGGGAGTGTATCAGTATGTGTATGTTCTGGAACATTGGTTGCTGTGTTAGTGAGTCTTTTTATGTGGGTTCTCAGCTTCGGTGTTTTGTATTGGTGCGATGTGTGCTGTTCCGTAGCACTACCATGGCAAACTCAGACTTCTTCCACAATTAGCCCTTTCACACTGTCATTCACTGTTGGGGTCATCCCACAGGAAAGGCTCACTGGCATATTAGGGATCCAGAGTGACAAGGTGTTTCCACTTTGCATGGAACCAATAGGCCATAGAACCAATTCAGCCAATTCAAATTTCTCAAACACACATACAAAGCCCTACACAACACAGGATCAGAATACCTGAACAGACCCATACACCTTCACAAACCCACCAGACACCTACACTCTGCCTCACTCACACACATTTCCTGCATCCTCAAAAGCAAAAACTGGAGGTTGCTCATTCTCCTAAATTGCATCCAAAACATGAAACAACCCCCCCTCAACACATCAGATCCTCCTCCTCACTTACGGAGTTTCGTACAAAGCAGAACGCCTGGGTCTTCTTATAACAACCTTGGGGACACAAACCTACTGACCTGCCCAAGCGCCTGAGTACCCTCTAGAGCAGGAGTCTTCAAACTGGGGGGAGGGCCCCCCCTAGAGGGGTCTCAAGTGACCCCAGGGGGGAGGGGTGTGCCACGCCCTGGCCAAAAGAGGCATTATGCAGATAACACTGCTTTTTTTTAAGAAGATTTAAGCAGAAAAGCATTTATTGCATTTTTAGAAAGGCTACAGAACTTAAGTGCAATGTTTAAATAAGTCTAGACATAGTTAAACATGGCCAACTTAATTGAATTATCGTGAAAAATTCTGAGGGGGGCCCTGATGATTTTATTTTACCCACTGAGGGGGGGCAGCATTAAAAAGTTTGAGAACCACTGCTCTAGAGTGATTAGTGTGCTGTTCAAATCAATATAACAGAACAGAACAGACAATGCGCAGCTCGCACCATTTTCTTTTGAAGTAAGAGAGGCGCTGGGAGGGTCTGCTGTTCCACAATTTTAGAACAGTTAGCCTTAGCACTTTATCAGCTGATAGGACACAAATACAAGTAACTCTCCCTCTTTTTCCACTAACGCCATGTATTCTGTCTCTTACATTGGATTCTCTTGGAGCTGCTTTTCCCTGATTCCTGTATTTCCTGGTAGGGTCACAGTTATAACATTCAGACTTTTTGTTTATGGGACTTTACTTTAGTTCTGTGTGTATTTATTAATCACTGTTCATGTGTTCTTGTCTGAATGACATATTGAAAGCTATGGAGGAAGGAACATAGTCCTACACCTTGCAAGAAGATACAGAAAGAGGAAGATAAAGAGGAGTACACTGCTGCATCCAGAGATGCTGTCATGCGCAGAAGAGTCACAAGAATGGGGTATACCTAAATTACACGAACACATGCATTAGTTAGCAATGAGCTACATCTGATCATGTATTGTGATCGTATACATATAATCTGGGAGCTGGAGGAGCAGGCGTGTGGTACAGAACGTGCCTAACTAATGCTGTAGCTAACTGGTGAGACTGATTAGGCATTGATTTTGCTTACTATATTAGTCATTTTTTTGCTTTTATTTTCATCAGTTTTTTTTGCTTTCATCTTCATCAGTTTTACTCTATCACAAATCATATCATGTGTACTGTGCACTAGACGCATGTCGTCGGATAACATGGGGACTTACCAATTGGACTTGACATGTCAATAACAAATAATTTAGCTTGGTGAACACATGGCACTATACATTCTCCATGCTCTGGCAGGCTGGGGCTCTGACCTGAGTGGAAGTGCTGAAGTAGGGTCTAAAGCATGCTTTTAAAATAGTTTCTGAAAAGTATGAGTTGTAAATTGTTTGCAGAGCAGAGAATCCCTTATCTCAAGTGAATATAAATCAGTAGCTGGAGAGAAGAAAATCATTCTCAAACCTAGAGTAGCCAAATTAAGGGATGAGAAGTCTAAAAACAAGCAGTCTTAATTTCCACACATTATTCTATTGAACAACGACTTCTTTTGGTGTAGTAGTGCTTTAGACTTGCACAATATTGCATAAGCACTGAATACTATTTTAAAAATCAGCAGGGCTACTATAATATATGACCACTTATGCTTACCTCATTTGACAATGGCAAAATATCAATCTGCAAATACAGGACCCTATAAAATAAACTGCATAGGTCGTGGTTAACTGCTGAAGTGCTTTTAGCTGCACGTTAACTACTTTGCAACAGTCGGTGCTGTTTTGTGGCAGCAAAACTTGTTTGTTTTGAAATGTATGCACCATATGAGCAGTGATGTTTACTGCTGCAAACAGCACTCATTGCAGCAAAAAAATGGATCCTTGCCAAATGACAAGGTCCCACATTTCTCAGACTACAAAATGAGATCTGAACTCCTAAAATCCGTTAAGGACTTGGAATTAATGGCATATTCTGTTTAAACGTCCCAAAACATTTTTTTGTGGCTGCTCAGATCTTTATTTTTATTTGAACTTCCATGTCACTTAACATCACATCATGAGGTTATTGCAGCTTTCTTATCCCTTTAGTATCTAGATCAAAACTATGTGGGCCATCAGTTCCCATGCCTTCTGATGGAACTTATGTTTATAATGCCACTCCTAACATACAGGGCCCTACTAATCACACCCCATTCCCCTACTACTGTAGGTGTTAAGTGAGATTCCCCCCATTGTTCAGGGTTCGGATGACAGACCTGACTCTTTAGTGTCCGAAACCAAGATGTTTCATCATTGGATTATCACTTATACTTAAGTTGTCTGCACATGTGCATAAATGTCTGTTCTGTATCTATCTAACTGGACATGCGTATGTGAGCACCATTCAGACTTCACAGTTAAAACTACTGGCTTTGACAATGCTTGTTTCCACTTGTGGCCAAGAACTGGTTGGAAGGAACGGCTTTGTATGATTTTTCGCTGAACTACGATTTTTCCCCTTTTAGTAGAGTTTTCTTGTTATGTAATTGTGACTGATCCGACAGCTTGTCGCAACACTTATCCACATAAGATTCTATATGGACCGTCCAACTTGCAGGCTCAAAGCTGTAAAGTACATGAAAGGAAGTACCTTGGTTTGAAGTTCACGGTCGAGGACTTCCCAAAGAAATGGCTGCTGGTTTCCAAACAGTAACAAGGAGGCTCCTTGTGAGGTGAGCAGCAATGATTTGTCCAGCTAAATTTACAAAGATCTACTTTAGTTGCAGGTCCCTTGTTCAGGTTTTACTCTTCGGATTGCTCTGGAAGAAACCTGGAAATGGGTGTGAGATAGAAGGTGTAGACAGCTCACCCTCAGTGATACCAGGGCACTTCTACAACACACGCACGAAGGGATTTCCACAGTAATTAAAGCTTCCATGGTTCAATGGAAGAGATTACCAGTCACCATGGGACTCTGAGATCTTCCACGATGAGGCGCTGTAAAAATCACTATTTGGTATTAAAATGATTATTAGTATTATAGGATCACGCCTGCCTTAGTCCAGGCTATTTCATACAGGAGCCTTTCTCGGAAGTGTTCTAGTCCCATTAAAGACATTGTGCCTTTGAGCTTTTGTAATGATGCACATTACAAGTGTGCTTCAGAAACACGCTTTTGTGGACAATCACAGCAGCAGGAAGACATTAGCTGCTTGCTCACAACGTCAACAACTAACGAGATGCTCGGATCCTCAAGCGAGAGGGGAGTCTTTCTTTATCCAGGGCACGCACAAAAGACTCAAGAAGGTCCTTCTTCGAGGGTATTCTCAGTATTTAAATGTGGGCCATTTGCATTAATTAGGAGGTCTCGGTGCTGTTTTGCCTGCAGCTTCATTTGCTGCTTGCTTTCGCCCACTCTGCTCCCAACTGCCTCGTCCCTCCTCCCCTGTCCACCTTTTTAAGTGTTCTTTCCGTCTGCAGTTGCTCCAGCAGGAGCACCTGGTTTCCTGCGCGGACGGTGAGTGGCTGACGCACCAGGTGCCCAGCCCTCCGCATAGGCTCACATTCGCACTGTTACATGGAAGAGCCAGGCAGGGGTTGGCAAACATCTGACAAGCCCTTAACTCCATTGAAACGGGAGTAGTATTACCATATTTTCAGAACCACAAACAAGGACAGCCGCAGACACTAAGGGCCATATATAGCAAAGGTTTTTACCCATTCTGTGTCTATGGGAAAAAGTGTTCGTACATATGGCCCCTAAGGGTTGGCAACCTTCACAGGCACTGAGGGCCAGATGTATCAAAGTACCGGTTTACGTTTCCTAAATAGGGAATTTTAACAAATCTCTATTTAAGAAATGCAAAATGGTATGTAAGAAAACAGTGATTCCCTATAAGCGATTCCTACAGAGTCGCAATCGCTATTAGGGCCGCCTTCTATGCACCCCAAAATTTAAGTGTGCACATGTGAAGCGCACACAAGGGCATGTGTGCGCTAAATGACACTTTTAAAGATGCATCTTTAAAAAATTGCACATGGTTATCATCAACTTTGAGTTGATGGTAATAGAATTTCCTAAATCCCAGTTCGCATTTAGGAAATGCTTGATACATGAGTTTATGAAACTACAAACACGTAATCCCTGTTTGCAATTTCATATTTAGGGAATCGCAAACTGCGGTTCCCTATTTGGAGTCGCAATTTTAGGGAATCGCATAAAATTGAGATTCCTTAAAATGGGACTGCCAATGCCTTTCATATATTCAGAAAGGCTGTTTTGCATTCGCAAACGGTGGAATTTGCTATTCGCACTGTTTCCGAATGCAAAATACTTTGATACATCTGGCCCTGAAGGCCTACATTTACAATACAGCCCACACCAACACAGAATAATGACACTGCCATAACCAACAAACTATTAGACGTCTATAGATTTCTTTACATTTCAAATGTTTGGACGAACCCAAGAAAGTGACAGAAGTTTTCAAGTTGTCTAACCTCACCCATGAAAAGCACAGCACACTTTTCTTTACATTTTGTAATCTGGAGTTCTCTGCTTATAATGGGACAACAAGGCTACAAGTACCTGATGCACAAAAGGAACGGATAGGCCTTAAACTGTATTTCTGCAAGAGATGGGGAAGGTGTTGGCGAGATGGTCATGGGCCCATGATGGCAACTATTTGCATTCCACCATGGGAAGAAAAAACATTTAAGACCCCTTTTTGTGTTGATATATAGAATTGTACAAACCTCTGAAACCCATCAAATTTTAAAACACTCCCCAATGTTGTGATGAGAACAAGTGGCGGGTTTGGCCTTGGTTGGTGGTCTCAAGTGACACTGACTCACTTCTCTTTAAAACCTGCTGTGCCAGGTCAATGAGGCGAAGAGGCACAGCAGACAACTCTTTCAAATTATTAACTTCAGTCCCTGGTGTAAGAAGAGGGCCGATGAACGGGAACATGCACTAAACTGTAATTAATACATCCTCACCTGAGCCATTCTGAAAAACCAGGATAGGTAGTTATTTGACCTATAAGTGTTGGGTGCTGGAACCGTCCTTAGATAAAGGGGACTGTCACGGCAAATCCTGAACAGCCGATCATCCTAAACGAGTGTCCACGAGCTGGGCTTCACTTCGTGGCTTCTTACTGAATGTTTTTGAGTCATAAGCTGCCCATATTTCAAACATAATGGAAGGAAACATGGACATATAAAGGTCTTCTCTACTACTGCCAAGTGCACTCATGTAAATTATGGAACCTTTGGTCAGTCAGTGTTAGGCTGCTATTAGACAGCATGCTACATTATTAAAATTATAGTTTTTCTTTCAACATTGTATCTATAGGCTTACTTGTGAACTTCTCTGGATAAAGACACGTTTTTTGGGGGGCATGGTTCGCACCGCATTTTTTTCACGAGGAAACATGTTTTATTTGTGGAAATACCCAAGTAAGTGACACCTAAGGCTGGAACAGTACACACTCATAGAAACAGCTTTAGGAACCAGTACTTTGTTCTTAGATGACTGTAAGAGGCTAACTTCTTACTGCTGCTAGTGGACTGCTACCAAGAACCTGATTGGATGACATTTATTTCAAGGACAGCATTTTCAGCCACTGTGAGGAGCCACAGGGAAGCAGCCTCACAGGGCAGTTTAACGCGCTACAGCCATAGTGTGCCCTATGATGATGCAAACACGTTTCCACTCTGTGTAGATGTCAGTATGCAAAGTTTATCGGTTGTCTCAATGTCATTAGGTGAACCTTATTCTAGACCAAGCCTTGATTTGAAAAAAACATTCTGATCTAGACATTTATCCCACTGAGTTTAACTGAAGTGAACCAGGACTACAAATCCTAGAATACAGTAAGCGGTCAAAATAAAATCCACAACTGAAAAACGGTGCCCCAGATGCCATGAAGTCCTTTAGTTATCTTAAAAAATCAATATTTTTTCACAAAGCACTTGCGGTGTAGTGCACCACTGGAGCACTACAAGATGCATGTTACTCTTTTTATCGGTCTCCATAAATTAGGCTGAGTTCATCACATTATGACAGAAACACTTTTGGTAGGATGGACACATGAATCTGCAGTATGCACTTTATGCCACTGAGACTTTTGACAATTGTTGCAGAAAAGCACCTCACTTCCAAAATTTGAAACGTGTATGGAGGACAAAGAGCTTTTCTGCTCAAAGTCTGAACGCTGGCACAACTAATTGCCTCTGACAATTACAATATTTGCCACAGCCCTGGCCCTTCAGACTGCTTGTTATTGGGATGACAGGTATATGGGACGTTCATTTCAAACTCAACCACGTAACGACTGATGATTCCACCAGGTTGGACCACGCACAGAGGAGGAAGAAACTCCTCTCTGCTTTTTAGGTTAGTTCTTGGTAATTAGTAAGGCCGGGTCTTTGCTAAGTAAATCTCTAGGTGGCTAAATTTTGGAACAAAGAAAGGAAGAGTTTTATGGTGCTGATATGCCAGGTATAGTATAATAAACGTGATAAGGTCAGTGTCTGGCACACAGTGCACAATATGTCCTAAGAGCTGGAAAAATAGCTCTTCTTTTACATGATAAATACACCTTGAACATCAGCATTCTGGGCCCTTTGCAATCTGGCTGGAAGATACCGAGGGAGGCTAGTATAGAGAGGATTACAGTAATCCAGGCAAACATAACCATTGTGCCTAGAACCAAAGCACAAAGGGTGGACAGAGAAGAGGATATAATGGCCTTAATTTGTTGACCTGATAGAAACAACTGCATTGGTGTGGGGCTTCAAGTTCCACTCTGTATCAAAAAAATACCTAGAAGGCGAAGGTAAATTTTAATTAGGGTCGGTGTTAGAAATGGGGTCTCTAGTTGGCAGTGGTTTGCACCCTGTCCAAGTAGGGACCCTCATTCTAGTCAGGGTAAAGGAGTCACACACCTAAAATAACCCCTGCTTACCCACGTGGTAGCTTGGCACAAGCAAACAGGCTTATCTCGGAGTCAATGTGTAAAGTATTTCTATACACACACACACACAGTGAAAACACCACAAAAGTCCTCCACGCCAGTTTAACAAATAGCCAATATTTATCTGAATAAAACAAAACTAAAATAACAAAAATCCAACATACACAAGCAGAGATACATACATATTTTTAAAGATTATCTCTCAGTAAAGTGCTTAGAAACACCATAGTTTCAACTGGGGCTATCATGATGTCGTTGACGGAGTTGCTCCCAACAGTCAGACGCCACTCGCAAGGGAGTGGGGGCCGGTCACAGAGTCGCACGGAACGTTGGTTCCTTACTGCAAGGCAGTGGAGGTGGCGGTTCCTTATAGTTGCAGGGGAGGTGATGCTGTGTCGGTGGCGAGGTGTCAGTTCATAACGAACCAGCAAGATCGATGAATCCAGCAGGTCAAGAAGTGCGGTGTTGAATTTGCAGTGTCGCAATCACACCATGGCGCCACAGGTGCTGCGGGTGAATCAGATGTCTTGAATTTCT
Source organism: Pleurodeles waltl (assembly GCF_031143425.1). Lineage (NCBI taxonomy): Eukaryota > Metazoa > Chordata > Amphibia > Caudata > Salamandridae > Pleurodeles > Pleurodeles waltl. Next base: position 906,102,782 of record NC_090443.1, read on the forward strand.
GGGATATGACACTCAGGACTCACTGTGGCGGGACTTCAGAGGCGCTGCAGTGGCATCTGGCTTGTGGCGTCGGTCGCTGTCATTGCACTCATTGGGGACCACAGCTCCTGGTCGAGGCAGCGGCATGAAGTCAGACAGTGGCACCGGTGCTGAAGTCGCTCTGGAGTCGATGCACTTGGTCTCTTCTTGATTTCACCAGAACTCACTTCCAAGGGCCCAGGGACTGGATTTGGCACCACTTGGCAAGTCAGGACTCTCAGCAAGAAAGTCCAGGTGCTGGCAGGTGAAGCCTTTGATGTTCCAGAGACATCTAACGGGAGGCAAGTTCAGTTCAAGCCCTTGGAGAACCTTGGAAAGCAGGATGTAGAAAGCAAAGTGCAGTCCTTTCACTCCCAGGACAGAAGCAGCAAGCAGCAGGCCAGCCAGCAAAGCAAGAGGCAGAGGGCAGTACCTCTTACGGCATCTAGCTCTTCTTCCTGGCAGAATTTCCTCAGTCAAGATGTGTTCTGCAGTTGTGGTCTCAGAGGCCCAATACCTGTACTTATTTCTGCCTTTGAAATAGACAAACTTCAAAGGAAAGCCATTGTAGTGCACAAGACCCTGCCTTTCCTGCCCTGGCCCCAGACACACTCCAGGGGGTTGGAGAATGCTTTGTGTAAGGACAGGCACAGAGGTGCAGATGTCAGCTCCTCCAACAACTCTAGCCCAGGAAGACCCATCAGGATATGTGAGGCATACGTCAGCTCCCTTTGTGTAACTGTCTAGAGAGAATTCACAAACAGCCCAACTGTCATCCTGACCCAGATGTGTATTCCACAGGCAGGCAGAGGTACAGAATGGTTAAGCAAGAAAATGCCCACTTTCTAAAAGTGGCATTTTCAAACTCACAATCTAAAACCAACTTCACCAAAGGATGTATTTTTAAATTGGGTGTTCAGAGACCCCAAACTCCATAACTATATATGCTCCCAACAGGAAATGACACAAGATATTTCAAGATAATCCCCATGTTAACCTATGGGAGAGATATGCCTTACAATAGTGAAAATTGAATTTAGTGGTATTTCACTATCAGGACATATACAACAAACCACTACATATCCTACCTTTTAAATAAACTGCACCCTACCCACGGGGCTGCTTTGGGCCTACCTTAGGGGTGACTTACATGTAGCAAAAGGGAAGGTTTGGGCCTGGCAAGTGGGTTCACTTGCCAGGTCGAACTGGCAGTTTGACTTGGCAGTTCAAAACTGCCCACACAGACACTGCTGTGGCAGGTCTGAGACATATTCTACAGAGCTGAGACATGTGGGTGGCGCAATCAGTGCTGCATTTGAGTTAAAGAAGTTACAGACCCTGGGCACCTCTGATGCACTTTACTATGGACTTACTAGTAAATCAAATATGTGAATCATGGATAACCCAATCATCAATACATATTAGATAGAGAGCACTTGCACTTTAGCACTGGTCTACGGTGGTAAAGTGCCCAGATTCCTAACGCCAGCAAAAACGAAGTTCAGCACAGGATCAAAACAAGGGGTCAGAAGCCAAAAGGACAGGGGAAACCACGCCCAGGGCTGACAGGTCTAATAGTTGGTGAGACAGCAGGATCCCCCCACACAACTTCCTACCTGACCACACTTTGACTAGATACAAAAGAGTGTAGTATAGCCCACTTAAGTTCGCCAAGGAAGGACTAAACTACTGGATAGTCGCAGGGGCTGGCATGTGACAGAAGATAAGCATTCGAGAAGAATGGCCTGATCTGCAGTGCCAAACGGCTCCAAACGTCAAGCCTAGCCAGCGAGTAATGTGTACCCTGATCAATGAATATAAGTATGGAGTCTCATGATCCCAGCGAAGGATTTTCCGAACCATGAAGGGATCTAAAGGCTGGCCTGATCAGTGATAAAATGAAATAATTGTCAATATGATCTTGGAGTTGCGACATAACAGTTCAGTAATTTGTCAAGGACGGGCAAGTTGGTTATGGGACGGATACTGACAAGATCAATAAGAGGTAGGCTGGTCTGCTTAACTTAATGGTAAAGAAGACCATACATTAATGACTCAGGTTCTGCAGACTGCTGATGGATAATTTCATTAGAATCTGCATGCAAAGATTAGAGACAGCAACTGCTAGATAAGTCAGGTAGACACCAGGTCCATGAGGAGGTTTGAAGGAGGCAGTTTAGAACAGTGGAAGGTGAGTTTTTGAAAGGTCAAGAGAATGAACCTCAAAAGTAGTATAGTCAGATGCAATAAAAGTAGGTGAAGATCAAGAGGAGAACTTGGACCATTTAGCAGTCACGGTCAGTGAGACCCTAATTTTCTGAATTTATTTTCCACAAAAGTAATGAATGAGAGAGTCACAGGAAGCTTGGAAAGGTCTGCCTTAAACAGACAAGGAGGTGGATGCTACCACCTGAAAGAGCAGTTTGGCATGGGCATAGGTTTTTTGGCAATTATGGCATTTTGTATTATTTTAATGGAGGCCAGGCTTTCGGCATCCTATGGAAACGCATTTTGTTTCCTATCTCTATTTTTATTTCTCTGGTTACTCTCTATCCTCCAAGCCTTTTTTATTTAAGGATGGTGTACCACAGAGCTTTGTGAGTCTACACTCAAGGGTTCCAAATGGTAGATAGAAGTTCTATATATTCATGCATAGACTGGGAGATGTTAAAAAATGCCTAAGCATTGAAGTGTTGATCAGTACTTTCGAAAGAACAGCGATACGGGACTTTAGATAATATATTTGAATACAAGGGGATGTAGGAATTAATGGTTATTTTGGGATAGTGGGAGCAACATTTCGATGTGACTAAAGACGCGAGGCGTCCAAATTAATGGATTAACCAGAGAAATGGAAATATTGTCATATTCAGGGAAAATCATATTCAAAATTTCGATTTTTATAAGTCGGCCCACGAACATAACTGTAAACGTCAAGGTCTGGGTACACTTAGGTTAGAACTACATGCCAACAACAAATCCTGAAAAGGGTAACTGAGCTCCAGGAGGACAAAAATGAATCTGTGATTTTTAACATCTTTTACACATATCTGTTTTTGGCTGGAAAATCACTTTTAGTATTAATGTGTCTGAAGTTTTTAACTGTACGTAGTGCTCTGGAGTGACCCTTTAAAGATTAACTAAGCCATTTGTAAGAAAGCATGTCGGCTTCTGTTCCTCTCTTACAGGGACTGTAACAATAGTGGCTCAATAACAGTTAAGGTTCTCATCCCTGTCTGTAGTCTCAGCAGAGATTTCAAGAACTGTATGGGCATGGAATGTGAACGGCCTCATAGACCAACAGCGGTGTCGCTCTGCCTCCCAGAGTTAGCTGAGAACTCAATGGAGGGCAGTGTATAGATAAGGCTGCAATATACATTTTCGCAATTTCTCCTCTATGTCTGTAATCTGAAACTAGGTGAAAGTAAATAGATACGTGTGGGTGCGCTGGTTCAGAACATATTGAAGTGCTGTTTAGACAGTGATGGAGCCAAGACAAACTCGTATTCTTCTCATATGCCCCCAAAAAACCATGATGAACACCAGGAAATCAGAGACCTATTAAGTGTGCCAGGAGAGAAGATTCTCGAAACTGTTAAATGTGTTTTCTTTTTTTAAATAAATGGCTTGAAGACTAACCACAGAGCGCAGAATGGGAGACACTGCAACTGCTGGCAAACTGTTAGCAGTTGCTATTTATTGCATATCCCAGACTCTTAACGCATACTTACTGGGAACAGCAGGCCCAGTGGCTTGTTGGGGGGAATGTGCTCTATCGGTGCAACGGCACAGAAGGGAGCAGTTCCACTGTTAATTTAAAATGCTGGAATTAATTAGGTTGTGCAAGTGAAGAATTTAATAAGCACACTTTACAACCACGAGCCACGTTTTATGGAACACCCCTGCCAAGCCTAGGCAAATAGCTTCCAACCTCCTATGCGTATCTGCCCGCAGCCCTCAAGCTCACGTGCTTAACACCGTTAACATTGTGGGGTGGGGAGGGGAAGAGGAGGGGTGAGGTGGTGCAGGGGCGCGAGCTTCATGCGAACGATTCATCTTCCGGCAGACTTCACACCTGCTGGAAATTCACAAAGCGTGTACCGCTTGTCAAAACAAAGAACTCTGCAGTTCTAGTTCTTCCTGCCAAGTGGAAGGCTGGTTCCAAACCTGTCACTCAAATACAGAGCCAAAGCTTGCTCCCGCCCACTTCACAATCTTCACACCGGATCCGCGCGTCTGGGGAGTGCTGGGAGATAATACATTCCTGTTCAGCATCAGGCTATTGTAATGAAAGTCTATTTTCAAAAAACGAGGAATTGATCCCGTAATCAAGTACGAGTCATACCTGCAATCAATTTGCAGCAAGACGGAATATTGGGGAACAAAATTCTACTTGGCTGACGAAGGTGGGGGGGCAGGGAAGGAGAAGGAGGGGTGTTAGTTACTCTCAGTTTAGTTAGCTCTCAGTTAAATGGCATATGGGACCTTGAAAGACTTTTATTTAGCCACCGTGGTGGCACAAGCGAGATGCAAGGGAAGACCACCTAATCTCAGCGTGCGCAATATTTCCCCATTCGCTTCCTGGACCCTTCGCTTACTGAAGTTTTAGCTTGTCTCACCCCCTAAACGGCCGTAAAAGGCACTTACACACATAGAACATGTACGTGTGGCGAAAGGGACACGGCTGGCGTTTGTTACTAGAACCCTGACAGCTGACTGGTTTAATCCTTTGCTAGGGTTATGAAATGCATGGGTAAGTCCCATTTGGCAAGTCTCCCTTCCCTGGCCTGGGGACTGCAAAGAGGCTATGCCCCTTTGATACATCCTAAGGAAGTAAGGAATTGGCAGACGAAGACGAGGAAATAGCTGGACTACTAAATGGTAATCATATTCCTCGTCTCAATTACTTTTGTTAGTAACTCCCTCCCCTCAAATGTGCTTTCTCAGCTACATTGGTGTAATCAGAAGGTGGGCCATATATATATATATATATATATATATATATATATATATATATATATGAATGATATAAGGTATTTATACAGAGGTAAGAAAAGATTTACTATTCTTCACTATATATTTTCACTGAAGAATAGTAAATCTTTTCTTACCTCTGTATACATACCATAATATCTAATTAGTATTCTGGATAAGAAATAATGACGAATGATGTTTTTTTACTCGATATTGTGAGGTATCTCTGAGGGGTCACTAATTCTACAGTAATCAAGGATAGTTGCTCTGAACTATTTTTACTGACCAGAAGTAGCTCTCATTATAGAAAAGGTTGGAGACCTTCGCTATGTCACATAAACAATTGGAATGAATACAGAGAAAATAAAAGGTCAAAGTTATTTCATGCACACATGGAACTCATTAGAAGAAAACGGGAGGGTGACAGATATGATCTGGGAAAGGCGAGGAAACACACCCGTAGTACTGGAGAGGAAGACACTTTACTCATTAAAAGGGAAAAGAACAATGCCACTGTGGTTGCTAAATCTAACATACTGAGAGACAAAAGGCACCAGCAGCCGGGACAAAGGATTTGATAATGTGTTCGTCCGGTTATGGTTGCAACATTACCAAAAGTATTTCAATTGCTTGTTTTCTCTTCTCCTTAACTGGGAAATACATTTCATACCTTTTTAGGTATGACTGAAGCTGCCAGAACTGTGTCATTTCAAGAAAAAAGCCATGCGAATAAAGTACGGTGGCCTGAGAGGTAAAAATATAGCTAAACACTGCGTGGCCGAGGCTTTTCATGTCCTGAAGGTTAACTCAGCGTAAATCCTGAGAGTGGCCAACAATCACCGCATCACCGGGCTTCAGGAGACGAAGACGTCGCTGGGGGGTCACCCAGGCCTCCTCTTTGTAAGCCTCACGCAACGAAATTAGCCGCCACCTCCAAGAGGAGCAACTTTTAAATGTTTTATGCTGTATTAGCTCTGCATCTTAGCTTAGAGGAAACCTGTGGAGGTGAAGGGGCGGGGGCACGTTGTACAGGAGTAGGCCGCACGCTTCCCCAGACTTTTCAAAGTTATATATTTGGAACCCCCAATTCGCCGCAGAGTTGCTCCAGCTCAATGCTTTATTCTGATAGGACCATGTAGATCGACAGTCAGTATGGTGGGGGAGGCAAAATCCATTTATTTAAGAGGTAAGAAAGGTAAATATTACATTCCTGTGACACAGGCGGCTATTATGAGCAATTCTCGCAAGACAAAATGCAAAAAGTGATAGAATAACGTTGGACGAAACAAAGGAATAGTAATTATTTTCACTAAGGGTGAAGAGCTCCTTATGAGAATAGTCAGTTCACAGTAATTTTAAAGCACTTGGAGTTCAATTACGTTTGCCCTGTACATGACAGTGTAATGAGTTAACTGTTTCTTTTTTGGGGGGTTTAATCTAATTCTGAAGGATGTATACACCGTTGACATTTTCGATCTCTGAAGAACTAACATTTTTCAGCTGAGCCCCAGTGGGTCGACTTCGGCATTTAGGCATAAACTGAGACTAAGATTAAAAAAAGCCAGGAACCCTGCTCTCTCCATTCAAAGATTCAGAACTAAGCAAGGCCGAGCAGGAGCAAAAGGATAGATTAAAACAACCGGACAAACAGATACTTGAGACCATACTTTCCTTCCTGGTAATCTCAATTAAGATAATTTATCTTTTAAAAAAAAAAAAAAAGTTGAAAAAAAAAAACAGATTAGAGCTAGGTCACGCAGAGTGTTACTGGCAGGTCCGAGCAGCGCCTCCAAACTACATATTTGATTGGAAAATATGACGATGAGAATGTTGGTAGGATACACCAAACTGCACCTTAGGAGAAAACTCTGCCTAACTGGGCAGTAAAGCATTCCAATGGCTTGTGGGGGTGCCTCTGTTAGCGGGGTCACATGCATCTGAGGGTTGGGAAGTTGTGGCAGTGGCAGGCTTTTGGAATTCTACAAACATTGTTATGGTGGTTATGATTTTAGAACCACTGCCGTAGTGCTGGAGGACTGCACTGACTTACCACCAGCAAAGGGTAGGCCTTAATTATGAATGAAGTATAAAGCCAACTTTTCAACTCTTTACGATCCCGGGGTGACCCGGAGGCCTTAGAATGTAAACCAGAACAATGGTCTACGGTCAGGGTCAAGTTGGTAAGGCAGGCACTAGGGCAATTGACCGGTTACTGAGTTGCAGATGTGGGCCTCTTTTTTGGGCAGCTGTCTGTGCTGTTCAGATGCTGTCAGCGGCCCAGTGGTGGCCTGAGTGGCCTTTTAGGAGACCTGTTGCTGGAGGCAGGTGTCCTCTGTTACCCCCTTTTCACCAATGGGCGGTGTTATCCCAGTCCCCCGCTGGGCCGGCTTATTGATATAAAAAGTTGACATGGGCTGGCTAAGGGCACTTTAATGTGTGCAGACTGAACTGGGGCATGGGGCCAGAGCAGACGTGGCCTCGCTGTTATTTAGGTGTGGTTCACCAGTGTGAACTAAACCCTACACAAGGAGTGCTGGCAACCTTTGCATTTTTTATTTATTCAGTGAAGTTAAAACAAAAGTTAAATTTAAATATATCCTTAAGAGTTCTTTACAGTTGACAGCCCAGATAGGTTAATGTGCTCAATGCATGATTATTTTCATCATCAAAAGGTCACAGGTTCATTTCAGTCGCCATAATGCTATGTCTATAATAATGTTAGCTGCAGTCATAAGCGCCACTTGTTCAGGCCGTGGATATTCTGGGGCTTTTGGGGATTTTTTTTCTGCTGGGATATCGATACTGCTCAGAAGGTTTAAAAGGAGCATTTATTACTGCTCCGTTTCAATACAGCTTTCAAAATGTATACACTTTCATCATTTTCTGCTCACCTTCTAATGGTGAATTTCTGAATGCCGCCTGAATGCAATAATAAACAAATCACAGCAAGGTAATTAAATACTGTCCAGACACAGGAATACATTTCACATGTTTTAAACCACATCCTGAATTATATGGACAATGCTTCCTAGAAATAATTCAGTTTTACTTTATTGCCATGCCTTTTTTTTTTAGAGAACCACCTGATTGACCTCCTTCTTTTCATACTACTTAAAAAACTGAAGCAGTGTCTTGCGAAAGTATGTAAACCGCCAATGTGAGCCACTTTGTTTGGGGTGCCCGGGCCTATTTTTGATCCCAATCCAACCCAGTCAGATTAAGATCTGAAACGCCTCTAAAAAGGGAGGAAATTTGTAGTATGCAAGATGACTAGGAGATAAACTAGGGAATACCATGGAAAAATGAGGTGAAATTCACCCTGCTCTGATAATGGCCGCTGATGCCAGTTTTCCAGGTGAAGAATGTTTTGCCACAGGGGGGGCAGATGCTCACTGATAGGAACAAACATGAGGCTTGTGGCAAGGTAAAGATTTCTGTTCAAGGTCATAGGCAAATCAGAGTACCAGAGCCAGTCATAATTCAACATTGGCTATCAAAATTGAAGAGCAGTCCCAAATAAGACATTTAGAATCAATTTTTACCTAAAGAGATCTATGAAAAGTCTTATATAAACGTTCCTGTCTATTGATAACAGGTACTATATGTTTATTTTAATTCATAACACATTCTGTGCATGCCACTGGTACTTTTAGCTACTACTATTGTCAAAATGGATGAACTCTCAGGTTTATGCAGCACAAACTTCACCCAATGGCATTGAAGCTCTTTACAAGAGCACCAGTTACGTTACACAAGGACACATACATTTTCTATGCACAGGGAGATTAAGGGCCTGATTACAACTTTGGAGGAGGTGTTAATCCGTCCCAAAAGTGACGGTAAAGTGACGGATTTACCACCAGCCGTATTACGAGTCCATTATATCCTATGAAACTCGTAATACGGCTGGTGGTATATCCGTCACATTTGGGACGGATTAACACTTCCTCCAAAGTTGTAATCAGGCCCTAAGTGATTTGCCCAGAATCACATAATTCTGAGCCATCGCTAACGCAAAAAGCTGGTTCTCCAAAATTGGCAGCTCTGGCCGTTAGGCCACATACTCTCCGCTCATCTTGGGTTTCATGTTTTCAGTTTCAAACTGCAAATATCCTAAGAATTTAACAATATTACGTTTTCTACATTTGACTTTGCAAGACTTAGTCATATATAACCACTCTCTTCTATGTTGTCATGTTGGCAACGATACTTGTAACTGTTATTCTAGAATTATGGGATTACACATTATCGATAACTGCCTGGTGTCTAAAGAGGGACCCCGGCTTAGAAAGAGGCTAGTGCATGCTGTAACAAACCAGCATGCTACATCAATAGGCAAGAAGAAAAAACACCAGGGGAAGTCCTTGTTCGCGCGTGCCAGTTTACCTGAGTCAACCTTGGATGTTGTGCTCAGCGAGGTAATTCCACTGAAGGAGGGATGGAGATGAGCTGATGCATGTCTTTGAAAACGTTCAGAGAAAGACTGATTGAACTAGACATGTTAAGCCTGTAGCTTGAATAAGTAAACTGACCGTCGCAAGCACAAATTTAAGCACTGCCAGAGAAGAGTGCAGAGGGCTGACTGATTGGAAGTCTAGTCAGAACACGGGGCTTGCCTATAACATTTTATAATAAAGTGGTACAACTACAGAATATATCCATCGGTTTAAAAAAGTATACACAAACACACTCATCCGTCTATCTATCTATCTATCTATCTATCTATCTATCTATCTATCTATCTATCTATCTATCTATCTTATTTATGTATATATGCCTGTCTGTCTACCTATCCTTCTTTTAGGTTGCAGCAATGTTTGTGCTGCACAGCAATATGAAAGGCCAATAAGTGCAACAGATATTACACGGTACCTTCTGCAAGTATGTAGACTATATATGGATGTGTAAGGGCACAGCAATATTTTTATGGGCAATGTTATGAAATAGCAATGAGTTAATAAGCCTAAAATGGGACTTAATATCTGCATGCACACTTTTTTTTTTTAATAGTGAAAGAAATCTAGTTATTTTGGACTAATGAATCTGATTAGGTAGTGGGACGTAAAAGAAGTTTAAGTATCTTCCGGAAGGCTGACCAATTAAAAGACAATTCTCTTGAATGTTGTGCAGACTTCACTAAGACAGGTAAGCACCTATACTGACTCTCCACTTACCTATAACTATTGTGACCCCTAGGCCTCTGTGCAGATAGCCCTGCTGCTGAACGTGTGGCATCAGTTCCAGGGAAGCACCTTGACAATCTCTAAATAAGTAGGGTGAACCCACGGAGAAAGGCAACAGTAACGCGGAAACCTCGCAGAAGCAAATGCCCACTGATTAATTTTGGGACATCTGGCCGGGAAACCCCCATATATAAAACAAAAAGGAGAATGCTATGCCGGCTACTTTCCAAAGAAGGGAGGGTGCTTGAATAATACCCCTTTGTAGGTTATCAAATCCATCACAGATTAGCCAGCAAATGAAAAGTAAGGGCCCAGCTGACAAGTGAAGCAGACACTGTATGACAAGGAATCTTAGGGTACAGTCAGAAATGGTCAAAATGGAGTTACGTGAGAAGGGTGTTAGATCAACTGGCTTCTTGATGCCAGTAACTATGAAATAAAGACATCAGCATTTCAAAGGACAGCCAAAGAGTTCTGCAAGCCAAAAAGGGATAAAGATGCAATGAAGAAGAAGGAAAATATGAGGAAGTGTAACAGATAAGGTCAAAGAAGATGTAGGTAGGCGTGGCGCCAATTTCAAGCCAGGAACTACCCTACTAAGATGCACAAAATGTAGTGAAAAGTACATCAAAATTACTAACGGCGGAACTGCAACAAGGAAAACCTCAAATACTCGATATGGTCAAACATAGACGGATCTCAACAGCAAAGCGAGAGCTCAATCCTAAAGAAGTACCCAAGGAAAAAATAGACATTGAGCCGGTGGAGAAAGGTATTGAAACCTAGCACAATGAAGAGACAACAAACAGTACTGTAAGACTGAAAAGTAGAGGGAAATTGGACTCAAGAGTCATGTAAGACTCCTTAGTATCTGTGAATACAGTGGTACTGGGTGAAGTGAATGGCACGAGGTGAAGACAAAATGTTTACACACTTGTAGGGACAGTTGTGATGATACTCTTGCATTAGTTCTAGAATGGTCTGCCTTAGGAGGACACCGAGAACTCAGGACAAGTTTCAGGTAAGAAATAAGACATACATGATCTAAATTCCCAGCTAGTTGGGGTGAGCAACTTCAAGACAGACAGGGAAAAGACTGTCCAAACAGTAGGTAACTGTACGTTAAGTGACACATTTACCTTTTTGGGCCGAAAAGAGTGCAAACAAATTAATATCCTATATTACTAACAAATGCAATGGGAACTCAAAAATACAGGCCCCCTCAGGCGCCTTTTGGTGTTTGGGTACCAAAAGAACTGGCTTTGGACTATGCTGTGACTCACCTATGTTGACCATAGCAGAGACTTACCTGAAGTACTCAGAATCGAGAGATCTGCACTCATCATACAGGAGCCAAAATCGTTAAGTTATGTGTATTAGCAAAGCGCACTATCCCCCGCAAGAGTATCCTGACACTTAAGGGCAAATAAAAGAAAAGCTGTCTTCCTCCGTAGGGCAGAGCAAGTTCCAAGGTGGGAATTCCACTGAACAAAATAAGTATAATAACAGAGAATCAAGAAGTTGGATAGGGATCAGGTGAGGTGAAACTTTTTATTCACTCTAAAGTTAAGAAATTAACTCTGTTCACCAGAAGCCCTACAAACATACCATTATGGGTTCTTTTAAACTGAATGCACTTTTGAAAGGATGCACCGAGTGAAGTAAAGATCACAAAAACAAAATAGGCGACACATTAAATGTAATTTAATATTTAATTATTAAACAAGGTGTAACCACAGGTAAAGCATAATGGTCCTGCAACCTGGCCCCACAACAGGGATTCACTGTAGGAACACACACGGAACCTATCTTTACTACTCTGGAAATGCATAAAAGTAAGACTTTTTTAGGTCTGGCATTTGAGACCGATTTGGTGGGGTCGAAAGACTAATGTTTTTCTGAAGGATCATGCATGATACAGATACAGAGTGGCTGTTGGAAATGTGAGCTTCTTTCACTGGTCGGGCACATTCTCCCCATCTGCCTAAAAATAATTATTACTTTCTTTTCAGTTGAAAATCTGGTTCAAAGTGTGCTTCTTAGTTTTTTATAATAACTTTAGATACTTGCTATTTATTTTGTCTGTAATCCAGATACCCAGTTAGATGGTGATTTATTTTTTATTTATTTTTAAAGTTGTAGCTATAAAGTGCTTGAGTGACATTATACCACTGTAGCTGCCTGTAATATTTTGTCTCCTTCACAAATAATAATACAATGCATGAGGCAAATTAAAACTAGCAAAACAGCTGCTTCAACAAATGGATTTAAAATTTTAGAGTTTTATTGAAGCACATGGCAGCCACATTAGATGGAGGCATATTTTCTTTTTTCCCCTTTTTATTTCTGTGGCATATGCTTGCAATGAAAAATTGATAATTCTGAAATTGCTCTCCCATTTTCACCTGTGTAGTTATGAACAGAGAAAGATCTTCTGGATAAGCAGACGTGGGCTGGTACAGGGAATATGAGGTAATTATGGACTGGGAATTGACTGCAAAGACTGGGCAGCTATGCAACAGACGAATGCTGACATAATAATAGACTGTTCCCAGTCTACAGGCATATATATTTATTTTTTATAGTGTTTTATAAAGTTTGAACACGACCAGCACGGAATCAGAGCACTGTGAGGCACCAAAACTCTTACGATACGCTGTACATAGCAGTCAGAAAGCATGCTACAAACAGTTTAAAAAAGGATTCTCTTATGACACTTTTTTCCTAGTTCTAAGGCTTTAACTTCCTTCTTATAAAGTCTGAGGGACGTAATTGCTCTCGATGGTCGTAGGGAGTTCTATTTTTTGGAGCAGATTCAGCAAAAGTGTGGCCGTGTGTTTCCCCATTTTTGCATCTGGCTGGTTCAAGTATGCAGGATTTAGCCCTTCTGAAATCCCTTCTGCCTCCAAATAGTTTGATCCTGTTCGCCGTGTATTTTGGACCAGAGTTGTGTAGAGCTGTGTGTGTTATGCCTGAAACCTTCAGCTGGATCCTAGCTCCGACTGGGAGCCAGTTGAGGGCTCTGAGTGACAGGGAAATGCAATCCTCACACTGTGTGCCTGTTGCGAGTCTTGCTGCTGTGCTGCCTTTATTGCCTCTCCTGCCTTTATCGCCTATCAAAGGCACCAGCATGTCTGCAACTCTTCCAATTTCCCTACCGCTGGCAAAACTCTAAAATTATTTGGTGTCAGTGGTAGATCTAGCATTACTCCCTGCAGTCCTCGAATGTTGAATCCATTCAGACATTCAGGATTTCAGTAGTGCAGTGACATACAATACACGTACCTACAATTGGTGAGAAGTTAATTTGCGTACTAGATGGTTAGAATGAATTACCTGCTTGGTGCAGCACTTGAGCACTAGCAGCAGGTAACCATGCACTAGACAACGCAAAGACCTTTTTCCAGGGGTAAGGTAAAAAAACAGACTGCAAACACTCACACTAACATATAAATTCCAATTTCCACTGTATATTGACTAGGGGCAATAGTTATCTGTAAATTTGTTTCAGAAGCCCCTTTTTCTTCCTGGCCCTTCCCACTAGTTCAGAACTGAAAAGTGGTGTGAATTCACCGCCCCCCCACTCTTCATTTTGATAATACAACACCCAACACTGTCCTCCCTGCAACCCCGCTCCCACCATGCAGGGTTTCGTGCCGAGTAGGCCAGAGATGAATACACAAGAGAAGGGCATACCTGTAATTTTGTCTCGTACAAGTTTGCAGGATTCTATTTCACCAATGCTCCCAAACAGGCTCCTGAACTCCTCCTGGGTCATATTCTGTGGTAAATAGTTGACTATGAGGTTGGTTTTGCTGTCATCCGTGGCAGCCCCCGTTTGCATTGGCGAAGGGCAGTTTCTACTGTTGCTGGAGGGTCCATTGCTCGTATTAGACGTAGGGCCATTTGACACCTGAGGTTCCATGGTGCTAATTATCTAAAAAATAAATATAATAATGATATAGATGTACGAGAAACGTTGAAAAAAAGACTATTTCACGTGTGATTTTATGTCATTTAAGACTCTAATGAATGACTGACTTGGAAACCAAGCATAGCATCCGCAGGCAATCTCAGTCCGCCTTTCAGCCTTCAATGAAAACACACTAAATTCCTCTTATTTTTTTCTAAAGTGGGTCATGTAAATCTGTCACACTGTGAACAAAACAGTAGATGCAGAGGTAAAAGCACTATCATTTTGTTAATTTAAGGTTAATTTCTTGCTTCAGCACAGAATTTTTTTTTGTAATCTGTGGTTGCGCTTGAATGCTGCAAAATTAAAATTCAAATACAATGGAGGGAAATTAGGCGTAATTTAAATCATTATTTTTATTACAGCAAATGGGAACTGTTAGGCACTCACATGTGCGCTGGGTGAACCTATTCATCTTGCAACTTACTGCAGAGCACACAATACCTGTATTTTCACTATTAGCATCCTCCACCCTCCCCCTCTTAGCCCCTATGGATGGAAGCTTGAGGCTGCACATAGAATGGCAAAGCAAGAAAGCAGCAAAGGTTATGAAAGTCTTTGGTAATACTTGGCTGGCTGTGGAAGCTAGGAGCACAACCTCTTTACTGAGCAGACTGCATTAGCAAATTTAAGGTGTACAGTCAAGGAGGAGCATTTTAAAAGAAGTTATTAGAATAGGTTTGTGCGGTAAGTGGTGGACTTAAATATCACATAGTTGATACTGCTGAGGAGGAGCTAGCATATTTACTGCATTGCTAAGTCTAGGTGTATGCATCTCTTTGTGAATAAGTAAAGCTGAAAGTACAACGTGTAATCACGACAGCAAAATGAAATAAATGTACATGTCTAGGCAGTTAGCAAAAAGCATTGTGTCTTTTTACCCGTCTGAAGCATGAAAAATGCATGTGGCACAAGCAACAGCCGCTCACGTTCTGGCCTTTTGCATTACTCTTGCGTGCTTGCTGTAAAATTCTGCCACCAAGGGCACGTCATTATATGACGTGGCGTAGTGGCTTCATTTTCGGAATTTCACGTAACTTGTTAACGAGTTAATTTTACCTACTCTTACGTAACTTTGTTAATCAGTCCTCATACATCCAGCTCCATATTAGCAAAAGTGCAAAGAGGGAACAGTCCTTTTTAGGGTCGAACCTGCGTTCAATGCACTTGCATATGCATATCGCTTGGAGACGCTGTAGTAGTTAGAAAAGAGCTCAGAGCCCCCCATGTCATGTCAGTGTCTTTCATTGGTATGTGGGCTTGCCCTTTAAAATCTGCTTGCTTTTATTAATGGAAAGCAAGCACACGTCATGCCTTTTCCAGTGGTTAGCCCTCCTCGAGCGCAGCGACCAAGTACTGAAAACATACGAGGCTCACTGTTTTACGTCCGGTTTGTGGATTACTTTTTCTCTTTTTTCACTGCTCGATCGCGCTTGTTTTTTTTCCATTTAATGAGGCAAGAAAAGTCCGGTTGGGAGTTCACAACTGCTAATAGCTCTAACTCGGCGAAATGCGAGACCCGTTGCATTGCAAATGCTTGTTTTATTTGTACTAATTCCCATTTTGGTTATTTTGAGGCCAAGTCACAAAAGCCTGCAACAGAACTACAGCAGTCGGATTATGTGAATTATGCCCAGAAACTTGAGGAATGTACCATACTAGTTGTTTCCTTTGTCAATGAAAGACTTTTGTAGGGGCCTTGAATGGAGCTGCTCTCAAAGAATGTTAACTACCACATTCTCCCAAGGAAGACCAAACAGGACTAATTCTATATGCACTCTTTGCTCTGTATATTAAGACAGTATTATTTAGAAGTATATTTTTCATTACACTTTTGCTGTTTATGAACTGTATATTTTATAATATACACATATATATTAGTTTGATTAAGTTTAATGCTATTTTGTGAAACACTTCATTTTCCTATTAGATGTTTTTTCAGTAGAAATTTTTATACTGGCTATATTTTTCCTGTCCAAATTTTTGTAGTCGACGTTGTTGTACTTTGTCGACTACAAACATTATGTGTCTAGGAAGCCGCTATTTTAGATGCTTAGACATCTATATTTTTGTACCACAATATATTTATGGTCAATATCTTGACATACAACCAACACGAGGTTTGCACTATGTTTTCTTTACAAGACTGACATAAATTAGATCTACAATATATGCCAAAGTTCCTCTGCCCCAAAATGCTAAGTCTGGCTAAAACTGCTTGACCACTTCTCCTCTGACCAGGAAGAAAAGCAATCCAGACACATTTAGCAATGTTGGCCTGAATGATGATACATGGCCTGGTTACAACACTACAGCAAGCTCGAGACTCATGGATGGCCAAAATTCGATCACGTAGGGAGCTAAATTAAATAAAAAAATGAAATGCTTGAGTTACTCAAGCCAACTGGTAATTGCTCTGATAGCATTCCAGAGGTTCAGATTAACTCAATAATTGCCACCCACCCCCCTTTTGGGTCTCTGTTCCAAACACTTTAATATGACTGTCTGCCACCAAATACAGATGTCTAAGGGGCTGCACATCAAGTTATGGGGCTGAACGTCGGAAGTCGACTTCTGCAGGGAAATGTCAGGTGAATTCAAGGTTTTAAGTGCTAGTTCATAGGCCATCTTTTTGCCAGTATGACTTTCTCCCCGCCAAAATTAGGAACATTTTCAGAATCTCGATGTTTGCTTCTTCCTCACAAATTTGAAGCTAACTGTCTTGTTACCTGCTTTTATTTTGAGCGCTGAGGGTTAGTGCGGAGGACTACCTTCTGACAATGCCAGGTCATACATATATTGACTTCACTGCTATGAGATTGCACATGCCCGTTCAAAATTAAACAAACCGTTTTGCACATTGCAGCTCTAGAGCGTATCAGTGTTTTTCCATGTCATTAAATGCTCCCATCTTAAGCAAGGAAGAAGAAATTCACCATAGGTAGTCTGTTTATCTGCAGTGCAAAAACAATCAACAAACGTCTGCTCTCCAAAAATATCCCTGGATGTCGGTATTCCACGAATATTGATCTGAATGAAGAAGGGAAGCTGACTGTTCTAATAACAGATCACCAGTTACGCACTGAACAGCAGTAGGAACAAGCCATGTGTTCTGCGTACCGGGAAATTCTGACTCACTCAGCTATTAATCTAGCCCCATGAGAATAGCAGGATGTAGTCATGACATTGATGAGAGAAGCTTAGACCTTCAAACAATGACTCATGTAAGAAGGCAGGACGTGCGAAATGAAGGTGGGACTAAGAGATGGAAAGATAGATAGATGGAAAGTTAGATGAGCACAGAAATACATAGGAAAGTAGGTACTAAGGTGTCTAAGTAAGGGCGGAATTTATTTAACGCCTACATACTGAAAACTTGATATAATTATTTGTGTGCGCTATACATTTTTAAAATAAATAGATAGACAGGCACTTATATTTTGGGCCTCATTGAGAACAACTTGCCTCTCACATATCCGGAGGAACTGGGTGATACCACCGCCCTTTACAGATAAGTCAAAAACCTTTGAGTATCATCTCAACAAACCCTTTCTTCTGCTCACCAAATCTCAACAATAACAAGGTTCTTCCAAACAGGATGCTGAAAGGGGCTCTCACCTTCACAGAGATGGGGGAGGGCTTAATGTATCAATAAGGCTACAAGAACATTGTCACGGTCCAGGCTGGAACAGTGCGCCATGATCTATGCAAAGCCCGAAATCAGTAAATTCAGAAGCGCCAGAGAATTTTTATCCTTTCAGCCAAGTTTTGTCTGAACACAGATGTATGATCACACTCTGACAAAAGTATGCTAGTGACCAAAAAAATTAAAACAATCAAAGCAGTTTGTGCCTAGGTCAAAGCGTTTGGGAGGTAGGAACAAAACTATCTTCACCAGACAGCACTAGACTAAACCCCTGGCTTTAAGAAGTGTCAATCTAATCACTTAATGTAACCCAGAGTACTGGCCCCCTAATTTGACCCAAAATATGATAAACCAACACAGTCTGCCAACATTGTAAAGAGCATGGGAAGAGGACATTTTTCAAGGAAGCACTGGCTGTGCTTAATGAGAGCACCATGGATAATACATCCAGTTTAAAACGGGATTCAGCACCTCTTCAAACTCTACTTGTGACCCCTTAATCTTTGCTAAAGAATTTCCAAAACCATTCCTTAGCTTTCTCTATCTCACTCAACATGAGGGATTAGGATGGGCCGACAACTAATAACTTTCAAGTGTTAGAATGCCACATATCACCACTTTACAAAACAATGAAATAAATAAATGGGTAGATTGCCAGATCAGTACATAGAGAGAACATTATTCCATACTCTGTTTTTAAGTACAGCTGCAATTAATTTCTAAGCTGCTGCGAGGTTACCACAGCTGTTCTCTATAGATAAAGAAGTGGAATGCAACAGAACAAATTCATATGAATTCCCCTTAAGGAAAAAGGCGAAAGAAAAAGGACAGTATTTTTCCTAAGGCAAATCCCCCAAAACTCATGCTCATCTTGTGACATAAGGATGAATCTCGTGGAAGGTTTGTCAATAAACAAGATTAATCACAAAACCACTAACAGTGATAACACAGTGTAAACCATTCATACTTTAATTATTGATGGTAGTGGCTTGACTGACACCTCCTGCACCCAGTATGATGTTTTTTGCCTAAGGGGTATCAAGAGAAAATCAAAGATCAGCAACACTTCCAAGAACCAGAGAAGATGGTGACATCCATTATGCACGCTAAAGATGTCTCAGCTCGCACTTCTGCCAGGAATTCCCGCTCATATAGATTGCCAATGACTCACTTGGAGCAGCATGTTAGGCTTCTTCTTCTGTTATGTTTGAAGATCCGCTTGATCCATTTATTTATTTCACATTCATCTGATCTGATATGTCTAAGTGAAACCAAATTCTATCACAAAGTAGAAGGCACGCAGTCGCTACATGGAACCCGCGAGCTCCGTTCACTGAGAATCACAGTCCTCACATATGCACAAAAAAGAGAAAACACAATCTAAATGGGTCAAAAGAGGCCAAAGCTAATGAGGAGACGCAATGATGTTTATAATGTGTGTAAAAGGGAGGAAAGGTTATAAAAATACTAAGAGGAAAAGGTGACTTTCTCTGTGCTGCTATATGTGCTTGTATTGAATGCAATTAAAATGCCTATAAGTAAATATGCATGTCTCTTCCTCTCTCTCTGTATGCCTGTTTGCCCAGAACTATACCACTGGCAGGCGCAGAGGATGCAGAAGCCCATGCCTCTCTCCAACTGTCTTTCCTGGACACAGAGAGGCATGAGAAGGCCCTTCGGGGCAAATTTTGTTGACAGCAATTGCAACCCAGGTGAATAATGTCCCAGTCAGGCGAGTAGCCCATGGTGTCAGAGAAGTCCTACCTTCTGTGGCAGCGTGGTCCGAATTGGTAACTCTACCTTTGTGCAGAAGAATTACTTTGGGGCAGAAACAGGAGGAGGGGTGCTAAAAAGTGCAGAACTTTTCCACCAGGCAACTAAAATCCTATATTCCTTAAATGGAAAGAGGTACACGTAGGTATGCATCATCCCATCCTTTAGCACAGGACAAAGGGGACAGCAATGAGACGCTATAACTGATCAAGGGATATTCTTCAAACTTATGTTCCATTTGACCGGAAGTGGTACCGGAGCGTGGGGGATTGTACAGTCCAGCTCGAAAATCTAAGAAAACATAATCCAAGTCATTTTATTCCTGAATTTGAAAAATTCAGAGCTCCTAAAAGGAGTAAGGAAGGGATTTTTTCATCAAATGTCTCCCTTAAAGTCCAGAATGTAGGCAATTCTCGCCACATAGATAAGGACACTCCTTTGAGTAGGGATGCGTCATGTGAGCTACATACAAAGCTGTAGTAAGGAAGGGCCTTAAAGTGTAGCTTGACTGTCGTTACCTTTCCTATAGAAATGTTCAATAAGTAGTGCAAGATCAAGGAGTTGTTAAGGCATGTATCAAAAAGCTGTCACAGGTGCAAATACTGACATAGATTTAATGATCTTTACTCCACTCTGGCACAATGGCTCAAGTTATATACATTTAGTATGCTTTGTCATAGAGCTGTCTGAAAATATTTGAACAAAGACACTTCTCTGGGGGAAAAATTGTTTCATAAAGGTTAAGGGCCATATGAAATGTCACTTGGTGAAAGGTCCCTTCTATCAGTTAGATGGCATAAGATATCCCTGCCACGAGGATGATCTTACCGCTATCTCATAATCTGGTATATTGAGTTGTGAAACCCCAGCGGTCTGCGTAAGAACATGTTAAGAAACATGGCCCTAGGAGTGAAACATAAACCAGCTACAATTATTTAAAACACTTTAGTCTATCTGATAATCAAATCAATCAAATCATACACGCCCTTTGCACTGCGGCTCGGTTTAAATGCTTTAATTAAGGTACCACCATATCAGAAATCAGAAGCATGCATAATAAATATATGGGAAGAAATAAATGTTACATTTTTCAAAATAATGTTCTCTCGCCCAAACGGACCACTCTCTTTCATCTAGGGAACTTCTGGGGGTGATCTATGTGAATATTGTGGAACTAAATTATCATATTTGAACTCCTTTGGTTTTCTGAAGAGCGTCTTCAATGTATGTTAGGGGAAAAAAACAAAAACTCAACTGGTATGACTAAATAGGCACCACTAACTGGTGACAGACAAGCACGACCAAAGTCCAACTTCTTAATTCAAACTAGATTTACAACTAACAAGAGTGATGGTTCATTGTAAGCGGTCCTCAAACAGGTAAGACCAATGCTACTCACAAGTCAATTACTACATCTTTTAACAAGTGCAATTAGATGATCCTAATCAGACTATGCCAGGGAAGGATCCTCTCATTAACCCCTACTCGAATTGGATCTTCCACATGAAAAACATCATTAATTGATCTCTTTTTCAATAAAACATAGATGGTCTTATTTAGTGTTTTGCGGTCGGGACACTCGGTCAAAAAGTGACAGATAGCCCATCTGCCTTATTACAGATGCCACAGGCTATATTGCACTTATAACGTGCAATGGGATATCCGTCACGCATCATGATTGTGACTGAGTGTTCTATCTGCCAAGCTCTCTTTTCAAGAGAAAGCTCTGCCGATTTGATGACTATATCAGGGGTCCTTAAAAATGATCCCTGTTTTGATCATCAATGGATTAATTTTGGTAGAGGACAATACATTTTGAGGCTTAAAAATCATTACTATAAGGCAGAGATTAAAGTGATAATTTCATAACTTTCGCAAAAGTAAACATTATTTCATTTGTATAAATCTTTAAACCATTTTCCTGGTGTATTAATCAGGTGTCTCAAAAATAAGTTCTCTAGTTCATGTACAATAAAACACACTACAGAGGTGAATGGTCACCTGAGAGGGCACCTACTGCAGGACAAAGATACCCAATTCACCGTAATTGTTGCTTTTCTTTAATTTGCCCCATTAACCTGCACTGGCTTAGGAGGGATAAAGTTCAAATAACTTCACGTTTACCTTAAAATGCTGGTGTCTCCTGTCTAAAACAGAAAAGCTAGCGTGCATGTTCAAACTGTATGTTCAAAGAGCCTTAAAGCTACAGATTTTTACACTCTGCATAACTCCCACATTACAATGCACAGTTTATATGTCTAGCACCTACATCAACATTAAATATGGTCTGAAGTAATTCCAAAGCTAAGAAAACATCTTAGAAGAGACATGAAATGCTAACTAATATTGCTGTTATTCTGGGATGACCCCATATAAATTCCATCTTCTGTTGTGCCTCCCGCTTCTCCCCCCTTTTTTTAAATTAATCTTGGTACAGCACCCTTCTACACTCGGACTGCTATCATGTGTTAACAGTGGGTTCCCTTATAAGCACTGTTTTTTTTCGATTTCCCTATGGTCTGCAAGTTTTACAACAAGGCCAAAAGCTGTCTCTAGATTAACAGCTGCGTAAAAAAGGGGATGTCATAAAACACCTAGGGTGACCTCTGATTCGCCTGCACAGATTAAGAGTGTCACTTCGCAGCACCAGTAACCTGAACTTTACAAACTTAGCTCATAACTACCACTGGAATTGTCTCCCCCTTTCTTTCTTAGACTGGTGCCTCGACGGAGGGTAAGGATGAATTCCTGACTTGTGCACTTAGAGGACTAAACATACCTATCCCCATATTGTATACAATAATGCTGAGAATTGTGACGACAAACTGGAGTCTTTTCAGAGTTCCTCACTGTGGAAGAGCTAGGTCGTTTCTTCTACGGGCTACATACATGTTCGAGTTACTTCCGGTATCACTATGCAGAAAGGACAAAAGCTTTCTGACCACTAGTCCTGGCAGACCGTTGAGGCAATCTTGTAGCTTATTCATTTATTAAGGACAAGCTCTTATCTAATACAAGGGCATCCATTTAGGATCAACTGAGCACATCTTCTGGGCCGGCGTGCTGACTATCGTGATACATGCCAGGAAGAGGTCTGATGCCTTTCCAGAGCTGCCTGACTCCGGTTCAGTCAGTTCACAAATTGTCTGAAGACCAGTAATAGCTGAATTTAAGTATTATACAGAAATTGTTGGGGAATCCTACTTTCTTTGACTTTCGAGGAGGCTACATGTTTGAATACTGCCACCATAAGCATTAATCGTCACTTGCAGCAGTCAGGCAGACTCTCTCCCTAATGCCAGTTACAAGCACATCTAGATGATATCAAGTTGCTGTTTTATCCCACCAGCTGCAAGTGATGTCAAGAGAAAACAGAAGTCCATGATTCGAAGCCTCAAACCAAAAATAATCCTCAATGAAAATCTGGAAAACAGTTTGCACAAGAATTGAAGTGTTGGTGGAAGCAACCATCAACAATATCCAACCAGGGTGCTCATGTCTCCAGCCAATATCTTTTGAAAAGGTGCATATGAAAGACCCTGGGAAATGTCAGTCAACAGAAAGCCATAACAGTAATATCTTTCTCAGGACCCACATAAAACATAATCTGGGCATCCCTGAATAGTTTAACATCTCTTTCGTGTCAACCTCAGAAGATTTAAGCTTGGAAAGATTGTACAAAGACAGGTCTAAGGATCAATCATGCCAAAGCTGCCATTTGATTGTTTGAAAACCAATGTCCCCATTCTTGTAGATTTTCCAGTGTGTCCGTTCTCTCTTTTGTGCTGCCTTCTCAGGTACTCTTCTGTTAGTACCAATTTTGTCTCTTCTCCTCAATTATTATCAACACATGTAATCTGATGCAGCTCTTCTTCTGTAACTAGGACATCGCTGATACGATTTCAATATCATGCATATGTTTTACTGCATATCATTTACTTGGAAAATCTTAGGCCCTCAAAATAGACATGACCTGCGAGTCTCCAAATATTCAAATGCTTCTTACACTACCTTCAAGGAGAAGGAATAAAGCAGAGCAAGACTAGGAAACATGCATTCTCACATTTCAAAATATAAACAAAATACAAGCTCACTGGACAGCAATTCTAAGGTATCAACAGGCCTTGATTCCAGGTGGTCCTGATACATGATCTTTAATCAAACACTTTCTTATGTGCTATTCCATACATACAAAAATTTAAGACTTGCATTATATCTGCAAAATTGGGCCTGGGTCATGAAATAATTGTGTTTTATATTGCGCTTTCTATTTCATTTATTTTCTTGCTTTGTTGTAGTGCTGTAAGTAGGTGCTATTTTTACCAACCTATAAGAAATTCTATTTACCAATCTCAGAAGAATGAGAGGCCAGGTTCTCAGCCCTTGATCTGCACACAAAGCACATGGGTCACCAGCTTGTACTTACATTTCTGAAACATCTTCGCTCCATCTGACCAGATAAAAATAGATGTCCTACTAAACGTGTTTCGACCTATCAAAGCTAAGTGGTTGCTGTACACTTTACTGACTGGACATATTTTTTTCTTACTATTTCCTACATAATTTTCCTTTAAACAACTGACCAGTTTGGCCTTAAAACAGTTTTGAGCGGGTTGGGACACCTACTTCCAACTTACTTATTCAAGATAGTTACCATCTTCAGTCGATAAAAGAATTTACCAGTCTGCCAAATCATACAGAAAAATTTATTCGTTGTGAATTGCTTCTCGTCTCTTTGCTATTCCTTCTTTGCTAGTTGCAATCTCGCCAGCTGTTCTTTTTAAAGCACCTCAGTCCCACCACAAAGAGCAGCAACTCTCCTCGTCAGCGCTAGGTTTTCACAAAACAAATATCAAAATCTATGATCCAGCTGCTTTAAATAAGGTTTTTAACAGGTGAAACGGGGCAATAAAAGGAAAGCGTGTCTAGGTGCGGTGTAACTGAGAAGCAGTAAGGGAAGAATTTGCAGCACAGCAACATTCGCACATACATGAGCCCAGTGCAAGTATCTTGAGCGGTCCAGATGCCTAGCAGCAGTAAACTAACAGCGGGATAAGCTTAGCTGAGAGAACACGTGATACAAACAGAGGTTTAAATCAGCATGGTGATTAACACCTCCTACGCATGAGCGTTCACAGCGGTTGCTGATTTACACTTCTCATCTGGTCTGTCAATTCGGTTATCGGGTAGATATACATTTCATACCCTTTTAAATTTATGCAAGTATCTTTGGTTTGTGAGTAGATGCCTCAGAACGTCAAATGCAGATCTTAAATATTTTGCACCTTACATATGTTATGTCCTTATTAACCACAATGCACATTAGATGAGATCCAGTGAGGATAAGCTGGATAAGACAGATCCAGGTTATCTCCACTGGATATGATCTTCCAAAATGATCTTTACTGCATCTGAGCCCAGGTAAGTCACAGGGATGCTGGTGTAATTAAGAAAACATACATGAGGAAATATATTTATGGGGAATGCTTCTGAGAAACACCTCCATGACAGAAATGCCTTTTAAATCACATAGGCATCTATGAGGAATCCAGTTCAAGAATTTGAGAATGAAGAAAAATGAGGAATGAAAACAGAGGGTGCCATCAAGGCTAGGGCTATCATACATAGGATGGCAGGAATTCTACAACGCTAGGATACTGGTAAGCATTTACACACATGAGAGAAATCCTTTGTATTTGTTTCCAACCCTCCAACAAAGATTTAGCAATAATTGTTTATGATCCATTTTGCATTTTACTGATCACAAGTAAATATTCGGGTTTATTCACCTGTTGAGAACAATTAAACGATGTTTAAACTGGGTCTTTGTTTGTTCCAGGATGACTCCTAGTGTTTTGGTACTTTGTGAAGGAGACCATATCTACTGAGCACAAAAATGTGCATTTAAGGACAGCTTTTCCCATAACTTTCTTTGTTACAAAGTTCCAGAAGACATCAGTGCAGTAAAGCTGGAGGCTTCCACTGATGGAAATAATTATTGGTGCAGACCCACTCCAGAACATGTGAAGCTACCAGATGTCTGTCCCTGTGATGTGCCCCATCATACAAAAATTCCCAAGGTGCGCATTATGCTCTTTGTCCAGCCACTTTTAAGTTTTTTGGGGCTTAATCTCTCCCCTGAGAAAGGAGGGTAGCTAAGTCAACATGACACCATACACGAACTAAGGTGTGAAACTAGCAAATCTGAAGTACTAGTGAGAACTTATTATTTATTTATGTTTTTAATTTGGGAAGGCCGAAAACAGGTTAGCAGAAAGGTGATGTTTTGCTGGACTTTGCTGTGGACTGAACCAGCACACTCTGAGAGGTGCGCTGGCATCGCTAATCCGGCTTCTTATTTTGTGTCTTGGTTCTACTGGCACTTCGAGGCCTGGGACTGAAGAAAGGTACCCATAAGATTATTGGGTAGTATGGTTACTAATTCCCCTCTCCATCACAAATGCAAGAGAGGGAAAGTACAGCTTGTCAGTGTGCACACATTACTTTGTGAAATGGGGTGTG
Organism: Pleurodeles waltl; assembly: GCF_031143425.1. Taxonomy (NCBI): domain Eukaryota; kingdom Metazoa; phylum Chordata; class Amphibia; order Caudata; family Salamandridae; genus Pleurodeles; species Pleurodeles waltl. The sequence continues at coordinate 906,128,871 of NC_090443.1, forward strand.
GCAAGTACGTTTCCAGCTCAGACAACAAAGGTGAATGAAGAGACATCTTGTTTCTGACTAGAACCCCACTTTGATGAGAAATGTAGAGGAGGGGTTCCATTAAATTTGCCCTAGCACCAAGAAGCCTCCGAGAGCATGTGCTTACTACAAATGTATACAACACTATGCAACTCCTCTCGACCCACCTAGATGCTAAAAATCCCTTGTAGGTTGTTTTACCATCTAGACGTGACATTCCCAGGCATACTAAAAAGGTGCCAGCAGGATCCTGAGACAAAGGGAGTGAGTAGGAGTGGAAATCACACACCCTAACGTGTCTAAGGGAGAACGTTTGGTGACTCCATCAAACATCACCCACATTTAGACCAGATGGTCTAAATCTGATCATTATTTCGCCAATCTCTGTCAGTACTATAATCCCAAGAAGGGGTTCAGCAAATGGGCATGATGCCTCAGTGAAATGCAGCTTGTTGCAGACAACTTCAGTGATCAGAAGATCAAGAGTTTGAAGGCAGATTCACCATTCCATCCTTCCGGGGTCTGTAAATTAAGTACCATTAAATTGGTTAACAGTAACATCTGTCATTTACTGTGCTTAGAAACTGCAAAATGACCGTATGAGCACTACATCAAATAAACAAGTTTATGTTTTTTATTCTACACCACTGGGCGAGGGGGAAAGGTGGTTGAATGTAGAATGCCATTGCGTAAATTAGCCCAGGCTACAAGGCTGGAACCTCAGCAGTGTCCTTCTCCCATGAAACAGGTAAAAACCTCCCATTTTAGCACGAAATTCAAGCAATGTCGTACCTTAATTCCTTACCGCCTAATTCCTCTATGCACTGTCTGCAGACTGCCCCAGCGTGGTTTAAACACAGGAACAGTGTTTGATTTGTTTAAGAGTAGTCAAGTAGAACGACAAGCTCATTTTCTCCCTGGTCACAATTTTGACCAATCAGAACCTGTCTCTATGCTCAGGTTATTCTGAATGACTGCTAGCTAGTCACTACGAATAGTTGGGGTAGCACACACATGCTCTGTCACTCTTGGATTCACTCACTATGTAACTGTTGGATTCTGTAAACTATTTTCCTGGTCAAAGATGAAGATGCTAGAAATGGTCAGTGTGTTCACCGATCTTCACCTAGAATACACAAACAGCTAAATTTAGCTTCAGCCTAGTGACTGATATGGTACTAACTGCTATATCAGGAGGTCACTGTCTAGAGTACAGTACTGCCAATACCGAACCAGTGCCCAGAGCTCATGAGTTGCTGTCTTTTGGAACCTAGAATTTGTTTTTCTAGGGAAATATAAACATGTGTACTAACTTGTTAAAAACTAATCGACAACTCGTCAGATTTCTTTAAGGCAGTGATACTTCTCATCATCATCATTTAACTTTATTTCGGTAAGTAAAAACAAACCATTAAAGTACAATACACAACAAAGAGAAAGAGGACTTCTAAAAGCAGGGGGGTACTAAAAAAAATAAGGTAAAAGCACAGTTAAAAGGGACAAGACAAATTTTAAAAAACAAACAAGAAATAAGCAGTCAGATAAACATCACTTAATATAATGAAAAGCAGTACTCAATAATGAGAATAGTTCCATGAATCAGCACTGGTTAAAAATATAATACACCAATATCTGTATACTGTAGAGTAATCACACATCCAATTTGATAAATATAAATAGATAAGTCTAAAAAGTTAATTCCCCACTCTTGCTCCTTAAAATTGCTGATCTCAGATGTCAGAATAATACAAAAAATGTCCCCTTTTTTCCCCAGTAAAAAAAACCTGTCTGGGTGGATGATTTTCGTTTTAAAATTCTCACGACATAAAATAGGAGATCAGTTCCATAGGTCTATAAATAATCCATAGTGAACCAAACCAAGGTCTATGTCCTATGCAACAAAAACTACAATCATACATCCAAGTTGAGTAAATATACATAGATAAAACTAAACAATAACTACACAATTTTGTCCCTTAAACTTGCTAATCTCAACCGCCAGATAGACTCGAGAAATCTTGCCACTGGTAGAGCTATCTGGACGGACGGGTCGCATTTTAAAATTCTCTCAGCGTGGAGACAGGATCTAACCCCTAATTGTTTGCAAAGCGGGATGAGCCAAAGTGCTCTTTGTTTATGATATGCTTGACAGTGGAAGAAAACGTGTGAAACAGTTTCTTCACTTTTACAACCCATCGGGCAACCTTTAGATCTGTTAGTTGAACTGGACCATTTATACGTAAGGCAGCACAGAGGGAGAGACCCAATCCTAAATCTAATAAAGAGGGCACGAGCAAATGGAGATAACTTTGCATCCAAAAAGGGCTAAAATTCGTAATGACATTTAACAAGTAAAAAATTGTCGGACATAGACAATGGAATAGAACTAGCAAATTTTCCAACCTGAACATTATGCCAATAAGCATCCTTTAACAGCTGTGCAGCATTTTTAGGAATAGAAGTAGGATCATGCCAATAGGAACCTAAGCCAAGTCGAGAAAAGGATTGTTCAACAAAAACGCACCATTTAGATTTAATACTAGAATCGCGGCCCACCACATTGAGAAGGCCACACCGAAAAGGGGTTAGGGCATCTGTTGTCCACAATCGAATCCAAAACAGCAGGGGCCTTAGGGCAGCATTCTGTGAGATTGAGAAAAGATTTAGATCCAGGTGAATGGGCAAGGATGGGGTACTCGATGGAACCTTTAGCATCATTTTTAGAAACTGATTTTCCGCCCTAGCCAGATTTGCCAAATTACAATGGCCCCAAAGTTCAGCTCCATATAAGGCGGCCCCCCTAGCTTGAGCTTTGTATATTTCCAGTGCAGGAGATATTGCAAATTTCGGGGAACTAGAGGCAAATCTGACAATTCCACCCGCCCTCTGCTTCAGACATAATAAAGATTTATGGCGCTGGGCATGCCAAAGATGTGAATCTTCCACTTTAATACCTAGATAATCAAAGGTACCCACCCTTTCCAAGGGGACATCATCTAAGCATACAGGCCTCTTCATTTTTTTCCTAATATCTCCAAAAACCATGTATTTTGTTTTTGCTGAATTAATTGATAACCCATGGTCAGTACAAAATTACAGAAATCTGGAGAGCAGCCTAGAAAGGCCCATAGCAGTACGTGATAACAATAGGGTATCATCTGCAAACAGAAGACAGGGAATCTTCTGCCCGCCCAGGCTAGGGGCATCACTTTGACAGTCTAAGAGATATGGCAAACAGGCATTAATAAACAAGAGGAATAAGGTGGGCGCCAAGACACAGCCTTGCCTCACGCCCCGTGCAGTTGGAAAAGCAGGGGTCAGATCGCCAATAGCACCCCAGCGGACTTTAGCACAATTATCAGAATAAAGATCCTTGATAATATTAATCATGGAACCCGGAACACCGGTGGTGCTAAGGACCTCCCAGAGCTTGGCATGCGGGACCGGGTCAAATGCAGACTTCAAATCAACAAAGGCCACAAATAAGTGGCCTTTTTTCCACTTGATGGTGGTAAATCGGAAGATCTGATCGATAGTGCTGATCTTGTCCCTAAATCCTGCCTGGAGGTGGCATAAGACCTGATTTTTCATTATCCATTGTTTTAATCTAGTTAGCAACTGGTACGAAAAGATTTTCTGCAAGTTGTCTAATAGACTAATAGGCCTATAATTCCAGGGGGAGCTCTTGTCTCCTTTTTTATGAACGGGGACAATAATCGCCATCTTCCACGAGAGCGGATAGGATCGAGATGCCATGGCAGTGTTTGATACCCTGTTTATATATCGGGTCCACACAGATAGGTCTGATTTGTACAAATCCGAGGGAATACCATCTTGGCCAGAGGCCCTACCAGATCTTTGAGCGCAAATTGCAATCTCTGTTTAATTTGGATCAGACAAAAAAGCTGCAGACATCTAAAACTAAAACTGTGGTATACGTCTTGCTGACATTTAGCGGCCATCTTCTCTAAAACAGTCCATTCTGTCAAAACATCTGTTGTCAAAGTGGGAAGATGTTCTGACTCAATTTGTTAAACTGTATCACCATAGTTGAAGAACTTGCTTTATTGACATATTTGTTCAAGCATCCAACCCCCTTATGGACATACCGGATTCTCATCAACATACTTTTCGCATAAAGCTGACCATACCCATTGGATAGAACAGATGCTCAAGTGATAATTATGGTGCCTCACAAATCAATCATTCTAAAATATTTAGCAATCATTGGTGTCTAAAAGTTAATTTCCTCACAAAAATACTTGCAGGTCGTCTAGGTCATTTTCTCCATGTTATGACTATCACTTTAATCTATTGAATGTAACTGCTTGATTCCCGCAATCTAAAAGACCGTTCTTGCCTTCTCATAGGGTCAAAGGACTGGACTGTGGATCATAAATAAATAAAAACTTAATATAAAAAAAATAAGTGCAGGGATTCAAAGTTCTTCTTAGAAGCCTATCACTGAGGTCGCCAAAGACTGAGGCTGCCAAGTTTCTCCCCCAACCATAAACTTTGTCTTCCAAATTTTTTCTCTTTCTCATCCTTTCTATATTTTCTGCCTTACTCTCTCTTGTTCTGGGTCAAAGTCTGATGATAAGAATTAATTATCAGTTTAAAAATAAATGTTGGTGTCTACAACCTCTCAAAACCGGCAGTAATTAATGATAGGTGCATCCTTAAGGTGGGTCCTTTATCCACTACCCAAAGCAGCGACAACCACCCCTCATCATGGTAGTGGGTGAGAAGGAACACAAACTATCTCAACAGAATAGATAGGAGCTTACAGGCTCTAAGATACTTAAGAAGCTAAACTCGTTTCTGACACTTCCGGGATGTCCACGTTTGTAGGGCTGGTTTTGCTTGATCTTTTTTGGTCTTCAAAGTCAGTAATATGCTACCCTTAAAAGACCCAACCTCAGTTTCTTTAAATCCATGGGCCATGACAGAGTAGTAGTCACACGTGGGATGTAATAATTCTTTCTCTAATCAGTACTCAGTTATCACTGCATAGGCAGAGCAGCGGAAGCTCACAAGTGAAGAACCAGAAATAGAACATTCAAGAAAGACAGTGGTTCCCCCTTCAAAGGGTGTGAAGCTGCCTTTTAAGTCACTGGTCACCTGCTTAAAAGTCAGTTTCACACCAGGACACCATGGTTCACATGGGCCTGACTCTGTGGTCGCGTGTTCAAGACGTGATACAGCGTGCTAGGGGAGGGGCCAAGGAAGCGGTGGCCTTCCGAAAGTCCAGGCAATCCAGCCGTACCAGTCGGTGCCACTTTGGTTAAACTATACCCCTGTACAGAGACAGTACTGATAATTAATGGGAACCATCATGATGGAAGAAGCAGTGTAAAAATATAAATGACTTCTTGTACAAAGAAGGCTCCTATTGCAGATAGGAAAAAACGGTGCCACAAATACCCAGAAAAAGAATTGTCATACATCTTAGCTAATACAGGCTTCGCGAGGCAATAAACCACTGAAACCAAAAAGTGATATAAAAATCTGTCAGAAAAGCCACAGTAGAAAAGACCAGCAGAAATCAGAGTGCAGAGTGGCAGCGCAATGAAAAGGAAAGGTACTTTCAACGAGAAGATGGAGTATTGCTTCTCCAAAGAGAATATCAGAAAAGAAACACATTATGTGGCATTGTTACCTAGGGAACTAGCTCCGAAAGAAAATGTTACAAACCCTTTTACGCACTGCCAGCGCTAGACCCGGCTTGGATTTCTAGGGAGAAACAGGAGGATATTATGAGAGGAGCGAAAAAACAGTAAACATAGCAAACACGAATTGCAACTGAACTTTAAAGAAGAGGGAATGGGGACAGACGCACAGTAAAAGTCAGGACTTCTGGGTGGAAGAGCAGCACCTATAAAATATATATGCAGCATAATAACAGAAAATGAAACTGATGGAACAGACATCGATTTACTGTTAAATATCTTTTTTAAATGAAGACTATAATATCTGACTTCTTTCAATCCTTCATTGGAAAATGAAAAATGGAACATGGCTTAAAAATATATATATATATTGATTTTCAAAGCGTATTTTTTCTTACAAGAAAGGAAAAGCATAGAAAAAAATAGAGAGAATTCTTAGACGACCCAATGAGTTCATTAAATGTGAAAAGCTACACTGGCTGGGTTATGTACCTGCCATCCAGATGCAAGGAAGGTGTGGTTAGGACAACCAATGCACAGGAAGGAGGTCAGTAGGAATTGCAGTTTTATAACCGTAGGAACTAAACCGAAAAGCAGCGTCAGGGAGGATGAACTGCATTGCTAATTGCTTTAAAAAAAAAATCAAAACATTAACAGGATAAGGAAACACAATTAGAAAATGATACTCTAACCTGATGCATGCACTTTGATTGACATTCATTTTGTATGCCCAGCTCTGAAGGACATTTCTACCCTTTATGAATATAGTCCCATGTCCTCCTCAATGAAGTCTGCCTGGATGGCCAGCGGTACAGATATTGCTGCACGAGTGCAGTCCCAGAAGAATGAGGACACCAGGCTAGGGAGCTGTCAAGATACAGGGGAGCAGTAGATACACTGCACAGCAGGGGGCTTTGCACTCCCTCTACCAGATGGTAAGGGACTGTCATTGAATGATGCTTGCAGCCATGTAATTGGAGTGTGGGGGCATGGAGGTGGAGAACTGTGGGGCAAGCACCGTAAGAATTGTAACTGACTCCTGCAATTTACAAGTATTTCTATTTTTCAACAAACAGTATACTCATTAATCAACATGAATAGGATAAAAACCAAAACATATTTCACTTTCAAGCTTATCTCACTGGCTCCAGCTAGTTACATTTACATGTAAAGAAAAGGCATGAGACCGGCTTGCTCCTTTAATGAAATCATAAATGTGAAGTTTATTAACAAATCTGGACAGTAACTCTTCATACAGCTGAAGGAGACATGGTTTATTAAATCAATTACCAAAAAAGTGCTCCCTTTCCAGCAATACCTTGAGGTTAGCAAGTATTCCCTGTATACCTTTAGTTCTGAGAAGATTTTCTGTAGTAATATGTTCTACACTTGCACACCTGTGCTTAGTTCACAAAATATGACTTCGTTAATTAAAAACTTTTCACAAATGTAACTTTGTTCTCACATGAATCTAATTTTTTTAACATGATATTTCGAGACAGCCCCCCACCCAAATCACAATTTATAAAAGCATCACAATAATAATACACAATATTACAAACAACAATAAAAAACAATCATGAACATATATATATGTATTTAACAGGAATGTAAAATGTTAAATATTGAGATTTATGTCAGAAAGAGGCAAAATATGTAAAAAGGTTTTTTTTTTCATAAGTGAGATAATGTTTCTGAACTAAGCACAGGTGTGCAAGTGTAATTATCTTCTCAGAACTCAAGGTACATGTGGAATACCTGCTCTTCTCGAGGTACTGCTGGAAGGGGAGCACTTTTTGGTAAGAGGAGTGAAGTTTAGACAATTTGAAAAATAACTATCTACGCATTTAAAGAAAGAAGTAAAACTTGCGGGGGGAGTTCACAGCATCTTCACTGGTATGCTGGTAGTGAGGAATGGGTGAAGCTTCCCACTATCAGATGCAGAAAAGTATTTTATAGAAAATACTTTAATATTTTAAACTATATTTAAGTTTTTTGTACAGCAAAACAAAGATGGACAGGCTCTCCTGTAATATGTGAAAAGCCCTAAATGTAGACAAACCACATATTTTCAAAATACTGGTTCAAACCACTCTTCAGAATCCCTCCAATAGAACTTCTTATGGAGTATATATTTTGATCTTTTCCTAGTTCATCTAAATGACCAATAGAAATTAGACCACTGAAATGTTTAGAGCTCCATTTAAGACAATGGAATGACTCCGAGCTTATTAAATCTGGTATAAGCCTTCTGCTCCAACATTCCAGTGCTTGTCTTCCTGTTTCTCGCTTTTTCCTTTGGAACATTCCACCCTTAGTGAGTGGAATGTTGTAATAGCTCATAGCCCTCCTGCCTTGGGATATCCCCATTGTTTAAGAACCTTACCCCTTGTTATATGCCTGTGGCTCGGACCTATAAATCTGATTCAGGGCCTTTAACTATACATCCGGTATTGCCCTCAGCAGTGGGCTGTAAGGCTATAATACAGCTTAACTTGAGCTATAGGATGCCTCCACAGTAGAATTTTCCTGGCAACGGGTAATATCGGTTTCAATGTCTCATGCCATATTCAACTATTTGTGACATTTCCTATTATTTTCTTTGCTTTAAAGGCGCTATATGGTGAATGAGATCACAACAGATCTCAAAACCCCAGCAGCGTAATCAAATAATGGAAAACATTCTATAAAAGCTATTGTTGGTACTTGTTAGGGATTCAGGACCAGGAAAAATAACTTTTCTTTTCTCTTCACTGGGTGGCTTCTTTAATGCCCTAATAGTGACTAATAAAGTTTGCTGTCCTAGGTTGTCCTGATTGAGAGTACAAAAAGACTGGAGGCAAAAAAACTGCATAGCCAGTGCTAAAACACCAAAGCATGCAACAGAAAACCCGATTCTCTGTGCACTGATGTTATCAGCAAGATGAGCTAGAAAGCAGATGCTTTTCACCTGCAGGGCTCTGCTTTTTTTCTAACTCACCCAATTGCTCTTTTGGGGTGATAGAGATGGGAAAATCAGTAAGCAAAGTCAAAAGGGCTGAGTCATGGACTACTTTCAAAATATTACAATCTACCCTTTCTTTGTTTCATCTTTCTTTTATGACTGAAGTTGAATTTCGTTGAATTCTTCTATACTCTAGCATCACACTTTCTAAGTTATCCACTGGCAGATAGTTTGCATCAGTTAAGTATATCATAAATGTGCATTTGCACAAGTAACTTTATTAATAAAACTTGCTTATTTATCAGGGGGTTACATTCCAAGTACGATAAATATATCTGTCTCTCTCTCTCTCTCTCTCTCTCTCTCTCTCTCTATATATATATATATATATATATATATATATATAACTTTACTATCTAACATCAAGAACTGGCAATGCCAAAACGCCTGGCTTATAACTGAAATCATCTCTCCAGCCACTGATGAGTTTAGGCACTTGATAAGTCATCAAGCATGCACTTTGTGCACATGTATTATTGCAGATGGGTAAGGGATAAAATGCAGAAATTAGTTAGTAGGTAGATGAATGGATATAGGAGCGCAAGCATGAGGGGCAAACTACCACAAGCATAGATAAATTAAAAGACAAAGTAGAAAGAGGAAAGCACACTACCACCTAAACTTGGCGGGAATATGCTTGGAACACAAAACTAATTAAACATAGTAGCGGGTGGCCACTGTGCATTAGTATTGCACATAGTTTATACAATTTTAAAGTTCCAGCCTAGGTGCCTCATTTAGAAACAACTTGTCAGTGTTAGAGGAGTAGAAACAACAATGTACTATGCACAATACCATTCCAAACTAGCCGCTCAGTAAACAGTGTACTGGGCAGACATCTCTGAATGCTAAAGTGGATAGTACATCACTGTTGTACTAAGTCAAGGTGACCAACATAATACTTCTAAAGATGGTGGCCATCTTCAAATGGTAAAAGAATGATACACTATAGAAAATACTATTCCAAGATGGCTGTCCAGTTTTGATATAGGGGCCTCATAGGATGCAGCATACTACAGATGAGAAGAGGAGCAAGATAGCAGCCTGGTATGACTGTCTGGGAAGCGGAAGGGACGCCCTTACCCAAAAAATGAAAGAAACTTTTACAGAGGGAAAAGTGTAAAACTAATCGACTGGCTGCCAGCCCAAACAATAAGGTGTAAGCTTTTTCAGGTGGATGTGAGCATGTGATCAGGCCAAATGCCATTACTCACAAGGCAATGGTGCCAACAACAGACATGGACAACCTTATGCAGTATACTGTTATGGCAAGAAGCAGAATGAGAATGACACTTGCACAGATTAAAGAAGGTTGGCCCAAAGGCACTCTATGTATGTATGTATGTGTGTATGTAGAGCTTTATGTTATTTTTTTACAAGAACCCAGCAGACACTATCAAACTAAGAAGTACTCATCAGGATTAGTATTACCAAAGTACTGACCTTCTGCCCCAAATGGTTTATCCGAGGGATTAAACAACACCAAATCCTTTGCTTACTACATTAATCTGTGAGATTCCATGTACCAAAATAGCAGTCTACAGCCTTCAATACACTGTAATGAAAATCTGCCTATAAATGCCTAATGGTTTTTCATAAATGCACGTAACAATTACAATTGGCAAAACAATATACAGTCCCTGTGAAAAGTGCCTAACAAGGATTATCATACAGCAAATCTTCAACTCTATGTGTTTGTCAGAGGGGGTGGCCAATGTCAAAACCACTGCCAATTATGGTAATCTGTGATATTTCTTGTAACACAATATCTGTCAGCAGTCTTCAACACACTAACTTTTTAAAAGATACGTGTACAATTAATGTACAAATCTTCTACTGACAGGGTTTGTCAGAAAGGGAAACCAGTAGGGGAAACCAAAACCCTTGCCTACTGTGGTAATCTGTGAGAATCATTATAACAAAGTATGCAGCTAAAAGCTGTAACACAGAATAATTACAATCTATCCTTTAAGGCCTACTGGCTTTCACATATAGTTTTTACAATAAATAATTCAGGCCCACTTCCTAGGTCGTAACTTTTCACAGTAAACCTCTCAGGCCTTTTACCTTAATCAATGGCTTGTTGCTTTAATCAACTCAGTCTTGCTGTGATGAGCATAAGCTTTCTCACAAAGCAAAACCTGCAATTAAAGAACTGTTTTTAAACGGATGCACGCAAAGTCTGTGCTGTCAAAATCTATATTTAGAGGAATCGATATTTGGGTTCTCTCTCACTAGACATAAAATTAGAAAAGTATACAAAGTTACGCTTGGCAAAACATGATACAGCCCTTCCTCAGCATAACAAGGTTTCTCAAAGTGAAAAAATATTCTGCACGTAGGAACTGCCATGGGTGGCTATCAGCGTCAAAACTCTTGCATACTTTGGTCATTGGTGAGATTTCCTCTAACAAAATATCAACTTACAATATTTACCAAAGAGTAATGATAATCCACCCTTAAAAGACTTGTGGATTTCACGTATGATTTTTACAGTAAATAAGACAGCCCTACTGCTTTTGTTGTGACCTTTCATACCAAACAGATCAGGCCAACAGCATTGATTCAATGGCTTGTTAGCATTGCCAACTCAGTCCTGTGCTGTTGGTCATAAGCTTACCCACAAGGCAAAAACTGCAATGCAAGCACTCTTTTTTAGTGACGTACATAACGTTTGCCCAATCAAAGTCTGTACTCAAGGGAAGCAATATTTGCAGAGTCAAAACCCCTCTCTCAATAGTCATAAAATTACAAATATGTCCAAAATTACAATTGCCAAAACAATATACAAGGTTTTGTAAGCCGGATTGTCACTGGGTGACTACATCAAAATCCCCTGGCTTTTCTGATAATCGTCAGGATTCCCCGTAACAAAATACCTGTTCTACATGCTTTGACTCAGTGTAATGATAATACACTCTTAACAGAACATTAGTGTTTACGTATGCTTTTCGCCGTAAATAGGTCTGGCTTACTGCTTTTGTCGTATCTTTTCGTAATAAGGAGCTCAGACTTATAGCCTTGAAGAAGGGATTTTTACCATAACCAACTCAGTCCTGCTCTGCAACGCATAAGCCTTGCCACAAGGCAAAAACTAGAATCAAGCGCTCTCTTTCAGAAGCATGCACATGTCCAATCAAAATCTGCACTCTGGGCAACAAACATCCACAGTCCCTCTTTCTGTAGTACTCCTGAAATCTCTTTTTTCTGTTGATCTCATAAGGTGTATGGACAGCTGCACTGGCAGACAAGACCTAATGAGTGATGCTGCTCCGTGTATTAAAGGCTAAGGACTCGTTTTGCCTCTTATCCTACCGAAAAGGTGAGTGGAAAAATACAAGGCGAGTTATTATCAGAACTACGAAACATTTACCACTGCAGCAACATGCACTTTTTTTTTAAAGTATTTTTCCTTAAATATAGTACACATGTAGATATGTTTCTATTAATTGAATCGCAACCTATTTGCAGACACACCTCACAATTGTGATTTTACTTTTTTATTTACAATTTTCACAGAATGTATTTTGTCCTGGGATGTGCCGAGTATACGGAATTCCCCGTTTATTATCACTGGGTTTTCTTCCCGCTGTCTAACATCGGTCTGCAGCAGATGATGTCTATTTGTCGCTGCTTAGACAATAACTCAAGGACAACATTCCCTGAAGCCCTGCATGTGTCACAGATCTTTTATCGCAGGTGAACGTGATGTCACTCAAACCATAACAAGGGCCGAGCAAAGTGCCTGTTTCTTAGCACAGTGGTTCCCAACCTGTGCTCCGGGGACTCCTGGGGGTCCGCGAAGCCTTCTCAGGGGGTCCGCGAGAGCCTAGAAAATTAAAAAATATTACCAAATATTGACAAATTAGGTCCCCAGCTTCCAGTAATGACTCAGGTAGGGGTCCCCGGTTTCCCATGATGATTCAGTGGGGGTCGCTGGGTTCCATTAATGTTAAAGTGGGGGTCCACAGAAATCAAAAGGTTGGGAACCACTGTCTTAGCAGATCCGCTAGCAAGATGTATCACTCCTGCACCCAAATTCTCAAGTGCTGAGGTTTCTGTCTTCCACATCTTAAGGCCTCTCTCTAACAATGTTTGTGGATGCGGGTCAATTTGGTGTGGGGTCTGGATGAAGTTGTGGTAAAGAAATGGATGTGAAAAAGGCACAAGAAAGACTAAACCTTTTACACCGATCTTTCCTACAAAATACCTGCCCAAACTTAGTTCACGTTTCTTGAATACCCAGAGACCCTGTAGACAATTATATTTGTCTAACAATTATACGATGTCTCGTAAAAGAATAAATACACAGGGGTGTGGAATTTATTAAAATATCTACTTGTCCAGGGGACAGGTTGCTTCTCAAATCTACTTGTCCTATAAAAAGATCTACTTGTCCCTTTGGTGCCATGTAGTGTGGCGACAAATTATGGCAGCAATTAATAGCCTCTCTGATTATGCCAGGGCTACTACCATAGTAGGGCTTGAATACTTGGAGTTTCAATCCCTACTGTAGCAATTTCCTTATTTTGCCACCTTTCTGCAGATCTGCATACTGGGGCTGGAGGAAGCAGTAAGCAATAGTTCCAGGGCTGGAATGACTTTGAGTCTGCAAACCTACTAACTTGCATGTTTTAAAGATTTTTACCAGCTTCTCTCTAATATTTTCCCATAAGAAGAAAGGTTGGACATATACTCCTGACAATGGCAGAATTAGAACTTCTTCCAGGGTTGGGAAGAAAGTGGCTGGAGGGAAAATGAACTTGCAAATGAGAAAATCTACACATCGTATTTACCCACGCTAAAATACAGTTCACAAATATTTTATAGGGGTACGACATATACCATGGGTGCACTTTTGTGACTTTCTTTAAGAATTTGGGGCCACAAGTAGGTAGGTTCAGATTTGTGACCTGCAAATTGCGAGTCGCAAATCCGAATGTAGGATGGTGTCCTTGACACCATCTGTGATTCGCCAGGGCTTCGCAAATGCCCACATCATGAATAGTCATGAGGTGGGTCGCAATTTGCGACCCCCTCACGAATGGTGGCCTGCTGGAGACAGCAGACGACCATGTCTGTGACTGCTTTTCAATAAAGCAGTTTTTTTTGTTTTTTTTTGTAATGCAGCCCGTTTTCCTTAAAGGAAAACGAGATGCATAACAAAAACGAAAAATTAAACGTTTTCGTTTCATTTTTTCAGAGCAGGCAGTGGTCCACAGGACCACTGCTTGCTCTGAAAAAATGTTTAGTGACATTCACAATGGGAAAGGGGTCCCATGGGGATCCCTTCCCTTTTGCAAAAGTGTTAGCACTCATTTGAAATAGGTGCAAACTGCGATTGGTTTGCGCCCGCGTTCACAAAACAATCCTACATTGCACTGCGAGTTGCAATTAGGAAGGGAACACCCCTTACTAATTGCGAGTCGCAAACCCGTTTTGTGATTCGGTAACCAGGTTACTGAATCGCAAAACTGGGCTTGTGCATCGCAATGTGCTTTTTGCACGTCGCAAACAGCGAAAGTCGCCGTTTGCGACATGCAAAAAGCTACCTACATGTGGGTCTTGGTCCCTAATTAGGTCTGGTGTTAACAAAGACATTTTGTTTTTATTAAACTTCTATTTCTCTCTCTTTCGGCTGGCTTCACTGTGAGTGATCGCATTCTTCTCTTCCACAAGGAGCATATTGCCACACAAAGTAGTTTTGTTCAGTGTCAGGAACTACAGTGGCAATCAGTGACGTAACGAAACTGGAGGGTGCCCCTTTGCAAAGAACATGGAGGAGCCCCCTCTCCAGACTCACTCAGGGCAGGTGCTGTGCTGATGGGGCCCCCTGGAGGGCGGCTGCGGGGCCTTTTTTGTGCCGCTGGTGGCAACGTGTGCTTTAAGAGTTCAAAAACTTTTTGGGGGGGTTTTGCCAATGTTTGTTACAATGTTGAGGGCCTGGTAGCTCCAACAATAAAGTGTTACAAAAGCCATGTCAAAACAAGACACGCATTGATGAAACTAAAAGACTTATAAAAATAAGTCAGATCAGTTGGCTTTGTCAGTGTTTGTTTATTTTCATGCTTCCCATAATCGTGTTGAAAATGGTTACACTGATTTTACATTAGAAATATTTTTGGGAAATACTAGCATGCATCAACACATTTTACTAAATGACACTTCATTTGCATATAATCAGAGAGCATTCTGGGAGCATTATACTTAGGCTCTTAGCCTAAACTTTTCAACTATGTGTGTACATGTTTTTTTTTGTACTGGAACCAACGTCAGTAGTGAAGTGTGACCTTAAAACATTTATTTACAGCACGCACCCTAATAATGAAGGCTTTCAAATAATGAACCATAAATACAATTTCGAACAGCATTATCTTTTGGAAGCACATTACCTCAACTGCAGAGAGTTCAACTCTCTGTAAACAGGCAGCCAAAGGGTTTGTGCTGCAGGGGGTTGGGCCTACTTGTCCCAAGGACAAAGTAAACATAAAAACTTGTTGCCCTTGACCCCAAACAAGATGTCCCGGGCGTCGGGCGATAGGAATTCCACATCCCTGAAATACATTAAACGTTTAGTGCACCAGGCCGTCTCAGAGCACAAGGTATCGGTTACATAGGGTTTCTTCCCTTGGCTGTTGCAGGAGAAAACATAGAAAAGGCACTGAAAAATATATGCTCAATAATGTAGGACAACATAACAAAGACGCTCAGGCTTACAACTGTGGTGTGATAGTCCTGGGGTGTACACAGAGTGCTATCTTTCTTCGAAAGGGATGCCCAAATGAACAGCCCACAATGGGTGACTTGATGGCTACCCAGGCGTCAAGCCTATTGTGGTGCAAAAAGAAAAAGGAGAGAGGGAGAGAGTGAGTGTGTGTGTGTGTGTGTGTGTGGTGTGATGACGTATTCACAGTACTTATAAAATAAAAAATACTCACTCTTCTTTCCTGTGTTAAAGATATCTAGAACATGAAAAAAGAAATTGTTGGTGTTTGACAAAAAGTGGCCCACTGCAGTCATCTAAGTGGCACAACCGTAAAGCATTGTTGGACATATGAAGGACTATAGGGATGCTCTGGCATGCAAAGAGTGGGACCAAAGTTAGAAAATATATAGCGGTGAACAGGATGGATATTTTTAGGTGATAGAAAATGTAAGCAACATTCAGTTTTTTTTAATGTAACCAGGGAGAGGGCTACTCAATCGGATATGAACCGTAGCAAGATTTCTGGATTTCTTTAGCAAATATGCAGGTCGATCTCTGCATGAATTTGCCGACAGAGAAGAGCTCATCCACGGCAGAGCAGGAAAATCCCATAGAACGTTCTTATCGTCTGGAGATTTATGACTTTATTGTGCAAAGAGCACTCGTTTTAACTTAGAACTATGGGCCTGCTGCACAAACTGTTGTCAGAGAGCAAATGGCTTACTCTCTGCTTAAGTGTGACTTACTACTACGACTTACTCCTGAATATTCGGAAGTAGCATTTACTGAAGTTACAGCACATTGTGAATCGGCAACACTGACAATAATATCCATTCCGGGACATCATGTCCTCTTCTTGTAGGAGGCTCCAGAGTGTAGCAATTGTATCCACAGGAAAAAAAGCTTTAAAATCATACTGAGAGCTTTCTGACATTTGCCCTGTTAACACTTTCTCCTCAGATGTACTAAACTCAATGTAAAAGCTGTATAATGTGTTATTTGGAAATTACATGTTCAAAATGACAAGACTTTTTGCGCCTATGAAAATGGGGGAATTATGATATCTGGGTTTTATTCTCTCATTTTACTCCGACAATTAGCTCGAGAGCTATTGGTAGCTCTCCAGCTACCTGTAAATTGCTCGTCTTGCGCAACTCATTGAACTAAATGAGAAGCTTTTGCTTATTTAAATTAATCTAAGTATACCAAATTTGAAAAGTGTGTATTTGAAAGGAAATGTAAGTATTTGAATAAGTCGTAAGCTGATCTTTGGAGAAAAACAGTTGAGTTCCCAAAATCTATTTAAAACTGATATTTGAGTAATAAACATCAAACACTGTTGAAGAAGACTATTACTAATTTTAACACCTTGGTGCTAGGGCATTGAACCTATGGCTTTTATGTATTACCCATGTAGAGCATTCCACATTGACAAGGCATTTTTTTACACAACTGCTGGCAAGTGTGCCAGAAGCACAGAGTTGATCTCTGCTAATAACCTTGCACGTGCTGGAATGCAACCTTGTCTCGTGTTGTTACTCTACAACTCTAATAATATTAGTAGGAAGATAGGATTTTCCTTGAACACAAGTAGCTCTTATTACAAAAAAGGTTGGAGACTCATGCTTTAGACAGAGAGCCTTCAAAAGATGAGAACTATAAATGTTCTGCAAAAAACAACTGCCAATAAATGAGGAACCTCTATTTTAAATTCCCTTCTGTAATGTGGTTGATCAAATTTGGACCATGACTTTGACGTCCGATTTCTGCTCATCTTTCTCTGATAACTTGAAAAACATGTGTAAAAACTGGATGCTCAGAAACTGGACAGTGTTATGTGGCCAAGAGCATTTCCTTCTTCAAAGGGGAGGCAAATTAAGCATACTGGGTGGGCATTCATCAAGATATTACTTTCTATATCATTTTAAATTAATCTATTGCATGCTTGTATCGAACACTGTAAATGGTACACAAATGTCCCAAATCCTCTCCAGTCATAATGATTAAGTTTGTTTAAATTAAAGTTCCTTCTCAGCTTTGCCACCTTTAAAAATGTACCTGGGCTGAGAGATTGGCTCTATTGCCTACTCAGTCACCAGATACACTAATGTGTATTGGATGTGTGTGGACAGAACCATTTTCATACAGCTATTCTGATGCCATTACGCTATCATGCCACTTATATTCTATATACCTGCTCTAAGTGATGCTAGATGGAAAACATTTAGTCCGCCTAATACCTCATCCTGTTCCAACGCATTATAAAAAGGCCCTAAAACAACTAAAGAAGGCCGTGTGATATTACAGCAATTTCGTCAAATCAAGTGTGGTAAGGTACTTTAAAAATGATAAAACATGTTCCAGCTCTAAAACCCAGCAGGGAGCATCCTTTTTTCGATCTCCTCTGGTAGAACACAATGCTGATTCCACCTTCTCATTAGTAAAACCCGTGAAGCAGATGTTTGAAATGCCATACGTTGAATTACTTTAATGGACGGAATAATCGCCAGCTGCCTCCTCTATATCAATAAATTACAAAAGAAGTGCGGCATTTCAGAGTCGGTCACATCAGAGGATTGCTACTGGTATAGAAACTCAATCTTCAAAGCACTTTGTTGCAGGTTTTAGTCAAGCAATGTTACCACTTTGCTGTCTATTGGTATAGTTCTGCTTCTGTGAGATCTACCTGGACCGAGGGATCACAGCAATCAGGATCACAGGGGCTGCATTCCTGGGGATGGGTTAGCAAAGGCCTACTTTGCAAAACATCACAGTCTTTCTGTGTGCCACAGGCTTTTAAACCCTTTACGAGTTGCGAACCATCACGATAAGCAAAAAATGATAATTCAAAGCACCAGTTCAATCATACATTCATACAACTCAACTGCCCAGGGGCACAGAGACCTCACAATTTGTGCAACTTGACAGCCCTACTGCTAAATTCTCTGCAATATAGCTAAAAGACAAACTCAGAATTGACATGTGGAAAAGGAAGCTTGGCCAGTTAGACTTACACACTGCAGTTATCCCAGGATGCAGAACCTACAAGTACTGTGTGGCAGTGAATCAGAGGATGTGTGCGCTGTGAAATATTTCGTTCTTAAATGTAATGTTTGTAAAGACTTGTTGATATATTACGGCTCCTAGTCTCAGTAAGGTACCTACAAGCCACTTTGTTTTATTTTAGAGAATGATATAAGTGGTTTCTTCCAACCAAGATGACCTCAACTTAATAATATAGTTTCCCTTTATCAAACAGATTTTGTTCTGCTGCAGTCATATTTTCATCAATATCCACTCTGCTCAAAATGTTTTTCACTGTGCTTACGGAAATATCTACATGCTGCAGGGGCTTCATCCGTTCTTATATGCACACCCTGGGGAGCGGAGTGTATAAGGAAGGCACATGTGAAGGGACAAAGAAAAACATTGTAAATGTGATCAAATAGTCACATTTAAGAGAAAGAATTATGTGATACTAAACAAATGTAAGGCATTGGGACACGGAGTCCGAAAATGAATGGTGAATTCTTACTGTGTGCTGAGGTAATGTCCTTTTTGGACTCACTAAAGGATACTCCAAAAAAGAGATTTTCCACAGACCCTTAATTTTTTTTTTGTTTTAAGAGAAGTACATTCTGGTGAAATTAGAGTGATAATACTTGGAGATCTAAGCCACAGTGCAAAGTGATACCTCAAAAGCAAATCTTAACAAAAGTTCCCTCTGACAAGGAACCTTTGTTTTCGACTAAAAGTAAACTTCAAAGATCCCAAATTTAAAAAATAATCAAAAAGAAAGTAACACAAAAAATTAAAAAGCTGAAACTTTAATTTCAAAGATCTAAAAAATTGGCATTTCAAAAATCCTAACCGTCTCTTGCATACCTAGCACACTGGTACAATGTACATAAAACAATTGGGTGTTACCTCAAGAGCCAGCCAATACTGAGAGAACCAACAAGTTGATCCCTTATTCAAATGCTCCGGCAAGATATGTGCACCTCCCCATAACCAGGTGGTTTCTTATTGTCAAACTAACCGATAGGCAACCTGTGCTGATGGTTCACCACCAACCATCCACATGCATAGCCATTTGCTAGGATATATCTTTCCTAACTTAACTTTTAAACTTGCATCAGTTTGATCTACCTCCCAAGTCATCCTCGTTAGGTAATTTTTTATGACCCAGAGCAATAATTCCACATTTCCGAAAGTCTGTGTAAATCGGAGTGCAAGGTATTCACTAAAGATTACCTTGCATTCGTAAATCTTTTTACTTTAATTGAATATTACACACGTGCGTGTGCATATAACCTGAAGACAAATCCCAGGCAAGAAGCAGGGGTGGATGTTTCAAGGTGGTACCTCTTGCAAGTTTGTGAACTTCCACAAACACATCCTCAGCTGGGCCTCCACACACTTCCATCCGACCCTTTGCAACTGAAATCGACCAGAGATGTGTTCTCACCAAGGACAGGAGTAAATCGCGTTTCATTTTAGGTGAAACAACCTCGAACTTTGTGGGGGCAAGAATGGAGGGGTTTTCTCCTCTGGGGTAAAATATTACTCTAGGGGTGAAGAAGAGACAAAAATGTGCAACTACACAGAGGAACTTACTTCCCCCCAAAAAAGAACAAATCGGTGCTGGAGATTGTTCCTACATTTATCGTGAATCGACTTGATTGTTTCTATATTTAACAAAATTCCCACTGAAAACTTTTGTGATGCGGATTACCAGTCGGTCCTCGCGCGCACAATGCTGCTGCAGACAATGCAGTTCCGGCACAATGACAGCCAGCAGGCACTGCGTTCTTTCCAGTCTTTCTGCACGCAGCTGCTGGGGGCTGGACCGATGTCAAGAGAAGATGGAAAGGATGTCTGTCAAACGATTTTCTGGGGCTCCTTCTGTGGCCCGTTCCCAATAATTTCATTCATAATGCTAGTTCAGTCTTCGAGGACTCCCGTACGTCTCGAAAATGTGGATAAAATATGCATTTAAAATGAGGCGGTCTAACTCGCTGGATGCACACAATCTACCTGCGTACGCCTGCTTTTAATGAGCATATATTGAAAGAGGTTAAAGGTCAGGAAGAAGCAAGCAGCACCAAAGAAGTGTTTGCGTCTTCGCGGAACTCACCCTGGAGTGCCTCGCTGCTTACTGTAAGAGAGTGAATGAAAACAAGGCACACGAGGTCACGAGGCAGTGGCAGCGCTCGCGGAGCGCCGAAGAATGACTCATGCACATTTAAGGCATCTGCGCGAGGGCCCCGCCCCACGGCGCTGTGGCACGCGACGGCAGCAACACAGCGGCTGGCTCTGTCTAGGTAAAGCCCGCAATTCATTATTAAAATGCGCATTTTTTAAATGGAAGTTGAACAGTGCATAAAAATAGATCAGGTGCTATAATTCAAATATCGGGGTGCAATGCTGGGGAAGTGAGCGTCAAAATAACCGTGACCTTCATTTTCTAAGAAGCAGCAGGGGGCCCTCCACAGTCTTGACAAAACAGCATCACACCGCTGTAGGTACGAAATACTATATTCAGCAAAATATCTATCTATGTTAACGTTACAGAAACTAGCTACGTCGCAAATGGGGCTGAAACTTCCACTGTGTTGGTTTTACAGTTTTTTAGGTGTTTTATATCCTAGCAATTAAACCCTTGTGATTTTGTCAGGGAGGTTTTTTTGTCCTTCTATAATGTGACGAGCATTTATCAAGCGCTACCCTTTAACAACACACGTTCAGGTTGTAAACTGATCTTCACGCAGACCAGCTTTTTGTTAGGCCATAAAAAGTTTCCATGTTCCTTTCTTGTGATATATTTTATTAATATTCATATCCTGTATTGGACGAGAAGGAAGAGCACGTTTTTAGTCGCAGTGACATCAGTTAAAATGTCTCCTTTGAAGCTGCTTAAAATGTATTTATGTTTTGTTGTTTTTTTGCTCTCTGGTTGCGCCAGTCTGACTGGAGCACACTGGACTCTGATGTACAATGCTGAGTGTCAGAAAGAAGATGGCTTACCACACCCACTGTGGAGAAGGAATCTGAAATTTTCTTTCACGTTAATCAAATATTCAAAAAACAAGTTAGTAGTTCTGCTGAGAAGTCTATTTTTCTTGCTGGCATCCAGAAACAAAGAAATGTGAATGTAAGCAAATATTAGCAGCACAGTTTTATTTAATAAGGTGGTTAGAAAAACACCAAAGCTTGTTATGGTGTATACTTAATGCTATGACAAAATGTCCTTGAGGAAGATCACCAGGAGACGCCCACAAAAAAAAAAAATAGTCATCCCCAAACTCAGTGTGTAGTCCAGTTTCCTTTCCACTATATCTATCCCAAACAGGTTGCCTTTCTTGATCTCAGTGGTGCCTATTCTAATCATCTCTAGTCTTTTTATCCCTCCGCTTACCTTTTTCCACCATTTTCCCCATAACATGACAGACTTTCCATTATTTGCTTATCCTGCTTTCTATGGTTTTACCCTCCCTCATCGGTCTGAGAAACTTTGTGCGACCTTCGCTAGCCCACGAATTACATTCATCCCCAATGATATATACCATCTTGCCTCACATGTCTATTTTTAATTTCAAAAGAGTGAGTGGAGCAAAAAACGTGGCACGTAGTTGTTAGTTCAAATGTTTTATTATTCCGCCCAGCATTCAGTCATAAATACATGTCAAGCTCGTGGATTAAATGTACTGCTCTAAATTCGAAATACACACAAAAAAGAATTAAAAACTGCTGCCTATCTCTATTTATTGGTTAAATTTTCAAGTTAAATTCGCAAAAGACAACAAAAGACCCCAATCGTGCATGGCTGTCTTTCTTGTTAAAAATAGTTAATACCACTTCTACAGTCCTTGTGTCATCACAAATCTCAGGTAACTTATCAGCCCATTTAGTTACCAATAATTTTGTGACAATCGAGAAACGTGCACCTTTCTGGTCAACTGAAGCAACTAAGTTATTCTTTATTATAAAGCCACAAGCAACTAAAATACACTTTGGTATGAGGCTGGAGCAATCAGTATGTCCACTTTGTTTCAACCGAGCGTAAATATTTTGCTCCAGTATGTCTATAATAATGATGTGGTTCTAAAATGGTGTCCTATACGCTCAACTTGATATCAAAATCTCGATTTGTCCGTTTTTTTGTTTTTTTTACCTGAACGCCTTTATTATTTTTTGTTTCCTTTCAACAACTAGAGCATGACAGTTTCATAATTCTCTGAACCAGTGGTTCCCAACCTGTGGTCCGGGGACCCCTGGGGTCCGCGAACACTCCTCAGGGGGTCCGCAACTGCACAGATATTAACTAATATTGATAAATAAAGTTCCCAGTTTTCACTAATGACTCTGTGGGGGGTCCCCGGATTCCAATAATGATTCAGTGGGGGTCCCCATGTTCCACTAATGATAAAGTGGGGGTCCACAGAAGTCAAAAGGTTGGGAACCACTGCTCTAAACCCAAGAAACAAGAAAGAATTACAGAAGCAGACACAATAAAATGCTAAAAAATAAAGTGCTGATGGAGGATGAGGGCCTTGGTCCCACCCACATCTATTTTACCTGTGACCTTTGCAATTTTAAAGCGTTTCCTGAAGGACCGCCATGTTGTGGGAGAGTGCAGAGGGATCCTATAGTGTGATGTTGCTTTTCATATGGATTTGATGCCTTTTGTTTGAAAGGACTATTTCAAACAAGGCATTACATTGATACACGATTGTAGAACACTACATGGTACAAATTACATCGTTCAAAGAATAGGCACGATCAATTATCACGAAACACAGATGAGTTTAAAGGTGGGTTCAAAGAAATAAACAGTACGCCTGGTAACTCACATAGCCACTATGATTTCTAATACAATCCATATGGGATTGAATTAAAAACCTGTGAGTCATTTGTTAAGCAGGAAAGAAAAAATCAATGTCCTTTTTATATTCAATATATCCTAAGTCAGGGATATAGGTAGTGGTAGTTAAGCATCCCCTTGGCTTAACTCATGCAGCATCAGATATTCCTAATTACTTTTAAATTTCTTGGATACTAAAGTCCAATCTATAAAAATGGTGGAAATTCATAAAGACAGGTGCCGTAAATGAAAAAACGTCCAGTCAACTCAATTTTCAAGTCACTGGATACCCAGAGCACAGATTCTTCAGAGTGAAATGAAAAGAGCAAGGCTGCAAGAAAGCCAAACATGCCGATGTGTGCAGTGCCTGTCATACCTTGTGTTATACTAGCAATAAAAGTTAGCATGAGGGCTCAGGAAGCAAATGGCAGACTTTAGAGAAAGAAGACTCTGTGAAAGAAAATGCAACAGAAGATATTTCTTGAAATCTGCACCAAAGTACCAATTTTATTTTATGTGGTTGTCTGTTCTTCAAATCGAAAACAGCAAGCACTAGTAACTGGCCAAGTGAATATCTCAATTATTACTGCTAGACCAGCAGTGGCCAACAGAGGTTCTGGACAGCAGCATCCACGCCAGCTTTTCTAGATGATCACTGTCTCTGCAGATGAGTTTCATTCGGAGGCACCCAGAGAAAAATGTTTTCATGTGAAGTGCCTGAAAATCTGAGATGTATCCATTGCTTCGGAGCTACGCTGGATAAGCCTGAAAAATAGTCCACTGCCGAAAGAAGGCTGTTGGGATGACTTAGCCACAGCAATCTCTGAAATAGCACAGCCCACCTATGTGGAGTGATATTTGTGTGGGAACTTCTTCATCCAAATGCGGGCCCACCCTCTGTTGCTGCCAGCTACAACCAGTTCTTTGTGGTGAAGGCCGAAGAGTCTGTGGGAGAAGTTCTGGTGAACCTTTCATATCCCCTGGTGGCCAAAAAGTGACTCTCTCGAATGTAAGATGGCGTGAGGGATCACATACATACACCCTCCATCTGTAAGAGGTATTTCCAACCAGTAGTCACTGGCCTGCTGGGCAGAAATCCCTGGGCGGGTGCAAAATAAACCACTCTGCCTGGTTCCTACCAGCCGGGGAAGCCAGGGATTATTTAATGAAATCACACTTCGTCTGGGCTTCCTGCTCAACTAATAGCTTTATCACTTTGTTCTGCGAGTGCAAAAAGTTGCTTAATGGGACTAAGTGAACATTTTAGCCTGTCCTATGAAAGATGACCTTCGGTCAAGGGAACACTTTATGCAAAATTAAAGCTTGCTGATATATCAGCAGCACTGCTTCCAGTGTTACCACATCATACTTCTTGCATTCAGGCATTTATTTTTAGACCTCCTAAAGAGCGATCATCACTTGCCCAGAGCCTAGTCCTCTGCTAATATTTTGCAGTAGAGCCCAATACAATGTGATAAAGCTGAAATGGTAAAGATAAAAAAAACGCTCACCATCACAGCGGAGGAGAAGGAAGAAGGTGTGGGTGGGGTGTATTTTTCTCCTAATGATGTCAGCAATTCACAAAATCTTTGTAAGTGAAAGTTGCTGGTATAAATGCAGGAGTAAGTAACCAGTAAATCAGGAGAAAGATGCATTTAATCAAAGTAACCAGTAATTCAGGAGAAAGACACATTTAATCAATCACAGAAAAAGCGTTGTGAATCGGCCTCTACATGCCTAAGGAGCTACAACTGGACCAATGTAGTTGTCATTAGATAGCCAGATTTTCTGCCACCTCCTCTCCTAGCGTCATGGGGCGAGATGCTGAAGAGAAGTGCTGTATATGTTTTTGAGTTACAGCTATATCACAAGACCGTCAGAAAAGCCCGTGTGCAGCTTTCTAAGTACAGCCTTCTTAATTATTATGGTTTTCTCACTGGAGTTATGTGCTCAGAAAAACAAATTCATCAACATTCTCACTGTTAGGTGCTGCACACCCAGTAAAGAATGTATTCGCTGCGCCTGCATGCAAGATGGGACTGTACGCTTTAACACTGGCACATAATGCAAATCAACCAATGTGGCACATTTTACCCAGAGAGTGAAGTAAGGACTTGCACAGTAAATCCATAATAAGGCGGATATTTCAAAACAAGTTCGGATATTATATTCCTTCCGTAATCTTTTGAAAGCTACAACTAGGCTGAGACTTGTAAAAAGCAAAGTATTGTCTTTCTCTACTAAATACGCATGTTTGTGTCATCACTGCGGATGCCTCTCTTGAACCTAAGAACAGCCGTTGTAAGCCAGCAAGCCATGGTGTGAATGAGAGTCACTGACAGCATTCACATAGCACACTGCAAAATAAGCGTGCACAAAGCGCCCTCATTAATACAATCATTTGAAGTCTCAAAAGGGGATCCAATGTCAGGACAACAGATGGGAGTTCAGAACAGCCTTCCCAGGGTCAAATGGGACACTGTGGTTCAAAGGGTAAGTACCGGACTGTTTCGAGATGTAGGCCCAAAACAAGCAGGACCGTCTGTTGCCCTTGACGACATTGCCAGCTCCGGAGGTCGATTCATCACCTTTCGACTTGAGATATAGGCCAGCAGGTCAGAATGGCATCGCGTGGCCTCCTTGCACCCGACAACCTCCACTCGTGTCTTAAGCACATGTAAGAGCAAAGAGCCGTCCATTGCATTCAAACACATCAGGCAAGATACTCTTCTAAAGGTGTTTACATTTTAGTTTTTCTCCAACATGGAAGTGCTTCAGATAAATCACAGGTGCGAAGCAATTAGAACATGTTGCTATTTAACCCTGCTTTATATTTAATGTTTTTGAGAAAATGGCACCCGCCGGATTCACAATCAGGGAATGACTAACATGGATCCCACTGTTAAAAGGACAGTCTCCGTGCACATACATTCAGTTAATTAGGCAGTCAGCCCATGCAGAAAATATGACCTTAAGCAGAAGACGGAGGAATACCTGCATACATAATGCAAAAACAACCATTGTTTTGTTTTAACAAGCAACTCATAACCACCATTAATCGTAGGTTATTATAGCAAGTATACAGCTTGCCCCGCCACCGTGCAGGAAAATAAATTAATCAATTAGAAAAGCAGGCTGTAAACTGAATTACGACGCGTTATCTGCATATAGCATGCATAAACCACGGCCATTGGTGCAAGAAATGTAAAGGGACGGTTTGTATATTTACAGCCCCAGTTCACTGCAGTCCCAAAGGCTTTACGAGGTGTTGCATTCTGCCTGTAGTTTCAAAATTGCAACCAGAAGATTCTTAATTTTAATTCGTATCTTCACATGAGTCCACTCTACTCAGTTTTTTGTATCCAAGGTACTTTTAAGACATCTGGGCCTATTCACAAAAGGATTCTGGAGGGCATGGAGTATTACAACTGTTGTAGAACTTTTATACGTTCTCTTACATAGCATGGTGAATTGGTCCCAAAACTCCCAAGTGGGGAATAAAGTTGGAATATTCAAGACATTTTCATATAAAATTAGTACAAACAGAAAGGACTGTGCTTTTTGCCCTTTTATCAACAGAGAGTTGTATGTTTCGGACCAACTCAAAAAGACATGTAGCAACACTTAAAAGATTACTCCTGTAGTACCCCTTCCCATACTCATAAGTGCTTTTGTTATTCAGTCCCAATGTGTTTGCTTTCTGTGTTACTGAAAAGGAAATCCGGCTCCTGACAAGCATACAGGAGCTATTTATGTATACACTGGTTTAGTGTGGTTGGAAAATATCTAAACAGCCTCTGAGACAAGTAAAATATTAAGGCTGGGAGGAAGGAAAACACGATGTACCATCCAACTTGTACAACTCGAGGAACAGATTGCTACTGCTCGCAGACAGACGATGTCCAAGATATTATCTATGCATAAGGAACTGTTTACTGCACCTCAATGCCAGGAAAAGTGAGCATGCTAGATTACACCTCATGAACTATTCATGAGCCCTGATTTTACATTATTTCTGCGTTCATTAATGAAAGAAGGCAGTCTGTTCAGCCATTAGAAGAATAATTTCGATAAATAATTCACAACTGTTACTTTGTCTCTGATAACACTCTAATTAGCAGAAAAAGTTGTTTATTTTAAGACAAAGGAAATACACGCTATTACCATGGAACTGTTTATCTCACTACGGCGGCCTTAAAATACAGTGTTAAATGTCAAAAAATGATTTAAAATGCAGGATTTTATATTTCAAGTGACCAGCAAATTGGCTACGAGATACTACCAGAATACTGAGGATAAATATATGGACCTGAGAAAACATGGTGGCCAAGATATCAACTTCCAGAATACTGAGAAGGTGGTAAGTACTGATTTACTTTTCTGAACATAATATCTACGTACCTTGAAGATAGATTGCCAAGATACATATACGTGAAGTTAAGTATAGTAAACCTATTCTAACATATATATATATATATCCCCTGTCACAATATTCTGGTACTCAATATTTTGCGCACACTAATTTGGCATCCATGTCTTTATCCTCGATATTCTCATATACAGCCACTGGCTCCACGGTCTCCTTGACAACAATGAGAAGCACTCAAAGATGCCCTTCACTAGTTTTCCCTTTGCTTGTTGCAGAATTGCTAGTGCTCCAGCCTTAGTACCACGAGCCCACTGGAACTACTTATGCTCTTTTCTAGATAGCCTCAAACTCCTGGAGATTAGCCAGTGCCCAACAAAACACCGTCAACATCTACTGGAAATTCAAAAGACTCTGCTGGAGGCTGGTGATGGGCACAGGAATCTTTGTAAAAATCAGGATCGGAGCAAATGAGTGGTCTATCAGTTTTAGTGCTGTGTGCTATCCTCACTGTAAAGGAACAAATGAAGCAATTGTGATGTGTATTTGCAAACAGGACAGCTAGCCTATTCTTTGAACAGGGTGTTCCCTGACACGTTTTATTTTTTGCTGGGATGAGACTTTGGTGTTGATATGTTGCTCTTTCCCTCGTGCTCCTGAAAACAAGCAGTCTTTCTTACAGACATGAACAGGGTGACTACCGGATACTTTATGCATCAATTGCAACATTACCATCCTCTTTCTCGGTAAAGTGATCACATTTTCAGTTCACTGCAAATGTAATGTTTTTACTCAAAATATATGCCGTCCTCACTTGCAAACAACAAGTCTTGTCCGTCTCAAATCCTTTGTAAACACACAAGGACACGCATAAGCACGTACATTTACAGCAGCTTACTATCACACACCTTGGCATGGCATAAACTAGCAGAAATTCACAACAAAACCCACAGTTCGTTTCCAAACACCACTATTCCTCTCTTAGAAAATGATGTGCCCGCTTCACCACAACTCATTACCCGTTCTTAAGATCCAGCAAACTTCTCGCCTCGTTTGTCCCCATTGTTCGGAAAAAAATGGAACTCGTGAGAAAAAGTATTTCCGCTCCCACTGAGATACTGCAAAGCAGAAATACAAATCTTTTCATCCCCTCGACGCAACTATCAATTTCCACTGTCATTCACTTTATTTTAGTCCAGCCCATGCACTTAACAAGAGGATTTGCTATTATATTGTTAATAAATACGTTCGGAACATGGAATGACAACAAAGGCCAGTGACAGTAAAATTGAGCATTTACGCATTCGTACGCTAGGCAAATGCAGTATCAAAGCAGAGGAGTCTGGTCCTGTGACGCTATCAGTTCTGACACGTGAGGATACACAATTTGTTTTAGGCACTGCCTTTGTATGCACGTGGGAAAAGTGAGCACGTCCACGTTTTGTGATGGGCCACATTAACCTCGCCCAGCAGTATGTGCATTAGCACGTCCTCTGGGGTTTTGCTTAGGCCTCAAGGCGCGCGCTTTCCACTTCCGGCCGAGGCTGTCTTTGCTGTGGAAGCCACAACAGAAGCAGAGCGGGGCACGGCCTTGTCTCTGTGACTGGGAGCTCTCCATGGTGCTGCTGCCTGCTGGCCAGCAGAAGTCGGAAAATAACTATCTGAACATCCTTTCTACTCCAACTATTACCGGTAAGTAGCAACCGGTAGGTGCTTTTATGCATCGAGCGCTCACATGGAAAAACACGACAGCCCACGATTTAACCTGCTGTGCTTTTTCAAGATAAATTTTAGACAAAAACTCTAGTGAGCACAAAAGCTTCAGTGTCACCAGCAAAAGCGGCACGAAACGGAATACTACTGTAGCTCTGAGGACACAGTACCCTCCTCCAGACGTACACCTGTGGACGGTGAGTTTTTGTTGCTCCAACTGAGCAGAAGTACTACTTTCTCGAATCCAGAACGCGGAGCAGTAAAGGCTACGCATTCAACTTAAGTGATAAAACTAACTATGTTGTCAATTCACCCCAACAAGTACTTGCCTTCATGACTACATACTGTGTCCAGCCTTGTAGAAACTCCAGCAGACCCGTTAGAATTGGATTTTTTGGGGTGTTTTTCTAGGATGTGGGTTTTTGGACATTCTCTGGACTTCTATGACAACATCTGCTTTTGATTCAAGCTATAGCTTGCGTCTGTTTTTATTGCCTAATTGTGTCGATTAGTTTCAGATGGTATTGTTATTCAAGGTTCCTCTGGAAATTTAAAGTGCAATTTCTACAAAAACGATATGTCCCGACATAATTAAACAGAAACGATTTGTACAGAACTGTAATTTCGACCAGCAAACATCCTGTCAGTGACTTTTCCCCAGAGTCGTAAGCTGTGAACTAATGGTATGGACCTTGATAGTATAGAAATATACTGTCCTAGCAGTCAAAAAACTAGAACACAATTTCAGAAAATCAGACTACTACTCAGGCAGCCAGAACAGAAAGGTCGAAGTCAAGTACTTTAAGATTTTCCTCGTGGGTTAAGTATCTTCAAGTGCGAGAAAAAGAAAAACGGACTGTCGAGCCAAAACAATCTGCACTGCAAGCAGAATAGCACCAGCTCAGCTTAAACCTTCTGTAGTCAGCACCCTCTTTCTACCCAGTAACATCTCAACTGTCCGCTGTTTTTGTCTGAGTATTTCTTGGAGAACATCCAGCATGATTCGATAGACTGATGACACAGCGGGGATGCTACTTATTCCTGAAGATTCTGAAGGACTGGCCAGAACCCACTTTGGACCAGCCCTAGGTGAGATGCGTGTAAACATCTTTTTGGGCTTGGTGAGGGTGCAGACCTCAACTTTCTGAGGGGCAAATGAGTGGTGGTCTTTCCAAAACATGTCAAACTGCATGAAGGTAAGCATTTCAAACTAGGGAGTCCTCTCCCCATTTGGTACTGTATGTTTGCTATCACACCATAGTTATTCCTTCCAAACGCCATCAAAGGTGCGGCGGGCTGGAGTTTGGAGTGGACCTGGAAAGGGCGACCAGAACTGTCTGCTGTAATGTCCTGTAGCGAAATAGGTAACTGTCACGCCCCATTCCCTTCAGCATATCATCCGTCTAACAAATGCACAAGAAACTATTGATAAGCTTACACTATTCATCGCTAAAGTTTCAACATTCATGTTCTGCTCTGAAATATTCAATTAAACATCAACCTTAGTAGAAACTTTGTAATGTGCCTTAGAGTAGTAGAGGTTTGCCTTTAAGGACCTTTATTTGAGCTTGTTTGCACCAGTGAGAAAAGTGCAAGAGCCGCTAGGCCAGTGGGTAGGCAACCATGGCAGCTGTGGCTCTTAATTTCAAGCACAGGCAGAAATGTCAATATATACAACAGGCGCAAAGATGGAATCTAAGACGGCACTCTAGCTTTCTGCTGCATACTATAGCCCTGCCTCTTCTCCCTATTAGCAGCTAAATTAGTATATACATTTTGCACTTGGGGTGCAGCTATCGTCAGATGGCCAGAAACCCAATTTTATCAAAGTGCATATGAACAGCTCCACGGATAAAGGCTTTAATTCTCCATAATAACCTAGTCCATCTAGCCATGCTGATTGGCCACTGGACTATATATAATTTTCCAAACACGGTAAAATGACCCACGTCTGGTAAGCAATGTTCAAAACCAGGAAATAAAATGAATAAAAACAGAATCTTGGAATTCCTTGAAAAACAGTTGTCACACTATGAAACATATCACTCCAGTCAGTGGTAAACTACACATTTTCAATACTACGCAAGTCTCACCTCGTCCCATGACAGATAAGAACGTTTCGCAGACATACTTTGCCTTCGTAATCTATCCTATCTCCTCTTTCTGTACTCTCTCTCTCTGGCAATAATCATATGGTCGTCAAACTTCACCAACACTGGTGGCAATGTGTGCCCCTCTCCAGTATTCAATCTGCAGATCTGTCTTTTGAAGTTGTGCATACAGCATTGTGACCTGAAACACCCTGATTCTCTTCCTGGGCGTGTTGGTAGTGCTTATGCAATACATGTGTTCATTCATTCATTCACATGCATACAAAACAACCCATTTGCAAATTTTTTCCCCGGATTATGAAGAAATCTGTTGTTATACATCACAACTTTTTGAGGCTGTATTCTTTCAAAGTAATTTGTTTTTCTCCGCACGTTTTTACAGGAAACCATTGATAGAGTGAAACCACCTGGTCCAAGGATCTCCAAGAGACGACAAAAACTGTCCTCTCTCGCACTAATTCATGTCATTAACATGAGACAACTGCTGCATTTGAAATAATGGGCCATAAATACAATGGTATGAAGCTTTGCATAACACAACAAAAGTGTTTTCAGCCAATCTGAATGTTATTGCTAATTTCGGCTTCATAACACACAAAGAGTTTGAACTATGCGAAACAGGACAAAAAACACTGGATTTTTTTTTTACTAACATGTTGACCTTGTAAAAGTTAGGACATCATTCATGCAGAGGCTGCCTGGTGCAAATGCCCTGCAGCAATCCTACCTGTGCTACCTTTCTGATATTTCAGCATATCTGGGGAGCTTCCTACGCAAGACAAGCACAGTGGAAATCTGTCACCCTGGATATGTCCTGATGCTGAATGTCCATGGGCTGTACCAGACGGGGGCGGAGACTCCAGAGGCCACAGATTCAATAGCAAATGGATAGGAAGATTATGTAATGACAATAAATGGCATCACAAGAAAATTTCCCTTTCTCATCAGCTAATGTCAAGAATATATACAGATAATCTCAGTCAAGTGGGCAAAAGAAAATGTCAGGCCTAATGCTCTGTAAATAGTTGAGACTAATAGCACTGCTGTGACTGTACACCACTGTGAAAGAAAAAATGATGGTAGACGTTTTGACAGATAAATACCCATACACTCTTGCTCTAACTCAATCTGCAGTCACAAACACATGTATGCATGGCTGCATACATGCACACAGTCACGTGCATGCGCCCATACACACGTTTTAGGGAGCTAATTCCACAATTTTGTGCACTAGAAGGTCATACAACATCATTTGTATGTCTGCAATGCCTAAGAATAAGCCAAGCTTCACTGGCCACTGTGCTGCAACATCGATGTGGAACTGCAACCAATCAGCAACTGGCATGCAATGTATTCAGAGGCCCCCATTCTATTCTGAGAAACTGCAACAGCAGCACCATTAGGAATGCTTATATAGCCAGAGACACGATTTCCTCTGAGAAGAGCCGAGAGCTCCTCAAAGATGAGCAGCAGTCACTGGAAATGCTCGCGTTTAGCTGGCCTAGATGCTCTGTGAACTGTGAGCCTGCAGCAACCGCGCGGCGTGTGCCACTGCCGGTGTTACTAGTGCGATTAGGGATGGCTTCAGCGGCTCAGTGTCTGTGCTGTGTTTCAGGCGGGTCTACAGCCACCTCTTGCATGGAGGTCGCTCTGGCGAGCAATAAATGCACAGCAGTCTTACCACAACATGGCTGATGAACACGCGTGGTTGAAGCGTTTGCAGCATTGGTGCCTATTGCTGGGCCGCGAGTCTTCCACTCTCCCAAAGTGCCACTCGTGGCTCTTCTGGTGGATCTCACAACAAGTGGTCTATAGAAGCTAAAAGGCCGCCTCACTTATTGACAAGTGAAGTGCATATCTTGTAGAACCGCACCTTAAAGAGCCCATTAAGTGTTCTGATTAAAGAGGATTCAGCCCATGCACTGTTATATCAGTCATTTGATGATTCTATACAGAAATGTGCATTGGATGATTCAATACAGTACTGTGCCTTGGAGTAATATAGGTTTGCCTTTTCAGACCTTTCTTTGAGCTTTCTTGCTTGTTTGAAAATCTAAAATCATGCGTGATAGATTTGTAAAAAAATAAAAAATAACAATAGGCTTTGGTCAGAGAACTTAGGGTATTGTTAAGGCTTAAGCAAATTAATGTCCTATTCTACACACAATAAACACTATATATCTCCAAATTGAATTTTGTTTTTTTAGGAATGCAAAATCACAGGAATAAATTACAGATCGTATATGAACCACGATTACAACGGGCGTCCCTTTCACTGCCTTTGGCAAAGGCTGAGTCAGCAGGGCTGGCGTCCGACCCCGTGACCTTCACTTCTGAATTGATATTACAGCCGGTGGTTTCCCAGCTGAGCCCTTCTGGAGCCTGCGATAAGGGAAAACGATAATGGAGGCTTTACCGAAAGACCTTTGTACGTCGAGTAATACATATTCTGAAGCCAGGACTATATGCCAACACGTTGACATGATGACAGACAGTAACACGGTCACTGATACCCTACTACATTCCGCCTTCGGTGACCACCATGCCGACCTGAATGACCACACCACAGAGCATCTTCAATCCACACTTAGTGTGCTCATGAGTGCATTGCCCCAGTTCAGTGACAGGTTGGGGTGGCTTAAAAATCTGGCATTGTGGAACTATCCAATGCCAGGAAGCACTAGGATGTGACATGTGCTTTCCTTAGCAGTGGCTTCTAGCCTCTCGGCAACGAACTGCCACAGCAATCGACACGCAACATGCGCAAATCCACCAGCACAAATTGCATCAAATAGAAAAAAAGCTGGAAGAGTCAACAACCTAGTTTTTAACCGACCATTATAATAAGCCACAGACAACAGTTGATGCTGGACCCCCTTCCACAAACTTGTAGTCATCAGAACTGTTCCAATAAAACTGTTTTAGGTCAGCTTTAATGGTTGTATTATCAGCTGATTTCACAGAAAAGCAAAATAAATATATGGTCGGATCGTATGATTATTACTTGCACCACATAGCAAGAGTAATTATAAGGAGCTCATGAGTGGCCTTTAAGGGAATGTCCCACTGCCAGCATCAACATATCCAGGCTGCGGCAGATGGAAGAACACAATTCAGTCACTCACACTCTCTGCATATATCCAGGCCCTCAACACACCATAACAGGTAGGTCAGCTCTTACATCAGTTTGTCTGGTGGGAACAAACCTTCTTGCAATCTACAGCTAACAAGAACGGTACTGGTGGGATACACACTTCTGCCTGGGTGTCATCAGGTGGAGAGCTCTAGTTTCTGAATCAATCTGTCAATACCCAAGACAGTGGAGAAATGGAGGTCTGGAAACGCCACTGCTCAAGGAAATTATCTCAACTGTTTTAAGATGACTTGTGATTCAGGAGTTTAACGTAGATTTCTCATTCGCGCGCGTGTGTGTAAATTTATATTACGTATGAATGTGTGTGAAAATATACACACACACATTTTATGGCAGTATTCAGTGATCTTGGCTTCATAATCTGTGTTGATGCTCTGCCATCACTACCAAAGGAACACAGACCACATTCAATACTTTGAAGCACAAACTGCAGAAGCGATCAGAGCCACTGCAGGCTTGCACTCAACTGACAATAATCTAAACATAGACCTTGGCCGAAGATAATCACAAGTCAGCAATTCGACAAACCACCGGCAGTAATTTGAAACGTGATGTATTCACACACAATCTCCGACCAGGTTTTTGTCAAAAGGAATTGTTATCAGCTTCCAATGGACCGAAAGTAGAAGAATTGGCTGCTAATTGTATTGACGGATGTGTTTGCTGTGTGTGCTTCGCTTTCAAATTGTTATCATTTACATTTAGAACACCTTATGCCCCTTCTCATCTCACAGGCTCCTACGAACATTTTGATCGGGCAATCAACTCCATTTTGTGAACAGGCTGGGTACTCATTCTCCAGTTGCCTGGCTTCAAACTCCGCCCTGCTGCAGAAAACAGACCATCTAGCATGGCATGCACATCTGTTCTGCTGACCTTATTCCTTCCACAACCTCACTGCCTTTCCATCCATTTAATTAAGCCTTGCTTGCTGCTTCTCAGCACTTCTTGGCTTTAAAAACGCCTTCTTCGCTGGGGCGCAATCGTTCATGTGCTGCACAATTGTGGCCAGAGCAATGACTGAGAATGGCTCTCAGATTCCCTTCCTCATTCGGATGCCTCAATTAAAAGACCTACACCTTTTGGAAGATGTGAACAAACGTTCAGAGCAGTGACCCGACTCAGACAAATCGGAACTGGCATGCTGACATTCTGAAATTATACAGAGGGGTACAGGGAGGCAAGGAGGAAGGGAGACGGCTAATTAAGCTATTCTGTAAATTCTTCATGGTCAACGGTGAAGATCGTCAGACATACTATCATGATTGCAAACAAATACGCCACATTTCTATTACAGTAATGTGCCAAGAATGGTCTTAAATTTAAGCAAAGATGGGTCCACCGTTGCACTGAACTATGGGTTCGAATACTGAAGCTAAAAGTATGTTGAATCCTAAAAGAGCTGCTGATCAATTGTTGGAAACATCCCTATGTTGCAATGTTTCGGCACGCAAATAGGCATCAAAGTACTGCAGTAGGTGACTCCATTACCTAGTATAGTGCCTTACAGCAGCAGGTGTCCCTCAGTCTCGTTCCTCTACGCAAGCTGTGACTGGGTATGAAGCTACTTCATTCTTCCACCTGGCAGGGGAGGGAGCCTAAAAAAAAATACTCTACATATAATGGATTTTCTAAGACGAAAGAAACAAGGGCAATGCTTTGAAGGACGAGGCAGGCAAACACACACTCCTCCACCAGGAGCACTGCAAAGAAATCCATATAATGAGCACATACTTACAGAGCTTTAATGCAGTGCTCTGCTGGACAGGTACCTGTTGCACAAATGAACAATGAACATGTGAGATGTGTAGTGCAGAAAGATTTCGAACTACTCAGCTGACAAAACCATACACTGAACTTTCCAGGAATCAATGCAGTCATCTGGATTGCACAGTACATGGCTAGCTAAAACCTCTAACTAAGATGGAGTCTTGCGCTTGTTACATGATTTCTGGGTCTGTCACACTTGGATGAACCGTGTAGCCACATGAAAGTGGCTAGGAGAGGAAAGACACTGACAAGACACCCTTGTGTGGCTGCGACACACAGCTAAGAAAGTATTAAGAGGGGAGGAGTGAACCTTCATTTTAAGATAGTTCTTTCTAACAAGGCCTGGTTAAATGAAGAACCTAGTTATTTGCCTCAAAAGCTAACCCTGCATGTGATTTACAAAACATTGCCGTGTTGCAATTATGCATGCATGCTTATTAGGCCAATGCTCAAAGTTTCCAATCCTTAGCACAAAAAGGAAAAGAGCGCTGACAAAATGCTGCATTTTTGCGGGGTCCGAAACTACATAACAATTATGTAGCTTAATGAAAGGTAACTAGGGACAGATATGTAGTACTGATAAAACATGCACAGGTTTATGTAGGTGGCTTTGTAAATGAGCTTCAGGAATCCATAGTACGCTAGGCAAAGAACTACATATGATAAGCCTTGGAGTTGTAGCTCCCTAGAAAATATAACAGACTGTAAGGAGCCATGTCCCTTTTTGGTTGTACAAGGAGCAAAGACGGTAGGCAATGGGTTCCTCAGAAGATGGACATTCAGACAGCAAACTGTTATGACGTCCAGATAATACACACCCAGCATGGTGAACGAAGGCGTGAGCTTTAAGTTAAAAAAGCACCCTTTGCCTGGGTCAAAGCAAAGCTTCCTTCAAAATGCAAAAACTAGTAAAGGAGCTCTTTCAGAACCTTGAAATAACCATCTTGATATTCTTATAAATTATGAGTCCATGTAATAAGACAGTCTGTATTAATGTTTTCAAAGAATGTGTATTGGTACCACCCAAAGACGAAATCTCCGAGAAGCAGATTTGCAAAAGGATAGATATTTCAGTGGCTTTCGGTTCTGTTATAGTTTGTTTCTAGAATTATTCGCAACTCTAGACATTACGCACCCACATAAGAGAAGCCTGGGGAAAACAGGACATCACAAAAGCACCAGAGATGCTCTAACCAGTCACAAGTCAGCAAGACATATCCACCCAATGCAATACAAATCAGAATAGGAAGTGTCGGAAGCTGCTTGAAGAACTACATATTCCAGTGATGTATATGGTTCCTCCAACTACATTCCCTCAACAATTCCTATCCGGGGAGATGAAAACACTCCAGAAAGTTCACAAAATGCCTCGAACGTCACCAACTGTCAACAACAAACAGAATGCACGGTGGCACGGTTAGTATTCTACCTACAGCTGCACTAATTTAAAATGCACTCTTTCAACACCACACGACCAAAGGAATCTTCATTTTGATCGGCGTTTGCTTAGCTACTGTAGAGATCTAAAGATGCACAACCATGCATTATGCATGGTGGATAAAAACCACAATGCAGCAAAGAAAATACGAAGGGCAGGTGAAGTGTCGGAATGTGCAGAGTAAGAGCAACCAGTTCGGGATCACTGGAGTTCACTCACAATGCACGAGGACATGAAAGAAGCGCTTTCTTCTCATGGCGCAAGCTACCACAAAATCCCGCACGAGGCTCGAACATCACCCTGTTATTGTCATTCCTGCCCATCTCCACTGCCATGTTTGTAGTCGAGAATCGGAGCAATAGACAGTGCCATTACACATCCGTTTCACAAAAAATGTGGAAACATGCATAATTATGACCTTGTATTTTACCACGATCAAGGAGTACATTTAAATATCAGAGAGCATCAGAAACATGCATGACAGATGTACACAAAGCTAGCTCTTCCCAAAACAGCAAGGGTGCTCTGCTTTTAAGGATGTCAGCTGCCTCCAAACAATGCATCTGCACAGCTTCTTCCTTATAAAGGAAGCAAATGACAATTCCATCAGATGGACCTACCTTTCTTCTGAAATACCAAGTGTCCCCCATTCTCGGATAAATCCTGCTCCTGTGAAACCTCCGCGCTCCAGGCTTTCGGCTCTTGGCACCCTATGAACCTGAAGTTCAAACTCTTCCCCAACTGGAAATTCTTCGAATCCTCAGCGGTTCAAGCAAAATGAGCCACAATGGTGGGACTGCATTCAATTTGTATTAAATACTGTTAAAAACCCCCACACAACTAGGGAGACCATATTTCACCTATGTAGCTGGGCATACCACGCAACAGATCTACCTTCACGTATATTTAAGGGTGCACCAGCCACTTAAGAGTGTGGTACACCTTGGGTGCTTTCACTCTAATGGCAGTTCTAACTGGACAGTAGCTGGGGGGAAAAAAACTATCATCAAGTTGGGGGGGGGGGTGAGGGGAGTGGGAGGAGGTTAACCCACATCTTGTCAACTTTAAGAAATCTGCCCATATTATGAACATTTAGATCTACGCAGCTTTCTCCCTTTTCTTTTGCTATATACAGACACATATATATATATATATATCACATCTATACATCCATATACATTTACATATGCGCGCACACACATTAAACAAACGGGAACACTCTGTCAAACATGGATGTTCAGACGTCTTTCTCGTTTCTCACACGTACAGTTTCACAGTAGAGAAAAGGGGGGCAGATAACCTCTTTTTTTACGGATCCGACACTGCAGATGCTCAAAAATAGATTTCTGGAAACCACTGCACACCCAAAGCCAGAAGCGTAATTAACACCTATTTATACGGAATAATTAAAGTTGTGACTGCCACAAAGAAGAGAGAGGGATAAGCGAGGCCCCCCTGATTTTTACGCCGCTTGCAGTATTCCCACATGACTGCCACCTGCTCCTCTGCTCTGCTTCGCCTATGCTCGTTTCCCGGGCAACCTTTCATGGGCTTTTCCTCTCAGCTATCGCTTTCAGCGGGGATGCTGAGTCTAATCTTGTTTGTTTTACACCCATCAAAACAAGCGGCCAGACAAAGGCGATCTGGTGAGTAAGGGGGGAAAGGACCGCAGTCCTGATTTTCGAGATTGCTAAAGAAAGTCCGCGCGACGGGTGGCGAGCTCGCGCCGGCCAGGGACCCTCGCCTCGGTCCAGTCTCCCGGCGCTACACGGCGAATCCACCCATGCAACAACGGGAGGCCGAGTCCCTCGTGCTTGGGAGCCATGCATGCGGTTATTTTGATTTTTTTTTGTGTGGTTGGAGGTAGGCATCTGCCCGGATATGCCCCGAGAGGGTCTACCGGTTCCCATTTGATCCGAGTTGCACTTGGTTTCATGCAATCACGCCCGCCAGAGGGTGGCTTTTCGTGCACGAATTAACCGGTGCTCAGTTGTTTGGTAATGGGAGAAAAGAGTATTTTAGCCCAGCGCCCATGCATTCTGAAAGGTGCATGTGCAGGCTGGTCTTCTAGGCGCACGCTGACACCTCGACTGTCGGCAGACGCCGGCCTCAGTCCGGGTGAGAGGTGCGCCTAGCTTAGCCAGCCTCAGCAGGGCGCCAGCATGCATCGCTGTCCTAGGAGGGCAGGCAAACACCCCCCGCACCCCGCCCACCCAGCTCAGAAAGAGAAAAAGGAGAAAAAAAAACACAAAATCATAACGACACACAATCACAATTAAATCCGTCAGCCGGATCTTCCTGAATAAAAGAAAATATTAAATTAGAAAACGTTGAAATGGGGGTAGGCAGGCAGCGACTTACCATTTTCAAGCCATTCCACTCCATGGGTGACGCGGAAGACGGACCCTCGCAGCCCCTCAGTGTCAAAAGCAGAGAACGTTATGTAAAGGCTGACATTCCTTTTACAGTACTGCTGCCCGGCGAAGCAACAAATCGGAATATACTATGCGCTGCCACACATACGAGCCTCCTCCTCTTTTATGAGGTCATGACAGGAAACTCTTTGAAATACAATATGCAGCGTTTACTGGAGCCCGTATAAATCAAGCTCCTAAAAAAAAAAATACCATACCGGCCGCGCAGTCCGGTAGGAGAAAATGACCAGCGCGGATGCTGCCACGCCGAGCTTTCTTTTCTGCGTGTGCATTTCCAACATGCCAGAGTGGAAATTACTACAACCACCTATTCCTCGCCCCGCCCCTCCCCCTGCTGTCGCTTTTACCAAATATAGCGGCATACTACAAAGCTGCAGAAACCTGGCCTCTTTTTCACCCTCGAGGGAGGGGTACCGTCCGACAGGGGTGTGCAGAAGTGGCTGTTTTTGAGAGAAATTAAATTGACCTTAAAATGACAAAAACCCAGCAGCCTGATGCATTGTGCTATCAGCGAGTTTTGCTTCCAGGAAAACCAGAGCAAGGTGAAAATAGAAACAGGGGCTACCGCCCCCAAAATATACACTCTGCGCAAACATCTATATGTGTATACGTGCAAATACACACAATGGCACGGACTAAGTGTACCCATTTATATGTACGTACACGCACAGACACACTTTGTGTAATCACACAACACAGTTACACAAACAGAGGTCCTGATACGTGTTGTATCACACTTAACACCAACATCACAATTCAAAGCCAGTCCTACCTACCATAACCATTCTTAATGTAAATTATTGGGTCTCGCGCGGCTGCAAATCTTCTCGCCCAGCTTTAAAAAGAGGGTTCGGCCTGTTTTTTTTTATTTTTGGAGGGGCTATTTTGGCTTGATTATGGTCCTGAGAGCCACAAAGCAGGCAGAGGGTGGAGGGCGCAGGCCGCTTGTCCGTGCAGCACGATCAACAGCGGGAGATAGACGTGCCAAAGAAAAAGTGAAAAGAGGGGCGCATTGTTTTTAAGCCCCCCCGACTCTAGGATGGAGGTGGGAATGAGGCAGACGAGCCTGGCTGAAAATTGGCTTCCAGCATCTCTGCGTTTTGAATCCATTTATGAGACCATCTGTCAGATGACGGCGGCCTCCGATTGGCTGGGGGTGCGGAAGGAGGCGGGGCACCATGAGGCGCTATTGAAATTAGCTGCTGCCAGATTGAGGCTGTTAATGATTTGCTGACCTCTATAACAACAGAGACTGCCTTTCTGAACTGCAGCTCGTGTCCCGTAATTAAGGCCCGCGAAAGAAACAGCGCACACTCGGGCATCGTTCTTTTCGGCTTTCATCCCTTGAAAGTGCCCTGGCAGGCGCAGTGGGCCACACCGACAATCTGCACACCCCGGCTGCTGGAGGTGTCGCACCTCGGTCTCGCTCCACTTCTTGCACCCTTGTACCTCATGCACGCCAGGTTTTGAGGTCACACGCATTTTTACCAGGCTCATCTTTTTTGGCAGTTACTATCTGGAGACTTGCGTATTTAATAACCTGCCCCTGGGCTCACAGAGAAGACTGAAACACTCTCGTGTGCAAAGCAGGCGCATTTTAGCTGGATTTACGTTCTGGTATTACCGTGGTTTATTGCAAGCACAGGCTACTAATCACCGACGCGCATGCACCGAAACAATGTCTCATAGGAATGTAAACATGCAGAAGAGACGGGTAAACTTTGACCAAACGTCACAATGTGTGCGTAAAAGACACCAGAAAAGGAAAGATACTCCAGTATACCCACACACAACCTGATGATCCCTACACCTCTATTATCCAATTTATTAACCAGCAGTTTTTTGTATTTACCGATAGGGTTTGTGAATTAATCCAGTTATTTCACGACTGTTGTTGTGCTCTGGTGGAAATGTATGTAAAAAGCTGCTGGCCTACAAACGTGTTGTATCTCCATGAACTTCTCATATTGTGCGGCATTCTTTTTCAAACACCAGCATCCACGTGTTTTAGCTGATTCTATACATACATACGAATTTATATTTATTTATAGATATACGTGTGTTACCTTGGTTTACAAAAAATGGAGCAAATAACACGCACATCGACCAAAATTAGAAATGTACAGGTTCATTATTGGAACAGATACACGGTCGAAATCGGAACTTGGGCAAGTCTTTTTCAGAACAGTGCTGGCCAACTGGTAAGACACAGCATAAAGTCTTTATATTAAGTTGTGTGCACTGTGGTCAAAGGTCACACCGCTGGAAGCCTGGTCTGGAATACCAACCCCTCACTGCACAGCAGCCTAGGTCATGCACTGAGGACTGATTATCTAGGACGCTAAAGGCAACTCTTGCTCAACAATATTATCCATATTCTTGTATAAATGTCCATACATATGTGATCTGGAATGTCTCAGCAGTACAGCCTTCCATTAAAAAACAGAAAACAACAGAAAAACATCCACTGGCTAGCAAGGCAATACTTAACATCTCTTCCAACAAAACGCGCCAGCTCATCGCTGCTTACAGGAGCCGAGCAAAAAGCGTTACGAATTCGCCCGGACAA
Organism: Pleurodeles waltl; assembly: GCF_031143425.1. Taxonomy (NCBI): domain Eukaryota; kingdom Metazoa; phylum Chordata; class Amphibia; order Caudata; family Salamandridae; genus Pleurodeles; species Pleurodeles waltl. Next base: position 906,171,688 of record NC_090443.1, read on the forward strand.
AGTCAAAATACAAATAAAGGGCAAATAAAAATAATTCAGCCAAGTGAAAATGTTTGCAGGGCCGGGAGTACATAAATACGTGTTTTGAAAGTCGAATAAACGAACCCAAAAATGTGCTAGTTGAGCAGTTGTCCTTTTTTTTCTTTCTACACAGCAATTTTTTTGGTTTGCAAGTATTTCCCAGGTGCTGGTTTGGAACGCAACAGCGGAACCGGTTAGTCAATTAAAAAGGATGGAGGAAAAAGCGAAAGGTGGGTCAACTTTCAGCAGCAGATGTGTTTGTCCCTGCCACAATCTCTTTCTTGACCAAGCGAGCAATTGTTATGTTTAATGTGAATACTTTTAAAACATCACAAATTTCCACTATTCACTAGTTATCGGCAAGCCTCCAAATATTTTACAATTATGGCCTTCATTAAATCAACTTGCTAATCTACGCATTTTAATAATGATCACCGTCTATCCAAAAACCTATACTTCGAAGCCGTCAAGCGGTGAGCTAGACAAATGCACCGATGTCCTGCGGGGCCTTTTCTCCAAAGACAAAGCCAGAATCCTATTGTCTAACCCTGTTATCGTATTTCCAATAGCAGTATCCATCTTTCAGGGACAGGCACTGACCACCGCTGTAAGGACCGGTGATGTATGTTAAATAACAAGTAATTGACAATGTACTGTATTCTCTCAAGGTTCAGGCAGCGCATTGAAGAAGCAATGCTCATTTACAATGCCTTCTCCATCCCTCGCTGCCAATCACCCCCCCCCCCCGTTCACCTCTATACACCCACACAACAGAAAAAAAGACACTAGTCTGTAAAAAGCAATGCCACGTCAAACAAAACAGTCAACATTAAATTATTTCTTCCTCTCACCATAAATGAGCCGTCTTTTGACTCATTAATGACAGGCTCCCTTAAATGAAGCAATCTCATTTCTCAGAGCCCCCTTCCCTTTTCCCGCATGCACACATCCCAAAGGTTGCGGGTATTTTAGCTTCAGTGGCCGGCAGCAAGCTTTCTCATACACAGGCCAGATGGACGACACCAGAAGCCAATTCAGCGTTAATAACTACCTGCTCTCTGCGGTACAGACGGAGCCCTTTTAGGTGGCATAATGTCCTCGGCAACAGCAGCCGGCTGGAACCAGACAAAAAACGACAAACCAGATCCCCCAAAGCAGTGAAAAGAAGAGGAGTCATCACCAAAAACAGCAACTAATTCACAAAGCCATGCCTTCGTCTACACTTGCATCCGTGGAAACTCAAAGACCATATGAAAGAAAGAAAAACAGACAAGAAGACTGCCCAGAAATAAAAAGTGACAAAATATTACCTCATTATTTAACAAAGCAGCATTAAGCGTCCTCGTGATTTCAAACATCTTGCCACAGATTTTGGTTCAAGGGAATGGCAAAGAATCCCTTTGCAAGTGGCTCCGTCTGCAAAGGGTTCTTCAGTTTTCTTTCCGACCACAGAATAGCCAACGTCTGATTTCCCTAGAGTTCCCACATTAAAAACATCTAGTCAGTGAGCCGGACGGTCACCCTTACCACACAGGCGGAGGACTCCTGTGACAGGACACGCAGAGCTCGCGCGCGCAAGATCAGCGTGCCCCGAACATGGCTGCAGCAAGAACTAGTCTTTTAAAGTCACCGTTCGCTGCGTAGCCACCAGGTGGGCAGTCTGCACAGATTCAATAGCCGTCCGAGAAGGCTCCTCTTGGAATCAATCTCTGGGTGCAGCGCCGGAGTGGAGATGCCGGCATTTAAAAAGACAGTACCCGTTTTCGGTCTGCCGACAGGATCTAGCCCGCCACCAAGCAGAGGGGCCGTCTGATCACACCACTTTGACTTCATGCATCAGCCGCTGCTTTTCAGGCCCCCGGGCTTCACGATGCCAGACAATGGAATTATGCATGTGATTATGAAGGCATGGAAAATGATAATGAAGAGCAAATTTAGAATCAGCTGGCTCGTCAGGGGAAAACACCAAGTGATCCATGTATCCTGCATTCATTACTAAGTTTTCCAACCAGCAAAAATAAACATTATTCTACGCCAAATTATGTCTCACATGTTCACCCTGAAGGAGTCTTGCACGGAGGTGGAATTGAAAGGAGTGCAGTTAGTTACTCCTATCCCAAATGAAGTGGTATTTTTTGTGATTTTGTTTGCACTTTGAAAGAAACGCTACCATGACCTGCTGTTAAGGTTAATGAACACATAGTTTATCATACTGTATGAATTACAGCTGGAAGCTCGTTGTGGTTTCCTCACAGACTATGAGGGGAAAGTGAGCATGTGAATTAGTCAATATTTGTAGCAGATTCAGAGATTTATTCTAGACCGCACCAACGTCAATGGCTGATTCAAGTAGTCTTCCAGTGGCAGTCAACTGGATTGGTCATTCAGACAACAAACTTTGAAACCATCCATTTTGACTGGCTAACTCAACTGGACCTTACCACCAAATAAACTGACTGGGTGACTTAGGGAGTGTTTTTTAAATTAAACACATTGGCTGATTGGTACGACTTACCAATCTTTAGACATGTCATTTGTTTACACACAACTATCCTTGAAGCTCACTGGATAACTGTGTGACCAGTTCATCAGTGTAGTGCACTCTTGCACAGGCATCACAGAAACAGTTCATATATGGAGTCAGACTTGTTCATGGGTTAATCAAGTAATGCAGGTGTTGCCAACGGAAAATGAGCTGTTAGAATGAAAGGATGTTAAGAATGTGTAGCTATTTGTATCAGAGGCACATCTGGCCACAATGTAGGACCAACGAGAAATTCACTCAACAAAGTAAATTATGTCACAGTGCCCTGCCAAACTATGGATCTGTTGTTTAACAAGACGCATGGCATAGACCAAATTGCTTGTGTAGAAATTACACATTTAAAGATATGCCCAAGGTGGGGCACTTGTACAATGTATTCAAACTTTCTTCAACAGTTGTTCAGGCATAATCTTAGCCTACAGAGAAGGCAAACAATTCCCCAGCTGGCTAAAGAGAATTTGAAAACACAAAGGCATGTATGTTCAATTTGTGGGAGCTTGCACATGGTCTACGAAGGAAGAAAGCAGGAAGGCTGTCCTGGCAAAAGAAGACATCTGACCATTTCTAGGAGAACTTAAGGAAAAACATTCACCTGAGGAAAGGCATAGTATGCTTCTGAAATAGGGAGGTCTGAAGTGCACATACTCTTGAGAAAATCAATAGGTTTAAGTGTTAAATTACTGTAACCATTAGGCTCACAGCAGACTCATCAGTGCATGACAATGATTTCCAGGCAGATATTACGATTCAGCTAGGCAACAAGTAGCATATAAAGTGAACACAAAAACACAGTGGAGCTCAGGCACAAAATCAGAATTTTCCAGTAAGAAACATTTCTGTGGAGAGTTACTGGAAGAAGAATGTAAGGCAATGTAGTCCTCATCAACTTCGATGCTTGTATCAGCTCACCATACCTATAAAATCCCAAATTGTATAGAAGGCAACAGAATGTCAATAACCTCAACCATGAGTTAACAAGCCTGGATCATTGGTTTGGGGTGCAGTCAAGGGCAGGACAGTGGTCACTGGGCCCGGTTGTAGTATTGTACATAGTAGATATTTATGTCTCCACTATGTGTCTCTCTGAACAGAGAAAAAGCAGTGTTTTATATTTCAAGTCTCTCACAATTTTAATGATGCAGAAGTATTATGATAGGTCACTATATATATATATAGTGCCACGATTGCATCCATTTCTCTTCTGGCCCAAAGATATCTGAGTCCTGTCACGAGGCAAATCAACCTCAAACACATGGAGCACCCATGGGGAAAGATTGCACAAGCTCTCCAGGGGGACCCTTATCACCTGTATTACTTCTCATGACAACATAGGTCGCCCATCCCTCAATGGGCCAGTCACCCTCATCAAGGGCAGTATGTCTGGTACCCTCCTGCTACATAGCAACAGTATTTCAGGGCCCATAATGTAATTCAATGTGAAAACCTTTCTAGCCGTGGTACCAGGGATCATGGATTAGCAGAGACATGTCTTCCTAGGAGTCTTTTTAAACTGAGGCCAAGGGGCTCACGGGAGAAATGAACTGCCAAGCCTTATTTGAAGTTTAGGAATCACATCTCTGTGGAATGAAGCTAAGATTAGGCTCTTAGTATAGATGTAGCCAAGAAATTTCCATGTCAAAATCTCAAAAGTCTTCACTTCATAGTAGCAAAATATTTTATTTCGATCATAACAATATTAAGTTTGAGTTCCCGTTTCGTCATTACAGAGGGAAACTAGCTGCCCACTTCCTTATTTTCACCATTTTTTTTATTTTTTCCCCCAAATCGTTAAACCAGACTTTTATTACCTTTTTTTAAGTTCTATTTCCATTATTCTCCGCCTGTATTTAATATGCAACAATGCCTTTAGCATCTTCCTATATTCTTGTTTCTAACTTCCTTTAGCTCTTTTTCAGTGCCCAGATTTTGGAGACTTCGCTTTTAATTGTTTACCGTATATCTGTGTCTCTGGTGTTTTTTTTTTATAACCCCAATAATGTCTGCATGCTTTGGTCAACCGCCTATCGTTAATCCATTTTGCCGTACTTTTATCTTCATGATCTGACACAAAACGTTTTTTACATCGTGTATCTTTGGTGATAGTTTCGTGTTGATTGCGTTTGTACTGTTTCGTCTGTTTTCTTTTTTAAACTTTAGGCTTAGTTGGATGGTTCTATTACCTACATCGAAAGGTAGAGATGACCACAGCGGCAAAATATAATTTACACATCAAAGACACCTTTTGGATCCAAGAAAAAATTTCAAACCAAACAGAAGCACCTGAATTTGACGGTGCTTGCAAACTAAAACCAGTATGGAACCTAGTCAGGTTTTAACAAGCGGTGGTAAAGGAAAGACTAAGACCAAGAAACAGTTATAACCATCACAAAGCCAGCTTTCTGCAGACGATCTGATGACTTGCAGAGACAGCAATGTGAAGTTATGTCTTCCTATATGGAATTATTACATTTTCTTAAATCCAGGAGAGGGAGAAGCCCAATCTATCTCTCCAAAACCAGAACAGCTCTTAGCAGTGCCGGCTTTAGGGCCGTGTGCCGCACTGGACACTGACCTGGAGGTGAGGAAGAGGTGTGTGTGTGTTTGGGGGGGTGCGGGGCTGACCTCAGGGGGCACTCTGTTTAACAACAGCTTACACCTGCTGCGAGTTCCTTGTGCATCCAGCTTTCAGGCAGCAATAAAAGCGTCAAGATAACTCTTGTGATTAATGTTCCTGCTAAAGGGAGAAATCGGAGTTTTGCCTAGTGGCAGGTTTGACTCGTATAAAGTAGCACAGAAGGTTAATATACCTGCTGCAAAGAGCAGATCTTTATGTAATGTGGATAACTGAGTGGAGCAGTAAAGCCAGTCTACCAGCGCTTTAAAACAAATGGAATGTATGTGAGAGAGGGGCTATGGAAGGATGAGGGACACTTTTGCCGGGTAGTAGTGAGGGAATCAGAGAAGGTGGTAATGAGGGAGGGGTGGGGGCGCCAAAATGTTTGTGGCTCCAGGTTCCTCAAGTGCTAAAGCAACCCCTGGCTATTCAGTAGATGCCCCGATCTTTGTGGCAGCAAAACCTGACCCATCTATTATTTTCGGAAGCTAGTCTCTGCTTATTGTAACGTGGACCATAACAGACAACAATTATTTTTACATCACATCATCCATTATTGCATTAGACATATTTAGAAACAGAAGAGACAAAACCATTTGTCTGGAATCGTGAAAAGTCTGGTCAGGGAACGAACCCAGAAAGACAGGGTGAAAGGCCTCTAATCTATCAGACCATGAATCTGATATGTTGTGTTCCAACTTAGGCAGGTGATCACTGGTTATTATGATGGGCAGAGGAACACCTAAAAATGCTTCGCCTAAGGACCAAGGCACTTCAGAAGTTTCAATAACTTCACTGTTGCAATGATCTGTTTTTAAGGAGGATGTGGCCACGGCAGTGTATGTAACCTAGATCAGTGGTTCCCAACCTGTGGTCCGGGGACCCCTGGGGGTCCGCAAAGCCTTCTCAGGGGGTCCGCGAGAGCCTAGAAAATTAAAAAATATCAACAAATATTGACAAATTTGGTCCCCAACTTCCAGTAATGACTCAGGTGGGGGTCCCCGGATTCTAATGATGATTCAGTGGGGGTCCCTGGTTTCCATTAATTGTGAAGTGGGGGTCCACAGAAATCAAAAGGTTGGGAACCACTGATTAGAGCATCGTTAGCCTTAGATCAAAATTCTGACACCATTAATTAAATGTCTCTGATGTGTCACCATCCATTATGATCACGTGCCTTGCGAGGTATGCAGTATCTAACACCCCACATTCCAGTAGGGCAGGTTGGATTCCTCCAACAAGTCTTTGCCTAGCTTTGTTGGTGTACATTCAGAAATCTATCAATTCAAATACTTGCACTCTACCGCTCCCTTATACTTTGAAATGCAGCTTCAAAGTTAGCAGAGACCATGGTAAAAGAACCAGTGGCAATGTGGCCTTTCGCCCCACGTACAGGGCACCCGGTGCCCACGCTGTTGGCTTTAGAAGGATATGTACATATCAGATCTGCGTAACATGCCAAGAATAGGCCACAGCCATCACCATATGTCAGCAATTATTTTGGACTGCAGGCTCCAAGAGTGACAGCCAGTAATTAAATATTTATAATTTACATTACCCTTTAAGACCATACATTTTGTGGAGCGCTGGAAGCAGAAGCAACATAAAAATGTGAACTTTCACTTTCGCTGGGATGCAAAGTTAGAACATAAATATGGGGTATTTGAAATGCCATCTGCCTGGGTGCTCTCAGGGTAGTGGAGTAGGGGGCGGGCTGGCACCCATCTTTCTGTTTGCTTAAGAAAGCTGTCCTTTCAGCGTGCCTTCTGGTACAGGGGTCTCCGGACTCGAGCACACACAACATACACACTCCTGACTGGCTTTTCTCACTCCCGACCTCGTTAGCCATGCAGCGCGGCACAACAGTATCCCTGCGATAATGGGCCCTGTAATGGCCATCCGACAGACGGAAGAAGCATTCCCCCCGCCCCCCGTCAAGTGGTACACTCCAGGAGCGGCATTTAAACACACCCGCCGAGGGAATTGACTGGGTCGATTCTCACTGGCCCCAAAGAGCCTGAGTCCTGATGGCCTATCCTGGAAGCTCTTCCCTTCCCCTCATTTGCACCTTGTGGAGTGGAAGGAACTGGCATTTTTCTGCAAATGTGTATAGTAAATATGGCAGTGTAATTTGACATGCTCTACACTGCAGAGCGCGAGGCTTGCCATGCATCGCGAGTGGATTCTCTCCACTTGAATCTAAGAATTATTGTGACATTAGCCCTTTAACAGTGCACTGTTTTGTGTAAAGCCGTGAAAATGATTTAAAAATGTACTTTTGCACTTCGAACATTTTACGGCAGTAAAACTGTTGTGGGGTGCCTTTTTTCCCCCAACATGCCAGCAATATTTAAAAAAAAACAAGAAACAATAAGAGACACAATCAATTGGTCTGTATTTTTGTAACCGAAAGGAACTAATTGATGGGCAAATAGGAGTGTACTCACAATAACCGATGTGCACTAAACAATACTGAGTCGAGAAGCACACCGCAGCATGGACTCGCAATAATTGAGCTCAGTGGCAGAGCACGCACTGCTAACTAACGATATGTGATCCAAATCAGAGCACGGATTAAGATTTATAATGCCGGAAATCAAATAAGTGCATGTGCGCAGAATTAGGACATTGGAATGTTGAGAGCTCCTCTTAAGACAATGAGTAGCTCCAGGCTTATAATGTCTGGCATAAACCGGGGGAGTGAACATTCCAAGTTTGTCTTCATGTTGTAATTTGGAACATTTCAGCCTTAGTGGGTAGAATGTTCTATTAGCCTTGTACCCCTTCTGCCTCGAGCTACACCGGTTGTTAAAGGCCCTCGTGGCCTATACCTCGAGTTCATGGTGTTTAATAACCAGAATAGCCATCCGCAGTTGGATATAATGCTATATCATCGCGCTGGTTAAAGATGCACTAAGATGACAAGCAAGAACTGGTAAATAATGAGCTTTGATGCAAATCAGAGACTGACACTAAGAGCTCCAGGAGGAAAACAAACGTATTGAGATTTATGACCGTGGATGGGAAAAGGTGCATATAGTGAGAATTATCAAGCTGTGCTAAAATGCACTGAGATGAGAGGCAATTCGGAGCATGCACGGACTCAAAAAGCTGTGTGGCAAAGCAGAGCACTTGCGAGAAATACGAATCTGTTGAGGTCATGCGGTCTGGAGCAGCGACGCCCCACGGGATCGGTATTCGGGCGAGCGAGCTCATCCTGTTGAGTCTGTTTTTTTTTTTGCATACATTGCGGTTCCTGCCACGCCCATCGGGAGGGCGTAAAAGAGTGGACCCCTAGAGAGTGCAGGAAGCTTTGTTCTGCACGACGTTTTTGGTCTTCATTCGTTATTCCCTGCATCTGATTACTTTTTTTGGGCTCAATATCTTAGGCTGTCAGTTTATTACCTGCCCAACTACTGTCAGTTATCACGGAACCGCAAGGACCGGCCAATGCTGCTTTCCCTATGAATTTCTAGAGTGATTGCTCTCTTCAGAGTCTCTGGCACTCATAATAGGCTAGGTTCCATAGCATCATATTAACTCCTGTTAAGGAGGCTACAGATGCCACATATTGCGAAGAGGAAGCAACCTCTTATATGCCTCTGAATGAGGAGTTTTGTGAGGCTGTTGTGCCTTCATCCAGCACGCAGTCTCCCTAGAGCTGGCTCCCTTGGAGAAAACGTTAGGGCAGCTGGCACAAGCCCATATGCAGGGGTCTAAAAAACGCCTGAACATCCTTTGCCTTCTTGTCAGGTGGTTAAATGCCCCCTGGATCAGGGCATCCATGATGATACTTTTGAGCTTCTTTAGAAGGCCTTCTTTCAGTCGCAACATCAGTTGTAAGAGACCTTCTCCCTCAGCCTCCTTCCCTGGGAGGTGGAGATGACTCGCAGGGTAATTCTGATGCAGCTGTGATGCCCTTCCTCGGAGGAGGAGACTTAGTCCCGCAAGATAATCTGGTGGCAGATCTGCTGAATCCAGAGGATTTGCTCCACCCCAAGTCTTCTATGTGAAAAAGTGGCAGCATATCTGGCAAGTCGTTTACAAAAGCCCCTTGACAATGAGGTTCGTCGTCTGCAATTGGAATGTCTCGGGCCTTCATTAGAGGACAAGGTAGCTCAAACACCATAAATTGATGAAAGAAGTAATATCTTCCAAGTGAAGTACATCACGGATCCAAAGAATGGCACTGACTGCCAGAGACTAGCATTGACTGGCAGAGAGGAGGTGGTTCCTCTTTTTCAAGGTGGACCCAAAATTGGGTAACCTGGTGTCCTCGGAGGCGGGTCCTTCGACACAATGGGATTATTTGGGGACCCCTTTATTAAAGAATTAGGGAAGTTCATGTAGACCTTTCCTAGACAAGGTGCAAGACTCCATTAAGAAGATTTTTTTCTTCCAAGATTTTTGGAGGGACTGGGCGGGTGCTCGTCAGGTCACTTTATGTCAACCTCTTTTCAAAAAGGGCAAAGCTCCCATCAAAATCAGTGGCAAAATCCCACACATTATGGGGGAGCTTCTACCTTTCCATCATTTTGATCAAGACCGGAGAGGCAGAGGCAGCTGCCCCGGCCACCCCCAAGATTCTTCCAGAGGTAAGGACTCTCCATTCTTCCCAACTAAAGGTGGGAGGTTGGTTGGCACTATTCCAGGAAAACTGGCGGCAATTAACAAGCGATGCTTGGGTCCTTCAGACAGTCCAGGGCTAACTTCTGAAGTTTGTGGGTACTTCCGTCAAACCTGTCAGACCTCCACCTTTGGTGTTTTCACGGTTTCAGGCTGCCTTGACTGATCAAGAGATTTTATAGCTCCTCAACAAAGGGGCAATCTTAAAGTCATCTGGAGTCATAAGCAATCTTTTCCTAGTGGAGAAGAATGGAGGCCAGTCTCCGATTCTCAACCTCTGAGTCTTCATCGGGTGATTGGTTTACTGCCATTTCAAGATGAAGGGCATTCATCTTCTGCGCGACCTTCTGTGTCCCGGTGATTGGCTCGTTTGTCTGGATCTCAAGGATGCTTACCTCATGGTTCCAGTCTTCCATACTCATCGAAAGTTCCTTCACTTCATGTGGAATCATCAGGTCTTCGAGTTTCAGACTCTTCCGTTTGGTCTGTCCTCCATTCCTTGGTGCTTCACCAAGGTACTCAAACCTCCGGTGGAGTTTCTCTGAGGCAGGGTAATTCGGTTGATCGTCTACTTTGTCGACATTCTGCTAATGGACGAGTGTCCACAAACACTTGTGGGTCATCTTCAGATGGAGGCGGACTTGTTAGAGAGACTGGGCTTTGTGATCAACTAACAGAAGTCGTTGCTCAGTTCAGAGCAGAGGACAATCTTCCTCAGGTTTGTGACTGATTCTCAAAATTCCACTCTGAGTCTTTCTTCCAAGAAAATGGTGAAAATTTGTTACGAGATGAGAAGGACTTTGTCTCGTCCTCAGACATCCCTCAGGAACTTGGCTAAGGTTGGTGGGTTGGTGGGGCTGTTGGCCTCCTTCATACAGGCCATCTTTCCTGGCCTTCTTCACTACAGGGCTCTGCAACAATTGAAGGTGCACTACCTGTGAGAGGGGTTGTCCTGCCGGTCTGATTCTACTCACCGACAAGATAGGAGATCAGATGGTGGTTAGACCAAATGGAGGCTTGGAACGGGTGAGCCACCTTGGTTCCAGTCTGATCTGGTTATTGAGTCCGATGCCAGTCTATTTTATTGGGGAGCCAGCTGTGGAGGTCTGTATACAGGAGGAAAGTGGTCTTCAGACGAATGGTCTATGCACATAAACTGCCTGGGACTTCTACAGGGAGTGCAGAATTATTAGGCAAATGAGTATCTTGACCACATCATCCTCTTTATGCATGTGGTCTTACTCCAAGCTGTATAGGCTCGAAAGCCTACTACCAATTAAGCATATTAGGTGATTTGCATCTCTGTAATGAGAAGGGGTGTGGTCTAATGACATCAACACCCTATATCAGGTGTGCATAATTATTAGGCAACTTCCTTTCCTTTGGCAAAATGGGTTAAAAGAAGGACTTGACAGGCTCAGAAAAGTCAAAAATAGTGAGATATCTTGCAGAGGGATGCAGCACTCTTAAAATTGCAAAGCTTCTGAAGCGTGATCATCGAACAATCAAGCGTTTCATTCAAAATAGTCAACAGGGTCGCAAGAAGCGTGTGGAAAAACCAAGGCGCAAAATAACTGCCCATGAACTGAGAAAAGTCAAGCGTGCAGCTGCCACGATGCCACTTGCCACCAGTTTGGCCATATTTCAGAGCTGCAACATCACTGGAGTGCCCAAAAGCACAAGGTGTGCAATACTCAGAGACATGGCCAAGGTAAGAAAGGCTGAAAGACGACCACCACTGAACAAGACACACAAGCTGAAACGTCAAGACTGGGCCAAGAAATATCTCAAGACTGATTTTTCTAAGGTTTTATGGACTGATGAAATGAGAGTGAGTCTTGATGGGCCAGATGGATGGGCCCGTGGCTGGATTGGTAAAGGGCAGAGAGCTCCAGTCCGACTCAGACACCAGCAAGGTGGAGGTGGAGTACTGGTTTGGGCTGGTATCATCAAAGATGAGCTTGTGGGGCCTTTTCGGGTTGAGGATGGAGTCAAGCTCAACTCCCAGTCCTACTGCCAGTTCCTGGAAGACACCTTCTTCAAGCAGTGGTACAGGAAGAAGTCTGCATCCTTCAAGAAAAACATGATTTTCATGCAGGACAATGCTCCATCACACGCGTCCAAGTACTCCACAGCGTGGCTGGCAAAAAAGGGTATAAAAGAAGGAAATCTAATGACATGGCCTCCTTGTTCACCTGATCTGAACCCCATTGAGAACCTGTGGTCCATCATCAAATGTGAGATTTACAAGGAGGGAAAACAGTACACCTCTCTGAACAGTGTCTGGGAGGCTGTGGTTGCTGCTGCACGCAATGTTGATGGTGAACAGATCAAAACACTGACAGAATCCATGGATGGCAGGCTTTTGAGTGTCCTTGCAAAGAAAGGTGGCTATATTGGTCACTGATTTGTTTTTGTTTTGTTTTTGAATGTCAGAAATGTATATTTGTGAATGTTGAGATGTTATATTGGTTTCACTGGTAATAATAAATAATTGAAATGGGTATATATTTTTTTTTGTTAAGTTGCCTAATAATTATGCACAGTAATAGTCACCTGCACACACAGATATCCCCCTAACATAGCTAAAACTAAAAACAAACTAAAAACTACTTCCAAAAATATTCAGCTTTGATATTAATGAGTTTTTTGGGTTCATTGAGAACATGGTTGTTGTTCAATAATAAAATTAATCCTCAAAAATACAACTTGCCTAATAATTCTGCACTCCCTGTAGTGGGCTCTTTTGCAATCTGCTGTTGGATGAAGAACAGGGTCAAGTGCTTGGTTTTCCTGAAGATGGACAAAATATAGGGTGTAAGGTACATCAAGCGCCTGGTGGTCCCCCAATCCAAACCGCTGGCAGATTTAGCGAAAGGATTCTGGCAGTACTGTCTGGACTGGGAGATTTTGGTGACAGTGGAGTATCTCTTAGGACGATCTAATGTAGTCGCCGACTGGCATTCCAGGCATCTTCAGGACCTCAGTGCATAGCAGCTGCACCTGGAGGTGTTCACGATGATCCAGAGGTTATGGAGTCCCTTTTCAGTGCACGTTTGCCTCTCATCTCGATTGTCACCTGTGTCGGTTCTTCAGTTGGAGGCTGGATCCCCAGGCGGTGATGGATGCTTTCCTGCAGGATTGGAGTGGAGACAGGTAACGCGTTCCATCTATCCCAAGAATGCAGACAGAGGGCATAGCTGGTGGTGATCTCACAGTTTTGGAGGTCTCAAGCCTGGTTTCTAGTGATGATGGAACCTTCTTTGGATACTCCAATACATCTACCCTGGAGACAGGATATCCTTCGGTATCCCCAGGGGAATCATCACAGCATGGTTCGGGACAGAGGATTACCCAAGTAGGTGGAAGATCAGAGGACGTTCGGAAAAGCCCAGGCAGAAGGGACAAATAAGAGGTAGAAGTGTGCTTTCGGCTGGTGGTTACATTGCTGTTTGCAAAGGGACACTGATCCCTTGGAATCAGGAATCATTCATGTCTCAAATTTTTTGTCATCCCTTGGTTTGAAGGAGAGGGCATACAGGTCATTAAACACCTTTCGGTCAGCCATTTTGGCAGGGTATTTGCCCATAGAAGACCTTCCAGTGGGGGAACACCCATTGGTGAGAAAGTTGATGACACACGTGCAGTTATCGGTTCCACCTGAGCCCAGTTATTCATCCTTATGGGATGTTAATAAGGTTCTTGATCTATTCCTCTCTTGGCCACAAAATAAATATTTATCCAGAAAACAGTTATCAGGAAAGTTAGCAATGTTATTGTGTGAGTCTTCACTACAGAGGGTGTAACATTTCATGCCTCTAGAAGGACGACATGTCATTCCAGATTGGTTTCCTACCCTTCTTTTCCTAAGAAGCCTAGGTTATGTGTTGTTCGATGTCTCAAGGCTTAGGAAGCTGGCTACGGAGGAGCTTTGCCCAGCTGGGGAGCAGCAATTGTTGATCGATTTACGTAAACCATTCAAGGTGGTTTTGTCTACCACCATCACATGCTGGGTGAGGGGTATCCTTCAAAAGGCCGAAATTGACATTTCCATCTTTGGAGCACACTCGGCGAGAGGTGCTATGGCTCTGAAGGCTTTTGAGCTAGGCGTTTGTCTGGAGGACATCTTGAATGTGTCTGACTGATCTGCAGACTCAACATTCAAGAAATTCTATTTTAAGCCAGTAGTTCGCATGGAGTCCATGGAAGTGGATAAGCTCTGAACAAGCATAATCCGAGCCTCCAGTCCTGACAATGAATAAAACTTTCCTAGCTATCTTAATAGTATATTTCAATTATGTTAAGAACACAGAGGCAAGTATTATTCCCTCCCATATAAATTGTTTTATACCCCCCCTTTTTTCCAGGATTAATATCTCATTTGGGAAGAAGGAATTCTCGTTTAAGGTATAAGTAAGTTAATTATGTTCACTCTCTTTGCTGGAATGTCAAATTGCTTGGTTAGTGTTCGTTGATTTGTCATGATTATTCTAATGAGTTGTAATGTTTCCAGCCCATTTGCTACTTCAGGCACATTTAGTGAGGTCCACCAGTTTGTGGAGAGATACCACAGGATTTTTTTTTTTTTCAGGGAATGAGGCTTCCAAGGAGGAGTGATTGGGCGATTCAAACGCTTGTCAACTTGGACAGATTCTGTCGCACGAAGAAAGAGAGGGCATGAACAAAGTTGTGGGACTATATTGCAGAGACTGTTATGTGATTGGTTATTCTGTTGTTTTTGAGTTCTCTGGGTAGTTGTTATTTAAATGAGGCTGCTGTGATAAATAAAGCTAAAGAAAGACGAGCATAATCCTCGCCTCCGTATCCTTAATAGAACTGAAACTTTTCATTACAATAGCTAGGAAATTTATCATTTTTGACCTGTAAAACAATTCAGCACAAGCAAGGAGATTGAGCTGCGGGGCTAATTCAATGTATTAACAATAAGATGGGACATAGCTCTTGAGGCATGGCACAAATTCCTATGTGGAGTTGCGGACCATAAAAATATATGAATGCAAAATGGCTACCCAACATTGCTGTGGATTCCTATAACCTCCATGGTGTTGGCCTTTTTACAAATTGAGTGCATTTTGTATGGTTATCCCCACAGAAAGCACTGCATTCAATACTACACACAGTGGACTTTGTGTGAGCCCCTTGGTCATGGTTTTCATAGTCTTCTCAGGTCACTGCTCTTTAGTTGATGGCCGTTTTCATTATTCTTGTGTTTGTTCCACCCCTGGAGCACTCCTTTGTTCACTACGATCTTTTCTCCTAGTGCATTGCTTTCTCTCCTCCATTTTCACTCTCCTTCTTCTCCTTACTCAGGGAAGACTTTGAGTCCCCCTTGGGTTTCTCCATAGATGAGGACAGATATGCACTTTACACCACTGTGGCATGCCAGGTCCCTGTATAGTGGGTTTGGTAAAGCCTTGGAAGATGTCTACCAACATTTTCTGTGGCTCTTGGTGCTCTCTTTCGTGCTTTCTCTGTCTCTCCGCCATCCATCTTTTGCCACTGCTCCCCATGCTGGCCACCACTACTAGTTTTGCCAACACTAGATGATTTTAAAATTTGCCAGCATTCGTACACTCGAAATCGCCACATCATTGTGTCACGTCACTCTGCGGCATGAAAAGTGGTGGCCCCATTGAAAGTATGACAGAAGTTTCTATGGTTTCAAGAAGGCCGCCATGTTGCACCAAGTTACATTGCATCATACAAAATGGCAGCCATCTTCGAAGTACACAAATAGGCTTATAAATTAACTAGTCGCCATTCTGGGCTTTGCCAATCCCTGTGCATTTTTAGAAGCATTCTGCACTGGCAACACCTGCAGCAGAAACCCCAGAACATTGGTAAAGTGAAACTGACTGGCTTTGCTAATACTTATTCTTTAGTTCTTGTCAAGCCAGTTATTCTCCTTTTTCCGTTTATACTTTGTTTTCATGCAAACGGAGGGGAAAACGAGGCAAAGACAAATAAATATTTCTCTATTTTTGTATTTAAAAAAAATCACCATTAGTACATGCAATAAGTAGATACTATTAAGAATGCTTTATAAGTAAGCTGAATCCACTATGCTTGATGATCGGGATTACTTCTTCCTATAGACATGTTTGGATGCACATGCAGCTGGATGGCTATGTATTAACCAAGATTTTCTCAGGCTCAATGCATGAGTTGGAAAATAGTTTATCCTTAGAGTCTTAGTTGACTTCTCATTGTCCTTTATAATGGCTTTCATTGTTCAGTCGATAGCTCATTGGTCAATGTCACTTGAGTCTTATGTCCTCTGTGTTTATAGTGATTCTCAATTGTACTAATGTATATTCTGACCACTTAGGGTAGTCTGACATGAATGCACACACCCAGAAGAATCCTCTCTGGTAGTAATAAAGTTTATTATTATATGTTCTGCAGGTGGGTTGCTATCAATTCTCTCTGAAACAGAGAAACATGGCACTAAATTCAGGTCACTCCCGGTGACAAAAATGTAACTCAGAAAGAGGAGATGGCGGCTGTGCATAGATTATCTTTTCCAGTTATATACCCTAGTGTTCTACATTCAGAACATTATGACTATTTGAATGGTGCAAGGCAAAGGGGTCTCACAATGTCTTTGCAACCTGCAAGAAATGTAAAAGTGGTTTGCAATTGCCTATACAGTTGCAAACCATTGAAAGATTAAGAAATGTGGAAAGCACCTGGTAAAAAATGGAATGCTGTCCATTAAAGACAGCGTCCACAAAGCAAGTGGAGGTTGACGGCATAAGAGGAAGCCGATAGCAGCAATATGAAATGCTGCATTCTCCACCAAATGTGCCTTAACCTTGTGATACATTTCTAGGGCTTGCCTAGGCAGCGCATGCGCTGTCTCTTCAAGGCATGCTGTAATCTACTCTGTGGATTAAGTGCAAACCCATTGCTGACCGTTGCTTTTAATTGGTTCTTTGTATTGCCTCTCGTAAATGCGTGTTTTTTTACTGGTCACTTAGTTGTATTTATCCCTCCTTTTGTTGCTTGGTTTCTTCAAATGGAGACTGCCCCTGTTCGCTTACTCTGTTCTTAATGTATGTGTTTGCCAGTGAACTATTTTTTTCTTCTGTTTAGCTGGTTTTCACGCAGCGCTTCCTTCACATGCTTTGCATGATGTTGTTGTTATTTATTTTTACTGTTTGGGGATGCGCAGTGTTAGTGCATCAGACCTTAATAAGTAAAACTACAAGGAGATGCGAATAGGTCGATTAACCTTTTGACTCGCTTCGAGGTTTTCCCACCATATACCCTGTACATGCAAATCAATAATCAATAACATTAGTAATCAATAGGAGTCAGGAATTATCAGACACCATGACCTTGCAGTCATGAATAACCACACCTTTAGGTAAAAGTTAAAGTTTTTATTGCCTTATATTAACAATGCTAATGTCACGTATGCTAATCTCAAAATCAAATGATAAGCATCCAGAAAGACACCGGCTTACCAAAGTGGCGAAAGAATCGCAACCTTATCAAAGCTTGAGCTACTACACATTCTGAAGTTACAGTACAAATTAATAGCAAAAATAACTGAGCAAACGATATAACATACATTGAGATTCAGCAAAGAAAAGACATCAACTGTTATTCCATGTATTAAATGTCATTAGTGAGGACCTTAACTGGCTCAACTCCCTTTATCAGACCTATTTCTTTTCCTGTAAGATCCCACACTTTCTCTTTAACTGTTCCCTGTAAATCAGGAGAAAGCTCCTTCACAGTGAACACTATTCCTCTGTATCTCGATTCCATCATTTGAACAAGTAATCGAGCACCTGGTTTTACACACAAGTCTCTTCCCAATAGGGATACCGAACTTGAATCACAGACTACAAATTTGTGCAATCCTTTAAAGTTACCAATCTTAACCTGAACTGGTTTCTGTAATTGGGTTGGTCAAATACTGATTCACTACTCCTACAATCTGGACTGTCTTTCCTGAAAGGGGCAAATTTGGAACGTCTGCACTTCTCACTGTAGAGCGTGTAGCTCCTGTGTCAACCAAGAATGAAAGTCTGTGATCCATGACTTTTCCCTTCACATAGGGACCTTTCTGAGCTACTTCTAAGGAAGCTGCAAGCCCACATTCTTCTTCATCCGAACTCCTCCTCACCCAATCATCATTTATTCCAATCTCACTGTGTAACGGGAACTGGAGTACTGTGTTATTACTTTGGTTGGTCCTCTGACCTGTGACCTGTTGAGGAAGCATCACCTGCTACTTTTCCATTGGAGCTTGAGGTATTTGGATTTGCTGTCTGGGTACCATTGGAACCTGCTGTTGCACTGGCGGCAACTGTGTCATTTGTACATGTGGCATTTGCACCTGTCGCATGAGCTGAAAACCTTGCATTTTACTCACATTATTTTGAAAATTTGGGTTATGACCTCTCATTCTCGGTCCACTCATGTTTTGAAACAAACTGATGTCACCTATTTGCTGAACGACACCTTCCTGCACCAACATCAGACACTCCCGCTTCCAATGTCCGATCGCTCCGCAAGCATGACAAGGCAACAATTTCTTCTTTCCCTGCACATCATTCAGAACCACTACATTTCCCAAATTTGGGCAGCAATTTACATTACCTATTTCTCCACAACTTCTAGCTCTCGTCTGATTTTGAAATACCACATTTCCCTGCTGCTGCTGTTGTGGAAAAGTTTCCTGCATCCCTGTTTGTGCAGCTTTAATCTGCATTACCATCGCCTTTTCTTTCAGCTTTCTCTGCTTCAACTCAATCTCGTCACTACAGTGCCTTGCATACTGCTACATCTCATCAATTGGTTTTGCTTGTCAGCAAATCAAATAACTCTTTATCATCTGGCTAATTTGAGGTCTCAATCCTTCCACAAATCGGAACACAAAATGAATCATGTCTTTCAGCTCAATTGTTTCTGTACTACTGTAATGCTTGAATGCCAGCAACAATCTCTCATAGTACGCATGTATCAACCCTTTTGCTTCCTGAGCTGTCCTGTCTATTTTCGGCCAATCAATGTTTTTGGGCGAAATTCTCTTCTTCAGGAATTCAGTCACCTTGTAGTAATATTTCATTACCTCAGAAGACAGCGCACCTGTAACCTGATCTCTCTCTGGTTCTTTTGTTGGCCAAACTATGCTCCTTTTGCACTCCATCCACAAATCAGATGTAGCTACTATCTCTAATGGAGTGTACATTTTGCAATTTTCACAAACCTGTCGGTCTGCTGATACCATTCTACTGGCTTTTCTCTCAACCTGGGATAATCATTTGTAAAAGAAAGAATGTCACTTCCGCTCCAAGGGACATGAACAAAATTCCCTCCTAGAATCTCCCTCATTGGTAAAATCTTCACCAGATTCTTACTCTGCTGCACATTTGCAGTCAGCTCTGCAGAATACCTTTTCCTCTTATCTCTTTTCTTTACACATCTGCCTTCCCATCTATCTAATGCTCCCCAGATCTGGGCACTTTGAAGTAGCTCCCTGAGATGTGCATTCATTCCGTCAGATATAATGTGCTCAAAATCCTTTGTGTAAAAATTTAACCTATAACTCCTTTTCAGGTGCTTTGTTTCTCTATTTCTATGACGTACCTCTCTGCCAGGTCTGCTAGCTTTTGAGGCTAGCAGACCTCAAAACATTGCTCACTTCTCTTGTAATCTTCGGACACAGATATCTCAACTCTGCTTCTGTGTAGGACTCTAATCTATTCACATCCATAGTTCTTTCAGGGAGCTCACCTGCTTCCATTCCTAATCTCATGTAGTTCAAGAACTCCTCTCGCTTAGGAGCGCTCTGCGAGGTATTCAGCTTGTCTAACAATTCAGTCAATTGTTGGGCACTTAAACCCTGCAACAAAATGTTGCTGGCCTGGGCATATGGTGTCTGTTGTTTCAATAATTTCAGGCTCTGGCTAATGTTCGACCCTATGACAGCATCCAGAGGAACTCCGAATGGACTAATCTCAATCCGTCAACGGCCGGCCCCATTAGAGAGACTACTCAAATATTCTCATTGCAATCTGACTCATGACTCCCTGTCCATCTGCACAGGGTTTCTCTTGTGCAAACAAAGGTACAATCAGACCAACGGTGACAGGAACAGATACAGCATCTGGGCTTGATCTAACATTCAGCTTCTGTGGAAATATAATGCGCGCATTCTGGTTCATCAGTACAGACATATCCGACTGTGTCCCAGTTATCGGAGTGTATTTCGGCATCGTTTGTGACTGCACTTGAGACAGTAAAAGTGGAGTTGGCTCTGTCTGAACCAACATCGGTCTCTGGAAAACTCATCCTGTTGGCACTATTAGGTTTGTGGCAGTTTCCACAATGGACACATTAAGGTAAATTCTCTGGACATTCGACTGTAGCGCCTGAGTCTGTACTACTGGAGTAGTAGGTGCGTTAAAACTGCTCTGCATTGGGCTCTATGTTGGGCTAGGATTAGCCTGCACCGGACTCATTGTCGCATTAACCTGTATCGGAAGGACTTACACTAGTGCTCGGACCACTCTCTTGTGCTGCATATGGTGGAGGATGATTTCTCCCCTAACTGCAAGATAGATTCATCATCGTCTTACTCTTCCTCATATATCAATGGTCCCTTATACTCCTTTGGTCCATGCTCCCTACTCTCGGAAGGGCTCCTGTTTGTTTTTCTGGTAGCGTTTGTTCCTTCTCCCTTGCTGTCCTGTGTAATCGCAGGAAACAACTTAATTCCCTGTAAGGTCTCGGTTCTCCAAAACCTCTGATCACTGTCCCATCTAGCCTCCGCTAGTGTCTTTTCTGCCTTTCTAATTCTCCTCTCAAATTTCTGTTGCTGTCTGGCTACTAACTCCCAGTTTGCCAATGTCTCGAACTATGCTGGTCTCGGAGGGGGTTTCAGATCATACAGCACCCTCCTCAGATTCTCTAAACTCCTCAAATTAAATGTTCAGTTGATAGGAAACTCTTTAAAGCTTTGAACAATTTCATTTCTGCGACCTTTATTTTAATTCTAAACCAAATCAGGAAGTGACTTTTAATCCCAGAATTCTTTTCACCCACCTTCTCAACCAAATGCACTTCACGGACGGCTGCCAATCCGTGGGTAACCCTTCTCACTAACCAACCTATCCCAGTGAGGCTCCAATGACGTCACACTTAAACGTATTGCAGCTGATAAAGTCTTGCGGCTTGTCCTCCCAATCTCAGATTTGCACGAAACTAACACAAATTTATTGCGAGCACTGAACCACAACCAAAACCAAATTTGTCTGTTTACTACAGGTAAGGTAACACAATCGCTTCAGGAACTTTACGGATATTTCACTGACGGAGGTTCGCTCTAACAGCTACTCCTTCTTTCTCAGTTTCCCTGATTAGCAAGCAAAATTCGACCTGCAAATTTCACTCTCAACTGGTCAGTGGTCTGTACTGCTGCACACAGAACTCGCCAGATCTCAGTCGAAAAATTCTTACACTCACTTTTACTCACACTCTGACTTGTCGACCACGCCCAATCGACCTATTAAACCAGACAAATTACAGCAAAACCCAAGTGTCTCATACACTTTTCAATATACTCTGGAGTCTTAGGCCACGCAGGGTCCATTCATCAACAACCTCATGGACAATTTTTGAGCACAAAGCGCCACACACATGTGAAGTTCGACGACTTCCCTACTTTCACACTGTGGAGTCACACACTCCTTCTACAGCTTCATTTGGAGTAAGCAAACTCCCTAAACCCTCTCAAACACCACAATTCGCCTGAGATTTGCATAAGCTGTGCAAGCGCAAAACCTACTTTATTTACACTATCACTAGAACGCTGAGAACATCCTTAAACAATCATTGGCAAGTTCCAAGATTCTTGGAAAGTCATCTTAAGTACTTAGGGGAACATATTTCTCTCCAATTTGTATCACTGAAACAATAAGTCCAAATCTCAGTGATTGATGAGCTCTTGAACGACAAGCCATGTACCAGGCCTCTATGGCGGGCTCTTAAGGAGACAAACCATCAAGCTGCTACCATCTCTGTTAGCACGTCGGACCTTAATAAGTAAACTTACAAGGAGACGCGAATTGGTCGATGAACCTTTTGACTCGCTTCGAGGTTTTCCCACCATATATCCCGTACATGCAAATCAATAATCAATAGCAATCAATAACATTAGTAATCAATAGGAGTCAGTAATTATCAGACACCATGACATTGCAGTCATGAATAACCACACCTTTAGGTAAAAGTTAAAGTTTTTATTTCCCCATATTAACAATGCTAAAGTCATGTAGGTTAATTTAAAAATCAAATGTGAACATAGAGAAACAACACTGGCTGACCAAAGCGGCTAAAGAATAGCAACCTAATCAAAGCTTGAGTGACTACACATTCTAAAGTTACAGTACAAATTAATAGCAAAAATATCTGAGCAAACGATATAACATACATTGAGATTCAGCAAAGAAAATACATCAACTGTTATTCCATGTATCAAATTTCATTTGTTGAGGACTCTAACATATAATTAAAATAGCATGTTTGGGCTTCATGCAAAACAGTTTAGTCAACACAATTTGGAAAACATCTAACTATGGCTCTATCAAAATAGCGGTTGGTACCTAGAAACAAAAGCAAATACACATGGCAAACAGTATCATAGTCAATATACCTATCCTCAGTTTGGATCAGCAAGTGGTGACAGTCTTTGTGCTGAAGACATCAGTTTGGTCAGCTGGTCATCAGGATTCAGCATCAAAGTTCAGAAAAGGCAAAGACTCTTTTAAGCAATAAAGTTAAGCGCATCTCTTCTCAAGACAGTGAAGAAAGTAATAGAGGTATGGTAAATGGAAAATGGGCAAATGGCCTTTCTTCCCTCAGTGGCTGGCTAAGTTAGATTTCATAAAACTACTTCCTAAGCCCCTATTGGTCTGGGGATCGCATGTTTCACATGTCGATGATTGGCTCTCATCTCTTCCGTTCTCGTCATTGCGCTCATCAGGTAACAATATTGTTGCAGCTTATACTCCAGTCAGTATGTTGATTGTTCTCTCCTGAGAAAGTCAGTCTTACACACATTACATTAAACAATGTTACATTAGCTAATACATCATCTCCTAGCAAGCAGTTCTCATGAGAAAGACTTTTAACTACGAGCATTTGGTCAGCACAATGGAAAATCCCAATTTAATTCTCTAAGCATCCATTTTATAACAGGCCTAAGCAGTGCAGCTTGACATAAGGCCATGCAACTAGGCCAAGACCTCGCTAAATTAAGGCCTATAATTAATAAAGCTAATACATAATGCATAACCCTCAATATAACATATCACTACATTAATCAAACATAGGTTCATCATTTCATATTAATAAGCCATTGATAAGTACCCTTCGTGACAATTGGTGGCCATTCTGGAGGGCGCACCTTCAAGTGCGTGCATTATTTATCCCTATTTTATTACATTTTCTATGAAATTTCAATGCTCAGAATACATAAATATTCATTATTAAAATCAGCGTTATCACCAATACAGGCTTCACAGCCACTGTGGTTCTTCGCTCTTTCTGTTTTTTCTTTGGTTTGCCACTGGTTACTTTGTTACTTTGACTGCAGCAGCTGTATTTTTTTTTTTTTTTGTAGACACTGGGAGAGCCCATGCCGAGATTCAAACCCGGTTTCTCAGTCACAAAGTCCGCAGCTGTATATGTTACGCCACATCCTTTTAGACTGCCAACTTCTTATTTACTGTTATTCCCTGCAGTGTTTACCAGATGCACCAACCGCACTCATGCTGCGAATATTCTTTTGGTATACGAGCGTTCTGATATTCAGTTGTCACTGTAAAATTGCAGTTTCCTAACTTTTACACATTACTTTTTAATTTCAGGTTGATTTTCTGTTAAGAATGTTGTTGTGTAAATATGCTGCAGAATGGGATATTGTGTGTTCTTTTTGTTTATTTACACTGTTTGGTGATGCGCGGGGCCTGCTTCCTGGCCACCGTGCCTCTTTTGCTCTTTATGTTTTTTTCTTCTGTTTGGCACTGGTTATTTTGATTGCCACAGCAGCATTTTTTTTTACACAATGGGAGACGCCAAGATTCGAACTTGGTTCCTCAGTCCCAAAGTCAGCAGCTCTGTGTGTTAAACCTCATCCTTTCAGACTGCCAACTTCTTATTTACTGTTATTCCATGCAGTGTTTACCAGATGCACCAGCCTCACTTGTGCTGCGAATATCCTTTTGTTATATGAGGGTTCTGATATTCAGCTGTCACTGTGAAATTGCACTTTCCGAACTTTTACACATTACATTTTAATTTCAGGTTGCTATTCTGTTAAGAATATGCCGCAGAATGGGATATTGTGTTTGCTTGATCTATGTGCTGCCTGGCCACACGGTTATAAGGTGTAAAGGGAGAGACCTACTGACTATGCCAATGCTTGTTCAGTAATGCAGTCCCTTTAATCGACATCAGAGGCACACTACGACTCCAAATGCAGAGATAGAGGTCCGCTGTCCCTTGCATTCTTCATTTCTGCATTCACAAGGATTTGTAGAATAAATCCTACATCATGAATAATAACCAGCCATGCTTTCACAGATTTTTTTGAAATATCCACTGTATGCTGTGCCAGATTAGCACAAGTCGCAGCACAAATAAACGGATAGGGTTAAACACCACATTTTCTGCATTTTCTGCACAGCGTCTCAAATGCTACCCTTCCAATAGCAGATCTGGTCTTCTACATTACATCAAGATAAAGATACCTAATTTGGCTAAGTTACTATGAACATCAGTGGCCGTCAGATACCATGTACACTATAACAGCTGAAATCCCCAGGTCAAATACAAATGGTAAGACTTGGTCCACTGTACCGGAGGGCGTAATTACATCTGTTAATACCAGGAGCCAATCATGGGCCAGTTACTTGCAAAATGACTTCTTACTGATCACCTGGTTCTTCTGAAACAGACCAGCATGACAACACAGCATGACCCAAGCAATCACATAATCAAGATAATCCACTGAGGGCTCAGGTGCAAATAGGTCCTCTCGATGAGAAAAGAGATGCTTTGGTAAAAGAAGGAGTGCATCTCCCATAAGCACCAAGAAGCCAGCTAAGCAAAATCTGACCAGTGACTCTTTTTTTTTACAAAAGAATAATTCAAAATATCTGACACTTCAAAAATTGGTGACTATCTGGAATTAGACTTCAGAGTCAAAGTCACACAAAACTACCCAGAACTGCATCAGTTACCTAGCAGGGAAAGGGACATGTGACAATATGCAACATCATTCTATGTAGAAGTATTTATTTCTGAATATCCATAATCATAAAAAGTGTCAAATCTAAATGTGCAATGTCAACTCACACAGAGCAAATTAAAATTGCAATGTCTCACTTCAGTGTATTCTCAACTGCTACACGTTTTGTTGTTGAAATAATACAATCATATAACACAATACCATTTCTAAAGACAGGCTGCATAGCAGGAATATGCATGCCCCAGCCGATAACACTGAAACAGACTTAACATTTGTCTCACGAGAAACAAGGTTCTGGTACAATCATGAAACAAGGTCCACCATGGTTTCTTTCTTCAAAGGCAACCTGATAGAAGCTGAGTGAAACCTGCAGCAATTGTCGCGATCTAAACCAGACAGACTTGCAGGAAGGAGAGCAGGAGAAAACATCTTTGAAACCAACCTTCTTGGGTTCAAACTCTTTATTCAGGAATTCAAACCAACAAATAACTTCTCATCTACTTGTTAACTCAAGGATCCCCCCCATATCCATCACTGACCCTCTCTTTCACATCTACACATCTGCGGTACTCAAGAACCATTCTGTGGCAGCCTTGGGCGTTGCTGAACAGTGATATTGAAGCAGATGCATTGAATGCACTGAAACATAAACAAAGGTCATTCTTAAAACTCTGTCGTGTAGTTAGAACGTCCACCCAACACTCGCACGTATAAGTACTGCAATACATTTGCCACCATAGCCAAAAATCTAAGTGTGTTTTTTGGAGTGACTTGAGCATCGCCCGATAACTAAGCACAGCACAATATTGTATTTCACATACACAGGCAGCTCAAGAAAAGGCCCACTTACACTGGTCAGAGTTTCACACACCACTGGTGAGAACTAAGGCCGAAGTCAAAATTGATTACACCAATACCATGTGCACCGGCCTCTGGATGTACCAGCTGGACAGACTACAGTAAGTCGTAAACATTTCCATCAAACTAAAATATGGACAAAAGAGCCTTTAACCTTGCAAGTGCAGGTGTCGGCCAATGGGTGATGCCTCCCCAGTACGTGTGTCAGCCATTGGCCGGCAATGAGGAGGTATATAAAAGCCCCTCTGGTGCTCAGCAGCACAGAAAGTCCTTTTTTCAAACATCTAAACATCGGGCTGCTCGGGAACAGCTTCCCGAGCAGGTTGACTGTGTTTTCTTTACTGTACTGACGATCAGTGTGCAGGGCCAGCTGACATCATTATAGTGAAGTGAAAGTAAAATGAACCGATGGGCTCATTTTACTTTCATTGAATGAGTGCTCGGGGGTATATCTCTGCCCAGCCCATACCCCCTCACCCCTAAACCCCTCGAGCACTGACTCTTTTGGGAGAGGTATGGCTAGAAAGTGGAGAATGTCCCCTTTCCACTGTTATCTCTGCCCAGTGGATCCCAACTTGGGGATCACCACAGGAGAGTGAACCCCAAACAGGGATCCATCCACAAGGCACCAGGGATGGGGTTATGGGGGAGCAGCTCTTAGGCAAGGGTTTTTGCTATTCCAAGCACATTTAAATATTTCAGTATTTCTGCCCTCCATCCACGACAGGGCGGATAGAGGTAGTTACCCCCGATCTGCCTGCCTCAGGGGTTGGGCAGAAAGCCCACTAGACATCAGTGAAAGCATTTTCTTTACATAAAGGGGTGGGGGCTACCCACCATTGACATGGCTATGCCCCCACCACAACTCAATGGGGCATCGGTCACGGGGCAGATGTGGGGATAATTACCCCCGGGGTGGCAGAAATCCCACTAGACACCAGGGAAAGGTTTTTCCTTAAAATATAGATGTGGGGGGTTGTCCATCATGAGCAAGGCCATGTCCCCACACCAACTAAATGGGGCATCAGTCTTTCTGCCTCCCCTGAGAGGGCGGATGGCAGTTGTTACCCCAGATGTGCCCTCCTCTGGGAGGGGGGGACTGTCAGGAAGCCTACTAGAGAACAGGGAATGCTTTATTGTTTTTTAAATATAGGTGTAGGGGCTGTCCACCTTGGGCTTATCCATGAACCCACCCCAACTAAATCGGGCATCTGTCTCTAGAAGTCACCCCCCCCAGGTGGAGATGGTGTAATTACTGCAATCTAACACTGACACAACACCCCCAGGGACAGAAACTCCTCTAGATGCCAAAAAGCATTTTTTAATATAGTGGTGGGACTGCTCACCATGGGCATTGCCTGCCCCCCACCCCATCGAAATGTGGAATCAGCCTTTCCATCTCCCCTCCACACCCAAGGGGCAGATGATGGTAATTATCCCCGATCTGCCCCTCCACTCCACTGGGGGAGGGGAGGAAAGCCCACTAAATGCCAGGGAAAGATTTTCAAGAAATAATATAGGGGTGGCAGCTGCCCACCATGGGCATGGTCATGCCCTCACTCCAAAAATGAAGCAGGTAGCCTTTCTGATAAGAGGGCGATTACCCTCACATCTGCTCCTCGGGGGGACAGAAAGGCCACTAGGGACTGCGTTCATGCAATATTTATTTTTGGGGGGCCAATAGTCATTCTGCCTCTCCTAGAGAGATGATAGGGTATTTAACCTACCAGACCCAGAAAATTCTGAAAACTAGATAGCCAGGCGAGTGCGGAGTGGTGTGCTTCTTCTGGATTACACACTATTTTCTTACCCACAATGCCCTGCAAACCTCAAACTTTGACTGAAAACACACATTTACCCCCACAGTTCTGTGAGGAAAACTTCTGAAGTCTGCAGATAGCCCCAAATTTCCTACCATCCTGAGTTCTCACATGTCCCCCAATAAGAACGGTACCCCACTTGTGTGGGTGGGCCAAGAGACCACAACATAAAAGGCCCTAAAGGGCTACATTGATAGATATGCATTAGGGGCAGATTTGTTATTTGGGTCTGTACTATGGCGCCACCAATACAACCTAGGAACCACAGACATTCTTGAAAACTAGACAGGGGATTACAGAGTGGTGTACTTTAGATGGATGTCATGAGGTGTTCTTACCCATGTGGGAACTCAGAATGCTAGGAAATCCGTGCCTCGCTGCAGATACTAGAACTTTCTGTCACATAAATGTGAGGAAAATGTTTTTTTTTTTTTTTTTTTTAACCAGAGGCTGACGTTTGCAAGGGCTTCTGAATAAAATTACCTAGCGAAAGCCACACAAGTAACGCACCCTGGACTTCTCTAGTGGTCTAGTTTTAAAAAATGTGCAGGTTTGCTACGTTTCCCTAGGTGCGGCTGAACTAGGGGCCAAAATCCACAGCTACCCACACTGGAAAAAAGGTCAGTTTTCAGTGGAAAAATGTGAAGCGCCCATGTAGTATTTGGGCCTGTTTCCGGTCACAGGCACTAGGCCTATGCACACAAGTGAGGTACCATTTTTATCTGAAGACATGTGGGAACACAGAATAGAACATTTATTATTACCAACTGGATTTTGCTGCATTTATGGCTTCCAAATATTAGCCAGTGTTTAAGAAGAAAGTGTTTGAAAAATACAGCTGAAAGCATATGCTAGTACGCATACCCAGATGTACAAATAACCACTGCTCTTAAACTCCACATCTTGTGCCTATTTCAGAAATATATAGGGTTCCTTGATACTCATGTTTCACTCTACATATTTCACTATATGAATTGGTCTGTACTCAGTACACAATGAAAACACATTGGCCCTCATTACAACCCTGGCAGTAAAATCCGCTTACCGCCATGCCGAAGGTCGCCAAGATACCATCCGCCACGGGTATTATGACCCGCACAGAGAATACCGCCACAATACAGACACCGACACAAGTCCGCCACACCAAAGATCAGTGATAAACTGGCGATAGCAAAACCCACAGCGTCACGCCAACAGGAATATGCCCACAGTATCATGACCCACGAATCAACGTGGCGGTCTTTCAACTGCGGTAAACCATTGGCGGTACACACCGCCGCACTCAAAATACACACACATTTACAAAACACCACCACATTGGACAATTCAAAATACACACACTTGTCACACATACACACACCACACCCACAACACTATAAAACACACACACACAATATCCACAACCCCTTGCAACCAAAAAAAAGATAGCAAGCACAGAGAGACAAGCAAAGAGCACACACCCAATCAGGCACAGAACACCATCACTCATACACCATCCACGCACATCACAGTATACATCACAACACATCACCCCACACATTACCTCACACATATCACTCACAGCACATCCATGGCACCTCAAAGACACCACAGGATTTCTGAGGAGGAGCTAAGGGTCATGGTGGAGGAAATCATCCGGGTAGAGCCACAATAATTCGGATCACAGGTGCAGCAGACGTCCTTTGCAAGGAAGATGGAGCTATGGCATTGAATCGCCGACAGGGTCAACGCCGTGGGACAGCACCTAAAAACCAGGGATGACATCAGGAAGAGGTGGAACGACCTAGAGGGAAGGTGCGTTACGTGGTATCAAGACACCAGATTGCTGTACAGAGGACTGGCGGTGGACCCCCACCTCCTCCCCCACAACTAACAACATGGGAGGAGCAAGTCTTGGCGATCATGCATCCTGAGGGCCTCGCAGGAGTAGCAGGAGGACTGGACACTGGTAAGTCAAATCTTTACTACTATATCCCCCACCCTAACTGCATGCCATCACAAACTCATACCGCTACCTTCACCCCCATCACTCCACAACCTCACATATACCTCACTACCACACCACACCCATCCCAATATCCAAGCCCTGCATGCTACACCAATGCATGGACCCCCATCACACACCCGCATGGACACCCATCACCACAGCATGCCCAGTAGAGAGAATCACCCAGCCCACACAATCAGCAATCATACAAGGCCAATGCAACAGAGAAACCACAATTATATAAGGGAAACACACCCATTGCATAAGATGACACACACAGATACAATAACAATGCATTTGCATCCCAACAGGACCCCTACCCAACGTCACCGAAGAGGAGGTGCCAGCTACATCCAGTCCCCCCACAGAAGAGGCCCACAGTGATGACAGCAGCTCTGCACGCCTGGATCATGATGACCAACCTGGCCCATCAGGGACCTCTGGACAGTCTGTTCCCAACCACAATCCCAACCCACCACAGAGCCTACCCCCTCTGGAAACACCACCACAGCACCCACCCAGCGGGCCATGCCACTATCCCCAGGACACGTCAATCAGCAGTGTGTCCACCACTACAGGGACCCCAGGCAACCCCACAAACCCAGGACGATCAGGGACCTGGGGTTAGTGGCAGTGGGCACACAGTTCAGGGGACAGAGGCACAGGACAACAGGAAAGCTGGGAGGACTGCTGTGCGACAGGGGAAGGACAGGCCAAGGGAACCGACCCTCCAAGAGGCACTCTCAAACATCATGGGAGCATACCACCATTCCCAGGAGACAATGGGCACGGTACTGGCCAAGTTGCAGGAAACCCAGCGGCTGCAGGAGGGACAGTACCTGGGGATCAGGGAGGACCTCACAAAAATCTACACCATCCTGGTCACCATACCAGGGGTGCTGGTTGATATGGGCAAGATCATGAGGGAGGCACTGGCACAACTACGGCCCCCTGACACTAGCCAAACCGATGAACAGCCTTCCACCTCTGCCGGCGCTAGTGGACAGGAGGCCCCCGCCACAAGACCAACAGACCACCAGCACCCCACCCCCTGCAGAAGGAGAACCACTCCGCAAACGGTCCCTGCGATCCAGGCAGAAGACAGAGAACATTGCCAAGACCCCCACCAGGAAATAGGACTCTCCTGATTGTCACCCTTCTGTCCCATTCTGTCACCCTGTCCACCTTCAACTGCCCCACTGAACAATGCACCTGTGATACCAAGAGACTGGACTCTACCATGGACCTTCCTCCACCATCACCCTAGCCCCTTGCACGTACCCCCCCATACTATTTACCACAAAAAATAAACACCATTGAAATATAAACCATACTGGAGTCAGTGTAATGATTCGAAAGATGTATTCTTACTACATTCCCAAAGCATTGCAACGTCTATGTTCATTGAATTATACCAATGTATGACAGTTGGTAGGCAGCAGTACACATAGCAGAAGCCAGAATGTGGTACACAGATCTGAAAAAGGAAACCCAAAGGGAACAGTTAGTGGCCATACACAGAGGGTAAGAGGCTGCCATGTACAATGTCCTAAAGTATACTGAAATGTGAAGAGGAGTTACAGTCTCTTACCACTGTGTCACTGGAAGTAATGCTGTATAATGTTTGTTCTATTGTCCACATCTTCTTCATCTGCCTCCTCTTCCTCACTGTCCACAGTCTCCACCGCTGCCACAAGACCATCACCAGGCTCATCCTCCAGCAGGAAAGGCACCTGGTGTCTCAATGCCAGGTTGTGCAACATACAGCATGCCACGATGATCTGGCCCACCTTCTTGGGTGAGTAGTACAGGGATCCACCTGTCAGATGGATGCACCGGAACCTGGCCTTCAGGAGGCCGAAGGTCCTCTCAATTATCCTCCTTGTTCGCCCATGTGCCTCATTGTAACGTTCCTCTGCCCTTGTCCTGGGATTCCTCACTGGGGTCAGTAGCCATGACAGGTTGGGGTAACCAGAGTCACCTGTAAATATCGAGAGACAATTGTGAGACACACACTAACCCTTAGGGACAATACCATACCCAGACACCTACATATAGTGTGTGGGGACCTTGGGCTCACCTATTAGCCACACCCGGTGCCTCTGAAGTTGGCCCATCACATAAGGGATGCTGATATTGCTCAAGGTATAGGCGTCATGCACAGAGCCAGGATATTTGGCATTCACATGGGAGATGTACTGGTCCGCCAAACACACCATTTGCACATTCATCGAATGATAGCTTTTTCTATTCTTGTAGACCTGTTCATTTCTGCGGGGGGAGGGACAAATGCCACATGTGTACCATCAATGGCACCAATGATGTTGGGGATATGTCCCAGGGCATGGAAGTCAGCTTTCACTGTGGCTAAATCCTCCACCTGGGGGAAAACGATGTAGCTACACATGTGTTTCAGCAGCGCAGACAACACTCTGGTCTACACGTTGAATAACATTGGCTGAGACATTCCTGATGCCATGTCCACTGTAGTTTGAAAGGAGCCACTTGCCAGGAAATGGAGCAATGACGGGACCTGCACTAGAGGGGGGATTCCTGGGGGCTGGCGGACAGCTGACATCAGGTCTGGCTCCAATTGGGCACACAGTTCTTGGATTGTGGCACGATCAAGTCTGTATGTGATTATAATGTGTCTGTCCTCCACTGTCGACAGGTCCACCAGGGGTCTGTACACCGGAGGATGCCGCCATCTCATATGCTGCCTCAGCGGTTGTAGCCTATGGAGGAGAACGGTGAGCAGAAGGTCATTTACCACATAGACAGCACAACTGTGTTTGCATTAATGTCACAGAAGCAGGGTGTGTAATCGAGAGTCAGTATATGTGCCAATATGTGCTGTGACGCACTTAGCTGCCATGCCAAGTGCCCCCCTGAAATAGCATCTGCCTGACCTGTGAGGAGGGACAAGGGAAATTAGGTAACTGTGCTGGCGTTGTGCAGCGTCGCGGTAGGCAGTCAAAGACCGCCGCGCAACTCCACATTGGTTATCATTGGGCCCTATGGGTTCCAGGAGCCAATGGCGATGTTCGCCGGCGGTGATGGTATGCACCGCCGCGGACGTCACCGCCATTTTCTACCCATTCACTCACTTGCTACCTAACCATCAACAGGTGCTGCTGTGACCTGAGTCTGGAAGCGACACTGGCTAGAGTGTCTGGGGAAAGGGCCCCTGTCTTCACTACGGAGGAGTTGGAGAAATTGGTGGATGGGGTCCTCCCCAGTACATGTTACTTTACGGTCCTCCAGACAAACAGGTGAGTACACTGTGAGGATGATGCATGGGCAATGTCTGCTTGGAGTGGTGTGGATGTAAGCCACATGTTGGGGGTACTAAGGCGTCCTGGCCTGAATGCTGCATGAGAGGTGGTCAGAGTATGTGCGTCAGGGCATGGGTGGGAACTGGTGTGCAATGAGTATGACGGTCCGGACAAATGAGTAATTACATTTTCCGCTGTCTTTTCCCTCTAGGTCAGTGCCCACCAGAAGAAGGGTATTTGGCATGCCATCGCCAAGGGGGTGCGGACCCTGGGGGTCTATCACAGACGGAGCACCCACTGCCGCAAGAGATGGGAGGACCAGCGCCGAAGGACCAAGAAGACAGCAGAAGCCCAGCTGGGGCTGGCCTCCCAATGTGGAAGGGGTTCCCGTCGCACCAGGAACCCCCTGAAGTTCCGCATCCTGGTGGTGGCCTATACAGAGTTGGATGGGAGCTTGAGGGCATCGCAGCAGCCACAAGGGGGTGAGTACAGTTTCAGAAAGATGACTTTGCATGCTTTAGGAACTAGTATGGTGGGGGATGTGGGCTGTGGGTGCCCCTAGGCCAAGGCGATCATGCTAGGGTAGGTCCCTTGTTTGAAGGCTCTGAAGCACCCCTACCCCAATGGTACAAGTGGCCAACTACTACTGGGCAGAGTCCTGTGGGTCTCAGGTGTGCAGGTGCTGGTGTTAGGCATTGTACTCCATGGCCTGGTGACTACTTTAGTGAGTGGTGGGCATAGCTTAGTGCATAGGTCAGCTCAGTGTATGTTGTGTACGCCAACGGTAGTGGTGTTGCTGGCATTGACCATGTGTATCCTCTGTCTATCCCCCCTCTTCTTGCTTTGTCACCCTGTCCTTGTGTGCATTAGCATCCTCTGGCGGAGGAGCAGAGACACCGGCGACGGAGGGAGCTGCATCCCACATGGCCCATGAGGGTGAATCCACTGAGGGTGAAGGCAGCAGTGGGATGGAGGGCGAGGGGAGCTCCACTACGGGGACAGGAGGGGATACCAGTGACAGCGACTCCTCCTCTGATGGAAGCTCCCTGGCGGTGGTGGACACCTCTGTGCCCACCCCAACAACAGGTACAGCTGCCACCCTCCTACCAGCGCCGCCCTCCCAGCAGCCCATCAGCGTGTTTCCCATGCCCGCTCACCCAGGAGGGTGGGCATCTCCTTTGCCCCAGGCACCTCAGGCCTTGCCCCAGTCAGCCCTGCTGCCCTCAGTGAGGAGGCTACTGACCTCCTGAGATCCCTCACTGTTGGGCAGTCAACCATTCTGAATGCCATCCAGGGTGTCGAGAGGCATTTGCAACAAACAAATGCATACCTGGAGGGCATTCATTCTGGCGTGGCGGCCCAACAGAGAGCTTTTCAGGCTCTGGCCTCAGCACTGATGGCAGCCATTGTTCCTCTGTCCAGCCTCCCCCTTCCACCTTCCACTACCCAGACCCAATCCCCTCTACCTTAGCCTATCCCAAGCACACCTTCAGACCAGCATGCACACACATCAACACACAAAAGTGGCTCAGGAAAACATAAGCACCACACATCATCACACAGACACTCACACAAGCACCATACCCATGCATACATACCAACATCCACTTCTTCCACTGTGTCCCCCTCCTCCTCTTCATCCACCTCCCTCCCAGTAGCGTCTCCACTCACACCTGCATGCACTACATCATCAGCCACTGCCTCCATCACCAGTACGCCCATCACAACACACCCCTCACGAGCAATCACCATGCCCACAACCATGCACACATCCCATGTGCCCTCTCCCAGTGTGTCTGTAAGCCCTCCACCCAAAGTACACAAACACAGGCACACACCCACTCAACGGCCATCAACCTCACAACATCCTCCAGCCCATGCACCTTCACCCAAACTCAGCAGACGTTCAGCTCCTACAACCACTACTTCTTCCTCCACTCCCACACCCCCTCCATCTTCCCGTCCCAGTGTGTCCCAAAAACTTTTCCTGGCCAACGCTGACCTGTTCCCTACACCTCCCCCCCGTCCTTCCCCTAGGGCCAGGATGTCTAGATCCCAGGCCAGCACCTCAGCCACAAAATCTGCATCCGCTGTGGTCCCTGCAAGTCCGAGAGGATCGAAGGGGGCACCCGTCAGGGCTGCTAGTGTGCCACCTACCGATGGTAAGGACCACCCGAGTCCGCCACCTGCCAAGGTTAAGAAGGGGCCGTCATGCAGCAGGGAAAAGACGCACCACCCACCCAGCAAGGCCTCATCCAAAACCAAAGAGGAGAGTGCCAAGGTCCCAGCAGCGATTACCAAGGGGGGGAAGGGACACAAAAGCAAGGGCAAGACCCCTCAGGGCACGGAGCCTCCTTGTCAGGGACTGGTGACCACCATTTCTCCTGACAGCCCAGCAACCTGTACCACGGTAAGCACTGCCGCAACGACCGCCACCTGCACCACCCCGTGCACCGCCGCTGCCACAACGACAGTCACCAGCATCCTCCCCAGGCATCCTCCTCCGGCCTGGTGTCTCCCTCCACTACTACAGACACCCGCACCATTGGCAGCACCGGCAGTATCTCCGCGCTCAGTCGGTGCCACTACATCGGACATCAGCAGTATCCCCAGTGGGCAGTCGTCCGAGGCTGCAGGAGACGTCCTGGACCCTGCACTCACCACATGCGGCACCACCACCAGCACTGGCACTACCAGCAGTTTACAGCCTAAGTCGCCGCAGGATGGAGTGTGGCTCTGCCTCCATGGAGTATCATGCCACCTGTTCCCTGCACATCTCGTGCCTCAGACACCCAGGTGAGGGAATGGGAACTGCCACACCCCAGGTGCAGCATCACTGGGCACAAGGCCCCCTCCAGAACCAGTGGAGAGATGCATCCACTCACCCAATCCTTGACAGGATGAAGCACACTGAGCACAAAGCCCCCTCCAGAACCAGTGGAGAGATGCATCCACTCACCCTATCCTTGGCAGGATGAAGCACACTGGGCACAAAGCCCCCTCCAGAACCAGTGGAAGAAGGCATCCACTCACCCTATCCTTGGCAGGATGAAGCACACTGGGCACAAAGCCCCCTCCAGAACCAGTGGGGAAGCCATCCACTTGAGAGACTGTAGCCTTACACCCCCCAGGAGCAAGCAGTGGGCAAACCACCCACTTGAGAGACTGTGGCATTGCACTCCCCAGGAGCCAGCAGTGGGCAAACCACCCACTTGAGAGACTGTGGCTTTGCACTCCCCAGGACATTGCTGTGGGCATGTTGCCCCCTCGAGAAGCAGTGGCGTAGTACCATCTTCCGGCTGAGGTAACCCCCCCCCTTCCCCCTGAGGTGCCTGTGTTTTTTCGACCTGATGCCCCTGCAGTGTACTCTCCGTTTTGAGGGGAGTCAAGTGTGTACGGCCTTCTGTACATAATGTAAGTATTTGTATATACTGATTTTTTTTTTATTGTTTGCTATATCTGCATGTTCCAAAATATCACTGATTGAATTCAATTCCTTTTGTCCTTGCGTTCTTCCAGGGGGTAACGGGGTGTATCTGTAATGCTGTTGGATGTATTAGTGTGTATGGTGTTGTGGGTGAGGGTGGTGGTGGGGGTGTTGCGTGTGTGTGTCACTCTCTTTTACCTCCCTCCCATGTGCTAGGTGCAGTACTCACCGTCGTCGCCGCCTTCTTTCTATTTCCTGTTGTATTAGTAGATACACCAACATGGGGAGGACCTGCAGTTCGGGCTTCATGGCGTCCTGGTTCTTCATTGAGTGTCGAAAAGGTGAGTTGTTCCCCGTCAGTGTACTGTTTCCGCCGTGCTTTTGATGTCGTTGGTACCGCCCCGGAAAATCTGGCGGATTGGCCTCTCATAATACAGTGGGCGGTACATTGTCTTCCGCCTGTCTGTTAGCGGTGACCGCTGCGGTGTATGTTGCTACTGCCCTGGCGGTCGGAGTGTTAAAGTGGCTGTCTATGTTGGCGGTTTCCGCCGTGGTCGTGATGCCATTTTTTTTTACAGCTGCTTTAACACCGACCGCCAGGGTTGTAATGAGGGCCATTGTAAGGTGCAACTCAGTTGTTGGCTATGGGTACCTTAGGTTCTTAGGGAACTTACACAAACCTGTTATAGGCCCGCAATCAAAAGGATCTAACAGATGTAATATTGCTTTTGTAAATTAGCCATTGTGACAAAAAGTTGCAAATGAAAAAGTCACAAATGGCTGGTTTCTCCTACTCATTTTTAATATTACTTTATTTCAACAGTTCGTTTCTTTGGGAAAACCTTGATGGATCTACACATATGACCCCTCGCTGAATTCGGAATTTCGCCTACTTTCTAGAAATGTATAGGTGTGCTGGATCACCCATGGTTTTCATACTGGTTTCTACCACAAACTGGAGGTAGGTTGAGCACACAAACAATAGAAAAAATGCCAGAATTGTGGTTACAAATTATCTTTTTTTATTCAGCTCTGCAAGGTCCTAAAAGCTGGAAGATGGGGAGATTAGCACAGCAAACCCTTCGTTTATGCCATTTTTAGGGGGGGGAAACCTTATCTGGAGCACTTTTTTCTGTTTTCCCAAAATGTAGCTATATTTTACCTATTTTCCTTCAGTGGAATCCACAGACCCTGGGTATCTTTAGAATTCCCAGGATGTTGGAAAAAAGCACACAAATTTGGCGTGGATACCTTATGGGTAAGCCTAAACTACTGTAAATAACCAAAAACAGCTTGTTGAGGGGCGATTCCTGCAGTTAATGACTAAAAAGAATGGATTGGCTTATAAGGCAGCTGATAAAAATCCAGACTGTTTAAGCAACACAAAACAGAACAGAAGGCATGGGTCCTCAATTCCTCAGCCTTAAATTAATTCCGTGCATTTCCAACTGGCCACTCAGCTTCACCAAAAATCTTTCCAATCACTGTGTGTTACAATCACATACAGGAAACGTCTCTATGGTGTACAGGCCTGCAGCATTCCTGTCAACGGCAGAATCTATTATATTATAATTTAGTTCTAGAAGTGCCTTAAAAATGTCCTTCTGCCCCGCAGAGAGCAAACTAAAATCTTATCTAAATGAGAACTGTTAACCCAGTAATCTTGAGTCTTAGCCCTGAGACCGCCTGAAATGCCTCAAATGCCCACTATTCCTACCTTGGAGACATCCCAATTAGAAGGAATTGATGCCACTTGCTCTATCTACCATGAGCAAATAAATCCCACAAGCACAGACTGGTCCAGGAAAAGAAATACAATTTTCCCACTTAGCAGCAGGAGTGCTGCAACTGCATGTCACAAATAACGAGCCTCCTAATCTGCAATGTTTCTCTGTCAATACTTAACTAATGTACAAAGCTATCTCGTTATCCTGTGAAACTGTGGCTACGTCTGCAGATGTAGTGCCAATGTCACAGGCCAATACTGTGTACATGTCCACAGTAATGTGTGGAAGAGCTTAACTCTGGTATGATGTGCTATGATTTGACATGCCTTAATATGCTTTAGGGTGTTGTAGTGCTGCACAATACAAGTTCTATAATTAAACATATTTAGAACATAACTGTTCTGTTACATATGGAACATGTGTGTACTATTACTGCGGTACAACAGAAGCCTCTATCAAAATACCATGGGTACAAGTATTGGTAGAGGCAATGGTTTATTCTAAGTGTATTTGTTTTTTGTTGTAATGGTTGTATGTTGTTATATGACATGTTTAGCTACACAAACAGAAAACACACATCCGGGGACTAACATGCACACAGCGCTCACATAGAAGCAAATAAACAAATATACTGACAGCACCCACAAATAAACGCATGCAGTCAGACAACAGACCTATGGGCACATGCTGACATAAAGGAGGAACGTTATAAGCCTCGATGGATGGACAGATGGCCGGGGGATGTATACAACGATGAAGAGATTGGTTGGATGGATCGGTGTGCATACAAAGGGGAAAGTTAGGATGGTTGGTTTAGGTCATAGCTTGATGAATGCAATTGTGGATGGGTGAATTCTTAGACGAGACCTTTACTTGTTTGCTCCCGGGATCCAACAACTTATCAACATTCCATTATAGACTCCTGTTCCCGGTGGGCTAAAAGAGAGGCTGGTGACTTCCACTATCCGGAAACCTAGTTTGTCTCCCTTAGGCCAATTCAATAACCACCTTGTAGATGCACTCATTTCTTAATTTCAATCACATCTTGTCACTTGTTCAGTCTGATTTCAGGGTCATTCAACAGACTGAATCCCTGTTCGTACGTTTTTGGGATTACTCCTTGCATTTTATTAATGAGAGTAGAGTGTTTTGTGATGTTAGGTCTCTGTCACCTTTAGGATGGTTAATCACAAAATTGTTTTGGAGTGGCTATCCACTGAGTTGGTGGCCTTGCCACATGCTATCAGATGGCTCTTACTGTTCCTAAGCAAAAGAACCAAACCAATAATGTTGGGACCAACTCTATCAGAACTTTGCACTTCCATCTCCAGGGTCCCGCAGATGCCTACCCTTCTCCCAGATTTTTTCAACATCTACTTACGCCATTAGATCTAGCCAGAGACTTTAAAGTTGTTACCCAAACTTATGCTTATGATAGTCAAATTTAAATAAGGTTTTCTCAAGATCCTTGGCTTTGTGTACACTTCTCATATCTACTTTTGTAAAATCAAAACAGGATGTTCACTATTATAGCCAACTGAATAGGTCTAAGACCAAAAGTAATCTCTTTGAAACCAAAGTTAGGACCTCCTTATGGTTGCTTGAGGTTTCCACCAATTATTGGGAATAATTCATTACTGAAAGCAATGTCAAAAATCTGTCTTTTTTGTTTAATGAGGAGCGTCTCTCATACCACAAGTCTATTCTGTGACACATTTTTATATCTACAACTTAACATCACTATTACCTCTCATGTCCCTCAAGAATCTTACTCTGGTGTGGTGGGGTCCACCATAAATTTTCAGTTGGGTTACTGTAACGTCCTTTACATCAGCTTCCACATAGACTCCAAAGAGCACTAAATACATCTGTTCACACAATCTTCAGTCTGAATAGGTGTCTCAGCCACTGGCAGCCGTCTTTTCATTGGCTATCAGTCCAAGATTGCATTATTATTTAAAACACTATGCATTGTCTATAAATACTTACACAACAAAGCCTCCAACTGTTTATCTCAAAAATCAATCAAGAGGCTATTATTCACAGTCTTCGTAGCAACACTCTGACCAACCATGCATTACCCAAGTTCAATCTCACCTCATGAGTGGGGCAGTCTATTCTCAGTTCAGGCACTTTAACTGGGGAACGTCCTTCCAATACTACAGTGCATTTCTAAGCTTCAGGCAAATACAAATTTGGTTAAGCAGCTTTTCGACCAGCGCCAAGAGACCCACAAGGGTGATAGGCACTATATACAATGCTGTCACTTGCTTATGAATGTAGTCAGTTGAGTTTCAATGGACGAATGAGTGGATGGATATGTGTTTGGGGTGAGGGTGGATAATAGACACACAGGGATGGGCTGAAGGATGTAAATGTTGTGTGGAGGTGGATTAATGCCTGTGGATTTTTAAGATGATGTGATGTATGCATTGGCTGAAAAGTGTATACGTGTGGATGCATGTATATGGTATTTCTATAGCCCGACCTACCCAGAGTCAAACGAGCCAAAGCATAAAGTCAATGAGAGATATGAGAGGTAGCTGGGCAGTGGACGGTTAAAAGTGTGAGCAGAAGGGTTGATGGACAAATGACTGTGGGTGGGTAGATGAGTGCATAGGTATATGTCGAAGAAGGCATGTATGGCACTAATTGGAATTAGAACATAATTTCTGATTACATAGGTCTGCTAGAAACAATATAAATGTTATTAACAAGAAATCCAAATGTGCGTGGACCCTAGGTTTGACACCAGTTGACCGCCCGAGCCTTGCTTGGACAGCATTTGAGGTCTTACTATCTATCAACTGACTGATCACACTTCATCCATTCTCTGTGTGCCTATGCGCCTATGTCATTCTCACAGGAGGTAGGTATATATTGAAAAGTACCAGAAATTACATGGAACATTAATGAGACACAGATTTGTAAGCATATAAAGAACACTCAGTGTGGACTTATTTTCTAACTATAACTAGTGACCCTCTGTAAAATAAAATCATCTACAAAAGGCCTTCCACAGTCCAAATTTACC
The DNA here is from genome assembly GCF_031143425.1 of Pleurodeles waltl. NCBI lineage: Eukaryota > Metazoa > Chordata > Amphibia > Caudata > Salamandridae > Pleurodeles > Pleurodeles waltl. The sequence goes on from NC_090443.1 coordinate 906,212,911, forward strand.
AAACACCTCAAAAATGAGGTATACCACTTTTTGTTGTAAGAGCCAGACGATCAAGCCAATCTGCCCCAAACTTGCTAACAGTAGGTGTTTTAAAAACACACTGCGGAATGCCACTGCGAACCAATGGTTATCAACCGTGGCCTGTGGAACAGGATGAAACAAGTACTAGGAATACAAGCAAGCCACCCCAACGACCCCAGACTCAAGTGTGAGCTGAAGGCTGCAGTATTTAGGAAAGCGTTCCTCCAGGAAAGCGAATTTCAGGCAAACCCCTTGCTATCCAAACAGGACAAATAATGTATGAGGGATAGAATTAGACATGAGTAACCGTGAATAATAGAGATGTTTATCACAAAGGGTTACAGAGGAACATTATCATAGTTTGTGATGTCACTCTGAGCACGGGTGAAAAACATCCCTGTAATTCACTTTTTACTCACCTGTAATTTTATGTTATGCACCTCCCAAAGAGCAACGGTTCCTCCTTTAAACTGCTACCTAGGGTCAGAGGAGTAATAGGGGAGCCATATATGACATGACCTGTCCCAAATGTGAAAGTGAAATATCCGACCTCCTCCCACCCACTTCTCCCACCCTATGCGTCTTGCTCACCTCTCTCCCCGCCAAAGCTACCCACTGCCAGTGCTGCATGGGAGGCTCAGAGCAGCCTGGAATATATGGGAAACAACTTTTGTTTCCCACTTCTTCTATGCCACAGCAGTGAAGATCCAGATTTAAGAATCTGGTATTCACCCTAGTGGCTCCCTGTTAATGATATACATAATATATTTATTTTACATTCATTGATTAATTGCAAATATGTGACGGCATATGCTTTTATACTTTCCACTTGTTTGCTATTCGTTTTAAAGCAATATATTTTGTAATTAAGCCACTTTCAAAGCAGAGAGGAACTACAGCAGTTAGGCCAAAAACAAATAATTCTTGCAACTAAGCTCTGTTCCCCTGATTTCAGAAAGAAAGCAGGCTGAGCATGCTGACGCCTAAGCCTACTGTGAAACTAGAATGACAGGCCCGAAAACAAAGGGAAGCAAAACCCTCACAAGCTCATTAGCCTTCACACTCCAATAAGCCAAATTTCTCTTTTTGGAAGAGGTGCAGAATGCAGATCTGCATTCCACCGCTCCCTGGATAATGGATGCGCGTGCCAACCAGAACACACGTCAGTCGGGACATAAAATATGGAGTGTTTATGAAGTGGTTCTCGGCATGTGACTTATCATGCATTTCCCTTGTTGCTGACAGGTCTGAAAGACACGAGAAATATTATTTTTAACACATTGGAAACATGGATGCAAATTTCCAAGCCTAGCATAAAAAAAAAGCTTCAGCAAATCTTGCTATTCACGGGAGGCGCGTACAGAGAACCATAAGGAGGGGAAAGCGGATGGATACTGGCAGGGATAAGCAAGGATTAATTCTTTATCGTTCTAATCCTATCTCCATTCCCTGTGAATAATCCAGTCACTCCAGCGTTATCCTCTAAACCTCAGAGCGCGCGGCCCTCACTTCGATACTGTCACTTTAAATTTTTAAATCGAGAAGTGCGCACAAACCAATCTGTCTCTTACACATCGCGAGCTCTTTCCCTCACTAGAGATTAGTTTTTTCTTGAGGTAACTCGAGAAAACAAAAAAATAACACACACTGGGGAATAAGTAAACAAAACGTTATTTGTGGACAGATTTTGAAAACTGTGAGGCCGATTCACCAACGCAGTAATGAGTACCAGAGTAGCACAGGAGTGCACTTTTGCGCACTCTTGTGTGCCTTTCTGAATTACCGTAAATCTTCCAACTCACTGTAAGCAAAAGTGCAAAGATGGCACAGCCCTTTCTATTCGTACTATTTCTATATGACTATCCTGGGGAATTTCCTGTTTTATTCCCTTTTCGGATGTTATGGGTCCTAGGGTTTTAAGAAGAATGAAAAGAGTTGGGGCCTATAATGGGGTGTGGCCTATTAAGGACATGGCATAAATATGTAAACTAAATTTCTGTGATATCCATTGAGTGCCACCCTGTATTTTGGTTCCTCTTTGCAGCCACATGTATAACACAATAACTGACATATATCTGAAACTATTTAGGACCTCCAGCTTTGTCTATGGTTGTTAGTTTTTTAAGATAACCACCATTTCTCCCTTTAATACAAGCTTGCTCAGAACCATACACTTCAAAGAAATTTCTCAGAATGGTCAACCCAGGCAGTAAGCAGCTAAGTGGTCTTGAACATTACAAATACCACAAAGGAACCTGCAGAGTGCTAAAAGGCTAAAAGCTGCCTGCTTACCGAAACCGTAAACAGTGCACCTGTCTATGACACTTTTGCACCAATCAGACTGCTAAGCACTGCGTCCCATAACACGATAACAGCTCCCTGATGGTCATCATGCACGACAATTAAACACTTCCATCCACACACTTACATAGTGCAATAGTGTGCTACCCACATAGCAAAGTGCTTTAGTTCCCCACAAGGGTGCAATAAGCACAAAAAGCTTTAATATAATACAATACAACTAGGTTTTCCGTAAATAATACAGAAAATGTTTCAGTTCTAAAATTGAGACTGTGTATTAAACATTACTGAGAATGATGGAAGGGGTAGTGGTCACCAGGGTACCTAAATCATTCCTGCTATGTTCATTTTCTTAGACATATACTCCTCTTTTCCCTCCACATCTCCATCATATTTTACAAATCTACTTTCTTCTTCGCACCCTGTTTGCACTCTCTCCCGTGTGCACTTCCTCACATCTCCTTCACTTCACAACCCTCTAATCACAAAATACACACATTCACCAGGAAGCACTGCATTTTCTTTTACTCTTGTTTCGACAATATTTTCACAGTTGTGTACCTCTTTACTCACATTTGCACACAATTACAACTACAACTGGAATACGTGACTACTGCTCTGTGCGCTCTGCAGAAAGGTCAGGGATTCGAAGATTGTATTCTGAATACCTTTTTGACTCACTCACAGGCACTATCAGAAACTCATGGTGCCTTCAGCTTCATCTAGAGACTCCGCAATAAAAACCTGAAGGTGGCTTAGTTCAATGTATGCGCTGAAAGAGTAACATGCTACATGAAAAATATCCTGGAAATAGCTTACTGAATCTTGCATTACCAAAGAGCGTTAAACATGTGAAAAATAATCAGCAACTAAAACAATGAAATGGATTACCTTAATGTTTTTTACATTCATTGTTCAGAAATCAATCAGTGTTTCTGCCTGTAAAGTTAACGATATGAATATAGGGCACGTTAGGGACCTTTTTCAATTTCTGTTTTTTAATTACTACCGGGTGAGAGACCCAAAAGGACCCAGCTCATCTAAGGTGCTGGTAGCCCACATTTGAGATTTAACGGCCTTAGGGTGGTCTTCCCCCAAACGTTTCGTGTTCTCCCTTCCTGTTTTGGTGAAATTAATTGTTGTTGGCTTTAGCACTCTGTGCAGTATACCAAGGCTAACCACTGCTAAAGTACTTGTGCTCACTCCTTTACGCAGTGGAATATTGGCTGGCACCCAATTGGCACATTTAAATTACTTATAAGTTCCTAGTAAAGTGGTATTACACATATACCCAGGGTATGTAAATTAACTGCTACTAATGGGTTAGCAGCACTTCTTGTGCACTCACTTAAGTAGCCCTTTAAAAGCACGTCTCAAGCCTCTCACTGCAACTTGTGTGCAGTTTTAATCTGCCATTTTGACATGGTGAAATAAATCTTTTGCCAGGCCCAAACCTCCCTTTTTAATACAATATAAATCACCCCTAGGTTAGACCCTAACAGGCTTTATGGCAGGGTGAAGTGTATTTAAAAAGTTGGACAAGTACCTATAAGTTTTACATGTCTTGGTAGTGAAAAACTCCTAAATTGTTTTTTTATTACAGTGAGGCCTACTTCTAAAATTTTTTAACATTGTATTACCTTATTACATTTAATGATTGCAAATGTTTTGATTGGAAGAAGGTAGGAAAGTCTTGTTGACAGTCATATCAATTGTAATTTAAAATCCTCCTTAAAGGTAAAGTCAGAATTTAAGTCACAATTCTGAAAATGTCACATTTACCAAGATGACATTTTCGTGTCCTATTTGGTGCCTGCGGCCTGTATCCTGGGTCATATGACTAGGTGTAGTTGGCCTTTGTGTGTACCTCCCAGAAAATGACACAAAGAGGGACTAGGTGTTGGAAGGAAGGACCATCCTGCCAGGATGAGAGCGGCAGAGCCGTACACAGCCCCACTTACTTTTAACAGGAAATGCCTTAGCACACTCAGAAAGGACATTACACTAGCCTTTTGTCACCGCAGACATCCTGGGATCAGGCCAGAAAGGAAGGAAATTCCAGAACCATCTGTGGGGTATAAAAATAGGACCCTCAGACCCACTCTTCAGTACACTCCCATGGACACTACAGAAGGACTACCCTGCTGTCAGAGAACTACCCTACTGCTTGAGGCCTGCCCTGCTATCTGAGAAGAAGACTGGATCTGATCCCTTCATCCCGGGCTGAGTGACTCCAAGGGTCACCTGGATCACCTCCTGTTCTGAGCTACCGGGACAGAACAAGCGCCAGCCCTGCAACTGCCCAGTTCACCTGCTGCACTGGACCTACCTGAGCCCTGCTGGCCTCGGATGGACTGAGTTCCTGATTCCTAAGAGGTGCCTTTCCAGTCCTGGACCCTTGGCTAGCATCGCAGAGAACGCCTCCTCTCCTAACTGAAGGTTCCATCAAGTCCAACATGAAGCATCAAGAATTCCCGCGAAGCATCACTGCACACCTGCAAGTTTTAGCAGAACTTGTGCCGAGCGATGCGAAGCCCCACAAAGCCTTGATGCTCAACGGAATCTTCATTCAACGCTGAGCAAGGGGAAGCCTGAAAGCTTAATCAGAAACCACGCCAAGCAATGCAAAGCCCCACGAAGCCCCACCACAGAGCTGAAAGCTTCATTGGCACCAACACAGAGCAATGCAAAGTCCCTCAAAGCTTTGCCGCACAGCCTCATCAGAACTGACCAAGGACAATGCAAAACCTTGCAAAGCAACACAGTGCAGACCGTGCACAAAGATACAAGGTAAATCCTCAGTGGGCAAACTTGGTCCTACTCCCAGCCTGCACTCCATCATAGTCAGGCTTAACTTGTGATTTTGTCCCAGTCTAGTGCGACCAGAGACCCGCAGATGGCACTTTATGCCTTTTGGCTCTACTTTTACCTAAACGTTTAAAATTCAATATCACCAGTTCTAGTGAATTTTTCTTGTTTTGGTCTCAAATTATTAAAACATAACCCATTTTCCTAAATTGGTTTGGGATTTTTCTACTGGTGAGTTTTCACTTTATTACTGTTAGTGTGCTTCATACATACTTTACACATTGCCTCTAAGTTAAGCCCGACTGTTCTGTGCCAAGCTAACAGAGGGTTAAGCAAAAATTAATTTAGTTACTTTTGTGGTACACCCTGACAAGGACTGTGGTGGTTGCCCAAGTGGGGCTTCTACCCCCTCAACCAATATTCCGATTTCTTAAACCCTGAAAATAATTTTTTCACTATTAACTGTGGGACATTTTCTTGCATCTCTGGATATGTTGGATGCATAGTTACACATTCCAATTTTTCCTCTACAGCAGCAATAACTGAGATTTCCAGTTGCCAACCACCATTACCAGTTTTGAGTACTACTATTTAGCCTTGCTTCTGTGCCAAGAGTATTCACAAAACCCCTAGCTCCATTAGTGGGTATTTTACACTCTAGAGGTATTCAGGTGTATTTATACCTCAACAACTGGTTAATTGCTTCTCCTTCTCTCCCAAAGGCATTCCAGGACATCAAGGAAGTTTCTAACCTCCTTCTCGATTATGGATTTCTCTGGAATTATGAAAACTCACACCTGCCGCCTTCCCTATCTCTGAAGTTCATTGCAGCTCTGTTTCGCATGGACTTAGGAGAGGTTTTTCTGACTCCCAAGAAGAGGGACAGACTGAGGCTTCACTTGTCAACCCTTCTGGATCTCCCAGATGCTCCAATGAAACTTTGGTTCAGAAGTCAAGGGGATATGGCGTCAAATCTGGCTATTGTCCCTTGGTGTCAGATTCATGTTTATCTTGTTGGGCGTTGCAGATGGTTGTTGCTGGAGCTTTGCATTGGCAGTCATTGAGGGCTGTCATTGCTGTAGATCTTACATTGCAAGTCGTCGCTGGCAGTGGATGTAGCACAAAGAGTCAGGTTCACCGGATCTTTGCTCTAGTGGTCGTCACAGGCAGCAGAGTCTTAGTGCGAATGGGCCTGTTCGTGGTTACCTAAAGCTCAAAACTTCAGGATGTCTTTATTTCTTGAAGAGGAGTGCACTCTGATGTCATCCAAGTGTCCAGGACTTGGGGAGGCACCTCTTGGGGATCAGCGACTCACTCTAGCAGAGGCCGGCAGGGCTCAGGCAGATCCAGCTGCAGGTCCACTGAAGTATACAAAAAAGAGATGGATGGAATGCTTGAATTAATCCCAGCCACCGGTAATTACTTAGGACGCATACCAATCCATTGTTATTTTACACACCACAGCACCTCAGTTTGGATCCAGCTATATGCAAATTAGTCATGACCCTGCTCCAACTGGAACAGTCAAGCCCGAACTGCCAAGCCAGGTCCACCCTGAACTGGAACACAAGCAACCCGGTTTTGCCCTTGTTATGGGGTCATTAAATTATACAAACATGCGATGGGTGGAATGCTTGAAATAACCTAAGCCACTGATAATTACTTGGCCACATCTCAATCCGACAGTTATTTTGCCACCTCAGTTTTGACCCAGGTATATGCAAATCACTCTTGACCCTGCTCCATTGGGGACTGTCCAGCCAAAACTGCCCAGCCTGGTCTTCCCTGAACCAGAACACAAGCAACCCAGGACTAGTTTCGCCCTTATTATTATGGGATCATCAGCCGCGGATTGCAGGTCCAGGCAGGTCTAGTTGCAGTAGGTCACCTGGGCAGTTGCAGGTAGGTCCCTGGAGCTTGTTGTATCCATGTAGCTCAGAAAGAGGTTCAGCCAAGTGACCCTTGGAGTTCCTTAGCCTGTGATGAAGAAAGCAGGACCAGTCTTCCTTCTTAGAAAGCAAGGCAGTCCTCAAGCAGCAGAGCAGTCCTCTGGGGGATAAGGCAGGCCTCAAACACAGGGCAGTCACCTGGGGAACAAGGCAGGAGTCAAGCAGCAAGGCAGTCCGAGGGGGAACAATACAGCCCTTTTTCTGTAATGTCCATCAGGTCCAGAAGTGTATTGAAAAGTGGCTCTAGAGGTCCTATATTTATATCTGGTACCAGCCTTTGGAGAGGGGGGATTCCCTATGCTGCAAAGTTCTTCTCTTCTTCTATCAAGGCTCCAAGAAATATGGGGTGACAAAAGACTAGCGTAAGGTTCCCTCGTGTGTGCCTGAGGCAAGCCTTTGAAAATTAGGGGGGCAGGTAAGAGCCTTATTCAGGCAGGATGTGTCACCGTCTGGCAGGAATACATAAACCCCAACAGCAGAGCTATTCACAGAGGCACAATGGTTAGGACAAAAAAATGGCAATTTTCTAAAAGTGGAATTTTCATAATTGTCACTTTAAAATACAACTCTACCATTAAAGATGATTTAAAATTACAATTCATTTCAGTCTAAACAGAAGATCTGTATCTGATTCCAATCAAAAGTTATCACTTATTAGATGTAATAAGTTAACTCCATGTTAGTCAATGTGAAAGATAAACCTCACAACAGTGAAAAATGACTTTAGGAGTTTTTCACTACCAGGACATGCAAAACGTAAATACAAGGCACCCTGAATCATGAATCCTTAGGTCCTAACGTACGGGTGACATGTATTTGAAAGGAAGGTTTATGCCTGGCAAAAGGTTTATTTTGCCATGTCAAAATGGTAGTTTAACCCCTTCCCCGCCAAGGATGTAGTGGTTACGTCCAGTGGTGCGGCGCTGATGAGCCACAAACTTAACCACTACAACCTGGTACTGGCCATCGAGGGGAAGCGCTAGCGCTCCCCCCGAGGGACGCCCCCCCACCCACCCCAGGCCAGGTCTGGAAGGGGAATCGCTTCCCTTTCCAACCCCGACCATCCCAGTGACGTCTGATGATGTCAGCACACGATCGCGGGCTGACCTCATCAGAGGTCACGTGCAATGAGGCCGGCAGAGGCATGAAAGGAAAGGAAAGGCCTTTCCGATCAGGCAGCAGAAATGCCCACTAGACACCAGGGATTTTTTTAAAGAATTGTCATGAGGGGAGCAGCCCCTTGGGCAGGGGCCGCTCCCCGGGGTGCCAAATTATTTTTAGGTCATTTCTGCCCCCTCCCCTGGGGGGGGGGGGCAGTTGGGCCTAATATAATTAGGCCAATCTTCCCATGGGGGAGGGGCAGAAAACCCCTAGACACCAGGTATAATTTTTTTTTTTTGCTTACTATTTTTTTTATATGTGGGTGGAACCCATCAGCCTAATAGGCACCCGGGATTTTTAAAAATTTTTTTGCAACCTCTTAGGCAAGGGGGGAGGAGGGAGTGGGGGGGGATGGTATTTATTTTGGGCCATTTTTGCTCCCCTTGGGGACAGAGCGGCCAATTTCTATTAGGCCGATCTGCCCCTTGGGGGGCAGAACCCACATAGGCACCAGGGATTGGTGTGTGTGTTTTGTTTTGGGGGGGGCAGCCCCTTGGGCAAGGGTAGCTCCCCATGGCGGCACATTACTGTTGGCCATATTTTGGAAGACCCAAGGGGGCAGAAAGCCCACCAGAGACCAGGGAAGATTTTTTTTTCAAAATAAGAGGGTGGGGGTATGGCCATACCTCCACCCCAAATAAATGGGGCCAAAGTTGTTCTGCCCACTAGTGGGCAGATTGGGCAATTACCCCTGATCCACACCCCCGGGGGGCAGAAAGTCCACTAGATGCTAAGGAATTTTAAAAAAAACAATAGTGGGGTGGTGGCTAACAACCAGTATGGGCCTGGTTGTGCCCTCACCCCAGCTGAAGGGTGTAACAGTCTTTCAGCTCTCCCTCTGCACACTAAAACATCTTATCCTAAGGCAAGCAAGAGGACATTTGATTATTTTGGGTTTTGGTTTTACATTTGGGCCATGGGAACTTGGCTTAATCTCAAAATCGTCCCACTTGGAATGGTGAGGGCTGAACTTTTTGGACTTTGGGACGCTGCCAAGTAGAAAAATCCACAAGACCTAGACACATCTGAAAACTAAACATCTGAGTGAGTCCAGGGTGGTGTGCTTCACATGCACCCGCACCATTTTTTTACCCACAATGACCTGCAAACCTCCAACTTTGCTGGAAATCCCACATTGTTTCGATGGAACCTTCCGGAATCTGCAGGAATCCTCAAAATTCCTACCACCCAGCATTGTCTCATCTACACAGATAAAAATTCTGCTGTACTTGTCAGCCTAAGAATGTTTTTTTTCCAAACTGCCCTTTTGGACCCGCTTTGGTTCCCCCTCAATTTCAACATGTTTTTGTCTCTTCCCTGTCGCAGGCACTTGGGCCACCTACACAAGTGAGGTATCATATTTACCGGGAGACTGAGGGGAACATTGGGTGGTAGGAAATTCGTTCCGGTGCTGTGATCCCACACAGAAATGTGGGAAAAATTAGATTTTTCAGCTACATTTGAGGTTTGCTGAGGATTCTGGGTAAGAAAACATTGGGGGATCCACACAAGTCACACCTCCCTGGACTCCCTCTGGTGTCTAGTTTTAAGAAATGTCTGGGTTTGGCAGGTTTCCCTAAGTGGCTGCTGAGCCCCGGACCAAAAACGCAGGTGCACTCCCCGCAAAAACAGATAGTTTTGTATTTAATAATTTTGATGTGACCAGATAGTGTTTTGGGGCATTTCCTTTCACGGGAACTAGGCCTACCCACACAAGTGAGGTGTCATTTTTATCAGGAGACTTGGGGGAACGCTGGGTGGAAGGAAATTTGTGGCTCCTCTCAGATTCAAGAACTTTCTGTCACCAAAATGTGAGGAAAAAGTGTTACTTTTGGCCAAATTTTGAGGTTTGCAAAGGATTCTGGGTAACAGAACCTGGTGAGCGCCCCACAAGTCACCCCATCCTGGATTCCCACAGGTGTCTAGTTTTAAAAAATGTGCAGGTTTGGTAGGTTTCCCTACGTGCGGGCTGAGCTAGAGGCCAAAATCCACATCTAGGCACTTTGCAAAAATCAGGTCTGTTTTCTTTAGGAAAATGTGATGTGTCCACGTTGTGTTTTGGGGCATTTCCTGTCGCCGGCGCTAGGCTTACCCACACAAGTGAGGTACCATTTTTATAGGGATACGTGAGGGAACACTGTGTGGAAGGAAATTTGTGGCTCCTCTCAGATTCCAGAACTTTCTGTCACCGAAATGAGAGGAAAAAGTGTTTTTTTGGCCAAATTTTGAGGTTTGCAAAGGATTCTGGGTAACAGAACCTGGTGAGAGTGCACAAGTCACCCATCTTGGATTCCTCTAGGTGTTTAGTTTTTAAAAATGGGCAGGTTTGGTAGGTTTCCCTAGATGCCGGCTGAGCTAGAGGCCAAAATCCACAGCTAGGCACTTAGCAAAAAACAGCTTAGATTTCTTTGGGAAAATGTGATGCGTCCATGTTGTGTTTCCTGTTGCAAGCATTAGGCCTACCCACACAACTGAGGTACCATTTTTATCGGGAGACTTGGGGGAACACAGAGTAGCAAAACAAGTGTTATTGCCCCTTGTCTTTCTCTACATTTTTTTCCTTCCAAATGTAAGACAGTGTGTGTTAGAAATGGGGTCTTTGGTTGGTAGTCAGGTTACCCCCTGTCCAAGCAAGGACCCTCACTATAGTCAGGGTAAATGAGAATCACCCCCAGCTAACCCCTGCTTACGTGTTGGTAGCTTGGCACAGGCAGTAGGCTTAACTTCAGAGTGCTAGGTGTAAAGTATTTCTACCAACACACACAGTAACTGTTACAGCGTCCTTTCCTCTGGATCTGCACGTTGCTGAACAAAAGGCCCACCTTCCGGTGTCACCAACTCAGAAAGCTATTATAGCACAGAGTTATGATAAAGCCAGTCAGGGGGAAGGGAATTAGGATAGGGAACAGCAGGGAGAGAGATCTGAAAAGAAAAGGTTAGAACAAATATGCATTTACTCATTCATAGAAATATAAATCATCAATAGACTCTTGACAAAATGAATCTCCAATATCAGATGGAGACCCCTTTTGAAATGAGGGCAAAGCCCCTTCTTTGAATCATGGAACAAGAATAAACTACGACTCAGAACCAAGAGATGGCAAGAGCTTTGGACTATGATCATTATGGAACAAGAATAAACTACGACCTCAGAACCAAGAGATGGCAAGAGCTTTGCACTATGATTATACTCAGAATATCAATCCTGTAACATCTATGCATTCATAACATAAACCTTTGATCATGACCTTGAAAATCTCAAAGAATTAAATATGCTTTTCACATATTATGCTTTCCAAAAAAAACAATGAAAACTATGATTTGCTTATCTCCAAAAATACTTTCACATTCACAACTATAAAGGCCAAAATGTTTTCACCCATTGAACTTGAAGCGCTTTACTTATAATACCAGGAATCGCTTTTACTTGTCTTGCCTAAAGCGCTACGCTCGTTATGCTAAGGGGGCGCTTTACTCATGTGGCCTGAATCACTTTGATTGTTGTGACAAGAGCCTTTTACTCCTGAGGATTGAAGCGCTTTGATTGCTGTGCCAAAAGCGCTTTACACCTATGGACTGAAGCGCTTGAATTGCCGTACCATGAGCACTTTACATCTGTGTACTGAAGCGCTTGAATTGCCGTGCCAAGAGCGCTTTACACCTGTGGACTGAAGTGCTTGAATTGCCGTGCCATGAGCGCTTTACATCTGTGGACTGAAGCGATTGAATTGCCGTGCCAAGAGCGCTTTACACCTGTGGACTGAAGCGCTTGATTTGCAGTGCCAAGAGCATTTACATCTGTGGACTGAAGCGCTTGAATTGCCATGCCTAAAGCACTTTACATCTGTGAACTGAAGCTCTTGAACTGTCGTGCAAAGAGTGCTATACACCTGTGCTCTGAAACACCTTTGATCGTCGCGCCAAGGCCACGATACTCTGGAAACTGAAAACGCTTTGTTTGTTGTGCTAAGGGGCGCTTTACTTCTGGAAGTAAGGACTTCCTCCAAAATTGAAGTCATCAAGGCCTGACCGCTACGAGTACGACCTACTCGTTTTTGAATTCACCATGGAAACAAGGATACTTCGATTGGATGCCACTATGCCATGCAGGAACTCTGCTCTGCTTCAGAGAATCCCCCACGAGGTCTGACTGCATTTAAGTCTTCAAAATAGTGAGCAACGTGCCTGAGTGTGGCTGGGCTTTATAGGCCTGCCACACACCAAGATAGCTGCTGCCTCTAAAAACATGGGAATTGTAGTCCCTTCATGGAATAGCACTGATAAGTGCATCTTGTCCACCAATGTCCTGAACCTGCAGCTCTATGAGCTTTGCCACAGGGCAGATGACGTTGATGGACACCTTTGGAGCAAGAGGGGATGACAAGTGGTGCGCAGAAGCATCGCGGAGCCGCGCGGCGGAGTTTCAGGCGGGATCAGGACCACGCAATGCCTTATTCCTGACAGTAACTCAATGAAAACACAACAAAATGACACAACACAGCTTTAGAAAAATAGGGAATATTTATCTAAACAACACAAGACCAAAACGACAAAAGTCCACAATACACAAGTCAAGTTATCAATTAAAAAGCAGTTTTTAAGTAGTTTTAAACACACACTAACACTGTTAGCGTGAAAATGTACCTTGGGTGCATCAAAAACAACCCTGCACGGGCGAGTGTACGTCAAAAAGGGCTTGTGATGTGTTGATTTCATTCACGACCGAGACCTTGTGTAGTTTCTCCTCTCGTCGGGTCAGGCGTGTCGTTTCTTCTCTCCGCAGGAGAGCGATGCGTTGATCCAGTTAGCACTCTCGGGTCCGGGCAGGCCTTGCGTTGTTTTTACACGCCCAGTGGTACTTGCGTCAGAAATCCTGCCGCACGATGATCTGAAAACCACGCAGCCTGGGTTGCGATCTCACCAGCCTCCGTAAGCAATGCTCTGCGTTGTTTCTCCAGCTCTGTGCATCAATTCTTCGGTCACGTTACAGGCGAGTGATGATTTTTACCCGCGAACCCGGCGGCGCATCGATTCTTCAACCGCAGATCAGAGTTGCGTCGATCTTTAACCCACACGGCACTCTGTGCGTGGATTTCCTCCTCTTAGGCTACCAGCTTCTCCTTTCAGGGTCCCAGGATCTGGATAGGCACCACTTGGCAGAGTAGGAGTCTCTCCAGAGACTCCAGATGCTGGCAGAGAGAAGTCTGTGCTGTCCCTGAGACCTCAAACAACAGGAGGCAAGCTCTAAATCAAGCCCTTGAAGAGTTCCTCTCAAGATAGAAAGCACACAAAGTCCAGTCTTTGCCCTCTTACTCTGGCAGAAGCAGCAACTGCAGGATAGCTCCACAAAGCACAGTCACAGGCAGGGCAGCTCTTCTTCCTCAGCTCTTCAGCTCTTCTCCAGGCAGAGGTTCTTCTTGGTTTCCAGAAGTGTTCTAAAGTCTGTGATTTTGGGTGCCCTTCTTATACCCAATTTCTCCTTGAAGTAGGCCAACTTCAATGTAAAGTCTCTGATGAATGTGAAATCCTGCCTTGCCCAGGCCAGGCTCCAGACACTCACCAGGGGGTTGGAGACTGCATTGTGTGAGGGCAGGCACAGCCCTTTCAGGTGTGGGTCACCACTGCCCCCCCTCCTAATACAGATGGCTCATCAGGATATGCAGGCTACACCCCAGCTCCCTTTGTGTCACTGTCTAGTGTGAGGTGCAACCAGACCAACTGTCAAACTGACCCAGACAGGGAATCCACAAACAGGCAGAGTCACAGCAATGGTATAAGCAAGAAAATGCTCACTTTCTAAAAGTGGCATTTTCAAACACACAATCTCAAGATCTACTTCACTGAAAGATGTATTTTTAAATTGTGAGCTCAGAGTCCCCAAACTCCACATGTCCATCCACTCCCAAAGGGAATCTACACTTTAATCAGATTTAAAGGTAGCCCCCATGTTAACCTATGAGAGGGACAGGCCTTGCAACAGTGAAAAATGAATTTAGCAATATTTCACTGTCAGGACATATAAAACACATTACTATATGTCCTACCTTAACCATACACTGCACCCTGCCCTTGGGCTATCTAGGGCATAGCTTAGGGGTGCCTCACATGTAAGAAAAAGGAAGGTTTAGGTCTGGCAAGTGGGTACACTTGCCAAGTCGGATTTACAGTTAAAACTGCACACACAGACACTGCAGTGGCAGGTGTGAGACATGATTACAGAGCTACTGATGTGGGTGGCACAACCAGTGCTGCAGGCCCACTAGTAGCATTTGATTTACAGGCCCTGGGCACCTCTAGTGCACTGTACTACGGACTTACTAATAAATCAAACATGCCAATCAAGGATAAGCCAATTACATACATATTTTGTAAAGGAACACTTGCATTTTAGCACTGGTTAGCAGTGGGAAAGTGCCCAGATTAACGGAAACAGCAAAATCAGAGTCCAGCACACATCAACAACCTGGGAAACAGAGGCAACAAGTTAAGGGAGACCACGCCAAGGATGAAAAGTAAGGATGAAAAGTCTAACAGTGTGTAAAAAAGATGTCTATTTGAGAAATGCCCTGTAATTCACATGCTAGTATGGGCACCCCAGAATTCAGAGATGTGCAAATAACCACTGCTTCTCAACACCTTATCTTGTGCCCATTTTGGAAATACAAAGTTTTTCTTGATACCTATTTTTCACTCTTTATATTTCAGCAAATGAATTGCTGTATACCCGGTCTAGAATGAAAACCCATTGCAAAGTGCAGCTCATTTATTGGCTCTGGGTACCTAGGGTTCTTGATGAACCTACAAACTCTATATATCCCAACAACCAGAAGAGTCCAGCAAACGTAACGGTATATTGCTTTAAAATATCTGACATCGCAGGAAAAAGTTACAGAGTAAAACGTGGAGAACAATAGCTGTTTTTTTTACCTCAATTTCAATATTTTTAGGGTCGAGCCTGTGTCGCATGCACTTGTGCATGCATTTCGCTTGGGAGATGCTTTAGGAGTTAGAAAAGTACTCGGAGCCCCGTCCATGTCACATCATTGGTCTCTCATTGGTTCGTGGGCTTGCCTGTTAAAATCTGCTTGCTTTCATTAGTGGAAGGCATGCATACGTCATGCCTTTTCTAGTGGTTAGCCCTCCTCGAGTGCAGCGACCAAGTACTGAAAACATACGAGGCTTGCTGTTTTCAATCCGGTTTGTGGACTACTTTTTACTTTTGTTCGCAGCGTGATCTCGCTTGGCAGAAGTCGAGCGTTTTCCATGACATCGAGCCCGTTACATAGTTAATTATACTTTTGCCGGTTCCGTAGATAATTGCACTTTTACAGATAGGTTTCACTACGAGTGAACTGTAGCAGCGCGATCGCGCTCTTTTTTTCAATTTAATGTGGCAAGAAAAGTCTGGTTGGGCGTTTACAACTGCTAATAGCTGTCACTCGGAGAAATGCAAGACCCGTTGCATTGCAAATGCTTGTTTTATTTCAGCTGCTATTGTCTGTAGGAAACCCTTGTAGGATCTACACAAACTATCCCTTGCTAAATTCAGAATTATGTCTACTTTTCAGAAATGTTTAGTTTTCTGGGATCCAGCATTAGTTTCACACCCATTTCTGTCACTAATTGGAAGGACGCTGAAAGTACAAAAAATAGTAAAAATGGGGTGTGTCCCAGTAAAATGCCAAAATTATGTTGACAAATTGGGTTTTCTGATTCAAGTCAGCCTGTTCCTGAAAGCTGGGAAGATTTTAGCACTGCAAACCCTTTGTTGATGCCATTTTCAAGAGAAAAACCACAAGGCTTCTTCTGCAGCCCTTTTTACCATTTAAAAATATATATATATATATATTTTCGCTGTATTTTGGCTAATTTCTTGGTCTCCTTCAGGGGAACCCAGAAAATCTGGTTACCTCTAGAATCCCTAGCATGTTGGAAAAAAGGATGCAAATTTGGCGTGGGTAGCTTATGTGGACAAAATGTTATGAGGGCCTAAGCGCGAACTGCCCCAAACAGCCAAAAAAGGCTTGGCACCTGAGGGGGGAAAGGCCTGGCAGTGAAGGGGTTAAAACTGTACAACACTTTGCAGTGACCGGCCTTAAACATGCTTTAAAAGGCTACTTTAGTAAGTAGAACAATGCAAGCTCCAGGCCCACTAGCGGCATTTCATTTTCAAGCCCTGGGTACACGTAGTACAATTTACTAAGGACTTGCAAGTAAAAATGGGGGTGGGTGGGACTGGTAAAATATTGACCCCCGGAATCTCTCGAAGGCAGAAGGCCGTTTTCACTGCTGGTTTTTAGGTAGTCTACAGGGTTTTTTCCCCTCCTACTGCTGCTTGGGGATAGGCTGGCCACGCATTGTAGCTCACAACACCGCAGGGGCCTGCCCAGGCTGCCTTCCCCTTACAGAGTGACTGGGGTGTATTGTACGTGGCCCTTTCTTGAGTTTTGACACCAAATGAACTAAGCTAAGTCTCCCAGCTCATAAATTAAAGCTAGGCTTCCTAGTTCTCCAGAGTCTCCAATTATGGAGGATGCAGAAGCCACATATTTCGAGGAGAAGGAGGCCTCCTCTTTCATGCCTCTTGATGCAGAGTTCTGTGAGGCAGTGGACCCTTCTATACTGCATGCGTCTCCTTTGCGTTGGCTCCGTTGCAGGAAACTTTGGACCGAATGGCTCAGGCCCACGGACAGTCGCATTATACCTTGTCTGACTAGTCACGTCCTTCTCGTTCAGTGGTTAAGAGCCCCTTAGACCAGGGCATCTATTCGGACGCTTTTAAGCGTCTTAAACAGGACTTCTTTCAATCGCAGCCTCGGCTGCCTGAGCCAGAATCCACTAATCGGTCCATTCAGTCCCCATCTCCCCGGGATGGCGAAGATTCCCAGGGTGATTCTGATGGCAATAATGGCATTCTCCACCTTCGCATCTTTCCTCGAGGGAGATGTCCCAGCCCCCACAAGATAGTCTTGTGTCAGATATGCTAGACCCAGAGGACTTAATCCATTCACATTCTTCAATGTGGTCCACTAGCAAGAAGGATGTTTGTGCCCGTCCTATGTTGGAATGTCCTTGCCTGTCCCTGGAGGGCAAGGTCGCTTTAACACAGGAAATTGAATGAATACCTTCTTGGCAAAATATATACGGGATCCTAAGAAGGGCATTGACCGTTCCTGGTGGTCATGCCAAGATAAACTTTTGGTAGTGACAGAGCCTCTCACAAAAACTCTGGATATAGCAGAGGAGGCCACACTCTCTGGCTCTCATTCAGCTAGATGTTCTTTCCTGATGGGCCTAACACGCATTTCTCCTATTGGGGAATGCCAACTTTGCCCTATCAGTAGAAAAGAGACGGTCACTTCTCAATAAAGTGGATTCAAAGTAAGGTGATCTGGCTTCCTTTGAAGCGGGTCCCACAGGACAAGGGGGATTGTTTGGCAACCCCTTTATTAAGAAATTAGGGACGTTTGTGCAAATGTTCAATTCCCTGGACAAGGCACATGCTTCAATTAAGAAGATATTTTCCTCCAAGGTTTTTGGAGGGGCCGGGCGTGGGAGGGGGCGCTCGTCAGGCCGCTTCTCATCCAACTCCTGCCCATTCATCTCAGTGGCAAGACCCTGTATGATTCAGAAATTTCTACCCCTCTGGCCATTTCCAACGAGCCCAAAGATGCAGGGGTGGTGGTTGTGGCCATCCCCAAAGATCTTCTCAAAGTAAGGACTCTCCATTCTTCCCTTCTAAAAGGGGGAGGATGGTTAGCAATGTTCCAAGACAATTGGAGGGAACTAACGTCCGATGCCTGGGTTCTTCAGACAATCCAGGGCTATCGCCTGGAGTTTGTGGAGACTCCTATTCAGTTAATGGAGTTTCATCTGTTGTTTTTTTCTAAAACACAGGTGTTTTTGATTGACCAAGAGATTGCAGAGCTCCTCGACTAAGGGCTATCGTTTTGTTTTCTCTTCATCCAAACGGTTTTGACAGCAATCTGCTCCTTGTGGAAAAGAGAGATGGGGTCAATGTCCCATGATCAATCTCAGGGACTTCAACAGGTGGTTGGTTTACTGCCACTTTAAGATGGAGGGCATCCATCTTCTATGCGATCTTCTGCGTCCAGGGGACTCGCTAGTTTGACTGGCTATCAAAGGCACTTACCTCACGATCCCAGTTTTCCTGCCTCATCGCAGGTTTCTGCAGTTCATCTGGAACCATGAAGTTTTCGAATTTCTGACCCTTCCTTTTGGTCTATCCTCCTTACCTTGGTGTTTCATCAAGGTCCTCATTACAGAGTCTGAGTTTCTCCGAGGCAGGAGACTCTGCATGATCGTCTACCTGGACGATATCCTTATAATGGAGCAGTGTCTGCACACTCTGCTGCAGCACCTTCAGATGGCAGTGGATTTGCTGGAGAAGCTGGGTTTAGTGATCAACGAGCAGAAGTCGCTACTCAGCCCGCAGCAGAAGCATACCTTACTTCGGTTTGTCATAGATTCCAATTCTTCCACCCTGAGATTACAAAGATCTGTCACAAGCTGCGCAAGACGTTGATGCGTCCCCAGACCTCCCTCAGGAATCTGTCCAAGATTGTGGGGCTACTTGCATCCTCCACTCAGTCAATTTTTCCCGGCCCTCTTCACTACAGGGCTTTTAAACATTTAAAGGTGTGTCACTTACAAAAAGGTCTGTCATACATGGCTCAGGTTCCACTCACAGACAAAGTCAGAGAGGAAGTGCGGTGGTGGCTAAATCACAAGGAGGCCTGGAATGGCAGGGCCATTTTCAGTTCCAGTCCTGATTTGGTGATTGAGTCCAATGCCAGCCTTACCAGGTGGGAAGCCAGCTGTGGAGGGGTTTCCACCGGAGTGAAGTGGTCGTCTGAGGAAAGGTCCTTGCACATAAATTCCCAGGAGCTGTTGACAGGCTCCTTTTCGGTCCAATGCGGGACCAAGGACAGGGTCAAGGGCCTGAAGATAGACAAGTTGTTGACCGTTCGCTATATCAACCGGTGTGGGGGGGTGGCACATTCCAGTTATTTAGTGGAACTAGCGAAACAGTTCTTTAACTACTGTCTTCAGTGGGAAATTTCAGTGACAGCAGAGTACCTTCCGGGATGTTCCAGCGAGGTAGTCGACTGACACTCCCAGCATCTACAACATACTAGCGTTTGGAAACTTCACCCGGAAGTATTCAAGATGGTTCAAAGGAGTTGAGGTCCTTTTTTGGTGGACATGTTTGCCTCTCGCCTCAATGCTCACCTAAGTCGGTTCTTCAGTTGGAAGCTTGATATGCATGCGCCGGCAACAGATGCTTTCCTGCAACACTGGAGTGTGGAAGCTGGTTACGCCTTCTTGCCGTTTGCAATGTGGACAAGACTAATGGTACAAATACGCAGGCAGAGAGCGTCGTTGGTGGGGATCTTGCCCCTATGAAGCTCTCAAGCTTGGTTTCCAGTGATGATGGAACTTTCTTGGGATTCTCCAGTCTGACTGCTCCGGAGACACAACATTCTTAGAGATCGTCTATGGAACTTTCACTGCCTGATTCTCCAAGGGCAGATACCGCTTATGGCAAGGAGGAGTACCAGAGTCGGTGGAAGATGAAAGGACCTTCGGAGGCAGCCCAGGGCTTCTCTCCAGAACTTGAGCGACTGGAATAAATAAGAGATACAAGTCCACTTGGGGGTGGAGGATATGTTGGTGTTTTCAAAGGGGCATTAATCCCTTGGATTCCAGCATCGTTCATATACTGAATTTTCTGTCCTCTCTGGTGGTGGAAGGGATAGCTTACAGGTTGGTAAATACCTTTCAGTTGACTATATCCGCAGGACACCTGCCCATTGACGGGCTTCCAGTGAGGATACACCCTTTGGTGAGGAAGATAACGAGAGAAGCACACTTATCAATTCTGCCCAAACCTGGTTCCTTCAATTATTCCAATTTTGTCCTCAGAATAAATACCTATCCAGGAAGCAATTATCTGGCAAACTAGCAAGGTTATTGTGTTTGGTCTCTTGCCGCAGGGTATCGGAAGTCAGAGCTTTGGACATTTCAGGCAGGGTCTTTACCCCTGAGGGAGTTGTGTTTTATATTTCTACAAGGACCAGGTGTCATTCCTGGTTGGTTTCCTACCTTTTTTTCATCAGATACCGAAATTATGTGTTGATAGATGTCTCCAGGCTTCTGAGGCCGCTACGGAGGAGGTCAGGCCAGATCGGGAGCAACAACTGTTCACTGCTCTACATAAACTATACAAGGCGGTCTCGTCCCCCACCACTGCACATTGGGTGAGGGACATTCTGCAGGAGGCTGGCATTGACACCTCAGTTTTCGGAGCACATTCTGCAAGAGGTGTTGTGGCTTCCAAGGCCTTTGCTTTAGGAGCCCGTCTGTAGGATATCCTGAATGCGGCTGACTGGTCTTCAGATTCGACATTCAAGACATTTTATTTTAGGCTGGCGATTTACATGGCCTCCATGGTGGTGGACAAGCTTTGAACTGGCATAATCCAAGCCTCTGGTCCTGACATAGTATTAAATTTCATAGTTAACGTAACAGAAAGTTTCAATTCTAATAAGGACACAGAGGCGAGGATTATTCCCTCCTGTATAAGGAGTTTGTTTTTCTGTTATACACCCTTCCTCTTTTTTTCAGTTCGGCGAATTTCAGTGGTGTGGGAGAATCTTCCGTTAGGTATAAGTAACTAGCTTCTTTTAATCATTTATTACTTGTGAAGTGTCATTGTTCCTCTATACCACTAATGGTTATAGTTTCTGATATCACGTAATGATGTTCTTTGGATACGACTGGTATGTGCCAAAGTTTATGGTTTCTTTCTGTAGCATGAGAATCACTAGTGTCTTTTTTCTGCAGGTAATGAGGCTTCTAAGCAGGACTGATGGGACGATTGTTTCTTTGTCACGGTTCCTGTCGCACGAAGAAAGAGGGCATATGGAAAAAATCATGGGACTATATTCTGGAGACTGAGTTATGATTGGTTCTTTCTGTTGTTGCTTCCCCTAGGTTTATGGGAAAGGTAGTTTATATATAAAAATGGCTGCTGTTCAAATAAAGAGGGAAGAAAGAAGGCAAAATCCTCGCCTTCATGTCCTTAATAGAATTGAAACTTTCTGTTACGTTAGCCAAGAAATTTAATTCTTTTACATTTACAGAACATTTAAAAAAAAATTTTTTTTGACATTGCTTCTTTATGTGTATATATATATATATATATACCTTGTAAACCTGTTAATATTATTTAATATTCTAAACAGTTATGGATCTGCTAAGTAGGCACATGTACTCCTCCCAGGGGTCCACAGACCACAATTAAGAACCATTGTAGTAAACATTTTAACTGTTGCAAATGTACAATTTGGTGTTTGTGACTGTTAAAATGCTTTTTTTAATGTACTAATCGCATTTTAAGAGTTGACATTTTTTTCAGATCCTAATTTGGGATTGCAAATGAATTCCGATTTAGTATCTGGAAGGAGCGTATTTTAGAGACCTAAATTTGGTTGCAAAATATAGACATAAAAACAACATCTCAACTCAATGGACGTGGTAACCCTTTCGCAAAGGGCAAAGGATCACCTTGCGACTCCATTCCCTTTGTGAATGTCGAAAAAAATGTTTAAGAGGAACACAATTTTGCGAACAGATATTTGTAAATATGGCCCTTTGTACGATAGGCAGTCCTCAGAAAACAGTATCATGAGAATATATTGCAGATGTACCTATTAGGAGGAATGCTTGTTTTCACAGAATAATTCCTTGTGTACAGTTTTTAAAGTGTTTTAACCGCCATTCCTAAGGCCATCTTGAAAATCAAAAAAGTTTCTAAGCACACTGCAGTTTAGTGGTGAGATATTTGGCATAGTTTCCTCTATCATGAAGAGAGTTCAGAATGACTGTGGATATCATCAGTAAGAGAGCATCTTGTGCCACTGAGATTTATCATGGAGATTCAATGTTATTATCATGCAGAGATCCCAGAGACAGTCAATGTATTATCATGAAAAAAGCAGTCACCAGGGCCGTCGGGCCAGCTTACCTGGACCAGCCACGCAGCACCATTTTGCGATGAACAGCATAGCAAACGTGATCACAGAGACTTTCAAAATGGTGATTAGAAGGTGAGTCACTAAATTGCGAGGAGTGGCTGGACACAGCACCATGGTACTCCTGGTGCAGAGGGCCCTAACATGAGCACCAATGAACACCAGAGGGCCTGCGGGTAGATCGATAGCACTGTGGCCTATACACAACAAATCCACTAGGACGGGCAATCTCCAGCACACATGTCTTTTGGTGTGTGTGGCATGGCACTACTCGAAGGGGCTGAGCTGCAGCCAGGCCCTGTGCCCGACCCTGCGAGTGACAAACCTCCGCTCTGCATGGCTGGGGTGGGGTTGGCGGCAGGGCCCAGCGTATGATCAACCCATGAAGATGATCACCCCACACAGATGACCAACTTAAAGAGGCGACAAATCTGCTATGGACCAACATGCAACATTTTTCTCCTTTATAAAGTGTATTTCTTTTTTTTTTTTTACAGTTCTGTAATACACCTGCAGTACCACAGCTCAAGCGTCAACTGCAGTACAGTGAGATCAGACAAGATTCACTTATTGAATCCTCATTTGGTGGCCGCACTGGGTCCTGAGGGAGTATCGCAGGATCTGAGGCACAAACACGATTTTTTAACTTTTTGACCCTGTGGGACAACCTTCTATGCTGTGGTTGCCCTATAATGCACTTTTAAGACTTATCAAAGTTCAAACACATCACTCTATGCTAATCACTCTGTCATGGCTACCACTTGAATCATGTAGTAACTAAATTACTGCATCTCCTACAAAGCACTCTATCTGAAAACTCAAGCATCCAGTTATTACTATCAGCGTTTCCAATGCTGGCACACATTTAAAAGGCATCCGGTATTGGAAAGTCAATAGTGACAGCAACGATGAAGCAGATGAGAGGCAACAGAAGAGAGGGAATATGGAAAAAGGGGCCACAACAAGGCACAGCAAAGTGCTGCATTGAAGCACCCAGGGCACCATCAAAGCTGTTATCTGGCACCTGTCTCACCACTGATCAGCACAGGGAGGGAATGTGGGAGGCGGGGCAGAGTTTGTTCAAGACTATGGGACAACATTCAGGGCATCACCAAGTCCAGAAACCGCTTCCAGGAGCAATGCAGAGGAGTAGTGGGATGGGGGGAACAAGGGAGGAAGGTTCTGGGAGCAGGGCAAGACCGTGAGGAGTGCACTTTCAGCAGAGGAAGAAGCAGGACATGCACTCCCTTGCAGTGTTGAATTCCAATTGAATTAGAAAAAAAAGAAAAGTAGTTCCATGATCTAAGCAGAGGAAGGCTACAGCTCATCCAATCAAAAGCCAGGCTAACGAAGAAATGCTGCAGGGCCGGGCAAGACAGGAATAGAGAGAAAATCCATCAAATAAAAAGCAGGCACCAAGATAGTCAAGAATGCCATTCGATCATCATCAACTTTACGAAGTACTGTGTACAAAGCTGTCTGCGGCAAATAGCTGAACCTAGTTGTAGCAGTCCTCAACAATGGAAACTATAAAGCCAAGGCGTGTCCTGGGTTCCCTTTTAATTTCTCGGCTTCAAGCTGTTTACTTCGAGGTTGCTAATAGATGTGGAGACCTGCACAGGTAAGCAGATTTCCGTTAAGGCCAATATAGACTGCCCCTTGTAAGCAAATTTATTAAAATTATGCAGCATTAAAAGGATCGTTGTATTAATTCACTTCAATACCATATTGCCCTCACAGTTTATTCACCCGCCAGCATAGCGTTTCCCATCTCTACCAACCAAACACAAAGTTTGCAGTGCAGCAGGAGGGAGACAGGATTAAGGGGGACCCCAGATAAGAAAACAAAATGAGTGAAGCATTTGCCACTGCAGATTTCTGCAACACAGGCGTAGGGAAATCCCCAGTTGTAAATCAAATTCAAGTGGTAGGAAGTGGATGCTTCAATGTGTTATTTGCCTTGAAACTCTGAGAATCACACAAACATTTATTTTCGCGGAAGGGAAAGGGAACGGATCGCCTCCAGACTTTGAGAACACAGAGGAATAGCTTTCACCATAAGAAAAATAATTCCCACGTAGGGAAAAGAATGAGCATTTGCAAGGGGATTCCATTCCCCCTGTACAGAACTCAACATTATATAGAAATATAAAGAGCGAGAGTAAGAAGCTGAGGGACCTGTCACATAACATTCCCAGTGGTATGCCTGGAAATTTGCACTGAACACAGCTTTCCATGTATAATGCTGGGAATGTTGGTGATTAGGAAAAAAAACAGAAAAGCATCTTAAAGTGGAGATATAAATAATCGCCCAAGCTTTCAATTTTTTTGCAATAAGGTCCTATGGAGTTTAAGATGTGCTTTTATTACATATATCACTATAAGGCACATCGTCCCTCATTACAACCCTGGCAGGTAAATCCCGCTTGCCACCATGCAGAAGACCGCAAACATACCGCTGCGGCCGTGGAATTCTGCTACAGGTATTACGACCCACAGCTCGGAATCTGCCACAATACAGACACCCACACAAGTGCACCACACCAAAGGTCAGTGATAAACTGGCGATAACAAAACCGACACCGTCACTCCAACAAGAATACGCCCACACTATCACGACCCACGAATCATCGCGGCGCTCTATCAACCGCAGTAAACCACTGGCGGTACACACCGCCGCACTCAAAATACACACACATTTACAAAACACAACCACATTGGACAATTCAAAATACACACACCTGATACACATACACACACCACTCCCACACACCCAATCCAATTTAAGACACACACCCACATTACCCACAAACCCTTACTACCAGAAATTTGAAAGAGGGCCATAGAGAGACACTACCAAAAACAACACCAGCATTCACAGACACACAACATCCACGCACCTCAAACACACACCAACACATCCCCTCAGACATCACCTCACACATCACCCACACTACCTTGGGATCAGGGAGGACTTGAAGTCCATTAACACCACCCTGGTCCCCATTGCAGGGGTGCTGGCAGACCTTCTCAACACCAGGAGGGACACAGTGGCACAACAAGGGGCCCCTTGACACTAGCCTCGACGATGAACAACCCTCCACCTCCACCGGCGCTAGTGGACAGGAGGCACCGTCACAGGAACTTCAGGACACCAGCACCCCACCCCCTGCAGATGGAGAACCACCCCGCAAATGGTCCCTGAGATCCAGGAACAAGACAGAGAACATTGCCAAGACCCCCACCAGGAAATGATACCCCCCTGAATGTCACCCTTCTGTCCCACTATATCACCCTGTCCATCCTTAAACTGCCATTGCTCCACTGCCTATGCCCCTTTGGACAATGCACCTGTGAAACAAATAGACTGGAGTCTGCCATGGACATTCCTCCACCATCACCCCGGCCCATTTTACAGCCCCCTCCACTTATTTGGACAGGAATAAACACACTTCAATCACAAAACAATCTGGAGTGAGTCTGTGCTTTCACAAATGTGTAATTGCAATAACTATGGAATATAGCAATGTCAATGTACTTGTTCACATACCAATGTAACACAGCTGTATGCCAGGAGTAAACAGAGCAGAGGGCACAAAGTGCGACCCAGATCTGTGAAATGGAAAGTCAAATTGACAAGTCAGGGTCCATACCCTGAGTGAAAATGACAGACTTATGCTAGCTCAAACAACAGTATGAGATGTGGGAAGCAGTTACATCTTCTTACCTGTGTCTCACTGGAAGTATTGCATGATGATCTTGTTTCAGTTGTTGATATCCTCTTCTTCTGCCTCCTCTTCTTCACTGTCCACAGGCTCCACAGCTGTCACAAGACCACCATCTGGCCCATCCTCCTGCAGAAAAGGCACCTGCAGTCGCAAAGCCAGGTTGTGCAGCATACAGCAGGCCACGATTATCTGGCACACCTTCTTCGGTGAGTAGTATAGGGCGCCACCTGTCAGATGGAGGCACCGGAATCTGGCCTTCAGGATGCCGAAGGTGCATTCTATCACCCTCCTAGTTCGCCCATGTGCCTCATTGTAGTGTTCCTCTGCCCTTGTCCTGGGATTCCTCACTAGGGTCAGTAGCCATGACAGGTTGGGTAACCAGAGTCACCTGCAAATGTCGATGGATATCTGTTAGACACACACTAACCCTTAGGGACAGCCCCATACCCAGACACCTATGTCAACTCTATTGGGACCTTGCCCTCACCTATTAGCCACACACTGTGCCTCTGGAGTTCCCCCATCACATAAGGGATGCTGCTATTCCTAAAAATGTAAGCGTCATGCACATAGCCAGG
This sequence comes from Pleurodeles waltl, assembly GCF_031143425.1. Taxonomy (NCBI): domain Eukaryota; kingdom Metazoa; phylum Chordata; class Amphibia; order Caudata; family Salamandridae; genus Pleurodeles; species Pleurodeles waltl. The sequence continues at coordinate 906,239,514 of NC_090443.1, forward strand.
ATACTTGGCATTGACATGGGAGATGTACTGGTCTGCCAAACACCATCTGCACATTCATCGAATGGTAGCTGTTCCGGTTTCTATACACCTGTTCATTCCTGCGGGGGGTACAAATGCCACATGTGTCCCATCAATGGCACCAATGATGTTGGGGATATGTCCCAGGACATAGAAGTCACCTTTCACTGTGGGCAAATCCTCCACCTGAGGGAAAACGATGTAGCTGCGCATGTGTTTCAGCAGGGCAGACAAGACTCTGGACAACACGTTAGAGAACATTGTCTGGGACATCCCTGATGCCATGGCCACTGTTGTTTGAAAAGACCCACTGGCCAGGAAATGGAGTACAGACAGTACCTGCACTAGAGTGGGGATTCCTGTGGGATGGCAGATAGAAAAAATCAGGTCTGGCTCCAACTGGGCACACAGTTCCTGGATTGTTGCACGATCAAGTCTGTATGTGACTAGGATATGTCTCTCTTCCACTGTCGACAGGTCCACCAGGGGTCTGTACACCGGAGGATGCTGCCATCTCATCACCTGCCCCAGCAGACGTGCCCTGTGGAGGAGAACAGCGAGAAGAGAGTCATCCAACACTGAGGTATCACAATTTGTTATTTACAAAAACGTTATTAATCCGCAATGTCTATATCTGTCTATATTCCCGGCCCAGATAGGTGTGATGCAGTTAACATTCTTCCCATGTGAAATGGCAGCTGCCTGACCTGTAAGGTGGGACAAGGGGATATGAGGTAACTGTGCTGGCGTTGTACGCCGTCGTGGTGGGTAGTCGAAGACTGCGGCGCAATTCTGCATTGGTTAACATTGGGCCCTATCGGTCCCAGAAGCCAATGATGATGTACGCCGGCGGTGAAGGTACGCACCGCCGCGGACGTGACTGCCATTTTCTGTCTGTTCCCTCACTTGATACCTGACCTTCAACAGGAGAGGACCTACACTGCAAGTGCTGCTGTGACCTGTGGCTGGAAGTGACGATGGCTACAGTGTCTGGGGAAAGGGCCCCTGCCTTCACTTCGGAGGAGTTAGAGAAACTAGTGGATGGGGTCCTCCTCCAGTACATGCAACTGTACCGTCCTCCAGACAAACAGGTGAGTATGCTGCATGGGCAATGCCTGTTTTGAGTGGTGTGGATGGAAGATACATGGGGGGGGGGGCTGAGGCCTGCATGTGCGGATGGTGAGTGTATGTGCGTCAGGGCATGGGTGGGAACTGGTGGGCAATGAGTATGGCGGTCCGGACGGGTAAGTAATTTCCTTCTCCCCTGTACCATTCCTCTAGGTCAGCGCCCACCAGAAGAAGGGTATTTGTCGTGCCATCGCCAAGGACGTCCGGACCCTGGGGGTCTACCACAAATGGAGCTACCACTGCCATAAAAGATGGGAGGACCTCCACCGCTGGAGCAAGAAGACAGGGATGGCCTCCCAACGTGGGAGGGGTGCCTGTCGCACCATGACCCTCCCTGATGTTCAGGATCCTGGCGGTGGCCTATACAGAGTTGAATGGGCGCTTGAGGGCATCACAGCAGCCACAAGGGGGTGAGTACACTCTCATTCAGCTGATTCTGCGTGCATTACGAGGTGTCTGAGTGGGGGAGGTGGACAGTGGGTTCCCCTAGGCCAGGGCGAACTTGGTAGGCAAGGTCCCTTGTGACGCAGGCTATGTGGCACCCCAACCCCACCAGTGGTAAGAGCCATCTACACCTAGTCAGGCTCCTGTGACTTCCAGGTGTGCAGCAATTGGTCTTAGGCCTCATACCCCATGGTCAGCTGAAATTTCTAGGAACTGCCAGTGCATGGCGTAGTGCACAGGGCTGCTCCATGTGTGTTGTGTCCACCAACGGAAGTGGTGTTGCATGCACTCAGCATGTCTTTCTTGTGTCTCCCCCCCCCCTTTTTGTGGTCTCCCTGTTCTTGCGTGCAATAGCATCATCAGGCGGAAGAGCACTGGCGCCGGAGAAGGAGGGAGCTGCAACCCACTTGGCCCTGGAGGGTGAAGCAACTGAGTCTGAAGCCACCAGTGGGACGGAGGGTGAGGGTAGCTTCACGGTGGGTACAGGAGCAGACAGCAGTGACAGCGACTCCTCCTCTGATGGGAGCTCCCTTGCGGGGGTGGGCACCTCTGTGCCCACCGCATCAACAGGTACAGCCGCCACCCCCCATACCAGCTCTGCCCTACCAGCAGCCCCTCAGCGTGTGTCCTGTGCCCGCTCACCCAGGAGGGTGGGCATCTCCTTTGCCTCAGGCACCTTAGGCCCTGCCCCAGTCAGCGCTGCTGCCCTCAGTGAGGAGACTATTGACCTCCTGAGATCCCTCACTGTTGGGTAATCTACCATTGTGAATGTCTTCCAGGGTGTAGAGAGGCATTTGCAACAAACAAATGCATACCTGGAGGGTATTCATTCTGGGCAGGCACCCAACAGAGAGCATTTCAGGCTCTAGCCTCAGCACTGATGGCAGCCATTGTCCCTGTGTCCAGCCTCCCCCTCCAACTTCCTCCACCCAGACCCAATCCCCTGTACCTCAGCCTATCCCAAGCACACCATCAGACCAGCATGCACACACATCAACACACAAGTGGACATGGCAAACATAAGCACCACACATCCCACAGGCACTCACACAAGCACCATCCCCATGCAGACACAGCAACACCCACTGCCTCCACTGTGTCCCCCTTCTCCACGTCCTCCTTCTCCGTCCCTGTCTCGTCTCCACTCACACCTGCATGCACTACATCCTCAGCCACTACCTCCGTCACCAGCACGCCCATCTCCATACACCGCTCATGTGCACGCACCGCCCCCACTACCATTCACACATCCCCAGTGTCCTCTCCCAGTGTGTCAGTGAGCCCTCCTCCCAAAGTACACAAACGCATGCACACACCCACCCAACAGCCTTCCACCTCACAACAGCCTCCGCCCCATGCACCTTCACCCAAATTCAGCAGACGTACACCTCCTACAACCACTACCTCTACCTCCACTCCCAAAACCCCTCCATCTTCCCGTACCAGTGTGTCTAAAAAACTCTTCCTGGCTAACATTGACCTCTTCCCTACACCTCCCCCCCCCGTCCTTCCCCTAGGGCCAGGCTTTCCAGGTCCCAGCCCAGCACCTCAGCCACCACACCCCAGGCACAGTGGTGCCAGCAACTGCGGGGTCATCGACTGTGCCACCCATCAGGGCTGCCAGTGTGCCACGTAGCGAGGGCAAGGACATTCCGCCCCCTGCCAAGGTGAAAAAGGTGCCCACATCCCGGAGGGAGAAGCCGAAACCACCAGCCACCAAGGGCTCAGCAAAAACAAAAGGGGATAGTGGCAAGACAACTGCTGCACCATCAAAGGTGGAGAAGGGCTAAAAGCAGAAGAGCAGGTCAGGAGAGGGCATGGTGGCACTGACTGAGGGACCAGTGTCACACCTTCTGTCCACGACCACGCCAACCTGTATGGCCCCGCCACCTGCACCGCCACCTGCACCATCCCCGGCACGTCTACAGCCTCAGCGACAGTCCCCAGCCTCTTCCCCAGTGGGCAGCCGTCCGAGGCTGCAGGAGACATCCTGCTTTGTCCCTCAGCAGGTGCTGACCCATGCACCGCTGCAAGTACCGCCGCCACAGACACCGCCACAAGCACCGCCGCCACAGACACCGCCACAAGCACCGCCGCCACAGACACCGCCGCAAGCACCGCCGCCACAGACACCGCCGCAAGCACCGCCACCGGCCCCACGGCGTCCTCGGACCCTGGCACCACCGCTGACATGGCTACCATCCCATGTTCAGTCGTCTGAGGCTGGAGGTGAGTTCCTGGACCCTGGGCAGCTTCCACGAGGCAGGACTTCCATCACTGTTTGCACCTGCATGTGGAATGCGAAGCCGCAGCAGTGTGGGGTATGTCACTGCCTCCATGGCGTATCATGCTACCTGAACCTCGCCAATCTCGTAGCACGCACACCCAGGTGAGGCAATTGTACCGGTCACACTGCACGTGGAGCACTCTGGGCACCATGCCCCCTCCAGAACCAGTGGAGTATCACATCCAGGAGAAGTGTGGCTCAATGGTTAGAGCGGCAGACCCTGAAGCAAAGATCTGGCTCAAGACCAGGGTTCAAGTCCCGCTTCGGCAGGTCTTGGGCTCAATTCCCCTTGACCAGATAATTCTCGCCTCGGTGCCTAATCTAATTCATGGGTCCCACTCTGCAACTCTGGGCAATAGCTTGCTTAATCTCCACAACGGCCCCAACAGCGCTTGGATGCCTGGCTTCACCCTGGGGGTGCTCAGGAGTGGGCGCCTCACAGGGAAAAGCCAGGAGGGGTTCCATAGCGGTATGAGTACAGCGCCTTGAGACCCTAACGGGTGAGTAGTGCGCTATACAAGTGCTAATTTACATCCACTACATCAGTCCTTGGCAGGATGAAGCACTCTGGGCACCATGCCCCCCTCCAGAACCAGTGGAGTATCACATCCAATACCTCAGTCCTTGGCAGGATGAAGCACTCTGGGCACCAGGCCCCCTTCAGAACCAGTGGAGACTGTTATCCACTTGAGAGACTGTGGCTTTGCACTCCCCAGGATAAAGCAGTGGGCAAACCACCCACAGGAGAGACTTGAGAGACTGTGGCTTTGCACTCCGCAGGATAGAGCAGTGGGCAAACCACCCACTGGAGAGAGTTGAGAGACAGGGCTTTGCACTCACCAGGATAGAGCAGTGGGCAAACCACCCATTGGAGAGACTTGAGAGACTGTGGCTTTGCACTCCCCAGGATAGAGCAGTGGGCAAACCACCTACTGGAGAGACTTGAGAGACTGTGTGGCTTTGCACTCCCCAGGATACAGCAATGGCCATGGAGCCTTCTCATATAGCAGTAGCGACATGCGTTCATCAGGCTGAGGTGCCCCCCCTCCACCTGGGTGCCTGTGCATTTTCGAACTGATGCCCCAGCAGTGTTCTCTCCGTTTTTAATCAGGTATCATGTGTGGGCTTCGCCCATGCATTTTGGGCCCAGTGGTCCACAGACAATGATTGGTACACTATCCGGACTTGTGTAGTTGCTGTACATATTTGTATATACTGAATTTTGACTTTTGACTAATGGATTTTTCATGATTACAATCATTACAATAATTTCCTTTTGTCCTTGCGTTCTTCCAGGGAGTGGGGGGGGGGGGGTGTATATGTAATGTTGATGCATGTATTTGTGTGTATGTTGTGTGTGAGGGTGGGGGTGTTGCATGTTGCGTGTGTGTCACTCTCTTTCCTCCCCCCCTCCCCTGTGTTGTAGGTGCAGTACTCACCGTAGTCGCCACCGTTCGTACTCCTGGTAGAAGAGGAGGTAAACCAACATAGGTAACACCTGAAGTTCGGGCTCCATGGCGTCCTGGTTCCTTGTTGGGTGTCGAGAGGTGAGTGGTTTCCCTTCTGTGTACTGTTTCCGCCGCGCTTTTGATAGCATTGGTTCCGCCCCGGAAAAGTTGGCGGATAGGCGTCTTGAAATACGGTGGGCGGTACTTTGTCTTCCGCCTGTCTGTTGGCGGTTACAGCCACGGTGTTTGTTTCTACCGCCGTGGCAGTCGGAGTGTTAAAGTGGCTGTCTATGTTGGCGGTTTCCGCCACAGTCGTATTCCCATTTTTTTTTTCGCCAGCCTATTTGCGGTATTACCACGGCTTTAACACCGACCGCCAGGGTTGTAATGAGGGCCATAGACAACAAAACAAACTAAATTATATAAAGCAATATGATTCTAACATCAAACACTAAACAATTAATTGATCAAAGGTATTATACTTCTGACAGCTTTTACAGATGACAAATTCCAGTACTGCTGACCAAAAGCTGTTTAAGTGATCTGGCCCAAGGGGTTTTCACAGAACATACAAATACCTGGTCAATTACTCCCTCATCAAACCAAGGTCAATGGGAGTCTTGTGGAGCGACTGTCATTGACCCGAGTTTGATCTGTGCCTGTCGAAGGTCAAGTCACACAAGTGGGGTACCATTTTTATTGGGACAAGTGGGGGAATGCTGGATGGTAGGATTTTTGTGGATTCCTGCTGATTTTGGAAGTTTACATCACAGAAATGCAGGGAAAATCTGCAGCTTTCAGTCAAAGATTGTGGTCTGGAGGGCACTGTGGGAAAGAAAACTTTGTGGGATCCAAGCAAGGCATATCACCATGGACGTTTTGTTTTCAGAAATTTCTGGGTTTGGTAGCTTTCCCCAGTTGGCAGCAGACTTGTGCCTGGAAAGTGCAGCCATTCAGTATAGAAATAGAATGATATTGGTTCTTAGCCCAACTGTGCTACACATATTTATATACAAAAAAACTCAAAATCAAAATTTCCCTTCTTACCAAAAAGATTTGGGCCTGGGAGTAGTAGGGAGTAATAGCCCATTGATGGTGGGGTCCATTTCCCCTCTCCAAATATAATCACTGGTGGTCTAGTGGGCTTTCTAACCCCATCCCCACCGAGATAGATTGGAGGAAAACACCTCCAATATGCTCCCAACTGGGGGAAGAGGCAGAAAGACTTCTGGGGGTTATATGGGCGAGTGGGCGGTAGGCTCAATACCTGGGTGAATCACACCCACCCATTTGTGGCCCTTTTAAAAAATCCCTGGTGTCTAGTGCACTTTCTACCCCTCTCCCCCATTCCTCCTTCCTGTCCCTGAGGGAATAGATTGGAGGTTAGAAGGAGGGGCAGAAAGACTTTTGGGCCCGGAGGAGGGTGGGGAGCACTAGCCCATTGGGAGTTGTCAGGTCCCTCTAAAAAAAAGTCCCTGGAGAATAGTGGAGTGGATCACTGCTTGGGGAATCACCCTTCTGTGGCAATCCTCAAGCAGGAATCCATTAGTGAATGGTACCGTTGGAAAGGAGAGATTCACCACTTTTCAATGATACTTCTTCTGTCTGAAATGGTGCTTGGGGGACTGAGATATACCCTCCAACACCGATGTAGTGAAAGTGAAATGAGCCGGTCAGCTCATTTCATTTTTGTTTTTTCTGAAATTACACTTGTGCACACGAACTGATCGTCATTTCAAAGAAAAAAACAAAATAACCTTAGGAGCTGGAGAAGCTCTTCCCCAGCTCCTGAGGCTAAAATAAAAAAAAGGAAATTCGTCTGGTGCGAGCACCAGAGGGATTTCCTGCATTAGGTGCAAGGATGGCATGCACTTGTGCGGAGAATGGCACTGAGCCATCTTCCAGACACAAGTGGTTAATGAAGAGAAGACAAAGCTTAAACCACTTGGGGCAATTACGGGCAAGGTGTTCAGCTTTGGAGGCCGTTTATCACATCAGAGATACATTATTCTTCTCATCATTGAAAAAGGGGCTGAGCCTAATTATTTCTTTTAGTCATATAGTCCAAGTGTAACAAGCGTTTTAACCCCCCAAGGTCCTGTCAAATAGAATGGAAAGATATTGGTAAGACAGATTTCCCAGATTCCGTAGTCACTGATATTTAATAATAAACTGACTGTTCCCAAACATTTGAGGTTAACGGACTGCCAACTACCCTGGCTACAAAGGACAATATGGCAACTGAACCAGTGGATAAGAAAGTACAAGGGTCAGCACAAGATAGAAATTGACACAAATTAGCCTCAAAGATTGAGATCCCCTTTTTTCTCCTGAGGTCAACAAATGTCTGTTTCATGGACGGAACCTATGTTGGGGGATCTAGGGACTGGGATTGCCCAAGCAGATAAATCTCAACATGCTTCCTCAACTTTGCCCCTGCCTCCCATCCAAGGCATGACTATGCAGAAGCAAAGGCAATTCTAGATGGTGTGGTGGCATTTACTTTAGATGGTGAATCACCAGTGATGTAGCGGAACTTTTTGTACTGCCCCTGACAAAAGCTAAACCTTTCAACTTATGCATTTTGTTAATCAAAGTACTAATAGTTTAGTTTTGTTACTCAAAGTACTAATAGTTTTGTTGTAAAGTGGTACACTGAAAGTCACATTAATGTGTATTCACTGTAGGATGGATTATTGAAAAGCATGTGTTATAGCCTTTAAATTTCATGCCTAAATTAAATCATTTCAATGCTGTTGTTCATCATGTTAATTAATAGTGTGTACTAAAAACGACAAGAAAATTCGAGGGAGAAATATTTAAAATGTTACATGCAAAAATTGAAGTTTGTACTTTTGTGCCATAGTTGCATGAATGGTTTAACAGAGTTGTTTTATTTTAAACCTACTGTAACATGAACACTGATAAAGCTTATCAATGTTGAATTCATATTTTGGAATGCTAAATGTGCCTTAATTGCATAATTGAATGCGCTGTTTTGATTCCCTTTGCTTAGTCTAAGTGAAGCCTGCAAGGCACTGTTTCCTGACTGTGCATATAATGTTTAGTCATTCTTGCTAACGTGAACTTTCCTTTCAGGCCTGGTTCTCATGAAAAAGCTAGAACGATAATAGATGCTCTTTTGTTGTACACATAGTAAGCCTGAGAAACTAACCTTGAGAACAATACATTCAGGAACTGTAGAATGGACTATGTATACATTTGTTTCAACCCGCACGAATGAGCTAAGATGGAATGTTTTCTACATGTTGGTAATGGGATTTTTCGCCGATGTTGCAGTCTATACTGCATGACTGGCTTCCATTGGACAATTACACCTTCTGCGTCAGGTGGAGTGATGGATGGCTGAATCATCTTTCACTATGAACTTTTATATACCGTTGCCCAATTGGACTTTAGGCAGTTCTTCCCCACTCTACCCTTCTTACTAAACCCCTTAGACTCTGAGAGGTATAGTCCTCTCTACCCTTTCCCCTTTGAAATGCTTTGTTGAGATTTCAAGATTTTTTCCCCTGACCCACAGAAGAAGACTCTTGATCGAGCTTATGGAATGCTGACGCTTTCCCTTTTCACCTACTTTTCGTCAATTTTAATGAGCCACCTTTTACCCTAGATTTTCTTTTTTTCCTGAATTCTTTTTGTCCTTTTGTATTTTTTCCTTTTTGCCCACATATGTTTAATCCAGCACGTTATCATGGATTTGCTAATTTGTTGGGTTATCCCTTGTCAAGGTTACTAAATTGTAGAATTTTAACTGCTAAATGATTAACAGAATTAGACAGCGTTTGTTTCCTCCTTTTCAAATTTTCTTATTGCTGTTATGTGTACCATTGATTGAGTGCTTAGTCTTTTTTATGTTATTTCGTTTGAAGCTCTTTAGGAGGTTTGGACAGCCTATAATGACTTTGTGTCTTTACAGTCTTGCCTTGAGAATCATTTACATTACTCAGAGCCTTAATCTGTAATACAAACTTTGGACTTTATTTCAGACTGGAGTTTTCCTTTTGTGGCCACATTCGTCATACTGTCATTCTAATTTCATTTACTGTCTAATGTATGCCTAGGTCTTCACACCCTTATGTTGGGTGAGAAGATTTATTGAACTCACTCAAAATATAATTCTGAGAAGGAATATACTCCAGCACTGGAAAATTCTCATCTCCATCCAATGAACCTCAAAAGTAATATCAAATGGTTGGCAAATAGAAAGGTCCAGGATTTATCCCTAAAGTATTTTCTCATGTCCATTTGGAACAAGGGCTTACTCCTCCATTTTTTCAGAATCTTTCCAATCAGAAGGCAGGGCCTTATACAAGTCAGATGTACATCGCACTTTGACGATCTATAGTTAGAGAACAGAAACTTTCTGGAAGAGCCATTCTCTAATAGTACATTGGAAAGTTGCAAGCTCCACTGGAGACAATAGAGTGCTCTGGGCTCTTACTGCCTGGTAAAAGCCTGGAGCACCAACATTCCAACGCTCTTTGTTCACAGCAGCAGCTGTGAACAAAGGCCTCATGGAGCCCGAGGGGATTTTAATCCCCTCAGGCTCTATGATGACTTTGTTTTATTTATTAGAACATTCTGCTCTCTAGTGGCAGAATGTTCTAATAGCCTTATAGCCCTTCATAGCTTGGCTAAACCAGCAATTAAAGTCACGCTCCCTCGTTAAAGGCCTGATGCTAGAGAGGGCCTTTAATGGCAGGTAGAACGCGCTAAAGCGGGCTCTAAGGCTATAGTAGTTATATTTGTTTTGGGTTGGAAGTTATGAAAGTAATACATTGGATCTATAAATGAATGGGTTAAGTTCACAAATGTCTCAGCATAAAAGGCTGTAGTTCACAACAGTGAAGGAAGAATTCAGGGATGTTCAACAAGAAGAGTAGCTGCTTTCTGAGTGGAAGTTTGAGGAGTAACCACAGCAGAACTCGGTAGGTCTGCTACATGACTTCTGCAACATTTGCACATTTTCTAAAAAAAGTTTACAAATTAGACGCAACTTCCCAGGATCCTAGGAATCTGGTGGAATTGGTCTGCTTGGTGCATCTGTAGAAACTGAAGGTATTTATTTAAATTAAAAAAATAAGCAATTAGAGGGGCGTCTTCTGTTTCTTTGTGGATGTCAGCATGATACTAAGACAAGGCATATCCTCATTTGGTTGGGACCGTAACGCGGAAAACAGTACAAAGAGTGAAAAGAGAGAAAGGTCATTGTGTTTTCAGCTGAGGAAGGAATGGGGCAGCGGGGCAACGGACTTGCCTACCTCAAGGGTGGGACACTCCTCAGTTTGTTATTATTCTGATGAGGAAGACTCACAGTAGAAGTAATGAAGATTACAGGTAACTGACTGGGTCACTGGCAGGAATAATATTGCATCAATTCCTTTCCTCTTTCATACACAGCTCACAACTGCCTTAATTACCACAATATCAAGGGATCTTCATAATAAGACAATCAAAAGTATTCAACTGTAGAACATGGCACAACTTTCTTTGTAGTATTATTTGATAGAAAGAATACACACAGCCATAATCAATCCAAAATCTTCTGAGCCTGAGCAATGATAGTTGTGTTACAAGATACACAATCAGCTACACAACCACAGCATTATTTGCACAATAAGCTTCTCAACTCCCTGAGATGTAGGATGGGGAGGAGGACTGTTTCTGCTCAACAAAAAGGAGAGCATGTAAAGGGTGATAAAAGACTTTTGTTACAATATAAATAATTTGCTGCTAAGGTGATTTTACCTTGTGAAAAAGCCTTCTGCTGGGATTCCGTGAATCATGTTTGAGAGAAAACTGTTTTTTCACGATTTCCTATAGAAAAGTGCTCCGGAAACTAAAATGAGAGCATATTTTCTGTAAATTCACATTGTGTTTCTCAGCCATATGAACATGAAGTCTGACAACCACAATAAAACGTTACTTCCAACAGGAGCAGCCTGTCAGGTGATTCCCTTATATTCTATTGCAGACTCCCAGCGTGTTCTAAAGAAGAACTAGAGTGGTAAAAGTCTTACTTATGACAAAAGTGTGGCACACCTGAAGACATCTTGATTGAATCAAACTAGTAAACCTTAAAATATTTAATCTAGAAAGAAAGAAAGAAAATGAAGGGGTTCATTTTGTCATAGAAATTATGGCTAGTGCTGTAGAAAGAAAAAGTAGAACATATTTTAAGTGAGTTCTCAAATATCTTCCTCTCTATTTCATTAAAACATTCTGACATGTGCACTAAAACATGCACTTTCAACACCAGCAGCAGACTGCCAGTTAATTCGCTGGTGATCAGCAGTTTACTACTGTGTTCTAATGAGCAACTAAAGTGCTAACATTCTGAATTTATGCCAAAAGTGTAGTACATCTGACCACCATCTTGATGGAATCAAAGTGGAACATTTAAATCATTTTTACTGAGGATACTGCAGTAAATGAGGAGATTAGGGTGCCCCATAACAAATGTCGCACAAGATGACCACCATAGTGAAAAAGAGCCCAAATGTAGCTCAAGCATAGTCCAATGACAGAAGTGTGAAAAACACTTTAGGGCCTGATCACATCTTTGGCGGAGGGGGTTAATCCGTCCCAGATGCGACGGATATCCCGCCCGCCATATTACAAGTCCATTATATCCTATGGAACTCATAATACGGTGGGCGGGATATCCGTCACATTTGGGACGGAATAACCCCCTCCGCCAAAGTTGTAATCGGACCCTTAATTTGTTTAGTTTTTTTGCAGTTCTATATAGGACAGACTTGACCTGAAGGTATTGGAGCACTTTACATGAGCATCAGCTACATTACACAAGAGCACATTCCTTTTGGGCTTTAGGTTTGGGAAGGTTAAGTGATTTGCCCAGGATCACAGGATGTTGAGCTGACACCAAAACTCGCACCTGGGTCTCCAGTTGCAAAGTCTGCAGCTCTGGCCGTAATGCCTCATCCTCTCCCCTAAGTGTAACATATAAGTTGTAGCAAATAATTTAAAAGTGCTTTGCCACTATTTGAGAACTCAGAAAATATGTCCTTATTTTAGTTTTTTAGAGACCTAAACATATTTCTATTGGAATAAGACCCTCTCATTTTTATTATTTCTAAAGGAAAAAATGTAGGCATTACAGTTTTGATTACATCAAGATGACGCCAAGTGTGCCACAATTTTGTAATAAATATAGAATGTTAGCTATCTCGTTGTTCATTAAAATACTGTGGGAAGGCAGCTGTCACGGGCATGGATTCGGATAATTGAGGGCAGGGAGGAGAATGCAGAGGCAACAAGTTGACCACGCTGAGCAGGGGGGAGGGGAGCTGTAGCACCACAACGAAGCATGGAGGGCCCGGGAAAGGGGGACAGGGGCAACAAACCAACCATGCAGGACAGGCAAGAGAGGCTGCGGCAATATAACAGACCATTGAGGGCAGAAGGAAGAGGCAGTGGCAGTACCACTATACATACCAAAAGACCTGATTCAGCAGAAGACTCCCGATGTTTTTAAGCCCAAAAGTGCTTTGTTTTATCTGTCTCCTAACTAAAATCTCCTCTTTTTTTAACGTAAGTCAATGGAGAAAATCAATTCCCAGGTTTTGTTTTTCAAAATCTCCCTCTTACATGTTCAAAATGTTGGCCAGTATGGTACATTGGATCACTGAGGGCAGGAGGAATGGGGTACGGACACTGACTCAGATAAATGAGGGCAGAATGGATATGAGCAAGGGCACCAAACTGACCCTGCAGGGCAGGCGTCAGGGTTTGCAGCAGCACAATAAACCACACAGGGCAAGCGTGACAGAGGTGCAGCACAACAGACCATGGAAAGCAATAGTGAGGGTACAGGGCCATGCACATGGGCAACAGAGATAAGAGGGGAAATAGGCAAAGGCAGCAAGCTGACCATACCAGACAAAGGAGGGACACTTGCAGCACAACAGACCATGAAAGTCAGGAGAGATAGGGGAGAGGCACGACAACAGACCAGACAAGGCATGTGGTTTCCTTGCTTTCCAGACTGGAGGAAAATAATTAGAACAGGTAGCAAGGTGAAGTAGGGATCCATTGCCCTGATGAATGCCCGCAACATGTTAGGGCTTATAAAAATGGGCAGAAACATGTTGGCCGTAAAGTAGGTGACTCGAAACATAAATGTCGAGATATCACCTTTTCCTGTTTTTAACAATACCTGTGTTCCCCACTAATAAAGGTGAAATGCCAGGGCAATACAAGGTATTTTTAGCTTAATTGTCTGGATACCTTATTTTATCCAGTAATTACTTATTAAGAACTCCCTCCTGCGCTGAGTTATCAGGTGGCTGAGTCCACCCTGGTGGCACTGTCCTACTAAGGCGGGGAGAGGAAGCTGATGAAGTATGATACTATTAAGTGTGTGAGGCTTCCTCTTCCATAAAAGGAAAGACCCCCCTGTGGCCAGAAAAGGCAAAAGTGATCCTCAAGGGGAGGGCTGTCTGAAAAGAGAACCATAATTCGGTTTCTCTGCTGCAGCAGTCATATTTGGTTGTGTTTGTTTTTAGACTATAATGGCATACACACAGGAGGTGAGAGGCGGTCAGGGGCAGCAAGCTGACCACACAGGGCAGGTGGGAGGGGTTGTGGCAGCACAGAAGGCCATGCATGGAAAGCTGGAGGGTCAGCAGCAGCACAAAGGCCATGGTGGGCAAGGGTGAGGGGGCAGGAGTATGCACAAAGAACCATGGAGGTCAAAAGGGATGGGTGGGGGCTGGACACAGGCAGGGGAGGGCAGGGGAAGGGCCTTCACAACAGACCACGATGGGTAGGAAGGAAAAGCAGTTGCAGCACAACAAAGCATGAAAGGAAGAAGGGAGTGGAAGCAAAACAGGGCATGAAGGAGATCAGGAGGGAGGGAATAGGGGCATAGAACTCAAACAGGCAGGGTGGAGGTGGCAGGGACAGACAGCAGTCATCTGACCATGCTAGGCAGGTGGGAGGGGCAATGGCAGCTCAACAGAACACTAACAGTAGATACGAGGGGCAGTCAGGTCCATGGAACATGGTGGGCAAAAAGGAGGGAGCAGGGGCAAGTACACAGCCATTGGGGGCAGGAGGAAGGAGAGTGGGGACAGCAAACGAAGCACAGGAAGGCAATGATAGGGCAAGGAATTGGACAACAGAGGTCAGGAGTATTGGTCAGGGACATCAAGCTAAACGGAGGGCAGTGGCAGCACAGCGGACCATGCAGGGCAGGAGGGAAGGGCGGGTGTATGGACTCAGACAACAGAGAGTAGGGAGGAGGTGGATGGGGCAACAAGCTAACTGTTCAGGGCAGACGGGAAGGGCAGTGGCAGCACAACAACCACACAGGGCTGTAATGAGGGAGCGGTGGCATAGATTTGGACAACAGATGGTGGAGGGGGGCAGAAGCAGCAAGCTTGGATGAGGGTAGCACAATGCCAGGCCAGCCCGTGTGTTCAACAACCCTGCTACCGTGGACTGCGATGAGCATTTTACTTAACTTTAAATAAACCTAGAAATTCACTGAAAAAAACAAAGGTTACAGGGACGCTATAGTTAGGAAATCAAATTTAAAAACCCTTAGAAATTCACTAAAAACCAAAGGTTACAGCGACGTTATAGTTAGGTCTAGATTTTACACGCATGAAATCACATAAATTCAGCTGTTATAGTTAAGAGTTATTTCAAGTAACTATAACTTGAGTCCTAAGGTACCTATAACTCTGGCCGTCACCATGCACTACTAATAAACCCAAATACTACATCACTCATGACATCTTCTATGACATCATTGATAATATAAGTTTAACATTTGCAGTAAAATTACTGATAAGAAAAGTGTGCATAGCAAGGGCTCAAATTATATTCACTTGAAGTAACTAACAGCTGAATTTATATGGTTTTGTGCGTGTAAAATCTGAACCCAACTATAATGTCCCTGTAACCTTTGTTTTTTCAGTAAATAAATAAATATATATATATACATGCTAGCAGGCAGACACCACTCAATAATGGATCAGAAACCTGCTGAGTGATCATCAAAACATGTCCATCATTTTTTGGTAAATCTCCATTATTCGTAAGGGTATACTTTGCTTTCCTCTCATATCACAGTAGTAAAATCCATACTTTGGTGTGTATAACTCGCGGAAACTTAGGAGGATGCTTATCAAATTTCTGAAAATGATCCAGAGTACAAATGTCCCTTTTTTTCCTGAGCGTCACTGGGTAAGTGATTTCCCATCAACAGCGCCAATAAAGAACACCGAGTCCAGCGCAATTACCCAAAGGGAGTATCATCTGACGCGGACATTGCACATCACATGATAATGCTGGGAAAGGGTAATGATGGACAGAAAAACAACAGCTCAGCAAATGTATTCAACCACAACATGCTATATTCCATTCAGCGGGTTTACACTTTGCTTTGTTTGCATTGATGAAAGGCATTGAATATCCTTTCTATGCAGCTATTTCTGCTACTGTTTTATACAACTTGTCCAGTGTAACTGTCTTCTTGGGTACTTCGATTCTTGAATCTAATAAGAATTCCAATGTATTAAACAAATAATGTTTTTTTCTCCGTCCTAATAGGAAACAATGGGGACTACACTTACAAAGAAATGAGAAGGCAAGAACCTCTGTTGTACTCTGAGGATCTGAGGTCGAAGAGGAATGGAATGTCTATGAACACATATTACCATATAGTATTAATATTCAAGATAGCTTTCTCATTCTTTCAAGCTCACGCTCCCCCAACAACATTTATCAAACGTCTACTCAATCTCCTGGTATTATCCAAAAGCTCCGAAAACATCACTATGTACTTTTTGTGAAAGGCAGATGAGGATTTTGCACTCTCTGGTCCAGGCACGTTTAGGTCACTATGCAGAAAAACTGATTTCTCAAGCTGCTTCAACCCGGCTGCTATGTTTTTTTTTTCCTTAAAGGTGATACCCACTGAAGTGAGCTACTGGGAAACAATGCTGAACCTGCTGAGCAGCGGATATTTAAATGAGCTCCGCTACTTACACTAGCATAAAGTAATTCCTAGCCAGAATGCTTAGCACACATTTTTCCTAAGTAGCAAAAAAATAGCACAATAAACAAATTCAAAAGTCTAAAGAAACCCTTTGCAAATGCATTATCCTGGTAATCCAGATAAGGCAAAACAGCAGCAGAGACAATGACTAAGTCCACAATAAAAGAGCAGAAAATTTGCTCAGACAACATGGAAATCATAAAAATGAAAACGCACTCACGTTGGTATCAATGTTTTCTATTGTGACTCGGTCATTTAAGCCACAAAATCCATCCGTTAATGCACATCTATTTACGACCTTATTACATGTGCTTCCCTCACCCGATCCCCTAGTCGTCAACACACCTCTGTGCAATCCAGTGCCCCGGACCAGTCTTCTAAATAAGCATATTATTCATCCCTCTCTTTCTAAATAGGTAAATATTCTCTCTAAAAAGACTAACACTCGCAAAAGAAACAAAATCAGCCCAGTCTTCCACTCACACACCCTACTTAAAACCTTAGGATTTGTGACAACTGCAGTGACATGTCACACCACGCATTGGTAAAGCTAGCAGTTCTAACTTGCATTCCGATTACTGACTACAGCAATTCAGAAAATCCTACTGTTGTGAAAAAACAAAATATGTATACCATGCATCTGTGGGATAAAGCAGTGCTCTCTAAACTTTTTAGAGCCATGACCCACTTTTAAGAACAACAAACGTTCGTGACCCACCTACATTTAATGGACATGAGGAGAGGTGATTTTTTAACGTAACCAAAGCATTGTGGTAGCGCACTGTCATTTTCAGATATCACGTTTTCATTTAAATGCCCATTAACTTTGCACAGACAAAAAACTATATAGCATACAACACTCAAATGAGAATGGGGTTTCTGTGGAGATTTATAATTAGTGCATCACCAATTACAGTGGCTTTATTTGTTTGAACATATTAACATCTCTGTTTCCAGCACACTTCAGAATTACAAAAAGAGGACTTTATTTTTGCTTTCCTAACTGCTGAACACATACAATTAATTTACAGGTATTTACATTTGTGTTTTTAAAAAAAACGACATCCTGAGACTGTCAAATAGTTCAACTTTAAAAAACTTCTCTCACTTCTCAGTCTGAGAAAGAAAAGTAAACACGAACCCCATGTTAAAAAAATAAGCAGTAACTTGTCCAAAGACATAGCCTAACATTTGGCCACTGTTGTTAAAGCATCCCAAATGTAACACGATAAGAACAGAATTTAAAGGCCTCTTTATGTATTTCTCAGACTTTCCCCATCCGCCAAACATAAGCATTTGACCCATCAGTAGGTGACGACCCACAGTTTGGGAAACACTGGCATAAAGAATTAGGGGCTGGATGTACAAATAGCAGGTCATAAAATAATAGACGCAAATTGCATCCAGTATTTTTGTGACCAGTCAAGATTTTTGAGAACCATCTGATGCACTAGTAGTTGGTCCTTAAAAAGCCAAATTGCAGTGGGTTGTAGTCCGACCTTCTGCATGAATATTAATGAGATAGGACACAAATTGAGACTCATGATGACTGGTCACAATCAGGGGGATGGTGGACTGCTTGTGCCAGCAAACCACCTTGTTTGTGATTGCTTTTAAATAAAGCATCTTTTTTTCAAATACAAGCAGATTTTCTTCTTGAAAGGAAAGTGGCCTGCATTGAAAAAAAGAAAGTATTTTTTTTTTAGTGTGGTTATGTATTGGCAGTAGATTCCTGGAACAATGCCCACTCCCAAACTTTTTTCCCCACAAAGGCAAATTGGTAACCTCCTCCTTTGAGGAGTTGGTGACCTATCAATGATTTGGGACTGAAATTGTGGCCATAAACCACTTACACAAGGCATTGTAAACCTGGAATTCAGAAGGAACACCCTAAAAAGAACCTTTCCAAATTGTGATTCTTAATGCAATCCTAAATGCATTTTGCAATTCAGTAACCAATGACTGAACTACAAAATAGGCTTAGTGTACTTGTACAAGCCACTTCATGGTCGCAAACCTTGTGATTTAGCGAATCGTAAGTGCTGAGACTGCTTAATGGATTGGTATATCAGGCACAAAGTTTACTTTTGTTTTTTAATGTTTGTTGTAAAATAAACCTTTTTTACATTCAGAATGAGGAAGGGATCACAAGGACAATGCAATAGCACCTCCTTTGTGGTGTTAATACATTTTCAAATGTTGTTTGATTGGATTTCAGTTGCAAAACAGTGATACATAAGATACCAATTCTGTATTTGGAAGAAATGCCAAAAACATGTCCCTTCCGAATACTAAAGCTGAAACTATTTGAAATCCTATTTTAGAAGTTGGGAACACTTCTCTGACTCCTAAAATGGGATTAGTACATAGGAAAAAGAAGTTTAACTGTCACAAACGTGGGAAGATGGAGGTCAGATGGCTTTAGATTGTGTTACTTAGTCCTGATGCTGAGGAGCTCATACAGTTGTATCTCCTTTGGCGATGCAATCAATCCCTGCATCTGTGGTCCGGATCCCTCATGAGAAAGCTGATGCCTTTGCACTCTGTACGTTGAGCGGTCTCGTTGCTCTAGATGAGGAGGGCAGTAGTCACACAACCTCATGCCTCAATGCAAGGCTAAGTGGAGTCAGAGATGTAGAGGGAATTCTAATGAAGAGTATTATTCTAAATAGGCTCCATATTGTCTTCTCCTGCCTAAGGAAGAGGTAGTGGCCAACCCTCTTACTTTTCCAATTCATCATAGCCACTATCTCTTTTTCTGATTATCACTAGTTTACCAATCCAAGATGGATTCCTATGGACTTCCCCTAACCTTACTTCTTGTAGGAATTATAAAAAGCAAATACTGAAATGGATGTGTCGCAATGCATTAGATGTCTATTTTTCTTCACATGCATCGCCCACTTGCTTTCTTTTTTGTGCCCGATTTCAAGCTACAGTTTTTCCGCAGTAAGATTCTTGTTGGACTCTAGAGTTTCAGTTCCTTCATTGGTGACTTTTTTCAACCCCCGGCGTAGTGCCTTGCTATACTCCGGCTTCCTTCCCTCGACAACAAGAACTTTAAGATTCACCATTTTTGACCCTGCTGATTTTTTCATGTTTAGGACTATTTTCCCAGCAACTGAGACTGAACAGAGAAGACTACTTTGTCCAGCCTTCGGCAGTGCTTTCTAGTTCCATCTTCCAGTTCAGCCTTCATGCTGTGGGTGTGACAATGGCACAGTATGCTAGTTATCAAATGTTATAAGTAAGCAAGTTAATTTAAAGGTATGGTGCTTATTTTAAAATGTACATTTTATATTTTTACTTAGCACCTCTTCTGTGTTCCAATGGTGATGAGAGCTGCCATTCTGTGCTGCTCATTTAATGTAAATTGTAGTTGTTCTTCTATTTTTGCAAAATGTCCCGATTTTTGGTTCTCAAGATCTGGTCACCATAAGTATGAGCATTTTATTCTGTGTGCACGGATGGCGTATATCTCACTTTGATCGCAACATTCAAAAGCCAAACCTGTTGGGTTTACCAATGCCTGTTTGAATATGCCGCTCTTGGGGATGTTCAGATTATAAACAACCGCAGATTGTATGCAACCATGTTTTAGTACGTCTGTGATAAATCTGATAATCACTTGTTCATGAAGCAATTATATACGGATTACTTGTATACATTTTCAAAATGTACTGTTGTATGACGATCTAGAATAAGTAGGCTAATGTATTTAATTGCAAGTATAACCCTTTATTGCGTAAAATATTCACCTGTGACGCTTTGCCAAGTAAACAACACACTTTCCTCTGATATGATCTGAGTAGAATCTCCAACATTTGCATTATGTTTCACTTCAGCACTATTTAGTTCAGTAGACGTAGTCAAAACGCATGTATCCAAATAAAAACCGTATTCCTTCATCTAAAATAACACTATTATTTGATCAGAGCTCGGCGAGGAGTTCAAAAGGGAAAAAAAAATCAAAAGAGGCAACACTTCTGAAACAGCTCATAATGAAAGCAGTAGGGTGACTGAAGTTGCAGAACAGTGTATCAGCATCCGGGGATCAGCGGGGCAGTGGAAATATAAAATGAACACATGCAAGACCCTAATCCCGAAAGCAACGCATGTCACTGCTAAGGCGGCGAAGAAGGCGGCAAAATGTGGCTAGACTTCCAATTCAACGCCGTGCAGACTGCCTTCCAAGCTGCTTTGCCAAGAAACTGACACATTCCTAGTGGAATAAGCTCTAAATCTGATTGGACGGGGAATACCCACTGTCCTGCAAAGCTCCCTAATGCAAGCTTTAATCCACTTTACTACTATAGTCCTCAAAGACTTACATCCCCTCCTGGGATCCCTAAACAAAACAAACAGATAACACGCGCCTGCAAAGAAGCCTTTAAAGCTGTTAATATTTCTGGGCGATCAGTTGTCTGTGGTACGCCCGGTAAGAAATGTAATGAGATTTGTACTCTTCTCTGCAAAAAGCAAATGTAGGTATCATGGCATTAGAAAACCAGTACTTGGAAGTAATCACTGCAAGGAAAGTATTTTGGACATGCCACAGTGAGCAGCATCCCACCCGCGCATACTGGGGCTCTGATGTCAGCAGACGGAGCAAACACGTTCAACTCTGCAGCGGAAGTCCAAATTATTGTATTTTAAAGAAAGCCAATGTTACCTGTTGCAACAGTTCATCAGTCTATCATTATGAAACATGGTAGTTTTCCAGACTCTGCTGAGGTCCATCAGACAAATTTACCAGTAGATACCCAATTAGCAGCAAAATAGGTGTCATTCTGCCGCATAGATTTCTGGGCAGTGACTGCGGAAATCAATGCTGCGAGCAGGACATGCAATTCCCTGCAGATCTGATAACGTGTAAAGTAGACACGCCATTGGTTAGGCACATGGGACAAACACGCACACTGCCCGTGATACTTGCTACCAGCCATCATCAACGTCACTGCATCGGTGCAGTGTATCTACGCACGGGCTTAATGAGGTCACTGAGAACAAATCAGCGGCTTAACCAAAAACAATGTATTAATGAGCAATGACTCCCTTCATGAACTACTGCATGAGCTCCAGAAAATACTACCCTAAGGAGTAGTCAAGTGCCTTAAAAAGACACACAATGCCAAATCAAAATGCATGTTGTTTCAGCCAACTAGACACTAGGCATGGCTTCTCATTCAAGCCACATCTTAGTTTTTTTAACATTTAAAGGGGTACTAGACGAGGTAAGTGATCCATCGTTATAAATTAGGAGAAGTAGGATAGGTATCAGGGACTCTACCACGACCAGAAAGGTAAAGGTCTCAGGAACTGGTACTTTAATCAATAAGATCTATGCACAGTACACAACTTAGACGCACTCCTCCGCACCACTCCTAAATGGGGACAACCACGAAGAAAAATTCACACTATTCCCCCCACCCCCCCAAAATGTGACTACTATAATACTCAGTCCCTCTTCTATTAGGCTCACAAGATGTCCTGATGGCAGACCAGGGGCCTGAAAACTGCAACAACAAATAGCACAGTATTTGGGCGGGTACTCCTCGGAGGCATCACCTGCTTGCCTGGTTTGGCTCAAGTCATAACATCTTCAAATTCTTGTACAGGAGAGAACGAGGTAACTGCTCTAGGGCAGAGGACTCTTGTCGTCATGCCCTCACCTCCCTCCTGGCAACGGATCCACTTCAGTTGCCACAGCCTGGTATCTGACTGATGCTATACGGCGTGCACTGCTCAGACGTCATTAATTCTCTTGGGGAAGCCACGGGAGACAGTGGCTCCAATGTATTTGCATCTCTAGTTACGTCCCCTGGTGGCCCTTAGACGCACAATAAGTTCAGCCTCTCCAATGCCTTCCCGATCGCAGAATACCGCAGAAATGAAACACCTAACAGGGAGCCTGCTAAGGACCGATTTATCTTCTTTACCCTAAAGCTCTTTCAGAGCCACCAAGCAGGCGACTGAATGTTAACACCATTTTGCCTCACCTCACCCGGTAGGGCAGAAAGATCTAAAAGACAGTGTTGCTGTAAAGTAAAACTGGTGGGTGGGTGGGTGGACGGGGAGCTGGGGGGGTGGGGTGGTGGTGGGGGAAGGTCACTCCCTCTAGTGGAGGTGGGGGGGGGTGAAGGTCACTCCCTCTGTGGGGGGTGGGGGGGAAGGTCACTCCCTCCTTCACGGGGCCCGCCCTCTTCCGCCCAAACTTCTGTGGCAAAGGAGCACCTTTTAATGACAGAATGCCCTGTGAAACATTATTTTTACAAAAAGATTTTCTCCAAGACGCTATATATATAGGACTCCTTTAATGTGTTCGAATTACTGGTGATACTTGGGGTTTGGAATGCAAATGTTTATAGGGCTGTGCTAGCATCCCAACCCACTTGTGGGAACACTCCCATCAAAGTTGGACTCCCCTCTGAATCTCCTCACCCATCAGCTTTTCAGGTCTCATGAGGTGAGTTAGTTATGGTGAGGATTATACTTTTGTCATTCTTTGCTTTAACACATCATTTAGCAAACAGCAGCCTGTTTTCTTCAAACAGTAGCAACAAAAAACTACTGTTCCCATAACCACTGGGGAACAGTTCTCTATCCAATCAGGTAGCCTGAGTCCCAATATAGTCCATCTTCTCTGTCTGAACTCCCTCTTTTTTCGCTGCTCAGCAATCCCAGTTAAATCACTTCCCTGGTCTCTCTGAGTTCTTGGGTTTATGTGCATTTTGATTACTTTCACGGACTGCCTGTTTGCCTCACAAGCCTGTACTTTGGTGTTTGTTTGCTAACATGTGGTTTATTTAAACAGATTCCCTTTTTGTGTAGCAGGACTGCAATCTGCGCTCCTCATGTATCTGTCCTTCCCCCATTCACGGACACTGCGGCCAATGTCCGCTGCCGCGATGCGCATTTTCTCAGAGGGATATCAGCGTGCGCCGCCAAAGCCTTCGGAGCCTCTGCAGCCTTTCCGCCTTGCTTGGGTGCTGCCCGTTCACAGGGGTCAGTACTGACGCCGTAAATAATCAATAACACCCCCTCTGGGGTCTGTACTGCCTTCCACGGCCTGAACACCCCACGGTAGTAATGGCCATGCTGGCTGATTCGAGACATGTTTCAGGCAGGTCCCCCTGTAGCATTTGGGAAGGGATGTCTCTGGGCTCGCGCCCTTTCATTGTGCAGCTGCCAGCCCAGTGCCATATTCGCGCACACCATGTGCCCAAAAGTCAGGCATTTTCCTATGCAGCAGCCTTAGGCATGTCAGACATGTTGGACCCGGATGACATCATCCACTCCAGATTGGCTGACTGGGTCCCTGCTGGCAAGTTGGCAAAGTATGCAACAGGGCATCTTCGCAAACCCCCAGATAAAGACGCTCACGTACACCTTTGGGCGGAATGCCTTCGCCCCTCCTGAGAAGGGAAGGTTACCCTGACACCAAACACAGACCGTAAGATGGCCACTTTTCTAGCCAAGTTCATGAAGGACACCAAGAAGGGTATCAACAGGTCTTGGCACTCATGCCAGGACAAGCTGCTGGACGCCATTGGCCCTATGACGAAAATATGAGACATGGCTGAGGAGGCTAGGCCTCTGGGTGCCTCATTCCTCCTGATGTACCCTCCAGCTGGGCCCAACATGACAATGCAAATCGCTCACTGTCCACCGACTGCCCTAGATCCCCGCTCATTAAGGTTGACCCCGAATTGGGGGAACTCTCCTCTTCAGAGGCGGGCGCGGTGGTCCGGGGGGGAGGAGTGTTTGGCGACCCCTTCGTAAAAGAACTGGGAACGTTTGTGGCAACATTTACATCGCTTGACAAAACGCAAACCAACATCCAGTGTATTTTCAACCCACAGGTTTTCCAAGGGGCCGACTGTGGTAAGGGCCACACAAACGGCTGAGCCTCTTCTAATCCTCCCAGGGGACAAGGCTCCGGATGTGGTCAGTGGCAGAACAATGTGCGCTTCACTTCATTCTACCCCACAAGAGGCCAGCGGTTCTCCAGACGTGGTGGTTAAAAGGGACAAGCCAACTGCACCTCTAACCATTGTAAGTGTTTTCCCTTCTTCCAGACAAAAAGTAGGGGGTCATTTAGCTCTCTTTCTGCCAGCATGGGCTTCAGTCACCACAGATATGTGACTTTTACAGACTGTTCAGGGTTTTCATATCGAGTTTTACGGGTCCCCCGACAAGAGGCCAGACCGTGGCCTATCTGTTTTTCTCATCGGGCTGCTGTGCTTAACAACAATAGGGTTCAAGACCTCCTAGAAACAGGAGCCATTAGGCAGTCAGTCACAGACCCCAACAGCTTTATCAGCAATCTTTTTCTGGTGGAGTATTACTGGTGACGCGCCCAGGTTTTTTGCAGCATGCTCAAGAGCTCCTATCCAAGGAGTGGGCTGACAGCATGTCCAAACAATACAGTTCTGCTTGGACAAGATGGATGTGTTGGACTTTGCGACGGGGTGTGGATCCCATGGACAAAGGTGTAGTACATGTGCTCAATTTCTTGTCCAGCTGAAGAATGATTAGCCTATCGTTCAATTAATACCTTTCAGTCGGCTATTTCAGCCTATTGATGGTGCCCCCGCTGGTGGAGCATCCTTTTGTGTGCCGCTTTGTTAGAGGAATTCGTCTTTCCCTTCCACCCCAACCCCACTTTTCGGCGCTCTGGGATGTGAATCAAGTTCTTAATCCTTGTTGGCAATGCTTCTTTGTTTGGGATTATGCAGATGGGTCTCTGATGTGAGAGCTTTGGGAGTCTCTTTTACGGAAAGTGGACGAACCAAATCTAACACCTGCCTCATATCTTACCCACCTTTCCAGGAGGTTCCTAAGTTGTATGTAGTTCAGTGCTTCAAGACTTATGAGTCGATGACAGAAGAAATTGCCCCTCACGAAAAAGACAGTCGCTTATTGCACTTAAGAAGTCATAAAAGCGGTGACTTCAACCACAATAAGCCCGTGGGTTTGCTGGGTGATGTAGGAGGTAGGTATTGACACCAAAGCATTTGGGGATCATTTAGCCAGAGGAACAATGGCTTCAAAATCATTTAGTTTAGGTGGACGTTTGGAGGACATAATGAATGCAGCAGATGGGTCCTCAGATTCTCCCTTCAAGAGGTTTTACTTTAAACCAGTATTGAGCATGGCTCAGTTGGTGGTGAATAAGTTTTGAACTAACAATCCTCACCTCTGGTCCTGGCAGAGAATGAAAATATGCCTAACTTTTCCAATGAAAAGTTTCAATTTTATTAAGGACTCAGAGGCGAGGATTATCCCTCCCAATGATGAAGATCAGTGTGTTAACCTCCCCGTTGGAGTAAGTATCTAATTTCAAACAGTTTTATAATGGATTATACAATAATTCATTTTGACATGCTTAAGTAGATTCGATTTCAGCGTATGCTGTGTTGTGACTGTTGCGACTGAAGAAGGTTGTTTTGAAGATCAGCCATTTACGATGTTTATATTCTCTTAGGAACAGAAGGTTCAAAACAGGATGTGTAAATATCGATTTGTGAAGTGATATCAACGAGAATAGAGAAACTTTCAGACAAAGAAGAAGGACTATGTTGGGACTTAGGCTGCCTGATTAGATAAAAAAACTGTTGTGGTTCCTGGTGATTATTGGAACAGTAGTTTTTTGTTGTTACTGCTTGAAGAAAATGGCTGCTGTTTGTTAAATGTTATATTAAAGCAAAGAAAGATAAAAGCATAATCCTTTCCTTCGAGTCCTTATCAGAATGAAAACTTTCCTTTACGAAAGTTTGGCAAATTTTTATTGCCCACTGTTTTGTCATACCAAAAACTAGAAACACAATTTCTTGTATGTTAGACTTTTCATCCTTGGCGTGGTCTCCCTTAACTTTTTGCCTCTGTTCCCCAGGTTTTTGATGTGTGCTGGACTCTGATTTTACTGTTTTTATTACTCTGGGCACTTTACCACTGCTAACCAGTGCTAAAGTGCAAGTGCTCCTGTTTAAAATGTGTACGTAATTGGTTCTCCATGATTGGCATATTTGTTTTACTGTTAAGTCCCTAGTAAAGTGCACTAGAGGTGCCCAGGGCCTGTACATCAAATGTTACTAGTGGGCCTGCAGCACTGGTTGTGCCACCCACACAAGTAACCCTGTAATCATGTCTCAGACCTGCCACTGCAGTGTCTGTGTGTGTATTTTTACACTGTAAATTCGACTTGGCAAGTGTACCCACTTGCCAGGCCTAAACCTTCCCTTTTCTTACATGTAAGGCACCCCTAAGGTAGGCCCTAGGTAGCCCCAAGGGCAGGGTGCAGTGTATGGATAAGGTAGGGCATATAGTAATGTGGTTTATATGTCCTGACAGTGAAATACTGCCAGCTTCGTTTGTCACTGTTGCAAGGCCTGTCTCTCTCATAGGATAATATATGGGCTACCTTTAAAAATGATTAAAGTGTAGATTCCCCTAGAGAGTAGATGGACAGCTGGAGTTTGGGGTCCCTGAACTCACAATTTAAAAATACATATTTTAGTAAAGTTGATTTTGAGATTGTGCGTTTGAAAATGCCACTTTTAGAAAGTGAGCATTTTCTTGCTTAAACCATTCTGTGACTCTGCCGTGTTTGTGGATTCCCTGTCTGGGTCAGTTTTGACAGTTGGGTTGTTTTTCACCTCACACTAGACAGTGACACAAAGGGAGCTGGGGTGTAACCTGCATTTCCTGATTAGCCATCTCTGCTAGGAGGGAGGGGTGGAGTGGTCACTCTCATCTGAAAGGACTGTGTCTGCCTCTGACAATGCAGACTCCACCCCCTGGTGTGTGTCTGAGGCCTTGCCTGGGCAAGGCAGGATTTCACAAGTAGGTGTGAGTCCCCTTTGAAGAAAGGTGACTTCAAAGACTAAAATGGGTATAAGAAGGGCACCCAAATCTACAGACTTGAGAAACACTTCTGGATCCAAGAGGAACCTCTGCCTGGAGAAGAGCTGATAGCTGAGGAAGAAGTGCTGCCCTGCCTGTGACTGTGCTTTGTGGAGCTTTCCTGCAGTGCTGCTTTTACCAGAGTAAGAGGGCAAAGACTGGACTTTGTGTGCCTTCCATCTTGTGAAGAAATCTCCAAGGGCTTGAGTTAGAGCTTGCCTCCTGTTGTTTGAAGTCTCAGGGACAGCAAAGACTTCTCTCTGCCAGCACCTGGAGTCCCTGGAGAGACTCCTGCCCCGACAAGTGGTGCTCTATCCAGTCCCTGGGCCCTTGAACGGAAAGCTGGTGGAATCCAAGGAAATCGACTTCGGACGACTTTGGACCGACGCCGCTGCTGTCTGGTAACGCCGCCTGCACCTGACGCCGTGACCTTCGCTGGAACGCGACGCTCTTCGCAGGCCCGACGCCGCAGCAGCCCCGCTGAAGTCCGCGACTCCGTGGAAGTCGCCACACCATGTCGTGACCGACGCCGCTCGAAGTGCGTGGATTCAACGTTTCGCACAGACGCCGCGATCCCCGACTTCGCGCATCGGCTTGTTTTCACTCTTCACCAAAGGTACTGTACTTGGGGGTCTACACGACTCCGTGTCCGGCGCCGCTGGTGTCGGCTTGTTGGGAACGACTCTGTCACGACGCCGTGTTAACATCTCATCGAAGCATTTTTGTTTCTAAGCGCTATTTTTGAGTTTAATCTTTAAAAATTCATAACTTGACTTGTGTATGTCGGATTTTTGTCGTTTTGGTCTTGTTTTGTTTAGATAAATATCTCCTATTTTTCTAAACTGGTGTTGTGTCATTTTGTAATGTTTTTCATTGAGTTACTGTGTGTGTTGGTACAAATACTTTACACCTAGCGCTCTGAAGTTAAGCCTACTGCTCTGCCAAGCTACCAAGGGGGTAAGCAGGGGTTAGCTGAGGGTGATTCTCTTTTACCTTGACTAGAGTGAGGGTCCTTGCTTGAACAGGGGGTAACCTGACTGTCAACCAAAGACCCCATTTCTAACATTGTAGAACAAGGCATAGCTGTCTGACCTCCTCTCATCATTTTATTCTATCTCCCCTTGGTAGAAGATCTGAGAGTGTTAAAATGCACCCCTGGGGAGAACCAAAAATTTCCAAGAGACACCACCAATACTTTTTTGCTAATTGAAAAATAGAAACAAAGT
This sequence comes from Pleurodeles waltl, assembly GCF_031143425.1. Taxonomy (NCBI): domain Eukaryota; kingdom Metazoa; phylum Chordata; class Amphibia; order Caudata; family Salamandridae; genus Pleurodeles; species Pleurodeles waltl. The sequence goes on from NC_090443.1 coordinate 906,268,023, forward strand.
GGGTAGCCAGGCTTCCTGGGACAAGGTATGCCAGTCTCTAGCCTTTACTCAAGATCTATATTTCAATTCTCTTTGGGGAGCAGATGTGGAGAATTGCCACATGATCTGCCTTTTTTGAAAGTGTTAAATGTTCCCTGGACACTATGGATAAAATATAAAGTGGGGCTTCCTTACATAAAAGGTGTACTTCCATCTGGCCTCTACCCAGCAACTGCATTTCCCCTATTTTAAACACGCTGTTTAAGTCACACCTATAGAATGCATGTGCATACATCCAGAGACAGGTGAATATCATGGCACAAAGCAGGATGGCTTCGCTCATCAGCAGTGAGATGTCATGCAAGACTAGAAGATGCTGTTAACATGTACCATGAGCGACGCCCAAAGTTGCAAATGTGGTAAGCCAAATTACTTAGGGGGTCATTCTGACCCTGGCGGTAATTACCGCCATGGCGGAGGTTGGCGGTAGCACCGCCAACAGGCTGGCGGTGCTCCGCCGGGCATTCTGACCGCGGCGGTACAGCCGCGGCCAGAAGCGGAAAGCCGGCGGTGTACCACCGACTTTCCGCTGCCCATGGGAATCCGCCATGGCGGCGCAGCTTGCTGCGCCGCCATGGGGATTCTGACAGCCCATACCGCCATCCTGTTCCTGGCGGTTCGCCCGCCATGAACAGGATGGCGGTATGGGGTGTCGTGGGGCCCCTGGGGGCCCCTGCAGTGCCCATGCAATGGCATGGGCACTGCAGGGGCCCCCATAAGAGGGCCCCACAAAGAATTTCAGTGTCTGCTTTGCAGACACTGAAATTCACGACGGGTGCAACTGCACCCGTCGCACCTTCCCACTCCGCCGGCTCCATTCTGAGCCGGCTTCCTCGTGGGAAGGGTGTTTCCCGCTGGGCTGGCGGGCGGACTTTCAGCGGTCGCCCGCCAGCCCAGTGGGAAAGCCAGAATGACCGCCGCGGTCTTTTGACCGCGGAGCGGTCTTTAGGCGGGAACCGCTTGGCGGGCGGCGACCGCCGTCCGCCGCGGTCAGAATCACCCCCTTAGTCTCAGCTACTTGCATATATGGCCACAAGAGATACCACTTGATCCATACATAGGGCAGATCAGTTTTGGTGAAAGGTCACGTCATGAACAGATGTTTACAGAATGCAAAGCCATCCATGAGAATACAAGTAGGATACACTTGGGGGCATTAGATCCTTTGGTTGTTCATACTTTATGTACTATAATGTTACAATTGCCTGGTAAAACCTACTAGCTAGGACTCTTGAATGTCACAAGGCCCTTGACTTCCACAGTTCTTCTCCTATTTCCAGATTCTTTTTAATAGTCTCCTTTCGCAGGATTTCACCCTACCCTTTACTATGTTAACATCCAGTCCACACCTGTCCTACATCAGATATCCCTGCCCTCAGTGGATTCCTGTAGTCCACATACTCGTCCTCCATCTAGCATTTATAAACTGTTTCCTGTGATGCGGCGGTGCAGAATTGTACAGATTCTGCCAACCATTATCAGCATGTGTGGAAAGACACAAAAAACCTACACGATACTATAAGTCAGATATTTGTCCACTATCTTAGGCCCTCAATTAAAAGTGGCTTGTGGCTTCAAAAAAGTATGTGCTGTTACTGCTCTTACCAAAATTTCGAGTTTTGTGGCACACACCACACTGCTGCAATTTAGAGGGAAAATTCCAAGAAAATACCGGGACATTCAGATGTTCATGCAGTAAGCACCAAAATCCGCATGTTATGACCCATTTTACAGGGTTTACAGGGGAGAACTTATTGAAGGTGATACTTGTGGCAGCAGTTACATTTTAATCTCGAAGGAATCAAATTTTAACAAATGTGATAACTGTTGCATCTAGGGTTAGACCACTCATAATGACAGTCTTACTGTAGTAATTAATAGAAGTTTTTCAAAAGTATGTTAAAGCATAAACCGTGTGAACTGTATAAAACCGTTGACTATTATCAAAGCAAGTCTTTGTGATCACGTAAACAAAATTGTAGTGAGCAAAGCTAAACTATCAGGGCTCCGGCTGTACACCACCACATCTCAAAGCAAAGACAGGTGTAGTAACTGGAGAGCGAATAGTCTTGAATCTGTATATCACTTCACACCCAGGAAGCAGAAGAAGACAAGGACTGTGGAAAAGTGGGTTTTTATCAGGTGGGGTATTCACGCTCAGCTAGTAATAATACCACAATCACCAATACGTCCAGTCAAGTCTGGTAGCTTAGCAAATAAGAAGTCAGGCTTAATTTAGGAGACAGGTATGTGCAAAGCATTTAACACTACCAAAACAGTGTATAAGTAAAATACAACAAAATAAAAATCACCAATTTATAAAACTAGAGCATATTTTTAGAGAGAATATTGTTATCCGTAAAACAACATCAAATCTATGTAGGGAACTGGAGATATGAATTTTTAAAGATTAAATAATTTTAAAAATTAAATAAAAAATTGAGCATTCTAGCGCCAAAAAGCTTAAAGGGCCACTCGCTGTTATTCGGGCCCACTGGACTGCGACAAAGCCAAGGTTTTAGGCCAACTGCAGTGGAGCACGGGTAGGAAGGTTGACGGCTGAGACCCAGTCAAAAGTTTACCTTTGGACTTAAGACCTGATTTAGATCTTAGCAGTAACGGTCCCGCTGTCGGTTTTCCATCAGAAAACTAGCCTTCCTCCTGTCTGATTTAGATGTTGGTGGTCCCACAAGCGAAAGACTGTCCGGAATCTCTGGCTGTGTCAATGGCGCTGCTGGAAATAGTGGCTGGCGACGGATCTCCATTCATTCTTACCGGTGAGCAGATTTCGATGTGCCTTACCGCCAAGCCAGCTGTGGCGGTCCGACCTCCACACCTGAGCTGGCAGATTGTGAGGAAATAAGGGAGAAATATACCCTTTTCCCTGATTCCACTTCCGTTTTCGACTAGACAAGCAATACCGTCCCTTCTGTCACCGGACCATGGAGAAAACACAACCCTCCTCTCCCCTGTCAGACTCAAATGTAGGGAACCTGCATTGTCTGTGTACTTTGTGTGGTCACTGCACATGAGCTCGGGACCACTGCAGTCATATACATGTCACAGTAATTTTTTAAAATGATTGTGATAAGCATATGTCGGGAAAACAATTGTGTCAGACATTGATGGGAACACACTGGTACAAGGCACATATGGCACACATACACAAATGTCGTTTTAGTGTCATCATTCATTGTCAAATGAATGCTGGGACCACAATAACATCACAATCACACCTTCCATCCAAGTCCATGTGTGCACATTGCAAGGGGACCTGTACCTGTAATGATGTGTTACTGGTTGTGTATGTGAGTTAGTATATGTATGGGTTTGTGCAACTGGATTGGCTGGTTGAGGTGGAGCGAGCTGTAGTAGGTGATGTGGTTGTGTCAGGTTGTGTGCCACTTCCATATGGGTATGCTGCTGTTGTGTATGTTTGGTTGTGTGTTGTGTTTCTGTGTGTAACATTCAGGTGAGTGTTGTTGTTGTGATGTGTGTAGTTGCTATATTGTGTTTGTGTAGATGAGTGTGTAGTTGTGTTGGTTGTGTTGTGTGTGGGTGTAGTGTTGATAGTGTTATGTTTTGTCATGGATGTATGGCAATGTGTGTTTTCAGAATGTACGTGTTGTGCTGTGGTGGAATGGCAATGGATAATAGTGTGTATGTGGTGTGGTGAGTAGTAAGTTGTGCAGGGGGACACATAGGGCTATGCTACAGTGAGTGCGTGTGTGAGACTTACCTCTATTCCACAGCCACTGTCATTATATGATGCACACTTGGTCCAGCAATGTCCTCCCTCCGTCAGCAATCCACTGCCAGAACACCGCCTGTAGAACTGTAACATCTAAATATGGTCGACGGGAACTTGCCAGAATGATGGCTAGGAAGAGCACTCCATCATGGCGGTCGGTGGTTTAGCCACAATACATCTAAATATGGAGGATGGAACGATTCTAGCTTGACAGTACTCCGATCCACTGCTTAAGTGGATTGGCAGTACTGCCATCAAAATCTCAATCAGGCTCCAAGTCTTTTTCTTCAAGCTTTTCTCTTGACAAAGGCGTTGTAGGCAGGTCCTTGGTTTTCTCAGATCCAAAGTTCGAATCAACAATGTCAGCCTGCTGCAGCTCTGTAGCTCGGAGAAAAGACAAATTTCAAATCCTAGGCATAGACGGCGAGTGGTCACGAAGCAGTCGTCAACGGCTTCCCTCTTGATGTTGTGTTGGGCTCCACCTGGAGCTTTCAGCACGAAGAACCAGTAAGGTTGATCCAGTCGGCAAGTCAATGTCATCAGCTTGACTGTCAATGTCAAGCTGGTCTCCTCCTGGAGCTTTTCTGCCAAACTATGCAGAAAGTTTCCAAACATTTAGTTTTTGCATTTCTTTGGTTCCTTTGGGGGGAAAACAAGGGTAGAGTAGCACCAGCCATGGGTTCAGAGACTCTGAATTGCCTCTTGGAGGCTAGGACTCAATTTCTCACAATGCACCTACACAATACTGGAAAAACGCAGTTGGATCTGGTTAGCTGGGGTGATCCTCTTTTTGGCGTGGAAGGTGACTTCTTCCAGCTGTTGTACCTGCTGCTGAATACGGAGTACACTCCTTTTCCTTTATGTAGGGCATAGTCCTTTCTTTGTGGAGCCATGTGAATGAAGTAGGTGTAGTCCTTCTGAGTGCAAGCCATCTGTGGTGCAGTCAAAGGGTCCAGCAGGGCAGTCCCCCATCTTCTGATGTTCCAGGCAGTGTTCCGAGGAGCTCCTGCAGCTCTCCCCTATTTATTCTCCATTCTGGACTAGCAGGAGGGGGACACACCCCAACCAACTATAGGGTTGAAGCTACCTCCCTCCACTATTATCACTTCTTGCAAAGTGTGGCACCTTTTTGACACAGAATGCATTGTTCTCCCAAAAATCAAAATGGAGAAATTCTCTTCTTGGCGTGTAAGTCTGTGGAACCCCACCCAGAGATGAGGGTACCATCTGACTATACCTCCCTTCCAGCCCCTCTCCTAATTTAATTATGGGGGCTCCCTTCTGGCTGCAGATTAAGGAAGTGGGGGCGGGCCTGGGATATATGACATCTGTTCTCTTGCATTCAAGCCAAGATTATCTCCAAAGCCCCCTTCCTCTCCAGGACTTTTTCAGGAGGCAAATCTCCTCCCGCCAAATGCCTGTATTGTTGAAGCCCTAGACATTGTCACACCTAGTCAAGTAGCAGCTTGGCTCAGGCTGTAAAAGGTTGACTAATCACAAGAGGCTGTTACAGGGCTGTTTTAGCTAACATCAGGATAGTAAGTTCTAAAACTACTTTCCTGTAATAGTTATAATAAATCTGACTGTTTGATTCATTATAACCATTATTTGATACTTTGAATGATATGTCTAGCTAGCTCCAATCAAAAGTTAGACTTGATTAAGTTTAAAAAAGCCTTCCCACGTTAGCCTATGGAACTAGCAGCGCTACAGTATCAATCAGTATTTGTAAAGCATGGCTACTCACCCGTGAGGATCTCAAGGTGCTGGGAGCCTTATCCGAAGACGTCTTGAGGTTCTTCCTGAAGATGGTGAGCGATGGGCTTTGTCTGAGGTGGAGGGGAAGGTTGTTCCAGTTCTTTGCTGCATTGTAGGTGAAAGATCGTCCTCCGGCGGTGGTTTTGCAGATGCAAGGGTCAGTGGCCAGGGCCATCTGGGCGGAGCGAAGGGTTCTGTCGGGGGTGTGGAAGGTGACACAGTGGTTCAGGTAGGCTGGTCCTGCATTGTCCATAGCCTTGTATGTGTGGGTGAGAAACTTGAAGGTGATTCACTTCACGACCGGTAACCAGTGGAGTGTCCTCAGGTGTTGAGAGATGTGTTCTTGGCGAGGGAGGTCCAGAATGAGCCTGGCGGTGGCGTTCTGGATGAGTTGAAGTTTTTTGATGTTCCTAGTTGAGGTGCCGAGTAGAGGGTGTTGCCGTAGTCGAGCTTGCTCGTGACTAAGGCGTGGGTGACTGACCTGCAACAGTCTGCTGGGATCCATCTGAAGATCTTCTGAAGTTTGCAGAGTGTGTGCCAGCAGGAGGAGGCGACAGAGTTTACCTGGCGGGTCATGGATAGGGAGGAGTCGAGGATGATTCCTAAGTTGCAGGCATGCTCGGTCAGTGCAGGGGGGAGCTGAGGGATGTAGGCCATCATGAGTCGTTCCAAGCCGAGGTGGCTTTTCCGAAGATGATGAGCTCAGTCTGGTCAGAGTTGACCTTGAGGCAGATTTCTCTCATCATGGAGGCGACGGCTTCTATTCCTGCGTGAAAGTTCCTTTTGGCCGTCTCCGGCTCTTCGGTGAGGGAAATGTTAGTTGTGTGTCATCGGCATATGACATGATGTTCATACCGTGGCTTCCGACGATGGCAGCAAGAGGGGCCATGTAAACATTGAACAGTGTGAGACTCAGTGAGGATCCTTGGAGAACTCTGCAGTTGACTCCTGTGGGTCTGGAGGTATAGGGCAGGAGTCTGACCCTCTGCGTCCTCACAGAGAGGAAGGGGTGGATCCATTCCACGGCTCTTCCTCAGATTCCTACGTTGTGGAGTCTGCTGTGCAGAGTGCTGTGGGAGACCGTGTCGAAAACTGCTGAGATGTTGAGAAGTATGAGTGCTGCGGTGTGGCCGAGGTCTAGGAGTAATTGGATGTCATCAGTGGCTGCCAGGAGTGCTGTCTCCGTTCTTTGATTGCTGCGGAAGCTGGACTAGGAGCTGTCCATGGAGTTGTTGGCCTAGAAGAAATTCCATAGTTGTGAGCTGATTGCTTTCTCTTGTACTTTGGCGGGGTAAGGTAGCAGCAAGATGGGCCGGAAGTTCTTTAGTTCTGATGGGTCGGCTGAAGGTTTCTTCAGGAGAGGGCGTATTTTGGCGTGTTTTCAGTCCTCAGGGAAGGTGCCATGAACCTTCAACAGTAGGGAAAAAATACTTTGGTTGGGTTTCCCTACCAGGGAAAATAAAACATTTTGGTGGTCATTATGACATTGGCGGTGAGTGATAAAGTGGCGGTAGTACCGCCAACAGGCTGGCGGTAACTACCGCCAAATTATGACCATGGCGGTGATAACTCCCATAGACAGCCAATGTACCACACCAACCGGCAGGGTGTAAACACCACTGACCACGGCGGTAGACATCAACAGCCAGGCGGAAGACAAGGCACTGCCCACCATATTATGACATAGCACACTGCCACGATTTCCGGGGTGGTACCAACGCCATCAAAAGCCTGGCGGAAACAGAACACAGAAGACGAAAGATTCACCGTGGGAGACACAGAGAAGATCAAGGCCACCATGGAGCCAGAACTTCAAATGTTCCCGATGCTCTTCTACGCCATGCTCCACCTGGAACACCAATGCTGATGAAGACAATGACGGTGAGTACAGCCGCCTAGCACACAAGGGAGGGAGGGAGGAAAAGGACAGTGACACACACACACAACACACACCATTCACACACACACCATACACACAACCAGCTGCAGACGAAAAACAATGTCACAGGACCCACGTCATTATAATGCAAGTACTACAGCATTCCAGAACTGAAAGTGTAATTGGATGAAAACAGCCACCATATTGTCCATGTGACAAAATACACAAGTCACTGTGCAGAAAAGGCCAATGGCCAATCCAAAATACAAAAGCCTCACATGGCCACAAGGCACAGTCCAAGACCCAACTCTTTCCCTGACGTAACCCGCACTACATTGTCCAGGGGCATCATGGTGGGAATGGCCAGGCACCTAAGGGGGGGCACCGCAGCTGAAGTGGGGAACTTGCTCACTGGTTTTGGAGGGGGCTCCATGCCCATTTTCCTATGATGGGGAGTGCAAAGTCACAGTCTCTGAGGTGGGGATCTAGCCCAATACTTCTGGAGGGGGATCAATGCCCATTTTACTATGCTGGAGAGTGGAAGGTCACAGTCTCTGAGGTGGGGAACTTGCACTCTGCTTCTGGAGGGGGCTCCATGCCCATTTTCCTATGGTGGGGAGTGCAAGGTCACAGTCTCTAAGCTGGGGAACATGCACACTGGTTCTGGGGGGGCTCCTTATACAACAGTCCCTGGGGTGGCCTACATGCCCTCTGCTGGAGGTGAGGGCTGCTGTGTCCCAGCCTGAGGTGAGGGCTGCTGTACCCCAGCCTGAGGTGAGGGCTGCTGTCCCCCAGCCTGAGGTGAGGGCTGCTATGTCCCAGCTTGAGGTGAGGGCTGCTATGTCCCAGCTTGAGGTGAGGGCTGCTATGTCCCTGAGGTGAGGGCTGCTGTGTCCCAGCCTGAGTTGAGGGCTGCTGTGTCCCGGCCTGAGATGAGGGCACGTGACCAATGCTGTTGGGGGGGGGGTCTTGCCCCTCTTAGTTGGTGGAGTGGGATCCTTCCTTTTCCTGGGTGGTGGAGTGGGAACCTTCCCTTTTCTGGGTGGTAGAGTGGGATCCTTCCTTCTCTTAGGTGGTGGAGTGGGATCCTTCCCTTTCCTGGGAGGTGGAGTGGGATCCTTCCCTCTCTTGGGTGGTGGAGTGGGATCCTTCCCTCTCTTGTCTCCACTACTCGGTGGTGCCTCCACTGTCCCCGTGGACTGTTTGGCTCAGGTGCCGGGCTGGGTCGTTGGGACCCTGCTCTTATGGACAGGACAGGGTTGTGGAGGGGGGAGGGAAGAGGTCAAGTTGGGCAAGGAAAAGCTTCTTAGGGACGGTGGGGCGGAAGGAGGGATGGGAGTAGAGGTTGAGGGAGTGGTTGTCGGAGGTGTACGCTGCTGTACTTGGGTGCAGGTGCATGGGCAGTGTGCTGATGTGAGGTGGATGGCTGTTGGTTGTCGGTGTGCATGTGTTTGTGTCTCTTAGGAGGTGGGGGGCAGATAGGGTGGGAGAGGACACAGGGGACGCATGGATGGATGTTGTGTAGGTGTCTACAAGTGAGGTGTGTGTGTGCTGCTTGCTGTGGTGATGGTGGTGGTGGCTGTTGATGCAGTGCATGCAGGTGTGAGTGCGGATGTGACAGTGAGGGAGGAGGGGGTGTCAGTGGAGGCAGTAGATGTTGCCGTGTGTGCAACTGTCTGTTGTTTGTGTGAGTGCTTGTGGCCTGAAGTGTGCTGCCTGTGCTTGTTTGTGCCACTACTGTGTGATGGTTTGTGTGCATGCTTGGCTGTATGTGTGCATGGGATGGGTTGGGGTTGAGGAGTTTGAGACGGGGAAGCGGTAGTTGGAGGGGGGACAGTAGGAACAGGGACAATGGCTGCCATCAGAGAGGAGGCCAGAGCGATATCTGTTGGGCTGCCAATACACCGTGAATGCCCTCCAGGAATGCATGCATTGCTGCATCTGGGATGCCAGCACCTGGATGGCATTCTCCATGGTTGACTGCCCTACAGATATGGTTCCAAAGAGGTCAATAGCCTCCTCACTGAGGGCAGCAGGGCTCACTGGGGCAGGGCCTGAGGAGCCTGGGGCGCAGGAGATGCCCACCCTCCTGTGTGAGTGGGCACGGGCAACTCGGTAAGGGGTTATTGGGAGGGCAGTGGTGGTATGGGGGGGTGCAGCTGCACCTGTAGCTGGGGTGGTCTCAGAGGTGTCTGCCACCACCAGAGAGCTTCCATTGGAGGAAGTATCAGAGTCATTGTTGTCACCTCATGTCTCCGCCGTGGTGCTCCCGTCGCCCTCTGTCCCACTGGTCCCCTCGGCATCGGTGGACTCTGCCTCCTGGGTCCTGTGGGATGCAGCTCCCTCTGTCGCCAGTGCCCCTGCTCCTCCGCCAGTTGATGCTAATGCACACATGGACAGGATGACAGAAGAAAAAAGAGGGGATGTAGAGAGAAAGGGAGCACTGGGTCATTTACAGCATGAACACCACATATGGCATACACATTACTGTCATACACCGGGATCAGGATTGTGTCCCATGCATCGCACTGGCATTACATTGGCTAGGTACCACACCCTGCCTGACATGGTTTGCAACCTACCTATGTTACCAGATTTAGCAATACACCAATTACCCTTGAGCTGGATCACACTGCATTCTCTGAGCTGGCATTGAGGGGAACCCACCAACTGACACCCACCACCAGATTCCCATGCCACCTACCAATCATAGTTGTAACGCACACTGTACTCATCCCCTTGTGGCAGCTGTGCTGCCCTCAAGCACCCATCCAGCTCTGGGTAGGCTACCGCCAGTATGCGGGCCGTCAGGGGGGTCAGGTTCCGACGGGCACCCCGCCCTCGTTGGGAAGCGATCCCCAGCTGGGCCTCCGCAGTCTTCCGGGCCCAGCGTCTCAGGTCCTCCCACCTCTTCCTACAGTGGGTGCTCCGCCTGCTGTGAACCCCCAGGGTCCGCACGTCCTTGGCAATGGCACGCCACAATCCCTTCTTCTGCGGGGCGCTGACCTGCAGAGGAAACACAGACACCAGGACACTATTACACATACAATCCAGCCTGTTACACATATGCCCCCCAAATCACCTTCCATCCCCATTGGCGAACACATTACTTAGCGCCCACCATATACACTACCACAAGACATACGACCCCCCCAAATGACACTATGCTTGCACACACATCTCCATGCAGCCCTGTCACATGCCTCGTGCCCAAGGTGTACTCACCTGTTGGTCTGGAGGCTCATACAGCTGCCCATACTGTAGTAGGACCCCATCCACCAAACGCTCCAACTCCTCCGAAGTGAAGGCAGGGGCCCTTTCCCCGGTCACACGGGCTATGGCAGAATCCAGACACAGGTCACAGCAGCACATGCACTGTAGGTGTTGTTCTGTGGAAAGTCAGGAATCGAGTGAGGTTATGGACAGAAAATGGCAGTCACGTCTGCGGCAGTGTACACAGTCAGCGCGACCGGTGATCCCCACTGGCCACTGTACTCCATAGAGCTCCATGTTATCCAATGAGGAATAGCACGGCGGTGCAAGACCGCCTTCCGCCATGACGTGTAACGCTGGTGGAGTTACCTCACTTCCATCTGTCACTACATTCTGAACAGGCGGTCGACATTTTATGGTGGTGGACAATATTCAGATAATCGATAACTGCGTCATTTCCATTTTTTGCACATACATTGCCATTCCCAATGTCTCAGCAAGTTCCTGCTCTATGTGCACTGAGGTGTTGGATCCATTGTTTAAATTGTGACAGCTTACTCACTCTTGTGTCCCTTAGATACCTTCCACTGCGGAGTAATTGGAGGACGAGACAAGCCCCCATGTACAGACCCCTTGTGAACTTATCTACACTGGAGGAGAGGCATATAATACTCACCTACAGACTCAATAGGGCCACAATCACAGAGCTATGTGCTCAATGGGAGCCTGATCTGATATCAGCTATCCATCATTCCACTGGGATCCCCCCTCTAGTGCAGGTTCTATCAGTGCTCCATTTCCTGGCAAGTGGTTCATTCCAAGTGACAATGGGCTTGGCAGCAGGAATGTCGCAGCCAATGTTCTCAATCGTGCTGGCAAGGGTTTTGTCTGCTCTGGTGAAACACGTACAGCTACACTGCTTTTATGCTTTTCATGTCCCTCCATACTTGCAGGTGAGTCTGGCTACCCAAACCTATTGTGGCTCCTGACCCCTGTGAGAAATGCCAGGACAGGGGCTGAGAATCGTTATAAAGATGCACATGGGCGAACCAGGAGAATTATTGAGAGGACCTTTGGCCTCCTGAAGGGTCGGTTCAGATGCCTCCATCTAACCGGTGGATCATTGTGCTACTCACCCAAGAAGGTCTGCCAGATAGTAGTGGCATTCTGCATGTTTCACAACCTGGCCCTCAGACGACATGTGCCTTATCTGCAGGAGGAGGAGACTGGAAATGCCCCTGTGGCAGCAGTGGACTCTGAGGACAGTGAGGATGAGGAGACAGAGGATGAGGATGTGGACAACAGAAAATAAGTTATACGTTAATACTTCCAATGACACACAGGTGAGACAGTGGAACTGACCATTCCTCTGATTATTGATGTGTTCTGTGTGGCTGTGGCAGGATGGCATTCACTTCCTCTGCATCTCTACTTACTGCCACCTATAGATTGCATTTTGGAGATGTTGGTGATATGACAACAGTGTACTGATGTAATGTCTACAGACAGACACAGGTATTAAAATGTATGCTATCACAGTGTTCAGATCATTTCCACAAGATGTAACTTTTTCCCTATATGCACATTTTCATCATATAAAACACCTTCACTTAGGTTGTGTTCAAGAATGTTTATTGTAGTGCAAATAATTGACGGAACAGTGCAATGGAATGGGGTGATGGTAGAGGTTAGTCCAGGGTATTGTTCCAGTCTGTTTGTAGCACTGTTTGTAGTATTGTCCAAGGGGCCATAGGAAGGAGAGCAAAGGCAGTTCAAAGTGAACAAGGTGACAATGTGGGACAGAAAGGGGACATTCAAGAGGGTCTCATTTCCTGGCGGTGGTCTTGGTCTTGGCTAGTGTCTCTGGCTTCTGTCTGGGTCGCAGGGAACGTTTGCGGGGTGGTTAAACTTTTGCAGGACGAGGGATGCTGGTGGCCTGTGGGTCCTGTGGCAGGGCCTCCTGCCCACTAGCTGAAGCGTAAGTGGTGGGCTAGTCAGTTGACTGGCTAGTGGTAGGAGCCCGCTGGTGTGCTGTCCATTCCCTCATGATGTTGGCCATATCTGCCAGCACCCATGCTATGGAGACCATGGTGGTGTTGAGGGCATTCAAATCCTCCCTGATCACCTGATGGTGTACCTCCTACAGCTGCTTATTCTCCTGCATGTTGGTAAGGATCTTGCCCATCTTGTCCTGGGATTGTTGGTAAGCCCCCAGGACATTGGTGAGTGCCACCTGGAGAGTCAGTTCCCTGGACCTGTCCTCCCCCTGGCGCACATCGGTCGTCCCAGTGTCCCTGTTCCCCTGTTCCTCTGTCCCCTGAACGGTGTGCCCACTGCCACTGACCCCAGGTCCCTGATTGTCTTGGGTATGAGGTGTGGACTCGGGTCCCTGTACAGGTGGGAACACTGCTGACTGACGTGTCCTGGGGACAGAGGTGTGGGGACATTGGGTGCGTGCTGAGGTGTTGGATACTGATGGGGGAGGCTCTGTGGTGGACAGTGAGTGGGCTGGGGTGTCTGACTGACCAGTGGTCACTGATGGGCCAGGTGGTTCATCCAGATCCTGAAGTCCAGAGTTACTGTCATCACTGGGGGCGTCTTCTGTTGGGGGACTGGTTAGTCATGGCACTTCCTCGCCGTTGAGATTGGCTGGGGCACCTGTGGGGATGTAAGTGATGTATTATACTTCATGTCTGTGATATATTGCACAACTTTTACTTCCCCTCTATTGTTGCTGTTGCCCTGCCACCTTTGTTTGTGTATGGTGATGGATTGTGTGCTTGTTAGTTCTCCATGCTATGCATGCTTTGGTGATGAGGGACCATGCAGGGCTGGGAGGGCTGTCCATGCATTGGTATGGCATGCAGGGCTTGGCATTGGGGTTAGTCATATATGTAGGTGCAGTGTGGAGTGATGGGTGTGAGGGTGAGGGGGTGAAATGGCATGCAGGTATGGAGGGTGATAAGTAGTAAATATTGACTCACCAGTGTCCAGTCCTCCGGCTACTCCACTGAGTCCCCCTCAAGATGCAGTATTGGCAAGACTTGCTCCTCCCATGCTGTGAGCTGTTGGGGAGGAGGTAGGGGCCACCGCCAGTCCTCTGGATGGGGAGCCGGTGTCTTGCTGCCACGGGACGTACCTTCCCCCATAGGTCGTTCCACCTGTTCCTGATGTCGTCCCTTGTTCTTGGATGCTGTCCCATGGCGTTCACCCTGTCCACGATTCTCCGCCATACCTCCATCTTCTGGCAATGGATATTTGCTGTACCTGTGCTCCAAACATGACCCGCAACTCCTCATCTGTGAAAGGGGGGTGCCTTTGTGGGGACATGGGTGTTGTGTGGTGTGTGTTGTGCAGTGGGTGATGAGTGATGTAGTTGGGTGTGGGATGTGGGGTGCATGACAGATGTATGGGTGTTTGTGGTGTGCGTGTAGTTGTCTCAGTGGTCTGCATGTTAGTCTTGTGATGCTTATTGGTATTCATAAAGGGTGGTGTGTGATGTGGGTGTGTGTTTTATAGTGCTATGGGTGTGTGTGTGTGTGGTGTGTGTATGAGTGTCAGGTGTGTGTATTTAGTTTTGGCCAATGTTGTTTTGTTTTGTATTAGGGTGGCCATTCTGAGCACGCGAGTGTGTACCGCCAATGGTTTACTGCCACTGAATATTCGCTGTGGTGATTTGTGGGTCATAATGAGGTGGGCATTGTTTTGTTGGCTTAACTGTATGGGTGTTCGTACTGACACTTTAGCACTGACCTTTATGCTGGCTGACTTGTGTTTGTGGCAGTATTCTGTCGATTTGGTTTGTGTGTGTGTTATAATATGGCGAACGGATATTCGCCACTGCGGCAGTATGTTGGCAGCCATCACCGCGGCGGTAAGCAGGATTTACCACCAATGTCATAATGAGGGCCTTTATATTGCCCCTGCTTTCTAGGCACCCTACTACTGGGACACCTAGGCATACCTTAGGGGTGACCTACAAGGCAATAAAAGGTAGTATTGGACTGTGACAGAACTTTTAATTCTAAAGTTGAATTTGGACATAAATGTATTTTAAAACAGCATGTAAGACAGGCTTGGCTTTAAATGACACCAGACACCCCATCAGTGTACACTGAAGTCCACTAAGTCCACTAGGGTCTCTAAATCTACATGCCCTACCATATACGTACAGGTAGGTTGTCTTTGCCAATTATAATTATACCAATTACCATCTTCTTTTAGAGGGCATAGCACTGGCCCTTGTTAGCAAAGCCCAGGGAACTTATAGAGTCAGTAACCACCAGCATCAGTCAAAAAATGGGGGTCATCAGGGCAGAAATGATGACTTTCCTACAACAACCTACACTCATGTAGTTGGTGGGCTTGACACAGCAAACCAGAAAAAAGTTCAGCCAAAATACCCTCTCAGAGCAGAGGCTACACAGAACAAAGTGAGCACCCCATGATCCGAAGAAGCAATAACAGGAGAGCCTAACTAGAGAGAACACTGTGGAGAGTAAGGTTCTTTATTGTTGCACTGGATGACAGCAGAAATGCCTTAAATAGTGAGACACCCTGAAGAGTCATTTAGTGATCAGTGACACCGGGTAACAGGACATTCAGTGAAGTTTAAAGTCATGGCAAAATTGTACAAATGTTTGATTAGAACATCTCAACAGGTAAGGAAACTATACAACACTTGATACCCCCAGAGAAGATACACAAGTTAAGGAAGATAACTAAAGAGTTTATCATGTTAAAATCCACAGTAAGGTGTGGGTATGCCAGACTTTAGCATGGCATAGATGTCACATAATACACTGCCAAGGAGAAAAGACAAAGATTGACCCAGAGTAGTGGAGAGGAATCCCCTATTGTTAGAGGTCATAGTAGAAAGAAGCCAAACACAATGATGTTAGGTGAACACTGATAAACATAAGCTTTTCAATTGTGAAGATGGAGTAAGTATGAGGCACAGATAATTAATTAAATGGAAAATCCTAAGAGGGTCAATGAAAACAACACTTATGCTTCGCAAGACGTGAAGGCTGAGACGAGCTATGATGGATGCATGAATGTTGGACTGAAGAACTAAGGCTAATGCAGGAGACAATGAGCTTGGGCGAGGAATGTGTCTTCAAAATACATGTGTGAACTGAACAATACCATACGTTATTATAACAAAATTCTAGAGACACACCACAACCCAAATGATGCCTGAAAAACAGAAACACACTGAGCATAGTAGCTAAGTTTCTTCTCAACAAACCAACAACTAAAATTTGGATATTATTTATCATTAGCAAAGGTGCATAGACCGGGCATGGCCTGTGATCCAAATATGGTGGACGCGTGAGCCTCTTGCTCTGCGCCGGCCCGTTAACTGCCCTGCGCCATCCACCACCTGGGTTTGATGTTGGCCATACCATGGGCAGAATACTGGTGGCGGTCCCTCTTGAGCCACATTTTGGGACAGTGAGTGCCCATTTTGGTGTAGCAGTGGCTGTCCCGGCCGCTACATACTATTGGCCCCAGCCCCCAAGATGGTGACTGGGGCCTAAAGAAGCTTACTGCTGAGAGCCGGTGGTTCTGTGTTGGGAGGGTGGTGCGGCCCCTGTGTGCACCGGACAGCGAGGCTCGGGCATCGGCACATGTGGCTCTTCTGGTTGCAGCTGCACAGTGCAGCTTTATTCTGGTGGATGATGTGTACCGCCCCAGCTGGCAAACTCTACATCTGGAAGAGCAGAATATCTTGGGGCCTACATCAGGGCCCAGTGCCAGAGATCATGGTGGAGGACTGGCCAACAGCCTCTCCCCACAGTGATTGCGGTGATTAAGGGGCCTGACAGAAAACAGTGAGTGCCCTTTCTGATGCGGCACAGCAAATCCTGGCCGTGATATGCTAGTGGCCTCGACCCCCAGGATGGTGACCGGGACCTGAAGAGGCTGCCTCATCTGACCCGGCTGGCCTGGGTGGTAAGGCCCCCAAGAGCAAGAGAGTAGTGGACATGAATCTGGGACCCTGATGGGTTATGAGGTTGGAGTCGTTCTATGCTAAGTCTCTGAAGCTAAGCGCACAGCCAGAGTTCAACCCGGATGCAGTTGTAATTCTGCTTCCCAAGACTAGGGCTCAGGGAGTCCATTCCTCAGCATTTCATCCCCTATCTATGCTTAACATGGACTTCAAACTCATAAGCAAGGGCCTGGCCGTACGACTGTTTCCACATATGCCTGCTCTGATTCACAGTGACTAGAACAGTTTAATTCCCGCCCAAAACACTTCCCTTAATCTGTGACAAATTGATCATGTCCTTTATCATCCAGAAGTGCAGTCTAGGCTGGGGCCAATGCTAATGTAGGTGGATCTTAAAAAGGTCTTCAACACCGTTAGGTGGGATTTCCTGACTGAAGTCATGAGGCAAATGGGACTTGAGGAGGGTTGGATAAAATGGGTCAAATACTTTACATTACCCCGACCGCAACGGTCAGGACAGGCACTACCATCGCCCCACAATATAATGTATATAGAGGCACCAGACAACTGTTCCCTTTATCCCCCCTTCTATTCATCTTGGCCATAGAGCCACTGGCTGAGCTCTTTCTTCAGGGGAGTGTAGGCACTGGTGCAGTGATAGAGGGCCAGAAACATTATCTCTCTTTAAGCAGAATACTTTCTGCTTTACTTGGCTGACGGCCCTGTGGATGCTGCAGCTGCGCTGCATCTTTTGGGGGACTATGAGACACTTTCTGGCCTCCCTGTAAATACATTCTAAACCTGTCTGTTCCCCATGTCACCGGTAGTGCAGTGGCTGCTGGATATTTCACAAGATTTGACATGGGCCCCTACATCCTTTTGGTACCTGGGTGTTGCAAGTTGCCAGATTCTTAGTTTCTGCAATAGGATACCTGCTGAAAGAACTGCTTTAGGGACTGGGGACACCACAGAGTGTCTCTGTGGGTCCTCTGAAGCCCCCCAAATGAAGGGGGCCTGGGAGCCCTAGTTTTGAGCAGGATATTTTGATGGCACAGCTCCAATGGGTCACTCAGTGGCTTGACTTGGCCCACCAGGAGGATTTGGGCCCCCTGGGCTTGTCTTGGTACCAGGGAGCATTGCTGACTAAACTGCTTTGCCAAGCGGTGGCAATTCCCCATCTAGGTGTATTGTTAATCGTGGCCTTAAAGTGCGGGAGGCGCTGTGTGCGGAGGACTGCGGAGATGATCCTTTATGCCCCTGCACTACCGCTGGTGGGTCTCCCCCATGGAGACTCTCTCTTGTTTTTCACAGTTGGACTGTTATTAGCATGGACGGGCAATGGACTGGTGACGGTTGGGTACTGTTACCAATTGGGCACCCAGCTCCCGCTGGAGGAATTGGGGCCCAATACGAACTACCCCCAGTTCAGTTTCTAACATATGAAACACTGATACGAACATTCAGGGACTTATGGGTAGGAGGTCATGAAGAATCAATGACACATGCAGTACTGCAGTTGTTGGTGTCCTTGGGCACTGCAAGGCTTTTAGTGAAGTGGTTTATAGGTTGCTGACTAAAATGATGAAGAAACACTTGTTGACACTTCAATGTCAGTAGGGAGGGGTACTATGATGTGATTTTACAGGTCGGGAATGGTGGAAGGTGCTGGTATATCCTAAGAAGGTCTCCAGGAACCAGAGGTTGAAATATACTCAATTTAATTATGTTCATGTGATATACAGGACACCCAACAGACTCCAGGTCATTCATGATGAGGAGACGCATGACTGTCCTCAATGTGGGCTTCTAGATGAAGGTTTCAGCCACATAACCTAGAGCTACCCCCATTTATGGCTATTTTGGAGCACGTGATATGCACTCTGAATACTACTCCGGGCCACTCTCTTGCTTGCACCTTGGACTGCTGTTTACTGAGGTTGTGTTCTAAACCTTGAACTCGGAAAGTGGGCTATAGGTTCCTAGATTTGGCTCTGGTACTGGATAGCAATGGCCTGGAAGTCCACGGTGGGGCCGCTAGTGGGAAATTGGGTGAAAGATTTCACTGTATGGGCCAGGGCTAAGGAGAGGGTCCTGCTTTGAGAGGATGCTCCAGAAGTGCGGAGACGACCTATGATAGGGTTGTGGATGGAGGTTTTGGAGGCCTGAGACCATTTGAAGGGTGACGCAGAGGAGGGCCCTGAAGGCCTGGTTAGACTGAGGGAGACAGGAGAGACTCCACAGGAGACATGGATAAGGAAGGGAGTATACACTAGGGAAGACTGATAACTGCACCCTTTGGTAATGATGCCACCTCCTGGGTGTAGTGTCTTGCATGATTTAGAATGGAACCTGACATAATTGCTAGAACAGAATGTAATGAAAGCTTGGTTTCGAATGTAGGAGTTCACTAGTACACGCAGAGGAACAAAGGTGTATGATTTACAGCTCCTTGTGTGGCCTAGACATTAGCGGGCACCAAGTTGGGGAAGACGCTATAACTGGCAATGAGATAGGGGATAGATAACCCGAAGAAGAAAGTGCTTTCCTGGAGAGTTGGCTGTGGTCCAAGCATCTGCTCATGCATGTCACGTGTGCCTTCGTCGAAGTGCCGAGTCGATGGATGGCGTATGTGGAGTCAAAGCGCAACTCCAGCCGGTGTGAATCTAAAGAGAGCTTCACGGAAAAGTGTACACATCGCAGGTCAATAAACTATGACCAAGATCATAGAAAAGGGTACCACACCACCACACAAAATAAAAGTATATTATGAAGAGCATTAACTCTGAAGGTGGATTCAACTAGGCTTACAAAGTGCAATTAAAGTCAGTCATAATTTGCTACGTATCAATAAGAATAATAGCGGTGGCTGACAAAACAAATAAAAAGGAAGCACACTGCCATTACTCTTACCTGAGTCTTGATAAGTGGAGCATTATGACTTTAGAACTGTGCAGGGAGACCCAAGAAGCAGCACTGGGATTGTGCTTACTGAGCTGTCCAATACCTGAAGCGGCACATCATCAAAAGCAGCCGGGTTGGTGGCTCAGAACAACTCCATGAGTGACAGTGCTCAGATGGAGACCAAGAAGATCAAAACGCAAGACTGTTGTGGATGACCTGGAGGATGAAACATTGTCAGGCCTCATTGATGATGCAGGTTCCCAGGGAGATTCAACAGGATTTGCCAGAACTCCACCCTCGATGTCAGCCACTCCTATAAACAGTTACAATGCTGCAGCCTTCCTGAAACCACCACCACCTTTCAATCCCACCAAAACGCAAAATAGTGATGATAGATGGACTGCATGGCTAGAGACATTTGGAGATTTCGTAGATGCACTTGAAGAGACTGATAACAGGAAGATTATAAAATATCTCAGAAATCTTGCTGGTGATAGTGTGAAAGAAGTCATAAAGAAACACCAAGAACTCATGAAGAAGTCACGTACCATCAGATTAAGAATGAGCTGAATCTCACGTTTAATCCAGTACAAAATGCTGATTATGAACGATGTGTTTTCAAACAAAAATGTCAGAGTTGGTAAAACAATAGATGAATTTGTGGAATGACTCATCAAACACTGTAAATTCAATGTATTTAATGACAAAGAAGCCATGAGGGTTAGAGTGATCGATGGATGCTTATCCGATTCATTCAAGCGACGAATGCGGAGAGAAACTCTGGAGCGAGTGTTGATGGCTGCCAGAGCTGAGAAATGTGCTGAAAGACAAGCTGCCGACAAGTAAGCCAAAGGTGCCCAAAGCGACTGTCATGAGTGTGAAAAGTAATTCAATACAAAAGACTGAAGGACAACGCAAAAAGAAGTTGTGTTTCAGATGTAGATTTGGGAAAGTTTCCCACTATTGGTCAGATATGCAAAGGCTGTGTAAAAGAGAACCATTTTGTGACTACGTGCAGAGCAAAGGAAAAAAGTAAGTGTGTCACGGCCCAAAGACAAAATAGCTGCCAGAACCTTCCAGAAGCAACGCTCAACGTGCACCCACAAGTCCAAGTGGTGACATCTTTTGAGGCAAATAGATACTGAACAAAGCCGATTGTGATCTAAATCATTCTCAAATAGTTATTCTGCCTTGGTTATATGTAAAAGTGAAGAAACTGCTTGTGCCATATCAATGCTTACCTCACAAAAATGTGCACGTCCGACTGGTCACTTGTGAAGAGAAAAGTAGCTCAACGGAAAGTCGACATGTCAAAGCAGCAAAATCATAAAAACACTCCAAAAATTGCACTAAAAATAAATGGATGTTCAATACCTTTCATTATCGATAGTGGTGAATCACTAAATTTAACGCCTGAAGATGAACTGTCTTCGTTACCGTAGCTTACTGTATCAAAGACCAAAGTGTACACTTGAGTTACACTGATTTCCATAAAGAGTCGAGGTTCCTTAATAGCAACAGTGAAACATAAGAAAACAAAAGTACAAGCACCAATCCATGTGCGTCAAGGTATAGCGGCAAGAGCCTGCTTGCTCAGTTTCAATACGGCTGCTGACATGGGACTGATTTTGATAAATTACAACATGAATGCTCATCACAAAATGGTAAGCCAATTCCCTTCATTGGTTCATGGTTTAGGAAAGTTAAAGACTATGAAAGTAAAAGTGCAAATTAATGAGGCTGTCCATCCTGTTGCTCAGAGACACAGAGAAGTGACTTTACATTTACAAGAAACTGTTGAAAAAGAACATGAATCATTACTTGAGCACAACATCATTGAACGTTCCACTGGTCCAACGGTTTCTCCAATAGCAGTAGTGTCTAAAAAGGACCATGAAGGTACTGTGTGCATATGCACTAGGCAAATAAAGCAAATGAACAAGAAGGGCATCCAGTGTCCTACACTGCTGACATGATGACGCAATTGAATGGTGCCAAAGTCTTTCCTCGACTTGATTTGAATAAAGGTTATCATCAGCTAGAACTTGAAGAAAGCTACAGATATACTACAACAGTATCTACACATGTTGGTTTGTTTAGTTATAAGAGACTTAGGGCCTGATTTAGATCTTGGCAGTGTTACCGCCAGGCCGCGTCGACGACAGACCTAAAAAGACCATCAAGCCAATTGTGTTCCACCCATCGTATTTAGATGTTACAGTTCTGCAAGCGGATTGAATGGTGATGGATTGCTGAGGAAGGGAGATGGCGGTGGAACCCAATGGACTTCGTACAACGGCAGGGGCTATGTAATAGATGTGAGACACACACACACTGTCCCTTAGCCATATGCATACCCCTGCACTACACAACACAACACATACACACAATAATCCATTGCCATTCCAACACAACACAACTCGTACATGCCAAAAACACACATTGACATACATCCATGACACAACATATACACACCATATACACAACATATGCACATCCACACATAAAACAACCACAACAAACAGTACAAATACAGACTCAGCTACACAAACACACAACTACACACATCACAACATCTGCAACACAACAACCACACTCACCTGAATGTGTCACATGGTAACAAAACATAAACATCGGACCACATGCAAGTGACACACATACAGAAACAACCACACCACCCACTCTAGTTCCCGCCACCTCAGTCAGTCCACACACACACACACCCGTACTGAGTCATATACACAACAGATAGCACAATCCTACCTGTACAAGTCCCCTTACACTGGGAACACATAGACACTGCTGTCCAGTGTGAATGTACAGTCATTGTGGGGCCAGCATTCATTTTGCAATGAATGGTGACACCACAATGGCAGCTGTGTATGTGTGTGATATGCGTGTTGTTCCAGTGTCCCCAGCCATGTGTGTCACCACCGTGTACCCCACATATGCATGTCACAGTAATTTAAAAAAACTTACTGTGACATGTATATCTGCAGTGGTCCCGAACATCCTGTGCAGTGCCCACACAACGTA
The DNA here is from genome assembly GCF_031143425.1 of Pleurodeles waltl. Classification (NCBI taxonomy): domain Eukaryota; kingdom Metazoa; phylum Chordata; class Amphibia; order Caudata; family Salamandridae; genus Pleurodeles; species Pleurodeles waltl. Next base: position 906,290,556 of record NC_090443.1, read on the forward strand.
CCCTGATAATAGAAAGGAACAACCCAATATGCCCAAGTAAGCTTGGGTATGAGTAAAATAGGATAAAGATGACTACACAGGACTTATTTAGACCACAAAAATGTGAATTATATCAAATATGTTCAAATATTAGTAACATCTATATAGAACTAAGCAAAAAACATTTAATGTGATCCAATCACAAAGGAACAAAACTGTAGGTGTATGGCACAAAAAAAAGACTCTTTTTATATATATGTTAGTATACAATAAAAAAACAATAATATATAATTTAACAGAAAAGTTTGTGGGATACATAAATAACAACATATGCCGTTACAGAGGTACAGTAGGTCAGATATTGTCAATATTGCTGATAGCCCATATACCTATGTAACGAGAGCCCACTCTTAATGAAAGTCCACAAGAATTTTTCATGTAATGATGATCCAGCATTCCTCCTTTGAAGAATTAGCAATGAGTGGGTAACACGTCAACGTTTTCGTTCCAGTACCTCTACCCTTAAGAAAAACCAACAGATTTGGAAACTGGACAGTGTACGTCGAAGTTTGAATTTCTCTGTGGAATGGTTAACTTTAGCAACTCTTTAGATCCCATTGATCGAGTCTGTGGTACTGGCAACCCCTAAATATAGCTGACAGACCGCCATGATGGCAGATAGGTTTTCAGTCGAAAAGTCAACGGTGGGACAGTTATCACGAAGATCTAAATCAGGCCCTTAGTTCTGGTGTGGCATCAGCTGCAGAACTTTTCCACATCATCATTTGGTGCATCATACCACCTGCTGTGAATACATTCATAGCCATGACATGTTAGTTTTTGGAAGTACATAGAAGGAGCACAATGAAGCCCTCACACAAGTATGTCAATTACCTGCGAAAGCGGAAGCTTTGACAAAAATATCAACCCCCACAAGATGTTTCAATGGCACATTCTTTTCTAGGAATGGGCAGTCATTGTTCAAGATACATAAAGGACTTTGCCACTGTTAGAGCTCCATTACAAATATTAATGAAGAAAATGTTTCCTTTACATGGTCAGGAGAATGTGAAAAATGTTTCCAGAGAATCACACATGCCATTGAAAAAGCTACGGATATCGCATACTTCAATCCAAAGCTTCATAATAGAGAGTGTGGATTACTCTGGCCCTGTTAGGTTAGGCGTTATACTTGCTCAGCATAGAGGAAGCCCAAATGTAAGACGACATATTGGGGCATTTGCTAGTAAAGTTTGCCTGAGAAGGAAAGTTTAGTATAGGCTTGTGAACATTTCCATGTATTTCTGTATGGAAAGCCCTTTACCCTGGTGACTGATCATCAAGCTTTCCTAACAATTTTCGGCAATCCAAAAGCCAAGATGCCTCCTCGGATTAAATGATGGGGCATATGATTGTAAGAATATGAATATACAATTGTGCATCGATCAGCAAAGGATTAAAATCCTGCTAACTACTTTTCGAGAGAGACTATTCAAGATCATGGTACTCCATCCAAAAAGGCTACATTAATTTAATTGTCATGTCAAGTACACCAGCTGCTGTATCGTTAGCCCAGATTGTCACTACCAAGAGTCATGATAAGAGACCTGCTGAAGTTAAAAGGCATAAATACACATCAATCATGGAATAAACACATTCCACCCCTCAGTAATGATGGTGCATGTCAAAAGTACAAGAACATTGAAGATGAACTGTCCAGAACTCAGGAGGGAGTTATACTGTAAGGATCAAGGATCCTGATTCCGGAGAGTCTATGGCAAACAGTGATCAAACAGGTTCATGAAGGGCATTGGGGAATTGATGTTAAAAAGAGAGCTCTCGGAGACAGTTTGGTTTCCATACTTATATAAAAGAGTTGAAAGGAATTCCTGTGACTTTGGTGTTCAGGAGTGCAATGACAACCAAGTTACCTCAATGGACCACAGAAATAGAGAGAAGTGAAAACATGATTCGTATAGGGGACTTGGTTCACAAACAGAAAATCAAAGTTTATGCAGATAAGAGGTGACATGCAAAAGAGCTTTCATTCAGAAATTGAGATTTGGTGATTGCGAGACAGTTACGCTAACGAAAATCTGATGCTCCATATGATGCTGAACATTTACAACTAGTGTCTACAAAAGGACACATAGGCCCTCATTATGACCCAGGCGGTGGGGGCTAAAGTAGCGATAATACTGCCAACAGGCTGGCGGTAAGTACCGCCAAATTATGACTATGGCAGTGATAACTCCCATAGACAGCCAATGTACCACACCAACCGCCACGGCGGAAACAACAACCACCACTGCGGTAGCCGGCAACAGCCAGGCGGAAGACAAAGTACCGCCCACCATATTTTGACCCTGCAATCTGCTGCCTTTTTCAGGGTGGTTCAGACGCCAACAAAAGCCTGGTGGAAACAGAGCTCAGAAGTGAAAGGACTCACCATTGCAGACACAGGGAAGAATCAAGCTGCCATCGAACCCGAACTGCATGTTTTAACGATGATCTTCTACGTTATGCTCCACCTGGAACACCAACGCCGACGAAGACGGCAGTGAGTACAGCCGCCTAGCACACAATGGAGGGTGGGAGGAAAACTAGAGTGACACACGCACGACACACACCCGACAAACACACACACTCCATACATACAACCAGCTGCACAAGAAAATCAATTTGCCCCTAAAAAACACAGAATAATGCAAGGACAACAGGAATTGACCAAAGTGATTGTAATCAGATCAAAATCAAATTTACTAATTCGATTTGTCAATGAAACAGATATGTACACATGTACACAAAGGGACACTGCCCAGTACAATATTCGAAGGGTCCATATGACCACAGGGCACAGTCTAAGGCCTAACTCGAATCCTAACCACATACGGATAGTACACTGCAGGGGCATCAGTTTGGAAATAGGCAGGCACCTCAGCTGAGAGGGGGAGGCCCCTCACCCGAATGCAGGAACAAGCCCACAGGTTCTGGAGGGGACAACATGCCCATTGCTTTGTCCTGGGGAGTGCCAGGCCACAGTCTCTCAAGTGGGTGACTTTACCACTGGTTCTGGAGTGGGCAACATGCGCATTGCTTTGTCCTGGGGAGTGCAAGGCCACAGTCTCTGGAGTGGGTGACTTGCCCACTGGTTCTGGAGGGGGCAACATGCCCATTGCTTTGTCCTGGGGAGTGCAAGGCCACAGTATCTGGAGTGGGTGTCTTTCCCACTGGTTCTGGAGGGGGAAAACCGCACAGTAGCCCCTGGAGGGTGGAATACATGGCGTCCGCCGGCGGTGATGGGGGCACTGTGGTGGTGGTTGGAGGAGGCTCCTGGGCAGCCCCTGCACTCACTGATGGCTGCACTGTGGTGGTGGTTGAAAGAGGCTCCTGGGCAGCCCCTGCACTCACTGATGGCTGTATTGTGGTGGTTGTTGGAGAAGGCTCCTGGGCAGCCCGGCACTCACTGATGGCTGCATAGTGGTGGTTGTTGGAGGAGGCTCCTGGGCAGCCTCTGCACTCACTGATGGCTGTACATCCACAGCTGGCGGAGGGGGCCCGTGACAGCTGGTGGTAGTGGCAGTGTTAGCCTGACAGCTTCCGCTGGCATAGAGTGCCTCGTCTCGTCCTGTTCATGGGTCGGGGATCCCTTACTCTTTCTGGCAAGGGTGGATGGGCTCTTCCCCTCTCTGCCTGGTGGTGCAGGCTCCTTCCCATTCTTCACAGCTGTTGCAGGCTCCTTCCCCTTCTACACAGCCGGTGAAGGCTCATTCCCCTTCTTCACAGCTGGTGCAGACTCCTTCCCCTTTTTCACAGCTGGTGCAGGCTCCTTCCTCTTCCTCACAGCTGGTGCAGGCCCCTTACCCTTCCTCACAGCTGGTGCAGGACTCTTCCCTTTCATCCCTGTTGGTGTTGGCTCCTTCCCCTTCAGTGTCGTAGGTCTGGTATCCTTACCACCACGTGTGGATGATGCTACCACTGTCCCCGTGGACTATTGGCTGGGGTCCTAGGCTGTGTCCTTGGTACCCTGCCCATAGGTGCAGGACAGGGGGGGAGGGGTAGTGAAGAGGTCAATTTGGGAAAGGAAAAGCTTTTAGGGACGTAGGGGAGGTAGGAGGGAGGAGTAATGGGAGTGGAGCATGAGGGAGTGGTTGTTGGAGGTGTATGACTGCTGGATTTGGGTGCATGGGCTGTATGCTGATATGAGGTGGATGGCTGTTGGGTGTCGGAGTGCTTGCGTGTTTTTTGGGAAGGGGGACAGACACGGAGGGAGAGGACACAGGGAACAAGTGCATGGCTGTTGTGGAGGTGTTTGCCAGTGTGGTGTGTGTTGTACCTTGGTGTGGTGATGCGGATAGTGGATGTAGATGTAGTGCATGCAGATGTGAGCGTAGACGTGACTGGGAGGGAAGTGGAGGAGGAGGAGAAGGGGGAGACAGTGGAGGCTGTGGATGTTGTTGTGTCTGCAACAGTATGGTGTTTGTGTGAGTGCCTGTGGGACGAAGTGTGGTGCTTGTGTTTGCCTGTGCCACTCTTGTGTGTTGCTTTGGGTGCATGCTCGTCTGTCTATGTGCTTGAGATGGGTTGGGGCTGAGGAGAATGGAACTGGGAAGTGGAAGTTGGAGGGGGGACGGTAGAAACAGGGACAATGGCTGCCATCAGAGAGGAGGCCAGAGTCTGAATCAATCTCTACTGGGCTGTCAAACCACCATGAATGCCCTCCAGGAATGCATTGAATTGCTGCATCTGGGATGCCAGCCCCTGGATGGTATTCACAATGGTTGACTGCCCTCCAGAGATGGATCTCAGGAGGTCAATAGCCTCCCCACTCAGGGCAGCAGGGCTGACTAGGGCAGGGCCTGAGGTGCCTGGGGCGAAGGAGATGCCCACCCGCCTGGGTGAGCGGGCACGGGCAACTCGCTGAGGGGCTACAGGGAGGGCGGTGCTGGTACGAGGGTAGCAGCTGTACCTACAGCTGGGGTGGTCACAGAGGTGTCCGCCACCACCAGGGAGCTCCCATCGGAGAAGGTATCAGAGTCAGTGTTGTTCCCTCCAGTATCCGCCGGGGTGCTCCCCTCACCCTCCGTCCCACTTTTTCCCTCAGCGTCGGTGGACTCTGCTTCCAGGGTCCTGTGGGATGCAGCTCCCTCTGTCGCCGGTGCCCCTGCTCCTTCGCAGATGATGCTGATGCACACAAGGACAGGATGACAAAACAAGAAAGAGGGGGAGAGACAAAGGATACACTGGGTCAATGATTGCAACACCACCAGCGCTGGCGTACACAACACCCTCTCACACAGGGAACAGGCCTATGCACTATGCATTGCACTACCAGTGAAATGGCTAGTCACCAAGGCATGAGGAGGAGCACACACCGCCAACTGCATCACACCTGGGACGCACGCAGCCCTGCCTAGAAGTGAATACTAACAAGCTAGGTTACCTGTATTTGCCATGCAACCATTACCCTTCAGAGGACCCACGCTGACCTGGCCTTAGGGGCACCCACTAACAGACAACCACCACCCGGATACCACCTCACCAGCCATAAGTTGTAATGACACCCACTGTACTCACCCCCTTGTGGCTGCTGCGATTCCTTCAATCACCTATCCAGCTCAGGGTACGCCACTGCCAATATGCGGGCCATCAGGGGGGGTCAGGGTCCGACGGGCACCCCTTCCTCGTTAGGAGGCCATCTCCAGCTGGGCCTCCGCGGTCTTCCCTGCCCAGCGTCTCAGGTCCTCCCACCGTTTCTGACAGTGGTTGCTCTAACTTCCATAGACCCCCAGGGTCTGCATCTCCTTCGCGATGGCACGCCATAATCCCTTTTCCTTTGATGGGCGCTGACCTGCAGAGGTAATACATACAGGAGAACTCCATTAAACAAACAGTCCAGCCTGTCACACACCTGGCCCACCATACCCAATCCCATCACCACTGGCACACACATAGGCCAGCTCACAACATGTACACTGCCAACAGACAATCTCCCCACTCCCCACCCACCCTTACACAATGCCTTCACACACATCTCCATGCATTCATGCCACATGCATTGTGCCCACTGTGTACTCACCTGTTGATCTGGAGTCCCATATAGCAGTCCGTACTGGGGTAGGACCCTGTCCACCAGTCGCTCCAACTCCTCCGAAGTGAAGGCTGGGGTCCTTTTCCCGGTCACATGGGCCATGGTAGGTTCCAGACACAGGTCACAGCAGCACATGCAGTGAAGGTCTTCTCCTATGGAAGGTCAGGAAACAAGTGAGGAATCAGATAGAAAATGGCAGTCACGTCCACGGCGGTGTACACTGTCACCGCCAGCGTAGATCCTCATTGGCCACTGTACCCCATAGGGCCCAGTATTATCCATTGAGGAATTGCACGACGGTTCATGACCACCTACCGCCACAGCACACAACATCGCAGAATGACCTCATTTCCACCTCTCCCTCCAGGCGGTTGCCATTTCAGGGGGTGTGAACAGGCCTATCGATAATTGCTGCATCATAAAATAAATAGGTACATACTTTTAAATTACACTGTCCCAAAACATGATTGCACTATGTGGACTGCTGTTGTGGTATAGTTGTCCAAATTGTGACAGCCTACTCACTCTTGTGTCCCTTAGATACCTACCGCCGCGGATGAATAGGAGATGGAAACATACCCCCGTGTACAGACCCCTGGTGCACTTAGCTACACTGGAAGACAGGCACATACTACTCACCTATAGACTGGATAGGGCCACAATCACAGAGCTGTGTGCCCAGTTAGAGCCTGACCTGATCTCAGCTATCCGTCATCTGACTGGAATACCCCTCTCGTGCAGGTTCTATCAGTGCTCCATTTCCTGGCAACAGGTTATTTCCAAGTGACAGTGGGCTTGGCAGCAGCACACAGCCAATGTTCTCAATCGTGCTGGCAAGAGTCTTGTGTGCCCTGGTAAAACACATGTGCAGCTACATTGCTTTCCCCGTGTGGAAGATTTGGCCACTGTGATGGCCGAATTTTATTCAATGGGACATATTATTGGGGCGATTGACAGTACACATATTGGGGGTCATTCCGACCCTGCCGCGGATGCACCGCCAACAGGCTGGCGGTGCATCCAGGCCAATTCTGACCGCGGCGGTAAAGCCGCGGTCAGAAAAGGGAAACCGGCGGTTTCCCGCCGGTTTTCCCCTGGCCTGAGGAATCCTCCATGGCGGCGCTGCAGGCAGCGCTGCCATGGGGATTCCGACCCCCTTCCCGCCAGCCTGGTTCTGGCGGTTTTGACTGCCAGAACCTTGCTGGCGGGAACGGGTGTCGTGGGGCCCCTGCAGTGCCCATGCCAATGGCATGGGCACTGCAGGGGCCCCCTAACAGGGCCCCACAAAGATTTTCAGTGTCTGCATAGCAGACACTGAAAATCGCGACGGGTGCAACTGCACCCGTCGCACCCTTTACACTCTGCCGGCTCCATTCAGAGCCGGCATCCTCGTGGAAGGGGGTTTCCCGGTGGGCGGGCGGGCGGCCTTCTGGCGGTCGCCCGCCAGCCAAGCGGGAAACTCAGAATGACCGCCGCGGTCATTTGACCGCGGTGCGGTCATTCTGCGGCTCCCGCCAGGCGTGCGGTTACCGCCGCCGGCGGGAGTCAGAATGACCCCCATTGTGTTTGTCCCCCCGCTAGAATGAGAAGGTGTCCATGAATATGCAGATGGTGTGCCTGGCAGACCAGTACATCTTCCATGTCAATGATAAATATCCTGGGTCGGTGCATGATGCCTTTGTCTTGAGGAATAGCAGCATCCCAAATGTGATGGCTCAACTACAGAGGCAGAGAGTGTGGCTTATAGGTGAGCTTTGGTCCCCACCCAGTGTATGTTGGTGTATGCCTCTGCTGTTAGCCAAATAGGATAGTGTGTGGCTAATTGATGTCCCTCAATACTTGCAGGTGACTCTGGCTACCCAAACCTATCATGGCTGCTGACCCCTGTGAGGAATGACAGGACAAGGGCTGAAGAACTTTAGGCACATGGGCGAACCAGAAGGATAATTGAGAGGACCTTCGGCCTCCTGAAGGCCAGGTTCAGGTGCCTCCATCTGACAGGTGGATCCCTGTGCTACTCACCTGAGAAGGTCTGCCACATAGTAGTGGCATGCTGCATGTTGCACAACCTGGCCCAAAGACAGCATGTACCTTTTCTGCAGGAGGAGAAGATTGGAGATGCCCTGGTGGCAGCAGTGGAACCTGAGGACAGTGAGGATGAGGAGGCAGAGGAGGAGGATGTGGACAACAGAACATTAGTGATCCGTCAGCACTTCCAATGACACACAGGTGAGACAGTGCAACTTCATATTTCTATGACTATTGTTGTATTCTGTGTGACAGTGGCATGCTGGCATTACCCACTTGTTACCTCTACTTACTGTCACCTATGGATTATCATTTTACATGTTGGTGATATGACAACAATGTTGTGATGTGATCACTACAGTCAGCAACAGGTCATTCATTCTATGCTCTTATTATGTACAGTTAATTTGCAATGAATGTAGCTGTTTCAATCAATACAAATTTGCAATACATGAAATACTACTAGTCGAGTTTTATCAAAGGGTGTTTATTGTAGTGCTAACAAATAGAGGGGAAAGTGCAATGGAATGGGGTGGTGATGGACGAAAGTTCAGGGTATTGTTCCTGGCTGTTTGTAGCACAGATGCAGTGTCCAATGGGACATAGGAAGGGGGGCAATGGCAGTTCAAGGTGGACAAGGTGCCTGGGAGGGACACTAGAGGGACAATCAGAATGGTCTCATGTTTTGGCAGTGGTCTTGGCAAGTTTCTCTGGCTTCTGTCTGGGTCGTAGGGAACGTTTGCAGGGTGGTTCACCTTCTGAAGGGGGAGTGATGCTGGTGACCGGTGGGTCCTGAGGCAGGGCCTTCTGGCCACTAGCGGCAGCGGAAGTGGAGGGCTGTTCAGTTGTCTGGCATATGGTAGGGGCCCGCTGATGTGCTGTTGCCTCACTCATGATGTTGGCCTTGTCTGCCAGCACCCCTGCTATGGAGATCAGGGTGGTGTTAATGGCCTGCAAGTCCTCCCTGATCCCCTGATACTGTCCCTCCTGCAGCCGCCTGTTCTCCTGCACGTTGTCAAGGATCTGGCCCATCGTGTCCTGGAAACGTTGGAAGGCTCCCAGGACCTTGGAGAGTGCCTCCTGGAGAGTCGGTTCCCTGCTCCTGTCCTCTTCTGGCACACAGCAGTCCTCCCAGTGTCCTTGTTGGCATGTGCCTTTGTCCCCTGAATGGTGTGCCCACTGCCACTGACCCCAGGTCCCTGATTGTCTTGTGGGCGAGGTGTGGCCTGGAGTCGCGGTACAGGTGGGCACACTGCAGATTCACGTGTCCTGGGGACAGAGGTGTGGGTAAGCTGGGTGGGTGCTGTGTTGTTGGTTCCTGATGGGGGATGCTCTGTGGTGGTCTGTGAGTGGGCTTAGGTGACCGGCTGTCCAGTGGTCCCTGATGGGGCAGGTAGGTCCTCCACATCCAGAAGTCCAGAGTTACTGTCATCACGGGGGCCTCTTCTGTTGGGGGACTGGAGAGTGGTGGCACCTCCTCTCCACTGACATTGGCTGGGTTACCTGTGGGGATGTAAATGATGTATTATGCTTCAAGTGTATGCCATTTGTACTTCCGTAGCTTCCCCTCTATGGTTGGTGTTGCCCTGCCAGCTTTTGCTTGTGTATGGTGATGTATTGTGGGATTGTTACTTTCCCTATGTGGTGCATGCTTTACTGATGGGTGTCCATGCAGGGCTGGGAGGGGTGTCCATGCATTGGTATGGCATGCAGAACTTGGCACTGGGATTAGTGAGATGTGTAGGTGCAGTGTGTGGGATGTAGTGGAGTGATGGGAGTGAGTGTGAGGGTGTGAGATGGCATGCAGGTATGGGGGGTGATAAGTAGTAAATGTTGACTTATCAGTGCCAGTCCTCCGGCTACTCCAGCGAGTCCCTCAGGATGCAGTATTGACAGGACTTGCTGCTCCCCTGGTGTGAGCTGTGGGGGGGAGAAGATGGGGGTCCACCACCAGTCCTCTGTATGGCGAGCTGGTGCCTTGCTGCTATGGAACGTACCTTCCCCTGTAGGTTGTTCCACCTCTTCCTGATGTCGTCCCATGTTCTTGGGTGCTGTCCCACGGCGTTGACCCTCTCCACGATTCTCCGCAATAGCACCATCTTCCTTGCTATAGATATCTGCTGTATCTATGCTCCAAAGAGCTGTGGATCTACCCTGACAATTTCCTCCACCATGACCCTTAACTCCTCCTCAGTGAAGCGGGGGTGCCTTTGTGGTGCCATAGGTGTTGTGTGATGTGTGTTGGGTGATGTGGAGTGCATGAAGGGTGTATGGTCTAAGTGGTGTGTGTGTGACTAGTTGTCTCTGTGCTCTTCTTCTCAGTCTCCTGGCGGCAATTGTAAAGAATTATAGGTGATATGGATGTGTTTTTATAATGGTGTGGGTGTGTGTATGTGTGTCAGGTGTGTGTTTTTGGTACTGGCCAATGTGGTGGTGTTTTTTATGTGGCTGTCTATTCTGAGCACAGCGGTATGTACCGCCAATGGTTTACCGCCGTTGAATGTCCGCTGTAGTGATTCGTGGGTCATAATGTCTTGGGCGTTGTTTTGTTGGCGTAACAGTATGGGTTTTGGGACCACCACTTTATCACTGACCTTTGATCTGGCAGATTTGTGTATGTGGCTGTACTTTGGCGGATTGGTTTGTATGTGTCATATTATGGTGAACGGATATTCGCCACTGTGGCGGTAAGTTGGCGGCTGTCAGCATGGCGGTAAGCAGGATTTACCGCCAGTGTCATAATGAGGACCATAGTGACTGCCCAGCGCAGTGGGACATCTGTGACCAGAGACTCTTCTCACTTCAGGCCTGTATTTCATCAGTCTTCAACTCAAGATGGTGCCAGAAAGCCTGACTCTGAAAACTCAGTGACTGTTGCTGATCTCTTACCATCTTTAGCAATTTCCAACATTGAAGGTGACAGTTTACAGTAAACAGCTCAGGCTGACTGATCAAAGCAATGGAAGATTAATTGAAGAGATATAGTTGTACAATATTTCTATATGTATATATTTATTTGTGTATGTCCAATGTCTTTAAGAAAATAATATTGTAATTTTTCATTTAACAGAGGGGGAGATGTAGTATCTTGCATTATTTAGAATGGAACCTTTCTGGCTCCCCGAAGACCCCGTAACAGTGTGACATAATCACTAGAATAGAATAGAATGAAAGATGGGTTTAGAATGTTGGAGTTCAAAGGCACACATAGAGAAATAAAGACGTGATTTACAGCTCCATGTGTGGCCTAGTCATTCAGCAGGTACCAGACTGGAGAAGGCACCATTATGGGGTTGCAGATTTGCGGGATGCACACCCCTCCCTCCCCACCCCCTCCGGATTCCTACCTACTGTTCCCGCCATCCGGGATTCTCCCCATTGGCCTTCGAGAGGCTATCTGACCACTCTCTTTCTGGTGCTCTAGTTTTTTTAGTACTGGCTATTATGAGCGACTCCCTGAGACAGTTTGGTTGTTGTCTTTTTTTGTTTGTTTTTTCTTTTTTTCTAGCATTGGCTTATATGACTCCCCTTTCTCTTGCTCCTATGTATTCGGCTCAATAAAATTGAGGCTTGGATCGGGCAGTCACAATCCCTGAGGCATTACTCGCTTAGAATTCTGGGTCAGGCTTTGGATGGGAAACTGACAGGTGAGATAAGATCGAAATATTGCATTTGTGTTGGATCGCTTTGTTATACCCCACTCCTGTTGAGGGACAATTACGCTGTAATTACTTCTCCTTGTTACAAATGGAGAGGTGCATCCAATGGATATGCATCCTTGGCTACTGTTTATATTACTGTCAAACTTCATAGCCATGCCATGTCCTTCTTGATGGTGCTTTTATCCTGACCTGTCTTCGTTTCCATGTATTGTTTATTATAAACTGCCACTAAACTTATGTTAAAAAAGCAAAGGTGCATAGACATTTCGTGGCCTATCTCAACCCCTTTTATCTTCTGCATTACTTCTCCTTCTAACAAAGTCTCCCCCAGTACTCCAAACTCTCCTTGTTTACAACTCTGGGAATCCCAGAGAAATGCATTTAACAATGCATTCATTGTAGCAGAGGGGGTCCATGAAGGAATAGTACTATGAAGAGTTTTCAAGCTATACAAAAGAAGAATACTAAAGGTGATTTTGAAATATAAGCTGTGTGCTTCGTTCATGGGCTACAAACGCAGTTGAAGAAAACATGTTTGTTATGAAAACACAATACATGCGGTATAAACATAGATGCAAATATTTGCTTTAAAAAAGTTGGTGAACTGACATCATGGAAGCAGTAATAGATTTAGTAATATTTGGGTCAGTTCTGTCTTGAGATGTAAACGAAATGGCTCAATCTTCTCTTCTACAAATGATCACTGGAAAGTATCTGGGTCCTTTGTTGTCAGTAGCGTAATTGGTTCTAAAGTAGGCAAAGAAAAGCTTTTATTGAACATGTTATGCACAATGCTGAAAACCAGAAAGGCCAGGTGGCTGTGTGATTTGTCAAGCGAAATTGTGAGCCAAACCACAGCTTGGAGTAGAAGGCTGACAGAAAAAAAAACAAGACTTAGCTTCAAATGAAAAACGCACCCAAGCCATCTGGGGAACCACCCTGCCCAGAGGTCTAAAATGTTAATTAGATAACTCAGAAAAAAATAATAAAGGTTCAGCCCAGTAACACTCTTGCAATGTTACAAACTTAAAAAATCAATGCACCAAATGTTAGTACAATATCTGGCAATGAAGAAGAAACAGTTGGAATTCTCGGCAGAGCAGTATCCAATGTGGAAGAGCTTGTTGTGTTCCAGGAATCAGTAGAGATTTGTGCTTCTGCTTTGTTTCTTCTTGAACGTTTTGTGTTACTGTAGAGAAGACTGAGCTCCCAAAACATGTCCTATTGTTGGTTCCAGTAATATTTCAATATTCAAGGCTATGCATTAAACCTTTTTGTGGTGTGCCTTACTGGGACTAAAGTTCATTCTGGGTGGGATGCTTGGTACAGCTAATCTGGTCATACTCATTACCTGTATCAATAAACTCACAGTGTGATTCTTCAGGAAAGCAAAACATAATGCCCCTCAAATTCAGTTTGGTGTTTTCCCTCTGAGAAATACTTTCAAGTGTGCACTCCCAGTCTGCTTTCTCTTAAAGGGATAATAGAGAGCCCAGCCCTGGAAAAAGGTTTAAAACTCTGGCCACTACCAATAGCTCTGGATGTGTCACATCTCCAATAATCAAAAGCATTCGAGGTCTCCATCAGGTCCATTTGTTCCTTCAAAATAAGAGACGATATCTCAGAAACCTCAGACTATTTCCAGCTCAAATGGGCACAAACACATCGAGTGACAGTCTCTCAAGTTCGAAATGAATTCAAGGTGTTGCTTGCTTCTAAGAAGTGCATGCCAAATATTATTCACTGCTTGAAGCCCAATGTGGCCAGCATGTCTGGCAGAAATAGGCAAAATAATTTTTTGCAAGACCGCTGGAAAAATAAAATGGATACATTTTCCCTATCCAGTAAGCCGACCAAAAAAACTGAGAACCGCCTGGTCCAAAGGGCAAAGTAAATCTCTGCACCCTGCCCAACATCCTAACCAAACAGGAACCAGGCATGGACCGTTTCTGTTATACAGATGCGAGGTGACTGACCTTTAAAAGCTCCACTTAAAAATGTAAACTATCAATATTTTTCAAAACCTTTTTCTCTTCTGCCCGCCAGTGTAAGAACTTTTCAAGGAGTTGGGAAGGGTAAACAGCAAAAGGCATAACTCTGTGAGTGTTGGGATTAAAATCCCTCCTATGTATTGTATTGTATTGTAATAATATTTATATAGCGCTTACTACCCCTGACGAGGCGTCGAAGCGCTTTTCGGTGAGTAGCACGCTACTCTGGAACCCAACAAGAATTAGTGATGGATTAGTATCGGGAAATATTAGTACAGTTTTAGTATTATTAGGAGTTAATTTCAGCTGCGGATATGAGAGTTTGTTAGTTAGATTGACTGGAGTAATGGAGGGGAGGAGGAGGAAAGAAATTCAGAAGTGTTAATTGGGAGTATATCCCTCATTTACTCAACCCAAAGGCTTGGGATGAGTAAAGGGGGATGGGGGAGGGAAGAGTCTGTGGAAGGGTTAGGGAGAGCATAGTAGCAGAGTGAGATAAATGAGGGAGAATTTAGTAGGGTTGTGTGGGAGGTCATTGTAGTAAAGTGAGGTATGGTGAGTTAGATGTGGAAGCGGAGGGAAGAGCTTAGGCAGAGTTATTTAGGAGATGAAAGTAGTAGAAAGGATTTGGGATGAGTCAGAGTGGGAATGGAGGATAGTTTGATAGAGACATGACATATGATGATGGGTAGATAAGTGTGATAAGATGAGAGCAGGGATTCATAGATATCTAGTGTAACAACCCACCCAGGAGCCATGCAATGACCCACTATAGGAAAGTACCATCTTGCCTGGCATGTTACCCCCATATTTCACTGTATATATGTTGTTTAAGTCTATGTGTCAGTGCTCATAAGTATGTGCTATGTATGTGTTCCCTGTGTGATGACTAACTGTCTCACTGAGGCTCTGCTAACCAGAACCTCAGTGGTTATGCTCTCTCTGCTTTCCAAATTGTCAGTAACAGGCTAGTGATCAATTTCACCAATTCACATTGCCATACTGGAACACCCTTATAATTCCCTAGTATATGGTACTGAGGTACCCAGGGTATTGGGGTTCCAGGAGATCCCTGTGGGCTGCAGCATTTCTTTTGCCACCCATAGGGAGATCTGACAATTCTTACACAGGCCTGCCAGTACAGCCTGAGTGAAATAACGTCCACGTTATTTCACGGCCATTTACCTTCTTGTGCGTGGGCTCTCTACATTGCTGAGGACCCCCTCTGTCTTCTCTCGCAAGTGGCAACATCCTGGTCCTTCCTGGGCCCAGGCAGCACCCTTTTTCCTCAACTGCGACTCTTGCAGCTAGCGAGGCTTGTTTGCGGTCTTTTCCCAAGGAAACAACTCTGCATCCTCCAGCACTCCATGGGACATTTTCTGCACGAAGGAGAAGGTCCTAGCACCTTTTGTTGTAGCAGAATCTTCAGCTTCTTCCATCGAGAGGCAGCCATTTGGCACCTTCATCCAGGGTTTAGTGGGCTCCTGCCCCCCTGGACACTTTTGCGACCCGTGGACTTGGTCTCCTTCCTTTGAAGGTCCACAGGTCCAGGAATTCGTCTTCAGTGCTTTGCAGTCAGTTGTGGTCTTTGTGAAATCCTCTATCACGACTTTAGTGTGTTTCTGGGGAAATAGTAGTACTTTACTCCTACTTTCCAGGGTCTTCGGGTGAGGTATCTTCGCCACCCTTAGTGTTTTCTTACACTACCAGCGACCCTCTACACACTGCCCTAGGACCTAGGGGTCCTCTCGTGGTTCGCATTCCACTTTCTTAGTATATAGTTTGTGTTGCCCCTAGGCCTATTGCATCCTATTGTATTCTACAGTGTTTGCACTACTTTCTGACTGTTTTACTTAGCTGATTTTGGTTTGTGTGTGTATATTTTGTGTATTTTACTTACAGTGTTTGCACTACTTTCTGACTGTTTTACTTAGCTGATTTTGGTTTGTGTGTATATTTTGTGTATTTTACTTACCTCCTAAGGGAGTATATCCGCTGAGATATTTTTGTCACTAAAATAAAGTATCTTTATTTTTAGTAACTCCGAGTATTGTGATTCTTATGATATAGTGCTATATGATATGAGTGTTATAGAAGGAGCGTTGCATGTCTCCTAGTTCAGCCTAAGCTGCTCTGCTATAGCTACCTCTATCAGCCTAAGCTGCTAGAACATTACTAATATACTAATAAGGGATAACTGGACCGGGTACAAGGTGTAAGTACCATCAGGTACCCACTATAAGCCAGGCCAGCCTCCTACACAGAGTATTTGACAAATCTAGAGGCATTACGGTCCCCCACACAATACAAACCATTTCACTAATGCTATTGGCTAACCTGTAATGAGTCTCCAGACTGGACTTTGGATATTACCAGTGTCTTATGCAGGGTAAGGAAATGTGTGAGAAGCAGGACAGTTTGTTTTTTATATATTTTCATAGTTCTGTTCATGTTGTGATCAATGGAGCTCGGATGTACAATGGCTATTGCTCAAACTTTACGCAAAGCCCTGTAGCATGTATATTGGAACTACTTACCAAATGTGAGTGTTGCATACTTGTGTAACTTGATGATGCTATGGTTGTACCTTTGTATCACCATTTTCTCTATGACAAATCAATAAATATATTTGAAAAAAGTAGCTCTTTAAAAAAAAAAAAGAAACAACCTTCTAAGGCTTCTGTTCACCAATATAATAAAGGGCTACACACGTATCCACTGCAGCAACTCTACAACTCAGTGAGTCCACCAATCTAGACTCGGGACTTTCATTCAACAGTGCGGAGATAATCAACAGCTTTGCTTGTTGCAACCTTAACTCCGGTTCTAACCATCCTAAGAACAGTTCAATTACTCTGTTCCCCCTTCTTAATTGGGGATCAAGCAATTATCTCTTTTGGATGTCTACCTATATCTGTCCCTTACCGGAGATCTTGGTTTGAAATCGAGATAAGGAACTAAGGTCTAGGAGGACTACATTGTTGGTCTGCGGTTAGGAGTTTAAGGTTTCAGCTAGTCCTCAAGGAATACTACATACAACCATAAGACCTAAGAGAATACAGAGTTCTACACAAAGGGTAAACTGTCAATAACAGTGAGGAAAAAAGGAGATAACAATGCATCTAGTTCAAAGCTCATAGAAAACTACATTTAATACTATGATGTAGCCCAGAAATGTAGACCTTGATACAGAAGCAGGTTTCTAGAACAGAATAGACATACCTGGCCAGGATAGTTGTGGGTCAAGAAATCACATTGTAACCTATGTGGAATTAGTTATTTCTATCACTACAAATATTTCTATAAACCGTGGTAAAACCACTAAAGTTGGGTCACATAGCCAAACAGCAGCTATAGTTTAAAAGACTCTCAAGGACAATCATTTTGTGAATCAATCCAACTGACCTTGAGGATTTTATTTTAAGGACGGAAAGACAGCTTAAAGAAGCCTGGGATGCATAATGAGAACTAGGACTGACCATCTCTCAAGCAGAAAGTAAGCCGGGCTTGCAGGGGGCTAACTTCCAACAAAGCTGAGTCCATAGACTATTTCATCTCAGGTAAAAGGTGTCAATCATGACCATGCAATAACTGTGACACCTATTATCACGCAGAATATAGTATTGCTCCATATTTAGCATTTACCCAAGCAGAGCAAAATCTCAGGAAAGAGGGACCACTAGAGCATTGCAGACACGTGGAAGAGCAATGTTCAAATATTTTCCACCCTGTTGTTTTAAAATGTCTGCGCCTTTGTGGAATGAAAGTGTCCTCAGTCTGCATGAATCAGTGAAACAGGAGCGCTGCAATCAAACTGTCAAATGGAGTTCTCACTAGTTCACTGCCAACAAATTAATGTGACTAATAGCACAATCTATGCATATGCTGCCTGCCTACACTTGCAGAGATGGCGCTTCTGTCTATTTCCTCTCTTGGCAGAGGGAGTGCTGTATACTTCAATGTAATGCGCAGTGAGTGTATTGGTGATGTCCTTATAACACCCACATATTAAATGCTATTCCTGTGGTAGTCTGCTGAAAAAGAAGGATATCTGGAAAATTAGGACTTGGTGGTGAAGTTGCCACTCACCGGGTTAGTATTACCATGATCTGGAAACAAGAGGATGCTTCTTCCCTCATAATAAAGGATTTCACAATATAGTGCGGTAATAGTGAAAATGATTTTTTTTCAATGATTTGTTTTACATTGTATGGTACTTTTAA
This sequence comes from Pleurodeles waltl, assembly GCF_031143425.1. NCBI lineage: Eukaryota > Metazoa > Chordata > Amphibia > Caudata > Salamandridae > Pleurodeles > Pleurodeles waltl. The sequence goes on from NC_090443.1 coordinate 906,308,530, forward strand.
GATGCCAACTTGGGGGCACGCAGATAAATAAAATCAATACAACGTATTTCACGACAGAACAGAACAGAGAAACGTGCTCTGAATGGATGGTTTGTATGTCAGATTAATCTATATCTGCTATTCCCCATTTAAAGTATGCAATATGCTTGGAAAGTTTACTATTTGACGATGTTCTTTTCTCTAAGCGGCTTGTGACGTCTCAAAGAAAAACAGAGAAGGGCAACAATGGCTCAAATGAGCTACTCACGAGTTGCTGTGATGATTGTAAAATTAAAAGGAAAACACAAAAATACATAAAAACATTTTTTTAGGGTTCTTTCATAAAACACCACCTTACAGTAGGGTGTCAAACACTGCTTCATCAAAGTGACCCGCGTTTAGTATGAACCTATTTCTGGCAAAAGTGTATCAAGTGCCCCTAAATTACAGTATCTGATGATTTTCTCTTCATCAGATTTCTAGCCTAAAACGACGTAACTCACAGTTCAGTGCCATGATTTGGATAACTAGGCTTGCATGAAAACCGGAACATTCCTCCCAGGTGTCTCCAAGGGTGTGGAAAGTGGGAAACGTAAACCACCAGAGAAACACTTGTCAGCTGACTGCTACTACTCACGAGATGCCTGTTATCAGAAAGCTATCTTCCAAAGGCATGCACCTGTAGGCCTGTGGTCAGGCCAGGCTACAGTGGGTTCCAAACCTGGTAAAATGCTTGCCTAGCACAATCATGGCACTCTGTGCATAATGTGAGCATCCACATCCATGGCTTCTTGGTGACTATATTTGGTGTAATGCTAGTCACGGAATAATGGTGGTAATTTCTGACATATTCCTGGCATTCTTGGAATGGTGGTTCCAAATCCTGGTATAATACTTGCCCTGGGTAATGTTGGTAACTCATGGCATATTGTGGACATCCATGGCACAACAGTGCCTGCACTTGGTAGAATGCTGGCCATGGCACAATGTTTTCAATTGCTGGCATAATGTGGGCATCCATGCAGGATGATACGAACTATGGCCCTATTGACAACATTTATTTTGTAGTACATTTAGTATTACTCCAACAGTACTACTGAAGTATTACAACATGCTATTCACAAACCTTCAAGTAGTGAGATCCTCCTCCAGGTCCCCTATCTTTTCTCTGAGGAGATCTTCAAACAAACACTAAAAGTGGGAGGGACCAGTGTGAGTGGTAAAAAATGAGCATTCTTACTAAAAACAGGTGGGACTTAGGGCGAGATATGGACGGCTTACAGGGGAGTTAAGGGAAGGAGAGACACCCACCCACCAAAGAGTAAACCAATTGGTATTCACAAACTGCACTTCTAAATCTTTTACCACTAAAAAGTTTCCAAAACAGTAATAAAAGTATTCGAACTCAGACCTGGGCTAAGTTAAAACAGTAAGAGTAAATTTCCACATGTGGACGTACTCACATATATGTTTACCTTTGTGAAAAGGGCCAACTTTTCAACATTCTCTCTGGGTGAAGTACCCACGAAAAGCCCTGCACAAACAGGGCTGCTCCCTCCAATTGTGGAGGGTGTCCCACTGATTTCAAAGATCACCAGCAACCACTGCACACTGGATCGGACAGAAAACCAGATGGTTCCAGCTTATAAATAAGTGCATTGCTCCAAAGTACACGGGCCAACACCTTTGTCAATGGAGAAAAGCCAGTCTCTTCTCCTTGACAGTATCTCATCTGCTGGACAGGAGAACACAACAGCATATTAGAACCAACACATTTTACACTTTACTGTTTAGTATTATTTCTAATTTGTGCTGTTCAAGAGGTCACTAATGCTCTGGGGTTCCGAAGTTAAGCTTGTTTGCTCCCTCTTTTTGCTTCTCAGGTTCCTACTAGAGGGGCGTAGACTGCAGACATTCTGTTCTTTATATCGGGGATAGACCCAGTGCTTATCTTTCCCATCTTGCCTACAATTTGAAGATGCTTTGCATGGCTCTGTTTTGACCAAGACGTTCTTTGAATCAACTTCTCACAAGTCTGGCAGTAGCCAAGTTCTTACAACTGCCCCTGTCTCCCCCTTTTTTCCTCAACCCATACAAAGTATACTGTACACCTGAGATTGACAGCCTGGATGAAGTGGGGTGTCAGGTCAAGGGCTGTTCCAGGAGATTGTCTATTTCGCTAGTGGAACATAAATCCTTCTCTCTCTTAAAGCTATAATGAATATTTAACACATCTGCGTACTTGAAGTAGTGACACGCTAATCATTCTTCAACACTGTTCGCCTCTTCAGATCTCGGAGAAGATTTAGTTCATAGTCTGGCTGTTTTCTCCCGGCACTGTCACTGGGCAGCCACCAAGTCATTATGGGGCATGGGGTCGCTGGCTACTACTGAATATCAGCGAGTACAAGTTCTTAAAAGTTTCTGTTATAAGGCCACAGTTTTTCACCCATTTGTGTCTGGTGAAATTTGCCAGTAGCGGTATAGAGCCTGCAGGCATGCACTTTAGAGGCTCATGTGGTGGCCTCTGTCAACTGGCTTTGACTATGATGATGGGGTAGCGCACTTGTGAGCAGGAGGAGGGGCCAGCCGCCACACGTCAGGGCAAGGAGCCCTTTAAAAACATTGTCGCGCTCCCGCTGCTGCGGGTAGCGCACTTGTGAGCAGGAGGAGGGGCCAGCCGCCACACGTCAGGGCAAGGAGCCCTTTAAAAACATTGTCGCGCTCCCGCTGCTGCGGGTAGCGCACTTGTGAGCAGGAGGAGGGGCCAGCCGCCACACGTCAGGGCAAGGAGCCCTTTAAAAACATTGTCGCGCTCCCGCTGCTGCGGGTAGCGCACTTGTGAGCAGGAGGAGGGGCCAGCCGCCACACGCCAGGGCAGGGCCACCCCCCTAATAATTTGAACGAGGTAGGCTCAAATGTGATGCCCCTTAAAAGCAGTGCGCCTGGGTCTATTTAAGTACAAACAATCTTACCCATATCGCACTACCTCCCAATTAGGGCCTATCGGCTTCTGGAATTTATTACCCAAGGTATTCATAACTCCCCCTTCGCGCACTAGTTATAAACGTCTTTGAGGCAAATAGCCTACCAAGATGGGGAAAAGGAAAGCTACCAGTAATCCTACTGAGCAGGGAAGGGCAAAAAGAGCACCTCGACAGGCGGCCGAAAATTGTACGCTCACCCAAATTGACGATCTTATAGAGGAAGTGGAGAGTTTGCTAGCCACGAAACCCTCAAAATCTCGTAGGAAAGATGCTTCTTCCTCCTCTAATGTCATAAAATCTTTCTTCGCTCCTGTACACAGAGATTCGCAGATATCTATACCCCAAGGCACCAGCACAGAACTTAGGAAGTTAGAAATTTTAAAGAATCCAACAGAGAGCCCTAACTTAAATCTGCCTAACCAGCAAGATGGTGTATCCCCCCTGCCAAACTGCAATAACCGCTTCTTACCCCTTGTCCTACCATCGCCAGCTGAATTAGAGAGAACCATCTCAAGGGAAATTGAGAAACCAGTCCCAGTCATAGCCACTCAAGATGAACATCTAGCTGTCTTCCAGCTAGTACAGATAAGAGATGAAATTTTAAGCCTTAGAGAGCATCTTACATCTTTTACTCATATGATATATGAGAAGCTGGACGGCATATCTGCAGTAATTGGGGATATAAGGAAGATACCACAAAAATTAGACCTTAATTCCTTACCAAAGTCAGTTGAAACACCGGAAACACCCATCCCACAGAGGTGTAGGCGTCAAAGGGTCGAAATGGTAACACAGACTACTCAGGGGGGCAATAGCGCACCTCCTGCAGCGTGTGTTCGTAATAACTACAATCCACCCTTGGACACAGGGAATAATTGGAAGGTGCACAGAGAAAGACACCTAGATACAAGCTCCAAATGCCCCTTGGGAAATAACCTCCAATGCCAGACTAGACATAACGTCTATGATATTTACATAACAAACGTCCCGAAGCTAAGTAAAGATCAATTTGAGCAAGGGGATTCCCTTAAAAACAAAGTTATACATTGGATAAGAAGGACAAAGAAGTGTAGATCCATTATAAGGGACGATATAGTCACTGCACAGAGACTTATAAAAATAGGTTCAACATCAGATCTCATAGGGATAAAATTGACCAGTCAGAATCTAGTTAAGGGCCTTTTGGCACTTGAGGAAAGAATGAGACCGGGCACCTCCTCCCAAATGACACTTGTTCACAAACTTCCGCAATCATTGACAAACCGGTCTCCACAAGAGATAAATAGTACTATAATGGCCCAATATTCTTGCCCGCAGAGAAGGGACCGAAAGCAAACCCATACTTCAGACATAGATTGACGCGAAGTCTCTGCCGTTGAAGTTCCTGCCATTGAAGTTGGGAGCAATGGCATACCCAATCCCGACTCTTATACTACAAAAAATGACTTACCTAATATCCTGGGAGCAGAGCCTAAAACTTATTGTAGTGGCTCGCCAAAGGAAAAGTCCCAGCAAGAAATATTTTGTACATATGAGACTAGGGAAAATCTACCAGAAAATGGGCATGACCATGACCCACCGATTAAGATTCTATCCTGGAATGTGGCAGGCCTGACTCAGAAAATAGCTAATCCTGACTGGTGCAGACTTATAGATCAACACCACATCATTTTATTACAGGAGACCTGGGCGCCATCTGTAGTAAATAGAGAAGGCTATTGGACCTTCCAGAAGGCTGCATTACCATCACCATCAGGTAGGGCTTCAGGCGGCCTGATAATTTGGTTAAAACACGACTTGTTCCCAAAAGTTAAAGAGATAGTATCCCCTTTGAGGGATTTATTAGCCGTTGCAGTTGAAATTAGTACTGTTAAAGGTCTTGTTAACATAATAATTGTAAATTTATATATTAGACCTGGCACCCAAAGGACCCAGACCATCCAGATGAGTTCAATAGTAGAATTTCTTAACTGCTTACCTATTGGGCGGGGTATAATGGTTGCGGGCGACTTCAATATGCGATTGAACCGCGGAGATGGCAATCAGCAAGAGGGATCCCAGTTCACAGACTCATGGGATAGATCAGGGCTGGTGCAAATTACATCTAAGAAAGAAGGAGGAGCCTTAGACCTACTGGAAGACCTAATAAAAATAAAGGGATTAAGAATAGTAAATGGGAATACCAGATCAGACAATCCGGCGTCACCTACATATAGGAGAGGTGTATATACCAGCCACCTGGACTATGTCTTAGTAAATGACGCCCTCTGGAAATCCCTAACTGACATGATAGTTCTCCCTCGCATTGATAGTGACCATCTAGCCTTAAGTACCTCCTTTTCCACTATCTTATTTAGTTCCAAGACACTATCAACGTGGACTTCAAATAGTGCCCTCATTAGGACCAATGACTGTAAAAATGTGAAATGGGATCGGGTTGAAAGTGATGTAAATTTCCAGCTAGCGATCTATAGAACAGTTGCAACAACACTTTCCCCCCTGAAACATACAAATATCAAATTGGTTGATTTGGTCTATCTTCATAATATCTTGGCCATCCGACTAAAACCACACTTTCAGACGGTAAGGAGGCGGACAGAGACTGTGATTAAAACCTCTAGGTGGTTCTCCAACTCCTGCCGTCAAGCTAAGATACACTTACTGGGAGCACTTAAGGAAGGGAATTTAAGAGAGATAAGGAAGAGCAGGACTGTATACAAAGATGTACTTAAAAATGCAAAAAAAGAATGGGCGAATAGGAATTGGAACAAGATGGTTGTGGCGCTCCAGGAGAAAGATCTTAACCTATTCTGGAAACTAGTGTCAGATAAGAGTAGCCCTCAAGAAATGGAAAGTTACCCTGTCATCCAGCCAGAAATTTGGATGACGCACTTTTCAAATATATACAGAAAACCACATACCAATAGCACTATTACACCCCTACTAAAACCTAATGATCCTGTTGGCAATACCCTAACGTGGGGGAGTACAACACCACCCAAATTTGACCTGGACTTATTCTCCATAAAAGAAACAACAGAGGCTCTCCAATCCACACGCAAGGGAAAGGCCCCTGGTCTTGATGGTATCCCAGGAGATTTATATCTTTCTCGTCTGACAACGTGGTCATTGTATCTAAACGCACTTAGTAACGAAATACTGAGGGGGGGAGGACTCCCTACTACATGGCAAGGAGCAGTTATAGTCCCTATTTATAAGAAAGGGCCAAGGGAACAACCTAACAACTATAGACCTATCAGTCTTATTGATGTTAGCCAAAAAATCTTCGCTAAGCAAGTGCTGAACAGATTACAGACATGGATAGATGATGCCCAAATTCTCTCAGAATCCCAGGGAGGCTTCAGAAGAGGAGTGAGTACAATAGACCAGGTATTTAGGTTTAACCTCCTCTGCTGGAAATACCTGTCATTCAACAAAAGTCAACTGTATGTAGCTTTTATTACGACTTAAAAGCTGCTTTTGACATGGTACCTCGGGATACATTATGGGAAGTTATGGAGAGTTATCAACCCAATAGCGAACTACTAAGACTGATTAGATATCTCCATGAAGGGACTTACGCTCATGTACGTTGGTCAGATAGTGGCGACCTAACGGAAGCCATACCCGTCAATAGAGGGGTTAGGCAGGGCTGCATCTTGGCACCAACACTATTTAACCTCTACATAAACGGTGCTGTGGACCAATTGCTACACTGTAATCATGATGCTCCTAGATTAGCTGGAACCCCAGTCCCTATTTTAATGTTTGCCGATGACACCTTACTAATTTCAAGAACACCTATGGGCTTGCAAAATGAATTGGACACTTTTTATAATTTTTGCTCTAACAGAGGACTTGAAATTAATTCAACAAAATCTAAGTTTATGGCCTATAACCCACACAAACTATTTAGGGGGAAAATGATGATAGCAGGCCAACCAGTGGAGAGAGTCAGACAATTTGATTATTTGGGGATTAGGTTAAGTGACGACCAACGTGGGTCGGCACAGATTAAGAAGAGTCTGACAACACTTAGGCAAAGGTCTATAGTGATAGCTAAGAAAATAGCTAATACTTGTGAAGGTGAGATAACACCTGCCATCACCGTTTACAAATCAGTGGCAGTAGCGGCCTCAATTTATGGTGCCGAGCTTTGGGGTCATACCAACTCTAGGTGTCTGACCACTGTAGAAAACCGGTTTATTCGAAATTTCCTAAAGTTGCCGATGAGCACCCCTCTCACTCCACTAAGATTTGATTTAGCCCTAAATGAAATACACAATGAAATTGCATTAAGACCCCTAATGTATTGGATTAATCTTTGGTCCTCAGAGGACCGGTCCATTCTCCATAAAGCACTAGATGAATTTCTTGCAAATGACAGCGTATTAAAGATCCCTTGGTTCAGATACATCAGAGATACGTGTAAATTTCTTAAAATGGAGGAGGTGTGGAGTGCTCCCCACAATTTGGCAAAGGGAACAAAGGAACGTGTAAAAAGGTGTTACTGGGAGAGCATTTTGACCCAAATTTGGTTAAAAAATCATGGTAGTCTGACTTTGCAGTTCTTAGACCATAAATGTAGTCCCAAGTTCGAGGCCTATATGGATAATGTAAATCCTCCATATACCAAAACACTATTTATTAAATTTAGACTAGGGACTCTTCCGCTTAAGTCATTTACAGCGCAATGGAGACCGGAGGACTGCAATTCAATATACTGCCATCATTGTCAAAAGACAAAAGAGTCACTCGCGCACTTTATGTTTTTCTGCCCTAGATATTTGGTACCTAGGAAAAAGTGGATTGCTCCAATATGTAGGGCTATTGGGATAAGGGAATGGAATACGGCATTACGACTCCTAACAACTGATACAAATGATAAAATAGTTTTTTCTGTGGTGGGATATCTGCGAAGTGCATGGTTACTAAGAACAAAAGAACTATTATAAATGTGTAATTTTAATACATTGGTTCTAGACTATATTCACTTAATACATCAGTTTTTAACCGGATGAACCTAAAACCTAAACGGTCTGGATTTTAGTTTAAAGAATAATGACGATTTGTATGTTTTATAAATATATGACCTCTATTTAATTAGGGTTCTTAAAAAAAAAAAAAAAAAGTAAATTATGCAATTTTCTTCTTTTATCTCGGATAACAGAGACAAATGTTAAAATTGGTCACTCAGCGGCAAGGTTCTTGTAAAAATACACAGGTGACACGAACTAGAATTCTGATAATCATGTGCTTCTAATGTCCTGATTTTAGATTATATTTAATTAGTTTGATAAAATTTTAATTAATTGAAGTTACATTTTAACAACCTAATACTTTTATATGTCTTTGAGATTTCGTAAAAACAATTTTTTTTTTAAAATAACGTTGTCTATACATTCTTAAAATTTTTAAAGTGCTATGCTTCTTAATCATGTTATGTCTTGTATTGTTTACTTTTATGGCTTATAGCCGAAATAAAGTTATATATGATGATGATGACTATGATGTCAGCCAGCAGATTGGCAAAATTAGCAGTTCTGGTTTTCATAGATCCCTTCATGAAGAGTTTCCAGGACAGGCTTATTTTTAGAATGGATCATTCCTTTCACTCCAAGGAAGGTACACCTTACCACAGCGAATAAGACTAATCATCCCCATGGTTTGTTGATTCTTTGTCAGTGGAGGAACAGTTCTGCACTCCTTAAAAGTGTGGAAACAATTCAGCTGTGTTTGGCCAGTGCTAGCTTTGCAGGCCTTCTGAGTCACTCTGTTACATTTGGGCAGCAGCTAAAGGTGCAAAATTCAATCCAATGCTGGCAGCTGAATTAAGGTCCCAACTATCAAATGTTCTGGCGGCATGCATTCATCTTACCTCCGCAACTGAGACCCACTTCAATTTCTGCCGGCACCACACGGGAACTGCCTACAGGTCTCCAGTATAACTTTTTGCAGTCTCGTTACTGTGCTTCCATATTCCCTCTAACGAAGAATTCAAGAAAGTACAGGCCTCATAGGCAGAGTGTAGTGGGATCTCACTAGAAAAAAGCCATGATGAAGCATTAGGAGACTCAGGCCCTCATTACAGCCCTGGCGGTAAATACCGCCTACCGCCGTTCTGATGGCCGTCAAGATACCGTGACCGCGCCGGTATTCCACCACGAGTATTATGACCAACACTGAGAATTCTGCCACTATACAGACACCCACACAAGTCCGCCAGCCCAAAGGTCAGTGATAAACTGGCGATAGCAAAACCCACACCGTTACGCCAACAGGAATACGCCCACAGTATCACGACCCACGAATTCCCACAGCGGTCATTCAAACGCGATAAACCATTGGCGGAACACACCGCTGCGCTCAAAATACACACACACTAACAAAACTACACCACATTGGACAATTCAAACTACACACAACTGACACACATACACACACCACACCCACACCACTATAAAACACACACCCACATTACCCACAGCCCTTTACACCGAAAAAAAAGATAACAAGCAGAGAGAGACAAGCCAGAAACACCCACTCAATCAGAGGCACAGAACACCATCACCCATACACCATTCACGCACATCACAGCATACACCCTAACACATCACCCCACACATCCTCACACATATCACACACACCACATCCATGGCACCCCAAAGACACCCCAGGTTCTCTGAGGAGGAGCTAAGGGTCATGGTGGAGGAAATCATCCGGGTAGAGCCACAGCTATTCGGATCACAGGCGCAGCAGACGTCCATTGCAAGGAAGATGGAGCTATGGCAGAAGATCGTGGACAGGGTCAACGCCGTGGGATAGCACCCAAGAACCAGGGATGACATTAGGAAGAGGTGGAACGACCTACGGGGGAAGGTGCGTTCCGTGGTTGCAAGACACCAGGTAGCAGTACAGAGGACTGGCGGTGGACCCCCACCTCCTCCCCCACAACTAACAACATGGGAGGAGCAAGTCTTGGCGATCATGCATCCTGAGGGCCTCGCAGGAGTAGTAGGAGGACTGGACTCTGGTAAGTCAAATCTTAACTACTTTATCCCCCCCACCCTACCGGCATGATGCCACAAACTCATACCCCTACCCTCACTCCCATCACTCCACCACCTCACATATACCCCACCATCACAACCCACCCATCCTAAAACCAAGCCCTGCATGCAACAACAATGCATGGACACCCATCACCCCAGCATGCCCAGTAGAGAGACTCACCCAGCCCACAATATCACCACTCACACAAGGCCAAGCTGACAGGGAAATCACAATCATACAGGGAAACACACCCATGCACAAGATGGCACACGCAGACACATTAACAATGCATTTGCATACCCACAGGACCCATACTCCATGTCACCGGAGAGGAGGTGCCAGCCACATCCAGTCCCCCACCTGAAGAAGCCCACAGTAACAACAGCAGCTCTGCACGCCTGGATCAGGATGATCAGCCTGGCCCATCCGGAACCTCCGGACAGTCGGTTCTCCTGCCACAGTCCCAACCCACCACAGACACTCACCCCTAAGGAAACACCAGCACAGCACCCACCCAGCGGGCCCATGCCATTGTCCCCAGGATACGTCAATCAGCAGTGTGTCCACCACTACAGGGACCCCAGGCAACCCCACAAACCCAGGACGATCAGGGACCTGGGGTCAGTGGCAGTGGGCACACGGTCCAGGGGACAGAGTCACAGGACAACAGGGAAGCTGAGAGGGCTGCTGTGCAACAGGGGGAAGACAGGCACAGGGAACCCACTCTCCACGAGGCACTCTCCAACATCCTGGGAGCATACCACCATTCCCAGGAGACGATGGGACAGATACTGGCAAGTTGCAGGAGACCCAGCGGCTGCAGGAGGGACAGTACCTGGGGATCAGGGATGACCTAACAAAAATATACACCATCCTGGTCACCATTGCAGGGGTGCTGGCTGACATGAGCAAGACCATGAGGGAGGCAGAGTCACAACAATGGGTGCCTGACCCTAGCCAAACCGAGGAACAGCCTTCCACCTCCGCCGGCGCTAGTGGAGAGGAGTACCCGCCACTGGAACAACAGGCCACCAGCACCCCACCCCCTGCAGAAGGAGAACCACCCCGAAAACATTCCCTGCAAGCCAGGCAGAAGCCAGAGAACATTGCCAAGACCCCTGCTAGGAAATAGGACTCTCCTGATTTTCACCCTTATGTCCCACTCGGTTACACTGTCCACCTTGAACTGCCATTGCTTCCCTTCCTATGCCCCCTTGGGCGATGCACCTGTGATACCAAGAGACTGGACTCTACCCTGGACTTTCCTCCACCATCACCCCAATCCCTTGCACATACCCCTATACATATGAGCACCTAAATAAACACCCTTGGAAGAAATACCAATCTGGAGTCAGTCTAATGATTCACAAATGTTTAAGTACTACATTATCAAAGCATTGCAACGCAAATGTACAGTGAAATATAAGTTAGGATGACCTTTGGTGGGCAGCAGTACACATAGCAGGAGCCAGATTGGGGCACAGAGATCTGAAAATAGAGATTCCAAAGGAAAGGGTACAGTCAGTGGCCATAGACATAGGGAAAGAGGTTGCCTTGTACAATGTCCAACAGATAACTAAAATGTAAAGTGGAGTTACAGTGTCTTACCTGTGTGTCAATGGAAGTACTGCTGTAATATATTTGTTCTGTTGTCCACATCCTCTTCCTCTGCCTCCTCTTCCTCACTGTCCACAGGCTCTACCGCTGCCACATGACCATCTCCAGGCACATCCTCCTGCAGAAAAGGCACCTGGCGTCTCAAGGCCAGGTTGTGCAACATGCAACGATGATCTGGCACATCTACTTGGGTGAGTAGTACAGGGATCCACAGTCGGATGGAGGCACCGGAACCTGGCCTTCAGGAGGCCAAATGTCCTTTCAATGATCCTCCATGTGCCTCATTGAAATGTTCCTCTGCCCTTGTCCTGGCATTCCTATCTGGGGTCAGTAGCCATGAGAGGATGGGGTAACTAGAGTCACCTACAAATATCGAGGGACAACTGTTAGACACACACTATCCCTTAGGGACAATCCCATACCCAGACACCAACATATACTGGGTGGGGACCTTTGCCTCACCTATTAGCCACAACCGGTGCCTCTGGAGTTGGCCCATCACAAATGGGATGCTGCTATTCTTCAAGATAAAAGCGCCATGCACAGAGCCAGGATATTTGGCATTCACATGGGAGATGTACTGGTCCGCCAAACACACCATCTGCACATTCATCGAGTGATAGCTTTTTCTATTCCTGTAAATCTGTTCATTTCTCCGGGGGGGCACAAATGCCACATGTGTACCATCTATGGCACCAATGATGTTGGGGATATGTCTCAGGGCATAAAAGTCAGCCTTCACTGTGGCCAAATCCTCCACCTGGGGGAACACGATGTAGCTGCGCATGTGCTTCAGCAGAGAAGACAACACTCTGGTCAACACGTTAGAGAACATTGGCTGAGACAGCCCTGATGCCATGGCCACTGTTGTTTGGAAGGAACCACTTGCCAGGAAATGGAGCACTGACAGGACCTGCACTAGAGGGGGGATTCCTGTGGGCTGGCGGATAGCTGACGTCAGGTCTGGCTCCAATTGGGCACACAGTTCTTGGATTGTGGCACAATCAAGTCTGTAGGAAATGATAATGTGCCTGTCCTCCATAGTCGCAAGGTTCACCAAGGGTCTGTACACCGGAGGATGCCGCCATCTCATATTCTGCCTCAGCAGTTGAAGCCTATGGATGAGAACGGTGAGCAGAGGGTCATATTCCCACGTCTATTGCACTAATGTTGATTCATTTACTTTACAGAAACAGTATGTAAACTCAAGAGTCAGTTTATATGCCAGTGTCTGCTGTGACGCAGTTAGGTGCCATGCCCTGTGCCCCCCTGAAATGGCAGCTGCCTAGCCTGTGAGGAGGGACAAGTGGAAATGAGGTAATTGCGCTGGCGTTGTGTGTCGTCTCGGTAGGCGGTCGATGACCGCGGCGCAACTTCGCATTGGTTATCATTGGGCCCTATAGGTTCCAGGAGCAAATGGTTCTGAAAGCTGACTTTGCACGTGTTAGGAGGTACCTGGGTGGGGGATATGGGCTGTGGGTGCCCCTAGGCCAGGGCGAACATGGCACGGTAGGTCCCTTGTTGGGCAGGCTCTGGAGCACTCCTACCCCAATAGTGTAAGTGGCCATCTACTACTGGGCAGGGTCCTGTGGGTTTATGGTGTGCAGATGCTGGCGTTAGGCATTGTACCCCATGACTGTCTTAGTAAATGGTTCGGCATGGCCTAGTGCATAGGGCTGCTCCCTGTATGTTGTGTACACCAATGGTAGTGGTGTTGCTGGCATTGACCAAGTGTATCCTGTCTCTTTCCCCCCCTTTTTGTTTTAACACCCTGTCCTTGTGTGCATTAGCATCATCTGGCGGGGGGAGCAGAGGCACCAGCAATGGAGGGAGCTGCATCCCACATGGGCCTGGGGGCCGAATCCACTGAGGGTGGGGGCACCAGTGGGACGGAGGGCGAGGGGAGCACCAGGGCAGGGACAGGAGGGGAGACCACAGACAGCAACTCCTCCTCCGATGGAAGCTCCCTGGCGGTGGCAGACACCTCTGTGCCCACCCCAACAACAGGTACAGCTGCCATCCCCCTCTACCAGCACCTCCCTCCCAGCAGCCCCTCAGCGTGTTTCCCGTGCCCGCTCACCCAGGAGGGTGGGCATCTCCTTCGTCCCAGGCACCTCAGGCCCTGCCCCGTTAGCCCTGCTTCCCTCAGTGAGGAGACTATTGACTTCCTGAGATCAATCTCTGTTGGGCAGTCAATCACACTGAATGCCATCCAGGGTGTAGCAGGGCATTTGCAACAAACAAATGCATACCTGGAGGGTATTCACTCTGGCGTGGCGGTCCAACAGAGAGCATTTCAGGCTCTGGCCTCAGCACTGATGGCAGCACTTGTCCCTGTGTCTAGCCTCCCCCCACCAACTTCCTCTACCCAGACCCAATCCCCTCAACACCAGCCTATCCCAAGCACACCTTCAGACCAGCATTCACCCAAATCACCACACAAAAGTGGCTCAGGCAAACATAAGCACCACACTTCATCTCACAGGCACTCACACAAGCACCATACCCATGCAAACACACCAACATCCACTGCCTCCACTGTGTCCCCCTCCTCCTCATCGTCCCCCTCCCTCCCAGGAGCTTCTACACTCACACCTGCATGCACTACATCTTCATCCACTAACTCCATCACCAGTATGCCCATCACAACACGCCCCACACGAGCAGCCACCACCCCCACAACCAAGCACACGTCCCCTGTGTCCTCTCCCAGTGTGTCTGTGACCCCTCCTCCCAAAGTGCACAAACGCAAGCACCCACCCACCCAACAGCCATCCACCTCACAACAGCATCCAGCCCATGCACCTTCACCCAAACTCAGCAGACAGACACCTCCTACAACCACTCCCTCTTCCTCCACTCCCAAACCCTCTCCATCTTCCTGTCCCAGTGTGTCTCAAAAACTTTTCCTGGCAAACATTGACCTGTTCCCTACCCCTCCCAACCCTGTCCTTACCCTCGGGCATGGGTGTCCAGATCCCAGGCCAGCACCTCAGCCAACAAGTCGGCGTCCGCTGTGGTACCTGCAACTCCCAGAGGAACAAAGGGGGCACCCGTCAGGCCAGCCAGTGTGCCACCGACCCCTGCAAAGGACCAAACCGTTCCGCCACCTGCCAAGGTGAAGAAGGGGACAGCATGCAGCGAAGACAAGGAGCACGACCCACCCAGCAAGGCCTCCTCCAAAACTCCAGGTACCAGAGCCAAGGTCCCAGCAGCATCTGCCAAGATGAGGAAGGGGCAGAAAAGCCAAGGCAAGGCACTTCAGGCCTAGGACGCTCCAGGTGAGGGCCTGGTGCCCACCATCAGAACTGACAGCCCCGCCACCTGTACCGCGGCCAACACCACCACAAGCACCGCCACCTGCCCCACCGCTGCCACCACTACTGTCAGCAGCAGCATCCCCAGTGGGCAGCCGTCGAGGCTGCAGGAGACGGGCTGGTGCCTCCCTACACCACTGGCAGCACCTGCACCACGGCCAGCACCGCCACCATCCCCGCCGCAAGCACCGCCACCTGCACCGCTGACAGTAGGACCACTACCAGCAGCAGCAGCCCCAGTGTGCGTACGTCCGAGGCTGCAGGAGACGGCCTGGAGCCTCCCACCACCACTGGAAGCACCCCCACCAGCACCGGCACTACCACCAGTTTGCAGCCTTAGTCGCCGCAGGATGGAGTCTGGCTCTGCCTCCATGGAGTATCATGCTACCTCGTCCATGCAAATCTCGTGCCTCAGACACCCAGGTGAGGGAATGTGAACTGCCACACCCGAGTGCTGCATCACTGGGCACAAACCCCCCTCCAGAACCAGTGGAGAAATGCATCCATTCACCCTATCCTTGGCAGGATGAAGCACAATGGGCACAAGCCCCCGTCCAGAACCAGTGGAGAAATGCATCCACTCACCCTATCCTTGGCAGGAAGAAGCACACTGGGCACAGAGCCCCCTCCAGAACCAGTGGGCAACCCACCCACTTGATAGACTTGAGAGTCTGTGGCTTTGCACTCCCCAGGACCAAGCAGTGGGAAACCCACCCACTTGAGAGACTGTGGCCTTGCACTCCCCAGGACCAAGCAGTGGGCAACATACCCACTTGAGAGACTGTGGCTCTGCACTCCCCAGGACCAAGCAGTGGGCAACCCACCCACTTGAGAGACTTGAGAGACTGTGGCTTTGCACTCCCCAGGACCAAGCAGTGGGCAAGCCACCCACTTGAAAGACTGTGGCTTTGCACTGCCCAGGACCTAGTAGTGGGCATGGAGCCCCCTCGAGGAGCAGTGGCGTTATTCCATCTTCCGGCTGAGGTGCCCCCTTCCCCCTGGGGTGCCTGTGTGTTTTCGACCTGATGCCCCTGCAGTGTTCTCTCCGTATTGAGGCAGGAGTCAAGTGTGGGCTTGGCCCATGATTTTTTGCCCAGTGGGCCACAGACATTTGCAAAAGACAATGTACGGCCTTCTGTACATATTGTAAATATTTGTATATACTGTTTTTCTATTCATTACGTATATCTGCTTATTTGTAAAATATGACTTATTTCACTCAATTTCTTTTGTACTTAGGTTCTTCCAGGGGGTAACGGGGTGTAAATGTACTGTTGTTGCATGTGTTTGTGTGTATGGTGTTGTGGGTGAGGGTGGGAGTGTTGCGTGTGTGTCACTCTCTTTTTCCTCCCCTCCTCCCCTGTGTGCTAGGTGCAGTACTCACCGTGGCGTCGCCGCCGCCGCCTTTGATATTCCTCGTGTATGAGGAGGTAGACCATCACAGGCAGGACCTGTAAATCGGGCTCCATGGCGTCATGGTTCTTCGTTGAGTGTCGAGAGGTGAGTGGTTTCCCTTCCAAACACTGTTTCCGCCGTGCTTTTGATGGCATTGGTACCGCCCCGGAAAAGCTGGCGGATTGTAATGGGGTGGGCGGTACATTGTCCTCTGTCTGTTGGCGGTTACCACTGTGGTGTTTGTTGCTACCGCCGTAGTGGTCGGTGTGTTAAAGTGGCTGTCTGTGTTGGCAGTTTCCGCCGTGGTCGTGATCCCTTTTTTTTCACCGCCGGCCTGTTGGCGGTATTACCGCAGCTTTAACACCGATTGCCAGGGTTGTAATGAGGGCCTCAGTTCTTTGTATTGTACAAGACTGACAGCCTCTTTCACAACTAAGTTAACTATCTATGAACTTTTCTCCCTCTTGGTTTGCCACTGAGGCTCAAATACGGCAAACAGGACGACAGAAAGGGGGAGGGAGTAATAGAATGTAGCTGAAAGCAGTGTATGTCACACTCCTTCAGCGAATCTCCAGTATTTTCTTCTGTTTCTCCTCCAAGAATTAATAATCGAAGGTGGGCTTAATTCAAGAAGGACTGACCAGGACTCTCAAATTAGTGGCAATGAAGAGCAATGATGCGTAATCAGCTCCCTTCTAGGACTGGGACATTAGAGGTCACCTGGCATGTTGAAGTTCAGGAGGAGGAGAGGACTGTTGTAGTTTTTAAATAGAGGGAGGCATTTCAGTTCCAGGCATGCAATCAGTTGTCCCAAGAATTTCCTGTAGACATGTGAACCCAGATGCCTTCATATTGAGAGACCAAATTTCTATTTCTATTGCAACTTTCTAATAAGTACAAATGCGTCACAGATATTTTCTTCTGGTTTTGGTACCTACCATACAGCGTCTGAAATATATGAATAGGTAGGCACACTTGCTTTTTAAAAGGCTAACTAAAGACATGCTGTAGGGGGTTTAATTTGTGCATCTGAAATTAACATTAAGGAGAAAGGTAAGAATTCTGCAAAACTGCCCAATGTAATACCCCTACACCATACTTTAGGGAGAAGAGTTAGTTCTGTTACATTTCCAAATGCTCCAAGTTGGACTGTGAGCATTTTGTTGCTTAAATCATTTCTGTGACTGCCTGTTTGTGGATTCTCTGTCTGGGTCAGTTTGACAGTTGGGCTGGTTGCACCTCTCACTAGACAGTGACACGAAGGGAGCTGGGGTGTAGCCTGCATATCCTGATGAGCCATCTGTGCTAGGAAGGAGGGGAGGAGTGGTCACTCACACCTGAAAGGCCTGTGCTTGCCTTCACAAAATGCAGTCTCCAACGCCCTGGTGTATCTGGGGCCTGGCCTGGGCAAGGCAGGATTTCACAATCAAGAGAGACCTACTTCAAAGGGCAAAATGGGTATAAGAAGGGCACCCAAAACCACAGACTTTAGAACACTTCTGGAAACCAAGAGGAACCTCTGCCTGGAGAAGAGCTGGAGAGCTGAGGAAGAAGAGCTGCCCTGCCAGTGACTATGCTTTGGGGAGCTATCCTGCAGTTGCTGTTTCAGCCAGAGTAAGAGGGCAAAGACTGGACTTTGTGTGCCTTCCATCTTGTGAAGATCTCCAAGGGCTTGATTTAGAGCTTGCCTCCTGTTGTTTGAAGTCTCAGGGACAGCAAAGACTTCTCTCTGCCAGCACCTGGAGTCTCTGGAGAGACTCCTATTCTGCCAAGTGGTGCCCATCCAGTTCCTGGGACCCTGAAAGGAGAAGCTGGCAGCCTAAGAGGAAGAAATCCACGCACAGAGCAAAGATTGACGTGACTCCGCTTTGCGGCTGAAAGATCAACGCGCCACCCGCTTTGTGGCTGAGAATGGACCCTTGCCTGCAACGCGACCCGAAGATCGACGTCCGGGGCTAGAGAAACGACGCACAGCATCGCTGATGGAGGCTGGTGAGATCGCAACCCGTGCTGCGTGGTTTTCGGATCATCGTGCGGCTGGATTTCCGACGCAAACACCGCTGGGTGTGTAAAAACAACGCAAGGCCTGTCCAGACCCGAGAGTGCTGACCGGATCGAAGCATCGCTCTCCTGCTGAGAGAAGAAATGACGCGCCCGACCCGACGAAAGGAGATACTACGCAAAGTCTCGCTCGTGTGTGAAATAGACGCATCGCAAGCCCTTTTTGACGTACACTCTCCCATGTGGGGTTATTTTTGACACATCCAAAGTACATTTTCACGCTAACAGTGTTAGTGTCTGTTTAAAATTACATGAAGACTCTTTTTGCATTTTAAGTGATAACTAGAATTGTGTATTGTGGATTTTTGTCATTTGGGTCTTGTTTTGTTTAGATAAATATTTCCTATTTTTCTAAACCTGTGTTGTGTCATTTTCTAGTGTTTTCATTAAGTTACTGTGTGTGTTGGTATAAATACTTTACACCTAGCACTCTGAAGTTAAGACTACTGCTCGTGCCAAGCTACCAAGGAGGTAAGCAGGGGTTAGCTGAGGGTGATTCTCTTTTACCCTAACTAGAGTGAGGGTCCTTGCTTGGACAGGGGGTAACCTGACTGCCAACCAAAGAGCTAATTTCTAACACTCCACTATTGCACGTTTCGATCAAAATCAAAATTACACTTGAATGCATGTTTTATGTCCCTTTGCTCCTTTAAGTGTTTAAAATGCATCTAACTAAAATAATTAAAATAACATTAAACATTATCGAAAAGACGTGCATTCCAAATTTACCGGTATGTTACACGAATCTCTCTCTGCAGCCGATTCCTAATAAGTGGTTCAAGAGAACATATACATTAAAATTCAAATTAGAAAACTATTTTTGGCAACTCTCAGGTAATTGGCTTACAAAAGGGACAAAACAAAGGCCTAGATTTACAAAGATTTTGCATTGAGATTGTGTCCATGGGTGGTGCATGGGCATTCTCATGCAACGATCTCTTCGGTTTGAAGCAAATTTGCACCCAACTCCTTTGCCTTCCTGAGGTAGGCATAACAAGCAGCAATATTTTCATTTCTCCTAATTTTTTCCTCTGTGCATGTGTGCTGCATTTTACAGCAGATATAGAAAGAGGAAAATGCCTTAAAGCATAGTGTTTGTACAGGAAGAGACCCCTTCCTGCACCACAACTATACTGACCACAACATAGACACAGTTTTCAAGTGTTTTAATGCTGCGCCCCCCCACCAATGGAAAGAAAATAATCATTGGGCCCCCTCGGAATTTTTCACAATTTTTCTATTAAGTTTACAATGTTTAAATATATCTTGACATATTTAAACTTTGCAGTTAGGTTCTGTTACCTTTTTCGAATGCAATAAATGTTATTCTTAAAACAAAGCATTATTATCTGCATAATGCTTCTTTTGGCCAGAGCCTGACACAACTTCCTCCCCCCACCCCCCCCCGGATCACTTAAGGCACCCTAGGGGCCCGCCCTCCAGTTTGAAGACCTCTAGTGTAGAGGAACCATGAGAGTATCAGCAACAGACACAGCAATTAATATACTTGCATATCTTAAGATCTCATTAATCACAGCAACAACTCCGTGGGGAGGAGGAAGGGTGGTGAGTAAACTGCACAGTTTTCTATCAACAAAATATATTTTTAACGAAGGTTGGTAACCTTTTCTTCTAATGAACATATCTTCCCCCAAATTCTGCACCTTAAGAATGAGTCGCAAAGAAATAACTGCGCAGGAGAAGGGATTGAGTAGTGCCAGTTAACCAAGACACTCATGCAACACAGCTTGAGCAAAGTACCCATCACTGCAGGCCTGAGATCTAAGGCAGTAGTACTTGGCAAAAGTATGAAAGAATAAACATGTAGCCACTTGGCAGAAGTCTGTTATGCTGATGCTGCTGAAGAGGGCGTTGGTGACAGGCACAGTTCTAGTGGAATGGGCCTGGTGCTCTCCAGTAAGCAGTCATAATGTAGTAGATCTTGATACAGAGTATGCCCCAGTGCAAATTGGTGCCTTTAGTCATTACCGTCCCCTTTTAGCTCTCAAGAAGCATACAAAGAGCTGATTAGCAACTCTGTCCTGTCACACGCGGTTGATGTAATATAACATCACACATCTGAGATCCAATCTATAAAGCGGTTCCTCCTCCTTGGTAGGATAAGCAGGAAAAATTATGGAAGGGCAATAGTCTGACCCATATGAAATACAGAAACCACAGTGGGTAAGATGGATGGGCAGGCGTGAAGGGCCAGTGTATCATGGTAGAAAACTGTGAAGGGTAGACAAACAGAGCCAGAAGATCTCTACCCTATGAGGTTCTCTCCTCCGGGACTTGTGAGTGTCTGTAACTACAAACACCTGAGACCTCTCCTGTGCAGCCCAGTCATTTGATTCCATCTGGGGTTTGCTGCAGCCTGGAACTGCTTATAAGCAGCCATTTCCTCAAGATCCTTGTCTTGCATTGGAGTTCAATTCCATTGTGTTCCAGACCTTGTTCCAGTCTTGTTCCTGTTCTGTTTCAGCTTGAACCTGCTTTCTGTTTCTCTGCCCTGCTCCTGCTTGTTCCAGCCAGAGTCTGCTTCCTGTCTCTTAGCCTTGTTCCTGTTTGTTTCTTCCAGAGCCTGCTCCCTGTTTCTCAGTCCTGTTCCTGCCTTGTTTCAGCCTGAACCTGCTCTCAGTTTCCCAGTCCTGTTTCCTGCTTGTTCCAACTCCTGTATTCCAGTCCTGTTCTTGCTTGTTCCAGCCAGAGTTTGCTCTCTGTTTCCCATTTCTGTTTCTGTTTGTTCCAGCCAGAGCTTGTGCTGTTTTCCAGTGCCATTCATGCCTTTGCTTCAGCCTGAGCCTGTTCCCAGTTCCTGCCTCTGCCTCCTAATGTGTTCCTTCTGTTTCCGTTTCCTCTTGGGTGTTTGTGTCTGGTAAGTATACTATCAGTCTTCACCTGTGTATAAGTGTTTTCCTCTGTACTGGGATTGGCTCCTCGTTTCCTTGAGGCAATTTCAGCCCCCATCCTTTGTCTAGTGTTATACGTAGTCTTTAGTGCCTAACAGTGACAGTGTGCTATTGCTGTTTTTCCAGGAATTGCCACTGTGTTTCCAGCTGGACCCACAAGGGCTTGTCTTGTGTATGTAAGTACAATCCTTGTTTGTGCTCTAAGGGTCCAGAGACAGAATCACTTCTGCTGCCTCCTTTCTATGGGGCTTGCGGGGTGACTATCTGTAAGAGCAATATGCACAGAGGCATTGACATTCCCTGTTGCTGTGGGAAGTTCTGAGCCCTACCCTGTGTACAATCTTAGTGGTAACCCCAGTGTGTTTGTCCATTAGTAATCAGTTTCCTGCTTGTTCACACTAAGGTTGCTCTGCTTTTACATAGCTGTCCTTTCCCGTGTATGCCTTTAGCTGCTCTTCTGCCCCAGTACACTACCTCTTTGGGATATTCTGTGACCTCAAGGGGTGCCCCAACCAGAGTCCTGATCAGACCCGCCCGAAGCCATGACAGGTTTACACCTAAGCCGATAGGTTCTCTTGATGATAAAGCCACTGTTAACTCAGGCCCCACCAAAGGACCCTCATCCACCACCTGATGTGTGGCACCGGTAGGATGCATAAGGCTATGTATGAAGCCAAACAACTGCAAGTTCTACAGAACTGGGATTAGAGTCAGAAATCTGAGAATCACCTTCACAACCTTCTGAAGAGTAAAGGGCTTTAAGTAGGTTGCGACATTTTAGTTGCTCATATTATGGTTGGTCTCTGTGTGGGAGAGAGGCAGGACTATGAGCACAGAAGGTAAAGCCCAAGCTGTGGTAGAGAGTCAATCTATGGAAGGTGTCCCTATCTATCGCCTGGACTCCATCTATACCAGCCAGTTATCCAAATATGGAAATGCATGGACTCCTAACAAACACAGTAAAGCTACCACTACTGCCAAAGGTTTCATAAAGATGAGTGGAGCAGCCATCAGTTCGAAAGGCAAAACTGTGAACTGACTGTGTTGGGACTGAACTGAGAATTTCATGTCACGTCTGTGAGGAGGGAGTACTACAAGATGAAAATAGACATCCTGAAGGTCCAGGGATGTCAACCAATCTCTGAAGGTCAGCAGGACTTGCCTCAGATGCAACATCTTGACCATGTCTTGATGACTGAACAAGTTTGGAAGGTTGAGAACTAGGATGCATCTCCAATCCTGTCCTTCATGTGAACCAATGTGTAAAGGGAATAGGATCCTGTGTCTCTTTTCTCCAGATGCACCACCCCAATGGCCCCTTTGTTCAGCAAGACAAGGGCGTCCACCTCCAGAACTGAGGTATGCATCAGGTTATTTGTCTTGGCGGAAGAAAGGTGGGTCTGAGGGATGGACAGGAAGGGTAGGGCATTGTCTTTGCACATTAGCTGCGAGTCCCACTAATACGTCCTGGCTGTCTCCTCATTGGAGAAACTAAATGGAAGCTCCTCCCTCCCACAGAAGATAATTTTGTAAGGGGGTGAGTCAGGGAGATTTTTAGACTGCAGAGTTGGCAGCAGATGGTGCAGGCTGGATCTGCTGCTGCTCGTGGATCCACTATACCCAGGGTGACCAGATTTTGAGAAGTAAAGACTGTACTAGGCCAGGCATAAAAGTAGGACTAAAGCCTTTAGTTTCACTTCTATATTTGGTCTTCTGGCCTGTCCCGTTTTTTGTGTAGTCTTGCAAATATGGTGTGTGTGTATATATATATATATATATATATATATATATATATATATACACTTTTGTAAAAGTGTGTGTGTGTGTATATTTATATATATAAATATTACCTACTGGCGGTCACCACTAGGTAGCTACAGTTAAGTCTGCTTTTTGGTTTGCTAATAACTTTGGCCCCACTGGACGATTCTTCTCGTAACTTTCTAAAAACAAAATAATTTTAAAAAAGGCTCATCCACCTCAGCTTCTTTCAGGAAAGTTTCGGGGTGATCCATCAAGCAGGGACCGAAAAATAGAGGGTGGTCCCAAAAATCCACATGTATTTTTATTAGTCTTCTTTAGGCAGGCCTGCAGCAAAAATTGCTGAACAGAATTACACACAATTCAGCAGGAAGCTACATTTGTCCACAGACTGTGCTTTTTGTGAATTGGTGTAAATCCGTTCAGTAGTTAAAAATGAAGGTTAAAAAATAATCGCATATTTTGGCAGTTGGGCTCACAAGAGTCTCACGAGCCTCTGCGAAGGCGCAAAATGAAAAATAGGGTCTTAGATTTAGTCGAGAAGTTTGTTTTTCCCCTGAGCCTTCATGAGAGCACTCTGATTGACTGGCTGTTAGAATGTTAGAAATTATGTAAGATATATAAGGGGGCAGCAGAAGGGCATCCTGCTCCCCTAGATTTAGAGAGCAGGGTCTAAGTGATAACTACTGTGAAGATTATAAATGTATATTGTATTTAACTAATTTGTACAAGCTAGCGGGATCGTGAAATATAAAATGGAGTCATGTGAGTTCTCAATAGACTCTACACTCTACTAGTAGAAATGCATATTGTGGTCCTTGTTATTGAGAGGAAATGCATAAGAGTTAAGTACTGTAATGAGTAAAAGGTTACTTCTTTATTTTAAAAATGTTACGATCTCAAAAGACTCTCATTGGATTGTGAAAAATAGGAACAAGTAGGTGATCTTGGAATACACTCTGGTATGCACACTTGCTACTGTAGGATGCAACAAGGATGATAAAAGTAGAGGGTAGCTCTAATAAAGCTGTTTTTGTCAACATTTTTCAACAACTATAAAACAATTTGTGTTTAAGTATTTTTTAATTTTGAGGTATTTTTACATTTCTGTAAAAGTCTACAACAAAAATATACAACTTGAAGTGTTAAACACACATTGCATTTTCCTCAAAACAAGAAGAAGAAAAACATACAAAAAGTGATAAAAAACGTCTGCGTAGGAGGCCACTTGAACTCTAGGGCAAGCTTGCCCTGGGAACATCTGCTTGTCTCTGAATTAAAAATACAAGTGGCAAAATAGTTCTTTATTAAAAAAGCAGGGTTATTGTCCATCTGTGCATTCTCCTGGAGCAAATGATGTTAAAACCCCTGTAGAGTTGCCTAGCTCCGCAGCAGGAGCCAACTCTGCCCATGCAAGCTTTTGCAGATGCATAGACCTTAGGTGTTTCCACATCCCTGTGGTACTCGTGCTATATATGCTTAACAAACAAGAATGACTGCCCTAACAAAAACCATGTAAGTCATGAACCCATTTACATATTTACAGAGCACGTTGTCCTTCGACCCTTTCCTTTCCCACTTTCGCTTAATTATTCCTTCTTCAGGTTTACCATTCTGTCTATCAGGGCTTTCCTTGTCTTCTCAACTTCTGCACTCCGTCGCTCAATCTCCACTTTGAGACGTTCATTCTCTAAGAGTTCAGACACTTTCCTGTCTCCTTCCTGCTCTTTCTCTTTCAGTCTTTTTCCTCCTCTGGGCTGCCCACCACGCTTCCTCTTTGCTCCACATGCAGAACTAGCAGAGTCTTCATCCTCTGTGTGATTAATGCTGCCAGAATCTGACTCCGGGACAACGGGCAACTGTTCATCACTTTCCGGGATGCCTACAGTTGCACAAAAACTTGGTTCGGGGTCCTGGATCAGAAACTCAAGGAGGCTGTCCGAAAAATCATCTTCCAAACCCAAACTCTGACATGGTTCAGTGTTGAGGTCTGCTGGGCAGCATGTCGGCAAAGGCTCAGAATGCCACAGTAACGATCCATCAAGCGGGTCCCATACCTTCACCTCATTCTGTTTTCCCACAGGCTGGCTGCCCTTGACATCAGAGAGTAGCACATCATGGAGGTCCTCATACCACGCCTCCAGCTCCCAGCCGGACAGTGTGGTGGGTGCTGGAGCACAGGAGGTAAGCGGCAGGGACTCTGCCGTCATTTCTGTAACTATGCAAGGTGGTCTCGCTGATCATGTGTGGTGAGGAATAAAGATATTCTTTCTCTTCCAACACTTTCTCTTTCTAGACACAGCCTTGTGACACTGGTAGAAGCGGTGGGCGCGGCGCGGGTCCGGGCGGGTTGTTGTACTAGGCTGGGCGAGGGAATATATGCTTATTTTTGCTCCCCCAATTGAAATCTTTACTGCAATATTTACATGTGACATACTTCGCGGAGACCTTCTTAACACCTGGCCTCACATTAAAGAATTGCCACACCAAGGATTCCTTGGGTGAATGAGGTGGCTGAGCTGGTGCAGAAGCCCTTGGATGTTCATCTGAATCAGATGAAGACATCTTTCTGCTGAAGGGGAAACAAGATAGGAGAGCAAGCTAAATATGTCTACTCTCGCCCAAGTCTAATTGTGAAATAAAGCAAAAAGGGATGAACTCTTCTTCTTCTAAATAAAGACATCCATATGAACCAAACAGAATCCTTCCCCTCCTAGAGCTCTTGTGAGTGTCTTGCAGGTATCTTGCAAGCCCGTTAAAAAATACTTCCTTTATATCTTCTATAGAACTGTACACAATAAATTTTTGTAGCTCAAACAACATATGTAATTTTCAAAATTTTGTTCACATTTACAGTAAAAAAATTCTATATGTACGATCTCGCGAGTGGTTTGCGAAAGCCAAACAGGAAGTACAGCCTTCTCATAGTCCAAGCAAGCAGGGGATTGTGCATCCGGCTCACGCTAACATCTCATGAGAGGCATCACTTTTAAAATAGAATAAATATTCAACCATATTTTATTCACTACTCTTTGATAAATTAGTATTAAAGAACCCATTAATTTACTTTAAAAAAAAAAAACGAGGAATTCACTGGAAAAATCACAACAGTTAAAGTAACATTATAGTTAGGTGTAATAAAAATATCTGTTTTTTCGATTTAAATAAAAAAAAAAAAAACTTAGAAATTCACTGAAAAAACAAAAGTTAAAGCAACGTTATAGTCAGGTGAATTTCTCACTGACAATGTTAATGTTAAAAGAAACAAAAAAAAAAAAAACATTCAGCAGTTATAGTTGGCAGCACTAACTATAACATGCGTCCCCGCAATGCACTGCTTATGACCTCACATGACATGACTCATGACGTTCTATGACATAATTTATGACATCACTTCCCCCTCCCCCCACCCAAAAAAAGAAAAGAAGGGTGCCCATCCGCCAAACCCCAATGCCCCCCCCCACTCCCCAGGCCCTGGCATACACCCAGGGGGCGGAAAGAGGGGGAGGGGGAAAGGGGTCTGCTAAGATTTGAAACAGGCTGGAGTCTGTATTTGTTTTATTTTACTGCAGATCCTCCAAAAAAGTGTGGTAGGAGGGTCAAGGTATCACTATCATGCCAGGGAACTGTGTCCGCAAGGTACAAAAGTTGGAAATGAGATCCTCGGGTAGTCAGACAGTGGTGTGTCTTACTTTTCAGGTGAAAACGTTTCTCCCTATTTTTGAATGCAGACACCTACTTGACTTAACTGGGCTGAAATGGATTGACTCCATCCCCTAGAGACGCTTGCCTGATTTTGGGGAGGGAGGGCACATAGTACCCTTCCCGAGCCTTTCTCATGCGATAGGGACCCCAACCCCTGGGTCCTCTTTACTTTTTTGGAAAGGGGTCAAGTAGCCCCCCACCCAAGTTTTTTTTGGGCCCTGAGGACTCCATTCCCGAGACCCATTTACTTATTTAGGGGAGGGAATCGCAGCCCCCTTCGTGAGCCCTTTTCAGGACCTGGGGACCCAAACCCCCAGGTCTGCTTAACATTTTTTTTAAGGAACGGGATGCACAGCCTCCATCCCAGAGCATTTTTGGCCCCAGGACTCCCATCCTCCTGAGTCAAATACAGTTTTATACTATGGGGGGAGGGGTGTGCCCCCTCAACCACCAGGCTACTGAAAGACCACAGAGGCCTCATTCCCTAGGTCCAATTTTTCATTTAACTGACAGGGCAATGCAGCCCCCTGCCTCCCCATGACTCAAAGAGGCCTTGGGGACCCCATCCCCCAGGGCCAGTTTTTTCAGGAGAGAGAGCCATTAGGCCATCCACCCTTAGTTGTAGATCGGCTGTAGGGACCCACATCCCCTAGGACCAGATCCAAGTAGCGTCCTGGGAACCCCATCCCCATGGACACTGTGGTTCACTGCCTGGGAGAGTAAAGGCATACTCTGCCTGTACTCTCCTGGGCAGGGAACACAACTTCGCTCTCACTCAGACAGGAGCAGAGAAAAATGCTTTTTTTGACCAGGTGGGAGAAAAGTTACTGAACCAGCTCTTGGGTCACTGGGGCATTGGGGCTCCCCTCAGGCACCAACGATTTAAAGACATATGTGAGACCCAGGTGGACAGCAGGGCACCTACTACAAAAGAGAAAGTGACTTTTTCCCACCAAGGTGGTCAGCAGGGACCAAGGGGCCACTGGGGCTCCCCTGTACCTCTCCCAACAAAATAGAGACATGTCAATGCCCTGGTGAAATGCCACACGCAGCACGCAGCCAGAGGGTGTGCACAGCTGGGGTTAAGCGCCAGCAAGGGGTTGGACGTAGGCCCTACACCTTACCACATGCTGCACATGGCCAAAAGACATGTGCTGTGTGGGGTATAGTGTCCACTGTGGTTTGGGCATAGCCAAAGGACATGCACAGCATAGGGTTTTGGAGTCAGCGGGGGGCTAACTGCAGGCTTTGGCCTGTACCCAACCCCATGCTGTGTACGTAACCCCATGCTGTGTACGACAAAGGACATCTTACTGTAAAAAAACATCGAAATTCACTGAAAAAAACAAAGGTCAAAGTGACGTTATCGTTAGGAATTGTAATATGTTACTTCACAAAAAATAAAAACCTTAAAACATACCATTTTAAATTAACAAAACCACTGAAATTCACCAGTATAGTTTTCTCAGGTAACTTGAACTAATACGCTAAAGCACTCACCATGCACTGATAATTGACCCCCATATTAGATCACTGCTGACATGTTTTATGATATCACTGATAACCTCACTGCAAAAAGTGAAATGACATCACTGATGACAACACTGTGCATGGCCGCAGCAAAGAGGGTGCAAAGAGTGTACCATAATAATTGTGGACGAATATTCCTGGACTATTCCCACTGTACATGTTTTGGGGCTAAATCACAAAGGCATATAAAAGTATATAAAACTGTATTACTGGAGTACTAAAATCCCTTAATGAATAAGTTCCCCTGAATATTAACCACGTACAAAATGCTAATTCTGCACCTAAAGTATGCATCTGCACAACTAATGCATACCTTAAACGACTATAAAAATATCTGTTTACACAAAGATTTCACTGGTTCCATTTGTCTCACCCCCCAAAAAAAACTGTTCCCATGTTAGAAATGGGTTTCTGGTTGGCTGGGGTACGCACCTAAGCCAGGCAGAACCCACTACTTTAGTAAGGGCAAGTCAGGTACACACCAAAGATAACCTGTGCTCACCATCTGGTAGCTTGGCGCAGAGCAGGCAGGCTTATCATCAGAGGCAATGTGTAAAGGGTTTGTGCAACACACTAACACAGACCACAATAAATACACCACAAAAAAAAGAATCCATGCCGGATTATGGAGAAAAAGATTACTATATTATACATCCAACAAGACCAAAAACAGCATGAATCATCAATAATATGCAATTCTTCGGATAGTACTTGTTATCCTGACCAAAACAAGACTAGAAAGGCACATATCTAATAAATACATTGCAAGTTATGCTGGTTGAAAAACAATATCATATTGATTACATTAGGTAACAATATGGCACAGAAGCACCTATGCTCCTATTAGGTTCTTTAGTAAAATTAGAATTATAATAACGCTGACAGACATGCCAGAAGGAAATGATGTGATTACACAAATGTATCTGCTTCTCTTAAGCTCCCTACGGGTGTTCTGATGACAGACAACTGCGTTCCCTCTTCATGGGAATCACGTTATTATCATAGCCTTCCTGGTCTACTTGGTAATAGAGGGCAACCGATCATACAGGCACTCCATGATACAAGTGCCCCGCAGGTCCCTCAAGACCACTGCAGGGTCAAGTCCTGTCACCCCGAGTCTGAGCAGCACAACTACGCCAAGGGTCACGCCAGGGATCCAGAAGGAGGACAATATGGGATGCACGGTCCAGTCACCAGCCCTTCAGCAGTCTCTCTCCAATACAAGCGGGAAAAGAGGTGGGGGATCAGGCAAAAGTCACTCTTTGGCGGCGCAATGTCAGTCAGCAATCCAGAACGCTCAGTCCGGTCACACGCCCCAGCACTGCAGTACTCCTCAAATTTATGGTGGAGCAGCAATGCGCTGATCATGCCCAGGCCCCACTGCAGAACTCACCAGCTGCTGAGTCATATGGCAATGGCAGGCACAGGAGACTTTTGATGGCTCAAAGATCTCAAAGAACAAGGGATAGGCCAAAAAGCGTTGGAGAGCACTTGTGGGAGCACAAAAGGAGCAGCAGGCAGGCCTGCACATGAAGTCAGGTTTGCAAAGTAGCAGTCCCTTCTGCAGTCAGTAGGCAGCAGGCCGGCACAACAAAGCAGTTATTCCAAATGGAAGTTTCTCCTGGCAGCACAGCGGTCCTCCATGCAATGTGCAGCCAGCAGCGCCTGGTATAGGTATGCAGATAAATGCAGATGTCTCCCCTACCACACCTGGCCCTTCCTGTGTTGTGGCTGTCGGGAGAGAATGCTTAAAGTGTAGCTGTCACCCCAGGCCAGATGTGTATTTGAGACAATCTGCAAAGTACAATAGCTATAAGCACAGAGAAATGCCTACTTTCTAAAAGCGGCATTTCTAAAACAGTAATGTGAAATTCAACTTCATCAGTAAGTAGGATAAATCATTACCATTCAAAACTTATCAAACATCACAACACTACTCCTTTCTGATCAAGAATTACCACTTAAGGGGTATAAGGCAATTACCAATGCTAGCCTATGAGAGGAGGAGGCCTCACAGTAGTGAAAACCAAAATAGGCTGTTTGTCACTACCATGACATGCAAAACATAAAAGTACATATCCTACCTTTTTACTTACGCAGCATCCTGCCCACAGGGCTGCCTAGGGCCAATCTTAGGGATAGCCTATGTGTAATAAAGGGGAAGTTAAAGGCAGGGCAAGTAGTTTTAAATGCCAAGTCAAAGTGTCAGTAAACTGCATACGCAGGCACTGCAGTGGCAGGACTGAGATAGGTCTGAAAGAGTGGGTGGCACAATTAGTGCTGCAGGCCCACTAGGAGCATTTAAGTTAAGTTACAGGCCTGGGTATACGGTATACCACTTTACAAGGGACTTTCAAGTAAATCTAATATGCCACAAAGGTATAAACCAATTATACCATGTTAAGAGGAGAGAGCACATGTACTTTAGCACTGCTTAGCAGTGGTAAAGTGCCCAGAGTCCCAAAGTCAACAAAACAAAGGTCAGAAAAATAAGAGGAGGAAGGCAAAAAGTTGGGGAAAACCACGCCATGGATGTCAGGTCCAACACTCTGGCCCTCATTACAACCCTGGCGGTCGGTGATAAAGCGCTGGTATTACCGCCAACAGGCCGGCGGTAAAAAAATTGAATCATGACCGTGGCGGAAACCGCCAACACAGAAAGCCACTTTAACACTCCGACCGCCACGGCGGTAGAAACAAACACCACGGCGGCAACCGCCAACAGACAGGCGGAAGACAATGTACTGCTCACCCTATTACAAGGCACCAATCCGCCAGCTTTTCCAGGGCGGTATCAACACCATCAAAAGCACGGCGAAAATAGTACACAGAAGGGAAACCATTCACCTCTCAACACCCAACGAGGAACCAGGACGCCATGGAGCCCGAGTTACAGGTGTTATCAATGTTGGTTTACCTCCTCATCTACAAGGAACATCAAAGACGGCGGTGACGACGATGGTAAGTACTGCACCTAGGAGACAGGGGAGTGGGGGGAAGAAAGTGACACACACACGCAACACCCCCATCCCCCACCCACAACAACATACACACACACACACATCCAATTACATCACAGATACACCCGTCACCCCCTGGAAGAACGCAAGGACCAAATTAAATGAGTTTAACAAGTGTAATAATTGAACAATCAGGTAGCCCAAGATAACTTAAAATCATCAGTATATACAAATATTTACAGCAAGTACACAAGTCCGTACACTGTCCCATTAAATGTCCATGGACCAGTGGTCCCAAAAAGCATGAGTGAAGCCCACACATGACACCTACCTCAAAACAGAGAGAACACTGCAGGGGCACCAGGTCTAAAAAAAACACAGGCACCTCAGGGGGAAGGGGAGGGGGGAACCTCAGCCGGATGATGGGACGACAACCACTGCTCCGCGAGGGGGCTCCATGCCCACTGCTTGGTCCTGGGGAGTGCAAAGCCACAGTCTCTCAAGTATCTCAAATAGGTGGTTTGCCCAGTGATTGGTCCTGGGGAGTGCAAAGCCACAGTCTCTCTAGCGGATGCTGTTCTCCACTGGTTCTGGAGGGGCCTGGTGCCCAGAGTGCTTCATCCTGGCAAGGACTGGGGTAGTGGATGCTGTTCTCCACTGGTTCTGGAGGGGGCATGGTGCCCAGAGTGCTTCATCCTGCCAAGGACAGGGGTAGTGAATGCTGTTCTCCACTGGTTCTGGAGGCGGCATGGTGCCCAGAGTGCTTCATCCTGCCAAGGACTGGGGTAGTGGATGCTGTTCTCCATTGGTTCTGGAGGGGGCCTGGTGCCCAGAGTGCTTCATCCTGCCAAGGACTGAGGTAGTGGATGCTGTTCTCCACTGGTTCTGGAGGGGGCCTGGTGCCCAGAGCGCTTCATCCTGCCAAGGAGTGTGGTAGTGGATGCTGTTCTCCACTGGTTCTGGAGGGGGCATGGTGCCCAGTGATGCTGCACCAGCGGTGTAGCAGTTCCCATTCCCATACATGGGTGTCTGAGCCACGAGATTTACCGGTAACAGGTAGTATGATACTCCATGGAGGCAGAGCCACACTCCCCCTTGCGACGACTAAGGCTGCAAACTGCTGGAAGTGGCAGTGCTGGTGGTGGTGCCTCATGTAGTGTGTGCAGGGTCCAGGACGTCTCCTGCAGCCTCGGACGCCTGCCCACAGGGGATGCTGCTGATGTCCGCTGTTGTGGCACTGGCTGGGCACGTCACGTGGCAGGTGGCGGTGGCAGCGGCGGAGATGCTGCGGTGGTGCAGGTGTCTGTACTTGTGGAGGGAGACACCAGGCCGTCTCCTGCAGCCTCATAAGGCTGGCCACTGGGGATGATGCTGGTGACTGTAGTTGAGGCAGCTGCCATGCAGATGGCGGTGCAGACGGCAGTGCAGGTGGCGGTCGTTGCGGCGGTGCCCACCGCGGTACAGGTTGCTGGGCTGTCTTGTGAAAGGGGTGACACCAGTCCCTCACCCGGACTCTCAGTGCCCTGAGCTGACTTCCCTTTGCTCTTGTGTCCCTTCCCCACCTTGGAAGTCGCTGCTGGGACCTTGGCACTGTCCTCTTTGGTTCTGGAAGAGGCCTTGCTGGGTGGTTGGTGCGTTTTTTCTCTTCTGCATGCTGGCCCCTTCTTTACCTTGGCAGGTGGAGGAATAGGGTGGTCCTTGGCTTCACTAGGTGGCACACTGGCAGCCCTGATGGATGCCCCCTTCGATGTTCCCGGACTTGCAGGGGCCACACTGGATGAGGATTTGGTGGCTGAAGTGCTGGTCAGGGCTCTAGACAACTTGACCCTAAGGGAAGGACGGGTGGGGGAGGTGTAGGGAAGAGGTCAATGCTAGCCAGGAAATGTTTCTTAGACACACTGGGACGGGAAGATGGAGAGGGTTTGGGAGTGGAGGAAGAGGTAGTGGTTGTAGGAGGTGTACGTCTTCTGAGTTTGGGTGAAGGTGCATGGGTTGGAGGCTGTTGTGAGGTGGATGGCTGTTGAGTGGGTGTGTGCCGGCGTTTGTTTACTTTGGGAGGAGGGCTCACAGACACACTGGGAGAGGACACAGGGGACGTGTGAATGGTAGTGGGGGTGGTGATTGCACGTGAGCGGTGTGTGGTGATGGGTGTGCTGGTGATGGAGGTAGTGGCTGAGGATGTAGTGCATGCAGGTGTGAGTGATGACGAGATTTGGAGGGAGGTGGAGGACGTGGAGGAGGGGGACACATTGGAGGCAATGGATTTTGGTGTGTCTGCATGGCTATGGTTCTTGTGTGAGTGCCTGTGGGATGTGTGGTGCTTATATTTTCCTGAGCCACTTTTGTGTGTTGATGTGTGTGCATGAAGGTCTGATGGTGTGCTTGGGATAGGCTGAGGTAGAGGGGATTGGGTCTGGGTAGTGGAGGCTGGAGGGGGGGAGCTGGACACAGGGACAATGGCTGCCATCAGTGCTGATGCCAGAGCCTGAAATGATCTTTGTTGGGCCACCATGCCAGAATGAATGCCCTCCAGGTATGCATTTGTTTGTTGCAAATGACTGTCTACACCCTGGATGGCATTCAAAATGGTTGACTGCCCAATAGTGAGGGATCTCAGGAGGTCAATAGCCTCCTCACTGAGGGCAGCAGAGCTGACTGGGGCAGGGCCTGAGGTGCCTGGGGTGAAGGAGATGCCCACCCTCCTGGGTGAGTGGGCACGGTAAACATGCTGAGGAGCTGCTGGTAGGGGGGGTGGCGGCTGTACCTGTTGTTGCAGTGGGCACGGATGTGCCCGACACCGCAAGGGAGCTCCCATCAGAGGAGGAGTTGCTGGTGTCCCCTCCTGTCCCCATCATGGAGCTCCCCTCGCCCTCCGTCCCACTGGTGCCTTCAGACTCCGTACATTCACCCTCCTGGGCCATGTGGGTTGCAGCTCCCTCCTGCTCCAGTGCCACTGCTCCTCTGCCAGATGATGCTAATGCACACAAGGACAGGGTGAAAAAACAAAAAGGGGGGGGGGGAGACAGAGGAGACACATGGTCAATGCCAGAAACACCACTACCGTTGGCGGACACAACACACAGGGAGCAGCCCTATGCACTAGCCCATGCACTAACAGTTCTTAGGAAAATCACCTGCCCGTGGGGGACGATGCCTAACCCCATTTGCTGCACATCTGGAACCCACAGGAGCCTGACTAATTGTAGATGGCCACTACCATTATTGGGGTTGGAGTGGCACAGAGCCTACCTAACAAGGGACCTACTCTAGCAAGTTCACCCTGGCCTAGGGGAACCCACTGCCCACATCCCCCACCCAGACACCTCGTAAAGCACGCAGAGTCAGCTGAATGAGACTGTACTCACCCCCTTGTGGCTGCTGTGATGCCCTCAAGCACCCATCCAACTCCGGATATGCCACCACCAGGATCCAGAACATCAGGGGGGTCATGGTGCGACAGGCACCCCTTCCACGTTGGGAGGCCATCCCCAGCTGGGCCTCCAACGTCTTCTTGCTCCAGCAGCACAGGTCCTCCCATCTCTTGCGGCAGTGGGTGCTCCTTCTATGATAGACCCCCAGGGTCTGCACTTCCTTGGCGATGGCACGCCAAATACCCTTCTTCTGGTGGGCGCTGACATAGAGGAAAGGTAAAGTAAGAATGGAACTTACTCCCCCGTCCGGTTCTGCTTACTCATTGCCCACCAGTTCCCACCCATGCCCTGAAACCCATACACTGACCATCCTCACATGCAGGCCACAGCCCTCCCCCCCAACATGCATCTTCCATCCAGGCCACTCCATACATTCATGTCCCGTCCATCATGCTCACAGTGTACTCACCTGTTTGTCTGGAGGACCGTAGAGTAGCGTGTACTGGGGGAGGACCCCATCCACCAGTTTGTCCAACTCCTCCGCGGTGAAGGCAGGGGTCCTTTCTCCAGACACTGTAGCCTTTGTCGCTTCCAGACTCAGGTCACAGCAGCACTTGCAGTGTAGGTCCTCTCCTGTTGAAGGTCAGGTATCAAGTGAGTGAACAGATAGAAAATGGCGGTCACGTCCACGGCGGTGCGTTCCGTCACCGCCGGCGTACATCCTCATTGGCTCCTGGAACCCATAGGGCCAAATGAAACCAATGCTGAATTGCGGGCGGGCTTTGACCGCTTACCGCAATGCTGCACAACGCCAGCGCGGTTACCTCATTTCCCCTTGTCCCTCCTTACAGGTAAGGCAGCCGCCATTTCAGGGGGGCACATGGCAGGGCACCTAACTGCGTCACAGCACATTTGGGCAGGAATACGGACAGACAGCGCCACACACCGATTAAATCACATTAGTGCAAAACACCCTTGTGCAACCTATGTGGTACATGACCCTCTGCTCACCATTCTCCTCCATACGGCACATCCGCTGGGTCAGATGATGAGATGGCATCATCCTCCAGTGTACAGACCCCTGGTGGACCTGTCGACAATGGAAGACAGACACATCATTATCACCTACAGACTTGATTGTGCCACAATCCAAGAACTGTGTGTCCAATTGGAGCCTGACATGATGTCAGCTATCCGCCAGCCCACAGGTATCCCCCCTCTAGTGCAGGTCCTGTCAGTGCTCCATTTCCTGGCCAGTGGTTCCTTTCAAACAACAGTGGCCATGGCATCAGGGATGTCACAGCCAATGTTCTCTAACGTGTTGACCAGAGTGTTGTCTGCCCTGCTGAAACACATGCGCAGCTACATCGTTTTCCCCCAGGTGGAAGATTTGCCCACAGTGAAAGGTGACCTCTATGCCCTGGGACATATCCCCAACATCACTGGTGCCATTGATGGTACACATCTGGCATTTGTCCCCCCCCCGCAGGAATGAACAGGTGTACAGAAATCGTAAAAGCTATCATTCTATGAATGTGCAGATGGTGTGTTTCACAGACCAGTACATCTCTCATGTGAATGCCAAGTATCCTGGGTCTGTGCATGACGCTTACATTTTGAGGAATAGCAGCATCCCTTATGTGATGGGCCAACTCCAGAGGCACCGTGTGTAGCTAATAGGTGAGCCCAAGGTCCCCACACAGTATGAATAGGTGTCTGGGTATGGGTTAGTCCCTAAGGGTTGGTGTATGTCTAACAGATATCCTCTACATTTGCAGGTGACTCTGGTTACCCCAACCTGTCATGGCTACTGACCCCAGTGAGGAATCCCAGGACAAGGGCAGAGGAATGCTACAATGAGGCACATGGGCGAACTAGGAGGATAATTGAGCGCATCTTCGGCCTCCTGAAGGCCAGATTCCGGTGCCTCCATCTGACAGGTGGCTCCCTATACTACTCACCGAAGGTGTGCCAGATAATCGTGGCATGCTGTATGTTGCACAACCTGGCTTTGCGACGCAGGGTGCCTTTTCTGCAGGAGGATGGGCCTGATGTTGGCCTTGTGGCAGATGTGGAGCCTGTGGACAGTGAAGAAGAGGAGGCAGAAGAAGAAGATATTGACAACAGAAACAACATCATCATGCAGTACTTCCAGTGAGACACAGGTAAGAGACTGGCACTGCTCCTCTCATATCAGACTACTGTAGGACATTGTATAAGTCTGCCTTTTTGCCTCTGTGTATGGACCGTGACAGTTCACTTTGGCAGGTGCCATGATGTGGTGTGGGTGATGTGTGAGGTGATGGTTGATGTGATGTATGGGGTGATGTGTTGGGGTGTGTTTTTTGAGGTGCGTGGATGGTGTATGAGTGTGGTGTTGTGTGCCTCTGAATGCTGGTGTTGTCTTTGCTATTCTCTCTCTGCTTCTTCAAAAAATGTCATTGTAAGGGGTTGTGGGTAATGTGGGTGTGTGTTTTATAGTGGTGTGAGTGTGTGGGTGTGCTGTGTTTGTGTGTCAGGAGTGTGCATTTTGAATTGTCCAAAGTGGTTGTGTTTTGTAAGTGTGTGTGTATTTTGAGGGCGGCGGTGTGTACCGCCAATGCTTTACCGCGGTTGAAAGACCACTGCGTTGATTCGTGGGTCGTGATAGTGTGGGCATATTCCTTTTGGCGTAACGGTGTGGGTTTCGCTATCACCAGTTTATCACTGACCTTTGGTGTGGCAGACTTGTGTGGGTGTCTGTATTGTAGTGGATTTCTAGATGTGGGTCATAATACCTGTAACGGATTTCTGCCGCGGCCACAGTGTGTTGGCGGCAGTCAGCGGACTTTAACGCCAGGATTGTAACGAGGGCCTCTGTGTTTGTTTGTTTTGAGTGATATTCCAAAAATTTAAAGCAGAACAGGTCACTAGATTTGGAGGATAAAATTATGCAGCAGAGTTGGCTAATTTTGTGGCCAGAGAAGGCAAACTGGACAGCAAAATGTGGCACATTCTGTGCAGTATTATTTAATGTGCCAATTAAGCGTCTTAACAGTGCAATCAGTGCACAGAAGGTGATGAGTTAGACTATACAATGGTTTCTTTTGGTATCTTTGATAGTTGGTGTTAAAAAAATGTTTTTGTTTAAATTGGATGATTATGCACCCAATGGATTAAGTGGCAATGGATTATGTGGCAAGTCCAGTACATCCATATTTATGTGGACCACATAGCAGCTACCCTAACCCATTTAATCCAAGTACAGTTACTAGATGTTCACAGAAGTTGCAAGTGCATTTTGAAGTTTTATGAATGTCCCACTCACTGTGAACATTCACCCAATGTGTACTTCACAACTCCTTTGGCACCCCCTGCCCTTCACCTTAGAAAGAAGTATTACTTGAGTATATTGGAGGTTAATTGTCTAACTCGGGCATAAAAAAACTCATTTTTGTATTCACGTACGGTTAATAGACTTCTCTAGCTTTGTTTAAAAAAAGTGTGTTCCTGGAAACAGTTTTTTTGAGTTGGAACCCATGAAATTGAGAGAACATACACATGCCTTTGACTATGTGTATATGAATTGGGAACAAACAACCTACAATACATCCACTGTCAAAGTTATTTAACACAATGATAAACGCATGGCCCTAAAAGTAGGCAATAATAGACAAACAGACCACATATCTAGAAACTGTGCAAAAGTTATCCATACTACAGACAAAAGATACTAGATTTCCTGTCTAAATCGTAGCAAAAGGACCATATTTAGAGCACACATCTGCAATACAGCACATTCCCTTGTACCCTGCAGGAGGTGCAGCAAGGCAGTTGCTTTCCCTCACCTTTCAAAAGCACAAGCCATGCTTGTATTATAGAGTGTTGGGAAGTTTACTTTACATTACCTTCTGTGACTTTAATAGCCACTTATGTTGGAAGGTGTTTGTGGTTGGGGGTCCTCAGCTTTGAGTCTTCGTTTAAAGAAAATCTGCTAACCCCATGCAAAAGCTGATTTCTACCAGATAAAAAGGCCTAGCTGAAAACACAGCCTGAAACCTGCCTCTTCAGACAGTGCATTCGTCTCCCTTTTATGATGTCACTGGGGGGGGGGGAATGACTACTTCTACAAGCGTTTCAATACATATAAACAACAGACCATGACCAAGGGCCTCTTTCTATGCGTATGAGTTAAGAGTGAGTTTAAAACGTTGAGCTAAGTTAATATTTTTAAGAGCTAGCTCTGGGTAGTATGTCAGGCACTGACCAACATAATTCATCAAGTCAGTGGAAGAAGATGTATTCAAAGACTGATGCAGGTGGCAAGCAGACAGCAAGATCTAGTTACATGTTCGGAGCCAACAGCAGGAAACCAAATGCTATGTTCTATTTTAAAGGGTATGGACTGGTTGCAGAGGTGAATAGTCATTCTACTAACCTTCATTACACTGATTTCTACTTCTCCTTGTCATAATCATTAGATTATGAGGTTGAGCCAGTCGAAGAGACAGATGACTGAACTAGCCTTTAATAGTTTTTTCAGCCTCTCGCCTTCGCAAATTATTTATTTATGGTTTTATGTTAATTATACCTAGCCGTAAGGCAAATAGAGCACTTCGCATGAAACTAGAAAACTACAAGAAAGTCAACATTAGAAGCATGAGAGGTCAAGGAGGAGACTGGGCCATAGATTAATGGAACAAAGTTCAGAAAGATCATAAAATTTGAGATATGAAGCAAAAAGAATCCAGTAGAGAAGAGATGAGGGGAATAGGAGAGTAGAGTTAGGCACAGAGGTGCAATTTGAATCAATGCCTTTTTATTTTTTTTCTAGAAAGACAACAAGACATCATTAAGGGCCTGACTTAAGGGGTTATCCCAAAATCTGAAACCCATAGGGTATAATGGGATTTAGATTTTGGCTGATGGGATATCCGTAACCGTTCTGACGGAGTAACACCTCTGCCAAACTCTAAATCAGGCCCCAAATCTTAGCTCTGCTGGTAGACTATTTCAAAGACTTAACAAGGACTGATTCAAGTTTTTGGAATTTTTCCTTTACAGAGTTACCAGGCAAAAGCTAGATTTATGTCTGGTGACTCTAAGTTCTCTAGCAAGGTGTAGTTATTCACTAATAAAGCTGTGCAGACCGAGATGGATCACTGTAGCAACTCACATCCTTCAAGTCTATGGCTTCTCTGCCCCTTACCAAGGCAACTGATCTCCAGCACTCCTGAGCTGACACAAACAACATTTGGCCAGGGGGTGGGAGGAGGGGTAGGGTTCCAGTGCGCAACTGCCTAGAAAATTGGACCAGCTCATTGTAAAGCATTCTTATTTACATACTTGTGTGCCTACCTGTGCTGCAAGTTTTAGCACTATAGAATCTATACAATGAGATTGAAACGTTCACAGTGTAAATGAGCCACTGTGCCACAACAGATCCTTTAGCTCAGTAGGGAAAAAGTTGATTTCACTACTCTTTCTACATTTTTGATTGCCTCTTTTTCAGTAAATCGGTGCAGGTACTTTCAGTCTAAAGGTTGGCCTTAAAAGTGAGGCAAGGTTTCAGGAGCTGTGAGCCACTTGATCAGACAGAAACTCTAAATAATCAAGAAGTTACCAATCACACAGGACGCAGTTAGGATTTTTTTGTTGGATACCATAGAAGGGCCATGCGTTTGGAAGGCATCTGGGAAACGCAAGACCCAGACTCCATATTATAAACCCACAAAACATTGGTAGGCTACTTTGCCCTCTCTTATGGCACTATGGGACAACTGAACAGATTCTCGGCTTTCAGGAGTATGCCTAAATCCAAGATGGCATGTAAGTTCATAGGGTCATCTATAAAGGTTTAATACTGATTCGTAAGTGGGTTGGTCCCACCAACCCTGTCTATTTGAAGTATTAAGTCTAGGCCTTTGCCAGATGAAGCGAATGGCTGGGGGTCTGGCTCCAGGCCATTTCGTCATGATCCAGATGCATCAGGTGCAATGAAATTTGAAGAAACTCACTTAACATCTATAAGAATGATGAACTCTGCAATTCCCTGGTACAACAAGACCAACATTCCCTTATACTAGTTTTGAAAAGCTTTCTTTTAAAACAGGTTGTACACACTGCCACAAGGAGGAAGATAAATTCAGTGATAGGTGGAAAGATAGAGATCAAATTATGCCTCACAAGAGGTTACTGTTGCAATACTTGATTTCTTGTGGGATTTAGCCAGCGATGTTGCATATTTATATATAGATAATTAGTCAGCAGGAGATGTAAACACCCATCTGACAAATCTAGAGAAAAATGCTGCATGTATGAGTCAGAAAATTGTGTATCTTTGCTTTTTAAAATTGGAACAATTTCCCAGAATGGCAGCAAATATAAGAAGTAGATTGTGCAAGGAGATTTTTAGGAGGGTAGTATGTCCTAGGCCAAGTACCAAGAGAAAAGTCACAATTACTCTGTAGTCAACCCCAAAATGAAAATGTTGTTAATCACAAATGGCCAACATCCCAGGAAAGAGTGTCCAAGACAAGATACTAGACATAAATAGGCAAAAAGGTGACAATCTCATACTCAACAGGGGCCAAAGCATTCTTGTAGGCTAGGTCAAAAGTTGTTTGCTTCATGGGCCAACTCTTACTATGCATATCAGTGGAATGAACTAGGGTTTGCCTAAAAAGAAATTAGTGCCTAGGATCGAGACCAGGTAGTGTCGGAGGCAGGCCTGGGAGTTCAATGTCTTATATTCAGTGATGTATCTGTAAGAAAAAATAGGCCCTGGACAAAAGCCAGCCTTTTAAAAAAAATGATTTTGCTCCTACAGCTTGGGTAGGTGCCAGATAAAATAATAAATGTTGGTCCACAGCTTCCCGATACATGATCCAAGGAGGATGTAGAATTTATTCACTCAGAAAGAGCATTTTCAACAAAGTCCCTTTTGCCCTCTACAACTGCTAGCAGCACGAAAAGAAACCAACTTAGATTCCAGGTAAAAATTCCCTCTTACCAATAGGGGGCACAGATGATGCTGATAACTTGAGTGGAGTTTTTGGAAGTATGGTACCAAAAACACTGCCCATTTTGTTCCCACAAGAGTCTGAAATAAAAAGAGCTATTCATATACTATCACAGGAACAGAAGAGCACAAAGAAGCAAAGAGCTCTTATCTTTCATCTGCTGGTTTTCCACCACTCTGAAATGATATTTCAACATATGAGGAAAAAAAATCACCAAAATTACTTTTGATGTTTCAAAAATCGTAATTATGCAGGATTTTGCAAACAAAACTGTACAGCTAGTAGACACTATGAGAAATATCAAAAAATAAGGAGGCACTTTTCTACTTCATTGATCCATCATGCTTCTGCGCCTCATGCAAAGATAGTATCCCTTTCTCTTAAGACCCTGAGTGCTGGACCTGGCCCTTTTTGCAGGGTCATCCCCAAACTCTTTGCCTTTCTCCTCCTATTTCTCTGACCTCTTTTTGCTGGCTCTAGGACTTTGGGCACTTTAACACAACTGATCAGTGCTAAAGTAAATGTGCTTTCCCTCCTAAATCCGTATGATTGGCTTATACCTAATTGGCTGATTTAATTCACCTGTACGTCCCTTGTACAGTGGTATCCCTTATACCCAGGGCTTGTAATTTAAATGCTACCAGTGGGCCTGCAGCGCAGCTTGTGTCACCCACAGAAGTAGCCTTGCAAACGTGTCTCAGGCCTGCCACTGCAGGGCCTGTGTGCTCAGTTTACTGCCACATGGACCTGGCATCTAAATTTACTTGCCAGACCTGGAACTCCCCTTTTACTACATATGTCACCCCTAAGGGAGGCCATAGGCAGCCCTATGGTCAGGGTGCTGTGTAGGTAAGAGGTAGGACATGTGCCTTGTTGTGTGGCATGTCCTAATAGTGACAAACAGCCTATTTGGTTTCTCACTGCTGTGAGTGCTGCCTGTCTCATAGGAGTGCATTGGAAATGGCCTTTCATATGGTTAAGTGGTATTTTCTGATCTATGAGGGGCAAAGTAGGCATGTTTTGTATGGTTGGAATAGTAAAGATAAATGCTGCTTACTGGTGTAGGCGTATTTTGTATTACCATTGTAGAAATGCCACTTTTAGAAAGTGGGCATTTCTCTGTGCTTATAACTCTGGTGCTTTTGCAGCTTCTTGCATCTGCATACCTAGGGCTGGGAGAGGTGGGGCACACTTACATTTGCATAGGTTGTGTCTTTCCCTGACACAAAGGGCTCATTTATCCCCTATTGACGTCTGGAGCCAGTGTGGAGAAGATGGGTATTCCTGGAACTAGTTAGAGCTGGTTGGAACCTTCTCCCCACGTCTTGAAGCTGGGCAAACTGAGTATAATTATAGGGGTTGGTCCCCATGAACACAGAGAAGACAGAACAGAGACACTGCTGGACACTAGATGTTGCTGGAGGGACTCTTCAGGAACCGCCTTGGGGCTGCTCTGCTGTTGGACTGATCTGTGACCTGCTAGGCCACTAGAGGGACTGTCACTGTTTCTTCAGGACCAGTGTGCTGGCCTGCTTGCTGGGCTCTGCAGCTTTGTGCCCCCACAGCTGTCCCCAGGGGCTGGGTGGTGTGTCTCCCATCCTCCCTGCATTTCTGTTTCTCTAGCGTGAAGAGCGCTTTGTTTTTGGGTCTAAAGCAGGGCGGGAAAAGCGCTTTGTTGTACCTCCTTCGGCGCGAGTGCGGCAACCTTAACCGGCTTTGAGGATGAGGCCACCCCACCCCTTTCAAGAGGAATGAAGAGGAGCCCGTCGGCAGCCCCTTGCGTGTGCGGACAAATCACACTTTGTTTGGTGTCCCTGGGGCACCAGCTGGCACCTGCTTTTGGTGCAGTCAACGCCGCAGCCTGGGGTGGTGACACCGTGATCGAGGAGGCTTGCGCACCTTGTTGGGTGCAGGCATGTGGCTGCAGGACCGCGCAGCCACACAGCAGGGAGGATCAAAGGAAGCCTCTCCAAAACGATCTGCAGTGGCCCGAGTAGCCGTCTTCGTCTCTTCCCACCCAGCTGCACATTGTGTTGAAGGTGATTTGGAGGGATCTTCAGTTTCAAAGTCTGCTGCACTGCACACTCACGGGCAGCTGCAATGGGGCCATTTTCTGAGACCCGGGACCCAGCAAGGTCTTGAGCGAGGCCCCAGAGGCAGGAGGCTCATTAAGGATCTGTATTCCCCCTAGAAGAGCCCACAATGGCCAGTATGGCCTTCTTCCTATTTCGGACGTGGGGGACCGAGGGAGGCTTACCCGTGCCCGTGAAAATCGTGTGCTGGCCATCTATTTGGGGACATTACTTGTGCAGAGAGCAGGATGGGAAGGCGACCCTCGACGGAGGTCCCTGATCCTGCTGGTATTATTCTCTGAAAAATACAATTTTTTTTTTAGGAGAGGAGCACAGGATCTCCAGTGTGAAAGGAGTGTGCTCCCTTTCCCGTAGTATACGTAAAAGAAGCACAGACGTGCTGAGGTTTTGTGAAGGTGCTGCGGTGTGATTATCTCTAGGATTTCTCCCAGTAACAGGACATGTTTTACCCACAGTGGTTACCCTGCAGTTTCATGACCTGTTGTAACAATATAAGTTGTGCTTGCTTTGTTGGTGGGGGGCGTATATACTCCCAGGACCCATGATATATGCAGAGGGGAATTGTTTCATGCTATGTGCATTTATTCTAGTAATAATGCTGACCTAACTACTGCTTGTGTAGCAGAATATTAGTAACCTATGTGCTTACCTGACAACTGCTTATCCTTGCAGAGTACTAGTAACCTGTGTGATAATCTGACAACTGCATGTGTAGCAGGGTACTACTGATACATGTACTTTTTGGTCTAATGATGTTGTGTGCAATACAGTTAGTTTATTGTTATTTAGCCTGTTGTGGAGTTTTCCTTGTGGTGTATTTACTGGGTCGTTTGTGTTGTGCAGACGCTTTACACATTGCCTCTGGGATAAGCATGACTGCTCATGCCAAGCTACAGAGGGGGTAAGCAGGGGTTATCTTGGGTGTATAGCTCCCTTGCCCTGACTAGAGTGGTGGTCCCAGCCTGGCTGAGGAGCCTACCCTAGCCAAAAAGGGAACCCCATTTCTAACACTGAAGATCTGGAAGCTCACCAGAATAACATTCACAAGTCAGAATAGGGCACACAGTTGCTTCTGGCGGCATTACATTTGCATGTGCTGTAAGTCTCAAATTTCCACGCAACAGTCTAGTAGCAATTTGTGAGCTTAATTAGTTGTCTACTCGATTTATGTTATCAGGAGTACGTTGATGCCGTGATCTACACATACTCTGATGACAGAGTG
Source organism: Pleurodeles waltl (assembly GCF_031143425.1). NCBI lineage: Eukaryota > Metazoa > Chordata > Amphibia > Caudata > Salamandridae > Pleurodeles > Pleurodeles waltl. The sequence goes on from NC_090443.1 coordinate 906,353,494, forward strand.
CAACATTCATATTTTAGAGCCAAGTCTTGGTCTCAATGGCAGCAGGCAGACACCTGGGAGATAAAACTAACTCTGGACAACATGCTGTTAAATCTGATGTCAAATACAAATATTTAACCAACTACATTAGAAGATGTACCACCTTGACATAGTGTCCCATCTGGCTTCAATGACTGGCTTAGCTGACTAAGTTTAAAATGTTTCGTTACCTTTTTTAGTGCAGTTGTGCCACATTCTCACAGGCTTTTAAGCGGCTTCCTCAATCCATTCCACAACAGATACTTAATTAGCACTAGTACAAAATATGACGTCCTAGTGTGAAAATGTGTTAGGAGTATGATAAAAGCATTTCATTCTTTTTTGGAATCCAGAACATAACACCAAAAATCACCCTGTCTGTGGAACAGAAATTAATACGAGTCAGATACAATGGTTTATTACAGATTAAAGTTGACTGCTCTAATTACAGGGGAGCTGAGGTTTCCCACCATAGATAAACAAACATAGCTCATAAAGATGGAAGGGAATCTTGGGTGTTGGATGTGGGTTTTGAGAATATTTACTTATTTTCATATTCTGTGTTGATTATTTATAGGTTTCTTGATTCATAGGGGAGAGGGGTGCTTACTGAGAAAACACTGTTTAGGATTGGTTCAGGCTTAGTGTCTTCTTCAAAACTACCTCACTATGTCACCCTCTTTATGAAGAGCCATGTTTTGGTCCTTCACCACTCCTTTCTGTATACTACACCATACTATCAGTAGCACAAGTCAAACAAAAATCTTATCTCTTAAACCAGGAGTGGCAACCACATTCATCACAAGCAAAATATTCCAGTTTTGTGACTGATTAAGGGGTGACGTTATGATGTTGCAGGAAACACAGATTTTGCTAAGAGAGATCATGGGCATGAGGATTCAAAAAGTAGAATGAGTTACATGCTCTGCTTGAATCTACAAATAAGAAAAATTGCATTATCACTCTGAACAGAAGTTGTACTGATCAGACAAACTACTTCGTAAGCTGGTGGTCATACTACACCAAATCGAGATAGTGTTCAGGAAAAGAATAGTGTCAACAGCTTATACACAGGAAATTCACATCAGGAACTTATCCAGTTTTCAGAAGTAGTCCAGAATACCCACAGGTCAGTATCAATGATTGCCTGAGGGGGAGGCCTGTAGGACTCAGGAGCTTTAAACACTTGAGTATATTAGGAAACTTTATGACATCCATGCTGGACAATTTCTGACATTCTAGCTACGTATTTTGGTTGAAAGGCTGATTTGTAAATGGGAGACACAAGAACTGAAGGAATAAAAGGGGGTAGAGGGTAGCCGAAGCAGCCAAGATGGCAGACGTCTTTTAGACCAGCTCCTTGGACCTCCACAATATCAGACTTCATCCTGCCTCGTATAGACCACTGAAGTCCCCGGTGTCTGATCCTGTGGCTTCGCCCCACCTTAAGCACCCAGAGAACAGTTTCCAAAGCCCCCGGGGGCAGAGACAGCAGGCACAATGTGCTGGGCTGGATCAGCACATAGCAGGCCTTATTGGGTCATGTCAGGCTGGCCTGCACTCGAGCACCAGAATCCCCCCATGCACCGCGTTCAAAGATCCGCCGCTGGAGCCCAAGGGGTGAACGAAGAGAAATCACAAGTGACGTGACACAGCGGACCACGATGTGAACCCGGGCCAGGCCCTCCGACTCCAGTAAGGATGTGGCTGGCTCTTTCTTGCCCTCTCCCAAGCCTTTGATGATGTGACCTCCCCTGGCTGCCGTTTGTTGGTGTGCAGTCCCGGAAGCATGGATCCCAGACTCGGGGGCTTAGGCCTGGAGGGGGCCCACGGACTACACAAACTTTGTCCCGGATCCTGGGCTTTCTGTGTCATGTGCGGGGAGCGACACTGGGAAGGGTCTGTCCCTCTTCTCCGGGCATCTCTTGGGTGGAGCCAGGGGTTGGACAGAGACAACATGTCTAGTTAGAGGAAAACCGAAGGGCTCCTTATGGACATACCTGTAGTAAACCATTGCAGAACAAGAGTCCTGGAGCACATCGGGTCCCTTCCTCCCGAGTGGAGCTTCTAACACGCTGGCGATTGCAGGAGCTACCGATTTGCTGGACACGGACACTCCCTTGCAATGACTGGGCCACAGCATTTGATCTGATACACCTAGCACTACTCATCTCCTGCCCTTGTTATATCTCCAGCTTCTTCTGCACCTACTAGGAGCCTCGCGGCCATGGCTCCTGAGGCCTCGTGGGTCACTCTCGGTCACCCTGCCTGCACAGCGTTTGACCGTTCCACCATGTGCCTGGGTGGTGTGACCTGTAGTACCATACGCGCCATCTGACCTCCCCACATAGCTATCTAACACCTGGACCTTCACTCTCCTGGGGCAAGTAGGTTGATTAATGGTGACTGTTCTAACATGGACCTCCAGGGTGGAGGTCTGTGCATGGGAGATATCTCATGGTCAAGCCTGTTTACAAACGAATTATGGGTAAAGTTAAGGGTTCATCATCCCAGGCCCAAGTGAGAATTGATAGATTCACTACAACACGTTTGACTGTGGGCAATACTCATGAGGATGGGCTGCCGACACCCTGAATGGGGGAATTTAAGGACACAGACATTTGTCTCAAAGCAATCCAAGCCTCATAGAAAGTAGTGGAACCCAAAGTTGAAGAAGTAAAAGTGGATATGACTCTGCTCAGACAAGATCTCCGCAACGTTGCTTCTAGCGTCACAGAGGCAGTGCACAGGGTCTCTACCTTGGAAGACAAAGTATATACACAAAAAATCTTCAGTCACCAACCTGCTCACCCCTACCCAACATTTGGAGGCCAGAGCGGAAGATTCCAAGAATAGGTGTAACATCCTACATTTCGTATGGATCCCAGACGGGGGTAAGGGGGCCGAATCTAGAGACTTTTCTTGAGTCTGGACTGAAATCCCATTTCTGTTAAAGGTTTGTGCTGGAGCATGCCCATAAGTCCCTGGCCCGCAAATCTCCCAAGTCACACCCCTTTGACCGCTGATCACCTGTGTCCTGAACTTTCGAGATAGTGACAATATCCTTCAGGAAGCAAGCGAAGCTGGAGATCTCTTTTTTCAGTCCACACATATTATGATTTTTCCAGACTACTTCCAAAATGTACAACAGAAGCACAAATCCTTTCACAAGGTTAAAGAAAAGCTCTGATTGATGAACCTGCATTCCATGCTGATATTTCCTGCAACTTTGAAAGCAATATACAATTCTCATACCCATTTCTTCTACACCTTCGAGGCAGCCTGGGACTTGGAGGCTGAAAAAAAATAATCTGCATGCCCTTGGGTCCCCTGGCTTGAGTCTGAGGCAGTGGGGCAACCCACACCCAGGGCCTCTGCGCCCCCGGTCACAGCACAGAACTTGATCACGAAAGATGAGAAACACCAACTGACGCATATACAAATCATCTGAAACAGATAGAAGTCTCCTATCCTTGGCCACGTGGCCCCAACCCTTGCATCCTTTTCTACCGCCCCATCAAATGGACAACAATGAGGAGCATCCCTGACTGGAAACTCTCAGGGTCCAGGAAACCAGGAGGCTGCTTAAAGCCGACCACACAAGCCATGGACTCCTTGAAATAAATCTGGCCTAAACAGCCAGTAGTCGCCATATGTACTAGTATCCTTCCATAGTGGCGGTCCCCTTCATTCACTCCGACAAGGAGTAACTGTTTTGTTGTATTGGAATTTTGGGTGGCAGATGCTTCTGGGTGAGAAGTAAGGGGTGGGGGAATTGGGTGATTAAGGGGACTGTTTTGGTTTGGATACCTTCAAAGTTCTTAGTACAATTTTTAGCATATACACATTCACAATATGCTACCCTCAACAGTCTTACAGCATGCTAAAAGACATCTCCCATCAGTGCTTATGCTCCTAGATCCCATCTCTTGGGCATGAGATACCCTTTCCTGGGGCGCTATGGGTACTACAGGGCAGTGGTTCCCAACCTGTGGTCCGGGGACCCATGGGATCCGCAAAGCCTCCTCAGGTGGTCCGCAACTGCTTAGTAAATTAAATAATATTAATACTTTAGGTCCTCAGCTTTCAGTAATGACTTAGTGGGGGTTACCGAGATTCCAATCATGATTCAGTGGGGGTCCCAGGGCTCCAGTACTGATAAAGTGGGGGCCCACAGAGGTCAAAAGGTTGGGAACCACTGCTATAGGGTGTTCCACACGAGCTTCTCCAGGTGAACAATAAGCTTGGCCATGCTCCTAAAAAGAAGCTTCCCCTTCATAGTAACCTCCATAATTTCAGACCTCCTGGGCAGATAGTTGGGAACAGAGGGAACTCTGGAAGAAACCTATAATCTCCTCAGTCCCCATCTCAGGTACTGCAAGCAGCCATGGAGGTTTGTAGCCAGCTCGACCTGGCTTTCCCCCAGGTGTTTCCGTTATAGAGGGTAACTTTAATGCTGTCCCTGATCCTCTTCGTGATCCCCCAGCTGCCTCAAAGATAAAATACAGGGTACCTCCAAATCCTTAACAATTTTTCCATCCCCTTGGGACTGAGTAACATACGGGGTCTGGCATACCCAGAGAAAGGAATTCACACACAACTCTGAAGTACATAAGACACTCTCTTGAATCAAACTCTTTCTACTCCCAGTAACAGATGCACTCTACACCACAGCAATTGACATCCTCCCGTGTGGCATCTCTGACCATTCAATGCAAAAAGGGACTCCTAAGGCCACACACCATCTAGGGCCTCAATGCGTGCCACCTTGACGACCTCCAATATGTTGAGACTCTGGAGATGAAAATCGAAACTAACCAGGACTCAGTCTCGTCACTTGGTACCCTTTGGGCTGCGGACAAAGCTGTGATTAGAGATGTGGCCAAATCTATTTTTACGCCAAGCAGAGAAAAAGAAACAAGCCCACATGGTCGACCTAGAGACACAAACCCTTCAACTAGAAAAACAATGCATAATGAATCCCCTCCCTACCCTTCAGAGGCAGCTCAACCTTGGGAAGACTTCCCTACGACAACTAGCATTAGAAACTGCTCAGCAGTCCTGGAGAACATGGTGATAAATCCAGAAAACTACTTTACTGGCTGGCTGCCAGAAATGCAGCCTTGAGAATAGTCCCAGAGATTGTGGACCACCTGGGTGTAAGGAGATGAAACGCCTCCACCATAGTCGCAAGCTTTGCAGACTATTATAGCGACCTTTCCCTCCATCCCCAAAGGCTATGTCTAACCTCATATTACCTGATATCCCGCTTCCATCCCTATCGCTCTCTCAAAGGGAAAAGCTCATTTACGATGGAGGAGATCTGTGATGCTTTGGCTGATTTGAATGCAGGAAAGAGGCCTGGCCCTGGAGGCTACCCGACTGAATACTACCGGAGGTTCAGCAAGCTGTTTATGACCCAGTTGCTGAACCGATATCTAGAAGCCAAAGCTAATGGCACATTCCATAGGGACTTAGATCTGGCAACCACAGTGGTTGTTCACAAAGCTGGATGCCCCCTGCCTGCTTCCCCTCATACAGGCCTATCTTTCTAATAAACACTGATCTCAAGATATTTGCCAAAGGCTTTATCCCGGCAGCTCTCTCGGATACTCACAGATCTTTTCCACCCCGATCAATATGGCTTTTTGCCATGATGTGCTGCCCGTCATTGCATAAGGCGCTTCCATCTCACATTGGCACGTTGGTCGGAGATATCAAACACATACACTCTACTTTTCGTAGACTCTGAAAAAGACTTTTACTCTATCCATTGGCCCTTCTTCGACACTGTACTGGAGTGTATGGGCTTTGACACTAGATTCTGTAGATATGTCAGCTTTCTCTACTCTACACAGGAGGCGTAAGTTTGAATGAATGGAACATTTTTAGAGTAATTTCCAATCAGACGAGGCACCAGACAGGGCTACCCCCTATCACCCATTCTCTTTGCCCTAGGGTTTGAACCTTTAGCCCAGCTCATTTACTGCGATGCTCAAGTAAACTGCTGAGAATAGGGCCTGGATGGGGAGGACCACATCTCCTTCTACATGGATGATGTGTTTCTCTACATGAGAAATCTCTCTGTCGCAGGGCCTCGGTTATCGCAGCTTCTGTCGCTCAACAAAGAAGCCTCTGGTTTGCACACCAAATGGGGTAAATCCCTTTTGGCCCCTATGTCAGAAAATCTGGACACTAGCGCATGGCAGGTGTGGATTCGAATCCGTCGGATCAGTTTTCTTCACAATTTTCCATCTTTAATTCCAGCATGATGGTTCCACACTCTCATGTCACACATTCAGTCTTTCTTATGGGCAGGAAAGCCCACCCCCAGCATAGCAGTTTGCAAACCCTACCAACAGTCTTATGATGGCAGCATGGGCATAGCGGATATTCGTCTTTATTACTGGGCCTCCCAGCTCCCCGCGTTTAACACGTAGCTGGCCAGAGACTGGAAAGACCCAGCATATGAACTAGAATCAAATCAACTGGGCCTATACAACAACTTGAATATCCTCTATGGGGGCCCACTTCCGTGTGGGCTTCAAGAACCCACTAGAGTGGCTGTCCAGGCGTAATGATCTGCGCTGCAGATGATGGGCTGGTAAAAGAAATCTACATAGCAGACCCCACTCTTGTCTGGCTGTTAGCTTAGCCAGGTTTCACAATTAGAAGGTTGTGCCACGTGGGACAAAATATTAATCATGCTTTTGGGAGATGTCTGGGGAGGCGCACCCTTGAAACTGTTTCATGACCTACAAGCCTAATATTACCTTTCTTCTACCTAATTCTATAAATATTTACAGCTGCAACACACACACTCATGTCACCGAGGGAACATGGATGAACTCCCACAATGTAACCCCCCTCGAAACTGAGCTCCTCCAGGGCCTGCTAGGGACACTTATAATTAACGCCCCCTCTGCCTCTGACTAGCTTAAAACAAAATGGAAATCCTGGGGAAGTATGCTTGAAGAGACTGACTGGCGGGATACTTACATGGCTCCCCGCAGCCTAATTATTCCAGCCTGCCTATGGCTGATTTAACATAATTATCTACCTATAACTTACATCACACCCCCACGGCCCTGGAGGGCTGGCGAACAAACTTCACCCAAATGTCCTTGATGCCTTTTACAGGAGATGGAGTTCTTTTTATATGGGTGTTTGTGTCCCATGATAGAGACATAGTGGGACAACATAGCGCTTATAATAACAGTGGTTCTGAGGGCGGCCAGTGGAATTCCCCCAGAGAATGGGTTATACTGGATGATCTGGGTTCCCCTTCCCACCACCAACACAAACGAACACTAGTAGGTATCGCCACACTCCTCGCCAAACGGGACACGGTGTGTTACTGGACCAATACCACAACCCCTATAGTGGTAAAATAGACCCCTGCCATGGACGGGTGTGCTAGGAATGAATAACCCATATAGCGCCAGAGGGTCTTCGAAGAAATATGATAATATATGGGGGAAATGGTGGATTTATTCACGGATAACAAACAAGCATTGAAGGGAGGGGGGCTGGTCACATGAGCGGGGACGAGGGCTGGGGAGAGTGATAGAAACAATAGGAGTAGTTCCTTGTAAACATATGATGTCATGGTGGATTTCAATCTTAATAACGTTGGTTAGGAATAAAAAAGGACAGAGGGAATATTTGGTTATACAGACACTGATGACATTGAGCACCAGTAGGAAGCAGTCAAGCAAGAACCACTGTGGCTGTTTAGGGTTACATTGAGATGATGCAGGAAGTGTGGTCCAGGGAAATGGGGAGGGAAATTAGAGGCAAGTGGATGTGACAGAATTCTGGGCTATGCAAGCATGGAGTCTCACAATACTAAGTATAAAGTAACATAGTTTTTCTATCTACATCAAACATACCTAAGACTGTAGGAACTGAGGTACTCACTCGGGCTGCTGCCCCAGGTGCAGATGTGAGAATATAGATTTTTGTAGGAATGCCCCATATTCCAGTCCTTTTGGAGCAAGTAGTAGAGGAAGTCTCATCCTTGTCAGATAGAAAACTCCAGCATCACCCTGAAATTAATTTGTTTGGACTGCTCGACCGCCCAAACAAAGCAAAGCAGAAGTGTATATTTGCTGATGCAGCCTTCTGGTTAGCAAATTGAAGGATTGCCATGGCTTGGAAATCAGCCCACAGAATAGCAGAGAGGAAGGGAGGTTTGGGTCGGTGGACGACAGCACATAGTACAACTTTGAGGGCCCTTAACTTCAAGTGGGGACAGCCAATCCTGAGATGAACTGGTAAGCGATTGTTACCAAACTTGCAACATTCAGAGAAGACAAGTTCTCCTGAGGGATAGCTTTCTCAGGTTGGAAGAAAGCCGGAGATCCACAGGATGAACATTCCCACCACTGGTATCTGCAGTACTCTGAAACTAAGTCCACATACTCTGAACGATCATTGTGAACCACTGAACCCTGGGGTGCTTCAATTGCCTGGCACATATTTGCATTACAATTGCTTGAGAAATAAGACGCGATCTCGAATTCTTGGAGGGAAGGGGTGTCCCAAAAATAAGTTCCACATACGTATCGGGGGCCACACATGTACCCAACTGAGATGGAAGGAAGATTACAGAACGATTATTATCATGTGAAACTAATGAATGAATACTTATACTGTAATATGGACTTGGCCATGAGAACACCATTTACTCTAAGCTGTAGGTTTTGTTTCAGTATTTTGGAAAACAATAAAATCTATTTTTAAAATAAAATAAACCACTGCCAGATGACCCACCCTTTTCAGATGCAGGTCACCAAGATTATTATTAATGAACCAACATCACACTGAACTCTACTGTGGGTTGCCCAAGAAACCCGTAATCTATAAACTGGAAAACTGCTGGACAGGTGTTAAGTACACACTATGCTATGCTGCACTCAAAGCACTGACAACATATGACTAAAACCATTACAAATGAACCAACAGCAAAAAACAGCTGTGGGCATACCTACAAAAATGAAGTCCATCATGACTGATACACCTCTTTTATCTTTAACATGTCATACTCTTCCTGGTATCCATAATGCAGTGTACATCCAAAATAGTTTTGCTGACATAAATGTAGTTAATTCATTTTACTACAAATTTACCAAACTTTACTGTATCTGTTTCCAGTACAACTGAATGAAAAACATTTTACAAACTTAAATTGTAAAGCTGCAGGAGTTGTTGTATTGCTTTGTTCTTTGACTAATTCATATTATCCAACATTATTCTAAACCAGACGTGCCTGCGTTAAAACTCGCATATACGATAAATACCTAATCATATGTCCATGCGGTGTAACCCCCTGCGGAGTAATAACTATGGTGGGACAATTTGAGATTTTTGTTGATTGCGTATAACACAATAAAATATATTTGAAACAGAAAAAAACATCTTTCCCATGACTTGATAAATGGAGAAAATAGAAGAAACAAACTGAACTGGGAGTGTTTTTAAAAGGGAAGATTTGTACAACGTACACTAGAGGGTTAATGCTGGCACACAATAAGAATTGAGCATAGGATAACGAAAAATGAATGTAGTACAAAACTCTCAGATCTACCCAAGACAAAATGAGGGTAGGACCTAAGCAAAGGCTTGTATTTCCAGAGTGCACGTCTTTATACCAGCTTTTCAATTACAATGCAAATCAACTGCAAATGTTCTTGCTGACAAAATACATATTAGGCTTATACATTCTAAGCACGAACTTAAGTTTTTGTGAATAGGTTTTCAATGTTTAAATATGCTTATCTGATTTTTCGAAATTGCATGCCATAGAATTTTTTCTATGTTTAGCAAAACCTGCAACATATCTGACGTTTGTACCAGTTTAAGATTAAATCTATTAAACTGTCAATATCCCTGGAAAAGGAAATAGAACGAACATTACTAAAATGTGCCCTTGGGCGCTAGCTATTTTAAGAGTCACGCTTGGAATGACAACACATATCATGCTACATTTGCCGCTTGCATTTCATTAATAGGTCTATATTGGTATAATAAAATGCGTTTCTATTTCTTTTCCTCTCAACGTTTGCAGATCGTTTATTTTTTAGCGTGTTTTTTAAAAAAGTTATTTCAAACCGGTATGCATAAATACAAATAAAATAAATGCAACGTAAGCGACTTAACTAAGAAGAGTAAATGTTTTACTGGATACAGAATGTGTGCATGGTACTCGAACATCATTTACTGGGAAATGTGACACTATGAAAAATGCTTGCAAAAGGAAAAACATCCTTTAGAAAACACTAGTTTTGTTGCGCAAAGTAACAGTGGGAGCTTAGGGCCAGATATAGCAAAGGTTTTTACCCATTCTGTGTCTATGGGAAAAAGTGTTCGTACATATGGCCCTTGGTTCGAAAGCATTTTTTTGCTCAATTCAAGTTTGCTCAGTATAGGTTTAGGTTTGAAAACAATTTTTCTGAAGAAAATAATAATTAGCATTTTTTGTAAGAGGGGTTTACAGGATGCAGTGAACCAAAATGTTAATCAAAATATTTTTCTACACGGACAATGTTTATTAAACCATTCCAGGATAAACAAAAATGTAGAATGCACTTCTGTTGCTCTTTCTTATACTGTGTAATTGGTGAGGTCCGCATTCCTTTTAGTTAAACATACAGTTTGGCTATTCACCAATGCAATTTTAGTGTCTAAAGTAGTATTACACACACTTACATTCCTTTGGCACTTGTCCTCAAAACATCTAAAATAGGAATAAAAAGGGAATATTTGGAAAATATTAACGATTAGTACAACCAGAAATGTCTGTACCCTCTCTGGAATTTTATTTCTAGAGTGCTGGACATTTCACATTCACAATAGCATGTAAGAGTATGTAAAAGAGTATTACTGTACTCAAAACTCAAATACTTTTCTGAATATTTCCCTATTCTGCCTAACAGACATTTAGAGTGCACTTTGGTGGTCATTACAACCCTGGCGGACGGTGTTAAAGCGGCGGTAAGACCGCCAACAGGCCGGCGGTAAAAAAATTGCAATTACGACCGTGGCGGAAACCGCCAACAAAGACAGCCACTTTAACACTCAGACCGCCACGGCGGTACAAACAAACAGCGCGGCGGTCACCGCCAACAGACAGGCGGGAGACAATGTACCGCCCACACTATTATGACAGGCCAATCCGCCACCTTTTCCGGGGCGGATTCACCGCGGATAAAAACACGGCGGAAACAGGAATTTCGAAGGGAAAACGCTCACCTCTACACACCCCACGAGGAACGAGGACACCATGGAACCGGAACTCCAAATTCTACCTGCGATAGTCTTCCTGCTCCTCTACCAGGAGCACGAACGCCGCGCGCGAAGCCCACGGTGAGTACTGCACCTACGACACAGGGGAGGGGGGAGGCAAAAAACAGGGACACACACACACGCAACACCCCCACCCTCACCCACTACAACACACACACTAATACATGTTGATACATTACAGTTACACCCCCCAAGCCCCCTGGAAGAATGCAAAGACAAAAGGAAATGATTGTAACCATTGTAATCTATTAAAATCAAGTACGCAAAAATATATATACACTATAAACAAATATATACACCAATAATACCAGGTATTGCACCATTTATAGTCCGTGGACCACTGGGCTCAAAATGCATGGGCGAGGCCCACACTCGATACCCGATCAAAACAGAGAGAACACTGCAGGGGCATCAGATAGAAATACAACAGGCACCTCAGGGGGAAGGGAAAGGGGGGCACCTCAGCCGGATGAGTGCACAACACCAGATCGACGAGGGGGCTCAATGCCCACTGTTCAATCCTGGGGAGTGCAAAGTCACAGTCTCTCAAGTCTCTACAGTGGGTGGGTTGCCCACTGCCATATCCTGGGGAGTGCAAAGCCACAGTCTCTCAAGTCTCTACAGTGGGTGGGTTGCCCACTGCCATATCCTGGGGAGTGCAAAGCCACAGTCTCTCAAGTCTCTACAGTGGGTGGGTTGCCCACTGCCATATCCTGGGGAGTGCAAAGCCACAGTCTCTCAAGTCTCTACAGTGGGTGGGTTGCCCACTGCCATATCCTGGGGAGTGCAAAGCCACAGTCTCTCAAGTCTCTACAGTGGGTGGTTTGCCCACTGTTCAATCCTGGGGAGTGCAAAGCCACAGTCTCTCAAGTCTCTCCAGTGGGTGGGTTGCCCACTGTTCAACCCTAGGGAGTGCAAAGCCACAGTCTCTCAAGTCTATACAGTGGGTGGGTTGCCCACTGTTCAATCCTGGGGAGTGCAAAGCCACAGTCTCTCAAGTCTCTACAGTGGGTGGCTTGCCCACTGTAACATCCTGGGGAGTGCAAAGCCACAGTCTCTCAAGTGGATAACAGTCTCCACTGGTTCTGGAGGGGGACTGGTGCCCAGAGTGCTTCATCCTGTGAAGGACAGAGGTAGTGGATGGATCTCTCCACTGGTTCTGAAGGGGGACTGGTGCCCAGAGTGCTTCATCCTGTGAAGAACAGAGGTAGTGGATGGATCTCTCCACTGGTTCTGGAGGGGGACTGGTTCCCAGAGTGCATCACTCACCCCGTGACGGACCCAGTTGCGTTAGTGCCCCTGCCGCTCATGGGCTAGCGGTGCTTGAGTTGGCGGAGCCCTGTACAGCGGTGCTTGAGTTGGCGGTGCCCTGTTCAGCGGTGCTTGATTTGGCGGTGCCCTGTTCAGCGGTGCTTGATTTGGCGGTGCCCTGTTCAGCGGTGCTTGATTTGGCGGTCCTTCATGGCCCAGCGGGGTTGTGCTGGCGGTCCTTCATGGCCCAGCGGGGCTTGTGCTGGCGGTCCTTCATGGCCCAGCTGGGCTGGGGCTGGCAGTGGCCTCCTGGGCAGCTGGGCTGGGGCTGGCAGTGGCCTCCTGGGCAGCTGAGCTGGGGCTGGCAGTGGCCTCCTGGGCAGCTGAGCTGGGGCTGGCGGGGCCCTCCTGGGCAGCTGGGCTGGGGCTGGCGGGGCCCTCCTGGGCAGCTGGGCTGGGGCTGGCGGGGCCCTCCTGGGCAGCTGGGCTGGGGCTGGCGGTGGCCTCCTGGGCAGCTGAGCTGGGGCTGGCAGTGGCCTCCTGGGCAGCTGAGCTGGGGCTGGCGGGGCCCTCCTGGGCAGCTGGGCTGGGGCTGGCGGGGCCCTCCTGGGCAGCTGGGCTGGGGCTGGCGGGGCCCTCCTGGGCAGCTGGGCTGGGGCTGGCGGGGCCCTCCTGGGCAGCTGGGCTGGGGCTGGCGGTGGCCTCCTGGGCAGCTGGGCTGGGGCTGGCGGGGCCCTCCTGGGCAGCTGGGCTGGGGCTGGCGGGGCCCTCCTGGGCTGGGGCTGGTGGGGCCCTCCTGGGCAGCTGGGCTGGGGCTGGCGGGGCACTACTGGGCAGCTAGGCTGGGGCTGGCGGGGTCCTCCTGGGCAGCAGGGATGATGCGGTCTTCTCCGGACTTGCCGGGTTTCTTGTGGCCCTTCCCCACCTTGGGAGGTGTAACAGCTGACTCCACACTCCCACCAGGACCCCTGGGAGCGGCTTTGGTGGCTGGAGTCTTCCCCCTCTCCCGCCGGGCACTGGCCAACTTCTGATGCTTCACAGGGGGGGACTGGCTGTGCTGTGGCTCCTTGCCACACTGGCTTTCCTGGTGGCCGGTGCACTCCACATACCTGTGACTACAGGCACCACTGGTCCCAGAGATGTTGTGGCTGAGGTGCTTCTTCAGGACCTATGAGATGGACGGGGTGGGGGAGGTGTGGGAAAAAGGTCAAGGATGGACAGGAAAATTCTTTTAGACACACTGGGACGGGTAGCTGGAGGGGGTTTGGGAGTGGAGGAAGAGGTGGGGGTAGTAGGAGGTGTACGTTTGGTGACTTTGGGTGCAGGTGCATGCGCTGGAGGCTGTCGTGAGGTGGATGGCTGTCGGGTGGGTGTGTGCCTGCCTTTGTGTATCTTCGGAGGGGGCGTCACAGACACACTGGGAGAGGACACAGGGGACGTGTGAATGGTAGTGGGGGTGGTGACTGCACATGAGCGGGGTGTGCTGGTGGGTGTGCTGGTGAGGGAAGGATGGCTGTAGAGGTAGTGCATGAAGGTGTGTGTGTGTAGACGAGACTGGGAGGGAGGAGGGAGACGACGAGGAGGGGGACACAGTGGAGGCAGTGGATGTTGGTGTGTCTGCATGTGTGTGTTGCTTGCGTGAGTGCCTGTGGGATGTGTGGTGCTTATGTTTGCCTGAGCTTCCCTTGTGTGGTGAGGTGTGTGCAGGCTGGTCTGATGGTGTGCTTGGGATAGGCAGAGGTACAGGGGATTGGGTCTGGGTGGAGGAAGTTGGAGGGGGGAGGCTAGAGACAGGGACAATGGCTGCCATCAGTGCTGAGGCCAGAGTTTGAAAAGCTCGGTGAAGGGCCGCCTGACCAGAATGAATGCCCTCCAGGAATGCATTTGTTTGTTGCAACTGCCTTTCTACACCCTGGATGGCATTCAAAATGGTAGACTGCCCAACAGTGAGGGACCTGAGTAGGTCAATGGCCTCCTCACTGAGGGCAGCAGGGGTGACTGGGGCAGGGGCTGAGGTGCCTGGGGCGAAGGTGATTCCCACCCTCCTGGGTGAGCGGGCACGGGGCGAAGGCTGAGGGGCTGCTGGAGGGCGGTGCTGGTAGGGGGGGGTGGCGGCTGTACCTGTAGATGCGGGGGGCACAGATGTGGCCGCCACCACATGGGAGCTCCCATCAGAGGACGATTCCGTGTCGCTGGTCTCTGCTCCTGTCCCCGCCGTGGAGCTCCCCTCGCCCTCCGTCCCACTGGTGAATTCCGAGTCCGTAGACTCGCCCTCCAGGGCCATGTGGGATGCAGCTCCCTCGTGCTCCGGTGCCACTGCTCCTCTGCCTGATGATGCTAACGCACACGAGAACAGGAAGACCACAAAAAGGGGGGGGGGACAGAAGAAAGACATGTTGAGTGCATGGATTACCGCTACCGTTGGCGGACAAGACAGACACAGAAGCCCCCTGCACTACGCCGCGCTCTTGGGCTCCACAGTGCAATTCCTGGGAAATGGCCTACAAGGCTACGGATGACATCTGCACACATAGATGACACAGGGGCATGAATAGCTGCACTTGGCACTCTACAGAGGTGGGGTGGGGGGCCACAGGGCCATGCCTTATGGAGGGCCCTAGCCTACGGAACTCGCCCTGGCCTAGGGAAACACACAGCCCTCCTCCCCCACCCAGACAACTCCACTGCGTGCAAAGTCAGCAGAATGAGAGTGTACTTACCCCCTTGTGTCTGCTGGGATGCCCTCAAGCGCCTATCCAACTCCGGGTAGGCCACCGCCAGGATCCTGAACATCAGAGGGGTCATGGTTCGACGGGCACCCCTCCCACGTTGGGAGGCCATCCCCAGCTGAGCCTCCGCCGTCTTCTTGCTCCAGCGGCGAATGTCCTCCCATCTTTTCCGGCAGTGGGTGCCCCGTCTGTGGTAGACCCCCAGGGTCCGGACGTCCTTGGCGATGGCACGCCAAATATCTTTCTTCTGGTGGGCTCTGACCTACATGAAATGTACAGGGGAAGAAGAGAAGTCATTACCAACTGCACCGTCAAAGTGAGTGGCCCCCATCCCTACCCTTGCCATGTGGCACATGCACTCACCGTCTTTCATGCACGCAGCACTCTGCCCTCTTCCTTCTTACATCCGGCCCTCTCCACACAGGCATAGCCCATACAACATGCTCCCTGTGTACTTACCTGTTTGTCTGGAGGACCGTAGAGTAGCGTGTACTGGGGGAGGACCCCATCAACGAGCTTCTCCAACTCCTCTGATGCACTTTCCCCAGACGCACGAGCCATTGTCTCTTCCAGACTGAGGTCACAGCAGCACTTGCAGTGTAGGTCCTCTCCTGTCGAAGATCAGGTATCGAGTGATTGAAGTGATAGAAAATGGCGGTCACGTCCGCGGTGGTGCGTACCCTCACCGCCGGCGTACAGCGTCAATGGCTCCTGGGACCCATAGGGTCCAATGTTAACCAATGCAGCATTGCGCCGCGGTCTCCGACCGCCTACCGCGACGGTGTAAAACGCCAGCGCAGTTACCTCACATCCCATTGTCCCACTTTAGAGGTCAGGCAGCCGCCATTTCAGGGGCCCACATGGCCTCATTTTCAACTGTGTCACATATACCTAGGCCTAGTCTCAACACACATACAGGCCACCTTTTGTGTATGATTGGTGTTCTGTGTAAACTGTGGGTACGTACCTCTGAGTTGTTTGACTCTGCTCGCTGTTGTCCTTCATAGGCACCGTCCGCTGGGACATGTGAGGAGATGGCGGCATCCTCCGGTGTACCGACCGTTGGTGGACCTGTCGACAATGGAGGAGCGACATTTGATAATCACCTACAGGTTTGACCGTGCCACAATCCAGGAACTGTGTACCCAGTTGGAGCCAGACCTAATGTCAGCAATCCGCCATCCCACAGGAATCCCCCCTCAAGTGCAGGTGCTGTCAGTGCTCCATTTCCTTGCAAGTGGGTCTTTTCAAACAACTGTGGCCATGGCATCAGGGATGTCCCAGCCTATGTTTTCCAACGTATTGTCCAGAGTGTTGTCTGCCCTTCTGAAACACATGCAGAGCTACAATCGTTTTCCCTCAGGTGGAGGATTTGCCTACAGTGAAAGGTGATTTCTATGCCCTGGGACATATCCCCAAAATCATAGGTGCCATTGACGGGACCCATGTGGCTTTGGTCCCCACCCCACAGGAGTAAAAAGGTGTACAGAAACCGGAAGAGTTATCATTCAATGAATGTACAGATGGTATGTTTGGCAAACCAGTACATCTCCCATGTGAATGCCATGTTCCCTGGCTCAGTGCATGACGCCTACATCCTGCGGAATAGCAGCATCCCTTATGTGATGGGTCAACTCCAGAGGCACAGTGTGTGGCTATTTGGTGAGCCCATGGAAGCAAGACAGTGGAAATGGTTGTTTGGGGTTATCCCTACAGGTTAGTGTGTGTCTAACAGTTGTCCCTCGCCATTTGCAGGTGACTCTGGTTACCCCAGCCTGTCATGGCTACTGACCCCAGTGAGGAATCCCAGGACCAGGGCAGAGGAACGCTACAATGAGGCCCATGGGCGAACTAGGAGGGTGATCGAGCGGACCTTCGGCCTCCTGAAGGCCAGGTTCAGGTGCCTGCATATGACAGGTGGATCCCTATTCTACTCACCAAAGAAGGTGTGCCAGATCATCGTGGCCTGCTGTATGCTTCACAACTTGGCTTTACGACGAGAGGTGCCTTTTCTGCAGGAGGATGGTCCAGATGGCGGTGTTGTGGCAGCTGTGGAGCCTGTGGACAGTGATGAGGATGAAGCAGAGGAAGAAGACATGCAGAACAGGGACTCAGTGATCCAGCCATATTTCCAGTGAAACACAGGTGAGAATACATTCCTGCCTACTACATGTACTTTTACACTACTACCTCTATCCTGTCTGTCGTTTTCACCCAGTGTATGGTCACCGAGTTGTCACTTTCCCTTACGGTTTCACAGATGTGGGTCCCACTGTGTGTCATCTGCTTAAATTCCTCATGGACTAGAGCTGTGTGACATAGGTATGTTGACATTACTATTTCAAAAACATTTTGTCACTGTAATTGCAAATACACTATTTCGAAATCACAGACAGACTCCAGATCATTTTGTGCTTTAGGTGTGTTTATTTAAATGCAAAATATTGGAGGGGGAAGTTAAATGGTGAGGGTTGATGGCGGAGGAGTGTCCATGGCAGAGTCCAGTCTATTAGTCTCACAGGTGCATTGCCCATATGGGCATCGGAAGTGGAGCTGGGGCAGTTTAATTATGGACAGGGTGACAAAGTGGGACAGTAGGATGACAATCAGGGTGGTCTCGTTTCTTGGCGGGGGTCTTGGCATCGTTCTCTGTCTTGTTCCTGGATCTCAGGGACCGTTTGCGGGGTGGTTCTCCCTCTGCAGGGAGTGGGGTGCTGGTCCTGTGGTTGGGCGTCCTGTCCACTAGCGCCGGCGGAGGTGGTGGGCAGTTCATCGTCCATGCTAGTGTCAGGGGCCCCTTGGAATGCCACAGTGTCCCTCCTGGTGTTGAGTACTTCCTTCAGCACCCCTACGATGGTGCCCAGGGTGGAGCTGATGGTTCTGAGTACCTCCCTGAAGCCCATATACTGTTCCTCCTGCATGCGCTGGGTCTCCTGAAACTTGGCCAGTACCGTTGTATCGTCTCCTGGGAGTGGTGGTATGCTCCCATGATGGAGGAGAGGGCCTTGTGGAGAGTGGGTTCCCTTGGCCTGTCCGCCCCTGTCGCACGGCAGCCCTCCCAGTTCCCCTGTGTTCCTGGGCCTCCGTCCCCTGGACCGTGTGCCCACTGCCACTGCCCCCAGGTCCCTGTTGTTGTTGGGGTGGTGGGTTATCCTGGGTTCCCTGTAGTGATGGACACACAGCTGATTGACGTGTCCTGGGGACGGAGATATGGGCCCGCTGGGTGGGTGCTGTGCTGGTGTTTCCAGAGGGG
This sequence comes from Pleurodeles waltl, assembly GCF_031143425.1. Classification (NCBI taxonomy): domain Eukaryota; kingdom Metazoa; phylum Chordata; class Amphibia; order Caudata; family Salamandridae; genus Pleurodeles; species Pleurodeles waltl. The sequence goes on from NC_090443.1 coordinate 906,372,052, forward strand.
GGAAGGTCTGTGGTGGCCTGTGCCTGTGTGAGGGGAACCGACTGTCCAGAGGTCCCCGATGGTCCGGGCTGGTCATCTAGATCCAGTTGGACAGAGGTGCTATCATCACTGTGGGCCTCTTCTGTGGGTGGAGTGGACATGTCTGGACCCTCCTGTCTGGTGACGTTGGGTAGGGGTTCTGCAGGGGTGGAAAGGCATGATTATTGCATCTGTGTGTGCCATGTTGTGCAATGGGTGGGTGATCGTGTACCCCAGTGCTGGCATTCCTGTGTGGGAGCTTGTGTGATGATGGTTTAGGGGGGTGTATGGGTATGTGCAGAGGCCATGCTTTGGTGATGGGTGTCCATGCTTTGTTGTTGCATGCAGGGCTTGGTGTTGGAATGTGTGGTTTGTGATATTGGTACATTTGTGAGGAGTTGGTGTGATAGGGGTGAGGGCGAGGGTGGGTGTATGTGACAGCATGCAGGTAGGGTGGGGGATGTAATAGTAAAGGTTTGACTTACCAGAGTCCATTCCTCCACCTACTCCTGCGAGGCCCTCAGGATGCAGAATCGCCAAGACCTGCTCCTCCCATGTTGTTAGTTGTGGGGGAGGAGGTGCGGGTCCGCCGCCAGTCCGCTGAACCGCCAGGTGGTGTCTTCAGACCATGGAACGCACCTTCCCCGTAGGTCGTTCCACCTTTTCCTGATGTCCTCCCGATTTCTTGGGTGTTGTCCCACTGCGTTGACCCTGTCCACGATTCTGCACCATAGCTCCATCTTCCTTGCAATTGATGTGTGCTGCACCTGTGATCCAAATAGCTGTGGCTCTACCTGGACGATTTCCTCCACCATGTCCCTGAGCTCCTCCTCCGAGAACCTGGGGTGTCTTTGCCGTGCCATGGGGTGGTGTAGGTGATGTGTGAGGTGGAGTGTGTGGTGATAAGTGTGGTGATATGTAGTGGTGTGTTGTGTGGTGTGTGGAAGTTGTGTGGGTGATGGTGTTGTGTGCCTGTGGATGCTATTGTTCTTGCTGGTGGTGTCTCTCTCTGGCCTACTTTCGGAATTTTTTATCGTGGGGGTTTGTGGGTGATGTGGGTGTGTGTTTTATATTGTAATGGGTGTGTGGGAGTGGTGTGTGTATGTGTCTCAGGTGTGTGTATTTTGAATCGTCCAATGTGGGGATGTTTTGTAAATGTGTGTGTATTTTGAGCGCGGCGGTGTGTACCGCCAATGGAATACCGCGGTTGAAAGACCGCCGCGTGGATTCGTGTGTCGTAATAGTGTGGGCGTATTTCTGTTGGCGTGACGGTGGAGGTTTTGTTTTTGCCAGTTTATCACTGACCTTTGGTGTGGCGGACTTGTGTGGGTGCCTGAATTTTGGCGGGTTCTGAGATGTGGGTCATAATAGCTGTGGCGGAATTCCGCAGCCGCGACGGTGTGTTGGCGGTCTTCTGCACGGCGGTAAGCGGCTTTTACCGCCAATGTTGTAATGAGGGCCTTTGATTCAATGGCGTTCTTCAATGCCTTTGTGTCTGTCCTGCTCAAGCAGCATTTTGGTTTCACTGTCTTTTGAATACATGAGTTGCACCTCCGATTGCCAATGTGAGAGCCTTGCATTGCAGTGAAAGAGGTACTCTTTTATTTCGCTCTGTTTTTTATTTTGCTGCTCCTTCTCTTGCTACTGCCCAAGCTCTCTTTATTAGGTATTATTTCCCTACATCCCCTTGCCCCTAGTCCATGCACACACTCACTGATGCCCACCAATGTTTCGAAAGACAGATATGTTTAAATTAATTTAAAATTATTTCAAGATAGCCATCTTGCATCCATGCAAATTGACGGCAATCTTGGAACTTTTTTTAGAAACATTCAAAGAAGGCTGCTGCAGTGAGTGCAATCTATGCATGGTTGCCATTTTGGAATGGTTTTTCCAACTATTTAAACCTTTTGGACACTGTGGAGGTAACCTCTTCAGGCCTTGAAAATTCTACTTGCCTACTCACTTTGGCAAGTCATATTTTATCAGGTCAAGCTATTTTTAGGACCTACTTCTGGCAAGTTAAGAAAGAACAGCCATTCTGTTCAGTCAGAAAAAGAAGGAGGCCTTTAAATCTTGTTCTTGTCACATGAGCTCTGTGTTCAGAGACAGAAGTCAAAAGTCAGTTTGTCTTACAATTAATTTTCCTTCAGACTACAGAGTTCCAGGATTGTGTCAGTTTTTTCCTAACACACAACATTTAAATAGCTAAGTCAACTGTACAAACATTATAAAATATATTTCAGTAGTTGTGAAGGTCCACTGTTTGTATTTCTGTGTGATGAAAAAAAATATTTTAATAGGCTGAAAACAAATCGGAACATTTTACTTGATGGTGTGCAAAGAATAAATATGTTTTCAGAAACCTGATGATTGTTAATACATTATATAGTTTTATCAGTAAAGCTGCAAGTTAGTGGGAAGTTTTTGGACATTTTTTTAGAAATGTTCTGTCTGTAAGTTGTATCACCACATCATGCTTTAGTGATATATTTATTAAGAGAGCAGTGTTTCTAGCTTAATATTTAAGCACTCAATTAGTAAGCCAGGAGGCAGGTGATGGATCATGTGTCCCCTTTGTGTGGGGTAAATTATTTTCATACAAGGAGCAAATGTTTAGTCTGTTTAATCAAACAAAGAAGTTTTTTTGTACAGCAGAAATGCTGAGCTCGCATATTTGAGGGGAACACTCATATGTGAGAATGAAGTAAAAGGCGACTCTGTAAACTATTTGCCTAGGATCACACAATTTGAGACGGGTCAAGTACATTACAGTTCTGGTGGAGTAGATTATTCAAGTTACTTGACTTGCAGGAAAAGTAACACTTTCATGATTTGTTTAGGCCTGCTCTTCACTATTCTTAATCAGGCAATAAAGACATGGAGGTCATGTCTAAGTGCCAAGGGCAGATAATCCCTATGGTACTGGCCCCAAAGGGTTTCAGTTTTTATTTTTATTTTCAGTTGCTGGGGAAGAGCCTCTCAGCAGCCCCAGGCTTTTTTTTTTTTTTTGTAATGACGATCAACTTGCATGGCGCGCAGACATCATCACACTGAAAGTAAAAGTAAAATGACCGATCATTTTCACTTACATCAGTGCTTGGGGGCACATCTCATGGTTAAACCTTTTCTTTTTTTTAAAAGGAGTGGGGCAGCCCACGTTGCCCAGGGCCATGAATCCACCCAAAACATGGCAGAACAGTCTTTCTGCTCACCCGAGAGGAAAGACTGACAGATTTTCCCCAGTTCACCCCAGGGGGTGGCAGAAAGCCCACTACACACAAGAGGTAGTTAAAAAAGGGCACTGCAGTCCTTCTTCCCTTTGGGGGAGGGGCAAATTGTTTGGTTTGCCCCAAATCTGCCTCCGCCAGCGGAAAAAAGCCCACTCAACAACATGGATTACTAGAAAAAGAAATGTGTGGGGGTGGCCCACCACGGTCAGATCCATGCCCCCACTCAATAAAAGTGCACAGTCTTTCCACTCCCACAGGAAGGTGATTGGGTGGTTTGTTCCCAATCTGACCCCACAGAGCTGGGGGCAGAAAGCCTAGACACCAATGAAAACAAAAATAAACACAGGGGTGGGGGCGGTCCACAATAGGCAGGCCTATGCCCCCTCTCCAAAAAGGAGACATCAGTTTTACCACTATCCTCTCCCCATTCCCCCACCCGGGTGAACATTGGGGGATTTGCCCTTCAATTTTCACCCTCATCCCTGATGACAGGACAGAAAGCACAATAGATTCCAGGGATTTTAAAATGAATTAAAAACAACCAAAAGGATGGGAACAGCCTACCCTGGCATTGAGCCATAACCCCACCTTGGGAAGAGCAAAACTGTTTTTCTGCCCCCCAGAGGCAGATAGCAGATTTGTCACAAATGGGGAGGTTGCTAAAATCTGCCCTGAAGGGGGATAGAAAGCCTACTAGACACCAGGGATTTTGAATTCAGGGCAAAACAAATGAGAGCAGTGGTTCCACCCTGGCACTGGACAATACCGTCAGTCCAAAAAGAAGCAAATCGGTCTGTTTGCCACCCTGTGGGGCAGACAAGGGGTTAGCCCCAATTTTCCCTGGAAGGGGGGTGTAACATGAAGCCCACTGGATGTCAGAATTCTTTTTTTTTTTTTTTAAATAATGGGGTCGGTTGGGTATGACCCATCCCAACATGATGTCCCACCCTCATCCTCAAGGACTCACCAGTTTTTCTGCTCTCCTGGGGACTAAAGCATCCCCATCCCAACGGCAAGCAGGAGGAAATATGGATTCCTAAGAGTGTATTTACATATGGGCCAGTAGGGGGGGGCTAAATCTCAATATCATCCCATATGCCATGTTGAATAGGTGAATTTTTCGGGCTTAGGTAGGCTGCTACCTGGGGAAACCTATCAAACCCAGACAATTCTGAAAAATAGGCACTCAGGGGAGTCTTGGAGGGTCTGCAAACTTTGCCTAAAATCACTCATTTTCCTTGCATCTTTGTGATGTAAAGTTACGGAATTTGCATTGATCCAAAAAGTGTGTACTACATAATATTCCCCCACTTGTCCAGATGAAACTGCTACCCCACTTGTGTGGCTCAGCCTAGCATCTGCAACATAACAATCTCCAAAACGCAAAGTGGCAATATCAGGGAGGTGCAGTAGTTGGTCCTGAGCTTGTCTGACACGTAGGGAACCTTCTAAACCCAGACCCCCGAAGCAGTCTAGGGTTGAGTGCCCGCATGGGTCCCACAACCTTTTCTTACCCTCAATGCCCTGCAAACCTCAAACTTTGCCTAAAGTCATGCATTTTATTTGCATTTCGGTTACATAAACGTCTGGAATCTACAGCAATCCACAAAAATCCTACCACTCTGTGTTTCCCTGCGTGTGCCAATAAAACACGAACCCACTTGTGTGGTTGGGCCTGATGCTCACAACAGGAACAGGAGATGAAACCGGGGTCAATAGGAGTCCCAGGGGACTCTGTTGACCCTGGTCTACAGTAGGCCCAGCCACACAGCTGAGGTGGCGTTTTTGCCAAGGACAAGTGCGGAATGCTAAATGGTAGAAATTTTGTGGATCTTGTGGATTCTGTAAGTTTAAGTCACAGAAATGCAAAGAAAAACTGTGATTTTAGGAAAAGTTTGAATTTGCTGGTGTCAGGAATAAGGCTGTGTGCAGTCCAGGTCCCGCCCGAAACTCCGCTGCACGTATTTGCGGCACTTCATGCACACCACTTGTCATCCCCTCTTGTTCTAGAAGTGGTTATCAGCGTTGCTTGCCCAGTGGTAAAGCTGATGTAGCTGCAGGGTCAGGACATTGGTGGACAAGATGCACTTATCAGTGCTATTCTATGAATGGACTACAATTCCCAGGTTTCTAGAGGCAGTGGCCATCTTGGGGTGTGGCAGGTCTATAAAACCCAGCCACACCCAAGCACATTGCTCACTATTTTGAAGACTTCGATGCAGTCAGACCTCGTGGGGGTTCCTCTGAAGAAGAGCAGAGTTCCTGCATGGCAGATTGACAGCAAATCGGAGTATCCTTGTTTCCATGGTGAATTTAGATACGAGTAGGTCGTACTCGTAGCGGTAAGGTCTTGATGAGCCCAATCTTGAAGGGAGTCGTTACTTCCAAAAGTAAAGTGTCCCTTAGCACAACGAGCAAAGCGTTTTCAGTCCAAAGAGTAAAGCGCTCCTGGCACGACGATAAAAGCGCTTCAGGCCAAACAAGTAAAGCGGCCTTGGCGCGACGATCAAATCGCTTCGGACCACATGAGTAACGCGCCCCTTAGCACAACGAGCTAAGCGCTTCAGGCCACACGTGTAAAGCACCCTTGGCACGATAATCAAAGCGCTTCAGTCCACACGAGTAAAGCGCCCTTGGCAAGACAATCAAAGGCGCTTTAGGCCACACGAGTAAAGCGACCTTGGCACGACGGTCAAAGCGCTTCATGCCACATGAGTAAAGCGCCCCCTTAGCACAACGAGCAAAGCGCTTCAGGTCACAAGAGTAAAGCGCCCTTGGCACGACAATCACAGCGTTTCAGGCCACATGAGTAAAAAGGTCTTGGCACGAGAATCAAAACACTTCAGGCCACATGAGTAAAGCGCCCCTTAGCACAACGAGCGTAGCGCTTCAGACAAAGCAAGTAAAAGCGCTCTCTGGCATAATGAACAAAGCGCTTCATGTATGATGATCAAAGCGCTTCATGAACAACAAACAAGGTGCTTCTGCCCAACGAACAAAGCGCTTCAAGTTCAATGAGTAAAGCTTTCAGGCCTTAGTAGTAGATGTGAAAACGTTTTGGAGATAAGCAAATTATAGCTTCATTGTTTTTTGGGAAGCATAATATGGGAGATACATATTTAAGTCTTTGAGAATTTCTAGACTGAGATCAAACCTTTATGTTATAAATGCATAATTGTTACATGACTGATATTCAGAGTATGACCATAGTCCAAAGCTCATGCCATCTCTAGGTTCAAAGGTTGCATTTTGTTCTTGTTCCATGATTCAAAGAAAGGACTACGCCCAATTCACAAAGGGTCTTAATCTGATACCACGGAGACGCCTTTATTCAAAAGTCTATTGGTGAGTTATACTGTTATGAATGAGTATATGCATATTTGTTCTAACCGTTTCATTTCAGATCTCTCTCCCTGCAGTTCCCTACCCTAATTCCCTTCCCCCCACCTGAATTCATCATAACTCTGTGCTCGGATAGCTTTCTGAGTTGGTGACGCTGGGAGGTGGGCCTTTTGTTCAGCAGCGTGCAGATCCAAAGGAAAGGGCACTGTGACAGAATAGTGAGCCCACGAGTTTATACTTTCCTCTTGGTCTGTAAGCGAGCTGCGCAAAATGCCCACCTTAGACACCCTTATGCAAGTAGTCACTCAAATGCAAAGAGATTTGACAGACTCAAAAAATGTTACAGCCGATTTAGTTAACAAAGTAACCCAGTTACAGAGTAAGGTGGATGTTTCTGAATCTGAGTCTCATCCTACGCTTTCTACACCTACTAACATAGCTGTGAACGTGCCGACACAGATTCCTCTAGCTGCACCTGAAAGGTTTTCTGGGGACCCCAATAAGCTTCAAGTTTTTCTCACACAGGTGGAACTACATTTTACGTGTCGTCCCAGTGCATTTCCGGACGCACAATCTAGAATTGCATTCCTTATATCCTATCTGAATGGTGATGCAGCTCCTTCGGCAGTGCCTTTAGTCGGATCAGACAGTCCCCTTTTGTATAATTGGTGTCGTTTTGTAGAAGAATTTGAAAAGGTATTTGACAGGCGAGCAATAACTATGTCTGCAGACAAAGAGTTACTAGAATTACGCCAAGGAAACAAAGACTTGATAGCGTATTTGTCACACTTTAATCGTTTAGTAGTAGAAACTGCTTGGCCAGAGGAAAAAAGGTCAGAAGTATTTTATCAAGGGCTAAAAGACGAACTGAAAGACGTATTGGCCCAAGTTGAACCGCAACCAGAAACTTGTACTGATTTAATTAATCTAACCCTACGGCTAGATCATAGACTCTCAGAAAGAAAAGTAGTAAGGAAAAAATGGGAAAAAGCCAAATGGTGAATGGAAAGGTCCAGACACCTTCAGTTGTCCTCAGATCCTATTATAGAACCGTTGGATATCGGAACTGTTCGCCCATCATTGACCAAAGAGGAGACAGACATGGGGCGAAGAAATGGACAGTGTCTGTATTGTGGAAAAAATGTTTTTTTCATAAAGCAATGTCAAAAGAAACCCAAGGGTAAAATTTATCCAACATCTGTGACAAAGAAAAAGATAGCGATTGCTTTGGAAAATTCACAGGAAAACTAAAGTGCCCAAGAAAAATAAATGGGGAACTCTTGGGCAAATTGACAATCCCTTCAGTGTGTTCTTGCACAAATCGTTATGTCAAACATTTTCGAATCCTAGCACAACTGACTGTTCAGGAAAAAAGACATAGGGGGTGATTCTAACCCTGGCGGTCGGTGATAAAGCGGCGGCCAACCCGCCAACAGGCTGGCGGTCCAAAAAATGGAATTCTGACCCTGGCGGGAACCGCCAACACAGCCCACCACATTAACACTCCGCCCGCCGCGGCGGTACAGACAAACAGCGCGGCAGGCGGCAGACAATGTACCGCCCACAGTATCATAACTCACCAATCCGCCACCTTTTCCGGGGCGGGAGCCCCGCCGATAAAAACACGGCGGAAACAGACTACGAACGGGAAAACGCTCACCTCTACGCACTCCACGAGGAAGGAGGACAGCATGGAACCCGAATTAAACATACTACCTGCTCTCGTCTACCTGCTCATCTACCACGAGTACGAACGCCGGCGCAGACGACAACGGTGAGTACTGCACCTACGACACACGGGAGGGGGGAGGAGGAAAGGTTACGGGCACACACATATGCGACCCCCACCCCCCCAAACTATGTACACACCAATGCAGAGCAACAAGTCACAGTGACACCACCCAAACCCCCCTGATAAATGCAAAGACAGATTTAAATTGTGAATAAAAATTTATGTACAAAATAGGCTCTGAAAAGTTATGGTCAACTAGCCAAAAAATCAATATAAAAATAAGTCTATATACAGTGCAATGGATAACCGAGGCAATTAGTTCTGCACATCAAAAGAAAATCGAAGTGTCCGTGGGCCAAAGTGTAACAACACAAGGGCAAAGCCCACACAGGAGACCTGAGTCCTCTGGAGAGAACACTGCAGGGGCATCTGATGAAAAAACTACAGGCACCTCAGGGGGAAGGGAAGGGGGGGGCACCACAGCCACATGAGTCCACGACGCCAGAACCACGAAGGGGCCACCATGCCTACTGTGCCATCCTGGGGAGTGCAAAGCCACAGTCTCTCAAGTCTCTACAGTAGGTGGGTTGCCCACTGTTCCATCCTGGGGAGTGCAAAGCCACAGTCTCTCAAGTCTCACAAGTGGGTGGGTTGCCCACTGTGCCATCCTGGGGAGTGCAAAGCCACAGTCTCTCAAGTCTATACAGTGGGTGGGTTGCCCACTGCTTGGTCCTGGGGAGTGCAAAGCCACAGTCTCTCGAGTGGATTACAGTCTCCACTGGTCAAGGAGTAGGCATGGTGGGCACAGTGAACCGTTAACAGTGCATGCAGGAAGGGCCCAGCGGAGCGGTGCTTGAGACGGCGGGGCCCAGCGGAGCGGTGCTTGACAGGAAGGGCCCAGCGGAGCGGTGCTTGAGACGGCGGGGCCCAGCGGAGCGGTGCTTGAAAGGAAGGGCCCAGCGGAGCGGTGCTTGAGACGGCGGGCCCAGCGGAGCCCAGCAGAGCGGTGCTTGACAGGAAGGGCCCAGCGGAGCGGTGCTTGAGACGGCGGGGCCCAGCGGAGCGGTGCTTGACAGGAAGGGCCCAGCGGAGCGGTGCTTGACAGGAAGGGCCCAGCGGAGCAGTGCTTGACAGGAAGGGCCCAGCGGAGCAGTGCTTGACAGGAAGGGCCCAGCGGAGCGGTGCTTGAGACGGCGGGGCCCAGCGGAGCAGTGCTTGACAGGAAGGACCCAGCGGAGCGGTGCTTGACAGGAAGGGCCCAGCGGAGCGGTGCTTGAGACGGCGGGGCCCAGCGGAGCGGTGCTTGACAGGAAGGGCCCAGCGGAGCGGTGCTTGAGACGGCGGGGCCCAGCGGAGCGGTGCTTGACAGGAAGGGCCCAGCGGAGCGGTGCTTGAGACGGCGGGGCCCAGCGGAGCGGTGCTTGAGACGGCGGGGCCCAGCGGAGCGGTGCTTGAGATGGCGGGGCCCTGTTCAGCGGTGCTCTTCTGCACGGCGGGGCCCTGTTCAGCGGTGCTCTTCTGCACGGCGGGGCCCTGTTCAGCGGTGCTCTTCTGCACGGCGGGGCCCTCTTCAGCGGTGCTCTTCTGCACGGCGGGGCCCTCTTCAGCGGTGCTCTTCTGCACGGCGGGGCCCTGTTCAGCGGTGCTCTTCTGCACGGGGGGCCCTCTTCAGCGGTGCTCTTCTGCACGGCGGGCCCTCTTCAGCGGTGCTCTTCTGCACGGCGGGGCCCTGTTCAGCGGTACTCTTCTGCACGGCGGGGCCCTGTTCAGCGGTGCTCTTCTGCACGGCGGGGCCCTCTTCAGCGGTGCTCTTCTGCACGGCGGGGCCCTCTTCAGCGGTGCTCTTCTGCACGGCGGGGCCCTCTTCAGCGGTGATCTTCTGCACGGCGGGGCCCTGTTCAGCGGTGATCTTCTGCACGGCGGGGCCCTCTTCAGCGGTGCTCTTCTGCACGGCGGGGCCCTCTTCAGCGGTGCTCTTCTGCACGGCGGGGCCCTCTTCAGCGGTGCTCTTCTGCACGGCGGGGCCCTGTTCAGCGGTGCTCTTCTGCACGGCGGGGCCCTGTTCAGCGGTGCTCTTCTGCACGGCGGGGCCCTGTTCAGCGGTGCTCTTCTGCACGGCGGGGCCCTGTTCAGCGGTGCTCTTCTGCACGGCGGGGCCCTGTTCAGCGGTGCTCTTCTGCACGGCGGGGCCCTCTTCAGCAGTGCTCTTCTGCACGGCGGGGCCCTCTTCAGCGGTGCTCTTCTGCACGGCGGGGCCCTGTTCAGCGGTGCTCTTCTGCACGGCGGGGCCCTGTTCAGCGGTGCTCTTCTGCACGGCGGGGCCCTCTTCAGCGGTGCTCTTCTGCACGGCGGGGCCCTGTTCAGCGGTGCTCTTCTGCACGGCGGGGCCCTCTTCAGCGGTGCTCTTCTGCACGGCGGGGCCCTGTTCAGCGGTGCTCTTCTGCACGGCGGGGCCCTCTTCAGCGGTGCTCTTCTGCACGGCGGGGCCCTCTTCAGCGGTGCTCTTCTGCACGGCGGGCCCTGTTCAGCGGTGCTCTTCTGCACGGCGGGGCCCTGTTCAGCGGTGCTCTTCTGCATGGGGGGCCCTCTTCAGCGGTGCTCTTCTGCACGGCGGGCCCTCTTCAGCGGTGCTCTTCTGCACGGCGGGGCCCTGTTCAGCGGTGCTCTTCTGCACGGCGGGGCCCTGTTCAGCGGTGCTCTTCTGCACGGCGGCGCCCTGTTCAGCGGTGCTCTTCTGCACGGCGGGGCCCTCTTCAGCGGTGCTCTTCTGCACGGCGGGGCCCTCTTCAGCGGTGCTCTTCTGCACGGCGGGGCCCTGTTCAGCGGTGCTCTTCTGCACGGCGGGGCCCTGTTCAGCGGTGCTCTTCTGCACGGCGGGGCCCTGTTCAGCGGTGCTCTTCTGCACGGCGGGGCCCTGTTCAGCGGTGCTCTTCTGCATGGCGGGCCCTCTTCAGCGGTGCTCTTCTGCACAGCGGGGCCCTGTTCAGCAGTGCTCTTCTGCACGGCGGGGCCCTGTTCAGCGGTGCTCTTCTGCACGGCGGGGCCCTGTTCAGCGGTGCTCTTCTGCACGGCGGGGCCCTGTTCAGCGGTGCTCGTCCAGTAAGTCAAGGGAGCCAGACCTGGCCTGGACTCCCTGTTCAGTCGCCCTCCGACCGTGCTGTTGCTGGACCCTTCGGTGACGGAGTCCTGGGCCCTTTGGTGTTCTCCCTAACACCCGGGATGGGGCTTGTGGGCCCCTCCTGCTCCGCGCTCCTGCTGGCTGACTTCTCCGCCCTGCTGCCCTTTCGCTCCTTAGATGGGGCTCTCGGGCCCTTGCCTCCCCTAGCTGTTGTGGCTGGTGAAGTGGGCGAACTTGGCTCCTTGGGGGCAGCCGTGTCAGTCCTCTCACGGCGGCCCTTTAGTTTCCGGGTCCTCTTGCCTGGGGGGGGGGGCTGGCTGTCCCCTTGCTGCTGATTGAAGTGTCACTGCTGGCAAAGGGTGGACTCCAGAACCCATGCACCACAGTGACACTCGAAGCTGGGCTGGTGGTGGCTGAGGTGCTCTTGGGACTCTTTGCAGATGGAGGGGGTGGGTCAGTGGAGGGAAAGAGGTCAAGATTAGCGAGGAAAACTTTCTTAGGACCAAGGTAAAAGGTAGGAGAAGTGGTGATGGGAGTGGAGGAAGAGGATGTGGTTGTAGGAGAGTCAGGTGTGCTGTCTTTGGGTGCAGGTGCTTGTGCTGGAGGCTGTCGTGAGGTGGATGGCTGTTGGGTGGGTGTCTGCCTGCGTTTGTGTGTCTTGGAAGAGGGGGTGACAGACACAGTGGGAGAGGACACAGGGGACGTGTAAATGGTAGTGGGGGTGGTGACTGCACGTGTGCGGACTGGACTGGAGGGTGTGCTGGTGATGGAAGCACTGGCTGATGGTGGTGTGCATGCAGGTGTGAGTGTAGACGTCACAAGGAGGGAGGAGGGAGACGAGGAGGAGGGGGACACAGAGGTGGTAGTGACTGTTGGAATGTCTGCATCTGGGTGTTGCTTGCGTGAATGCTTGTGGGTTCTGTGGTGCTTGTGTCTGGATGAGCTGCCCTTGGGTGTTGAGGTGTGTGCAGGCTGGTCTGATGGTGTGGATGGGATAGGCTGAGGAACAGGAGACAGAGACAGGGTGGAGGCAGTCAGAAGAGGGAGGCTGGAAACAGGGACAATGGCTGCCGTCAGTGCTGAGGCCAGAGCATTGAACGATCGTTGATGGGCAGCCTGACCCGAATGAATGCCCTCCAGGTAGGCATTGCTCCGATGCACCTCCCTTTCTACCCCCTGGATGGCATTCAAAAGGGTAGTCTGCCCAACAATGATGGTCCTCAGGAGGTCAATGACCTCCTCACTGAGGGCAGCAGGGGTAACAGGGGCAGGGGCTGAGGTGCCTGGGGTGAAGGAGACGCCCGCCTTCCTGGGCGAGCGGGCACGGAGCGTAGGCTGAGGGGCTGCTGGGAGGGCGGGGCTGTTGCGCTGGGTGGCGGCTGTACCTGTAGAGGCGGGGGGCCCGGATGTTGCCGCCACCGCTAGGGAGCTCCCATCCGAGGACGTGTCGCTGTCGCTGGTGTCACCACCGGTCCCCGTTGTGGTGCTCCCCTCGCCCTCCAGATCACTGGTGCCCTCGGTGTCTGTTCCTGGTCCCACCGGGGCCTTGTGACTTGCAGCTCCCTCGTGCTCCGACGCCAATTCTCCTCCGCCTGATGATGCTAATGCACACATGCACAAGAAGACGAAGAAGAAGGGTGGGGGGAGAAAAACGAAGACCAGGTTGAGTGCATGCAATGTCAACACCGTTGGCGGAGAGGACAGACACAGGAGCCTCATGCACTAAGCCGCGCATTCGGGGTACACTACTCAGTACTTCTGACTAGGACAACAGGTCTAGAGACGACAAAGGCGCACATGTGTGATGCTGGACCATCGATAGCTGTACTTGTCACCCTACAGAGGTGGGGGCCGGGAGCACAGGGTCATGCCTAAAGGAGAGGACTACACTACAGAAAGCGCCCTGGCCTAATGTCACCCACAACCCTCCTCCCCCACCCAGACGCCTCCACTGCGCAGAGAGATAGCAGAATGTGCTGATACTCACCCCCTTGTGTCTGCTGTGATGTCCTCAAGCGCCCATCCAAATCAGGGTAGGCCACCGCCAGGATCCGGGACATCAGGGGGTCAGGGTACGACTGGCACCCCTCCTAGGTTGGGAGGCCATCCCCAGCAGTGACTCGGCGGTCTTCCTGGTCCCGCGGCGGATGTCCTCCCACCTCTTGCGGCAGTGGGTGCCCCGTCTGACGTGGACCCCCAGGGCCCGGACTTCCTTGGCGATGGCACGCCAAATGTCCACTTTCTGATGGGCGCTGACCTATTTGACATGTACAGGGTGGGAAGGAAAAATCATCAATGTTCTGCATGTTAGATGCGATTGGCCCCCCCTCCCAACCTTGCCATATGGCACATGCTCTCATCTGTCGTGCGTTGCACTCCTCATTCGCCCCCCACCCCACCAACTTACATCCACCCCACTCCACACAGGCATAGCCCATTCAATGTGCACCCAGTGTACTTACCTGTTGGTCTGGAGGACCGTAGAGTAACGCATACTGGGGGAGGACCCCATCCACAAGTTTCTCCAACTCCTCAGACGTGAAGGCAGGGGCCCTTTCCCCAGTCGCAGCGGCCATTGTCACTTCCAGACCGAGGTCACAGCAGCACTTGCAGTATACGTCCTCTCCTGTGGATGATCAGGTCTCGAGTGATTAAGCAGATAGAAAATGGCGGTCACGCCCGCGGCAGTGCGTACCGCGACCGCCGGCGCACATCGTCACTGGCTCCTGAAACCCATAGGCCTCAATGTTAGCCAATGCGGCTTCGTATAGCGGTCTTCGACCGCCTACCGCCACGGTGTGCCACGCCAGCGCATTGACCTCACATCCCATTGTCCCACTTCACAGGTCAGGCAGCCGCTATTTCAAGGGCCCACATGGCATAATTTGTACTGCGTCACACAGGCCTAGGCCTTGCATTGCCACACATACACGCCTTTCAATACATAGATAATCGTGTGCTATGCATGCAGTGGTGAACGTACCTGTGATTTGCTTGACTCTGTGCTCCATGTTGTCCTTCCTAGGCACCGTCCGCTGGGACTTGCGAGGAGAAGGATGAATCCTCGCGTGTACCGACCGCTGGTGGACCTGTCGACAATGGAAGAACGCCATATCATACTACGATACCGACTTGACCGAGCCACTATACATGAACTGTGTGCCCAGCTGGAGCCAGCCCTGATGTCCCCCATCCGCCAACCCACAGGAATTTCCCCTCTAGTGCAGGTTCTGTCAGTCCTCCATTTTTTGGCAAGTGGCTCATTCCAGACAACAGTGGCCATGTCATCTGGAATGTCTCAGCCTATGTTTTCAAAAATCTTGTCTAGAGTGTTGTCTGCCCTGACGAAACACATGCAGCGCTACATTGTATTCCCTGAGGAGGTTGATTTGGTCACTGTGAAGGGTGATTTTTATGCCCTTGGACATATCCCCAACATAATTGGTGCCACTGATGGGACCCATGTGGCTTTGGTACCCCCAAAAGACGATGAGCAGGTGTACAGAAACAGGAAAAGTTACCATTCTATGAACGTCCAGGTGGTCTGCTTGGCTGACCAGTACATCTCCCATGTGAATGCCAAGTTCCTTGGGTCAGTGCATGACGCGTATGTGATGCGAAATAGCAGCATCCCTTATGTGATGGAACAGCTACAGAGACAACGTGTGTGGCTAATTGGTGACTCTGGTTACCCCAACCTGCCTTGGCTATTGACCCCAGTGAGGAATCCCCGGACCAGGGCAGAGGAACGGTACAATGAGGCCCATGGGCGAACTAGGAGGATCATTGAAAGAACCTTTGGCCTCCTGAAGGCCAGGTTTAGGTGCCTGCATATGACAGGGGGATCCCTGATGTACTCACCAAAGAAGGTGTGCCAGATCATCGTGGCCTGCTGTATGCTTCACAATCTGGCATTGCGACGTCAGGTGCCTTTCCTGCAGGAGGATGGTCCAGATGGTGGTGTTGAAGCAGCTGTGGAGCCTGCGGAGAGTGAAGAGGAGGAAGACGAAGAGGACGACCCAGACAACAGGGACAGAGTTATCCAACAGTATTTTCAGTAGCACACAGGTAGGAATCACCCACGCCATTTAACATTTACTGAAAGCCCCCTGCATCTTTACTTTGTGTATTTCCACCCAGTTCTTTTACACTGATGTTTGATTTTCCCTTCCCTTTTCAGTGCTGTATGACCCACTGCGTGACTTCTGCTTGGTTAGCCCATGGACTAATGCTTATTGACATCGGTATGTTGTCATCACATAAATAACAGAACATTCTTGATAAGTAATGTGTTATACATTTGTAAATAATACAGGCTGACTCCAGAATGATTTCAGTGCAATGAGTGATTTATTTTTAGTGCTAGATATTGGTACATGATATTAAAACGGTGATGGGTGAGGGTGGAGTTATGTCCATGGCAGAGTCCAGTTCTCGGTCGCACAGGTGCATTGTCCATATGCCTGTGGAAGGATGGAGCAGGGGCAGTTCAAGGTTGGACAGGGTGA
This sequence comes from Pleurodeles waltl, assembly GCF_031143425.1. Taxonomy (NCBI): domain Eukaryota; kingdom Metazoa; phylum Chordata; class Amphibia; order Caudata; family Salamandridae; genus Pleurodeles; species Pleurodeles waltl. Next base: position 906,388,003 of record NC_090443.1, read on the forward strand.
CACTGTGGGACAGTGGAATGGCATCCGGGGGGATATTAGGCTGGCGGGGGGCTTGGCATCCTACTCTGTCTTCCTTTGAGATCTCAGGTTCCTCTTGCGGGGTGGTTGTTCTTCAGCAGGAGGTGGGGTTCTGGTGGTCCGTCGTTCTGTGGGGGCCTCCTGACCACTAGCGCCGGCGGAGGTGGTAGGCTGTTCCTGGCTAGTGACAGGGGCCCTTTGTGGTGCCACATGGTCCCGCAATGTGGTTTCTATACGGTTGAGGGCCTGGACTATGGTCCCCATAGCGGTAGCGATGTTCCTGAGTTCATTGCTGAACCCCATGTACCGTTCCTCCTGCTGTGCCTGGATCTCGGTGAACCTGGCCAGTACCGTCGCCATCGTCTCCTGGGAGTGATGGTATGCTCCCATGATGGTGGTGAGGGCCTCTTGGAGAGTCGGTTCCCTGGGCCTGTCCTCCCCCCCTGTCGCACAGCAGCCCTCCCAGTTGCCCTGTTTCCCCGGGCCTCTGTCCCCTGGACAGTGTGCCCACTACCACTGCCCCCAGGTCCCTGTTGTTGTTGGGGTGTTGGGTCAGCCTGGGTGCCCTGTAGTGGCGGACACACCGCTGATTGACGCGCCCGCGAGACAGAGGCATGGGCCCGCTGGGTAGGAGCTGTGCTTGTGTTCCCAGAGGGGGTTGGGTCTGCTGTGGCCTGTGTCTGTGTGTGGGGAACCGACTGTCCAGAGGTCCCCGATGGTCCGGGCTGGTCATCAGGTTCTAGGTCGACAGAGCTGCTGTCCTCGCTGGGGGCCTGTTCTGGGGGTGGGATGGACAACTCTGGACCCTCCGTGGCGGTGTGTTGGCGTTCGGGCCCTCCAGGGGTAAAGGAGTATGGTTATTGTTTCGGTGTGTGCCATGGCGTGCATTTTGAGTGCCCTTGTCCCCCAGTGCTGGCATTCCCTTGTGGGAGGTGTTGGGAGGGTGGTGGGGGGGGGGGTGTATGGGTATGTGCAATGGTCATGCTTTGGTGGTGGCTGTCTATGGTTTGTGTTGGCATTCAGGGGTTGGTGTTGTTTAGGGTGGGCTGTGCTGGTGAGACATTGGCAGGGAGGTTGTGTGCTGGGGGGTTGAGATTGGGGGCGAGGGGGGGGGTTGGCATGCTGGTGGTTGGGGGGGGTGAAGTATTTGAGATTCCACTTACCAGAGTCCATTCCTCCGTGTACTCCAGCGAGGCCATCAGGTTGCAGGATGTTTACCACCTCTTGCTCCCATGCTGTGAATTGGGGTGGAGTGGGTGGGGGTCCGCCGCCAGTCTTCTGCACAGCGATGTTGTGTTGCGACACCATCGAGCGCACCTTCCCCCGTAGGTCGTTCCATAGCTTTCTGATATCTTCCCGATTTCTGGGATGCTGTCCCACAGCGTTGACCCTGTCTACGATCCTTTGCCATAGCTCAGCCTTCCTTGCTATAGTGGTATGCTGCACCTGTGTGCCGAAGAGCTGGGGCTCAACCCTTATAATTTCCTCCACCATGACCCTGAGTTCTTGGTCCGAGAACCCGAGGTGTCTTTGGGGTGCCATGGGGTGGTGTGGATGAGGTGTGGGGTGGTGTTTGTGGTGATGTGCGTGGTGATATGTGGTGATGTGTGCGTAGATGTGGTGTGGGTGATGAAGTTGGGTTCCTGTGTGTCTTGGGGTTTTCTATTGCTGTGCTCGCTCTCTCTATCTCTGTCTCTCTCGCCTTCTCTCCGATTTCCAACTAGTGGGGGTTTGTGGGTGATGTGGGTGTGTGTTTTATAGTTGATTGGATGTGTGGGAGTGTTGTTTGTATGTGTGTCAGGTGTGTGTATTTCAAATTGTCCAATGTGGCTGTGTTTTGGAGCTGTGTGTGTATTTTGAGCGCGGCGGTGTGTACCGCCAATGGAATACCGCGGTTGAAAGACCGCCGCGTGGATTGGTGGGTCAGAATGGCATGGGCGTGTTTGTGTTGGCGTGACGGTGGAGGTTTGGTCATCTCCAGTTTTCTGCGGCCCGCTGATGCAGCGGCCTTTCTTGGATGTCGGATTGTTGGCGGTTTCACAGTTGGTGGTCAGAATGACCGTGGCGGTTTACCGCGGCCGCGGCGGTAGTATGGCGGACTTCTGACCGGCGGTAAGGGCCTTTTACCGCCGAGGTCAGAATGACCCCCATAATGTACAAGTTCTAATTGATTCAGGGGCAACAGGAAATTTTGTGGACCAACAAACTGCACTAGACTTGCATATACCCAGTGTCAAGAAAAAGATTCCTGAAGTTGTTCATGCAGTTGATGGTAGTGAATTGGCAGGAGGCCCCGTTACTAAACAAACCTCACAAATGCAAATGATTTGCAAAGATTATGGGAATCTGAACCACTGTGAGATAATTTGCTTCGATATAATCCAAGCACCCCAGTATGGTTTTATTTTAGGAGTGTTGTGGTTAATGTTACATAATGCAAGCATAGAATGGCGCAACCAGGTTTTGGGTTTTTCTTCTTCCTCTTGTTTAAAAAAATGTCTTCAACCAAGACGAGACAAAGAAGGAAATCTTCAACACTCTATTGCTACTGCAGTCGAGAACGAAATTGATCTGCCACCATAGTATTCAGAATATACTGATGTTTTCTGTGAAATGAAAGCGAGCTCCTTACCACCTCACAGGCCGTACGACTGTCACATCGACCTTGTACCCGGCGCCAATATACCAAATTGTAGAATCAATGCATTATCAGAGAAAGAAAATCAAGTCCTACGAGAATATCTTGATCAATGCTTAGCCAACAAGCTAATTCGGCCATCACGATCTCCAGCGGCTTCTCCTCTGTTTTTCGTATCCAAAGCTAATGGCGAATTGAGACCTTTTATTGACTTTAGAGCGATAAACAAGATCACTGTTAAAAATAAATATCCACTACCTCTCATTCCAGTCTTGTTAGACCAGGTAAAATCCGCCGTTATTTACACCAAACTTGACTTACGAGGTGCTTATCACCTGGTTCGAATTCGAGAGGGAGATGAGTGGAAAACGGCTTTTAAGACTCGTTATGGTCTCTTTGAGTATCTAGTGATGCCGTTTGGTCTACGTAATGCCCCAGCAGCTTTCCAATATTTCCTAAACCATGTTCTGAGAGAATACCTAGACATCTTTGTCATCGTTTATATTGGCGATATATTGATCTATTCAAACTCTGAAGAAATACATGAAGAACATGTAAAAAAGGTATTACAAACTCTACAAAACCATAATTTGTTTTGCAAATTAAGTAAATGCGAATTCCATACCAAAGAGGTTGAATTTTTGGGAGTCATTTTAACACCTGATGGCATGCAAATGACTGAAAGAAAAATTCAAGCTGTATCAGAATGACCCACACCATAATCAGTACATGACATCCAATGTTTTTAGGGTTTTGCAATTTTTATCATCCATCACTTCTCCCAAAAGGTAGCACCAATTACCACATTGCTAAGGAAAAAGGCCGTCTTCAACTGGTCCCAAGAAACAGAGGAAGCATTTCAAGACTTAAAAAAGGCCTTTACTTCAGCTCCCATTCTAGCTCATCCCAATGTGGAGGAACCATTCATTGTGGAAGCTGATGCATCCGATGTCGCTGTTGGGGCCATCCTGTCCCAACATCACTGAGAAACTGGACAATTGCATCCCATAGCATATGTGTCAAGAAAACTGAATGAAGCAAAACAGAATAACACCATAGCAGAAAAAGAATTACTAGCAATTCGCAATGCTTTCAAAGAATGGAGACATTATCTATTGGGAGTAAAACACACCATAACTGTATACTTTGACCATAGAAACTTACAATTTATGAGCTCTGCCAGGCTACTAACTCCCAGGCAACTGAGATGGATGTTATTCTTTGTAGAATTTGATTTCATAGTGACTTTTAGGCCAGGAGTAGATAATCGTAAGGCTGATGCATTGTCTAGACAAGATTCTTCGATCACACATACTGAACAAAAACCCATGCCTTTTATAACGCCTTCAAAAGTGTTGTGTTTAATAGCAGCCGAGAAGTTTTTTGATCTCATTCGAAATCATTTTCACATCATCAAGTGGCAAGACTGGTTACAACAAGACACCAAAAGGTCCATTCAACAAGGCCTACCTCTACACGAATCTGGAGTATTCTTGCCTACAGAGGAGTTAAGAGAGACAGCTTTTCATTGGTTGCATAGTCATCCTCTGGCAGGTCATTCAGGTCCTCAAAAACACTAGAACTCATGAAAAGGTATTTTTGGTGGCCTACATTTGTTCATGACTTAAAACAAATGCTACAATCATGTGAAGTATGTGCAAGATGTAAAAGCGAACATAGCAAGCCTAAAGGTCTATTGGTACCTCTACCCCTTCCCAATCATCCATGGGAACATATCTCTATAGATTTTATTACTGGTCTTCCTCAAGTAAAGCAATTTTCAACCATTTTAGTGGTGGTGGATAGTCTTACCAAATATGCTCATTTTATTGCATGTAAAGGTCTCCCAACATCCGACACCTTTGCAACTATCATCTTAGAAAACATTGTTCGCCTTCATGGACTCCCAAGAGTAATCCTCTCTGATAGAGGAACACAATTTTCTACATGTTTTGGGCAGCAATGGTGCAAGGCTTTACGAATTGATTCAACTTTATCCACTAGTTATCATCCACAAACAGATGGTCAAACAGAGAGACTGAACTAAACTCTCAAACAATACTTACGATGTTATGCAACAAAGTCTCATAAAACCTGGCTGGATCTCTTGTGGCTTGCAAAACTGGCTTATAACAACTCTCACCACTCTTCAATAAACTCAACTCCTTTCTATGGTTTATATGGGCGTCATCCGCACATTTTGCCAGTTACGCAACCTGCTTCTACTCAAACCACTCCAGCAGTCATGGACATGTTAACACACATGAAAAAGGGACATTCACAATTGCAAACAAATTTACACCAAGCAAAGACAAAATATAAAATGCAATATGACAAAAAAAACCAGCCTGGTCCTCAGTATACAGACAAAGATAGAGTTTGGTTATCCACAAAAAACGTTGTATTCAAAACTAAAAATATGTTTCATCCAAGATTCATAGGGCCCTATGAAGTTCTGCGACAAGTGAACCCTGTAACATATAAACTAAAATTGCCATTGTCCTGAAAATGTATCCGGTGTTTCACACTTCACTTCTTAAACCTGCTTAGCCCTTAAGTGTCACACAACCTGCTCTTCTATTAGTCCAAGGTCATTGGGAGTATGAGGTGCGATCTATTTTAGACTCTAGATATCGTGGGTCTTCCCTTTTGTACTTAGTGTCCTGGAAGGGATACGGACCGGAAAATGACTCATGGGAACCTGCAAGACATGTCCATGCACCACGTTTGGTGCAACGCTTTCATTTCCTCCATCCTGATAAGCTGGGCCCTGGACCGCGCTTGGGAGAGGGGTGTAATGTCAGGAAGAAGGCTGTGCGCGGTCCAGGTCCCGCCCAAAACTCCGCTGTGCGTATTTGCGGCGCTTCGCGCGCCCCACTTGTCATCCCCTCTTGTTTTAGAAGTGGTTATCTGCGTCGCCTGCCCTGTGGTAAAGCTCATGTAGCTGCAGGGTCAAGACATTGATGGACAAGATGCACTTATCAGTGCTATTCTATGAATGGACTACAATTCCCAGGTTTCTAGAGGCAGCGGCCATCTTGGGGTGTGGCAGGCCTTTAAAGCCCAGTCACACCCAAGCACATTGCTCACTATTTTGAAGACTTCGATGCAGTCAGACCTCGTGGGGGTTCCTCTGAAGTAGAGCAGAGTTCCTGCATGGCAGATTGACAGCAAATCGGAGTATCCTTGTTTCCATGGTGAATTCAGATACGAGTAGTTCGTACTCGAAACGGTAAGGTCTTGATGAGCCCAATCTTGAAGGGAGTCTTACTTCCAAAAGTAAAGCGCCCCTTAGCACAACGAGCAAAGCGTTTTCAGTCCAAAGAGTAAAGCGCTCCTGGCACGACGATAAAAGCGCTTCCGGCCAAACGAGTAAAGCGGCCTTGGCGCGACAATCAAAGCGCTTCGGACTACATGAGTAAAGCGCCCCTTAGCACAATGAGCAAAGCGCTTCAGGCCACACGTGTAAAGCACCCTTGGCACGATAATGAAAGCGCTTCAGTCCACATGAGTAAAGCACCCTGGCAAGACAATCAAAGGCGCTTTAGGCCACACGAGTAAAGCGACCTTGGCACGACGGTCAAAGCGCTTCATGCCACATGTGTAAAGCACCCCCTTAGTACAAAGAGCAAAGCGCTTCAGGTCACAGAGTAAAGCGCCCTTGGCACGACAATCACAACGTTTCAGGCCACATGAGTAAAGTGGTCTTGGCACGAGGATCAAAACGCTTCAGACCACATGAGTAAAGCGCCCCTTAGCACAACGAGCGTAGCGCTTCAGACAAAGCAAGTAAAAGCGCTCTCTGGCATAATGAAAAAAGCACTTCATGGATGATGATCAAAGCGCTTCATGAACAACAAAAAGGCGCTTCTGCCCAACGAACAAAGCGCTTCAAGTTCAATGAGTAAAACTTTCAGGCCTTAGTAGTAAATGTGAAAACGTTTTGGAGATAAGCAAATTATAGTTTTGTAGTTTTATGGGAAGCATAATATGTGAGATACATATTTAAGTCTTTGAAAATTTCTAGGCTGAGATCAAACGTTTATGTTATAAATGCATAATTGTTACATGATTGATATTCAGAGTATGACCATAGTCCAAAGCTCTTGCCATCTCTAGTTTCAGAGGTTGCAGTTTGTTCTTGTTCCATGATTCAAAGAAGGGGCTATGCCCAATTCACAAAGGGTCTCAATATGATACCACGGAGACGCCTTTATTCAAAAGTCTACTGGTAAGTTATACTGTTATGAATGAGTATATGAATATTTGTTCTACCCGTTCCTTTTCAGATCTCTCTCCCTGCAGTTCCCTACCCTAATTTCCTTCCCCCCGCCTGGCTTCATCATAACTCTGTGCTCTGATAGCTTTCTGAGTTGGTGACGCCGGGAGGTGGGCCTTTTGTTCAGCAGCTTGCAGATCCCGAGGAAAGGGCACTGTGACAGCTGGGCACTTTAGGTAAGAAAACAAAGTGGGATCAATCAAAGGCAAATCAACCTAGACTCCTCATGGGATCTAGTTTTCAGAAATGTCTAGGTTTGGTAGGTTTCCCTAAGTGGCGACCGAGCAGGGGCCTAGTTACCATAGTTATCATTACTGCTGGCGTCTCTACATTGCATTTTGGAGACTTTCATGCTGCAGGCGTTATGTCCAACTTCACCAGTCAAGTACCACTGTAATCTAGAGACATGCAAGAATGCTGGGTGGTAGGAAATTTGTGGATGCGAACAGATTCCAGAGATTTCCCGTACAAAAATGGGTGTTTTCAGCCAAAGTTTGAGGTTTGCAAGAGTTCCTTAGTAACAAAACCTTCAGAAACCCACATAGTCTTTCACCACCCTGGACTCCCCAGGGTGTCTAGTTTTCAGAAATCTGTGGATATGCTAGGTTTCCTTGGGTAGCCGCTGAGTAAGGGACCAAACATCTGCAGCTACCTGCAGTGCAAAAAAGCACTGATTTTGCTGGGTTAAATGGGATGTCTCCAGGTTACATTTTAGGGTGTTTTGTGTAGCTGTACCAATTTAATCAGATGTGAGAAAACAGAACAGTGAACATTTGTTATTCCCAATTGGATGTCCCCACATTTGTGCCTCCCAAACGTAAGCCAGTGTGAAAGAAAGGGGCAATTTTGCAAAATGCCCTCTGAATCACAATATTAGGTCTTACCACAACTTCAAAGGTGTACAAGTAACCACTGCTCCTAAACTCAGTATCATGTTTACATTTCAGAAATACATAGGTTTCCTTTATAAACATTTTTCACTCTTTACATTTTACCTTAAGAATTACTGTATAGTTGTACAGAATGAAAAATTATTGCAAGGTGCAGTTGAGTTGTTGGTACTGAGTGTTTTTGGTGAACCTACAAACATGCGACCAGAAAGGTCTGCCAGACATAACGTACTTTGCTTTTGTGAATCTGCCATCATGACAAGAAGTTACAGAGGAAAATGTTGTCACAAATGGCTGTTTTTTTCTACTCATTTTTATTTATTTAAACTCTTAGGGGGTCATTATGAGTTCAGCGGAAGGAAAAGGCCGTCCGCCTAACTCCTGTGGTCAGTTTGCCGCCAGTGCGCCCTTTCCCAGCAGGCCCCATTAGGAGTTTGCCGCTGGGTTTCCGCCCGCTGGCCCAGCAGGAAACAGCTTACAACATTGACGCCGGCTCATGATTGAGCCGGCGGCAATGCTGCAGTGTGTAGGGTGCACCAGACCCATGCCAGATGCATGGGCAGTGCAGGGAACCCCCTGGGGCCCTCTGCAACCCGTCTCAACCAGCCTTTAAATGGCAGCGCTACCGCATGTAACAGCTGGCGGAGAGGGGGGGCTCGTAATCCCCAGGGTGGCACTGCTTGCCACGCTGCCCTGGCGGATTAGGACCACCAGCACCTGTGGAAGTAAACTGGCAGTCTGACCGTGGCGCAATCGCCACGGTCGTAATGTGGCAGTCAGACAGCCGCCAAAGTGGTCGGACCATCGATTTGGCAGCAATCAGACCGCCACCGCGAACCTGGCTGTCTCCAGACCACCAGGGTTGTAATGAGGCCCTTAGTTTCATTCAGAAAAAATTGAGTGATCTGCTGAATTCAGAATTTTCTCTACTTTTCAGAAATGTATAGCTTTCTAGGCTTTCACAGCATGCAGGCTGCTACCACAAAACTTAGGGAAAATGGACTACATCTTAGAAAAATGCAAAAACTGTGGTGAAAAAATGTTTTTCAAAACAACTCATACAACTCTTTCCTGAAAGCTGGGAAGATGATGATCTTAGCACATCAAACCTTTCATTTATGCTGTTTTTAGAAAAAAAATGCTTTCATACATAGTGCATTTTCCCATTTTTCACACAGAACACACTTTTAATCCACAGAATGTTGGGTGGAAAGGAAACAAATCTAGCGCTGATGCCTTTTTTGAAAAAGTTATAAAGGCTTAAATTGAAGTGTGAGAAATTGGGTTTCTAGTCGAGGGGGGTAGTGAAACCCTACTCAAGCAGCAACACCAATCCCTGTCAAGGTGAAGTCACAAGCAAACCCCAAACTAACCTGTCCTCATCCCTTTAGTAGCTTGGCACAGAGCAGTCATGCTTAACTTAGAGGCAATGTGTAAAGTATTTATGCAGCACTTCAAACAGTAATAAACTGAAAACACAACAGAAGAAAAATCTAACATGAATTTGGAAAAATAGAGTAAATTGTTAAAAATAAATCAAGACCAAAATGACAAAAATCTATTCAGTAGAAGAGGAGATATGTAATTGTAATGATTTAAGCAAAAGGCGCCAAAAAGTGCAAAGCGCCAACTGTGGTTATCTGGTTGCACCGGACTGGGACAAAGTCACAAGTTCAGGCTGACTGTGATGGAGTGCGAGTCGGCAACAGGGACCCATATAGGACTGCTAAATAAGAGTACCTTCGATGCAGAGTACTGTGTTGAGGATGCATTATGAAGTTCAAGCGAGGTCCAAGCAAGGAGATGTGTTGTGCGGCAAACTTTTGATAGGCTCTGTTGGGTGAGGCGATGTCCTTGCATGGAGATGTGTTGGCTCTGATGAGCTGCGATGGGCAATGCAAAGTCCTTGCAACGGGGAAGTCCACTCAGCACAGTCAATATGCCAGTGAAGTCTGCACAGCAGGGGCAATGAGTCAGTTCCGAGGGCGATGCACAGAGCAGCAAAGGTGGTGTGCTGATTCTGTGGACGATGCGCTGTACCACTTGAGGAGATGCGTCAGCTCTGTTGGATCCACAGATGGTCTGGCAGTCTTATGTCGAGGATGCACTGTGCAGTAGAGGTGGTGAGAGGTCCAAGCGAGGAGATGTGTTGTGCAGCAGCACTTCTGATGGGCTGGTTTGGGTAAGGTGATGTCCTTGCATAGAGATGTGTTGGCTCCAATGAGCTGCAATGGGCAATGCACAGTCCTTGCATCGTGGAAGTCCACACAGCAGAGTCGAAACATCAGTAAAGTCCGCACAGCAGGGGCAATGAGTCGGTTCTGAGGGCGATGAGCAGAGCAGCAAAGGTAGTGCGCCGATTCTGCGGACAATGTGCTGCGCTTCTGAGGAGATGTGTCGTCTTGTAAGAATCCATTTTGTATTGCTCCTTTTCCTTAAAGACATTTAGTATGAGTTCACTCTCTGAACGCACTACCTATTGCATATGTTATCTTATATATTTGTTTAGTAAAAAAAGCCTGGTTCCACCACGGGCTCGCAGCTGGTTTCTTTCCCTAGCTGGGGCATGTTACTCATTATAATCATGTGGTAAAAATAAACTAATCGACCTCGGCTGTTGTATTTTGGGGAGGGAAAGGTTGATATCTATATCTTTGAACCACAAAATCCTTTGAAGGGTTCTCAGAATGTGAGAAGTCAGACAGCTGCAGAAGGGAGTTGAGGACAAAGCGGGGGACAGCAACCGGTGTGTGGAAGCTGATTCCCTCCTTAAAATTCCTGTACGACGTATATCATTATTTACTTACTTTATGTATCCTTTGATGTATGAGTATAAATACCACTGTTAAATGCACCATGTTAGCACACTTTACTTCGGGCTGGGGATGCCAGTTGTAAATCTGTCCTCTTTGCTGCAGCAAAATAAATAGACCTTGGTCATTAATTTTTTACTCTGATTCTCCGTGTCTAAACTCCTTTGTAAATGCATTTGTAAGTATTTTTGGAACGTGCTTTACAAATGGGGGCCCGTCCGGGATCTTCCAGTGGATGTCTCCAATAGCGCTGTCACAAGACGTGCTGCCAGTGGGGGGACGCCGGTCCGGAGGTGTAGATTCCAGGGGCCCCTGCACATAGACATAGTTTCAAAGCAGCTGCATCTTAACCACCGGGCAGGCCTCTCCCCGCTTTTCATGACGTCCCAGCGAAGATCCTGAACATCGGCTTTTGAACTTGACACGGGCAGCCGGAGAGAGATGTGGGAAAAACAGATGATCAGGTGAGACTGTTCACGCTGACCGGTTGTCTGTTTTAACTTGCATTTGAAAGAATAACTGTTTTAGATAACTGTTATCAATTTGGGAATAACTAGTTTTTGGTAAATTTGCATTTGTAAAAGGTACAGTTTGACAATTTGTATTGCACGTGCTTTTGTTAACTTTGAATATTTTGTCCAGGCCTGGACCAATTTGTAGGTTAGTAAGCATTTGATAAAGGGGGTTTGAGAAAAGTTACCTTGTTGCATGTTACAATTTGAAATGTAAAAAGTTAGACATGGGAAATAAAAAATGCTGGCAAGGGCTATGTCGTCGTTTTCGCCGAAATCGTGTTCCACGTTTGGACGAAAGACAACCGATCCCAAAAGAGGGAACACCAGGGTGGGACATGTTAAAGGATTATAGTTTAGAAGACATTGTCCTGACCTCCAGTGGCCAGAGGATGGATCTTTTGATTTAAAGAAAATAACCTGCAGGAATGTTTGTTTCACAAAAAGGCTAGACAACACATGTTTGATGTACATAGAAAATGGGAGACTGAGGCTACTAAAAGGAAAATTAAGCCGGACAAATTGGTAGAGAAAGAAAAACGAAAAACTACAATGCAAAAAGCGGCGCAATACCACCACTCCCAAACCCAGAAGAGAATTGACTCTGAAGATAGAGTCCATAGAGCTCAGGTGGAGGGAAGTTATTTATCAAAACAGACAGAATCCAAACATGCATTAGAAGAAGACGAGGTATTGCTACAAATGTTAGATAATAGACCCACTGCACCTCCACCTTACACCCCTCCGTGGTAGTCCAGCCTATCATGGGAGCCCAGCAACAACAACAAGGGCTGAATTTAGGCAATCCAGATGTACCACCACCTCAGCCTGTACCACAGCAATCACAGACCCCAGCCCAAGTCCAAGTTTCCCCGCCCCCTGCTCCGCCACTGCCTGCCAACAACGCAACCTTGCAAATAATGTCTCCTACCCCTAATACCCCAAATGATCAATGTACAGCCACACTCGCACCCACGCTCCACTATTGGGGAAGATGTAAAACAGGTTATTAAAAAACAGTCAGAGGCCTGGATGGCAAATCCTATTTACACTTACACCGATATTATGCAAACTGTCAAACAAATGCCACATTTTGAACAACAATTAGCAATTCAGTATATGACCGAAAAATTGGAGGAGGACTGGAATTGTGGTACTAGGGACTCTGCCCCTCTCCCTTATAAACAGGAAATAAACCAACTTTGGCGTGACAGCAAGGCTTGCAAACTTGTTGATAAGGACATAGTGGGGGGGAGTACGCATTTGTGTTTTAGCCAGAGAAGAGGTTCTCAAATTATATGAGGCCGCCCACCAACCACGTCCTGTACCTGTGGCTCAGTTTGTCCATATTCCATGGAAAAGAGAGGAGGTGATGGCTATAAAAAAGGACTTGCCAGATCCTCGAAAGAATCCAGCTGGGTTCTATCGTGACCTTAGAATTGCAATTTCCACCACCACCATGACCCTCAAAGATATTGATAATTTTTTTGGCGTTTTATTGGGCCCTGAAGTCTGGCATAAAATTCGAACAGTAGATGATGCGCCTACCTTGGATGCTAGATGGGGTTTTTTATAAACACATGAAGCAGCCAGGGCACCAGGAGCCCTGCCTCATCAGGACATTTTAAATTTACCCACCGAATATTGACCAAATTAGAGGCTATTATCCCACTTCAAGCTGTAGACTGGGGAAAACTTGCCACCTATAAACAGAAAGCAGATGAAGATGTCCCAGATTATTTTACTAGAATTGAACAAGCGTTTATAGATTTTAGTGGTCAAGACCTCGCCACCGTAACTGGTGTCACGTTATTTGTGGAACGCTTTGTCAATGGCCTTCTACCTGAAATATGACAGAATTTTTTTTAAAAAGCAACAGAGAGTTTGTGGATGACAAAGGGGCAGGCCGAAATCTTACAGATGGCACAATATTATGAGAGTAGGTATAAGGAAGAGTTAGAAAAGAAGGAGAAGTCAGTAAAAGATTTGAAGGAAAAGGTACTATTACAGCAGGCATATCCCCAGCGGGACACATTCCCTCAGCTGAGGGGTGGCCCACCAAGCGGACGGGGAAGGGGCCAAGGGCGAGGAGTATCTGCACCACCCCAAGACCGCTGACTGAAAATCAACCAATGCGCCTACTGTAAACAGTATGGCCATTGGCGTGATACTTGCCCATTGCTGGAAGGGAGACAGAGCATGTCACTTGATAGAGGGAATGCGTCGGGTAACACACGAGGGCGAGGAAGAGGCAGAAATTGTCAGAATTTGCAGAATGTAAACCAGGTCCCGCATAACACTAATATTTTTGGCAATGCATTTGAACGACAATAATATGCTGGTGATTCTTTTTTTTAATTATACGATTACTAGGTCAGCCACAGACAGGGCCAGGGGCGTGTCATTATTCCTGTAGATCAGAGTGGTCCCTATATCGACGTAAATATCGAAGGGGAGGGCCATAAGTTTCTTCTAGATATTGGCGCCACCAGAACATCTATTGCACATGCTGCAGTCCCCGGGGCTCCCCTTTCTGGGCTTCATACCGCGTCAATTGGGATTTCTGGGATCCCCGTGGTGAGCCCCATCTCAGCACCTATGAGAGTAACTGTAGGACCATTTACAGTAGACACGACACTCTCCTTAACCTCAGGTTGCAATTAAAACTTGTTTGCATTAGATATGTTAAAGAAATTAAATGCAGTTATTCACTGTTCAATGGATGGTGTCTATATAAATATGGATAGCATTGCCCCTACCCGGTGCACGTTTTCGCATGAATGCGACTTACCCACAGAGCTAGCGGAGGTAGACCCTTGCTTATGGGCCAAAGGCAAAATGATGTAGGCATTATGGATATTGACTCTATTGTAATAAAAATCAAACCAGGTGCCCAGCTACCTCGTATTCCTCAATACAAATTATCTAAAGCAAACGAAAAAGGGCTCAAGACAGTCATTTCTGACCTCGTGCATGCAGGTGTAATAAAGCAAATAGTGGGCAGCCCCTGTAACAGCCCGATTCTCCCTGTTGTCAAGAAACAAAGTGATACTAATAAATCAGATGTTGAGCAATCAGTTACTGATAACGCGGTATATCGACTAGTTATTGATCTCCGAGAAATCAATAAAATAGTAATTCCCCAGTTTCCTGTGGTCCCAGACAGGAATAGTCTTTACACCATGATACCACCCACTGCGTGTTACTTCTCAGTCATCAATTTGAAGAATGCTTTCTTCAGTATTCCAATCGCCTCAGAAAGCCAATATCTGTTCAGTTTTTCAATATTTGGTCGATCATTCTCCCTGACAAGAGCTCCTCAAGGGTTTGTTGAGAGTCCGAGCATATATAGTCAATGTCTTAAACGTCAACTAGACCAATTCAATCCACCTTCAGGCTCTGTACTGTTGCAGTACATTGACGATATTCTAATCGCCTCTGATTCTATGGCAAAATGTAAGACTGATACGGTTGCATTATTACATCATTTAGCATCCCTGGGTCATAAGGTGTCCCTCCCAAAATTGCAGTAATGTAAAGAGGAGGTCACTTATCTATGACACCTCCTCTCTAAGGAGGGAAGGAGATTACATCCAGACAGAATAAAACTGGTTCATACAATGACTGCACCACGCACCCCCACTAAAGTCCAAGCATTTTGGGGATTTACATCCTTTTGCAGACAGTGGATTCCAAATTTTTCACTTATAGCAAAACCATTGACTGCCCTGACACTTTCAGATGTGCCCTCTCCTGTACCTTGGACTGACGAATGTAAGGAGGCTTTTCAGGAACAAAAAAAGGCGTTGTGCTCTGCTCCTGCATTGGGTAATCCGGATTACAGCAAACCATTTGTTTTATTTGTGCATGAAAAGCATGGCTGTACATTGTCTTTTTTTGACACAGGATCAAGGTGGGAGACAACGCCCTTGTGCATAATTCTCTTCCACCTTGGACAGTGTGGCGCAAGCTTTGCCTAGTTGTCTTAGAGGAGTGGCTTCTGCAGCTGCTGCAGTGAAACAAAGTGAAGGGTTTGTTGGTGGCAATCCGCTCACTGTGATGGTTCCTCATGCAGTTGATATTTTGTTAAACAAAACACAGACGCAGCACCTCACCAGTGCTCGTCTAACGGGTTATGAATAAACATTGTTCAGTCCAAAGATCACTTTGAAGCGGTGCAATGTCTTGAAACCAGCTACGTTACTACCCCTCCCTCAGGACAATGTGGAATTTGATCATAATTGCATTTTTGCCACTGAGGAAGAAACCAAGGGACGGGTAGACTTAACAGATACTCCCCTATCCGACCCACAGGGGGAGCGGTTTGTAGATGGGTCTTGCTTCAAGTTACCAGACGGTACAACCACTGCAGCCTATGCCGTCACCACATTAAAAACAGTGGTTGAATCTCATTGAATCACGCAAAATTCGGCACAGGCTGCACAATAAATTGCCCTCACCAGAGCTTGTGAAATAAGTGAACATCTTAGTGTTAATATCTACACTGATAGCCAGTATGCGTTTGGAGTAGCTCATAATTTTTGGCGACTCTGGGCGAATAGAGGCTTTATCACGTCGCATGACACTACCATTCAGCTTGGCACTTTGATTGTGGCACTTCTGAATGCTCTTGGCTTGCCCCGTCAGGTCGCAATCATTAAGAGTAGTGCCCACAAGAAAATTACTGATGACATAGGAAGAGGAAATGCTTTTGCAGATTCTACTGCGAAGGCAACAGCACAAGCACCATTTGACAATGCATACGTTGAGAGTAGTACCACGGGGGAGCCCAAGAACGAAGTACTAGAAAATACCTTGCAGTGTGTGAGAGACATTCAAGCAGAAGCAACAGCAAAGGAAAGGGAACAGTGGGAGAGGAACTGTAGACTGGACAGTGAGGGTTGTTACACAGATGACACAGATAGAAGAAGATGGATGTTACCCAATTGTTATGTACACGCTATGGTCACTATGGCCCACAGTCCTGCACACATCAGTTCCCAAGTCATCAAGACAACTTTGGACCACGTTTGGAGTAATCCTATGATATCCAAAGCTGCTAATAACCTGGTCAAGAGTTGTATGGTGTGTGCAGCACAATGCAGGAAAAGGAACCCCTACGCCCCCTGGTCACTTTGACCCTCCTGCTCTCCCCTTTGAAGCTATATAGATGGATTTTATCCACATGGAACCATGTAACAAACTGAAATATGTGTTAGTGGTAGTATGTAGGTTTTCAAAATGGACAGAGGCCTACCCATTAAAAGACAATGGTGCCCTCTCTACCGCCAAGATACTACTCAAAGAGTGCTTTCCTAGATACGGATTGCCTAGAATAGTCTGGAGTGACAATGGCTCCCATTTCGCTAATGAGGTGATGGAAAAAGTTTGTACTGCCCTTAACATCAAACGGCGATTTCATGCTGCAAATCACCCACAATTAGCGGGCCTCGTAAAGAGGTATAATTACACCTTGAAGAGCAAAATAGTCAAGATTTGTACTGTGACCAATTTAAAATGGCCTGATGCTTTGCCCCTAGCGTTGCTGTCCATTAGGACAACTTCCAGTAGCAAGTCATGATTATCCCCCTATGAAATAGTCCTGGGAAGGCCAGCCAGTATCTGGGGGGTACCACGGCCAAAGAAGCTTTCTGAAGTACAGTATCCTTTGTTTGTAGACTATTGTAAACAATGGACTAAAGATTTACGTTTGATCCACCAACAGGTCAAGGCCAGCCTACCGACTCCTCTCGAAGGCCCTGGTCATCATTTCAAACCGGAGGACTGGCTTATGACAAATAACTTTCAAAGATCCAACAGTCTTCAGCCCAGGTGGCGGGGGCCGGCCCAGGTACTGCTTGCAACACAGACGGCAGTGAAAGTTGAAGGAAGGAAAAACTGGATACATGCTAGCCATTATAAATGTGCACCAATTCCACTACAATCTACTCCAGCAGCAGAATTACCTTTGTCCCCTGACGACAGTGAAGTAGGGAGATAGGAGACACCTCCACATGATTCAAGTACTACCATTTCTGCTCCTGAGGTGATACAGCAGTCCAGTGACGAAGGTTTGCTGTTTGAAGATCAACAAAGTAATCAATACAACCTGCGTCCTCACCCACCCAAATTACAGAATTCTGAAGATGCGTACAGTGGTGACCCCCACGAAGAACTACATTTACAGCACCCTGACAGCTCCCAGCTTGGAACTACAAACTGAGGTCTCCTCTGAATGGCCAAGGAATCCTTTGCTCAGCAGAATATGGCACGCTTGCCTTCATGAAATACAGTTCCACGCTTTCAACGCCACAGGTATTTCCGATGCCCCTGATGTTCCAGCATTAAAACGAGCTATCCTCACTGTTGTTACGCACACATTGGGCGATGAGGTTGTAAATGATTGTGATGATTAAAATCTCAGCATGAACACGGGTGACTAGCCTGTGCAACGATACCAGAACATTGGTCAGTATAAACACTGTCTCAACGAGAACACAAGCATAGTGGGATGCAGCTTGTGCAATGATATTATCTGCTATAAGAAAGTGTGTAAGTGGGTTTAACAGTTCTGTGGCTATCCACTGTGTAATGAGAGAAACTAATCCCAGTTCTACAGAGGCGGCCAGTCATTAGGGTTGGTGCAGCTTGTAGTCCCAGCGGGAAAGGTGCCTCTTCTGTTAAGTACCCAGCACACCATTGACCTGATTTCAATTGCTGGCCTCTGCCCTCTTTTTGCTGAAATATTGAACAAACTGACGAACTATACTGGAAAAGAGCTTTGAAGTATCACGGCCTACTCACTAGGTGTTGAGCTCCCATCAGGAGTAAAACCCGACAAGGAGTGATCCAGGGACCCAGGATCAAGCCCACACCTATTGCCCAGTGTTCGAAGAAATCGTTTATGGACCAACTAGTGCAGCAAAACTATTAAAGTGGGAAGCACAGCGCTGCTGAACTCTAGTGGGTTGTGAACATTGCAGGAAACTCACCTATTTGTGTATATATATATATATATATATATATATATATATATGATTATTAGTATAGTGGTCTCAATATTTTTCATTTGGATATTTGGGAATTGTGTGGGTATATTCTTGAACACACATAGGTGGGGGAGACGAGTAAAGCGGCACCACAGAAAGGTAGTAGGAACAAGGAGGAGAGTAGAATAAAGTTATGAAAATATATCCATTTGGCAGGACAAATATCCCTCGAGAGAATAGAGAAGAGTGGTCTCATAACTATTTCTACAAAACAATAATGAAGTACCTAGTGACCCTCATGTTAATATGTATAATGTCCAGCGGTGTTGCATCATTGTTGCAAAATCCCACCTTACATCCATTGATAAATGTTCATGGAAAGTTGGCTGAAACATTGAGTCTCACTGACTGCTGGATTTGCCGGCATTTGTCTAGACACCGAGGACCCTACAGGCCTTTGTGAAGTACCAGTATCACCAGGCGAATATGAAAGAGGGGAAGTGTGTCTTGTACCCAATACCACTTGGAGATGTGACAAACGAGAATATCAGTGGTACCCTAAGTGTGCGTTGCTCCCTAATACCCAGGCAGAATATAAGCTTTCCCTGATTCCTGGAAAGAATGTCACACTTAAAATGATTCCCATATGTTTTGGTACACATTCTTGCGGGCAAAACCCAGAGGCAAAATACATGGGGAAGGTCCCACCTGAACAATGTGTTTACACTCTGTTATTTGATAATACCACAGGGAACTGGGATCTCGAAGGAGAGGAGAAACTAGACAGAAATTGGACTTCATTAATTAATTAATGGGACTAAGCACAATTACACTGTAAATTATTGGAACCTGACGGTGGGAGGAGAGGAGGTTCTGGTAGATCCAGAAGGATTGTTATATGATCCCTCAAGGGAACGAAATAGAAATGGGAAGAATTCACCTTTAATATTGTCAAGGGATTTCCTTGGCCCCCTCTGGACAGCTAGATGTTCCTATGTTGCACCCTGGGCAAATGTATCATTGCTAAATTAAATTTGGACGGATTACAAGTATTGTAATAGTTCTGAGCATGACACACCCGAGGGTGTGGGTTTGCCTCGAGTAAAATACAGCATTATAAACTTACAAATCCAGAAAGGCATGCATTTTGTATGTGGAAGAACTGTGTATAAGGTACTCCCTCTAAACTGGGAAGAGATATGCTCGCTGGCATACTTAGCAACCAACATTACTGTGATATCAAATATATCATCTTCCCAGCCCCTTAACATGGGGAGTTTTGCTCATATGTACAAACGAGGGATGCCCATATTGGAGGAACGAAAGAACTGGGTATTTTAAGTACTACATGTTCTTATTCCGGGATTTGGAATTTTCGACTTACAGCTGGCAATGATGAACATGTCCGCTGAATTAGCCATTGCATTTAACGCCACTAGGGAGGCCATAGAAAGTGTACAGCTAGAAATAAATTCTGCAGCCCAATTGGCTATGCAAAATCGTATTGCTCTAGATTTAATTACGGTACAACAAGGTGTTTTAATCCAACATCAGTAAAAATGCTGCTACTTTGTTAACAAAACATCAGAGATAGAATTGGATATTGGGAAAATAAAAGAAGCAGTACAGGTATTTGAAAAGGGGGGCCAATATGATGGAAGCAATTTGAGCTTATCATGGCTATGGTCTTGGCTCGGCGGGTGGGGCTGGTTGTTTAAATACATACTTTTTGTAATAATAGCTATTATATTAAGCTGTCTGTTAGTACAGTGTTTACCTGTTTTATGTTCCTGTTTAAAAATGTGTAAACCTCCTCCAGTTAAAATACAAGAAACAAATCGAACTATGATGCAGAGAGAAGAGATCAATTCCCTAATGGCTATTGATCCCACTATTCTCACTAAAGATACTGGTTGCTCATTCCCATTGGTTGTATATGTCCCCATGAATGTCAATTTCAAGGACGTAGGAGTGAAATTCAACATATATGAGGAGATTTAGAACTCCTTTTTGAAACATTGGTTATGTTTGAGTGAAAACTCAAAAAGGGCCGATTGTAAGAATCCATTTTGTATTGCTCCTTTTCCTTAAAGACATTTAGTTTGAGTTCCCTCTCTGAACGCACTACCTATTGCATATGTTATCTTATATATTTGTTTAGTAAAAAAAGCCTGGTCCCACCACGGGCTCGCAGCTGGTTTCTTTCCCTAGCTGGGGCACGTTGCTCATTATAATCATGTGGTAAAAATAAACTAACCGGCCTTGGCTGTTGTATTTTGGGGAGGGAAAGGTTGATATCTATATCTTTGAACCACAAAATCCTTTGAAGGGTTCTCAGAATGTGAGAAGTCAGACGGCTGCAGAAGGGAGTCGAGGACAAAGCAGGGACGGGAACCGGTGTGTGGAAACTGATTTCCTCCTTAAAATTCCTGTATGACGTACATCATTATTCACTTACTTTATGTATCCTTTGATGTAGGAGTATAAATATCACTGTTGAACGCACCATGTTAGCACACTTTACTTCGGGCTGGGGATGCCAGTTGTAAATCTGTCCTCTTTGCTGCAGCAAAATAAATTGACCTTGGTCATTGATTTTTCACTCCGACTCTCCTTGTCTAAACTCCTTTGTAAATGCATTTGTAAGTATTTTTGGAACATGCTTTACAGTCTCTGCTGGACCCACAGATGGGCTGACACACAGCTTCATGCCCACTTCCGAGGGTCCAGGACTGGGATGGCACCACTTGGGAGGGCAGGAATCACAGGGGGCAGAGTCCAGGTGCTGGATTCAAGGTTGTTGGAAGCCTGCTCTCTCCCTGAGTTGTCTGATCAGGAAGCCAGCCAACTAGCTATTTGGCTTCAATCTGGGGCTGTGGGTTCAGAGATGCTGGTCCAGTCCTCCTCACCTAGGCAAGAGGGCAGCAGAACAGCAGGGCAGCAGTCCTCCAGAGCGGAGTCCAGCAGAGTGGTAGTCCTTTCAGCAGCACAGTAGTCCTTCCTCCTGGCAGAGTGCACGGGTCCAGAAGTGTACTTAAGAGTTGGGTCAACGGGTCTAACATTTATACTTGGTGCCCACTTTGAAGTGGAAGAAGCTTCTAGAGGTTTCCGGCCCCCTGAATTGTCAGGCATCCCCTTTCTACCTGTCCTTTCTCCAGCTTGTCTGGGATCACAAAAGACCAGTGCCAAACCCTTTGTTAGAGTGCTCAAACAGATCCTTTGTCATGTGCAAGTGTGGTAGGTAGCTCCTCCCCTTGTTAACTCAGAGTGATCCATCCTGCCAAAACCTATCTTCCCTTTGTCTCACTGTCTGGGAGCAATACACAAAGACCAACCACCAGTTACACCTAGTCTTGTGACTCCTGAACAGGCAGCAAGGCACCAAATGGCTAGGACCAAAACAAATGGCAAATTTCTAAAATTGGCATTTTCAGAATTGCAACCAAAAATCTGACATTACCATTAAAGAGGACTCTTAATTATAATTTTATACACCAAACTTGACCTGTCTACACGTCCCCAACGGGAAGTTACAGCTTACTAAATGTAATAAGGTAACTTCAATGTTATCATATGGGAGAGGTAGGCCTTGCAGTACTGCAAAACCCATTTAGGAGTTTTCATTGCCTGGAGATGTAAGACTTAAACGTACATTACCTACTTTTTAAATAGACTGCACAGTGCCCTCTGGGCTGTTCAGGGCCTCCCCAAGTAGTGTTGTATATGTATTAAAAAGGAAGGTTTTGGCCAGGCAAAATGTTTTAATTTTCCACGTCAAAATGGCAGTTTAAAACTGCATACATAGGCTGAAATGGCAGGCCCAACAAGTTTAAAAGGCTACTTAAGTGAGTGGCACAAAGCATGTCCAATGATAGCATTTAATTTACAGGCCCTGGGTGCATGGAGTACCACCCTAAGGCTGACGCTGTAAAGTTCATTCCCTGCAGGGAGATGGATCACCTCAACAGTTTAGGATTTTTATTTGCATGAGCCATCTAAGGGACCTGTGGTCTGTCTGAACCAGGAGGTGAGTATGGTCTCAGCATTTTCATTGCCCAGACCACAGCAAAGGTCTGCCTTTCAATTGCACTCCACCTCTGTTCTGGGGGAAGTAACCTCCTGCGAATGAAGACAACTGGTTGGTCTAGGCCCTCCTCATTTAACCAGACAGCCCCTATACCATGCTCTGAAGTGTCTGTCTGCATGATAAACTCCTTAGAGAAGTCAGGGCCCTTGGGTAAACGTGCTGCACACATAGCCTCCTTGAG
Source organism: Pleurodeles waltl (assembly GCF_031143425.1). Taxonomy (NCBI): domain Eukaryota; kingdom Metazoa; phylum Chordata; class Amphibia; order Caudata; family Salamandridae; genus Pleurodeles; species Pleurodeles waltl. The sequence continues at coordinate 906,410,410 of NC_090443.1, forward strand.
GGTATCAAAGGCTTTCTGGCAGGCATTTGTCCAGATAACCCTTTCTGGGCTGCTTCTTTGAAGTCAGCTCTGTTAAAGGGGCAACAATGGTGCCATATCCCTTAACAAACCTCCTATGATATCCTGTGAGGCCTAGGAAGGCCCTCCCCTCAGGCTGTGTTTTAGGGGGTTGTCAGGCCAAGATATTTTCAATCTTGGCCTGGAGGAGCTGTATCTTGCCCCGACCAACATGTGGGCCCAATATACCATGAAGCCTGGCCCTTCCTGGCACTTAATGGGCTTGGCTGTCAGGCCCACCTGCTGCAAGGCCTTAAGCCCCTCCTAGAGGTGATATAGGTGTTCCTCCCAGCTAGAGGTGAAGACAGCTATGGCACAGAATGCCTCCTTCCCTTCTAGGACCCTGTTAACAAACCTCTGAAAGGTGGCAGGGGCATTTTTTAAGCCAAAGGGCATTAACCTAAATTGGAAGTGACCCTCTGGGGTCGAGAATTTGGACCTCTTCTTTGTCCCCTCATTCAGAGCAATCTGCCAGAACCCTAGCGTGAAATCAAAGGTACTAAGGAACTTGGCTTCGCCGGACCTGACGATGAGCTCATCAGCTCACGGGATGAGGTGTGGTGTGCTTTGGTCTTCATGATGGAATTGAGTCCCATGTAGTCCACAGAGAATCTACGTTCCAGAGTGATGCCCCGTGGGGCAGGCTTGGGACCAGCAGCACTGGGCTGGACAAGGGACTGTTGGAGGGCTCAATCACCCCTAAAACCAGCATCCTGGCGGCCTCCTCCTTGATACTGGCCCTACGTTATCTAACAGCCTGTAAAATTTATTTTTAACAGGAGGACTGTCTCCACTGTTGATGTCATGAGTAAACAAATCTGTGAACCCAGGGGTGAGAGAGAACTGAGACGAAAGCTAGCCCAGCAACCGACAGCAGTCACTCTGCTGTTCTACAGTCAGAGTAGGGCAGGGGTTGACCTTCTATACTGACCCATCATGCTCTTGGGCAGACAGGAGGTCACGCTGTCCTCTTCCCCCCTTTATCTTAATTCAGACCTCTCAAAGAGCAGTTTGAGATGGTTCATGTGGGGCATCCTTAAGGGGTTTGTAGGGGCCTAGAACACTCTAATTTTTAGACTAGGCAAAGTTGTCCTCTTCATCTGGAAGCAAGAAAGAAAGAGACAAGAGATCACATGAAATACACTAAGTGCTATGAGCCGACACTTCCATGGGTCCACATCAGTTTCTTTATAGGGTTCCCCAACCCAGAAACGTGTGGTCCATTCTCAGGTCATCACCTTTGTAAATTTCATACACTCTCCCACATACAGAGCGCAGAAAAACAAGCGTCCTCCTAAATGGTTAAGAAGATGATTTGATCATGAGGAGGAGATAAGATTATGATGTTCTGTTTATGTCCAGTCCATTTTGTATTGCATAGTAAGAGCAGAATAATTTCCACAAATGATTAATTTTGGTTCTCTATTTTATAGTCTATTAAAAACGTACCATCAATTAAGCAAGGGCAGCAACTTCAGAGAACTAAGATAAGCAATGGTGGTAATTTTCCAAATAATTATGCCATTCAAACAATGTAACTTCAGTAGACCATGGCACTGCGATTGCTGCAGGCATGGTTGACACCAGGTTTATCTACTTCAACTTTATGTCTTTAGTGGGCAGTGATACTGTCCTTAAGTGAGACCGGTAGTAAGGTCCATTAAGGGGGCTTATTGTTTGCCACTTTCCTTAGTCTTTTGGTATTAGTCATTCATCAGAGAAACTATTAGTAAAGGATACTTTCCCACCTAGCATTCATTTAGACCCAAAGGATTCTTAGTATTTGCCAGACTCAAAATGTGGTATTACCAGTGTTTTTCCATCAATCTCCTCAAGTAAGAAAATGTATTACTGTTTACATATATGTAAGCAAGACCAATCATCTCTTTGCATCATTCGGTATGAAAAACCTAACTCCTGATTTTATTTAGCATATTCTACTGCTGGAATGGATTTAAGGCACATCAATCAGGGAAACGGCAATCTCGAGCTGTGAAGTATGGGGCTCCGGTTGTTGAAATCCATAAAGCTGCAACTTGAGTAACAGCCAATATCTCTTTGCAGCATTATGGAATGATTGCAAAGTCAGGAAGTTTTAACCAGGGTGTTGGTGCAACTGTACAGTCTTTATATGGTCTAGTTCAGTGGTGCAGCTGTCTGCCAGAATGTCTGTCATTACTACTTTAAAATGATAGTGAACTTTAGAGGAGGAAACATTCCTCACCTCCTGCAAATGTTTGTTTGGTGTACCTTTCTGCCACCTCGAAAGTATCTTTACCGAAATGCTTGAAGAACCATTTTAGGTTTGTTAGGTGCAAAAAAAAACTTTTGTCAGAGTCAGTGCTTTAGCTTATACATCATTAAAAAACTGTATTTGTTTGAAAAGTCTTTCACTGCATCCGGCATTTTTAAATAAATTTGTAAGGTTAGACCCGAGAGCGCTACCGTGAGGTTTGAGATGAATAATGAAAGCAGCGATCTTGCAAGACTTCCAGCCAGCCATCTTTGGGTCAGGTCTTCCCAATGTCAGAGACAAAATACACCACCCACAGGACAACAACGCCACTCACAACACCAAAGCCCACATTCAACTATATCCTCACTGTAAGAAACTGGGTTACTGGTTGAGGGGGCTAGAACCCTTCTCAAGCATCAACCATAATTCTTCTCAGGGTGAAGCTACAAGCAACCCTAAATTAACCAGGGCTCAACTCTCAGGTAGCCTGGCACCGAGTTATCAGGCTTAACTCAGAGGTAATGTGTAACATGTTTGTGCAACACTTCAAACAGTAACACAGTGAAGACATACCATAAAAGGTTCCTACAACAGATAAGAAAAATAACTCATTTGTAATAAATAAAACAAGTCCAAAGTGACTAAAATCCAGTCAGTAGAACCAGAGATATGTAGATTTGAGTAAAAACAGCAGCAAAAGGCACAAAATGTCAACAGTGGGTATCTGGTTATGCCAGACTGGGACAACGTCACAAGCTCAGGGCAACAGTGATAGAGCTCAGTCCAGCTACAGGAACTAGGATAGGCTTGCTGAACAAAAGTACCTTAAATCCTGGTTTATGGAGTGTTGTGAGGTTCTGCACTAAGGATGTGACACTCAGCTGAGGCAATGCGAGGTCCTGCAGTGCTGTCGAGGATTCTGTTGAGGAGGGCTTGCAATGCGATGTCCAGTGTACAGGATGCATTGCACAGTCCAGGCGATGCTTCCGTTCGGATGAACTGTGGGGCTGTAGAGCAAGAACCTGAGCCGTTGTCGAGGCTTTAGCCAACGAGAGAGCCTGCATCAAGAAAGATTCGCACAGGTGGCGGTTCTGATTTAGTTGTGGGGTCAATACGAAGTCTTTTGCATCAGAAAAACCCTTGCAGCAGTGACGATGAGTTGGTTCCAAAGGCAAGGCATCAAACAGAAAAGGCAATGTGCCAGTGTTGCTGGAGATGCGCCACAGAGGAGATGCATCGGTTCTTCTTGGTCCACAGAGGCAGGGAGACCACTTTAGGCCCACTTTCAAGGGTCCAGGACTGGAGTGGCACGCTTGGTACGGTAGACTCACAGATGGCAGAGTCCAGGTGCTGGACTCAAGGTTGTTGGAGCATTCTGGTCCTTAGGCTCTAGTCAGGAGGCCAGCCAACTAGCCTTTGCAGTCACTTTGGGGTCCAGGGTTCAAAACATGCAGGCCTGGTCCTTATCACCCAGACAAGAGGGCAGCAGCAGATTACCACTTCAGATTAGCGGTCCAGCAGAATGGCAGTCCTTTCAGCAGCACAGCAATCCTTCCTCCTGGCACAGGATTCACAGGTCCGGAAGTATACTGAAGAGTTGGTTTCTGAGGTCCAATATTTGTACCTGGTGCCCTTCCTCTGGAAGGTGGCAGAAGCTTCTAGAAATTTTCTTTGAAGTCTCTAAGCATCCTGTCTTCCCTGTCCTGGCTCCAGACTAACTACAGGGGTTATGAAGCTCTTTGTGTGGAGGCAGGACACAGCCCATTCAGGTGTAAGTGTAGCTGTGCCCAGCTCTGCCCTCTCATCCTGCCACTGGCTCACCTACGTTCTCTGTTGTCTGTGGTTGTGTGGGGCTGTCTAAGAGGAATACCCAAAGCCCAACTGTCAGCTATACCCAGTCATGTGACCCACAGAAAGCTATAGGCACCAAATGGCCAAAGGAGGAAAATGTCAACTTTCTAACAGTGGCACTTTCAAAACTGTAACTTAAAATCCGACTCTACTATAAGAGAGGATTTTTCATTACAATTCCAAATACACCAAACATGAACTGATTACCTGTTCCCATTTGGAAATTACAGCTTATTACATGTAATAAGGTAACTCCAATGTTATTCTATGTGGAGGCAGTCCTTGCAGTAGTAAAAAACAAATATAAGAGTGTTTCAGTACCAGGAAATGTAAATCTTTAACATATATGTCTAACTTATTAAATACACTACACCCTGCCCTCTGGACAGTACCCTAGGGGTGACATATATATTAAAAAGGAAAGTTATGGCCTGGAAAAAGTTTATTTTGCCAGGTTGAAAGGGCAGTTTAAAAACTGCACAAACAGGCTGCAATGGCAGGCCTGAGACATGTTGATGGGGCTACTTAAGCAGGTGGTACAACACGTGTTTCAGGCCCACTTGTAGCATTTAATATACAGGTCCTGGGTGTACTTAATACCAGTTTACTAGGGACTTATAAGTAAATTAAACAAGCCAATTGGGTATGAGCCAATGTTTAAGGAGTGAGCACATGCACTTTGTGCACTTCACCACTGCTAACAAGTGCTAGAGTCCCAAGGCCAGCAAACATGAGATCAGCACAAATGAAGGAGAAAGGCAAAATATTTGTGGACTGCCACCCTAAGTCTGACAGGGTTTAACACTCACCATTATCACTTGCATTTTTAGCTGTTCTCTCACACGCCCTGTTCGTTCCCCAGCTGTCTGTATCCCTTGCCTTCTTTCTTTAGTTTCAACTCATCTTACAGCTATTTCTCTGTTCCCAGCTGCTGCTCGACCAGCTGACTTTCCTCCATTCCCTCCGATGTCATGTACAGAGGTGTAACCCACACTAGCGTCTAAACCTTTCTCAAACAAGCAAGGTTTTCCAGAATACCTTACCAATGTCCTGTAAGGTGCACCTGATGTGTTTAACTGAGCATGTCCCAGACACTTCATGCAGCACACGATTGTTGGATGAATGAAACCCCTCTCCAAGAGCCCTGCTTATAGGATATACAGACATCTAATGTATGAGTGACAAGGATCCATGATGTACCCAGTGCAAACAGCAAATGCATCAGTCACACATACAGAATACACCATCATACATCACATGCAGGATTCTACATTTGCAAACTATGTGCATGATGCACCCATCCATGCACACATACATGAGTCATACAGAGTGAACCTAAAGCACCCAGTGCATGCATGAAATGCAGAAGTCACACCAGGTACATGATGCATTCACCAGATCAGTAGTCATAAATGGTGTATGTGGTGAACACAGTATATTCATTACAAGTACTGGCAAATGCAGTTGTTCTGGCTATAATGCGGTAATCAATGCTAACCAAGGCATGCACAAGAAATGTGTGGATGCTACAGCACATGAAAACCATATCTAATTGCTTTTGCAGCACTTCATTTTTGTGGTTTTGCATCTAGATAGTGCAGGCCAAGGCGAAATTTTGGAATTTCATGATGGCAGTGACCAGTGTTGAAGTTCAGGTCATGCTGGTACCTTGGCACTTATTGCAGAGTCATTCTCATAATGACAACTGCTGAGGTTGGAATGAATCACGACAGGCAGTGAGTAATTCGGCTTAACAAAGACCAGAAGGGCATTCTCTGACACAAGGTATAGTGGTAGTGTCAGAAGGTAAAATGGAAATGATAACTAGAGAGGTGCATGAAAGTGACAGTGAGCTGATGATTCTGCTCTCCATTATACATCAGTGGATCACTGACCTGATTACAGATTAAGGTACAGGTGGTAGCAACGCTAGCTTTCCTTATCAGCTTATCAAGGTAATGGTGACAACTTATTCCCTGCAAAATATTGCCTTCAAAGGAAAATAGACAAGGTTGACCAAGAGAGGCACAGCAGGTCTGTAAAACAGTTGGTGATGCAGGAGACAAAGGCTCAGGTCCAATTGAACTGTTCCCTCAGTAACTCCACGGTAAAACAAGACTGATCACCTCCATTACAAACATTTGACATGTGGCACACTTGTGTAAAAAAAAATTAAAAATAAAAATATGTTGGGTTCCCTAAAATATAATATATAAAATAACTGTGCCGACGTCCCTGAAATGGATATGTTCTTCATACCTATTAAGTGATCTAAGAATTTCCTGGTAAGGTTAAATAATTAATAACCAGTAAAAACATCCAAAATGGGACACGTAGGACTACACACCCCATAAGGAATTCTGCACTACAAGCTGACATCACATGCAACCAAATGCGGGTATCACAGATGTGGGGACACAAGAACTCAGTGTCTCCAGAAGATAAACTCACAAGAAAGCCAATAATAGGTATCCAACGCAGCAGAGAACTGCGATGAGTAGGTACAATAGATTTGATATTCCCTCAAGTAAGTTTTGAGAGGGTTTACAATAATTTAACTCGGCTATTTAGGCAGTTTTAAGGAATGGCATTAAAAAGGAGAACCATGTGTGTGTATATATATAACAAGCAATTTTCATCTCTATTGCATGATATGGACAAATCACACATGTATATGTGTTAACAATCCTTGTAAAAGCCAAACGTCCAATGTTTGTCAAATTGTACAAGTGTTCATGTTTGTAACCAAATAGCAAGTCCCACCTAGAAGCCTGATGGTGCATCTTAAGAAATAAAAGAGGGAACGTTAAAAATACATGTGGGATTGAAAATAACTATGTGGATATGTGAACGATGTGGACTTTGAATCAAAAGCATTTAAAATGCCAGTAGAGGGATATAAAATGTACATGATTTAGGTGTCTATCCAAGAATTAGATATGCACGACTTTATGTAGAACAAACAAATCATGCATGCCCTAAACATTATTTGGCTCACAGCAAGGTTCATTCAAAATTAAGACTCATTCAGATAGCTGAAATAAATTTGATAGAAGTCCCTATTAAACAACTACGCTTCTTCCCAATAGCAATCATGCAATCATCTGAAGCTGGCTGCCTACCTTAGAATGACCTTTCAGGTGCACTTAAAATGAAAACTAGCGGCTTGTCGCTTTGGAGTGCTATCATCATTGGCCGACCTCCCATCATGGAAATAGACAGGTTCCAGGTATAGTAGACTTCGTGGTGCGCACAGTCAAAGACATCGTCCATCTTGTATGTATATGTCCGCTTTTAAACAGCTTACATGTCGCATTGTTGAAAAAGGTTTTTAATAGTCGAGGCATTAAATCTTGTAGAATAGCAATAATAAAAGGGTTAGGTCCATCTGACTCAGATTAACTGCACAATGTTGAAGTTTCTGAGCATGTGCGAGCAACTTCTGAACGAAGGGGCAGCCGGTGGCAATCAATAAGCTAAGGGCGTAGGGTAGTCGCTCAACAGTTTGCAGTGTAAAACTGCTTTAACAGCGTTCAGACTAGACCCTTTGTATGATGACTATATTCATATTTGGCAATCAAATTCAAGTAGCTCAGAGGAATGTCTCTGTTGTGCTATTTTGTTAGCATTGCTTTTACATCAATCAATAAGAATGACACAGGTCCTTCTGGGGGTGATGGAGGGAGTTGTTAGCTCAAGAGAGCTAAAAACACTATTGGGCACAGCACTGCTCATAGCCAAAAGAGATATTGCTACACAATTGGTGATAAGCACTCCTCCTTCTCGATCAAAGTGAAGACAGGGGACGGATTGGTGTGCCCAAATGGAACAGCCAGTATATCAGGCGAGGGGCTGCCTGAGGAACTATGATAAGATTTGGTCTAAATGGTTGGGGAATACATGAGCAAACAGGAAATGTAAATGTTTCTTATGCGTAGGGGCTTTGGTGAGGCTGGGCCACTATAGACTACTGACCTTTTACATGACAAACTATATCATAACTAAGTATGTGAATGTATGGGAACATCGCAAATTGCTTAATCTGCTCTGTGGCATGTCATTATCCAAATAAAACAATAAAGTTGGTTATAAACAAAAAAGAATGACATTTTAGGGCTACATTAGTGAGGTTGTATAGAATTATATCAATTGGTACAAGAGTATGCATACTTTTGGGCATATATTGGTAAGGGAAATAGTGCAATAGTGAAGGAAGAATTTTTAGCAAGCAATCACTTGCAAGTTAGGCTATATTTATTAGTTTTAATGAGTGGTTTTGTATTGTTGTGAATATGAGAATATTGATATGGTTTAAATTAACTGAAAACAATAAAGTTTTACTACTAAAAAAACTACTTCCCACTAAAAGTGGGTGACTACAGGGAAGTACAACTCCTCTGCAAATGAAGTAGGAACAAAACCCAGATTAGGGGAAGTTAGAACACTCATTTGCAGTCTCTACTGTTTTATAGTTACATGTCAATTCATGTATATACAAATGCAACTGTGAGAATAGGCACATTTATAGTTTTACATTCATATGTGTAGTGAACACAGTAAGGATTTGAGTATGTCACAGAATTTGCTGCTGCAGCGTTCATCAAGGGGTGTTATCATAATGACTATAAATCTATCTAATGTGGTTCTCAGGTGAGGAGAAAGCACCCACAATGCAACATGCCACTATAAACTGTGGGTGAGATTTCCTCTCCCAATCTTTTCAACTTGCTAAAATGAGGCAGGTGATTACACAATAGAGTAATCCTGGTATTTGAGCCCACATATTTTTGGAGGATAAAAGCTGATAAATCTGCCTATAAATTTAGGGCCTAAAAATGTGCACAGCAATTTGTGTTAAAAAACTGGACTTGTCAAAGTTGTATAATACGCCAAACCTGTTTTCCACAGTCCCTCTGGATCGGGCTGCTGCCCCCAGAGACGAACAGATGGCAGTAAGTGGGACTCTCGCTTACCCCATCCCAGTGTGACTGCTAGGGCTGGGGCCCAAGCTATACTCAGTTAGGTGCCCCAGAAAGAGGCACCCATAAAAAACAGGGACACAATAGTACTCCTCCTAGTAGCATGGCAGCTTGTGAAACACCTGGCAAACAGAAACTCGCGGAGGGCAAGGGGGGTTGCTGCCACCTCGGACCAGACAGAGACAATGATGGGCCTATTCCTTGAGGATAGTACAGGGCCCACTTTACCCACCTATTTTGATGAACCACTCACAAGCTGGGCAAGAACACAATCATGTTCATGAGCCCCTTGGAGAGCCTTAAGTGGTCTATAAGTTGGGTTTGCAAGCTCCCCCCTGAGGTGCTGGGCAGGAACAAGAAACCAAGTGTTGGCCAGTCAAGAAATAAAGCTGAAGATCTAGTGCACATCAGGAAGGAGGTGCCCCGTCTGACACTGGCCTGTAATCTACAGGCTCAGAGATGACTTGCAGACAGCTCCAGGATGTAACACACGATTTGAAAGAAACAGGCACCAGAGTCTTAGTTCTGGAAACTATAGGAGAGGCACAGGAAGGGGAAGTAGACATGCTGAAAAACTGAAATATTGCTCCTAAAAGATCAATCAAAGCATGGCTCTCCAAACCCATGCTGAAGATTTAGAAAACCGCTCCAGAAGGCAAAACATAAGCATTCGAGGGGTCCCACACAACACTGAAGGACCAAACCCTGCTTTATGTGCAAAAACCTTTCAGGCATATTTTGTCTGTGAGCAAGACCAGTAAAATTGCAGTCACCAGAGTGCACAGGGCTGGGAGAGCCACCGCCACATGAGACTGAGAGTCTGAGAGCCTGATGTTCTAGTGTGCATACATCATTTCACAGCAAAGGAAGACATCTTCCAGGTGAAATGGGAAAATGGGACCATCGAATCAAGGATATAAAATTTCATTTTTGCAAGACATCTCTGTGATTACACTTCAGCAAGGAAGAAACTTGAAGCCTATTACAGACTTCCTTAAAGCTCAAAATATCATGGGTGGGGCACCGCTTCCACAATATCTTCACCTGGTAGGATTAACTGTATAAAGTTCACTCACTCACAGAGGCACACAAAACACTGGGTCTTCCGGAAGGGCATGTATCATAGCAACTGCATGAGCAGAGAGGAATCCCATATAGACAACACTTCAATTGGAAATGGGCATCTCCCAAAAGAATGAGGCTGGATCCCTCAGTCATGGTAAAAGCACAAAATGCTGAAATGGACAGCCTAGAACGACACACTTACACTTAGTTGTCTTGTTTCAATGTTTGACCTGTTTGTTGCTTTGGTTAGGATTCGAGTCACTGAAACGTAAACTAGACAATACTCAATTAGGATGCACATATATACAGAGCCCCACGCACTTATAACTTGCGGGGTCACGCCTGGTCAGCTAATCCTGCTGATGGTCAAAGTTGCACATGGGACAATTTAAAATAGTCAGTTTACATGCTGGGGGTTAAATAACCCAGGGAAGTGCTTAGCAGTATTATCATGCAGCACAAGACAAAATGTGACTGTTAGACCTGACAGCCTTAGGGTGGTCACCCCAAACGTTTTGCGTGCCTCCCTATACTTTTTGACACTGTTAATTTAATTTATTCAGATAAATATCTCATATTTTTCTAAAACTGTGTGGTCTATTTTTGTGGGGTTTTCACTGTGTTATTGCATGATTTATTGCACAAATACTTTACACATTGCCTTCTAAGTTAAGCCTGACTGCTCAGTACCAAGCTACCAGAGGGTGGACACAGGATAATTTGGATTGTGGTTCCTGCTTGGACAACGGTGTATACTTCTGCCAACTAGAGACCCCATTCCTAACAGTGACATATGCTTGATTCATGATACTTATCCGGTACCCAAAGATTGACATAGACTCGGATTCAGGTGGGTCTCTCATGCCACACTATGGGACCCTCATGGGGAAGATGATAGCCATAGCAACCACTGTAACTAAGGACTGAAGGGACAAGAATTCCAAATTTGAGCTAACAGTCAAAGAATTAAAAAGGATACATAAATGCATTGGTGACCCTAGGATCTGGCGATCCCTAACTACGTCCCGTGCACAATTGAGACATGTTCCGTACCTAGAAATTCTAAAAGCTAATACGTACAAGCCATATTTGATATCGATTACCAAAAACTTCTCAGACAAGTCCACATTGAGTTGAGATCCCTGGTAACACAGGAACTATTCTGGTTGGGTTGCACTGTTCCCGTTAAAATGATTTGTGTTCCAAGCATTCCCACAGCAGCTTCCCTTGAACACGCTTCATGCGCTCCAATAAGAAGCACATACTTATTTTTGGGAAGGTAAAAAGCCTTGTATGTCTCTTGTATATTCCTATCAACATCCGCAGATGGAAGACCTGGGAATACCTAACAACATACCACAGCAAAGGGCCGCATAGCTCTCCCTCATAGACTGGCAAATTGCAGAGATCCACATTTTAAAGTCCTAGTGGCTGGCAACACAGCCCATGGAGCTTCTAGTGCTCCCTGCTCAACAGGGCCACAATGCTGTTGTGGGAGTCAGTGGCAAGCAAAAATGGCCTCACCACCTTTCTCTCCCCACTCACCCCGATCGTTAGGAATCCAGACTTTACACCAGCAGCAGCTGGAAACTAATTTCAAGCAGGGCAACGAGCAGGATGCAAACACATTGGGGACTTGGTGGATTGGGGAGGTGTGGATACATTTGAACAAATGAAAACAGACTGGGGCCTCTTGGAGACAGATTGATTACATTTTGCCCAGGTTATCAAACAAGATGCTAAAAGAGGGTGACTAGTTGGCCTATAACAACATACAAATGTGGCTACGAGCTAAAACAAACAACAAACATATGCTTTCAGAGCTATATTCTTTGCTACAGGCAACCTCCCCTAGACCCAAGTCCGTGAATCAAAAAAGGACGGAAGGGGAGTTGGCACTGAAGTGGACAAAGAGTCAGAGGATATACTTCCCAGAACCTACAGGACAACACATTCTGTGGCCAGCAGAGAAACAATGACAAATATAGTTTCATATTGGTATTACACCCACAATACAATACATATATGGTCCCCGAAAAGACTGACTCAATTTTTGCTGGAGAAATTGCGGGAACACAGGCACGCTCATTCATTTGCTCTGATTTTGGCCCAAACTGACATGATACTGGCAGTAAGTGTTTGATGACTTGCAGGAAATCACAGGCATAGAAGTCCTGCGCTTCCCAGTATACACCATATTGGCGATTCCTAAATATTGACTTTATTCTCTTAAATTTAGGCGGACGGCACTAACACTATGACCTGCACATCAAACGATCTCAACATATTTGAGATGTAATAAAATTACAGAGCACAGACAGGGACTACACCATTTATGGGGCCTGTTGGGCATAGAAAAGCTAACAATGATGCTGACTCAGACAAGGAAATGTCAGAGGTGTGGGCCCCTTTCCTTACATTTCTCTCTACTGAAGATGGAGACTTCCGCTACCCTACCCCTTGCGAAAACAAACTCAGCGGAAACCACCCACAGACAGTGTGACTGACAAATCGGGTGAATGAGTAGGAGAGACAGATGGCTCCAGAGGACCAATTGCCTACATTCAAACTAAAATATCAAAAGAATATACCTCTTAGTGCAGTTTATATCATGTGATTCAGAGGGGATGTGTACAGGGAGGATTGGGAAGTTGGTTGTCGTTAAATGCTGTGAGTCGGCCTCCTGTTTTTTTCCTGTTTAAAGTATTTCCAGATATTTGTTTTATTCTGCCCCATTGAAATGTTTGAGGTGCCACTTTTAAGGGTGGGTAACTAAATGTCAATGAACAGTCTACAAGTTAAAAACACACAATTATTTCACATTTAGTCCTTGTGTCCATTTTAAAAAAAAACACAAAAATGTGTCCCTTACCTTCTTTTTTTCCTTTCTTTTTATAAACAGGGGCTCTGTAACTCGAGCGCAAACTTCAGAGCTTCCATGCTTCCAGGAAGCTGAACGAATTGGTAGTGCAGGCTCTCTTATTTTTGCAAACCTCGACGGGTAGGAAGCCATGGCCAACTAATGAAGATTATTCCAAAGCTGTTTTCTAGTATTGAAAACCCAAACAAATGTGTTTGTCAGGTGACATAAAAACAAGTCAAACTTAGTTCAGAACAGACTAGGTACATGAGAAGACACCACAGCACCAATAAACTGCAGATCACTTCTACAGGCCCACAGAAACCAAAAAGCTGAAACTGTGCAGAATCCAAAACACTAGCCTGTTACTGGGAATTTACCATGGAAAAAGGTGGGAAATAACAAAGTGACAGGTAAACCATGGCTGTGACCAGCCCAAATGACCCATGAGCTTAACTTACAACTCCCAAAGGATGTGATCTTTTCTCTAAATAAAGGCAAGAAGCTTTCAAGGGGCTTGGATATTTGTCACTATAGTTAGTTGATGGAGTGTAGAAACATACTGTAAAATATATGTACAATGAGCTACTTTTGGAAAACAAATTAGTGTCTAGACCAATTTGCTGGACACTGATAAATACAACATGTAAACTCATTGTGAATGTACTTTAAAGGCAAATTTCTTGTCCTATCAACATTTACCTGAAGTGCTTAAAAGAGAAAGGCACTTATACGCATGCTTCTAATGTGGCCTCAAATAGTGGCCTGGTGAAAAGCTATAATTAAAATAATAATTGTAGTATGATTAAAAGTCCCTGCTGCTGAGTTTATGTGATTCCCTGCCCTCATTTTATCATTCTGTCAGACTCAACAGACTTTGTGCATGAAGTTCATGTCACATGTCTACTGCTAAATGTTCTGCAGTTGTACTGTATTGTATTCTACTAGCATTTGTCTAGCACTTCTTTAGGTTTGAGTGGTCCAAGGCTGTGCCTGGGTACAGAAGTTGGTAGCTACTTCATCTGTAACATCTATGTAGAATACATACCCCTGATAAACTTGTATATGGCTCCAATTTGCATCAGATTCCTGTGCACCCTTTGGAATGCATGGTTTAATAGAAGTTTGGTTGTAGTTTGACATATACTGTAACATGCTGAGTAGTCCAGTCAAACTGTTGTAAGACGTGGGCAAAATTGCAACAGAAGATTTGTAAGAAGAGGGTTTCTACTCATGAATAGGTGTTGTTTGACATATATAAAATCCGACAGAATCGGTTTACGGGAAAGCCCCGTAAATTAGTTTCAAAATGGTGGCATGTAAATATATAATAAGGCACATTAGGATGTTTTAACCAGAGTGTTAGTGACTTCATTCTCTTAAATGTAGGCTTATGGCACTAACACTATGACCTGCACATCAAACGATCTCAACATATTTGAGATGTAATACATTTCCGGAGCACAGACAGTGACTACGCCATTTGTGGGACCTGTAGGGCACAGAAAAGCTAACAATGACGCAGACTTAGACAAGGAAATGTCAGAGGTGTGGGCCTCTTTCCTCACATTTCTCTCTATTGAACTTGGAGACTTCCGCTGCCCTACCCCTTACGAAAAATAACTCCAGCGGAAGTTAGAAAAACAGATGGCTAAAATATCAAAAGAATATACCTCTTAGTGCAGTTTATATCATGTGATTCAAAGGGATGGGTACAGGGAGGTCTGTAAGAGGGTTTCTACTCAAGAATAGGTAATGTCTGACATATATAAAATCCGACAGAATTGGGAAAGCCCTGAAAATTAAATTTCAAACTGCCGGCATGTAAATATATAATAAGGCACATTAAGATGTTTTAATCAGAGTGTTAGTGACACAAATGTACGTTTTAAATATACTAGAATACTTAAATAGTTGCTATACCATGGATTATTAACTTATTTTTCCTTTCCTCACAGGATATGGCTACCCTTGAACAGCAGTGTCCTATTTGTAAAGAGAGATTGGATCATGGACAGAAGATTGCAATTTTGGGTGAAAAAGGAGCTAAGGGCATCAACACTGCCAGTCAAACCCATGGAAGAGATTTTGTCGTAACTTCTGGAACCAGAGTTCATGTTTCCTGTCAGAAGAGGTTTACGATAAGAGAGCTATTGAAGTTAAGAATTGAGAGGCAAGCACAGCATTTATTGCAAAGAGAAGCGCTCAAATAGCTGCTGGGGTATTCTGCAGTGCGACTGACTTTGTTTTGCACAACTCGTGAACTTTTTGTGCAAGCAGAACTGAACATGTGTATGTACAGACATTAGAATTCTCTGAAACCATGAAAAGGTGCTGTGAAGGTCGGGTGATGAATGGTCGTTTGTAGTAAGAGGCTGCATTGAATATTTTCTTTTGGATCTTCATGCCGCCGATTGCGTTTACCTCCAGTCTTGCAGGGTAAACTTTCGAAACAAAGAAACATCCCCCAAAAATATTCAACTGTTGAACAGCAATCAAAGAAGCTGAAAGTAGGGGGTCCAAGTAATGAAGAACAACATTAAGCTTTTTTGAAGATGTGCAGTTACCTAGACTCGAATGATGAAGAACAAATACACATTGCAGACCTAATATCTCAAATGAAAGAATATCTGCAAGGAAGTGACATCCAACCATACTTTCTAAGGCACATGAAAAGAAAGCATGTCGAATATTATGGGGATGGCATTATTATATCGGGGGAAAGTGGAAAAGCTGATGTGGTAACTCTTCAGGAAACAGCTAATAACATTCTTCAAATTCATCATTCCAAGTCAAAGGATTGTGACATTAAAGTGCAGAAGATCTATATGACGCTGCGGCACAACTAATCAAGAGAGATATCAAGTCATCTCACTCTGCAAGAAAATACATACTTCCAGCTGCAAGTGACCTCAATGCTGAAAGTGTTTTGGATTACCTTCCCAGTACTTTGAGGCTGCTGTGTTCCAAGTAATTTGTAGCAAAAGAAGTCTCAACTAGAGTGGGTGCAATAGGGCAGAGCATTATGCAAGCTATCCGCCCAAAAGCCTTAATATGTCTGCTCCAGGTCGGTCTTGCCATTTAACTGCTCCATAGCTTCAGATCAAGGTACCTTATTGACATTCTTCATAACCTGGGATTCTGTTCTTCCTACAACGAAGGTGCTAAATTTGAACAAATTACTGCACTTGCCAGTGGTCCCACTCCCTTAGTGGATATGGATGAGATTTCTGCAATTGTGTTAACAGCAGATAATGTTTACCAAAACATCCTCACCCTAGATGATAAGAACAGTTTCCATGGTATGGGAATGGTCACAGATGTAACTCCAGTAATCAAAGACAACATGTTTTCATGTTTATTTTGTCCTTGGGACACGTAGGCCCAAACCCCTGCAGCACAAACCCTTTGGCTGCCGGCTTACAGGGAAGGGAACTGTCTGAAGTTGAGGTAATATTTGTGCCAATTTGTATTTATGGTTCAGCATTGCAAAACCTTTGTTATCAAGGTGATTGCTCTAAATAAATGTTGTTCACTCGGACTGCACTACTGACAGTGGTTCCACTACAAAATATGTGCACACATTTGAAAAATGTAACACTATGAAGCTAAGACTAATCTCCAAAATGCTCTCTGATCAGATGCAAATGTTTGCAGAAGCTTGTAAGAACGATTGATTCCTTGCTTTCAAAATAAACTGTTCAGAAAAAAATGCAACTAGGGAAAAAAAACATTTGTTAAATAACTGTGAAATTTTAGGTAAAATTTCTGTGAGGCATCATTTAATAAAATCTGTTGATGGATGCTAGTATTTCAAATAAATATTCATAAAGGAAAATCAGTGTCATTTGGTTTTGTCAATGCATGCTGTTTTGACATAGCTTTTGTTAAATGTGTTTGTTTTGACAGCAGACAGGCCCTCACCATTGTAACAAATATTAGCAAAAAGCAAAATAAATTTTGGTCTCCAAAAGCACACAATGTCACAGTAGTTCCTGGTGCTGAACAAAACTACTCCGTGTGGCAGTTTGCCCCATGTGAAAGAATAGAATCCTGTCACTCACAGTAAAGCTAGCCCATAGATGGATAGAGAGAGAAGTACAATTTTAATTAAAAAAAGGCCTTGGTAATCGCCTGACGTAATTAGGGGCCCAATTCTAAAAAAAAAGTCACAAAAGTGCACCCATGGCATACGTCTTTGCATTAGTGCAGAATTATGGGTTCCATGAATTCACAAGTATTTACAGACGAAGACCAGAAAATCGTACTCCTACAAAACATTTGTGAACTGGATTTTAGCTTGAGCAAATATACTTGTGTAGATGTGCTCATGTAAAATCTGTTCAGCGTCTACAAGTTCACTTTCCCTCCATCCACTTTTTCCCAATCCTGGAAGAACTTCTAATTCTGCCGATCTCAGGAGTAATTTCCAACCCCAGTATGGGAAACAAATTAGGGTAGAACTGATGAAAATCCTTAAAACATGCAAGTTAGTAGGACTGCACTGACTCAAAGGCATTCCAACCCTGGAACTATTGCTTACTGCTTTCTCCAGACCCTGTATGTAGATCAGCAGAAAGCTGGCAAAAAAAGGAATATGCTAGTATTCAAGCCCTACTTTACTATTAGCTCTGGCATAATCAGAGAGGCTATTATCAAAGCTCTTATATAATGATATTGTTGCCATAATTTGTCACCACACGACATGGCACAAAAGGGACAAGTAGATTTTTTTTTTTTCACAGGACAAGTAGATTTAGGAGGCAACTTGTCTCATGGATAATTAGATATTTTATTAAATTCCACACCCCTGCCGTAACTCCAAGGCACAATGTTGCTGAAGAGAAAATAAAGAATATTACAAAAGTTCCTATTACTGAGTACAGATCCACCAGACACCTTCTAAAGGGCATCACTTGCCACAAACTACCAGCACCAAGTTGAAGCATTAACAGACTCAATGTTATGTTGCAGCTATCTTGGTCATTTTCTGGAAATCATGGACTAAATTGATCAGGAATGATGCACACAATTTACTGTAGTTCAGGTCTTCAGCATCCGAGAAAGGCATTGTTTAGATTCCTGTCCACAAATGATATGGCACCAAGGGGTATGACTTGTATATTAGCAACTCCTAAGTATCTGAGCAAGATTGCACATGATCAGAATGTTTCAAGCATTGTTACATTTGATCAGCCTCTGTTCTGGAAAGCAGCACAAATAATCAAGGAATATGATGACATGCAAGATACATTTCTAATGCTGGGATCATTTCACACCCTCATGAATCTTTTAGGTGCAAATGGGACTCTGATGAATGGTTCAGGCCCAAATGAGCTTTTGAAAGAACTGTATGGAGCAAATTCAGTGCTTCACATGAGTGGCAAAGCAGTTTCTAGAGCTGTTCTTGGCCACTTAATTGTTGATGCAGCTCCAAGTGCCTTATTGACTGAAGATTTATTCCTCGGAATGAAGATGGTAGCAATCACAATCTCATTCAAGAATCGTCAAACCTGTTGGGCGAAGTTAGGTCACACAGAACATCATTGGAGGAATTGGAAACTGCAAATACTCTGTCTCAAGTACTTAACGCTAAGGAGAAGTGATCTGAGCTAGTCATCTCAAATATGTCAGCTGTGGTTAGATCAGCGAATGATAACCACCATGAATAAGTTGATTGCTGCAGATAGGAATGGTTCATGGAAGCTGCATTTGAAAGCAATACAGGAATTACTCCTCATTATTGCAGCATCTGGCCACCAAAATTATCTAAAATCAATATACCTGCCGAATATGCTCACATCGGATGCTAAAAACCCTTCATTTTACTAAATGTTTAAGAAAGTGCTGTACATTGTAAGAAGAAGTAACAGATTCTGGATATGACCGTGTGCCAACCTTGTAATTGAACAAGTCTTGATGCACACCATTAAAAGCAGAGGTGGGCTGACACGTGCAAGTTGACCTACAGATATTCAAAGGGCAATATGGCTGCTTTCTAGGCCAGTGTGCTCCAGTTGCAACCAATGCAAGAGTTTACTGCAGTTTTATTTAAAACTAGTGAACAACATAACGACATTGGTGAAACAAGCTGAATCAGAGACAATACAGATATCCAGAAGATCTATAATAGTCTGAAACCCATTTCACCCTTCCATCCGACACATTTCTCAGTAACATCGTTACTAAACTTACTACTTCTGCAAGTGTGTAAACATACATAGATTACACTTTATTAGCAGTGGAATAGTTTCCAAAATAAAGGCGAATCCAGTTTTCACATCCAAAGCTAAAAGATCAGACAGAGTCCAGACGCTAGGATCTGCTGCTGCTGTTACTAGTACTGTAGATGCTGATACTGAGATAGATCCAGCATTGTTGCTTCAAAGAATGATGACTTTTGCTACTTACAGTAACATGAATCTTGCAGAAAACATACATTAGAAGATTTGTGCTTTCCCTCCTGCATGATTTGAATCTCGCAGCCTGTTAAGAACGGCTGATAAGTCTCAATTAGCACATGTAATACTAAAGAAGTCTGATGAGTTACGCACTTTGGTTGTTGCAATACAATCTATTGATCAGTATGTCACAGGTGGCAGCTCACTACTGCAATGCATTCCATGGCACAAACATGATACATACAAGAATACTGACAACTACTACGCTACTTTTATGCTTCAACACTATGTGAAAGCTATCATTGTATTTAATGGTTACGATGATTCTCCATCCATCAAGGACACGACCCACAGAAGGCGACGGAAGTCTCACATGAGGACAGCAGTCAAATTCACAAAAAAAGATCAAGTATGTTGCCCAGAAAGTTAAGTTCTTGTCAAATGACAAAAACAAACAGCTAATCATTTTACTCACAGCCAAGAAGTTAAAGATACATGGTTGTACTGTGCAACATGCTGTTGGAGATGCTGATGTGGATATTGTTCGTGCTACGATTTGGTCTTCTGATTATTCATCCACTACCATTATAGGGGAAAACACAGATTTGCTAATTCTTCTATTGTATCATGCTAAGAACTATGGTTTCAAATTGTATTATTGTGGCAGATCAAAACAAGGATCATCTATGAATCCTGTAGATCAGTGTTGTCCAACCTTTTTATCGCCGTGGACCGGTAAATGTTTGATCATTTTTCCGTGGCCCGCTTGTCCCATTGTGTGACAAGCGGGCCAGGGAAAAATTATCAAACATTTACCGCCCGCCACAGTGGGGCGGCCCGGTGCCAATAGATCCACGGACCGGCACCGGCACCGGTCCGCGGCCCGGGGGTTGGGGAACACTGCTGTAGATGATATGCTCGGTATTCAGGCCTGGCTCAGCACTGACATTAGCAAGTACCTGCTATTATTACACACGTATACAAGTTGCAACACAACTTCCATAATTGTTTCTATTGGAAAAGCCAAACCATTCGGTCATCTACTAAAGGAAAGGAGATCCAAAACATTTTCTGTTCTGAAGATTCCCAACATGTTGACACTGAAAGCGTTGGGAAGAAGGCCCTGTTGGTGTTGTATAGGTGCAAGAAAATGGATTCCATTAACACACTGTCACCGAATGTTGGTAGAAAAGGTAGCAGCGGGCAAGTCATTTGTTATACCTGAACAATTGCCGCCTACTGAATCTGCCACAAAGTACCAACGCTTTCACACCTACTATCAAATCAGAGCGTGGCAATCAACCGAAGACAGTCTCAATCCGAAAGAATGGGGTCGGTATGAAAAAGATAATTCCTTTTGGCCCACAATATGTGACTTGCCACCAACTCCGGGCTTGTTATTGAATATGATACACTGTTCCTGCACGACACACTGTGCAACCATGAGATGAGCTTGCAAAAACAATGTGATGCCCTGTTCTGCTGCTCATGGAGAGTGCCAAGTCAGTGGCTGCAATAAACGTGTTACTAAGAAATATGAAGACAGCAGCAGTCATGCAGATAATTGATTTTTGTTTTGGGTTATCATGTTCTTGCATTTTGGGTTATCACGTTTTTGGGTTATCACATTTTTGGGTTATCTGATGCAACTGGTTCTTCATTCTTCATGTCATTGCTTATGTTTTCTTAAAGAACTGATTACATGTATTATTTCTATTCTGAAACATATAGCCTATAAAGTCATTTTTTTATTTAAGCACATTTTTTCCATTGAAACATCCATTTTCCCTTACAAAACATAAAAACAATCCATTATGGCATGGCTGCAATTTTGAAATGTGATTTTCAAGGCTTTCCCGTAAAACGATTTTGTCAGATTTTTAATATGTCAAACAGTACCTATTCCAGAATAGAACACCACTTAAAAGACTTCTGTTGCAATTTTGCCCAGGTTTGATGGTTATTTTTCATAGTTTGAGTGGACTAAAGTTAAGTGATCGGGATTTAAAGATTTGATCAAGGCACAGTGCTGCTCATCGTGCTGTGCATAAGCAAGAGCGTCACAGTGAGTGTAAGATCCAACACAGACAACCATGAAGTGAACTTACCGTCTTTTGGAGTGGTCTGCACTGTTGATTAACAACCAGTGTGGCACTGGTAAACATGGAGCCCATATACTGCACTGGTAAGCCTAGAGTCAATCTAGGGGTGACAGAGTACAGATCCCTGGATGCGTACAGTATTTTGTATGAAGTCCACATATGAGCAACGCAAGAGCTGCCCAATGGAAACATTGTTAAGTTACCACCAGAGTACTATAATCAAGCAGGCTCAGGTATGATAAATTACCAATATAGCAAGGCACTGCTAATTTTCCAAGGAAGTAATACGACTCAACACAGAAGTGGCAGAGGGACAACCGTAATGTGGCACTATGAAGCCACCACAGAATTACAAGAAAGACTCCACTTCGGAGCAATTAAAGAGCAAATAAGGACCAACCAAACTGCAGCACTGTTAAGCCGACCAATAACCCTTGTATGTACTCCACCAAGGAGTGACAAGTGACCAACTCCACTGAGGTACTGATAAACCTCTAAGGAGTACTATAAGGAGTGCACCAAAAGGTGACAGAGGGTCACCACATCTAGGCACTGTTAGGTCAGCAAGAAATTCTATAAGGATTGTAGCAAGGAGTGACAGAGAAACAACTGTACCGAATGAGCAGGATATACAATATCAACGCATAGGTCTAGGTTTCTGTTGCGAGCACCACAAAGATGTGTATGTGGCTCATAACAGATTGCTAGGCTCTATAAGGTGACAGGGGTGCACCCATAACGGTACCACTTTCAACATAAATGGCAAATATCCCTATGGCGAAGTCTTGATACAAACAACAGTAGGTGGCAGGTAGTTATTATAGTAGTGCTATAGAGGCCTTTTTATCTAAACTACACAAGAGAGACTGCCTACTAGCACTCCCTGTTATATAGTCCCTGATGTCAAGACGGAGCCAGCTGGCTACATTAATATGCGAGAGAGTATATGAGCTGGGTATCATGTGGCTGGGATCCCCCCAGAAGGAATGTTTAATATAGGGTGCTCCATAGGGTTTAGTATTATTTACGACTGTGGTCATTCCTTCTTCCTCAATAGTCCCCTGGGCTCCTCTTCTGATTCTCCCTTCAAGGAGAATCGTTTGTAAATTTAAGTACAACTGGATGGCTGCAATCAAGAAGAGAGAAGCAGAAATGATATTTTGTTGCAGAGGACAAAACCACTTGCTCTGTGGTAATTTGAACAGGATTCCAAGTTGTTCTCTCTCAGGAATTTTCTAAAATAGTCTCTTTTGATCCTTGGAGTAAAAGTTCAAACATATTCCAACAAAAGACACGGTCCACATAGCACAGCTAGCTTCTCACAATTAGTACCATTTCACTCCAGGATTCACTTCGGCACTCTAGAAAACTGGAACCCCAGAGGTCGGCTATATCCTATGGCTTCACAAGACAACAAGCCATATAGTCAAGAAGCAAAGGTCTCATCATGCATACAAACATGCCAAAATGAACAAAGGCCACAATATCCCAGGAGACTCACCAGTTACTGCTTACATACATGTCCAACCCCCCAAGAACATTCATGTGGACATGTCCAGGCAATCCCCACGTATTTCCTCCACAAACATGTTAAGGGTCATCTTCCACTGTTTTATTGCATGCCTCAGTCTTGACTTGAACTGAAAACGTATTTTGTCAGGCCCCTTAATGAAACATTTATCTAAGCTACTGAATAATAAACCTCTAACCAAAACTAACATTTTTCCCACGCCAAAACAGCTATCTTTCCCACAAAATAATATATGTAAGGTCTTCGCTACTTAATAAAGTGGGTAACGTCCTGGGGAATTTCCCGTACAGCTACATGAATCCCAGCAAGAAATGTAGCTAAACCTTCATGTGCCAAAAGGCTTCTTAACTAGGACAGACTCTGCTCAATGAAAATCTGGTCCACAGACAGGTAAAAAAATGTTACCCCCCAAAAGAACAAATATGTTCCAGGTGTGTGGGTAAAATAACTTCTATGGTGAATAGTCTGGTTACCACAGGGGTCATCCACACATATTTAAGAAGAATAGATAACACAGCAGCACTATGCCCCTTTTCTGCCATTTGTATCAGGAAGCGTTTGTTCTGCAGGGGTTTTGGCAGTTCCCCGCAAGGTCCGTTACTGTGAACTTATTTTCAACTCAGAAGATACAATTACCTATTGAATTCAACTCTGGCTACAAAATATATCAAACCTTAATCTTTCATAACTCAAAAATAAATAAAATACTTGGACTCTGTTTTCATATTTGTTCATTTCAGTCTAAACTATGCTTAGTCAATGAAATCAAGTCAGCTGCCATCACTGTTGAGAAATTATAAATTATGTTTTAATTAATTAAGTAGTTGATCTATGAAAGAGCACTGCTGTAATCAAACAGCTTCCTATGTAATCCCACTAGAACGCAGAGACAGTGCTGAATATAATAAATCAGAACTCCATCAACCACTTTGCATCCACTGGTTTACACGAACTGACAGCCTGTATACATAAAGTTATCTTACGGGATTAAAATCTTTCAGTGCCAGCCTAGTACTTTGAGTACTTTGATTTCTCCTTTAGACCTGAAACAGCACAGGATGCATTGAACTCAAAGGTCATGTAATTGTAAGCAGTGCACATAGAGAATAAGGACTGTTTAAGGAGGCCTCAGACACAAGAAGCCAAAGCCCATGCGCCCAAAAAGGTGGTTTTACAATGACAGATTAAATTACTCACATTGTGCCACCAATTTGTCAGCAATCACCTCATCAAGCATCTATTGTAGCATCTATTTTATTGCCTTATATATTATGTTTACCTACAAAAGGTTCATTTAAAAAGTGACTTCCATCAATTAATGTCATCCTTGGAATTCTGGGCAAACAGCTAAGGCACAAACCAATTCACAAAACATGTTCTGTGAGTAGCTGTGATTAACCCCTAAATTAGTAGTGATTTACTCTTGAAATTCTAGGAGTAGGACACCCTTACTAAAAGCAACACCTTTGTGACTCAGGCCACTTTTGTAGAGGATTAAATGTTTATTATTAAAATATATTCTTGAAAATAGAGTAATAAAATGAGTTAAACTGACAAAGGCAATGATAACAGGAAACTAATCGTTGGAAAGAATGTGGGCAATAAGATGGTCTCAGTCCATGTCATTTAAATAATTATTATTAAGAAACAGATGAAGAGATACTATTCTTCTTTATTAAATTAAGCAAACAGTGGATTATACACACCTATTTTTCGAAGGAATCTATAAATCGTTAAAAAAAGTGGAGCTCATTTACAAATGCTATACTCCTCTAACAATAAATGCCTTGCACTTCTCGCTTTTATTCAAATATCTAAATGTGTAATTTAATAAGTTATGGGTCAAAAAATGTGTTTAAGGGAGTTTAGATGGGCTTGTAAGAGAACAGGGTTTTAAAATGCTGAGATTTCTTTTATTTTGGGAAATTAATTATATTTAATTAAAATCCTTCTGTCCTCCAAAGATAGATTTCTTAGTAAAGTTTTTTTATGATGCTGTTAACTATCTTTATTTAAGTGAAGATATAAAATTGTAATTCATAATACTTGTGATGCTTCTATTTCTATCTGTTTAAAGCTAGTCTGTCAAAATAAATGTGGACTTCACTTAAGAAGCAATTTCCTTAGTTTTGCTGTGCCATACAAAGGTCTTCATGATATGTTATGTGTATTTGCACACCTGCGAGGGCATCCTGGCACTGAGCAGGTGTGTGTGACTAGCCCTGCCTACCTTGGGCTAGCTTGGTTAATTTAAAAGCCAGGTCTTCACTTTCTTGTGGAATTCAATTAGAGAGGAGGAGGCTCTAATGTGGAGTGGGAAGACCTCCACGCTTTAGGAGCAGCATATTCCCTCAAAGATTCAAGGACCTATAGGCTGAAAGCCTGAAGCTGGAGTCAAACTGGGAGGTATGGTGATAGGGGTCAACTTTCACTAAAGTTCTTGGATACATTCTTATTAAAAGATGTTTTCATGTAGACAGTATGTTGCTGAGGAAAGGACCAGATGTCAGGGAGACCAGATCCTCGGGGTCTGCGCACGTTCCCAATATGTCCACCACTAGACAACGCCAAGACTCCGATAGATAAAATCACAGAGCCTGAGAGAGTCCAAGCGGGGGAAAAGGGGATTAGGATGGGAACAGCTGGGAAGGAGACCTGTAGGAAGCAAAAGGTTAAACCACACAAAATCAATATTATACCACATTGATTTTCACTAGACTATGATTCTAAGTATTGTCATACTGTAACCATGGATAATTTAAGAAAGGACTAATAACTAGGCCTCAAGGCGTCTGGGTACCTGGGAAGGAATCAAGAATGATTAATACAACTTCTCAATGAAACTTTTCATGAAATGTTACACATTGTCTAGGATTATAAGAACCTTTATGTTTTCAGAACAAACATGGTCTTTTTACATGAGGACAAAAAGTAATCTGAACATTTCCTGGAACACAATAGGAATTGTATTAAGGACTTAATATGCACATATAATGTAACATCTTGAATTTTAACACCTAGTTTTAAATGCGGGAAATGAATTGCGCACACTGCCGATTTCAACAAGGATATGCAAATGCCATGAAATGATTGTGCACTCTACAAGCGATCTAAAAACATCAGTTTTAAATGCGGGAATGAATCGCGTGTCTTGCTGATTCGAATGCCACCATGTAAATGCCAAGAAGTGGTTGCGCACAATGATTATCAAAGTTTTAATGCAAGGAATGAATCGCACGTTTTGCCGATTCGAATGCCACCATGTAAATGCCAAGAAATGGTCACGCACAATGATTATCAAAGTTTTAATGCAAGGAATGAATCGCGCGTCTTGCCGATTCGAATGCCACCATGTAAATGCCCAAAAATGGTCGCGCACAATGATTATCAAGAGTTAAATGCAAGGAATGAATCGCGCATCTTGCCGATTCGAATGCCACTATGTAAATACCAAGAAATGGTAGCGTACAATGAGTATCAAGAGTTAAATGCACTGAATGAATCGCGCGTCTTGCCGATTCGAATGCCACCATGTAAATGCCAAGAAATGGTAGCGCACAATGAGTATCAAGAGTTAAATGCAAGGAATGAATTGCGCGTCTTGCAGATTCGAATGCCACCATGTAAATGCCAAGAAATGGCAGCGCACAATGAGTATCAAGAGTTAAATGCAAGGAATGAATTGCGCGTCTTGCCGATTCGAATGCCACTATGTAAATACCAAGAAATGGTAGCGTACAATGAGTATCAAGAGTTAAATGCACGGAATGAATCACGCGTCTTGCCGATTCAAATGCCACCATGTAAATGCCAAGAAATGGTAGCGCACAATGAGTATCAAGAGTTAAATGCAAGGAATGAATCGCGTGTCTTGCCGATTCGAATGTCAATATGCATATGTCTAGAAATGGTCGCGCACACTGTTGCCGACCTGAATCTCAAAAGTCAAATGCCAAGAATGAATCACGCTTCTTGCCGATTCGAATATCAACATGTAAATGTCAGAAACCACGAGCACATTAACACGCACAAGGTAAAATCTTCCAACATGAAAACTAGGTCCAAAGACTCAAATGCCTTCGAAAACGGGATCAGGTGCCCAGCCCGACCTCCGTCTTACCGCCCTGATCAAGGATAACCAATACAATGAAGGGCAAAGGCCTGGAAGATCAAGGTAGGCCTCCGGAACAGAAGCTCAGGAAATTGCTGCTGCTCTGCACCGGGACCTCTGAAT
Source organism: Pleurodeles waltl (assembly GCF_031143425.1). Taxonomy (NCBI): domain Eukaryota; kingdom Metazoa; phylum Chordata; class Amphibia; order Caudata; family Salamandridae; genus Pleurodeles; species Pleurodeles waltl. Next base: position 906,437,726 of record NC_090443.1, read on the forward strand.
AGTGAGCACGTGGAGCTGGGCTGGCTCTCTTATATAGAGTCTAGCCCAGCCCACAAACCACACCCAGTCATGCTGCAGAGAAAGCTTCTAGAACGCCCTGGAAAGGGACCACACCCTGACACACTCTAAAAGCCTGCAGCAATACATTGCAAATGAACAGTATTTGCAAGCACCTTGAATATAATTCTTTAGGATTAAACTCTGCAATGCAAAAGGTTAAACAACAGCATATCAACATAATGCATGAATTACGTTATCTCATAAGTGCTGGGTTTCTGCATTCCAGTCGCCCGTAGAGCACGCACTGCCCTGATGTTGACACCAGAAGATAAAGGGGCACTTCTGGGCTTGATGCCCATGGTGATCCACCAATGTCTGAGAAATTTTCAATGTGGTAAATATTTTTTGTTTAAATCTGGAGTTGAGCAACAGATTAATCTTATGTGCTATACGCGCAACCATGTAAGCTAAGTGATTAAAAATAGTGAAAAAAACTTAGCAGAGCCTAAATTCAAAAGGATTTCTGTGTAAAATTAAAAAGGTTTCTTCGTAGAAATCAAGGTTTTAAGTACATTTTTAAAACTATTAGAATCGGCATTTTCTACACAATGCAACTCTAGAAAAGTTACAGTCTTCTCTGAGCCTTCACACAAGTTAAAGAAAGAGACTGAAAAAGAGAATAGTGTACTGTCCAGCCCTACCATCCTGGAGACTTGAGCATCCTCGCCTTTCTCTGCAAAGACTCACATAACACTAAAGGATGAAGCCTTCCCTGAAATGTATATGGGGCAGAGAACTGTCCAGTTTTCACGGCACTGAATCTAACCTTTTGGGACAAACATCTTCTTTTGAGGTGCACTCACTATGAATTTCTTAAAACAGTCTTCAAATGATCATATTCTCAGGACAGTAAAGACTGTACCAAGCGTAATCATACAAAGCAGACAGATTACTGAAATGTATTCAAGTTGACTCAAATGCTGCTTACTGTCACTTTCGAACATAGGAATTTCTTTATTGTTTTACTGAAACTGTGTGCATATTACAGAGCAACCGGAAGTGGTTCAATAAATAGCATGCTTTCCTCTGTTCAGGCTAGGATTTATGGAACCTTAGGGCCTGCTAGGACTACTGCGTGACATGACAGAGGGAAGTATAAAACACACCATATTATTTTTTCACCAGGCTACTCTTTGAAATAGCACAAAGAAAATGTGGGTTTGTTAATACCTTACTACAGATAAGAGGCACATTTTCGGAAATTAAAGTTTATTTTAAAATAATTTCGCGATTAACACGAAGCTTTTTCTATTCACTGTACTACTAATTTGGGAAGAAAACAAAGGGTTTCCAGAACATATTCTGCTGCAAGCCATGCGCCCTTAGGTATGGGCAATGTAATATTATAAAACAGTAAAAAAAAAATTGAAATAAAAAGTCATTTTACTTTTCAGACGGCTGTATTTTAGCGAGCACCGTCCATTAAACTTTGAATCAGTATTATCCATACCACGTGGTTCAAAGCGATTGATGTCACAATTTTCCCAGCCACTGCACAGCTATTTGTGGGGGGTAAAACGAAACTTCGGCGTGGCCAAGAGAGACTCGAAGACATTATATTCTTGACACATTTGCAAACTACAAAAAATAAATTGTTCTTTCTGGTTGCAACCTTCCTTCCAGTCTCTATCGCCTCCCCTTTCCCACTCGTGGCGTATTATGATTTTATTTTTCATTCGTACTGTTTTGTGTTTCATTGGAATGCTTTCGTTCTTCCCTTGTACCTAGCACCCACCTGCTTTTTAATTCTCATCCTCTAATCTTCCAAGTGTTTGCTGACGTTTTTGAGAGTGGGTGGCTCGGCGGGCACGCGCAGCAAACTACTCAACTCCGACAGTTCCTGCAGACTCTTGCCCGAAAGTCGAGACTGAAAAGGCTGTAAAGTGGGCGTGGCTTAGATGTTGCACTGGCGAGGGAGCCAAAATGCTATGGGCGCGAGAATGTGAAATGCATACGCAGGTGCAAGAGGTAGAGAGCGAAAACGACTCCAAATGCTGCAGAGAAGCGTGGGCGGGGTTTTTTACTGCGACTGCGCAGTAGCTCAAAACAGTAAATTTACCGCGTGCCAGACACATGAGCGAGAGTATTTAGCAACATTTAGTTAGCCCAGGAATTTGTAATCCACCAAAACTAGGTAAATAAGACACTTAATAATATGAATTGTATGATTTAGCACATGCCGACCACCCTGTTCACCAGAGTTGGTGCAAAATGCATGATATGCTGCATAATTTGCTCAATTCTTTCTTTTTTTATAGACATATACACACTGCAAATGAATAAATAAATATAAACCCCCATTTTTGTTAAATTATCTTTCCCTTATAGGCTCTTTCCAAATGTTGCCATTTGTGTTTCTGTTGTTTGTTTAGCTGTATCATAGAATTAGGGGCCAAATGTACAAAGCATTTTCACATTGGCCATGCGGCATTTGTGACAGCAAAAATCAAAATTAAAATATACTAATCCCATTTTAGGAATAAGTAAACTGGTACTGAGTCTTTAAGTAGGATTACTACCCCATGGCAACTTGATATGCAGAATGTTGGTCTGCTCACCGAAACAGGACACCATCCCTGTGATGGCAACCTATCGCGCTGAGTTGCAGCTGTGACTTCAGTTTTTAATATTAATTAGGTTGGCCAGATTGCAATCCACTCCAATTTGTAATTTATTGAATCAGTTCATTAAATTACAAATTGTGTCCAGTAATCAGTACACTCGGCCCTTAGAGATATGTTCAACCTCAAATAGTAGGAATGTCAAATTATTTATAAATATATCAGATTCCTAAATATTCACAACAGAAAGGAGAGTGTTATCGCATCAGGGTAATTCACTTATATAGCCACAAACTAAGCCAGCGTTCATTTCATCAAGATGGCGAGTTTTTTATTCAGCCCATAGATACACAGGAGCCATAATGTAGATTCTTCAAAATACTGTTATTTTTCAATATACTTTTATTCTTCAATACCGATGAAGCTGCTGCCCGATGACATTGCTTCAAAAGACTTTGCAACTTGATGACAGCGGTCAGCACGGCTCGAGGACGACGCATCACCTGCATCGCAAAGGGGTTAATCAAAGAGGCTTCATTGACTGTGTGGATCGGAACCAACGCATTGCTTCTATCCACAGGATCAACGCCAAAGCATTGCCTCCTGAGCTCCACCCATAGAGTCTTCGACATCGATGCTTCCCCCATCCAAGGCACTTTTTCAGCAGGCCTTGCGTGAGTCCTGTAGCTGGTCTGCCCTCCATCACGGTCGGACTGAACTTTCAATTTACTCGGGTACAGTGCGACTTCAAGTAACCTCCAAGCGCTATTGACTTCTCAGCACTACTTTTTTATTAAATCTTTAAAAAAATCATATCTCAACTTCTAATTATTAGATTTTTATTGTTTTGGTCTTGTTTTACTTATAAAAATATCATCTTTTTTTCTAACCCTGTGTGCACTAATTTTGTGATGTTTTCATTGTGTTACTGTGTGAGTGTGTTCAAATACTTTACATATTGCCTCTTTAGATAAGCCTGACTGCTCTGTGCCAAGCTACCGAGCATAGGTTATCTTCTGGCATGTATCTAGCTACCGTGACTAGACTTCCTGCTTGTACAAAGTGCATACTCAGACAATCAGAAACCCCAGTTCTAACAAGCCTGGATTGCAGAGCTGGGTCAATTTCAGATAAATTCCGCCTATTTCCAATATTGATAACATTAAATTTAATGGGCACTTAGAATCAGGTCTGCATACCCCACTGCACACATTTTAGCCAACCAAATAGTAAGCTAATGCACAAATTAGTTATGATGAAGCAATTGTGAAAAGAACAATGAGAAGTATGTATAGCACTAAGAGATGTGCATCTAACTATTGCAGTTAAAACAAATCAGTGACAGACTAATATATGGCATATTTGTTTGTATTTATTTTGGGGTCTGAGAAGATTTACCAATGCATGACTGTATTAAGAATTAAATGTTAACTACCCTTACAAGTCTTCATAATTTTTGTCCCTGACAGGGCATTGAACCCTGCTTCATACATTTACCTTTGAATGACAATTTTGCACTGAAAAGTATAAGCATTAGGAATCTGTGTAATTTACTATTGCTTTTGCTCCCTGTGCTCACTTGAATAGTTAGAGAAAAAAAAAGCAGAGTAGTAGAAAGGCTTGCCCTGACTGCACCCTGGTTAGTATATATATCTTGGAGTCATAGCGCTACACCTTCAACAAGTCTCTGACCTCACCTTCTCACTGAACACTCTCAACAAAGGAGGGAGCACTATCAAATCACAATGGTTTAAAGAAACAAGAGCAACCCAAATGCCCATGTGAATATGGGGATCAGGTTTAAACTTGTATCAGGGGTTCACATGGAACTAATTTAGAGATATACTACAATAAGAAAGGAAAATCCTGTATTGAATCAATAAAGATTAGAAATTTCTTAGTTTGACAGAAATATTCAGTTTTGAGTAACACTCAACATGAATAATTTGAACAGTTAACCAGTATCAATTCAATTTGATTGAATTTAATTTACTTCCAAAAATCAAATCAAAATGTTATACTACAAATAAATAACCACAGTCAAGTGAATGGTGAATGAGTTATTCAAAAGAACCCAAAGTGAGAAAAACTATAACCAAACAAATTAAAAGAAGTGACAATATGTGATTCAAACTCTATATTGGTATACATCAAAAGATAGCAAATAGTGTTATGTACAAATAATACTGCCAGGGGAATGCTGGTATGTTCGTAAGATGTTAGGTCTGTCTTTAGATGGTGTTGATAGCGTTTCAACCCTGTGCCAGATATAAGGGTCTCATCAGGACTAGGAATAACGTAGGGAGTGTTCTGGACGATGAGGAGTGTGGAGGGGTCATTGTAAATTAAGATTCTGTGGTGTGTTTACTTCGATTTGGTTGTTTGGTTTTGAAGGATGTGAGTAGTATATGTGGTAGAGAAAAACAATCAGTGGCAAATGAGCAGATAACAAGGGAATGCAATAGATTTTACAAGTGGGATGGTAGATTGATTTGACGCGTATACAATGTGGGGGGGCAATAAGTATGATAATAAGTTAGATACATGAGATTTTCTACACTTGATAGCTGAAGGGGGACTTGGATACTTGATGATTTCAATCATGGGAATGATGCAAATCATGTATTCTCTTCTTCTTCTTCTAGGATGGCTTACTGGTGACCATTAATTGTGCAGTGGTGGTGACAGGTTCCTGCACATTTGCGTAAAAGGTAGTTTGTGAAGAATAACAGAATTAGCAATATACTGTTATTTCTTGTAAGTAATGTTTACCTTTGTAGTTCTAGTTGTTATATATATTCCACTGGGCATTGCTAGAGTATCGTTATAGGTTATACTGAATGAGCTATCATTGAATTATGTATTGATGTTTTGGGATAGAATAGTGTAACTTTCACAAGCTTCCAAAAGAATGTTCGATAGATAGCACAATTCATGTACACATGTATATAACTGATGCAAAACATTGGATTGGGATTAAGTGAGCTGCAGTGCTCTGGCGTATGATCATATAACTGGTTTGCAGCTCCCGAAATGGATTGGGTCTTTCCGATTATTGATGCCATCAGTACTGTTATCTACATTTTGGAGTCAACATATTGTTAATAAATTCATAGAAGACTTGAATATTACCATTTCATTTTTTGGGCAACTGGATCAACATTCATGAAGATGGAGTAAAATGGATGAAAATGTGTAAAATTATACTTTTTCTGAAATAAAATAGCCCACGAGCTGACACTTAGGCTGTGCACCCTGGCACTGGGGTACCATTTGGGCACCAGTTTCGTTGAGGCAATATTCACATACATGGGAACAGCATGTACCAAGAGCTGCAGGCCAAAACCTTTCCTTGAGAGCGTTTACTGAAAAATGTAAAGATGTAAAAAACTGTGATGAACCAGAGGTGTGCATTCTAATATTTATGTGCACCCCATAATTAGCACAATACATTGAGGCCCTCATTAGGAGTCTGGCAGGTGGAAAAGGCCACCTGCCAAACTCCCGCAAGTCAGGACACCCTCAGTGCAGTCTCCTTCCCGCTGGCCATATGAAGAGTTTGCCGATGGGCCAGTGGGTGAAAAAACAGTTTCTGCCCGCTGGCCCAATGGGAAACGCACAACATTGACGCCGGCTCATAATACTGCCGGCGGCAATGCTGTTGTGCGTCGGGTGCACTAGCACCAGTTGCACAAATCACTGTCTGCAAAGCAGGCACTGGTTTGTGTGATGGGGCTGACCTGGGGGGCCCCCACACTGCCCATGCCAAGTGCATGGTTAGTGAGGGGCCCCCAGCACCCCATCCTTGCCAGAATATACATGGCGGTGAAACTTCCGGCAGAGAGAGGGGTTGTAATCCCGAGGGCAGTGCTGCCTGCAACGCTGCCCTGGCGGATTGGGACCACGGGGCCCCCAGGCCATCTGGTGGCTGAAAAGTGGCAGTGCTGGTGGTCCGACCGTGACGCTTTCGCCACAGTCGTAATGTTGCGGTCAGACCGCTGCTTTGGCGGCGGTCCGACCGCAAGAGTCATAATGAGGCCCTGAATGTTTAATGTTCCCATCTGTTATACTGTTGCAGATTATTTTAGTTTAAAATTTAGGTCAATTTCATTGCACCACAGATTGTTTCCATAAGAGTTTACACAGTGAGGGTATGGTAAGAAACAGTTTTCCTCTTGTTGGTACTTTCACAAGCTTCCAGAAAATGCAATACATGGCACATTTCATGTACACATGTATATGACTGATGCCAGACGTTTAACTGGGATTAATTTAGATACTGTGCTCATGCGTATGATCATCAAGCTGGTTTGCAGCTATGGCATGAGTTTCATCTGGTGACTTTGGGGCACTAGAATATTTAGTTTGTTTCTTTTTCATTTATAGTGTACTTTTGAGGCACGTGAAATTAATTACTGTCAGGGCATTCACAGGCACACGTCGTATGATGTTTAGTTAACAAGATTCGTGATGGGGGAATGCAACGGCAGCTAAACCTTTCTCACCAAAGCGCTTTTACAAGTGACCTAGTGAGTACACTGGTTTCCCAGACTAGATGATTTTGTTTTTATGGCACATTCATGGGAAGTTAATTAACCTCTTATTTTGGTCAGTGACAAGTCTCACGAAAGATCTTTCATTTATGTATTGTCACATTTCATCCAAACTGGGTCGTTTTGGGGTAAGCTTTAGGCTTAAGTCACTTGCGTGCAGTTTACTAGGGATCCATATTTCTTGGTTTATGGTTTATTAGTTTACTATTTTATTTTGGTTCTCCTTTTGTTTTGTTCTTTAAAAACCGTAGAGGATGATACACTGTGTTTGTTGAGGGGGAGCTCGTTAGTGATAATATGTTATATTTTGAACATCTGAATGAAAATGTTTTTGTATATTTGCGTTCACCATGTGTTGGAAATGTCAACTGATGTTTATTCTGAACGGACTTTTTCACATTTCTGTTTTGCAGTTACCCCTGAAGAAGGGATTTGTCCCAAAATGCATTGAGTCTTTACAATTATGGACATCATCAGTACTGTTATCTGCATTTTGCAGTCATCACATTGCTAATACATTCATAGAAGATTTGAATATTACAGTTTCATTTTTTGGGCAAGATGTATAAAACTGTTATGAACCAGAGGCGTGCATTCTAATATTCATGTGTCAAAAATAAACCTTTGGCCATGCCCAAACCATCCTTTGTAACACATATAAGTAACCACTAAGGTAGGCACTGGACAGCCCCGAAGGCAGGGTGCAGTGTATTTAGAAAGTTGGACAAGTATATTTAAGTTTTGCATATCCTGGTAGTGAAAAACTCTTACATTTGTTTTCACTACTGCAAAGCCTATCTCTCCCATAGGATATTATTGAAGTTGCCTTATTACATTTTATAAGTGTAATTTCAAAATAGGAAGAGATAATCAGTTCATATTTGGTGTCTTTGGAATGGAGATGAAAAGCCCCATTTAAATGGTGCAATCAGGTTTTTAATCACAATTTGTGAAATGCCACTTTTAGAAAGTTGCCATTTTCTGCCCTTAGCCCTTCTGTGCTTATAGCCTGGCCTTGGTCACAAGACTGGGTGTGACTGAGAGATTCTGTGAATTCCTCCCAGGCAGTTCACACAATAAAGGGATTAGATGTGCCTGAGTGGGCCATCTGCTGGCAGGACGGGGGCGGTGGAGCTGAGCACAGTCCCACTTACACCTGAATAGCCTGTGCTCTGCTTTCCACAAAGGGCATAACAGCCCTGCATTGTCACTTCAGCCAACTTGGAGCCAGGGCAAGGGAAGCACGAAATTCCTTACACTGTCTGGAAGCTCCTCCCACCTTCCAGCATCACGGTATAAAAGAAGGAATTCATACACCAACTCCTCAGTACACTTCTGGACCCATGGATGCTCTGCCAGAAAGAAGGAATGCTGTGCCACTACAAGGATTGCCACTCTCCTGGACTGCTGCTATGAAGGAACTGCTGCAGTGCTGTGCTGACCTACTGCCCTCTTGCCTTGGGAATAAGAACTGCACCTGCAACTTCATCCTGAACCTAGGACCCCAGAAGGCCTCAAAGGGCCAGTCTGGTGGCCTCCTGATCTGAGCCCCAGGGACATAAAAGGCTCCCTAACCAGCTCCCTCCTGCATCTAGCTGCAGCAAGTTCCTGACTCCCAAGTGGTGCCTCTCATGTCTTTTGTGTGAGTCTTGGGCTCTTGGGGACCGTGAACGTGCCAGTTTGCACCAGAACTGTGCCACTGGCACAAAAATATAAAAACACTAATAATAAATATGGCCTGCCTTCACACAAAGGGCATAAAAGCCCTGCATTGTCACTTCAGCCAACTTTGAACCAGGGCAGGTGAAGCAGGAAATTCCATACACTATCTAGAAGCTTCTCCCACCTTCCAGCATCAGGGTATAAAAGAAGGAATTCATACACCGACTCTTCAGTACACTTCTGGGCCTGTGAATACTCTGCCAGAAGGAAGAACTGCTGTGCCACTACAAGGACTGCCACTCTCATGGACTGTTGTTCTAAAGGAACTGTTGCCCTGCTGTCCTGACCTACTGCCCTCTTGCTTGGGGAAGAACTAATGCACCTGCAACTTCATGTTGAACGCAGGACCCCAGAGTGACTCAAAGGTCTAGTCTACTGGCCTCCTGATCTGAGCCGCAGGGCCATAAAAAGCTCCCTAACCACCTCCCTCCACCATGCCGCTGCAGAAAGTTCCTGACTCCCAAGTGGTGCCCCTAATGGCCTGGACCCTTGGTGTGGCTCATGGGCTCTTGAGGACCGCAAATGGGCCTGTTTTCACCATAACTGGACCACTGGCACCAAAAGTCAGTGCCAGCCTGTCAATTTGCACAGTAAGCATCAATCACCAATGGAGGTCGGGCAACATGAAGCACCAGCTCGGTCGTGATGCTCATCCTGCTCTTCGCGCTATGCTGATCACCTCCCACGATGCTCTCCTTGCTATCCGCGACCCTCTCCAATGCGAACAGGGCTCAGCACAAAAACTTGAGAAGGTAAATCTTGAGCGGGATTAATCTGGGACTGTATCTCACTTGCGTTTCATTGCAATCGGCCTGAACTTGACCCAATTCAGCGGGACCATTTAGCCATGGTTGGATCATTCTGCTTTCAGGCACTATTTTTCAGAATTTTTAGAAATTCATAACTCCAGTTCTACTGATTAGATTTTGTTGTCTTTATCTTGTTTTATTTATTCAATTAAGATCTATTTTTTAACCTGGTGTGGGACCTTTTTGTGTGTTGGTTCACTGTGTGACTATTTGAAGTGTTGTACAAATACTTTGCACACTGCCTCTTAGTTAAGATTGACTGCTCTGTGCCTAGCTACCAGGGGGCTGAACACAAGTTAATTTGGGGTTTCTTGTGCCTTACCCTGATAAGGATTGTGGTTGCTGCTCGACCAAGGCTTACACCCCAGTCAACTAGTAACCCAATTTCTAACAACCACCAACCTGTTTTCCTGCAAAATCCCAAGTGTTTGATTAAGAATGAAATTAATGAAATTAAGAATGGCATCATGATCTTCTTTAATGCTGCAAAAATCAAACCTCATCCTGGAATGCATCCTGGAATGCAGCTACCCCCTTTATTCCTCTGAACAACTGATACATAATCCTCTGAAATACTGATGCAGCTGAGGCTAGCCCAAACAGCATTATACATTATTAGATTGTACCAATTGGTGAAAAAAAGCAGTGTGGTGTCTAGATTTTGGCTCTAGGACCACTTGATGGTATGAAAAAGCTAGGCCCAACTGGCTAAAGCACTTCCCACCTGACACTAAAGCCAACAAATCTGACATTTTTGGGACAAGATGTGACTCTACCCAAATTGCCTTATTAAGGCTCCTTATATCTATGTAAACCCCCAAATCTCCATTGCATTTAAGAGCCAAAGGTGTCAACCAAAGATAGATTCAATTGGTTCTATAACTCCTTTGTCATACAACCCCATCAACTCTTTTTCTAAATCCTCCCTTAATGAAAATAGCACACTGTGCAGTTTGAGTTTAAGGGGAATTTATCCCTCTTTGACTTTGATTCTATGCTGAAACCCCTTAACTGTACTCAAACTCTAGAAGAAGACAGAAGGGAATTTGGCCTTACCATCTTCCACAAAACTGTCCCTCATTACTGACACCTGGGTCCAGATTTAAGAAGCACTAGCGCCACATTAGCATCATTTTTTTAAAGCTACTTTGTAACCCTTTGCGCCACATTATGCATGCGCCATGCTTAATGTATACAAAGGGGGCGTTCCTCTGTTAGGGGGACCGCAAACATGTCGTAGTGGAATCTAAAAGATTCCACTGCTTCTTTTTATGTGGCTACTTTTAATGGCTACTCAGAGCAGGTGTTAAAACGGGTAACACCATTGGTTAAACTGGGCCCCTATGTACTGTTCAGGGTTCGAACCAAAATTTTGGTGCTAACCCTGAACAGTACATCAATAGCGTCAAAAATGTTTACACGGAGGAGAGGCCAACCAACATGGCCGATCGGACGTGAGCTCCGTCGGCTCCGTCTGATTTCCCCTAGGCCCGATGCAGTGAGGCGGTGGGGAGGCGTTGACGGGCCTCCCCCGACTCGGGAGCCGGCCACGAACCCCCAGGAGAGGCAGAACCCGGCGGGATTGCTGGTGGAGAGGGGTGCGACGCCCGGTGGGGTTTTGCGCACGGGCGCGGATCCAGTGGTGAGGCGCAGCCTTGCGGCCCCGTGCTGGACGAGCGGGAGCCGGCTGGAGACGGAGAGGGGCCGGTGCCCCGAGATGGCGGACTGACGGCGCGGGACCCGGGGACGGGGGCAGAGTGGCACCCCCGACGCCAGAGCCGCGGATGAGCGGCGGTGGGCCGCGCTGAGAGGACCACACCCAGCCGCGGTAATGGCAAGGTGAGAGAGGGGAAGGCCTTCCCTTCTGCCTGCTGAATGGCGCGGTCGGGAGAGGCCCAGTTTGCAATGCGCGGATGGAACATGTGGGGGCCCCCCACCCACTAGAAGTTATAAAGCAACAACGGGACGGTTCCCCCCGATGGGTGAAGGCAACGAGCACCAGAAATATTCTCCTGAGCTGGGATGGCGAAGTTGGGCACTTTTGGGGTCAGAGGAGGATGTTGGAGGCCATTTTGAGAGGCACAGAGTGGTAGAACCTCCTTTACAGGAGACTCAGAGAAAGTAGAGATTGCAGAGACGAATGCAGGCCCCGACTGGCAGGTCACTATCACTGGGGGCGAGCCCACAATGGGGGGAGAGAACCCACTGAGGGGAGAGGACATAGCTGCGTGACAGAGGAGAGGGAGACATCCCTACCCCCCATCCCAAGAAGTGTGGCGCGACGGAAGGGCGAGGACCCAGAGGGGGCCCCTGCAGTGAAGGAGTGTAAAGCTGAGAAGAGGGTGAGCCTCCAGTTTTAGCACCGGGGCTTGGCCCTTAACAGTTTCATATGCCACGACATAAAATCCAGGCCAATCGGGTCTCCAGCTATTTCACGCTGGCTAGAGTGGAGAGTGCTGACCAGACACAGGGTGAGGAGATGGCGCTTACAAAGGAGGACCTCCTGTCCTCTCTTCGTGCCTTTAAAACCGAGTTGCATGAAGAGCTCACAACAGATATCAGAGCGACACTAGAGGCCTTCCAGACGGATGTCAATGGGAAGCTTGCCGCCCTTCAAACAGATGTGAATTCAGTGGAAACACACTTGCAGAACTTACAACAGAAAGTGACCCCGGTGGAGACTGAGCTCACAAATGTTAAAGCGCAATTACACCTCACCACAAATGAAGTGTGAGGACTTGGAAAATCGCACACGCCGAGATAACATACGGGTGAGAGGCCTGGAGGAGGGAGCAGAGGGGCTTGACCTAGTGGCCTTTGTGGTGGGGCTGTTTTCCTCACTTCTGGGAGAGGATCAAGCGGCGGTACAAGTGGAACGAGTGCACCGTGTGGGCAGAAAAGTCTCGGGCGACGGGAGGAGACCGAGAGATGTTCTGGCTAAATTAAACTCATTTAAAGTGAAGGAACGGATACTTCTAAGGGTGAGACAACAGGACCTCATCTCCTTCCAGGGTGCGCAATGCTCACTCTTCCAGGAAATAGCGCCAGCAACTCTAGCTCGTCGACAACAGTTCCGACCAGTGATGGAGGCGCTGAGAGAGAAGAAGATAAAATATCGATGGACCTTCCCCTTTGGCGTAGCGTTTGAACGCTATAATAAAGCCTGCCATTTCTCTATGGTGGAGGCGGCAGCTGGCGTATTGGGTCTAGAGACTAGAGAGGGGTGCTACCGACTTTGAGGCGGGAGGGGGGCAAGGAGGAGATGCCCCTCCCGCGTTGGCGGACCAATGGAAACAACAGAGAAGAGATAGAAAGACCCCTAGAAAATGAAGCCATGCGGCAATCTGGCACCGAGGAGGGTCTAATCATTTCTTGACTCGGGTGGGGGGCGGCCCCGGTGGGGGTTCCAGAAGTACTGTAGAGACGGGGGAGGTTCCCCCCTCTCGACCGGAGGGGGTGGAGCTGGTCTGCTCGTTCCGGATCCCGGTGTCGCTCGCTACTTGAGCATACTCTATCTTTGCTGGCCAGCGGGGGTCCGGGCCCCTGCCTTTGCGCTGCCCGTTGGCGTGTTCGGGCCTGGGGGGAGAGATGAGACGGAACTGGATCCCGTCCATGACATGAAGACTGTAAGACACTTGGCGGTTGTGTGCTGCCAAGAACATGTTTGTATTTCTTTTAGGAAATGTTTTTTCAAGTTGTTTAATGTTTACCATCCGTGTCACTATGCAAAGAGTCAGGGGAAAGTGTCACAGCTGATTGAGTATTCCCAGAGAGGGAGGGTGGGAAACACGATGAGGGACACTGGAGATACTACTGGGGGCCTGGGTGAGAACATTGAGGGGACACAGAGATAATGCTGGAACTACTTTCATGGAATGTGAAGGGCCTCAACTCCCCCAATAAACGGTCTCAATTGAAAAAATACCTTGTGGATCATTGGTATAATATAGTGGCCCTACAAGAAACACATTTGAAGAGGGGGGAGAGACACCGCCTTCGTCACAAACACTATTCTCAAATTGCCCTAGCCTCAGCTCCCACAAAACACTGTGGGGTGGCGTTACTATTTAGCAAATCAGTCCACATCAAGGAAACAGGGTCCAAGAAAGATAAGGAGGGACGATTTCTGATGTTGAAGGGCTGCCTGGATGGGAAAATGTGTACGATAGCTACTGTCTATGCTCCTAACAGTGGTCAAACCCAATTTCTGTTACAGTTCTTGAGCGAGCTAGAGGGCTTTGCAGAGGGTGAAGCTGTCCTGATGGGAGACTTCAACCTGGTTTGGGACTCAACACTAGACACAACGCACCCACAGAGATCACAAACGAATGCCTTTGCCAAATCAGTGAAATCCTCCTTTCGCCGTTTGGGGTTGTTTGATTCCTGGCGGGCCCTGAAGCCCCTGGAAAGGGATTACACCTTCTTCTCACATACTCACCGTTCATACTCACGGATTGACTATGTATTTTTGAGCAAACCACTGAGACAGATCCTTACGACTGTAACTATTAATCCAATTGTCATATCAGACCACGCTACGGTGGTGGTAGGTTTAAATTGGTCACTAGCACGCAAGCCATCCAAGAGCTGGTAATTTCCAGGGGTGATTACCCGGGACGCAACATGCTGCAAGGATTTGCGACTAGCGATTAGGGAATATTTCCAACATAATGGGACGGGTGATACTGACCCTCATATCCTCTGGGATGCCTTTAAAGCCGTTATAAGAGGCAAATGCATTGCGCTCGCCGCTGCCATGCACAGATTAAAGATTAAAGACCAACTACTTTTGGAAAGCGAACTTAGGGTGGCTGAACGCGAACATAAATCATCCCCGTCTTGGCAAGCTCAAAGGAAGGTGGCGACCCTCAAAGGTAAGCTACAGGCTACCTATACAAATAGGGCAGACATGACCCTGTTGAGATTACGGAAAGCCCATTACGACAAGGGCAATAAGATAGGCACCCACTTAGCAAGACAGCTGCGAGTCCAACAGGCTCGCGACTACATTGAGCAGGTAAAAGATAAGCACGGGGAACACTTCACTTTCAAGGGAAACGCGAAGGCATTTAGACGATTTTATGAGCGTCTCTATCAATCAGACCACCCCCACGCCCAAGAGTCTTATTTGCTCTCAGTCCACCTACCGCAGGTATCCCAGGAGACGAATGACATGCTAGAGGTACCCTTTACAGCGGAGGAAGTACAGGCGGCCATTGATGCCCTTCCCCTGCATAAGGCTCCGGGCCCTGATGGTTTTACAGCCCTTTTTTATAAGACCTTTGGGGCAGAACTAGCGGGTCAACTCGCGTTACTGGTTAGTTATATACGGGGAAAGGCGCGGTGTCCACATCCATGGGGGAGGCCCTGATAACTCTCATACCCAAGGACAGAAAAGACCCTCAACTCTGTGCCTCATTCAGGCCCATTGCCCTGTTAAACCTAGATGACAAATTATACTCTAAAATCCTGGCGCAGAGACTGGAGGATGTGATGCCAGAGCTGATACATCCAGACCAGTCTGGCCTTATTAAAGGTCGCCAGACTCATGACAACTGAAGGCGTGTCATACACTTAATGGAAAAGGTACACAAGAAAAAGGTCCCGGCACTCCTATTGGCTTTAGACGCTGAGAAGGCGTTTGACCGGGTTGAGTGGTCTTTCCTAATAGCAACCATGAGGCAGTTTGGGTTTGGGGAACAATTTATTTCCATGGTGATGAGCAACTATGCCTGCCCCACATCTCGCGTTTCGGTCAATGGGGTAACTTCTGAATTTTTTTATCTATCTCGAGGCACGAGGCAGGGATGCCTCCTTTCCCCTCTGCTCTTTGCGCTCAGTGTCGAGCCTTTGGCGGTGTGGGTGAGGGGATGCCCGGAGTTCCCAGGCATTACATTTGGTGCAGACTCACATAAAATTTCCCTATTTGCAGACAACATTTTATTATTTGTCACTGAGCCCAGCACATCCCTTTCAGCCATACAAGAAGAACTGACACAGTTTGAACAAGTTGCGGGGCTCAAGGTAAACACGGGGAAATCCTATCTCCTCAATCTGACACTGCCCGCGGGTGTGATGACACAGATAGCCTCCCTGACCCCATTTGCTTGGGCCAAGAAAGATATTACCTACTTAGGCATTCGAATTGTTCCCCAGGTGGCTGATTTGTTTAGAGCTAACTACCCCCCTCTGATTAGGTCTCTACGAGAGGACTTCATGGGGTGGTCCCCGTTATGGATATCCTGGCTAGGGTGCATCAATAGTATTAAAATGACGGTGCTTCCCCGATTACTATACCTCTTTCTGAGCCTCCCCGTTGAGATCCCGCCTGATTTCTTTGTGGAGATTTGAACGCTTTTCATGAAATTTATTTGGCAGGGTACAAGAGCTAGGGTTTCATACAGGGTACTGACGCGCCCCAGAGAGAGGGGAGGGTTGGCGCTCCCGGATCTCCTGCTATATTATAGAGCAGCACAACTGCGAGTCTTAGCTGAGTCGTCCCTGCGAGAGTCGGATAAGATTTGGCTGCACATGGACAGAGCAGTGACAGGCAAGACCTTGTGGGATATCCCATGGAAGCCCAAGGGGGCACGACCACCAAACGCATACCTTAGCACACCAACCACCACTACCCTAAAAGTGTGGGACAAAGTAACTAAACTCTATGGACTTACGTCCTTCCCCTCGCCTCACACCCCTATTCACCTTAACAAAGCATTCCCACCAGGGGAACTTCCGGGACCCTTTGATCGATGGAGAGAAGGGGGCTGCTTATGCATTGCAGATCTATACCATGGAAACCAACTTAGGACCTTCAGTAATTGTTGTAGGGGCTTCCAACTCCCACAATACGAACATTACCATTATACACAGTTAGTGCATTGGGTCACACAGCCACATATAAAGGAAGCAGCTATGAGGGATCTTCTACCAGTAGAAATATTTGTACAAATTGGAGGAGCGACAAAGGGCAGTATCTCTACGCTATACTCTATATTAACTACGGCACAAACTGCGCCGACCCCTCGACACATCCCCTTTTGGGAGCAAGTCCTGGGTACCTCGGTGGAGGAGGAACAATGGTGCTATCTTTATCACGATATACCCATGCACAACTGCTCCATGGCAGCTAGAGAGGCTCACTACAAACTACTCTGTAATTGGTACCTGTATCCTGAGAAACTTAAGAAACTTTATCCCCAGGTGTCAGATAGATGTTGGAGGGGCTGTGGCATGTTGGGAGACTTTAAACTCATATGGTGGGACTGCCCAATGATCCGCCCCTATTGGAATGAAATTCTCTCTCATTTGAAAGAGATGCTGGGATATCCCATTCCGATCATGATGGAGCATGCCCTCTTGGGCCTTCGAGCCCAAGAACTACAGCACCAAACATACGGGGACCGGGATATCATGTGGCTGGCTTTAGGGGCGGCGAAGACAACCCTAGCTTCCTTCTGGAAAAAAGCGGACCCGCCTCCTATAACTTGGTGGCTCATGCGGTTATGAAAAAGCCTCGCCATGGAGCGTTTGGTTGATAAAGGGGAGGGTACACTCAGACATTTTGATTACATATGGGATCCCCTAGTACGGTTTCTTTCCAGGGCACTTCCCCTCACGACTTGTAGCCCTAGACTAAGGGACTTGCACCTCTTCCATATTTAGAAACTGGAGTCTGAGACGGGGGAAGACTGGAGAGGACCCCCCGTAGGCCCAGGGAGGGGGACCCGCAAACACTGACTTCTCTTAGCTACTCTTGACAGGACCAGGGATGGATGGTTTGTTGTATGTTAACTTGTTTACTGGTATTTGTTTTACACTGTTTCACTTACGGTACATGCTGGCTACGCTTACAACCTTGCATGATGTTAAGTTTCCCTTATATATATATTTTCAAAAATCTTCCCACTCCTAAAAACTAAAATGTCTTTGAAAAAACTAGATAATTTGATTCTCTTTCCTTTGTACGATAAAGAAGCATGATCTGGGGGCTCCAAAACCCTACCCGACCACTTCTCATCAAACAACTCCTGATTAATCATTGGTATTCTGGCACCAGGATCCACCAAAACTTTTATGTTCTGTCATCAGCCAAACCTTCAATATATGGATCAACTCAGTAAGCTGGGTCACTTGTGAAGAAATCTTCCTCCCTGATAACTAAAACCTAGGGCCCGATGTATGATGCGATTTTGCGGTTGCAAAAGCAAATTTCACCTTTTGGGACCGCAAAATGGCCTTTTCCAACATACCATCCCTATTTTGTGAGCCGGCATGCAAATATTGACTCGCATAATAGGGATTGGCGCAATTAGGAAGGGACTTTCCAAAGGTGTGATTGTTTTGTGGCCACAATTGCGGTTGCAAAACAATCACTGCTATCACCAATTTAAATTGGTGGTAATGCATTTGCAAATGGGAAGGGGCTCCCAGGGGACACCTTCCCCTTTGTGAATGGAAGCGAAAATATTTTTTAGCGCAGGTAGTAGGCCCATGGACCACTGCCTACTCTGAAAACAATAAAAAGAAAACTTTAAATTTTTCTGTTTGAAATGCATCCCATTTTCCTTTAAGGAAAACAGGCTGCATTTAAAAAAAACAAAAATGCTTTATTTAAAAAAACAGTGAAAGAAATAGTGGTCTGCTGTCTCCAGCAGGCCACCATCCCAGTGAGTGTGGCCATTCCCAGTGGGGTCGCAGATTGTGACCTATCTCTTGAATATTTATGAGTTAGGTCATTTGCCACCCCATTGTGAATAGCAAACGGTGTGGTTGACACTGTTGTACATTCCAGATTGCCACTCCCACAAAGTCACAATCTGAAATAGTTGTACATCGGGTCCCGTATCTTTAAGATCCTTGTGAATATTATTGAACCGGTTGTGAGCAAATTCACCAGGACACTGCTTTCCCCCTTTGATCTGAGTGGAATTGCCACACCTGAAAGAAAAATTTGTTTGGTTAAAAACATTTCTAGTCACTTTGAAAGACTCTTTAGTAAATCTAACTTCCTTAGCATTACAGTTTTCCTTCTGTCACACGCACTAACTACATCAGAATTTTTCTCCTTGGCTTGATTTAATGTTGACAGATATGTCGTCCACCAAAATTAAAATCCCAGTATTTCCTAACTGCTTTATATTTCGGCAGATGCGAAATTCGTCACCATTGTGATAGAGTAACCTGTCCGCTGAAATCTAAAACAAGCCCCTTGGCTGAATGATATTTTAATACTTTTAGCTTTATGCAATGTTTCTTCCAACGTCGGATTCCCTAAGGATAACAATTTTTGTTGAATAAACATATTAGTACAATGACCAACAAACTGGTCACAAACTAACTGGTCTGTGAAAGTTCAAAATTGCACTCAGCAAAATGTCTCCTGAGTACTGACACATAAATATCCAATTTTGTGCCCATAAGTTGCCTTCTCATAAACAATTTGTGATGTAACGCAACCAGACTAGGTTGCATTTTAAATCTCACTTCCCATTTCTTAACAGCTTCCTTGACTTCATCATTTACTCTTTCCACATTAGGTAAGTGTTTGTAAGTTGCACGATCTTCAAAACCCAAAGAATGTAATTAAAGATTTTTTTTTGCTTTCTGGTCTGAATCTGGATGCGGCAATAGCACCAAGTTATGTTTGAAAATCGGCAAACCATTTCTTCTAACATGTGTGAGGGTTCCCAGGTGAATCTAAAAAAGGTGGTCATTTAATAGATTACATTGTCAAATGCAAACAGAAAGTGTGCATATGACAGTACACAAGCACTCCAGTCCCTTCAATGATACTGTGGGAGGATGGCCCTTTATGTAGTGTGTAGAGCCAGGTACACTGTGCAGGGGGTCCAGGCAACCACATGTTGGTTTACAGGGGTTATAACTAGATCACCTAATGCTCTAATTTTCAAGGTAGCTTGCTCAAGCAGTTAGGCCAATCTTGGAGAAGTGCAAAGCATTTGTTCTACTCACAGCATCAACCCTGCAACTCACACACTCAAATGAATAACTTGAGACCAATTTGTAGAAATACTTGAAGTTTTATATACATTTTAAGACCAAGATCATCAGAATTGGGTAAGTACTTTTCGAAATATGAATTTTTGAAGTTTAATAAAAATAGTCTTTTTATGCTTAATTACACACATAGGATTTAATGGAGGATCACCTTTAAAAATACATATAAAATCGCACAGTTGGTTTACCAGCTTCTTCTTTTGCAAGTTGAGTGAGGTCATTGGTGGGAATATGGTGCCAGCTGGAGAAGTTCTGGCGGGAGCAGCAGAAGAAGGTCTCTGGAGCCGATGCAGGGCCACTGCGGGAGACCACTTGGAAAAGAACTCCACAGGTAGGTTTATAGATGGTTCCTTGGGGTCCCTTTGGAGTGTCAAGGTCGCAAGGGTTGGGGTACACTTAGGGCACAGCAGGTTCTCCGATGCAGGGCACAGGGTGGCTGGGTGTAGAGCGAATCGGTGAGCGAGGAGCTGTGCGTAAGGATGCCCTCAGGAGCAGGAGATAAGTTGGTTCAAGGGTCATTTGCAGGGCAACGGAGGAATACTGCCTAGAGGTCCAGGGTGTTTCTGATGTCCCTTGACTGTGGCTTCCCCCTGGTCCTTTTGCAACTCAGGGCGGACTGTTTTTCTGGATGTCCGATGTTAGCTTACACTACCCAGGGTATTGGCATGGTTTGGCCGCTGGTGGGTGCAGTGCCACCAAATTTAGCATACTGGCAAGGTTTATCCTCGCAGTCATCAGTGTTTAGTGTGGTCTAGCTGCGGCATCCAGTTCAGGAGTTAGCAGCTGGTCAGTAAAGTGACCCTCACTGGCTTGTTAGTGTCTTGCAGTTTTAGAGTGGTACCTCCAATCTGGAGGGAGTTCTCTGTAATTTGCAAAGCCTGGAGGTCCTCTGGGGTTTTTGTGGAGTTGTCCAGTTGCTTAGCAGCTCCTGTGTCATGATTGTGTGGTCCTGGGTGCATCAGGCAGGGTTTGATGCCTTTTCTTTGATGCAGCAGGTCCACAGTTCTTGTGCTTCAGATCTTGTTGTTGCTGGTCTTCTTTTGCTTGTCAAATACTGTATTTAGTGTTTTTTTTAGGGGGAACCTGATAGTGACCAAGGAGTCATTTACCTTAGGGTGGCCACACCCACTAGGTGACCATTTCCAGTGGGGAGGGGTCACTTCCCTATATCTGATTGGCTATTTGCCTTCCATCCAGGATAGAGGAAAATGAAATGGAGTGTCCACCTTGCAGGCAACACCTTAGAGGTGGTGCATGTCAGGTGGGGCCACTCCTCCTACCCTTTCTGTATTTTCCCACTGTTGCTCCCGCCAAAAGTGGGGGTTTACAACAGGGGCAGCCATCTAGTGCTAGCAGCAGGCCTAGGGGTTAAGTTTCAAAGGTGGTAACCCCTTTGAAGCTAGCCCCCAGGGCAGGGCATATTTCTGATGGAGCACTACCACCCAGGAAGGGCTTTGTTCTGCAACCCAGAGAGAAGTTCCTCTAACCTCAAGGTTGTAGATTGGATGTCTGGTGGTTGTAGGCTGGATAGATCCAGTCAGAAACCATGCCAGATTAGTTAGCTTTTGCAGGGGGCACCTCTAAGGTGATCCCTGGGTACATTTAATATTAAATACAATACTGGCACTAGTTTGTATTTATCATCTGAGTTGTTTGATACCAAACAAACCAGGGCTTAGAGTGGCCATCATGTAGCTGTCAAACTCATGTTGACCAGTGCCCAGCACATGTATTAAAATGGCTGGCTGTCTATCCGTTATGCCCAAGGTTTGGCAAGGACATAGTGGGGGCATAATGCTTATGCATCCATACCCTCACATACAGTATGGTGCACCCTGCCTTAAGGCTGGAAGGCCTTCCAGAGGGGTGACTTACAAATATTGTATGCAGTATGTAGTGGGCAAGGCACACAGCCAGTGTGCCATGTCAAGTTTGCAATTTAGATTTGGAACAGGGCAATTAGCCTGCAATGGGAGGGCTGGATGCACTTGCATGCATGGCCCTAGAAGGTAGAACAATCAGTGCTGCTGCCCTCAGGGGCCTACCCTTAGTACCTCCTGCCCTGGGCACCTTAGTGCCATTTACTAGGGACTTATGGTGGCAGCTAAAGGTGTCTCCAATTGTGCCATTGCATCACAACAGTTTTAGGGAAAGAGCTCTGGCCCAGGAAACCTGATTAGCAGAGGCCCTGGGCACTACAATTTCTAGGCTACATCATACATCAGGAAAAATGTGGGGGCTACCCATGTCAAAAAGAGGCCTCTTCTCACAGATACACCTCTTAGGAAGTGTGTGTATCACTGTACCGCAGCACTGAAGACTAAATGGAGATACACTTCATGGAGAGTGAACATATCACTGAGCACTAGACTGTCCAAAACAGATAGGATCCTTCATGTATTACCGTGAGTGGTACTATTGTTTATTGAAAGCACACAAATAAATTAATGAATAAATAAATGTACAACCACAATCGTGAAAACAGCACTAAGTAAAAGTGTCCCAATCCAAAATGGCGGTAGATGCAAGCTTTAGGCCTTCAATGCAACAACACTGACCCCAGAAGGGAAATATTGAGACGTAATTCAAAATACAGCGTAAGTCCAGCTGGTGAACTAGCTAAACAAAGTAAACAACACCCAAACCATAATGCCAGGGGGAACGTGATCACCAAGATGCTACGTCATTTAGAACACACTTGCTGCTAGCTGAACACCACACCCAGGGCCCCTGTAAACACTCACACCCCTCCATCCTCTGCCTCAGCGTACTCTGTTCACAGTGACCTACAGTAGACATATATCTGCACTGGAACTGCTGTTTCTCTCTCTAGTAATTGGCACAGTAAACAATATAAAAGTACTTGTGGTAGTATTTGTTCCGTGACGGATTCACCAAACTCTTGTTTTTGGGTCCTCGTGGCAGCTCCAGGTTGTCACCTTCAATTATGTGGTATTTCAGGAGAGAGAAACGCTTTACCACAATTTGTTATGGCCAAGAAAAGAAGTTTATTTATTGTGGAGCTGAAACCTCAGCAAGCATTGTCTCACCGCTCTTGTCCTGTCCAACCGACTGCCACATAAAACCCACATCCTAACAATTATCTCACTGCATTTTATAGAATACACAAACCCTCTCACAATGGAGTACTACTCCATCCTGCTTCAAAAGGTGAAAATCAGGGCAATCAGGAAAGTATTACACAAGACTGTCTCATGTGATTCTCTGTCGCAGTGGTAATTAGCAAAGATATTAGAGCCTTACATTGTTGGGCTTCCTAGATGCTAAAACGTATTTGCCTCAGAAGGGGAATCTTATGCAGACTTCGTTCCATCTCAGAAGAAGTCAGGCTAGAGCTTCAGTGGTGCCTTCAGCACATGGAAGCCAATCAGGTTATCTCCAATTATAATAAGAAAATTTGAAGCAAGCAGAACAAGTTGAGCACCCAGATACATCTCTCTTTCTAGTAGGAGAAGTGGTCAGCAAAGGAATTGTAATTACAGTATCCGTCGCTTAGAGTTTATGGTAAAATGCCTGACAAGAGACAGTACCAGTTACTTCATGCTGCTGAAGATGGTCAACGTCTTAAGCAGTACATAATATCAAGAAACTGGGAAACATGGGATCCAAAGACCTAGCAGACTTAGCCACAGATGTTTTGCATTATTGCCAAGATCACAAGATCCAGTATCTGCTGGGTAAATCTAATTTGGTAGCAAAATGGAATTTGAGATTTCTAGCAGGTTCCAGTGATTAGACATTGGGTCCTCTAATTTATGAAGCATGATATAACTGAGAACACTCTGTCAGACATATTTCATTTGCTTCTCATCTAAATCATCATTTTCCTACGTTATTTCACTGTCGCCCAGATACAAAAGCTCTGGCTACAGACACCTTTCTTCAGGTTTGAATTGGAGGTCTCTAATATGCCTTTCCACCCATTGTGATGCTGCCCAGAGTGAACGCTCACATCAAGTTGTAGCAGCAAATAGATCTAGAATTGGTGACACCAGTTTGGAGATAATGGGGGAGGTTTCTGGTGCTATTAGAATTGGTCACTGCACCTCCAGTTCTTCTGCCTCTTCGTCCTCAGAGGCTGATGAACACTTATAATGACATTCACTAATTGATGGACTCAGGACATCTTCATCTGTTGGCCTGGATATTATATGGAGTTGATGGGAAGTCCAAGGGATTTTGCTAACAGCTTTCCACTTCATCTGTCAAATTGGTTGCATGTACAAAATATGCATTAGCATTGTGTAGTTGGGCACGTTGGTGTACTTAAAATAGTCTGTAGCCTGTGAAAGCTAATGTAGTGGATATTATCAATTTTTGGTCTAACTTCTGTGTTAACCTACATAACAGTTATTTCACATAGGTCATCTTGTCATTTAGCAGCTGCAGATTCTCCCGTAGACCAGGCTCCTCATAACAAAACGTATGAAGGTTATCAGCTTTGCAGTCCCCATGGAATCTTGTTATTGTTTAGTATAGGATGTTAATGTGGAGCTCAAAATTCAGTCTTAGCCATGTAATGCAGAAGTTTCAAGGAACCAGCTTTCACATAATCTGTCCTTGTTACGCTTGTCGTAGTCTTGTGAGAGATTCTCAGATAACAATGCCATAGATTTTGATGGTAGAATGGTTAAATAAGATCGAGTCCCATTTGTGATGATGAGGAAACTTGGAGTCTTATTTGGAATTTGGAGGATAGTTACCATGCCACAAATGTGATGGACATCCCTTCCATCTTATAACAAGTGTCACAGGATTTGATGGACTAGAAATAAGGCATATGGATATCTGCCACACCTGCGACCGAGTAACCCACCTGCCAAACTCTAAATCAGTTCTTAGGACTTCATCCAAATTAATTACACAACAAGCCTTTGACAAACACCCTATACTTTGGGTTGCATAATGTCTTAAGGAATACTAGTCCTGTTTAACGGTGAAGCAGATTTTTTTTTATTTATGAGTTCATCCACCCGGGTTTCAATAGTGATTATACCTTGTGCGGTCAAATTGAGTATGTTTCAAGTAGCTATCAATGTGGATAATTTTGTTAGATAAGTCATGGCAACAAAATATTTTATCTGGTGTTAGACTTGAAGTAATAATGAAAACAGGTGACTGGTCTTGAAACTCAACTTTTAAGAATTTTGTATTTTAAAGATGTCTCATCAATTGAATATTAGTTGGTATCAAAGCTTTGAAGTAGCATAATCTTCACATCTGGTCCTGTAATCAAATGCAACATTTCCTGCCTTTCGCCTCTAAAGGTTTTAAGTCTATAAATGGCAAAGATGTGAGGATTACTCTACAGCTGTATGAACATTTTGTGATTGTTATGTTGCATATCAGTAGATTTGTCATGTTGTTCTATTATTGTGCTCAAATAAGATAGCCAGCCCTGTAATGATGATGTTAAATGTTGCTTATTTTTGGTATGGAGAACTATGATGGTTGATTTACAAGATTTGAGGGCAAACAAGATCGCGCATTAAGTTGAACATTAGTTCTTACTCGTGCCATAACAAAGAAAGAGGGCAAGTTGCCAATGTTTAGATTTGTTATGGATTGGATTGGTTCATTATTGGTTGTTTCAGTCATATTGTGTTTTTTTATTAGCTTTGCTATGAGCGGCTTTTTTTGCAGCCAAAGAAATGAGAATGCATAATCATTGCTTTTGTGTTTCTAATTGAATTAAAACTCACAGTCATGAAAGCTAGGAAATTCTGCATATTTATGGACATTTGGCGTAACATCAGTCATTTGGTCTTTTGGTGCTTGCCAACAGTTACTTCACAATAAAAAATTTCAAAAGGGGAAAAGGACATTTACTAGTGGAAAAGGAAAGTTGAATTTACCCTTTAACTGAATGTTGGATAGAATGGATGTTTTTGGAGGACTGCATACAAATGCAATCCTAGTTGAGTCAATGAGGAAATATTAAGAAGTGTATTTAGGTTTTAAAAATGTTAGCAAGTCAAATAAAAATCTATTTTTTTCTTTGCTAACCAATGTTATTGGGTTTTCAATAGTTAGAACATAAATAATTCACTTTGTGTCACCAGCCTCATCTCTCCATGCAAGTCATGCAGTTCTGTCGTCAGTTAGGTACATAACCTTATCTCAAACATTCCTCATTGTAAGGTCCAACACATAATACTTCCACCATGTCCCCCATAGTTTGGAATGTTTCTGCTGGCCTCACTTGGCTGCAACCAGTTTCCTTTCAACCCTGCATTCCCCCCACCCGCCCCCCCCCAAGTATTTCTCAGGTCTTCCGTGAAGTCTAGAATGGGGATCTTAGGTGTCAGAGCTCTGGGGCTCCCCAGGACTCGGGAAAGGATGCCCCAATACTGTTCCAGCAGGTCGCAATCACAGGACATTGTCAAACAACATGGAAATGGAAAATCCAGTTTATTCCCAAGACGCAACCAAACAGTGTATTATGAACACCAAACGCACCTCTGGAAACAGACATAAAAAACACATTCTGTCTAGCAGAATGCACTACCTAAATCTAACCCGAACACCCTAAAAAAGCACTGTCGCATGGCTAGGCTAACAGGAGGGAAGAGAGGAAAAGCAGAGACTAGGAAAACAAGGGAACAGCCTAGTAGTAACATGGTTGAAGTAGTTATGCAGGTCACACATAGGAAGAATTGTTAGGAAACATATACTTAAATGTACTCACTCTTTGTATGCTTATTGTTGGGGGAATTGCAAGTTTCACATCAAAGTACAGAAGGATATTGATTTTTACACAGTGATAATAATAAGGTATGTCCATTTACTAATAATTTGGCACAGAACACCTTATGGTATACCACTAAAGATATACATATTTGCCTTCAGCTATCCATTACATCCTGCAGATATCATTGATCAGTAAAAGAGACAAATGAGAGTCATGTAGTGCAGTGTCTCTGTTTCTCTTATCCCAGTACACTCTGCCCGTTTCTACTGCTGCCCCTCACATTCCAGTGTATGTGGACACTGAAGGAGCCAGTGAGAGGGGGAAGAATGCATTGCTCCCAGTAGATTAAAATCACAAGATCAATGCATCCTGACAGCCTTTCCTCCCAGAAGTTAAAAAGATGTTGCACGGTCATCTAATTCTGGCTGAAAGCTCACCTAATGGCAATATGTGCACTGTAGTTCTGGCATACATTTTGTACAGAATTTTGCAATACAGTTAGTGAATAGTGATTAGTGCTAGCATGGACTGCTTGGACGTTTTTGTATGTCTAATTTATATTTCTAAAACGATCACAACCTTCATTGACCTGCTTCCTTAGCTGCAAGGTAAGAATATTGGTGGCCTTGAATTGTGAGAAATTATTTTTAGACTGTGTTAGTTGAATACATCACCCAGCGATTTAGCTACTTTAAAGGACTTACCAACTACTGTTATCTCTTGGCATTAGCAAGAGTTGCAGCTACAATTCATCAGTGACAATTTGCTAAATTCAAATCTGAAATTCTGGGTTAGAACCATACTGAAAGAGAATTAGGGTGTGGACTAAATAGTTCCCATCCTTGTCCTTTTTATAAACGTTAGTATTTATGGACATTATATTTTGTAAAATATTTTTTTATTTACCTATATTTTGAGTGCAGTTACATATACATATGTCTACAAGTAGTAGACAATCTTTCCTTAGTCTGTGTATATATCTAGTGAGTTACACAAAATATAAATATACATTCTCTGATTTGCTCCATATTGTAAAGCACATGTTGTGTTTGTATGCTACATGACTTGATTAAATATGAAAAAGCGATTGGAGAAAACCCTACTTTGCAAGCACATTTACCCCAGTGCAGGAATGACACTGCTGGTTTCACCACAAGAGCACAACATCCTGGTTGTCTCATGGAACATTGCTCTGCAACTCCTTAAAGGTAGCTGGGACCAATATTGCACCCTTTCTATCACGAGGTAAAGTCTAGTTCTTTTTCATCTCACACAGGTCAGATAGTGACACATCAGGCTGGCCCTGATAGTGCCAACTATGGGGGTCATTACGACCTCGGCGGTCTTTTTGCAAGACCGCCGAGGGACCGCCGTGCGGAAGACCGCCTGTGCAGGCGGTTTGCCGCTCGGCGTATTATGACTGTTGGCTGCTCTCCGTCGTTATTCTGACGTAGAGCCGCCAACAGCCATACTTGCGGGCGGCGGGGAAGTGGAGGTTGCTCCACCTCCACCGCCACGCCAACAGAACACCACCCAGCGAATCACGTCCTGTGATTCGCCGTGGCGGTGTTCTGTTGGCGGTGTGGTGTCGGCGGAGCTGCCCCCATGGCTCCCGTCCCCTCCCGGAGGATCGACGGACCAGGTAAGTCGATCGTCCGTTAGGGGAGGGGGTGGGGGGGTGTTGGGTGTTGTGTGCATGCATGGGGGTGTGCGTGTGTGTATGTAGAGGGGATGTGTGAGTGCGTGTATGCTTGCGGGGGTGTTGTGTGTATGGGAATGAGTGCATGTATGGCTGTGGGTATGTCTGTATGGATGTGTGCGTGTATGTTTGAATGTGGGTGTGTGTGTCTGACTGTGTGTGTGGATGTAGGCATGTATGTCGGGGTGTATGCGTGTGTGTGTTGGTGGTGCCTGCATGCGTGTCGGGTATGTATGAGTAATGTTATGTTGGGGGTCGGGTGGGGAGGGGGGCCCTGCCACCTTTGGGGGGTGGCAGGGAAAGTGGGGGGTTTAGGGGAGGCAGTCGGGGTGGGGGGTGGGGGAGACCCCTATCAGTGCCAGGGAAGGAATTCCCTGGCACTGATAGTGCTTACTGCCATGGATTTCATGGCGGTTGAAACCGCTGGAAATCCACGGCAGTAAGCCAGGTCCAAATACCGCCGGCGGTATACTGACGGCCGACGGGCTGGAGACCCAGGTCTCCAGCCCGGCGGGCGGGACGGAGAACCGGCGGTTGACCGCCATGGTCATAATACAACAAGGTAAGACCGCCAGCCTGTTGGCGGTCTTACCACCGGTTCTCCGCCATCCGCCAGGGTTGTAATGACCCCCTATGTGTTCTTTCTTTCTGAAGCCATATGTATACTGTTACAATGCAATGAGAGCCTCTTTTTGTCTAGTGAATAAAAAGGTATCCTCTTCTGAAACAATTGGTAGTGTCTCAATATATCTGACTGGCAAGTGAACAACAATATTTTCTCCATTCCTGAAGCAATCTCAACTCCCTAGAAAAATCTTAATCTACAGGAAAGTTCTGCCACCTTTTTCCTTCCAGAAAACCAGACAATACATTCACTGCTTTGGCCATGGAGGGCTAAGGGTTGCAACAATAGGGCAAGTGGAAAAACGACTGACACAATGTTGAATTAAAGAACATACCTAATATAACATCAGTTGGGAAAGAAATCTGTCTACACTGAAGTCAACATTTAGGGTAATATGCCAGTGAGGTCTACAGATAGTGACAAGGTGTATGCAATGATTATGAGCAATGATAAATGAATGAGCTATTATTGAAAGAATAAATAACTCCCACAACCACAGGATTCCCACAATAAATAATAACATTTACATTTTTAATTTATTCTGTGCTTTCAGACAATTATTATACAGATATTTTTACAGGCACTTTTGCAGGATTTAGTGGTCGAGGAAGTCAAACTCTAGTGAGAGATGGAATAACACTAGATAGCACAAAAATTGATGTATGAAACGCTTGACCTAATCTAGGCCTCTCGTTTGTGGTAATACAAACAGGGAATAACTATATGCAAATCAGTCTTTCCTGTCCCTCAAAAGAACCCTCTGAACCCCGAAATGCTAGGCCATTTCCTCTCTGATGTAAATAAGATTACTGACACCATAGGAGTCATAATAAAAATGTAATTATTTAGTACTAACTTCAGAACTGTAGTGGTGCCTCAATCTTGATGAATTCCGCTTAGAAAGGGTGTAAGAAATTTTGGAAATCAACATGTAACTTATGTTTGTGTAACTCGCCACTCTAGGGGCCAGATTTAAAGAAAAGTGGCGCAGCGCGGTGCTGCACCAAAATTGACAACGCCGTGCTCTGTCACTTTAGAAACACAGGGATGCGCCCCATTTAAGGGAATACGGCACACCCCTGCCTTTCCCCCTGCGCTGGCGCTAAATTTAGCTGCCAACGCAGGCATCCTTGCACGATCATGAAAGGATGTCTGTGTTGAGGGGTGTGATTGTTGATGTGTGGGAAGGTGTCACTTCTTGCACATAAACAATCACTAATGGCGCTTTGTCACTTCTGTGTGTGCTGCACAATGCAGCACATACAGAAGTGCCTACGCGTAATTTTCAAATGATTGTTTATGTGCAAGAAGGGGCACCTTCCCGCACATAAACAATAATTTGTGTCCTTTTGCTTTTTCCATGCGTGCGGCAGAATGCAGCATGCATAGAAAAGCAAAAAACGAGGAGTAATAAAAGTATTCCTCCTCGTAGCGCCCAGCTAAGGCCACCACTGGGGGTGGCGTTAGATTTTAGCACTGACTCAGGTTTACAAAATTTCATAAATCAGAGGCAGCGCCAAAATGCAATGGGTGTTGCTGTTTATTTTCTCTTCCTGTCACTGCCTTCATCACCCCTGGGACCCAGTTTAGCATGGACCTTGTCAGCAGTAGCAAAGTGCAAAGCAGGTGTAGCACCTGCTGCCCGGTGCTACTCTTAAGTTATGCCCATGATTGAGTTGAAGTCTGGCCAGGCCAAGTTGACCTGTCTGCTGTCCCTCATCCAGTGGTTGAGCTTTTTAGGTTCTACTTAGAATGTGATTACATGGCAGAAGTCACACTGTGCCTTTAGTCTTGACCTGAAGTTCTTCCCCAATAGCTTTGTACCTTGCTGATAGGAGAAAGTATTTTTCTATGGAAGTTGGCATTAGGCCTCAGTTTCGTTTCTAAGGTGAACTCAGCCTTGTTGAGTACCAGGCAAACAACCCTGTAGTGCCTTATGGACCGGGTAGAGAGAGAACTTCGAGGCTGAATCTCACCCACGTCCTGTCTCCATTTTTCAACTTCCAGTATGAGAGACCCCACAGCAGCCTCCTCAGTGTTTAATGATAGGGAGATGGCCAGCATCATACAAACATTTACTCAGTCACTCATTGGGCTTAGGAATTAGGACCATTTTACTAACAAAATACAGAACATTTAAACGTCTGTATCTGAAGGTGAGTCATGTAAATTCAATGTGGTCAAACTTCACCAACATTTCTCAGAGAATTACTCTGTAATCTGGGAGCCGGGCTAATCATAGCCCCTCAGCCTGAGAAGTCATCTCATTTGAATATAGCCTGCATTCAAGACTCCCTGTTTGCAGGCTCCTTAACCCTCATGCCTACAACAGAATTCTTAGCCTGTGCCTGCAATTTGGATAATTTTCTCTCCACATTGCATCATCTATAGAGGCTCCCAATTATCACATTCAGTGTGAACACCTACAATTTGTCTACAAAAGCATTTCACATCAAAATAAATTACTTATTTCTTATTTCCTACAATTAGCTGATTTCTCTCGCCATCACTGACCAACGTGAAGAGTTGCTATTAATGATCCCTGGATGAAGAATATACACTTTGGTCATTGTTCGTCTAGGATTATGGTCCAAGCTTGTGAAGCTGCATCCCACACAGGTTGCTGAAAATGTTAAAACTCTGCCTCTTCAAAAAGTGTTGTGCCTTCCGGTATGTAGTACCAATTCATGAAACTCCACCTTACACTGTACCAATCATGTACATGAGACGTCTTAAGTTATGGCCTTCAACCTTCATGACATCTGCTTGGATCCTTTATAACAAGATTTCTCTCCTGCGTATGCTACGATATAGTATGGTCACAATAATTTTAGCTGAAGCAGTGCATGAAAAATTAACGAATACATCTTTTTCTGCCAGCGCATATCTATGTATTTACTTTCGATGTTTAAAATTGAGCCAAACATGTCGTCCCTCCGGTTAAGCACTTAGCTTCACCAGCTTATTCACACTGGAGTTGTGGACCTGTATTGGTGCGGTAGGCGGTGCTGTGGATCCTCGTTATTCTATGGGTGACATTCTCAAAGGTAGTAATTCTGGCTTGACAAGTCTCCACAGCAGTTTATGGTTGACTGAGCGGTGCTGTGTTTCCAAATTTGCAGAATAGTCAGTTGTGTTATAAGAGGGGTAACCAATGAAAGTAGTGTTTCTTTACATGCGGTCAGTCGAGGGTGGTTAAAGTTTACCCAGCATAGGCTGGTAGTGGTTGGTGATCTGCGATGCTTGACTGCTGCAGTTTAGGGTGCAGAGGCTCACTTTCTTAGGAATTCTTCAAATATTGTACTAACTTTCCAAAAGGCAAGAAATACTGTAATTGAAACCACCTTGCATCTCCCACAAGTTAGCACCGTCTGTCTTAGCTTTTAAGTATGCATGCGACAGGTAACTTTGAAAGAAAAAGGTTTGTCGCAAGCCAAGGCAGATCTCTCTTAACTTTCAATCCAGTTTTCTCCTGTAGTAAGGTGTTGTTCAAATTGCTTGTCATTTTTGAAGGCATACACCCAGATCTCTATGAATAATGGAGTTTTGACTGGTGTCACTGGTTACCCTATATAGAGTCCCCTACACCAATTCTATGTGAAACGTAGGATAAACACACGATCAAATAGGAAGGCTTTGTCTTTGAACATCCGACTATTACGCTGCTCAGATACTTTTGTACAAAGTTATGATTAGAGTCAATAGCGAACGCCACAGTTGAGTTCACCTCCTTAGTTCTGAGGTTTAAACATTGAAGAACCCTTTACCCATATGTACAAATGTTGGGTGAGGTGAGTGTCTCAGAATATAATGATGCAAACCATTTTAATACCTGAAAAGCATGACAGAATAAATAGAATAGAATCATGGATGTATATAAGGTGTTGATGGGAAATATGGCCACAAAGCATGTTCAGACATACTCAGGAGGTAAGAGGACGGTGGCCAGGTGGGGTTAAAACTATGGCAGAACAATGAGTTGCACAGTATGCTACACAGTACTTGTGTGTGGAAACACCCAAAACATTTCTGATTCCTGAGAAGTGTGCATAGGACACGCTCATATCATTTAAACCCACACACGTCCTGATTACAATGCTAGTCTCTTGCGTCTTGTTCTTTCATTAAATGCATAGCATACGCAGGCACTTGCTCGTGCTGCAGACCATCAATTTCTAAGGTTTGTCCTTAGATAAAATATAGTGTGCCACATTTTGCTAGCACAGATACATTTCAATCCCTTATGTGTTTTTCTTCTGGCATAAACTCCACCACACACAAGCCTCTCCACAACATGCATGAGCCTCTGACTTCCCATTTATTTAGCATATTGATTGCTCCACACATCTGAAGCACTTCGAAAAATCACTAACAACCTCTTTCCCAAAACCGCAGTGACACCTGCCTGCATATTTATATGACAGATCGAGTTGAGAGTAGGGCTGCTTCAAAGTCTAGATGTGCATGAGAGGGTACTGGAATAATCAAGCAAATCGCCACCTCCCAATTACACACCCCGTTGCACACACAAAGGAGACTGATGAAGTTGGAAGAAACAGCATCACACACCTTTGAAAGTGGCATTGCTATGTTAAAGCGTCGCAGGTGGGATTTAGTGGCCAACATACATAAATTATAAAACTCAGCATTTTGCCACTACGGAGGATGCTCACACATGTTTACAATGTCTGGTTAACGCATGGAATAGTTACAGCCCATCAATGTCTTTCATACTTTTTCTTAATAAAACAAAGCGCTTATTTGCTCTTTGCTCAGCTCTAGAATAGACACCAACCAACCAACCATCAGTAAGTCATGATACAACATGCAACAAAGCCCATGAAGGACAACCCAAGCACCACATTGCTCCGCAGAGTCTTTGCGACCTTAACCAACAACCAGAGAGTGAAACGTGCCCCTTCGTGCAGCATTGCTACAATTTAGGAAGAAAGATCTCAAAGACATTAGTGTAGTTTTATCACTATGTCTAAAAGTTTGACAGCACTTTCTAGGTGTTTTAACGGGTGCGATAGAAATGGGAAAGTTCATGAAGATACATGACCTTGATAGTCAATAATGAATTTGCTTATATAAACCCAAGTTACACTGATGAGGAAGTGGCTTATTTGTTGACCATTGTAGAAAGCTCTTCATGGACCAAGGAAAATGGTTTGCGATCTCCACTGTGGAAAATATTAACTCGAAACCATGTTTATTTTCTGACTCCGATCATTGCTTAGGTATATCAACGCTTAATTTGTGGTATTTAACCACAAAACACCACATTTCTTTTTTGTGCAATTTACAGAAGTAAAAAATAAACGTTGAAGTCACTTACATTTGTTCAGCTACCCGATCCCAGGTTTAAACAAGACGATGGATGTGATTTTTGTAACTTCCGAAGCCACAGCAATGGTTGCGCCCTCTTTTCTGCATCTATTGTTAAGCCACCTGTCCTCCTTTGTCTGAATATCTCTGTTCCCACCTGAGCCTATAATTGCGTTGCCCCTCCCACAACCTGTCTGTTTCGCTGCTTGAAAAACACACCTCACAGTCTCAGCTGACTTTAAAGGGTGGTCTTTTCAGACCATCAGGCATGTTAATTGGAAGACTGCATCTCTAGTTCTTTCTAGAAGTGCAAATGTAGCCAAATTAGCAATACACCAATTAAACAGGCGAGTATAACCACAGGCACAAGACTAGCGGCACACTGGCAATTTGAAAGGAACAGAGCGCCCTATTTTGAGCTATTGAAGGCGGACAGACAGCTAGAACAATCACCCCTACTTGTAACGCCTGTATCCCATGATCTAAGAACGCTCGCTCACTGTATAGTAACAAATGAAATACTGAACTATACCAGTTGACTGTAGGACATAAGGGCAACATAAATTATAGAATTTCAGTTAAATATGGTTTGCTTTCTTAAACAACACATTCTAACTATAGAAACCAGATTCTTGAAGCTACTGCCGGCAATGAACGCAATTAGAACTTTAATCTTTCAACATGTGGTGCTCTCTTACGCAGAGATTTTGGTGCAATGTGTGAGATTTTTGGTTGCACATGGTGCATGCAATGTGTGGCTAACACTAGGCTCTGATTGCATTTAGAACGTTGAGGTTTTCCAGAGAATTCACAGACTGTTAAGTATACAACAGACAATGGCTAACCTCAGAGATGTTTTAAGCTTCTCCGCCAGTGTCTGGGTAACAATGGGCACTGGTTGCAAATAAAATATTGTGGTATTGCTTTTGTGAAGATGTTGCTTATTAAATAATGGGCATTTCCAAAGCTCTGCAAAAGCTATGAAAAATATATCAGCGGTTCCTGTGCAATATGAGCTTTTACGCCACTGCTTTCTGTGCAAAAAGCTGGGTATATACATTCCCTGAAGAATAAAGTTTAAAGGGATCTACAGTTGACTAATATGTTAACAGCTACTTTGGTATAAAAACCTAAAATGTTGGGAAATTCATGAGTTGATGTGCTGCCTTTGCCTCATGTCCCAACCGCACTGTACCGTCATCCTTGATTCATGTTAATTCTTGAGATAACTTGAAATGAGCTGCAAATTAAAGAGTAATTGATTCTGTTTATAAATGTGTAAAAGTTTTTATGATGGTGTGACTTAGGGTCTGATCTAAAGATTGGGTGGTGGCCTGCTGTCCAATCCATCAGGGTGATGGAGGGCCTTACAGATGGCTCCCTAAAGCAGTGTTTCCAACCATTTGACTTCTGTGGACCCCCACTTTATCATTACTGGAACACGGGGACCCCTACTGAATCGTTGTTGGAATCCGGGGACCCCCCCCACTGAGTCCTTACTGAAAGCTGGGGACCTAGTCTGTTAATATTATTTAATTTTCTAAGCAGTCGCGGACCCCCTGAGGAGGCTTCGTAGATCCTCAGGGGTCCCCCGACCACAGGTTAAGAACCACTGCCCTAAAGGACTACCACCTGCCATATTAAGAGATCACTGCTCGCCCATCAATAATCTCTATGCCTTCAGAGGAAGTACTGTCACAGCAGTACTTTTGAAGGCACTGCATATGTGGTGCATGTCCCACACAATTAAAAAAATAACAAAGTGGGAGTTTGTTAATGAAAAACAAAAAACTAATGACTACCACACCCTGAGAGTTTTCTCTTACAGTATATGGGGGAGTGTTTTTTCTTTATTTCTGTTAACGGCGTTCTACCATAAACAATAAAAACATAAAATACTGAAAAATAAGGCACTAAAAAATGCTGATGCAAATAAACGCTCCTAGTATGAATTGTGAACAACAGCTCTAAGTTATTCCGTCTATTTGGGATTAAACTGTGATAGGAGAGTATATATATATATATATATATATATATATATATATATATATATAAAACACCAACGTTGCCAGACATCCGAGGCTGCTAATTCAGTAGCGGTCCAGGCGTGGACCTAGCCATCCACACATCCACACATCACGTGATCAAGGCTACGGCTGAAACGCGTTGTTCTGGGAGAAAGTGTTGGTGAATAAAGCATATTGGACTGCCATTTGGTGTCCAGGAACTTTCTGCATGTAACAGGAGGATTGGCGGCAATATATATATAGTGACCAAGGCTGCAGTGTCAGCCGAAACGTGTTGTGCCTTGATTAAACTTGTTTTTCACTTTCCCTGAATCCTGAGCGTGCTATTTTTAGTTTTAGTTTTTTGCTGGATTATAAATTACCGGCTTGCTCGTGCCGGTCTTTGCACCACCCCTCTTGGGCCACATGAGTTTATTTCGAGAATTTGAATTTTGTCATATATATATATATATATATATATATATATATATATATATATATATATATATATATATGTGTGTATAGGTATATATATATACATATATATATATACCTATAATATATATATATATGTGTAGATATATACATATATATATATACACACATCTATCTATCTATCTATCTATCTATCTATCTATCTATCTATCTATCTATCTATCTATCTATCTATCTATCTATATATATATATAATTGTAAATGACCTTGAGGATCGTCTTCTAACAATCAACTTTTGTATATTATTCTCCAAGTCAGTCTGAAAAAATGTAAACAATGTTGGTGTCTAGGTGGAATAGTAAAATGCTTTTTCTTAAGACAAAAGATGCAGAAAATAGTGATAGGTGGCCAGGTGGTGCAAGGATTGAATTCACTGCACCACACAGAACCATGATGTGGAAATGAGTATATTAACAGATTTTGTTGCAAAACCATCTGGAACTTTGCAATGATGAACTCTGCCTGCTATGGCAAACAAGTAGTGCTCTGCATTCGTCTGAACCCACATGAGAAAAGATTGAGCAGGGATGGGGTGCAGGTTAGGGAGTGTAACAACAGGCTGCAGTGGCTTAAATGGCGTGGGGCTCAAATGTTGGCTGAAAGGCACAACATAGCAATATCTCAGCTCCGTTGGCAGTTTGAAGCAAACATTATTTTCTTTAGCAGCACTTTAAACGTGTATTCATCAATGATAATCCAAAGTGGAAACCTCCTATGAATAGTGCGTTAGGAAGGACCAGCCCTCCCAGAAGGTGCAAAGCCTCAGATGCTGGGTGAATGCCAGTCCAGCACGTGTATCTGGCCTGTAGGATCTAGTCCATGCCCTCTCAGTGGAGAATTGCCCTATGTGTGACCCTGCCTTACAAAGCAAAAAGGAGCCTAAATTCATTTACTACTCCTTAATAAGGTGGCAACTCGCCTGCACTTGAACATGAAGCCCAAAGGCAAGAAATAAAGCTTTTCGAAAAGATAAATATTACATATGGTTGTAATAATGAAAACAGGAAAATTAATAGCCAATCTACTATAAACTACGGAATGTGACTAATAATGGGGAAGACCAATCTAATAATGTGGACACTGCAAATTTGTATTGCAAGATGACCCTAAGAAACTTTCCTGACAAGAAAGGGACACAATTCTCACATGGAAACATCATTCCAATTGCCAAATTTACCAGTTTCACAGAAAGCAACCATACTTAACACCAAACAAGGGAAAGGAGGTTATTCTTTACAACTGTCTAGGACGGCTGTTGGTGTTAAGGTAGGTGCACATCATTTAACATACGGAAATACTGGAGACAACCTTAACGACCCAAAGCCTATAAGGAAGACATTGTTTATCTTTTTTAAATTTATTTTTACAGAAAAATGTATTTTTCTGGAAAATATAACAAAGGCAGGAAGTATCCCCTACTGGACCTAAAAATAGCAGTACAGAGGTTTTATACACATATATACGTCTACACACACACACACACACATATATATATACACACACTCACACCGACACACAGACATATATATATATATATATATATATTCACCAGAAAGACCCGAATTGCCGAGGCTCAAAAAAGTGGCGGTCCGACCATGGCTTCGAGAAATACCATAAAAATACACAACAAATTCTTGTAATGACAAGAAAGGTCAGGACACTTCCAGTGTGGTTAAAGCTTTTACTCTTCACAGATTATTCCTCCCAACGCGTTTCAGCCGTAGCCTTGTTCACAGATGGGGGAGCTTGGCACACTGGCTTACAAGTACCTACTATCAGCAAAACTAACAACAGACAAAAACAGCATATGCATTGATTTGCTTGGATAACATGATGATCAGGACAGCAGCTGACAAGGTGGATCTCAAAGATAGATCAGATCTTTTGTATTCCTCAAATACAGGAAAGGACAATCATCAACAAATAAGATTTATTACCACCTATTCGAATCAAGCTTTCCAGTTAAGACAAATTTTGAGGAAAAGCTGGCACATCCTGCACACAGACCCCCATTTAAGGAGTGCAGTGCAGGATCTGCCCTCTATTACATTTCGTAAAGGTAGATCAATACGTGATGATTTAAGTCACAATATGATAATGAGTTCTGACATCATGAAACAGACTGGGGTCCCTATTCAGGGATTTTATTGCTGTCAACGATGCAAAGCCTGTAGATATAGTGTTAACTGCACGGATGTCACGTGGGGTGATTGACAAAATAAACATCGAATTACAGGATTTTTTAACTGTAATACTGAATACTGTGTGTACTGTTTGAGATGTCCTTGTGATAGGATATATGTGGGTAGCACTATCCACAAAGCTAAAAAAAGAGTCCTTGAACATATGAGGGCCATCCGTAACAATGATTACAATTACCCGATAGCGAGACATTTTCAAGAGGTACATCAAGGAAATGATAAATTATTGAGCTATTTGGTATGCGATCAAGTTAAAAGCAATATACGAGGTGGCAATAGACAAAAAACCCTGCGCATTTTGGAGTCCAAATATATTATCAGGTTTATGACACTCTCGCCTGGAGGGTTGAACTCCAGTGAGGAGATGTGTAGTCATCTGGGTTAGTCATCATTCTTCTGGGTAATAATTTGATTATTATTAATAACATTAATGGTATTTTTAGATATAGATGTACATATTTGTTTTGTTGGTATTAGTATTGATTTTTTCACATGTATGGGTTTCTGTAATTATTTTTGGGGTTTTGGGTTATGAGCACACAAATATATGTAGTGCAGCATATAAGATACAATTAGAATAGGAGTATGACATTCATCTAATACAAAAGATCATAATAACATCATACAAAGATTGAGGGTGTTAGTAAATAAATAATCTAATTGAGATACTTGCTATATAGGCTGAATAACATTAGGAGAAGGTATTAACAAAATGTGAAAGCTATATCATGTATAAAGGATCAGCCTAATATGGCTGCCTTGTTATCCAAGCAAATCAATGCATATGCTGTTTTTGTCTGTTGTTAGTTTTGCTGATTGTAGGTACTTGTAAGCCAGTGTGCCAAGCTTCCCCATCTGTGAACAAGGCTACGGCTGAAACGCGTTGGGAGGAATAATCTGTGAAGAGTAAAAGCTTTAACCACACTGGAAGTGTTCTGACCTTTCTTGTCATTACAAGAATTTGTTGAGTATATATATATGTATATGTATATATATATATATATATTTTTTTTTTTGGGGGGCTGATCTGGGAATCCACTGTGCCACACAGCTGACCCCTAGTATAAAGCTGGTATGGATGCGCGGATCCAAGGCTCAATAGAAAGGGAAACTCACCCTCTCAAACACAATACCTCCACCACACACAGCCAAAGGCTGTGCGCAGCGTGGGGTTGGATACATGCGGGGGGCCTGCCTCCAACCCCTACTGTGTATGAGTCTAGGGCATGTGCGGCAGTGGTTGCATTAACGTACGGTATTTATATATTAATTTACGTTAAGAAAAACCATTGAAATTCACTGACAAATACAAAGGTTACAAGGTCATTATATTTAGGATCACGTTTTACCCACACAAAACCATAGATATTCAGCAGTTATAGTTATAGTTATACTTATCCGAAGAAACTATAACTTGAGCCTGAAAGTAACTTTAGGTCACAAGTTATAGTTTCTTAATATAAGTATACCTATAACTGCTGAATTTCTATGGTTTTGTGTGATTAAAACGTGAACCTAACTATAACGTCCCTGTAACCTTTGTTTTTTCCAGTGAAAATATATACAAATATATATATGTTTATGTATCTATATATATATATATATTTATATATATATATATATGTTTATTTATTCACAAAAAAAACAACGATTACAGGGACGTTATAGTTAGGTTCTGAATTCACGCATACAAAACCATCGAAATTCAGCAGTTATAGTTAGAGTTCTTTCAAGTAACTATAACTCATGCCCTAAGGTAACTATACCTAGTGCCCCTGCCGTGCACAGTTTTTTTATCGATAATTTTACTGCAAATGTTGCAGTGATAATATCAAAGATGCCATACAAAATCTCATCAATGAAATAATATGTGGAGTAATTAGCTGTGCATGGCAAAGGTGAGAGTTATGATTACTTTAGGGAGTGAGTTATAGTTACTTGAAAGAAATCTTACTATAACTGCTGAATTTCTATGGTTTTGTACGAGTAAATTCAGAAACTAACTATAATGTCCCTATAACCTTTGTTTTTTTCAGTGAATTTCTATGTTTTTTCAACATAAAGTAATTTTAATTGCTATACCTTATTCCAACCCCAATGAGGGAATGGCCATTAGCCATGCAGTCAGGCCTTGTAGCCAAGCCATTGCAGCCAAGCCCTTATGACCACACAACCCCGGCGCACAGCCAAAGGCAGGGCAGGTTTGCCATAGGGCCTGTCTGTGTGAGTGGGCGCGTGAGTGTCTGAGTGGGTCGGAAAGTCGGTGTGTGAGTCTATCAGTGGGTCTGAGAGGGTGCATGAGTGTCTAAGTGGGTGCATGAGTGGGTGCATGAATCTCTGAGTGCATGTATGAGTGAATTAATTACTGTATGAATGAGTCTGTGGTTTTTCTTTTCCATTTTTCATATTTGTTATTATTTTGTGACTAAATTTGTGAAA
Organism: Pleurodeles waltl; assembly: GCF_031143425.1. Lineage (NCBI taxonomy): Eukaryota > Metazoa > Chordata > Amphibia > Caudata > Salamandridae > Pleurodeles > Pleurodeles waltl. The sequence continues at coordinate 906,478,956 of NC_090443.1, forward strand.
ATCCATGAATTTTCACAAATACTGTGCATGGTGGCAAGAAATTATTTTAAACCTATAATTTGTCCCTAAAACACACCTATATCACACCCCTTATAACACTTTCAATTAGCATTTTCACCCCTGGGGACAGTGTCCCATGAAATAAAATGTCAGCTGCAACTTTCTACTAAGGATGCAGCCAGACAATTACAGCATTCCCATTGTCACTTGTATTCACGAATACTTTGCAAACGTTCTGAAAAAAGTCACGATCACAGATATACAAATTTGTTTCCGCTTAAATATCTCAAAAACTACTGAATAGATTTACATCAATTAAGCAAAACACAATCTGCGTACCAAAAGCTAACTTTCTGACAAATTTGGTGGAATTCCGTTAGCGGTTCGGGCTGTAGTCATGTTTAGAGGTCCTATGGGAATTAACACGGGAAACGCAACTTTTTTGACCCCCCCCCTTTTTTCTCAGCTCCCGCTTTACAGATCACCTCGAAACTTTCTACGCACATCAAGAAATACGGGAACACTGTTTTTGGGAAGTTTCGTTAAAATTCGTCAAACAGTGCTAAAGATATAGGCAAGTAAAAAAATTTTTTTCATATGGAAACACGGCCCTAACTATAACTACCTAGTGACGACCGCCACTGTGAAAAAAAAAAAATATATATATATATATATATATGTATATATATATATATATATATATATACAAACACACACAAACACAATGAAAAAGCTAATTTTCAATTTGAAGTAGTGGAAGTTCTGAAAGAAGTGGTGAAAAGGACTACAAACCTACCAGCTCAACTGTTTGCATCACTCATTTTATGTTCATACTACTCACAGCATAACAAATAATTTTAGTCATGGATTAAGGGGAAAATATAGGGCAATAATTTGTGTTACCATCAGTCATTACTGCCTCTTCAAAACACCTCAGAACTACTGAAAATGAGTGGGTGAGTGACAAATTGCAGTCAATATTACAGGGTGTGGGATCCTGGAGCCGTATTACATATAGCGCCCTCTGGGTGCAAGGGGCATGTGCACCCACTTTGTGTGCACCCAGGGGCACTTAGGTATTTCAGAAGGGGTCGCAGACGCTTATACAGCTCTTTCTGTAATACAGATAGTGCTGGCACACATGTATTGCCAGTCCTGTCATTAGAGAGCATTCCCTCATTTGCATGGGGGCATGGCCCCATGCAAATGTGGGAATCACACTGCCTGCTCACCTGTGCTGTGTTATGGATGTGGTGTAGAGGCAAACATGCCTTTTAAAGGCGCACTGAAAGTGCACAACTAAAAGGTGGCACACTTTCAGTGCACCTCATAAAGGCAGCCCTTTGGCGGGGATAAAGGCAGTTTTGTGGATCCCTCAGACAACCCCTTGCAGGAGGTTGCAGTCACTCACTGCACCCACCTGCAAGGGTATTTCTCTTCTCTCTTTAAAGTGCAAGCAAGTTCTCGCCTGCACAGGGAAACACGGAGCGGCTTTAAAGAAGCTGGACCAAATTTCACAGGAATGCACTTCCCCCAGGGCAGCACAAGTTCACGGCTGCCCTGGAGGGCAGTGCATTCACAGTAATACACTGCACTTTCTGTGTATTTAAAGGTGCGCTGTGGCTGAAACAGTGAAAGTGCACCAATTATGTAATATGGCCCCAGATAAACAAGCATGAAGACTCATGTGAACTCTCATTCAAACCATTGCCATCACCACAGGGTAATGAATGATTATAAAGCACCAATGCTGTGACCTCAAAAAATACACTGTAATCTAGGTTATTTGTTGCACTGTAGTAGGTCTGGATCAAAAACTTTACGAGTGAGCTTGTAAAGAAAGGGCTAAGCCATCCCAAACTCTCTAAGGGTATGCAAAAATGTGGTAAATGTTCCCATTTATTTACCTTTTGTTCTAGCCTTGGGTGCCTATTTAAGTAACAAGACAGTAATGAGGCTGCACAGTTTCCATAATAAATATCATGGGAATGGCAACATTCTCTCCTTAAAAGATTTGGCAGATTGCCTGAGAAAGTTTTGGATAACAATGCCTCTAATTACATTAAGGATCAGCTATGTCTAGTGGGAAACCTTTTCCTTGCCAAATAAGGTGTGACTCATTACAGAAGTCACTTGAATGTACCAAAGATGTCACAGAATACACATGAAGTGTGCTTTAATGATAGTAAGTTGGATAATGTTGGCAGGAACTTTCTAAACACATTCTTGATAATTCCATTAGAATTGTTAATAGAAGAAATAAATTAAACACTAGGAAATCACCCATAGGCCCTTATTAAAAGTCACCTCTTAAATCCGATGTTACCCACACCATCAGAATTATGAAATCTGTGGAAAAACTGTAGATCTCTTAACTTTCACCTGGAGATTTCAGATGGGAAAGTAGCTGAATCTCCGATTGAAAGGCCACCCCAAAATGTGTAATTACTGGTGGAACTGGACACAGAAGTACAGTTTCCCAGGTAATTCCTTGATTTGTAACTGGATCTTCAGGATTCAATACATATTGAGCCACATTTTCTCCAGCCCCAGACGTACCAGCAACCCTAGTATTTGTAACTCCGGGGTTGGGATAAATGCAGCTCATTCAAAGGTACACTCTTAATGAGTGCCTTAATGTGATAAAACACTACAGGATGGTCCGGATGTTGTCACTGACTGCATTGAGGGCGGTTTTGGTGCTGTGATATTTTTCTGAATCCTGAATGAGTGTTTTCCAGCAGGTGGTGTAGTTCGAGGTGAGCTGTGAGTTGCTCGTTGATGGTACCATTGGTTACAAATTGTAGTAGGTTTGACCCAAAATTCTCATACATTGTGACATTTTGTGGTAAGATATTACTGTGATAATAACAGGGTTTGGCCCAAACTGCATGCACAGATTCTAATGTTACATCTGGTTTTGGGGTTGTCCGGGATCAGTTGAGTAATGTGTATATTTCTCCTGCTCTCTAGTATGCTTTAAAGGACAATATGTGTTTAATTTACATACTATTTCCAGACCTCTAATCTACTTTTGAAAAAATATTGTTCATTTGAAGTAAAAATAACATATTCATTGTACATGCAAAAGTATCATGTTCCGATTCACTTGCATGTACTACATGTGATACCAGACAGTCTGTAAAATAATTAGCTTGTAGAGTACTGATCCTTTCCTCTTCAATATGTGCAAAGGTTTTTTAGTTCTTTATCTTTATTAGTCTTATTGGTTAATGGACTACCAGTTATAAACTACAAAAACAGTGCTAAGCCTCATCAGTATGGCTGTCCCACCCCTCTACCTAATAAGACCTCTGAGGACTCAGCAAAGAAGTATACACTGAACAATCTTCATGATGCCAGTTACATTAACTCCTGTTCTTATGCCAATTCAAGGTCAGTTCTGAAACACGCTGAGGCATATTTTCATATAGAACAAGTGTTAAAACACTGCTCCAGTCGGGATCAATCATCACCTCCATTCTGTTTCTATGTCCAGTGTAAGTAAAGAAACCTCTGAAATACATTGTTTTTGCCTATCTTTGGTATTAGCTAGCATATCTATCATTTCGCCCAAATGTCTTTTAACCGGGCACACCCAGCACATATGATAAATATCAGTTCCCCCAGTGTTACACTTCTAACATTCATGAGACATATTTGGATTTGTCTTAAGTGTATTGTCCAGGATGTTGTATGTGTGTTGTAGGCCATTTTGTAGAATGAACTGAAATTGTATGCTAATAACTTGTATAGTTCACTACAGTAACATGTTATACTATTTTTTAATTGCAGTCAATAACTGAAATATATGCATTTATAATTTGTTTTTAAATTTTCAATTAATAGAATTAATAGACCCCTTAGCAAAGGGTCGCTCCCCTGGGGGGAAAAATCTTATTAGGCCATTTCTGTCCCCCTTGGGGGCAGATTGGCCTCTTTTTATCAGGCTCAATCTGCCCCCAAGGGAGGCAGAAACCACTAGACACCAGGGATTTTTATTTTATGGTGTCAATTTCACGCAAGGGGAGTGACCTCTTAGGCAAGAGTCATTCCCCTGAGCGAAAAACTTTTTAAGCCATTTCTGCCCCCTTGGGGGCAGATCAGCCTATTTCTATTAGGCCGATCTGCCCCGGGGGGAGGGCAGAAAGCACTTAGGCACCTGGGAGTGGTGTGTGTATGTGTGTGTTTTGTTTGGGGGTGCAACCCCTTGGGCAAGGCTTGCTCCCCATGGGGGCACATTACTGGTGGCCATATCTGCCCCCCTTGGGGGCAGATCGGCCTATTTTTGGAAGGCCCATCTGCCCCCATGGGGGGCAGAAAGCCCACCAGAGACCAGGGAAGATTTTTTTTTTTTTAAAGAGAGTGGGGGTTTGGCCTTACCCACACCCCAAATAAATAGGGCCACTGTTGTTCTGCCCACCGGTGGGTAGATGGGGCAATTACCCCCGATCCACTCCCTGGGTGGGCAGAAAGCCTACTAGATGCCAGGGAATTTTTTTAAAAAATAGTCGGCTGGTGGCTACCAACCAGTATGGGCATAGTTATGGCCCCACCACAACTGAACGGGGTAACAGTCTTTCAGCTCTCTCCTGCACACTAAAACATCTTATACCACGGCAAGCAAGGGGACATTTGATTATTTTGGGTTTTGGTTTCACATTTGGGCCATGAGAGCTTGTCTAACTCTCAAAATCGTCCTACTTGGAATTGTGAGGGCTCCACTTTTGGGCTTTGGGACGCTGCCATGTGGAAAAATCCACAAGAACTAGACACATCTGAAAACTAAACATCTGGGAGAGTTCAGGGTGCTGTGCTTCACATGCACCCTGCACCATTTTCTTACCCACAATGCCCTGCAAACCTCCAACTTTGCTGGAAATGACACATTTTTCCCACATTTTTGTGATGGAACCTTCCGGAATCTGCAGGAATCCACAAAGTTCCTACCACCCAGCATTGTCGCATCTATACCGATAAAACTCTGCCCCAATTGTCAGCCGAAAAATGTTTTTTTTCAAACTGCCCTTTTGGACCCGCTTTGGTGCCCCCTCAATTTTGGCTCTTCCCTGTCACAGGCACTTGACCCACCTACACAAGTGAGGTATCATTTTTATCGGGAGAAGGAGGGGAACATTGGATGGTAGGAAATTTGCCCAGTGCACTGATCCCACACAGAAATGTGGGAAAATGTGATTTTGTTGCTAAATATGAGGTTTGCTGAGGATTCTGGGTAAGAAAACACAGGGGAGCCACGCAAGTCACACCTCCTTGGACTCCCTCGGGTGTCTTGTTTTCAGAAATGTTTGGGTTTGGTAGGTTTCCCTATATGGCTGCTGGTGCCCGGGACCAAAAACGCAGGTGCCCCCGCAAAAACAGGTAGTTTTGTATATGATAATTTTGATGTGGCCACATAGTGTTTTGGGGCATTTCCTTTCACTAAACCTACCCACACAAGTGAGGTACCATTTTTATCGGGAGAGGTGGGGGAACGCTGGGTGGAAGGAAATATGTGGCTCCTCTCAGATTCCAGAACTTTCTGTCACCGAAATGTGAGGAAAAAAGTGTTTTTCTGGCCGAATATTGAGGTTTACAAAGGATTCTGGGTAACAGAACCTGGTGAGAGCCCCACAAGTCACCCCATATTGGATTCACCTAGGTGTCTAGTTTTTAAAAATGCACAGGTTTGGTAGGTTTCCCTAGGTGCCGGCTGAGCTAGAGGCCAAAATCCACAGCTAGGCACTTTGCAAAAAACAGCTCTGTTTTGTTTGGGAAAATGTCATGTGTTCACATTGTGTTTTGGGGCATTTGATGTCACGGGCACTAGGCATACCCACACAAGTGAGGTACCATTTTTATTGGGAGACTTGGGGGAAACCTGGGTGGAAGGAAATGTGTGGCTCCTCTCAGATTCCAGAACTTTCTGTCACCGAAATGTGAGGAAAAAGTGTTTTTTTGGCCAAAGTTTGAGGTTTGCAAAGGATTCTGGGTAACAGAACCTGGTGAGAGCCCCACAAGTCACCCCATCTTGGATTCCCCTAGGTATCTAGTTTTAAAAAATGCACAGGTTTGGTAGGTTTCCTTAGGTGCCGGCTGAGCTAGAGACCAAAATCCACAGTTAGGCACTTTGCAAGAAACAGTTCAGATTTCCATGTGAAAATGTGAAGTGTCCATGTTGCGTTTCCTGTCGCGGGCATTAGGCCTACCCAGGCATATGATGTACCATTTTTATCAGGAGACTTGGGGGAACACATATTAGTGTTACTGCCCCTTGTATTTCTCTACATTTTTTCTTTCTAAATGTAAGACAGTGTGTAAAAAAGACGTCTGTTTGAGAAATGCCCTGTAAATGCAAAGCTTTCCTTGATACCTATTTTTCAGTCTTTATATTTCACCAAATGAATTGCTGTATACCCGGTAGACAATAAAAACCCATTGGAAGGTGCAGCTCATTTACTGGCTCTGGGTACCTAGGGTTCTTGATGAACCTACAAGCCCTATATATCCCCAGAACCAGAAGAGTTTAGCAGACATAACGGTATATTGCGTTCAAAAATCTGACATTGCAGGAAAAAGTTACAGAGTAAAACATGGAGAAAAATGGCTGTTTTTTTCATCTCAATTTCAATATATATTTATTTCATCTTTTATTTTCTGTAGGAAAACCTTGTAGGATCTACACAAATGACCCCTTGCTGAATTCAAAATGTAGTCTGCTTTTCAGAAATGTTTAGCTTTCTGGGATACAGCATTGGTTTCACACTCATTTCTGTCACTAACTGGAAGGAGGCTAAAAGCACAAAAAATAGTAAAAATGGGGTATGTGCCAGTAAAATGCCAAAAGTGTGTTGAAAAATGTGGTTTTCTGATTCAGTTCTGCCTGTTCCTGGAAGCTGGGAAGATGTTGATTTTTGCACCACAAACCCTTTGTTGATGGAATTTTCAGGGGAAAAAACACAAGCCTTCTTCTGTAACCCTTTTTTCCCTTTTTTTCTCAAAAAACGAGATTTTCACTGTATTTTGGCTAATTTCTTAGTCTCCTTCAGGGCTACCCACAAACTCTAGGTACCTCTAGAATCTGTATGATGTTGAAAAAAAAGGATGCAAATTTGGCGTGGGTAGCTTATGTGGACAAAAAGTTATGAGGGCCAAAGCGTGAACTGCCCCAAATAGCCAAAAAAGGCCTGGCACCTGAGGGGGGAAAGGCCTGGCAGCAAAGGGGTTAAAAACGAAGCATTAGGCCTGTCAAAAGGTTTATTTAGACAGGTCGAATTGGCTGTTTTAAAACTGCACCAACAGACTGCTGGGGCTGACCCGGTATATGTTTTACCTTGTCATTTTAGTGTTAGGCACAGTAAGTGCAGCAGCCCTTTAGTCACATTTAGTGTACATGCCCTGGGTTTACGACACACCATATACTAGGGACTTATGGGTAAGTTCAATGTGTCAATCAGGGATTTAGCCAATTGAATATGTTTCAGGGGTCAGAGCTCAAGCACTGGGACCAGGTTAGAGGAGTTTCAGCACACAGAGACAGAAACCTAGTAGCATCATTTGAAAGAAATAGGTTTGAGTATGCAAAAAGAGGCCTTTTCTTACAAGTCGTTTCCAATACATGCATTAATGAAGTGACAATACCATTCATACTCCAGGTGTTAATTCAGTTTTATTAAAAGTGTTCAAAACATGCATAGTTAAAAGTGGGAGACTGGCCATAGCATGTGCTAGTTTCACATAAAATTAGGCACAATAAAATTCTTAGCTATTATGCACAACATAATAAGGAAAACTCTAATCTAATTATGAAATGCAATGCCAGCATTGGGGTCTTTCTAATGACCTTACATTTCACATACATCATGTAAGCGGTAATGTTAATATATTAGTAAACCCACTGCAAGACCGGTATACTGGAACTATAGAAACATCTTATACAAATCCTAAAATGAAATGCATGTTAAATTAATTCACGCTAGGATAGAGTTAATCAGATTCTGGGAACATAAACACAGATACATGAACTATTCCAGAATCAATGGCATATTGACATCATGTGTGGTTCAAACTGAAAATTTTCAGTAAAACAAACACATTGTTTGGTACCAGGATATTGAGTAATTAATATTGTCCTACAATAATACTGTAGCGAAAATACAGAGAAACAAATAATGACAAGGTAAGTATCTATAGGTAGCAATAATGACAAGGTAAGTGTTAATGCTGAATTTTACTAATAAATTCTCATGTATTCTGAATGTTAAATCTGCATAAAAAATGAATTAATGTAGAGAAATAATACGCAACTTTGAAAATGTGCCTACTTGAGTGACCACTATTAATCACATAGGGGGTCATTACAACCCTGGTGGACGGTGTTAAAGCGGCGGTAAGACCGCCAACAGGCCGGCGGTAAAAAAATGGGAATTATGACCGTGGCGGAAACTGCCAACAAAGACAGCCACTTTAACACTCCGACCGCCACGGCGGTATGAACAAATAGCGCGGCAGTCACCGCCAACAGACAGGCGGGAGACAAAGTACCGTCCACAGTATCACAACCTACCAATCCGCCAACTTTTCTGGGACGGATTCACCGCAGATAAAAACACGGCGGAAACAGCCATTTCAAAGGGAAAACGCTCACCTCTACACACTCCATGAGGAAGGAGGGCACCATGGAGCCTGAACTCCATATTCTTCCTGCACTAGTCTTCCTGCTCCTATACGACGATTATCAACGCCGGCGGCGAAGACAACGGTGAGTACTGCACCTACGACATAGGGGAGGGGAGGCAAAAGACAGGGACACACACACGCAACACCCCCACCCCGACCCTCACCCACTACAACACACACACCAATGCATATCCAAACATTACAGTAACAACCCCAAACCCCACCGGAAGAATGCAAAGACCAAAGGAAATGAGTGGAACCATTGTAATAAATAAAAATACAGTAACCAAATATCTACATATATATATACACATTCAACAAAATATACACCACGATTAGTAGTGCAGGTAATGCACAAGTCATAGTCCGTGGACCACTGGGCCCAAAATGCATGGGCGAGGCCCACAACAGATACCTGATCAAAACGGAGAGAACAGTGCTGGGGCATCAGATAGAAATACATCAGGCACCTCAGGGGGAAGGGAAGGGGGGGCACCTCAGCCGGATGAGTGCACCATGCCAGATACACGAGGGGGCTCCATGCCCATTGATGTATCCTGGGGAGTGCAAAGCCACAGTCTCTCAAGTCTCCACAGTGGGTGGTTTGCCCACTGTACCATCCTGGGGAGTGCAAAGCCACAGTCTCTCAAGTCCCTACAGTGGGTGGTTTGCCCACTGTACCATCCTGGGGAGTGCAAAGCCACAGTCTCTCAAGTCTCTACAGTGGGTGGTTTGCCCACTGCTTTATCCTGGGGAGTGCAAAGCCACAGTCTCTCAAGTCTCACAAGTGGGTGGTTTACCCACTGTTCCATCCTGGGGAGTGCAAAGCCACAGTCTCTCAAGTCTCACAAGTGGGTGGTTTGCCCACTGTACCATCCTGGGGAGTGCAAAGCCACAGTCTCTCAAGTCTCTACAGTGGGTGGTTTGCCCACTGTTCAATCCTGGGGAGTGCAAAGCCACAGTCTCTCAAGTGGATGCATGTCTCTACTGGTTCTGGAGGGGGACTGGTGCCCAGAGTGCTTTATCCTGTGCAGGACAGACGGAGTGGATGCATGTCTCCACTGGTTCTGGAGGGGGACTGGTGCCCAGAGTACTTCATCCTGTGCAGGACAGACGGAGTGGATGCATGTCTCCACTGGTTCTGGAGGGGGACTGGTGCCCAGAGTGCTTCATCCTGTGCAGGACAGACGGAGTGGATGCATGTCTCCACTGGTTCTGGAGGGGGACTGGTGCCCAGAGTGCTTCATCCTGTGCAGGACAGACAAAGTGGATGCATGTCTCCACTGGTTCTGGAGGGGGACTGGTGCCCAGAGTACTTCATCCTGTGCAGGACAGACGGAGTGGATGCATGTTTCCACTGGTTCTGGAGGGGGACTGGTGCCCAGAGTGCTTCACCCTGTGCAGGACAGACAGAGTGGATGCATGTCTCCACTAGTTCTGGAGGGGGACTGGTGCCCAGAGTGCATCACTCACCCCGTGACAGTCCCAGTTGCGTCACTGCCCCTGCCGCTCATGGGCTAGCAGTGCTTAAGTTGGCAGTGCATGCCCTGTTCAGCGGTGCTTGCCATGGCGGTCTTTGCCCTGTTCAGTGGTGCTTGCCCTGTTCAGCGGTGCTTGCCATGGTGGTCTTTGCCCTGTTCAGCGGTGCTTGAGTTTGCAGTTCCTGACCTGTTCAGCGGTGCTTGCCCTGTTCAGCAGTGCTTGAGTTTGCAGTTTCTGACCTGTTCAGCGGTGCTTGCCCCGTTCAGCGGTGCTTGCCATGGCGGTCCTTCATTGCCCAGCTGGGCTGGGGCTGGCGGTCCTTCATTGGGCAGCTGGGCTGTGGCTGCCGGGGCCCTCCTGGGCAGCTGGGCTGTGGCTGGCGGTGGCCTCCTGGCCACTGACGATTGGGCTGCCCTCCTGGGCACTGACTCTGGCGGTGGCCTCCTGGCCACTGACGATTGGGCTGGCGGTGGCCTCCTGGGCAGCGGGGATGATGGAGGCCTTCTCCGCCGTGCTGCTCCTCCCAGACTTTGGCGATTTCTTCTGCCCCTTCCCCACCTTCGGAGGAGTCACAGCTGAGTGGACACTCCCCCCGGGACCCTTGTGAGCGGCTTTGCTGGCTGGAGTCTTCCCCCTCTCCCGCCGGGCACTGTCTAACTTCTGGTGCTTCACAGGGGGGGACTGGCTGTGCTGTGGCTCCGTGTCACACTGGCTGCCCTGGTGCCCGGTGCACTGCACATACCTGTAACAACAGGCACCACTGGTCCCGGAGATTTTTTGGCTGAGGTGCTAGTACGGGACCTATGAATTGGAGGGGGGGGTTGGGAAAGAGGTCAAGCTTGGTCAGGAAAAGTTTCTTCGGAACACTGGGACGGGTAGCTGGAGGGGATCTGGGAGTGGAGGAAGAGGAGGTGGTTGTAGGAGTTGTAACTTTTGTGGCTTTGGGTGCAGGTGCATGCGCTGGAGGCTGTCGTGAGGTGGATGTATGTTGGGTGGGTGTGTGCCTGCGTTTGTGTACTTTGGGAGGGGGCGTCACAGACACACTGGGAGAGGACACAGGGGACGTGTAAATGGTAGTGGGGTGGTGACTGCACGTGAGCGGGGTGTGGTGGTGGGTGTGCTTGTGCGGGACCTAGTGGCTGTAGAGGTAGTGCATGCAGGTGTGAGTGTAGACGAGACTGGGAGGGAGGAGGGAGACGACGAGGAGGGGGACACAGTGGAGGCAGTGGATGTTGGTGTGTCTGTATGTGTGTGATGCTTGCGTGAGTGCCTGTGGGATGTGTGGTGCTAATGTTTGCCTGAGCTTCCCTTGTGTGGTGAGGTGTGTGCATGCTGGTCTGATGGTGTGCTTGGGATGGGCTGGGGTACAGGGGATTGGGTCGGGGTGGAGGAAGTTGGAGGGGGGAGGCTAGACACAGGGACAATGGCTGTCATCAGTGCTGAGGCCAGAGTTTGCAGGGTTCGATGAAGGGCAGCCTGACCAGAATGAATGCCCTCCAGGAATGCATTTGTGTGTTGCAATTCCCTTTCTACACCCTGGATGGCATTCAAAATGGTAGACTGCCCAACAGTGAGGGACCTGAGGAGGTCAATGGCCTCCTCACTGAGGGCAGCAGAGGTGACAGGGGCAGGGGCTGAGGTGCCTGGGGCGAAGGTGATGCCCACCCTCCTGGGTGAGTGGGCATGGGGCGAAGGCTGAGGGGCTGCTGGGAGGGCGGTGCTGGTAGGGGAGGTGGCGGCTGTACCTGTAGAAGTGGGGGGCAAAGATTTTGCCGCCACCACAAGGGAGCTGGTAGCAGATCCTGTGACCGCCGTGAAGCTCCCCTCGCCCTCCGTCCCACTGGTGTATTCCGAGTCCGTGGTGTGGCCCTCCATGGCCATGTGGGATGCAGCTCCCTCATGCTCCGGTGCCACTGTACCTCCGCCTGATGATGCTGATGCACACAAGAACAGGGAGACCACAAAAAGGGGGGGACGACAGAAGAAAGACAGGTTGAGTGCATGGCTTACCGCTACCGTTGGCGGACAATACAGACACAGCAGCCCCATGCACTACGCCGCGCTGTTGGGCTCTACAGATGCAGTTCCTGGGATATGGCGTACATGGCTATGGTCGACATCTGCACACGTAGATGACACAGGGGCATGTATACCTGTACTTGGCACTCTACAGAGGTGGGGTGGAGTGCCACATGGACTGCATTATGGAGGGGCCTAGCCTACGGAACTCGCCCTGGCCTAGGGAAACCCACAGCCCTCCTCCCCCACCCAGACACCTTCACTGCGTGCAAAGTCCGCAGAATGATGTTGTACTCACCCCCTTGTGTCTGCTGTGATGTCCTCAAGCACCCATCCAACTCAGGGTAGGCCACCGCCAGGATCCGGAACATCAGGGGGGTCATAGTGCGACGGGCACCCCTCCCACGTTGGGAGGCTATCCCCAGCTGAGCCTCTGCCGTCTTCTTACTCCAGCGGCGAATGTCCTCCCATCTTTTACGGCAGTGGGTGTTCCGTCTGTGATAGACCTCCAGGGTCCGGACGTCCTTGGCGATGGCACGCCAAATATCCTTCTTCTGGTGGGCGCTGACCTAAATGAAATGTACAGGGGAAGAAGAGAAGTCATTACCAACTGCACCGTCCCTACCCTTGCCATGTGGCACATGCATTCACAGTCCTTCATGCACGCAGAACTGTGCCCCCTTATCCTTACAACCAGCACTCTCCACTCAGGCATAGCCCATACAACGTGCTCCCTGTTGGTCTGGAGGACCGTAGAGTAGCGTGTACTGGGGGAGGACCCCGTCCACGAGCTTCTCCAACTCCTCTGCAGTGAAGGCAGGGGCCCTTTCCCCAGACGCACGAGCCATTGTCTCTTCCAGACCGAGGTCACAGCAGCGCTTGCAGTGTAGGTCCTCTCCTGTCGAAGATCAGGTATCGAGTGATTGAACATATAGAAAATGGCGGTCATGTCGGTGCGTAACATCACCGTCGGCGCACTTCGTCATTGGCTCCTGGGACCCATAGGGTCCAATGTTAACAAATGCAGCATTGCGCCGCGGTCTTCGACCGCCTACCGCGACGGTGTACAATGCCAGCGCAGTTACCTCACATCCCATTGTCCCAGTTTAGAGGTCAGGCAGCCGCCATTTCAGGGGCCCACATGGGTTCATTTTTAAGTTCGTCACACATACCTAGGCCTAGACTCAACACACATACAGGCAACCTTTTGGATTATGATTTGTGTTCTGTGTAGACTGTGGGTACATACCTCTGAGTTGTTTGACTCTGTGGTCGCTGTTGTCCTTCCTAGGCATCGTCCGCTGGGACATGTGAGGAGATGGCGGAATCCTCCGGTGTACCGACCGCTGGTGGACCTGTTGACAATGGAGGAGCGACATTTAATCATCACCTACAGGTTTGACCGTGCCACAATCCAGGATCTGTGTGCCCAGTTGGAGCCTGACCTGATGTCAGCAATCCGCCATCCCACAGTCCTCAAGTGCAGGTGCTATCAGTGCTCCATTTCCTAGCAAGTGGGTCATTTCAAACAACAGTGGCCATGGCATCAGGGATGTCCCAGCCTATGTTTTCCAACGTGTTGTCCAGAATGTTGTCTGCCCTGCTGAAACACATGCAGAGCTACATCGTTTTCCCTTAGGTGGAGGATTTGCCTACAGTGAAAGGTGACTTCTATGCCCTTGGACATATCCCCAACATCATAGGTGCCATTGATCGGACCCATGTAGCTCTGGTCCCCCCCACAGGAGTGAACAGGTGTACAGGAAACGGAAGAGTTATCATTCGATGAATGTACAGATGGTATGTTTGGCAGACCAGTACATCTCCCAGGTAAATGCTATGTTCCCTGGCTCAGTGCATGACGCCTACATCCTGTGGAATAGCAGCATCCCTTATGTGATGGGTCAACTCCAGAGGCACCGGGTGTGCCTATTAGGGGACTCTGGTTACCCCAACCTGTCATGGCTACTGACCCCAGTGAGGAATCCCAGGACCAGGGCAGAGGAACGCTACAATGAGGCCCATGGGGGGACTAGGAGGGTGATTGAACGCACCTTCGGCCTCCTGAAGGCCAGGTTCATGTGCCTCCATATGACAGGTAGTTCCCTATTCTACTCACCAAGGAAGGTGTGCCAGATCATCGTGGCCTGCTGTATGCTTCACAATTTGGCTTTGCGACGACAGGTGCCTTTTCTGCAGGAGGATGGTCCAGATGACGGTGTTGTGGCAGCTGTGGAGCCTGTGGACAGTGATGAGGAGGAAGCAGAGGAAGAAGACATTGACAACAGGGACTCAGTTATCCAGCAATATTTCCAGTGACACACAGGTGAGAATACATTCCTGCCTACTACAAGCACTTTCACACTTCTACCTCTATCCTGTCTGTCGATTTCAACTAGTATATGGTAACTGAGTTGTACATTTCCATTACGGTTTCACAGGTGTGGTTTCCAACGTGTGTCATCTGCTTAGATTCCTCATGGACTTGAGATGTGTGACATAGGTATGTTGACATTACATTTGAGAACGCATTTTGTCACTGTCATTGCTAATTCACATTTTCAAAATCACAGACTGACTCCAGGTTGTTTTGTGCTTCAAGGATGTTTATTGCAGTGCTAAATATTGGAGGGGGGGTTGTAAAATGGTGAGGGGTGATGGTGGAGGAATGTCCATGGCAGAGTCCAGTCTATTAGTCGCACAGGTACATTGCCCTTATGGGCATAGGAAGTGGAGCTGGGGCACTTCCAATATGGACAGGGTTACAAAGTGGGACAGTAGGATGACAATCAGGGTGGTCTTATTTCTTGGCGGGGGTCTTGGCATTGTGCTCTGTCTTGTTGCTGGTTCTCAGGGACCGCTTGTGGGGTGGTTCTCCGTCTGCGGGGGGTGGGGTGCTGGTGTGGTGGTCCTATGGCAGTGCCCCCTGTCCACTAGCGCCGGCGGAGGTGGTGGGCAGTTCATCGTCCAGGCTAGTGTCAGGGGCCCCTTGGAGTGCCACAGTGTCCCTCCTGGTGTTCAGTATCTCCTTCAGCACCCCTACGATGGTGCCCAGGGCGGTGCTGATGGTTCTGAGTTCCTCCCTGAAGCCCAAATAATGTTCCTCCTGCATGCGCTGGGTCTCCTGAAACTTGGCCAGGTCCGTTGCCATCGTCTCCTGGGAATGGTGGTAGGCTCCCATGATGTTGGAGAGGGCCTCGTGGAGAGTGGGTTCCCTAGGCCTGTCCGCCCCCTGTTGTACGGCAGCCCTCCCAGTTCCCCTGTGTTCCTGTGCCTCCGTCCCCTGGACCGTGTGCCCACTGCCACTGCCCCCAGGTCCATGTTGTTGTTGGGGTGGTGGGTTATCCTGGGTTCCCTGTAGTGGTGGACACACAGCTGATTGACGTGTCCTGGGGACGGAGGTATGGGCCCGCTGGGTGGGTGCTGTGCTGGTGTTACTAGAGGGTGGAAGGTCTGTGGTGGGCTGTGCCTGTGTGAGGGGAACCGACTGTCCCGAGGCCCACGATGGTCTGGGCTGGTCATCTAGATCCAGGTGGACAGAGCAGCTGTCATCACTGTGGGCCTCTTCTGTGGGTGGGGTGGAGATGTCTGGACCCTCCTGTCTGGTGACGTTGGGTAGTGGTCCTGCAGGGGTGGAAAGGCATGATTATTTCATCTGTGTGTTTCATGGTGTGCAATGGGTGGGTGACCGTGTACCACAGTGCTAGCATTCCTGTGTGTGGGCTTGTGTGATGATGGTTGAGGGGGGTGTTATGGGTATCTGCAGTGGGCATGCTTTAGTGATGGGTGTCCATGCTTTGTTTATGCATGCAGGGCTTGGTGTTGGGATGTGTGGTTTGTGATATCGGTACATTTGTGAGGAGTTGGAGTGATAGGGGTGGGGGCGAGGGTGGGGGTCTGTGATAGCATGCAGGTTGGGTGGGGGATATGATAGTTAAGATTTGACTTACCAGAGTACATATCTCCACCGACTCCTGCAAGGCCCTCAGGATGCAGAATCGCCAAGACATGCTCCTCCCATGTTGTTAGTTGTGGGGGAGGAGGTGGGGGTCTGCCGCCAGTCCGTTGTACCGCGATGTTGTGTCTGGGGACCACGGAACTCACCTTCCCCCGTAGGTCGTTCCACCTCTTCCTGATGTCGTCCTGATTTCTCGGGTGCTGTCCCACTGCGTTGACCCTGTCGACTATTCTTCGCCATAGCTCCATCTGCCTAGCTATGGAGGTGTGCTGCACCTGTGCTCCAAATAGCTCTACCCGTACGATTTCCTCCACCATGACCCTGAGCTCCTCCTCCGAGAACCTGGGGTGTCTTTGCCGTGCCATGGGGTGGTGTATGTGGTGACAAGTGTGGTGATATGTAGTGGTGTGTGGTGTTTTGTGCGTGGAAGTTGTGTGGGTGATGGTGTTGAGTGTCTGTGGCTGCTAGTTTGTGGATGGTGGTGTCTCTCTCTGTGCTTCGTTCTCAATTGTTGTCGTAGGGGTTTGTGGGTGATGTGGGTGTGTGTTTTATATTGTATTGAGTGTGTGGGTGTGGTGTGTGTATGTGTCTCAGGTGTTTGTATTTCGAATAGTCCAATGTAGCTGTGTTTTGTAAGAGTGTGTGTATTTTAAGCGCGGCGGTGTGTACCGCCAATGGAATACCGCGGTTGAAAGACCGCCGCGTGGATTCGTGTGTCGTGATAGCATGGGCGTATTTCTGTTGGCGTGATGGTGGAGGTTTTGTTTTCGCCAGTTTATCACTGACCTTTGGTGTGGCGGACTTGTGTGGGTGTCTGAATTTTGTCGGATTTCGGGATGTGGGTCATAATAGCTGTGGCGGATTTCCGCGGCCACGGCGGTGTGTTGGCTGTCTTCTGCATGGCGGTAAGCGGCTTTTACCGCCAATGTTGTAATGACCCCCAAAGTGTCTTTTTTAACTGTGTATTAATGTAAAATGTCATGCTCATAGTAAGATTAGTATAGTAGTATGTTCTATTAATGGTCATTTATTATGTATTTGCTTTATTATTCGTAGGCCTTAAGTTAGCAAGGTCTTGGGCCTAGTGACACAGCCTCATGTTAAGATGCATTGCTTAAACGAGTCACACAAAATGGCTGTCTAGAAAATTAGATTGTGTTTTTCCACCACGTTGACCGAATGCTAGGAACTAAAAAAAGTTTCATTAGAACTGCTTGCTAGAATACACTGTATTAGCTATTGATACTTTGTAAAGTTTGTGTGTGTGAAAGCGATGTTCCCAGGAACTAACAATGGATGCACTGACTCGAGTACAAGGCGATACAATATTCTTACCTGGCGAGTCTGACGATGGGAACAGGAGAAGAGAAACCAATTATTGACGTGTGAAAGACAGTTTTAGTTCTATCTTAGATTTGAAATTCTATTTTCATTGGACTAAATGTGAATGTACGGTTCTTTGACCAATAGCAACATGGAAACTGTCCTCAATGGTTTTAACTTAGCCTGACTACACAGAGGGAAGAGAGCTCACTTTTTCCAAAACTTTTACTGTGAAGTGTCATTCTGATTATCCCCGTTCCTGAGATATTTCTATCTTGAACTTCATTGCTGTGTTCCGATGCTGATGCTGACCGAACTGATGTCCAATTGACGAAGAGAGTCGTAGCTTACTGAGGCAAGGTATAAGACTATGGCCCTCGCTACGACTGTGGCAGTCTTTTTACAAGACCGCCAAAGCCGCGGGTGCCAAAAGACCGCCAGTGCTGGCGGTCTTCCGCCCACCATATCACAGGTACTGCCAGACTTCTGCCACACTTTGGTTGGAAATCCAGCAGTAGTCGTGCTGGTGGGCGGGGCCACTCTGGCGGTTCCACCACCTGCACCGCCCCACCAGTAGGACACCGCCCACCATATTAGGGGCCATAATACAGCCTGGTGGTGTCCTGCTGGCAGGGGCGCTGCCGGCGGTGGAAGCACCCCTACCCATTCCCTGCCGGACGACCTTCTCCCTGGAGCAGGTAAGGTGATCATCCGACAGGGGAGGGGGGTGGAAGAGTGGGGGTGTTTTGTGTGTGTGTATGAGTGTGTGGTGTCTGCATGTGTGCATAAATGTGTGATTGCGTGGTTGCATGCGTGTCTGAATGAATGTTGAAGTGAGTGGGTGTCTGCATGTAAGTATGTGTGCATGTTTGGATGGGTGCGAGTATGCGTGCTTGAATGCGTGTATGAATGTTGTGAATGCTTGCTTGTATGCATGTATGGATGCCTGTGAGTGAATGCGTGTATGTAAGTGTAGGTGGATAGGTGTCTGCGTGGTGCGTGTGGGTGTCTGTATGCATGTTTGCGGGGGTAGGGGGTGCTGTGGCTGAAGGGGGATTAGGGTATGAGGGGGGAGGGGTGTAGTGCTTGCTGGCGGGGAGCTATCTACCAGTGACAGGGAAGTAATTCCCTGTCACCGGTAGCCTTTCTGCCATGGTTTTCGTGGTGGTGCTACCGCTGTGGAAACCATATCGGAAGGCCGCCTCCTAATACCGCCAGCGGTCTTCTGTGGACCGCCGGGTCGGAGATGATCATCTCCGGCCCGGCGGTTCCGACCGCCATGGTGGTATGAGTGGAGATGTGGCGGGTTGGCAGAGGCCAACCTGCCACACTCATAATGTGGTGGCCTGCACCGCCAGCCTGTTGGTGATCGGACCACCACATTTACCCTGGCGGTCAAAAGCCCGCCAGGGTCAAAATGACCACCTATGTTACCAATTGCCATGTCTATTTGCTTTTGTCTTTAGGTACCAACCGCTGATTTGTTAAAGCCATAGCTAGATGTTTTTCCAAATTTGTGTTGACTAAAATTGTTTTGCATGAAGCCCAAACATGCTACTCTAATCAGAAGGTTAGTTAGGAGACTCACTGAGGACATTTGCTAAATATTACCAACAGCTGATGTCTTTTCTTTGCTGAATCTAAATGTATGCTATTTCTATTGTGCAGTTATTCTCGCTACAGATTTTTACTGTGACTCTAGAATGTGTAGTGATCCACACATTGATTAAATTGAGATTCTTCAGAAAATTCGGTCAACCAGTATTGTTTCTGTATGTTTACTATTTGATTTTGAGACTTAGGGCCAGATGTAGCAAACTGTTTGCGACTCGCAAACGGCGAAAATCGCCGTTTGCGACTCGCAAATGCGTGTTTGATATGCAGAAATGCATTTTGCGAGTCGGAACAGACTCGCAAAATGCATTTCCGAGTCGCAAATAGGAAGGGATGTTCCCTTCCTATTTGCGAGTCGCAGTGGTATGCAATTCCATTCGCGGTCGCAAATGGAGTCGCAGTTACCATCCACTTGAAGTGGATGGTAACCCACTTGCAAACGGGAAGGGGTCCCCATGGGACCCCTTCCTCTTTGTGACTAGACCCAAAATTATTTTTTCAGAGCAGGCAGTGGTCCAAGGGACCACTACCTGCCCTGAAAAAATCCGAATCTAAAGGTTTCGGGTTTTTTTTCTAAGTGCAGCTCGTTTTCCTTTAAGGAAAACGGGCTACACTTGGGGAAAAAAAACTGCTTTATTTAAAAGCAGTCACGGACATGGAGGTCTGCTGTTCCCAGCAGGCCTCCATCCCCGTGAGTGCCCAGAGTCGCTATGGGGGCGCAAATTGCGACCCACCTCATTAATATTAATGAGGTGGGTCTTTGCGACCCCATAGCGACTCGCAGAAGGTGTCTGAGACACCTTTCTGTATAGCAAATTGCGACTTGCAATTTGCGAGTCGCACGGACTCGCAACTTGCAAGTCGCAATATGCTAGTTTCCTACATCTGGCCCTAAGTTACGTGATGTTAGCATTGTTAATATAGGCAAATAAACATTCTAAATTTTATATAAAGGTATGGTCATTCATGGCCTAGGGGTCATGGTGTGTGGAAATTACTGACTCCCAAGATTATTGATCCTATTGACTGAGAATTGTTATTGATTGATATTGTAATTGAGCCTTGTGGTGGGAATTACCCTGAGCGCAGTCAAAGGCCATCAAACCTCTAATGCGTCCCCTTATAAATTAATTGAAGAATAGCGATATAAGTTTGGACGCGCTAACATAAGTATTTATAGGTGAAAATAGGTTCCAAAGCTTAACTCCACATCTATATAATATATATAATCTATACTGCAATATTTTGGACATAAATATAATTGTTTTGATATTATGGCAGCACACTAGATATTCTGACATAACAACCAACTATGCAGCAGTCATAGAAAAATGGATGGGTCTGTTACCAAAAGGAAGAGGTGGATAAGTAACAGGTATCTCTACTGCAGTTCAGATTGTGTGCCTCATTTTAGGGTCCCCATAAATGTATATACTAGGATCAGGTAAATGTACATGTATATAAGGCACACATCCAACATCAAGTCCATTAAATCAAAGTCCGTATCTTTATTCCTTAATTCGACCACTGATTGTGCGTATCCTTATTCTTGAAATCTTGAATCTCCAGCCAATTGGTATTCATTCACTATCAGAGTTCGCTAACATCCAGGATCAGGTAAATACATGGTGATTTATTGTCCTCTGAGAAGCCTTCATATCTGTAATTTATAAACACATTACCTCATACAGTTTTCATTAAAAAAAAAAATATATATAATTCATTTCCATGACGAAAACTGACCATGTAGGCCAGTTTAAAGAGCATTTATAAAATATACTTCATAAAAGAATTTGTATAAGAATGTGTCTTATGTCACCTTGGTGCCATCATTCTAGCACCTACTCAATGCAGAAGCATCTTCCTGTACCACTTACAGATTTGAACCTCTCAGAGCTACTGCAATTTGCCACCGGACACTGCTTGCACGAAATCAAACTAAAGCAATGCACTACCACTGGTAAGCTGTGGCTCGAGATGTACTGAGAGCCCAGGCTGACCCTGACTTTACCTGGGGTGAATGGCGGAAGCACTGTGCATGAAATATTGATGCACAAAGTTGTGGGGTATTGATGAGTGTTAGGTTCTGGATATCTACACACTGAAAACCCTATCATCAATGAACACTTACATAAGTGGGTGAGATGTATGAACCACCTGCGGGAGGAGGTGAAAGACTGTATCAATCTTCAGAATGGAATAGTCTCAGTTGAGGGATGGCACAATTTTATCTTGATGTTAGAGAGACAGAAGTTCACAGAACCAGCTGTAGAGGAGACAGAGGACTACAGGTAAGTAGAGAATTCACCCTTGGGTGAGCACATATAATATAGTAGCATTCCGAGAGGTTACCGGGTTCAGCCGCGGCATGTTTTGAAACTTAAGCTGAGGACACCACCCCAAATCCACGGGCTGCTTCCTAGGAGGCAAGTTAGAGTGGGAACTGGCAAACAGCAGCACCAGTGAGGAAAGAAAGCCTGAGAGGAGAGCCACCACGAGGGAACCAAGAGAGAAGAAAAGAACAAACATTGAGGCATGGGTAATGAGTACAAATAAAAGCAGAGAGGTACAAGAACTTACCAGGCATTGCCAGACAAAGGCCTTAGAACTTTTGCCGAGCATAGACCATTCAGGTATTTTATGATTCTGCATGTGTTGTTGTGGCCATCAGTTTTTCTTCAGTCAGAGAATTATTTCATATACAGGAATGTTGTCAAAGTGATGGAAGACATGAATTTGGAAATTGTCCCTAAATGAAAGAATGTAGTTTTGTCACATAGCTGTTGGATTTCGCATTGAGATGCATATGGAGCATTTAGCTCTGAAAATCTGAGTACTTCATTATATTTGGGCCACGGTTAATAGGCTGCAAAAACATGCAAAATATGCGCTTTGTCTTCTCTAATAATACATTTATGCATGAAAGCTAAACTCTGCTTTGAGTTTTGGTTTGAATTCCTTCGCCATTTTCTCTTAGGTCTAGGGTAGCCAATGTTAGATTTTTTAATTCAGATGTAAACCAGGAGTTATATTTATGTTGATGACCTGGGCAGACATTTGATTAGTTCAGAGGTAAGATATTGTCAAAATAAGTGTGAACATCTAGAATAATTACTCAGTTCAAAGAACAACTCACAAATCACCAAAACAAAGTATATTAAAATGCTAAAAAATACTTTATAAATTTCAATCCATGATATAGTATAAAAATACATAATTTGATTGAAAGGGTGTTAGGTTTAAGATACACACACTGGAGAAATTGAGGGAATGAGATTTACTGTTTTATCGGTAATCCAACTAACATCTGAGAAAGTGAATAAACAAAAGGGTCGCAATTTACAGTTCCAGTGTAACAATATTCTGAGAGAGTGAAAAATGTAAAATTAAAATGGGTGACATATTTTACATTAACTCCAGTAGAACTAAAATTTGGAAAAGTACAGGAATGGAAAGGGATGACGATTTGGGCCTGTTCAACCACAACTGAGTTCCTTCCCCGCCAAGACTAGGTCCGCCTGACCCATGTAAATGCGGGCAGATCGTAGTTTGAAGATGGTGGAAACTACTCAATTTCTGCTATGATTAAATTCTATATGACAGCCCAACAAAGTAAGGCCCATCAGAAATTTGGCAATATGTCCGTGCACCTGATTTAGATGGATGACCTAATAGCCATTTTTTATTGTCAGCCAGCTCTTACAGTGAGGGGTGCATAATTTCTTTTTATTTTCAAAAAGGAAATCTCGTGGGATTTTCTTTTGAAAAAAAAACAATTGGTAAATTTGCTCTCTCTTGTTAACGGGGGTGTATGGCAAAATTAACATACATTGACAGGAACTGCTGTGACAGCAGTAGCAGTTCCTGGCAATATTAGAGATGTCTGCTGGGCCTGGTGACATTTCTAAATTTGGCTATCGGCACCTTTGTCAGGGCGACTGAGTAATTCACTCCATCACCATGGCAGAGGACGGACAGACTGCCAAGATAAAAATGAGACTCTTATTATTCTATCTCTAGTCCAACAAACACTGTGGAAAGATGGGGAGCATATACTATCATAACTTCAATCTAAGTACAAATGGGAAAAGTACAAAAATGAAGGGAAAGAGATTTAATATAATAAATCAAGCTTAGTAAAAGTTGGGGAACGTGAATAATATAATGCATGTGCGATTTACAAGATTTACTGTTCTAACTTCACTCATCCAAATATTGGGGAAACGACATAAATTGGTGGGTGGGGTGACAATCTCTATTGTAACTCCAGTGCAACAAATATATGGGGCAGCACATACGTTTTGAGGGTGGAGGGTGTTAAATATAGAATTATATATAATTATTATGGTAATGTAAAAAGCATTATTTACATTTTAGAAAATGGTGGGTGGTGATGTTGAAATAAAATATAGTTAGAATTTGTTTTAGTCAAAGTTCACATTTAAAGTACTTTCATTTTAAAAGAAGCACCCTAAGTATAGTGAGCTGGAAGTATGGTTTGCAAAAATGAATAGACAGTTTAATAATACTGATGTACTCCTGATGAAACTCATAAACTGTCTTTAAAAATGTTTTATATGAAGGTAACATTAAAAGACTACTCACCATTGCCCCCAGTGTACCACTTAGCTGCTAGTTTAAACACACAAAAAAAATTATACAGGCCAAAATACATAAAGACCAACATTTATAAAATATTATATTTTACTGAATATATGAATTTTTTTTTTTTCAAAAACTCATTTTAAATAGTAGACATTCTAAAAATATTTATTCAAAAATGTAGGAAGGAAACACTACTAAAAACATGAATCCCCCCAAAAATATACATCTTTTCTAAAAACTTACAAACAACATTACCATAAATACATTTGAGACCCGACCCCCCCCACCCCGAAAAGAAACAATGCCCACACTATCCCCAGTGAACCTGGGGAAGAACAACTTCCATTTGTATAATTAACACATTTATGAGCAAAGTGTAGCTACACTGCCAAATAACGTGCATATTAATCACAAAATCTATAGAAGGTGGCTGCATTTAGCCATTGTGAGCAGCACCTGAGTTAACACACTTATGTTATCTTTATTTCTTCTGCCATCTTGAGTGTTGCCTTTTACACATTTATGGCTGAAAGGCCTGCACTCTACATTCATTTTTGTTTTGTGTGAATAATGTGTTTTTGCAGACGCTGTGCTTTCTCAGATGCCCATTGCTAGCTAGTGAATAGTTTATTGTTATACATAAGACAACTGATAGGTTCGCACAGAAAAGAAGATGCCATGATGGGAGAGCGATTCGTGGGGAGAGCTGGCTGTACTTGACAGTCTGTCCAGTGTAACAATTCAAGGACATAGCCATGCATGGCCCATTGTGTTGTCCAGGGAAAAAGGGAAGTTTACCTGCTCCCAGAGCCTAGTGTAATATGAGTTGTTCCTGAGAGCGAGAACAAGCATTAATGCTGCAAAATAGTGTCTTGTCAAATAATAATAGTGTGTGTTCCTTAGACTAGGGAGGAAATGCTTACTGATTTCAAACTGAGAAGATCCTTCTCACCTCTGATGATCTCCAGAGCCCAAGTGCTAAGGCTTTATGCCTAAGCATTCACATTCTCTCATCAGAGACCTTTTTTTGGTTTTCTAAAGCTGTCACCTTACCTTGTTTGTCTAATTAATTGTGCTTTCCTGACCAATACCTACTAAATTTAGATTCATATTTTCTTTATGGAACACACTTTTTGGATATTTTGTATTTATTTCTTATTAATGTTCTATTTTTCCTTATCCTGAAATGTGGAGTTTTAAACCATTTAAGCGTGTAATAATGATGCTTAAAACTGAAGAGCATATTTTTGAGTGGATTGTGCTGCGTCATTATTTTTGACGCTCCGGCTGCACAGTTAGTACTCCATATTTACAAGCCGACGCATTTAGGCCAATGTGTCAGTTTTTGTAGGCCTGCACCGGAATATACCTGCGCCAGAACTGCAGGGTGCTGCAGATCCTGCAATATGGAAGGTAGGCCTTCTACTGTAAATTCAAATGTAAAACTGACACAGTGATAGTTTTGGGTTTCTGAAAAAATGACACATTATCAGCAAGCGGCATGCACATCCTGAAATGCATCAAAATTCTTGCTCATCGGCAGCCCAGGCATAAGAAATGACTCAGTGGCTTTCATACACAAAGACAACACACACAAAACAGTTTGGCAAGCTCAACTACATCATTTAAGTGCTCATTCTTGAACCTAGAGTAGCAAGGAGACCACAACCAACACCACTATATAGGCAGTGTAAGAGAAGGGAGCATGTCTGCTCCCAGATGATTTCTCTCATTGACCTCAGGAAGGATGAGGTTATCACATTTTATAGACTCAGGAGGGAGTCCATCATATGCCAAGGCTACAGCCACCGACTGACCAACATCCCTCTGCAGGTCAAGCTGATGGCAGTCCTCCACATGCTGGCATCTGGTTCATTCCAGACCACAACAGCCAGACTGGCAGGAATATCCCAGCCATCTTTCTCTGCATTCCTACCCTCTGTCCTGGACGCCAGCATCAGCCTCACACCCCAGTACCTACTGTTCCTCAATAAACAACAACAGCAGCTGGACTCCAAGCAAGCCTTCTATGCCATTGCTGAATTTCCACTTCTTGGGGGCTATGGACTGCACACATATGCATCTGGTTCCCCCTGCTGCAATTTCACATCTGTACAGGAAACAGAAGCACACAAAACCAATTAATTTGCAGGCCATCGTTGACCATCAAAGGATCTTCACAAATGTGCTGGCAAGATACCCAAGGAGTGCCCATGATGCATATATCTTCAAACACTCCATCATAAATGACTGGTTCCAGAATGGACGGTATGGCAATGGCCTACTTGTTAGTATGCAAAACTGAAGTACATTACAGACCTACTAACAGTAACAAATGTATGACATAATAGCCAGCTCTGTGTCTGTTGACGAAGATAGGGCCATATATCTGACGGGTGTGCTTCATGCATGCACTATGCATCATGGTACACATGTAATGCAAACCCCCAAGTCAGACATGTTAAGACACAAAAAGCCACTTTATGTGCCTTTGAATGATGTAAAGGTACAGAGCAATGCAATGCTGGCTAAAATGCAGTGTAGCATCACTGTGTGCAAGGGATGGGTTTCATGCACTTTGTGGGAGTTTCTCCATGCAACTCCCATGGTACATGAGGCATGTCCTGTATTCCACACCAGGTAAGCTTTGGAATATGACAAATCAATTGGGTCCCTCGGGTGATGTGTAACAAGGAAACTGAACTGATGTCAACCAAGTCACTAGCCTTCTCTATGCATGCTGCAGCCAGTGGCAAACATGCATAGCCAATCATGGCTCTGAGGGTACATCATGTGCAGGAAGGTGCCCCCCCCTGCACAAAGACAATCCCACATGCAATACAGGCACCTAAGGACTGTGGTGCAAGTGTGTCTGTGTCTATGCTAGGCAGCACATTGCCCCATATTTATGGTGAATTGGCATATGGCAGCGTAGGAAGTCTTCTTGCTGCGTTGCCCTACACAAATGTGGAAGGGAAGGAATACACCATCTTTATGAAGGAAGGGTCACCTTCCTGCACTAAAACAATCCCGAGAGGCATGTTCCTCTTGCTATGTGTGCTGCAGAATGCAAAACACATGGATAGAGGAAAAAATTACAACAACTGAAATTATTTCTCCTTGTTACGCCTGCTCTGGGGACATGTGAGGTTTTGGCACTGCCCCAGGTTTACGGGATTAAGTAAATCTGGGGCAGCATTAAAATCCATGGGTGTTGCGTGGCAAAACCTACCGCAACACCCATGGAACATCTTCTTGGTGCAGTGTAAGTCAAGTACCAATTTGCGCTCCTTTGCCTTACTCCACATCTATGAGGCCATGCAATCCACCCAAAGAGGACCAGAACCTCCAGTTTTGCTAAGAGGCAATACACTGGAAATGTCATGAGGAGACTGTTACCATCAGTACACTAACAGGCTTCTATATACATTGACAATGCTATAACTTCAGTGAAACACACTTACAGGCTTCTTCTGATGCGCGGCATGTAAGCAGAGTAACCAAGACCACAGAAAGGAATATCTGAGACTCCCAAGGACAAACATGAAATACTGTTTTGAGTTCCTGACACTCCCAGTGATCTTTTGTAATACATATTGGAGTCAATGACACTCCCAAGGATAAACCCGTAACACAGGTCGGAGTAAATGGCACTCCAAAGGTTAAACTTGGAACACAGGTTTCGTCACAAGTTTAATTCAAATATCAAGCGCTCTGAAGGGCTTTCTCTTGGCAATACTGTTCATCAGAGACACACAGAGACAAAGTTACGGATGCTTGTGCAATTCTTAGTTCAAGAGCTGATGTAGGAAGAAGGGTTTGAAGCAGGAAGTGACAGGTTGCGCTAGAACAAAATCACAGACGGGGCGGGAGACAAGCCTGTAGTTTTGAGGAAGCTGATACTCAGTCCTGCTCACAACTAAAGAAGGATTAGTGCACACTAACCTGATATTAAGTACTAAGCCTAGTTCTTCCACATTTTGAGGAAGATCTTGAGGCCTTGACTCAGGGAGTTGCAGGTGAACTGGAGTAGCTGGGCAGGAGGTGGAGACAAAGGAGGCGTTGAGGGAGCTGGACCCATGGGAATCACCGGGTCAACTTAGACTGCTGAAGACAAGATCGCTGATAGGACCTAGCTGATTCTTCTGATGAGTGGGACGTGTGAAGCTTGTTCCGCAGGGAGCGTCAGGCCAAGCAACGCCCTCTGGTTCAGGGCTGGTAGACATACCAAGTTCAGGGTCCAACAGATGTAGCAGTTCACATGTGGCACGTAAAGCACGTGGCAGCCTGGAAAGTTCTCAAAGACTCCGGAAGGATAAACGTGTTGATACACTGGCTTCCACCTTATAGGAAGGGCAGGTGCAAACTGCTGTGTGGAACCAATCATCCAGGAAACAAATGTATCTGTTGAGCGAAAACGTGCACAAAGGAACACAACACCAAGCCCCTAGTAGCAGTGATTGCAAGGCACTCATATGTTCACAGGTTCTGAGGGATGCTTGCTGTGACTGAAGCTCAATGGAATCGTGGGTACTGGGGAACAACAGTCATGGAAACATAAGCATCAAAGAGCAGCACAGGGGTAATACAACAGACTCAGGTGTAAAGAAATCTGAGGGATTTGGAAACCTCAGTAATGGTATAGTTGAGCCCCATATAGCACTACAGGGGTAACACAACATGATCCATGCACGCTAGGCCCACTACACAGAGGAGGCATGAGAGTGTCATGACAATAAAGTTGGTTTCTGTCTTACATATGTGGATCACTGTGTAGTCTACATGATGTAAAGGCAAAGAAGAGGGACCGGGAGTTTACATGATGACCTGTGATTGGAAATAGAGTGGCAAATATTGTCAGTGGCCACACAGTGCCGCACAGATATTCTCCCTACCGCCAGCCTGTTGGCGGTAAAACCGCCACTTCTCCGTCAACCGCCAGGGTCGTAATGACCCCCTTTGTCTGTGTCTGTCACACAATCACTGGTGTCATACTGGCCAAACACCATACCTATAATATCCATCCCCTAAATTGGAAAGCAGGATGCCATATACACCGTAGACTGGCTGAACCAGCCAGTCTTTGTGCCTCCCTGAGTGTGGATTGCATCCGTCACCCAAACCTATGGCAGCAATGCAGACAGATTGTATGAATGTTGATATGGTGCATTGTAGTGTAAACAGTGTATTTCAAAGGCACAGCAGTGCGATATGATTGAGCAAAAAGATGCCAGCTCCACAGCTACCTCTGTTGACCCAAGCATATTACAACCCACAAATTGTTTCTAATGTCTCTACACATCACAACATGTATGTGTTCCTCACATGAACATATTGTCCATCAATATGTCAGCACAATGAAAATAAAAACCCACACATAGGCACTCTTTTTTACAATGACAATCCACACATCTTAAGATATCAAGTCAGGTAAAACAAAAAGAGCAAGGAAAGTGAACCCCAAGCTGTGTTCACCTGCACTGTACAAACCACTACAGTGTATCACAGATAATAGATCAGTTGTGTGGCTCAAAACCCATGCATTGACCTCTTTGCACATCGCATTGCAATCGTAGCGTTGGTGGTAAGCTGCCTATCTGTGCCAATTAGTTGAAAATCGCATGGCGGTCAATTCGTCGTGCATCAATAATGCATTGGCTATTTCAGTAAGAAAAAACAATGCATTTTTGAAAAATGGGCGGGATACAGGCAGCAAGTAACGCATTGGGCATGGTAAACTGCAAACTAGGAAGTGTGAAGTTAGTTTTGCTTTCACTTACTCTCTTGTCACTGTCACAGTCATATATTGTATGTGGTCATTGTTTTGTATTTTTTTTTCATTTTACTGTTGGGAGTTTAGATTTTAGCTAGGCTTTTTGTGGGATTGTTTAGGGTTGGGAATATATCTGGAAGAGGGAGTAATTTCAGTGAGCCACAGCTGGAATGCATGATCTAGCTAATAGCACACTACCTCCCAAGGATGCTTGAGGCTGGTGGCAGGGTGAGTACACTGTTAAGGACAAGCAGGACAGATGGGAGCAGGTGCTCTGGCACCACGAAAATGTCTTTGAGGCCGTACAAACTACACACCAGCTAAAGCACGAATGGACAGACGTCATCTCCAGGGAGGCCCATGTCATTGACTTCCTTAGGCTTGTGGTTGGTGGACCTGTCGGTATGTATGTATGTCATGTCTGCATATAGTGACGTGCCTTTCTCCGGAATGCTAAATTTAAAAATGATTTGTACTTCTTTCGTCTTTTCCAACAATATATGGACGTACAACAAGTATATCAGTATAAAAATAAGTGAGGAGATGATGTAAAGTAATGTAACTTAGGTCCTCGACAATGTGGATTTGTGGTAGGCCAGCACAACAAGTAGGCTTGCTGTGCTGCCCAACACCAAAGCGTAAGGGTAGGAATGCACCATATTTGTCTACGTTGGTGCATTTCTGTCCTTTCACCCAGCACTGGTGCCGTTTTGGCAGACTAGCGCCAATGCAGGCACCCTTGCACCATAATGCAAGGGTGCCTTTGTTGTTGTAAGGATTGTGTTTGTGCACGCAAGTGCAATTGCCTGCACACAAAAAAAATCCCATGACCCTTTCTCCCCTTTCTATGTGTGTTGCAGAATGCAGCACACATGAAAACATGACATCATGAGGGGAACACAGGTTATGTCTCCTCCTTTTGTTTCCCCTGCACATCCCCAGGTCAACACGTTTTAAAAAAATCTGGGTAGGTGTCATTACAGATGGGTGTTGTTGGGTACAGCCCACACAAGGCCCATGAAACGCTTCCCTAGGGCTGGGTAAGCAACACTGTGATTTGTGTTTCGTTGCCATACTCCACATCCATGAGGCCATACTAAGCCGCCTAAAGTGGCTTTGTGACACTGCATATATATGTGATGCATAGATTTGGCCCACTGGTGCATCTCTAAAAGTTATGCTAGTGAGGTGCAAGGGGCTCATTAACTTGCCCCTTATGTCCTCCTAGGGTAAATCATGTCACCCATGTGTCATGGTAGACTGGACTCTGCCATTATGCTGCCCAGCATTACTGACGCTATCTCATCCTAGACGCAAGCTTCAGGCATGTCATTATGGGTACTCCTAAAGTCCAGCATCCTGACTGCTCTGGGATGCAAACAGGCTTGATGCGTGCAATGAGCTGGCCATAATACCATATATGTGTTTCTTCAGATGTGCACTTCATAAATAATGTGATCTCATAGTATAGTAAATACATTTCTTAACATGTGATAATGCAATATCACAATACTATGGCCCTCATAACGACCCTGGCGGTCGGCGGTAATATGGTGGAAAGTACTGCCAACAGGCTGGCGGTACTTTCCACCATATTATGACATTAGCGGCTGTCACTGTTCCTCATGCTTGATTATGACCCCACCTACCGCCATGGTTTCCCACCCCCACCCCCATCTCCAGATACCCCCCACCTCACCTTCCTCTCCAAATCCCCCCTACATTCACGCCCCTTCTTCACAAACACACACACACACAGACACGCATACACACACCCATTCCTACATGCGTCCACGCATGCATACATCCATTCACACACACATCTGCACACACTTTCATACATACATGCAGACACGCATTCACAGAACACAACATACACACACTCACACCTCCATACCTGCACACACGCATTCAACACGAAACACACACCCGCATATACGTATGCACAAACATTCACACACACACACCCACACACACACACACAACACCCCCCACCCCCTGTCGGAGCACTCACTTACTTGTGTTCAGGGGTTCCTCCGGCAGGAGACCAGACAAGGTGCTGCTGCCACCAGCAATGTCCGCCAGCAGAACTCCGCCAGGCTGTATTATTTTACATAATCCGGCTGGCAGCGGTCTACTGGCATGGTGCTGTTGGTGGCAGCAACGCCACCTTACCGCCATCCGCCGGCATGGCCACAGCTGGATTGCCGCCATCCTTCTGGCGGAAATCCGGCTGTGGTCAAATTAAGGTGGATGGCTGGTAGCCGCGGCGATGGTCTTTTGGTGGCAGTCACCGCGGCGCGAGGTGTTTTTTTACTGCCAGTATCATAATGTGGGCCTATGTCCCCTTTCATGTCCTCTATTGGCCATCTTCCATTCTCATGGGGAGAGGTGAATCATTCCAGGACCCCAGTGCTAACCGTAAGTGTAAATAGTACATGTATGTACCATTATGATGTCTGTGTCTGATCTATGTGGAAATGATCAATGTGATGTGTGGTGGGAGGTATCACTCAGCTAGCATCAATGACCTGTCAATCGGTGAATCAGTACAGAACCTGCCCAAAGTGTCTTTTTGACTGCTCACAGGCAATGATTATATTTTTTACTCTAAGGTGTATTTAAGCAGGCCCACAGGAAGTACACATCTCTTAATATGTACTTAAGCCATTACTTATGGGGATTTGGCTTAGGGCAGCGCAGCAAATCACCTTGCTGAGCAGCCCTACGCCAAAGTGAAAGGGCAGGAATGCACTGTATTTATGCAATATGGTGCATTCCTGTACTTTCTCCCTGGGCTGGCGCCGTTTCAGCAAACTATGGCCAACCATGGTGCAAAGGTGCCTGTGTTACTGACAGGATTGTTTCGGTGCAAGAAGGTGCTCCTTCCTGCACAATCCTTCAGCATAGTGGTACCGAGTAATTTATGGGCTAAGTGTAAGATAGCTATACAGTGGGCTTGTACGGAATGCCCAAGGGATCCACGGACTTGTGCACCATCTCCTGTAGTGATAAAAAAGTATGATGAGGTGATTACATTTCTGAATGGATAGGTCCCAGCAAGGGCTATTGATTGGGTTAAGATCAACAGAACAGCTCAGGAAGCTAAAGAATCAGTGCATGCCGGTTATTACAAGGGTTTAAAAATAGTGGTTAGGAGAACCCTTAGAAGTGAGATATGGGGAGTTTTGTGCCACAGTTCGTTCTTGGATTGCTTCCGGAGATTAGTACCTATATGCAGCAAAATGTGATTTTTTGGCAGTCTAAGCAGTGGGTGAGACTTCCAAATATGCCAAGTTTTGTAGTGATGAGCAG
Source organism: Pleurodeles waltl (assembly GCF_031143425.1). Taxonomy (NCBI): domain Eukaryota; kingdom Metazoa; phylum Chordata; class Amphibia; order Caudata; family Salamandridae; genus Pleurodeles; species Pleurodeles waltl. The sequence goes on from NC_090443.1 coordinate 906,511,721, forward strand.
GAATGAAATTGAGGAGACTTAAGATAAGTTCATGCTAGCACAAATGAAGCTAGCACTGAAAGGATTTCAGAAACAGTTGTATGTAAGAAATGTTGGTAGAATGCGAGATGTAGGATTGCTGTGTGGAAAAATAAATCAGCTCAAAGTGAAAATAATGTTCCACTTGGTAGGGGACAAACTCTTCCAGTTGATTTGAATTCAGGAGAAGATATTGTGACATTGACGTGATGAACATCATGTCATTATTGTAATAAGTTAGGCCATTAGAAACAGGAACACCATCAAAACCACAATTGTGTAATCAGCAATTGTCAAATGCAAAATGTCAGTGCTATTCAAATGCAGAGTGTCTTGGTCCACATAATGCATCAGTCGCAAGCCCCAATGATGCAAGTCCCATAAGCTCCGATCCCATTGCAGGAGGTGAGCAACCCTATGTTCAATGCGAATCAAACCTCAAGAGCAAACCCAAATCCCTTAAAGAATCAGAACCCATTTCAAAAGTACTCAATGTTTGAGAGTGAGAATGTTGACTCGGCTCAATCACAGTGATGGCGCCTGAGGAGGGAGGATGATTGTGTACTTGGTGCAGTCTTGGAGGTAGACCAAAGTGGTCCATTCGTAAAAGGTGAGGTGAATGGCTACCACATGTCATTTTTATACTATAGTACTGGTGCTACTCTTTCCACTAGAACAGCGGAGGTCTCAGACCTACAACTCTTGGTAATGAAAATCCAAGTTGTATGGTTACAAAGAAACAAATAACTAACCCTGTGTCAATGAAAGTTCCTGTTAAAATAGGTTAATTTGAAGAAGACAACCAATTTGTTTGATGTGATTTGAGTCCTGTAAACCTGTTAAGGGGGGATCTTTTGCACAAGTTAAATTTTACTATTTACTGTACACATGATGAAGATATTGAATTCAAAATAGCCAGGCAAGGGACATTGGTAGGGCTGTTCCCTCTGAAAACAACAGAGGAATTACCTCCCAATTTAAAAAATAATTTGAAACCTGAAGTATGGTATTTCTCAGGAAAACACATCGGACTTGTTAAAGGTGTAGAATCAGAATAATGATTAAACCCAATGCTGAGTATCTGAGAACGGACCAATGCAATCTTGCACCCAAGACAGTGGCTAAAATTTCCCCAGTGATTGAGTTGATGATTTGACACGGGATTTTGAAGGAGATAATGGGAAGCTTGAGTAAATTATGGATTACTGGCTTTCAGAAGTTGAACAGAAAGTATAGAATTGTACAGAATCTAGGAAATATTAATTCAATTTATGTTTGATGTTGCTCTGTGGTACCGAATCCAGCTGTAATATTATTTCAGATACCCTGTGATGCTGAGTGGTTTACAGTGATCGAGTCATGTCAATCATTTTTCTCTATCCCCTTGCATGAGGAGAGTCAGTTCATTTTCTCATTTTGGCTTCAGAATAAAGTTCTTGCATGGTGCAGAGTTCCACAGGAGTATACAGAGAGCCCTTCGATTTTCAATCAGATTTTAAAGAAAAATCTTGAGTCTTTACAATTGTCCTGTAACTCTGTTCTTGTCCAGTGCATTGATAATCTGTTAGTGGTGTCAAGTACGTAAGAAGACTGTAAACAGTATACCAATGCCTTGTTAAATCATTTGCCTGATAATGGACACAAGGTGTCCCCAAGCACATTACAGTACTGTCAAAAAGAGGTCTTTACCAAGGACATCACATTAAAAAAGGAACAAGGAAGGTGTATTATTCTGAAAATGAATCCACCTAACATGCAGAGGGAAGTAAGAAGGTTTCTGGGAATGGATATCCAACTTTTCTCTAATGGCCAACTCTTTACTGAGGCTGACACACAAAGAAGTGCCTGATCGCTTCTATTTGACAATGATGGCTTAAACACATTCCTAGAGATGAGAGAAAGTCTATGTTGTCCTCCTGGCACCTACCTTGTTACCATTGCCTGAAAATAAAGTTGATAGGGAGGAGGTTGAACATGCCTTTCGCAATGTCATGCATTTATGCACCAAGGCAAGACCTGACATTAAGGATGAACGTCTTGATGAGCCCGACTATGTAATATTTGTTGATGGCTCATGTTTAAAAGACAACCTGGGGGATTTGAGAGCAGCTTATGCTGTATGCACTATTCTTGAAGTAGTAGAAGCCTTGTAGCTTCGTAGTGTCCCCTCTGCCTAAGTGGCAGAACTGATTGCTCTTACCAGAGCTTGTTGTCTTCCAGACCAATTGAGGGTGACAATATTTAATGACAGTCAATATGGCTTCAGTGGGGTCCATGATTTTGGACATCTGTAGTCACAGAGAGGATTCATGACATCATTTGGGTCACCCATCCAAAATGGGGAATATGTGATGTGCTTGTTGGAGACTTAACAGTTGTCACAGGAAGTTGCGATAGTAAAATGCGTAGCCCACAGGAGTGGAAATGATTATGTAACTCCTATGCTGATGAGGTTGCTTGGTATTGTGCCACTGTGGTATGTGCATTTAACAGGGAGTGCATAAATAAATATGATGAGGACGACCAATTTTGCTATGCTGGAGTCCGTAGCTGATACTTGGGAGGAAATTAAGAGAATACAGGAAAGAATGTCAGAAACTGGACATCAAGGATGGGTCAGATCAAGATGTGTCAAGAATGCAAATGAGATCTGGGTCTCAGGTTATGGAAAGCCTGTGCTGCCTGACAGTTTCCTGTTCCCAATGACTAGACATTTTCATGGTGTCGCACACATAGGGAGAGATGCCCTAGTGTTCAAACAGAATTGGTCCAATCCCCAATTTAGGGTTGGGGCTCAGGATTGGTCCCAGGGGGGTGTGACCTGCCAACAAATAAATGTAGGGAGAACACCAGCAACCTTGGGTCACATAGGCAGATCAGGAGGACCCTTTAACAGAAAGCAGTTGGAGTTCATTGAGAGCCTTGTTTGTAACAGGCTGCGATATGTTCTGGTCATAGTGTGCACTTTCTCCTAATGGGTGGAAGCCTACCCAACCCAGCGTAATGACAGTCTCACTGTAGCCAAACTTTTTAATAGTGAGATTGACAGAACGCTGTGCGTGGCACTGCAAGTGGAACAACCATTACATTGTGGCTACAGACCAGAAGTTTCAGATCAATGGCCACTCAAGTTTTGTTTAGCCAAAGTGTGTGTGTCCTCTTCTTTGAAATGGCCAGATGCCTTTGGTATTGATGAGCCCCCAAAGAACCCCTGACAGAAGGAAAGGATTGTCGCCGCATGAAATACTCATGGGATGTGCCATGAGACTGCCTGCTGTCTGTAAATGCATTTGTAAATATTACAGGGGACACAATACTCGACTACTGTAAAGGACTGGCTTTTGTATTATGTTCTGTCTCTCACCAGGTTGGAGCTGCTACTGCCCTTCCACATCAAGAGCAATGCCATGGGGAAGAGGAGGGGAAATGCCACAGAGCAACAGCATGTGTCAACGAGTGACCCTGATGAAGGAACAAGTGAAGGAAGACAGCGATCTAAAGAGGAGAGGAGAGTGGTCAAGGAGCCAAGAGAGACTGAGATATAGTGTATCAGTTGTACAAACCATCATCAAAAAGACAAAGTCAAGTAGTGTGAGCAACACTGAAGATCAAACGACACTTAGAAGATCAAGAAAGCAAGAGTACCTTGTTGCAGATATTCAGCACCTAATTGGATTTATTATACAGACAGGGTGCCTAATATGACAATCTATGATCCGAATGGACTGAGAGTGTAACCACTTGAGGCTTCATGATGTGCCACAATAGTAATAGCAGTTGATTTCTGAACTTGATCAAATTTTTGCATTAGACTTATTATGTCGAGTGTGGGAGGGAGGCTGTAGTAGAGTGATCCATGTGACCTTGCAACTACCTTAGAAGAAGGGGGACTGGCATTACTTAATCTGGAGTTCTATTATCTAGCATTGCAATTGCAACACAAAGCACACCGGCTGGTGGAGGGGTACAACTGAGGGGAAGTCCCTGATTAGGGACGATTCTTGTGAGGATATGCTACCACAGCTGCTTCATGCAGGTGGAAGGGGTGATTCCACGGTATCACACACAATAAAACACACAGCATCACTATGGGAAAGAGCGGTGAAGGTGGTCCTGAGGCGTGCCCCTTTCGCACAGGAGTTAGGTTTCTGGGACCTACCAGCATTTCACAGATTGACCACTGCAGTGGACGTCAGTGCTTGGAGAGATGGGAGCTGTTTGACAAGGGGAGAAATTTATCCCAATGAGATGTTCATTATATTTGCAGTGGCACAGGAGACCTTTGGGGTGGGTCAGGGCCACTTCCTAATATACACACGTTTTGTTAATATAGTATGCAAAATTTGGCCCACGTACTCAGAACTCTAAGCCTCATCTGCATTGTTTAGGACACTCCGGGAATATGGGGGAGGTAGACACCCGCATATATAGAGCCAAGCTTGCAGATACACCTAGGAGTGCCTTTAGGGCACAAGCAGCTTGGAAGAAGAACTGGGTACACCTCTAGAAGATGCGCAATGGAAGGGGATCTGTGCTTTGGTTGAGCAGGGGTCATGTAATGCTCGGTTTAAACTGATACATTTTAATCATATACACCGCACATATGTCTACTCGGTGCTACTACATAGAATAGACCCCGCCAAAACTGACAGATACCACCGATGTCAAAGCAGACCCGCAACCTTCCTTCACTTAGCCTCGTACTGTCCCTCTGTGCACATTTATTGGGACATATTTGAGCTGAGTTTGGAGTGTATTGAGGGGGTGACGGTGGACCTGAATCCAGTAACATGTCTTTTAGGGGGTTTTTGTAGACAAAAGGGTAGGAATAAGGAATGGAAATTAATGCAACTGACCCTACTACTAGCAAGACTGCAGGTTGCCATTTCTTGGATGAGCCCAAAAAGGCACAGGGGAACAGGGTTGGCGCAAAGATGTAAAGGAATGGGCAGTGGCAGAAGAAATGTGGCTAGTTCAGTCTAGAAGAGATGAACATGCCAAGGAAGACTTGCAAACATGAAGGTGGATCCTCACAAAACTAGGGGAGGTTGAGGAGCCCCTGATAGAGGATAGGCCAGAAACTGCAGATTAGAATAAAAGCGTTCACCATGGCCAGTGGTATACAATATGGGGAGAAGGATACAAAAACTTTATTTCTGATGTAATATTCTGTAATCATTGGTCCCATTGTATGGAACTACTCCTGTTTTATGATATCTTTGGGAAGATGACATATGTTTGAGGTTGTCAATGGTACAGTGTTAATGATATACTGAATGTTTAATAAAAACAAATATTACTAAAAAAAAGACTTATTGTGTCACTGATGAACTGTGTTTGGAATAAACTGACTTTAAACACATTTTACAATTATTGCTTTAAGAAAAAATAAATGAAGAATTAAGAAGATACGCTAGGGCAAAGGCTGCAGTATAATAGCTTGGTTGTCATTTTAAAAGAAGATGGAGTAGAGTTAGGATTGTCTCCTGAAGACTGCTGTATATAAGCTGAATGAAACCACAATTAACAACAACAAGTTTTGTTCAATTTGCAGAAGTAGAACCAATTGCATGATATTATGAGTCTGCTTGCTGCTATATTTTACTTGAGGTCTGACTTTTAACCAACATGTGTAGTTATTACCAAGATTCGATGTAGAATTGTGATTACTGTGACATTAATTAACTCTTTTAGGTGGTGTGAGTATTTCTCATGAGAACATTAGAAAGCATTCTACATTATAGGAACAGTTAGGAACTGATACATCTGGTGTTTTGATAGCAGTAGATATGGAATTAGTAGCTCTTAGATGTATGGTTTTTCAAGATCAAATGGCTTTAGATATTTTGTTAGCACAAAAAGGTTGAGTCTGTAAAATGCTGAAAGTGAGGCATTGCTGTGCTTAAATGCCTGACAAAAGCAGAGAAAGAGGGATTTGCAAAAAACATTTCTCATTTGAAATCAGAATCAAAGCATTTAGAACCAACTAGTGTTTTAGGAACCCTGGGAAAAGGGGTTTCTGCAATAAGCAGCTGACTTGGAAGCATTGATAGGGGAATTATTAGTGCTATTGTATGACTTTTTCATTATTGGCATTTGCTTAATTTGTTTATTTGCTTTATATATGGGATTTAGATGTTTGCAAGCAAGAAAGAAAAGAGAGGAGGGAAGGAGGCAGAGGACGGAGGAAATAGAAATGGAAGAGAAAATGTGTGAGTCTTACAAGGATATGAAGGAGTTGCAAAACTCCAAGGCTAAGATGAAGCACTTAGCAGAGTAATAAAGTGTTACCTTGACGATTCATTTGTGTTTGAATGTGATGGCTATTCTAGCCATCAGAGGAGGGAATTAGGGAACACAACTTCCATTTGCATAGTTAATGCATTTATAAGTACAGTGTGATTTACATTGCTAAATAACACATGCTGACTAATCACATAATGTGTAGTACGTGACTGCATTTAGCCATTACGAGCAGCACCCAAATTAGCATGCTATGTAACTTAAGTTAACCATATTTCTTTTGCCATCTTGAATGTTGACTTTTACACATTCAAGGCTTAAAGGCATGCACTCTACATTTTCATTTGTTTTATGTGATTATGGGGGTTATTCTAACTTTGGAGGAGTGTTAATCTGTCCCAAAAGTGACGGTAAAGTGACGGATATACCACCAGCCGTATTACGAGTTCCATAGGATATAATGGACTCGTAATACGGCTGGTGGTAAATCCGTCACTTTTCCGTCACTTTTGGGACGGATTAACACCTCCTCCAAAGTTAGAATAACCCCCTATGTGTTTTTCCATTGCAGATTTTGGGGGTCATTACAACCTCAACGGTCTTTTTTGAAGACCGCCGTGCGGAAGTCAGTGGTGGCGGTTTTCCGCTCGGTCTATTATGACCGTTGGCAGCTCTCCGTCCTTTTACCGACGGAGAGCCGCCAACAGCCATACTGGCGGGAGGCGGGGAAGTGGAGGTTGCTCCACCTCCACCGCCACGCCAACAGAACACCGCCCAGCGAATCACGTCCTGTGATTCACCGTGGCGGTGTTCTGTTGGCGGTGTGGTGTCCGCGGAGCTGCCCCCATGGCTCCCGTCCCCTCCCGGAGGATCGTCGGACCAGGTAAGTCGATCGTCCGTGAGGGGAGGGGGGTGTCGTGTGTTGTGTGGGTGCATGGGGGTGTGTGTGTGTATGTAGAGGGGGTGTGTGAGTGCGTGTATGTCTGTGGGTATGTCTGTATGGATGTGTGCATGTATGTTTGAATGTGGGTGTTCATGTCTGACTGTGTGTGTGGATGTAGGCATGTATGTCGGCGTGTGTGTGTGTGTAAGTGTGTAGGTGGTGCCTGTGTGCGTGTCGTGTGGGTATGGTTGATGTGATGTTGGGGGTCGGGGTGGGGAGGGGGGCCCTGCCACCTTTGGGGGGTGGCAGTGGTGTTGGGTGGTGTATGGGAGGGAGTCAGGGTGTTGAGACTCCTATCAGTGCCAGGGAAGGAATTCCCTGGCACTGATAGTGCTTACCGCCATGGATTTCATGGTGGTTCAAACCGCTGGAAATCCATGGCGGTAAGCCGGGTCCAAATACCGCCGGCGGTCTAGGGACGGCCGCCAGGGCTGGAGACCCAGGTCTCCAGCCAAGCGGTCGTCTGCGCCCTGGCAGGCGGAACGGAGAACCGGCGGATGACCATGGCGGTAACCGCCATGGTCATAATTCCCCAAAGTAAGACCGCCAGCCTGTTGGCGGTCTTACCGCTTGTTTAACACCAACCACCAGAGTTGTAATGACCCCCTTTGAGTTTTCTCAGACACCTATTGCTAGCTAGTGAATAGTTTATTGTTATGTATTAGACAACTGACAGTGAGGTTCTCACCTAAAAGAAGAAGAAAATGCCAGGGTGGGAGAGCGATTCATGGTAAGAGCTGACTGTACCTGACAGTCTGTCCATTGTAACAGTTTAAGGACATAGCCATGCATAGACCACTGTGCTGTCCTGGGTAAGAGGGGAGTTTACCTACTCTCAGGCATGAGCAATATCATTGGCTCCCGAGAGTGAGAACAAACTGTAATATTGCAAACCCAGTGCCTTATTGAATGATATTAGTGTGTGTTTACCAGAATAATGAGGAGATGTTTGCTGACTTCGAACTGAGAAGATCCTTCTCACCTCTGCCGATCGCCAGAGTGCTAAGGATTTATGCCTAAGCATTCATATTCTCTCATCAGAGACCTTTATTTAGTTTTCTGAAGCTGACAACTTACCTTATTTGCCTAACTGAGGCCCTTATTACAACCCTGGCGGTAAATGCCACTTACCGCTGTGCCGACGGCCGCCAAGAGACCGTGACCGCGGTGGTAATCCACCACGGGTATTATGACCCACACAGAGAATATCGCCACAATACAGACACCCACACAAGTCTGCCACACCAAAGGTCAGTGATAAAATGTCGATAGCAAAACCCACACCATCACGCCAACAGGAATACACCCACAGTATCACGACCTACAAATCAACGCAGTGGTCTTTCAACCGTGGTAAACCATTGGTGGTACACACTGCCACACTCAAAATACACACACACTTACAAAACCACACCACATTGGACAATTCAAAATACACACCTGACACACATACACACACCACACCCTCATACCACTAAAAAAACACCCCCCACACTACCCACAACTCCTTACAACGGAAAAAAAGAGACCAAGCGCAGAGTGATAAGCAAAGAGCACGTACTCAATCAGAGGCACAGAACACCATCACCCATACACCATCCACGCACATCACAGTATACACCCCAACACATCACCCCACACATCACCTTGCACATCCACACACATATCACTCACACCACATCCATGGCACCACAAAGACACCCCAGGTTTTCAGAGGAGGAGCTAAGGGTCATGGTGGAGGAAATCATCTGGGCAGAGCCACAGCTATTCAGATCACAGGTGCAGCAGATATCCATTGCTAGGAAGATGGAGCTATGGCGGAGAATGATGGACGGGGTCAACGCCGTGGGACAGCACCCAAGAACCAGGGATGACATCAGGAAGAGGTGGAACGACCTACGGGGGAAGGTGCATTCCGTGGTTTCAAGACACAAGATTGCTGTATAGAGGACAGGTGGTGGACCCCCACTTCCTCCCCCACAACTAACAACATGGGAGAAGCAAGTCTTGGAGATCATGCATCCTGAGGGCCTCGCAGGAGTAGCAGGAGGACTGGACTCTGGTAAGTCAAATCTTTACCATTATATCCCCCACCCTACCTGCATGCGATCACATACCCCTACCTGTACCCTCACTCCCATCACTCCATCACCTCACATATACCCCACCATCACAACCCACCCATCCCAATACCAAGCCCTCTATGCAACAACAATGCATGGACACCCATCACAGACCGGCATGCCCAGTAAAGAGACTCACCCAGCCCACATAATCAGCACTCACACAAGGCGACAGGGAAAGCACAATTATACAGGGAAACACACCCATTGCACAAGATGGCACACACAGATACAATAACAATGCATTTGCATCCCAACAGGACCCCTACCGAATGTCACCGGAGAGGAGGTGCCACCAACATCCAGCCCCCCCCCCAGAAGAGGCCCACAGTGATGACAGCAGCTCTGCACGCCTGGATCACGGTGACCAACCTGGCCCATCAGGGACCTATGGACAGTCGGTTACCCTGCCACAGTCCCAACCCACCACATAGTCTCCCCCCTCAGGAAACACCAGCACAGCGCCCACCCAGAGGGCCCATGCCATTGTCCCCAGGACACGTCAATCAGCAGTGTGTCCACCACTACAGGGACCCTAGGCAACTCCACAAACACAGGACGATCAGGGACCTGGGGTCAGTGGCAGTGGACACACGGTTCAGGGGACAGAGGCACAGGACAGCAGGGAAGCTGGGAGGACTGCTGTGCGGCAGGGGGAGGACAGGCCCAGGGAACCAACCCTCCACGAGGCACTCTCAAACATCATGGGAGCATACCACCATTCCCAGGAGACCATGAGCCAGGTACTGGGCAATTTACAGGAGACCCAGCAGCTGCAGGAGGGACAGCACCTGGGAATCAAGGAGGACCTCACAAAAATCTACACCATCCTGGTCACCATAGCAGGGGTGCTGGCTGACATGGGCAAGACCATGAGGGAGGCAGTGGCACAACAAAGGGCCCCTGACACTAGCCAAACCGAGGAACAGCCTTCCACTTCTGCCGGTGCTAGTGGACAGGAAGCCCCGCCACAGGACCAACAGGCCACCAGCACCCCACCCCCTGCAGAAGGAGAACCACCCCACAAACGGTCCCTGCGATCCAGACAGAAGACAGAACATTGCCAAGACCCCCGCCAGGAAATAGGACTCTCCTGATATTCACCCTTCTGTCCCACTCTGTCACCCTGTCCACCTTGAACTGCCCTTACTCCCCTTCCTATGCCCCATTGGACAATTCACATGTGATACCATTAGACTGGACTCTACCCTGGACCTTCCTTCACCATCACGCCAGCCTCTTGCACTTACCCCCATACTATTTAGCACAAAAAATAAACACCATTGAAATATAAACCATACTGGAGTCAGTGTAATGATTGGAAAGATGTATTCTTGCAACATTCTCAAAGCATTGCAACATCTATGTTCATTGAATTATACCACAGAATGACAGTTGGTGGGCAGCAGTACATATAGCAGGAGCCAGAATGGGGTACACAGATCTAAAAAAAAGGGAATCCAAAGGGAACAGTCAGTGGCCATAGACAGAGGGTAAGAGGCTGCTATGTACGATGTCCAAAAGTATACTGAAATGTGAAGTTGAGTTAAAGTCTCTTACCTGTGTGTCACTGGAAGTACTGCTGTATAATGTTCGTTCTGTTGTCCACATCTTCTTCATCTGCCTCCTCTTCCTCACTGTCCACAGGCTCCACTGCTGCCACAAGACCATCACCAGGCTCATCCTCCAGGAGAAAAGGCACCTGGCGTCTCAAGGCCAGGTTGTGCAACATACAGCATGCCACGATGACCTGGTACACCTTCTTGGGTGAGTAGTACAGGGACCCACCTGTCAGATGGAGGCACTGGAACCTGGCCTTCAGGAGGCCGAAGGTCCTCTCAATAATCCTCCTTGTTCACCCATGTGCCTCATTGTAACGTTCCTCTGCCCTTGTCCTGGGATTCCTCACTGGGGTCAGTAGCCATGAGAGGTTGGGGTTAAAAGAGTCACCTGTAAATATTGATGGACAACTGTTAGACACACACTAACCCTTGGGGACAACCCCATACTCAGACCCCAACTTATACTGTGTGGGGACCTTGGCCTCACCTAATAGCCACACCCGGTGCCTCTGGAGTTGCCCCATCACATAAGGGATGCTGCTATTCCTCAAGACATAGGCGTCATGCAGTGAGCCAGGATATTTGTCATTCACATGGGAGATGTATTGGTCTGACAAACAAACCATTTGCACATTCATCGAATGATAGCTTTTTCTATTCCTGTAGACCTGTTCATTTCTGCGGGGGGGACACAAATGCCACATGTGTACCATCAATGGCACCAATGATGTTGGGGATATGTCCCAGGGCATAGAAGTCAGCTTTGACTGTGGCCAAATCCTCCACCTGGGGGAAGACGATGTAGCTGCGCATGTGTTTCAGCAGGGCAGACAACACTCTGGTCAACACGTTGGAGAACATTGGCTGATACATCCCTGCTTCCATGGCCACTGCTGTTTGAAAGGAACCACTTGTCAGGAAATGGAGCACTGACAGGACCTGCACTAGAGGGGGGATTCCTGTGGGCTGGCGGATAGCTGACATCAGGTCTGGCTCCTATTGGGCACACAGTTCTTGGATTGTGGCAAGATCAAGTCTGTATGTGATGATAATGTATCTGTCCTCCATTGTCGACAGGTCCATCAGGGGTCTGTACACAGGAGGATGCCGCCATCTCATCATCTGCCTCAGCGGTAATAGCCTATGGAGGAGAACGGTGAGCAGAAGGTGATTTTCCACATAGATGACACAACTGTTTCGGAATTAATGTCACAGAAGTAGTGTGTGAATTCGAAAGTCAGTATATGTGCCAATATGTGCTGTGAAGCAGTTAGGTGCCATACCATGTGGCCCCCTGAATTTGCGGCTGCCTGACCTGTGAGGAGGGATAAGGGGAAAAAATGTGGTAACTGGCTGGTGTTGTGCTGCGTCACGGTAGGCGGTAGATGACCGCCGCGCAACTCCGCATTGGTTATCATTGGGCCCTATGGATCCCAGGAGCCAATGGCGATGTACGCCGGCGGTGACGATACGCACCGCTGCGGACGTCACAGCCATTTTCTAGCTATTCACTCACTTGCTACCTGACCATCAACAGGAGAGGACCTACACTGCAAGTGCTACTGTGACCTGAGTCTGGAAGCGACAATGGCTAGAGTGTCTGGGGAAAGGTCCCCTGCCTTCACTGCAGAGGAATTGGAGAAACTGGTGGATGGGGTCCTCCCCCAGTACGTGTTATTCTACGGTCCTCCAGACAAACAGGTGAGTACACTGTGAGCATGATGTGTGGCCAATGCCTGTTTGGAGTGGTGTGGATGTAAGCCACATGTTGGTGGGTGCTAAGGCGTCCTGGCCTGAATGCTGCATGGTCAGTGTATGTGCTTCAGGGCATGGGTGGGAACTGGTGGGCAATGAGTATGACGGTCCAGGTGGGTGAGTAATTACATTTTCCGCTGTCTTTTCCCTCTAGGTCAGTGCCCACCAGAAGAAGGGTCTTTGGCATGCCATCACCAAAGAGGTGCGGACCCTGGGGGTCTATCACAGGTTGAGCACCCACTGCCGCAAGAGATGGGAGGACCCGCGCTGCTGGACCAAGAAGACGGCGGAGGCCCAGCTGGGGCTGGCCTCCCAACGTGGAAGGGGTGCTTGTCGCACCATGATCCCCCTGATGTTCCGCATCCTGGCGGTGGCTTATCCGGAGTTGGATAGGTGCTTGAGGGCATCACAGCAGCCACAAGGGGGTGAGTACAGATACAGAAAGCTGACTGTGCGCGCTTTAGGAACTAGCTGGTTGGGGGATGTGGGCTGTGGGTGCCCTTAGGCCAGGGCGATCATGGCAGGGTCGGTCCCTTGTTTGCAGGCTCTGAAGCACTCCTACCCCAATGGTACAAGTGGCCAACTACTACTGGGCAGAGTCCTGTGGGTGTCAAGTGGGCAGATGCTGGTGTAAGGCATTGTAACCCATGGGCTGGTGACTACCTTAGTGACTGGTTGGGCATGGCCTAGTGCATAGGGCAGCTCAGTGTGTGTTGTGTACACCAACGGTAGTGGTGTTGCTGGCATTGACCAAGTGTATCCTCTGTCTCTCCCCTCCTTCCTGTTTTGTCACCCTGTCCTTGTGTGCATTAGCATCACCTGGCGGAGGAGCAGAGGCACCGGCTACGGAGGGAGCTGCATCCCACATGGCCCATGAGGGCGAATCCACTGAGGGTGTAGGCACCAGTGGGACGGAGGGCGAGGAGAGCTCCACAACGGGGACAGGAGGGGATACCAGTGACAGCGATTCCTCCTCCAATGGAAGCTCCCTGGGGGTGGGAGGCACCTCTGTGCCCACCCCAACAACAGGTACAGCCGCCACCCCCCCTACCACCACCGCCCTCACAGCAGCCCCTCAGTGTGTTTCCTGTGCCCGCTCACCCTGGAGGGTGGGCATCTCCTTCGCCCCAGGCACCTCAAGGCCCTGCCCCAGTAAGCCCTGCTGCCCTCAGTGAGGAGGCTATTGACCTCCTGAGATCCCTCACTGTTGGGCAGTCAACCATTCTGAATGCCATCCAGGGTGTCGAGAGGCATTTGCAACAAACAAATGCATACCTGAAGGGCATTCATTCTGGTGTGGCGGCCCAACAAAGAGCATTTCAGGCTCTGGCCTCAGCATTGATGGCAGCCATTGTCCCAGTGTCCAGCCTTCCCCCTCCAACTTCCAGTATCCCGACCCGATCCCCTCTACCTCACCCTATCCCAAGCACACCTTCACACCAGCATTCACACACATCAACACACAAAAGTGGCTCAGGAAAACATAAGCACCACACATCATCATACAGACACTCACACAAGCACCATACCCATGCACACATACCAACATCCACTTCCTCCACTGTGTCCCCCCTCCTCTTCGTCCACCTTCCTTCTAGTAGCATCTCCACTCACACCTGCATGCACTACATCATCAGCCACTGCCTCCATCACCAGCACGCCCATCACAACACACCCCTCACTGGCAGTCACCACCCCCACAACCATGCACACGTCCCCTGTGTCCTCTCCCAGTGTGTCTGTGAGCCCTCCTCCCAAAGTACACAAACGCAGGCACACACCTACTCAACAGCCATCCACCTCACAGCAGCCTCCAGCCCATGCACCTTCACCCAGACTCAGCAGACGTACACCTCCTACAACCACAACCTCTTCCTCCACTCCCACACTCCCTCCATCTTCCCGTCCCAGTGAGTCTAAAAAACTTTCCCTGGCTAACATTGACCTCTTCCCTATGCCTCCCCCCCCGTTCTTCCCCCAGGGCCAGGATATCTAGATCCCAGGCCAGCACCTCAGCCGCCAAGTCGGCGTCCGCTGTGGTCCCTGCAAGTCTGAGAGGATCGAAGGGGGCGCCCGTAAGGGCTGGCAGTGTGCCACCTACCAATGCAAAAGACCAACCGAATCCGCCACCTGCCAAGGTTAAGAAGGGGTCAGCATGCAGCACGGACAAGACGCACGACCCACCCAGCAAGGCCTCATCCAAAAAAAAAGGAGGACAGTGCCAAGGACCCAGCAGCGTCTACCAAGGTGGGGAAGGGAAGAAAAGCAAAGGCAAGGCATTTCAAGGCTCGGAGACTCCAGGTGAGGGACTGGTGACCACCATTTGTCCTGACAGGCCAGCAACCTGTGCCACGGTAAGCACCACCACAACGACCGCCACCTGCACCGACATCTGCACCGCCCCCTTCACCACCGCTGCCACAACAACAGTCACCAGCATCATCCCCAGTGGGCAGTCGTCCGAGGCTGCTGGAGACGGCCTGGTGTCTCCCTCCACTACTACCAGCACCTGCACCATGGGCAGCACTGGCAGCATCTCCGCTGCAGACACCGCCACAGGCACTGCCACCTGCACTGCCAAATGCACCGCCACATGCTCAGCCGGTGCCACTAAAACAGACATCAGCAGCATCCCAGTGGGCAGCCATCCGAGGCTGCAGGAGACATCCTGGACCCTGCACCAACCACTTGAGGCACCACCACCAGCACTGGCACTACCAGCAGTTTGCAGCCTAAGTCGCCGCAGGATGGAGTCTGGCTCTGCCTCCATGGAGTATCATGCTACCTGTTCCCTGCACATCTCGTGCCTCAGACACCCAGGTGAGGGAATGTGAACTGCCACACCCCAGGTGCAGCATCACTGGGCACAAGGCCCCCTCCAGAACCAGTGGAGAGAAACATCCACTCCCCCTATCCTTGGCAGGATGAAGCAGACTGGGCCAAAGGCCCCCGCCAGAACCAATGGAGAGATGCATCCACTCCCCCTATCCTTGGCAGGATGAAGCAGACTGGGCACAAGGTCCCCTCCAGAACCAGTGGAACATGTCACCCACTTGAGAGACTGTGGCTTAGAACTCACCAGGACCAAGCAATGGGCAAACCACCCACTTGAGAGACTAGAGAGCCTGTGGCTTTGCACTCCCCAGGACCAAGCAGTGGGCAAACCACCCACTTGAGAGACTTGAGAGACTGTGGCTTTGCACTCCCCAGGACGAAGCAGTGGGTAAACCACCCACTTGAGAGACTTGAGAGACTGTGGCTTTCCACTCCCCAGGACATTGCTGTGGGCATGTTGCCCCCTCGAGGAGCAGTGGCGTAGTACCATCTTCTGGCTGAGATGCCACCCCTTCCCTCCCCCCTGAGGTGCCTGTGTTTTTTCAACCTGATGCCCCTGCAGTGTTCTCTCCGTTTTGAGGCAGGAGTCAAGTGTGGGCTTCGCCCATAATTTTTTGGGCCACTGGTCCATGAACATTTGCAATGGACAATGTACAGCCCTCTGTACACATTGTAAATATTTGTATAAACTGTTGTTTACAATCGTTAACTTTATATGCATTTTCTAAATATCACAGATTTGACTCAATTCCTTTTGTCCTTGCATTCTTCCAGGGAGTTACGGGGTGTATCTGTAATGTTGTTGGATCTGTTAGTGTGTATGGTGTTGTGGGTGAGGGTGGGGGTGTTGAGTGTTGCGTGTGTGTGTCACTCTCTTTTTCCTCCCACCCTCCCCTGTGTGCCAGGTGCAGTACTCACCGTGGTCATCGCCTCCGCCTTCTTTGAAATTCCTGGTGTATTAGCAGATACACCAGCATGGGAAGGACCTGCAGCTCGGGCTCCATGACGTCCTGGTTCTTCGTTGAGTGTCGAAAGGTGAGTGGTTCCCCTTTAGTGTACTGTTTCTGCCGTGCTTTTGATGTTGTTGGTACCGCGCCAGAAAAGCTGGCAGATTGGTGCCTTGTAATACGGTGGGCGGTACATTGTCGTCCTCCTTTCTGTTGGCGGTGACCGCTGCAGTGTTTGTTGCTAACGCCCTGGCGGTTGGAGTGTTAAAGTGGCTGTCTTTGTTGGCGGTTTCCGCCGTGGTCGTGATCCCATTTTTTTGCCCGCCAGCTTGTTGGTGATATTACCGCCGCTTTATCACCGACCGCCAGGGTTGTAATGAGGGTCTAAATGTCCTTTCCTGATCAATACCTACTTAATTAAGATTAGGGATTTCCTGTATGGAACACATTTTAGATGTTTTGAATCCTTTATGTATTTTTATTAATGCTCTTTTTTCTTTTTCGAAAATATGGACTTTTAAACAATTTAAACTTGTAATAATGCCACAGAGCAGGGTGCAACCTGATTAAAATGTTGGGTATGTACCTTTAAGTTTTGCATGCACTTAAAGTCCTTTATCACTACTGCAAGGCCTACCTCTCCCATAGAATAACATCGGAGTTATATTATTACATTTATTAGGCTGTAATTTCCAAATTGGACCAGGTAACCAGTTCATGCTTGGTTTCTCTAGAATTGTAGTGAAAAAACCTCTCTCATGGTGAAGTCAGATTTGAAATTACAATTTTGAAAATGCCACTTTTAGAAAGTTGGTATTTTCCTGCCTTAGGTACTGATTTAGATACTGGCAGACAAGTTACTCCAACAGTGACAGATATCCCAAAATCTAAATCCCATAGGATATATTGGGATTTAGATTTCTGTGGACAGGATATCCAGAACCGTTGTGGCAGAGTAACTTGTCCACCAATATCTAAATCAGGCCCTTAGTGCCTGTCTCTGTGCCAAATGACTGGCTGTAGCTGTGTGGAAACTGGCTAAGGAATCCATTTTATTATCCCCCCAGGCCTGACCTCATCCTGTGATACTCAATGATGTACAGGCCAGAAAAACATATGCAGAAGGTTGGATGACCTTTAGTACATTGACAGGCAGCTTGTAATGCAAGGCTTGCTTAAAAGAGACTGCTCATGCGACATGCATTGCTTCATTCGCCCAGCAACAGACAGACATCTTGATGTCCACATAGGTCTGAGGAGAGGTTATGAGGAAGCTGGATGGGTGACGCCTTGGTAAGTCCCAACCGTCTGAGAAATGTCAAGGTCACGCTTGTGGTCATCTTGTATCACGCTGCCACCATGAAATGTTATTCTAGTGTGATTAGATAGATGCCTAATATATGTGTAATACCATGCATCTCCCGATCAACATCACACCATGTACTTGATGAAGAAATTATCTTTCAGTTGTTCTGATTGGATGATGTATTTTCACCCTTTTGTGATTTTCGTGCATAAAAGATTGTATTGGAGTTCCGCAATTCAGACTGCTTGGCCTTGGCCTTTCAAGCCACAGTCTCCGTGCACGTATTATTAAATATTTCTGCTTGTACCTTAAGGCTGGCTGGTCTCTGGTTTGTTCCTGAGGGTAGATAGAAAAAGAGGCTTAAACATCTTGGTGCAGAATGCAGTGTTTGGATTGACGATCTCCCCTGCCTGGCTCCCAGCTGTTTGGGAGGGCCCCTGGCTCTTGTGGGTTTCCCTGCTATGCTCGGAGTATCGTCCCTGGAAAGGGTGCCAGTGCTGTGGTGAGTCTCTGTCACTTCCTGGTGCCCTCTGGTTTTGCCTGTCTGCTTTGGCTGTGTCTCAATTAGTGGCGAGTGGAGTGATAAGGGGTGAAGTTGCTTCTGAGTTTTACCATCTCCCTCTCCCTGAGCATTGTTTTTTGTTTCTGGCTCTTTTTCTGCTCTGCCTTCACTGGCATGGCTGTAGGGCCACTCCTGTTCAGGTGGCTACTGGTGGAGTCCGCCACGCGTCGGATTCGGGGGTTGTATGCTACTTTCCCTCTTCACTTATCAATTCCTTACCCCTTTCTTTCTTGGCTAATACTGGTGTTTGTTTCCTCTGCTCTGAGGATGCGAGCAGGTGTCATGTTTTAATGAATGTGTCTAGCCGGTAGGGCTGCAGTGTGGTTTTCTGGACAGGTCGAGGGCTGTAACAGTGGAGCATTCAGCCGGTGGGGCTGAGGCGCGTGTTTTCCGGGACGCCCAGTGGGGTGGTTTCTGGTCACAGCCGGAGGGGTTGTGACTGTTATGTACCCAGCCGGAGGGGCTGTGGGGGAAACCTGGCCAGGGGTGCAGTAGTGGTTTGCCCCGGTACAGCAGGCAGGTAATGCGTTGCTTATTTGCCTGTCACCTCCTCGGTTTGGTTCTTCTGTGAACCACTCTTCCGGACGCCTGCTGCCCGGGGGCCTCTGGATTGTCCCCAGGGACTTTTTCGCCCTGAGTACAAGTGGCGGGAGGGGTATTTAGATTGTTTTATAGTACCTGTGTTTTGCATGTTGCCATTTATCACATTGTAGCATTGTGTTATTTTCCATACTGTATTGTTACTGTGGCTTTGCAGACATGTGTTGTGCTTTACAATGCCGCCTACGTTCTAGTAGCATATGGGATGTCCCTTGAATGAGGGGCTGTCCTGTATGTGGAGGATAATATAACAATACAAAATGCCTGAACTGAAGAATGGTTTCCTCCACATGGTGGGGGGCCTGACAAGGGCAGGGAAGATTGGAGGACGAAACAATTAGAGATAATAGGGGCTTGCCAAACTCTCTTCCTGTGGCGAGTGCACAGTCACGGGAACAAACATCAATTTTGCTTGAGGACATTTGGGAAATACAATACAGCCTGAGGGCACCACAACAGGGACCAAACACTCTGAGCTGCCTCCACAGCAGCAGGAAGAGACGGAACGTGAAAGCCGCACCCTAGCATGGCGTTTGATGGATGAGGAAGTGAAAAATAAAAGCAAAAAGTAAGAGACCTTATGAAAGAATTAGACAGTTATTCCATAGCCAGGGTGATGAGGAAGTGGCTAACACCATCAGAAAACATGAACAGAAGTACGAACAGATATCAAATGAAATGTAAGGGTGTCTTGGCAAGGGGCGTGAGGGATCACACACTTTACTATGGGATATGTCCACGTATGCACATCACACACTCCATAACTTCAAGATGTGGAAGGAGGTGCTCAGCAATACAAACACACAGCTGGAGATCACAAGACACAGTCTCTCGGTATAAAAAATAAAAAATAAAAAAAATGTACAGAGTTAAACAGAATAATAGCCATGGGAGGGCTGCTTTGGAAGGATCTGGATACATTGTTTAGCATTATTGTACCAAAAAATTTGTGGGAGGATTGTAAGAAAGTGATACACTGGCCTGAAATATGTGACCACTACTGCAATTACTACACTATCATTTGGCACTAGACTAAGTATGGGAAAGGTTTGCAAGTAGACAAGGGTTGGTTGTAACATGCTTACACACTGTAGAAAATTTAAGTTCAATTGTTAAGTTACCACACGTAATAAGACACAGGCTTCTGACTTTATTACTTGTTAGTGGCTTTAGGTTAAGATCCTCAGGGGGGCGTTTCACTGTACAGCTGTGGATAGTGTACAACAGTGGTTCCCAACCTGTGGTCGTGGGCCTACTGGGGTCCTTGACACATTCCCAAGGGGTCCGCAGGCCTGGCTGGGAGGAAGTCACTTCTCCAGCTGGTGCCTCTACAGAAACATGTGTGTGCATGTTTTTATATTTATTACCTCCTTTCTTCAGCAGGATTAAAAGCACTGCAAAGCTCCTTGTACAGTGAAAATAAAAGTGTCAAGATAACTCTAGTGATTAATGTACCTGCTGGGGAGTAATGAGAGTTTTGGAAAGTGGCAGTTTTGACTCAAAGGTAGTGCAGATGGTTAATATGCCGGCTGCAAAGGATGTGTATCATGCAAAGAACAGTATTTTATGTGGCTGGCACAGTGGGTTACTGCTTTTGTCACAGAGATTCTTTAGTTACCGTACAGTTCATAATCGTAATCTAGCTCAGTGAGCTATGAACTGCAATTAAGGTGCTGCATGCCAACTGCATAGCACAAATTAGAAAGCTTTTCTTCCCAGTCTTTCATTTTCCATATGCTGCTCAAAACAAAAAAAAAAGGTTTGCCTGTGTAGAAATACATTCTTATTATTAAAGACAACATTAACCACTGTGTTGTGTTCTGAATGCTGAGTTTGTGCTTCTCCAGACCAAGCACTCTTAGCAAAATGCCTACCAGTGTGATGCCATGTGAATCCTACACCTCGTACTCCTCTGTAAAGTGCTCCAACACCTTACACTGGTATGAGAGGTGCTATAATAAAAATTAATTACATGTGACAAAGAGGATAGGGAGAGATGAGAGGCACTTATAGTTTCCTTCCTTTCCCCACCACATATTTATGTGTTAAAGCTTTCTTAGATCTTATGTACCTAAAAAATAATAACAGAAATAGCCCCGGAAATAATTAAAGAAATTGCCCGAAGGATTCACCTTCCATAAATAAAACTAAAAATTGAAAAGTTAGTCGCTGGGATGCAGTACCAACATTCCCAATAAAATGTTTAGATTTTTGCATATTTTTTCAATATAAAAGAATTATGGGCCATATTTATACTTTTTGATGCAAAACTGCGCTAACGCAGTTTTGCGTCAAAAAAATTTGCATTTTGAAGTGCCGTGCGGGCGTCAAATTTATACTTTGACGTACGGCGGCGCAACCAACAGGTGGGAGTCATTATTTCGTGACGCACACGGCGGCGTTCCGTCGCAAAGGAAACCAACGTAAAGGCGACGCACATCACTGTGGGTCGATTTACGACAGCGCAATCCGGAAATCGCTGTTTTTTTTCACGCTATTGCGTTAAATTTTTGCGCGAAAACTGCCCTTCAGCAGAGGAGAGCCAAAATGGATCCCAGAGGCCACTACAGACCCCATGAGGATGACAGCAGACCAGGAACCAGCCAGGAGGATCCATACAGGAACCAGGAATTAAAAAAAAAAAAAGAAAGTGTCGCTTCAGTGAAGAGGAGCAGGAAATCCTGGTGAAAGAGGTGACGGAACACCAGCACCAACTTTTCATCTCCTCTAAATTGCCACTCAGTAGGAGAGAGGCCATATGAAAACAAATAGTGGACAAGATCAACAGTGTGGCTGAAAAACGCCGCACAGTCACTGAGTGTAAGAAACGCTGGCATGACTGCAAACGTAGGACAAAAGAGAAAATGGCCAGGAACAGGAAGGCAGCAATGCAGACTGGACGGGGGAGTCCAGCACAACAGGAGGCCCTGGACCACATGGAGGAGATGGTCGCAGCATTCATCCCGGAGGAGATCGTCACAGGGATTCAAGGACAGGACAGCGCAGACTACCATGACACAACGCACATGCAGGGTAAGTCGCATGGGGAATTCAATTGCAATAATGTAGACTGTAACAGGGGGGGAAATACCTACTACACAATGCATGTAAGTCTGCACATATATGACCTGGCATGGGTAAGGGGCACAGCAGGGGGGCATGCCCAGCACAGACTAAAGCTGGGGCACGACAAAATACAGCAACAACAACAGTCCCATGGGGACATCCTGTAATGACAACAATAGAGCCAAGGGAAAGCAGCGGCAGGTGGGAAGGCAACTACCTCAAACTCACATCCAGGCACTTGTTTTGTAAAATCTATCCCACATCAACTAGGTCCCTATCAGTAATCCAGTAGCCAAAATAACAACTGCAATGTAACTGCCACAACAGCTTACAATAACACTTCTCATCTCTGTGCAGCTACAGTACCAAATGGCAGGAACCTCCCCATGAAATATACATACCCAAATTAGGGGGTGAGGATAACATCCGCACCAATTCATAGAAATAAGACAAAGGCACCAGTACACTCAAATGCCGAATGTCCATACCTGACACATACATAAGCCAAAGTAAACAGCAATTGGAGCCACACAGCACTAACTACACACCCATGCTGCATACGTCAGGGTCCCTCACATGCCTGGCTAACAAGGCTACATCACTAATGTCATACTGCTCAGACAACACCTGAGGAGGGGACACAGCCAACTGGTCACTGAAACACACCTGCAAAGTCTGACAACCAAATAGGTCCTACATACGATAAACAGGCCAATCCAATTAAACACACATGACCCAACATCATCTTCAAACATCAACAATGTGTACATCCATACCACATCCTAACATTAACATGCATAGGTAATGCCACGTAACATGTACAGTTCATGCAATGTGAATAAAAAGTGTATAGGGCAGGTCCTGAGAGGCAAGTGTGCTGGCAGGGCAGTCACAACACCCACAGTCAGTCAAAGTGTATTGTGGCAAGTGTAACGTATACATTGCGCATTAGCCTCAGGCTGTAGGCCTTTGTGCACCTTACCCTGAATGTACTTTTACTCATTTGCTCACATCTAAGAGCCTCAGAGCACTTTGCACTAAATGCTTCTCATTGGCCTTCCTATCAGTTAATAGCAAATAGCCAGTCCTAGGGTGTTGTAAATTAGTCAAATCACACTGTTTTGCCTACTTCTGCACTGGAGTTTGCCAGAACATATTCACTCTGTGCCCCAGTCAAGGATACAGTCTGGTACATTGCTGATAGATGTGGTAGGGGTTAAGATTTGGCATTCCTGCGTAGGGAAACTTTGCCATCACGATGACATATGACTTATAAAATCACTTCCTTGTCCCAAGACACGCAAGAGGGAGTTTCCAAACAGAGAAACACAACTAGATGCTGCCTGCCTTGCTGCTGATGCACAACCAGATCACAGGCCATTCCTCTGATATGAGGGATGATGTCTCCCCAGTGATTCCGACAGGCAAGCTCCAAACGTAACATGCTGTGCTATACATAGAACAAGCAGAGGGAGAGTAGAAACTGTTAGGCACCATGATAGCTGTGTACTAATGTATTACTCTCCTGCGGACTATTTCAATTCTAACAGTGTGTATTGTTTGGGTTATTGTGGCTCACACCTAAATATCAACAAGTCAGTTGTACTATTAAACCTCATATTAAACAAATACTGTCTTTGTCATTTGTGTATGGGAACATACCGGTAAAGAGACAATTGTGTAGGATCTGAGTGACCACCACTTCCCTGAAAAGTTTCAAAGATGTCATGCGCTCGGATGTCTAAACATTCCTTTGCTGTGGGAGACCAGAGGCACTGCTAGTTAGTCTGAGCAAAAAGAAATATCAGGGTGACTGAGTTATTTACAAGTGGGTCAGACTTAGTCCCCCACACCATTAGCTATCCTGCTGCCTAGAAAGCCAGTAATCACATGTAGGATAATGAGAGCCCACCCAACAAAATGTCCCTCCATACCAATAGTAAAACACCGAGGGAGGAGTAGGACAAAAACACGCCTATTCCTAAACAATTACAAAGCAACACCTAGAGGCGATCAGGCAGACATGTCTGATAGCTCCATATCATACATGTGACACACAGGTGGGCCATAGGCCTACAACAATGCCCTATGACGGACAGCAGATACCAAGACAAACACAGAGCACAAAGTTAAGGCATCCAAAGGCTTGTATCTTAGTGCAAAATTGTCACAACACAGACACACTAATTGTACCCTGTTTCATTGCAGAGGAACACGGATCTCCTGCCGATATGCCTGTCCCTGAGTTCCCTGAAGACATGGATGACGAGCCCATAAACATCCCACAGGAGACCATTCAAATGGTCCTTGAAAGCCTCCAAACCCCACCTTCAGTCACAAGGAGGAGCACAGAAGAAGCAGCCACCACAGGAGAACCACCCGCCACCCCAATTGTATGACCTGCCAGCTCCAACACAGCTGAGGACTCTGACAACACTGGCACCAGCTTCGAAAGAACCGTCGTTGGGGTACAGCGGGAGCTGGCCAAGGAGGTGTGGGTGGGGATGCAAACTATGGCAGCCAGCCTTGAGGGGGTGCGTTCGTACATGATGTCTACTGCTGATCAGGCAGCTGCTATGCAAGCCCGAACATCGCTCTTGCAGGAACTGTTAAAAACACAGAAGGAAATCTGCACAGCTGTCATCCAGTTGACACAACAACTACAACTGCAAGGCAGTCAACGTGTGCACGAATGCAACATAGAACCCCTCAGGGCGGACCTGGCTGCCTACCATCGTGATGTGGCTGCCATTCTGAAAAACCAGCAGGCCTTCCTTGCTGCTGTACTGCCCTTCATAACTCCACAGGGAGCAGCCCCCGGGATGTCTTCCTCCATGTCTTCCAACACTGAGGTGTGTGTTGCCCCTTCACAACCAACAACAACAAGGACACACCAGGCAACACACACATCAGAAGAAGAAGACATGGAGCAGATAACATTCACCCGGAAGAGTACCCGGAAGCCCTAGTCCCTGCACCATGGCCTACTCTGACCAAGGTCCTACGTTTTGTCAAAGGCCAGTCTCACAACAACTACACTCAATGACTGTTTGGCAATCCACTGTATGACTTGTCCCCATTGCCAGTGAATGTCTCTCTCCTACTATTTGGCAATTCCTGTCCCTCTGCACTGTCTGTGACATCACCCCAGCATGTCATGAGCATCATCCACACCCCTTCTGTAGGATCACCATGTAAGAATGCACCAGAACGGACTCTGCAAATATGGTGAATGGACAATTTGCACTACAACACCTATAAATAAATAGCACTTGCACACCTATTGTGTCTCTGTGTCATTTCACACTTCAACTGTGCAGTACCTAACTCCAAAGTGGCTGTGTGGCAACCATGTCGATTCTCTATACTACTGTCCTGATTTCATGTATACTGAAACATCTGTGCAGTGGCCAGGATTGCATCATAGCCTTACCATACTGAGTAAAATCACTGATGAAGGAACTAAGCACACACAATCATGCTGTGTTGGACAGAATGATGCACCATCTCTCGCTATTCCAGAGAACAAATGGTGGCTGAGAAATGTAGGCACCATGCAATACATAAATAAGAATAAATGCCGCATAATGTAAGGAATCATGAACAAATTACACTGCATCAATCACCCTTACGGAGTATGCTTCCATGAAGGAAAGTCATGCTGAATCAGTACACACATGATGTAGGTCAGCAATGAAAGCAACAATACAAGAGTGTGAACAACTCCTCATCTACAAAGATCTCCCTGAACTTCACACTGCTGTCCGACCTATCAATTTACCCACATTAACAAGTCTGGAAGCACTCTTTGTGAAATAGGATACATACCAAAACAAAACCTTGGTGATCAATGCACACCACCAATGGTGGGTCGCCCAAATGGTGGATACTTAACAAGTTGGCACACGGGTAGCTGGGATGTTAAACCTCCATTTCCTGGGGATGGTGAGCATAGGACACAAATGTCATACTAAAACATTCTGCTACACTGATGTCAAGGCCATGATAAAGTAGCACCTAGCGCATCATGTAAAGGGTTAACTATATATTTATTTCAATGGAGTAATACAAGAGGCAACTAAGGGAAAGGTAAACCTACACTAATCTAACCTGACTACTAATAACCCACAACTGTCCCTAACTAACCTAAGCTAAACTTACTCTACACATGTAACGAAACGATCTAAACATCAACCCCCCACCCACCATTATGAGACAGGACACATGCAGGACAACACTAACTAACCTACACACATACTATACTATCCTAAACAAACATATATTTTTTTTGATTTTTCTGAATATTTTTTTTTAATTTTTTTTTAAACATGAATCCCAACATTGCCCCCCACCCACCCACCCACACAAAAAAATAAGATAGAAAGAAAAAGGACCCCCCACCCTCTTCCCTAACACTAACTAAGCTAATTACCTATACTTATCCTAATACTAATCCCCAAAACCCAACTAACAGTCGAAAATAGGAAAGAGGTGAGAGGGGAGGGGTAAAAGTTCAAGAGGGCAAACGTGCTACAGGTTTGCCCTCCGTAGTGTGCGCCTGATGGAGCAGACCCTCTTTTTGATGTAACTCATGTCCTCATTCAGGTTGTCCACCTTTTTCACTAACTTGTCCAATTTTCTGGTCAATGCCAGGAAGGCAGCTGGGTCCACAGGAGGGTCTGTGCTGGTTTGCGTGCCGGCGGAGGTAGATGTTGTGGCAGGAGTTGGTTGGCCACGGGACAGTCCTGCTACCACCACACGGCTGGGTCCAGGTCTGGAGAAAGATGCAGGGTCCATTGCTGCAGACGTTGCTGGGTCCACTTGGGCAGACCTGGTGGATGTGCTGTTGGTGGTTGTTGGTGGCAATGTCGGGGGAGCCTGTGGTGTGGCCCACCACGCCCCGGAGGCCCAATCAGATTGGTACTTGCGGCCCATCCTCCGATACCCACACTGCACCTGCAGGATGTGCCTGTATCTCATGGCACGCCGCTCAAAATGGTTGCGATCTGCAGCACTCATGTTTGCAGCTGTGAAGAGAAAAGGCAAATATTTACCTTTGGATTTGCATTGGGTGGAATAGCACAATGGGTTATTTGTACATTACTAGAAATGTATTAGTTGCAGCAATTGTCACAACATAGTTCACGGAAGGGCTCAGAGGAAGTACATGTGAAGCATGCGTACATAAGGGCATATCACACCTAGCATATCCATGTCTCTACATGATGGATGACATCACCCTAAACTACTCATCCAAATTATACCTAAGGCATTTGACATCATGGCAGCACCTCTTCCGCATACTGACTTCACTACATATGTCACTCTATGTGATAACAATCACACTCCTCACTCAATGCCATTTGGAATTAGTTGTGTGCTAAGATTGAACCCATGGGCCATAACCAAATGTCTACACTAGGGGCCAGATGTAGGAATTTGGAAAATGCGATTAGCAATTTGCAATGCAGAACGGTGTCTCTGACACCGTCTGCGAGTCGCTATGGGGTCGCTAAGACCCACCTCCTTAACATCAATGATGTGGGTTCCAAGTTGCGCCACCTTAGCGACTATGGGCACTCACGGGGATGGAGGCCTGCTGGGAACAGCAGACCTCCATGGCCGTGACTGCTTTTAAATAAAGCAGGTTATTTTTCCCCAAGTGTAGGCCGTTTACCTGAAAGGAAAATGAGCTGCACTTAGAAATAAATTACAACAACTTCAATCTTGGATAATTTCACGTCAGTTTGTGGTCCCTTGGACCACTGGCTGTTTTGTACAGGATTATTTAGGTCCACTCACAAAGGTGAAGGGTTACAATGGGCACCCCTTTCAGTTAGCAAGTGGGTCACCATCCACTTCAAGTGGATGATAACTGCGACTCACTTTGCAACCACGTACTCGGTTGCAAATGGAATTGCATACCACTGTGAGTTGCAAATAGGTCTGGAAAACCCCTTCATATTTTGGATTTGGAAAAGCATTTAGCAAATATGTTCATTATCACCAAATACATTTCGGAATAGGAAACAGACGTTTGCAACTCACAAACAGAAATTTATGACCTTTGCAACTTGTTAACAGTTTGCAACATCTGGCCCTAGGTACTAACTCAAGTCACAAAAGGTGTCAAGTACGTGTAACATACTGGTTGCTACAGTCCTAGGTACCCTGTTTCACATTAACATGCCAGTCTTTGAGGGTGGTGTGGGAAGAACAACCAACAATCCCATGTTCAATGCACACCCAGGAGTGTATAGAAAGTTCAACAAGTATGTTCCTTCACACACAACACCTATGAATGGCTAGCAACACGTTGGAGTCAGCCAAACATTGTCACATCCAAGGTCCACACATGTCAAAATGATATGACTTAGGCCAACGTGACATACTATCAGTGAGGCATGTTTTACAACACACACAGAGGAGGTAGAACACCCATTCTCATGATTCGACAGAACACCTAGGCCATTACATTCAAGTCACACACACTTCTAGTTCACCTTGTGGAAGTACATCCCCCCGGAAGATCCAACCTACAGTGTACACAGTCCATCCTCAACTAGGAAGAAGCACTTGTCATCAAAGCCATGTGCCTAAGCTATATGGGAGACTGTCAGTCTGATATGCAGACTCAGTTCATGCCAAGTCCCCGACCAAGTCTTACATTGACCAGTGTATTCCAAATGAGTCATCCCATTCCCCATTGCGGCCCAACTGGACTGACCTACAGCCCCTCAATCTGAGAGATGGCTAGGTATTGCTTTACAGAAACATAAGTCCTATTTGATATAACACTAAAACAACAATGCCATTGAACGGCCAGCGCATCAAATCATGAATTCTCTTGAACACACAGTAGTCCATCATGCTTCATTACCAAACAATGAAAATAGCACTCAGGCGACACTCACTGTAGGTATCGGGGTCCTCAAAATGTGCCACCTCTCCCACAGTGTACGGGGCTGGTCCACCTGTAAAGCATGAAAGGAAGAATATACTCAGACTGGGTGAACTGACAAATAATTTCTGTTACAATGACACTGTGTGAATATGACATGGTAATGATACACTTTCCCACATGCTCATACTGCATGGATGACTTTGTATTCAACATTAACATTGGATGAGTCTCCTGCTACAGTTACACACCCTACTACACACATGCATTGGCCAGGACAGTCAGGTGTCGTCCAAGTTAACCCTCCATTAGTATGCCCCAACAATAATGTTATCCATACATCTCAGCATGTGCATCCCAGAGAGACATCCCAAAACTGGTTCAATGAGGACTGCATGACCACTCACAATCAAACTGGCTAGGTGGACATGTTCAACACACAGCAACCACACACACATGTGATATATCTGTGGACAACATATCTAACTTCATGTGACGTGAAGGCAACACACATGTATAGCATCATCATGGGTTTCAAATTTTCTGTATAGCTATGGCGTCTACATATGTAGGTATGTTGTTTCTACATGACTTACTCACTGGCCATTATGACCTGTAGAGTACAAATAGGGCCGTTAACGTGTTGCTTGTCTGACACAAATGCAACACTACATTACATACAGCTACAGGCATCTGGTATGTGTAGAAAAAATGAGCCATCTGACTGCTAGCATTGGTCTTCATACACATTGTGCAACAAATACACAATAGGGCACATATGTATACCTTTGTAGCGCAGCATCTGCATCATGTTGTCACGCAGAGAGGCGGCAAACTTGCAAAATACAGATATTTGTTGTAAGTTGCTGCTGTTTTTGCGTGAAAATGTGGTTAAAAAATGGGGATATATGTGTATAAACATGGGCCTAGGTTTCCCTAGCATTACACACAGTCAGCTACTTATGTAGCAGATTGGGTAACAATCATCACATGTTCCCACACAGATTTCTATTATTCCCATGTAATTGATTTGTACTCACCAACATGGCCACCAAGCCTGATTCCCAGGTGGTCCAGCAGGTCCTGTTCCCTGGTTATCAGATCTGCCCAGCGGTGCTTCAATTGATGGACATTGCGCATGCTTCCGTAGACCCGGACCAGGTGATGGCGCACCTTCTCCCACCGGATTTTCCTTGCCTCCGTGTGATACTCCTGTATCACACGGCCCCCAGCCTCCAGCATCAGTGGGAGGAAATGGCAAACTAGCCATATGAATCCCCCCAATTCATCCTCACCCATCCTGGACAGGCGAGGCCTACCTGACATATTGACAGCAAGAGTAATTTACAAATGAAATAAGAAAGTAAAAGTGGGAAATGGGGAAAGGTAGAGGTGTGAAGGAAAATGAAAAAGGAGAAAAATAGCCCAACTAACCCCAAAAACTATGCTACCTACAACAGACTCCCACAGACAATACAAACAAAAACAGGAATAGACAAAACTAGACTAAACAGACTGAGACAATGTTATGCAACAAGAATAGATTCACAAAAAGACAAAATACAAGGTACACAGGACACAAAAGCAGTAAAACACAGTACAACACCTTTCACACAACCACACAGTCTAGATAAATCTGAGACTGCAAAGTGAAAGTGAACTCCCAGTACAGATTTTGTAAACAGGATATCCTATTACATCACTTCCTTGAGAAAATGGCCGCGTTTTTTCCCCCCGTTATGCGTCATATTTTCACGCATACACAATTGTGCGTCATTTTTTTTTAACGCATAACATTGCACATGATGCCGAGTCAAAAATTATGATATGAATATTAATAATTTTTTAATGTACATGAGATGACCAACATATTGTCCATGTTGCGTCATTTTTACCACGCATACATCATGGGCGTCATTTTTTTCCACGTACAGTAGTGCACATGATGCTGAGTCAAAAAATATGATATGAATATTAATAATTTTTTAATGTACATGAGATGACCAACATATTGTCCATGTTGCGTCATTTTTACCACGCATACATCATGGGCGTCATATTTTTTCCACGTACAAGAGTGCACATGATGCTGAGTCAAAAAAATATATGATGTAAATTATACTTTGATGGGTAAATATGTGAAACTTTTGGATACAGTTATATTTGACTCTGCATTCTGTGCACTCATGTACGTGAACAAATTATGACGCCCATGCTGTATGCGTAGAATTTTGTCCAAATTTTTTTTATATGTCTTCATGTTTTTAACTTGGGGAAGGTGATTTGTCATGGTCAAACGGTGCTATGTGATACACATTTGTGGTTGGATATGACACATGTCCGTTGTTGTATGTATAGAAGGCATTCACACTGTAATGTTTAGGATACAGTAAATAATGTATTGACCATATTTGTCAACATATTTTGGGTAATTGCTGATGGCTATTTTGAAATGATGGATGGGATACCATGATGTATTCCTTCTCCAAAATGTGTCCACAATTATGATGGTGAGGCTGTTATCTGTAGTCCTAACAGGGAGTGCAATAGTCACTTACAGTTTTTATGGGGCTAACCATGTCCCATTATGATTTTGTGTTTCTGATTTGTGTTGGACTTTTGACATGTAGCCTACACATGTGCCTCATGCATGTGTTTAGTTCACAAGTACAAGATTCTTGTATGTTTGGGGGGCGGTAGAGGTGGACTTAGGCCCCCAGCACCCTAGGATTTGACCATCCTGAATAGCTACTGTATCCATGTGTTTTATTTATTATCTTATGTCAAACCTGCAGCAGCAGGCTAATGTAAGGCCATATGGTATGAATGACTGTTGACCATTCATTCATCTCATTAGCCCATTTGACGTTTGCAGTAATGATGATTTGGAGCAAACTTACATACCATTTTCCAATGACTATGTTTGCAAGACTCTCAGCGTTCCTGATGTGCTGATGAAAATTATTTAGTTGTTGTCTGTGTCCCTTTCTGCATTACCTGGTTTAGTGGCATGTTACATTCTTCCTGCTAGGTTCAAACTGGGACACAACTGTGATGGTCTACTTTCAGATATTAGGTTGATTGTATGACATATGTGTACATGTCTGTTGGAATGTGGATCCACTATCACCTGTCTGGGTGTATGTAGTCACTGTGACTTCATGGCCTCCTCCTGAGTTAGTGGCAGCTAATGTTGTTCCAATTGTGTATTGCTCATATCACACACTTGAGAGAAGCCATTGATGACATGGTGACTTCTGGAACATGGCTAGTGATGTGAGTACCTCAGTGTGTTCCTGGCTAGGTGTTGCTATTGTGGTGTATGTGTTGTTTGTCCTAGAGGGTTTCTGTGCAGTGTGTATATGAGTTTGGTATTTGTCCTTACCAACAGTAGTCCATTGCCATATCGTCCATCCTGGAAGTGTTGGTTGATGGTGCTGTGACGGAAGATGAATGCGTCATGTACACTCCCAGGATATTTAGCCACAATGTTGCTGATCAGTCCTTGGTGATCGACTATGGCCTGCACGTTGATTGAATGTGTGTGCTTCCTGTTGCGGTAGAGGTGTTCTGTTGCAGCAGGTGGCACAAGGCGTACGTGTGTGCAGTCGATTGCACCAAGGACGTGCAGGAAGCCACTGATGGCGTAGAACCCCTGTTTAGTTTCCTGCTGCTCCTGCAGTGTGTTTGGGAAGCAGATGTGGCGGGGTGTCAGGCGAATGATGGCATCCAGTACTTTAGGCAGGAATGCAGAGAATGATGGTTGGGATATTCCACCAACCGGGGCACCAGTTGTCTGAAACGAGCCACTTGCCAGCAGGTGAAGTACGGCAAGCAGCTTTGTTTCTGTTGGGATAGTGCGGGGAGTCACTAAAGTGGGGGCCAACTGCTGTTCAATACAGTATTTCTCAGCAGCTGCTGAATGGCCTGCCAGTTCAACCGGTACCTCTGGATGATGTCCCGTTCCCTGAGGCCATGCAGGGTTGTTCTTGGGCGGAATATCCTCTCCTGCCTTCTGCGCTGTCTTTGGGGTCCCTGCTGTTGTTGTTGTAGCTGCTGTTGTTGCTGCAGGGCTCTGCGTCTACGTGCACGCTGAAGAAAAAGCACCTCCATGTCTCCCTGTTGCTGCTCTGCTGCTCTGTTGTTTGTTCTGTGTGTTCTGATTAAGTACAGGTGTGTTTGCCCCATTTTAACGCCTGCCCTGACCCAGGCGTTAAAATTTCACGTTATTCGTGCTTTGCGTCATTTTTTTGCGCCGCCTACGGCCCGGGAGTCATTTTTGCCCGGAAGCATAAATACGACGCACCGCTGTGTGCGTTGTGTTTTGGACGGGAACGCCTACCCTGCATGTCATTAGCGCAGGGCGGGGTGCCGCTTCCAGAAACTGACACACATAGCGCCATCTACCTTTTGCGCCGGCACGGGCGTCAGGGTTTAAATATGGGGCAACGTTTGCGCTGAATGTGCGTCAGAATTTTTGACGCACATTCGGCGCAAACGGAGTATAAATATGCCCCTATATCTTTAGTAATGTTAGTATTTGTTTGGTGTGCACTATTTATTGTGAATTACTGTTTTCATGTTTGAAATTTAAATTGTGCAAATTGCTTGCGGGTCCCCGGCTTCCAGTAATGTTTCAATGGGGGTCCCCAGGAGTCAAAAGGTTGGGAACCACAGGTGTACAACAAATAAGAACTTTCTTATGTAGAGATGACATTAAAAAATATTTGACCCATGCAAAGGTTGCCAAAATTCTTACAATGAACAAATTTAGTCTTGAGGGAACGGAGGATTCATTTGCACCAGTTAACAATATGTTGTCAGGAGTGTGGAATTTTATAAAATGTCTACTTGTCCATGGGACAGTTTTTGCCATCAATCTACTTGTCCTGTAAAAACACATGCATTTTTTCTCCTGCTAAAATTACGTTTACAAATATTGTCTAGGAGTTCGATTTCCTGGTCGTCCTCTGTAAATGCTTGCTCATGCATAAAAGCTGTAAATCTGTACTAATGCAAGGACAGATACCATGGGTGCACTTTGTGATTTTCTTCACGAATTCTATCAAAAACTGGTTATCCTAGACCTTTTGTTATTTGAATTCTGTCTCTCTGTTTATCGACTGGCTTCATTGGTAGTGACACAATTCTGCTCTTCCATACGAAGCATATTGGCACAAAGTAGTTTTGTTCATGCCAGGTACTACTATGGCAATGTGTGCTTTTAGAGGACGTGAAAAAATATGTTTGCTTCTGCCAATGCTTGTCTATTTTCATTTTGCCCATAACTTTGCTGAAATGGTTGCATTGATTTTTCCGTTATGAATATACATTTTGGAAATACCACCATGCATCCGCACATTTTACTAAATGATGCTTCAAAGAAATGGCACCTAAAATTTCATGGTAGTTTAGCAAAATGTTTCTTTCCTAGTTACATTGTTTGTGAAGATATTTTGAAAGCAAAGAATAGTAAATTTTGCTTCCGAGCTTCTGCAAATATTTGCATCTGATGAGAGAGCATTCTGGAAGAATTGTGCTGGGCATCTGTCTACGGTAATTCCATACCCCTGGTTGTGTATTTCTTCACAGCTCTATAGAGTACATACAAATTATTTAGTCATGTTCAATTATGGAAAAGATCTAGACATTAACAGAAGAGCTACTATGTGCTGAATTGTAAATATTATCAGGAAATAATAGATATACAACATTAGAGTTCTTGTTGGGATCTAGAGTGAGTTAGTTCTGTGATAACATACTTCTACTAAGGTGTATTGATATTCAAAATAAGCATATTAGTGCAGTAATAATAATGATATGTGACTTGTTAGTGACAGTGATTGATTTCACTTAATAAGCGGCTAAAAGAAAACAACACAAGGGGATGTCTAAACGCCTGCAGTACATGTAATATGTTGAAGTCATGTGAGCGCAACTAAAGTATCAAAGGGGCAATAAATAAATAAAAATGCAACACATTAGTCACAAATATATTTTATTTTATAGCAGTAATGGCAATACTGCTTATATTGTATCAGGACAGTAGATCTCTTGTAAATAGCAATGGATTATTTAATGGATCCACCTAATTAATGTGCATTGCACTTTGTACAATGTCTCTAGCTATAGGAATATGTTTTGACCACAAAAGTGAATGTGATGTTTTAGGGTAAAACATTCTGGCCACACATATCTTATAAGATACACAGGGTGAGTTCTGCACTCATAGTTCAGAAAAAATATGAATATGAAAGGAAATGCATTTATTGACGGAAAAAAAAGAAAAAGAAACGGAGAATAACACTATCTGGGTGCAGTTATGCAATGTTACAGGTTATGTCTGTAGGAAAGTACCATCTTGCCTGTCATGTTACCCCCATATTTCACTGTATATATGTTGTGTTAGTTGTATGTGTCACTGGGACCCCGCCAGCCAGGGCCCCAGTACTCATAAGTGTGCCCTGTATGTGTTACCTGTGTGATGACTATCTGTCTCACTGAGGCTCTGCTAACCAGAACCTCAGTGGTTATGCTCTCTCATTTCTTTCCAAATTGTCACTAACAGGCTAGTGACCAATTTCACCAATTTACATTGGCATACTGGAACACCCTTATAATTCCCTAGTATATGGTACTGAGGTACCCAGGGTATTGGGGTTCCAGGAGATCCCTATGGGCTGCAGCATTTCTTTTGCCACCCATAGGGAGCTCTGACAATTCTTACACAGGCCTGCCACTGCAGCCTGAGTGAAATAACGTACACGTTATTTCACAGCCATTTACCACTGCACTTAAGTAACTTATAAGTCACCTATATGTCTAACCTTTACCTGGTAAAGGTTGGGTGCTAAGTTACTTAGTGTGTGGGCACCCTGGCACTAGCCAAGGTGCCCCCACATTGTTCAGGGCAAATTCCCCGGACTTTGTGAGTGCGGGGACACCATTACACGCGTGCACTATACATATGTCACGACATATGTATAGCATCACAATGGTAACTCCGAACATGGCCATGTAACATGTCTAAGATCATGGAATTGTCACCCCAATGCCATTCTGTCATTGGGGAGACAATTCCATGATCCCCCGAGTCTCTAGCACAGACCCGGGTACTGCCAAACTACCTTTCCCAGGGTTTCACTGCAGCTGCTGCCAACCCCTCAGACAGGTTTCTGCCCTCCTGGGGTCCAGCCAGGCTTGGCCCAGGAAGGCAGAACAAAGGACTTCCTCAGAGAGAGGGTGTTACACCCTCTCCCTTTGGAAAAAGGTGTCAGGGCTGGGGAGGAGTAGCCTCCCCCAGCATCTGGAAATGCTTTGATGGGCACAGATGGTGCCCATCTCTGCATAAGCCAGTCTACACCGGTTCAAGGATCCCCCAGCCCTGCTCTGGCGCGAAACTGGACAAAGGAAAGGGGAGTGACCACTCCCCTGACCTGCACCTCCCCTGGAGGTGCCCAGAGCTCCTCCAGTGTGCTCCAGACCTCTGCCATCTTGGAAACAGAGGTGCTGCTGGCACACTGGACTGCTCTGAGTGGCCAGGGCCAGCAGGTGACGTCAGAGACTCCTTCTGATAAGCTCTTACCTGTGTTGCTAGCCTATCCTCCTTCCTAAGTAGCCAAACCTCCTTTTCTGGTTATTTAGGGTCTCTGCTTTGGGGAATTCTTTAGATAACGAATGCAAGAGCTCATCAGAGTTCCTCTGCATCTCTCTCTTCACCTTCTGCCAAGGAATCGACCGCTGACTGCTCTGGACGCCTGCAAAACTGCAACAAAGACGACTACTGCGACCTTGCAACGCTGATCCGGCCGCCTTCTCGACTGTTTTCCTGGTGGTGCATGCTGTGGGGGTAGTCTGCCTCCTCTCTGCACTAGAAGCTCTGAAGAAATCTCCTGTGGGTCGACGGAATCTTCCTCCTGCAACTGCAGGCACCAAAAGACTGCATCACCGGTCCTCTGGGTCCCCTCTCAGCACGACGAGCATGGTCCCTGGAACTCAGCAACTCTGTCCAAGTGACTCCAACAGTCCAGTGACTCTTCAGTCCAAGTTTGGTGGAGGTAAGTCCTTGCCTCCCCACGCTAGACTGCATTGCTGGGTACCGTGTGATTTGCAGCTGCTCCGGCTCCTGTGCACTCTTCCAGGATTTCCTTTGTGCACAGCCAAGTCTGGGTCCCCGACACTCTAACCTGCAGTGCACGACCTCCTGAGTTGTCCTCCGGCGTCGTGGGACCTTCTTTTGTGACTTCGGGTGAGCTCCAGTTCACTCCTCTTCATAGTGCCTGTTCTGGCACTTCGGCGGGTGCTGCTTGCTTCTGAGTGGGCTCTTTGTCTTGCTGGACGCCCCCTCTGTCTCCTCACGCAATTGCCGACATCCTGGTCCCTCCTGGGCCACAGCAGCATCCAAAAACCCTAACCGCGACCCTTGCAGCTAGCAAGGCTTGTTTGCAGTCTTTCTGCACGGAAATACCTCTGCCAGCTTTTTCACGACGTGGGACATCCATCCTCCAAAGGGGAAGTTTCTATCCCTCTTCGTTCTTGCAGAATCCACAGCTTCTACCATCCGGTGGCAGCTTCTTTGCACCCACAGCTGGCATTTCCTGGGCATCTGCCCACTCCCGACTTGATCGTGACTCTTGGACTTGGTCCCCTCGTTCCACAGGTACTCTCGTCCGGAAATCCATCGTTGTTGCATTGCTGGTGTTGGTCTTCCTTGCAGAATTCCCCTATCACAACTTCTGTGCTCTCTGGGGAACTTAGGTGCACTTTGCACCCACTTTTCAGGGTCTTGGGGTGGGCTATTTTTCTAACCCTCACTGTTTTCTTACAGTCCCAGCGACCCTCTACAAGGTCACATAGGTTTGGAGTCCATTCGTGGTTCGCATTCCACTTCTAGAGTATATGGTTTGTGTTGCCCCTATCCCTATGGGCTCTCATTGCAATCTATTGTGACTGTACATTGCTTGCATTGCTTTCTATTGCTATTACTGCATAATTTTGGTATTGTGTACATATATCTTGTGTATATTTGCTATCCTCATACTGAGGGTGCTCACTGAGATACTTTTGGCATATTGTCATAAAAATAAAGTAACTTTATTTTTAGTATATCTGTGTATTGTGTTTTCTTATGATATTGTGCATATGACACCAGTGGTATAGTAGGAGCTTCACACGTCTCCTAGTTCAGCCTAAGCTGCTCTGCTAAGCTACCTTTTCTATCAGCCAAGGCTGCTAGACACCTCTTCTACACTAATAAGGGATAACTGGACCTGGTGCAGAGTGTAAGTACCCCTTGGTACCACTACAAACCAGGCCAGCCTCCTACAATGTCTCCTCCACAGGTAAAAGAAGTGTGCATGGTTTTTTATCCCACATGTATCCACTGACTGGATGGTATTGATCCAATGTTTTTACTGTAATTTTATCTGTGGCATTAACTGATAAACTCTGGGCACAAA
This sequence comes from Pleurodeles waltl, assembly GCF_031143425.1. Classification (NCBI taxonomy): domain Eukaryota; kingdom Metazoa; phylum Chordata; class Amphibia; order Caudata; family Salamandridae; genus Pleurodeles; species Pleurodeles waltl. The sequence continues at coordinate 906,550,040 of NC_090443.1, forward strand.
TTTACCATTTATCTGCAAGGTTCCTGCATTGGTTGCGGCAGTTAAGATTACCTTCCCCATTTCTGAAAACCACAGACTCTGGGCATGGCCCTGAGGGCAAAGCCACGGATTGTTGCAATACGTCCCCATGACGGACAAAGTAGAAGTGTGGTGCACACGATGATGGGATAGTGTGCTGGATTTAGCATGATTCTTTGAAGTATGGAATAAAGAATAAATGTACAGCTGAATGTTGATGCCTAATAAGTATTTGGATACTGTTAATTTTAAAGTTTATATGATTTTCTTATACACCCTGGATGCAGGGAAGTATGTATCTACATATATATGTATGTGTGTATATTCATGACTAATATAATTGGCTGCAGGAGGAGTAGTTTTCTATCCATGTTTTTTCCTAGGTTTCAGAACATGGACGAGAAGATGTGTTTTCTGTATCCGTCTGTCTATGTTCTGTTTTATGTTATCATAATTAATGGGAGTCTACTGAAGTACACCTTAATGTGCACAGTGACATGGATTGCCTTCATGTGTTGGTAGATTGCAACTAAATATTTTCCGTACTGGTTTTGGGTGTTGAACATACCTATATTAGGATAGAGTTATTGCTACCTTAAGATGTGCTATGTAGTACTGCAATACAGCTATTAGTAATATACTTATGATGATGAGGGTGCCAAATATAAATTGCATTCGGTTTGTGTTTTTGCACTATGAAAGAGTTTAGCCAAAAGACAACTACAGATTGTGGGCACCCAGTAAAGACTGGTGTGTGTCCCATGCCCATATTTTATCTTAAAGGAACATCTGCATTTCACAACCTCACACTTGTACGAGAAAGGGGAAGTGGCTTCTGATGGCGGTGATGCCTGCAAGGTCCCAACCCCTCCAGCATTGATGCAAATATTCTGTGTGTTGAAGGAGAATAATAGGATACAATGCTGTTTTCCAAAAATACTGGCTGTATACAGGTGTAACATGTGTTTTCTCCTGACCTTTGGATTACCATTTGTTTGGTGAAATAGTTTGTGTGAATATTCTACTGTTACTGAGTGTCATTGTTATTTTATTTTTGAGTGCTGATTTCCGTTTAAGAGTGTACAAGTATATGTGATTAGAAGGGCTATCCAATAGCATCTACAGTATTTGTTCATACTTATTAAATGCCTCAGTGATGGGACTTTAGATACAGGGACAGTAACAAAATATTAATATAATGTTATCAGTAGATCTACAATGTCACTTCCGAATGTATGTCTGTGTTACACTTACACTATAAGAGAAGGACTTGATGCATTGATTATACACTTGACTATACAATGATGGTTGGCTATTACTATTAACATGTGTTTTCCAAATTTATTACTGCATATTATTTTTGAAAGTATAATTAGAGAAGTTTATGTTGCGAGTGTGAGGCAGGGATGAGAGGGAGAGAAATGTTATTTCTGTGTACAGATTTATGCCATGTTTCAATATACCTTTCTTCTTTCAGAAGCATGTGGTTACACACAGAGTAGAGAGCATTTCCCCCCACGTACCTCGATTGAGTTTTCCTTTCCTGATTTAAAAAATTAAAACAAGATTAAAAAAACATAATAAGGAAACAAAAACATTTTTAGATGCATATTACCCCTAGCTCCACTTTAGCCTCATCTAGTTGAGTTACAGGTTTCCAGTGTAGCACATGTATGTTTGCAGTGATATCGATTGTGCCTTTGATATGTGAATATTACTGTCCTGCCTACATTAGTTGAATGGAATGGTGCTACTAACGGTGATGTTGTATGTTACATGTGTTATGATGATCCAGTTTTTGATATGAGTAACAGCTGACAGGTGGTACAATACTGTAGACTGTGGGATTAGGTGTGTGCAAAGAGGAGGGGGTGAAATAATTTATTTAATAATTTAGTTACCCCATAAACCAGTCAGATATGTCCCTTTATAAGATTTTGTGCATCTGCTGAGCGGTTCTGGATTGATGCACTACCACTTGCTTCATTGGTCAAGAGAGGCACCCTTGACAAAGTTGTCAAACTGAGCACCGACTGAAATACTGTTTGACTGGCCTATGAACATGTCTGGTGCTGAGAAGTTATTATCTGATATGACATTTTGACAGCAGTTTGCATTGCCATCAGCATTAGGTGCTTCAGGCCCTTCCTGGCTAGACAACACTACCTGGATATGATCTCCAACAAGGAGATTGGGCTTGGGTCACCTGTAAAGTAGGAGGGACTGACCTCCTGGATCTACAGCTCTTACACCAAGAAGGTAGAGGAACATGGACATCCACAGCAGCAGAAACGAGTGGAACAACTAGTGGACCCACCATCACGGTAGAGTCTCCGCTTAACAAGGGCTGCTCGTGCTGCACGCCTCCAAGAGACCGGGGCTGTAAGCGGGCCCTGTTTGGTTCTAATACAAAGTAATCAAGTTATCCTTTGATGCCACACTGAAGGGGTACCACTGACTGTAGCACAGCTGATTGCCATTCCATGGTACTGTAACTACAGGCTGTTGACTCTGGGGATAGGGGCCCTCTACAACTGCAACATTTAAGGATATCTTCATCTCCTCCAAAGAGTATAACTGCAAGGACTATGGGCACCGTCAACCTCACCAACTGTCAACTTCAACTTCACAACCTTCATCTCCTGCAGTTCTGGCTGAAAGACCTCAGTAAACCTTCAGTTTTAGAGTACCTGGCCTCCATTCTACAATACCTTTTGCCTCAAGTACTGGTGACCTCTGGGGCAAAATATAAGTCATAGGAAATTGATCATTTTGAAATTCTCTTTTGAAATTCAATAAGGCAACGATGTCCGACACCCCTTCAAGGCCCACCAAGAAATAGCCATGGGCACTAGATTTTTTTTGTTGTTGTGCTACTTCTCATGGTGTCTGCTGATTTCCCACAGATCACCCTTACTTCGAATAGGAGCATTAAATGACAATAAGTCTTTGAACATTAAAACTTTGAACTTCTTTCCCAAATTATCAGTAGAAGTAAGCACCACAGAGATGAGCAAAGATGCTTTGAGGGACAAAGAAGAATGTTAGAAGAATGTTAAATTGAAAGTGAAGTATGATGCAAAGCTAAATATATTATGCCATTTGATGTTTGCGCACACCTGCTCCAACAGTGCTTAGTAAAAAAAAGAAATACAGAGTAGTACCGTACATCACCTTTACCAACTATAGCTGTGAAAGACATAGAACAGCATCAACATTCCATTTCCTGTCAAATAAGAGTTGTCATTGATAATAATGCATAATATCAAGTACAGGTGTAGTGATCATAATAGGAGGAATTGTCAAAGCCCAGCTCACCTGAGTTCTTGTTCAGTTCTGATGGAGGTTGAAGACAATCCGACCCCACCCTGAAACTGCTTGTTCCAGCACACTAGTTTTTAACACAGTGCACTAAGAACAGAAGCTCAAGGGTAGGGGGGAAGTGGATAAAATAAAAAAGAGAGACAACACCGTTCTTGCGTTTCCACTGTTGAAGTGCTGCACAAATCTGCGGCCCTTTCTGACTTCTGTAGAAACTGGTGCCTAATGAAACATAAACAAAGAACAGATAAGTGCAACCTATTCCTAAATGGGTTCCTGACTATCCCTTTATTTATTAGAAATTCTCTTCTAAAAGTACCTCTTGGATCCTGGTCTCGAGTTTCCAGGTTTGGAATGTGTTACTGCTCTGGGATGTGCTTTCTATTACTGTAAAGCTTCTAAAACATTAAACAAATACCGTTATCAGAATTACCAATATCAAACATTCATCTTAATATAACTAAAGCCTAAATTCCCAATAGCAGACTCACTTTTCCCATATCTCCAGAATCTTTTGGAAAACAAATACTGTACTTTTACATCAAAATACAGCATGTAATTTGTGCAAGTCCTTGATTTACTGTTTGCCTTGCTGTTAATGGTTTCCACTGTTCGATTCTTAAAAGTTCCATAAAAAAAAAAACAATGTTTGTTTCACAAAGCTCCGCAAGGTATTCTTGCAACAAAGAGCCTGAATCACAATGTTCGTGGAAGGTATCTTGCTTCAAACCGTCCACACACAAATCCAGAAATTGTTGTCAAAGTTCCTTCAGGTAATAAAAAGTTTTGCACTTACTTGTTGCTGGCAAGAGATACTGATCAGTCTCACCTTGTCTTCTTTCTCTTTTGCAGGTTGTTTGTAGGAGAGAGGCTGAGGCAAGGAGGAACCGGAAACCAGAAGAAGGAAGAGCCAGCAGCTGCGCCCATTGAAGCCAATGAAAGTCTGTAGAGAGCAGGAGTGCCAGCGCCGAGGGATCTGTTCTCAGGTAAGCGGGAGGTAGACGAGCACAAGCACTGGGTGAGGCTCGGGGGCTGCCTTTTATAGACAGGGCTGGGTGTGGTTCGAAGAGCTGGGTGTGGTTTGAAGGGCTGGGTGTGGTCCTCACATGCTGCACATGTTCTTGAAAGGTGAGCAGAGCTGGGTGTGGTTTAAAGGGCTGGGTGTGGTCCTCACATGCTGCACATGTTCTTGAAAGGTGTGCAGAGTTTCAGTTATTATGCAAATGAGTTGAATTAACACATGGCCTAGGGAGGAGTGTTTTAAAGAAGCCTTGGTAAAAGCAAGGCCCAATGTGTAAACAAAACAGCACATTAAACAACATACACAGAAGCCTAAGGGGGGGAAGGTGAGATAACAAGAAAGGGTTTGAATAGTAAGTTTAAAAGGGAGCTATTACAGAACCCACTAGTGCAGTGAGAGGGGAGATGCTCTTTGCTGTGCACAAACCCTAACAGTTGCCCCCCTCAAAGGCCCTCCTACAGGACGGGGTTTTCCTGGGTTTTTTAAATAAAACCGTCTAATCAGCTGTGGGGCATGTACATATGATGCTGGTTCCCATGAATTCTCAGATTCATCATATCCTTTCCATTCTACTAAATAAAACAGACGTCCACTAATTCTTTTTGAGTCTTTTATGCTTTTCACTTCATATTCTAGATTTCCCTTAATTGGTATGGGTGGAGGTGGTGGTTCAGGTCGGGTTTTTGGGTTGTACGGCTTAAGCAAGGACACATGGAATGTAGTATGTACTGGATATTCTTTTGGTAAATCTAATTTTACTGTTACCGGGTTTACTATGGCAGTTATACTAAAGGGTCCAATGAAACGTGGTTGCAGCTTTCGGGATCCCTCTATGTTTAGGTTCTTTGTGGAGAGCCATACCTTGTCACCAATTTTATACATTGGGGCCTCAGATCTGTGTTTGTCTGCTTGTCTTTTCATGCTTTCCTTGTACTTTAATAAATGTTTCCTGGCTTTGTCTTGTATGTCACCTAACCTCGTTAGTCTATCCGTTACTGTAGGCAACAGGGACTCTTCTAACAAAATGGGTATAGCTCTTGGATGATACCCCTGCAAGAAATAGAATGGTGAGCAAAGTAGAGCTGAATGCTCAGTATTATTATAAACAAACTCCGCTACAGGGAGAGCTTCCAACCATTCACTAGAATAATCAGCCAATAAACAACGTAGCGTTTGAAGTAAGGTTTGGTTCAGTCGTTCAGTCTGTCCATCTGTCTCTGGGTGGAAAGCAGTGGATAATGCCACATCTATTTTCAGTTTTTCACATAATTTTTTCCAAAATCTAGAGTTGAACTGGCTCCCTTGATCTGACACCACTTTGCTTGGCAAACCATGTAAACGCACAATTTCCCTTATAAAAATATCGGCAAATTCTGCCGCCGTGGGTAATTTCCGTAATGGTACAAAATGTGCCATTTTAGATAAAAAATCCACTATAACCAACACTGTTGTGAAGGATTTTACAGGTGGTAAGCCTACAATAAAGTCTACGCTCACAGTGTGCCAAGGTTGCTTGGGTGTTGGCATTGGTATTAACAAGCCGTCAGGGGCCTTATGAGAAGATTTATGTCTTGCACAAATTGGACAGGTAGTGACAAATTGCTTAATGTCCTTTCTTATAGTGTCCCACCAAAAGTGTTTTTGCACATTTTCCAGGGTTTTTACCCAACCAGGATGACCTGCCAACGGTGAGGCGTGATGCCGAATTATCACCTGTGTTTGTAATTCAGAGGTGGGCACTAACAGCATGTTGTCGTGATACAGTAAACCTCGTTGTATTGTGTTATGGGAATCCTTTAACCAATCCTGAGGTGCTATTTGCATGTGTGCATTATATAGATCTGTGATGAAATCCTTCTGTTGTACTGGTGCCAAAAACTTTTGGGGAGGAATAATGGGTTCTCCTATTTTATCTTGTTTCATGTCTGAGGTATGTCCGTATCTAGATAACACATCAGATTGAATTTGTTGTGCACCTGGTCTATAGGTTATAACAAAGTCAAATGTGCTAAAAAAATTTAACCAGCGCATCTGACGTGGTGTTAGTGCTTTAAGTGATCCAAAAAACTGTAGGTTCTTATGGTCAGAAAAGATTGTAACTGGGTACTTGGCTCCCATTAAATGATGCCTCCATTCTGAAAAGGCTACTTTGATAGCTAGTAGTTCCCTTTCAGCCACAGTGTAAGTTTGTTCAGCTGGTAATAACTTTTTGGAATAGAAGGCTATAGGATGTAACTGGCCATCTACTATATCTCGTTGAGAGAGAACTCCTCCTAAAGCTACTTGTGAAGCATCCGCTTCAACAAAAAAGGGCAAGTCAGGATCAGGATGTTTCAGAATTGGGGCTGAAGTGAACTTTTGTTTTAGGAGTTGAAAGGCGTGTGCCGCCTCATCAGTCCAAAGAAATCGTTGCCCTTTCCGCAACAAGGTAGTTATTGGGGCCGCAATGTCTGCAAAATGTGCAATAAACCTCCTATAAAAATTGGCGAAACCCAGAAATTTCTGAATATCTTTTACAGAGGATGGTTCTGGCCAATCAGCAATAGCACTGATTTTCTTTACATCCATAGTTATTCCTTGAGGTGACAGGCAGTATCCTAAAAAGTCCACCTTGCTGACATTAAAAGTACACTTTTCTAACTTAGCAAAAAGATGATTTTCTTTTAACTTTGATAATACTGCACGAACATGTTGGGTATGTTCTTCTGAGTTCTTAGAGTAAATGAGGATGTCGTCTATGTATACTATGACACAAACGTCCAGGAATTCGTGTAGGACCTCATTTATAAAGAACTGAAAGGCCGCAGGGGCATTACATAACCCAAAGGGCATTACTGTGTACTCAAATAAACCAAACTTTGTCTTGAAAGCTGTCTTCCACTCATCCCCCTCTTTTACTCGGACCAGGTGGTAAGCTCCCCGCAGATCTAGTTTAGTGTATACAGTAGAATGTCTTAATTGATCCAACAACACAGGTATTAGAGGAAGAGGATATTTATTCTTTATTGTAGCCTTATTTAGTCCTCTATAATCGATACACGCGCGCAGGGATTTATCCGGCTTCGGGATAAAAAAGAGTGGAGATGATACCGGAGATGTGGAATGACGGATGAACCCAGACTGTAGTAGGTCATCTAGGTAGGTTCTTAAGTATTTGGTTTCTTCGTCAGTCAAAGCATATACTCTGTTATTAGGTAAAGGGGCCCCTGGGATAAGATCTATACGGCAGTCATAAGACCGATGTGGGGGCAGCACACTAGCCTTTACTGGATCAAAGACGTCTTTAAAGTCAGAATATTCAGGAGGGAGACTTGGTTCATCTTGTGTAACACTAGCACAGTGTAATACTGTGCTCTGTTCTGTACCTGCTTCTTGATAGCAATTGGTTCTACAGAAAGAGGAATCCAAAGTAACAGTTCTATTCACCCAGTCAATTTTTGGGTTATGAGTTGTTAACCAGGGTACCCCGAGAATCAAACCAAAATTAGGAGTATCTATCAGATCAAAGCTAATCACCTCTGTGTGCCCGTTCTGACAGACCATAACAAGTGGACTTGTTTGTTTTGTGATTAATCCAGAGGTCAATTCTGACCCATCCACTGCACATACTGCTTCTGGACAAGGCTTTAGGCACATAGGAAGTCCTAAGTTTTCAGCTAACTTATTATCCACAAAATTTCCTGTCGCGCCTGAGTCCAGTAGGACAGGGAGAGAATGCCTCACTTGGGTAGTAACAATTAAAACGACCTGATTTATGAAATGTCTAGGTATGTGCGGTACCATGAAGGCTGCAGCATTAGAGGTCTGATTAAAATGTTTTCTCGAACAAGTAACCTCTCCCCTTGTCGAGCTTAATCGTTTCCCGATTCAGTTGAGGAGGTGGAGGAAACAGCACCCTTTTGTGGAGTTTTAGGCTTTACTGGACATTCTCTGGCAAAGTGACCTGCCCTGCCACAATATAAACATAATTGAAGTTTTCTCCTTCTTTCTTTTTCCTCTGATGTGAGTGGACCTCTGAGTGTCCCTATTTGCATAGGCTCAGGTTCAGGGAGTTTATTATCTGTGTCTTTCTTCTCATGTTTAATAAAAGTTAACCGTGATTCCAGTTTGTATTTATCTCCCTTTCTTTCTCCTAGTCTATGTTCTAATTTCACAACTAAATCTACAAAGTCCGAATAGTCTTCTGGCCAATCAACGATATGAGCCAGCGCGTCTTTTAACTCGTCTCTCAAACCTTTATAAAAAAGGGAGACACGCTTTCCTTCTGGCCACTGTGTCTCGGTGAGTAAACGATTAAAACTAGTGAGATAGGTCAATAAATCCTTGTTACCTTGTTTAAGATTTAAAAGCTCATTATCACTTGCCTGCATGAAAGTGTGTTTTGCAAAAAGGCTGGTCATGGTACGTTTAAATTGATTCCAATTATGGAGGATGGGATCATCTCTATCCACGAAAGGAATTGACCAATTGGCTGCTGTGCCACCCAAATAAGACAAGACGAATGCCACTTTCGTAGCATCAGTAGGGAACTGTTGTGGCTTACAAACGAAGTGTAATTGACATTGATGGATAAAAACATGGAATTTGTTACTATCTCCATGAAAACGTTCAGGTGCTGCTAAGGGCACAGCATTAGGAACATTAACAGTAACCTCAACTGGGGGAGGCAAAGTTGTATGTTTTGATGGCGCCCCTGTCTCTGAGGTGGTTTTAAACAAAGGCGTAAAAGCTGTGTTCCACTGAGATCCCCTAAATTTATACCTGCTTAAATCCTGTTTTAAAGAGGTATTCTCCATCTTTAATCTCTCTATTTCCTCTTGCATATGTTGTAAGATGCCAGACACTGATTCATTATGAGCCAAGTCCTCATTTAGGGCCTGCGCCATATCCGTGACGTCAATGCCCTCTATTTCTTCCCCGGTATTCATCGTCCACCAGAACTGAAATTTTTTAAGGCTTGTGCTTCTGTCAAAGCCCAGCTCACCTGAGTTCTTGTTCAGTTCTGATGGAGGTTGAAGACAATCCGACCCCACCCTGAAACTGCTTGTTCCAGCACACTAGTTTTTAACACAGTGCACTAAGAACAGAAGCTCAAGGGTAGGGGGGAAGTGGATAAAATAAAAAAGAGAGACAACACCGTTCTTGCGTTTCCACTGTTGAAGTGCTGCACAAATCTGCGGCCCTTTCTGACTTCTGTAGAAACTGGTGCCTAATGAAACATAAACAAAGAACAGATAAGTGCAACCTATTCCTAAATGGGTTCCTGACTATCCCTTTATTTATTAGAAATTCTCTTCTAAAAGTACCTCTTGGATCCTGGTCTCGAGTTTCCAGGTTTGGAATGTGTTACTGCTCTGGGATGTGCTTTCTATTACTGTAAAGCTTCTAAAACATTAAACAAATACCGTTATCAGAATTACCAATATCAAACATTCATCTTAATATAACTAAAGCCTAAATTCCCAATAGCAGACTCACTTTTCCCATATCTCCAGAATCTTTTGGAAAACAAATACTGTACTTTTACATCAAAATACAGCATGTAATTTGTGCAAGTCCTTGATTTACTGTTTGCCTTGCTGTTAATGGTTTCCACTGTTCGATTCTTAAAAGTTCCATAAAAAAAAAAAACAATGTTTGTTTCACAAAGCTCCGCAAGGTATTCTTGCAACAAAGAGCCTGAATCACAATGTTCGTGGAAGGTATCTTGCTTCAAACCGTCCACACACAAATCCAGAAATTGTTGTCAAAGTTCCTTCAGGTAATAAAAAGTTTTGCACTTACTTGTTGCTGGCAAGAGATACTGATCAGTCTAACCTTGTCTTCTTTCTCTTTTGCAGGTTGTTTGTAGGAGAGAGGCTGAGGCAAGGAGGAACCGGAAACCAGAAGAAGGAAGAGCCAGCAGCTGCGCCCATTGAAGCCAATGAAAGTCTGTAGAGAGCAGGAGTGCCAGCGCCGAGGGATCTGTTCTCAGGTAAGCGGGAGGTAGACGAGCACAAGCACTGGGTGAGGCTCGGGGGCTGCCTTTTATAGACAGGGCTGGGTGTGGTTCGAAGAGCTGGGTGTGGTTTGAAGGGCTGGGTGTGGTCCTCACATGCTGCACATGTTCTTGAAAGGTGAGCAGAGCTGGGTGTGGTTTGAAGGGCTGGGTGTGGTCCTCACATGCTGCACATGTTCTTGAAAGGTGTGCAGAGTTTCAGTTATTATGCAAATGAGTTGAATTAACACATGGCCTAGGGAGGAGTGTTTTAAAGAAGCCTTGGTAAAAGCAAGGCCCAATGTGTAAACAAAACAGCACATTAAACAACATACACAGAAGCCTAAGGGGGGGGGAAGGTGAGATAACAAGAAAGGGTTTGAATAGTAAGTTTAAAAGGGAGCTATTACAGAACCCACTAGTGCAGTGAGAGGGGACATGCTCTTTGCTGTGCACAAACCCTAACAGGAATGGGATATTGTTATGTTAAGACTAGATTAGTAAGTAGTGGCCCAACTTTGCTTCCCAGATTCCAGGTAGAGTAAACAAATATTTGTTCCTAATTACACACACACACACACACCAGATAACAACTAAATGTCCCATGTACAACATTGCTTACACAAAAACCATATATAGTGATAGATCAGGTATCCTCTGAAGTTTGAACAAGAGGTACAAAAGATGACAAAAGACAGCAATAGTAATGATTCCCAAGATAGCAACCGCATGCATACCAGACACAATATCTAGACCTAAACACTGATGGGTGGGAGACAGTTCCAGGAGGATTGGGAAAACCATTTCATCATTGATTATCAGAGGAGGGAATGTGGAAACTGGCTAAGGAATCCATTTTATTATCTCCCCAGGCCTGACCTCATCCTGTGATACTCAATGATGTACAGGCCTGAAAAACGTATGCAGAAGGTTGGATGACCTTTAGTACATTGACAGGCAGCTTGTAATGAAAGGCTTGCTTAAAAGAGACAGCTCATGCGACATGCATTGCTTCATTCGCCCAGCAACAGACAGACATCTTGATGTCCACATAGGTCTGAGGAGAGGTTATGAGGAAGCTGGATGGGTGACGCCTTGGTAAGTCCCAACCGTCTGAGAAATGTGAAGGTCACGCTTGTGGTCATCTTGTATCACTCTGCCACCATTAAATGTTATTCTACTGTGATTGGATAGATGCCTAATATATGTGTAATACCATGCATCTCCTGATCAACATCACACTATGTACTTGATGAAGAAATTATCTTTCAGTTGTTCTGATTGGATGATGTATTTTCACCCTTTTGTGGTTTTCATGCATAAGAGATTGTATTGGAGTTCCGCAATTCAGACTGCTTGGCCTTGGCCTTTCAAGCCACAGTCTCCGTGCACGTATTATTAAATATTTCTGCTTGTACCTTAAGGCTGGCTGGTCTCTGGTTTGTTCCTGAGGGCAGATAGAAAAAGAGGCTTCAACAGCTGACATTTGGGCTTTGTGTATTCCTCCTAGACAGTCACACACAATAGAGAGCTTAGGCGTGCCTGGATGGACCTTCATTGGCAGGATTGGAGGGCAGAGCTGGGCATAAATTTGCTACCACTTGAATAGGCTGAGTCCTGCCTCCACACGAAGGGCTACCTACCTCTGTAGTTAGTCTGGAACCTGGGATGGGTAGGCAGGACACCTGTGCATTTCAAAGAGACGTTTTAGAAGCTCCTCCCACCTTCCAGAGGAAGGACACCAGGTATAAAAGTTGGACCTCAGACACCACCTCCTTAGTTCACTTCTGGATCAGGAAGATAACTGCTGTGTTGCTGAAAAGACTGCTACTCTGCGGGACTGCTGCCCTGCTGGATTACTGCCTTGCTGACTGCTGTGTCGCTGTGCTGACCAGCTGCCTCCTGCAATCCTTCCTGTGTGAGAAGGACTGGACCTGCATCCATGAAACCTAGGACTCCAAATTGACTCCAAAGGCTGGTTGTCTGGCCTCTTGACTAGAGCCTCAGAGTGCCTCAAATACTTTGAAACCAGCACCACCTGTGAAACATACCCTGCTAAGTGGTGCCACCCCAGTTCTGGACCTTTGGAAGTGGGCCTGAAGGTGCTGTACCAGCTCATCTGTGGATCCAGCAGAACTAGTGCATCTCCTCTGCGACGCAACCCTGAGCAGAACCAACTCATTGTCCTTGCTGCGAGGGTTCTCCCGACGCAAGAAATCTGCATTGACCTTGCAGCCTGCATCGGAACCACCACCTGTGAGAAGCTTTCCCGACATAGGCCCTCACATTGCAAATCTCTTGTCGACGACAGCCCCTATGATGATGCAGGTTCTCACATCGCAGCCTCCAAGCTCCTCAGAACCAACGCATCGCCTCAACTGCATGATGCATCCTCGACACTGGACTTTACATTGCAAGCCCTCGTCAACAGGATCCTTGACGATGACACGGGACCTTGCATCGCAGCTCTGCAGCACCTCGGAACTGATACATTGCCTTGGGTGCGCGACCCATCCTCGGCTCGGGACTTCTCCATGCTTGGCAACTAGGACCTAAGGTACTCTGTTCAGTGGACCTAATTTGGTCACTGAAACCATCCCACATTCCATTGTGGTCGATCTGTACTTGTGACTTTGTCCTTCCGGGGTGACCAGGTATCCACAGTTGGTGCTTTGCGCTTTTTTGGCGCTATTTTCACTGAAGTCTTTAGACCAGCACATCTCCAGTTCTACTAATGGGATTTTTGTAATTTTGGTCTTGTTTATATATTAAACATTACTCTATTTTTCTAAACTGGTGGGGGATCCTTTTGTGACGTGGTTTCACTGTGTTACTGTTTACTTATTGCTTCTATTTTAAGGCTGACTGCTTTGTGCCAAGCTAACAGGAGATTGAGCACTGGTTAATTTAGGGTTTGCTTGTGACTTCATCCTGACAAGGATTGTGGCTTCTGCTTGAGTAGGGTTATACCCCCCTCAACCAGTAGCCCAATTTCTTACAATAGCAAACGATATTTTGAAGTCGATACTCAGATATCATACCTGCAACTAATAAGCTATTTCTGTAGTCCAGCATAACGCCGTAAGATTGTTCATTAGTGAATTTGCAAACTGGAAGGTGAGGGGGGAATCCTTCATCCTTCTAATATGTAGGCCCTCATTACAACATTGGCGATAAATGCCGCTTACCGCCGTGCAGAAGACCGCCAACACACCGCTGCGGCAGCGGAATTCAGTTACAGGTTTCACGACCAACAGCTCGGAATCCGCCATTATACAGACACCCACACAAGTCCGCCACACCAAAGGTCAGTGATAAACTGTCGAAAACAAAACCTCCATCGTCACGCCAACAGGAATACGCCCACACTATCACGACCCACGAATCCACACGGCGGTCTTTCAACCACGGTATTCCATTGGCGGTACACACCACTGCGCTCAAAATACACACACATTTACAAAACACAACCACATTGGACAAATTGAAATACACACACCTGATACACATACACACACCACTCCCACACACCCAATCCAATATAAAACACACACCCACATCACCCACAAACCTTTACTACCAAAACTTCCGAAAGAAGGCCAGAGAGCAACACCACCAGAAACAACATTAGCATCCACAGACACACAACATCAACACTCACACAACATCCACGCACCTCAAACAACACACAACAACACATCCCCTCACACATCACAACTCACACCACCTCACACATCACCCACACCACATCATGGCACCACAACGACACCCCAGGTTCTCCGAGGAGGAGCTCAGGGTCATGGTGGAGGAAATTGTCCAGGTAGAGCCACAGCCATTCGTATCACAGGTGCAGCACACCTCCATTGCTAGGAAGATGGAGCTATGGCGCAGAATCAACGACAGGGTCAACGCAGAGGGACAGCATCCAAGAACACGGGATGACATCAGCAAGAGGTGGAACGACCTACGGGGGAAGGTGCGTTCCGTGGTCTCAAGACACCAGATTGCAGTACAGAGGACAGGCGGTGGACCCCCACCTCCTCCCTCACAACTAACAACATGGGAGGAGCAAGTCTTGGCAATACTGCATCCTGAGGGCCTTGCAGGAGTAGCAGGAGGAATGGACTCTGGTAAGTCAACTCTTAACTATTATATCCCCCACCCTACCTGCATGCCATCACATACCCCCACCCTCACCCTCACCCCATCACTCCAACACCTCACATATGTCCCACTATCACAACCCACCCATCCCAACACCAAACCCTGCATGCAACACCAAAGCAGGGACACCCATCACCAAAGCATGTCCACTACAGATACCCACACAGACCCCAAACCAAATATCACACAAGGACCTAGACAAGAATGTAAGCACTGGAGTACAGGGTCAGTTACCCATTGCACACGATGGCACACACAGATTTAATAATCATGCCTTTACACCCCTGCAGGACCCCTACCCAACGTCACTGCACAGGAGGTTCCAGACATATCCAGTCCCCCCACAGAAGAGGCCCACAGTGATGACAGCATCTCTGCACAACTGGATCAACATGACCAGCCCGGCCCATCTGGGACCTCGGGACAGTCGGTTCCCCTAACACTGGCACAAGCCACCACAGAGCCTCCCCCGTCAGGAAACACCAGCACAGCACCCACCCAGCGGGCCCATCCCTCTGTCCCCAGGACATGTCAAGCAGCGGTGTGTCCACCACTACAGGGAACCCAGGCAAACCCACCACCCCACGAAAATCAGGGCCCTGGGGCAGTGGCAGTGGGCACACGGTTCAGGGGACAGAGGAACAGGAAAACAGGGGAACTGGGAGGACAGCTGTGAGACAGGGAGAGGACAGTCCCAGGGAACCCACTCTCCACGAGGCCCTCTCCAACATCATGGGAGCATACCATCATTTCCAGGAGACGATGGCAACGGTACTGGGCAACTTTCAGGAGACCTAGCGGCTGCAGGAGGAACACTATCTGGGGATCAGGGAGGAACTGAAGTCCATTAACACGACCCTGGTCACATTTGTGGGGGTGCTGAAGGACCTTGCCAACACCAGGAGGGACACTGTGGCACAACAAGGGGCCCCTGACACTAGCCTGGATGATGAACAGCCCTCCATCTCCGCCGGCACTAGTGGACAGGAGGCAACACCACAGGACCACAACTCCAGCACCCCACCCCCTGCAGATGGAGAGCCACCCCACAAACAGTCCCTGAGATCCAGGAACAAGACAGAGAACATTGCCAAGACCCCCGCCAGGAAATGAGACCCCCCTGAATGTCACCCTTCTGTCCCACTTTGTCACCCTGTCCATCCTTCAACTGCCCTTGCTCCACTTCCTATGCCCCTTTGGACAATGCTCCTGTGTAACAAATAGACTGGACTCCGCCATGGACATTCCTCCACCATCACCCCTCCCCATTTTACAACCCCCTCCACTTATTTGCACAGAAATAAACACACATCTATCACAAAACAATCTGGAGTCAGCCTGTGCTTTCACTAATGTGTAATTGCAATAACTATGGAATATAGCAATGTCAATTTAATTGTCCACATACCGATGAAACACAGCTGTAGGGCTGGAGGAAATATAGCAGAGGGCACAAAGTGGAACCCACATCTGTTAAATGGAAAGTCAAAGTGACAAGTCAGGGTCCATACACTGGGTGAAAAAGACAGACTTCTGATAGCTCAAACAATAGTATGGGATGTGTGAGGCAGTGACATCTTCTTACCTGTGCCTCACTGGAAGTATTGCTGGTTAACGTTGTTTCTGTTGTCGATATCCTCTTCTTCTGCCTCCTCTTCTTCACTGCCCACAGGCTCCACAGCTGCCACAAGACCTCCAGCTGGACCATTCTCCTGCAGAAAAGGCACCTGTCGTCGCAAAGCCAGGTTGTGCATACAGCAGACCACGATGATCTGGCACACATTCTTTGGTGAGTAGTAGAGAGAACCACCTGTCAAATGGAGGCACCAGAACCTGGCCTTCAGGAGGCCGAAGGTCTGTTCGATCACCCTCCTAGTTCGCCCATGTGCCTCATTGTAGCGTTCCTCTGCCCTTGTCCTGGGATTTCTACCTTGGGCCAGTAGCCATGACAGGTTGGTGTACCCAGAGTCACCTGCAAATTTCGAGGGACAACTGTTAGACACACACTAACGCGGAGGAACAACCCCATACCCAGACACCTATTCACACTGTATAGGGTCCTTGTCCTCACCTATTAGCCACACACGGTGCCTCTGGAGTTGCCCCATCACATAAGGGATGCTGCTATTCCTCAGAATGTAAGCGTCATGCACTGAGCCAGGAAATTTGGCATTCACATGGGAGATGTACTGATCGGCCAAACACACCATCTGCACATTCATCGAATGATAGGTTTTCCGGTTTCTGTACACCTGTTCACTCCTGCGTGGGGGTACCAAGGCCACATGTGTCCAATCAATGGCACCTATGATGTTGGGCATATGTCCCAAGGCATAGAAGTCACCTTTCACTGTAGGCAAATCCTCCACCTGAGGGAAAACGATGTAGCTCAGCATGTGTTTCAGCAGGGCAGACAACACTCTGGACAGCACGTTAGAGCACATTGGCTGGGACATCCCTGATGCAATGGCCACTGTTGTTTGAAAAGACCCACTTGCCAGGAAATGGAGTACTGACAGGACCTGCACTAAAGGGGGGATCCCTGTGGGATGGCGGATAGCTGACATCAGGTCTGGCTCCAACCGGGCACACAGTTCATGGATTGTTGCACGATCAAGTCTGTAGGTGACTATTACGTGTCTCTCTTCCATTGTTGACAGGTCCACCAGCGGTCTGTACACCGGAGGATGCCACCTTCTCATCACCTGCCCCAGCAGACGTGCCCTATGGAGGAGAGCAGAGAGTCAGCCTACACGGAGGTATCTCAAAATGTCATTTGCACACATTTATTAATCCGCAATGTGCCTGTTACTGTGTGTATGCAAGGCCTAGATAGGTGTGATGCAGTTATTATTAATGCCATGTGGCTCCTTGAAATGGCGGCTGCCTGACCTGGAAGGTGGGACAAGGGGATATGAGGTAACTGCGCTGGCGTTCTACACCATCGCGGTAGGCGGTCAAAGACCGCGGCGCAATTCTGCATTGGTTAATATTGGACCCTATGGGTCCGAGGAGCCAATGACGATATACGCAGACGTGACCGCCATTTTCTGTCTGTTCACTCACTTGATACCTGACCTTCAACAGGAGAGGACCTACACTGCAAGTGCTACTGTGACCTCAGTCTGGAAGCGACAATGGGTCATGTGTCTGGGGAAAGGGCCCCTGCCTTCACTTCGGAGGAGTTGGAGAAATTAGTTAATGGGGTCCTCCCCCAGTACACACAACTGTACGGTCCTCCAGACACACAGGTGAGTACACTGTGAGCATGCTGCATGGGCAATGCCTGTTTGGAGTGGTGTGGATGGAAGATATATGGGGGGGGACTGAGGCCTTCATGAGCGGACGGTGAGTGTATGTGCGTCAGGGCAAGGGTGGGAACGTGGGCCAATGAATATGATGGTCCAGACGGGTAAAGATCTTCCTTTTCCCCTGTACTATTCCTCTAGGTCAGCGCCCACCAGAAGAAGGATATTTGGCGTGCCATCGCCAAGAACGTCCGGACCCTGGGGGTCCACCACAGACGGAGCACCCACTGTCGAAAAAGATGGGAGGACATTCGCCGCTGGAGCAAGAAGATGGCGGAGGCCCAGCTAGGGATGCCCTCCCAATGTGGGAGGGGTGCCTGTCGCACCTTGACTCCCTGATGTTTCGGATCCTGGTGGTGGCGTATCCAGAGTTGAATGGGCACTTGAGGGCATCACAGCAGCCATAAGGGGGTGAGTACAGTCACATTCACTGACTCTGCGCTCATTACGAGGTGTCTGGGTGGGAGAGGTGGGAAGTGGGTTCCCCTAGGCCAGGGCGAGCTTGGTAGGCAAGGTCCCTTGAGTGGCAGGTTCAATGGAACCCCAAACCCACTAGTAGTAAGTGCCATCTACACCTACTCAGTCTCCTGTGACTTCCATGTGTGCAGCAATTGGGCTTAGGCCTTGTACCCCATGGGCATGTGAATAATCTAGGAACAATAAGTGCATGGCATAGTGCAGAGGGCTGCTGTGTCTGTAGTGTACGCCAACGGTAGTGGTGTTGCATGCACTGAACATGTCTTTCTTCTGCCCCCCCCCCCTTTTTGTGGTCTCCCTGTTCTTTTGTGCAATAGCATCATCAGGCGGAGGAGCAGTGGCACTGGAGCAGAAAGGAGCTGAATCCCACTTGGCCCTGGAGGGCGAAACAACGGAGTCAAGAACCACGAGTGGGACGGAGGGTGAGGGGAGCTCCACGGCGGGGACACGAGGTGACAGCAGTGACAGCGACTCCTCCTCTGATGGGAGCTGCCTTGCGGTGATGGGCCCCTCTGTGCCCCCTGCATCAACAGGTACAGCGACCACCCCCCCTACCAGCACCGCCCTCCAAGCAGCCCTTCAGCGTGTGTCCTGTGCCCGCTCACCCTGGAGGGTGGGAATCTCCTTCGCCCCAGGCACCTCAGCCCATGCCCCAGTCAGCCCTGCTGCCCTCAGTGAGGAAGCTATTGACCTCCTGAGATCCCTCACTGTCGGGCAGTCTACCATTCTGAATGCCATCCAGGGTGTTGAGAGGCATTTGCAACAAACAAATGCATACCTGGAGGGCATTCATTTTGGCCAGGCAGCCCAACAGAGAGCATTTCAGGCTCTGGCCTCAGCACTGATGGCAGCCATTGCCCCTGTGTCCAGCCCCCCCCCCCAACTTCCTCCACCCAGATCCAATCCCCTGTACCTCAGCCTATCCCAAGCACACCATCAGACTAGCATGCACACACCTCAACACACAAAAGTGGCTCAGGCAAACATAAGCACCCCACATCCCACAGGCACTCACACAAGCATCATACCCATGCAGACATACCAACATCCACTGCCTCCACTGTGTCCCCTTCCTCCACGTCTCCCTCCTCCTTCCCAGTCTCGTCTCCACTCACACCTGCATGCACTACATCTTCAGCCACTAACTCCATCACCAGCACGCCCATCACCACACACCGCTCACGTGCACTCACCACCCCACCACCATTCACACATCCCCTGTGTCCTCTCCCAGTGTGTCAGTGAGCCCTCCTCCCAAAGTACACAAACGCAGGCACACACCCACCCAACAGCCATCCACCTCAAAACAGCCTCCAGCCCATGCACCTTCACCCAAATTCAGCAGACATACACCTCCTACAACTACTACCTCTTCCTCCACTCCCAGACCCCCTCCATCTACCCGTCCCAGTGTGTCTAAAAAACTTTTCCTGGCTAATATTGACCTCTTCCCTACACCTCCCCCCCCGTCCGTCCCCTAGGGCCAGGCTTTTCAGGTCCCAACCTAGCACCTCAGCCACCACATCCCCAGGCACAGTGGTGCCAGCAACTGTGAGCTTTTGGAGTGCGCCAACCATCAGGGCTGCCAGTGTGCCACAGAGCGAGGGCAAGGACATTCCGCCACAAGCCAAGCTAAAAAAGTTGCCCACATCCTGGAGGGAGAAGAAGAAAACACCTGCCACCAAGGGGTCAGGGAAAACGAAAGGGGATAGTAGCAAGACAGCTGCGCCATCATCAAAGGTGGGGAAGGGCCAGAAACTGAAGGGCAGGTCAGGAGAAGGCATGGTGGCACTGACTGAGGGACCAGTGTCACACCTTCTTTCCACGTCGACGCCAACCTGTACGGCGGAGAAGACCGCCACCTGCACTGCCACCTGCACTGCCACCACCACCTCTGCCACAGCCCGCCGCCAGCACCGCTGCCACAGAGCCCGCAACCAGCACCGCAGCCACTGAGCCCGCAACCAGCACCGCCGCCACAGAGCCCGCAACCAGCACCACTGCCACAGAGCCCGCAACCAGCACCGCCGCCACTGAGCCCGCAACCAGCACTGCTGCCACAGATCCCGCAACCAGCACCGCCGCCACCGAGCCCGCAACCAGCACCGCCGCCACAGAGCCCGCAACCAGCACCGCCGCCACAGAGCCCGCAACCAGCACCGCCGCCACAGAGCCCGCCGCCAGCACCGCTGCCACAGAGCCCGCAACCAGCACTGCCGCCACAGAGCCCACAAACAGCACCGCTGCCACAGAGCCCGCCGCCAGTACCGCTGCCACAGAGCCCGCCGCAAGCACCACCACGACTGACACCGCCTCAAGCACTGCTGCGACTGACACTGCCGCAAGCACCGCCAGCGGCCCCGCGACATCCTGAGCCAGTGGCACCACCGCAGACATGGCTGTCATCCCCAGTGGTCAGTCGTCCGAGGCTGGTGGTGAGCTCCAGGAGCCTGGTCAGCTTCTATGAAGCATCACTTTCAGTGGAGAAAGGCATCCACTACCTCAGTCCTTGGCAGGATGAAGCACTCTGGGCACAAAGCCCCCTCCAGAACCAGTGGAGACTGTTATCCACTTGAGAGACTGTGGCTTTGCACTCCCCAGGATGAAGCAGTGGGCAACCCACACACTGAAAAGACTTGAGAGTCTGTGGCTTTGCACTCCCAGGATGAAGCAGTGGGCAACCCACCCACTGAAAAGACTTGAGAGACTGTGGCTTTGCACTCCCCAGGATAAAGCACTGGACAACCCACCCACTGAAAAGACTTGAGAGACTGTGGCTTTGCACTCCCCAGGATAAAGCAGTGGGCAACCCATCCAATGAAAAGACTTTAGAGACTGTGGCTTTGCACTCCCCCGGATAAAGCAGTGGGCAACCCACCCACTTGAGAGACTTGGGAGACTGTGACTTTGCACTCCCCAGAGTACATCAATGGGCATGGAGCCCTCTCGTGGAGCTGTGGCTTTGTGCGTTCATCAGGCTGAGGTGCCCCACCACCCCCTCCCCCTGAGGTGCCTGTATATTTTCAGTCTGATGCCTCAGCAGTGTTCTCTCCGTTTAGAGTCAGGTGTCTAATGTGGACCTTGCCCACGCATTTCGGGCCCAGTGGTCCACGGACAATGATTGGTGCACTATCCGGACTTGTGTAGTTGGTGTACATAATTGTATATATTGGATTTTGAGTTTTGACTACTGGATTTTTATTGATTACAATTGTTCAAATAATTTCCTTTTGTCCTTGCGTTATTCAAGGGGGGGGGGTGTAAATGTAATGTTGCAGCATGCATTTGTGTGTATGGTGTTGTGGGTGAGGGTGGGGGTGGGGGTGTTGCATGTTCTGTGTGCGTGTCACTCTCTTTTCCCTCCCCCCTCCCCTGTGTTGTAGGTGCAGTACTCACCGTAGCCGTCGTTGGAGCTCCTGATAGAGGAGCAGGAAGACCATTGCCGGCAGGATCTGTAGTTCTGGCTCCATGGCGTCCTGGTTCCTCTTGGGGTATGGAGAGGTGAGTGATTTTCCCTTCTGTGTACTGTTTCCGCTGTGCTTTTATTCGTGTTGGTTCTGCCCCGGAAAAGGTGGCGGATTGCCGGGTTGTGATAGGGTGGGCGGTACATTGTCTTCTGCCTGTCTGTTGGCGTTTACCGCCGCGCTGTTTGTTTGTACCGCCGTGGCGGTTGGAGTGTTAAAGTGGCTGTCTATGTTGGCGGTTTCCGCCGTGGTCGTGATTCTATTTTTTTTTCCGCCGGCCTGTTGGCGGTATTACCGCCGCTTTAACATCGACCACCAGTGTTGTAATGAGGGCCATAGTGTTTGGCATCTGGAAGCTAACACAGCAGAAAATATAAAATAATCTCATGTTGAAATTATACTTCACGCCAATGTGGCTGAAGGATTATAGGTCATTGTCAAGAAGACATAGTAGAGGAGAGGAGGAGGCTAGCAGGTAAATTGTCTTCATTTTACATTAGTTGAGTAAGAGACAACTAAGGGCCCTGAAGTCAGTGATAACTGTGAGATATTTATGTATTTTTATTTGAAGTTAGGTTTTGAGGAAGGGAATGCACAGTATGATTTGTTTGTCATCAGCAGGTAGTTGGCATCAGAAGACAAAGCAGGAGAGGAGGTTGAAGAAAGTAAATGGGCGGGTGTCTGACAACAGCCATAGGGAATGGGTGAGTGGGATGGGATAGTGGAGTGAGTAAGGCCTAGCAACAGGGTAGGTTTAAAGGAGAAAAAGGAGAATTAATTACATTCTTATAGCCCGCTACCAGGGGCTTTACGAATTGACCCTGAATCCAAGCTACAGTATAGGTCCAAACTTCAAGCAAGAGCCTATAACTAGAGGGAGCATTTAACAGATGGTATAGTCTGAGGCACAAGGGCTATAAGGCTATAGGAACATGCCACTCGCGGAGGGTAGAGCGTTTTAGATTAAAAACGAGGAAACAGAAAAACAGACACTGGAATTTTGGAACAGAAGACCTATTTCAGCTATTATTGACGTGTTATGCAGATGGAGACAACACACACTCGTAGACAAACAATATTGCATTTGGCAAGGAATGTGCACTATTTTTTTATAATATTTTGTTCTACGAATGTGAATTGCCTCACTCTGAAGAACACAACGTCCTGGTCAATATATAAAAAATATTGTTGTATGTAAAAGTAATATAATGTAATTACGCTTAACAATAACAAATAATACGCTATTTTCGTATTTTTGCAGTCTCTTTTTATCCCGCTAGGGCTGTCTGCTTCCCCTTATACTGTTGATGTGTAGCCTAGGCTTTAGAGGGCGATATGGGCTCAACCCTTTTTCTCTTTATTTTGCATTATGAATGTGGGTGCAAAGCAAAGAAGCTGTCTGGAGGCACACTGACAATGGGCCACAAATGGTGGCACACTGTTGGTGCTCCCTCTGAGGACAGCCCTCTGGAGGGGACAGAAATAGGAGTCCCATGGACCCTCCCGGACATCCCCCTGTGGGTCATTGCAGTCTCTCACTACACTGGCCTGCAAGGGGATCTCTTACCCCTCTCTGAAGTGAAGGTGGGTACTGCCAGCACAGTGAAACACGGAGTGGCTGCTCCGTATTTCACTGAATGTGGCGCCCTTGGGGCAGCCCCAAGTTCATGGCTGCCCTGAGGGCAGCACATTAATTGTACTTGAACACACCGCTCATGTTTGCAGCTGGCGCACCTGTTTAAAAGCGCGCCGTGGTGCAGACATGAATAGATCACTTGCTACATAACACAGCCCCAGTTACAAACTTTTTTCAGTTATTAGTTCTGGCATTAGCCAAGCCCTTTTAATTTTACTAAAATATGTATAAAATAATTACATATAAGGGTTGTCAGCCACCTTTCTTCATCTATTGATCTGTTGCTGTGTCATTCACATTTTGTTACTGCCCACTATAGCATATAGAATGGGGCAGTGGGTCAGCCTACTTATGCCACTACTTAACTTCACTTTGAGTGACTGCAGTTTGCTCTCTCACAAGAAGCACATCTGTACACAAGCTAGTTCCCTTTAGCGCCTATGTTTTTGTTTTTAATTTATAATAACTTTAGTGTTGCCTTTTGCTTAGAGCCCGAAGTGATAGCAGGATGCTTCTAATGTACATTTCATCTTTACCATATCCATCAGTTGCCAATGCTGTTGAAAATTCATTTTGGAGTGTTTCGGTTTTCTGACTGTTGCAATTCTACAACATACCAGACTGTGCCTATTTGAAACTGTTCTGTATTAAGTTACCCTCTTTCTTTCTTTCCTCTGATACTTGTTAGTTGTCCATCAGGACCCTCCTGTGTTGACTGTATTTCTTCAATCCTTTATTACCTTCTCTTTCTCTACAGAGGCAACCCATAATCCATTCGCTTCTGCTTTGCTTTAAAAATTCCACCAGTGCGCCTCAGCTGTATAATCATCCACTTCCTGGCCACTCTGCACAGAGCAAAGCTCTCATAAGTGAGAATGAGAGAGTGAAATTGTGAGTGAGCATGAGTGACTGAGAATAAGTGTAAGGCCGTGTGAAGCAGTCAGAGAATAAAGGAGTGTGGGTGAGAATGAATGAGAATGAGTGAATGAATGCAGATGAGCAAGTGAGTGACAGTGTGCATGTGAGTGTGTCATCCTTGTGATTCCATCATACGAGTATCCCCCTCCCACCCTCTGGAAAAAAATGGACTCACTCATGGGAATTCAAGGCAAGAGTAGTATTATGCCCAATTATTGTCAAAGATCACCAGGCGCCACTGCCTACAAGACTATACTTTGGAGAAGTACCAAGAGTATCCAAAGGCCTATAAAATGGCTAGCTTCTTTTGTTCTGTGACCCCACAGGCTTAGGTAGCTTAAACACAGGTTTACTTTGTGTCCTGGACTTTTTGTTGCTTAGTTCATGTCTCTTGCTGGCATCCATGGCAAACAGTCAATGGTCAAGAACTCCAGCACATACTTAACTGAAAAACTATTCTCTTGTAATCTGAAAAGCATTTAGCAATGCTTGGGGTAGGTGTAGGTGGGGAAAAGCCCCCCACCTGTAGCCGCTGTCCCGTATCCTACTTGTTTGTTGTGGCTAAAATGTAAAGTCTGCATGGTCAATGCGGCAGAAGATCGTCGCCTCTGTACAGATCTCAGCATTTTCGCATTCTAGGCAGTACCCATCTCACCAATATTTCTGTTGATGTATTGGACTTTTTAAAAGGCCATCGATGCCCGATCATTTTAACATTTTATGACTTAAGTTTTTACTGATATTAGATTGTCGATGCGTGTTATCAGTCTGTCTTTTTAACAATTTGCATCGTACTTTATGTAAAAAAAATTAAACATCTTTGTAGTTGTCGATGAATTACTAAGTTCTAGCTGACAATAAATGTGAATGTAGCTGTCCCTGTAGATGGTGAATATGTCAATCAAAGGTTTGTAGTCAATCCACACAGTGATTTGTGTTCCCAGTATGCACAGCCTGAAATGATACACCACCCACCAGCATCCCAACACTTCCTTTCCCACCACAATTCATCAGAAGAATCTTAAATTATTAACATCTATGACCTCTGACCTACTTATCCTCCTTTACATCAAAACAGAGAGTAATGGTTAGGAAAGGCCTTGCAGATAAAAGTTTAGGAGGGTATTTATTGTAAGAAAATAGCATCTTTTTGGGGGGGTGGGGTATTAATGAAGGAATGAAGGGCACAAGGAAGAAACTGGGAAAAGGGACGGGTTAAAAAAAGAGTGAAAGGTGAAAGGAATGAATGGCATACGGGGACAGGAATGGTGGAAAAAACGAGGGATAAAAGGAAACAAAGAAGGGCGAATGGATGCAAGGGTAATGGATAGATGGAAACATGAAAGGCTGGATAGACGGGTGAAAGGATAAATGCCTGGGATGATTAATGGGTGGAAGGATGGAAGTGTAAAAGAAACTCTAGGTAGGGTTGAGCTTGCCTCATGCAACGACATCGGAAGCATGGTTCAACATAGGAGGTGTTGTGGATTTCTAGCTTTTTCCTTGTCAGTGAGCATAGTTTGGTCCAGACATAAGACAAACACTGCATAGTGTAATAAAGAAAACACTCATGGTCTTTTTTATAGAGCTTTTTTTTAAATAACTTGGGGCCTCATTTACTAAGAAGTGGCGCACTACACCACTTCAGAAATGCAGGGATGCACCAAATTTAATACAACACAGCGCACCCCTGTGTTTTTCCTAGTGCTGGCCCTAAAATTAGCTGCCTAGCGCCAATGAAGGCACCCTTGCAACACGGTGCAAGGGTGCCTGCATTGCAGGGAATGATTGTTTATGTGCAGGAAGGTATCCCTTCCTGCACATAAACAATCAATAATGCCGATTTGCTAGTCCTATGTGTGCCGCACAATAGAAGTAGCAAATCATCATTAATGATTGTGTGCAGCACACATAGGAAAAGCAGAAAAAAAGAAAACAAGTATTTCTCCTTGTTGCGCCATGCTAACACCACCCCTGGGGTGGCATTAGTTTTTAGCGCTGCCTCAGGTGTACGAATCCTCGTAAATCTGGGGCATCCTCAAGATGCAATGGGTGTTGCAGTGGAACACCCACGCAACGCCCATTGCACGCCCCTTTCACGCAAATTGATGCATGTAAATATGGTGCAATGCCCTTGTAAATGACAGCCTTAGTTTGTCTTACACCTGAAAATGTGGGACAAAACAGACTTACGTCAGGTACAAGATGCATAAAAAGCCAGAAATAAACAGATGTCCTAGCCACCCTATTTAGAGTGCGTAATCAGTTGCTGAGGGATGATCTGCATCTTTCAAATCCTAAATACCCACTTAGGTCCTGATATGGAGTTTGGTGAACAGAGTAAATTCAGTCAGGGAGCAGAACACTTTGGCGCATATTTATACTCTGTTTGCGCCGAATGTGCGTCAAACTTTTTTGACGCACATTCGGCGCAAACACTGCCCCATATTTATACTTTGACGTCCGACCCTTCGGGCGTCAAAGTTCCACCATGTGCGTCATTTTTTAGAAGGGTGAACCAGCCTTGCGTTAATTATATGCAAGGTAGGCGTTCCCTTCTAAAAAATGACTTTAAGGCCTGTGCCCCATATTTATACTGTGACGTCATTTTGATGGGCGCCGTTTTTTAACGCCTGGGTCAGGGCAGGCGTTAAGGGACCTGTGGGCTCAGAAGGAGCCCAGAGGTGCCCTCCCATGCCCCCAGGGACACCCCCTGCCACCCTTGCCCACCCCAGGAGGACACCAAAGGATGGAGGGACCCATCCCAGGGAAGTTAAGGTAAGTTCAGGTAAGTATATTTTTTCGATTTTTTTTTGTGGCATAGGGGGGCCTGATTTGTGCCCCCCTACATGCCACTATGCCCAATGACCATGCCCATGGGGACATAAGTCCCCTGGGCATGGCCATTGGGCATGGGGGCATGACTCCTGTCTTTGCTAAGACAGGGGTCATTTCAATGGGGGTTGGGCGTCAAAAAAAATGGCGCAAATCGGGTTGAGGCCAAAATTTTGCCTCAGACCTGACTTGCCCCATTTTTTGACGCCCAAGCTCCATTTTCCCCTACGTCATCCAATAAATAAGGCGCCCGCATGGCGCTTTGGAATGGCGTTAAAATTTTTGACGCACAACTGCGTTGGCGCAGTTGTGCGTCAAAAAGTATAAATATGGGCCTTTACGCCTGACACCCTGCCTTTCCTCCACCCACCAGATTTAGAGTTCACCACTGGCCGTGCATTACACTCAATGGATTTGTACGAACCACCATCACTGCAGTTTATGCAGAGTTTTAAAGACATATGCCCTGAGTTTGTCATTAGTGAAGGACCCTAAAACCAAAGTTCTAAAAATGTTTACTTTTCTAAAAACAAACTCTCAAAACTGGAGTGTTTTTGGAAAAGTAAAAACTAATGGCTCAAGCAACATGAGAGATTTCGCCTATAGTGAGGGGGGTCATTTTGTAATTTTTACCATCCGTCAATGGCGGTCATGGACAGTAAAAAAAATGCCATTTTGACACACACTTTAAATAGGGCGGAAAGTCAGATGGTTTACCTCGAAAGGCCTGACTTCTTGGGCCGTCGGAGGAAGGTTTACACCAATGGAGTAAATTTTACAAGTTTGGTGGATAGGGTACTCCGTCACTGGGGCAACAGAGTAGCCTGTCCACCAAACGCTAAATCTGGTCCTTACAGTCGTAGAATGAATTAAATGTTTCTATCTTCAGATAGTTTTCGAGAGGTTCCAGCCTTTTACGTTTTTTTCTCTACAATACTTTGGTATTTTTTTGTTGGTACTATTATAATCCTAATCTTACTACTGGTAATAATAATAATAATATTAATGATTATAATAATAATAAGCAGAGTCGAAAATATATATTACCCAGGGTTCTATATATTGCTTTAAGGTTAGGGCAACATATATGATGACGTGCTAAATCATAACATGTCGCTGTGGACTGCATGGAAAGCATACATATATCTGATGCCACAAAACGAGCATATGTTGATGTTAGTAACAATGCATACAACGTATACACATTATTAGGAGCCGTTACGCTTGGTGTATAACACTGCAATTAATCATGTGAAGGTGCTGACGCCACATATATGTAAGTATTCAAGAAGATTGATAATGCCCATATCCCATTCCCCGCCGTAACAGATTGAAATGCTCATGATTTATTTGGATTTGTACAGTTTTTTTTCATTTACTATCAGTTCGGTATGCCACCGCATTAATCACGTAACTAGTATGGGTATGTCTGGAGGACTTCCTTGCCGAGAGCACGTGCTGAAATTCATAGACTGAGACATACTAAACAAAGTAAATTAAGGGGTAGAGTTTAATTAAAAATTCTAAACCCACAGATAAACGGAGTTAAAACAGAACATAAGGAAGTGTGGTGTGTAAGTATTGCCTCCCACGTGCCGGTAAAGTTAGACCTTACAGTAAGATTGATTGTGCTAAAAATCAGGCCATTCAGGGGTGCCCCATGTAGAATCACTTTTATACGTGTACTTAAATAGCTGCTAGAAGCAGCAATATATTACAAAGCGGGGGCCATGTGTGCATTACCGATGGTACCTATCCTCTGCTCTAAATGTAATACTTTTGGAAACCTTTACTTTATAGCCTATATTTCTGTCCCTTTTTACCCAGCCCCCCTCTTTTTTGGGACATTACTGACTAGACAGCCCTATGCCATGGACTGGGCTGAATAAGGCGCGATCAGGTAAGGCCACATGCTTTTTACGGTCATACACAGCACTTACAACTGTGAACTTAGCATATCCCAGTAGTTGTTGGTGTACTAAAGAAACCCTTCCAATGGCCACTCTTATGTCACCACCTACTGACCCGTCCAATGCCCCTAATATTCTCAATAGACTTTAGGAGATATGTTCAAATGGCAAACCAACCACTTCTGTAAAAACATTATTTTCTGTTACCCCATTCAATCAGGATTCCACAAAACGTACCTACATCTTCAATTTCATCCGTGCCACCTACCACAACCACCTCTTGCTTGTGTATCCTTCCCTATCTGTTACCTTTCTTTAAATCCTCAGATTACAACATCATCATAGAAAATATGTTATCCTAGAATAACCTTTATTGCATTATTCCGGTTTGGTTCCTACCTCAATGACTCATCATATGTTTAACTTTACCTCCCTGTCTGACTCAATGTTCTCCAAATTTATCCTGTTTTCAATTCAAAGTCAAATTGGCCATTAAAGATCCTTTTCAAAATCAAGCTAAACTAAGGCAGCAAACTCTTGGGGAGTCTCCCACGATATTCAATCAATGAATCAAACATTTATAGAGTGCGGCAAATCACCCTTGGATGTCTGGAGGGGCTGGAGCTGTATGCTCCTGCATGCAGGTATGATCATTGGAACATCCAGGTTTTTGGTTCTCTTCTGAATCACTGGAGTGACAGTGCAGTCCTGAGGTGCAGGGGAGGTTATCCAAGCCTTGGCTGCCAGGTGAGAGAAGGAGTGTCCTCCGCTGTTGGCTCAACAGATCCGTGGGGTGTCTGCGAAGGAGAGGGAAGCTGATCGGAGTGTAGTTTCTTGAGATAAGGGTGTGATGTGGGTCCTTCTTGGGAGGTCGAGAATGAGTCTTGCCAATCAGTCTCCTTTGCTCCCTAGTATGAAGTCATATATTTTGTCACTACTTGACCACTGTTATTTTTACATGTCACAACTCCACATCTCTATACCTCCTTCAGGCTGAATGATTATTAGACAGATGTTCATTGCTAAGATATTTAAGGCAGTCCATGAAACGCCTGCATGCTATCCACATGCTCAGCAATTAAACATCCCACCACCTCTGCGCTGACCCATAACCACAAAGCAGTGCATCTTGGCTCTAAACCTCAGGCTTCCTGGACACCCTATGCTGGAATGAAGTCCCCATTTTGGGGCAGATTTATGGAAAGTGGCACTGCACCAAGTGCAGCGCCACTTTCTCTGCGCCCCTTAGCACACCCCGACCAGCACCATGTGTGCGCTGTATTTAAAATACGATGAACCATGGCGCTGGGTAGGGGGCAATAGAGTAATATTTAATGACTCTATTGATGTACTCTGCAGGAGTAGCACCAAACTGTTGGCGCTACTCCTGCAGAGTACATAGGAGCCCATTCTAAAGAATAGAAGCCCCCTTTTAACGCCTGCTCTTGAGCAGGCGTTAAAAGTGGCGTAATAAATGGTGCAAGGAAATCCCATAGATTTCCTTGCACTATTTTACTGCCTCCCCTAACAGGGGAACGCCCCCTTTGCATACATTATGCCTGGCGCAGGCATAATGTAGCACAAAGGGTTACAGGGTAGCGCAATGCATGCATTGCGCCACCCTGTGAATACCGCACAGGATTTTGGCTTTGTTGGGCCACATTAACGTCAAAATAAATGACGTTAATGTGGCACAAGGTGGCACTAGGGGCCTATAAATATGCCTCTTAGATCTTTGCCACTTCCTTACAATGAGTGTTCAGTTCCGCCCTGACAGCCTACCCAGGGCATGGGGGACTGACAGAACAAGACCTCACACCTCTGCTCTATTTTTTGGTAGTTATCATGACCCTAAATGGTATAAATATTGACATTTAATAACCCTCGAAGAATAAGGAAACATTATTCTCCTTTGAGCGTTTTGCTTGCTGAGAAGTATCTGAGAAAAACTTGCAACCAAAATGTATATACAGTATTGGCGGTAAGCATACGTTGTTGCAACAGTGATGGTGTATACATACAGCCAATATAATGACCTGCCTGCCCAATTTATATGTGGGCAGACCATAGTTTGACAGTGGCGGAGAATACCACATCTCAGCCATGGCCAAACGTCCCTGACAGTTCAACAGAGTAAGACTTTATGTCGGAGAAATTACTTTATGTCCACCTTCCCAATTTAGATGGGCAGACATATAGCTGTTTTTTTTTTACTGACTGTTGCTGGTAACAAAAAAGTAACAATTCCTCCCTCACCATGATGAGGGTGGCATTGGTATTTTTTTTTAAAGTGGGTTTTTGTTCTTAAAAATAAAATAAAAAGTTTTGAAACTTTACCGTGCAGCTCCATCATGCTTAATTGAACAGTATAGCAAAGTTTCTATACATTCACAGGGACTGTCTTGACAGTGGTTCCTGTTAATGGTAGAAATGTCTGTCGGGCACACCGAATTTCTAAATTTGGCAGGCGAGTACTCTGTCAGGGAGACAGAGCAAATTACTCCATTGCCTTGACGGAGTACAATCCCCCTTTGAGACACATTCCAACCTGTTGCATTGAAGTGAGAAAGATGGGTAAGTAGAAGGGTTTCATCTCTCAAGATTAACTGCAAGAGCCTGATCCATTGATTATAAAAGTAGTGTCCTACTCCTTGGTGTCCAAGACTCCACTTTGTCCCCCAAGGGTATCCTATCTTCTACAGCACGCCTCATCAAGGCCCTGATGACATATCACCACATCACCCCCACCCTGATGATACACCACTGGCTCCCATTTCCAGTTTGTACAATTTTTAAAACTTGCTGCATCATCTACAAAGCACCCCATCAAACGACTGTTAAGCTCACTTCCCACGGTGACTCTTACCACACCTCAAGTCAGAACACCATCAGACTGGTAACAAAGAAATAAAACAGGCCTTCTTTTATAAAAGGTATGGATGCACAGTTACACAGTAGGGATGGAGGATCTAGTTCCAATCTGGAAAAGATCGGCAGGTCCCTGTGAGTATCCTAAGACAGTAACAGGTGCCCACACATGCTTCATCATCGGACTTTGCTCCTCGTCAGGCCGGCACTGCAATACCTGACGGGCCCCTCAAGGGGGCTGTTTGCCGGAGATCTTTTATTAGAGATGTTGCCGGTGGTGAGTGCAGTTATGTGGGATTGGTGAAGAAAGCTGTTAACATTGTCTAGAGGGAACCATGAAATATAAATGTTTATTAAGGAAATGGGCCTCTGTCAAGATTAAAAACAAAAAAATAGATAAGGGGAATATAAGGATAATGTCTATTTTACCCTATTCAAATATGTTGTCTAATGTCCCCAAACCCTACAATCTAGGGATTTTGTATTGAGAAGAATAGGAAGTCCCTATACTGCCAAAATGAAGAAAGGTCAACAAGTTTCTTGCTCGAATAGTCTAAAAAGATTAAGGTGCGATTCCTCAGGGCCTAAAGGAGTCATACCTAATCCTCATTCTTGTAGTAAACTAAGTTAGATGTACATGACAGGAACCCTCCTAATATTAAAGGATGGGTCCCATAGGGATAGCGCTGGGCTTAAGTGGTCCAATCAATGTGGAATATTGTCAGTGGTACGACAAGTCTGTCACACCTACCCCAGCTCCGCGCTCCCTGAAGTGCTAGTGCTCCCCCCATGAGCCGGTCCCAGGACATAACGGTTACATCCTTGGTGCCTGAGCGCTGCAGCCAAGGTCGTAACCGTTACGTCCTTGGTGAGAAAGGGGTTAATGGAAGCTTCATATTTACAGTGAAAGTCCTACGTTTTCTACAGGATTGTTTCTTCGTTGTTGCAGATGTAACTTTCCAGAAGCCTTTTGTTAATTAGTGAATAGGCATTTGTTTTGTATTAGGCAACCGATAGTGATATTGCCACTGGGAGGAGAGGAGGTAAAAAGAAGGATGACTCATGAGCAGGCCTGTCTGGACTGCAAAATGTGAGCTATGTATCTTTTCAAGGACTAACATCTGTAGACCATTGTACAAACGTATGAAAATGGTAAGTTCATCTGTAACCCAGAAGTTAACTGAAATTCTATTGGAGGATGCAGAAGACTAAAGGAAACATGTTGCCACCTAGAATATTGTGTGTTTATATCATGTTGTGTTCCTAGAGCAGGGGAAGAGTTTTTTCCTAAGAGCTTCTCTTACTTGAACTTGCTGGGGACACATCCCTGAGTTTCTTATACCTTTCTACTTCAGTGGTTGCTTAGCCTATTTCCTTGCTGACTGCTGATTTACAGCTGAGAGTACTTTCCAGGTTGATCTGCAAAGGCTTTATGCTTATGTAATGATTTCCTTTATGTGTTCCATGTGTTTATATGTGTTCCATAAAGGAAATCATTCCATAAGCATAAAGCCTTTGCAGATCAACCTGGAAAGTACTCTCAGCTGTAAATCAGCAGTCAGCAAGGAAATAGGCTAAGCAACCACTGAAGTAGAAAGGTATTACTATTATATCAACTGTAGTATGAACCAACATTGCATCCTTTCTTATATTGAAATATCGATTGTCGGATTACACAAACTTTGAATGCTGATCCTAAAAGAATAATACCTATTGTATAAACTATTGGGTACTAAAAGAATTGAAAATAAAACCCTTTATCTCACACACACTCTCTTCATTGACTGTACTAAAAGTATTTAATCATTTATTGCTATGTGTTTGATGTAAATGGATGCTACTTTATATTTCTCCTTGTCAGTAAATAGAGGTCCATATGACCAGTGAAAGGGGTTATTTGATGATCTATCCCAAAGACTGAGATAAAAAAAAACCTCTCTGGCAAGACTGTATACCTCTGCATTTTGTTTGGCTAGGTTTGTGCTATACACATACCGCATACATACATACATAGTTACATACGCTGAATGACCCTCATAAGTCATTGACATGAATATCTAGCATAGAATTCCATGAGTATGTAGGTAAAACTAAAAGTGCTGCGAGGAGATTGTCTTCTACTGGACAACCTGCAATCATGTTTCTTTCGGAAACCTGAAATGCAAGTACCACGAATGTCATTTAGGTACCATTAAGGGTCACAGCTGTGACTCCTGGCTTATCCCAGCAAACCCCTGGCACTGCTTTTGCGACCCCTGACCTCAGAGGCGGCAGAATCAGTGGCATGAAAACTGGGTAAATTCCCCCTTGTAGCTGTCAAGTTCCACTCTCCTTTTCGGCTCATTTTTTCATTATGCTAATAGTGAAACATAATGTTATATTCACTATTAGCATGATAAAAAATGAAACAGGAGGAGCTGGAATGCGGCATTCTCTGGCAGTCATGGTAGGTAAGTAAAATAAAATGCTTTGGGGTTGTGTAGGAGATTATGTGTGTGTGTAAGTGTTTGTATGTGTGAGCATCTGTGTCTGTGTGCGTGTGTGTGTGCGTGTGTGTGTGTTTGTGTGTAAGTGGGTGACAGGTAATGAGAATGATTGAGGATTACTGAAATTGAAGGGCAGATTGATCAAGTCTTTGTGCTGGTGCAAAGTGATAGAAACTGGTGAAAAATCTTGATAAAACTACTTACTTCCCACTGCAAACAGTTTTTACACTAGAAAATATCCTTAAAATAGAGCAAATAATGCTTTCTGCTGCTTTGCACTATTTTGCATCATGGGGGCATTCCATGTGTATTATGCAGCCATTCCTACATTGCAGCTCAGGGTTTGATGAAGCAAATCCATATGTAAAAAATGTTAGAAAGGGCTTTGCACCAAAAAATAATGTCTTTTTGAGGCAGGTATTAAATTGGGGAAATGTTTTAATTTCTTCTAACTATTTACATTATACTTGTGTGCTTTCCTATACAACACACTTCCAATATGTGAAAAGTGTTAAATTTTGTTCAGGGTTAATATTTTGTACTGGAAGTCTAAATTATGCTGGACATCATGCACACACCTTTGCACAATGGGGCAAAAAAATGTATACATAGTGCTAGGCACCCTCATTGTGTACTGACAGCACCAGTGCATTTCTTAGTAGATTGTGCTCTGCAATGCTCTCTTCCCTAAACACAAGGCAGCATTACACCTGTGACTGCACAATGTTTTAGCAAATATGCCTCTAGTGTCAGTAGGTATGAGTGAGTGAGAGAAAGACTGCAAATGAGAATACATGGGTGAGAATGAATTAACGTGAGTGTGTGAGAGTGTGATCAAGAATAATTGAGTGAGTGAGTGGTGGTAAACGAGCATAACTGTGAGTCAGAATTAACAAGTGAGTGCAAGTGAATGAGAATGAATATGTGAGTGTGAATGAGCGATAATGTGGTGTTAGGCTAGTGAGGGTGCCTTTGACCTTGGCATACTGTTGATAATTCTTGCCTTAAAACAGGCACCCATGGCAAAATTCTGGCACACAGGAGGCAGTTCATCGTGTGACAGGCACCTATGACAAAATGCTAGCAAATGAGAGCACACTAGAGTTTATACTTGGCATATGTGGACATCCGTGACAAAATGCTAGCGCTGGCATGCTGAATGTAATACTTGGTATGAAGTACCTGTAGAAGACTGATGGTGACCTCATACTGGAGGAAATGCTTGGCATGGGGGCACCTGTTGCACATTGATGGCATAAAGAAGGACAACCATGGTATATAGAAGGGGACACTCATGACAAAATGCTTACCCTAACATATTAGATGTATTTTTTGACATAAGGGCCATCTGTGGTTTATGGACAGCATAAATGGCAAAATTCTAGCAGTGACAGATTGTATGAAAATTTGATATTAAAAGGGCACTTGTGGCATATGGGCAGCATGAAAATATGCTGGGCGTGGCACAATGAAAGTAACTCTTGACATATGGGGGCACCCCTAGCACATTTTAGAAAATATGGGGTGAATGGTTTTTCAAGGCATGTGTTTTTAGC
Source organism: Pleurodeles waltl (assembly GCF_031143425.1). Classification (NCBI taxonomy): domain Eukaryota; kingdom Metazoa; phylum Chordata; class Amphibia; order Caudata; family Salamandridae; genus Pleurodeles; species Pleurodeles waltl. The sequence continues at coordinate 906,585,999 of NC_090443.1, forward strand.
AAATGTATGTGAAATTGTACTTTCAAATGCGCTAGCTGGTTCCATTTTTTAAAAGAAAATCTTGGAGAAAGATCCTTTGCTCCCCAAATCCTCCTTAGAAGATTTCAGACTCACTCACTTTATTTGCTATAATTCTGGGTAGGTATTACCGTCAGACACTTTCGAAAATCATCAGCTGCCCCTCCAAGAAAAGAAGGTAAACAGGCCCATATTTATACTCCGTTTGCGCCGAATTAGCGTCGTTTTTTTCGACGCAAATTCGGCGCAAAACTAACGCCATATTTATACTTTGGCGTTAGATGCGTCTAGCGCCAAAGTATGGGCAAATAGCGTCATTTTTTTGCGTGAACGCCTTCCTTGCGTTAATGAGATGCAAGGAAGGCGTTCCCGTCTAAAAAAATGACGGCGACGCAAATGCGTCGTATTTATACTCCCGGGCAAAAGTCACGGGAGGTGGCGGGTCAAAAAACCCCGCATTTGCGCCACTATTTAACGCCTGGGTCAGGGTAGGCGTTAAGGGGCCTGTGGGCTCAAAATGAGCCCACAGGTGCCCTCCCCTGCCCCCAGGGACCCCCCCTGCCACCCCTGCCCACCCCAGGAGGACACCCAAGGATGGAGGGACCCACCCCAGGGACATTCAGGTAAGTTCAGGTAAGTATAATTTTTTATATTTTTTAATTTTTTTTGGGTGGCATAGGGGGGCCTTATTTGTGCCCCCCTACATGCCACTATGCCCAATGACCATGCCCAGGGGACATAAGTCCCCTGGGCATGGCCATTGGGCAAGGGGGCATGACTCCTGTCTTTACTAAGACAGGAGTCATTTAAATGGCGTCTGGGCGGCGAAAATAATGGCGCAAATCGGGTTGAGGCGATTTTTTGGCCTCAACCTGACTTGCCCCATTTTAAGACGCCCTAACGCCATTTTCCCCCTACGCCGGCGCTGCCTGGTCTACGTGGTTTTTTTCCACGCACACCAGGCAGCGCCGGTCTGCTAGCGCCGGCTAACGCCATTCCATAAATACGGCGCCCGCATGGCGCTTCAGAATGGCGTTAGACGGCGCTAAATTTTTTGACGCTAAACTGCGTTAGCGCAGTTTAGCGTCAAAAAGTATAAATATGGGCCACAGTGTCTTGATGAACACTATTTAACTTTCTACAGCTTCCATCAGGACTGCAACTAAGATTCTGCCTGTTAGGTCTTGAAAAATTAATAAATTCAGCAGTACAATGTACTCTCCTCTGATTAAATAAAACAATGAACTAAAAACAAACGTTTTCAATGAGTTTCTTGCCGTGTTTCATTTTTGTGACTACCTGAAAACTTACGCATCTGAATAAAACCTTCACCTCTGTGCCTCACACGAGTGATAGAACCTTGCAAAGTATCTCAAATCAAAATGTATTAACAGTAAGGAATGATTTAGGCTAACAATTCAATTCATATTCAATATATTGCTACACAAATTAGTACATGCGAATATAACTACTATTGTTTTATTTCAATAATGATGAACGCATAATTTGATATGTAATACTGAGAGAACCGATTAATGATCCTCTTGCATGTCACATTACGACCCAAACACAAGTGGAATCTAAAACACATATTTGTGTATGTTGTGTTCTTATATTAATCATCAATTTATTATGAAACTTAATCATTGTCAATTATTGTGATGTAACTAGGGTTAAGGGCATGTGACATCACTTCCTAGGAAGACTGAGGGTGAAAGGTCATATTATGTCACTTTCTGTGATGTCATTAAGATCGAGTATGTGTGATGTCACTTCCGCTATCCCCGGCATTTTGGTGAATCGAAGTTCGTGGCAATTACTCCTGATGTTTTTGGGAACATCTTTCAGTGTGCTTCCCTGGTTGGCAACACTAGTCAAAGGTTTTTGTTATGCTATGATACATTTTGTTATGTGCATTTGTAAAGCACACTGTAACCCACAAGGGTATCTCAGAGCTTATTTTCTGAATAGGTGCTAACTAGCTAAGGCTATACCAGAACTGTCCTCTTTCACCTTTGCCCAGTTTTGCAGCAGGAACGTCAACACTAAGGGCCTGATTATGATTTTGGTGGTCCTGTGACCACTATGTTGATAGTCCAACCGCCAACAGGCTGATGGAGAAGACTGCCAAATTATGACTTTGGAGGTGGTGCACCCAGAAGACCGCCAAAGCACCGCCGGCACCACCAGGCAGGACAGACTGCCTGGTGGTGCCAGTCCAGCGAAGACCATGTTTCTGCCGGACCCATTACGAGGTTGTACACTGCCAATATAACCACTGTGGTCGAACCACCACGGAACACCAGGCAGAAACGAACAGTATAAAAGGAGGCATCCACCTTCAGGAAGCCATACATGTCTGGAGCTGCCATGGAACCACAACTAGACGTCATTGCGCTGCTCCTGTTTGCAGAAAGATGACGGAACCATCACCAATGAGTACGACAACAACCATAAGTACACACACACTCACCTATTACATTTGTAAATTGTTACATTTTGTACAGTTACATAACGCACCATGGGGAGGGTGTTCTTGGACTGCACTCACATGTAAGGGTACAGTGACACACACTCACATACTGCATCAAGGACACCCACATAAACACAGCACACACACTGCACACAGTTATGGATGTCAAAATAGCACAGGCCCAGCCTCACACATTCCCATACAACATACCATCCTGTCACAACAGCACTACAACCGCACAATTATGAACAAATGTCACAGACACAGCCAACACTGGTCAAGGACTCGAAAAATATACAACACAATACCAACCATCTGTGATGGAACACACACAATTACACAATCATACAACCTAGCAATCGACACACACATCACATACACACACACCACATCGAACTGATTATGCCATGCACAATAGACGCAGACTCAAACAGTCAAAACACACAAAGCCATACAGCACAACAACAAACACATATCAACACAAACTCAACACAATACCATGACAACATTTCAGCTACATACATATACCTATCACACAATACTCACCCACAACCTCACATACTGCTCAAACAATACATGAAGCACAAGCAGCACACATACACACGAATACTGGCACACAACCAACGTCAGCCAGGAATAACTCAAACCTAGGAAAACAAATGCAGGACAAAGATGTAACCAGAAAACCAACAACTGGTTGGTTTTAATTGTTAGCCAGTGCAAAATGGTTGTGCACTAAAGGCACAAAATGGTGCCGCTACTTGACTCCTGACTGCCATTTAACTTTCACATGTAGGGGCATCAAGGGTGCAGGCAGGCACATCAGTGTTTCTTTTTGCGGGGCGGGGCGGGGAGGGGTGGGTTTGGTCTTGGGCTGGGGGGGCTTTAGGCTTTGGTTTGGGAGGGGTTTGGATGTTTTTGGGAGGGGTGGACTTCTTTTTGGTGTGGGAGGGGCATGGGTGCTGGCAGTGGGTAGGAGAGGCCTTTGAGGTAGAAGGAATGGCCTTGAGGAGGGAAACTGTTCTTTTAGGGGTGTCACAAGGGGAAGAGTAGGGAAAAGGTCAAACTCAGAAAGGAAAACTATTTTAGACACATAGAGACGGTCATCAAAAGGGGGTTTGGGTGTGGAGGGTGAGGAAGTGGTTGTCTGATGTTTAGGTGTTGCTATCTTGGGTGCGTTTGTGGGAGATGTGCTTGAGGGTGGTGGGTGTCTGTTGGGTGAGTGAGTAAGAGCATATATGTGCCTTGGGCTGAGGGAGTGGAGGTGCTGGGGTATGCCGCAGTGGGTGGGGCCAGTCTGTTGCAGTGATGACTGCAGGTATGGTGGATGTGCTGCATGTAGATGGTTGTGGTATCTGCTGGTGTGGTGATTGGGGTGGATGTCTGAGGGTCTGCTGGGGTGCTGTAAGCAGGTAGGATGGGTGTGGTGGCTGGATCAGTGAAGGTTGGTGTCATGTCTGCAGGTGTGTCAGATGTTGTGTCTGTAATGCTGTGGGTGGTGGGGGTGTCAGGGCAGGTTGTGACTGTTGCTGTGTCTGCAGGTGGTTGTTTGTGTGCATGTCAGTGGTGTGTCTTGTGGTGCTTACGTTTGTGCATGCTTCCCATGTCTGCTTAGGTGAATGCATGCAAGTCTGTTTGTGTGCTTTGGCTGGGTCAGGGAAGGGGGGGTGGGGACTGAGAAGAGAAAGGTGGATGGGGACGGTAGACAAGTGTGGAGGCCAGAGCCTGAAAAGGTTTCTGTAGGTTAGCCAGTGCACCATGAATGCCTTCCAGGAATGCATTGCTCTGTTGGATTTGAGTTGCCAGTCCCTGGATGGTATTCACGATGGTCGACTCACCTACAGAGACTGACCTCAGGAGGTCAATAGCCTCCTCAATGAGGGCAGGAGGGCTAACAGGGACTGGGGCAGAGGTGCCTGTGGCAAAGGAGATGCCCACCCTCTTGAATGGGTGGGCACAGACAACTGGGTGGGGAGCTACAGGGAGGGCGGTGATAGAACGGGGGTGGTGGACAAAAATGGTACTGGACTGGTCCCAGATGGGTCCGCCACCACTAGGGAGTGGCCACTGGAGGAGGATTCCGAAGAAGATGTAGTAGATCCGGTCTCCCACATGGCACTCCCCTCGCCCTTCGCGCCACTGGGTCCCTCGTGTCTGAGGTGTCATGGCTGGAGGTCCCGTGTCCAGAAGCTTCCCCACTCGGCTGTGCCCCGTCTGCTTTGCATGCTGGTGCGAAAATAGATAGTGCAGTAGGATCATCATATTCACAAGATAACACTTCCATCATACATTACACATAAGTCTCGTAACATCTTGTTCACTAAAACCTCCAGGAAGTGCCAGTGAAGTGCCAACATCATGTCACAACAAAATATAATGTATGTCCCTCAAATTCAGCATTGTAACACACTAGAAAAGCAAGCTGCAGACCCCTACAATACCATGATTTAAGCTGACCAATCACACTGACCATGCCACGACAAGGTGACTATGCCACTTAATACAGGTTCCCCATCCAGAACAACATAGTCAAGCAGCAATCAAGAAATAGTTCAGAAATGGGAAATAGCTTACCACAAATCCAGACCACAAACTTAACACACAAATACCTTACCCTGATGTCATGTACCAGGCAATGACACATGTTATAAAGTAATGGCAAGCAAACCTTGTGCAAACAAGCCATATCTACGTCATTTGACATAGTTACTACCATACACTATTGACACATGCCAACATGTAACACCTCAAATTGTCACACATGCCAAATATAGGTCAAGGAGTTAGAGCACATGTCACACACACATGCACCAATTGTGATGTACCAAGGAGTGACAATACAATGTGGACCAAGGCATCTAGGAAATTGTTTGCAGGAAGTTGAGAAGCATACCTAGCTACCTATGCAATTAATCAATCAATAACCCACTGACTGAGTGACAATATCACTACCCACACATAAGATATGACAAGTCTAACATCTAAGGCCAAAGCATATGTGATGGTAACATAACTGGTACACCAACCATAATGCAAGCCAACAGCCTGGACAAGCTTACCAACCTACTCACTGGTATATATGAAAAACCACAACTGCACCAAATAAGTGTCATGGCAAACATGAGGCTCCCAAACAGGCAGGCCTCATTTGACATATCCTTCATAGCAATGGCAGGTACAGATAACAAATACCAATGTTGAAACATGACTGAACCTTTCCATTGACACATGTCATTTATCCACTATTATGTGCCATTGTACCGAAGGGACAACATAGCTGTGTAACATGTCTTATAATACATTTGTATGTCACACCTGGCTACTGTACATCAATGTGTTCACAGGAGATCTGTAACACATTGCACGTACCACATTGGCAGAGCTAACATTCTGTTCCCTCACTCAATCACCTGGTAAAGGGGCAAACATGTGTTAGGTCTGTACTTACCCCTTATGGCTTCTGTGCTCTCTTCAAACGCTCATCCAACTCAGGGTGGGACACCGCCACAATGTGGGCCATCAGGTGGGTCATGGTCCAACGGGCACCCCGTCCTCATTGGGAGGACAACCCCAGCTAGGCCTCTGCAGTCTTCTTGGCCCCGCGTCTCAGGCCCTCCCACCTCTTCCAATAGTGGGCGCTCCACCTGCTGTGGGCCCGAGGGTCTGCACCTTCTTGCCGATGGCACACCAAATCCCTTTCTTCTGATGGGCATTGACCTGCATGGATGGCATAGACAAGAAAGAATATCATGTCCACGTGTACCACACTAAAACAGGCAGAGTTATGTACAACTTAGTTCAGGAAGCCAAACTCAGACTGCCTTGAACAGCCTTTCCACTAACAGATAAGCATATACAGTGATGACATATGTGAGCTCGAAACAGGCAGACAACGTGCATCTACAGCACCAGCAGTCATGTTATCACATGTGACCAGACATCACACACATCTGAAGATGGGATTTTTCTGGCAGTCTGGCATAAAATCTCTCAACAGTCACAGGGTGGGTCAGGGAACATACATGACACACTCTCCACAATGTCTCAGTATTCTAACTCTCTCACCAGCCTTGAAAACCTGCTCAGGAAGTATCATCCAAAATACTTGAAGGACACAATCAGAAGCATTGCCCATCAGCCTTTGCTTAACGTATCAAAGAATACACAAGCTAATGAGACATATGTGCACATGATGTACTTATCTGTTCCTCTGGTGCAGCATAGAGCTGTTATACAGGGGTAGGACCTCCTCGGTGAGAAGGCAGGGGGCCTCTCATCTGTAGGATGGGGTATGATTGCTCCCAGAGGCAGGACACAGCAGCTCAGGTCTTGCTCATGTCTTACTAGCAGCAGTATCAGGAGTCAACTGAGAGATGAGGTATGAGATGGCGGATACGTCTGCCACATACATGCCAGCGGACATCCCCAATGGTCCTAGATCACCAAAGGCAGTAAATTGTTCCAATGGCAATGTCCACCGCTGTAGTATCTACCTACAGCCATGATGACTTCCGCCGGCGGTCGCAGGTCGTTTCCCATTGTCCAATGAAGTAGGTCAGGAACTGCCATTTTAAGCCCCTTAGTGGTCAGAAAAGTTAATTTAATGATGTGCCACGAGCCGGGAAACATATCTATTGCATAGTCCTTAGTGCTGGAATTGATCAACTGTGTATGAATTGTCAGAATGAAGCGACATGTTGTCATGTTGATAAAATAAAAGTAAAATAAAAGTAAAGTATATTTAGTTGCACAGTCAGCACCCTCTTAGCAATTGGCTACATATTTTTTGTGGGTTTTTAATGAAAAGCATAGTTAGATGTCAATATCACAGAGACTCGCTGAGGCATGCGTTCACATTTCCATGTCAAAATTGAGGGAAGGGAATGAGATTCCACTAATATGCCATTATTTTCATAGGTATGTGCTGTGTACCATGTTTCTAGTGCATGTCCGATCATTATGTGAGACATATGTATTGACACTTACAAGGGACACATTGACTGATAGACATACCTTTGTATCTTCTCTCACATAGTTATCCTGGAATGAGAAAGGTCAGACAACCTCCATTGTACCATCCCCTAGCAGATCTGCAGACCATGGAGGATGGACATGTCATTCAGATCTATCACCTGGATGGGCAGACAATCACGGATCTCTGTCATCAGTTGAAGCCAGACCTGAGGCCTGCCATTTGTCATCCAAAGAGCTTACCACCCATTGTACAAGTCATGTCAGTGCTGCACCTTCCAAAATATAGTGGCCCTAACTGCATGCATGTCCCAGTCTATGTTCAGTCTTGTCTTCTAGGCTGTACTGTCTGCATTGTTGAAACACATGGACAGGTACATCAGATTTCCAAAACGTGATATTTTGGCACATGTGAAGGCTGATTCTTATGGTTTGGCACACATCCCACATGTAGTGGGAGACATTGATGGTACCCATGTAGCCTTAGTCCCCCACATGGCAATGAACAGGTTTATCGGAACAGGAAGAACTTCCACTCCATAATTGTCCAAGTGGTCTATTTGTTTCCCAAGTATGTGCACGTTTCCTGGGTTGAGTCCATGATACCTTCATCATACGGAACAGCACTATCACACAGCTGATGACACAACAGTACCCAGAGAGGGCCTGGATGGTTGGTAAGTTACATATGTGTGTGTTTCAGGATCTTTTGGCTGCTGCCAAATGTAAGGCTGTTCAAGATTTATGTTTGCACACATGTAATGATTCCTTACCGGAGAATCTGACTACCAAAACTGTCCCTGGTTTTGACACCAGTGAGGTACCCAACCACGCCATAGGAAGTCTGCTTCAATAAGGCCCATGGAAGGACACGTGTGTAGTTGAACGGACTTTTGAGCTCCTGAAGGCAAGATTGCGTAGTAATGACAAATGTCGGGGAGCCCTCCTATACTTACCCACCAAAGTGTGTCAAATCATTGTGGCCTGCTGCATGCTCCACAGCATCGCACTGAGGCGTCAGATCCCATACATCCCAGTTGAGGGGGGAGCTAGCACTTCCACCGGGTGAGAATGCTGAAATGCCAAGTGAGCATGACAGTGATGATGATGAGAGTGGAGACATCCGAGCAGATCTCATCAATCAGTACTTTAACTGACTGTAGGTATGTGTTGTTCTGTTTAATGATTGCCTCAGAGGGTATTGGGTGGTTTAGGGATGTGTGAGAAGGGTGTTTGTATGACAAACAGGTTATCAGTTGCTTAGCAGTACATAGCTCAGGTTTCATGCAAAATAGTACATGGAATTATGACTACTGTAATGATCTCCATTGTTTGTGTTTGTCACAATGCACAATCAGAATTACCATTGTAATTGGAACATGTATTTGTAGGTCACGTTTACCCTTACCTGCCTAAACATTTTGTTCTACATCTTTACTTTCCAGATTTCTTACCAAGGTCATCCTCATGTGGACATTTCTGAATCGTGTCACTGGCAGGTGGGTTTAGCAGGTCTGACATATGAAGTGTACATGGATTGATCTAGGTACTGTATGACATTATATTGGTGGTGTCTGAGTTCCATGCCCAGGCTGTCAGGACAGTGGGATGGCAGTGTTCTGTCCTACACAATAGACCTGCATGCCCTGGTATGTGGATCAAATGGTGTCATGTGTGTGGTCTATTGTCTATGACACACGGCTTCCTGTGCAATCCATTCCCTTAACCTTTTCATTGGTTTGATAATGGTCCTATATTATTTGTATGTAGCTGTCATTGTGTTTCCTCATTGCAGGCCATTGTGCATGTGTATCAAGACTGACATAGGTGAGTAGCATGCCTACAGATATCTGACCATGGTAAGTGGAAGGTTCACTGACTGGGGACAGTTGTACTGACCTCTGTTTGTATTATGGAGTATGTTCAATTGACCTCGACTAAGCGTTTTTCCATATCAACGAGCTGGGTCTCCAGATCTACCAGATCCCGGCTCAACACGGTTCCAGCAGAGGTCACTGACCCCTGAGTCTCCCCAAAGTAATGTACAATAGCATCACGGATCTCATCTCAGGTATGGTATGGGTATGTGAGAAAGGTTTAGCTGATGACACATCGCCTCAATATGTTTGCCTATTCAGATAGACAAAGACTGACATGTCCCTTACTTTAGCGGTCTGTGGGATGTTATTTAAAAAAAAAAATGTATTAGCCATTTATTATTTATTACAATAGCATCACGGATCTCATCTCTGAATACCTGGTCACGCAGTGCACCATAAGGCAGTCTCCACATAAAGGCACGCCCAGGACCCCCGGGTACAGCTAGCTCCAGCAGGACCGGCAAATGATCCAACATGGTACGTGCCATATGTTCAATCGACTGCGTCCAGAGCTCAACATCCCTGGTACCAAGCCATCTATCAATTCGGGACCAATTGCTATGAACATAATTGACACAGGTGCCTTCCCTGGCAACTCCGTGCTTTGCCCTCCATATATCTACTAGAGCACCCTCAGCCATCACAAGCGATAGGACCTTGGCAGCCGCCACATGCTGCGGCCGAGCCAGGCTTTCGGGATCCGCCACAGGATCCAATATCACATTGAAGTCCACTCCCCACAGCAAAGGCCCATTCCCCAATGACTCAGTCAACCGCCACACTTCCCCGAAGAACTCAGGGTCATCAGTAATAGGGCCGTAAGTCTATACTAGTCTGCAAGGTCTATCCAGCAATGTGCCACGTAACATAACATAACGGCCATTAGGATCCGCAATTACTTTTTTGGTGCAGTACTGTAACCCTTTCTGAAGCAAAATTGCCACCCCTCTCGTGTATCGCGAATACATCGCAACATGACACTCTCCAATCCAGCCAGCTTTTATCCAGTTTTTGGTAGCCTCAACCAAATGGGTCTCCTGCAGCATGCAAATATCAATTGCATGGCGCTGCATTTAGGCAGACAGCAGTCTCATCTTGCGCCCATCATTCAGTGTGTGCACATTCCAAGTAAGGCAGCGCACAGGCATCACGATTTTCCGTGCCATTTCAATATCCAATCGAAGCACACACCCTCCCAAACCATCACAGTTAAGGCTTCAGCAGCATGCATGAAGAAGAGCAGAAAGGGAAGAAGAATACAGAAAGCGAGCCAGAAGCAGAACATTGCCAACCCCCACCCACGCTGACCCCCCCAAACGAGTCAGAGCTACAAATTCTCCCATCCCCAAATGCACATCCCAGAAAATAATAATAAACAATGTGAGAGGACTCATCCAGTGGGCGTGAGCCAGGCCATCCGAAACACCATCCCGAGCAGGATGGAGGGGCGAGGGGACTCACAAACAGGGTATATAGCAGAGCAGCCAAAATGAGCAAGTACAACAGTGACATTTTGCCCTAAAGAAGGACTCAAGTAGTGCCACTGGGGCCCCAAACAGTAAGAGACATTTTGGGCCTCATTCCGACCCTGGCGGTACAAGACCGCCAGGGCCGGGGGCACCGGAAGCACCGCCAACAGGCTGGCGGTGCTTCATTGCCCATTCTGCGCCGCGGTCAGAAAAGGGAATCCGGCAGTTTCCCGCCGGATTTCCCCTGCTTGGGCAGAACCTCCATGGTGGCGCTGCAAGCAGCGCCGCCATGGAGATTCCGACCCCCTTCCCGCCATCCTGTTCCTGGCGGTTGTTACCGCCAGGAACAGGATGGCGGGAATGGGTGTTGTGGGGCCCCTGGGGGCCCCTGCACTGCCCATGCCACTAGCATGGGCAGTGCAGGGGCCCCCTAACAGGGCCCCAGGGAGATTTTCACTGTCGACAGGTGCAACTGCACCCGTCGAACCCCTGCAACACCGCCGGCTCCATTTGGAGCCGGCCTCTGTGTTGCAGGGCCTTTCCCGCTGGGCCGGCGGGCGCTCCCCAGCGGGAAAGTCAGAATGGCCTCCGCAGAGCGGCCATTTGGCGGTTCCCGCCAGGCGGGCGGAGAATGACCCTGTTAGTCATTGTCACTTAGGGCATCTCTCTCTCCACCAGTGTCTCTCGGGCTCTCCAACAACACCTTTTTAGGGACAGATTTAGCAAACTTAGCAGCCAGTTTCAGATCAGTAAAGAAACGCAGCTTGCCCTTATGCTGCACTTGCGGTTTAGCTGGGTAAATCAGGGAGTATTTAGCTTCGGTCTGACTCAGAGTTCGCTTTACCGGCAAGAAAGCCGTATGGGCCGCCTGCACCCCAGGAGTATAATCAGGAAAGATGCTCAGTTCAGTGTTATTATAGATCACAAGTCTCCGTTCTCTGGACAGCCTAAGTATAGTGTCCCTATCTTGATAGTTCAGCAAGCGTACAATAATAGGGTATGTCAGCGTACCCTGCGGCGGACGAGGTCCCAGAGATCTGTGGGCCGTCTCCACCACCAGAATCCAGGAGAGCTCACCAGGGAAAAGCTCAGCCAGCATGGTTTCAACATAGTCCTCCATGCGCCGCATATCTGTCGACTCCTGGAGGACGAATATGCAAATGTTTTTTCCTCTAATTCCTCGTTCTTGCTGCGGATCACCTCCAGTACATGCTCCATATGCAGCAATTGTTCTCGGTCTCTGCGGTGGCCATCCTCCAGCTCCGACATGCGTGCTTCCAGCTGCTCAAAACAGGCGTCTTGTTCATCCACCCACTCCTTTATATGATCCATTTCTGGGTCAGATGGTCAAGCATAGCGGCTATGCCAGCTAGGCTATTTTTAAGGTCTAGGAACATGGCCTTACACGGAAGAAGCTGTTGACCCCTCCACAGGCGGAAGATCCTCCACCAGAGGGCCAGTCATGCCACCCTTCCTTTTACCCCCTTCAAAAGCAAGCTTAGGCTGCTTATGGTCGGCCTTCCCAATCCTCTTCTCCGTCAACCAAACCAGTGTCCTGAAGAATGCGCCGTACCACACCAATAGTAGTGACCGAGGGGGGGAGAGGCCCACCAGGGCAAAGAGCACCATGCAAGCGCTCACTCCGGCACTACATTTACGGCCCATCTCAGCATGAAGAGGGAGGGTGGCAGGCCCCAAGGTCGAATCTGCGCCTGTCACCGTGCGGTCAAACACAGCTGTATATGGCCAGTCTCAACAGTCCTGAGCAGCAAACCCGCCTCCACTCCAAAGCTAAGCAGCCTGGGACCTGTTGCCGGACAGGCCCCGCCGAGTGTCGACAGCCAGGCCCGAGTCTGATCCAGGGTGCCGGGCCACGGCATCCCAATAGCCCCGGAGCAGCAGCAAGCTCTCCAAAATATGCTTAGTCGCAGGTAAGTCGAAGCAGAGGGGCCAGCACCCAGAGCAATACAAGGCCCAAAACCACCTTGGGCGCCCGCGGTCCGACATAACTGCTGAATGGGCCCTGCAGAGAAAAGAATATAGTGCGCCGTGTAGGTAAGGCGATGAGGCCACCACCACGTCTCAACTCCAGATATCAGGAGCTATAGGAGCACAATAGCAAGGGCCACCCCCGGGGACACTCACCAATCCGGCCCGGCAACAGAGGTCTGTGTGCACTGAATGCGCAACTAGGCCCGCCCCGAGACGCCAGGCAGGCCGAAGCTCCTCTAGTCGTCCAGGCGTTCCACCGAAGCGACCCGCAGCTTCCCCGCAAACTCCGGTGCCGATCCCGACTCGTCACAGGAGCTGGGCGGCCGCTCACCAGGATAAACAAGCGAATCGGGTCCCCAGCCCAGCAGAGCCTCACGGAGTGGCAGCCATCTTGCTGGTCGGCCTAGCCACGCCCCCCGTGGGATGTTAGTTAACGACACCCAAGCTGCAGCACAAAATTGTGAAGATGTACTTCACTGTGTGATCATTGGCATGTGGTCAGCCTATGTGCAGCACTGTGCTATGAATGGGGATTGATGATTGTCCACTTGTATCATTGCGTATGCATTGAACCAGAATCAACAGTACATGTGACCTGTCCCTTCCCACATTCGCTACATTTGTGTATATCATGTGTAATGAAGAAATTTCACAGTTAACTTTTCAAAATAGATGAAATATGACTCTCAAACATATGTTGTGGTTTAGTTGTGTTTATTTACAAGCGCACAGGAAAATAAAATTAATGGCATCAAAGCAATAACGTGCAAACAGAGAAGGGTTCAGTCATGGTGGATGTAATCATCAGGGTAGCTGCTACACCATTTGGAGTCTCAAGTTCCGTGTCCTACTATCCTTGAAAAATGCATAGTGGTTGAAGAAGAGTCAACAGGGTGTATCAGTGGCTCACATGGGGAAGCAATCAGTGGAGGATCACTTCCTGGCAGTTGTTATAGTCTTGGCATCCGCACCTCCTGGTTGTTTTGGTGGACGTCCACGTTTGCAGGGGGGTTCTTCAGCTACATAGGCAGGGGTGTTTGAGGCATGTAATTCCCCTGGCAGAGCCTCCATTCCACTGGCTGTCACAGCTGTAGAAAGGGCTGATGTTACATGGCCAATGGAAGGGTTCTGGTGTTGTGGACAAGCCCTGCTCAGGGTGGTGTTAATATTTCTCAGCACCCCTGTTAGAGAGACCATGTTGGCATACTGGGCCTCCCACTGTTGCATGACTTCCTGGTGGTTGTCCCTCTGCAGCTGCTTGATCTCCCCCATCATGACAAGTACCTTGGTAAGCTTCCTAGACTTGGGGGATGGTGTCTGTAGCCCTAGGAGCCTCAAGGCCCTGGCCCACACAATCCTTCCCATGCACCCTACCCCCACGTGTCTGTGCCCTTGGCACAGTTTGCCCACTGCCACTGGTGCCAGGTCCTTTATTGTCAGGGTTTTCTAGTTGTGACTCCGGTACCTGTACTGGGGAGCACACAATGGTTGTAACTGTCCATGGGACACAGGTCTGGGGGTGACTGGTCGCTTGGGGTGCAGATGCAACAGTGCTGGGAGGAGTTCACATGTGTAGGGCGAGGCTGACAGCTGTAGAGTGACTAGGTATCCCAGATGGACCAGAGTCATCCTCATTGTCCACACATTCAGGGGTGCTCTCCTCACTGAGGGCTTCATCCAGAGGGGAAGTGGCAGTCTCAGGTGTACTCTCCAAGGTCCCAATGGCAAGTAGACCTGTTGAAGAAGTGGAACAGTTACAGATTGCAATTCAACATGTGGTTACAAACCTTGACAGATAGATATGCTTTGAACCAAAAACAGAGAGGCTTTGCTTGACCCCTTCATGTGACACCTGCTTTCTATTCTGGGGAACAGCTATATGGGTTATAGGCAATTCCTATATCATAGACCATGCCTCAGGGTGTCGAAGTATTTCGGCAGTTGGATGACTCATATTTGTTTTGCTGTGTAGCTTTATATTGTTCATGTTCACTCCCAATTAGCAGTAGTTCAGTATTGAGTCACTAGAAAGCTGTACAAAGTAAAGTGGAAACTGACCAAACCATCAATTTAGGAGTAACCATTCTTCCTGGACATATGTACCAAGTTACACCAAGTACAGCACATTGCATATATGTGTGTTCCCCCAAGGTGAGTGTATTTCAATAGGTGATGGGCGGCAGAAGAGCCAGTTTAGCAGAGGACACAGCTGTAGCTGTGTTTTGGTGGTATTATACTGGCAGATGCCCATAGCATTGCTGTACAATTGTGGAGCATTGAGGTGGGCTTAGTCGACATGCTTAGTTGACATGCAAGGCAATTGCCATTGTTGTACACTGTTCTGGTTTTCTTAAAGGTGGAACAGTACTTGCTGGGAGTTGTAGTGTTGTCAGTCTCTGTACTACCTACACCATACACAGATTCTGTACTCCCAGGTGAGTTTAGATGACATGGGGAATGCCAGACAGTGGTATTTGGACAGTTGGACACAGGCGTGGTGAGTGGGTTGGCTGTGAAGATGTCAAAAGGTGATCAGTGAGCATGCAAGACAAAACCTTTGGGTGACATTATTGGTGTTGTGACTTACCCGACTCCACTCCCCTAGGTGTTCCTGACAAGCCCTCAGGATGCAGGATGACCAAGACCTTCTTGTCCCATGATTGTGATTTGTGGGTCATAATATGTTTGGTAGATTTTTGACGGGCTGGTAGTGCTGGTGGTGGAACCTCCTCTTTTCCGCCCTCCAGAGTCCTGGAAGTGTCTGAATTTTGGTTGTCTTTGGCGAGCTAGGCAGGGTAACTCGTAATACGGTGGAACATGGCTGTCTTTTGGAGGCCGCCACCATGGCAAGTTATGGTGAGATGGCTCCTACTCACCCCAGTTTGTGAAATTTTAGTGGTAACCTGCAATTCACTGACCCCGTACTGTCATGCTTCCATTGCAAAGAGTCTGGGTTTCTTCAGCTTCACACAATCTCCACCCACTTCTCATTAACTAGAGACAGCAAACAGCCATGGTTGTGCCAAGAAATCTACAAAAAGGCCTAGTACTGGCCTGTCCCATCTTCACATGAGCTCTTCCTCCCGAGAGTGACACCCACAAAGGCATCTTTACCTTTGTGCAACATAACCAGGGCTACATGCTGAAGACATGCTCCAAGGGATGTGCTTCTTGGGACTCCTCATATGCTCACCTTTCTCAACGTTCTCATCAAAAGGATTCACCACCACTTAGCACTAGACTCTTAAACAATCAGACTTCCTGCTTCTGCTATCAACAACACAAATATACTTACCACCCTTCTGTGAACACCGTTCTAGCAATCCCTTAGAGTCTCAAAGATGCACTCTACATTGAAGCACACCAAATAACACTCTCTCCTCAAAAACTGACCTGGGTAAGTGGTGGCTCCCACATGTTTTTAAGGAATCTGTGCAGGTGAAAATGTTGATAGATAGGATTAAAGCACTATGAAACTTTGCGTCATGATATGCTAGCAAATATTTATTTAAGCATTAGGACTAGATGTATCAATCTTTACAATAGTGATTACCTAATTGCGATTTGTAACGAACTGCAATTGAGTAATCGCTATTGTAATGTATGAAACTCCAGGAGTTTTATACCACAAATCGCAAGAGCTCGCAAATGGACCTACCTCATCAATATTCATGAGGTAGGTTGCAATTTGTGACCCATTGCGAAAGGCTACAATCACAGGGATGGTGGCCTGCTGGGCTCAGCAGACCACCATATCTGTGATTGCTTTTCAATAAAGCAATCTTTCTTTTTTTAAACGCAGCCCGTTTTTCCTAAAGGAAAATGGGATGGGTTTAAAAATGAAAAATGAAAAGTTTCCTTTTCATTTTTTAAGAACAGGCAGTGGTCCATAGGACCACTGCCTGCTCTTAAAAAATGTTTTCGCATGCATTCATAATAGGTTACCACCAACTTGAAGTAGGTGGTAACCGCGATTGTTTTGCGAACGCATTCACGGTCACAAAACAATCATAGATACCTCTGCAATTTGGTATTGGAAAGGGACGTCCCTTCCTAAGAACGAATCGGTATGTAGTCGCAAATCCAATTTGCGATTCGGTAACAAGTTACCGAATCACAAAGTGGACTTGTTACATACCAAACGCATTTTTTGATCGCAAATTGCCCAACAAAAATGTTTGATACATCTTGCCCATAGTGATGTGACTTGAGAATGCTGTACAAAGCGTTTGCAATAATAGACGGACGAGAATCTCTGAAAGGAGCAATCGCAGAGTGATGTACAAATGTGTTTGCAGCAAAACAAGCATTTAGGCCCGTATTTATACTTTTTGACGCTAAACTGCGCTAACGCAGTTTAGCGTCAAAAATGTTTGCGCCGGCTAACGCCATTCTGAAGCGCCATGCGGGTGCCGTATTTATTGAATGGCGTTAGCCGGCGCTAGCAGACCGGCGCTGCCTGATGTGCGTGGAAAAAAACCACGTACACCAGGCAGCGCCGGCGTAGGGAAAAATGGCGTTAGGGCGTCTTAAAAATGGTGCAAGTCAGGTTGACGCAAAAAAATCGCCTCCACTCAATTTGCGCCATTTTTAACGACGCACAGACGCCATTTACATGACTCCTGTCTTAGTAAAGACAGGAGTCATGCCCCCTTGCCCAATGGCCATGCCCAGGGGACTTATGTCCCCTGGGCATGGTCATTGGGCATTGTGGCATGTAGGGGGGCACAAATCAGGCCCCCCTATGCCCAAAAAAATATATTAAAAAAAAATATATATATACTTACCTGAACTTACCTGAATGTCCCTGGGGTGGGTTCCTCCATCCTTGGGTGTCCTCCTGGGGTGGGCAAGGGTGGCAGGGGGGGTCCCTGGGGGCATGGGAGGGCAGCTGTGGGCTCATTTTGAGCCCACAGGTCCCTTAACGTCTGCCCTGACCCAGGCGTTAAAAAGAGGCGCAAATGCGGGGTTTTTTGCCCCGCCCACTCCTGGGCGTGATTTTTGCCCGGGAGTATAAATACGACGCATTTGCGTTGCAGTCATTTTTTTGGACGGGAAAGCCTACCTTGCATCTCATTAACGCAAGGAAGGCGTTCACGCAAAAAAATGACGCTCTTTACTCATACTTTGGCGCTAGACGCGTCTAACGCCAAAGTATAAATATGGCGTTAGTTTTGCGCCGAATTTGCGTAAAAAAAAACGACGCAAATTTGGCGCAAACGGAGTATAAATATGCCCCTTAGTGAAGAAAACTTCACAGTGCTTTTCAATAATACGAGGAGTAGAAGTATTCAACTGAAACAACTAGATAGCTAGCATTATAATATGAAGGTTATGCATTTGTTCAGAATATGATGAGTATGCATTGGTTGAGCAGGGTATGTCAGGTCAACAAAGATGTCTACAAAGTCAGGTGGATGAATATGGTTGTGTGAACATACTCAAATAAGTGCAGCCATACAGAGAGTAGTTGCTGTCCAAAGTATGAACACACTAATCCAAGTTGTCAGCAAGACACAGCCAAGTGCACAAGAGGGGTAAAGGACACGAGTGTCTAGAAGGAAGTAGTTAGGTTAGATTATGGGAGTACCATAGATGTATCATAAAACGGTGCATCAGCCATAAACAGTATAGTCAAGTAAGACAAAGTTATTATAACAAAGCAGTTCTTAATTTGCAAATAAAAATGTGCCGGTGCCCAAAGCCGCCCTCTTAAACACGAGGCTGGTGCAATTAAATGTGCGAATACGGAATACTGAGGCAGCGTAATCCTGAAGACATCTCGGGCCTATTTAATCCATTTAAAGCCACTTCCTGCCCCTTCATCTCACTCTTGCAGCTTTCTGCTTTCTCCCATTGTGACGCTTTTTCATTTTTCTTTTTCTCCGTCTTTCCCATATGTGTCTTTTGCTCACAGTATATGCTTGAGGCAGAAAAATAAATGCCGGCCTTCAAAAATAAGTGCCAGTGCTCCGCACCGGAAACAACAAGAAGGGGCGGCTCCTCCTTATAAGCGGAGGAGCGTTGCCCCCCGCCATCAGCAGAAGCTGCGATGCTTTCACCACGAAGGAATAATAAAGCCTAAAGGGGCGGGGCCTAGGGGATGACAGCCTCGGAGGGGAGTGCGCAGAGCACTCCCTTCAGAGTGCATGTGTGTTTGGCTGCCTGTCTCGGTCCGGCAAAACACACATGCGCTGTAGGCTCTCTCCAGCCCGGCAACTGTGTTGCCAGGCTGGAGAAAGCCTGCCCAGGCTCCCAGTCTGCCTGGGAGTGCCCTGGCCAATCCTGGCACTGCTCTGAGCAGCATCAGGATTGGCGCAGAGCAGGCTGGGAGAGTGTGCCTGCAGCGCCAGCGACGAGGACAGAGGAGTGGGGCGGCAACGCAGGAGGTAAGTTTTTAATTTTTTTTTAATTTTTATTTTGTATTATTAATTGTCCCGCTACCCCTGCTCCCCTGCATGCCACACCCACCATGGCCTTTCAAATAGGAGCAAGCCGCGACTGACAACAAGCACAAATTAAGCACTGTAACAAAGTAGAAGTAGCTGCTACAGAGAGTAGAAAAAGGTATAATGCAATCTCATGTAGATTCTGAAAGAGTATTTTGCATTTCATTATAGATATGTATATTATGAGAGTTCCAAGTTGGGGGAGTATCTGTCAAGGGGACAATCCTTTATCTCTTGGAGACTCTGAGGAAACGGTGGCCTATTCCAGAAGCCACACAGTCTGTCTCAGTACTAGCAAGGGTTACAGAGAGGATGTCCCCTGGAAAGTACTGCCCAACAGCACAGGGAGAAATCATCCAAAGACAAAAACCGCTCCAAAGACCCTGGTCCTCACAGTAGGACAGTTCTTAAAAGACTGAAATTTTAGACTTGATCTGGGTGACATGGAGCAGAGCTGAAGGAAGATCAAGACTTTAAGCAGAGCTGGAGTGGAGTCAGGCCTGGAGCATAGCTGGAAGGATTGGAGCACATTTGGAGTGAGACCATGACTGAAACAGAGCTGGAGTAAGTAAGACCAGGAGCGGAACAGAGCTGGAGCTAGAAGACTTGGAGCAGAGCTGGATTAGGAGGACTGGAGCACAGCTAGCTGGAGTAAGACCCGGACTTGAGCTAGCAGGCCTGTAGAAAAGCTCAAGTAAATCTAGGACTAGACTAGACCTGGGGTAAGACCAGGATTCGAGAAATGCTGGATCTGGCAGGCCTGTAGCAGACCCAGAGCTTGCAGGATTGGAGCAGAACTGGAGGAGAGCTGGAGTTAGAGCACCAAGGTCTGAAGCAAAGCAGATGCTCAAGCAGAGCATGAATAGGTGCACAGCAGAACCAGGAACTGTGACAGAACAAAAGCTGGAGCACAGTAGGAGCTAGACAAAAGAAAAGACTCCAACAGTGGGAGCAAGCTAGAGGAGTTGTGATGCACAGGTACTGCTTTTAGAGACCCTTTATAGACTGATATGTGCTCACATGAGCCACTTGACTGGAAATGTCTGGTCTTAAAACGGAACATACTGGATTGGTGTTGACATTTTGTTGGTCATTTTGGAATAAAGTCCCTGTTTGGTGGACATTTTTTAATGGAGTTTCAGTAAAGAAGAATTGGACTGTAACATCCCTTTTACAGTCATCCTCTTTGCTGGTTAGAACCATAACTGTATGTCCTGAAAAGGATCTAAGCAAGGTGCACTTCTTCTTGAAACATACATGTAGAGAGTTTTTTAGCTTTTAATTGCAGGTTTTTTGAGCCTACAGCCATGTATAACAATTCAGTCTGACATATGGGAATTGTGAGGTATGGCAAGCAGTTCTCATAGTGAAGCTAACATTCATATGTGTGCATTTAAGGAAAGCAAGTGATGGTGTTGTGTAGGCTCTCATTATTCTAATGAGACTACTGGATTTGGCCGGCAGAATCACCCGTGCTGTGGGGGACTGAGTCTGAACCCACTACAGGTGACACCTGTTGACCTAATCCGAGTTTTGCTCCGGCTAACTAGCAGTGCCTCACCTCCACCCAAGAGCAGGGATGATTGGGCAACCAAGCGCATGACACAATTGACTCTTCAGGGAAATCATGGTCATTCAGATCGCATCCGTTTCTCTCAGTTACATTAGTCCCACATATACAAGGACAATCAGAGGCAGAATATATTTCAATAAGGTTTTATTGACGTAACTGCATCGTAGATAATGAAGCATGTACTGCAATAACTAGGACGATGAGGCGTGATAGGAATAAAATTGTGACAAGGAGAGTAAAGCATAAAATTAACGCTACCATATGGTCACTAGAGTTGTTAAAATAGTTCCTACTTATGGTATGTTAGAACACAGCATGTTAAGCTCTAATACTGCCCTTCAGGTTCCCCTGGGAAGGCATCATCCCTCATAGTCAGACTGTAGTCAACATAAGCATCTGCAGCGAAGCAATAAGCATACAGTTGTGGTCATCTGACTGGAATCTCCCTCTAACGTACATGGGTCAAAGTCGTGTTTTTATAATAAAACAGTTGATGTTCCAAGAAAGGATCCCTACATAAGAGTGTGTATGTTTCTATGAACACTAGAGACAAGGGGGGTCATTCCGACCCCGGCGGGCGGCGGGCGCCGCCCGCCGGGCGGAGACCGCCAAAAGACCGCACCGCGGTCAAATGACCGCGGCGGTCATTCTGACTTTCCCGCTGGGCCGGCGGGCGACCGCCAAAAGGCCGCCCGCCGGCCCAGCGGGAAAGACCCAGCAACGATGAAGCCAGCTCCGAATGAAGCCGGCGGAGATGCTGGGGTGCGACGGGTGCAGTGGCACCCGTCACAATTTTCAGTGTCTGCAAAGCAGACACTGAAAATCATTATGGGGCCCTGTTAGGGGGCCCCTGCACTGCCCATGCCAGTGCATGCCATGCATGGGCAGTGCAGGGGCCCCCAGGGGCCCCACGACACCCGTTCCCGCCATCCTGTTCCTGGCGGTAACAACCGCCAGGAACAGGGTGGCGGGAAGGGGGTCGGAATCCCCATGGCGGCACTGCAAGCAGCGCCGCCATGGAGGATTCCCTGGGGCAGGGGAAAACCGGCGGGAAACCGCTGGTTCCCCTTTTCTGACCGCGGCTTTACCACCGCGGTCAGAATGGCCCAGGAAGCACCGCCAGCCTGTTGGCGGTGCTTCTGCGGTCGTTGGCCCTGGCGGTCGGTGACCTCCAGGGTCAGAATGACCCCCAAAGTGTTATCACGTTTTCTGGCAACCTATCTTACTGCAGCCTTGAGAAAAGCACAGTGTGAAAGAGATGTCTTGTTTAAGAACACAGTGCTGGCCTAGGCAAAATACAGCTAGATAGAGAGAAATAAAACAAGACCGCAAATGTGCTTATTGTTAAAATAATAAACGAAGCTGAACAAAATATATCTAGGTTAAAGTGCACAGCGCCAGGCTAGTTTGTTAAAATAACGTGTATGAAGCTATAACTAAAATGGCTACACAACATTGGGGTGATATGTTCATGTCATGGTTTCAGGTGAGCTCAATTTAAGATATATTGGCATTGATGAAATGACATTCCGTGATAAGTTCTCAAGTGATTCAGCGTAAAGACTGAACAGAATAGGTGCCAGAATTGAGCCCTAAAGAGCATCGATTTCCTGTACAGTACTGAGGGTCTCATTTACAAGTCCTGTGAATCAGGGTGGCACAGCAAGGGCCTTGCTGCACCGACCTGCACCACTGGGAAAAGGCAGACATGTGCCGTATATAAATGATATAGCACATTCTGTCCTCTCCCCCGCCACTGGTGCACAAATTCCTGCCATGTGCCAATGCAGGCACCCTTGCACCCTGGTGCAAGGGAGCCTGTGTTTTGGGGATGATTGTTTTTGTGCAGGAAGGGTGTGGTGTGTGCATGTGTATGTGTGTGTGTGTGTGTGTGTGTGTGTGTGTGTGTGCGTGTGTGTATGAAAGAGAGTCACTTGCAAGCAATAATTGTCATTCACTTGTGGTGTTCAATAGAAGCCCCTCTTATAATGTTACGTCTCTGATAAGAGGTGATTTATAGTGGTGTGGTGCTTACTTTTCAGAAAGGAGCTGAGAGGCATTGTCCTAAAAGAAGTATGGGTCTCCTTCCTCAGCTTTTAGAGAATTCAGGAACTGGTTGTTCGGTTTCAATTTCTCATTCTTGGAGAACCTGTAGTAAGCTTTTCTAAGTTTTTTTCAAACCTCATCTCAAAATGAACATGATGAAGTTAATTACACCACCAGAAGTTACTGGCAGGATTAGCCTCCCCTCTTAACTGGTTGGGTCCAAGTTTACAACACTGTCTCCCTATGTAGCGGTGGGGAGTTTCCTCACAATGTTTTGAAAATGTTAGTCAAGGCTTGGTGAGGAGCTGCAGCCCAAAGGGGATCATGTACACTTTCTCTGTCCATTGATCAATGGTTTTGGTTAATTCTATCTATCTAGGTAATCCTGTTTATTTTGGGGGAACATCATTTCTGTGTTTCCAAGCCTTTTGAAATCAGTGCTTTGAGGTGACCATTCACCCGCCTAACCACTTAAATAGACAAAAACTGTGTTTTTCCAGTGTTTACAAACCATTATATTTTTTCAGTGATTGTTATAAAGCACATGTTTAATCTGAAGGGGAGGTAATGAAGGATAAGTAGTGTCTTCCCATTGGAGGTGTGCCTGATGGACTTATTTTAGACTTTTAAAAATGTGTGCATAGCACTCCCAATAACACCAACATCTTATTATTCTCTCTCACATCTTTTTGCCTCTCACTCTCTCTGTCAGGACTATGATGGTCATTTCGAGTCTGGCAGTCACTAGACAGCCAGACACGAGGGTGTCAGATGGACTGCCGCTAATGCAGAGGTCGGAGCACCACATTAAAACCCTGGCGGTCAGACAACCAGGGAACCCTAAGCTCTGCCAGGATCAGAGATCCCAGAGGCCTGGAGGTGGTGGCGGTCCTAATGTGCCAGGGCAGCGCTGCATGCAGCGCTGCCCTGGGGACTATAACCCCCTTCTCTGCCAGTGGTTTCATGGTGGTACTACAGCCATGAAAATGCTGGCAGAGAACGGCTGCAGGGGACCCCCCTGGCCAGCACCATTGCAATGTTCACTGTCTGCTTGGCAGACAATGAAAATTGCGAAGGTGCTGGTGCACCCTGCAGGCTACAGCATTGCCGCTGGTTCTATTATGAGCCGGAGACAATGCTGTTGCCTGTTTCCCACTAAGCCAGCGGGTGCAAACTCAGGTTTCTGCCTGCTGACATAGTGGGAAACTCTTAATGGGACCGTCGGGGAGGTAGCCTGTGTGGCGGCAACCTCCCCGTCGGAAGTTCTGTTGGCGGTAAAAAGCGTCTGCCGAACTCGTAATGACGCTCTCTGTCTGGTTTACATGACTATTAATGGATTCATACGGTAAGAGTGCTATATTCAAAAACAAATTCCTGGAAACAGTTTGAGGTATTTTACCTATTCCTTACTGAATATGTAATAATATGTTAGGGGTTGTCAAACCAACCAACAGCATAGTTCCTTCAGATGCTTTCCAAATTTGAATTACACCATATACATTTATAGTCCTGCATTCCAAGACACCTGAAACTTGATGCTTTAAGAATGTTCACTGCTTTTCTGCACTTTACGTCTGATTAAATTAAAGTGGTGCTGCTCTTGTGTGGACATTCATAGCTGCCAAGTGTCCCCCCAGCAAATGTCTCACTTTAAGTCAGGCTGGACCTTTTAGCAGACATCACGCTGTATTCAGGAAATTGAAATTTTGCTGTTATTGTAACTATATGCTCAAAAACCCCAACAATAAAGCATAGTTGGGTAAAAAGCCAAGATTAGTTTAAGGTATCACACATAACAATGGGACATCTTGCAGCTGTGAGAATTGTTGGTATTTGGAAAGGCTTCTGTCATGTTTTCATCACTAACCCATCTGCATGATGACAACATGGAACCTACCACCACACCTTGCATTGAATGTTTACAAGCCTGCTGTGTTTGGGAGGTGCCCCCTATCAATACTGATTTGTTAGAAAAGGGGTCTGATGTATCAAAGGTTTTTACATATTCTGTTTCTGTAGGCAACTCTGAAAGTGCATATTAACCAAGAACCTTATGAGCCAGCCATTTCACCAATCAGTAAAAGAATTAAAAACTATAAAAAAAGATAAAATATGATTTTAATATTCCCACATTCGCTACTGTGTTTAAAAAATGAGATCAAATCTATAATATGCTTCTTAACCCCGCACACAAATCCGGAGGATACATGAGGAAATGGAAACAAAATGTAATGAATCCCTAAACAACAAAAATCAAGCAGAATATTTTTAGACCAGCCTTTTTTGCTCTGTATAGCAAAGTAACATTGTATTGGCCCCTTCAGAAACAAATAAAAGTGACTCATTCATCTCATTTTCCTTTCTTTGAATGGCATTTTTGTTTGTGGTTGTGTTGGTGTTTATCAGTGTTTGGATGTTTAGACTGATGAGTGCTGTTTCCCTTTCAGTGGGGTTTTATAAATGATTATAGCCTGATACTCTACTACTGTGTTTTCCTTGTAATGTTCTCAAATACCTAGAATCTGTGCAGGAGCAAGGGCATCTGTACTGATAACTTGCAAAATATAGCTTTTTATTTATTTACTGAAAACTGTGATCCAGGCAATCCATACCAGTACGTTCTTTATTTGCTATGTAGCTACTATTGAGATACTCTTTACTACAAGCTGGATGCACATGTTCAGTTATATCCTTTGGTTACCTGCCTGACAGCAAATCACTCCTTTGCCATGAGGAGTGCATCTTACCCATTCCTCTTGATCGAAGATTGGACCCTCTGCTTTTCTAAGGTTTAGCTGCACAACACACAAATGTTGATATTACAAGGATACCAGAAATAGCAATGCCATCTTCCTGCCCAAGGAATTACGGATAGGTGGGTTATCAGTCAGTAAGGGATGCAGGAATACCTCTTTATTACAAGTATTTCCCTGAGGGGTCCACGGGAAATGGGGAGTTACATGGTAATCATAAATGCTGCATCCAGTTCCTGATTTCACCATTTCCACCCGATTTGGGAATTACACCTATCTCGTAATAGGAGGGAAAGAGGGACAGTTTAGGAAAGTGCAAATTAGACCAGCCTAGTATTTGGCATAGGTGTAATAAGAATGTGTAGGAAAAGAAAAACATATTCTATCAGATTTACTGTGCACTGAGCAAGAATATAAGCTGTTGTACAGTATATTCCTAAATGCTTAGCTATCCGTAAGCACCCTGTATAATTGATTTCCATTAGTTTCTAAATCAGAGAATATTATGCCCATCATATCCTCAGCACAAACCATTTGCTCATTAGGTAAGGCCATGACTGAGCGCATGATCAAAGACGTTCACTTAACCCTGTGGCTCTTGTAACCTCCATAGCCTTGTTAATATTTTTTCCTCATGTCTACAGAGCAGTGCTTAATTTGAGCAGGTGGTTTCTGGTGCTCAGCACTGGCACTTTAATGTCAACACTGGCAATAAAGACGGTCTACCACATGGTAGCACTGTCTGTCCAATTTAGAGATGAGCATAACAACAGTTACTTTTTCAATATACATTAACATTTTCTTGTACCTGCTGCCCACGGCATTCTTATAGCTTTGAAGACCTGGAAATGTCTCAATTGTCACACTTGTAGGAGTGTGATGGTTAGTAGTTGTATTGGTACTGTCAGTGGCAGCTCTGGCAGGGACAGTGCGTGGTGCAAGCTCCAGTGGCCTCCTGACGAGGGACCTGGCACTCATTTTTCACAAATTAAGTAATTTTACAGAGTCTCACAGGAACAGAAGTACGAAAGAGCAGAGGGATAGCCTGGACCTCTTCCCTGCCAATGAGCAGCCTTTTGCTTTATTTTCCAAAACAGTAGCTTCTATAAAATGAAAACAACACTCATATATGTTTCAGCTTATTGTTCCCTTTACTGAAGCTCAGTGCCAAAATGTAATACCATATTAGAAAAGACATTTGAAAGGTGTGACTAATCAGCTATAGTTTCTGAGTGCAAGTCTTAAGAAATATTTTTGCAGTGAATACAGTTTGAATAGTACAGTATACTGTTTTTCATAATAATGTTTTTAGCAGTGTGTTTCAAATGCAGTGACCAACTTGGTGTGAAGTGTCTACTTAGCAAGTTTCGCGTTCCTCGTAGGATGTTTTACCACACCCTAATTTCAAATCTTCATAACTGATTATTTTGTGTGGTGTTTGATAATGATAAATATATCTGCAGCTTCTTTTCTACCAAAGTACTTTGCTTGCTGCTGTCTTCTGTATCTTGAGTCTTGAGACTCTGAGGCATTATCAAAAGAAGGTAACTAATCAAAACCTGTTAAGGGGAATCAGTCTGTGGAATCTCCTCCTACAACACCGGTCAAAACTAAACCTTATATCACCAGCTGTGGGAGATCATACAGAGACGGAGCGAGATAGAGAGAGAGAGATAAGATATCTACTAGGAAGGGAATTGTTCATTTGAACCACAGACTATCAGACTCGTAAAAAGATTGGTAAAAGGAAAAGTGCTGTTAATCCTAGAACCATTGAGGAACCTAAAATATTATAGTCGTGGTGTTTCCCCTTAATAAAACACTAATGGACTTTTAGAATATAATCTGTGCAATTTTATTCTCTCTGAAGAGTTGGTAGGTGATGGTGGCACAGGATATATTTGGAAACAGATTCCCACCCAAGTGAAAACCAATTTTTCAACAGAGAATAACCCCAAAAAGGAAACCTGGTCAAACCAACATTTGTCAAGTAACTTTCAAGGTCCTAAGACAGCCCTCTTGCACAGATTAGAAAAAGTGTGATAGAAACTCTCCTAAAACTTATGAGGGGAATGGAAGTCTGCATTCATCAAGGTTTCACCAAGGATATTCTACGTGAATGGAAAACATAGTAGAGGTTAGACCATTACTGTGTTTATATTACTATAGGTTTTGCATTGATGATCTGCCACTATCGTAATTAAAGAATGAGACATTCATTTCTTGATCCAGTGGCATTGAATGGCTTAGAATAGCAACACTCAAAACTAATAGATCTGTCTTCTCAATGTACTTGATAGTCATTGTTAAATGGTTATAGAGAGGTAGTCTTGGGGATTGACTTTTTATGCCTGTAACTAATAACTAATATGAGATTTACTATTTATCTTAATATTATTAATCTTGAAGTATATAAGTCTGATCATAAAATGAGGTGCTGTAGGGCCATAATGGTTGAGGGAGGACACCCGTTTCCTGGGAATTTCAAAAGGATATGTCTAACTTCCTGTTGGGAGATGTGCTTCTTTTTTGATGTTTTCTGTTTTTTCATTCTTTATTACCAACTGAAGTATGGATATTCAATCTCACCGTGAAGATACATTAAAAGTACACTATATGGTGATGCTAATATTGAGAAGTCATCTCAGTATGTTAAAATGTTAAATTGAATTCTAACATTTACTGTAAATTTTACAGAAAGTGAATTGCAGCCCATGAAATATTACTTATTCAAAGATAAAGGGTCTTAAGCACCCTCCTTTATGCAATAGGATATAGGATTACTTACTACGCCAAAAGATAGAGAGTATGTTCTTTCAAGGTACTCACTTGAGTAAAAAGGAAACTCAAAGGCTATGTGTAATAGAATCTGAGTCAGAAATGAACGAGGGTCACGGAGAACTGGAAAAACTCTGCAAGCCACACTAATTGTTAGAGGTTGGACACTACAACTTTTCAATATGTATGGTCTGTTTGGAGATTCCTGGAAGGCATTTAATTCAAAAATATTAGATGTTAGCCTTGGTAGTGTACTATTAAGATAGAATTTCAACCTAATCATTGATTCTCTGCCAGTCAAACTGCCTAAGACTATACATACTTTGCATATAGCTTTGGTGGCCTTGGCTGGATGATTACAAAATTCTAACTTAGGTAATGGGTGATGGTATACCTAATTAACTGTATTTAAGGAGTTTATATTTATTTTAATGCACATCACGCATGTTCCTAAATTGGATTATTTACTAGCGTAACTTGAACAATTCCAATGGATTTTATTGCCAGACATACTTCCAATTTTTATATCAACTGTTCTGCAGTTATATTCCCATTGCAAATGCTTCTGCTGTCAAATAATTCTATATGGTTGTCTATGAATGTAGATATAGTTTTCAACCCTGAATTAAGTGACAGATTTAGATTATCAACTCTTGGATATATCACCAGTAAACAACTAGAGTGACTTAAAATCTTTATTAGAAGTTCAACTATTGATAGTATAGCTTGCATTAACAAAAGAATACATTAAAGATATCATTTTAATAAATGTTGGACTTTTTTGCTTATGCAGGGTCATCCCTAATCTTTTTGCCTCCTGCCTCCTATTTTTTCTGACCTATTGCTGTTGGCTTTTGAACTCTGATCACTTTACCACTGCTAACCAGTGCTAAAGTGCATATGCTCTCTGTGTACAATTGTATGTAATTGGTTTATCCATGATTAGCATATTTGATTTACTAGTAAGTCCCGAGTAAAGTGCACTAGAGGTGCCAGGGCCTGTAAATCAAATGCTACTAGTGGGCCTGCAGCACTGGTTGTGCCACCCACATAAGTAGCTCTGTAATCATGTCTCAGACCTGCCACTGAAGTGTCTGTGCATGCAGTTTTAACTGTAAATTCGACTTGGCAAGTGTACCCACTTGCCATGCCTAAACCTTCCCTTTTCTTACATGTCAGACACCCCTAAGGTAGGCCCTAGGTAGCCCCAAGGGCAGGGTGCAGTGTAAGGTTAAGGTAGGGCATATAGTAATGTGTTTTGTATGTCCTGACAGTGAAATATTGCTAAATTCATTTTTCACTGTTGCAAGGCCTGTCCCTCTCATAGGTTTATTTGGGGGCTACCTTTAAATGTGATTAAAGTGTAGATTCCCTTTGTGGGGAGAATGGACATGTGGAGTTTAGATCTCTGAGCTCACAATTTAAAAATACATCTTTTAGTGAAGTTGATTTTAAGACTGTGTGTTTGAAAATGCCAATAGAATAACTGAAAAACATTATATACATCATCCAGAAGATGAGAATACAAAGTAGAATTATAAAAGCTTAGGTGTTAATAAATTGTTATTCTAAATAGAACAACTACCTATGATGTTCCAAATTATAAGGCTACCTTATAATGGGGAAGAATACATCAGGGAAATTACTAGTATTTATTAAGAGTTAAAAGAAGTAAAATTCAAATCCCTACAATTACAAATGGTATTAGTGAGTTGATCACTAAATCGGCAATTGATTTACTGCATTTTATAGTAACCTTAATATGTAATACATTTCCCTTCTGTTCCAGGAATCGAAAATGTGCTTAGGAAATGTAGGTCATCAATGTTTTAAGAAAAGACCTAAAGACTGGATAAACCTATATCACATTTAGAATTTTTGCAAGCCATTCAAGGTTTAAATCTTGTTAGGACTTTGGGAAAGATTGGATTGTTGCTGAATTCCTTAACTGGATGTGAATATCTAACAAGTATTTACCTTTTTTGTTAGTTCTGCAACAGTGAAAGGTTTGCACTGAAAACAGTGATTCCAAAACCTGGGAAACAGTAATATGTTTGTGAACATCTTTAGATCCCTTTCTTTAATTCATAAGGACTGCAAAATCTATGCCTTAATTATACCAAGATAGGTGGCTGCTGTTATGCAATTGGTTTACTTGTTTGTAAATCTATATTATAGAAGAGTAATATTGGGCTTTTATATCAAGTTTTAGCCTAAACTGAGCATTCCATCATTCATGAAGAGGCAAGGACCCTGATGCTGAAAAAAGACCTTCAACCAATAGTTGTTAACCTTTTAATCAAAACTATGAAATAAGTTGGTGTGAGCTATGGAACAATAGTACACGATTTATGTGCAGAGCCTATTGCATCCATTTTTGTATATGGTTTGATCTTTTCAGTATTTTTACTAGATAGAGGTGCTAATCAAGATTGCACCCTTGCACCATAACTTTTTTTAACAGGCAGTACAGAAACTGCTCAGATGTTGCAAGCATAAAAAGTTTGGGTGTCAAGATCAAATTGACAACAGAAGCACATGCTTTCCAAAAGAGATCCAGATGGTACCTTACCATTGATTTTTACATAAACCACAATAATATTCGGAGGTTTTTGATTCTTCTCCTACACTCTCTAAGAAAAAATATTTTCTTTTTACACCTCCTTGTTTTAATTTTAAACCGTATAAATATGGTGTTCAATAGTCTAAACATCATATTTATAGCTTGCAGTAGCGGTGTTTCCCTTCCCTGTTCTCTCAACACTTTTTTCAAGAAGGTGTTTGGGGAGAAAATAATATGCAAAGGGAAATTTGTATCTTCTGATTAATGTTGCATTAATATCACATACGGCTAAACTTGAAAGCATAGGTTTACCCAATTGATTTCTACCAAAGGTCATTTTTAACCTAACTTAAGATGATGGAAGAGCATTTTCACAGCAACTAGGAAGTGCTGTCTCGCAAGATTATGCAAGGCAAGTAACCAATCACCTTGCATCACAATGCTCAGGGATACTTCGTCTTTGTCGTGCTCTGTGCCCATTGCATCGCAATCCCTTGTTTGTTCTTGTGTCTATTTTTTTGCTGGCTTTTGTGTGCTGCCATTTTGTATTTCTTTATTATGTTGTTATGAGAGCTTTTCCATGACTTGTACTTTTTCCTCTTCTAGTTGCCTTCTTCTGCTTGGGGCTGGTCTTTCTGTTATTGGCACCCATTCTCTGCATCCTCCTGTTTCCTAGTGAATTATTAGGAAGGAGCGACTGATGATGAGGATGGACCACCCTTATCATCCCTTTTTCAACAAGCAACTTAAGGAAAGACTACTGCTTGCGACACATCAAATTTCCCAGTTCTGATTTTGCTATGACTCAGGTACAATACTTATTAACTACTGTGCAGAATTTTGCCCCGCAGGTGCAGTTTACAAAAGATGGTATCCTTGGGTCAAACTATTTCTGTAAACTCTTCTTTGGCAGGCTTAGTTTGATGGAGACCCTAGGCAATTAAAGGCTGTTTAAAATGTGTGTGTGATCCAATTTATCTTTCAATCTCTACAACTTAGGACTGGTTTAGGCACTTGGGAAAGGTAGGTTTCATCATTGGCAACTTAAATGGTAATGCCTTTTTATGGGCAACTCCTTGAGTTAATTCTGAAAAGATATGAGTGATAATTTTGCTTCATTTTTGACTGGCTTTGAGGAATTTTTCGACTGGCCACATGGTATATATTCTGCAGAAGAATACAGAAGGAACACGGGCAGCCCAATAACACCTTGTGAGCTTGGGTAACAGTATAAATTAAAGTAAATGGTAAAAAAAGGGGTAACTTATAAAAACAAAAATATGGTAAATAAATATTTATGCATTTAGAAACCTAAATTGCACTAAAAGAAATTCACAAGAATTATTCAGATATCTCATATTATAGATTCACGCAACAAAAAAAACTAAGGGCTTGATTTAGAACTTGGTGGAAGGGTTACTGCTTCACAACGGTGATGGATATCCCATCTGCCGAAATCTGAATCCCATTACGTCCTGTGGAATTTAGATTTCAGCGGACGGGATATCCGTCACCATTGTGAAGGATTAACCCATCCCTTGACTTCTAAATCAGGCCCTAATTGAAGAAGAAGGCGTACCAGCCATATAATCTCAATCAGTTGGCATGTATTTAAACAAGAGGTTTCAAGGGATTCTTTTGACACAAAGCAAAAGATACACATCAATCCAGCTTATTGGTTTTACATATTTAAACGAAATCCCCTGACACAGAAAAAAGCCTGGAGAGAGCAGATGGATGCCTCCTTATTGTTATTGCCTTCTAACCATACCCGAGACCTCTCTCTACCATTCCTCTGCCTGTCTAATCCTCATCCCTTTCTCCCTTTCTATGCCCCATCTCTCACTATCTTTTCATCTTCCTCCTTTTGTCTTTTTCCATCCCCAACCCCTCTTCTCTCTTTCTATTTCATTCCTTTTCTCCCTTTCTTCTCCCATCCTCACCACGGTTCTAGCCTGTCCTCTCTACTTCCGTTTCTCCGATCCCTCTCCACCTCCCTTTACCATTCTGCCTCATTATTCTCGACTTCTCTAGGCATCCTTCTCCATCCACTATTCCTCTCATGTCTGTCTGTACATCTCCCTTTCCCTCCAGGTTTCCTTGTCACTTCTCTCTGTCTCTCTCCACATCAATCATGTCTACCCCTCCCACCACCTTCCCCCTGTTTTGCTCTCATCTGCTTTTTTTCCAACGGATGCTGAACACAACTGCAGCTGGATGAGAACCTTCATTAAACAAAGGGGCATGTTTACAAGCCCCTAGCGCCACCTTGCACCACCATGGTGTCATTTTCTTTACGCTGAGGTGGCACTAAGGTGGCCTTTCCCCTACGCTGTATTTACAAAGTCGCTCAATCCTTGCCTTGCACTACTTTGGAACCCCTTGCATAAATTATGCCTTTATCAGGCATATCAGGCATAATGTATGCAAGGGTGGCGTTCCGACGCAGGGAGGCCTGAAAAAATGGTGCAGTGAAATTTGCAACATTTCACTACACCATTTTTTCTGTCATTTTTAACCCTTTCTCCGAGCAGTCGTTAAAGTGACTCAGCCATTTTAATCAATGGGCTCCCTGTGCTTTGCTGCACTTTTGACGCTAGTGCTGCAAAGCGCCACAATGGCATCAACATTTTTTACACTATTGTCCTAACGACCGCCATGGTGCACCATATTGTAAATGCGGCGCAACCATGGTGTCGTTAGGTGGGGAAGGGGCGACACAAGAAAAGTGCTGCATCGGGACCTATGCGCCACTTTCTTCTAAATATACCCCAAAGTGTGCTATATTCAGACTCCAGCGCGATCCCACCGGGCGCTCCGTACAATGGCTGTCCACAGCAGGTTCCCAGGCGCTGTGTGGTAGGAAAGACGTCTCAGCCGGTTAAGGAGGCGGAAGCACAACTATGTAGTCTTCACCTAGGTTCAGTAGGGCCACTGGCCTGGGCAGCAGACAGCGTGAAGGAGGTAGGACTTACACAGTCAATAACGAGTCAGGCTCGGAGTCATTCACACGCTTACCCTGCCTAGGCAAAGCCTCTTGCATGGCACCCTTGCAGAAGTGTTCATAAGACAGGCCCACCTCCAAACCACGTCATGCTTGTGATGTCAGGCTCTCACCTGAATGCCAGTGGGCTGCTGCAAAGTCAGGCATATGTTAGGCTCGACTCTGAAAGCCCACTACTGAAAGCCTCTACTATAGACTCTATAAAAGTTCCCACCCCCATTGTAGACTTTTCAATTAAAGGTCGGTGTCGCACTCCGCCTTCGGCAAAACAGTTTGTTGCTGGGATTTTCTGGCCTCAGCTGTCTGCTCGGCCAGCCCACCATTCTGCTTGCAGCGGTTTACTGTTTAAAGTTTAATTTAAAAAAAGGGTTCACAATGCATTAAAACGATCATTCACCACCTCTTTGAAACTGCCAGCTCGATGCTGGAGGTCTTTAAATTGCTCCCTCCACTTTCCTGCCACAAGAATAGGAATCCAAAAATACAGAGTTGGGGAAAAAAAGTATGATAAGAAAGTGGAACAATAACCTTTTACCACACTTGCCCCAACTTCCACTTCAGTCCAGCGCGTTTTAAATGCAGATTTCTCCACATTTTTGCGCTGGTGCAGAAATTGTTTAAATATGCGTAAAAAGTGGAAATAGTGCTAAACCTGAACTCACTTTTCACTCATATTTCCCCATTTTTCAGCAAAACAGCAAAGTATAAATGAGGCTGGAAGATTAGTATCTGTTGCAGTTAGTTGGTCATATATTGGAATCCGTCAGAAATGCCTTCATCTTACCACTGATAACGCGTCCAGCCCTTATAAATTACCTGTACCTGGACACGTTGGAGGTCGGTGGATCTTTTAACCGAGTCGGGCTCTCCTCATCCTAAAATAGTCGAGTCACTCAGATCAATAATCAATAACTATTGCAATCGGTAATCAATACTCAATTAATAGATTAATATAGCACATCAGAAATCAATAACAGTTGGTATTTCGGCGCACCATGACCTTTCAGTCATGAATAACCACACCAGTTTATTAAAAGTTAGTGAATTTATTTCCCTATATTAACAAAGCTAACACGATGTATATAAGTCTCAAAACCAAATGATATATGTATATGAACATTACTGGCTGTCCATAACGGCGGAAGAAACGCAATCTATGCAAAATCTGGATAATGATACACTCAGTTATGGCAATGCAAATCACTAATATGACTAACTGTATTTGACTAATTTCATACATTGGTCAGCATAACAAGATTTCAAATCAACATGGTGCATCAAATGAATCTCTCGACTAACCTCTAATTAGCATTGGCATGTGGGACTTCATGCAAAACGAATTTAGTCAACGCAAATTTGTAAAACTTCTAGCTAGGACTCTATCAAAATAGCAGTTGGTACCTAAAAGGAAAAACACAATGCATAATACATTTATCCTTTCATATTTACCAAGTACAATCAGCATTCAAGAAAAGTCTTCGTCCTTCAGGTACCGGTTGATCAGCATGGGGCAAGTTTCAAAGGGGCAAAGTTAAGGGCAAGCTTCCTTGCAGCGGCAAAGAGAATGGGGCAAAGTTAATGCATGGGCAAGACGGGGCAAATCAAAGTTAAAGTCTCTAGGGTGAGAATTCTTAAAGTCTCTTTCTCTCAGATAGAGAAAAGGGCATCAGGGTGTCGTCCAAAATGGAGTCTGGCATCTGGCTTCAAACTGGCATCGAGGAAAATGGCTGACTTCTCTTTGTCCAGTGGGTTTAAGTAAGAAACATTCCAAATTCTGCAGGGTCTTCCATTGGAGGGTTCATAGGTTGGCTTCAAATTGTCCAATGAAAATTGTCTTTTACTAGCACTCATTTATGCATACACTGTCCTTGGAGCCTTTGAACACAAGTTGTAACATGGGTTGCCAATTATTTTACTATCTGTACCTTCATTGTCCGCACCTGCAGACTGACCTTGTATCAAAGGGGATGAAACCGGCCTAGTACGAAACCTTGGAGATAAGTGTATCAGTCAGCTCTACTGGAAAAATACAACTTCAAGCAAGAATATATGTTTAATTAGTTCAAGGAAAATCCTCGCAGTTAGAATTTGAGACCAGGCAACTAGGCCAAAGCCTGTACTAAATTTAAGCCAAGCAAAACAGTTTTCAAACAAGAAATCATGGCATACATTTGCAATTATGACGGATTACTAAATTTTCAATACTTCATGATTAATAAAGCTCGTTTACAATGATGGCGAACTACCCCGAGGGCACAATTTTCCCTCGTACATTATTTTCTTTACTAAAATCACACTACATTATACGTTTTGATTACACGATATGTATGAATATATGTTGGACCCTCTTTTTCTGCGTCATCAATCCCTCCTCTGATGACTAATTATGTCATCACATCAAATCTACCCACAAATTTTATTCCATTAAAATTCTGTATAGTAATTTGGCACTTCAGTCAATTCCCTTTTTCTTTTAGTCCCTTTTGATTTTTCTCTATATATTTCCACCATTTTGTTCTCTATTTTCTCTTCTCTTTTCCTTTTGTTCCTTGCTTTTAACATTTTGAAAGCTTTCCATGTTCCCCAAGAGCCTAATAAACAAATTAATATTATCAATATTCCCTTCACTATTTTTAGTAACAATCCGTTCCAAACGTTGCTGAGCCAATTTCCCACAGAAGCAAATCCTTTTCCAACTTTCTCCCAAACTCCTGGTTCTTTCAGTTCCTTTAAATCTACACTTTCTTTAGTTAAATTCGTAAGCATCGTTCTAATTTTTCAACTGCTGTCTGGTATATATGTACAACAGTGACGTGTACCAAGCATTTTGCAAACACCGCCATCCTTTGCTAAAAGAATGTCTAAGGCAAGCCGATTTTGAAGAGTCATAGCTCTTTCTGCAGCAAGTTCAGCATCCATCAGGATTATAGCTCCTGAAAACTTAGTCAGCATGTTATCCATTGAATTCAATATGAATCCCACTGAAGGAATCAATGCTCCAAATATATCTCCTACCACACCAGAAGCTGTCTCCCTTTTCTGAACATGATGTGATTCAGACAGCCTTGGAAATTTCTTTAAGTCGTCTAGTTGGTAAATCTTTGGGAACACTATTCCCAAATAACATCTCCCATACCATCCTTTAGGAAGACGATAATAGGCATTAAGTCCACAAATATAATATATTCCAGGAATGACTGGGTCTTGTCCATTCAGCATGAACGTCCACTTAGGTTTAAATGCATACGTATGTTTGCATTCACTCGTTCCCACAAAAACTGTGTCATAATATGATTCAGCTCTATATATACAAAATTTCCCTACGTGCAATGTATCTAAAGCTATTTTTCCTTGTGTCTTTATTGCGGCAAAAGCATAATTATCTACAGATGTTCTTTTGTGTAATTCCCTTTCTAATTCCTCCTTCATTTCTTTCCTCCTATCATCAGTGCGGTCTAAGAAATGTATTTCTACTGGTGAAAGCAAGCATGTAAGGTTCTCTCTGTGTGCGTGTGCTGTGTGAAAAGGTGACATTGGTTCGAAGAATTCCCTCATTAACTTGGCATAATATTCTCTAGCTATTTTACTTAGGTGCCCTATTATGGGGACATATGCAAAAGTAACATCATAATTAGTGTAAAAATAATGAATGTCCTTTTGACCATAAAATCTGGACGCTATTATACTACATGTAATTCCATACGTAAGAGGCATGCTGTGATACGTTACCCCTTCCACTACTGAGGTAGGTATTTGTGTACACACATAACAATCCTACGCATCCATGGTCTCAACATACTCACTCAGTAAGCAATAGAAAATGTTAGATGAAAGTTCCTTCTTATCATGCAAGTGTCTCTCGTCTTGCTCGAGTCTCTTCAGAGCTGTTAGTTCAGTAACAATAGTAGGTTTAGAAGTAGAAGCATCATTCGTCTCACTCTCATTTTTACCATGCATTCCAAGAACTATTGCTACAATGATTAGTACGCATGCGGTTATTAGACCTATACACATGTATTTACAACACTTCATTTTACGCCCCTGTGTAGTGAAGCTAGTCATGATCTGTACAGAATCAGAAAGTTGAAGACACTTTATCAAAGCGTATTTGCAGGTATTTACAAAGCTGAACGAGTTCAATGTTCACACAGTTTTCTTTAGCAGCTTTGGTCTCTTATCGGTTAGCAGCGTTGTCTCAAAATCGGTTTCAAAGTCAATCAAGTTAGCAATGTCTTAGCCGGTTGAAAAGTCAATCAGGTGATCAATGTCTTCAATCGACAGAGTCCATGAAGTTTTTATTTCCAAAATGAAGTTCTGCCTCTTCGTTCTCAAGACTGAGGGATACGAATTCGTCTGACCAATCGTTATTGGCTGCGTATGCCCACTCCGGACCGGAATACCTTCTGCTCGGTATCATTTTTCTTTTCAATTTTGCATCTCTCTTTGATTCTTTCTCACTGGTACTTTCCTCTTTGGCCAAGTCCTTTTCTTCACTTGGTGTTGGTACTACGACAGACACTTCCTTTCTTTTCTCTTTCACTCTTGGCCCTTCACTGTCGTTCAACGTTTCTCTGATTCTTAATTTTACTGGTGATATGCTTTGTCTCCTTTTTGCACTGGGTCCACTTGAGGGACCTGCAATCTCTTCTGAAGGAGTTTGAGCAGTTTCGTTCTGTTCTGCCTTGTCCCCTCCTTCTTGGGAGTCAATCAGGTTTTCCTTTTCTTTTCCTGTATCGTCTGCTTCTGGGAAAGCCCTCCTCTGATCAGGCTCTCCTGCTTCTTCACCTGTTTCAAGCCCTTTGCTTCCGTTACTTTCTTCAGGCTCTTTGTCACTTTCAGCTGCTTCAGGCTCTTTGTTACCTTCAGCTGCTTCGTCGCTTTCTGAGGCTCCTCCTTGGTCTTCCCCAAGTGAATCAGTTGCTTCGTCCCCAGAGAATATTTCTCCCTCCTCTATTTCTGCCTGTTCGCTTCTAGTTCTTTTTCGCTCTGTCTCAGCGCTTGGCACTTTATTATCAGACACTGGGGATTTCAGCGCTTCAACTTCCTCGTCTGTGGGACACAATACCCTCTTTGTGTGACTGGCGTGGATCCAGTTGGGAACTCCCGCACACTTCACAGCGGTGGTAGTTGTCAAAATCACTTGAAAAGGTCCTTTCCAACGGGGTTCCAAACACGACTTCCTCACGTGCTTCTTTATCACGACCCAGTCACCTGCTTTCAGGGCGTGTCCTGGACCTTGGATCGTGGCAAGGTGGTTGCCTCCACCTGGTGAGAGAAAGAGCGAACCGCATCAGCTAGACCTTTGCAGTAGTCTAACCCCATATCATCTGTAATATTCAAAAGAGCATTTGCAGGAACTGCTGGAAGTCTCATAGCTCTCCCCATGAGAATCTCGTGTGGGGACAGTCCAGTCTTTCTGTCAGGGGTGTTTCTCATTGACATTAGTACCAAAGACGCATTGTCAGGCCATTTTAAGTTTGTTGATGCACATATTTTCGCCATCCTTGATTTCAATGTGCCATTCATTTGCTCCACTAGACCTGAGGCTTCAGGGCGGTAGCTACAATGCAACTTTTGCTCAATGTTCAGCGCTGCACAAAGTAATTTTATTACTTCGTTATTGAAGTGACTTCCCCTATCTGATTCTAAGGAGATCGGAAATCCGAAACGTGGTATTAGCTCTCTCAAGAGTAGTTTTGCAACTGTGAGACTGTCATTCCTGCGTGTAGGGTATGCTTCGATCCAGTGACTAAAAATGCACACAACCACCAACACATACTTCAAGCCTCCATGCACAGGCATCTCAATGAAATCCATTTGCATCCTGCTGAATGGACCCCCTGCTCTTCCAATGTGGCTCAAATTTACTACGGTTCCCTTCCCTGCGTTCATCTGTTGGCAAATGACGCAACGATGGCAAACTGCTTCAGCAACTTGACGGAATTTGGGGTTAAACCAATCAGTTTTAAACAATCTAATCATGGCATCCCTCCCAAGATGAGCTGGTCCATGGTAAAATCTGGCTATCTGTGTCAAAAGGCTGTTTAGTAGAACAAATTTCCCTTCACTTGAAACCCATAATTCATCTAGTCTCTTTACACATTGTGATTTGGTCCATGAGAGTTTCTCATCCTCACTGACATCATTCTGTAAGGATTTCAATTCGTCCATTGTATCTACAACCTTTAGAGCAAAGATTTCGCTTGGTTCGAGTTCTGGCTCATTTATCAAATTCCATTCATCCCTGAGCAATATACAGTTCAATGCGCAAAACCTTGCGACTTGATCCGCATATCCATTTCCCAGAGAAACATAGTCTTGTACCTTCGAGTGTGCACTGCATTTTACCACTGCTACTTCCCCTGGCAATTGAATGGCATGTAACAATTCTCTTATCCTTTCACCATTTTTCACTGGTGATCCTGAAGAGGTCATGAAGCCTCTCTGTGACCACAATTGTCCAAAGTCATGCACTATTCCAAATCCGTACTGACTGTCAGTGTAAATGGTAACTTTCATTAATGCAGAGAGTTGGCAAGCTCTAGTAAGGGCTACCAATTCCGCTACTTGTGCAGAGTAAACTCCTTGAAGCCAAGATGCTTCCAGAACACCTGTTACAGTACATACAGC
This sequence comes from Pleurodeles waltl, assembly GCF_031143425.1. NCBI lineage: Eukaryota > Metazoa > Chordata > Amphibia > Caudata > Salamandridae > Pleurodeles > Pleurodeles waltl. Next base: position 906,626,598 of record NC_090443.1, read on the forward strand.
ATATCCTGCTTTCAATATTCCCAGTGCATCTCTTAAACATGAACCATCAACAAAAATAATTTGATCATTTTCTTCCAATCGGGTGTCTTTGATATCAGGTCTTGGTTTGGTGCAAAATTCAGTCACCTGAAGACAGTCGTACTCGATGTCTTCAGCGTTCTCAATTTCTGCATTTTCACTGGGAAACAAAGTTGCTGGGTTCAACGTAGTGCACCTTTTCAGCTGCACATTAGGTGATCCCAGAATTATTGTTTCATACCTTGTGAGTCTAGCACCAGTCATGTGTTGTGTTCGGGAATGTGTCAAAAGTATCTCGACTGAGTGAGGGACCATGACTGTTAAAGGGTGTCCCATCACTATTCCTTCACTCTGAGTGAGGCTGATACCAACTGCGGCTACGGCACGCAAACACCCTGGCAGTGCTGCTGCGACCGGATCCAAAGTAGCTGAAAAATATGCTACTGGTCTGTTTACTCCACCATGGGCTTGGGTCAAGACAGACAAGGAACATGCATCACGTTCATGACAAAACAATGTGAAAGGCTTTGTGTAGTCAGGCATACCCAAAGCTGGAGCCCTGCACATGCATTCTTTCAATTCAATAAAAGCATCCATCTCATCTCCTTACAGCTCAATTTCATCCAATGCATCCTTCTGGGTCAGTTTCAGTAAAGGTTTTGCTAGAGTTGAGAAGTTGGGAATCCATTGGCGACAGTAGCTCACCATTCCCAAAAACTTCCTCACCTCCCTCCTCGTCTTTGGGGGACTCATTTGAAGTACACTTGTTATTCTTTCCTTCATTATTCTCCGTGACCCTTTCTCTATTTGGTGACCCAAATATTTCACTTTCTTCTGGCAGAATTGTAATTTTGAAGGAGACACCTTGTGTCCATTCCTTCCCAAATGGTTCAATAGGGCAATGGTGTCGGCTGTGCAGTCACTTTCTGTCTTGGATGCAATCAGTAAATCGTCAATGTACTGTACTAGGGTTGACTCGAATGGCAATTCCAACGCTTCCAAATCTTTCTTTAGAATCTGATTGAAAATTGACGGTGACTCCGAAAACCCTTGAGGAATTCGACACCAACTGTAAACTCTGTCTAAGAATTTGAAACAAAAGAGAAACTGGCTGTCCTCATGTAGGGGCACAGAAAAGAATGCTTGTGATAAGTCGATAACTGAGAACCACTCAGCATCACAGGGAACTTGAAACATTATCACAGCTGGATTTGGTACTACAGGGCAACATTTTATTATTATGTCATTTATTTTCCTCAAGTCCTGCACAATTCGGACCTTTCCACTTGGCTTTATTAGTCCCATAATTGGTGAATTACATGGACTGCTTAACACCTTTTTCAGTACTCCCTGTTTTACAAACTCATCAATGAGTTGGGCGACTTTCATGAGGGTGTCTTGTGCCATATGGTACTGTGGGGTCTGGGGAAAGGTTACATTGGGTTTTACAGTCACTTTCACTGGTTCCACTCCTTTCACCAATCCCACCTCTTTTCCTGTCATATCCCACACTTCTTTTCCGACTGTTTCCTGTAACTCAGCAGGAATATCTGCTTCAGTGATCATCGGATAAAGGGTAATCAGGGGATACTCTTCATCGACAGTCTCCATCTCATCCCCTCCTACACTGTCCTCTTCTTCCCCATCACTGCTCGTCTGAATTCTAATTCCATCGTTCGAACACATAATTGAACATCCCAATTTGCACAATAGGTCTCTCCCTAACAGTGATATCGGGCTTGAGTCACATACCACAAATTTATGTGAACCATTGGTAGTTTCCAATTCTGACTTGAACTAGATCTGTGATTGGGTTCGTCAGGTACCTGTTTGCTACTCCCACTACTTGCCCTGAAAGTGGCAAATTTGGTACTTCAATGCTCCTGACAGTGGAACATATAGCTCCTGTGTCAACCAAGAATGAAACGCGATGACCCATAACTCTTCCCTCCACATACGGACCCTTTTGATCAACTTCCAAGGATGCTGCAAGCACACAATTTCCCTCCTCATCTGAACTTTCACTCTCCCATACATCGTTTATTCCATTCTCGCTGTGTAGTGGGAATTGGTGTACTGTGTCATTTTGACTCATTCCCTGACCTGTGACCTGTTGAGGAAGCATTGCTTGCTGCTGATTCATTGGTGCTAAGGGTATTTGCATTTGCTGATTAGGTACCATAGGAAACTGCTGTTGCATTGGCTGCAATTGTGCCATTTGCACACAAGGCATTTGCACCTGTTGCGGTTGCATGGGTTGTAAACCCTGCAGCTGGTTTATATTGTTTTGGAAATTTGGGTTTGGACCTCTCAGTTCCGGTCCTCTCATAGTCTGGAATGCATTGACATCATTGTTTTGCTGACCTACACCTTCCTGCACCACCATTGGGCACTCCCGTTTCCAATGCCCGACGATTCCGCACGTGTGACATGGCATCACCTTCTTCATTGCCTGTATACCATTTGGAATCATAACGGTATTCAAATCAGGACCATTATTCACAAAACCTCCTCGGCCTCTGCCTCTCATCTGCGGCTGAAACATAGCGTTTCCCTGTTGCTGCTGCTGCGGCATCTGTTGTTGAAAACCTTGCAGACCTTGTAAACCTGTCTGAGCTGCTCTGAACTGCATCACCATCACCTTTTCTTTCAATCTTTTCTGCTTGGTCTCAATCTCATCACTGCAGTATTTCGCATAATTCAACACTTCATCGATCGACTGCCAACAAATCAAATGCGTTTTAATCATCTGTCTGATTTCGGGTCTCAACCCTTCCACAAACCTGAACACAAAATGGAGCATGTCCTTTGCCTCAATCGTTTCCGTGCCACTATAATTTTTAAACGATTTCAACAACCTCTAATAATACGCATGTATAGACTCTTTAACCTCTTGGGCTGTTCTGTCAATCCTCTGCCAATCCACATTTTTCGACGCAACCTTGGTTTTCAAGTGCTCGATCACCTTGTGGTACAAACTCATTACCGTGGTGATGGCGCACCTGTGTCCCTATCTCTCTCTGGTTCACTCGTCGGCCAACCTACAGCCCTTTTACAATCTTCCCACAAATCCGCCGGAACCACAATTTCAAACAAAGTATTCAGGTCTTCCCAGAGACATTTTGCGAGTTTCACAAATCTATCTGTTTGTTGATACCACTCAATCGGCTTCTCTCTCAATTTGGGAAAGTCATCCGTAAAGGATTGAATATCGCACCTGTGCCATGGTACATGTACAAGTTTCCCCCCTGCTGTCTCTCTCATTGGTAACATAGTTATCAGATCGTCATTCTGTTGTTTTTTCTCATTCCGCTCCAGAGTATTTTCTTTCTTTTTGTCCTTTTTCTTAACCCACCTGCTTTCCCACTTGTCTAAACATCTCCAGACCTGTGCACTCTGCAGTATCACTTTAAGGTGTGTTTTCATCCCTGCGGATCTCATGTGTTCGAAGTCTTTTGTCTCGAAATCTAACCTGTAACTTCTGCTCAGGTGTTTAGTCTTACTTATATCGATCTCGTTTCTGTCTGCAATTTCTTGTAACTTCTTGTGTATGCTGCTTACTTCTCTTGTAATTCTAGGGCACATGTATCTCAGCTCTTCTTCTGTGTAGGATTCTAATCTGTTCAGACCCATTGTTCCCTCCACCAATTCATCTGCCTCCATACCCAATCTTATTTTATTCAGATATTCTTCTCCCTTCCCGCTGGATGTACTCTGTGGGGAGTTCAGGCTATTGAACCATTGTCTTAACTGTTGCGCGTTCAGTCCCATCAGTGTAGCAGTTACATCAACTGCCACTGATGGTTTCTGTAATGTTTCAGTCTGTGAGGTTAGAGATACTAATAATGGTGGATGTGACCTTACCACGGTTGACGGAGCACAAATTGGAATTGGACTAAATTCCGACAAGGACCCAGATCCATTTGGCAGTGCCGCTATCGGAGTTGTCTCTGGCGTGGTTTCTATGCATCTTCTCCCTGTCCCATTCTGTATCATTAACCCTTGGTCGCTTGTGCTTGAATTTGCCTGTATGTACAGTGGTACTGGTGGACCTACAGTGATAGGTAGAGATATTACGTCTGGATTCTGTCTGTTCCCCGAATTCTGTGGCATGTTAATCCCCACATTGTGGTTCATCATTGCTGGCATACCTAACTGGCTTTCTATTACTCGCACTTGTTGTGTCTGCTTTTGGGGCATCGAGAACTGTGTTGATTCAGCTTGAATCAATGTCGGTCTCTGATAGTTTTGTCCTCTCTGCGCCATTGAATCAGAAGTCATTCCCATGTTATGCTCATCACAACAGTGCCTTTGAACCTGTGGCTGATAGTTATCAGCAGGTTTCAATGTCGGCACGTCTGGGTATATTCTCTGAATCTGTGGTATTTGTGGTGAGAAAGGCATGTCGGAGCTGCTCAGCCTCTGAGATATTCTCAAATTTGGTGTTACATTACCCTGTACTGGTTCTGGAGGGGCAGTACTAATGCTTGAGCCTTTTTCGCTTTCCACATATGGTGGCGGGCGATCATTCAGCAATTGTATAATGAACTCCTCATCATCTGACTCGTCTCCCCTTTTCGAGTTTCTATTGCTCTCTCTCTCTCTGGACTGACTCCTGTTTGTCTTATAGGTGGCTTTCCTTCCTTCCGTCTCCACTTCATCAGTAATCGCTGGAAACAATTTAATCCCCTGCAATACATCTGATCTCCAAACCTTTTGTGTGCTGTCCCATCTAGCGTCCGCTAGTGTCTTTTCTACTTTTCTTATTCTGGTCTCGAACTTCTTTTGTTGTTGGTTTCTAGCTATTAGCTCCCAAATTGCTAGTGCCTCAAACTGTGCTGGTCTTGGAGGTACTTTCATGTCGTATAGCGCAAATCTAAAATTTTATAAAACCCTTAGATTAAAGGACCCGTGGATAGGGAACGCTACACTTCCATGTTTCTCTGTTAATTTGCACCATTGTTTTAACCATAGACATGGCGCTACACCCTTTTCTTCAATTACAATGTAACCTGGTGTACCCTCAGGCGGTGTTTCTTCTCCTACATTTGCTTTAATATAAACATCTCCCCTCATGGCACTCTTAAATGCTTTGAAAAATGTCATCTTTCCGTCTATTGTTTTTCTAAAATATGTAATCAATAAGTGACTTTAATTCCCGGAATACTCTTCGCTTGCCTTTCCCCTTCCAATTTCGCTTCACGGACTGCGTCCAATCCGTGCGCGACCCTTCTCACCAACCGACCTATCCCAGCGCGGCTCCTAGTGACGTCACACTCACACACTGCGGCTGACAAAGTCCCGCGGCTTGTCCTCTTTTCATTCGTCTTCACTCACAAACTAATTTCTGCAATATAACGCAAGCACTAACCAAAAAGGTTTTACTACAGGAAAGGTAATACAATCGCTTCAGAAACCTTAGGGATTTTTCACAAGCCTCGGCAGTTATTCCATCTTTCTCGGTTTCCCACTTTCGCAAGCAAAATTTGACCCGCAAACTTTACTCTCAACTGATCAATGAACTATTCTAGTGCACTTTAGAATTCGTCAAAGCTCAAAGTCGCAGTTTTCTTTCATTCCTCAGAATTCATACCGACTTGTTGACCACGCCCGATCAACCTATTAAACCTGACCAGATCACAACATCAAAGAAGTGTCACATACACTTTTCAACATACTCCGGAGTCTCTTGACCTCGCAGGGCCCGTCTCAACATCAACAACCACGTGGACAGTTTTTCTGCTCAAAGCGCTACACACACGTGAAGTTCGACGACTTCCCCACTCTCACACTCTTGGAGTAACACTCCTCTAATATCTTTTAACCCCCCTAAAATCCTCACAAACTTCTCAATTAATCTGCGGCGATAAGCTGTGCAAGCGCGAAACCCTAACTTCACTCATACCGTCACTAGAAACGCCAAAACCATTCTCATACCTCCATGTTCTTCATTCTCAAGCTCCGAGATTCCGGGAAAGTCATTGGGGACTTAGGGCATCATCATCCCTCCAACTTGTTTTATCAAAGAAAATTCTAACTTGACTCTGTCTATTGTTCGGATGGGGTCCCAAAAGGCTAAACCATCAATCTCTGCTACCATCTACTGATAACGCGTCCAGCCCTTATAAATTACCTGTACCTGGACACGTTGGAGGTCGGTGGATCTTTTAACCGAGTCGGGCTCTTCTCATCCTAAAATAGTTGAGTCACTCAGATCAATAATCAATAACTATTGCAATCGGTAATCAATACTCAATTAATAGATTAATATAGCACATCAGAAATCAATAACAGTTGGTATTTTGGCGCACCATGACCTTTCAGTCATGAATAACCACACCAGTTTATTAAAAGTTAGTGAATTTATTTCCCTATATTAACAAAGCTAACACGATGTATATAAGTCTCAAAACCAAATGATATATGTATATGAAATTTACTGGCTGTCCATAACGGCGGAAGAAACGCAATCTACGCAAAATCTGGATAATGATACACTCAGTTATGGCAATGCAAATCACTAATATGACTAACTGTATTTGACTAATTTCATACATTGGTCAGCATAACAAGATTTCAAATCAACATGGTGCATCAAATGAATCTTTCGACTAACCTCTAATTAGCATTGGCATGTGGGACTTCATGCAAAACGAATTTAGTCAACACAAATTTGGAAAACTTCTAGCTAGGACCCTATCAAAATAGCAGTTGGTACCTAAAAGGAAAAACACAATGCATAATACATTTATCCTTTCATATTTACCAAGTACAATCAGCATTCAAGAAAAGTCTTCGTCCTTCAGGTACCGGTTGATCAGCATGGGGCAAGTTTCAAAGGGCAAAGTTAAGGGCAAGCTTCCTTGCAGCGGCAAGGAGAATGGGGCAAAGTTACTGCATGGGCAAGACGGGGCAAATCAAAGTTAAAGTCTCTTGGGGGAGAATTCTTAAAGTCTCTTTCTCTCAGATAGAGAAAAGGGCATCAGGGTGTCGTCCAAAATGGAGTCTGGCATCTGGCTTCAAACTGGCATCGAGGAAAATGGCTGACTTCTCTTTGTCCAGTGGGTTTAAGTAAGAAATATTCAAAATTCTGCAGGGTCTTCCATTGGAGGGTTCATAGGTTGGCTTCAAATTGTCCAATGAAAATTGTCTTTTACTAGCACTCATTTATGCATACACTGTCTTTGGAGCCTTGGAACCTTGGAAGAATAGTTGCAACATGGGCTGCCAATTATTTTACTATCTGTACCTTCATTGTCCGCACCTGCAGACTGACCTTGTATCAAAGGGGATGAAACCGGCCTAGTACGAAACCTTGGAGATAAGTGTATCAGTCAGCTCTACTGGAAAAATACAACTTCAAGCAAGAATATATGTTTCATTAGTTCAAGGAAAAACCACGCAGTTAGAATTTGAGACCAGGCAACTAGGCCAAGGCCTGTACTAAATTTAAGCCAAGCAAAACAGTTTTCAAACAAGAAATCATGGCATACATTTGCAATTATGACGGATTGCTACATTTTCAATACTTCATGATTATTTAAGCTCGTTTACAATGATGGCGAACTACCCCGAGGGCACAATTTTCCCTCGTACATTATTTTCTTTACTAAAATCACACTACAATATACGTTTTGATTACACGATATGTATGAATATATGTTGGACCCTCTTTTTCTGCGTCATCACCACCCTAAATGTAAGGGGTGCATATCATTTTTAACAGTCAAGTCTTGAGATGAGTGGAAGCCAGCTGTCGGAACACTGTTAGGACATTTTGAATATCAGGTGATGCCTTTTGTACTTTCCCCCTTCAGTTTTTCTGAAATTTATGAATGTGATGGTTGATCACGTTTTAAACCAAGTTAGCGTCTATCTAGATGATATGTTAGTCCTATCAGAAAATACTTAGATACACTGGTAACATCTTTGCGCAATTCTTGCACTTCTTCACTAGCATTATCTTGTTTTTAAGCCTAAAACGTTCTCTTTTGATAAAGAATCTTTTGAATATCTGGCTTAAGTTCTTATCTCATCTGGTTTTTCCATGGATCTTCGTAAGGTATCAGCAGGTGTTGATTGACTTTCCCCTAAGACTGTTAAGGAAATGTAGGGGCCTATTCATAAAGGTAAGTTACACCCAACTTTACTGCTACACTTTTGAGTAACTGTACTACATTTGGCTATTTACCATTTCAGAGAATAACGTTACATGAAAGTGTAGACACATCATAATTTACGACTGTATAGTTAATACAAGCAACTTACAACCATATTTTAAGTGTGGCAGGAACTCCACACTCATGGTAGAAGCTCCTCACTCAGGACAGAGACCCCTGCATGGTGTTGAATAGGAAAATGAAATACACCTTAAAGAAATCAGACACACCTGACACATGTTGCCTTTCAACCACAAAAATACTGCCCATGCCACAGGATCTGCTCTTTGTCTCTTCAATGTCATCTGAATTCTGCAGGCCACAACGTTCAGACACAACCATGATGACCACCAGTCACTACAAGAAGAGGAGATATTTTACTGAGAAGGAGATAGTTCTTGTAGCAAATATTTGCGTTAAAAGACTGAAAGCAATTACATGCACTGCCTCCATTTAACTTCAGTGGAACCCAGAAGGCAGCCTTATGGCAGGAGGTGGCATGTAAGGTCATAACTCCCATCTAACTCTCTTTATCTCTCTAAAACCAAACCTTTAAGCACTCAGTCCCCCCAAGGGGCTACTTTTTGGCAGCACGCACAACACTGCTCAATGTGTGCATGAGGCTGCCTTCCACCTTCCTTCCATTCTGCAACGCCAATGCGGTTGTACAGTGTCCTGCATAAATCTATGGTGGCTAGGGTCGCTGGGCACTCGTGAGCACAACAATAACAACACTAGATAGTGTAATTCACTTTATTTATGTTGGTTGGCTTATTCAATCAGCAGCTTTAGCAGCTCCACCAAATTGTGCTGGAGCTGATGATTGGTTTAATTTTTTTCTCCCATGAGATGGCCTGGGCTGATCTCACCTCCCACTGCTAGCCAACATCGCTATAAATATCGGTGCGTTGTGCACCTAGTGTCTGCCTCTCCTCACGATCCCCGAGGAGTGCCCAGAGAGGGAGAGAGAGAAGGGTGCCAATGGAAAACTGATGCTGGTGATTAGTGATGGAATGGGACCGTCTGCGGTGCTGTATGACTGCCCACAGTGCCCTGTTATTAAAAAGAATAAAGTTTAAAAAGGGCCTTTAGTATATCGATGCTATACACCAGGGGTGCAACCAGACCCAAACTTCAGGAAGGGGTAAGGGGTAGTGCTTGAAGCCACAGTGGTGGAGCTGCCACTTCAGGCGATGCATGCAGAGATGTCCTCAGAGCAAGTATGAGAACACATATTGCCAATGTGTCTGGCTTTAATGCGCTAATGCATGCACAATTATTTATGCCTATCTGTAGTTTCATGCTTCAGCAAATTAATGCCAGATCTATTGGCTTTCCCAATAATTTCCACTGAGAAACTAAATGATGCTGGAGCTTCGAGAGTTCCTCCAGCCTTGCGAGCATTGGATGTGAGCAAGTTGTTTGGTAAAGAGAGAATCTTGTGCCTGAGTGCATGTTTAACACTTACAAAAGTAAACACTGTAGCCTTATTGAAAGGTGTATTTTCATTCTAAAAGCAATGTATGACACATAACAAACAAATCTTTCCATGGAACAAAAAGATGTGTATGGTGGATCTTCTAATAAACACAAGAAAGTGCTCCCTCAGACATTGAGAAGTAGACTTCTAGGAACCCTATTAAAAGTTTGGAATGTGTTCTGAGATAAATAAAATTAAATGGGGCTTCTATTGCAATGACACAAAATGAGGGGGTTCACAAAGATCTCAAAAGGAAGGGGCATTTACAGAGTGGAATAAGCGGGATAACTAAACAATGCAAAACATGTATGTGCTTATACTTATATAGCACAGACAAAACTAGGGAGTACCAGAGAGTCGTACATTTTGGGGAGTGGGACTGTATATATTAAGTGAGGGTTTAAATCTTTGAATTATCCACTTAAATACAATTACACCATCTAACAGATTAAGGGCGTCATCACGACCCCGGCGGTCGGTGTAATAGTGGCGGTAGTACCGCCACCAGGCTGGCGGCACATACTGCCATATTATGACATTAGCAGTTTGGCTAGAGCCAAACCGCCAATGTAACACACCGACCGCCACGGCGGTAACGACCGCCAGGCTGGAGACTAGAGTCTCCAGACCGGCAGCTGTCACTAGGCCGCCCACGGCAATATGACACCGCCATGGTTTCCGTGGCTTCTGTACTGCCACGAAAACCATGGCGGTGGGAACTATCAGTGCCAGGGAATTCCTTCCCTGCCACTGATAGGGGTCTCGCCCGACCCCCTCCCCAGAGTCCTCTCCCACCGACCCCCCCATGACATAAACACACATACACACTCATACACACACACATATCCACATTCACCCACGCATGCATACATTCATACACAGACTCAGCAACACTCACTAACATACATTTTAGCACACATGCAATCACACAACATACACGTACACTCACACCCATTCATGCACACAAGCATTACACATGCCTCACACCTGCATGCATGCATACAAACACAGTCACACACACCCCCACACACAACACCCCCCAGCCCCTTCCCCTGTTGGAGAACCCGACTTACCTGCTTGCAGGCGGTCCTCCGGCAGGAGACAGGACGCGGCGCTGCTGCCAGCAGCAGCGTTCGCCAGAAGAACACGCCCAGGCAGTATCATGGCTCATGATACAGTCGGCGGCATTTTACTGGCGTGGCGGTGCTGCTGGCAGTGGCGCCACCTTACAGCCATCCGCCGCCATGAGTGTAGCCAGAATTCCGCCAGCCTTCTGGTGGAATTCTGGCTACGGTCATATTTTGGTGGACGGTTGGTAGCCACAGCAACGTTATGTTGGCGGCGGTTGCTGTGGCGGTAGGGGGCATTTACCGCCAATGTTTTAATGAGGGCCTAAGTGATTTGCCCAGATGTGCAGATTTTCCAGTGAAGTACCTCTGTGGATTCAAAACAGGTACTCAGATTGACTTAGTCACTACAACACAACTTGTTCCTTAGTTAATGTTAAAAGAACATTCACAAAAAGGTTGAGTTGAAAATGCTCCAAAAGTTCACCTTCACCAATTCTTGTAAACACTTATATTATTTTGTTATATTTTCCCTTAGGCATTATGCTGTGTTTCCCATGCTGTTTATTGAGTAGACCGAATGCAAATTATTGTGGTATATAGTTATTATACAGGGGTTGCACCTTCATAACATTATTTCTTGTTTAAGGTTCAGGTTTGTCCATGTGCATATGCACTATGGGTTAATATGATATACAACATTGTTATTTACATATTTAGCAATGATGTAATGGTTTAAAAGTGATGCATCTCCATTGTACCTAACAGGGTGGAATACAGATCATGGTCCAGATGATACGTATCTTTTTTCCAGTGGTATTTTCTAACATTTAAAATATATTACTAGGGGTTGATTCAACTTTTTTTAGTTTTTTGGCTCTGCAATCCTTTCTTGAAATGGCTATGTAATGCTGTAACATGATTGTGCATATATTGAAAATTACAACTATAAAGCCAGTTACTGTTTGAGCTGCAGGTTAAATGTCTTTAAAAAATGCAAACACATACCTAGGCCAAACCTGCACTCAGTCACATTATCTTTTCCTCAGTACAAAAAATGTGCACATGCTGCACCAGAAATTCATTATGGTAAACAATTTTGTCTACCATATTTATGAAGGAGCTGAAGCTGTGAAAAAATTAGAATACATCTTAATATGGTGACCATCAACCGCATGAGACACTGCTGCAGGAATAGATTAAGAGATATGAAGATAACGAGATGGAGAGCTGGACGTAGACCTGTGTATGTGGGAAGGTACAGGCATGCCCATGGACCTGCTGCCCCCCTGACAGTGGGATGCTGTAGCTCCAACTGGTGGACAACACCTTCACCACCAGCTAGTGATGATCTCATGTTCCTCCAGAGATGACTGATGATCTCTTGCAGGAATATGGAAGGAACAGCTAGCAGTCTTTTGGAATGTTTAGACCTTTGTCCTTTTGTCTGCTGATGGAACTATGATTGGAGCTTCAGGCTGCTGAAGGAAATCCCTCCTCCTGTACCTTTGAAGTTAACCTACTCTTACAGGCTTTATGCTTCACATATCCATCCAATTCTATTTAGGGTTTGCCTGCTGCAAGACTACTAGATCACCAGTGGATGTCAGCATTGTGCATGATGGCCTGTAGAACCAGGACACTGTCATGAGTCATATCCATTGATGGCAATACTCAGAGTGACTGGAGGAGGAACTAACAGTATATGACAGCAGCAACAGTATTTTGCAGGCACAAGAGCACAAGTTCGAGGTCATGGCAGCTTTAAGACCTGCAGACACTGAAGCAAGACTAAGTGACAGCATCAAGGCTCAAGAATATGACAACGGTAGGAGTTGTCGGAACAGCAGGACTCAATTTCTGACAGCTTCATAAATTTCAGGTTATGTCAAAAGCAACTCTAACAGCATCTTAAGTAAGCATGTGCGACTACATTTGGTTACTTGCTCCCAATGTAATTTTCAGACACTGGGAAACATTCAGCGGCACCTGCACATTGTCTGCGGCAAGAGAACTGTGTTATTTTAAATTCCAGCTGGGCTCAACAAAGGCTGAATTTAAGGGGCTATCAGGCCTCCTTTTGTTTGAGTATCCTGTGGGGGGGCTACCTGGAGCCTCACACCTAGATGCAAATGCAGTGGAGGGGAAATAAAAGCGCACAACTTGTTATCACTTCACAGGTGCTTAGGAGAGGTGTGGTTTTGACTTTGGTCAGTCCATGTACATAATAAGAGATATGCATGCACTGTAAGAATGTCAAGTGTATTGGTCTGTCCCAGTATTTACACAAATAACAATTCAAATACCACTATTTTGTTTTTATTTCTTTTATAGCGCTACTCATCCTAATGCAGGGTGTCAGGGCACTTTACACCACACATACACAATACATTGACAATAACTCATGCAAGTATGTAACTCAATGTACAGGATGTGTTGCATTAGACAGTGAGGGTTACAAGGTGTGGGAGTCACATGTCCTTCATAGTTCACTGTGCTATATTACAAGTATTACAATTTAAGATCTGCAAGCAACAAAAGGATCTCTTAGGCAAAAGCAGAAATCCACTTACGATCTACTTAAAAAAAAAAGTACCATCTGCATGTTACATTATGCGCTTTGCAGGAAACACATTACTCCTCTATAAAACTTTCATTCAAAACTCAGACAAAGGGCACATCTCTCCAGCAAACGCGATAGCCTCTGGGGTTACCTTACCATTATTATTATTCCCTGATATTCACTGAGCACATAAAGTAGAGGTGAGTGAGTTCACAAATTAACAGCGAGAACCAAGCTAGAGCCGAGCTTAGGGTCTGGCTCGTAGAGACTGTGCATGAGCTGAACCCCGAAAACATTTACCATGTAAACACAACAAACATCCCTTAAAATATGATACAGTCTCTTCAAAATGAATCAAAAGTGTATTTCTTTAACTTGTAGAACTTTGATATTAATATGGCACATTACGGCACTGCACTAGAAGCACTTTCTAAAAGTTAATGTTAACCCTGTATAGAGATCAGCCAGTAGATGGGTATATATTTGTCTTTCCTTATGTTCACACTTTGATTTCACCTCTTTGCACATTTTTCTTTAGTTTTTATATAGCCCGAACTCGACCCCACAGTACTGAACCACTTTACGTGAGAACCAATTACATTACACAAGGTCCTATTAGTTATTTATAGGCAAGAAACGATTAAGTAATTTGCCTCGACTCACAGGATTTAGAGCAAAGCGAGACAAACCTGCTTTCTCGCTACAAAGTTGGCAGCTCTTTCCACAATGCCTCATCCTGGGTGGAGTGAGGGTGGCAAGCAGAAGCCACATGGAAGTTCAACTTGTTGTTGGCTCGCGGTTCGAACAGGACTTCGAGCAGAGCCAGAGCCAAGCTTCAGGCTCGAGCGTGACTCAAGCTTTCAGTCACTTGCCCGCTTCTAACACAAAGATTTCTGCAGCAGGTGCCCTAACAACATAGGATACTGCAGACTTTGCAACCAATGAAGCAGAACAGATTTATTGCCACATTTCTCTTTGTTGGTGAGTTAAAAAAAAATGTATAGGTTGAGGTCCAGATTTTGCTTCAGGGTTGCATCTCTATTTGGTACGGCCCCAACTCAGAATCACATTTCTTAAATTTTGCAATGCACTCAAATGTACTCATGGTAGACATGCTAAACATATATGGGAGTTGTTAAGATCTGATGTCACTTCTTATGATGTCACTTTCTGTCCGGTCATGGGTTGTGATGCCACTTCCTGTGATGTCATTTCCCATGATGTCACAGACTGTAATGTTATGTGCCATGATGCCAATCGCATCTTGCCTATCTTGATCAGTCCCCTCACTTCTTGTTTTAGGACTTATGCCCTGATGGAGGGGTAGTGAGGCAGTTGTCTGCAGTGGCTGGGGTGTGGTGCTGCATTGACTATATTTCGGCTGTCCATGGGTGCTTCTTTAACGGGACCTTGGGGTGATTCGGGATGTGGTAGTAGCTCAAGGGGATAGGATATGGCTGACTTACTCCATCTTCCAAAGGGTGCCAGTAGGGTACAATTTGGGTTGTCCTGGTATTGGTTAGGGCCTAACCTACTGCTTGGCTGAAGGGGGGTCCCCTGGTAAGAGGGAGTGGCTGAGTTCACCTTGACAAGTACTATGTAGGGGCCATGGTGGAAATCTGGGGAGACCAAATCAAATTTTCATGAAGGTGGTGCTTGCTAGAGGGCCCTGTCCACCGGGTCACCATGATTTTGAGAAATTTTGCCAGAAAATGTTATGTCTAGCATTGTGGATGTTCAATGTACATGATATACATATTCTGAGGTGTGTGAACATCAAGAAATTATATCTGTGTGTCTTTTGGAAAATAAACACAGCCATAGAATGTTTCATTCTCAAAACCAAGTTTGGTAGTCTCAAGCTACTTCATTGGTTTGATGCTAGGGTGAAAAATAGGGCTAGTTTACTGTGTTTACACAGATGTCATCACCGCTCAACCTCGGTGGGTCCCATGCCTATGTAAAATGTGAACTCTTTTCTCTGGCATCAAGCTTGAGCTTTAAAATTCCCTTTTCAGACAGACATTCAAAAGAGGTGAGACATCTGCACTGTGTCTCAGCAGAAGGCGCATTAATGCACAGTTGCCAGTTTATGATTGTCATAGGGAAATAGAAGACAGTGTGGGCACCAGCTGATTGCAAGAGTGGGTCAGGTTGAGGAACAGCAAGGTACAGAGGTCGCACAGCCACGATGCGTTTCAAATGAGCCTTTGAAAGGTGTCTGTGTCTTAAAGTTGAAACTGGGTACCCTTTTTCTCCACACTTCCAACTACCTACTGCCACTTGCAGAGATAGTAAGGCCCAAATGGTAAACTACACCAGGAAAGAGCGGTCTGGACAGAAAGCTGCTGCTGTGACAGAAAGCTTTAGTGGGCGCATTGCCAGCACCTCTGCTAGTCTACTAAATGTTTTCCCAGGGTAAGAGGCACACACAGCGTTTGGTGAAGTGGTCTGTGAGAGGTCAGCACCCAGCAGCCCTCAACAAGGTGCAGTAAAATATTGCACCTAATGTACATCCATACTGTGGTGCATGTGTCCCGCTCTACCCAAACTGAGCTACATAACAAACAAGTGATAGAGGAACGCAATGATGGGCTGCTTGTCTGTACTGCCTATTTACAGACAGTTAGAGTAACTGTGTTGCGTGACAGGCAGCAAGTAAAAATATATTCAGATGCTACCTGCTGGGCCATCTTTTAAAAATTCCATCCTAAACTATTAATTGCTGGTGCAACCCACCATCGACCACCGAAACAAACTAACTGCCCGGTCCCCCATTTTCCAATATCACTATGCACGTTCTTACCTTTTAGCCAGTATTTGGAATTTGTAGAAGTAAAACCACAAGTGCTCCCCTAGAGAATGTAAGCTAATGTTGATCAACATTCTGGGCTGCTTTATGTAAGTGAATCATTGCCATACGATTTAAAAAAAGAGGAAAAAAGTCCAGTCCCCCCTCTTTTTTGCATTCATATATTGCTTGCTACCACTTATCCTGGGTAATAAGCGCTATATAAGTGTCATTACATATAATGTAATCAGGGCACCTGAAAATATGTGATTGTGCATCTGCAGGGTTTTTCACATAACTATGAATCTCCTGCATTTGCCACGTAATTCATAATTTACTGCATAATCTGCAGATTATTCCCAAACCAAATTTTGTCTCTAGCTCTAGCAGTTTAAAAGTTATTAAAAACACAACAACACTTGTTGCCACGCTGTGAAAGTCCCTTTGTAAACATTGACTGGTTAACCTTCTTTTGCTTATGGTTTTGTTTGAGTGTTAAACTGGTACTAATGGGGTGCAATGTATGCCCTGACAGTGTTAACAAGTGTAAAGATGACAAAATAGTGAAATAATACTATCAGAAAATGCGCCGCCTTGTGCCACATCATTAATATTTTCTTGCCACATAATTTGATAAACCCTGCCACATAATTTGGCCCTCTCCTGTCACATAAATCCAGTGTTCCTGAATATAATTTGTTATTTGTGCTTTCACTTCTTGGAAGGCCTGAGGTTAACAGCCAGGTTGGGAACTGGGCAGACATCCTTTGAAGTGCAGATGACGCCTTGGTCACTGGAGTATTAATGACCAATCATTGTCTCTCCTTTTACAGAATGTGGACTATTGTAGTACATGACCCTGCACAGCCAGAGCCCCCACTATGGGGTCAATGAACTGGCATATTAGAAATTATTTGTTACCTCGACCCCCTCCCTCAAAGACACTTTGCTCGGGCTAGGGCACACAACGGGTGGGGGGGAGGTGGAAAGGCTAAAGCCCTTTTAGCCCTATGGGCCTGCTATACGCACTAAGGCCCGTGTGGTTCTGGGCAGACTCTGAACACGAACTACTGATGTGCGGGGGAGGGGTCAGGGTGTGGTTACGGGAAGTATGAGGTGATGTAGGGGCATATTTATACTCCGTTTGCGCCGAATTTGCGTCGTTTTTTTCGACGCAAATTCGACGCAAAACTAACTCCATATTTATACTTTGGCGTTAGACGCGTCTAGCGCCAAAGTTCATGGAGTTAGCGTCATTTTTTTGCGTGAACACCTTCCTTGCGTTAATGAGATGCAAGGTAGGCGTTCCCGTCTTAAAAAATGACTCCCAAGCATGTGCGTGGTATTTATACTCCCGGGCAAAAATGACGCCCGGGAGTGGGCGGGGCAAAAAACCCCGCATTTGCGCCTCTTTTTAACGCCTGGGTCAGGGTAGGCGTTAAGGGACCTGTGGGCTCAGAATGAGCCCAGAGGTGCCCTCCCCTGCCCCCAGGGACACCCCCTGCCACCCTTGCTCACCCCAGGAGGACACCCAAGGATGGAGGGACCCATCCCAGGGAAGAAAAGGTAAGTTGTGGTAAGTATTTTTTAATTTTTTTATTTTTGGCATAGGGGGGCCTGATTTGTGCCCCCCTACATGCCACTATGCCCAATGACCATGCCCAGGGGACACAAGTCCCCTGGGCATGGCCATTGGGCAAGGGGGCATGACTCCTGTCTTTGCTAAGACAGGAGTCATGTTAATGGCGTCTGGGCACCAAAAAAAAATGGCGCAAATCGGGTTAAGACGATTTTTGTGCCTCAGCCTGACTTGCCCCATTTTTGGACGCCCAAACGCCATTTTTCCCTACGCCGGCGCTGCCTGGTGTACGTGGTTTTTTTTCATGCACACCAGGCAGCGCCGGTCGGCTAATGCCATTCAATAAATACGGCGCCCGCATGGCGCTTCAGAATGGCATTAGCCGGCGCTAATTTTTTTGCCGCAAAACTGCGTTGGCGCAGTTTTGCGTCAAAAAGTATAAATATGGCCAGTAATGTTTACTTTAGAATAGGATAACGTGTCTTCAAACTTTTAAAAAGGGTATTTCTTTAACAGGCATAAGCGTTTTAAAAAAGTGCATTTCTTTAACAGGCGGAAGCGTTTAAAAAATGAGGCCTTATTAGTGCCGCTGTAAAACACAGTTTAAAGTGTGCTCTTCAGGGTTCAGATAGCAAATGCGCTTGACAATACAGCAGCTCTTAACTATTGCACCCTCCTACATCAGACTAGATAGGATCTTTCCTCATGGAAGAAGTATGGCATATCCTGGCTGGGCCGCATAGCAGCCCTGAAGATGACCATACTCCCACTAGCCCTGTATGTTTTCCAGGCCGTCCAACCCTCGCACCCAGACAGAGCTCCTTCACTTTTGTATGGAATGGCAAATGTACATGAGTGCATCGGGCTCAAGGACACTGCCTTGTCTCAGTGCAGGCCTCTGGATACTGAACCTATTGCAATACTATCAGGCGGCGTAACTTGGCTTTCTGGTAGAATTACACCAGGAGGAGTCAGAGAAGCACTGGTGTTTTATGGGTCGGGAGGTGGCTGGACACATGTGTGGAAGCTACTCTGGCTCCCATGAAAGCATAGGGCCTGGTTTCTCTACTTGTCGTCTATCACTAGAGCTGTCCACCTGACCTGGAACTCTATAGCTACATATAGACCACTTTAGTGGCCTGACCACTTTACCCTCCGCATTGATGCCGATTCTGGGCACCCCGACTTCTCCCCGTGCCTCTGTTCTACTGCTTTCACCACCAGGAAACATGTGGGCTGTATACCAGTGATTCTTAACCTGTGGTCCGGGGACCCCGGGCGTCCAGTAAGCCTCCTCAGGGGGTCCGTGACAGCTCAGAAAATTAAAAAATATTAACAGAATAATAAAGTGTATAGAAATACAAAAGCAAAATGTACAATTGAAAATGTATGAAAATTCTGTAAATGTGAAGGAATTTGAAATTGAGGCTACAAATTGTTAGCACCCTCATTTGTGGGAGCAGCTCAAGAGCATCAAACAGAAGATAGTATGGACAAAAGTGTCCTCAAGTAAATTTAATAAAGTTCCAACCTTTCTACCAAAATTGTTTCATTTTGATACTTGCTTGTCAAATAAATAAAATATCTCTTCATTTGTGTATTTGTTTGAGGAACCCTTGTTTCTGTTATCTTTTGTGCACTGTTTTGCAGATCAAATCATGGGAAAAGCTTAAGCCGGGGTTTCCAGGTCCCAGTAATGACTCCTTGGAGGTCCCCGGATTCCAATAATTATTCTTTAGGGGGTTCCCGAATTCCAGTAATGATTAAGAGGGGGTCCACCGAAGTGAAAAGGTTAAGACACATTGCTGTAAATCAATAGGGCATTTCTTTGCCTCCAGTGTGCTTATCTTATTTGGCCAACTGAGGCAGGACTATGGCCTCCCGGAGAAGGAGCCCCTTATCTATTATCTTCAGATCCACCTGAGTCCTGCAGCCTACAGACCTGGGGCACAGAGACACTTGACATCCTTCGGGAAATGGCTGATTACAAAAGAAGGTGACAAGCGCCTCATCTCCGAAATCCATGCCTTCCTCACCTGTGTCCCAGTAGGTGAGAAATTATCTGCACAGTTACCCTAGGAGAGGAAGGTGGGCGCCCCCTTACCCATAAGGAATAGGAGGATATTTATTACCACGCATGCCACACGATGCGTAATGCAGCTAGTACAGAAACGGCAGTCAAAATAGCTATACACTGGTACCTCACGCCGGCCAGACTGCACCAGGGTAGCTCAATGAGCAGTGCAACCTGCTGGCAGGGAGGCAGGGCCACGGGCACCCTCTCATACCTCACATGGTCCTGTCCCAAGTTGGGCTGCTACTGGGAGGAGTTGTTGACAGAAAAAGACACACACACGGACAATCAGCTACCACGTCTCCCTACTTACATAATGCTGGGCCTTCCCTTAGCCTATCCGCTAAGATCTAAGCGGGGCGTCAGATAGGCTTAGCTGTGGCTGGGGCAGCCCTCCAAGCCGCCATCTCCCTCTGGTACTCAGACAAATTTCCTAATCACACTTCCTAGCTGGAGAGAGACTGGATGATTCTAGGCATGGAGAAAGTGACCCTGGCGGCAGAGCACCGGCCTGAACCCTATCAGGAGATATGGGCTTCTTTAATCTCCCTTATCTCTTAGGAGTTTAATGAGCTAACACGTCCCAAATGTTTGTGAGTGCTCCACCTGCTTCCCGAGAGCTCAGGTTCTGGTTTATGAGAGACCGCCTGCGCCAAATGAGTTGTTCCATTGGCAGAGCAGCTTGCCAGGGGCTCTCTCTATTGGCTGACACCAAGGCTCTAGAGCAAGTACAGGCGACTCGGAAGGAAGGGATCTGTTGGGCTTTTGATTTATATTGTTTCATTTCTCTTTCCTCTTTAGACACTGGTCTGTGTATTGATAAACGTGCCCGTCTTGTGTTTTGCAGTAAAATAATAAAACAGATTTGAGCCATAAAGTGTGCTATTCTTAGATTTACTGTTTTAGCATTCACTGGTAAGGGTGGAGAAGTACCAGTTTTAGGTGATTTCGCCAATTTGTGTACCAGCCAGGACATTAAATTACTAGTCATGCCAGTATAATACCGGCCAGATTGCAGCCTTAGTTGTTAAAATGCCTGGAGCAACATTATAGGCTATTAAATCAAACACTAAAGAGGTTTTTGTATATTGCAGATCTTGAACTCATCTCTTTGAAGATGCTCTCATCTGTTATAACAAACAAAAAATTAGGGACCATATTTATACTTTTGGACGCAAACCAGCACCGGCGCTGGTTTGCGTCCAAAATTTTACCGCCGGCTAACGCCATTCCTACGCACCATGCGGGCGCCTTATTTAAGGAATGACGTTAGCCGGCTCTGCGGACTGGTCGGAGTAAAAAAAAAATGACTCACACCAGGCAGCGCCGGCATAGGGGAAAATGGGTGTTGTGTGTCAAAAAATGGTGCAAGTCAGGTTTGAGGCAAAAATCATGCCTCAAACCGGACTTGCAAATTTTTTTGACGCACAACCCCCATTGAAATGACTCCTGTCTTAGCAAACACAGGAGTCATTCCCCCTTGACCAATGACCATGCCCAGGGGACTTCCGTCCCCTGGGCATGGTCATTGGGCACAGTGGCCTGCATGGGGGCCCAAATTAGGCCCCCCATGCCACTTTAAAAAAATAAAATAAAATACTTACCTCAACTTACCTGTAGTTACCTAGAATGGGTCCCCCCATCCATGGGTGTCCTCCATGGGTGGGCGAGGGTGGCAGGGGGTGTCCCTGGGGGCAGGGAAGGGCACCTCTGGACTCCTTCTATGGTCAGAGACCATGGAAGTGAGCCCACAGGTCCCTCAACACCTGCCCTCACCCAGGCGTTAAAAAATTGCGCACATCAGGCTGTGCGGCATTTTTTAAGTCCGCCCCCTCCTGTGCGTCAAAATGACACAGAAGTATAAATAAGGCGTACAGGCTTTAAAGTCATTTTTTGGCCGGGAACGCCTACCTTGCATGTCATTAACGCAAGGCGGTTTCCCGCATCCAAAAAATGACGCACACAGAGGTTTTTTGACGTCCGCGGGGTGGAGCGTCATAGTTTAAATATGGGACAAGGTTTGCGCCGAATGTGCGTACAAATTTTTGACGCACATTTGGCGCAAACAGAGTATAAATATGCCCCTCGGTTCTCTGAGATACATTTTTTTACCTAGGATCACACACTTTGGTCAAACAGGGAAGCCAGGACTGATCTAGATTTTCCAGCAAGTAAAGTTGGAGAGAGCAGAACTGCTCCATATTATCTGTTTTTTAAAATAAATATAAGCAAAGAAAAAGCTTAGACAGGCTTAAAAAAGATTTTGCATCTGGTCTACATTAAAAAAGTTATGTTATCCTGACGCATACCTCTGTAAATCTAGACCTAGTTGGCTATCTCTTTCCGACATGAAAGGCTAATGCTTTGGCCTTAGTTGTTGAAGAATGAAATTAGAAAAGTGTGTGAGCCCAACTCCACCTTTTGTTTTTGGCCGTTTTACATAGCGCAAACCCTGTTCAAGAACTCTTCACAACAGACATAGGCTACGCTTTTTTCATCAGAGGGAGATTTGTTGGGCTGGTGCCGGATCTGAGCCAGATTCTCCTCATTGCATTGTTGCCAGCTGTAGGCACTATGCCACATTGCCTCCCATGAAAGCTCAGCTCTTTTTTGGGCTCTACGTTCTGAGAGGGCCTCGACCTGAGCCATTGAATGCAAGCATTGCATATAAACACTTAGACTATTTTTGGTTGTTTTGAATATTTAAGCTATTGCCATTGGTCTGTTTAGAGTTATAGGAGACAGGAAGCAAGAGAATGCTTTATATTATGGAGAATATTTTGAGGTGATTGTAGGGATTTACATTTTTGAAATTGCTTGTTTATATTACTTGTAATCTGTTACCAATGGCATTTCACATGTTCACATTTTTAGACACAAGGAAATTAAGTGATTTGTCCCACACAATTTTTATTCAACTTCGCACTTTGGGCATCAGATGTTAAAACAGCATGGGTCCCGCACACACTGTGTCACTGAAACTAACCTATACCTGACTAATGAGCCCTAGCTAAGGCATAACCAGTCCTCGGTTGCTTGTGTTCCATTTAGGAAACACCTGGCGTGGCAGTTCGGGCTGGACTCTTCCCAATGGAGCAGGTTAAAGACTAATTTACATATGGCTGGGTCCAAACTGAGGTGGCATGGTGTGCAAAATACCAATGGACTTGGATGCAGCCCCAAGTAATCACCAGTGACAGATATTAATTCAGGCATTCAATCCACTACTTTTGTATCATTATGTCACCCTAAGTGGACCAGTATGCCCAGATGTGCATCCAGCGCACACTCTGTCACTGCTGCCAAGCTATACCTGGCTAATGAGCCATAACTTGGGTGATACCGGTCCTGTTTTTTTTTTTTTCAGGTACAAGGAGGATCTTGCCTGGCAGTTCAGGCTAGGCTTTTCCCACTGGAGCAAGGATAATACTGATTTTCATATGCAGGATCCAAACTGAGGAGCAAGGTGTGCATAATAAAGATTGACTGGGATTCGGCCCGAGTGATCACCAGTGGCTGAGATTATTTCAACCATTCCATTTATCGATTTTGTATACTGTATTATGTCACCCTTAGTGGGACGGGTATGCTCAGACGTCGGTCCTGTGCACGGTGTCACTGGAGCCAAGCTATACCTGTCCTGGGTTGCTTTACACCAACTTCTACAACATCCAAGTCGATGAGCTCACACCAATCCCATGGACAGACCATGCCCTTCTCAAGTTAAGCAACCCCGCCCAAATACAACCACATGCATCACCGCCAGGCCAGCCTGTAATTACAAGAACACTACCATTAATGACCTGGACATCCAAATGCACCTCTCTGATCGATTGCATCGATGCCAGCACCAACAGAAGCAAAGAAATCTTCACCATTGTGAAAGATTTCACCTCACTAGTGCATGCCTCCAACTCAATCACCCCCTCACAGGACCTCTGCAGCAATCTTTTTCAATTCTTCAGGAACAATATCACTGGCATGTTCAACCCACAACTGGACCCGCAGACTTCACCAAATGTCTCCCGACCTTATCCAAAGAATCAACCTAGCTGCATGGCCCATCATCACCCCAGAAGAAACTGCCACCACCGTAAAGTCCATCCACTCAGGGGACCCACTGACCTGCTGTCCACACAATGCTTACTCCAGAGAACTGCAACCCATCATCTCCTCCATGCTTCCATCACTTCCATGAACTTCCCAGTTGCTTGGAATCACACAACTGTCCTCCCGTTGCCAAAGAAACCTTCAGCAAACCCTTAAAAGCTTGCCAAATACAGACCAATTTTTCTACCATTCCCAGCCAAGGTCTTAAAGTTTTTAAAGAAAATCAACAAGAGACACCTCACCAAACTCCTCAATGAAAAATGTGAAATTAAATTTAATGGCCACCAACATCTTGACAACACTTACTCTGGTTTCAGACCCAACCACAGCACGGAAACTGCCATCATTGTATGCTACAGATGACACCAGCACAAGTCTGGACCTTTCTGCAGCATTTGACACAGTCTCCCACCCAAGCTACATCCAATGCCTACACAACATCAGAATCCTAGGACACACATTCCAATGGACCTGCTCCTTCCTGACTAGAAGTCAGTCAGCATGGCTTGGTACACCTCTGACGCCTGCAACTTCTACTGCTGAGTTCTACATGGATCCTTCCTGAGCATGACCCTCTTAAACACATAAATGAGCCCCCTTGCCATCATCTCATCCACTCTCACAACCGCAATGACCTCTCCTACGCCAACGACACACAACTCATTCTCTCCCACAGACAAGACACCCAGTACACAGTTCAAGTTTAATGCCTGCATGACTGAAATCGCCCACTGGATGAAGACCAACTATCTAAAGATGAACGCTGACAAGCCCAAAATTATGATCTTTGGGACAAACACATCACCGTGGGACTCCACCTGGTGGCCAACAGAGGTAGGACTCATCCCACTGAGACCCCCCACTCCATGAACCTCGGGATGAACATCAAACTTGACATGACTGCCCAAGTCAATGCCGTCATCTCCTCATGCTTCCATACCTTGAAGATGCTGAGGAAGATTTTGAGATGGATCCCTTTTAGCAACCGGGAAAGCTTCATGCATGCTCTGGTCATGAGCAAGCTAGATTACAGGAGCACCCGCTATGCCAGGATCAACACAATACTCACCATAAGGCAACAGGTAATTCAGAATTTGGCAGCCAAAATCACTTTCAACCTCCCATGCCACGTTCACATCACCCTCACACCTAAAGAAGGTCTACTGGCTTCTTATTCACAAATGAGCACAATCCAAACTCCTCACCCACACTTTTATGGAACTACATAACACTGGCAAAGTATGCCTCAATAATCACACATGCTTCCACAAATCTTTCAGATACCTCTGCTCATTGGGAATCCTACTTGCACACACCCCAAGTGTATGGAAACCTAGATCCAGTGGGCAAGCCTTCTACATCGCTCCGTAAGTGTGGAATGATCTGTCACTACACATAACAGCCTCCTCCTCACTTTTTGGAGTCCATAAGAAGCTGAAGACCTTGCTTACTGAGTAGTCTTACTGGGCTCTAGATGTGAGTAGACTTACAGCTGCTCAGCTTCAGGATACCCTCCAGGTGATAGTGCACTTTACAAATCTGCATAAAATAACAATAAGCAGGAGGAAATGCTATGGGGTACTCTCCTTAAGATAGCTGCCTCCCCTGAAGGACTCCCTCAGATGATTGACACAAAGACCTGTGCTTTGGACGACTTTGTGTAATGTTACCACAGCATGGCAACCATGCACCAAGACCATCTTTGACTTTTTAGGAAGAAGAGTACAAGTCACCATGCCTTGGCCATTAAGATGATGGAAGCAATACACATAAAATGCCAATGTGCATTTTCGTGGCCAGTGCGTACAGGAGATTTTACAGAAGCACCTCAAGTTAGGAGGTGCACAAAATCTACCAACCTCACACTGCTACCACCTCCACCTGCAACTCCTATAAAACCTCCACCACCTCACCATCTAACACCACCAATTCAACTACCACCAATTCATCATTCCACAATACAAGCATAGCCTCAGTCATACTCCCTATCAGTTTGGCATTGATGGAATAGCTGGAGCAAACCCTTAAATTAACTTTTTTATAGCTATCACTATCCCTAACACATTCACTGTAAGCATTACACCTTTTGGATCTCAAACCTGTATCAGACTTTCATCTGTGTTGAATGTGTGATGCATAATTTTCTGCAAAGGAAAGTGTTATGTATGTTCTATTCTTTGTTGACCTTCAAAGTGTAATGCATTTAAAAACTGCATTCTGATGTTCAAAGAACATTCTAACTAAGTTCCTTAGAGCAAAACGCCATGAATGATTGTTTATGTGCAGGAAGGAGTACCTTCCTGCACATAAACAATCAATCATGGCGATTTGCTAGTTCTATGTGTGCTGCAGAATGCAAATTGTCATTATTTAATGATTGTTTATGAGCAGGAAGGACCATCTCCCTGCACAAAAACAATTGTTCATGGCGTTTTGCTCTTTCTATGTGTGCTGCAGAAAAAACAAAAAGGAGAAAAAAATAAAAGTATTTCTCCTCATTGCGCCATGCTAATGCCACCCTTGGGCTGCATCATGTCAAAATGCAATGGATGTTGCAGTGGAATGCCCACAGCAACACCCATTGTATGCCCCTTTCATGCAAAGTGATGCATATAAACGGGCCCTGTTTAAAAGGTGGCGTTAAGCCAAAAAAAGTGTTTTCACACCGCCTTCAAAATATGGCGCAGGGCATTGCGCCACCAGAGCATCGCTAAAAGTGATGCTCCAGGTGTACCCTTGCCATGCACAGTTTTTTCAGCAAAACTTTTAATGCAAATACTACATTGATATTATCAAGGATGTTATTGAAGACGTCATGAACACCGTAATTTGTGGGGTAATTAACAGTGCATGGCAAGGGCACGTGCTAGAGTCATCTTAGGGCATGAGTTATAGTTACTTGAGTTAACTCTAACTATAACTGGTGAATTTTCATGGTTTGATACATTTAAAATGTGAGCCTAACTCTAACATCTTTGTAACCTTTGTTTTTTTAAGGGAATTTCTATATTTATTCAAAATTCTATTTCCTAACTATAACGTCCCTCTAACCTTTGTTTTTTTCAGTGAATTTTCATTACTGTACGTTAATCCAACCACTGTGCACAGGCTTCACCCATGCCAGGGGAGGTTGCCCGCAAGACCTGGCCTGCAATGAGACCCTGCGGCCAGCCACCCTTAACCACCCATCATGCTGTACACGGCCCTTTGGCCGTGCATGGCGGGCATTAGCCGCGGCCTCTCTGCGTGTAAAAGCGGGTGTAACTGGGGGTGAGAGTTGCCGCTAGATTGTCTGTCTGGGTATGAGAGTGCGTAAATCAGTGTTTTAGTGGTGCGTCAGTGTGTGCACAGGTCTGTGAGGGGGTGCGTGAGGCTGTGAGTGGGTCTGTGAGTGTGTGCATGGTGTCTGAGTGAGTGTGATTTGGTGTGTAAGTGTCTGAGTGGGAGAAGTTGATTAAAGGAGAGAAAGAGAGAAAGAAAGTAAGAGGGAAAGAGATGGAGGTTTTTAAGGCTTTAATATCTCATATAGTTAGAATGAGATATTTGTGTTCAATTTAAAATAAAAAAATGAATTAATTATTTTAAATAAAATAATCTGTTTATTAAAAAAAATGGGATTGAGTCCAGCTAAGCTCAAACCCCCCAAAGCTTAGTGTGAAGGTCCAGCAACCTTCACATTGAGCTACTGGGGTTTTGTTTTTCTAAACATTTTTTTTTTGTCCTTTTTGGGCTTTTTGGGACTGCGAGGGAGCCCACAATGGGTCCCCCACAACCCCCCCTTATTTACTTATGTTTTCTTTAAATATATATTTTTTATGAAATGCCTTTTACGGGCCACCTGACACTGCAGGGGGAGCCTTAAGGCTTCCCCTCCAGTGCCATTGCTTCAGAAAGCCCGGAGCTGCTTTGCTGAAGCATCAGATGAAAGCTCTGCTGTTTGACATCAGGACCTGCTTTAAAGGTCCTGCTGTCAAACGGCAGAGTGTTTGCTGTGGCTTGGCTTGGCTGTAGCCAAGCCACAGCAAACAGCTATGTCCTGGGGGTTGGCTCCCTCAGGACATAGTAGGAGCCGGCCCTGGTGTACGGCGGTCCTCAGGGCCATCAGAGGCTCCAAGAGGGGAGCCGCATGTCCTCCTTCAACATGATGATAGCCTGGGGGTGGTGATCCAAAACAGACACCCTTTCAATTGTTTTCTGCATGCTCCGGGTGGTGGTGGTTCCCGGGGCGCACAGGGGGGCATGCTCCCCCGCACATATGTATATAGTTGCCCCAGGGGATAGTTTTTTTTTTAAAGATTTGCCATGGGGGTGGTGGTCCCCAGGGTGTGGGGGGGAGCAGCCCCCTGCTCAAAATTTTGTGTAGCCCCAGGGGGTGGAGGTATCAGGAGCTAATGGGGTCCCAAAGAGATATTTGTCTTTTCTCTCTGCTTTTATTTGCTCTTTCGTCCTTTCTTCCTTTGATCTGTTGCTTTCCCTCCTTCGTCAGATCTCTTAATTTACTAATTTTCTTCTGGAATTTGCCCTATTTTAGTGTCCTTCTTCTTATATTTTAGCTCGTGGAGTACTTAATTTGGGTTATTTGTGCAAAACCAAATAAAATAAACAACTGTAATATACAAATAAAACTCTTCCAGTTGAGTTTTTCCTTTATTTTAAGTAACGAGGTAACTAAATTCAGTTTGTTTCAAAACATGCTCTCTTTTCCTTCACTCTTTCTGTGTCTATCCCAGGCCCTCTTCTTATTTGTTTGAGTATTCCACAATTTGTCATTGAGACGTGGCTGGACTGTAGGTGATCAGCTGGTTGTAGACTGTGGATATAATCGCTCCTTTCTTCAGCCTTTGTTGGGTTCTTCTTGTGTGTCTTTTTCAGTGATGGCTAGTTTGGGTTCCACCTCCCTTCAGCTGCTGCTGCTGTCCTGCACCCAGACTACTGTCACACCCCTGGATTCTTCTGGCCTGGTGTCTGAAATGTAGCTGGGGAATCACTGTTGCTCTTGTGTCCTGTTGTGCTGTTCCGCTCCTGATTCCAGCATCCTCCTTTCTGACAATAGCAAAACCTTTCTTCACTATTTCTCTCTACACTTTTGCCTTATCCTTGCCTTTGTGGTCTTTCTTTCCTGTCTCCTTCCTCCTCTTTCCCTCCTCCTATACCTAGTTATTGAGTCTGTCTTCCCTTTTCTCTCCTTGCTATCATGCTTGGAGTCACACAGATAAAGTAAGTGTCCCCTGTCACACTGACTATGTCTTTAAATAACTAAAAGATGTGGGGCCTCATTATGACCCTGGCGGTAGAGAACCGCCAGGGCCAACGGGGGCGGGAGCACCGCCGACAGGCCGGCGGTGCTCCCTTGGGCATTCTGACCGCGGCGCTTTGGCCGCAGTCAGAACGGGAAAACCAGCGGTCTCCCGCCGGTTTTCCACTGCCCGTAATAATCCTCCAAGGCGGCGCAGCTCGCTGCGCCGCCGAGGGGATTCTGACAATCCCTACCGCCATCCTGTTCCTGGCGGCTCGCCCGCCAGGAACAGGATGGCGGTAGGGATTGTCGTGGGGCCCCTGGGGGCCCCTGCAATGCCCATGCCAATGGCATGGGCACTGCAGGGGCCCCCGTAAGAGGGCCCCGCTAGTATTTCACTGTCTGCGTAGCAGACAGTGAAATACACGACGGGTGCAGTAGCACCCGTCGCACCTTCCCACTCCGCCGGCTCGATTACGAGCCAGCATCCTCGTGGGAAGGGAGTTTTTCCCTGGGCTGGCGGGCGGTCTTTTGGAGACCGCCCGCCAGCCCAGGGAAAAACTCATAATACCCTCCGCGGTATTCTGACCGCGGAGCGGTATTATGGAGGGCGGCATCCTGGCGGGCGGCCTCCGCCGCCCGCCAGGGTCATAATGAGGCCCGTGGTCTCTTCTGCCCCTAGCTCTAGGTCATGACCCCCTTTTGCTTTTATTATGTAAACCAATGCATCTAATTGGGCGCTTAGAGCTGTCCTTTTACAACAACAGAAATATGGCAAACCTGAAGCACTCTAATAGATTGTGAAAGAAACTATTAGGTAAATTACTAGCAACGAAAGGAGCGTGTACTGAATGGAGAGACAATTTGTTTGTGCTAATCATCATGCTGAAATCAGAACAGACCACAGGAATCTGAAGGTACTTCAAACCATTCTCTGTGGTAATAGTTGACATGCAAGATAGGCATAGATTTTTTCACAGTTCGATTCCTTTGCTGCTTGCCCTGATATTTTATATATTAGCTGTTGCCCTTTGCAAACGTTATCCTAAAATAGATGATTGTACTTCTCCTGACTGACTTGGTTTGGCTATGCGTTGGTATCTAACACTTTTCAACCCTTTTTTGCCTTTATCAAAGAAGCCTTTAATAAAGTCACAATCACACTTTGTACTTGTATTGTAGGCAATTCTTTTTTAGTAGTGAAGAATAGGCTAACATTTGGTATGTGTCAAAGTTAGCTACTGTTGGCTTCTCTGCAGCAACAAATCATGAATATGGACTATGACCTATGTAGTGCAAGCCACAGGGAAATGTCCACCACTCTGAAATGGGTAACTGTATTTTTGAAGGGGTTATTGCCTCCTGTAGGATACTGATAGCTAGATGTCATCTTGTGATAATTGTTTCCAACCTAAGACCTCTAGGTACCCACCTGCCAGAATATGGCAGCCACTAGAACTGGCCAATCACTTGTCCCTGGCAAATTATTTCTACTGATTTTATTAGAAACCTTCAAACCTTCCTTTGTCCAAATCCTGTTCAATTATAATAGTGACTGTTGACACTTTCAGTAAGATGGCTCAGTTTAGAACTTAAGCAGGGTTGCCTTTGGCTCCTGAAATAGCTTGTCTTTTTGCTAGATAATTTTGTGAGATATTTTCCATCTGCATGGGGTTAGGGGTGTTCAGTATGTTTCGCTTTTTGGGTGATATTTGTGGAAGTGCCTGGGTATGGATCAAGAACTCCCTTCTGGATACCATTCTCAAATCAGTGGGGTAATGGAGCATGTTAATCAGTTTTGGGAGCAGTAGCTTAGAAATTTTATCAACTCTAATTACGTTAATTGGAAGACAATGTTCACATCTGCTGAATTGTCCTATTGTAAAACTGTTCACTTGTGTGTGGGGTTTTCTCTTTTTTGGTATTTGTTGTGTTACGTTCTTTGAACTATTTGATATGCATTTGGTTTCTACAACCTCTGAGTTAGTGTACTACAAAAGCCATAATGTGATTAAGCTTACAGTTTAGGAGCCACAAAAAAACTGTACACGTGTTTCTGCTATTAAGAGAACTCATGCTCCTATATGTCAAGTAAGACAGCAGGTTTGGCTATTCTCTCATTTTTTACCTTTATTGAACTTCTGTAAGATATATATATATATATATATATATATATATATATATATATATATATATATATATATATAGATATATATATAGCGAAACATGTGTCAGGGGTTGCTATTACTCATTCCAGGTTGGCTTGGATGGTATTTTACCAGTCCAAAGCTGTAATACTGTGCCTGGATTGGTGAATGGCTTTTGTCATTTTACAGCTCAGCAAGGATGACACTGTGTCAAACCTATGCTTAAAGATTTTGCTGTATAAATGGCAAAAGACGTTGTCCCTACCTAGCTCGGTATCGATAACACTGTGCTGATCCTATGCTTAAAAACTTTGCTAGATAAACAGACATTTGAGGTGAGCAGATCTAGAGTGTAGCTGGTGTTGCATGGTGCTACTTACTGGAACTGCTCTCCACCTAAACTTGGGAACTACACAGAGTTCTCTCTTTTTTTGCATAATTTATGCATCAGTCTAGCCCTGAAAAGGTCTTGTTTTGACTTATATTGGGTGCTCCCTTGTGTCTGGACAAAGCTAAACCCCTCTGAAGAGCTATAATGGGAGCGAAACACGTGTCAGGAGTTGCTTTTACTCCTTCCAGGTTGGCTTGGATGGTATTTTACCAGTCCAAATCTGTAATACTGTGCCTGGAGTGGTGAAGGGCTTTTATCATTTTACAGCTTGGTAAGGATGACACTGAGTCAATCCTATGCTTTACGATTTTGCTGTGTAAATGGTAAAAGACTTGTACCTATCTAGCTTGGCATGGATAGCACTGTGCTGATCCTATGCTTAAAAATTTTGCTAGATGAACAGACATTTGAGGTGAGCAAATCTAGAGTGTCGCTGGTGTTGCAGGGTGCTACTTACTGGAGCTGCTCTCCACATAAGCTTGGAAACTACCCAGAGTTCTCTCTTCTTTAATGTGCGTGTGTGTGTGTGTGTGTATGTATATATATGCCTCTTATGCATTCGCCTTGTTTTCCCTTTTCTACTCTTCATCCTTAGAGTAGTTTTATTTATTTTACTCAAATTGTTTCCTAAATAAGGCTTTTCTTCTTCTTAATAATAATAAATATACTGTATTGATTTTATTGTTAAATTAATAGTATGAATTTAAAATTATTTCTATATTTAAAAGCATTTTTACTTTTTATTATTGTATTATATTTTAACTATAGTTTTTCATGTACTTAGGGGCTTATTTACAAGCCCCTACTGCCACCGGAATGTCACTTTCAGCTACTCTCCGGTGGCGCTGTGCCCATTTCCATATTTACAAGCCACCTCTAAGCCGCTTTGTGTGGCTTAACGCTACCTTGTAAATATGGGCTCCTAGACAAAGTTTTCTGAGGCAGAGGGGCATGCAGTGGGTGTTGCTGTAGGGGTTTCCATGCAACACCAATTGGTTTTGACACTGCCTCAGATTTACGAGAAATCCCCAGGGGTGGCATTAGAGTGGCGCAACAAGGAGAAATATTTTTATTTCTTCTCATTTTTGCTTTTTATGTGTGTGCTGCATTGTGCAGCACACATAGAAAAAAGCAAAACGCCATTGTTGATGGTTTATGTGCAGGAAGAACACCTGCATATAAACAATAATTCACTGCAACACAGGCACCCTTGCACTACGGTGCAAGGGTGACTGCGTTGGCACTACGCAGCTAATTTTAGAGCTAGCACTAGGGGTAAACACAGAGGTGCACTGTATTCTCATGAATACGGCGCATCCCTGTGTTTCTGAACTGATGCAGAGTGGCGCTGAACATTTTTGGCACAGCGCTACGCTGCACCACTTTCTTGTAAATGAGGCCCTTAATCTTTGTCCAGCAATTTGCCTACATTAATGTATGAAAAAAAATAAGACCTTTATTCAGAGTTTGGCCGACAGGGTACTCTGCCACAAAACGCCATTATTGATGGTTTATATGCTGGAAGGTACACCTTCCTGCACATAATCAATAATTTACTGCAACATAGGCACCCTTGCACTATGGTGCAAGGGTGCCTGCGTTGGCGCTAGGCAGCTAGTTTTAGCACTAGCACTAGGGGAAACACAAAGGTGCGCCGTATTCTTATAAATACGACGCATCCTTGTGTTTCTGAAGTGATGCAGAGTGGCGCTGAACATTTTTGGCACTGCGCCACTGTCTTGTAAATGAGGCCCTTAATCTTTGTCCAGTAATTTGCCTACATTAATGTATGAAAAGATTAAGACCTTTAGTTAGAGTTTGGCCGACAGGGTATTCTGCCACAAACGTGGTGGAGTACGCTGTCCAATAAACTGACAGTCTGTCTGCCCTTTTTAGGGCTGAATAGAACGTCATATTCCCAAAGGCAGTACACACAATAACGCCACCATCAGAAACCCTAGATTGAAAGCTTGAGGGAGTTGGGTCTGGCAGTGAACTTTCAAGTTGAGAGTGTGATGTACCTTTTTATGTTCCAAACAGACAAAAACCTGAAAAATAGCCCCCACAGCCCGAGGTAAGACTCCAAAGTGTCAGGGTCATTTATTTTGTGTTTTTTTCAGCATCAGCTCCTCAGAAGACTAGTTCTAATTTACGAAGTAATGTCCCATGCATTATAGTGACTCCAGATCTGAATCTAGCAAAACTTACCTGTAATGTAACACCTCTGGTGTACTGGCTGTGATGTAATGCTTTCCAGTGTACTACCTCTGAAGTAAAAGTTGTGATAGCACCTGTGTAGTTATGGATATGTCAGAGCTTCCATTGATAAGGAGTTTGTTTTTACTTTCTTATTAACTTTGGGGTTTTTCGATCAGCCGTCAAGTGGGGGTAAAAAAAATGGAGGGTTGAAAAAATCTCGAATTTCCATAACAGTCCTTGATACGCAAGAGAGGAAAAAAACTGCTGAAATGGATTACACTAAATTTGGCCAGTAAAAGAACATTACTCAAGGAAGTGCCTTTGCTTCATTTGTTGTAAATCTGTTCAGCAGTTTTGGGAAACAAGAACCAGATGTACTAAGCATTTTACAAGTTGCCAACACTCCCATTTGGTGTTTGCAACTGTTAAAATGCTTTTTGCTATCTACTACTCCCATTTTAGCTGTTGGAAAAACTTTTCTGACTCCAAAAATAGTATATCGAATGGATAACGATTTGATATCTGGAAGGAATTTCTTCCAGACACCAAACAGGAATGTTATGTATCAATGTGCTACCAAAATCAGGTTACAAAGCATTGAAAGTTTACCAGCACCTATAAGGAGGTTCCAAACCATTTGCCTACATCTGGCCCAGCATATTTAAATAGTGCTCTGTTGGCATGAAAAGAATAAGGCCCAGAATTATACTTTTTGCTGCAAAACTGCACAAACTCAGTTTTGCAGCAAAAAGTATAGCGCCGGCTTTTGCCATTCCACAGCGCCAGCTGGGCACCATATTAAAGGAATGGCGCAAGCGGGTGCTAAAATTGGGCTAGCGTCTCATAAGGAGAAGCTAGCCGGGTGGGGGTGGAAGTAGGGAAGGAGGGGGTTGTATGTCAGGAAATGACGCTAGCCTAGTTAGAGGCAAAAAAATGCGTCTAACCAGACTAGCGCCATTTTCTGGTGCACAACCACCAAAAACATGACTCATGCCCACCACCCCAATGGCCAGCATGCAAGACAAGTGTCCCCTGGGCATAGCCATTGCATCCTGTGCCATGCAGGGGGCCCCAAATTACGGCCACGGATGGCAAAAAATAAAAAGTAAATAAAAAATACTTACCCTACTTACCTGGGATGGGGTCCCTCATCCTCCGGTGTCCCTCTGGTGGGGGGGTGGATGTTTCTGCGGCCTGGGGAGGGCACCTGTGGACCCATTCCATGCTGTTTAACCATAGAAATGGGTCCATAGCTCCCCTAACGACTGGTCTGACCCACGCATTAAATAATGGTGCGAAGCAAGCTTTGTATCATTATTTAGCCCCTCCTCCCACCCGTGTGTCATTTTAGCAAGGGGGGATAAATATGGGTCTATGGGGAGAGCACCAATTTTTGAATGGAAACTCCTACCTTGCATCTCATTGATGCAAGGTAGGTTCACGCATCCCAAAAAAGGTGCAAACTCCTATATTTTGACCCTAGACGTGTTGAGCCTCAAAATATAAATATGGAGTTAAGTTTGCACCAAATTTGCATAAAAAAAGATGCAAATTCAGTGCAGAGTATAAATATGGGCCTACATTTTGGGGCTATCATGACAGCTGAAAAGGTGCATTTTTGATTTGCCTATAACTTTAACACTAGTTGAAATTTGGCAGCTGATTAGCATGTTTAGCTGACTGTTGGTATTTTAAAATTTGTTCTGAATTATTAGGAAGACAATTTAAATGGGGGGATCAAAAAAGTGTTGTTTTGCTAATAACTGTGGCATCATTTCACAAATCCATGTGACATTTGGCAGGCACTTACAATGTGTAGTATTCAGTGTGTATGGCACTGTTTGTGCCATATCAGTGAAAGCAAAGTCAAAAAGGGGGCAAACATAGTTTTGTGCACTAATAATGTTGGTGCTCTTTAATGGATCTTCTTGAAATTAGACAGGATGTTAGCCCCGTGCAGGCTCCAGGCAGATCTGAAATGGGGGTAGAGAGAGGTGGGATGGGTGGGATTAGAGTTTGCTGCCCGCCCAAAAATTCAAATAGTTTTTTTGAAAAAAGGACTGCATATGTGAGGGGGTGGGGGAAGCAACCAAGAGGGGGCAGGGAAAAATATAAAGCCTGGTGAGGGCAGGGGCCCATCAGCACACAAGGTAGAGAGCAACACAGGGTCTTAGGGAGAAGTGCATGTGGGAGAGAGAAAAACAGAGCACCAGAGAGTTTGGTGGGTGGAGAAGCACAAGGAAGAGAGAGAACCACACAAGGGAGAGAGCAAAATGGCGGGTGGATATTAGGCAGACAAGAATCACACCAAGGAGAAAGATGGGAATCACAGGCATTCTAATTAATTGCTAAACCAAAAAGAAATAAATAGTACCCTTAAAGTGTGGAGTGGAAGGATACAATCCAACCAAGGAAAACAATCAAAAAGAAGGTAAAGGGGATGATGGTTTTTATTTTACTTGCACAAGTACAAAACTGTGAACAGGACCGGAAGAGGTCAAAATGCGCTGGTTTTGTGTTTGCGCGAGTTGCTTATAAAATACATCACATTAGCTGACATTACCTCTCCACAGAAGGATTCCCCACCCCCCAAACCCTTTCAAAATAATACCTGCTTTACTAACAAATGACTTGTGCTTCCAAGATCTATCTGAGACATCATATTTTCTCCCGGCCTGTAGATGTCGTAACTGCCCTCTCCTTCTACAAGAATCAAGAATATTCTCCCCTTCACACTCAGGTGACCCATTGTCAACACCAACGCAGTACGCGCTCTATTGGCGACAAAAATGCAAAAACCCAGCACTCTCAAAACAACGTAATTTATGCATTGTGCTGATATGTTGTGGTTTAACCTTTTGCATTGCAGAGTTCAATCCTGAAAACTTATTTTTAATATGCTTACAAATACTGTTCCTTTGCAATGTATTGCTGCAGGTTTTCAGAGTGTGTTAGGGTGTGGTCCCTTTCCAGGGCCTTCCAGAGACTTTCCCTGCAACATGCCTGGGTGTGGTTCTGGGCTGGGCCAAGACTCTATAAAAGAGAGCCAGCCCAACTCCCAGTGCTCACTATTCAGAGGTCCCGGTGCAGAGCAGCAGCTTCTTCCTGAGCTCCTGTCCCGGCGGCCTATTTGGATCTTCCAGTCTTCTGCCCTTCATCCTTCATTGGTGATCATTGTTCCAGGCGGTAAGACGGTGGTTGGACTATCCCAACACCGTTATTTAGAATTTTCATATTCTTGGTTTAATTCTTAAATGAGTAACAGATTACTTGCGCGCTACCATTTCTTGACATTTATATGGTAGTTTACAAATAGGCAAGACGCGCAATTTGTTTCATAAAGGTCTGACTTTGTTATTCATTGCGTGCTACCATTTCTTGACATTGGCATGGTGGCTTAAGAATCGGCAAGACGCGCGATTCGTTTTATGGTGTTTAAACATTGTAGTCCATTGCGCGCTACTATTTCTTGACATTTATATGATGTTTTACGAATTGGCAAGACGCGCAACTCGTTTCATGAGGATTTAACTTTGTTGTTTATTGCGCACTACCATTTCTTGACATTTACATGGTGGTTTAAGAATCTGCAAAAGAAGCGCGAATCGTTTCATTGTACTTTGATCTTGTTATTTATTGTGAGCTGTTATTTCTTGACATTTACATCGTGTTTTTTCGAATCGGCAAGACGCGCGATTTGATTAATGATGATTTGACTTTGATATTCATTGCGTGCTACCATTTCTTGGTATTTTACATGGTGACACTCGAATCGGCAAGGCGCACGATTCTCTCCTCGAGTTTAATTAATGTTGCTTATTGTATGCCACTATTCTAAGATATTTATTATATAATATTCGAGTTGACAAGTTATGTAATTTGTTTCCTGAATCCATATTGTGTTATTCATGGTGCACAATCCTTTTATGGTGTTTACTATATATATATATATATATATATACCTGCAATATGCGCAATTTGTGTTGAAACATTTTAAGAGTACACAAAAGGCCAGAGTTTCTAGATGCAATATTGTATGGTCCTAGTATACATTCTCAAAACAGGATTTATATGACTGGTTTAAAATTTAGTCTGAATGTTTTTCTGATTCTCATGTAAAGGAAAGTACTTGAATAAGAAAGTTTTCATTTAATTCATTTTGATTCCCCTACAGGTATCCGGCCATCTTGAAACTTAGTCATTTTAAACTTAACTCTTAGATTGTTCATGTTTTCAGAGTGACTAGGCTTAGAATCATAGTCTAGTATTGATTTCAGGAGATATAATTTTCTTATTGTGTGTTCTAACCTTTTTCTTACTACAGGTCTCCTTCCCAGCTGATCCCTTCCTAATCCCCTCTTCCCCTCTTCCCCTCTTGAACTCTCTCAGTCTCTGTGATTTATCTATCAGAGTCTTGGAGCTGTTCAGTGGTAGACGTGTTGGGAACGTGCACAGACCCCAAGGATCTGGTGACTCTGACAGAATAGTGAGCCCACACATTTTTATCCTCCTGGCTTGTGTATGTTCTCAGCATGGCCACGCTAGACGAGTTAGTCAAGGCTATCACCCAGCTCCAAGCAGAGGTGGTATCATCCAACGAATTGACAACTAGCTTAGCAGAGAGAGTGAGTCAGTTGCAAGATAAGGTAGAGAAGAAGGAACAAAGTCCAACAGGTGTGTCTTGGCCAGGTACTTCTTCTCAAGCATCTGGAAGTAATCCGATTTCCCTAAATGTTCCTTCTGCTATTCCTTTAGCTCCCCCAGAACGTTTCTCAGGTGACACTTTGAAAGCGCAATCTTTCCTGGTTCAAGTGGAACTACACTTCACCTGCAGACCAAATACTTTCCCCGATGCCCAGTCCAAAGTACCTTTCTTGTTATCATATCTGTCTGGGGATGCAGCTACTTGGGCAATTCCCCTTGTGCGTAAAAATAGTCCCTTATTGTACAACTGGAGAAATTTTGTTCGTGAATTTGAGAGAGTTTTTGACCGTAGACCTGTAACACAGTCAGCAGATCGTGAATTATTACATTTACGCCAAGGGAATCAAGACCTAGTGTCGTATTTAGCCAACTTTAACCGGTTGGTTGCCGAGACATCCTGGCCTGAAGAAAAACAAGCGGTCTTGTTTTACAAGGGACTCAAAGAGGAACTAAAAGATATCTTAGCGCAAATAGACCCACAACCTGCAGACTGTCAAGAATTAATAAATCTTGTCTTGAGACTTGATCATCGTTTAGCAGAACG
This sequence comes from Pleurodeles waltl, assembly GCF_031143425.1. Taxonomy (NCBI): domain Eukaryota; kingdom Metazoa; phylum Chordata; class Amphibia; order Caudata; family Salamandridae; genus Pleurodeles; species Pleurodeles waltl. The sequence goes on from NC_090443.1 coordinate 906,665,660, forward strand.
TAAAGGAACGCGCAAAAAGATTGAAAAATATTCATGGCGCGTTTGTGATAACAGAGACTCAAGAACTCCGAAAGAAAGAACGCCGGAACCAATGGAAATTGGAACCATCAGAAGACCTTTGACCAAAGATGAAAAGGAACCTACGCAGAAAAAATGGACAATGTCTTTATTATGGGCGAAAAGGTCATTTTGACAAAGATTGTCCAATCAAACCAAAGAACAAGCAAGGTCCAGTTCAGAAGGTCGCAGCCAAAGCACCAGTCGAGTTGGAAAACTAAAACACCCAAGATGCAGAGAAGGGTTGCTCTTGGGTGTCACCGTGGACTCTTCACAATCTAGACATCTTAAACTGGAAATAAGAGTTCAGGTCAAGAAAAAGATCTATTTCAAGAAGGCTCTAGTCGATTCTGGGGCTACGGGGAACTTTGTTGATGTCCAAGTGGTTCGTGCATGGGGGATCCCATGTATTGAAAAGAAGACCCCAGAAATCATCCAGGCAGTCGATGGAAAACTCTTGACTGGAGGTCCGGTAACTCCTCAGACTATCCCCTTGTCAATGATTTGTGAAGATAAGAATCAAAGAAAGAAACATAAAGAGAAAAATATCCTTGACGTGATCCATGCTCCCCAATATGGGAATATCCTCGGCTTGCCATGGTTAACTCATCACAATCCGGAGATCAATTGGGTAGAACGAAAAATCGTGTTCTCATCTGCGCTATGTAATGAACAATGTCTCCAAAAGATTCAAGTACTAAAAGTTTGCAACTCTTACATAGATACTGCAGCGGAGAAAGAAATTCAGCTGCCCAAACAGTATTCATCTTACAAAGATGTATTTGATGAGAAAGGAGCAGAGACTCCACCTCCTCATAGATCTTATGACTGTCAAATTGATCTAGCCCCAGGTGCGATACTTCCCAACTGTCGTGTATATGCCCTGTCAGAACATGAAAATCAACATTTATGAAAATACCTAGATCAATTTTTGGAGAATGGCTTCATTCGCCCCTCTAAGTCTCCTGCAGCTTCGCCTTTGTTTTTTGTTCCTAAAGCTAATGAAGAACTTCGAACTTGCATCGACTATAGCGGTTTGAACAAAGTCACCATCAAGAATAAATATCCTTTACCCCTAATTCCGGTCTTATTGGAACAAGTAAAGAGAGCAAAAATCTACACGAAGCTTGACCTTCGAGGTGCTTATCATTTGGTCAGAATGAGAGAGGGTGACGAATGGAAAACAGCGTTCAAGACAAGATATGGCATTTTTGAATACACCGTCATGCCTTTTGGTCTGTGTAATGCTCCAGCAGCATTTAAATTTTTCTTGAATGACGTTCTTAGAGAGTACCTCAACATATTTGCCATAGTCTACATCGATGACATTTTGATCTACTCAGACAATGAAAACGAACATGTCCAACATGTCAAGAAAATTCTTGCAGCCCTTCGAAAAAACCATTTATATTGTAAACTAACCAAGTGTGAGTTTCATGTTACCATAGTTGAGTTTTAGGGGTTATTCTTACCCCTCAAGGTATGGTGATGGCAGAAAAGAAAGTAAAAGCCGTATCTGATTGGCCCACCCCAAAGACTGTTCGTGATGTACAATGTTTACTGGGGTTTGCAAATTTTTACCGGAGGTTCATAAATCATTTCTCCCAGACAGTGGCTCCAATCACTAAGCTACTAAGAAAGAAAGAAAAGTTTGTATGGTCCCCAGAAGCTGAGCATGCGTTCTCGACTTTGAAGGAAGCTTTCTCCACTGCCCCAGTCTTGACTCATCCTGATGCGAATCAACCTTTCATAGTGGAAGCTGATGCTTCAGATGTAGCAATAGGAGCTGTCTTATCACAATGAAATAAAGACACTGTTCAACTTCATCCTGTAGCTTATATGTCTCGGAAGTTGAACGAAGCTGAACAGAACTATGTCATTGCTGAAAAAGAGCTTCTGGCGATTCGTGACGCCTTTAAAGAATGGAGACATCATTTGTTGGGTGCCAAATACACTGTCACAGTATATACTGATCATCGTAATCTTCAATTCATGAGCTCTGCCAGACTTTTGACCCCTCGGCAATTACAATGGATGTTTTTTTTTGCCGAATTTGATTTTGTAGTAACCTTCCAGCCTGGTAAAGATAATAGCAAGGCTGACGCCTTGTCCCGTCAAGAGTCTACTACGTTGCCTGCATTTCAAGCCTCCAGAGCTATCATTGCTCCTGACAAGGTTCTATGTATCATAAAAACTGAAGATTTCTTTGAAGAAATGTGCAACTTTTTCACTGTTGAAAAATGGCAAACATGGGCCCAAGCAGATCCCAAAAGGTCAATCAAGCAAGGTTTACCCTTTCATGATGCTTGTTTGTTCGTACCCACTACCAAACTTCGCAAGATAGTGTTTCATTGGTTGCATGTTATACCTACGGCAGGTCACCCAGGTACTCCTAAAACTCTTGAACTGATCCAACGCTATTTTTGGTGGCCTACCCTAACAAAAGATGTAAAAGCAATGGTAAACAACTGTGAAGTTTGTGCTCGCATTAAAACAAGTCATTCAAAACCAAAAGGGTTGTTACATCCACTTCCAACCCCAAGCGTCCATGGGAGCACATTTCTTTAGACTTTATTACCGGTCTGCCAGTGGTTCAACAGCATTCAGTAATTCTGGTGGTAGTAGATAGTCTCACGAAATATGGGCATTTCATCGCCTGTAAAAAATTGCCCACTTCTAGTGAATTGGCAACTATTTTACTGAACAGAGTGGTTCGTTATCATGGACTGCCAAAGGTTGTCCTCTCCGATCGGGGGTCACAATTCTTTTCCGATTTCTGGAAGACATGGTGAAAAACACTCCAAGTGATATCTACGCTATCTACTAGTCACCATCCTCAAACAGATGGTCAAACGGAGAGACTAAATCAGACTTTGAAACAATACCTACGTGCCTACGCTGAAAAGGCACTTCATTCTTGGACATTTATGCTCTGGTTAGCTGAGTTAGCTTACAATAACTCATTCCACACTTCTATTGGCGTTACACCCTTTTTTAGTTTATTTGGCTATCATCCTGACACCTTGCCCATCACAATTCCTCAAGAAAGTTCTCTTACTCCAGCTGTGTCAGAAACCATTCAGCATTTACATCAAACCCAGAAACTGATTCAACAACATTTAGAAAAAGCCAAACAAAAATATAATGGCATTATGACAAGAAACATTGTGAGGGATCGCAATATCAACCAGGTGACAAAGTGTGGCTTTCCACAAAACATATAGGCCCATATTTATACTTCTTTGCAACGCATTTGCGTCATTTTTTGACGCAAAAGCGGCGCAAACTTACAAAATGTCATTGTATTTTGTATGTTTGCGCCACTTTTGCGGCAAAAAGTGACGCAAATGCGGCGCAAAAAAAGTATAGATATGGGGCATAGACTTTAAGAAGAAGCACATGTTTAACCCCAAATTCATAGGTCCTTATACTGTCCTTCAGCAAATCAATCCGGTGACTTATAAACTACAGTTGCCCAGATCCTTACGGATTCATCCAGTGTTCCACACTTCCCTCTTGAAAAAGGCAGTCCAAAAGGTCCACCCTCATCCAGCTCCTGTTCTAGTACAAGGGGAAGAAGAATACGAAGTCAAGAAATGTTGGATTCTAAACTGAGAGGGCGTAATCTATGGTACTTAATCTCATGGAAAGGTTATGGTCCTGAAAGTAACTTATGGGTTTCCGCATCCGATGTTCATGCTCCAGTACTTGTGAGACGCTTTCATCGTCTTAATCCAAGCAAACCAGGCCCTAGAGCGCGTCTGGGAGAGGGGAGTACTGTCAACACCAGAGCAGTACGCACTCTATTGGCGACAAAAATGCAAAAACCCAGCACTCTCAAAACAACGTAATTTATGCATTGTGCTGATATGTTGTGGTTTAACCTTTTGCATTGCAGAGTTCAATCCTGAAAACTTATTTTTTATATGCTTACAAATACTGTTCCTTTGCAATGTATTGCTGCAGGTTTTCAGAGTGTGTTCGGGTGTGGTCCCTTTGCAGGGCCTTCCAGAGACTTTCCCTGCAACATGCCTGGGCGTGGTTCTGGGCTGGGCCAAGACTCTAAAAAAAGAGAGCCAGCCCAACTGCCAGTGCTCACTATTCAGAGGTCCCGGTGCAGAGCAGCAGCTTCTTCCTGAGCTCCTGTCTCGGCAGCCTATTTGGATCTTCCAGTCTTCTGCCCTTCATCCTTCATTGGTGATCATTGTTCCAGGCGGTAAGACGGTGGTTGGACTATCCCGACACCGTTATTTAGAATTTTCATATACTTGGTTTAATTCTTAAATGAGTAACAGATTACTTGCGCGCTACCATTTCTTGACATTTATATATGGTAGTTTACAAATAGGCAAGACGTGCGATTTGTTTCATAAAGGTCTGACTTTGTAATTCATTGCGTGCTACCATTTTTTGACACTGGCATGGTGGCTTAAGAATCGGCAAGACGCGCGATTCGTTTTATGGTGTTTAAACATTGTTGTCCATTGTGCGCTACTATTTCTTGACATTTACATGATGTTTTACGAATTGGCAAGACGCGCAACTCGTTTCATGAGGATTTAACTTTGTTGTTTATTGCGCACTACCATTTCTTGACATTTACATGGTGGCTTAAGAATCGGCAAAAGAAGCGCGATTCGTTTCATTGTACTTTGATCTTGTTATTTATTGTGAGCTGTTATTTCTTGACATTTACATCGTGTTTTACGAACCGGCAAGACGCGCGATTCGATTAATGATGATTTTACTTTGATATTCATTGCGTGCTACCATTTCTTGGTATTTTACATGGTGACACTCGAATCGGCAAGACGCACGATTCTCTCCTCGAGTTTAATTAATTTTGCTTGTTGTATGCCACTATTCTAAGATATTTATTATATAATATTCGAGTTGAGAAGTTATGTGATTTGTTTCCTGAATCCATATTGTGTTATTCATGGTGCACAATCCTTTTATGGTGTTTATATATATATATATATATATATATATATATATATATATATATATATATATCTGCAATATGCGCAATTTGTGTTGAAACATTTTAAGAGTACACAGAAGGCCAGAGTTTCTAGATGCAATATTGTATGGTCCTAGTATACATTCTCAAAACAGGATTCATATGAATGGTTTAAAATTTAGTCAGAATGTTTTCTGATTCTCATGTAAAGGAAAGTACTTGAATAAGAAAGTTTTCATTTAATTCATCTTGATTCCCCTACAGGTATCCGGCCATCATGAAACTTAGTCATTTTAAACTTAACTCTTAGATTGTTCATGTTTTCAGAGTGACTAGGCTTAGAATCATAGTCTAGTATTGATTTCAGGAGATATAATTTTCTTATTGTGTGTTCTAACCTTTTTCTTACTACAGGTCTCCTTCCCAGCTGTTCCCTTCCTAATCCCCTCTTCCCCTCTTGAACTCTCTCAGTCTCTGTGATTTATCTATCAGAGTCTTGGAGCTGTTCAGTGGTGGACGTGTTGGGAACGTGCACAGACCCCGAGGATCTGGTGACTCTGACACCCATGTATTACAAAAGGAAGCAGTTGGCACTTTGTTTGTGTTTGTTGCTCTCTTCCCTAGAACTGTGAACTACTATGTTTATGTGCCATTGTGCTGGTAAATTCAAGAGCAATGCAAAATTCCTGAAAAAACTAGTGAACTTGAAAAGACCCACAAATCGAGGAAGATTATTAGGGAGGGAACCAGGAATAGATAGATTCTGTGAGGATAGCCAGACAAGATTATTCAGTTTGTACTGAAAAGCAGCCTATTTGTATCGATCTGCAAATCTCTTGTAATATGCTTTGGCTCTCTGTAGCGTTTTTATAGCCCTTTGTTGAATCTCTCTTCTGTTGTTCAGAATATGTTGCACAGTACTTACTGAGGATGCAGAAAAATCTTCCGGCCGATATGAGAATGACACCCATATGAGCAAAAGAAAGCAGAGATGGTGAAACTCAGCTTAGGGAAGTCATAGTGACCAATATCTGTGGTGGTCTGCTACGATACAACTGAGCTATTGGTCTAGGACTCTGTTTGACTAGCCTGAAGGTGGTAACTGCTGAAATGAAAATTAATCAAGTCCAACTTCTATCTCAAATGATGATCTGTGATGAAGACGAACAATCTTGTTGAGGAAGACCTGGACAAATTCAAAGGAATTAGGGAGCTTATTAAATGGGGTAAAATGAGTAGTCTTGGTCAGCTAGTCAACTACTATCAGAATTGTAGTGTTTTTTTCTTAAACAAGGAAGCTCAACAATGAAGTCCATTGATATAAGATCCCATTGTTGATTGGGTGTGGGTAAAGGTTGTAATAGGCTACTAGACTTACAGTGAGATGACTTGGATCTGGCACAGTGACAAACGATTTATGTATTATTTCACATCTTGATCCACTCTTTCACAACAGAAATGCCATTTAGGACGTTCTCCAGTCTTGGAGTGTTGTGGCATTAGCAAAACAAGATAATTGTCAGTTCCTTTTTAAGCACATGCAGATGATTTGCGTGACATAAGAAGCCATTATATACTTTCATTTTCAAATAATACTTACTTTTCCACATTCTTGTTGATTTAGAGCACCATGTTGATCTTTGAGTGCTATCAAGAATGGGTAAGCATCCTTTTCTTCAATCTACTGAAGGGCTAATATAGTTGGTGGTTCTACTAGTGTTTTTCCTCTGTCGTGGGTCTAGACACGGCTTGTGCTTTGTTGTGACAAATTCCAGGTCTGTAAGTATTTTCATATAGAATCTAGAGAAGAGAAGAAACCACCATGCACATCAAGGACTGGAGCACCCCATTGCTTTGAGATAATCCAAGATAGTATGGCCCATCCAGACTGTAACTGGATGTTCTGTCCCTTCACATATAGTTGCTAATGTTGAAATACTTCTTTTAATTCCAGCATATCATATATTGATTCATTCTTTTCAGCTAAGTACAGGAAAGGAAGACTGGAGGATGCAGACATCTAGTAGTCAGATGTCATTGTGATAAAGTAGCACCAATGGCACAGGACGTGGCATTGGTGTTAACGATGAAATGGAGTGAATGATCTGGATGCTTAAATATTGAACCAGTTGTGTAAACTGCCTTTAATTTGGATGATGATTTCTCCTGTTCTGGACGCCATGCAAAAGGAACTCTTTCCTTGGTTAACTGAGTGAGTGGGAGGACTTTGGATGACAAATCTTGAATGAGCAACTAATAAAAATTATCAAAAACTAGGACTGTCTGCATCTCCTTGTTAGTTCAAGGAAAAGGCCATTCTTGTAGGGCTTGAACCATATCTGAATCCATTTGTACTCCATGATGATGAGAAAGGTGATTAACAAAACCTCAAATAAGCACTTTTATGCTCTTGCGTATAGAAAGTGGGTTCTCAGTCTCTGCAAGACTTCTTTAACTTGTTGTTGATGTTCCTCTTTCATGCTAGAGATGATAAGAGTAACCTCCACATATATCACAACAAAAGAGAGTGGCAGGTTCTTGGGGATGTCATTAATGAAGTGCGGAAAAGCAGAGGTCAATTTCCATTAGTTACTACTCATAATGACCATAACAGGAGTTGAAAGCTGTCTTACATTCGTCACCTTCCTGGATGCACACTACAGTATATAACCCGACAGATTTAACTTTGTAGAGATCTTGGAATCTTTTAGTTGAGCCAACCATGCTGAAATGAGGGTAGTCGATACCAATTTCAGATGGAAATCGGTTTTATTTCACGATAATCTACACACAAAACATAACAGTCATCCTTGTTTTCGGACAAAGAAAATAGGTGCCCCTGTAGGGGATGTGGACTGCCTAATAAACCCCTTTTTTAGATTATCATCTAGGCATTCTCCAAGCATCTAATCATCTTTAGGACATAGAGGATAAATAATTTCATGCAGTATCTTCATATCAGGGACCAGATCGCAGGTGCTATCATAGGGTTGATGCTGTGGTAATATATTAGACTCTTTCTTGCTAAATACATCCAGAAACTCCTCATAGGAAGCTGTAATCTGCATTGTTTTCTCCAAAGGCTGTGACTCAAAGTACACCAAGTTGTTTTGAATTACAACATTAGCATTGGCTAAGCAGTTATTTGTGCAGTAACCCAACACATCCTCTGCCTGACAGACACGACAACCACCACCAGAGCCAACCTAAACAACTGTATGACAATGGTAGCAGACTGGAAGCGAACCAACTGCCTGAAGCGCTACTCCAACAAGATGGAAGTACTGGTCTTCAGCAATAAGACCTCCGCATAGGACTCCACCTGGTGGCAGTCGGAGATAGGATCAACACACCCCCCAAGAAATCTAGGGATCATCCTAGATGACATGCTTGACATGAAGGCTCAAGTCAAAGCAGTGTGCACCTCCTGCTTCCACAACCTAGGTATGCTGCGAAAGATCTTTAAATGAGTGCGTCAGAAAACCAGACACACATTACCTACAGGTTGAACTACGGCAACACTTTCTATGCCAGAATCTCCAAATAACTCCTACACATTTTCCAGTCCATCTAGAAAACCCCTGCAAGACTCATACTGGACCTCCAATGCCACACCCACATCACACTGCACCTCAGGAAGCTTCACAAGTGCAGCCAATTCAAACTTCTCAGGCACACATACAATGCCATACACAAAACAGAATCAGAATACCTGAGCAACCAAAAACACTTTCACCAACCCATCTACCTGCCTCACTCTCATTCGCACACACTCCCTGCATCCATAAAAGCAAAACTGGAGGTGGGTCATTCTCCTACATTGCACCCAAGATATGGAATATCCTTCCTCAGCACATCAGAGCATCCTGCTCACTTCTTGAGTTCCGCAAGCTAAAGACCTGACTCTTCGTATAAACACTTTGAAGACCACTCATCTACACTCCTGCCCAAGCGCCTGAATACCCTTCCAGGTGATTAATTCCTTATACAAAGCAACAAAACCTAAGGCTGTATAAATTGAAGGGCTTCCCATTGCCACTCAATTAGTGGGTTACATGTTCCTGATTCAATGTTGAAAGCAGGAGCATAATAAAAAAACTACAAATCCTACATATCCATTTAATGTAGCCATGATTACATTTTCTGTTTACCAAACAATGTCATGAAACCCACAAAAGGTCATGGGAGGCAATCACTTGCAGTAGCACCCCATCCCATCATTCCTTTGTTTGCCATGCTATCTCAGTTTGGACCCAGCTAAATGCAAATCAGTCTGGACCCTGCTCCTCATGGGAACAGTCTAGCCCACACTGCCAGGCCAGGTCCTCCTTGAACTGGATCACAAGCAACCCAGAACAGTTCTTTCCCTTTTCATGAGCTCAGCAGTCAGGTACAGATTGGTTAAGGTAAAACAGTGAGCATAAGACCCACCTCTGGGCATACCCATGCCACTTGGGGGTGACACATGAAACACACAAAAGGTGATGGAGGAATGCTTGCAATTTGTCTAACCACTGGCAATCATTTGGGGTAGCATCCCAAACCATTGCTTTTTTGCTCATCATGCCACCTCAGTTTGGATCTAGCCATTTGAAAATCAGTTTTGACCCTTCTTCTCATAGGAACAGTCCAGCGTGGACTGCCAGGCCTCCCTGAACTGGAACACAAGGAACCCAGGACCAGTTTTGGGCTCGTCAGCCTGGTGCACATTCCTGTGACACAGTGAGTACAGTTCTGACATTTTGGCATATGCATGCCACTCACCAAATACCAAATATTGGGGGTCATTCTGACTTTGGCGGGCGGCGGAGGCCGCCCGCCAAAGTAACCCCGTCGGAAGACCGCGACGGTCATTCCGACTTTCCCGCTGGGCCGGCGGGCGACCGCCAGAAGGCCGCCCGCCGGCCCAGCGGGAAAGCCCCTTCAACAATGAAGCCGGCTCCGAATGGAGCCGGCGGAGTTGAAGGGGTGCGACGGGTGCAGTGGCACCCGTCGCGATTTTCAGTGTCTGCAAGGCAGACACTGAAAATCTTTATGGGGCCCTGTTAGGAGGCCCCAGCACTGCCCATGCCAGTGGCATGGGCAGTGCAGGGGCCCCCAGGGGCCCCACGACACCCGTTCCCGCCATCCTGTTCCTGGCGGTAAGAACTGCCAGGAACAGGATGGCGGGAAGGGGGTCGGAATCCCCATGGCGGCGCTGCAAGCAGCGCCGCCATGGAGGATTCCCTTGGGCAGGGGTAAACCGGCGGGAAACCGCCGGTTGCCCTTTTCTGACCGCGGCTTTACCGCCGCGGTCAGTCGGAATGAGGCCCATTGTCTCCAGAAGTCAATTCTTTACCATCAATACTTCTAATAAGTTCCTTTTGTTCTTTTCTCTTTTTTTGGATTCTGTAATCTCTGCAGAAAGGTCTGGTCCATAAAGCATCCTGGGACCCCAGAATCAATAACAGCCAAAACTGAGACTGGACCTGTAGCAGAGGTCAATTTAACTGGCAAATAATAATACTCTTTTATATTCCACACTCTTGTTGTAAATCTGCTTAATGAGGGTTCACCTTTCAAGATCGAACCATAGAGTTACCCAATCGACTGGGACAGTTAAAGAAATGCTCAGGTTTTCCGCAATTCAGATACAGGCCTTCTCTTGTTTTATTTTTTCTCGCACCAGTAAGGTGTGCCTGCAATTGTCCTCCAACCCTTCTGTACACTTAGATTCTACTTCTGAAACCAGAGGTATTCTGAAGCTATTCCCAGTTCCTAATTTGTAAAAGAATAAGGGACTCTTTATGAGTTTGGTGGTCTGGCGAGCTGACCACCAAACTCGGCGGGAGGATGCCACAGCAATAACAGTGGCGTTCCCCCCCCAAGCATCTTACAATGTTCCAGTCGGCTGACCGGTGGGAACATTGTAATACGCCGTTCCTGTCATGCTGACCTGGCGGTGACGGCAGTTCCCTGGCAGGTTCGCCTGCCAGGGTTGTAATGCGGCGGTCAGACCCCCTGGGAATGTGGCGGTCTGACTGCCACCGCGACTGTGCCGATTTCAGAACGCCACTCGTAATGATGCCCTAAGTGCCGAGGTCCAGAGTGCTGCTCTGTGAGCCAAATATGAAGGCTGCATAGTTCTAAATCCACCACATGCCTTTTTTTATCCACTACCAGACACCCTTTCCCCCTTATTTCACTCTTGCATGTGCCTGCTTTCTCCCTTTGTGATGTTTTTTTCCATCTTTCTCTTCTTCAGTCTTTACATTTGGGTGTTTTTCCATCTCTTCCCTTTGTAAATATCTGATGCAGTAAAGTAAATTCTGATCCCCAAAAATGCATGCATGTAACCCAGGCCACCAACCACAGGCTCAAGTTAAACACTGAATATTCCCCTTCTGTTCCAGAGATGTTGTTTATGCTGGGAGTCTATTTGTAATCCTAACTCTATGAGACTGATAGATTGAGTGAGCCAATTTACTGCTATTGAGCAGGCACTTTTCATATCATTCTAATAGCAGGCAGCAGTGTCTGCTTCATTCATCCATCTTGATTCTGAGAATTGTTTGTAAGGAGTAAGGAGCCCATTTACTCGAAGATTTTTTTGAAATGTTACAGAAAATGGAGCAATTAACCAACCAGTGTCTGTTATTATTGATTAAAGAAATTGCCCATGCCAAGAAATCCTTGGCCAAATATTGCAGGATGAAAGTAACCTTGGATTGATCCACCTGACACAGCTGAGGCTGAACCAAGAAATGTAAGTTGCGTTGAGTCAAAAATGCTTAAAAGGCCTTGGGATCGTCAGAAAATCTTTACGGAGTGACTATACCTGAGATAAGAATGGTGGTAGGCACCTCGTGTTTGTTAGACTAGTGGTAGAAATACCTTTATTCCCATTATTTAGGCTTCCTGAGAGACTGGAAATTAGGAACTGCAACAGATTGACCCTGCCAAGAAGGAAAGCCCCTTTTTTAACATGCTGTCTTCATGTCTTCCTGCATTTTACCAATGGCCAGAGCTATAGCCTGTGACATCGGCGCAAAGCCGAAATCTCTAGTCATCTCATATCCTGGGTACTGGTAGTTAGCCTCACTAATGTATTTTGGTGGGTGCATTGACCTCAACCATGGCACCCACAACATATTCTTTTGTTGGAGACTCCAGGGGAAGCTGGCAACAGTGAATGTGCTCCTATCCCATGGGAGAAGCCCTGATTTCTGCTACTGCACTGGGAGCAATACATTGATCCCTGCCCGCGCTCTTGCGGGCAGGGAATTTGATTTCTGAGCCTTTCTGCTCCCACTTCAAGCATGAGCAATCATGTCTGTGGCAACCCCGGGGGATGGGGTCCCCATGGCAATACCTAGGTACGGAATGGGGCCAAATACAGGTCACCATTAGCAATATAATTAAAAAATATATATATTTCACTCAGGCCAAGTGAAAGGGCACTAGGCAGCTAAATTTAGTTCTATTGCTACGGGAAACAGTGGTGCACCATATTTTTGTAGGTACAGCACATCCCTGCATTTAAGAAGTGACGCAGCATGGTGGTGCCAATTTTAGCGCAGCACCATGCCACTTTCTTGTAAATATGCCCCCTATTGTCTTACCAGCGTTAACCCCTTCATGCACACCCCAAGGACCTTTTTAAACACTAATTTCTCAAAAACGGCTGAAAGGATTTACACCAAATAACACTAAGGGGCATATTTATACTCTGTTTGCGCCGGATTTGCGTCGTTTTTTTTTACGCAAATCCGACGCAAAACTAACTCCATATTTATACTTTGGCGTTAGACCCGTCTAGCGCCAAAGATCTTGGAGTTTGTGTCATTTTTTTGCGTGGACACCTTCCTTGCGTTAATGAGATGCAAGGTAGGCGTTCCCGTCTAAAAAATGACTCCGAGGCATGTGCGCCGTATTTACACTCCCGGGCAAAAATGACGCCCGGGAGTGGGCGGGTCAAAAAAAATGACGTCCAGCTGCTTTTGCATCATTTTTTAACGCCTGGTCAGGGCAGGCGTTAAGGGACCTGTGGGCTCGGAAGGAGCACAGAGGTGCCCTCCCATGCCCCCAGGGACACCCCCTGCCACCCTTGCCCACCCCAGGAGGACGCCCATGGATGGAGGGACCCATTCCAGGGAACTGAAGGTAAGTTCAGGTAAGTATATATTTTTTTTTGGGGTGGCATAGGGGGGCCTGATTTGTGCCCCCCTACATGCCACTATGCCCAATGACCATGCCCAGGGGACTTAAGTCCCCTGGGCATGGCCATTGGGCAAGGGGGCATGACTCCTGTCTTTGCTAAGACAGGAGTCATTTAAATGGGGGTTGGGAGTCAAAAAAAATGGCGCTAATCGGGTTGAGGCGAACATTTTGCCTCAGCCTGACTTGCCCCATTTTTTGGCGCCCAAGCTCCATTTTCCCCTACCCCGGCGCTGCCTTGTGTAAGTCATTTTTTTTGACGCACACCAGGCAGCTCCGCCGGCTAACGTCATTCCATAAATAAGGCGCCCGCATGGCGCTTTGGAATGGCGTTAGCCGGCGTTAAATTTTTTGACGCACAACTGCGTTGGCGCAGTTGTGCGCCAAAAAGTATAAATACGGCCCTAAGCATGCTTTTCTGTGTAAAGTTCCATCTTTAACCAAATTTAGTGTAATTCTGTTCAGCTATTTTTTCTTTATTGTAGAACAAAAGTCCCAATGAGAACACTGGGAATCACACTTTTTTAATGCGCCTTCATATTCGTAGCCCCCATTTGACAGACCATTGGGAAACTTTCCATGAAAGCGCCAAATCGGATGAAGTATCTTTTTTAACATTTCGTGCAGGGTTGATAGAGGGTGACAACGTTATTAAAGAAAAAAAATGCCTTGCCCAGGGAAGCTTTGACGTAACTACTGCCACTGTGTAATATTGATTCACGGAAAAAACACAGAATGCACTTATAGTTATGACTTACAAATTAAACCGATTGAAATTCACAATTTATGTTAACGACCATAACCATAACTAGCACAAAACCATAACTCGAACACATAAATGCAGTGCACATGACATCACCCTTAACTTAACAGATGCAATTACAAATGTAAAACATTTTACAGATTAGATTGCATATCACATTACCCGTTCCACTTCGAAAGAAATGCATAGGAATGTAGAATTATTTATTACTTTGAATATGCGTCATTACTTAATTACATTTTGCTTTTTGGGGTTATTTGATTTGTTTTGTTTGGCAGCATTGCAGATGCTTGAAGAGATGGTACCCTGCCCGCTTGCGATGAACATGTTATCATGTTCAAGGGGTCAAAAGGTGAGATTTTCCTTCTAATGCTGCCACAGTATTCAATACTCGAATGCCCATTGCTATGTGATATGCATTCCTTCCTGGTCCAAACTTTAGTTTGTATGCTGCAGCAGAAGCTAAATCAATCAATCTCTCCGGGGAAATGCTGACACAATATGCAAAAAACTACTGAAAGCAGAAGAAAGCTGCATGCAAACAAGCAGTAAATCAGTGCCCATCATGTTGCACTACATTGATCTGATGAAAATGTTAATCCACTTAGGTATATGAATTCCCAAGCACAAAGTCTACCTGCTGGGAGCAGCTTTGAGAATGCTTGCTCCATGAAAAATAATGTCCTTGAAATAGGATTTTGTTATTCATTGCAAAAGTTATAGCAGTCCTGTCACAAAGACTCTACACTTACAAGTAAAATTGATCCACATGGTGCACGTTGCAGTCATTTGACCACACACCACTCTGAAACTGCATTAGGTTAATTATGTAATTTTCTGCTCTTTCAGCAATTCTTTGCGCGATTACCTAAGTGGCAAAATTGTGTTTTTAAAATAGCATTATTTACCTCAGAGGAAGCGAATAATGCCTTTATTGTGGCTTCCAGCTCCCACAGGGTTTTCTGTCCAGCTGCCTTCTGGATGGGAGGATCCACAGAGTACTTGCAAGTTACCCCCCGCACAACCGAAGATAACGTCACTAAATGGTTCCCTTTGTGGAAGCCGGAATCCTTGTAGCTATTTTATATGCCAGGATAAGGCTGATCTTTGCTCCTACACAAGGATTTGCAAGATCCCCACTGGGCTAGTTTTGGGACATTTATTATAATCAGATTTTTTTTGTCTTGGATCAGGGCCTACGTTTTGTCCTCTTTAATACAATGCATCAGATTTTTCAGGTTCACAATGTTGTGGTGAGTTTACATGCAGAACACTTTGGGCAAAAAGTTGTAGACTTACGAGGTGAGTAGGCGTCCACTTGAAGGGCGTTAACATGGGATTTCATTTTTGTGTAGGAGAGATAATACACCTTTCCTAATCCACAGTGGTCATTTTCCAATGGGATTTCACCGTTATCAATTTGACGACCCAAAGCAACTATTATCACAGTAGGGGCATGAGAGAGACAGAATCAATATTTGGCTATCATGATGAGTGGTTCAGGGTTTCGGCCGACATTCATTTAACCCGATGAAATCTGATACCACAGGGGTCGGATTTCATAGGGTATCAGATTTCATCGGGTGTGACAAATAGCGCTCACTATAAGTTTTTCCCCAATAACGGGAATAACATGCGGATTTTGGTTATGACTGCACCAAAATCAGCATTATTTGACCTGCCAAAATTTGGGGAGTGTGGCATTGCCCACCAAACTCATAATTCTAGTATATGCATAATCGAATTACCCAGGCCACTCCTAATAAGGGCCTGAAATTCCCATACTTTCCTTTCCTTCCACATAAACGTTCCAAACTGTACTGCCACTTTGCTGCGCATGAACAGGTGGCAAATTGTCAAACACAATTTGTCCAGCAACCCCTAGATGGTTGAACAGCAAGGCCATTTTTCTAACAGGAGAAAATTCAATAGCATCAATGGCTGTGAGGTAGTTCTCAAAAATCCTCAGCAACTCACTCCATTTATATCTGGCTTGCCACTCCTTTGTAAAAAAAGAAGGCTGACAACTCCTTGATTATATGCCATAGTAAAAATTGAAGGTTTAAAGGAAATAAACTGCACTAAAGTGGTGACAATTATACAAAAGCTGATAAACCTGGCTAAAAAAGAACAAAAACTCCAGCCAAAACGTTAAAACGAAGATTAAAGTCGAGACAGGTAACCTTTCTCTGCAATATAAAAGAATGGCAACTTGATAGCAGCTTGATATGTCCAGCAAACCACTCCATGCCGATTCACAGAGCAAAACGGAAGGAAATCCGATGACCACCGGCATGAGGGAGTGAAGCCACACTTCGAAAAAAGTCAACTTGATGGTAACTGTAACACATTACTAGCGCAAGCTGTATCTAGGCAACAATGGCTCATGGGCTGCAGTAGAGCCGTCTGAAGAAGTCAGCTTGCTGGAAGCCGTGAACTAATTTCCAGTGTGAGCAGTATCTAAGCAACAGGCGTTGCTCATATCCAGGTAACGAGCCGTCCTTAAAAAAAGGAAATCAGTCTCTGAATATCCAACTGGAAGAAAAACAACTAACGTGGTGCTTGCGCGGATAGCCTCCAACAAGTATGTAGACACCCATACATGGCTGCAGGATCCGTTGGGGGGTCTAGCCATGGAAACAAAGGTGCACCCCAATCCTGGTACCAAAAATATGTAGGGAGGGAAGACGAGAGGACTCCAAGGTATCGATCGCCGAAAATAGAACACAGCAGGCGTGATCAATATTAGGCCAGTTTCTTTTAATACCTTTCGTACCTTTGAGTATCAGGCAGACTTTGAAGGAGTTATTGGATAGGTTAGTCCCTGAGGGTATAATCTTCTGAATTGGTGTCTCCTGTTGTTCTCACAAAGAAGAGGTCTGGCGATCTTCGTCTTTGTGTTGATTAGAAATCTCTTAACAGAAATATTTTAGTGGATTGCCATCTCCTTCCCCAAATACAAGAAATGGTGACAAGCATGGGAAATAGTTTTTTTCTGCTATAGACCTACATTCAGCTTACCATCAAATAGCATTAAGTGAAGGTTCCCAACCATTTACTACTTTTGTCACACCGTTTGGTGCATTTAAGAATTGTAGGTTACCATTTGGATTAGCATCTGCTGCTGGTGTTTTACAAAAAATGATGGACGCTTTATTTGGGGAGCTGAATAATGTTCAAGCATTCCAGGATGACATACTAGTTCACACTGAGACAGTTGAAGAACACGTTCAAGCTTTGAAAAGGGTTTTTCTTGTTTTACAGTCTCGTGGCATGGCAGTCAGTTCAGAGAAGTGCAAATTCATGCTGAGTGAAGTGGAATATTTGAGACATCCAATTTCTGGAGATGGCATAAAACCAAAATCTTGTAATTTAGAAGCAATCGAAAATGCTCCAGCTCCCTCTGACAACGATGCGCTACGTTCTTTTTTTGGGGTTGTGTGATTATTATTCTAGATTTGTCCCAGGGTTCACTATGATGGTTCAACCTTTGAGATCTTTGCTTAAAAAAGGCAACAAATTTGTGTGGGACTCTCAAGAAGCTGACACTTTTCAGAATATTAAGGAGGTAGTTTTGTCTGCTCCTCCTCTTAAGCCTTTTGTCTCTTTAGCCAAGTCTTTTATAAATGTTGATGCCAATTCTAAGGGGATCGGTGCTGTGTTTGGATAGTGGGTCAATGGACAGGAAAATACTGTTGATTTAGTGTCAAGATCTCTTACTGATGTAGAGAGTAATTATAGCACAATTGAAAAAGAGGCCTGGGCGTGCATGTGGGCGGGGGAAAAATGTAAGACTTATATTTGGGGTACCAGTTCTGATCGGTACACTGATCACAAACCTTTAGTGTACCTTCTTTGTGTCAATGGTTTGGGTAAAGCATCTGCTCGCTTGGTGCATTTGCTTTCTAAATTGCAGAAGTATAATCTTTGTGTGAACTATGTACAAGGAGGGAAAAATACTCGTATAGACTGTCTTTCACGCAGGCTATTGCCGCATTCTGATGACGATATTGCAGACCTTGTTGTCGGTTTGGTGGATGCTGTTTCACCATGTGATGGCGTTATTACAAAGGATGACTGGAGTTTGGCCATGTCTAAAGATGGAGAGCTGTTGCAGGTTTTACACTTCACTAAAAATGGTTGGCCTTCTGAAACAAATCTCAAAGGTGACTTAAAACCTTTTAATCAAATTGCTCTGGAATTGTCATGTGAGAATGGTATATGTATGAGGGGGCGTTGTTTGTTCCACCTAGTGATCTGAGGTTTAAAATTGTCAAAATTGCACATGAGGGGCATTTAGGCATTTCTGCTACATGCAAAAAGATAAGGAGGTTTATTGGTGGCCCAGTATTGACAAACAGGTAACCAATTTTGTGGACAATTGTTCAGACTGTGTTGTTTCAGATAAACACTGGAAGTGTACTCTATGTAATGTTCCTTTTCCTTACAAAGCTTGGGATAAATTAGCTTTAGATTTTTCGGGGCCATTCCACCAATTGCCAAATTCAAAGAAATATTTAATTGTTTTGGTTGATTACTTTTCTAAATGGATTTATTATTCATTTGTGGAGTTCACTAATTCAGATTCTGTAATTTCATTTCTGGAGAAACTGTTCCTTGTTGAAGGTTCTCCTTCCTTGATTGTTACAGACAATGGGGTATATTTTACATTGAAAAATATGGAACACTTTATGAGAAAATGTAATGTTAAGCATTCTCAAGTAGCTCTATCCAGTCCAGCATCAAATGGTCTGGTAGAAAGGGCCAACTGATTTTTAAAATAGGGAATTCAAACAGCTATTGCTGTCAATGTAGATGTCTCATGTTTCAGACAATTTGGGCTTATCTTACCACACCTCACTCCACTACAGGGTTGCCTCCTTTTACTCTTCTTAGAAGCAGGGAGGCGAGAACCAACTTGATTCCACCTTGGTTGACTCATAATGGAGGGAACAAATCTAAATGTTTAGTGTGGAATTGATTGGAACAAACTGCAAAACAGTGTTTTAGAAAAACAAAGGTTCCAAAAGTGCAATTATGATTTCAGGAATAAGGTTAAAAAAGTTTCAATCAATGCACATGATTATGTTTTAATTAGAAAACCAGAGAGTTATTAAAGGAGAATCAAAGTTCTCTTCACCTGTGAAGGTCATCAAGACTAGTAAGTCTTCTCTTTTGTTGAAAGGAAAGGGATGGTGGAACGGGAACAGTGTAGTGCCTATTTCTGCTTTGCAAGTTGATATTTTCAGAAGAGTATACTCTGACAAGGATGTTAGCATGAACACTGATAACATGATTTCAACTGATACATCTATTGGTGCTAGCGAGAACACTTCCACTGCAATTCCAGAGTTGCAAGACTCATTACAGTCTGATAATGATGAGGGGGTAATCAGTGGTTTTAATACTCAGGAAATGTGTGCTGACAAAAAAATGATGTCGTAGTGCAGCATACTCACAGTAATCGTACATTTAGGCCCTCATTCTGACCTTGGCGGTCTTTTCGCGAGACCGCCGAGTTACCGCCGCGGTGAAGACCGCCGACCGCGGCGGTATGCCGCTGTGCGCATTCCGACCGCTGGGAGCGTTCCGCCGGGAAACCGCCAGCAGCCACACTGGAGGTCGGCGGAAAAGTGGAGACTGGTCAACCTCCACCGCCACGCCAGCAGAACACCGCCCACAGAATTACGACCCACATATCTGTGTGGCGGTCTTCTGTTGGCGGTGTTCTGTTGGCGGTCACCTCCCCATGGCTCCCGTCGCCTCCCGGAGGACCAACGCACAAGGTAAGTCGACCGTCCGTGAGGGGAGGGGGAGTGGGGGTGTTGTGTGATGTGGGCGTGCATGGGGGTGTGCGTGTGAGTGTGTAGAGGGGGTGTGTGAGTGCGTGTATGCGGGCGGGGGGTGCTGCTGTGTCTATGGGTAATGTGTGCTGTTCGGCAGGTGCGCATGTCTGCATGTATGTGTGCGGGTATGTGTCCCCGTTGTGTATGTGTGTGTAGGGGGTGTGTATATGTGCATGTTGGGGGTGTGTGCATGTCGGGGTGCATGTATGTGCATGTCGGGGTGGGGGTGGGGAGGGGGTTTGTACCACCTCTGGGGGGTGGCAGGGGGGTGGAGGGTGTGGGGGGAGGACTCGGGTGGGTAGTGGAGGGTGGGGGAGACCCCTATCAGTGCCAGGGAAGGAATTCCCTGGCCCCGATAGTGCCTACCGCCATGGTTCGCATGGCGGTTCCCGACCGCCAGAAACCGCGGCGGTAGGCAGGGTCATGATACCGTTGGCGGTCTTGGGACGACCGCCGGGCCGGAGTGCGCAAACTCCAGCCCGGCGGTCATGACTGCCGTGGCGGTCGGAGTGGGGAAGTGGCGATCGATCGCGGCGGTGACCGCCGTGGTCAGAATGCCATTTTTCTGACCGCCGGTCTGTTCGCGCTCCGACCGCCGCCTCTCCGCCGACCGCCAAGGTCAGAATGAGGGCCTTAGATTGCCATCAAAAGTTTCAGATTTTGTTTTGAATTAATTTGATCGTAGTTATGGTTTGTTTTAAATTTTGTTGTAAGGAAAGGAGAAGATGTAATACTGTTTTGTTTTTACTTGTGTTGGTTCTTGAGAGGCTGTATGTGGAATCCTCACAGCGTCAGCTCTGTCCAAGGTTCCAGAGCGTCCATGTCGGCAGTTGTTCACGGACGCCAGTCTTGGTTGGCAGCTGAGATTGTCGTGAGTCTTTTGGATTAAAAGAAACTGCCCTAATATTGATCACGCCTGCTTTGTTCTATTTTCGACCATCAATACCTTGGAGTCCTCTTGTCTTCCCTTCCTACAGGGCGTTTTGAGTCATTTGGACTTATGTGTGCATTTACTACTTTTTGGCTATTTATAAAATACGAGTGTAAATTTGCTCCAAAAGTGTAACTCACATTTCTCTGCCATATTGAAGGGGGTGTGGGCTACGTGCTTATGAGTAATTTACACTTTTGAGTACTTTTACTGCCTTTACTGTTTTTGGCTATTAACAAAATCTAAGTGTAAATTTACTTCAAAGGTGTAAATTATACATTTCCACCAAATTGAAGGCCCAGAGAGCTATGCACTTTTGAGTAATTTACACATTTAAGTAAGTTTACCACTTTCTGGCAATTCACAAAATCCAAGTGTAAATCTGCTCCAAAAGTGAATCTTAAACTTTGGTTTTGTGAATATCCAAAAAGTGGTAAGCTTTGTGAATCAGGCACTTGCATTGTAAAAGGAAAGTCTGTGCAAGCTACTTATTTTAGCTCTTGCCTTTTTCTTCTTGGCTGCTTAGTGCTCTTTATTTCCCATTATTATTGTTTAAAAAAAAACATATTTATTGAGTTTCAAATAAGTCTTCAAAACCAAACATCCCTCTGTCCTGCCCTTCCTCTTCCTACACCCCACTCCATCCCAACTAGGTGGACACAAAGGCAATACATTGAAATACATTCGTTCCAGTATCTCACATTGTTCTCCAGTTCATGAGTATCGACCTCACACTACTGATCCGTGCCTCATTACCCAGTCTTTCGATCTAGCTGTTCTCCTAGGACAAATGTCCCCACAGGCTATCCAGTGCAACAGTCCACTGCCACTCCTCATGATCTTAGTCCACATCTTCACACTGCCAACTCTGTGCGCCTCCGATTTTTTCACACTTGTTCGGACAGGCCTGTGCCTTGCTGATTTGTTTTTCTGCTTTCATATACCAGTCCATGTTGTCTTCCCAGTCCTTTACCCTCTGATCCCAGGTACTGCTGCATTTGGGAACACTTCACACCTGGCCACCATTATGGACACATTAATTAATGAATAAATAGGTGTATTTGTCCAACAATTGCTCACCTTCAAAAGCCTAGCATGATTAATTTCAGTGTGAGGTTTAGTGTGGTGTCAATGACCACAGACACCCTGTTCCCCACACCCATCCAGGAGGGCCGCAGCCTAGGACACTCGTGTGTGAAGCAGTGTGACCGGCAGTGAGAACTCCCTTGAGCACCTGTCAGATGGGCATCTATTCACAGCAAAGAGTCATGGCATTGTGAAGTATGCAATATGGAGGATTTTGAGTTGGAGCAATCTAAAATTTGTCCAGATTGCCACCTCCCAAGGATAGCAGCGAACCTCTCCCCTCATCATTTTAGAGTCTGCTAAGATCACCTTCCCACCTGTGTCTAAGGACCTTGAGTGGTGGGGTGCTGTTGGCTTACAGGGGTTTGTACACTGCTGACATGGCGTGACTGTGCATAGCGGCACAGAGCACCCTAAACTCCAGGGGTCTCTCTGTGGTAGTGTAGACATCAAAAACAACACACACAGTTATTTGTGAGGGAATAGGTTTATTTGCCACAGCCTCCAACAGCCTCAGACACAAACTACCACAGAAAGAATCTTCACACATTTATCCTTCGCCCTACATTCCACATTACCAAACACTATAACTTACAGTATGGGATGCATTATGAAGAACACATCACCACAACATCTTCCTCCTTAAATACATAACAAAATACGTAAAAAATAAACACATACACAAATAAATATTTAAGCAACTAAATGTTTCCTTATGGGCCTGTACACCATACATGAGTTTTGAATTACACATTATACATCACAAAATCTTGCTGATTTTGACACAACTCGTTTGCTCCTACATGCTGCTGGGTAATTGACCTTACCCTCACTTGGGCTTGACCAATAAGAGCATGGCTTAAGACTTGGATGCCCATCAGCTGACAGACCATTAGATGAATCCTCTGCATCTAACCCTTCATGGTTGCTCTAACTCAGCTTTACCTTTAATAGTCTGATTTTGTTCCACCATTCACGTTCTTTGGTATGAATAGCATTCCTGAAAACAACACCCACCTTCACTGGAGACCTGTACTTGGAGTTCCCTTTGAGAACATGGGTAGGATCTCCACACATACCCATTCTCCTACTTTAATCTCACTCCTGATTTCCTTAACCTTGTGTCTAGCATCATACCTTTCTTTCATCTTGTCTTGAAATGCTTCTAATCCGTCCCTTATGATCTTGTCTACAAAGTAAACTTGGACAGATTTATGTTGAAATTCCCTCTACTATGTATGACATAATTGGGATGCTGGTACTCGTCCTTTCATAATTTCAAAAGGAAACAAACCAGTGATAGTATTAGGACATGACCGATGAGACCACATCATGCTAACACTGCCTCCATTACTCAATTTTGTTTTGAATAGACAACTGAATGCACTCCACCAAAGTGCAATTAATTGTTTCTAGGAGTCCATTTGCCTGGGTTTAATATAACACTGTGTATTTATGTTTTATCACATTGTTTTCCAAAAACTCCCTAATTTCTTTCAAAATAAATTACACCCAATTGTCAGGTACAATTTCCTTCAGAATGCCTTTCCTCAAAAACACTTTCTTTGTGACTTTTATGACTGCAACGGTGTTGGGTTCTTCCATAAAATCCATTACCCACCATTTGCTGTAGTTGTCTACCACTACAATCTCAAATATACATCTCCGTGGTAGAGCGCTGAAAGAACCAATGAAGTCTATTACAAGCTTTGACCAAGGCCGATCAGGTAAAGCCCAGGGTTGCAAAAGCCTGGACTAAGTTTTTATCCCCTTGTAGCTAGTGGCACATATAACACATGCTTTGACACTCACAGTGACCACTAACAACTGTCCCTAATCTTTCTTTTAGTAATAGTTTGTCCCAGATGCCCTTCATGCTCACACAAAATTATATTTTCCCTTAATCCACTGGGGTGGATGAATTTGTCACCTTGCATTAGCATCCTGTTTCTCCCTACCAACAACTCATCTGCTACTTTGAAGTGAGACTGTATCTTTACAGGCAAAGCTTTCTCCTTAGGCCATTCCTCCTTGCTATATTTTTTACACTCTCTAGTTCTTCTTTGCGAGACATCTCAACAATCCATTCATTCTTGGTAAAAGCCTTATCCTAGCAGGCACCAATTGTTTCTGTCAGGCACGCCTCATCCTCCTCCTCGCATTCATGGATAGCTCTTTGCCACTGACAAGGAAACATGATAAATAATCAGCTCTGGTGTTTTTACCACCCCGAATATATTCAATGTGGAAGTTATATTGCAAATGTTTGGAGATCAACCAGGCTAATCTAGGGGTGTTGTCTTTGATTAGTGTACCTCCAAGTATGTTCACCAGTGGCTCGTGATCAGTCTTTAAGATAAATCTCCTCTCTATAAGAAACATTTAAAATGTTCAATTACCCAGTAACAGGCCACGAGTTCTTTTCTATGAGGAAAATATTTTCAATTTTTTTTTCAAAGACCTTGAAGCAAAACCTAGTCACTTCATCGCCACATTCTCTTTTTTTGAACAACTGTAGCACCCAGCCCATCATTACTTGCATCCACATTAATAATACACTCCCTCATGGGATCAAATGGTACCAATACCCTAGCAGACACAATGTCATTTTTCAGAGTCATAAACTCATCTTGGCACATGTCGCTCCAAATAAATACTTCTTTCTTTTTGAGAAGCTCTCTCAGATTTACAGTTTTTGCCAAAAATGTTTTTATGAACTTAGCAAAGAACTCACATACACCTAAAAAGGATGCAACCTGTTCCTTGTTTTGTGGCCTGGGGCTTTGGTAATAGCTTCTACCACACCACTGTTTATAATTCTCAACTTCTCCAACCTCTTAAATACAACATGCATGAGTGTATCATGACTCTGAAGTTCTTTCCCTGCAAACAGGATGTCATCCTGGAACATCATGAATCCATTGTCTCCCTGTAATACATTTCCCAACATCCATTGGAAAACAGAAGTGGTGTATGCCAATTGTTAGAAATGGGGTCTTTGGTTGACAGTCAGGTTCCCTCACTCTAGTCAGGGTAAAAGAGAATCACCCTCAGCTAACCCCTGCTTACCCCCTTGGCAGAGCAGTAGGCTTAACTTCAGAGTGCTAGGTGTAAAGTATTTGTACCAACACACACAGTAACTTAATGAAAACACTACAAAATGACACAACACCAGTTTAGAAAAATAGGAAATATTTATCTAAACACAACAAGACCAAAACGACCAAAATCCACAATACACAAGTCAAGTTATCAATAAAAATGCAAAAAGAGTCTTTAAGTAATTTTAAACACACACTAACACTGTTAGCGTGAAAAAATACCTTGGATGCATCAAAAATAACCCCACACGGGCGAGTGAGCGTCAAAAAGGGCTTGCGATGCGTTGATTCCACTCACGAGAGGGACCTTGCATAGTTTCTCCTTTCCCCGGGTTGGGGCGCATCATTTCTTCTCTCCGCAGGAGAGCGATGCGTCGATCTGGTCAGCACTCTCGGGTCCGGGCAGGCCTTGCGTTGTTTTTCCAAGCCCAGCGGTATTTGAGTCGGAAATCCAGCCGCACGATGATCCGAAAACCCCGCAGCACAGGTTGTGGTCTCCCAGCCTCCGCCAGCGATGCTGCGCATCATTTCTCCTACTCCGTGCATTGATTCTTCGGTCGTGTTTCCTGCGAGAGTCGTTTCTCTGCTGCAGAGCTGGTGGTGCATCGTTTCTTCAGCCGCAGATCGGAGTCGCGTCAATCTTTTCCCCGCACAGCGCTCTGTGCGTGGATTTTCTTGTCTTTAGGCTGCCAGCTTCTCCTTTCAGGGTCCCAGGAACTGGATGGGCACCACAGGGCAGAGTAGGAGTCTCTCCAGAGACTCCTGGTGCTGGCAGAGAGAAGTCTTTGCTGTCCCTGTGACTTCAAACAACAGGAGGCAAGCTCTAAATCAAGGCCTTGGAGATTTCATCTCAAGATAGAAGGCCCACAAAGTCCAGTCTTTGCCCTCTTACTGTGGCAGAAGCAGCAACTGCAGGATAGCTCCACAAAGCACAGTCACAGGCAGGGCAGCTCTTCTTCCTCAGCTCTTCAGCTCTTCTCCAGGCAGAGGTTCCTCTTTTTTCCAGAAGGGTTTCTAAAGTCTGTGGTTTTGGGTGCCCTTCTTATACCCAATTTCTCCTTAACAGTAGGCCTTATTCAATGTAAAGTCTCTTTTGAATGTGAAATCCTGCCTTGCCCAGGCCAGGCCCAAGACACTCACCAGGGGGTTGGAGACTGCATTGTGTGAGGGCATGCACAGCCCTTTCAGGTGTGAATGACCACTCCTCCCCTCCCTCCTAGCTCAGATTGCTCATCAGGATATGCAGGCTACACTCCAGCTCCCTTTGTGAGGTGCAACCAGCCCAACTGTCAAACTGACCCAGACAGGGAATCCACAAACAGGCAGAGTCACAGAAATGATATAAGCAAGAAAATGCTCACTTTCTAAAAGTGGCATTTTCAAACATACAATCTTAAAATCAACTTTACTAAAAGATGTATTTTTAAATTGTGAGCTCAGAGACCCCAACCGTCACATGTCCATCCACTCCCAAAGGGAATCTACACTTTAATCCGATTTAAAGGTGGTCCCCATGTTAACCTATGGGAGGGACAGGCCTTGCAGCAGTGAAAAACGAATTTAGCAATATTTCACTATCAGGATATATAAAACATATTACTATATGTCCTACCTTAACCATACACTGCACCCTGCCCTTGGGGGTACCTAGGGCTTACCTTAGGGGTGTCTGACATGAAAGAAAAGGGAAAGTTTAGGCCTGGCATTTGGGTTGAATTTACAGTTAAAACTGCACACACAGACACTGCAGTGGCAGGTCTGAGACACTATTACAGAGCTACTTATGTGGGTGGCACAATCAGTGCTGCAGGCCCACTAGTAACATTTGATTTACAGGCCCTGTGAAACTCTAGTGCACTGTACTAGGGACTTACTAATAAATCAAATATGCCAATCATGGATAAGCCAATTACATACACATTTTGTAAAGGCCCACTTGCACTTTAGCACTGGTTAGCAGTGGTAAAGTGCCCAGAGTAACAAAAATAGCAAAATCAGAGTCCAGCACACATCAACAACCTGGGGAACAGAGGCAAAAAGTTAAGGGAGACCACGCCAAGGATGAAAAGTCTAACACCAATCCAAAAGGGATCCTTTTAAACTGAAATGTGCCTGCTGCTGATACAAATGCTGTAAGATGCCTAGAGGACTCATCTAAATCGACTTGATGGTAAACTGATGCCAAGGCGATTTTGCTTAACACTTTGGCGCCTGCAAACATAGTGATAATACCAACTATGCGAGGGAGAAGGTGAGCATCTACCAATATCACCTTGTTTATTCTTCTCAGATCAACACAAAACCTTAACTGACCATTTTAGCTCCTTGATATCACTAAAGGAGATAACAATAATGATGAGTCAGTGGGTACAATTACCCCACCGTTGCACATTGTTTAAGTTTCTCAGCTAAGTGTTCCCGAACACTGAAAGGAACATTTCTTAACTTGTGTTTGACACGGGAGGCCTGTTAACTTTTTCCCTGGCCTTAGCACCATGCCAAATAAACACTGATGGTACTATCCTAATATGTTCAAGCCTTTCTTTGACACATACACTTTTCCAAAGATAACTTTGCCCTTGAATTTCATGTGACACTCACAATATCTTGTGAGCACAATCTTCCTCCCATCATATGTTACTAGGCTTCGGTCTGGCGGAAGCATTTTCCTATCATCCCATGTTTGATGAAATAATTTAGCAGTGACCAGTGCCATGCTTTCTCCTGAATGAATCAGAAGGTTCAACACCACCCTGAACAAATAGTACCACATCCCCTTCTTTGCTTTGTTCATCCTCAGAACTCTCACTTGTCACTCTGGGCCTGATTTAGGTGTTGGCAGAGGGGTTAATCCATCACAATGGTGACGGATATCCCGTCCGCTGAAATCTAAATCCCATTGTATTCAATGGGATTAAGATTTCGGTGGTTGGGATATCTGTCACCATTGTGATGGAGTAACTCCTCCACCAACATCTAAATCAGGCCCTCTGTCAGGTACTGAATTTACCTTGTCTATTACTGATTGACAGACTTTGTCAAAGTGTCCAACCTTCCCATATGCTCTACACTTTACATTCTTGGCAGGACAAGAACGACCATGAGATGCATGATTTGGACAGCCACACCTGAAACATATGTTTTATGGCTGAAAAATCCTTCCTTAACCTTTTTCTTTTTAAGAAACTTTTTATTTGGTCCCTTCTGTTTTGAACTCCAATTCTTGTTTACCACAGCAACCCCATTCAGCTTTTTCTCTGTTAATTCTTTACACAACTTACAAGATACCTCTATTCTTTTGACAATATCTAAGGTTTCTATTAGTGTCAGATTATTCATAGTAAACAACTTTTCATGGATTTTTTTGTCCCAACAACGCACAACTGTCTGATCTCGGATGAGCCGAGAAGTAAAATTCTCAAATTCACACTTTGCTGCAAGCATGCGCAGGACTGCCACATAGCATTCAATTGATTCATCTTGGTGTTGTTCCCCAGTAAAATATATTGGCCCTCATTATGACCCTGCCGGTCGGTGGTAATATGGTGGAAAGTACTGCCAACAGGCTGGCGGTACTTTCCATCCTATTATGACATTGGCGATTTGGCCAAAGTCAAACCGCCAATGTACCACACCAACCGCCACAGCGGTAATGGCTGCCGGGCTGAAGATATCAACCATCAGCCTGGCGGCCGTCACTGTACCGCCTGCGGGATTATGAGCCCGCCTACTGCCATGGTTTCCGTGGCTCCCTTACCGTCAAGAAAACCATGGCGGTAGGGAATACCTTCCCTGTCAGTAATAGAGGTCTTCCTCACCCCCACACCTCTCCCCAGATTGCCCCAGCCCCCCTTCCTCTATAAACCCCCCTACATTCACAACCCCCTTCACACACGCAGACACACCTATTCCCACATTTATCCACGTATCCATACATCCATTCACACACACATCCGCACACACTTTCATACATACACGCAGATATGCATTCACAGAACACAACATACACGCACTCACACATCCATACATGCACACACATTCAACACGGAACACACACCCGCATACATACATGCACAAACATTCACACACGCCCCCACCCCCCCCCCCTGTCGGAGCACCCACATACCTGTGTTTAGGGGGTCCTCCGGCAGGAGACGGGACAGGGTACTGCTGCCATCAGCAGCGTCCGTCAGCAAAACACCATCAGGCTGTATTATGGGTCATAATACGGCTGGTGGCGGTCTACTGGCGTGGTGCTGCTGGTGGCAGTAGCGCCACCTTACCGCCATCGGCCGGCATAGCCACAGCCTGATTTTCACCATCCTTCTGGCGGAAATCCAGCTGTGGTCATAATACAGCGGACAGCTGGTAGCCGCAGCGAAGGTCTTTTGGTGGCCGTCGCTCCAGTGGCAGGCGGGTTTTACCACCAATGACCTAATGAGGGCCATTGTGTCTATTCACAATCAAGCTAGGTTGTACATCAAATTGCTTTTCTAAATCTTCTTAAGCCAAGTGATATTCATCAATATCTTCTTTGTCCTCTACTAACTCACATGGTGGCAAATGTTCATATATTGATTAACCCACAAAACCTAAGTTATGTTCTAGCAAAAATCTCTTCCTCTCAGGAGAATATCTATTGCCCCCAATAGTGCAAAGTTACTTGGTAAATGCTCTGTACCAATTTCTTCATGGGTGGGTCACCTGGCATTTGGAGGAATGGAGGACGGGCATTAACACTGAGTCCTGATACACAGATTCCTAGATCACAGCATTTATGTAAATGCAAATAAGTGAAGACAACAATCATTCAATTATAACAACACTTAAATCTCCCCCCTAACTAAGGATGCGTAACTTAAGCAGTTGAGGTATTGGTCCACCAATTTTCCAAAAGTGAACAAACACAGTAATTTCAGTGAATATTTAGCATGTGTAACACACCACACACCAAATGCTGAGGTATCAAACAGTGTATTCACAGACCATTGCTTGCAGCTTTAACTGCAAGATGCAGTGAGGCTGTTTATCTACATAATGTCACTGTGTGTGTCATAGCTTTATTTTTTTCTTTTGTGCTAATGTGTGTGCATCACAATCCATAACACGCAATTTAATATTTTCCTATGTGCCAATTTGTGCGTGTCATAGTCCACAACACACGATTTATACAGTAGAAACAGTTTTCCTGTTCTTGCACTGGCGTGCGCCACTCCAGAAACAAAGGTAAGAGCCAAAAATGCTGAACTTGTGGCACACCATATGTATATATATATCACACTTGCCAGCATGGTCACAGTATCATGCTTAGCAGTGATGCATAAAAATGAAATGACATAAACCAGAACTACCTATTTCGACTGCTTATGAATCTCAATTTAGGTAATTCTGTAGTGTTCCTATTAATTTGTTTACGCTTGACCTCTGCCACCTGCACTACAGCAAGAGATGCAAGCCAATAAACATCAATTGGGGAAAGTGAAAGGGCTGCTCCCTCCCTCCACTTTCCTTTGTCCTCTTTGTGGAAGCATTGGCAATTGCCATTAGGTAAGATGTCATTATTCAAGATTTTACATTCGGATGCATAGACTTTAAAGCTTCTATATTTGCTGATGACATGCTTGTCTGGCTCCTCACTTCACCGCTTCATTCCTTCTGCTCTAGAACCTGATCAACAACTTTAGTACATTTGTTGGATATAAAAGAAACTCATCACAATTTACACCGATGACTCCTTCTCTAACATTTTTTAAATCTAACTGGTGACAATGTAAATCTGAATTGTGAAAAAATATATATCGTTTTTCATCAGTAAAACCTTCAGATCCCTAATCACAATTAATGCTAAAAGAAACATAGTTCAAATCAGAGAAGGCAGCTCAAGACGTGATGGGTCATCTCTCCCTTACTGGCTGAAGCTCAACACTATTCAAATGTGCATTTACATAAATGGATGTACGTCCTTGATAATCATCTCATTAGTTGTCCTGTAAACTATACCTGCAATTTGACAACTGTGTAAAGGGGCTCTCTTCGGTCAGGCGTGTATCCATTTGGTTGTTAGATTTATAGTTCAATTATCTTTGGGAGGCTTTAGCTATCTGGATCTTAAAATAGAGTGTGAGAATTTGAACAACATCATTGTATTAGGTTACAGGCCAAACAAAGGCACCATAGCATGCTTGGTGGCTAAAAACGGTGGAAGATCATTGGAAACTCAAAAGAATGGGAATACCACACCACTAACTGCAGGCATTCACATACTCACATCTGAGTGCTAGGTTTAAATCTGAGACAACCGTGGCAGACCCCTCAGGGCTCATAGTCTTCACCTGGCAAAGTGCCACTGGTTGCATTGGTTATCCCCTTCTACACACCAATTTGCACTTGTACATCTCTTATGTTTGTTGCATTTTCTCTTTTCAGATCCATTGGTCTTTACAATATCATCACCTAGTTCTTTTTGCTTCACTACCTTGTGTTAGTGTGTTTGCCTCTTGTTGTTTCCATGCTCACTGCTGTGTCTCCAGCAACTTCCTGATACTTACAACTGGATTCCTATTTGACCCAAAGCTAACTACGGCAACAACTGTTGTCAAAACCCCCAGTGCAGTCCCATAATTTAACTGAGACAGCTCTATATGAGAGGAAGCTCCAGTCCAGTTTCTCTCTCTTCCTTTTCCTGTCTCTCTCCAGACACCAATCACTATAAGCATGTCCTTTTCTATGCCCCAATGTAGGTATTCAGGGACTGCAGGAGTTTTCAGAGGTTATACATCCTCAAACCTGACACATTGACACCACCTTATAAAGTATGTGCCACTAAATGGCTTATTATGGAATAGTCATTCATTAGACAAGATTGCCATTTTCATGAACTGGGTAAGACCAAATGCAGATCTTCGTTAAACAAGTAGAGCAGCTGGAATGGTCCATAGATGTATAGCAAACAGTTGTCACGTCACCCTTCTCAACCAAGCAGCTGCAAGTGTTTGGTATAACTAGACTCTCCTGTTTTCATTTTGTATTTGTTGTGAACGCCGGTAGATGTTGGAGTTTTTTCAGTGTTTTTCAATATTTTCAGAAATTGTAAAAATTAGTGGTATTTAGTGTTTATTCTTTTATGCTCTGTGCATTATGATTTATTTCCTTCTTTTTCTCCTTCATTCATATTGTAAATTGCGCATATGTGTTCCGCTCCTCAAATCTTTCTTTGTAACCTGTCAATGAACTTGCACTTTCAAGGGTTAATATTTCGCTCAATCCCTGCTGATCTAATTTCTCTGTACTCAGATCCCTCATTCCAGCAGTCCAGACCCACCCCTTTCAAGGATGTGCGTGGATGGAGATATGTTTGCAACCCATTAAGATTTGATTTTAGCACGCTTATAGTTAAGGGTGGCCTTTTAAAACACCTTCCCGCTGCTCTGTTCCTCAGACAATTAGCCCCTCACCGTTCGCCCCGTGCCCGCTCACCCAGGAGGGTGGGCATCACCTTCGCCTCTGGCACCTCAGGCCCTGCCCCAGTCACCCCTGCTGCCCTCAGTGAGGAGGCCATTGACCTCCTCAGGTCACTCACTGTTGGGCAGTCTACCATTGTGAATGCCATCCAGGGTGTAGAAAGGGAGTTGCAACACGGTAATGCATTCCTGGAGGGCATTCATTCTGGTCAGGCTGCCCTTCAGCGAACCCTGCAATCTCTGGCCTCAGCACTGATGGCAGCAATTGTCCCTGTGTCCAGCCTCCCCCCTCCAACTTCCTCCACCCAGACCCAATGCCCTTTATCCTAGCCCATCCCAAGCACACCTACAGACCAGCATGCAGACAAGTCAACACACCCAAGTAGCTCAAGCAAACATAGGCACCACACACACCACAAGCACTCACACAAGCATCACACCCATACAGACATAGCAACATCCACTGTCTCCACTGTGTCCCCCTCCTCCTCTTCTCCGTCCTCCCTCCCAGTCTCGTCTACACACACACACCTGCATGCACCACATATACAGGCACTAGGACTCGCACCAGGACACCCAGCACCACGCGCCGCTCACCTGCACTCACCACCTCCACTGCCATTTACACGTCCCCTGTGTCCTCTCCCAGTGTGTCTGTGACGCCCCCTCCCAAAGTACCCAAACGCCGGCAATCACTCACCCAACATCCATCCACCTCACGACAGCCTCCAGTACCTGCACCTGCACCCAAAACAGCTAAAGTGACACCTCCTACAACCACCTCCTCTTCCTCCACTCCCAGACCCCCTCCAGCTACCCATCCCAGTGTTCGTCAGAAACTGTCCCTCTGTCAAATTGACCTTTTTGCCCACACCCTCCCCCCTCCAATTCATCAGTCCCGTCGTAGCGCCTCAGCCAAAAAGCCTCCAGGACCAGTGGTGCCTGTTCAAGGTTTTTGGAGTACACCGTCCACCAGGGCAGGCAGTAGGACCCGGGGCCAAGGCACAGGCAGCCCACCCCCTGTAAAGGCTCCGAAATTGGAGAGTGGACGACGGGACAGTGGCAAGACTCCTGGTGGGACAACAAGTGAAATGGGATCGAAGGCGATTGGTGAGTCAGCTGTAACTCCAAAAAAGGTGGGGAAGGTCCAGAGGAAGTCTGCCCAGCCTGTTGTGAGTGTCACGGCGGAGAAGTGCGCCATCATTTCCGGCGGTCCAGACACAACCGCCAGCACCGTCGTCACTGGTCCAGAGACCACCGCCAGAGTCACAGCCCAGGAGGGCTCAAGTATCGTCACTGGTCCAGAGACCACCGCCAGAGTCACAGCCCAGGAGGGCTCAAGTATCATCACTGGTCCAGAGACCACCACCAGAGTCACAGCCCAGGAGGGCTCAAGTATCGTAACTGGTCCAGAGACCACCGCCAGAGTCACAGCCCAGGAGGGCTCAAGTATCATCACTGGTCCAGAGACCACCGCCGGAGTCACAGCCCAGGCGGGGCCAGGATGCCACAGCCCCGCTGGGCAATGATGGAACGTCATGCCACACACCAATGTCCAGTGTGGAAATCGTCATGCCACACACCAATGTCCAGTGTGGAAATCGTCATGCCACACACCAATGTCCAGTGTGGAAATCGTCATGCCACACACCAATGTCCGTATCAGAACCGCCATGTCATAGCACCGCTGAAGAGGGCAAAGACCGCCATGTCAAAGCACCGCTGAACAGTCCTGAAACGCCATGTCATAGCACCGCTGAAGAGGGCAAAGACCGCCATGTCATAGCACCGCTGAAGAAGGCAAAGACCGCCATGTCATAGCACCGCTGAAGAGGGCAAAGACCGCTATGTCAAAGCACCGCTGAACAGTCCTGAAACGCCATGTCATAGCACCGCTGAAGAGGGCAAAGACCGCCATGTCATAGCACCGCTGAAGAGGGCAAAGACCGCCGTGTCAAAGCACAGCTGAACAGTCCTGAAACGCCATGTCATAGCACCGCTGAAGAGGGCAAAGACCGCCATGTCATAGCACCACTGAAGAGGGCAAAGACCGCCATGTCAAAGCACCGCTGAACAGTCCTGAAATGCCATGTGATAGCACAGCTGAAGAGGGCAATGCACCGGGTAGGAATGAATGGCCCAACACATCAGGCATCCTTATCCCATGTGCAGCTGGGACATTGACAGGACACTACCATTCACGGGGAGACTCATCCTGTCTGGGCACCAGTCACCCCCCAGTATCAGTATGGACCTGCATCAACTTGAGAGACTGTGGCTTTGCACTCCCCAGGATGTGACAGTGGGCAACCCACCCACTGTATAGACTTGAGAGACTGTGGCTTTGCACTCCCCAGGATGTGACAGTGGGCAACCCACCCACTGTATAGAGTTGAGAGACTGTGGCTTTGCACTCCCCAGGGTACATCAATGGGCATGGAGCCCCGTCGTGGATCTGGCTTTCCGTTTATGTGGCTGAGGTGCCCCCCCTTCCCTTCCCCCTGAGGTGCCTGTAGTGTTTCTATCTGATGCCCTGGCAGTGTTCTCTCCGATTTTGGTCAGGTATCTATTGTGGGCCTCGCCCACGCATTTTTGGACTGTTTGTGCACGGACATTGTTGTGTACATATCTGCACTACTTCTCGGATTGTATATATGTAAATAAGAGTGATTTTAGTATACATATATTTGTTTATTTTTGTATGACATGTATATTGGCACATTACAAAGTTTGACCGAAATTCGCATTGTCTTTGCATTCTTCCAGGGGAATTGTGGGTTGTTACTGTGATGTTTGTGACTGCATTGGTGTGTATGTTGTAATATGCGAGGGTGGGGGTGTTTGGTGGGTGTCCCCCTAACTTTTGCCTCCCCCCTCCCCGTGTCGTAGGTGCTGTACTCACCGGTATCTTCTGCGCCTACGTCGCTGTTGGTCGTGAAGGAGCAGAAAGACAAGGGCAGGTAGTATATGGAGTTCCGGGTCCATGGAGTCGTCGTTCCTCGTGGGATATGTTAATGTAAGCGTTTTCCCATAGCAAAAGCTGTTTCCGCCGTGTTTTTATCCACGATGAATCCGCTCCGGAAAAGGTGGCGGATTGGCCTGTTGTGATACTGTGGGCAGTACATTGTCTCCCGCCTGTCTGTTGGCGGTGACCGCCGCGCTGCTTGTCTGTACCGCCGTGGCAGGCGAAGTGTTAAAGTGGCTGTCTTTGTTGGCGGTTTCCGCCAGGGTCATAATTCCCTTTTTTTGTCCGGCTGACTGTTTGCGGTATTACCGCATCTTTAACACCATCCGCCATGGTTGTAATGACCCCAATATTCTTCATGCATTAGTTGGTATACAGTGTGCAAGTATTATCATTGAGATTATCAATACATTGTATGTGTTACATACATATAAACAGTGATTTTTGCTCATTCCCCTTACTTAGTAGCATACTATTTAGAGCTCTATGAAGGTAGGGGGCAGGTGGACCTTGTCATCAATCTGTGTTAGCACGCATCTAAAAGAACATCCATAAGAGTGTCAGGGTCTAGGTTCTCCTAGTCGGATGACATTTCAAAGCCTCCTCTTCATGCCCCACTTACTTCATCAAAGGTCTCTTCCCAGCTGTGAACCCTGTGTACCCACTAGAGGTGACCAAAGAGAGAGCAGTGACCTCTTAGTGAATACCAGACCACGTAAACTGGCATGGGGTCCAGCGACACCAGTCTTAATGTAGAACCTCTTGAGGGAGGTCGGATGTTACCCATGTGGACATTTTAGGCTCTGTAGTTTAACAGCAAAAACCAAGACGATTCACCTAGGTTTGAAGAAAATATATTTTTTAGGAAAACATACCAATTGCAATTCCACACAAGTCAATTACCTGATCACTTGGCAATGCAATGCTAGGTACATAGGCCCTCATTACAACCCTGGCGGTCAGTGTTAAAGCAGTGGTAAAACCGCCAACAGGCCGGCGGTAAAATAAATGGGATCACGACTGTGGCGGAAACCGCAACATAGACAGCCACTTTAACACTCCGACTGCCATGGCGGTACAAACAAACAGCGCAGCGGTCACCGCCAACAGACAGGCGGAAGACAATGTACCGCCCACAGTATCATGAGAGGCCAATCCGCCACCTTTTCCGGGGCGGATTCACCACGAACAAAAACATGTCGGAAACAGGATTGGAAGGGAAAACGCTCACCTCTACACACCCCACGAGGAACCAGGACGCCATGGAGCCGGAACTCCAAATTCTACCTACCATTCTCTTCCTGCTCCTCTACCAGGAGCACGAACGCCGGTGGCGACGACCACGGTGAGTACTGCACCTATGACACGGGGGGGAGGGAAAAGAGAGTGACACACACACACAACACACAAAACCCCCACCCCCACCCTCACCCAATACAACACACACACAAATACATGTTGATACATTACATTTACACCCACCAACCCCCTTGTAAGAATGCAAGGACAAAAGGAAATGAGTTGAAAAATTGTAATGAGTAAAAATCCATTAGTCAAAAATATATATACACTATTAACATATATATACACCAAGAATTCAAGTCCATGTACTGCACCTACATAGTCCGTGGACCACTGGGCCCAAAATGCATGGGCGAGGCCCACACAAGATACCCAATCAAAACGGAGAGAACACTGCAGGGGCATCCGATCGAAATAAAACAGGCACCTCAGGGGGAAGGGAAGGGGGAGCACCTCAGCTGGATGAGTGCACGACGCCAGCTCCACAAGGGGGCACCATGCCCATTGATGTATCCTGGGGAGTGCAAATCCACAGTCTCACAAGTCTCTCCAGTGGGTGGGTTGCCCACTGCTTTATCCTGGGGAGTGCAAAGCCACAGTCTCACAAGTCTCTCCAGTGGGTGGTTTGCCCACTGCTTTCTCCTGGGGAGTGCAAAGCCACAGTCTCTCAAGTCTCTCCAGTGGGTGGGTTGCCCACTGCTTTATCCTGGGGAGTGCAAAGCCACAGACTCTCAAGTCTCTCCAGTGGGTGGTTTGCCCACTGCTTTATCCTGGGGAGTGCAAAGCCACAGTCTCTCAAGTCTCTCCAATGGTTGGGTTGCCCACTGCTTTATCCTGGGGAGTGCAAAGCCACAGTCTCTCAAGTGGATAACAGTTCTCCACTGATTCTGGAGGGGGCTTTGTGCCCAGAGTGCTTCATCCTGCCAAGGACAGAGGTAGTGGATGCCTTTCTCCACTGGTTCTGGAGGGGGCTTTGTGCCCAGAGGGCTTCATCCTGCCAGGGATAGAGGTAGTGGATGTGACACTGCACTGACGGTGGGCTTACATGGAAGCTGTCCAGGCCCCTGGAACTGACCACCAGCTTTGTACGACTGACCACTAGGGATGGCAGCCATATCTGCGGTGGTGCCACTGGCACATGATGTGGGGTGGCAGCTGGAGGTGCTTGCGGCGGCCTCAGTAGTGGCAGTGCTTGAGGCGCTCATAGGCGAGGGGTGCTGGTGGGTGGCTCAGTGAGCGTGCTGGTGGCGGCGGTGTCCTGGGCAGCGGGGTCCTGGGCAGCGGTGCTGGTGGCGGCAGTGTCCTGGGAAGCGGTTCTGGTAGCGGCGGTGCCGGTGGTGGTCTTGTCCGCCGTGCAGGTTGGCGGCGATTTCCCTTTCTTTCTCTGCCCCTTCCCCACCTTGGATGCTGGCGCAGCTGTCTTGCCACTCCCAAATGTAGTCCTGGGAGAGCGCTTTGTGGCAGATGTTTTGCCCTTCTCACTCCGGGCTGTGGCCAACTTCTTATGTTTCTGAGGTGGGGGACTGTCCTTGGCCTGGCTCCTTGGCACACTGGCTGCACTGCTGCTTGGCACACTCCAGAAGCCGGTTACTGCTGGCACCACTGTTCCCGGTGATGTGGTGGCTGAGGTGCTGGGTTGGGACCTCCAAAGGCGGGCCCTAGGGGACGGAAGGGGTGGGGGAGGTGAAGGGAGAGGTCAATGTTTGACAGGAAAAGTTTTTTAGACACACTGGGACGGGTAGATGGAGGGGGTTTGGGAGTGGAGGAAGAGGTAGAGATTGAAGGAGGTGTTTGTTTGCTGACTTTGGGTGAAGGCGCATGGGCTGGAGGCTGTCGTGAGGTGGAAGGCTGTTGGGTGGGTGTGTGACTGCATTTGTGTAGTTTGGGAGGTGGGCTCACAGAAACACTGGTAGAAGACACAGGGAATGTGTGAATGGTAGTGGGGGTGGTGAGTGCACGTGAGCGATGTGTGGTGATGGGCGTGCTGGTGATGGACGTAGTGGCTGAAGATGTAGTGCATGCAGGTGTGAATGGAGACGTGACAGGGAGGGAGGAGGGAGACGTGGAGGAGGGGGACAGAGTGGAGGCAGTGGATGTTGGTATGTGTGCAGGGGTATGATGCTTGTGTGAGTGCCTGTGGGATGTGTGGTGCTTATGTTTGCCAGAGCTACCCTTGTGTGTTGAGGTGTGTGCATGCTGGTCTGATGGTGTGCTTGGGATAGGCTGAGGTACTGGGGATTGGGTCTGGGTGGAGGAAGTTGGAGGGGGGAGGCTGGACACATGGACAATGGCTGCCATCAGTGCTGAGGCCAGAGTCTGAAAAGCTTGCTGCTGGACTGCCTGACCAGAATGAATGCCCTCCAGGTATGCATTCGTCTGTTGCAACTGCCTCTCTACACCCTGGATGGCATTCAGAATGGTAGACTGCCCAACAGTGAGGGATCTGAGGAGGTCAATGGCCTCCTCACTGAGGGCAGCAGGGCTGACAGGGGCAGGGGCTGAGGTGCCTGGGGCGAAGGAGATGCCCACCCTCCTGGGTGAGCGGCCACAGGACAAACGGTGAGGGGCTGCTGGGAGGGCAGTGCTGGTAGGGGGGGTGGCGGCTGTACCTGTAGATGCGGTGGGCACAGAGGGGCCCGCCACCGCAAGGGAGCTCCCATCAGAGGAGGAGTCGGTGTCCCTGGTCTCAGCTCCTGTCCCCGCCGTGGAGCTCCCCTCGCCCTCCGTCCCACTGGTGAATTCGGAGTCCGTAGTCTCGCCCTCCAGGGCCATGTGGGATGCAGCTCCTTCCTGCTCTGGTGGCACTGCTCCTCCGCGTGATGATGCTAATGCACACAAGAACAGGGAGACCACAAAAAGGGGGGGAAAGAAAGTAGAAAGACATGTTCAGTGCATGCAATACCGCTACCGTTGGTGGACACTACAGACACAGCAGTCCTCTGCACTACGCCATGCACTTACAGTTCCCTAATTAATCACAGGGCAATTGGGTACAAGGCCTATGCCCGATTGCTGCACACATGGAAGTCACAGGAGTCTGACTAGGGGTAGATGGCTCTTAACACTGGTGGGGTGGGGTGCCACATGGCCTGCCTTACGAAGGGACCTTGCCTTCAAAACTCGCCCTGGCCTAGGGGTACCTACAGCCCACCTCCCCACCCAGACACCTCCAATGCACGATGAATCAGATGAATGTGACTGTACTCACCCCCATGTGGCTGCTGTGATGCCCTCAAGCGCCCATCCAACTCCGGATACGCCACCGCCAGGATCCGGAAAAACAGGGGGGTCATGGTGCGATTGGGATTGCGTTGGGAGGCCATCCCCAGCTGGGCCTCCGCCGTCTTCTTGCTCCAGTGGCGAATGTCCTCCCATCTTTTCTGGCAGTGGGTGCTCCATCTGTGCTGGACCGCCAGGGTCCGGACTTCCTTGGCGATGGCACGCCAAATATCCTTCTTCTGGTGGGCACTGACCAACAGGAATAGTACAGGGGAAAAGGAGAAGATATATCCGTCCGGACCGTCACAGTCATTGGCCCACGTTCCTACCCTTGCCATAATGCACATACACTCACTGTCATTTCATGCATGCCTCATTCCCCCCCATCTCCCATCCACACCACTACAAACAGGCATTGCCCATACAGCATGCTCACAGAGTACTCACCTGTTTGTCTGGAGGACCGTAGAGTAGCGTGTACTGGGGGAGGACCCCATCCACCAGTTTGTCCAACTCCTCCGATGTGAAGGCAGGGGCCCTTTCCCCAGACACTTGAGCCATTGTCGCTTCCAGACTGAGGTCACAGCAGCACTTGCAGTGTAGGTCCTCTCCTGTCGAAGATCAGGTATCAAGTGAGTGAACAGTGAGAAAATGGCGGTCACGTCCGCGGCGGTGCGTACAGTCACCGCCGGCATACATCGTCATTGGCTCCTGGGACCCATAGGGTCCAATGTTAACCAATGCAGGATTGCGCCGCGGTATGACCGCCTATCGCGATGGTGTACAATGCCAGCACTGTTACCTCATATTCCCTTGTCCCACCTTACAGGTCAGGCAGCCACCATTTCAGGGGGCCACATGGCATTAATTGTAAATGCGTCACATAAATCTAGGCCTTGCATACACACTAAGACATGCACATAGCGGATTGACAAATGTGTGCAATAAATATTCTATTTAATACCTCAGTGTTGGCTGACTCTGTGCTCGCTGTTCTCGTCCATAGGGCACGTCCGCTGGGGCAGGTGAGGAGATGCCGGCATCCTCCGGTGTACAGACCGCTGGTGGACCTGTCGACAATGGAAGAGCGACATGTAATTGTCAGCTACAGACTTGATCGTGCCACAATTCTGGAACTGTGTGCCCAGTTGGAGCCAGACCTGATGTCAGCAATCCGCCATCCCACAGGGATCCCACTTCTAGTGCAGGTCCTGTCAGTACTCCATTTCCTGGCAAGTGGGTCTTTTCAAACTACAGTGGCCATAGCATCAGGGATGTCCCAGCCTATGTTCTCCAACGTGTTGTCCAGGGTGTTGTCTGCCCTGCTGAAACACATGCGCAGCTACATCGTTTTCCCTCAGGTGGAGGATTTGCCTACAGTGAAAGGTGACTTCTATGCCCTGGGACATATCCCCAACATCATAGCTGCCATTGATGGGACACATGTGGCCTTGGTACCCCCCCGCAGGAGTGAACAGGTGTACAGAAACCGGAAGAGTTACCATTCCATGAATGTGCAGATAGTGTGTTTTCCGACCAGTACATCTCCCATGTGAACGCCAAGTTTCCTGGCTCAGTGCATGATGCTTACATTCTAAGGAATAGCAGCATCTCTTATGTGATGGGCCAACTCCAGAGGGACTGTGTGTGGCTATTAGGTGAGGACAAGGACCCTATACAGTGTGAATTGTTGTCTGGGTCTGGGGTTGTCCCTAAGGGTTAGTGTGTGTATAACAGTTGTCCCTCGACATTTGCAGGTGACTCTGGCTAACCCAACTTGTCATGGCTACTGACCCCAGTAAGGAATCCCAGGACAAGGGCAGAGGAACGCTACAATGAGCCACATGGGTGAACTAGGAGGGTTATAGAGAGGACCTTCGGCCTCCGCAAAGGCCAGGTTCCGGTGCCTCCATATGACAGGTGGTCCCTATACTACTCACCAAAGAAGGTGTGCCAGATCATTGTGGCCTGCTGGTGCTGCACAACTTGGCTTTGCGACAACAGGTGCCTTTTCTGCAGGAGGATGGTCCAGATGGAGGTGTTGTGGCAGCTGTGGAGCCTGTGGACAATGAAGAAGAGGAGACAGAAGAAGAGGACATAGACCACAGAAACACTGTGATCCATCAATACTTCCAGTGAGACACAGGTAAGAAGACATCACTGCCTCCTACATCTGATACAATTGTTCTACCTCTCATCTGTCTGTCACTTTCACTCAGTGTATGGACCCTGATTTGTCACTTTCTCTTTCGATTTCACAGATGTGGGTCCCACTGTGTGACCTCTGCTATGTAACCTCATGGACTAGAGCTGTGTGACATAGGTATGTTGACAATAGAATGGACATTGCTATTTCCCTCAGTTATTGCAAATACACATTTGTGACTGACTCCAGATTGTTTTGTGATTTAAGGGTATTTATTTAAGTGCTAAATATTGGAGGGGGTTGTAAAATGGTCAGGGGTGATGGTGGAGGAATGTCCATGGCAGAGTCCAGTCTATTAGTCTCACAGGTGCATTGTCCAAAGGGGCATAGGAAGTGGAGCTGGGGCAGTTTAAGGATGGACAGGGTGACAAAGTGGGACAGAAGGATGACAATCAGGGTGGTCTCATTTCTTGGTGGGAGTTTTGGTATTGTTCTCTGTCTTTGTCCTGGATCTCAGGGACCGCTTGCAGGGTGGTTCTCCATCTGCAGGGGGTGGGGTGCTGATGTCGTGGTCCTGTGGCGGCTACTCCTGTCCATTAGCGCCGGCGGAGGTGGTGGGCAGTTCATCGTTCAGGCTAGTGTCAGGGGCCCCTTGTTGTGCCACAGTGTCCCTCCTGGTGTTCACGAGTTCCTTCAGCACCCCTACAATGGTTCCCAGGGTGGTATTGATGGATTTGAGTTCCTCCCTGAACCCCAAATACTGTTCCTCCTGCAGCCGCTGGGTCTCCTGAAACTTGACCAGTACCGTTGCCATTGTCTCCTGGGAATGATGGTAGGCTCCCATGATGTTGGAGAGGGCCTCGTGGAGAGAGGGTTCCCTGGACCTGTCCTCCCTCTGTCGCACAGCAGCCCTCCCAGTTCCCCTGTGTTCCTGGGCCTCTGTCCCCTGAACCGTGTGCCCACTACCACTGCCCCCAGGTCCCTGCTGTTCTTGGGGTGGTGGGTTAGCCTGGGTTCCCTGTAGTGGTGGACACACTGCTGCTTGACGTGTCCTGGGGACAGAGGAATGGGCCCGCTGGGTGGGTGCTGTGCTGGTGTTTCCAGAGGGGAGAGGCTCGGTGGTGGCCTGTGTGAGGGGAACTGACTGTCGAGAGGTCCCAGATTGGCCGGGCTGGTCATCTAGATCCAGTTGGACAGAGCTGCTGTCATCACTGTGGGCCTCTTCTGTGGGTGGAGTGGACATGTCTGGAACCTCCTGTCCGGTGACGATGGGTAGGGGTCCTGCAGGGGTGTAAAGGCATGATTATTGAATCTGTGTGTGTCATGGTGTGCAATGGGTGAGTGACCCTGTACCCCAGTGCTTGCATTCCTGTGGAGGACCTTGTATGCTAATTGTTTAGGGGTCTGTGTGGGTATGTGTAGTGGCCATGCATTGGTGATGGGTGTCCATGCTTTGTTGTTGCATGCAGGGCTGCTTGGTGTTGGGATGTGTGGGTTGTGATAGTGGGACATATGTGAGGAGTTGGAGTGACGGGGGTGAGGGTATGTGATAGCATGCAGGTAGGGTGGGGAATGTAATAGTTAAGATTTGACTTACCAGAGTCCATTCCTCCTGCTACTCCTGTGAGGCCTTCAGGATGCAGTATAGCCAAGACCTGCTCCTCCTATGTTGTTAGTTGTGGGGGAGGAGGTGGGGGTCCGCCGCCAGTCCTCTGAACCGCGATGTGGTGTCTTGAGACCACGGAACGCAAATTCCCCA
The DNA here is from genome assembly GCF_031143425.1 of Pleurodeles waltl. Lineage (NCBI taxonomy): Eukaryota > Metazoa > Chordata > Amphibia > Caudata > Salamandridae > Pleurodeles > Pleurodeles waltl. The sequence continues at coordinate 906,709,454 of NC_090443.1, forward strand.
GTCGGTCGTTCCACCTCTTCCTGATGTCATCCCGTGTTCTTGGGTGCTGTTCCACTGCGTTGACCCTGTCCACGATTCTGCACCATAGCTCCATCTTCCTAGCTATGGTGGTGTGCTGCACCTGTGATCCGAATAGCTGTGGCTCTACCCAGATGATTTCCTCCACCATGACCCTGAGCTCCTCCTCAGAAAACCTGGGGTGTCTTTGCGGTGCCATGGGTTGGTGTGGGTGATGCGTGAGGTGGCGTGTGTTGTGATGAGTGGGGTGATGTTTAGGGGTGTGTGGTGATTTCTGCGTGGATGTGTATGTGTGATGGTGTTGTGTGCCTCTGTATGCTGGTGTTGTCTTTGCTGTGCTGTCTCTCTGGCCTTCATCAAAATTTTTGGTAGTAAGGGTTTGTGGGTGATGTGGGCAGGTGTTTTACATTGTATTGAATGTGTGGGAGTGGTGTGTGTATGTGTATCAGATGTGTGTATGTGGAATTGTCCAATGTGGTTGTGTTTTGTATATGTGTGTGTATTTTGAGCGCGGCGGTGTGTACCGCCAATGGAATACCGCGGTTGAAAGACCGCCACGTGGATTCGTGGGTCGTGATAGTGTGGGCGTATTCCTGTTGGCGTGACGGTGGAGGTTTTGTTATCGCCAGTTTATCACTGACCTTTGGTGTGGCGGACTTGTGTGGGTGTCTAGATTTTGGCGGATTCCGAGCTGTGGGTCGTAATAGCTGTGGTGGAATTCCGCAGCCGTGGTGGTGTGTTGGCGGTCTTCTGCACGGCGGTAAGCGGGATTTACCACCAATGTTGTAATGAGGGCCATAGTCATGACGATGAGAAAGATAAAGATCCGGATTTGCGAACACCCTAGTATCTGAGGTGTGGCCATAGTAAAACAAAAATTTAACAGGCGTTTTTGAAGGTAGGACATACAGTTGAGGACCTCAGATGGGTAGTCATAGAACAACTACAAGAAGAAAATATCAAAAACCCAGAGAAAGCCCTGTATGAGAAAGAACAAACGTGGATCTACCATTTGTCAAATTATGAAACAGCATTAAATAATGAGATCCCATGCATGTCACCGTAGACATAGAATCCTGACTCACTCTTACATATGGAAATTTGAGATTAGATGTCATTCCTGAGGACCCAGCATGAAACACAAGCAAGCCCAAAAATAATCTGGGCTCAACCATCTGGTAGATTGGCACAAAAGCAGTTAGGCTTAATTTAGAGGCAATATGTAATTATTTATGCAGCACCTCAAACAGTAATAAAGTGAAAGCACAACACAAGAATCCCAAACCAATTTAGAAAAATGGAGTACATTTGTTGCGATGATAACAGTGTGACAAAAATCAGATCAGCAGAACTGGACTCATGCAATTTCAAAGTCTTAAGTAAAAGTAGTCCGAAGTGCCAACTGCGGGTATCTCGTTGCACTGGACTGGGACAAAGTCACACATTCAGACCAACTGTGATGTAGTTCATTCAGCCTGCAAGAAGTTTTACCTTCTGAGTTCTGCTGAGGAAAGCACTTTGGGATCAAGATTCACTCCCACAGTGGCCAGCAGAGGGGACGAAGTCAGGTCCAGATTGGTACAGTCAGCTGGGAAGCAGGAACGACCTCCACAACTTGGTATATCCCTGTAGTTCACATAGGAAGTCAGACAACTTACATTTGGAGTTACTTCTGGGTTCTTGGGTTCAGGACAAGCAGGCCCAGTTTACATTCCGACTTCAGAAAGCAGGGCAGTCCTTCTTCTGAGTGGTCTGTTTTCAGGCTCTGTGGATGCCACTTGTATGCCCAGTGACTGCTTAGGAAAGAATTTTAATTGGAGCACACTTCAGAATGTATATGGAAAGTGTGTTCCTTCCCTCAGAGGGAGCCTAGAGGCTGAGGTTGCTGCTTTCTCAATTATTGTTACAGTATAAAGCTCCATGGGCCAGATGTAGCAAAAATAAAAATTGCGACTCGCATTTTGCGAGTTGATGCGAGTCGCAAAATGCGAGTCGCAAATTGGAATGCCAGAAAAAAAAGCGATCCGATTTTGCGACTCGCAGCCGGACTCGCAATGCTGTGTGCGAGTCCGCAGTTTGCGAGGTCGCTGTTTGAGAGTGTGCAAAATCGAACTCGCAATTAGCGAGTGGGTGTCGCAAATTGCGAATACCTTCAAAATTGCTTGCAGATGCAGCAGAACACTCCAGAAAGCATACCAGAACACTCTGGAAACACTTCCTGGCACATGATGATGGCATCACAGCCAGGAAGTTAACAAATACACCTGGGAGGAGGGCTCAACAGTGAGCAGTGTCTCTGCCACTCACAGTAGGTTGCTGAGGAGTGGTAGGCACAGCACCATGGACGCAGCAGGGACCAGCCAGGCTGGCAGGAGGGGCAGGAGATCATAGATAACAGCCAGGACAGATTCATGTGGCACATGGCGTTAATGTGCCACATGACTGGTTGGCATTTTCCTGCCCATGGACAATTTCAACTTGTATATAGTTTCTTCATGACATTAATAAAACAGTTATTTTTGTTCCACTTAACAAATGGTTAATAGGTGAGTATGGTGGGAGTTGACACGTACCGTCCAGAATATTGCGTTGCAATGTGGTCCCGTCTCAGTCTGCCTTGATTAGCTAGACTCCTATCCCCATGATGGCGATGTGGTTGTTCTTGCTCTTCATCATCAGGATCTGGGTCTGCAGGGGTGAGAGGTAGCCCACGTCGGGTGGCTTTGTTGTGGAGGATGGCGCATGCGACCACAATTTTGAAAGCGGTAATGGGGGTGTATTGGAGGGTGCCTCCGCTGCGGTGGAGGCATCGGAATCTTGCCTTCAGGAGTCCGAAGGTGCGCTCTATGAGGTTCCTGGTCCTCTTATGCGCACTGTTGTATTGCCTCTCTGAATCATTGCTGGGTGTTAAAAATGGAGTCATGATCCATGGCCTTAGAGCATATGCACTGTCACCTGTTGGGCACAAAAGTACACTGTTAGTAAGATAGTCGTGCACAGTGACCTGTGTGTATGTCTGCAAGGTGTATGCAGCTCTACCTAGGAGGTATCCGTCTCCAAACTCCCCACGTTCCAGGCGTTGATGTATCCCACTATGTCTAAAAATGTATGAGTCATGGGTACTGCCTGGAAACTTAGCTACGATGTCCGTGATGACATAATGGGCATCACAAACAACCTGTATGTTGAGTGAGTGGGTACACTTTCTGTTGCGGAAAATATGTTCCAGATTAGCGGGGGGCATATTTGAATGTGTGTCCCATCTACACATCCAATGACATGGGGGAAGTGGGCAATGCGGTAAAAGTCCAGCTTCGTGCTGTTAATTTCTGCCTCATTCCTTGGTAAGCATATGAACTGAGACCTGTGCGCTACTAAGGCATCTAGGAATGCCCTGAGGAACCTTGACACTGCACTTTGGGATACCCCACCTGCCACGGCAATGACCCCCTGATAGCTCCCTGAGGCCAAGAGGTGCAGTGCGCATAGTACTTGCACATGCGTAGGGATGGCGCAGCCACGCAGAGTCTTGTGTTCTAGCTGTGGTTTTAGTAAATCTATTAATTCTAGAATGCCAGCGCTGCTAAGGCGGTATTTATCATAGATCTCCTCTTCAGTTTGCTGGAAAAGGGTCTGCCTTGTTCTATATATCTTCTCCTGTCTGTGGCCCCTCCTCCTCCTCTGCTGGGCTGCGTAGACTCTCCTCCTCACTGCTATCAGGTATATGTCCGCCATCTTGAGTGACCCAGATGCCTTCTGGGTCTCCTTTTATACTTTGGTAATGGTTACCACCTGCTCTGAGTTAGTGGTAAATGCGACTTGCAAACTGGGCTTTTTGCGACTAGTCGCAATTTGCGAGTTGCAATTGCATAAGGTTTGCGACTCGCAAATTGCGACTTGCAATTTGCGGGTCGCAAAATGGGGTCGCAACGGATGCGACTCGCAAACGGGTCCCATCGCTTTTTGCGAGTCGGAAATGGGCTTTTTGCATCCCATTTCCGATTTTGCACTGTCGCAAATTGCGAATCGGCCCGTTTGCGAGTCGCAAACGTTTGCTACATCTGGCCCCATGTTCAGAAACATATAGCATCTTGTATGTTACTGGTACCTTGGCCAAGACTTTATCTGATACCCCTTCTCATACATCTTCTGAAGTATTGGAGTCCATCTTCCATGAACTTGAGGCAGGAAACTGCTCCAGCAATAGTGGTAGAATCTGGAATCTTTAATCGGATTTCCATTTCATTCCTGTCCACCAGGAGTGGTAACAACAGGTGCCAGTGAAAAGGGACTGGATGAAACCTTGATAGTCATGTCAATCTGAGCAGATGGTCTTACAAGGAAAATCAAAACTTTTCAAAGTGGATTGAGTTGTCCTCTGTGTATCATGCCTTAACTAGTTCCAGTGCTTTGTGCAGCATCAAAGTATTCTAATACATACAGACAATCTGGTGACTATGTCTTACATAAGACACGGGAGCAGAACCAGATCAACAACCATCAAAATGGTAGCCATTAAGATTGAAATATTGGCAGCATGAATTGTCTCACAGAAGGCTGTTAGTATAAAGGGAAAGACAATCTTACAGAACACGATTTAAGCAGAGTCCTCCGCACCTGCAAATATCTCTCTCTCTGACGGTCTTCAGATCTCTGAGCATGAAATTCGGAGACCCTTTCTAGATCTCTTTACCTTTCCTGAGAACACTCAACTACCCTGTTCCAAGAGCTTGGGAAGTAGATTCCCTCTCTAAACTCTGACCTCTCCAGATCCTTTCTGCCTTTCCTCCTACTCCACTCATCCCTTGTCGTCTTCTGGAAATTCAGGAAAAAGCAGAAAAGATGATAATAGTTCCTTTCTGATTTCATAGGGCTTGGTTTCCCCTTCTGCAATCCATGTCTGTGTTTCTTCTTTGGAGGATTCACCTGTCCCCTTTACCTCTTTCAGCAGCAGAATGACTTCCTCTTCAATGTATGTCACTATCGGTTTGGAGGTTGAAAGTGTTGTGCTTCAGAGCATGCTTATGACAGTTTACTCAGTAGAAGCTATTCAAATATTTAGAGATCCTTCTACGCTGAAGTCCAGTTCTAGACATTGGAAACATTTTCTACACTGGTGTAGTTTGAAATTGTTATATAATTGATTATAATATTTCTTCTATTCTTCAATTTCATTCTGAAAGGTTTGAGATAAATTTAGCAGTTGCCTCTCTTAGTGCTCAGTGGTCAGCAATTAGAGCTTTTTGTGAGCCCTAGGGTACATATGTTCTTACTGAAGACCTTGGTTTCAGACGTGTGGTGAAGGTATTCTATTTCCAGACTATTGGTATGTCCTTCTTTACCTCCTTGGAATTTGTCACTGATTCTGAAATCCCTCCAGGATTTAATACTGTAGTGTCAAACTATTTAAGTTTGAAGAATGCTTTTCTTTGGCACAGACCTTTACTAGGAGACTAGTGAGCTCAGCGCTTTGTTATGTAAACTGCCTTTGCTTAGAGTTTTGGAATATAGTATTGTTTTGAAGTCAGACCCTGCTGACATTCCCAAGGTGAGTTTGATTGCTCACAGGGATTAGAAGATTATGGCCCTCATTATGACATTGGTGGTAAATCCCACTTACCGCCATGCTGACTGCCGCCAACATACCGCTGCGGCGGCAGATATCCGTTCATCATATTACGACACACACACCAATCCATCACCATTCAGCCACAGACACAAGTCCGCCACACCAAAGGTCAGTGATAAACTGGCGGTATCAAAACTCACACCGTTACGCCAACAGAACTACGCCCACCACATTATGACCCACGAATCACCACGGTGGACATTCAATGGCGGTAAACCATTGGCGATACATACCGCCACACTCAAAATACACACACTCAAACAAAACAGCACCACATTGGACAATTCAAACTACACACACATGACATCCATATACACACCACAACCACACCACTACATAACACACCCCCACATTACCCACAACCCCTTACGAATACAAACAATTGGCACGAGACAGACACCACAACCACAGACAATATTAGAGACATACACCACCATCACCTACACACCACCCACGCACCCCACATCACACACCCCAACACATCACCCTACAACCCCTCACCCACACTACTCACACAACAACCATGGCACCACAACAACACCCCAGATTCTCTGAGGAGGAGCTAAGGGTCATGGTGGAGGAAATCATCTGGGTAGAGCCTCAGCTATTTGGGGCATAGGTGCAGATATCTATTGCTAGGAAGATGGAGCTATGGCGGAGGATCGTGGACATGGTCAACGCCGTGGGACAGCACCCCAGAACAAGGGATGACATCAGGAAGAGGTGGAACGACCTACGAGGGAAGGTACTTTCCATTGTAGCAAGACACCAGCTTGCAGTACAGAGGACTGGCGGTGGACCCCCACTGCCTCCCCCACAACCAACAACATGGAAGGAGCAAGTCTTGGCAATCATGCATCCTGAGGGCCTGGCAGGAGTAGCAGGAGAACTGTAAGTCAACTCTATACTACTACTACGCCACACCTGCATGCCATCACATACCCCCACCTTTACCCTCACTCCCATCACTCCACCACCTCCCACACACACCCACCATCACAAACCACTCATCCTAATGCCAAGCCCTGCATGCCATACCAATGCATGGGCACCACTCACAGACCTGCATGAACACCTATCACTAAAGCATGCACACTAGAAAGAATCAGCTAGCCCACTAAATAACAACTCACACAAGGTAAAGCTGCCAGGGCAATAACAGCCATAGAAGGCAACCCACCCATGCACAATATGTCACACACAGAAATAATAACACTGCATTTACATCCCCACAGGCATCCCCCCCAATGTCACTGGAGAAGAGGTGCCAGCAACATCCAGTCCCCCCACTGAAGAGGCCCACAGTGATGACAGCGACTCTGCTCTGCCGGACAGTCGGTTACCCACACCACCACAAAGCCTACCCCTCAGGAAACACCACTACAGCACCCACCCAGCGTGCCCATACCTCTGTCCACAGGACACATCAATCAGCAGTGTGTCCACTACTATAAGGACCAGAGGGCACACCACAAACCCAAGACAATCAGGGACCTGGGGTCAGTGGCAGTGGGCACACAGTTCAGGGGATAGAGGCACCGGACAACAGGGAAGCTAGGAGGACTGCTGTGCGCCGGGGGAGGACAGGCCCAGGGAACCGACTCTCCAAGAGGCACTCACTGAGATCTTGGGAGCATACCAACATTCCCGGGATACGCTGGGCCATATTCTGGACAACGTACAGGCAGCTGCATGAGGTACAGTACCAGGGGATCAGGGAGGACTTGAAGGCCATTAACACCACCCTGATCTCCATTGCAGGGGTGCTGGCAGACATGGCCAACATTATGAGGGAGGCAGTGTCACACCAGCGGCCCCTGCCACTAGCCAGACTACTGATCAGCCCTCCACCTCCGCTGCTGCTAGTGGACAGGAGGCCCGGCCACAGGACCAACAGGCCACCAGCACCCTTCTCCCTGCAGAAAGAGAACTACCTCACAAACGTTTCCTGCGATCCAGGCAGAAGCGGAAGACTATTGCCAAGACCCCCGCCAGGAAATGAGACTCTCCTGATTGTCACCCTTTTGTCCCACTCTGTCACCCTGTCCACCTTGAACTGTCATTGCTCCCCTTCCTATGTCCCCATGGACACTGCACCTGTGCTACAAATAGACTGGAACAATACCCTGAACTTTCCTCCATCATCACCCCAGCCCATTGCACTTCTCTCTTTTCTTCATAGCACATCAATAAACACACTTTGAAAAAATACAAATATGGAGTATGTCAAATGATTTCAGTATGTATTAGTTTAACAAGGTTTAAACATTGCAATTCAACTGTACAGTAATGTTTACATAGGAAAGAACTGTATTTGGCTGCAGTGAACACACCAGGAGCGATAGTGAGGGATCCAACATCTGCAAAAAGAGTTGCCACAAGGTACAGTGAGTGGCCATAGAAGTGGAAAATCACAGCCTGCCAGTTACAATGTGAAACAAAAAACTGACAATGAATTGTGAAGTTACACTGTCTTACAGGTGTTTCATTGGAAGTATTGTATTACTGCAGTTCTGTTGTCCTCATCCTCTGCCTCCTCATCTTCACTGTCTACAGGGTCCACTGCTGCCACACGGCCATCTCCAGCCTCCTCCTCCTGCAGAAAAGGCACATGGTGTCTAACGGCAAGGTTATGCAACATGCAGCCTGCAGCCTGCCAAGATTATCTGGCAGACCTTCTTGGGTGGGTAGCACAGGGATCCACCAGTCAGATGGAGGCACCGAAACCTGGCCTTCGGGAGACCAAATGTACATTCAAATATCCTTCTTGTTCACCCATGTGCCTCATTGTAACGTTCCTCAGTCCTTGTCCTGGGATTCCTCACAGGACAAGGACTGAGGAACGATGATAGGTTGATAGGTTGGGGTAACCTGAGTCACCTGCAACTGTTAGCCACACACTATCCCTTATGGCCCACACTATACCCATACACCAACATCGACTGGGTGGAAACCAGGGCTCACCTATTAGCCACACCCTGTGCTTCTGTAGCTGGGCCATCACATTTGGGATGCTTCTATTCCTCAGTATAAAGGCACCATGCACTGACCCAGGATACTTAGCATTGACATGGGAGATGTACTGGTCCGCCAAACACACCATCTGCACATTCATCGAGTGAAAACTTTTTCGATTTCTGAAGACCTGTTAATTTTGCCGGGGGGTGGACAAATGCAATTTGTGTTCCATCAATCACCCCAATGATGTTGGGGATATGTCCCATTGAATAGAAGTCAGCCTTTACCGTGGGCAAATCCTCCACCTGTGGGAAAACAATATACCTGCACATGTGTTTAATCAGGGCAGACAACACTCTGGTGAGCACTATTGAGAACATTGGCTGTGACATTCCTGTTGCCAAGCCCACTGTCACTTGGAAATAACCAGTTGCCAAGAAATGGAGCCCAGATAGGACTTGCACAAGAGGGGGATCCCAGTGGGGTGACGGATAGCAGATATCAGGTCAGACTCCAATTGGGCACACAGCTCTGTGACCCTGTCAGTCTGTAGGTGAGGATAATGTGCCTGTCCTCCATTGTTGCCAAGTCCACAAGGGGTCTGTACACGGGGGATGTCTCCATCTCCTATTCATCCTCAGTGTTTGCAGTCTAAGGGACAAAAGAGTGAGGAGCCTATCATAAACTGTACATTGTAGCCACTACAGCACAATGCGTGACATACATTTTAAGTGTATTAGTGGCATAAGTCCTGTATGAACAATTGTGATCTGTGATGCAGTTATGATTCATGCACTGCACCCCCCCCCCGAAATGGCGTCCGCCTGTCCTGTATGGAGGAACAGGTGGAAGTGAGGTAATTCCGCTGATGCTGTGCGCCGTTGCGGAAGGCGGTCGGGATCCGCTGTGCAACGCCTCATTGGATAATGTTGTGCCCTATGGTGTACAGGGCCAATGGTGATGTATGCCGGCGGTGACGGTATGCACTGCTGCGGATGTTTCCGCCATTTTCTATTTGTTCACTCACTTGCTACCTGACATTCAACAGGAGAGGGCCTACACTGCATGTGCTGCTGTGACCTGTGTCTGGAACCTACCATGGCCCGTGCGACTGGGGAAAGGGCCCCTGCCTTCACTTCGGAGGAGTTGGAGAGACTAGTGGATGGGGTCCTACCCCAGTACAGACTGCTGTATGGGCCTCCAGATCAACAGGTCAGTACACTGTGAGCACGATGCATAGGGCATGAATGCATGGAGTGCTGTGTGTGAAGGCCTTGTGTAGGGGTGGTTGATGGATGGGCCTTGGGCAGCGTGCAGCATGTATGCTGGGCAATGTCTGTGCTTAAGGGTATGGGAAGGGCTATAGTGTGCCATGAGTGTAACAGCCAGGACGGTCTAATGTGTATATTTCCTCTGCAGGTCAGCGCCCATCAAAAGAAGGGTATATGGCGTGCCATCACCAAGGACGTGTGGACCCTGGGGGTCTCCGGCAGGCAGAGCACCCAGTGTCGGAAACGGTCAGAGGACCTGAGACTCTGGGCATGGAAGACGGCAGAGGCCCAGCTGGGGATGGCCTTCCAACGGGGAAGGGGTGCCTGTCAAATCATGACCCCCCTGATGGCCTGCATACTGGCGGTGGCCTATCTGGAGCTGGATGAGCGCTTGAGGGCATCACAGCAGCCACAAGGGGGCGAGTACAGTGCCCATCATTACTACCTATGCATGGTGGGGTGGTATCCGGGTGGGGGATGTGTGTCTGTGGGTGCCCCTAGGCCAGGCCTGACATTGCAGAGTAGGTTCCATGTTGGGCAGGGATCTGATGTGAAATTCCTCCAACCTAACTAGTAGGTATCCAGTACAGGGCAGGGCTGTGTGGGTCCCAGGTATGCTGCAGTTGTGAGTGTGTCCCACCCATGCCCTGGTGACTAGCATTGTTACTGGTAGTGCATTGCATAGTGCACAGGGCTGTTCCCTGTGTGTGAGGGTGCTGTGTACGCCAACGGTGGTGTTGGTGCAGCCACTGACCCAGTGTATCCTTTGTCTCCTTTCCCCCCTTTTTGTTTTGTCATCCTGTCCTTATGTGCATTAGCATCATCTGGTGGAGGAGCAGAGGCACCGGCGACGGAGGGAGCTGCATCCCACAGGACCCAGGAGGCAGAGTCCATCGACGGTGAAGACACCAGTGGGATGGAGGGCGAGGGGAGCACCATGTCAGAGACAGTTCGGATACGGATACCTCCTCCGATGGAAGTTCCCTGGTGTTGGCAGACACCTCTGTGTCCACCCCAGCTACAGGTACAGCCGCCACCCCTGTACCAGCACCACCTCATCGAGTTTCCTGTGCCCACTCACCCAGGGGGGTGGGCATCTCCTTCACCCCAGGCACCTTAGGCGCTGCCCCAGTTAGCCCTGCTGCCCTGAGTGAGGAGGCTATTGACCTCCTGAGATCCATCTCTTTTGGGCAGTCAACCATTGTGAATGCCATCCATGGGCTGGCAGCCCAAATGCAACAGACCAATACATTTCTGGAGGGCATTCACATTGGCTTGGCGGCCCAACAGAGATCAATCCAGGCTCTGTCCTCCTCTCTGATGGCATCCATTGTCCCTGTTTCCACCCCCCAACTTCCTCTACCGAATCCCATTCTCCTCAACCCCAACCTATCCCAAGCACACAGGCAGACCAGCATGCACACAGGACAACACACAAGAGTGGCAGAGGCAAACACAGGCACCACACTTCATCCCACAGGCACTCACACAAACACTATCCAGATGCAGACATATCAACATCCACTGCCTCCACTGTGGCCCCCTCCTCCTCATACTCCACCTCCATCCCAGTTGCGTCTACACCCACACCTGCATGCACAAACTCCTCATCCACTACCTCCATCACAGTACACCTATCAGAACACACACCTCACTGGCAGTCACCACCCCAACAGCCATGCACACATCCCCTGTGTCCTCTCCCACTGTGTCTGTGCCCCCCCACCCAAGGTACACAAACGCAAGCACTCAGACACCTTACAGATATCCACCTCACCACAGCACCCAGCCCATGCACCTGCACCCAAACACAGCAGACAGACACCTCCTACAACCACTCCCTCTTCCTCCACTCCAAGACCTTCTCCCTCTTCCCACCCCAATGTCCCGAAGAAGCTTTTCCTCTCCACCCTTGACCTCTTCCCTATCCCTCCTCCCCCATTCTTCATGTCTGGCCAGGGTGGATAAAACCCAGGCAAGCACCTCAGCCACCCAGTCCACTGGCCCAGTAGTGTCCACAGCAACTTGTGGTGGGAAAGGATCCCGGACACCAGCCAGCCACACTGAAAGGGTGCCTGCCCCAAGTGCTGCCAGGAGGGGTAAGGAGCCCTCCCCAGCTACGGCCAGGAAGGTAGAGGTGCTACCCCCAGCTGCTGCAAGGAAGGTCAAGGAGCCACCCCCAGCTGCTGCAAGGAAGGGCAAGGAGCCACCCCCCACTGCTGCAAGGAAAGGCAAGAAGCAATCCCCAGCTGCTGCCAGGAACGGCAAGGGGCCTGCACCAGCAGGCAGAAAGGACAAGGGGCTTGGTGCTGGGACTCAGTCGGAGCCCCCACCACCAACCTTGGTGGTGCAGCCGTTGGAGGCTGCAGGGGGTAGGCTGGAGCCTCCACCACCAGCAGCAGCAGCACCACTACCAGCACCACCAGCAGTGGGCAGCCGCCCAAGGCTGCAGGGGATGTGCTGGAGCCTCCCCCCATCACCACCACCAGCAGCAGCACCACCACCAGCAGTGGACAGCTGTCTGAGGCTGCAGGGGATGGGCTGGAGCCTCCCTCCACCACCAGCAGCAGCACCAGTGGGTAGCCATCCGAAGCTGCAGGGGATGGGCTGGAGCCTCCCCCCACCACCAGCGGCAGCATCAGCAGCACCACCACTGAGCAGCCGTCACCGTCGGTGGACAGTCTGTAGTCCTGCGTCCATGGACTGTAGTGCGGCCTGTCCCCTGCAAATCCTGTGGGTATGACACCCACCTGAGAGACTGTGACCTTGCACTCCCCAAGATCTGCATCATGGGGCTCAATCCCCTCTCCAGAACCAGTGGTAAAGACACCCAGTCACCCCATCCTCTCCAGGATGAAAATCACAGGGCACGATGCCCCCTCCTGAACCAGTGGGTATGGCACCCACTCACCCCATCCTCTCCAGGATGAAGATCACAGGGCACGTTGCCCTCTCCAGAACCAGTGGTAAAGACACCCACTCACCCCATCCGCTCCAGGATGAATATCGCAGGGCACAATGCGCTCTCCAGAACCAGTGGTAAAGACACCCACTCACCCCATCCTGTCCAGGATGAAGATCACAGGGCATGTTGCCCCCTCCAGAGCATGTGGGCAAGTCACCCACTTGAGAGACTGGCCTTGCACTCCCCAGGACGAAGCATAGGGCATGTTGCCCCGTCCAGGAAAAGTGCTGTTGTTCCATCTGCCGGCAGAGGTGCCCCCCATTCCCTCTCCCCCTGAGGTGCTTGCCAATTTTTGAACAGATGACCCTGCAGTGTTCTCTCAGTGTTGTTGCAGGAGTCAAGTGGGGCTTTGGACTTTGTAATGTGGCCCTCTGGCCCACTCACACTGAGGACTGGGCAGTGTCCCTTGTTTGTACATATGTATACACTTTTAGTTTGAATTTTAGTATTTCTAGTTTATTTATATCATTAAACTCACTATTTATATTATTAAACTCACTTACATCTATTCCTGTGATCCTTGCATTATTCCTGAGGGGTACGGGTAAATATGATATGTTACTGCATCTGCTTGGGTGTATGGTGTAGGGGGTGGGGTGTTGTGTATTGCGTGTGGGTGTCACTCTCTTTTTCCTCCCCCCTCCCCTGTGTGCTAGGCAGCTGTACTCACCGTGGTCGTCTTTGCCGACGTTGGTGTTCGTGGTGGAGCAGGACGTAGAAAATCATGGGGAAGATCTTCAGGTCGGGCTCCATGGCGGCATGGTTCTTCCTGGAGTCTCCAATGGTGAGTCATTTCCCTTCTGTGCAGTGTTTCCGCCAAGCTTTTGATGTTGTTGGTACCGCCCCGGAAAAGGTGGTGGATTGGCCTGTCATAATACAGTGAGCGGAACATTGGCTTCCGCCTGGCTGTTGGCGGCTACCACCATGGTGGCTGTTGATTCCGCCCAGGCGGTCGGTGTGGTAAAGTGGCTGTTTGTCTGAGCTCTTTCCGCCATGGTCATAATTTGGTGGTATTTACCGCCAGCACTGTTGGCGGTCTTACCAACGCTTTATCACCGACCGCCAGGGCTGTAATGAGGACCTATGTTCTTTGAGTTCTAGCCTTGTTCCTCAAGAGAAGAGGAATTGTTAGATTTACTGGATGTGAAGAGGGCACTGTCAGTCTACTTAGATTGTTCTACATCCTTTAGAAAATCTGATCATTTGTACGATTAGGAGGTACTGGCCAGGATTGGAAAGCTTCAAACATTTATATCAGTGGATGGACTCGTTTGACTGTTAGCATCGCCTATTCTTTATAGGACACCCCTCTTCTCGAGACTCTCCATGGAAGAGCAAACTCACATGGTCAAGCTCCTGGGCTGAGGCACGCTGGCAGAAATCTGCCCAGCAGACAGCCAGGAATCATCTCAAACCCTACAGTATCCAGTAGTTGGACTTGCACAGTTATTCTTTTGGTTACAATGAGTTCTGTTTTCACTTATGTGCTGAATGTGGTTTGTGTCACTAATAAAAAGTGCTTCATAAGCATTGTTAGTCCCTATAGCAGTTAACTAATTATATTTTCAGACTTGGAAGCCAGCGTGGCTTTGGTATTACTGAAAAGTACTTTCTGGGATAAGGTACGTAGGGTTAGAGTTGTCACCCTTCTAAGAAAAACATCCCAGTCATTTGTTTCTATTTTGCTGTTTTGGAACTGTTTGTTTTAGGTGGAAAGTAATTCATGGAAAATTGTCAGGATTCTATTATAACATGGCAATTACCCTTCTGTTAGCTCTAATATTTATTCTGAAACAATTATGAAAGCACTGAAATACTTTTGAAATGACTTATTTATGTGTTTACTGTTTTGGTTTAAGTTTCAGAAGGGAAGAAATACCAGGTTTCTCTGCTTTTCCCAATATTTTTACCGGCCTGGCCATAAAATACAGACCAGAACGGTAAAAAATGGTCAGATAAGGGTGATGCCCTGGTTACTTACGATTAATCTTTGTTATTCGTAGTCCTATTTGTCCCCAACCAATGGCATTAGCATCCATCCACCCTCCATACGGGTCAGCAGAGTGAGCACCTTCACTTTTTGTTCTTTCTCCTGTCCTGAGGTGTAGATCACCTCAAAAGTAAGGATTGTGCATTGGACGAGTGAGATTAAAGATAGTGAATATTACCAGTAAGTAATTGGGGCATTAACATTTTGTTCACAGTGTTACACCAAGATGTTGGATGTTGACGTTGTGCTACAGGTCTTACCTTTTAGCGGCTGATAAGGCAGGAAAGGTGCAATCCCTATACTGATTTTTATGCCCCCAACATTTTAAATGAGAATTTCTATGATTGACACTAGAACCCATTTGGTCCTACAAAATGACAGACAGGAAAGTCCTAAACCTTAAAGGTTTTTTTTTTAGAATTCAGTCATACAGAAATCGATGGAATACTCAAAATCAATTAATCATTACATTACAGTGCGAAGCACAGTTAAGGTACAGGAATAATTTAAAGAACTTGGTAAGTTCCAGGTCAGTAAAGTATCAAATCTAAAATGGGAGAGAAATATGGCATGGCTTCACCTCCAAACGTCGATTGGATAGGTTCTACTACACATGCCAAGGGACACACTTTTATATGGGGAAACATCTTGAACAACTAGGTCTAAACCACTACTTACCTGAACCACTACTGCTAAACAACTAAAAAGTCTCTACAACTAAGTACTGAACAACTACTGTCTAAACAACAATTGTGCCCGAATAACAATTGCCTGAACAACTAATTTTAAGGTAAGATTTTCTTTTTGGTTTTTATGGTTTATTAGTTGTTTAGAATATATAAATATGTAGTAGTTGTTCAGGCAATTGTTATTCAGGCACAATTGTTGTTTAGACAGTAGTTGTTCAGTACTTAGCTGTAGAGACTTTTTAGTTGTTTAGCAGTAGTGGTTTAGGCTATAGTTGTTTAGGACCTAGTTGTTCTGTCACATATTCTTTTATATGGTTGTGAATAAAGGAATTCATACTTTTAGTATGGTTGTACATAGCTCTTATGAACTAAACCTAGCAGAGAGAAACAGTTGCATATAAATACATTTAGAAAATCTCTCGTAATTTTACAACACGGACAACACCTGTGCTGGAACACATTTTGCTACATCATGTGCAGTTCTACTAAGATAGCTCAGAGCAGCCTTGAAGTATTACACATTTTTGTTGGGAGCAGCTTCTGAAGGTCATTGTCCTCAACCATGAAGCACATTCAAACTTTATTCTACTGAGATATTAAATTAACAATCAATCAACATGCTACAGAGAACAATTGTGACAAGATTTAGGGAGTCATTACGACCTCGGCGGTCTTTTCAAAAGACCGCCGAGGCCGCAGGAGACAGAATACCGCCATTGCCGGCGGTATTTCTGTCTCCCTATTATGACATTTCCGCTGGCCCAGCGGAAATGTCACATCAACATTGCAGCCGGCTCGTAATTGAGCCGGCGGCAATGCTGATGTGCAGCGGGTGCAGTAGCACCCGTCGCGCATTTCACTTCCCGAAATTCGGGCAGTGAAATGCGCAACGGGGCTATGCCTGGAGGCCCCTGCACTGCCCATGCCAAGTGCATGGGCAGTGCAGGGTCCCCCAGGGGCACCCCAAGTCCCCTTACCGCTGGCCTTTCCATGGCGGTGTGTACCGCCATGGACAGGCCGGCGGTCGGGGACTCATAATCCCCAGGGCAGCGGTGTATGCACCGGTGCCCTGGGATTATGACCGCCAGGCGGAATCCTGGCGGCAAAGTGGAGGGGCCGGCGGTATGGCCGTGGCTTTTCCGTCACGGTCATAATTGCTGGCAGAACACCGCCAGCCTGTTGGCGGTGTTACCGCCAACATACCGCCGGCCGCCAGGGTCGTAATGACCCCCTTAGTCTGTGGTGTAAACTTTCTATGTTAGACAAAGTTAGGGTTTGATGCAAGGCATTAAAATTCAGAAAACAGCTCTCAGCTGCAGTACAGACACGCAAAGAAACCCATTGCCTTAACTAGTGAACATTGTTTCATCTTTTCAATGTTTTCAATGTGTTTGAAATCGAGCTTGTGCTGACATAACTGAAAGTGTACTGTCTTTCATTTTGAAATGACTCCGCACAACACCATTGTTGTTACATTTGTCCTAACTGTGAGTTGTGAGCTTTCCCAGTCTTTGGGATTCAGATGTACCTAACTAAGGACAACCTAGCTGAGACAGACCACTCACTATATGATGTTACAGTTCATATCACCTGAATTGACTCTGGGAACCTCTCAATCCAATGTAATTGTAAAATCTTCAAACTTATTCTATAGCAAAATGTTTTTTGCCTGTTCGTCATTGGTGTATATCCTGACAACCATGTATTTGTGTAGTAATGTGTGAAATCCTTTGTCTAAAGTCCTATAAATCCAATTTTCCCACTCTTAGAGGGCAAATCTATGCCGGATTGTCTATTGAACTTTCTGAGCCCTTTGTACTTATGATCTGTATTCTTGCTGCTAACCTGATCAATTATATTTCATGCAATTTCTTGCAATTTGCCTAATTATCTTCTACATAAAACCTTGAAACATTTACCCATGGCTGTCATTCGTTTTGAAAATGCAATGCCAAAGTCCTAGTTCATTACTGATTCTTACAATGGGTAGAGAAGGGTCCAATTCGGAGCACCAAAGTCCACTTAGGACTACATCGCTCCTAGTCCAAGCCATTAGCACACACATGGTAAGTCAAGGTGACACAGATTTTTCTGTGTTGACAGATCTGGTAGCAGAGCTGATGGTTCCGATTGGATCTGATCAGCATTAAACAAACCCATTTGGCTGTAGAACCGATTACTGTACCTTCATGTCTCAGGTGGTTTCGCCCAAGATCAAAATTGACCCTACCGATTCTAGTTCCTGAGGATGAGGTAGTCGTAACCCAGTAAAGAACGACATGAGTATCAAAAGGGACCTATGTGCATACAATGGGTGAATGAGAAGTGAACCTCAAAGCTGTGCATGCTGGGACTTGCAGTAGGTGTACTGTGGTGGAATACAGTGGACAGATTTTTAATTTAACCACTATGCTGCACAAGTTCTTGGACTTTGGCGATGGCAGTTATTGTGGTTTTGATGATATTTTTTAGATTTTTGATTTATTACATGTATAAAGTTGAAGAGAGGTACCTCAGTTAGACTTTGTTGAATTGACGGCTAAGGTGAAGGCACTGTGAGGCACTCTCATCTACACCAAGATAGGGACATAACATTTCAATCGTGCAAGTGCGTTAATCAAACTCAGTGACAAGTTAATTCCTTGGTGTACGTGAGTGAGCACACTGAATACAGCAACTCCCACAGGTCGAGAATCTGAGGTTGTGTGAAAGGAAGTATTCTTCTTGGTATTGTAGAGGTTTCTGATTAGGCAAAACAAACAGAACATTAATTGTGGTTAAAGGCGTTCAGGAGAGCTTTGCACTAGTCTGGTGTTTATGTCATTTGGTGCCACGTATGGATTGGCTGATGGACACTGAAGCTGTGCTGCAATTCACCGACTACTGACTGAGGCATGCTGGTACTGGTAGGGCGACTGTGAGCACAATTGTGTAGGGAAAGTGTGAGACTTGGGTAATGAGTGACTGAAAACACCATCAGAATGGGAAATCCCTTTTCAAAACAAGTAAAATATAGAAGGAAGGAAGAAAAATTCCCACCAGAAAGAACTAAAGCTAGGGAAATGGCGGCAAAGAATACATATGCATGTGACTTAGCCAATGGCATGAATTTACGTCCAAGGATAGGAAATTACCATTCCCATTGATCGGAGCTTAGTATGATTCTGCTCAATGGTAATGGGAGTTTTACGATTCTAGTAAGAATCATAAGAATCATAACATTCAAGATGGAGAAAGTATGACATGAGACCTCAGTCTAAACCCACACAGTTTGAGGCCCTGTATCTTTGGTAACAAGTTGCATATAAGAGAAAAAGAAAGGTGTTTGCGTTAAAAATCTATCATAAGGCTTATTCATGGGTGAATGCTCAGGAAGATGACAGGCAAAATAAATGGAAGGAGAAAGTGATTGAGACAATTGGAGCTTACCTGCTAAGACAGGGTGAAAAGATTGAAAGGGAAAAATCTAGTGAGAAAAAGAAACTGAAGGACAAGCCAGAAGTAAAGTGCAAGGACGAAGATAGCTTCATAAATAAGCTGCTTAGATTAAGACTGCCCCCATATAATGCTGCAACCGAACCAAGTGCTACAGCACAAGCAGATGAAACTGACACAAACACTGTGGCCACCCTGGATGTTAACAAGCCCCCATGTTACTCAGAGACAGCTGATCCACCTCCTGTTTAAATCTCGACCCCCGGAGCAATGGGTATTTCGCCCTCATCTCAACCCCAAATATTTCCCCTATTGTGACCACTGTTAACATGTTCCAAAGTTACACCTTGCCAAGCAGCCCTCAGGACTTCATAGTGCTGTCCAGTGTAATAGCGTCAGGCCCAGACTAGGGAGAAGCTTTGACAAACCCTGTCACAGAAGATCACACAACTACTGCAACTCTACCATTCAAACCACATAGTGAGGGACAGACACCACAAAGGTTAAATGTCCCCCTATTGAAGGCTGAATTTGATAAAAATGCTAAGGGTAATGTAGGGATGGACTTCATCACTATGATGAGAGCGAATTACTTTACATGAGCAAAGAAGCAACACAGGTGTATGAGAGACATTTGCAAAGATCGAGAGAGTGGCAGACGAATGTGGGTTTAATTTGACCCAAAGAAAGAAGTTGGAAAATAATTTCAGGATGACGATGGATAATAAGGAGTTGAAGTTGCTGAAGTCAAGAGGGTTAAGAATGCCTGTAAGGGAGTTCATTGAAAACATCGGGGACTGGAGTGAGACTGAAAAGTTCAGGGACTTGTGTTCCAAGAAGGAGATGGTCAAGGCGAAACAGAAAAAGAAAGTCACCAAGGAAGATGAGGGAGAAGTTGCAGGAGAAGTAGCAAAGGAATACCCTTTAAGGCAAGTACAGGTAGGCACATTTGTGCATGTCCTATGGTCACATACTGATCTTTTCCATTTCTACTGATATGTGGATATAGATCAGATAGTTGCCATTTCAAAGGTTTTGTGGGAATACTTAGATGTGTTGTTTGAACTGACGGTCCCAAAGGATCTATGGGCGGAATGTAAGTGAGCAGTGGAATGGCTTATGCAGGAACCCACTAGGGTAGCAGGTATAAATGCACCTTCGAGTTTGGTCAAGACCAAATATGATGCAGTCATTAACCACCTATAGACTAAGGTCCCCCAAAATGAGATGAATTGGCACAAAATCCTTTGAACATCCCAAAAGCCCAAGGAATCTGTACATGAGTACTTTAAAATGCTAAAGTAGGTGTACCAGGGAGCATAGCGGTCCAAATGACCTGCTCAGTGTTAACATGGGAGGATTTCTCACTTTTTCGTGCAAGGACAGCAACCTGAAATTAGCAATCAGATCATAAAAGGTATTCTTTGCTGACACGGTAAACCCATAATTTGATGAAATCCTGCAATATGTAAATTATTGCATTGATATGTTAGAGGCTGCACATAATGTGCTGAAAAAAGGTTCATGATTGCACAAACCTAGTGGGCACAGAATGGAAGTGAAAAGGGACCTAAATTGCCCATTCAAGGACTTGACTTTGACTGCAGTACAGGAATAAATATGCAAGAAGTCTTGATGGCTATTGAGGGGATACCCCAGGAATGGGAAGAGGTTGAAAAAGTGCACCTGGAAAGTGTAAAAGTGCTTTAAAAAAGATCACTAGTTGTCACTTTTGTAACAAGATTGGGCATTGAAAGTGGGAATGTGGCTACAATCCTGATCGACCAATGATCAATGCCCAAGCTCCAAACCTCACGGTGCAGGAAGAACTCCCTCTCCCCCTTTGCCAAGTTCAAAAGTCCTGAAGTTAGGCAAGCCAGAGAATTACCCTGGGCCAATACAGCTGCAGGGAGGAAATCCCCACTTCCAACTGAGCCACAGGGTTCTGCATAACCCATTCGCATCTCAGGTTGCCCCGATACCCATGATGTTTGAGAGCTCCACAGAATTTGACCAGTCTCAATGACGGTTCCTTAGGGGGGAGGAGGAGCACGTACTTGGTGCATTCCTGGAAGTGGATCAGAGTGGGCCATACATAAATAGAGAGGTCAACGGACATCCCATATCCTTCTTGAAAGACAGCAGAGCCACTCACTTAACTGTTAGGGCAATAGAGGTTCCGAACCTACCTCTCTCGGGAAGAGAAGCTCAAGTTGTGGACCAATCGGAAACTTATGAATCAGATCACTGCCCCAGTTCTAGTAAGAATCAGAGACATCAGAGAGCAGCATCAATTTGTTGTGTGTGTGAACTTGCCACGGAGGGATCTCCTCTGCAATCTCAATTGCGTAATCTACTGTACGCAAGACCGAGTCGGGTTAGAGACCCAAGCAGAAAATGCAGAATTTAAGTTACACGCCTTGAAACCTGTAGTCAGGTTGTACCAGGTCATTACTAAAGAAGATCTACCTAACAATTTGAGAGATACAATCAGCGATGATGTGTGGGATTTCAACGCAAAATAAATTAGTTTGATTAAGGGTTCTGAGACCCTAAAGACACCCTTCGGCCTAATGCAGTATTTCCTCAAACACATCCTTGCAACTGCCCTCAGAAGCCATTGCAGGAATAACGCCAGTTGTGAAAAACATGATAGAACAAGACATTTTGAAATAAGTCCTCGGGAGTCCATGTAACTCTCTGATTATGGCTTTCCAAAAAGCAAATAAAAAGTGGAGAATAGTGCAGGATCTCTGTAAAGCTAACCAAATTGTCATTCCATACCATCCTTTGATCCTGCACCCCGCTGTGAGCCAGTTCCAAATCCCCCCAGAATCTGAATGGCTCACGGTCATTGACCTTTGCCAGGCGTTCTTCTCGGTTTCCTTTCATGAAGCGAGACAGTTTCTCTTCACAGTTTGGTTTTAAGAGAAGACTCTCATGTGGTGTTGTGCACCTCGAGAGTATACAGAAAGCCCACCCTATTTCAATCAGATACTTTAAAAAAAAAGTAGCAACTGTGCAACTACTATGTAGCTTCACCCTGATTCAGTATGTCAATGACTTACTCATTGCATCAATGAAGAAAGAAGCTTGTAGGCAAGACACTATTGCTTTGCTCAACCATTAGGCTAAGAATGGGCATAAGGTACCCCCTAATATGTTGCAGTACTGTCAGAAGGACGTCAGATTGACATCAGATTGAGAAGGCAATCAGATGAGTGTCCCATGACCACATTGAAACAGTCATTAAAATTTATTTTTCCGACCACACAGAGGGAAGTACAGATGTTGTTGGGCATGGTTGGCTACTGCTGACAGTGGATCCAAAACTTTTCCCTTGTGTCAAAGCCTCTGTTAAGGCTTATGCACACTGATTTCAATGATGCAGTGCCAAAGGATGATGAAAGCATGGAAGCCTTCCAGGAGCTTAAAAATCTGCTTTGCACGCACTCTAGGAATGCCAGACTACACCAAAGAATCTGTACTCTTTTTCCATGAGCAAGATGGGTGTGCTTTGTCTGTGTTTGCCCAGATGCATGGGGAGGCTAAGGGCCCCATTGGATACTTCTCTGCTACTCTTGACCCCATAGCAACAGCATTACCTGTTTGTATCAAAGCGGTTGCAGCAGTAAGCCTGAAGGAATAGTGATGGGTTATCTACTCATTGCAATGATCCCACAATCAAATGAAATTCTCATACCTCGAACCTGACACAACATTTGTTCAGTAGTTGATTAATCTGCTATGAGAGAATCATTTTGGCTGCTGAAAACATTTCTGTTAGAAGATGTAATACCTTAAACCCTGCTTCTTTGTTACCAATCCTAGAGGGAGACAAAGAGGGAGATTTTGATCGTAACTGTGTGAGTGTTACCGAGTTGTGCACAAAACCAAGACTTGACCTACTGAATGTCACCCTTCCAGAATCCGACCTTACTTGGTTTGTTGATAGGTCTTGTTTGAGAGACTGATGCAGCATTTTGAGAGCTATATATTCTGTGTGCACCTTGATTGGGTTTGTAGAAGCCTCTTACTTGTGACATGTAACATCCAACCAGATGGCAGAATTAATAGCCCTCACTGGAGCCCTCCAAAGGCTTGCAAGTTACCATTTACACTGACAGCCAATATATATTTAGAGTTGTGCATGACTTTGGGCAGTTATGGTCACAGAGAGGATTTATGACTTCTGCCGGCTCACCCATTATGAAAGGGTTGTATGCCTCCAACCTGCTGGAAGCCCTTCAGTTACCAAAAAAAATTGCTGTGGTGAAATGTGTTGCACATAGCAGTGGCAACAACTCTGTCCCAAGAGGCAACCGATATGCAGATGAGATTTCCCGATATTGTGCTCTTGAGTCTAGCACCTTTATTATGGATGAGCTGTGGAATTCTGAGGGAGAAACTGCCTCTAATATGTTGTTTAACACTGTAATGACTTTCAGTGAGCTAAGGGAGTTATAACACACTGCCCAAGAAATTGAAAAGTCCAGGTGGGAAAGGATAGGATTTGTAAAAGACGCTAGTGACATTTGGGTAATGGGAAGCCGGTCCTCCCTAATTCTACGCTACCTGCTATGATAAGACACATGCATGAGACAACACATGTGGGGAGAGACGGGATGATGTCAATTTTTTTTTTAACAACAATTTATTAGTTTTGAATGAGCGCCTCAGAACAAATGCATGCATATCAGGCCTTCACAGGACATTGGTGATGAGTTTCCCGACTCATCTACCTCACCCGCCCATATTCACACCTGCACAATATTCAATCTATGATGTAAACTTTTAAGCAATTTTGGCATAATATGTGCTTTCAATCAATGGCAGAGGGCTTGCTCCAGCACCATGCAATCTGTCTGAAGCAAAATGTAAGCAAAACGATTGTAGTGACCATGAACCAAAAAGGGAAGTCTGATGGCCCCTTCAACCATCTCCAGATTAGTTTGTGGAGATGTCCCAATGTAATCAGCTAATGTACATCCTTGTGAGCATATGCTTATTTTCCTGTTGAGTGTAGAGATGTGACAGTCACCAAACTGCTATTGTGGAAATAATGTGTTTTGGGATGCCAGTTCATCTTGAATCAGACCAAGGAAGTCACTTAAACAAATGAGTTAATGCAGTTGCTATGCAAAGCTTTAGGCATAGATCAGAGAATCCATTGCAGTTACAGACCAGAAGCCTCAGGAATCATAGCATGACTGAATGGAACTATCGAGGCAAAACCGGCCAAAGCTTGCATGTCCACATCTCTCAAATGGCCGGGATGCACTGCCTCTGGTATTGATGGGCATTCAATGCATGCCCTGTAGATTGACAGGATTGTTCCCTTACAATGTATTGATGGAAGAATCCCTGTTGTTGCAGCTGCTGCCCTTGTGAATATCACAGATGATCTAGAGTATAGGATGAATTTTTAATCCCTGTGACTAACTCGAGCACTACTATCCAAAGCATTCATGATTTAGCATGCAAAGTTAAAAAAGATGAGAGTGTCTTTGTAGATGAACTAAATGAAAGGATACGGCAAGGCAAACAGAAGGGGCGCAAGAAAGTTAACTCAGAATATATTATTGGAAAAGGGAAAGGAAATTTTGAAGGAGCCACATATTGAAGACTAAGCACTGGTGTTGCCAAGTAGGCATATTTCTGCATGATAAGGAAATGCAAGGGGAATGAGACCTTCAAGATAGTGGGTTTGAGTGAATGCAAGCATAGTTATCTAGTGATGGGTAGAACCTTTGCCGAATTAGAGGTAAGCATCAAGGGTATCTATTATGTATGTAGTAAATCAGCTTATTTCTAGTTACTACATAGTTGTGTATGTAGTTGTTATTTAGCTTTAATCTGTCCCAGAATCTATCACACTAATGAGTTAGATGCACCCCTTGATTGTTACATAAAATGGGATAAATAAAACTTTAAACAGATCCTTGGTGATATCTTTGGAGCATTCATATCCTCAATAGGAGTTGTTTTAAATTCGGTTAAGATTAGAAAACTGTCAACTTTAGTAGATGGACTCACCACTAATGCCACAGGTGCTTTAACAGTTATTAATAAGGAATTGTTTGCTACGAGGGCTATGATCATGCAGATTCATCTTGAGTTAAAATTGCTGCTTGCGAAGGAAGGCGGAGTCTGTAAGGTAACCATGCAAAGGAATGTTGTACATACGTTCCAAAAATAGCTAACCAGCTTAATAGCTATATCACTAACATTACAAATATAACAGATTAATTAATTGAATTGGAAGAGGCAGGTGCTTGTGAAGAATTTGGATCTATTGGAAAGGCAGTATGGAGTAATACTGAAATTGCTTTTAACTCCTCCCTTGATTTTACTAAAGGGTGTTGCATATGTGCTCTTTTCCTAAAACTCTGCAAGGGAATTTCATAAAACAGTGGAGTGAATTGTGGTTTTAACAAGCTGTCAGCAATGACAGGAAGAAAGGAGAAGAGAATTGATGAAAAGGTTCAAGAGATGCAAAGTGAACTCCTTGATACTATGAAAGGTTTAGGGAAATCAAAAGAAAAGAACCCCAATCTGATGAAAGATGTCTTGTCATACAAATGTAGATGTGATGATTTAGAAATCAACAGAGGGTGGGTTGTGAATGTTTTTTTACATCTTCTATGTTTTCAATGTGTTTGAAACTGAGTTTGCACTAAAATAACAAAACGTGTACTGTTTTCTATTTTGAAATGACATTGCACTACATCACATGATCACTATATTCGTTATACATGCCATCAGACACCTGATTCAGGTGGGAGATTTTTTAGGCAAAAGATGACTTTATTTTGGATGTGTCCCGCCTGAAATTGTTTCTCCTTTAATAGTACATGCAATGTCCTGATTATTTTTCTTAAATCTTCCAATTTCCACTTCTAAAATTTTGACATGAATGATTTGTTGTCACCTTTGCTCTGAGAGTCGAGAGCTTTCTTAGTCTTCGGAATTAAGATGTACCTAACCAAGGACCTGTGTCCCAGACTGCTCTGTATACAATGTTACAGTTTATATCACTTAAATCTAATCTGGGAACATCTGAATCCAATGTAACAGTATTATGAGTGAGTCTTCAAATGTATTCTGTAGTAACATTTTTCTTAGTACCGGTTCCTCATTGGTGCATAAACTGAGAACCACGTGGTAATGTGTGAAATCCTTTGTCTAAAGTCCTATAAAAGTACTTGTATTGCCCACATTGACAAAACTCCCAGTTTCCCTCTGTTAGAGGGCAAACCTATGCTGGATTTTCTATTGAACTTTACTGAGCCCTATGTATTTGTGATCTGTATTCTTGCTGCTAACCTGAGTGGCAATATTTCATGCAATTTGGCTAATAATAATAATAATACACATGCTTACATCACACCTGCCAATATTACATGATATTGTATCACTTCATACGGTCTCCCAGTAAAGAACTGATATCACACGGTAACTCCATGCCTGGGTTCTATATTGCCAGATTGGGTGATTTCCCGCACAAATGGGCAACATTTTTGCCATTAGTGAGGGAAAAAGTACTACTGACGGGTCACTGATTGGGCTGGATGTGTTTCTTACACACAAACAAAACTAATAATAATAATAATAAGGAGGGGGTGGATATCCGGTGAGGAGGGTGGAAACCAGTGCACAGAGATAGGGGGAAAAAAAGAATAAGGGTGACTACATGCACGGTGATTCACAAATTACACCAGCCAGCATGTGTCCCCAGTGAGGTTTTGGCTCTAATAATTGCCCTGTCTCTTCCCCAAGCCTCCGTATTGTGTGTAGGTGTCCCTCTTGACCTCTATGTGTCTCCCCACTTCCTTTTCCCCATCTCAATAATGAAGAGGCCGAACCCCGCAATCGGGCACGTACCTGCGACAGCCGTGTCCCTCCTGGGACATGGTGGGCCTCTGGGTCCTGTTTCTTGCTACTTCTTCGTTCCTCCGTTTGGCTGTTTCTTCTGGCGTCTCTCCCTTCCTCCTCGTCGACCCCTTCTTTTGTCTCCTCCCCTCCTGCGGTGCTCACCGTTTCCTCTTCTCTGGCCGTGGTCCCAGTCTCCTCCTCTCTGGCTGCGTTCCCCTCCTGCTCTCTGGCTGCTTTTCCCTCCTGCCCTGCGGCTGTGTTTCCCTTCTGCTCTCCGTCCGCATTTCCCTCCTGCTCTCCGGCTGCGTTTCCCTCCTGCTCTCCGACCATGTTTTTCTCCTGCTCTCCGGATGCGTTTTTCTCCTGCTCTCCGGCCGCTTCCGTCTCTCCTCCTGCGTGCCTCCCCCAATGTCAGCACGCATTGTTTCTTTTAGTCCCCCTGTGGCACCATTCTGCCGACCCCGGTCCTTCGTCTCCGTCGACGGGGTCCATTCCCCCATCACATTTGCTTCCTCCTGTGAGTTGCTGATGTTGCCCAGAATCAACGGGATGCTTTGAAAGATAATCGGCGTTGGTTAGATGGAAACCTGGGGTGTGTTGGATCTGAAACACAAAATGTTGGAGGGCTATGAACCTTCATAACACTCTAGGGTTGGTGTCCTTATGACTGGCTAGCCCTGTCAATGGGGCATGGTCTGTGATCAATGTAAAGGGACGTCCAAGCAAATAATATTGTAAGGCCTCAATAGCCCACTTTATAGCAAGGCACTCCTTCTCCAAGGTGGGGTAGTGTTTCTTTCACTGCAATAGCTTTTTACTGATGTATACAATGGGGTGTGAAAGCCCTTCCTCGTCTTCCTGTGAAAGAACAGCACCCAGTCCTAGGTCTGAGGCGTCTGCTTGCAAGGTGAAAGGTCTCTTAAAATTAGGGCACTGTAGAAAGGGTTTTGTACCAGAAACTCTTTGAGTTTTTGATAACTGTCATACTGTGGACCCGTCAACTCGGCTATTTTGTTTGGTCGGCCTTTTCCTAATAAGTTGGTTAAGCGAGCTACGTGGGTTGAATAGTGTGGGATAAACCAGCGGTAATATCCTACCATTCCCAGGAAGGATCTTATCTCCCGTTTCGTTTTAGGAGTTGGTATTTTATTTATTGCTGAGGCTTTCTCCAATTGGGGCCGTATGTGCCCCTTTTCTATGATGTACCCAAGATAAGCTATGGAACTCTCTATACTATCTATTTAGCATTTTTCGGGATTGGCCATCAAACTTGCATCTCTCAGGGACTGAAAAATCATAGACAGGTGATCTAGGTGTTGTTCCCAGCTGTGGCTGTAAATGACAATGCCATTAGGATATGCTGCAGCATATCCAATATGTGGCCTTAGTATATGATCCATAAGACGTTGAAATGTGGCGGGGGCCCCATGTAGGCCAAATGGTAACACTGTAAATTGGTATAATCCCAACGGAGTGGAAAATAATGTTTTTCCTTTATCCCTAGGATTCAGGGGAATTTGCCAATAGCCCTTTGTGAGATCCAAGGTGGATAGATATCTGGCATGTTTAAGCTGTTCTATCAACTCATCTACCCTGGGCATGGGCTAAGTATCAAAGTTCGAGATGGCGTTGAGTTGTCGAAAGTCGATACAAAAACGAATTGACCCGTTCGGTTTTGGCACTAAAACACCCGGAGACCACCAAGGACTCTTGGGTGGTTCCATTATACCAGTTTTTAGCATATTTTGGACTTCTTGATTGTACGACTTGTCGACAGGCCTCTGGGATACAATATGGTTTTAATCGAACTATCTTTCCTTCCTCCGTTATGATATTATGTTGGACCAATGGGGTTTTACCAGGTTTTGTTGAAAAGAGACCCTTGTTTAATGTCATAAGTGCTATTAGCTGAGTTTTTCTCTCCTCTGAAAGGTCTGGGTCAATGTAAGGCATGCAATCAACTGTTTCTTCTGTCTGGGGACAAATGGGTAATCTCCAGGGGTTTTGCCTTATTTATAAGGAGGGCTGTACCCTCGGTTGGGGTTTGTAACTCTTCTTCTTACCATCCTTAAAGGTGGTTGACGTGATATATCTGGCTTTTCTTTGGGGTATGCTGCATTTCTAGTCTATAGGTAACTGGGGTAACCTTTTCAATGATTCTATAGGGACCCTGCCATTTTGCTAGTAGTTTGTTCTCTGAGGTTGGTAAGAGAACCAAGACCTTGCTCCCTATAGGTAAGTGTCTCAGTTTCTTTCCTATGTTATAGTACTTCCTCTGTTTCTCTAGGGATTCTTCTAAATGTACCCTTATGTCCTCCTACATGGAATGTATGTTTTCTTTTCACTGGTGGGTATATTCAAGTATGTCTCAACATTTGTTCTTGTTTTCCTCCCACTGTACTGCTGCCATGTCTAGGAGTCTTCTAGGTTGTCCGCCAAATACCAATTTGAGGGGGCTGAGCCTGGTTGAAGCCTGGACATGAGTCCTGATGGCATACAGAACCAGCAATAATTTTTTATCCCAATCCCTTCCAGAGTCTGAAATTGTCTTTTTCAGGAGTATCTTAATTGTTCGGTTATATCTCTCTACCAACCCATCTGTTTGTGGATGATATACAGACGTACGAATATGTTTTACTCCTAGGATGTGATATATATGGCACATAAGGTGGGGTATAAATGGTGTGCCCTGATCTGTCAGTAGTTCCTGTGGAAAACCCATCCGGGAAAAAAAATCAGATCATAGCATGAGCCACATTTTTAGTAGTTGTGCTAGTCAGAGGAATGGCTTCGGAGTAACGAGTAGCATAATCCACTAGCACTAGAATATACTGGTATCCTTGTGATGAGGACACCAGTGGTCCTACCAAATCCATTCCTACTCTAGAAAAATATATTTCTTTTGCAAACAAAGAAATAATTGCTGCGCACTCCGCTCAGCCAGAGAACGTTTTTGAAGATTTATTCGGTGCAGAAAAACAACAACAACGTGTTTTGACTTTGCAGTCTTCTTCTTGGTTATACAGTCCTTTCTCTATTAGCTCTATTTATAGTACTCTATTCCCAAAACCATTACAATGCATTCTGGTCTAAGTAGTTCTTTGTACAGAATATAAAATTTACAATATGCATACAAATTTAATTAAGAATATACTCAAAATTAAATTAATAAAATTCTGTTCATAACTCAAATACCTTAATGAACTATATTAGAGAAGGACATTATAAATCATAAGTGATAAATTAACAATAATCAGCCTTTTCATTTGGATAATAATAATAATTAATTATCAAAATTCGCCACATTTATATTCACAAAATCCTTTTATCCTACATTATGTACAAAAACAAATCAATTAATTAATTAACCATTTTAATGTATCTCAATTTCAACTCATAAATTTAATAATGTTATGAATAAAGTTCCAAATACATCTATACAGTTATTAAAGATGGACATAAAACTCCTCATCATTATTGAGTCCCAAAGGGCTCTTTGTCCTCATTAAAATAATGTATTTAGATTCAAGTTGTCTCAATTTTTTTACTCTAGCTCCACCTCTTTTATACTCAGGAATGTGGTCAATTCCATAATATCGTAACATTTTCCAACTATTCATTTCATGTTGTTGGAAATGTTTGGCTATGGCATACGTAAGGTCCTTATGTAGAACTGCTCTAACATGTTCTAAGATCCTTTTCTTTAATATACAAATTGTACTACCTACGTATCTTAAGCCACAGTGACATTCAATTACATAAAATGTAAATTTTGTGTTATTCGATGTTTTATCTTCATTTCCATTTCATTCCATAATTTCACTACTTTGGTTGATCTACCAATTTTGCAATCTTTGCAGCTATTACACTTTACAAAGCCACATTTCTGTTCTGTTAACCAATTCTGTTGATTTGTTATAGTAAAGTGACTTCTTACAACATAATCTTTCAATGATGGTGCTTTTCGATACGTGATCAATGGACCTGAACCTATTCTGGGACCCAAGTCTGGATCTTTTGGTATGACATGCCAATGTTTACATTAAATTTTCTTAATTAGACCACTTTCTTTAGCATATTCCATTATCATTCTAACATTATTTTCCTCTGATTTTTCCTGTATTTTCCTTGATTGTTGGGGAACTAATGTCTCATCTTGAGAAATCATTTGTACTCTTTCTAAATTTTTTTGCAAAAGTCTATGATTATAACCTCTATGTTTAAATATTTGTAAAGTCTCCTTATATTTCAACTGTACTTCCTTATCATTGGAGCAGTTTCTACGCATTCTGATTAATTCACCATATGGTATACTTTTCAAAAGGGGTTCAGGATATTTCTATAATGGGTATAGGACATAGTGGGGCATTTAGGCAACAGATGGGTTAACTAGCTGACATTTGGGGCATTGATTACAGAACCTTTGTATGTCGGAGAATACCCCTGGCCAATAGAAACAGCGTAATAGGTGTTCCTCTGTTTTTTCCCTACCGTAATGTCCTCCACCCACACGTCTGTGAGCTAGGTGAAGTACCTGTACTCGGGAGGGGGAAGGTACCACCAGTTGTGTTTCCTGTAAAAAGAATTGTTGGAGGGTTCTATACAATAAACCATCCTTTATAAGAAAATAAGGACCCACCTGACCTGTTGGTTCCCTAACGACGGAAGCCCATGCATGTTTCAATGCGGGTCTTCTCTCTGACAGACTCTAAAGTGCGCTGGAGTCGATAATACCATCTTTTCTGTAGAAAACAAAGGGAGAGGGTTGGGTTTTTCATTTGTTTCATCCTGTTTTCTTTGCTCTCTCTTTTCACGCCTGCTTAACTTCGGTTTCCCCTTACCAGGATCAATAATAGAGTTGGAAAAGGGCCTTGTTGAGCCAGGAGTCTACAGGGTTGAGCCCTTTTAAGCTATCCAATAGATTCTGAAAATCGTTATAATTCATTCCTATAATCAAATCTTCTACTAGATGGGGTACTACTCCTACTCTTAATCTTTGTTCCTGTCCTTTCCACTCTATGAGTACTTCTGCTACTGGATATTGTTTACTTTCTCCATTTATACAGCATATGACTACGGACTCTCCTGCCCGCCATTGGCCATTAGATATCAGTCTTGTTTTAATCACGGTTTGGCAACAGCCAGAGTCAACTAGTGCCCTAATGGGTTTTTTATTTACTAAAACTGTTTTCACATAGTGCGGTATTTTCCCACCTGTACATAATACCCTGCCTCTGGTAAACCCTATTTCCATAGGTTGGGGTTTGGGAAGTTTATGCCGACATTTACGTGCGATATGACCCCACTCAGCACAATGGTAACACTGGGGGTCTTGACTTGGTTCCATTGTAGGGAATCGTATACTCGGGATACTCTCATGGGTATTCTGTGTACGGCACTTCGGGAAAGACGTGGTATTCTTTGTCTATGATATTGTTCCTTTCAGTGGGCTCAGTCTGAAGTCAGGGGCTCTATGGTAAGCACATGCAAGTTCAATTGCTGAAGTCACAGTAACATCCGGATGCTGTTTAATCCAGTTTCGTGATGTGGCTGGTAATGTTTCTAGGAACTGTTCTATTAATATTGTTAAATGGCCTTTTCTTTAGAATTGGCCACAGGGTTTAGCCACTTCAGACCCAGACCTTGAACCCTATAGAAGAGAGCTCTGCGATTCTCTATGGGATTCCATTTTGTTCTACGAAATTTTAGACTGTAATACTCTGTGTTGAACCCTACTCCCTCCAGAGTAGCCTTTTTGATACCCCCATATGGGGTCATCCCCCCAGATTCACTGCCTGGTAGGATGCTTGTAGAGTACCAGTCAATAGGGGTGCTATATATTGACCCCACCTGTCTTGTGGCCAGTTTGCCAAGGTAGCAACCCATTCGAAGTTAGTAAAGAAAGCGGCTGGGTCTTCTCCTTCCTGAAATTTCTGTAACATTGAGCTAGGGACTTTCGGATGGACTCGGGTGGTAGCTATGGTGTTTGTCAATTTTTGTAGAGCGGTCTCATGTACTAATTGGTTGTTTGCTATAATGGTAGTTTGAATTTTTAGGGCAGTCCGTAAGGTCTCCCTATCTGTCTGGGCTTCCCTTCACTGCTCTTCCAAGCCTAACTGTGGGCGTCTTTGGCTTTCGGCGAGTTGATTGACTATATCCTCCAGAGTGGGTTTCACCTCCATGGTCCCCTCGCATTGTCCTGTCAATCCCACTTCTGTGGGATGTAAGGGGATTACCAGGGAGGTTCCTATTTGTACAAGGGGGCTTTTAAATGTTTAGGCCAAACGACAAAACATGGATGGGTTCACAGTGGTATTTATTAAACCTATTTATTGTCTTTACTCTAATGGGTGACACTTTTAGTTTAGTCCGGCACTTTGTTCTCCTTCTTGTCTCTTTTCCCAGGTGGTTCCGGTTGTTCAGGGGAAGTCAGCGCTAGGACGTGTGGGAACAAGAAAAAGAAAGGAGCAACCATAGGTAAGTCTATTGATCGATAGGTGACGTATTTCTTATACACAAACAAAACAAAACTACTACTACTACTAATAATAATAATAATAATAAGGAGGGAGTAGATATCCAGTGAAGAGGGTGGATACTAGTGCAGAGAGATAGGTAAAACAAAGAATAAGGGTGACTACATGCACTGTGATTCACAAACTGCACCGGCCAGCATGCGTCCCCAGTGATGTTTGGGCTCTTATAAATGCCCCTTCTCTTCCCCAAGCCTCCGTATTGTGTACAGGTGTCACCCTTGACCTCTCTGTGCCTCCCCACTTCCTTTTTTCCCCATCTCAAAAATGAAGAGGCCGAACCCCGCAATCGGGCACGTACCTGCGACAGCCATGTCCCTCCTGGGACGTGGCGGGTTCTGGGTCCTGATTCTTGCTACCTCTTTGTTACTCTGTTTGGCTGTTCCTTCCGGCGTCTCTCCCTTCCACCTCGTCGACCGCTTCTTTTTTCTCCTCCCCTCCTGCTGTGCTCTCCGTTTCCTCTTCTCTGGCCGCGGGACCCGTCTCCTCCTCTCCGGCCGCGTTTCCCTCCTGCTCTCCAGCCGCGTTTCCCTCCTGCTCTCCGGACGCGTTTACCTCCTCCTCTCCGGCAGAGTTTTTCTCCTGCTCTCTGGCCGCTTCCACCATTCTCCTGTCACAGTCCATCAATCAAGCAGCTCTACCAATGACAGTGGGAGAGCTTGGAAATAGATTATAAGCCCGTCCCTCCTTAGCCACATTGAATTGTCATGTGTCCTGAGTCAGACCAATAGATCAGTGTGTCGTCCCCACTTTTCACCCGCCCCAGCATAGTCAGAGAGTTTTGACAGAAGAAGCAAGCAGTGTGTTGTGCGCTGCAGCACTGCAGGCCTCAGATTAGACACTGACACAGCAAGTAATGATTTTGTAAGCATTGAAGCATGATACAATTGGAAGCATCAAATGTAATGGCAAGGACTCAGTTAATAAATAAGCAAACCTGCTCTGGATTGTAGATGTTACCAAGATTTCTCGCTTTTCGCCGCCTCGCTTCTGTGACTTCAGTCTACACTCCTTCCTATGGCCCTATGCTCATTTCCATATCCCATGCTTTTATCTGTGTTCCCAATCTCCACTGTGTTCCCCATACTCATGTTTCCTCTGTGCTTCCAGACTCATCCCCCTGTACTCAGGCTCTTTTAAGTGCCCCGGTTTCGCTGCATGCCACAGTGTTGTTCCTTCAATCCTCACCTCTTACCTTTACCACCGAGTGTAGTCCTCTCTTCATACCCTCTGCATTCCCACCACTAACCCCACCTTTCTTCCTTCGTACACCTTAATTTCAATCACCATTCATTCACAAAACTTTGTATTTCCCACACTGATTCCATTATAGACTCGGTACAGTGCCAAGAATCCTGTCAGAGTGATAGCGCGTCAGAGCCTTGATAAGTAAACTTGCAAGGAAACACGCCTAGGTCGATGAACCTTTGGACCACGTTCGGGGACTTCCCAGTACGAGATGTCTTTTTGGCATCACAAAATCAATAGGTCTTACCCCAATCAATATTCACTGTAACTAATCAACAAGTTAATCAATAACATTTAATAAGAATCAATAAAGTGAACACACCATGACCTTTCAGTCATGAATAACCACACCAATCTAGTAAAGTGTTAGGATATTTATTTCCCTCTTTGTTACAATCTAATCTCATTAGTAACTCTACAGGTTTTAATTTGAACACAATTAATCAATACAGAGAGAATGTTCATTCAGCATTAACACATCATTAATAAAAGCAACTTCGCCAGGTCTCAGTAGTGTATGATTCAACAAAGCAAGAACTCAGTCATTTGTCTAATTGCGTCAGATATTAGTGAACAACTTAACTAACCTCGAATTAGCATCAGCATGTTGGGCTTCATGCAAAACAATTTAGCAAACACAAATTTGGAAAACATCTAACTATGGCCACTATCAAAAGCGCAGTTGGTACCTAGAAAGGAAAGGCAAACAGACAATTACAATTTTCATCAGAGAGTTACCCATCCAACGAATCAGCAAACAGCGTCAGTCTTCGTCCTCAGGACATCAGTCGATTCACCATCAGCAAAGATAGGACAGGGCAAAGTCTCAATATGGCATAGCTAAGGAATAAGACTCTTCCCTCATATGGAGGAGAAGTAAGTATCAGATCAGAATGAATAGAGGATGGTTAAAGTATCAGGAAGAATAAACAGCCAAGTCTCAAAAGAATGGCCTAAATGCCTCAGTAAAATGGCAAAGAATGGCTTGGAGTGGAATGTCCAATAATGGCCGATTTCTCCTCGGGTCATGCGGTTAAATAAATACTGCCTAATTTACTCATAATTCTTCATTTGATAATAATTTGCGCATCGTTATCTTCGTCTGATAATTCTCCACAAACTTCACTCTATTTTTCCATATACCACAGTTCTCATGTCGTTGATTGGCCCATGGTATTGACGTCTTCATCAGTTGGAATGTCAGGTAGGAAAAGTTACACTTTACGCTCCAGTCAGTAGCTCTATTGTTTTCTCCTACTCCAGGCAGCCTTGCAACTGTTACGAATTACACTGTTGCATTCAGCAAGAATGTCTCCTTGAGCAAGTCGAGTCTCATGAGAAAGAATTTACTACGGTTACACACATATCTGGCTTCTGGAAAAGTACAGCTTCGTGTCCTTCAAGAAAACAGCACATTGCACGTTAGAAAACACAGTTTAATATGAGACCAGGCAACCAGGCCCTGGCCCTCGCTAAACTAAGGACTAGTAATTTAGTTAACAAACCCCTAATACATGATTCTAATTATGATGTGCTAATACAAATTCAAAACACTAGTACATAATTAATCCATCATTAATACGTTTAATTAGTCTTCGTATACATTGGTAGCCACTCCCCGTGGGCACATTTCAAACTTGTACATTATTTTCTGCTTTAACACATTTTCTATGCAGCTTCATTACAGAATATATTGCAAGCTTTCATGTTAATTTTGCTTTTAGAAGACACACTCCAACAATCCCTCCTCTGATGACTCTTGTCATCACACAAACCTTCTCCTAGAAATTTTACATCCTAAAATTCCCTCATTTCAATCTCTTCTCTTAATCGTTCCCCCTTTGATTTTGCCCTGAATAATGTTTCCCTTCG
The DNA here is from genome assembly GCF_031143425.1 of Pleurodeles waltl. Lineage (NCBI taxonomy): Eukaryota > Metazoa > Chordata > Amphibia > Caudata > Salamandridae > Pleurodeles > Pleurodeles waltl. The sequence continues at coordinate 906,745,937 of NC_090443.1, forward strand.
TTTATCTTCCCTCCTCTTATTATTTTTCGCCATCTTCAATTTTATTCTTTTGCTAATTTTACATGCCACCCACAATCCAAATAAGCAAGCTATAACAATCAATATCCCCTGTATTATTTTAGACAATATCCCATGCCAAATATTACTAAGCCAATTTCCCACTGAAGCAAATCCTTTCCCAACCTTTTCCCAAACACCTGGTTCCTTCAAATCCTTCAAGTCTGTACTATCCCTAGTCAAGTTAGTAAAAGCATACTTCTAATCTCATTACTATTATCTGGTATGTAAGCACAGCAATGACGCTCATTAAGCATCCTACAAACTCCGCCATTTTTCGCTAAACAATTGTCTAAAGCAAGCCTGTTTTGAAGAGTCATAGCCCTCTCTGCAGTAAGTTCAGCATCCATCAGGAGTATAGCCCCTGAAAAATGTGTCAGCATGTTATCCACAATAGTAGACAACTTTCGAACCTTTATGGAGTTTAAGATAACTCCCACTGAAGGAATCATCGCCCCAACTATGTCTCCTACCACACCAGCAGCAGTTTCTCTCTTCTGTCTAGTACAATGTAATTCAGACAATTTCAGAAACCTTTTCAAATCGTCAAGTTGATATATCTTTGGGAAAACTATCCCCAAATAACATGTCCCATACCATCCCTTTGGAAGATGGTAATAAGCATTAAGTCCACATATATAATAGATCCCTGGGATAGCTGTATCCTGTCCATTTAACATAAACGTCCATTTACTCCGAAACAAAAACACATGCTTACATTCACTCGTTCCCACAAACACATTGTCATAGTATGATTTCGGCCTAGATATGCAAAGCTTACCTATGTGTAGTGCATCTAAAGCTAGCTTCGCCTGTTCTCTAATTGCACTATAACCTTCACTACTAGCAAAAGCTCGCTGCTGCAATCCTTTCTCTAATTTGCCCTTTAATGCCCTTCTTCTATCTTCTGTGTGATCTAGAAAGCTTTTCTCTACAGGTGTAAGCAAGCATGTCAAATTATTGCGGTACGCATAAGATGTACTAATTGTCAATTTTGACTCAAAGAAGCCTTTAACTAACTTTATACTATAGTATCTAGCTACTTCACTCAAATCCTCTATTATATGCACATAGGAAAACACAAGGTCATAATTCGAGTAAAAATATTGAATCTCTTCCTGGTTATAGAATCTTGTTAGTAGCAGACTACAACTTATCCCATACGTTAATGGCAGACTATGATAGGTAACCCCCTCTTATACCGAAACAGGAATTTATGTACATACAAAGCAATCTTTCGCATCCATTGTGTCAACATACTCACTCAGCAAGCAATAGAAAACATTAGTGGACAGTTCCTCTTTTGCATTAGTACCCTCATGCAAGTATCAAGTATCCTGCTCGAACCTCTCCCAAGCTGTTAGTGCAGTGGTAGTCTCAGGAATTGTTAGTCCCACTTTTATCCATTAATGTCATACCCACAACCACAACCATGATGAATATCACACACACGACACCCAAACCAACACCCAAATATTTATAATGCCTCCTCCCTCTATTATTCTGACTAGTGTTAGCCATGATCTGTAAAGAATCAGAAAGTGAAGGATGGTTAATTCAGACACAACAGAGGATGGTCAGAAAATGTTCTTGTTTCTCCTTTTTTCTTTTTTTTTTCTTCTCAGCGAAAGTCAAACAAGCAGCAATTATTTACAGCTTTCAGCTTCACTCCCAGGATCCTTGTCAATTCAGGTTAGCAGCTTGTCAAAATCATTTTTTCAAAAGTCAAATCAGGTTATCAAAGTCTCATCTGGTAAGTTCTCAGTCTCTTTTCTCAAATTATTTTTCTCTCAATTTTAACTCAAACTTTATACGTATCCTTCAGTCGGTCTCAGGTGCCAAAGTACTGACGTGGAATTTCTCGATCAAAGCAAAATGCCAAGAACTCTTGTTGCCACTCAGCTGTTGTTGCATACACCCATTCAGGACCCACATACCTTCTGTTTGCTACTCTCTTTCTTTTCAACTTGCGATCACCTTGCAACTCTCCCTCACTTAGATCTTCTCTCCTTGTTGTATCGACCTCTTCCTCTATTGCATCTTCGACAACCACCTTTCCCTTCGTCACTTGCAATTCTGGCCACTTGTCTCCTTTCAGAGTCTCTCTGGTCTTTGATCTCTCCAGCGGCAACCCTTCGCCCTCCTCTGGCTCTATGGTGTTTTCCCTTGATGGACCTGCAATTTGCTCAGGAGGAGTCCGGACACTCTAACTCTCTTCCACCTCAACTCCTTCGCCTTCTGGGTCTGTCAGGTGCTCTAACTCATTTCCATATCCGTCTGCTTCTGGGAGAACCTCTCTCTGATTTGGCTCTCTTGTTGCCTCAGTTGAGATAGGCTCACCGTCACCCCTCTGGGTCTCCTCTCCCTCGTCTCTTACTGGAGTGACCAAGCCATCCTCAACAGGCTCTCCTTCTGTCTCAGTTCCCCTTCGATCACTCTCCGGCCCTGAGACTTCCTTCTCTGTTGTTGGTACTTTCAACAACTCAACTTCCTCATCAGTTGGACACGTCACCTTTTTCGTGTGACTGGCATGGATCCAGTTCGGAATTCCCGCGCACTTCACAGCAGTAGTAGTCGTTAGTATCACTTGATATGGCCCCTTTCAACATGGCTCCAAACACGACTTCCTTACGTGTTTCTTAATGACAACTCAGTCACCAGCTTTCAAGTTGTGTCCTGGATCATTTATCGGTGGCAAGGTGGTAGCTTCCACCTGGTGAGAAAAAGAGCGGACCACATCAGCCAGACCCTTGCAGTAGTCCAACACCATATCATCTGTGATATTCACAAGAGCATTCACAGGCACTGCGGGCAGTCTCATAGCTCGACCCATGAGAATCTCATGAGGGGACAGTCCTGTTTTCTTGTTAGGCGTGTTTCTCATTGACATTAGCACCAAAGGCAATGCATCCGGCCATTTCAAATTCGTTGCTGCACACATTTTCGCCATTCTCGACTTCAGGGTACCATTCATCTGCTCCACTAGTCCTGATGCTTCAGGGTGGTAACTACAATGCAACTTCTGTTCAATGTTCAATGCTTCACACAATAGCTTACCCACCTCATTGTTGAAGTGACTTCCCCTATCTGATTCTAAAGAGATCGGAAACCCGAAACGTGGTATCAACTCCCTAAGCAGCAGCTTCGCTACTGTGAGACTGTCATTCCTACGTGTAGGGTATGCTTCGATCCAGTGACTAAAGATACACACAATCACCAACACATATCTCAAACCTCCACACACAGGCATCTCAATAAAATCCAATTGCATTCTTCAAAATGGACCTCCTGCTCTCCCAATGTGGCTCAAATTCACCACTGTCCCTTGAATATGACACTAAACCACTACTACCTAAACAACTACTACTTAAACAACGACTTCCCAAAACCGAAAAAACCTATAAAACGAATTATTTTACAACAAAGTCTAAACAACGAAAACAAACATTAACTAAATTATGCCTGAACAACGAACACCTATTTAACGACTACGAAAACCACTAAATCACGAATATTCCACTAAACGACTACTATGTAAACCACGACTACCTAAACAACGACTCCCAAAATAACTACTACCTAAACAACGACTACCCCAAAAAATAATTACCTAAATAACGAATCCCCAAATAACTAATACCCAAACAAACTACTACCCAAACAACGAATACTTAAACAACGAATCCTAAAATAACTACTACCCAAACAAATGACTAGCCAATCAACGAATACCCAAACAAACACTACCCAACACCGAAAACGCCTAAACACCTAATAGATTGAAAACGAACTCCAAACAACAAAAAATATTAATAATTTATATCACAACTAAACAGTAACGATTAATAAATAAAATATTAAAAGCACTACAATACTACATAAAAAAAAACAAAATCGAAAATAACAATATAATTCCTACATACAAAAAATAAAACATCACAAAAATCCAAAACATATAAACACCGTTTTAAATCAAAATAAATAATACTTAAATAATTATAAAACAAACACAACACTAAAAAAAATCTATATAAAACGATAGTACTACAACACTTTCTACATGACCCAGGAAGTACTTCCTCTACTGAACAAACGTTAAAAAAAATACAAACGACAAAACAAATACACTCCACAATTATATATATCTAACATCACAAACGAATTCACAATAAAAAACACATCCAAAACACATTCAATATACAAATAAAACAATACTTACAAAAACACATATAAATACCAACGACCTCCATTTTCTACTCATTACTACACCGAACAACTTACAGAGAAGACGAGCATCTCACTACGGAAAAGAATTAAAATATAATTTATCCAACACCACCATCTACTGAGATAACAAGGTAAAATATCCATAAATAAATATAAAGAAATTTACTAACCTATACCACAGCTAAAATAATATATAATTAATGTACCTTTCGTACTATTTTGTTACAGGCATAAATATCAAGAATCTGACCAAAAAGATAAACACCACACCTTCACCATCAAAGGTAAACCATTACCATTATACAAAAACAATTTCACTAAACCATATACAATTGCATTAAAAAAATTGTTAAATAACGAATACCATAATATAATAAAAAAAATATATTAAATATTAAAACTACAAATTAGTTTAAAAAAAGGAATTAATTCACCTAATAAATTTAACAAAAAAACAAATATTATTCACCAAATTTCAAACCTACTAAAAAAATTACTTCTAAAACAAAAAAACTAAATAATTAATAAAACAAAAGAATAAACTAAATAATACACTCTTTCTTATTTCTTACAGACTCCAAGAACCCAAAAAAACACCAGAAGACATACAAAAAGTGAAATAAATAAAAAAAATTAAAAATAACATCTAAAATAAGAAAAAAACTCAAACTAAGTATGATATTTTCCTTATAACATACAGCCAGATTTTCTAGTTAAATAAAACTAAACAAATATTCTTATTCAAATACCCCTTAACTTAACACCAAACACACATAAATTCAATAAAATTAAAAACACCTCGCAAACACAGTACATATATTATATCAAAAAAATAACTATTACAACTCCACCAAACACTTACCTCTAAACAGCTGCTGAACAATAAACATAAATAAATTTTACAACAAAACACCAACTTCCAAAACAACTAGTGCCTTAACAACAAGGACAGAACACCAACCTTGTTCTTACTACTAATAATTTTACCACAAATGCCTTAACAACAATATTTCATTCTAAAAGCATTCTTGATAAAAGCATTACTAATAGGCATCATTCACCCTACATCCCTCATCCCACCACCCCAACCACACCCCAAAACCTAAAACCCCCTGACCCTACACCCCCTCCCCAAAACCAAAAACGCCCCACCCCCCAACCCCACCCCAAAACCTAAAACCCCCTAACCCCCACCTCCTCCCCAAAACCAAAAACGCCCCACCCCCCCCAAACCCGCCCAAAAACCTAAAACCTCCTGACCCCCACCCCTCCCCTAAACCAAAAACGCCCCACCCCCCCAACCCCACCCCAAAACCTAAAACCCCCTCACCCCAACCCCCTCCCCAAAACCAAAAATGCACCACCCCCAACCCCACCCCAAAACCGAAAACCCGCTACCCCTCCACCGCCTCCCCAAAACCAAAAACGCCCCAACCCCACCCCAAAACCTAAAACCCCCTATCCCCACACCCACTCCCCAAAACCAAAAACGCCCCACCCCCCTAACCCCACCCCAAAACCTAAAACCCCTCACGCTCCACCACTTCCCCAAAACCAAAAACACCCCACCCCCCCAAACCCACCCCAAAACCTAAAACACCCTCACCCTCCACCACTTCCCCAAAACCAAAAAACGCCCCACCCCCCCAAACCCACCCCAAAACCTAAAACCCCCTGACCCTCCACCCCCTCCCCAAAACCAAAAACACACCACCCCCCAAACCCACCCCAAAACCTAAAACCCCCTCACCCCAACCCCCTCCCCAAAAACGCCCCACCTCCCAACCCCACCCCAAAACCTAAAACCCCCTAACCCCTCACCCCCTCCCCAAAACCTAAAACCCCCCACTAACTTAATTAAACCCCTTGTCAGCTGCATAATCCTCCTTCACCAACTCCCTTCTTTGTACCTTAACCACACATGTTCATTATTCAGAACATACATAGTTAACTCACAAAATAACGTATTCATTGTTAAGAAAAGCATTGTTACACTTTAATTAACCACAACTTCATAAATAAAACATCGTAATAAAGGATGTTTCCCAAAATTTACTATAACAACTCCACCACATACTTACATCACAGCACCTGCTACACAATAAATAGCACGAAAATTACTATTCCTACTCCACCAAATACTTACCTCATATCACATTAAAATACTCAAAACATTAAAAAATAATCAAAGCAACTTCACTAGATACTTACATTACCATAGGTGCTGCAGAATAATTATCAAATAATATACTATTACAACTCCACTAACTACTTACCTCATAACAAAAACTAGGAACACAATAGACCCACAAATACAAATCTAAAAGCAAAAATTACTTACCTCAATAAATAACACACAATCACCAAATATAAAAGATAACAAACCACCTACACCAAACACTTACAAATAGGACCCATTATATATTAATTAACTTACTAAGTGGTAAACTAAATCCACCACAAGTTTAATAATAAAAACTGCAAACTTCTTTTAACCTATTTCTTTTATATTATTTACAGATATTTCACAAATGGCATCGCAAGGAGAAGCAAGTTACATAACCTCAAGAACCGGAAACCAGCTACTAAAGTATGAAGGTTATCTTTATTGCAGAGACAATGTTGTCAACCTCAGGAGCCATTGGAGGTGTGTACAATTCTACTCTTCACATTGTAGAGGGAGATGTATCTCTAGAAAACACCGTTGTTAAAACAACAGATCACAATCACTATGCCTCTGCAATAGAAATTGAGATAAGAGAAAACATACAGAAAATAAAAAACAGTGCACACACATCCAATGACTCCTGCGGACAGGTTATAAGGGAGGTAGTACAAAATATTCCAATACAGATTTCCGGTAGCATGCCTTCTGTACCAAACCTTAGGAGAATATTTCAACGACAAAGACTGGCAAGTAATCCCCAACATATAACACCACAAACCTGTGAAGACATTAACATCCCCCCAGAACTAACAATTACCTTCTCCAAAGAAACTTTCCTCATTCACGACAACGAAAACCCTCAAAAAAGAATTTTAATATTCAGCACAACATGCAACTTACTAATCCTACAAAATAGTGAAATTTGGATGATGGATGGAACCTTTAAATCTACGCCCCATCCATTCACTCAAATTTACACCATACATGCCACAAAAAATAACACTACAATCCCTCTGGTGTATGCATTACTGCCTGATAAACATTCCTCTACTTACAGTGAATTTTTATCAACAATCAAAAACAAAACATCAAATAAAACACCTAGAAAAGTAATACTAGATTTCGAATTATCAATGATAAATACAATACTAAAAATATATCCACAAACCCAAATTCAAGGATGCTTTTTCCACTTTTCACAATCATATTGGCATAGAATACAAAAATCATCCCTAAGTAGAGAATATTTCTCATATTGCATACTACAATTTGAATTTAAAAAACTCACAGCATTATGCTTTGTACCACATACAAAAGTAGATGAGTATTACAACGCAATAACAGAGTCTAACTATTATACACAAAATGAAGACAAATTAAAACCCTTACTAAATTACTTCGAACAAACCTGGATTGGACACCTAAACAGATCTGGTCGCAGACGAAAACCAAGATTTCCAATAGAATGGTGGAACTGCTACCAAACCTGTTTAGAAGGTGGTGCAAAAACTAATAATGCCATAGAAGGATGGCACAACGCCTTCAATAAAGTAATAGGTAAACCCCACCCAAACCTGTATCATTTCATGGAAATTTTGAAAAAGGAACAGAGTTTCCAAGAAATGAGACTTTCTCAATCACTGTCAGGTAGCCTAAACCCACGCACAAGTAAAAAAAGCGAAAAAATGACCGAAATAATTTTGGCAAAAAATACAACAATTTGATACAATAACACCATCAGACTACCTCAACACTCTAACATATATTCTACATTACTAACAACCACTAACCTACTAAAAAATTACTTGCCAGTTCTAAAAAAACCAAACACCATCAATTAAATTGGCATTTTTCAAATTCTTTTTACACTAAATGTACACAACAAAAATTGTTCCTACCTTTGACGTTTTCATGTCTTTATCCAAACACGTGATGCTGAATAAATCTTCTTCATTAATATAGAAAACAGCATCTCATACTTAGAAAAAAAAAAAAACATTAACCATCCAAAAACAATTAAAAAATATTCATATTAAATGGACGATAAAAAAACCAACTCTATATACTATACAAACAATCAAAGAAATAAAATATAATACTTCACCAAACCAGAAATTCGAAAAATATCTTAAAAGTGTAAAATACCAAATATACTTTTTTTTACCAAAAAAAAGTAAAGAAATTAATCACATACTCACCAAAACCACATCATTAATTAAAACATTAACTATCAAGAAAAAGACATGAAAACAATATAAAGGATACTACTAACACAAAAGAAAAAATTAATCACAAAACCTATTACAATGAACGATTTTTTTTTTTCATAAACCGAACAACTGACTCGCTCAGAAATCCCAAAACTAAATTTATCAAAAAAATACTATTCTTTCCAACTACTACAAAAGCAGTATAATCATTTGTAAGATATAACACTGCTAAACAAATTTGTTTACTTTTACGAAACCACTATCGTATACAAAAATATACGAAAACAAATAATTAAACATAAGAAACATAACAAATACCGAAAATCTACTACCTACCTTATGACTACCTCCGACAACTATTTCCGTAATAGAAATACCCTACTACATACTGTAAAAAAAATGATAATCCCACTTACCTGAACGAGGTCTCCGCTTCCGTCCTATCTTGACCGCGACGCTCCTCCGACTGAATACAGAAGACGTCAAACAACGTAAACATGGAAGAGCACTAAAAATAGAAAACAGACTATTTCACTCATAGACTATAATGGGGAAAATAAGAAAATACCACAGAAAATAGATTAAAAAATATAAATAAATAAGTAAAAAAATTCTATAAATCTGTACATATCAAATTATAATTAAAACAATTTTTTTGCATTTTTTAAACTTGATTATGTTCAAAATAAAAAAGATTTACAAAAAAATTAATGGTAATTTTATTTTTTTTAAATTAAATTTGCATGAAAAAAACATTTTTGCAAATCTATATATAATCTACAAATAATTATTTAATTAATTAATTTTTTGAAATAATATTAAAACAAATTAATATATATATAAAATTATACATCCCCAAAAATAATTAAAAATATTAATAATGTTAATTACATCACATAAAAAAAAAGAAAATCACAATAAAAAATATTTAAAAAAATAAAAAAAAAAAAAAATCACAAAAAATAAAAATATAATAAATAATTAAAATAAAAAAAATAACATTATTATATTCCAAAATCTACTATACCAACTACTATACTATTAAAAAATCAAATATAAATTCTTAAACATAACTATTTTTAAACAAAATTATTTTTACACCTTCAATAACAACAACAAAAAAATACAATACCTAAAAATATAACACAAAAAAATAATTCACCCATAATAAAAAAATTATAAACTATCAATACATTTCAAAATCATAATCAACCAATAAACCAAATTGCATCCCAAAAAAATAATAATAAATAAATTAAAAAAAACTCAAACATAGAAAAAAATACCAAATCATAAAAACAAAACCCCAACCATAAACCCTACATCCCCTATATCCCACCCCTAATTCTAAATATACTTTCAATAAAAAATAATAAACAATTAACCAAATACAATAAATAATACCAGACTACTAATATACTTCCCACCCATAACTCCTAGATCCCATATATCCCACCCCTAAACCCACAACATAAATGCCAAATTTTAATAAAATACAATAACTTAAATTAATACCTGAGCATTAATACACTTCCCCACCCATCACCCCTACATCCCATATATCCCGCCCCTAAACCTACAACATAAATCACAACATATAAAAATATACAATTACTTAAAATAATACCTAAGTATTAATACACTTCCCCACCCATAACCCCTACATCCCATATATCCCGCCCCTAAACCCACAACATAAATTACAACATATAAAAAAAACACAAGTACTTAAAATAATACCTGAGTATTAATACACTTCCCCACCCATAACCCCAACATCCCATATATCCCGCACCTAAACCCACAACATAAATTACAACATATAAAAAAACACAAGTACTTAAATTAATACCTGAGTATTAATACACTTCCCCACCCATAACCCCTACATCCCACATATCCCGCACCTAAACCCACAACATAAATTACAACATATAAAAAAACACAAGCTCTTAAATTAATACCTGAGTATTAATACACTCCCCCACCCATAACCCCTACATCCCATATATCCCGCCCCTAAACCCACAACATAAATTACAACATATAAAAACACAAGTACTTAAATTAATACCTGAGTATTAATACACTTCCCCACCCATAACCCCTACATCGCACATATCCCGCCCCTAAACCCACAACATAAATTACAACATATAAAAAAACACAAGTACTTAAATTAATACCTGAGTATTAGCACACTTCCCCACCCATAACCCCTACATCCCACATATCCCGCCCCTAAACCCACAACATAAATTATAACATATAAAAAAACACAAGTACTTAAATTAATACCTGAATATTAATACACTCCCCCACCCATAACCCCTACATCCCACATATCCCACCCCTAAATTACAACATATAAAAAACACAAGTACTTAAATTAATACCTGAGTATTAATACACTCCCCCACCCATAACCTCTACATCCCATGTATCCAGCCCCTAAACCCACAACATAAATTAAAACATATAAAAAAACACAAGTACTTAAATTAATACCTGAGTATTAATACACTTCCCCACCCATAAACCCTACATCCCATATATCCCGCCCCTAAACCCACAACAAAAATTACAACATATAAAAAAACACAACTACTCAAATTAATACCTGAGTATTAATACACTGACCCACCCATAACCCCTACATCCCATATATCCCACCCCTAAACCCACAACATAAATTACACCATATAAAAAAACACAAGTACTTAAATTAATACCTCAGTATTAATTCACTGCCCCACCCATAACCCCTACATCCCATATATCCTGCCCCTAAACCCACAACATAAATTACACCATATAAAAAAACACAAGTACTTAAATTAATACACGAGTATTAATACACTTCCCCACCCATAAACCCTACATCCCATATATCCCGCCCCTAAACCTACAACATAAATTACAACATATAAAAAACACAAGTACTTAAAATAATACCTGAGTATTAATACACTTCCCCACCCATAACCCGTACAACCCATATATCCCGCCCCTAAACCCACAACATAAATTACAAGATATTAAAAAAACAAGTACTTAAATTAATACCTGAGTATTAATACACTTCCCCACTCATAACCCCTACATCCCATATATCCCGCCCCTAAACCCACAACATAAATTACAACATATAAAAAAACAAAAGTACTTAAAATAATACCTGAGTATTAATACAATACCCCACCCATAACACGCACAACCCATAGAATCCATTACTTAATCCACACAATATACTTAAAAAAATTAAACATATAATAATTTAACCGTAAACAAATAAAAAACAAAACACAAAACTCACCTTAAAATTAATCAAAAAATAATTCACTTACCTTAAAATTCGTTGTTCTGGCATTAGTTGTTAAGGTAAAATCGTTCTTAAACCAGTAGTTGTTCAAAACTTCGTTGTTAATACCCAGTAGTTCTTCAAGATTCGTTGTTAAAGCAAGTAGTAATTCAAACTTAGTTGTTCAGGTTGTTTCCCCTGTCCCTTTCCCCGCATTCATCTTTTGACAGATCATACACCTATGACAGATCACTTCTGCAGCTTGTCTGAACTTCGGATTAAACCAGTCAATTTTGAACAACCTGATCATGGCATCCCTTCCAATATGTGCCTGACCATAGTAAAACCTTGCAAATTGTGACAAAAGACTGTTTGGTAAGACCATTTTCCCTTCATCCGAAACCCATAAGCCATCTGGCCTTTGTACACATTGCATCCTGACCCAAGAACGCTTCTCATCTTTGCCGGCACGTCCCTGCAACAATTTCAATTCTTCTAACGTGTCAATCACCCTTAAAGCGTAACCTGTGCATGTCTCATTTTCTGCTTCAGGTAACAATTCCCACTGATCTTTAAACGATATACATTTCAATGCGCAGAACCTTGCGACTTGATACGCATATCCATTTCCCATTGAAACAAAGTCTGAGCACTGCATTTCACCATGGCAATTTCATGAGGTAACTGAATAGCGTGCAACAACTCCTTGATTCTTTCACCATTTTTCACTGGCGAACCAGAAGAGGTCAAGAAACCCCTCTGCGACCATAGTTGGCCAAAGTCATGGACAATTCCGAATCCGTATCGTCTATCAGTATAAATAGTCACCCTCACCTGGGCAGTGGCATGACAAGCCCTAGTAAGAGCAACCAATTCAGCCACTTGAGCAGAATATACTCTTTCAAGCCAAGATGCTTCCAGGATACCAGAGATCGTACATACAGTGTATCCGGCTCTCAGCACTCCTACTGAGTCTCTCAAACATGAGCCATCGACAAAGATAATTTGGTCATTTTCTTCCAATTGGGTATCTTTAATATCAGGCCTTGGTTTGGTGCACGTTTCTGTTACCTCAAGATAATCATATTCTAAATCTTCAACATTTTCATCCTCTGTGTTTTCATTTGGAAGCAAAGTTGCCGGGTTCAACACTGTACATCTTTTCAACGTTACATTTGGTGACCCCAATATAATCGTTTCATATTTTGTCCGTCTTCCATTTGTCATGTGCTGCATTTTAGTATGGGTCAACAGGATCTCAACTGAGTGAGGGACCATGACTGTTAAAGGATGTCCCATCACTATACCTTCACACTGTGTGAGGCTTTGACCAACTGCTGCTACTGCGCGCAGACAACCCGGTAAGGCTGCTGCAACTGGGTCCAAAGTAGCTGAAAAATACGCTACTGGTCGGTTTACACCTCCATGGACCTGTGTCAGGACAGACAAAGAACAAGCATCACGTTCATGACAAAACAATACAAAAGGCTTTGTGTAATCAGGCATACCTAAAGCTGAAGCCCTGCACATGCTCTCCCTTAACTCAGTAAACGCCTTCATCTCCTTCTCTGTCAACACTATGACATCTGTCCCTTCCTTAACCGTCAGCCTCACCAATGGCTTGGAGATGACTGAGAAATTTAGGAACCACTGACGACAGTAACCCACCATTCCCAGAAACATCCTAACATCTCTCTGTGTCGTTGGGGGGTTCATCTGTAACAGTGCAGTTACTCTTTCCCTGGATAACTTCCTGGACCCCTTCTCAATTTGATGACCCAAGTACTTCACCTCTGTCTGGCAATATTGCAATTTCTTTGGGGACACCTTGTGTCCGTTCTTTCCCAGGTGATTCAGTAAGACAATCAAATCATACTTGCACTCATCCCTTGTCTTGGATGCGATCAACAGATCATCAATGTACTGCACTAGAGTCGATTGAAAAGGCAATTCCAATGACTCAAAATCCTTCTTCAGTATCTGATTGAATATGGAAGGTGATTCCAAAAACCCTTGAGGAATTCAACACCAATTGTAAACCTTGTCCAGGAATTTGAAACTGAAGAGAAATTGGCTGTCCTCATGAAGAGGCACAGAAAAGAACGCTTGGGACAAATCAATTACTGTGAACCACTCTGCATCACATGGGACATAATCACAGCTGGATTTGGCACCACTGGGCAGCCTTTCACCACTACATCATTAATCTTTTCTCAGATCTTGGACATTCCGGACCTTCCCACAAGGCTTTCTCAGTCCATTATTGGAGAATTACATGGACTGCTCATCACCTCTTTCAAGACTCCCTGTTTCACAAAGTCTGCAATTAATTGCGCCACCTTTATAAGGACATCCTGCACCATATGATACTGCGGTACCTGGGGAAACATAGCATTTGGCACACTGACTTTAACTGGTTCTACTCCTTTTATCAGCCCTACTTCTTTCCCTGTCAAGTCCCACACTTTCTCTTGGACTGTTCCCTGCAAATCTGCCGGGAGATCAGCCACTGTGAACATCGGGAAGAAGTTAATCAGAGGGTACTCCTCGTCTGTACTCTCGGTTTCAGGCTCTGAAACTTGCTCCTCTTCTCCCTCATCATCACTGTTTGTCTGAACCTCAATCCCCTCATTTGAACAGGTGATTGAACACCTTGTCTTGCACAGTAAGTCTCTTCCCAGTAGGGGCCCGGGACTTGAATCGCAGACCACGAATCTATGCAGTCCCTGAAAAGTGCCCAGCTCAACCTGAACCGGATCTGTGATCGGGTTTGTCAGGAGTTGGTTTGCTACTCCCACTACCTTAACTGTATGTCCCGAAAGGGGCAGCTTCAGAACCTCTGCACTTCTGACTGTAGAGCGTGTAGCTCTTGTGTCAAACAAGAATGAAACCTTGTGACCCATTACCTTCCCCTGAACATAGGGCCCTTTCTGGTCTACCTCTAGGGACGCTGCAAGCCTACACTCCTCACTATCTGAACACTCATCCGACCATTCATCGTTTATTCCATTCTCACCACGCAATGGGAACTGTTGTACTGCGTGATTTTGACTCATTCTTTGACCTGTGACCTGTTGAGGAAGCATCACCTGTTGCTGTTCCATTGGCGCTAAAGGCACTTGCATTTGCTGTCTAGGTACCATAGGAACCTGCTGTTGCATTTGTTGCATCTGCATCGGTTGTATACGTGGCATCTGCACCTGCTGCATGGGTTGAAACCCCTGCATCTGATTCATATTATTTTGGAAGTTCGGATTAGGACCTCTTAGCCTCGGTCCCTTCACATTTTGAAATGCACCGGCATCATTGCTTTGTTGATCAACACCCTCCTGCACCATCATAGGGCACTCCCGCTTCCAATATCCAATGACCCCGCAAGCATGACAAGGTAACATCTTCTTCATTTCCTGCACATCATTTTGAACTACTACAGTGTTCAAATCTGGACTTCTGTTCACAAAACCTCCTCGACCTCTGCCTCTCACCTGCGCCTGAAACATTCCGTTTCCTTGAGGCTGTTGCACCATCTGTTGTAGACAACCTCCCTGCATTCCTGACCGTGCTGCCTTAATTTGCATCACCATTGCTTCCTCCTTCAACTTTCTCTGCTTCAACTCAATCTTGTCACTACAGTACTTCGCATACTACAACACCTCCTCAATCGGGTTTGCTTGACAGCAAATCAAGAGATTCTTAATCATCTGACTAATTTCAGATCTCAACCTTTCGACAAATCTGATCACAAGGTGATTCATGTCCTTCGCCTCAACAAACTCTGTACCACTGTAGTGCTTGAATGCCTTCAACAACCTCTCATAATAGGCATGTATCGACTCCTTGGCTTCCTGAGCCGTCCGATCAATCTTTTGCCAATCAATATTCTTCGGCGAAACTCTCTGTTTCAAGAATTGAATCACCTTATAGTAGTACTTCATCACCCCAGGAGACGGTGCTCCTGTGACTCTATCCCTTTCCGGTTCCGCGGTTGGCCAATCCACACTTCTCTTGCACTCAAGCCACAAATCAGCTGGAACTATGATCTCGAAGAGAGTATTCAGGTCTTCCCAGAGACATTTCACAAGCTTCACAAACCTGTCCGTCTGCTGATACCACTCTATTGGCTTCTCCCTCAGCCTGGGAAAGTCATTTGTAAATGACAGAATATCACCTCTAGTCCACGGCACATGGACAAGACCCCTCCAGCAGTCTCTCTAATTGGTAGCATCTTTACCATACCAGCATCCTGAAAGGCCTTTGCTGGCTGCTCTATGCAATCACTTTTCCTCTTATCTCTTTTCTTCGCCCATCTGCCTTCCCACTTCTCTAAGGATCCCCAAACTTGTGCATTCTGCAGTATTTCTTTAAGGTGTGCCTTCATCCCAGTAGACCTCATATGTTTAAAATCCTTTGGATCAAAGTCTAACCTGTAACTCCTCTTCAGATGTTTGGTATTGTCTAAGTCTATTCCATATTTGTCTGCCAAATTTGCCAACCTCTGGTGCACCATGCTCACTTCTTTAGTTTATTTCGGACACAAGTATCTCAACTCTGCTTCCGTGTATGATTCTAACCTGTTCACCCTCATTGCTCCTTTCAACATGTTCATTTGCCTCCATGCCCAACCTTACAAAATTCAGGTATTCTTCTCCTTCTGTCCTCCCTGCTGCTGCAGGAGTAATCTGTGGAGTATTAAGCTTGTCTAGCCAATCGTTCAACTGTTGTGCTGTTAACCCTTGTAATGAGATATTCCCAGCCTGCGCTAAAGGTGTCTGTGGTATATTCGCACTCGAGATCTGCGGAGTCAACAGTCTCGAATCTGTCTGTCTCATGGTCTCTGGAGGAGCCCCAATCGGACTGAAGTCTAACAAAGACCTAGATCCTTCAAATGTTGGTTCCACTGGAGTCATTCCTTGAGAGTTCCCTGCAAACCCTCCTCTTGTCATCTCTTGGGTCATTATCCCCTGATCGCACACACTAGGTTTCACCTGCGCATACAATGGTACTGGTGGACCAACTGTAATGGGCAAAGATATGGCAGCGGTCGTCTGCCTGTTTCCCAAAACCTGCGGAGTATTAACTCTGGTGCCATGGTTGACTGCGGTCCTGTGACCGAAGTGTAATTCTGAACCATTTGCTGCTGTACCTGGGGCAGTAAGGGTGGAGGTGGATCAGTCTGAATCAACTTTGGTCTAGAATATGCCGGCTCTGTCGGCACCACCAGATTTGTGGTAGTCTTTAAGATCGGGACATCAGGGTAAAGCCTCTGAACCTGCGGTGGCTGCAGCTGAGATTGCATTCCTGGAGCAGTGGACACACTAATACTACTCTGCACCGGAACTGGTGTGGAAACAGGACTAACCTGTACTGGATTCGTTGTTACTTTGTCTTGGGTCGAACGTGCAGGACATGTACTAGTACTAGGTCTATTGTCATCTATTGCATATGGCGATGGTCGGTCATTTAGTAACTGATTAAGGATCTCATCATTGTCTGAGTCATCTAACTCTGACTAGGGCTTCCTAGCCTCTTTGTCTTTGGAAGGACTTTTGTCGGTATTACAAGTAGCTTTGCCCCCTCTGTTTTCACCTTCTTGAGCTATTGCTGGAAACATCCTGATTCTGTCTATTGTTTCTCTCCTCCAAACTCTCTGTGCACTATCCCACCTAGCCTCTGCTAGTGTCTTTTCTGCTTTCCTCATTCTCCTCTCAAATTTCTGATGCTGCTGTCGTGTTGCCATCAGTTCCCAAATTGCTAACGCCTCAGACTGTGCTGGCCTCGGAGGTGGCTTTAGTTCATTTAGCACCATCCTGTGCTCCGGAAACGCCAAACACCCTTCTTTCTCTGTCGCTTTGCACTATTGCTTTAGCCAAAGACATGGCACAACACCCCTTTCCTCCATTACAGCATAAGCCAGTGTATCTTCAGGTGGTGTAACCTCCCCTACACTCGCAGTAATATATACATCTCCCCTCGAAACGCTCTATAAAGCCTTGAAAAATTTCATTTTTGCGTCTTTATTTCGTTCATAATCGAATCAGGAAGTGACTTCAGTTCCCAGAACTCTCTTCGCCTACCTCTCAACCAATTGCCTCTCACGGATGGCTGCCAATCCGTGCGCGACCTTTCTCACTAACTGACCTATCCCAGCGCAGCTCCAATGAAGTCACACTCACACACACTGCAGATGACAAATTCTTGCGGCTCGTCTTCCTCACTATCGATTCACACAAAACTAATGCAATATATTGCGAGCAACAACAAAAACAAAAGTCAAATATGCCGGTTTACTACAGGAAAGGGTAACACAATCGCTTCAGAACTTTACAGAGATTTCGCTTAGCCGCGGCCGCTACCCTCTCCTTCTCAGATCCCGCACTCGCAAGCAAAATTTGACCCGCAAATTTTACTCTTGACTTGTCAATGGGTTGTTCTAGTGCACTTTAGAACTCACCAAATCTCCATCAAAGTTTTCATTCACTCATTTTGACTCATACTCGACTTGTCAATGTAAGAGGCTGGACTGGCTTGTAGTGAGTACCTAGGGGTACTTACACCTTGCACCAGGCCCAGTTATCCGTTATTAGTGTATAGGGTGTCTAGCAGCTTAGGCTGATAGATAATGGTAGCTTAGCAGAGCAGCTTAGGCTGAACTAGGAGACGAGTGAAGCTCCTACAGTACCACTAGTGTCATATGCACAATATCATAAGAAAACACAATACACAGATATACTAAAAATAAAGGTACTTTATTTTTATGACAATATGCCAGAAGTATCTCAGTGAGTACCCTCAGTATGAGGATAGCAAATATACACAAGATATATGTACACAATACCAAAATATGCAGTAATAGTCTTAGAAAACAGTGCAAACAATGTATAATTACAATAGGATGCAATGGGGACACATAGGGATAGGGGCAACACAAACCATATACTCCAAAAGTGGAATGCGAACCACGAATGGACCCCAAACCTATGTGACCTTGTAGAGGGTCGCTGGGACTGTAAGAAAACAGTTAGGGTTAGAAAAATAGCCCACCCCAAGACCCTGAAAAGTGAATGCAAAGTGCACTAAAGTTCCCCAAAGGACATAGAAGTCGTGATAGGAGAATTCTGCAGGAAAGACACAAATCAGCAATGCAACAACAATGGATTTCCAAACGAGGGTACCTGTGGAACAAGGGGACCAAGTCCAAAAGCCACAAGCAAGTCGGAGATGGGCAGATGCCCAGGAAATGCCAGCAGTGGGTGCAAAGAAGCTGCTACTGGACAGTAGAAGCTGGAAATTCTGCAGGAACGACAAGGGCTAGGAACTTCCCCTTTGGAGGACGGATCCCTCATGCTGTGGAGAGTTGTGCAGAAGTGTTTTCCTGAAGAAAGATCGCCAACAAGCCTTGCTAGCTGCAAATCGTGCGGTTAGGGTTTTTGGATGCTGCTTTGGCCCAGGAGGGACCAGGATGTCGCCAATTGCGTCTGGGGACAGAGGGGCGTCGAGCAAGACAAGGAGCCTGCTCAGAAGCAGGCAGCACCTGCAGAAGTGCCGGAACAGGCACTACGAAGTGGAGTGAAACGGTGCTCATCCGAAGTCGCACAAAAGAGTCCCACGTCGCCGGAGGACAACTTAGGAGGTCGTGCAATGCAGGTTAGAGTGCCGTGGACCCAGGCTGGACTGTGCACAAAGGATTTCCGCCGGAAGTGCACGGAGGCCGGAGTAGCTGCAAAAGTCGCGGTTCCCAGCAATGCAGTCTGGCGTGGGGAGGCAAGGACTTAACTCCACCAAACTTGGACTAAAGAGTCACTGGAATGTGGGAGTCACTTGGACAGAGTTGCTGAATTCAAGAGACCTCGCTCGTCGTGCTGAGAGGAGACCCAGGGTACCGGTGATGCAGTTCTTTGGTGCCTGCGGTTGCAGGGGGGCGATTCCGTCGACCCACTGAGGATTTCTTCAGAGCTTCTAGTGCAGAGAGGAGGCAGACTACCCCCACAGCATGCACCACCAGGAAAGCAGTCGAGAAGGCGGATGGATCAGCGTTACAGAGTTGCAGTACTCGTCTTTGCTACTTTGTTGCAGTTTTGCAGGCTTCCAGCGCGGTCAGCAGTCGATTCCTTGGCAGAAGGTGAAGAGAGAGATGCAGAGGAACTCGGATGAGCTCTTGCATTCGTTATCTAAGGAATCCCCAAAGACAGAGACCCTAAATAGCCAGAAAAGAGGGTTTGGCTACTTAGGAGAGAGGATAGGCTAGCAACACATGAAGGAGCCTATCAGAAGGAGTCTCTGACGTCACCTGCTGGCACTGGCCACTCAGAGCAGTCCAGTGTGCCAGCAGCACCTCTGTTTCCAAGATGGCAGAGGTCTGGAGCACACTGGAGGAGCTCTGGGCACCTCCCAGGGGAGGTGCAGGTCAGGGGAGTGGTCACTCCCCTTTCCTTTGTCCAGTTTCGCGCCAGAGCAGGGCTGAGGGGTCCCTGAACCGGTGTAGACTGGCTTATGCAAAAATGGGCACCATGTGTGCCCATGAAAGCATTTCCAGAGGCTGGGGGAGGCTACTCCTCCCCTGCCTTCACACCATTTTCCAAAGGGAGAGGGTGTAACACCCTCTCTCAGAGGAAGTCCTTTGTTCTGCCATCCTGGGCTAGGCCTGGCTGGACCCCAGGAGGGCAGAAGCCTGTCTGGGGGGTTGGCAGCAGCTGCAGTGAAACCCCGGGAAAGGCAGTTTGGCAGTACCAGGGTCTGTGCTACAGACCACTGGGATCATGGGATTGTGCCAACTATGCCAGGATGGCATAGAGGGGGCAATTCCATGATCATAGACATGTCACATGGCCATATTCGGAGTTACCATTGTGAAGCTACATATAGGTAGTGACCTATATGTAGTGCACGCGTGTAATGGTGTCCCCGCACTCACAAAGTCCGGGGAATTGGCCCTGAACAATGTGGGGGCACCTTGGCTAGTGCCAGGGTGCCCTCACACTAAGTAACTTTGCACCTAACCTTTACCAGGTAAAGGTTAGACATATAGGTGACTTATAAGTTACTTAAGTGCAGTGTAAAATGGCTGTGAAATAACGTGGACGTTATTTCACTCAGGCTTCAGTGGCAGGCCTGTGTAAGAATTGTCAGAGCTCCCTATGGGTGGCAAAAGAAATGCTGCAGCCCATAGGGATCTCCTGGAACCCCAATACCCTGGGTACCTCAGTACCATATACTAGGGAATTATAAGGGTGTTCCAGTAAGCCAATATAAATTGGTTAAATTGGTCACTAGCCTGTTAGTGACAATTTGAAAGAAATGAGAGAGCATAACCACTGAGGTTCTGATTAGCAGAGCCTCAGTGAGACAGTTAGTCATAACACAGGTAACACATTCAGGCACACTTATGAGCACTGGGGCCCTGGCTGGCAGGGTCCCAGTGACACATACAACTAAAACAACATATATACAGTGAAATATGGGGGTAACATGCCAGGCAAGATGGTACTTTCCTACAGTCAACCACGCCCGATTGATCTATTAAACCGCACAAATTACAACATAAACCAAGTGTCTCATACACTTACCAATATACTCCGGAGTCTTAGACCACGCAGGGCCCGTACATCATCAACCACCACGTGGACAATTTTTGAGGACAAAGCGCCACACTCACATGAAGTTTGCTGACTTCCCTACTCTCATACTGCGGAGTACACACACTCCTACTAAAACATCATCATTTGGCCTGAAATCCTCACAGACTTCACACTTCACCTCCGGTGTGCATAAGCTGTGCAAGCGCAAATCCTACTTCACTCACACTATCACTGAAATGCCGAGAACATACTCAAACTTCCTTCAGCAAGCTCTGAGATTCCGGGAAGGTCATCTGGGACTTGGGGGCACATCATCTCTCCAATTTGCGTCATTGAAAAAGAACTATTTTCCCAAAACCCAATTTTCCGATACACTTTGCTTACTTCCAAACTGCTCTCATCAATTCATCAATTCCTACCGGACCTTTTGAACCATCAACTCTATCAAATAGTTGTCCCTCGTCCTGGTCCATTACCTCTGCTACCAAAAACTGATAGTGTGTCAGAGCCTTGATAAGTAAACTTACAAGGAGACACGCCTAGGTCGATGAACCTTTGGACCACGTTCGAGGACTTCCCAGTATGAGATATCTTTTTAGCATCACAAAATCAATAGGTCAATACCCCAATCAATATTCACTATAACTAATCAACAAGTTAATCAATAACATTTAATAAGAATCAATAAAGTGAACACACCATGACCTTTCAGTCATGAATACCCACACCAATCTAGTAAAGTGTTAGGATATTTATTTCCCTATTTGTTACAATCTAAGGTAATTTCCGTTAATCTCATAAGCAATCAATCTCATTAGTAACTCTTCAGGTTTTAATTTGAACACAATTAATCAATACATAGAGAATGTTCATTCAGCATTAACACGTCATTAATAAAAGAAACTTGGCCAGGTCTCAGTAGTGTATGATTCAACAAAGCAAGAACTCAGTCATTTGTCTAATTGCGTCAGATATTTGTGAACACCTTAACTAACCTTGAATTAGCATCAGCATGTTGGGCTTCATGCAAAACAATTTAGCAAACACAACTTTGGAAAACATCTAACTATGGCCACTATCAAAAGCGCAGTTGGTACCTAGAAAGGAAAGGCAAACAGACAATTACAACTTTCATCAGATAGTTACCCATCCAACGAATCAGCAAACAGCGTCAGTTTTCATCCTCAGGGCATCAGTCGATTCACCATCAGCAAAGATAGGACAGGGCAAAGTCTCAATATGGCATAGCTAAGGAATAAGACTCTTCCCTCATATGGAGGAGAAGTAAGTATCAGATCAGAATGAATAGAGGATGGTTAAAGTATCAGGAAGAATAAACAGCCAAGTCTCAAAAGAATGGCCTAAATGCCTCAGTAAAATGGCAGAGAATAGCTTGGAGTGGAATGTCCAATAATGGCCGATTTCTCCTCGGGTCATGCGGTTAAATCAATACGGCCTAATTTGCTCCCACTTCTTCATTGGATAATAATTTGCGCATCGTTATCTTCGTCCAATAATTCTCCACACACTTCACTAGAATTTTCCATAAACCACAGTTCTCATGTTGTTGATTGGCCCATGTTATTGACGTCTTCATCGGTTGGAATGTCAGGTAAGAAAGATTACACTTTACGCTCCAGTCAGTAGCTCTATTGTTTTCTCCTACTCCAGGCAGCCTTGCACCTGTTACGAATTACACTGTTGCATTCAGCAAGAATGTCTCCTTGAGCAAGTTGAGTCTCATGAGAAAGAATTTACTACGGTTACACACACATCTAGCTTCTGGAAAAGTACAGCTTCGTGTCCTTCAGGAAAACAGCACATTGCATGTTAGAAAACACAGTTTAATATGAGACCAGGCAACAAGGCCCAGACCCTCGCTAAACTAAGGCCTTGTAATTTAGTTAACAAACCCCTAATACATGATTCTAATTATGATATGCTAATACAAATTCAAAACACTAGTACATAATTAATCCATCATTAATAAGTTTCATTAGTCTTCGTATATGTTGATAGCCACTCCCCGTGGGCACATTTCAACCGCGTACATTATTTTCTACATTAGCACATTTTCTATGCAGCTTTATTACAGAATATATTGCAAGCTTTCATGTTAATATTGCTTTTAAAAGACACACTCCAACAGCGGAAGCATCATGGTGCTAGAACTAAGGTTGATCTCTAGGAGAGCTGAGGGGCAAATGAGATCTGTTAACAACATCCGCTACAGGATAGTCAACCTTAGTCCACACCCCCTACCCCACTCTCCATTTCCATAATAGGCACTACAGAGGGTCATTTCAGTTCTCAGTGAAGAATAGCATGTCCTACCATCAAACTAAAACAAAACACCAGGAGGCAGACAAATACACTGGATTTACATCTCATTTGCAGCGATAACATGCGTATCTTAAGTTCAACCCCCACTGTGCCCTGTGAAGGCAATTGTATAATTGTTTTTAAGCAGTTAATGTATGCAGAGGTTAGTGAAAGGAGTAAGTATTCATATAAGTGCTAGCACTTTCGGCTAATGACAGGGGGCACCTTTAAATGAAGCGTTTGCCCACAATCAGACAACGAGCATGTGGGAGCTAGAAGTTAGGGACCCTTGTTTATCAGCTGCTGAAAGAGAGAATAGACCACATTTCTGCAAGGGCTTTGTGAGTTGTGCCAACATCAGGAACACATTTGGAAAGGCAATTGTCTCAGATTCGTACATGAGCATAGCTATCAATAGTACAGCAGGTGCAGCAGGTGCAGCGTCACCGGGATCCAAGTGAAGCTTAATTCACCCCAGTTGTCTGACTTTTATTAACAAGGGATATTGGGTCAGACTTTAATTAAACAGAATTAGAGTATAGGCATTTTCCCATAGGAGGCAGGAAGGACCTTCTTAGAAGAAGTGGAGAGTACCCTTATGTAGTGGGCTTTACAGGAAAGAGTTATCAGCTTTAGCCGCAGCCAGCGTGACATCCGATGACCACCAGCATTGGCTAGCAAAGGAAACACTGCAAAGCCGCTATTGTATATAAAGTACTTAAATGTTTACAATAATGTTATGATTTAAAGTAAAATTAATGTACGTGCAGCAATTAATAAACTACTTGGTAATTCTCAAAATAAGCAGGTCATATAAGTTTGTGGATGCAGCCTTGCTGCCGCTATGCCCATTCCTGTGAATCATCTGAAGGATCACACTGTGGGAATGTTTCAAGGTTGGCAGATCTGCAACATACCTGATTCAGGCGGGAGACTTCCAATTTTTAAAGCCAAAATGGCTTCATTTTAGCTGTCTCCTGCCTAAAAATGACTGTGTTTTAATGTTAGTCACTGGGGAAAATAAATGCACACATTTCTTTTCCTTTCCTCTCTCCTTCCTCCTTCACAATGTTGGCATGCATGATAATAGTAATTTTTTACATCAACACTTTCAACTTTAACCCATATCTGTCATCCTTGTTGATAATGTCACAGTCCTAGTTCATTACTGAGTCTTACAAAAGGTACAGATGATTCCAATCGAGGAGCACCAAAGTCCATAGAGAGACTACAACGCTCCCGGTCCAAGCCGTGAGCACGCACAAGGTCTGTTAAAAGCACAAGAATAGAAACACACACAGCACACATAACCATCAGTCACACATGCCAACAGACCTGATTCAGGCAGAAGACTTCCAGTTTTTGAAGCTAATAATGGCTTTATTTTGGTTGTCTCTGACATGAAATTGCCTGTCCTCACAGATAAATCAATTGAGGAAATACAGTCTGATTATTATTTTAGAATCTCTTTCTTTCCTCTTCTAAAACGTTGGCACGTATAATCTGTTGGTACACATTTTTCAGGGTTCTAAATCTCAGTGCTTCGCATTGTGTAATCAAATCGTAGAATGCTAGCACAAAGAAAATCTTAAGAGTATAAAATAATCAACTGATTATGTTAGAAATGATTAAAATAAAATATAAATGTTCTAAGTTGCAAATAAAAAGCTTTAAAACTCAAGCACGTTTTTTGTAATTGATAGATTTGATGTAAACACGGTGTTATTGATGGAGTAGGTCAGGATCATTCAATTTTGACTGTTCTTCATTGAAGCAGTAACACATGTGTCGCCTGCAAGATGGCCACTACAGTTTCATATATTTGACAATGCAGTGGAGGCTCTGCAAAAATTGTCCTCTTTCTTTGTCGTTCCTCACCGACCCATCATTAGATGGTCACTTGATGCAATACACAAGGCGTGGTGGAGAAGGACTTTTTCGTCTATGACGTTTCGGTTGGCATGGAAACGAGCCGCTAGCGTCCACCTGGAATGCGGGATCAAAACAAACATGGCGGAGAAAGGCAAGGGCGCAGAAGCAGGTGGGTGACAATGCGCGTGTCTCCGCCTCTGCTGAGGCAGGGCAATGCGCCCACCACCAACCTTTTCAGTATTTAGGTGCGACAAGCCTATCTTTTTGTTGCTCATATAAGGCGACTCTTCGTGATGAGGTTAACCCCATCAGCAGGAGTGTTTGTTTACAGCTGCCGCTCACAGCCAGATCTTTGAGCAATCGGGCGAGTCTCTCGGAATCACTGCTGTGGCTACGTACAGGAGCTGGACACAACCATGTCTCGGCCACTGTGGGTGATCTTATGAAAATCGTGATAGTTGTTCCCTTGGTCCATCCTCGAGCATCCCCGCTCAAATATGTCAGTGAGAAATACAGTTTTCCTTCTTGGTGTTGTAAATTTTATTTATTGAGTGTTTCCAATTTTATCATGATTGCGAACTCGCAATGTACTGCTAAAAAAAAGAAAGTATGTCCGCAATAGGCTGGCAACTCTCCTCTTCTGTCCGGGGAGCCAACGCGACCAATTCAAACTTATGACTTTTCAGCTTTTAGTCACGAGTACAAGTTTTTGATTGGTTTCTGGCACTTGTAGTCCTGATTGTCAATAGACCCGCATATCTCAAAATACAAAAATAAGTGAACTGGGTGAGTTGATCTTGCAGTTAAGTGAGAGCAATGTGAATTTAGCAGGGTTGTAATCTGCTAATAGTCAAAGGCAGTAGGCAGTCGTGGGGTCTCCTTACAACCAAGTATGCTAGGTCTTCTGGACTGCTCTCAGACCGGAGAGCATGCAGACAAGCCCTTCTGGCAATTAGATTTGCAAGTGTCTGACAGCTGTGGCCGCATGGTGATGTAGCCTCGCCATAATTAACACAGTAGATAAGCCTGCAGGCTGCATATAGCTGTGACCGGTGTCATGACTGTTTGCTGCTAGGGCAAAAAGCAGAGCTTTAGATTGTTCACAGGATATTCGCCTCAAAACGCTTCAACGCCTCGTCAGGGTTGTATCCCCTATATAAATACTGTTCGCAATTACAATTATATTTCTTGAACACAAATACCTCCTCCCCTATCCCCATATTCGTTCTGTAGATGTAAGAGTCAAGACAATGCATTTCATCTGAGTATCTGTTCTGCGTTACGCGTAGTTCATGCATTTAAAATCGTAAATATGTTGCCACACTGTCTTTGTTATACGAATTTGAACGATAAGACGTCGGGTCTTAAAACTTGAGCATAGTCCGCTCTAGATAGTCCACAACATAACAGAGCACCAGGTTGTGTGAGTGATTAGTCCTCCCGGTGTTTGAACAAAAATATATTATTAGTAAAACGTATAAGTAAGGAAAAAGATGAATACCTTTGATGTGTATGTTACCCACTATGGGCATCCGCACTTTGGTGAACACTCTAGGGGACAGAGGAAAGTTGAAAGGCAGTACTCTGAACTGAACATGCTATCCAAAGGGCACTTATTTACTTTTTCTACATTCTCTACGGAACTATTACCAACTTCAGCAGCTGCTCCTGCACTTCCTGAAGAATCACCTACTTTTTAAAGGTCTTTGAACAAAGTGTTACTAAAAAACAATCTTCTGGAGATTCTAGAAACAGTATTCTGTACTCCTCGCTCAAGATGTCCGGCACCTAGACACCTGGAGTTAATAGTCCTAAACCTTGTAAAGTAGAGAAAGCCACCCCCACCCCACTGGCCAGCAAAGTCACGAACGGGCTATTTGGTTGCTGCTTGACTCCCAGATTCGTCTGAGTCGTGGGCTGCCCAGTCACACCCCCTTCCTCAAAAAGGTTGCACAAAAGTTTTGAAAGCCGAGTGTTCTCATAGGATGTCCTCAAAATATTTTAGATGATGCAAACATAGGTAGAGAAACAGATTATAATGCTACAATATTTGCCCTTACTGGTTACGTCGGCCCACAGGTCAGTGCACAGTGGAATTCACTGATATATTTAATTAATGACAAGCTTAGGAGCTACCTAGCACATGCCAATATCAAACGATGCTGGCCAGACAGATATTGTTGAACCTGTCATTCTCTTGGCCAGCATATTCAGCCTGGATAGGGCACATAAGCTAGAGCACTCACAGGCTAGCGATACGGAGTCAGGGTTTAGAGTAGTATTCCTCAAACAAGAAGGTTCAATGGTGGTTCGTGGCATAGAGGTGCGAAGACGATGCCAGAGGTGAGGGCCTGAGTCAGAAAAAGGCAAATTGCCTAACAGTAACATGATTACGAGTAATGAGCTGTGGATATTTAAGTGCTGGTTTGCTACATCAAGAAGTACATATAAAGTAATTTAAAGTTTATTTCACTTTGAGAAGGTGTGTGTTGAATCACCCAAATGCGCAGCACAATGTCCAGGAAAGTATGATACTTGGCCAGGCTTCAATCGATTTCAATTTGGTTTTGGAGCTAGTTACTCAGAAGATATTTTCATCATGCCACTTGGTTGAAAGGGATCGGAGAACTGGAAAGCCATCCCAGATGCAAGGGATAGTACAGGGGTAGTGTTCACGCCCTCCTACAATTGAGAGCATTTGTTTATGTCACCATCAGGGAAAAGATCAAAGGCGAAAGTTCAGGCCCCAAATCTTTGAACCATGGTTTACATATGATGGTGACATGTCTATTCCGCTGAGAGGAATGTTCCAAGTCAAGATTCAATGCAGTGGCACTTATGAATTTGTGCCTGAGAGAGTTCAGGTCAAGTTTCTTAGCTGAACCGTTGTTGAGGGCATGTAATTGATTCAGAGTTGGATCTTAAATATTGGATGACATTTTTAAGAGTATGGCATTGTTCGTTGTAGCGGACTGCAACCAACAAAACTATATTTTTGATCTTGCACTATACAACCAGTCATCCTGAGACACCAGTGAATACCCTTTCACATATGATCAAAAGTGGTTGTAGATCACTAAAAGCTTGTGCAAGGAGACACAATGGAGAAAGTCAAACATAAATCCTTTTGGTATCCCCCATGATGAACAGCCAACCAGATGGATTAAGAATTTTCATAGAAATGAGATTGCCCAGCAAAGCTATCAAAATAATAAAGCACTTCACATGACAATCAGTAAGATGTTAGCAGAAGGCAGGGTGCACAAATGGATATTAAGAAACTAGACTTATAGCCCAATTGCCAACAATTTCCTTTGCACCTCAAATCAATATACATCGTCATAATCCCATCACACCTCAGACTTCTAATGTGGGGTTACTGTTATCACTTTTTTGTTACTCACTTGTTGTCTTATTATAGGTCTAGCTTCACTAAGTGACAGGGAATGTCCCAAGACATTCTAACCAGCCAGCTCCTGGGCAACTATCTGTGGCAACGGTGTACCCTGAGCCCGAGTACTTTCTTTATTGATGAGTATCTGACTCCTAGACCTGTGGATTTCTTTTCTGTTTTCATCGAAGTACTCTTTGAAGAGCTATGTCTTACCTTCTTTCATTGCAGATTGCTCGACTTATTACAACTAAATAAAGCCTAATATAAATGTTGTCTTATGTTACTGAAATGAGGTCATGTTAACGTTTTTCCATATATTTGCAAATTTGGTCATAAAAAAGTTAGACATACTGTTGCACATAGGTTATAAGCTCTCTTCCCATGTGCTTTTTCATGTGGTATTTGGAGGGTATCTACAGTGTTAACTGCTGAACTGTTTTTAGTGTATCAGTATGCAGTGCGAGTCTAGCTTTTCCGCTGGCATCTTAGAACACAGCAGGGCTTTTTTTTTTTTTTACAGAAGGCTTTCTTGAAATTGTTAATAACTATAGGACTGTTAGAGTCTGAATAATCCGGAGGATTCTTTTCCAG
This sequence comes from Pleurodeles waltl, assembly GCF_031143425.1. Lineage (NCBI taxonomy): Eukaryota > Metazoa > Chordata > Amphibia > Caudata > Salamandridae > Pleurodeles > Pleurodeles waltl. The sequence goes on from NC_090443.1 coordinate 906,775,653, forward strand.
ATTCGTGAGATATACCTTGTAATTGCTTATCTTCTGTTTCTTCCTCCTTTCTACATCTTGATGTCAAGTCTGGTGATATAGTTCCTTCTTCTCCTGTGTTTGCTTTCTGAGATACTGTGTTTTTCAGGTAGAGGTTTGTCCCAGTTATTGCTGATTTATTTTTGTGGTTCAGCATTTCTCAATAATGTTTCTCGCAGTGCCAGGCAAGTTCTTGTATTTCTTTAGGCAGGACAAGACATGGAGTAGAACATGTCACGCCACTCTTGTCTTTGAATTTTAAAGATGCTTTGTCAGGAAGCCCTGATAATTTGGAAAAGAGGAGTCATGTCCCAGGGCTTTCTATTGCCAAGAAACCTACTCACTTTAATTGGGAAAGGTCATTGCTGTTAGGAGGAAGAAATTGGCAGATAAGTAGCTCTTTCCTGAAGGTCCGTCAATGATCATGTTTGAAGAAGATGTAGTTGCACCATGTAGGTGGTGTAGGGGGGAAAGGTGAGGCAGATAACCTGTGCTGCAGGGCACATAACAGAGAGGTAGGCTGGAGTTAGATTTTCTGACTTACTTAGTCAGTATGTAGTCCCTGAAACAGCATTCAGTCTTATCTGTGTTTGAAGCTTCATCTCTGTGCATGCATGACTCGGGTAGGGGTTAGCAAAGTAAATTCTATAGCACAGGCATCCACATTGACAATGTCTAGTTTAAGGGAGGAGTTGTTACCCTTAAGTTATATTTCATGGTATTTGTATTTTAAAGATGCAGTTCATGATGATGTGCTTCACGTATTACACCATCAACCCTTACTATAAGTTTTTATATTATATATCATTGTGATTTCGCTTGTTGATACAGTGAACTTGTCTGATAACTATGATTCTTTTACATGAGAGGAAAGTGTCTGTAACTTTTATTCTCTTTTTATATCGGAAAAGCACTGAAGTTTGTGTTAAAAAATCTATGCACAGGCATAATCAGAGATCTGATGAAGAATAACCATGAAAACCAGGAGAGTCATGTATCACTGTATTCACTTGCACCTCACCACTGACATTGCGCTGTCAGCCATATACTTTCTCATTCCATTCTGTCAATGGTGTTCTAACACCACATCTTCCATTGCATAAGAGTTTAACACCATACTGACTCTGACTGATCCTAACCTACTGTTCGTTGGTTAGTGGAGGGTTGAGAATATTATGGATAACCTTTTTACGTGGGATCCCAAACAAGCAAAGGTAAATGCATATTTAAACCACCTAACACAGAACTCTCAAATTGAGTTGGCCTCTTTGGAGAAATATAGCTGAGTTCAGAATAGGAATGGCTTGAGTTTCTGTTTGAAATAAAGAAAATGGGAATTGATTTGAATGCAATTGGAAATATAAAGTCTAAATATGTATCCCCTTTACTTCTCACTGATGACCAAAAATCATAATCGCATTAAAAGCGAGTGATGAAAAACGTTTTTGGTCGGCTCACCTAACACTTCATATGAGAACATGGGGATGGATTTTGTTCCATAGCTAACTTGGAGATGTCCCATTCAAGCCCCTCTGATGCTTTATAATCCAATTCTAGTCTTGACCAGATGCAGATCAATTGAGCGTTTAGTGGTATGATTGTGGTCCGTGTCACTAAGCCCCAAAGCCAGATGAACTCCTGCAATTTGCGCCTTTTATAGATAAGCAAATTCCTTTTGGGGAATTGTCAGCAGAAGCTCATTGCAGTAATCCAACCAGGAGTTCTCCAGAGAACCACGAAAAGTGTGGAAACATGCAGCAGGGGAAACCATCAGTGTTTTCAAGGGCAGGATACTTGAGGCATACAAGTTTTGACTGTATGATTTACCTGTACATTCACAAGCAGCATAATATCCAATGAGACCATTAGACTCTTAATCTTTGTTTAAATAAATGAGGTTGTGGACCAATGTACGTAGAGGGAACAGGTGCAGGAACATATTGCCAAATTTCACAATCTTATCACAAACTCTTGTCTTTTCCTTAATCCCTGGTAGCTAAATTACGTCCATCCAGCTCTCAAGCTCCATGGTCATCAGACTCTTTCCAACTGAGACCATTGTTAAACAATTTAGGGATCAAATACTTAATTTTAAGAAAGAGGATTACTATTGCACAGAGTACAGCAAACACAATATGGTCTTTCAAAGTGAAAAATATATGGGTAGACCATTAAAAAAGTGGGTTTTACATTAACCAATGCTAAAACAATTGGTAACCCAGTTAGGGATCTAGGGCCATATGTACGAACACATTTTCCCATAGACACAGAATTGGCAAAACCCTTTGCTACATCTGGCCCCTAGTCTCTAATTGGTTTAGCTGTGTTAGTGGGGTGGGGGTATGCATTATGTAATTCCTGTAAGTTGTCTTGAATTTAGAGGAACAACTGAGAGTCTGAGTCCCAAGCAAAAGTTGAATGACAAGTAGTCTCAGTGTCAAAAACAGCAGTGCACAAGATATCAATTGCAAAACAATTACCCTAGAAAAATATGAGAGGTTTCTTCTGCTCACAGACAAACATAATGGTTTAAATCTCTTTGGGGAAGTGTCAGTATTTCTGTCATTCTGCTACTATCATCCTCATCAAACAGGATTTATAGAGCGTGACTAATCACCCACACAGGTATCAAGGTGCTGAGAACATAGCTGCTAAGGGGTTCATTTGAACAGCCTGGTCTTGAGTCTTTTCCCGAATTCCAGAAGAGAGGATGAGGTACGTAGGTGAAGAGGGAGGTCATTCCAGGATTTCGTCATAAGCTAAGAGAAGGAGCATCCTCCACTGTTGCTTCCACGGATGCAGGGTGTGTGTGCAAGGGAGAGAGAAGCAGAGCACAGGTGTCTGGAGGGTTAGTGAAAGTTCAGGCGGTGGTTGATATCTGCTGGTTCTTGATTGTGAAGGGCCTTGTAGGTGTGAATCAGCATTCTAAATTGATCTCTCCTGAATGGGGAGCCAGTGGAGTTTCTTGAGGTGAGGGGTTGGTGTGGGCCCAGTTGAGGAGGTCAGGATGAGTCTGGCTGCTGAATTCTGTATGGGCTGTAGTCTCTTCAGGAGATGAGTGGTGATTCCTATGTAGAGTGCCTTGCTGTGGTCCAGCCAGCTGATGACTAGGGCTTGAATGAAGGTTGGTCTGGTGTTGACAAGAAGCCATATGAAGATCTTACAGAGCATGGGAAGAGTGAGGAAGCAGGTGGAAGAGACTGCGTTGATCTGGTTTTTCATGGTGAGTTTGCTGTCCAGTATGATACAAAGATTGTAATTGCGGTCTGCCAGAGTGGGTGCTGGTCCTAGTTTGGTAGACCACCAGGAGTCGTTCCAAGAGGAGGTGTTGTTCTTAAAGATCAGCAATTTCATTTTGTCTGTGTTAAAATTAGGCAGTTGTTATTCATCCAGTCCGTGATGCATGTCATGTACCTGTGGAAGTTGGCCTTCGTGTGACAGGGTCTTCTGATAGTTAGAGAATGAGCTGGGTGTAGTCTGCGTAGGATATGATGTTCATTATGTGGGTTCTGATGATGTTTGCCAAGGGGGTTATGTAAATGGTGAACAGTGTAGTGCTGAGGCATGTGCTTTGAGAGACACCGCAGGTGATGTTCTTGGGTCCCAAGAACATCACCCACAACTACAGCTGTGTTTGTTCACTCAGCTCTATTGTGTGCTTTGGGCATAGCTAATGTATGGAACACAAATATATAGATCAGACCCACACAGGAGGATAGCAACATAAATTAAGGAAAATGTGCCTGTATACTGAAACCCATATCACTCATCGAATTTAATTAGCACAAGGCTAACTCTACAGGCCTTGAAAAATCATAAAAATGTTATTAGGCCTGCAGATCGTGTAACTTGAATAATCTACTTGACCTAAATGTAATGTATTTGACCCTTAAACGGGTTTCAAATAGTGTGATCCTAGGCAAATATTTTATTTTATAGAGTCACCTTTTCCTTCATTCTTTCTCATATATGAGTGCACCTTCAACTATGTGAGTTCAGCATTTTTGCTGTACAAAAAAACTATTTTGTTTGATTAAATAGACTAAACGTTTGCTCAATGTATAATGTGGGGCCTATTTTAAGGCTGTTTACATCACTCTTGCACCACGCAACATGATACAAACCGTAAGATGGATTTTTGAAGCCCCCTGCGTGGTTCTAAGTGGCTCCAAAAATCTAGAGTAACACAATGCAGCGCAAATCGCTGCGTAGCGTACTCTGCTTTGGGAAGGCTTTTCATGGGTGTTGCATGAGTGTCCCCATGCATCTCTCATGGATTTTGACACATCCCAGCATTTTCAAGAGCTTGTGTGCTGGGGATGCACCAAAATCTTACACTTTCCAAGGGGAAGCTTAACATGGAGAGATATCTCTATATTTCTCCTCGTTTCTTCCTCTTTCTGCGTGTGCTGCATTTTGCAGCACTCATTGAAAGATGAATATTACTCCCAGGATTGTTTTTGTGCATGAAAGTGTCCCTTGCTGCACAAAAACAATCCTGCATGCCAGCCTGTGTTAGTGCTAGGCAGTCCATTGTGCACCAGCAAGGGGAAAGGGCAGCAATGCACTATATTGCCTTAAATAGGGCGCATTCTTGCCTTTTTTCCGTTATGCAGTGCAGCAAGATGACTTGCTGGACCGTGTGACTTGCTCATAAATGAGGCCCTCAGAATCTAGCCCACATGTAGAGTATACATGATCCCTGACTTGCACTAATAGCATTGCCATCAGGGCAGGTTTGTCTTTCAGTTTATGTTCAAACACTCACTTTTCATAAATATAATACTAAGGCATGATGTGGTAGCACACTGTAATTTACAGACAGTCAATTTCAAGAAATGGCCAAACACCTTCCCACTAACTTGTAGCTTTACTGATAAAACTATATAGTGTATTAACAATAATCTATGACATTTGGGTTTCAAAAAAGATAGTTATCATTTTTCACACCACCAAGTAGTGTTCTGATTTGTTTTCGTCCTAATAAAATATTTTTTTAATCACTCAGAGGTACAAAAAATGGGCTCTCACAGCTACTGAAATATATTTAGAAATTTTTGTTCAGTTGACTTATTAGATATTTGGATGTGCGTTAGGAAAAATCTGACTTCTTACAGTCTTCTGCTTCACATTCTTTGTACAGTAGGTCAGACAGTTCACTTTTCAAAATCCTAGATCTCTGCAGTCCAAGAAGGAAAGTTAATTGTAAGACTAACTGACTTTTGACCTCTGTCTCTGAACAAAGAGCAAATGTGTCAAATTAAAAGCAAGATTTAAGGGTGTCTTTATTGCTCCTTTACTTTCTGACTGAACAGAACACCTGTTCTTTGTCAACTCACCAGAGTGGGTGGACGTGATAACATATAACCTTCCATAACAAGTGGGAAGTAGATGTTTTGAGTTCTGCTCAATAGAGGAAGAGGACCCCAGATTAAGCCTTTTGAAAGCAATAGGGCAGACAGAAGCACGTGCTGCTAAAACTTAATTTCTATGGAATGCAATTATAATCCAAACTGAATTAAGATGGAAATTTCTTTTACAACCAGTTCAAGGGGTGCAGGTACTTACAACTTTAACTAAAACCCCTTAATTAAATCCACCACTGACCTTAGCACATAATCTCTTCTTGCACTCCTTTGCACACTGGACCACACCACAAATACCTTTTTAAAAACAAAGGCAAATTCTTGCCATGACTATGATTGTATGCCAGCCTTTAAATACCACTCACATGCCTCTGAATTGAGCAGGTAACCAAACAGTCCCACATTTCATCCACCCCCATAAAATTACTATTAACCCAACCCTCAAGACGTGCCAGGTCTTCCTCCTCCTGAAAACATATGTCTGGATCTAGGCAAGCTCAACAGCCTCTCGACAATGAACCCTCTTCTATTTCTAGGAAAGAGCATCCATTCAGAAAGAACACATTATCAATACTAACAAATGTTTCAGTTTTCTTGCCTCATTTAAGCACAGAAACGGCAACAATTTGTTTTAGATGAAATTGTTTGCTGCACTGAAGTGTCATGCAGCCTCCTGGATACCTCTGAACATATAATCAATCCAGAATTATTGAGTAAGAAGCCTCAGTGATACCATATTTCTTTACAAATAGCATTTTAGAGGAGGTTCTACTCTACTTAATGTGGAAGCACCAGAAACAGATGAGTCCACAATAGATCCTAGTCGCGTATGGAATCCTGCACAGAGTAATCTGCTCCTCCATTGGCCCAAGTATCCACCCAACGTCTATGTAACAGCTATATGGGTTTTTCTAACTGCTTACTGAATAAGTATACCTCTCCCTGCTCCTTGAAATCTAAGTACATCTGAAGTTTGATTCAAATTAAGGGGAATGTGTTCTTATCTCCAACAAAACCAATAACTCTGGTATCTAGACATTCCCCCTGAAATCAGAAGCTAGGTACCAGCTTTCTCTGCTTTGCATATGTAAGTCATACCAACAAGAATCAGGCACTGAAGCCATCATTCTATCCCCAGTCTTTGTACATCTAGGCAACAGCAAGACTGTCCTTCCTTAATTTCCAGACAACATCTTGGCAGCTTTGAAAAAAGATATCTTACAAGCAACCACTCACTAATCAAGCAACAACTAAACAGATTCACTCTTTCACACCTACTTTCATTGTCTTTCCTTGGCACCCCAGCAAGTTCACATCATCTTCAAGTCCTGCTACATCATATATAAAGTTGTGATGCAAAGCTTTCAGAGTACCTAGAAGTAGAAATACCACACTTGTCTGGGGGTCAGCACTGTGGCTTTAAAAGTGCTAGGAAGGAATAACATGTAAGCAAGTCTTCTGAAACTATGTTGTAATGGCCCATCCATATGAAGGATCCGTCTGTCTGCCAGTGAAGTTATCTCAATTTTCTGACTTTTGCGAACTGCATCACTGGCCATAAACCAATCACATTCCTGTTTGAAGAGAAAAGTGGCAGGATATGTATGGCAAATATTTACCATGGTTTGTGGTCCAATTCCAGAACATGTGTTTTAAACCCAACTGACGTTCCTTTGACAAGGCAAGGAAAAAATGCAGACTTGCAAATTCACATTTGAAAGGTTGAAAACTGCAGGAAGCAGGCAGGAACAATTAACTGGCAGGAGCAGCTGACAGTGGTGAGTATCTATGCTCCAATACACATGAGCTTGCACAGGGGCTGGTGCACCTTGCCTATCATATTTTTCTATGGTATCACTTTGTTTTTCGTCTTGCCACATACTTTTTACACAATCTGCCATTGTCTCCACATCTGGTCCAAATGAGAATTCATGCCCAAGACGCCCACCTCTTCACATCCCCTTATTAGCCAGTCCGCTGGAGGAACACTGAAAAAGAAGCATGTTTCTAGTAGACTAACCATGATGCCCTTTAAAACAATGGAAGTAGAGCTGTGGGATGGAGTTCAAAACCAGACAGATGAGTGGTAGGGCCAAAGGCCTATGAAAGACTAAAATGTAAGCTCCCCAGCACATGCAATTGATGTGCAACCCCATGCCTGGTATTTGATCTAGAGCATCTTATGTTAAGCTCACTCTAACTTGCAGCATCTTTAGTCCTCTGAAGCTACATTTCAACAGCACACCAGGAGGTGTATCTAGTGTTTGAGATATATGTATGCAGCTGCATAGGGTACCCCCTTTCGAACCTCCCTGTGCAAAAACACTATTTAGAAAAAAGGCATAATATTTGTAGCTCAAATATGGATTATGGAGCTAGTGAGGTGAATGTTCTTACAATAGCTTTCTCCCAGCCCCCTCATCATACAAGTCCCCGCCAAAGAGCACCCGCCTGCTGAGAATGCTGGTTTGATACCATGCACAGGAATAGGACTATCTGGGACCTTCCTTTGGGAACAAAATAGCAGTTGAAATCACTGCTTATGCTCAGTAAGCATACCTTAAATCATCTTCATCTATAGGCATGTGATCTCAAACAAAGGACCATTATATCAATACACTTGTAATACAGTTAACAGGATTTGCACCACTTTTTGGTGAATGTCTCACATCCACCCAAGTCTAAAAAAGCCCTAAAGTCTTCAAAGTACAGCTGCCACCCAAATGCTTCACATACACAGATAATATTATTGAATTTGACCATGTACTCCTTCACATGTCTGTAAATCACAAGACCACCATCAGGTAAATAAATGCCATTTTATCTTATTTGAGGTCTTCACCGTCCATAGAACAAAGCAGCAGCCACAGCTACTATAAAATCTTTATTGGTTTTGAAGAACCAGAACCTTATGGGCCTGGCGGCGCAGGGTACGCCTGAAATCTCCTTGGATTCACCTGCCTCAACTAACAGAGACACGGGACACTCTGTCAGGCGTAAAAGATCAGATTTTATTAGCTGCAGCTAGTACAGTTGTCCAAGAAGTACACAAGGTATGTTCTCAGGAGACTGCCACTTTACTTTGTGGCGCACAATCTTATATACCGTATAAAAACCATTTATTAACTACATACACTCCCAGAACACATAGAAAGGAGCCAGTAAGAATAATGTAAAGATAGAACAGAGCCAATAGAAATGTCGGAAAACAAGACAGCACCAATAGAAGGAATTGGAAAACAAAGTATCAAGTGACTTAAGGTTGCCTCCCCTCCAGCTGTGTTTGTCACCCCTCCCTTGAACTAATTCATTAACCGATCCACAACGAAGTTGCATGTGGTGCGATAAGTTTGTGTGCGTTTGGAGGACAGTTGTGAAATGAGAGAATACTAGCAAAGGACAGCGAAGGCCAGACGATAAGATAAGATCGGCGGAGAATAGTGTGAGCCTACAGATAGTTGAAACAAGGATTAGAAAACCAGACAGGGATTAGTGTACTCGGTCAGACCTTAATACCAGCCTTGTAAAGATAGAGGCAGAAGGCTGTTTTGAACACCATGTTGCAGAATAAGCAGAAAAGGCAGAATGGACTTCGTTCGCTGTGCTGCCTGAGTGAAGGCAACCTAAAATGGCGGCGGGCCACAAAATGGCGGGTCGATACGATCGTATTAAAAATCGAATTTCCTCAGACCCTCCTTTTGCCAGAACTCAGGCAAGATACACAAACTCATGTTAATCTGAGTCGATGTCTATGGCCATGAGGTCATCAAGCTGTTGCTGTACCATCATTTTGATATTCTCTGCTCTTTGTGACTTGGGTTTGGGAATACATGCAGTAGCACATAGGTTGCAGATGGCAGGACCGCAGTGCATACAAAGACAACAAGAGAATATAAAAGCTAAAATTACTCCAAAGAATGTCAATACCTTCCAACCCCATTTGGACAGTAATCCCCAAAACCACTCTGAAAAGGACCAATCTCCTTCGTCCTGATGAATCGACTCGGAGATTATGTGTAACTTAGAGATAGCTTGGTATACTGTCGGAGCGTCATTAGGTATGAAAATACAGCAACTTGATCTGATCAATTTGCATACTCCACCACGGTCCGCAAGAACAAAGTCTAAGGCAACACGGTTCTGCAAGGTCATAAGACGATCAGCCTGTAGTTCAGCTGTAATGTTACTTAAAGCTCCTACAGTGATGTCTATGGTGGTTTCTACGACACGAACCAATTGCCTTATATTTCTGCTGTTGGCCATTGGACCCCAGAAGGGAAGAAATCCTTTGAGGAAATCTCCTCCCTCTTGTCCTGCTGTGTCTTTCGAATCCACAATCCCTCTGCCATATCTATTTTTATGATGGTTCGCAGGAGCGGTGTATGTAGGGGGAAGAAGAAAGGCTATATAACAAGTACCAGAGAAATCAGCTGGCAACCATGTATAAGCCCTATCGTGGCAAACGAAGTATGTACCTTGAGATGGTACTAACGGCAGTGAATTCAGGGCTGAATAAACATATGTATGGGAACATAAACTTTCTCTTTGTACGGTGTTTGGAGTTCTACCATTTATTTGCAGACAGAAATTTCCTTGTTGGGGTATGACCCGTATCGGAGGAGATTTTCCTTGCTCAACCTTATCATTGAGGCTGGAAATGTAATCAGTTATGTTCCAATTGGTATATGCTTTTCTTTCATCTATGGAAGCTTCACTTTTTTCCATGATTTTAGCCATAGCTACCATTCCCTTTATCAATAAACTATGACTGAAATCTGAACCAACACTATGTGAACTGACAGGTTGTTTAATTTTACTTTGATATGCATTATTGAAAATGACAAAATAAGCCCAAGCGGAACCTTCATAGGAGAATGGAAGAACTAAATATGGCATTCCTTTTTCTACCGTATGTGGTATGAGTCCACACACCCAACACTCAGTTGTATTGATCACTAACTGATGTTGATGTAACAACTGGACGAAGGAATTATTAAAGTATTCAGTTCTTCTGATGAGTTCATGCTGGGGAAGAGTGTGAAATAGGTGCGGAGAGATAGTAGAAGAAGATGTAGAGGTAGGAGAAGAGACAACTTTTTGCTGCAGAGTAATAATGATCCAGTTTACAGATGCCAAAAGAATACACGACAATATAATGACGCATAGAGCAATACTACAACGACTATATATTTCTTTACAATTATTCTTTACATTTTTACTTTCTCTTTTATCTAATGTAGCCTCCATCTTTCTAAGTGGATGCTCACGGCAATCTTCCTCAATCACTGTAGTCACGATTATCTACCGTCCTATGACACTGTGAGGTCCTGCAGGCCTATTGCCACTTACTCAGGTCGTAACTAAGACTCCTACCGTGACCCTGCAACCGGGATAGAGTACTACATAGGAGAGAAATTTACAAGTTCTTTGGTCTTGGTCTCAAATTATAGCGTTCCTGTCCAGAGGCAGTCTGGTTTTGAAACAATGTTCCTGGATTTGTCGTGTTCAAGCGACGATGCGATGGTATTGCTTCTTGAAGGATGTCGTCGTCCTCTTTCTCAGAAAGTGTTCCAATTAGACGCGCATCACTGAATGGTACAAATTGCGGAACTTTCTCACTTTCAGAGTCACTGATGCCTCTACGGACCCACTGATCGAAAGGCAAGGGCAAAGGCACTTTCTTGCAGTGCACGGCATGCACCCAGTTTTTCTTTCCTTCGACTTTAACTGCTGTTCTTGTGGTCAAAAGAACCAGGCGTGGCTCTCTCCATCTGGGCTCCAAATTTCTCTGTCGTTGGAAATTTTTCGTGCAGACCCAGTCACCTGGTCGGATGGAATGACCTGGGTCTGTGGAAGCCTCTGGTAGAGCACTCTGAACCTGTTGATGAAGAACACGCAATTTAGTTGTAAGGTCATGCAAGTAGTCAATCAACATCGGGTATGGCAAGTCTGAGTATTTCTTAGGGCGAGGAACTCCCCATACATTAGCTGGGCGACCAAATATCACTTCGTAAGGGCTAAGCCCCAAACGAGAGTGTACTGCTGTTCTGGTGGACAGAAGAGCCAATGGTAAAGCATCAGGCCAATTAAGTCCTGTGCTAGCTTGCACCTTAGCAATTTTAAGCTTCAAGGTTCCATTGTAGCATTCTACTAAACCAGCCGACTGTGGGTGATTCGCCGCGTGGAACTTCTGTTTTATGCCAAGACCTGCACAAACTTTTTGCATGACTTGACCCACAAATTCGCTCCCATTGTCACTCCAGACAATGCGCGGCAAACCAAACCTAGGGAAGAATTCTTTCAAAAGTATTTTGGCAGTTGATAAAGCAGTATTGTCCTTCAGAGGGTAGGCTTCTACCCATCTAGAAAAAGCACATACTACCACCAGAACATATTTGAGGTTGTTGCATCGTTCCATGTGAATATAATCGATCTGCAACACCTCAAATGGATATGTTGGAGGAGCAAAATGACCTGCTGGAGTTGGGGTTCCCTTTCCCGGATTGTACATGAAGCAAACAATACAATGTTTTACTACATTATTTGCACACTTTGGGATCCCCTCATTTTGCCACACTGGAGCCAGAAGTTTACATATTCCTTTTGCACTTAGGTGAGCTGGACCATGTGCCATAGTAACTACAGGTAGTACATAAGCATCTGGTAACAGCCAACGTTGATGTTCTGATAATTCAACCCAACATCCCATCTCATCTAACATTCCTGTACTTTCCTTCCACTTTCTCAACTCATTCTCCGTAGCCTCTCCTTGAATTGATTTCACACTCTCTACTGTATCTTCACACATTCCCTTTTCTCTTACGCAGTTTGCGGGACCTGCAACATACATTCGACTTGTGTTGTCTCTGGCTGTCTTTTTCGCTACCTCATCTGCAAATGCATTTCCTCGACCAACATCGTCCACAATCTTTTTGTGTGCACTACACTTCACGATCGCTATCTGAGTAGGCATTGTAAGTGACTCAAGAAGTTCAGTCACTAATTGACCATGTTGTATCTTAGTACCATGGGAAGTAAAGAATCCTCTTTCCTTCCATAAACGCCCAAAGTTAAACGCTACACCAAAAGCGTATTGGCTATCAGTGTACACGTTTACTCTTTTTCCTTTGGATAACACACACGCTCTAGTTAAGGCTATCAATTCAGCTGCCTGAGCTGAATTATGTCTAATGCGTGCTGTCTCCACAATCGTATGCAAAGTAGTAATAGCGTAGGCTGAAACTGTATCTCCATTCGGGAGCTTGAAACAAGAACCATCTACCCATAGTGTTCCATCTGGATTCACTAATGGCGTGTCTTTTAGGTCAATTCTACCCTTAGTCTCTTCTTCAGTACGGAGAAAACAATCATGCTGTTCAGAGACATCTCTCTCTTCTGGAAGAGGCAACAAAGTAGCTGGATTCAGGGTATTACATCGTTTGATGTGTATGTGACTAGCCAAAAGCGTCAGCTCATATCCGGACAACCGAGCACTCGTAAGATGCTGCGTTTTTGTCCTATTTAGTAAAGTATCCACTGCATGTGGCACCATAACAATGAGAGTATTATCTAGCACTACTCCAGCAGACTGTCGAATAGAAATTGCTGCTGCCGCTGTCGCCTTAAGACAACTAGGCAATGCTTTAGCTACTGGATCTAACGTAGCTGAGAAATATGCGCATGGTCGCTGTTGATCTCCAAAACGCTGCGTTAAGACTGACAATGCACAACCCTCTCTTTCGTGGACATAGAGCGTAAAGGGCTTACTGTAATCAGGAGTACCCAATACAGGAGCAGAACACAAAGCAATACGCAAATCAGTAAAACTCTTCTGACATTCGTCAGTCCACGGAAGAGGCTGAGGCGTATCTTTTAAAGTTAGCGCCAACAGCGGTTTAGCCAATAAAGAGAAACTCGGAATCCACTGTCTACAATAAGAAGTAATGCCCAAAAAGGCACGTACCTCTCTTTGTGTGGATGGCACTGACATTTGTGCAATTGCCTGAATTCGTTCGGGGGTCAATCGTCGTCCCTCCTTTGACAAGAGATGACCCAAATAAGTCACCTCGCGACAGACATATTGTAATTTAGAAGGAGAAACCTTGTGATTCAGATCAAACAAATGACGCAACAGTGCAACGGTCACGTTTTTGCAAATCTCCTCTGAATCAGCGGCAACTAATAAGTCATCCATGTACTGAATGAGAGCGGCACCGGACGGTAAGGAAAAGGCATCAAGATGACATTTTAGAGCTTGACTGTAAATAGAGGGACTTTCACAATAACCTTGAGGTGCGCGTTTAAACCGGAAGCTTCGGCCTCCGAGGGAAAAACTAAAAATATCTCTACTCTCTTCGGCAATGGGAATACTAAAGAAAGCATTCTTTAGATCAATAACTGAAAACCAAGTCGCTGTAAAAGGTATCATCGTCAACAGAGCAGTGATATCTGGGACTACAGGAAACTGCGGTACGACAATCTTGTTTACCTCCCGAAGATCAATTACAAAACGATAAACAGGAGGCTGAGAAGGATCAGTGCGTTTAAGAACTGGAAGAACAGGACTGTTACATGTATTTCCTCTCGTTTCCTCAACCACACCCTTCTGAATCAAATCATGGACAATTTCCAGAAGTGCTTTCTCACCTTCAGTAGGGATTCTGTATTGCGGAATACGTGGCATTTCAGCATTGGGCTTAAGAGTAACAACATAAGGTGGGATCTCAAGACAACCAACGTCATTCGGACCCGTAGCCCAAAGCGTTTCGGGAAGAGAAAGCAATTCAGGTGGGAATTGATCTTTTGATAAGTACATTGGACTAGTCATTTTCTGTCCTAGAGTGAGGTATACACCAGAAGGTGAACAATATATCGTAGCATGCATTCTTTTTAATAGATCTAAACCCAACAGATTTTCACCACAACCATTCGTCAGAAGAAGCGGAGCTTCTAAATCATAAGGGCCTATTGAAACAGGCAAAGGGCAAGAAACTGGATTGCGAACAGGGGCGCCAGAAAATCCTACAGATACATTCGTTAAGCCAGACAAAGGTGCGCCAGGGAGTTTAGAATGAATGATTGAGCTTCTCATGGCACCAGTATCTAAAAGAAATGGCTCTGAAACACCCATTGTAGTGACATTAACATAAGGTCCATTCTGATCCACTGGAATTGACGTAACCCCCTTACTTTGTCCATGGCTGTCCTATTCAAAATGAAGACTTTCATTCCCTCCTTCAATATACTGATCCTCACTGTAATACTGTGTAGACCTAACATTTTGCTGGTCAAAGTAATTTCCGGAATTTGGAGGAACAAAAGAACGCTGCTCTGGGGTTAACACACCTCGACCTCTACCTCTATTTGCTGACTGAAGACCACCACGACCTCGTGAAGCAGATGTTGCTCCATTACGCTGCAACAATGCCGGACAACTGTTCTTAAAATGACCTTCCTCCCTACAATAAGCACATTGATTGGGACCTAGCAAAGGTCTTGGAATGAATGGTTCAGGCTTTTGATACAACCTCTGAAACTGCGGAGGCTTTTGAAACTGAGGCTGAACATAACGAGGAGGATAAGCCTGTTGCAAGAGAACTTTAGTTTTTAATTCTTTCGTCTTTTTCTCTTGTTTTTCCCTTTCTTCTTTGTCTCTATTTTCATAATATTGTGCAGTAGCCAATATCTGGGCGGAAGAAGAAACTGCCCATGAACTCTCGGAGTCTTTTAGCTTGTGTGATAGTTCAGGAAGCAAGTTATATACGAACTTATCCACAAATAATCGCTGTCCCCCTTCTGTAGCCATATCTTGACCACTGTGATCAATGAATGTCTCCTCGAATCGGGTAAAGAAATCGGAAACACTTTCATCTTTCTTTTGTTTACATGCTGCTAGCTTATCCCAATTAACTCTCAAAGCAGGCATCATTGTTTTCATTAATGTAATAATCCTACCAGGGAGTTCTGAGATCAAAGCGTCGGGCTTTGCACCACCTACTTGACCTCTATCTGCGGCAATAATAGCGTTCCAATCGCCGCCTAATTCTTGAGCGTGATCCTCTCTACGAATTTTAGCCCATATTGTCTGTGGAACTACATTTCCCATCAACATGTCAATATCTGCTAGATTCATAGTACATGCATCAACTGTTTGCGACAACTCTTTATAGTAACCAGCAGGATTTTTGCGTGGATCTGGTAGTGACTGTTTAAGTGCTAAAACTTCAGACCTTTTCCAGGGGACATGTATCCATATGCGCTGAAAATGCGCAGGAATAGCTGGATTAGCACCTGCTGCTGCAACTTCTTCCTTCCATATTGGAGAAACCTCTCTCATGGGATAGTTTTTCAGTGCTGTCCTATCTGAAGGATCAGAATCAGGAAAAGTCTGTGAGAACAATAGGGATCTGAAAGAAATAAGTGTTCTGACAGCGTTTTCAACCTTAGGACCCACAATAAGTCCTTTGTCAAAGTCAGCCTGAACATCTAACAGATCCTGTGGGACCGAACCCAAATTCATATCCTCCCATTCTTTAGCGAGAGTATCGCACATAACTTTAAAAACATATCTCTGCGTAGGTGCATTCCATTGCAGAAAGGTGGACATAATATCAGACGTACTATATTGGAGACCCTTCTTGATCCATCTACAAGCAAGTGAGTCCAATTTTTCTCGCTCTTCGGAGTCTGGGAATTGACTACGAGACTGTCTTCGAGAAAAAGCTGGAGACACGTTTAAAGCTTCAAAGAAAGGTGATAAGAGACCAGAGACAGTATCTGCAAATCGCTTACGCATAGATGGAGAATTTGACATAAGGATAGGGGACAAGGTATTAGGTGAATTAACTAAAGGAGCATTAGGAATTGCCAAAGGAGCAGAAGGCAAAGGAGTTAAAGGCAAAGCTGGCATAGGCAATACTTGAGGAGGCAAATGTGGAAAAGCTGGAGCAGGCGGAAGCACAACTGGCGGCTGAACAGGCTGTAACATCGGGGGTGCATTAGCACCTTGTACATAGGGCGGAGGCAATTTCAATAAGTGGGACATTAAGGAATCTTCCTCAAAATCTTTTCTCTTATCAAGGGAAGAGATAGGCAACGTCGGATAGCATTTATCTATTGCCATTCGATGCTGTCTGTCTGAAATTTCCATTGCATTATCTATTTCATCATCTTTGAATTGCTGAGCAGCCTGTATAATAGTCATTCCCTGTGTTTTCCTATCTCGTTTCGCTTGTTTAATTTCTCTCTGTTTGGCTTCCTTACGCCAAAGGCGAAAAGAGTCAAACATTGCCGGCCGGGCTTTTCTTTTAAATAACGTTGCTTCTAAATTATCTAGCACATCAGTTTCGAAACTACCATTTTCTGGCCATTTTAAAACACCATCTTTCTTTGTATATCGGGTCCATGTCTTATTAAAGGCAATAGGACCAACACCATGTTTAGAATAGAGCTCATATGTGGGAGTTCCAACCGAAGGAATCGGACAGGAGTCCTCAAGCTGGGAGTCCCTATTACAACCAAAGCAACAAAGTTTTCCAAACTTAGTCAGACCAGACATCTCACGATTTTTACTGGCTGTTCACAAACATCAAGGGGGTAAAACTTTAATGCACTTACCCCTCGGCTTTGGCCACTGCAATGGCCAAATCTAAGGACCTAAGGACAAAACAAAGACCAAAATTTGTGGGCGCGACCCACCAAATACTTAACTAAGGATGTCTTCTTACACCAACAGAGGCCCGTCTATCGTCTCGCTTTACCATACATCATCAAAGAAAGGGCCAAGGCAGGGCGGCAGTCAGGGCAGCAGTCGTCAGTAGCCGTCAGGAAGGAGTAACCGCGCTGAAAAAGACCTTCGGACCACTTCGACATACAGGGGTCGCTTGACGTGGCTCGCGATTCCTCCAGAATTTTCTTGCGGGGTTCCTCACGACCTTCAGGCAGAACCGGTACCGCTGAAGCCGCCCCACGTTGGGCGCCAGTTGAAGAACCAGAACCTTATGGGCCTGGCGGCGCAGGGTACGCCTGAAATCTCCTTGGATTCACCTGCCTCAACTAACAGAGACACGGGACACTCTGTCAGGCGTAAAAGATCAGATTTTATTAGCTGCAGCTAGTACAGTTGTCCAAGAAGTACACAAGGTATGTTCTCAGGAGACTGCCACTTTACTTTGTGGCGCACAATCTTATATACCGTATAAAAACCATTTATTAACTACATACACTCCCAGAACACATAGAAAGGAGCCAGTAAGAATAATGTAAAGATAGAACAGAGCCAATAGAAATGTCGGAAAACAAGACAGCACCAATAGAAGGAATTGGAAAACAAAGTATCAAGTGACTTAAGGTTGCCTCCCCTCCAGCTGTGTTTGTCACCCCTCCCTTGAACTAATTCATTAACCGATCCACAACGAAGTTGCATGTGGTGCGATAAGTTTGTGTGCGTTTGGAGGACAGTTGTGAAATGAGAGAATACTAGCAAAGGACAGCGAAGGCCAGACGATAAGATAAGATCGGCGGAGAATAGTGTGAGCCTACAGATAGTTGAAACAAGGATTAGAAAACCAGACAGGGATTAGTGTACTCGGTCAGACCTTAATACCAGCCTTGTAAAGATAGAGGCAGAAGGCTGTTTTGAACACCATGTTGCAGAATAAGCAGAAAAGGCAGAATGGACTTCGTTCGCTGTGCTGCCTGAGTGAAGGCAACATAAAATGGCGGCGGGCCACAAAATGGCGGGTCGATACGATCGTATTAAAAATCGAATTTCCTCAGTTTTGTTAGAACATAATCAACCCCCTGTTCCCATTATTATCCCAGATTCCATGATCAACCTTTAAAATCATGGAACAGCATTTAGAAAGTTGGTCTTACCAGCCACGACATTACAATCAAAGCAAGTCATGCGAGCAAACTGACATGATATGTGCAAACATAGATACCAATATGTTTGCTGATGTAGTGCACTAACAGCATACCTAACATTAGCAATCAACAGCACTAGAGTAGTTCAATGACCGTCAGTCTTCTTCATAGCATCATCCTTCAAAGATGAGTCTGAGTCCAGTTGCAGTTGGGCAAAATAGTCCTGGTAATTGCCCCAGAAGATCCTTGGACTTCTGCACAGTATAGGCCAGACTCTGGAAAGCATCCTCCAACTCATGACATGTGGTTAAATCACACACTCAAGACTTATAATTGGGAAGGTCCTTGTCACCCAAAGAAGGGCAACACGCTGTTTGCAAGGAGAAGAGCCAGACTATAAAGCAGGACTGCATCACTGTTTTCTTTGTTATGAGGCCCTCCACCACCATACTGGGATCCTGCTGCCTTGCAATATTAGTAATTTCTGAGCTATTCCCAAGACCATGGAAAAATGATGCTAGGGCGCAGCAGAACTTGCACGCCATGCAAGAATCCCACCCTTGAAGATCCACATATGGGATCGGTAGCATCGGCTTAAGGGTTGAACTTAATCCAGCACCCGGACGATAAGATCACTGTGATCTAAAAGGTAAGATTATATCACCTAAAAGCAAGCATTAATAAAAACACCCTTTCTATGGCAATGGATGATCTACCATTGGAGATTCATTAATTCACATTCTAAATCTTCCTTCCATTTACCTCACATCTGAATAGGACCATATGTCACACATTCCTGACAAATATTAGTAACAAGGTGCACCCACTTCACCCCTACCACATTAAGTCTTTAGGACCAACAACCAGGAAAAGGTGAAAGGTTCCATCAGTGTTTGTTGCCAGCGTGTCTTTATTTTGGCCAGCCACAGATGTTTCTTTGTGTTGTTGCTGATCTGCCTAGTTCACTCAGACCTTTACATTCATCCCAATAGTGCAGGCACATAGGTCCTTGGTGGCTGACCCAGACTCCCTGTTGACTGTTTCCACCGTTAATGGTGGAGCATGTGTGGCCATGAATGGGTAATCTCCCAATTAAACATCTGGACAATTCCAAGAATTGGATAAGGTGGTCTCACTCATGTAATATCACATGCTTCATCATCGTCTGCCCCATCCCACTCTGGTAAGATGATACTACCAGGGCGGACTCGCCCTGCTTGTGTCCCCCTATAGTGTTTCTGTCCTTCACATCAGGGTTTAGAGGATCCCTATACTACTGCTATTAGTTAATATACAGGGATATTCCCTTAGTAAGTCAAAGTAGGCAACCTAAATCAGATGGGCCCCTTGCCTCAGGGTACCACCAAATAAAGGAACTCTTGTGGTTTACCCCAAGGTATTTTCAGCTCGTAACACCTGGATCCCAGAAAAATATCCAGGTAAATGATCTCTAAGAACTCCCTCACAATAGTCCCCTTTACGTGTGTGAGCCCACCTTATCCAGTTCTTGGAATTGTCCAGACATTGAGAAGGGAGATTGCATGGGTAGATAGAGTTACTTTTAAATAGGAACTAAAAATTAAAGAAATGGTACCGTTAGTATACAATGCCTCCTCACTGTGTGTTTGGATATTCTACTAGAGGCAAATGCAGGTTTTTGTATAGCCTCCTCTTCTCCCCAAGTCTTACAGACACGAATGAGTAATACCTAATCACTAATGTTGTAAAAGACCAATGTAATCGGTGTATAGTGAAATAATATTTGTTGAAGTTCTGATAATGAAGATAAGATTAATCCTACATGCCCTCCTGAATACAGCAGGTGAATCTTACCGCTTCTTCCACGCACCTGCTGAGGAGCTGCCAATCTCCATAGAACACTCGCAGTGTCACCTACAGTATCAGATCTTCATGCATCATCATCTATGCAGATCCCCTCACCCCCTACTCACATAATAATTGAATGCAAGAGAATCTCTTCCTTGTGCCACCATGGAAAACACAAGCAAAGTTTGAACTGTTAGTTTTGTATTGGTTTCTAAACATGTGTGATGTTGAAGCTGTTCTCTAGGGTGCCATTTGTACATAGGTTAGGGCACTAAAATAAAAGTGCCCCACTTGTGAATCTGATGGCTACAAAATGGCCTAAATTTGCAAATCGCAGCAGTTTTGAACTTGTAAAGAAATGCAGTATAGGGGGTTTGCAATGCATGGAAGACGACATGCGTATGTGCTTAGTGCAAGCAATGTGTGTGGTGATATCACCGAAATCAACAATAAAAAGCCGGCCTACCTGGTCATAAAACAGACCCAAAAAAACAGCCAAAAAATTGCAATGCACTGCCCGATTGCTGTATATGCCAGCCCTACTCTCTATCTGATTAAACATCTGCATTCTGTATTTTTATCTGTGGGTGGCAAATAACTTGCTCTGCGTTTTTTTGTCCTTGGTACTTGTATGTGTTTTGTCTTCTAAGCTGCTCTGGTGCGTGGCTGTACATGTATTTGTTTGAAGTCAATTGTTAAATTTGGTGCCAGATTCGCTTAGAGGTGATCCCATTCTAACACACTAAATCCACTGTCATCACTTGAGGTCAATGAATCTGTGTTTGAAAGTCTCACGATTTTGCCTTAGCTTTGAGCCCAACCCTATGTTTCACAAGATAGTTATGGTGTGGTCAACTGTAGCAGATGATTTTGCTTCAGTGCCCAAAATCTACTCTTTGGTAATTCTTGATGCATGCACTCCATTATTCAGCAAACCATGCTACACTTACATCCTGGAATGCGTTGTTCCATCATGTATGCATAGCCACACATATTTAACTCTACAGTGCTTCTGTTTAATCTGTGGTGAGTTCAGTCATGGTTCATTATCTGGTACTGCTTCAGCTATTAAAAAAAGCTTTCTCCTGTGCAGATCTTTATATATAAAGGAGGTATAGACCAACACAACTTTATTTTTGCATTTATTGTATAGAAACCAAACACAACACACAGTGCATTTTAACAAGTGCATGTACCACTTCACATATCTCAGTTGTTTTCAAGCCAGGACCCTCTCAGAGTGGATAACATCACATATACCAAGTCAGAAATTGGAACAGGGATATGCATAATTCAGAACCTCACTTGGTAATGACATTTCTTTCATACAATAATGCTCTGCATATCATCCTGTCTCCAGGCCTTCCTGCTCTGATCCGAGGTCTGAGTCTCTACCCTCAGTAAAAGAGTCCAGCATTGCCCTCCAGGCTTCCAAATCCTCTGCAACTCTGTCATCAAGGTGAGAAAGTTGCAGATGCTGTACCTCTTCAACTCCCCATTCTAGAACATCCCTGACCCATAAAGCCCCAGGTAAGGGCAGAAATATCGGAGCATATAATGAAATGATGTGTGTCAACTCTCCCATCCATATGCCCCAGGGTTCCAGCTCTCTGTGCAGTAGAATTGCCATGGGCTCAAGTGCCAAAACAAATAGGCGCGGTGATAGGGGTAACACTGCTGGGTGCCCCGCTCCACCTTCAAGGCTTCTGAGATCTCTCCTCCTACCCTCATGCAGGCCACTGGGTTTGTATATGGTAATTGTATGCATTTCCAGAAGGTGAAACCCAATCCTATCTTCCGCAGCACTGTCATGAGATAGCTCCATCTGAACGTGTCAAACGCCTTTTCAAGGTCAATCGACACAAGTGCCAGATCCTGGGTCACCCCGTGGTCTCATGTAGTACATGGGTCAGCCTCCTCAAGTTGAGAGCCGTGCTGCGTGAGGGCATAAGCCCACATTGGTCCTCTTGTACCAGGTCCCGAATTACTACCTGTAGTCGCCTTGCTCGCAGTTTACAAAGGATTTTAACATCAGAGTTGATCATAGGGATCGGTCTGTATGAGGAGGGGACCTTACAGTCCTCCTCTGGTTTTAACATGAGGCATATAATGCCTTCGTACATGGTTGGGGGTCAGGACGCCGAGTCTCTGCGCCTCTGACAAGATTTCCAACAGTTTCTTCCCGAGAATGTTGGAGTAAGATTGGTAAAATTCAGCAGGGATTCCATCTCCTCCAGGGGCTTTGACCCTACTGAATTCATGAATGGCAGATCTAAGCTCCTCTAGCTTGAAGTTCCCATCTAGATCTTGTACCTTATCAGGGGAAAGGCGAGGCAGGGTCATCTCTTCAAGGAACTCCCCCTCTATGACTGTATGAGTCGCATCATCAGCACTATATACATTTTGGAAGTGCACCACTAGTGCCACCAATATATGTGCCGTCTTGTTACCACCTCTCCTCCCGGGGTACGGATCCTCAATATGTAGACCAACACAACCTTGAATTTGGTATCTATGGGTCTATTTTTCGTAGTGAGACGAAACAGGAGCAATGATTGTGTACATGGAAGTATCTAGATTTCTATGTGTTATTTGAAAAGAGAGGTTTTTAGGACCTTTCGGAATAAAAACAGAATGTGGGTCACATTTAAGTTTTTCTGGGAGTTGGTCCAGATTTATGAAACCGAACATGAAAATGCTTATTTCATTACCTTTGTCTTTTTTTCGTTTTGCGGTCTACAGTACAAGGCTTGCTTTGGACTCTCAACTCCTAGGGTACACATTTTAGCTATCTGGGGAGGCCTGAATGTAGCACTTAGCAAAGGTTATTTTGTGTTCAAGGGTAAGTTGTATGCTTTGCTATTTTTGCACCTTTGACAAGGCAAGCTACTGCATGGAGAATGACTTTGAAAGGTGCCAGGGTGGATTTTGGGAGATCTAATATTAGAGCATTGTCTGTGTGTTAGTGAGAGCCTAGTTCCTGCACTACTGCTTTTTACAGTGGGGAAGGGGCAGTTTTCACAAGTTTCTCAGTGTCAGGTACCATGGTAGGATTTTGGTCAGTAGTAAATCCCAGCGATTTGGCAGATGGTACCAGTCTAAGGGTGAAGCC
Organism: Pleurodeles waltl; assembly: GCF_031143425.1. NCBI lineage: Eukaryota > Metazoa > Chordata > Amphibia > Caudata > Salamandridae > Pleurodeles > Pleurodeles waltl. The sequence continues at coordinate 906,798,843 of NC_090443.1, forward strand.
CAGCTGTGAGTTGAAGGGGACATTTTTGGACTGGAAATGGCTTTTCTGTGGAATAGTAGAGGAAACATCTGTTTTTGCTGGCTATAGATTTAAGGAGAAGGAACTCATACAATTTTTCAAGGAAGGATTTTAAGGCTATATTGTCACATTGATTGACATTTTAATATTGTGTACGCGTGTAAATTAGGTAATTAAAAAAACACACTTAACATTTGTCTTAATTAATTGATAGTGCAACCTAATATTTGTGCTTGTACGTGTGGAGTGCACTAGATGAAAGCACTTGTTGTGTGGAAATGAGAAAACAATATGCATAACTTGTCAACATAAATAAAAAGACAATCCTATAGATTGTTAATTTAAAAACCAACTAAGGTATTTGAGAAGGTGGTGTGGCATTGGGTCTCTCTGGTGATCCTTCTAAGGTTACTCTTTGTGCATGTCCACTCTTCGTATTAAACATCCCTTATGAAATGTATCTCATGGAATAATAGGACTAACTATATCCTCCTGATTGCAAAACTACCCATATACAAAAGTCATATTTCCTACAATGACAACATTTTATTCCTAGGACTGGTAAGCTAAATGAAATATGCAATTCTGTTTAACTCAGGTACCTGCTTTTGCTTCTCCAAATTGGCCTGGAGTCTGAGTGCTACTCTGCAAATATGTGAATACGTGATGATGTAGATGAAATTTATTGTAGTTTTTTTTATATTTCAGAGAATAGTTTTATTGTACTTTGGCATGTTGGCATTGACCATTTAAGGTAATATGTCAGTATGCCATGCTTTATGGACTGTTTTATCGTATGAATGGTTTATTTAAACTGACCACAAAGAGACAGAGGCGACTTGTTATGCAGTTTTCATTAATGTGATGTCGCAGCTGATTTTTGGTGGAGAGCCTTATCTGACATTTATTGAAAGCTCAGTACAGAAAGCTTTGGCTCTGTTGATTTGTGGGGGAAGGTAGGGTGGTGCAGGAGAAGGGGGTGCTGCTAAGTAGAATGGTTCTCATTTATAGTACTGAGGTGGTTTTGTTTTATATGCTGGATATATGGAATGTTGATGGCATCATCAATCTATAGAGAATGGGGGATGCACCTGTTTTATGTGCAATTTAGAAATCCATATTCTTAGGAGACTGATCACACATGAAGAAGGTATATGATTCAAGGTTGTAATTCATTGACCTTGCTTTTGTTTGCATGTGTAAGATATAAACGAGCTCCTTTAATAAAGAGAATAAACAAAGTTGGTGAAAATAAGTTTATAGTCCTCTATTGCCAATGAGCCACTTAACTAACATGAATCATTTTATATCCGGTTTTCTGCCATGTGTATAAGATTTACAAACATCAATAAGACAATTGCAATTAAATATAACAATTGATCACCAACGGAAGCATGCAAACTCCTTTGCCACCGAAATGATATATCTTCGATATCTGTCACTTATGGGACTTCCCAGGTAAGTTGAAAACGGATTTGGAGAAGTGATTAGCTTCTGGGGGCTGCCATCTTAATTACTTCAGGCTTTCTTAATCATGTTGCTTTGACTTCAGTTCCATGAAAAATCACCCCACTCTAACTTTGATGTCAGTGGGTAGGCTGGATCTGGGCTTGCAACACTCAAAGACGTTGTAGTCCACCCTTCTAACACAGTGCCAGTCACTAGTTAATATAACAACTTTCGAAATACATGTTAAAACCTTTTAGGAGATTTGTATAAACATTGTTTTAGAAAGTGTCTGCACTTAATGTGTGACTTCTGATTGATCTGAGAAGATGTTCCCTTTAATTGTGATATACCAAGAAGTTTGTGAACAATTGTTTTAAAAATAAAACTGCCACGTGCTACCCATATGAGAGTACCTGAAAAATCACGACCAAAAAAGTGAATGGAGGCAGACAAACTGAGGCCCCAATCCTCAAAGCCATTTACATTGTGAAGAAAGACAAAATGGTGCACAAATGGCCTGCTGTTTACATTTTTATACTGTGAAAATTGAATGGACTTACTAATGGATATTCTCGTGTAAAATTGAATGATTATAGTATAATTTTATTTACAACACATATTTGGTGTTTTGCCTTAAAAGGTTGGTGTACACCCACAAACATAACAATAAGTGGGTACTTTATAGATCTTTGTGGAGTATATTTGTACTCCACTTATGATCACACATATACTCCCATTCAATTAAGTATGGCAAGAGGCCCTCTACTTTCCGATTCCCGCAGGATGGGATTGAGCCCAAACACCCTCAAAATAAGTCATAACATAGTGGATCGATTTTCTCCACAGAGAAAAACATTTTTCCAGTGCAGTCACTATGCACTTTAAATAATCATTTATACATTTGTAAACTAACTGACTCCTGTTTCTTTGTAATATCCAAAGCTGCCAGCATGTCATTTTAATTGAAGTAGTTTGACAGCTAGAAAATCCCAGGCTCGTCTTTAGGCGCCATTGCCTGTCGTCACAATTGGGGCATAAAAAAAACTTCTCCCTCTGTGTATGCCTTCTTCTTATTTGGGCACAACTTTCTATGCAGTGGTGGAGGCTTCTTCTTACTTTCTTAGAACCTCCACTTCTCTACTCGATGTTGATTCCCTGCTGGCATGTCCCCAGCTCTGCTGAGGTCTACGTCAGCTGCGGTCAATCCAACACCAACTGTATGTGTCAGGCGATCCCTCCACTTCTAAGGGAGCAGTTAGATTTTTGCAGCCAGACAGTTGAAATCTCCACTCTCAGTAGTAGCAGCCAACTCTCTGACAAGCCCTTCACATGGCTTCTTGCTTAGATTTCAAGAGCTGAATATTTGGTCTACCAGTCGTCCATCTGCATACTTGCATGGACAGGCTCTTTACAGGGAGGACTAGCCGTTACCCCTTCAGTGATACTGTATCTACTTACATCATGGATTCAATAGCACCTCCTCTGGCATACAAAGAGGCTTGGCAGTTGGAGATCAGGAGAAAGCAGCCATCATCAGAGTCATCTCCACACTCCCTCTCACAAATATGTATTCTTGATTGAACTGCCAATAACTCGGCAATACACAAAGTGTATGCTTGACTGGGTCATTAACATTTATACTGGTCTTACACTTATTCTTTCATTGGAACGAATTGGCCAAAGCACACAGAATATAGTGTCCAATAGTGTTGCAAGGATAAGGATCCCTGATAGTGTAATGAAAATCAGAGTATCTATGATGTTACTAAGGCTGTCTATCTATGATGTTGCTATGTTCTACAACACTCACGAATAAAGACATCATCTACCAATGAGAGCCAGGACTTTTCTTCAACCTCATACTTACTCTGATTTTCATTACACTATCAGGGATCCTTATCCTTGCAACACTATTGGACACTATATTCTGTGTGCTTTGGCCAATTCGTTCCAGTTTTTCCCGTGGGTACTTTGTTACCCGTTTGGTGCCTTTTGGGTAGTAGGGCACTCGGCCAGTTTGCACCAGACTTTGCTTTCTTCTTAAGATATTTGTTAAAAATAATTGCTTTACTACCTTTAAGTGCGGCATTCTGTACCCTTACTACCCTTGTGTTTCTTTTTTCTAAATATTCTGACTTATTCTTTCATGGTGTGTCCTTGAACCAAGAATTTAAGTGTTGTGGACCCTGGAGAATCTATAGTTATGTATATAGCCGAATAGGGACTGAGGCATTGTCACTCTCTTGGTCCATTGAGGGTGAAGAGTAGTACTTCTGATTTGGAATAGGATTTAGAAAAATGCAGGTGCCAATAATCAATAATGATAACACACTTGGAAATTGACTGAAGAAGTTTGAGAACTGTTAGTAAGTGTATACGAACCTCGCATGTGACATGGGGCCAAAATCCAGCTAGGCTTTGAGCTCTGAATGAAATATCATCCTTTAGCTCTGTTTACTTCTCAAAGTTGCTCGAGGCAATACTCCTGTGCTGTTAGCCCAAGGCAAACTTTAAAGCACTGTCTCATAAATGTGAATTATATTATAAGTCGAATCTTACAAAGAAGCATGTTTTAAATCTTGTGTCAAAACAAGTGATTTTTAGTGTATTGTATATTAACAGGAAAGTTGGCCCACAGTACCGTCTAGAACAGAGGACTGACCTCCTTTCCAACGCTTACTGAAAGTTGCAGTGCTCCACTGGAAGAAATGAAGAGCGAAGAGCTGTCTGAGAGGTCGTACAAGCAGGAATCTTCATCTTTAAGAGCTGTACAGATGTTCCGTAAAAGATTTATGAGATAGAGGGGGCAGGACTACCAAAAGTGAAATGATGAAGTACGATTTTTACCACCCTTAATCAGCTTTTCGACAGCTTTGTAGACAATTTTCAACAATGAGAAACTGTACACAGAGAGACAAAACTATAGTTTCAGTAGTCCATTCATAAACTAAACATTTCTATGGCAGCAGAAGTGATGCTGGAGTGAGGCAGCATTGAACTTACTGTAGGAGTGTCAACAATAGGCAAGTTATAGATACCTCAGTAATCTGGGCTCTGAGCTGTAGGTCTGATTCCAGCATGTACCCAAAGTGACCCTCTGTGAAAAAGTTCATGGCAATCATATGGTTCCAGCTAGACATGTAGGTTCACTGCCAGAGATACTTTCAGAATCTTTGAGGAAACGGGCCACAGGAATCAAGATGGAAGTTGGCCAGGTTACCAGGGTTATAGAGACTTTATTTTAAATGCTGAAAATCCTAGCTGAAAAATCACAGGGGCATGCTCAATAGTGTGCCGTTTATTAAGGATTGCTAGGAAACAAGGGGCTAGTGAAGAAAATCAAAGACCCCAAAAAGCCAAATTAGACAGCTCTCACCAGGCGAACCAGACTTTTAACTGAGACATAAATGTATTAACTGACTAACATATACAATTTTGATATTACAAAATGAGTGCCATTCACTGGAAATCTGACCTGGGATTGATAAATCTCCAGGTGAAATCTTTGCCAGTGTAGATTTAGAATATTCAGAGAGCAAATTGTTGAATTCGATCAGTGATGCAATTTGTGGTGTGAAGCTAGACAGTGTTCTAACAATCCTGAATGTGTCCTTTTGAATTCTGAATGCTGGAAGCATGTGATTGGATAATATGAATTAGGAGTACGATGAAACTCAGAGACTTCTACAATTTAAATTCAGTTCACTATACAATACTAGTAAGCACAATGTATGTGGCACTCCACTTGCTTCATGTTGCCCTGGTTTACTAGGAGTTATTGCAAAGTCACCCCAGTAGGTATATGAGGCTTTGGTTTCCTGAGTAACCAGGAAACAAACCACAGTCAGAGGAAAAAAGGAAGGACAAAGGCTTGAGAAACGTTTTAGAAATTTGGTCTCTAGTTGGCAGAGGTATGCACCCTGTCCAAGTAGTGACCACAATCCTAATCAGGGTAGCTAACAACACAACCTAAATTATACTGTGCTCACTCTCTGGTAACTTGGCACAGAGTAGGCAGGCAGGCCTAACTTAGAAGGCAATGTGTAAAGTATTTGTGCAATACCTCATACAGTAACACAGTGAAAACACCACAAAAAGTACTCCACGCCAGTTTAGGAAAATAGAAAATATTTATCTGAATAAAATAAGGCCAAACTGACAAATATACAATGTGCATAAATCAAGATATCACGTTTTAAAGGCTTAGATGAGTTTCAATCCTTGAGAATCAGTGGTCATATCCTTTTAACATACAGTACTTGTGATGTATCAAAAATAACAATGCAGAGAGCTGCAGATGAGGAGATGTGTTGAAAAGTAAAGCGATGCGTCAATTTTTCTGTCACGACAAAGGCGTTGCATTGTTTCTTTTCATGCTGCAAGGCAATGCGTCAGTTTCTGGGAGCACAGCCTTGATTCCACACTGCAATGCAGGGATATTTTGACACACCCCCGGGACGCTGCAGCAATCCAGCAGGTGATGTAGTGATTTTTCAGCTGCGAGGCATGACCTGGGTAAATCCAGCAGGTGTTGTGTCGAATTTTGCAGGCGCTGTGTCAGTTTTTCAACGCACTGGATTTTCTTCTCTTTGGTGAAGTCTTTGATAGCCCTGAGACCTCAGAACGGGAGTCAAGCTCAATCCAACCCCTTGGAGAGCACTTTTGGAGAGGCAGGCAGAGTCCTTCCAGCAGAGCCAGGGGTCAGCAGGCAGCAGGGCAACAGGTAGACCAGTAGTCCTTCCAGCAAAGCAGTCCAGATAAGTCCTTTGGGTAGCCAGACAGTCCCTCTGACAGAGTCCAGTTGTAAGTCCAGAAGTCTCTGATTTGGTTGGTCTCAGAACCAGTATATATGTCCAAAAGTGCCTTTGAAGTGGAGGAAACTTCAAAGAATGGTTTTGAAGTGAACACGTTCCCCTTTCAACCCAGCCCTGTCTGCCAGGAGCCCTGTGGGGCATTATCAGTCCTTTGTGTGAGGGCTGGCTACTGACCTTTGAACTGTAAAGAGAGACCCCCACCCTTCCTGCCAAGGAAGACCCATCAGTATGCAGATGCAGCTGAGTGTCCTGTGTTTATGGCTGTCTGGGTCGAATGCACAAGGGGAGCTGTCAACCAGCACAGACCAGAGGTAAATTAGAGACAGGCTGTAAGGCACAGATAGCAGTAAGTACAGAGAAAGGCCTACTTACTAAAAGTGGCATTTCTGAAATAGTAATGTCGAATTCAACTTCAACAGTAAGTAGGATTTCTCACTACCATTCCAACCATACTAAACTTGACAAGTCTATTCCTTTCAGATCATAAATTACCACTTAAAAGCATATAAGGGAATTTCTCATGCTGGTTTATGAGAGGAGCAGGCTTCACAGTAGTGAAAGACGCCTTTGGGGGGTTTTCACTACCAGAACACATAAAACTTATAAGTATGTCTGGTCTTTTACTTACATAGCACCCTGCCCTATGGGTTACCTAGTCCCTGTGGTGACTTATATGTAAGAAAATGGGAATTTAAGGTTTGACAAGTAGTTTTAAATGCCAAATCGATGTGGCAGTTAAACTGCACACACAGGCCTTGCAATGGCAGACCTAAGACATGGTAAAGGGGCTACGTACGATTGATTGATTTATTGATTGATTGATTAAAGGGGCTACGTATGTCAGTGGCACAATCAGTACTACAGGCCCACTAGTAGCATTTAATTTACAGGCCCTGGGCACATATAGTGCACTTTACTAGGGACTTATAGGTAAATTAAATATGCCAGTTGGATATGAGCCAATGGTACCATGTTGAGGGGAGAGAGCACAAGCACTTTAGCACTGGTCGGCAGTGGTAAAGTGCGCAGAGTCCTAAAACCAGCAACAATTAGATCATAAAAATGGGGGGGATGCAGGCAAAAAGTTGGGGGAAGACCACCCAAAGGCTGTCAGGTCTAACAAATGTCTTCAGAAGGTAATTTGTTTCAGGAACATTTGTCTGCAGTGCAAGAAGGCCTGTCAGAACAGATGAAAAATTGAAACAAGCAATGCAGTGAAAAGCAATGTACAAACATCTAGGCAGTACCTAGAGTCATGCATCAATTATCTGTACTGTGCAAATGTATTCAGTCTACCAGACATTGTCAGAACATTTGGGATCTAATTAGTCTGCTCCATTTTAATGGCAAGCATCATGGATGACTTTGAGTTGTAAAAGCTGTATGGAGATGCTGGCCTAGAGATTTAAAATTGCACCTACAGCCCCAGGTTCATAAGACGGTAGGAGCAGGATAGCAAAGACTGAAAATCCTAATCAAAGACCTGAAAATGGTTTACTGAATGTTTTCTGTTGTTTATTTGGCATATGTCTGACTACATTGTTACTTCATAGTAGGCACCAAGATACTTGGTACTCATTTAGCCCTGATTACTGTTTTTCTGCAGGCACCAACCTCAGTACAGGTCCTGAAGGCAAAACACCTCTGCTCCTCTATACTCTGTTTCTACTCCAAAACTCTGAAGCAAATTTGTGAGGCAGTGCATTCCTACTTTCCTGGTTCATTATCGATTTCTGATCAGACAAACAATTGAAGAATTAATTTGGCTGGCTCTGCCTCACAGTTATGGAGTTCATATCAGGACTGGAACTACAAATATGCAAGAAAATCAGACCATGGCCCAGGGTGCGTGGGATCACAACTCTTTTTTCCAGGAATGTGGGATTCCTAATTCTTGTTATGAAAATGTATTCATTTTAGAGCAATTACAGAATATAAGGCTAGATCTCCTGGGGACCTGTCCTCCGTGGGTCCTGGTTAAGGCTTTTCAGATCCTTAATCCAGTGATAAATGCATTATTTAATAATCCTCCGACTACAGCAATGGTGCTGTCACTCTGGAAAGCGGCTAAGATAAAACCAATACTGAAAAACCCTCTGCTAATCCAGAAGCACTAGCATACTTCCTGCCCATTCCCCTACTATATCTCCAAGATGAAGGAAAAAACTGGTGAATACCCAGTTGTCTGAATATTTAAAAATGGCGAGGCTTTGACATCATTCGTGGTTAGTGTTTAGACCAAAATTCAGTACGGAATTTGCCATGCTGGAAGCCTCGGAGTACTTAAAGGCCACTTAAGATATTGGTGCGAACGCTGCCCTCATTCCTATAGATTTATGTTCAGCATTCAACACTGAATGCCATTCCATTCTGTGCCAAAGGCTGGCAGAGGTGTAAGTTTGTGACCAGGCATTAAGATGGGTGCAGTCTTTTCAGATAGATATCAATCATTTGTGATGTCCCAGTACTCCTCAGATCACATGGAGCTCCAATATTGTACCTCGGAGTTCCTCACTGAGTCCGACGCCTTTATGTCGCCCTGTTAGCTGCACTTATTGAATCTCTTCAGATCAAAGGGATATCATATACAGGTGATACTCAGCTCATCGTATCTCTGGATATAACTTCATATGGCTGCCTATGCAAAAATATATCGAGTTTAAATCTTCGGCCCTGGTACACTATGTAAACCATGAGCTCGGCCCAACATAATTGAGTGGCAGATTTCAACCTTATATAAACATGAAATCCGGTAGACCAAGGGTGCTTCAGCTTCCCACTTTCAGACTGAGAAGCATGTGAGGCAAAGCTTTTTTGTTGCAGTCAAACTGTGGAATTACCTTCCCTTATTATTGCAGGAGTTAGAAGACAAATCTCAGTGCAAGAAAAATATGGTTGTTTTCTTCCCAGTAGTTTTGGTGTTGAATGGAATATGGGATCCTGCTCTGTTGGCTTAACGCCGGGGCACCCGTTTGGGCAGCTGTATGTGCTCTACTAATCCTATAATTCATTCTTTAATTAATTGCAGTTCCCATTGAGAGCCACTAAATTACTGAAGTGAAAAGCAAACTCCTGGGAATTCCTAAATATTTCTGGGGGGGTGGGGGGGGGAGTGCATAGGGAATTGATGAAGATGATAGGGGTAGCCTAGAACTGAAGTGCTGCTTCCCGACCCACACTTGGCTTTTTAAATATTATAGTATCTTCTTCGGGACAATAGCATCATGGAAAGCACAGCATCAGGATCCCCAGTGCACAAGGACACCCACGTCAAACAGCCATGCCGATCCACTCTTGCTACAGGCAGTGTACTTACTTGAATACCAGAGCCCGGGCTCACCCCTTCTCAGCTTCTCTCTTATTTCATAGCATACCCAGTTGCGCCTTATAGACACTTTTGGCTGTTGTCTCCTGTCAATGGCTAGGACATTTTTGACGATGTTCAGCACAGGTGTTTGATGTGAGAGGATGGCTATGAGGGAATTCCACAGTCATTCATGGACCTCACACCCTACTGAGAAGAGTAATTTCACTATACTTGTCTATGATGGTCTAGAAGTCCAGAAGCTGGAGATTGGCACTCAGATTATGCGCCATGGAGTCAGGTCATGCCCTTGTGCAGAATACAGTAGCCAATGGAAGTTCAATGCTACACATGCATAAAGGCCTTTGTACTATGAAAATGAGACCCACCAGAATGCTGGAATACTGCTTGTATAAGCCGGATACACTCTGATGAAAATTAAGAAGGTACATTTATGTAATTCTTTCTTCTTCAGATGAAATTCTCAGACCCAGTCTTTCATTCTTTCTGTTCACACTCTAAAAATGGTGCTTCATAACTGTGCTTGTACCAGTGTTCATGAAGCCCCTGATTTATTCATGCTTTCCTATTTATTCTTTGATTCTTCAACAACTTATCAGTGGCACTTCTAACATTTTCTGGCTACAACTTCTCTCATGCTCCCTGGTCAGTCCAATTCCTCTCGGCCTGATGCTACTATGTATTGTCCTTCATCAAGTTCCAGGTCAGTTCTGTCTTCCTGCCTTGTTTTTGATTACTGCTATGGCTTTTTGTTTTTAAAGAACTACTCTGATTTTCTGAATTTGTTATCCCTTAAATTGAACACTCCTATTCCTTTGCCACTCAGAGGTGATGGCTTGGACTAACTATGAAATATTTAATGATCTCACTACAGGTTAGGCACTCCACATCTCTCTTTGTCCAAACATGATGTTACTATGGGATGTAGACTTGACTCCTTACATTCTGGTATATTAACCATCATTTTTACCCTTTCCATTTCAGTTGTACAGGCAGCAGTCACAGTGTTGTAAGGATATATATATATATTGGAGAGCTGTCATGCACAGGAGCAGCTTGGCCACGTCTGCTGAGTGTGATGCTCTAGTCCTCCACTCGGAGCCAGATCGTGCTCCAGACCCCACCACTCCATGGTCAACTTTGGCAAAGGATAATTTCAGGTTCTGATTTCCAGACCCTCTGCCTACCTTTTTTTAGGCTCTATTTACAGATTTAAAAGGAGACCCTTGACTACTCAAGTCAGCAGAAAACAATGCCATGCTCTTAGTGTAATACACACTCAGTGATATATTGTTAGTCAAATCAAAATACATAAAATGAATTTGCTTAGCCCCTGAAATATTTCAAATTAATTTAACAGAGTCCCTTTAACCAGGCAACCAAAAAGATGTGGTATAATCAGTCATGAAAGCGGCAACATTATGAGAACCTCTATCTGCCCTGAAGGACAGGTGGAAGACGGATTCTCCTCCCTGGGGCCTAATTTGGTCCAACTAAACTAAATGAATATTTCTCTGGTGCGCAAGTAGACTTCCCTCCTTGAAAAACACACGGAGCGGATCTGCCCCACATGATGAGGTCCTGCACCCTCCCTTGCATTCCCTTAGCATTCGGTCACATCCCACCTCGGCCGCCTAACAGGTTTTACCACATTACATAACTGGGAGGCATGTGTGCTGGGGATATTCCTCAGATCCCAGAAATATAGACATAGATCCTACTTCTGGGACCGTGCCCCCATAATGGCGAAGCACCAAGACACTGGAATCCAGCGGTGCTGCCCCCAATAGCCACCTCACTATGATCAGTAATTACCGGAGCCAGAGCTGCGGGACGAGGCCAGCAGTCTGCGGAAATAGCCCCTTGTGCAGGGATAGGAAACGCTGCTCACAGCCTCCCAAGTTCTCATTAGAGATGGCCAGCACCTGGCCTCAATGTCTTCCCCTCTCACCCCCGCACATAAGGCATTTATTGGCCCTTTCGTCCACTGCCACCTCCCCTGCCCTCGTCAGCAGAGTAGTGGGTAGCCATATGCACATAGCCGGCATTCTGTTTTAGCAATGTAGTGTCATATAATGTGCTGTACCTCTGAATTGTAGGATTTTAAAATACAGATAAAAGTACATTAAAAACATGAAAAGTGCGAACATACCATAGAAATACATTTCTAATACTCAAACACAATGAAACGAGACTTTCAAGCTAACACTTGAAAGCAACAAATGCCCATCAAACAGGACTATCATCTTCTGGCTACAGTTAAATATATGCAAGCAATTACACACTGATTGCTTCAGAGATCCTTCACCCTTAGCTATGCTGAAAAAGCCAGTGTCAAGAGATCCCCTGAAAACGTGTGCACTCAGACACTCACTACTGCAGAGGAGGCTGACATAGCCTAGAAAGGAAGATATTTAAGCATTTCACCCTGGTTATAGACTCTCAACCCCAGCAAATGTCACTTCCATCATCCTTTCAGCATGGAAACTTAACTTTTCTTCCTAATGTAAACTGTTACCACACGGCTACTGATCTACGTGAGCACAGACACCTATTCCTATGTTATTGTGATACCAGAGTACCGACACTTGATTATTGAATGTAAATAATTGAATAATATTCACCATTAACCTGCTGCTACACCACAGCTATAATTCAAGACATTCACCATAATCTAGTGACGCTCAAAAGTTGATTTACTTGCTTCAAGGCCTTCAGTACTCAATAATGGCCATGCTGGAGTGCCTACTCACTCCTTAAATGTATTCTTTTCCAATAAGCTCAGGTGATAGGTCATCTTCTGCCTCCTTCCAGTTCCTTCCCCTCTTATTAATGTCTGGGCAGCCCACTTGACCTAAAATACCTCTCTGTCCAAAACTGGCACTTTACCAATAAAGTAGGCTCTTCTGTTATGGTCTGTCAAAAGATCCTATTGGTGAATTAGTATCCTGACTCTGCACCCTCATTGTTACTCCCATTAAGCTCTCAGAAGCATACAGCTGTTGTTGCATTTTAATCAACACATCCAATAAAAACATAACTGCTTTGGTAGTATAAATTTCCTCAGATCAGGTATAAATAGCTTAACTTCTATTAAACACATGTGTGAATGGCTATAATAGCATCTCAAAGCAATGCTTCCTGCTAAATGCGGTTTGGAGAAATTGTATTATTTGTTGAAGGGGGTAGGAACCCACTACAAAGAATAATCACAGTCCTTGTCAGGGTGAACCACAAAAGTCACAAAAAAACTTTATTAAACACAATGACACCAAAGCAACAAAAATCCATTCAGTATTATCGGAGTTATGAGTTTTAAAAAAAGTTTTATTTAAAAATAGTGCCAACTCTGAGTATCTGGATGTGCCAGACAGGGACAAAGTCACAAGCTCAAGCCAACCACGGGGCAGGTGTGGGACCAGGTTCTGCCCACTGTGAGTTGTACCTTTGTTCCTTGGAGCAGGGGCTGCGCGGTGTTGCGATGTAAGGCTTTGTGTCGCTCTGCATTGGGTCAGTTGAAGCCAGCGTTCCAGAACTTTGCAGTGCTGCAATGCAAGGCTCTGCACCATATCTAGTGAAGCCGCTGGTGTAGAGCTGTGCAGTGCAATGCCCTGTGTTGGGTACGATGAGACTTTTATATAAGGGAGAAGTACACTCTGACTCCAGCCAAGGTTCCAGGACTGTGGGAAAAGCACTTGAGGGTCAGGACCCACTCCCACAGAGGCCAGCAGTGGGGGGATCAGGTCAGGTACCTTTGGGCCTGGCCAGCTAGAAAGCAGTAAATGCCTCTTAAAGCTGTTGTGTCCCTGTGGTTCAAACAAGAAATAAGCCGACTGACCCTTGGAGTCACTTCTGGGGTCCTGGATTCAATGCAAGCAGGTCCAATCATCCTTCTTCAGACAGTAGGGCAGACCTTCTGATGAATCTTCCGTGATCTATGAGTGTTCTGATTTCAGGTTCTCTGGATGCCACTTTCATGACCAGTGCCAGCCTGTAGGTGTGGGGACACACCTTTGTCTAACTTTGAAACTGGTTCTGGTCACTTGTTCTCTTTCCTCTAGGTTTGACACCATCCAGGCTAGCAAAATAAATGGCAGACGGTGCATCTGCCTGTGACAGGGTGGGCTTCTTCAGAAGTCAGAAAGGGCTTGGTAAAACCCTCAGACTACCTTTTGAAGTGCAAACAATGCAGGGGCACAGCTCCTCCCCAGCCATTAGCCAGATGACCCTGGACCATGGCAGAAAGGCACATTTGGCTTAAGCAGGAAAATAGCAACTTTTCTAAATTTGGCATTTTCAAAATTTAAAATACAACATGACCATTAGGTTAGACTTTAAATTCCTATTACAATAAGTCTTTGAATAATTTATCTATGTAGTCCTAAAGTGTAGCCATGTTGTGTGCAGTGGGGCGGTCCTGGAAGTAGATATCTTTCCATTCTTTGATGGTGAGAGCCCTGCCTAATTCTGCCTCCCACCGTCTCTTTCCCGCTGTCTCGGCCGGTGTCGGCACCCCACCCAGGAGCGCATAGATCTCTGTGATAAGATATCTGCTGTCCTCCTAATGAAAACCCATCTCTCAATGGCCATAAGGGGGCACTCTGCATAGGGTTTGTTGGATGGTTGCATCGCCCAGTGTCGTATTTGGGAGAACTGTATGCGGTCTGCCTCCACCAGGCTATAATCTGTTTGCACTTAGTCAAATGGTATTATTCCCTGGCTGTCGAACAAACAACCTGTGCACTTGCAGCCTCCCTCCGGCCATCACCGATTCCCCTCCTGGTGCATCCTTGGCAAAAAGTCAGGGTCAACTAAAATAGGAGTCACAAGAGAGTGAAAGGAGGTCAGTCTGGCCATGGATCGCCACAGTGTCCCAAACACTGAATGTTAAGTCAGTCACTGGGGATGAATAGAGACCCAACGCTCTATGTCTGTGAGGTAGCGACGCTCCTTCCATATATGGAACCCGCCACAACCAGGTTCATATAACACAAGTGTTTCTCGGAGGCGGGACGAGTCCACTCCACAAGGAAACAAAGTTGAGAGGCTTGGTAGTATCATAAAATCATGGGGACAGCTAACCCTCTCTCCTGGGTCGAGAGGTAAAGCAACTGTGTATGAAGCCACGTTTTTTCCCTGTCCCTGATGAATTTATTGATCCGCTGCTGGCAGGGTCTGAAGTGAGTGCTTTGGTGGTGTCAGCGACAAGGCCTGGGAGACGCAGAGGATCCGGGGAAGGACTGTCATTTTGACAGCTGCTATGGTTCCAAACCAGGACAGTTGCAGCTGTCGCCAGCTAGTCAAGTCTGACAGGGTCTGTGAGGTGAGGGCATCGTAATTGAGTGCTGCAGACTTAGCAACTGATCGGGCCAACATAATGCTGAGGTAAAGTATGTTCTCTCCCACCCACTCGAAACGGAACACAGCGGAGAGAGGCTTTGTGTGCCGTAGCCAGTGAGGTTCACTTCTTGGGACTTCTGTATTTTAACCTTGAACCCAGATACTTCCCTAAAGGAATGGAGCTCTGATACCTCGGACGACATTGGGTGGCGAGGGCAAAAGTAAAATTATAAGAGTAGATGCTAATGATATGGCTGTCTCCTTCCAAAAGGATTCCCACGATGGTGGGATTAGTCCTCACTCTTTGGGCTAGGGGCTCCATGTATGAGGCAAATAGCAGAGGAAAGAGCGGACATCCCTGCCGCGTGCCCCTCTGAATGAGAAAGGATTGGGATAGCACTCCACTAACTCTCACCAACGCCTGTGTGGAGCTGTAGACACTCTGGACCCATTGTTGAAATCTTTCTCAGAAACCAGATTGTTTCAGGGTCTCAAAGAGATAGGGCCACTGCACTCTGTGAAATTCCACTGCAGCATAGATTGAAAGAGGGAGCCCTCCCTCCCAGACCGGTGGATCTTGTCCACGAGGTGGAGGACGCATTTGGTGTTATCCCCACATTCACAGTTGGGGATGAAACCTGCCTGATCGGAATAGGCCAGGCATGAGGTGGTTGAGGTGGTGGACACAAGGGTTTATAAATGCCATGAAATGATTGTGCACAATGAATCACATGAGTTAGACACAAGAAATGAATTGCGCGCCTTGCCGATTTGAAGGCCACCAAGCAAATGCCATGAAGGGGTAGCGCACAATGAACATTGTGATTTAAGCACAAGAAATGAATTGCGCGTCTTGCCGATTCGAATACCACCATGTGAATGCCACGAAATGGTAGCGCACAATGAGTAACATGAGTTTAGCAGAAGAAATTAATCGCGCCTCCTGCCGATTCAAATGTCACCACGTAAATGCCATGAAATGGTAACACACAATGAATATCATGAATTAAGCACAAGAAATGAATCGCACGTTTTGCCATATTCGAATGCTACCTTGTTAATCCCATGAAATAGTAGCGCACACTGAATATTCACAAATTAAACACAAGAAATGAATCGCGCGTCTTGCCGATTCGAAGGCCTCCATGTGAATGCCAAGAAATGGTAGCACACAATGAATAACATGAATTAAGCACAAGAAATGAATCGCGCGTCTTGCCGATTCGGATGCCACCATGTGAATGTCAAGAAATGGTAGCGTACAATGAATAACATGAATTAAGCACAAGAAATGAACTGCGCTTCTTTCCGATTCGGATGCCACCATGTGAATGCCATGAAATGGTAGCGTACAATGAATAACATGAATTGAGAACAAGAAGTGAATCGCGCGTCTTGCAGAGTGTCTGCATGTAAATGCCATAAAAACATCAAGCGCACATGCACAAGAGCAAAATTGTTTTATCATGCAAATTAGGCCCAAGAACTCGAAAACCATCGAGAACGAGATCGGGGGCCAGCCCGACCTCCTTCTTACCGCCCTGATCAAGAATCACCAACAAAGTGAAAGGGCAAGGCCTGGAAGATCAAAGTAGGCATCTGGAACAGGAGCTCAGGAAGTTGCTGCTGCTCTGTACCGGGACCTCTGAATAGTGAGCACGTGGAGCTGGGCTGGCTCCCTTATATAGAGTCTTGGCCCAGCCCACAAACCACACCTAGGAATGCTGCAGGGAAAGCTTCTAGAAGGCCCTGGAAAGGGACCACACCCTGACACACTCTGAAAGCCTGCAGCAGTATATTGCAAATGAACAGTATTTATAAGCACCTTGAACATAAGTCTTCAGGATTAAACTCTGCAGTGCAAAAGGTTAAACAACAACATATCAGCACAATGCATAAATTATGTTATCCTGAAAGTGCTGGGTTTTTGCATCCTAGTCACCCGTAGAGCGCGCGCTGCCCTGATGTTGACATGGGCTTTGCATAGTGTTCTATAAATGTCTTGGAAGACTGCTGCTTTTTGCGCATCCCCATGAACCTCATGGCCCAGATCGTTATGTATCATTTGGTTAGCGCTTCTATGTGTTTTAGCCCTAAATCGGTGGGCCAACATCTGGCACAGCGACTACTCTCTAGGTACAATTTATGTTTTAGATGCGCCATCATGTATTCTGCTCTGTCAAGGCCAAGGTCCAGGTACTTGAGGTGCAGACCTGCCTTTCCCAATTCCCACCACACCCTAGGGGCTCCTGTGCGTTTATATATGGCCTTCAGTTCTAGGACCTTCTGCTACAAACCCAATTGCTTCTCTTTTCTACAGTGGTTGACTACAAGCATCAGAGCCTCCCAAAGCATAGCAGCCAACACCTCATTGTTTCAGAGGAAGTCAGCGATAACCGCTTGCAGCGTGATTATCATGTACACGGACTGGAGGAGGCTGTCCTGAAGCCTCCAGTGAGAAGGCCAAATGGAGCTCAGGTCCACCCAAATAACTGTTGAGAGGGGGGCATGATCGGATAAAGACTTTGGAGTGATGGGCACGTCCTGGACAAGAGCTTGCATTGCAGGGGAGGCTAGATTATAGTCAATGCAGACATAGGTTTTATGGGCTGCAGTGTAATATGTGTAGTCCGGAGTGTTAGGGTGGGAGAATCACCACACACCCCCTAAGCCAAAGTCACCAAGCCATTGGAGTCCCTGGGTCGAAAAGGCCCCAGATTGGCCAAATCGTTGACCAGCATGGTCCAGGTCCATATCCATAACTACATTCATGTCGCCCCCCACCAAGGCGTCAGCGTCAGGGGATTGCAATACTGAAGTGAGGGCTCACACAATGAATTTCTCCTAGTGGTCGTTGGGTGCATACAGGGTGTAGGAGTGTCTCAGGAATCCAAGCCCAATCAAAGACAGAGACCATCCAACTATCATAAGATAAAAGTAGAATTTATTTAACGTGAAACGGGGACGGCCAACTCCAAAGTCAAATGATTTGGCCAATCTGGGGCCTTTTCGACCCAGGGACTCCAATGGCTTGGTGACTTTGGCTTAGGGGGTGTGTGGTGATTCTCCCACCCTAACACTCCGGACTACACATATTACACTGCAGCCCATAAAACCTATGTCTGCATTGACTATAATCTAGCCTCCCCTGCAATGCAAGCTCTTGTCCAGTTGCTAAGCCTGACGTCTTTGGACCTTCTTTATCATCCCTTTGGCCTTAGTAATAATATTGCCAACAGGTTTGGTGTATTACCTGACATACCCCACCTTCCTTGGCCAGGATACTGTCTAGTGCAATACAGTTCTGAATTACTACAGCCCGCATAGCAGTCAGTTCTTCTGTTATGTTACCAAGGGCTGCTGCTGTGGAATCTGCTAATTTCTCTATTAATCCTGCCATTTGGTATATTCTAGCTGTGGAGTACACAATTCCTACCGGTGGTGACATAGCACTCATAACCATTAGGCCAGTATCTATCCTGGTAGGTGTTCTTTTCTTCCAGGCCTTGGAACTGGCCACGTGACCTAACAGTGATATATTGGCAACGTGGGTCATTTGGGGCAACACCAAGGAGGGGTAACAGCTACTATACCATCTAGTAGGCAGTCGAAAATATACAGAATACCCACAGGTGAAGAAAAATCCCTGTGGTCTTGATAACCCCAGTGACAGCCTCTCGTGACCATTCCTAATTCTATCTGAGTTTGTAAAACTGTGGCATGTACTGGTACCCACATATACATTAAGGGGGTGATTCTAACATTGGCGGGCGGCGGAGGCCGCCCGCCAATGTTCCCCCTCCAAAATATCGCTCCGCGGTCACAAGACCGCTGAGGGTATTTTGGGATTTGCCCTGGGCTGGCGGGCGGCCGCCAAAAGGCCGCCCGCCAGCCCAGGGCAAATCGACGTTCCCACGAGGACGCCTGCTCCGAATGGAGCCGGCGTAGTGGGAAGGTGCGACGGGTGCAGTTGCACCCGTCGCGTATTTCAGTGTCTGCTTTGCAGACACTGAAATACTTTGTGGGGCCCTCTTACGGGGGCCCCTGCAGTGCCCATGCCATTGGCATGGGCACTGCAGGGGCCCCCAGGGGCCCCGCGGCACCCCCTACCGCCATCCTGTTCCTGGCGGGAGACCCGCCAGGAACAGGATGGCGGTAGGGGGTGTCAGAATCCCCATGGCGGCGGAGCGCGCTCCGCCGCCATGGAGGATTCTGTAGGGCAGTGGTAAACCGGCGGGAGACCGCCGATTTACTCTTTCTGGCCGCGGCTGAACCGCTGCGGTCAGAATGCCCTTGGGAGCACCGCCAGCCTGTTGGCGGTGCTCCCGTGGTCGGTGACCCTGGCGGTCACCGGCCGCCAGGGTCAGAATGACCCCCTAAGATTTTCTTCAGCTGGACTTTTCTCACAGGTCCAATTAAGGAGCCTTAGTATGGCACATAGCCCATTATCCTTGCTGTTGTCAGTTGGGCTACTATCCTTGCTGTATCTTATGCACCAGGGTGCAGCCCCCTTGTTGTAAATTCTTAAATGTGGTATACCCAAACCCTTTGCCCTCCAATCTCCTGGGGCATGCCAAGCCGTTGGATCTCCTTTTCCGTCCATTTCCCCTTACCCCATTGCCTTAAGATGCTATAGCAGTAGCTGGTCCCCTAGCTGCGGACTCTGTTCGTCACATGATGTTCCATTCTGGGGTCCATGACCCTTACGGAGGGGGGGTATCTTTGTATACTTTACAGGTGCATTAAAATGTTGACATATTAACCCGTCGACTACCTCACTTCCTGCATATGTGCTGACTAGAATGGCTGTGTAATTCATCATTTCTTGGGAATGTTTTGGCAAATGTGTGCACACATAACAACCTGATATGTTGGCTAGGTCCACATACATCTTCACCATTTGTACAAACTTATTTTCAGCATATGCTTCCTTATATTCACTCCATGCGACCTCCCCACATTTCTTTTCTCCCCTGAGATTGATGAACTCGCTTGTGACTTATCTAGCACTTCGGTTCCATTCATAGCCTGTGGCCCATTGAGGAAAGGTACATAAATTTGATCAGCAAATAGCATTACTATTACAGTCACTATTATTCCGAGAACAAGTGTTAGCACCTAAGGCCATTTTCTTTTCCCCTTCTTTCATTCGTGGCATGTTCCCCGCTGTTGCACATACTGCTGAGGCAGGTGTCACAGCAATGAAACGGCAAACATTGTCTCCTTAGTTGATGATACCCTCCCAATGTGGCATCAGAAGTTAACCAGCACTTGATTCTCACTTGGGTACTTTACAGTGTGGAAATCCAGAATAGGGGTCGCTTGCAACCTTTGTCTCTTGAAGGTGTGCAGCACGAGCAGCCCTCACAAGGCCCACCTGCACCTTGTGCTCCTGGAAGAGGTGCAGCACGAGCAGCCCATGTGGAATGGAGATTTTACTATTGTGCAGGCGATGAGATTGCTTGTGGCACTATCAATTGCTCCTGCTTTTGGTGTTCTCTGTCTGCTGCCTTTTTAATGTGGGAACTTTGGATCCAGGACAGCAGCCCCTCGCACTTGATGGGGATGGCAGTTGTTAGGAGAACCTGATATGGTCCATGCCACTGTGGCTGAAGGCAGTGCAGTCGGGTGTGTGCCTTTTCCTACACTAAGTCTCCTGGCTGCACTTCGTGTCCAAGTGGTGTGTCCTCTTATGGTAGTGCCTGCAGCACCTGGCGATGAAGATAACGCAATCTCTGTTAGTTTCTTACAATATTGTAACAACAAGTCATCTGTTATTGACAATGGAGCGACAGACAGGTGGCCTGGTATGTTCATGGGGCAATCAAATAACATTTTGTGTGTACTGAGCTTTGTTATTTTAACAGGGGGTGCATCTCATTGCCAACAGGGCAGTGCATTGATCCGGGGCAGTTCAGTGGATGCACAAAATTTCCCACTTTTGTTTTTCAGCACCCGATTCTTCCTCTCAACGGCTCCTGCCCCGGTTGGGTGATATACACAATGTAGTTTTTGTGTGACCCTCAGCCCTTTGCATACTCCTTCAATCATATGGGAGATAAATCCCAGTCCATTGTCAGAGCGCAAAAGTGTTGGTACCCCAAACAGTGGGATAAGACATTTAGCAGTAGTTTGTGCGGCACAATTTTTTGTTGGATATGCCTCAGTCCATTTGCTGAACAGACACACTATAACCAAAATGTACATGTACTAGTGTGTAGGAAGCATAGCAACAACACCATTCGCAAACTCTCAAATGGTCCACGTGGTGGAAAGTGGCCTGGCGCAGTTGGTGTGCCCTTCCCTGTGTTATATTGTGTGCAAATAGTACATAGTTTACCCAGGCGTTCAACATACTGGCGAAATCTTGTGCTGTATCAGGATTGGGAAAACAAATGAATTCTTCCATCGCGTTCCACTTGTGAAGGGCCGTGGAAAAGACGGGCCATAGAAGGGAGCATTGCTAGAGGTAGACGTGTCTTACCATTACCTGTCCATACCCCTTCTACTTGCACACATTCCCAATTCTCCCATTCCTCCTGCTCCTCCACCCAGCCTGTTGGCAAATATATTTGGGATCAAAATGCAGACAATCATCCTTTACCAGTGGGGCGGGTGCCACCCTGTAACTGCTATTCTCTTTGCCTCACCGTCAATAAAGGCATTTCCTTGGTAGGCATACCTCTTTGCAGAGGTGCATGCTGCACTCTTTACAATTTTTGCAACACAAAAGGATGATGGACGAAGTGCTGAACAATGCAGATACTCACCACCGGTCACAGATCTGGGTTCAATACATGTTTGATTGGTTCCGCATTCCGTACATCATCTGTGTTTGTTTGCCTTTGTTACCATAAGTGCTCCGGGTATGCCCAGACTTGGGTCCCAGGATCACTGTGCCCCTGGATTCAAGCTGGCCTGGCTGATGAAGGGTGATACCCTGAAACCGGTCCCAGGATGCCTGTTTCTGGTCCAGGGAGGGCCTGGCCTGGCAGTTCAGGCTGGACTGTTCCCATGGAGAACATGGTCAAGACTGATTTGCATATGGCTGGGTCCAAACTGGAGTAGCATGATGAGCAAAATCATTGATGGATTAAACCCAGATCTGTGACTGGGGGTGAATGTTTGATTGGTTCCACATTCTGTCCATCAATTTTATTTGTTTGTTTTTGTCACCATAAGTGCTTCAGGTATGCCCAGACGTGGGTCCCGGGCTCACTGTGCCACTGGATTCAAGCTAGCCTGGCTGATCAAGGGTGATACCCTGAAACCGATCCCAGGATGCTTGTTTCTGGTCCAGGGAGGACTTGGCCTGGTAGTTCATGCTGGACTGTTCTCATGGAGAACAGGGTCAAGACTGATTTGCATATGGCTGGTTCCAAACTGGGTTGGCATGGTAAGCAAAATAATTGATGGATTAAACCCAGATCTGTGACTGAGGGCGAATGGTTGATTGCTTCCACATTCCGTTTATCATTTCTGTTTTTTTGCACACTTTACAATGGCAACATTTCTGGGTAACAGTAGTGCTTGTAAGAGATCAGTAATTAGTGAAGCATGTTGTATTTGTTGGCCAGCTAAGGTGAGAAATCCCCTCATGGCCCACAGATGATCAAAGTTGTGCGCCTCTCCAAATGCACACTGGCTATCCATATAGATGTGCACAGTTTTTCCTTGAACCAGTTTGCATGTTCTTGTTAATGCCCCTAGTTCTGCTGATTGGGCACTTTTAACCACTAGCCTCCCTCCCTCTAGCAGCCCTTTATCTGTGCTCACTGCTTAGGGGGCCTACAATGTTCCTGTGTCGTCTCTGATGCACGAGTCTTCAACAAACAAATACCCTTCTGCATTTGGAAATGGTGTGTCCCTGAGATCTGGTTGTACGTTTGTATGTCTGTCAATTGCTAATAAACAATCATGAAAGGCATCGTCTTTTAAGGGGTCATCCTGATTTCGCCCAGTTGGCAATAGTCTAGCGGGATTGAGGGTGGTGCATCTATTAATTACAATGTGTGGTGCCAACATTATCAGTTCATACCTTGTGAGTCGTGCATTTGTTAAGTGTTGTGTCTTGGTTGTGTCAACAGTGTGTCCACTGCATGAGCAACATGCAGGACCAGGGTATGTGCCAGTACCATGCTCTCTGTTTGTTCCACTGCCAGTGCCGCAGAGGCAACCACCCTTAGACATGGAGGGAGGGCGGCAGCTACAGGGTCCAGTGTGGCAGAGTAGTAAGCCACTGGGCGATAGAAGGATCCATGCTTTTGTGCCAGCAACCCCCTTTCTCATGACAAAATAGATGGAGGTCCTTGGTGTAATCTGGGAGGGCTAGTGCTGGTGCTGCACACAGTTCACACTTCACTGTGTTAAATGCTCTTTCACAATGGGGCCCACTGGATCAGGCACCTGCTTGTGAGTGAGGTTTTGTAGTGGCCATGCAATCAGGGAATAATTTGGTATCCAGTGCCTGCAGTAGCCTGCCACTCCGAGAAAAGTCCTCACATCCTTTTGTGTGCGTGGTCTGGGGAAGTATATGATGTGGAAACCCTGTCGGGTAGCAACCTACGAGTCCCCTGAGATAATTCATGGCCCAAGTATCATACTGTTGTTAAGCAGAACTGCAGTTTCTTGGGGGACACCTTGAAACCCTTCTCTGTCGAGTGGCATAGCAATGCCACAGTGGCCTCTATACAAGCCACCTGGGAAGGTGAAGCCAACAATAGATCGTCCATGTACTGTATCAAGGTAGAGCCCCCGGCAATTGTAGGGAGGCCAGATCAGACTTTAGTGCGTTTGATAAAATCAATAGCGATTCCGTATACCCCTGAGGTAACCTTTCCCATGTGAACCTCTTTCTGCAGAATGAGAACGCAAAGAGATATTAGGAATCTTAATTACATGGGATGGAGAAGGAAGGAGAGCTTAAATCTAGGACCGTGAAGTGAGTGGCGGTGGCTGGAATACTGGACAGAATGGTGGCTGGGTTAGTAACAACTGTGAATGATAGGATCACAATTGTGTTCTATTTCGCGAAGATCCTGTGTGAACCTATATGTTGGGACCTCGTTTGGTCCCCTGGGGTGCTTCTTTAAAGGCAGCATAGGAGTGTTACAAGGGCTGTGTCTTATTTCCCTTATTACTCCTTGTTGTAAAAGGTCCCTTAACACTGGTGCTATAACTTCCTCTCCTTCTCTGGAAATCTTGTACTCTGGGACCTGTGGTAGTGGTGCCCTTGGTATCAACTTTATTTGCACTAGAGGATAATTTAACACTCGCCCCACATCATTTGCACTATGTGCCCAGACCTCGGCTGGGACCGAGTCCTGCAATTCTGGTGGTAGTCCCAGTGTACCTTGTGGTGTTCACCTCATGAAGGGTTGCAACATCAGCCCATTTACCCTGCTCTCCAGGAAAACCCCTATTGGTGAACAATGGATGGTACATTGCAGTTTACCCAATAAGGGGCAGATGTATCAAAGGATTTTACCCATTATGTGTCTATGGGAAAATGCTTTAGTACATATGGCCCTAAGTCCCTTTCCAGCAGATTTACCGGGCAGTACCTGCTGAGGACGAATTGGTGTTGGACGGTGATAGGACCAACCACCAATATCTGGGATTGTGTCAGATATTCACTTATTGGTTGTCCTGTCATACAATGGCATTGGCAGCAAAAAAATGATGGATTAAACCCAGATCTGTGACTGGGGGTGAGTGTTTGCATTGTCAGCACTCCGTCCATCATTCTTTTGCGTTGTTAATGTCACCCTAAGTGGGAAGGGTATGCCCAGACGTGGGTCCCGTGCTTCCCATGCCACTGGATTCAAGCTAGCCTGGCTGATGAAGGGTGAAACCCCGAAACCGGTCCCAGGATGCTTGTTTCCAGTCCAGGGAAGACCTGGCCTGGCAGTTCGGGCTGGACTGTTCCCATGGGGAACAGGGTCAAGACTGATTTGCATATGGCTGGGTCCAATCTGGAATGGCATGGGCAGCAAAAAAACGATGGATTAAACCCAGATCTGTGACTGGGGGTGAGTGTTTGCATTGTCAGCACTCCGTCCATCATTCTTTTGTGTTGTTAATGTCGCCCTAAGTGGGAAGGGTATGCCCAGACGTGGGTCCCGTGCTTCCCATGCCACTGGATTCAAGCTAGCCTGGCTGATGAAGGGTGAAACCCCGAAACCGGTCCCAGGATGCTTGTTTCCAGTCCAGGGAAGACCTGGCCTGGAAGTTCGGGCTGGACTGGTCCCATGGGGAACAGGGTCAAGACTGATTTGCATATGGCTGGGTCCAATCTGAAATGGCATGGGCAGCAAAAAAACGATGGATTAAACCCAGATCTGTGACTGGGGGTGAGTGTTTGCATTGTCAGCACTCCGTCCATCATTCTTTTGTGTTGTTAATGTCGCCCTAAGTGGGAAGGGTATGCCCAGACGTGGGTCCCGTGCTTCCCATGCCACTGGATTCAAGCTAGCCTGGCTGATGAAGGGTGAAACCCCGAAACCGGTCCCAGGATGCTTGTTTCCAGTCCAGGGAAGACCTGGCCTGGCAGTTTGGGCTGGACTGTTCCCATGGGGAACAGGGTCAAGACTGATTTGCATATGGCTGGGTCCAATCTGGAATGGCATGGGCAGCAAAAAAACTATGGATTAAACCCACATCTGTGACTGGGGGTGAGTGTTTGCATGGTCAGCACTCCGTCCATCATTCTTTTGTGTTGTTAATGTCGCCCTAAGTGGGAAGGGTATGCCCAGACGTGGGTCCCGTGCTTCCCATGCCACTGGATTCACGCTAGCCTGGCTGATGAAGGGTGAAACCCCGAAACCGGTCCCAGGATGCTTGTTTCCAGTCCAGGGAAGACCTGGCCTGGCAGTTCGGGCTGGACTGTTCCCATGGGGAACAGGGTCAAGACTGATTTGCATATGGCTGGGTCCAATTTGGAATGGCATGGGCAGCAAAAAAACGATGGATTAAACCCAGATCTGTGACTGGGGGTGAGTGTTTGCATTGTCAGCACTCCGTCCATCATTCTTTTGTGTTGTTAATGTCCTGTCATACCGACTGCCGTTCTTTGGGTACCCAAGAGTGGTGCTTCTGGCATCTCAGATGCCTTCAGCATTAACTTTGTAGCACCAGTGTCCACCAGGAAGGGATTTGTTTTGTTTAGCATGGTCCCATCCACATGTGGGCCCTCCTGGTCCACTAGTACAACTGGCATAATCAGGCAGTCTACTAATCTCGGGCCCCCCTGGTGGTACTGGGGTGTCAATCTCTGGGTGTCATTGTTCTCTGCTGGCCCTTGAGGCTGGAAGTAGTAGAGGGGCATGCTTTGGTTGTAATGTGGTTGTGAAGTCTGTGGCTCCCCTTGTCTGTTTGGGACTGCATCAAAAATATTCTGTGTAGGGCGGTGGTGGTGCAATTTGTAGATGGGAATTCTGCCTCTGTTGACTTCTGCCTCTAGGCCTTCTATCCAACAGAGGGCTGTCAGCCTTCCAATGTCCCGGCTCGTTGGCTGGTTGCAATGAAAACATGTTGTTCCGAGTGGAGGTTAGGAAAATGCCCTTATATTTGATCCTTGACCTCGCCCTGTCTCTGAACCTTTCCCTCTACCTCTATCCTGTTCTCCACAAAACGCTTCCAGTGCCATCACCAACTTCTCCTTTTCCTTCTTCGCTTTTTCTGCCTCCATTGTTCGCACATGTGTTTGATAGTCAGCGCAATACCTGGCCTCTGCTAGCACCTTCTCTATGGGCTCTTGTTGCCAGCAGACAAAGGATGTTTGCAGGTGTGTCTGAATTGTATGCTGTACATAGATGAAGGTGGTAACGAAAGCTGGTGTAGTGTCACCTAGTGGATTCTTCATACCACTGCTCTGTTAGTAAATGCCGGTTGAAATAGGAATTCACACTTTTGCCCTTTGCCTGCTTGGTGTGTATTATCTTACACCAGACTACCTTGTTTTCTGGCACCATTTCTTTTATGTGTTTCATCACCTCTTTCCTCAACTTTGTCTCTGGGGACTTCCCTTTTTCCCCTTGGTGGCTCCTGCTTTGGCCACTTGACTACATTCTTACAGTCCTCCCACAAATTATTTGGTCTAATAAAGCTAAATAATATGTCCAGGTCTTTCTAAATCAAGCCCCCTAACCATAAAGTTCTGTTTAACTCTGTATAACATCTGGGTGGTTTTTCATGCAACTTGGGGAAATTGTTAGTGAATGACATGAGGTCTGCTCTGGTCCCTGGGACGTGTATGTATGTAGGTATATTTGTGTTCTCTACAGGTGGGGATATTGTCTGTACCTCTTGTAGGGGCATGGTCAGTACTGACTTTTGCGAGGCTTGGCCTGCCTGGGCATCTATCTCTTGTGCCAGCGCTATTGTTGCTAGGGTATCCCGCAGCATCTTCTACTGCCAGAGCTTGTCTTTAGCATATTGCAAGGTATCAAATATTTTGGTGTCCTCCCATCTTTGTAAGTCTGCTTCCATGAAAGAAAACCTTGCTACAATCCCTTTCATATTCCTGTGGCATAGACGGGGGAGGGGGTCTGATGTCGTTGCCGTTAGCTTAGCCATGAACTTCTGCCCATAAGCCGCATGTATTCCGGGGCCTACCTTCATCAACCTAGAACGAGCCAAAGATAGCACTTTCTCTTGATGTGGCTTGTTGTGTCGTGGGATAAAGTTATATACCGGCTGGTCTCCTTCCACTAATTTGTGTAAGATGTTCGGGCATTTGGCAGCGTCATCCTTGGTAACCATCTTTTTGTGTAAGGTGGGGGACCTTTGTGGGGTTGATGTCCTAGAGCCAGGTGTGGAAAGACTGTGCCTTCTGTTTCCTGAATGGATGTTCATGTTGCTAAGCGCCTCCTGCGACAATTTGATGTTATGTGCAGCATAATGTGTGTATGTGCACATATCCCTCTCAGGTTGTGCATTCCCCCACATCCTCTTCCCTTGTCAGCTGATTTATCATCAAACCCCTGTTGCCACACAGTTTTGATCAACTTTGGCTGCATTAGGCCCCTGTCTTTGCATTCTTTAGATATTTGCTCGTATTCCTTTGTAATGGTGTGGGCCACTTCCCTTTTTACTTCAGCTAAAGAATGCATGTCTAACTGCTTTGCAAGGTCTATTTTGGTAGCTTCCTCATTCACAAGGCGCCGGACCAGGGTGCGGCTTCCTCGTTACTTCTCTGCCTGCTGCATTGAAGCTAGTAGGAATAGTCGCATGTGGAGTGTTTCCCACCCTACTCATCAAATAACCCCAAGCAAAGAGTCAACCCCTTGGTTTGTTCCTGTGGCGGCGCACTCGCCACAGGAAGAGCTGGAAATGCTCCTAATACTTCCAACTGTGTTCTCCTCCAGTTTTCCCTGACCTGCTGTTCCCCCATGCTCTGGAGGAAGCCCTTCTTTCATTCAAGAAGCTCCTCATGCACCTTCTCCTTTACATCACTAGTTGCTCTCAAATCTGGCAACGTCGCATCCCACATCCAAAATGCTTCCCACTCAAGCAATCTGATCTTTTTCTTCTGCTTTAAAATCAGTATCTGTTGCACGTAGCCATGTCATAGGTGCCAGTCAGTGGGAATTGTAATTCTGGTCTCTTTGCTGTAAGTGCATGCCATTTCTCAAGGTACATGAGTGCCACAAGCCCTTGTCTTGTAGCTACCTGGAAGGCTGGGGAGTCTCTTGGCTGAGAGGGTTAACTAGTGTTAATGTCACTTTTTCTGAATGGGTTCCCCATGCTGTGGAGTTAACTGACCTTGCTGTTCGTACAGACTATTCAGTTATTCTTGGCACATGGAAACATAAAGAGTCGGTGAACTTGTTCCACTGCTCATGTCATACCACAGTTGTCGCATTCAGTCAGCCAGCAGCAGTTTGTTAGTGCAGGCACATAAGTCAGCGCATCACTCACAAGATATTTCAAGTCCTGACATGGCACATAAAAGTCACAACACAGTAATACACAATTCCCTGATAAAGGTAACAGCATAACATTGTCAGTTCATCAAAGTGTCAGAATACCCCAATATAAGAGGCTCTTACCAGAGCAAGCAAGACATTAGAATATCCCACAGTGGTAACAACATGGCAAAATTGCAATGTAAAACATGGACATACATAACACAATGAAAACACCAGTCTGCCACCTCCTTCTTGTACTCTGGATCCGACTGAGCCTGGAGGGAACTGGAGCCCCTCCCCCCCCCCATTCCCCGGAGGCGTACGGCACCAAAAGATTCAGTGAAGGAGGGGACAAAAAAACAGCCGAGCACCTCCTACCTGCCAGACCGGGTGGACCCCCACCACCCCAAGACTAGCCAGAAACAGCCAACCTTGTGCACAACTTGCACCCACAGGTCCACCAGCTGCGAAACCCAAGGAGAGCAACGCCTACTCACACCTGGACATCTACAGGTTCCTCTGCATGGGAGTTAATTCTGGGGAAGACTACCAACTCGGAGTCCCTGGAGATAGTTCCACACAGACACTTGTCACGGCAAAGTAGGCAATAAACAGAGAGGGCCAGAAAGGCCAAGCATCCAAAGGGGAAAAAAGATACAGAAGACAATCTCAATAGGCACAGGCAACTCCATGGGAGGAAGGGGAGAAAGGTCAAAGAAAGAGAGCACAAGAGCAAGGCCTGCGCTAAGGAGGTCATGTGTACTCATGGCGGCACCAAACTCTCCACAGCGAGGGCTACAGAGGGGGATACTAGAGGCCGGGGGAGCAGGGGAGCCGGGTAACAGGTCACAACTCGGTGCGCATTCTCCACCACCTGTAGAAGTGCTTCAGAAATCCAAGCCCAATCAAAGACCGATCCCATCCAACTATAGTAAGATAAAAGAAAACTTTATTTAATGTGACACAGGGATAGAGGACTCCAAAGTCAAATTTACAAATTGCAAAACTACAACACAATCTTATATTGCTGTAAACCACACTGGGTGGTCTCATTGATTTATCCAATGAGGATTGAGCAAATGATCATTTATCAGCAATCGTAGACTGGTACATCACGTGTCCAGCAATCTCCAGGCAAGATTTCATAATATTCATATATAATATCCAATGCCATATAAGCAGATATGTAACAATAATCACGTGTTCTCGATAACATAGGTTGATGACTTTCCAAGATTGAGAACCATATTAGGCAATAGCAATTGTCTTGATTCAATAATAGAACATTGATGCTGAGCTGACCTGATGTGGTACATCACGAGTGCTGTCTCTTGAGCAAGCCTTGCATGGTATTGCCTTTCAAGCATAATAATAGGAAAAACAATGGTTCATCAAGGTTATGTGCTTCAACAACAGGCAGTGTTACCATTGAGGATCACAGGACTGTACAAAACCCAATGGATTCCATATCATATAAGAAAAGTTGGGAATCCATAAGGGAAGTTAGCGTGATGGAGGTGACCCACTGTTAGCCAGTAGGCAAGCAGCTGCCCCTTAGTCTCTGCTACTTTAGTCAGGCTTTTTCCTCTGAAAGCCCTAGAGAGAAGGATTGCCACCCCACATTTTTTCGTAGGACCTGAGGACTAGTACTGGAGTGGAAACCAGCAGGATGTCATCCTATGTTCATCCTTGGGGATGAGATGAGTATCCTGAAGGAGGCAAATGACGTTGCCAGACAGCTCCAGGAGAGACAGGAGCCCACTAGTCGGGTTATTAAGGCCTCGAACATTTAGGCAGATAAATTTAACCTCCAGGGGGACGGGAGAGGAAAGCAGCCAAGTACCCACCTTCTAGGATGGAACCCATAACACTGGAAGGGCAGAGTCGAGTCCTATTTCATGCCCACTGAAGTGTATAGGTTGGGAGGCTCTGGCTTTTTTTCATGATATCTTCTTTGGTTTGGAAATCATGTACACATGCCAGGATGTCTGGTGGCTTGGCCTTGGGGCTGCCAGGGCAGCGCTTCCTGATTCACCCTGTCAAGCCACAGTGCAATGTCCTCAGCCCAACTCAGAACAGAGTAGAGGAGTGCTTGGATGTAACTCTGTGTGTCAGAGCCTTCAGAGCTCACTGGTACGCCTTTGAGGCAGACGTTGTTGCAGCGGGATTGATTCTCCAGGTCCTTCACCTGGGCTCAGAGCTCATTGTGTTGTTCATGCAGGCGGATAACCTCTTGTTGCAGCATCTGAACCTCCTCGTCCCTTGCTAGTTTGTGGTCCTCTAGGGAGGAAACCCGCTCAACCACAGAGTTCAAGTTCTGTTTCACATCCCGCAGTTCTTGAGATCCTAAATATCTGCCTTGAGAGAGTCAAACAGGGATGCCGGAAAGGCCCGGGTCACTGGCATCTGATCCTGGTCAGGATCTTCCTCAGAGTCTGCCTGGTGCGTCATTGCAAGCCTGGTGTATGGTCCCTGGAGGCAGCTGGGGTAGAGCGGGTGAGCATGTAACACACTGAGTGTTTGCCTTTTGTTGCCGTCATGCCAAAGTGGAGGTGGGTACAGGCTGTGGGCCTCAGGCCTCACCACAGTAAAGCCATGCACAGATCACCCCCAAGCAAACCCCCTTCAGTTATAGGTGCACCCGTAGGCAGACACCGCAAGGGGTAAGAGGCCCCAGCGGTACATCCCCGCCACCAACAGGCAATCTGGCTTCTGAGTGAATCAGTGGTGAGGACTCAGGGGTGGCCGGGCCCACGATACACCCTTTAGGACTTGCTGGGTCAGCTTCAGATCAACATAACCCTGGGTGCGCCACACTACCCACCCAATCTCCATACTCTCTGCATCCAGGGTGTCAAGCTTGAGTCAGACATGGAGAAGGGAATCAACTCCTCTGGTCTTTGGTTTGACTCCTTTTCAAGGTGGGGGTGTTCTGCCCCAGAGGAAGAACAATAGGCAGGCCTGGTAGTGCAGGGGGTTTGTGGTGTTGCTCCTCCATCCCCCCCCCCTCAGCTCTTTTAGACTCACTTCAAGAGCCCACAAAAGTTTATTTTCCTCCAGAGCTGGCTTTCCTTCCTCCATGGCTCTTTCCTAGCCCTCTCTGCCTCAGCCAGTGTTGCTTTTGCAGCAAGTTCTAGCTGTGCCAGCTGCAGTTTGAATTCTCTTTCAGCTTTCCTGTCCTTCAATTCATCAGGGGACAGTGGGGTGGGAAGACACACTGTCTTATGTGCTCGACTCAATAGGGGGCCTCAATCCTGTGGGTCTCCCACTCTCTTCTTATTCTGGTGTCAGGAGCTGAAGATTCTTCTCTCCGTCTAGCTCTGGAACTGTTGAAAACTTATTCTTCTCAGGTTTTATTTAATTCTCATCCATTTCATTCTCCTCTTCATCATCATCATCCTGCTCCTGTGTCGCAGCTTGAAGCCTGCAGATCTCCTCCAAGGCTCAGAGGGCTATTGCATCCTCAAAGTTTGGGGAGCCCTTGGCCTACTTCAACCCCCTTTCCCTTCACCACTTCTTCAGCTGGACCATACTGTAGTTGTCAAGGTTATTGAAATCCAACTCCATGTTTGCTAGCAAGAGTCACATTTGCACAAATGTGCGGCATGAATAGAATCTGGAAAAAGAGAAAAGCAGCCAATCAAGGGCAATTAAAAAAAAGTTGAATTTAATGCCAGATAATTTTACAGGATCTTTGTTTTGCACAAAATCACTGCGTGGCATAGCACAAATACTGGCACCTGCCACTGTTCACAACTGGAAGAAAATTGAATGGCTGAAGGGGGTGGAAACCTCACTCAGGCACAACCACAATCCTTGTCAGGGCGAACCACAGTCACGAATGGGCCAGATGTACAAAGCACTTTTCTGGGCACAAACAGCCCGATTCGCAGAATCGGACGATTGCAACTGGAAAAATGCTTTTTCTAATATACAAAATTCAATATGCAATTCAGTA
Organism: Pleurodeles waltl; assembly: GCF_031143425.1. Classification (NCBI taxonomy): domain Eukaryota; kingdom Metazoa; phylum Chordata; class Amphibia; order Caudata; family Salamandridae; genus Pleurodeles; species Pleurodeles waltl. The sequence continues at coordinate 906,831,657 of NC_090443.1, forward strand.
ACTTGTTACCGAATTGTATTTTGCATTTGTGATGTGGTATTTGGAAGGGGCATATTTAGGGCATCCCTTTCAAATACCGAATCAGTATGGTATGTATTACTGATTTGTGGCGGAAAGTAGAGAGGAGAAAAGAGAGAAGTAAAAAAAGGATTGAAAGAAGGCAAGAATGAAAGAAGACAAGAGAAAAAAATGAAAGGAAAAAGAGAAAGAAAGAAAGAGCAAGAATGATAGAAAGTAAGAAAGATAGAAAGCAAGAAAGAGAAAGAGGAATAAAGAGTGAAGGAAAGAGGGAAGAATGAAGAATGCCAGAATGAAACAAGACAAAAAACAAGGAAAGAGAAAGAAAGAAGGAAGAAAGAAAGAAAAAAAAGCAAAGAAGGAGGAAAAGATGTACAAAAGTTTCAAATGGATACAATCTGATCTGGTATGTTTTGAAATAGCAGCAGTTAGAAAAGCAAAACACTCCAAAAGGAATTTACAACAGCATTGGCAGTAGATGGGTTCTGATAAAGATGTGATGTGCATCAGAAGCGTCCTGCTATTACATCAGGCTCTAAACACAAAGGCAACACTAAAGTAATTATAATGAAAAAACAAAAAAACACTGGCATTGAAGAGAACTTGCTTGTGTGAAGATGCGCTCCTTGTGAGAGAGTGAAATACGGTCACTCAAAGTGAAGTTAACCAGTGGCTTAAGTATGCTGTCCCACTTCCTCATGCTTGATGCTGTAGTGGCTGGCACCAATATATGAATGACACAACAACCGACTAATGGATGAAGAGGGGTGGCCGAAAGCCCTTATAGGTATGTATATTCTAGATATTTTGATCAAATCAAAAGGTCTTGGCTAGCGCCACACCTACAAAAAGAGTAAGCTTTAAGATATAAAAGGATACAGAAGGACAAAATATCCAATCAGTAGGTCTGGAGATATGTTTCAAAGTTTTAGGTAGCTATGGCGCCTATAAGAACAAAGCACCAACAAAGCACCACTCACAGTCATCTGGTCATGCTAGACTGGGGGAAAGTCTCAAGTTCATGTTGACAGTGATGGAGCACAGGGCTGATACCGAGACCAGGTTAGTCATGCTGAAAAAGTTACTTTCTCAGTGTCTGGTGCAAAGAATTCCTTTCATGGTGGAGGAGACTGTGAGGAGCAGGAGAGCCTCACAGACGGTCGTTGCAGTAGTGCAAAGAGCAAGCTTGACATTGCAGACAGTCATCTCTGTAGCAAGAATATCCGGTAAGGCATCATGGACGGTCGTTGCTGTAACTTCCCTTTGGCAGTCACCACAGGCTGTCGTTGCTATAGTGCGAAGTGTAATTTTCGTGTTGTCAGTCATCATTTGTGGTCGATGTACAGCAAAGAGATGGATTTATTGGAGATTCACATTGGCGATTATCGCAGGCGGCAGATTCTCAGTGTAAATGTACTCTTTTGTGGTCATGAAGACTCTTCAGTTTCAGGATTTCACCTTTCTTCGCAACAGGAGCTCAGCTGATATCAGGCAAGGGAGTAGGTCCTGGGGAGGCAACACTTGGAGAAAGAGAACTCACTCCAGCAGATGCCAGCAGGGTTCAAGAAGGTCTAGTTGCAGGTCCAGGCAGGTGCAGCAGGTCAGCTGGGCAGTTGCAGGAAGGATCAAAAAGGAGATCAGCCAACCAAACCTTGCAGTCACTTATGTTAGCCTGTGATGAAGGGAGCAGGTCCAGTCTTCTCATTTCAAGATCAAGGCAGTCCTCAAGCAGCCGGGCAGTCTTTCTGTAATTTCCACAGGTCCAGGAGTTTATTTATGAGTAGTCCTCGAGGTCCATTATTTATACCTGGTGGGAGTACTACAGAGAAGCCTTTGATGTGGGGGGCATTCTCGGTAGTACTCCCACATCTGTATCTGGAAAGTTCTTCCCTTCTCCTGTGACTGCACTTAGTAGTCTGGGGTGACAAAAGACTAGGTCAGGTTCCTTTGTGTGTGCTAGAGGCAAGCCCTTTGCAGTGTATAAGTGGGGCAAGGCACAGCTCTGCCCCCTCCCATCTTAGCAGGATGTATTGGGGGCTAAAATAAAAGCTGCCCCAGGACATACCCCAATCTGAAGAACTCTGAAAGGCTGCTGCCTTCCTGAAACCTTCTCTAGTGTAGGTCCAAAAAGGAAATAAGAAGCCTTAAATGTTCATCACCTACTGTAATGACAAAGGTTCCAAACAGCTGCTTGAAAGTCATGTCACAAAAGGAAATCCGATTATTTCCCATGGACGGAATCCTGTTGAGATATGAAAACCACATCTGCATCTGAAGAACTGAACACCCTTAAGCTATGGGATATTGCCGGGAAATAGAGAAGCAGATTAATTCCTCTGTCAAGTTAAATACTGTGGCCCGATTCACAAAGGGACTTACCACTTGTAAAGTTACGAGTGCTGAATCTCCGCATTTGTGGCAGAATCTCCACACTCTGGACGGAATCTCCACACTGTAGTGCTCACTGCGGAAATGCCATCCCAAGTGCGGAGATTCTGCCACAAGTACAGAGACTCCTTGCTCGTAACTTTACAAGACGTAAGTCCTTTTGTGAATTGGGACCTGTCTCTTGCCAGTGGTGCACCACTGAGATGGAACTCCTCCCTGGTCCCCAATCAGATGTCTGCCTTGGAGCCCCTATGCTGCTGATAGTCTTCATATCTGAGGAAATAACAAAAAAAGCCTGCTGAAAGACATGAATATTTAGTTAAAACACAGAACATCAACAAATACAACACTACAACAATGCAATTGTGAATCCAAATCACCTTTCTCTGTGTTCCGTGGGGTAAACAAAGATCATGTGATTCTGAAGTGAGACTGGTGTATTTCATCAAATTCATCCATCTCCTGAAACACCCTCTCCTCTGCTGGGTACATGAAAAAGGCAATAATGACTCTGAAACCAATCTTATGTAACCATCTCTCCTGTGAAAGGAACATGAAGAACCACATACTGCCTTGTGGAAGGGCACTGAAAGCCTCCTCTTGGGAAGAACCAGGCCCAGCCTCCCTTCCCCAAGAAATCACATGTGAAGCCAATGCTAGCTTCCCTTTTTTAATGCCCAATATAGGATCATACTCAGTTATTCAATGTTGGTGCAAGCAATAGACGGCCCTATAGCTCTTCAACAGTCAAAAAGAAACTCTAAGATAGTAACTTGCTGGATAACTAAAAAAGCAGTTAGTATGCCAACTGAATGTGAGACCTTTCGATCCACATGCCTGGCCTATTTCCCCGTGTTGCCTGTATGACATGATCTTGCTTCAAAATGTGCTCATTGAGCATTGAGCTGCTTGCCTGACCAAAGTGGCCAGCAAATTACTTTGCCATTAAAGGTGTCCTTTTGTACCACCAGATATTATGTAGACTGGGAACCATTGAAAACCAGTTGTCATTGACCTAGTTCTGGCCTCTTCTGTGTGCTTTTGTTTGCATATGTTGTTAAGGAACTGTGTCAGTCCATGTAGAAAAGCATGGAAATGCGTGCTGAAAATTGCCATTCCTCTGTAGTTTTCTCAAGGCTTTCTGCATCTCCTATAACACAGTGATTAGAGCAACCTCACTGACCTATCTGGCAAACTGGCCATAAGCAAGAGGCTTCTGTCTCATCTAAATCTAATTGTTCACCAAACTGGAACTACAAAATTGCAAAGGGAAAGAACTGCAGACCAAATTACCCTGACCCACCCCCTTTTTTGTTATTCTGCAAAAAAAAACCTCAGAAATCACCTTTCAAGCAGCACCTTCTCGAACTCCCTAAAAACCTAGACTCTTTAGTGCACCATGCAAAAGACCAAGGCCCTAATAAACTTTGTCCTTTGCAAATTGGAGGCCCAAACTGTACTCCAATTGCATTGTTATGAATTCCTCATACTGTGTACAACTATTCTTAACCCCTTGGGTGCAGAGGATGAGGTGGTTACGTCCTCTGCCGTGGCACTCAGGCACCAGGAACGTAACCACCTCATCCTCGTATAGGCCCTCGGGGAAGCCCTAGTGCTCCCTGAGGGCCTTGCACCCCCCTCCCATGGGCAGGGAAGGAAGGGGAATCGCTTCCCTGTTGACCCCCAAAGCCCCCCTTGACATGCTGACCTCATTAGAAGCCACCCTCACCGTGCTGGAATCTCAGCTTCCAACGAGTTCGGAGAGAAATGCTTTGCACTTCTCTTCCGATCCTCGGGGTGGCACAGAGACATGAAAGGAAAGGCCTTTCCTTTCATGTCTCTGACCATTTCTGCAGCCCGATCATGAAGCGATTGGGCTGCAGAAATGCCCACTAGACACCAGGGAGTTTTTTTGTTTGTTTTGTTATTTTACTATTTATGTATAAGGGGATCTGCCCTTTTGACAATTTTAATTAGGCCGATCTGCCCAGGGTGGGCAGAAGCCACTAGATGCAAGGGAGTTTTTTTAAATGTTATGAATGAAGGGGGGCAATTGCCCTAGGGGGCAATTTATTATTAGGCCCTTTCTACCCCCCCTTGGGGCAGATCGGCCTATTTTAATTAGGCTGATTAGCCCCCGGAGGGGCAGAAGCCACTAGAAGCCAGGGAGTTTTTTATGTTAGGAATGAAGGGGAGCAACCCCTTGAGAAAGGGTCGTTCCCCGTGGGGGCAATGTTTTATTGGGCCATTTCTGCCCCTGCTGGGGGCATATCAGCCTATTTTAATTTGGCCAATCTGCCCCCAAGGGGGGCAGAAACCACTAGGCACTAGAGATTTTTTTTTTTACATCAGTTTCACACAAGGTGTGCGACTCCTTAGGCAAGAGTCGCTTCCCTGGGGGGGAAATTTATTTTAGGCCACTTCTGCCCGCCTTGGGGGCAGATTGGCCTATTTCAATTAGGCCGATCTGCCCCCAGGGGGGCAGAAACCACTAGGCACCAGGGATTTTTTAAAATTATTTTTTACAGATGGGGAGCGACCCCTTAGGCAAGGGTCGCTCTCCTTGGGGGCTTATTTATTTTAGGCCATTTCTGCCCACCATGGGGGCAGATTGGCCTATTTCTATTAGGCCGATCAGCCACCGGGGGGGCAGAAACCACTTAGGCATCAGGGATTGGTGTGTGTGTGTTTTATTTGGGGGGGCAGTCCCTGGGGCAAGGGTCGCTCCCCATGTTGGCACATTACCGTTGGCCATTTCTGGGGGCAGATCGGCCTATTTTTGTAAGGCTCATCTGCCCCTAAGGGGGGCAGAAAGCCCACCAGAGGCCAGGGAAGATTTGTTTTTCAAAAAAAGAGGATGGGGCTATGGCCATACCCCCAACCCAAATAAATGGGGATAAAGTTGTTCTGCCCACCAGTGTGCAGACTGGGCAATTACCCCTGATACACTCCTCTTGTGGGGGGGGGCAGAAATCCTACTAGATGCCAGGGAATTTAAAAGACAAATAGTGGGGTGGTGGCTATAAACCAGTATGGGCATGGTTATGACCCACCACAATTGAAGGGGGTAACTGTCTTTCACCTCTTCCCCGCACCCTAAAACATCTTATCCCACGGCAAGCAAGAGGACATTTGGGTTTTGGTTTTACATTTGAGCTATGAGAGCTTGCCTAACTCTCAAAATCGTCCCACTTGGAATGGTGAGCGCTGCACTTTTTGGACTTTGGGACGCTGCCATGTAGAAAAATCTATGAGACCTAGACACATGAAAACTAAACATCTGGGTGAGTCCAGGGTGGTGTGCTTCACATGCACCCCACACCATTTTCCTACCCACAATGCCCTGCAAACCTCCAACTTTGCTTGAAGTCACACATTTCCCCCCACATTTTTGTGATGGAACTTTCCAGATTCTGCAGGAATCACAAAATTGCTACCAACCAACATTGTTGCATCTATACTGATAACAATTTTGGCCCACTTGTCAGCATAAAAATGTTTTTTTTCAAACTGCCCTTTTAGACCCACTTTGGTTCCCCCTCATTTCCACATGTTTTTGGCTCTTACCTGTCACAGGCCCTTGGCCGATCTACACAAGTGAGGTATCATTTTTACCGGGAAACTGAGGGGAACGTTGGATGGTAGGAAATTTGTGCTGGTGCGGTGATCCCACACAGAAATGTGGAAAAAATTAGATTTTTTTTGTCAGCTAAATTTGAGGTTTGCTGAGGATTCTGGGTAAGAAAACACTGGGATATCAACGCAAGTCACACCTCCCTGGACTCCTTCAGGTGTCCAGTTTTCAGAAATGTTTGGGTTTGATAGATTTCCCTATATGACTGCTGAGCCCAGGACCAAAAACGCAGGTGCGCCCACCCCGCAAAAACAGGTAGTTTTGTATTTGTTAATTTTGATGTGTCCACATAGTGTTTTGGGGCATTTCCTTTCACGGGCACTAGGCCTACCCACACAAGTGAGGTATAATTTTTATCCGGAGACCTGGGGGAACGCTGGGTAGATTGAAGTTTATGGCCATCCTGAAAGTTTTTTTTTGCCACATTTTGAGGTTTGCTAAGGATTCTGGGTAAGAGAACCTGTTGAGAGCACCACAAGTTACCCCATCCTGGGTTCCCCTAAGTGTCTAGTTTTCAGAAATGTCCGGGTTTGCTAGGTTTTACTAGGTGCCATGAGCTAGAGGCCAAAACCACAGCTAGGCACTTTGCAAAAAACAGGTCAGTTTTCTTTGGAAAAATGTGATGTGTCCATGTTGTGTTTTGAGGCATTTCCTGTGGCGGGCACTAGGTCTACCCACACAAGTGAGGTACCATTTTTATCGGGATACTTTGGGGGGAATGCTGGATGAAAGGAAATGTTTGGCTCCTCTCAGATTCCAGAACTTTCTATCACCGAAATGTGAGGAAAAAGTGTTTTTTTTTGCCACATTTTTATGTTTGCAAAGGATTCTGGGTAAAAGAACCTGGTGAAAGCCCCACAAGTCACCCCATCTTGGATTCCTATAGGTATCAAGTTTTCAAAAATGCACAGGTATGGTAGGTTTCCGTAGGTGCCGGCTGAGCTAGAGGCCAAAATCCACAGCTAGGCACTTTGCAAGAAACACGTCAAATTTCAATGTAGAAATGTGATGTGTCCATGTTGCATTTCCTGTCGTGGGCATTAGGCCTACCCACACAAGTGAGGTACCATTTTTATTGGGAGACTCGGGGGAATACAGAATAGAAGAACAAGTGTTATTGCCCCTTGTCTTTCTCTACATTTTGCCTTCCAAATATAAGACAGTGTGTAAAAAAGACGTCTATTTGATAAATGCCCTGTAATTCACATGCTAGTATGGGAACCCCGAATTTCAGAGATGTGCAAATAAGCACTGCTTCTCTTCACCTTATCTTGTGCCCATTTGTGAAATACAAAGGCTTCCTTGATACCTATTTTTCACTCTTTACATTTAACCAAATGAAATGCTCTATACCTGGTATACAATGAAAACCTATTGCAAGGTACAGCTCCTTTATTGGCTCTGGGTACCTAGATTTCGTGATGAACCTACAAGCCCTACATAGCCCCGCAATCAGAAGAGTCCAGGTGAATTAACAGTATATTGCGTTCAAAAATCTGACATTGCAGGAAAAAGTTACAGAGTAAAACGTGGAAAATAATGGCTGTTTTTTCACCTCAAGTTCAATATATTTTTTTCAGCTGTTATTTTCTGTAGGAAAACCTTGTAGGATCTACACAAATGACCCCTTGCTGAATTCAGAATTTTGTCTACCTTTTAGAAATGTTTAGCTGCCCGGGATCCAGCATTTGTTTCATACCCATTTCTGTCACTAACTGGAAGGAGGCTAAAAGCACAAAAAATTGTAAAAATGAGGTATGTTCAAAATTGTGTTGAAAAATTTGGTTTTCTGATTCGACTCTGCCTGTTACTGAAAACTGGGAAGATAGTGATTTTAGAACTGCAAACCCTTTGTTGATGGCATTTTCAGGGGGAAAAAACACAAGCCTTCTTCTGCAGCCCTTTTTCCCATTTTCTTTTTTTTTTTTTTTTTAAACAAAATGTTTGCTGTATTTTGGCTAATTTCTTGGTCTCCTTCAGGGGAACCCACAAACTCTGGGTACCTCTAGAATCCCTAGGATGCTGGAAAAAAGGACACAAATTTGGCGTGGGTAGCTTATGTGGACAAAAAGTTATGAGGGCCCAAGCGCAAACTGTCCCAAAAAGCCCAAAAAACGCCTGGCACCTGAGGGGGAAAAGGCCTGGCAGCGAAGGGGTGAAAAAAGATTTTCACCAAAATGCATTGCCAAAATAAAATATTAAACTGAAAGGACTAATTGCAGTCAACTGGAGCAAGGTAGAAATCCTCAGACAAAAAACTGAAGCTTTTGTGTCAGCCCTCAAAGAATGTTTACACAAAAGGTGTTTACAGTGTGTCTGTGTATTTAACTGTGCTTCATCGTAGATATGCGCAGCAGAACAGAATGTTGACTTACAGCCCCTCTGTCTCTCCTTGAGGTGTAAGAAGAGAGAAACAGGCCGGGGATATTTCCTAAAAGATGCTGATTGTGAAAGTGTCTTGTAATTCAGGACCACAGTAGGCCAGTGTGGATCTTGAAAGAATTGCATGGATTTAAATGAGTCTTTTACAGATGGCCACAGAGCATGGGGCCCATTGAGGGGTGGTGAGTGTGTGTTCTGGTCAGTGCTTAATTTGTGTTGTTTTTTTCCGGTGATGGGCACCAGTACCTATTTTTTAAGGCTGCCAATTATTTTTCTGTCTCAAGCATTTACTGTGAGCAAAAGACACATATGGGAAAGATGAAGGAAGATAAAAATGAAAAAGCATCACAAAGGGAGTAAGCAGAAAGGTGTAAGAGTGAGCTGAAGGGACCGGGAGTGGATGTAAATGGATGAAAGAGAACCGAGATGGCTTCAGGATTATGCTACCTCATTATTCCATGCTCACACATTCAATTGCAGCAGCAGAGGAGAGCTTTGGGCACCGGCACATTTTTATTTGCAAACTAAGCACTGGTTCTGGTATAGTGATGTTTTAAGACTGAGTGAGCGTGGCAGCTATGATTTGATTCTACTTGGGCCAAGACAGATGGCTCCAGACTGTAGGCAGGAAGTGTTACAGTGTCTTAGAAAGGGGGCAGTGAATGTGGTGAGTAAACCTGGACATATCGCGATTAGGAACTATCTTGCTATTGCTCAAGAAAATGTAGTGTAGTTGTCCTTATTATTGTGTTGACCTTAGAATGGGGGCGAATGGAAGGCAGCTGGACTGCAATTGTCTGATTTTCATAGTATAGTAGCCTATTACTAGATTGAGTTATTTACTCTTTCTGAAGTAAACCAATAGATGAAGAAGGATATGTCTTAAATCTTGGTGAGAGGGGATTTTAAAAATGAGATGTTAGTCATACCTGTAATTCCTCCTTTGACCTCATCGAAATTTACGTGTGCCTGCTTACTTTCCTTGCAGCCTGACATTTTTGGCTATATTCACCAAATTCTAATATTTTGAACCACCAAATTAGAAAGGTAAATCACACTTGTCTTGTGGCAGTTTCTAATGTTTAACATGCCAGGAACAATGTTAAGGTTGAACCTTTACTTGTTAGCTGTTTCATGGACCAATGGAAAATACTACAACGCAAAAAAACACCTACAAACAAATGAATTATATCTCATTTTAGCTGATAGGGTGCTTGATGTTTAGTGGGATTTAGGGAAAACCAGGATGAAGGGTCCTGACTCCTACATCAGCGGGTTCCTCTGGTATTGCGTATTCCTTATTGGGCACAGTGGATGTTGGCAAGCTGTTAGATGAGGGATCGATCACCCAGTAGATTCTAGCATGAAGCTGAATGGTGCCAGGCATGGATGGTATAAGGTGCTGGTTCTGAGAAAGCTGGAATCTTTGTGTCCACCTTCATAGAGTGAAGGGGACACATGATTATGAGAGGGTTGACAGGCACAACCAGCCTAAGTAAATGACTGGCAAGTGGGGACCAAACACTAACCCAGTAGGTGATGGGAAGACATCACAGGAGAAGACCTACCTAGCTGAAGCAATCTAGTGTTAAAGAATGTAGTACTGACAACTACCTTCATTTGGCGAAAACAGTACAGAAAAGAGGCTGATTTGCCCACACTGTTTCCAATTAAAAGGAAGAAGGGAACATTGTTAGGTCAGAAGGTTCCCCACCAGCTCCAGCTTCTGACTGCAGAATCGACCAACTCCATCATGGTATTAGCATGAATAAATATAATGGGACTGTGAATCAAAAGTGAGAATGTATGTACCCTTGACCCATTCCGGAGACTATAACTAATATATGACAGGAAACAGGTAACTGTGTGGCATCCCTTTGTGGCCTCTCACCTCCTTGCTTGGGTATTGTGACCATCCACTTCTGCCACTGGTTCGTTTTGGATTTATTGTTACCCACGGAAACCCATTCCTCTCTGTGGCACTATCCCAGGTTCACAAACCTTTTTAAACTCTAAGCTCATCTAAAGTGTGGGTGGGGCAAGGCCCCCCTGGTGTTCTGCGTAGAGCTCAACCAACCCCCAAAGCAAATACCATAGGGGCAGAGGGCCAAGAACCATTACAATGTTAGCTGAAGTAGTTTATTTACATAGTTCTAATGGAGGGTCCCTCTTCAAGAACCTTTGCCTGCTGTGACCCCCTCCTTGTTAAAGTTGTGCTCTTTTCGTTCTCGTGAAGCCCTGCACGAGCCTCCCTTGCTTTCTGACACTCCGACTCTTTAGTTTCTCAACCCAGATCCTCCTACTTGGAACCTATAGCTCTGATTTCTTTGAAGGGAGGGGGCCCAGTGACAGAGGCTCTCATGCTTTGTATGCCAGGGACGACGCAATGCTGTGCTTGAACGATTACTGTTGGAAAGAAAATAATTATTTTTCATTTCATGTTGTCATCAGTAAAAATAACGTATTTATTTACCGCCATTTTTTAATTCGCTTAACATAAACTGATTAATACCCCTGGAGTGTCAAAATAAACTAGTTTGAGTGCCTTACTTAATAGCCCCTTGCTCTAAAACACCCCCTCCATCACCCAGCCTTTGTTTTCCACACTAGTTCTTCATCAAGTCACAATTATAATAATTATCTTTCGACTGAGTATACTTATTACTTTTGTAAATCGTGCAAACCGCTTTGCTGAAAATGATTGCATGTTATTCGTCAGATTATATATTGCTAAATGTTGAATTGTATAAACACAGTATCTTTTCATCTGCCTCTAAAGGAACAAAAGGTAAATAGCAAAAACATAACCACAGTATATTTTAAGTAGGAAGTCAACAGGCAGGAAAGGGGCTGAGGCGAGAACAGAGTAGACAATTTAAAGGAAATAACATCACAGCGAGTCCAGCCTTCTACTCAAAATCCAAGACCTTTTATTTTGCCGCATAATTCCTCCCAACAGCCGGATAGAAGGCAAAACCCCTCCTAACTGCTAACTGCAACCATGAATGTTGCCGCTTGAGCAGTACTATATACAGGGAGTGCAGAATTATTAGGCAAGTTGTATTTTTGAGGATTAATTTTATTATTGAACAACAACCATATTCTCAATGAACCCAAAAAACTCATTAATATCAAAGCTGAATATTTTTGGAAGTAGTTTTTAGTTTGTTTTTAGTTTTAGCTATGTTAGGGGGATATCTGTGTGTGCAGGTGACTATTACTGTGCATAATTATTAGGCAACTTAACAAAAAAAAATATATACCCATTTCAATTATTTATTATTACCAGTGAAACCAATATAACATCTCAACATTCACAAATATACATTTCTGACATTCAAAAACAAAACAAAAACAAATCAGTGACCAATATAGCCACCTTTCTTTGCAAGGACACTCAAAAGCCTGCCATCCATGGATTCTGTCAGTGTTTTGATCTGTTCACCATCAACATTGCGTGCAGGAGCAACCACAGCCTCCCAGACACTGTTCAGAGAGGTGTACTGTTTTCCCTCCTTGTAAATCTCACATTTGATGATGGACCACAGGTTCTCAATGGGGTTCAGATCAGGTGAACAAGGAGGCCATGTCATTAGATTTCCTTCTTTTATACCCTTTCTTGCCAGCCACGCTGTGGAGTACTTGGACGCGTGTGATGGAGCATTGTCCTGCATGAAAACCATGTTTTTCTTGAAGGATGCAGACTTCTTCCTGTACCACTGCTTGAAGAAGGTGTCTTCCAGGAACTGGCAGTAGGACTGGGAGTTGAGCTTGACTCCATCCTCAACCCGAAAAGGCCCCACAAGCTCATCTTTGATGATACCAGCCCAAACCAGTACTCCACCTCCACCTTGCTGGCGTCTGAGTCGGACTGGAGCTCTCTGCCCTTTACCAATCCAGCCACGGGCCCATCCATCTGGCCCATCAAGACTCACTCTCATTTCATCAGTCCATAAAACCTTAGAAAAATCAGTCTTGAGATATTTCTTGGCCCAGTCTTGACGTTTCAGCTTGTGTGTCTTGTTCAGTGGTGGTCGTCTTTCAGCCTTTCTTACCTTGGCCATGTCTCTGAGTATTGCACACCTTGTGCTTTTGGGCACTCCAGTGATGTTGCAGCTCTGAAATATGGCCAAACTGGTGGCAAGTGGCATCGTGGCAGCTGCACGCTTGACTTTTCTCAGTTCATGGGCAGTTATTTTGCGCCTTGGTTTTTCCACACGCTTCTTGCGACCCTGTTGACTATTTTGAATGAAACGCTTGATTGTTCGATGATCACGCTTCAGAAGCTTTGCAATTTTAAGAGTGCTGCATCCCTCTGCAAGATATCTCACTATTTTTGACTTTTCTGAGCCTGTCAAGTCCTTCTTTTGACCCATTTTGCCAAAGGAAAGGAAGTTGCCTAATAATTATGCACACCTGATATAGGGTGTTGATGTCATTAGACCACACCCCTTCTCATTACAGAGATGCACATCACCTAATATGCTTAATTGGTAGTAGGCTTTCGAGCCTATACAGCTTGGAGTAAGACAACATGCATAAAGAGGATGATGTGGTCAAAATACTCATTTGCCTAATAATTCTGCACTCCCTGTATAACGTATGGTCCTTAGACCAATATTGGCTACATCAATATTGGCCTGAAAACTCCCTACAGTATCAGATAAGGAACATTTTGCGAACTGAAATTGTACTGGTCCCCATTTTGTATTCTGAATTGTAGACTTTTTAAACTATAACAAGATCATGATTCGTGTCCCGCAGTAATGAGCTTAACAATAACACTGTTAAGTTCAAGCAGGACCGGCTTTAGTGCTGGTGGCGCCCTGTGTGACAGTCTTTTTTGGCACCCCCCCCCCCCACCTCATGACCACTTCCTCGGATTCACTCACTACCATCTGGCAAATGTGTCCCTCATCTCTCCTTAACCCTCCTTTCACATACATTCATTTGTTTTTAAGGGCTTGTAAAGGCTGGCTTTACTAATCTACTCAGCTATCCACATAAAATATAGTTCTGTTCTTTTCAGCAGGCATATTAACCCTCTACGCTACTTTATGGCGAGTCAGAGGTGCTCTAGACAAAACTCCCATCTCTCGCCCTAGCAGGAACATTAATCACAAGAGGTATCTTGACATTTTAATAATTTCCTGAAGGATGGATCCACAAGGAACTTTTCAGCAGATGCTTTTATATCGCAAGGTTCGTAAGTCATTGCTAAACACAGCGCCTACCTAAGGCCAGTGCCCCCCAATCGAGGCCAGCACCCGGTGCGGGCGCACTGTTCGCACCGCCCTAAAGCTGGCCCCATGTTCAAGCATGGGGCCCAATTTTCTGTCCTCTGTGCGCAAGAGGGGGCAAAGTTTCACAGAGGGGTATTCGGGTGTTACACCTCCTAATAAAGGTATTCTGTAGTAAATATTTGGGTGCAGGTGCATTAAATCGGGTATGGTGAGGTGTTTGGCGGATTTCACTTGGGATTTTTGCATACACATGCAAACAGACATACTCTTGTCTCTGTTTTAAAGGTCTTAAAACATTTTTTTTTTTTTTTACAAAGTATTGGGTTTTAGGTCACCCTCACAATATGCGCTCCTCTCCCTTAATTCCCCCCGCTACCCCAACCCCCTACGGCCCTGCTTCTCGTATAATGTATTTTAACCAGTTGTTGGGAAATAGGAAGCAAACAACAGCGGCCCCTCCCCAGCCTCCCAATCTTAATGACCAAGCTATGCCACTGTTCACAAGCCTGTTCTGCACATATTGCTATAAACTGGGACCAGGGTTCAGATACCAAAACAGTGACTGGACAATTGTGAACTGGTGACGAGGAAGCAGCACCATTTGTGGTGGCCGACCAGTGAAAAGTAACATTTACACTCACTGATTAGAGCAAGAACGATTTTTACACTCACTACAAATTGAGTCTCTGCACATTACTTGGTCATCAGTGAGGAAGTTCTAAACCAGCTGCACTGCATGTAACCCTGTCCCTGATCAGCATGTAGTGCTGATGACATTAAGGATTATGGTCTAGCTAGGCCTGAGCCTGGCACCTGTATGTTCATTGTCTTTTCCCGAAATTGATGGTGCTCTGTTCGAGCGAGCAAGCTTACGTTTGTGATTGTGGAGGTTCATATTCCAAGGATCACCATGAAAGGACACTCCCTCAAGGTTCCACAGGACTTTGGACATGCTTATTTTGACAATTGTGCCAGTGATATAAATAAATATAATGCCACTTAGACCTACTGAAAGGGCAGAACAGCGTTGATGCCTGGCTTACAGGGAAGGGAGCCTGAATAGTGGATGGTTTGGATAATGAAAGTTACATTACCACAATTGAAACTCTATCTTTGTGGATTGATCCCGTACACAGTCATTTCAGATAAGAACTTCCAGGCACATCTAGGTATCCCACTTCTAAGACTGCTGTAAGTCTATCTGTAATTAAATCCATAGCTCATTATTTGTTCTCATGATACTTGGGATTTTAAAACATGATTAAAATATGACATATGGTGAAGTTGTGTTGTAAGTTGTTTTTGAAAATACACACATGTTTTTTGGTACACTAATTGATTGATGCCCTGAACAGGCACATGTACAGACTGAACTCTTGCCATTCAGGAATACATTTTGCAGTCAGAATACAAAACCAGGAATACCCAAAGAGTTGAAATGCTTTTCATATGAATAGTTTAAGTGTAGAAATACGAGTTATGTCTGCTTATAATCTAGATTTAAGACAAATGTTAGCATTAGGTTTCAGTTTGGGGCTTTAATTCTGAGGTCGATCAGGTCCAGAGCTAGACTGATGGCCCAATTTAAAGTTTAGCAGACAGGGTACTCTGTAACAAAACTGATGAAGATCCCTGTCTGCCAAATCCTCTATCCACCTACTCAATTAGTAGTTGATTGGATAGGATTTCTAAAGTGATAAAAGAAACACATCTGGATCAGCATCAAACAAACAAGGAACTCAGATACTGTGACACAAAACATAAGGAATTTGATCTGATTTTCCAAAAACAATTTTTTTTAACACTGCCCCAAATTAGTGCAAGCCTAAATCATCTAAATAAGGTATGGGCAATCAGGAATCCCTTAAAGGAGCCTAACGAATGCATAGGTCCCAATATAAAGAACACAAGGATAAATAATAAAATACCAAAATAGAACAACAATAATTTGGAATGACATCAAGGGCAAAAGGAAGGCAAAAACTGGGAAAACGGAAGGTGTCAGCATAACAGAAGCTCAGTAAAGAGTCTTCTTGGGGAATCAAGTGTTAGCCTAAACCACACTCAGCAAGCACTGGGAAAGGGACATAGAGGTCTGTACCTCTCAAAGTCCAAGGGAACCTGTGTTTAGGGTTATCGGGATAGTTCCTCTCTTGAATCAGAATGGGCCTGCCCTGTCCACAATTAGTGAAACTCCTAGTTAAAGCAACAATTTGTTTACGTTATTCCTTCTTTGTTCAGGAAAATTCCTGTTCCATCTTCTCATAGTCTTATGGGGTACTTTGCAACATGTGCATTCTTTCCCAAAACCATGGGATAATAAATGTCCTTGCTTATCCATCTGACTTTTCAGCAACTGTAAATGTGATTCTCTCAAAGTCTCTGTGTATCTCTTCAAGGTACTTTTCTCAGGCTCACTATGAATTAGATAATAGCATATTTATTTACAAACTAACATTTCTCTGCATGAAATACCTAAAAGAAATTACACATTGGCAGAAAAGGGAAAACAGTTTCTCACGTTTAGGGCAACATTGTCATTCAGGTCTAGCTCAGCTAAATTAGAGAAATACATTAATGGCATATTTAATTAAAATTATACTAATACTTTGTAAATTAATCGTTTCATCATAAAATGTCATTTATACTTTGTCAGTTAAAACTCCATCTTACAATAAAATGCAAAACAAACTTATTTTGTTAATACTTGTAAGTGAATGTGATGGAGAACTACATTTCTTTAACTTTAATCAATAATATCCAATGTTCAGGTTAAGAAGTCTGTTATTGTTTCAGGATAAATCACTTCTAGACAGAGAATGATTTCAGAACCACCTTAAAATGTTACAATTTAATTCATTTCGTAGTGAATGCACTCTATTATGCTGTCAAGTGCAACACTTTACAATTAATCACACTATTTATAAATTCAATATTTATGGTAACATATATAGGTCACTATTGTGGTGTCAAGGATGATAGCAATCTACGCTATTCCAATGGTAATCTCCTAATTTGGGTGCTGGCAGTCTGACCAGGGTGGAGGAACTGATCTCTGTCACACTGACAGAAGGTGGTCCGTCTGCCAGGCTCTAAATCAAATCTTTAGTTTTAGTGATAGTATTAGATCATGCTCTTGGCATATAATCAATGCTAGAAGTAGGCTTGTGTTAAGGTCTTATGGTTAGAATTAAGTTTAGGCTCAGGACACAACACTTAGGGTTACTTTTGAGGGCTAGACATAGGTTTAGGTTAAAAGAAAGCATTAAGGTTAAATTCTGATTTTAGGCTTAGTTTAAGCATTGGGTCATTAATCTTTATTTCTCCTTTTGTTTTTGTAATGAACTTCAGAACTACATTTCCAGGACTATATTCAGAACCACTGTAATCAGGAATTGTTAGAAATGGGGTCTCTAGTTAGCAGTGGTTTGCACCCTGTCCAAGTAGGGACCCTCACTCTAGTCAAGGTAAGGGAGCCACACAACTAAAATAACCTCTGCTCACCCCCTTGGTAGTTTGGCACAAACAGTCAGGCTTATCTCAGAGGCAATATGTAAAGTATTTGTGCACACAGTCAGTAATACAGTGAAAACACCACAAAAGCACTCCATACCAGTTTAGCCAAAATAGCCAGTATTTATCTGAGTAAAACAAGACCCCAACAAGAAACATCCAACATACACAAGTAAAGAGATCAATGTTAAAAAATTAAATGTAGTATAGTGCTTAGAAAACACAATAGCTCCAACTGGGACTATCACAACGTCTTGACAGAGTTGTTCCGAACAGTCTGACGCCACTTGCGAGGGAGTGTGGGCTGGTCATGAAGTCACACGGACCCCAAGTACAGTACCTTGGAAAACAAGGAACAAAGACATTGTATGGAGTCGGGCAGGTGAGGCGTCGCTGGAGCTGGTGTGGCGTTGGTTCCTTACTGCCACTGGGGAGGTGAGGCATTGTTTCCTTACTGCTAGGCAGGGGAGTTGAGGGGTCAGTTCCTTACGGTTGCAGGGGAGGTGATGCGGTATTGGTGGCGAGGCGTCATTTTCTTACAATGTGGGGGGGGTCGATAAATCCAGCAGGTCAAGATGTGAGGTGTCTACTTTGTGGCATCGCGATCACACCAAGGGGCCACAGGTGCTTCAGCAGATTTGGAGCAGAGTGCCACAGACATCGGTGACACAGCACTCGAGACTCTCGCTGTGGCAGGACTTCAGAGGCACTGCGGTGGCGTTGGGCCTCCCGCATTGGTCGCGGTCGTTGCACTCAGTGGGGTCCATGCCTCTGGTGCACGCAGAGTTGGACTGCAGCGCTGGTTCCGAAGATGCTTTGGAGTCGTTGTGCTTGGTTTCTTCTTGGTTGCACCAGAACACCCCCCCAAATGCCCAGGAACTGGATTTGGCACCACTTGGCAAGCCAGGACCCTCAGCAAGAGAGCCAAAGTGCTGGCAGATGAAGCCTTTGGTGCCCCTGAGACTTCTTAACAGGCGGCAAGCTCAGTCCAAGCCTGTGGAGAAGCTTTCAAAGCAGGATGTAGAAAACAAAGTCCAGTCCTTTCACTCTCAGGACAGAAGCAGCAAGCAACAAGCCAGCACAACGAAGCAACAGGAAGAGTGGTAGTCCCT
Organism: Pleurodeles waltl; assembly: GCF_031143425.1. Classification (NCBI taxonomy): domain Eukaryota; kingdom Metazoa; phylum Chordata; class Amphibia; order Caudata; family Salamandridae; genus Pleurodeles; species Pleurodeles waltl. The sequence continues at coordinate 906,849,947 of NC_090443.1, forward strand.
TATACAGCATCCAGCTATTCTTTCTGTCAGAATGTCCTCAGTCCAGAAGGATTATAACTTTGTGGGGTCAGAGGTCCAATACTTGTACACAATTTTGCCTTTGAAGTAGGCAAACTTCAAAAAAAGTATTTGTAGTGCACAAGATTCTGCCTTTCCTTCCCTGGACCCAGACACACTCCAGGAGGTTGGAGACTGTTTTGCGTAAGGACAGACACAGCCCTATTCAGGTGCAAGTATCAGCTCCTCCCATCACTCCAGCTGAAGAAGACCCATCAGGATATGCAGGGCATACCTCAGCTCCCTTTGTGTGACTTTCTAGAGGGAATTCACAAACAGCCCAACTGTCTATCTGCCCCAGACGTGTATTCCACAGCCAGGCAGAGGCACATAATGGTTAAGCAAGAAAATGCCTATTTTCTAAAAGTGGCATTTTCAAACTTACAATTTCTAAACCAACTTCACTAAAAGATGTATTTTTTAAAATTGTAAGTTCAGAGACCACCAACTCCAAATCTCTATCTCCTCCCAATGGAAAATTACACTTAAAAGATATTTCAAGACAAACCCCTTGTTACCCTATGGGGAAGATAGTCCTTGCAATAGTGAAAAACGAATTTAGCATTATTTCACTATCAAGACATGTAAAACACACCAGTACATGCCCTACCTTTTAAAAGCACTGCACCCTGCCCATGAGGCTGCCTTGGGCCTATCTTAGGGGTGAATTACACGTAATAAAAAGGAAGGTTTGGGCCTGGCAAGTAGGTGCACTTGTCAGGTAGAAATGGCAGTTTAAAAGTGCTCACATAGAAACTGCAGTGGCAGGTCTGAGACATGTTTACAGGACTACTCATGTGGGTGGCACAATCAGTGCTGTACACCCACTAGTAGCATTTGATTTACAGGCCCTGGGCACACATGGTGCACTATACTAGGGACTGTACGAGGATGGCAGATTTAAGACTCGAACTTCAGTGTTTTGGTTTCAGAGAACTGTCTTTTATTGTTCTTGAAACAGTATAAATGATAAATGTTAGAGAGTAAGTTGTGGTAATTAGGTAAGTTGTAGGATTCTTGACTCCGTTGTTTTCCTTGGCTCGTCTGCTTCTCTTCTTGCTTCCAGTACCTCGCGGGGAGCGTGGAAAATAAACAGAGAATAGGTACGGTAAGTGGGGAAGAGTTTTTAAGGGCTTTTCTTTCTCTCTCTTCTTCTCCCTTCTCTCTCCCTCTCCTTCCTTACCCCTGTCCCGGTTGCCTTCTCGACTCCTTTATTTTCCCTTCTTTTCCTTTCTTCTGATTCTCCTGAAATGCTGTTTTCCTGCCTTCTCCCTCTTGTGTGACCTCGGTAGATCTTCTTTACTTTTATATATATTTCCCCGTCTCTCTCTCTCTCTCTCTCTCTCTCTCTCTTGGTTAATATCTCAATTAGTCTTTACCTCTGTCTTCCTTCCTCTCTTCGTTTTCGTGCGTATGTTCTGTCTTGTGGTGCTTTATTTCCTGTCCCTCTTTGGTTTATCCTCTATCTCTGAGTTAAGAGATGTTTCTACTATTTTGTTTCCTATCTTAGATTCTTTCAAAGCTGTGCTCCCACTCCCGTCCCCAAAGTGCCCGTTTTTCCCTTTTCTTCCCTTCCTTCCCCGTTCCTTTTTCTCTCCTCCCTCCTCCCTTCCCCGCTCCTTTTCCCGGTGTGTGTCTCCGTACCTGAGAGAGCCACGCTTCTCCTGAAGCGTGGCGGCTCATAAGTAGGCTCCCCGGGGCCAGCGGTCTTCCGTTCCTCGCTGCGGATCCTCTGCTCCGGTCTGCCCCGTAAGCGCACTCGTCTGTCCAGTGGCCTCCGTGTTACCGGTTTCCCCGTCCTCCTGCTTCTCCGATTTCTTCCACTCCTCCGTGGCTACTGGTTCCAGGCTGTTGCGGCTCCAGCTCCCGTCTCTCTTTTGCACAAGTGAAACGCCACTTTTAACCTGTGGCCGATCCCGCGATTGCAGTAAGCAACCAATCAAAGCAGCGGAGTCACCATTCCTCTCCAGGTCAAAGGAGGTAGGGTCAGCACAAGCAATGGAACTGTGTGGGTCGGCTCGTAGCGACCCATCACAGGTACTTACTAGTAACTCAGATATGCCCATCATGGATAAAACCAATCACCTTTACTGTTTAGACAGAGAGCCCTTGCACTTTATCACTGGTCAGCAGTGATAAAATGTGCCCAGAGTCTTAAAGTCAGGAAAAACGAAATTCAGCACAGGATCAAAAAGAGGAGGCCAGAAAAAAAATCTTTGGGGCTCACCCTACAAAAAGGGCCATTTCCAACAAGAAAGTAAGCATTTAAATTTAAGGAATTAATTTTTCATGTTTAGGTATTAAGGCCTATAATCCTTAAATTTAAAATACTGTTTAATGTGACATATACGTGTAAAACCACAGCACAATGTCTATATTGCCTTTTATTACACAATTTCTTGAAATCAACCTGATACTATGCTGTAGAACTGTGGAATGGTTTGCCTTATCCTTATAGTTATACATTTACATACGGGTCATGACGGTAGCGGTGCTCTATACATATATAAACTAACATAGCATACCAAACATATACTGCTTAGTAAACCATTTTTTTTAATACAAGAACTTTAGCTGACGTAAACAAATCATATATTTGCCCAGCGAAAACCCAATTCACCACTATCACAAATGTTTAAGCTTATTTTTTATTAACCAGCTTATAAAACAGGACACATCACTGAATTATAACAAAAGACGTAGCATGTAGAATGCTATTTTATCTGTGAAAGAAAGCAACGCTGATCTTTAATAAATGTTTTCCTTCATTCCATTTAATTTCTCCATACTCAATCTAGCTCTTGACCTACTAAAGAAATATAGGGGGTCATTCCGACCCTGGCGGTAAAAACCGCCAGGGTCGCGGATGACGGAAGCACCGCCAACAGGCTGGCGGTGCTTCCTACCGCCGCTGTCAGAAAAAACCCGGGTCCGGCGGTTTCCCGCCAGATTTCCCCCGGTTGCCCAAATCCGCCATGGGGATTCTGACCCCCTTCCCGCCAGCCTGTTTCTGGCGGTCTTCACCGCCAGGAACAGGCTGGCGGGAACGGTGTCCTGGGGCCCCTGGGGGCCCCTGCACTGCCAATGCCACTGGCATGGGCAGTGCAGGGGCCCCCTAACAGGGCCCCAGCCTGCTTTTCACTGTCTTCCTAGCAGACAGTGAAAAGCGCGACGGGTGCAATTGCACCCGTCGCACACCTGCAACACCGCCGGCTCCATTCGGAGCCGGCTTCAGTGTTGCAGGCCCCTTTCTCGCTGGGCCGGCGAGCGCTAACTTGGCTAGCGCCCGCCGGCCCAGCAGGAAAGTTGAAATGGCCCCAGCGGTCTTTTGACCGCGGAGCGGCCATATGGCGGTTACCGCATGGCGGGCGGCTACTGCCGCGGTTAGAATGAGGGCCATAATCTCCAAGACAATTTCAACTTAAATCCCCACTGCACACCAATTTCCCAATTAGCTAAGCGATGTGTAACATTAGGGCCAAGCAGGGCTGGAACTCCTCTCTTTGGGGGCTCAGGTGTCTTTGTGGCTGTCGTTTCACCATTCCTTGCCTCGTGTATCAAGAATTGGTGGGCTTGCTTTCTCTCTCCTTGCTCCCTGGGTTTGGAATTATCTTCCATGGAACATCAGACATGCAGTTTATCACAGGAGCTTCCGGATTAATCTTAATCTTAAAACGTTTTTTGTATCTGGCTCCTCTAACATAATTGTGCTCTCAATTACAGGGCCATAATAAAATAAAAAACAACTAATCAATACAGCAGGAAAATGAGTTTTGGGAGCAAAGCAAAATATCTGGTTGAGTCAAGCAATACTAATAGGGTCTGTGTGACTGGTGGATTTAAACAATGTTAAAAGGGACTGTGTGACGGAGGAGGCAACAGGAGAAATGAATGTGTGATATTTATGTAGCACAAATCTAGCTTAAGGTCAGTGCAGTGCTATAATGGATCCAGAGGAAAGATACAGTGTGTCATTGGATGGTTAGCTGGTTTAAAGTGGGCTGTTACTGCAGCACAATGTGATGTAGTGTTCATTAAAGAGGTGTATCTTCCTCCCTTTCCTAAATTGGAGGATGCTTAGAGCATTTCTGCTTGGTATATGGATGTCATTCTAGATCCTGGGCCCATTCATGGAGTAGTCTTGGTGCCTAGTTTGTCTCATTTCGTCTCAAGTGTCTTGGTGTTCCCAGAGCCCCTGGAGATGGTGAATTTGTCAGCCAGATAAGCAGGGGTGCCATGTGTTAGTTCTTAAGGGTGAAGTGGTTCTTGAAGAAGAACACTTGAGTTCCTTCTGGAATTCTAGGATAGATGTAAACAATAAAGTGAAGTGGAGAGATTTCCAAATCTTTGGGGTGCTGCCTGAGAATGGTTACATCAGGGTTTGTTGTCTCTTGAGTTGTGGGATCCCCATGTACGCTTTTTTCCTTTCTGGTTAGCTGGAGAGCCTGGCCATCGTGAATATGTTTGAGATTCCACTGGGAATCAGTGCAGCAAGATGATGAATGAGGTGAGGGTAAAGCCATTGCAGGGTGCAGCTTCCCCGGAGTGTGCATCCCTGTCACACAGTGTCAGTTCCACCTGTTGACATTCACTCCTTTCAAGATGAAACATTCCTACTTATTCCAGAATTTTCACCATTAAGTGTCCTTTATTTCTCAAATTTTTAAACAAGCAGTTGTATATCTTCCATATATTTAGACATTCAGCCCAGCAATGCAATTGGGGAGATGTAGGATTTTTTTAGATCTTCTGTCTGCTGGTAGGATATTTGATTATCAGAAAGACAAATCTATTCAGGTTGAAGGGAACTGTACCTGTCAGCATGCGACTGTGAACCATTCTAAGATTAACTTGCATTCAAATATGTGGCTTGTGCACATAGGCTTGTTGCAATAGTTCTTGGCCATTTCCTAGGTTCGTTCTGTTGGTCTCTTTTCCCTATCATGTGCTGTTTCTGATGAAAAGTAAATTTTCATGTCGAAAGGTTGATAAATGACATCCCTGGGTGACTTGAACGTCCAACTTTGATATGGCCTTTGCCTTCAAGAGTTGTATTATGGTCAAGACATGTCGTAGCAGGCATGTTGGTGCACAGTGTTACATGATGAATGTAACAGAGGTTTGTGAGAGATAGGATTGCATGTTGCATCTGCAAACATGCCGTTATTGTGGGTTGTGTCCTATTGGTATTATGTTTCAGGAAGCATCCAGTACTTTATTGCTATTCTAAGTGTTAGTGTATTATCGTTATTTTCTTTGCGACTATGTTGCAAAGCTTGCATGCTTGTACAGAGAATTAACACTTTTGTTTTAAAAGGGTTAATATTAAAGATGTGAGCCATATCTTAGGTTCCTCATTTGGACATAAATCTGAGTTTTCATTCTAGAAAGAAGGGCCAAGACTTTAAACAATATTCTACTAGTGATATTGTTTTAAAGATAGGACGTTAGTGCAAAGCTTTGAGAGTAGGAGTGATGTTGTTATGTCTACTCTGGTCAGCAGTTGTATAGCTCCAGCATTCATTATTTGTTACATTGTGCTGATTAGGTGTCTTGGGAGCCAATTTGTGGTGATTAGGTTGTTGGCAGAAGAGTTGTAGCAAGTGAGTTTGAAGGTGTTAACTGGATCAAGCAGTGGGGTCAGGTAAAACATTGAAGAGCAAGGTGGGGTGACCATTAAGCCTTAAGGAACATTTATTCTGTGGGTGAATGGTGGAGTACAGAAAGTTTGAAGTTTGAATATTTGCAGTCTTTATGTAAGGTAGCTATTGATCCAATTAGGAAGGATACCTTGGATTAATGTGTCACTCAGCATCTGGAACAGAAGTTGATGAGAAATAACATGAGTAATAATATTGATGGATAACAGCCTGTTGTGAAGGACAAAGGTTGTCACACCTGATCACCAGAGTCTATTGTGTTCTTTTGGTCAACCCAAATTATGATTAGTGTTACATCATTGTCAGAAAACAGACTGGTATGGACGGGTAAACCTATCTTGAGTTAGTGTGATTGATGAGGAGGACCCAGGCAGGGTAGCTTGAGGTGTCACGTCTAAGACTCGAGAGATCAGAGATGTCTATATAACATTTCTGAGGTAGGCAGAGATTCAGAGGGAGAAGTAAGGAAAAAGCTGACTGTGCGGAATGTAGGGTGGGGGAGGTTTGTGCTGATATGGTTTTAAGTCCTTTATAGAATCCTCTCAAATGTCATGTCAGTATAAGATGAATGTTGGAAAAACTGAAAAATATTCAGGTGCTATTGCAAAAAAGTGCTCCAAGGGGGTGGGAAGTGGTGGGATCCAGTCTGTATGGCAGTATTTGACTGATGAGCTTTGTGCATTACTAATGGTGGAACGTTTGCTCCCTTTCCCAGCTTGTGCATATTTGAGATGTTGAACAGCCTACCATAGCTGGAATCCACAGAGCACCGGAGAGATAATTTGTAAATTTGTGGGTTTGGAAGAAAGTACCAATTGTAATAGAAGTGCTTCTTTTTACTACCAGGCACGCAGTGAGGGAATGAACAAAAGGGGAGATACAGTTGCCCTTTTATTTGGTAGATAAATGGTGGCGCAGGTAGATTCTGTTTCCATGTAAAGACTGTGGATATACATCTGTTGAAAGTCAGCAGGGGAAGGATACAGTGCAGGCATTTACTAAGGAAATAGAGTGGACCAGAGACATATGTTGTTTTAGGGTGAGAGAGAATGGAATCCATGAGGAATGCCACATACTCAATTTTGTCTCTTGGAATTGAGTGAGCGTCCATGATATCAGTCAGGCCAGAGCTTGTGGCCCATTGGTAAGATTGATCAATCTAGATGCGTAGTTCCTATATCATTAACTTTAACCCAGACATTATGTATACAGTTATGTATTAACTGAATGTATTGACTAAAAGTGGAAGCTGAGGGAAAAGAGTTAGCAGGAAAAAATGTGGGTGTCATCAGCAGACGTATTGAAAAAGATGTCAGTGGATTGGTGTAAGAAATCGGTGGTGTTATTTAGTTAGTGGAGTGATGACCCACCTTAAGAAATAACAACATTCCTTGTTGAGATGAACCACTAAAGTCACTAAGTTAACCTGAGCTCAACTCTCTGGTACTTAAGGCACAGAACAGATAAGTTTAACTTAGGACAATGCAAAAAGTATTTAGTACCGAAACAGTAATAAAGTCAAAACACAACTAAAGAAAAACCCCAAACCAATTTAGAAGAAATGGAGTAAATTGTAATAAATAAAATTACACCAAAACAACAAAAATCCAATAAGGAGAACAAAGGATATTAATTTTTAAAGTTTAAGAATAAAAATAGCACCAAAAAGCATTAATCCCCAACTGAAGTCAACATGCTCTTATAGATCGGGACTTAGGTGCAATGTGAGGGCAACTGTGATGGAACACAGGTCAGAGAAAGAAACCAGGCTTGACTCTGTCAGAAGTTATACCTTCAGACTTCAGTCTCTGAATTGAAAGTCCAAAGTCTTCAGTGGGGTAGGCAGCAGGTTGTGGCTGAGAAAGGCCCAACGAGGTTGGATAGCTGTTGGACAAGGTCCCAGTTATGCTGTTGACTTCTAGAGGGAAGGCTCTGAGTGTGAGAAATTCAAATTTCTCTGTCAGGGAAAGTGCCTTGATGGTCAGATACATTTGAAATCTTCTCCAGGTCAACATTTCTACATTTGTAATTTAGTCACTTATTAGAGCTCAGATTCCTCCACTGTGTCACGGCTGCAGGCTGTAGACCAAGACGATTCCATAAGGCCAGATGCCCTCTCCGTGAGGTCCTGCTAAATTGTACTTGCTGTGTCATGCCCTCATCTGGGCCCAACAGCGGAGTTGACACTGGACCTGGTGCTGGACCTCCACTCTCTCTCAAGACGAAGCAAGATCCAGGGACAGTACTCCCAGATCCCGCAGATTCCAGAGGCGGAAGGTGGTAAGGGACAAAATAAGAAAAATAAAGTTGCAGTACTGGATCTGCTCAGCGACAGTACTACTCTGCTTAAAAGTATCTGTTACTCCTTGGACCTTCTGGGTATGTGGAGGTGGATGTTTATGGAACTAGCATCTCTGGTTTTGTGAAGACGCAACACAATAGGGAATAACAAGAAGAGGCAATTAACATCAACACATTAGCAAGACTCTACAGGATTTACAATGCACTTCTAAAATAGCCAACACTTACAAGTTTCTTCAAACTCACAGCATAAGAGTAGAATAACCAGATCCATGGATGAGAATCTTCTTGGAATCTCAAGGAAAAACTTGAATTACGGATTGAAGCCTCTGACGATCCTGGGGTAAACTCAGAACATCGGCTGGAGTTACTGGCACTCCCACGGTTAGTCGATACATGGATTAGAGTAAGGGACACTCCCAAGGCATACTAGTAACAAGGTTACACTCCCAACAAGGTTATACTCTGAACAAGATTGGAGTGACTGACACTCACAAGGTTGTACTCAAAACATGGGTTGGAGTTACTGGCACTCTTAAGGTTATACTCGATGCATGGATTAGAGTTAGGGACACTCCCAAGGCATACTAGTAACAATGTTACACTAAGTACATTGGTTACACTTAGAACAAGGTTATACTCAGTACAGGGTTATGCTTGGAACAAGATTATACTCGGAACGAGATTTCCGTTACTGACACTCCCAAGGTTGTACTTGAAACATGGATTGGAGTTACTGGCACTCCTAAGGTTACACTAGGGACATAGGTTGGAGTTAATGACACTCCCAAGGTATGCTAGAAACACATACTGGAGGTTACAATGTTCATACAAATATCAGTCACTTCTAAAAGAACATTCTTCTTAACACTTCAGTTCAATGGAGTAACATAGAATTAAGGTGTTCATTATGACGCCAGGGTTAATGTGGCGGTATCACTGCCAACAGGCTGGCGGTGAAGACTGACACATTATGAGTGTGGCGGGTTGGAAGCTGCCAGCCCGCCACATCTCCACTCATACTGCCATGTTCATCTCCAACCTGGCTGTCCACAGAGGACCGCTAGTGGTATTAGGAGACGGCCTACCGCCATGGTTTCCACGGTGGTAGCACCGCTTCGAAAACCATGGCAGTAGGGCTACCGTGACAAAGAATTCCTTTCCTGTCACTGGTAGACGGCTCCCCCACCCTTCTAGCAAGCACCTGACCCACTTTACCCCCTTCAGTCACAGCACCCCTCACCCCCACTCACATCACGCCCCCCTCTGCGCATACATGCACACCAACACCCACACGCATAGCGCATACACCCATTCACCTACACTTCCAGACACGCATCCACTCACACTCATCCATACACACATTCACTCACACATACTCACGCATCCATAAACTGACATGCAGACACACACTCACTTCAACATTCATACATGCATTCACTCACACGCATACAACCACGCATACACCACAACACTTAGAGTCGCAGTCACACACGCACACACATTCATTTACAAACGCAGACACCACACACTCACCAGCACTGGCTGTCTTCTGGCACCTGTGGCTTTGACGGGCTCGTTCAGAGACCGTCAGAGTCATAATGAGGACCTAAATCTCTGGCCCATGATCCAAAACAGTTCAAGCGCTGAGGCTGGAGAGAGATTCTGGAGTAAGGACAAGCAAAGAGTGCTGGAGGAATATTACAGGGAAGGAGCTGGAGACAAGTCTAGAGTCTTGAAGAGGCAGATAGTCAAGCCTGCTTACTACTATAAAGGATTAGTGCACACTAACCTGAAAGGAAAGTACTTAGCTTTGACTGGTACTTCAACTGTAATCCAAAGATGGCAGGAGGCTCAGTGCAAGGTCTGAAGAGGAGGTGAAATCGTAGCTCATGAAGAAAGACACTGGAAGGGTCCGAGAATCCAGAGTCACAGGATAATCAGGAAGGCTTGAAAGACTATAGCACTGGTAACTCCAAGTGACTCGGGAGTTGAGTGCAGGGACATTGCTTATGCTGGACTGAAACGCTGGAAGAACTGGGTGACTTAGGAAGTGAGTGCAGGGAGCATGGTTGCAGAGGACGGGGACACTAGAAGATCCAAGTGACTCAGGAGTTGAGTGCAGGGACCTTTCTTGCGCAGGACAGGGACGAGACCAAGCTCTGATGCAGGTTCAGAAGGAGGTATTTATACAGTAAGAAAAGAGTGTTCCGGAAAGGCACGTGTCCCACGTGGAAGTGTGGAATATTGCAGTGAGCCTGGGGAAAATCACGTGTTACATACAACGGATATGGAGCCTTGCAGGTGGCAGGTGCAAATGGTAATTGGCAACAACAAAAAGGACAACAGAACCCCAGGCACATGATGGTACAATTCAACAATTCAGTGGTTCACAATGGAAATGTAACTATCCTAAATAGACATGTGATATCTGCAGGTGCACGATAGACCAAACCTGCATAGCAACAGAACAGAAGGGTCAATGGTTCACGGAGTGTTCAAAACTGAAAGGTGCCTTAAGGGAAGCATGACTTAGAATACTGAGGGCAGTGAGGTGCCACAAGGAAAGGGTGGCATGAGCTCAACAAGTAAAACCCACAGCACCTATGGCACAAGATGGAGTCATGACATGCTGTTGCAGAAATGCTTGGAGAAGGGGAAACCTGAATCTCCAGCCCAGCGGCCGTGCACCTTCATCGAATCAGGTTTGCAAAATTCTCCCTGTCCTCCAGAGGTCTCTGGAACCAAAAAGGTTTTATGTCCCAGTATGTTAAGAGGAATACTGTTTGACACGTCTCAGAGTTTCAGGACCTCAGGAACAATACTTGTGGGTCAAGACTCACACCAGTAGAAGCCACTAGCAGGGTCCTAGAAGAAACTTGTCAGCTGGGTTTTTGCAGGAAAGTCCTCTTGTAGTGTGTTTTGTCACTGTAGCTTGAACAGGAGGTCAGGTCTGTAACTTGGTGTCCACATCTTTGTCTTGGGTACAAGAGGAAGAGCAGGTCCAGTCCTTCAGGGCTCTTCTCAGATTTCAGACAGCAGATTCAGTTGTCTTATGATCCTCTTCAGGTCCAGAAAGTTTTTTGAGTAAGGTTCTATTGGTATCACATTTGTGCCTGTTACCAACCTGTGTGGGGGTAACTCCTCCCTAACCAATAAGGTAAATGTTCCCAGTGGGCTACCCTACCTGCTTTTTCAGCATTTCCTGTGTGTCCTACTGCAAACTATCCCACACTGCCCCTCTCTGCTTAAACCCAAGATGGAGAAACCCTTCTCCCTGTGTGCCCATCCTACAGCTGTGACCAGGGAAATGAACCACCCATCTCTTAGATCAGTTCAAACCTGTTTGGGGTGCAGCTCCCTCCACACTGTGCCTGGAGCCTGGCTGGTTGGGGAACAAGAAGGGGTTGGTGCAGGTGTCACCCGATATCTGCTTGTGACAGGGGACGCCCCTTTGAAAATAATTAAGTTCCTGCTGGAGGAACAAAAACACCTCCCTAGAGCTAAGCCTTGTCTCCCGCTCTGTGAACAGTTTTCACACCTCACCCAGGGTTCAGAAGCCAGAGGGCTGCAGCTGGAGGCTGATGCAAATTAATCTCCAGAGACTTTAGTCAGGGAAAAGTTAACTTTCTAAAAGTACTATTACCTTAATATTTATTAAACCCCTGACTTCACTAGTAAATTGGGCTTTAACTAAACATTATAAAGAGTCAAAAAAACCATTTGTAGGTATTTCCTACTAGAAGATACTATTATTATATATAATATTGAATCCCATTGTTTTCCAATGGAACAGCTAGCCTTGTTATAGTGAAAAGAGCGTTAGTGGCTTTTTCATGGTTAGGACATGTATAATATTAAATTTCTGCATGTTCTACTTTTAAATACCATGCAACCTCACGGAAGGTTTCAACATGTCAAAAAGGCTTTTTTTTTATAGGTTGAATTGCGGTTTAAAAACTGCTCTAGTAAGTCTACAATTGTAGGCCTGAAACCATATTGCACACAGTCAATGTAATGGGTGGCACAATGGGTGCTATGACCTGTTAGTTTCACTTAGCTTACTGGCCATGGGTACATTTGGTACCATATACTAAGTACTTATAGGTAATTTGATTTTGCCAATTAGGAGCACATCGATTTCATCATGTTGAAAGAAGGAGCACATGCACTTTATCTCTGGCTAAGAGGAGTAAAGTGCATACAGTTCTACCGCCAGCTGTCATTGCTAATGGGGAATAACCTGGAAGGACCATCAGCAATGGCGTGGTCAGTCCTGGGATGGTGTTCCACTGTGAAGTCCACACCCTGTAGGGAGATATACTACTTCAACAGTTTAGGGTTCTTACTGAACGGTTGCATCAGCCACCTGAGAGGCCTGTGATCTGTCTGAACTCTGAAACGAGTCCTACCTAGTTATGGCCTCAGTTTCTTCAATACCGAGACAACTGCAAATGCTTCTCTTTATATGGCACTCAAACTCTGCTCCTTGCCTTCTGCAGTGAGAGGACAGCCCAAATCCCATTCTCTGAAGCATCTCTCTGCATAATGAATACCTTGTTGAAGTCAGGTGGTTTGAGGACTGGTGCTGTGCACATGGCCTCCTCCTGGGTGACAAATGTGTTGAGGCACTCCTCTATCCAGATCACATTTCTTGGCTGCTTTTTGGGAGTCACCTCAGTCAGGGGGCAACAACAATCCCATGCCTCTTCACAAATGTCCTGTAATACCCAGTGAGGCAAAGAAACACTTACATTTGGATTTGTGTTTTGGACAACTCCCCAGCCAGGAAGATTTGAGTCTTTGGGCTGGAATGGCTGTACCTGTACCCCAACAAGTTTGTGGTCTAGATACATCACAGACCCTGCCCTCTCTGCACTTACTAGCCTTGATAGTCAGGTATGCCTGTTAATTTGAAGCACTTCCCTTTTATAGATCAGGTGTTCTTCCCAGCTGGAGCAGAAGACAGCATTGCCATGCAGATAGGTGGTAGAGTCGTTCTCCAACCCCACCATGACCAGGTTAACCAAGCTTTGAATGGTGGAATTGGCATTCTTTAATTCAAAGGGCATTCCCCTGAACAGAAACGGTCCTTATCAGGAAGTCTTTGTTATCAAGACCACTGGGCTGGACCAGGGACTACGGGAGGGCTCAATCATCTCCAGCTCCAAAATCTTGAACCCTCCTTCTTAAAACCGCCTTTCCCCTACTCATACTACCTGTAAATTGTGTTTTTGACAGGTATGCTGTCCGCTGTACTAATGTTAGGGGTACACTAATTGGGGAGCCATGAGGTAAGTAAGACTAGAGAGTCCCTCTGTTGTTCTGCTATCAGATTGGGGTAAATTACTGCTCCTTTAACTGATCCATCTTAATGCTGTTATGACAGAAGGTCTGGGAGAGGTTCACTCTCCTTCTCCCCACCATTTGTCACCATGAGCATGGTTAGCTTGGATGACTCAAAGTATGGTTTCAACCTTTTGACATGAAGGAACCTCAAGGGGTTCCTGGGTTTCTGGAGGTCCACTAAGTAAGTCTTTCAAAAACGCTACTGGGCTAGGGGGTGCTGTGATGTGGAGGACTTGTAGGTAACTTCAGACCTATCCCTCATAGCCTTCACTGTGGCTGACATAAAGTTAATGCTTCTATCAGACACTACCTCATTGGGAAACCCCACAACAGTGAATATTCCCTCCAGTGCCTAGGCCACCATAGGTACAGTCACTGCTCAAGGGGTATGGCCTGAGGGTACCAGGTACCAGGTGGCATGGTCCAATAACACCAGGGTAAACCTGTTTCATAGGGCTGTCTTTGGGTCTAGAAGCCTTCAATGTCTACACCCACCCTCTCAAAGGGTGTTGCCACGATGGGGAACGTTGTAGTGGTGTCTTGCATTTTCCACCTGACATACCACTGGCCTGACAAGTCACACAGGACCTGCAGGATTTTCTCTGACTTGGACATATGCAGCAGGTAAAAGTGGCTGACCAAATGGTCAAAGATTTTGCTCTGCCCCAGATGTCCTGTCAAGAGTATATCGTGAGCCAACTCCACTAGGAATGCTCTATAGTCCTCGAAGACCACAAACAATCTTGTTGACCCAGGCTTAAGGACCTTAGGCTCACTGTACAGAAGTTAATTCCCTCAGTAAATGTGGTGATCATCAGAGATGTCACACTTTTCCTGGGCTGTGGCCTGTCTCTAGAGGCCCTCTAGAGTGTGGGACTCCCTCTGCAGAATTCTGCCTGGGATGGTGCTCCTGCAGCTTGCCACCTGGCCATTTCAGGTAGACCTCCTAGGGAAGACACATCCTCCCCTATAGACACTGGATCCTTCCCCTCAGGGTTGCCCTCCTCCTGGACAGTATGAATCTTCAAGCTGGTTTGCCATGTGCCCTGCCAACTCTGTTTTTGGCAGGCTCTTGGGCCACTGTTTCAGTCTCCATGTCCTTCTGACTCCCCTGTTGGGCTGACATGGACTGTGTAGTCATGAGCACCCACTCAGGCAGTCTTAACTTCTCAAGGTGTGACGTGAGCTCCACCTCCTTCCAGAAGCTTTGCTCCAGATCATTCGGTAGCGGATGGTCAACAGGCATAGCTGGACTCACAGCTACCTTCAGTAAGCCAGACACCAAACCCCACTCCAGGGGAACCATTGCCCCTGGCAGTGGCTCACTTTTTTATCAACACTTACTAGGTGGTGAATGACATCAGACATAAGCTGCTTTAGACATCAGTTGACACCGGGCAGTAGTCATACTGGCTCCTCTGCCTCGTAGAGCACCCACCCTCGGTTCATTGATGATAAGCTACTGCCTGTACAATTTACAGCATATACCTACCAGTGGGAGGCTTCTTCTTGGTGCCCTTGCCACCTTTCCTCTGAACACCCCAACCCCTGGATGGCTTCTTGGACACTCTGGTGTTGATGACATAGTGGGCATAGTGAGCCTGGTGTCTATCAGATGCTGACACAACTCTAAAATAATTGCTTAAAATGTGCTCTGTAAATATCAGATTGTACAGCCCTTCACAATCATTTACTTTCATACCCTTCACTCAGCCATCCAGTGCTTTACTTGAAGAATCCACAAAATCTAACAATGACTGGTGACTACTTCTGGCTATCCCTGAACCTCAGGTGATATTTCTCAAGGGTCACGCCAGAGTCACAGATAAGAGCTTCCTTTATGGGGGCATACTTTATCTGGTCATCTACTTCTAGGGCCAATACAGTATCCTTCTCAGAAATGGGCATATGCTTCCAGAGACTAGCCCCCCAGTCCTTCTCTGGGACTGTCTGCGTAGGTGCTGCTACCTCATATGCTACAAGCCACTTATCTTTTCCATCCCCCACCAGAACTTTGGTGGTGAGGACTCTTTTTCCTCTGATGGGCTAGCATGACCTTTTTCTCCTCCAGGGGAGGGTCACTTTCCTCACCACAGTAGCCAGTATTTTCTCCTACCCCGGGTAAGCTATCCAATCTCAGCTTCACGGCCCTTTCTTCCTGTCTGTCCTCCACCTCCGATGTGGGTTGCCCATGGAAGGACACACTGCTCCCTGGGCTGTTCAAGACAGGCTGGCTACTAATTGGGATACACACTCCTTTCACATTGGGTCCTCCTCCAGGTCATTGTCAACGTCTGCCTCCTCCTCTTGTAGGATGGATTGCAACAGATGTACTCCCGCCCTCCCCCCAGGCTCTGAGAATAATCTGGTAGTGCTTTATCTTAAGCTGTATGCCCGGCATTCGCCCCCTTTCCTTCATATCATCCACAGCTCTACCATGCTGAGGCTCTTCATGTTGCTTCAGGACGGCCCTCGGGGGGATTGTCAATGATAGTATCCTCCAAAATCGTCTCAAGTGTCTGGCACCTTACAACACGGTACAAATGAATTTTAGCCCATGGTATACAATTAGTGAATGTAGACAGGGGAGAGCGATGTATTATTTTTCTATATGTATATAAGCACGCATGAAGTACCTCTGACTACAAGGGGAATATTGAACTGTTTAAAGAAGGTGTGCTTAATATAGCTGCTCTCCATCCCATCAACCTGATGATCCTGATGGGAGATTTTAATCACAAACTGCTTTCTGAGATAGTGGATGGGAAGTTTGAGGACTGCTTCCTTTAAAGGTTGGTTGCTCAAAACGTCTGAGAACGAGGCTCTCAGAGAAACATCTAGGCTTATTGAAGGCTTTCCAATATAACCATGGAGGAATGGAGTCTGAGAAGACAGCCGTAGATCACTTAACATGGCATGAACAAATAATAAGAAAGGTGGCCACGTGTCTCAAAATAGAAGTCACGGCTTTCAACTCCACACAAAATAAAAACACATATTCGAAGTATGAAAGAAATAAATGGTATGATAAAGTATGTAGAATATTAAAAAGAAATATTCGCAAACTTGAAAGATACTTAAGGCGCTCAAGAAATAAAACTGGGGGGGTTGCACCTTCTTAGGTTAAAGAAAGAATTTAAAGTTTGGTGGTGAGGAAGAAACAGGAATTAAATATAAAGAGATTTTGAAGGTAGGTACAGAGTGGGACAGGAAATTCTCAGGAACAGTCATCAGGCCATGTGGGTGAGGATGTGTTTGGGTAAAATTGCTAGAGTAGATCTAAAATAGTAGTGCCAATCTGCGCCCCACTAGACGAAGGAGAGGTTCTTTGTGATAACAATCAATAAAATAATTGAGGTGTTAAAGCTTACAAGGGCTGCGGGCCCCGATAATGTACCAGTAGTAATAATAAAAACATATACTGCATGGTGGTCCAGTTTGTTTTGTACCCTTTTCAGGAAATACTTTCGATGGGAAGATTCCCGGATAGTTGGAAGGGAGCAGTGATTAAACCTATTCACAAGAAAGGGAAGTGTGCTCTCCCTGAGAACTACCAGCAAATCAACCTGCTGGATGTAAGTAGTCAGGTCTTCTCAAAGATCCTGTTGGGGATGTTAAAGGAGTGGGCTGAAGGAAACGCTATTATACCTCAGGAACAGGGTGATTTTAAGGAGAACCACATGACGATTGACCACTGCTTTAACTTGTGGGCCATTGCAAAGAAATCCATAGAGCAAGGTAGAGTGTTTTATTGTTGTTTTGTTGATTTTAGCTCCGCTTTTGACTCCGGCGATCAAGTATTGCTGTGGGATGTGTTAAAGGAATATGGTATCCCTAAAGATTTGCTTTTAATTTTGCAGGAACTCCATAGGAATAATTGGGCCCAAGTTGAATTGGACAGCGGAGGATCCCTTTCAAAATAAATAAATATAAGAACTGGCCTGAGGCAAGGGTGCGTGTTGGCACCAGCACTGTTTTCCTTGTTTCTTGAAGACCTCCCTCTGGTGCTAAGCCAACGAAATACATTTAGCCCAAAAATTAACAATATACACCATAGCTGTCTCTTGTATGCAGACGACTAGTGATTTTTGATTTGACAGGAATCGAGCTCCAAAGGAAATTAGGTATATTTGGGGATTACTGCAAAAGGAAAAAATAAAAAATAAACATGGAAAACACTATAGTGCTTCAGATAGAGAGACAGAGGGAAAGCATGAGCTGGGTAATAAATAAAGTTAAGATAGAGAGAGTTAATAAATATAAATACCTAGGGGTATGGTTCTCCTATAATTTAGGGTAGGAGGATCATCTTGCTGCGGCACAAGTCAAAGTGCTCTTGATGGTAGGGGGTCTAAAGAAATTTGACAATTGCTATGGGGGGCCTATGTGCCGCCCAGTGTCGAAGGCTTATCAAGCCATGATAAAGCCTGTTTCAGTATGATGCTGAAGTGGCCAGTATAAAGGGTAAAAAAGAGTTGGGACCTTGAAGAAGGAAAGTGCCTAAAAAAGTTACTCTCCCACACCCCCTCTATGTTGAGGGAGTTAGAGTGGAAGCCGGCTTACCAGGTTAGACGCCTCTAGCACAGGCAGAGGTCATAAATCTTTTGTCAAGAATAGATAGTGTGGAATCATCTAAAATCTCCCTGTTATGTAAAAAAGAGATATTGCATAGCAAGTTACACTGGGCCCGTAGAGTTAGAGCGAGGATCGAAATGTGCTAAGGAACTAAAAATAAATTTTGTAGAGGGTATTGACCAGTTAGGAGTGAGTAAGACAGAGATGAAAAAAATAATACCGCAGGCTTCAAGGGAAAAGGAATCGGCCTCTCACTTAAGCTCATGGACGAACAATGAGACCTTCCTCTATCTAAAGAGACTGCTGAATATTAAGATGCGCAGCCGCTTGTTTAGATTTACATGTGGATTAAATCAAATTTGAATGTCAGGGAATCACGATATCCTACTAAGTGAAGGGTCTCAACGAATTCAATGCATGTCCTTGTTGAGTGTCTGTGGTTTTGATCCCAACAGAAGATCTTTTTAAAGCCTGTCTTCTTAAAATATGGTATTAGGGATAACAGACAAACTATTAAATTATTGGCTGAAATTAGACTTTTTTTATTTGATTGCCGTCGATACTCAAGGGAGAAGAATTTGCTCTGGGCATTTCCATGGAATGCGAAGTTTACAACACAATTGGTGCAGGGCCCAACATATATGTAGGCACCAGTAGATGCCATACCATTGCCAACTTAGACAGAGTGAGGGACGGTCCTAAAGGGTTGTTGAGTAAAATATCCGGCCCACCGGGGATTTATTTCATATGAGGTTCCTCAGCATATTTCCACCTCCTGGTGAGATGGTATGGTACCTGTTATCTGGCAACAGTGTTGCCTTGGATGGCTCACGTCACCAGTATGTCTCAGATAGGTGATGTGGCCCATTATATGCCTCGTACAAGAAGGGATGCCACCTGGATAGACAAAATCATAGCAGCTATGGAGGTCATGCTACCCCATTGAGATGATGTACTCAACAGCTAGAATACACCAACTCGCAGGGCTAATAGTACACGCAGATTCCACTACGGCAGCCCTGGGAAATATAATGTAGGAAGTGACAGATATGAGGGCCGTATTAATTAAAATTGTATTGCAGTAGACATCATCCTGGCCAAGGAGGGTGGGGTCTGTCACGTGATCTATGAAAGTTGCTGTGCATACATTTCAGACAATAGTGACAAGATAAACAAGGACATTGGAAAGATAAAGAAGGTTCAAAAGGAAGCCAAAAATGTGCATACCTCAAGGGATCTTGGTGGAATATGGGGTACATTGGGTGTGTTGTGTAGCCATTTTAGTTATAGCTCCATGCACGTTATTTTAGTAAAACCAGGCATGCAGCTGTGCACTTTCACCCAGATATATTTTATTCAGCTTTGTTTTTTATTTTAACAATAGCCATATTTGTGGTCTTGTTTTTTTCTCTATATAGCTATTCTTTGCCTAGGCCAGCACTACGTTCTTAAACAAGACATTCTTGTTCACTCTGTGCTTCTCTCAAGGCTGCAGTAAGATAGGTTGACGGTAAAACGTGGTAACGCTTTATCTCTCTGTGTTCATAGAACCATACACATTCTTGCTTGGGGACACTTTCTTAGAATATTAGCTGTTTCATTATAAAAACACTTTCCTGCCCCATACACGTTAGAGGGAGATTCCAGCCAGATGACCACGACTGTATGCTGATTGCTGAACTCTTCGCTACAGCTGCTTATGCAGACTTCAGGCCTTTTGCTCAGGTATGAGGGATGATGTCCTCCCAGGGAACCCTGAAGGGCAGAATTAAAGCATTACATGCTGTGCTCTAATCTAGCCTAGGTAGGAATTAGTCTATTGACTCTAGTGACAACATTGTAGCGTTATTCCTATGCTTTCCTTCCTTGTCACAATTTTAATCCTGTCATGTCTTATCGTCCTGGTTATTTCAGTACATGCTTTATTATCGAAGATGCAGTGGCTTCATTAAAACCCTTATTGAAACACATACTGCCTCTGCTTGTCCTTGTATATGTGAGACTAATGTAACTGAGAGAAACGGATGTGATCTGAGCGACCACGATTTCTCTGAAGAGTCAATTGTGTCATGCGCTCGGCTGCCCAATCATCCCTGTTGTTGGGTAAAGATGAGGCACTGCTAGTTAGCCGGAGCAAAACCCGGATTGGGTCACCTGTAGTGGGTTAGACTCAGGTCCTCATTATGGACATAGTGGTCCAGCCCACCTGCCTGCGGTGGCGGAAATTACCGCCACCGGCATGGCGGTCTGGTCTGCCATTTTCCGAACACAGAAAGACCGCCACAGGCGGCCCTCCGCCACAGCCAGGCAACTGCCGCCAGGCAGCCTTACGATGGCAGAGTTCCTTATCCAAGAGATAAAGAACCTGTGTTTCCCCCGCCAGGGAAAGGCTGGCGGAAGGGGTGCTCCAGGGTCCCCCCTCGCAGTGATATGCGTGACTGGTGCTGCTGCACCCGCCACACTGCGGCATTGACAATGGGTCCATGTGGAGCCGTTGGCAATGTCCAGGCCCAGCATTCCGCTGGGCCGGCTGGCGGAAACACTGTTTACGCCTGCCGGCCCAGTGGAATGTTCATTATTGGGCCAGCGGGGTCTTCAGTGGGCTGGTGGTCTGTGTTCAGACCGCCAGCATGAACATGGCGGGGAATCCCACCGTGTTCATAATGACCCCCTCAGTCTTCCTCACCACAGGCAATTCTGACACTCTAATCCAGTAGTCTCATTAGAATAATGAGAGCTTACGCGACAGGTGCACGGTTTCACCACTGGGCATCATGGTTGATAGAGGCACTGGTAATAGGAGTAGTGATCCTAATAATATTATGCGTGCTAGTACAAACTTGCCCCACTTGCATAATAATATTACTTGAAAGGTGCTGCAATTGGGATACAGTACCCTCTCACCATACTCCAAGGAAGTTGCTCCCAGGTCAAGGGTTACTGTGGAGATGGTCCAACTAAATGAGTAGGTGTGGGTTATCATTGAGTATCAGAGGGCAGGATGTAGAATTGCAATTGTATTATTAGGAATGGAGTCCATGTTGGATTTCCTGACCCTATGATACTCAATGATTGTTGAACAATTCATAGCCCTATGAACCATGTTTACTGTTTTTCACTCCGCTTGCTCTGAACGCAGTTATGATGCAAGGCTTGCCACAAAGACAGCCCCGTGTTGTACACATGCATGCAAGCTTGAGCAAAATATTGGGACATCTGTCTTCATGTGCATGTGTTGTTTTTCTGAGTAGAAATTCTCCTGATCATCATGTGGCACATGTAGGCCATTATTTTGTAACCACTGTAACTATTTTTATCTGTTTGACCTTATGTACCAATTATTATGGAATTGTAAATGGAACTTTGATTGTAATGTTTGAGAAATTGACCAAGTGGCAAATATTGATTGGACCAGAATGAAACGCCTGGTTACGCCTTTGTGGTTTGAGAGAATAAAAGATTGTATGTAAGTTCCGCAATTTGGACTCGCGAACTTCTTTTTGCCAATCAGAGCCTCCGTGTCACATTAAAATATTTTTTTCTTTTTACGTCCCTTGGCGAGCTCCTGTCTTAGATTCTCCCTGAGTTTTCGAAGCTTCTACAACATGTGCCTTGGGGCAATTTTAAATTTCTGTTGATAGTCTACTACTGTCAAATGGTGATAAGTTAATCAATTAGAGCGGAGCTCCCCTTGTAAGGAATATTGATGTTTTAGAATATATAGATTTTATATTTGAATGTACCAGATTTTATTGTTTTATACTCACATACATTTTAATTGTTCATATTGGATTAATGTATGATTCTGCTTTTAGAATTTGATTTAAAAACTACGGTCTAAATAAACATAAGTTTTGACTGACTAACAATTAAAAATCCAAAAAGTCATTATTTGTTGTCAATTCAAAAAGAGATTTTTAATTTTAATTTATATTACTGAGTGGTACAGCAAAACACAAGTACTGGATTTTACAGCTGAACAGCAATGTAAGAAATTAGCAGTATTAGTTAAGGGAGTTGGTGACCAACCTTATGCAACAACCACAGTCCTTGTCATGGTGACTCCCTAAAGTCACTAAATAAACCTGAACTCAACACCTTGGTAACTATGGCACAGAGCAGCTAGGGTTAACTTAGGGAAATGTGAAAAGTGTTAATGCAATACTAAAACAGTAATAAAGTCAAAAGACAACACAAGAAGAATCCCAAACAAAATAAAAGAAATATAGTAGATTGTAATAAATAATATGACACCAAAATAACAAAAATCTATTAAGGGGAGACACAGATATATTTTTTTTTAAAGCTTACGATTAAAGATAGCACCAAAAGGTGTCAATGGCCAACCACGATCAATTGGTAAGCTGGAACCTATGGAGTGCATGTTAGATACAGAAGCAAAGTTCTCATTCATATTTATAAGAGCCTCATTTATATTTTGGTGCATGGTCTGCCATTCCACCATGAGCACAGAGTAAATGGCTCCATCCCCATAATGGAGGAATCTCTTGTCAAATGTATAAAGGACTGCCAAGCAGGCAGTAAGTTACAAAGCATTTGCAGGAACTACTTTCACAGTGGCTCCTGTCAATGCATCTCGCTGTTTGGTTCAGGGCTGCGTCAACATGACGCAAGCCTGCACCAAACAGTATTCTTTTTTATTTTCCAAAAGAAAATCCCACAATGGGTTGTTCTTTGTGAAAATAAAAAAGTAATGGTCCCCTCGCCATGGGAGTCATCTCACACGTCAGGCGTGAGCATTATTTAGTTTTTATTGTCCCTCACTTCTAGGGTTTGCCTGGCAGTGGTGGATAGTAAAATAAATGGCTACATGCCCGCCCATCCTTCTTAGGCAGGCAGACATATAGCCATTTCTCCAGCAGCCCTTACTCTGCTGGGCCGACTGAGAGGTTTGGCTGTGGCGGTGACAGAGTAATCAGTGCTGTAGCAAACCAGAGGTCTGCCTACATTTAAATTGTTGCTGTTGTGATGAAGTATACATACTGCTAACCTATATGTTAGGCCCCTAGTCTCTGAAATAGTTCCAAATCTTCAGTGGGGCAAAGCAACAGATTGTGGATGAGGAGGGCTCTACAAGGCCAGATAGCCATAAGACAAGGTCTTGGTGAAGCTTCTGTCTTTTGGTGGGAGAGCTCAGAATGGAAGCAATTCAAATTTTGTGCCCACCGAAGGTCGCTCATCAGTGGGATACTTTAGGTGCCATCACCCAGTGAAGATTTCCATGTTCGCTATTAGTCACTTTTCTGGAGCTCAGATTCCTCCACTGTGGCCAGGCTACACAAGACCATATACCTTTCTTCATGTGGTCCTGATGACTCAGATGTGTTGCTGTGGAAAACCTCCAATCAGGAGAAACTTGAATCTTCAGCCCATCTACAATGCACCTTTGCCATATTGTCTTGGCAGTATTGTTCCTGTCCACTGGAGGTCTTTGGAGTCAAAAAGCTTTTAAATCCTTGATTTTGCAGTGTGTTAGGAGGAGTACATTTTGACACAGCCCAAGATTGAAGGACCTCAGGAACAGCCCTGGGAATCAAGACTCACTCTATGAGACTCAACCAGCAGGGCCCAGCGCTGGTCCAGTTGGAACTGGTCAGCTGAACAGTTGCAGGAAGGGACTCTTGTAGCTTGTTGTGTCTGTGTAGCTTGAGCAGGAGTTCAGCCTTAGGACCCTTGGAGTCCACTTCTTTGTCCTGGGTACAATAAGGAGAGCTATTCAGAGCTCTTCTTTGGCCTCAGACAGCAGGTGCAGTCCTCTTCTGATCTTCTTCAAGTCCAGAAAGTGTTCTGAGGAGGGTACTGTGGATGCCACATATACGCCTGGAACTAGCCCATCCATTTGGGGGAATCCTGGTGCATCCCTTGCAAATTGGGTAAAAGTTCCCAGCAGTTATGTTACCCACTTTTGCAGCATTTCCTGTGTGTTCTGCTGCAGACAATTCCACAGGGCCCCTCTCTGTCTAAATCCAAAATGATGAATCTCCCTTGTGTAGAGCCTGTATGCACACTCCAGAGGTGTGATCAGAGAAATGAGCATCCCCTCCTCTATGGTCACTTCAAACTAATTGGGGAGGCAGCTCCCTCCACACTGTGATTGGCGTCTGGTTCCAATAAGTTTTTGAATGATGTGAGGAGTTTTCTTTCTTTCTTGAGATCCCGGGTATACCATGAGAGTATTCTTTTCCTTTTTTCTATAAGAAGTGCAGTATCATCCATGAATGTGGTTAAGGTGTAGTTGAGATGGTTAGCAGCTGCCTTAACATCTTGTTGATCCATAGAGGCATCAAACAGACTGCCAGATGCCAGTCTGTTAGATCTCATATTTATCTCGCAAAAAAGAAAGCTCTTTGAAATAGTCAAACAGAGTCAAAACCACAAACCACCCTAGAAGTTTTGGAACTGGGAAAGAAATGTGAGTAATTTGCATACTACTTTCACCTTGAAAGCAACTAACACCTGGTGTTCTTTTAGCAACATCTCAATGACCGATCTTCATAACATCATATCCATGGTTAACCATTTTTGTCATTTTGTAGACTCACTATTTGCTCACCTAGGAAAAAATATGTGATGCATCAATACTACTTTGGTCTAACACTCGGAACCTTTACCTGCAAGAAGGAGTTTTCCCTAGCTGCTTAAAAATAAAGCTAATTTCCCCTTCACTAAAAGTAGAATTCATGATCCTGAGGACCTCAACAACCACCGGTGAATCTCTGGGCTCCTGTTTCTAGCAAACATTGTGAAGAGCTGTTTCAACATCGAACTAAAACAATTTGTATTAGACAACAATCTCTTAGATGAGTTCCAGTCCTGCTTTAGAGGTGGTTGAGTACCGAAACTAAATCTTTCAAATTACTGATGATGCCATCAGAATTATGGACAATGGAGACTTATGCCTCTTCATCCTTCTTGACCTCTTATGGGTCTTTGATACTGTCAACCATGACATCCTTGTCTACACCTTACTAGACTGTGTGGGCTTTGAAGGGGAAGGTCCTTGACTGGTTCAAGCCCTACTTAGAGAGCTGCTCACATGTGATCAAAGAAGAATGTGCTCCGTCCAACCCTTCATCAGTCTCTCAAGATATTTCCCAAGGCTCTCCTACCTCCTGCCTGGTTCAACCTCTACTTGGAACTATTGGGCAAACTCATTAGTAATTCAGATATTTATTATTACCAATTTAGTGATGACACCAGTTTTACCAGGTCTCCTTCCTACCAACATTTCCAACTGGCCTACACTCTGGTCAAAATTCAGTCTTGGCTGACTCTGTGCCATTTCATGCTCAACCCCTATAAGAAGGCGTTGTATGTAACCAAGGGCCATATGTAGGAAACTTTTTGCATGGCGCAAACAGCAAATTTTGCTGTTTATGACATGCAAAAAGCACATTGCGATGCCCATTCTCATTTTGCGAGTCGGTAACTTGGTTACCGACTTGCAAAATGGGAATGCGAGTTGCAAATAGGAAGGGGTGTTCCCCTTACTATTTGCGATTCGCATTGTGATGCAGAATTGCTTTGTGACCGCGAACGAGGTCGCAAAACAATTTGCAGTTACCACCAGTGTCACACTGGTGGTAACCCATTCGCAAAAGAGAAGGGGTCCCCATGGGACCCCTTCCCCTTTGTGAATGGCCTTGAACACATTTTTTCGTTTGTATTGCAACTCGTTTTCCTTTAAGGAAAATGGGCTGTATTACAAAAAAAAATTACTGCTTTATTTAAAAGCAGTCACAGACATGGTGGTCTGCTGTCTCCAGCAGGCCACCATCCCTGTGAGTGCTGCGACTGGCAAGGGGGTCGCAAATTACGACCCACCTCATTAATATTAATGAGGTGGGCCTTTGCGACTCGCAGATGGTGTCAGGGACATCATCCTGCATCTGGGTTTGCTACTCGCAAATTGCGAGTCGCTCAGACTCGCCATTTGCAAGTCGCAAACCCAGAATTTCGTACATCTGGCCCCAAGTTCTTTACCCATTCCAGTCCAAGATCTGCTACCAACATCCTGGGCTGCTGTGCAACCAACGCTAATAAAGCCAAATCCTTTGGCTTCACCATAGAAAATACAGTAACTTTTGTTAACAATATCAACAGAGCCACTAAAAATCTGAATTAATAGGTTAAAATATTTTGGTTCTCAAATCCTCCCTACCTGCTATGACCTGAAGTTAGTGTTTTATGCTATGTTCCTACTTCAGTTTGACTATGGAAACGCTATCCTAGCCAAAAAACCCAAGACTCGCCTTGCACCAATGAAGGCCTTGCTGCATGCTGCTACACGCTTGTGCATAAGGAGTTACCTGACTTGACCTAGTTCTTCCCACCTCTTCTTCACTCAGTTTGATGTCTATTAAAGGAAGATCCATACTTATAATTGCATGTCTAATTCACAAAATCAAGCACTCCGATCATTCTCACTGTTTTGCTTAGAAACCGAAAGTTTGTGGTGGTTCTCAGCAACTTTGCAGTATTGACCCCATACTACTTGAATCCCAGACTTCAATAAAAAACAAACCTTGAATCAGTCATTCTCTGGAGGTTCCCCCCAAATTATGGAACTCAATCCCGTCTGAAGGTTACACCTTAACTTCTATACCAGCCTTCAAAAAACAACTCAAAGACTTCCTTTTCAATAAGTACTTCCCTTGCACAACCCCAATTATGATTGATTGGCTACTCAATTGCTTGTATATAGGTCTGTATATTAACTGCACATATTTTTTGACTGGACCTGGCATTAGTCATTGACTCCGGACCTTTCCTTCGATGATGTAACACTATAATTATTCTTTTCAGACTGGAATCGGATGGGCACTTATCACCATCCACCCTCGGTCATCTGTACAATGTCCTGCTTGCATTCAATCTTATTTTATCATTTGTGTTGATGCACCAGATATGGACCTTGAATCCATGTCCCTCATCACCTACCTATTTGCCCTCATACTGCACAGCAACTTGTCCACAAGTCAGGTGACTTTGCCTTTTTAAACCTGTTAACGTGCTTTCCTGCACGTTTAACAGTTATGATGTGTTGTGTAAAGCAATCTGATGGTTTTTATCTGAGTATAAAAAACCTTATAAATAAATAAAGAACAACCAAAAAGAAACAATTTTCTACAATTCCTGTTATTCGCAATGAAAGTCAAGAAGCACGCAGGAAGTTGCAAATAGTTTTCAGTGGCTGACAAACACAAAACGTATATCTATTGTCTCTGTATCCAGTAAGTTTTTGTTTCTTATATGCTGGAAATCATCTCAGATAACTGGGGAGTTTTCTGCTTTTGTTCAGAAAGGAGAAGTTTCTGGACAATGTCTGTGGCCCATGGTGTAAGGAACATTGGCCCTCATTACAACCCTGGCCGTCGGTGTTAAAGTGGCAGTAATACCGACCAACAGGCCGGCGGTAACAAAAATGGAATCATGACCACTGCGAAAACCGCCAACACAGACAGTTTAGTTTAGTTTAGTTTTTAGAATTTATAGAGCGCATGGCGACCCGAAGGCATCCCAGCGCTAAAAGCAACGAAACACGAGTAGGAGGGAGAGTCGATATTAATTACAGAATAAAAAAGTTTTAAGCTTTTTCCTAAAGAGGCGCTCGGAGGGTTCAAAACGGAGCTCCGTAGGAAGGGTGTTCCAAAGGTGGGAGGCCTTACTGGAAAAGGAGTTGTTACCCCAGGCTCTCTTAAAGCGAGAGATGTGTGCATACCTAAGAGAGGAGGAGCGGAGGCTCCTGGAGGGGGTGTGCAGAAAAATACGTTTCCTCAGGTAAATGGGTCCTTTGCCATGTAGGGCCCTATGAACAATGCAGAGAGATTTAAACTGAATCCTTTCTTTAACGGGGAGCCAGTGGAGGGTGGAGATAGCCAGTTTAGCGGAAGCGTATTTTGAGGAGTGGGTAAGAAGCCTGGCAGCTGCATTTTGTACTCTCTGCAGCTTCTTTATAACATAAAGAGGGGAACTAAGGAACAAAGAGTTTCCGTAGTCCAAGCGGGAAAGAATTAGGGCTTGAATAAGAATTCTTCTGGCTGTAGGAGGGAGAAGGGTAAGAATCTTTCTAAACATGCGCAAGAGACCAAAACAGGTAGAGGAGGTTTTACTGGCTTGGGAATCCATGGTAAGCCGGGGGTCAAGCATCACACCTAGAGTTTCAACCTGGGATTTAGGGGGAGGAAGAGACCTAAAGGCGTCTGAGAGAGAGGGAAGAGGATGAGCCGGGGACCGTTACCAAGGACCAGGACTTCTGATTTTCCATCGTTAAACTTGAGTTTGGACTCGGTCATCCAACTGGCAATATCACTCATGCAGCGAGAGAGATTAGTCACTGGCGAGTCTCCAGAACTGGAAAGAGACACCACTAACTGGGTGTCATCTGCATAGGTTACCAGAGACAGATTGTGAGGGGCAATTACTCTAGCTAAAGGTGACAAGTAGACGTTAAAAAGGGTAGGGCTGAGGGACGAGCCCTGGGGAACTCCACATGCCAAAGGGAAAAGACCAGAAAAAAAGGTACTGTCCAAGACTTGGAAAGATCTATCTTTAAGGAAGGAGGAGAGCCAAGAAAGGGCAGAACCTCCTACTCCTATATCCGATAGTCTCAAACAGAGAAGATAATGGTCGACAGTGTCGAATGCTGCGCTTAGGTCAAGCAGAATGATGGCTACGTGCGACCCTTGGTCTAAGAGCTGGCGAGCCGACTCAGTTACTGTAAGAAGGGCTGACTCGGTGCTGTGCAAGGCTCTGAAGCCCATTTGGGTGGAATGAAGAAGTTCATTGTTTTCAAGATAGCAGGTGAATTCAGTGTTAACATGTTTCTCAAGAATTTTTGCGGAAATAGGGAGGAGGGCAATAGGTCTAAAATTTTCTAATAAAGTGGGGTCAAGTTTGGGTTTCTTCAGAAGGGGTTTAACAATCGCGTGTTTAAATGACAGGGGAACAGAGCCCAAGGAAAGTGAGTTGTTAAGAATTTTAGTGAGAGAAGGGACAATGACATCTGCTACCTGCAAAAGAGCAGAAGGAGGGGCGGGGTCTAAAGGAGAGCCAGATTTAATTTTGGACAAGAAATTAGTGGTCATCTCCTCAGTGAGAGGGGGGAAGGAGGTTAGAGAGACTCCTGCAGGGAGGGAGTCTGTGGGTTTAACAGCAGGGAGATGATTCATATAGGAAGGGAACCCAGAGTATATACTGATGACTTTGTCCTGAAAAAAAGATGCCAGTCGATCACTGTGAGAAACGGAGGCCTCCGTCATCGGGGTAGATATGGGAGGGGAAGTAAGGTCTTTAAAAATTTGAAAGATTTCTTTCTGAGGACATGACGAACATTCTATTTTTTCACCATAGAAGGTGGACTGGGCAATTTTAATATTACGGTGATAAATTCTGATGGATTGCTTGTATATCTCTCTGCTGGAGAGACTGTAGTTTTAGCCACTGTAGACAGCCACTTTAACACTCCGACCGCCACGGCGGTAGCAACAAACACCGCAGTGGTAACCGCCAATAGGCAGGCGGAGACAATGTACCGCCCACCCCATTACAACCCGCCCATCCAACAGCTTTTCCGGTGCGGTACCAAGGCCATCAAAAGCACGGCAGAAACAGTACTTTGAAGGGAAACCACTCACCTCTCGGCATTCAAGGAAGAACCAGGACGCCATGGAGCCCGAGCTGCAGGTCTTCCCCATACTGGTGTACCTTCTCATATACCAGGAGTACCAACGGCGGCGGCGGCGACAACCACGGTGAGTACCACACATAGCACATAGGGGAGGGAGGGAGGAAAAAGGGAGTGACACACACAACACCCCCACTCCCACCCTCAGCACCATACACACAAACACATGCAACAACATTACATATACACCCCGTAACCCTCTGGAATAATGCAAGGACAAAAGTAATTGAGTCAAATGAGTGTTATATTAGAAATAGTCAGAAATGCGTTAATATTTCAAAAACAGTATTTACAAAATATACAATATGTACAAAAGGCGGGACAATGTCCACTCAAAATGTCCGTGGCCCACAGAGCCAAAACACATAGGCCAAGCCCATTCTTGACTCCTGCCTCAATACGGAGAGAACACTGCCGGGGCATCAGGTCGAAAACACATAGGCACCTCAGGGGGACGGGGAAGGGGGGTACCTCAGCCGGAAGATGGTACAACGCCACTGCTCCTGGCGGGGGCTCCATGCCCACAGCAGTGTCCTGGGGAGTGCAAGGCCACAGTCTCTCAAGTCTCTCATGTGGGTGGTTTGCCCACTGCTTGGTCCTGGGGAGTGCAAAGCCACAGTCTCTCAAGTCTCTCAAGTGGGTGGTTTGCCCACTGCTTGGTCCTGGGGAGTGCAAAGCCACAGGCATTCAAATGGGTGGTTTGCCCACTGCTTAGTCCTGGGAAGTGCAAGGCCACAGTCTCTCAAGTGGATGGCTTCTCCACTGGTTCTGGAGGGGGCCTTGTGCCCAGTGTGCTTCATCCTGCCAAGGATAGGGTGAGTGGATGCCTTTCTCCACTGGGTCTGGCGGGGGCCTTGTGCCCAGTGTGTTTCATCCTGCCAATGATAGGGTGAGTGGATGCCTTTCTCCACTGGTTCTGGAGGGGGCCTTGTGCCCAGTGTGCTTAATCCTGCCAAGGATAGGGTGAGTGGATGCCTTTCTCCACTGGTTGTGGAGGGGGCCTTGTGCCCAGTGTGCTTCATCCTGCCAAGGATAGGGTGAGTGGATGACTTTCCCCACTGGTTTTGGAGGGGGCTTTGTGCCCAGTGTGCTTCATCCTGCCAAGGATAGGGTGAGTGGATGCCTTTCTCCACTGGTTCTGGAGGGGGCTTTGTTCCCAGTGTGCTTCATCCTACCAAGGATAGGGTGAGTGGATGCCTTTCTCCACTGGGTCTGGAGGGGGCTTTGTGCCCAGTGTTGTAGCACTTGGGGTGTGCCAAGTCACAGTCCCTCACCTGGGTGTCAGAGCCACGAGATTTGCAGTGACCAGGATGCATGATACTCCATGAGGCAGGGCTGAAGTCCATGCGCCGGCGGCTCTGGCTGCACACTGGTGGTAGTGCTGGTGCTGGTGGGGGTGCTGCCAGTGGTGGGGGGGAGGCTCCAGCCCTTTTCCTGCTGCCTCGGACGGCTGCCCACTGGGGCTGCTGCTGGCAGTGGTGCTACTGTCAGCGGTGCAGGTAGCGATGCTTGTGGCGGTGCTGGCTATGCTGGCTGTGCTGCAGGTGCCGGTGCTGCCAGTGGTGGGGGGAGGCACCAGCCCTTCTCCTGCAGCCTCGGATGGCTGCCCAGTGGGGCTGCTGCTGACAGTAGTGGTGCTTGCGGCGGTGCAGGTGGCGGTGATTGCGGCGGTGCTGGTGGCGGTGATTGCGGCGGTGCTGGTGGCGGTGCTGGCCGCGGTGCAGGTGGCGGTGCTGGTGGTTGTGCTGGTAGCCACCAGGCCTTCACCTGCAGGCTCAGACGGCTGAAGTGCCTTGGCTGGTGTTTTGTGCCCATTCCTGCCCTTGGGAGATGGTGGTGTCACTTTGGCTCTGGCAGCTGGAGTCTTTGAGGTGGCCTTGCTGGGTGGTTGTGGCTCCTTCCCCTTGCTGGATGCTGTCCCGTTCTTCACCTTGCCAGGTGGCCGAATGTTCTTGTCCTTGGCAGAGGCTGGTGGCACACTGGATGGGCTGACGGGTGCCCCCTTTGAGCCTCTGACATCTGTAGGAACCACAGTGGACGTGGACTTGGTGGCTGAGGTGCTGGGCTGGGTTTTGGCCACCCTGGCCCGAGGGGAAGGACCGGGGGGAGGGGTAGGGAAGAGGTCAATGTTTGCCAGGAAAAGCTTCTTAGGGACATTGGGGGGGGGGGGAAGAGGGTGAAGGTTTGGGAGTGGAGGAAGAGGGAGTGCTTGTAGGAGTTGTCAGTCTGCTGTGTTTGGGTGCAGGTGCATGAGCTGGATGCTGTTGTGAAGTGGATGGCTGTTGGGTGGGTTTGTGCTTGCGTTTGTGTAATTTGGGAGGAGCGGTCACAGACACAGTGGGAGAGGACACAGGGGACGTGTGCATGGATGTGGGGGTAGCTGCCAGTGAGGGGTGTGTAGTGATGGGCGTGCTGGTGATAGAGGTAGTGGATGAGGATGTAGGGCATGCAGGTGTGAGTGGAGACGCTACTGGGAGGGAGGTGGACGAGGAGGAGGAGGGGGACACAGTGGAGGCAGTGGATGTTGGTGTGTCTGCATGGGGATGGTGCTTGTGTGAGTGCCTTTGAGATGAAGTGTGGTGCTTGTGTTTGCCTGAGCCACTTCTGTGTGTTGATTTGGGTGAATGCTGGTCTGAAGGTGTGCTTGTGATTGGCTTGGGTTGACGGGATTGGGACTGGGTAGAGGAAGTTGGAGGCGGGATGCTGGAGACAGGGACAATGGCTGCCATCAGTGCGGAGGCCAGAGCCTGAAATGCTCTCTGTTGGGCCGCCACGCTAGAGTGAATGCCCTTCAGGTATGCATTTGTTTGTTGCAAATGCCTCTCGACACCCTGGGTGGCATTCAGAATGGTTGACTGCCCAACAGTGAGGGATCTTAGGAGAGGAGGTCAATAGCCTCCTCACTGAGGGCAGCAGGGCTGACTGGGGCAGGGCCTGAGGTGCCTGGGGCGAAGGAGATGCCCACGATCCTGGGTGAGCGGGCACAGGAAACACATGGAGGGGCTGCTGGGAGGGCGGTGCTTGTAGAGGGGGTGGCGGCTGTACCTGTTGTTGGTGTGGGCACAGAGGTGTCCGTCACTGCCAGGTAGCTTCCATCGGAGGAGGAGTCGCTGTCTGTAGTGTCCCCTCCTGTCTCCGTCTTGGTGCTCCCCTCACCCTCCCTCCCACTGGTGCCCTCACCCTCGGTAGATTCGGCCTCCAGGCCCATGTGGGATGCAGCTCCCTCCGTCGCCGGTGCCTCTGCTCCTCCGCCAGGTGCTGCTAATGCACACAAGGACAGGGTGACAAATCAAAAAGGGGGGGGGAGAGACAGAAGATATCAGCAAAAACACTACTGTTGGCGTACACAACACACAGGGAGCAGCCCTATGCACTAGGCCATGCACTACCAGTTACAGAGCTAGTCACCAGCCCATGGGGTACATAGCATAAAGCCATCAGCTGCACACCTGAAACAAACAGGGCCCTGACCAGTAGTAGATGCCCACTAACACCATTGGGGTTGGAGTGCTTCAGAGCCTACCCAACAAGGGACCTACCCTGCCATGTTCGCCCTGGCCTAGGGCCACCCACAGTCCACATCCCCACCCAGGTAAAGCCTTAACCTGCGCAAAGTCATGAATCTGAATTTGTACTCACCCCCTTGTGGCTGCTGTGATTCCCTCAAGCGCCCATCCAACTCCAGATAGGCCACTGCCAGGATGCGGAACATCAGGGGGTCAAGGTACGATGGGCACCCCTTCCTCGTTGGGAGGCCAGCCCCAGCTGGGCCTCCGCCGTCTTCATTGCCCAACGGCGCAGGTCCTCCCAGCGTTTGCGGCAGTGGGTCCTCCGCCTGTCAAAGACCCCCAGGGTCTGCACCTCCTTGGCAATGGCATGCTAAATACCCTTTTTCTGATGGGCGCTAACCTGCAGGAAAAATACAGCAGAAAAGGGATTAGTCATACCGTCCGGACCATCACACTCATGGCCCACCATATCCCTCCCATTCCCTAATGCACATACATTGACCACCATATATGCAGCACTCTGCCCAGGACACCTCAGCTCCTCCTACATGTGGCTTACAGACACGGCACTCCATACATTCATGGCCCACGCCTCATGCTCACAGTGTACTCATCTGTTTGTCTGGAGGACCATAGAATAAAGTGTACTGGGGTAGATCCACCAGTCTCTCCAACTCCTCCGCAGTGAAGGGAGGCGCCCTTTCCCTAAACACATGAGCCATTGTCGCTTCCAGACACAGGTTACAGCAGTACTTGCAGTGTAGGTCCTCTCCTGTTGAAGGTCAGGTAGAAAGTGAGTGAATAGATAGAAAATGGAAGTCACGTCCGTGGCGGTGCGTACTGTCACCGCCGGTGTACATTGCCATTGGCTCCTGGAAACCATAGGCCCCAATGACCGTCGACTGCCTACCGCAATGGCCCACAACACCAGCGGAATGACCTAATTTCCACTTGTCCCTCCTCACAGGTCAAGCAGCCGCCATTTCAGGGGGGCACAGGCCATGACACCTAACTGCATCACAGCAGACATTGGCACATCAACTGACTCTCGGATTCACATACTGGTTCGGTAAATGAAGAGATGCATCATTATTTCAATAGATGTGAGAATATGACCCTCTGCTCACCGTTTTCCTCCCTAGACTTCAACCGCTGAGGATGAATATGACATGGAGACATCCTCCAGTGTACAGACCCCTGGTGAACCTTGCGACAATGGAGGACAGACACATTATCCTAACCAACAGACTTGATAGGGCCACAGTCAAAGATCTGTGTGCCCACCTGGAGCTAGACCTGATTTCAGCTATCTGCCAGCCCACAGGTATCCCCCCTCTAGTGCAGGTCCTGTCAGTGCTCCATTTCCTGGCAAGTGCTTCCTTCCAAACAACAGTGGCCATGGCATCAGGGATGTCTCAGCCAGTGTTCTCCAACGTGTTGACCAGAGTGTTGTCTGCCCTGCTGAAACACATGCACAGCTACATCGTATTCCCCCAGGTGGAGGATTTGGCCACAGTGA
Organism: Pleurodeles waltl; assembly: GCF_031143425.1. Classification (NCBI taxonomy): domain Eukaryota; kingdom Metazoa; phylum Chordata; class Amphibia; order Caudata; family Salamandridae; genus Pleurodeles; species Pleurodeles waltl. Next base: position 906,884,624 of record NC_090443.1, read on the forward strand.
AAGCTGACTTTTATGCCCTGAGACATATCCCCAACATCATTGGTGCCATTGATGGTACACATGTAGCATTTGTCCCCCCCCCCCACCGGAGAAATGAACAAGTGTTCAGGAATAGAAAAAGCTATCACTCTCTGAATGTGCAGATGGTGTTTTTGGTGGACCAGTACATCTCCCATGTGAATGTCAGGTATCCTGGCTCTATGCATGATGCCTTTATCTTGAGGAATAGCAGCATTCCATATGTGATGGCTCAACTCTAGAGGCCCGGTGTGGCTAATAGGTGAGCCCAATGTCCCCACCCCGTATATGTTGGTGTATGGGTATGGGATTGTCCATAAGGGTTAGAGTGTGCCTAACAGTAGTACCTCGGTATTTGCAGGTGACTCTGGTTACCCCAACCCCTCATGGCTACTGACCCCAGTGAGGAATGCCAGGACAAGGGCAGAGGAACGTTACAATGAGGCACATGGGTAAACAAGGAGGATAATTGAGAGAACCTTCGGCCTGCTGAAGGCCAGGTTCCGGTGCCTCCATCTGACAGGTGGATCCCTGTACTACTCAGCCAAGAAGGTGTGCCAGTTCATTGTTGCATGTTGCACAACCTGGCCTTGAGACGCCAGGTGCCTTTTCTGCAGGAGGATGAGCCTGAAGATGGTCTTGTGGCAGCGCTGGAGCCTGTGGACAGTGACGAAGAGGAGTCAGAGGATGAAGATGTGGACAACAGAAGTTCTCTCATACAGCAGTACTTCCAGTGACACACAGGTAAGACACTGTAACTTTACTTTACATTTCAGTTTTCTGTTGGGCATTGGACATGGCAGCATGATTTCCGTATGTCTATGGCCACTTACTGTACCCTTTGGCATCTCTGTTTTCAGCTCCTGGTTTGTTTACTTGTGCCCACTACAGGTCATACCAATGTATATATAACTGTACATATGAATTGCAATGTTTTCAGATTGTTGTACTAATACATATTTCAGTCAATTGCCAGACTCCAGAATTGTATTTGTTCCAAGGGTGTTTATTTAAGTGCTAATAAGTAGAGGGGGATGTGCAATGGGCTGGGGTGATGGTGGAGGAATGCCCAGTTCGAGTCCAGTCTCTTAGTATTACAGGTGCATTGTCCAAGGGGGCATAGGAAGGGAAGCAAAGGCAGTTCAAGGTGGACCGGGTGACAGAGTGGGACACAAGGGTGACAATCAGGAGAGTCTTATTTCCTGGCGGTGATCTTGGCAATGTTCTCTGGCTTCTGCCTGGATCGCAGGGACTGTTTGCGGGGTGGTTCTCCTTCTGCAGGGGGTGGGGTGCTGGAGGCCTGTTGTTCCAGTGGCGGGGCCTCCTGTCCACTATCACCGGTGGAGGTGGAGGGCTATTCATCGGTGTGGCTAGTGTCAGGGCCCGTTGTTGTGCCACTGCCTCCCTCTTGGTGTTGGCCATGTCAGCCAGCCCCCCTGCAATGGTGACCAGGATGGTGTGGATGTGTTTGAGGTCCTCCCTGATCCCCAGGTACTGTCCCTCCTGCAGCCACCTGGTCTCCTGCAACTTGGCCAGTATCTGGCCCAAGGTTTCCTGGGAATGTTGGTATGCTCCAGGATCCCTGCAAGTGCCTCGTGAGAGTGGGTTCCCTGGGCCTGTCCTCCCCCTGTCGCACAGCAGTCCTCCCAGCTTCCCTGTTGTCCTGTACCTCTGTCCCCTGAACCGTGTGCCCACTGCCACTGACCCCAGGTCCCTGATTTTCTTGGGTTTGTGGGTTTGCCTGGGCTCCCTGTAGTGGTGGACACACTGCTGATTGACGTGTCCTGGGGACAGTGGTATGGGTCAGCTGGGTGGGTGCTGTGCTGGTGTTTCCTGAGTGTGGAGGCTCTGTGGTGGTATGGGACTGTGACAGGGTAACCAACTGTCCAGAGGTTCCTGATGGGCCAGGTTAGTCATCATGATCCAGGCGTGCAGATCTGCTCTCATCACTGTGGGCCTCTTCTGTGGGAGGATTGGATGTTGGTGGCACCTCCTCTCCTGTGACATTGAGTGGGGGTCCTGTGGGGATGTACCTGCAGTGTTATTGTATCTGCGTGTGCCATCTTGTGCATGGGTGTGTTTCCCTGTATGGTTGTGATTGTCCTATCAGCTTTGCCTTGTTTGCGTGGTAATTTTGTTGGCTAGGTGATTCTCTCTATTGGACATGCTGTGGTGATGGGTGTCCATGCAGGTCTGTGATGGGTGTCAATGCATTGTTGTTGTATGCAGGGCTTGGTATTGGGATGAGTGGGTTGTGATAGTGGGGTACATGTGAGGTGGTGGAGTGATGGGGGTGAGGGTAGGGGTAGGAGTTTGTGATGGCATGCAGGTAGAGTGGGGGGTATAGTAGTAAAGATTTGACTTACCAGAGTCCAGCCCTCCTGCTACTCCTCCGAAGCCCTCAGGATGCATGATCTCCAAGACTTGCTCCTCCCATGTTGTTAGTTATGGGGAGGAGGTGGGGGTCCACCGCCAGTCCTTTGTATGGCTTCCTGGTGTCTTGTAACCACGGAACGCACCTTCCCCCGTAAGTCGTTCCACCTCTTCCTGATATCATCCCTTGTTCTGGGGTGCTATCCCACGGCGTTGACCCTATCCACGACTCTCCTCCATAGCTCCATCTTCCTTGCAATGGACGTCTGCTGCACCTGTGATTTGAATAGCTCTAGTAGTGGCTCTACCCGGATGATTTCCCCAACCATGACCAGTAGCTCCTCCTCTGAAAACCTGGGGTGTCTTTGGGGTGCCATGGATGTGGTGTGAGTGGTTTGTGTGAGGATGTGTGGGGTGATGTGTTGTGGTGTGTGCTGTGAGGTGCGTGGATGGTGTATGGGTGTTGGTGTTTTGTGGCTCAGATTGAGTGGGTGCCCCTGGCTTGTCTCTCTCTCTTTTAGCAATCTGTTTTTTTCATTGAAAGGGTTGTGGGTAATGTGGGTGGGTGTTTTATAGAGGTGTGGGTGTGTGGATGTGGTCTGTGTTTGTGTGTCAGGTGTGTTTAGTTTGAATTGTCCAATGTGATGTAGTTTTGTGAGTGTGTGTGTATTATGAGTGCGGTGGTGTGTACCGCCAATGGTTTACCGCGGTTGAAAGACCACCGTGGTGATTATTGGGTCCTGATGTTGTGGGCGTATTTCTGATGGCGTAACGGTGTGGGTTTTGGTACCGCCAGTTTATCACTGACCTTTGGTCTGGCGGACTTGTGTAGGTGTCTGTATAGTGGCGGATTTCTCTGTGTGGGTCATAATACCCGTAGCGGTATACCGCTGCGGTAAAGATATGTTGGCAGCCGTCAGCACAGCGGTAGGTGGCATTTACCGCCAAAGTTGTAATGAGGGCCATTGTCATATATTGGAAAGATGAGCTCTTAATTGTGTACATAAGCATGTTGTCTCCCACTTGCTATGCTTTAAAAGGAGATTTATCTGGTCACACATGTATTTATTTATTTGTTTTGTAGAAGCGTGCAGTTACCTAAAATGGGCCCATGCGGTGAAGATGATTTGAGGAAGAAAACCGTAACAATGACAAACTGAGGATGTGAGAATAGCCAGGGTTTAAGGCTTTGCAGAATGGATTGATTTGATTAAAAACAAAAAGCTGCCTGATGCTTTGTTGACTACTAAAAATAACTCTATATCCTGCCTTGCACCCTGATATCACAGCTTGAGACTACTACCTCAGTAGTATTAAAACCCTGATAAGTGAGGCAGACCAATCAACAGAAAAAAAAACCGAAAAACAATCTATATTCAAGAAATAGAGAAGGCACTTAAAGCAATTAAAATAGGGAAAGCACCAGCCCCTTACACCTTCTTGGCAATCTTTTATAAGACCTTTTCACTCCAAATGGTCCTCACTTAAAATTCCTCTTTGACCATTACTTCACAACTGGAAAAACAGGTCAGTACTCACCGAGGCCATAATTGTTCTCATCACCAAAGAAAAAAAGGACCCTCTAGAGATGAAGAATTACATGATACTTTTTTGACTGAATGTAGACTGCCAAATCAATGCAAAAGTCCTAGCATCAAAACTAGAAAAAACTACTTCCCTTGTTAATCCATCAAGCCCAAAGAGGTTCCATCAAACAAAGACTAGCCTCAGACAATATAAAACTCCTCGCACACCTACCAGATAAAGCTTCATTCTTACAATATCCGTCTGTGAAAATAGCCTTAGACGTGAAAAAGGCCTTTGATAAAGTGTCTTGGCCTTTCCTTGTATCACGTATCCGTAAGTTCAACCTGGACCCTTCCTTTGAACTTATTGTGTTTGTCCTTTACCAACCAATTTGTCAGAGTTAGAGTAAATGGTTCACTGTCAGACAAATTTACACTACCCTAGGCCACTAGACAGGGCTACCCCCGTCTCCATTACTCTTCCTCCTAGCCATCGAACCCCTATTAATGGACCTACGCCAGAATAACAATGTCAAAGACATTCCCTTCAACTTAAAACCCCAGAAGTTGATGGCCTATGCTGATGATGTTCTCAACTTCTCTGAAGATGCGGACATTGTTTTACATGAAATCTTAAATCTTATCAACATGACACCAAAGCCTTGGGATATTTACTGAAAAAAGAAAAAACAGAGGTCATTTCGTTAAATATGCTCTGCACCCCTACAGTTATCAGCAATAGCAATCTCAAATGGCAAAACCAACACCTCAAATATATAGGTCTACACTTCTGTAGGTCTCTACCTGTCTACCTGAATCATGTTCTCAAATTTAAAACACTTTCTTAAAAAAAAAAAAAAATACAAGCTCTTGTTGAAGTGTGGTCTCCAAAACACAGCATGTGGTAGGCTAGATTGGAATGCCCTTAGGTGATCATAGCCCCCTTCCAAGTCAACTTCATCATAAGCATGTTCTCCTATACAGCTCTACAGCTTTCTTCAAAGCACTAGACAAGATCATTACAAAGTTTATTTGAGGCAAAAGAAAATCCAGGATCTCAAGAGAGAAAATCAGGCTGGGTAAAGAGAAAGATGGAACTGAACTGCCTAAGTTTAGCAAAGTCCAATCGGCATTCTTAATCAAACAATCCATTCACTGGATTCAGACCAGTGTGAAACTCCCCTCCCCCATTTGGACCTATATAGAAAAGGACTTTGTTTTAGCTTTCACACCTCTAGCCATTATATCCATGAAACTTTTTAAACTCTTGCACTCCTCAACCATTATTAAAGACATGATCGAGGCCATAAAACAACTAGACAATAAATGTTTAGTTAAAACAAAGAACTCCTCCTTTTCTTCATTATGGCACAACCTCTTAATTAAAATTAATGGTACAAGGCTGCACTTGCAAATGTGAATGCCTCACAACGTAATCTAATAAACAGGAACAATAAGATCTCCTTTACATCTATACAACACAATTTTGGCGTCTCCAGTGAAGAGTTCTATAATTTCCACAAACTCAAATTGCCCATTAACCAAAATCATGCCTTCTTGAAGCCTCTCCATCCAAACGTTATAGACACATTTAATGTATTAACTTCTCAATCCCATCAATCCTCAAAACTGTACAAACCTCTCCTGAAAATGTTCTCTAAAAACCAACCTTAGAACCCAGGGCAAGTGGTCAGCTTTTTACTTCAAACCATCTCTTGACCCTCCATCCAATTGCAGTGAGACCCTTCAATCAGATTTGTTACCAAACTAAAGGTTCCCCTATCATTGTACAATGCAAATACTGACTGATACATAGATGCTTCTGGACCCTTGACAAATTATTTAAAATTGGTTTGATGAGCTCAGAGAAATGCTGGAACTGTTTAGCTGAAATGGGAGCTTTCGAACACATGTTTTTCTCCTGTACTCTTCTTCACTCCTTTTGGAAAAATATCAGCAAAACCATCAATGATTTCCCCTGATTCAAATGTAACATTATCCTAAACCTAGTTTTCCTTACCTTGGGCCCTTGGATAAATACCACTCCACTTCCAGTACTTCACATGGATCTCCTATTAGAAGGCTTACTACTTACACTCTCTGCCAAAATGATACTCTGTGATTGGAAGGATTTTAAATCTGTATCTTACCATACATGGTGGGCTTGGTTATGCTTTCTCAGAATCTCTGAAAACTTTATCCTTAACAAGGAACATAATCATGTTGTCTCCAAACAGCTTTGGTCACTCTTAGATTTATATTTACAGAAATAAAATTCCCCCTGACCCTTAGCCGAGTAACAATCACACAACAAAGTATCCCCTAATCACCAACCTTACATTGACTTGGGATGCCTTCCAACCCCTATAACTGTTTTGCTTTACTTTTGACTGAGCCAAGATATACACATTGAAAGAAGTCGAAAAGATTATCTGGAATGCACTTCTTAATCTGAAAAAGACATTTATTATAGCTTTTAGCAAGGTTCGTGAAGGAAGGTTTGAATAGTAAAGAAGTGTACTTTCAAAATGTGCAACAACAACGTGAGACCATGAATAAAAAGTCTTCAATCTATAAACAGCAAATATATAAAGGCAAGGATACAAACACTTATATATTTATATATAGATATATATTCATATGCAAAGCAAATAATTAATAAAAATTAATCACCGTAGAGCTTGCCAGATGCTTCATCTTCCTCAGGCCTCACGGGAAAATGTCAGGCATTTGACGTCCAATGCTGACCGAGGTCTAGGAATTCATCGCTACTGAGCAGGGCCATCTTTTTATATCACAAGAGAACCTTCAAGAAAGCCCTCCCTCTCAGATGGAAATATAAAAAAATGCTGGCTATTTTAGGTAAACCTTGACAGGAATGCGCCAGGAGCTGGCCATTGTCCCAAGGCATGCCTCTCTAAGTCAAACAGTTCTCTTGCCTATGATAAACACTACCTTGTTACGGCCTTATCGTACTAACTGCTCACCTCCTACATGTCGTGTACCAGCCATAACTCTTCGGTGAGAAGAAAAACACGTAGAAGTAGAAAAACATATTGCATAACATGTTTGCACGGAAAAATACTTTAACGTGGAGGCAAAGCTAAGCTGAACACAAAATGGAGTCTAGACTGAATACAAAATGGAGTCTGTAACCAGTGACCACTAAAGTGACAATAGGCAGCTAAGCCAGGTGCAAAGCGGTGTGACACAACATCAGTGGTCAATACTCAAATAACATTACAGTGACCTATCTATCATCCTACCTAATTTCCATGATCCAGCCGACCCCCTCGCCCCTCTTCGCCTCCTTTCTTTCCCTTTTTCTTTTCTCTTACCCACTGTCTCTTTACTTGTAGCCTCTTCTCTTCTACACTTTCCCACAGCCACTTCCTCTTTCAATAGAACTTAGGTAATCCTTTCTCAACCCATTCTTGTAGAGGGTCAAAGTTTTGTAACTACGTGATAATTCCTATGCAATGTAATGTATTACCGTCTCCTGAAATATTTTGTGGCTCCTGCTGTGCTCTAATGCTGTACTTTATTGTTGAACATTCTCAATAAAATGTTTTGGGAAAAGAAAGTGAAAAGCTGTGTGTTTAGTAAGTTCCTTAATTTCAAGGCAAATATAAAAATTGTTTGCCCCCACAGTCTTGGTCTTATACTTTACAATGCTCAGGAGATTGGCAAAGGAAGGCCTTAGGGCCTGATTTAGATCTTGGGATTCATTGACCCTACCGTTGATTTCCCTTTAAATTTTCCATCCGCCTACTAAGAGGTCTGCCCATTCTATTTAAATGTTGTTGGGTCCATAGACAAAAGACCCCCGACGAACCGCCGACACCACATACATTCTGGCATGAAAATTCATGTTGGTTGACACAGACTGGCTTACATGCACATTTCAGAAAGATTGAGACTTCATGACAATCTGCTACTGTCTACATGAAATGAACTTAATTTTTCTATCATATTTCAGGTATGGATGATGCCATTGTACACGTTTCCAGTCCTTTTGGTGCAGTTACTTATGGTCATATTTTCATTGTACCAACTTACCAAGGTAAAGTCTGATCCATAAACTGTCTCATAAGCGCTTACTCTGCCACGTCAGCAGGAATAAGGCCTACATTACCCACTTACATTTGTGATGGAACTTCACATCTGATCCAATTCCCAAATGGGGCATGTTTGGTACAAATGTCCCTTATAATATGGAGAACATGCAGGTACGCCTTTTTTGCTTGCAGCCATGCATCTGCTCAAAACAGTACCTGGCTTGTGATGAGGAATCTAGTGACAACCTTTAGCAAAAACCAAAACACCAAACACAGCATCAGACACCGTCTGAAAAACCTTGTCTGCATTGGATGTGGGTCGATCGTCATGTTAAGACAAACAACATTGCTCTAAATAAAAAAAGGTTAAACCACAGGATTAGATGCACAATACATACAATTACTCATCCCCTCGATGCTACTTTTGGGCTCCCAACTGCCAAACAAGCTCAGGGTATGCCATCGCCAGGATGCAGGCCATTAAGAGAGTCAGGGTGCGATGTGGGCACTTTCCTCGTTGGGAGGCCTGGCCTTGCTGGACTTCTGTTGACTTCCTGGTTGAGGTCCTGACATTTCTTCCTGCAATGCAGGCTGTGCCACTTAAAGGCCCCCCAGGTCTGCACCTTCTTCCCGATGGCCTTCCACAATTTCCACTTCTGATGTGTATTGACCTATATGGATGATAACAAAATATAACAAAAGATGTTTTTAGTGATTTTGTTTGTCTGTAATGCAGGGGTGCATTTGTTTTGCATCTCTCACATGCGTTCCTGGAACAGTCAGTATAGATTATTTAGGAACATTTTAAAGTTCCTAAAACACACTAATTTACAGTGATCTGTGGAGTAGCCTCAAAACTTTCTTTCTCCTCATGCTACCAATCCAACACACAAACATCATCTAAGCCAGGGATAGGAAACTTTTCATGTAGTGAGACCTACTCCAGATTAGTCTACCTCATTGTGAGCTACTAAAGGCTAAACAACCTGTACATTATTTGTACATAACCACATGCACAGCTACATTTTTTTTTTAAGCCTAAACTTTTAAGAGTCAGATACTATTGTTTGCATCTCATACAGTGACAAAGGGCAGTGTGGGAGGGCTGCCATATGTCAGTGAGAGTATGGTCTTGGGTGATGTATGAACGCGTGTGTGTTGTAATGGGACATGGTCTTGGGTGATGTATGAACGCGTGTGTGTTGTAATGGGACATACCTGTAAGGCTGATTGAGAGCATGGGTCATTTAGATTGACAGCAAAGGAAATACCTTTCCTCCTATGTGGCACCATGACATGCTTTAAACATGAAGATACTCCTATTCCAAAATATGGGCTGTACATTCACTTGATGGAACAGCATCAGACAACTCCATAACTTTAGAGATTCACCCTGGACTTTACATTTCTCTCTATTCAACCTGGGAGATATGTTTTACTTGATCTAGTGGTACAGTGCCTACTAGCTACTGGAAGTAAGGTGCCTGCAGTTTGTCTAATTAAACCTGGAATTGTGAGTAACATGCACTGAAAACTCAGCCAACTCTTTCAGGTGACTTCTCATTGTAATGCTCAGATATTTCTAACATCCTCAAACCACACCCTGTACCCAGCTAAACCATTCAGTTACCTACACTCCAATCACAACACTTGACTTATGAACAAAAAAGGACCAAATAGCCTGTGGACAAAGAAGGAATATGTTACTTATGAAAACATTTCCCATTCAAACATGCACCTGTTCCTCTGGGGTCCCATACAGCTGGCTGTACAGAGACAGGACCTCTCTGGTGAGGAGCTCCAACTCCTCAGTGGAGAAGGCAGGTGCCCTGTCACCTGCTTTGCCTGGTATCCTGGCTCCCAGAGGTAGGGAACAGCAACAAAAACAAGGAGGTATTGTTGGCTGCAGTGTTAGGAGGGAAGTGATTTTTTTTTCAATAATATACCTCCAAGTACTTGGCGTTCGCAATCCGAGATGGAGACGGACACAGCTATGTGCTTTTGTGCATCGCTGTCACACACGTTAGCCTATGGCAGTGTCCGTTGTAGAGTGATCCACCTACTATGCGGCCAACCTTTGCCGACGGCTGTTGGATGGCTAATGTCCTGATGGCAAGGTCAGGCACCCGCCATTTTAGGATGTGTAGCCGCGTATTTTTCAGTTGTTGTGCGTCACCAGAACTCAAAAGGGTGGCTACTTTGTATGCATATCTCAGATACGTATTACACTGTTTTTAGCAAGATATGACACAGAAAACAGTGAACCATTACTGTGTTTGACATCAATAGTGCTACGGTGTATGTAATACTTCAGTTCACTATAATTTGGATTAAAAAATAATGTGAAAATAATAGTTTTCAAATGTGACATTCAAACATTATTTGTCAAAAAAAATGTCAGATGTAAGAAAATATTGATTTGCAGTAGAACAAGTGTTTTTCATTATCATGGTAACATATGACACAATAAGATCACTAATCTAACCTAGGCATGAGGTGTGTTGATAATAAAATTCTTGTGTGACTTTTTTTTTACTGATAGTTTGTTTTCCTTACATGCAGACATTTGAACCCAGGGATGGGTAGAAGAAGGCATCCTTAAGTCTTCAGACCAATTCCAGACCTGTCCACCATGGAAGAAAGGGACATAATCAAAAGGTTCAGATTAAATAGGCAAACTATACTGGATTTATGTTAGCAGCTGGAGCTTGATCTCATGCTTTACAATAGGAACACAACAGCAATAACACCAATAGTGAAACTCATGGCAGTTCTGCATTTCGTGGCCACTGGCTCTTTTCAAAACACTGTGGCAGTATCTTGAGGCATGTCACAGCTAACTTTCAGTGGTGTGCTACAAAAAGTCCTTGCTTCAATGATGAGACACATCAACAGCTTTATCCAGTTTTCAAGAACTCAGGATTTAGCCAATGTGAAGGGATAATTTTATGATTCGGGTGGCCTACGACATGTGATTGGAGCAATTGATGGAACATATATTACCTTGGTGCCACCACACACCAGGGAACAGGTTTATCGCAATCGGAAAAACTTCCATTCCATCAATGTGCAAGTTGTCTGCTTACCGGACTTATAAAGCTTGAGTATTTGTGCCCACTTTCCTGGTTCAACACACGATTACTTTGTACTATGGAACAACACCATACCCCTTCAGTTGTCACAACTTGGACCTGAGAGGGTCTGGCTTGTTGGTAAGTACAGTATAACTGGAGGATCATTTGGATTAATCCTAGTTCATGAATGTACAGTGACCTGATATGATTTTAATCTGTCAATTTATTGCTTCCATGTAGGAGACTTAGACCCTCATTAGAACATTGGTGGTAACATTGGTGGTACCGCCGCAGCAACGGCTGGCAAAAGACCATTGCGGCGGCTACCAGCCGTCTGCCAAATTATGACCACAGCCGGATTTCTGCCAGAAGGATGGTGGAAATCCGGCTGTGGCCATGCCGGCTGATGGTGGTAAGGTGGCGCTGCTGCTAGCAGCAGCGCCACGCCAGTAGACCGCCGCCCGCTGTATTCTGAGAATTAATACAGCCTGGCGCTGTTCTGCTGGCGGACACTGCTGCTGGCATCAGCGCCCTGTCCCGTCTCCTGCCGGGGGACCCCTGGACACAGGTAAGTGAGTGCTCCGACAGGGGAAGAGGATGCTGTGTGTGTGTGTGGGGATGTGTGTGTATGTCTGTGCATGCATGTATGTGGGTGTGTGCATGTTTGGGGGTGTGTGCATGTTTGGGGGTGTGATGCGAGTAGGTTGAGTAGTATGGATGCGTGTCTGCGTGTGTTGATGTGTGTGTGAATGGATGTATGCATGCATGGATGAATGTGGGAATAGGTGTGTGTTTGCGTGTGCATGTGTGAAGGGAAGGGCGTGTATGAAGGGGGTCTGGAGAGGACGGGGTTGGGTAGGAACCTGTGGAGGGGGAGTGGGTGGAGGAGAGCCCTATCAGTGACAGGGAAAGGATTCCCTGTCACTGATAGTTCCTACCGCCATGGTTTTGGTAGCGGTAAGGAAGCCACGAAAACCATGGCAATAGGCGGGTTCATTATCCTGCAGACAGGCAAATGACGGCTGCCATGCTGGAGATTGATGTCTCCAGCCTGATGGCCGTTACCACGTGGCGGTCGGCGCCAATGTAATAATATGGAGGAAAGTACCGCCAGCCTGTTGGCAGTACTTTCCTCCATCTTACTGTCAACCGCTGGGGTTATAATGACCCCCTTAGTCTTTCCTAACTGACCCCGGTTGTTGGCACCGCTGAGGAATCCAACAATGCCAGGGGAAGTTTGCTTGAATGAGGCTCATAGAAAAACACGGAGGCCAGTGAAGTGGAATTTGGGGCTCCTGAAGGCCAGAATCAGGTGTCTGGACAAGACTGGTGGAGCCCTCTTCTACTCACCCGTTAAGGTATGCCAAATCATGGTTGTCTGCTGCATGCCGTACAACAGTCCCCTCCAACAGAACATCCCAATCATCGCAGAGGATGGAGCCTGTTACAGAGCCACTGGGGGAGGATGTCGAAAGTCCCAATGAAGATGACAGTCGTGAAGAAGAGGGAATTCACCTACATCAAGATGTCATTGACCACTACTTCACCTGAGTGTAAGTGTACCCTTGCATATTGTGACAGCCAAGGTCAGAACAACTTGTGACATAGGGAAACTATCAGTCTACAATGGTAATGTGGTAAGAATGCTCAGTCCAGCAAAGTCCAAAAATGTTTGTGGATCATAGTTTCCCTACATTGACTATTGTATTTGTTAACATAGATTAATGTTGCTGTGCTAATTATATGTGTCCTCTTAACTTATCTTTTAATTCAAATTGTATATGAGAAATCATTAATGTTCCCTCATTATTCTGTTTCAGGGTCCTTAACCATGTCATCTTCATTTGGACATTTCAAACTTGTGACATTTGCAGTGAAATATTGTTGTTGGAATGGGAACATGGGTTGATCCTGGGGCAGACACCAACTTGGGATGGACAGATCTTGTTCAGAGACAACTTGCACTGTGATTGAGATTGCATCAGACCTGTTTTCTGTGGGATGTTGCCATAAAGGCAGTATGTGCTGCTTAACTTGCTCTAACCACAAGTGTATGTCAAGCCATCGCATACTGGTCTTCCTTCACATTGACTAAATCTTCAATTTGTTGTCAGTGTAGGAAACTGTTGATGTGTCTCCCTCATAGTTGAAAAAACGTTTTTTAGTACTCCAATGAATGCTGGTTGTGACATTGCACCAGATACTTTCACACTGTCCTGTAATGGTCATGTGGCCTTCAAGTATGTTCCTGCCATGATGTAGACTATTGGTGTTACTGATGTAGGATTCCTATTGTGAGGGCAAGATGTCTGGCTCCAGCTGAGGCCATACATCAATAATAGTTTGCCTATTTAATTTGATTTCATGTAATATTCCCTTTCTTTCATGGTGACAATGTTCTGGATGGCAACTTCTAAATGACACAGACTGTTTGGCTTCTGCATGATTTGTGAAATGCATATTTGATTGTGTCACAAATGTGTTCCCTAGAAATGTATGACACCATAACATTCATATTTCATTGTTTCTTTATCCATCTTTTTTGACATGGGAAACACATTACCTCGTTGGTATCTCTTATTTGTTTTAGTATCATATTGTTTGACAGATTTAAAAAATGATGGTGTATAGAAGGCATAGGTAAGGAATTACCACAATAAACACAACACCAGTCTTTCACTTTGTTTTATGTGCATTTATTTTGTACAAAAAGATGAGTGCAATAGCTGTGAAACCAGAATGAAAAAGAACAAGAAAAAAAGTCCATCATGGTGAATGAAACTATGGGGGTCATTACGACCCTGGCGGCCGGCGGTATGTTGGCGGTAATACCGCCAACAGGCTGGCGGTGTTCCGCCAGCAATTATGACCGTGGCGGAAAAGCCACGGCCATACTGCCGGCCCCTCCACTTTGCCGCCAGGATTCCGCCTGGCGGTCATAATCCCCAGGGCAGCGGTGCATGCACCGCTGCCCTGGGGATTATGAGTCCCCGACCGCCGGCCTGTCCATGGCGGTACATACCGCCATGGAAAGGCTGGCGGTAAGGGGACTTGGGGTGCCCCTGGGGGCCCCTGCACTGCCCATGCGCTTGGTATGGGCAGTGCAGGGGCCCCCAGGCATAGCCCCGTCGCGCATTTCACTGCCCGAATTTCGGGCAGTGAAATGCGCGACGGGTGCTACTGCACCCGCTGCACATCAGCATTGCCGCCGGCTCTATTACGAGCCGGCTGCAATGTTGATGTGACATTTCCGCTGGACCAGCGGACGGTAACACTGTTACCATCCGCTGGCCCAGCGGACATGTCATAATAAGGAGACAGAAATACCGCCGGCAATGGCGGTATTCTGTCTCCCGCGGCCTCAGCGGTCTTTTGAAAAGACCGCAAGGTCGTAATGACCACCTATATTTGTTGAGCACAAGTTGTTTGGAGTCCAATGTACAAAATGCATCTCTCCTCAGAAAAGAAAAATAGTCTACAGAGTGGATGGCAGACACACACAAATTAGGTTTGTCGTCTGTTGGAGGTGGTGGTGGAGGTTTTGCCATGCTCTCCTGGTGGTCCAGATGAATGTCCTCTCCTGGGGTGAGAGGGAGAACAGGTGCAGGGACTGGGGTGGGTTTCCTCCTGTGGCAGGGTCTTCCTGTCTGTGGCTACAGAAGGTGTATTGTATCCTGATGTAGAAGGACCACAGATTAGGGTAGATGGTACGGGAAAGCCCTGCACATACAGTATAATGGTAAATGTCAAACATCACCCCAATCAAGGAGCACAAATTTGAGTTGTGATTCAGTAGCTCTTGAATATGCTCCCTCTGCACCTGCTTAAGGTCCCAGATCTCTGTTAGGTCCAGAACCATCACGTCTTGGGACTGTTGTATTGCTCCCAAGTCTCAGTCAATGGTGGTCTGGGTGACAATGATGCCAGTGGCCTCACCTTTTTTCTGGCCCACTGATTTCCTTCCACGATGCCTACCCCTGCCACCATGTGGCCCCAGTGGGTCTTGGCACAGCTGGAGGTGGTGGTTGCTCAACAGTAGCTAGGACTGTGGGGGCACAAGATGGGAGCTTAGATCCTCTGGACACAGAAATGCATAGTTGTAGCAGCTGGGTTGGGAGGTGTAGGTGTGGGCCATGTGAGACTCACTGGGGTTGTCTGCCCAGACAGCCCACATAGACCAGGTGCCCCCTCATCATTCAGACATGCAGAAGTGGTGTCCTCACTGAAGGCTTGATCCTGGCCTGGAGTAGAGGTGGAGTAGAGGTGTCTTCAGTTGCAGAAGGTGGTCCTCTGGGTGTTTGTCCTAGTATGAATTACAAAATAAATAAAAAACATTAAAGGTCTGCATTGTACCTCAAGTATGTCTTCAGCTCCAGATGACACAACCTGAAAAAATAAAAATAATGACTAATGGGATGTTGAGGCCTTTGTGTAATGTTTCACTTTTTACTGATGCAGGTTAATGTACACATAGGCACCTTTCAGTAACAATGATGGAGCGATGTCCTGAAATGTAAAATGTAGAATAGACAGTGTACATTACATGTACCACACATGCAACTGAACACAGTAGCGAGGATATTTGAGAGCTGTGTCATTTCAAGGCCTAGCAGCCTCAAAAACAAACTATGGTACAACTCGTGGTATTTAATGGAATTAGTCATCATATGAACACTGCAAAGTAATTTGTGTATCAATACTACTTTTAATTAGCATGCCACAGGAACATGGTTGGAAACCTTTGAATCCATAAACTATGATATATGCAAGCAAGTAGATCAATTTCATGTAGTGACAAGAAAGTGACAACAGACCTGATCAACACAGCAGACACCATTTCAATACACACCTTGAAATGGTGAATGCCAACTACATAAAGGTTTGACTTTTGGCCATAGGTAGAAGGAAAAGGAGGTTGAGCTACAGCACATTGCACTATTGTTTTGCAGAGACAAAAGCAGGGCATCATGGTAGTTGTATTCTATTGTAAACACTATTGACAATACTTGTGAAAAAGTGAGTAACTCATGCCTATATAAATTCATACAGTGCCAATTAAACACACATTTGCGATATGTACACACGTGTATAACGTGAATAGGTTAAGATACCACTTAGAAGCACTATACCTTCATGTGCAGATTGATAGCATGCAGAGCCTGTTTATGAAGTAAAACAACCTACATTGAGATACAGCAAAGGACAAGGCAAATACAAGAGGTGATTCCTGAAGGACAACACACGATCTGACTATACATATTGGTTATGGTAAATAGATTGTAACAAATATGATGCTAATAATTTGGAATGCACAAGGCATTTTGGGGACTCTAGTTTAAATATATATGTTCTAAAATGTGTCTAGAAACATTCTGAACAGCTGACTCCATTTGTGATTGGTGAGACAGACACAGGTGTAACTTACCAGTCTCCACTCCACCAGGGGTCCCAGTCAACTCTTCAGGATGTAGGATCTGCAAGACCTTCTCCTCCCAGGGAAAGAGTTGTAATGGGAGGGCTGGAAGAGCCACCACCAGTCCTCTGCGCCTCCAGGCAAGTCTTGGAGGCCAGGAAACACAGTCTCCCCCGCAGGTAGTTCCACCTCTTCCTAGTTTCCTCCTGTGTGCGCAGATTGCTAGCTACAGCATTCACTCTGTTGACTATTCTGTCCCACATTTGCCTTTTCTGAGACATGGTAGTATTTTGTACTTGTGCTCCAAACAATTGTGGGCCTACTTTAATAATGTCTTCCACCATGGCTGACAATTTTCCCTCTGTGAAACATGGATGTTTCCTCCCTGCCATAGTGAAAAAGTGAAAAATAATCTACATCCCCCAAAATTTAAGGAAAATCAAAAAAGTTAAAGTAAAAAAAAAAATAGAGGGAGATGAAAATATTTAAAAAAAACTGCCTATTGTGTGGCAATTTCTGCTGATAAATAGTCTGCTGCAGTAGAATGGCAAAGTATCATGGTCTGAAATGGGGTGTTTTTATAGCGTTTTGCAGGTGTTTGCAGTTGTCTAGTATAAATTAGGTGTGGGCTGCTAGCATCCAACCAATAACCACAGCCATGATACAATGCAAAACGCTTTCCGCAGCAGACTCCCGTGATTATGGGTCCACCGTTGATACAGCACCAGCACAACTGTGTTATCTAAATATGGCTGCTGGAATCCTGTGGCCATGACAGCATGCTATTTGGCAACATCGGAGTCCACCATGTCAGCTGTGCAATACAGCTGTTGTGATGAAGTGCCATCGATTGAAATACGGCGGGCGAAACACCATCAGTTTGACGCAGTACTTGGGGCTGCTGTAGCGGCGGATTGGGGGGATTACTGTCAAGATCTAAATCAAGCTCTTAGGTTGTTCCAACGCTAGTAGCTTGAGAGCCTATGATGAGCATAGTTGGGGTCTTGATGAAGGAAGACTTAAAGACCAGGCTCAGGAATGTGAAAGCAATCCTCTGAGAAACGGGGTGTCACTGTAGGTTCTCAAGGGCTTTGGAAGCAGATTTGAGAGGCAGGCCACATTCTGTAGCGGTTGGAGATGCTGGAGAGGTAAGAAAAAGAAGTTGCAGTAGTTGAGATGACTAAGGATAATGGGTTACACATTCTTTGGGTCAACATTATTAATTATAATATTACACCAACGTTCATTTTGAATCTCGTCTGCACAGCAGATTCTTTCTTAAATTCACTTCTTTTCTGAACCATCATAGCAGTTATTTTGCACCTCAGTGGAGTCCTTCACTTTCACGATTCAGATGATTTGGGTTCCTTTCTGACTTTGAACCACGGTCCAAATTTGTGTTACAAAGCTCCTTGTGCTGTGCTCATCCCTAGACTTGTAGTATTTTACTTGAATTAGAACATGATTGATATCAGTTTAAGAGCACCCTTTTTCACCAGCTGCACCTTTTGATGCCACTGGCCATTTTTCTGTGTTCCCAATGTCTTTGGTTGAGAAGATGTTACTCAGCCTGAACGCTTAGAAAGCTGGTTAAAAATGTATCAGAAAGGGAGTGTGCACTAGCAAGATGGCTGAGGTGCTCCAAGACCCCCAATCTATATCCTGTCTCCTTGTTGCTGATGCTGCACTACAAATAACCAATGCTGCCTTCAAACAACAAAGAGATGCCAGCGGAATACAAACCAGCCATAAAACAATGCCAAAGCACAACGAGGCCTTGAGAGAGTGGGTGTACTATCCTTAAGGCCTGGCATGATTCTGTGAAGCAGTGGCAGATGGACAGCCCTCGCCGTTGCTAGATCCAGAAGAGTAGTAAATTACCTTCTAATCGGAGGGGCTGGACCTAGGTAACGGGGCCCTGGAAGGAGAGAGCTGTCGACCACCCCTAGGTTTCAATTGCAGGTTTGTCCATTGATGTTATGAGGCCATGCAAACCCAATTGCCCCTCAGTGTCGGAACGCATGGTAGGCCTTGTGAACTTGTTCTTTGACGCCAGGGAACCCACTTGAGATTAGAATACGTGGGCTGAGAGGAGGGGTGCCATGCTCCATGATGCAGCTTGCGTATTGGGACTTGGGCACTGCATCCATGTGCTGGGCCCTTAGAAAGCCTGGCCAATAAATAATTGAAGTATAGAGTGCTGTCACTGTAAAAGATACTCATTAGATTACCACATGTAGAGTGCTGTCACTGTAAAAGAAACACATAAGAATACAATAGTTGCACCTCTTCTACCCCGGATTAGATCTAAAATATAGCGAGGCAGGTGGTGCTCATATGTACAATGCCCCTTCCCCCAAAATTATTAGGATTATTACATTGGTGGACCCTTGTTCACGATTCAGGGGGGCTGCCCTTAAAAATCTGCAATGGGATGTTGTTGACTTGAGGCGACACCTAGTAACTACTGGCAGCCAGATACAATAAACAACTTGCATAGAACCAACACAATCCTATTTGATCAGCACGGGGAACATAAAACTACTAAACCTGTCAAAGGTAACTAGATTACTCAATACACAATTCCTCAAACAATGCCTCAAAAAAGCATGCACCAAACAAGTAATTTGGCCCTCATTTAATCTGAATGATCAAAGTATTGAGCCCAACTGACTGATATACTTCTAGTCATCACAAATCATGGTGGGGGGGACACTGGAAACCAAAATAGATGCAGTGAAAATTGGTGTTAATCTGTTGTGTACTGATTTAGGAAAAATAGCAGAGTCCATACAACTAAAGATAATGTCAGAAGACTGAAACTCGAAGGGAATACCTTAAGGGAAAAAATATCCAAATTGACTGCGCTAACTAACACCTTGGAGAAAAAAGTGCTGAAGGCCCCTCAATCTGAAACGACTTGAACATTTTGGGCTTTCGCAAAAGGTCAGAAGGAATGTGTACAGAACTATTCCTTGTACAATGGATCATACAGATATTCAAACCCCAAGGCCTATCATACTTGTTCTCAGTGGAGAGAGTGCACAGAGCAATGGCCTCCAAACCTCCCTCCACAGAGTGTCCTGGAGGCTTTCATATCCAGATTCCAAAACTATAGAGCCAGAGATTTCATTCTGCATTCAGCATAATAGAGAAGTACCCTCCAATTTGAAAAACAAACAATTGTTATTTTTCCTGACTATGGGCCTCATTATGACCCTGGCGGTAGAGAACCGCCAGGGCCAACGGGGCGGGAGCACCGCCGACAGGCCGGCGGTGCTCCCTTGGGCATTCTGTCCGCGGCGCTTTGGCCGCGGTCAGAAAGGGAAAACCGGCGGTCTCCCGCCGGTTTTCCACTGCCCCTAAGAATCCCCTCGGCGGCGCAGCGAGCCGCCAGGAACAGGATGGCGGTAAGGATTGTCGTGGGGCCCCTGGGGGCCCCTGCAGTGCCCATGCCAATGGCATGGGCACTGCAGGGGCCCCCGTAAGAGGGCCCGCTAGTATTTCACTGTCTGCTTAGCAGACAGTGAAATACGCGACGGGTGCAGTAGCACCCGTCGCACCTTCCCACTCCGCCGGCTCGATTACGAGCCGGCATCCTCGTGGGAAGGGAGTTTTTCCCTGGGCTGGCGGGCGGTCTTTTGGAGACCGCCCGCCAGCCCAGGGAAAAACTCATAATACCCTCCGCGGTCTTCTGACCGCGGAGCGGTATTATGGAGGGCGGCATCCTGGCGGGCGGCCTCCGCCGCCCGCCAGGGTCATAATGAGGCCCTATATGAGGAAAGTGCAAGCACAAAGGAAAACATTTAACGAGGCGAAACAAAATGAAAAGCTTAAATTTGAAATTCATATTATTACATCCAGCTCACCTATGAGTAATTGCAAACAGAAAGAGCAATCTCTTTGACACCCCAGAAGAAGTGTGGGGTTGGCTAGAAATGTAGGACGAAGCACCTTCAAGGAGAGTAGATACTCAGCTCTGCAGCTTGGGCAGGGATGGATCCACGACTTCTGGGAGATTAAGAGCCAAATAACTGCAAGAACTGAAAGGTCTAAACTTCACTGACAAACTCAACAGATACTTTTTCAAGAAGATAGATGAAAATTCAGACATTGGTGTGGATTTATACAACCCAGCTGCAACTTCTGGGCCTGGAGGTGATGGCATGGAGCTACCTATGAAGGAGCAGCCCTGGTCCTTAAAAAATATGGAACACTGAAAAATGGAGCTAACCATTAAAACACAACTATTGTAACAATGCTATAATGGACTACAAAAGAACCAGTACCCAACTGTAAAAGCTGGGACCTGAAAGAGTCGATTAAGAAGCAGAATGTGAATAATATGGAGGAAGGAATAGAGCATAGTCAATCTTCCAACTACAAACCATCCATATACCCCTTGGGCGAATGAGACTCCCTTTTAGGGCAGCTGGCGGTTGTTGATCAGTGAGGTAGCACTCCATCTTTGGGGTGGGTATCTAGGCTTGTCACCGTCTACCAGCCAAGTAAAGATATAGATAACTGATTTAACCTTTAGATTACTTTGTTGTTTTGATTTATTTTCACTAAGTTGATGTTATTGGGGTTTTTCAGGGAAAGGGGAGGAAGGGTATGAACTGATCCGTACTGCATTACAGGGGGGACTTTGCCAACCACTGGATGGGCACTTTTCTGGTAGTTGGGGTGATTTATATGAGACCCTTCCATTGAGTGGGTCGAAAAGTTGTTTAGTTGTTGAGAATAAAATGGTAAGCAATAATTTTAGAAGAACTAATAAATCCAGCGTACATGGCTATAACATCACGAAATATCAACTTGCAGTGCTTATTATTAAAGATTACCTAAATTAGTAGCAACAGTTCAATCACGTCAGTGCAAAGGAAACTGCTCTCCTAGAACGTTTGGTGACTAAAGCAATACCCTAAACGATATGCAATACAAGCATATCTAATTAGGCAGAAAATACAAATTGTTATATTACAAGAAACACACCTATTGCAACTGGAATTTGAGAAAATATGGAAAAAATATATAGGGAGCATATCTTTGCAGCACATTATACCACATATTCCAGGGTGTACTTGCATGGATTCCATTTCAGAAACAGGAATGATTGGTAGGCCCTCGAGGGAGATATGTCCTTGTTGGGCGCCTCCAAGATTGTATGGAAACTTGCTTCCTGAACATCTAAGCACCCAATGTAGATAATATATTTTTGTTGGTAAATAATGCAAATTACGTCTCCATACTTAAACACTAGGTTTATCTGGGCAGGCACCTGAAGTGTGTTCGTAATGGACACATTGATAGATAACCTCCCCAACAACCCCTCCCCCAACCCTGATTGAAAAGGAATGGTATCGGTAATGGCTCAAGTTGATTTGATAGATATTTGGAGATTTCAGCACCTGCCTGAAAAAGCATATTCTTACTACTACCACACCTATCACGCTTACAGAGGACGAGACTACGTCCTTACAAAAATATATACCCTATAGGTGATGGTATGATAGCCTATTGAACAGGTTTGCTCTCAGATCACTCACTCTTAATATTTACACTAAAACAGATACAGACCCTTTCCAAAATACCAATGCGGGGACTTAAACTTGAAGCTCTGACTGACCCACCCTTTGTCTCGTATTGTAGGGAATATACTGCTTATTTTTGTCAGCATAACTGGGAAACCATAGAGCAGAGCACTGGAATGGGGGACCTATAAAGTAGCTCTAAGTGCGGAGTGCATTTCACAGATGAGGGCGTAAAGATGTAAATGAATACACTTTCCTGGACACAAAGGTAGTGCCAGGCACCACCTACAAGCTCTCATGTTGAGAAAGTTCCTTTGAAGAGCACCATCAGTAGCCTAGCCATTGTAATTAATTTAATGTAATTACCATGGATGTAATTAAATTGGCCGGTCCCTGAATTCCTTGTTCATTGCATTGCTCAATGCCTGAAATAAGGAGTTCTTGTTTCACATGGCATTTTGCCAGTGTTTCTTCTTTATTTCAAATTGGAGTAGGTGAATGTGGAAACAATTATATTGCTCATGGTTTCACATCCACAAACTGTAGATTGAAAAATGGGAATTTCCCCTAACCAAAATCCCCTGCACATATGCAGTGATCACTGCATTGTGTTCCGAGGAGAGGACCTTCCTCGACTCTTTTCTGACGAAAGAACCTGGGACCAATCCTGATTGGCTGGAGCCTTTGAGTTTGGATGGTGCTGTAACTCTCATTGGCAGTGGGTCTATCCCAACTGCCGGAACCAGCTGAATTTGAACATTTTAGCTGCAGCCTATCTCCAACTTTTTCAACAACTTTTGAACTTACACCTGCATAAACCCTGATGTGGAAGTCACTGCTGCACATTTCATCATGACTACAAAAAGGCCTGAACTCCCTGGTGGAAGCTCTATTGCCCTAACCTGAAATGCTGCCCTACCCTACTCCTTCCGCTCTACTCTGCTGCTGCCACCCTACCATATTGCTGGTGATGCCATTGTTGATATGGAAGTCCCCTATCACCTAAGGGGTCCTGAGATGCGAAGACAGTATATTGAAGGATGGCTGCCCAAGAAACAGTTACCACACTTACAGGTGCGTTGAGTGGTAAATGTGCAATGCGAGCATGTTCCTTCACTATGCCACTTTGTATTGCTTTCTTTGTTCCTCATTGACCCTGCTGCTGCAGTGGTGAAGCACCAGATTGGCCTTCCAGCTAACTGACTTTTAAGTGGCATTTGTGACTTGAAATGAAGGCTTTTGTGTATTTGGGCTTGTCATCTTTTCTGTGTCCCAGACACGGTCAAACACCAGAGGTCAAGGATTGCCTCCCTGAGAAACCACTGACACTGAGCCTCTAGAGCCCTTAGCTAACAAAATATCCCTATTTTGGTTGATTGACTCCACTAACTCTAAATCTAGGAGGTAGGCTTACATTCTTGTAGTGATTAAACCTACTCTTTGAACTTCAAAGCACTGTCCTCTTGCTTTGAGATCAACTTGCAGGTACACTTTTAATTGTTTGGCTTGTTTTTTCTTTGCTCCTACTTTTCTTTAGGCATTACGATTGCATACAGAACTGAGATGATAATCCAGGTGGAGCCCTGACCAATACTGACTCAAGTTTTTGGAAGCAGAGAAAGTGAAACATGGAAGTCTGGATGTATGGTGTGACCAAGAACTTGGTGGATTGGGTGAATGGGAACCAGGTGGCTACTTTTGATAAACAGTGTAAGCTACTGTTAGCTGGGAACCGAGGCTTACTTTACTAATTTGTGTCAGTAGATTGTTGCCTTGCAGGGTCCAGATGCTAAGCTAAAGGCTCTGGCGGCAGACGTCTGGTTTGCCAACAAGGTGCAAACAGGGTGAACCAAAATAAATAATATGGTGTGCGGCCACATAAGTTGGAGGACTCTTCCAAACAGCCAGCCCACTCTTTGTATAGTCTTCATGAATATTAGGGCTATAAGGCTGGGAAGAAACCAACCTGGGACTCCAAAGCAGTTCCCGGCCAAGTAGGGCAAGAACAATGACAGCTGCTGCAATGTAGCAACAAGACCCATGTGAGTGGTAGATCTAAATGTGCTGAAAAGACTATGCCCATCCTCACCACGAACATGCCCGTTGATGTAGACCTGGAATTAAATGGGTGTGTCCACAAAGCTAATCCTAGTTTCCAAGCAGGTATGGGCAGAAGATATGCAAACCTTTCATAAAT
The DNA here is from genome assembly GCF_031143425.1 of Pleurodeles waltl. NCBI lineage: Eukaryota > Metazoa > Chordata > Amphibia > Caudata > Salamandridae > Pleurodeles > Pleurodeles waltl. The sequence continues at coordinate 906,908,817 of NC_090443.1, forward strand.
GCCGAAACATTCACTACTTTTACAGAGTGTATTCATTAATGGCAAGTGGGTGACTGCCTACTGGGACTCCTGTAACAGCCTCATAATGGTACGTTGCTCCTAATAAGATTTTGTATGGATAATATAGTATCACACTGTCTATGCAAGAAGTGCTGCACAGTTTAGGCCTCATCTACGAGAATGGTTGCATATCCTTCCTCCAACACCCAGACACCTCCGCTCCACAAACCTCCTTCTTGCATACATCCCACTCATACACAGAACAAGATCATGAGGACAGGGGTTCTCTTACATCTCTCTTAAAGCATGGAATGGCCTCCCACTTCACATCAGAACCTCTTCTCTCTTCTTGCATTCCACAAGAAGCTGAAGACCTGTTTTTTCAATAAATCCACCCTACCAGAGCAGGGCTAGGCACACACCTGCTTAGTGCCATGATAGCCTTGTGGGTGATAATGTGCTTTACAAATACACACAACATAACATATTACATAACATATAACATAGTGTATAGCATAACACCTAGACACTGTTTACCATTGCACTGTTTTTATTCTCTTACCATGTTAAGGGCCTCATTACGACCCAGGCGGCCGGCGGTAAGCTGGTGGTAACACTGCCAACAGGCTGCCGGTGTTACTTCAGCTATTATGACCGTGGCGCAATAGCCACGGCCATACCGCCGGCCCCTCCACTATACCGCCAGGCTTTCGCCACAGCGGTAAACACCGCCATGGAAAGGCTGGCGGTAAGGGGGACTTGGGGTGCCCCTGGGGGCCCCTGCACTGCCCATGCAACTGGCATGGGCAGTGCAGGGGCCCCCAGGCATAGCCCATTGCGCATTTCACTGTCCGAATAACACTGTTACCGTCCGCTGACCCAGCGGAAGTCACAATAGGGAGCCAGACATACCGCTGGCACTGGCGGTATTCGGGTCTCCCGCAGCCTCGGCGGTCTTTCTGAAAGACCGCTGAGGTTGTAATGAGGGCCTACATTTTTTTTTTTTTTGCCTTCTTATTTAGAGTTCATTTGAATTTTTGATTGCCAAAGTTAACAACTCCCTCTGTCTCTGACTTCATGAAATATTGATATTGAATACTTTTTAATATTACTCTATCTGGCCCATGATTGAGCCACATTATTTTCTATATGTGAATGAGGGTGGTATGTAAGAGGGCCAAAGACCTTCTAGCCAGACTTAAAATAGCTATTAGTAACTGCAAGCATACCCTGTTTTGTATGATTGAATGTAAGAAAATTATCATTTTTAACTGGAAGAAGAACTAGTGTTTTAAAACAAGATAATGGTTGAGTATGAATGTTACACTTGCTTACATTTTTAAAATGTCAAGCTACAGAACAGGTGTCTGCAACCAGTGGATTGCGAACCACCAGTAGCTCCCAGACACCTTCAGAGTAGCTCACAGCCTTGAGTCCATTTTTAAATAAGCAAAAGTTCAAATTTTTCTTTTAACCCTTTCGTTGCTAGGCCTATTCCCCATCCCCAGTGCTAAGCCTTTTTTGGCTGTTTGTGGTAGTTTGTGCTTAGGCTTCCATAACTGTTGTCCACATAAGCTAGCCACACCAAATTTCTGTCCTTTTTTCCCAACATCATGGGCATTCTAAAGGTACCCCAGGTTTGTGGATTCCCCTGGAGAGGACAGAGAAATCAGCCAAAATATAGCTACATTTTGGTTTGGGGTATATTGGAAAAAAGTGCTGCAGGAGAAAGTGCCTGTTTTTTTCCCTCAAATAGTATCAACGAAAGGTTTGTGTTGCTAACACTACCATCTTCCCAGCTATCGGCAACAGTCAGACTTGATTCAGAAAACCTTTTTTTTTTTTTACCACAATTTAGGCATTTTACTGGGAGATAGAATTTTTTTTCTATTTTCTGTGCTTTCAGCATCCTTCCAGTTTGTGGTGGAAACTGGTTTGAAACCCATGCTGGATCCCAGAAAGCTAAACATTTGTAAAAACTAGACAACATTTTGAATCTAGCAATAGGTCATTTGTGTAGATCCTTTAAAGTTTTCCCCAAAAAAACTAAGGACCTCATTATGAGTGTGGCGGTCTTAAGACCGCCACACTTTTGGTGGCGGTCTTACCGCCGTGGGCCCAGCTGTAAAAAGACTGCAGTATTATGACCGGCGGTTTGGCCAAAGCCACAACACCGCCAGTACCACCAAGGAGGTCGGACCGCCGGGTCAAAGGTGAGCACCTCCAGCCCGGCGGCAGCTGTAAGACTGCTGGTGGTATTATGAGTCGGCACACCGCCAGACGACTGACATGAAAACCCTGGTGGTAACGCACCCGGTGACAGGAATCCCCATTCCTGTTGCCAACACATGCACCCCCACACGTCCACACACATTCAAAACCCCTGACTGCACACATCCATGCAAACACCCTCACCCTCTCTCACACAGATATACATACACCCCCACCCCTCTTCGCATTCATGCACACCCCCACCATTCTCACAAACATTCACACACTCCCCCCTCATCCGCACACTTGCAAACAGCCCCACTCATTTGAGACTTGCACACATGCACCCCCACTCACTCGCAGACTTGCACGCATGCACTCACATGCATTCCAATACACACACCTGCTCACTCGAATCCCAACACCCCCCACCTTCTGCATACATGCAGACACACCCCCCCAACCGCACATATACATCCAGACACCCCCATTGGCACACATAAATGCACTCAGACAGATACCCCCACCCTTCTGCAAACAAACAAACAAACAAACACAACTTTGCACGACTTCACCCCCCTCCTCTTCCATTTGGGGACACACATAACCTCCACGCACACATACACACATGCACTCACGCACACCCATACTGCTACACATACACACACATGCACACAACACCCCATTTCCCTCCCCCCCTCTTTCAGACACCTAGAGGAATTCAGGATGGGGTGACTTGCATGGCTCTCACTAGGTTGTGTTACCCAGAATCCTTTGCAAACCTCAAAATTTGACTAATAAACACACTTTCCTCACATTTCTTTGATGGAACGGTCTGGAATTTTTTGGGAGCCACAAACTTCCTTCTAAGAAGCATTTCCTGAAGTCTTTTTATAAAAATAGCACCTCACTTGTGTGGGTAGGTTTACTGCCCGTGACAGGAAATGGCTCAAAATGCACAGTGGACATATCACATTTTTCCTCAGAAAACTTACCTTTTTTTGTAATGTGCCTAGTCGTAGATTTTGGCCTTTAGCTCAACCAGAACTTCATTACACCCAGCATTCCCCCAAGTATTCTGATAAAAATAGTACCTCACTTGTGTGGGTAGGCTTACTGAGTGTGACAGGAAACTGCCCAAAACGCAACAGGGACACATCACATTTGTCCACTGAAAACGGACTCTTTTTTTTGCAGTGTGCCTAGATGTGGATTTTGGGCTCTAGCTCAGCAGGCACCTAAGGAAACCTAGCAAACCTTTTCATTTTTGAAAAATAGATACCTGGAGAAATCCAGGATAGTGTAACTTGTGTGGCTCTCACTAGGTTGTGTTAACCAGAGTCATTTACAACCCTTGAACTCTGACATAAAAACACATTTTCCTCACATTTTTGTTATGGAAAGTTCTGGAATCTCTGGGAAGCTGCAAAGAGTCACAACCCACCTGTACTCCCCTGGGTCTCTAGTTTACCAAATCTTTCCTGAAGATGGTCATTTGTTTGTAAGTTTATATACAAAACTATCTTCAAGGAATACTCTTCTCAAATATACTAGCCATCACTCTCGTAATTTGAGACATAATCTTCCATTTGGGCAGTTTTTACATATTAGACGTAACTGTACCAAAAAATATGATTATTTCAATCAAGCAAAATTATTGTGTTCTAAATTGGTCACTAAAGGGTATCCCTACTGATTGGTTAAAAGATCATTGAAAAGAGCATGGTATTATGACCGTGAAGCCCTATTACAAGTGAAGGAGAAACATGTTCAGTCTAAGATCATATGTGTGACGACCTTTGGTACAGAGTCTAGTATGATCAGGACTCAAACCTTTTGTGGTTGGAAAGTCTGGAGAGTTGGTAACCTCCTTCTGTCCCCTGGGTGTAAAGGGATTGGGGACTAGATGGGTCACCATTGAGTTTGTATAAAAACACTGAAACTTCTCTTTCTTGCTTTGCTATATTGATGAATATATGATCAGTGAATATATAAAAGAATCTTCATTTTTCTACACCATTAATAGCATTTAATATAGCATTTAATATAGCTGAAATATTTGTATGCAAAAGATTCCTCCATGAAAGCGGTGTGCTTTACAGTTTAGATTACCCAGTTATGTGGGGAATATTGGGTTACCCTGTTTATTTGTAACGATCTTTCAATCTAGCCACATCTTCCACAACTCCACCTCTAGAAAGACTTTCCTGCTCCACTACGGCAAGGCTGCCTATCACAGACTGCTGAAACTGAACAAAAGTCATCTTTGAATCTGGAGAACAATCCATGGGTACAACAAAAACATTGAAGGTTGCTAAATGAAACAAAGGGATAGTCAACTTCTTATACCAATTGTAAACCTCACAAACAGCAGTGTAAGGCTCCAACCTCGGATCTACTCTATCTACGCCACCCATGTGCTTATTATAGTTTAAAAATGCACAGAGATTTGCATACTTCAGCAACCTGACCCCAAACAGTCACAGGTGAAGTACTTTCATCATGAATGGTTTTTAGCATGTGGATATCTCTCCTGTCTGAAAATTTCACAGCTAGAAGTTCAGCACTATGCAAGGCACTACACTGTCCTCTTCGATGCTTTTTACATACAAGCTCTTTAGGGTAACCCTTATAGTTAGGGTGGATTGTGGCACAAGCAACAGTGTCGACTTTGAACATTTCCTTGAAAAATTGCACACCAGTGTAGAAATTATCTACGTATGAATGATGACCTTTGGTAAAAAGTCCTCTACCAAGTTCTCACACAATTTTCTCACTGACTCCAAACGTAGACGGACAACCAGCAAGGTCCATAAAACAATTCCTATCAGTGTACACCCTGAAAATTATAGACATATCCAGTACTACTCTCAAACAGCATATACATCTTAATTCCATAATGTGCCCTCTTGCTAGGAATGTACTGCATAAAAACCAAACGTCCCTCGAACAGGACCAAAGACTCACCCACAACTATTTCCCTGGAACATAAATCTTCGAATAGCGATCCACAAAATGATCAAGGACAGACCGAATCTTGAGGAGATAGTCACAATCTGGATGGTTTTGTGGCAATGCTGAAGCATTATCAACAAAATGCAGCATCTGAAGCAGAAGCAAATACCTATCACAACTCATGGTTGCAGGAAATATAGCTGTTGCCATCAAGGGACTAGTAGACCAATATGAAGACAGAGACGGCTTCCTTATCAAGCCCATCAAAAAAGTTACATTCAGGAACTTCTTCAACTCATCCAGATTTGTGGGAGCCCGGCGGCTAGCTCTAAAGTGGGGTTTGAGTCTGGCACTGTTCTCCCTCAAATACTGTTTAGCATACAAATTAGTCTGGTCAACAATCTCGTCCAAAAATACATGGTACATAAACAACTGAAAGAAATCTATAGGCAAAAAGTTTTCAATATTTACTCTACACCCTGCGACACCTATAAAAACAGGCAACACAGGCTGCACTTTGGTGTTAGCTCTCATTATACTAATGAGGCTGCTGGATTCCAACAGCAGCACCACCAGATTGTGGGGAACTGAGTCTAATCACACACTTTCTGACAACTGTCGACCTAACACTTCTGGCCAGCTAGTTCCCAAAAGTAAAGATGATTTGTAGAAGCTGTGCGCATGACATTCTGATTTCTCAGGGGAATCATAGTGGAACAGATCTCATCCTTTTCTTCCAGTTACATTTGCCTCACACACACACACCAAGAAGCAGGTTTTAGTTTAATGTATTTTATTGAATCAACTGCATCCTAGATAAGAAGGCATCTACTGCAATGATTAGGATAATGAAACATGATTATAGCAGAGCGATGATGAAAAAGTATTAGAAAAGCCCCATCATAGAGTCACAATGCTAAATATAAGAATTCCTACCTACACCGCTAAAGTACTATATTAGAGCACAGCTGTATTAACTCTAATCCGCCCATCAAGACCCCTGGGAAGACACCATCCCCCATACCTGAATTTGGTAATAGCGAAGAGGACTGTTGGTCTACTGAGAGTGTTCTCCCTTGTAGGCAGAAAAGACATCAGATCTCAGCTGACAGCTGCTATGAAGCAATAGCATGCAGTGGTCATTTCTGGCTGGAACTATCCTCTAATTTATAGGGGGCACAGAGATGTTATATAATAAAACAGCAGGTGTTCAAAGAAAATTACCCTAATGTAAGAACATGTCTGCTTCTGTGAAGTGGCAGAGAAAGTTATATTTTACTCTGTACCAACAACAATATCGCGTACAGCCTTGATCAAGCGCAGAGTGAAGATATTGTGCTAAGAAATTAAAATAATTCCTAGGTAGAGCGAACAATAGATAAAGAAATAAAAATATCACCGCAAGATGAGGCTTCTAGTAAAATAATAAAATGAATTCAAATGAATTACTACTAGTCTAAAGGGCACAAACTGCAGGCCTATAGCTAAAATAATGTGCCTATAAAATGATGCTAAAATAACCTTACAAAACCCTCCCCCTGTTGGTTCAAAGTGTAGAGGTCAGTGTGAATATACTATGTTAAAAACTAAACTAAAATATGTACATAAGTGTCTAAGTTGACAAACAAAACACACTGAAGCAGGACAAATAAAAACTGCCAATTTAGAATATAAAAATCATGTGAAAAAGCTGAACGTGAACAGTATATCAAAAGTCCGAGTCATTTTGAAAATCGCCAATTATATCCATGACAATTGAATCAAGGAAAGATCCCACTTCAGCAGGTGCTAATGTTAGCAAATCGGTGCCAAGGAAAACCAAAGAGCACTCATGTACCAAAGCCTAAGTTTCAGCCAAGGCGGCAGCCTTCTTTGTAGTGCAAGATGTTGAGGTACCAAGAGCCACTAGATCTACAAAGGACAGCTCGTAGGAGGTTTCCCATAGCAAACACACCTTCAAAGCGCATGTCTGGTAGTCAGCTCTCAGCAAGAATATCAACTGATCAGCATGCAGTGAAAGTAAGCACTGCGTGGAAAGGCACAGTTTTAGTGCACATTCAAAAAGGCAACAAAGACCAGTTGTACTCCAGTTCTTCAAGGAGTGGTTCTCCAAAATATTACATCATGCATTCACTACACAGTTGCGCTGGTGGAGGCACCATCAGTCCTCCTTGCTGCAATCGGCAGCCATTGCGAATAAAAAATAGCAACAGCAAAATGCCACCAGTTAAGGCCAACTAATCCCCAAAATATACCCAAAAATATTGAGTATAAAGCTGAAGGTATTATGCCAAATATACAGGAAAAGGTGCTAACAAACCGGAACCAACAGCATATTATGCCAAATATACAGGTAAAGGTGCTAACAAACCAGAACCAACAGCCTTAAAAAATGTACAATCCTAGCACTATCGGACATGTTAAATATTTGTCCCATGAGTTCACCGAAGTGTCTTGGAAAGTTAGTATTTAAAAAGGACTGTGTCTCTACCGATAACCTCAATACTTGGAGCGCATAGGCCTCACAGGCAGATGCCAGCGATACATGTTTCTGAAACAATAGAGCTTTTACTCTGCTTAGGTTGTCAAAAATAACATTAGAAGTAACAGTATGAGATCAAATGTCTGCTACTTTCATCTTTTGTGGGGGGGGGGTAAAGGACATTATCACAGTAAGTTACAATTTTGGAGACCGAAACTATGTAGGCAATTCCACCTCACATTCCACAACAACTCTCACTGTTTAGAAGCAACTTACATTTGAGAGCACCTGGAATGCTAGTCGAATCAAAGGGGCAGGAACTCTCTTCAGATAGCAGATCAAATTTGCTGCAGAAGCGATACAAGCTCTGTGCAAGGACAGCTGTTTACAAACTATGGAATGGCTCACAGAAATCTTGCATTTGCTACCACTAAGAAAAACCTCTTTCATGGCATTGAAACATTTGTACGAGAAGGGTAGCTCCCACACCTCATAAATGTAGCTATCTCCTAGCCTTTTTGTATCTGCTTACTGGAATGTGTTTCATGCAAGATGTGAAATGTAGTGTTGAAATATGAAGATTGATGACCCCATGAATTAACCATGCTGCAGATGGAATTTCCGCTGCATTAAAAAGCAACTTTTTTAACTTTTTGATGTTCAGCATAACATCTTAGCCATTATTTGTTGTTGTCAAGGAAAATAAATGTAGCAAACATGTATTTGGTCCTAACTAATAGTCGTGAAACGCAACCAATTTTCAATGTCTGTAGTGTCCAACCAAAACTGCAATATAGACCTTAGTTGACGATGTCCATGCTCTAAAGATGACATGTCACTTTAAATAATGCCAATTGCAGAAGAAATGATGTTGTTAAGAGTGTATATAGGGTCAGAAAAGGTGTTAATCCCATTGTCTACAATGGCTCTTTCTGTAAGTTCCCCTGATGTATTTGCCTTAACTGTGCAGCGACTTCTTGTTGTGAAGGTTTCCAACCTTTGTTGTAAAATGCATATAAGAAGCACTTTTTACACTGTCTTCTGGGGCATAACAAGAAATCTTGTAAGTCTGTGATATTTGACAGGAGACTGAAGAGTTCTTTTTCAGCATCTAGTGAGGAACTTTTTAACCATTGCTGGCATAATTGTCCTACACTGTATGTTGTCACAATACCAGAATGTTCTGATGACAAATAGCGAGGGTCTGGTATGTTCACTCTAAACCCCCTTTGGAGTTTACAAAATGCACATGACAACCTTTTGTGCCCACTGGCTACAATAACCACCCACCAGGGCTTGAAAGTGTGATGTTAAATGTTCCTTTCTGGTCCCACCCATCAAGCTGTTCTTCAGTTGCATTCATGTATTTTTTTCCATTTGTAAATCTTTGCAGGAGTGGGGATACAAGGCACATTCAAATCTTTAGTTTTTGCCAAGCCTAGACGACTTGTCTGCTGCACTGTGTCATTTAAAAATATCATTTGTAAAGGTATCAAGCATGCTCTAAATAAAGTTTCCCTTCCCTGCATTTGCCGCTTTTTAGTTCCCCAAACACTCTTGAGGTCAACGGACTTCATCCAATATTCGTAGCCTTCTACAGCTAACGGGAAACAAAGTAATCAAAATAATTCAATTTTGTGCCTGTTACCAGTACATTGTGCATTTGCATTGGAGGCAATTTAAAACAATAGGACTCCCTTTGTGAATAATTAAAAACAGTCTTCAGGGTACTAGTTCTATGAATGAAAGGATGTCCCTAATAACTATAACAGAACATGTCACCATAATTCTCTTTTGTTTGGTAAATATTTTTACATTCAAATACAGTAAAGTACTCTAGCTTAGAAAGCATAGAATCAACCGTTTTTACATCTCAGTCATCAGAAACAACCCAGGTGTTATCACATCATTCATTGAAATTTCAAAAACATATGAAATTAGAAGAATCTCAGTAGGACCAAATATATTAAAAGAAACAATCCAAACAATCCAATCAGAAATTGGTGTAGCTGAAATGTCCACTAGGGACACGTTGCGACGGACCTTATGTGGGAAAAATGTGGTTTTATGGCCTTATCCATCAGTTCGACTACAGAGCATTCAGGAAGGTAAGGACCATGTATGAGTACGAAAAGACGATGACAAACCCAATCTAAAGGAGGAAGGCAAGTAAAGTTAGTGAGAGCCCCAGATAGTTCCGTTAATGGATAAAATAGTTAATTTTGAGCCAATGTATCAGCTTACGTGGTCTTGACAATGGTGTCACAGCAGAAGTGGATGTGTCAGAGAAGGAATCATTGCAATTGGAAAAGTATCCAGAAGCAGTTAGTGCAAAAGGTGGAGCGATGTGAGGAAGTGGACAGCTAGCAAAAGTCTCCCTCCATGGTTTGTAGTAGACTATTCCATCAGTTTGAGTTGCATTTGAGTAGTATTCTTATTATTGTGGTCATTTCTTGTTGCAGATGAAGATAGTGGTACTAATGAAAAATAATTTTCCATCCTCCCCAAGCTCAGGGAATTGTGAGCATCACTGTTTAAAACCCGTAGAGGAATGTCCTGGTCTGTAGTGAGAGGGATTCGGGAACTACCCATGAGTCATCTAGGCCTGCTGTAGAGGATCCATCACATGGTGTAACTTGACATAATCAATGGAAACAAAATAGTTTCCTTTGAACCAAGGTGCAGTGGTAGAATAACAGTTCTGGTACCACATATTCGCAGGACTGGAACCAGTGTACGATATGAAGGACCAAACCACTTTTTCACAGCAATGTTTTCTCACACTAGACCCTCAACTTTTGGAATCCAGCCGGTTCATGTTATTAGTGCATCCCTTATTCCCAAGGAGGCAGCACAGGCAGTAGCGTTTTCATCATGGAACTGTTGTAGTTCCTGCAAGACAGTGACACGTTCATTTATTCAAAAGGTGTGTCTGTCACCTCTGCACCAGAGCCATCACGATCAGGAACATACATTTGTGTGCCGAACAGCACCTGATATGGGGTGCGCCCTCCCATGGACCTTCTGGGCAGATTATTAAGTGCTCTCTGGTGACTAAGCCAACTACGACCTGTGCCTAATACTCTCGCTGTTAAGGAATGCTTTAAGTCTCAATTCTACCGTTCCACTACACTGTTACCCTCAGGATGGTAGGGGGACGAGAAATGGAGTTGGACCCCTGATGAAGCCATGGTGTCCTTGAATGCCCTTGAGACAAACGCAGGGCTCTGGTCCATGTGGAAAGTCACAACTGTATATGCACCGATAAAGACTTGCAAATCTTTAATAGCAGTTCGAGCGTCAGCTGATCATTGTGGCCATACCCATAGAAATCTGGAGCATGAGTCAACAGCGACAAAATATATTTGTATGCACCATCAGGTGTCAGGAGGGCACAACGGTCAAGGTACACACATTGCAGTGGCTTGTTTGAAATGAGAAGAGGTGTCTGCGGTGGGCGTTTGATGGCATTTTATTTGCTGACAGATGTCACAACAACGGACGTACTGTTTTGTCTGTTTGTATAGACCTGCCCACCAATAGCGTTTCTGAAGTAGAGAAATAGTAGCTGCCACACCTGCATTGGCAGAAGCAGCTCCCTCATGTGCTGCTTTTATCAACTCAGATCTTAGGTCTTGGTTGGGGATCACATGATCACCCACCTCTGGTATTGTTACTAAGGCAGTATTTAGGCCAGTTATACGGTAGGAATATTTGGCAGGATATGCCTTTGGTAATGAATTGCCATCAGCTGAAGCTTTCACAGCAGTATGTGTTTCATCATCCAGCCTCGTTCATTAATTAGTAATTGCAGCAACAGAAGATGTAGCCACTGCTGAATTGGCCACTGCACCAGCCACGGTATTGCCTGCAACGTGCATTCCTATACATTGATGTCCAAATGTATGAACTACATGGGCATTGGGAATTGTTTCTTTCAGATCCGTGATTTCTGCCACAGTAACCTGTGTTTTATGGTGTTGCATTCAGAATCTCTGAAACCATTTAGACACCAGTAATGCAGGTATTCATTGGAGTACTGGACACAGTAGTACGATCACAGTCTATTAACGTTAGTTGTTCCAGATCCGTGTTTTCCAGTGCCATCACCAGAGCCTTGAGCTCTGCTAGTTGCGCAGTACAGTCCCCTAAGGTCTGTGCATAAGTATTTTGTAGATGGAATTCACCATCTTTTATGTAGCCACTCACAGCCGCTCAAGCGGTGGGATATTGATGTTTAGTGCCTATGGCTGTTTGGGCTGAACCATCAGTATTAATGATTGTTTGATATTCATCAATAGGCAAAGTGTTTGCTGGTATTAGATATTCCATTTTGTATTGAAGGAATTATTGAGTTTGTCATTTCGGGTCAAAAATGTAATCAACATCAGTGGCTGTCAGAGACGTTGCCCATTGGATTCAACGTGGGTGTAATGCTTTCGCGTTTGGAATGCTGGCCTTTGTGACATCCTCAAGGACTGGGATCGAAGACATGACAGTTATGCATTTCCTCTCAGCCAGCCGTCTCTCTTTAATGACAGCCATCTGAACAGCAGTCAGAATCTTTCCTGCATGAGCAAATCGTTGTTCTGCTGTGGAGTACAGGTGTGATAGGGACGGTATCACTGTCATTAAATGTTATATAGGTGAAGCCAGTGGCACCAGCAATTATTCTGATGACCAAATGTGTTTTTGTTGTCCATTGTCTGTAAGTGTTTTGCTGCAAGCATACCTTGTTGCAATGCTCTGAGAATGCGTGTGTGTTCTACTGTCCAATATTTGCTTGAGAATGCGGGCGTATTATGTCATATAATGTTTAATGTGTTATGCATAATCTGGAATGTAAGTTCTGCCAAAGTTTAAAAAGCCCAATAAGGACAAGAGCTTTTTATGGTATTTGGTAGTTACAACTGTGCACACTATTCTAGAAAGTGGGGCGCTATGCTCTTAACTTCATCTGATAGCTTGTATCCCAAAAATAGGACACTGAGAAAGGCAATTTATGTTTCCTTAAAATTTAATTTGTCGCCGAATTCGGCAAATCCCACAACAATGTGGGTCACCTATTTTAGGTGGTGAATGAGATCATCATCAGTTAGGTAGATGTCGTGGACATAGGACAACGCCTCAAGGTCAATGTCGTCTAAAATGGATGTGACACATGCTGAGAAGAGCCCAGGGCTGCTCTTATATCCTTGCGGGAGCCTACTAATTTTTTTTCTGCAAGCCCAAAGCGCAAAATGGTGTTAAATCCCTACTTTCAGGTTCTATATTTTGGCAGAAAAAGCTGTTGGAAATATCAATATTGCATTTTTGTGCATTATATTATTAATGAGTGATGTGCTATATGCATTTTGGATAGCAAATGTGTGTGTATATGACTGTTTAACTGTCTGCCATCTAAGACTATTCTATATGAATGGTCCGGCTTAGCAACAGGAAATAGGGGTTTATTCAGTGGTGAGACGAAGGGCTCAATTACAACCTGGTACTCTAACTGTGCGAGAATCTCTCTCACAAGTGTTTTAGCTTTGTGCTTGGGATATTGAGATTTAGGCTGTGGTTGGGACCTAACTGGTATTATGGGGTAGGGGAAATCTTTATCCCATCCAACATGTTTGCGATACAGCAAGGGGGCTTCTGCCAATGCCCAATCAAATGTGTACGAATATTTTAACTCTACAGGAACCGGGGGTGAGAAGGAAGGCTTAATAATCTCTTTTCCCCGTGGGACATCATGGACAAATTCTGGCGGCCAATCTTTTTCAGCCAATAAAATGTCATAAATGCCCGTTAATCGTTTCCAGAATATGATATGAATCATGTGCTCAATGTCTCCCTCTAACTATATTTTCATTGTATGTACCCTATTGGGAGGGGAGACGCGCATGTCTGCAGTCTCAACTTCTAAAAAGTAGTCAGTTGCTTTAACCTCTAGATTCTCTTAAAGATTCTGGTGAACTATTGTGACCTCTGCTATGCTGTCTAGTAGAGCCAATGCCTAATTCCTGTTCTTCAATAAAACCCTCATATTACATTGCATTTCATGCAGAAATAGCTGCCACCTTCTTCTTTTTGAATTGGGGTTTTTGTTGTAGAAGTTTATCTTCTTTTTTTATTGAAACTTCTGGTGAGAGTTGTGAAACTTTTTTCAGTTTCAGTACTCAAACGATATTGGCGTGTATCAGTATATTGATATCTATCAGGAGTTTTTATACTATCCCTATTTCTTAGGTTAGATCGTTTTTCAGAGGTCTCTGAATATGGAGGCTCTCCCCTGTCCTTTTTAGGTGTTAGGTTTTGTTTATCCCAGTGTTTTTTAGAAACCTCAGCTGCTTGCTTGGTAGGATCCTTATTGGAATTACCTTGTAATTGTGGTTTACTAGGTCTGGCTTCCAAACTATCCTGACCTATACTTGAATGGGTTTTGGCAATAATTTTAGGCAGCTCACATTCTTGATCCTATGAAGGAACATCCCAGAGCCGCACATGCACTGCCAGTGCTACTGCTTCCCCATTAAAATGACTTAATATTATTGAGGATACTGTAGCAAAATTGCCCATTAATTGATCCCCATATCCAGGGCTGTGGCAGCCCCATATTCATCATGAATTTGTTTTAACACTTCCAGAAGATTGGAAAGTGTTGGTGTATTATGTGTGGTAGTATATTGCGTGGCAAGGGCCCCAGGTTTTACAATATCCAGGGCTGTGGCAGCCCCATATTCATCATGAATTTGTTTTAACACTTCCAGAAGATTGGAAAGTGTTGGTGTATTATGTGCGGTAGTATATTGCGTGGCAAGGGCCCCAGGTTTTACAGTTATCCACTGAGGGAACCATCCCAAATAGCAAGCACATAGTGAGAATTCTGCGTTTATCTTGGGGGTACACTATGGAAAAACAATGCTTCTAGCGCATTTATCTTTTGAGCTAACCAAAATGGAATTTCTTCACATTTTGTGGATACCTTACCTGTAATCTAATGCACTGTTGCAGGATTAATACCTGGTGTGACTGTGTGCGGTTGTGCTGGAGCAGCCAAGGCTGGTTTAGTACTTAATGTTTGCATTGCAAACTGTACTAAGAGTCTATATATTGCTACAAGCTCAATGTGTAAGCGGTGAACCTCAGCTACAGCCAAGGTGTCTATAACAGGATGTGTTATGTATGTGGCCAATTGTGGCCAGGTAGGACCTTCCTTGCTCAAAAGACCTAGTCTAACATAAAGTGTTCTATGTGTTAGGGCACCATCAAGCCAGTTTTGGTGGTCTTGAAATGATAAAGGTATTTCTACGTATGCGTATGCTGTGTATTGTGCAGGTGCATTAGCATGTGTACAGTGATGAAATGTATTCGTGTTCCCATCAACTGCTGGAAAGTTAACCCAAGAGTAAAATATTTCTGTTTTTTATGCTCGATGTGCCTCAACTACAAATGTAACAGCACCCCCTGGGCTGTAAAGCCATTATTTAATAAATTATTAGTGAGGGGGGCCCTTTAAGGTTCAAGCTTTAAAAACCTACAGTATTAAATAGGTGCTACCTATCCAGCTTAGGGAGAGATCCTTAATACCATGGACATCTCCATATGTAGTATTGGGGTGCCTTTAGCACATGGTGAGACAGAGCTACTCAGTAAGATCCTTAATTCAGTGCCATGCCGTGTTGGCTCTCATTTCACAAATGAGACTGCTGGATTCGGGTGGCAGCACCACCGGATTGTCGGGAATTGAGTCCACTCCCACACCAAGCGACATCTGTCGACCTAACACTTCTGGCCAGCTAGCAGTACCTCACCAGTACCCAAGAGTAGAGGTGATTTGTGGCAGCCAAGTGCATGACATTCTTATTTCTCAGATAAATTGTGGTGGAAAAGATCTCATCCTTTTTTTCCCCAGTTACTTTTGTCTCACACATGCAAAGGACAAACAGAAGCAGGACTTGGTTCATTGTATTTTTTTTTAATCAACTGCACCCTAGATAAAAAGGAACGTACTGCAATGATTAGGATAATGAAACATGATAATAGCCGAGCAGTGATGAAAAAAGTGAAACATTATGAAAGTCCCACCATATAGGAATATATGAAATATATAAATATAGGAATTCCTACCTACGCTGCTAAAGTACTATATTAGAGCACAGCAGTGTTAGCCCTAATCCGTTCTTCAGGACCCCTGAGAAGACACCATCCCCCATACCTGAATGTGGTAGTAGCGAAGAGGGCTGCTGGTCTACCAAGAGTCCTCTCCCATGTAGGCAGAAAAGACATCAAGTCTCAGCAGACAGCTGCAATGAAGCAACAGCATGCAGTGGCAATATCTGTCTGGGGCTTCCCTCTAACGTAGAGGGGGCACAGAGATGTTTTATAATAAAACAGATGGTGTTTTAAGAAAATTGCCCTAACGTAAGAACACATATACTTCTGCAAAGTGGTAGGGAATGTTATGTTCTACTTTGTACTGACAGCACTATTGTGTACAGCCTTGAACATGCACAGAGTGAAGATGTGCTTGGAAATGAAATACTTCGTATGCAGAGCAGACTATAGATAAAGAAATAAAAAACATCACTGCAAAAGGAGGCTTCTGGTACGCTAATAAAATGAATTAAAACAAATTACTGTTAGGTTAAAGGGCACAAGCTACAGGCATATTGCTAAAATAATGTGCCTATAACATAATGCTAAAATAACCTCACATTAGCACCACAGTTGGGGCAACTCAAAGTTCAGCACTTCCAATGGGAAGCCTTTCAGCCCCAGACTGCAATCCAGATGCCTCTTGCTGCACTCTTTGCATACCTGTATCCTCCTCTTAAAGGGGCACTTCCTCCGAAACTGAGAGTGGCTTCATCTTCAGATGATTCCTCTCAGACAGAAAATTCACTGCCAGAATCTTTGACTTCCTACTGTGCCTCATATGCAGAGTCAGTCTATGAACCATTGTCAGAGAAGATTCAAACAGCAAGTTAACAACCTGCTGAGTGGTAATCCTGTGGCTAGCCATACTCCTTAATAATAAAAGTAACTTGACAAATAAGTCAACAATAACCAACACTGTGTAAAAAAAAGTAATAACCAAAGTGTGGTTTTTACTAAACAGAAAGTAAAAGTACTGGTATAAAGTAATCTGGAAGGAAAAGTCAATAAATACACAGCACATAGAGATGAACATACTCAAAAGCAATACCAGTCATTTGCCAGAGACAGCAAAACTGAGAATTAACTGCACCTAGCCTGCACAGGCACAGCAAGCTGCAAAGAAGTCTCTCTGGAAATGAAAAAAACAAAAAAGAAATTACGCCTATCACAAGCCAGTAAAGAACGTGCACAAATCAATACATTACTTTGAATGACAATCACACAAAAAACTAAAGATTCAAACATTAGTACAGCAGTCAAAAAAATATACAAATAGGCAAAGGATGCACATTAGATGAAAATATTACAAAATGAGTTGCTTACCAACCACAAGTCCATAAACTACAGATCTTCCAAAGCTGCACCCACAAACAGTATTCATCAACAAGACAAAGGAAACTATTTTATCTACAGTAACAAATGAAAGAAAATTAAAACATGAATAAAAGGTTTTACTACCCCAAAGGCCCATGTCTAGTTAAGGAGAGCAGAGATATCTAACTGTGGTTGGGTTGAGAGTAGACATGGTCGTAGACAACCACAGCATTGGTGGCAGTGTAGAGAACATATTCTACTATGAGCATAGTGTGAGAAGGTGGCCTGGTTTGTAGTGGGTACCAGAGGTACTTACACCTTATACCAGGTCCAGTGATCAACCTTAGTGATCCACCTCAGTGAAATGTAGGCAGTGTCTAGCAGCTTAGGCTGTCTAGAAGTAGCTGTAGCAGAGCAGCCAAGGCTGAACTATGAGACATGCAAAGCTCTTGCAATACCACTATAGTCACACAGTACTTATACACAAGAAAGACAAAACTCAGTGTTACCAAAAAATAAAGGTACTTTATTTTAGTGACACAAGGCCAAAAATATCCTAGTGGCTATACTCCCTCTGGAGGTAAGTATTATACACAATATATACACTACTAACCTAAATCAGGTAAGTAAACAGTCATAGAATAGTGCAAACAGTGAAAAACACAATAGGTTCCAATGGGCCTAGGGGCAACACAAACCATATACTAAAATAGTGAAATGCGAATGTCGGTTTCCCTCCTAGGCAGGTGTAGTGTGTAGATGGGTGCTGGGAGTGTAAGAAAACACCAAAGGTAAGTAAAGTACCCCACCCGAGAGCCCAGGAAAACAGGAGTAGAGTACAGCAAGTTTTCTCAGAACACACTAGGAGTGGTGGTAAAGGATTTAGCAAAAACCAAGCAAGACTGCAAGATGCCAACAATGGATTCCTGGACCTGAAGACCTGTGGAGAGAGGAGACCAAGTCCAAGAACAGATGATGAGTCCAGAAAGAACATTACCCCCTGCTAACCCGAATGAAGGTCCAAAAGTGGATTCTCCGGTTGGAAGAAGAAGTCAGAAATGCACAAAAGAAGACAGCTGCAGGTTCCTACTTGGTGCAAGAGATGTCCCACATCGAGTCATTGGATGCAGGCTGGTTTTCGTCGTTGGATTCTGCCAACAAGCCTTGGCTCACGTAAATGTCGAGGTTGGTGGGAAAAGGCACTACGTGGGCCCAGAAGGTACATGAGGGTCTCAACTCGGACTGAGGAGACAGAGGGGGCTCCCAGCATTTTAAAGAGCCCTCGGAAGACCAGGCAGCACCCACAGGAGTGCCAGGACACGGGGACAAAGGAGTTGCAAAATGCGGTTGTCGCAACACTACATAAAGAGATCCCATGCTGTTGGAGAACAACTCAGGGAGCCGAGCATCGCAGGATAGAGTGCTGGGGACCTGGGATATGCTGTGCATGAAGGATTTCTGGAAGAAGTGTACAGAAGCCCTAGGAGCTGCAGAACATGCGGTGCACAGGGGTACTGTCTGGCTCAGGGAGGCAAGCCCTTACCTCCATCAAATTTGGACAGCTGGATCTTTGGACAGTCAGGATCACTTTGGTCCACCACCTGTGTTCCAGGGATCACGCTCGTCAACAGAAGAGGAGTCCCAGAGTACCGGTCGTCATTGCAGACAGGTGCCTGCTGAAGCAGGGAAGTGATTCTGTCACTCCACTGGAGATTCCTTCGGTCCTTCTGGTGCAGAATGATTGCAGGAGCTGAAGTTACAAAGTTGCAGTAGCCTTCTTGGATACTTTGTTGCAGTTACAGCATTCCTGGAGCAGTTTGCGGTTGATCCAATAGGCAGAAGCTGAATCAGAGAATACAGAGGAGTCCTGGTGGAGTCTTGTAAACCGAATCTGAGGAAACACCCAGAGGAGAGACCCTAAATAGCCCTGAGAGGACGATTGGTCACCTAACCAGATAAGAACCTATCAGGAGGGCTCTCTGACATCACCTGCTGGCACTGGCCACTCAGATGCTCCCAGAGTTCCCTGACCATCCTGAAAACAAGATGGCAGAACCCATTGACACTCTGGAGGAACTCCGGGCACCACACCTAGGGTGGTGATGAACAGGGGAGTGGTCACTCCCCTTTCCTTTGTCCAGTTTCGCAGCAGAGCAGGGACTGGGGGTCCCTGGACCTGTGTAGACTGGATTATGCAAGGAGGGTACCGTTTGTGCCCTTCAAAGCATTTCCAGAGGCTCTGGGAGGCTATCCCTCCCATGCCTGTAACACCTATTTCCAATGAAAGAGGGTGTAACACCCCTCTCCTAAAGGAAATGCATTGTTCTGCCTTCTTGGGATTGAGTTGCTCAATCCCCAGGAGGGCAGAAACCTGTCTGTGAGGTGGCAGCAGATGGGGCTGCAGTGGAAGCCTCAGAGAGCTGGTTTGTCAGTACTGTTGGTCCATGGTGGAGTCCCTAGCGTGCATGGAATTGGTCCTCCAATATCAGAATTGGATTTGGGGTACAATTTCTCAGTCTTAGACACCTCACATGGCCATATTCAGAGTTACCATTGTGAAGCTACATATATGTATTGACATTTATGTAGTGCATGCTTATAATGGTGTCCCCGCAGTCACGAAGTCTGGGAAATTGGTCCTGGACAATGTGGGGGCAACTCTGCTAGTGCAGGGGTGCCCTCACACACAGTAACTTTGCACCTAGTCTTCAGTAACTGAAGGTTAGACATATAGGTGAGTTATAAGTTACCTGGTGGAGTGAAAATGGCTGTAAAATAGTGTTTGCACTATTTCACTCAGGCTGCAATGGCAGTCCTCAAGGAGTGTTTGTATCAGCTCCATATGGGTGGCAAAAGAAATGCTGCAGCCCATAAGGATCTCCTGGAACCCCAATGCCCTGGGTACCTAGGTACCATATACTAGGGACTTATAAGGGGGGGGTCCAGTGTGTCAATCTGAATTGGAAAATGGAGTCACAAGACTATAGTAACAAATGTGGAACAGAGAGAGCATAAGCACTGGAGTTCTGGTTAGTAGGACTCCAGTGACACAGTCAACCATACTGACAACACAGTAAAACATACTGACATGTAGGCCACAAACTATGAGCACTGAGTTCCTGGCTAGCAGGATCCCAGTGAGACAGTAAAAACACACTGACAAACAGGCCAAAAATGGGGGTAACCATGCTAGAAGAAATCCACCTTCCTACACATAGGATTATTCTGTCAGAGTGTAGAAAACAAAAGGGTAAATTAATTGTAGTTTTCCAGGGGAGCAACAGTGCATATTTTCCAGGTACTCAACAAATAGTACTGGGTGAAGTTTCGCTAGTGACCGTGCTATTTGAAAATTGACGAGCATTTTGATTTTTCATCCTTTTAATTGTGTGCATGTTGATCAGGTCAAGACATCATGCACATCATCATCTTGGAATAATGGTGATGAGATGAGTGAGGCGCAGTAGACAAGACTAATCTGCAAAAGTGCAACAATGGGACCAGGATGGGGTTAGTTTACGGAAAGTTGTAAAGACAACTGACCTAGAGATATTGAGTTGGGTGAAGTGAAGAGTATGGTGTCTGGAAAGACTTGGGGGCCGATCCACAAAAGCAGTGGTTCTCAATCTGTGCACTGCGGCTCCCTGGTGCGCCGTACAAACTAGCCAGGGGCGCTGCACACAGTTTGAGAACTAATATACTAATATAATTCAAGTTGAACAGTTAGTTTGTTGTTTATTTCCAAAGGGTGCTATGTGACTGCTTGTCACTGCCTTTTGAGTGTCACATTTTTGTCATGTATATGCAGCCTACATGTATCCCTTTATGTGGTATGACCGCTAAGTGTTTTGCACATCTATCATCAAAAAGAAAGAATCAGTTTTAAAAAAGGCCTTTCCTTAAATTGAATGATAATCAAATGCCATTTCTCTTAGATTCCTCATTGTGGGTGAATGGGTTTAAAATAGTTGAGCCGTCCACATGACCTCTTCCAAGATGTCTTAGAAAACAGAAAACAGAGCAATAGAAATTTTGTGTTCGAACCAGATTTGAAGAGCCTTTTATTGTCGCCAGCTATCCATTTATGCTCTCACACATTTTATCAATATTATTCCAACCCCCATGTGTGTTTGTTGTTAAAGTGTGATTGATGTGCTGCAGGGGGTCATAAGTCTTGCTTTGTTCAGGGAGACTTCTACGGCCCTATCACCTAGCGTGCTGTACTGTTATTGTCTTCTTGTGACCCACTCAAGCTCATCCCTTGTGGGTAGTCCAACTGTAGTCTCACATAAGCCCATGATAGATCATCTGTATAGGTGATGCCTCGTCGTGCGGAAAAGCGAAGATATTGCTCATGTTCTTCATAAGGATATTTTTAGATTATATGGCAGCAAGATTGTTGGAAAATCTGAAGCTCACCCCATCCCCCACTTTTACTGACCAAGCTACACCACTGTTTGTAATATCACCTGTATTGCAGGTCTGTAGTATTGTACTGTGGGAAAGCTGCATGTGAGGTCAGAGATTAACATTAATTTGCAGGCAAGCTCCTGGATTAGGTGTGATCCTGGGCAGTTATGTGAGCAATGACAAGTTCAGGAGAGGTCTGTGCACCTTCAACTCTTACCAGAAAAAGTATGTTATACCCCTGTGTGCTGGAGCATGGCCCAGGATTTCAAGTGGAGTAACTTTACTCAGCAACATATGCTTTCATCGTCATTATTCTTGGTGGCAATATTTTTCATCTAGCAAACCATGCGTCTTTTTGTCACAGAATGCTGGCAGGTATGTAAGCATATAGGGGGTTATTCTAACTTTGGAGGAGTGTTAATCCGTCCCAAAAGTGACGGTAAAGTGACGGATATACCACCAGCCATATTACGAGTTCCATAGGATATAATGGACTCGTAATACGGCTGGTGGTAAATCCGTCACTTTTCCGTCACTTTTGGGACGGATTAACACCTCCTCCAAAGTTAGAATAACCCCCATAATGTCTTTGCTTTTCAAGCCTTCTGCTCACTTGCCAGTCTCTAGAGATCCTTGTTCAACCTGCCTTCAGGGAGAAAATGGAAGTACTCCCTAGGCCGGGCTTGCATCCCCACCAGCCCAAAAAAAAGTAACATAATGGGGAGCCGCAGCCAACAGGTCAATGGAGCCGTGAGTTGAAAATGTTTGGGAACCACTGCACAAAGGTGTTCATAAAAATAAGTTACTACTGGTAACTTTACTACAAGTAAAGTTACTAGTAGTAAATATACTAGTAGTAAAATTACTAATGGTAAAATTACTAGAAGTAAAGTTACTAATAGTTACTTACCAAAAAGTAGTAAACCTACTTAAGTCTATGTTTACCTTTGTGAATCGGGTCCATGGTTTGGATCCCGAAGGGTAGTTAGAGTGGGGATTCTGCGGCCACATACAAGGATAGACCGATGCAAGACAGGAAGCAATACAAAGTTTAAGTATTTTGGGACAGTTATGGCTTAACCAAGTTACGTGTTGGGAGCTGGGAAGACATACAGTAGCCTCCTTGAAATACATTTGTTATCCGAATTCTATATGATTCTGCTTCCATTTCATCTCACATCCTGGTAAATAATGCAGCCCTAAATGACATCCTGTACTCTACGAAACAAATGCTGCGGTTAAGTAGCATTGCTTGTAGCTCAACCCCAGTTTCTCATCGCTAATGTAAAAGCCCATCGTGGTGTATTAAAGCAGTTCTGCTAATAGGTCTGTTTCTGAATAAGTAATCTCGGGAAGCATTGTGTTATGGATGGATCTAGGAGACAGCGGCACTTTGACAAAGTGCGTGGATGTGATTTGGAAAGTACTGTGTAGTCATTTTGCACGGAGCTCCCGAACGCATGTAAGCATAAGAGAGGGCAGACAGCGATCCCTGTGCGTGAGCCTGCTTTTTGTCCGCCTCGTTTCTTTATCCATTGGCTAATGGCTTCTTTTCCGCTGCGTCGTCGCGTCGTGTCCCCTGAGGAATGATTCCCTAAAACGAGGAACGAAATGTTGGTGGGCTTTAGAAGGAGCAGATGGCGAACGGGCACAAAGATCGAAGGCCGATGAACATACGGGAGATAAACAAATACCAGTCCAAAACACAAGGCCGCGAGGTTTCTGATGCATGTGTGTGTTTGCCAGGCGCGCGACGCCCATTGGGCTCCAAAGGCTTCAGCCAAACCCCCCGCCTTTCCCCAGCCCCACACATCGTGTGTCTTACAAAGGGCTGCTGCAGCTTCCGGAGCACGCGCTATTCTTCAGCAGGTGCGTGCTGGACTGCCCTGCTGGAGATGGGAGTAGAAACAGCCTCCTACAAAGATGAAGTGCATGAACATGTATGGGAACTGTGCAATGAGCGCCGAATGCCTTCCTTTATGTTGTGAAAGTTAATTTGGGTAGTGCGAGCTCCGCAGATGTCTCTTTGTGTAAGCAGTCACAACTTTAACTTAAAAGAAGTGCTTTAAAAATATATTTTTAGTAATACGCAATCAGACTTAATGGATAACTTTTTTATACGTTTCAACTGCAAGGGCACACTCCAAATTTAGCTGAAAATCTCATCCATTACCTTTACAAAAACAAAAGTTATTTTTTAACTAGAAGTAGGGAAAATTAAAAAAAGATTGGTAACATTGCTCCCTATACACCCCACTCCACTTTAACAACTGAGGCCATTTAAAAGCCTTTTTCCTCTGGTAGTTTTTTTTTTTTCAAGTTTCTTGTGCCTCATGATGACCTGCAATGTTCCCATTAAAGACATGGACCCCAACTGGAAACTGGGTGGAGCGGAATTTCAATGTTGAATTACATTCTGTGCTAGTAGAAGGGGTCCTGTGTTCCTCCACTTGATTTACTGTGTGCCGGAACAATAAATCCAATTTTATTGACTGGAAAATACAGCAGGTAAAATCACTCTAGGAAAAGGCTGCATTTTAGCCAGGATTCCTTCATAACCCCTGCCCCAACATCAGACAAGGCACAGAAGGAGCATTGCACACTTTCTTCCTGACCGCCAATGTTCTCCCCTCCTTCACTCACCCTCCACACCCTCTCCTTCTACCCTAGTCTTACAACAGCTCCTTACACTCTCACACCACCTGCTGAGGGCAGATGGTAAATGTGTTTGTTAAACCTCAAGAAAAAGGGAATGCCATGCAGAATACCACACAATCTGGATCCACACAGTGGTTCCCCATTCCATGAGGTTTAACTCGAAGCTATGTGGTACTGATGGGTTGTTATCTCTCTGTACTGGTACTGGTACGGAGTTTGCACCCCACAAGTACTGTGTGACTTGTAATCGGAGCAATGGTAGTCTACTTTGGGCACCTGGAAATAGATTAACAGAGGCCCAGGCATAAAATCTCACCACATCTACAAATACACAACAGGGGTACTTCACGAAAAACTTCACCAAAAAACAGAGAATGCAAGATTGCATCAGAATATAATAGAGAGAATCAGTGATCGTATTTCTTAGTACCTCATCCTATGTGTTTCACACTGTATATTCGTTGACCACTCCGTAGATGGGAGCTATTGGCTTGTCTCAGGGATAGCTTAAGGATTTTGGGGGCTCTAGGCCAAATTTATGTTTTGGACCCCTTTTCAGAACAGCTTTGAGTTTATCATCCACTTTCAGATCTTTCATGCCCACTTTGGCCAGGTCACTGACAACGCACAGGCATGTCCTACTTCTAAATGTGTTTACATCTAATATTCAGGAATAGTGAC
This sequence comes from Pleurodeles waltl, assembly GCF_031143425.1. Classification (NCBI taxonomy): domain Eukaryota; kingdom Metazoa; phylum Chordata; class Amphibia; order Caudata; family Salamandridae; genus Pleurodeles; species Pleurodeles waltl. The sequence continues at coordinate 906,933,673 of NC_090443.1, forward strand.
ATGTTCTTTTAATCTTGTAACACAGCAGCAGCTAACTAATAGTACTGCAAATAATCTCTGTGATGCCCTCAAATTTCTCATGTGTGAGGGCTCTTTGTTTTGAACTAAAATAAATTGTTTATGGATGTTGCATGAAACATAAACGCAACATGTCTTTGCAAAATGTTTGTAATAGAATCTCACACATCACCCACATCAAAAATACAATCAAGAATGTTTTTATTTTTAACAGCCCTATTTAAGAATTATTCAAGGTCATTGGGGCAAGACTCTCTACAGAGCAGATCTGGCTCTATCAGGAGCCCCCTATTTAAGAATTATTCAAGGTCATTGGGGCAAGACTCTCTACAGAGCAGATCTGGCTCTATCAGGAGCCCCCCCCCCCCCGAAAGCGTCTCTGGCTTATCTATCTTCGCACACCTCTCCTCCACCCATGTGTAAGCTCAGCTGCTTGGTTGTTTATGACATGTTTCAGCCATATCTGCACACTAAAACACTTCAGATATAGGCCAAACTGCACTTACACACTTCTGTCATCAATTAGAATTGAATGCTTATGCAATCTCTCTCTCGCTCATTTTTCTTCAAGTTCATGTACAGATCTAGCACAAAATGTATTAAAAGCATAACTCTAGTCTTGACACAACATCAGAAAACTCCCTATCTGGGCCCCATTGAAAACACGCACAGTTCCAACTGTGACATCCCTCGAAGTAGCATGCTACCCCTTCAAAAACGTGCGTTTACATATAAGAGAATGAAGCATTTTAAAAATACAACTACAATACAATAAATTACAACAATATACCAAACCTATCCCTACCTTCAATAAACATGTAGAGTTTACTTACACCCTAATTTAAAGTTGTATTTTAAATTCTGATTCATGCGCAAATGGATGTTTGCACACAGATCGGAATTCTGGGTTGCATATCAGTTACCACAGTCAGCAATTTTCTCCAGACAGATTGCACCAGAAAAAACAGGGAAACCCTGAGGCAATCTATCGGGATAAAATGCTAAGACATAAATACAAAACATGCAGTAATTGTGTGGTAAATACTGATTCCACAGGTTAGACTTCATTCTGTGGCAGGTAATTCAAGAGAAGTTAATTATGTTAGCCAATAAATAACCCGCAGCAGGGTAGTGGTAAGTTTCATGTGCCCTAGTTGTTACCCGAATCCTACATAACTTGGGACCATTGATTTGGTCTCCAGATCTGTCTTTTTTGCTTCTATTCTGATGATATTTGTGCAGGTACAAAGCTTAACCTATTAGGCTCAGTTTGGGGGTCACCAAGCCCACCGGGTTTTCCAATTTTTCTACCTACTGTAAACTCATAGCCTCTGACAAATCTCCACTTCTGTCTTTGCCATGACAGTATAATTATCTATTATAAACATACCTATGCCAGGGGCGTGACCTGACAAGGTGGCCAGCTAGACATGCCCTGTTACTGCTCCCACTCTAAAGCACAAAATCCTGCTGCATCCTGAGTCCTATGTAACTTTGACACCCCCAAAAAAAACCATTATGCATTCAGCAAAGAGGTATGGACTGCTATGAAATAATAAAATGCCTCATCGAAGAAGCCGGTCTGAAATCGGCCGGGCTGAAAATGTGGATGGCGTAGCGGGCTTTAAGAACTGTCGGAGTGTATCATAGAACGCAAGGACGCCTTACATTGGAGAGGCTCCAAGGTGGGCCTACCGGAAATGTCCTCTGCTTCCCAGTGGGGAGAGCTGACGGAGAAAAGGTAGTGATAGCTGACCTCACCCAACATGGCGACCAGCAGCGGAGGTAGCTAAATGGAAGGTGAGGAGAGAGAAACCCCCTTTACCTGCGTGGGCCTGAACCTCCGGGTGTGACTGGGGGCTGCTGTGGTGTTGACGTTGACATGGCGGACGTGGGCTGTTGGTGCACCTGGGGCCGGCTTTGGCGGTTGCCTCTGATGCAAATTTCCAGCTGAGTTGGACCTAAGCGGTGCTGGAGAAGTGGGGTAGTGTGACTGGCATGGCCGCGGTCCCTTGCGCCGCCGGGGCCCCCTCTGAGGATTGCTGTGGGGGCAGGGGCGGAAGGCATGGGAGACAGGTGCTGCAGGGACATACATGGCACATGAAGCATTACAACCTGTGACCCTCGATGATAGAGGCTCCTGTTGCGGTGAGAGAGGTGGGGGCCTGGGCAGCATTGAACCAAACAGCAATATAGTACCCCTGCTACACGAAAGAGGCCCACTGCAAAAAGTAAGCTATTTTACTGTGCCAATAACTACAAGATTGAAGATTGTGTTCGAGCTGCAGGTGGAGAACCGAATGGAGGATGAGATGAGCATGCTGATTACTGTCAGTGACTGAAGGGGTGACAGGCATTCTAGACACCCCTGCCTTATGGTCATCTCAGAGTCAATATTATAAAACTGCATACATACCCGCTGTTAATTGTTAAAGGGCACTAAAGGAGGTCTGTTTGGGGACAGATATGCAGCCTATACTGAGCACTAGCCAATTGGAATATTACAGAAGAGGAAGTAGCCTGGAAGCACAACTGTAGCTCTCACAATAATGAGGAGGGACCTATGAAGCTCATAGGAGCCCTAGACGATGGCTCCCATTAAATCATGAGAGAAGAGTTGCTAGGTCTCCTACTATACTGGAAAAGATTGCATGGAGTCATAAGCTTGCTGGAAACTGGATGCCCGACGCTGGATGACTCCAACCTGATAGCATACGAGGGTGCTCAGAGACTGGGGGTTCCTTAAACTCCCCTCCATGCTACTTGATACCTGTGGGAATCTTCCGCCACCATGGGTGAAAATAAAGCTGTTAAAACTACCCAAGCCAACAATATTGATCAGTGCACTGTCCAGGGACAATAGGAGCAAGCACAGGGGAAGAGACCCCGCCCAGTTCGACACCCAATCCAGAGTCAGAGCAGACATTCTGAAAGCCCTTCAGGGCACCAGGGTTGCGTTGGAGTAAAAAATAGACGTAATTGCGATAGATGTCAATCACCTCTGATTGGATTTGCGAAAAGTGTCTAGCAGGGTAACATCCACAGAAGATGATGTTGCAGGCCTCAAAAAAGAAGTTAAGGCACTACAGGCTACTGTGACAGAACTAAAGGGCAGTCTGTCACAGACAGAGGAGTGCGTGCAAAACACAAAAGATAACTTACGCTGACACAAAATACACCTGGTTGGGTTCCCAGAAGGGGCAGAGGGACTCTCGGCTGAACTGTTTTTCAAGGACTGGATTGTCAATACATAGCAGCCAAAGGGCTTCTACAAATTATTTTGATAGCGTGTGCTCCTCGCGCTTTAGCAGCTCCCCTGCAGCCAGGTCGCCCCCCCCCCCCCATGTGCTTTGATAGCTAGCTTTTTTAACTTCAGAAATGGAGATGTTATACTCATGTGCGATACATCCGTCGCCCCGGTTTGAAGACCAACAAATCCTTGTATTTCCTGGTTACACACACCGGGTGCAGGAACGTCGGAAAAACGTTATTCCTGTTAAAAAACAGTTGAGGGAGCACCACATATTATGATACAGTCTTATATTCCCAGCCAAGCTCAGAATCCAGCATGATGGCAAAATCATCTTCAACACCCCACAGGCAGCAAAGGAGTGGTATGACCGCACCCAACTACGAGAGCTCCCAGACACTGTGAGTGAGAGCACGCATGCAGGCAGACTGCCTAGCTGATGAACTTGGTCGGTGAGATCTTTCAGTATTGGAGACAGGGGGGAACCGCGCCATGGTAAAGCCACTTGCATAGATCTAGGATTACCAGGGGGCTGGAACTGCGGGTGCCCCCTGATTTGCAGTTCTCACCATATCTGAATTGATATTGTTACAAAGACATTGTACTACAGATTATTATGGCTTTACAGAGAGGAGGTGCCACGGGGCAAGCGTTTTAGGGGTTGCTGGAGTCCCCTCAGGGGCCCTGCAACTCACAGAGGATTTGGTATCCAAGGCTGTAACTAAAGTGCCATAGCTACATTACATTAACTTCTTAGCTGCTGGGTCTCCCCCCGTGCTGAGCCCTTTTTTGGCTACTTGGGGTAGTTCGCGCTTAGGCCTTCATAACTTTTTGTGCACATAAGCTATCCACGCCATATTTGCGTCCTTTTTTTCCCCAACATCCTAGGGATTCTAAAGGTACCTAGAGTTTCTGGGTTCCCCTGGAGGAGACCAAAAAATTAGCCAAAATACACCTAAAAGTTTGTTTTTTTCAAAAAAATTGAAAAAAAAGGGCTGCCGAAGAAGGCTTGTGGTTATTACCCTGAAAATGGCATCAACAAAGGGTGTGTGGTGCTAAAATCACCATCTTCCCAGCTTTCAGGAACAGGCAGAGTTGAATCAGAAAACCACATTTTTCAACACAATCTTGGCATTTTACTGGGACATACTTAATTTTTACTATTTTTGGTGCTTTCATCCTCCTTCCAGTTAGTGACAGGAATGGGTGTGAAACCAACACTGGATCCTGGAAAGCTAAGTGTTTCTGAAAAGTAGACGAAATTCTCAATTCAGTCATTTGTGTAGATCCTACAAGGTTTTCCTACAGAAAATAACAGCTGAAAAAGTAAAATTTTGAAATTGAGCTGATAAACAGCCATTTTTCTCAGCGTTTTACTCTGTAACTTTTTCCTGCAATATCAGATTTTTTAAAGCAATATACCGTTACGTGTGCTGGACTCTTCTGGTTGCAGGGATATATAGGGCTTGTAGGTTCATCAAGATCCCTCGGTACCCAGAGCCAATAAATGAGCTGCACCTTGCAGTGGGTTTTCATTCTATACCGGGTATACAGCAATTCATTTGCTGAAATATAAAGAGTGAAAAATAGGTATCAAGAAAACCTTTGTATTTCCAAAATGGACATAAGATAAGGTATTGAGCAGCAGTGGTTATTTGCCCATCTCTGAATTCCGGGGTGCCCATACTAGCATGTGAATAACAGGCCATATCTCAAATAGACGTCTTTTTTACACACTGTCCTACATTTGGAAGTAAAAAATGTAGAGAAAGACAAGGGGCAATAACACTTGTGCTATTCTGTGTTCCCCCATGTCTCCCGATAAAAATGGTACCTCACTTGCGTGGATAGGCCCAATGCTCGCGACAGGAAAGGCAATATGGACACATCACATTTTTACATTGAAATCTGATGTGTTTTTTGCAAAGTGCCTAGCTGTAGATTTTGGCCTCTAGCTCAGCCGGCACCTAGGGAAACCTACCAAACGTGCACAATTTTGAAAACTAGACACCTAGGGGAATCCAGGATGGGCTGACTTGTGGGGCTCTGATCAGGTTCTGTTACCCAGAATCCTTTGCAAACCTCAAAATGTGGCTAAAAAACACTTTTCCTCACATTTCGGTGACGGAAAGTTCTGGAATCTGAGAGGAGCCACAAATATCCTTCCACCCAGCGTTCCCCCAAGCCTCCCGATAAAAATGATACCTCACTTGTGTGGATAGGCCTAGTTCCCGCGGCAGGAAATGCCCCAAAACACAACATGGACATATCACATTTTCACAAAGAAAACAGAGCTGTTTTTTGCAAAGTGCCTAGCTGTGGATTTTGGCCTCTAGCTCAGTTGGCACCTAGGGAAACCTAGCAAACCTGCCCAGTTTTGAAAACTAGACACTTAGGGGAATCCAAGATGGGGTGACTTGTGGGGCTCAGATCAGGTTCTGTTACCCAGAATCCTTTGCAAACTTTAAAATGTGGCCCAAAAAACACTTTTTCCTCACATTTCGGTGACAGAAAGTTCTGGAATCTGAGTGGAGCCACAAAGTTCCTTCTACCCAGCGTTCCCCCAAGTCTCCCGATAAAAATGGTACCTCACTTGTGTGAGTAGGCCTAGTGCCCGTGACAGGAATAGATCACACAACGGTCAATGTTGATACTTATATGAGGCAACTGTTGACCCTGGGGTGATCCATTCCTTACGCAGGCACTAGGTATAAGCACTCAAGTGGGGTAGTGTTTTTATCAGGACAGGTGAGGAATCACTGGGTGGTAGGAATTTTGTGGATTGCAGCATATTCCTGTAGTATGTGTGACGGAAATGCAAGAAAAATAGAGTTTTTATTCAACATTTCAGCTTTGCAGGGTATTCTGGGAAAGAAAACTTTGGGGAATCCACACAAGTCACACCTCTGTGGACTCCCCTGGATGTCTAGTTTTCAGCAATGTTTGGGTTTAGTATGTTTCCCTATATAGCTGCCGAACCCAGGACCAAAAACACAGGTGCCCGCCTTACAAAACCAGTTTGTTTTGTGATAGATAATTTTGATATCTCCACAATACAATTTGGGCAGTGGAATTTGGGGCTGAACTAAATTGGGGAGCTCCCAAGAGAGCACCTTCTCTGTGCTTGCCCCCGCATTCACCTGCTCTCTGGGTTGGGCTAACCCACTATTGCCCAGTTGCACAGACTGTGCTTGCGAAGGGACAACAGGACTGCCGTCATCACCTCCCTCACAATTTACTGGAAGGAGTTATCCATGGGACTCCTCCAACTGAAAAATCACTCCCAGAGTCTGCGCCATTGTCCTATCCCTCAGATGCTGTCTCAGTATCTGCTGTCTCAATCTCTGATCCTGTGTCAGAGCTGTCCTCTATAACCAGAGTGACGTCAGCAGCAGTCATCCATCAAGATGCCATCTCTGCTATTGGCTAAACTGTTGCTCTAAAACACTAGCCTACATAGACAGTCACAAAATTGCTGGTGTGTGTGTGGGATACATGCAACAGTAGAGGCCACCTTACCTGCGCTTCTTCCCTCAATCAGCACGTTCTTTCAAGACACTCAAACACCTTGTCACATACCATTCGTCACAGTCTTTAGCACCTCCTGTGCCCAGTCCAACAATCATTATTTGCCCCTGGGGGTGGTGCGATCGCGCCCCCCCAGGGGGCCCCAACATTGAAATCTCAAAATATAGCCCCACAGGGGGTCGCCCTGCCTAAGGGCGACACCCTGTCAATTTCGTATATATATATTTTTTTTAAATTAGCCCCTGGGGTCCCAACATTGAATTTTAAAAATATGGCCCCCTGGGTGGGGGGTGTGGGGGCGGCCCGTTTCCCTAGGGGGGCCGACCGACCCAAGTGAAATCCCTGGCGTCTAGTGGCCTTTCCTGGCCCATCGGGGGCCAGGAAACGCGTTCAGGAAGGCCTCGTATGAAAGGGGAGAGTCTCCCCTTTCATACGAGGCCTTCCCGAACGTGGGGAAAGCCGTTTGGGGCCGTTTTTTTCCTGCTCCGATGGGGAAAACAACACTCTGATGTCAGCGCGCCTCATAGTGCGCTGACGTCACAAAGGGGCGGGGGGAGACACAGAAACTCTTCTGTGTCTCCCAGGGCTAAAAAAAAAAAAAAAAAAAAAAAGAAAATCCGATTTTCAAACCCCCTCCCTTATGTCGGCCAGTCGTGACCTGCACCAGGGAGGTAGTGCGGGCGTCGGCCAGTGCCCGCACTAGAGGGGTTAATTGCTACGTTCCTGTGTTATTTTTGTTCAACTAAACCTGAGGTATTGGGGGAACAGAGGTGGGTGAATGGGGTGGGATTCAGGACCCAGGGACCATTGGTTCTAGTGAGCACTTGGCACATGCAGCATTCTCACGGCCAAGCATACGCCTGCGACACCCCAGCACTCACAGCAGGCTTATTATTTTGTTATTCAACATACTGCACTGGACAGAGCCCTAGACACACTGTACCTGGGGAGATATATATCGGATCACTCATCCCTCCCGCTCACCTATTCACTGGGACGGTTACCGCCAGAGGTACCCCTATGGTGACTTAGAACAGAAGCCTTGATGGACCCAGTTTTCTACGACACACCGTCTGAGTGGGTGACCCAATATTTTACTAACAACTGTGAAAGGGCGAGTAGTAGGGCAGTAGAGTGGGATGCCTTTAAGGTGGTGGTCTGGGGTGAGTGCCTCGCTATGACAGTGGGCATACAACAAATGTTGGATAAGGAATTAATTCTGGATGAGAAAACACTGACAATACTTGAACAGGCACAAAATAATATCCAGGATGCGGTGGCGGCATGAAACAGACAGTGCCATTGTGTCTGAGAGACATAGGACCAATTGAGTTAACATGTCCGACACACTAGTCGTACATGTTTATACATGGAGGAGATGGAGTGGAGAGACTACTGACAAAACTAATACAATCTGAATCTAGGCCAAACCCAGTCTTAACACTGCATGATGAAATGAGTCGGATAGTCATCACACAAAAGGCCATTAATGAGATCTTCACTGCCCACTTTCGGCGTATATATGATTCACCACACAAACACACCTTCCCTTCCTTTTGGACTATTTGCTGAGATGCAACTCCCCCGGATGGAGCCAGAGGAGAGGCGTACATTGGGAACTCAATTGACTAACCAAGAACTGATGAGCACTGTTAAAGCGCTGAAGACATCCAAGTCGCCAGTGGGGAGATAGGATACTGGCAAAACGTTAGAAGACTTTTGTGGGACCATTAGCAGATAAGCTGGCAACAGTGTATAGTGAGGCGATCAAGAGCAAGGTACTCCCTGATTCTATGAGAGAGGTGCCCAAAAGCAGGGAAAGATCCACTGAAGGCGGGTTCTTATCGACCACTGTCTATATTGAATGTGGATCAAAAGATTCTCAGCTATGCGCTGGCTGCAAGACTACTGCCATATTTGCAGCAATTAATCCACACAAATCAGTCGGGATTTATTCCCCGTAGGAATACTCTATGCAGTATTCGCCATTTGACACGTGTTCTCTGTGCCCTGGAAGTGGCGACGGATCTTCACGCACTAGCCTTCCTCGATATAGAGCAGGCATTTGAATTGGTGGGGTGGGATTGCATCTGTCAAGTACTAGAAGTCATAGGGCTGGGTGCTGATTTCATCTGGTGGGTGCAACTATTATACGCTCACCTAGTTGCGAGAGTCCAGACCGGACGGTACGTGTCAGCAACCATACTCTTACAATGTGGAACGAGACAGGGATGCACTCTATCACCACTGATATTTGCTTTTGCACTGGAAACCTTGGCCTGCTAAATAGGACGGGTAATGCAGAGGTGGGGCAATCCCTGTGGGTCATACCAAACACATCGCCCGATGTATGCAGATGATTCCATGATCTATCTCCGTCAGCCAGAATATTCAGTTCCTATCCTCCTAAATGTGATGGCGGAATTTGAAGAATACTCCGGATTATGAGTTAACAATGTGAAATCGGCTATGTTCCCCATAGGGCCATTGTGAACCGTTTCTATTAAGAAATTGCCTGGGGTGGGCATGCCATGGAAAACAGAGAGCATTAAATATTTGGGTATCCACATCACCTGCAATAAACAGGAGGCCTATGAGTTGAATATGGGCTGTGCAATTCGCGATTTGCAACCGTCTATTACATTGTGGCACTCCTTGCAGGGTCACTCATGGGAAAGATCGCTTTAATAAAAATGTTTGTATACCCTCCACTGCTCCATGTGTGAAATACACCATCTGGTATTTAAGGATATAGGTAAGTTCCTAGTGCAATTACTGTGGGCAGGTAAACGATGTAAAATACGGCTAGCAAAGCTATGGAGAGCGTGGGACAAGGGAGGGATGGAACTCCTGGATCTCGAGCTATATTACCTGGCGGCTCATCTCCAACATGCAGTCCACTGGTTGGACACTGAAAACAGTTGGGAGAGGGTGCTGCTCACTGGTACATATGAGGGACGACAATTGGGAGAACTGTTAATCTGGGGCGCCAGAGTTCCTGATACATCCTCCCCACCTAATCCGACTAGTATGTAGGTTATGGGAAAGGTTATTAAGACGGATATTTTAGTGAGCACTATATGCCCCAGATTTAGAGCTTAGGATCATATGCCCCTTCGTGCAGATTGCCCAAACAATGACTATTGACAAATGGAAGGAGGGAGGGAGGATGTTTACTTCTCTCCGACCTATATTCAGGCGGGTGTTTTATAACTATCCAGACGCCAATAACGGCTTCAGACTGGGCAATGGACAGATTCAGCATTATGAAAAGATTGCCGCCACGGCAAGAGAACTGTGCCTTTGTTTCCAGATGCTCTGGGGCCTCGCAGACAGTACAAACACTGGTAGCCATTGCAGGAGTTAGCCAAGATGCATACGTCGGGCCCTGCGCGCGGATAGGAGACTTCTGCCACTCCGAATGGACGAGGTATGGCAGCAAGCCAGCGAGGAGCCCATACATGAGACAGTGCAGAAAGTCGCACTCAACACATGGTTTAAACTGGTCCAATATAATTACGTCCACATGGCATACCTTTCGCCAAAACTGTTACACAGCATATTCCCTACCAGATCTTCAGACTGCGTTAGGCGTAGACTGCCGAACGCGGACTTTCTTTCTAGGGTGATCCTTTTTTACTTCAAAATGGTTCAAAGTGTGTTATGCTTCAGTTTGAAACTAATTAAAGAGACTGGTGTTTGCGCCTAAGGTGATGTTACCTATGTAATGGATGACTAAATCAGCTCCTGTTGTTGATGTGCAACTGGAAAAGATTAATTGCAATGTCTCCTGCTGTTCTGATTCTTTATGAAGTTGAGGTAATGAAAATGCCAATAAATATATTAGAAAAACACTAAAAAAGGTACCTGTGCCAGTGCTTGCTATATTGGATTTCCTGAGTCAGCTATTTACAAACTTCATGGCATTCATGAAGTTGCTTCTCTTTTGTTACTTCCTCTATTTGGAATGCATTCTTGGCCTGCACAAAATAGAGGCACGTTCTATGTTTAGGAAGGCAGTTAAAACTATTTTAATTTTTTTCTGATGATTTTAGTTAGTTCAGGGCATCTGTTGCCCTTTTTAAGTAACAATAAAGTTCATATCTTGATTAAGGAGGTTTTCTATAAATTTAGTGGGTGCTCTGAATGAAGGGCTGGTGTCAATTTTGGAAGAAATAAAACTGAAATGATGAGTTGTGGCTCTGTCCTTTGGTGATGAGCATTGTCACCTCAGGGCTATCTCTGTTGTCTGGTGTCTGACTATGAGTAGACTGAGAGATTTCTCAGCTATGTAAAGCCTGACATATAATTTGTCTTACCAGAGGCATACTTCTATTGCCTAATGCAAATGCCGCTGTGGCCAGTTTCTCGGAGTGCTCTGTAAGTCATGTAGAATTTGCTTTAAAGTGTGGCTGTTGTGTTTTTTTCTCCAGGATGGTGTCTATGGAGAGACAGTACACCACCACTTTCCTTTTGTGGGCATTGTACGACCATGTACTGACTAATATATTTTGACAGCAAAATGCTTGTGAACTCTTATTCTGCTGTTGAACTAAGCCTGGGTCTGTCAAATACAGCATAACACTGATTTGGTATATAATAGATTTCCAAACATTGCACAATGAAAACACCACTCTGTGCACTACTTGTTCCAGTTTAGCAATGACAAACAGATAACCATGTTATCTGCCAATCTCTCTTGTGTCCCCATTCAAGGATCTCCCTTTTGCTACCCTGGGTATGCTAATTGCGATGATTTGTATGGACTTTTAGGAACAACCATTTGTTTGAAATTGGGTTACTGGCTGACTGGGGTGTGAGCCCTGGTCAAGCAGCAACTACAATACTTGTCAGGGTAATGCACAAGCAAACCTCAAATAAATCTGTGCTCAGCCTACTTGTAGCTTGGCACAGAGCGGTTAAGCGTAACTTAGAGGCAATGTGTAACACTTCAAAAAGTAGCACATTAAAACAAACCACAAAAGGAGACAAAATTACAGAAATCCAATTAGTAGAACCAGAGGTATTGAATTCTAAAGTTTTTAGAGGAAATAGCGACAAAAGACTTTAAAATCTGACTTCACCATAAGTTAGGATTGTAAGAGTTTTTCACTACCAGGAGATGTAAAACTGAAAAATACATGTCCTACCTTTTCAAAAGATTGCGCCTTTCCCTTTGGGCTTTCCAGGACCTACCCTAGCGGTGTCTGATATGTATTAAAAAAGCAAAGTTTGGGCCCGGAAAAATGTTTATTTGACCAGGTTCAGATGTCAGTTTCAAATTGCACACACAGGCTCTGCAATGGCAGGTCTGAGATGTGTTTAAAGGCCTACTTAAGTGGGTGGCACAATCAGTGCTGCAGACCCACTAGCAGCATTTAATTAATTGGCCCTGGGTACATGTACTCCCACTTTACTGGGGACTTATAAATAAATGAAATATGCCAATTGGGGATAAGTCAATATTACCATGTTTAAGGAGTGAGCACAAGCACTTTAGCACTGGTTAACAGTGGTAACGTTCACAGGGTCCCAAGGCCAACAAACAGACGAAAAGGGTGCCTGCCCCAAGTGCTGCAGGAAGGAAGGGCAAGGAACCAACCCCAAGTGCTGCAGAAAGGAAGGGCAAGGAGCCAGCCCCAAGTGCTGCATGAAGGAAGGGCAAGGAGCCAGTCCCAAATCTGCAGGAAGGAAGGGCAAGGGGCCAGCCCCAGCTGCAGGAAGGAAGGTCAAGGAGCCAGCCCCAAGTGCTGCAGGAAGGAAGGGCAAGGGGCCTGCACCAGCAGGCAGTAAGGACAAGGGGCCTGGTGCTGGGACTCCACAACCAACCATGGTGATGCAGCTGTCCGAGGCTGCAGGGGATGGGCTGGAGCCTCCCCCCACCTCCACCGCCAGCAGTACCACCACAAGCACCGCCACCAGCACCACCAAAAGCAGCAGCAGCACCAGTGGGCAGCCGTCCGAGGCTGCAGGGGATGGGCTGGAGCGTCCCCTCACCTCCACCACCAGCTACGCCAGCAGCACCACCACCAGCACCACCACCAGCACCAGTGGGCAGCCGTCCGAGGCTACAGGGGATGGGCTGGAGCCTCCCCCCACCTCCACCACCAGCTCCGCCAACAGCACCGCCACCAGCACCAGCACCACCACCAGCAGTAGCAGCACCAGTGGGCAGCCGTCCGAGGCTGCAGGGGATGGGTTGCTGCCTCCCCCACCAGCAGCAGCAGCACCACTGCCACCACTGAACAGCCGTCACCGCCGGCGGATATTCTGTAGACCTGCATCCATGGGCTGATGTGCGTCCTGCCCCCTGCAAATCCAGTGGGTATGACACCCACCTGAGAGCTAGACCCAGTCAAAGTCAGAAGTGAAGACCGACACCGGGTCGGCCACAGGGGCCAGGTTTGGTCCAGTGGAAAGTTTTACCTTCTGACGTGAAGTTGAAGATCTTCAGTGGGGCAAGGCAGCAAGCTGCGGCCAAGATGGAACACACAAGACCAGAAAGCTGTCAGACAAACTCCCAGTGAAGCTGCTGACTTTTAGCAAGCGTGATTCTTTTAACATCTTCTCCCAGTTACATTTTCTACAATTCTAATCTGACTGGCAATGCGATGTTGGTGGCTTCTGTTTGGTGCAAGTCCGGTGGTAGCCTCGGTTTGTCTTTGGGCAAAAATCTTTGGAAAAGTTTCTAGGCCCCAGTTTTTAGGGTTAGTCTTGAGATGTACACTCTGACACTTATCCAAAGGGCCCCAGGACCCTAGGGACACCACTTGAAGGGTCAGGACTCCCTTCAGGGGAAGCCACCAGCAGGGTCTAGGGCAACTCAAGTTGGAAGTGGTCAGCTGTCTCTTCAGGAAGGTGGGCTTCTTTCAACTTTTTGTGACCCTGTAGCTTAAGAAGAGGCTAGCGAAGTATCCCTGGGAGTCCACTGTTTTGTAATCAGTAGGTGCAATCCTCTGTTTTAGGTCAGGGTTCAGATGGTGTAATCCTCCTTCTGTCTTCCCCTGGTGAACAGTGGTCTGAAGGAGGTATCCATGGGTAACATATTTATAGCTGGCTCAAGAATGTGAGTGGGGAGACACCCTGACCAACCAATAGGAAAAGAAGTTCCCAGGGCAACCCTATCTGCTTTGACATCACTTCCTGGAGGTTTAGCTCTAAACAATTCCACAGTGCATTGTTGTGCCAAAATACAACATGGTATACACTTTCTTCTCCTGGGCAGAGCAGTGGGTACACTCCTGGAGAAATGAGGAATTGCCCATGCAAACTAGTTCTGAAACAGCCCACTCTCCCCACAGGGATTGGTGCCACTCTGGCTACTTGGAGAATGGCAGGGTCAGGTTTGAGTTACATATAGCCTATGATAGAGAATGCCCCTTAGAAGCTTATGTGTAGTTGGTGGGCACATCCCCAGGTCATCCTGTCAGGAGGAGGTCACACCTTGTCCCAGCCAAGGCCCTTTCGTTCCCCTTCCTAGAAGCAGTTCACACCTAGCAGCAGGCCGCTATGTTACAGTTGGGGATTCTCTCTGTAAGGGCTACTACAGGCTTTTTGATAGGAAAATGCTAACATTCTAAAAGTGCCATTTTCAAAATAGTAATTTAAAATTAAACTTTACCATCAGTTTGGATTTAAATGTCTTTCAATTTGAGTCCTTGAATCCATGTTCTAGCTCAGTGGTTCCCAACCTTTTCACCTCTGTGGACCCCCATTTTATCATTACTGGAATCCGGGGACCCCCTCTGAATCATTATTGGGATCCGGGGACCTCCCCACTAAGTCATTCCTGAAAGCTGAGGACCTAATCTGTTAATAATATTTAATTTTCTAAGCCGTCCCGGACTCCCTGAGGAGGCTTTGAGGACCCCCAGGGGTCCCCAGACCACAGGGTTGGAACCACTGTTCTAGCTATTCCCAAACTGAAATTGTACATTTTAATATAGATTATAAATTGTTAAAATGTTATCCGCTGTTCTATGCGAGAGCCAGTGTGCCGCAGTGAAAAACGACTTTCGGTATTTTTCACTGCCAGGACATGTAAAGCTCAAGTATACCTGTCCTACGTTTTAAATACCATGCACCCTTTTCCATGGGCATTTATGACCTACGTTAAGGGCGACTTAAAAGTATTAAAAACAAAGGTTTAGGCCTGATAAAGGGTTTATTTTGGCAGGTCGAATTTACAGTTTTAAAGCTGCACACTAAGGCTGCAGGGGCAGGCCTGAATACATGCTTTGTACTGACACATTAGTGGTGGCACAGTAGGTGCCTCACCCCACTAGTAATATTTAACTTATAGCCCTTGGGTACACAGAATTCAATATACTATGGAGTTATAGGTAGGCTAACAATGGAAATCAGTCATTAGCCAATTCTGCATGTTTTTTGGGGTCAGAGCACATACACTGGGTGCTAAAAGGCAGAGCCCTCGTATTCAAAAAGTCCATACACCATCAGCATCAGTCTAAAAATTGGTGGTAGGAAAAGGGAATGCAAAAAAGTGACCTTTGGTTATAGTTGCCCTTTAAACATTGTCAAATCCGCTAAAACATTTTATTAGCCTATAAACACTGTCAAATCCACTCAAACAAGTTTGTTGTAATTGTATCGAGTTTGACAAATATGTGCAAAATACACAGTTTATAGCTATTTTTTGTATTGGCTCTAAGGATAGCTCCACCCAATTGTTTGAAATGTGAGCCCCACCTCTATTGGTTGACCTGTCAGCCCCCCCCACCCGCCAAAGTTTAGATCTATTTGTGTCCCTGTTATCTGTTCATGGGCCTTAGAAACTGCTTGATTCATACTGTTGTCGTGGCACTAGAGGTATGGGCTTCCTTGCAGAGATAGAAAGGTAGAGCTGTATGTTGGCTTTCACTAACTGGCATACAGCTTTAATGGAGTTAGTAGCGACTTATAGTGAGGTAACCTTCTGTGGGTGGTGCCTCTGAGTACCCCAGGGTTACATCTTCCCTGCTTACTCAGAACGACGCACCTGGCTACATCAGCATGTGGTTTGAGACAGTCTTTTTTTTCTGAAATCAACTTTTCAACTATACTTTATTTCTTTACAATACCTGTATAGTGCTTTCATGCTATAGCATACTAGCTTCCAAGCGCTGACGGCATTACACCGAGGAGTCAAAGGAAGGAAATGAAGTGTAAAGGCTGGAAGACACCAACAAAGAATGAACCTATATGCCAGATCATGTAAATTACACTACTGCTGTGCAATTTTGCACCAGGCGACTACATCAGAATATAGGGGCATATTTAAGAGCCGCTAGCGCCATTCCAATGCCACATTAGTGTCATTTTTTTTACGTTAATGTGGCGTTAGAAGGCCAAAAACGCTGCACCATATTTACAAAGTGGGGCAATGCATGCATTGTGCAACTTTGAAACCCTTTGTGCTACATATGGTGGCGCCAGGCATAATGGATGCAAAGGGGGTGTTCCCCCGTGGTGGGGGGGGGGGGTGGGAATGGAGCTAGGTAATCTAACAGAGTTCCCTGTTCCATTTGTTTCGGCACTTTTAATGCCTGTTCAGAGCAGCCGTTAAAAGAAGGCTTCAAATTGGTTACAGTGGGTCTCTGGGTGCTTTGCAGGATTAGCATCAGAATTTTTTATGCTAATCCTGCAAAGCGCCGGACTAGTGTAAAAAATTCTGAGGCTGGTCCCCTAACTACCACCATGGTGCGCTGTATTTGAAATAAGGTGCACTGATGGTGGCGTTGGGGGTGCACTAAGGGGCATAAGAAAAGTACTGTGTGCAACACCATTTTTCTTAAATATGCCCCATAGTTTTTGGCCACCTGTCAATGCAAAGTATAGTCACACGTATACTAGGCAATTGTGCAAAAGTGTCTGGAGCCAGTGGAAAACTGTCAACCACTGATGCATTTGACATGATCTGGCCCAAGGTCTTCTCTTTAAATACTTTTGTTAACGATCAGGTTTTTATCTTTTTTTTTCTGAATGAAAGGCGATTTATGATGGAAAAACTGTCATATGCAAGGTCCTTACTAAGGCTGGCTGCAATGACCCCTCGTGATATGATACAGTGTTTGGAAATGAGCATTTGAAGGAAATTCTGTCATTTTGATGAATTTCCATATTGAAGAAAGTCAGCCTTACAAAACTCCATTATGGATAAATGTCCAAAAGGCAAAATGCCCTAAGTTATATGTTTTAGTGAAAAAAGTATTGGTCCATTTGGAAACAAATGTTGCTGTAATCTTTATTTTATGTCTACTGTGATCCGATATTAAAAAATAGAAAAAAAGAAGGCAACAAAAGAGGATAAGCAAATAGAAGGAAAAAAGGGGAAAAGGAGGGGATATAGAGGCTGTAGAAAACATAGATGGAGAGGGGGAGTAGTTAGTAGTAAATTATAAACAAGCATTTGGAATGCAATAGGTCTTGCATTAGTGAGAGTTTGAACTGTGCATTTTAAATGATAATGACAATCTCGCATTTGGGACCTTATAAATAATTAGCCATGCAGCACATTAAACCTTTATCAGAAATAAACTGTGTTTTTGCATTCTTTCACACACTTGGCATTAGACTGTAATGGCCTGAACACCCCCTACAGAGCACCACAGTAAAAATAGCATTTGGAAGAAACATGGTCATGTAAACATATATTCAGCCACTAGAGGGCATAATCACATACAAATAAAATATAAGGAATATTGCAGTGTAACCAAATAATCAGCCCATTGAGGGCAGTGAGGGTCATTCTGACCCTGGCGGCCGGTGGCCGCCAGGGCCACCGACCACGGGAGCACCGCCAACAGGCTGGCGGTGCTCCAATGAGCATTCTGACCGCGGCGGTTCAGCCGCGGTCAGAAGCGGAAAGTCAGCGGTCTCCCGCTGACTTTCCGCTGCTCATTGGAATCCTCCATGGCTGCGGAGCGCGCTCCGCAGCCATGAGGATTCTGACCCCCCCTACCGCCATCCAGTTCATGGCGGGAAAGCCGCCATGAACAGGATGGCGGTAGGGGGGGTCGCGGGGCCACTGCACCCGTCGCACCTTCCCACTCCGCCGGCTCGATTACGAGCCGGCATCCTCGTGGGAAGGTCGTTTTCCCCTGGGCTGGCGGGCGGTTTTACTGGAACCGCCCGCCAGCCCAGGGGAAAACTCGTAATACCCGCCGCGGTCTTTTGACCGCGGCGCGGTAATTTGGAGGGCGGGATCCTGGCGGGCGGCCTCCGCCGCCCGCCAGGGTCATAATGAGGCCCATAGTGTATTATACATTTTCAGGCCTAGCAGACCTTTTAAATATTATTTTACTGTGGAGTCAGTGGCACAAGGGTGCAGTGCTGCAGGTCATTACTATATGTCCCTGTAGAGTCAACAGCAGAAGGTGCAGTACCACTGGCCACGGCTAGATGTCCCTGTGGAGGCAAAAGCACTATCAGAAATAAACTGTGTTTGTGCATTAGCAGAAGGTGCAATACCACTGGTTATGGCTAGATGTTCCTCTGGAGCCTACTGAGTTAGTAGTGCCTTTGAGCAATTATCCTCCTTCAGCCCTTGGAGAGCATAGTGCATTACACAGTTGCAGGTTGAGTAAGGCTGTCAGAATATTATAACAAGCAAGGCCCTTATAACACAAAGTCCTCTCAGCTCTAAAAACATAAGTTCCAGCTATAAGAGAGTTTAAATATGCATTGAATGGTGCAAGAGGTTATGATTGTTGGCCCCACTCACAAGATTGCCTGGACAGAAAGAGCATATCGTTCTGAATGTTTTGGTGATGGTCCCATTGTCCCAGGACCACAACAAGCTGAGTCATGGCTAAAAATGTGTTGCAAAAGGAATGCCGGCAAAGCATTATGGGGTGCGTTTCCCTGGGTGCAGTGAATATTGTAGTATCGGCCAAAGAGCTGCTGTTGAGGATTCATTCCTGGGTCGATTTCATGCTCTATAAAGCAACAAAAAATGTACACAACACAAGCATGACGCAACTACTTATAATGACTGATTACGTAAAGTAAGGACCAAGTGAAGGGCAAATGCGGAAAACGAAGCACGCACGTAAACATGCTTACTGGCAAACATGAGAGGCAGGAAACAAAGGAAAATAGTCTGTCCAAACAACAGAAAAACATTCCAGGTACAATTAAGCTGCACTTGGCTGGTGCTCCTCAGCCAAGTATAGGAAGTGATGTATCAGCTGGCAAACTAGTTAGGAGGCAGGAAAACAAGAGGGGCACTGCCTTTAGCCTATTGTAAGTGGCAGGCAGCGGCTGGCGAGAGCAAAGTCCTATGCTCCATCCAACAGGTCTTGCAGACAGCGCATGCATGCTGTCTAGGCTCGACATAAAGAGAAGGTGGAAAGAAGGAGGAAGTACCACTAGCAATTAAGGAAACAGAGGGGGAAGGTGGACAATGGAAAAGAAGGGTAACCCTCCTTAAAGGAGACAAAGAAAAAACACAAACACAAAGCAATTAACATTTCTTCAGGAATGTTTTTTTCTGGGTTTGTTTGATTAAACTGGTGAAAACAATTCTAAAAGAAAAAGTAGTCAATGGTTAGATTAAAAAAAAAATCACCAGTACCATTTTCTTCATGTTTGGATTTCATGTAAAATGTACAACCGTTCACAGAAGGGGATACATAGGCCAAGATTACAAATTCAGGGTTACAATCTGATCCTTGTGGCAGGAGTTTGCACAGGGATTGGAATTCCGAGTTGTACGCTAATTACCACACCCTGTCATTTTTTATCTGATAGATTCTAGGAGGTCAAAGGTGCCGAGTTTTTTGGGGGATTTAGGGGGGAAGTGGGAAGGAACTCTCACAATAATGGCAAAATATGAGGAATTCAATCGTAAATATGGATTCTGGATGTTATGTCTCATTTCCGGCAAAACATGAGGAATTCAATGGTACATATGGATTCTGGATGTTATGTCTAATTTCCAAGTTGTGGTATTCGAATGGGAGATACTTACAGCTCCCAGTAAATACCCCACAAAAAGGTAATTGTATTTACTGGGTGTGGAAAGCCCCCTACACCCTAGTGTGGCCACATTGTGGCCAGGGACTCCCTAGTTGGTTATGAGTACATGGAGTCCAGATTATCTGGGGCAAGGTGGGCCCTGAGCTGTTTAATGTGCGTGCACCTGGCAAAGAGTTCTGAACTTGCTCCTTTCCTTCATGGCCACTCTAAGGATATGATGGCAACTTGGATTTGGTAATGCTTGCCAAGTATAAGTAACATGGTTCTGGCTTTCAGACTCTTCACATGGTACTTCCTAGTTGAATGACAGCCAAATTTATAATCCATTAATATGTCCATTTGTCCAGAGATTAAATGTGATCAACTGAGAAATGTTCGTAACGTGTATGCACGTGCAAGTTGTTTTTATTTTATATTTAAAGACTGCACACAAAGAAATGCAAAATACTGGTCTGTTTCAATCAATAGGTGTAAATTGGAAAATAAATCCTGAAATACTTTGCTAAGTAAATAAGGTATGGCCACATTGAAAACCAAAAGATTGACGATGTTCACCTTTGTTCTGTATTTTTTGAATAGCCCAAGTGCATCAGTATGCAGGGTAGATAAGCTTACTGGGTGTCAAGGAGCAACATAAGGGCTGCATTAAAAGATAACGAACAAACACACATGTTCAAGACAATTTTTGAAGGCCTGTCTCCCAAAACTTCTCTGACACCTTTAGAGAGACCTGTTTTCCATAACTCCTTTTTTATGGTCTGGCTTGACAACACAACTGTTGCTAGACAATTATGTGAGCATCACTAGAGAGGGGCTTTGGCTCTGCTCACATGTTGAGAGCCAGGAGTACATGCTTTGATTAGGCAGAAGCTGTGTGCTTCCACATAAAGTGCTTGCCCTCCACCAGCTGTGATTACTTATACTGTACATTCAGCTGCCTAAGCTTGAACTTTCAAGGGCACACATAAGACTAAGGAATGCTATGAAAGTGTTTTAGACAACTAGATAATGTATGTTCTTTTTGTCTGGCAGCAGCACAGATGGAAGGGGGGCAGTCATTAACCTACATGGATTTTTAGGTCTGGCTTGACAGTGCAACTGTCACCTGACATTCTAACCTACACTGATATTATTCCACAGTGTTTTGCTTCTACACAAATACATTTCCATTTCCATGCTTGTAATGCATCATATTACCATACAGCATTCCTTTAAAGCCAGACCTATCAGCATTGACAATTATTTTTATCACCTGGTTGCTATTGCTCTTTGCAAATAGCTGATTGTAATGCTGTTTAGTTGCTAGATCAGCTGCAGCATTAGCTGCCAGAGTTAACTGGGAAGGGGGTGCATGTACATTTGGTGACAAGTACTGGAAATATTCTGAAGTATTTGCAGCAAGGAGGTTAGTAATACTCTGTCCTCCTTTTACAACAGAACTCATTTGTACTCACAGGAAGGAACTATGGCGTGCACAATGAACAAAAAAACATGATGGACCGGAGTGGTTCCTAAATAATGACCAATAGCTAAGATTAGGTCAAGTACGTCACCCACCATTTTTTTGTTTTTCTATGTGACACACTTTGAGTGTGACAGGTGTGGCAAGATTTGGATCCCTTTATCACTCTGTTATAGGATTCAAACTACCCCTCACTGATTTGGGCTGATAAGGCTGAAATCAGTCTTTATTTATGTGTGTTCTGGTCGAAAAGAGTCCAGCCTGGCAGTCCAGATGGATAGTTGCTATTGAAGCAGCACTAAGTGTTATTTGTATACACGTGGTCTTTGTCTGGAGTGGAACAGTGGGAAAATTAATAATAAAATGGAATATGACCCAAAGTAAAATACCAGTGGCAGAGATTAGTTCAAGCACTCCAGACATCAATTCATTGCTTTTCCAAGTGAGAGATACCTAGGCTTGGATCCTGTGCTCACTGTGCCACAAGCCTCCAGCTGTACAGTTGGGACTCCTACCAGGAAGGGGTGGGGCGGGGGGGGGACAGTGCATGGAGCAGAGGGTGTGTGGGGGGCTGTTAAAAAAAAAAAAATTACCTGCCCGTCCGAGATGCACCGCTCCACTCCAGCTGCATTGTCTTCTCTCCTCAACCAATCACAACACTTCTTTCATGCTTTACACATCATGAAAGAAGTGCAGCAATTGGCCTGAGAGTGCAGAAATGAAGTTGAGGGGGAGCATGGGGCACTGCGCTTGGTCTCCACCCAGCTGTAAAATACAGCCGGGAGGAGAGATTCTAAATGCGCATGTCAGTTTGGCCTGCCTCGGACAGCCGGCCAAACTGACATGCTCACTTAGAAGGGCACATACCACTCCTCCTCCACTTGACGTGTAGGAGCCTGGCCGTGCCCTACGAACGCAGAAAAATAAAGGGATGATAACATACTTTTATTTTCCCTTTGTTTTTCTGCTTTTCGTCAGTGGGCGATGCTCCTCTGCCAAAGCGGAGGGGCCGCCCCGGCAATTGTACCTCACTGATGAGGGACCAAAGGACTGAAACAGATTTGCGTTTGCTTGTGCTTCCATTGTGAGGTATACAGCCTGACAGTTCATGCTGATCTCTTCCAACTGGTGCAGAGTCACGTCTGATTTGTATATGGTTGGTCTCTGAATGGAGTAACGCAGTGAGCAAAAAAGATGGACTGGAATATGGACTAAGAAATTAGAAAGGGCAGTTCGAGAATTACCAGTGGCCAAGATTAACTCAAGCAGTCTACCTATCAGTTAATTGTTTTCGTCAGTGACCAATTTAGATTTGTTTGTTTCTTACATATTTCTACAATCCTGTTATTGACATGCATTATTGTTTCCGTATTTACTTTTCTCGCTGTTGGCCAAATTTGGTCACATGCATATTTGCTTTCATCACTAACAGCAGTTTTCATACCAGTGTATGAATAGGTTCGCAAAGCTGCACATTTGTGTTTTGAATCGCTGTGCATTTGAAAGATCATATTAACACAACGTCGAGACACTCCTCCTCCGGCCACTAATGCCTGTACTTCTGTTACTGCCCCATCTACTCCATTTCCTACTTTTCTACTTTTTATCCGCATTTTTTCTGCTCCTTCTCTTGTGCACGTGCCACCTTGGAACAGAAAGCCGGCTTTTTTCTCACTTTCACAACACAATAAAACCGCGAAAACATACTAATTCATAAGGTGCAAACTCAAATTGGGTCCTGGGTCAAAACAATCTATCAGCACAACCCACACAAAGAGTTAAATCTCTGTGCAAGTTGAATATAACAATATGGCAAAGAAATAGACATTCCATTAAAATATCACAGTAAATCCTTAATTTGTAATTATCGCGTTAGGGTGAACAGAATATCAATTACCACTCCGAGGCAATGATTCTCTTTGTCATAGTGCAACTTAGTGTAACGTTTTATGTGCTGTTCAGGTAGTTCCAAAGCCGTGAACTGACACTATACCAAAACAAACTTTGTATATTGGTTTGTGGCCGAGAGCACCACTCATCTCAGGCTTTGTTAGCCAACCTGCGCAGGACCTGAACCTTCCACCCCTCACCCTGGGGCAAGAGGTGTAGCATTGTGTGAGGCTTTGTGAAAACATGTGACGTGCAGGATCAGTTACCTTCATTCTGTCTTTGTGTAAGGGACAAGAGAAGCTGCTCTGCTGAACCGAGGTCTGTGACAGGCACACCGCAGACACATTTGCCATCAGAGACGCACACCGGACAAGCTTAGCTCCACAGGCGTACTGCAGAAACACTTCCATCATACCATCCCTGCAGTCAAACGTGCCCCCGAGGATGCACTGCGGACCACCTTAGCACCACAGGCACACTGCGGACAAACGTACCACCACAGATGCACCACGGCTACATTTATCACCACGGGGCATTCCTGACTGGTTGACCAGTCCAGGCCGATTGCGAACAAGCTTAGCAGGACAAGTGCACAGCAGGCCAGTTCGTCATCAGAGGAGGACAGTAGACAATTTACCATGTGAGCCAGAATCTCTGGACACACTGTGTACAAACATACCACCTTATGTGCACTGCAGACACATTTACACCCACAGGAAACCTCAGTACAACCTTACAATCAACGGCACTGTGAGGAACCCATCTTCATTGTCGCACAGTGGGCAAAATCACCATCACAGACTCACTGAAGACACATTTAATATCTAGCGGAGTACACCCAAACCATCACGTGTACTGAAGGGAAAACTACCATCACAGGCACTCTACAGGCAAAGAAAAATAACAAATGGTCTGCAACTAAATCCATCCCGGCAGGTGCATGGTAGCGAAACTTTACCATCACAGACACACAGTGGACAAGGGTCCCGTTATAGGCCCCCTGAAGACAACCCTACCATCGCAGGGCCTTTACTGACAAATTTGCACCACAGGTGCACTGCAGACAGATTTACTATCACAGACATATTACGGAGTAATTTACTATTACAGAAGCCCTGTGGACAGCCCCTCCATCACAGGGACGCTACTGGTAAACTGGTCACCCTTCTGGCGAACCGGTAAGTATGACATTATTGATAACAATATTAGAGGGTATGAATAGATCTGAGTCTCTATGTTTGCATTGGATGTAGTATTGGCTTTTGTAATTCCCAAACTTAAGTAGGGAGCAGCTGAGGACTAACCATAGTGCTGTAGTGGGCAGATGACATCTATACCAGTGGCATCCCTGTTGCCGGACCAGAGCCAAAGAATCTGGGAGGATCTCGGAAGCATAGCTGGAAGATTTACAATGCTAATTTTCTTTAGAAATCATAGCAAGAAGGTAATGCTCTGAAAGATGCTGGTAGTAAAGAAACTTATGAGGGTTTGCATCCGACAGTTTATTTAATATGCTCTGTGCGGTGATCTAGATGAAAGTTATATTTCCATTTAACATGCTTGGACAAATGTTGTAACATATATTTGACTTCATTTTGGTAAAGTTGTAACCAAGGAGTAAGTTGAAAAAATAGCGGTGTGGATTTATCGTAGGAAATTTGAAATGATGTGACAGGAAATGAAGTCATAGGAAGTGATGTCTCATACATGAATTGAATCCCACATCATTTACGTGACATCCTCTTGCAGTAACCGAGCAGTCCATGACCTCGCTGACATAATGACCTGCTTCATGGGATGAGGCAATAATGTGAAGTCACCATAAACCAGGCTTCCCACAAGAGTCACAAACAGAGGGGACATTGAAACAAGCTTGCGGGGTTAGAGCCAGGAAAGCTTCCTTCAATTATTATTCTGATCTTTCAGCTCTTAGGAAGTCTTTATAACATGCAACATATTTAGTTTGGGCAAACATTAGCATGTACACAGGGTAATCGAAAGTTTCGAATTTCGCGAAGAAGTGAGTATAATCTGGCATAATGACTGATTTAACAGGAAGTTGATTTACACAGCCTTTCCCGTGAATTACGTCACACAAAGTGACATATGTTCTCAAGGAAAAGAAAATGTGGAAAGTAAATGAAAATTCAGTAGTACATGCTGAGTCCCACATTGTGTTAAAAATATACCTTCCTTAAATGCCTCACTGGCAAAAAAAACAGTCCTCCATTAGAGTAAGCAATACTGCGTTTACTGTCCCTTCTGAAGGAGTTCTGACATTGTCCCACGTGTGCAGAGCAGCTGTGATCCTCAGCAGCAGGGCTTCCCCTTTCAGAGAATTCCCTGACTAAGAGGACAAAGCCAGAGATCCTATTTCCTCCACGGGCTTCCGGAGATGGGAAATAGATAGGCTCTTCAGAAAATGTTGAAAACTTCGAAGTAAGTGGTGCATTTTACTGCACAGTTTTAGAAAAAATGGCTTAAACCCCAGATACCTTTGCAGGTTGTTCTGAAGCGGTACCCATAAAATATGCCAATACTTTAATGGTGTTCCAAGTAAGCTTGACCATCTCCAGGAGTACTTCGGGACTCTACCAGACACAGCAAAAACAGGGGGAAACCACTGTATTTTCAAGGAGTTTAAAATGGCTAAAAAGTAATGGATTTTTACAGACAGTTAAATAATGTGGATATGTCTCCTGACATTTTTTAACTGGATAAATGACCTAGTGGCGGTTGCCACTAGGTAGTTATAGTTAGGACCATAGTTCCATAGAAAAAGTGTTTTTTGACTTGCCTATATCTTTGGCACAGTTTGACAAATCTTCACAAAATTTCCCCCCAAAAGTGCCCAGATGATTCTTGTTGCACACAAAGTTTCATGGCGATCTGTCAAGCGAAGGCTGAGAAAAAGGGGGGGGTTTAAAAAGTTCTGTTTCTCATGTTAATTCCCATAGGACCTTTAGGCAAGACTACAGCCGAACCACTGGACGGAATCACACCAAATCTGGCAGAAAGCCAGCTTTTGGTACGCAGTTTACGCAAATCCATTCAGTAGTTTATGAGAAATTAAAGAAAATCCAAATTTTTATATCTGAGGTCGCAAATAAATTGCGATTATTTGCAAATGTCCGTGAATGCGCACGCTAATAGAAGTGCTGTAATTGGTTGGCCACAACCTGAGCAGAAAGTTGCGGCCACCATTTTATGTTATGGGAAAGGGTCCCTGGGGCTGAAAAATATAATGAAAAGTAGCATAAGGGGTCAGGGTGGAGGTACCCTGACCCAGGAGTGTGATATGAGGGTAAATTCATGGGTTTAAAATTATTTTTCTTCACCATGCGTGATATTCATGAGTAATCAAGATTAATCAAGATTAATCAAAAATAAGCAAAAAAATGTTTTCTAAATCACACTCATTCATACATGAATTCATTCACTCATACATGCACTCAGTCTCATGCGCCCACTTACAGACCCACTCAGACACTGATAAACCCACTCACAGACCCACTCAGACCCTCATGCACCCACTCACAGACCAACTCAGACACTCATGCACCCACTCACAAACTCACTCAGACCAACATGCACCCACTCACACACCCTTTCAGACCCTCATGCACCCACTCACAGTCCCACTCAGACACTGCTGCACCCACTCACAGACCCACTCAGACACTGATAAAGCTACTCACAGACCCACTCATATCCTCACACACCCACTCACAGGCCAACTCAGACACTCATGCACCCACTCACAAACTCACTCAGACCATCATGCACCCACTCACAGACCCACTCAGACAGACAATGACACACCCACTCACAGACCTACTCAGACACTGACGCTCCCACTGACAGACCCCCTCAGACCTTCACGCACCCACTCACAGACCCACTCAGGCTCTGATACACCCACTCACAGACCCACTCAGACACTGACGCACCCACTCACAGACCCACTCAGACCCTCAGATAGCAAGTCACAGACCCCCTCAGATGCTCACGCACCCACTCACAGACCCCCTCAGAACCTCATGCACCCACTCACAGATCCACTCAGACACTGACCCACCCACTCAGTCAGACCCTCACGCACCCACTCACAAAACCACTCAGACACTTGTGCACCCGCTCACACACCCACTTAGACCCTCATGCACCCACTCAGACTCACTCAGACACTTGTGCACCCACTCACACACCCACTTAGACCCTCATGCACCCACTCAGACTCACTCAGGCACTGATGCACACACTCACAGACCCACTCAGACATTGATACACCCTCTCACAGACCCAGTTAGACCCTCATGCAGAGATATTATCAATGATGTCATAGAAGATGTCATGAGTGATGTAGTATGTGGGGTAATTAGCAGTGCATGTTGAGGGCGAGAGTTATAGTTACCTTAGGGTGTGAGTTATAGTTACTTGAAATTACTGTATAACTGCTGAATTTCTATGCTTTTTTACAAGTAAATTCAGTCAATTTCTATGTTTAAAAAAAATGCTATTTCCTAACTATAACGTCCCTGTAACCTTTATTGTTTTCAGTGAATTTCTATGTTTTTTAATTTATAGTAATTTGCACTACTATGCATTAATCCAACCACTGCCGCGCATGGCCTTCGGCTGTGCGCAGTGGCGGTTGGCCACAGGACCTGGCCTATGGCCAACCCCTTATAAGCACCCAACCTTGCACCGTGCACAGCCTTCGCCTGTGGGTGGCAGGGGTTACCTGCAGCCAGACCCTGTGGCCAATCCCCCCTAACCACCCAACCCCACACTGCGCACAACACTTTGACCGTGCACAGCTGGAGTTGACCGCAGCCTGTCTCTCTGAGTATGAGAATAGGTGTAAAAGGGTGAAAGTAGCTGTGAGAGTCTCTGGGTGTGAGAGTGCCTGCATCAGTGTTTTTGTGGGTGCGTCAGTGTCTGTACAGGTCCGTGAGTGGCTGCATGAGGGTGTCAGTGGGTCTGTGAGTGTGTGTGTGAGAGTCTGAGTGGGTGTGTGAGTGGGTGCATGAGCATCTGAGTGGGTCTGTGAGTGGGTGCCTGAGGATCTGAGTGGGGCTGTGAATGGATGCACAAGGGTTTAAATGGTTCTGTGAGTGGCTGCATGAGAGTCTAAATGGCTGTGTGAGTGGGAGAAAGAGATTGAAAGAGAGAGAGAGAGAGAGAGAGTTTTTCAGGCTTTGATGTATGATATACTTAGAATGAGATATTTCTGCACAATTTGAAAAGACGACTGTATTTGTCATTTAAAAATAATAAGATCACATTTCAGTATAAGCCATAAACATTTGCAGGTGAAAAAATGTAAAGGAGGGAAATGACTCCAGATACATCTGGGGTCAAACCCTTAACTCTCAGTGTGAAGGTTTGTTACCTTCACTGTTACACTTCTTTTTTTTTTTTTTTTAAAGATTATTTTCTTTGCCCTTTATGGGCTCTCTGGGACCGTGGGGGGCACTTCAAGGCCTCCCCTGCGGTCCCACCCTATTTATTTATTTAAAAAAAAAAAATTGTGTCCCTAATCGGAAAATCGGGGACTGTGGGGGAAGCCTAAAGGCCTCCCCCACGGTCACTCTTAATCTTTTAATTTTTTATTTATTTGTAGCTCTTTATGGGCTATCTGGGACCCCGGGACAAGCCTCAAAGCTTCCCTGGCTGTCCCAGCCAGGTCCCGCCTCCAGTGTGAGCCAGCATTTGCTCCTGCAACAAAGTTGCTGCTTTTTTTTTTTGTATTTTTCTTTATTGTCATTTAGTCAACATTTGCTTACAACGTGTTCAGAGCATTTGTTGGATATAAGAAATCAATTTGAAGTATTGATAACACATTCCTTTGTTTTACTTTTTTTTGTTCCAACATTATAATAACCGTTAAACCCAAAACCACCAGAACAAGTCAAGTCTTGGATATTTCAGGATATCACTATCCTCTTCCTGTGTCACCCGGCAATGCGTATGCTACCGGTCGTGTATCCCCTGATTCTCTCACGTGTAGTGCAGTCATTATTTATGAATAGACTTTGATACAGGAAATTCTAATTGGATCTCATAGGTACTCTTATACCTTAACCAGGGCTAACCGTGGTGTGGTCCCGTTCCGGTGGATCAAGGTGTATTAGTGTTTAGGTCATGGCCTCCCATGCTCTCAGTACCTCCCCCGCCCTTGCATCCCTGGAGGTCCTGAACAGATTCTTCATTACAACATGTTCTAATACTGTATACATAGGTTTTGTTCTTTTTTTGGGGGGGATACGTGGGGTGGGGTTTCTGACCCTCATTGTGATTGGGTACTGGGAGGGTTTTGCAGCCCCTGCCTATGGGTGGGCGGGATCAGGGGGAGGGGCAGGAGTTGTCACCCCCAGGACTGTTCAGAGATTATAATCAAGATGTTTTCGTTTGTTGTGCGTTATATTTGTTGTTACCACCAGACCTGCCATAGTGCAAATTCCAGTCTACCGGGGTGAATGCCCTACACCGAGAAAGGTTGGTTCCCCTGGGCATCCCTGATAAAGGAATAGCACACTACAGAATACTTCATACATGACAGGAACAGGAACGGATTATACAATTTTGATTTGGAATGTACGGGGCCTTAATAACCCTACTAAACGAAATAGGGTCTACGCTTTCCTGAAGCATTATGGGGTGGTTATGGCTCTCCTACAAGGGACATACCTCTGGGGACAATGTATTAAATGCCTACAGAGAATATGATGGGGTCAAGTCTTTGCCACCTCCTATTCAGGCTGTGCGACAGGGGTGCTTATTTGAGTTGCCCCAGGAGTCCCCTTCAGGGTCTTCAGGTCACAGATAGACAAACAGGGTAGATATGTCCTACTGGAGGGCTCATGAGATGCTCAACAGATTTGTATAGTCAATGTATATGGTCCAAATACTGATGATGAGGAATTCCTGGGATCCATGGTGGGTACGGCTCAGATTGCACCCACCACTGAACTAATTATGGTGGGTGACTTTAATTGTGTGCTTGATGGCAATATGGATAGATCACCCCCTAAACTTCACACTAGGCCTCGTTTGACTGCCTCCTGCCACCAGGTCACACATCCACTGTGGCTAGTGGATGTCTGGCATCAACATCACCCGAACACGCGAGTCTATTCATACTATTCCCCTCCAACGACGATCCATAGCCGTTTGGACTATATGCTGAGTAACAGTCGCCTGCATAATCCATAACACACATACATTACCTGGCAGGTATCTCTCGGACCACTCCCCCCTCCTTGCTACATATGCACTACAGAGACATCCCCCTAAAGGTCCCTTATGGTGCCTACAGATGGAAACCCTCACCGACCATGCATTTCAGGCAACAATTCAGGAAACATTAACACAATATTTCAAGGTGAATAGACACACTACTGAGAGTCGGGCTACTGAGTGGGATGCCATGAAGGTCTGAAGGCCATGAAGGTCTCCGAGGGGTCTGTATGTCTACCTCGG
This sequence comes from Pleurodeles waltl, assembly GCF_031143425.1. NCBI lineage: Eukaryota > Metazoa > Chordata > Amphibia > Caudata > Salamandridae > Pleurodeles > Pleurodeles waltl. The sequence goes on from NC_090443.1 coordinate 906,964,284, forward strand.
TGGGTGTGAGTCAATTGCTTGAAAAAGAACTGACAGAGCGAGAACGGGAGTTGGAGAAACTGGGGTCTGGGCCTCCTGTAGCTCCAGAGCTTAGAGTGAAATGGGAACAATTGCAAGGTAAGCTGCATGAGTGCTGGTTCCAACTCGAGAAACCTAATAGAACAGCGGCTCGTAAATGATGGTACCTAGAAGGGGACAAGGCAGGGAGGATGTTGGCTCATTTAATCAAGGCAGAAAAATCACTTGAGCCCATACTATCCATACGGGACCGAAGAGGCCGGGAGGTCTATCCTCAACAGGCCAGGACCACCTCCGGAGGGTGTACACCCAACCACACAAAGATATTGCTGAGGCAGATAGACAAAAGTATTTACAATCTCTACCCCTTGTATCACTCCCAGAGTCAGATTGTGAAAATATTGGAAGCCCAAAAAACTGATGTATTGGAGGCCATAGCAGCACTGAAGTCCGCCAAGGCACCCGGTAGTGATGGTTTACCATCGGAATTTTATAAAGCATTCTTAGGATTCTTGGCAGAGATGCTGACAGAGGTGTATGACAAAGCATTTGGAACTGGATACCTCCCCTGGTCAATGACTGATGTGCTGATTGCAGTAATACCCACACCTGGCAAAGATTGGCTAGAAGCAGGCTCCTACTGACCCATATCAATGCTCAATACTGATATAAAGATTTTAAGCAGTATCCTAGCAGCGAGGCTGCTTTCACGCCTCCCAGCCCTTGCCCATGAGGACCAGTCGGGGTTCATCCCACACAGAAACACCCTCCGTAATTTATGTCGGCTCGCACACGTGCTCCTTGACCCCCAACTCCGGCAGGATAAATACACCTAAGTCTTTTTAGACATTGAACAGGCCTTTGACACCCTTAATTGGAATTTTGTCTGGTCGGTATTGGGGAAAATACAGATAGAACAATGGTTCTTTTGGTGGATTAAACTATTAAACACTCAGCCCTGGGTCACGTTCCGCACTGGTCGCTATGTATCGGACGAAATCATATTGAAAAGAGGTACAAGGCAGGGATGTCCCTTACCTCCCCTAATATTTGCAATAGCAATGGAACTGCTGGCGTGTAGACTCCACCAGGTCCTACAAGGGTAGGGTATCCAGGTGGGGCTGAGAGAACACATAGGGGGTCATTATGACCCCAGCAGTCGGTAGTAATGTGGCGGCAGTACCGCCAACAGGCTGGCGGTACATACCACCACATTATGACATTGGCGGGTTTATCATAATGTGGCGGGCGGCAGTCTACTGGCATGGCGCTGCTGGTGGTACCAGCGCCACTTAATACCGTCTGCCAGCATGACCACAGCCGGATTTTCTGCCCTTCTTGTGGCGGTGACGGTCTTTTGGCGGCCGTTGCTGTGGCAGTAGGCGGATTTTACCCCCAATGACATAATGAGGGCCATAGTCTCCTTATATGCAGATGACGCATTGATATATCTCCGACGCCCAATATATATCGCTCCACCTACTGCTCAATGTGATGGACCAATCTGGAGAGGTGTCAGGCCTACGGGTCAATGTGAGGAAGTCCACCCTTTTCCCACTTGGGACACTGGCAGGGGGTACCCTGCGATGAGCTGCCCAACACCGAACTGAGGTGGGAATTAGAAAAGGTTAAATACTTGGGCCTGTACATAACGCAAGACCAAGATTTATTCTATGCTAGTAATATGGCCAGAGTGTTGACGGGACTAAGATCCTCTGTGCGTTTTTGGAACTCCCTTGGGATGTCTGTGCTGGGCAGGGTGGCACTCGTGAAGATGGTCGCCCTGACCTGAAGTCTTTATATAATGCAGGGCTCTTATTTTGAAATTCCACAGGGAGTGTTCCGCGAGCTCGACAAAATCTTAATCGAGTTGCTTTGGCAGGAAAAGAGGAGTTGTGTTAGCCTGGCCACACTAAAGCGGGGATGGGCCGAGGAGGGCTTAGGCGTCCTGGACCTTGAGCTGTACTATGCAGCCCAGCTCCAACATCCTGTTTCTTGGTTGGATGGGGAATGGAACTGGGAGAGAAGCCTCCTGGAAGGTTAGTACAAAGGACATCAATTAGGTGAACTCTTACTGTAAGGTTCGGGCATACCTAAGCACTTCCCACACTTAATATGCCTAGTGGGTCGGATATGGGACCGAACAGTAAAAACAGTCCTGAAAAGAACCCCTTTCGCCTTAGGAAATCCATCAGTTTAAGCGCATAGCCCAAGTGATGACGACGGATAAATGGCAAGAGGAGGGCTGCATAATGTTAGCAGACTTATACCCCGAGGGCTGGTTTATGTCCTGTTCTGAAGGCAAAAACAAGATTTCATCTAGGAGGGGGGCAATTTCTTCAATGTGCCAAAATGTCCACTTCGCATGACAACTGTGGCCTGTATTCCCTAGACCTACACGTCGACCATGCTCCTAGATATGGCGGGGGAAGACACTTTATTACCCATATGTATTGTGCCCTCTGCACTGATACACACCAAAAGCCACTGAGAATTGAGCAGGTGTGAGAACGGTACAGTGCAGAACAGATTTCTCCCCAAAGACTGGAAAAAGATACACAAAGGGGTTCATGGGACAGCCACTTTGGCCAGATTTAAACAAATCCAGTATAACTTTATTCATATGACATACCTTTCCCCCTAGCGTCTCAGGATGGGATGTTTCCCTAACTATTGGAAGGTCCAATCAACTTGTCGCACTGTCATATGGCCAAACATTTCAAGTTTTACGTATCTGCAAGCTGATTCAAGGGAAGGAAGAGGTTGGGGGGTCTATTCCAAATCCCCATCCAAACCAAATGTTGCCTCCTCAGCCCCCATTGTTTTGTGGGCCCCATCCAGTGGCAGAGCATGATTTCCTCCTGCGGGAGCCTGAGAAGTGCGGGGAGGCCGTTGGGTCCTGTCTCTCCTACGTCCTTGCCGGTCAGGAGCATGCTCTCCCTGCGAGAGACCTTGGGTTTCCATCCAGTCGAACGCCTCCTGTGGAGTCTTGAAAAAATGTGCTGATTTTCCATATTGTATCCTCATTTTAGCCTGGAAAAGGAGACTGTACTTAATATTATTGTCTCTTAGCTTTCTTTTAACCCCTAGGAAGTCTCTCCAGAGTTCCTACACTTTTCTTGTGTAATCCGGAAATATGAGGATGGGCTTACCCTCATAGTTAGGGGGCCCGAGATCTCACTTGTTAAAGAATTACGTTTTGATCCCTGTGATTAAAGAGGCATGCTATAATTGCTGAGGTGGTGCACCAATTTTTGGGGTCGGGCCCAGGGCTTTTTTGTGCTCTCTCCACTGTGAAGAATTTTGAGAGGCATATGGGCTGGAGGGCAGCAACAAGCCAATCCCCTGGAAAAGTTCAGTGGAAGGTCCCTCCGCTCGTTCCGGAATCCCCCCAGGCTGTGGTTATTACGGCGTGATCTGCCCTCTGCCTCTTTGAGTCTTTCTGAGTTCTGGATAGCTTCTTTATCAGGTTCAGTGAGCTCTTTAACTGTGGTCCGTAGTGTTGTTACCTCTTCCTCCATGTTTGTGACTCCACCACTTTACATAGGTCTAGATGGGGTGGTTTATGTCCATTGCCATAGTGTCCATTTTGTTTTCCAGAGCCTCTCGGTCCCTTTGATTGCCTCCAGAATATCTGTAATGTGAGGGCTGAGTTAGGGGGTCCTGCCCCTCCAAGGTGCTTGATCCACACCCCGACGTGGTGTATTGCACGATCTTATTAGGTTGGGCTCTTTTCTATGTTTTGTCTTTGCCCATGGTGGTGCAGCGCAGCCCAGGAGTAATACTTTCAGTCAGTGCAACACTATGCTTATATCCGTTACTGACTGTGCACTTTACCTGTAGCTAATAAGTCCCTCGTTATGCCGGTTGTGGGCTCTTTTCAACAATTAGTATGCACAGGCTCTGGAGGACCATTCCTTGGGGTATTGTAGGGTACAGCGACGTGGCACTGGGAATCCGTGACTCTCCCCGCACTTTCTTCTGTGGGGGGGGGGCCCTTACGTGAAGCACTGTCCCAGCTGTATGCGGGGCGATCTCCGTTCAAAATGTGGAAAGGGTTAAGTTATTCAGCCCTCTCTGGTGTCCTCTCCAAGCATGCGCGGTGATACCAGGGCTGTGGGTTGCTCCAGCCTTAGTACTCCCAGGCCCACCGCTTCACCTCCGTGCAGGTAACTGAGGGCCCCTCGGCTGTCATCTTTTTTTTCCTCTTTTTTTTTCTCCCTGTTTTATCGCCGTCCCCACGGGGGCCGTCCGATAACCCCACCGCCTCTCCTCTGCACGGTAGTGTGGCCAGCTGCCGCTGCGGCCCAGGCCAGTCAGGCAGGCCATGCACTGACCCTGCCCCTCCCCCTCCCCTTCGCCATCCTCAGCTCGCCTCTCTGGCTCGCAGTGGTCCAGGACAGCCGTCTCTCGCACACGGATACCTCTGATCGATGGGGAGGGGGTGGCATGGGGGCTCAACTCCGCCCTGGGGGAAAGCAGCAGCAAGTCCATGTCCCCCGCTGTGTTTTCTGTCGTTTGAGGGGGGTGGGGCTGCAGGATGATGTCACAGTTTGTAGCTCGGGGTGGGAGCCTTCGAGGGACATGTATAGGTGGCTATCTTGGTACGCCCCGGCTCCTTGCTGCTTTAAGTAGCAGCTCCCTGCTTGCTGGAGCAAAGCTTTCATCTCTGTTCCCTGCACCCAGATATCCAGAGATGAAAACTCCCCTTTGCGACAGAGGGACCTGTTTGACAGGTCCCGCTGTCAGAAAGTGGAGTGTTTGCTGTGATTAGGCTGCAGCTGTCAAAGCTGCAGCCAACCCACAGCAAACAGCTTTGTCCCGGGGGTGGGCACCCCACGACATAGCAGGAGCTATGGGGGTGGGGGTTCCCAGGGCCATCAGTAGCTTCTCAAGATAGCCCCGGGGAGGTGACTTGGCCCACCCGGGGGCTTTAAAAGGACAAAGCGCAGAAATCTGTGCTTCAGTTTAAAAACAAATTTATGGCGGATCTGTGGATCCACCGTGACCCCTGCCGTAAATGTAAAAAAAATTATTTTACCCCACCACCAGAGCTAAGGGGTCGGGGTGTCCATACCCTGGCCCCTTTCTTTTTTTAAATCTTTTTTTCTGATGTCTGCCAACACTTCCTGGTTGAAGTGTTTGCAGCCAATCAGATCCCAGCACGCAATCGAAAGGGGTCGCTAATCCTTTGTGTTCCTGTATATTCAAATTTGGATTTCCTTTAATTTGTCAAAAACTACTAAACGGATTTACACCAAATAACAAAAAGGGCTCTTTCTGGACCTAGAGCAACCTTTCTGCAAATTTTTTTGTTATTCAGACAAGTGGTTTTGGAGCTATTGCTGTTCAAGTTTTCCTATGGGAATTAACAGTAGAAAAGCTCTAAATTTCACCCCCCCTCTCTTATCTCAGCCCCCGCTTCACGGATCACCCCGAAACTTTCCACTTATCAGCTTATATATATAAATAAATATCCCTTTTGCCTTCCAACCCTTTCATTTTACCATCCTGCCACTTCTAGACAGACCCTCAAGTCATTTCATATTACTGAGAACCTACCTGAAAGTGTGAGGCATGCCAAAGCATGATCATGTCCGATAAATCTCTCTTGGTCCCCAACCCTGCAGTTATAACCTTATGGGCCCTGCAGAATGGAGAAAACAGGCCCATCAACAGGCATTTGCACATACAGGGTCAGTACAAACACATGCAGTCAGTCTTGCCAGATACCCTGCAGGGAATTGTTAGGTAAACACTCCTGCCACAGGTCCCATGTCAGTACACACACAATGCTGTACCATCTGACCGATATTATGCACTAATCTGGCTCAGAACACAAGTAGCAGGATTGCAGCGAATATGGTTATTTCATTGGCAAAGGCAAAAATTAGAAACCTGTCTCGGAGCCTGCTGAGGTCAGATATGCATTATCAGCCCCACATACCTGTGTTGAGCCGAAAGCATCATGTGCTGGAACAACAAGCGAATGCACATCAGGGGGCATATTTATACTCCGTTTGCGCCGAATTTGCGTCGTTTTTTTCGACGCAAATTCGACGCTAAACTAACGCCAACTAACGCCATATTTATACTATGGCGTTAGAGGCGAATAGCGCCAAAGTTCCCGGAATGTGCGTCATTTTTTAGCGTGAACCCCTTCCTTGCGTTAATGATATGCAAGGGAGGCGTTCCCGTCTAAAAAATGACTCCCAGGCCTTTACGTGGTATTTATACTCCCGGGCAAAAGAGACGCCCGGGAGTGGGCGTGGCTAAAAACGGCGCATTTGCGCCGCTTTTTAACGCCTGGGTCAGGCATGGCGTTAAGGGACAAGTGGGCTCAAAATGAGCCCACAGTGCCCTCCCCTGCCCCCAGGGACCCCCCCTGCCACCCTTGCCCACCCCAGGAGGACACCCAAGGCTGGAGGGACCCACCCCAGGGACATTCAGGTAAGTTCAGGTAAGTATTTTTTTATTTTTTTTTAATAATTTTTTTGGCATAGGGGGGCCTGATTTGTGCCCCCCTACATGCCACTATGCCCAATGACCATGCCCAGGGGACAGAAGTCCCCTGGGCATGGCCATTGGGCAAGGGGGCATGACTCCTATCTTTACAATGATAGGAGTCATGTTGATGGGGGATGGGCGTCGAAAATAAATGGCGCAAGTCGGGTTAAGACGATTTTTTCGACGTAACCTGACTTGCCCCATTTTAAGACGCCCATACGCCATTTTCCCCCTACGCCGGCGCTGTCTGGTCTACGTGGTTTTTTCCCACGCAAACCAGGCAGCGCCGGTCTGATTGCGCCGTCTAACGCCATTCCATAAATACGGCGCCCGCATGGCGCTTCAGAATGGCGTTAGACGGCGCAAAACTTTTTGACGCTAAACTGCGTTAGCGCAGTTTAGCGTCAAAAAGTATAAATATGGGCCCAGCTGTCCACTGTTATGAGCCAGAATGTCCTTCGCATCAGTACCCGGCTGAAGATGCTTCACTCTGTGAACTGAATAAGAGAGCTGTTCATAGTGGTTCTTGTAAGGTAGAACCTTGTGAAACAAGGCTTTTTGTTCCTACGACGTTTGTGAGAATATGCGTGTCAGAACCATCCAGTGTAATAAAAAGCAAGTGTGTCCCATCCACTATATACGTGTAAACTATATATGCATTACTAAACTCATGCAAACATCATGAATAAGTGAAACTACTGTACTGCACAAAGTATATACTTTGATCGCATCCTTGAAGGCCCCTGTAGAGCAGAGGCTTAAAACTTGAATAAACACAAAGTTCATTGATGAAATACATATTTTAAGATATATATTAAATAGTAGGTTATCCTAATGGTAGAGAGGGAAAGAATGCATAGGGCATATATTATTGTACAAAGGCTGAAAAAATTATGTTTCACTGATAAAACTGCTTAATATTTTTTTGAAACGACACACCTTTTGTTTCAAGGACTAGCTTTTTATTTGTGGAAAATGAATCAATTTCTCCTAAACAAAAATTTGTCTCATTTTATAAACACACCTTTTAGTTCTTACATTTAATTTTACTAAACATAATAGTTAGTAGGTGAGAAATATTTTTTGTCATTTTCATGAAGTACTTGCATTTTCTACTGCTTGCATATGCATATATTGCCTCCTGATATATATATATCACCATTATATGCGATGGATGCCCACCAGATTAGAGGGGTTGCTGGCAGAAGGCTGTGAAGCCCTTATCCTAAAGGCTACCAGATGACAACGGTAGCTGTCAAATGCTTCAGATGGATGCCTTGTGTCAGGGGAACTCATCTTATGTCATGGGTTGCCACCCTATGATTGGGATGTTGTCTTAGGCCAGTGGTGCCCAATATATGCCGAGGTAGCTGCCAGGTACCAGGAATGCTAATTTTGTGCCAAGCACGGCCCCAAGATGCACTAATGCCTACTTTTTTGCCATGGATGCCTTAAGTCTGGGAAAGAGACTACCTTCCACTGGTATTCCTCTTGCCAAGTTTGACATTTAAATTCTATATCCAATGCTCAGCGGCTTTGAGCTCGCCAAAAGATGAGATTTTGTACCTTCGCTTGGAATCATTTTCCTTTATCCCTGTTGATTACTTTATGTTGTCCTTTCCTCAGCCCCTTCTGACTAATCTGTAATTTTTTGAGTCCCCAACTAAAGTGCAGCTAGCACCAAGAAACCTACATGGGTGAAAGGTCGTTTAATGGGAGACAAATTAACATACAGTAATGCTCCTTGTTCTGCCTCACAATATTGTATGATACCATGTTGTATAAAGAGAGTGAATTTTGTGCAAATTCCATACTCATTTATTGACAACGACTTTTTAAAAAAGTATTTCGTTTAGATGCATTTAAAAAAAATCCACAGATATTTTCCAAGTGTCCCTCTTTAGATAGGAATTATGTAATTTGGAACAACCAACCGGCATTTTTTTAACATAATAATTTTCTTCTCCATCTTAAAAATTCATTTTGTCGTTAGTGAGCATACTCAACTTGCCCTGTTTTCTGAAAAATCGTATCTTTCTTTTCCACTTTCTTTTTTTGGGAGGTTTAGCTCGGACACATACAAATATAAAAAATGACAGCAAAAAGCCAATCTAAACTTTCTATTTCTCTAATTTCCCTGTCCATGGACTCACCTGAAGACCTAACTTCAGTTTTATCGAGTCATGCCCGTATCTGACACTTAGATGTCTGGGACTTTGAGATTACAACGTAGAGGAGGTCACCGACCTGTGCCTTTTTCACGCCTCCCAAACATGGACAAGTGCCTTTCTAAAGGTGGCCACCATGTGTCTCTGCTCTGAGCCACAGATAATGCAGCGCTCTGCACTTGCAGTGAGGCTAGGGACTGGTGTCTGTTCGCCTCCTCAGGTGATATTTGTCCCTGACCAAACAAGAGCACTCAGGTATTTCCACCAGTATAAAACTCGTACTACAGGTATGGAAGTACAGCCTGCAGGGTCAATGCTACACTAGTCTACTTAATAGAGAGCTGTCAGCAGCGGGGTGCCAGGCTGCCCCAAAAAACTTTAAGGATGGCTCCACTGCTACAGAGACGTCGATGTGTCGAGATAGTAAATTGTCTCTTGTGCAGCAAAATCCGTGCACGGCCCAGGTTTCCCTTTCATTCTCCAGGTGAATTACCACATGAACTGTGATCCTGCAAGGAAAAGTACCACAGTAGTGCTCTGTCCCTCAGATTCTGCTGCTCCAATATGGATGCCTTTTCAGACTCAGAGTAGCGCTAATACTGATTTCTAAACAGCAACATACCTCTATATTCTATTCTCACGAAGGAGGTGAACGTTGGGGGTGGCCGAGCTGTATGGAAAGGCCAACCTGTGAAACCAGTGTATTTTCAGTGCCTGTCAGAAGCCTAAATGAGCTGCAATCTCTGAAGTAGAGTTGATTCCAGGGTCTTAAGTTCCAAACCAAAAAGGCCACATCACCTCCACGGGTGTGTTTGCATTTAGGAACAATCAAGGGCTTCAGGCGGCCACAGCATAGGCATCCTATATGTTACTAACAAATAATTGTCTTTTTGCTAAACTTGTTGGCTGTGGTGCTAGGCAGCTCAGTGGATCGAACGCAGCACTTTGAAGTGAAATATATGCATTTTGGTAGCTGATGAAATGATTTGCTTGCTGGGGCTACGTAATCCCTTTACCCTGACACATTAGATGGGCCATTGCATTCTGCAAAAGCTGTATATGGCTCAGACCGTATAGCAGCAGTCAAGAGTAGGTTTCTTTGGCATAGTCAATCTTAGACAAGACTAAAGAATTGACCGTTCAAGTATTTTAGGGAGGCTCCCTAGAGGTAATATTCTTTTCAATAGCTTCGTTTGATAAAAGCAATCCTGTGAAGTCTGGGCAATCACAGGGTCAAATATTAGATTAGAGCCTAGCAGAATCGCAAAGTTTCTTACCTGGTGCCCTGGAGACGGACAGGATTCTAAGAATTCAGGAGAAAGACAGTACTGCTTTTCCTTTAACCATAATCAAAGATTTTACCAGGTTCATTTTAAGATACTTTACGTGCAGTCAGAGAAAACAGCCTAAAGTAGCCAGCTAATCTGACTCCTTATGATACTTATTCTAAATAATGGCTTTATATAATTGGCATAGTGGTACCTGTGCAGTCAGTGTGATGGCATAGATCCAAGGCCTCATTTTGCCTTACTATGACAGGGCATATGCCTGAGGGGGTTCTAAAGTCAATGCGACAAGGAAAAGGCTGACAAGACAAGGCTTCAAGGCCTTGCAGTCAGTGTGATATGGAAGTTGGCCATATCAACCAAGCTCCTTTTTCCTCAAGGGACATTGCGGTGTATCTTTATCGAAATATTGTGCTCTTTTGGACCCTTATCACAAGCATGGATTATTTCCATTTGTTGTTAGATACCTATGATCTGATATATATTAGAGTTGTAGTAGAAAATCCTACAATTTGCGGGCAAGATGTTATATTCAGAATGGAAACCATCATCCAAATTTCCTCCACCATAGAGCTGGAATGCAGGAGGAAATTCCGCCAGGAAGCTTCTACTTCGGATTTAGTACCTCCATAGTCTGTTTTTACCTGACTGTAAGGCAGACCTTCAAACTGAAATCACAATATTTCAATTACATTTCAAATCCTTGCTACTCCAGCTGAATGCATCTAATTAACTCACATTTTATAGCTCCAGGTAATTGGGTCAAGCCAGAATCAACTATAACTTGCGTCTTCACCATACGCAGCTCATAGCCTTTCATAACACATCACTTATAGTATGTTAAATCATAGCATTCATAACAACAATCACGCCATCTCAAACTATATCATTTATGACAACACTGGTAGTAGGGCGTTTTATAGTTGATTTAGTCTGCCTAGTGAGATCACAGCACTCTGTAGGAAGGTGCACGAGTTGTAGAAAGCTTTGGGTGGTTTGGAAATTATAATTTTAAGTAACAACTATTATTTTTTATTAATTTTTAAGGTTTTTGTAGTTTATGTTTCTTTGATAAAGAAATGATACATGTTTTCCTAGCTTCTATTTATTTTCAACCTTTGTTTTTTTAATGGAATTGCTGTGTTTTCTGGTTAGCCAAACTACATATTGCTATGATTTTACATAGTATATGTGATGTAATATGAAAGGGTATAGCCAGTGCATCATAAAGGCGGAAGTTACAGTCAATGTAGTCTGGCTAGTGAGTTGCCATTACTATGTACGAAATGTACAAGTTACAGTGATTTGATGGTGGTGTGTAAATTATTATACATATAAGGTATAACTATAACTTTAGAATTTCTAATGTTTGAGTAGTTTAAGTTTGGTTTGTATAGAAAGAATATATAAAGTTATAAAAGTTTGAAGGTCTTGTGTAAATTATAAATCTAAGGGATAGAATGTTTTAATGTTTGTGTAGGTTAAGTTTGGTGTGCATAGCAAGAATAAATAAAGTTTCCCGAACTACAACTTATCCTTAACCTTTGTTTTTTCATTGAATTTTAATCATTTTCATTTAAAAAAAAAATGTTTTTCAAATCATAGAGTCCAGTGTCATCCAGTGGAGTGTTGTTAAGTGGCCTGTCATAAAGTATTGTGAAACGTGTGTCATTAAGTGTAGTCTCGTAGAGTGGAGGGTTGTGGAGAGGTGTACTCTACAGTGGCATAAAAGTTTATACAGTGGAGTGGCATGGTGTGTCATACTGTAGAGTGAAGTATTGTAGAGTGGAGTAGCATGTTGTACAGTGGAGTGCATGCCATACAGTAGAGTGTCATACAGTGGGGTGTTGTCGACTGGAGTATTGTGGAGAAGAGTGTCATCCAGTGGAGTAGAGTGTTCTAGAGTGGAGTGGCATGGGCTGGAGTACAGTGTTGTAGAGTGGAGTGTCATACAGTATAGTGGCTAAGAGTCTTGTTCAGTGAAGGGGCATCTGAAAAGTGTAGTTTCATAGAGTAGCCTACAGTGGAGTAGAGTGGTAGAGACTGGAGGGGTATACAGTGGAATAGTGTCTTCTAGAATGGAGTGTCGTACAGTACAGTAGAGTGTCATAGGGTGGTGTAGAGTGGAGGAGCATAGAGTAGAGTCTTCTAGAGTGGACTGGCGTAGAGGTCAGTGGAGTGGTACAGAATGGAGTGAACTGCCATACAGTAGAGTCTTGTACAGTGTAGTGTTGTGCAGTGGCGTGATGTTCATAGAAGTGTCGTCGAGCTGAGCGTTGTCTAGTAGAGTGTTGTGGACTGGCATAGAGTGGAATAGAGTGTTGTACAGTTGAGTGGCATAGAATCGAGTAGGGTGCCATAGAATGGAGCGTTGTATAGTGGAGTGCCTTGGAGTACAGTGGAGGAGAGTGTTGTACAGTGGGGTGCTGTCTCATATAATGGAGTGGTGTGTCACAGAGAGGAGTGGAGTGGCTTGTCATGCAGTGTAGTAGAATGGTCGATAGGCATGACTTGAGTAGAGTCTCGCAGAGTGGCATAGAGTGTAGTAGAGTGATGTAGAGTGGAGTTGCATATAGTGGAGCAGAGTGTCGTACAGTGGAGCGGCGTAGAATGGAGTAGAGTGTCATACAATGGAGTGGTGTAGAATGGAGCATGGTACAGTGGGCTTAGAGTCATGTAAAGTGTTGTAGAGAGGAGTAGAGTGGAGAAGTGTAGCATAGAGTGGCGTAAGTTCATAGAGTGTAGTGGGATGTCATAGAGTACAATGGAATGGAGTGCCGTAGAGTCGAGTAAAGTGTTGTAAATTGGAGTGGCGTATCATACAGAAGAGTGGAGTAGCATGTCATAGAGTGTTGGAAAAGTGTCATAGACCACAGTAGAGCTGTGCAGCCTACAGTGGAGTAGAGTCTTGTATAGTCCAGTGGTATACAATAGTGTAGACTGTTGTAAAGTGTAGTAGAGAGGGGTGGCACAGAGTGTCATAGAGTCAAATGGCATACCGTGGAGTACAGTGGAGTACTGTGTCGTAGAGTAGAATGGAGTAACCTGGGGTGGAATGGCATACAAAGAGTTGCATAGAATGTTGTAGTGACTGTCAAAAAGGTGGAAACAGCAGTAAGTTGTGATTATTATTCACTAAGACCAAATAAAGTCAGACGCTGGTCCTTGTCTGAAGGGTGAGGTGCCTCAAAAATTGCCTTAATTTAATTCTCCTTAGGTTTAATGACCTCTAGTGTAAAAAAGTATCCTGAATATAGTACAGTTGTGGTCAAGAATGTGGTGACATTTCTAACCGTCATAACCCTCTCCCTTATTTAACCAAACTGTTCACATAGCCTCTATTTGCTTTCTTCATCCCTCCTTGCAAAGATCAGTGTACTGGAATACTAATGCAGCAGGAACATATTGGAACAATTGGTACATGGGTTTTAGGAACAAGGGCAGATTGCATTGTGAAGCACCTGAAAGTTCGGAATGTGCTGTGTTCGGATGCCAAAGCTACGTGATGACAGGCAACCTTCACATAACTGCTGGTGAAAGGATTGGCACCTACCAAGCTGCAATAATTTCCTGGGTTTTAGGAGGTAATTACAACAAAGATGTTTTTATTCAAATAAACGGACACAACAATCAAGGGTGTGGAATTCTTATAGCCCGACACCCAGGACATATTGTTTGGGGTCAAGCACATCAAGTTTTCATATTTATTTTGTCCTTGAGACAAGTAGACCCAACCACCTGTAGCACAAACCCATAGGCTGCCAGTTAACAGGGAAGGGAACTGTCTGCAGTTGAGGTAATATTTATGGCCATACGTTATTGCTGTTTGAACTTATATTTATGGAATCATTAATGCAAAGCCTTTATTATTAGGGATAGCGCTCTAAATTAACATTTTAAGGACAAGCTGCACTACTGACATTGGTCCCAGTAAAAAAAGTTCTACACACATGTTTGAAAAGTTTAACAACATGAGGCTATGTATAATACTCCCGGAATTCTCTCTGATTAGATGCACATGTTTGCAGAAGCTTGTAAGCAAAATTGTTGATTCTTTGCTTTCAAAACAAAATGTTCAGAAATGCAAGTACAACATTTTTTTTTTGCTAAATTACTGTGAAAATTTAGGTACTATTTCCTTGAAGCATCATTTAGTAAAAAGTGTTAATGCATGATAGTATTTAAAAAAATATTCCTAATGGAAAACCAGTGGAACAATCTTGGATGAATAACTTGAAATGTTGTGAAGAAAAGGTACAATATAATTACAATCACGATTAATAGCTAACAACAGTAGGGATTGAATATTTACATTTCTGTTCCAAAACTAGTACTATGTGCATTAAGCACACTCCCAGACACAAATGCCCCCACCCGCCCACAGTGACCATTCATGTTTACCTGCAAGCCCTCCATATTTTCTTGGACAGCCCGACTATGATATATATCACCTACTCCGCTCGCTGTCACCAGTCTAAATAATTCTCCCAATTTTGGACACCTGGGGGTCTGTTTGCTCCCCATGCCTTCGCAATGTTCCTCCTAGCCACTCCTGCTGCTAACATTAAACAGATCCTCCAATATCTGGGCCACACTTCATCTCCTGTTATGTGTAGGACATGCTACCTGGCCTCCAAAGGTACAGGGAGATGCATGACTTGGGCCATAATTTGCACCACTTCCTTCCAGTATTGCTGAATTATGAGGCATTCCAAGAGGATATGGAAAAAGGACTGCACCATACCACACCCTCTAGCGCACAGATCTGAGTCGTATCGCCCAAGAAACACTTTACTGGTTTTGGAGCTGCCAGGTCCTCACCAGTTTAAATAAACATTGGCAAAAAGCAAAAAAAAAGTATATGTATATGGTATATGTCTTTTCATTAGTAACTTTCACAAATTCACAAAAATGTACAGAAGTAGACCAGGCAATCATACTTCTAAGAAGTATTTGTGGACTGTATTTTAGCACAAGCAAATATGCATGTGTAGATTTGTCCATGCAGAAATCAATTGAATCCTTACAATTTCACTTTCCCTCCAACCACTTTTCACAACCCTGGAAGAACTTCTACTTCTGCCCTTGTCAGGAGTACATTTCAACCTTTCTCAGTATGGGAAAAGATTAGAGAAGAGCAGATGAAAATCATTAAAGCGTGCAAGTTAGTAGGTTTGCACAGACTCACAGGCATTCCAGCCCTGGAACTATTACTTACTGCTTCCCCCAGCCTCAGTATGTAGATTTGCAGAAAGGTGGCAAAATAAGGAAATTACTATAGTAGGAGTTACAGTTACTAGTATTCATGCCCTACTATAGTATTATCCCAGGAATAATCAGAGAGGCTATTATCTGGGCTCTTACCTAATGAGATTGCTGGCATAATTTGTCACCACACTACATGGCACCAAAGGGACAAGTGGATTATTTTACAGGACAAGTCGATTTAAGAAGCAACCTGTCCAATGGACAAGTAGATAGTCTATTAAATTCTACACCCCTGCCAATGTATTTCTTTCAATAGGCAATAAGGGGCTTGAATTACGCCCCTGTTTCCTGCCGTCTGTAGCAATATAAGTGCTTGGGAACTTTCAGCCCTGTTAACACACCTTCACTATCCCTTTTTGGTAACACTGTTAGCTGTGTAAACGGAGTGGAAAACCCCAATAGGAATGTCCCACAAAGTCAGAACTGTGTGGTTATTTACAAAATTCACAGTGGCTTCCACTGGCCCCATTCATGTGAGCCCTGTATTTCCACTTCTAATTGTGCCACATTGTCAACTTTTTCTGAACATAAATTAAATGTGTGTGCAAAAACCTTTATGAAAGGCGCCTTTAACCATCTTTCCTCTTCTACACCTTTAACTGATGGGTGGAATTTTTCAGCTGACTGATGTTGATCCAGCTCATCATTGTTAGGATGAGCCACATCTCCTAGTATCTGGAAGCCTACTGGGCTTTTGTAAGTCCATTCCCAGCACCTCCTCCCACCCCAGGATACGGAGGCATGTTTTGGACCAGAATGGACTACAGCCATTGTTCTTGTGCATTGTGAGACATTGGGTTTTGATTTAGGGGACTTCACACCCATCAGAAAAATAAAGTAAAAATTAATAAAAAAATAAGACCAAAACGGCAAATACCCATTCAGTAAAAGCCGAGTTGTGCAGTTTCAAAGATTTTAAGGAAAATATTGCTTAGAAGCAAATAGCTTTAATTATGGTCATCTGGTTATGCGGGCCCATGACAATGTCACAAGTTCAAGCCGACCAAACTAGAGCAGTGGCTGGGCATAAGACCAAGTTTGGCCCACTGAAATATTAACTTGTGTTCTTTGGAATCAAGATGCAAAGTCTGCATCAGCTCGCTAATTTCTGTGCCAGAGGAGCTGTCGAGCAGGAGCTGTGATGCCTGGTCCTACGTCAAGATGCGCCACACTGGGTTGGTGCTGTCAAAGCCGCCTTGCATCGGATCAATTATACTACTGGTCTGGGGCTTTGAGTGTTGCATCGAAATGCATCATGCTGGATCGATGCTGGGGAACCCGCCGATCAGGAGCTGCGATACGAGGTTTGGCATCTAGGTGAGGAGAGCTGTGTCTGTTTATATGACACCTTAATTCGTCAGGCGATGCAAGGACTTCCATCCAGATGTGTCATACTGTGTCGGTTCCGGTGAAGCTGCCAGCCAGAAGCCTGTTGTGTCCCTGTAGCTCAGAACAGGAGGGAAGTAGACTGACCCTTGGAAGCACTCTGGTAGTCATCAGTTTAAGCAAAAAGATAGGCCACAGGCAGCAGGACAGTCCTCCAACAGCTAGGCAGTCCTGAGGCAGCTGGCCAGTCCTTATAGAGTCTGCAGGTCCAGGAGTGTTCTGAAGAGTGGGTCTCAGGGTCCAATATTTATACCTGGTGCCAGCTTTGAAGTGGGAGAAACTTCTAGTCTTCCCCTCACATCTGGTTCTACACTTCCTTCCTTTCGCTGCCCAAGCATCAAGATGTCTGGGGTGACAAAAGGCTAGTGTGATGTTCTCTGTGAATGTAGGAGGTAGCCCCTGTTGAAGTGCAAGTGTGAGAGGTGACAGATGTATCCCCACCTATCCTGTCAGGATGGCCCATCCTGCCAACAACCAGTACCCCTTTGTGACATTATCTGGGAGGAATATACGAAAGGCCTACTGGGATCCCAAAGCTTCTATATCAAGAAAAGGGCCTCTGCCTAAACACAAGGGGAAGAACTCCTATTGTTCTAGTGGGAACCAGAGCTCCTGTTTTTTAATGGACTCTCACTCAAAACCTGGCAAGTTTCATCAAGTACACACTCTGTACAGATATCTTGTGCTAGGTGGGCTCAACCCTGCTTTCTGGGGGGAGAGCACTTCATATAGTACACAGTAGATTTTCTGAACAGGGGACTTAACGAAAGGGGGTGGATTAAAAATAATAGTAAGCATATATAAGATATAAAATCTTTGGGATAGTTCTCTTTTTATTTTTTTCTGACAGCTGTCATCTACTCCTAGTTATGTGCCCCAGGACACAGGCAGCAGGCACCAAATGGTTAGGGCAAGCATATGGCAACTTTCTAAAATTAATATTATAATTGTGACTTTAAAATTAAAGGGGGTTTTAATTTATAATTAATTTGAGTGTAAACATCATTTTCCCATCTGCTTCCAAACTTCGGTTATCTCTTATTCAATGTTAAAACTGCCCACACAGACTGCAGTCCTGAGATGTGTTTTAAAAGGCTATGTAAGTAGATGTCACAATCGGTGCTGCAGGCCCATTAGTAGCTTTAATTTACAGGCCCTGGGTACAAGGTTACCACTTAAGTAGGGACTTATAAATAAATTAAATGTACCTGTCAGTTGTGAGCCAATTGTACCATGTTTTAGGCAGAGCCACACATACTTTAGCACTGGCGGTTTCTTTATGAGAGCGTTGCCCCACTGCCCCAAGGCCAAATAATAAATGATAACTTAATGATAACTCACTGATTACCAGCTGATTATAATGTTTATAAGCCGCTGCAGTGCACAGCATTGCCTGGGCAAAGTGTACTGTTTTTCAGTAGAGTCAGATGAGGGCAGGCTTGAATGGCTCCGTGTGACACAGCTGGGACTCCTTGGGGTGAAGTGCGCCTGTCAGGCTGGACGGGTGCCTTGTTCTGCCCAGCCAGACACGCATGCTTGAACCCTCAACTACCTGCAGTGATAGGAGTCTGGGAGACTGCTGCCACAGCCCCCAAGTCTCCAAAATAGCACTGGCAGCCCCTGACCGAGCCAATACTCGTGCTGCTTTCATGCTATTTACAGCAAGGGAGCCGTGTCTAGGTTGGCTCAGGAGTCATAGGGAGTTGTAGGAGGTTGGCCTGGTTTGTAGTGGGTACCAAAGGTACTTACACCTTATACCAGGTCCAGTTATCCCTTATTAGTGAAATAGTCAGTGTCTAGAAGCCAGGCTCTCTAGGGGTAGTGTGGATGAGAAGCCAAGGCCCAACTAGGAGACATGCAAAGCTCATGATATATCACTGTAGTCACACAGTACTCACCCACATGAAAGAAAATACTCAGTGTTACAAAAATAAAGATACTTTATTTTGGTGACACAAATGCCAAAAATACCTTAGAGACTATACTTCCTTCAGAGGCAAGTAATATACACAGTATATACTCTAGAATGCAGAAATAGCTGTAAAAACAGTTAGAAAACAGTGCAAATAGTGAAATCCACAATAGTTAGAAATGGACCAAGGGGGAACACAAACCATGTGCTAAAATAGTGGAATGTGAAAGTCGGTTTCCCAACTAGGCAACTGTAATGGGGTGCTAGGAGTATTAGAAAACACCAAAGGTAAGTAATAGAACACAGGAGTAAAGCACAGTAACTTTGCTAGAGCACACAAGAACAAGAAAAAGAAGATTATGCAAGAACCAGAGGCGACTGTAAGACAC
This sequence comes from Pleurodeles waltl, assembly GCF_031143425.1. Lineage (NCBI taxonomy): Eukaryota > Metazoa > Chordata > Amphibia > Caudata > Salamandridae > Pleurodeles > Pleurodeles waltl. The sequence continues at coordinate 906,983,218 of NC_090443.1, forward strand.
CAGCAATGAATCCTTGGACCTGAAGACCTGTGGTAGAAGGGGACCAAGTACAAGAAGCACTGAAGGGTCCAGGGAGAAAAGGATCCCTGCTAACCCGGATGAAGGTGCAAAAGAAGAACCACCAGTGAAGAAGATCAGTCAGCACTGCACCCAAGAAGACAGATGCGGGTTCCTGGTTGGTGCAGATGATGTCTCATGCCGGATGGATGATTGCAGTCTGGTTTGCGTCACTGGATTCCACCAACAAGCCTTGGCACATGCAAAGCTTGTGGTGCCGCCCGGGACCAGGAGGGACCTGGTGGCCTCTACCCAGGAGGGGGAGACAGAGGGGGCTCTCAGCAACTCAGAGAGCCCTCAGAAGACCAGGCAGCGTGCACAGGAGTCCTTCAGCATGGGGACAAAGAACATGCAAAAGAAGGCCCACGCAGCACTACACGAAGGGATCCCATGGCGCAAGTAAAAGCGTAGGTGCTGTCTGTGCTGTCACCATGTGAGTGTCCGTAAAGGAGGAATGTCTTGCTACTCTCGAACATGTGGGAAAGCTATAGGGAGAGCAATGTGCTGTTGCTTCTGGGCAGAGGGCTGTGTTATTGAAAATGATTATTTGTACATACAATTCTTAGCATTCTTGTAGAGCTTTCTATTCCTGACAGCGCTTTGCGGACGTCCAGCAGGCAACTCTGTGTAATGCTTGCCTCTTTAATCATAGCGCCTACAGCAGATCAGACAGAATAGCTATGGTGCATTGAGTCATACCTGCTAACCCCACTGATTTAGGCAGTAGGCTTATTTCTAATGCTTTTTTGGCAATGCTCTAGAGTTAGTCACGTTAAGCTACTGCTTAGTAACAGGAAAGCTGTGGGTTCAACCCATTAAAAGTTTAAACCAGCCCCCCCGGGTAGTTTACAAATTACCAACAAGCTTTCACTAGTACAGTTCCTTTAACTAGGTAACCAAGCACTTCATGGTTTCAGGAATAGAGTGGTCTAGTCATGAGTGTTTAGTTAACACCATAAGGCATTATGGGAATTGTAGTCCTACTCAGTTGATCGACTTGAGCTAACACCCCTAAAAACAATTGATTGTAAAATAAAAGTCCAGGACTGACTCATTGTGTTCTTAGTGGCATAGAATTGTCTTGTAACCTTATATGGCTGCTGGGGCTACTGACTGCAACAATGAATTGGTATGTTTGTCGCTGCAGAGATGTGTTTGGTGAGATAAAAACAGGGCTCAGTATTCAAGGTCACTAATTTGTTTAATGTTCTTTATTTTTCAAGATTTAATTTGATTAGAAGGCACAGTCATTTTCTTTGATGTAGGTCTTAAGGCTTGTCATGTGATGTTTTTGCATTTGTCGCCCCAAGTGGGAAGGGTATGCCCAGACGTGGGTCCCGTGCTCACTGCACCTCTGGATTCAAGCTAGCCTAGCTGATGAAGGGTGATAGCCTGAAACCGCTCCTAGGATGCTTGTTTCCGGTCCAGGGAGAACCTGGCTTGGCAGTTCGGGCTGGACTGTTTCCATGAGGAACAGGGTCAAGACTGATTTGCACATGGCTGGGTCCAACCTGGGGTGGCGTGGTGAGGAAACAAACGATGGATTAAACCCAGATCTTTGTGACTGGGGGTGAATGTTTGATTTGCTCTGCAATCCGTCCATCATCTGTTCTTTTTGCATTTGTCGCCCCAAGTGGGAAGGGTATGCCCAGATGGGGGTCCCGTGCTCACTGCGCCACTGGATTCAAGCTAGCCTAGCTGATGAAGGGTGATACCCTGAAACCGGTCCTAGGATGCTTGTTTCCGGTCCAGGGAGAACCTAGCTTGGCAGTTCGGGCTGGACTGTTCCCATGAGGAACAGGGTCAAGAATGATTTGCATATGGCTGGGTCCAACCTGGGGTGGTGTGGTGAGCAAAAAAACTATGGATTAAACCCAGATCTTTGTGACTGGGGGTGAATGTTTGATTTGCTCTGCATTCCGTCCATCATCTGTTGTTTTTGCATTTGTCGCCCCAAGTGGGAAGGGTATGCCCAGACGTGGGTCCCGTGCTCACTGCACCACTGGATTCAAGCTAGCCTGGCTGATGAAGGGTGATACCCTGAAACCGGTCCTAGGATGCTTGTTTCTGGTCCAGGGAGAACCTGGCTTGGCAGTGTGGGCTGGACTGTTCCCATGAGGAACAGGGTCAAGACTGAATTGCATATGGCTGGGTCCAACCTGGGGTGGCGTGGTGAGCAAAAAAACGATGGATTAAACCCAGATCTTTGTGACTGGGGGTAAATGTTTGATTTGCTCTGCATTCCGTCCATCATCTGTTCTTTTTGCTTTTGTGATTTTTTGTGATGTCATTACCGGGCCAAAAGGCATGCAACATTTTCTGGTGTGTGGTTTTGAAACTTGAAAAACCCTACCTTTTGTGGTCACAGAATGTTGTTAAGAATATTATATCTGCCTGTGTTTCAAAAATGGTAGTTGGATTTAATTCCTACACCTGCTGTGCTCTGTGCGCCTTATGTCCATTGACACATAGCTGAGGGAAGAAGTGTGTGGCTTCCATGACACGTAACACAATCATTGTTGTCTTAAACAGCTAACAACCATTTACAAAGCCAATCTTACTGACAGATTTTAGGTGTATGTCAGTTGTTGTGTTGTACATCTGGTTGCAATTACATTTCAGAAAGAAGCTAAAATATGGGTTGGGTGGCACACCATGGGAATCTGACATTGATTTTACATGTTCCTTTTTGGAGAGCTCACACTTTTTTCATTCCACTTAAAGACCTGTCTGCATATATTTCTGTATGACTGATTGCATTCAGCAGCTGTGGGTGCTTCCTGAAGCCTGGTTAGAGCATTTTCTTCCAAAGATGATACCACATGTAATGCAAGACACTGGGCAAGCACACACTTTAAGAGGGCTGAAGTTGTTGGGCTGTACAGTATGCACATTACGGTAACTGTTGAACATATTAATGCAGTAAGATATGGGGCAGTTTTTAATGTTTAATATTTCAATGCTATACATTCCCACTGCTTTATAAGCCTTGCTTTATCACTAAATCCATTTGCTTTAAAATGCACCATTTGCCAAACTTTTTTAAAAAATGTTCTCGGGAGAAGCGCCCACCCTGTACCCCACATTTGTCCATTAAGCTTGCTCGTGTTGCTATTTAAAAGCCATACCCAATTTTTACACCCCAGCACTTTTAAATGTCACCAGCCTCCACTGGTCCTAAAACATCAAAAACGAATTCACCAAAGCAGAAGAGGTAAAAGCAAAATAATTAGGGGTGACCCTGCAGAGCGGAAGAGGTCCAATCTGCACAGTACCTCCCTAACCAGTTTATGGTACCACCTGAAGTCAGCATCAATTCATTTGGGGCCAGATGTACGTAGATTCTGCATTGCGACCCGCAAATTGCGAGTCAAAGAGACTCGCAATTTGCGAGTCGCAATTCAAAATGTAGGATGGTGTCCCTGACACCATCTGCGACTCGCAAGGGGGTCACAAAGGCCCATCTCATTAATATTAATGAGGTGGGTTGCAATTTGCGACCCCCTTGAGACTCGTGGCACTCACAGGGATGGTGGCCTGCTGGAGACAGCAGACCACCATGTCTGTGACTGCTTTAAATAAAGCAGTTTTTTTTTTGGTAATGCAGCCCGTTTTCCTTAAAGGAAATGAGATGCATTACAAAACTAAAAAATTAAAACGTTTCCGTTTCATACTGCTCTGGAAAAATGTTTTTCATGCCATTCACAAAGGGGAAGGGGTCCCTTTTGCGAATGGGCAAGCACCCATTTAAAATGGGTGCTAACTGCGATTGGTTTGCGACTCGCAAACCCGTTTTGCGATTCGATAACCAGGTTACCGAATCGCAAAAGGGGATTTGTGCATTGCCAAGTGCAGTTTGCACATCGCAAACAGCGAAATTCGCTGTTTGCGACGTGCAAACTGTGTGCTACATCTGGCCCTTAGTCTCTTGTGTATAGGTACAACTCTTATTGCACTTTCTCTGGCTCCACCTGCTGTACTACAAATCTAAGGTTTGCATCAACCGTCTTATTGAATGACAATGGAAGCCGCCATTTTCCTGACTCTGATGCCATTCTAGGCCAAAACTATATTCCTGTAGATTCTCTTACTTCTGGAGTATTTACTATGAACCGCTTTCACACAAAAATTACTTAGATTTACTATTGTAGTTTTTCTGGCGTGTTAGTGAATTACAGGAGTAAAGCCGAAGTCCGGAGTATGCCTGGCTAATCCCTGGAGCTCAGTTGTAAACCCAGAGAACTAGAAGACAAAGTTGCAACTTCTCATGGTACTATGTTTGTTGTGACTAGTTACTCAAGACGACTTTTTGTCCACTAAGTGTGCCTTTATTGACATCAGACTTAAAAGAAAGTAGCAATGTCGATCAGAGATTCAGCTGGAAAATGAGGTGCAGCTGAACATTTTCTCTTTCAGTTTCTGCGTTCTCGAAAAGAGATTTTAGCAGAGAACTCATCATCTACTGCCGTCTTGGGACACTACTCACGATTGCTCCAACAATTTGCACACGGGTAATAGACTGCTTTAATCTGTTCATTAGAAAGTCTGTGGTTCCTATGGTAACTGTCACACCACATTGTTACCTGTGCTATCTCCCATGGACAGGACACCTTCCGCGAGAGCCTCGTATACATCATTGAGTGCATGCACCATGCAGATTCTGTGCAGCTGGAAAGCTATTCGCAAATCTATTTAAAATTAAGCATATTTTGTGACAGAGGGACTTGTACAGCAAGTGGTGATCTGAAGCTGTTGCTGAAGGCTTCCTTTTTTAGGTAGAAGAATATTAATGCTTAGTGCAATTATCTCCATAGATATTGCATTTATTGTTTGGAAAGTCGTTGTATGCATGTTGTATTGCTTACCAAGCTGTCATCTTTTTTTTGCCCCTGTAGAATGTTTATTTTCCCATCAAAACAACATTTTCAAAGATAGACGTTTATGGGCAGGATCAAACATGAACTTCCCTCTGGTCCTATTGCCTCAATGTGCATTTTAGTACACTATACGACTACTATGACACAACAATGTATAAAACAAAACAAACAAATGCCCATGTTTTGCTCCTTGGAACATTTTAATAAAAAAGTATCTGTGAGTGAGAGCAGCAGAGGATTTCAGGTGTCTTTGTTAAGAAATGTTTGCGCTGTTTACATGCTCCCCTGTAGCTGTTTAGCAAGGAATTCTGATCTAACCTCATGAAAGAAATATGTGGATATGTTAGTTTCTGATGCAATAATTCTGACCTAAAGCCCTTTGCTCTAAGAGCTCCTGGGGAAAAGATGCACTGAGGATGAGAGTAGACTTTAGGCTGTTTCTGATATACGTTATGGTGGAGTGTGTGTTTTAGTGTTTTTTTTCCTCACCACTGGCTTGGGGCTATTTCCTGTTAGTACTCCACTGAGTATCAATATCCCAGAAAGAATGTAAGGGCATGAGGTGATAAAGACTCAGAGAGGTAAACCAGTATGGGATTATTGGGAATCTTTGAGAGATGTGGTTCCTTGGCTGACACAGCACTGTTTTAAATAACTTTGGCCCTCATTACGACTTTGGCGGTCTTTTGGCAAGACTGCCGCGCTGGCGGCCACCAAAAGACCACCAGTGATGGCGGTACAGTGACCACCGTAAGACGAGTCACAAACTGAAGACCGTCCAAATACAGCCACAAATCTTAAACCGCCAGGCCGACCAAAGGCAGGAGAGAGACGGTCCCACCACCAGCACTGCCTTGCCAACAACACCCCGCCCTCCATATTGCGACCCACAAATTAGCACGGCGGTCATTGCACGGCAGAAAACCATTGGCGGTGTTAAATAGCTGCAGTCAAAATATCCTCTCCGCCAGAACCTGACACCACATTGGATAGCCTGAATACCTCACACCTGACACACACCACACACACCTGCCAACTGCACTATATAACACCCCCTCACACCACCACAATCCTTTGCAACCACAGCTACCAACAGAGAGACCAAGGAGCACACCAACGGAAGACACTGCACATCGAAACCATAGGCACCAACACACTTCCTAACCATCACACACCACACAGCTGTGCCACCAACACAATACACTCATCCCCACTGCACACATACACCAGCTAACACCAGCACACACAACCAAACACCCCCACCCCACCAACCACCCCACACTGCACCCTACACACACAACAGTCCACCAACATAATCACCATGTCCTGTCAGAAGCACCCACGTTTCACTGATGATGAGTTGAGGGTCATGGTAGATAAAATCGTCAGGTTAGAGCCACAGTTGTTCAGAGCTCAGGTTCAGCAAACCTCGATATCCAGGAAAATTGAGTTATGGGGGAGGATCGTTAACAGAGTCAACTGAATGGGCACCCATCCACGCACAGGGAGGACATCAGGAAGAGGTGGAATGACCTACGAGGGAACGTGCGTTCCATGCCATCATGTCACCAGATTACCATCTCTGGTGGGGGGCTCCCTTTCCTCCCCCTGAGTTCACATCGTGGTAGGAGAAGGTCTTGGACATCATGCATCCTCAGGGCCTGACTGGAATTATCGGAGGACTCAACTCTGGTGAGTCAACAACACTCCCCAGGCACCAACCACTCCTCTCCAGCGTGTGTCCCACCACCCATCACTCCCTAATCAACCCCATATCACACTTCTGCCCACCCATCACCCCACGCCCCTCCCCTGCATGCCACCCCACCCCACTGCCACCACCCCCACACAGTCCCTCCCTAATGCACAGATATCAATCACAATACCAAGCACTACAACTCCCATAATGCATCACTCCCTACACAGAAAGAATGCACAGTCCCACTTCACAGTGGAACACCTGCATGGAAAACCATAGCACATGCCACACCAATTGGATGCTTCGACTGCGTACCAAAACTTGGCAATGATAGCAATGCAATCCACAATCCCTAACACTAAGGTGGTCATTACAACCCTGGCGGATGGTGTTAAAGGTGCGGTAATACCGCAAAACGGCCGGCGGACAAAAAAAGGGAATCATGACCGTGGCGGAAACCGCCAACATAGACAGCCACTTTAACACTCCGACCGCCACGGCGGTACAGACAAGCAGCGCGGCGGTCACCGCCAACAGACAGGCGAAAGCCAATGTACCGCCCACAGTATCACAACCCGCCAATCCGCCACCTTTTCCTGGGCGGATTCACCGTGGATAAAAACACGGCAGAAACAGCTTATGCAATGGAAAAAAGGCTCACCTTAACACACTCCACGAGGAAGGAGGACACCATGGAGCCGGAACTCCAAATACTCCCTGCCCTTGTCTTCCTGCTCATCTACGAACACCAGCAACGGCGGCGCCGAAGACAACGGTGAGTACTGCACCTACGACATAGGGGAGGGGGAGGCAAAAGCCACGGGGACACACACGCAACACCCCCACCCCCAACCCGACCCTCACCCACTACAACACACACACAAATGCATTTCCAAACAGCACAGTAACAACCCACAACCCCCCCGGAAGAATGCAAAGACAAAAGGAAATCAGTTCAAACATTGTAATGTATCAAAATACAGTTACCAAATATATACATATATATATATATACACATTCAAAATTATATACATTACGAGAAGTAGTGCAGCTATGCACATATCAATGTCCGTGCACCACTGGGCCAAAAATGCATGGGCGAGGCCCACACTAGATACCTGTCCACAAACGGAGAGAACACTGCAGGGGCATCAGATAGAAATACAACAGGCACCTCAGGGGGAAGGAAAGGGGGGGCACCTCAGCCGGATTACAGCACCACGCCAGATCCACGACGGGGCTCCATGCCCATTGATGTATCCTGGGGAGTGCAAAGCCACAGTCTCTCAAGTCTCTACAGTGGGTGGGTTGCCCACTGTTCCATCATGGGGAGTGCAAAGCCACAGTCTCTCAAGTCTCTACAGTGGGTGGGATGCCCACTGTTACATCCTGGGGAGTGCAAAGCCACAGTCTCTCAAGTCTCTACAGTGGGTGGGTTACCCACTGTTACATCCTGGGGAGTGCAAAGCCACAGTCTCTCAAGTCTCTACAGTGGGTGGGTTGCCCACTGTTCCATCTTGGGGAGTGCAAAGCCACAGTCTCTCAAGTGGATAACAGTCTCCACTGGTTCTGGAGGGGGACTGGTGCCCAGAGTGCTGCATCCTGTTAAGGACAGACGGAGTGGATGCATGTCTCCACTGGTTCTGGAGGGGGAATGGTGCCCAGATTGCATCAGGCTCCCCGTGACGGTTCCTGTTCCGTCACTTTCCCAGCTGCACATGGGATAACGATGCTTGATGTGGCGGTGTTTTCCCTGTCCAGCGGTGCTTTGCCATGGCGGTCTCTGGCCTGTTCAGCGGTGCTTTGCCCTGTTCAGCGGTGCTTTGCCCTGTTCAGCGGTGCTCTGCCCTGTTCAGCGGTCTTCACCATGGCGGTGTTTTCCTTGTTCAGCGGTGCTTTGCCATGGCGGTCTGTGACCTGTTCAGCAGTGCTTTGCCCTGTTCAGCGGTGCTTTGCCCTGTTCAGCGGTCTTCACCATTGCGGTGTTTTCCTTGTTCAGCGGTGCTTTGCCATGTCGGTCTCTGACCTGTTGAGCGGTGCTTGCCATGGCAGTCTCTGACCTGTGCATTGGTGTGTGGCATGAGGGTCCCTCATTGCCCAGCGGGGCTGTGGCTGCCGGGGCCCTCCTGGGCACTGACTCTGGCGGTAGTCTCCTGACCAGTGACGATACTCCTGCCCTCCTGGGCACTGACTCCGGCGGTGGTCTCCTGACCAGTGACGATACTGCTGCCCTCCTGGGCACTGACTCCGGCGGTGGTCTCCTGACCAGTGACGACGGTGCTGGCGGTGGCGTCCCGGCCTCCGGGGAGGATGGCACCCTTCTCCGCCGTGCTGCTCTTACCAGACTGTGCAAACTTCTTCTGGCCCTTCACCACCTTTGAAGGAGTCACAGCTGACTCTGCAATCCCCCTGGGACCCTTGTGAGCAGTTTTGCCGCCAGGAGTCTTCACCCTGTCCCGTCGGCCACTTTCCAACTTGAGGTGCTTAACAGGGGGTGGACTGGCAGTGCTTTGGCTCCGTGTCACACTGGCTGCCCTGGTGGCCGGTGCACTCCACACACCTTTAACACGCACCACTGGCACAGGAGTTTTTTTGGCTGAGGTGCTACTACGGGACCTATCAATTGGAGGGGTGGGGGTGGGGGCAAAGAGGTCAACGTTGCTGAGGAAGAGTTGCTGATGAAGACTGGGATGGGTAGCTGGAGGGGGTATGAGAGTGGAGAAAGAGGAGGTGGTTGTAGGAGGTGTCACTTTAGGTGATTTGGCTGCAGGTGCAGGTACTGGAGGGTGTCGTGAGGTGGATGGATGTTGGGTGTGTGAGTGCCCGCGTTTGTGTACTTTGGGAGGGGGCGTCACAGGCACACTGGGAGTGGACACAGGGGACGTGTAAATGGTAGTGGGGGTGGTGAGTGCAGGTGAGCGGGGTGTGGTTCTGGGTGTTCTGGTGCGAGTCCTAGTGCCTGTAGATGTAGTGCATGCAGGTGAGAGTGTAGACGACACTGGGAGGGAGGAGGGAGACGACGAGGAGGGGGACACAGTGGAGGCAGTGGATGTTGCTGTGTCTGTATGTGGGTGATGCTTGCGTGAGTGCCTGTGGGTTGTGTGGTGCTTATGTTTGCCTGAGCTTCTTGTGTGTGTTGAGGTGTATGCATGCTTGTCTGATGGTGTGCTTGGGATAGGCTGGGGTACAGGGGATTGGGTCTGGGTGGAGGAAGTTGGAGGGGGGAGGCTAGAGACAGGGACAATGGCTGCCATCAGTGCTGAGGCCAGAGATTGCAGTGTTCGATGAAGGGCAGCCTGACCAGAATGAATGCCCTCCAGGAATGCATTACCATGTTGCAACTCCCTTTCTGCACCCTGGATGGCATTCACAATGGTAGACTGCCCAACAGTGAGTGACCTGAGGAGGTCAATGGCCTCCTCACTGAGGGCAGCAGGGGTGACTGGGGCAGGGGCTGAGGTGCCTGGGACGAAGGTGATGCCCACCCTCCTGGGTGAGCGGGCACGGGGCGAATGCTGAGGGGCTGCTGGGAGGGCGGTGCTGGTAGGGGAGGTGGCGGCTGTACCTGTAGAAGTGGGGGGCACAGATGGTGCCGCCACCACAAGGGAGCTCCCATCGGCGGACGAGTCCGTGTCGCTGTTTGGTGATCCGGTGACCGATGTGAAGCTCCCCTCGCCCTCCGTCCCACTGGTGTATTCTGAGTCCGTGGTGTGGCCCTCCATGGCCATGTGGAATGCAGCTCCCTCGTGCTCCGGTGCCACTGTACCTCCGCCTGATGATGCTGATGCACAAAAGAACAGGGACAGCACAAAAAGGGGGGGGGACGACGACAGAATAAAGACAGGTTGAGTGCATGGTATACCGCTACCGTTGGCGGATAATACAGACACAGCAGCCCCCTGCACTACGCCGTGCTCTTGGCCTCTACAGATGCAATTCCTGGGATCTGGCCTACATGGCTATGGTGGACATCTTCACACATGGATGCCACAGGGGCATGTATACCTGTACCTGGCACTCTACTGAGGTGGGGTGCAGTGCCACATGGCCTGCATTCCGGAGGGGCCTAGCCTACGTAACTCGCCCTGGCCTAGGGAAACCCACAGCCCTCCTAGCCCACCCAGAGACCTCCACTGCGCGCAAAGTCCCCAGAATGAGAGTGTACTCACCCCCTTGTGTCTGCTGTGATGCCCTCAAGCGCCCATCCAACTCCGGGTAGGCCACCGCCAGGATCCGGAACATCTGGGGGGTCATGGTGCGATGGGCACCCCTCCCACGTTGGGAGGCCATCCCCAGCTGAGCCTCCGCCGTCTTCTTGCTCCAGCGGCGAATGTCCTCCCATCTTTTCCGGCAGTGGGTGCCCCGTCTCTGGTGGACCCCCAGGGTCCGGACGTCCTTGGCGATGGCACGCCAAATGTCCTTCTTCTGGTGGGCACTGACCTACATGACATGCACAGGGGAAGAAGAAAAGTCATTACCAACTGCACCGTCGATGTGAGTGGCCCCCATCCCTACCCTTGCCATGTGGCACATACATTCACAGTCCTTCATGTTCCCTGAACTCTGCCCCCTTCCTTCTTACAACCAGCCCTCTCCACATAGGCATAGCCCATACAACGTGCTCCCTGTGTACTTACCTGTTGGTCTGGAGGACCTTAGAGTAGCGTGTACTGGAGGAGGACCCCGTCGATTAGCTTCTCCAACTCCTGAGCAGTGAAGGCAGGGGCCCTTTCCCCAGACGCAGCAGCCATTGTCTCTTCCAGACCGAGGTCACAGCAGCACTTGCAGTGTAGGTCCTCTCCTGTCGAAGATCAGGTATCGAGTGATTTAACAGATAGAAAATGGCGGTGACGTCTGCGGCGGTGACGTCCGTGGCGGTGCGTATCATCACCGCCGGCGCACCTCATCATTGGCTCCTGGGACCCATAGGGTCCAATGTTAACCAATGCAGCATTGCGCCGCGGTCTACGACCGCCTACCGCGACGGTGTACAACGCCAGCGCAGATACCTCACATCCCATTGTCTCACTTTAGAGGTCAGGCAGCCGCCATTTCAGGGGCCCACATGGCTTCATTTACTACTGCGTCACACATACCTAGGCCTACACTCAACACACATACAGGAAGAGTTTTGTGTTTGGTGTCGTGTTCTGTGTATCTGTGGGTACATACCTGAAAATTTGTTGACTCTGTGGTCGCTGTTGTCCTTCCTAGGCACCGTCAGGTGGGACATTTGAGAAGATGGCGGAATCCTCCGGTGTACCGACCGCTGGTGGACCTGTTGACAATGGAGGAGCAACATTTAATCATCACCTACAGGTTTGACCGTGCCACTATCCAGGAACTATGTACCCAGTTGGAGCCAGACCTGATGTCACCAATCCGCCATCCCACTGGAATCCCCCCTGACGTGCAGGTGCTGTCAGTGCTCCATTTCCTTGCAAGTGGGTCTTTTCAGACAACAGTGGCCATGGCATCAGGGATGTCCCAGCCTATGTTTTCCAATGTGTTGTCCAGAGTGTTGTCTGCCCTGCTGAAACACGTAAGGAGCTACATCGTTTTCCCTCAGGTGGAGGATTTGGCTACAGTTAAAGGTGACTTCTATGCCCTTGGACATATCCCCAACATCATAGGTGCTATTGATGGCACCCATGTAGCTCTGGTCCCCCCGCAGGAGTGAACAGGTGTACAGGAACCGGAGGAGGTATCATTCTATGAATGTACAGATGGTATGTTTGGCAGACCAGTACATCTCCCAGGTAAATGCTATGTTCCCTGGCTCTGTGCATGACGCCTACATCCTGCGGAATAGCAGTATCCCGTATGTGATGGGTCAACTCCAGAGGCACCGTGCGTGGCTATTAGGGGACTCTGGTTACCCCAACCTGTCCTGGCTATTGACCCCAGTGAGGAATCCCAGGACCAGGGCAGAGGAACGCTACAATGAGGCCCATGGGCGGACTAGGAGGGTGATCAAACGCACCTTCGGCCTCCTGAAGGCCAGGTTCAGGTGCCTCCATATGACAGGTGGTTCCCTATTCTACTCACCCAAGAAGGTGTGCCAGATCATCATCGCCTGCTTGATGCTTCACAATCTTGCTTTGCGACGCCAGGTGCCTTTTCTGCAGGAGGATGGTCCAGATGGCGGTGTTGTGGCAGCTGTGGAGCCTGTGATGAGGAGGAAGCTGAGGAAGAAGACATAGACAACAGTGAGTCAGTCATACAGCAATATTTCCAGTGACACACAGGTCAGACTTTTTTTTTTTACCATTACATTCACTTTCACACTTCTACCTCTCTATTTGGTCACTGAGTTGTACCTTTCCATTACGGTTTCACAGGTGTGGTTACCAACGTGTGTCATCTGCTTGCATCCTTCAAGGACTTGCGATGTGTGACATAGGTATGTTGGCTTTACAATTGAGAACGCATTTTGACACTGTCATTGATAATACAAATTTACCAAATCACAGTGCTCAAAAATGGAGGGGGGTTGGAAAATGGTGATGGGGGACGGTGGAGGAATGTCCATGGCAGAGTCCAGTCTATTGGTCACACAGGTGCACTGCCCATATGGGCATAGGAAGTGGAGCTGGGGCAGTTTAAGTAAGGACAGGGTAACAAAGTGGGACAGTGGGGGGACAATCAGGGTGGTCTCATTTCCTGGCGGGGGTCTTGCCATCTTGCTCTGTCCTGTTCCTGGATCTCAGGGACCGCTTGCGTGGTGGTTGTCTGTCTGCGGGGGGTGGGGTGCTGGTGTGGTGGTCCTGTGGTGGGGCGTCCTGTCCACTAGCGCCGGCGGAGGTGGTGGGCAGTTCATCGTCCAGGCTAGTGTCAGGGGCCCCTTGGAGTGCCACGGTGTCCCTCATGGTCTGCTGTATGTCCTTCAGCACCACTACGATGGTGCCCAGGGCGGAGCTGATGGTCCTGAGCTCCTCTCTGAACCCCAAATACTGTTCCTCCTGCAGGGGCTGGGTCTCCTGAAACTTGGCCAGGACCGTCGCCATCGTCTCCTGGGAGTGGTGGTATGCTCCCATGATGGAGGAGAGGGCCTCATGGAGAGTGGGTTCCCTTGGCCTGTCCGCCCCCTGTCGCACAGCAGCCCTCCCAGTTCCCCTGTGTTCCTGTGCCTCCGTCCCATGGACCGTGTGCCCACTACCACTGCCCCCAGGTCCCTGTTGTTGTTGGGGTGGTGGGTTCTCCTGGGTTCCCTGTAGTGGTGGACACACCGCTGATTGACGTGTCCTGGGTACGGAGGTATGGGCCCGCTGGGTGGGTGCTGTGCTGGTGTTACCAGAGGGTCAGTGTTGGGCTGTGCCTGTGCAAGGGAAACCGACTGTCCCGAGGCCCACGATGTTCCGGGCTGGTCATCAGGATCCAGTAGGGCAGAGCTGCTGTCGTCACTGTGGGCCTCTTCTGTGGGTGGAGTGGACCCTCCTGTGTGGTGACGTTCCTTAGTGGTCCTGCAGGAATATAAGAGCATGATTATTGCATGTGTGTGTGCCATGGTGTGCAATGGGTGGGTGTGCGTGTGCCCCAGTGCAAGCATTCCTGTGTGTGGGTTTGTGTGATGATGGTTAGGGGGTTGTTATGGGTATGTGCAGTGAGCATGCTTTGATGAGGGGTGACCATGCTTAGTTGTGTCATGCACAGCTTGGTGTTGGGATGGGTGGTTTGTGTTATTAGTACATTAGTGAGGTGTTGGAGTGATAGGGGAGGGGGTGAGGGTGTGGGTGTGTGATAGCATGCAGGTAGGGTGGGGGATATGATAGTTAAGATTTGACTTACCAGTGTCCATTCCTCCACTGACTCCTCCGAGGTACTCTGGATGCATGATGGTCAAGACTTGCTCCTCCCATGTTGTTAGTTGTGGGGGAGGAGGTGGGGGTCCGCCGCCAGTCCGCTGTACCGCGATGTTGTGCCTGGAGACCACTGAACGCACCTTCCCCCGTAGGTCGTTCCACCTCTTCCTGATGTCCTCCCGATTTCTTGGATGCTGTCCCACAGCGTTGACCCTGTCCACGATTCTGCGCCATAGCTCCATCTTCCTGGCTATGGAGGTGTGCTGCACCTTTGAGCCAAATAGCTGTGGCTCTACCTGTAGGATTTCCTCCACCATGACCCTGAGCTCCTCCTCGGAAAACCGGGGGTGTCTTTGGCGTGACATGGGGTGGTGTGGGTGATGTGTGGGGTGGTGTAAGTGTTGATGTATGTGGTGATGTGTAGTGGTGTGTGGTGTTTTGTGCGTGGAATGTTGTTTGGGTGATGGTGTTGTGTGCCTCTGTGTGGTGGGGTTCTCAATTGCTGTGCTCTCTGTCTCTCTGGCCTTCGTTCGTGTATTGTGGTCGTAGGGGTTTGTGGGTGATGTGGGTGTGTGTTTTATATTGAATTAGGTGTGTGGGAGTGGTGTGTGTATGTGTATCAGGTGTGTGTATTTGTAATTGTCCAATGTGGCGTTGTTTTGAAGATGTGTGTGTATTTTGAGCGCGGCGGTGTGTACCGCCAATGGAATACCGCATTTGAAAGACCGCCACGTGGATTCGTGGGTCGTGATAGCATGGGCGTGTTTCTGTTGGCGTGACGGTGGAGGAATTCTTTTCACCAGTTTAACACTGACCTTTGGTGTGGCCGACTTGTGTGGGTGTCTGAATTTCGGCCGATTCCGAGATGTGGGTCATAATAGCTGTGGCGGAATTCCGCGGCCGCGGCGGTGTTTTGGCGGTTTTCTGCACGGCGATAAGCGGCTTTTACCGCCAATGTTGTAATGACCCCCTAAATGCTTAATTGAAATAATGCCACAACATGTCACACACTAGCAATGTCTGCAGTGCTGCAGCTGTCATTGCCATCACTGGGAAGCACGTTGAGCTACTCCAAGCGTCAGACAATGATATCAACAAGTACATCTCCACAATGTAACTCCCTCCCTTTTCATCCACAGGTCCCGCTGCCACTGCCACCCTGCAGCCGATGCCAGAGACAGGGAGCTCTCCCCAGAATGAAGGCCCAGTGGATGTCTGGATATTGACGACTTGCCTGGGCCATCCGGGACAACTGGCCAGTCCAACACCTCAAGGCCCACCCTGGACACATCTGAGTCCTCCGCCCATGTGACTTCCACAGCACAGCCAACCCTACATCCCCACACCTGTGTCCCAAGGGCAGGTTTATTAGCAGTGTGCCCCACAGTACAGGGACCAGAGTCAAGGCCGCACACCCAAGTTGATGAAGCTCCTGGTGCAACTGGAAGTGGGCACACTGTACTAAGAGCACAGGCACAGGGTGCCAAGGGCAGTGGGAGGGCACCTGTGGGCCAAAGGATGGGGCCCCCACAACAAATGGCTGGCCAGGAGGCCATTTCCGAAGTCCTGGGAGCATACAACCAGGACACTATGGGCAAGATCCTCGCAACCGTCTAAGAGAACCAGAAGCTGCAGAGGGAATACCACTAGGAGGCCATGCAGCAGTGGCGGACTTTCAGTGCCATCATGGCCTCCATTGTAGGGGTACTGAAGGAACTGACCACCATCCTGCATGTGTCCTCCACCCACCAGCAGGCCCCTTCCACTAGCCACATTCCAACTGAGCCCTCCACTTCTGTGGCAGCTAGTAGAATGGAGGCCCTGCCAGAGGACTCGCAGACCACAAGCACCCCTCCCTCTGTAGCTGTGGAACCCACATGCAAGCGAGGACGTCCATCCAGACATTCTGCAGGACCTGTTGCCAAGACCAAGACAACTGCCAGGAAGTGACCCTCTCCTGAACATTCTCCCTTGTGTGCCACTGACACACCCTGTTGACTGTCCACTGTCATGCCTCCATTTTCCCATGGCTCCTTGGATGCTGGACCTTGACTACCTACAGGTGGGACAACTACTCTGGTGATTACACACACCATGACCCCACTCATCACACATTGCACTTGTGATTAACATTAAACACCTTTGATCACAGCTACTGCCTATGTGTCTTTATTTTAATGAGCAAATTTGCATTAGAATATCATGTTATTACAGTCAAACCTGCAAATGTCTGTGAGATAGGAGGGGGCGTGATATGCAGCAAGGTTGATGGTAGGGCAGAGATATTCTGGATACATGTGTCAAGGGAGCCACCAGGCAAGGCAGGAACCAGAGTTGCACCAAAAAAATACCCTGCAAATACACCAAAACAGAGAAACTATCACAATAGGAGACACTGTAGGCCACTCAACAAACATGCTGAACAATGTCTCAATCCCTAGTGTGACTTAGCATGTGGAGTCACAAACCATATGCCCAAGTCAGGTCTACAGTTCCACGACATCCATACGCAATAGTCCTTCCCTCACAGCTGGCAAATCTCAACTAAAGGCATGTTCCACAGGCTGTAACAGTTGTGTTACACATTCTCCCATTGTGGACTGTGAGGATGATTAGCACTACTGATGACACACCTATCTTTGGCACAACAATTGCAGTTGGCAAAGCAGTACAGGGAAATTGCATGAGTGATGCTACACAACAGCACAGTGGAAATAGCACTCACATTTGAACTGAAACACCTCCTCTGAATGGGGCAAATGTTCCCCCCCAACCCACCCAGAGGGTGAGCTGCACTCAACACATCCACTGATGACAGACACCAGGAGGAGCTATGGCACAATGAAACCAGGAGTACAGGTAACGTACATTACACATGGCACATACCTGTTTCTCAAGGGAAGTATTGTTGAATTACCTCTGCTCTAGAGTCAGCTGCATCCTCATCATCTTCCTCCTCATCACTCACTATGTCCCCTTCATCAGCCACTGGTCCAGCTGCCTCCTCCTCTACAACCAGCAATGGGATGTGACGCCTCAGGGCCATATTGTGCAGCATGCAGCAGGAAACAATGATCTTGCAGACTTTAAGTGGTTTGTAGAGTAGGGCACCTCTGGAGACATGTATGAAGCGTAATCTGGCCTTCACTAGGCCAAAGGTCCTCTCCATGACACTCCTCGTCCTGCCGTCAATCAATCAATCAATCAGTATTTGTAAAGCGCGGCTACTCACCTCATCCGAAGAGCCATGTCTTGAGGTTCTTCCTGAAGATGGTGAGCGACGGACTTTGTCTGAGGTGCAGGGGGAGGTTGTTCCACCTCTTCGCTGCAGTGTAGGTAAAAAATCGTCCTCTGGTGGTGGTTTTGCGGATGCGAGGGACGGTGGCCAGGGCCATCTGGGCAGAGTGGAGGGATCTGGCGGGGTGTGGAAGAAGATGCAGTGGTTCAGATAGGCTGGTCCTGCATTGTGTATGGCCTTGAACATGTGGGTGAGAAGCTTGAAGGTGATTCGCTTTGCGACCGGTAGCCAGTGGGGGGTCTTCAGGTGTTGGGAGATGTGTTCTTGGTGAAGGAGGTCCAGAATGAGTCTGGCAGCGGCGTTCTGGATGAGTTGAAGTTTTTTGATGTTCCTAGTTGAGGTGCCGGCGTGGAGGGCGTTGCCGTAGCAGAGCTTGCTCGTGACTAAGGCGTGGGTGACTGTCCTGCGACAGTCTGCTGGGATCCATCTGAAGATATTCTGAAGTTTGCAGAGTGTGTGCCAGCAGGAGAAGGTGACAGAGTTTACCTGGCGGGGCATGGATAGAGAGGAGTTGAGGATGATTCCTAAGTTGCTGGTGTGCTCGGTCGGTGCAGGGGGGCGCTCATGGATGTGGGCCACCATGAGTCATCCCAAGCTGAGGTGGTGTTTCCAAAGAAGATGAGTTCCATCTTGTCAGAGTTGAGCTTGAGGCAGCTTTCTCTCATCCTGGTGGCAATGGCTTCCATTCCTGCATGAAAGTTTCTTTCTGCCGTGTCCAGGTCTTCGGTTAGGGAAATGAGGAGTTGTGTGTCATCAGCATATGATACGAGGTTCATACCATGGCTTCTGACGATGGCAGCAAGAGGGGCCATGTATATGTTGAATAGTGTGGGACTCAGTGAGGATCCTTGTGGGACTCCGCAGTTGACTCCTGTGGGTCTGGAGGTGTAGGGCGGGAGTCTGACCCTCTATGCCCTCCCGGAGAGGAAGGAGTGGATCCATTCTTGGGCTCTTCCGCAGATTCCTTTGTTGTGGAGTGTGGTGCGCAGAGTGCTGTGAGAGACCGTGTCGAAAGCTGCAGAGATGTGGAGGAGTATAAGTGCTGCGGTGTGGCTGCGGTCTAGGAGTAATGGGATGTCATCTGTGGCTGCCAGGAGTGCTGTGATTGCTGGGGAAACCGGACTGGGAGCTGTCCAGGGAGATGTTGGCCTTGATGAAATTCCATAGTTGTGAGTTGATTACTTTTTCTAGTAATTTGGCCGGGTAGGGTAGCAGCGAGATGGGCTGGAAATACTTTAGTTCACCTGGGTCAGCAGAAGTTTTCTTCAAAAGAGGGTGTATTTCGTCGTGTTTCCAGTCCCCAGGGATAGTGCCTGTGCTGATGGAGCAGTTGATTGTGTTACGATGCTCGAGGGCGATGGATGCGCTGACTCTGATGTACATGTGGTGCGGGCAGGGATCAGAGGGGGGGTCCGGCGTGGGTGCTGTTCATGATGTTGACTGTTTCCTCTGTGGTGAGCGTGGACCAGTCGCGGATGGTCTGGACCAGTCGCGGATATTCTTGGGGGTGGGTCAGTCACAGGTTCTGGTGCCAGGTGACAGAAAGCTGTCGTAGATATCCTGGCGACAGAGAGAAGAAAAGAAAAGGAAAATACTTACTTGTGATGGCTACTAGACCACCAGGGATGAGGCGCAGGGACAAGCCTGCGGGTGGAGGAGGGCCTCAAACTGAGAGCCAGGAGACTCACAGTTCGTCCCAGGCAAGAGGCAGAGGCAGCAGCAGCAGCCAGAGGAGCTGGGGAGGGCAGCAGATGCTGACCAGGTGGTCAGTGCAGTTCCCCTCTCACAGCGCTGCGGCCGCCATTAAGAAGGTGAGGGGGGCAGGGGGAGCAGTCAGCTGGGAGGCAGGAAAGCGGAAAAGGTGTTTCGAGGGGGTAGAGGAAGAGGAGAGAAAGGAAAAAGCACTAGGGAAAAACAAGGGATGATAGAAGAAAAAGGCAGAAAATGCAAGAGTGAAAGAGCGACAGAGAGAAGAAAAGAAAAAGAAAATGATAGAAGAAAAAGGCAGAAAATGTAAGAGTGAAAGAGCGACAGAGAGAAGAAAAGAAAAGAAAAATAGTTACTTATGATGGCCACTAGACTCTCAGGGATGAGGCACAGGAACAAGCCTGCGGGTGGAAGAGGGCCTAGAACTGAGAGTCAGGAGACTCTCAGTTCATCCCAGGCAAGAGGCAGAGGCAGCAACAGCAGCAGCCAGAGGAGCGGAGGAGGGCAGCAGACACTGACCAGGAGGGCCTCATTGAAACTGTGTTCGCCATCTGTTGTCGGATACCTCACAGGTGTCAGCAGCCAGGGAAGGTTAGGGTACCCAGAGTCACATGTGTGCACAAAGGTCAATCAATCAAGTATTTGTAGAGCGCACTACCACCCGTGAGGGTCTCAAGGCGCTGGGGGGAGATGGTGGGTGCTGCTACTGCTCGAATAGCCAAGTTTTGAGCTGCTTCCTGAAGGTCAGCAGGTCTTTGGTCTGACGTAGGGGCAGAGGAAGGGTGTTCCAGGTCTTGGTGGCGAGGTGGGAGAAGGATCTGCCTCCGGTTGTCGCTCTTCAGATGCAGGGGACGGTGGCGAGAGCGAGGTCGGCAGAGCGGAGTTGGCGGGATGGGGTGTAGAAGGTGATTCGTCTGTTGAGGTAGGCTGGACCGGTGTTGTGGAGCGCCTTGTGTGCGTGGGTGAGGAGTTTGAAGGTTATCCTTTTGCTGATGGGGAGCCAGTGTAGGTCTCTCAGGAGGGGGGGTGACGTGGCTGTGGCATTGGGCATCGAGGATCAGGCGTGCGGAGGCGTTTTGTATGCGTTGCAGTCGTTTGAGGAGTTTGGCCGGGGCTCCTGCGTAGAGGGTGTTTCCGTAGTCAAGTCTGCTGCTGACGAGGGCTTGGGTGACTGTTTTTCTTGTATTGGTGAGGATCCATCTGTTGATCTTGCGGAGCATGCAGAGGGTGTTGAAGCAGGATGAGGAGACGGCGCTGACTTGCTTGGACATGGAGAGTGTTGAGTCGAGGATGACGCCCAGGTTGCGTGCGTGGTCGGTGGGTGTTGGGGCTGCTCCCAGAAAGGTCGGCCACCAGGAGTCGTCCCAGGCTGTGGGGTTGGCGCCGAGGATGAGGACCTCCGTCTTGTCTGAGTTCAACTTCAGTCTGCTGTTTCTCATCCATTTTGCGACGGCCTTCATTCCTTCGTGGAGGTTGGATTTGGCGGTGAGGGGGTCCTTGATGAGAGAAAGGATCAGTTGGGTGTCGGCGTAGGAGATTATGTTGAGGTTGTGTAGCCGGGTGACATGGGCGAGAAGGGCGATGTAGATGTTGAATAGTGTAGGGCTGAGGGATGATCCTTGGGGAACGCCGCAGATGATCTTGGATGCTTCGGAGCAGAAAGGGGGGAGGCGGACGCTCTGGGTTCTGCCGGAGAGGAAGGAGGTGGTCCACTCCACAGCTCTATCCCGAATCCCTGCGTTGTGGAGGCGTATGCACAGGATGCGGAGGCAGATGGTATCGAAGGCGTCCGAGAGGTCCAGAAGGATGAGGGCTGTGGTTTTGCCATTGTCAAGAAACACCCTGATGTCGTCAGTCGCTGCGATGAGGGCGGTTTCGGTACTCTGGTTTCTGCGGAACCCTGACTGGGAACGGTCCAGGGTGTTGTTTTCTTCAAGGAAGTGGGTCAGTTGTCTGTTGACGATCTTCTCAATGACCTTGGCCGGGAATGGGAGCAGGGAGATGGGACAGAAATTCTTGAGGTGTCTCGGGTCCGCCATGGGTTTCTTGAGTAGGAGTTTGATTTCAGCATGCTTCCAGCTCTTGGGGTAGGTCCCGGTCTCGAAGGAGATGTTGATGATTTTGCAGAGGTGGAGTGCGATGGTGGCGCTCGCTTTGTTAAAGATGTGGTGCGGGCATGCATCTGACAGAGATCCAGAGTGGATAGTGCTCATGGTTTTGATTGTGTCGTCGTCGTTTACGTTGGCCCAGACGAGCAGGGGGTCGTGGTTGAAGGTGGGTGGAGAGTCAGCGGAGTCAGTGAGTGAAGGGGAGGTCTGGCTGTAGAAGCTGTCATGGATGTTTGTGATCTTGTGGTGGAAGAAGGTGATGAGGGAGTTGCAGAGGTCTTGCGATGGTGGGATGTTGTTTGTGCTGGAGCTGGGGTTGGCGAGTTCCTTCACAATGTTGAAGAGCTCCTTGCTGTTGTGTGCGTTGTTGTCCAGGCGGTCTTTGAAGGAGGTTTTCTTGGCAGATCTGATGAGGTGATGTTGATTGCGGATGGCGTTCTTGAGGGCGGCATGGTTGTCCGGTGTCTGTTCGTGAAGCCACTTTCTTTCCAGTTTTCGGCAGGTTTGCTTGGAGGCTCCAAGGTCCGAGGTGAACCAGCTTGCTCTCTTGTTGGCATCTCTGTTGGACCGCTTCTTGAGCAGGGCGAGGGTGTTGGTGCAGTTTTTGATCTAGCACCAGAGGTTGTGGGCTGCGAATTCAGGATTGGTGGGTTCGGTGGGAGGTTCTCGGGCGAGGTTGGTGTTCAGCTGGTCTTGGCTGACTTTGCTCCAGTTGCGGTGGGGGAGCTGTTGGGTACTGTGGTGTGTGGTGGGTTTCTGAAAGGTGAAGTGGATGCAGCGATGGTCGGTCCATGGGAGTTCGGTGGTGTGGCTGAAGGTGATGTGGGGGCTAGCGGAGAAGACGGGGTCCAGCGTGTGGCCGGCGGAGTGTGTTGGAGTAGTGACGAGTTGTCTGAGTCTGAGGGTGGTGAGGTTGTTGATTAGGGTGGTGGTGTTGGG
The DNA here is from genome assembly GCF_031143425.1 of Pleurodeles waltl. Lineage (NCBI taxonomy): Eukaryota > Metazoa > Chordata > Amphibia > Caudata > Salamandridae > Pleurodeles > Pleurodeles waltl. Next base: position 907,005,705 of record NC_090443.1, read on the forward strand.
GTCGTTGTTATTTTCCAAGTGAAAGTTCAGGTCGCCGAGGCGAATGTAGTCTGCGGAAGCTAGGGCGTGCCTGCTGACCAGGTCGGCGATGGAGCCGCAGAACGGAGGTCGTGGTCCGGGGGGTCTGTAGACCAGAGTGCCTCTGAGGGTGGTGTTGGGGTAGGTGTGGATCTGGAAGTGCAGATGTTTGGCGGTGCTGAGAGGGTTGTCGGTACCGGTCGTGACCCTGATGGTGTTCTTGTGGACGATGGTTATTCCGCCTCCGTTGGTGTGATCCCTGTGGGTGATCTTTAGCCATCCGGAATGACTATGGCGATGTCTGGGGCCGAGGAGGCGTTCATGCAAGTCTCCGTCAGGAAGGCGACGTCTGTGGTGGAGGTGTCGAGCAAGTCCTAGAGTTCGACGGCATGTTTGCGTGCGGAGCGGGTGTTCAGTAGGATGCATCGAAAGTAGTTGCGGTCTGGCTTGGCAGGAGGTTTGGCGATTTGGAGGCTGGTGAGGCGGCAGTTCCGGCAGGTGAAGGGTACCTGGGTGTTCTTAGGGGAGGCCAAGAAGCAGGCGTGTGCTTGTCCGGTGTTGAGTGCTTGGAGGGTGCTGGTGGTGTAGAGGCGTTGGTTGCCGTGGCGGTCTTGGGTACCAGGGGTCCTGGCGCTGGGCGCGGTCTGGACGTGGACGGGCACAGACGGGCTAGCCTTAGGCGCGCCTTTGGCGCGGCCGTGCATCGGCTGCCATATAAGGGTAGGTGGGAGGGAGGGGCAGCAGGGGGGATGGAGCTGGGCAGCGAATGGGGTGGGAGGGGGCAGGGCCGCAGGGACGCAGCAGCGGTAAAAGGAAAAAAACGATGTGGAAGGAGGGGGCGGGGCCGCAGGGATGCAGCAGCAGTGGGAAAAGGCAAAAAACAATGTGGAGGGAGGGGGTGGGGCCGCAGGGACGCAGCAGCGGGAAAAGGCAAAAAACGATGTGGAGGGAAGGGGGCGGCGGGGCTGCAGGGACGCAGCGATGGGAAAAGGCAAAAAACAATGTGGAGGGAGGGGGGCGGGGCCGCAGTGACGCAGCGGCGGGGAACACCAAGGCGGGGAACACCAGGCAGGCACCAAACGGATAAGGAGCAGCAGAGGAAACCGGCACACAGTGCAGGGAGCGACCTGCCTGAAGCAGGGTCAAGGGTCACTCTCCTCACCTCGCATCGGCTGCCATTTAAGGTAGGAGGGAGGGGCAGCAGGGGGATGGAGCTGGGCAGCGAATGAGGTGGGAGGGGGCGGGGCCGCAGGGACGCAGCGGCAGGAAAAGGCAAAAAACGATGTGGCGGGAGGGGGGCGGGGCCGCAGGGACGCAGCGACGGGAAAAGGCAAAAAACAATGTCGAGGGAGGGGGGCGGGTCTGTAGGGACGCAGCGGCGGGGAACACCAAGGCAGGGAACACCAGGCAAGACCAAACGGATAAGGAGCAGCAGAGGAAACCAGCACGTGGTGCAGGGGAGCGACCTGCCTGAAGCAGGGTCAAGGGTAGGACACATCTCAATACCGGTGGGGACACAGGGTAGATTAAGAAGTGACATGAGATGATAGGGCATAAATCCTATTGGATACATACCGATGAGCCATTGCTGGTCCCTCTGTAGTTGTGCCATCATGTGTGGGACATTTCTGTTCCGCAGAATGTATGAGCCATGTACAGAACCAGGGAACCTGGCTGAGATATATTGGTCAGCGAGACACACCACCTGCACATTTATGGAATGAAAGGTTTTCCGGTTCCTGTACACTTGTTCATTTATCCTGGGTGGAACCAAGGCAATGTGGGTGCCATCTATGGCCCCTATCACATGAGGGACTTGTGCCAATTTGTAGTATTCAGCCTTAACAGTGGTCAAATCTACACTTTGAGGGAAAATGATGTAGCAGGGCAGTTGTCTGAGCAAAGCACACAGTACATCCTTCACACATTGCTGAACATCGGCTGTGATATCCCTGCTGCCAAGCCCCTTGTCATCTGAAACTACCCTTATGCAAGGAAGTGGAGTACTGACAACACCTGCAGTAAGGGAAGGATAGCATAGGGATGATGTGTGTCAGGCAACAGATCAGGCTCCAAGTGGCTACACAGCTCCATGATGGTCTGACGCTTCAGACGATACGTCTGAATGACGTGCCTCTCTTCCAGGGTAGCCAGGTCGACTAGGGGCCGGTACACAGTGGCATGTCTCATCTTCACCATTGCACCGTATCTGGGAACAGGAGAGAGGAGAAGTGAAAAGTTGATGTATGCAATGTGTCAACATTGTCAATCTATGCAGTAGTCACTATATATATATATATATATATATATATATATGTGTATATATATATATATATATATATATATATATATATATATACAGATACATATATTGTATTGTATCATCCATGACGCACATAAAATTAATCTATTATTTACTTATTGCATGTAAAATGGTAGCTGCCTCTCCTGTATGCACAGGACAGTTGGAAGTGATCTCATACCGCCGGTGTCAGACGTCATGGCGGTAGGCGGTCTAAACTGCTGTGCAACTCCTCATGAGATAACATTGTTGCCTATGAGAGACTGGGGCCAATGGTGATCACCGCCGGCGGTGATGGTCATGTACGCGGTCGCCGTAACCGCCATTTACTGTTCCATAGCTCACTTGTCTCTTGACACTCGTGCAAGCAAGACCTCCACTGCGTGTGCTGCTGTGTTCTGAGACTGAAGCCAAGATTTCATGGCCTGCAGGAGATAGGGCCCCAGCCTTCACCCAAGAAGAGCTGGAGGAGCTTGTGGACGGGGTCCTACCCCTGTATGGACAGTTGTATGGGGCACTAGAGCAGCAGATGAGACTCATGTCACTGTCATGTGTGATTGTGATGTGTGTGAGGATGAAAGGCGTTGGAACGAGGCAGACAGAATGGATGCATGGAGATGGATGAGGAGTCTGAGTTAGTGGCGTAAGGACACATGAGTGTGGTCATGAAATGTGTCTGATGTCCACTGCTGACTCTGGAATGACAATCTACATGACTTTGTCCTTCTGTCTCTGTCGCTCACGCAGGTCAGTGCCCATCAAAAGAATGGGATTTGGCATGCCATTGCAAAGCAAGTGCGGACCCTGGGGGTCTATGCCCGGCTGCAGAAAGAGGTGGGAGAACCTGAGACGCTGGGCCTGGAAAACTGCAGTGGCCCAGCTGGGGACATCCTCCCAACGAGGGAGGAGTGCCTGTCGGATCCTGACCCTCCTAATGGCCCGCATTTTGGCTGTGGCCTACCCTGAGATGGATGGGTGCTTGAGGGCAGCACAGCAGCCACAAGGTGCTAAGTACACACTCACACCTCAATGATGTTCTGTCTGTATGGCTTTGGGTTTCCCACTAGTGGAATGATGTAGCATAGGTCATTGTTAGTAGCGCGCCGAATATCGGTATCAGCAACATTGGCAGGATTGGTTCATAGATGTGTGCTCATACCATGCAGACAGTGACTTATGAGCGTAGTTACTTCCAGTTTGGGAATTGTGTGGTGACCCTCAACAAGGTTTAAGAGCCAAGCTCCTACCATCAGCATCAGTACAAGTGAGGTGTCAGGGCATTGCCATCAGTATCAGCCTACCACTGTGACTGAGGTAATTAGTCTGTCCTCAATCAGCTGCCATGTACAGTATGTGTTGATAGGTACAATGGGACCAGATGTCACTGTGTTATTTGGTAATGGATTATTGGGCATGCTACCTACCCATGCAGAATTCTGTTGATTAAGGTGTGCAGGAAATGTCTCCACACACGACCATGGGAATGTGCCAGGTACTGGGCACATGTGACTAGGTTGTCCCTCATCAAGTACATGAGTGCTACTGTTCCACCATTAGCAGTTTCCAATAGCATAGCTGTAGTATCCCCCATGGTGTCCTACTGTTGTGGCATGTATAGGTGAGGGCTTGGACTGCCATGGCATAGCAGCAGATTATGTTGTTGTTACTGTGTGTGAATGTAGGGTTGGCATGGACCCATTGCACTCTGTCTTTCTCTGTCACCCTCCCTCCCTCTCCATGTCTGTCTTTGTGTGCATCAGCATCATCAGGAGAGGGAGAAGGGGCACCGGTGAGTGGGGAAACTGCAGCCCATGGGACCCAGGAGGCTGATACCAGAGGAGCCGAGGGGACCAGTGGGACAGAGGGCAAGGGGAGTGCCACGGGGGAGACGATCAATGACTACATCTGATGGATGCTCCCTGGCAGTGGCGTATCCATCTGGGACTATCCCAGGACCATCCTTGTCCGCCACCCCCTTACCAGCACCGCCCTCCCTGTAGCTCCCCAGCCAGTTGCCCATGCCCGCTCACCCAGGAGGGTGGGCATCTCCTTCACAGCAGGCATCTCTGCCCCTGCCCCAGTCAGTCCTGCTGCCCTCGATGAGGAGGCCATTGACCTCCTGAGGTCCATCTCTGTGGAGCACTCAACCATTGTGAATGCCATCCAGGGAATGGCATTGCAGATGCAGCAGTCAAATTCCTACCTGGAAGGCATTCACTGTTCCCTGGCTGCGCTGCAGAGTTTGTTTCAGGCTCTGGCCCCCACATTGACGGCAGCCTGTGTTCATTCTTCTTCTGTACCCCCTCCAACTACCTGTTCCCAATTCCACATCCATGTCCCCTCACCCATCCAAGACACACCTTCATACCAACAGGCATCCACATCAACAGCCCCAGATCACAAGGACAAACATAAGCACCACAAAAGACACCAGCGCCATGCACACACACAGCATTCAGATGCAGACACAACATCTACTCCCTACACGGACTCCCCACCACCTCTCCCCTCACAGGCACTACACCACTCATACCTGCAGTCACCACATCATCACTCCCAGATCCTGCCACAAGTGCACTCATTTCCACCATCACCACAATAGCAGAGCCCCATGCATGCACCCCATACACCACATGCACACTCAACACAACGGTCAACACCCCCACATGCAGCACAGCCACCCTACCTGCAGACACCACCACAACATACATTCACACATCCCCGCCATCTCCCTGCATCTCTTCCCCCACTCCTCCCACTACACCTAAATGCCCACACTCACACACCCAACAGTCGCACACATGACATCCATGCTCTCACCTGCACCCAAGGCACCTCACCGTACATACCTCACAACCACTCCCTCTCCCTCCACTTCTAAACGTTACTCCCATTACCAACGTTGTGCTCCTAAAAAGCGTTTCCTGCATGAGTTTTCCCTGTTCCCTCCCACTGACCCAGTCCCTGTACCCCCAAGTGCCATGTTCCACTCTCCAAACCCCTGCCTTCCACTTCCCAGTCCTCCCATAGTGCACCGGGAACTAGCCATGCACCTACCCCACCTAAGACATCTACCCCCACCAAGGCCAAGGTTATCCCTCCCAAGCAAAAGCCAAGTCCCCTCCCCAACTCTAAATCCAGAACAAAAGCCCTGCCCCAACCCAAACCAAAGGACCCACCTCCAAACCCAAACCTAAGGACCCCCCTTAAACCCCAAGCCTCCACCTCCCGCCCTCACCCCTGAGGTGCCTGCATGACCCATTGATGCACCTGTCATGTGGAGGCCACTTTGCAGTCAGGAGTCAAGTTAGTGCCATGGACATTGCCCTGTGTGCCTGTGTGACACGTTCAAGTTGAACTGGCCAGTAGGCCTACGCTGTTTCTTGTTATGTAATTTGTTAAGATTGCTCTTCATTATATCTGCACCAGGGACCCCTTGGTGTCGAGAATTACATACTTGTCCTGGCTTTCCTTCAATATGTATGTGTTGCATATGTAGGATTTGTTGTGTGTGTGAGTGTGTGTGTGTGTTGGTACAGGTGTTTGTGTGTGCGTGGCAGCCGCTACCCTACTGAGTGTGTGTGTTGTGTGAGTGGGTGTACTAATGTCATTACCTCCAGTGTGTCCTAGGTGGGTACGCTTACGGTTGGTGTCTTAGTCGCTGTCGCTGGTTCTGGAGTCGTATGGCCAGCAGGAGCATTGGGAATACTTCCAGTTTGGGTTCCATGGTGGCTGTGGACGTGCCTGTGTTCCTGAAGGTGAATGTCCCCTTTTATGCGGTTTGCTTCCGCCAGACTTTTCATGGTGGGGCAAACGCAGCAGAAATCCTGGCAGTGTGCAACCTCGTAATATGGTTGGCAGAAACATGCTCCCCGCCGGCCTGGGGATGCCTACCGCTGGCCGCCATGGCCCACACACACTGGTGGTGACTTGGCTGTGCTACGGTTGGAACACCACCATGGTCATAACATGGCGGTCTGCTCAACCGGGCCTGCGGCGGTGTGACCGCCACCTCAACCGCAGCGGTCCTCGGACTGCCAATGTTGTAATGAGGGCCTTTGTGTTTAAAACAGTATCAGGACATTCTTTTGTAGTAACAATCAAAGGTAATAAACATCGGTTCCACTATGGAAACGTTCATTTGCATGGTTATTGTCCTCAATACTATTGCATCTTCTTTGCTTAAGAACTGTGGGTGTGTCTCTGTGATGTTGAGGATTGGTATTTTATGGTGCAGGTTGTGATGAATTTGTGTACTTTCATGATCATATGGTTTTATACGGATAGATGTGACATCTTTAATTGTATTAATAATACGGGTTGTGTTTGATTTCCGAAGCATACTGGATTGTTAGGCTGAGTGACAGAAAGGCTTCTTTCTTGTGGCCTGTGGCTGAGATCCCACCCAAACAAACCCATTTGATTCCTCTTGGTTAAAGGGGCTTCTGAGAGGTAAACAATGCTTTACTCAGAGGCAAATGCACATGGTGTTTGCACATAACAAAACAACATAACGCATAATAAATGACTTACAATATCCAGTCCTAAAAGGAAGAAAATCAGATGCTACAACATCACCTGGGAGCTAGATTATTTCAGAGACTGCAAAGCAATGGGTCAGCAATAGATCACTGTTAGAGAAGAGTTGGCAGTTTGCCCCTTGAGAACATTACTGGAGCTAGACCATCTAGGATTCATGGTGGCTTGGTTGGAATTTGTAGCTAAACAAGGTTTTTTTTATTATAGCTATGCAGTAGCCTCCCACATTGTTGTCAAACATTCTTAGCTTGACAAACTGCTAAATCTGTCACTCTAGAGTGCCATTTTTTTTAGGTATGTTTTGGACTCGTCATGTTCCTCCGGGATGTAAACAATCTAAGTTTAAATAAGTACTCCAAAAGTCTCAAAACTTTCAGGAAAAGCTTTTTGGGTGTCTGACCAGGTGTTAAGTTGTAGAGAGCCTCAACACAATGTACATTCATTTCCACAGAAAAATGTTCAGTTACATATGGTTCCTGGGTTTTCTCTGCAGCTGCCTTAACTTCAGCGGTCTATATAGCCATATTCACCCCCCCAGATATGGCTGAGTTATTTCGCAGGGTTACACTTAACAATGTCCACTTCCAACTCCTGTAGTGCTTCTATTATAGAGAAATAGCACTTTCTCCATTTTAGAACCAATTGCACTCTCCAGCTTGAGAAAAGAAGCTCCACGGATGCAAGTAGGCTCCACAGGATAGGAGCTGGACCCCAATGTCTTTGAGCATCAAAAGTAGGCTATCTTCTTTGACCCTCACAACCGAGCCATTACATAGTTTCCCAGAAGCCCACAATAAGGCGTATGGGAATTTGTTCAGGAGACTCATGCTTCTTTTGTCATCATCTGTACCAGACAGCTCCCTCTCACAGAGATTAATTGAAGAGGGGTTTTTAAAAGGTAAAACCAGTCCCTGATTTGTAACAGGCCATGAGCAAATCAAAATAAAGTTCTTGCAGTTTTTCTGCCTAATATTTTCAACACTGTAACCCTTAACACTGGGTTCTATAAGTATCTTTACTGCAACAACAATTCATGAGTTATTTTCACTACAGAAAAGATATCTAGGTCAGCTCCCTTTGTCATAGAATCTCATGCCACTTAATCCATACAAAAAGGCCAAGGGTGGCGAGTGTGGTGGTCTGAGGCGGTCTGAGGTGGTGATGGTCAGACCGCTGCACTCGAGGCGGTCCGACCACACATTACAACCCTGGTGGGTGGAACCGCTATGGGACCACTGTCTCCGCCGGGAGCATGGTTCCCAATGGATAGATGGCGACCGGAGTTACACTTAGCCATGGCGGAGCTGAACTCATGCTGATTACAACTCAACTTTCTGCCAGCCTTTACATTGTGGGGACCCCGCCATGGAAAGAGTGGCGGAAAGCCGGTGCCAGGGGCCACAGGGGGTCCCTGCACTGCCCATGTCCATGGCATGGTAGAAAGACGAGGACAATGACTATAGAGGGATAAATCTATATGACATCTTATCAACACTAATATCTTACTTATTATTGGATCATATGTATTTTATTATACTCTGTTTTCTCTAAAAACTCATTTATACACCAAATTATTAATAGATTCTGTACAAGAAAACAGAACAACGCTCTACCTTGGTTAGATCTGTACTGTGAGTCACAACAAAACACCACCTAAATATTTACACACAAATAGCAAAATATCACTGTTTTTCACACTTTTCCTCATATCACAAATTATCAAAAAAGACAGCCAAATCGATGTAGTCCATCTTTTTCGGGGCATCTACAAGATAGTCTATATTTCAATGACATTTTCGTCTGGTGTCCCCAATAGTCTCACCCACTCTGTGTGGCTAAAGGCTGATGGTCTTCTTTCTTTGCAACACTTTCACAATTTCTCATGGACTTATATAAAATAATGTTGACGCATTTCGGGCTGGTTGCTCTGGCCTCTTCAGGAACATATAAGGAGTGTGTGTTCTTCTTTTGACACGTGGCTAGGAACAGATCCGATATGAGCTGGTACATCAACCAAGCTAAATTTTTAGCCCCGTTACTCAAATGAAAGCACTTGTGAACTGAGACAAATCGGTGAAGAAATATGGTGCTGTCATCTACTGTCTTTACACTCATGCACTCATGTGGGAATTAAAACATGTCTTGCTCAGTCTCTGCTTGCTGGAAATGGTGAAAACATGGCATGGGCAGTGCAGGGGCCACCCTGCCCAGCACTATCGGATTGCACACTGTCTGCTTTGCTTTAATCACAATTCAAATCGAAGCGAAATTGAGGGTAATAAGGGGTCCAGACCTTTGAGAAGGTGCATGTCTGTAAATTCACACATATCTTATTTATCCATTTTAGACAAAACATCTGTCATTATGAATGAATTATATTGTTCCATTAGTAGTAGTCTGCCAGTTAATTCCATTGTGTTCCTTTGTAACTTTCCCTCAGATATCCAGTTAACAACTAAAATGCTGGCATTCTCTATTCCCTATTCATATCAAAACAAAGCTAAGAATTAGAGCTATTGAAATGAAAGTGTTTCCTAAGGAGACAGCTATGATAAGTGAACGAAACGAGGCTTTTAGATGTAACATTTCCTGTTAATGCATAGATGGAACCGGTTGTGTACAAAAATATGAAGGAGACGTATGGGGTCTCACCTACATCCAGCACCCCTTTTTCACTTCTGATCTGTCAGATTATCCATTCTCTGATGTTTAAAATGTATAGTTTAGTGTTCAAATTACATTTCTGGCCTCAAGAAAAGAAAGCTGAAATGCCAAAACAGCAACACTTTTGGTGAGGATGACAGTTCATCCCTTTTTCTGTACCTTTTTTTGGGTCGCTCTTGCACTGGCCACAGAATAGCTCTTATAGTAAGTAACATTTACGGAAAATATTTTAACCCATTTAAAGTGTATTTATTGCCTATCAAGAAATGCATGCATATTATTAAATTACTACAATTAGGCTACTTCCTAATGTATTTTGAAATAAGTAACACTCTTGGTCGAATAAGGTTTTTTTATACATGCATCCTATCCTTTCTGCTGGTTGTTTCAAGGGAAGACAATAAACCATACCCAGGTGTTCTACTCAACCAGTTCGGTGGGGCACCGACCACCTTCTTGAACAAAAGCATTACATCTTCTAATTTTTTTTATCTAGGAATACTATACATTTTAAGCTTATTCATAGTCATACATTTTGTAAAACGCAAGCAACTTTATTTGCAGCACGTCCGCATCCACTTATTTCACTGCAGACATTTTGTAATTCCGTAAAGTACTCACACAGGTACCATAACTGACTGAACCACTCAGAAGTTAGAGAACTCTCAGGACTTACAATCATGGTCCTCTTCAGCATTCAGAAAGGTTTTAATTGGTTCAACTTTGAGCTCAACATTGTGATTCAGATAGTGAATCCAAGTTAGAGGGTTAGGAAGTTGGAGGATCTGACTCCTGGGTCTGGGATGGCAGAGGAGCAAGTATTTGGATTGCACTTGTTTAAACCTGGTTCTAAGATGGCGGCCTTGTTTTTTAATGCAAGCATGGACGTAGAATGATCCTAATTCAATATGACAACCTCTATGAGGGATCTGACCTTCACCTTCCTGATCTGGATCAGGGAAGCCATAATAGTATGAACACCCAGAGATAGAGAAGCACACTGCCTGGCAACATTGGAAATTGGTGGATTCTTTGTTCTTCCCCGCAGTTCCTCTCTCAGTTCTGCCTTGCTTATGTTTCTTGTTTCTCTCAGGTTAACCCCAGATAGGATAAATCCTTGTTGTTTGGTGTTTATTGTTTACTACAGTTACCACTTGTGTCCAGCAGGATCAGTTACCTTCTTTTCACTAAGGCCAGGGGTCCCAAGGCCTTGTAGGAGATTCCTAGTACTCAAATACTTTTCTGTCTAATTATAGTTTTGTTTTTATTTGTGAACTGTATTAACTTTATGTTAGATTGTCCTGAACCTGTTACTAGCTCCCTTGTGGTCCTGTTGTTTTCTCCATTTTCTCCTGTTTTGGTCTTTTACTTCCCCACGTCCATTTCTTTCCTGATGCATTATTTTACAAATATGTGTAATGTTCTCTTCTCATATCCCCACTCATGACAAAAACTGACAAAAACATACCTTGATGTATTTACACCAAAGTACCAGCATGTTTGGATGTTTTTTTATGTCGTATTTTTGTAATTGAATTACATGCGCTTTAGAGACTAACTTAATCAACAAGAACTGAAAAGACTAAATGAAAAAGCATGAATCAATGTGAAGATTGTCTTAAACAATTTTTTTTTTAAAGCTTTCTGAATTTCACTACATAAGGGAAGGAGCAGAGTGTCACTGTCTTTTCTCTACTACTTAAAACAGTCTGTAATCCCTTCTTGCAGGAAGGTTTAGTTAGTTGCCCAGAATGTATATTTTAGACCAGGTGTCTTCAACCAGTTGGTCAGGAGCTACCAGTATCTCCCAGACACCTTCAGAGAGGGTCACGGCCTTCAGTCCATTTTTAAATGAGCACACTGTCAGATTTTCCTTTTAAAGTTAAGGGATGGCTGTGTTTATTTTACATTATTATCATTAGCCTGCGGATAGCAGGGCCTGATAAGAGCACTGCTAAGTCAGATTTATGACTCAGTCTGGAGCTGGAGCACATAGTGAACAACTGAACCACTGTTATGTAACTCTTAAATATTAGCCCTTGTCAACTCATTATTGGAGCTGTGAACAAAAATATGTTTCTGAATGCTTTTAAATGGGATAAAATTAAAATTAAAAATTACCTTAATGATTAAGTTATTAATTTTGACTCACCCGCCTTGATCCAACAGCTTTTTCTAAACTCATGTAGAACCGCCCCTTCAGCAGGAGGTGCCTCTTTGTGTAGACTTACAGCTTTTTACCCCCCAGTAGCCAAATGCGCCCCAAGTGGGTCAACACCCGACTCCAGAGGTCCCCCTCACCCTCAAATGCAACATGCTTACCAGTTTGAACGTAGGTATCCATTATTCACCCTCTCAGACGTGGATTGACATAAAGCTAGTGTTGCACAGGACACCTTAGAGATTCTTAGGTCTGGATCAATTATTAGGGAATGTACCATCTCCAGTGACAATGAGCAAGGAAGATCCAGAGTAGGCAGCCTTGATGAGGATTCTGGGGGCCTCACCCAAACCATAATGTTAACCCAGAACGACATAAGATCTCTAGTAACTAGACGGAATACAATCGACCCTGAACTTACTGGGGTGAGCGATACTATTGGAGACAAAGAAGCTGGGGGACTTATTGAGAGTAGTTCATCGATAGTCTCAATGTGTAACACGAATCTTACGAGTAACCCATCTATCACTTCTCACACTTTGACTGACGCATTACAAGTCTGAGATGATACCCCAGCAAAAATCCTTTGCTGGAATATAGCTGGGCTTGAGCATAAAATGCGAATCCCTGACTGGGGCCACTTCATAGACGAGCACAAGATATGCTTATTTCAAGAGACATGGGCTTTGGAGCCCAAGTATAGATGTGGTTTTAAAAGTTATTGGGTCCCAGCCTGTAAGGTGACTTTTTGGAGACCTTCGGGTGGTTTACCTATATGGGTTAGTTGTTCCCTTAAGTGCCGGGTTGAAGAAATGGATATGGGCATCGCTGATCTGCAAGGCTTAATATTATCGACCCATAAGGAAAAACCCCTATTATTAGTAAATATATATAGCAGGAGTGGGGGCAGCAACAGTGAGTCTGATGTTTTGATTGTATTAGACAATATTTTAGCCAGTAAATCAACCACTCACCATATTATAATTGCAGGGGATTTTAATGCGACTTTCGAGCCTTACTCAGTGGCCCAAGAACTCTACGAAGAAGAGGACATTTACTGGGGTATTCCACATCTAACATCGAACAAAAGTTTTAGAATGAGCAGAACAGCCTATCAAATTGTTGACATCACACTTGCATACGGTCTTCGTGCCTGTAATGGCCGTTCCTGCTCAGACGCTAAACCCTGCCCCACTTTTAGGCGAGGAGCTTATAGGAGCCATATCAACTACTTTTTATTGGATATTTGTTTGTGGGGACATATGGTCGATATGATGGTAACGGAACACGAAGAAAGTGACCACGAACCACTAGTTTTGTGTACCAGGGGTCTGCTGCTTATATTAGAAGCCTCTGACCCTAAGGATTATGTACAGCAGCTTGCCATGACCAATAACAAACGTAATATTAAGTGGAATGCTGTTAATTCCTCACTGGGTTTCCTTACATCGATATATAGCCTTTTAGCAGAACGAATGGAGCATATGCTCCGTCTACCTGAGGATGGGGATAGGCTTATGGCAGCACATTTAGAATTATATAACTCTCTTAAAAAACATTTCATTAAAGAGACGGCTGCCAAAACAAGGAATAAGTGCAGTGTGAGGTGGTTCAACCATTCATGTAGGGAAGCTAAGCTCAAGCTAATGAGGGATTTGAGAACGGGGGTTAGAGAGCCTATAAGACAATCAAGAGAGAGTTATAAACAGGAACTTATCAAGGCCCGTAGGAGCTGGGAGGAAGCGAGGTGGGCTGCTCTTCTGGATTCCGCAAGAGCTAATGCCACCTACAAGTTCTGGAAGCTGATTTCAACCGACAGTGGTGACTCCCGGCCTCTGCCTGGTACCTCAGTCCTCCCTGTAACATGGGTAAAACATTTGGGGTCTCTCCATACAGAGGCAGATGCCCCAAACCTCTGGGAATTAGTCGAAACCAGGAAATCTGTTGTACCCCCAATTAGATTCACCTTGGCAGAAACCAAGGCAGCAATAACTTCTTTGAAGTGTGGGAAGGCTCCGGGTCTCGACAAAATCCCTGGTGATCTTTACATATCAAACCCCAAAAGCTGGGCTCCTTATCTGAACTCGGTCTGCAATGGTGTTGCCGCAGGAGCAACCATTCCCCGGACATGCAGGGGAGCCAAGAGAGTTCCCCTTTTAAAAAAAAGGCAGCCCTAGCGATCCTTCTAACTATCGCCCAATATGCCTACTCGATAACCTCCAAAAACTCTTTGCAAAGCAGATCTTGTTCCACTTAGAAGAGTGGATAATAGAGAATGGAGCCATCTCCGATTTACAGGCAGGGTTCAGACCCACGGTCAGTCCAATAGAACAGGTCTTGAGGTTCTTAGCAATTAAATGGAAGACAGTGGCCGTTGGAGGTGGAAACCTATATGTGGCCTTCGTCGATCTTAGAGCGGCTTTTGACCTGGTACCTAGGAATAAACTTTGGTTGACACTAACTAATATGGGTGTCCCTAAAGGTCTTCTAAATCTTATAGTCCGACTCCATGATAGTACCTTTGCCCAAATCAGGAGCGGCAAGGATGGCGAATTATCTGACCCAGTTGCTATTGAAAGAGGAGTTAGGCAAGGCTGCGTCTTAGCTCCTACCCTCTTTCTTCTATACATAAACAACTGTATTAAATATTTAACCAATTGCAATAATGACTCACCCAAGTTGGCAGGCAAGAAAATCCCAGGTCTGCTTTATGCGGATGATACCATCCAATTAGCCAAAACTCCTATGGGATTGCAAAATCTGGCTGACCAATTCCGTTTGTTCTGCAAAGACTTTGGTTTGGAAGTTAATGTCAAGAAAACCAGGCTTATGATATGTATTTCCAGGAAAATAAAAGCAAAAGCGACCATTTCAATGAATTCTATTTCTTTGGAAAGGGTCACTGAGTATGATTACTTGGGGATCAGATTAATGGACTCGGGCAGCTGGGTCGCAGCTAGTAGAAAAGGGGCTCACATCATATGCCAAAGAGGGGGGCCCTAGGATGTAAAGCTAGGACTGTAGCTAGTCCACCTTTGAATCCTATCCTTGAAATATATAAAGTTCAAATTCGAGGTGCTGCACTGTATGGGGCAGAGTTATGGGGTTGCCAAAGGCAGTTGGGTGTCCTCCAAATTAAAGAGAATCATTTTCTCAGGTATAAAACTAGGTTGGGGAAGGGTACACCGATGATCCCTCTCAGACTTGATCTCGGAACAAATAGCATTAAAGATGTAGCGGGTCTGAGACCTCTCTTATATTGGATCCGCTTATGGAAAATGGAAGAACTGGAACCTTTTCGAGAGGCAATAAAAGATCTTATAAAGACCCAAAATAGCTGGAAAAAGGTCAGCTGGTTGAGGGAGATGAAATTGGCCTGGGACGAATTGGCTTTCTCCCACTTTTGGGAGAGACCCGATTTGATCCCCACCAATGCTACTTCATTAGTTAAACATAGATACTGGGAGAAGGCCAATGCGGAGATCCTCCATAATAATGGGGTGGGTCGATTAACTTCTGAGTTCCTGCTTGTAAAACAAGAACCATGGCCTGAGCAATTTTTGGATCTCCCAATACCTGCTTATGCCCGTGCTTTATTCCTCCAGTTCAGATATGGAACTTTACCAGTCAACAGTTTTACTGCTCGATGGTCGAAGAATAGTTCTGAGGCAAATAAGTGCTCAAAATGCAATATATTAGAGGAATCAATTGAACATGTTTTGTTTTTTGCCCCCTGTAGAAGAGTCCTAGGGAAAAATGGATCATCCCATTGTGTAAAGCCTTGCTATTATATGATCGAGCCAACGCCTATAGAATTTGTAAATATGATTAGTCTACATTGGTTGTAAGCGTGGTCACCAAATGTTTGACAGCAACTTGGTCCATTCGTTACAGGGCCACTTTTAGTGCCTTACTTCCAATGTTGAGCCACATAGCAGGAATAGTGGGGAACAATAGATGGTTATGATTTATGAATGGTTCTTCCCCTTTTTTCCTGTTCTTATCTAATGGTTTTAGAGATGATATTCTTTTATCAAATGTTATTATAATTTATAGTGATAATATTATGATAACAAAAGTATCTGTTTTTATTATTTTTAGCTCTTATGGTCAATGGTTAAGATAAAGCACTTATTTACCAATCTATTTACTGTATAACAGCACATTGCCCTTTAGATTGTTATGACCAGAATAGTTCCTATGATTCATGGCTGAGATATATTATTTATTTATAAATTTACTCACCGTATGATAGCACACTGCACTTTAGACTGTTAGTACTAGAATTATTTTAATATGAGCGGTTCTGGTTACAAAATGTGTCTCTCTTTAGGATGATGGTATATTGAACCCTAGACTAGTAGTCTTGAAGTTATTTTTACATTGAAGTCCTGATTTTATTATGTATTTGTATATGTATTAATGGTTAAAAGCACATTTCATGTTAAATAGATGTGAATGGGAATTCAATAGCCTCCAGTAGGAGTTTGCTAAAATGTGCTGATGATTGTGTTTTAAGCAGGCAAGAAGGTCTCCTGTTATTTCCTCCAGATTATAAAGAAGCCAAAGGTTGTTCCTGCTTTTAGTATTTATTAAGAGTTGTACCATTTATTTTTACATATTTCTTTCTTGTTCTTTTTCTTCTTATGCACTGATGTATAGTTGATTGTACTCTAATGGTCCAGATTTTGACCAAATAAAAATAATTGAATTGATTGAATTGAATTCATTGAGGTAGTTCTTCATTTTGATTTTCTCCCATTTCAAAATGTTGCATTTACAAACAGCAGGACTCTTGCTTCCACTGGCCAGTAGACACTGTGCCATAAGTATATCTGAAAAATACAGCCATTCTTTCAAATGAGAGAAGTTAAAGTGTAGACAAATGTTCCTCATTATGAGCATTTTTGCAGAACATTTTTCTGCACTTTAAAATGTTCCCAATTAAAAAATAAAAAATAAAAAATTACGTTTGTTATATATGCAATGGTGCTGCATATGGCAAAAGGTATGTCCTTCGCAATATGCTTCAAGTAAATACGACACAGGCTCTCAGTCACCCGTACAAATTTATTTTTACGCACAAATGCTCATACATCCCCAAAGACCAAGCTGTCACTGACACACATGGCAGCCCTGCCATACTGCCCCTAGTTAAAGTATTGTGTTCAAACCATAGTATCTGGCTCTTTGGGCATTAGGCTTAAAGTCAGTGAAGCTCAGAGGGGGAGTGTCTGGTAACAATGCACAAGTTGTTTATCCTTCAGTTGCTCACAATTATTTTCACTGATCAGAAGTACCTCTCACTACAGAAACGGTTGGAGACCTCTGCTCTAGACCCTAGCCTGGGATATGTCTGCTAGATTTGGTCACCTAGAACGCAGGTTTATGAGAGTTACTGCTTCATGAAGCAGTATACTCTCATACACTGCATGAAGCAGTTAAGTTACTCCTTAACTGCTAGCCAGTGCAGAGAAATGGGTTTGGAACAAATATGTTGCCTCCAGTGCCAACAAGACCCTTGCAGTGGTATTGTGCAGTTACTGAAGCCTGTGTAAATATTTGACTGGAGATTCCAGATTAACTGCATCTCTGTAGTTTAGCTTTGATTGAATTAGAGTATTTATCACAGGGATATACCATTTAGAATTGGCAAATTGAAGAAACATTTTTAGAGTTCCATTTAGAGAAAGCAAGATCTAGCAACATTCTATAAGTGAGGGCCTGATTTAGATCTTGGCAGAGGGGTAACTCTGTTGCAACGGTGACTGATATCCTGTCCACCGAAATCTAAATACCATTGTTTTCCATGGCATTGATTTTGGTGTACAGGGTACCCGTCACCGTTGCAATGGAGTAACCCCTCTGCAGAGATACAATTGTATTTTGTAAGTTTGTGCCGATTTTGCGTCAAAAAACAACGCAAATGAGGCGCTAAAAAAGTATAACTATAGGCCTTAGTTTTTATACAGATGTAGCAGATGCTGACACTGGTGCCATAATCTGAGGCCCTGCTACCATTCTCAAGATATCAGAACACTTGGTAGTTACAACAATTTTTATTTTAATGAGATTTAAATTCAATAACATTTTGCCCATCTATCACTGCCATTTTAGAAAATGTTTGTCAGCTAGGTTTTTTTTTAATCCTCTGATTTTTTTTTTTAGAGAGGCCAAATACTAAAACGTATCATCAGCTCACACATATAACGTAGCTTCTAGCATGTGGAGGATTTTAGTTAGAGCCCGAGAATTTGTGTGAAAGAGAACATTTGATGGAATTGAACCATGTGGAGCCCCAACAGCCAGTTAGGTTTTCAGACTGAGAGGTAAAAAGGGGTATGGTGACTGACTGATATCTGTTTTCAAGAAATGAACTGAGTCTTGCTAGCACCATTCCTGCAAAACTTGCTTTTGACAGTTTTTGTATTAGGATGATATGATCAATAGTGTTGGACACTGGGTTACTGATTGAGGGGGATGAAACTCTACTCAAGCAGCAGCCACATTTCTGTCAGGGTGAGACAAGCAGACCCCAGATTAACATATGGTTAGCCCTCTGGTAGCTTGGCACAAAGTAGTCAGGCCCAACTTAGAGGCAGTGTATAAAATATTTATGCAGCACCTCAAACAAATCCAATCAGTAGAAGCAGAGATATGCAATTTTAAAGGTTGAAGTGAAAATAGTTCCTAAAAGCACAACATGCCAACTGTGGTTATCTGGTCAGGTTGGACTGGGACAAAGTCATAAGTTCAGGCCGATCGCGGTGGTGTTAGGGCTGCATAGAGAAACTAAGTTAGACCCGCTGAATGGAGTACCTTAAATTCTGGTTTGCGGAGCATTGCGAGATCTCACATCAACAATATGTCATGCAGCCACAGTTCAGAGGAAGCTGCGATGTGGAGTCCTTCCTCATTGGTGAGGAGGATGTCAGTGAGGGGCTTGTGATCCAAAGTCCTGCGTTGAAGATGTGTTGTACTCTGGAGGTTCTGAAGAAGCTGCGTGGTTGCAATGCAGGGTCCTGCATTATCATCGAGGATGCCATCGACAAGGGGATTGCAATGCAAAGGCCTGGGTTGAGGATTTATTTTGCAGCCATGATTCTGAGGAAGCTGCAGGCTGTGATAAGAGGTCCTGCATCTGTGAAGCATCACAAAGCGGTAGTTCTGAAGTAGCTGCAAGGAGATGCATCACGCTGCGTTGGTTCTGCTCACAGGACCACAGCTGTGCTAGCAGAGCATCTGCATGCCCACTTCCAAGAGTCCAGGACTGGAGTGGCACCACTTGGAGGGCAAGACTCACAGCAAGTAGAGTTCAAGGGTTCAAGGTGGTTGGAGTATTTTCTCTACCTGATGGTCTGATCAGGAGGTCAGTCCACAAACCCTTGGAGTCACTCTGGTGGTCCTGGGATCAAGATGCAGTTCCAATCCTCACTCAGGGAAGGGCAGTAGAGCAACAGAGTAGCAGTCCTTCTTGCAGAGAAGCACAGTCGTCCTTCTGAATGTTTCACAGGTCCAGAGGTGTACTGAAGAGTTGGGACTGAAGGTCCATTATTTATACCTCATACCCACTTTGAAGTAGGAGAAGGTTCTGGAGGATTTTTCCCTCAGAGGTGTTTGGAATTTCCTGCCTTCCTGCCCTACTCCAACTTGGTTGGGGTCACAAAAGACTAGTGTCAAAACCCTGTGTGAGTGTGCTGGGCAGAGCCTTTGTAATGTACCATTGTGGTAAGTGACAGCTCCTGTTTCTCATCAGGTCAGAGATGGTCTAGCCTGCTGAATACTATTCCCGTTTGTCTCACTACCTAGGATCAATACACAAAGTGCCAGCTACACCTAGTCATATGGCTCAAGGTACAGGCAGCAGACACTAAATTGCTGGAACAACGGAATGCCCACTTTCTAAAAGTGGCATATTCAAAATTGTGACTTACAATCCGACTTAACCATTAAAGAGGGTTTTGAATTACAGTTTTTTAGACACCAAACTCAATCCTACAGTCTGCTCCCAATTGGAAGTTGTCACTTCTTAAATGTAATAAGATAACCCACTGTTATTCCATGTGAGAGGTAGGCCTCCCAGTAGTTGAAAATGAATTTAGGAGATTTTCACTACCGGGACATGTAAAAGTGAAAAATGAAAAGTAAATGTCCAACTTTTTAAATACACTTCACCCTACCCTATGGGCTATTTAGGGCCTGCCCTAAGGGTATCTTATATGTATTAAAAAGGAAGTTGTAGACATAACAAAAGCTTTACTTTGGAAGGTTGAGATGGCAGTTTAAAACTGCACAAACAGACTGCAGCGGCAGGCTGGAGCCATGTTTTAAAGGCTGCTTAAGTGGGTGGCACAATAAGTGCTGCAGGCCCACCTGGAGCATTTAGGTTATATGCCCTGGGTACATGTAGTACCACTTTACTAGGGACTAGTAAATTAAATGTGCCTCTAGGGTGTAAGCCAATTCGACCATGTTTAAAGGAGAGACCACAAGCACTTTAGCACTGGTTAGAAGTGGTAAAGTCCACAGAGTCCTATATGCCAAGAAATCGGGGTTTAGAAAAAAGGAGAGTGAAGACAAAAAATGATACTGCAGAAAGGCCAAGTCCTAAAAAAATAGTACCAATAACTATCAGTCCAAAAATACCAGGGCTCCAAAACGACTTTCATGCACCAAGATATGCTGGTCGCTTAGTACACACGGCATAACTAGATTAGTGTGATACCTTTTTTGAAACCCAGCTTGAAAGTGTATAGAAATTTGTGGTTGATGATAAAGGATTGCAATTGCTGTAACATGATATTTTCTAGTAATTTACTCAAGTAAGGCAGCAAGTATATCTGGCAAAATTTGGGTAGGTCATCCGTTGTGGCAGGTGACCGTTTTATCATAATGGATTTACCATAGGTTCTCTCCAAGCTTTGGGAACAGAGCCAGTCTCTTTGCAATTATTGAAACGTTTTACCAGCAGTTGTCCTAAGGAGAGGCTGAAAACTTTCAATACCTGGGCCAGACACAGATAACTATGATAGCTGGATACCTGACTGCATGCAATTACAGTTCTTCTCATCTTAATTTGATTCCCAAATTAAGATTGGAGTGGTCATTTCTAACCCACAGATTTCCTTGTAATCTAGTTGCTATTGTTTTGTTCTGGGATTGTGCCTGAACTATTTGATCAAGTGCTCCTGTTAGTATAGCGTTCAGAGCATCCAGTATAAGTGCTGTTTTTTTTTTACAGACGTGCAGGTTCTGATGGTTACACAGTTCCTCATACAGGGGTCTTAATGTATTGTAGGTGATTTTTCTTTAATTATGGTCACTGTTTTGAGGTGTTGACACATATGAATTACTGCCTCTTGGGATTTGGAAAACAAAAGGTGCCCCTAAGTGGGAAAAGTTATGAGATCTGAAGTAAAAACCTACTGGTGTTGGAGTGTAGTTTTATAATCATAATTAACATGAAATGTTTATGAATTAAAGCATAATGATGTCGCATAGAAAATGTAAAAGTTAACGCATGTGTATGAAATGTGCCCACGGGGAGTGGCCACCATTGTATTCAGTGATTAATGAAATTGACTAATAATGAAATATTAATGTACTAATGTATGATTTTGTATTAGTATTAAGAGTTATATATTAAGGTTTTGCTAATTAATCACTAGGCCTTAGTTAGCATGAGTCGGGGCCTAGCTGCCCGGTTTCATATTAAATGTGTTTTTCTAACGTGCAATGTGCTGACTTGCTGAAGGACATGTAGCTATACTTTTCCAGGAGTTAGAGATGTCTGTGTAACCGTAGTAAATCTTCTCATGAGAACCCGACTTGCTCAAGGAGACATTCTTGTGGAGCGCAACAGTGTAATTCGCAACAGGTACAAGGTCATTTAGACTAGGGAATCAATCAATCAATCAAGGTATTTATACAGTGCGCTACTCACCCGTGAGGGTCTCAAGGCGCTGGGGGAAGGGTCACTGCTGCTCGAAGAGCCAGGTCTTGAGATGCCTCCGGAAGGCGAGGTGGTCCTGGGTGGTCCTGAGGTGGGCAGCGAGGGAGTTCCACGTCTTGGCTGCCAGGTAGGAGAATGATTTCCCCCCGGCGTTGGTTCGGCGGATGCGAGGGACGTGGCTGGTGGAGCGAAGTTGACGGGTGGGCGTGTAGAAGGTGAGGCGACGGTTGAGTTATTCGGGGCCCTTGTTGTGGAGGGCTTTGTGTGCGTGGGTGAGGAGCCTGAAGGTGATCCTTTTGTTGACGGGTAGCCAGTGCAGGTGTCTCAGGTGGGCGGAGATGTGGCTGTGGCGGGGTACGTTGAAGATGAGGCGTGCAGAGGCGTTTTGTATGCGCTGAAGACGTTTCTGAAGTTTTGCGGTGGTTCCTGCGTATAGGGTGTTTCCGTAGTCCAGGCGGCTTGTGACGAGGGCGTGGGTAACAGTTTTTCTGGTGTCGGCGGGGATCCAGCGGAAGATCTTTCGGAGCATGCGAAGTGTGTGGAAGCAAGAAGACGAGACGGCGTTGACTTGCTTGGTCATGGTGAGAAGGGGGTCCAGGATGAATCCGAGTTTGCGTGCGTGGTCTGAGGGGGTCGGTGTGGTGCCCAGGGCCGTGGGCCACCAGGAATCGTCCCAGGCGGACGGGGAGTTTCCGAGGATGAGGACTTCCGTCTTGTCTGAGTTCAGCTTCAGGCGGCTGAGTTTCATCCATTCTGCGGCGTCTTTCATTCCATCCTGCAGGTTGGTTTTGGCGGTGGCTGGGTCTTTGGTGAGGGAGAGTATCAGCTGGGTGTCGTCGGCGTAGGAGATGATGTTGATGTTGTGTTTGCGTGCGATGTCGGCGAGGGGGCTCATGTAGACATTGAAGAGAGTAGGGCTGAGCGAGGAGCCTTGTGGGACGCCGCAGATGATCTCAGTGGGTTCCGAGAGGAAAGGCAGGAGGTAGACTCTTTGGGAACGGTCCGAGAGAAAAGAGATGATCCAGTCCAGGGCCTGTCCTTGGATACCGGTGGAGCGGAGGCGGGTTATAAGGGTGCGGTGGCAGACGGTGTCGAAGGCAGCCGAGAGGTCGAGGAGGATGAGGGCGGTTGTTTCTCCGTTGTCCAGTAGGGTTCGGATGTCGTCTGCAACTGTGATGAGGGCGCTTTCCGTGCTGTGGTTGGCCCGAAATCCGGACTGGGAGGGGTCGAGCAGGTTGTTGTCTTCGAGGAAGTTGGTCAGTTGCTTGTTGACGGCCTTCTCGATGACTTTGGCCGGGAAGGGGAGGAGCGAGATGGGGCGGAAGTTCTTCAGGTCGTTGGGGTCCGCCGTAGGTTTCTTCAGGAGAGCGTTGACTTCCGCGTGTTTCCAGCTCTCAGGGAAGGTGGCAGATGCAAATGAGCTGTTGATGATGGTCTGGAGATAGGGGGCAATGCTGGCATCGGCTTTGTTGAAGATGTAATGTGGGCAAGGGTCCGAGGGGGCACCGGAGTGGATGGTGTTCATGGTAGTTTTGGTCTCTTCAGCGCTGATGGGTGTCCAGGCGTTGAGGGTGATGGCTGGGGCTGTGAGTTCCGTGGTGGTCGGCGGGATCTGTGGACCGAAGCTGTCGTGTAGGTCGGTGATCTTTCGATGGAAGAAGGTAGCGAGGGAGTTGCAGAGTTCTTGTGAGGGCGTGATGGAGTTGGAGCTGGCGTTGGGATTGGAGAGCTCTTTGACGATGTTGAAGAGTTCCTTGCTGTTGTGGGTGTTCTTGTCCAGTCTTTCTTTGAAGGATGCTCTTTTGGTGGCGCGGATCAGCTGGTGGTGTTCACGGGTGGCGATTTTGAGGGCTGACATATTTTCTGCCAGGTTTTTTCGAGGGTACGGCAGGTTTTCTTTGATTCTTTGAGGGCGTCTGTGAACCATGGGGGTTTCCTGATGTTGGTCTGTCTTGGGAGGTGTCTGAGGGGGGCGAGGTTGTCAGCGCAGTTGGTGATCCACTGTGTGAGGTTGAGGGCTGCGTTGTTGGCGTCGGAGGTGATGGCAGGTTGGTTGTGGTTGAGAGTGGAGAGTAGCTGTTCTGTGGAGATTTTATTCCAAGGTCTGCGGGTGATAGGTTGTGTGCGAAGGTCTTGCGTCTGAAGGTGAAGTGGACACATCTGTGGTCGGTCCAGTGTATCTCGGAAGAGTGGCTGAAGGATACGTGGTTGCTGGCGGAGAAGATGGGGTCGAGCGTGTGTCCAGCGATGTGGGTAGGGGTGTTCACCAGTTGCTTGAGACCGAGGTTGTCGAGGTTGTCGAGTAGGGTGGTGGTGTTGGTGTCGTTGTTCTGCTCCAGGTGGAAATTCAAGTCTCTGAGGAGGATGTAGTCTGGCGAGGCTAGGGCGTGCGGGGAGATGAAGTCTGTGATGGATTTGCTGAATAGGGCACGTGGTCCAGGGGGCCTGTAGACGAGAGTTCCTCTGAGGGTGGTCCTGGGGTCGGTGTGGATCTGGAAGTGGATCTGGAAGTGCATGTGTTCGGCGGCGAGGAGGGTGTCTTCCGTGGAGGTGGTGAAGTTGATGGAGCTCTTGTATATGATTGCGATTCTTCCTCCGACTTGGTTGGTGCGGTCTTTCCTGG
Source organism: Pleurodeles waltl (assembly GCF_031143425.1). Lineage (NCBI taxonomy): Eukaryota > Metazoa > Chordata > Amphibia > Caudata > Salamandridae > Pleurodeles > Pleurodeles waltl. Next base: position 907,029,964 of record NC_090443.1, read on the forward strand.
CGATCTTGTTGCCGTCGGGGATGGCTAGGGCGATGTCGGGAGCCGATGAGGCGTTCATCCAGGTCTCAATGATGAAGGCGGCGTCTGGTGCAGTAGAGTCCAGGTGGTCCCATAGTTCAATGGCGTGCTTGTGGACGGAGCGTGCATTGATGAGGATGCACTTGAGGTGGTTGTTGGAGCGTGGGCTGGTGGACGGGTTGCAGTCCCGGTGGAAGGTATACTTGCAGGTTTGACAGGCGAAGGGTCCATGTGTGCGTTTCGGGCTGGCTTGGTAGCAGGTGGTAGTACGTCCGGGGTTGAGTGCGTGGAGGGAGGCGGCATTGTAGCTGTGCTGGGGGTTTTGGGAGCACGGGGGGCCAGGGGTTCTGGCGCTGGGCACGGTCCAGGCGTGGATGGGCGCAGACGGGCTTGCCTTTGGCGCGCGGCTGCGCAGCAGCCGCCATAAGAGGGAAGGGGGGGAGGAGGGGTCAGCTGGGAGGCGGGAGGGAGGGCGACGAATGGGAGCAGGGGTGGGGGCGCACGGGTGGCAGCGGCGGGAAAGCAGGGAGCGGGGAGGCGGGAAAAAGAGAGGAATGTGAGAAAAAAGAAGAAATTCACTGGAGAAAGGCGAGGATGGCAAGAAAAAATTGAAAAAGTCTGAGGAGGAAAAAGCGCAGTGGAAAATAGAGGGGCGAGATACACAGGAGTAGAAGGCGCAGTGGCAGAGTGTGGAGAGGGAAATTCACGGGGGGAGAGCTAAATGGAGAGGAGAAAGGAAGAAACGAAGAAATGGACAGGAGAGAGCGCAGAGAGGTTCATGAGGGGAGAGCCAAGAGGAGAGGAGAAACGAAGAAATGGACAGGAGAAAGCGCAGAGAGGTTCACGAGGGGAGAGCCAAGAGGAGAGGAGAAACGAAGAAATGGACAGGAGAGAGCGCAGAGAGGTTCACGAGGGGAGAACCAGGAGAGAGCACAAAGGAGCACCTATGGCCTACAAGAGGTGGCAGGGGCCTGGGCAGGTGGAGCTGCAGCAGCGTGGAAGCGACCTACCCTAGGGAAGACAATCGGACTACTGACATGAGTAACAAATGTCACTTATTCCTCACCTGACATTCTACCCGTTGGAGGCATCAAACCCAGGAATCAATAAACTACATGAGAACTGTTATGAGGTGACAATCTTAATGAGGCGACAAGTAAACTATTGGATGGAGATAATGATGCACTAAAACTTGCCCAATTGGAAATTAGGGGACTGTACAACGAATTTGATATAATCATAGGACACAAGAAGAAATCAGCCATTATATGCCATTCCGACCCAATATATGCTATTCCTTTGCCATAGCTACTACGTGCGTTTGCTATCACCCAGCCACTTTGTTACTGTGCTTAAAGACTTTGCTGTTTGACTCTTCAACCCATTCTCACCCTTGCCTAGCCCGTTCTGTACTTTTCCTCCTTATGAGGGAAGTGTCCCTTATTGCCTGTCTTGCTGAACTTTGCTGTGTTTCCTGGCTGATGGCGAATCAACTAATGTCCTGAGGACGAAGACTGACTCTGTATGCTGACTCATTACGGAGGATAACTATATGATGATGAAATTGTAATTGTCTGTTTGCCTTTTCTTTCTAGGTACCAACTGCTACATTTTGATAGAGGCCATAGATAGATGTTTTCCAAATTTGTGTTGCTAAATTGTTTTACATGAAGCCCAACATGCTAATGCTGATTCGAGGTTAGTTAAGGAATTCACTAAACGGACGCAAATGGACAAATGACTGAATCTATGCTTTGTTGAATAATGCGCTAATGATACTCTGCTAAAGTTAATCCATGTTGACGTTGTGCTATGTTCTAATGTTCATGATCTTTGCTTTGCTGAAATCTAATTCGAGTTGCCATATTATGACATTGTTGATCTGTTTTCTGGTATTGAGACCAATAAACTTGCTAGTAGAGTGTAATCAATAGGGAATAAATATCATAAATCTTACTAATCTCTGTGTGGTTATTCATGACTGAAAGGTCATGGTGTGTTTCAATTTTATTGATGTTATTGATTAATTCGATTGATTTGCTATTGTGAATATTGATGAGGTTATTGATCTATTGACTGACATGCGGATTAGATATCTCGTCTTAAGGTGTCTTCAATCAGGGTCAAAAGATTCATCGGCCTAAAACGAGTCCCAGAGTGAATAAATTATCTAGATTGGGACACGTTATCACTGGCAAGAGGGGAAGATGGAGGGACTAACAAATAACAAACTTTTCGTGCAGGTTTATTCGTTTGTAGAAATAGGCCTAGAACGGCCGAATTCTCTTTAGGTTTCAAAGCTGCTCTTCATGGCGCTTAAAACTGCAAGGTTAAATCACCTGTCAGAAGTGTCACAGTTCATCCACCAGAGAGCATACATTGGTAATTGTTGTGTCTAATAGCTGATAAACAGTGAGAACAATTTATTTCGTATTTTTTTAACATAGCAGGAAGATGCAAACAATTTAATATTAATTAAGGGTTAGGGACCGACTATCATCATTTTCAAAGCATCCTGTGCTACGATTCCTATCACACCTGGTGAAACAAGCAAGCTCATTGAGGGAATGGGCACTACTCTCCTTTAGGCACATCTTGGTTAGACATAGACATTTCTAGGAGTCAAACCGATCCAGGATATGGTTGACACTTTTTTTATATTTGTAACCAGAAATGACGTCAAAAATAATTGTAATTCACAAAACAGACAATTCTGGATCACAAGAAAGTAAAAACAGCAGTACAAACCCAAATATCAATTGAGGCAGTACAAATTATTCTATAGTTATGTGTTCATGCATGGCACTGTTGAAAAATGCTCCTCATATCTGTAAATTATGCAGTCACTTAACTAAATGCAAGTGAAGACAATTAGCCCATTCTCTTAGATCTATTTGTTGCTCTATCACAGTTTCAATTTCAGGATAGAACTCTGTGGATTCAAAGAGATACACATAGAATAAAAAATTGAAAAAAACATATAGCTAAAGTTTTTTGGGGGGTAATTGCTTCAGTGACCACATTAATCTGTTTGAATACTTCAGATCAGAAAACAACCGTTCTTATGCAGGATCACAGTGTATGGTCCAAAGTTCCATTGTCCACCCGTCCTCCATTCCCTCTAGCATGACCAGTAGTCAGATAAAGGTAAGTGAACGGGTGCGTTTTTGGTGGGGATTTATAGAGTCTATCATTCCTTGCATGAAACAGGACACGTTCAAATCTTCTCTGCTTGTGCGCTTATTTAGAGAATAAACTATTAATTTGTGTGCAAACAGTGTAGACAATATATTGTGGGACCTATATATGGCTTGGTCTGCGTCACTCTTGCACCACGTGACGTGGTGGAAGAGCGATCCAAACCATAAGTAAGATTTATGGAGCCATGCAAGGCCACCTTGCGTGGCCCTGCGTGGCTTCAAAAATCTCGATTAATTTAACACAGCACAAATCAACTCTGCTCCAGGAAGGCATTTCCATGAGTGTTGCGTGGGTGTTCCCACGCAGCATCCATGGATTTTGATGTGTTCCCAGATTTACAAGAACTTGTAAACCTGGGAATGCACCAAAAGGATATGCCTCCCCATGAGAGGCGTAACAAGGAGAAATATGTTTATTTCTCCTTGTTTTACCTCTTTCTATGTGTTGTGCATTCTGCAGCACACATAGAAAGAGAAAAAAGCCTTTCAGGACTGTTTTTGTGCAGGAAGGTGCAGTATTACTACTGAACAGCTGCACAGATGAATTAGAGCAACCATGTTTTTAAGAGTTTGTTACACTTCGGGTGGTCAGAACAGGTTCAGATATGAAGGGAAAGCTTGTTGCAATTGAAAATGGGGCATGGTAAGAAAAAGATCGAACCCCAAGTTTGGCCATGCGAATACACAGGATCTTGATGAGTGCCTTGTTAGCAGACATGAGTGATCTGGATGGTTCATAGAGGAGGAGTCCATATTAAAGAAAGATAGGAAGTACGTTCCTGAGAGCTTTATGGGTCAGACAACAAAGCCTGAAAATGACACGTTTTCTTATGGACAACCAAGGTAAAGCTTTCAAAATAGGTGCAGAGGAAGACTGAGAGGGGAGGTTGCAGATCAGGCGTGCTGCGGCATTCTTCACTACCTGCAGTTTACACAACATGGTATCATTAACTACCCGAGTAAAGCGTCACCATAGCCAAGGCAACTTGTGATTAGTGCCTGGACCAATGTGTTTCTAGACACTAAGGAAAGACGAGGGAAGCCTTTCTTTAGAAGATGCATAGTGGCCAAGCAGATACCACAGATAGTTCTCATCTGACCTTTCACAGAAGGGGTGTAATCAGGCTTGACACCAAGGTTTTTTACAAGGTGTATTGGGATTGGGCACCAGTTTGCAACCAGAGCTCCTGAGCTTTGCCAAATAGTACAATCTCGGTTTTCAAGCTGTTCAAATGGAGGCAGTTTTTGGTCATCCAGTGACCAGTTTCTCTCACATAGCTAGCAAACCGATACTTACCTAGTTCCAGGACCTGCCCACAGAAGATGAGAAGTTGGGTGTCGTCTGTGTATGATACGGTCTTGAAACTGCATGATTTTATCATTTGAGCCAGGGAACTACATAGGAATTGAGCAGTGTCGGGCTCTTGGAAGAACTCCGTGGAACTCCTTTATTAACTGGCAAAATGCGAGATTTAAAGGGGCCTTAAAAGATGGGTTGGATTCGATTGTTGAGGAAATCCTTGAGCCATTTTAGCACACTACCATATATCCCTACGTTGTACAATCTGCAGATTAAGATCGAGTGGGGGACCGTATCAAAAGCCACAGATAGATCTAATAATACCAGCATAACTGACCTACATGCATCTAGTGACAGTCTTATGGTGTCGCTAACTGCCAATAGTGAAGTCTCCAAGCTATTCAATGCTCAGAAACCTGACTATGACGGGTTCAGGACCTTGTGGTCTTCCAGGAAGGCATCCAGTTGTTTATTTACATGGCCTTCAACTGTTTTTATAGGACAGTAGTTAGAAAGGGTTTGTGGGTTGGCAGCGTTTCTTTAAGATAGGAGACTTAGGCCGAATTCCATTCTGCCGAAAATTTGGGAGAGGTTAATGAAAGATTACAAAGAGCCATCACTGATGGTGCGATGGACTGGACTAAGTGTAAAATAATCATGGGGAGGACATAAGTCTGCAGGAGATTTGGCTTTCGCATGAGCCATTGTATGCTGAACATGTTCCAGAGAGCATAGTTCAAAAGTTTCCAAAGTATTGGCACCATTTGATAGAGCCTGGTTAAAATCAGCTACATTCTGCAGCTAATCTTGGTTGACTTAAAAATTAAGCTATATAGCATCTATCATATCTACAAAGAAGTCAGCCGGAGAGTCGCATAAGGCTGTGAGGCTGGGATGCTGCAATTTCAAATCTGAGATATTATGAAATCATTCAGACTCTCATTATTAGTTTGGAGGTCCGATGACCGCCAGGATGGAGGTGGGGTCGCACTGCCGCAGAGAAGACTGCCATATTATGACCATGGCGGTGTTCCCAACGGGACACAGCCAATACACAGCCAGTGCGAATGGACTCCTGCGGCCGGCGGCAGGCATCTCCAGTCCGGCGGGGACCATATTGCCGCTGAGCATAATACGAGGTTGCATACTGCCAGGATTTCTGTTGCGGTCGGACTGCCACCAAAATCTTGCTGGAAACTAACAGTATAAAAGGAGACACTCACCTTCAGGAACACAGACACGTCCAGAGCTGCCATGGAACCTGAACTTGAAGTCTTCACACTGCTCCTGATCGCTCTACAACTTCAGAACCAGGGACAGCGACGAAAACAACAACCGTAAGTACACCCACCTAGCACACTGGAGGGAAAGGAATTAGTACACACCCACACACACATCTGGGATGGCTAGCGATGGTCACACACACGCAAACACCCGTATCAACACACATACTCACACCAACACACACACACACAAACTACACACACCACGGTCAAAATACACAGCCCATCCACACACCAACCCGCACACACACATCACCGCCAATGTCTAACTCAAACATACACAACACCACAGACTCACACAGTGACATCACTAACGCAAACACACAAAGGCATTGGCAAGGAACAACACTGCACACCTCCACATGAAAGCACATACTGTGACAGCAACATGTAACAACCACACACAGCCAATTATTACCAAAACACTGCCACACAATGTGTTATGTCACACCACGTCCACACAACCACATGACAAATCCATCACCACACACATGCATGCATGCACGCACAACCACACAATGCCACACAACACCATCACATCACATCATACCGAGTATAATGCACAAGGAAACCACACAACACATGCTGCAACACAATCACATCATGTACACAAAACTAACACAAACCAAATCGCACAAATACAACACATCCATCACGAAGAAAAAGCAGGTCAAGTGTGTCTCCATCGAGACCAACAGGCGGTTGGCCCATATATATTAGGCATGTATATAAAAAAAACAATCAATATGTACAAAATGGGCCAACTGGCCAGTCCAAGTGCCACCAGGCACATATGGCACTTGTAAATGCCCCAACTTGACTCCTGACTGCAAAGTGGCCTCCGTATGGTAGGGCCGTCAAGGAGGCAGACAGACACCTCAGGGGTGATGGGGTGGTGGTTGAGGGGGGATTTGGGTTTTGGAGGGGGGTCCATGGGTTTACCCTTGGGTTTGGGGGGGCTTGGGCTTGGATTTTGCTTTAGTTGGAGGTTCTTTAGGTTTGTCCTTGGGTGGGAGCATGGGTTTGGGAGAGGGGTTGATTTCTTGGCAGGGGGAGGGGCATGATCAACACCGGGGAGCAAGGGAGGACTGGGAGGTGGAGGTGCTGGGCTCATGGAGTGACACTGTGCGCTTTGGGGAATCATGGGGTGGGTGAGTTGTAGGTAAGAGGGAAAACTCATATTGGGATCTTTTCTTAGGGACACAAGGGCGACCATGGGAAAATCGTTTGGGAGTGGTTTTGAGGTGTGTCTGTGTAGGTATTTTGGGTGCTGGTGCGTGGGTGGAAGGCATGTGTATGCTGGGTGTCTGTTGGGTGTGTGAGTGCGGGCATGTAGGTGTCTTGGGAGGAGGGGGGAGGAGGTGCAGGAAGATGCCATGGTGGATGGGTGACTGTCTGTTGGGGTGCTTCCTGCAGGTAAGGTGGATGTGCTGCATATGTGGATGTTGTAGTTGTGGTGAGTGCACATGTGGTGAATGTGGTGGATGTATGCCATTTGGAAGTGTGGTGACTATGGGTATGATGGGACTAGTGCCTGGATCATTGAGTGTTGGTGTCATGCCAGCAGGTGTGAGTGGTGTAGTGTCTGTAAAGGAGGGGGTGGTGTGGGGGTCAGTGTAGGGAGTGGATGTTTTGGTGTGTTCAGGTGGGTGTTGTCTGAGTGCATGCCGGTGGTGGGTCTTGTGGTGGCTGTGTTTGTCACTGCGAACCGTGGCTCTTGAGGTGGATGAATGGCAGTCTGACTGTGTGCTCTGGATGGGTGAGGAGAGAGGGGAATGGGTTTGGGCAGAGGTAGCTGGAGGGGGGACAGAAGAAAAAGGGACATTCGCTGCCATCAGTGAGGAGGCCAGAGCCTGAAAGGATCTCTGCAGGCCAGCCAGGACACTGTGAATGCCTTTCAGGAATGCATTGCTCTGCTGTACCTGAGCTGCCAGTCCCTGGATGGCATTCACAATGGTTGACTGACCCACAGAGATGGACATCCGGAGGTCAGTAGCCCTCTCACTAAGGGCAGCAGGGCTGACTGGGGCAGGGGCAGAGGTGCCTGCGGCGAACGAGACACCCACCCTCCTGGGTGAGCGGGCAACTGGGTGGAGAGCAACAGGGAGGGCTGTGCTGGTAAAGGGATGGCAGACAAGGATGGTGCTGAGCTGGTCCCAGGTGGGTCCACCACCACTATGGAGCTTCCATAGAAGGAGGAATCCGTAGATGATGCAGATGATCCTGTCTCCCCCGGTGCACTCACCTTGCCTTCCGTCCCAATGGTCCCCTCGGCTCCACTGGTGTCAGCCTCCTGGGTCCCATGGGCTGCTGCTTCCACACTCGCTAGTGCCTCTTCTCCTTCGCCTGATGATGCTGATGCACACAAAGACAGAGGAGGAGAGGGAGGGAGAGAGAAAGACAGTGTGGAAAAGGTTCAATACCTACCTACCATTAACACAGATCAACATGTACATCTCTCCAATTACGTTATGGCATGCCATGCCATTACAATGACACTGCGGCCCGTATTTATACTTTTTGACTCTAAACTGCGCTAACGCAGTTTAGCGTCAAAAAATTTTGCTCCGGCTAACGCCATTCTGAAGCGCCATGCGGGCGCCGTATTTATTGAATGGCGTTAGCCGGCGCAAGCAGACCGGCGCTGCCTGGTGTGCGTGGAAAAAAACCACGTACACCAGGCAGCGCCGGCGTTGGGAAAAATGGCGCTAGGGCGTCTTAAAAATGGTGCAAGTCAGGTTGACGCAAAAAATCGCCTCCACCCGATTTGCGCCATTTTTAACGACGCCCAGACGCCATTTACATGACTCCTGTCTTAGTAAAGACAGGAGTCATGCCCCCTTGCCCAATGGCCATGCCCAGGGGACTTATGTCCCCTGGGCATGGTCATTGGGCATTGAGGCATGTAGGGGGGCACAAATCAGGCCCCCCTATGCCAAAAAAAAAAAAAAAAAAAAAAAAAATTATACTTACCTGAACTTACCTGAATGTCCCTGGGGTGGGTCCCTCCATCCTTGGGTGTCCTCCTGGGGTGGGCAAGGGTGGCAGGGGGGTCCCTGGAGGCATGGGAGGGCAGCTGTGGGCTCATTTTGAGCCCACAGGTCCCTTAACGCCTGCCCTGACCCAGGCGCTAAAATCCGGCGCAAATGCAGGGTTTTTTGCCCCGCCCACTCCCGGGCGTCATTTTTGCCCGGGAGTATAAATACGACGCATTTGCGGCGCAGTCATTTTTTTAGACGGGAACGCCTACCTTGCATCTCATTAACGCAAGGAAGTCGTTCACGCAAAAAAATGACGCTCTTTCCTCATACTTTGGCGCTAGACGCGTCTAACGCCAAAGTATAAATATGGCGTTAGTTTTGCGCCGAATTTGCGCCCTGAGGGGCATATTTATACTCCGTTTGCGCCGAATTAGCGTCGTTTTTTTCGACGCAAATTCAGCGCAATACTAACGCCATATTTATACTTTGGCGTTAGACGCGTCTAGCGCCAAAGTATGAGGAAAGAGCGTCATTTTTTTGCGTGAACGCCTTCCTTGCGTTAATGAGATGCAAGGTAGGCGTTCCCGTCTAAAAAAAATGACTGCGCCGCAAATGCGTCGTATTTATACTCCCGGGCAAAAATGACGCCCGGGAGTGGGCGGGGCAAAAAACCCCGCATTTGCGCCGGATTTTAGCGCCTGGGTCAGGGCAGGCGTTAAGGGACCTGTGGGCTCAAAATGAGCCCACAGCTGCCCTCCCATGCCCCCAGGGACCCCCCCTGCCACCCTTGCCCACCCCAGGAGGACACCCAAGGATGGAGGGACCCACCCCAGGGACATTCAGGTAAGTTCAGGTAAGTATAATTTTTTTTTTAATTTTTTTTTTTGGCATATGGGGGCCTGATTTGTGCCCCCCTACATGCCTCAATGCCCAATGACCATGCCCAGGGGACATAAGTCCCCTGGGCATGGCCATTGGGCAAGGGGGCATGACTCCTGTCTTTACTAAGACAGGAGTCATGTAAATGGCGTCTGGGCGTCGTTAAAAATGGCGCAAATCGGGTGGAGGCGATTTTTTGCGTCAACCTGACTTGCACCATTTTTAAGACGCCCTAGCGCCATTTTTCCCAACGCCGGCGCTGCCTGGTGTACGTGGTTTTTTTCCACGCACACCAGGCAGCGCCGGTCTGCTTGCGCTGGCTAACGCCATTCAATAAATACGGCGCCCGCATGGCGCTTCAGAATGGCGTTAGCCGGCGCAAAATTTTTTGACGCTAAACTGCGTTAGCGCAGTTTAGCGTCAAAAAGTATAAATACGGGCCTGCATTTCAGAAAATACACATTGTGAATTGCAAGATGCAATGCTGATAAACCAGCTATTGTGGGAACATTGTTACTTAGTGAATTGGTGAAGGCTGAAACACTGCATAGCAGCATTGTGATTGCCAGGGCGGTCATGCATGACATTTAAACAATAGGGTTAGCCTCCAGAGACCTCCCAGGGGACTTACCACATCTACTACCATACCATAGTTGGAAAGGCTAGACCACAGAATAATAGCTGCTACAATAGATTTTGATGTGTTATTTACCCACATAGAGTCACTTGTAGCAGAATGCCATGGTTGTCTCCCTGCACATATTCTACACTGTCAGGTCAACATATGTCAGCATGGTAAGGAATCATGTCCAAAACAATGTCTCATTGAGGCCATCCATGTTGAGGACCCCTGATGTCACCCCCACAATCAGTCCTTGGCAGCCACTGTGCAAGACTGAGATAGCCTCAGTCACAGGAGCAGACGCATACTGATGAGATATCACTTACACCTCAGGTACATTGATGCAGATGGAAGAAGCTGGTCTGACACAATGAGTACGGTGTCCACGCTCATCCAGCCATTGAAATTGTCTATTGGATATGTACTGACAGCATTGCATTGCCACACATAACCGATTCAGAGCCTGGCAGGATGACTGATACCCATTGTCGATGTGCATCTATCACATGCACATCTGCCCACAAGTATGCCACCCTATCCCAAACAAGGCCTATCTTGTGGGAGGTGGGAGCCTGTACTTACCTCCTTGTGGCTGCTATGCTGCCCTCAAGTGCGCATCTACCTCAGGGTAGGCCACCGCCAAAACACGGGCAATTGGGGGGTCAGGGTCCGACGGCCACCCCTCCCTCGTTGGGAGGATGTCCTCAGCTGGGCCTCTGCGGTCTTCCGGGCCGAGCGTCTCAGGTCCTCCCACCCCTTTCTGCAGTGGGGGCTCCACTGGCTAGGGCCCCCCCGGGGTCCTCACTTGCTTGGCGATGGCACGCCATATCGCCTTCCACTGATGGATGCTGACCTACATTGGTGATACAGACAGAAGGAAAAAGTCATGTAGAGGGGGCAACACAGCAGCAGCAGTGGACTACTCACATCATACACATTACATGCCCACACCAATGTGTCTTCATGGCAGAAATGCATGTACTACATGCTCCCTGTGTGGCATGGAAACACCTTACAGCCTCACACACCCCTATCACACATGCCAATGGAATTGGGCTAACCTGCTTCTCTGGTGCCTCATACAGCTGTCCATACAGGGGTAGGACCCCATCCACAAGCTCCTGCAGCTCCTCCTGGGTGAAAGCTGGGGTCCTTACTCCTGCAGGACATGGCATGGTGGTCCCAGAGACAGCACACAGCAGCTCACGTAGTGGAGGTCTTGCTTGAAAAAGTGTCAGGAGTCAAGTGAGCTCGGTGGCAGAAAATGGCGGTTATGGCGGCCACATACATGACCATCACTTCTGGCAGTGATCATCATTGGCTCCAGTCTCCAATAGACAGCAATGTAATCCAATGAGGAGTTGCACGGCGGTTGAGACCACCTACCGCCATGACAACATACGCCGGCTTAATTAGGTCACTTCCATCTGTCCAGTGCACGCAGGACAGGCGGCTGCCATTTTGGGCACATATAATGGTTTGTAAAGAACAAATAAGTGTGTCATGCTAGACATATGTCCTAAATCCAGTGTAGCCATATGTTCAGCCATCATGGCTATGCCCATAAATGTGAATATCATGCCACAGTGGTGTACGATGGGCGGGTGTCAAATTCAGGAGATGGCCAGTGGCTCGGTACCTGATAGGTGGTGTAACCATAAGAGGCAGTGGCATTGGTACATATGTGGGACGTGCTGGATAAATATGCAGCTTTTACATGGACCATTGGACATGTGATGTGTGTGACATGCTGTTGTCCAGGCCCTGCAATGGGCAGCTAGATTGGTTTACATGAGCCCTCTACATGGCCATAATGGTTTGTGGTGGCTATTGGGGCCTGTCACAAGTGTTTGTTATGTGCAACAAGGATCTTGTTAGCTAGCCTGTGTTGAGTGGTCATCAAGTTGTAATTTCTCTCCACTCAATCCTAGATACCCGGTATTGGGGCGAATGAGACATGCACCAGTGTACCGCCTCCTAGTGGACCTTTCAAGCCTGGAAAAGTGACACATCATCCAGAGCTTTTGGCTGAATCGTAACACCATAATGGAACTATGTACCCAGTTGGAGCAAAATCTATTGCCTGCTAAACGTAATCCCTATGCCATCTTTCCCACAGTACAGGTCTTCTCTGTGCTACACTTCCTTGCCTCTGGCTCTTTCCAGATTAAAGTGGGTTTGGCAGCAGGAATGTCACAGCGCATGTTCAGTCTTGTGTTGACAGATGTACTGTCTGCTTTACTAAAACACATTGTCAGGTTCCCGCAACATATGGATTTTCCTACTGTTAAGACTGACTTCTATCATATTGGACGCATCCCTCATGTGATTGGGGCAATAGATGGCACCCACCTTGCTTTGGTCCCTCCCAGGGCCAACGAACAAGCCTATAGGAACAGGGAAAACTACTACATCAATGTACAGGTGGTGTGTCTCACAGGCCAGTACATCTCCCAAGTGAGGGCCAAGTATCCAGGATCTGTGCATGACTCCTTCAGTCTGAGGAAAAGCAATGTCTCACACATGATGGCACAACTGCAGAGAGAAAGAGCGTGGCTCATTGATATGTTTGCAAAAGGATGTGTGTCACTATAATGTCAAATGTCACCCTATTCAGCCCTGTTCCTCTACTGGAATTGTGACAGGACCTACCTGTGTGCACACAGGTGACTCTGGCTATCCTAACCTTCCCTGGCTGCTGGCACCAGTGAGGTACCCTACCACAGATGGGGAACACCATTTCAATGAGCACAGCACGACGAGGCGTGTTATAGAAAGAACATTTGGGCTCCTGAAGGCCAGATTCAGGTGCCTCCATGTCTCTGGAGGTGCCCCTTCTCTACACTCCCCTAAAGGTATGCCAGATCATAGTTGCCTGTTGCATGCTACACAATATGTTCCTGAGACGTCAGATTCCATTACTGGCTGAGGAGGAGGAGGAGGCAGCTGGACCAGTGACTGATGATGGGGACATGGAAAGTGATGAGGAGGCTGATGAGGAAGGTGCAGCTGAATCTAGGACTGAGTGGATCACTCACTACCTCCAGTAACATATATGTATGTTGTCTGTGTATTGTCAGGTGTATTATTTCCAAATTGCCTTGTGACAATGCTGCTCATGTTCAGGTACATTATTGGAGATGTTTAGTGTACCTATTCCTCGGTGTGACTTGTGGTGGGAGACAGATAACATGTTAGGAGCTGTGTTACTGATGAAATCTCACTGATGTGTGGTGAATGCAGATTGGTAGGTTGACAGTTCCTATGTACAGGCATGTGGTGTGTCATTTGTCCTGTATAGCTCCTATGCAGATGTTTCCACAAAACAAGATCTGGTAGTGTGCCTCACCACATATCAGAACTGTTGGCTGTGGCATTCATGGACGTTGTCCTTTCTTGACAGTAGTAAGTGTAGTTATTACCCATTTCAGCTGTGATCTACTGCATAATAGTCATGTGATTCCTGATCTTGTCTTGTAGGTGTGACATTGTCTTCTGTTGTCCCCTGTGTAGTTGCAAGTCTACGCTGTGCACGACAACAGTGTGCTGCATATGTGCTGTGGCTCCCACCATGCCTACTACCCTGATGTGAGTCTCTGTCTTAGTGTATTTGCAGGTTGGATTTGTGGATCCACTCCTGTGTGTGGCTGGGCTAGTGACTCCCTTGCCACTGGAATTTGGACCCTGTCTGGTTTAGGGTGTCACCTGCAGGGAATGGCTCCCTCTGCTGTCCATGTGACATACTTTAGGTGAAGGGGAATTACCACACATTACATTTTGCTAGGATTGGCATTTGTACATGTGACAATAAAGACATGAAGACAGTTCCTGTGTTCTATGGTGTTTATTGTGCACAAAGTGTGGAAGAGTTGATGATTGGGGTCATGGTTGGAGTAATCATCAGAGTAGGAGGCCTAGCTGTAGCCAGTACAGGCCCAGTATCCAAGGACCATGTGAAAATTGAGTAATGACATTGAAGAGCCAACAGGGTATCTCAGTGACACACAAGGAAGATTTTTCAGAAGAGGTTCACTTCCTGGCAGTGGGTTTGATTGATCTACCCCTGCAGGATGTCTGGATGTACGACCACGTTTCTGGGGGGGTTTCCTCAGCTGCAGAGGGTCGGGTGCCAGTGGCATGCGGTTCCTCTGGCTGGGCCTCCATTCCACTAGCTGAGGCTGATGTTGATGGCTCAGTTGATATCTGGCTAGTGGAAGGGACCTGTTGGTGGGTGGAGGTAGCACACAGGATGGTTGTGAGCTCCTTGAGCACACCTACAATGGAGGTCAATGTGTCATTGTGGGCTTGCCACTGCTGCGTGGCCTCTTGGTGGTATTGCCTCTGCAGCCTTTGGTTTTCATCCAGAATGGTGAGTATTTGGCCCATCTTTCCCTGGGATTGCTGGTACACTCCCAGGACTTGGGAGATGCTTTCCTGGCCAATTGAGTCCCTTGGGGCCCCATCCACTGGCCCACAGGAGCCCTTCCACAGCCCCTGAGCCCCTGTGCCTGTGTCCCTGGCATGGTGTGCCCACTCCCAGCTACCTCAAGAGTGTCATTGTCTTGGGTGTGAGGGGTCGACTCAGGTCTCTCTACTGTGGGGCACACTGCTGATTGACCAGTCCTTGGGACATACTGTGGTGTTGTCGTCACTGGGGCCTTCATCCTGGTGACGTCTGTCTGTCTCTGGCATCCTCTCCACGGTGGCAGTGGCAGGGGTACCTGTGAACTAAGTGGGAGAGTATCACATGGTGGAGATGTGAATGTTGGTCTCTGTGTCTGATGCATACATTGGCTTAACTTGATTCCCAGTTATGGCAATGACAGGTGCAGCACTACAGACATTGTTTGTGGGTAATGTACAGTGAACTGGGTAGCATGTTCCATTGAGGGTTGCTGTATGAGGATTGCATTTCTGTCATTGCCATGTCCTAAGTCGCTGTTGCGATCCACTGTCGGTGTTGCAGGTGTGATAGTTGTACATGCAGATGTTGCACTGTGACATGGACAGATCAGCTTTTCATGTGGATATGCAGGTGCATTGTGGGAGTTGTAGTGATAGTGTTTGGCAGTGCTGTCTGTGCAGTGGACAGGGACTGTCTGGCAATAGTGGCTGGGTGGTGGGGTGGCATGCAGGGGAGGGGCTTTAGGTGATGGTGTGGGAGGTGTAGTGAGAGATAGGTTGACTTGAGGAGTGATAGGGTGGTGAGGTAGCATGCTTGAGGGCTGAATTAGTGCCAGGGGCTTGTGGGTACATTACCAGTGTCCAATCCTCCAGGTATTCCAGTCAGGCCCTCAGGATGCAGGATGTCCAAGACCTTCTCCTTCAATGATGCAAACTCTGGGGGAGGAGGTGAGGGCCCACTGCCAGTCTTCATCACAGCAGTTTGGTGCCTGGACGCCATGGAACGTACTTTCCCCCATAGGTCGTTCCTCCTCTTCTGGATGTCCTCCCTTCTGCGTGGATGGTTGCCCACTGAGTTGACCCTGTAAACGATTCTCTGCCATAACCCCATTGTCCTGTTTGCTGGACCTGTGATCTGAGCAGTTGTGGCTGACAATTTCATCAATCATGACCCTCATCTCATCGTCTGTGAAGCATGGGTGTTTCCGATGGGACATGGTAGTTGTGTTGTGAGTGGGGCGGGGGTTGTAATGTGCACGGGTGCAGTATAGGGTGCTTGGTGGGGTGAGAGGGGCTTGGTTATGTATGCTGGTAGTTTGTGGTGTTTGTGTGCTGTGATGATGTGTGTATTGTGTCAATGGTGCAGTTGTGTGGTGTGTGCTGAGTGTTGTGTGTGATAGCGCTTTTGGTGTACGTGTGCAGAGTCTTTATTTTGTGTGGTTCTTGTTGCCTGTGTATTTTGTTTTGGTTGCAAAGGGTTGTGGGTTGTGTTTTATAGTGGTGTGTGTCGGTGTGTCTAAGGTGTGTATGTGTGTCAGGTGTGGGGTATTCGATTTGTCTAATGTGGTGCTGTGTTTTGGTAGAGGTGTGTTTTTGGCCCCGGCTGTTCACACCCCCAATGGTTTTCTGCCGTGCAATGACTGATGTGCTGATTTGTGGGTCGTGATATGGAGGGTGGTATTTGTTCGGTGTGGCAGTGCTGGTGGTGGGACCATCTCTATCCCACCCTCGGTCTTCCTGACAGTGTCAAATTTGTGGCTGTTTTTGGGCAGAATACTTTGTGGACTCTTAATACGGTGGGCGGGATACCGCAAACACTGTTGGTCTTTTGGGGCCCGCAACTGTGGCGGTCTTGGTGAAAGACCGCCAAACTCATAATGAGGGCCTCAGTGTCTTAAAAATGTCTTTAGTAGAATTCCCTGCATGATCAAACGTTTGTGTTAAGTAAAGTTTACGGGCTGTTTTAATATTTTTGTGGTAGCTGCTAAGCAACCACCTGTAAGCTTCCTTGTTGGCGAAAGATTTAGTAGCACACCACCTATGTTCCAGGTGCTGCTAACTGGACTTCTCCTGATGCAGGTGATCAGAGTACCAGGAGGATTGGCCTCCGGGGGAGAAAGCTGGCAGCTTTTTAAATGGAGCTACTTGGTCGAAAGCCTGCTGATAAGCTGCTAGTGCAATGTTAATTTTGGATTGCGGAGCAACTGTAAAAGGTGGAAAGACCTCAGGAGCAATCGCTTTCAATTGGCCTCTAACTCTAGGAGCCCTTAGCCTGGCCATCCTTGATGGTTTGTTACAGGGGATGAAAAAGTTGAGCAAGTAGGGAGCTGACCACGTGATGGGTATTGGGGCATTTCAACTTACTTTTATGAAGTTAGTAACTATAAGGTCCAAAGTGTGGCCTGCTTTATGTGTAGGTCCTATAACCATTTGTTTGAGCCCAATTATCTCCATATCTGAAAGAGCTGGGCCACGCCTGTGTCCTCTGGGTTTTCTGCATGGAAATTAAAATCACCCAGGAGCAAGAACTTGTTTGAGGACAGAAGGTGAGAAGCTATAAAACTGAAGTGTGTGACTAAAATCCTTTTTCGCGCCAGAAGGATGATAGACTACAGCCCCCTTCCAACAGCCGCGGGGGTGATTAATATTTTAAAAATAACCAGTTCTACCCAATCTGTGAGTAGCGTTTCTACTATCTCTACATTCAATGAGTCATGAAAATGAATAGCCACTCCCCCTCCTGGCCTCATCTCCCTATCAAGTCTGACCAGGGAGTAATTGTCTGGGAGAGCCAGTGGAATACATTGTTGTGCCGCGACATAGAGCCAAGTCTCTGTAAATAAACATATTTTAGAGAAAGCGGTAGTAATGGGGTACCATATTTCTGTGGAGTGTGAACCATGGACCTTACATTACAATAGAACCCATCTGACCACTATAAAGGGCAGGTAGAGGTGGAGTGAGCAAATAAAGTGTTGGGCTTAGTTGCCACTAATGACTTACTTTTATGTAAAGAAGGGGAAATGGAAGGGAGTGCAGAATTCTCCCTCTTACCAGATATGGAGTAATGGAGCAACAAAACCTGAATTCTCTACAAGATACTGGGCCCTCCAAAATGGGAATGTGCTGAGAGGTTCAAAGCATTCACAAATGCTTTGAATAACTGAAATGCTCTAGGGGACAAATCTTGTAAGGTACTAAATGAAACAGATTGGTTAACACATCTATCACTAGAAACAGCGAATGCTTCAGATGAAAGTAGGTCTGTTACAGAATCCATTGAAAATGTGTGCTGTATTCTCAAAGGCGTCTGAAGTAGAGAAAGCAATGTGGGTGTTTGATGATCAGCTTTAAACTAGTCACAAAATTCACAGCTGCCAACATTTTCCACATCGGTTTTCTTTTCTTTCCAGCATTCATATCTGTTCTTCTACTATAGTGTTTTTACCGGTCTGGATACATGAATGGTGGATGATGGAGACCCTCATGCAAAAATAATTACTGCTGTGCTGTATCTGCAATGCAGAGTACATCCGGATGAAACAGTAATGTAGGATGCTCGCTCTGCGAAGATTCATCTTTCAAAAAATTGCAAACAGTTTCCCTGGATGTAATTTTGGATTTTAATTTTATCCTTAGCATCTGGCGTATGATCACTTAGAAACGAAGCAGATGCTTTGCAATTCTGATGTCCAAGTTTAAACTGAATTTTAAACCCAACTTCTGTGTAAAAACTGCCCACATTCGTGTCTTGATTATTATACCTGGCTGCTTTGAAAAACAACTAAGGTTCTTATGATCTTACATTATGATAATATTATGATAATAGGTGACTGAGCCCCCTGGGCTACATCTCCAGGTAACAAAAGCATCCCATATGGCGAAGAGGTTTTTTTCAGAAATCCTATAGTTAACTTCAGGGGTTGACGACTTTCAAGAATAGAAGATAATGCAAGCAATGCTGTGTTCGAGAAAGGACTGCTTCTAACACCCCACAGTATATAATAACCCCATATTCAGATGGCATTTCAGTAATGTGGTTGAAAAACTCCTTTTAGGGTAGTAAGAATTTGTGGAGACTATTTATTAGGCACCCCTTTTCTTTCCTTCCCTAAGTAAACATATTCAAATATTAAATATGAGAGGACTAACCATGAAACAATAGTCTTCATTGCCTACTATTACCAGCCCATCTACAATAGATGGGATCTTTGCAGTATCAATTTCTACATTTTGAGCTGAAAAGTAGCAACTCTTTCACATGTTAAATGAGTTGAGACTGTTCAGCAGAATACATCAAGTTCCAATTTAGAGTGATCCCCACTTAAACATCAATAATGTCACAAAAATAATCGTTGATGTCTGAAAGACCAGAGAAGCACAATGGAAACCACATACCAAAATCAGATATTCATGATGCCTGCATTGGGGGTTTAAAGCTGGTTTTATTCCTCTGATGCGTAGGTTGAGGTGAAGTTTATATGTACTGCATATCTTACTCTACCTTATTTGATCTTATTTGTTTAATGAACTACTGAATCAGTAGTAAAATATCTATTCCTAGTAATGATATTTGCTAACTCTTAATTGTTGATGCAGGGTTGTATTTCTGTGGTGGTGTTCTTGAAACAATGAAAATGGATGCCCCAGATGGCAAACTCTAAAGCTGAATAAATCCTCTCTCTAAATTCTCTTTAAAATACTTTTTTGCAAATATAATTTTCCTTTTCTGAAGAAATATATATTTTCTGTGTGTGATTATTGTGTTAGGTTTCAGGTTTGTTTTGGCTTAATAAGATCTGTGAGGAAGAAATGTATCCGTTTACAGTTGCAGTCAACTGCATATTGATGCTATTCTCATGGATTGAATTCCGAATTGTAATTGTTCTTTCGTCCTATGTCATCATCATAGGTCACTGATGGATGACTACAGATTTTTTATAGTAGTGAAAAAGAAGCCATATTTTGTATTTTGACCCAATGTGTGGTCAGTGTCATGACTTCCAATATATGGTTTGCAAACAATTACTTTCTGATGATTAACATGAAATCAGGCGTCACAATTATGGTCTCTCCAAGAAGACTGCCACAGGTAATCTGAATTTGTTTGGTTTCATGTGAAAGGAAAAGGGGAACTAGATCTGATCCATTAAAAAATTGAAATGATTCCACCTGATATTTCTTCAGCCTAGGTTGCAACGACATGCTGTTGAATTTGACCTCTATGAAAATACTTATAGCTCCATAATCAAAAGAAATACCTCTCTCCGATAGTCTTTCACCCGTGGTAGCATTTCTGACAAATAGATATTTCTAGGTCAGTCACTGTATTAAGAATATTGCACGTCGCATGAAGAAGGGCATGTGAGAGGGCAAGGACTTGATGGTACAAAACAATCTAAACCCTACATCTCGCTACTTAGCGATGAAAAAACACACCCCAGCAAGGCAAATGCGTGGACTGAAGAAAGAAGATATTGAAACTCATGATTCTACACAGGAGGACTGTCAAAGGCAGAAAAGGCATTGGTACATGAAAAGGTTAGAGAGCAAACGAGCAATATATTTGTTTAAACTATGAGGGCTAGCCCATATCCCCCTCCTTCTTTGGGAGTGTTGGTTTCTTTCATAACACAATCTGGAAATCTCCATTGGATGTATGAGGGTTATAATAAGATGCAGCAACTGAGAAAACTGAGAAGGTCCGTTCACTAGGCCACCAAAGTTCATGAGGAGAGGTAAAGACCGTGAGCAGCACACAATGGACAAAAGCATCAGAGCTGCAGGAATCTGAAGCCTGACTGCAGACTGCAGGACAGCAGACCAATCCTGGACAAGGCACAGTGTAGGATGGCAGTGAGCAATAATTCCAGCCTCTGCTTGCCTAGGAATTGATGTCCTGAATGGCTCCTATTCTGAATTCAGCAGAGAGGAATTCCTCTGTGGAGTTCTACCCCCCTCAATTATAAAAAGCCCTGCATTTCCGCACTCAGCTTTCTAGGATGCTGGAACACTCAACCTGGTTCCACTGGCTGGAAAACCGGAGTTGGGATTTGGCTGCAGTGCAGAACAGTCACAGACTCTAGCTCCCACCCCTGCCACGCCTTCTACCGAGGCCTACCTGTCAATATCCTCCCCATCCCTTCCCCCCTCTCCCTCGCTTACAGCAGCCACCTCACAGACCTTTACCGCGTGCTCGGAACAGGTGGTAAATATCTGTTAAACACCACATAATTGCACATTTGTGCGCAATTCCAGCTCGAAAATCTGAATCCGCGCAGGTATCCCCATTTTGTGTGATTGAACTTGTAATAGGTGGATATTAGTGCGAAAATGACGAGCATTAAATGAAATTACTGCCGCTCATGGACGTCATTTAGGGGCCACCAGGGGTCTCAACTGCGACCCCTAGCTAGCTTCGTGTGACCCCTAGCAATACGCTTGCGACCCCTGGCCTCAGAGGAAAATAAATCACTTGCAAAACATATAGGGGGTTATTACAACTTTGGAGGAGGTGTTAATCCGTCCCAAAAGTGACGGTAAAGTGACGGATATACCACCAGCCGTATTACGAGTCCATTATACCCTATAGAACTCGTAATACGGCTGGTGGTATATCCGTCACTTTACTGTCACTTTTGGGACGGATTAACACCTCCTCCAAAGTTGTAATAACCCCCATCTTGTTGCCAGCAGAGCTACAAAGATGTCCCTATTCCCTTAAGCATGGAAAAGAGCAAGACATATAAGCGGGAGGAGAGGGAAGCAGAGGTGGCAGAGGGAAAGACGATGAGGGGAAAATAACAAATGAAGATCAGCAAGAAGGCACTGCAGGCAGAAGGGTGAGAGATCGACAGGATTGTGTGTGCACGAGTGTGTGTTTGTGTGTGATAGTCAGGCAGAGGCATTAAAGAGAATCAGAGACGGGTGATAGGTGGAAGAAAGATACTGACAGCTGTAAATGAGAGTGAGAGCGATAGGTGACAGGCACATAGACAAGTGACAAAAAAGGTAGCGCAGAGTCAGGGAGATGGGAAGACTGGTGAGCGGAGACGACAGTATGAGAGATGTGATATAGATGGAAAGAGATAAGCGAGAGACAGTAGGAGATAGAGAGACAAGTGTGAGAAAAGTGAAAAAGAGACAGCTGGTGATAGACAAGTGAGAGGCAGGTACGTTAGACTTGTGTGAAAGATACATCTCAAAGCGGGGGGGGCAGGGACTCCTGCTAGACACTGGAAAGAGACGACAAAGACAATGTTTAGTGAGAAAGCTCAGATAGAAGGAGAGACAAGTGTGATAAAGAGACGGGTTAGAAAGACAGCTGAGAGATTTGGGGAGGTGGACACGTGAGAAAGTGACAGCTGAAAGCGGGGAAACTATTGAGGAAGTGGTAATAAAGTGACAGGCCCGAATGGGAGACAGAGTATTAAAAGTTTAGAGAAGCATACAGAGGCAGGTTACGAAAAAATGCTGACATTGAGGTGGGGAGGAGGAAAGGTGAGAAATATAGAGGTGACATTGACACAGAAATAGGTAAGAAAGGCCAGAAAAGTAAGAACGTTTGGAGACAGGTGAAAGGTGAAAAAAGTCTGAATCCGAGAAAAAGCAATCTGGGAGTGTGGTCAGGAGATATAAGGGCACCAGTGAGAAAGACACATTTGAGAATGAGTCAACAGAACAGCTGAGATACAGGCACCAATAGGTGAAAAAGGCAAGTGTTTGAGAGGTACTAACATTGACATTTGAGAAACAGACAGCAGAGGGGAGCGTGACAGCTGATCAAAGGTTCCTATGATGTGTCACTTCCGCCACCCCTGGAATTTTGGTGAATCGACGTCCATGCTGCCAATCAGAATTTCTACACATAAATCTGCCTAACTTGTAATCAGGGCCTTATTTTTTTATAGGGAGAGGCTTGTCCAGGTCGCCTTCTGGTATGAGTGGAATGAATTATTTGAATGAGTTTCTCTTTTTGTTTGTCAGGGTGCTATCTCATGAGTTGCCAAAATGAGTTATTGGCCTTGAATATGGAGGGATCTTGCCCTTGACAGGGAGTTTCCAACCTCAACATCAGTCCTGTACGAGGGAAACACCAACCAAAGAGCAGATGCGGCCTGGGGCCTGATAGTTTTCCTTGCAAAATAGGCCCCTCACGACAGCCTAAAGACTTGCTTACATGGAAACAGATGAAGAAAACCCCGTACAATACAGAAGCATGGACAAAAGCCAGTGGACCCCAAGGTAAACTGATAGGCCCTTCCAGGAGATCAAGCATGGAAACGTATGAAACAATTACAGAATACCACTCATTTCATAGTCTGGTTCGTCTTCCATAAACAATGTGGAGCGGGATTGAGTGTGATACAAATAAAATGCTGGTGTTACGAGACAGATATATATATCTGGGATGCCTTGTGCTGGAGTGGTGACCATGAGTCCCAGGATTACCGGGGGCAGGAGGAGGCCCTTGTCCTCAGAACACCTGCATCCCATCTCCCAGCATATATAGCGCATCAACTTTTCCAGTGGCGTGAGAGGCCTGTTGCTGGAGGGGGGACTACAAGTCCCAGGATTACCAGGAGCAGGCCCTTGTCCTCAGCGCACCTGCATCTCATCGCCCAGTGCTATGTACCTCATTGATTTTTTAAAGATAGGCACAATAAAAAGGGAGATAGAAGCGACCTGCATTACTATCGGCCAATATCTTTAATAGGTGCCACTTGGGAGATATTAGGCAGAGCTCTGCTCAAGCAACTAAAAAACTGGGCTAATGAGAAAGCCATTTTAACACCGGCACAGTATGGTTTCGGCAATGTTATAAGGGGAAAGCTGTGGACCATGCTGTTAAGTAAGGGAGTCAATCTGAAAATTGTTCATATCCTTGCCCAGTTGCATGCAGATGGCAGGTTAGGTACGGGCCAAGAGGGGAATGTACCAGCTATATAAAGATTAGGACGGGTGTCAGGCATGGTTCTGACTGGCATCCTTTCTTTTGAGTTTTTATGTTAATGGCCTTGAGGATCCGCCTAGGATGGGGACCCAACACTAACCCGTACTGATGTATGCAGATGATTGCGTCCTTATGGACCTAACGGAGAAGGAAGGGTCTCCAGAAACTCCTTTATAGCTTTGTGACTTGTATGTCCAATATGGACCTTTCTACTAATAAAACCAAATCATATGCAATGGTCTGTGGGAAACAGGGAAGTAGGCTAACTCCATTTCATATTGAGGGAACAGTACTTAGACGTGTCTCTACATTCTCTTATTTGGGAGTACCCTTCGATAATAGGAATACTTGGCTGCACCTTAAGGGGGTAAGGGTTACACAGCATGAACAAGCAACAGCGTCCCTATGCAAATTTGCTTCTAAGTTAGGGTCCATGCCCATTGATGCAGCAATTACTATATATAAAGCGAGACCCATGTCAATTGCCACCTAGGGGGATGGGTGTGGGGGCATACTGACCCTTAATCTTTGCAGATTAGTGAAAACAGCTTTCTGCAAAGACTTATGTCACGTCCTCCCACTATACCTGTCACTAGAGTGCATGAGGAGTTAGGTTTACATTTTATTGGTGATGTAGTAAGGATGGCGCCAACCTTACTCTAGTTGTCATTTTGGTCCACGCCTCAAGCAGGGCTGACGGTAACGGTGATCTCTGACTGCTTAAATTTAGCAGGGACACATAAAATCAGTTGGCTTATGTTTGTCAAAAATGAACTCGCTTCCATTGGTAGATCGAACCTGTTTCTTAATCTGATGTCTATGGAACCTCAGATTGGACGTCTGGTAAAGAGGGAATTGTCAAACCGGATAGTCGGTACAAGATGGCATGATGATTTAAATAAGGGGTTGGTGGCGGCTTACCTCCCCCTCTGTACAGCACCTCACATGGTGCAATGCCTGCTAAAAGTCCCACACTACCAGAGATACTATTTGGCTAGATTTAGAGTGGGTTTGACCCATTCTTGGTGTCTCACCCTTCCAAAGTCTTTGTTGCGAAATATTTGACACCTTGCCCATGTACTCAATCACTTTTCAGTTTCAACTACACGTTTATTTTCTGTGAGTTTTATGAAGTACACATAATTCAGTTCTTGCTACCTCCTTGACAATTCTTAACATCAGGAAATGTAAAGAGGTTTGGCCTATCTACAGTTGCTCCAGACTGATTTAATAAGTACAATAGTATATAGATATATTTCCCCTGTTGTCAAATGTAGGAGAATTGTGGGGAAATGAGACTAATGTACTGTTGAATGCCCATGTTTTTAAGGATCTGTTGACTAGTGAGCTTTGAATATAAAAATGTTTAGAATTTTATATATTGAAGTATTGCAGTTTATCATGTGACCAACTATCTGCTGATGTTGTATGACTGTTTATCTTTGCCAGTGAGGATGAGGCAGGAATATAATTGTCTCAGGTTATGTGATCTCAGGGTTTGGACTAATATTGTAGTGGCTAGACAATGGGGGAGCAAAGAAGGAAAGATAACATTTGTCTGTGGTATTCTTCTATTATTGACTACTTGATAATCACTTGCACACATTCCGATTGTAATTTCTTGCTGATGGATTATGCACTTTACTAGTTGATTTTAACATATGGTCATATGTTTTTATGGTTACTGTTAACCCAATAAAGCTTTTAAAACAAAAAAAACAACTGGGTGGATAAGTGAAGAACTAGACATATCCTTATTTGGGAGTCTGGCTGTGTTCAGTGATTTGCTGTTAAGTAAGTTTATAGTTTATACATTGATGTGTTAATTTCAGTTTTGTTTGTTTACAAAAAAAAAAAAAATGTAAATTCCCTTTAACCTTTTCTCTCCCCTTCTTCTCTGACTCATCCCAAACCTTTCTGATCACTTGAACTCCCAAACATCCTTCTCAAACTTACCCCTCCTTTTTATCAAAGTCAGCCAAGTAACGTGGATGGGTTCACTACTTCCAGTAACAACTCACAACTTCCCTTTTCTAATGCACTTATTTTATTCTGTCTCTGTTCATAACGCTAATAAATGCATGAGATCGTAGGAGCACAAACTTAATAAACTGACCACAAATAATCAAGAAGGAAAAAAAGGAAGCACATGGCACTGATCTACAAAATATTTAACTCTAATTTTGAGTTCCGGAGTAGCATGCTACTCACCGTAAAGCGCTTCAACGCCTCATCAGGGGTAGTCAGCGCTATGTAAATAAAATGTACAAATAAAATTACAATTAAATAGATAGTTTTTCTTTTGGTATTTAGGAAAAGCAGTCTTGATTTTTGTATGATCCAGATGCTTATATGTATTTCAAATGTTTTTATGCATCTCACCAGCATTTAAGTATACTTTTCCGAGCTCCACCTAAAAAGTTAGTTTAAATGATATTTCTCTCAATTTCGAAGTACTCAGCGGAACTTTAGCATCATATGGGTGACCAGGGGAGTTGGTATGAACCACCCACACACGTGCTCTTTCTAGGTGCAGCTGTTATAGTGAGGATTATGTAACCTGAGACTCACTGGTGTTCGAAGAGTCCAGAAAAAAGGTAACTAAAGGGCAGTCACAGAAAATCCCACTCTGGCCTGACTCAGCAGAGGTGCTAAAGTGAGAACAGTTATTCTACGAGAATTGTCATTATGGAAGGCAAAACCAGACAGCTTTGTTCAGTTTTTCGATAATCTAAGAAATATTATGCCAATTAACTGAGTACCAGGAAAATTAAATAACACACAGAAAAATAACCAATAATGACCTAAACATGTGACATACGGAACCCAATCCCAGCAAAGTCAAAACACGTTTCCAAATGTCTGAATATGAAAGAGTGTACTCGGGCCTGTTAAAATGGATACGTGGCTTAGATATGTAGTAATAGGGTGTGGTATCCTGGGTAGATGGTAGAGAAGGTATGTTGGATAGTGATTTTTGGGACCCCAGGGTCAGCAGCAAATGGCAGTGTGCTCAAGGTCCCTATAAATGGTTCAAGATAACAAGGCGATCACATGCTCAATCCCAGGCGGACTTGTAGCAAGGGATGGATGCGGGAAGGGTATAGATTGTGGTTTGCACGGATTGACAGCTACCCTGTAATCTCAAATACAAGAACACTGCCAGTGGCCCATGTGGAAACCCGGCGGACTATGTAACACAGTAAACCACAATTGTTTAGAGTCTGGCCCAGGGTTACCAAAGTTCATGAAATATGTGCCAGCTTGTTACCTCCTGGTGTGTACAACAATCTGAACACATTTTTAGCAAAGGTCGTAGGTAACTGGGGATCTCCAAAATAAACCACTAGGACTGGACTCCCTACTTGCAACTTTCAGTTAGTGAATGTGTTGGATTCACACAAGGTGGGTTAGCTGGCTGGCTGAATGATAGTATCCTACCAAACAATAGGAAACCTTTATTCACCATCAATTATTAAATCATTATTCAATCTCAGGCATGTGGACGTTTCAAATCATGTCTGCTTTAATTAATTGTAATAACTGTTATTTCTAGCTTTTGAGTAGTTCAGTCTTTACCATTTGCCTTCCCAGTGCACAATAATTATGACATTTTTTAGCCAAACAGCAAAAGTTCACAATTACCATCATATAGATCCTGAGCACAACCCGTGCCAAATAAGTAACACTAAAACAAAAAATGCCTAACTGGACTGTTAGACCTGACAGACTTAGGGTAATCATCGCCCAACTTTTTGCCTGCCTCCCTCCATTTTCCTGACCCTATTTTTGCTGGTTTTAGGATTCTGCACACTTTACCACTGCTAACCAGTGCTACAGTGCATGCGCTCTCTTCCCTAAACATGGTAACATTGGTTTCTTAACCAATTGGCATATTTAATATACTTGTAAGTCTGCAGTAAAATGCACTAGAGGTGCACAGGGTATGTAAATTAAATGCTACTAATGGGCCTGCAGCACTGGTTGTGCCACCCACATAAGTAGCCCCTTAACCATGTCTCAGGCCTGCCATTGCAAGGCCTGTGTGTGCAGTTTTATTGCCACTTCATCTTGGCATTTAAAACTACTTGCCAAGACTTAAACTCCCCTTTTTCTAGATATAAGTCACCCATAAGGTAGGCCCTAGGTAGCCCATAGGACAGGGTGTAATGTAAGTAAAAGGCAGGACATGTACTTATGTGTTTTACATGTCCTCGTAGGGGAAGACTCGCAAATTTATGTTCCACTACTGTGAGGCCTGCTCCTCTCATTGGCCAGCATTAGAACTGCCCTTATATACTTTTAAGTGGTAGATTCTGATCTGAAAAGAGTAGCACTGTCATGTTTAGTATGGCCAGAATGGTAATAGAAAATCCTGCTTACTGGTGAAGTTGAATTTAATATTACTATTTTAGAAATACCAATTTTAGAAAGTGGGAATTTCTCTGCACTTACTGCCATCTGTGCCTTACAGCCTGCCTCCAATCCATGTCTGGTCTGTGCTGGTTGACTGCTCCCCTTGTGCATTCTACCCAGATAGCCATAAACACAGGACACTCAGTCACATCGGCATTCATCTGCATACAGAATGAGTCTCCCTGGGAAGGAAGACAGGCCATGCTCTCTCTTACACTTCAAAGACCAGTGGCCTGCCCTCACACAAATGGCTGATAACCCCTGCGGGAATCCTGGCAGACAAGGCTGGACTGAAAGGGGAACTTGTGCACTTCAAAAACCACTCTTTGAAGTTCCCCCCACTTCAAAGGCATTTTGGGTATATATACACTGGGTCTCTACCCACACCAAATCAGACACTTCTGGATCTACACCTGGACTCTGTCAGAGGGATTGCCTGGCGGCCCAAAGGACTCATCTGGACTGCTTTGCTGAGAAGGACTGCTGCCCTGCTGCCTGCTGCCTGGTCTCTGACTTTGCTGTAAGGACTCTGCCTTCCCCAAAAGTGCTCTAAAAGGGCTTGGATTGAGCTTGCCTCCTGTTCTGAAGTCTCGGGCCACAAAGACTTCACCAAAAAGAAGAAAATCCCAGTGCATCAGAAAATTGACTCAATGCCTGCAAAACTCGATGCAGCTCCTGCCTCACGGTTGAAAATTCACTGCATCGCTTACCGGATCGATGTAGCGCCTGCTCCTTCTACCAGCGCGTCAAGAATTTTCAATGCATTGTCCCTGGGTGTCAAAACATCCCGACATCACAGTGAGGAACCAAGGCTGCGCTCCCAGAAATCGACGCATCACCTTGCAGTATAGAAAGAAACAACACATCGTCTGTGCGCGCCAGAAAATCCCCCCAGCGCCTTCTTTTTCAACACATCTTCTCTGCGGCCCCCATGCATCATTATTTTTAATGCATCCCAGGTACTGTGTGTTACAAGGATACAACCACTGATTCTTATGGATTGAAACTCATTTAAACCTTTAAAAAGTGATATCTCGACTTGTGCATTTTGGATTTTTGTCGTTTTGATCTTATTTTATTCAGATAAATATTATCTATTTTCCTAAACTGGTATGGAGTACGTTTTGTGGTGTTTTCACAGTGTTACTGTATGAGTTATTGCACAAATACTTTATACATTGCCTTCTAAGTTAATCCTGCCTGCTCTGTGCCAAGCTACCAGAGGGTGAGCCCAGGATAATGTGGATTGTGTTGTGACGTACCCTAAGTAGGATTGTGGTTCCTACTTAGACAAGGGTGTGTACCTCTACTTACTAGAGACCCAATTTCTGTTGAGTAAAATAGTTGACTATACCAAAAATAATGTAATCTTTATGTAGAGAGATTGTTTGGCCAGCTATGTTCTATTGCAAGTTTCTTAATGAGTAGGCATTCCTTGTTTTTAATGTTATTGATTAGGTACAGGTTGTGCTCAGTTGCAATGTTATAATAATTGTGAACCTTTGTTGTCTAAAAAATGTCATAATTAAGGTGTACTGTGGAAACAAATGGTAAAGCCCAAACTACTGAGAAGTTAAAAAGAATGTTTATTAAAATTGAATAAAACATAGATGGTGAAAAAGATGTGCATGTCTGAGATTGAATAATGATTTAATAATTAATGGGGAATGAAGGTTTCCTATTGTTTGTTATGATACATGTACCCCTACCCTCATTCTCCTTTGTAGTGAATGATAATTTCCCAACAGGCACTACAATGCAAGATGAGTGTCAGTGAACCTCTGGCCACAATTCATAAAGGGGGTTTCTGGGCCAGGCACCAAATCACAATTCAATAGGACCTTGTCCCTCTTCAGCCACTCCCATGAGGAATGGCAGCATTTTAGAGTGCAGTGGCCCTGAGGTCCCAGGAAAATAACACCGTCAAATATCCCCACTTGTTTGAAAGTCCTCGAAGAATGAGGGTACAGTTTCTTGCATAGGGCTCTCAGTGCCCATTTATCCTCAGGTTTACTGACAACTTACACAGCCAATAACTTGGGGAGAAAAAGAACACACACACACGTGTCAACCTTACTGCAGGGAAGTCCTCTCCCCAGCTGAAGTGTCAGCAT
Source organism: Pleurodeles waltl (assembly GCF_031143425.1). Classification (NCBI taxonomy): domain Eukaryota; kingdom Metazoa; phylum Chordata; class Amphibia; order Caudata; family Salamandridae; genus Pleurodeles; species Pleurodeles waltl. The sequence goes on from NC_090443.1 coordinate 907,060,134, forward strand.
TAGGTCAGGATATTAGTGACAGGGGATACAAGCATGGCTTAGCAACCTGTCCTCTTTTTATTCCCATAGTTAAACTGGGACAATTCCATTGCACCTACCCTGGCTTACATCAATCATCCCTCTGTGCAAGAAGACCGTATTTCCACCTGATAGCGGGACTACCAGCATGTTCTTGGTTGTAGTGGTGCGAGTCCTGATTTGGTTGTTGAAAGGCCGCGCCTCATGACGGTATGCTTTGGCAGATGAGGCTTAGAACATAGACTGGGAATGATTCACTACTGCTCCTTCATAGTACATAAGGTGGCAACTATCTGGCATTCTCCAGCCTGGGGATTGTGGCTAGAAACCTCCTCACTCAATCCATGTGATGGCCTGCGGGATCTGTAGGTGAGGATCAGGGATTTTCAGGAGCCAGTGAGTGATGGTCCTCAGCTGGCTACCTGAGGAGGCCTCACAGTGTGCCTTTGAGTGCTCTTGCCCTTACCCTTACCTAAAGTGCTAGCCTTTCCAGATCCTCAGGCTCCACCTAGTATCCTCCTACATTGCAGAGCACCAGAGAATCCAAGGGCTGACCATGCACATTTGGTATAGACTATGTGCATGTTGGTGAGGCTCCCAGTTTTTTCCTTTACTCGTGCAGTCTTGCCAGACACGTGGTATTAACATTGACCACCAAAATAAAGGGGCACTTGCAATCGAAAAAAATATAACTCGAGGTTATATTTGACCGATGATTCTGTGCAGCCGGAAGGTAGCAGACTCAATTTAAATTCACTTTTTTCTTTAGAATTCCAATAAGAAGGTTCATTTCAAATCATGTGCTATGTGCACCTACGCGTTCACACTTTTCTTTTAATGGTTTAAACACTTCTTAGTTTTTTAATTGACATATGGAGAACACCTGGGACGTTCTATTTTAAAATTACCTTTAGTAGGCCTCTCACACGACACTTTTTCGCATGGATAATGAATCTCTTGTCGGCTGTGGTATCTATTTTAGTTCCCTGTTTCCCACAGGTAGTGTGTTTGGCCGTGGGGCGTTAAGTAGCTTCCACCTGTCTATAAGCCCTCAATGCCGAAAGCGCTTTTAAATATCTGAATCCATATTTTGTTTGTCTCTCCATTTGTATCAGCCACATAGGTCTCTGGCCAGCTTCCCCCAGCTGTCTGCCTTTAAAAAGCTTCGAGTCCCCTAACAGTTTCAGCTGATAATTTAATTAAATCACTACTGTAATTAACTTGACCTAACTTTGACATTCGTAGATCTAAAACAGCATCCAGATGTGTCACATCACAAAGACATTTCTGAGTATGTGAAGTAATACTAAAGAAGTACGCGTTAACATACTGTTACGTGCCTTTATGAATTTGACTTGGTTCAGTTCACAAAAGCATTACTAAGTATGGTCAGTGATGTTACAGAAGAACTCTTTTGTTTGGCTTTGCGACTCAGCACCGATATTTCCACTCTGCATTAGTAAAAGTGCAAAAAGAACACTATCCTCTCTATTTCTACTAACTGTTTATAACTATTCCCTGAATAGTCCCATTTTATGCTAATTTTAGATGTTTTTAGGTCAATTCACCACGGCATGTAAAAGAGCACTAAAGGAGTACAAATTGTATAGGAGTATTTCCTGGCAGTTCCCATTTTAAGCATTTGGGGACAATTCACAAAGATATTTAAGAGTACTTGAAGTATTACTTCAAGAGTTCTTCAGATATTTATGAATGCATTTATGAATCCGTCTCAGACTCTTGCCTTTGCTTTCACTGGGATTTTTGATTCACTGGTTTGTATCTTTTTATCTGTTGTTGAACCTCTTTTAGATTCTGGTCTGATGGAGCTAATAGGACCTATTTTTTCTCTTTGTTGCTGAATTCTTGATGTTCTACCACATCGGTCTTTATCTACTCAGCAGTGTGTTAGAGTGTCTGGGAAAAATCCGAAAATCACACTGCTCTGAGATCCCACATGTATCTGAATTTTCACACCACATTAGTATTGTCCATGGTTAGACCGTTTTGGAGAAAACTCAGGAAAAGTCTGGCTTATTTGAAAAACTTTGTTTCTGAAATGTCATATCGGATCATTTATGATAACTCTGAAATGCTCGCCTTTTATTTAATTATTTTTATTAAATTAGCGTGCCCAAATGTTTGTGAAAAATCGCGATAGAATGATGTATCCTACTCGTATGTCTGGAATCCAACATTGATCGGTATTGCGTATTTCTGCAATTGCAAACTCAAAGACAAATTCGGATCCAGACATAAATCCATGCTTGTTTCGATTATTGTTAGGACTTGTAAAATCATCACTTCAATAGTTTTTGACTGCAATGAGTACTTTCTATGTGTTTTAGAATCACATTATAAACCTTAACGTATTTGTCAATTTTTGTATAAATTTATTATGGAACCAGCACACGTCACACGTTGACTGTATAGATATGTTTTGTCTCATAATAGGCAGTGAAATGGCTGCTGAGGACATCATCGCGGGTAACGTCAACAAGCATGCAGTTTTTCCGCCAGGCTATTGTGGACCGCCTAGAAAAGGACATCTTGTACTTGATGCCTGTTTTGAAAGTGGTAAGTGCATACACAATGGATCGCGATTGCAAACATAATGGGCTTCCCTTTGTAAATCCCTATAATTTTCAGAAACACATCTCTCAGTTTAAACCTGCATACTTTGCAAGTCGAAAAAATGTGGCCTCTTCTCCCTCTATCCCAACTTGTTCGGAGCCTTCCTCACCTAACATACTCCACCTGAACAGGGTCCACACTGGCAGAAAGGGATTATTAGAATGATTATATGCACCAGTGAGGTTGGCACTGTTTTGGTCAGTTTTGGATCTTCGCACAATTACCCTGTGTTCCATCGTGTACTTCAAAAAATGTAAATTGACTGAATTGTCGTATAGCACTTATTATTATGCATGGTTATTCAAGAAAATGTTTTCATTTCAGAGATAAGAGTTGGAGAAATCATTTTTTTAAAATCTGAGTATTTTAAAATTTATTGTGATGGTTTTGTGAAGGTTAGTGACCACCTTGATGACTCTGTAGTATGAGTGTATATGGTAAAGTAATTGTACGAGTTGCCTTTCTAACAACCCATGAATCTACATCCTTTGGCAGCCGAAGAGTGATTATAGTGTCATCAGTACCAGTATGATGAAGAACTTCATAATTATTTTTTTTTAACAATATTTACCTAAGCCCTCGTCATGGTCAAACATCCTTGCTTTTACCTGATCTCATACCGAGGTTGTAAATGCTTAATTTGAGGTAGAGGTAATCTAACCAGGTTCTGTTAGAAAACTCACCATTGTTCTCATTGTTTTATAGACCATTCTGCCCTACAGCTATTAATATATGTATTTCCATAATCACTGACCACCACATTTGTCATCAATGACTTTAAGAAACCTTGGACTGTGTAAGGCCTCTGCACATTAGCCCCATAGTGAATCGACCAACTTGAGTCATGCAACTTGTAAACATGAAATGGTTTTATGAAGAACGAAGAAATCGGCCAAGTGGCAAACTATATATAAGCATCCTAGAGCATAAGCAGGTTTGTCCTAGAGTTGCATTTTGTAAATTGATTACAAAAATAGGGGCTGGAATGGGACCAAACTCAGCTGATGGGTTGATAATTTGAATCTACACAAGAAATGATGGTTCGGATCTCTTTATTGAATTTTCCTAGAAAAGTATATAGCAATGTTATGAACTCAAATTGCTCTCGAGCTATAGCGTAGGAAGAAAATTAAATGTAACAGCCCCAAAACTCCCCCGTTCCCCTGGGTACCCACAGTGTCATGATGGGCAATGAGTAGAGTGGTCTCGCAAAGTATGCCAGATCTCCCGGAAAGTGTCCCCCTAGCTATGATTGGAAGAGGTCTCGTTGGGCAGAGAAGATGGAGGTATCTAGGGTAAGTGGGTTCTCGGATTTCAGAAGATAGCAGGTCAATTAAGGGACACCAGAGGTCAGGGTATGAGGTGCCCTCTGCGGAGAGGATGCAATACAGCCGTTCCATTCCTAACATGTACCAGAGATGGTGGAGCCAACCCTGATTGGTAGGAACCTGTTCTGTTCCCCATTGAGACAGGATGGTTTGTGACACTGCCCCCAAGACCAACCCTATCGGTTACCCCTGTCGGGACTTTAGCGGAAAGGTAAGGGCGTTGGGCAAACCCAAGACAGTGTAGGTAGGGAACTGGGGAAGGTAGGTGTTGAGATGTGTGTCTGAATCGTTTAACAGACAGGTCCAGTAAGTGTGAGTCGCAGACACTCCCAAAGAAGGTACAGCAGGATACATGAGGTGCCGCAGGCACTCCAGCACTCAGGTTTACATGTGGGGTTGCCCCGGTGAAGACTGGGGTAAGGTACCAATCTTAGTGTCCGTTCAGTATTGGCTATGTTGCAGGCCATGTGCCTTGCACAATAGTGTATGTCCATCCATTCCTCCTGGGATAGTGAGCAGACAAGTTCTAATTCCCATCCCCTCTGACTGGTCGATTTGGTCTGTGAGATGGGTGGACAGAGGAATCCGTAGAGTTCAGTAATGAGGCGTCTGGCTGATGTCTTAGAGAGCAACCACCTCTCAAATGAAGTGAGAGTATGTCGCGCTATGGGGCAAACTTCATGGTGCATGATCCAATGCCTGATTTGGAGATAGTGCAATCTCTCAGTTTTGGGCATTTCGTGTTCAAAATGAAGTTGGTCAATGACCTATGGATCTGCATCCAGCTTGTTGCCAGTGCTTGAATGCTGTTGGGTGTAATCCCAGAGTGAAGTCCACATTGCCAAGGTGTCAGCAGGGAAGGAAATGCGGTCAAGCCTCCCCTTTTACTCACCTAGTCCCCAGACCTGTAAGGAAGCTTTGGTCATGGGGGAGAACTAGAGGCTCTGCGGGCAGGCTATTCCGTGTAAGAAAGGAATCCTCCACAGATGCTGTCCTGCCACTGCCCTATCCATAAGGAGCCAGTGTTTTTCAGACTCTTCCTGAGACCATTCTATTAGGGACTGGAATTGGGCTGCCTGGTAGTACTGTAAAAGATTCGGAATGTCCAACCCACCTTCATTTAGGGGCCTATAACTTAGCTCCTTTTTCATGCAGGAGCGGCCGTTAACCCATACAAAGTGAGTCAGATTGTGTTGCATGACTTGAAGAGTGCTAGTGGGAGGCGCAATAGGTAGAGCCTGGAATAAGAACAAGATTTTAGGCAGGATTGTCATTTTGAGGACGGCCACTCGGCTGAGCCCAGAGGGGTGATACCGTCTCCATCTGGTCAAATCAGTTTTGATCTGTTGGTGCACAGTCTTGTAGTTGAGGGACACAGTCGCTGCAACAGTGGGGGCAAGTTATATGCTGAGGAAGAGGCTGGAGGTAGATGTCCATTGTACCGGGTATTTGCAAGACAAGGACAGTTGCATGTCCGACAGAAGCAAAGATTAAGATCTTGGGATTTGTGCACATTGACGTGGAATCCTGCTGCCTGTCCAAAAATCTCCAACTAATTTAGAAAGGCTGGGAGTTAAGTGAAAGGTTCCTCCAAATCCACCAGGATGCCATCGGCGTACATATTGATGGTATACTCCTCCCCGCTGAAAGCTATCCCCTTAATTCTCAGGTGGTCGCAGATCCACTGGGCTAAAGGCTTCATATAGAGAGCAAAAAGTAAAGATGAAAGAGAGCACCCTTGGTGTGTAGCTCTGCAAATAGGGAACAAGGCTGAAGTTTGTGCATTCACACTAAACTTTGTAACTGGCTGCCCATAGTTGCTCAGGACCCACAAGCTAAATTGTTCACCGAGTCCAAAGTGCTTGAGTGTAGCTGCGAAGTTTGGCTAATGGACTCTGTCAAATTCCTTCTCCGTATCCTCAGCCAATAACATGCACTCCTGGTTTGAGTGTTACGCTTTGTTAATCAAATGCATGATCCTTTTAGTATTATTGCTGCATTGGCACTGGGGGACAAAGCCTGTGTGATCTGGAGCGATGAGGGATGGGAGAAAGGGACCCAAACGGTTCGCAAGGATGCCTGTGAAGAGCTTGATGTTGATGTTTAAGAGAGATGTCAGCCTGTATAAGGTGCAGAGGTGGGGGTCTTTGCCCAGTTTCGGGACAACGACCACAGAGGTCTCCAACATAGAAGGCGGGATTGAGGCCGGGTTTTTAATGGAACTGAAAAGTCAGGTGAGGAGGGGAGCCAGGGTCACACAAAAAGTTTTGTAAAACAGGACAGGGAAGCCACCAGGGCTTGTCGATTTAAGTAGCTTCTGTTTGGTGATGATGGAGATCACGTCCTTAATTTGAATAGGGCAGTCAAGATCAGATGCCTGTGCTGCTGTTAATTTAGAAGTTTGGGCTCCCCGGAGATAGAAGTCTGTGCCACCCACTGGTAAATCCTGCTAAGCATAGAGTTCTTTGTAGAAGCTGTGAAAGGCTGAAGCTATCTGGGCATCACCAGTAGATTCAGACCCATCTGCAGTAAGGGTAGCCAGAAAGCATACAGCCTGGCGTTGGGTCTGTAGCTTAGTGGCCAATAGACAGCCATATCTGTCGCTGCCAACGTATAAAGAGTGACGTGGGCGAAGGGCTGCATATTCTGCTCTGTCTAAATCGATGCCCAGCAGTTGTTTCTAAGCTGTCTCTAGTTGACTCCAGACCCGAGAGGCCCCTCTATGTTTATGGATGCGTTCAAGTTCCAGAGCTTGGTGAGATTGTTGCTCTCTTTTGTCTCGCCAAATTTATTGTCAGCTGCAGATATCACAATTATTTTGCCTCTGACTACCACTTTCAAGGTTTCCCACAGTGTAGCGGTTGAGACCTTGGAGTGTCATTTAGCTGCACAAGAAATCAGAGAGGTCAGCCTCAGAAATAGGTCCAGAAAGAGATGATACCGAGGTTGATGAGCGTGGACTTGCCTCCTACTTTATCACACTTTTATGTTCAGGCAAAGGAAATGTAGGAGCACTCTGTTGAGGAAGCAGCTTCTCAAACTCAAAAAAATGAGGCCGTCGGTGCTGTGGTGGCTACACCATATTCCCCTGTGTCTTCCAAAAACCATGCAAACACTGAAAGAACTGCATGCCAATGTACAAGCAACCTGTGGTTTGTATCTCTGACACATAATAGACCACTAGTCCTCTTCCCTTCTGAGGCCAGGAAGAGTATACATTTATACTGCGTACCTGAAAGGAGATGGCAGAGCTGCTGAGAACTGTATTCCCTATAGATACAAATGACCTACCCTAAGCTCTTAATCACCATGTGATGGCAGATGAGGTTAATGTCCTGGGACGTAAGGTAAAATGTATTTACTTGCCATTTCATGGAAAAGACCTCTTTGAGCCTTTAACATACAGGATGTTGCGGCACTGTAACTCTTGCAGAGTACAGTCAAATGGCTATGCTACATGCTAATGCTGCTGTTCAGAACCCTGTCCTTATTCAAAAGGGCCAAGGCCTTTTCAGTGCTTCAATGAAAGGGACCCTTTTTATCCCCAAACCCTCAGCGAACACCCCGCTGTCGAAAAGGTGATACTTCATAAGAAAAACTGAACTTACCTGGGTCACAGGCAGCTGCTATTGCTGGTCTACATGACACATATGACATCCCAGTGAAGGGGTTGTTTCCCTTCCACTAGGTTCATCTAGATGATGATTCCTGTCAGTGCTCAGAGAAGGCTATATTTTATAACTCACACCGCTGCCACACTCAAGTTCACCTCTGACTCGATAGCTGTTCCATATGGTAGAGGATCTGGAGAGGTTCAGTTCTCCTTATTAGGTTCACAGAGCCTGGACCACCCTTTGGAACTGCTATGACTCACACTCCTTCCTGGCAAGAATAAGAAGGTGAACAAAATGACTGTGTATTCTCTGTATACCAACACTGTTCCTATTTTCATGCGCATATCCATTTCGATCACCTGATGTTCCTCTGGGTTATTCTGGAGGTCCAGCATTACCAGAACAGAATTGTGTCATATGGCTTCAAAGCAGCCCTCGGAGTGTTTACAAAATTCCTCCTATGGTAGCAAACTGTCAGACATTGCAAATGGTCGATTACTCCTAAACCTTGAATACTGTCTGAGAATGGCATTTTCCATGGACGTGCTACATTTGATTAAATCCTAATTTTTAAAAACCCTCCTCATACTTGAGTTCATGGTAAACTACCAAAAATTGTGTCTGATACCTTTAAGGAGGATTAATTTCATAGTGGCCTGTTAGGGCAAAAGCATAACAAAAGCCTTTCCTTCCCCAATCATAAAAACTCCAGATCTCACCTACAGCATAGCTCCCTCACAGATCAGTGCTTCCAGGGACCTTCAGGACTCCACACCTCCCTAACATTGGTAGCATCTTCATGGCAAGAAGAATGTGCAAAAGCATCAGTTTCACAGACCAGGGCACTCGGATCAGTTGCTGGACAGCCAGCAACTCACCCATTGTTGTGGTGTCCATTTCACCTACAGTGTCCTTAGATCTCAGTCAGGATAGCTTTGTACAGACGAGGGGCCTCTGAAGGGGCCTGTCCATAAACAATTTATGCAACATTGCTGATAATCCCTCCTTTTAATCTTGGTCATATGGAAGGCAGTGCTTTTGCTTCTCAAGTTATGCCCCCCAGTGATCTGTTTCAAGGAAATCAGGATTCACAATTACAGCATCACAGCCCTAACAAGTGTGGCATGTGCTCCCTACTGCACTTATGACTGTGGGATGGTTACATACCTGACTGTTTGGGAATGTTTTTGTATGTCTTTTCTCCAACTTCCATGTGTTCATACATTCTTCAAAGACTAAGGAGAACTCATGGTGCTTAGTTATACTAGAGCTTCTGACCTCACCGGCAGTGTTTTTAACTACCCTGCATTTCCACAAGTGAGAGACCACCCAACTCTCTCTCAGACGTCTGTCCATGGAAAGGAAGATATTTTGCCATCTTCTCCAACAGTTGCACGCTGCTGTTCCTGAGGCGCTAGACTTGTTCAGATAAACTAAGCAAGAAGTCAACCACCCATTCTTAATTTGAGTTCTCAATGACCCCCCAAAAATTGTTGAGATTTTGCCTCTAGGCTTGGCTGAATGGTATAAAATCCTTGCCTTACATGGAGAACAACATTGTGCTATTCTTCAGATCCTTGGTGGAATTAAGCATGCAAATGTAAAGCTATAAGAACTATATAGTATACATCTGATCCCATTGAAAAGGGTAATGATAAACAATCATAATGGCCTCGTAAGCCTGTTTTTCTTGATTAGAAGGCACTCTACAGATATGTTCCGTCTTCAAATGGATGGTATCTTGTTAGTTGAAGCTGCTCACATGTAAATAGTGTTCCTTAATTCTCTTACCACATTTAGCCACTTGAGTGAATTCTGAGATCTATGTGTCTCACTAAGGTACATCATTTTCTACTAGGACTCTTTCTGCTATTATTCTGATGGTAACCTAAATTAATGTAGCTGCCAATCTTCTTTCAGTATTCTCGCTCTTCCTTGTCAGACATACCCTTAGTGTGCACAGATTTGGGGGATCTGCATTCATTTGAAAAAGTAAGTCTTATTAAGTGACACAAATTATTTCATGCAAATGCTCTGGGCCACACACTGCATCTTGAATCAGTAAGATTGGCAAATAACCAATCTGATGTTTTTAGTTATTTTACCCTTGACCGGCCACTAGACACTCGCCATTTGTCACTATTCTTTTTTTATTTGCTTTCAGGAGTCAGGCTTACGCCATGCGTGGTCGCTCTTGTCTTCTCCCTGTTGCAAAGTCCTGAAACCTTGCCTGGGACTATCTTCACTCCAGCCTCCCAAAGTCTTTCTTTGAAGATAGATCCACCCACGATGTGCACAACCCAGCAGGATTCATACACCTTGTTCTTGGACATGCTTGCACCAGCCTCCGTTAGTCATATGATGTGGACAGTCACTGACTTCAGTTACAGTGCTTTAGCTGACTGTGCACATTTCAGTTAGAGCAACATTCCTTTGAAGATTTTCCATGTCTTAAAAACGGAATTTTTAATGCATGGTTTCTGGAAGAGCGGAATTTAGGCATTTGGGAATCCTTCTCGAGCTCTGCCTACAGCTTATGATATTTGTAGAGCAAACTCATCAAGAGGGCACGCACACCTTAATCGCCTGATTAAGAGCAGACCTCAAAAGTGTTGCAACTTAAGATCCAATATCATAATAGTGCCTGCTTCTTGTAGTGTTGTTTTAATGAAACCAGTTTCAGATTTCTTTGTGGCTTATCAATCCCTAGGAACTCTTCCTTCCTTAGGATCAGGTCCTGTTGGCTGCCGGTATTCATAACAAGTGAGGGATAGTCAGTGGATTGGCGCTGTGGGAATTAGCGACTTCTGGTCTCCTGGGCTTTGCTGATGGGGTGTGTCAATATGTAAAATCTTGTTGGCAGACACCTCCCACATCACTAGATTCACTTGAAAGCAAGCACCTTCTGGAAAATAGAACAGCAAGCCGCTGCTTTCTTTGCTGAACAATATCCCTGTGCTCTCCCTGCTGTACTGTCCGAGCCTGTTACCTGCCACCCTTTGTTGCAGGTGCCTTGGACCGAAGGACTATCAGGTCACTTTCAATGCATAGCGGCCATACAGGTTGTACCTTTTGGGGTGAGGGCTACTATCTTGTAAAGCCTGGTTGACCCAAATGTACCATGCGAAAAGGTCAGAAGACTGCAGCTGCATCCTGGATGAAATGGACCAAGTGAGGCACTGCTTTCTTTTATGAACTTTCACCTGTGCTCTCCCTCTCGTACCATCAGTGCCTATATTCTGTTGGCATTGGTGGCAGGTGCCGGGTGGCGAGGTACTGGCTGTGGTTTGTAGTGCAGGCAGTAGCGCCTGCTGTCTTCCAGGCCACACTTATTTTGGATTGCTCCGCATACACAGAGTGCCCAGAGTCAGGTGTGTATAACCTGTGATGTCCCAGGGTGTCCTCACGCACACATCCTTTTAAAGGGTTTTTAATTGGGCAGTGTTATAGCTTGGGAATATCGGAGGCAGCGCGAGTTGGTATTAAATTGTGTTATTTTTTATTGGTATTACGTATAGGGACTGTATTAAAGAAACAAGTAGTTACATTGCAGTATGTTGATCTGCACAGCTAACGTGGTACACTGCAAGAAGGATGCGCTAATATTCATACCTGCTAATGTTGGTATTAATGAAATAGCTTAGACCAATCCTAAAAGACAGATACCTAATAAATATGACTTTCTTAAATGTTAAGATAACAGTAAAATGCAGTTCACGTGCATGCCTTGAGAGAAAGTGAAAGATTACAGAACCAAAAACATGGGTTACTGCTAGATAGCTTTGTGGTATTGAATGCCACTTTACTCATGGTTATAAAGCATTATTAGCAGCCCTTCTTGGAAAAGATGTGGAAGAGTAGCATCTTTTTACTCAGACTCTCTAAAACTTCTGGTGCAGGAATCCCCATGTCCTCTTTCTCTGCTTTTAACATTTGACACTGAAAATTGTAGCAGGAGTGGATTCCTCTCCTTTAATTGAAGCCATTTATCACCCTCCTGGCTATGACAGTCAATTTCCAGTGCTACATTAAGTTGGTCTGTGAAACTACCAAGCTCCAGGTAAAATGTTATTGTTATTGTATGTTATTTGATTATTCATATAAATACGACTACCCTCATCCTTTTATCACTTGTTAAAATCATTAGAGTTTGAATAATTAAACGAGGGGTCAGGCGCATTCCACAGACTCCCAAATAAGACATGGTTTTAGGTTTGATGTTAAAGTACAAGATTTTGACAAACCAAGTGCTGGTTACATAATACCACCTGAAGCATGCCTATGCCAGAACCTATAGAAAAACATCCCAGAAATGGATTCATGATTTTAAAGTAGTCATAATTGTTTTTCTGAGTGATATGACGATTTTACTGAATGAAATTTAAGAGTTAAACTTGGAAGCTTTTTCAAATATATGTCTCGAAGAAATTGAAGAGATTCTTAATGAAGAAAAGAGGAGATAAATTCCTTGTTTCACTTTTGACCATGTGTTGTTGAAACAGGACAGCCATAGGTTGGAAAGGAAATTGTGGCACTCGGGCCACAAGGACTACAGGCATCTCTGCCAAAATCAGCACAAGATCTGCAAGAATGCATTTATCTGTGTAAATATACACATTATTTGGTGCGGAGTTTAGTTGCCCAGGCCTCATCTCCATCTCGACGTGGACAGTGCCCCTCCTAGGACCCTAGCCACCAAGCTCTTGCTGGTAACACCTTTGCAGTGAGTACTGGCTCCCAGCTTCATTACTGGGTCATTACTGGGTCAGTGCTGTGTCTGACTCCCACCCCTGACTATACCTGGTCAAACTCAGCAATGGGTGAATATGGTGATACCTCCGTCCCTGTGGCTGTGACTTTGGAGGTCAGTTGAGAGATGCCCTCAGGAAAATCTCACAGCAAATCTGCATGTAAGCCTACACGACAACTCCTATTTTCAGAAGCACTTCAGCAGCCCCGATCCTTGGCTGCGACAGGTGAAGCGTCACCTTCGGACCACTCCCCCGTCCTCTCCGACCAGATGTAGGATTCAGCTATGGAGAGAATCCTACAAGAAATCACAACAGTGGGCCACGGAATAGATGAACTGGACACTCCGCCATCTCTGCCCTCCTGGAGGAAACCAAATCAATCCGTCAAGACATTGTGGGATTCCATAACAAAGTAACAGGTCTGGAAGAACGTGTCACAACTGTGGAGGATCGCCTCAGTGTGATGCTCGATGACGGCCAGGAACTTACCCTCCTGTGTAGCAAAGTGATTGATTTGGAGGACAGGAGCTGCAGGAACACCACCAGTTTTTTCGGATTTCCAGAGAACTTAGGGAACATGAATGTCACAACATTTCTCCGCACGGCCCTCTCTGAGATAAGAGGGCTTACATTTGATCCTCCACTGGAGTTCCAGCGGGCGCGTCATGTGGGCCTGAAGCAACCCTGAGGAGCATCATGGCCTGTCTCATCATTGCTTGCTTCCTATGACACGAGCAGGTCCTCCAGCTCCTCATTGCGGCCCGCTCCCAAGGCCCATATTGTTACAAAGGCCAAGAGATACGCATCACGGCAGACTTCTCCAAGGAGACCAATGACGGCCGCAAAGTGTGCTTGTCCCTACACCTCTAACTTCATCAACTAGACATAAAATATGGCCTATTTGAACTTGCATGAATGTGGATCACCAGCAAGGGCAAGTCAAGAGACTATTTTGATCCAGAGGACCTACATCTCTTTTTGGACACTCTTCTGTCTCAACTTATGGATACGGAATCGCCGGCTGCCTCACCACCATACTGTGGCGTCTTCGCCATCTCCATTCAATCCTGTCTCCCGGGATACCCACTGGCACATAGCAATTGACACCCGGCACAGAGGCAGGGAACCTGGGAGATCCTCACGGCTTCAGGATGACATGGATCAGGCTCTATTGGCAGTGGCTAGTCTCACCCAGTCTCAAGATAGGGACAAGTCTTGTTCGCCGCTGAAGCCTGTCCCATCCCGTGACTGAGGCCTCTTGCACTGCTCACTCCCTTGAACTCTCTTGCCACCTTTGGCTGCGGCCTTAACCCTGAAGCAGCATCCCTGGGAAAATATGAGTATTATGCTGCATGTTTTGGGGGCTACAGGCTTCCTTCTATCTGTCATGACAAGGTTAAAAAGATGCTTGAAAACTGTAATGTCCTTTTCCTGATCGCGTTTTAGGCCCATTAGTACCACCATTCTTCACGAAACCTCAGGCAGCTACCAGAGGGATATCTAGGCCCATGAAACATAATACGGGCGAGACCTCCCCCCTTCAGCGAACCAGCTGTACCCGGTGGCACATGGGTTTGGCCATAAGCCTCTCCAGTGCTTACAGTTTAGAATGCTCTCATCACATACACTGATGTGCTTATGGTTAAACTAATGTTGATTGTTCACAGTGCTGGACAGGCGCGTTTACTCTCTAGGTCGACTTGTTTTGTTGCGATCATTGTGGGTATTATACTGAATCCACTGGCAGCCACATCTACCACTGTGGGTGTCCTCCCCAATGGCTCAGGCTAATTGCCTGAGGAAAGTTGTATACTACAAATCCCACTTGGTACTAGCATCATAAAATGGGAAGTGGCAAACAATGAGGATATGTTGAAGCCCCCAGCTGCTCGCAGGCATGGCTGCTGAATGTATTAATGTTAGTCGCATGCCATCACGCTATATGTTTTACGATGTTTCTTGTTGTGATTGTGGTTATTATTATGCTGTTTCCAGCTGTTTGCAATGCCAGTTAGCTGTGTCCCCTTAACCCCGTGGCCCAACGACTGCCTTCCCACTACCTGACACACCTGCCTATGCCAGCACCCTCTTTTCTGCCACCATGCACTCTCATGTTCACCCATGAGCTTCCATGTTCTCTCGGAACCTTGTATCATTGGCTGGCCCCTGCCCAAGGCCTCACCACTCTCCTCCCCTGTAGCCATTACATTAGTACATCAAGGACCCCCAGGTCTGGTAACCTGGACATAATCCCGCCCCCTAACATCTCTTAGATGATCAGGAGCCCCACTCTTGGCACGCCTGACCTCTCCCACTCGCACCCCTGATTCTCTGCTAATATGTTCTGCTAATTGTGGTGTGCTCACCCTGCTTCCTCAGCATCCCCCCCCAAGGTGGCAACACATGCAAAGCCATTGGGGCGCCCTTTGTGATGGTTGGGCCAGTCCTGGGCACTGACTCGCCAAGTTGAGTCCGACTATTGTCGGAGCTTCCCCCCTCGTCTAACCCTTCCACTTGTTCCCATTTCTCTTCCCACCCCTTCTTGTCTTACGCCCCCTCCCACAATCTCTGTCTTCAAATCTTAAAGCAATACCCACTCTTCATATCTGAACCTTTGCAGTTGGCGGTCCTATCGCTACCCTTTCGGCTGGGATCTGTAGAAACTCCCTTCTAGCTTTCCCATACTACTGTGCGCGCCTGTCCTTTCTTTTTACCCCTATTCATTGCTTCTCCTTCACTCGCCTAGCGCCGCCCTCCTTTTGGATATTATGGCCTTCCACCCTCCGCCGCCCTCTTCTCAGCATCCTTCAGTGGCTGTCACCTTCGCTTCTGCCACTCCCCACCCACTCCGAGTTTTGACTTGGTATGTCCATGGCTTAACCCATTATGTGAAACGCAAGAAGGTGCTATCATACCTTCAATTGAAACGTGTTGACATGGCGCTCTTGCAGGAAACACACTTAGATGATCTTGAATCCAATAAATTGCATCAAGATTGGGTGGGGAGGGTCCTCCACAGTAGCTACCTGAACCCCTCATCATCAAAGAACAAGATTGCTAGGAAGTGCGGAGTGGTGCTCCATGCAAAACTCTGCCCCTCACTGTGGTCAGAAAATGGTCAGACCCTGAGGGACGGTACATCTCTGCAAAGCTGAAAATAGGGAACAGTTAATTATGCCTTGGTCTATTTACGCCCCCTACGGTTCTAAACGTCTGTTTCTACTCCGCCTTACCCACCTTCTTATAGAGATCAGAACTTCCCGTTACATACTAGGAGGTGACTGGGACCTTGCTTAGGATGCTATCCTTGACAGAACAGGGCCTATCGATGTTTGCAATAATCCAGACAGGGCTCTACTGAGGGACCTCACCTCAGATCATCATCTGGTTGACCACTAGAGGCTTACCCACCCTGCAGACAGGGAATATACCTTCCTTTCCCCAGCCCATGGCACCCAGTCACACCTGGACTTCTTCCTGGTCTTTTAGACCATGGTAACTTCAAGACTGGACTGGAGACGGCGCTCTCAGATCACACCCCAGTCCTGTTGTCATTGAACCTTGTACTCACCTCGCCGAGCTGAAAACCCTGGGGCCTGGCTATAAATCACTACTGTACCCCCCAGGGTAAGCCATAATTCCAATCCCATATCTCCACATGTTTGCAGGGTAACAGGGGTTCAGTTTCCTCCCAGACGGTAATGTGGGTGGCAGCGAAGGCCACCATAAGAGGATGACTGATGCAGGTATGGCTATGCCAAGCAAACATGCAGCGACCCGTCAATGCAAACTGGAGGATCTGATCTCATCCCTTACCCTCCTTTATACGACTCACCCCTCACTTCCTGCGGTTCAGCTAGAATAAGCATGAGTAGCTCTTAATGAAGCTCTAAGAGTAGCTCTTAATGAACTCTATATGGCTACGGCGGAGTATACGCTCCAACGGCTCAAGACCCGTCACTATGAGCAGGGCTAAAAGGCCGGACACCTTTTGGCAGCCCATCTGCGACAGCTGGCGGCGGCACAGACAATACCTGGCATCACCTCCTCCTGCGGGGAGTTCCTCACAAATTCACTTAATTCTACAAACATCTGTATACTCCAGAGTCAGTGGCCAGCGCCCAACAAATAGCGATATTCTTCGGAGGAGAACGCCTATCCAGGCTTTACTAGAGGGGATATTAGCAAGGAAGAGATACTGAAGGCAATCTCCAGCCTCCTCTACCATAAATCCTCTGGTGAATACAGATTCCTGGTAGAATTCTACAAATGGGAGGGGGAAGAGGCTTTAGACTCCCTACATGGGGCCATTCAGGAGGCTTGTCGAGAGTGTTACCTATATAATAGGGCCGTAATCATGGTGATCCCAAAGCCTGGGAGTGCTCCCCTCCACTGTGGCAGCTAAAGACCCATTTCCCTTCCGAACAGTGACGTTAAAATCCTTTCTAGTGTTTTAGCGACCTGTCTCCGCAAAGACATAACTTCCCTAATACATTGCATGCAAGTTGGCTTCATTCCAGGGCGTTCCTTCAGGAACCACCTCCGTAACCTGACCCATGCCATGTGGGAAGCCAGAGACCTACCCGCGGAAACTTCAGCCCTGTCTCTGGATGCAGAAAAGCATTCAGTTGCATCGAATGGGGCTATTTGCTCGCCACCCTACAGAAATTCGAACGGAGGAAGGAGTTCATTGCCAAGATCTGCCTATTGTATGAAAGCCTGATGGTGCAAGTAAACTGTGGTGGCTACTTATCTTGCCCCTCTTATTTCTAATGGCTCTAGAACCGCTCCTGGCTGAGCTCCCTCAATCACCCCTCAACACAGGGATGTCTGTACCGGGAGGGGAGTTTAGA
This sequence comes from Pleurodeles waltl, assembly GCF_031143425.1. Lineage (NCBI taxonomy): Eukaryota > Metazoa > Chordata > Amphibia > Caudata > Salamandridae > Pleurodeles > Pleurodeles waltl. The sequence goes on from NC_090443.1 coordinate 907,077,332, forward strand.
ATCTATTTCTATGCAAATGACCTACTATTATCAATATCGGACCTCAACCACCCCCTTCCGGCTTTATTGGAGATCATAGACAGCTTTGTGCTCCTTTCAGGTTACTGGGTGAACTGGAACAAAAGCGAGGCACTACCCCTTTCCATCTCTACCACGAGTATGGCGGTCCACGGGTATCCATTTTGGTGAGCAACTTTGCGCCTGAAATATTTAGGTATCCTTGTAAACAGAGGACTTAACAGCATGGTGGCGGATAGTTTGGATCCACTTCTAACCCGCATGCAGCTTCATTTTGCCAAATGGTCACAACTGAACCTTACTCTCTGGGGCAGGGTACAGGCAGTATGAATGGGAACACTCCCATGCTATACTTATGTTTTGGGTATGCTACTGTTACAGGTGCCCTTACCAGTACGTTGCCTTGTAGACTAAGAGATCTGTAAATTTGTGTGGGGCACCTCTCACCCTCGAATGGCCTCCACTAAGCTCAAGGCCTGCCGTGCCTGCTGAGGCTTAGGGCTCCCAAGAGTGGAACTCTATGACTTAGCCTCACAGCTATTCCAACTGACATTTTTGCTCCCCTGAACGCCAGACATCCCGCTGTGGGTCACCACTGAACAACACCTATTGTCCGCTCTGATGGCTGAGGGCTTCTGCCCCCTGTACGGAGACAAAGCACCACAGCCTCGATCCGCCAACCCCATGGTTCAAGCAAAGCTGTTGGCCTGGCTCAGGGTACATAAGCTTCTGGAGACCCCCCCCCACCTCCATAAGCATGCTCACTTGTGGGATAATGCTAGTCTACACATTGGTGATTCGGTCCTCGACAATGGCTGGGCTTTTAACCCTTGATCAAATAATCACAGAGGACGGTTTTAAAACCTTTGAGCACCTACAAGAGGAATATGGTCTCACGCCCCATCGGAAATGGAGATATCTGCAGCTATTGCACTGCCTACGCCGATGCCTTGGGGTTAGCCCCTGGACTCTTGCATCCTCACCAGTGGTGTCTTACCTTCTGACATGGGATCGCTTCAAGAGAGTGATGTCGGGTCTTTATGGTGTTCTTACTAGCCATCTCTTTTTGAAACCCCTTCTCAGCACCCTTTGCACTAAATGGCTCACCCAGCTACAAATAGACATAGAGGAGGAGGATTGGATAGATCTCATGGAGGCACTGGCCATATTTAAAACATTACACGACTGGCACTGGATGCCAGTGAAGTTACACCGGGCAGGACTGTTGCCGCATGTGCGCGATGCACAGCTAATCACTGTGTTATTGCGCATATTTTTGGTGAATGCCCCTCTGTCCAGCCATTCTGAGAGGAAATAGGAGCCACACTAGGAGCAGTGATGACCATATGGATCCCCTTGGCACCGCCGCTCATTCTTCTCTATGACTTTGGAGGCTCTCCAGAATTGTCACGCCATCAATGCCCTCTTCTACATACGGCCCTCGTGATGGCCAAGATTTGCATTCTAAGACACTGGAGATCCCCTACCCCTCCAACCCCAGAGGAATAGACGGTAGCAATGATTTACACAGCAACCAATGAAAGGGTCATATATGTCCTGCAGGATCAGGTGACACTCTTCACGTAGACTTGGGCTCTTTTGATCCGCGATAACCACTAGTATAGGGAGGATCATCCACTCCTGGGTTCTTACTGGGCGTCGGTAGAGATGAATATTCTGTTCTTGATTTCCCCATTTCTACTGTCTTTCCACTGTCTCATCACCCGCTGACCGCAATAGGGCTCGCCCCACATGGCCATCCAGACGCCCTTCAGTATCCCAAGGCTACCCTGTCATCATTCCTTGACATGCCCCCTGGGACTCCTCCCATGTACTTCCTCTACTCACCATTCCTTTACTTTTACTCCTGGCAGCTGACCCTAAGCTCAATCCGACATATCGCCTGTATAGGGACTCTATGCACCTATAGCTCTTTAACCAACACTAGGACTTGCTTTTGAAGTGAACATACTCCACTGAGGCTGAATTGCAGCCAAGAAAGGGCCCGAGTCCTGAGGTCTGAGCCCTGAACCGGGCATTCCGTAGCCCCAACGTGGGGTCTTGAGATCTAGGTCCTGAAAGTTCATGCTCTAACCTGTGATCCCTGATAGTAGTCCTTTTGTCATCGTTCACCACTCCCCTGCCTATACCGTTACTATATTCCCCCGTCCATACCTTTTCCCTCTCTTTATTTTCTATGCCCATCCATGTGCAATACATGATTGTTATTGTCATCCTTTCACAATTGGTACTGCTATGTAACTGTATTGTGTTGTACTGTTCACTCAATAGAAATTACAAAACAGAAAAAAAGAAAGCTGCTTTAAATCCATCCATACTTGCACAATATAGGCTTTCTAAAACCTTTCATTTAGGCCCTACTTCCTAGTGGCCTGTTCAAATCCCTGGTATTTCCCCAGGCCTGGGCTTACGGTTACTGGAAGCCATGAGCTTTAGGTTTTCTTAATTTGATTATAATCGTTTGGCATAGCACTCATTCGGCCAAAAGTTGATGTAAGTGCACCACTAAAGTGCTTACTATGGGTGGGAGAGAAAGACTGTTTCTCAGCCGGTGGTATCACCTCTCGCCTAGGCCATGCAATGAGAGTCCAGTTCTTTTGGATGATTATTTAATATGAATAAGGACTGAGTGACACTGTTTCATAAGAAAATTTTTCATTTATGTGAAATACCCAGTTCTCAATCCATTAATGTGCAACACCATTTAATCTGCTGTTGCCTATTATCTGCCACTGCACACTGCATATAAAGACAAATCCTACTCTGTTTTCGTTTGTTTTCAAACAGAACTTAACAAAAATGTGCAGGGAACTAATGAAAATGTTACCGATCAGTGTAAAAGGAGCTGGATCAATTGGCTTCTGGATATGTGGTTGATCCTTGCTTGGAACCTCTCAAAGTGATGTGGCTCTTTTACCAAATTTGCATAAACTATGTATCCAAGTTATGTGTCTGTAATGTTTGGTCCCATTCTGAAGCACCAAAAGTGGGACTCCCACAACCAGTGACGTAACGAAACCTGATGGGACACCTCTGCAAATTACATGGAGGCTCCCCCTCACCCGGCTCAATCAGGAGCTCTCAAGCAGGGTACTGTGCTGAGGGGGCCCCCTGGAGCTCGGGCCCCCCGCACCACAAGAGGGTGCGGGGGGGGGGGGGGGGGGAATGTTACACCACTGCCCACAACATCACAACCTTCATCTAGAGGTTGAATGATCATACATCCCAAGTCTGAGGATGGGAGAGAGTGAGGAGTAGGGTAGTGGGAGCAGAGGTGAATGAGAGGTTTTTGGGGATGACGGTGCATATATTAAAAAGGCGAGATGTCTGCTCACTGCCATTTGACGACTAGAGGGCTCTCTCATAGCATATGTACTCTGTGATTAAAGTGTGCCCCATGTCATTTTATCTACCCCCATAGTGCAAGTAGAAGATTGATATTTTCTCAAAATAATCGTTATTTATAAATCACTAATATTCGACTGAGGGTGAAATTCATTTTGCCCCGCTTTGGGTTACAGGTCAAAAAGAAATAAGTGCAGCTAGATTGATTTTTTTTAAGGTTTATATTTCTAATTGACAACTATTGTACAACCCCAGGCGCAGATTAATGGATGTTGTGTGCACAGGCTGCGATCAGCTCACATGTATGACATTTCTCAGATGTCTCCAGCGCTTGAAAGCGTATGCCAATGATTTATGGAATTGATATTAATCTCTTTTCAGTAAATGCATTACTAGAGTTACATGGGAAATTGATGTTACTTCTCTAATGCCAAATTAATTACTTTCTTGCCGGGGCTGTATTGCAGTCTGTGCTAAATGTGAGCTTTTTAAGCATGAGTCTGGGTATCTTTGTTAACCTAGAACACGTTTGACGAATCTACACACAATTTTCCAGCACAAATGCATTTCTCTTTTAATTCTCCGCAGAAAACGTTGTGTTAATTGGTTAGGAGATGGAAAATGTATATGAGAGCGAAGACTGACATCAAAAGCACAATTTTCCTGTTTTAATTCCTAGACCTATGCTTTAGCAAGTTTGAAGGAAACAAAAGCTATAGGATGGCTATTCTTACCCTTAGGTCCGCAGTGCTTGTTCTGGGAGTCCGTGATTGTTTAGAACATTTAATATTAGCAGATTAATAAAGTAGAAAAGTGAAATGTAAAACTCAACATTTTAATTGCTCTGTAAATGTGAAGGAATTTTACACTGGAGGCATGCATTAGGAGCAAAACAAAAGTTGTGACATGCCAGTCTGTGGTCTGTTACAAGGTCTATTAGAAAAAAAAAAATTGTAAAAATATACAACTTTCCTATGAAAATCCCAATTTCAATTGCTGCTTTTTGGTTTGTGGATTAAAAAAAAATCAGAATGTAGGTATTTGTTTCATGTACGCTTGTTTCTATATTCTTGTGCATTGTTTTGAGGTTAGTAGAAATTGCTTAAGCTGCGGTCCTTCACTTCCAGTAGTGATGCATCGGGGCAACCTATGTGTAAAGTATACAAATCACTGCTGTAGAGATCAAAACTAAATTTGACAAAGATAGTTTATTTGTTTATTTATAGCGGTTAGATTGACATTTGCACAACGCTTTTTGAGAAATTTGCCTAAAAGTGAGATAAAAAAGCATTTAGAAATCTGGATGGAGAAGCTACAAAAGTTGGCACACATCCATGGACCTAACCACTTGCATCTTAGCTGAGATTCTGCTTGTGAAGTGCTAACCATTTTTCTCCATTTGCCTTTTGTGAGCACTGGAAAGATTCATCCTTACTCGCCACCACCCCAGTTGCTGGAGCATACCTGGAATGCTGAAACTATAGGACAGGTCAAGGGAGCACCGGCCATCGATCAAGACTGGGATGATAACGGTTGATGCGCTTTGGTTATCTATGTATTCTGCATATAGTGCTGTGGAGCACCCTAAGCCTTTGGACATGGGACTGAACAATATTTTTAGCAATTGCTCCCTGGGCTCCAAAGATTTGATAGTCTGGCATGATAAGCATGATTTTCTTCGGCAGTTGCAAGCGACCATGTTGTACAGCCCAAGGAGAAATGCAGAACAATGTTGTTTTCTTTTCCTCTGTTCTATATAGTACATAGTATGAAGATGTATCTCAGGAGAGGATAGAATTATACCTGATGAGTTAAACAATGCAATCAAATGTGTTAATCACATCATTTGGGCCCATTCCCCATGCGCTGATAAAGGCTACATTGATCAAGAGCCGAACCTCACTGACGTCTCTTCTCTACACAACTGGATGTGCCAGTAGGTGTAACACAGGTTCTTTGTGTCGTTTCCTCAGGCCAATACCCCTAATAGTTTTAGTGACACTAATCATGTGCTATGCCAGGATTTCCCTATATCTCCTCCATAATGTGTTTATTGTTAAATTGTGGGATATCGCTGTGCTGTGCACCGTTCTGCACATATTGTAACTACGGAAACCTGACAGTGATGTTATGTGCAGTTGTCTAGAAAAGATACTACAGAAGCTGCACTTATTGAGTATTAATGCCAAGGATTACTCAGTGAGCTTTACTTTGTTTTGATTGCATTTCTAGCATATCCCAATGGATTGCTCACATTCTCAAGCCCCTCTCACACACTTACGCACAATGTTAATATCTTGTGCACCACCGGACAAGTGAGCAGAAGGAATCACTCATGTTGATGTTGAATACATGTTTCATGAGGGAAAAGAATCCTATGTTGGCAATTTTCTTTTTTTTTTAAACTTGTGAATGATTATCCAAAATTCATTTCTTACATCCAACACACAGAGAGAAAGTAAAACGGGATGATTATGTTGATAACAAAACTACATCCGAAAAGCTAAACGTTTTCCAAATTGTTACTATAGAGAAGATACAGCCCACTCACAACTGACTGTGAGCCTGTATACCCTCACAGGTGATTAGCCGTGCTTTACAAATCCACATAACATAACATATTTAAGAAGGCTATGGGAAACAGTTAGGCCAACATTTGCAGCCATCACATACAGCATTACAACCTCTATCCCGCTTATCATTTGCACAGTCACAGTTGGTTTAAAGGCACATGTGTGATAGAGGTAACCTTGGCAGAAATGATGCAGCTATTAAGAAAGTGACATTCAGGTGGGATCCCTGGCTGCATGAGCGTAGCGCTTTTTCTCTGGTCAACCACAAGCATTGTGCATGTTTTAAAATAAGGTATGTACTTATTACATTCCTTGTTTCACCTGTTCAGCAATTTCATCTAAATTTCTAAGTTTCGCCCCACCGTAATTTCACAACATTCCGTGGTATACTGTCATTCACTGAGAAGGCTTCAGCAAACAATTGGTGTACTTGCCCCATCCCCATATTATTCCAGCTACAGCCATCTGGTCATGGAAGCATGATATTTACGGTAATGAAGTGGTCGTTTCTGTATCTGGAACTGATTGTCCTGGTGCACACAAAACATCACCATGTGCTCCTTTCTCTATGTACATCAACTTGTTCTCCCTTATGCACACCACTCTATGAGTTCTGCTTCACATGGTTATGTATGAGTGTTTTGTCCTTATGCACTTCACTCTATGCTTCCTGCTGCACAGGTCTATGTGTGAATGTTTTGTCCTTATGCACATCACACATTGACTCCTGCTGCACAGGTTTATGTGTGAGTGTTTTGTCCTTATGCACATCACTCTATGCCTCCTGCTACACAGAGATTTGTATGAGTGTTTGTCCCGCAGGGTATTGAAAAATACAAGACATAGGAACACAAATGGAGTTAAGGAGGTGGCCTGTGTTAAATGCAGCAAAGTTGCATCATTATTGAAAACTACAAGTTACACAGTTTGCACAGATAAATATATTGTGCAGAACTCATAATCCAACAGTTCTGCACAACTTTCAACATGCAGGGGTAATTTGCATTCAGGTAACTGAATGTTTGTCCAGTTGGGTACGATAAAATGATGACCCCCCCACTACAAGGTTTATTGAGCGGGCCTAAAATTTCACCTAGTATGGGTGCCTCACAGTTGCTGCTGGGGGTGGGATAAAGTGGCAGGGCGACCCCAGGGTGGGATTGACAAAACAAACATTTTTTAAAAAAAATAAACTTACCTGACTTGCTGCATCTGCATCGCCCCTCTTCTGGCTCCACAAGGCACAGGCTCCCAGACTGCCCTACGGCCAAGCCTAATGCTCCTCTCATGCTGCTGGCAAACACACATGCGCACTGAGGGGAGTGCACTCCACTCCCCGTCCCAGGCTGTCATTCCCCATGGTCCCTCCCCCTTTGAAAAAAAACCCAAACAATAATAAACATGGTTTATTATTGTTTTATTTCTCAAGTTTTGGAGCTGTTGCTGCTGGCCCGGGTGGAAGGTGTGGGGGGGTGGGGGAGCTCTTGAGACCCGCACGGGTGAGTAGCGTGCTTTATAAATGTTTATGATTTTATTTTGATTTGATTTGAAGCTCCTCTGCCATAGCGGACGAACTGCCACTGGTGCTTCACTGATGTACAAAATCCTTGGCAAAATGGTGGTTCCCCAAACTTTGGGGCCTCTGGCAACCCAGAGGCTAATTTGGCCACCTTCCCCCATGTGTTTGTTCTGTATTCTGTGGTTTTGGGTGGCCCCTGAAATAGCCCACCCTTTTCAGTCCCTGCTGCTAACCAGGCACAGTACAGGAACAAACTGCTACACATGGCGCCTGAGCACAGATTTGTGACTTTCTACAGTGAAGAGGCCCACCCTGACAACGCACGTTTCGACTGGTGTAGCCAGCCAGTGCATGTTCCACTCCCTAGTGCCATCAGATTACATTGTCTCCGCAAGGGTTAACAATAAGCATTCTTAGATATTTTGTTGATACCCGCGCCGATTTGTTTTTTCGACTTGCATAAACGAAACATTTTTCGGAAATGCTCCCCGAGGATAACGAGGTGGTCAGTTTGTGTAATATATTCCGTCCGCTTTCCCGTGCGGTAAAGGAGCAAGAAGTCCATATCAGAAATGGTATGTTAATGTGTCCAATGCACTATTGAATTTTACAAATCTCACATCTGCTTTGGGGGCGGCGATCAGCTTAAAGACTGTGGCATCAAAGAGATGAACTACACTGACAGATATCTAGACATCAGGATGCACTGTCATTTTTAAATCAAATGGAAAACACGTACATTACCTCTTGTAACACACTCGGATTCTGCAGACTTTTATTCAAAGGCTTTCATTAATGTGTTCTTCTCTGCTGAACGGCGAGGCAGCCCTTAAAAGAGTCAGGCGCTTTGAAGTTTGCTTTGTGCTTAACATACATTGGGCCTGAATCTAACTAAATGTCTTTAGTGCCTCATACTGAAAGCACTACAGCAGAATGCAGTCCAACTAATGCACGTTGCAGATGAATAGTTGAATATTCCCCTCATGTTTATGCATCCCCTGCGCAAACTCATCACCATGCGTTCAGAATATCCATCCTAGATTAGCAGACAAGACATGAAAAGGACGTGAAAAGACCGGACTTTCACAAGCTTGGAGTCGCCATAATCCCTGGGAACGCAGAAGTGACCTTACGCACGCTTTGACCCCACGATGTTGTTGTTACGCACGTTCCTATCTCAGCAGACTCTCATTTGCAAGTGAGGAGCTAGGGAATGAGTAGGCACAGGAACCCAAAGACAGCAAATGGATAACAGTTTACTTTCTGTTCTTGCTGCTATCTTCATAACCCCTTGAACAAAACGATGTGTGTTGTAGGGCCTTTATATGTTCTTAGTGTTGCATGCAGTACTGGCTTGGTGCATGGCAGGTACAAGTGAAATGAAAGGCTTAGAAAATAGAGAACAGACTAACTTGTCATTTTAGTTTTTCAAACTAATACACATGTGAGAAGTTGGGTTGTTGGTTGGATGGAGGGGTGACCCCTTTTCAAGCAACATTCAAAATCCATTCCAGGAGAATCCACAAAAGTCACTAAATTAACCTGTGCTTAACGCTTTGGTAGTTTGGCACAAAAAGCAGTCGGGCCTACCTTAGGGTATTTATGCAACACACAAACAGTAATTAAATAAACCCACAACACAAAAAAACCCTGATCAATTTAGAAAAATATGGTACATTTTAATAAATTATTTAATACCAAAACAGCAAAAATCGGATACATTATTTGATCCAAAAAACACAAAAATCCAATCAGTAGAACCAAAGTTGTGAATTTTTAAAGTTTTTAGTAAAAACTAGCACCTAAAAGATCGAATCTCTAACTTTGGACGTCTAGTCACGCGGACCGGCTCAAAGTTGAAAAATATGGCCAACCATGTTTGAGAGGGGGTCAGATATAGGAAATGGATTGGGCCCAGTCAGCGCTTGCCTTCGGACTTAGAAGAAATTTTGAAGAAAATATCCAGAGAAGAGAAGAAAAATCCAGAGAAGAAAAAGTTTGTCGTGGCAAGGCTGCAGGCGGTATCCAAGCAGAGAGTGTTGTTACCGGGGAGCTGCCAGACGAAGTTGTGTTGACGTTTTCTACTTTCAGGCTTAGTTACTTTTTTGTAAGTCAAAAATCTCCACCCAGGTGAGGCAGGAGGCTTTTGCCGACAAGAGTTCCAAGAGGCCGGATACCCCTTTGGCAAATGACTGCTAACCAGGATTTGCTGCTGCAGAGAAGAACGTAGCAGGAGCTACCGCAAATTCATGCCGACCGCCAATGCATCTCAGTTGGATCGGGGAATTTGTTAGTCCTGGCCATCCCTTGGTTGTCAGAGCAGTTTTTAGTCAATAATTTCTGAGGCCCCAGTGTTGGATGTTGGCTATCTGGGTACATTTAACACCCACAACCAAGGGGTCCTGGACTGGAGTGGCACCATTTGGAGGTTTCGGAATTTCTCAAGATGGGTCAAGGTGAGGGTTTAAGGTGGTGGTAGCCTTTTATGTCCTTGTGGCTCTGAACTGGAGGCCAGCATACTAGCCTTTGGAGTCATTCTGGTAGTCCTGGTTTCAAGTGATAAAGCAGGACTCGAGAAGCAGGACAGTCCTCTGAGTGTTGACAGCAGGCAGTAGGCAGCAAAGCAGTCCTTCCTGGAGCAGTTAGCAGTCTTGTGGAGTACACAGCAGGCAGCCTTCTCCAATTTCTTCTGCAGGTCCAGAAAGTGAATTGCAGAGTGTGTCCGAGGCTCCCTTTTTACACCTGGTGCCTTCTATGAGGTAGGGGAAGGTTCCAGATGTTTTTCTTTCAAGTGCTTGGAATGTCCTGACGTCCCTGGCTCCAAGCTGGCTGCAGGGAAAATGCAGTGTTGACAAGCCCTTTGTGTGAAGACAGAGCACAGCCTTTTCAATTGCTAATTGGGCTGTGCCCAGCTCGCCCCTCCTCCCAATCCTGCCTGCAGATGGCCTATTCAAGCACACCTAATCCTTCTATTGTGTCACTGTTTGGGAGGATTTCACAAAGTCCAGCTGCCAACTACACCTTGCCATGAGAGCGGAGAGCTGAAAAATGCCAAATTTCTAAAAATGGTATTTTCAAAATTAGAATTTAAAATCCAACGTTAACATTAAAGATTAGGTTTTTTAATTACAGTGTCATAGACACCAAACAAGAAAAGCTTACCTGTTCTTAATCAAAGGCTAGCGCCTAATAAATGTAGAAAGTCAACACAGTGTAAGCCTATGGGCAGGTAGAACTCTCAGTAGTGAAACACTCAAAGTACATGTCCAACCTTCTATTTACAGTGCAACCTGTCGTACAATCTACCTAGGGCCTACCTTAGGAGTGACTTATAATCATTAGAAGTTTTAAGAGGTTACTTAAACCCGGTAGCACAATAAGTGCTGCAGGCCCACTGGTAACTTTTAATACACAGGTCCTGGGAATATGGTATAACACTCTACAAGGGATTTCTAAGTAAATTAAATATGCTAAACAGGTGAAAGCTGATTTCACCATGTTTGGAAGAGAGCACAGGCACTTTAGCACTGGCTATAAATAGTAACGTGCACAGAGTCCTAAGGCCAACAAAATCAAATTTCAGCAAAAATGGAGAGAATAGGGCAAGGACAAAGGTTTGGGGGAAGACCACCCTAAGGCTGAAAGTTCTAACAATGTGTGCTTGGATTGCCATGTTCTAACTCATGCTAAACGTATTAGTGAAATGTCCATGCTCTGATACAGATATTCAGTAACTAATTTGAAAAATAACCAAAATAACAAAAACATACAAGTGCCAGGACCCAAAGGGTTTCTCAGAAGCTCACTTCCAGTGCTACTGAATGTCAGGGTTAACGAATACCAAAGCTGTCTAATCTTGATTCCACCTCATGCCTCTTTCATCCACCAGCATACAACCCTTGTCTCTTAATCTCACTCCTGCAGGGAAGGTTATTTTTCATACCTACTTTCTCACATTGTCATTGTTTTCCTGTCTTTCTGTTTCCTCTATCTTTCTCTCTTTTCTTCCTGTCTTTCTCTTGTTCTGGGTCGAAGTCTAACAAAAAAAAAAGTCCTGTTGTCCTTAATTGAGTGCTGTTTGGCCCTCATGCAACTACTGCTTCAAATTTAGCACAACACACATTGTGGAAAGTTCAGCATCTGAAGAGATAGCTATGAGGGAGATGACCTTGTGCGTTCCTGTGTAAAAGTATCAGTAAGTTTCTTCACACACTTTAAACAAAATGTATAGTTCAGGTATCCCGTGTAATGATACAGGAGCAAGCACGGTCCGACCCCTCCTTGCTCCATTAAACACCATGCCTAGTAAAATGTATGTATGATATTGATAAAGGGTAGAGGTTAATGCACACAGACTGGATGCTGGAAAGGGCACTGGACCATGGAGTTCCAACTTCTAGCCTGAAGGCAGACTAAGGCTTTTCATTGCATTACCCTTCATTTTAACTTGTTATTAAAAGCTTATCCAACCATGAAATTAGATTGCCAGTTAGGACCAAGTTAGACAAAACTAATATGATAGGGATGTGTGATGAAATGTGAATGGGGTGTATTTGATCTTTGCCCTAATCTGCATAATTGTTGCTCTGTGTTACAGTAAGCAAGTATTACAAAATAAATAATCATGTAGTGAAATTCCTAATATTGTGTGTGTACTGGATTCAATTCATTGTGTGTACTCGTGCACCACTCTGTTATTAACATCTATGAAAGAGAGATTCTCTGAAATATGTATCTGTCCCTAAGCAATAATTTCTGCTTGAGCCTATCTCGGTGAAGACAGAGTGAGAGGCAGCTTTCAGTTCTCCTTTGTTTTTTGTTTCTTTAAAAACTGTATCTACCTTATAACTCGTGTGTTTAGCAGACATAAATAATAGTATCCCTACTAAAATGTAAATTTATTACTAATTGATTGTTCGTACTGCATGTTTGTGTGGAGTTTCTCATTCTGCAAATGTTAGATGTTAGATGTTGGATGCCTACTTGGTTGATTGGGCAACAGAACAAAGGTAACATCTGACTTTTAAAGAACTCTGAGTTAAGGACTTTATATACATCTGATTTTCAAAGAAGTCTGGGTTAAGGACTTTATGGACACTGTGATGAGAGGAAACAGACGTTTTTTCAGTCACCACCTCTGACTTTGCTCAATTTGGAGGCATAGTAGAAATAAAACTAGTGTTGCTACTCTCTATGTGCCCCGACCCTGCCTTCTCTACCCTGGCTGCAGAAACCAGATTATGCCTAAAAAAGTAGCAGTAGACCCAGCTTTCCAGGTGAATTCCTAGAAAGTTTTTGGGAATTCCCAATTATGTTCATCTGAAGAAACGTCTGCATTTTGTTGTACATGTTGTACAACTGCACATGCAAAAGTGTGTTTTCAACAGTGCTGTTACACTTTTTTATCATGGAGGAAATCCCCTCTAAGGAATTCTTTCCCATAGACCACCATCAATTTTTGTGGTGTTCCCCACCCATTCCTGCCCCGACAGGAGTAAATTTCGGACTGTTTGGGTTTTGTGACTACATAAAGAGATATAAAGAGGAGAACCTCCACACCATAGTCCTCTAAATAGAAGCACCAATAAGCACAAAGAGTGTGGGGTAGTGACAGATCTCTCTAGCCAGGGGACAAGTTGTCTGTTGAACTCATAATGGATAGGTGGGATAAAACGGTGGTTTATTTAAAGTGTGACTACAGGAGCTGCATTGCTCGGGTTTGCCCATGATGTCAGTAATTGCTTGCTTTAATCGGGTTTGCAGTGCCACAAGAGTATCACATGTGCTGACTGTTTTCTCTGAATCAAGTACTTAGAAGTGCTAGTGCGACAGCTGATAATAATGAATATATTGTAATTCTCCCTAAGCTCACATACTCTGTGGGTGAAGGTAGCGAATTCCATTCTCACTTGCATGGAGGTGTGGTATCTTATCGAGCAGGGATCCTTTTATAGCCTCAAAGTATACCCATGACCCTTTTTAGGTGACTGAATGGACAAAAGCATTTTGGAATGTAAATGGGTGAAAAGGGCATAGCACCTAGATCTTCCTAGTTGCAGGCTTTAAACCGTACCTTGGGTACCTCCCAATAAAGGAAAACCCTTCAGTTTTATTACAAGAAAATTTTATTATCTGGACCACTGATTTATCCAGGCTTTGTATTTTATCAGGAACTCCCACAAAATCCGAGGTTGAGTCCGCACTTGTAGTATCATCTTACTAGGTTGGGGTGAGGATGCCAATAATGAAGCATGTCACATACTGTGGATAAAGCTTCAGCTAGAAAAAACTGGACTGATGTCTTGATCCTAGGACTGGAAAAGACAAGGCACGTATGTATCTCCTGTATGTATGTTTTCTACCCTGTACACTTTGTGCTTACCAGGGTTTATTAACACTCAAAAACTCACAGGCTTGTTTATTTGTACAGACATCTTTGGGCAGAAGGGCAATACCTCACCCTGTGGTAATATTACCTTGGAATACATTGCTTTACAAGTCTAAAGGCATGGTAAGAGAGTTTAATTAGTGAATTTGCAGTTGTTAGTCAAGATAGTTGTTTGTGAAAGTTGAACTTATGTGCAAATGGCTGTGAGAATTAGACGTTTTGCACTTGTATCCCAAAGGGTATATTGCTTGTACACAGTGAACGTAAAATGTAAATAGTATTTAGGCACGTATAGAGTTGCTGATAATAGAAAAGGGTTGTCATGTCCACCATGGGTTTCTGCTCCTTGCTTGCTGCAGTGTCATAAATTGTACTATGGATGTGGAAAGGCCTTTCTGAATTGTAAAAAGGGTTTAGTAGATAGCAAAAAAAACATTTTGCTGTAGCAAACCCTGTGATTTTGTGTGCCACAAGATTTGTAAGCGCAAAATGGCCTAGTACATCTGGCCCATGGTTACTACCTATCTCTGCCTTTTAAGTCGGAAAAATAAAGAAAAAGAAAAATAGAACTGCCATAAAGTAGGTTCGGGTTTTATTCTGCAGTTATAAATGCCCTAACAAATCGAAAACCTAAGCTCCTCCAACAAGCCGCCAATCAATGCACAAAGATTTAAGGAGGTGAACTGCTAATGCTGTTCTCATTTCTCTTTTCCTGAAATCCAGCAGTACAAAGTAACTATGTGAAGAGGTTTGCAATCAATGCAATCCGTCAGTGAACTTCAGGGGTCAGGTGATCAATAGGTTGCAGCACTCGAAAAGCTCTCTTTTACATTCAATAACTTAGTTTAAAGATGATGTGGAACATAACTTCTTATTTTGTTTACCAGTCTTTATTCCACTATAACCAATTACAGTAGGCATCTAGGGATACATTGTTTTACTGCACGAGTCTTACTCTGCAGTCACACCTGTCAGTTCACTTTTACTGCACTCTCATTCATGACACTGTACAGTGTGCGGTTGTAAGGGAACATTTGCATGGGACAATACACGTAAGTAACTTTTCAAAGTCAAACCCTAATTTCAAAGAGTTTATGGTTGCACTTTTGAACATATTCAAATTTATGTTTACTATTTACCTGGGGCATAGCTATCATTAGTGTATTGCCACCGAGACCAACCAGTGTGAGGGGCACATTGGGCCCTAATTAAAGCAGGGCAGGAGTGTTTCTAGGTTTATGTTTAAACACTTCTTTTTAGTAAATATATTACTAAAAAGTGATGTGGTCGCACACTGTCACCATTCGTGGTGGCGGTTCGAACCCCATATAACAACCCTGGCGGTCCAACCACCAGCTCCGCCAGAATCTTAGATCCTGGTGGTCTGGCGGTGGTGGAGATTCTAATCCACCAGGGCAGAGCTGCATTCACTGCCAGCCTTTTCATGGAGGTAACACCGCCATGAAAAGGCTGGTGGAGGACAGGTTCGGGGGGTACAGGGGTCAGTGGACAGTGCAGGGCCCCCCTGTCCAGCACTGTCGCAATGTTCACTGTCTGCTTTGCAGACAGTGAACATTGCGACAGTGCTGGTGCACCCTGCCGGCTACAGCATTGCCGCCAGCTTGATTACAAACCGGAGACAATGCTGTCACCTGTTTCCCGCTAGGCTAGCATGTGGAAATCAAGTTTCCGCCCACCAGCCTAGTGGGAAACTCTTAAAGGGTCCGGCGGGGAGGTAGCCAGATCGGTGGCAGTGCAAACCGTCAGTCAAACTCGTAATGAGGCCCTCATTCTTTCCACATCACCAAGTAAAGTGTTTTCATTTGTTTTCATCCTATAAAAATATTTTTTATATCACAGAGAAGTACAAACAATGGGCTTTCACAACTACTGAAATATGTTTTGAAATGTTTGTACAGCTGACTTAGCTATTTAAATGTTGTGTGTTAGGAAAAAACTGACAGAATCCTGGAACTCTGCAGTCAGAAGGAAAATTAATTCTAAGACAAACTAAAGTTTGACCTCTGTCACTGAACACAGAGCAAATGTGACAAGAATAAGATTTAAAAGCATCCTTCACTTTCTGACTGAACAGAACACCTGTTCTTTGTCAGCTCACCAGAAGGTTTGAGTAGGTCCTAAAAATAGCTGGACCTGATCAAATATAACTGGCCATAGCAACAGCGAGTGGGCGAGAAGAATGTTAAAAACGAATGTGTATATTGTCAGGTTATTCAATGACCTGACTCTTCTTTGTGGTCTTGGTGTGAAAGGAAGTTTCATGGTTCTGAATCTTGGAGGTTCTTGTCTGTCTGAGGTATGGGCGACCCTTTCTAGTAGACACAGTGCTGCTGACAATGGAACCCCTAAGCAGATGATGCCTTTCGGAAGGAGTCCCCAAGAGGAAAAATACCAAAGGGAAAAAAACCTCTGATAATAACTGGAGACTCCAGGAGGCGGAAGATGGCTGGATCAAATTAAGTATCCAAGGCTAAAACAGGACTAAAAAGTAGCAGAAAAGGAAGGCCCAAGGATTATTCAGGTCAGGGCACAGGAATCAGAACCACCAATGAACAAAGGCAACAGGAATGAGGAGTCAGCAAGTATCTAGCATAAGAGTGAAGACACACCAGCAGGAGTAAAAAGTGTTGCAACGCAAGGAGAAAGGACAGTTCTGATCATTATATACCCAAAGACAGGAAGTGATGACAGAGGAAGTTAAAGCCGCCATTTTGGATAGGAAAAAAAAGCCACAGAGAAAGCATGTTAGAACCTCCATGATGGACATGTCTAAAAAAAACCTTCCTGAGGGATTCTGGAGGGACTACAAGGAAGATATGGCCCCCAGGGAGTAGAATACCTCAATGCCAGTCACCCGGCAAAACTAACAATGGCCCTCCACAGCCCTCCAAATGGCCAGCTGCAAGTGAGTGAAAAGAGCATTCCGTGGAATGATGCGGGATGCTGTGGAGACAATCACAGGTCACCATGTGGCTCCACAGACTGCGCAGGAATGATAGGGGCGAGCCGCAGGTCGAGTCACGGCCCATGGCGTAACACATATTTATTTCTCCAAATTATAGGTGCATCCTCTACAAGAAGGAAGAAAATCTATAATGAAAAGAAAATACAGACACCAAATTACTCATTATACTAAGTAGACCACCTCGAAATTACAAAACCAAAGCACAAAACTAAACTTCTAGAGGAAATAACACTTTAACATATGAAAATTTAAAGTAAGATAGACTATAACTCCATTAAAAAGCAAACTGACACAACTAACAAATGTTTCCTCTCAGCTGACTGCAACGAAAGACAACTTTGTCAAAAACAATGAGAAACAGACCTGTAAAGCATCAATCTACAACCAAAACAGAGTAAAGACAAAATACAAAATGTAAGTTAAAATATGCACCTGCAATGTAAACAGTTTTAAAATAAATATATCACATATATTTTTTCAACAAATAATATACATATAGGGCCTGATTAGGAGTTCAGCAAACGGTTTTCACCGTCCGCCGAACTTTTGATGGGAAGTTTGCCACCACACTGACTACCTCCCAGCCGGACCCATTAGGAGTTTCCCACTGGGCTGGTGGGCAGAAACCTAGGTTTCCGTCTGTGGACAGGAAACAGGCTACGGCATTGTTTCTGGCTCCTAATCGAGCCAGCGGCAATGCTGTAGCCAGCAGGGTGCACCAGCACCCTCGCAATGTTCACTGTCTGCAAAGCACACAGTGAACATTGCAACAGTGCTGGGCAGGGGGACCCCCAGCTCCTGTTCACCGCAAACCTTTTCATGGCGGTGTTAACGCCATGAAAAGGCTGGCGGAGAATGAGGTCATAATCGCAGGGCAACGCTGCATACAGTGCTGCCCTGTCGGATTAGGATCTCCACCACCCACAGACTGCTGGGATCAAAGATCCTGGCGGAGCTGGCGGTTCCCTGGCGGTCAGATCACAAGGGTTTTTATGTGGTGGTCAGACCGCCGCATAGGTGGTGGTCCAGTCCGCCAATGCGAGTGTGGCAGTCGTGAGACCGCCACACTCATAAAGAGGCCCATATTCTTTATTCTAAAACCCACATGTAAAGGTTAGAAACATCAAAATACATAAAATCTCAAAATAGGAAGCTGTTATTAAATTATACAGGATATAGCTTTTTAAGGAGAGCACCACCAGTGTGAAAACACAGCTGAAATGCACCAAATATTATTCCAATACATGCTATGGCTGGGCTACTGCTAAAGATGAAACATTAAATAATGTTAGGGACCATCCCCTTAATATTACTAAAATAAAAGTCAGAAATATTTTACAGGACCTGAAAGAGGCCATCATGATCTCACAAGACGGGAACAATGCCTAAAACTATTCTCTCAAATGTTCCTGAAGAGGTAACAGGCCACCTTCCTGGCATATCAAACATAACAATATTATTTGCCAGTGCATGTATAATAACCAGGGAACCATAAGTAGCACTTGTTAATTATGTAGCAATACACTAACCCCAAAACCTACTAACTACACATAAAAAGACACCTTTTTATTGTATGGTATTCACAATGACAATAAAAGAGTTATCATTGATGTAACCAATAACGGTTTACTAACCTTAACACAATGTAACACATAGATGGTAGATGGCACTTTTAAGTCGTGTTTTCCACAATTCAGCCAAATATAAACAATATAAGGTTAATATCAAAATACAAAAATCCCATTAGTGAATGCAGTGTTGCCTAACAAAGTGCATCTTTCAATGAAAAAATAACACATGTAAAATAACAAACTAACATCTACATCCTGCAAAATATCATAGATTTTGTTCAGGCAATGATGTCAGCTATATTTAAATCTTTCTACATACTACAATTCAGTTCTGCTACTACCATTTTAACTACAGCATATGGAGGCACCTACAAAAATTCACCCTGAGGATAGAATATGCAACTAACCTAAAAGTTGCACATGAAAAGAAAGCTAATAGCTTTAGCATACATCCCTACAACAACAGTCACTAAACATTACGATATACTAATTACCAGCAACATGAAACAAAACTAGCCCCACTAATGGATTATTTTGAGTATACCTAAATCAGTGAGACTACAGACACCAAGCCAAGTATCACATTTCATGGTGGAATGTCCTTCACAGCACCATGTTCCAAAAGCAAAGACAAATAACACAGTAGATGAGGGGCACAATTCCTTCCAAGGAACACCTAGATGAAGCCAGCCTACACTCTGCCAGTTGCTAGAAATACGTTTAAAAAAACAAAGCTACCAGGAGCTAAGAATGGAACAATCCCTAACCCAACTCAAACCAAAAATGTCCACACAAGCTAAGCAAATGCATGAGCTCCTGGCCTGCAAAGTAAGAGTCTTTGCTAACAACTCATGCCTACTATAGCTAGACTTAGTATAAAAAACCCTACCTTAGAAAACAACACCAAACAACAACATTTAATATCCCTGAATCAAGAACATGCCAAATGTAAAATACCAATCTGAATAAAAATAAAAAATAACTTCAGTGGCAAAAATTTAGATTGCTAATTGAAATGAAATATAGAAATATTAAAAAATAATAATGCAAAATAAAAGGACCTTTTTTTAAATAAACAAACACTTATCTGGCACCTGTAAAACTATGCTGGCACCCTAAAAATACTATAAAAAGACAATAAATAAACGAAAATAACATACAAAATTAATTTTGCCCACCCAATAACATCAATACATAAATCAGCACTTACAATTTCATTGCTGGAGTGCTAGTCAGGGAAATGTCGATCCAAAAAACCTTTAAAAAATTACAAAGCACAGCCCAAAAATCCAGACAAAGGTACAACAACACGTTCAGTCATCCTGGGAATCTGTCCAAAACCCACAAAATAAAAATAAAATAAAAATCTCTGCAGGAAAACTGAGAAATCACAGATGAGTGGGTCTGATTTACTATTCCAACTCCAAGTTTAATCACATTGGGGATGTGTTGAACTTTAGGAGAACTGGATTTGCTAGTCACACTCCAAGTTTAACTATATTGGAGGATCTGTTGGACTTAGGAGGTGTGGGGTCAGTTTTATTATACCAAAACCAGACATAACCACATTGGAGAAAGTGTGGGACTTTGTGGAGCTCCGATTTACTATTCCTATCCCAAATATAAGCATATTAGGGGAAAGTGGTGTACTTTCAGGTAACAAAATTAACTGGTACCACAAAATGTTCATAGACATTGCACTAAAAAAAATATATAACAGGCACTATTTTAATTACCCCCAAAATAAACTATTGTACATAAATACAGTGAATTGGGATTGTTCACAAAACATGAAAACAAATAAAATATATTTATAATAATTTTACAATTAGTAAATATAGTTAATTCATTAAAAAAATATTTTTATAAAATGTATTGCATAAATGTTTAACTTCAATGGGAGAAATACAAAAATTCCAAAACACCTACATTTGAAACCAAAAACATTATTGACATACATTTATATTAATTAAAAAAAAAATATGAAAATAATTTTAAATTTCATGTAACAAAAATATTTGTTAAATATATTTTCATAAAAATATGTTGTAACACGTTTAGAAAATGTTAAAAAATAACCCAAAAATATAATTTACTTCTCATATTATTCTCTATAAACTCAGCATAATGCTGCTAAACTTTTTATACAAATAAATGCAATAAATTCATGCAAAATGACAAATATAAATGACAAGGACATAACACCCAATGATTACCGCTAATATTCTGACTCACAATATTTTTGACATCGCGATTTTCAGGCACAATATTTATGTCTCAGAATATTCTTCTTGACATCATGACTTTTGCCATTGGCTTCTTATTGTTTACAGTACTCAGAAAATGACAGAGATAATATTAGTTATATTGACATGTATTCATCATAAAACAAAAGTCTTTTTTTTGGCTTACAAATAGGTTCTGTTATTACCTATGTCACTATCTTCCCCCCGAGTCTCCCAGAAATGTTTATATTTTCTCAGAAGCTTAGATACTTCACCCTTTTGTGAAATTGGTGCAAGTGCACACTTTTTTGTTTAAAGTTTATCAAGTGTAAGGTCCAGGCTAATTGGGGTGATGAGAGCTCCACGTTTTTGTATTACAATGTTTTTAAATTTTATACTCTAAACTACACCTTATTTAAGGGTTGAGACATTCATGTGTATATATGTGTGTGTGAGGCAATAGGTTGGATGAGCTTTTATGTAGGAAGATAGACTATCTTCCTTCTTTGAATCATTCTTGTCCTTCAGGTCTTTGGCTAAGGTAGGTGTTTTGAAGAAATAGATTGTGTTGTCTTCCTCTGTTTCATGCCTACTTTCTTGACCTAAGGAATGGCAAATCAATAACTGTTGCCAGAAGAAGCATAGGAAGCATAGGAACCAACCTACAAGAGGGTATGAAGGACGTTGCAGATTGGATGAGGCTCAGCCGCCTAAAGCTGAACTCTGAAAAAACTGAAGTCCTCATCCTCGGCAACACCCCGTCCGCCTGGGACGACTCCTGGTGGCCCACGGCCCTCGGCACCGCACCGACCCCCGCAGACCACGCCCGCAACCTCGGCTTCATCTTGGACCCTCTTCTCACCATGACCAAGCAAGTCAACGCCGTGTCCTCCGCCTGCTTCCTCACCCTCCGCATGCTCCGCAAGATCTTCCGCTGGATCCCCGCCGACACCAGAAAAACCGTGACCCACCCGCCTGGACTACGGCAACACCCTCTACGCCGGGACCACAGCCAAACTCCAAAATCGCCTACAACGCATTCAAAACGCCTCGGCCCGCCTCATCCTCGACGTACCCCGCAGCAGCCACATCTCCGCACACCTGAGACACCTGCATTGGCTCCCAGTCAGCAAAAGGATCACCTTTCGACTTCTCACCCACGCACACAAAGCCCTCCACGACAAGGGACCGGAATACTTCAACAGACGCCTCAACTTCTACGTCCCCACCCGCCCCCTCCGCTCCTCTGGCCTCGCACTCGCCGCCGTCCCTCGCATCCGACGCTCCACGGCGGGTGGGAGATCTTTCTCCTTCCTGGCGGCCAAGACCTGGAACTCCCTCCCCACCAGCCTCAGGACCACCCAGGACCACTCCGCTTTCCGGAGACTCCTAAAGACCTGGCTGTTCGAGCAGCGATAACCACCCCCTTTGTCCCTAGCGCCTTGAGACCCGCACGGGTGAGTAGCGCGCTTTATAAATGCTAATGATTTGATTTGATTTGATTTGAATTATTCAAGTCCTTGATTACCAAACATACATACAGGGCCTAAGTATGAGTTTGACGGAGGGGATAACCAGTCCACCAAACTCCCAACAGGGTGGCTGCCGCCATAGTGGCGACCACCCAACCAAACCTATTAGCAGTTTCCTGCTAGGCTGATGGGCGGAAACTGAGATTTACGCCCATCAGCCTAGCGGGAAACAGGCAGTAGCATTGTGTCCGGCTGGAAATCGCGCTGCCTGCAGGGTGCACCAGCACCCTCATAAGGTTCACTGTTTGCAGCAGACAGTGAACATTACGAGGGTGCTGGGTATGGGGAACCTCTGCACTGCCCATGCCAAGTGGCCCCTGTGGCCCCCTGCACCTGTTCTCCGCCAGCCTTTTCATAGCGGTGAACCCACCTTAAAAAGGCTGGCAGAGACCGAGGTCGTAATCCGCAGGGCAGTGCTGCATGCAATGCTTCCCTTTCCGAAAGCGACCTCCATCCACTGTCAACTCGTTGGGATCACCGATCCCGGCAGAGATGGCGGATCACTGGCGGTCTGACCACCAGGGTCTTAATGTGGCAGTCGGACTGCCACAGCAGCGGCGGCCCTGACCGCCACCGCGAGGCTGATGGTCTTAAAATCACCAGCCTCATAATGAGGCCCACAGTGTCTGTAGCTGGAAACATAAATTATATCCATTGAAGATTTTCACTGGGAAATCAGTTCCATGCAGAAGAGACATACAGACCATTTGCAACCAGGTCCAGTGTTAAGGACAATCCCTAGCTCTGGAACCATCCACATTTTCCTGCAGTGAATGTGGGTTAATATAGTGTCTTTATCAAAACATTATCATGGCTTGTTGTAGTGTTGAGAGTGCTGAGCAAAAACTTTTGCAAATGGGATTAAGGAAAAGGAAGGGATCACACATAGGATGTCTAGGCATAGAGGGATGGTTGAATTTTCAGTTACTTCTGAACTTTATCCAGTCATCCTCAAAACAGAGGCAAAGTGGAAGGGGACTCTGGCAAGAAAGACTCTGTGGTCTAGGAATCTACCACTAAATTATGTGTATTTCTGCATTTGAAAAGCAAGTGGATTGTGGGAGGTTTACTTTCAGTGATGGAATAGCTGGTAGGCAGGAAGTAAAATCAATATATTTTTCATTAGTGTGTTGTAGGTGGAAGGCAAGTGAGTAGCCACTTAAGAGGCTGTTGCATTCAAGGTTGCAAGAGACTTGTAAGGTGGACACTGCCACAAGAGATTTGGCCACTAGGGGCAAACCTAGGATGGTTTGTTGTTGCTAAATCTCCAAGTGAGTGGTGGGCCTCATAAATAGTAAGGTGTTAATGGCATGTTTTAAACTGTGAGACCTTGCATAAGCTCAGTGAGATATTCATTGTTTGACTGCAATGGAAAATATTTATTAAGTACAGGATTCATCCAACCTGGGTAACAGGCTGCATTGAATAGCACTAATTTCACAGAGAACAACAACCACTCAAAGGCCATTAATAAAAGATATTTTTAGAGCTTTGATGAAGGATGGATGGGGTGTAATATATTTGAACCTCAAATAGAGGACTATTCCAAAGCAAGGGACAAAGAAAAGGCAAAGAACACACTCCAGCCATAGCTCTATTTACACATGGTATTGAAAATAGTAACTAAGGGCCTCATTACGACTTTGGCTGTCCTATTGACGGACCTTCAAAGACACGGAGGTGAGGCTGCCATCATACCAGCCGGCTCACTCCCACTCGTGTTATGATGTCTCCACTAGAAGACTGGTGGAAACATCGTATTACGACGTGTCTGCCAGTCTGCCAGTCTGTCTGGTTGAAACGCATGCCACAGTATTGACCTCATCTCCCTTAAGTGAGCTGAGGACAATCCTGTGTCACAACAGCACCCTTGGAATTTCAAGGGTGCTGGCAGGGCTCCCACTGTATCCCCAGCACTGGCTTTCTGCCAGCCTTTCCATGGTAGTTAAACCGACATGGAAAAGCTGGCAGAAACTGGACTTGTGATCAGCATGGCGGTGCTGCCATGGGCACCTCCGTGGCTGACCACGACTCCAACTGCTGCCACCCCGTCGGGGTCCGTTATCCCGGCGATGGGGGCGGTCCCCTGGCAGTGCAACCGCCAGGGTTGTAATCTGGCCGTAAGATCTTCAGGAGTGCAGCGGCTTGACCGCCACTACAAGTTTGGCGGTCATAAGACTGACAAACTCGTAATGAGGCCATAAGTATTAGAGTGCAAATGTCTCAGCGGATTATGAAACTTAAAACATAATGGAAGAGGCGATTTCTGAGTACCATAAAACAATCTATGCATACGACACAGACTTAAACACAATTTTTTGCTTCAAGAAGGCTGATCTTAACCACTTTTCTAGAACAAATGTTTTATTGCTTTTATCATCTTGAAGGCAGGAGGGACCAATGTATTGAGAGCTCAAAGAGTGTAGTCAAGGGAGTTGGGAAATTAAGTGTTCAGCTGGAGATGGGGGACAACCATAATTTGTGGATCAGAGGGACATCATCAGGATCTCACATTGTTGTGACAGTTCTGTGTTAGAGGCAATCTGTGAATAGTTAACTTGGAGAATGTGAAAAGGTGCCTTTGAACAGTTAATAGCATCTATGATGTGGCCTTGTGAAGAGGCTTTTTACCCATTAAGAATTCACACATGTAGCCTGGGCTGTAAGTATGGAATGCAATGGAATCGGTGGAGGATTTGCAGTTCAAACATCTTTTGAAGGCTTTACCTTGTTACTTTGTGACTCTCAGATTATCATTGAATTGTTGGTTTAATCTAGCATTAGTAGACTTGGGTCTGTGGCCATTCAGTGGGTGAGCTGAGTAAGATCACAGAGATTACCAGAACAAACAAAATCACCACAGGTGGGCAGCCAGAAGTTAACTTGATGGAGGGAAATGTTTGGGTGAAACCTCTGAATGCTTGCTGTTCATGTTTTGACGTGTTTCATACCAGAAGGGGTCTTCAAGTGTGACTGTAGTGGTGGAATCATGTTGTAGGTTTGAGGGCATGATAAATTTAATCAAGCTGTGGTAGTTGTATGAGTTACTGAAATTTAGTGATGGTTGTTTTAATATTTAGCATATGCAGTATGTCAACACTATTACTCACTTTGTGTTTCAACTCCTATACAAGATATATGAATCTGAGGCAGCCTATTTCTGCAGTCACATCCTTGGCATAAGCAGTACTTAATTTCAGTTGGTTGCCGGTGGAGCCCACTGGCACTCAGTTTTGGGGACTGGCACTATTTTTCCTCATCAGACATTAACTGAGAGCAAGAAACGGAAAAACACAGAAAGGGGAAAGAAGGGGAAAAAGAAAGATATAGAACCTGTCACAAGAGGGAAAACAGTAACCTGGATGATTGAGATAAAAGGGAAGGGAGTGTCTGGTAGTAAATTAAAGATGCATGAGTTGGATTCAAGACTACACAGCCATGGTATTTTGGGGGGACTGACACTGAATAGAGTAGAGCTTTGGTCTCCGGCACTTATTTGTTCACATATTAAGCACTTTATTCAGTACTTAATTTGTGCTTGTTGTTTCCGGTGCTGACCACAGCACTTATTTTTGAGGGCCGGCACTTGTTCTTCTGCCTCAATCATTTGCTGCGAGCAAAAGACACATCTGGGAAAGACGGAGGACGAGAAAAACGAAAAAGCGTCACAATGGGAGAAAGCAGAAAGTAGCAAGAGTGAGCTGAAGGGACAGGGAGTGGCTTTAAATGTATAGAAGAGGCCCAAGATGGCTTCAGGATTACACTGCTTCCATATTCCATGTTCCCACATTTAATTGCAGCAGCCGTGTGTTTAAGAGGAGGGCTTTGGGCACCGGCACGTTTTTATTTACAAGTTAAGCACTGACTGTAATCATCTTTTTTTTTTTAAAGTTATTTATTCATGAGGAAATAAAACAAAAATATTAATCGATAAATTACAAAGTCATTCATTGATCATAGAACACAAGGATAGCACATTTTTGCGAAGAAGATAATTCATATAACATATGTGGAATCAACAAATAGAATTGAATTCCCATTTCCAAGTTGAAGAATGCTAGAGCCTTTTATTCTGAAGGTGAATCTCTACATGTCCCCAAAAAGCCCTTTAACTTCCATATTGCACCAATACGTTGTGCATACAGTTGTTCCTTGGAACGTACAAGTTTAATTATACCCTCCAAAGCTGTGTAGGATGGTGGTAGTGGCAACTTCCAAGCCTGAAGAATTAATGATATGGCAATCAGGGAAGAGATAAACAGAATTTGCTTTAAACGGATTGATTACCAAG
Organism: Pleurodeles waltl; assembly: GCF_031143425.1. Lineage (NCBI taxonomy): Eukaryota > Metazoa > Chordata > Amphibia > Caudata > Salamandridae > Pleurodeles > Pleurodeles waltl. The sequence goes on from NC_090443.1 coordinate 907,103,801, forward strand.
GATGGCTAGAAATGCCAAACAATGCTCCAGCGGGATCTGGGGTGAGAGCAACCCGGACTTCAGAACTAATCCACTGGAATATTTTTTCGCAGTAATCTGCAAGCTTAGTAAATGTGAAACATAAGTGCAGCCAGTCCCCCTGGTTGACCGTACACCGTGGATGGAGACCAGAAACGACTGAAAACGCTTCCCTTATTTGAGCTGGAGTGTAATAGAGCATCCAGTAGAATGCAATTTTTTTAAAGTTAGCAACCCTTATTGCCTTATAAAATAGAATATTATAGTTCATCCATAACTGTGGATCTGTCTTACATCCTGTTGTACTTTTGACCTTCTTCAAAAAGTGGGAGATAATTCCGAGTGAAGACTGGGAGCTCAGGATCCGATACCAGTTGCCTATACCTCGAAGATTCCCATAAAAAGGCTGGAAAATTATGCAGATGAATGGGTCAATTATTTTCTAGACTGCTTGCAGAAAATGTTGAATTTGAAGATGAGAAAAGCTGAGAGCATCTGGAATATATACTCTGTCCACTTGACATTGAGCCAATGTCTTAATTTGGTCACCTAATAAAAATTTGGAAAACCTAACAAAGCCCGACTGTTTCCACTTTCTGATGTGAGCCGGGTTCAGCTTTAGGCCCAGCATTCCTGAATCACAAAGCAGGATGTCGGGCGAAAGCTGGGAACTTGATATTTCTCATGGAATTGCAAGACCCTGGTGCGGACTGTTATCGGGACTTTGTACCTTGTACATTTTGGGCAATCGTGGTATCTTGAGAAATAGGGGTAGCTGTAAGCTACTTTCTGCTAGCATACATTTAATGTAATAATTAAGGTTGGGCGATGAAGCTGCTCTTATGGCCCAGTCCATGAAAGCGGCCTAGTAATACTTCCTAAAATGAGGTAGGGCTAGCCCACCATCCTCGACCGCTAAGGATATTGTTTCGAGCTGTATGCAAGGTTTTTTGTTTGCCCATATGAACTGAAGGGGCATCGTATCTAGGTCTTTAAAGAATTTTTGAGGGATTTTGATGATTACATTAGAAAAAATAAACAAAAAAGAGGAAGAATCATCATTTTGACCAGTGGCACCCGCTCTATGATTGTCAATGAATACGTTTGCCATTTCTCCAATAAACATTGAGCTCTCTTTAAGATAGATACGTAATCAAGCTGAAAAAGATTGGAAAGCTTGTGAGATACATAGCTGCCCAAATGCCTAATAGAGCAAGAGAGATTAAACTGCACCTGCATTCCAGAAAGAAGAATAGAAACTGTAGCATTAAACAAGGGAGCTTCGGACTTGGTATGATTAATTCTATAGCCACCAAGATCCGAAAAAACCTTGATTTTCGCACAGGCCCTTTCGATGTTCGAGGGCTCAGCTAGGAGATAGAGATTCATATCAATGGCAAAAAGTTTCAATTTAGGTGCTTGGGGAAGAGGAGGATGTATAGGGCTATTTTGGTTCGATAAAAAGTGCAAATAGCACTGGAGAAAGAGGACAACCTTGATGCGTACCATGACAGACTTGCAGGGTCCCTGCTTTGCGTACATTGACTAAGATCGTGGCTTGAGCATTGGGACACAAGCTACACAATACCTGGATAAACTGCCAGGGGAACTTAAACCTGTCCAGGATTAAAAACAGAACCTCCCATTGATCTAAATCAAATTCTTTCTCTGCATTGAGCATTATAATAGCGGCCAGGATGTTGTTTTGAGAAAAATAATCAATGGCCTGTACTAATAAGTTAGTATTAGTGGATAAAAGCTGCCTGGAAGAAAGCCGCACTGATCCTCATGAATTGTCCCCTGAGCCACAGAGGCGGTCCTACCTGCCAGAATCTTTTTCAGAAGTTTATAGTCTTAATTTAATAAACTAATCGGGTGGTATGAGTCTGGTTTCTCGGGTTACTAACCATTTTTTTTAAAACCAACAATAATGGCAAACTGATTAGGCACCAACGCTGCTGCCTTTACGCTGCTGCCTTTACTCTACTCCTGTCACCGGCAACCTGTACCTTACGGCAAATCTGGGTACGAGCACTAGCATTAGCTACAAACGCACTGCCACTAAAGGACTTTCTGCGCCACCGTTCAGGAATTGCTACTAGTACTAAAGCCTCACTACAGTAGTCCTCCTTTGAAAGCAACTGGTGCTGCTTTGGACCGCCCCCCCTTCCTAGTTCGCTGCCAACAAATTCCTGAATCATCGCCCCATTGCCCCACTATCTACCATACAGCCTACCTGAACCTTTATACTACCATACTACGCATGCAGCAGGGTTGTGAAGGTGAAGGGAAGGTCGGGTGAGTCCTGCCACCATAGAAGGGGCCCAGCCAGGGTTGGGTGTGGCTTGTCGCGGCAATAACTGTTTCACCCACAGTCAAAGGGTTCTGGAAGTCCCAGAGGAAACTCCTGCTGCCTCAGCAGGCCCTGACCTTCAGCGACCTCAACAAGAACCAGCAGCAATTTGGGCAGCATTTGAGGAAACCACGCGTGCTCGTGCCCCTCAATCCGAGGTGTAGTGGCGCTTGCATCAGGTAAGAAAGAAGTAGACAAGAAAATCCCAAGGGAAACTTACGGACGGTGAAGATGCGATCAGGAAAAGAAAGGGCCTTTCAGCCGCAAGCAAAAAGAAGTAAGAAGCTTAATCAACCCTCCTCTCCACCTTCAATGTCAAAATGGGAACCAAATATGAAGTCAAAACATCAACCCTTGATTTCCCCGATAACCCCCTTCTTTCAAAGATTTAAAAAATCAGCTAACATTCCCAACAAAATTGACTTCCTGAAAGATCCCGTAGATGTGATTTTTTCCTTACCTAATGGCTCCATGATTCTACCTCATCTAATTTCCCCTATAAAAAGTGAAAGCAGCTTGCTATTTGAGCAAGGTGACAAAAGTGAGCTTAAGGAGGAAGGGCAGACTGAAGAAACTGCCCTTGGCAACACTAATATATTAATGGACGACAATCATAAAGAAAATGTCTGGGGGCCAATCAGTGACCTAGAATTACTGACCCTCCGGTCATCATCGCCGTGCCCCGATACTTCTAACTTTTTTTCCTCTGGAAATTTAACTGACTTTTCACAAACAGGAATTCAATCTCCCTTTGAGGTAAACATAATTATTAAAGGAGCCAAGGACTCCACAATATGTCTACTTGCCCTGAGGCCACAAGAGGCCGGTGAAGTGGGGGAAAGGAATCACCCTCCAGAAACTATCCACACCTTGGAGGACCTTAAAAACCCAATATCACCAGGATTAAATCTTTCTCGACTACAAATGGATCTGAGTTCCGCCACACACACCTCTAATGGGCCCTTCCTCCAAGATATGGGGGAAAATCCAAATAAAGGGCAAGCTGCAATCTTAGGAACTCAACTGGATACTTCTGCCCCTGTATACAGATCCCCATACGCCTCTGCCACATCAAAAACAAACATAATTGAACTCGGAAATAAGGAGGAAAATTATGAGACTGTATCACCTTCACAAAACATACAAAAACAACCGCATCAAAATGCTGTTTGGGATATCTTCTTTAAAAGCTCATAACTAACACTGGATGCCCTGTCCTATCAGTCCTCAAAAATGGACGTCCAGGTGGACCTACTGAACCCTATGACCAAATCAGTATCAGGGATTGATCAGAAACTGGCAAACTTAAACAATCTGATAAAGCGAGCTCAGAACCTCGCAGAAATGACAATAACTGATTGCACTTGTGAGCCCATAATCAACAAGCTGGCCTCACTCCCAGAAGCACTAAATTCAATGATAATTAACCTCAAAGAAAATCTTAATATGAAAAGAGGGGGTGAAATTTCAGTCGAAGAATCACTAAGGCAAACGGAGGAGGCCAGCCAAAATAGAAATATGGGCTGCCCTGTGGAAATGACTGACATGGAAATTGAATCCCCGGAAGAATCAGGATGCGGTCAGGAAGGAGCACCAAAAGGAAATGCGCGCTCATCAAAATCTCCTGAGATTGAGGAAAGAAGTCAGCCTGAATTTCAAACAAATACACCAACCAACCCTCCCCCCACCCCACAAATCTGTGGGGCATCTGCTTTGCTTAGAAAAGACACCTACAAAAAGACAAAACAAAAAACAGCGTAAAGCAAGAAATAAAATAGGGGGTGTCTTTATGCCCCCCCACTGATAAGTCAAGCCTGTCTTTAACCCCTTCGCTGCCAGGCCTTTTCCCCCTCCTCTCCCGGGCCTTTTTTTGCCTATTTGGGGCAGTTCGCGCTTAGGCCCTCATAACTTTTTGTCCACATAAGCTAACCAAGCCAAATTTGCGTCCTTTTTTCCCAACATCCTAGGGATTCTAGAGGTACCCAGACTTTTTGGGTTCCCTTGAAGGAGGCCAAGAAATTGGCCAAAATACAGTGAAAATTTCGTTTTTTCCAAAAAAATTGGAAAAAGTGGCTGCAGAAAAAGGCTTGTGGTTTTTCCCCTGAAAATGGCATCAACAAAGGGTTTGCGGTGCTAAACTCAGCAGCTTCCCAGCTTTCAGGAACAGGCAGACTTGAATCAGAAAACCCAATTTTTCAACACAATTTTGGCATTTTACTGGGGCATACCCCATTTTTGCAGTTTTTTGTGCTTTCAGCCTCCTTCCAGTCAGTGACAGAAATGGGCATGAAACCAATGCTGGATCCCAGAAACCTAAACATTTCTGAAAAGTAGACATAATTCTGAATTCAGCAAGGGGTCATTTGTGTAGATCCTACAAGGGTTTCCTACAGAAAATAACAACTGAAAAAGAAAAATATTGAAATTGAGGTGAAAAAAACATAAATGTTTCTCTACGTTTTACTCTGTAACTTTTCCCTGCAATGTCAGATTATCGAAAGCAATATACCGTTACGTCTGCTGGACTCCTCTGTTTGCGGGGATATATAGGGCTTGTAGGTTCATCAAGAACCCAAGGAACCCAGAGCCAATAAATGAGCTGCACCCTGACGTGCGTTTTCAATCTATACCGGGTATAAAGCAATTCATTTGCTGAAATATAAAGAGTAAAAAATTGCTATCAAGAAAACCTTTGTATTTCCAAAAAGGGCACAAGATAAGGTGTTGAGGAGCAGTGGTTATTTGCACATATCTGAATTCCGGGGTGACCAAACTAGCATGTGAATTACAGGGCATTTCTCAAATAGATGTCTTTTTTACACACTCTCCTATATTTGGAAGGAAAAAATGTAGAGAAAGACAAGGGGCAATAGCACTTGTTTTGCTAATCTATGTTCCCCCAAGTCTCCCGATAAAAAAGATACCTCACTTGTGTGGGTAGGCCTAGCGCCCGCGACAGGAAACGCCCCAAAGCGCAACGTGGACACATCCAAATTTTTGGAAGAAAACAGAGGTGTTTTTTGCGAAGTGCCTACCTGTAGATTTTGGCCTCTAGCTCAGCCGGCACCTATGGAAACCTACCAAACCTGTGCATTTCTGAAAACTAGAGACCTAGGGGAATCCAAGGAGGGGTGACTTGCGGGGCTCGGACCAGGTTCTGTTACCCAGAATCCTTTGCAAACCTCAAAATTTGGCTAAAAAAACACATGTTCCTCGCATTTCTGTGACAGAAAGTTCTGGAATCTGAGAGGAGCTACAAATTTCCTTCCACCCAGCGTTCCCCCAAGTCTCCCGATAAAAATGATACCTCACTTGCGTGGGTAGGCCTAGCGCCGGCGACAGGAAACACCCCAAAGCGCAACGTGGACACATCCTAAATTTTGGAAAAAAACAGAGGTGTTTTTTGCGAAGTGCCTACCTGTAGATTTTGGCCTCTAGCTCAGCCGACACCTAGGGAAACCTACCAAACCTGTGCATTTCTGAAAACTAGAGACCTAGGGGAATCCAAGGAGGGGTGACTTGCGGGGCTCGGACCAGGTTCTGTTACCCAGAATCCTTTGCAAACCTCAAAATTTGGCTAAAAAAACACATGTCCCTCATATTTTTGTGGCAGAAAGTTCTGGAATCTGAGAGGAGCTACAAATTTCCTTCTGCCCAGCGTTCCCCCAAGTCTCCCGATAAAAATGATACCTCACTTGCGTGGGTAGGCCTAGCGCCGGCGACAGGAAACACCCCAAAGCGCAACGTGGACACATCCTAAATTTTGGAAAAAAACAGAGGTGTTTTTTGCGAAGTGCCTACCTGTAGATTTTGGCCTCTAGCTCAGCCGGCACCTAGGGAAACCTACCAAACCTGTGCATTTCTGAAAACTAGAGACCTAGGGGAATCCAAGGAGGGGTGACTTGCGGGGCTCGGACCAGGTTCTGTTACCCAGAATCCTTTGCAAACCTCAAAATTTGGCTAAAAAAACACATGTCCCTCACATTTCTGTGGCAGAAAGTTCTGGAATCTGAGAGGAGCTACAAATTTCCTTCCACCCAGCGTTCCCCCAAGTCTCCCGATAAAAATGATACCTCACTTGCGTGGGTAGGCCTAGCGCCGGCGACAGGAAACACCCCAAAGCGCAACGTGGACACATCCTAAATTTTGGAAAAAAACAGAGGTGTTTTTTGCGAAGTGCCTACCTGTAGATTTTGGCCTCTAGCTCAGCCGGCACCTAGGGAAACATACCAAACCTGTGCATTTCTGAAAACTAGAGACCTAGGGGAATCCAAGGAGGGGTGACTTGCGGGGCTCGGACCAGGTTCTATTACCCACAATCCTTTGCAAACCTCAAAATTTGGCTAAAAAAACACATGTCCCTCACATTTTTGTGGCAGAAAGTTCTGGAATCTGAGAGGAGCTACAAATTTCCTTCCACCCAGCGTTCCCCCAAGTCTCCCGATAAAAATTATACCTCACTTGCGTGGGTAGGCCTAGCGCCGGAGACAGGAAACACCCCAAAGCGCAACGTGGACACATCCTAAATTTTGGAAAAAAACAGAGGTGTTTTTTGCGAAGTGCCTACCTGTAGATTTTGGCCTCTAGCTCAGCCGGCACCTAGGGAAACCTACCAAACCTGTGCATTTTTGAAAACTAGAGACCTAGGGGAATCCAAGGAGGGGTGACTTGCGGGGCTCGGACCAGGTTCTGTTACCCAGAATCCTTTGCAAACCTCAAAATTTGGCTAAAAAAACACATGTCCCTCACATTTCTGTGGCAGAAAGTTCTGGAATCTGAGAGGAGCTACAAATTTCCTTCCACCCAGCGTTCCCCCAAGTCTCCCGATAAAAATGATACCTCACTTGCGTGGGTAGGCCTAGCGCCGGCGACAGGAAACACCCCAAAGCGCAACGTGGACACATCCTAAATTTTGGGAAAAAACAGAGGTGTTTTTGGCGAAGTGCCTACCTGTAGATTTTGGCCTCTAGCTCAGCCGGCACCTAGGGAAACCTACCAAACCTGTGCATTTCTGAAAACTAGAGACCTAGGGGAATCCAAGGAGGGGTGACTTGCGGGGCTCGGACCAGGTTCTGTTACCCAGAATCCTTTGCAAACCTCAAAATTTGGCTAAAAAAACACATGTCCCTCACATTTTTGTGGCAGAAAGTTCTGGAATCTGAGAGGAGCTACAAATTTCCTTCTGCCCAGCGTTCCCCCAAGTCTCCCGATAAAAATGACACCTCACTTGCGTGGGTAGGCCTAGCGCCGGCGACAGGAAACACCCCAAAGCGCAACGTGGACACATCCTAAATTTTGGAAAAAAACAGAGGTGTTTTTTGCGAAGTGCCTACCTGTAGATTTTGGCCTCTAGCTCAGCCGGCACCTAGGGAAACATACCAAACCTGTGCATTTCTGAAAACTAGAGACCTAGGGGAATCCAAGGAGGGGTGACTTGCGGGGCAACGTGGACACATCCTAAATTTTGGAAAAAGAAATGGTCTAAACACAATTTGCCCCCCAGGGGAGCGACCCTTGCCTGATGGGTCGCTCCCCATCTCTAAAAAAAACCAAACAAACAAAAAAAAAAACACACAAAAAACATTTGCCCTGGCAACAAGAGGTTTCTGCCCCCCCTGGGGGCAGATCGGCCTAATAATAGGCCGATCTGCCCCCAGGGGGGGCAGAAATGGCCTAAAATTAATTTGCCCCCCGAACACCCACTCCCCCCCCCCCCGGAGGGACCCTTGCCTACGGGGTCGCTCCCCCTGCGTGACATTGGCGCCAAAAAACAAATCCCCGGTGCCTAGTGGTTTCTGCCCCCTTGGGGCAGATTGACCTAAAATCTACCAATCTGCCCCCAAGGGGGGCAGAAATGGTCTAAGCACAATTTGCCCCCCAGGGGAGCGACCCTTGCCTGATGGGTCGCTCCCCATCTCTAAAAAAAACCAAACAAACAAAAAACCAAAACACAAAAAAAAAAATTGCCCTGGCAACAAGAGGTTTCTGCCCCCCCTGGGGGCAGATCGGCCTAATAATAGGCCGATCTGCCCCCAGGGGGGGGCAGAAATGGCCTAAAATAAATTTGCCCCCCGAACACCCACTCCCCCCCCCCCGGAGGGACCCTTGCCTACGGGGTCGCTCCCCCTGCGTGACATTGGCGCCAAAAAACAAATCCCCGGTGCCTAGTGGTTTCTGCCCCCTTGGGGCAGATTGACCTAAAATCTACCAATCTGCCCCCAAGGGGGGCAGAAATGGTCTAAACACAATTTGCCCCCCAGGGGAGCGACCCTTGCCTGATGGGTCGCTCCCCATCTCTAAAAAAAACCAAACAAAAAAAAAAAAAACACAGAAAAAAAAATTGCCCTGGCAACAAGAGGTTTCTGCCCCCCCTGGGGGCAGATCGGCCTAATAATAGGCCGATCTGCCCCCAGGGGGGGCAGAAATGGCCTAAAATAAATTTCCCCCCCGAACACCCCCCCCCCCCGGAGTGACCCTTGCCTACGGGGTCGCTCCCCCTGCGTGACATTGGCACCAAAAAACAAATCCCCGGTGCCTAGTGGTTTCTGCCCCCTTGGGGCAGATTGACCTAAAATCTACCAATCTGCCCCCAAGGGGGGCAGAAATGGTCTAAACACAATTTGCCCCCCAGGGGAGCGACCCTTGCCTGATGGGTTGCTCCCCATCTCTAAAAAAAACCAAACAAACAACAAAAAAAACAAAAACATTTTTTTGCCCTGGCAACAAGAGGTTTCTGCCCCCAGGGGGGGCAGAAATGGCCTAAAATAAATTTGCCCCCCGAACACCCCCCCCCCCCCGGAGCGACCCTTGCCTACGGGGTCGCTCCCCCTGCGTGACATTGGCGCCAAAAAACAAATCCCCGGTGCCTAGTGGTTTCTGCCCCCTTGGGGCAGATTGACCTAAAATCGACCAATCTGTCCCCAAGGGGGGCAGAAATGGTCTAAACACAATTTGCCCCCCAGGGGAGCGACCCTTGCCTGATGGGTCGCTCCCCATCTCTAAAAAAAACCAAACAAACAAAAAACAAAAAAAACATTTTTTTTTGCCCTGGCAACAAGAGGTTTCTGCCTCCCCTGGGGGCAGATCGGCCTAATAATAGGCCGATCTGTCCCCAGGGGGGGCAGAAAAGGCCTTCCCAAAAAATTGCCCCCCCTGGGAGCGACCCTTGCCAAAGGGGTCGCTTTGTTGCGTGACATACGCGCGCAAAAACAAACTCCCTGGTGTCTAATGGTTTCTGCCCCCCTTGGGGGAAGATTGGCCTTATCAAAATAGGCCAATCTGCCCCCAAGGGGGGCAGAAATGGCCTAAATATATATTGCCCCGTAGGGGAGCGACCCTTGCCTAAGGGATCGCTCCCCACCTAAAAAAAAAGAAATCATCACAAAAAAAAAAAAAAAAAGGTCCCTGGTGCCTAGAGGTTTCTGCCCCCCCTGGGGGCAGATCGGCCTAATAATAGGCCAATCTGCCCCCAGGGGGGGCAGAAAAGGCCTTCCTAAAAAAATGCGACCCTTGCCCAAGGGGTCGCTCCCTTTTGCCAATTTCAAGGAAAAAAAAAAAATCCCTGGTGTCTAGTGGGGTTTCAAAAGCCGGATTGCAAGCAATCCGGCTTTTGAAACCTGTGAGAGACTTCAAAGGGAAGGAAATACATTTCCTTCCCTTTGAAGCCTCTCGGGGCCTCCCCCATGGGATTGAAAAAGAAATGCAAAAGGATTTCTTTTTCAATCGCGCTGGAAGCTCTGCTTCCAGCGCGATGGGGGAGACCCTGTGACTAATCAGCGCGCGCTCGCGCGCTGACGTCACAGGGGGGGTTGGGGGGGGTCGGGGGTGGGAGGGGAAGGGCTTCCCCTTCCATCCCTGACTTGGGGGGGAACCCCACAGAGGGAGCGAGAGCGCTCCCTCTGGGCTCTGTGCACAGGACGTAATGGTTACGTCCTGGGCACAGCAGCACTGTGCCTCAGGACGTAACCATTACGTCCTGGGCACAGAAGGGGTTAAATCTGGATATAAGTAATGGTACATCAATGCCCTATGACCCCATAAACAGCAAGAAATGTATCCCAACGTCAAGTTAATTATTCCCATTATTCAACTCTCAAACGAGCAGCCCCACCTCTCAAAACCACAAGGGACCAAACGAACCACACTCAAATATGGAGTCAATTCAATGAAAGGACAAAGAAGTCACGCCAATCCCAAACGTTAGAGGCCAAAAAAAGCAGGACTCTCTGAACATCAACCTACAACAACGGGAGTTGGATCCAAATCTAGCCTTAATCCTGTAACTAACAGGATGCCATTTGATGAAGAGGGCATAACAATAACAGTTGCCCACCCTGGATATGCTGAGCATCAAGGAGCTCAAACAGGGGCACAAACAGCTCGGCACCAGCCAAAAAAATAAAGAATGCTTAGACCACTCTCGGAAGGAGAATCCCCAAATAGATCAGCTGTGAGGCAATTTGTTGCAAATTCAGGATGGTCAGATAGAGATAACAGAACATAAAAGGACAATCAAAATGGGAGAACTGGAGGTCTCTATAAGAAGCCCCAATTACGTCCCGTTTAGAGACTGCAACCACCTAATTTTGGAACCACAGTATGAAACCAGGGGCTTACATGACATCCTTAATAGAGGAAACATATTAAAATTGTTACAAGTTATTCCGGTTCTAAAAGATATAAAATCTATTGACATTGTCTCAATAGAATTTCTACCAGTGGCTAAAAATAATGAAGGAAGATCAAATGAATCAACCTTGGTAACATGGAAGACGTTGCAAGTGCTTGGAAGAGTTGTCAAAGAAAAAATCTCCTTCTTAAAATGAGTCAAATTCAGTATACGGGCTATCCTGACCCACTAGAGGATCAAATCAATATGCCGAACCTAATAAATTCAAAAGAGTCAAATAAACCCTTTTCAGTTCTCAGATCTGCAGTTGGGAAAAATGGTGATCAGTCCACAGGGTTCCAAGCATCTAGTATGCACCCTTTGTCGCAGCTAGATTTGGGCTGGATGTTGGAAGCAATCCGTTTAGAAAATCATCAGTGACTTCTGAACAGCCGGGCCCCCATGGGAGGTTAACTACACTTGATAAACCCCTTCAAGTCTGCTCCTGGAACATAAATGGGGTTAGATCAAATATCAAACAAAAAGATCTGACAAGCTTATTAAAAACATTTCATATCATCTTTCTGCAGGAAACTTGGGCTACACACCCATTTGCAATTGACGGATTTATGGTTTTTTTTCCGCCAGCAATCAGGGAGAAAAGGTTTGGCCATCCAAAGGGGGGATTAGCAATTTTTATTTCAGCAGCATTAAATATATCATGCTCACGATTATATGAGAACAATTAAGATTTCCTGCTAGTTAAGCTAGACGGATGGAATAACACTTAAGCCCTCTCTTACTAATAAATGCATACATCCATCCAGATGCACGATCTAAGAAACACATATTCTCCAAACTGACAGATACAATATTAACTGCCCATCAGGATTTGGGATCCCTGGAGCTTCTAATAGCCTGGGATTTCAACTTGAAACTACTAAATCCCTTCAAAAGGGAAGCCCAAACTATCATGCAAGATCATCTGTGGGCAGTACCCCAGCAGTCAATGGGGTCAATAGAGCGAGGAAAACCCAGTACAACTGCACTTTCCTTGGTAAAAGATCTTGAGGCCCTCGGGCTCGGGCTCCTAAACGGCAGATTTCAACAAGATACTTGCCAGCAACCACTTGTTATGTCACCGGATCTCAAGCAACAATTGATTACACTGTGGCCTCCTTATTTCTACTTACTCTAATTACTAAGTATTACATCGCAAAATCAGATAAGAGTGACCATGGTCAACAAGCTTGGAGATTGGATGTGGCGTTCACATATTTAATTCTGCACCAAGGGATGTTACCACAACGAACTACAAAAATCTTTGATGGACTGAAAAATCAATGGAATCCATTGGAGAATGGTCAATGGCGACAGTTGACCACTGCTATAATGATACATCCAGGAACGCAACAAAAATCTGGACGATGTTCCTGGATAGATTTGCAGCTGGTCGCCTCACAGCTAGATCACAAAAGAATTATCAAAAGAAAGTAAAAGCAAAAACAACCAAGAATATAAAATTTTCAGTACACATGATTAAGTTAGGAAGACAACGAAATAGACTCCTAAGATTATTTAAGACAAATCCAACGGACTTCCGTGTGAAGGCTGACCTAAAAAATGAAAATAATATTTATCGGAAACAAATATGGGATCATAAGCAACAGGAAAAGCATGTCTTTTGGGCTAATGCCTTATAAAAATCTAATGTACAGTGATTTTGGAAAATGGTAAATGACTTGAACAAAGCCCCAATGACCCTGACTAGCTCCAATATTTCGGAATCCGTATGTCTGATTATGTATTCCACCATTTTGGCGGAAAAAAGTGAACTATCAAAAACCCAGACGATACAACAAATGATTCAAGCCCAAAAGGATTTATATTAAAGCCCCCTACTCTCCAAAAGGAATCTGGAAATTTAACATTTACAACGTCAGAAGTGGCAATTTTATTAAAGAACAGTAAAAATGGAGGTGCTTCAGGTCCAAATGGGATCCCAAATGCACTGTTCAAAATGAACCCAGCCTTTTGGGGAAAAAACTGGTCCTGACTTACAACAACTGTACAGAACTAGGAAGTATTCCAAAATCATGGAGGGGAGCCATAATCCACCTGATATTTAAAGGAGGTAGTAAATTTTATCCTGAGAACTGTCGTTTGATTACCATAATGGATGTAGAGGCCAAATATTATGCTGGGCTTTTACTGGAGGAACTTCGCAGATGGCCAACCGAAAACAGTATTATTCCCCCCAATCAGACAGGCTTTACAAAGGGCCCAGGAACTGCCACAAATATTCTAACTCTCTCCATTGTCATTGACAAATGTAAACAAAAATAATCAACCCTTGAATCTGTGCTTTGTAGATTTCAAATCAGCTTTTGATTTGGTACAGCAATGCCTTCTATGGGAGAAACTTGCCTCCTGGGGAATACCGGGAAATCTTCTAAAAGCTATCCAGCTGTTAAACACAGATACATTGGTTAGAGTTAAGATAGGGGACGGTTTCTTCCTTTTCAAGGGAAATTGAGACAAAACAAGGTCTGAAACCAGGCTGGGTGCTGACACCATTTCTTTTTTATCTTTTTCTGTCAGATCTTACCGTGAAACTAAATAAGGTGAATGCCCATGCCCCTAAGGTTGGAGACATGCTTATTTCCAATTTGTTACACGCCGACCATGTAGTACTTCTGAGTCAAACCAAAGTAGGACTACGTCGGCTCATCGTCAAGTTATCGAAATACGCTGAACAGAATGGAATGGAAATTAATCAGAAAAAAAACAAAGTGATGGAAATAAGTAATAAAATCTCCGGAATAAAAAAAATTGTACACCCAAAGGGGAGTACTAGAACAAGTAAACCAATATAGATACCTCGGAGTACTATTTGACGAACGGGGTCCTTTCTACCTCAGAAGCAGGAACTATATCGTAAGGGAAGCACTTTTCTGCTTGCTTTCCGCACCTTGAAGAAGCTGCTTAATGGCCCTAGCTACCATCCCTTGCTGCAAGTTGTTGCAGCCAAATTAAATTCGACTTTAGGATACAGTAGTGAAGCACTATGTGGACAAGATGCTTCCATCCTAAACAGAATCACTGGGAAAATATTTGGGTCTCTATTCAAGTTACCAGGGTATACCTCCCACTCACAAATTAGGCAGGAGTTTCGATATTTAAACCAGTGCCTAGCTAGGCAATCCAGTTATATCAAAACCTGGAAACACTTAGAGCTAACTAAAGAAAATCAGCTTTGCCAAGCACTCTGGAAAGAGATTAGTTCCAAACCTAAAGCCAAGTCAAGATAGTATTTAGATCAGGCATTAAAGGCTTGGAAGTACAGGATCTATGGGACTCAAATCTGTCGTATAAGGGCTTCAAAAAAATCTTAAACCCAACAGTGAAGAAAAGATTGGTAATTGTGGATAAGAGCCTATTAGCTACCAGATCACACTCTTGGATGATAATAAACGAGTACAAACTTCTGAAATATCAGCCATATTTGGAGGCTGAGTGGTCAAAAGCAGACAGGGGTCTTTTCATCAGACATTGATTTGCCATTATTCTTGGTGATGCCCATCGACCCCCATGGAAACGCACTGAAACAATTCCTCAGTGTAGGATGTGCGGATGCGGACTGGAAGATATAACTCACCTGATCTGCATCTGTAACAACCTACGAAATGAACGAAAAGTCTTATTAAAGGCAGCATTCAACCAAAGGGGAATACGGTCCTGTAGACAAGCGGTGATTGCTTGCTTCAAACCTTCAGAATTTGTTTTGAACATAAAATTTACAACGTTTTTACGTTTGATATCTAAAAAATTACTACAAGTTCAAAACTAGTATAAATATAACATATGTACCTGTAGACTTATAGGCCCTCATTCTGACCTTGGCGGTTTGAAACCGCCAGGGCAGAGGGCCGCGGAAGCACCGCCAACAGGCTGGCGGTGCTTCATGGGCAATTCTGACCGCGGAGGTAAAGCCGCGGTCAGAAAAGGGCAACCGGCGGTTTCCCGCCGGTTTACCCCTGGCCCAGGGAATCCGGATTCCCACCCCCTTCCCGCCAGCCTGTTCCTGGCGGTTTACACCGCCAGGAAGAGGTTGGCGGGAACGGGTGTCGTGGGGCCCCCTAACAGGGCCCCATAATGATTTTCAGTGTCTGCTTTGCAGACACTGAAAATCGCGACGGGTGCAACTGCAGCTGTCGCACCCCTGCAAATCCGCCAGCTCCATTCGGAGCCGGCTTCCTCTTTGCAGGGGCTTTTCCCGCTGGGCCGGCGGGCGATCTTCTTGAGATCGCCCGCCGGCCCAGCGGGAAAGTTGGAATCACCGCCGCGGTCATTTGACCGCGGTGCAGTGTTTGGGCGGTTTCCGCCAACAGGCTGGCGGTGCTTCATGGGCAATTCTGACCGCGGCGGTAAAGCCGCGGTCAGAAAAGGGCAACCGGCGGTTTCCCGCCGGTTTACCCCTGGCCCAGGGAATCCGGATTCCGACCCCCTTCCCGCCAGCCTGTTCCTGGCGGTTTACACCGCCAGGAAGAGGCTGGCGGGAACGGGTGTCGTGGGGCCCCCTAACAGCGCCCCATAATGATTTTCAGTGTCTGCTTTGCAGACACTGAAAATCGCGACGGGTGCAACTGCACCCGTCGCACCCCTGCAAATCCGCCGGCTCCATTCGGAGCCGGCTTCCTCTTTGCAGGGGCTTTTCCCGCTGGGCCGGCGGGCGATCTTCTTGAGATCGCCCGCCGGCCCAGCGGGAAAGTTGGAATCACCGCCGCGGTCATTTGACCGCGGTGCGGTGTTTGGGCGGTTTCCGCCAACAGGCTGGCGGTGCTTCATGGGCAATTCTGACCGCGGCGGTAAAGCCGCAGTCAGAAAAGGGCAACTCCCTGGCCCAGCTAATCTGGATTCCGACCCCCTTCCCGCCAGCCTGTTCCTGGTGGTTTACACCGCCAGGAAGAGGCTGGCGGGAACGGGTGTTGTGGGGCCCCATAATGATTTTCAGTGTCTGCTTTGCAGACACTTAAAATCGCGGCGGGTGCAACTGCACCCCTCGCACCCCTGCAAATCCGCCGGCTCCATTTGGAGCCGGCTTCCTCTTAGCAGGGGCTTTCCCGCTGGGCCGGCGGGCGATCTTCTTGAGATCGCCCGCCGGTCCAGCGGGAAAGTTGGAATCACCGCCGCGGTCATTTGACCGCGGTGCGGTGTTTGGGCGGTTTCCGCCCGGCGGGCAGCGCCCGCCGCCCGCCGGGGTCGGAATAACCCCCATAGTCCTGTATTGATTCTAGGAAAAACACTTTTTCGTTCCTCACTTTAGATAAAATTAATCGGACCTAAAATATACTTTTGTAGTCTTTAGGATCACTTGTATAAAGATGTGGGACACACTGAAAAAGATGTATTGTACAACAAACACTATACGACAATAATATACCCATCGAAATAGGGGGTTACTGCCAGTAATAACATTTAACAAAATTACTCTTCTATGTAATATACACTAGGTAAGTCACGTTTAGACATGCTGGACAGCACGTCTACACCAGGAAGGAATTTTAGATTAAAATGGGAAGTTTTGATCATTTTTAAAGTGTAAGGGAGGGGATGTATATATTTGTATTTTATCTTTAAAAAAAAAAGTGTATGTATGATGCATTGGTTTTAATTAACTATGCATTTAAAATAAACTTGAACTTGAAATATAAAAAAGAAAACTTCACTCTCCCGGAAAACTATAGGCTAATAGTCCTTCTAGATGTGGATGGTAAAGCCTATGCAATGGTGCTGCTACAAGAGTTGAATAAATGGATTTCAGAAAACAAGATTTTACTAATATATCAAACTGGCTTCAGACCTAGCTCTTTCACCTAAGATAACGTGCTAGCTCTCTAAACCTAGGTCAGAAAGCACTTAAACCCTCTGTCCAGCCGCTGTTTGCTTGTTTCATTGACTTTAGTGCGGGCTTTGATGGGGTAGTGCGTCATCCTCTGGAAGAAGCTAGCGACATGGGGGATACCAACTGCTCGCTTCCATAATCGCGCTATATTCCGACACCTGGGTGAAAATCAAGATCAGATATTCACATGTGACAAGGAAAATATACACCAATAAAGGTTTAAACAAGGCTGTGTCATTGCTCCTACCATTTTCAACCTGTATACGGCAGATCTGGGAGCAGAATTGCTTAGAGGAAACACATTCCCGCCGAAATTGGGTAAGACAGCGCGCCCCATAATACAATATGGGGGTGACCTGGTTTTGCTTGCTCAGACCAGGATAGGTCTGAAAAGAGGCTTTGACATACTACATAGATAAAATGAAAAGAATGATTTAAGGGTGAATGCGGCAAAAACCAAGGTTCTGTTTTTTGGGCGTCAGACCAAAAAACATTAAAGAGATTGGAAGCTTGGCCCACTAAAAATAGAAATGGAAGACAAATATCACTACCTTGGAGTCTGGTTATCAAACTCGCGGAAAACATCTTACCAGGTAGCGGCAATAAGAACTAAGGTGGAAAGAGCTACCTATGCCTTAGCAAAACTCCACCTTCAGCTACGGTCAACAACACCTCAGACAATCTGGAGGGTTATTAAAGCAAAACTACTACCAGCTATCACCTATGGGCACCTGGCATACCCCGGCAGGATGACTGCATCATTAGAGAAGTGCCAGATGAGAGTCTACAAAAGGATATTCTAGACCCCTAATTCAACCAGACACGCAGGGTTACGTTTAGAGTTTAACATAACAAGAATGGACACCCTGTGTAAAATGGATATAATCCAGCTATTTCATTGTGTTTGCAGGGCCAACCCGGATAGCCTGATGGGGTTCCCTGAATATAATCGTTAAGGATGATGGAAGCAGTTGGTCCGTCTATCTCAGGCAAGCTGAGGACTATTTCAACTTAGTTCCCACCTATGCGCTGGACCCTTTCATAACAAAGAAACTGCTAAAAAAGACTTTGAAAGATCAGGGCGTGCAAACTTCTAGAGAAAATGATATTGCCATAATCAGGAATATTACTGGAGCAGAGGGCTTGGCCGAGCCTTACTTAACTAACAATGTCCAACCATATATTAAAACAGCACTGGGAGCTCATGCATTTCAGAATATCCTGCTGATGCGTCGCCTAACACTCCCTGTCTGGGACTTTAGACGCAACTGGAAGTCTACATGGAGATATTCTCAAGAATGTGCATTATGCAACTATCATACTGAATCTATCAGACACCTAGGGCCTGATTACAACTTTGGAGAAAGTGTTAATCCGTCCCAAATGTGACGGATATACCACCAGCCGTATTACGAGTTCCATAGGATATAATGGACTCGTAATACGGCTGGTGGTATATCCGTCACTTTGGGGACGGATTAACACCTTCCTCCAAAGTTGTAATCAGGCCCCTAGTATGTTGCTGCTCGTAGTTGGCCTTGGAGAGAAGTTTCCTACTAAAACCGCTTTTCCTGAAATATGGCATGAGATCATGCATTGAAGCTACACAGCTAATTTTTAGGGCTGACACCCCAATGGAACTTGCTTGCTTTGGGAAATGTTTTACCAGCATGAGATTGGCCCCACAGAATGCCCTGAGCCACCAACGTGCAGAATCGAAAAGGGGAGAGGTGGCCACTAAAGAAACATTATTAACAAAGTTGCTTACTCACCCATGAAAAGTTCGCTGACAATTTGAGACTCGGAGTTAGACCTCAGAGTGAGGGAAAGGCCAGACAGGGCATCTTTGTTCGATCTTTTAGTCCTAACTATTGCACATTACTCCTTGTTTCCCGCTGCTATCTCAACGTCAGACTGTCAGGAAACTCGGTATAGGCAGCAACTCTTCCATCGCCGTGCTTCTGGATTGCACACTAAAGGATGAGACTGTGCAGTAATATAAAGCACTTCCTGTCATTGGCACTTTAGTTTTAAGGTTTTAGATCTTTTATGATAATTAATTTTATTATATGTAATGTCAGTTCTCAATGACAACCTTACACTGATATGCCAATAGCATTTGATAGTATATGTGGGCTGCTCATATATTTAATGTCATTAGAATTGATAACAAATTACGGGATTCTGATTCTAGCACAATTTGCGCTGATATTTGCACTAGGTTGGAGTGAGGTGGATGCTACTGTACATGACTAAAAGTATTTTTATGGTAAAGTATTTGTATTTTATGCAATGATTTTAAGTAATTATGCAATAAAGTTACTACTACTACTACTATATTAAAGTATTAGTATTTTATGCAATGATTTTAAGTAATTATGCAATAAAGTTACTACTACTACTATATCATACACCTTGCTACAGGAAATCAGGTTAGGTTGACAGTTGGATGTCTGTTGATAGACTCATATCTTGTCTGCTGTGTAGCTTTATATTGTTCATGTTACCTCCCAGTTAGCAGTAGTTTAGTACTGAGTAACCAGACAGCTGCAGAATGCAAAGTGGAAACTGACCTGTCCATCAGCTTAGGAGTAACCATTCTACCTGGCCATATATATCTGGTTACACCTAGTACAGCACACTGCAGATATGTATGTGCCCCCCAGGTGAGTATCTTTCAATGGGTGATGGGAGGTAAAAGTGCCATTTTAGCAGAGGACACAGCTGTAGTTGTGTGTTGGTGTTATTTTACTGGCGGATGCCAATAGCATTGCTGTCATTGCCCTAAACTGTAAAATCGTGGATCATTCAGGTGGGTTTAGTCGATTGTGCAGTTGACATTCAAGGCTATTTTCATTATGGTACACTGTTCTGGTTTTCCTAATGGTAGAACAGTGCCTGCTGGGAGTTATAGTGCTGTCAGTCCCTGTACTACCCACGCAATACACAGACACTGTGCTCCCAGGTGAGTTTAGTTGACATGTGGTATGCCTGATAGGGGTATTTGGACAGTTGGACATTAGGGGCAGTGAGTTTGTTGGCTGTTAGGATGTCAGACGGTGATCAGTGAGCATGCTAGACAGAACTTTAGGGTGACATTTTCAGTGTTGTGACTTACTAGACTCCACTCCCCAGGTATTCCTGTCAAGCCCTCAGGTTACAGGATGTCCAAGACCTTCTCCTCCCCTGATGTGAACGTTGGGGGAGGAGGTGGTGGCTCACCACCAGTCTTGGGAACCGCCAGCTGGTGCCAGGCAGTCATGGAACGTACCTTCCTCCTGAGGTCATTCCACCTCTTCCTGATGTGCTCCCTTGTGTGTGAATAGCTACCTACAGAATTTACCTATCGACTATTTTTTGCTACATCTCCATTTTCCTGGCAATAGAGCTTTGTTGGAATTAAGCTCCAGATAGGTGTGGCTCTATTCTGATGATTTCATCCACCATGACCCTCAACTCATCGTCTGTGCAGTGGGGATGTTTTTGTGGGGACATGGTAGTGGTCGACGACACGATAAGGAAAAAAAACGGCTGATGGGGTGTGAGTGCTGTGTCTGATGTGTGGTGAAAAAATTGTGTGATATGTATGATGTGCAGGTGTGGGATGAGTGGTATTTGGAGTTCTGAGGGGTGCCTATTCCATTGTTCCTAATTTCTGTGTGTGGCCTCTATATTGCTTTGTATGGCGTTTTTGATGTAAAGGATTGTGGGGTGTGAAGGGGTGTGTTTAATAGTGCAGTTTGTAGGTGTGTTTCAGGTGTGTGGAATTCAAACTATGCACTGTGGTGTAGTATATTACTGTGTAGACCGCCAACTGCTGCGGCTTGCACCGCCATTGGTTTACCACCATGGGAGACCCACTATCGTGATTTGTGGGTTTTAATTGGTTCAAAGGATTTTTGAAAGGCTGGAGGTGCTCCTGGTGGAACCGCCTCTTTCCCGCCCTCCAGAGTCCAGGCGGTGTTAGAATTTTGGTTGGGTTTAGATGGTCCTGCCTGTGTGACTTGTAATACGGCGGTCTTACCGTCAGACCGCCAAACTCGTAATGAGGCCCTTAGTGCCATATGTACAAAGCATCTCTGCAGTCGGAAAGGGACCAATTGTGCTGTTTCAGACTGAAAAAAGGCTTTTAAATATGTACAAAAACACAAATTGTGATTTGGTAACAGGTTACCAAATCACAATTTGTGTTTGCCATTCGATGTTTGGAAGGGACATGTTTAGGGTGTCCCTTTCAAATACAGAATCTGAATGGGATATATGAATGTTTTGTGACCGAATTACGGTCACAAAAATGGAAAACAAATATTTTTAATAGCAGACAGAGGTGCCCCTGACCACTGCCTACTTATAAAAAATAAAACCTCAAAGTTTCATTTTTTTCTTTTTTAAATGCATCTTTTTCTCCTTTAAGGAAAATGGGATGCATTAAAAAAAAATACAAATATTGCTTTATTTAAAAGCAACCACAGACATGGTGGTCTGCAGACCCCAGCAGGCCGCCATCCCTGTGATGGCTGTGATTTCTTAATGGTAATAAATTACAAACTACCTCATTAATATTCACGTAGGTCTATTTGCAGCCCTCTAGGAATCGCAAATGAAACTCAAAAGAGTTACATACATTTGAAACAACGATTTCCTAATTGCGATTCGCAGGAAATTGAAATTAGTTAATCAATGTTTCAAATCTTTGTGCATGTAGTCCTTATTCCTAAATCTCTGTAACTGGAAGAGCTTGCGGGAGGTAAATGTGTACTTTGTAACCAATGAAGGACTGTCAGTTCTCTGCTGGCAACCAGGAGCATTTTGTGCAAGAGCCCCTTAGAGTCTGCAGAGTGCCTCCTCGGCGAGTGAATGCACTCAACACGAGGCTTCTGTGCATCTTAAATTGTACTCCAGTTGGAGTTTACTGTCCTCTGTTCTTCATGTCAGTGGTAGAGAGGCTTGCGGTATGTTCCAGTGGCCCCAGTAGCCTCAATTTATTGTGGCTACCTTGTCAAGGTACTACATGCCTGGATGGGGTTGGAAGAATTAGTTCCGCCGATTATTTTACATCATTTAATGGACCTTTTGCTTCTCCTTGCTCCCCTTTACACTCTCATTTATTTTGCTCTTTTGTCTCTCACCAAGTCCTCTAACGCCCTCTCTCCTTGTGCTGCTAGAAAGGAGACCCTTCTGTATCAACCCATCCGTTTATCTACCTGACCTCTCTATATGGCAGTATTCCTTCCTCTTTCACTATCAATCTCTTTTCAGTCATTCCCTGTGACATCCTTAGGTCTGCCCCTTTTTACTTCAAGCTCTCCATTAGATTGTTCTTATCTGTTTTTTTTCTTTCCTGGTGATGTTATGGCCCCTTCTCATTTTTATTCTCCTTACCTTGACATTCTCGTTCCATCCCTTCCACCCACCACAATGTATCCATTATGCTGCTCCACCTCTTTCTTCATCCTCTTTTCTGTCACCTCCACCTCTTGCCATTCTGTCTTTCTTTCACTGCCTTCCTGGTTTCTATCCCCTTTTCTCTTTCTGCACTCAACCTCCCTACTTCATTTCCTTCTCCTTCATATTTTGGAGTCTCTCTCTCTCCCCCCATTTCTTTCTTTCCATTATTTATTTGTCTATATTTTCTCTCTTCCTTTCCTGTCCCAATTCTTTTTTCTTTCCTTACACCTTTTTTTAATCTAATTCATCCGTTTTAGCACCCTCTATACCAATTATCTGCTATTTTCTGGTTCCTTTATATCTCACTTCTCTTCTTTTTTTCCCTACGCACCATCCTCCTTTTCTCATCCCCCCACATCCTTCCATTCTCTTTAATGACCTGTCTCCGTTATTACTACTGTTCTTTTTTCACCTACTCTGCCTTCGTTCCTTCACTTTTCCTCTCTTGTTTTCTTTTCGTCTCTTCTTTCCCGCTCATGTCACTTTCCTTCTTTTCTTTCTTGCAGTCTCCTTCTTACTCTCCCATTACACTGTTTTCAGATATCTCACTCTCTCCACCCCAGGCTGCCTCTCCCTTTTTCTGTCACTCTAAACCCCTTTGTAAAGGAAAACATCACAGCAGGCATTTTTATATTGACGCGATCGCCATGAACGTGGCATCATGCTGTAAGACTGCAAGGCAGGAGGCTCAGTGGCGTCATGTTGTAAGCCTGACAAGCAGAGGAGGCTTGGTGGTGTGATGTTGTAACACTGGGAGGCAGAGGAGGGTTTGTGACATCATGTTATAAGCCTGGAAGGCAGAGGAGACTCTGTAGCATCATGTTGTGAGCCTAGAAGGCAGAGGAGACTTGGTGGTGTGATGTTGTAAGACTGAAAGGCAGAGGGTGCTCAGTGGCATCATATTGTAAGACAAGTAGGCAGAGGGGGCTCGGAGACATCATGTTGAAAGCCTGGAAGGAAGAGGAGGCTCAGTGGTATTGCGCTGTAAGACTGGAAGACAGGGGAGGCTCAGTGGCATCATGTTCGGAGGCTGTAAGGCAGAGGAATCGCAGAGGAGGCTCATTGGCATCTCGTTGTAAACTTGGAAGGCATATGAGACTCTGTAGCATCATGTTGTGAGCCTAGAAGGCAGAGGAGGCTTTAGTGGCGTGATGTTGTAAGGCTGGACGACAGAAGGGGTTTGGTGGCATCATATTATAAGCCTGGAAGGCAGAGGAGGCTTGGTGGCGTGATATTGTAAGACTGGACGGCAGAAGGGGTTTGGTGGCATCATATTATAAGCCTGGAAGGCAGAGGAGGCTTGGTGGCGTGATATTGCAAGACTGGACGGCAGAAGGGGTTTGGTGGTGGCATATTATAAGCCTGGAAGGCAGAGGAGGCTTGGTGGCGTGATGTTGTAAGTCTAGCAGGTAGAAGGGGTTTAGTGGCATCATGTTATAAGCCTGGAAGGCAGAGGAGGCTTGGTGGCGTGATATTGTAAGACTGGATGGCAGAAGGGGTTTGGTGGCATCATATTATAAGCCTGGAAAGCAGAGGAGGCTTGGTGGCGTGATATTGTAAGACTGGATGGCAGAAGGGGTTTGGTGGCATCATATTATAAGCCTGGAAGGCAGAGGAGGCTTGGTGGCGTGATATTGCAAGACTGGACGGCAGAAGGGGTTTGGTGGCATCATATTATAAGCCTAGAAGGCAGATGAGGCTTGGTGGCGTGAAGTTGTAAGACTGGAAGGCAGAAGGGGTTTGGTGGTGGCATATTATAAGCCTAGAAGGCAGATGAGGCTTGGTGGCGTGAAGTTGTAAGACTGGAATGCAGAAGGGGTTTGGTGGCGGCATATTATAAGCCTGGAAGGCAGAGGAGGCTTGGTGGCGTGAAGTTGTAAGACTGGAATGCAGAAGGGGTTTGGTGGCGGCATATTATAAGCCTAGAAGGTAGAGGAGGCTTGGTGGCGTGATGTTGTAAGACTGGAAGGCAGAAAGGGTTTGGTGGCATCTTGTAATCCTGGAAGGCAGAGGAGGCTCAGTGGCAACATGTAATTAGACTGGAAGGCAGAGGAGGCTTGGTGGCATGATGTTGTAACACTGGAAGGCAGAGGAGGCTCGATGGTGTCATGTTATAAAGATGGTAGAGCAGAATCCATGCGAGAGTGCCAATCATTGCTCCCCAGCTGTGAGATTCTCGGAAAACTGTTTTAATGCCCGGAGCCTGGTATATTGGCTGATACTTGATGCGTTAACAAACTCTCAAATGTACAGCATGAATCGCAATATGAAATTCGACTTCTACATAAGCAAATGCTATTTTCTTTTCCGAAAATTAAATGAGATTCAGGTGAAGACCGGAACACTTTGTATATCTCTGGACACCTTTTTTTGTCTTACCTTGTCCATATTGCTCTCTGCACAGTGCCGGTATTCCAGGGGTATGTTGTGGAGAGGGTTGCAGGACATGAGCGGGAGGTACGGTCTAAGAATCACAGCTGCTGACCTTCGAACTTCGGTGTCAGGTTCGAGTCCTGGCCTCAGCTCAAGATCCTGGGCAACTCAGTCTCCCCTGGTCTGACTGTCATCTGGTTGTCATCTAAAGCGCTCATAGTATTATGGCACTTTTATTGTTTTCCTGCACATCTCGAAAACTCTCACGCTGGCAGTTTTCTACCTTGGCGTTTTTTTTTTGTGTTGTGTAGAGCTGAGCTGCTTTCTAATTGGTGACTGATGCTTCCACCGCCAATTAAAATAAGTCTCAGCTCGCACATATATGCTATATTTCCTTCCGCCTCCGCCGTGTACCTTTCCCCGGGGTAGCCTTGGGCTAGGCCCACACTTTTAGTGCACAGATTTCAATGAGAGAGGCTGGAACCTATTTGCGTTTGTCAGAGCCCCTAGCGTGCCTTGAGCGCCGAATGTGTGAATGACTAAGTAGCGCCTTGGCAAGCCATTTGCACACGTTCTATCCTTGTGAATTTGCATTGCACACAATGCGACTTTCATCCCAAGGGCTAACTCAGAGCGGGAAAGAGGTTTTGTGAACTAGATGCTTCCTTTTTTAAAGCGCTGCTCTTTGTAGCTTAGTGTGCAGTACATCAAAACATCCCCCTTAAAGGAAAGCTAGAACGTCCGCTCTTTGACGTACCCCTGATACTTTCAGACAGTCAGAAAATTAAAACCAACGGGCAATGTAGCGCACGTTTCAATGAACAATTTCACTATCATGGCTATTTATTTGACACATGGGGCCGGTGGTGAGTTACCGCAGAGTTAGTACAAACCAGTTTTACCGCTGTATAATTAAATCAGATGTCTGCAGGTGGTAATTTATGACAAGGATGTTTGTGCATATATGTTAGGTGTCATTTTGTTGTGGTAATGATGTGTTCTGTTGTTTTTCTGCGCTGCAGTATTGCGATGTGATCTTGTTTTGTTGTATTACAGTGGATGAGTTGTGATCTTTCTTGCTCGTTTTGATGTGTCCTGCTGTATTTTGAGTTGTTTTGTTGCTTTGTGTATGTTATTGTGTTATGCTCTTTTGTGCAGATACATTTCCAGCCAAAAGCAGCAGATGCTTTAAAGGTCAGGTGTCAAGCAACCTATTACCATTGTCTAAGGTGGTAAATAGCGCTGCTCCAAGTCTTCTGCTACTTAAGGCATGGGTGAGCCCAAAACTTTGTCAGAGGCCAATCTTAAATTAGCACTTGAAGTGATCACTTGATGTTATATGCCCATTGTCCTTTGTAGAATGTGATGTGATGTGAAGAGTCCAACTTTTAATATGTAAACCCATTTCATAAGCTGTTTCGTATATCAGACATAGTATTTGACTCATATTGTGTAGCAATTGGAACCTATAGGTCCACTTTAACAGGCTGGGGCCCGAGCCTAGGCCCGGGTTCCTACAGCATGAAATCCGTGGTACCTTTCCCATGCCATGCCAATGACACCCCATTCCCTCCCGCAATACCTGACAGAAATTGACCTGAGACAGATAGGTTTGCGCTTTGAGAATACAACTCTCAGGCCGTATTTATTACAAATTATGTCATATTAGTATAACACACTTTTGAATCAATTCAACATTAAGAAAAAATTACAAATGTTTTTTGTAAAATTAGACTAGACATAACTCAACTAACATAAATCAAATAACATCAGATTAGAGGTTAAGTTTGGTCACCCCCCGGTTCTTAGCGCATTGAAAGACTAGTGAGCCTGAGTGCTAGATAACTGGGCTCTCCCACCAATTTGTATGGACACTGAACAAGGCAAAATCCCCCAGCCCCCTCACTGAGAGAGAGGACCCACAGGCCAGCCAGCCAGCTGAGCCCGAAATCAGCCATGCCAGAGCAACCCCCTGGCACACTTTGGGAGATGGGCCTGGGCAACCGGGCCTGATTCTGGTCCCCGAGCGCAAGGTCCCACTCCCCACTATGTCAAGGCAGCGTCCTAAAGTACCTGTAGAGCCAAGGACAATCGCTGTAGCAGGTGTCCCGGGTCCTGCCTTAAACTCCGTACTACTTCTGCCCATAGTTGAAAAACAAATGCTTCAGGAATTTGCCTGCATTCTTGTCCCCGGCTGCCAAGGTGCCTACCAGATATGTGGCCAAACCCGACCCCTTCACAGCAATACAATCCTAAAAATACGACATATAGATGAATAACTGTTGGGTAGCTCTAATGTGATGCCCAACAACCCCTCAATAACCATCCAAATGCAAATGATAATACAGGAAATAAAACAGGGAAGGGTGGGTGGGATAATGAGAAAAAAGGAGGGGAGGGCTCCTCCAGGAAAAAGGAGAGGGGGGGTTGCGTTGTCGGTCAGCAGGGGCACAGCACTATCCACAACAAGGTGAGTGTGCTGCGCTGGATGGCAGATTTAAATGCCCTTAGCTGTGCCCCTGCAGACCGCCAAGGCGACTCTGCTGCCTGTAGGAGGCTGGCCTGGCTTGTAGTGGGTACCAAGGGGTACTTACACTTTGTACCAGGTCCAGTTATCCCTTATTAGTGTAGAAGAGGTGTCTAGCAGCTTAGGCTGATAGAAAAGGGTAGCTTAGCAGAGCAGCTTAGGCTGAACTAGGAGACATGCAAAGCTCCCACTATACCACTAGTGTCATATGCACAATATCATAAGAAAACACAATATACAGATATACTACAAATAAAGGTACTTTATTTTTATGACAATATGCCAAAAGTATCTCAGTGAGTACCCTCAGTATGAGGATAGCAAATATACACAAGATATATGCACACAATACCAAAAATATGCAGTAATAGCAATAGAAAACAGTGCAAGCAATGTATAGTCACAATAGATTGCAATGGGAGCACATAGGTATAGGGGCAACACAAACCATATACTCCAAAAGTGGAATGCGAATAACGTATGGACCCCAAACCTATGTGAGCTTGTAGAGGGTCGCTGGGACTGTAAGAAAACAGTGAGGGTTAGAAAAATAGCCCACCCCCATACCCTGGAAAGTAGGTGTAAAGTGCACCTAAGTTCCCCAGAGAGCACAGAAGTCGTGATAGGGGAATTCTGCAAGGAAGACCAACACCAGCAATGCAACAACAATGGATTTCCAGATGAGAGAACCTGTGGAACAAGGGGACCAAGTCCAAGAGTCACACTCAAGTCGTGAGTGGGCAGATGCCCAAGAAATGCCAGCTGAGGGTGCAAAGAAGCTGCCACCGGATGGTAGAAGCTGTGGATTCTGCAAGAACGAAGAGGACTAGGAACTTCCCCTTTGGAGGATGGATGTCCCACATCATGAAGAAGCTTGCAGAGGTGCTTCCGTGCAGAAAAAACGCAAACAAGCCTTGCTAGCTGCAAGGGTCACGGTTAGGGTTCTTGGATGCTGCTGTGGCCCAGGAGGGACCAGGATGTCGCCAATTGCGTGAGGGGACAGAGGGGGCGCCTAGCAAGACAAGGAGCCCACTCAGAACCAGGCAGCACCCGCAGAAGTGCCGGAATAGGCACTACGAAGAGGAGTGAACCGGAGCTCACCCGAAGTCACAAAAGAAGGTCCCACGACGCCAGAGGACAACTCAGGAGGTCGTGCACTGCAGGTTAGAGTGTCGGGGACCCAGGCTTGGCTGTGCACAAAGGAAATCCTGGAAGAGTGCACAGGAGCCGGAGCAGCTGCAAATCACGCGGTACCCGGCAATGCAGTCTGGCGTGGGGAGGCAAGGACTTACCTCCACCAAACTTGGACTGAAGAGTCACTGGACTGTGGGAGTCACTTGGACAGAGTTGCTGAGTTCCAGGGACCACGCTCGTCGTGCTGAGAGGGGACCCAGTGGACCGGCGATGCAGTCTTTTGTTGCCTACGGTTGCAGGGGGAAGATTCCGTCGACCCACGGGAGATTTCTTCGGAGCTTCTAGTGCAGAGAGGAGGCAGACTACCCCCACAGCATGCACCACCAGGAAAACAGTCGAGAAGGTGGCAGGATCAGCGATACAAGGTTGCAGTAGTCGTCTTTGCTACTTTGTTGCGGTTTTGCAGGCTTCCAGCGCGGTCAGCAGTCGTTTCCTTGGCAGAAGGTGAAGAGAGAGATGCAGAGGAACTCTGATGAGCTCTTGCATTCGTTATCTAAAGAATTCCCCAAAGCAGAGACCCTAAATAGCCAGAAAAGGAGGTTTGGCTACTTAGGAAGGAGGATAGGCTAGCAACACAGGTAAGAGCCTATCAGAAGGAGTCTCTGACGTCACCTGCTGGCCCTGGCCACTCAGAGCAGTCCAGTGTGCCAGCAGCACCTCTGTTTCCAAGATGGCAGAGGTCTGGAGCACACTGGAGGAGCTCTGGGCACCTCCCAGGGGAGGTGCAGGTCAGGGGAGTGGTCACTCCCCTTTCCTTTGTCCAGTTTCGCGCCACAGCAGGGCTGGGGGATCCCTGAACCGGTGTAGACTGGCTTATGCAGAGATGGGCACCATCTGTGCCCATCAAAGCATTTCCAGAGGCTGGGGGAGGCTACTCCTCCCCAGCCCTGACAACTTTGTCCAAAGGGAGAGGGTGTAACACCCTCTCTCTGAGGAAGTCCTTTGTTCTGCCTTCCTGGGCCAAGCCTGGCTGGACCCCAGGAGGGCAGAAACCTGTCTGAGGAGGTGGCAGCAGCAGCAGCAGCTGCAGTGAAACCCTTGGAAAGGCAGTTTGGCAGTACCCGGGTCTGTGCTAGAGACCCGGGGGATCATGGGATTGTCTCCCCAACGCCAGGATGGCATTGGGGTGACAATTCCATGATCTTAGACATGTTACATGGCCATGTTCGGAGTTACCATTGTGAAGCTATACATAGGTAGTGACCTATGTATAGTGCACGCGTGTAATGGTGTCCACGCACTCAGAAAGTCCGGGGAATTTGCCCTGAACAATGTGGGGGCACCTTGGCTAGTGCCAGGGTGCCCACACACTAAGTAACTTAGCACCCAACCTTTACCAGGTAAAGGTTAGACATATAGGTGACTCATAAGTTACTTAAGTGCAGTGGTAAATGGCTGTGAAATAACGTGGAATTTATTTCACTCAGGCTGCAGTGGCAGGCCTGTGTAAGAATTGTCAGAGCTCCCTATGGGTGGCAAAAGAAATGCTGCAGCCCATAGGGATCTCCTGGAACCCCAATACCCTGGGTACCTCAGTACCATATACTAGGGAATTATAAGGGTGTTCCACTATGCCAATATGAATTGGTGAAATTGGTCACTAGCCTGTTAGTGACAATTTGTACAGAGAGAGCATAACCACTGAGGTTCTGGTTAGCTGAGCCTCAGTGAGACAGTTAGGCATCACACAGGGAACACATACATATATGTCACAAACTTATGAGCACTGGGGTCCTGACTTTCACAGCAGCGCCCCCCAGCAATAGATGCTGATCTGTTGATGTTCTCCCTGAGGGTTCATTACCAGACATGCGCACTGAGGCTGTATTTGCTACGTGAAGCTAATTATGAGTTAACCTTCCTGGAGGAAGTTGCCACCAACTCATCAATGGGCACTCCACGGGATGCCGCCTTGGTTGACACTGGGGCTATGGAACACACTTGCTCCCCGATCATTTTTGGCGCGGACTTTCTGGTTCTGTCACCTGCCGAAGTGGAAGATCTCCTGCTCTCCATGAGTCGTACTTAATTTGGAACTTTTCTAAATCTACATTATCATTGAATTTGGTTATAAGCCACATGCTCATGTTTTAAATTGCCAAGTAGTGTGCTTGTATGTCCTTTTAACTTGTCAAAATTGACTAGGGTTTCATATATATCTTAGATTGAGAAATTTTAGTTTTGGCTTAAACCACTTTCAACCGACAAGGGGAGGGTGTTGTGTAGCCATTTTAGCTATAGCTCCATGCACGTTAGTTTAATACACTAGGCTGCTGTGCACTTTGACCTAGATATATTTTATTCGGCTTCGCCTTGTTATTTTTACAATAACCAGTTTTACGGTCTTGTTTTAATTTCTTCTATCTAACTGTTTTGGTTAGCCCAGCACTGTGGTCTCAAACAAGACATTCTTGATCACTTTGTGCTTCAGTCAAGGCTACAGTTTGGTACATTACCGGTGAACGTGGTAGAAGTTTAGTCTCCAACATTCGTAGAAAATACACATCCTTACGTAGGGACATTTTCTTAGAACATTAGCTGTGTTATTATAAAAACACTTCCTAGTCCCATTACATGTTAAGAGGGAGATTCCAGCCAGGGAACCACGACTGTATGCTGATTGCTGAATGCTTTGCTGCAGATGTTAACACAGACTACAGGCCTTTGCTCAGGTATGAGGGTCGATGTCCTCCCGGGGGAACCTGAAAGGCAGGATTAGAGCTTAACATGTTGTGCTCAAATTATGACTCAGATAGAAAATAGTCCATCGAATCTAGTGGCAATATGATAGCGTTATTCTTCTGCTTCACTCTCGTCATCCCCATTTTAATATTGTCATGTTGTGTCGTTCAGGTTATGGTAGCTCACGCTTTGCTACCTAAAATGCAGTTGTTTTATTAAACCAGTCTTTAAAACTTATACTGCTTTCATTGTCATTTATATATGAGACCAAATTGTGAATGAGAGAACCGGATGCGACCTGAGTGACCACGACTTCCCTGAGAAGTATGATAAGTCATGCGCTCGGCCGCCCTATCATCTCTACAAGGCACTGCTAGTTTGTCGGAGAAAAACCCGGATTTGGAGCAACAGGTATTACCCACTGTGGGTCAGACTCAGTCTCCCACACTGTGGACGATCTTGCTGCTCAAAATCCAGTAGTCTCATTAGAATAATGAGAGCCTAGACCTTCCCCCCTCTGGCAACACCAGCACAGCACCCACCCAGAGGGCCCATACCTCCGTTCCCAGGACACGTCAATCAGCTGTGTGTCCACCACTACAGGGAACCCAGGATAACCCACCACCCCAACAACAACAGGGACCTGGAGTCAGTGGGAGTGGGCACACAGTCCAGGGGACGGAGGCCCAGGAACACAGGGGAACTGGGAGGGCTGCTGTGCGACAGGGGGCGGACAGGCCAAGGGATCGCACTCTCCACGAGGCCCTCTCCTCCATCATGGGAGCCTACCACCACTCCCAGGAGACGATGGCAACGGTACTGGCCAAGTTCCAGGAGACCCAGCTCATGCAGGAGGAACAGTATATGGGCTTCAGGGAGGAACTCAGAACCATCAGCTCCACCCTGGGCACCATCGTATGGGTGCTGAAGGAAGTACTCAACACCAGGAGGGACACTGTGGCACTACAAGGGCCCCCTGACACTAGCATGGACGTTGAACTGCCAACCACCTCTGCCGGCGCTAGTGGACAGGACGCCCTGCCACAGGACCACCACACCAGCACCCCACCCCCTGCAGACGGAGAACCACCCCGCACACGGTCCCTGAGATCCAGGACAAAGACAGAGCACGATGCCAAGACCCCCGCCAAGAAATGAGACCACCCTGATTGTTATCCTACTGTCCCACTTTGTCACCCTGTCCATAATTAAACTGCCCCAGCTCCACTTCCTATGCCCATATGGGCAATGCACCTGTGAGACTAATAGACTGGACTCTGCCATGGACACTCCTCCGCCATCACCCCTCACCATTTCACTACCCCCTCCAATATTGAGCATTTAAATAAACACACCTAAAGCACAAAATGATCTGGAGTCTGTCTGTTATTTCGAAATAGTGTATTAGCAATTACAGTGACAAAATGTTTTTTAAATAGTAATGTCAACATACCTATGTCACACAGCTCTAGTCCATGAGGAATCTAAGCAGATTTCACACAGTGGGACCCACATCTGTAAAATCGTAAGGGAAAGTGACAACTCAGTGACCATACACTGGGTGAAAACGACAGACAGGAGAGAGGTAGTAGTGTCAAAGTACATGTAGTTGGCAGGTTTGCATTCCTACCTGTGTCTCACTGGAAATATTTCAGGATCACTGAGTCCCTGTTGTGCATGTCTTCTTCCTCTGCTTCCTCCTCATCACTGTCCATAGGCTCCACAGCTGCAACAACACCGCCATCTGGACCATCCTTCTGCAGAAAAGGCACCTGTCGTCGCAAAGCCAAGTTGTGAAGCATACAGCAGGCCACGATGATCTGGCACACCTTCTTTGGTGAGTAGAATAGGGATCCACCTGTCATATGGAGGCACCTGAACCTGGCCTTCAGGAGGCTGACGCTCCGCTCGATCACCCTCCTAGTTCGCCCATGGGCCTCATTGTAATGTTCCTCTGCCATTGTCCTGGGATTCCTCACTGGGGTCAGGAGCCATGACAGGTTGGGGTAACCAGAGTCACCTGCAAATGGCGAAGGGCAACTGTTAGACACACACTAACCTGGAAGGATAACCTCATACCCAGACAACCATTCCCACTGACTTGCTTCCAGGTGCTCACTTAATAGCCACACACGGTGCCTCTGGAGTTGACCCATCACATAAGGGATGCTGCTATTTCGCAGGATGTAGGCGTCATGCACTGAGCCAGGGAACATGGCATTCACATGGGAGATGTACTGGTCTGCCAAACATACCATCTGTACATTCACAGAATGATAACTCTTCCGGTTTCTGTACACCTGTTCACTCCTGTGGGGGGGGACCAAAGCCACATGGGTCCCATCATTGGCACCTATGATGTTGGGGATATGTCCCTGGGCATAGAAATCATCTTTCACTGTAGGCAAATCCTCCACCTGAGGGAAAACGATGTAGCTCCGCATGTGTTTCAGAAGGGCAGACAACACTCTGGACAATACGTTGGAAAACGTAGGCTGGGACATCCCTGATGCCATGGCCACAGTTGTTTGAAATGACACACTTGCAAGGAAATGGAGCACTGACAGCACCTGCACTTGAGGGGGGATTCCTGTGGGATGGTGGATTGCTGACATCAGGTCTGGCCCCAACTGGGTACACAGTTCCTGGATTGTGGCACGGTCAAGCCTGTAGGTGATTATCAAATGTCGCTCCTCCATTGTCGAAAGGTCCACCAACGGTCGGTACACCGAAGGATGCCGCCATCTCCTCACATGTCCCAGCGGACGGTGCCCATGAAGGACAACAGCGAGCACAGAGTCAAACAACTCAGAGGTACGTACCCACAGTTTACCCAGAACACCAATCATACACAAAAGGTGGCCTGTATGTGTGTTGAATCTAGGCCTAGGTATGTGTGACGCAGTTGAAAATGAAGCCACGTGGGCCCCTGAAATGGCGACTGCCTGACCTGTAAAGTGGGACAATGGGATGTGAGGTAACTGCGCTGGCGTTGTACACCGTCGCGGTAGGTGGTCGAAGACCGCGGCGCAATGCTGCATTGGTTAACATTGGACCCTATGGGTCCCAGGAGCCAATGACGATGTACGCCGGCGGTGACGGTACGCACCGCTGCGGACGTGACCGCCATTTTCTATCTGTTCAATCACTCTATACCTGATCTTCGACAGGAGAGGACCTACACTGCAAGTGCTGCTGTGACCTCGGTATGGAAGAGACAATGGCTCGTGCGTCTGGGGAAAGGGCCCCTGCCTTCACATCGGAGGAGTTGGAGAAGCTCGTGGATGGGGTCCTCCCACAGTACACGCTACTTTACGGTCCTCCAGACAAACAGGTAAGTACACAGGGAGCATGTTGTATGGGCTATGCCTGTGTGGAGAGGCCTGGATGTAAGAAGGAAGGGGGCAGAGTGCTGCGTGCATGAAAGACAGTGAATGCATGTGCCACATGGCAAGGGTAGGGATGGGGCCAATCACTTTGACGGTGCAGTTGGTAATGACTTCTCTTCTTCCACTGTACATTTCATGTAGGTCAGCGCCCACCAGAAGAAAGATATTTGGCGTGCCATCGCCAGGGACGTCCGGACCCTGGGGGTCTACCACAGACGGAGCACGCACTGCCGGAAAAGATGGGAGGACATTCGCTGCTGGAGCAAGAAGACGGCGGAGGCTCAGCTGGGAATGGCCTCCCAACGTGTGAGGGGTGCCTGTCGCACCATGACCCCCCTGATGATCAGGATCCTGGCGGTGGCCTACCCGGAGTTGGATGGGCGCTTGAGGGCCTCACAGCAGACACAAAGGGGTGATTACACTCTCATTCTGCTGACTTTGCGTGCAGTGGAGGTGTCTAGGTGGGGGAGGAGGGCTGTGGGTTTCCCTAGGCCAGGGCGAGTTCCGTAGGCAAGGCCCCTCCGTAATGCAGGCCATGTGGCACCCCACCCCACCTCTGTAGAGTGCCAAGTACAGCTATTCATGCCCCTGTGTCATCTATGTGTGCAGATGTCGTCCATAGCCGTGTAGGCCATTTCCCAGGAATTGAACAGTGGAGCCCAAGAGCGCGGCGTAGTGCAGGGGGCTTCTGTGTCTGTCATGTCCGCCAACGGTAGCGGTAATCCATGCACTCAACATGTCTTTCTTCTGTCGTTCCCCCCCCCCCTTTTGTGGTCTCCCTGTTCTTGTGTGCATTAGCATCATCAGGCGGAGGAGCAGTGGCAGTGGAGCAGGAGGGAGCTGCATCCCACATGACCCTGGAGGGCGAGACTACGGAGTCTGAATTCACCAGTGGGACGGAGGGCGAGGGGAGCTC
Source organism: Pleurodeles waltl (assembly GCF_031143425.1). Classification (NCBI taxonomy): domain Eukaryota; kingdom Metazoa; phylum Chordata; class Amphibia; order Caudata; family Salamandridae; genus Pleurodeles; species Pleurodeles waltl. Next base: position 907,139,214 of record NC_090443.1, read on the forward strand.
CACGACGGGAACAGGAGCTGACACCAGCGACAGGGACTCGTCCTCTGATGGGAGCTCCCTTGTGGTGGCGGCAACATCTGTGCGCCCCGCATCTACAGGTACAGCCGCCACCACCCCTACCAGCACTGCCCTCCCAGCAGCCCCTCAGCCTTTGCCACGTGCCCGCTCACCCAGGAGGGTGGGCATCACCTTCACCCCAAGCACCTCAGGCCCTGCCCCAGTCACCCCTGCTGCCCTCAGTGAGGAGGCCATTTACCTCCTCAGGACCCTCACTGTTGGGCAGTCTACCATTTTGAATGCCATCCAGGGTGTAGAAAGGCAGTTGCAACAAACTAATGCATTCCTGGAGGGCATTTATTCATGTCAGGCGGCCCTCACCGAGCTTTTCAAACTCTGGCCTCAGCATTGATGGCAGCCATTGTCCCGTCTCTAGCCTCCCCCCTCCAACTTCCTCCACCCAGACCCAATCCCCTGTACCTCTGCCTATCCCAAGCACACCATCAGACCAGCCTGCACACACGTCAACACACAAGGTAAGCTCAGGCAAACATAAGCACCACACATTCCACAGGCACTCACGCAAGCAACACACACATGCAGACACACCAACATCCACTGCCTCCACTGTGTCCCCCTCCTCGTCATCTCCCTCCTCCCTCCCAGTCTTGTCTAAACTCACACCTGCATGCACTACCTCTACAGCCACTACGTCCCTCTCCAGCACACCCACCACCACACCCCGCTCACGTGCAGTCACCACCCCCACTACCATTCACACGTCCCCTGTGTCCTCTCCCAGTGTGTCTGTGATGCCCCCTCCCACGATACACAAACGCAGGCACACACCCACCCAACAGCCATCCACCTCACAACAGCCTCCAGCGCATGCACCTACACCCAAAGTCAGCAAACGTACACCTCCTACAACTACCACCTCTTCCTCCACTCCCAAACCCCCTCCAGCTACCCGTCCAAAAAACTTTTCCTGTCCACCCTTGACCTTTTTCCCACACCTCCCCCACCCCGTCCATCTCATAGGTGAGGCACTGGGCAATATTAGGCGGTCAAAAGTGCTTGTTAACATGAAGTAAATCTGTAACCCCAGCCACCAAAGGGCTTGTACTGGTGTGAGGATACACTGATTGTATGTGTGTGTGTATATATATATATATATGTATGCATGTGTATATGTTGTTTTCTGTGCTTGGCATGTTCGTGGATCATTGCATGGCTCCTGGGTGGGTCGTTATACTAGATATCTATGAATTCCTGCTCTCATCTTATCACACTTATCTACTCATCATCATATGTCACGTCTCTATCAAACTATCCTCCATTCTCACTCTGACTCATCCCAAATCCCTTCTACTACTTTCATCTCCTAAATATCTCTGCCTAAGCTCTTCCCTCCGCTTCCACATCTAACTCACCAAACCTCACTCTACTACTGTGACCTCCCACACAACCCTACTAAATTTCTCCTGCATTTATCTCACCCTGCTACTATGCTCTCCCTAACCCTTCCCCATACTCTTCCCCCTCCGCCCCCCTTTACTCATCCCAAGCCTTTGGGTTGAGTAAATGAAGGATATACTCCCAATTAACACTTCTGGATTTCTTTCCTCCTCCCCCCCTCCACTACTCCAGTCAATCTAACTAACAAACTCTCATATCCACGGCTCAAATTAACTAATAATAATACTAAAACTGTACTCATTATTTAACGATACTAATCCATCACTAATTCTTGATGGGTTCCAGAGTAGCGTGCTACTCATCGAAAAGCGCTTCAACGCCTCGTCAGGGGTAGTAAGCGCTATATAAATGCAATTACAATACAATACAATACAATACAATAACAAACATACTGAAAACATAGGGTTTTCACTATGAGCACTGGGCCCTGGCTAGCAGGATCCCTGTGAGACAGTGAAAACACCTGACATATACTCACAAACAGGCCAAAAGTGGGGGTAACAAGGCTAGAAAGAGGCTACTGTCTCACACAACCCCCCCCCAAACGAAGGACAATAAGGCTAACCTTGGCCAGTTGAGACTGTATTGTCTAAGTGGTGATAAGTAGAGAGTAGCTCTGCAATAGACTAGTTAATCCCTTTATCATCCACTATATGGTTACTTCCCTGTGGGGATGTAAACCACCCTGTTTGAAGTTTTTTAGCTAAGCAACAATGTGAAGATATATTTTCAGAGTTTCTATCAGTAAGTTTTAGTTTAGAGCAGTGGGAATTATCCACTGAACCTATTTCTAGTGATGAGAATGCCAGACAGGGATGCTGTCTCAGTATAGCCATAGCTGGGCAAAAACTTTGTCCATATGGCTGGAAGAGAGAACAGGGATGCTGTTTCTCTTTAGTTGGAGCAGGGCAGGGGTGCTGTCCTATGAGCTCCACACTAGGGCAGGGATGCTGTCCTAAGTGTTGCGAGGCAGTGCAGGGTTTCTGCACTAAAGTTTCTCTGGGAGGGTTGGAGGGATGCTCCATTTTAACTAAAATGGTGCTCTTTTTCTCACCAATATTAGTTATCCCACAGAGAGGTACTTCCACCTCAGGGAGTACAGCTATGCCAGCTGATGATTCCCTTGGAACAGGTGCCACCCCAGGAGAGGTTTCTCCCACCACAGGAATGGTATCCTGAATGGTAGTGTGGTTAGGGGATACAGTGATACCCTTTTTACCTGTTGTTGGAGAAGGATCCTGAGTTTTCAGGCTTTCTCTCCTTTGCTTTTTCATTTCAGTAGAAATGAGAGGGAACAATTCCTCTGGGATGCCCAGCATGGCTGCATGGGCATAAAACTCTACCTCAGCCCAACCGGAGGTCTCTAGGTCATTACCTAAGAGACAATCTACAGGTAAGCTAGGTGACACTACCACCTGCTTAGGGCCAGTAACTCCACCCCAACTAAACTGAATTATAGCTAAGGGAAGAAACTTAGTGGAGTTATGGACATCAATAATCTTATACTGTTGTCCAATGATGTGTTGTTCAGGAGGCACTAGGTTTTCAGTCACCAAAGTGATACTGGCACCTGTGTCCCTGTAGGCCAAGGCCTCAACACCATTTATTGAAACTGTCTGCCTGTACTTATCCATTGTAGGGGGACAAGCATCCAGTGTGGCAAGGCCAATGCCACTAGGTGTGACAGAAACTGTCTTGGGACTGACTACCCCAGTTTCTATGATGGACCCATAAGTGAACCCAATTACACCCTTAGTTTGACTGTTGCCAGCAGTCCCACCACTAGTACCACTACTGCTAGGGGCACTAGAGCTTGATGTATTAGTGGTGGTAGGCTCAGGGGGTTTACCTGGACAGGACTTATCCCCTGGCCTATGGCCTTTGTTTTTACACACAAAGCACCAAGGCTTTTTAATGTGTGCAGGTTGTGAAGAAGAGGAAGAATTTGTTTTATCCCCACCCCCTGAAGAGTGTTTAGGATTTGAACAAGGATCTTTGGTTTTACCCTTATCCCCATGCTTATCCTGAGATTTCTCACCATCTTTCTTCTTGCCATCCTTGTCACCACCTGTATGAACTTTTCTGTTCACTCTTGTTCTGACCCATTTGTCTGCCTTCTTTCCCAATTCTTGGGGAGAGGTCAGATCTGAGTCCACTAGATACTGGTGCAACAAATCAGACACACAATTATTAAGAATATGCTCTCTCAGGATTAAGTTATACAGGCTTTCATAGTCAGAAACTTTACTGCCACGTAACCACCCCTCCAAGGCCTTCACTGAATGGTCAACAAAGTCTACCCAGTCTTGTGAAGACTCCTTTTTGGTTTCTCTGAACTTGATCCTGTACTGTTCAGTGGTTAAGCCATAACCATCTAGGAGTGCATTCTTAAGAACTGTAAAATTATTGGCATCACTTTCCTTCACAGTAAGGAGCCTATCCCTACCCTTTCCACTGAAAGATAGCCATAGGATAGCAGCCCACTGCCTTTGAGGGACCCCCTGTACAACACAGGCCCTCTCAAGTGCAGCAAACCACTTGTTAATGTCATCCCCCTCCTTATAAGGGGGAACTATCTTGTGCAGATTCCTAGAATCATGCTCTTTTACAGGGTTACTATCTGTAATACTGCTGCTGCCACCATGGGGTCCTAACCCCTAATTCTGTCTTTCTTTTTCTAAGTCTAAAGATTCCCTGTCTAGAGCCAGCTGTTGCTGTTTAAGCCTCAGCCTGGACTCTTCCACTCTCAATATATTGAGTTCCCTTTCTAACAATCTGTCATCAGGGTGGGTGGGTTGGGCATGCTTTGACACAGAAGAATGGTGTGAATGAACAGAGGGAGACCTGTCCCTAACAGATGGCACTCTAACAACCTGGCCTGCAGAAGTAACACTCCTACTGTGATTAGAGCTCACATTAGTACCAGCCATGCTATGTGGTCTGCTAAGGGGCAGGTTGGGAAGGTTCCCATCTAACACTTTTACTGGGGCTACCCCAGAATCAGAGTGTGAACCATCAGCTAATCTGTCACCTGATGTGCCACCTAAGGCCTTATCATTTTCAATGAGCATATTAACCAACAATCCTCTAGAGGGATTCTTCCCTACCCCTTAACCTCTATCAATGCAGAGACTCCTTGCACCTTTCCAGCTAAGGTGGTCATAAGCAGTGTTGGCCAGATCAAGAGTTTGGTCTGTACCAGACATGATAGAAAAAGGTTTAAGCGACAGAAAAAGAAAGAAAAAGTTTCAGAACTTTTTAAGGAACAGGAAAAAAACTTTTTCAACTTTTAAGAAACTTTTTGAAAGTTTAGAGGTACTTTTCAGCACTTAGCAATAGAGTAAGAGAAGAAAAGCAAAACTTTTTGGTTAGGTGTACATACACTGAACTTGTTTTGTACATTTTTCTCTTATGAAAAGTACAATATGACAAAGTGGTAAGTAGTTGCAAGTACTTATCCCACCGCTGCACAACCAATGTAGGAGGCTGGCCTGGCTTGTAGTGGGTACCAAGGGGTACTTACACTTTGTACCAGGTCCAGTTATCCCTTATTAGTGTAGAAGAGGTGTCTAGCAGCTTAGGCTGATAGAAAAGGGTAGCTTAGCAGAGCAGCTTAGGCTGAACTAGGAGACATGCAAAGCTCCCACTATACCACTAGTGTCATATGCACAATATCATAAGAAAACACAATACACAGATATACTAAAAATAAAGGTACTTTATTTTTATGACAAAATGCCAAAAGTATCTCAGTGAGTACCCTCAGTATGAGGATAGCAAATATACACAAGATATATGCACACAATACCAAAAATATGCAGTAATAGCAATAGAAAACAGTGCAAGCAATGTATAGTCACAATAGATTGCAATGGGAGCACATAGGTATAGGGGCAACACAAACCATATACTCCAAAAGTGGAATGCGAATAACGTATGGACCCCAGACCTATGTGAGCTTGTAGAGGGTCACTAGGACTGTAAGAAAACAGTGAGGGTTAGAAAAATAGCCCACCCCAAGACCCTGAAAAGTAGGTGTAAAGTGCACCTAAGTTCCCCAGAGAGCACAGAAGTCGTGATAGGGGAATTCTGCAAGGAAGACCAACACCAGCAATGCAACAACAATGGATTTCCAGACGAGAGAACCTGTGGAACAAGGGGGCCAAGTCCAAGAGTCACACTCAAGTCGTGAGTGGGCAGATGCCCAAGAAATGCCAGCTGAGGGTGCAAAGAAGCTGCCACTGGATGGTAGAAGCTGTGGATTCTGCAAGAACGAAGAGGACTAGGAAATTCCCCTTTGGAGGATGGATGTCCCACGTCGTGAAGAAGCTTGCAGAGGTGTTTCCGTGCAGAAAGACCGCAAACAAGGTTTGCTAGCTGCAAGGGTCACGGTTAGGGTTTTTGGATGCTGCTGTGGCCCAGGAGGGACCAGGATATGGCCAATTGCGTGAGGAGACAGAGGGGGCGCCTAGCAAGACAAGGAGCCCACTCAGAAGCAGGCAGCACCCGCAGAAGTGCCGGAAGCGGCACTACGAAGAGGAGTGAACCGGAGCTCACCCAAAGTCACAAAACAAGGTCCCACGATGCCGGAGGACAACTCAGGAGGTCGTGCACTGCAGGTTAGAGTGTCGGGGACCCAGGCTTGGCTGTGCACAAAGGAAATCCTGGAAGAGTGCACAGGAGCCGGAGCAGCTGCAAATCACGCGGTACCCAGCAATGCAGTCTGGCGTGGGGAGGCAAAGACTTACCTCCACCAAACTTGGACTGAAGAGTCACTGGACTGTGGGAGTCACTTGGACAGAGTTGCTGAGTTCCAGGGACCACGCTCGTTGTGCTGAGAGGGGACTCAGAGGACCGGTGATGCAGTCTTTTGGTGCCTGCGGTTGCAGGGGGAAGATTCCGTCGACCCACGGGAGATTTCTTCGGAAGAGAGGAGGCAGACTACCCCCACAGCATGCACCACCAGGAAAACAGTCGAGAAGGTGGCAGGATCAGCGATACAAGGTTGCAGTAGTCGTCTTTGCTACTTTGTTGCGGTTTTGCAGGCTTCCAGCGCGGTCAGCAGTCGATTCCTTGGCAGAAGGTGAAGAGAGAGATGCAGAGGAACTCTGATGAGCTCTTGCATTCGTTATCTAAAGAATTCCCCAAAGCAGAGACCCTAAATAGCCAGAAAAGGAGGTTTGGCTACTTAGGAAGGAGGATAGGCTAGCAACACAGGTAAGAGCCTATCAGAAGGAGTCTCTGACGTCACCTGCTGGCCCTGACCACTCAGAGCAGTCCAGGGTGCCAGCAGCACCTCTGTTTCCAAGATGGCAGAGGTCTGGAGCACACTGGAGGAGCTCTGGGCACCTCCCAGGGGAGGTGCAGGTCAGGGGAGTGGTCACTCCCCTTTCCTTTGTCCAGTTTCGCGCCAGAGCAGGGTTGGGGGATCCCTGAACCGGTGTAGACTGGCGTATGCAGAGATGGGCACCATCTGTGCCCATCAAAGCATTTCCAGAGGCTGGGGGAGGCTACTCCTCCCCAGCCCTGACACCTTTGTCCAAAGGGAGAGGGTGTAACACCCTCTCTCTGAGGAGGTCCTTTGTTCTGCCTTCCTGGGCCAAGCCTGGCTGGACCCCAGGAGGGCAGAAACCTGTCTGAGGGGTTGGCAGCAGCAGCAGCTGCAGTGAAACTCCGGGAAAGGCAGTTTGGCAGTACCCGGGTCTGTGCTAGAGACCCGGGGGATCATGGGATTGTCTCCCCAATGCCAGGATGGCATTGGGGTGACAATTCCATGATCTTAGACATGTTACATGGCCATGTTCGGAGTTACCATTGTGAAGCTATACATAGGTAGTGACCTATGTATAGTGCACGCGTGTAATGGTGTCCCCGCACTCACAAAGTCCGGGGAATTTGCCCTGAACAATGTGGGGGCAACTTGGCTAGTGCCAGGGTGCCCACACACTAAGTAACTTAGCACCCAACCTTTACCAGGTAAAGGTTAGACATATAGGTGACTCATAAGTTACTTAAGTGCAGTGGTAAATGGCTGTGAAATAACGTGGACATTATTTCACTCAGGCTGCAGTGGCAGGCCTGTGTAAGAATTGTCGGAGCTCCCTATGGGTGGCAAAAGAAATGCTGCAGCCCATAGGGATCTCCTGGAACCCCAATACCCTGGGTACCTCAGTACCATATACTAGGGAATTATAAGGGTGTTCCAGTATGCCAATATGAATTGGTGAAATTGGTCTCTAGCCTGTTAGTGACAATTTGTACAGAGAGAGCATAACCACTGAGGTTCTGGTTAGCAGAGCCTCAGTGAGACAGTTAGGCATCACACAGGGAACACATACATATAGGTCACAAACTTATGAGCACTGGGGTCCTGACTAGCAGGGTCCCAGTGACACATAACAAGCATACTGAAAACATAGGGTTTTCACTATGAGCACTGGGCCCTGGCTAGCAGGATCCCAGTGAGACAGTGAAAACACCTGACATATACTCACAAACAGGCCAAAAGTGGGGGTAACAAGGCTAGAAATAGGCTACTTTCTCACACTGCCCCCTAAGCCAATAGGCGCTAAGCGCAATAGGCACTAGTGTGCAAAATGTAAAAATCAAGCTCCAACGGCAAGAGGCCATTGGCGCTAGTCCCCCTCCTCCTGGACAGGCATCGCCCCCATCTGTAGCCGGGGCCGGCCATTGCGGCTTGCCCCTGTATTTCAGGAGTCAAAGGTGATACAGGCATCCAAAGATGCCACCACCAGCGGTTCCACCAGTGCCCCCGTGATGACCGTATAGCCAAATATTTGCCTAAAGCTCAACCATGTGCTACTAACTGGATAAAACCCGATTGGTCAGGGTGCACCCAGTCATGAACTACTTAATACAATCTTGTTGTCAGGACCTTGACAAGACTTTTAGTTGCAATATTTAAAAGGGAGATAGGTCTAGAGGAAGAAGAGGCCATGGGAGCTAAGCCAGTCTTGTAGAGAACAATAGTAGCACATCTCAAATGCTGTGAGAGGAACCTGTTGCCTTTAGTTGTCAAATACACATTTAGGAAAAGAGTAAACAGTGTATTGGCAAGACATTTATGCAGTTTAACCGTAAGGCCATTTGTCCTTGGGTTTTTCCCCGACCCCAAAGATTTGATTGCCTCCTCCATTTTTTCTACTGCTATGTTGGTCTCAGGAGTGTCCTAGACTGCCTCTGCAATACACAGAAGTGCAATGTCAGCCACGAGTTCCTGCACCTTCACCTCAAGTGCTCATAGTAAGAAGCATACAGGGCCCGGGAATACTCACCAATATTTCAGCGATATACTTGTTTCCCATTATTCTTTCTCCTGTCTCTTCCCAAACCTTGCTTGCACATAATCTTGTCATTTCGCTTTCCCAACCAAGTGTGTAGTTTGTATGCCCTACGGCCCATTCATAAAGCTTTTCCTGAGTCACTAGATATAGATTGGGCACCATGTTAGCAGCTAATGCCTAACATTCCTGCCTTCTAGAGTGCAACTGATGTTCCAACCTATCATATTCCCGCTGTGTAGGTTACCTCTCTAAATCTAATAGTTTTGCCTCTATTTCTTGGATCTCTTCTCATCGTTCTTTTTGGCTTGAAGCATTCAAAGAGATTACTTACCCCTTATCACTGTTTTTAGGCTTTCCAGAGGACAACCCCGGAGTCTACAGTGTCTATATTTTGTTGAAAGTATGTCTCTGTGGGTAGTTGTAACTCATCTACCTTTTCCTTCCTTCAAAGCAGTCTGGTATTTAAGTTTCATCTTCTGAAATCTCTAACCCTCTTACTATTCACTTCCCCAGGGAGTAGCAAATGTGATATTACCTGAGTCAGGATTTCTAACATTTGAAAACCTGTGTACATTCAATCCCTGTGTAATCAAATAGTCCAAGCTAGAATAGGAGTTGTGAACCAGAGTTAAAGGAGAAATGTGTCATCAATGGGTTATGTCTCCAAACACTCACCAGCCCAAATGCTTCAGTGAATCATTGAAGGTGAGAACCCTCATCACTCCCAACATAGTGATGTCAATCGGCTTTCTCATTCATTGTAAGGATAGAGTCCTCTCACATGATCAGCATGCCAACTGTTAATTGTAACAAGACTGCCCCCAGTTCATCCAATTCCTAACCTGACGGTGGGGTGGGAGACAGGAAAATAATAGTAAAAGAGTCACTCCACTCCATCTTCCAAGCATTACTGCATAACGGTCCTGTGGGTCACTCACTATTCATTCAACCTTTAGTGGGAGTGATTTTTTTATCAGTCTGAGGTGTATACAGCACGCACCATCAACTGGTAACTTCCTCTAGTTGAAATTCATCAATCCTAGCCTATAAGATGGATCTCCTAGAGGAGCACCACCTCCAGGCTGTCTCATTTACAATATTGTGTACCATTTCCCTTTATATCTTGATAACCAGGTCATTCACATTTCATGATCTTTCCAGCTTGTTGGGAACCATTATTGTTCACTGACATTCCATTACATATCATTGATGTATTCCTAGGCACCCCCTTGTGTATCACTGTCACATTGCTCAGCTGCATTAATGCCTCATTATGATTACACAACATATGTTAACACAATAATACCCCTGTTTCCACCCCTCCCCCACTGCCCCATCTCTCCATGCCACAGGATTAAAACTACCTACCACCCCAATTCTCTGGGAGCCTGTCACCCTGCACCACCTAAACAGCTCGCATCAACTTGTAATATTCAGAACAATTAATATATAGTTAACGTTAGGCATTTCCCCATCCTCACCAATTGTGACACCCTGTAAACTTTGATTGCTACTCCCCAAGAGATGAACAGATCCTTTCGATAGGAAGAAAGTCCCTCCACCATAGCCAAAGCAATAGCTAGTCAAAGACTGCAAGCTAGAGTCAGTCTTCAACTTCTTTGTGGTTGATATCCTTAGTCTTTTCAATTGTTGTGTTCTCATCTGGGTCTCCCAGTCACTGATCAGACACAGTCATTGTTACCCTGTCTCCATCTGCAGCAACAACAATATGTTCTACCTGTCTAGTCTACCCACATTTGGCTGCCCGGCCAGGGTGCGATCGTTTGGCAGGTCTTGAACCTTCAAACCAGTCCCAGGCAACATCTGGCAATGCAAAGTTCCAGGATTTCCCTTTTATAAATATTCTGAGTTATCAGGGTATAGCATCATATATTGTATGTCTTTTTCTATGAGTCACATTTTTACTTCATCAAAAGAATGTTTCTACTTCTGGAGAGCCCACAAGTCATCCAGGTAGATTCTGATGAAAGTGTTCTTGCAATTTAGGTCTACTTTTCTCTGGTGGCCTGTAGCATAACATCTTGATCTCAGTGATTACAGATGTGCTCAATTATTGTTTGTGGTCGCTGTCCACGTTTCAGAAGGGCTACTGGTGCCCTGGCACCCGTTCCACCAAGAACAACTTAGAGATTTGTTTTGGCTTTTGATGATGAACTATCCAGTCCTCGACACAGTTTCTGTCACCCCATCCGTCAGATGTTATTCTGGTGAAATCTTCCCTCCACATCTTCCAAGGCTGGTCTGCATAGTGCTTTGTTACAAAATTTATTGTGGAGCACAAGGTTGATATCTCCTCCTTCAGTGCAGTGAGCTTTGACTCTGTCTCACTCTGTCACTGGTTTTCCTGAGAACCATGCAGAGAATCCCCACCTCAACAGACACAATATCAATCTAAGATCCAGGACTTGTCTTAGTTTGTTTCCCAGTCATAATCAAATCCTTAAGTGTACACAGGCCCCCTCTGAAACATACTCATTGTTGGGGTGAGGGAACTGTCCTTTTTTTGCTGACTCCTCCGACCTGCTCCTCTGGAATGCATAGTTGTCCATACTGTTGTGCTGCATCTTTTTAACTGTGCGGTCTCACCCCATGGTATTGTCTCCAGGTCTGCCCCATTACTTATTGGCCCTCAGCTAATGCCCCCTCCTAGCAAACCACCAGTCTCTCAGCAGACGAAAGAGTTGTAGGGAGCAAATACACTACCCTTTGTGACCACCAACTGGGTGGGGAGTTACTCCTAGCTGCCTGCCTCAGGAATTCACCTTTATTAGTCTCCTTGCAGCATGTTGATTTTGCCCCCAAGTGTTGGGTTCATTTGGGAAGCCCAGTAGAATATCTCTGATGGAGAGAGCAGGAGCACCATCCTAAACTTGAAACTTCCTCCCTGCAAAACACTCTAAATGGCATATTAGGGACACAGGGGGAGTGGGGCCACCCCAAGCGGGAACTAGTGGTAAACCAGATTTCTACTGCCACCCCAGTCTGGGTTTGTTTGCAGGCCGCACTAACTATCCACAGGCGTAGCCCCCATCAATCAGGGTACAACACACTGAATAGTCTGTAATTCGGCCACAAACAAACACAGCCAAGGATTGGCACCTTTCTGCCATATGAGGAAAATAGCAGTCTCCTCCTGGCTGACTGCAGGAAACTGGTGACACCTCCCTGTCACCACCGTCTTGTCGGGCACTCATCATTGAAAACAATCTAATCTTTCAAAGCATATGTGTACAAAGTCAGGCTATTGGTTGAGGGGGGGGTGAAACCGTACTCAAGCAGAACTAGTTTAAAGAAAATGATAGGACTTTTCCCCTTCAAGAAGTCACTCAAAACATGGCTTTTTAGTCTGTAAACAATTTATATTCTGTTCCTTGTTGCAGTTCTTTTTTTTATCCCATTTTTATAACCTTCTCTGGTCCTCAGTTTTGGCAGTGCCTAGACACCCTCAGACATTAGTGTGCTATGTCAAATTTATTTTTATTTTATTTCATTTTCAAAGACAGGCTGCATGCACTGAATGGCCAATACAGGAAAATGCCAACTTTCCTAAAAATAGCATTTTCAAAATTTTAATCCTAAATCCAGTTTTGACATAAAAGAGGATTTTTCGTTACAATTTCAAAGACACAAAACATGAACCTATTCCCATTCGAAAGTTATCCTTATTACATGTAATAAAGTAACTTCAATGTTATCCCATGGGAGAGGTAGGCCTTGCAATAGTGAATTTTTTTTTATAGATTTTCACTACCAGGGCATGTAAAACTTAAAAGTATGTGTCCTACTTTTTAAATGCATTGCACATTGCCATGTGGGCTGTTTGCGGCGTACCATAGGGGTGGCTCACATTTATTAAAAAGGAAAGTTTGGGACTTTTAAAAAGTTTATTTTGCCATGTCAAATTGACAGTTTAGAACAGCACATACAGGGTGCAAGGACATCCTATTTAAGTGGGTGGCACAAAAGTACTTGAGGCCTACTAGTAGCATTTAATTTACAGTCCCGGGGTACATGTGGTACCACTTTACTAGGGACTTTTAAGTAAGTTGAACATGACAATTCGGGACAAGAAAAAGCTACCATGTTTTCAAGGAAAGAGCACACACACTTTAACACTGGTTGGCAGTGGTAAAGTGCACAGAGTTGCAAGGTCAACAAAAACAAGATAAAAAAAAATTGGAAGATTAAGGCAAAACGTTTGGGGTAAGAACAGCCTAAGGCTGACAGGTCTAACAGTATGTCACCTCAATTGATTTCAATGAGATCACTCTCGAAAACCAGGAGCTGAAACATCTGAATCAGTGCACGCACCTGTGGACTAAGAGCAGGGCCGCCTTTAGGGCGGTGCAAGCGGTGCGGCTGCACCTGGTGCTGACCTGGTTTGGGGGGCGCTGACCTCAGGGGGGGCGCTGTGTTTAGCAATAACTTACGAAAATTCTGATTTAAAAAGCACCTGCTAAAAAGCTCCTTGTCCATCCAGCCTTCAGGAAACAATTAAAATGTTAAGATAACTGTTGTGATTAATGTTCCTGCTAGGTAGAGAGATGGGATTTTGTCTAGCGGCAGCTCTGACTCGCTTTAAAGTAGCGGAGATGGTTAATAGGCCTGCTGCAAAGAACAGAATTATATTTTATGTGGATTAGTAGTAAAGTAGTAAAGACAGCCTTTACAAGCGCTTTAAAACAAATGAATGTGTGTGAAATGGGGGCTATGGAGAGATGAGGGACGAATTTGCCAGGTGGTAATGGGTGAATCCGAGGAGGTAGACGTGGGGTGGGGAGTGCCAAAAAAGACTGTCGCACACGGCGCCACCAGCACTAAAGCCGGCCCTGAGTAAGAGGTTTGATCTGTGCCCTGTGGTTAAAGGTAAAATACTCATTCTTTTGTAGAAAAGTTCAGATTTATGAGCGATGTAAAAAGTATGTTATTTTTTAATTTTGCTCTTACTAAAGTATGTCGTGAATATTCGGCTCGTCTAAAATTGACAAAATTATTATGTTACTTTTGTATCACCTTTGTACTCCCGTTTTCACAGTGTAGAAGCGCTGTCAGTAACATTTGTTACCTTCGACCAAAGTTCTTAGTTCGCAGTTTGCCTGTCGTTGAGGTCCCAACAGATGTCAGCGGTGAGTGTTTAAACCATTGGTCCATTTTCTCCAAAACACTTATATAGACGAATTCGAAACACTTTCTGTTGTAAAGATAGACATAGCTGCCATCTGTCCCTTTTAAACCCGTCTTCCCCATGATACTGATGGGTGAATAGCCATCAGTCATCAGTCCTCTTCCGCTGCTCAGGTGACCCAGCACTTGTCCTTGCTCCTGCCGTCATCCATTTTTTTTTTCTCCTTAACCTATGCCTGTCATATCTTCTCGGCTTCGCATCAAGCCGGCTGTCAGATGAGAGGGATCCGCCTAATTTCCCCAGACATGTGCCTCCGCGCCCCTCCCCCGCCATCCTCCATCCCATCAAGCTAAAGACGCTTCCACCCCTTCAGCATCACAGACCCCGCCTTTTCACCTGGCGCAGCAGGATTGTCAAGCAACTGGGAGGGAAAACATTCCTTCAAATGATGCGTTCAATGACAGCATTTCCCAGGCCTTGCTGTACGAACTATCTATTCACGTTATGTTTATCTCCACCCATCACCCCAGCGTAAAATATGGGATTGTGCGGAATTGAGGGCACGTTTATTTTACATCCACATTTGCCAGTGAGGGCACGCTCGACCTACGTCGGATTCTCCAGTATGAGTAGAAAACGGAAGCAGGGATTGAGGAAAGCAGGAGAAGCAGGCAGAGAGGTGAAAATTAAGATTTAAAATAAGCGAACACAGACTTGCTGAGGTGCAGCAGACAGCAGCAAGCAGGGAAGTCCTGCTGTTCGCAGCACGTATCTGGGGGAACAAAGCCTTGCTGAGCAGCGGCACACTTCCTAGGGTGGCAAGGCCTGCTGAACAGTACCTCGGTACTTAATGGGGCCAAGCGCTGCTGAGCAGAAGCACAATATGTAGCGGAGCAAAGCCCTGCTGAGCAGCAGCACAGTACCTACGAAAGCAAAGCCTTGGTGGGCAGCCGCACAATACCAGGCAGGGCCAAGGTCTGCTGAGCAGCAGCACCACATGGACGTCATTTACGGGTCGCCAGGGGTCGCAGCCAGGGGCGGCTCCTCCATGAGGGCAGAGGAGCATCGCTCCCCCGCTAGCAGCGGCACCTGCAAAACCTTTACAAGGAAATTAGTGTTTATTATTGTTTCCTTGTAAAGGGGCGGGGCCACGGGGGTGATGAGTGTGAAGTGAGTGCATGCGTGTTTGGCCTGCCATCTCGGGCCGGCCAAACACACATGCACACAGGGCTCTCTCCAGCCCAGCAACCGAGTTAATGGGCTGGAGATAGCCTGCACAGGCTCCTAGTCTGCCTGGGAGCACCCTGGCTGACCGCTCCCAGCCAATCCTGACACTGCTCCGAGTAGTGTCAGGATTGGCCGCAGGGCAGGCTGGGAGCTTGTGCCTGCCTGCAGCCAGCAGAGGAGCGGGGTGCCGCGCGGAGCGGCTTTCAGGTAAGTGCGTTTTTTATTTTATTTTATTTGATTAATATTTTCTCTCCCCCCGCCACCCCCTGCTACCCCACCTGTGCGCTGTCCCGCCCCCTTTAACACCTGCAAGCCTCGACTGGACGCAGCTGCGACCCCTGGCATGTTCCTTGCGAGCCTTGGCACTGTCTCTGCGACCCCTGGCTTCAGAGTTGGCAAAATCAGTGTCAGGAGCACATTGCAGTGCGTCCTTACTGACGTCGGTTGAGGCTTCTTTCTCGTTGTTTTCTCTCATTTTTCTGATCACACTACTATTAAATAATGTTTAATTAGTATCTATAAGTGTAATAAAAATGCAGTTAGCTGGACTATGGCCTTCCCTGGTAGTTGAGGGAGTGCCATAGTCCAGCCCAAAGTGCTTTTAAATTCATGTTGTGTGTGCTTGAGTGTGAATGTGTGTGTGTGTGAGAGACAGTGGGTGTAAGTGTGAATGTGTAAGTATGTGTGTGTGAATGAAATTGAAGGTCAAAGAGCATGTGATGTCACTTCTGCTACCCCTGACATTTTAGTGAACTGACGTTCATGCAGCACAGTGCCTACAGGGGCAAACCCATGCAGAACAGCACCTCAGTACCTACGGCAACAAAGCCCTGCTGATCAGCAGCACAGGAAAGAAAAGTCTTGGTGAGCAGCCGCACAATACCAAGCGGGGCCAAGGGCCTAGCGTGGCCACGCTGCTGAGCAGCAGCACACGACCCAGTGGGGCAAAGCCGTGCTGAGCAGGACCTCATTATCTAGCAGGGTGAAGCAGACCTGGACAAGGCACCACATTTATTTACAGAGCTGAGCCATGGGTGTCTCTTGCGTATACGGGGCCATCATAAGGTAAGCGTCATGTACATATATGGTGAAACTTGCTCAGTACCCCATTGACATCAATTAATAGCAACAAAAAAAAAGACAACCCTGCAGGGACTGTTGCCCCCTAAGGGGTCTGCAGCAAGACACATGCATATTGCATCTGATCTCTGCTGTAGACACACACAGCACAAAAGCACCTTTATGGATTTTTCTCAGCTGCCATGAAGTTAGGATTTTTCTTTTTAAAAAAAACACACCGGGAGGGAAAAGAGAAGTGCATGGACTTTTGGTTAGGCTGTTTTTGCTCTTCAGTTCTCACGGGATAAGGGCCAGGCAGGCAAGCAGCCTGAACCAGGCTTGAATCTTGCTTGGGTTGCCCATCTGAGCAGTAGCAGACAGCATAAAGCATCATATATGATGGCTATAGTGTGACAATTCTATACACAGGACAGCGATAAGAGCAAGTGGGGTGTTCATGGGTGCATAGGAAGATGGCTGGTAAGTCCAAAAGTGAAGTTGCGCTACCACTGTATGAATCACTAATGGGACTACGCATTGAGGTTTGTGTGTAGGCCCAGAGGTGACTCTTCTCCAAAGCTATAAAGATACAGAAGATCTAGTGGAAAAGTGTTCAATCTGCATCAGAAATATTAGTAAAAGAAATGCAAGAATGTATAAATCCCCTTTTTATTTGCTGCAATAGTATGTCAACAAATGCATGCCCTCGAAATGTACTCATAGTTTCTTTCTTAGCATACTTCATGAGCAGGCGCGGCTCCTCCACTTAGTGCATATCAAAAATACCTAATGTAGCTCAAAAACAAGTAAATATTTTCTTTCTACATTCTTTCATCATCAAACTGCATGTTGTCTCAAGTGAATTCTCTACATCCCTTATATCCAGCATGAAATAAACTAACCTTTAATTAAACCTTCTGATTGTCACTGCTCTTTTGTTTTTTTTTCCTCTTTTTCAAATTTTCGTCTCCTTCCCTCCCATCCTCAGCATGCTTCTTCTCTCTGAACACAACCTGCTCTGACACATGCATGTTTGCATTATTCTCTATTATTATATTTCTGTAAGTGCCTATAACTCATTTACAAGATCACACTCTCCTGTTCTTCCTCTAAATTTCATATCTACTCTCCTCTGACTTCTGCATTAAACCCAACCAACCATGAGCATGAGGTCACATACTCCACACTAATGATCACAAACACCCCGATTAATTTACTAAATCATAAATAAACTTGAAAGACTGAATTGAATGGTTTGCTTGACTGCACAAGACTAATCCGAATAAATAACTAACAGTAACCAACCACTAACAATGGACTAACCACTAAACTTGGGTTCTCTGCAGTGTGCTGCATTGCGTAAAGCATTTCAGCATCTCATTAGAGGTAGTAAGCGCTATATAAATGTAGTTACAATTACAATAAATATGTGTAATTTGGAAAAGAGAAGTTAAAAAATATCCTGAGAATTAATTCAGCACTGTAAATTACAGGAAATATTTCACAATTAGATCTATTTTTTTGTGAAATGCAATGTTAGACTTGACATCTTTGGCGTAATTTTCCCCCAAACTTTTGCCTTCCTTCCTCCTGTTTTGCTTAATTTGTTTTTGTTGGTCTTTGGACTCTGCATCGTTGGACTCTACACACTTTACCGCTGCAAACCAATTGTAATGTGATTGTGCTCCCTCCCTAATTATAGTGACATTGGCTTACTCCCAATTGTCATATTTAATATACTTCTAAGCCCCTAATAAAGTGGTACTATAGGCACCCAGGACCTGTACATTAAATGCTACTAGTGCGCCTTGCGCACTTATTGAGCCACCTACTTAAGTAGCTTTTTTAAACATGTCTCCGGCCTGTCAGTGTAGCGTGTGTGCAGTGTTAAACTGCCACTTTGGCAAAATAACCCTTTTAAAAGGCCTCCTTTATAGTATCTATAAGTCACCCCAAGGCTAGGCCCTACATAGTCCCAACCGAAGGATGCAGAGGATTTAAAAAGTTGGACATGTACTTTTACATTTTACATGTCCTGGTAATTAAACATTCTTAAATTTGTTTTTCGCTACTTCTTCCATAGGATAACTTTGGGTTACCTTATTACATTTAATAAGTGATAACTTTTATGTGGGAACAAGTAGAAATGTCATGTTTTGCCTCTAATGAATTGTAATTTAAACCCCTCTGTAATGGTAAAGTTGGATTCCCACAGACCACTGTCTACTCCTAAAATATGAAAAGAAAATGTTTCAGTTTTCTTTTTGTAATGGAGCGAGTTATCCTTTGAGGAAAGCGGACTGCATTACAATGAAAAAAATGCTTTATTTAAAAAGCAATCACAGACATGGTGGTCTGCTGACCCTAGCAGGCCACCATCCCTGTGATTGTAGCCATTGACAGCGGGTCGCAAATTGTGACCTGCCTCATGAATATTTATGAGGCAGGTCCATTTGCAACCCACTGCGAATCACTAACAGTGTTAAACACACTGTTGTACATTGCATTTTGCGATTTCCTAATAGGGAATCACTAAAATTTACTATAAGGAAGTCACAAGCCCACGATTTCGTACATCTGGCCCTTAGTCCTGTGCCCGACCTGAGCTCCCCTCAACATGACCAGATACCATCAGTTGGTGCTTCATGCATCTTGATGCTACTTTTATCTAAACCTTTACAATTCAATCTCTACAGTTCTACTGATTGGATTTTTGTTGTTTTCATCTCAAACTATTTATTTAAGAAATTGACACAACGAGGGTCCCCTAATTGTTACCTAGAAAATACTTTTAAGTCAAAAATTATCATAAAAAATTAGTTAATAAAATACATAAGTCCATGTTGCACACAATGTTCCTCGATCCAGAAGTCAACCACTTATTGATAGATGAGTTCCAAGTTTATTCCAAATCTGATTAACATTTGACAGTCTGAAGTCCACAAGATGTTATCCTTCCAGTCTCTGATTGAAATTCACAAGTGAACAGTCCACAAGATAAATTAATCCAGCCAACACGTGTTTCGTCTTGGGAAGTTTTTTAACTCCCTTACGACTTCTTCAGGGCTTGCTGAATAATCAATATTCAAGAAATACTCAATGAAATAGGTTACTTCAATCCAAATACACTTGCAACACTTGTGATGTGACAACGTAAGATCCAATCCACCCGTTCGTCAACTACTTTCAAAAAATGATAAGCTGCGTCTACCGGTACGGACGCATAGCGAGTACCCTGAGCGCCACATTTCCTCAATTTACACCCTACTTTAACTATTTATTTAAGCATAATCTATTTTTCTAAATTGGTTTAGTATTTTTCTTGTGTTGTGTTTTCACTTTATTACTGTTTGTGTACTGCATAAATACTTTACACATTTTCTCCAAGTTAAGCCTGACGGCTTCTGTGCCAAGCTACCAGAGGATTAAGCACGGGTCATTTTAGCAACTTTTGTAGTTCACCTGACAAGGATCCTTTGGTCTTGAGTCACTGGTTTTTTGATTTTGTGGATATGTAGGCATACTTTGACGTTTCATTTTTCATAGTCCTGTGAGTAGTTTGGGGTATTGTTTTTCATCCAGCTGACATAGGATGGCACATAAATTGAGATGCTCAGCAGTTGGTAGGTTTAGTGGAATATCAGCAGGTGTTCTTCCATCCATGACATGGATGAGGGATTGTACAGAATGGTCTTTGTAGGTGAGTTTTACCTTGAATTTCTCTAGGCATTTCAGGAGTTTGATGGCTATCCATGTGTAAACTTTCACATTCGCCTTTTCTAGTCTGGGTTTTGGTTTCATCCACTCCTACTCAGCTGCTCTAGTGTAATTAAGAGGTGACCCTGTCTGTGATCAATGGGGTTGTATGGTTTCGTATTTGGAGAGTATTTCTTGTTCGATGTTGTCATGAGTAGGCTTTTGCCACTTTCACGCCGAGTATGATGATGATGTGCTATACGGTTCCTGTTGTAACGCCATCCAATATGACTCTGTGGAGGACTGTCTTGGACTGCAGCTTTTGTCACACACCACTCTTGCATGGTGTCATGTTTTGTGTTCTCTTAATGATCTTGATTCTCCCTTTTATGTGCGCTTGCATGCTTGCTCATGGTGGTTTTCTATTCCTTTTACTTTTTATGACAGGCTTGGTGTGTTGCAGGACATTTTTCTTCATGGAGGTATTTTAAGCCACTGCTGTAGCATTATGTTTTTTGTATTTTGCCTCGTGCCTGCTATCAGTTGCAGAATGCTCCCCTGATCGAGATCTCTTTTGCTGAGGGCTTAAGGCTTTCCTTTTCATCTGGTCTTATAGTCAGAATATGTGTTCCCTTTTTTCAGTTTTTCCTACTTTGATTTTCTTTGGCTGATCAATCAGTTGTGTCATCCGTTCAATTTAATCCAAGGTGGAGCTTTTCCTGAGTAGGCTTCTGCAGAGTGACTCTGACTGGCACCTTTCTATGATTCTTAGGCATATCACTGCTTTGTCCAAGAATTGGTTGAATTTGCAACACACTGCCAGGCTGCACAGTTGGGTTATGAAGTCATTCATCAATTCTTCCTTTTCCTGTGTGCTTCTTCAGTAGGAAGGTTGCATATAGTGCCTCATGCATTGGTTTATATCTGTTGATAGTGCCATTTGATGATTCATCTGACATCTTTACCAGCTATTTTTGTTAAGGTCAGTGGAATTCGTTTTTCGGCTTTTTCTCCCAACACTCTATAAAGTTATCAAATTCATCTAGCCACTTGGTCGATTTGGGGCCAATGCAGTTGCGTAGAATTATGATAAACTGGTCTTGTGGCTTGAGGAATAATGAGGATCTATTGTATGGTTTCTGTTCAAGGTCATTGTTGAGTTTGCTTCTCAGGGTCATATTAGTTCTTCTTTTCTCTCTGCCCTTTTAAAAAAAATGTCTTACTGGTTTAATGTCACAAGTTTCTGTTGTGCGCTTCCCTTCATTGGCTTTCTTTCATGTGTGCTGCAGGCTGCCTTATTCTAGGATGGCCACTGCTCTTGCTCTGCAACAGTACTTTCTTGTGTTTGGGTGCTGCCTGGTCCTCAGATGGCCACTACTCTTGTTCTACACCAGCCCTCCTTCTGTGTCTGGGTGCTGCCTTACTCTAAAATGGCCCCGATTCTTCAGTCCCTTCCTTCACTTGCCTTGTCCTTGTAGTATATAGGTGTTAGTTTATTCATATTTCAGCCTTCTGTATTTTGCATTTAAATCAATAATTCATGTGTAGCATATATTGCACTTGGTATGTTCTGCTCCCCACTCCTGCACCAGCTCTTGGGGAATCTAGAATGCTGGAATGTTGTGGGCGAGTTGGAGCTGGAGGAGCTACCTGCAGGTGTGGCTGGAGTTTCTGTGTCCCTCTACTTGATAAATAAAGGAATATCTTCATCTCACTCCTTGAAGCATTTCTCCTGTCATCTTTAAGGATTCTACCACAGTCCTCTCTATATACCAGTGTTTAAAATGGCCACTACTCTGGTGTCAGTAGGCTCCTGGCATTTCCTCAGAGGTGAGGTGGGGGTTCCGTCTGCTGCTTTTGTTTCTTGAGGATCAGGTACAGTACCCTCCCCAGGACCTATGCCTCTGTAAAGATGTTGCATGTGGCACTAGTTACTCTTGGGCTTCTCTCTGCTGACCAAGCATCGAACCCAGAGATTCCTTCATTGCCATATGCTGTGTCGTAGTTTAGTGATGGATGCAAGAGCAATGTCTTTATTATCCTTCTGCATAGAGTGTCCATGTGTGCCCCCTTGTGATCTCGCACAGCCAGCATCTTCCAGCTGTCTCAGTTACATGCACTAGAAGACGTAAAAGCCCTCTAAGACAATGCTGATTGGAGGATCATCTCTTTCAGTAGCTCAAGATACCAGATTCTCTGTGCCCAGTTCAGAGCCACAAGGAGGACTTGGGCCCAGTCGTTCCTGATCAACATGAGAACTCTGAGCAGGAATGTTATGGGCGGAAAGTTGTGCAGGAAGCCTGAGCTCTACTCAAGACGAAAAGCCTCTTTGAGCGAGAACTGCCTTGGAAACTCCAGCACACAAAACTGCTGACATTGAGCATTCTTGGCAGAGGCAAATAGATCTAACCAAAAGCTCTCCCCACTGCTGAAAGAGGCCTTGCGCCACCTCCAGGTGGAGACGCCACTCATGATCCACACTGCATTAATGGACGAGTTTGTCTGCTGTGGCGTTCA
Source organism: Pleurodeles waltl (assembly GCF_031143425.1). NCBI lineage: Eukaryota > Metazoa > Chordata > Amphibia > Caudata > Salamandridae > Pleurodeles > Pleurodeles waltl. The sequence goes on from NC_090443.1 coordinate 907,161,639, forward strand.
GGGCACCTTCAAGATGTTGTACCACCAGGGATATGCCCTTCTGTTGCAGCCACAGCCAGAGACGCAAAGGCTCTTGACAGAGGGTCCACAACCCCACCACGCTCTGTTTGTTCCAGTACAACATGGCGGTGATGTTATCCGTGAACACCTCCACTAGCCTTCCCTTCATGGAGAGTAGAAAGGCTTTCAGTGCCAGTCGGATGGCAAGTAGCTTCAGGATGTTTATGTGGAGTCCGGATTCTGCTAGAGACCAGAATCTCTGAGCTCCACCTCTCTGAGGTGGCCACCCCATCCAAAGAGTGATGCATCTATCACTACGGTGAGATCTGGTTATCTGGTTGGGGAAGGGAGAGGGGTCTGCTTCCGACCCAATCGCGGTTCGTTAGCCACCACTACCGGTCCATTGTAGTTCCCTCTGAGATCTGGACCATGTCAGAGAGATTCCCATGTTCCCAGAGGACATCAGTGAGGGCTTTGTTGAAAGGGAGCAGGGTCAGAGGAGGAAACTCCCTGTAGCAGCACCTCCATCAAGATATTGATCCTTACTACCACTGAGGGCAACTCAAGGTCTAGGACCGCAGCTGCCCTCTTCACCACCATAGCGCAGGTAGATCCCTCCTCTGTAGCCACAGTAAGGGGAGAAAGCATGGTGGTATCTTGAGATGTGTCAAGTCCACTGGCATCACCGAGTTCCTCACACCCTTTTATATCCTGTTCATCTGACGGGCATTATAAAGAATCCAGAGACCCCTCCCATTTTCACCAGAGGCCTAGCCATTCAGAATAAGGCTAAGGCACCAACCTAGGACATAAGAGTCCTGTTGGCACTGGACCCGGCATCAGTCAACGCAGCTCTGGCTCCATGTTGTATTTGGGGATCACAATGGGGCTGGCACCACCGGAGGGCACCAGCAGCACAAGAGCATTGGCATTGGCACCAGTTCCTCAGAATGTTGTAGTGGCATGACCCGCACCCGTCCGGATCCATCATCGGATCCATGAGGGAGGCATCAGAGCCCGGGTCGGAGCTGCCAGTGCGGAACCAGATGAGGCCATCTCCAGCCCCGCCTGACCTGAATGCACCACTCAAGAATGAGGCGCATGGGCAAGTTAAATTCTTTAACTTGAGTGGGGTTGTTCCGGCTCCCGGAAAGGTGTGGAGGCTTGAGTCGGCCCTGATGTAGGCTCCAAAGTGGTTCCATAAGTCTTTAGGATGGGATGCTGGGTGCCACTCCTGAGCATATATTTCAGCCTGATCTGTACAGTAAATCATATCCTGAAACTAGTAATCATGTTTGGGGACCACTTTTTATATCCAGTGTATGGCCGCTGCGTGCCCTTGGGACCGTCCAAGGGAGAAGGGGGCACAGCACAACCCATCATGTCACTCGGTAGACGAACACCCTAGACCAGTACTTGGATATCTTGGGGTAGCTCCAGGCAATATGTAAAAAACCCACACTAAAAGATCTTCACTTTTTACAGGGCAACGTCAGTGAATTTGGCCAGTCATTCGGGGTTGATGTAGAGACCGTGTAGGAATTTAAAGTGTATAAGTTTATGATGGTATATGAGTGGGGCGTCAAGACCATGTGCACAGAAGTCCAACATTTGTCAGGGATCGGGGTGCCCAGGTCCTTTTCCCACTCCAACTTTCTGGAATAGGATGGGGCCACGGCATGGGAAATGATTTTCCTGGATGACAATGAAATGGATTTGCTCACGTACCCACATTGTATATAATGTGTACGTTTTTTTAATTCAGGTGTTGGACTGGGGAAGTCTGAGTAAACATCCTGGCCATGGAGCCTAGGTGACACAGCAAAGTGACCATGGATTCGGATCCTGCTTAATCCTGAATCTCTCTCAGACTAATGAATTGCCCACCAAGGAAGAATCACCCATAATGTCAATGTCTCCCTGCACCAAGGTCAGTATTATTAGTTTTTCTAAAGTGGGGGGAAGCAGGAGGTTGTGCTGAGCCGGCAGGAGCAGAGAACATGGCATCAGTTGGTTCATACATATCATACCGACCATTTGTGTATCGTCCATATGTACAAAGGGTTGCTTACAAATTACGCTGAGTGGGGGCCTGGGGCGCGCAATAGTGCGCTCAATCTGAGCGCGTGTCGGTACTTCAGTGCCCTTGGAGCCAATATTTGATATAGTGTGCCTGCTTCCTAGATAACAGACCTGCAAATCTAAAACCACCTCTGGCTCTCAGAGGCTGAGTTAGCATGCCCACCGGAGACACAGTTGTTTAAGTCTCCAGAAAAAGCAGCTGAGCCTTTGTCATAATTGTTTACAAAAGACGTCCTTAGGATACCAAGGATCTTAGTGAAGACATATAGAAATTTGGGGAGTGCCACCATCTTAATAATCAAAATGCAGCCTAATTGCGATAATGGCAGGTTGATCCAACATTTGATACAAGTTTTAAGTGCTTTGAGTGCTACACTGAAATTATGGCGGAGAAGTTCTATGACATTAGGTATTTCACTCCATCGGTGCTCCATGCCAAGGGAAATTCCAGTGACCTAGATGGGTCATAGCACCCATCAAGGGGGACTTTTGACTTATTTCAGTTAATGTGGAGCCAAGACTGACCACCAAACTGAATAACCTCCCTAACCAGCGGAGCAAGGCTGTTACCCAGCCTTTGAATATACAGTACTATGCATAAGGATTTTATCAGTGGCCGGTCCCCTATACATATGCCACATGCAGAGTGGAAGTCTTAGAGGAAACATGCGAGGGGCTTGATCGGCAGAGCTAAAATTAGGGAGCCAGGAGACAGCCCTGAAGCGTAGCTCTGGCCACAGTGATGATCTGTGAACATTGGCCGTTGACAATAGTCTAAGTACTACAAAAAGTGGGTGTGTAGTCCCATACGTCGAAGCACCTTTTTTTAAACAATTTGATATATGAAACTAGTTGTTTCTTTGGCTGGTAGAAGCAGTATTGACTCCTAAATCAGTGCACATGATATGGACCCATTTACCTTGTCCAAATAACTTATAGAAAAGCTGCATTGGAAACATCACTGCAACAGATGTTTATGTGACTAGAATACATATAATTAACCTTAATAGGGCTGGGAATATGGCTGTTACCCTGGCCATTTGGCATTATGGTGGTCATTACAACCCTGGCGGACGGTGTTAAAGCGGCGGTAAGACCGCCAACAGGCAGGCAGAAAAAGATTTGCAATTACGACTATGGCGGAAACCGCCAACAAAGACAGACACTTTAACACTCCCACCGCCACGGCGGTACAAACAAACAGCGCGGCGGTCACCGCCAACAGACAGGCAGGAGACAATGTACCGCCCACACTATTATGACATGCCAATCCACCACCTTTTCTGGGGCGGATTCACCGCGGATAAAAACATGGCGGAAACAGGAATTTCGAAGGGAAAACGCTCACCTCATCACACTCCACGAGGAACGAGGACACCATGGAACCGGAACTCCAAATCCTACCTGCGATAGTCTTCCTGCTCCTGTACCAGGAGCACGAACGCCGGCGGCGAAGACCACGGTGAGTACTGCACCTACGACACAGGGGAGGGGGGAGGCAAAAAACAGGGACACGCAACACGAAACACCCCCACCCCCACCCTCACCCACTGCAACACACACACTAATACATATCTATACATTATAGTTACCCCCCCCAGCCCCCCCGGAAGAATGCAAAGACAAAAGGAAATGAGTGTAACCATTGTAATCTATTAAAATGCAGTACGCAAAAATATACATATTTACACTATTAACAAAATATACACCAAGAATAGTAGTCCAGGTATTGCACCATTTATAGTCTGTGGACCACTGGGCCCAAAATGCATGGGCGAGGCCCACACTCGATACCAGATCAAAACAGAGAGAACACTGCAGGGGCATCAGATAGAAAAACAACAGGCACCTCAGGGGGAAGGGAAGGGGGGGCACCTCAGCCGGATGAGTGCACGACGCCAGATCCACGAGGGGGCTCAATGCCCACTGTTCAATCCTGGGGAGTGCAAAGCCACAGTCTCTCAAGTCTGTACAGTGGGTAGGTTGCCCAATGCTGCATCCTGGGGAGTGCAAAGCCACAGTCTCTCAAGTCTCTACAGTCGGTGGGTTGCCCACTGCTGCATCCTGGGGAGTGCAAAGCCACAGTCTCTCAAGTCTCTCCAGTGGGTGGGTTGCCCACTGCTGCATCCTGGGGAGTGCAAAGCCACAGTCTCTCAAGTCTCTCCAGTGGGTGGTTTGCCCACTGCATTATCCTGGGGAGTGCAAAGCCACAGTCTCACAAGTCTCTACAGTGGGTGGTTTGCCCACTGTTCAATCCTGGGGAGTGCAAAGCCCCAGTCTCTTAAGTGGATAACAGTCTCCACTGGTTTTGGAGGGGGACTGGTGCCCAGAGTGCTTCATCCTGTGAAGGACAGAGGTAGTGGATGCATGTCTCCACTGGTTCTGGAGGGGGACTGGTGCCCAGAGTGCTTCATCCTGTGAAGGACAGAGGTAGTGGAAGTGGATGCATGTCTCCACTGGTTCTGGAGGGGGACTGGTGCCCAGAGTGCTTCATCCTGTGAAGGACAGAGGTAGTGGATGCATGTCTCCACTGGTTCTGGAGGGGGACCGGTGCCCAGAGTGCATCACTCACCCCGTGACGGTCCCAGTTGCGTCAGTGCCCCTGCTGCTCATGGGCTAGCGGTGCTTGAGTTGGCAGTGCCCTGTTCAGCGGTGCTTGAGTTGGCGGTGCCCTGTTCAGCGGTGCTTGAGTTGGCGGTGCCCTGTTCAGCGGTGCTTGATTTGGCAGTGCCCTGTTCAGCGGTGCTTGATTTGGCGGTGCCCTGTTCAGCGGTGCTTGAGTTGGCGGTGCCCTGTTCAGCGGTTCTTGAGGCGGTGGTGCCCTGTTCAGTGGTGCTTGATTTGGCGGTGCCCTGTTCAGCGGTGTTTGAGTTGTCAGTCCTTCATGGCCCAGCGGGTCTTGTGCTGGCGGTCCTTCATTGCCCAGCAGGTCTTGTGATGGCGGTCCTTCATGGCCCAGGGGGTCTTGTGCTGGCGGTCCTTCATGGCCCAGCTGGGCTGGGGCTGGCAGTCCTTCATGGCCCAGCTGGGCTGGGGCTGGCGGGGCCCTCCTGGGCAGCTGGGCTGGGGCTGGCGGGGCCATCCTGGGCAGCTGGGCTGGGGCTGGCGGGGCCCTCCTGGGCAGCTGGGATGGGGCAAGCGGGGCCCTCCTGGGCAGCTGGGATGGGGCTGGCGGGGCCCTCCTGGGCAGCGGGGATAATGGTGGTCTTCTCCGCCGTGTTGCTCTTCCCAGACTTTCCGGGTTTCTTGTGGCCCTTCCCCACCTTGGGAGGTGTCACAGCTGAGTCCACACTCCCAAAGGGACTCCTGGGAGCGGCTTGGGTGGCTGGAGTCTTCCCACTCTCCCGCCGGGCACTGGCCAACTTCTGATGCTTCACAGGGGGGGGACTGGCTGTGCTGTGGCTCCGTGCCACACTGGCTGTCCTGGTGGCCGGTGCACTCCACATACCTGTGACTACAGGCACCACTGGTCCCGGAGATGTTGTGGCTGAGGTGCTACTTCGGGACCTATGAGATGGACGGGGTGGGGGAGGTGTGGGAAAAAGTTCAAGGCTGGACAGGAAATGTTTTTTGGACACACTGGGACGGGTAGCTGGAGGGGGTTTGGGAGTGGAGGAAGAGGTGGTGGTAGTAGGAGGTGTACGTTTGGTGACTTTGGGTGAAGGTGCATGCGCTGGAGGCTGCCGTGAGGTGGATGGCTGTTGGGTGGGTGTGTGCCTGCGTTTGTGTATCTTGGGAGGGGGCGTTACAGACACACTGGGAGAGGAAACAGGGGGCGTATGAATGGTAGTGGGGTGGTGACTGCACGTGAGCGGGGTGTGCTGGTGGGTGTGCTGGTGAGGGACGTAGTGGCTGCAGAGGTAGTGCATGCAGGTGTGTGTGTAGACGAGACAGGGAGGGAGGAGGGAGACGACGAGGAGGGGACACAGTGGAGGCAGTGGATGTTTGTGTGTCTGCATGTGTCTGATGCTTGCGTGAGTGCCTGTGGGATGTGTGGTGCTTATGTTTGCCTGAGCTTCCCTTGTGTGGTGAGGTGTGTGCAGGCTGGTCTGATGGTGTGCTTGGGATAGGCTGAGGTACAGGGGATAGGGTCTGGGTGGAGGAAGTTGGAGGTGGGAGGCTAGACACAGGGACAATGGCTGCCATCAGTGCTGAGGCCAGAGTTTGAAAGGCTCAGTGAAGGGCCGCCTGACCAGAATGAATGCCCTCCAGGAATGCATTAGTTTGTTGCAACTGCCTTTCTACACCCTGGATGGCATTCAAAATGGTAGACTGCCCAACAGTGAGGGACCTGAGGAGGTTAATGGCCTCCTCACTGAGGGCAGCAGGAGTGACTGGGGCAGGGCCTGAGGTGCCTGGGGCGAAGGTGATGCCCAACCTCCTGGGTGAGCGGGCACGGGGCGAAGGCTGAGGGGCTGCTGGAAGGGCGGTGCTAGTAGGGGGGTGGCAGCTGTACCTGTAGATGCAGGGGGCACAGATGTTTCCGCCACCATAAGGGAGCTCCCATCAGAGGACGAGTCCGCGTCGCTGGTGTCAGCTCCTATCCCCGCCGTGGAGCTCCCCTCGCCCTCCGTCCCACTGGTGAATTCAGAGTCCGTAGTGTGGCCCTCCATGGCCATGAGGGATGCAGCTCCCTCGTGCTCTGGTGCCACTGCTCCTCCGCCTGATGATGCTAATGCACACAAGAACAGGGAAACCACAAAAAAGGGGGGGGGGGACAGAATAAAGACATGTTGAGTGCATGGATTACCGCTACCGTTGGCGGACAAGACAGACACAGAAGCCCCCTGCACTACGCCGCGCTCTTGGGCTCTACAGTGCAATTCCTGGGAAATGGACTACAAGGCTATGGACGACACCTGCATCCATAGATGACACAGGGGCATGAATAGCTGTACTTGGCACTCTACAGAGGTGGGGTGGGGGGGCCACAGGGCCATGCCTTACAGAGGGGCCTAGCCTATGGAACTCGCCCTGGCTTAGTGCCCTCCTCCCCCACCCAGACAACTCCACTGCGCGCAACGTCAGCTGAATGAGAGTGTACTCACCCCCTTGTGGCTGCTGTGATGCCCTCAAGCGCCCATCCAACTCCGGGTAGGCCACCGCAAGGATCCTGCACATCAGGGGGGTCATGGTTCGACGGGCACCCCTCCCACGTTGGGAGGCCATCCCCAGCTGAGCCTCCGCCGCCTTCTTGCTCCAGCGGCAAATGTCCTCCCATCTTTTCCGGCAGTGGGTACTCCGTCTGTGGTAGACCCCCAAGGTCTGGACGTCCTTGGCGATGGCACGCCAAATATCTTTCTTCTGGTGGGCGCTGACCTACATGAAATGTACAGGGGAAGAAGGGAAGTCATTGCCAACTGCACCGTCAAAGTGAGTGGCCCCCATCCCTACTCTTGCCATGTGGCACATGCACCCATCGTCTTTCATGCACGCAGAACTCTGCCCCCTTCCTTCTTACATCCAACCCTCTCCACACAGGCATAGCCCGTACAACATGCTCCCTGTGTACTTACCTGTTTGTCTGGAGGACCGTAGGGTAGCGTGTACTGGGGGAGGACCCCATCAACGAGCTTCTCCAACTCCTCCGATGTGAACGCAGGGGCCCTTTCCCCAGACGCACGAGCCATTGTATCTTCCAGACCAAGGTCACAGCAGTACTTGCAGTGTTGGTCCTCTCCTGTCGAAGATCAGGTATGGAGTGATTGAACAGATAGAAAATGGCGGTCACGTCCACGGCGGTGCGTACCATCACCGCCGGCGTACATCGTCATTGGCTCCTGGGACGCATAGGGTCCAATGTTAACCAATGCAGCATTGCGCTGCGGTCTCCGACCGCCTACCGCGACGGTGTACAACGCCAGCGCAGTTACCTCACATCCTATTGTCCTACTGTAGAGGTCAGGCAGCCACCATTTCAGGGGCCCACATGGCCTAATTTCCAACTGCGTCACACATACCTAGGCCTAGTCTCAACACACATACAGGCCACCTATTGTGTATGATTGGTGTTCTGGTAAACTGTGGGTATGTACCTCTGAGTTGTTTGACTCTCTGGTCACTGTTGTCCTTCATAGGCACCGTCCGCTGGGACATGTGAGGAGATGGCGGAATCCTCCGGTAAACCGACAGCTGGTGGACCTGTCGACAATGGAGGAAAGACATTTGATAATCACCTACAGGTTTGACCGTGCCACAATCCAGGAACTGTGTACCCAGTTGGAGCCAGACCTGACGTCAGCAATCCGCCATCCCACAGGAATCCCCCCTCAAGTGCAGGTGCTATCAGTGCTCCATTTCCTTGCAAGTGGGTCTTTTCAAACAACAGTGGCCATGGCATCAGGGATATCCCAGCCTATGTTTTCCAACGTATTGTCCAGAGTGTTGTCTGCCCTGCTGAAACACATGCGGAGCTACATCGTTTTCCCTCAGGTGGAGGATTTGCCTACAGTGAAAGGCGACTTCTATGCCCTTGGACATATCCCCAACATCATGGTTGCCAATGATGGGACCCATGTGGCTTTGGTCCCTCCCCACAGGAGTGAACAGGTGTACAGAAACCGGAAGAGTTATCATTCCATGAATGTACAGATGGTATGTTTGGCAGACCAGTACATCTCCCATGTGAAAGCCATGTTCCCTGGCTCAGTGCATGACGCCTACATCCTGCGGAATAGCAGCATCCCTTATGTGATGGTCAACTCCAGAGGCACTGTGTGTGGCTATTAGGTGAGCCCCTGGAAGCAAGACAGTGGGAATGGTTGTCTGGGGTTATCCCTCCAGGTTAGTGTGTGTCTAACAGTTGTCCCTCGCCATTTGCAGGTGACTCTGGGTACCCCAACCTGTCATGGCTACTGACCCCAGTGAGAAATCCCAGGACCAGGGCAGAGGAACGCTACAATGAGGCCCATGAGCGAACTAGGAGGGTGATCGAGCGGACGTTCGGCTTCCTGAAGGACAGGTTCAGATGCCTGCATATGACAGGTGGATCCCTATTCTACTCACCAAAGAAGGTGTGCCAGATTATCGTGGCCTGCTGTATGCTTCACAACTTGGCTTTGCGATGACAGGTGCCTTTTCTGCAGGAGGATGGTCCAGATGGCGGTGTTGTGGCAGCTGTGGAGCCTGTGGACAGTGATGAGGATGAAGCAGAGGAAGAAGACATGCAGAACAGGGACTCAGTGATCCAGCAATATTTCCAGTGAAACACAGGTGAGAATACATTCCTGCCTACTACATGTACTTTTCAACTACTACCTCTCTACTTTCTGTCCTTTTCACCCAGTGTATGGTCACTGAGTTGTCACTTTCCCTTACGGTTTCACAGATGTGGGTCCCAACATGTGTCATCTGCTTAGATTCCTCATGGACTAGAGCTGTGTGACATAGGTATGTTGACATTACTATTTCAAGAACATTTTGTCACTGTAATTGCAAATACACTATTTCGAAATCACAGACAGACTCCAGATAATTTTGTGCTTTAGGTGTGTTTATTTAAATGCAAAATATTGGAGGGGGAAGTTAAATGGTGAGGGGTGATGGCGGAGGAGTGTCCATGGCAGAGTCCAGTCTATTAGTCTCACAGGTGCATTGCCCATATGGGCATAGGAAGTGGAGCTGGGGCAGTTTAATTATGGTCAGGGTTACAAAGTGGGACAGTGGGATGACAATCAGGGTGGTCTCATTTCTTGGCAGGGGTCTTGGCATCGTGCTCTGTCTTGTTCCTTGATCTCAGGGACCGTTTGCGGGTGGTTCTCCCTCTGCAGGGGGTGGGGTGCTGGTGGGTGGTCCTGTGGCGGGCGTCCTGTCCACTAGCACCGGCGGAGGTGGTGGGCAGTTCATCGTCCATGCTAGTGTCAGGGGCGCCTTGGAGTGCCACAGTGTCCCTCCTGGTGTTAAGTAGTTCCTTCAGCACCCCTACGATGGTGTCCAGGGCGGAGCTGATGGTTCTGAGTTCCTCCCTGAAGCCCATATACTGTTCCTCCTGCATGCACTGGGTCTCCTGAAACTTGGCCAGTACTGTTGCCATTGTCTCCTGGGAGTGGTGGTATGCTCCCATGATGGAGGAGAGGGCCTTATGGAGAGTGGGTTCCCTTGGCCTGTCCGCCCCCTGTCGCACGGCAGCCCTCCCAGTTCCCTGTGTTCCTGGGCCTCCGTCCCCTGGACCGTGTGCCCACTGCCACTGCCGCCAGGTCCCTGTTGTTGTTGGGGTGGTGGGTTATCCTGGGTTCTCTGTAGTGGTGGAAACACAGCTGATTGACGTGTCCTGGGGACGGAGGGATGGGCCCGCTGGGTGGGTGCTGTGCTGGTGTTTCCAGAGAGGGGAAGGTCTGTGGTGGCCTGTGCCTGTGTGAGGGGAACCGACTGTCCAGAGATCCCTGATGTTCCGGGCTGGTCATCTACATCCAGTTGGACAGAGCTGCTGTCATCACTGTGGGCCTCTTCTGTGGGTGGAGTGGACATGTCTGGACCCTCCTGTCTGGTGACGTTGGGTAGTGGTCCTGCAGGGTTGGAAAGGCATGATTATTGCATCTGTGTGTGGCATGGTGTGCAATGCGTGGGTGACCGTGTACCCCAGTGCTAGCATTCCTGTGTGGGAGCTTGTGTGATGATGGTTTAGGGGGTTGTATGGGTATGTGCAGTGGGCATGCTTTAGTGATGGGTGTCCATGCTTTGTTGTTGCATGCAGGGCTTGGTGTTGGGATGTGTGGTTTGTGATATTGGTACATTTGTGAGGAGTTGGAGAGATAGGGGTGAGGGCGAGGGTGGGGGTATGTGATTGCATGCAGGTAGGGTGGGGGATGTAATAGTAAAGCTTTGACTTACCAGAGTCCATTCCTCCACCTACTCCTGCGAGGCCCTCAGGATGCAGAATCGCCAAGACCTGCTCCTCCCATGTTGTTAGTTGTGGGGGAGGAGGTGGGAGTCCGCTGAACCGCCAGGTGGTGTCTTGAAACCACGGAACGCACCTTCCCCCGTAGGTCGTTCCACCTATTCCTGATGTTCTCCCGATTTCTTGGGTGCTGTCCCACTGCGTTGACCCTATCCACTATTCTTCGCCATAGCTCCATCTTCCTTGCAATTGAGGTGTGCTGAACCTGTGATCCAAATAGCTGTGGCTCTACCCGGACGATTTCCTCCACCATGACCTTGAGCTCCTCCTCCAAGAACCTGGTGTGTCTTTGCAGTGCCATGGGGTGGTGTGGGTGATGTGTGGGGTGGTGTGTATGGTGATAAGTGTGGTGATATGTAGTGGTGTGTTATGTGAGGTGCGTGGAAGTTGTGTGGGTGATGGTGTTATGTGCCTGTGGATGCTGTTGTACTTGCTGGTGGTGTCTCTCTCTGTGCTTCGTTCTCAATTTTTGGTAGTAGGGGTTTGTGTGTGATGTGGGTGTGTGTTTTATATAGTATTGGGTGTGTGGGAGTGGTGTGTGTATGCGTATCAGGTGTGTGTATTTTGAATTGTCCAATGTGGCAGTGTTTTGTAAGAGTGTGTGCATTTTGAGCGCGGCGGTGTGTACCGCCAATGGAATACCGCGGTTGAAAGACCGCCACGTGGATTAGTGTGTTGTGATAGTGTGGGCGTATTTCTGTTGGCGTGACGGTGGAGGTTTTATTTTCGCCAGTTTATCACTGACCTTTGGTGTGGCGGACTAGTGTGGGTGTCTGAATTTTGGCGGGTTCCGAGATGTGGGTCATAATAGCTGTGGCGGAATTCCGCAGCCGCGGCGGTGTGTTGGCGGTCTTCTGCACGGCGGTAAGCGGCTTTTACCGCCAATGTTGTAATGACCGCCTAAGACTTTGTTGGAAAGTTCATCTTTTTATCTACCCCTGCACATTTTTCCATTTGATGTATGCCCTGGGTCTTCTGTACCTGTGATCAAGGGTGCACTGCTGACAAACAAGAGGGAGGGGCAGATCACTAGATAATAGCGTGTGCTCTGTTATAATACAAGAGGGAGCGGCTGCTGGCTGTGGCTAACAGAGTGTGCTCTCCTAAAACACCAGACGGGGGCGCTGCCTTCTGATAACAGTGTGCCCCCCTACTGCACAAGAGAGGAAACTGTTGCCCGAACAGAACCTGCTTCCCTACATCACAAGGGCTGGGGCGAGGCGTACTTTCTGTGGCCAACAAAGCATCTGTCATTGTTCCTTGTCCATTTGAATGACAAAACGGCCGCTTAAGTAAAAAGAAAGTGAATTAGACATTTGCTCATTGAAGTGATAGACATTGTGCAAATGACGGGGAATTCATTATAGACGCTTTCAGTTGTGACAGACACAACAGCCGCTATCTGTTACCTCCTTGGGCCAAAGGGGAAGGGATGGCAGGCCATTGAGTTCTCTGCTTTGCCAAAAATGTTGTGACATTTTGCAGTGTTTTTCTTAAATATCAAATAAAGGACGCTCACCCCTGAGTTTATAACATTAATATTAATCGCCATTTATCTGCCAGAAAAACATTTATCTGTTGACATTTGCACAGAGATTAAAGATTAATTGGCTAAAAAAGTTGGAATAACAAAATGCTTGGCGGGTCATAAAAAAAGCGACTGGGACACTGTCATCCCATAAAAGTCAAATATTCAAATTGCACTTGGAAAGAAAATGTATCGTCGCTGTCATTCACAATGCGAGGCTTAATATTGTCAACACAGAGTGACAATAAATCACATCAAATAGACCGCGCTCTCACTAAATGGAGGAGTTTAAGTATTCAGTGCGTTGGTTAATGATTGCAAGGAGCTGTCACTGTCATTCTAGTCTGGAAAATGGCGCGGTCCTGGAATAAATAAAACATGAACAGACACTGTGCACATGGTCGGGAAGGAGAGACCTCTAGCCAACCAGGCAACCCACCCTTCAAAGTAAGCCAGGCACAGTATCCAAATACATAAGCGGCCTGGCGCGACAACGCTTAGACAAAACCTGGCCCCGCATCTTCCATAGGTACTTGTGACGAAATGCAGAACAGATTTTTGCCCCAAAAGACGGTGTGAGATCCTGAAAATACATACAAAATGGGCGTAACGGGGTGGGATCTGTGCCAATACCCTCGGAATAACACACAAAGTCGGATGCACTAAAAGTCACACAAAGTAGCGTGACCTGGCCTTATGTGGCATACTAGTGGCCAATGAAAACTGTCACAATGGGCAAAAAATGTAAATTTACTGTTGAAATGAAATACCATTAGATACCAATAACCATTATTTAAGGTCACAGGAAATGAAGTGGTATATTTTCCGGAGAAGTTAATTAAATGCCCAATTTGAAAACAATGAAACTTGTAGACCCATGTTGTGCGCCACACGCCTTAATTTGGATCCACAAACACCTACATGTAAATTTCGAATGCAGTACCATTCATTTCCGACCAGTTTCACACGCTATAGTAGTAAGGGACACATTTAGAGTTGTCCGCTGACCCAGCGAATGTTTGTTCTGCCTCTTCCTGTTAATGTAGGAAACATTTGAGGGAGGGTATTGGGCTAGCCACCCTGGGAGTTTTCCCCCATGGTGTGGGGGTCATTTTGTTTTTTTCCTGTCCCTGACTGTTAGACCTGTCAGCCTTAGGGTGGCCTTCCCCCAGACTTTTTGCCTCTCCTCCTTCATTTTGCTGGACCTATTTTTGTTGGCCTTAGGCTACTGAGCACTTCACCCCTGCTAACCAATAGTGTATGTGCTCACTTCTTAAAACATGCTAATATTGGCCTATTCCCCACTTGGTACATTACATTTACTTATAATTGGCTAGTAAAGTGCACTACATGTGCCCAGGGTCTTACATTAAATGCTAGTAGTTGGCCTACAGCACTGATTGTGCCATCCACTTAAGTAGCCCCATAACCATGTCTCAGGCCTGCCACTGCTGAGCCTGTGTGTGCAGTTTAAACTGCCATGTCAACCTGGCAAAATAAACATTTTTCCAAGCCTAAGCCTCCCTGTTTAATACATATGTCATCACTAGGGTAGGCCCTGGACAGCCCAGAGGGCTGGGTGCAGTGTAGTCAGAGAGTAAAGGCCTGCCTCTCCCATAGGATAACATGGGAGTTACCTGATTACATCTTGCAAGTGTAACTTCCAAAGAAGAGATGACACCTTCATGTTTGGTGTCTCTGAAATCACAATTTAAAATCCTAACTTATGGTACAGTAAGATTTTAAATTATAAATCTGAAAATGCCACTTTTAGGAAGTTGACATTTTCTTGTCTCACCCATTTGGTTTCCTGCAGCCTGTCGCTGGTCACAAGACTGGGTGTAGTTGGCAGTTGGGCTTTGTGTATTCCTCCTAGACAGCCGCACACAATGGGAGCTTAGGTGTGATTTAATGGGTCATCCTGGGCAGGATTGAAGGTTCACCTGAATAGGCTGTGTCCTGTCTACAGACAAAGGCTTAACAACCCTATATTGTCACTACAGCCATCTTGGACCCAAGGCAGGGGAGGAAGGGGATTCCTTGCACTCTAGTGCCCTGGTCTAGAAACCTCTCCAACCTTCCATGACCAGGGCACCAAAGTATAAATACTGGATCTCAAACACCACCATTTGAGTACACTTCTGGACCTGTAGATATTCTGCCAGGAAGAAGGACTGCTGTGCTGCTAAAGGCCTGCCACTCTGCTGGACTGCTGTTTTACTGGCCTCCTGCTTTGCTGAGCTGACCTGTGCCTGCTGCCCTCGTGCCTAGGAGTGAGAATGACTAGACTTGCATCTCTCCATTCCAGAACCCAAAGAGTCTGCAAGGGCTAGTTGGCTGGCCTCCTGATCTGAAGTCTGAGGGACAGAAAAGACTACTGTTCACCCTGCGTCTGCACCTGGACTCTGCTCACCGTGAGTCTGCCCTGCCAAGTGCTGCCACTCCAGTCCTTTGTACTTGAAGGTGGGCCTGTGGTGCTTTACTCCAGCAGAACCAATGCATCTTCTGCTACAGGAGCATAAATAATGCATCGTTGCTGGTGCTTGGAGAAAATTAACCTTTACTTCATGTCAGAACCAGCACAACAAGAATTGCATTGCCGCTGTATCTCGTATCTCAAAACCAGCGCACTTCCTTCAGAAATGACACTGCAGCATTTTCCTTGGCACAAGGTCCTTGCATCCCAGTCAAAAGCAGCCTTGATGATGACACCGCAACTCTACATGGCAGCCCCTGCACTTATCTCAACTGATGCATCGCCTCAACTGCCCAGCGCATCCTCGACATCGACCCATCAGGAACTCACACTGCAGCCCTCACTGCAGCTTGAAACTAACGCATTGTCACGGTTGGTTTGAGAAAAGCGACGTATCCACTTGGCTGCATGGTTTGGAACCAATGGTTCACTCTGCATCTCGGATTTAAGGTACTTTGGTTTAGCATGCTCCACGGGTCCCTGTAGCTGGCCCGCACTCTGTCGCAGTTGGCCTGAACTTTTTACTTTGTCCCAGTTTAGTGCAAACAGATATTCCCGATCGGTGCTTCTTGCTTCTAGGCACTATTTTATGGTTTAATCTTAAAAAATTAACAACTTTATTTATTAAAATAAGCTCTATTTTACAAACCTGATGTAAGATCTTTTTTGTGTGGTGTTTCACTGTTTTACCATTTGAAGTGCTGCACAAATACTTTACACTATGTCTCAAGGTTAAGCTCGACTGCTCTGTGCCAAGCTACAAGTGGGGGATAGGTTGAGCACAGGTTAATCTGGGGTTTGCTTGTGCCTTACCGTGACTAGGATTGTGGTTGCTGCTTGACCGGCGTTCACATCCCATTCAACCAACAACCCAATTTCTAACACTGACCACTAGGTGTTTCCTGGCTGTGACAGACATGAAAAAGCCTAAATACTGTGAAATGTATAGAGTTCTTCATCTAATCTTACCCCTTACCCCTGCAGGTCATCAGATGCAGTATTCCATCAACAGAGCCAAGAAAGACTCTGCATGTGGAATAGTTAAGGGCTGCCTGTCTCTAAGTATGGAGGGCAGAGCATCAGTTTGATAGACAACGTGCTCAGTCACATTTGTGACAGAAAAAACTGTCTGTCAAACCGAAACTCAGGCTATAAGTTACAGTATGCTCCATACTAGATAATGTAGTCGTGCAATGTGTCTAGAAACGTTGATATTCCTCACCTGCCACAGCACTTCTCGGGTTACTTCCAGTTGCATCTTTTCAATTGCAGTACTTGCCAAAGTTTGCATGAGTGGCAAATACTACTTTGTGGAACACAAGGGGTTATTTGGGGGGTTACACCAATGCTTCAGAATTACATTGAAAGGAATTCAAATATTTTGGAAATGATTTGTGTAGGTGTTTCAAATTTCATGGTCTACACTACAGTGTAGAATATAACTACTTGAAGAACCAAACTCCACAGTAAGATATCAGAAAGTTATAATTATAAAAGAACTCCAAATCTAACCGGTCAGCATCTCCGCCTCACAGTACAGTCACTGCAAGTGACTCCTATCATCCTTGCTTACTGGAACAGAATGCTTGCAATCTCACTGGATTCAAATATCGTCATAAACTAGTTAATTCAATCACAACTTAATTCATATAGTATTTTAACATTTATAAAAGAAACAAATCAAAAATGAATACTTGGCACGTGCTAATAGGGCAAGGAACCTAACACTGGTGTTACAGGCCTTGCACTGGCCAGATTATACTATTTAACTGTATGCCCTCTCTCAAATGCCGACCTTACCCAGTTAATAGAAGTCAGGTTCAGTGGCACCCCCCTCGCTATTGGCACCTTCCCACTTTAGCACATGTCTTTGCTTACCTTGACACGCATTGCCTGTGGTGAGAGAATGAAATTAGTTCTGTTTCTCCCTTAGAAATAAGATTTTCTATCTTTCATTCTTGTGTGATATTAGTGTTCCCTGCATTCCCAAACACCTGGACCCCCACTCATGTTATTCACAATTACAAGGCCTCTACCCAGATGGAATGGACAACAAATGGCAACTCATTAATTGAAATAAATGCACATTCTGATTATGTATTCAAAAAAGCATTATGGGTGCTCATACACTGAAACACATCGTTGCCTTGATGTGTAAATCTGGTTTTACTAAAATGTAAACCCGTTCTAGAAACAAAAAAACAGAACAGTGGAGCACACCAACACAGTCAATGTCTATACTTCAGAGAATGTGTGATGTCTGATGAAGCAGATTGAAAAATTACAATAAATTTCACTAAGATGCTTTTTTTCTTAAACAGTGTAGGTGACCATATACTAACCAAAAAAGAAATATACATAAAACAATACTATCCACAAGAAGGATATATCCATACAAAGGAAAAAATTTTATACAAAAAGAATATATTTTTTATAAACATAGATATATACATAAATACGAAAAACGTATGGATACAAAATAGAAAGCCATCAGCCGAAACGTGTTTCGTCCTCACTGGACTTCTTCAAGGCTGAGAAAATCACAACAGACAACAACCAATTACGACAAACATATATATACAATTTTACACAAAGATAGTATTTTTATACATACACCATTTTTCGTTTTCTAAAATAGATACGCAAAAGATTTTTTTGGTCAGTAGGATACACGAACCACCACACCAACACCGTGCTTATAGTGTAACAATTTACTAGAAAATAACAAGAAACAACAGCAAAAGAACTACCACCACGTATCCTTTGTGGCAAAGTGTTGTTTAATATCCGAAGGTATTACATGCAACGCTCCCCATATCTCCAAATATCCAATATATGAGAGCCACAGCAGTGATTTTACATGCCACATGCGAACCCAAGTGTAAAAAAAAAAAAAAAATTATTTTACAAACATTGGATTAATTTGTATCCAAAGCAACCCCACACTATGTCATGGTGAGGGAAAGGTATCCGGTAAATGTATACCTTTAATCACTTATTCGTTCGTTACGCTCATATCCCATCTATCATGCACTGAAAAAGGGAGAGGACAACTCCATTAACCTCCTTTTGTTAGCCAAGTATATTCCTTAAGTATGGGGATATAAGTTATAGTTTCACCCCTACTAACCTGTTTCTAACCACAGTCAATCACCTCTTTCGTCTCTTCGAATTCGATCTCAATGCTGGACGTCACAACTCTCTTTCATGTGTCATGAAACAAACTGAGAAAAACAAACAATTGGAATAATTCTTATACTCTCTCTTCAAAGGCCTCAATTTCTATAGTTACTTGCAGAACCACAGTCTGCCCATATTACAAAATTTACAATAGTATCCACATGGTTTCCAGTAGTAAAGCAGTTGCTCTAACGGGGCTCTATTTATCCATTGCTTACAGCTAAGCACACTTCCCAGAACTCCACTATTGTCTTACCTACTTATCCATCTTTATATTTCTCGAGTTCATCCACGTTGCGTTAGCTGGTATATCCAGGCATAGGATTAAAAAAATTCAGTCCCTCCTGTATGTCTTCAGGCTTCCTGGCAGCAAATGCGGGCCTCACGCGAGCATTTTTGAATGCCGCGTTCATGTTCGGAAAAAGCTAATTGACACAGAAAACGGACTTCCGCCTATCACGTTTAACTGCGGCGGCCATTTGGAAGTGGTGGCTCTAATATAGCAGTACCTTCAGCTAGCGCGCAAGTCCCATTCTCCAGTCAAAACCCGTTTGAAAACTAGCAATAAAAGCACATCCCAAATATGATGACGTTTCTCTCTACTTAACCATGAAAAACATAGTGAAAGCAAAACTCTCGTGGACATTTACAATTGTCACACTCCAAAATGAAAGCAATGTTACATCGAAAGGAAGAGAGCTTAACCACACTTGATATACGACGCGACTATACTCAATGTGGTCCAATAATCATAGCCGCCATCTTTGAGTTGTAATTTTTTCAATACAACCTCTTCAGCATTACGCACTACTCGGATTAATCAAATTTTAGTCACCCATAAATCACCGTTGTTACTAAATCGGACAAATCCTTCATAACACCCTCAATGTCCCAATATAACTCAAACTTTGTGGGAGTATATCAATTGAGTCCACTACCAGCAAAAGGAATATACTTTCCCTTGATTCCAAACCATCAAGTCTATTGATGACAGCGTGATTCATGCCACGAATGCATGCAAAGATGTCTTACAAGTGCCCATGCAAAGAGAAAGGTGAAAGATCCCCCCAACGTACAGAGGATTAGGGTGTGCAGTATGTATCACCAGAGTACAATTGATCATATTATATGCATATTGTTCTCGTCAGCAATATATCAAGCAGATACATTTAGAGGAAATGATACAGTTCATCATCCAAGTTCATGCCCATTTCGATAGTTCTTAATTTAATGATCCAAATCTAATGTTCTATTACCACCCCTAGGGTTCATTGGGATGTGATTTATACCCATATATTTTACTAGTGGGACCTCAATTTCTGGATGTTTGTCATTAATGTGTCGCACTACCGGCGATGCTGTGTCATGATTTCTTAGGGCTCTGATATGTTTCTGAATTCGTTCCTTTAAGGGCCTGATTGTGCTGCCCACATATATCTGGCCACATATACATTCCAATATATATACCACTAATTTCGTATTACAGTTAATAAAAGTAGAGATTTTGTATTTTTCACTACCATTTTAACTGAATTCAGAAGTTTTGTGCAGTGAACCCTACCCAGATGGAGCAAGCATCCTTCTGTAGAACAGACAATCCAATCATGGCTATTGGGTGGCTGTGGTCTATTCACTTGCTACTTGGTGCAGAGTCTGAAAGGCCCATTCTATGAATAATTAAAATACTTGTGAAATGTGTCACAAGAAAAAAGGGGGAGGGTAAGGTCATAATGCTACCTGCAGGATATGAAAAAAACAACAACATGTTTATCACTTTTAGAACCCATTCTGTATCATTCATGCTGCTATCATGTTTGCTGTAAATATTTGCATTCAAGGTGCTTTCAGCGATACACAGTGGATAGTGGTCACAAGCCACTGCTTTACAAAACAATTAAAAACATATTTTGGTTCCACCTTTTCTTAAAAGAAACATAAATGTAAGCATTGACAGAGCTCCATGTTTGCTCTGACAATGCTCAAGGGAGCTGTGGCCAATGCCCAGTGGGAACGTCGTAATACATGGCGGTGACGTCCTCCTAGTGGCATTGGCGGTCCCAGGGTGGGAACGCCAATGCCACAATGAGACCAAAAGTCTTTGGTTTTCCAGTGTCTGTTAAACCAGTTCATTCTTGCCTGTTTATTTCAAACATGCACCCAACCTTCGCAATGTATATTGCTTCAGTTTGTCTGTGTTAGGAGGCAGGGATTTTCCTCTTTTCTAATTATGTGATCACAGTTTGCCATTCTCCCCTTGTAGGTAGCCATAAAAAAAGTTGAGTGGCTTAAACATTCTAGTGGAAGTAAGAATATTTGAGACACAGGAGATTTTGCCAACTATTAATGGAATATTCTGGCTTAGTGCACAGAGTTTGAAAACTCTTTCTTTCCAGTCCTCTCCACACACATTTCCTTCCTTTCACCCTCCTAAAGTGAAAAAGAAGGTCAGTGATATTAACGCCAAAAAGCATATTCCTTTCCAACAAAAGGACTTAAAAAATAATATACTAATTCTGCCCCGATCAGAAAATATTTCAACAGGTTGCTATAGACCCGCTGGTTTTCCAGTTAAAGTTTGACAACAAAACGAAAAGGTTATGATCAAGAGCCTGATTTGATTTTTAGCAGGCAGCTTGGTTTTCCATCTTATTACTCCTTCGCTCTTATCGAGGTTCCACCCTCCAAATTTAGAAATGTCCTGTGGCCCAGTGGACATTTCCTAGCATTGTCAGGAAGCATCGTCACTGCACTGTAAATTTGATGGATGGCTCTGTCAACATAACAGAGCTGTCCAGCAAACTTACAATGTTTTTTTGATTTTCAAAAAGAAATTTCCAAAGGGAGAAACTCTTTTTCAGTGCCCATTACCACCAGTTTTTTTGTGGTGATGTCAGGCATTGAAAATTGGCTGTATGCCTGCCAATCTAAATTAGATGGGCCGACATACAGCCAAACCTCTGAAGGCCCTTATTCTGTTTTGGCCTTTGGAGGGATTGAACATGGGGGAGAAGGACTATTGTCTGCTTTCGACAGATCATGGTCCGTCTGATTCTAACCCATAATGTTGGCGGAGCATAAATGACAGAGTTCAAGCATGTGTGAGGAGAATAGTTAAACAAAAAAATCCCCCTCCTATGGTTGAGCATGACACTGACATGACTATACTGTCCGCCATCAGAACACTTCCTCGGCCAGTGACCACAACAATGGTGTCAGTGTTGATGTTCCTGCCAAAATCTGAAGACAATTGTCGTAGTTGGACTCTCGCTCCTATGCGAGACTGCTGGTTTAGGGGTCACAGCATTTCTGTTTGTAGGTGACTGAGTCAGTCCTACAACAAGTTGCAACTGTCGGCCAAACCCTTCCGGCTCACAAGCAGTACCTCACCAAAAGTCAGACAGCAAAGGTGATTTCTGGCAGCCTTACGTATGGACTCTAGATTAGATCTCTCAGGGATGTTACTCTTTTCTCTTATTAGCAACAAATCTCATACCCACAAAGGCAATGAAGGGGGTGCAGGAGAGTGTTCAATTGGTTTATTGAAAAGACTGCAATCTACAATAAAATGCATGTGCTGCAATGATTAGGATTATGTGCAGTAATAAAAGCAGAATTGTGAAGATGGGATTTGTGAATATAAACCCCCCCACCATTTTACAATGAACATGAGATGTAAAATTCCTAACTAAGAAAACCTAATCTCTACCCTAGTGTGAGCTAGGAATGATAAACCTATTCTGCCAGTAGCATGTCCACGAGAAGCACCCCTAACCCTCATTACCTTGGAATGAGGTCTCTAGATTAGACTCTGTGGTGACACAAAGGCTGAGTTCTGCAGCAAGGTGACACGAAGAATAGATGGCATCTGGCAGGAACCCTTCTAATTACCTTGTCTTTGTGAGATGTAGTAATACAGAACAAGTAGGATCCCTGACGCAGGTATGATCCTAAACAACTGATAGTGTGGCAGACTTGTTTTGGCAATTGCATAAACAATCCCTAGCAAGTGCGGATGATGTTCCTATCACACGTGAGTGGGAAAGGGATATGATGACAATACCTATGTGTATCATTGATAGTGAACCCAATAATGACACCTTCTCAGAATGGCACTGATAATGAAAATCAAAACATTTCTTATAAAATGTAAGCACATGGTGAAAGCTAAAAGAAATAATAAAATAAATGGAATAAAACAGTGCATGCTAATTAGGTAAAAGGTCACTAAGTGATGGGGCCACATGCCTGCAAGTCACAGACAAAGTTGACTCCTGTGTCCCAAAGGGAAACTAAAATGGATTCAACACACAACATTGGAAAGCCTGCATAGTAAGACACTCAAATCACATGGGCTCAATAGAGTAAGATTAACTCCTATACATGTTTCAAACAAAGTGAGGTGCTTCTGCTTTTTTAAGGTATATCACCCAATTTGTATTAAACTATTAGGTTTCATGGTCTCGCTTTTGAAAGCATTATCTTAATCAAAACTGTCTTCCTAACAAAAATGTTCGTCTCTGCTATCAAAGCTGCTTTTGTTAACATAGGAGGAGCTGGATGAACATAACTGTTCGTGCTCTTCCAGCAACACATTGGAAAAAAGGTAAGTTAACATTCCCACCCAAAGATGCCAGTTGCTAATCAGGGAAGTGTTATCTTGGGTGAAATATTCTCTAGCTCCCAGTGTCAGTTTGTAACCAGCACTAGAGACACCTTCACGATAGTGCATGAATATCAGAGATGTTCACCTTTTGTGAGACATTTCACTGTAATTCTGAATGTAATCATGAACTGCAGACAGCACGGCTCAGAAACAGGGAGCAGAAAATGTCTGCATGCCCAATAACAGAAAACAGTAACTACAATCACAGGTATCTTCTCTATTCCACAACCAGAAACAATTGTCCATATTATGTCAGGCAAGCAGAACTGTAGGTATTTTAGCCAATTCTTTGCCAATGCAACCAGCTCTGGCTTCCGGCACATTGCCAAAAGGTTATATCTCTCACACATCCTCAACTTTGTGGGTCCGGGTTATACTTTTGTTTTTTATGTATCCAGGATCATAAAAACAGTGCAAACGGAGCTAGATCAGGCAGCTTAAGAGCTGTCATTGACCATTTGAACGAGTTCTGTTTATTTGACAGTTATGACAGTTACAAAGCAGGCATACTTAATTTCAGACTGTCTAAGGGAATTCTTTGGATAACTGAAGCTCAGCAGCAATTCACCCTCTAAACTAATAAAAGCAAACATTTACATTCTCAGTCACCCCAGGAAAATCTTATGCATCTATCTAATCATTTGTATTTATACAAAAGGCTATCCAAGGAGACTGAAAATCATCTAAGAAGTCACAGCTCAAATTGTTTGCTTCCTGTGAGCTTTTGTTTCTCGGTGACAGAGCTGTCTGTGGTGTTCACCAGCTATAGTAAAAGCAACTAGATGACCTGCAGACTTCAGATTTGTTATTACTGTAGCAAACAGTCACCTTTTCACCAGCATGAGAAGATGATGAAGTTGTCCAATAAGAATTAACCATTTATATTTAGAAACAGACCAGGGCCATCAGCTGTTCTGAAGGAAAAGTTTAAATCTCAATATGTAAAAAAAGAAAAGACAAGCAAACCATAAACAAGGTGTAGAGGTCTGTAGTGTGTGGCTCATCAGGTGAGGTTTATCATTCACATAGATTCCATAAAATCGCAACTTGATAAAGCAGTCATAAACTTTATTCTGCGAGACAAACTAAGGACTGGCTTTCTGCTTTATTTAGAGGGGTTAACCCATGCTTCCAAAGCACAGTCCTGCATGAGTCTTTAGATTCATTACCCCCCGTGGAGAAGAAGAATTAGACAAACCTAAAATAAACATCTGCCCTCTCAAGCATACACCCAAAACCTATACACATCTGTCACAGAGAGTCACAATGGTGGCATAAGGCTAGAGTTCTATTGGACAACCACACAGTCCTTCCAAAAAGTGAAAAACTTGGTTAAGTGTAAGAGGCAGAAGGTGATGCTGATCTTTGCCAACTCTGCCATAGTGTAAAATCCTCCCACTCCTTGGTGTGAAGTTTAGCATTGAATTATCGAATGACCTAGTACTATATTGTATAGATTGTTTCATTAAAGTGTTGGAACTGCAAAGTGATGAAAAAAGCAGCAAAGAGCTAGCTAAATCTTAAGATGTCAGGGCGTATTATCCTTAGCTACAAGTGTAACCAAGAACCAAATTATTATACAGCCAAGAGAGGAAAGTCCAACATAGTTGGGGCAGCTGATTCCCCACAACTTCTGCAGCAATACTTTCAAACTCTGTCACTAGCCCAAACCAAATACAATTGCATGGAGCACAGAAAAAGATATGTTTGACCTACCACTTTGAAAGATCTTGAAAAAGACCTACCTCGAATGTAGAATTCCAACAAAGCACGTAGACTGACTTCTTAAGGGTGCTTTCAAGAGTCACCCATACAAATTCAGACCTACACCTTCCTCCTTCTCAAAAAATCACGTAGAAGCTGCATTATTCTGCTAATCTGCCTGGAACGGAAGCAGCAGCGTTCCTGAATGCTCACTAGAATTTTAGCTGCTCACCCAAAATGTAAGCCCGAAGACAGCATATCAACGCTTCCAAACACTTTCAAATGTAGCTACTGACAAATCCCCACTCTTTAAACCAAATACCATGCCAAAGACAATCTTCCCAGAATCACAGGAAAGGCCAACCTTCCTCCAAGTCTGAAAATTCCAAAGTGTACATTCAGTAAGCCAAGGAGCGACAGAGGAGTTAGCAGAAGACTCCGTGGTATTGGCCTACCATTCCACGAGTCAAATACAGGTTCCAGAGTGCATACCACTTCTAAGTCAGAAATCGTTTTCCCCACCCCCACATTCTCCAGCAGCACCAGCACCTTGCTCTCAGCTAAGGCTCTACTGAACGAGCATTGTGGCAGCACCGACCAACTGACCAAGCAGTGTCATTTCCACTAGGTCCAGTGCATGTCACCACTTCGGTGACTGGAAGAATGTTCAAGAGAAGAATGGACCAATCACCGCCTAAAGAAAGGCACAAGTAAATCCTGTCCAATGATCAAGAAGTGCCCCAGTAACCAGGAAGCAGGCCATGTTACCAATCAACTCAACACACACATCAGAAGTCATTAATAGACTGACTTACTGTCTTATTACTACTGATAATTATTTCGATATTTAACAAAAATGTCATGTATCTGTAAAAATCATTTGGGTTTCTTCACATATCTGTACACAACATTTATTTGTGATTTTATTATTTAAAATACAAATTTTGACATGCCTATTTTTTAAGGAATGTGCAAATAATACATATTAAATGTATTATGCACATATTCTATTATTTTGATTTTTTCTCATAAAAAATTCTGTGAACAGAAGTATAAACAAAACCTTGCAACTTTTGCATTTAACCCAGTAACACACTACATAATACTTTTTTTGTTTACAAAATGAGTAACATTAGAATTTTGTACATGTAAACAAGCTATCCACCATTTTGAGTGGTGGTGACGTACTTAACATTCACAAACACACTATTTCACTATCTAAAATGGCAGGTGCCTGACCTTGCCATCAGGACTTTTACAATCGGACGGTCGTCAGTGGAAGTAGGAAGTAGGTATGAAACTCCATGACAGACACACCCATATTGATTTTGATGAAGAAAAAGTAAATTAAATGTCATTAAAAAGCACCCTATATGTCAAGAAAAGTCTGACCACAAGATGACCACCCAAAGGAACAAGCTGATAGGACACTTGAGTCCTGAAAAAAACACTAAAAACCCTATTAAATTTTTAAAAAATGATCCCTTTCTGTATACAATGTATGTAAGAGATAAATAATTGAGTATTTTAGGGTTGAATGTCTTTTTCAGCTTTAAAATAGTCTTTCAAGACTACAGTGTAAGGATACAACATATCCAATCTGGACACTTTGAGACCGAATTGATCTGGGCAGGACAAACACAGGAATGGGAATGAAAGCCATCAAATCAGGACCAGGGATGTGAGACATATAACAAAGCCATCCAATGATGAGCGAGGAACTAACTCAAAGCTCAATGCACAGATACTAGAAAGAGTCACACAAAGACAACATATATGCATTCACAGACTACAAGCATAAATGCACAAAGTGGTGGACTCTTTTTTTCCCTTCTTAATCTACCTCCCCTTGTTTTCCTTCCTTCTCCTCCTTCCTTCGATGGCTTTCTTTATTCCTTTTTCCATTCTCTACTTCTTTCGTTTTCTCCCTTCACAATATAAACTTCAAACGTTTTGGTGTTGCTAATATTTGTTTTAGAATGACATCATACCACTACCTTTCAGTTTGTTGCCCAGAAGCATCAGTTAGATGTACCAGCTCATGTCTGTCAGACAGCTTCATTCTACTGCACACCGAATCACAGTTTGTGTTTAGAGAATCTGTATATAGAAGGGGCATCCCTTCCAAATACAGAATTACAGTGGAATGTATGAAGATTTTGCAACCGAATTACGCTCGCAAAACATTCATTTTTTACCAACACCTCAAAGGAGGTGGTAAACATTCACAAAGCGGAAGAGGACCCAAAGGGACCCCATCCCATTTCTGACTCACAGACCACTGCTTGCTCTTAAAAATGAAACATACACCTTTAATTTTATTTTTTGGAAAGCACCCCCTTTTCCATTAAGGAAAACAGGCTGCCTTTAAAAAAATAGCTTTATTAAAAACCAATCACGACATGGTGGTCTGCTGATCTGAGCAGGCCACCATCCCACTGATGACTGCAGTTATATATATATATATATATATATATATATATATATATATACATATGTATATGTTACCTAGTGGTGGTCTCCACTTGGTAGTTATAGTGAGGACCATGTTCCCATGGAAAAAGCGTTTTTTGACTTGCCTATATTTTTGGCACCATTTGACGAATCTTCACGAAAGTCTCCAAAAAAAGTGTTGCGGTAATTCTTGTTGTGCACAGGAAGTTTCGGGGTGGTCTGTCAGACGGGGGCAGAGAAAAAGGGGTGTGTGTGAAAAATGTTGCATGCCCCATGTTAATTCCGAAAGGACCTCTAGACACGTCTACAGCTCGAACCACTGGACAGAATTACACCCAATTTGGCAGAAAGCTAGCTTTTGGTACGCAGATTACGCATTCACTTATTGGGTGTAAACCCATTTGAGATATTAAAGGGAAAATAAATGTGTACTGCTCTGGCCGCAATGACTTTGTGAAAAATCATGAATTTTTGCAAGTACGTATGCGAAAAGAAGCATTGCAATTAGTTGACTACAACCTGACTGGAAAGTTGCAGCTGCCAGTTTATTTCATGGGACACGGTACACGAGGGTGAATATTCAAATTGAAAGTAGCATTAGGGGTTAGGGTGAAGGGACCCTTACACCAGGGGTGTGATATCGATGTGTTTTAGGAGCAAATTATAGGTTTAAAATATTTTTTTGGCATCATGCACAGTATTCAAGGAAATTCGTGAATTTTCACGAATTATTCACAAAATATTCACAAATATGATTATTTTTTAAAGAAAACCCGCAGACTCATTCATGCACTAATTCATTCACTCATACATGCACTCAGAGACTCAGGCGCCCACTCACACGCCCACTCAGACACTCAAACGCCAACTCAAACCCAAACATAGACTCACACACCCACTTTCAGACCCACTCAGACACTCACGCACCACCTAACAGGTCCACTGACAGAGACAGGCCCTTGAGCCAATCTATGCTGCGTGGGGTTGGGTGGTTATAAGGGCTTGGCTGAAAAGCCTGGCTGTAGGCCAGGCCTTGCGACCAACCCCTGTGGCACACGGCTGAAGGCAGTGCGTGGCGGGGATTGGAATAACGTATAGTAATTTAAATTACTTTACATTACAAAACCATAGAAATTCACTGAAAAAAGCAAAGGTTACAGGGACATTATAGTTAGGTTCTGAATTTACTCTTACAAAACCATGGAAATTCATCAGTTTTTGTCAGAGTTCTTTCAAGTAACTATATCTTACGCCCTAAAGTAACTATAACTTGCGCCTTTACCATGCACAGCTAATTACTCCACATATTATATCATTGATGAGATCTTGTATGGCATCTTTGATATTATCACTGGAACGTTTGCAATAAAATTATTGATAAGAAAACTTTGCATGGCAAGGGCGCAATTTACAGTTACTTAATTATTTTAAAGAACTCCAACTATAACTGCTGAATTTCTATGGTTTTGTATGAGTAAATCCAAAATCTAACTATAACGTCGCTGTAACCTTTGTTTATATATATATATATATTTATATATATATATATATATACATATATACTAAAAAAACAAGCTGGCTTCCCATGTCCTCTAAAATAGCAGCTCCCTGCTTGTGGGAGCAATGTTTTCATCTGTTTCCCTGAACGCATATTGGAGGTAAAGGGCCCCCGTTCCCTTTTTTTCACGTTTTTTTGTTGCAACTCGGCTGAAGTCGAGTCCCAAGATGGCTGCTAACACTTCCTGGTTGAAGTGTTTGCAGCCAATCAGAGCTCTGCATTTCCTTTCACGAGCTCGTCATCTTTCGCAAAGTTGTTGCGGCTAGAAATATACAAATTAGGATTTCCTTTTATTTCTCAAAAACTACTGAACAGATTTACACCAAATAAGCAAAAGCGTAATCTGTGTACCGAAAGCTAACTTTCTGCCAAATTTGGTGTAATTCCGTCCAGTGGTTCGGGCTGTAGCGGTGTTCAAAGGTCCTATGGGAATTACCATGGAAAACATAGCTTTTTTTATTCCACTTTTTCTTGACTCCCGCTTGACGGAGCACCCCGAAACTTTACATGCAAAAACAAGAATCACCGGGCACTTTTTTGGGGTAATTTTGTGAAGATTCGTCAAATGATGCCAAAAATATAGGCAAGTCAAAAAACACTTTTTTCTATGGAACCATGGGCCAGATGTAGGTAGGATTCCTTTTGCGAGTTGCAAATTGCGAGTCCCAGCGACTCGCAATTTGCAACTCGCAAAAGGAAATGCAGAAAGGTGTCTTAGACACCTTCTGCGACTCGCTATGGGGTCGCAAAGACCCACCTCGCAGTTTGCGACCCCATAGCGAGTCTAGGCACTCACGGGGATGGTGGCCTGTTGTTGCTTCCTATTTGCGAGTCTGAATCACATTTTGCGAGTCGGTACCGACTCGCAAAATATGATTCTACATCGCGTGAGGGCTTTTGCGCCTCGCAAACTGCGTTTTTTGCCGTTTGCGAGGCGCAAAAGCCTCCCTACATCTGGCCCTAAGCTCCTAACTATAATTACATACTGGAGACCGCCAGTAAAAAAGTAATTCGCTGAAACGCTTCTGCCTTGCTGTACTTTTCCTGATTTGTGGCATAATAATTTCCTCTGAATTAAGCCGGAGTCTGCAAGTGCTTGGTGACGACTTTAGGTTGTTAAACATATATATATATATATATATATACATATATATATATATGTTTATATATATATATATGTATATATCAGAGCCTCTGCTTTGGAGAATTCCGTATTTTATGTTTCCAGGGTACACCTACTGTACATACAGCAACTCTTTTAAACGCAGTCCTTGTTCATCAGTTTTCAGTGCTTCAACTTTTATTCCTGCCTCTTTTGTGATCCACAGATGTCGTCTGCCATCTGTGCTTCAGACATCATTGATGAAGGAGTGGGCGTGCCTCTTTTCTGCAGGTAACCTAATCTACGGAACAGGTGGCCCCCATTATTTCACTGAAGGTTCAGCTGTGCAGCTTTGGTTTTGTTTACTGGGCACAGTTGGGTCTTGCAGAAGGCGAGTTACTCAATTTTTTATATTTCTTATATTTAAACCGACAGCCACTATTGCTGACTGAAAGCCAGCAAAGCACATGTGACGGCACCGACGGTCCCACATGAAACTCCTGGTCTGTATTTCACAGAATGCCTGCCTTTTCGCATTGTGAGACACACAGGTTCCCAGGAGGCTTTATGTCACTACGGACGCCATGTTTTTCGTCCTCGCTTTCGTTGAATAAGCATTTGGGTACTTTTAGCCTTAGTTCACTTTCTCTAAGTGAGTTGAAGGAAAGTTTCAGAATGCAAAGGTTTGAGAAAAGTGAAGACAGGTTCGGGCCCTTAGAATGTTAGCATCAAGAACCCTGTCTAGACGCTGCAAGAAGGTAACTTATTAGGACGTTTTTGCAACTGCTGAGAATGTAATGGATCTTGAATATTTTTACAGTTGTTTTTCAAGAACGTATGCCATTTATTGTGCTAGCCTGAGTACCTGTCATTGCTGTAGTGCATTCCCAACTTCTCATTAAAGAATGTTCAAAAATGAAATGTATAATAGCTCATTGCGATATCACTTCTTGTGATAACGTGGAGGAGTCAAAGATCAACACTGGCAAAACCCCTCTGATGTTGATGCTAGGACACTACACTTCATAAACATACACACTCTATGTCAGAGTTAACTCCAAAAGTCACTTAGTTAACCTTTGCATAACCCTCTCGTAGCTTGGCACAATAGCAGTCAGGTTTAACTTGAGGCAATGTGTAAAGTATTTATACAATACTCAAACAGTAATAAAGTGAAAACACAACACAAGAAAAATCCCAAACTAATGTAGCAAACTAGGGAATATTTTAATAAGTCAAATGACACCAAAATAAGACAATCACACAAATAAAATCCCAAACTAATGTAGCAAACTAGGGAATATTTTAATAAGTCAAATGACACCAAAATAAGACAATCCTATAAGAAGAACCAGATATATGAATTTTCAAGTTTGAATAAAAAGTTTTAATAAAAAATTTGGCAAAACATCACAAAGCACCAACCACAGTTATTTGTTATCTACACCGGGTCAAAGTCAAAAGTTAAGGCTGACTGCGTTGGAGCGTGGGTCGAATACAGGGAACAAGTTTGTACCAGTGGAAAGTTTACCTTCTGACATAGAAACTTCTATGGACGGAAAGTGGTCATTGAAGACTTGTCAGTGGAGCAAGCAGAATCCGAAGCAGAACTTGACGATGGAGGAATGCTAAAACTGGGTCCTGGTGCAGTTGTCAACAAAGGTGAAAAAGCTCAAAGGAGAGGTCTGAAGTGCGGACGAGGATGGTTCGGCGTTGATTGGATGCTGCTCAGCCTTGGACCCAATAAAGCCCTCTCCATTCAGACTTCAAAAGTTTTCTGGAAGACAGATCTCCTTCAGTGGGGTAAACCAGCAAGCTGAGGCAGACCAGCGTTTTGAATTCAATAGCTGTGGCTTTGAAGGCAGTCCCAGTCTCGGTCGGTTCGTCAGGCAAAAGTTTGACAAAGAGGTTCTGAGTCCCTCTTATTACAGTTTATGGACAGAAGTAGTACGCTCTAACACCAGCTAAGGGTCCAGGTCCTGGGTGACTCACTTCAACAGAGGCCAGCAGCAGGTTCCAGGGCAGATTCAATTCAAACTGGTAAGCTCAGCAGTTGCAGGGACAGAGATCTCTGGAAGCTTGTTGCATCCCTGAAGCTGAAACAGGAGACAAGCCAAGCAAGACTTGGAGTCATTTCAGGAGTCCTTGGTTCAAGGTAAGCAGGTCCTGCTTTCTTTCAATTTTCAGGGAGCAAAGCAGTCCTTTTTCTGATCACCACAGATCCAGGAGGGTTCTGAGGAGATGTCTGTGGGGTTCACAGTTCTCAGTGCCAGCTTCTGGGTGGTGGGCAAGGCCTTCTCCACCCCCTAAACCAGTTTTTATCAGTTCCTCTTCTCCTGCTTTTGAATCTCAGGAAGGGGTTGAGCACAGCTCCCCAGGCCATCTTGTCATGGGAGGGGAACTCCCCGCACCCATAGCACTGTGGGCCAAATGTATGAAGCATTTTTGAGGTTGCAAATGTCCTTATTCACAGATTTGGGCTGTTTGCAGCTCTAAATATGCTTTTCATAAACAAACACCAAACTGTGATTGTACAGAATCGCAGTTTGGTCTGTGATTTGGCATTAGAAAGTGCCATGTTTAAGGCATCTATTGTAAATACCTAATCATAGTGGCATGTATTAATGTTTTGCGACTGAAATGAGGTTGTAAAACATTAATATTTTACGACACCTCAAATAATTTAGTAATCCATTTGGAAACAGAAAGGTGTCAACAAGGGACCCCTTCCCCTTTGTAAATGTTGACAAAAACAGTTTTAAGACCACCACCGACATCCTGATTAACTAGAAGGAAAATGTCTTGCATTAAAAAATTATGTTGTTTTATTTAAAAGTAATCACAGACATAGTGGTCTGCTGGCACCAGCAGACCACCATCTTTGTAATAGCTATCATTTCTAATGGGTTGCACACTGTAACCTACCTCATTAATATTCATGAGATAGGTTGATTTGGGACCCACTAGAATGGCTAATTTAAATTTCCAACTTTCATACATTAGGAATTGCAATTTTCTAATTGCGATTCACTAAAAATCACAATTTTTAAATCACAGTTCCCAATGTTAGTACATTTTTTCTGTTTCGCTGTCTGGGAGCAATATACATCTCACCTCCAGGGAGCCATAGGTGTTAGGTGACAGCTGGACACTGGCAAGAAAGCCTTTTGGTTTTAGGCAGAAAAAAGGCAACTTTTAAAATTTGTAGTTTTCAAACTAGCTGTATAGTATCCAACTTGACCATTAAGTTAGATTTAAAGTTTAAAACGAGTCCGCAAGTCATTTTCTAGCTGTGTCTAAACTGAATTTAGAACTTACTAAACGTAATAGTGTTACCCGGTGTTAACTTATGTAAGAGCCAGCTTTGCCGCTTTGAAAAACGACTTGAGAGGTTTTTCACTGCATGACATGTAAAACATTAAATATTCATGCTTCACTTTTTAAATACTATGCACCCTACCCTGCTCTATGGGCTTTTATGCCTACTTTGGGGGGACTTATAATAACGATCCAGATGTAAATAGCTGTAAAGAACAGGGTAAAAAATGGTTGAAAGCTGTAACTCCAGCCTGCAGTTTCAAATACTTCTGTTTTTGACATCCTTTTTACTGTAGCATAGCACGCTGACTGGTATTTTTATATAGCAAAGATTTTTTACTGTATACTGTTTGATAATTTTGTGGATCAATATCCATAATAAATATATTGATCACAATAATACTTTTTGTTGGCTTCAAAGAAAAGAAAATCAACCATGGCACCATATATAAGTTATTGAGGTCCCAGATATCTCTTTTAAGACTGCATCTGAAAAAGAGAC
This sequence comes from Pleurodeles waltl, assembly GCF_031143425.1. NCBI lineage: Eukaryota > Metazoa > Chordata > Amphibia > Caudata > Salamandridae > Pleurodeles > Pleurodeles waltl. The sequence continues at coordinate 907,195,102 of NC_090443.1, forward strand.
GACTGGGACCTCAAAAACATATGTGTTGCGCCTTTTAAATTTTAGTGTCAATTACTCAAACAAAAGGTACCAAAACGAGGTGTGTGTGGATGATGTAACACTTCACGGTCTAATGTCTTCTGATAGTTAAAAATAATAACGTTTATTTGTATTGAGGCATCTGTAGACCTATATGCACAATGTACTCTCCCTCTTTTCTGGTCTCACACCAATTGGGATACAAAAATGTCATATATTCACAAACCACATATATACCACATAGTTGGATATCACAGTGCTCACAACTCCACCAACTGGAGTGTGGAGCTTGATGCCTGGTGTTATGACCGGTGGAACATCCTGGCACAAAACCACTCATGGACAGGATGGACTCGAGAACTGGCTACCTTAAAGGGAGTGATTTCTCATCTTAGCATAAAAAGCGCTTTCATGCAACTTTAAACTGTGTGCCTACATGATGATGGAGAAAGGGGATGCAGGCCATTGGAAAAATCCTTCTGGAAATTATAGTTGAATGTGGCCAAAGCACCATACACCAAAAGGACAAATCTCAAAGCCCCATCTACTGCATACTTATGGATGTGTAAGATATGCTGACTATGTTGTCTTATATTGTTAAGTTGTGAAAGTGTGTATTTAGTTTTCTCACAAATAATATCCAATTACATTGCCATCTCTATTTGTTTAGATTTTCATCTCTATTTCTATATGTTTTGGTCAGTAATGCATGTTACCTCACTTCTGGATAATGGTGTAGAGTGAGATATTAGTGAAGGAAATCATAATAGGATGCTCTAAATCGCAAACTATAGAAGGAAGAAAATGCCAAATGTAGGCAAAAGATGAGACAGTTGGGGCAACAATCATTGCACAGGTGGTTTAAGCACATCAACATATATATGCTGGTGGGTGTGGATCCGATGCTTCAAGAAAAGGCTTAGGAAATGGCTTACAGACATGTAATCCCTTGGCAGAAACAAGTTGTGTGAGAAGGAAAGAGTGACACAATTATGCCTTCCTTGAGCATATAACAAACGTGTGCAGGAAAATCAGTGGATGCAGGAGTATACATAACGGCCTTAGTGGCCATGGGTATGCCCAGACTTGGGCCCTTTGCTCACTGTGACACTGGAGCCAAGCTACATCTGACTCAAGGGCCCACTCAGGGCAAAACTGATCTTGGGTTGCTTATACTGCAGTTCAGAGAGGCCCTAGCTTGGCAGTTCGGGTTGGACTGTTCCCATGGAGCAGGGCCAGGGCTGGCTTGCATGTAGCTGGGTCTAATCTGATGTGCATGGTGGCAAAAGAATGATGGGTTGAAATGCTACTTTGAGCGATTGCCAGTGGTTAGACTTATTGTAGGCATCTTCCCGTCACCTTTTGTGTGTCTGATGCAGGAGTATAGCCTGCCCCCCAACTCCCTGTATAGCGCCCTGTGCGATGGCCAGTGTCTGCCACTTGGACAGGGCCTGCGCGTACATACGCGGAGCCGGGAACTACATATCTCAGACTCCTCGGCCTTGCGCGTAGGCAACACCATATTGGCATCGTGCCACCCACCCCGCCTGAGGAACTGGTCGGGGACGGCGTCTGGGGACGCGCGCTCTGGGCCGGTCTCTCTCCCCTTTATTAACCGTCCTCTCTCCAGACCCGTTACCTCAAGCGGTCTAGAGAGGGGAACGGAGAAGGTGCTGAGCGAGCGCCTCCTTTGGAGTTGTGAGTGTTTTACGCATCCTCGCACAGCGGTGACTTCTACGGGACAGATAAGTCCTGAACATTTTCTTAAGTTCCTCAGATTTTGGGGCATATTTATACTCTGTTTGCGCCGGAATTGCGTCGTTTTTTTTTACGCAATTTCGACGCAAAACTAACTCCATATTTATACTTTGGTGATAGACGCGTCTAGCGCCAAAGTCCATGGAGTTAGCGTCATTTTTTAGCGTGGACACCTACTTTGCGTTAATGAGATGCAAGGTAGGCGTTCCCGTCTAAAAAATCGACTCCGAGGCATGTGCGTCGGATTTATACTCCCGGGCAAAAATCACGCCCGGGAGTGGGTGGGTCAAAAAAAATGACGTACGGCCGCTTTTGCGCCGTTTTTTAGCGCCTGCAAAAGGCAGGCGTTAAGGGACCTGTGGGCTCTGAAGGAGCCCAGAGGTGCCCTCCCATGCCCCCAGGGACCCCCCCTGTCACCCTTGCCCACCCCAGGAGGACACCCAAGGCTGGAGGGACCCATCCCAGGGACATTAAGGTAAGTTCAGGTAAGTATTTTTTTAATTTTTTTTTGTGGCATAGGGGGGCCTGATTTGTGCTCCCCTACATGCCACTATGCCCAATGACCATGCCCAGGGGACAGAAGTCCCCTGGGCATGGCCATTGGGCAAGGGGGCATGACTCCTGTCTTTGCTAAGACAGGAGTCATTTCTATGGGGGTTGGGAGTGAAAAAAAAATGGCGCAAATCGGGTTGAGGTGCAAAAATTACCTCAACCTGACTTGCCCCATTTCTTGACGCCCAAGCTCCATTTTCCCCTACGCCGGCGCTGCCTGGTGTACGTCGTTTTTTTAAATGCACACCAGACGGCGCCGGCGGCTAACGCCGGCTAACGTCATTCAATAAATACGGCGCCCGCATGGCGCTTCAGAATGGCGTTAGCCGGCGCTAATTTTTTTGACGCAAAACTGCGTTAGCGCAGTTTTGCGTCAAAAAGTATAAATATGGGCCTTAATGTTTTCCGTGTTTTGGTCACATAGCTGGATAGTGTTGTCCTGACAATACTCTTGAAATATGTGTACTTGGATGTTCTAATTTATGTTATAACATATGTGCTTGACCCGTGAAACTCCTGTTTTTGGCTCTAACATTACCCTGTTGACACCAGTTTTGTAATTTACCTCAGCCCACACGCAGCCCTCTTAGCACAGGGCATTTCAGGCTATTATGTAGTAGACCAGACCATGCATACATTATATTTATATTCTGTTTTGCCTCACCCTACTTTTCTAGTGTGTGACTATAAGGGGATAATCCCCCTCCTTTTGACCTAGGGCCAGTAGCCTTTCAGGTTTAGGGTAAGAAAACTATATCCTCCCTTGGACACGTGTTACTCACGTTTGCATTACTTTTTGCTTGCTGTGTCACGTTTTCATGTGCTGTGCAGTGTTGTGTGTCACGTATATGCAAAAACGTTTCTGCTTTGTTTCCTTTAGGCCTCCATAGGGTATCCCCCTACAGGTAGGCCCTTTATCGTCATACAATTTGCACTCCTTTTAGCAGAGTATTCTATTGCTTGCAATGCATGATTATTAGGGATCCTAGACCCTGAAGAATGCCCCCAGACCTTCTTTGGCTCTTAGTAGCGGGCAGACACATGTTGGCCAGTAATTTTTAGATAGGTGACCCAGTGAGTCTTTGTCCTCACATAGGTGTCCTGTCCTTGTTTTTATTCACACCAGCAGACACCACTAATAAAGGTGTACTATCACACAGGTGACTGACTAGGTGTTTTTACTTCTTCCCTAGTATAGCTGGATCCCATACTTTTCCAGAAAAATCTAATTTACGCACTACCTCCTGTTCTTTTAACGGTGAGGTTGAGTCCGCCCAGGTGGCATTGTCCTACCTGGGTGGAGCTAGGTGGTCATATGATGAAGCATGACACTATACAGTGTGTGAGACCACCTAGTCCGTAAAGAGAACTCCCCTCACCACATAATATTCCACAGCATCCGACTCGGAAACTCATAACGTGAGATTGAGGAACCCTAGGCAAAATCCCTCGCCAGCGGCTCCATCATATTAGTGAACCCCATACTCCTTGTGTTTTTGGTTCTAGTTATAGGGAGATGGTATGGATTGGTTATTTTTCTCTCCCTGACTCTCATTGTGTGTTTAGATCCCCTGCAGACTTCTGGGGCTTCCATCTAAGGTTCATTGCCACAGTTTTGTGGCAGATTCAGGGTCTATGTAGGAGCAGGACTGAGACAGATCTATCTGCTCTTTCATCACTTTAGGTTGTAATGTTTGGTGAACTGGAAAACAATTAAGTACACCAACTCACTATATATGTGAATATTGAAATCCATTATCCACAATCCTGAGATCACTCGGAATACTACGCTGAGAATAATTGCTAGTTCACAGAAGTGATTATAATTATTTATATATTTGTTGCCTTGTTGTACTCTGAAATCAACCTGCTCAGTTTTCTGAGCACTGCATATTTTGTATTTATTTTTTTAATATACAGAAGTATATAGAGAACATACACTTTCGTTCAAAATACAGTGGGAATGTGCAGTTCGAGACTCTGCAGTGGCCTGGTGTACTTCTTTTTTTAAGTCAAAAATACCTAGTGATAACAATATACTTGGAATGTGATTTGGATCTACCTCTTTAAACCACTGGCTTGCTTCAACTTGACTCTTTTAGCCATTGGCCTGACACATTGTCAATCATGTCTCGGCTCAGCCCAATGGAGTATTCAACTCTCGTCTAGTGCTAGTGGCTGTTTGGGTGTATCCCTCTGCCTCCACTTGTGTGCCTGCACTGAACGACATATTGGACTTCTTCACAAATATAGTCCCCTTTCCTGGTTCCCTCCCACCCCATGGCGGCATCTAGACACTTCACCCCTTTCATTTTAAATGGGCCCCCTGTCTACAGGCCTGTACTTCCACAGAGTTAAAAGGGGTGAAATGCTGCTCTTCATACTTCTACTGATGCTGGCTGCTGATTTACAAAGTTTCATTACGAAGTTATCTTAGTATTATGAACATCATGACAGTTCTAATTTAGTCGGGTTTAGTTCCTTTCCTGCTGTTGGCTTTTCTTTATCTCTAATAGAAAGTGTGTAGTTCTTAAAGTACACATAAAAATGTTGATATCATCATGGCCACCTACTCTGTAGGCTATCATCTTTTTATTTATGTTAATGGACGTGGTCCTTGCAATATGGCCCCTTACACCATAATCCTATTGTTTACAAAGATCGAGGCTTGATATCAACACATAGGGCTGACGTATTTTGCACCATGATAGTTTAGTCTTTCAGAAGTCTTAATGTCTGTAAATTCTGTCTTGTTTTGAAAATATGAGATACAATCAATGTTCAAACATTATATAAACCTCCGTTATCGACCATTTATTAGGAGAGGTCTTGACGCTAGAATTATTGCCAGAGATCACACTAGATTTCTAAGTCAGCTACTCTCAGTTGGTGAAATGTTTACAAAAGCCGTGCAGAAGGTGTCCTTCACCTAGAGCACATATTTTGTTTCACAAACTTGGCTAAAGTAGAGATGAAGCCAGCTGTATAAAGGTATGGTGTGGGAGCCAGGTTTGCTATTTAACACTTTAGCTAAGAATTAGCATAGCGCTTAGAAATAGCTACAGGGTGTTAGGATTTCAGAAACTCATAATATACTGCAAAGTTTCTGTTGTTTTTCGTTATTCATTGCATGCATAACGGCGTTTATTTATGCATACTGTGTGGTTACCATTCATATTTTATTCGCTAGGCTAAGGATTTTACAATAAACATTTTAAGTTACACGTCCCCATTTTACAGTGCTATGTTGGAGAATGTTATTCATAAATTAAAGATTGTTTGGATTGCCACTGTGCCCCTGAACTAATTTAATAGACTGATAGTAAGTAGAAAACACTGCCTATGCAGGATTGCTCAACGGTTTGTGTTAGGACTGCAGTCTAGCTGGGTTTCTAATTCTATATTGGTTCATTAATCCGAGTCCTTACCTCACAGGGCTGGAAATTCGATAGCTGTGGCTCTGGGACCCGCCCCACAAGATGTTGTATTATTTTGCACCCAACGTGGAGCCTCATAGTTTTTAGTAGTTTTTGATGACACACCCAAAAACATTATTACACATTATTACAAATACACAGAGACATCTGATGTAATATTGGTTACCTCATTCAGATTAAACAGGAAACCCCTGTTTACTGTAGGTTAGTTACGCTTGGCTCTTAAAAGGGTTTTTTCAGCTTTCTGACTTCTGAATCTCATGTTTGTTGAGTCTGGTCACTAAAGATGATGACTCCTGTTGGACTTGGAATAATTTACAGGGCAGCAGTTAAATAACATCTCAAAGCCGGAGCCATCCCTGACAATGGAGATGCAGTAACATTTGGATTCAATACGCATGCTGCATACATTTTTCAGGTTGTTTACTCTTGGGTGGAGATTGATCCTATAGATGCTGCGTCAGGGCAGTTACATACACATATACACTGGCAGCTGTGCCTGAACAATATAGGGCATATCATGAACTGGACATCCCTCTGACCTACACGGAGCCCCAAATTTGGCTTGGTGGTTTATTACCACACGCACATCAAAATATTATACTAGGTCCTCGTCCTCTGAGTAATTAAGGTGCCCTCTGGTTGGTATTGACTGGGTTTACACTATAACCAAATTCTTTAAACTTGCAGGTTAGGAAAGTAATTGGATTAAATCAGACCCTCTCCTTATACAGGGGACCTAGACAGTTCGTGTTGCAGAATCTAACAGGCAGGGTAGCTCCCAAAGGACCTGCACCACAGGGACAGATTGCCATACAGGCAAATGGACCACAGACTATAAACACCATCATGGGCAAAGTGCCTGTGAAATGCAATTAAATTGCCTTCTGTATTGTAAGCGGTCTGTCCTCATACAACACCCCAAGACAAGCATAGCATCTTGACTGTGTGTCTTCTTGGGATGCTGTCATTCATAAAGGAGCTCAATGCCTGGGGAGGTATATTTGTGTGCATTTATACTAGTAGACATGGGACTACATTATTAGTAGTTCTTCCAGGTGTAATAAGACAAGTATAACATGAGCACAGAGCTGCACCAACTCTGGATATATAGATGAAATAATGAGAAATGTAGAAACAATTTCCTCATTCATTCTGAGCAAGATCAGTGGAGATGCAACAGCTCCGGCAGCTCACCAGCGGCTTGCAGCATTTCCTGTTCAAGAAGGTGACCAGGAGTTACAAAAATAATTTCTGAAATGTATACACCTGAGGGCCATGACACTTGAGGATCATGAGCCATCATATCACATTTCAAAACAAAAGCCAAGATTGAGGATTAAAGTAAAGTTAAAACTACACCTGACTCTAAAAGAAAGCAAAGGGGAAAACATAAAAACACAGACTGGATGTCCGTCGACACAGGAGTACGGCAAGGGTGGTTAAAATCTGAGGGACTGTGATAAAATTAAAAGCTGGATCGGTATTCTGATAGCCGTTCTCCCAGTTCTTTTCAGGACTGTGAGAGTAAAAGGACAGAAAGCAGTGGATGGACTGAGTACCACAGAAAAGAGCCCTCCACAGGTCCCACTGGAATTACCCTTACCTTATGGTTTGCAACCAGTCTGTTGAGAACTCTTCTCCCCATTCAGATTAGAACGAAGCTGTTCCTGCCCCTTGTGGAACCTGTTGGCTAATCACTTGTCAGCCAACACTGCAACTTTTGCTGGATCCCTTTCTGTGAGATAAGACAATAAGAGTGCTCTACCCCAGGTGGGGTAGAACACTCCTCCTTGAGTTGCTGTGCCAGTCGGTTAAGGGACTAAAAGTCTTTGGCCTCCATCTCTCTCACCCACAGATTCCAATCATGCAGTACACCCTAAATTTAGGTCCGGAAAGGGACACCATCGGCTCTTTAAAATTCCTTGTACTTCCGGATGTACTTTGAGTCAGCTGTCTTAGACACCTTATTTCATGGCCTGCGCCTTTCAAGCAGCCTCATAACTCATAAACCAGTTCAAGATATCCTAGCCTTCCACATACATGTGTACAAGCTGCCTTGGAATATTGGCCTCATTCCGACTTGAACTGGAGGTGGTCATTTCTCTCAGAGTGAACTGTCACTGCTATCAACCTAAGCTCCTTCCTCTCAATGGCTACCTTTTACCTCTCTAGCTTTCTGTTTTCTTCCTTTTCGGACTATTCCCGCTCTCTGAACTTCTCTTCTTTGGCCCATTCCTCCTGTCTCTCCTGCTTCCTCCCCTCTTTTTCCAAGTGAGTTCAACCTCAGCTTCTCTATCTCAAACTCCCTGGCCTTCTCCTCTTACTCAGCTTTAACTTTCTGGAGAGCCAACTACAAGTTCAGGGTCTCTGCTAAACTCAACCTAGCCAAAGGATTTACTCCCGGAATCGGTGACAGTGGTACCTTACAAATTAAAGGTGGTGTGTGTACAGAGGAAATTCTGGAACTCTATGGCCTGATGATCTGTCTTACCTGCTCTCGCAGTGATACAGAAGGCCTGGTGCGTGACAGCACTCCGGCAATGAGCAGTAGTCTGGATGCTGCAGGCAAAGTGGCAGGTGTCCATGACGATCCTCCTGTTCTGCAGTAAGTGTTCCTGATTCCGATGGAAGTTCTTGGGTGACTCCTGGATTTAGGTGGTTAAGTTGATGCTCTGCTTAAATGGGTTGCAACCCTATATGCTTTACTTTTATACACTGCTCAAGGGCAACAGCCTTCTCTCTTTACCGTGGCCTGCACTTGGCATATGGTGATCACGTGACTGTCCTTTTGGGTCACACCACTGCACAGGGTGACAGCGATGCACCAGGGCAATGGCCCTTAGTTTTCACCATGGCCCTAACATGGCATGCAGATTCATAAACAGTGGTACACACATTGAAGGCTCCTCCAGGTCACAGCACTGCACAGGGCCCTCTATGGTTACAGCGGTGCACCAGGGTAACTGCCACTAAAATTCACCGCAGCCCGCATGTGGCATAGGGGGTAAAAGACAGTGCCATATGGGCAGATGGCCTGATTGGTATGGCAGTTCCGAATGGACTGGAATTTCCAACTTCTCAACAGGATCCCCACTGGATCTAGCTCCCTCCAAGCACTCTCCTCCACCTCACAAGTTCATCTGGTCTCAGCCCCAGGCAGATGCTGGTTCTCCAGTTTCTAGTGCCAATGGTCTTGATTCTCCTGGGTGAAGTCCCCTTACCCAGCAGGTAGACTAACAGACTATGGTTTCCAGTACTGGTCACAACAGGCAAAAGTTGCGCAGAGCTTTTTCCATATTGACTTACAGCCGCACAAATGTTTGACAAATTGGAGAGGCTCAAGCTCCCCTTTTCATAATCAACTTCCAAACACAGATGTGGTTTAGTGTCTCAGTCTTTCACGTTTGTGGTCTGGGTGCTGCCCACCTTCAATTGCCTACTCACCTGTCGAGTCCTTTGTCCAGGAAGCAGTCTGTCACAGCAGCAGTGACTCCAACAAAGGCCATGGGAGTGACTAGAGGCTTACAGATGGATGTTAACCTCACCGATTTATACCTGCCAAAAGGCTACAACCACCCTTGTCTCTGCAGTGTTTCCCTTATTAGCCCCATTTTCTCTCTGACAATGTGCCCAATCTCCACAGACCAGCGACCTTTCCAGAATCAAAGAGACATTTTGAAGTGCACAAGTGAGCCTGGCTCCCTTTTACTCATGTGTGCATGTTTCACACCCAGCTCTCAGGATTCCAGGCAGTTGACAGATCTGTCTATGATGGCTTCTCCACCTCCTCACGAATTCTAAGGCCCTGGGTTACCAAAATGGAACTCACAGTCCTCCATGTGCATTAACACACATGCACATACAGACATTAAAGCAAGCACATTAAACCAGATGCACAGCACTGCATACTACATGATGTAGGCCAAGGGCGAATTCCTCCCTCCAGTGACACAGTCTACTGATCACTATTACAAAAACAGTATGCTGCCACCAAAGTGCTGATGCTACCTAACTCTGGTTAAAGGCGTAGTCATTTACCCCTATGAGCCCAACACTTTCTGTACGTCTCCTGGTCTTACAAGATTGCAGTCTTTGCCTAAGTCATGGTGTAACAAGGATCCACATATTGTTGCTTCTGAAGCATTCACTGCAGCGGTGCACGTCAATCACCATGGAGAGGATCTTTTCATGCCAAAAGTTGCAATTTCTTACAGCCCTTTTTGGGATTCCCACCTAAAAGGAAGACGTGCTAAAAGGTCCCCTTTATGGTTACAACTCATCCTGTTCCCCTGTGAGACGGCTAATCCCTGCTAAGTGGACACTGCTAACACCACTCCTTCCGTCCGACTGCCAGAAGCGACAACATAGTTTTCCCTGTGGATTAACAGTCAGCGGGGGATTTTAATTCAGTCTCTGGAGCAGGGCTGTGAGACAAATCAGTTCTGAACCAGTTTACTGTTGGGCAGCACAAAGTACACTTTTCTAGAGCTACCTTTCCTCTAAAGTTGTTAAAACACTAAATTCACCATCAGATTAGATGTTTAAATCCAAGTAGAAAATAACCTTTAATAATCACTGTAGTATTTTCCCAATCCAAGATAGTAAAACTGATTTTATTTGCCACAAGGCTTGCTTGTTCGAACTGTAGCCTTATGTCCACAGTGCGAATCAGCTTTTTGCAACTGTGGAGGCATATTTTTTCCAATATGGAACATGCCCTGCTTTTATATATTAAGTGCACAGATATGTGGGCTTATAATGCACACTTTAGTGGTGACTTAGCTAATGTATAAAAGGGGGTATTTTCTACATGGCAAAGGCACTTTCCCTCGTCATGTGCTACTGCAGGGCTTTTAAGCTGCAGCCCTGTCAGATCACAGTGGTGCTCTCTAGAGCCATGTATTTTGGTCATCTATTTTGGTGGTGTAACTATACACATGAGACTTAACACCCACACCACTGATGCACATTCTGTACCAGCTTAAATTGGCATTATGTGACAGTTAAATACACCCATTTGGTGAAACAAACTTCACAGTACAGTTTTAGAGACAGAAAACATACACAGTAAAGCTGAATGGCAGTGCCACAGTGCACAGTCATATTACCAGAAAACATAGGGTCCATAATAACGCATAAATACAGGGTGGCCATTCAGAAAAGGCTATTTCCCTCCAGTTACAGTTTTCACAATCTACCATTGACTGCAACTGCCCATATCCATCACAGATTGCCTTCCAGGCCTTGTACAAGTCATCTGTGTGACAACATGTAGGACAACAGAGGCTGACATGTTCATTATTTGTTCTTGCATAGCATATATCTGAGCCTATTCCACCTCCAAGGCTGAGAAATGCATGTTAAGTGCAAGCAGTACAAACAATTCTAAAGTCATGAACTACATAAAATGTCACAAATAAATAGAAAAATCATAAAAAATGAAAATGAGCAAAAGACACCAGAACACACTGGTGGCCATTGTGATTTTTTTAAATAAACGTTATTATTAATTAACGTTCTAAGATAGGCAGCAGCCATTTGCAAACCATAAATTAAGACATAAAATATACTGGGGAAGACATTACTAATGAGATTACATTGATGCAGCAAAGACAAATATTTAGGTGGTATGGGAACTAATTGAGGGATACTGTCAAAAGCCAGACCCTGTGCACCATTCCCAGAGTGAAAAGTCAAAATGTGTTTTCAGTGGGTTCTGTGGACTTGGTATAACGTAAGATATTGAAAAAAGAGGTAGGTCTACCATGCATGACTAAAGGCTGTGCCTAAATGCCCACGAATGTTTACCACAAAAACACACATGTGCACAGTTTTAGAGGTACTTGGATTGGACACAGTGTGTGGATAAAAAACACGCCCTCCTACCAAGCCTTATTCTGCATAACCGAAAGATGTTAATAGGACTTCAAAATGGGAGAATGCATACAATATTATATGAGTAAAGGCTGTGCACATCTGTTTTTTTTTCTTACCAAAGCATGTAGGCAAATCCAATGACTGGAAAACCTGATGCCCTTGGAATGCAGCCACATTAAAATGACACCACTTCAGTAACTACACAAGCTAAAAGAAGCTGCTGTTTTGTTACACCCAATTAGGTAGTCCCATTACGAAGTGAAGTACCACGCGATTGATGAACACCCCATTGATGCTGCTAGGATAAGAAACTGGCCTACATGCCCCGTGTGGTAGGAAAATGATATCCTCCAGTTTTCACGGCTCTAAATAGAAAGGTCTGTGCTGGTACCAGCATAATACGAGAAGCCTCTTCCTTAGCAATTCAGATTTTATAAAGCAGTTAACCTCTCACCACCATCATAAAATTACACTTCTTACTTGGCTGAGGTCTTACAGTCTATGGCATCATTTTCCTAGTCATTATTTCGTAAGCCTTTTTCTCAGTGCCTAATTTGTAAAATAATAAGTTCTGGTGCCCAAAGTTTTTTCTTTCAAGCCTCTCAGCTGGAGCTGACGAATGTCGGGATCGCCCAACGTTGTGTTGTCTTAATTCCACCTCATGCTTCTTTCTTCCACTCTGTATCCCTTTCTTTCATGTTTGCAGGCTCTTTTTCATCCCTGCTTTCTCCATTTGCCATTATTTTTCCATGTTTCTCTTCCTCCTCCTTCCCCTCTTGTGTTTTTTTCTCTACCTTGCTCTGTGCCAAAGTCTGGTGAGGGAGCAGAAGTGTCCACCTGCAAAAATGAGCCGTACCTGCATCTATCTCAAACTAATCACTGCAATTTCCATATATACTAAACAAAGCCTTACTTTCTCTGCTTATTTTGTTTTTTTTAGGGTTGATTGTGTCCATCGAGATGTGGTTTTAATCCTACTAGTATCAGAACATTTTTAAAAGCATGTTTTGATAATGCTGCCTATTGGAAATGGCCCATTCTGAAGGGTTATCCCCACACCTTTTGCCTACCTCCTCCTACTTTTCAGACCTTCTTTTTGTTAGCTTTAGGACTCTGGGCACTTTATCACTGCCAATCAATGCTAAAGTGCATGTGCTCTCTCCTCTAAACAGGTATGATTGGTTTACACCTGTTTGGCATATTTTATTTACTTGTAAGTCCCTTGTAAAGCGGGACACAATATACCCAGGGCCTGTATATTAAATGCTACCAGTGGGCATGCAGCACTAATTGTGCCTCCCACAGAAATAGTCTTTCAAACCTGTCTCAGTCCTGCCACTGCAGAGCCTGTGTGCAAAGTTTAAAGCCACTTTGACTTGGCATTTAAAACTACTGACCAAGCACTAAACTCCCCTTTTATTACACCTAGGTCTCCCCTAAGATAGGCCCTAGGTAGCCCTATGGGCAGGGCGCTCTTTAAGTAAAAGGTAGGACATATACTCTTATGTTTTGCATGTCCTAGTAGTGACAAACTGTCTATTTCGTTTTTCAGTACAGTTAGGTCTTCTCCTCTCATAGGTTAGCTTTACAAATTCCCTTATACACTTTTAAGTGGTAATTCCTGATCTGAATGGAGTACATATATATATGTAGCTTTTTCATGAGTGCTATATTTAGAATAGTGCTGATAAATCCCGCTTACCGCTGTAGGTGGATTTCACATTCCTGTTTTAGAAATGTAACTTTTAGAAAGTGGGGGTTTCTCTGTGCTTATAACTCTGTGTACTTTGAAGCCTGTCTCCAATCCGTGTCTGGCCTGGGTGAAAGCTACACCTTGTGCATACTTTCGAGACAGCCACAACACCTGACTGCTGCTTCTTGTTTGTAGTGAGAAGGACTGGACTTACTCGCTACATCCTTGACCCTAAATGTTCTTCCAGGGCTCATTGGCTTGCCCTGTGTTCTGCAAATCAGTGGGCGTTGAGCACTTTTGGTTCAGCTTAAATCTGAAGTGCAGGTCCTGTTGTACAGACTGAGCAGTCAACTCTAATTTGCATTTACCGAGAACCTTTGCTTTCTACAGCGACCAGCACTTCCCCTTTCAAACAACTGTCTGAGTCTCTGCTGATCACCGCCATGCTCTTAGTAGCTGCAGCACTCCAGCGCAGCTCATCAAGGTGTGTCACCCCAGGACGAGCGGTGTGCCCCGAAGTGCGAGGATCATCAGTCCCCTTTCCGCTAACCTGAGCCTCCTAGCGCTTGCTGCGCCCACCGCTGCCGGACTTCTGAAATATCTGAGACCGCAGTCCCCATTCCTGAGGTCCACCAACAAACTCCAGATGCCTGGATTGACCCTGGTGCTGCAGGTTCCCAGCTTTTCTATGACAACTCCAGAGCTACTATGCTTGCTGCCCTGTGTTCCCTCGCAGACGGCTTTCTTGCATCACAGCGCGGACTCACAGGACCGGTTGTGGGTTCGCCGCCCGTATGTAGTTGGGGATTGTCTCTTCTCTGGGTAGAATTCTGAGAACCATAAAGAGCCGTCCAGGGAGATAAAGTAATTAATGTATTGTATAATTATAATGTATGCCGTTTTTGCCATCCTATGATCAAGGTAACGAGTACTATCTGAATGATGCTGTAATATGTATGCATAGTAGTTACTATTCATGTCATTTTGGTCTTGTGATAGATATATCATTATATATATATAAATATATATATATATATACATATATTCACTTAAGTTAGGCTCACATTTTTTATGTACAAAACATAGAAATTCACCAGTTATAGTTAGAGTTACCTTAAGTAACTGTAACTCGTGCCCTAAGGTAACTATAACTTGCGACCCTGCCATGCACAGTTTTTTCATCAAACATTTTACTGCAAATATTACATTGCTATTATCAATTATGTTATCCAAGATGTCACAAGTGCTGTAATTTGTGGGATCATTAGCATAGGTTGGATGCAGTGTTTTTTTTTTCAATTTTTCTCTGGAACCATGGATCCACCATTGGAACCGCGAGTCTGAATCCACGGTTTCACTCATGGACCCATGGTTCCACGGATTGGACGAAAAAAAAAAAATTGGGCAATTTTTTGCCCACCAGCGGTCCCTAGGGGACACCTCTATCTGTACCTGTATCCTGACTCCGTATTTGTTTTTGCACTCTCCTTTTCCCACCTCCAAGCTGATGCGACAGGCAAAATGGCAGCCGCAACTTTTCTGTCAGGTTGTGACCAGCCAATCAGGGCCTTGCTTTTCTTCCAGATTTGCGACCTGGACCCGGATCCGCAGAGGATCTGCGACCCTATATTTCTTTATTTTTTAAACTCTAATATCTCAGAAACTACTGAATGGGTTTGCACCAAAAGTGTGATCTGCGCAACAAGATCTAGCTTCCTAACAAATTTGGTGTAATTCCGTTTAGCGATTTGGGCTGTAGGTGTGTCTAAAGGTCTTATGGAAAAATGAATAGGGAAAATGAGTTTTGGGACCTCCTCCTTTTTCTCAGCCCCCGCTTGACAGATCACCCTGAAACTTTTAACACAGAAAGTGAATTTAGCAAAGTATAAGTTTGGAAAATTTCATGAAGATTTAACAAGCGGCGCAAAAGATATAGACAAAACAAAGAATTATCTTCCTATGGAAACTAGGTCTAACTAGAACTACCGCCACTAGGTAATATATATATATATCTTTTATGGTGTATTCATTGTGTTACTGGAGTGTGTTGCGAGAATGCTTTACTCATTGCCTCTGACGATAAGCCTGCCTGCTCTGCGTCAAACTATTGGAGGATGAGCACAGGTTATCTTTGGTGTGTAACTTACTTGCCCTGACTAGAGTGGTGGGTTCTGCCTGGCTTAGGTGCATACCTGAGCAAACCAGAAACCCCATTTCTAACACTGCTAGATTCACTTAGTACATTTCCAAAATAAAAGGTATTTACAGACTTAAAAACATATTGTTTTCTTTGAACTTGTTTTTGTATTTCTAGCAGCATATTACAAAACAAGTTTACCAAAGCTATGGGGCCCTTTACTTCTTTGCATGTGCATTGTAAAAACAAGGGGATGGCATGGCCTGCATCTCAGTCCATCATTTTTCATCCACCATGCCACCTCAGTTTGGACCCAGCCATATACAAATCAATCAGGACCCTGCCCCTATAGGACGAGTCAAGCCCGAACTGCCAGACCAGGTCGCCCTTGAACTGTAACGCAAGCAACCCAAGACTAGTTTCACTCTGATTAGTGCTCATCAGTCAGGTATAGTTCTGTTCCAGTGGCACAATGATCACGGGACCCACTTCTGGGCATCCACGTTGCACTTAGCTCATCAACTGCAACAATAAAAAAGTGGTGGATGAAATGCCGGAATTAACCTCAAATACTGTCAATAGCTCAGGCAGCATCTCAGTCCATCATTTTTTGTTCACCTTACCACCTCAGTTTGGACCCAGCCACATGCAAATCAGTCTTAACCCTGCCCCAATAGCAGCATCCGGCAAAGTATAATAAAAGTATAATAAAACAAATTGAATGATGGCAGTCAGTGCATTAGCATGGATGTGCAAGCACAGGAGGTCACCTTGGAATGCTTTACGTTGTACTTTATGAGGAAAACCATTCCAGGATGGCTACCATGAGAACTCATGGGCAGCCTTCTTGGAATGATTGTACTCATTAAGCACAGAAAAAGAATTTTCAAGATGGCCACCCATGCATTCTAATTCCCTGTAAGCTCTGTTATAACAAATTGGAAGTGCTACCTGCCAGTGTTCACCTTTTAGATTAAGGTCCACTGCTGAACAGCAAGGGTAAGAGAGTCTGTGCTGGTTGCATGTGAACATGTGTGTGAAAATACCATCTTACCCAGTCCTGGTATCTGCATATGAATAGCCATTTGCAAAGAGACCCTTCAGGGATTGATAATGACCTGGGCAGGCCTTATAATGAGAGGGGGCATTAGCGATGTGAATATTTACATGTGTAGTATTTACTGAAAAGCGTTTGTACTTTGCAGATTTTTACACTATGGTTGAAAGATGCATAGTTAAGCCAATAGATGCAATTGATGTAACAACATTATGGTAAATCAGACTACCAAAGGCATATCTGATAAAAATTAATACAGATGTACTCCTTGTAGCACTTCAAAATGTATCATTTTTCTCTTGCTTAGCTCCTAATGAAATTCAGGCCTTTGAATCACCCTACTGTGTCAAGTTAATCAATTTGTTGGCAAGCTGGAGGCAAAAGGCCCCCACACAGTAGACTGATTAGTCAGTAATTAGGCCTGCTACTGGCAAAGAAGTGGGTGGGGACAGAGCCTGCCTGTGTTAGTTATTTTTCACACTGCACCTGACCAGCGAAGGCCCTACCCCACAGAAACAAATGAGGGTTGCCAAACCTCTGGTGCCAGTGGCAAGAGGGGCTGCCTTTTGAAGTTTTTGAGGGAAAGAACCAGGCAGATGTGGCAGTTATGGCCGGGGTTTAAGCTCTTAGAGAAGACCCTTCAACAGACTGAGGGGCATATTTATGAAATTGTGGTGCAGTGCAAATGCACCATATTTAAGGCACTACAGCACATTCCTGTCATTTCCCCTACACTGGCACACAACTGGCTGCCTAGTGCCAATGGAGGCATCCTTGCACCGTGGTGCAAGGTTGCCTGTATTGCATGCAGGATTTTTTTTGTGCAGGAAGAAACTCTTGCCTGCACAAACCAACCCTGAGAGGCATATTCCTCTTTTTATGTGTGCTGCAGGAAGCAGTACAGATAGAAAGAGGAAGTAATTAGGAGAAATAAAGATATTTCTCCTCATTATCCCTGAGATAGCGTATCTTTTTGCTGCATACCCAGGTCTAGCAGTTCTGTTAAATTTGGAAATGCATCAAAAACCAAGGGAGTTGTGTGAGCACACCCACACAGCACCCATAGATTGCCTTCTCAGGGCAGAGTAAGAAGGCAATGCAGTGATGTGCGCTGCATTGCCTTACTCCAGATTTATGGAGCCAGATTTGCGTACAAACTAGACTGCGTGGTGCACACATGACACAATATTTCTCACAAATATGCCTCTAAGTGTCATCTTGGAAATACCTAAAATGCTGTGCAGGAGGTTTGGGGCAGAGGTAGGGTGATCATGTGTCCCCCTAGGATTAGACAGATGCGTCTAAGGTCCAGCACTTTCATCCCCCTACTTACAGCTCCCTGCACAAGGGGGAGAGACTTTTAAGAAATGTCTGGGCCTGGGGGAAGCCATGTCGGAGAAGTACCCAACTAAGGAGGGAAAAAACCTGACCCCACAGCAAAGATGGACTCAAAGAATTCATTTGGCATCCAGGGACTAGGACTTATTTATCCAGGGCCTGTAGCGTTGGCCACCCTACACCCTCCGGGGGGGCAGTATAGGGATGGGCCTGCTCTGTTTGACCCTGGAGCATTCCCCTGACTCTTCTTTGGACTGGGCCTACAGGAGTGTGACTTCAGGAAGGAGGGGGCCCTGACTTCCAGAGACCGTAGTGCTCTACAAGTGGTCAAAGAATGCTGTGGGACATGGAGGGTGCAAACAGAGAGGACAGTCAGCCCTGGTGTCTGCCCCCTGGCCTAAGAGAAATGCAGGGCACCGAGATTGTAGACAGATCTAGTTTGAGGAGGTTAAGCAGTAAATATCAGAACCCCCCAAAAAACTGCACAATTTAGAGACCCAAATGCCTGAAGAAAGCACTTCTGGTGTCTGGACCCTGCCATCAGGAGCAAACCACAATTTTTGCATACAGTGAATCATTATAGTAATTAATTAATGCCATTGTAAGATGGCACTATCCTTAGTGGCTTTAATTGTGTTGCATTGATTTATCATGATATAGTTCTACTTTTATTATTGTGGTGACACCCTGGCAAAGCCAGTGGACCTATCTTTGGATTACTACACCCCATTTTATTGTGTCTACTATATGTGGAGTGCGTTGTCTTTAGATAAACACCTGCCATCATGTGTATAATTGTAAATTAATTCATAGTATTTGTTAGAAATAGGGTCTCTAGTTGGCAGAGGTATACACCCTTGTCTAAATAGGGACCACAATCCTAGTCAAGGTAAGTCACAACGCAATCCAAATTATCCTGTGCCCACATTCTGGTAGCGTAGCACTGAGCAGCCAGGCTTAATTTAGAAAGCAATGTGTAAAGTATTTGTGCAATAAATCATACAATAACACTTTGAAAACACCACAAAAATCCACCACACTGGTTTAGAAAAATAGATAATAATTAACGGAATAAAATAAGGTTAAAACGACAAAGATCCAATAAGTAGAAATTGAAATATCACTTTAAAAAGGTTTAATGGAGTCTCAATCCTGAGAAATCAATAATTGTTTCTTTGTAACACACAGTACCTGGGATGCGTAAAAAATAACAATGCACAGAGTCCGCAGAGGAGGATATGGAAGAAAAAATAAGGTGTGCGTCAGATTTTCTGGCGTGGCACAGACGACGAGTTGTTTCTTGCCATGCAGCAAGGGGTTGCGAGGTTTTTGAGGCATGCAGTCTTGGTTCTTCACTGCGATGCGGGGATATTTTGATGCCTAGAGGTGATGCAGTGAAAATCCTTGACCCACTGGTAGAAGGAGCAAGCGATGCGTTGATCCGGTAGGCAATGCGTTTAATTTTCCATCTCAAGGCAGGCTTTGGCTCGAATTTTCCATCAGGTGCAGCGGTGTTCCATTTGGCGGTTCGGCAATTTTCCAGCCATGATGCAGGCTTTGCGTCAATTTTCGATGCACAAGGATTTTCTTAAAGAGACAAAGGGGGTTATTACAACTTTGGAGGAGGTGTTAATCTGTCCCAAATGTGACGGATATACCACCAGCCATATTACGAGTTCCATAGGATATAATGGACTCGTAATACGGCTGGTGGTATATCTGTCACTTTACCGTCACTTTTGGGACCGATTAACACCTCCTCCAAAGTTGTAATTACCCCCAGAGTCTTTGTTGGCCCTGAGACTTCAGAAACAGGAGGCAAGCTCAATCCAAGCCCTTGGAGAGCACTTCAGGAGGAAGGCAGAGTCCTTCCAGCAGAGTCAAAGGCCAGCAGGGCAACAAACAGGGCAGCAGTCCTTCTCAGCAGAGCAGTCCAGATGAGTCTTTTGGGCAGCCAGGCAGTTCCTCTGACAGAGTGCAGGTGTAGGTCCAGAAGTGTCTGATTTGGTGAGGTCAGAGACCCAGTTTATATACCCCAAAATGCCCCAAAATACCTTTGAAGTGGGGGGAACTTAAAGAGTGGTTTTGAAGTGCATAGGTTCCCCTTTCAGCCCATTCCTGTCTGCCAGGATTCCTGTGGGGGTTATCAGTCCTTTATGTGAAGGTAAGCCACTGGCCTTTGAAATCTAAGTGTGATCCCCTCCACCCTTCCTACCCAGGAAGACTCATTCAGTATGCAGATGAATGCAGATGTCACTGGGTGTCCTATGTTTGTGGTTGTCTGGGTGGAATGCACAAGGGGAACTGTCAACCAGCACAGACCAGACGTGGATTGGAGACAGGCTGTAAGGCACAATTGGTAGTAAGTGCAGAGAAATGCCCACTTTCTAAAAGTGGCATTTCTAATATAGCAATATTGAACCCAGTTTCAACAGTGAGCAGGATTTTCTATTACCATTCTGGCAATACCAAACAAGACATGGCTACTCCTTCCAGATCATAATCTACCACTTAATAGTATATGAGGATAGTTCTAATACTAGTCTATGAGAGGTGCAGGCCTCACAGTAGTGGAAAACAAATTTATGGGTTTTTCACTACCAGGACATGTAAAACACATAGGTACATGCCCTGTCTTTTACTTACATAGCACCCTGCCCAATGGGTTACCTAGGGCCTACTTTAGGGGTGACTTATATGTGAGAAAGGAGAGTTTAAGACTTGGCACTTAGTTTCGAACACCAAGTCGAAGTGGTGGTGGCAGGCCTGAGACATGATTAGGGGCCTACTTATGTGGGTGGCACAATCAGTGCTGCAGGCCCACTAGTAGTGTTTAATTTACACGCCCTGGGCACATGTAGTGCTCTTTACTAGGGACTTACAGGTTAATTAAATATGCCAATTGGGTAGGATTCAATGTTACCACGTTTAGGGGAGAGAGCATATGCACTTTAGCGCTGGACAGCAGTGGTACATACATAGCCTGAATATACCTGAAGATCCTGACTCTTTCTGAAGTCTTGCAATATTTCATGATTTCCCATTCATAACTGCCTGAAACTCCATAGGATTTTAGCCAATATATGTGATCATTTGTGCTGTAATGTGCATCATTTGAACACTTTTTTTTTAATGGTCATTTCATGCAAGGCCCACTTCAACCCCAGTGAAGAGGGAGAGGGTTATTTGCTGGGTTTACTAGCAATGGTGGGGGTGGGGGAGGGATGTTAGGTCTAGTTTTAGTTTCCGGGCCAAACCTGGCAGAAAACACAATTTCTGTGATGACTGGGGGTCTTATGGCCACTATACACTCGCAGCAGTTTACACAGACATACGTCAACATTAGCATCCGCACCTTTCCCCCGTCATTGCACTCTTCTTGCCAATTGGCAAATGAAAGACGTGGGTCTCCATAATCGAATAAAACAGATAAATAAAAAAGATGGTGACCAAACAGTTTCTTGCACTGAAAGGAATCCGAAGCTTGTGCATGAACCGATTCACTCTGCATGCCAATCAACCCTGCCCGTTGTTGTTTAAAGAATGTTTATTGATTGGAATGCAGCTGCAAGTGTATTACTGCTTTTCTATTGCTCGTCAAGATTTTTCCTGGCGTGGATGAAGAATGGCGTCCTGCAACCTGGCAGCGTATTGACAAAAACAGAGGAGCACTTTGCAGAATTCTCCTTTTGAAAAACTGTCTCTCAGATTGCCTCAGCTACTCCTATTCATATGCCTCTTGATTTATTGATGGCTTTTAGCCAGGGTAGGCTTTTTAGATGCGGGGGGCGGGGGCTATTCGTGGCATATGCCTCGCTTGTTTAACAATTTAATTTCATCCTTCTACAAATGAGACCATGTGAGCATCGGGAAGGGAAGCATATTGACCTTTTGCAGATAATCTTTGCCAGGTAGTCTCCTCAAAACTCTGTAATTATACCCCCTCCATACGCTCATCTCTTCAGCCCTCCCTATTTATTTATTTACTTGGGAGTTTTGTGAACCACCAGACACAGCACAGCGCTGTAGATGCCTCATCGCTGCTTGATTTGTAATGAAATAGGCACAGGGGCCCAGATTTTCTCAGGAACCTGTCACCAGCTCTGCCGGATGCTGCGTTGCGGAATGTCAAGGTCATCTAGTCTTGATTCCACCTCAGGCCTCTTTCTTCCCCAACCCTATGCTTCCTCTTCCTCACTCTTGCAGGGTCTTGTTCATCCTTTTTTTCCTCACATTTCTCTGACTTGCTCTGGGTCAAATTCTGACAAGGAAAAATAAGTCCTGATCCCCATAAATGAGTGCAGGTGCCTACCACCGGCATAAATTAAGGCCTGCTCATCTTTGTAGCTCGCATCATTTCACTCTGCTACCTCAGGGGCATGCGGCCGCCCTCTGGCTAGGGCACCCACTGGTATTTCAACACTCTCAAGCACTCCCATGTATCTTGTCTGCCCAGTATCACGTTAAGGATGTTGGGGTGCGCTGTAAGGCACAAAAGCAGTTGTAGTGTCTTAAGCGGGACCCAAAAAGTTATTTAAATGATACAGGGTAGAGAGACAGAGTCAAAGATGGAGAAAGAAGAGAGGTTTAGATCGAGAAATGGAACAGACAGAAGTCAAAGACAGAAAGTTCAGTTTCAGAGGGGGCCCTTGGCAGTTGCCCACTTTACCTGTGCCTTAAAAAATCTCAGTCTGCCACTCTACTCTGAGCAGGGCACGGGGTTACTTATTCAGAGCTGGACAGAAGGTATGGGGTGGGGAGAGTGGCAGGGGCAGGAAAGTCTCTGAGAAGGTTCACGCACCGGGAGTAGCACATTGTTACAAATTAGAGTCTCCCTTACCATTCCTGGCAAACTCATTACAAAGTAATCACGCCCTGCCTTGAAGTGCACTTCCTCTGAGGCCCATAACAGTAAATAAGCTGTGCTGCGAGCTGCCTGATAAGTTGTTGTTCTGAAGATAACGCTCCTTTTTAGCAGAGGGTTTGACCTTTTTTTTTATATTGCCTCAGGCTTGTCTAAAACCCTCAAGGTCTATTTTTCATCTTAAAATTCTCTGTAGGAACGCACACTGTGTGGTTTAAGGAGATTTGGGGATTGTTTAACATATCTGTATTTTCTTTTCCTCGCATTTTTATGATAATTGTTGCCACTGTTAGTAAATCTGGCTGGCATGTTCTTGAAGCAGTTTGCTTGCTTTCTGTAATGGACACGTGTATTGATGTGGAGAGCAACATGTTTTAATAATGCATGAAGGATGAAAGTATATAAATAAAACCGTGCACTGAGCTTCTGCTGAAAGAGCTAAGGGGGGCTTCACAATGTCTCAATGCATCTGCGACCGCTGGAAGTGGCTTGTGCTGGAGAAACTGTGTGTTTTTTTCAGCATTCGATCTACAAGGCCTTGGGAGGGTCAAACGTTTGTCACTGACTTTACAGACCCTCTCAGCTGCAGGTCACTGGTTCATTCACGCAGGGCATGCGGGAGGTGACAGCAAGCCACAGCCATCTGGGTTCCGATGAGAGCTTTTTGAATATGAAATCGTAACCAGTCCCTGTTCAGTCAAAAGTCCACCCCTATTAACTACCATCAAAGTTGCAGAGCTCTGAAGCTGCTCCATGCCATAAATGAGTAGCCCACCAAAGCCTGATTTTTAGGTCTAGATTAACAAACAGCTGACTGTGTACCTATTAATATCCATTGTTTAAAATGCATATGGAGTGGGCTTTGGCTCTGTCCTTAGGGTTAAATCTGTCTCACCTCATCCAGTTGGCTGTTTGGTGTATCGTTCCGCCCCCTTTGGAAGGGCTCCTGTCGAAATGTGTGAGTGACTACTTTACATCTAAAAAGTACACTCAGTCAGCACACTCTTGCCTTCAGTTATTTATCTTCCGTCTGCATTTTATAGCGAAAGCAGTCTTTTTTTGCTTTTTCTCTAGCATTAGCAGACCCAATATGTCTGGTTTTAACATACAAAACAGCATTTGTGCATGCAGCACGTGGAAACAGTGCATGTGTGTGAATACTTTGGCACTTTAAAACCAAACCGGGTAGCTTTGGCAATGCTTGTATTATATGTATTGGGAGAAATGTTGCTTTACTTTCCCTTTCCCAAAATACAAATTAAACAAGTATTGGCTTAACCAGTTGCTCAGGTTTTATCACTGAAAATGCAAGCGAGACCTATTTGCTTTGTCAGTGCTTGTTTAAGTTATTTTAGTCATGTTTTCTAGTAAAGTTTGTCAACTATGATCCGAAAATTCAATTACACTAACTGTACTAGCAGCCAGTACTTATAGTCAACTGACCTATGGAATTTTTTAAGTTTTAATATACTTAAAGCTGCAGTAGTTGACAGATGAGAGCACCGGGCATGAATGAGGTGATGCCTAATGTGTATAAGGAGAAAAGTCAATAATTTCTTAAATTTTTCTGCAGTGGTAGTTTGTACATTGCATAACTGTTTCCAAACACTCCAAAATAAAGGGGGCATGATTTTCTATCTCATTTTCCAAGTGGCCTAGCCAATAAAAGGAATGTCTAAGTAGCATGTTGAGCATTTCAACCCTCCATAGCCAGAGGATTACCAGGCCCCACACTTGTACTAGTCTGGGGATCTCCAAATAAAGTATAGCCACTTTCCCGTTGGTTGGGGCAATGCATATCTTTGAGAGTGGTGTCATGGTGTGCTTTAATGCACATGCCAGCATGTGGAGGAGCTCCTACTAAAGTCCTTTGTGTACTATCAGGTGTGTAAATAACAGATAAACTGGGTGCCCTAACTTGAGAATCCATAATACCACTTTTCCTCTGTACTCACTAAGACTGTTCTTTGTTCTTTTGAATCAGAGAAGTGTGATTGACTACACCTAGTGTCTCAGGACTCTCTTAGATAATGGAGGATGCACGCTAATGCCCTGATTATGAGTATCCCAAAAATTCCAATTGAGCACTAACAAGAGTTGGGGCCTGATTTAGATCTTAGCGGAGGGGAGTACTCCATCACAAACGTGACAGATAATACCCGCCCATCGTATCACGATCCCATTATATCCCATGGAGATCGTAATAAGGCAGGTGTATGTGACAGAGTATTCCATCCGCTGAGATCTAAATCAAGCCCCTAGTGTTTAATTCAGGTGTATGAGTTTCTGAAAAACACCTTTGTCTCTCAGATATTTCATAGACAGGCTTACTTTTCCCTTGACAAGCAGACTGAGGGCCTCATTAAGACCCTGGCGGTCATAGACCGCCAGGGTGGAGGCCGGAGGTAGCACCGCCAACAGGCTGGCGGTGCTACATTAGGTATTCCGACCGCAGCTGTGAAGCCGCGGTCGCCCAGCCGGGTCCGGCGGTTTCCCGCCGGATTTCCCCCGGCTGGGGGAATCCTCCATGGCGGCGCTGCACCCCCTTCCCGCCAGCCTGTTCCTGGCGGTTTACACCTTGGGGCCCCTGCACTGCCCATGCCACTGGCATGGGCAGTGCAGGGGCCCCCTAACAGGGCCCCATTCAGATTTTCAGTGTCTGCTTGGCAGACACTGAAAATCGCGACGGGTGCAACTGCACCCGTCGCACCCCAGCAAATCCGCCGGCTCCATTTGGAGCCGGCTTCATCTTTGCTGGGGCTTTCCCGCTGGGCCGGCGGGCGATCTTTTGAAGATCGCCTGCCGGCCCAGCGGGAAAGTTAGAATGGTCCCCGCGGTCATTTGACCGCGGGGCGGTGTTTGGGCGGTTTCCGCCCAGCGGGCGGCGCCCGCCGGGGTCGGAATGACCCCCTGAATCTTTCCAATGAAGGTCCATGGAATGGGAGGAAATTTGTAGAAATCAATACAGAAACACAGATTTCCATAGTTATTCCTCATGCTAATTTTCACAACTCATTATGATAAGAAAATACCACATCTAATAAGTACGATACTCCGCAGTATTACACACATATTGAGTCCCAAATTGCATGGCTCGGCGAGGTGACCCTGGATATACAAATAAGCAAATTTTCCCATTCTCTTTTATGCTTGTTATGCTGGAGTCACATGTCTGGCTTTTACCGCTGCCGTGCTAACTTCTGTTGAGCTTTATTCCGCTCCGATTGTCATATATAGTATCCTACACCCTGCTCTTGGCGTTTGGCGTATATGTCATTCCTACATCTTCCAAAACAGTGATTAATTATCATACTTCCCCATCTCAACTAGTTTGAAGGTAGATAGGCAGACCATTTCAGTTGAACCAAAATCTTTTAATTTGGATCATACTAAGGTTTTGAGCTTATTTGCTTATCAAAAACTCTCTCCTTGTCTCAGTCCGATCCTCAGCTCTCCTTGCCATCAGGGCACCGATAAATGTGACTTGTAAAGACACAAAGTACCTAGGGAGACAAAGTACCTAATGAGAGGAGGACTCTTAGATAGTCCATAAAAACTGAAGTGGAACTACTTTTGTGGTAAAAAAAAGGATGTGGTAAGGTGCTGACGGGGCAGAAACTCACAAGTGATGACTGTAACAAGGAGCTCCTGATTTGGAGTAATGAAGCTTACCAGTAAGTAAAAATTTCATAATTTTCTACATTAAAAAATTGTTAAAACCACAATGCATACTATGGGACTACAGCTCCATGGATTACCCTAAAACTAGAAATCGCATCATAAACTTTATTCTCACTGAACAGTGATCTGATACATTGGCCCAAGCATGACATGGTAGCATTGTTTAACATTCTGCTCAGCCAGTAAATTATGATTTTTATCGTACGGAAATCTACTCATGTTCTGACAGGTATCATGGTTGTGTCGGTTGCCTAATTAACCAGTTTCAATGCACATGGTTTTGAGTAATGCACCATTAGGACTTCTTGGTGCTTAAAAATTGCACCAGCAAATATTTGGCAACTTGAAATTTAACTTACCTTTGTGCCTTGAGGAAGTCATGTTGACGAAACATGTGTTGGCTGTTGCTTCTCTCAGATTTATGATGGATCTCACCATATGGAACACTTGGATAAATAAAAATGCTACCATACACCTATATTGAACTGGAATTCTTATTGACACAGCAAGAAGAATCAGATCTTCATGGTGTGCCTTGGTACACTAACATGAAATGATGATTTGCGTGTTTGGCCCAAATTCAAGGAGAGGGAAAGTGGAGTTCCGCGTTGCAGTGTAAGAAGTTGTCTTGCTGAGGGAGGAGTACTCCTTTAGGGCCTGTTTGATGTAGTGTGGAGAAAGACTCAACTACTAATAGTGATGTCCGGTTAATCGGGTTCTGATGTTCTGGAGTAGTTCATACCTGAGAAAAGAAAGAGACACAACTGCTCACTGGATAAGCGTTGCAAAATTGTTCCTTACATTTGTATCACTTGCAGTGGCAAAAGAAGAAAAAAAACATTGCGAGATGAATCTGTAGTGTGCACTGTTCCTGGCTGCTTCGTCTGTATCGACCAAGGGTGATGATCTCCTTTCAGGTCATTCCAACATTGCTTACAGAACTGGACTTTTATATTTTCACCTAATAATGATTCTGGGTGTTGGGGGTCTTGCATTGTTTTCCCCAAACTAATTAGAGTAATAGAGCTAAAAACAATAATCAATGATTTGTAGGTGTAAAATTCAGAACTGGAGATCAGAGTCAGCCTTTGCTAGTATGGTGCACATTAGTCAAAGTGCCTGTAATGACAGGGAGTGAGGTCACCACCCTGATGCATGCCCAGGTATCTCTCTAGGTAAGGGAACGTTTTTTACCGCCCTGCAAAGGCGGAAACTCAGCTGAAAGCATACTTAACATCCTAACGTCCCTGGAAACCTGGAAGAGAAAACTATCAAGCAGTGGGAGGTGGCTTTATCTTTACGAGAGTGATGTTCACCTGAGGGAAGTGTTCATAAATTCTACGTCTGGCTGGCAGTCTTCACGACTGCTGACTTTTCATCTGTTTACATTTACCAGTCAGCTCACATTCAACTCCAATGGATCATGGCACTTTTTCCTATTTATACAATGCACACGCAAATGTTAGGCTGAGTTACTTTTTCATTTTATTTAGGGACTGAAAACAGGAAAGTGGCATCATAAAAAGAGGACTTGAATGTGATACTTGCAACTTGCTTGATTCCTCGCATGATCCAAGCAAGGTGCAAATCAGTAGAGAAAGTCACTTCCTAAGGAACTCCTCACTCTCATCCTCCTGACCAAAAGCCTTACCCGACCCAGACTGTCTGGTAGAAGAGAGAGATAAGCCATAAGAGGAGGGATTATGGGAGGGATGCACTCCAGTTCTGTCTCAAGAAATCTTAGAAGAGGAAAACATGACGTCATTCTCCAAAAAGCTAGTGCTAGGATCATCTCCACTGACTCTCTGAAGCCAGGCCAAGAGTTTCAGAATCAGGAGAATGGGGGAAAGCCGTAGAGGAGTCCTACTGGCGAGGAGCTCAAAAATGGCATCTATGCCCATTTCTCTGTGATCCCAAAACCTGGAGAGGAACAGAGGAAGACAAGAGTTACCCCTGGTAGTGCAAAAAGACCCATTAGAGGGACTACTCACCTCCTGTGTCTTTCCCAAAGGATTTCAGGTAGGAGCAGGTAGAACTCACAGAGTTTCGCTCCATGGAATTCCATGTGTTTACAAGAAAACTCTTCAATATTTCGCAGAGTTATGTGAACGGGCGGAAATCAGCACATCGTGCTGCTCGTCCTGATATTTAGTGCCTGGAGCTTGGCCCGCACTGAAAAATCAGCATGAACAGCACCAATGGTGCGCACCAGAGGACATTGCTGCTTGAGTTGATTTTGATGCCAATACTCAAGTGGCAGCTTTCTCACCATGAATGGTTGCGAATGGCCCCAAACGTTTGTGGTGAGAAAGTCTCACTGGGTGCCCTCCTAAGGCCTAACAATCGCACTAGAAAATGCTACTTCCCACATGTGCTTGCCAACTTAGCATTGGCACGCTATGGGTTAGAAAAAACTCTGCCATGTGGCGGTTAGTGGAATTTGCCCGGACCTCCGCATTACAAGCATAACACAGAGTGTCAAAAATTCCTCCAACTCTGCTGGAGGAGCAGAATTTGTTTCCTACTTTAAATTTCAGGGCTCAGAACAAAATCTTGAGAGCAATGAATAATCCTCCTCGGGGAATCTGCCTGGGTATTGATCTCTTGATGTAAATTGCCTTGAGAGTTAGCAGATTTTCTACTGCCCACTGGAATTCTGTTGAACTATAATATTGAGTGAACAAGAATGTGTGCTAAATTGATGGTTCAAATACAACATGGCCACACTTGTCTGTGTGGACAGTCAATGCCTTCCTTTGTAAATGATGTGGAAAATGATGGATCACCTTCCAAACTGTCATCAACTCCTTTCAGTTGGAGAAATTGCACTTTAGCTCCCAGTTCCAGAGGCCCTGAACAAACTGTGCACCCAAAACATATCCCTGTCCTAACCATTGGGATCTATAGTAAGATTAATTTAGTCAGGGTTGGAAAAGTAAGTTCATTTGCCTTACAAGGGGTTATCAACCACCAGGCTAGAAACTCTTGGATGAATTGAGTGCTAGGGATTATCAGGTCATAATTCTCCTTGAGAGGGATCCAAAATCAGAATATGCATCACCAATTGCCCCAGATGGACTCTTACATCCTGAAAGGAAGAAAGAAGGGAAAAGGGAAATTAGGCCAAGGTTCTCCCTAAAATAAAGCAAAAAAAGCCCTGAGAGATAAGGGTATCAAGAAAAGGAAGAAAGTAATAATATATGATCCTGTATCCACAGCCACTCTCTCGCTGGAGCCTTGTCTCACAACAATAACCTCTGCTGAGGATTCACCAGCTTGGTCTTTCTAGATTCCAGCAACAACACCTCTCCCTGAGTTGCATGAAACCTGCCACCAATACACTCAAGGATGGTAGTTGCCAATTGATGATAACCCCAAATTTCTGTGGAGTCTCTGTTGTCAGGTTTGTATTAACCACAAACTGCACATAGGATGGGGATTGGATGAATAAATCGTCTAAATATGGATGAATCATCACTCCATGTGAACGTAGAAGACCCAATACAGTGGTCAAGAACTTAGTGAACACCCTGGGTGAAGGCTTAAGCCATAACGGTGGCACTTGGAATTACAAATTCATGTTGTCATTTGCAAATCTGAGGAATCTCTGATGGACAGGAGCTATGGGCACATGTAAATAAGCATCCTGCAGGCCTATCTTTGTAAGGAACCCCTCTGTGGAAATTAGTGGTACGGCTCGGTGTAGAGTGTTCATCTTGAAAGTCTGGTACATACCGGTTGAGATACCTCAAGTCTATGATCATACGGTAATTGCTTAAGGTTTTTTGAACAAAAAATATTTTGGAGTAACACCCCAGACGTCTCTCCTTAGGGTGAACAGGAATTATGGCATTCTTCTTCTCTAAAAAAGCAATGCTGTCTCACAGAGCAGTCTGTTTGACAATGTCCATTGGCTGGCCATGAGGTTTGGGCAAAGCTGGGATCTGGAAAATATTGAAAACCTTTAAATGGCAACCCTGGAGATGATCTGAGATACCCCATTGTCTGAAATGAATTGCCTCCTTAGGCAATGAACAAAATTGAGACGTCTTCCCTCAGGCGCTGAAGACTGCACAGCACAGTCAGGAATTTTGCTTACTCCCCCAACTGCTTTGAGGAGGATCCAGCCTGCCCTTTGATTGAAATCTAGACCTACTGTGAAAAGGTCTGATCTCCTTCTACAGGAATGGTCAGTCTTCCTTTAACTTGCCTCCCAAGACCTTTGACAATGTCGAAAAGGCTGTGCAAGCTTCTGACTTTTAAGGACTTGTGCAATACCTCCTCTAATTCTTTGCCAAAGAGCTTAGTGCCAGAGAAAGGCATTCTCTCAACTTTTTCTGAGAAAGTCCCACTTTCCATTTCTTCAGATGAAGATGTCTCCTCGCTGCCACTGATCCAGCCAAAGTCATTGCTGATGTCTTTAAATTAGCAGACATGGTATTAGAAACAAACTTCCATCCTACTTAGTAGCTGTAAAAAAATCCTTTCCCACCTGAGTGCATGATGGTAAGGGTTGAAAGTCTTTTACCAAGGATTGGGAGACATAAACTGAATATACTTCAGATCGTAAAGCAAGGCTTATCCCAACATGAGAAGTCTTGAGAGCTCCTTCCACCTTCTTATCTATCTACTCAGACAACACAAAATCCCTTTATAAAAGAGAGGTCTAACCCACCAAATTCACTGGCAAAGGATCTAAGATCAAATACTGTGGTGGCAAATCTAACTCTCCACTAGGCTGGTGATAGAAGTGACCCATAAATCTAGGAACAGACACCCTGTTAGGGTCCTTCTACTATCTCTTCAATACGTTCTGGATCGCAGGTATTACTGGCAACTTGAGACATGAAGGAATTTGAACCTCCCAGAACTACTCTAAACTAGTGGGCGTCTACTTTTGTTCAGTGGTAAGTTATAAATTGGATTTAAGATAGGACAAGGTGGCCTCATGTCTTCCCTGTGAAGATATTTACCTCTGGGAGCAGAAGGATCCCCAGAAAAACCCACATCCTCTTCATCAATTGTATGCATCTGTCAAAGATCTCAACATGGCCTGTAGGTCTTTGTCTAAAAGAAAGCAAACTTGCACCTTTAACTCCATGAAGATGTCTCTCAGGAGAGGTATGGTGAGACTTCTGAGAATGCTTGCCCAATGTGAAAACACTGCACCAATCATATGAGTATGAACACCACTGAGAAAATCCTGCAGTGGTCCAGATATATAAAGCAAGGGTCCTAACACTAGAGGCCACGGGGGTACCTGACAAGTAATCGTAAACAGGCCGAATAAAAATCCACTAAATAAGTTCCGAAGTCAAAGGAACAGACAGCAAGGGGAGCACTGTTCATATTAATAACAGCAAACGTACTGACTAGCCCAAAAGAGGTCAACAGAATGCGATCAAAGAGAACAAACTGACCCTCCCAGCTCATTTCACCGAGGAGCGCCCAACCCCAGTCAAGCAGCACTCGAGCAGCCATGAAGGGGAAAGTGCTGGCAGGGATGGGGCAGAAAATCTAACATGGGCGCACAAGCAGTCCAGAAGAAAAAGGGCCATAAAGAAAGAGGTGCAAAGCAGCCCAAAGAGACTACCTGTAATAAAGCGCCAGAGAAGCCAAACTAAATTGCCATCAATACAAGAACCACAAGGAATTAGCAGAATTACCTGGTGCCCCACAGTCAAAATAAACAAGACAGCAATAGGGTGCCAAAAGCAGCTGTACTCACCAATCTCAATATGGCACCCATCAGCTGGGGAAAGCAGAAAGAAAATGTAGACTCGCCACAGCTGATGCCACTCGGGCCCCAGCACCTCAGAAAGAGAAGGTCCCATAGAAAAACTTCCACAGCCTAGTCAGGAGACGACAGGGCACAAACAAAAACAGGAAGTGCTGGGGAAAACTGGGATGGGGTTATTATGAGTAGAGTCTCCACCTTTCTGTGGAAATAGAAAGCAGCTTGGAAAGGGGGAGGAGTTGCTGGTGAATGGGCACATGTACTTCAAAGCGTAAGTAGTGGAACGAGGGATAAGTAGATGGCTTGCATAAAGGGCATGTGGCGTGCCATATGTACTGATGTATTGTACATTGGTATTTACATTGACTTTCTCCTCTATCTGACCTCTTGGTAGCACATCTGTTTTCAGCTTTGCGACGTGAGCATAAGCTGGGTATGTCACAGCAATATGAGGATTCAGAACCGCATTACTTTAAATTGGTTCGTGCACGACAGGCCACACGCTGCTGGACCGTTATGAACATGGCTCTTAGCACTTGTAATTGTAGTGGTTCTGCACCAAGGGAGTACCCAGAAAATTAAAACACCCTCCACTTTGTACCAAAGATCTGATGGCTCCAAGCAAGTCAGCCCGACCCCGCCAAAGGAGCTTGCTTGTGTCATACATCCAAGCATCTATCCTTTTGTCCTTCCACCCCTCCATCCACCCGCTGATATCCACCATTCCACCTTTACAATCTCTCATCTATTCATTCTTTCACTCATCATTCAATCTTTCACCATTCCATCCAACCATTAGCTATTTCAACCATCCATTCACACATCCACAGACTATGCATGCATGTGTCCATACATCCATCCACCAATACAACCATCATTTGACTTACCCATCCTTCACAAAATTCTTTCATCCATAAATTGATCATTTTATCCATCCATTTATCCATCACCCATCCATCCTCTCAGATTCCGGTTTACTTTGTCATCTGTGTATCCTCTCAGTTTTCCATTTATTATGTCATTCATTCTCTCAGGTTTCCATTTACTCTGCCATCCTTTTACCCACCTATCTATCCATCCTCTCAGATTTCCATTTACCCTGCTATCCTTTCACCCACCATCCATCCATCTATCCTTACTCTCACGTTCTATTTACACTGCCATCCTTTCACCCACCTATTCATCCATCCTCAGATTTCCATGTGCACTGCCATCCTTTCATCCACCCATCTATTTATCCTCTCAGATTTCCATTTACTCTGCTATCTTTTCTCCCACTATCCATCCTCTCAGGTTCTATTTACACTGCCATCCTTTCACCCACCCACCTATTCATTCACCCATCTTCAGATTTCCATATGCGCTGCCATCCTTTCATCCACCCATCTAATCATCCTCTCGGATTTCTATTTACTCTGCTATCTCTTCACCCACCCATCCATTTGTCCTCTCAGATGTCCATTTACTCTGCCATTCTTTGACCCAACCACCCATCCACCCACCCATTATGCATCCTTTTATCCGTCCATCCTCTCAAATTTCGAGTTACTCTGCCTGTCATCCATCCGTCTATCCTTTTATATTTCCATTTACTCTACCATCCACCCATCTTCTCAATCACTCATCATTTACCCGCTCATCCTTTCACTCACTCACACCCATCCATCCTTTCACCCACCGACCCATCTGCCCACTCATCTATCCATCATTTCACGCACCCATCTTTTAACCCACTCATCTATCCTCACTTTCACCTACCCGTGCATCCACTCGTCCATCCTTCTTTGCTTTTTTTTAGTCAACCTATCTTTCTTTTTTCCTTTTAGCATAAATTACGAATTTTTACCTGCAAAGTTGCAGGCAAAGGAGGCCCATGAACAAACCCACCCTCGCTGTTGCTACTAAATTGCGGGGTTCACGATACCCCTGTTCTGCAGAGACAGTGCATAGAGTACCTGCTTTAAAGCCTAGATTGTACGTCTTGGAAATGGCGGCAGTGTGTGCGGTTTAAACTACGATTGAAGGGGAAGTTAGACAACCCGTGCTTCCCATCCTTGCTATTGGTTAAAACCGGAAGTGCAAAGGCAGAAAGAGACGCAAGGATTACCACTGCTCGAAACTGCGCGCCACCAGCTGCGCATATCAGAGCAACCCTGCAGAGGTCTTTCCTTAAATCGCCAGTGGCCGGCTTAGTCATATCAGCGCGTAAAAATGACCGACGTGTACGCTGGCGCATTAAGGAATCATAGAGATAATGAAGACACAAATCCGTACTCTTCACAGACAAGGATTTCTCTTTCATGCAAGACCAAGAAAGCAAAATAGATTATTTTAATCTACTTATTTACGTATTCCACGGTATTTTAGATCGTGAATTTGTCTATTTTAGCTGCCTCAGTGTTTGACAGGCTGACTAAAATATAACGTCTTGAAATATCGTCAAAGGAGAGCAACGGAAGTGGGGTTTCGCAGAAGGTGGTGGGCTCTGCAGTAAGCAAGGTGTACCCATCTGCCTATAATTGGCATTCTGAAACTTTTGCACCTGCCTGTTCATTATCCGTGGCGCTGGGAGGATTCGCTCAGAACAAAGGGCGCCTTGCTGCGCGCGAGGCGGGAACCCTTCTGTTCCCTTCATCAAATTATATCTGGATGCACAAAACTGTTTTTCTGTTTTGAGAAAATAAAGCAGTTGGGGCAAACTATATTGTATGTTTCTTGGAAAACAGAGCGGTCTTCCTTAGCATCAAGCGCAAGCCTAAAATGATTTAAAACTGCTCTTGTCAACACTGGTGAGCGCGCGGAAGCGCCTCAGCGACTGCGACTCCTGGGCGCGGCGCTTCTCTGACACAGTTTATTGAACCGAAGAGCCCGCCTCCGCCAGAAAGAGTTTTCTTCCTTTCGAATCACATTTATGAGCCGGTCACGCTGCTGGAGCAGGTCGTTTCATGCCATAATTTTCGAGATACCCTCAATTATGAGTTGCATACATTCCAGTCCAGTGCAATTTGACACCGATTGATAGGCCGCTGGCAAAGTATATGGTGTGAGGTGAGATGCTGAGCTCGATCCCATATTTTTAAATTTACCATTATCACTATTTCCCGTGATTTCTCGTGCAAACGTGACTGGCAGTCAAACAGATCATTTCAAGTAAAAACTTGTTTAAAAATGCACATTTTTGAAACTCTTGGTGACAAAAAAGTCTCAATCTTATTATATCTATTTGTTTACTTATTTAGAGACTGTATAACGCGTGAATAAGACTCTATGTAGCAGAGTGCTGTACAGTACAAGTTTCACATAAACGTAAGTGCAACAACATGATAACCACAAAGCTGAAGGGCAAGGTTGGTAATCATCCTTGTGGTTAAAGAGCAACCAGGGAACACGTCATTCTAACTAGATCTACATGGCATGTTCTGCCAGTGCACGGACAATCATTGGTGAGGTCACCCTGGACACCTTTACCAAACCCAAGAGAGGGGGAATCCATATCATATTCAGTCCAGCCTATGATGAGGGATATCGGTTAGTTTGTCAGGAATTTCTCGATAGGAAGAGATTTGACTTTCCTCGAAGGCGAACGGAGAAGGGATTGTGCTTATCTATGGTGGTAGTTAGGTCCATATTCTCGAGTGCAGCCCGAGAATGAACAGAAGGAGGATTTTTGTTTCTTCATTTTTAAGGTTTGTGAAGTAGTGAATCAACGCTGAGTAGGATGTGGTTGCCTCCAGGTAATGGGAGTTTTTTGCCCAGGTATTTTGGGGTGCCAAAGAGCAGGGCTTTATAAGTAGCACCGGCTACCTCGAGGAAGCACCTTGCCTCTGTTGGGAGCCACTTGAGAGTGAGGAGTACAGGAGTTATGTGGCTGAATCCCTTTTCTCCACATATTAGCCTAGCTGCGCATTTAGGGTGACCTGCATTGGCGTCAGGTGTGGTTTTGCTGCAACGGTCAAGGTGGCATTGCCATAGCCAAGCCTAGATGAGGCCAAGGCCTCTGGTGGAGGAATGAAAGGTTTCTCACTTTCAGCAGTCTGAGCTGAAGTAGAGCACTTTGTGATGTGTAGTGGATTTGCTCTTGACGGGTCACATTACTGTCCATAGTGATCCCCAGAGATTTAATGCAGTTGATCAAGTCTGGTCTGCAATCTAGTGCATCTAGTGAACTGAGCCAAACTTGAACCGCAGGTGAGCAGTTTGGGGATGGCATGATGAGGAATTCCACTTTTAGCTTGTTCAGGTTTAAGTGGTTGCGAGGCAGTCAGGAATGAATGTCTTCTAGAACCTAATTTAGAAGGAGTTATTTTTCCAGCAAGGAGATTTTGAGATAGAGCTGTCACCCATACATATTTGGTATTGAACTTGGAGCCGTGGAAGAATGAGGTTAAGGGCTCCTTGTATAGGATGAAAAGAGTAGGAGATAGTATGAAACCTTGTGGCACCCTTTATAAGACATGGTCCAAGTCTGACAGGCACCCGTACAGTTTTATTTTTTGGTATCAGTTTTTGAGGTAGGAGGAAAACTAGCTAAGGTCTGTGCTACTTGTTCCCATACGCTCCTTCAGAGCGTTCATTCTGATTGACTGTGTCAAAGGCCACAGACAGGTCGAAGAGAATGAGTAGGCTGAACCACAATTGTCCAGAAGATTTAATAATTCATCCATGATATGGATGATGGCTGTCTCAGTCGTGCGACCAGCTCTGAATGCTGACTGGAAGATATATAGCAAGAAGAAGTTGTTGACAAACAGTTTGAGTTGATTCAAGACACATTTTTCTAGCACTTTTGCCAGGAAAGAGGTTGGTTTCTGGACAGTAGTTGTGCAAGGTAGGAGAGTCATCTCCAGTCGTCTGCAGGGGGGTGAGTGGTGACGATTGGTCTTCAAGCTGCCTGAGACTATCCCTTGGGACATTGAGAGATTGATTACTTGTGTTCAGAGTGGAGCAATCAAATGGCTAAACTCGAAAGACTAGTGGAGCAGTTAACTGCTAACTAGACTTTGTCATTTAAAGCAATGGCAAATCCTAAACGGCCCTTTTTAAAATATATAATTCACCCCTACAGCAGGCCTATCAAGGAAGGGTGCTGTATATTAAAAAGCCAGTATTTTTATAGGTCCTGACAGTTAAAAACCCTAATTTGTCATTTTACCTGTGGAAAGGCTAGTAGCCCCATTGGTGAGTATAGGGTTATACGCTGACTGCTCAGCTGTGCTAACTTCTGAATGGAACTACTAAAGTTGCTACTTCAAGGATTCAAATTAATCATCACATTAAACTTGACTTAATGCTCAAGTCAAAATTAATGCAACTTTTAAAGAAATGTAAGTTTTAGAAAGTTCCCACTCTGTTGCCCAAGTGTCCGATAGCCTCATGCAGATGCTGGCCACAAGACAGCCCTCTGCCCTGCTGGGGAGAAGTGCGAATATCTCACAGGAGTAAGAACAATAGATGCTTGGCATTAGAAGAGGTGTCACCTCTTCCTGGGAGGAAGCCACACAGTCTGTGAGCCCAAAATGCAAACTTCAAAGGGGAAGCCATATTTGAAGGGCACATGGTGTACACACATGAGAGGGGCTGCTCTTTTGTTGATCTACAAGGGTTGGCATCCGGGACAGAGAGGAAAAACCAGTTGCTAAACCATTTTTTTTCTGTGGGCTTCTAGCCTCAGGTAGCCACACCTCTACAGTGGTCCACAAAGCTCCACAATTAAGAGAGGGTTTCTGCCATCTTTAGAGTGGGCAGATTAAGGCACTCTGGGATAACTAGATGCCACACTTTGCAGGAAGTCATTATCAGGCAGCAAAGCTGCTAGTAGCCCATTGGCTAGTGACAGCCACATCCCCTAAGGCATCTGGGCAAACATATGGCACCCCTGGCCCCCAGACCTCAGATCATGTCTGGACTGTAGGGAGGAATGAAAAAGGACTGACCTACTGTTCCCTGGACCTGGCAAGAGAGGTTGCATGAACCTCTGGACTGAACAACACAGCCAAACAGAACTCTTTAAAAGTTTTACAAAGTTTTCAAAGTATGTGCTAACCAATGCTTGTTTGAGTTTTTGAGTCAGTGTGAGAAACTAGCTGTTGGTTGAAGGGGGACTGACCCCTGTTCAAGCAACAGCTACAACCCCTTTCGGGATGTACCACAAAAATTCAGTAAATTAATCTGTGCATAACCCTATGGTAGAGTGGCACAGAAACAGTTAGGCTTAACTTAAAGACAATGTGTAAAGTATTTATGCAGCACACAAACAGTAGCAAAGTGAAAACACAACACAAGAAAAATCCCACTCCTATTTAGAAACATAGGGCACATTTTAATAAATTATTCAACACCAATACAACAAAAATCCATTCAGTAGAACCAGAAGTATGAATTTTTAAAATGTAAGTTAAAAACTAGCACCTAAAAGATCAAAGTGCCAAGCGAGGACATCTTGTCATGAGAGACGGGGTGACAGTAAAACAATATGGCCACCTGCGATGGAGTGTGGGTCGGACACAAGAAGTGGATTGGGCCTGGTCAGTGCTTACCTTTGGACTTAGAAGAAATTCCCCCAAAAATGTTCTGAGAAGGTAAAGTTCAGTGGGACAAGGCAGCAGGCAGTGTCCGAGGAGGAAGCATCATTGTTAGGATGTTGCTGGGCAAAGTTGTGTTGAAGATTTCTATGTTGAAAGTTAATCACTTTTTTGGAAGTTAAAAATCTCCGTTGGGATGAGGCAGGAGGCTGTAGCCGACCAGAGTTACAGGTGGCCAGATACCCCTTTGGTGAAGGACCACTGAACCCGATTTGCTGCTGCAGAGAATGTAGCGGGAGCTGCCGGGAAGTCAGGCCAACTGGCAGTGGACCTTGGATGGATAGAAGAGCAGGTTGGTCCATGCTTTCTTTAGTTCTCAGAGTAGTTTTCAACCAAACTTTTCCCAAGTCCCAATTTTTGGATTTTGTCTATCTGGGAACCTTCAGTACCACCACCAAGGACTGGAAGGGCACCACTTGGGGGGTTAGGACTCACTCAGGCTGGGTACACGTAGGGGGTTCAAGATGGCTGTCCCTTCTCTGTCCCTGAAGCTCTGAACAGGATCTCAGCAAATTACCTCTATGAGTTACTCTGGTAGTCCAGAGTCCAGGTAAAGAGGCAGGACTCATGTAGCAGAGCAGGTCTCTGTGAGTTCAAGACAGTTTGAAGGCAGAAAAGCAGTCTTTTGGAGTACACAGCAGGCCACAGCAGCAGACTGTCCTCTGAAAGTCCTTCCGCAGGCCCAGAAAGTGAACTGAAGAGTAAGTCATAGGATCCTATTTTTATACCTGTTCCTCTTTTGAAGTAGGAGATGTTTATGGAAAATTCCCATTGAAGTCCTTGAAGTTTCCTGACTCCCTTGGCTCAAAACTGGCTGCATGAACAGTACTTTACGTGAAGTCAGAGCACAGCCTATTTGGTTGCAAGTGGGGCTGTGCCCATCTCCACCCACCCACATCCAGCCAGTGAGGGTCCACCCAGAAACACCAAACCTCTCTATTGTGGGTATGTCTGGGAGGAATAATCAAGGTCCAACTCTCAGTTACACCCATTTATATGACCAAGGAGCAGGCAGCAGGCACCAGATAGTTAGGGCAGGAAAATGGTAGCTTTCTGAAAGTGTGATAATGAATAATGGCCCTAAGAGGGAAGAGTGGCCTTTAACTTCCACGGCAAGTAATTTCTTCAAATCCTTGTACCTCTGCAAGGTTGAAAGAACTTTATTTCCA
This sequence comes from Pleurodeles waltl, assembly GCF_031143425.1. Lineage (NCBI taxonomy): Eukaryota > Metazoa > Chordata > Amphibia > Caudata > Salamandridae > Pleurodeles > Pleurodeles waltl. The sequence goes on from NC_090443.1 coordinate 907,235,004, forward strand.
TTGCATGTAAACAAATTACCAACATGAATCAATATACTTTAATAAAACTATTTAAATTAGGTGCTCACAAGATAATTGCTCAGTGAAAAGTGATTAGTGCAAAAATGGTGTGCCTAGTGTTATCTACAATATATACAAAATGTGGTTAAAAACTGTATGGCAAGTGAACTTCAAAAAGACGCCTTCAATCCAGATGTCTGGAAGTCACTTATTTCAATCAAGAATAATCCACAAGAATTATTGTTGATGTTTCGACCCCACACAGAGAACCAATCATAAAAGGAGTCTTCATCAGGACAGAAGTCATAGCGCTTTGAAAATGAAACCAAAGGACTTTGAATCAGTCATCTCACCCAGCAATATTGTGTTTGGGTGAAACATTGAAAGATAATCCCTTTCTAGGGGCTACTTACCCTCACAGCATCAATTAAATTACACTTTTGCTTCTCATTCCAATTTGTACAATCCACAATCAAGGATTCCCCTGGATGGATCAATAATATATATATATATATATATATTTTATTAGTGTCCATAAAAGTCCTGGCCATTTAAAGACATTCAAAGTCAAAGAGTCAGGGCTGGGCAGGGGAAAAAACCCCACAAAAATACTACTCACCCTTGATCCCCAAATTCAATAGTGCTTTAGTATGATGATTACTATTTTATCTGTCCATAAGCAAAAGCATTGTCAGGTCCATAGGAATTGTAATATGAATCAAAAACCAATCCCAATGCCAACATAAAAAATGATAATGATTGAAAACTTTAGTCTGGCAGACATGCGCTACAACAGTGACTCACCAGCAAGTAATCAGATCAAATAAGGGCTCACAAAGGCTTATAGCCCACTACCTCTCTTGGTAACAACCAAAACAACAGAAAAAGTCACCCCCTCTGATTCATCATAAATGACTAAAGAATGGGGTGGGAGGCCCACGCGAGACCTTAGGAGGGCGTCAGTGAAGCAAAGGAGAGGAATATAAACCACTCCATGGTAACCGCAATTATGTCGTTTAAAATGTTAAAGAACCGAGTAGCAAACATATAATGTCACGTGGACAGCGTATTAATCAATCATGAACGTCGCTGTCAATGCTCCCAACTACATTATTCAAAGATGACTTGTAAAGTAACTGCTGTATTTACAATGCACAAAACACCGCACCAGTGGCTGCCAAAACTAAAAAAAAACGACAGGATTTATAGGGTTGATAAACCCGTAAAACTAACATATCTTAATGGCTTCACACATCTACCTGTGTCAAAAGAAAGGCCTTAGTAGGATGCAGCACAACAAAAAATACGGTTTACTTTCAGTGTTCGAAGATCATTCATGCCCGTGGTAACAGAAACTGAAATAACGGACAGAACTCAAATGGTTGATAAACCCGTAAACTAAACCTATCTTGATGGATTCACACATCCACTTATGCCCCAAAAATTGCCGTGGTAATATGCGGCATTAAAGGAAATACGGGTTACTTTCACTGTCAGAGAAAAGTGATACAACTTCTAAGATGGAAAACAACAGCTTATGAGTAAAATCTGAACGCAAAGCAAACTATCTAAACTCTTATGCCCACCAGACGACCCTTTGAGTCAGGCCGCTCTCACCTTGCAGAATTGTGAATTGTAAATGAATCCTCGATTGTCGCTTCCTTAGTTTACAGGTTTATCAACCGTATGAGTTCTGTCGGTTATTTCAGTTTCTGTAACCACGGGCATGATGTTTTAACACTGAAAGTAAAGCATATCTCTTGTTGTGCTGCGTCTTACTAAGGCCATCTTTTGACACAGGCAGATGTGTGAAGCCATTAAGATGTGTTCGTTTTACAGGTTTATCAACCCTATAAATCCTGTCGTTTTTTTTTAGATTCGGCAGCCACTGGCGCGGTGTTTTGTGCATTGTAAATACAGCAGTTACTTTACAAGTCATCTTTGAATAATGTAGTTGGGAGCATTGACAGCGACGTTCATGATTGATTAATACGCTGTCCACGTGACATTATATGTTTCCTACTTGGTTCTTTAACATTTTAAACGACATAATTGAGCTTACCATGGAGTGGTTTATATTCCTCTCCTTTGCTTCACTGACGCCCTCCTAAGGTCTCGCGTGGCCTCCTCTCTTTAGCCATTTATGATGAATCAGAGGGGGTGACTTTTTCTGTTGTTTTGGTTGTTACCAAGAGAGGTAGTGGGCTATAAGACTTTGTGAACCCTTATTTGATCTGATTACTTGCTGGTGAGTCACTGTTGTAGCACATGTCTGCCAGACTAAAGTTTTCAATCATTATCATTTTTTATGTTGGCATTGGGATTGCTTTTTGATTCATACTGCAATTCCTATGGACCCGCCAATGCTTATCAACAGATAAAATAGTAATCATCGTATTAAAGCACTATTGAATTTGGGGATCAAGGGTGATTAGTATTTTTGTGTTTTTTCCCTTCCCTGCCCTGACTCTTTCACTTTGAATGTATTTAGATGGCCTGGACTTTTATGGATACTAATAAGAAAATATTTGTATTGATCTATCTAGATGAATCCTTGATTGTGGATTGAAAAATTTGTAATAAGAAGCAAAAAGTGTAATTTAATTGATGCTGTGAGGGTAAGTAGCCCCTAGAAAGGGATTGTCTTCCAATGTTTTACCCAAACACAATATTGCTGGGTGAGATGACTGATTCAAATTCCTTTGGTTTAATTTTAGGGTCTGCCTAAGAGAGATATGACTTCTGTCCTGATGAAGGCCCCTTTATGATTGGTTCTTTGTGTGGCATTGAAACGTCAACAGTAATTCTTGTGGATTATTCTTGTTTGAAATTATTGACTTCCGGACACCTGGATTGAAGGGGTCTTTTTGAAGTTCACTTGCCATCTAGTTTTTAACCACATTTTGTAGTAGATAACACTTGGCACACCATTTTTGTACTAATCACTTTTCACTGCGCCATTACCTTGAGAGCACCTAATTTAAATAGTTTTATTCAAGTATATTGATTCATGTTTGTAATTTATGTACATGCGATGGAAAAAAAGTTATTTCAGCCTTGCAGGGGTACAAGGAATTAAATAAAGGACTTGCCGTGGAAGTTAAAGGCCTCTCTCCCCCCTTAGGGCCATTACTCATCTTCACATTTACATACCCGGGTCCTGGGGTTACTGGGTTTACCTTATTTTCTTTTATTAAGCTTTCTGAAAGTGGCATTGTTAAAATTGTAACTTAAAATCCAACCTTACAGTTAAAGAGGTTTTTAGTCACAATTTCTCAGATACCAAACACAAAAATCTTCTCTGTTCCTAATCAAAATGTAGTACTTATTAAATGTTATAAGGTAGCCCAGTGTTATCCTGTGGGGCAGATAGGTCTCACGGAGGTGAAAAATGAATTCATGAGCTTTTCACTACTAGGACAAGTAAAACCTAAAAGTATCTGTCCAACCTTTTAATTCCAATGCACCTTCCCTATGGGCTACCTAGTAACATTACCTTAGGTGTGGCTTTTATGCAATAAAAGGGTAGCTTAAGGCTGGGCAAAGGGGTTATATTGCCATGTTAAATTGGGAGTTTAAAACTGCATTCAGGCTGCAGTGGTAGCCCTGGGCCAAGTTTAAAGGGGCCCTGTAAGTGGGGGCACAATGAGTGCTGCAGGCCCACTAAATAGCATTTAATTTACATGCCCCTGTGTATGTGGTATTCCACCCCACATGAGAATTATAATTACATTAAATATGCCACTTAGGTGTAAACCAATTTTACCATGTTTAGGGGAGAGAGCACAATCACTTCAGTACTAGTTAGCAATGGTAAAGTACACAGAGTCCTAAGCCCAACAAAAATGGATTCAGCAAAAATAGAAGAGGTGAAGGCAAAATGCTTGGGGGTGGCCCTGCAGAGAGGACCAGGTCCAACATTAAGAAGCAGAGATTCAATTTTTTTTACGTAAAACATCTGTACCTTGTTTCCTTGTTTTCATGTCCAAAATGTCATAATAATAAGCTCTATTTTTATGAATTGGTGTTGAATTTCTTTCATGATGGGTGACTTTCCTTTTTTTGTTGTTTTGATACTTCTAAATGATTTAAACTTGTTCCTTTGTTTAAGCCTGGCTTCTCAAAGCCACAGCTACCCAGGGTTGAACTAAGGTTTAGCAAACAATCCTGACTGGACCCAAGGTGGTTTTATGAGGGTATTCCACAGTGAGGTTGTACAACCACACCATATAATATACCACCATTCTTCACATAGGGTATGTTTGTTTCTGAAGTTCTGAAGAAGGAGGCTTTCAACTTAAAGATGAGGTGTTTTATTTGTTTCTTTCTAGCCAAAGTTGAGTCAAACTTAAGGCTGAGGGATTGTGTCTACTTTTCCTCTCAGTGAGTCTGAGCGTGCCTTCTGTCTGCATTTAGTTTATTATCATATCATGGGAAGGAGAGCCTATTATTTTGTTTTTAATCTCAAGGTGGCTTCTTCAACCATGATATTTGTCATGGTTACATTTTAGTTTGAGGTCAGGTCACTTACGCTCAGTGGGTCATTCATGGGTTATGGGTGCAGCAGTATTTTGGCATCAGGGCAACATTGTTTTGTGTCTCTGATCTATCTGATAGGTTGACCTTTGGATTACAGTCTTTTAAGAGTGAGATAGAAGAGGATGATATGGTGGTCAAACAAGTCTCCTGGAGGAAAGGAGTCTAAGGAGAGAGACCATTATTTTGATATCAGGACATCCAGCATTGATACTTTCAAGTGAAGAAATCCTTATCTTAAGTTGTCTGCTGAAGATTTAGGCCTGGCAAAAGGATTGTGGTCGAAATGGCAGTTTAAAACTGCACTACAGTCTGCAGTGGGACTCCTGAGATGTGTTTGAAAAGGCTACCTTAGTGGGTCGCACAATGAATGCTGCAGCCCACCAGCAGCAGTTTATTTACAGGCCCTGGATAAATGAAGCACCATTAACTAGGGGATTCAATTAAATCAAATGTACCAATTAGGTATAGGCCAATTTTAACATGTTTTCAGGAGAGAGCACAAGCACTTTACCACAGGTTAGTAGGGAAAAAGTGCACAGGGTTCTAAAACCTGAAAAAATGAGTTCATCAAAGGAAGGAAGAGGAGGCCTTAAAACCTGGAAAGGTTCAGATCCAACATGGGTCCACAAGAAAAAAACTACCATCACCTCCATTAGACTCATGGTCTCAGACTTTTTTTTTGTGTTTATAGTTTGTTCACCTACAGAGCACCAACAATCAAACTACTATTTACAATGTTTTTTCACTATCTATCGACCAAGCATCATCACTTGATTATGAAAACTCCAGTGGATACAAATTGGGGATGAATGAAAACTACATATATATTTTTGACTATCCCCTAGAACCTGGGTTTAGGTATAGGAGGTTATTTAAACCACTCCACAATCTGGAGTACCTACATTGCCAAGTAATTTTGAAGACTTTAAAAAAAAAATATATATATAGGGAATTTAATAGATAATAGCAAATGTCTTACCATCCTCCGTCCCCATCCTTTTGTATCATGCGCTACTGTGGGTGATTACTACAGGTTATAGTTGATAGTAGGTGTTTGTTCTGTAGGGGAGAAAGTGAACAGGTGAACTCGCAGATTTCCTTTAAAAAATACTGTGGACACAATTGAGATGTCAGGTCACGAGGGGCATCCTAACTGTACTTGGCGACAAAGTAAAGTGACCTTTTCTGTTTTTATACAAGACAGTGAGAGAAGTAATTTATTTGCAAGCTTTCTGTCTGACTAAGCTATCTATATGCTTGAAGGGGGTACACATTAAAGAAGCCTCTGGGCACTTTAAATGTCACAACCCCTGTGATGTGCCACATGACAGTGTTTGCGATCGTAAAAGGCAAGTCACAATGTACAAAAGGCTTTTTGCAAGTGGGAACTGATTTTCCAACTTGCAGAATGCCCTTTGTAACTGAATGTGATTATGTGAGGGGAGAGGGCATGAAAAGGGACATATGAATTTATCAATGGCTTGTGAGTACAATTGCAGTTGCTCACTGTTGATCTGATTCCAGATCCCTGAAGGTGTTTGCGTGTTGTTGTGTGACATTGTGTGACATTTGTAAAGTGGGAGCTGTCCCTGTGGAATGATTACTTGTAGTGCATCGCACAATGCCTGACTCTGTACAGCGTTTGTCATACACAGTAAACAATGGATGTCCGCTGGAAGACGTGAAATCAGTTTAAAATTTGGAGTCACAACATGTTGATTCTTCTGCACCTTTACTGCACACCAGGAACTGTGAAATGTGATGCTGTAACCAGAAATGGAGAGAAAAACATGAGTTTGAAAATCAGGTGTGCTACATGGTTTTTCTTGGTTAAAAAAATATAAATAATATCTTGATATATGTATTAACACATTATCAATTTTTTGGCATACAGTAGGGCATTTTCAAAATATACCCAGAGAAAAGCTATAAGCAACCAAAGTTGAAATAAATATTCATGTAATGAAAAACGCACTAAGGGCATGCACATGTACACAGATTTTACCAATTATGTCTGCCTATTTGTTGGTGCCTGCCGTTAAATGGGACACACATTGCTGGACGCATTTGTGTTCATTTTGGTCGTCTAGTCTGTACCATATGTCCTTTTTTCTTGTGCTCCCTTTGACTAATTATCAAATGGAAAGTGTTACACTCTCTTGAAGTCATGGGTTGTCTCATGTAGTAAGGTGTGTGTTTGGTCCCTCCACGCAGGTAATCTGGGCCGGGTGGACTACATCACAGAGTTCGAGTATGACCTGTTCGTGAGGCCAGATACCTGCAATCCACGCTTTCGTGTTTGGTTTAACTTCACTGTTGAAAACACCAAGGAATCTCAGGTCAGTTTTGTGCTGTAAATCACAGTTCAGCAAGCAACAGCAACTTCTCAGAACATGTTCTTGGTGAAACCACGTTAGAAACCTAGCTCTAAAACTGTGATAAAGTCTTTGGTTCCTAAACTAGTGCTCAATTTATTGTCCATGGTCAGGATGTATCGCTATTGAATGCTTTAATGTCTTTGTTGCTTCTGTAGTTTTATCGCTTACTCTCTGCCTTCTTTCCTTCTACATATTTCAATCATTCAATTTTTCGTTACTCCAGCCCCTCTTTACCGAATTCACACCTCCCTTGCCCACATTCCACCTTGTACTAGCCTATTCCACTCTTTGCATTGCCTGTTTCCTCTTTTTCTATCTCTGTACAATGCCTACCCCATTCCTCGGTCAGTAGCGTGGCCTGTGTGTAAAGGACCCTAGTGCAAGGAAGGAATTGGGTTGAATGGGCCCCTGAGGCCTCTAGGTCCTGGTGCCACTGCACTTGCCGCACTAATAGAAGCAACATTCATGTCCTCTGGGCCTTCCTTTCACCTTTTCCTATCTCCATGTCCATTCCCCTTTTCTTTGACTTCCCCCTTTCTCCCACTTCCCCTTTTTAGGGCTTTTAACCACGCCCACCTCATGCCCATCACTATCACTCGTTTATGGGCTTGCCTTTCAAAAATCCTTTGTTATCATTGGTAAATTCTTTACGTTTGTCCCTCCTTCGGGCAGTTTTGTTACCGCCTTGGCCATCGACCTCGTTACATGGCTACTTGCACGTTTGCCTATATGTCTGACTGTGAGCGAAGTTCTTTTTCCTTTTTAGGTCGAGCGTTCAAGCGCTCTGGTTGTAATCTATCTGTTGGCTTTTGACCACGCCCACCACACGCCCATCACTATCACTTGTTCATGGGCATGCCTTTCAAAAATCCTTTGTTATCATTGCAAATGCTTTACGTTTGTCTCTCTTTGGGGCAGTTTTGTTACCACCTTGGCCATCAACCCCGTTACATGGCTACTTCCACGTTTGCTACATGTTTGACTGTGAGCAAACTTCTTTTTCCTTTGTGTCTCTTCTTTGCGCTCATGCTCATGGCAGCTGTGGTGCTTTGAATCAGCTTGCTTATGTCAATTGTTTTACTTTTCATTTTCAATTTATGTGGCAAGAAAAGTCCAGTTAGGAATTTACAGCGCTAATAGCTCTAACTCGAGCAAACGCGAGACCTATTGCATTGCAAATGCTTGTTTATGTTTTCCGCTTTCGTTTTCCTCTCGTTTTCGCTTTCCTTACCATCCACTTTAATGCCCTTTTTGTTTGTTTCCCTCCTTTTTCCTTTCATGCTTTATTTTCCCTTTTCTTTCATTCTCTTCCTTTTTCTTCTTTATTTTCTTCTCCTTTTTGCCTTCTTTCATCTCTATATGCCCTTCCCACCTCTACAGTCACATCCTTGCCACTACATTCTCCTTTTCCTGTAAGTTTCTTTATTCTACGACTCTACTTTCCCTTTACCATTTTACTTGTACTTTCCACCTTTGCATTCCTTCCTTGGTCCATCTTCTTATCTTTAGCATGCTTTTCTTCCCCACTACCCAACTTCGTACCTTCATATTTTCAAATGTGTTTTACTCCTGCCCTGTCTACCAACTTCCCCCTCCTTTCATTTTCTGTTTCCATCCTCTTTGTGTACCCTAATCCCTTATCTCTTCCTCCTCTCTTCTCTCACGTCTGTGATACTCTTTTTTTGTTTATCGATGGTGGCCCACTCCTGACAAAAGGCACACAAATAGTAATGTAAGCAACATAATAACATTGTTTTTCTTGCCTTCCGTGTTGAACTACCTTGACTTTGATGTTGTATTTGAAGGGTGCATCCTAATTATGTTTCCATTCTTCACAGAATGAAACATTGTTTATGAGGTAGGAAATTATGTTTCTCCTTGTTGCATTTGTGTCCTTGTTGGGGTAATAACCCAGCGTACAAAAGGGTTGGATGTTTGCTTCAGCTGGAAATCCTTACCCTCTTTATCTGCCTTCCTGGTACCTTGTGTCTTATCATCCCCTCTCCCCGCTGCGCCTTCGTCAACCTTAATCAAATGATGTAGTCATGAGATGAATGGGGAAATGTCTGAAGGAGCAGAGATCTGATGCGCTGATTCTCTATGTATCTGGGGCTTACAGGATATTTGCTTTTACTGTTGCCTACATGAAAGAAAATGGCTTTAGTATTAAGTTTGGCTCGCGAGGTCTGTTTTTATAACATCTCCTCCTATAATCTTTACCCATCTCTTCCAATTTCCGCTAAAATGAGACCTTCGCGAATGTAATATAGTCTGGATCTGTGTGTGGGGTTCTGTACTGGCGCATGTGGGTGAGCCGAGTATATTAAATGAATGTTCAAATGACTACATCAAACACACTGTCTTACCAGCTCTACTTTTTGATTATTTTCCTTCATGTTCTCTTGAAATGATAAGGGCTGGGAATATACAGTAAGCACCTCACAGTCTGCAGTGCACATTGCAAATTTAAAATATATGTTCACAGTAGGTAGGAAATTAGTAGAAATAACACTGTTTAGTGACTTGTATGTTGCAACACTTCAAATTCAAGTGTTGACAAAAGCCAACAAGAGGGTTTTAGTTTTGAGTCCTAACTAAACCATTAAAGCGCCTGCTGCGGTGAAAAAGCAAAAGACAAAATCATTACTTTCTGTATATCACCTTCTGCTGGATAAAGAATATACTGTGATGTCTCAGTGTACTTTTCAGATGGAAACTAGTCCCACATGCATTGCACTCCATAGAAGGTGAAATAATAGCCAATACCATGAGGTCCAACGAGAGATACTCCTCTTGGAGAACCCAAATGCCACTTTATGTATACTTCAAAGAATTTGTAACAGAAGGTCTCCCAGATACCTGCACTGTTAAGCCAGACCAAAAAAGGGCACAGGGAAAGTTTCAAGCTTCAAGTTTCAGAGCGAAAGAGTATATATATAGGTACTGAGTTAAATGTATGGGGGGGGCAAAAAGGCGTGGGGAGTTCCCAATTACCGACCTTTGGAAAACGTATAATCTGTCTTATTTTCCCCACACACCTTCGGGTTTCTTTTGCGGATTCTCAGACACATTTCACTGCACAGCAAGGTAATTTGCACTGTAATCGAATCCGCCCCGTCTGGAAAACATATGAATACTTTTTTTCTGTAGGTTTGCTTTTTGCAGAGCTTTTCCATGTATTATGCATGAAACGTATAGAGGTGTATATTGTCCCAAACGTGATGTTTAACAAGTTAATGTGACAACGCAAATACTTTGCATCCTTTCTGAAGTTGCAGTTCCCCATAAAACTTGAGACGTTTGAAAATAAACTTCAGTTTTGCAACCCCCTAGTTAAAAGGGGGGTTCTTCAATTCTGTTTCACAGAGCAGGTCACATAAACGAGCCGTGTCTATGCTATGTGTGTTTGCCTAAGGTTAGGAGAACAGCAGCGAGATTGCCATATTTTGCAAAGCGATGGAGTGTGTGGGTGGTATATAATGATAAAACAGACTGTTCTCCATCTCATACCACATGTGACAACGTAAACACTTTGCATCCTTTCTGAAGTTGCATTTCACCATAGAACTTTCCAAAAGTTTGAAAAGAAATTCAGTTTTGCACTCCCCTAGTTAAAAGAGGGGGTTCTTCAATTCTGTTTCACAGAGCAGGTCACTTAAACGGGTTGTGTCTATGCTATGTGTGTTTACCTGCCGTAAGGTTATAAGAACGGCAGTGTAATACGAGATTGACATATTTTGCAAAGCAATGGAGTGTGTGGGTGGTATATCATGATAGGACAGACTATTCTCCATTCATACCCCCTACGCACCCCATTACTTTGTGATATCTTTCATTTTCATATTACATTTCCCCTCTCAACTCTACCACAGGCAAGCACAGAATACACATACACGGTTCGTTTGTCTATTAGGAACGTTGCATTGCAGTGTCTTCTTCAGCCCTTCCCACAACTAGAGGGTGTGAGAGGGACCTGAATGGACCTCTCAGGAAAAAAATATACATTCCAAGGCCCAAGACATTGTATTCTGGAATCTCTACAGTTACCTTTGCGTAAAGTTATACAAAGGCCTTTTGCAGTTCATTTTTGCTCGTAAATAAAATCACTTAGCTCATTTTTAGGGTCGAGCGCAAAGCGCTCACTCCCTGGTGCAATCTCTCTATAGGCTTTTAACCACGCCCATGTCAAGCCAATCTTTTTGGTTGGTTCGTGGCTTGCCTCTTAAAATTAGCTTGATTTCATTAGTAGAAGGCATGTATAGGTCTTACCTCTTCCGGTGTTTAGCCCGCCTCGAGCGCACCGGCCAACTACTGAAAACATACAAGGCTCCATGTTTTCTGTGTGGTTTCTGCACTATTTTTTCTTTTTCTGCTTTTCATGACATCGACCTTGTTACATGGATATTTGCACTTTTGCCGGATACATGAATAATTGCACTTTTGCTGATAAATTTCACTGCATGCGGACTTCTGTTTCCTTTTGTGTGTTTGCTTTATGCTCCTGGTGGCCGTGGGCTCGCTTATGTGAAACTGTTTTACTTTTCCGTTTATGCGGCAAGAAAAGTCCGGTTAGGAGTTTACAATGCTAATAGCTTTAACTCGAGTAAAAACGAGACCCCTTGCATTGCAAATGCTTGTGAACCAGATTCTATCCAAGTCCCATTGTTTTATAAGGCCCTAGTCTGCTGAGTAAAAACTAAACAAATTAAGATGTTTATCTTTAGATGGGGATGGTGCCCCTCAGGAAGGCGCTGTGCTGTACTCAGTTCAGAGGTCCTTTTTCTCGCTGAGGAGGACGTGGTTTAAAACATGTTCTTCAGGGAAGCGCGTTATAAACAGAAAATGTTTTGAGCGTTATTCACGCGCAAATGCAATGAACATATCAGACCGAGGACCCAGCACGAATGTTGGTTGTATGTCACCACCTAAAATATAAGAGTCCATGTACCGCTACATAGAATCTTCTACATTGAAATGAACCCCTCTGAGATTACCACTCCAGGGATTACCACTCCTGAGGTTACCACTACTGTGATTACTGCCTCTGAGATTACCAGTGCAAAGATTACCTATGCTGAGAATACCACCTTTGAAATTACCACTGCAGTGATTACCACTACTGTGATTACTATCTCTGAGATTACCACTGCAGGGATTACCACTGCTGAATCACCACTATTTTTGATTACTACCTCTGAGAGTACCACTGCAGGGATTACCACTGCTGAGATTACCACTGCTGTGATTACTACCTCTGAGTTTACTCCTGCAGGGATTACCACTGCTGAGATTATCTCTACTGTGATTACTACCTCTGAGATTATCACTGCAGGGATTACCACTGCTGAATTACCACTTCCATAATTACTACCTCTGAGAGTACCAGTGCAGGGATTACCACTGCTGAGATTACCACTACTGAGAATGCTAACTCTGAGATCACCACTGCTGATATTACCACTGCTGTAATTACTACCTCTGAGATTACCCCTGCAGGGGTTACTACTGCTGAGATTACCTCTGCTGAGATTAGCACCATTGAAATTACCAGTGCAGGGATTACCTCTGCTGAGATTACCACCGTTGAAATTATCACTGCATGGATTACCACTGCTGAGAATACCACTACTGGGTTTAATACCTCTGAGATTACCACTGCAAGGATTACCACTGCTGACATTATCACTGATGTGATTACTACCACTGAGATTACCACTACTGATATTACCACTACTGTGATTACTACCTCTGAGATTACCACTGCACTGCAGGGATTACCACTGGTGACATTACCACTACTGTGATAACCACTACTGTGATTACTAACGCTGACATTACCACCGTTGAGAATACCACTTCTGAGATTACCACTACATTGAGTAAGACCCTATGCTAACCTACACCTTAAAATTAAACCTTACTTTATAACTACCCACCACCCTATCTTTATGGCCATACTGTTCCCTGTCCTTAACTTAGTGGCTACATTGCACCGCGGGGTGCCAGTGGGCCCACCTGTACATATTTTGGAGGACCAGGACCCTTCCACTCTGTCCCATGGTGGTCCTGTTGGTCTTTACAATGTATCGGCCTGCCCTGTCCATTAGCCCCACCCATGCCCAGGCACAGACATGACTGTAGCATTCTCAAGAGGCAGGGACACCAAGCGCTTCATTTTCCTGCATCCATTCTTATGTTAAACTATTCTGTGCCCAGGCAAAGACCTGCTTTCATTTTCATAAAATAATATTTTGTACCCTATGACAATTCCAGCATTTCAGGATTTTATTGAGTATTTCACTGTTCTTTGTCCATGTACACAGGCATGCTATCGGTTTTAGGTATACCAGCCCCTTTGATATTTTTGTAGATGCTGCTTTGTTTCACTCTTTGCCTTTTTTTGGGGTAAAACACTAAAAATGTGTCCTGCATGTTCCAGACCTGCTTCTGCTTCATGAAGGATGTTTGGGAAAATGCAGCTGCGTTTACTTCTTCACTTCTTGTCTCTCTGCAGTTCTAAATAGCCGGGTACCTCACTCACTCTAACTCACATTCTCTCAGTTACTCATCCTCACTCCTACTCAGGGGCGTAGCTTCAGGGGGGGCATTTGGGGTGTTAAATCCCCACTAATAAATGTATATGCTGATGAATTATTGGATACAAGTGCTTTCAGTTGGGTATGGTGAGTTGTCTGTTGGGTTTCACCTGGGATTTATGCACGCACACACTGACAAAGCACACACACTCTCTCTCATCTCTGTTTTGAAAGCCCCAAATTTTTTATTTTACTAAATATTATGTTCCTCTCACTTAATAATCATACCAATCTGCACTGTTCTCTCTTTCCACTGCCGCTTAAGCCACTCTTATGCGATCTGCTTGTCACATGATGTAGTTTAACAATATATGCAAGCCAGTGGTGGCTCCTGTAGGGGCAAAGCTGTGGGGTTGGGGCATAACAGCATAAAGGAATAAAAAAATAAAATAAAAAAAAGAAACTCTCCTCTGCCGCCTTGCCGCTTTTCTGGCTCCAGTTCCACTCGCTGCAGGCACAGGCTCCCAGCCTGCCCAGCGACCAATCCTGATGCTGCTCTCTCATGAGAGCAGCATTAGGATTGGTCGGAGTGTCCTAGCTTGGCGCTCCGAGGCAGAGTGGGAGCCTCTGCCTGCTCTCTCTAACCTGCTCTCTCTAAGCCAGCAACACAGTGCCAAGTTGGATAGAGCACAGTGTGCATGTGTGTTTGGCCAGCCCCAGACGGGCAGCCAAACATACATGCACACTGAGGGGAGTGCTGTGCACTCCCCTTTCCATCTCTGTCATTGCCCATGACCCCGTCCCCTGAAAAATAAAAACAATAATAAACACTGTTTATTATTATTTTAATTTTTCATTTTGCAGCTCCTGCTGCTGGTAGGGGAGAGCGACACTCCTCTGCTATAGTGGAGCGGACTTCTGTTTCCTTTTGTGTGTTTGCTTTGTGCTCATGGTGGCCGTTGGCTTGCTTATATGAAACTGTTTTACTTTTGAGTTTATGTGGCAAGAAAAGTCCAGTTAGGAGTTTACAACGCTAATAGCTTTAACTCGTGTAAACGCAAGACCCATTGAATTGCAAACACTTGTTGTGTGTTGGTGTTTGCATTATACAGGAAGGTACAGAGGTTGAACTGTGCTCTTGTTCTAAGAAGTACAAGTATTCTTCACTTGGCATCATGGTGCCCTGCACTCTACATTGGCTGACAACGTATTTTGTGGCGCACTCCCATGATCCAGCATCAGTGGCCATGATGTGTGCACCTTGGCTTTAACAGTCCTTCATCTGTTTCTGGTCTCTATTTCCATTGCCTTTTAGTCCTTGTATCAGCACATTTCGAATTCTACCTGTTGGGGGGAAATGTTTCAAAAGCACACATTTATTAAACATTTCCTCAAATGTTGCTTCAAGGAATCCCTTATGTATTTGTCTCTAATAATAGCTCCTCTGAGGATTGTAGTTGGTAAGCCGTCGAGTACTCATACAGTATATATTGCTAAGACTATGGAAGCACACATGGGCATGGATTTCTCATGCACAGATTTGCCTACTGCAAGTTAATGTAAGTTTCTGTGGACATTTTGTCACATAGATACTTAAAAGTAGTGATTTTTCACTTTTCATTTCATTGCAAGCTGCAGTTCCCCCGTAAATACATACCAGTAAGTGTAAAAGGTGAAGAAGTAAGTGGAAAATAAAAGACAAAAAGGGACCCTGTTCATCTCCGCACACATGAAGGTTTGTTGAGGTCAGTTTCCTGCTGGTTACTTTCTAATGGAATAAAATGGGAAGAGGAGCAATATAGGTACTTGAAGTAACAAAATGTACTTTCCAGGAGAGGACACATATTATCTTGCAGTCTTTGAAGTCGACTGTGGTTTGAGGAAGTCACACAGTCTGAGTGGAGCTGCCATATATCATTTCTTCCATCTGTAAATACCATAATTTGGATAATTTAGGTTTGCAGTATTTTATGGTGTCCAAACTCTGCCTAAATGACAAAAAAATAAACTTTTTGGTGGGAGTCCATTTTTTTGCCACAGCTGATATAAATGCGTAACTCGCGCACAGTTACGACTGCGAATATTTTATTCTATTGAGAATTTATAGCTTATTGATAGATCTAGCAAGATATTTCCGTGTATTTATGGAGTGTATTACATGCTGCCCCATGAAACTACAGCACATCTTTCTAACCTCTTTGTTACATAGTCCCACAACACCAATTGGCATGTGTTACTTAGCAGAAAACGTATGTGCACTCCTTGAGGGATACAGTTGAGAATTTACTTGCTACCAAACATTGACCATGTTGAGACTATTCCTTATATATGTGACCAAGCACGTATGCGATACTCCGTCAAGGAGCAAGTGCCAGCAATCAGTTGACAAGAACGGCCCAGGTGTGTCAGTGCCTTGAAATGTACAACTGAGCCACGAGGACAATTAAACCAGGACACGATGCACGGACATTGAGCTCTAGCAGCCTGAAGACGTGTGTTGCATTTCTCAGATTGGGCAACGGAGCCCCATCAAAATCATTAGATTGTTGAAGAATTACTGACACAATCAAACAACAACTAGTACTTCAATACTGATTACCATAGAAGATCTGAGACACACTGGGGCAGATTTATCAACCAGTTGCGTTGCCGTTGCGCCACACAAGGGAGGGCGAGGGTGAAGCAACTACTAAGTCGGATTTATCAAGCCAAGGAAGATCACCTTGCGTGACCTTGCCTGGCTTCATAAAAATAGAGTAATGCAACGCTAAGCAAATCTCTGGGTCGTGTTACTCTGCCACATGGTTTTTCCATGGGTGGAGCGTGGGTGTTCTTACGTATCCATCCATGGATTCTGGTGCGTTCCCAGATTAACCATTACTGGTAGAGCTGGGAATGTATCAAAACGCTACGCCCACCATGGGAGGCATAACAAGGAGAAATATCTTTATTTCTCCTTGTTTTTCCCTCTTTCTAAGTGTGCTGTAGAATGTTGTACGCATATAAAGAGAAAAATGCCTCAGAGGATTGTTTTGTGCAGGAAGGTGCCCCTTTCTGCACAAAATCAATCCTGTCTGCAATGCAGGCGCCCTTGCACAAGGGCGCAAGGGTGCCTGCATTGGCACTGGGCAGCACGTTGTGTGCCAGCACAAGGAAAGGACAGGAATATACCGTATAATGGTAAATAAGCCACATTGCTGACCTTTCATGCAGTGCAGTACAAAGTTCAAATGTATGCATTGTTCTAACTGGCCAGTATTGTCTGAACGTAGTATTAATGAGGCACATATTGTGAAAACCTAGCAACAAAGTGTTTTACAAGAGACCAATATAGGTAGGGGAGTAAGAAGTGCTTTCCATAGCAGTTCCCAAAAAAACATCCTCATTGAATTGAGAAAAGCTTTCCAATAGCTATGAGTTGCTAAATACTAAACGCCAGAGCACCCTGAAAGAAAGAACAATTAAAGTTCAAGTGGTATATTCAACCATATATAGTCCCTGTATAAATGTATTCCAAAGATGATGACGTAATGTGATCCAAAGACAAAAACAGTAACCGATACATGTTTCATCCTCCGGACTTTCTCAAGGGTGCATCTGATAAAACAATACAAAACAATATATGTAAACTTGTGATGTAGGCCTATGTAGAGATTATTAATTACATGTTCCATTCCCCGCACAGTGTGTGACTACAGGGTGGTGCTCCCACCCGGCGCTGATTGAACACAGGTATCAATGAATCCTCGGTGAGGGAAGCCGTCTGTTTTTATAAACCCACGTGTTGGTGTGTTGAGCCTTGGTGATGGTGATAAGTCACAGAGGGCCCGTGAAACATTCAGGACCCTGAGTATGAATCAGGGAGAAGGGAAGAATGTGTACGCAATTGATATTTAATGAATACCTAATATTGCATGGTATCAGGGTAAATATGCTCTTATCCAGGACAAAAAGAAACTATCTTCCTGTGTGAATCTATGTCTCTCTATTTCTGTATTACAGATAACTGGCAGTGTGTATACAGACAGGGAGAACTACTCCCAGATATATGAACGGTATGAAATCCTGATCAAAGGACAGGAAGGGATATTCTTAATGGGGCAGTGCGAAGGTCCTGACGAAGGCCGAGTGACCCTAAGGGGCAGTGAAAAAAACGGCCGAAACATGTTGATCTGTAGACAGAAACTGGGGTGAACAGGTTACTAACTCCTGAGATCACCACCAGTGACTTTAATTTTAATCTTGCCCAGGCAGTACTGCAATAAAAGTTTGAGGGTAACCGTCCTGAGACAATTTTATTTGTCTGTTATTCGTTCTTGGTCCCTGTGTTCTATGTTGTTGTGTGCTTATTCATGTTTCCCCATCCTTTCTGCTCCACTCCGATTTGGGATTACTTAGGAGTGTAATAGCAGCAGCCTGATGATGAAGCATGCCACAATTTTGTGGGTGAGGGCAGATGTTGGGAGGTCGGGCAGGGTAACTGTTCCTCTCACCCCTTTATAAGTGTTTTTGTTGATATTACAATATTCGTTATATTTCATATTTACAAAATCAAATTTTGGATGGATTGGTTTCACCAACTTAGTAGTTTGTCAGATACACGTGGTGTATGCTCCAAATTACATTGAAGCACTTGCTCTGTGGACTTGATAATTGCTTTCTATATGTGCTGGGCTTTCTCGTAGCAATCTGCCATAGAGACAGAAAGATATGTAATATTCACCTGCCTAAGAGGGAATTTCTTCACGTGAACCTTAACACACAGAGCTACGCACCCACTGCCCATTAGTTTCCATATATTCGAAAATCCTGCCCTGGTGACAGAAGATAAATGCACAGGATAAAAGCCTTCACGACCAGCAAAGGAACAGGGCACAACATAAAATCAACACAAAGCTTCCACGGGTCTTATTCACACACCCCCATGAAGATATACCTAAAAATACAATAAAGTATTCCTCAATGCCAACAACTACTCTTTCTATTTATTCACAACACAGGTGTTATATTATTCACTTTGGTGCAGATGGTGCAGTGCTCAGGTGCAGTGAAGTGAACACTTACATGCCATTCATATGTATAGCAGGGATGTGCATGAATTTTCTAAAGATACACAGTACAGTGAGAAATACTTCTGATGTGTTCATAAGGTATTAGACCTAGACAATCCCTATTCCAGTGTCAACGTTTCGGCCCACACCTGATTTCCCATGGGTCTCTTCAGAACAAAACATGCCTTCTGGCACAACACCTCTATGCTGTGTATTTCCTTCACACGTTGAGGTTTGCTAAGAATGTGATGCCCCCAAAGTTGGATCCTCAGCAATAGCTTCACAAGCCACCAGTCCAGAAGCAATCCAGATCGCCAGCTATAAATGTGATTCAATTTACGTATTTGCTCATCACGGCCAGGGCTACCAATATCTGGCTGTTCGCGTCACTGAACCTATGATCAATGCGCTGTCTGCACCAATGGGAATAAAATAACAGGTCTTTGTGAATAAAGACATGGAGTCATTGTTGGCACTGAGGAAGACTTTTTTGTTTTTTTAGGTATACCTTCATGGGGTTGTGTGGATGAGACCTGCAGAACCTTTGTGTTGGTTTCCTACTGACAGAGGTTTGTCATTACATAATAATAGTGGTTGCTACCTATTTGAAGTATAACACCAAATAAGTGTAAGTATTTTGACCTCATAGCTAGGGTGTGCAAAATTCCCCAAATTTGATTTTGCATAATTACACAAAATTTCCGAAACCTTATCTGAAATAGTGCAAAATGGAAATCCAGTATGTTGCGTTATAAATTAGTACGAGATGTGACCTCATCTTCATTGTGGTTGTGAAGACACTTTTTTTGTGCTATAACATACTGCAAAAACTCAATTGCTGCAAACTGCAGCCACTCATGTTCTGGTCATTTACGTTGTTCAGGTGCTCGTGCATTAATATTTGTAGCCGAATGGGCGTAATATGGGAAATTTCATATAACAAGGAAATTATGCAAGATTACACCAGCGTAACAAAAATTTCACCTGTATCAACTCATAAGATGCAGACTTTAGGGAGCCTGTCTTTTGCTGCAAGCCTGCAGTATCTAGCACTGTATAAAAATTGGTTTTCTAACTAATAATCTTGCAAGGTTGGGAGCCTTTCAAGTGCATAGAATAGCTTTTTGGATCAATACTTGTGTTTTATTTGGAATAGATAGAAGACACATATTGGAGCTCGGCAGGTTTAGCACAGCGTGTTTCTCCTTGAAATTATCCGAAGCTGCTATGACATCCTTCATCCTTCACAAAGTAATGAAAACAGAAAGGCTACTAGAAACAGACAATATTCATCTGTGTCTCTCGTAAATGCAGCAACGGCTGTCATAATGACATATTCTCCAGGATAGGGTTGCTGTTATATATTTTACCCGGTCTGAACGAAAGGAAATTTAAGTGGAAGAACCTTAGAATTAGTCCGTTTATTTAGTAGTAGTGTATAGGGTGCATAATTAGCTCTCATTGGCTTCAAGCCCTGCAGATTTTGCTAGATCATGCTGTACCCATCCTCTTGATTTGTAAGGCAAAACGTTTATTATTGACTGGGGTACCTAAATAGCGAAGGTTCAGTACAATCCCATAACTACATCTTGTTAGGGATGCATAAAATGTGTTCGTTTTCTCTTTGCACAATTATGTGATATTTCTAAAATAATATGCAAAATTACACGAGCAGCAAAATCTTCACTTAGTGCTATTTTTCAGAGCTTTTTAAGTGTAACTTGCGCCCTTTGAACACGAGGCTACATTTTGTGCTAAAAAAAGAACCGAGTTGCTCATAAACTGCACATAATGAGAACAGCATCAGTTCACGTTCTGTTAGTGCTTCCACAATAAGATTTCCCTCCAAACTGATGGGAAATTACGCGATGTGATGTAATTTCAGGCATTACACACAAAAAGCATAACACGGAATGGCAGAAATCACTCATGAATATGCCAGCATAGCTAAAGTTGTGCCCGAGCCTCGTCTGAATGTGGTCCATGGAAGCTGTTTTGTGCTACTGTCCAGCACCAGTCAATGAGTCTCTCTTTCCCTAGTGTTCGGCTACTGCTACCTCAGTACTGTCTGTTTGTACCTACGGCTAGAATTGATCAACTCCATTACACGGTGTACCTCACAGTATCTGCTGGAGCTTTCCAAATCATTAACAACAATTTAATTGCAGAGTGTTTGTCATTCTTTGAATATTGTGCTGCTACATATGCGCAGAATCAACACAGGATCTTCTGAGCATTACTAATAACCAAAGAAAGATAGTGGGTAGATTGATGTGATATTTCGTCATTCCGACTGCCAGGTAGAACATTCTGTTCAGCTCATACCACTCAGATATTAACTGGTACCCAAGAGGAGAAATTCTAGCTTGCTCTTGTCCAGAAAAATCTGTTCATTTAAAAAAAAATGAAAACACCGTGCGTTCAAGCCTCTATAATACTTAAGTTGATTGATAGTCTGACCAATACTCTCTCCCCTTCTTTGGGCCTGTTCACCCTGTAGGATTCTTTCTCTCTTTAGCCTAACCTGCACTTGTCTTCTTTTCGCCTGCTTACCTGCTTGACTGTTTGTGTTATCTCACTGATATTCAAAAGAATAGCTAGACAGTAAAAAGGACTCCCCAATCAACGCAGTTGTATGCGTATGCAAAGTGAAGAGAATCCTTCTTCACTTTCTAGTTATCCCTCTATTAGTTTCTCAACGGACTCTAAAACTACTTTAATATTTGCTGGGCCACTGCAGACTGAAGCTCAGTCCCCCACTCTTCTTGTTTAATTCTGTAGAATGAAGTATAGTGAGATTACTTTTATTATGCAAAACTGTTGTCTTGTTGAAAATGTCCCATTGTTTTTATTGTCCTTAATGTGTGATGCTAGAAGTTGCATGGCTTCCGATTGAACTCAGAACCTACATTAGAAAATACACATTTTTGGAATCTGGTACCATGCCTCCTTCCCAGGTACCCAAGTAACCTAGTTATTGTCAGGGCCAGGCTTTGAAAATGGGATTATTGGTTTACATCCCTAGTGGACCACCTTAGAAGGCCCTTTCTCCTCTAGGCCTCTTATATGGTCCTTTGGGTAGCAAAACTTGTTTCCCAAATTTATTTAAGTATTATGGGAGGCTCTTGCCTAGTAGACTGATATTTGGTGGCACGTTGCAGTCATGTGGGACTGTATTCCTTTTTTCAAGTTCACGCTGGGTGAGAAGTCTCATAACCCTTGTGGTAAAATCTAGACTGGGAATCTTCTATTTCTGCAGAGCATTGTATGCATATATGTGTTGTTTGTTGCATGGTAACAGTATGGTAGTTATCTGTTTGACCAAAATGCAGGTCCCCTTGGTGTGAGTGAAGACCACACTTGATAAATTACCTCCTGTAATGTGACCCTGAAGATAGGGTTGCCACCACTTACTGAGCCTTCAAAGGTCCAGTTTCCCTCCCTGTGTTACTTTCTCACTGTGTTTGGGTATTGGTTTTCCTTTCTGCTCCTTCATCTTTGTGCATACATTGGTACCCATGACTTGGTTGAGCAGTTTCACTTTGACTTCTGAGGAAGCACTCTGTGCTTTCATTGCGGAAGGTATGGATCAGATGCACAACACTGTGGTCATGACACTCAGTCCCAGCATAAGGCCTAGGCTACTGGCCCACCCAAAAGATGCTCCATCCTGCGATGAAGAGGAAGTGAAATGCTGTGGGCTGGGAGAACCTGCCTGTTTCTCATGAACCAGACACAATGACATACAATGAGGCCAGCTGAAGGCCAGTGATAATTTGCCTAGCTCCTTTTCATCATCACGAAACCAGAACACTGACATTCAGTGGTTCTCAAGAGTGTAACACCAGTCTAGTTCACCTAATTAATGCAACCTGAGCACCCATCTCGGTGGTGTGTAAGGTCACAAGATCATGTCCACTCCATCTCCCACGGAGTAAGAGAAACCATTATATATCCATGAGTCGCTCCAGCAGCTATTTGTCTGTTATGGGGAACCATGAGGTTAACTTCCTTTACTATTGGGTCAATTGGAATGATCTAGTTATGAAGACTGGACCATGCTGATGCTGATTGTAGGAAAGTACCCTTTTTCTTGGCAATTTTCTGCCTGTTGTCAGTGTGTCTGCCTGTGTTCACTGGGATCCTGCTAACAAGGACCTCAGTGATTATGCTCTCTCCTTTTTTAACTTGGTAACTTGTACCATTTTCACCCCACATTTGGCATACTTGTCCCCCCATGTATATGGTACCCAGGTACCCAGGGCATTGGGGTACTAGGGGATCCCCATGGGCTGCAGCATGTATTATGCCACTCATGGGGAGCCCATGCAAAGTGTTCTGCAGGCCTGGCATTGCAGCCTGCGTGACAGGTCGCATGCACCCTTTTTCACTACAGGTCACTGCACCGGGTCACAGTAAGTCACCCCTATCGCAGGCCCTCCTAGCCCAAAGGGCAGGTTGCAAGTACCTGTGTGTGAGGGCACCCCTGAACTAGTAGAGGTGCTCCCACGAACTCCAGTGCCATTTTCATGGACTTCATGAGTGCAGGGATGCCATTTTATGCGTGTACTGGACATAGGTCACTACCAATGTCCAGCTTCATAATGGTAACTCCGAACCTAGTCAAGTTTGGTATCAGACATGTCAGAATAATATCCCCATACTGTTGCCAGTATTGGAAGTATGATTCTATGCACTCTGGCGGCTACTTAGAGGATCCACAGCATTGCTCCTACCAGCCTTCTAGGGTTTTCAAGGCAGCCTAAGCAGCTGCCACTCTTCAGTCAGGTTTCTGCCCTCCTGCTGCTTGAAGAGCTCAAGCCCAGGAAGGCAGAACTAAGGATTTCCTTTCGGAGAGGGGGGTAACACCCTCTCCCTTTTGAAATAGGTGTTACATGGCTTGGGGAGGGGTAGCCTCCCCAAGCCACTGGTATGCTTTGAAGGGCACATTTTGTGCCCTCCATGCATAAACCAGTCTACACCAGTTTATGGAAACCTCCAGTTCCTGCTCTGGCACGAAACTGAACAATGGGAAGGGGAGTGACCACTCCCCTGTTCATCACTACCCCAGGGATTGTGCCCAGAGGTCCTCCAGAGGGTCCTGAGTTCTGCCATCTTGAATCCAAGGCTGACTGGACCTCTGGGAGCATCTGAGTAGCCAGGCTAGACAGGTGACGTCAGAGCCCCCTCCTGATAAGTGGTCACCTGGCTAGGTGACCAATCCCCCTTTCAGGGCTATTTAGGGTCTCTCTTGGGTTGGTCCTCAGATTCGGCTTGCAAGACTCCAGCAGGACTCCTCTGCAATCTTACTTTGACTTTTAGCCACTGGACCCTCCAGGAACCAACAATCTGCATCCACGATGAAGACTCTGCGTGCAACATTGTTTCCACGGCTCCTTCCAGCTTCTGCAATATTTCTCCGGCTGTGCATCCTCTGAGGGTGGCAAGTCTTCAGTCTGCCCAAGGAGGAAGAAGGAATCTCCCTTGGAGTGAAGGAGTCACTACCCTGCATCTGCAGGCACCAACTGCAACAATGACCGGCTGTGTGGCTCTCCTCTCATCCTGAGCTGCATGGATCCTGCATCACAGGTGGTGGTCCAGAGTAGTCCACTTGGTCCTTTCTGCCAGGTGTCCAACTTTAGTGGAGGTAAGCCCTTGCCTTTCCATGCAGGACAGTACCCCCATGCACTGCATCTCTTGCAGCTGCCAAGGCCCGTTTGCATTTCCTCCAAAGGATCTTCAGGCCTTTTGTAGTCCCAAGCCTCAACACTCCTTCCTGCAATGCACAGCCCTCTGCTTGCTTCTCCTGAGGTGTGGGAACCTTCTCCAGTAGTGCTGCGTGGGCTCCTCTGTGACTCCTGTGTGTCCATCTTATGGGCCTCCTGTGGGTGCTGCCTCTGCTCCTGTGGGCTCTCTGTGTTGATGAGGGTCCCTGTGACTCCCCTTCCTGGGTTGAATCCTCCTAGGCCCTGCTGGTCCCCGGCAGCTCTACTTTCTGCAAACCGCAACATTTGCCTTTGCCAAGGCTTGCTGGTGGAATCCCTGCACCAACACCCAACTTTAATTCTTATTCCAGCGTTGGACGCCATCGGCATCCCTCTTCTGAGTTCCTACTCTTCACCGACTCCAGGGCTGCAGTGCTGAACTTCTTCACATCACCGCCGACGAACTCCTGCATCCACAGCTGGGTGGGTAGTAGCTTCTACTCCTCCTGGACTTTTCTGTGCCTACTGGCCTTGGTCTCCTTGTTCCACAGGTCTTCCTCTTCAGGAATCCACTGCTAGTTTCTTGTAGCCTTATCTAGGTGTTGCATTTTCTTATTTTCTTTCCTTTTGGCTGGTTTGGGGAAAATCTAGTAATTTACTCCTTTCCTCCTGGTCGCTAGGGGGCACTGTGGTACTTACCTTTGGGGTTTCCTAGTACCCCCAGCTCCCCTCTATATATTCCACTTACCTAGGTGGGGGTCCTGTGTTTGCATTCCATTTTTTTAGTATATGGTTTTGGCTCCCCCTAGGGTCACTATTGTCTAACTGCATTTGCACTGTTTTCTGTCACTTTGTATGCCTATTGCTGATAACTAGTGTATATATTTAGTGCGTTACTTACCTCCTATTGGACGGTTGCCTCTTTAGTACTTTTTGGTATTGTGTCACTAAAATAAAGTACCTTTATTTTTGTTACACTGAGTATTTATTTTCTTTCATGTGTGTAAGTGCTGTGTGACTACAGTGGTATTGCATGAGCTTTCCATGTCGCCTAGATAAGCCTTGGCTGCTCAGCCAAAGCTACCTCAAGAGAGCCTGGCTTCTAGACACTGCCTACTCTACATGGATAGGGGATACCTGGACCTGGTATAAGGTGTAAGTACCTTAGGTACCCACCACACACCAGGCCAGCTTCCTACACTAATACTATTGGTCTCATCTCTCCAATCCTAACCTAAGTGGCTCTATGAGGAGCTCTGATGTACCCTGTCCTGTGTGATTTAGAAGCTTTCCATAAACCTGAGTGCGGCCCTGAATTGCTGGCCACTGTAGAGACAACACTGAGGGCCTCATTTACAAGCCTTTCATGCCACCGCAGCACCTTTTTTTGATGCAGCGGTGCTGCTAGCAGTGGACTACACTGCTCCATATTTGCAAACTGGTGTATTGGGCCCAAAGCATCAATTTGTAAAGCTCTGCGTCACATTTTAAATGCTCCAGGTATAATGAATGTAGTGTAAGCATTCCCTCCGAGAAACCCATGTAGAGTGATGCAGTGAAATTTACAACTTTTCACTGTGTCATTCTACGACTTCACTGCGACCATAGCTGGTGGCCAGCAGAACTCAGACCAATGCTCACTCAATCAGGCCACACATGAAACCTTTGCATCATCCTTGACTGCCAACTATCCATGAACCGACAAGTAAACTCAGTTGCCTCCTCCTGCTTCTACATCCTCCATATGCTCAGCCGAATCTTCAAATGGATCCCTACCAACAACAGAAAGTCAGTCCCGCATGCCTTGGACAGCAGCCGCCTCGACTATAGCAACGCTCTCTATGCTAGAGTGTCCTTACAGCTACTTAAAAGACTTCCGACTCTACATAACACTACAGCCAGACTCATCCTCAACCTCCCCAAGCTCTCAACCATCACCCCACACCTCAGGAACCTCCACTGGCTCCCGTCTAGAAGAGATGTCAATTCAAAATCCTCACACTCGCATACAAGGCTCTCCAAAACCTAGGGCCATCCTCCATCAACCATCGACTGAGCTTCTACATCCCAGCAAAACAACTACTCTCCACCTCGCTAAATGATACACATTCCCCTAGCATCCATCGCAGCAGGTGCAGAAGCCACTTTCTTCCTCTACACAGCAGCCAAGTCCTGAAACAGCCTACCCCTCCACTCCGGAACAAGCTTCCTTCCTGGTGGACTTCAGACGGAGACTAAAGACACGGCTTTTCAACGTAGACACAACACCCTCAATTTGAGGGGGTATGTTAGCAGATTAGCGAGGCCCAAAATAATATAAGCAGGGAATATGGGAATATCTATGTGAAAAATGATGATGATGATGATGATCTA
This sequence comes from Pleurodeles waltl, assembly GCF_031143425.1. Taxonomy (NCBI): domain Eukaryota; kingdom Metazoa; phylum Chordata; class Amphibia; order Caudata; family Salamandridae; genus Pleurodeles; species Pleurodeles waltl. Next base: position 907,261,586 of record NC_090443.1, read on the forward strand.
CTGCAACAGCACCTCCATCCAGTAATAATTTTAGGGCATTTCCAGAGAAGGTGAGTGAGTGTGCTGACCTGGCCACAGTGTCGCTGACAGGTGTTCTTGCTACCTGCTTCCCATTTGGCTACTGGTGCCGGGGTATAGTACCAGTAATGTGCTATTTTGAGAACATCTCTTTGCAAGAGGAGTTGAGGGCAGAGGCATGAGCTCGGCAAAGGATATCATTACATTCCTTAGCTGAAAAAGTGCAGTTGTATTCCTCTTCTCATCAGCGCGGGGTTTTCGGCATCAGCGCAGGTTTGTTCAGGAAGGCATGAACGTCAGACAGAAGGCGCTTATCGGAGGTGTGGGTGAGCAACTATTTCTCAAACGGTGTAACAGGGCGTCTCGCATGCAGTCAAATCTGTGTCTGAGTGATCCAGTGTGAGATTGCTAAATATTGCCAATGAGATGAGGATGGGATGCCAAAGGCAGCCAGCTCTTGAGAGAAGGCCATAATGCCATCTTCATCAAAGAAATCTACTAGGCGTTTGCAGTTGGCTTCTTGCCACTGGGCGGAGGCAGAGCCACGAAAATGCAAGTGGAAAATCTGGGTTCCCCATTATCGGGGTTTGTGGAGAGATAGGAGTGGACAACCCGTGCTTCGTCTGGACCTTGTCCAAGGCTCCCAACATAGCAGGGAGGATCGGGAAGGCATATACTCCTGCCTGGCAGTGCCGTTTCAGGAGCCACAGCACCTTCCAGATGTGGATGCCTGCCACTGCCTGGTCAATAAAGCACCAGCGTTTTTCTGAACAAGTCCGTTAGCACTCCTCTCCATATCTCAGTTGAGCGGCTTGATAGTAACTCCCCCCTTCGCTTGGGAGTGGTAGGTTTGGCCTTGCACAATTCTCACCATTTGCCCACCCCATATAAAGTCCTCAAGGAGGTGTTACATTTTGTTGAGTATACAAGGGGTTCCCACCGACCCAGTGTCTGTCCAGGGCAAAGTCTATTACACATCTTGAACGAAGTTTAAATTTTTGCTATCTGGCTCGGAAGTGCTGCCTCTGCGGTGGAGGTGTCAGAGCAAAGCCTCCCAGTCCTCTCGACTCTCCGACTCCGATGGCTTAGGAAGCTTCTTCCTGGAGGAGTGGGCCGATCTCTTTGTTTTCGGTGGGTGGAGGGTAGGGCTCTGCTGTGGTAAGGTATCAGACGTTTCTTCTGGGAGATTGTCTATGTTTAAAAGGGCACCTGCTTCAGCCATTGTGTGGATGATCAGGGTTTCATTGTCCAATACAAACTGAAGGCAGAATGGGTGTCGCCATATATGATGGACCTCCTTGGCTCACAAAAAAATTCATTCAGTGGCCGGAGTGCTTTGTGGCATTGCAGTGTTATTAAGGATAAGTCTTAAAAATGCCCTACCTTTGTGCCTTCAAAGTCTATGGTATTTTGCTCAAGCACACCATTCATGATGGCTTCTTTTTGTTTACAATAGTAAAGGCAAGTGAGTATGTCTATAGGTTGACCCGGGGAGTTAGCCGGCTGCCCCCCCCTATGAGTACGGTCAAATACAATGTCCTGTCCTGCTAGTTCAGGCGCAACATGCCGGAATAGGTGTGCGACATATTCTTCTAGCGAGACAGGCACTGCACATATAGGAACTCATTTGATGTGAATGTTGGAGCTCCATGAATGATTTTATCAAATCTTTTGAGTTGGTAGCGCAGTTCTATATTGGTATATCTCAGCTCCAGTAATTGTTTGCTAGGGGTCTCGAGTACCTCTTCCCATGTGTCACTGGCGTGTTCTATGTTGTCCACTCTCTGTTCTAGATCATCTATGTCCCACTGCAGATCCTAAAGTGCGGCAGCTATGTCGCACTGTAGCTCTGTTGTGTCTTCACGTAAGGTCCCAAACAAACTCTCCAGAAATGCCTTCTCCATCTCTGACCCCCCCTCGCATTTACCCCTCCTCTTTGTGTGCTGAATTAGGTTGTCCATCTGTATCTGCTGCCATCTTCTTCGGTTGTTTAGAGAACAGGTCTTTCAGTGAGGCATCTTTTTTCACACACTAATGAGTAGCCATGGCTGGTGGTGGAGTCGTGCTGTGTCTGACCCTGTTAGCATGGATGGAGGGGTGCTCCTAATGCAATGGCCAGGGCCAAGACGTATATCTAAGGGAGAGTCTGTTTGTCAATCAGTGCTTACTGGGCCATAGTGGGTGGCAAGTAGCTTGATTTGGAGATCCTCCCCCCTAACCGTCCAGCTCACTCTTTTGGCGCCGCGGTCCCAGCCGACCAACCGGGGGCCAGGGAGGCTCGTTGCGGGCTCCAAGGTCTGACCAAGCAGCAAGCATGTCCTTTCTTGACAGCCACTGTTGCTATGAGGCCCCAGACCTAAGCAGAGAAGTCCAAATACAACGTGGCCCAAGGGGCTTAAAGCCAGGATGAGGAGATCTACAGTGTCCAGCTTGTCGGCGGGACCACCAACCCGCTCTCCTGGTCTCAGACAGATTGCCTATGCCCAATGGTCAGGTTACTTTGGCTGTATTAGCGCTGCTCTGCCAGTCCGATCAGTGCCTGTGCGGAGGCGCATAAGCATCTCATGGACTTCGACACACACTCCCTCCCAAGAGCAGGCCGCGTACCTAGTAGGCCACCCTGGCGGTGTAACCCCTGTCACATACCTTGTCATGGATCGCTGGGATCATTCTCCTCCACACGCCCCCAGTCAGGGGTGTGGGCCTGTGCCGCACCGATCTGGCGTATGTCATTAGGTGGCCTGAGCGGGCCCCTGCAACACAGGAAGTAGTGCGCATATTTGCTTTGGGACCTCAGCGGTCCCCCAGCAGCCGTTACAGTGTCGTAGTAGATCTTTGCCTGAGCACGATGTCTTCGCCCACCGCTGGTGCATCTCAGAGGGCTGATCCAGCAGACCAAGGCACTCTGCAGCTCTGCTCCACACCAGGTCTTACGGCCACACCATTTTGTGTGTGTAGTGGCTAAGACTGCTGCTTCAGTGCATGTCTCTTTGTGGGGTCTCCCAGACTGTTCTGTTCTAGATTCTCAGCCTTCCCCACGGCTGTGGTCTGCTAGCGCTGATTCAGGCCTTCTGGGCCTCTGGGGGATACGGCAGTCTCCGCTGACCCGGTTAACTGAGACGGAGCTCCAAGAGAGCGCTCCTACTCTGGCGCCATTTGGGACTCCCTCCCCACCCCCCCAGAAGTTGATTTAGAAGGAAATGGAGGATTGAAAAATTTAAACATGCATAGGCCATCTCTCTTAGCAAGATGCCCTACTATGTTTTAATACAGTGTTATTGGAAGTAGGAAAAGTAATACGTTCGCCATGACCTTCAGAATAATTCATATTAATCTGAGGGCATTCCACTTTTATATGCCATAGAGGGGCAGGAAGGGCCAGAGTAAGCCATGTCTTCAAACATTTATGGACAGGTTTAAATGGTTGAAGAGAATAGATGATCCAAGCACGTGATGGCACATGAGAGGGCTCTACATAAAGCTCAAAGAGACTGGGGCAAGTGTATTATCTTTGAATGCTGAAAAAGGTGTCTTTGCAAGGAAGATGGGACTGCCACAGTTTAGCCTTGGCAACGAGTTGGGCTGAATCAGGAGTGTAGAAGGTATGAGATATTGGTTGGGCAAAAGAGAAGGTAGACCATGAATAAGACACCAATAGAAGAAGAAATGAATGAATTGAACACTAAAGAAACCCTTTTGTAGACAAGATAGATATCTGAGAGAAATGGATAAGAGTGCAGAATTGAAAGGAAGAGACAAGTGTACATAAGTGGAAGAATGAAAGTCAAGCAGATGTGGGCTAGAAGAGCTGGAAAGAAAAGCAATTGGAAGTGAAGTGATTCAACTTTCATGGCGTAAGAGCAGAGAGCGCAAGGTGCCCTTGGATTGGTGTAATGTATTCCATATTTTTCTTATAGAGAAGATGTTATGGGATGGATCCCCAAGGGCCCCTCCATAGTTGTTTGAAGCAATCATGATGGTCAATGGCTGGACGTTTCCTAATTGTACACATTCTACTTGATCCTAATTTTACTACAACTGCAGTTTAATTCCGAACATATTTTCTTGTAACTTTCTCAAGAAATACTTCTGAAGAGTTGGGTTAGTAGACTGGCCCCCCTCATCTCGGCACGGTTATGGATAATAGAAAACAATTTAATCACATTGTTAGAAATGGTGTTTCTGGTTGGCTAGGGTATGCACCTAAGCCAGGCAGAACCCACCTACTCTTGTCAGGGCAAGGGAGATACACGTCCAAGATAACCCCTGCTCACCTCCTTGGTAGCTTGGCACAAGCAGTCAGGCCTAACCCGGAGGCGATGTGTAAAGCGTTTGCACAACACACACAACACATGTGACACAAAATGTGCATCACAAAGTAAACACAACACTGAGCTATGTAAAAATAAACTGTATTGCACAAAACATAATTAGACCAACATTACACGTTAGTAATACCCTGCTACCTTAGCAGTTGTCAGAACGTTACACAAGTTACTAATACTCTGCAAGAATACGCAGTTGTCACATTAGAACACGTAAATACTCAGGATTCTGCAACATAAGCAGTAGTCAGGAATTATAGTAAAGAAATCTATGCACTTGTCATGAATACCTCATAAATACCCATAAAAGGAGCATTAGAGAACATATCACAAGTCATAAAAAATACATATCAGCATGTCATGCCCATAAAAGGAACATCAGCACATATATGTCATGTCATCAAAGCAGGTAGGAACATATAAACCCCCCCCAAGGTTCATACTAGGCACACTGAGCCAATATTTCCTTAAAAGTACCTGATTCTCTGAAGAAGAGGCACTCCTCGTGCCTAGAAGAGGAGCATGGGGGCACCCGGTGCTCCTATGCTCACAACAGGGGCCACGCGGTGCTCCTGGGGGAGAGGGGCAGTCGGCACCCTCTCCAATGTGGGAAACAAGCCCCTTTTGGGGCCCATGATTTCGGTAGGGGCCTCCCTCGGCCTCTGCACGCCCCTTTGCACAGGGTGGGGGACAGACAAGGCCCAACAAGCAGTTATGGGGGCGAGAAGAAGGGGGGCCTCCGTCGAGGTCTCCCTTCTCCGTTTTAAGTGAAAAATGCTGCCTGGTTTAAAAAGAAGGTGCGTCCCGCTCCTACGGCAGAGACTGGTGGTTAGGGGGTGTTCCTCCCGCCTTCCCCCGAGTCCTGCTTCTCAGGGACAGAGAGTGGGGCCAACGAAGACACACTCGCCCACACCCGATGTGGTGCGTGAGTTTTCCTGTTGATTCAGTCATATGCACAGAAGTGGAGGGCGGCTGGTGCCCCGGGGGTGCTCCAAGATCGGACCGTGCCCCGGGGTACCAATAGGCACACGCTTGCCCCGTTTACATTTTGTTCGTGCCCCGGGGGCACTAGAAGGTGCACAATCCTTGCGCTTCGTGAATATTGGACGCCTGGGCTGCGGCGGTGATTTCTGGGCATGAAGAATGCTCCAAACAGCGCAAGGGACACCACAGTGATCCCAGGCTGCTGTGGTGATTTTTGGCCAGAAAAGCACTGCAAAAGCGTACAGGGTATCCAGGAGCGCTTTCCCAGTGCTACCTCAACAAAGCAGCACTCTTTGTGCTGAAGTCAGTTTACAGAGGTCAGGGGCCACATCACCCTGCCTCTGGAGACAAAAAAAGTGAAGATGGGGCACAGGGATGGCGAACCCAGCTGCAGGCCAGCACAAAAGGGGATGTCAGCAGTGGCATTTTCTCCTAGTGACCAAGCAGGTCCCAGGTCAGCACAGCAGCAGCAGTCCAAGGTGGTCCTGGTGAGTCCTCTCAACAGCGTCCTGTCCAGCTCTAGGTAAGGTTTCTGGAGTCCCAAGAATGTCCAAAGAATGTCTAACTTGTGGGGAAAATTCCCCTGTACTTATACTACGTTTACAGTGTGTTTTACAATGGGGAGGAAAGGGGGTTCCAACCAGTTACAACTGGTTCTGGGAGTGCCCTTTCTCTCCTCCAGCACAGGCTCCCAACATCAGTGGGGGGTAAATGACCCTATTGTGCGAGGCCAGGGCACACCTTTACAAATGCAGATGTGCCCCGCCTCTCCCTTCTTTCAGCCCAGGAAGACTATACAATATGTAGATGCACCTCTGTGACACATCCACCCTCCTTGTGTACAGGCTGTCTGAAAAGTATGGACAAAACCCCAACTGTCAGTGGGGGCTTTGGATTGGAGGCAAGCTGCAAAACACCAGAGTCATAAGCACAGATAAATGTGTACTTTTTAGAAGTGGCATTTCTGTGATAGTAATAAAAAATACACCTACACCAGTAAGCAGGATTTATTATCACCATCACAACCATACCTACGCTACCCCTCATAAATCAGACAATACCCCTTACACATAAGGCAGGGTATTTCCAATGCAATCCTATGAGAAGGCAGCACTCACAGCAGTCAGACACCAAGTTAGGCTGTTTTTCACTACCAAGACAGGCCACGCAACCTGTCACATGTCCTGCCTTCTACATACATGGCACCCTGTCCATAGGGCTAGCTAGGGCCTACCTTAGGGGTGACTTACATGTAGTAAAATGGGAGTTCTTGGCCTGGCAAGTAAATTTAGATGCCAGGTCCCTGTGGCAGAAAACTGTGCTCACAGGATCTGCGCTAGCAGGCCTGAGACAGGTTTGAAAGGCTTCTTCAGTGGGTGGCGCAAGCAGTGCTGTAGGCCCACTAGTACCATTTAATTTACAGTCCCTGGGTATCGGCATACCACTTTACAAGGGATTTATAGGTAAATTAAATATGCCAATCAGGTATAAACCAATCATACCAAATTTGTAAGAGAGAGCACATGCACTTTAGCACTGGTTAGCAGTGAAAAAGTGCTCAGAGTCAAAACGTCAGCCAACAAAGGTCAGAAAAATAAAGAGGCAAAAGGTAAAATGTCTGGGGAATGACCCTGTAAAAGAGCCAGGTCCAACACACGTTTTCATACTTTAAGGAACATTTTATCACATCATTCGTAATCTAAGGACATCAGTATTGTATTGGTGGGAAGATTTATGAAGGGACAGAACCAAATGAATCGTAAATGGTAGCGGGAACAAAAATCCCCCCTATCTGATTGCGGCAGTTGGGTCCTTCCATCCAGAGGCGGCTTTTTGCCTGTGACTGCTGTGACTGAGCGCAAGAAATCCCGAACTCCTGCTGCTGAGCATACATCAAAGCCCCGTAATTTCCTGGCTAAAGCTGGATCAGCGGCCGAGAGCTCATTATTCTAATCTGGTGGCAGCCGCCGATGCTATTACAGCCTTTGACTTTTTATTTAAGAACAACATTAGCCAGTAGCCATTAGATTTCTGACACACTATTACAAAATGCTTCCCTGTTAGTAAGTAGAGCAAAGAGAATGGCTTTGAACCTATTAGTATCCGAATTACATGTCAGAAAGCTGGACCGGAGTTCAATTTATTTCTGCAATAAGGAGTAAACCCAAGATTGACTTGACAATTATATCCCCTTCCACCGCTCGTCTTGCTCGCCAATGAGCATTTCAATATGAAATCACCTTGTTTTAGCGTTTTCTTGTTTTTTTCCCTTTTTTTGCGAAAAGCGCACCAGCCTGAATAAAGATTGGATCCCATGCCCACCCCAAACAAGCCTTTAAAAGAATTGGAATATTTACTGAGCTAGGAAAAGCACAGCGCGCAGTTTTTTATTCGGCTCACTTTAATCTGATTTTGAGAAGACTGGAGCAAAGATTTTGATTTATTTCCTGACAGAAAGACAGTCTTCTTTGCTGAAATGTTCTCTGTTTTTGGTGAACCGAATTGCTCTACATTTTTCTTGAATGCAGTTCATTTAGACGTGCAGCTTTATAATTCATTTAAAGCCAAGGGTAGTGCCTGCTCTCTCCATCTCTCCGTTTGTTACCCCAGCGATTTCCTTTGCTAGGCCTGTTTTCTGGGGTCATAAAGGCAGCCGTGGACACAGAAAGGGGACTGGAGCCCTATTTACCTTCTGCGTTTTTCCGTTTCTTCCACTTTCCTAAGCTACTTCACAGCAAATGGGGAATACGTGTGTTACACGAGGTCGCCCGCCCCTAGGTTGCCATGAGGGGCCAAAGAGTGCATGATGGCACTTTTGCTACCCCCGGACAGTTTGGTAAATCAGCTCTCTTGCGTGCAGCATTTTTTTTCTGTGGTGTTACAGTTATCCTTGATGACAGGATAGCCTCCTCCAAGCTCAGGTTGTTCTGAGAAGCACCGTAAAACCATGAAATGAAGACTAGCCTTTTCCCTTCATCTGCTTAGAACCCCCTTCCTTGCATTCTTATCAGATCTGGGGATAATCCGTTCCCTTTCCCATTCTGGAAGAGGAGTTGATTGGAGGAAATCACCAAACATTTTCAGGGTGAAATGGGGCCAGAGCCCCTGGACAATTGTGGGTGTTGCCAAACTTTCAAAGTCGAATACCTACTTTCGGCCTGATGAATGGATTTACTACTGCAGGTTTCTCATACACCACGGAGAAATGTACAGTAGTAAAGGCATTCTTTTATTGCAGAAATCCTTTTGTTGATTCCTGACTAGCCTAAAAAAAATTGTTACATTTTGTCTTGAAGTTTAAGATCGAATTTGCCTCAATGTATCTGTTTCGTTGTTGGGAAAGCGTAGAGGTGGAACGGCCAGAGCTGCCGACTTTGAAACTAGGGAACCAGGTTCGAGTCTTGGAGTGGATCAAAATCCTGTGGTTCTGCACATATCACTTAGGGCCTGATTTAGATATTGGCGGACATTATTGGAGAGACGTTATACTCCGTCACGACGGTGACAGATATTCCATCCGCTGAAATCTAATTCCCAGAGGATATAATGGGATTTAGATTTTGTCGGACGGGATATCCGTCGCCATTGTGACGGAGTAACCCGTCCGCCAATATCTAAATTAGGCCCTTAATTTTCCTAGCCTGAAAAATATATCTGTCCTTGTGAAATGCAACTGGTGCTCATATAAAGCTCTGCAGTACCTTCGGGTGGAGTTCGATTGGGGATACTTTGGAGTTTTGAAAGATAAGGCTATTGCCTGTCTTGTTCTGGGTTGACATGTTTCAGGGCCTTTTGAGTTTAGGGATGAGCCTGCGCGGCTGATAGCAGAAGGCGGGAAGGAGGCCACTTGCAAGCATCATCTTTGTGCTGGATGTGGGGGTTGGGACTCCGCAGCAGATGTTCAGGCAATTGCAGCAGCAAGGATTAAACTATTAGCATAACAAAGAAGCGGTCTAGTGTCGCTTTACAGATTTGTAAGCAACAGGGGCCTCTGGTCTTAAACATTCTGGCAGTGAAATGCATAAGCTTCGCCTTGGAAGTAATGCATAACACGAATCTGAATTCTAGGCACAACTGTGCCACCTTGCAGAGACTCTTCCCCTGAAAGCTGAAACAATCAGAGCTGTGGTATTCATAAGATTAAAAGCCCTGAGGTTCGAAGTGGCAGGTGTATTGTCACGCGTGACGCCGCAGCTGCATTTGGAACCGAAAACAGGCCCCAGAGCCCTGCTGTGGCTGCCTTGATACCTGATGGCCTAATTTGTACATGTGTCTTAGGGAGCGCTGCGGTTTTAATCTGTGCAATGGGATTCGCATATCAGAAAAATGATAATTTGTGTCTAATCATTGAAAAGGGGACTGTCGGAGTTGTTGATTTGCGTTGTGGTGTACTAGCGTTGTAAAAACAGAAGCTGCACGGGGCAATGTTGTCTTGCACTGGCTTGCACTGTGTTCGCTTTGGCATTGGCTGTCCCTGGGGGACAGGCATCTTTGCCACACCATTAAATGTTCACATTCTAAATGATTTACGAGGTCACACACATTCCCTGTAGAAATGGTGGTGGTTTTTAACCCTCATTACAAGTAGGCAGGTTTTTCCCACACCCCTGTGCAAACACGTTTGCTCAGTCATCGGAATTGCCAGTTTTGCAGTTATGACTGAATCCACGCTGTTTTCCCACATCCCACAAGCACAAATTTCAGGACTGTAACCTACGATCCACATTTTTTCCATATATTTGTTAACTTGCGCTCTAAAGTCCAATAGTGGACCTCATACTACTCCCTCCCTTGCACTAAAAGGTAATCCGTCATTAAGTACACTTGCTTCCCAAGTAGCACTGGATTTTCCACAGCCCAGTGTCTTAAGAGAGTTGATGTTGCTGACCAGCACCCTGGCTCTCACACTGTTTCAGCACAGTTGGGTGTTCTATGGTTTCACAAAACCTGAAGGCTAAGTGGAGTCTCCCTAAGTTATTGCCTCTCTGTGGTGCCTGCATTGATATATTCTATACCATTATTAGAACATTGGAGTGCTAGGAGCTCCATTGAAGACAAGGGAGGGCTTCTAATGCTGGTAAAAGCCACCAAGGCCTCACAGAGCCAGAGGGGATTTCAGTCCCCTCGGCTCAGTGAGGCCTTTGTTTTATTTCTGAGAACATTTTGCCCTCTTGTGGCAGACAGTTCTAATAGCCTTATAGACTGCTGTAGATGTGCTATACCGGTCTTTAAAGACCCGCTGTCTTGTTAAATGCCTTTGGCTCTGGCCTTTAACACCGGAGCCGGCCTTTAATGGCCAGTATAGCCCGCTATGGCAGGCTATAAGGCTATACTCCTTACCCTTTAAAAATTCTGCCAGAGGCTGAAACATTCTAAATTCCTAGCTCAGAAGCTGGGGTCAGAGAGCCCCTTGTAGGACTGCTGAAGACCGGAGGCCAGTGTGCCTTTCCCTCCTTTCTCTAAAAGAGAAAGTATCTAATGAAAAATGACACTTGAATGATATGTTCTGATCCTCTGACTGAACAGATTATCAAGTGTGGTTCTGTGCTCGGTAAATATACCAGAGACTGCTGTGTGCCAACCGTGGGTACTTTTTGAGGAAAGGAAAGAGATCTCTAAGCTTGTAAAACATAACTCACATAAACCAGCAGACTTAGCTAATAGAAGCCCTGTTGGATGAAACAGTAGATGCCGAATGAGGGCAGAGGGGCTGGGTGCTGGTCTGTTCCTACCTCAACCGATCCAAATGGACAGAAAGGACAAGTCCCCCATCCTTTGCCCAAACAAAAGAGTGTCTGTCAGGCTAATCAAAACTTAGCCTGACACTCTTTATTTTCAGGTCAGGCAGCCAGGAGCTGGGGGCGTGACCTCTTTAGCCCAGCAAAGCACCTCAAGGCCCCCTCCTTGTGATGAGGGGGAGCATCACTAAATCCCTCGGGCGTGGGCCCTTCATTTTTAGGCCCTGAAGTGCCCAGGGCCAAGGGCCAAGTGTCAATCACTAAACCCTTGTCACAGAGTGGGGTGGGCAGCAGTCCCAACCCTTCTGGGACCTCTGAGGCAGTGCTGTGCAGGTAAGTCTGATTTTTTTAAATGTTTGGTGCGTGCATGTATGTATAAGTATTTGGGAATGTGAATGGATGTGTGTGTGTGCATCTGTGACTGCATGGCTGTGAGTATGCATGTGTGTGTATGTGCCCCGTCCTCCCTTGCTAAAATTACCTCCTGCCACTGGTCTGTTGCATCACATCATTGGGGTTTATATAATCCTGATGTTAATAAACAAGTGAGTCATGTGAATGAGCAAAAAATACCTTAAGAAGAAGTGCGTCTTTGTGTATTGGAGTAGAGAGCTTGTTATGCATTATTCCTGTGCCAATCAGAAATCTTTCATATTAACATATTAACATCTAAATTGTTTTTTCCTAGTGCAGCCCTACATGCATTGCAGGAAATTATCAGTGTGGCAGCCAAAATCTATTCTATCTAAAACTTTAAACCACATCAGAAGTAACAGTCATACTATATAAAATGCCGGAGAAAATGATGACCACAAGCAATATTATGTTCTGGTCAAAAACACCATAAGAAACACCTTGGCAGTAGTAACTCTGAAATCAAACATTGGTATAGCTAGAACAACTATTGTACTGTAGTAGTGCTGTGTCATGCTATGTCTCTTTGAATATTGGGTGTACACAATACCCACCAATAACTGGACCACAGAAATTGGCCGTTTTGAATATTTTGAAGCAAAATGAATTCCTTTTTTTGCAATTTTCTTCCAATTAAATGGTTGATAGCAAGTATTGGAACACTAATGTTAAGAGATTATCTACTAAGTAAAGACATTCAGGACAGCACCGTAGATAATCACATTCTGTCAAGATGTAGAAGAAAGTGTATGAGATTTTCCCTATTTTGGCTCAGATGAAAGTCTCTGCAAGGTTTAGCACTGTGAACCTGTACGATAGTGTTCTTTAGTGTAATATTCAGGGGCAGCTCCGCCGCAATGGGGGAGGAGCGTCGCACCCCTGGCTAAGAGCCAGCAGATGAAAAATGAAACGATAGCTTACGATCGTTTTATTTTTCATCTATTGGCTCCGCCAGCAGTGCAGGGAGGGGTGGGGTTGGGCCACGAGAGGGGGGAGAGGGGGAGAAAGTGCACCTAAGAGCGCATGTTTGTTTGGCTGGCTGTCTCAGACCGCCCAACACACATGCACACTTAGGTTTCTCCAGCCAGGCTGTGTTAAACAGCCAGGCTGGAGAAACTGCACAGACCCCAGGGCAGTGTCTGAGCGGCAGTCCAAGCCGCTCAGACCAATCCTGATGCTGCTCCTATGCTTGGTTTAGCATGAGAGCAGCGCCAGGATTGCTGGGAGCCTGTGTTGGTGTCCCAGTGAATGCTGGGACACCAGAAGAGGTGCAAGGTGGCAGGCTGCGGCAAGAACGGTAACTGTGTTTTTTTTAAACTTGTTTCCCCCATCCCTGTCTCCCACCCCCGACATTTGTGGCGACGCCACTGGTAGTAATACTGTCAAGAGTTTATTATTGACTACTATAAATGATACCTAGGATCATTCAAAGCTATCTTGTCAATAATACCTGCCTCAATTCACCAAGGCCGCTGATACTGACACCGTGAGTCATTCAAAGCTTTCTTCTTTCAAAGTATCAAACTGACTCAGGGCTCGTCTTTTGTTAATATTAACTCTCACATTAAAGTTATCATCATGCACAGAGCACTCAAAGACCTTCTTTCGTTATTGACAATACTTACTAAAACAATGCTTCTTAATGACACCAGATCTGACTCACAGCTGACCTAATGATATAAAACTCCTTCAGAGCTCTGTTTCTGGTAATACCCAGATTCACCCATATCTCTGCTGTTAATTCTGCCTAGATCCATGCTTGCTGCAGCCATAGCTCTGATAATACCTAAACCCATTTATAGTGATACTATACTGATATCAGTCAGCTTCACTTAGAGCTGTTGATTGTATTTCACTCAGGCTCACAAACACAGAGCTACTTGAATTCTGCTCTTGACTACATATAATACCTTGTAGATGTACATAGAATCATTCCAGGAGCTCTCTTGATAATACCTAAAGTCACTCACAGATTTGCTCTTGATAATAATTAAACTCAAGCATGAATCTGCTCTTATTAATACACATGCCTACTTATGGGTTGCTTCTTACAACACTTAGACTGACCCATAGCCATGCATCTGATGATACCAAGGCTCTTTCACATCTCTGCTCTGTTATTATCACAGCTCTGCTCCTGGTGATATAGGATTTCACTAGCTTTGCTCGCTATGAAACAAAACTGAGTCAAAACTCTAGTTCTTCTGATGGCCATACTTACTTAACGCTCTGTTCTTGATACTGCCAAGACCTACTGAGACCTCTTTTTAATAATACTCATGCTCACTTCAAGCTCTTTTCCTTATAGTACCCAGGTTCCCTTTGTCATCTACTTCTGATTATGTTCACCTGCTGATCTGATGCTTATAATAAGGCCTTACCCAGAGCTCTGTCTTGCTCAAAGTTCCCATAATTGCTCACAGCATGGCTTGAGGGTGTGGACTGCTCACCCTTTTGACAAAGAGAGACTAATGTTGACTGGGGAAAGTGTTGTGCCTTACACTGCCAACCAAACAATCTTAACTAGAAAGAGTCACCAGAACTTGGTTTCCAACCAGAACAAAGTTTGATCCTTGCCAAAGATGATTAATTGAAAAAAGTGGCCACCTCCCTCAATAACCAAACACAATTATATTTCAGTGCTTTGTGATTGATGTACTTCAATGTGTTAAAGCAATTGTGTGCGAGGTGCCTATTCTGTTTAGCCATCAATAAGAAAATATGCAACATATGGTCCTATTGTGCAACACAGTTTCTTGTTAAAGAGTATGGGCCTCATTTAGAGTTTGACAGATGGGATACTACATCACAATCAGGGTGGCTGTCCAATCTGCTGTACTAAAACTGCATTACAGGGAGTGCAGAATTATTAGGCAAATGAGTATTTTGACCACATCATCCTCTTTATGCATGTTGTCTTACTCCAAGCTGTATAGGCTCGAAAGCCTACTACCAATTAAGCATATTAGGTGATGTGCATCTCTGTAATGAGAAGGGGTGTGGTCCAATGACATCAACACCCTATATCAGGTGTGCATAATTATTAGGCAACTTCCTTTCCTTTGGCAAAATGGGTCAAAAGAAGGACTTGACAGGCTCAGAAAAGTCAAAAATAGTGAGATATCTTGCAGAGGGATGCAGCACTCTTAAAATTGCAAAGCTTCTGAAGCGTGATCATCGAACAATCAAGTGTTTCATTCAAAATAGTCAACAGGGTCGCAAGAAGCGTGTGGAAAAACCAAGGCGCAAAATAACTGCCCATGAACTGAGAAAAGTCAAGCGTGCAGCTGCCACGATGCCACTTGCCACCAGTTTGGCCATATTTCAGAGCTGCAACATCACTGGAGTGCCCAAAAGCATAAGGTGTGCAATACTCAGAGACATGGCCAAGGTAAGAAAGGCTGAAAGACGACCACCACTGAACAAGACACACAAGCTGAAACGTCAAGACTGGGCCAAGAAATATCTCAAGACTGATTTTTCTAAGGTTTTATGGACTGATGAAATGAGAGTGAGTCTTGATGGGCCAGATGGATGGGCCCGTGGCTGGATTGGTAAAGGGCAGAGAGCTCCAGTCCGACTCAGACGCCAGCAAGGTGGAGGTGGAGTACTGGTTTGGGCTGGTATCATCAAAGATGAGCTTGTGGGGCCTTTTCGGGTTGAGGATGGAGTCAAGCTCAACTCCCAGTCCTACTGCCAGTTCCTGGAAGACACCTTCTTCAAGCAGTGGTACAGGAAGAAGTCTGCATCCTTCAAGAAAAACATGATTTTCATGCAGGACAATGCTCCATCACACGCGTCCAAGTACTCCACAGCGTGGCTGGCAAGAAAGGGTATAAAAGAAGGAAATCTAATGACATGGCCTCCTTGTTCACCTGATCTGAACCCCATTGAGAACCTGTGGTCCATCATCAAATGCGAGATTTACAAGGAGGAAAAACAGTACACCTCTCTGAACAGTGTCTGGGAGGCTGTGGTTGCTGCTGCACGCAATGTTGATGGTGAACAGATCAAAACACTGACAGAATCCATGGATGGCAGGCTTTTGAGTGTCCTTGCAAAGAAAGGTGGCTATATTGGTCACTGATTTGTTTTTGTTTTGTTTTTGAATGTCAGAAATGTATATTTGTGAATGTTGAGATGTTATATTGGTTTCACTGGTAATGATAAATAATTGAAATGGGTATATATTTTTTTTTGTTAAGTTGCCTAATAATTATGCACAGTGATAGTCACCTGCACACACAGATATCCCCCTAACATAGCTAAAACTAAAAACAAACTAAAAACTACTTCCAAAAATATTCAGTTTTGATATTAATGAGTTTTTTGGGTTCATTGAGAACATGATTGTTGTTCAATAATAAAATTAATCCTCAAAAATACAACTTGCCTAATAATTCTGCACTCCCTGTATAGCCTATGGCGGATTGGATATCAATTACATTTTTATTGAGTATCCCACCCGCCAAACTCTAAATAGGAACTTATGTTTTCAAAAAGTAGGTCTGTAATTATTGTCCAAGCTATCTTTAAAGAAGTGATACTGGTTTGTTTTATTTTTTTGAAGCGTGTGTCGATTTTGGTAATCACTATGGGTCTGAACAGCAAAGTCATTGTGACTGAAAATGATTTCATTTATGCCTATGGGGACTTCACAAAAGCAATGCTAGCAGGAGTAAAAGATATTTCTACAATTATGTTTTCTGCCATGAGCGCTGAGAAATCCACAGGAGCAAATTCATCAGGGGTGGGAAGTGGACAGAATAAGGTGTGGTCATGAACACCCACAATCTTGTATATTTGTGGGTAGTGAAATCGAATCCTTTTCCACCCTGGTGATGGTTTGGTTAGAGATTTACCCCACCCAGGAGCTGCAGTAACATCCATTGCGGGATCAAAAGGTGGAATGGATCAAACCAGATTTGGTAGGGGTGTAAGGAACCCGAAAACTGTATTTGCTGTAGAGAAAAAAAGTAAAAATGTGCTCTACATCTGGCTCCCTATCCCCAGTGCGTATTTGCATGCTATGTACAGTTAGTCATTGGGAAAAAAAGAACCTAGGACAAATGTCACGTGGCATTCCTAATATTATGCCTGGACATGTGCACATGATGCAGCTTTCCAGTCGTACTACTGGAAATGTTTATGAATTCAAAATGGTAGTAAATCTGCACCAATTCGTAGAATTACTTTTATGGTGCAGATTTACTACTTTGCTGTGAACTAGGGCCTTTAGTCTGATTACACAGTTCTAGCAATTCAAAGCACAAAAATAGTGTCAATAGATGTTTTAGCCAGTATATGTTTTAGATATGTGTAGTTCAGTGGGGTCATTTGCTGACTGTTGATCATAAAATACTCTATTAAAACTGAGGAAGAAAAGCCAACACTGTAAATTATATTGGAACATGTATTAAACATAATCAAACAAAGCCATCCCAGACCAGCAGAGCAGTGATGGTATATACCAAAGCTCTGACGTGAAAGAGAAAAATTAAAGACAATATCTAAGAGTAGTGGTCTTGTTGGAAATTGGGTTACTGGTTGAGGGGGTAAAACCCTACTCAATCAGTAACCACAATCTCTGTCAGGATGAAACACAAGGAAACCCCAAATTAACATGAGCTTACCCCCTCTGATAGGTTGACACAAAACTGTCAGGCTTAACTTAAAGGCAATGTGCAAAGTATTTATGCAGCACTTCAAATAGTAATAAAGTGAAAATACGGCACAAGAAAAACCCCACACCAATTTAGAAAAATAGTGTACACTTTAGTAAATTATTTGACACCAAAACAACAAAAATCCAAACGGTAGAGCCCTCAGGAGTGCAATTTTAAAGATTGAAGTGAAAATAGTGCCTAAAAGCACAAAGCTCCCATTGTGGTTATCCGGTTGCGCCGGACCAGGACAAAGTCACAAGTTCAGGCCAACTGTGATGGAGTGAGGGCTGTATACATGGTCCAGGTTAGGCCAGCTGAACAAAAGTACCTTAAATCCTGGTTTGCGTGGTGGTACGAGATCCTGTGTGAAAGATGCATCATGCAGCTGCAGTTCAAAGGAGCTGCTGGGCTACGATGCAGAGTCAGTCATCATCATCAAGGATGTCATCAATGATGGGGGTTTAGTGTCAAGGCCTGTGTTGAGGATGTGTACCACAGTGGTGGCTCTGCAGAAGCTAAGGGCTGCGATGGAGGTCCTGGGTCTGGGATAAGTTGCATAGCAGCAGTTCTGAAGCGGCTGTGAAGAGATGCGTTGTGCTTCATCAGTTCTGCTCACAGGACCATAGCTGGGCTGGCAGAGCACCTTCAGGGCCACTCCCATGGGCCCAGGACTCTGGTGGCACCACTTGAGGGGTAGAACTCATGGCAGAGAGAGCCTAGGTGCTGGGTCCAAGGTGCTCGGAACCTTTTCTGTCCCTAAGGCTCTGATCAGGAGGCCAGCCAACTAGCCCTTTGAGTCACTTTGGTGGTCCTGGGTTCAAGGTGTAAGTCCATTAATTTTCTCTCAGGCAGAAGGGATGCAGGGCAGCAGAGTAGCAGTACTTCTTGCAGAGCAGCATAGCAGTCCTTCTGAGTCTTTCACAGGTCCAGAGGTGTACTGGGGTCAGACAGTCCATTATTTTTAAATTGTGCCAATGTTGAAGTAGGGGATGGTTCTGGAAGCTTCCAGCCCAAGAGATGTTTGGAATTTCCTGCTTCCCTGCTCTGGCCCCAACTTGTTTGTGGTCATAGTAGATTAATGTCAAACCCTTTGTGCTCATGCTCTGGCAGAGCCCTTGTGGTGGGTAAGTGTGGTAGGTGACAGCTCCTCCCCCTCATCAAGTCATGGGTGGCCCATCCCGCCAACACGTATGCTTCTTTGTTTCTCTGTCTGGGAGCAATATACAAAGACCAACTGCCAACTAAACGTAGTCATGTGACCTAGAAAGCAGTCTTCAAGCACCAAATGGTTGGAACAAGAAAATGCCAACTTTCTAAAGGTGGCATTTTATGAACTGTGATTTAAAACCATACTTTACCATTAAATAAAAGTCCAATTCTTTAGACACCAAACTTGATGTTTCTGCTTGCTCCCAGTTAAAAGTTAGTACTTCTTAAATGCAGTAAGGCAACCCAACATTGTCCTATGAGAGTGGAAGGCCTTGCAGTAGCAAAAAACGAATCTAAGAGTTTTTCACCACCAAGACATCTAAAAGTTAAACGTATATGTCCAATTTTTAAATACAGTGCACTCTGCCCTAAGAGCTGTTTATGGCCGGCCTTAGGGATGACATGTGTATTAAAAAGGAGGGTTAGGCCTGGCAAAGGGTTTATTTTTACAGGTTGAAATGGCAGTTTAATACTGCACACACAGGCTGCAACGGCAGGCCTGAGACGTGTTTTAAAAGGCTACTTAAGTGTGTGGCACATTAAATGCTGCAGGCTCTCTAGTAGAATTTAATTTACCGGCCCTTGGTGCATGTATTACCTCTTTACTTAATTTACAAGTAAATTAAATGTGCCAATAATAGGTGTAGGCACATTTTACCATGTTTAGAGGAGAGAGCCCAAGCACTTTTGCGCTGGTTAGTAGTGGTTAAGTGCACAGAGTCCTAAGACCAACAAAAACGATATCAGCAAAAATGAAAGAGTAAGGGGAAGACCACCCTGAGGCTGACAGGTCTAAAAGGTCACAAATATTGCATGGCAATAATACATTAAAATACTTATAATGGGAAAAGTAAATGAATTTATGGTTTTTAAATTGGCTCAGTTTCGATACAACACAGAGATAAAAAAAAGATACTGCAGTGTTAAATATGAGTGGTTCTAATGTTGCCAGCAAGGCTTTAAATAGAAGGGGAATACAGTAGTTTGTGTTTTTTAGGTTGAGCTCACAAACGCTTTGACTTGTTGAAAGCATTGCGGGCTTTTAACCACGCCCACTGCACGCCCATCAATTTCACTCGTTCCTGGGCTTACCTTTCAAAAATCCTTTGTTATCATTGGTAAATACTTTACGTTTGTCACTCCTTGGGGCGGTTTTGTTACTGCTTTGCAGACTGCCCCTGTTACATGTATAATTGCATAATTGCCGATGCATTTGACTGTGAGCGAACTTCTTTTTCTTTTTGTGTCCCTCCTTCGCGCTCATGCTCATGACGGCCATGGCACTTTGAATCGTCTTGCTTATGTCAACTGGTTCAATTTTCATTTTCAATTTAAGTGGCAAGAAAAGTCCATTTAGAAATCTACAACGCTAATAGATCTAACTCAAGCAAACGCGAGACCCATTGCATTACAAATGCTTGTTCTAGGGGTGTGGGAAATCTGTGTAATTTGCTTTTGAGTAAAAACTCAACATTTCAACAACAAAAAAATGTGAGACTGTGCATAATCATGTCCCTGCCCTAAAAAAAAGTACAAAAATTACAAGTGTTGCAAACAGCAGTTGCTTGCATTCTGGTGAATTGCGTTTCAGGATCGTGCGGAAGCTAAAGCTAAACTTCCCAGGTCAGAGGGCGTTGCAGCACCTTCCTTACCCCTAGTTCCAGAACCTCTCAAAGAGGGAGTTATTGAGAGGGGCGATAATGCATAAAGGCTTTGTCTAGTGAAATGCTCCATTCTGGCAAATCCGTTTGTATGTCCTAGGCCAAACACGCTGAAAAATCGAAATTTCTACACAGGAAAATAAAATGGAGATACAAACAGCCCCAATGTTCTTTCGTGCTGAACTGCACTAACTCGTCGGTGGCAATAACGTGGCCTTTTGTTCAGGTGGCAGATGCAAGCATCATTTACACGTGTTACACAAAATAATATACCTCGCCATAATGCGAAAGAATACCATACCTCTAAAAAGTCTAGAAACACTGAAATATTCCACGGAAACCTTTTAGGTAGTCTGATTCGGTACTGACTATATTCTTCATTTAACTAAAAGCACAGTTAATGGAAGAGACATCACTCTGCTATTGATGCTATGACATCATAGGAAGGAATATTAGACAACTTTTGACCCTCATTACACTTAAGGACGTTACATCCCTTACCCTACACTTTCAAACCATGTGACACCACATAAAGTTCCAACACTTCTACCATAAGCGTTGATTTAGTAAAATAACATAAAAGTGCCACTGAAAACAATACAGATTCCCAGGAAAGAATCTGTTTCCACGAATACCACTGAAGTTTGATCCCACATTTCACCCTAGATCATAGATGTTAAAGAAGCTCATATTAGGCCTGTGAAATTTTTTTAAAAATTGGGGCATCAGCTGACTCCAGTGCATCCTCTCAGTCTCCTTCAAACTGACCAGCAACCCAGTCATCATGCAATCCTAATTGCTGGCCATACGACTGCCACTTTGCATGCTCTTTTGCCTCCTTCATAAGTGAATAGTCACATATTAATATTACCATCTCAGAGCCTCAACATGTCTCTAACCTGCAAAAAATAAATCCTGTTAGATACCTCCTCAAACCTGTCCCACTAAGGTCCTCACAAAATCCCACATTCTTCTCCACCCCCACCAGCACAGCTTCTTCTGTGTGGCCTACTCTCATCCTAGACGATATCCCTCTGTGGCTGGCCCAATGCTGAATGCATGTGTCCCAAAACTGTCTGGTGGCCAACCTCCCACCTGTAACCATTTCATCAGTACTACCAGTGCCACCTTGCTGTCATCTTATTGCCTGAATGATCTGCCTGGCGCAGCTCCCCTCACTCCTGCCACTCTCTATAGGCCCCTTAGGGCTTACCTCTCGTCTGCCTGGTCGTTCGAATATTATCTGCATCCTTTTTCCCCTTCTGGTCTCTCTTACTCCTAAGTACCATTATCTGCATCATCCCTGCTTCAACTACCAGGCCTTCCTAATCTCTAGGCCACCCCACTTCCAATATCGCTAATGCTGCAAAAACGGGATGGAAAACATTTGCATGAAACAAATGGCCTTCCCAGATGGACACATGCGAGGATCTCGTCTCTCCTGTTATACCCTAGGAAATCTTCAGTTATACCTCACCTATTGTCTATCCGTTTTCTCAGGCTCATCCTTCCATGACCCATTTCACAAACTCTCCTCTTGAGGCTCATACCACCAAATATCCTTTCCATAAAAAGCTATAATACCCCCAGTACAGACCAAAAACCCAATCCCAAATGCAACAGATTTAGGGCCTGATCTATAACTCCTGGATGGATTACTCTATCACAATGGTGAAGGATATCCTGTCGCCGAAATCTAAATCCATAGGACATTATGGGATTTAGATTTTGGCAGATGGGATATCCGTTACCATTGTGACAGCGTAACTTGCCCACCAAGTTCTAAATCAGGCCCTAAATCTCTACTGTACACGTAATTTAATCTCTTTGTAGCTATATAGTCGCTCCATTATCGTCCTTCCAGAAACTAATCAAAAGTAACATTTCCTGTTTCTTCCTCTCTGAGATTTTAGTCCTGTGATGTTGTTTTGACACTCCTCTCATGGTAAGCATCATATGTCTGCTGCATGCTCTGATCAGAACCACCACTTTGTAAGGAAAGTTCAGATGACCTAAACGTTGTTGCAATGTATGTAGTTCATACTTCATTATGGTCACAGTGTCGTTTAGCAATCTGCTCAACTTTTCCAGTTTGTCTGCTGGCAATGAAGTCACCATGACCACCAAATCCAGGTGGGCTGTGATAGTGCTCGCTGGTCCCTCCATCTTCTCTGGGGCTAACGGCACAGCAAATTCCCTGTTTGGTACTCACATTAAGCATGCACATTCTCTCTGTCTGCGCTTCCTGCCTGTAAGCAAAAAACAATTGAAGCAGTGAAGCACTAGACGAGACCTCAACCCCGACTTGGCCCTCTATCGGAAATTAGCAGGTTTCAAAAACTTTACATACTACAGAACAGCCAATTTACTTGATTTTCACCACAAATATGTGCCCATTAAACTCAATGCCTAACGGTGAGAAATCATCCAGCAGTAGCCAGAAGATTCATTTAATGTCACCTTTCCCAATATCTGCTCCTACTCCACATTCTCTCTCCATGGCCATGGCTTTGTCAATGCTAGTGTATACTACTGAGCACTCACTTTTGTTGATGTAGTTGTTAACTGACCATCCTTAAGACCAAGACAGGTTGTCTATCAGTTGTAGGTTCCGAAAGGGGCCTGCCATCTGACCAGCCTGCACTTCCTTTATCACTTTTTTCCTGTATAATGTCTGTCTTACCTTTTACCAATAGTAACATCTCAGCCCTGAGGCCTTGCCATAGACCCAGGAAAGGTATCCTAAACCTGTTTGTGAGCCCATCTGTCAGCTTGTTTGTTATTGCTATCTTGGTATTCTTTCAACTACAGAATCTTCACTTCCAGTTTAACTAGAAAACTGGCCTTTTCCCATTCCGCCGGCACTGGGGAATGGGACTACCTCCTACCATCCTAAAACTTTGCACCTAAAGATGTTTTCCTTAGCATTTCTAACATTCATGCTTAAACTGACATGTCAATCTATAGCATGTCCCCTTATTAAAACTGCAGCATGCCCCATTTGACCCAGTCCTGTTCCTATTCCCTTCTGCTCAGAGGTGGGGTAGCCCTGGAAAGGCATCTGGGGCAGACGAAGGTCACTCTCAGATGGTATAGCCTATAGGACCTGGTCGGTGTCATCAAATGCAGCCACCCTTAATTTTTGACTTTGCTCCATGGCTCTGAAGTGTCTAACTCTCATGTCGCCCTTAGTTCTTCATCATACCTCAGCCATTCTAGTCCCCTAAAGCTAATGTGTGCCACCCTAATTACATTCAGATGTTTTAAGAGGGCTACTCTGCTCTCAGAGTACTTCTTATTTAAAATAATGGCCTAGATGATAAAAAACACTATCGGTGTATATGTGTTGGTGGGCATCCTCTGCCACATTACCAGCTCCCTCTCCTTCCTTTTCAAACCTTCTTTGCTCCTAGTCTCCCTAAGCAACAGCTTAAATATGCTTATATATTGGCCAGCCCGAATCTTTCCTTTTGTACTCGTCAATAATGTATCTCCAATGGGGCTGTACCACCCATATATGGTAGCACCTGTTCTCTTCCAACCTTAGCTCACTTTTACGACCCCTTCTATTCCCTTCTCTTTCTCTGGCTCAATCTCATCGCCTTTTGTTGTATTCACCTAGTCTCCTTTTACCCTAGCACTTGTTCTCTCTTGGTGGAACTCTTCCGAGGTCATCTCTGCTGTTTCATTTACCATACTCTCTCTCCCACTATTGCCTAATTATTGAGCGTTGATGACACATCCACGGTCCTTTTCTTCAGGAACTTGCCATAGGAATCCAACCAAGGATTTGGAAAATCCACTGAGCCATCTCTGTATTTCTGCTCACCACCGTTGACAGATAACCTACGCCTCCCATCACTCCTTCTCAACTCTTCCTCAGTCTTCCCTGGGTTAGAGACATATCCTGTGAATTTCCACCTGCACTTGTCTCCTGACACCTTTCTTTGTCTACACCTTGAACTCGTATTACATGGCCGCGATATACTCCACTTAACTCTCAGGAACTCTTCCAGTGCCAGCGTTCTTGAGGCGGGATGTCCTGATCACTTTCGCCCTCACTTCCTCTCTATAGCAGGTTGTACTTCTCCTTGCTGCTGTCCTTTCTGCATCCGTAACAGACTCTCCTCCCAAACATGTATCCAAGACCACCATAGGAAGCACTCCTGCTTGGGGGCTCTCATTCCCCCCATATTGCTGCTCGTTCTTCCCATTTCTCCAGTTGCATTCTTGTCACCTCCTGTGGAATAGCCATCTGACCTGATCATTGAGCCCTTCTGTCCACTGCCTGTGGGTTCCCCAGTTTGCATCTTTGGCCTCACTCCATCATTCACCTTCTGGGCTCCTTGCTCTTTGCTGGCTTCCAGGGGGCTCACATCTGTGACCCTCTCATGTAGTCCATCATTTCAAGCAGTTGGGCTCCTTCTCTTCTTTGAGGCCTGTGCCCCCTCGTTGAGGGACCTGGCCTGGCTTGGACTTCTCTTGTGCCCTCTGTGAGTTCTGCCTGGCAGCCTCTCTCACCTTCTCATTGGGCATTGAAGCCACCTATTTACTGTCAATGGGGGCCCCTGCAGCTCCATCGGGGAGTCTTCAATCCTCTTTCTCCTTGGGGGTGAAACACAGCCCAGCACTGCTGCTGGGATCCCAGTGGATTTTCACGAAACTTGGTGAGATTATTTTATTTATTTATTTATTAGCTGTGGTGTTGTTAGAATAATCTGCACACAATTAGGAAGAAAATTAAAATATTTAACAGAGTTTTGGAAAGCCAAGTTTTGTATAGAACTGCCAAAGGGAGCAAACTTGTGGGGGGTATCAAAAAGTGGTGAAATGCGATTCACCTGCTCCCAGTCCCCACTGAGATCACGACATCGGTATGTGAGCAGTTGGTTCAGTTGTTTTTCAGGCCTTACACAAAGAGCCCACTGCAGATGTCCGGTGGATGTGTGCAGCTAGTTCAGGGCTTGCATAAAGAGAGGACATGCGTTTTCGTCCCACTGCTCCCAGTTGTTTAATACTATCCACGGACCAAATCTTCTTCCACGACAGAGATTCCATTCCATTGTGAAAGACACTTTTAGCCTTGCCTTTATGCTTGATGTGGGGCTTCCACCATGTGAAATTGTAACTGGTACCCTTTTCAGCGCAAATGTTTGCAAATGGCTTCCACTCCCATGCATGACTGACATCAATATTTATTTCTGCTCATTTAAGGAACTTTCATTGGTGGTGACATAGGAAAAACACCTTGGTTCAGTCCTCAGCAACAACACCTGTGTTATTTGCGATTTTCTTAATTTACAACTGTTGCACATGTCATATCTCAGTGTTTTTTGGTTTAGTTTGCAACTCTTAGAGTTAGGGGTGTAGTGATCAGTAGTGCAGCAGGCACAGGGGCACCATGCCCTTGGGTCCGAGGGGCTTAACGCAACCGAACGTGCTGGCGTTCCTTGCTTGAATTAGGCCCCGTTGCACCTTTCTACAACGCAGCCTTAACGTGAGCTGTCTTTCAGGCGGTTTTCCTTTCTCTAGAGCAGGGATGTGGGCTGTACACTTAAAGTGTCTTTATCTGTGCAGCCTCTCACTCCATCAGCAGCGGTTCACAGGCCAAGGCCTCCAGGCATGGCCTTTGTGTTTAACTAGCAGCCACAGGAAACACATTAATTCCCGTGGACCAATATACATCTCCAGCCTTTCTTGCTAGTGCATTATTAACAGCCTACCATGCAGATGTAGTGTCCGCAGAGGCCCCGAGACATCAAACTCCTGGTCGATGGAGGTTCAGATACCATCGGCATCCATCTTCTCTCTCATCTCGACGCCACGGAGCACTTAGTGCGCCTTTGAAAAACTCTGAAATAAATTAAATATTTGCGGTACTGACCATCAGAGCAGTCCTTGGTTCGCGAAGCACTTCCCCAGGCTTGAGGTAATGGTATTCAGACGCCCTGCAGCTTATGATACCAATAGCTACAATTCTTAAAATAAACCGGTCCTAGAGCTACGTGACGTTTCGCTATCCTTCTTTGGGCCTATTTGCTGAAGAACCCTTAGCACGCAGAGCATGTTGCCTCTTCACGAATCAGCGTGACTGAATCTGTACAGAACAGTGCTGATCGATATCTAGTACTGCTGAAATGATGGTAATTATAAGGACGTGCAAGGCCTCTCTAAGCAGGCCAGATTTTGGCCAAGCGAACATCAAGCCCTCTTTCAAAGGGTCTTTCCACAGGAACATGTGATTTAGGAAGAGAAGAATTGGAGGTTGCATGCATTGTGGCCCCACTTCAAAAAAGATTCTTAGAAATAAGTCAGCATCGTAGGGTTCCTCATATGATTTATGCATCCTTTTAACAAATTGACCAAATAATCCAGCAGTACATATAAAAATCCATGTGAATAGTACGTCTGCTGCTCTAACCTTACTCTCTACTCCTGCTGTTCTCTACTCACTTCTGTGTATTGAATATTTCCCAAGAGTTAGTGATATGGAAATGTTTATTAGTAAATTTACATTTTTTCCATGATAGTTTTCCAGTTGAAGACATTCAGGACTGGTGCTTCTATAATGCGAGGTAAGGCCACCGCCTTATGGAACCATCAGACGGTGGATATAAGGTACACAAAATGTCCCAAAGTTGCATTTGTTATAGATTACTGAGAGGCCAAAGTATTATTTTACTGAAATATTGGAAATTCATCCTCAAGCAATCCTTTCACATACGCCGGCAGAAAATTTAAAGGTGTTAGGCAAAGTTTTCCACCTTTTTTTACAGGCGCTGGAGTTTTTTGGGGTTTAAATGTACATGTGAATTGTAATGAAATGTAGATGTTAACCGTTTTTCCAATGATCACCTTTTCCTTAGGGCCCCCCATCTTCTTATGCCTAACCCCAACACAAATGACTGAGACAGGTCATATAGAATTCAAAGTTGGAGACATTTGCAAACAACTATTTGGAATGTTCAGCCATAGATTTAGGGCCATTATGAGTTTGGCGGACCCGCCAAAATCACTGGGAAGACAGCACGGCCATAGCCGTGACGTTCCCCCTGAGGATATTACAGTGTTCCCGCCCGACGGGAACATTGTAGTATGTGTTCCCACCAGGCTGACTGGTGGGAACAGTGTTAGGATATTGGTCTGGCCTCTTTAAGCGCGCTCAGGCCAATATCCTAACACTCCAGCACCCTCACAATGTGCACTGTCTGCAAAGCAGAGAGTGCGCATTCCGACTGTGCTGGGTAGGGAGTCCCTACACTGCCCATGCCATTGACATGGGCAGTGCAGGGGCCTCTCTGTGGCCCCGGCAATGGCTTTCTGCCGGTCTGTACATGGCGGCCACCCCCGCCATGGAAAGGCTGGTGGAAAGAGGGGTTGTAATCAGCCAGGTGGCGCTGAGTTCAGTGCCGCCCTGGCTGGGTACAAGCCCGACTGCCACCATGCCACCAGGAACCATGTTCCCGGCAGCGACAGCGATCCCCTGACTGGTCCGTTCACCAGGGTTGTAATTGTGCGGCTGGACTGCCAAAGTTGCAGTGGTCCGACCGTCAATGCGAGTGTGGCGGTCCGACCATCAATGCAAGTGTGGTGGTCCTCAGACTGCCACACTTGTAATGAGGCCCCAAATTGTTTTTCTAGCTAAATGAGGGGTGCATTAAGGTTTCGTCAATAGATTGCTACCTTCTCTTGTGGATTCATTCTGGAAATGGTCTTTGTTGGAGGACAGTCATTCAATCTGACCTAGCCCGTTTAAGTGTGTATAAAAGTATTTATGGGGGGAATGGGCTGGTGCTAACAATTCTAAACTATCTTCGGAATGTGCTTCTCAGGTGGATTCAGGCCTTCCATCCCTTCACCTTGCCTATGTCAGCTACATGAATGAAGGACTCTACTTTTTAGTGTCTTGACTGTTTCCTGTGGGCATAGCATCTGGTGCACTATATATTTGAGCAATGTTTTACATAGTTAGGTAACAGCTATCACTACTGTTGTAATGCTGTTCTTGGATTGAGTGCAGCGTGTTTACAAGAACATATTATCGCGTAACCAGGAGGAAATCATGTAGTGGGAGCAAAAGTTAACAGTGTTTGTTAAACTACCATGTGCTCGATGCAAAAAGCAATTTGTGCTGGTAAATCCAACTTACATGCCCAAACAACCTCCTTTACTAAGTCAATGTTCTCACAGAATCTGACCTTGCACTCCTAACTCCCTTTACTCAAGGTCAATATTGCGCAAGAATGGAGTAATATTGTATATGAGTAAAACCCACTCCAGAGGGAGGGAATTCGAGTTTGAGGATGCCTTGGAAATGTACAAATCACCTGCTGACTTGGGAGTTTTGAATATTCACAAACTTCTTCCAACCCTTCCTACCACGGAAATGGCTTGAGATACACTATTTCAAGGGTAGGAGTAAATAATTGTTCAAGGAGGGAATGTGACGAAAATTAGAAGCACGTGGTAGAAGGGGTTTCTCCACAGAGAAAAATATTTTCCCTGTGGAGAAAAAAAGTGTCATTGCATAATTTCAGTGACATTTCCTTATGCACCATTGTGCACAATATCCAATAGCAAATGAGAAAACTGCTGCTCAATTTCCTTGAGTTTCATTCACATACGTTTTCCAGGAGTATGCCTGTAAAAATGCGAATGTTGGAGGATTGCAAAAAGTCAGAAATCTGCATCCATACGATGTCATGAACCTGCGGTGCAAATTTCTTAAGCTTCAGTCAGGTCCCATGTTTTAACAGATAATGGTGAAAGATAGGTTTTCAGCAATAATCCTTGACATTTTTTCATTTGTTCTCATAGAAGTCAGCAGGGTGATACATGTTGAATATCCTTGACTTATTCAGGGGCCTTCAAACAAATTTCTGACATGAAGTCAAAAGGTAGCCAGTTTCGACCAATCACGGTCTTGCTTGGTGATATTTTAGTTCTACAATAAAAACGGAAACTCCTGTCAGTAGCTGGCCCTGTAACACTGAAAAGTGGTTTGTAATGAAAAAAGACATTGTAAATAAAGAATTGCAGTGAGAAATAGTGTATCATACAGTAGGAGGAGCATGCTATTTCTATCACAGAAAGAATACCAGATTCTCTCAATACTTTTTTACAACCATAAAAGTGCATACAACGTATATAGTGGATCAATACCCAAATCTCAGCATAAAGGTATTAACGGAGTATTTTAAGAAGACTTGATAGTGCTCTCAGAAAAGTGTTCTCAGCCACGCCAAGCGAGGCCCGAATCGCACTATCCCATACTTCTGCCACTTACAGTTCACACCCCTCTACCTTTGCCCTATAGATCTTTATCATGGGGGAGTTGTGCCTAGCTCGAGAGGACTTCTAAAGTCTTAGGATAGGGGTAGATTGTTCTGTAAGGTTTAGGTTACTCTTTTCGACCTGGGGTGACCAGGAAATGGATTTAGTTAGTCTGATTTAAATAGTCAAACTCGGTGACCTTGCCGAGCGGTTTACCCTCGAGCATTATCGACCCCCTAAATGATTTGTGTGGCCTGATGGTCATGAACTTTGTTTTGGAATGGGTAATCACCTGCCCTCGATCAGAGCAGAAAGCCACAAACCTATCCACCAGATGTTGCAGGCTGCTAGACGTCTTCGACGTAAGTAGGCTGTAGTCTGCAAAAAGTAAAAGGGGGATTTTACGACTCACTAGTGAGGGGTTCATTTGGGCCATCCTCAAGGTAGGAGACAACATAATTTAGATATAAAGAAAATTAAGTTGGTGCAACGACCCACCCCTGTCTGGACGCTTTATGGACGCCTATCCGAAATGTCAGTTCCCCTCCTGTGCCTAATCAAACTTGGACAAATGTATCCTGATGCAGACAGCCCAAGATGTCCGGGAGGATGGGTGGGATTCCATTTTTTTTAAGGTCCTCCCACAACTTGCTGTGGGGAACTAAGTCAAATGCGGACCTTAAGTCCACAAAGACAAGGTACAGGTGTGCCTTTTGGAGAACAACCATCTTCCAGTAGAGGGATAAAAACCTAAAGACGATGATCACTTACTCTTCTTCTGAACCCCATTTGCAAGTTAGAGAAGGCCTGATGGTTCTCGATCCAGAATTCCAGTTTCCCAAGGATTTGCCTAGCAAAAACATATTTGCGCTACGTCGATGAGACTTACGGGCCTGTAGTTTAGGGGAGAAGGTAAATATTTTCAAAGACAATTTTCCCTGCATTTCTCAATGACAACGATGCAATCTGTTGTTGTACCCAAAGCCAGGGTTTCCTTATCAAAAAGGGCACACACTGCTTGTCTGCAACGACCTGCCCTATCACCGGTTGGGATCACTCTGTTGCCTCCCTTAAATGGCTGCTTGGTGCCTGCTCTGCAGGAAACCATGATAGTTACGTGGTTACGTCCTGACGCCTCCGGAGAATGCAGGCGTAACAAGCCTACCATCGCACGTGGCACTGGTGATATTGCCTCTCCATTGAATTTGTAGCAGCATCAAATTGGTTAACGCCGCCTCGTGTATTCTGAGCCTCAGAATGATCAAATGGGGCTAGATTATTGATTGACGTGACTTTTTCTGTAGTCGTCCCCGTGGGCCGGAGCTGCGGCTGCCTTTGTCTTCCAAAGGCTCTTTCAGCCCTTTCTAGGTGATGACAATTTAAGTGCTTCTTCATTAATAAGTAAAGAATTATCAGAGCTGGATGCGCTGGCCTTTTTAACTGTGTTCCTCTAAAGGTATCTTTGATTTTCGAGATTCCTTTTGCTTCTTTTTAATGGAGCTTAAGGTATATTTACGTGTAACCTTTTCCACCAGTGTGGTAGGCGCTGTAAGTGACATGATGATTGCCGTCTACTTTAAATCCGCTCACATTTATGTTTTTTAATGTAGTGCATAGAAACAAAGTTATCAAAGCGCTTTAGGAGTGAGATAGGCTTTGTGTTTAGGTGCTTCTGAGCTGTGGCCAGACTTGCAATCAAAGAAACAACCTTCTATAGCTTGGCAGCATAGTAAGAAAATGGCTTAATTGGATGTTTTCACTTTTTTCACTTTTTCGCTATCCAAAATGGCACATGATTTGTTTGTCATGCTAAGTGCAGCACCTGAGACCGTCATCCTGCTGGGAAAGGGTGTGGTTGTTGACAACATAAAGGTTTGTGGAAGATATGCAAGGGAGTTGGAGGTCTTTTATGTCACAAAGTGCACAGATTTGAATGAGCCGATTAACAGAGATTTACAATGAAGCACTGAAACACTGAAGCAAGCTCTTACTCGTAGTATTTCAGATTTATGCCATTCATTCCCTATTGTGTCCACGAACATTTGCACAAAGTTTTGCATTCGTGTTAGTAATGTGATCACTATGGCAGCATGGTTTTGGGAGTTCCTTTCCACAGTCCCCTTACTCCCCTGGCACAAGAGTACAATCCTATGGACTGAGGTTTGACTGGTGGAGGTGGTGCTTGGAGAAGTGAACCAAACATGCTTCCCTATGAGGGAGGGAGAGAGGAAGGGAGAGAGAGAGAGACTTATCAAAATAAACTTTTGGACAGCTGGCTTTTGTGTCTCAGCTGGCTTTTGGCATTAGCTTTAGCAGGTGTCCATTAGCACTGTTATCACAGAATTTTGCTGATGGGTGCTACCCAAAAAAGTATTCTACACGTACACTGGTGTTACTGCTTTCATATTGTTTTTTATGTGTCCACTCTTTCTCTCGATGCTTACTCCTCACCAGTAGTTCTCCCTGCATGCCTTTTTACACTCAGAGCGCCTGACAAGCAGCGTTTGGCCCCTCTGTACCTGCCCCGATGGTGTCACAAGACACTGCAGTACTCTCAGAGTGCCCAATGAGCAATTTTAAGGTCTCTTGCACCGGTCCTGATGCTACAGATGGCCACTCAGATTCCCCACTCACACTCCCCACCCCCCCATGCTGTTGCTAGGCTCCTCTTGCACACTCATAGTGATAGTGTAAAGTGATCAACGTGCATACCCCTGCACGCGCCAAGGTGCTGCAAAAGATTTGGCAAAGCCTATAGATCTGCGCTAGCCTGTTGACGGCAAGACCTATTGGCTTTGTTGATGCTTGTTGCCCCTGGGGATGGAATGGAGGGTAGCTGAAAGGATGAGTGTGGTTGGGCAGTCCATTCACCACAGGTTCGCTCCTCATGAGTTTCTTTTTGATGTCGTGGAGGTGGGGAGGAGAAAAGGGGCACTCAGAGTCCATAGCAAAGAGGAGAGCAGGGAAAATATGACGGGCAGGACAGAAGAAGAAGTCCTGTTGGGGAGCAAGGAAATTGCCAGTGATGGAGTAGCACCAGAATAGGGAATTTAGCTGGGATCAGGAGAAGTTGCAGGTGCAGAATGCAGACCACAGCGTAGAGTAAAAGGCACTGCAGAGAAAAAGCAAAGGTTAACTTACCAAACTAAGAGCAGAGGCTCATGTGGTGAGGCTAAGGTGTGTTGGGAAGGAATAACGAGCAGAACAGGGACAAGGTTTCAGAGGACAGCAGAGAGAGGTCAGGGAGCAGACCCTAGACCAGAAGCACTGCATGGGAATGAGGAAGGTCCAGGGAGAGAAATAGGAGCATTACATAGAATGTGGGCACAGAGGGAGTATGGAAGAGATCGTGGACGAGGGAGGGATGCAGGAAAGAAGGGGCAAGGACAAATCTCAAAATAGGGACAGAGTGGAGAGCATAGCAACAACAAGGAAAAATCTGGGACAGAATGAGGTGCAGTCACCAGAGTGGGGTCTAATTGAAAAGGGTTCAACCATCAATGATAAAAATCTGTATTATTTGATTTAATTGATGACATTTCTTATGCTTAACTTGTGTCACTAGAGTGCCATTCATGTAAAAAATGTCATCTTTGCTCTATGCGGCCGTGCACAGAGTCTATGTACTTAGAAGAAAAGTGCACTGGTAAAATTAGTTAATCCAGTACATCAAAAGCATCCAGTGCTTTATGGCTGATGGAGAACAGTTTTCAAATAGATCTATAGTTCTAGCCCCACCTCCGGAGGTCGCTCCCCTACCCTGTACTTCTACGGGGGGCAGCAAGATGGATGCAACAGCAAAATGAAGAGGAACAGAGGTGGAGATAGGTCAAGGATCCGCATAAAAACTATCCAGTCTCAAATGTGTGTGTGTATTGTACGTTATATGTGCATGTGTGTGTGTGCATGTGTGCATTTCTGTGTGTGTGCATGTCTGTGTGTGTGCATGTGTGTGTGGCTGTGCCTGGAGGAGGATTAGCTCCCCGTAATAAATATAGCCACATACCTTCCCGCCACCAACCCACCTTCTAAATTAAGCTGCAGACAAATCGTACATGCGCACAACACCCTGATTGGTGACTGGTTGTGTGTCTGGGTCAAACGAGCATATTCACCCTCACTGCATAAACACAAACACAAGTACAAAGATTATCATCTCAGAAAAGCTGTAGGTGTGTATGTGTCCTTTATGCATACGTATCATTCCCGGGAACAGCTACACACTGAGATCCTCTACACGGCAAATAGCACAGAAACCCCACAAACATGACAAACATAAGCATCCACTGATCCCTTATACCAGAGTATCCAAGCATCTTGCTTCCACAGTAGCGCCAGGGACCACCAATACTGAGATGTTCACTATTAGATACATACATACGACCACACACAACTCATTCAGAAAGATGAAAAGGATGGAATAGATGTTCTCTATCTCTCTGCTTTTCTTTCTCTCTCACACACACAAAGACACACACTCCAACTCTCTGTTAATATAGGGTTCCAGCAGGTGCACTATTCTTTAAGTCTTCACATCGAGCTCCTGTGCATTCATTTAAATTTCCTGGAGTTCCCAGGCACTGTGCAAACTTACCTTATACATACGCCTCACCACACTTTGGAAGCTTTGTAGAATAACCATCTGGACTCGTCTCTGCAGATGACTACATATATATAAAAAGGATAGAAGAAACGTGTCATCTTTTCATAATAGTGCAAACAGACGACAACCTCAGTTACCCACTAGACTCCTGGCAAGTCAATTAGGAAGAGAGACGTCCGACAACATTGAAAATGTTTTTTTTTTCTCATTTAGCTACAGTAAATTTTAAAAAGATTTAAAGGACCCTGGGCTGCGCTCTAAGAAGAATATTATGTGGAGACATATGTGGTCCAGAACTATGCAACCTGCGCATGTGCCAGACCTTTGCATGGGGCTTAAGTCTCTGTGTGACGGATTCTCTACTTTCCTTACCCACAGGCGGCTCCTTTATCTGACCCAACGTTTAAGTTTGACAGCCCAATATCACCCTGTGTCTCACACAGCAAGATGCAGACATTAAGTGGCAGGACGTTCCACTCTGGTGCCTCCTCCCTCTGGAACTTGATTCCTTTGTATCTACTCCCTGAAGACATTTTCCTCAAAGTCCGGAAATCACTGAATACTTACGTCTTCACACATGCTTTGGTCTGCCCACATCTTAATATCCTGACCGTGGTTCTTCTTTACAGATGGAATTATTTCTACGTTGAATACCCTTCTCTCGCCTTGTCTGTCCCACCAAAAGGCACTGAGACCCTGATTTAGGCTGCCACAGCATTATATGTATTGGATACAGATGTGCATTAGGATGAACAGAGGAAGACATGACATAGTTTCAAAGCCCACCAGATCCAATTACATTATACTGTATTGAGATGGTCTGATATAATTGTTAGTTTTTATCAACGGTAAATGCAAAATATAGGAGCTGCATTTTCACTGTAGTCACTAAGGCCATACAAGGAAGGAAACCGTAAAAAACAAAACACAATCCATGTATTCAACGTGATCATGTGTCATACACATAGGAGATGGTGGAGAATTAAAATTATGGTGCATCATTTCCGCTTAAATTATTCCCTGTAAAAGAAGCCCAAAATACATACCAGCTGTTGAAAGACCTATTCAAAACATGACATTCACATTTCATGCACTTACGTGTCCAGAAAATTAAAGATTTAGAAGTTTGTCAATCCAACAACAGATCATCTATGATGGGGCAAATCAAAAATGTGTGGTGCTGCTACATCTGTTTGAAGCTCCGTGCTCGTTTCCAAAGAAAAGCAGTAGCGACTCCTTAATATGCAGCGTGAAGGTATGAGGGTTATATGTAGATGGAGGCTACACCCTCTATGCAACTTATGGCCTAGGACTCCTTGCTCGGAAGATCTATTGTACAAAGGTTGCCCTTTTGTGTTCTGCTAACATCTTCCAGGATGACTGAGACAATGGGCTTTCTATAAGTCCTTTGAAAACATACATTTTATCCAACATGCCGGTGTGGCTAGTCTCTAAGGAGCAAAGAAGTGTTGCTGCATACCAGTAGGGACATTCAATCCAGACTTGGCTGTGTTTGGCCTGTGACCCTCTATTGACACCTATCTCTACTTTGAGTGCCCCTAAAACCTTTCTAAAACCACATTCGTGTGCTGCTTCTGTTCGGATACATAGATAGGTTCACATATTTTGAAAACTTATGCGGACTTGATATTTATAAACTTGGCAGACCTGATAGAATGAACGGTTACGTCTTCCTACTCCACTTACAAGTCACATTTTAGGGATTTTCTTACAGGGTTCTAGTTTCCATTCAAAGGTATGGAGATCTGCCACGTCATTGAACATGTATTCTTGCCTGCAACATTCCGATCGCTAAAGCTTTACAGAGTTACCCATAATTTGTTACTTTCATTTATTTCAATATAATTTAAAAACTTGAGTTCGAGATTTCCCTTAAAGAGAAAAAAATCCATACGGTATACAGAAGAAAGTGCACATGGCAGCCACGCATAAACCAGGCGATGTTAATTAATTTGGTAGCATAATCTCTGACTTCAGCCATTAGAGAAGACCCAATTACTGTAATCATTAATTAAAGTAACAATTAATTAGATCATTCATGAAAGATATGAACCAGATAATGCCAGTCCACAACTGTTAGGGTTGATTGAAAGAGTTCGACTTTTTCAGGCTATGGAATAAAACGGGAATAATCTGTGCGTCTCTTACAGCTTCGTACTTAGAGGTCAATTTGCATAAGGAGGGAGAAAGATTTGTGGCAACCTACAAGGTACTTTCGAATCTTCGCTTATGATTAAAGTTTATTATAATTCTATTCTGAAGTCTTCAGGAAACACTCTTTCTTATTTGATGCATGCAGGCTCTTAGATGATTGGCTCAGCTTTTAAGTTTAAGTATTTTTTATTGGAAGAGTAAACACAAGTAATAACAAAGTAACAAAATGCTAATTAACATGCAAAAATTATTGCATCAGTGTCAAACACTAAGACTAACACTAAGAAGTAAGGGAAGAGAAGTGGAGATGGAATAAAATTCTAATAAAACATTACGGGAAAGTGGAAGAAAGAAAGGAGAGAGAGAGAAGAGAGTCATGATATATTAATGTCAACAATTCAAGTGGTGGTTCATAAAACTAAACATTATAATGCTCACCTAGATTCTTCATGCTGTCTCTAGGTCATAAGTTCGACTCTCGTCAAAGTCAACTCAGCCTTCCATCCTTCAAGGTCTATAACTTGACCACCATTAATTTAGTTGTAGGTCGAATCCTGTTGCTTATGGTGCTCAAGAACAGCCGAAGGGAGGGATTGATGTTTTAACTTTCTAACATAGCCATATGTTAGAAATGGGGTATTTGGTTGGCAGTCAGGTTACCCCCTGTCCAAGCAAGGACCCTCACTCTAATCAAGGTAAGTCACACACAATCCAAATTATCCTGTGCCCACTCTCGGGTAGCTGGGCACTGAGCAGTCAGGCTTAACTTAGAAGGCAATGTGTAAAGTATTTGTGCAATAAATCATGCACTAACACAGTATAACACCACAAAAATACACCATACAATGTTTAGAAAAATATAGAATATTCATCTGGTTAAATGCCGGTCAAAACGATCAAGATTTTATAAGTACACATTGAAATATCACTTTAGACAATGATAAAAAGAGTCTTAAGTCCTTAAAAAGCAACAAGTGTCTCTTGCACGCACAAAGTACCTGGTTTGCGTCTAAATAGCCGCAAGGGGCAGCATAGGAGGAGATGCGTGGAAAACAGGAGGTGTGCGTCGGTTTCTCTGGGTGCATGGCCTTGCGTCAATTTCCGGCGTGAAGACTTGGATCCTCTTCGGGTTGCGGGGTATTTGGACGCCCCTGGGACAATGCGGAGCAACCCTGGGCGTGGCGAACAAAGTCACAGGAGCTGTGTCGATCCAGTGGGCGATGCAGGAAAATTTCTGTTGCATGGCAGGCGCTGCGTCGATTCTTCTCACAGGAAGTCGGGCTGCGTTGATCCTGTGGGCTCTGCGTCAAAGTTCTGGTCGCAACGCTGGTGCTGTGTCGATCTCCTCTCGGGGAGCGAGTTGCATCGTTCTGGTTGAGCATGCAGTGATTTTCTCACCGCTATTCAGGCTGTGCGTAGTTTCTGGCAGGTTGTGCGTCGAATTTTCGCCGCACAAGGAGTTCTTCGCAGGATGAAGTCTTTTTGGCCCTGAGACTTCAAGGAACAGGAGGCAAGCTCTATTCAAGCCCTTGCAGAGCACGTCTCAGCAGAGCCAGAGGGCAGCAAGGCAGCAGGGCAACAGCAGGGCAGCAGTCCTTTGCAGAAAAGCAGTCAGGTGGGCCCTTTGGGCAGCCAGGTAGTCCCTCTTGGCAGGTTGCAGGTTCTGGTTCAGAGTTTCTTCACCAGTGGTATGTTGTCCAGAAGTGTCTGAGTTGGTAGGATCAGAGGCCCTGTTTAAATACCCAAATGTGCCTTTGAAGTGGGGGAGACTTCAAAGTGTGGTTTAGAAGTGCACCAGGTCCCCTTTCAGTTCCATCCTGTCTGCCAGAGTCCCAGTAGGGGATTTGGCAGTTCCTTGTGTGAGGACAGGCCACTGTTGTTTCAAAAGTAAGTGTCAGGCCCTCCACCCTCCCAGCCCGGGAAGATTATACAGATGTGTGCAGGTGTGACTGAGCAGCCTATGTTTGGGGTTGTCTGAGTGAAATGCACAATGCAGGTGTCAACTAACCCATCCAGACGTGGATTGTAAGGCACAGAAGGATTTAAGTACATAGAAATGCTCAGTATCTAAAAGTGGCATTCCTTAAACAGTAATATTAAGTCCAACTTCACCAGTCAGCAGGATTTTGTATTACCATTCTGGATATAATAAATATGACCTTGCTACTCCTTTCAGATCAGAATCTCCAACTCAAACAGTATATGAGGGTAGCCCTAATGTTAGCCTATGAAAGGAGCAGGCCTTACAGCAGTGTAAAATTAATTTAGTGGTTTTACAGTACCAAGACATATAAACTACACAGGTACATATCCTGCCTTTTACCTACAAAGCACCCTGCCCTAAGGGTTACGTAGGGCCTGCCTTAGGGGTGACTTATATGTAGCAAAAGGGGAGTTTAAGGCTTGGCAAGTACTTTTAAATGCCAAGCCGAAGTGGCAGTCAAACTGCACACACAGACCTTGCAATGGCAGGCCTGAGGCATGGTTAAGGGGCTACTTATGTGGGTGGCACAATTAGTGCTGCAGGCCCACTAGTAGCGTTTAATCTACAGGCCCTGGCACATGTAGTGCACTTTAGTGGGGACTTACAAGTAGATTAAATAAGCCAATAGGGTATGAATCAATGTCACCATGTTTTAAGGGAAAGAGCATATGCACTTTAGCACTGGTTACAGGTCATGTCACAGGTTTGGGTGCATTTGGACCCATAACCTCATGAGGCCATAGTTCCACTGCCCTTACTGCACTCTTGATAGCTAGGCCCTTAAGAGAGGCCTCATGCCCTGGACCTAAGAACCATGAACCAATACTGCAAGACCCAGAAAAGCAGGCTTCCTCCCTTGGGCATCTCAGCCCTAGACCATGGCTGGTAGGCCTAGGGTAGGATGGCCCTTCCCTAGTCTTCACAGTTCTGGATCGTGGCTATGCCGTGCATGAGAAAAGGTACCAGTGGCATAATAATGTAGCCATGGGATCTGATGCAAGAGAACGATGCTGGACAGTAATATGCAGCCATAATCTGTGTGCATTCGGGCCATAACATCCATGAGACCTGGTGCTACTGCACTTGCTTCACTACCGACAGCAACACCCCTGAGAGAGGCCCCCAGTGAGTCTCACAGCCATACTCTTGCTCTGCTAAGCTCATAGGCTGGCACCTCCTCCCTCCAATCATGGTGGCCTGGAATGTCCAGGGGAGGGAGGGCCGCTCCCAGGCCTCACAGCTCTAGAATATGGCGGCAATGTTCATGGAAGAGAGGCAAGTAGTGCAGGAATGCGTTCCGGTGTAACGTAAAACCATTCCCTCACTCTTGTCCGCTGATTGCACAGTAAAAAAACACATGACTTAGGAACATTGGGTACTTAACCCCTTCTGTGCCTTGGACGAGGTCACCTCGTCCAAAGCACGGGAACTTGGGGGAGCTCTAGCGCGCCCCCCTGTGCACCCCCCTCCCCACCCCACCCCAAGGTGGGGATGGAAGGGGAAGACCTTCCCCTTCCACTCCCGACCCCTCACACCCCCCCTGTGACGCTGATTTGTCACAGGGGGCTCCACCATCGTGCTGGAAGCAATGCTCAGCATTTCTCTTTCAATCATGTGGGGGAGGCCCGGAGGGGCTTCAAAGGGAAGGAAATGTATTTCCTTCCCTTTGATGTCTCTCCCAGGGTTTCAAAAGCCGGATTGCTTGCAATCCGGCTTTTGAAACCCCACTAGACACCAGGGATTTGTTTTGTGTGAAGAAAGTGACAAAAGGGAGTGACCCCTTGGGCAAGGGTCGCTCCCAGGGGGGGGCATTTTTCGGGAAGGCCTTTTCTGCCCCCAGGGGGGGCAGAAACCTCTAGGCGGCAGGGCAATTTTTTTTTTGTGTTTTTTTTTTTGTTTGTTTGTTTTTCTTTGAGGTGGGGAGCGACCCATTAGGCAAGGGTCGCTCCCCTGGGGGCAAATTGTAAATAGGCCATTTCTGCCCCCCCTTGGGGGCAGAGTGGCCGATTTTAGGTCAATCTGCCCCCAAGGGGGCAGAAACCACTAGGCACCGTGGATTTGTTTTTTGGCGTCAGTGTCACGCAGGGGCAGCGACCCCGTAGGCAAGGGTCGCTCCCGGGGGGGGGGGCAAATTTATTTTAGGCCATTTCTGCCCCCAGGGGGGTCAGAAACCTCTAGGCATCAGGGTCAATTTTTTTTGGTGTTTATTTTTTGTTTGTTTGGTTTTTTAGAGATGTGTAGCGACCCATCAGGCAAGGGTCGCTGCCCTGGGGGGAAAATTGTATTTAGACCATTTCTACCCCCCTTGGGGGCAGATTGACCGATTTTAGGTCAATCTGCTCCTAAGGGGGCAGAAACCACTAGGCACTGGGGATTCGTTTTTTGGCACCAATGTCACGCAGGGGGAGCGACCCCGTAGGCAAGGGTCGCTCCCGGTGGTGGGGGTTGGCGGAGCAAATTTATTTTAGGCCATTTCTGTCCCCAGCGGGGGGCAGAAACCTCTAGGCGCCAGGGCAATTTTTTTTTTGTTTGTTTGTTTTTTTAGAGAAGGGGAGCGACCCATTAGGCAAGGGTCGCTCCCCTGGGGGGGAAATTGTATTTAGGCCATTTCTGCCCCCCTTGGGGGCAGATTGGCCGATTTTAGGTCAATCTGCCCCCAAGGGGGCACAAACCACTAGGCACCGGGGATTTGTTTTTTGGCGCCAATGTCACGCAGGGGGAGCGACCCCGTAGGCAATGGTCGCTCCCGGGCAGCGGGGTCTGGGGGGGTGGGGGGGTCAAATTTATTTTAGGGCATTTCTGCCCTCCCTGGGGCCGGCTGAGCTAGAGGCCAAAATCCACAGGTAGGCACTTTGCAGAAAACCCCTCTGTTTTCTGTGAAAAAATATGTTGTGTCCAAGTTGTGTTTTGGGCCATTTCCTTTCGTGGGCGCTAGGCCTACCCACAGAAGTGAGGAACCATTTTTATTGAGAGACTTAGGGGAAAGCTGGGTGGAAGGAAATTTGTGGCTCCTCTCAGATTCCAGAACTTTCTGTCACCGAAATGAGAGGAAAAAGTGTTTTTTTGGCCAAATTTTGATGTTTGCAAAGGATTCTGGGTAACATAACCTGGTCAGAGCCCCGCAAGTCACCCCATCTTGGATTCCCCTGGGTTTCTAGTTTTCAAAAATGCACTGGTTTGCTAGGTTTCCCCAGGTGCCGGCTGAGCTACAGGCCAAAATCCACAGGTAGGCACTGTTTTCTATGAAAAAATGTGATCTGTCCATGTTGTGTTTTGGGCCATTTCCTTTCGTGGGCGCTAGGCCTACCCACAGAAGTGAGGTACCATTTTTATTGAGAGACTTAGGGGAACGCTGGGTGGAAGGAAATTTGTGGCTCCTCTCAGATTCCAGAACTTCCTGTCACCGAAATGAGAGGAAAAAGTGTTTTTTTGGCCAAATTTTGATGTTTGCAAAGGATTCTGGGTAACATAACCTGGTCAGAGCCCTGCAAGTCACCCCATCTTGGATTCCCCTGGGTTTCTAGTTTTCAAAAATGCGCTGGTTTGCTAGGTTTCCCCAGGTGCCGGCTGAGCTACAGGCCAAAATCCACAGATAGGCACTGTTTTCTATGAAAAAATGTGATGTGTCCACGTTGTGTTTTGGGCCATTTCCTTTCGTGGGCACTAGCCCTACCCACACAAGCGAGGTATCATTTTTATCCCGAGATTTGGGGGAATGCTGGGTGGAAGGAAATTTGTGCCTCCTCTCAGATTCCAGAACTTTCTGCCACAGAAATGTGAGGAACATGTGTTTTTTTAGCCAGATTTTGAGGTTTGCAAAGGATTCTGGGTAACAGAACCTGGTCAGAGCCCCACAAGTCACCCCATCTTGGATTCCCCTAGGTCTCTAGTTTTCAGAAATGCACAGGTTTGGTAGGTTTCCCTAGGTGCCGGCTGAGCTAGAGGCCAAAATCTACTGGTAGGCACTTTGCAAAAAACACCTCTGTTTTCTTTCAAAAAATGGGATGTGTCCACGTTGCGTTTTGGGGCATTTCCTGTCGTGGGCGCTAGGCCTACCCACACAAGTGAGGTATCATTTTTATCGGGAGACTTGGGGGAACGCTGGGTGGAAGGAAATGTGTGGCTCCTCTCAGATTCCAGAACTTTCTGTCACCGAAATGTGAGGAATATGTGTTTTTTTAGCCAAATTTTGAGGTTTGCAAAGGATTCTGGGTAACAGAACCTGGTCAGAGCCCCACAGGTCACCCCATCTTGGATTCCCCTAGGTCTCTGGTTTTCAAAAATGCACAGGTTTGGTAGGTTTCCCTAGGTGCCGGCTGAGCTAGAGGCCAAAATCTACAGGTAGGCACTTTGCAAAAAAACACCTCTGTTTTCTTTCAAAAAAATGGGATGTGTCCACATTGCGTTTTGGGGCGTTTCCTGTCGCGGGCGCTAGGCCTACCCACACAAGTGAGGTATCATTTTTATCGGGAGACTTGGGGGAATATAGATTAACAAAACAAGTGTTATTGCCCCTTGTCTTTCTCTACATTTTTTCCTTCCAAATATAGGAGAGTGTGTAAAAAAGACATCTATTTGAGAAATGCCCTGTAATTCACATGCTAGTATGGTCACCCCGGAATTCAGAGATGTGCAAATAACCACTGCTCCTCAAGACCTTATCTTGTGCCCTTTTTGGAAATACAAAGGTTTTCTTGATAGCTATTTTTTTACTCTTTATATTTCAGCAAATGAATTGCTGTATACCCGGTATAGAATGAAAACGCACTGCAGGGTGCAGCTCATTATTGGCTCTGGGTACCTAGGGTTCTTGATGAACCTATAAGCCCTATATATCCCTGCAACCAGAGGAGTCCAGCAGACGTAACGGTATATTGCTTTCGATAATCTGACATTGCAGAAAAAAGTTACAGAGTAAAACGTAGAGAAAAATTGATGTTTTTTTCACCTCAATTTCAATATTTTTCTTTTTCAGTTGTTATTTTCTGTAGGAAACCTTTATAGGATCTACAGAAATGACCCCTTGCTGAATTCAGAATTTTGTCTACTTTTCAGAAATGTTTATGTTTCTGGGATCCTGCATTGGTTTCATGCCCATTTCTGTCACTGACTGGAAGGAGGCTGAAAGCACAATTTTTTAAAAAAATGGTGTATGTCCCAGTAAAATGCCAAATTTGTGTTGAAAAATTGGGTTTTCTGATTCAAGTCTGCCTGTTCCTGAAAGCTGGGAAGCTGGTGAGTTTAGCACCGCAAACCCTTTGTTGATGCCATTTTCAGGGGAAAAACCACAAGCCTTCTTCTGCAGCCACTTTTTCCCATTTTTTTGAAAAAAACTAAATTTTCACTGTATTTTGGCTAATTACTTGGCCTCCTTCAGGCGAACCCACAAAGTCTGGGTACCTCTAGAATCCCTAGGATGTTGGAAAAAAAGGACGCAAATTTGGCTTGGTTAGCTTATGTGGACAAAAAGTTATGAGGCCCTAAGCGCGAACTGCCCCAAATAGGCAAAAAAAGGCCTGGCACAGGAGGGGGAAAAGGCCTGGCAGCGAAGGGGTTAATGCCCCTGGGCCTAGTGCCACTGCACTTGCTACCTACTGGTAGCTATACCCCTAACCGATAGCTATGATCTGGCAGAAAGGGAATGTGTTAGGCCCCTCTAATTTGCATACAATGTGAAATCACAGGAAATGACATTACAGGATATGGACCTTAACATCGCCATGGTATAGAGCTGTGGGACAGTTTCACTGGGGCCTAGTGAAGGGACCCACATGAGAACCCCGCATCCCACCCACTTGCTGAGCCGCTCTAACATAGTGTTGTGCTGAGAGAATTAGGGGAGGGAAACTAACCCACCCATGGGTAAACTCACCTTCAAACAGAAGATAAACACAGTGCCCTTCTCCAGCTTCCACAGCCTCTGCATGCTACAGAAGATTTTCAAATGGATCCCAATTGAAACCAGAAAGATGGTCACCCAAGCCATCATCACCAGCAGACTAGACTACAGAAACACCCTCTACGTCTGACTCCCCGCACAGCTCCTTTACCGCTACCAGACCTTCC
Organism: Pleurodeles waltl; assembly: GCF_031143425.1. Lineage (NCBI taxonomy): Eukaryota > Metazoa > Chordata > Amphibia > Caudata > Salamandridae > Pleurodeles > Pleurodeles waltl. The sequence continues at coordinate 907,305,702 of NC_090443.1, forward strand.
AGAATGCAGCAGCGCTACTCATCCTAGACTTCCCCAGAAAGGCCCACATCACCCCCACCTCAAAGAACTACACTGGCTGCTGGTGCGCAAGAAGTGCAAATTCAAGGTTCTCACCATCACACACAAAGCCCTTCACAACATCAGACCCAAGCTACTCAACCACAGACTCACCTTCCACCAGCCAACCAGGGAGCTTTGTTCTACAACTCTCACCCTTGCGCACGTCCTGAGAATCCGATGCAGCCGTAACAGAGGTTGCTCCTTCAGCTACCTCGCCGCAAAGACCTGGAATGACCTACCCTCCACCTTTGCACATTGCACACCTTCCTCTACTTTAGAAAAAAGCTCAAGTCATGGCTCTTTGAGGAGTAGCCACTAATGCACAGCAACATCCTGGAGCTCCTGAATACCCCGTGGGGTGATAAGCAGTGCTTTACAAATCCTCTGGTTGATTGATGGATTGATTGGGCATTGCAGCACATAAGCATGGCTGCAATCCCAGGGGAGAGGGGCCCTCCCCATTGCCTGGCAATGCTACACCATGGCAATGAGGCTTAAGGTATGGGCCTCCACTCCTGTAGACCTTGCAACCATGGTCTAGTGCTACGAGGCCCATAAGAGAGGACGCAGGATAGCCATCTGCGTCACAATGGTGTAGCACTCCAAACCCAGGGGAAGGGTGTTCCCTCCTATAGACTACACCACCATGATCCACAGCTGTGAGGCCCACGGGAGTGTCATCCCATCCTCTGGTGTCACAACTATGATGTAGTGCTGCAAGGCCCATAGGATGTGCCCCACTGCTCTGGGCTTCATGTCCATGGTCTGTTGCTGCAAGACCCAGGGAAAGAGAGTCCCCTTCCCTGGGTCTCACAGCCATGATCCCCAGCCATCGCTGCAAGAGCCAAATCAGGTGGCCAATTTTCCATTATCACTTCACAGGATAATGTGTTCATTTGGGGAAACACTACAAATGTAGAGACACATTACGTGTGCAGAGACATTGATTTTTTTTGGGGGGGAAGCAGGGGAACTATGAGTCATGTAACAGATTTTTTGGGGGGTTCATTCTAAATCCTCCACCTCTAAAACAGGCCATGTTAAAAAATAACTCAGCTGGAGATTGAGTTTATCAAAAGTGATGACTTTTCATACTATATTTGGGATCTAATCCTTTTACCACCTCCTGGAGTAAGCTTTTGCACAACAGGTTTAGAAAATGAACAATTCTGGTCCCCAAACAGAATGAAATTGTGAGAAGCTTTGACACTCCAGTGGTAAGTATTATTATCTACACGCATACTGTCCAGTAATTACCCACTGCCACAGGACTGGTCCAAACGGTCCATTTTAACATTGGAATTGGATATTTGACATCTTGTCTCATTTTTATGATGGAAATAATCACCATGTTCTAAAGATGAGCAGGGCCCATAACAGAGTGGTGATTCCCTGGGGTTAGAGTGCAGCCCCTTTACCTTGCCATCTGAATCACTGACACCCCAGTAGTGGTCTGGTGGACTAGTTGGAGATTTGGAACCAGGAGACACGTTTTCTAAACCTGGCCTCCCATTTGGCCAAATTGTGTGTTCTTGGGTTATCACTTTTCTGAATTTTTTCACTCTGGGCAAATATTCTCCCTGTGCCTCGCCCACTGATCTGACAATATAGCAGCACTCTGAAACAGGTTTAATGTGAGAAATAGACACCAAAGGGGTACTCTCTGGCTCTGGCTCAGTTCAAGGTCCAGTTTGAACCAGAAGTCCATAAAGAGCTGAGCTTGCATGTGGCTTTTGCCTGCCACTCTACGTGGTACGCGACTCCTCCTGAGTCGCTTTTTGAAATTTTGTTTTTAACGATTTTTTATTCTTTTAGGTGATTCTTGGACACGTAATTTGTTGGCATTTTTTAACTTTTGGGGGCATTTTTTCACTATAAGAGCTGCTGGCACCCGTGTTTAGTGGTTCCGGCAGTCTCCATTTTTACTCTTTTCTTTTACCTGTGAGGCCATTTTTGCCCGCCATCTTTGTTAGCGGTCTAGCCACTAGCTCTCCCAGCGTCAGGCTTTCCCCAGATGGGGTATTTAAAGCCTTCTGCTTGCCAGCCGTTGGCTGTCTGTGCCCGTCCACTCCCAGAGGAGCCCTGAACCCAGAAATGCTGCTCCTTCTGACATTAATAGGTTAGTTTATTCTCCTTTACAATCACCTGCATCTAAAACCCCTATGATCTGCGCTGGCCTCACAAACACTTTGTATTCCTGTGACCCCTTACCATGCCCCAGTTGTTTTTGGAGACCTACTACTTTCCCTTCTTCTATAAATTCCTCTCACCAATTAGGCAGAATGCTTTTGCTTAATTTTCGCTCTTTGCCGGCACATTATCTACACATTTATACCCTTTTAGAAGATCTCCAACCTGATGCTTTATTTCTTACTGAAACATGGTTGACGGATAATTCATCTGTCGATATTCGTAGAACTCTACCATCCACCTACTCAATAATTCATGTGGATAGACCCCACACAAGGGGGGGTGGTATTGCTATTATCCATAAGACAACAACTAGATGTGTTGCCTCGTCATTTGAAATTTCAGGTTGTGAGAGTATGACTTTAACATTATATCTATCGCCCACCTTCACTTTCTCTGGCATTCTTCTCTATCGACTCCCCGGCTCCTGTGTTAGCTTCTTAGAAGCCTTACCCGATGCTGTAGCCAGCCTTATCTGCAAAACTCCCAACTTAACCATTCTCGGAGATTTTAACATTCATTTGAGAATGCAGATTGTCCTTCTGCTAAATCCTTACTAGCTTCCCTGACTGCTTTAGACCTGATTCAATATTCGACCGATCCCACCCACCTTAAAGGCCTTACTATCGACCTTATTTTTAGTAATGTTTTATGACTTTTACTCCTCTGCCCCTACCTTGGACAGATCATTATCTCCTGTCTTTTTCTCCCTCATACAACCACCCTCTAGGTGTACAACCCAAGATTAAAATATCAGGGTGAATCTGGTCCAAATTAGTAACTACTGAATGGCATAAGGCGCTTCGTACTTCTCCTATGATCTATAATCATTTAGCTTTGACCACCGCAGAGTCGTTCGATAAATGGATCTCTACCTCCTTGGACTCTGTTCTACCCATTGAATCAAGATTAAAGAAAACTACTCACAAGACTAGTCCTTGGTTCTCACCTTTTCTGTTAGACCTTAAAAAGAATTGTAAAAAACTTGAAAGAATCTGGAGGAAGAACTATAGCCTTCCCTCTAAAGAGGCTTATAGGCAAGCCATCAGATGCTACCATCAGAATATTAAAGCAGCCCAGACTACTTACTATAGTACTAAAATAGAAGAATCTTCTAACTCCCACAAGGAAATTTTTCAGATTTTTAAGGAACTGACTTTGGCTCCTCAAACCGACTCTCCTATAGAGGCATCTATCAAACAGAGTAATCTATAGCTGCTCATTTCCAGGACAAAATTATTAAAATATATTCTGCATTTCCCTCTTCATTACCTCAAGAACCCCTTGACTATCAGTCAACTGATCTTCCAGTCTCGAGTACGGGATTTAGGGGGCCATTCTGACCCCGGCGGGCGGCGGTTGCCGCCCGCCTGGAGGGAACCGCCATTTGGCCGCCCCGCAGTCAAAAGACCGCTGGGGCCATTCCAACTCATTCCAACTTTCCCACTGGGCCGGCGGGCGCTACCTAAGGTAGCGCCCGCCGGCCCAGTGGGAAAGGGGCCTGCAACACTGAAGCCGGCTCCGAATGGAGCCGGCGGTGTTGCAGGTGTGCGAGGCAGACAGTGAAAAGCAGGCTGGGGCCCTGTTAGGGGGCCCCTGCACTGCCCATGCCAGGGGCCCCAGGACACCCGTTCCCACCAGAAACAGGCTGGCGGGAAGGGGGTCAGAATCCCCATGCCGTCGCTGCTTGCAGTGCCGCCATGGCGGATTCGCCCAGCCGGGGGAAATCCGGCGGGAAACCGCCGGACCCGGTTTTCTGACCGTGGCTTTACCGCTGCGGTCAGAATGGGCAGGGAAGCACCGCCAGACTGTTGGCGGTGCTTCCGTCACCCGCGACCCTGGCGGTCTATGACCGCCAGGGTCGGAATGAGGGCCTTAATGTTTTCCAACCCCTTACAGATACACTGGTAACTAACTTACTTCTTAATATTAAATCTGGATCGCCTTTCGACCCTGCTCCTCCATCCATTCTGTTGTTGGCTTCAGACATTATTGTTCCGCCACTAACAAAAATTTTAAATCGCTCTTTGTCTTTAGGCTTTCTGCCTCTATCTTTTAAACATGCTGTCATCAAACCCCTTCTAAAAAAAAACAAATTGGATCCTGCTTCTCTGGACAACTATAGACCTATTGCTCTTCTTCCTATCTTAGCAAAAGTCTTAGAAAAACATGTCAGCCATCAATGGCAAGCTGTCTAGAGAACCAGAAACTATTGGATCCCTCTCAGATGGGTTTTAGAGCCCAGCATAGTACTGAGTCTGCTCTTTTAGCAGTCAACGAATCTGCCAGACAACTTTTAGATCAAGGGGGCCATTTTACTTGATCTTAGTGCAGCATTTGATATTGTAGACGATAACCTCCTCTGCCATAGACTCTCCAAGATGGGGATCGGAGGTATTGCTCTTTCTTGGCTTTCCTCTTTTCTTATAGGAAGATCTTTTCAAGTTTTAGACCGCTCATTTTTTTCAGATACTTATCCTCTGACCTGTGGAGTTCCTCAGGGCTCTTCTTTGAGCCCGACTCTTTTTAATATCTATCCATCTTCCTCAGCTAAGGTGGTTCCCCCCATAACCTCTCCATGGTCACCTATGCTGTTGATACTCAGTTAGTAGTATCCCTCTCCAGCACTGGACATTCCTCTTCTACCAGTCTCTCCCGTTGTTTGACGGACATTGCCAATTGGATGACCCTATCTAAATTGAAATTTAATGATGGAAAATCCGAGGTAATGATTGTGGGTAATGGCTCTCCTGCTTTTCCTCTGACCTCTTATTCAGAGGCCTTCAGCAGCCTTCCCCCTCCTAAGACACACAGCAAGAGCCTTGGTTTTTGGCTTGAGCCCCGTCTAACTATGGAGCTCCAGTCTAAAAAGCTCTCTTCTATGTGCTTTGGCCTTTTAAGATCTTTTAGGAAGATTTTTAATCTTCTACCTCCCATGGCTAGAAGAATCCTTATTCAGGCGCTGATTCTCTCTCGCCTTGACTATGGCAACTCTCTATTCCTTAGATCTCCGGACTATGTGATAAAAAAACTTCAAGTTGTACAGAATGCTGCAGCCAGGTTGCTCACTAATCTACCAAGGCATCTCTCTGCGAAGCCAGCACTTGCAGCACGCTACTCGTTACCTATAAAACAACATATTCAATTTAAATCCTCATGTCTGGTCCATAAAGCCCTACATGATAAGGGTCCCTTTTTTCTTAGACATTGCTTTCCTATTTATGCCCTTGCCAGATTTTTGCGTTCTTCCACCTCCCGGCAAGTCCACATAGCACAATTTAAGAGATCCTGGGGAGGCAACTCCTTCTCGGTCAGAGCTGCTCGGCTCTGGAACTCCCTTCCCTCAGAGCTTCGCCATGAACCTTCCGAACATCAGTTTAGGAAGAATCTAAAAACGATTCTTTTTGCTGCTAATTCTTTGCCCTAATTCTTCCTTTTCTCCTTTTCTTTTTTCCTTCTTAGGAGCCTTCACGTATCTCAGCGCTGGGACGCCCTAGGGTAGCTACGCGCTTTACAAATTCATAAAACTAAACGTCTAACCAGGATGTGGCGTTATGGCTTGAGCTGCCAAATATGTAACTGGGGAACCAGGTTACCATCTTTGTATCAGCTCAACATCCTGTGATTCTGGCAGAACACTAAGGGCCTGGTTTTGATCTTGGCAGACGGGGCTACTCCATCACAAACGGTGACGGATAGCCCATCTGCCGTATTCCATTATATGCTATGGAGATCGTAATACGGCGGACAGAAGATGTCACGTTTGTGACGGAGTATTCACGCCCTCAATCTCCTTGTGCTTTAAAAAACAGAATGAATCCTTGTGTAATGTAACCTGCTCTCATGTAAAGTTCTCCGATATCTTTGGGCTGAGTTTGCACTATACAAAACTGCAAAAAATAGTTTTCATTAACTCATTCAAGGCTGATTGCATCTAGGGTTGCCACCTGGCTGTTTTTCTTTCCTGTACTGTTCTGTTTAATCGGTACAAAAATAAGCAAATCACTTAAAGCTGTTATTTTTAGCCTTCATCTGTTCATCCTTCAAACAGTAAGTATAAACAGAAAACACATTTAAATGTGTCCTAGAGCTGCATTTGATCCCGGAGTAATAAAGTAAACAAAGACTTGCAAAAACGTCATGTTACAAATGAATAAATACAATACAGTATTGTGTCCCGGCCTTTGCAGTTTCCTAAAACTGCAACAAATGGCCTCAATTTTTCTCCTGGAAAGGTGGCAATCCTATTTGCATCCCACTAGCTAAAGGTGATCCCGAACCTGCATGGTGCAAGAGTCCTCCTGTGGCTTAACGCCCTCCTCCCAGACACTGACAAGCATCTCTTTTACAGGTCATCAAGGGCTGAAAGAGTGAGAGTTGGTTGTCCTTTGAAAGGGCCTCCCCAAATTCCTGGCAGCTACACATGCCTTCAACGCCCAGGAGAGAAGCGCCTCTCCCCAAAGCGTCGCACTCCCCTCCCCAAAGCCTTGCACTGCTGGGGCATAAGTGCGAGGCCCAGTTCAGAGCGGACACTGGTGCGAGGCCCATGTTGGTGGCTGAACGCGGGGCCCTGGGCAGCTGCCCATTCCTAGCACCAGTCCTAGTGCCAGTCCTGACTATGTAAGTAGCAATGCAGTTTTTTTCAAATATATTATTTTATGCACCAAAACGCTTGGGCTTTTAGAAATGTTTCTATGTTCGACTTGCTTCTTAATTTATTCCAGTTTTTCCAGATGGTGGTCACTAGCAGTCATTTTTTAGTTTTCATAATTAGACTGGGATAAAGGTCAACAAAAGAGAAGGACTGCACAGGGAGGAAGAATGACAAGGACTAAAATAGAAGAACAATGACATAACGGGAAAGGAAGCATGAATTATAACTTCCGTAAATGAGATGAACAGATAGGTATGGTAGGGAGGTGGAAGAAATTGTCATGATTCGAACTCATGACTATGTCACTCTGCAGCACCAGCGTCAGATCCTAAAAACACTTTGAAGCCCTGCAACTTTTGTGTACAAATTAAGCACTAATTCAACTAATGACATGATCAAAGTGGCTTTTGTAAAGCACAGAACTGTGTCTTATGCTCTTCATGCAAATATTTGTCTATATCATTGACCTGCATGTAGAGGTAACAGAGGGTCAGATATATGGATGTAGGTTGTCTTTGCCAAAGGCAGACAGTGCACTGATTTTGTTTCACTAGAACATTTGTCTTCTCCAGATCAGGATCTTAACAAACTTGACCAGCAGTGTGAGCAACCTTGCCTATGGATATTAATAGGTTGGCCGGGTAGAGGTAGACCATAGTTCATGCCATCTACCTACTTTAAAGGAGTCTAATTCCCCTTTCCTGAACCTTGCAGGATCCCATTCACAAGAGGGTCACGCTCCCTTGCCACAGCTCTCCAGGACCACAGACTTTAATCACGTGCTCTGTCTAAATAAATTTGAAAGAGGATCAGAATGCACAAATGAACAATTTGGTTGCTTTCTGCATGTGAATACCAGAGCCAAGGTTGTATTGCAACAAAAGGTTGTAAACCACCAGTGCTATCTTTTAGACCTCAATCAATGTACCATGGAATGCAAATCTACAATAAATTGTGATAATGTTTTTCACCGGCTCATGAGCCACTACTCTAGCACTAGAGTCACTTTGTGACAGCACAAGCTTTTAGACATGTGGATCCCATTCTTTTTTCCTCCAGTCCTCTTGATTGTCAGTCACTCACTTGAAGTACACCTTCAGCCTAGGAGAAATCTTGACACAGCATTTCTACTGTTGCTTTCCTTGTACTGGTGATAGATTTCTGTAATGAGGCATGCAGATACATCCAAAACACTACAAAGGTCTGGCTGTGTTTCCTCCAACTCCACCTATAAGCGGTTACACAGCTATGCAATGGTCCTGCTTGAAGTTCTGTTGGTTCTTTTTTTTAGTTGCATCAGTATGAACAAGAAGCAAGGGGATAGGATGATGTGCCCGCTCTTGCTGAGCTACTTTATGAGAAGATAGGAAATATAAAGGGGCGGTAACCTAGGCTGACTACCCCAGGTCAAATCGAAGTTACTGGATCGTTTTGCTGTGTATACTCACGGAGAGGGATATTTCTGAATTCAGTAGTGCTCTGTCTCCCTCTTCTCATCTCTTTATTGATGTTACCTTTATTGTGTGTTTCCTGTATCTCTGCTTACCATCATCTGTTCAGCTATTGAACTTACTAAAGTGATAGCCTGAGGTCTGGGTTGTATTACAGCCTGTACATTTGTTTTGGGAGATGTATGATGAAGCATGCAGTGCTTTTATGCACACACTGCAAGGGCAGATAACTCTCCACTATCCCTTCCTTGGGATACTTTTAACCCTTCCTTGTCTGTGGAGAATACAGAAATGTGAATTTACGATCAACACATATTTTTTCACTGGGTTTCTCTTTGCTGATAGCTCATCCATGCTATTTTTTCCATTTATTCAAACTATATCTTGCATTGTTTTTGACTTTACTTATGTGTTACTTTAATCGCATTTGCGTTTTACACTTTATTGAGATTTTGTAAACAAAGAAACCATGACAATTCAATGGACTCTCGCTGTGTGGTTCAACCTTTGGTGTTATCAAAACTAGCTAATGGAAACACTCTGCTTAATGGTCCCCCTAAACATTGTTTGGTCATGCCGAAAGCTGTGCAAAATACTCCTTGCTTGCTTATATTGGCCACTTGCGGTTTTCCCCACATCATCAGTCGTGGTTTTGCTGCTCTGGCTTCCTTTTGAATCTCTATATCTCCCTGTTTCACCAGTAACGCCATCTATAGGAGCCATATCTAGGAGGGTTGATGCTCTCTCTAATTACTCCAAAGCCCTGGCACTTGATGTCACCACAGCTGAGAGGTCAGGCAAATTGCTCTAAGTTTAAAAACAGCTGAAACCTACTTGTTTAATTTTCAGATATAAAGATTATCACCTTTTTCCCTCCGACAGAAGTCGTTTCAGGTCTCTTTTCAATAGTCTTATAAGACCCGGGATGCCTCTTTTTGTGTGCAATTCCTGCACTATAGAAGCTTTAGACACACAGATATACCACAACATCTCCAGCTGTCTGGCTAACAAGGTCACGATTTCTGGAGGAGTAAAAATATGTACACAGCAGCAACGGACATCATTGGAAATCCCTCTCTTCAATGAGCAACAAAGTCTTCAGAATTCTTCTCTGGACATGCACAGAGCCAGCAATAATGACGCTTTCTTTCCCCCTCTGCTTCTGGAAAGATCTGAACACCTTTCTCTTCTACTGGTACATCTTCGGAAGAGACCATGCTTATTCACCCCTCTTTTGCAGTTGTATCCATATTTGTTAACACAGATTCCTTTTTGTTTTCTTCCCATGCCCTCAATAGTGGGTTTTAGGAGTTGGGAGGAGTGGGTTATCTCAGAACTGGCTCAGCCACTCCCCAGGTGGGTAATACACTTAAATTATAGCACAAAATGTGGACATCACTCATGTGCTCTGTCTTTGGATTCGCCTCATACTTGACCTATGTTGCTGGCATTGAAAAGAAACTCAACTGAGTTCCCTTTACTAATTCCTGGGCTCCAGTTTAGTCAGAGGATATCCTTAAATGGTGTTCCAACATCTCACTCACCAGTGGCAACTCTGCCCCCACCTTGTACTCTAGTCTTTTCTTCTCCTCATTTTGCTCTTGGGGGATGGTTCATATGTGAAAGAAGGTATTGTCTGCTGTGGTTTTACATTCCCTTTCCCTAGCTTATATTTCCACATATTTCCTGGCTGTAGCTTGCAGATTATGCTCTCCTATAATCCTACCAACCAAATAACATTGGTGGCGAAGCACCCTCACCATACACCCCCCCCCCCCGGGTCCAAGGTCCTGCATTACACTGCTCAAAGCCTCATGAACATTGATCTCAAAAGAGATCGTTCGTGCAGACATATTTACCCCACCTTACATCTTCCCTTTCATTTTTAAAATTTATTTATACAATATAAAACAATGCATACAATGCATACATAATTGCACCGTACATTAGTCGCATTACTTTAGCGCTACATCTCCGTCCAGTCTTCCAGGCATTGTGTCCAAACCATGTCAATACCCTAGTTTTCATCTTTTTACGTAATGCTACAATACAGTGTGTATGGCCAAACAACACAGTGGTGGCAATATAATAGGCTATCACATGTCCTATTACTCGGATATTGTAGAGATGAGCAACATTATCTACAATGGTTGCAGTGCATAGTACATTTAAATTTTAACCCTTGAACATTAATATTGTAATACTTATTTATCGGATATAATCCTGAGGAGAGAGCAACAGTCACCACCCAAAAAACCAAACTACCGGATTCAGATGGGAAAGGCTCTTTGGGGGGGGCAGCAGGCATCTAGCGTGTGGTTAAGCAGGCACTTCAGCCTAGGTGGGAGAGGGGAGGGACGTCTCACGAGGACATGGTAAATTAAAGGGGGGGGGAGGCACTCCATCTTTCGGCAACTCACGACCACTCGCCCACAGCCCACATATGGATTGCCCAATCGGACCAGCCAGGATCAGGACTCAACTAGTGGAACCATCTGTTAAGGAGTCCTCCCCATCACCCACAGGCTCTCCGAGTAGCTTATCAATCATACTCCGCCAGACCTCCAGATCACTCTCAGCGTGTTTGTCCACACGAACCTTACATAATCGGCATCCCTCCGCAGTCGCCCACTCAACAAAATCAGCCAGCCACGTATCATGTAGCGGAGGAACCGGGCTGGCCTACCTGATACATTCTCCTTTTCATTTAGGATAAATCGCCAAGTTGTCAATGGTTCTTCCCCACCTCACACAAAGCGTTTTTCTACATCCTTTCCAGGCCTCCTTTTGTACTCTCTTTCCTATGTGAGACATCACCTGGCAAACAAGGGACTCTCCTGAACTGTTTTTATATGAGTCACCTCTGCTGTCACATTTGTTTCTCTTTTGCCTTTTTTCTTTGACCTCCCATACTTCCAATACAACTATGTAGGCCTTACACTTTTTCTTGTCCCCCTTAAACTGTGTTCCCATTCTTGGTCCGTACCTATGGCCGTCAATTTACCAAAATGCCAGGGGTAACAGAAGTGACATGATACACTCTTTGACCTTAATGATGTCACAGGAAGTGATGTCACATGACCTTAACCCTAAAGTCATCACAATACATGCACTCACTCTCATCCTGACCCACTCCTTTGCACTCTATTGCTCACTCTTACTCTCACTCACCTATACATACTCACTCACTTTCACACCCACAAAGACTTGCATACACACACTATCCCACATACTCACATACATACTCACACATACACAAGCTCTGTCACCCAAATTGTTTCACTCACATGCACTCACATAACATACACTGAAAAGTATTTAGATGTATTTACCTAAGATGCCAGTGAAGGTTCCGTTCAAGATCCTGCCGCTGCACTTTTTTATCACATTAATAGTGAATGATAAATTATTAATCACTGGCATTGTAATTAAAAGTGAGCATAAACGGGGGATGAAGCATGACACTGGTAATGCAAGCCGCCGCCCTGTTTTTGGCACTAATTGTTCCACCTCTGAGGCCCGGGGTCGCAAAGGCAGTTCCGGGGGTTGCAAAGGGCAAGCCAGAGGACACAGTTGCGACCCCGGGCAACCCCTAAATGACGACCATGTTCCTACCTCTAGCTAGATTTATCTTCACTTCTCGCCTTCCCATTTTCATCCAGTACCCTCAGTTCTCGACTCATTCTGAACCAACCTACCTTGTTTGACTCTGTCATTGGTATGTGCTTGTTCAATAATTTTTATTCCGGTCCAGTTCGATTTAAGTTGCAGCATGTATTCTCTTGTTTCACATAGAGTGCACTGATACCTCAGGATTGAGTGCGCTACATAAAAATGAATAAATACATAAATAGATCACTCTTTACCTGAGTTACTCCGGTATGCAGGCAAGACTCTCCCTCTCACTACCTCGGTACCTACATCTCTATGCCAAGCACTCTTTGAATTCTTTTTTCAAGCCACATTTTATGATTTATCTCGTCTAGTGAACCTCAGAATGGCTACTCTAAATGCTTTCTGATTATGTGGAAAGTCTATATGTAATTGGATTACACAAAAGTCATGAAACTTTATGTATATTTGATGTGGTTGAGATTGCCTACTGTTGTCTCGATCCTTGAAAATGCGACTGTTGTCTCAATACCTGAAACTGTTTCGCTCAATATGAGATTATTTACATGTTCTTATCCATCAGTGCACCATGCCTTAACACCTGCCTTGGCTTGGTTATCGGTTAAAAAACTGAAAATAAATATTTGCAATGATTAGTCCTGTTTCTACGGAAACACTGTAATTCATGAAGAATGTCTTGGAGGAACAGAATCTGTTTGGTCCTTTGAAACTCGCAGAGAGCTGTGCATGTTCAAAACAGCTATGGAATAGTCCCTAGTAGTGCATATCCAACTCTTCTTGTTTCTTCTTTTTACTATTTTGTGCTTCATAATATAAGGATGTAGCTATCCATTACACAGAAGCCACTTTGATATCTTGGCCCTAGGACATTTGATTTTTATGGAAGTACTTCGGATATACACATAGGGCCTGATTTAGAGTTTGACGGGGGGTTACTCCCTCACAGTGTTGACGGATATCCCATCCACCGAAATGTAAATCCCATAGCATATAGTGGGATTCCGATGGACGTGATATCTGTCACTGCTGTGATGGAGTAAGCCCTCCCCCAAACTCTAGATCAGGCCCATAGTTTGGTGAATTCACTAAGGGGGTCATTTAGATTCTGGCATCAGCCTGCAGTCCCACCAGGGTGGCAGAGGATCATCCTGTGTATTGAGAAATCCCAGCCTGTCCTGCAGAGATCTCTGCACTGTGAAGAAAGCTGTCACTTCTCAAGGTCAGTGCAGAGCACTGAAGGTTTGCCAAGTGGGAACCATGTTTACAAAACATAAATGGCCCTACATGCAGGGAGTTTTCTGCTGTACTTGGGGGACAGTAGCAAATTTGCTTTTTACCCTATATTTTCCATCTTTTTTGTGATCCTATTTTTGCTGGTATTAGCACTCGGTGCTTTGTGGCACTGCAATGCTGTGACCCTAAAATGTGTATTGGTAGAATTGGTTTCACCCATTGGTCTATTTAACTTTCATGTAAGGCAATAGTTAATGACTCAAAAAATGAACCAACGGCATGGGAGTAAAATGCCATATGTGAGCTCCATTATGAATTTAGACAACACACATATGTGACAAAAATACATAGCTGTCAGGAGCACCACTGTGCTCTGGCTGGTCTGCAGTTTAAAGCCTCTTAAGTAATTAAAGGTGCCTTTGCCATGTGGGAAACGTATTTGTTTGTATTATTAAAACACCCTTAGAGTGCACCTTGTAAGCCACAACGCATGATACCATATACATAAAAAAAGTGGCAAAATGTATATTTAAAAAGGTGAGCGCCGGGCCAAAGGCTATTTAGCTCTTGGGCTAAACTACATTTTCCATGAGATGGCTTAGGTATGATTGAGACAATTAGGTATTTAGATGAAATATCGGATTAAAAATATCAGGAGGGAGAAATATTAGAAAATAAATATGGTGACACACAAATATCGTGATGCACATATATTGTTGACAAAAATATCGTTTTTTAGGTAAGTAGTATAGTTTTGAATAATATTGGTTTTTAATATCGTTTTCAATAATGTAATGGTAAAAAATATTGTTTTTTTTTATTATTTGAATGTGTTTAAGTTGATGTGTTCATTTTATTTGTTACTATAGTTTATATAAAGGTTATTTTATTTTAGAAAATAGTTTTTAATTTCAAGTGGTTTAAATATTTTTTAGTAATTTATAGTGTTGTAGCAGGTTGTTGAGTTTGTAGGGGATAGGGAGGGAAGTACATTAAGTTAAATAATTAAAAAAATAATTAGTAAATAAATATTTAATTGATTTCAGTTATTTAAATTATGGGAAACTTATTTATTTTATTTATTTGTTAGCTGTGGGTTGCTAAGTTTGTAAGGCTGTAGGGTGAGAAGTTATGCAATAATTAATAATTTGATAATCTTTAATTAAATATTGAATTAATCTTCAATTATGTAAAATCTGAAATACTGAATTATTATACTAATATTTTAGTTGCAGAATGCTACGTTTGCAGGACTATAGGGTGAGAAGTTACTTAATTAATAATTATTTATTGTTAATTATTATTTCTAATTTAAATATGTTATTTAATTTAAAATATTCAAATTATGGACCATTTATTATTTTAATTATATTTTAGTTGTGGGCTTCCAGGTTTCTTGGCTGAGAAGTAATTAATTACCAATTAAATAATAATTGTTAATCAATTATTTAATTGATTTTAAATATATAAATTATTGAATGCTGATTTTTAAAGTTAAATTTTAGGTGTAAGCTGCTAGGTTTGAAGGGGGGAAGTTGTAACTTGAAATTTGAGGTAATTAACAATTGAATGAAAGTTATTTATTGATCATTATTTTAATGAATAGTAATTGTGTGTAATGATTGCTTTTATTACTTATGATAATATTTATTATATTAAGAGTTTAATATTTTTCTACATTCATGGTGTTACTTATAAATGTAATGTGTTTGAAGTGAAGTATTTTACCTACTCTTGTTTAAGTATTAGTAGGAAATGTAAAAATAACATTTTTGCTATTTGACACTTTCCCTGCTGTTGCACTGTTGGAGTGGGAATAGTAAATTTCACCCCTCCAAAACTCAATGCTTTCCCAACTGTTATGCATACTGTAGTGGGAATACTAAGGCCCTCATTACGAGTTCGGCGGATGGTTTGAACCGTCTACCGAACTTACGACGGAGAGGTTGCTGCCACACTGGCTACCTACCCCCCATACCCATTAAGAGTTTCCCGCTTGGCTAGTGGGCAGAAACTGAGGTTTCTGCCCGTCAGCCTAGTGGGAAACAGGAGGCAGCTTTGTCGCCGGCTCGTAATTGAGTTGGTGGCAATACTGCCGCTGCAGGGTGCACCCGCACCTTCACAATGTTCACTGCCTGCACAGCAGAGAGTGAACATTGGGATGGTGCTGGGCAGGAGGGCCCCTGCACTGCCCCATGCCCCCCTGTGGCCTCTTGCACCTGTTCTCCACCAGCCTTTTCATGGCGGTAAAACCACCATGAAAAGGCTGGTGAAGAACAAGGTCGTAATCAGCAGGGTGGCGCTGCATGCAGCACCGCCCTGTCTGATTGCGATTTCCACCATCTCCAGCCCGTCAGGATCATGGATCGTAGAGGTTCTGGCGGTACCCTGGTGGCTAACTGCCAGGGGCTTAATGTTTCGGTCGAACCGCCACATCAGCGGACGGACCGCTCCTGACTGCCACAGCGAAGCTGCCGGTCTCAAGACTGCCAGCCTCGTAATGAGGCCCTAAATGTTATCCCTTCAAAGTACTCCACTTTCCTTACTGTACACTGAAGTGGGAATAGTAAATTTAACCCCTCCAAAATACAGTGCTTTCTCTACTGTTGCACAGACTGGAGTGGGAATAGTACATTCCACCCCCCACACCTTCACCCCCAAAATCCACCTTTTTTCCTACTGTTGCATAGATTGGAATGAGAGTAGTAAATTTTACCCCTCCAAATTGTAACGCTTTCCATACTTTGACATGAACTAGAGTGGAAATAGTATATTTAATATTCTTAGATTCCATAAGTTTTAATAATGTTGGTTGAATAAAAATTATAGCATCAATTGTTTTATTTTATCATATTTGTAAATGTGATTTTGGGATTTTTCAATTCTTATTATTTTATTTATCGTGTACATTTATTCATATATGTTATACTATATTTTTATATTTATATGTTTTTATTTTATATTTATATATAATATGTATATGCATATTTATAGTCTAACATAAGAAAAATCTTTGTGTTATTTTATATTAGATATGATCATATTTTAAATTGATTACCGTGAATATATATCGATGGGTAGATATTTTCATATTGAGGATTTCGAAATTTAAATAAATAATATAATGTAAAATACGTGTTTTTAATTAGGTTACACTGTGTCTATATGTGTATATATTTATAGTATTACATTTAGAGAAGTATATTTAATTTACATTAAAATGAAATTAGATAATAAAATGTCCAAGGTTTACTACTTCAATCTCCATTTATATTAAAAAACCCATATTTTTGTCTATGTTTTGATGGCTTACCAATATAAGAATAGGAGCTCGATATTTTGGTAAACAGTATTTTTTTCAGATAATTTTGACAGTGATATTCCTTACAATGATATTCTGTCATTGAAAAAAATAATTAATTTCATATTCCAACCTGGAAAAATGCTAGCAAAGATTTCATAGTTATTTCTTTCTTAATTTTCAAAATCTGTAATTTACGTTGTCTGAGCCAGAACACGCTTAAAATGAGCTCTGCCACTCATCTCACTTCCTAAGGTGCATTACATATCCTTGGCTGGGAGGTTAACCACTTTGGTTCAGAAAACAATGGCCTGTCTCTGATTAAATGAAATTAGATAGTAAAATGTTCAAGATTTACTACTTCGATCTCTATTTATATTAAAAAATCAATATTTTTGACTATTTTTTTATGGGTTACCGATATAAGAAATAGGACCTCTATATTTTGGTAAACAGTATTTTTTAAAGATATTTTTTACAATGATTTTCCTTACAACGATATTCTGTCAGTGACAAAAAAAAATTTATATTCCCACCTTAAAAAATGCTAACAAAGCTCTTCATAGTTATTTCTTACTTAATTTTCAAAATCTGTAATTTACATTGTCTGAGCCAGAACACGCTTAAAATGAGTTCTGCCTCACATCTCACTTCCTAAGCTGCATTACATATCCTTGGCTGGGAGGTTAACCACTCTGGTTCAGAAAACAATGGCCTGTCTCTGAGCCCAGAAAAGACAGGGAGGTGTTGACAGCTGACCACTCAGTGTCATGACTTGCCACAGGTGTTGGCCCTACTCCCATCCACATCTAGCCCTGGGAATTAAGTCTGCCCCTTCTACCCTGGTTCAGAGCATTGGCTGTCTGGATGTCATCCGCGCTGCATGACAGGAGTCAAGCTGCCCAACGTTCTGGCTGCTACATATGTGCTGCCCAGTTATTACCTGCAATCATCAACACAGTCAATCCTGTCCATATGCAGGCATCCCATAGGCTAGACATCAACACTATCTTCCCACAAGTTTTATGTTTGCGGCATCCTGAATTTCAATCTGCAGCGTCACCTCAAAGATTTTACTTTCATCCTTGGAATCATCTCCCAGCACTCTCTTCATTGCTTAAGGTTAGGGAAAAATAGGGAGAGTTCAAGGATATGTGGTTGACTTGTGGGAACCCTGTTGGCCCTGTACTATCTCCTGCACTGACTTAATGGGATTCTGTAATGCCATCAAAGTTGTGCTGTAACACCTGTCTCCTACGCAGCGTTATATGCTAATCCTATGTGCACCTTTGTTTCTAATCAATGCCTCAGGCCGTAGAGCATTAACAACAGCAATTGGACATCAGAAGAAGATCAGTCTCATAGCAACTCTTGTAATTCCAGCAAGGTAAAGTTACTGTGCCATTGATATGTTGAATGTTTACTATAGTGAATCAGTTACTAGAGTAAATCTTGTGTTTGTCTCATTTCCTGTAGAATGTTGCCATTCATACGAAATCCACATATTTCTAATTGCAGCAAGAGTAACAGTAGCCTTGTGTTCTGTTTCGTATAAAAAGCCATCTGAACCAACAGTGATGTTTTTTATTAGCTGAGAAGTAGACTGGTGGTTCCCACGTCCCGCAGCAATGTTTGGATCTGCAGGTTAGTGATGACTTGAGCCTGACACTTAGCAGGCATTAGGTATCTGGGAGCAAACAGGAACAGTTGGCAGAAAAAAAGACAGCATTAGCACTACCTATTTTGGCTTAGAAATGCCAGAGAGGGATTCTCCTATTCATTCCCAGGACCCACCCACACTGCCAGGCTCCTGTTACAGTGGGAAGAGAACCAGTTTTAACCCCATCAGGTGGAAGGAGAGCTCATTTAAACAGGGGAGTGGCCACTGAGCTGATGACAGGCCTGCCTGGTGGCAGAAGGGTTCTGCCATATTTAAACTGGATATCCGGGGTAATTCTATAGTAAGACAAAGAGGAAGCACTGCAGGTGGAGGTGGGTGGACAGTGAGAAGATATTGAGGATTGAGTGGCAGAATTTCTCCAACCACTGGCTAGCGCACAAGATAAATCAGCCTTGTACCTTGCCCTGCTTCAAGATTTTGACTTCTATTTCTGGTGAGATAATCCGATAATAATTCAGCTCCTTCCCCATTGTAATTGAGTTCCTTTCCCACTGTAAATATTGCAGATTAGAAAAGCTAGTAAATAATCAAAAAGCGGCATGAAATTAATTATGAAACTCTTAAAGATCCTTTTCCCTCGCTGCCCAAGCCCAATCCTACTTGTCCCGACAAGAGTTTTTGATATTTGATATTTATATATTTTATATTTGTAAAGTGCGATGTATGCCCGAAGGTGTCTTGGCGCAAGTGTCTTCGAAAGGCCAAAACATAAAACTATAGAGGGAACGAAAAGAGCCATGTTCTGAGGTGTTTTCTAAAATTCAACAAATTTGACTGGCATCTAAGGTGCCAAGGCAACAGCTTCTGCCCCCACAGCAGACTTTGCAAATTATGGGTCCATCACTGTTTTAAAAGCTGCTGATTGAAGATATCTTCTTGGAGAATACCAAGGGAACGTTCTCTTTAGATATTCAGGGCCTGTATGGTGGAGAGCTTTATGCGCTATATACAATGCTTTAAAGACCACTCTCTTTTTTTACAGGGAGCCAGTGCAGCGCCTCCAATGTGTTAGAGACTGATTTGAACTTCCTAATGTTCCTGAGGAGCTGTGCAGCAGCATTCTGCACCCTCTGAAGTTTCTTTAGTAAGCCTTCCTGCATGCCCAAGTAAAGACCATTGCAGTAGTGTAACCTTGACAAGACCAAATAGATGACTATTTTCTGTGTCTCAAAGGGAATGAAAGGCAAACTTTTCTTAAATGTTTTTAACAAAAAAAAAACAGGAAGAAATAAGCATATTAGTCTGGTCAGTAAAGGTGAGTTTGGAGTCAAAAATGACCTCAAGGTTTCTCACTTTGGGTACCAGTGTGGGAAGAGGGCCCAAGGTCTGTGACAACCAAGAATGGTTCCAAAATGAGGTGTTCTTGCCAAAATGGAGCACCTTCATTTTTTCTGAGTTTAGTTTGAGGCAGTGTCTACTCATCCAGCTAATGACAGAACGCATATAGTTGTTAATGCGATGCGCCACCTCCTTCATGCTGCTGGTGATAGACACTACGATTTGAGTGTCATCAGCATAGGAGTTGGTATAGAAGCCCAATGATCCTATCAGCTTAGCTAGAGGGGCCACATATATACTGAAGACCTTGGGGCTCAGTTTTGACCCTGTGGGACACCACACGGCAGGGAGAAAGGTTTGGAGGTAAAATCTACAAAGGTGACCATTTACTCTCTACCTCTAAAAAAGGAGCATAGGGGATCGTAGGCTCAACCGCCAATTCCTGTCTCCACTAAGCGTTGCTTCATGACAGAGTGACTCACAGTGACGAAGGCTGCAGATAGGTCCAAATGGACCACTGCAGCTTTGCCTCCATTGTCCATAATGTGACATATCGCTTTGGTTGCCACCACCAATGCTGACTATGAGATTTTCTGAAGCCAAACTGTGCTCCATCCAGAATCTCATTTTGATCTAAGTATTCAGAGAGAGCGATGTTCAGGTGCCTATTCAAAATGTTTGCTGGCATGGGAAGGCTTGAGGTAGGACAATAGTTATTTTCTTTGTTTCAGTTAAACAAAGATTATTTGAGCAAAGGGAAGATGGAAGCCTTTTATCCAATCTTTGGGGAACGTGCCCACATTGATGATGCTATTTAATAGTGTGGTAAGTGTTGACATCGGTAGCCCCCACTTTTTTCCTGGTATGTGATGTAGCCTAGATGTTGTTAGTGCCCAGGGCCCCTGCTAACCAGATTCCCTGGGCCAGTGCTCTTTCCCTAAACTATTGTGATGTATTGCCTCAATTGGCAACACCTTTACCTGCCACTATACGTCCCTAGTAAATGGTACCTAGGTACCCAGCGCATGGGTACTAACGGTAGGCCTTTGAGGGCAGCAGCAATGATTGTGCAGCCCTCTAGGGCCATGCATCCAAATGCATCCAGTCCTACCATTGTAGAGTAAGTGCTCTGGTGCAAATCAAAAGCACAAACTCGACATGGCACACTGACTGTGTGCCCTGTCCACTATACACTGCATGCACTATGGGTAAGACAACCCTCTGGCAGGCCTTCCAGTCCTAAAGCAGGGTACACCATACTGTATGTGAGGGCATAGCTGCATGAGAAATATGCCCCCACTATGCCATTGCCAAGCCTGGGATATAGTGAGTGAACAGAACAACCATGTTAATAAATGTGCTGGACACTGGTTAATACAAGTTTCACAGCTACATGATGGCCACTCTGAACCATGGGTTGTTTGGTATCAAACAAATCAGAATGATAAATACAAACTGGTACCAGTGTTGGATTTATTATAAAAATGTACCCAGGGGTCATCTTAGAGGTGTCAACTGCAAAAGGTAACTACCCCTGGCATGGTTGCTGACTGGTCCTGACCAGCCCGCCACAGCCAGACACAAATCTGCACCCCTGGGGTGAGGGCCTCTGCCCTCTGGGATGAAGGACAGAGCCCTTCCTAGGTGGAGGTGCTAACACCCCCTCCCTCCGGAATGTGCACTGCCCTGTTGGAAAGCTTTAAAGGGCATAATGCCTTTGAAACTCAATCTCCAGGCCTGCTGCTAGCAGCAGATGGCCGCCTTCGTTGCAAACCTCCACATTTGGTGGGAGCAACGGCGGGAAACTCAGACAAAGGACAGGAGGAGTGGCCCTATCTAGCATGCACCACCCCTAAGGTGTTGCATGCAAGGTGGACTCTCATTTCATATTCCTCCATCTTGGATAGAAGGAAAAATAGCCAATCAGGTGTAAGGAAGTGACTTCTGCCCACAGGAAGTGGTCAGTTAGTGGGTGTAGCCACCTTAAGGTAGATGACCCATTGGCCACTACCAGGTTCACTCCCCTCAAACGCCCACTAAATACAGTATTTAGTGGGCATCCCCAGACCAGGAACTCAGATTTGATGGGCAGAAGAAGACCAGCACAATGAAGATCCAAGGCACGAGAACTGGGGACTTGCTGCACCAAGACAATGTGCTAAACCCTGCCTGCTGCACCCAGGACCCGACAGTCGACGCTGAGGAGCTGTTGGACAGCTGAAAAACTCTAAAGAACCCCAGAGGACCTCCAGGCTTTGCAAATTGCCAGAGAACTTCCTCCAGAGTGGAGGTACCACTCTAAATCCACAAGAAACCAACAAGCCAGTGAGGTCCACTTCACTGACCAGATGCTAACTCTGGAACCAGACAAGACAGCTGGACCAAACTTCACCTCATCAACCGCGAGGACAAACCCTGCCAGTGTGCCAAGTTTGGTGGCACTGCACCCTCTAGCGGCTGAACCACAGCAGTACCCTGGGTATTGGTCACCTAGCTTCGGGCATCCCGAGAAACAGTCCACCTGGGACTGAAAAAGGACCAGAAAGTAGGGACCTCAGAAACAACCTTCTCCCAGAGTGCCACCCGTTGTCCTGCAATCAACCCTGGAACTGTCTTACCTCCTGCTTCTGAGGGCATCCTTCTGCACAGCTCCTGGATCATCAATTCGCTCTGCACCTGGCTGCCCTGTGCCCAGCACTGAAAAACCAGCTGTGCCCTAAGGGCCCCTTGCAACCTTGACATACCAAGGGGACCCCCAAGATCCACCTTTAAACTTACCTGTGCAGTGCTTTTCCAAGTGGTCCCCCGCCGAGGCCCTGCACCAGCTCGAGAGACCTTTTCCCTCTGTTCCCACTGGAACCGGGAGCCGCCTGAACTTCTCAGGCTGGCACAGTGTACCCACTGATGACTTCGACCAACCTGCAAAAGAAGAAATTGGTAACCCTACTGTGTGATTTTATATGTATTTTTAAACCTTATCCTCCATTGATTCATATGGTGTCTAATTACACACACAAAAACTATTTTTATGAAAAGTACTTAATAAATTTTGATGAACTTGGTCTTAAAAATTACATAAAAATCTGAAGTATTTTTATAAATTGTTCTCGAGTTAATCCTTTGAGTGTGTGAGTTGCAAGATTAATGCTATGAGTAGAACAAATGCTTTGCACTTCTCCAAGATTGCCTAACTGCTCGCCCAAGCTACCATAAAAATTAGTGCATTAGGTGGTCTGGTTTTTACCCCTGTAAACCAACATGTGGTTGCCTGGACTCCCTGCACAGTGTGCCTAGCTTTGCAGCCTCCTACAGTAAGAGGAATAGCTATTGTGCCTGTTATCTCTTGAAGGACTTTCTGCGGGCATGGGTCAGATGAGTCACCTGATTTAGTTAACCCTATTAATTCTGACATTCTCTCAGTAGTAAGGGGTGGGAAGTTGTGGAAATCCAGGTATTTGGGATCTAATGAATCATTCCCTAAAGTAGAGAGATTGGTGATCCGACTAGTGTTGAGGTCCCTATATACTGCCTTAATCTTATTTTTAGAAAATTCAGCTAAGTTATTGTATAAAAGTTGACGAGGAATTTAGGAAGAGCTAAGCCAATTATATTATCTGGTCAATGCTTATTGTTAATAAGATTGTTCTATTACCAGTCCAGAAGAATTTTGCAAAATGTGAGAATCCCTTTGATTCACCCCTGACCTCGCAGAACTTAAAAAATGAAATGAGGAAAGCTAAATGCAAATGGGGTCAAGACTATTCCTCCCACAACTGACTAATATATAGAAGCAAATTGTCAGTTTATAAAAAGGCTAATTAGACTGCACATAATGACCATTATTCAAATGACATTATCATAGTGGTTAACAAATTTAAAATCATTATTGAAATATTAAAGGGATTATCCTGTATTCCACCAGTTTTGCCTCCTCAGTCTTTTAATAAAATCTATTTTTTTTCTTTTTAGGATAAATCTGACACTTTGCAAAAGAGTATTTAGAATAAGATCACTCCAAAAGCTCTCCCATGATCTCCCCGTTCATTCAAGTAAATAAGATTCCTTTGTTTCCCCAGTTTCTGAATTGTATCAAGACATGCAAATCAGGTTCCCCTTCTGATCCAGTCCCGATCAAAATCCTGAAGAAAAATATCCCTGATCTTAACGTGGTTGTTTATCAGATAATTACCCTTTCCCTTTATTCTGGAAAAGCCTGCCCAAACTCAAACAGGTCATGATCAAACCTCTTATTAAAAAAAGCTTGGCCTTTCGTATGTAGCCAAATACACTTATACCTGCAGTAGCCAACATTTTAGATCATTAAGTGAGAGTCACTTTAATCTTTCATTGAAGATTATAGTCTTTTAAATGGTTCTCAAGTTGGTTTCACACCAAGGAAAAGTGAGTGAGTCAGCTCTACTTGTGGTACTGGATAGCCTTAAAATTGCAGCTCATAAAAAGTCAACTTGTGTTTTATTATTAGTGGACTTATCTGTCTCCTTATATTCGAATGACCATCCTGGTATCTAGGTTTAAGTGAAGTGGCATTAATGCAAAAGCTGTCAAATTGTTAATTATTTTCTGGAGGGGTGATCTCAAAATGTAATGATTACCAGCTTCACGTCTCGAACTGTAAAATATCTGTACTAGAGTCTCCTACTGCTTTATACGTTATCCTATTTTGTTTCACATATATGTATTTCCACTAGCCCATTTGATCAAAAACACAGATGTGCTTTCTATGCTTATGTAGATAACACCCAGCTCATTTTTCAGCTCTGAGAATATCTCAGTAGAATGATTGAACTAAATGTCTGGTTAATGTCAAAAAATGGGTGAACCTCAAATGGTTAAAATAAATATGGAGAACACATAGATTTTAGTAGTTGGTAAAAGCTCAACCATTTGGTTCTCTTCCATCTAGCCTAACTCTGTGGGTCCTTTTCCCACCCCCAAATCAATAGTCAAATCCTTAGGAGTCAAACCTGGCCCTAAATTGAAGCTGGATGCTCTAATATCTGCCATGGTATGTTTGTGTGTTTTACATTTTAGCAAGCTATATCTGTTCTTTCTTTTTTTATCAGAAGAAGCCAAACAGGCTGCTCTTTTAGCTATTTTGTGCTCAAGGCTCGGCCATTGTAATGCACTATACATGGAAATATCAAATAAATAGCCTTCAAGCTCTACAGAAACAAGCAGCCAGATCAGTGGTCTTCACCAATCAATGTTCGTCAGTCAAACCTATTCTTTTTAGGTTACACTGGCTTCCCACACAAATTAATGCCAATGCTTTGTGTATAGTATGTACACGCCTCAAAGATTTTATTCCACTTTTTGTTAGCTCTGTGTTTTCCAACTATACACCTACCCATACCCTCCATTCTTCAGCCAACCTTTTTGGTATCTCTCAGTTCAAGAAATTCATGTTTGATGGTAGATCCTTTGCTGTGTTTGCTGCACATTTGTGGACCTGTCTGTTTTTGAATCCTTCCTCTTTACCTTCATGTCATGAGACCTGCAGGTGTAGGTTGTGCTTTATATATTTTATATAACATAGCATTAAAAAAACTAAGGGCCCTATTACGAGTTTAGTGGTCTTCTGACTGCCAAAGTCGCAGTGGTGGTTGGACCGCTGCACTTCTGGCAGTCTGACCGCCATATTACAACCCTGGTGGTCGGGCCCCCAGGAGACCGCTGCCACTGCCGGGATCACAGATCCTGACGGGTGGCGGCGGTCGGAATCATGGTCAGCCACTACAGTGCCCATGGCAGCACTGCTGTGCTGATCACTAGTCCACTTTCCGCCAGCTTTTCCATGGCAGTTTAAATTCATGAAAAGGCTGGCAGAGAGCCAGTGTGCATGGGCCCCAAGGGGGCCCCTGCACTGCCCATGCCCATTCCCTTGGCATAGGAGGTGTAGGGGCCCCCCTGGCAGCACCCTCGGAATGTGCACTGTGTGCGCTGCAGACAATGCGCTTTCCGAGGGTGCTGTTGTGCGATGGCATTGGCCACGGCTCTCTTAAGGGAGCCGAGGCCAATGCCGTGTCACTGTTTCCGCAGGGCTGACCGGCGATAACGTCGTAATACAATGTTTTGCATAGTCATCTTAGTGGAAACATCGTAATATGACTGGGGGGAGGCCGTCGACCTTCCTGGTTTGACGACGGCGTCTTCCCTGCAGCTTTGGTGGAAAGCTGGTGCGACTGCCAAAGTCCTAATGAGGCCCATAGGGTTTCATTTATATATTGGCGGAGAGGGTACTGCATCGCAATGGCGATGGAGTTCCCTCCTCACCACTACAGTGATCCTCCCACCACATTTATATGCGGATGAACTTTTGGGTTAATCATGGCAGAGACTACTGTTTTTCCACCACTATTAATCTCCTCTGATGGCCCTGGAGAGTAATGGCCATCAGAGAAATAGCTACATGTCCCCCTAACCAATTTAGATGGGCGGACATGTAGTCATTTATTACTGTTCCTACCTGGCGGTACGGAACAATAAAACCATTTTGATGCTCCCCCCACTATGGGAGAAGCATCCCATGATGAGCGGGGCATTACTTTTTTTCCTTATAAAAACAAAATCCTGTTTCAGGGTTTTCTTATTGAAATAAAATACTGTTTGCTGCAGAACTGAGTCCTTCCGATGCAGCCCTGCCATAAACAGTAAAATGCATTGACAGGAACCACCGTGATGGCAGTTCCTGTCAATGCCTTTGTAAATGACTGGCTGCTATGTCGTCATTTATAAATCTGGTGGACGGAGTATTCTCAGCCTAGTGGACACCAGGCCAAGGGAGTATACTCTGTCCACCAGAATGTAAATCAGGCCCTAAGGCTGAAGATAAAAACTTTCATCAAAATGACCCACTTGGTGTATCCGACCTCCGTTCCATTGCAGTCAGCCTCAAATAGTGCCTATGTCCCTGACAACAGAGATCTGTTGTTTTCAATGGCACTTTAATTTTTGGAGGTTAGTTTTTGTTTTGAAACTTTAAAAAAGTCATGTCTCTAGTTCCCCCTTTTCTTATTAAACGATTGTGCTGTCTTTTTGCTCATTAAACAATTTTTCTAAACTTTCTTCTAAATTATATTATGTCGTGTATTTCACTTTAAAATTGTTGGTACTGCTAGAACTTAATATGCACTTCTCTGGGGATTAGCTGCCAGGGATGGAGGGGAGATTTGATCAGAACTGTGCTTTGATCAAACCACTATTGTGATAGTCAATGTGGTAGGAGTCACCTGCTCATACTTTGAATATGCCCCAACATCTTTTATCGAACGTAGCGGCTCTGCTGACACAGATTAGTTGGAAGAGAGCTTCTTTAGGGTGTCATCTGAATGGCCAAAGACCAGCATGCGGTATATATTGGACAGTGACATGCACCATTGGCGGGGAGATGGTAGGGGGTCATCGGTGGTGTGCCTTTAGTCGTGTGATGTTTTGAGTTGGTCCAAGCCCCTGAATGTATCTGTGAGCTTGGTTCCTCTTCCTATTCCTCTGCCCAATAATGAATTCACGCCCTGGCACTGCCTATTTGTGCTGCCTCTCTACTCCACTTCGCGCTTCCAGAGTTGCTGCACCTCAACCGAGAAGGTACTGAAAATGGTTCAATTAAACTAGCACGGCAGTTTTTTGGACATTATGGCTGGAAGCATTCTTAATTGTGTCAGCGTGCCAGGCCGCTCCTCTTTGCCTAGAGCGTGGATGAGCAGTATATCCTATTTGCATTTTCATTTGATTTAGCATTCAGCCCTTAATGCCATGAATTTGTTTCCGAAACTCTTTAATTCCCCAGAGCCTTCCAACGTATTGAATGCTATTTGCTCTGTATTATGTTGGCAGCAAATGCGCAGCGAAAATACTGTCAATATATATTCATAGCTAACATTGTTAACTAAAAGCAATATTGTCTTTGTATTGTGAACTGTCACAAGTGTTTGGAGTCCTGCAGCTGAGCCAAAGAAATGTCAAGAATGAGAAATTCTGAAGGCTGGAGATAGGATACACTGTCACCTTTGCGGTCCTTAAAAGTATTCCTTTTTTTATATTTTCTGGTGCAGGCGTTGCCAAGGAAGTCTGAAGGCTCATAGTTGAGAAAACATGCGTGTCCTAATGTTTTCCCAGTAAATGCTTTCCAAGTACGACACAGCAGTGCACGATGTCCCTGTGGCCGCGTCACTGCGTTATAGTTCCACAAATAGGCGCATGCGCAAAAAACTGATCGGGAAAAGATGTCGGTAGAACAAGCTTCGGAGAATAAGAGTCTATCAGGATCCTAAATGTCAAAATACATATAATTTTATAGAGAAATGTTTTATCTTTTTTACGTTATCTGCAATTGTGTAGTTTCCTCTACCACTGACAGTGCACAATATCGCTCTCTCGGTCTTAAAACCCTTATCACACAGGTTTGGGGCTTTACGTCTTTCGGTTGTGTGTAGCAGAGATGTATTTATTAAAAGCATAGTTTGCTAGTGGTTTGGGATATTGATGTCAGAATAAAAGTCTGGGGACAGTTAAGAATTCATAGGGGTAAGATTCCGTTTGCTTCTCTAGACCAATACTGCAAACGTTTCCAGCGTAATCGATTGCGTATCTGCACAACACGATGGAATTAGCTTGTGGCCTAGTCTACGGCGGTTTAGCGTAATCCGATAAAAAAAAGAAGCCACCAGCAAACACGAATACTAGGAAGTAAATAAGAGGCTCTGTCCCCTTCCGGTGCTGACACCACTGCGAAGTGTATCCGTATTGTTCAGGTCAGTGAGCCATAAATGTCTTTCCAGGGAAGGCCTCGAAGCCACCTGTGCTCTCCTTGTCTCGCTCTCCATTACTGGCTCAGTCCAGTAGAGCGAGAGCACGGCGCGGTGAGAGAACCATACACAGAGGACAAGAGGGTATCACTAGGGTATCAGTACTCTTTTCCATTACAGGCTACAGGTATTTTAATTGAGTGCCCAAGCAAACCATTCCCTGAGTTGTGCGGAAGCACAACAAGGGTTGAAGCGACCCTACTGCACAACCTACTTTGAAATCATGGTTGAATGTGTTACTTCTTCTATAGTGAGCATGATGTGTCCTATTTTATTTGATTTTCAGGATCTTTGATTTATCCTAGATGCAGCGGAAGACATACACTGGTTGTTTAGAGAGGGTCCATTGACAGTGTGCACCCTGAATCTTGACCTCAGAATATTGCTAGGAGCCAATATCGTAGACAAAATATCTAAAAAAAAATAGCAACAGGTAAGTAAGTCTACATTTTCTGTACCTAATGCCACACATACCTTCTTGGTATGTAGGTCAGCGGCTGCTCCTCCACAATGGCGGAGGAGCGTCGCTGCACTGGCTTAAAGCTAGCAACTGAAAAATAAAAATATATTTTATTATTTTTTCATTTTACAGCTGCTTGCTGAGACAGTGTGTGCAGGGAAGTGCGGAGCTAGGCCATAGTTGGGAGGAGGAGGAGTGGACTCACTGGAGTCATGCACTTAAAAGTGCACGTCAGTTTGGCTGGCCGTTTTAGGCCGGCCAAACTGACATGCACACTTAGGTTTCTCCAACTAAGCTGTGTTGCACAGCCGGGTTGGAGAAACAGCACAGACTCCCATGCAGTCTGAGCTGCAGACCAAGCCACTCAGACCAATCCTGACTCTGCTCTTATGCTGAGTATAGCATGAGAGCAGTGCCAGGATTCTGTGGGAAGCCTGTGCTGGTGTCCCAGGGACTGCTGGGACACCATCAGGAGCAGAAGAGAAGAGGAGCGAGGCGGCCGTCAGCGTCGGCAAAATGACGGGTACATTTTCTTTTTATTATTTCCCTAATACCCTCCCGCCGCACTTGAGATTTGCAGCGGCAGCCACTGATGTAGATGCGGAGTTAGGAATAGTAATCTGTACTTCCCTATGTGCACTTACCTTTCAATATGTTTTCCCTAGATATTCTTGGACTATGATATTCTAGGAGGTCGATTTTCAGTTGTTCAGTCCCCATTAAGGTTGATGCTGGAGGCTTGAAATCACCCAAGACACTTTTGTGAATTACATAGGTGTATTTCTATACGTAGGTTTTTTCAATGGCAAATTGCAAAATTATGTTCCATCATGATGGGTGTAACCGGGAGGAAAGCTTTGAGATTACAACACTTGTGCAGCTGCCAGTACAGAGCACACTGTCAATCATAGAAACATCACCACCTTGGGCTAAGTGGGGGACCGTCGCCTAACTGTGTGGACCAAAGCCTGCTGGAATACTGCAGCTTCTGGGGTTCTTGTATATACTTATGTCCTCTGAGAGTTTTTTCCATTATCGTTGTTATTTGGTGATTGCCCACTTCTTTGTTTACCCCTCCCGCCCACGCCATCTTTTGTGATCAGAAGTTCCACCATGTCTAACAACCCAGATTTGTATTCCACAACAAACTTTCATCACGTCCCTCCATTCCCCTCCAAGTCCCATATTTACTTCGAGACACAAGGTCTCCGCATTGTCCCCAAGGTGGTGGCTGCGCGAGGGCGGTGGGAAGTAGGCAGATGGAGCCATGAATAAGGCCGTAAATAAGGGGCATTATAAATATAGATCAAAACATCCCCATTTACTGTCAGGAGCAGTATTAAGGCTCGTGGATGAAACAAACCAGCACTTATCCACGGTGAAATCTATAAAGTGTCTTCGATTGCTCAGGGGATCCTTCGCAGCAGCGTTATTTTTCCCTTCTTATGGATGACTTGCCCACCTCCGCTATGAATTTTTCATGATTCTCCTGACCCAGCAGCTCTTGCCTGTGGAGAGAGTAATACAGTATTGATTTGGGTGTTAGGTTGCTGCCTTTTTTTGCCACCACAGGATTTTTGTAGCTTGGAAACCTCAATCCCTGATTACTCATTAGCGAATTGAACAACTTTTCTCAGATCTGGAATGCAGGAGGAGCGCCGGCCGCTGTTGCAGAGGTTCCAGGCATGTCAGTAATGAGAGCTGAACGTTGTTGAAACACGACAATGACCTTTCCTCGGATGAAACATCTGCGCGCAAAGCGTGCCGGGAAACAAAAGAGCGGGCTTATTAGTTATATCCGGTGCAGCACGCCGGCGATTACTGCAAAACCGTCCGTTCAAAAAACAGAGCTGCTCGCTACGGCGCCGGCCCCCTCCTTTTCACTATTTTAAATTGTGCTTCACATTTCGTCACCCACATCCTGCCAGCGGGCACCTGTAAATACGGACATCCTTGCTTTTCGATATTGTAGTTGTATCATAATACATTTTGGTCACAATTCATAAAGTACAGGTACGTTTATTGGCGAATTTACCTTTTTCTATGGCTACTAGAAATTTGGAAAGGGATTCCTGGCAAGAATGATCCCACTAGGAATGTAGCATGACCTGCCCATGAATAAAAAACTGCATCTGGCCCGAATTCCTCGGAATGTTTGTGAACTTAAAAAAAAAAAAATCTACCATCACACATAGGTGTAAATCTGCATTACAGATGTACTGATTTCCTTTGGAATCAGGCCCTTGTTTCCTGATTAGGAGCGGGGTACATTTTCATTGGCTCCAATTCACCAACATGCCAGAGCAAGTAGAAGTGAACTCACAACCACACTTTGACCCCATTGACATCGCTGCGTTGACGCATTTTGAGAATGATGCTGTGCAACACCTGTTGAAGGATTAGGGGAAGGATAAGGAGTGCACATTGCAGAAAGAAAATGTGTCTTTTGCAGTTCTGTTTACTTTTCCCTCCTGCTGCCACTTTCACAATCCCTCATGCAAGGGTTGGCAAGAGCAGGGTCCAGAGTACCAAAGGGCAAGTCAGAAATGTCAGCTGGGTACCCTGGGGACTCCTATTTGACGTTCATGTACCTATTCCAGTATTCCAAAGATGGGTTAATTTACTTAAAAAATGTAAAATATGTTGAAAAATACGTGATCAGCTTTGTTCTTAAACCTCACTTCCAGTGATGATTTTTCTCGACCTCAACCGATGAAAAGGCAGGCAAGGGATAGTGGAAAGTTGTGAAGAACTTGTCCGGTGGAGTACTACTACTTCGTACATAGGCAGTAGGCTGATGGGGCCAATGGTTGTATGGGCTGAGTCACAGGCTGCTTTGGTTGGTTGCTCATGTCCATGTCATAAGTGACAAAATGTGAGGTCATACTCACTGCATGATATGGGGCATAAAATATGGAAAGTTCACTAAATTGTATTGGTTTGTGGGTTTTTTAATGTTAGCTCCAGCACCTACCTATAACGTTTGCATAACCATTTTTTTCAGTGATTTTCTACTTTATTAAAATAAGTTAAAGTCTCAGCACTTAGCTATAACATCACTTTGACCATACTTTTTCCGAGAATATTATCTACCAAAATGTTGCTATTTTAAAATTAAGGAGTGTTTAAACTACTGAGAAGACTGGCAGACTGAGGAAACACATTTGGAAATGAGATGTTACACTAATACACATATAACGCTCTAAATATTTTTAGCTCTTTAAAATACATTATGCCACAAATTACTCAAAACTCATCTCTCCCCTCACATTTTAACCTGCTGATTTCATGCCTGCAATGACATCTCAATGATCATTTAATTCAGTCTGTTCCTCAGGAAAGGCTTTAAATTCAGCAGCTCACATTCCAACATATTGGGTATTAAAAGTGCCTCACCTTTTTCTTGTATGCACAATGTTAGCACTCTAGTTGTTCATTAGAACTCTGTGATATCACTGCAGTTGATTACTTACCAGTTAACTGACATAATGCTTCTGTTCTTGGAAGTACATATTTTACTCTGGATGTTGGAACGGTTTAATGAAATGGATGAGAACGTTATTTGGAATGCATGGAAAAGCTGTCCTCATTTTAGTTTTTTAGAGCATTAATCATAATTTCTATGACAAAAAAAACATTCTATTCCTATACTGGAGTCTCCGCTACAGCTTTGATTCCATTACCATGCCATTCAGGTGTGCCACTCTCTGGCCATAAATACAGAATGTGAGCACTCTGGTTGGTAATTAGAACTCTGTGGTGAAGCTGCAGTTGACCTCTGGAGACTTCTACTGCTTTGATTGTACGAATATGGTGTTCGGGTGTGCCACACTTTTACAACAAATACAGAATGACATGCTCTAGTTGTTCAATAAAACACTGTTAGAAGGTGCAGTAGAACAATGGGGAATCAAGTGTCAGGCTGCTGCTTTGGAAGTACATGTTTTACTCAAAATATTAGACGTTATTCTCAATGGCTGAGTAGGCTAGTGTGAACTTATAGAAAAGTGCGCTTAATTTAGCTTTTGGAACATCTGCTATTGCCTTTATGATCAAATCATGAGACAAAAGAGTTTTCTCCCACACATGGGTTATCAAATACCAGCAGAGGGTCAACATTTTACAAAGAGTAAATCACCTGAGAACTCACCAAAAATGCAAAAATAAGCATAACACCACAACAAATGATCTATACAGTGACTAAAACCTGCTATCACCCTCCATCTATCAATCAGTCAGTCAATCAAGTGGATTTATATAGTGCGACTAATCACCTGAGAGGGTATCCCGGTCCTTGAGGGTCATGATGATTCGGGTGGCTCATTTGTACAGCCAGGTCGTCAGTGCTCTCTGGAATTCCATTAGAGAGGTGGAGGTCCATTGCTGCAGAGGGAGGTCCTTCCAGGATTTCACTGCGAGGTAGGAGAAGGGCCGTGCTCCGCTATTGCTTTGGTAGTTGCAGGGGGTGCAGGCCAGTGAGAGGGAGGTAGAGTATAATTGCCTGATAGGGTGGTGGAAGATCAGACAATGGTTGATGTAGGCTGGTCCTTGGTTGTGCAGTGCTTTGTAGGTGTAGATCATCAGCTTGAATTGGCATCTCTTCTGTATGGGGAGACATTGGAGTTTTCTGAGGTGGGGTGATGTGGGTCCATCTGGGGTGGTTAAGGATGAGTCTGAAAGCAGAGTTCTGTATGGTCTGAAGTCTCTGCAGAAGGTGTGTGGTGATCCCAGCGTAGAGTGCATTACCGAGCTTGTATCTGCTGGTGATTAAGGCCTGAGTGATGGCACATTCAGGGGGAGCCATTTGAAGACTTTCCGTAGCATGTGAAGTGTGTGAAAGCAGACAGCGGTGATTCCTTTGATCTGGGACTTCATGGTCAGTTTGTTGTTCAGCATTACGCTAAGGTTTCTAGACTGGTTGGTCTTTTTGGATGATGGTCTTAGTTCCAAAGGCCACCAGGAGCTGTTACAACTGGTGGTGTTGTTGTCCCAAGACCCCCACAGAAATTTGCGGCCCCTGCAGAGACGGTAGCCCACAGGAGCAGCATCCACTTTGGGGAGGTGGGCAACACGTATGCCTTCTCCCAGTCTAATTACTTCAGGGTCCTGTGTATGGGATCCTGGGATGCCTTGAAAAATATGGAAGCCTCCATGGGGAGATTGGGGCCGCCAGGTGTTTTTAGACATTAGGGAAGTGGCCCCACACCCCTCTCCCGAATTAAATTAAAAACATAAAAAAATGTGATTACCCCCTCTGGGCCTTAGCCCCCCCAGGAGGATTTTGATAAAATAGGGCATGCCTGCCCCACCATACCATTTTTTGTCGCCGAGCCACATGCAGAAGTTTTTCTTTTTAAATTTTGGCCTCGGGCCTACAGGTTAGGTTTTTCATGCCCTGCCCCAATATATGTTTTTTGTTTTCCAGGACACTGGGACCGAGTCATCGAGCCCTAAAATTGCTGCTGCAACATCTTTGTTGATGTTGACAACAACCAATCAGATCATATTTTGATCTGCTGGACCAGTGGCACTACCATGTCTCTAGACATTTTGAACCGTAATTTCTCAAAAATATACAAACTTTTTATATTATATATGATATACAGTTTGTTGCCAATTGCAAAAAGTTACTCACTGATATTATGGCCGTCTTGATTTTTGAAGATTTCAAGAAGACCAAAAAATATTTTTAGAGCCCTTCTCAGCCAATCTAATCACATTTCTCAAAAAATTCAAACTGTGAACAACAGGAGTCATGGTTCATGATTTAAAGCAAGAGAGATGTACCAAAATGTTAAATCATCAAATACCACAGCACTCATAACAAACGTTTAAGTTCATGGTAACACAAATCTAGATGAATAGATCTGAGTCCATACATTTGTAGATCCATGAAAAAAAGTTTATTCTGTGGCAGTACAATCTTTTTTGTATTCCAGGTAATGTATGTCAATAGGACTAAGCAGCCAACACGTGTTTCATCAATAAACATGACTTTTTCAAGGCTAAAACATGATATGTGGATTTTGTAATCATATACAGAAGAAATAATGTAACACAGTGAGGCTACGTATCAAAACTAGTAAATAAATTCAGATCACAACCATAGTAAAGCAGGTCAGGAAAAGTTCTATTTAGAAAGCAAATTATATTAAATGTAAAAAATCTTCAGCTCTTATGAATGTAGATATCATAAAAGCGGGTAGAAGTAGCCGTAAGAGTCGGTTTAGCAGTCCATGATAAGCCCCCCGGTCAGAAGGAGAAGAAAATATATCCGTATGGAAGTGGCTTCAAAATTTACCAAAATGTTAGCCTTTTGAAATCCTGTTCAATAACGTTCCTAAACACTTACATCTCAGATACTACTGAATGGATTTACATCACACCAACAAAGCACAATTTTTTAATAAAGTTCTATTTTCTGTTGTAAATCCTTTCAGTGATTCAGGCTGTAGGTGCAACCAGTCACTTTAACGTTTGTTATTTTTCTGGTGATTTTGTTTTATTATCATATACAACAGGCAAGAGTTACGTTTGCTCATTGACAGCCATCCTCTGCTGTGCTATGTGCAGTGAGAGGTTGGCTGAAGTCAGGCCCTGTTACCAACACTCTGCAGACAGCCAACCCTGAACATGTCCAGCAAAGTTGCTCACAGGACCCGACATCCAAGGCTTTGGCCATGTGCAGTAGAGTTGGTCAGAAGGCCTGGCCTTTGGTCAGCCGCTGAACCCAACTTTCCATAGGTGGCAGCAACCACATCACTCAAACTTTGGGTGCACCCAACACTTCGCTGATAGGTAAACCCTGCTGCATGTACCCTTCAACAAAACTCTACACTGGTAGCTAACACCCGCAGCCCACAGTCAGAGGGGCTTGGCTGTAGGTTCTGGCTTTGGCCAACCACTCCATGGGTGGCCAACCCCAGTGCTTCACAAGCTTCAGTCATGAACATGTGGAGGTTTCAAACAGAACCTGGCCTTCAGCCATGCCCTGCAACCATCTCTCTGCACACAGGCAACTCCTGCAGCCCAAGGCCTTTGGCTGTGTACAGTGGGAGTTTGCCACAGGTATTGGCCTCCAGCCTGGCCCAGTGTCCAACCCATTTCAGGCTGTGATCCCGGGCTGCTCATAGCCTGACTCACATCACACTGTCATTGGTTGTGCGCAGCAGGGGCTGATTGCGGAGCCTGGCCTTATGCTAGGCCATGCACCCAAATCTCCATGGTTGGTCAACATCTGCTGTGTATGACCTCTGGTTGTGAGACGCAGAAGTTGATTGAGGGGCCTGGTCTCTGGCATTTGGCCATACACAGTGGCTACACTTTCTCCACAAGTTCTGGCTTCCATCCAGTACCTGAGCTTATCCCACCGAAGTCTGCCAAACCCCACTTCTTTGTCAGTGTGCAGCACAGTAGTTGGCTGTATAGGCTTTACTCCTGCAAGCTACTGCACCCTACTGTCTGCGGACAGCCAACACCAACAGCACATAGCCTTCAGTCCTGCGTAGTGGGGGTCTGCCTCACATCCTAACCTACTGCAGGCTGTCAACCCCTGCTACACACAGCCTTTGGCCATGTGCAACAGGATTGACCACAGAATCATGATGCCAGCCAGACCCTGGGGCCATCTCTCTATGGGCAACTAATTCCTACTGTGCAAGATGTTTGACAGTGCATAGTGGGCTTAGTTGCAGGAACTGGCCTCTGGCAGGCTCTGCACCAAACTCTCCATGAATGTCCATCCCCAGCACACACAGCCTTTAGTCATTTGCAGTAGGGTTAGTTTGAAGTATCTGGCCTCCTGCTAAACCCTGCATCCTGTTATCCATGGATAGCCATGCCATGTGATGGGGGTTGGCTGTAGGACTTGGACTGCAACCAAGCCTTGTTCCCACCTCACAACCTGTTGTCAAACCTATTAAATATCTTATTTGTTTTGAGAATCACAGATCCTATAGTGGAATTGCAAGTTCTGAGGCCCTGGAAAGGTCATGGGGACCCAGTGAAAGCCTGGGAGACATAAATACAGTGATAATAAAAATAAAATCATGTTAACACCTTGTGTGTCCTTTTGGAACCCCCCACTTGGGCCTGGGGGTGTTAGTGTAGGTTCAACCTATCCCCAATCCAATTTTACTTACTATTTTTACCAACACAATGCACATCGCGCCATGTTGTGTACTGGAGGCTGCAGCAGCAATGTTTCTGTGATAGCCAGCCAATAACAACATGGAAAACTCCTAAATCTGGAGTTGCAAATCTGCAAACCACTAGGGGAGAAAAACGTTTTTATTCCAATGGAGTGCCTTATTTTATTTAAATGGAGTTATAGGCCTTCCATTAATTCATAAATGCCCAGACGATACTTAAATTATTGGCCCAGGTAAGTCTAAAATGTAACCTCTTCATGCTTAACCCAAGAACCTTTTTAAACACTAAATTCTCAAAAACTACTAAATGAATTTACACCAACCAAACAAAAACACAACCTTTGAGTAAAGTTCCAGATATGTGCCGAATTTAGTGTAATTGGTTAAGCCATTTTTTCTCTACTGAAGAATAAAAATGGTACTGGAATTAAATTGGGAAATTGTACTTTTGTCCCCCACCTTTTTCTTGTACCACACTTCACAGATCTTTATGAAACTCGAAACTTGCCATGAAGACAATACAGTAAATATAACTTTGTTTCTGGAACTTTATGTGCAGATTCTTCAAATGTTGCCAAAGTTATTAAGAAAACAAAAAAATCCCTTCCTATAGAAACACAGACTTAACCATGTTTGGTCTAAGGGGCTGAAGAGGGGCCGAACACCCCCCACATTTGTTTTGCATGTGTGTGGGGAAGTAGCAGGCCCTGCATTTTCAAAAGCATTAGCCCCGGGGAGGTGGCGGTCCCCAGGGCTGCCGGACAGCCTCGCCGCATTCAAAATACAAAAGCCCCCGGAACTTGGTCCACTCGGGGGCTTCATAGAAACAAGCGCAGGAGCCCACGCTTGTTTTAAAAAAAAAAAACTTTTGGCAGATCTGCCGTGACTCCATGGATCCCTGGTGACTCCGGCTGAAAACGTTTAAAAAGTGCTTTTTTGCTCTGGTGGAGTGGTCCCTCTGCAGCACCAGAGCTAAGGGGTCAGGGTGACTCTACCCTTGTCACTTTTCTTATTTGTTTACTTTTTTTCCAGGACTCGACTGAAGCCAAGTACCAAGATCCCTGCCAACACTTCCTTGTTGAGGTGTTGGCAACCAATAAAATCCCAGCACAATATTGGGATGGTTTGTGGAGCCTTCACGTCCCTACATATAGAAATTTGGATTTTCTTTAATTTCTCAAATATTACTGAACGGATTTACATCAGATATAAAACGGGTGCTTTCTGAACCAAGAGCTACTGTGCTGCCTAATTTGGTATAGTTCCTCCCAGTGGATCGGGCGCTATCACTATTCAAAATCTCATTTG
Organism: Pleurodeles waltl; assembly: GCF_031143425.1. Lineage (NCBI taxonomy): Eukaryota > Metazoa > Chordata > Amphibia > Caudata > Salamandridae > Pleurodeles > Pleurodeles waltl. The sequence goes on from NC_090443.1 coordinate 907,343,926, forward strand.
AAAAATGAATGGGGAAAAAGCATTTTGGGAGCCCCCTTTTTCTTGGCCCCCGCTTGACAGATCACCCTGAAACTTTCCACACAGCAGCTGAAGTAAGCACTATTGTTTTTATACATTTTTTGAAGATTCATCAAACGGCACCAAAGTTATTAGCAAAATAAAAAATGATTTTTCTATAGAAACTAAGGGGGTCATTCTGACCCTGCCACCGACCACGGGAGCACCGCCAACAGGCTGGCGGTGCTCCAACGAGCATTCTGACCGCGGCGGTTCAGCCACGGTCAGAAGCGGAAAGTCAGCGGTCTCCCGCTGACTTTCCGCTGCTCGTTTGAATCCTCCATGGCTGCGGAGCGCGCTCCGCAGCCATGAGGATTCTGACCCCCCCTACCGCCATCCTGTTCATGGCGGGAAAGCCGCCATGAACAGGATGGCGGTAGGGGGGGTCGCGGGGCCCCTGGGGGCCCCTGCCGTGCCCAGCCCCGCAAAGTATTTCAGTGTCTGCCTTGCAGACACTGAAATACGCGACGGGTGCCACTGCACCCGTCGCACCTTCCCACTCCGCCGGCTCGATTACGAGCCGGCATCCTCGTGGGAAGGGAGTTTTTCCCTGGGCTGGTGGGCGGTCTTTTGGAGACCGCCCGCCAGCCCAGGGAAAAACTCATAATACCCTCCGCGGTCTTCTGACCGCGGAGCGGTATAATGGGGGCGGAATTCTGGCGGGCGGCCTCCGCCGCCCGCCAGAATCAGTATCACCCCCTAAGCCCCTTCCAATGGCCCATATCCTATTATGAGTTTCCCGCTGGGTTTCTGCCCGCTGACCTAGCGGGAAACAGCCCACAACATTGATGCCGGCTCATAATAGAGCCAGGTCCTAAATAACAACAAATCACTCCCTCCGGGACCAAGGACCCAAGAGATGTGATGTGTCTAGTGGTGGAGCAAGGTCCAATCATTCCCCAACATCCAGTAGTGAAAACGCACACTTGGGGCATGCTCCTCGAGGCAAACCACCACCCCCAGGGAGAAATGCTTTTTTAAAGTGGGTGATGTCATCAGTGATGTGATATGTAAGGTCATAAACAGTGCATTACAGGAGCACAAGATATAGTTAGCTCAGGTAACTATAACTGCTGATTTTCTTAGGTTTTGTGCAAGTAAATTCAGAACTTAACTATAACATCATTGTAACCTTTGTTTTTTTCAGTGAATATATATATATATATATATATATATAGAGAGAGAGAGAGATATAGAAATAGATATAGATATATAGGAACTGGATCTGAATTTTACATTTATTGCAACGGAGGGTAGTGTTCTTTGCTTAATTTAGAAGTTAAAAAATAACTTGCCATCATATTCATACAAGAAATATCTACCTTTAAGCAGAGCAACTGCAAAAGTAATGACATTGTCTCCTAACAGTATAAGTGCCTTGAAGGAAGTCATTAACAGCTTCAAGCCATATAGTGAAATTTAAAAGTGAGTTAGTCATTTATTTTTTGAGCTACATATTGAATGAGACTTCAAAATGTAGGTGTTATCGTCCCTGGTGCCTGATGCTTTGGATATCCTTAAGCTTGTAAGAAGTGGGCCTTAAGAAGATAAATAAAACAGAAGCTAAATATGTGAGGTGGTATATTACTTGATAGCAGATTCCATACTGATCGCTAAGAAAAGACTTGAGATGTTCATCCATTAGGACTGTAGGTTTTGAGCCGTGAACAAAATATTTCTGAGCCTATGGGAGGTCTCATGCCTGTACAATATCTTAGGCACATATATTGAAGGTGATTACCACATGAACTAGATTTAGGCATGTGAACTTCACTCTGTCTTCTGTACGAAGCATTGCATGGTATTCAAATGCCATAGATGGGGCACCTTCTTCTTACAGTCATTGATGGTCATAGTCATTTAAATTCTGTCTTCTCTAGTTTGTAGTGTATTTCTCAGCCATATTAAGATAGAGAATATTGTCATAGTCAATAGACAATTGACCATCTGGTAATTTGCTAAGCTATCTGGGAACCCCGGGGATCGCTTCCTTTATCCTTGATATGATAAATACTTTTCAATGCATTCACGTTACCAGTTACCACTTGTAAAGGACTGGACTCTGTGAATTCATGTTGAGTCACATTCTTGATTGCCAGACAAAAGGGCAACTCCTCTGAATAGCCATGGTGGTACCCTGCACAGAATAGTATATATGAAAGATGTATCCTTAAGAGGGTTGTGAAAAAAAAGCTTCTTGGAAATCTTGTAACTTTTGATTGAAGACAAAACGCAACAGAAAATCAGAGAACAAATGCATTTTGATGCCTCCTGTTTTCGACATTGCCTGTGTTATATGTGATTCAAACAGGAGCTGGCAGCACAGGAAAATGCTCTACTTCATAGTGGATTGGGAATCACGAAAAACAACCTATAAGCAGGCCCTCAACTTCAGAAGAGCTGGTTATGAGGCTTGCCCATGTCCCTTTCCAGACATTCATGTGTTCATTTGGTAAATGAAGAAGCCTAGGCTTGACATGCTTCGTTCTGTGCAAGATTCCAGAATACTGCCCTAGGAAGCTCGTAGAAAACCGTGGGTGAGCTTGAATACCGAGCAAATTCATCTTGCAACACACTGCCCGGCAGTACGTTGAGTGGTTCTTCCCTTCTTGAACGCAGCTGGTCTTCAGCAGGTTTTTGATACTGCTCTCAGTATGGGTATAACACCTTATCAACAGGATAAAAACTCTGGAGTTTCACTTTGAGATGGCATAACTTCTTATCTAATAACTTTGGAACAGATCAGATGTTGTAACTTTAGTTAGCCTAGCTGAGGTGACAAAAAAGATAACTTTTGTCTTTGCAACCTTCGTCATGCAGGATTAGCGTTGCATGTTGAGAAAGGATCCACCAAATGTACAAGTCTGTGGAAGTTCCCAAACTATTGGCCAGCAACCACAGAGAAATCCTCACTTTTTCCACCGTGGTTGTGGACTCGCTCTAACACACAGTCCTTCAAATTTGCAGATCGTTCTCAGAAGTTAGTCAGATAATTGTGGTAGAGTAGACGCATCACTGTAAATTGATGGCGCTCCTGCCCCACCAAAATCATGTTTCCACCACTCTATTTAAAGTTAGAAGAAAGCACCAGGTTCACATGGGTGGATCTCTGCTGGTTGCACCGCTCTCTGACCTGGTGACCTGTCTGTCAAAGGGCTTCCAGGTCACAGTGAGAGCTGTCCCACCCTATGATGTGCGAGGAGGACACAGGCAGAGAAAATGCACAATAGCCCCCACACTCAGGGAGAAAGCTCTTTGCATGTTGGGAACATTTGTTTTTTGTTTTGGGAAATTAAAATCCTTCTTGGGAGTTTGTTGCTCTAAAGAAAAGAAATTGCTGAGCAAATGCTTTAAACAGGGCACCCACTCGGCAAACCCGTAGCGCATGAAGCGAGCTGCTGTAATGACACGCCCTGTCACAGTACTAAGACACATGTAAAGCAGACCATAGGGCGGATGACCCTATGCCCCTGTGGCAGACCGGAGGACCATCCGTCCGCATCTACAGCGTATACATGCATCTTTCGAAAGTGCCAAGATACCCATCTGGGGTTCATGCTATGTACTATATGACAAAAATGTCGAATGTGTGTAAATGTTTGCTCTTTTTAGGCACTTACATTCCACTTAAGCGGACAAAAAAACTTTGAGAATCGGACCCTCGTGTTTGTCTGGTCATCGATATTGTAAAACAGGATCCCTTTTCCTCAGTTGGAAAACTTACAAAGTTTTCCACGACTGATCATGAAATCTCAGAGTGCCCTGCAGTAGCACAATGCTTCTCAGCGTCTGCCAACGGAGGTGTCTATATGTCCGCAGTTGTAGGGCTTGGCTGTTAAGTTTAGAAAACAGGCAATGATTTTACTAAGGGTTAATGCATCCATCGAGAATTTAGTTTGAATGCGGTTTTAAGTGGACATGAAATTTGCATTGTGCTGGCTGGTAAGCATAACTCCGTAAGAAATTGTTGCCTCCTGGTGACCGTTATAACGGTTTTATTCACCCTGCTAGACCTAGGCCTGCTTAACATTTTATTATCATTGTTTATTGGCCGACTGCTGTTTCATAGCCGGGACAGGGGTGCTGAAGATTTGTTTCAGTAATAATGCCCTGTCTTCGGGACAGTTATCTGTCTGATAATAACCTGGGAGTGCCGTAAAACACCGGCGGCGCCCCCGCTTCTGCCAGCTGTTCACCTAGCTGACTCATGGGCCCGAAATAACACGTGCGCGTTACAATCTTGATGACGTCAGACCCGGCGCCTTTCTCCTCTCCTTTTCACCTTGGCTCGGTGCAGAGCAATCATGCAGGTCTGAAGGGTCCTCAGCGTGTCTGCACAATGATGAATGTCCAACACGAGTGTTAGACATGACTGACAACATTTGAAGGGAAGGGCAGAAGGTTCAGGAGCACCGGAAGCCAATGGCTGAAGAAAGCTGAACCAAAGCCCCTTAGAACATGCTTGGAGTATAATATGTTCCCCATGAATTGCACATTATACCTAAAAATGTTCTCTGTAAAGTGCTTCACTGCTCAACTGCGTTAGGTGTACACACTGAGTACTCGAAAATTACTTGTTTAGTTTGATATTTTTTTGCACTTTTTAAAGCAACCCTTGGTATTTTTTTTCCGAAATAGGGCTCTAGAACCATAGGTATATGCATTGGCATTCAAGCAAATATATTTCATGTGTGGGTCCATGTAAAGCCTTTTACCAAGTGACAGTGCCGGATAACTGATTTTTGATGCACCTCGGACAATGCCTGTATAAAAGCTGACTATCTGACTCACTGTTTGTTGCCTTGGGATATTACTGAGGTTGGATGATGAGAAAAGCTTTGTGGGTCACTCTGAAGGTGACAAGGGTGGTTTGAGCTTAAGACGGGGAAATTCCAGAGGCTCTATATTGGTATGGAGAAGTATCGCTCATCTGGATCTATGTATGTTTGAAATTCTTTGAAATAGATGACCTTTGGTCAGCCTTCAGTTGCTCCCCATGCACAGCTCCACCCATTTGCTGCTGCCCCTTGCGCTGCTCCAGGTCGGATATTTGAGGCCCTCCTCCACCCGCAGGCTCCCGCCTGTGCCTCTTCCCTGGTGGTCCAGTGGTGAGTTTCTGTCTCTGCTCTTACTCTGTTACTCTGTTACTCTTGTCTTTTTGCTTATTTCCTTTTCCATTCTTATTCCTCGCTCCTCGCCTGTTCCCACCCCTGCCGCTGCTCTGTCCATGCGGCCCCATCCACCCTCTCAGCGCCGCTTCCCACCTCACAGCTGACCAGCCCCTCCCACCTCCTTACCCTTCTTAATGGCGGCTGTGCTGCTGGTGCGCCAGAGGCGCGTCAAATGCATGCCCATCTGTGCTCGTCTGTGCCTGAACTGCGCCCAGCGCCACGACCCCTGGTTCCGTACCTTTCTCTGCTATGCCAGTACCCTCCACGCCATCAACTCCGGACAATTCATCGGCTATCACCTTGCATTGCCAAAGGACACCCAAGGCCCGTTCACCTGCTGCAACTGCGCCTTCCCCTGTCTCCACACACCAGTCCCACCGACCATATGACCACCCAGCACTGGACCTGACCATCTCACCTGCATCCTAATCAACACCTGCTCCCTCATCAAACATGCAGTGGAGATCTGTGACCTGCTCCATCCACTCCATAGCTCCAGACGCCGCATTCTTCATGGAAAACTGGATGACCCCCACCTCAGCCTCGGACAACATCACCACTGCCATTCCCAATGGCTACAAAATTATCCACAAGAACCTCATGAACCGACCAGGGGGAGGCACTGCCATCATTTACAGAAACATCCTCCACCTCACTACTAGCTCCAACGACCTCTATCCATACATGGAGCACTTCCACTTCATGATCCAGACCAACCTGAACACCACCCTCCATGGCACTCTTGTTTACAGACCCCCCAGTCCCTGTTCCTCCTTCAGCGAATCTATAGTCAGTTTCATCACACACCACACCTTCATCAAAACGGACTACATCTTCCTCGGTGACCTCAATTTTCACCTAGAAAACCTCAACGACCACAACACATCATTCCAACTGGAGAACCTCACCACCTACTCAGTAGGACACATGCCCAACCCCGCCTTCTCCGCTAGCAACATCATCTCAGTCACCCATTCCTCCAAACTGCACTGGACCGACAACCACTTCGTCCACTTTTCCTTCACCAAACCCACCGGACACCACTGCACCCACCTCCACCCACGCAGACGCTGGAACAAGGTCTCAGAAGACCAACACGCCACCACCCTCTGCCAAACACCACCATCGGCCACCACAGATGCCAACACATCAGCATGCAACCTCCATCAATGTATCTGACTGCAACACACTGGCCCCCCCTTAGGAAACCCTCTGACAAACAGCCCCCCAAGAAAGCCAGCTGTTTCTCCCCCACCCTCCAAGAGTCCAAGCGCACCTGCAGGCGGCTGGAGAGAAGATGGAGAAGCAGCAAGACCCAAGTCGACCACGCAGCATTCAAAACTACCGTCATCACACACCACAACCTCATCTGAACCGCAAAGAAAATAGCCATTCAGGAACGCATCAATGCCAATGCACACAACAGAAAAGAACTCTTCACTGGGATCAAAGAATTCACCAAACCCAGCATGGGCTCCACAGACATCCCCCTTTCCAACACCTCTGCGACAACCTCGCCACCTTCTTCCACCGGAAGATTTCAGACATTTACGACAGCTTTGGAACCCAAGACCCACCCACCCCACCCACAAACACCACACCTAAAATCTCCAGTTCCCAGCCGACCCTGCTCAACTGGATTACCCTCACCACTGATGACACCTTTATGATCAAGAAAACCATCCACTCCAGAGCCCCCTTGGACCTATGCCCCACCACATCTTCAACCGAGCTGGCACCACCATTGCCCCCAAACTATGCTGCTCCAACAACTGCTCCATTGAGTCCGCCACCTCCCCAGAAGACTGGAGACACCAAGAAATAAACCCACTGCTGAAACAACCCTTCGCCGACCAGACAGACCTAAAAAACTACAGACCCATCTGACTACTACCCTTCCCATCGAGAAGGCCATTGACGCCCAACTCACCAAATTCATCAAAACCAACCACATCCTGGCCCCCTCCTAATCAGGCTTCAGAAGCAGCCACAGCACCCAGACCACACTCCTCGCAGCAACGGACCACATCCACACTCTCCTCGACTGAGGCGAAACCGCAGCCCTCATCCTCCTGGACTTCTCTGCTGCCTTTGACACTGTCTCCCACCACACCCTCTGGAGCAGACTCCACAACACCAGCATCCATGACAAAGCCTTAGAGTGGATCTGCTCCTTCCTCACCGGCCGAACCCAGAGAGTCAGACTCCCACTGTTCTCATCAAAACTGAAGGAAATCCGCTGCAGAGTTCCTCAGGGCTCCTCTCTGAGCCCCACCATCTTCAACATCTACTTGGCCCTGCTTGTGAACATTGTCAGAAACCACAGACTTAACATTGTCTCCTACGCTGACGATACCCAACTGATCCTCTCCCTCACCGACCAACTTACAACCACAATAAGCAACTTCCACAGTGGAATGAAGGCAGTTGCCACCTGGATGAAGGACAGCTGCCTGAATTTCAACCCTGACAAAACTGAGGTCCTCATCCTAGGCCCCATCCCCTCTGCCTGGGATGACTCCTGGTGGCCCTCGGTCCTCGGAACCCCACCCACACCCACTGACCATGCATGCAGCCTCGGCATCATCCTCAACTCCTTGCTCTCAATGAACTGCCAAATCAATGCCGTCTCATCCTCCTCTTTCCACACGCTCTGTCTGCTCTGAAAGAATTTTCAAAATGATCCTCATTGAATCCAAGAGAACAGTCACCCAGGCACTTGTCAGCAGCAAGTTAGACTATGGCAACGCACTCTATACCGACACCACCCAAAAGCTCCAAAGGAAACTGCAAAGAATCCAGAACGCCTCGGCCAGACTCATCCTGGACATCCCTTACTGCAGCCACATCACTGCTCACCTGAGAGACCTTCACTGGCTCCCAATCAACAAAAGAATCACCTTCAAGCTCCTCAGGCATGCCTACAGGGCCCTCACAACACCAGACCATCATACCTCAACCACCGCCTGTCCTTTAACATGCCCACCAGGCACCTCCGTTCTGCACACCTGGCCCTTGCCACAACCTCAAGGATCCCCAAGAACTCAGCTGGAGGAAGATTCTTCTGTTTCCTCACTGTTCAGACCTTGAATGCTCTTCCCCTACACCTCATGCAATCATTTTCATTACCTCAATTCAAGAAGAACCTCAAGACCTGGTTCTTTGACTGAACTGCTACTAGCCCCCCTTAACACCTCAAGACCCTTACGGTAATTAGCCACGCTTTACAAGAACCTTGATTGATTGATTTGTTTTGAATGTGTAGCTAAAAGCAGGTCTAACATAAGTTACTTGGTGACCCTTTGACCATAATTGTTTCCCGAGATATGTATTTGGTCATTTAAAGACATGACCACCTAAGTTGATTTTAGATACACAAACACCTTCATTTAAGAGCAAAATAATGATTCCAACTTTTACACTTGTAATTGTATTTGTTCACATGTAAAATTGCATATGTATTGCCTAATTTTACCTGCAAGTAATTTGCTTACACACTGGCTTGTTAGTGTTCCAGAATGGAGATACCGTCCAACAAACAAGTTGCCGGAGAAATACAATTCCTCAGGAAGTGACCCATATTTTGATTGGCAGGCACTGAGTGAAGCCATCAAGCTCAATCCCACAATAGAGAGTTTATTGGACTCTCCCCATTAGGAAATTTAAACACAAATGGGAAAAATAATCAGTTTTACCACACTATTTGAGGAGTTGAGCAACAAGGATACAAATTAAAAGGCAATTTTGAAAGGATGGTCATAAAATTATCTACAAATTCAAAGATTGCCTCCTAAGGCTAATCTTTCCCTGGTCAAATGAGTGGTTCCACAAGGCATCACATTGTTGCCAAAATGGGGATAAACTGAATTTTACAACACATTTTAAATATGCTGGTTGGAAGAAAAGCCATAAGGCTTATCAAAGTTGTGATGTGGTAGTCATGAAATATTTCAATATTCTCATGGTGTCCCAGAATATTCAGATCCTCCCCTGGAGCACTGAAAAAAATATAGTAAAAACACCTCTCTATTTTGTTGTGCCCTTTTTGTTGCTTAGTTCCTTGAATATTGTGGTGTATAATTGCAGCAAAATGAAGCATTTTCAACCAAAGTTACTTGAAAATTGATTTCGTCTGCAATAGAATGTAGAGGCAGTTTCAATAATCTGAGTACGCAATGCGAAGGTTTCGTGATGTATACAACATTCTTCTTAACTTCTACCTTCCATCCATTTCAATATCCAATTTTGCCTTTTCCACCTAGATTTCCCATCATATAGAACAGTCAGAATTATGTAGGATAGACAATTTGGCAGTGTTAAAGGGTAAATAGATCTCTAATATTTAATACAACCACAATACAATGAAAAAGAAGACGTATTACCAATTTTTGATTTTTCTTGTACGAAATCGAGCTAGCTAACGTGTTTTGCCACTTGAACGGTGTGCAGGCCTGAGACTTTTTCAAGGTTAATGAAAGCACTTGAATAAAGTCATCATGATTTCAGTAGCCAAAAGGAAAAGTGGGTACAGTAGCTGTGGTGCTATGTTGATTGTCCTGTTGTTCATACTGTTTACAGTTAACACGTCCCGCTGATGCAGTCGATGAATGGGAGGTCAAGACATCTGTGCCGTCTGAGGAGAGAGAAACAGTGTGGTCACCAAGCACAGTCTAGAATGTAGTGAAGTCTTTTTGGCTTTAATAGACATGTGTACAGATAGCACTTTGGTGAGCCCCTAAAGTAGGGTTCATTTGTACACAGTATCTGCACACATGATTTACCTTTTCACTGTTAATTCTGCTACACCAATATTTATTAACCATTATTTTAAATTGATCCCCAATTGACCTCAAGTTGCAGAAGCCGCTATGCATAAAAAGAGATCTTCTGAAGAACAAGACTAGTAATTGATTCACCACTGCCATCATACACATCCACTAAACTTCGGAATGATCAATAATACTTCTAACAGTTCATTACAACACCACCAAATAAATTAATTTCAATAGTTAAAGCCAATAATCCATCGTTTTTACCAGCTGACACAGTCAGCCATCAAAACATTTCACCTGTAGGTGTCACATCCTGACTTCCAACATTCAGATCTACTATTTAATTATTTGCTCAATTCTGGCATCTACCTTACATTTTTCAAATCTGCATTGGTTCTACCGCTCCTTAAATAAAAAAACTGCTAACTGTTTATCACTCATGACCTATCATCCAGTATCTCAACCCCATTTCCTCTAAGATGCTGGAACAATTGTTTTGCAACCGCCTCACACTCTACCTCTCCTCAAATAACCTACACATCTCCATACAAACTGATCTCGGTACCCTCCTCTCCACTGAAATAGCACTCTCACATGAATCAAACTTCATCAGTAGCACACCTCACAACCACCTCTCCTCAGTCCTCATAATTTGCGACTTATCCATTGCCATTCAAACTGTTGATCATTCTGATCTTTTCTCCTCTCTAGACACATTAGGCATCACTGGTAAGTCACTTCACCTGGGACTTAAAGGCTTCATTACTAACCCCACTCTCAGTAGGCATCCCTCCAGCATCTATCCTTGGCCTGCTTGCCTTCTCACTTTATACCATGTCACTCTGTGTTAACATCTCCCAGGGGATTGGGGACACCACCGGCATGATGGTAGCGGTCTCCCCCGGCATTGGCAGTCCTGTGGTGGGACCACCAATGTTGTAATGAGCTCCATAATCTCTTATGTAAATAGACAATGTACTTCTCAGAAAGGCATATTTAAAAAATTGAAGCAGTGGATTTCATTTGATGAAATGTAATTTTCTGTGGTCATTTCAGTTTTGTGACTCAACTTGTAAATATCTACCATCTTGCATTTTAATATCATAAACTTGTATGCTGTATATTAATTATCTAAATGTACGTGAGAGTCACTAGTATAACTAATAGAAAAAATGCAATCTAATATATTGGAGGAGAGGGGAATAGTTAATCAGCAGCCAACAAAATAAGATCATATGAAGTTAAAGGGCTTCTTGTAATAATATTTTCTTCTCCGATTGGTTAGGAAGATGATTTCATTGGTAGAGTTAGAAGCCAATCACATTTTGTACTTTATTACAGGCTGTTCCATAAGCTCTTAATATCATTGGCGTTTTCTCACTAGAATTGACAACCAATCAATTTGTACTTTTTTTTTAAATTATGGAAGAGCATACTTTATGAGGCTGTGTGCTTGGTACTATAGATATTTTTTACACTTTTTGGATAATAAGCGTTTATAAAGCTGGTGATGGAATTGCATCTTTTGAGATTCTTTAATATTAGCTCCTCACAGGCTTTTGAATTTTTCCATTTTATTAAGCCGAAACAAATCAAATACAAAAAGGAGTTTGGAAACAAATACCATACTGATTTAATCTGGAATCTCTAGGAAAATATAATGTCAGTTTTCATGGCCACTAAGTTTGTAAATAGGAATCTCAAGAGATTCATGACTATACTTGTTCCTGTAGCTCCATAATCATGCCCTCTGTGTGAAATCTCCCCCAGACCAGTTTATATTGTCAAGTGTGTGTGGGGCGGGGTGTCAAATACATGCGTGCTTTAAGATATCCAATACCTCTTGTACCTAACAATGGATGTCCGGAGAACTAATGTAATGCTGATGGTGTACACTTACCAGGCGTGCAATCAAGACAGTGAGGCATATAAAATCATAATGGAGGTGACATGCAGCATAATTAGCTGAGTATCATAGATTATGTGCATACCATTACCAAAAGATATTTTATTAAGCATTGCCTCCCGTTGTGGCATCAGAAGAGGGCACCAGACGAACTTAAGAAGTCGATCAGCTTTTGGAATCTTTTTAGGAAACTTTCAAAGAATGAAGATGTAAATTTAAACACGCAGAAAATAAATAGAGCATAAAAGCCATAGAACTGTTTTTTCATAACAAGGCAAATCTAAAGTGAGCAATAAGTAAATACATTTTCAGATCAAGCCTTCAACTTGTTAAGTCCCACTGTGGCAGATTGGCTGTTGCAGCAGAGCACTGAGTATTACAGATCTTACTCACTAAGACATGTACCCTACCCAACGCTAAGGGGATGTATGTTTTAACAATCATAAACCTTCCCCATGCTGCAAGAGCACAATGAGCAACTATTAAATTTGATCAATGTTAAACTCAAGTGCTTGTCTCATGCATCTCTGAGGCTTCTTCATGAAGCGGGACACACCACAAGGAAGCACCGAAGCAATAAGCAGAGCTTAAAGCTGGTCCAACCCAAATGTTCATCTGTGATTAACTGATCTTCGAGCAGGCCTCCATGGGTTCAAAGCCCTTGGAAGCTTATTCCAAAGATTAGCCTCCTGGTTATGGTCCACGCTCCAGCAGAAGCATCATTCCTTATATGGACTATTAGTCAGACATCAAAGCTGGATCATAAATATCTTATAGAAATTTCTCATAAATAAGGTTTTTTGGAATGTTGGTTTTTATCCCAGATCGCCTGGGTGACCCGGCGCAGCATCTTAAATTCCACTCTCTGTTTCTGTGACAGGAAGTATAATGGTTTCAGAGGCGTGTAGCTCTGGTCTCACTTTTAAATTATTTATTGGTTCTTCATTTTCAAGTGTTCATACAACTTTTTTTATATGCATGACAAAGAGCAGCCTCTGATGGATCTCCATAAATAGCAACTTTTTATGTTTGAAGTAATTCTTTTACAGACACAGGAGGTTGTCTCTGTATTTCGAAACCTGCTGACGTAATCTGGGATGACACTGACAGCACCACTGTTTTTGTGTGTGTCTTGTGATTACCATAGCTTATTATAGTCTTTCTTCCATCTTTGGCCCATGGTTGCCCCACCAGCAATGATGGCATCTTGGAAATGCAGGCGAGTGCCTATGGATGCATATTTATTGGGCAGCCCTTTAGGCTTCCCTGCCACATTTGTTTCTCATCATAAACTCCAAAGTATTGCTTTGGCTTTGTGGATATTTTTACAGTTGTTCTGTAAGTCTTGAAATTGTCGTACCATAAGGTTTCTGCTGATGCTGGATATTGGCATCAATGTCTCTTTAGCGATAAAATGTATCTGTGCCACTTCAGAAGTCATAATGCCCTCAAAACTTCAAAGAAGCCTTCGTTATACTTTACCTGACTCTTCCTACTAAATCCCCCTTCCATTCTAGAGATCTTAAGTACATTTGATCACACGATTGCTCAATGGTTGTTAATCTTACTCTCTTTTGAATGGACTCTGTATGCTGCCCTTCGTAGGCTTTCCAAAAGGGGAGGTGTATTTATTTATATGAAGGTACCTGTCTGTGGGATAGACATACTCATGACATAAGTATTGTGACTTGGATCAGACTGAATCTGTGTAATTGTGATTAGTGGTAAGTAATTGGGGTGTCATATTTTCTTCATTAGCGTGTTCCTTGGCTAGTCTTAGTTCCGTTGCCACTGGTTCACCTTCTTAGATTTTAATGTCCTCCATTCTATCTAGGAGGATTTGGTTCTCTTTAGGATGTCCTAATTGTCCCTAATGCCACACAATCTCTATTGGCCCCTGTGAATTATTTCCTGAAAGGCTTCTTAGTACTGCCCTGAGAGGTGATCTCCAGCACTCTTGCAATTAAATAAAGGTTAAAGCAATACTGGTTGATTTGTTTGCATTTGCAGACATGTTTATTTGAGTATCGATTTGGATATTCTGTAGATGCGGAAATAAATGGAATTTCTAATGCAATTGTTTCTGTTTTCCAGACTGCTGCCTGTCCAGACTGCTGCACATCAGAAATGTTTTAAAAATTTACAGAAGGGACTAGTATTTGAGGAGAAAGCGACCTAGAATTGAGGGTAGAGTTTACACAGTAGGAGTCCTCCATTTTCAAGAGGGGGATTCTCACTTGAGTTAAAAACCTGTCAGATGAATCACTTCCTCCTCGATATGGTTCCCGAATATTGTGTAATAAATTTGGCCTGAAAGATTATTGTGACCTAATCATCGTTTACAAACAATATTGCCACAGTTGAGTTTTAATAAAACATCTGTTCTCACTGAGAGGATATTTTTGCAAACTATGGCCCTCATCATGCCCCTGGTGGACCGAAGACTGTCAGGACCGCTGTGGCAGTGTCACCGCCGATGGGCTGGCAGTGAATACCGCCAAATTAGGAGTGTGGCGGTTTGGCCAAAGCCAAACCGCCTAGCCTCCACCTGTCAGGCCAAATTATCACATTCCGCCAGGCTGGAGGAGAGCACCTCCAGCACGGCAAATGGTGTGATACCGCTAGTGGTATCAGGAGGCGGGAGACCACCAACATTTTCTGGCGGTCTTACAACCTTGTGACAGGAATAAACATGCCTGTCGCCAGAATACACTTGCACACATGTCCACATACCCGCACACATGCGCTCACACACTTCTACACACAAACACACCCCCACTCACCCACGCACATGCGACATACACACCCATTCACACTGACAAACACAAACACTCCACACACGCACGCATTCACTCACCCATGCGCATACATACATTCACACACCCCCTGCACTGCATACACCCGCTCTCCCGATCCACTCACACACTCACTCCCCCGTCCACACACAATCACTCACACACGCAGACACGCACCCACAAACACTTCCCCCGCATTCACAACATTCACACACACATGCACACCCGCCTCCCCTGTCGGACAATCCACTTACCTCGTTTGTCGATGAGGTCGTCTGGGAGGGGACGGGTCCTGGCGCTTCCACCGCCGGCAGCTCCTTACCATCTGGACACCGCCACACCGTATTACAGGTTGTAATACGGTGTGCGGCCTCTTTTTGGCGTGGCAGCATCGGTGGCGGTAGAGCCTCGGCACCGCCGACCGCCAGCACAACTGATCTCGGAATTCAACCCGATTTCGGGCGGAAGTCAGAGATCAGTCGTGAAGGGGCAGTCTTAGGACCACCAGCACTAGCGGTACTTCGGCACCCGTGGCTTCATAATGAGGGCCATAATTTAAGCTACAATATTTATATAATTCGATATTTTCATCAACAATATTTAGGATACAATATTTATATCATTCAATATTTTTGTCAGTGTCAACTAGGACACAATGATTATGTAATTTTATATTTTTGTGAATGATATTCCATTATGGAACCTCCACCACACTAATATTTTCTTGAAGAAAATTCTGCTAGTGGCATCTCCTCAGAATTTACTATTTTATTCAGAAATTGGGACTGTTTGTTTAATTTCCACCAAATTATATGCATATTATGTATGTAACACAAGTAATGTCTGTGTTAAAGTTCATTTCATTTGATGACTATATATATTTTTTATTGTTTACAGTATCTGACAGCTTCTTTAAGTTGCTTTTTAAGTGCTTAGAAACAATCCCAGTAGTGTACTTAATGACAGTTTACAGCGGTTAAAACTCATTAGCACATTGGCTGTAAAATAGAACTGCACATTGCTTCATCATCAATTCCAAATAGCAGGGGAGTGCTTTATTTTTGTGACAGCATTTCGTGAATTTTAAACATACCTTTGTTGAACTGATGATTGCAGTAAACACTAAAGATATCTTTCAGTGTCTCTTCTAGATGTTAGCATCCGGTTTAGTTGTAAGGAAGGTGATTTTTTACTAGTTGTATGCAGTCTTGTAGCGCACACGGTGCACATTACAGAAATTGTGTACTAGCTAAAGAAAAATATGGCCAGATTTATATTTTGCTTGTGTGACAGAAATTGACAAAGCAAAGTTTTCTCAATATCAAACATGACACAAACAGAGTTGTTTGCTGTGCCTAAATACTAAAATATGAACAGAACATACGTGGAACACATCTAGGAAACATGGATCAGTTGCTGCTTCTCCCTGTTTCTGAGCTGTGCTGTCTGCAACTCATTCACTAAGAGAATTTCTTTGGGAAGTTCAGGTGCTTAGACTGTGCAGTATCTTAAAAACATGCTCATTGCTTGGCTTTGCACCAAAGCAGAAATTTAAGATAGGGGCACAGATGTATAATTGCTGTACATATCATACGTATGGGCATAGCCAACCAATGTCTAGCTCCAACAACAAGTTCCTGAGGGCAGTACCAAATGGCCATCCTCATCAAATTCCCTGGAAGGCCATGATATGTCCAGCCCAGAGATACCTCCAAACGCCCATGCACAGGCTTGGGAGTTCATGCTTCTGTTTTACAGGGCCTTGTACTATTAACACACCTAATAAAACTAGTAAAAGGATTTCTAATGCATTGCCAGCACCTACCTTCACTTTTAAACTTACATCTAAATGATCCAATTGTAAGTTATGAAGAACGTGTGCCAAAGGGCTTTGATGGTCTCATTTTACATATAAGGATCTTTTAGTTAAGAAATAAGAGGAATAAAATAAAAACTGCAGAATAGCACTATTTCCCTAATCCTACACGTGTGGAAACTCTGCAAAAAAGAGACTCTGCACACATATGGTTAAGGAAAACAGCCAGAATACATTCAACAACTCGTAGGTAACTTTCACATTAGGTAACCAGCCCTAGACCTGGGATTTCTGACTTTCCTTGTAAATTGAGCCATTTGGTTCATTAATGGAGCGATTCATTTTGAATCTCTATAGGGTATTTATAAAGTGATACCTTTATATTATCCTACAACCTCGCTGACCATATCTAAATTCTTGCCCTGTAATTCTGACGATCCTTCATTTAGTCCACCCACTCTGTGATTTAGAACTTGCTTTATAGTTTGACAAACGGAATTTACACCATCAAAATGGTAGTGGGTAACACCTCTGCTATCCCGAGGGACCTCTGTCTACCACATTTAGAGTTGTCAGCCAGCCTTGCAGATAGTTCTCTACATTGATAGAAGCCAATGTCCTGGCGGTTCCTATCAATGTAGAAGTTTGATGGACAGTTCTGTCAGTCATGATGGCTGGCTGTCAAAGTTTTCACAATTTTATTTTGTTTTACAAAAAACAACTATAGTGTGTTTTTGAAAAGCAAAAAGCTGATGGCCACCACACTCCCCTGGGCATTTTCTCCCAGGATGTGGGCATCACAGATGTTTTTTTTTCTGTCCCTTACTGCCAGGTTTTTCCTGGCAGTGACAGACAGAAAAAAAAACACTTCACTTAGTCCACCTAAAAATAGAATAGATTGTGTAAAGGCCTCCCTCTTAGGGCCCTTCCTCTGAGGGTTATCTGAGGAAACATTCTGTTGACTGAACCAAAGAGGGCCCTGTTGACGGAAAACTTGCAGTTACTTTCTGCCTGAAAGTGAATGACGCAGGTGGGCAGAGGATTTGGTGGACAGAATACTCCATTACATTTGCGCAAGAGCATGCTGTCTGAAAATTCTGAGTGTCTATTTTGAATTTAGTATTTTTTCATGTCTCATCGTCAGTTTAATGTTGTGCACCATCTCAGCAGGCCAGCAACTGCCAACATCTGAACATATCTTAAATATAGTTTGTTTTTAGGGTCAAGCGCACAAGTGCACCGTCCCTGTCGTAATATCTCTTTGGGCTTTTAACCATGCCTATGTCACGCCTGTCGCTTTCATTGGTTCGAGGGCTTGCCTTTTAAAATCCGCTTGATTTCAATAGTGAAAGGCATGCATACGTCATGCCTTTTCCGGTGTTTAGCCCTTCTGGAGCGCACCAGCCAACTACTGAAAACATACGAAGCTCCATGTTTTCAGCATGGTTTCCGGACTACTTTATGTTTTTATTTTTCATGCAGTGCGATCGTCCTGGGTTTTACATAGGGTGATCGTGCTCGTTTTTTGGGTTTTCAATTTCAGCGCTGCATTTTACATAGCGCAATGGCGCTTGTTTTTTTCTTTCAATTTGTGTGGCAAGAAACATCCGGTTAGGACTTTACACCGCTAATAGCTCTAACTCGAGCAAATGTGAGACCCATTGCATTACAAATGCTTGTTAAAAATTGCTTCTGATGACCTCAAATTACTGCTGATAATGTCGGAGAGGGTTACCTCAGTAAGCCATGTTTCTTGCTCATATCTAGCATCACCCAGGACCTTAGATTAAAGGCAAGATTGCTAGAAGAGATCTTATCCATCAGCTGTGTGCAAAATACGTATTATACACATTCTACAAAACTTGACGTCGAACACAGCACCACACAATAGTTCACAGGAAAAGTTACACAAAACCCACAACAGTAAAACACAGTATCGCAATACATACAAATCCAAAGCACACCAGTCACAAAGTGATATAGCACAATAAAGCAAAGGGGTAACACAATGAAACACAACATAATGTAACATCGTGTAATTCTATAATACACAGCCCTTAACAAATTCAAACAAAGGTGTACCACAGCACAACAGCCCAACAACTTGACCAAATTCAATTAGAAATTGCAACACATCATACCCTAGGACACACAGAAGGGTTATGTTGTGACATAGCCAACGTAGTGTAATGCTACAATACACAACCCATAGCAAAGTCAAACAATGATATGCAACAGCACAACAGCTTAACTGTGTAGTTCAGTGCACACAATAGTGTTATGCTGAGACATGGCTGCAGTGATGCCGATGTATAGCTGCAGTGATGCTGAGGCATGGCTGCAGCGATGCTGTGGTATGGCTGCAGTGCTGCTAAAGCATGGCTGCAGTGATGCAGGGACATGGTTGCAATGATGCTGTGGTGTGGCTGTAGTGATGCTGTGGTGTGGCGGTAGTGATGCTGAGGCATGGGTGCAGTGATACTGAAACATAGTTGAAGTGATTCTGTGGTATGGCTGCAGTGATGCTGAAACATGGCTTCAGTGGTGCTGGGGCATAGCTGCAGTGATTCTGAGACAGCTGCAGTGATGCTGAGGCATGGCTGCAGCGAAGCTGTGCTATGGCTGCAGTGATGCTGAGGCATGGCTGTATTGATGCTGAGGCATGACTGCAGCGATGCTGTGGTATCGCTGCAGCCGATGCTGAGGCATGGCTGCAGCGATGCTGTGCTATGGCTGCAGCCGATGCTGTGCTGTGGCTGTAGGGATGCTGAGGCATGGCTTCAGTGATGCTGTGGTATGGCTGCAGGGATGCTGAGGCATGGCTGCAGTGATGCTGGGGCATGGCTGCATCGATGCTGTGGTATGGCTGCAGGGATGCTGAGGCATGGCTTCAGTGATGCTGGGGCATGGCTGCATCGATGCTGTGGTATGGCTGTAGGGATGCTGAGGCATGGCTTCAGTGATGCTGGGGCATGGCTGCATCGATGTTGTGGTATGGCTGCATCGATGCTGTGGTATGGCTGCAGGGATGCTGAGGCATGGCTTCAGTGATGCTGGGGCATGGCTGCATCGATGCTGTGGTATGGCTGCAGGGATGCTGAGGCATGGCTTCAGTGATGCTGGGGCATGGCCTCATCGATGCTGTGGTATGGCTGCAGGGATGCTGAGGCATGGCTTCAGTGATGCTGGGGCATGGCTGTAGTGATTCTGAGACAGCTGCAGTGATGCCGTTACATGGCTGCAGTCATGTTGAGACGAGGTACGTTTCTCTGATCTGGAAGCTTCGTGCTGGATTCGATGTGTCTGAGAATCATTACTGTTAGAAATCGAAAAGAACGCAGGATAAATATACTGCAGTGTGGAGCAGCTCCGAGGCATTCGTCTACCGCAGATCCTTGAAAGCAATTTAGATTCCTTCACAAGTATGAAATTGTTTCTGATTTCCAGTGAAAACTCGTCATGCTCTCGCGGCGTGGCATGCCATGGGACTGTGGGCTATCCACGTGTTATGAAGGCATAGCTTGTAAACCTACAATACTTTCCCACAAAGCTAATTTCAAGTTCTGTAATTTAGTGTGAAAAATTGCTGCTCTCGCGAAGCAACAAAATGAGCAGTGCATGTCTCTCAGAGCAGCTTCCTGCAGCTTAGCGAGAGGGACGTTTGGACGCACGAAAAGCTATAACACAGCTCTTTAAATACATTCTGCGCGTTCGTGTTCTTAAACCCCTTGGAGATTTTCTATAATCTTTGCGAATATAAACAAGCGTTGTTTAAGGCACAAATCTATCTAAGCATAAATCTATGTGAAAGGTAAACAACATGGCTCAAGTCGTGCAATATCATACAATAATATATTTATGTTCATTGCATATAGAATGCTGAGGTTGTCTCTGCCAATCAGAAGGCTCCGGAGGCAGGCATTAATTACTGCTGTAGGACTTCATTCAAATACCTTTTAGAGCCATAAGCTCTCTGTAGAATGACAAAAAAAGTATTACAGGGCCTATTCGCATCCTAGACTAAGACGGCAACAACACTGTGTAACATACCCATAAAATGTGTTTATCAAAGTGCATTCAGGCAAAAATCATGCTATTCCATAAAACGAACTGTGAGGGCCCTTGTTGCAGTGCCGACCTACAACACAGACCCAGGCATATAAGGTATTCGGTTTGATGGCCATTATTGCCAACTTTTGGCTGGCCAATATTCCACGTTATTATGCACCTTTGGTTTGATTTATAATTGCTGGGTGGGCAATTATCATCTGTTAACCCACTCAGCAGAGAGAAATAACAATTTGGGGGTCATTATGACTTTGGCAGACAGAAAAGGCCGTGCGCTGAAGTCCACACATCAGGTTTTTATGAAGCGTGGACAGAAGTGACACCTTTTCTCCCCATCTGATCACCTTCAGCCCCACAAAATCTCAGGTTTGTGAGCACCTTCGGCCTCCTGAGGAAGGAAGGACCTATAGATGAGCAAAGAAGGTTGTTGGTGTTCATTCTCTGCTCCCAAAAGCTTGCTGGCTTGTAGGAGGCATGGAGACTCACTCTTTTAGTGTGTCACAACGGTCCTTAACTTTTCAAGCTGTTCATCCTGTTTAAGTGTTCCCTGACAAACCATGATAATTATATGTGTTACTCCGTGGAAGATCCTGGCATCTCTGCGTTTTTGGCTACACATTTGTGCAGTGAGCATGGACCATTCTGTCTTATGAGTGCACCCACTCTTCAGTTGAGGGGTGATGGGACAGGGCTAGCCAGAGGAATAGGCGTCTTTCTTCATTACTTGAGTCGAGGTTTATGGAGAGGGACGGTCAGTTTCCTCTTCTACAGCACTCCACTGCCTTTGGGTAGGTGTGCTCTAAAAATGTGCCACATAGATTCATAAATACCCATTCCTTGTTTGGTAGTTTTGTTGCTTCTAATTGTACCAGAGAGGCATCAAGGTTGATCATCCAGACCTGGAAATAACCACCACCCGGGGAATCACTCACGAACTGCGGAACCGATCATTCTTTCAGCACACGTCACATACATAAAGGCCAAGCCCTTGAGTTGGGTGCAGTTCCCTGAGTGCTGGGGGTCTTCCTGAGCTGCAGAGCATCGCTTGAACCCCCAGAAAATGCAGTTTAATGAATGTGTTCATTTGTGAAGGTCTATTAAAACTTAATCAACCCCTCCAGGATCCTAATGTTATAACCCCTTCCATTACCACCCCCTCTCCCCCCCTTCAATGTTGGAGTGGTTAGCCCCACTTCCTTTGTATGCATACCCCCGAAGTTAGGGATGTTCTTCAGAGAAACTGGATGTTGGGTCATGCATCTATGATCATTCTTAATAAATTATTTTTTACAAGAAGTGCAAAGGCGGGAAATTAAAATTTCAGCAATCCTTGGGGTGTTTTTTATTGTGTGAATGGAGCAAATTGGTCAACGCATGGTCTACAATTCAGCCTAGCCAGTCTGCCTTCACACCCCCTGCTTTCTGGCAGCAAATGCGAACCTTAGGACAGGAGAACAGACTTCTGCACAAAGGCTGAGTGCACGTGGCTGAGGCCGCTTGTTCCGCCAAAGGCTGAGCGGTCCTCTGCTTTCATGATTCAATAACGCTCTGTCTTACCACAGCAAATTTTGCCATTAAAATAGATTAGGAGGAAACCGGACTTCATAAAATGTTCTCTCCTTCTGAACATTTGCAATGTACCTAGCTGCCGTGATGGAATTTAACTGCAACAGCGATTTTATTTCATATAACCCCTTTCACACTATACCGGTAAAATGAATAAGATGAGAAAGAAATTAATACTCTCTTCACAGTAAGAAGCGTAGTGCAGCTTTCAGGGCACTGCCCTTGGGGTGAGATGTAACATGAATTCAGTTGCAACGCCTTGCAGGTTATCCTTGCCTTGTGATCTTGGGCAAGTCTCTTAATCATAAATCTCAACACTGGAACGTTTGATAGTAAAACGTTAGCTATGTTGGAGTTTCAATCAGTCCCAGGCATACCGGGTGAACAGTTGTACTGGAAACATTCACACTTTAAGGTGAGTATTGGGGTTTGAAATCCCGTATCCCAGCCAAGAATTTTGCACAAGTGTTTCCAAAAGGCACATTTGGGGTTATGTTCCTATGTTACTTACAAAAAACAGTTCTACATTTATCCTTTCTCAATGTAAACATTTCTTCTATTATCCGAAAGTATTCTCCCAGATCGGTGCCTTTCAGGTGTTATGCCCCATTTGTAGCACTGGGAAACAGGTGTTACATTTTTATACAGTGGAATAACAGTGTCCTTCTGATATATTCCCCTGATAAAAATAATGACCGTCATAAGTGGAGTGCCAGGAGAGGTAATGCCTGTGACTTTTTCAGTACCGATCAGTATCTGTCCGATACCTCATCTCACAAGTGGAAGCGTCACCCTCTCCTCATCATAATTCAATGATCCCTCCAGTAACAGACTCCACTGATAAAGTAACAGGCGAAAGGGAGGAGAGAATATATATCACACAAACCGCCTCGTTTTGAAAAGAAACTAGAAAATAGCTTATGTCCTTATAATTCCTATAAAAAGTACAGGTGATGGAAGAATGTGCCTAGATAGAGTTAAATAAAGCCTTGTACCTCTTTATAGTGACCCACCTCGCAAAGACAAAGAACCCCTTCAGGAATATATCAAAACCTGGAGCATTCCACCCAAGAACAAAGAGCCCACTTTAAGTTACAAGCTTTTGCAAGCCAATATATCCGAGTTTAATGTGCTTCAACATGCAACTTAAGCACTCTAAAGCCAGGCAGGAAAGACTTACTGATCACTCCCTTTCTCTGATACAGTCCCGATTTTGTTTCCATTTCAAATAAAGGCCCTATGGCAAGGGACCGTTTATTGTTGTCCTTCTTTAGTATCTATGACATAGAAAACCAAGCATATGCAATGCATCGGGTATCGCATTTGCTCGAGTTAGAGCTATTAGCGTTGTAAACTCCTAACCGGACTTTTCTTGCCACACCAATTAAAAGAAAAAAATGCAGCACCATCACGCTATGTAAAATGCAGCGCAATCGCGCTGAAATCGAAAACTGAAAAAACGAGCGCGATTGTGCTATGTAAACCCCAGCGTGGTTGCGCTGCGTGGAAAATAAAAGATAAAGTAGTCTGGAAACCATGTTGAAAACATCAAGCCTCCCATGTTTTCAGTAGTTTACCGGTGCTGTGTAGGTGAGCTAAACACCTGAAAAGGCATGATGTATGAATGCATTTCACAAATGAAAGCAAGTGGATTTTAAAAGGCAAGCCCACGAACCAATGAGAGTGACTGACGTGACATGAGCGTAGTTAAAAGCCCAAGGAGAGGTTACAGCAGTGGACGGAGTGCTTTGCGCTCGCCCCTAAAAAGAAATACTATAATGATGGCTCCCTTCCCACAGACCTTTTTATGACAAAGAAATAAAAAGAGGATGGTATTGAAGGCACAAGAGTCATCTTTGGGCAGGGGGCAGCAGGAGTGGAC
The DNA here is from genome assembly GCF_031143425.1 of Pleurodeles waltl. Taxonomy (NCBI): domain Eukaryota; kingdom Metazoa; phylum Chordata; class Amphibia; order Caudata; family Salamandridae; genus Pleurodeles; species Pleurodeles waltl. Next base: position 907,367,959 of record NC_090443.1, read on the forward strand.
AGAGAAGATTATAGTTGCTAAGCAGTCCCTCATGCAGTTCAGTACAAGCACTAAGCTAAGACATGATTGGCAGAGTCTCAAGGTAATGGCTGAAAGATCAATCAGAGAAAGCCAGTGCTTGAAACGGGTGGACTGAAAGCTGAGGGTATGTGTATGGTAAGAGGTCTATGTGACAGCTGACTTTCAAAACACAGATGTAAACAATTATTTCTCATGAGCCCAAAGCCACCACAATTTCCTCAGCTCTCAAATATGTGCTAGGTGACTCCACTAGAAATCCATAAAGCAGCTGGATTTTCTGGCTGAGGAAGTATTGTGGCACACAGGGATGAGCAACAGGTGCTTGATGAAGTAATCATACATGTGGGATGAGACTGCCCCTTCCTAATGTATGTCTTCTTTCTTGTGTGACTACTTTCCACGGGACGCACTTACTTAGAGTTCCATGTAAAGTGACTGTGAACAGTGGTGTATACCTGGTGAATAGCAGGCACTGCTCCACTCTAGAGGTATCCTGCTATCTCCACCCTCCAGGTGCTTCACCACCCCAATGTCTCCCTCAAAATTCCTCATGCATATCATCAATGGTGAACCAGCAGATCTCTGGAGTGCCTTCAGATGGCACACAAGTGATATCATGCTGACAAATCTGCACACCCTCGAGAGCATCACCCTCTGCTTTCACTGTGTTGGACTGCCTAGGAGAACCTTGAGGTGGTGGATATGGGTGAACAGGAGAACAGTCCTGGCAAGAACTGGTCAAGGTCTGATTTAATTCCATTAATTCACTGTGCTTGAAAAAATATCATCTGAATTTCTACACCAAGGTGATACCAGCGGGTAATTCCTGAAAATATATTAATGGTTTAAAATCTGTATTAATTACTGGTGCTATCATTTATTTTAGGAGGGCCGTCAAAGCAAATGCTTAGGAGTGCAGAAAACATTTTCTTTCTAGTGAACCCTGCCAATATTTACATCAGTGATTTTTTTTGCCATGGAGTGCAGCCCCTGTGGTGAATGGGAGCCCTCAGTCCCCCAGCAGCCCCCCGTTCATCCCAGAAACCAATAAATATATGTGAGATGTGAGAGGGGCCCCTCCTCATATTCTGTAGGGGGTCCCATCATTTTGTGTAATGCCACTGCAGCCAGCATGAACACTTGGGGTGATTAGAACTCTTTTGAGAGATAATTTTCAATGCAAGGAACTGCAGGCATCATGAACTCCGGGTGTGTGCAATTGACTGAGCGGCTAGTGACTGCGGGCATCATTAAGGCTAGGGAGCGCTTGCATTATCTCAGTGGGGAGTATGGTCAATAATATTTCTCAGAATGAATTTTCCTATCTAATGACTGTCCATTTTGCCAGTGTCCTGATAGAGAAACACCATCTTTTATTGCTATGGATGTGGGTGGTGCTAGTATCAGTGATGGGGAGTATGTGTTATACATTTCATATTTCTGAACATCATCCATAATCACAGATACTGCCTGGAACACCTATGCAGTTAGTTCAGCATTACTATTATTGTGACTCCCTCAGCCGTAGGAAACGAGGTGAGCAAAACATCGCTGAGTAGATAGATCATCTGCAGCACCCACAAAAGAGTTTATATTCGTGTCCGTTGCAATATGAAATCACCTTATTATGCAGTGTCAGGGCTGGGCGAGGAACCTAAACACCCAGAGCCAGATTGGCCATTTATTCCACTGGATGTTTCAGCAGTGGACCGGAGCCACTGGAGACCGGTGTTTGAAGGTCGACTGCTGCTGCCTGTATCTCCATCTATCCCATGTTTATAGATGGGAAAGTAAGAGACAGGAAACAGAAAGACAGGATGCAAGGAGGTCATTGTTTGAATATTTCAATGGATCTGGTTTGAAGATTTTTGCCAGGGTTGGTTTTAGTTCCCAGACAGACCCTCTAAACACCCATCTCAGTTGTTTTACATCAGCTCCACATTGCACTGGGGAAGGTGACTGTCCCTAAGGGGGTTATTACAACTTTGGAGGAGGTGTTAATCCGTCCCAAAAGTGACGGTAAAGTGACTGATATACCACCAGCCGTATTACGAGTTCCATAGGATATAATGGACTCGTAATACGGCTGGTGGTATATCCGTCACTTTACCGTCACTTTTGGGACGGATTAACACCTCCTCCAAAGTTGTAATAACCCCCTAAGTGTGTGTTGGGGAAGAGAGTAAGAGGAAATTTTGATGAGTTTTGACAAAAAGTGATATAGTAATCATGCCATGGAGCCTAAAGTAAACTAGGGAATTACCCCATTCCCTGATTTCTAGTAAAATGCAAACACTGATTGGGGTGCATTGGGCCTCTCAGGGCCCTGGTGCCGCTGCTCCTGCTGCACTACTGATAGCTACGCCCCTGGCTAGATGGTGCTTTATACTGCTACTGTATATTTTCATCAAATATAGTGGCTAAAATACTTCAAGATTCAGGGCCATAGACTCCGAAGCAATATTTCTGCATAGCAGAGTAACAATGTTGTCTCTCTCCCCTCTAGACTAGAAAAAGCCACAATCAGCCGAAGAAAATGGACATTGAGATTTGGCATGCTCTGTCTGTTGAGGCATGTTTCGCTCTAAAACAGAGATTCTCTTGTTTCCTGTCTACTCTCCATCTGATAGTGCTAAATCATCTTCCATATCCTTTCTTAACTTGCCATCTTACCTTTTTTTTGATTACCCTCTTTTGTCCCCACAACACATTTTCTCTACCACTTTTGTCAGTTCCAGCTACAACAGTTTCAACAAACTTTGTTCATTTCTCACCTTCAGAGTTACTGATGTCCTGATCTCTACTCTCATCCTCTGTCCTGTTTACTACAGCTCCGCCTTATACGTTGGCCTTTCTGTTTAATCTCTTGCTGCTCTTCCTAGATCTATAACTCTTCCTTCTGCTTCCCAAAGTCTCTAGCATCTCCTCCCCCCATTACTGTCCTGCGTTAGTATGCATTTCACTCTTGCTTCCTATTTCACATGTTTAATGTTCAAATGTTTCAGTGGTTTGGCTTCTCCCAATCAATGCTCTGCTTTTAATTTATATGTCTCCACTTTTTTTTCTGTTCTTCTTGCTACAAGCATCTCTCCAGCTCTTCATTGTTTGTGGCCAGAATAAAAGACCATCACCTTGAGTTTAGTTCTGCTGCTTATCTGTGCCTTACTATGTTTTGCTTTATTGTAGAGTCTTTTTTTTTTCTTTAGCACTTTTACAAAAGTTGCTATATAAATTAATTCAAATATAAACATTTAAATCGTGTACATTCTCTCCGCCTCTCCATGACACAGCACAACCATCTAATTTCTCTCAAGACAACCCATGAGCCAACACACCCTTAGGACACCCCAGCAGCACCTTAGCCCCCCTGCAGTAAGCTAACTTTCAACATTCCAGTCATAACCACCCACATCAAACACACTGATCACACACCACAACTCAGGGTCTACATAAGACACTCTTCAGTTGTGCATGCAAAGGCTTACCTAAGCTCATTACTTTCAATAATGTTAGGGATGTCTTTATTTCAGAAACCTTGCTCGCCCTGGCCGTTTCTAATATTATCCATACGCAGACCCTTCAAGACTGCAAAATCCATCACATCGGATGGCTGATTGGAGCAGGAGTTCTAATCGGTCACGAGAAGGGCGGAGGAACTATTCCTCTCACATTCATGTCTTTTCAGGATACTGAGGGAATCTCTTTACCCAATCAGTCATTCATGCGTGAATGCAGAAAGTTCATTTCTATTCTGACAAAGAACTATTAAACAGGTCCAATAAAACACGAGTACAGTAAAACGACAAGTAAAAATCATCAGCAGAGGGCATTTAGCAATTTAAAATACAAGGAAACAAATAGAGCAGTAACACATACTGAAAAAACATAACCAGCGCCTTCCTTATTTTGACTGCTTGCGTTATAAAAGTTCTTGATATGTGACTAATCAGGGAAGAGGACCACAGAAGGAGCTATAAAAGAGCCTTGTGGCGTGATCTAAGTTGGCTCTGATTTCGGATGGAAACAATGTACCTCTTAGAGATCTACAAATAGGATTTGAAGAAGAGAAAGTGCATCGTGTTTTGAGAAGATATATTTTCACATAATTGATGATATCCCTTTGAGGCAATGGTCTGCAAACTTTTCAATGTTGTTTCCGCACTTAAAAAAAATTAATCAGGCCCTCTCCAGTGGCAGGCATATTTTCTCACAGCCTTCCTACGTAATCAGCTGTTTCAAACATACTAAACGATTTAAACTTTACAATTATGTTTAGCTACCCTTTAAAAATGCAATGAAATACATGACTGCTATGGTGCTGTGTTCAGCTCAATCTTCTTGAAAGTCATATAGGTATGCACAGTTGTACACTATTTGAGGGTTGTTTGGACCCCCCTACTTTGACACCTACAGAACAAGTGACAAACACATTACAGATGGCCCATTGCACAGTATCCCACTTCCCCTCCGTCTTCTTTCACTAAAAACACAGCACTGTTTTCAGAATAATGTTTGTCTTCTTTCGCTTGGGCATGGTAAGTGCATCTCTTGGCCAGAGTCAAGAGAAAGAAGGAAAGAAAAATACTTTCACTCCCTACCAGAGACGTTTATTATGGGGAAGGCAACCAAAAAGGTTACAATCTACACAGCCCTCACTCCATGGTACAATGAACATTGGAGGCAGAATATATGTAGTTTTCTCTCCTGCCAGCGGTGGGGCAAAAATGAGTGTGGATTAGCACTTTTTCCCCTTGAATGAGGGTACCAGGCCATTCTTTTTGCACTAGTCTTCACGTTGTTCATAGCAGCAGTCGCCCTCCTGTGCTGCTGTGTGTAGTGTCTTAGACCTATGAGTGATTGGACCCCATGGCCCAGTGCGAACTCAATGAAGGGATTATGCAATCAGTCTGGGAGGTGTTAGGGTGTGGCCTTTAATGGTTGTGAGATATAGAGAAGTCCGTTGAATGTTGTACTCTAATGAGTGAAGACATTAAACTATGAGCTCCGTGTGTGGCATGTTCTTGTGCATTCTCTCGCGCTTGGGAGGTTGCAACAACTTGTGACGAGTAGAGGATATGTACCCCAAAGAAAAATAATTGGTCTCCTAGAGAGTTTGCAAAGAAATAGCGAAATGCTTGTGTGTGCCACATGCACCCCAAGTCGGAGCAAAGAAGTCTGCAGTGGGCGTATGTGGAGTGCAAACTCCACTACAGTCTGTACAAAGCCTAGGAGAGAAGTTGAAGGCCTAACAAGGGAGCACCGTTAGAAAAGTCTGCCAAGACTTCCTGGCCAAGCTGAAAGAATATGGTGCTGCGCCACTAAAACGAGTCATCATTCATACAAAGAACACTAAAGGCAGTGCCAACAAGGTACAATGTAATAGACAGTCACAGCCAGATATATTTCTAGAACGCAGTGACAACCAGGTACGAGAAATGGGAATATACTCACCAGTGAAGCAAACACTCACAAGTGCAGCATCGGACACAATGGTTCAGGTGCACAACAAACGCTGTCTCAACAGCACATGCTCTCAATGGCAGGAGGAAGAGGTGAGAAGTACACACCAGCTGCTTTTTTGAAACCTCTGTCGCCATTCGACACCACCCAAAAATATAATATTGGCATCAGATGGACCATATGGATTGAGACTTTTGATGATTTTATAGATGCTCTGGAATTATTGTTATTATTACTAAAATTTATAAAGCGCAAACAGCTATCCACACTGTGTTTCCTGGTGCTAGAAGATGGATAAGGTTCAAACAAAACCCACTACTGCAGAACAATCAAGTCTTCAATTGTTTTCAAAATTTCTCAAGGATAATGGAAGGTCGTTCCATAGCCTACGGCCCAGGAAGGCAAAGGATTATCCTGCCGTGCGAGTCTGTTTCACTCTGGGAACCATGAAACAGGAGAGATCAGTGGATCATAAAGGGCGAGCCGGAAGATAGGGTCTCACCATTTCGTATGTGTCCTGGGGGCCAGCTCCTGAACTAGCTCTATGCACAAAGCATAGGGCTTTGAATCAAATCCTTTTCTCCACCTTGAGTCAAGGCACCTCCCTCAAAAGAGAGGAGGCTGATCCACTTGTTTGGAGTCTGTGGAGCATCCTGGCTGCTGAGTTTTGTACTACTTGCAGCCTTCTTATGGGGGCTTTGCCTGCTCCCTAATAAAGGTCATTACCATAGTCCAGTCTTGAAGGACAGTCCTTTGAGCTGGGAAAGAAAGACTTGAGGATTTTCTGCAGTCATTTCAATGTGGCAAAACAGGTAGCAACTGTCTTCGCAACCTGAGGCTTCACGGACAGCTTATTGTTCAGCAGAAGCCCAGATTTTTCACCTTTTGGGCCAGCGTGGAAATGGTACCCAGGTTTTGAGGCCAGTGTAATGGGCCCCATAAGGACTGATTCTTTCAAAGCACCAGCACCTCAGTCTTTTAACCGTTGAGTTAGAAAGAATTCACATTCATCCGTGAAGCCACAACAGCCAGACATGAATTCAAGGCCCCAGAGTTATGATCCTGGGCAGAAGACACAGAAAAGATGATTTGTGTCACCCCCCCAGGAAAGTAAGGTCATACCAAAGCTTTTGACCTGGTCAGCAAGGCGTCTGGCATAGATGCTGAATAAAATCAGACTTAGGGCTGAACCTTGGGGAACCGCTGATGTAAGGGCATGTCGTGATCAGGAGGCAGTCCCTGAGGAGACCTGACATTTACAGTCACTCAGAAAATACATCAACCAAGATAAAGCTGTTTCTTGTACACCTAGGCTGACTAGTCTCTTCAACAGTGTGGTGTGTGACACTGTGTTGAAGGCATCACTGAGGTCAAGTAGAATGAGTGTTGCCATCTCTCCCTCATCCAGGAGCGCCCTAAGATGTTCTGTCACTCCTAAAAGTGTGGATTCAGTACAATGGTCCACTCTGAACCCTGACTGGGAGGGGTGAAGCAGATTGTGGGTCTCTAGAAATGCGGAGATTTGTCTGTTAACGTGTTTTTCTCCATGATGGAAAGCCTAGCGATAGGTGTATAATTGGACCAAATCAAAGGATCCAGATTGGGTTTCTTTAGAAGGGGCAAACCATGGTATGTTTCCAAGGCTGGAGAATGTGCCCAACCTGGAAAGATTAATTAAGAAGATCCACCAGCATCCCCAGGATGTCAGGGTCACAATAGTAGGTTGCACTGGAGAAAGAGGGTCATTGGAGGAGCCTGATATTATGGATTGTACCAATGATATAAAGTGCGGTAGATCCGGCGTGTCCTATGCATTGAGTTTCTGAGTAGCAAGGGTGTTAAAAATGTGAGTAGACAATGTGGCTGGGATGGTGGAGTACTTCGTAAGTGAGGACGTCAAGTTGATACAGAGCTGGGACAAGACATGCCTGTTCGCTTTCAATGAAAGTTGAATGTCCTCCACCTTCTTAACAAAAAAAAGTGCCACTTCTTTGCACTGACACTGGCACACTATGGGAGAGGAGGAAACAATGTTGGGGTCCAATAGTTCTAGCACTACTCTAAAAAGTGTTTAGGGATGTTTTGAGCTGTGATGATTTGGTTGGAATAAAAGTTGTTCTGCAAAGCAAGGGCAATTTTTCAGTGTGTTTTTGTATTTAAGTTTGGTGTCATCATTATATGTGAACTTTCAGGCTCTCTCTAAACCTTTGCATCTAGTTTTCTCAGCGCAACGCGACTCAGTAAACCATGGGGCAGGATGATGGGTCCTAGCAGGTCAATTAAGTTTAGTGGTCCGGACGGTGTCCAGTGAATCCTGCAGCTAGGCATCCAGTCTGGGCTGATCAAGCTTATCCACTTCAGCTAGATTAGGCATTGTGTTCCTAAGTTGGTGGTTGATGACAAAAGTGTCCAGCGTCAAACAAGCCCTGGTCTTAAGCAGTAGTCTACCCTCCATTCTCTGAGGAGCCAATCTTATCCATGTGGTAAAAGATATTGCACGATGGTGATCTGACCACAATAGTGGCATCGTGGGAGCAGTAAAGAAGATTTTTTAAAATTTGAAATGATCGGGTCAAGGAAGTGGCCTGCATTTTGGGTTGGGGTGGAGTTAATAAGTGTGAGGTTCCAGGTTCTAAGGTCCTTAATCAGTGTCTGAATAAAACTACAGCAGCTGTCCTTTATGGGTTCAAGTCTCCTGAGGGAATAAAGTTAGTGAATTTACAAATAAGGGGGGATAGTAGATTGGGCAGCATTGCGCACCAGTTCCCTGCATACCCGTGATTTACAAATAAGGGGGACTAGCAGATTGGGCAGCATTGCGCACCAGTTTCCTGCATACCTGTGAGGTCAGTATATTAAAGCATTGGATACCGTAAAGTTAGAGGTAAGTTCCATTGAAAAGGAGACTGCTTTACAGGCTGGAACAGACAGTTCCTGAATGTTACATTTGTGTGTATTTTTAAACATGAAAGCAATCCCCCTTCTGATTTGGTGCAACTATCTTTCCTCAAGATGGAGTAACCGTGGGGAAGGACCGCTATGGTCAGGTAAAAAAGCCTTGTGAAGCCAGGTTTTAGTAAGAAACATGATGTCCGGGGTATGATCCACCACAAAGTCATGGAAGTATTGCTGATGTCTGAGTAGAGAGCACACATTAAGGCTATAAAGGGGGAATTTGCTATTAAGCCCAGAGCATGGTGATGGGGTTTCGCTGCTCCCAGGCAGGACTACAAAGAATCCAGACCCAGTGGTAGAATGTGCCTGGGTAACTTGTGGCATCAGTTAGAAATTGGAAAGGGTGCACGGGAATGCACGTTTTGATGGGTCAAGCAATGCTCTACAGAGTTCAGGGCAAGTTGACCAGAGGGCTTTCAGTTGTTTGGCTGAGAAAGTCCTTATATTTGGAAGAAGTAATTTATAAAAAAAATCATCAAATATTTAAAGAATCTTGCAGGTGATGGAGTAAAAGAAGTGATAAAGAAAAGCTCACAGACTGAGGTAATGTTGCTCCATCTGCTAAAAGGAGCATTAGTAGCAAATTTCAATCCAATGCCGAATGTCGACTGAAAGGTACATTTTCAGTCAAGCAAGACAACAAGTTAGTGAGACGATAAATGTGTTTGTTGAGAGACTTGATATGCTCATCAAACATTGATCAAACCACAAGGACCTTAGATATGTTCCCCGGTAGGGAGCAGGAGGCAATGGGGCCCCTAGGTTGAGCAGGCCTCCTATAATAAAAATTAAGCACAACAAAAGTAACCTGAGAAATTGTTTGTTCCTTTGTAAGCAATTGTCTACCTCAGGCTTATATGTGGGCACACAGAAAATCGTGACGGGATGTACTCACGCACCACCAGGTGTCATACTTCATCATAGGTCTCCCCTCGCTCTTCAAAAACCCCGTTTGATGAAGAGCGGGCCTAAACTTTATAGTAAAGGAGGCACTTCTATGTAACTACTGAATCCAAGATAAGAATATGTTAAAAACCAATGTGATAAATTGAAACTATCTTTTAATTTAAATGAGATATCACTTGGTGCTAAGAAACATTGTGAAGACTAGGGGAACCAATACCCCATCCCCATTTATACCATCAACATTTTTCTGCCTCGTGCCTTACGAGAATCCATGGCATTCTTCAAGGATCCACACTGTTTTTTAACATGTTCATATCACGGGCTCAGCAGTTAGGTAGACATGTCTCCTTTACTATAAAGTGTAGGCCCGCTCTTCATCAGACAGGGTTTTTGAAGAGTGTTTGAGGACATCCCGTCACAATTTTTTGTGTGTCTATAGATAGGCTTCAGGTGGACAATTACTTACAAAAGAACAAACAAACAATTTCTTGGGTGGCTTTTTGTGTCTTTAATACTCATCAAATATTGCCCATTGAATTAAACATTGAAGAAGCCATGTGCCTCAGAGTCATTGACGGTTGTTTCCCATTTCTCATTTAGAAGACGTATGTTACAAGAGACACTCATTCTAGAAAACAAACTGATGGCTGCCAGAGCCTAGGAAGGGGCAGATCAGCAAGCCATGAGTTGGAAGTGGGGACAACAAAAGGTGAATCGGCATTGGCCATTAAGAGGAAACACAAGCCGCAAGCAGACACCCATAAGTCACCATCTTCAAGGAAAGAAAGACTGTGTTTCCTATGTGGATTTTCATTTCGACATGAACATAAATCTCCAGCTATCAGAAAAAGATACAAAGCGTTTAGAAAGGAGAATCACTTCATAATGGATTGCAAAGCACACAAAAAACAATTGTGCCATGGTGAAATGAGAAAATGAACTCCAGAAGCGTCCAGAAGCATTCTCTCCACATCCACAAAGACAAAAAGCAACCTCAAGTGTGACAGGTAGAAACTAAACAAAGTCAGTCATCATCCAATTCCTCCTGGAACAGTTCCTTGACATCACCATTGAGCAACAGTGAAGAGGGTGAATGTGCAATGATCATAGACAAAAGGGAGAGACATGTACAAGTGGACCTTGCCGCTTGCAAAGAAGACAAATGGATGACAAATGTAAGTGAGTTGGAGAAACAAAAGAACTCATATGGACATTACCAGTCAAGGATCATTCACTGTGACCTTGCAGCATAAGAAGACGTCAGTGCAGGCCCAAATTCACGTTCTTCAAGGTACTCCATCCAGTGCATGACTGCTTAACTTTACAACTGCAGCTGACCTTGGACTTAAATCTATCACTTACAACCCAAGTACACAATCTGAAATTGTGAGTCAGTTCCCATTACTGTTTCATGACCTAGGAAGGCTCAAAACAATGAAGGTGCAAATTCACATTAATGAGGGCATCCCGCCTGTTGCATAGCAACATCACAGAATAGCATTACAAGAAGCAGTCGCGAGGGAATGAGAAGCCTTGCTAAAACACAACATTATTCAGCACTCTAGTGGTCCGATACCATGGGTGTTGCCCATAATTGTAGTGCCAAAAAAGGACAGTGAAGCTGCAGTGTGCATCTGCATGGATATGCACCAAGCCAGCAAAGCAGTCGAGAGAGAAAGACATCCTGATCCTCACGTTGTGGATATGATCATGCAGCTGAATAGAGCCAAAGTGTTCTCCCGTGTTGACCTGAATAAGGGATACCATCAACTCAAACTGGAAGAGAACTGCAGGTACATTACCACTTTTCCAACTCATGTTGGTCTGTTCAGATACACAAGATTGAACTTTGGAGTGTCATCTGCTGCAGAAATATTCCAAGATGTTATACATGAAATTATTCAACCTGTTACACATGCCTTCAATTACTGTGATGGTATACTGGTATTTGGCACAACACTGAATAAGCATGATAATGCTCTCAAACAAGTGTATTGGTTACTTACAGATCTCACATTAAATGCCAAAAAGTGTGAAATTCACAAAACAAAACAAAAATCAAGTTCTTTGGACATGTATTTTCTGATGGAAGGATGACACTATGGTAGGTTCTTCTTAGGCATGGCTAGCTATTGTTTAAGGTACATTTGTGACGCTGGCACAGTGAGTACCCTATTGCAAGAACTGACAAAAGAACATGTCCAGTTCCGATGGTCTGCTGAATATAACCACATCTTCAAAAGTATAAAAAATCCAATTGAAAATGTGACTGAGATTGCTTACTTTGATCCTAAACTGCACCCTGAGATCACTGTTAATGTGCGCCTGGTGGGACTGGGAGCAATCCTTGCTCAGCATAATGAATGGAAATGCTCAGAGACACATTGTGGCGTATACCAGTCGGAGCTTGTCTGACACAGAACTTGCCTATTGCCAGCCGGAAAAAGAAACTCTAGTCGTAGTATGGGTCTGTGAACATTTTCATTTGTTTCTATATGGAAAGCATTTCACAATCATCACAGACTATCAGGCACTGCAAACCATTTTCAGAAATCCGAAGGCCAAGATGCCCCCTCGATTTCAAAGGTGGGGGTTGCATCTACAAGAGTATGACTATACAATTATGCACAAGCCAGGCAAGAATCAAAGTACCCCTACAGCGACGCAGCTCAATGTAAAAAACTGCTGAGGAATACATCAACTTAATTGAAAAGTCTAGCACACCTGCGGCTTTGTCCATTAAAGAGATTATTACCACTACATATGCCAGTAAGGACATGCTTGCCCTAGTAACATCATTTTAGCACAATCATGGAGCGAGAGTGTTCGACCTCTAAGTGCCGATATTAAATTAAAAACATATTTAAATGTTCAAAATGAACTGTCTGTCACTAAAGAAGGAATTGTACTAAGAGGATCTCGGATTGTTATACCTGAGAGTTTGAGACAGCAAGTCATTGAACTTGCTCATGAAGGACATGGTGGCACTGTAGCCACCAAAAGGCCCTTGAGAGATTGAATGTGGTTCAGTCGCTTGGACAAGAAGGTTGAGAGGGAACTAAAGGAATTTCATTTCTGCAACTGCCTGTCTCCTAGAGTGATCCAGCATCCAATAACCATTTCCAATCTTCGTGCTCATGCTTGGGAAAGAATAGTTGTAGGCTTCTTTGTGCCCATGGCGAATGGGCACGATTTTATAGTGGTCATTGACAAGCATTCCCATTTTCCTCTGTTGGAGGTAAAGGCATCAACAACCCACGACAAAGACATTGATAGCTGGACAACATATTTGCAGTGTAGGGCATACTAGACACCCTCAAGTCCGACAATGGTCCACCGCTCAATAGCAAGGAATGTAAGGAGTTGCTTACTATACTCAATATCAAACATCAGAAAAGCACACCTTTGTGGCCTCAAGCCAACAGTGTCTTGGAACAGTTTATGGGGTCCCTGAAATGAGTGATCCAATGTGCATTGATGGAGGGAATTGAGCTGAGTCAGGCACTATGTCAAGCTCTCTGTGTCTATCGGTCGACTCTCACTCTACCACTGGTAAGAGTCCTGCCACCCTGATGTTCGGGAGAGCTGTAAGAACCAAATTACTACAGTGGATCCCTGAGTGAACCCTGACAAGGTTCATGGTACTGACACGATTCAGAAACATCAGATGAAGACATATGCTGATCAACGTTGTTGAATTCAGGAGATTGTGTTCGACGAGGTGACTGGGTTCTCGTCAAACAGAAATGGAAGCGAAAGACAGATCCACCATTTGACGTTGAACCTTTGAAAGTTGTGAAGTACAAGGGACACATGATAACGGCGCACTGTTCCTACAATATGGTCACAAAGGACTGGTCAGATTTTAAACATCTGTCTCACCGATCATCATCCCTACAAGCCCAGAGGATGCTGTTCCACGTAAAATCCTTTATCAGATGTCAGACCCTGTTTCCTTGGGGTCCACTCTGGATACAGCTCAACTACCTCACCTCACACGGTTTGGCGAACTGTGCGGGCAGCCACACAGCTGATCGAGGAAACGTAATGCTGTTACTTATTTAAAAAAATTATATTGTTTTGTTTAACAAGTGGGGAGATGTATTGTATTGGGACTGTGAGCGCTTGGACCCCGCAGTCTGGGGTGCACTCAATGAAGGATGCAGAATCAATCTGTGGGGTGTTAAGGTGTGGTCTTTAACAAGTATGAGATATTTAGATGTCAATTGAATGTTGTATGCTGATGAATAAAGATGTTAACTATGAGCTCCATGTGTGGCGTCTTCTTGTGCAGGCTCCTGGGCTGGGGTTGGATGCGACACCATGGTTTTGTTTTTGCTTCATCTTCACCACTTGTTTTCATTCAACCTCAAGAGAATATTGCTGATGCTCCACCTCCCTCGCTTCATGTGTGATGTCCTGAAACATAGCTGTGGTTCCATTCTCTGAGGTCTCGCAGGCCAATACATTCGGGCGTGGGGCCGAATGCAACATGGCCTCAAGCTAAAGGAGACAGGGGAAGACACTCAGCAAATGCAGAACTGGCCTGGCACTGTGTCAGCGGAGAAGGGAAGTTTTCCTCAGAAGAGAAGGAATCCACCCAAAATAGGATGTGACGAATGTCACTATGACCTGCTAAGGTGGGCCATCAGGCCAGAGGTTTCCAACTACAAAGCCCTTGGAGGATCTACGAGAACTTCCATGGTTGTAAATGGAGCAGGAGAATTGTACGTTTGGTGGAGTGGAAGCGCCCAGCTGATATACAGCAGTCCTCCCGTTCCACCAAACTCTAAATGACACTCTAGCTTTTTTTTTTTTTTACGGTCTGCTCTAGCGGGATTGTACTGCCTAGACTCATTATTTACAGATCTGGAAACTCAACAACTGAAGGGCACAGACACTTGTTATTCATCCTCTCCTGCATGAATAGTGTCTAGGGGTGTGAGAGAGTTTTATAAATCCTGATAAGGTGGCCTTAAATAAAGCTGCAAGTGAATTTTCGATTTACTATAAGCAAATAATGTGTGAATATTGATCTGTTAAAACTATTATTTTAAATTTTTATATTTTAAATTATTTTAAATTATTACATTTTAGTAGAATTGAACTTATGTTTGCATGGTTTGATGATAACCAATATTTAAATAAGATATGAGCCTCCTGGTAATTCCCACAAATGTCACTAGACGTTTTTGCTGCTGGGCACAGGTAGTGGAGTGGGCGGTGCAGACGTTCTCCACTGGCTATCCGTCTAATAACCGGGCCAGCTAGGGCCACAACCGATTGCAGTTCAGCCCTTTGCCTCCTATTTATTTGCCATCTTCATTATCAGCACAACGTAGCCACTATAATTCTCCAACCTAGCCTCAATAGGAACATGTGACTTATTTAAGGTATATTTAAGGAAGTTAATCAGCTGCCGCTATGTGATCTCTGTATAGGGATAACCTGATAAGCATGTTGTTTTATTTTTCTGCTTTTGCAAAGGCCTTTGTCCTGTAGCTAAATCCCTAATTACAATCATTATAATAAATCGAATTAGTAGTAGGCCAACTGCTTTTAATAAGGAGGTGGTGAAATCATTGTCCATAATTATAATGCATATTTCTCCCCTGACCCCTTATTTTCTGTTATGCGGTTTGGCCGTAGTGTATGAGATGTGTATTTTAATACTTCCATTGTCCTTGATTCAGTGTGCTGCTTTTTGCACTGCCCAAATTGCCCTTCATGCAGAGCTGAGCTTGTAATATGCGACCTAGATGCTGAGCAAATGCTTTTTCTCAGCTTATGATTCTTATAGTTCTTAGTCAGCCTTTGCGAGTCACCTTCAAAACATCAACAGAATGGAAGTGTATATACAGTGTCATACATAAGGACCTACGATTGGCTGATGCACTTTGAGTTTACTGATGTTTCCTATCGTTTTATAATTCATTTTTATATACCCAGTTTGATTTGAAGTTTCTGTATTATCTGATTAATTAAATTCCTTATAATCATATTGTTAGACCGGACAGCCTTAGGGTGGTCACCCCTAACTTTTTGCCTGCCTCCCTCCACTTTTTGGGTACTGTTTTTGCTGGCTTTTAGACTCTGCGCACTTTACCACTGCTAACCAGTGCTAAAGTGCATATGCTCTCTCCCTTAAAACATGGTAACCTTGAATCATACCTGATTAGACTATTTAATTTACTTATAAGTCCCTAGTAATGTGCACTCTATGTGTTTAGGGCCTGTAGATTAAATGCTACTAGTGGGCCTGCAGCACTGGTTGTGCCACCCACTTAAGTAGCCCCTTCTCCTTGTCTCAGGCCTGCCATTGCAAGGCCTATGTGTGCAGTTTCACTGTCACCTCGACTTGGCATTTAAAAGTACTTGCCAAGCCTAAACCTCCCCTTTCTCCACATATAAGTCACCTCTAATGTGTGCCCTAGGTAACCCCTAGAGCAGGGTGCTGTGTGGGTGAAAGGCATAACATGTACCTGTGTAGTTTACATGTCCTGGTAGTGTAAAACTCCTAAATTCGTTTTTGCACTACTGTGAGGCCTGCTCCCTTCATAGGCTAACATTGGGGCTGCCCTCTTACAGTATTGAAGTGGTAGCTGCTGATCTGAAAGGAGTAGGAAGGTCATATTTAGTATGGCCAGAATGGTAATATAAAATCCTGCTGACTGGTGAAGTTGGATTTAATATTACTATTCTAGAAATGCCACTTTTAGAAAGTGAGCATTTCTTTGCACGTAAATCTTTCTGTGCCTTACAATCCACGTCTGGCTGGGCTTAGTTGACAGCTCCTTGTGTATTCACTCAGACACACCCCAAACACAGGGTACTCAGCCTCACTTGCATACATCTGCATTTTGAATGGGTCTTCCTGGGCTGGGAGGGTGGAGGGCCTGCTCTCACACAAAGGACTGCCACACCCCCTACTGGGACCCTGGCAGACAGGATTGAACTGAAAGGGGACCTGGTGCACTTCTTAGCCACTCTTTGAAGTCTCCCCCACTTCAAAGGCACATTTGGGTATAAAACAGGGCCTCTGCCCTACCTTATCAGACACTTGCTGGAGAAGAAACCTGAACCAGAAACTACATCCTGCCAAGAAGAACTGCCTGCTGCTCAAAGGACTCACCTGTCTGCTTTCTACAAAGGACTGCTGCCTTGCTGTTGGCCTGCTGCCTTGCTGAACTCTTGTCAGGCTGTGAAAGTGCTCTCCAAGGGCTTGGATAGAGCTTGCCTCCTGTTCCCTGAAGTCTCAGGACCAAAAAGACTTCTCTTTTTCACTTGGACGCTCCGTGCGCCGAAATTTTCAACGCACAGCTTGTTCCGCGGCGAGAAAAACGCCGTACACCGACACTGATCGACGCGACGCCTTCGGGACGACCGGAACTTCGAGGCACGGCCTCGCAAGGACAACGCCGCCCGACCTCCAGAGGAGAAATCGACGCGACGCCTGCCATGAGAGCGAAACTTCGACGCGCAGCCCCGCAGAACGACGCGCAGCTGGAAAACAAGCAGGAAAATCCACGCACAGACCCGGGACATCTGGTAATCCCCGCGATCCACAGAAAGAGACTGTCCGTGCGCCGGAAAACTACGCACGACTTCCCCGCGTGAAAAATAACGACGCAAGTCCGTGTGTGCTGGGGAGAAATCGACGCACACACCCTTTTTCCGCGTATCTCTTCTTCTGTGGCCCTCTGAGGAGATTTTCCACTCCAAACCAGGTACTTTGTGCTTGAAAGAGACTTTGTTTGCTTTTTAAAGACTTAAGACACTTTATATCACTTTTCAGTGATATCTCTACAAATTCACATTGCAACTTTATTCGTTTTGACCTACAATTATCCTGATAAATATTATATATTTTTCTAAACACTGTGTGATGTATTTTTGTGGTGCTATATGGTGGTATTGTATGAATTATTGCACAAATACTTCACACATTGCCTTCTAAGTTAAGCCTGACTGCTCGTGCCAAGCTACCAGAGGGTGGGCACAGGATAATCTTGGATTGTGTGTGACTTACCCTGACTAGAGTGAGGGATTTTGCTTGGACAGGGGGTAACCTGACTGCCAACCAAAAACCCCATTTCTAACACATATTAAGCAAATTAATGTAATAATCTCATGAACAACTACACATGTATGATAACTCAAGATTGGGCATGTGAAAAACACTCTCAAAAGCCTGTGGAAAAAGCTGCTGAAGTGTTAATTATCCATCCTTTAAAATCTGGTCTTTTGTAGTTTAATACTAAGCTTGTTTTATACCACAAACCATCCATTGATTTATGAAAATGTCTCCACCCCTCATCAAATCTGATGGCCCGCCCTCACAACACCTATTTCCCCTTTGTCTTACTGTCTGGAGCTACACCTAATCATGTGACCCAGGATACTGGTTGCAGGCACCAAATGAAATGTCAACAAGAAAATAGCAACTTTCTAAAAGTGCCATTTTAATATTTGTGACTTGAAATCCAGCTTTATCATTAAAAAGCGTTTTTATTTACAATTCTTAGGTTCTAAATTCAACTTTCCTACAGCTTCCAATTCAAAGTTATCACTTATTAAATGTTGTAAGGTAACCCAAAGCAGCCCTACGGGAGAGGTAGGCTTAGTGAAAAACGAAATTATAAGTTTTTCGCTACCAGGACAGGCACAAGTCAAAAGCACACGTGTGACTTTTAAAATACACTGCACCCTGACCTATGGGCTGTCTATGGTCTACCTTAGGGGTGACATATGTATTAAAAAGGAAGGTTTAGGCCTGGCAAAAGGTTTACTTTGCCAGGTCAAAATAGCAGTTTAAACTGCAACACAAGCTGCTATGGCAGGCCTGATACATGTTTAAAGGCTACTTAAGTGGATGGCACATTGAGTGTTGCCGGCCCCCTAGTAGCATTCAAAGTACATGCCCTGGTTATATTTAGTACCACTTTACTAGGGACTTACAAGAAAATTAAATGTGCCAATGGGATGGAAGCCCATGTTTGAAGGGGAGAGCACAAGCACTTTAGCACTGGTTGACAGTGATACAGTGTGCAGAGTCCTAAGGCCAACAAAACCAATGTCAGCAAACACAGGAGGAGTGAAGGCAAAAGCTGGAGGAAAACCATGCCCAGGATGTCAGGTCCAACAGGACAGAATATTCACTAATCTGTCAAAGTCTGCAACATTTTCAAATGCAGGCTGTCATGAGGTGAACCAAATATGGTGGCAGACCTGATATCTACCTCGGGCAATACAACCACCACCATGTATGGGCAGAGGTTACCTGAATAGAGAAGGAGGTACACTGACTGGTATGTAGACAAACTGCCTTAATTTAGTCCAGAACATGTGTCCAGGTGTACCTTGCACTACACTAAGGAGCTTTGTCATGCAAAGACTGTGAAGACCTGTGAAGACCAGGGACTTGCAACTGCTGTCAATCTCACCCAAAGATTCTGCTTGTTGAACCTTCTGGGTCGGTAGATAGAGTCAGGATACTGCCAGCAATCTAGTGAAGCAAAGCTACCTCTCTGTGATCTCTTGCTCCTAATGTTCCCTGTGCTCCCTCCTCATCGCCCTCCCTAAACAAAATTATTTTGCAACGGTTTTTAACTTTATTCTCCTTATCCATCCTGATCCAAATTACTTTATTCGGTTGTAAAAAAAAAAAAAAAAAAAGTGCATGTGTCATTTTCACAACAATAAAATTCAAACATAACGTCCATTCAAAAAAAAAGTTCAAATGTGATATTAACAATTGCGCTGGGCTCCGGAATCTCGAACACAGATAAGATATACATCCATTGTGGTAAGAATAAAGGAATGACCAGCATTAGAAGAAGACACATGGAGAATAATGGTTAAAACATCACAAATGAAAACCAGCAGGCATTAATTCATCGCTGTGGACCTAATTGCCCAACTCCATTGGAGATTATTGGCCACAGGACAGATAACAGATTCCCTGGTTTCAGTGCATAACAGCTTGAGTGCAGGACGGCACTGCCTGCATATCGGCATAATCCATTTTTTCCTAGGGCGGATATAGCCTGGACACAAGAAAATAGTGCAAAAAACTCTTCTGTCTGCAGGCAGGCCGGGCAGATGGAGTTTGTGCTGGTGTTGGGTTGCCATTTTATGGTAAAAGAAAAAAGGGGCAAAGTACCAAATCACAGTATGAGAAATACATTTCTGGCTCCTGAGGCAGTCAAATAGTCAAAGAAGGGCTCAGAACATGCATGGGGTTTAAAATGTAAAAAAGCATCTGTGAGAGAACCCCAATTAGTCCTTTGCATGTCTCTCTCCCACTTCCACTTCCAGAAAGAGTCCTTCAATACTTCCCTTGGAAGAGGTGGAGAACTTTCATCCCGGTATTCACCCAGGTCTATTTCAGTCAGGGATTCTTTCATGTAGCATAGCCATTTAATGGTGCAAAATTTGTCTAAGGCCGCTATGTCCTTGAGAGCTTAGTAATATTCTAGTAGTGCGGGGGAGGGGTGCCTAAATCTGTGCCAGAAAAGAAGAGGCTATATCTGGGCTTTAGAGGCTACTGGCTCAAGGCCCAAGCCATGCAGCAGAGGTGCTAAAGGGGTGCTCTTAGGAAGATTGACTAAATTGTGTAGAAAAGTTGTTTTCAGCTAAACTCAGGTTCTTTTCATTTGAACAATCTCAGCCCAACAGAGCGCGCTTGTCTCCACCTTTGCTCTATAGACCTTTATGACTGGTGAAACATGCTTAACTTAATAATATTTGTAAGGTTTGAGATTGGCAGTGGCGTGATATGTCAGGTTTAGGGTGCTTTTCTTGAGCTGAGCAGACCAGGACATGATTTGGAAAGAGTGATTCCTAGGTAATTAAAATCTGATACTTTTTCAAGGTGCACACAATTAAGAGTGATGGAGCCAGTAAAATACCAATGTGGGTTGATGGTCATAAATTTTGTTTTGGCATGATTGATCACCAGCCCTCTTTTGTCACAAAACGCCCTGAGTCTATTGACCAGTGTTTGGAATCTACTCAGGATCGTAAATATTAAAATCGTGTCATCAGCGAATAAGAGCAAGGGGATCTTCCTGCCCCCCAACTTAGGGGCATCACTCAGACAGTCTTCTAGATAGACAACCACCCTGTTTAAATCTAGGGAGAACAGGGTGGGGACAAGGACGTACCCCTGGCATAAGCCCTTATGGATTCCTCTCTGCTCTGTTAGTTCTCTCCTAGGCCCCCATCAACTTCTGCATAGGTGCCCTGGAGTAGGCGCCTGATAATATCTAGGAGGTCTGATGGCATCTCACCAGCTCCTAAGACTTCCCACAAATTAGGGTGAAGGACTAGGTCAAAGGATGTTTTCAAGTCCATGAAGATCAGATATAGATGCGATTTCTGAATAGGTCAGTCTTCCATAAGATGGACATGAACCTGAAGACCTGTTCAGTTGTGCTTATCTGGCTTCTAAACCCCGCTTGTAGGTAGGACAGGGCACCATGTTCTTCAATCCATTGCTCGAAGTGGTGTAGAAGCTGCCTGCTAAAGACCTTTTGGGTTACATCGATAACACTGATAGGTCTGTAGTTAGCAGAGGAATCCCTTTGGCCTTTCTTGTATATGGGGTGTTAGAAATGGGGTCTTTGGTTGACAGTCAGGTTACCCCCTGTTCAAGCAAGGACCCTCACTCTAGTTAGGATAAAAGAGAATCACCCTCAGCTAACCCCTGCTTACCCCCTTGGTAGCTTGGCAGAGCAGTAGGCTTAACCTCAGAGTGCTGGGCGTAAAGTATTTGTACCAACACACACAGTAACTTAATGAAAACACTACAAAATGACACAACACCAGTTTAGAAAAATAGGAAATATTTATCTAGACAAAACAAGACCAAAACGACAAAAATCCAACATACACAAGTCAAGTTATGATTTTTTTAAAGGTTTAAAATAAAAAGAGTCTTTAGGTAGTTGTAACACCACACTAGCGCTGCTAGCGTGAAAATGTACCTGGTTTGCGGCAAAAATAACCCCGCACGGGCGGTGTGCGTCGAAAATAACCCTGCACGGGTATATGCGTCGAAAACAGCTCGGCACGGCGATGCGCGTCGAAAAAGCCAGCCACGCGACGGTCCGAAAGTCCCGCGGCGCAGGTTGCGATCTCTCAGCCTTCGTCAGCGATGCTGCGCGTCGTTTCTCCTGCTCCGGGCGTCGATTCTCCGGTCGCGTTTCCTGCGGCGTCGTTTCTCAGCTGCGGAGCCGGCGTCGCGTCGTTTTCTCAGCCGCGATCGGATTCGCGTCGATCTTTTCCCCGCACGGCGCTCGGTGCGTGTATTTTTGTCCTTAGGCTGCCAGCCTCTCCTTTCAGGGTCCCAGGAACTGGAAGGGCACCACAGAGCAGAGTAGGGGTCTCTCCAGAGACTCCAGGTGCTGGCAGGAAGAAGTCTTTGCTATCCCTGAGACTTCAACAACAGGAGGCAAGCTCTACATCAAGCCCTTGGAGATTTCTTCTTCAAGATGGAAGGCACACAAAGTCCAGTCTTTGCCCTCTTACTCAGGCAGAAGCAGCACTGCAGGAAAGCTCCACAAAGCACAGTCACAGGCAGGGCAGCACTCGTTCCTCAGCGATCAGCTCTTCTCCAGGCAGAGGTTCCTCTTGATTCCAGAAGTGTTTCTAAAATTTGTAAGTTTGGGTGCCCTTCTTATACCCATTTTAGTCTTTGAAGTCACCTTCCTTCAAAGGGGACTCACACCTTCTTGTGAAATCCTGCCTTGCCCAGGCAAGGCCTCAGACACACACCAGGGGGCTGGAGACAGCATTGTCAGAGGCAGGCACAGTCCTTTCAGATGAGAGTGACCACTCCACCCCTCCCTCCTAGCAGAGATGGCTAATCAGGAAATGCAGATCACACCCCAGCTCCCTTTGTGTCACTGTCTGGTGTGAGGTGAAAAACAACCCAACTGTCAAACTGACCCAGACAGGGAATCCACAAACAAGGCAGAGTCACAGAATGGTTTAAGCAAGAAAATGCTCACTTTCTAAAAGTGGCATTTTCAAACGCACAATCTCAAAATCAACTTTACTAAAAGATGTATTTTTAAATTGTGAGTTCAGGGATCCCAAACTCCACCTGTCCATCTACTCTCTAGGGGAATCTACACTTTAATCATATTTAAAGGTAGCCCCCATATTATCCTATGAGAGAGAGACAGACCTTGCAACAGTGAAAACGAAATTGGCAGTATTTCACTGTCAGGACATATAAACCACATTACTATATGTCCTACCTTATCCATACACTGCACCCTGCCCTTGGGGCTACCTAGGGCCTACCTTAGGGGTGCCTTACATGTAAGGAAAGGGAAGGTTTAGGCCTGGCAAGTGGGTACACTTGCCAAGTCGAATTTACAGTGTAAAAATACACACACAGACACTGCAGTGGCAGGTCTGAGACATGATTACAGAGCTACTTATGTGGGTGGCACAACCAGTGCTGCAGGCCCACTAGTAGCATTTGATTTACAGGCCCTGGCACCTCTAGTGCACCTTACTAGGGACTTACTAGTAAATCAAATATGCCAATCATGGATAAACCACTTACATACAATTTAAACAGGAGAGCATATGCACTTTAGCACTGGTTAGCAGTGGTAAAGTGCTCAGAGTTGAAAAGCCAACAGCAACATGTCAGAAAAATATAGGAGGCAGGAGGCAAAAAAGTCTGGGGATGACCCTGCAAAAGCAAAAGTCCAACACGACCCCCTACCAGCCTAAAGCCAGGGGAGAACAATCAATACCTTGATGTACTTCCCTGATTGGGGCGATAGAACAGGGACCCAGGCCCACAACAGCAGGGGCATGTTCCAGTTCTACGCCTTCCTGACTCCAGTTGGATCCCTCTGTCCATACTCTCAGGGCCCACTAAGCTAACCCATGGGGAACCCTTCTCCACATCTACAGACACCATCTGTGCAACACCTAACTTTACTTTGCTCACAGATGTATTGCAATGGGCAGATAGTACCACCAGGGCCAACACAGTGGTGTTGCCCACTCCACCCCCGGGGTGTGACTCTCGTCCTCCCCCCCCCCAGGGGCAACTCTGTCCACCAGGACATCAAGCCACAGTGGCCCCAGACAACTGTCAGGGATGAGAGCCCGACCTCAGGCCTCTCTAACCACTGTGACTGTGGAGAGTGGGGGGTGTTAGCCCCAGGTGCCTGGCACCCTTTGACCACTCTCTCTTCCACCAGGTCAGGGATGACAACCTGACCCTGGTCCTCCCCTCTGGGGCTCTGTACCCTCCCTGCAGAAGCGGCACCCCCAGAGTCCAAAACTGTCAGGGTGCTTGTAGAAGCAGTCCTGCTCAATTCTTCCATCAGTGCAGGGATGTTAACCTGCAACTGATCGTCCAACCTGGGGTCTGTACCTTCAGGTTGGACCAGGGCTAGGGGTGAGGCTTCCCTCCCCCTGCCCTCTCTTCTGGGGTCCTGAACCACCCAACTAGGAGCGGCCCCCCCAGAAGACAACATGGTAGGGGCACTGTTAGCAGTAGCCCCTTCCTCCAGGTCAGGGGGGACACCCTTAACCTGGCCTCCCAATCCAGGGTCTGTACCCACAGACTGGATCACTGCCTGGCAACCCAGGACTTCCTGGGGGGCATACCTACCCCCTACCAGGTCAGAGTTTACCCTCTGAACCTGGTCATCCAACCCAGGGTCACCACCCTGCGGTTGAACCACTGCCTGGCGCACCAGGACTTCCTTGGGAGCACACTTACCCCCCATCAGGTCAGAGTTTACCCCCTGAACCTGATCATTCAACCCAGAGTCACCACCCTGCGGTTGAACCATTGCCTGGCGCACCAGGACTTCCTGGGGGGCACACCTACCCCCCACAAGGGAAACACTTTCCCCAAGGGCCATACAAGAGTCTGGCTGGCGCAGGTCTCCTGACCTCTGCCCATCTGACAGAGTCTGGATTCCCCCCAGCCCAGAAATGGTCTCACCAAGGTCATTCCTGGGGGGCTCTGCACTCAGAGCTGACCCCTGACCCTCCAGGTTCTCCACTGGGGTCCGCAACCCCCTCTCAACCCTCTGTCTGGACTTCTGCAACCCCTCACTAGGAGTGGTACTGCCAGACACCAGAACTGGTGGGACGCTGGCTACAGCCGCCCCCCCAAGTTCTCCTGACACTGTGGGGTCTCCCTCAACAGATGGCCCTATGGTACAGGCTAGGCTCCCCTCCTGGGGTTCCCGCAGGGAACCCTCCAGGACCTGGGACCGGATCTCGGGCACCTTGGGCCTCAACCCATCCCCATTCCCTCTCCTCTGAGACTGGACATGGGGTCCCTCACCCATCCCACTACACTGGGACCTACCTGGGACACTACAATCCTTCCCTACCTCACCTGGTTGGGAACTACCTAGACCACTCCTCTCAGGAGCACCCCCAAATGCCTCTTCAGACTCTCTGGTACTCACCCAGAAGTCTGCCTCCATTGTAAGCTCCCTGGGGTCAGAGAACTCACACTCCACCTTGTGTTGGCATGGCTCTGGAAAATAAGGACTAGACATATGCTCTCCAGCAATTACATCACTCAGCCCCTCACATGAATTAACCAAAGTACCCTTCACCCAACCATCCAGTGACTCTGCTTTGAAAAAGCACCCCACATCACCCTCCTGAGACTGGTGAGACAGTACCTGACTGTCCCTGACACTCAACCCACACTCTTCTGGGATGTTTTCACACTCCATAACCAGGACTTCTACCTGGGGGGAACCCCTCTCCCTGTCACTCTCAACTAGAGTCAGTAGAGTGTCCCTCCCACCAGTAGGAATATGACTCCCCATGCCAGTTCCCCAATCCACCTCAGAGACCCTGTGCATCACTGGAGCTACCTCATACCCCTGAACCTCCTGGCGTGTGTTAACTCCCTCCTTCAAGTAGGGCACCACCTCTCTGGGCATGTGTACTTCTGCAGCATCACTGGATATACAATTGTTGCTGCCACCATTCCAGCTGGACTCAGCCCTCATGACTTCCAGCTCTTTCAATTTAAGCTCGTAAGCATAAATCATTTTTTTAATCTCTAAGTCCCTCCTCCTTTCTGCCAGGACTAAGGCTCTCTTCTCCTCGGCCCTCTTAAGCTCTTCCAGACTCCGGATTCGAGCTAGGAGCCTATCATCTCTTTCTGTTCCCTCCTCAGGGCCACTGCCCTCCTCTTTGGAGTAGTCCTCCTCCTCAGAGTAGTTATCCTCCTCAGACTCATTTGGTGGTGTTGCCTGACAACGTTTCAATTCATCCTGAAACAGGGCTGACTCAAGATCCTCCCTTCTGGATTCCTTGTTCACAGCCAGTCCCCTTTCCATGCAGAATGCTTTAAGCTGCCACTTTTTATACATAGATAGGTGCCAGAAATTGACTTCCATTTCTGCAAAAGGCTTCACAACCAAAAAACAAAGTCCAAAAGTATCATCAATACTTCCAGGAGGACATCAGAGAACAAAAAGCAGAATCACAAGACAAGTAGTATGTGGTCACGTAGTGGTCTGAGATCAAAACAGTAGTGTACACTTAATTACTGTATGTCAAGTACAAATACAAGTCCAATCCCGACCGCTGGTCACCAATGTTAGAAATGGGGTCTTTGGTTGACAGTCAGGTTACCCCCTGTTCAAGCAAGGACCCTCACTCTAGTTAGGATAAAAGAGAATCACCCTCAGCTAACCCCTGCTTACCCCCTTGGTAGCTTGGCAGAGCAGTAGGCTTAACCTCAGAGTGCTGGGCGTAAAGTATTTGTACCAACACACACAGTAACTTAATGAAAACACTACAAAATGACACAACACCAGTTTAGAAAAATAGGAAATATTTATCTAGACAAAACAAGACCAAAACGACAAAAATCCAACATACACAAGTCAAGTTATGATTTTTTTAAAGGTTTAAAATAAAAAGAGTCTTTAGGTAGTTGTAACACCACACTAGCGCTGCTAGCGTGAAAATGTACCTGGTTTGCGGCAAAAATAACCCCGCACGGGCGGTGTGCGTCGAAAATAACCCTGCACGGGTATATGCGTCGAAAACAGCTCGGCACGGCGATGCGCGTCGAAAAAGCCAGCCACGCGACGGTCCGAAAGTCCCGCGGCGCAGGTTGCGATCTCTCAGCCTTCGTCAGCGATGCTGCGCGTCGTTTCTCCTGCTCCGGGCGTCGATTCTCCGGTCGCGTTTCCTGCGGCGTCGTTTCTCAGCTGCGGAGCCGGCGTCGCGTCGTTTTCTCAGCCGCGATCGGATTCGCGTCGATCTTTTCCCCGCACGGCGCTCGGTGCGTGTATTTTTGTCCTTAGGCTGCCAGCCTCTCCTTTCAGGGTCCCAGGAACTGGAAGGGCACCACAGAGCAGAGTAGGGGTCTCTCCAGAGACTCCAGGTGCTGGCAGGAAGAAGTCTTTGCTATCCCTGAGACTTCAACAACAGGAGGCAAGCTCTACATCAAGCCCTTGGAGATTTCTTCTTCAAGATGGAAGGCACACAAAGTCCAGTCTTTGCCCTCTTACTCAGGCAGAAGCAGCACTGCAGGAAAGCTCCACAAAGCACAGTCACAGGCAGGGCAGCACTCGTTCCTCAGCGATCAGCTCTTCTCCAGGCAGAGGTTCCTCTTGATTCCAGAAGTGTTTCTAAAATTTGTAAGTTTGGGTGCCCTTCTTATACCCATTTTAGTCTTTGAAGTCACCTTCCTTCAAAGGGGACTCACACCTTCTTGTGAAATCCTGCCTTGCCCAGGCAAGGCCTCAGACACACACCAGGGGGCTGGAGACAGCATTGTCAGAGGCAGGCACAGTCCTTTCAGATGAGAGTGACCACTCCACCCCTCCCTCCTAGCAGAGATGGCTAATCAGGAAATGCAGATCACACCCCAGCTCCCTTTGTGTCACTGTCTGGTGTGAGGTGAAAAACAACCCAACTGTCAAACTGACCCAGACAGGGAATCCACAAACAAGGCAGAGTCACAGAATGGTTTAAGCAAGAAAATGCTCACTTTCTAAAAGTGGCATTTTCAAACGCACAATCTCAAAATCAACTTTACTAAAAGATGTATTTTTAAATTGTGAGTTCAGGGATCCCAAACTCCACCTGTCCATCTACTCTCTAGGGGAATCTACACTTTAATCATATTTAAAGGTAGCCCCCATATTATCCTATGAGAGAGAGACAGACCTTGCAACAGTGAAAACGAAATTGGCAGTATTTCACTGTCAGGACATATAAACCACATTACTATATGTCCTACCTTATCCATACACTGCACCCTGCCCTTGGGGCTACCTAGGGCCTACCTTAGGGGTGCCTTACATGTAAGGAAAGGGAAGGTTTAGGCCTGGCAAGTGGGTACACTTGCCAAGTCGAATTTACAGTGTAAAAATACACACACAGACACTGCAGTGGCAGGTCTGAGACATGATTACAGAGCTACTTATGTGGGTGGCACAACCAGTGCTGCAGGCCCACTAGTAGCATTTGATTTACAGGCCCTGGCACCTCTAGTGCACCTTACTAGGGACTTACTAGTAAATCAAATATGCCAATCATGGATAAACCACTTACATACAATTTAAACAGGAGAGCATATGCACTTTAGCACTGGTTAGCAGTGGTAAAGTGCTCAGAGTTGAAAAGCCAACAGCAACATGTCAGAAAAATATAGGAGGCAGGAGGCAAAAAAGTCTGGGGATGACCCTGCAAAAGCAAAAGTCCAACACGGGGACAATGTCCGCTGCCTTCCAGTTTTGTGGGATTTCCATCCTGGCTAGAATGAGATCAGTTATTAGATTTCTGTATTTCCCAACACTCAATATCAGGTCAAAACAAATCCCCTGGGACCCCATCCAGCCCTGCTGCTTTTCCTGGAACTATGGACTTGATTACCATCGCTGTCTCCTTTGTACTTATGGTTAATGAGGCCAATCAAGGGGCTGGTGGAATATTCTGCAGGGTTATATCATCAGGACTTTTGGCGGAAGTGGGGCCATTGAGATCTGGGAAATGTGTACGCCAATGTTCCGGGTGTATAGATTCAGCTAAATGAGTTGTAGGATTCTGCCCTTTATTAGCTACAAGTCACCAGAATTTTCTAGTGTCCTTTTTAACTACAGCTTCATGTAGATCTTCCCAGAATATAGTGCTCCAATCATTTGGAGCATTGCATTGGGTCTGCTTATACTTTTTCCTACACACTCTGATGACAGGAATATCCCCTTTCTCAAGGGCATCCTCAGATCTAATTTCGCCCTACTACACTTTTTGTTGAAACAGGTGCAGGTCGGTTTAGGACCACCAACTGAGTTTTTATAATTAGATGTAAAACACTTCCCCAGTGTACTGAATAATGCATTATGAATCGCTGGCCTTGCATGCAGTCTGCTTTCTAAGGAGTGGAATTGTTCAAGCTCGGCAGTGGCTTTGAGCAGCACCCTGTTCACTTTGCCCCTAGGGTCAGAATGGGAGGGGGAACAACTTTGCTCATTTGATTCTCCTCCCATCATTAGATGGTATCAAATCAATAGCTTGTGAGGGGGTGGGGAAATCAGGCTGGCTAAGGAGAGTACTCAAGGAACAGTGCAGAGCATTCTGATCACTGTCAATTGTAGGTAGTACCCTCAGCTCCACTAAATTGCGGCAGATTGGGAGGGCTAGTCTTATGTAATCCATCCTTCCGGTGGCACCAGGGTGATTAAAGGTGTGAGACGCCTCATGGTCTGATGGGGTACGGCCAATACATGCCCACAACCCAAACCTGGTGGTGAAAGGTAGAAGCTGGTATTCACATTTGTCCATCTCTCAGCCGGAGCAATATCAATTGTTGGAATTTCCCATGTTTCATCCTCAGCTTAAAAAATGATGGAACTACTATTGTCCAGGGGCTCGTTTGTAGTGTTAAAGTCCCCTGCAATGGTAAAGCCATCATGTGACACATTGGACTTTCTATGGGTAGCAAGCTGATGTAGGGTCTGGGATTCACCACCCCCTTTGGTCCCTCTATTGTAGAAATTACAGAAGTATTATGCGTTGGAATCATCTCCTATAACTGTGATACCATGTATGTCCTCAGATGCAGTGTCATGAGGTTGAAGTTTTGCACTCAAAGAGCGGCAGACCCAAATGGAATCCCCCATACCAAAGGGTGACCCTTCCTGCTATATAAGGAAGGCTTAAATAAAGTGACAAACCCAGGCCTTTGGACAGAATCAGTGCTCCAAGTTTCCTGAAGGAGACATATGTTGAATTGATCAATGGATGTTCCCCACTTAGGGTCATCCAACTTAGATCTGATCCCGGCAAAATTCCAAGATTACAAATTATTTGTTGCTTGATCTCTACCATTAGTGGCTGGAGAGAGAGTTAAGGGGGCCAAGATCCCATCCCTGGTGTTTAGAACATCATCTCCCTTAGGCTTGTGGACTGAAGTTGCAACCTCCCTAAGGGGTAAAATAAGCGCTGCTTCAGCAAGGGCTAGTGAGGGCCCGCATTCCAGTCAGTCCACTATAGAGGTGTCTGCACTAGTGGTGGGATGAGAATTTATCAGTGAAGGGCTATCCTGGGGGGGGGGAGCTTAGCTTAAATTGAATGGTTGTAGCAGAGGGAGGGTTGTTTGCAGCTAGAAGCAAACTAGCCCCGCTGCAACAATCTTTGACTTAAATGTTAGCTGTTGGGCTCGAATGTTACCAAGGCACCTAGCATGCAAAATCAAATAGCAAAGCCGAACTGTCCTGATGTAGTAGATGCACTTCTTAGTCAGGGAGGGCTCATCCTCAAGTGTGCCCGGAGGTAATTTGGGGACTCCTACCATAAAAAGCGGTCCTTGGGGTGCTTTCCTGTAAAATTCCTTTCTTGCCTGAGGGGGTGGGTGCTGGAGGGAATATTGTTAGTGGGGAGTCCGCTCCTTAGCTCTACCAACGGTTTATTAGTTGACAGAATGGGGGGTGCAGGTAAAAGGGCAAGGGTGGGGTGACCCGTGAGGTTATCGGGGCGCTTACTTTGTGGATGTGGAGTGGCCCGCTTCAGATGATTAGCCACAGCACTTGTGTTTATGCCTATTTTGTTTGGATATGAGGGACGAGTAGGTAGAGCGCACATCATTTGTGACGGGTGTATGTGTAGGTTGGCATATCAATGACTTAAGAAGCCCTACCTTGGCCAGTAGGGAGGATACTTAGGACTTTGGAAATGCAGTCTCTTCTTGGAGCTGCTTCAATAGAAATGGGATTCCAGCAACGTCCACACAAGTGTTCCCTGGCCCTGACCCTGAGGTGGGTGGTCATGATGAGGCGACCAAAGGGGGCCCTGCAAATGGCTCATCATTACCTAGTTCAGTGAAGCTACTTGGCTTAGAACCTGTGGGTACTCCCCCTTGGAATAGTTACTCGTTTTGCAATGGAGATAGGATGGAAGGGTAGCAAACCTATCGGGGCACTCAGGTAATATGACTGATGGTCCTGTATCTCTATTAGGTGTAACAGTGGAAACCTCAGGTGAGGGGATGGTAAAAAAGGGCACCTGCCTGTGACTCTAAACTAGTGTAGTTTCACCCTGCTTAATGGGGCCAGTGTCCAAGGGTGTGACACTCCTAGTAAATATTGGGGTGATTTTGTCACAGATTTTGGGATGTGTTCCGCCCTTGTCTCCCCCAAAAGTGATTCTACCTCCTCATTTAAAGTATCAGTGTCATAGAGGTTTGGAACCGGATGTGGTTTAGCGGAGGCTCTGGCTAAAGGAGCGTGCTTTAAAGAGGATAAGAAGACAATGAGAGGATCTGCTTCTGCTGAACCATTTGGAACATGAGTCACAGCTCTTAAGCACACGATTAACATGCTTACAGATCGCAACTCAATACTGTGGCCAAAGCAAGGGCTTTGTCAACAGGAGCAAGTAAGTGTGCAAGTTGATCTTGCCCAATGTCAGCCTGTACAATCCAGAATGCATGGCCCCATTCTCAGAGGCCCCTGAGGTCACCCCACAACCATGTCCAACTGGGATGAGCAGGCATGGCTATAAGCAGTCACATCGCCAGCAATACATATCAAAGGGGCAAAACAACTGACCGCAGTGACTTTGGCTTCAAAGGCATAAAGGAAGGAACAGAAAGTACTTCCCACTTTTGCGGCTTCTGTTCCAGGGCTACCCGTACCTCAGGGCCCAGGGGGATGGCCCTGCTCTGCCTCTTCCTGGTGTTGAGGGGTGCAGGACATGCTAGCCCTTGGCCCGGGCAATGCCTGGTCACATCGCATATGGTGGGATAAGTGTTTGTGCTATGTAGTGCTTCTGATGAACACAGCTGCTGACAGATTGGAAGGGCTGCCTCCTAGGGTTGCAGGTGAGACTGGTGGGTTCAGACCATGATTGCTGAACTCCTGCATGGTGGGATGAGTGTTCACACTGTGTAGCGGTTCTGATGAACACAGCTGCTGCCAGATTGGATGGACTGCCTCCTGGGGCCACGGGAGAGGCTGGTGGGTTGAGTCCCTGTTTTCTAATTGCTGAACTCCTGAACAACGGGATGAGTGTTCATGCTATGTTGGACTTCTGAGGAACATAGCCACTGCCAGATTGGAAGGGCCGCCTCCTGAAGCCGCAGGTGATGCTTTTGGGTTGACTCCTTGTTTGCTGAACTCCTGCACGATGGGATGAGTTTTTGCAATACGTAGCGCTTCTGATTAACACAGCTGATGCCAGATTGGAAGGACCGCCTTCTTGGACTGCGTGAGATGCTGGTATGTTGAGTCCCTGTTTGCTGAACTCCTGTGCTGCGGGATGAGTGTTTGCACTATGTAGCGCTTCTGATGAACACAGTTGCTGCCAGATTCGAAGGGCTGCCTCCTCGGGTCACGGGTGATGCTGGTGGGTTTAGTCCCTGTTTGCTGAGCTCCGTGCAGCGGGTTGAGTGTTCACCCTATAAAGCGCTTCTGAGGAACACAGCTGCTGCCAGACTGGAAGAGCTGTCTCCTGGGGCCGCGAGTGATGCCTGTGGGTTGAGTCCCTGTTTGCTGAACTCCCATGGGGCGGGACAAGTGTTTGCGCTATGTAGCGCTTCTGATGAAGACAGCTTCTGCTAGATTGGAAGGTTCACCTCCATGGGCCACAGGTGATTCCGGTGGGTTGAGTCCATTTTTGCTGTTTGCTGAACTCCCATGGGGTGGAGCAAGTATTCGTGCTATGTAGCGCTTCTGATGAATACAGCTGATGCCAGTTTGGAAGGGCTGCCTCGTAGAGCCACGGGTGATGCTGGTGGGTTGAGTTTCTGTTTGCTATTTGCTGAACTCCTACGCTGCTGGACGAGTTTTTGCCCTACGTGGTGCTTCTGACGAACAGAGCTTCTGACAATTTGGAAGGGATGCCTCCTGGGGCTGTGGGTAATGCTGGTGGGTTGAGTCCCTGTTTGCTGTCTGATGAATTCCTGTGTGGCGGGATGAGTGTTTGCGATATTTAGCACTTCTGATGAACACAACTGCTGTCAGATTGGAAGGGCCACCTCCTGGGGCCGTGGGTGATGCTTGTGGGTTGAGTCCCTGTTTGCTGTGTGCTGAACTCCTGCATGGCGGGACGAGTGATTGAGTTATGAAGCGCTTCTGATTAACACAGCTGCTGCCAGATTAGAAGGGCCAACTCCTGGGGCCATGGGTGATGCCGGTGGGTTGAGTCCCTGTTTGCTGTGTGCTGAACTCCTGCATGGTGGGACGAGTGTTTGAGCTATGAAGCACAGCTGCTGCCAGATTGGAAGGGCTTCCTCCTGGGCCATGGGTGATGCTAGTGGGTTGAGTCCCTCTTTGCTGAACTTTATTATTTAAATAAATAGCTGCTAGCCAAAATTTTCTTTCAAGTGTTTAGGTGAACTTTATTACTTGCTGAACTTTATTATTTAAATATACAGCTGCTAGCCAAAATTTCCTTTCAAGTGTTTAGGTGACAACCCGTGTTTAATTTGTGCTCGTGCCCACAACTATGCTCAGAAGCTAGTACAATTAAAAGTTAGTGCACCGAATATCAAGGTTAGTAGTCTAGAATCCATGTCAAGCTTCTTTAATCCACTTCCAGACACTCCTAGACACTCCCTGTCCCTTTTTCTCGCTCTTGTGGGTTCCCTTTGTGGCTATTTTCCCATCTTTATCTTCCTCCCTCTTTCCAGTCTCTGTGTTTTTCCCTCTTCTGCACTCTGTAAATATCTGATTCAAAGAAATAAGTGCCAGTCCCCAAATATAAGGGCTGGTGGTCCCCACCCATGACCGCTGGTCCAAATTAAGCACTGGTGACAGTTTGCAAATCTAACCCTATGTTGCATAAGGACAAGAAGAGAGTAATGTGAAAAGAAGCAGGTCTCCAAATTATGTTTTGTTGAATAAGCAGAGCATCATTCCTGTATGACTATAGAAAGAGAACTAGAATTACCTTGGGATCATTATAACAAATTTTTAGAAGAACTCTGGTATCCACTGAATATCACAGCAGCAGCGGTGTATCAAGAAATAGGTATACCCAAAGGTCATAATCTATAGGCAGCCAACAAAGCACATACAATCTTCCTCTCCCCAGACCCAGCAGTAGACCTAAACATAAAAGTATCTCCTTTGTCCTAATGGCAGAACTTCAGAGATGAAGGTCACCTATGAACACTTAAGAGGCGACTCTGCCACGAGGTACAATATGGCCTTTCTCCTAAAAGTATGACAGGAGGTGGTAATCTCATTTCTAAACAAAACAGGTTTTTCTCAACCTAAAGAATAGGTCCCACGGGATTCCAGGGCCAAAGCCTTAACTTTTCTAAAGTGTCTTATTCCCCAGCAAGGGCTCACTAAGGAGAGGCGACTTCACCTGTTTGGAGCTTGCTTCTTATGGTTGCTTTTCATTGAGGCTCATGTCAACAAAGCCCAGAGCTCTTGAAACCTGCCTGGACGCTGTCTGTAGCCTGTTGGACAGATATTTGCAATGCATGACAACAGACTGAGGGCCTCATTTACAATCCCTTTGCGCCACTGCTGTGTCATTTTCTTTACTCAGCGGTGGTGCTAGCCGTGCACTACGCTGCTCCATATTTACAAACTGATGCATTGGGCAAAATGCATGAGGTTGTAAAGGCCTGCATTACCTACGCCACGTAAAATGTATGAAGGGTAGGTGTTCCCACGGAAAAGCCACATAGAGCTGATACAGTGAAATATACAACTTTTCACTGCATCATTCTATGACTTCACTGCGTCAAAAATGTTTCCGCCTGCTCAGAACAGGCGCAAAATTGACATAGGGTTTTTCCTATGGGACTCTCCTCACATTGTTGGAGTTGTGACAGTTTAACAACACAACTCCACCAATGCATCAGTTTAGCACCAACAGATGTGTCAGAAATTCTGATGCATCTGTGAAAACGTGCGCCAAGGAGCTCTGTATCGTAAATACAGCGCATCCATGGGGTCATTAAGGGATGTGCAGCAGACGCAGGAAATATGACGCATTGATGACGATCCATCTGATTCTTGTAAATGCGGCCCTAAGTGGTTTATTTAAAGGACGTTATCAGAACTCTCAAAGTGTTTTTTTCTGCCATAGAAGGAACCACTGTGGGGATGAAACGTCTTGTAGAATTTTTATCGATGTCTGAGAATTGTTGTCAATGTCTGAATGGTGAATATTCCGCTACAGATGTGCACAGGAAATTTACCCCAGAAGTCGGGAAATATTTTTTGTGACCACATGCCTTGTCTCATTAGCATGCTTATGGTTTTTCCTATTTTGATACACACATATTATTCATCTAGCTGTAAATGTCTGCAGCGCTTTCCATGGCAGTCTGTCAAGAGATGAACTCTGTAAAATATGGTGGCAGAACTGATATGTACAAAGGGCAATTGAACTATGGTCATAGTTGGCTGAGTTAGGCCTCTTTGTGGCAGGATCCATTGTATTATCAGGTTTATCTGTTGGGTGGAGGTCTTTCATCTAGCCTACTTCAAATTGGGTGGTGTATTACAGTGTGGGGGTGGTTTCTACTATTTTTCGGTGCATCGATAGAAATAGCTTTCCTATAAATGAGACTCAAATTAGGGTATAAAAGGCTTGTCTCGAACCTGCACAGTGCCCCCTCCCACCTCACGTGTGGGCTTTAGTTTCTTCTAAAAGGCGCATAGTGGGACTTGCTCATTTGTTTGTGATTTCGCCTTTTCTGCTAGACAACTGTGGTCAGATGGACTTTCAGGTTAACGGTTGGCACTGCTTATTTTTTTTTAAAAATCCTTTGAACATTAGTTGTTACTCGCTTTTGTGATTTTTTTTATTTATTGGATTGAGTTTTATATTGTAACTGAATTGCTGAATAATGTGCTATTACCTAACAACCGTGAATGAGTAAGCTTGAACTTGGCATGTTCTTCCAAAAGGATAGCTGAGGGATAACTTCCTTCCAGCAACCCATCCTGCTGCTTTCCCACCTCTCTTGTCAAGTGAAATACTACTGGAAAAATCTGTAGTTTCTATGTCAGTTGTGGATGGCCGCTAATGCAAACTATGTATGTCCAGTCTGTCATTGTTACCACATAACTACTTCACAACTCGTATTTGTCTCACTTTCCCAATCAAACGATCTCCCTGACCAATTGCTGGTTTCGGTCCATGTATTCAGCAGAAGAGAACAGCTTAGTTTTTCAATTTTTGAAATTTGGGAGCTATGGAAAGCAGATTAGAAATCAGACCTCCAAAGTTTTTGAAAATGTTTGAAAGGGGAGAATGTCATAAGAACGTTTTCTGACACTTCTATCAAAAAAGCAGCCCTTTGAGGATCCTAGACAAGCTCATGTTCAATACAACAATGTATAGGGTATCTAATTCACTACTGCATTCCCTATATAGCTTTCACAGGCAATGCTGTAACATGCGGTTTGTGATAATGATATGCACAGAACAGATTTATCACAAAAAAATACCATGCGTACTACTGCCTTTGTTTTGTTCCTATTTCCTGAAACCACAGTAAAGTCAAACGTGTCTAGCTCGGTACACCTCTGCAGGGGAAAGCTGACAACAGAGGCAGGATGGGATGCCTGCCTTGCCTGAAGGGGTGGGTAATATACTCCGAAGCTGGGGGAGCCTCCTGGTATATTGACCCCGGTGTGTGGCCCAGTGTTGTGCTTTGCTTCATGCTTTCTGGCGAAATTGACCTGACTGCCTGGTCGGACTCCCCACGAGCCCATGAAAAGTTGTGCCTACCGTAGTGAAGACCCCTTCTCTTGCTCTCTCCTCCCTGGTGTGCCCCTTGCAGCCTATGTGTTGCTCCCTGATTGTGGTCTAGTGCTGTGCCTCCTTCTGTAGTCTGTATCCCATTTGACCTGTCTGTCCCCATGTGGATGCTTGGTATTGCAAGCCTTGAGGCCCACGAAGTGGCAACATGTTGTAGCTACTGTTCCTAATGGGGCCTGTGCCACCAGAACCTCTGGACTCATGTTAATCTCTCTTCAGCATTGGCATGTGTTTGCCGTTCGTCAGTGTTTTGCATCATCACACACTGAGACCGTAGACCGACATCCTTGTGCCTGCACTTGGGTGCTCTTAGGAAGGAAAGCTTCCCTGCGTGAACGCAGAAAGGCAGCACCAGTGATAACGTTCTCCTTCAACTGGGCCTGAAAACTGAATTCTCCTTCAATTAATAGAAAGTGGTTTGTGTTTGCCATGTAACTACATACAGTCTTGCATCATTCAAATATGGGAGGCCCTCTCTGTGTGATAACTACCTGCCAGGTGGCGCTGTTCGGGTCTCTGGTTATTTTAATTTTGGATTATTGTAACATCCAGTACAGAGCTGGGAGTGCATTGCTCTCTTCCTCTCTACCCAGCACAATTTTATGTTCATTATTTTCACTTATTTTTGGGAGGGCTCCCTGTTGGAGGGTGGCTTGTACTGGCTATCTGTGGCAGGGCCCCAGCCAGGCAGAGCCTACCCCTCCTGTTAGAGGTGAGTGATTACACTCACTGTATAACCTGAGCTCACCCTTGGGTAACTTGGCACTGTGCAGTCAGGCTTATCACAGAGGCAATGTGTAAAGCATTGGCAGAGCACTCTCGCACAATAAATACATTCAACATCACAAAAGAGACTTCACACATGTGGTAGCTAAACAAAGTTTGTATTTGACACCCACATTAATTACATGATTCTTGGCATTAATCACACTTGCTAATATGACTAGCAGAGCTAAGCCCCACAACTTTAAAGTAACACCAGTAGCATGCACACTTGGGAAAAATCCTATGTTACCCCCCAGCACCCTGATGCGGTGCAGTACGTTGTCAGAACTAGGCCCACCCTAGCAAATTAATTTAATGCAATGCCACTCAGTTATAGGATGCACCCCAGATCACAACAATATCAGGAATATGTAGACACAGATAATGGCAACGCTTTTAGCAGCGCCGTGGGCCAAAGGTAGAACCAAAGTCAAACATAGTGCCTAGTTGGCAAGAAATCAACTTGTAAAGCAACACCGCTGGTCAATGTAATCAGTAGGAGGTGGTCTTCATGTCTGCACCCCCACACTCACACATTCACTAAGCACTGCTCCGTGGTTCTACGGATATCAGGCAGGACAGTATGGAGCACACTTACACACATACACACACGCATGCAGCACAGCAATGTGGTGCAACTGATATCCGGCAGGTCAATTGGTAGCACAATACAAACCCTATTGCCCAAACCCTCTTCCACCCTCCGTCTCACCTCGACTACTCAACACCCATGGATTAGAAAGAGATCACCTCACCCTAAGAATAGGCCGCTCTTTACCAAAATCACACGAAGTTGCGGTCCCAGGGAAGAAGGTGGAGGGTAGGTAGCAGGTCTGATTAGGAGGCCGTTGCCAGACAAAAGGGGGTTGGCCTCCATTCAGGAAATTCACCCACAGGATGTGGAGCAGAAGCAGCTGAGGGGTGTGGAAAGGGAAAGAGAGGGTCTTGCAGTCTCTTGACCAGCTTCCGATCACACTCTGAAGCATTATTTCAGCCCAGTCAGTTACTCACCACCCAGGCCTGGCACACAATGTCGTCAGGCTGGGTGAGGAGAGGGCAGGTAGTTTGCCACATAATTTGCCCAAAAGGTGATGCAGAGTGGAATGTAGCAAGGAAGCCTCCCAGAAGGTAAAGGTGCCTCGTCAGGTACACATTGATCAGAGTTGCACCCCAGCAATCTCGTCACAATGTCTGGTGCGCGACGATCCCAACCTCACCATACAATTCTGGCTTCACACACAACAATGAGATGCCAATTTTGTGCCTCTCTGGAAATGAGGCACAACACCTGGTGCTCATTAAAATTAGTCACACCAAACAGTTCCGATCATTTACGATGAAGAGTTACCAATCCCATGCCTCTCAGAAAAGGAGGCACAATGCTTGGTGAGCGTGATCTGAGTCTCACCAGACAGTTCCAATCACACACAATCAAAGAGATGCAAATTTAGTATCTCCCTGGAAATGAGACACAACGCTCTGTGCACGTTGATATCGGTCGTACCAGCCTGTTCCAGTGACACACATGCAGTACAAGGTCAGCAGTGCTGCACAAGGAAGAATGAGGCACTGCTACAGATGTGCCCCCACCTCTGAGGGTTGCAACCTGTGATTCAGACACTGCACACAATGAGCATGCAGTCGGCATGATGCACAAGCGAGATGCAGCATGATCGACAAAGCTGACCACACGGGGTCCTGCAACCGGTGAATCCACTCACCACCAACAAGACGCTTATGTGTGCTAAGGCCCCACGATTCAGAGGCCACACTCCTTAGATGTGGGCAATACTTTTGGGTCTCCGCTCCAGGCAATCCGGTCTCCAGGCACAATTCCTAGTTTCATGCTCACTCTGTGATGTCAGTTGGAATCTAGCAGACGATGTTGGCACTTATGAGGCCACCGCTCTCCAGGTGTCACAAGCAGAAGGTGTGGGTCCCTCCCGGGAGGTCTTTGATATCCCTGAGACCTCCACGTGAGAACAGCCCTTGGAGAGCACACTTCAGGGTGCCACACAGCAGCAGGTGTCTGCCCAGGCCAGCCATGATTCAGGAAGGGTGCGCAGTCCCCTCCAAGGGCAATAATCCTCCTTGTCCACAACAGATTCCTCTGGCAGTGCACACCACACAGTCCAGCTTCTCTGTTCCCATGACCCTGCAAGTGTATCTCTACCGAGCTGCTGTATGGTACCAGTAGTTACACTGTAGAGTGCCTTTGAAGTTGGGGTGGTTTAAAGGTGCTCTCTTTGAACCACAGATATCTCCCCTAAATTTCAGTCCTGTCTGTCACTGGGCCATGAAATGCAGATCTTAATCTTTAGTTGGGCCATGATCTGGCTCCCCGAGGCCAAGTGTCAAAACCTCTTTCCTCTGCTCTATCCAGCCAGGCCATCAAATGGCAGAAATCTGTTGTTTCAATTGTGTGCCCATTGTTTATATCTGTTGCTGAGGAATGCACATATGTGCTCCCCCCACCTTCTGTATTGATCGGAGCCAGTCAGAAAGGCACACAATGAACTTTAGAGCAGAGAAATGCCCACTTTCCGGAAGTGGCATTTCCCAGCTATTAATGACAAAACCACCCCTACCATAGGAAGGGGTTTATCACTGCGAATTCAATGATAGGAAACATCAGGCGGCTACTCCACTGCAATCCGCTATTGTAGTTGGAAGCAATTTCAATTATTCCCCCATGTTAACCTATGGGGAGAGCAGCCCTCAGAGGTAGTGAAAACACACATGGGTATTCTTCACTACATTTAGAAACACCCTTGGTGCAAGTGCGCACACACTGGCCTGCAGTGGCTGGCTGGACACATGCTAAAACTCTACTGTGCAAGCGCGCACACACTGGCATGCAATGGCAGGCTGGGAACATATTAAACACTGTTTTGCAAGCACGCACACACTAGCTTGCAATGGCAGACTCTGCACATGTTTTAAAACACCATTTTGCAAGCACACACACACTGGCCTGCAATGGCAAACTCAGCACATATTTGAAAACACCAGTGTGCAAGCACGCACACACTGGTCAGCGCCACTTTCTAACATACGTAGGAAGGGAGTGCACACTTTCACACTATACTTACAGTGGGAAAGTGCCAAGGTCCTAAGGCCACTTAAAGAGAATCGGCAAAACCTATGGAAAAAAAAAAGCAAAAAACGTTTGGGAACCACTACCTCAGCGTGTCAGGTCTAACACTCCCCAGCTACACACTGCTACCAGGAGGTTTTGCTCCTTGGTCGCTGCCTATCCCCCAGGTTATTTGTTTTTGCAATACATTTTAATTTTTCATAATTTATTTATACATGTTAGCTTCTTTTTGCAAAGACCTAGCATCTTCACATTCCTACCAGGCCACTCTCCTTGAGTATTACTCCAGCCTCATCGAGAACGCCCCATGTTATCTCTCTATTTAGTTTTATTTTTGTAAACTATTTTTTGAAGGTTCTGTAGCTGCAAACTTATTCCAGACTCCTTTTCTTTTAGTTTTTTAACTTACTGTTGTTCATCTTGGAACGGTAAATTAAAGTAAAGATTTAATTCCAAGGTGGTCACTGGCGCATCAGTATGGATGTGCACACACAGGCAGCCATCTTGGAATATATTTCCTTTATGATCAAAAACATTCCAATTTGTGCTCTGGTTTGGCCGCCGTCTGGGAATATTTTCTGTTAAAACCAAAAGAAAAACATTTCAAAATGACCACATGGCCATGCATATGCATGCTTACTCACTGTGGCCATCTAGGATTGTTTATCTAAATTACAATGCATGTGCGTATTGTCAAAACCAATAGCTCTACAAATTGTTAGAAGGTAACATCTGTTGACTTTCCCAATTTCTTCTATATTAAGCATTTTGATTGGTTAGACAGTCTTCAGTATTGTGAAATAGCTTACGCCTTTGGACTAGGAAATGACATTTAAAGAGGGCAACTTGCATATGTGTTACAGCAACCTAGGTGCAAAGAAAAATGTTGCATTTCTCAGTGTGTTCTGCCATGAGAAGAATGCACAATTTGACTTGGCATGCCTGCTGAACGTATGAGCTGCATGCTGCACTTCCTACTGCCCTTCCTTTTCAGGCGTTGAATGTACTTCGGGGAGAGCGCCATTAGTAATTCAACGGCTTACTGACTTTCCCAGCAGATATTAAAACTGTATGTATCTTTGTAAGAAGTATACTTTTTTATTCAAGTAGCAATACACTGAACAAGCATTGACAATGCCAATACGTCTGTCTTTAAAGGAATGTTGTGTGGTAATGTGAAGCATTACATGCAAACAGGATTGGAATGGATATGTATTTGTGGGGAAGCAAAGACCTGCAGAATAATAGTGGTTTAGGTTAAAATGCCATGTGGAAGTTTCTCTCTCAAGCCATCTAGCTATCCTAGTTATCTAAGACAGTTTAATATCATTACAATGTCGTGTGTGTTCCCCCTGAAAGTTCAAGCTCAGGCTTCTGGATAAATAAACAAAATGATCACAGCTGCATGGATTGCAAGCACTATTTTGTGGAAGCTCACAACGTCTGTCCACTCAAAACAAGTACTCTTGGCTCCCAACATTACTCCTGATGCTCACTTAATTGTCTGGCCACAAATGTTCTGTCACGCCACACCATAAAAATGATAGTCCCAGTCTAGCATGTCCTTATGCTCCAAGACTAGAGATGAAATAAGATCAGATGTAGGTCCTTTAGAGTACGTTGGTTCATGAATATGTCGAAACACATGATCATCAGGGAACTGAACATTTTGATTGGTTAATGGAGGCCATGCATTCTGGATCATTGTAGTAATGAATGTGAAAGAAGACCCTGTCTTTTAAGTTTAAGATTGTGTGGGCAATTAAGATTTGCCTGGTCATTTTATTCAATTCAGTTTTTATTTAAGCATTTTTGGTTTGTGCCTTTTGTGCCAAAAGACAATGCAGCCATCAATAAATGTTCAACAATAAAAGCAATTTGAATGTGCAGTAAGATGCAAAAGTTAAATGAGCCCATTGTTTTTGCCAGGCTCCAGATTATTGCAATAGCCAGAGTATTGCCACTTCCCACCACCCCCAGTGACCAAATGTGACTGGAGCACAATCAAATGTTTGCATATAACAAGTGATTTTCACAACTACATTGTAGGGCACATAGAATAAAGTACCAGAGGTATGGTTCGTGTTTCACCGCATAGAACATCAGTTGTATCAATGTTCTTTTCCCCCAATTGTATCGATGTTCACTTCCCCCAATGCTCCCACCGGGTGGGTTGTCATACAGAGATTCTGCACTCCACTTGTGACTAGTACAGTGGCGGCTGATGATTTTTAAAGTGGTGGGTCGTAGAGTATCTAAATTCCAGCAAACAATAATGAGAGGTCTGCGAGCTGGATGCCAAACTCTACTTCCTTTAGGGTAATGAAAGACCCCCCTGCACATTACCTATGTCAAAATAATCTGACTCTTTTTAGTTTTTCCTCTGAATACTGTCTTTTTTCGCTGTGCTCTCAGGCAGAGTGTGGTGATAAAAAATATTTACTGGCACAAATATCTGTTGCACCACCTGTTCCTTTAGGACATTTTACTTACCCCAGCTCTTTGCATGTGCCGGCAATTCATATATCAGTGCTTGGATCATTGTAGCAGCAGAGATGCCACTGAAGTACAGCAGCGTGCGAGGGAAGACGCTACTGCACAGACTACCCCTGCAAAGATCTCTGCTTTCACTTTTACACCCTTTGTAGCGTGGGCCTGTAGACAGATTGCAGCCAGCTAACATAAACAATCTAGATCCAGCAGCTCTCATGTAGTTAGTGATAGTCGACAGCATGAGAGGAATGCCCAGATTTGTTCCAGCAGGCATACCCAGGGCTCCTTTCTAGACTGGGTGTTTGTGTCTGCGTTTCCCACAGCTTCTTAACACAGCACCAGTTGAAAAGGCTTCAAGTGCGCATGTTGGACTGGCCATCACAAGCCAGCCTTCCAATCCAACATGCACACTTCGATCCTTAGGGCATTACTCGTCCCTGCAGCCAATCAGCAGCCATGAACCTGTCCCGCCCTCCAAGACATGAGCAAGGCATTTTATTTTGTAACAGGCAAAAACATATATTTTAAGTTGTTGTATGTGGCAGATCACAGAAAGGGTAGGGAGGCGATGCTCTTTTGCTATGAAGAAGGAACTGTCCCTGGACTGGTAGACACTTCTGTAGCCCTGGCTAGCATCTCCCCAACCCACCTGT
This sequence comes from Pleurodeles waltl, assembly GCF_031143425.1. Lineage (NCBI taxonomy): Eukaryota > Metazoa > Chordata > Amphibia > Caudata > Salamandridae > Pleurodeles > Pleurodeles waltl. The sequence continues at coordinate 907,411,567 of NC_090443.1, forward strand.
GCCAGACCAAAAACTTCTCAAGACCTGGCTGTTCGAGCAGTAGCAGCACCGCCCCCTCCTCCTCCCCCTCCTCAGCGCCTTGAGACCCTCACGGGTGAGTAGTGCTCTTTAGAAATTCCTGATTGATCTTTGATTTGTCTGCGTCTACCGAGGTGCCCCATTTATTCTTTTAAGAACCAATGGCTTCTGAATACATTTCTAGTCTGATTTCTTTAAAATTAAGAACGCTGGTCATTGTTCAGGCTGCATTAACAGTAGGGCCTAAGAGAAGGGCCGCCAACATCCCTGCCGACCTGTGTTGACATATCACTTGAAAGCGCTTGGTCTTCCGCCTGCTGACCACCACATAACCTTCTCTTCCTGTGCAGGCGGTTAAGCTTCTCTCCAACCATTGATTAGTTAATGCGCTGACAGCCCTGTAAGTGGAATCCAAGAAAGAAAGCGAGAAGGGATGGCATTTTCACATGCCATTAGAAAGCTAATCAATAGCAAAGTATTTTAACCTTTTGGACTACTCTGTACTTTATTAAACATTTAAGATATAAAAGCGAATGCAGAGGAACTGTGTGGGTGGGGAGAATGGGCCCCACCATTACGCGAAATATATATTTTTTTTGCAGAGTGCGTTTGCTTGTTTAAGTAGCAGCTGATGCTCTGTAATTATTGTAAAGTTATGATTTTATATTTGACTTTGCAGAGCTTTTTGACTCAAAGTGCACGGTGCATGCTAAGGGATGAGAATGCTTCTTTAGACATAAAAGGGAGCTTGTCAGTAAATGTGCTTTTTGAGAAAATATGAGACTGCCGCTCAGAGTGGCAGAAGAAAACCAGGCTTTAAGCTGAACGATTTGTCTCCAGTTAAAGTAGTTTTTATATTGTGCAAGTTTTAACTTAACACAATTTGACCTTGCTTTCTTCACCGTGTTACCTAGACTGCTGTGCCAGGTGGCCTAGGTGAAGATGGCTCATGGACCTACGTAAATACAAAGTTAGCAATACCACTGCCATTGTGGGCATTGAGAACATAGATTTCAAGAACTGGACTAATGTGAAGGCCCAGAATTACCAAGACATTGCACCTGCGTAGAGCAACACAAGGGGCCAGATGTACAAAAAAAGCAATTTGCGACTTGCAAATTGCGAGTCCCTGCGACTCGCAATTTGCAAGTCGCAAATTGCTATGCAGTACGGTGTCTGAGACACCGACTGCAACTCGCAATGGGGTCGCAATGACCCACCTCATGAATATTCATGAGGTGGGTCGCAAATTGCGGCCCCATCGCGAGTATAGGCACTCGCTAACATGGAGGCCTGCTGACGTCAGCAGGCCTCCATGTTAGCGACCTGCCTTTTAAATAAAGCATTTTCTTTTTTTTGAAGTGCAGCCCATTTTCCTCACAGGAAAACGAGCTGCATTTCAAAAAAATCCGAAACCTTTAGTTTCTGATTTTTCAGGGCAGGGAGTGTTCCCTTGGACCACTCCCTGCCCTGAAAAAATAATATGGGGTCCAGTCACAAAGGGGAAGGGGTCCCATGGGGACCCCTTCCCGTTTGCGAGTGGGTTACCATCCACTTCAAGTGGATGGTAACTGCGACTCCATTTCGACTCGCAAATAGGAAGGGAACACCCCTTCCTATTTGCGAGTCGCAAATGCATATTGCGAGTCGGTAACGACTCGCAATATGCATTTGTGCATTGCAAACCCACGTTTGCGAGTCGCAAACGGCGATTTTCGCCGTTTGCGACTCGCAAAAGGGTTGCTACATCTGGCCCATAGTCTCATATGTGATTAACTTTCCAGCGCAAAAGGTGTTCCAACTTGGAAATGCAAAAAGAAAGAAAAGAAAATAATGCAAAAGCATGTTCTTGTTGGAAAACGGGTGGGAGGTAAGCAACACGGGTGGGCGGACTCGGAAACAACACGGGGCGAAAGGGTATGGGTGTGTGTTTAAGCGCAGTAACAACAATAACAATGTCAAGATCATTCTGGTACTTGATGTTACTGCTGGTGGAAGATGGAACTTTTGTCTAGTGGCAGTTTTGACTCCTCATAAAGTAGTGCAGAGGGATAATGTGCTTACTGCAAAGAGCGTGTACCATGCAGATCACAAAACTGAGTGTGAGTGAACTATGAGTAGCGCTTTCTTTAAAAAAAAAATGTGTGTTAGAGAGGCACTGTTGGAGAGTGGTAGTGAGGCAATTCGTGGAGAAAGAGGTCATGGCGGAGGGGCACCAAAATAGACTGTCGCACCTATTGCCACCAGTGGCAAAGCAAGCCCTGATCTAAGCAAACGGGCAAGAGGGAGAACAATGTGGAGCTCGGAGTGGGGAGAGGAAAATCAAACATTTGAGAGAGAGAGCATTTAGAGGTGGGAGGAGGTAGAAACACCAGGCAAGTAAGGAATGCACGTAGGAGAGCACACAAGGGCAAGAGCATCACGGATGGGAAAAAGGTGGGTGAGAAGTACCCAGGTGGGGGAGTACAGCTCAGAGAGTGGAAGTGAAGCATGATAGGGAGACAGCAGCGAAACACATGCGTTCTTGTTAAACGAAAGAAAGGTAGCGCCTGAAAAACAAGAAGTGCCAGGACACACCACTGCATCCTTGCTTCAGGGGAGAGACAAACATAAGAAGAAGGAAAGCTCGCGCACACTAAAGAAAAAGAAGCAAGCAAATGAGAGTGAAAATAAAGCCAACCAATGGCAAGCAATTGGCAGCTGTAAGACTAATTTAACCTAACAATACGTTTCACAACAGAGTGCATGCTCTTTCAGGTAAGCAGAGATCTAAATCAGCATGGCACGGCACACATCTAATGTGTGGGGTACTTATAAGTCTGTCTAGTCACAGGAATTTGTCCTGGAAGCATGTGCTTCTGTGCAAATCTTATGCTAAACAATGCAGACTCTTCTTTGTGCCATGTGGAGAGGTTTGTGTAAATCAGTCTGTTTGGGCTCAAGGTATGACAGCAGCAGTGGGACAAATGTTGCTCTGCACTGTGTCTCACTCCCTTGTGCAAACCTGTGTAGCAAATTTGGCTTCTACTCTACATTTCTTGACAAATTAGTAAATCTAAGCTTAAATGTGAACTAGACCCTTAACATCTTCAAGTGACCTTTCCAAAATAGAGTATAAGACTTTTTAGGTCTGGCCTAAAGACAGTATTGGACTTGGTCATTTCTGGAGGGTCATCCCTAAACATCTTGCCTTCATCCTTCTGTTTCCTGAACCCGTTTTTGTTGGCTTTTAGGACTCTGCACACTCTACCACTGCTAACCAGTGCTAAAGTGATTGTGCTCGCTCCTTAAAACATAGTTAAATGGGCTTGTACCCAATTGGAATATTTTATTTTATGTACTTGTAAGGCCCTGTGGCACTGCCTCTTCCATGGACCTGTAAATTAACTGCTACTAGTGGGCTTGCATTACTGATTGTGCCACCCACTTAAGTAGCCCTTCAAACATGTCTGAGGTCTGCCATTGCAGGATGCGTGTGCAGTTTAAACTCCCATTTCGACCTGGCAAGATCAACCTTTTACCAGGCCTAAACCTTCCTTTTCAATACATTATAAGTTCTCCTATGGTAGGCCCTAGATAACCTGGAGAGCAAGCTGCACTGTTTTTAAAAAGTTCGACATGTACCATTTAGTTTTACATGTCCTGGTAGTGAAAAACTCTTAAAGTAGTTTTTCACTACTGCAAGGCCTACCTCTCTCACAGGTTAGCATTGAAGTTACCTTATTACATTTAATAAGCTGTAAATTCCAAATGGGAAGGTAACCAGTTCATGTTTGGTGTCTTTGGAATTGTATTGAAAAATCCTAACTTGTGGTAAAGTCAGATTTTAAGTTACACATTTTGAAAATGCCACTTTTAGCAATTTGGCAGTTTCCTTCCTAAGCCATTTAGTACCTGTAGCCTGTCTCTGGGTCACATGTCTGGTTGTAGCTGACAGTTGGGCTTTTCGTATCCCCCTCCAGACAGCCACATGCAATAGGGAGCTTAGGTATGGCTGGAAGAGCCATCACTGGCAGGATGGGAGGGTGGAGCTGGGCACAGCCGTACTTATACTTGAATGTGCTGGGTCCTGCCTCCATGCAAAAGGCCGAATACCCCTTGCAGTTAGTCTGGAGCCAGGACAGGGAAAGCAGATGCCTGTGGACTTCAAAGGAAATTTCCAGAAGCTTCTCCCACCTCCAAGAGAAAGGGCACCAAGTGTAAAACTTGGACCTCAGACACCAACTCCTCTTACCACTTCTAGACCTGTGGATACTCTGCCAGGAAGAAGACCTGCTGTGCTGCAGAAAGGACTGTCACTCTGCTGAAAGGACTGCTTCCCTGCTGCCCTCTTGCTTGGGTTAAAAGGATTGGACCTACATCTGTTTAACCCAGGACCCCAGAGTGACTCCAAGGGCTAGTTAACAGCCCTCCTGACTTGAACCATAGGGGCAGAAGGCTCCGATACTCTTGGCCCCAGGACTTCTATCTGTGAGTCTACCCTGCCAAGTGGTGTCACCCTAGTCCTGGATGCTTGGAAGTAGGTCAAAAGTGCTCTGCCAGCTTCTGTGGGTCCAGTGGAACTGAAGTATTTTCTCTGCTGCGGCATAACCCCAAGAAGAATGAATGCATCGTCACTGCTATGTGGATCTTCCCCATTGCCAAGACGTACATCACAGCCCATTGCCTCATTGGAACTGCTGATGTGCGGTGCATCCTCAGGGTAGGCCCTCACATCCCTCATCAATGGCAGCCTAGGTGATGACACCAGACTCTGCATCACAGCCTTGCAGCTTCTTGGAACTGATGCATCACCCCAACTGCATGACGCATCCTCGACGCTGAACTTTGCATCGCAAGCCCTCATCAATGGGATCCTCAATGAAGACTTTGTCCTGACCCAGCATGACCAGATCACCACAGCTGGCTCTTTGTGCTTTTTGGCACTATTTGCACTGAAATCTTTAAAATTGCATATGCCCAGTTCCAATGATTGAAATTTTGCTATTTTGAGTTCATTTTATTTATTAAAAATGACTCTATTTTTCCTAATTTCCTAATCCTATACGGGATGCTTTTTGTGCACTGTTTTCACTTTATTACTGTTGGAAGTTGTTGCACAAATACTTTACACATTTCCCTAAGTTAAGCCTTTTTCTTATTAATGGGCAACTGTCAGATGTATAGTTAAACTGAATCTTTCCCGGTTCAAGTTTGGTTTCCACTCATGCCGCTCTGAGTAAAAGGAGGAATGGCCTTTTACAGTTTTTGGATTGTGCAGAGACTGATGTTAAAAACAACTAAAAAGATTGTTCTCCCTTGCAAAACAAAACAAAATGCTTTGTATACAATCCTACCACAAATAAGATAAAGAAGTAAATGTGTGATGAAAGAGTCTGCTTTACAGATATGAAATAGTTCCTTGTGCATTCCACAGAAAGCAAAATGACACGTCTAAGCTCATAGATGGATGTGAGAATAAAATGCTACTATGGATTGATCCAACATGTGTTCAACAATATCTGACATGAAGCGCCTTTCTATTTGTATGGTGCATGTATTGAATTGGTATATATGTACCAAAATGATGCAAGCACCATAAAATGCCAAACATAATACTGGTGTAAGCATCATTACTCATGAAACCTAAAAACAAACATACATTCTCAGTCTTTTACTAAATTTATAATGCCTCCAAGATTGCCATATGAAAGCCACAGTTGAAGCCAAGTCTTTTTGCTTTTCCAGTGCTTGTTTCTGTGGCAGTGTCGCTGACATGTTAGGTTCCCAGGCTGTGTTGGATTGTAGTGTAGCATCTGTAAAGAGCTTTCCATCACTGGTGTAATCCTAAGAGCTATGCTGGGTCTGTGAATGTATAGAATGCTTCACAGTCGAGTCCTCTCAATCTGTCAACTTTAACAAGAATTACATCGAAATAACAAATGTGTGAATATATCAAATGTAAAAACTGGAAAAGCAAAGATACATTTTTACAATAACAAAACATTTATTTTATTTTGATGCTTCACTCTGAACAGAATTACATTATGCCCTTGAGTGTGCTCTCAGCTTTGGCAGTCAGTTAATAAGACAGGATGTTTTTTTAATAATAATAATAATATTTAAAAACACGAACAATAATGTCAAAGGAGGTACCGAGAAGCTGGGACCGCAATAAACCAAGGGCCTCTGTGAGAAAAGGAGATGGGTCTTTCTGCCTTGCAAGGCTATCAAAGTGCAGCAGAGAGCAGCTAAAAGGGTGCGTGCCTGTTGGGTGGATGTGTGGAGTGAGGGAGAGAATACCAACTTCTTAAAACATGGTACAAAAGAAGTCACTAAAGATAACTTCGCATGGACACAGTTAATCTTGACCAATTCTGTTTTCAAAAGGCCTCTTTACAAGAAATTCATACATTTGGTTCATAAACTGAAAAAATAATCATGGATATATTTTTTTCTCGGTGATTTCAGAAAACAGCTGACTGAAAATGTTAAGTTATCGCCAGAAGGCTCCCGACTGCTATGTCGTATTTCTGCAGAAACCACAGAAACCATTGTGCACATCAAATTAATGTTTAGCTTTAGATGGGAGGGATTCATAACATTTAGTCCCCATTCATACTCCTGGGTCCAAAGGACCACTAGACAGAAACACTACCCTCTTGCCAACCAAGCATCCTTCATTTCTGGTGTGAACATTTTAACATACATGGCATCTTAAAACATGCATGTATATCAAATCTAGGTCTCAGGAATTTCAAAGGGATGACAGAATGGTTTAGTCATGTTCTGAAACAATGCAGTCTGTTAGACACACCTAAATGTGGACCCTGATGTTATATATTTGAAGCAGTGGCGACTGTAGAAAAGATCCATGATACAAAATGAACTCATTATCCCATTACAAGAATGTAGTTGAGGATGTGGCACATCTTCTATAACATCTGGTACCTGCTACTACATGGAGTATGAGTAGGAAGGATTTCGGAGATAAAAAGGTGTGAGAAGGGGACTCTCTGTTGGCAGGCCGGGGGTCAGGACTCTAAATCCTGACAGCATATGCGGCAGGAGGGCCTCTGCATCATCTCCTACACTCCCTGAGGTGCAATAGAAGAACCCCCTTTGCCCCACTGCTCGGGACACTCTTTTGGCAGGCCAGGGAAGGTGGGGTGGGCCAGGACTCTGAGTCCTGACAGCACACACCGCAGGAGGGACACTGCATCATCTCCTCTGTGTCTGGAGGTGCAAAAAAGAACCCCGAATTCTAAGTCCCGACAGCACACGTGGTGGGAGGACCGATTCATCGTTTCCTACGCACCCTGGCGCGTGCCTGGGAGAAGACCAGGCCAAGAGCGGGCCCATCTGTGCCCGTCCACGTCTGGATGTGGCTGGGCTGGCCCTGCTCCCTTGGTCCTGGGGCAGAACCCTGGGCAAAAGGGCTGTCTAGAGATTCAACATAATTAAGAGTCCTAGATACCATCTGCAGCCTGAATTGTGAGCATTTAGTTTTTGTTCTTGTATTTCTTATACCTCGAGTATTTCTGAATATGGGAAAGCGCAAAGCTCGAGTTTGTGCCTCAACATCCATCCCACCCTCCACTCCGACAACTTTCGATGCTTTTTTGACTTGTGCAGTAGACGTTATCAGTGAAGAAAATTGCTTTCAGAGCTGTGTGTTTCCCTCTACCCTACCACCAGTTCCACGAGAAGAGAAAACTGACAGCCTTATAAATTTAGAGAAAGGATCAGGATTTTTTACTGACTTGAATGAAGGGTGGGAAGCTTGTGAGCAGGATCATTCTACCTTGGAGTCTACAGTCTTTTCCCAGCACCACCTGCCCGTAATCCCCCTCGAGCCAGAAGTTAGGTGTTACCCCTCAGCTGAGGGAGTGGTGGGGAAAAGAAAGAGGCTAAAGGCCGCAACTAAATCTAAGCGCCTAGGGTCAACATAAATCAGTCACAGAGCGAGAAAGGCCTTATAAGTAAGGGGTTGGAAAAGCCGGGTTCAAAACCTGATCCCTTTGACAAATCTTTTTTTGTTGCTCTGGACATTAGGCTAAAACCCATTTTGGAGTGGATAGCAGCTATAGAGTTGGAGCTCAAGAATTTACCCTCAGTGGTGCTCCAAAAGGGTGTCCGTTCCGCAGTTCAAACAGTGATGGTTCCACTTACTACACCTATTTTGACATTGGGCTCAGCTATAGGGAAGGTGGCGTGTACCCAAGTTACTCCTTTAGCCATACTAGCTTCCTCCCCCTTGCAGAATGAGCAGCAGGCCAACCCTTCAAGATGAGATTTTGGAGCTAATAAGCTCCCTATGAACTCAACTCCCTGTAATATTCCGAATATACACTTAACAGGGATACAGAAGCCCAGGGAGCCTCCTGCTCCTTTGAAAGGTTGTTGCAGAAGGGAGGCAGGTTCTATTCGTGAGGGTTTAAGAAATTATAATAATCATCCCTGTCCTCACATCCCACCAGAATGTGCACTGTACATTATTATTTTGGCTAACGTCCCTATAGCTGACCCTTCGCAGCTGGAATCGTGTCTCTGAGAAAGAAAGTTTCACATTGGCTGGGAACATACTCATGTGGGCGTTGTGATTTTTAAAGAGAGATTACCACCACTAGGAGAGTCTCTTGGATAGGCCCACTGCCCAAACATTTGCAGGGTGACTGTGTGATAATTAATTTTAGAATACCCAGTTTAGTTCAGGCCCTCTTATTCTGTCTTAGCCATACTGCTGTCATTTCAGAAGGCATTAAAGCCCTTCATCTGGGTTTTTCCTATCCTCCCAGGGTCCAAAGGTTTCCGGTGAGCTGGGGCAATGACCCTCAACCTGGTGTGGTAAGGAGCAAATCAGTGTCTCACGATCAGTACCATAACCCTCTCCTGCCTCTTTCCAACAGCTTTGATATTCTGTCTTCTTTGGAGCAATTGGACTGACTGCCCAAAAGGGAAATTCCTTCAGAAGAAAGGCTTACCTTTTTAACCTCTCAAGTAATTACCAATGATCTCCCTATGCAGGCCGGTATTTTGGGTTTAATCTCGTGGAACGTGGCTGGTCTCCCAACAAAACAGAGTGGTTGAATATAGTGAAACATTATCCTATAATTTGCTGCCAAGAGACAAGGCTCCTGGATATGCTGCACATAATGAGTTTGTCACTTATAACGTTCCAGCCACCCCTGTACTTCAGGCTGGCCTAAGAGGGGCCTGGCCACGTTTGTGCCTGTCTCTCCCTGGTAGATTGTATTGTATCTGAAATGTTTATTTCTCCTTTTTATCATGTGTTATTGATCACTTTACATCACCATTTTGATCTGGTAGGGCTACATTTTTATTGTAATATTTTTGATCATTCAGAGACTAGTATTGTGGATCATGTGGAAGATGCTCTGCACAAGATCGTGAATGACCATTCCAAGGAGGTGGTAATTGTCTGGGTTGTAGAGTTTAAAATTGAAACATGTGTTTTAGGTGTATGTCCACTATGTGGAATATGTGACAACTTTAATCAACCCATCACACACTTCAAACATACACCCTATGGTGACTCACTGGATACGGTGATTTCTGCACATAATTTGATATTAGCCCTAGATCAAAGGCAGCCGAGTACAACACAAAATCCTACCTTTGTGGGCCCCAAATGAAACTCTTTTATTGATCATGCACTTATTTCTATGGATTTATTATTGCACTACTGACATGTAAAGTCATTACCTTGTATTTAAGTGATCATAACCCATTCAAGCTGGAGCTCAAGTTATCCCCAACTGGGGATATACGGGCAACTCCTCAAACATAGATAAAATATAGTAGTAAGGATTGAGTATTAAATGGGAGAAGATAGACAAGGAAGCTTTCCATAGGGATCTTTTGTTTGTATAATCAATCAGACATTGACAAAGTCCTGCAGGAGGATGCTAATCCATTAGACATCATAATTGCAAATACTAGGTTGAATAGTTATATGGCTGATAAACTAACTAAAGTTGCCCAATAAAGTAGGGATAACCCATGGTGGTTTAACAGTTCCTGCTCTAACGCTCATAAGCTCTTAAAACTTGCTCTAAATAAATGCCCGCAGGATCAGTCATAAGTAGCTCAGGCCAGGAAACTTTACAAAAAGGAAACTCGCACAAGAAAGTTTGAAATTAGGGAAAAGGCCTGGGAGGACTTAAGAATAGCAAATGCGCTGAAAGATTGAAAGTTGAATGTGTTATATCTATTAAAGTTTGGGTGGCTCACTTTTCTATTGTATTCGGTCCAAAAGAGCAGACCCCTACTAAGAGTTCTCAAAAGGAAGCCCTTTGTGACTTGAGCTCCAGTTGGGCACTTCGCAGTGCAATCACAGTATCTGATGTTATTTTAGCTATTGCGAGTATTCCCTCGGGTAAAGCCCCGGGACCTGATAGAGTCCCTTTGGATGCTTTTTAATCTTTCCCACGGTCTTGGGCTCCTTTATTAACCAATGTCATAAGAAGCGCAATAACAGGCCCTCCGGTTAAAACTTGGCAGGACGCCTTATTATTCGCATATTCCCATATTATTCCCCCCACTGTTATTGCCCAATATCTCTACTAGACAGTGCAGTGAAGATCTTAGGTAGAGTAATATTGTCCAAACTGGAAAGTTGAGCAATAGAGTTGCAGGAGCTTTCTGATTTACAGTTTGGTATTCATCCTGGTCTGGGGACAGTCGAACAGTCATTAAATTGCTCCTTAATTGTTCAGAAGTACACCAAGGCTAAAAAAGGCTGTGTCCATCTCGCCTTTATGGACCTAACTTCTGACTTTGATATGGTAGACCGCTCAAAGCTTTGGTCTATCATGTTAAAGCTAGGGATTAATAGTGCCATTGTTTCCCTGCTCTGTAGGCTCAACAGTCCTACCACAGACATAGGCGGTCATTCTGACCGCGGCGGGCGGCGGTAGCCGCCCGCCATGCGGTCACCGCCATTTGGCCGCTCCACAGTCAAAAGACCGCAGAGACCATTCTGGCTTTCCTGCTGGGCCGGCGGGCGCCCGCCAAGGGAGCACCCACCGGCCCAGCGGGAAAGGCCCTGCAACCCAGAAGCCGGCTCCGAATGGAGCCGGCGGTGTAGCAGGGGTGCGACGGGTGCAGTTGCACCCGTTGCAATTTTCACTGTCTGCTAAGCAGACAGTGAAAATCATGCTGGGGCCCTGTTAGGGGGGCCCTGCACTGCCCATGCCAGTGGCATGGGCAGTGCAGGGGCCCCCAGGGACCCCACGACACCCGTTCCCACCATCCTGTTCCTGGCGGTAAAAACCGCCAGAAACAGGGTGGCGGGAAGGGGGTCGGAATCTCCATGGCAGCGCTGCTTGCAGCGCCGCCATGGAGATTCAGCCCAGACAGGGGAAATCCGGCGGGAAACCGCCGGATCCCCTTTTCTGACCGCGGCGTCAGAATGGGCAGGGAAGCACCGCCAGCCTGTTGGTGGTGCTTCCGTGGTCATCCACCCTGGCGGACGATGACCGCCAGGGTTGGAATGACCCCCATAGTCCTATATAGCAGGAGCGGAGATCTTACTGAAGAATTTTCATCATTAACCAGGTCAGACAAAGTTGTGTCTTGGCCCCATTTTTATTTTTAATTTATTTTAATTCCCTTGGAGAGCATTTGATAAAGGCCGGAAAAGACATTCCATAGGCAAATTCATGAGAAATCACCATTTTGATTTACGCAGATGATGCTGTTCTTATTGCGTGAACTAGCTAACGCCCTTCAGCTTCTACTAGATGTCTTTAATGTTTTTATGACTAGTCTACGACTTAAGACTAATCTTACTAAGTCCTTTGTAATGAAAATTGGCCCTAAACTATCAAAGGCCAAAAATGTTTTACTTAGCGGTGGGCAAATCATGAATACTCCTCACTTTACTTATTTAGGGATTCCGATTGATGTAGATTTCAATTGGAAGTTGCTACTTAATGTGAGAGTCATGCAATTTCAGAGAACAATTGATGCTGTCTTTTGATTTTCTAAGTGGCTGGGCCACAAGCCTGTGAGAGAAATTCTTTGTATTTTTAAAAGCAACTGTGTGCCTGTGGCTACATCCTGTGCTGGAGTATGGGGTATGTGAATTGATAAGCCCTGCAAATAGTTGAAAATACGTTTTTAAGAAGGTTGTTGGCAGTTCCACAATCTACCTCAGTGATTTTTGTTTACCATGAGGAGGTTAGGCTTTTTAATAAAGAATATTATGTTGGTATGACCTGGATAATCATTTAGACATCCCTTGGCTAAAGTACATCAAAACAAGCTTTGAAAGGCTCGGCACCCCTGCTTTCTTTTACAAACCCTATAGCTTAGCTTCTATTTCCCAAAGGCAAGTCAAAGAGCTCTTTAAACATTACATCCAAAGGGTGCAGCTAGAGACTAGATGTGGTGGGATGGGGAGCATCCCCTGTGATCTACCTGCGCATCCAGCACTTTATCTACAGATAATTGTTAATGAGAGATACATGGTTCTGCCTCAAAACAATTCATTTCCTGGTGGCATGTCCCCCAAAAGGTACTTGGTTTTTATCTCTTCCCCCTTGTCACTGTGATATTCTGGCAGAACAGAGTACATTGCACTTTTTGCTATTTTTCACATTTTATACTGCTCAAAGAATACAGTTCTTGCGCCCAGTATTACGAGCATCAGAAACCAAATCACATGTAGCTGCTATTGCACCAGGTGGAAAATGAAACTGTTACATATGCCGTTTTTAATGTACTTCTTTTTGATCATGAATCATATGTGTGACTTTTATGGCTCAAATGAGCTGAATAAAGTATTTTGATGCTGGTGTGAGAAGGAACTATGATGTAACCCAGGGCCGGACTGGCCATAGCAAGCATTGTCCATTTTCATGGGAGGCGGTAAGAGTGGGGACCGGTTTTGTTACTGGGGGCTGATTTTGCAGTGATGCTACAATATTGTCCCCCAGTAACAAAAGCAGCAGCGCTTCACACTTACACCCAAACCCAGCCCTGAGGTACGCCCACCATGCTTGTCAGTCTTCTAGTAAGAGAGGGCACCAGATGCAAATCCTCTGACCTATATAGGAACGAAAAGCCTGAATGGCAAGGAGAGCTGTGCAGCACTGTGCCTCTTGTATTCTTATTGAGTTGGAGAGCTGTGCAGCACTGTGCCTCTTGTACTCTTTCTGAGCTGGAGAGCTGTGCAGCACTATGCCTCTTGTACTCTTTCTGAGCTGGAGAGCTGTGCAGCACTGTGCCTCTTGTACTCTTTCTGAGCTGGAGAGCTGTGCAGCACTGTGCCTCTTGTACTCTTTCTGAGTTCTGAGTTGGAGAGCTGTGCAGCACTGTGCCTCTTGTACTCTTTCTGGGTTGGAGAGCTGTGCAGCACTGTGCCTCTTGTACTCTTTCTGAGCTGGAGAGCTGTGCAGCACTGTGCCTCTTGTACTCTTTCTGAGTTCTGATTTGGAGAGCTGTGCAGCACTGTGCCTCTTGTACTCTCTCTGGCTTGGCCTCAAAGTTTAGTGGTAACCTAATCCCATGGGGACTCATTCAAAAACAAAATAGTTAGGGAGTAGGCATTGGTCCACAGGACCACTGGAAATTCTTAAACAAGCCACCAAAAATGTAAACCTTTCCTTTGAAATGCAGCCTGTCTTTCTTTAAGAAAAATGGGCTCTTTTAAAAAAAGGTTACTTTATTGAAAAGCAATCACAAGCATGGTGGTCTGCTGATGGGAGATCCCACTGTGCCTGTGATGGCCTCAAAATCAAAGTTAGTCACAATTTGAAACCAACAATATCAACACCACCAACCTAATCGCCAACCTCGCCAACCTCGCCAACCTCGGCCTCAAGCAACTCGTCACATCACCCACCCACACTGCAGGACACACACTCGACCCCGTCTTCTCAGCCAGCAAACACGTCTCTTTCAGCCACACCACCGAACTCCTATGGACCGACCATCGCTGCATCCATTTCTCCTTTCAGAAGCCGGTCACTCACCACCTCACCACTAAACCCCCCACCACTACTGGAACAGAATCTCAACAGAACAGTTGATCTCCACCCTCACCCAGGCATCCCCTCCCTGGACCTGGGACCCCAGCACAGCCACCACCTACCTGCACAAATGGTTGGAAGACTGCGCCAACACCCTCGCACCACTCAAACAACACTCAGACTCCCACCACAGACCCAAGGCCAGCTGGTTCACCCCCGACTTGCAGGCCTCCAAACGGGAATGTCGAAGAATGGAGAAGACCTGGCGCATTGCACCCACCGAATCCAACCACACCACCCTCAAGACTGCCATCCGCAAACATCACCAGCTGATCCGCACTACCAAAAGTACCAACTACAAAGGCCGAATAGACACCAACGCCCACAACAACAAAGAGCTCTTCGTCATCATCAAAGAACTCTCCAAACCCAGGACCTGCCCCCACGAACCCATGCCATCACAGGAACTCTGCAACTCCCTCGCCACTCACTTCCGTCGAAAGATCGAAAACATCCACAACAGCTTCGAACCCCTGACCCATCAGCCAACCACAGACAACCAGGAACCCAACGCATCAAGCAACACCAACCCTCTATGCTCCTAGACCCACGTCAACAATGAAGACACCATCAACACCATGGCCTCCATCCACTCTGGCTCCTCCTCGGACCCCTGCCCGCACCAGATCTTTAACAAAGCCAGCAACATCATCGCACCCCACCTCTGCGCAATCATCAACAGCTCCTTTGAGACAGCCACCTTCCCGGAGGAATGGAAACATGCCGACGTCAACGCCCTGTTGAAGAAACCCAAAGCAGATCCAGATGACCCCATTAACTACCGACCTATCTCCCTCATCCCCTTCCCAGCGAAGGTCATTGAAAAAATCGTGAACAGCCAACTTTCCCGCTACCTGGAAGACAGTAAAGCGGTCGATACATCCCAATCCGGATGTCGCAAGAACAATAGCACGGAGACCGCACTCATTGCTGCCACAGATGACATCAGGACCATGCTCGACAAAGGCGAAACCGTAGCACTCATCCTCTTGGACCTTTCCACAGCTTTCGACACCGTCTGTCACCACACCCTTCGAACACGCCTCCACAACACCGGAATCTGCGACAAGGCCCTCGATTGGATCTCCACCTTCCTCTCCGGCAGAACCCAGAGAGTCCGCCTTCCTCCAAAACCGTCTGCGGCGTCCCTCAAGGATCCTCCCTCAGCCCAACACTTTTCAACATTTACATGGCTCCCCTCGCCAGCATTGCACGATCCCACCACATCAACATAGTATCCTACACAGACGACACCCAGCTGATCATCTCCCTCGTGAAAGACCCCACAACAGCAAGAAACAACCTCCACAAGGGACTTCACACTATCGCCGACTGGATGGATTCAAGCAGCCTCAAGCTAAACACTGACAAAACAGAGGTCCTCATCCTCGGCTGCAACCTCTCCGCTTGGAACGACTCCTGGTGGCCTACCTCCCTCGGAGCCGCCCCCACCCCCACCTCCCAAGTACGGAACCTGGGCATAATCCTTGACTCAGCACTCAGCATGACTCAGCAGGTCAAAGCAGTCTCCTCTTCCTGCTACATCACCCTTCGCATGCTCCGCAAAATCTTCAAGTGGATTCCCGTCAAAACCAAAAAAACAGTCACTAACGCCCTAGTCAGCAGCCGACTGGACTTCGACAATGCGCTCTATGCAGGAAACACGGGCAAACTACAAAAGAAAATGCAACGTATCCAAAACGCCTCAGCCCGACTCATCCTTGACGTCCCACGCCGTAACCACATCTCTGCCCACCTCAGAGAGCTACACTGGCTACCCGTATCAAAGAGGATTACTTTCAAGCTACTCACCCACGCACACAAATCCCTCACAACACAGGTCCAGCCTACCTCAACGACAGACTCACCTTCCACACCCCCACCTGCAGCTCTGCTCCGCCAGCCTCGCCCTCGCCTCCGTCCCCCGCATTCACCGCACCACCACCGGAGGAAGATCCTTCTCTTACCTCACCGCCAAGACCTGGAACTCCCTACCGCTCCAGCTACGCCAGACCCATGACCTCCTGGCCTTCTGAAAACGCCTCAAGACTTGGCTATTCAACAAATAGCTCCACCCACACCCCCCCCAGCGCCTTGAGACCCTGACGGGTGAGTAGCGCACTTTATAAATTGATTGATTGATTGATTGATTACAGCCGAATTGTGACCAACAACTATGTATTGGTACATAGGGAAGTCTTGTTATTGTGACCAGTATTTTGCCTCTAGCAAATAGTACATATGGCCCCAGGAAATGCTGGCATAAAGCGGGCTCAGCTGGGAACCAAAAGAAGCTGTGGCAACGTTTGGCAGACCAGCCCCCATACTGTGTGTAGAATGCGAATTTGAGCATTGCAAGAGGAGTTGTGAAGAAAGAAATGCTGAAGCTGATGCATTTTACAACACATTTTTCATAATATATTCAAATGCATTCACTTTTAAAGCCTAACTTATGATGACCTTACAGTGCACCATGATACACATTTAAGGTGGCAACACCAAGGAGTCCACAGACATTCTTAAGCACCACGTGCTGAGACCAGCCTTGAACACAAGGTAATAATGCACATTGCTATAAACAGAGCCTACTTAAGTGCAGTGAATTCCTCTGGTGAATCCTAATACTGGCATTGTGTTCACCACCACCCGCACTGCCAGAAATGCAAGCTGCATTAACTGCTACCTGTAACATGTAATATTTTGTGTCCACAGGTCAGTCAGCATGCTTTGTTAACATTTTAACAAATAGTAATTGTACTTTACATTTGCCATATTTTTGCATCTATCAGATGCCCATTGAGACCAAGAAGAACGCGATGGGAATTGGGTGAACCAAAATTGCTTTTAGAACTATTGTTTATAGGCACTACAGCTCACTTTTTTGGGACTTCTAAGTGATGTAAACAAATATAAGTATTGCCCCCATTAATTAAACTTTTCACCCTCGGAAAGACGGAAGGCTTAGCTGAGATGCTGACATAGACCACTCAGGCCACCTCAGATGTCAGCAGTGAGCAGGTAACTCCATGAACCATCTAAAGCAAATACAAGTGGTCCGTGATTTACTCAGGATTTTAAGTGGTAGCAGTTTTCCAATAGGATGAAACACTTTAAAGCACTCCCTGCTCAACTCAAAAAAGGCTAATGTGGACTAACTATAGACTACACACTGTGCTTGTATGTCAATTAGGACCGATACACATGCAACAAGGAACCCCAAGTACAGTCCAGGCCTCTCAATCTTGGTTTCACTATCAGAGATGACTGAGGCCCTTGGATAAAAGCAGTCTGTCAATGTTATGAAAGGCAAGCCTACTGTTCATCAACTGGAAACTGGGTTAAACACAGTGGTACTATATAAAAAACGACAACCAATTGATGTGTAAATCTGAGGCTTGTTTGCTGCTCCTGAGTTCCAGGTGCCATATTGCTTGGTTATGTCTCAGTCCCCTCCACAACGTTTGTACAAGGATCCATGACTTTATCTTTACATGGTTCAACCGTCCCATTTAATGCCATTACTTTACAGACCCTTCTTAGCGCAGTAGGCAGCACATCAGCCTCATAAAACTATTGCCTTTATTTTTAAAGCATTTTTGTACACTTCTTAAAAGATCCATAGGAGGCAGACAAATGGAATAGTATTTTATTTAAATCTACTGCTGTCATTGTATTCAGGCTGAGAGGTGTCTATCCTGTCCTACACAAATTGCATCTGTTATTGGGGACTTGCACGACAGAGGACAACAGTTTTCAAGTGAGAATCAAAAATATTATTTCACAAGTTTTTTGTGTAAGCTGTATATTTTATCTGAGTTTTTTTCTGCTTGCCCAACATTAGGGCTGAAGACAGATTGCTGGACTTGCAAATGCCGAGCTTGCCAAATAAAATCATCCATGCACATTAAGGTTAAAATATAAAACAATGCCTGACAGCAATTCCCACAAGAAGCAAAATACACATTAACCTGAGTGTGCAAAAAGGCAGCTAGCCACACACTTATTCAAAAATCCCACCTGTTTTAACACAAATCTTCTAACTTGTGCTCCATTCAACCGAAGCTAAACACGCATCTCTTTTCACAGAACACAAATCTTCAGGCTCAAATTGTGCCTCACTCAATTGAAAGCATTACACAGCTTTCCAAAATGAATAATAAAGGTGTTTTAAATGGGGAATATGGCTTTGAAACTGGGCCTCTAAAACCTTTTTAGGGGCGAGCAAAAAGCACTCCGTCCCTCTTCGAATCTCCTTATAGGGGGAATTTAACTATGCCCATGTTACGTCAGTCACTTTCATTGGCTCCTGGGCTTGCCTTTTTAAATCTGCTTGTTTTCATTCGTGAAAGGCATGCATACGTCATGCCTTTTCAAATGTTTAGCCCTTCTCGAGAGCACTGGTAAACTACTGGAAACATATGAGGCTCCATGTTTTCTGTATGGTTTCTGGGCTACTTTTTCTCTTAATTTATTGTGGCAAGAAAAGTCCAGTTAGGAGTTTACAACGCTAATAGCTCTAACTCGATGTAATGCGAGACCCGTTGCATTGCAAATGCTTGTATAGTCATGAGACCGCATCTTCTTCAAGGCTATTGACGGTGCTTAATGCATAATAGAGTAATACGTGTTTTCAAGGTTTGCTCAGAAGCCAGCAGCCTTTGCTACTGAATGTTGGGTTGCTGAATACTAAAGCTGCCGGTCTTGATTCCTCCTCATGCCTCTTTTATCCAACACCAGACACTCCCTGTCCTTTATCTCATGTTTGCAGCCCTGCATTCTCCCTTTGTCGTTGGTTTTAAGTCTTTCTCTTCCTCCTTCTTTCTGTCCTTTGTGCTTGTTTCTGTATTCTGCGTCAAAGCCAGATGAGAACAAATAACTGCTGGTCTCCAAAAATAAGGGCCTAGAGATGCCCCTCTTGCAGCCACCAGCTCAAATTATGCGCTCAGTATTGAGAGCTTAGACATCAAGGGCCACATGTATCAAGCCTTTTTGCATTCCCAAATGGTGCGAATGCCCGTTTGCGAATGCAAAAGTACCTTTCAGTATGTATGAAAGGCATTGGCATTGCAATTTTAAGGAATCGCTAAAATAGCAATTCCTTAAAATTGCGAGCCCGTTTAGAGAATCGCAAATTGCGATTCTCTAAATAAGAAATCGCAAATAAGGAATCCTTATTTGCGATTTCTTAAGCACATGTATGAAGCTTTTCCTTAATGCGAATGGGGAATCAAGGAATCACAATTACCACCAAGTTAAACTTGGTGGTAACCATGTGCAAATTTTAAAAATGCATTAAAAATGCATTTTTAAAATTGACATGTAACGCACACATGCCCCTTTGGCATGTGTGCGACTTACATTTTCTGAAATATTTTTTGGGGTGCAGCAGAGGGGGCCTTAGGCCCCCAGCACCCTGGGGTTTTGCATTTCCTAAACTGCAAATTCCAGTTAGGAATTTGCAAATTGGGAAATGCAAAAAAATCGAAAATATGGTCCTACAAACCCATAGGTGCGAATGTGGTCTGTATCGCAATTTGCGATTCGGTAATAGCATTTGCGATTTTGAAGAATTCGCTATTACCGAATCGCAAATATGATACATACTATTTTGCGAATCAGAAATAGCTATTTCTTAAAAATCGCTATTTCCGATTCGCAAAAGGGTTAAATGATACATCTGGCCCCAAGACCTTTTAGAAGAGTCTCCTGACATCCTGAATCCATCCTGTTAACTAGAGTAGGATCCTATTTCCACTTTAAGTGGTGGAGATGTGAGTGAGTGAGTGTAAGATTTTTAACTTTGTTGAACGTTTTGGCAGGTACTCAGCAGTGTTTGCTTGAACCCACAATTGCAATTCCTGGCTGAGAAACTAGTACAAAGGGCTTTCCCCCTATCACCAGGGCTCCTAAACAGTGCACTAGTAAAAGATTTGAGACTTGAGAATCCAAACGCTTATCCACAAAGCATTGGCAAAGCAAGTTGGTCTTAGTTATACAAGAGATATTGGCTTTGTTGATGTCTTTTAGCTACGTTGTATAGCAGCACGGCAGCTGTTCATCATCGCTGAAAGTCATGGAAAAATTGCTATGACGTGGCCAGCACTGGCTGCGTCATAGTGTTTTTTTCTCTGGCAGGAGGGTTGGGATAAGCACACAACACAGGAGCATGGCAATTCACACAACACAGGAGGTGGTGAATGGGGCTGGGGAGAAGGTGAAAAAGAGATATGACGTGACTGGCAGTGTCCATGTTATAGTGTTTTGTTTTGTTACAGTGGTTGGGCAATGTGTGTGGTGTGGAGGGCAATTTTGTGGTGTGGAGTGCAATTGCGTGGAACTGAACTATGTGGTATGGAGTGGAACTATGTGTCATGGAATTAGGTGGCATTGCGTGGAATTATGTTGAATGGAGTGGAATTACATGGTGTGGAGTGGAATTATGTGGCGTGCAGTGCAGTGGACATATGTGGCATGGGATAAAATTATGCGCAATGGAATTATGTTGCTTAATGTGGAACTGTGTGGCATGAAGTCGAATTGTGTGTGGTGAAACTGTGCGGCATGTAATGCAGTTGTGTCCTGTGGAGTGCAATTGTGTGGTATTGAATGCAGTTGTGTGGTGTTGACTTCAATTGTGTGGAAATAAATAATGTGGCATAGACTGGAATTATGTGGTGCGGTATTTGGTAGCATGATGTGGAATTATATGGGGTGGAGTGGCAATATGTGGTGTGGGGTAGAATTATGTGATGGGGCATGATATTGTGTGGCCTGGCATGGAATTGTGTGGTGTGGAATTGTGTTGTGTTGAGTGGAGTGAAATTATGTGGTGCGAGGAGTGGAATTATGTGGCATAGTAAAATTATGTGGTACAGAGTTGAATTTTCTGGAGTGGATTTATGCATAGTGGAGTGGATTTATGTGGCATGGAGTGGAGTGGAAGTATGTGGTGTGGATTTCCGTGTCATGGAGTGGAATCATGTGGTGGCATCACATGGAATTATTTGGCATGGAATTGTGTGGTATGCAGTTATTTGGCTTGGCATTTGAGATATGGACTTATGAGGTGTGGAGTCCAATTGTGTGGAGTGGAATTTTGTGATGTGGAGTAGAATTATGTGACGTGATGTAGAATTATGTGATGTGGTGTCGTGTGGTGCAGTGTGGAATTCAGAGCAGCAGTCCAGCAGAGTGGCAGTTCTTTCAGCAGCACTGCAGTCATTCTTCCTGGAAGAGTATCCACAGGTCTAGAAGTGTACTGAGGAGGTGGTGTCTGAGGGTCTAATATTTATACCTGGCACCCTTCCTCTGGTGGGAGAAGCTTCTAGACTTTTCCCTTTGAAGTCCCCAGGCATCCTGCCTTCTTGACCTGGGCCCTGACTAATTACCGGGGTTATGCAGGCCTTTGTGTGGAGGCAGGACACAGCCTAGTCAAGTATAGATACATCTGTGGCCAGCTTCACCCTCCCATCTTGCCAGTGATGGCCCATCCAGGCACACCTAACTTCTCTATTTTGTGTGGGTGTCTAGAAGGAATACACAAAGCCCAACTGTCAGGTACGCCTAGTCATGTAACCCAGGATCAGGCTACAGGCACTAAATGGCTAAGGCAGGAAAATTCCAACTTTCTAAAAGTGGCAATTTCAAAATTGTAATTTAAAATCCGACTTTACCATGAGAGAGGATTTTTCATTACAATTCCACAGACAGCAAACATGAACTGGTTACCTGCTCACATTTTGAATTTACAGCTTATTAAATGTAATACGGTACCTCCAATGTTAACCTACAGGAGAGGTAGGCCTTTCAGTAGTGAAAAACGAATTTAAAAGGACATGTAAAACTTAAGAGTGCATGTTCTACCTCTCATACACGTTGCACCCTGCCCTCTGGGCGTCCTGGTCCTACCCCAAGGGTGATATTTATGTACTGAAAAGGACAAAGGTGTAATTTGCCAGGTCAAAATGCTATTGCCAGGCTAAAATGTCAGTTTAAAAACTGCACACACAGACTGTAATGGCAGGCCTGAGACATTTAAAGGGGCAACTTAGTGGGTGAAATAACCACTACTGCAGCCCCACTAGTATCATATAATTTATAGGCCCTATGTAGATGTGCTACCACTATATTAGGGACTTATAAGTAAAGTAATATCCCAATTGTGGATAAGCAATGTTGCCATGTTCTAAGGAGTGAGCACCTGCACTTTAGCACTTGGTAGCAGCAGTAATATGCACAGAGCCCTAAGGCCTCAAAAAGGAGATCAGCAGAAAAATGGAGAAGGAAGGCAAAAACGTTTGGAGGAAGACCACCCTAAGGCTGACAGGTATTTAAATGAAGACCTTTTTTAAGAAAGAAATAGCTCTGGGTATTGTATTTTTGGGCGTAACCTTGTATGTCATAGTGTGTCTGGTCATAAAACCTCTGCACCTTCTGGAATAAGTTCCAAGTACCCGACCTCACTGGAGAGCCAAGCATACAAAGCGACTAACATGGTTACACAATTGGAGGGCGATCTCTGGTCCTCGGACATCAGTAGAAACAACATTGCCCTCCACCGATTCTGCCCAGTAACCGCTGGCTGCCCTAGGACTAGGAGCAAAAAAAGCTAGAAATTATATATATCTTCAGGCATACTGCCACTTAGTACTGAAATTAGGCAGCAAATATTGAAGCGTTGTTGCTCAAGTAACTTTTGTGCACCCATCCCCTCCTTCACCCTTGCTTCAGGTGCAGCAGTCTTCCTTCTTGCACGTCACTCTTGACCTTACACCACACCTGGTGTGTGCAGTAGCTGGGCGGGTTCTTGTTTACTGAATGTCGGTCCCCTTACAGTTCTTCGCCTACACGACCCCCGCTCATTTCATTTTCTCATATCGTGTGCTTCCCTTACGGTGCACGGAGCCTTGTAACCGCGTTAGGCATGCGGCATATTAAATATATTCTACATAAATAATCCATTCTCTAATATTCTGACACACTTCCATCCATCACCCAGAGCTCTGGCTCTCTGTGCTTTCAATGAGTGTTTTAATAATGGCGCTTAATTGGCTGCCTGGGATTGTCCATAGGCAAAGAATGCCTGCCATCCCAGGAGTGTGGAGAACGTCCTTACGTCAAGCACGAAGTGGAATACACAGAATTTACATTCGTTCATTGGGCCCTGTTCCGTAAAAAAGACATACATCTGCACTTGCAAGTTTACGAACTCTCGTTGGTGCAGATTTACTACTTACAGAAATTCACAAACATTTCCTGGAGTATGCCTGGACATCTGTGACAGTCAGTCTGTACTCCTAAGAGCGTTTTGTGAATTCCATTTACCCGTGCAGTAGTATGTATTTATATTTTTGCATGAGAAAATCAACATATGTAGTGCAAGTGCAAACAAACAGATGACACTACTCCCCACCCCGCCAACTTCGGGGGACTTTTCCCTACCACTTCCAACCCCGCAAAGTAATTTAAATCTCAGATTTTTCCATAACGTGAATACCTCAAAAGGGCAGGGCACTTCGCCCCGTAATGCCCACTTTGTACCGTGTAGATAGATCTACTCACAAGAAAATGTTCGTGTGAGAAAATTCTTTTTCAAGTGCAAAACCAGCTTTTGAGAATTACAAAAGTTGTTTTCGCTCATTAAAGTACTTTTAGTGTTTGTAAAAATGGCAAATAAATATTCATGTGAATCAGACTCCCAGTTGCCATACAGTGGTGGCTTGTGCAAGGGAAAAGGAGCGGGACAGGGTGGCGGGGGAGTCGGGGAGGTGGGAGAAATAAAATAAAATAATTAGAAATAAACGTACCTGAATGCCGTGCTCCCAGCCTGCCCTGCGTCCAAGCCTGTGCAAGCTCTCTCCAGTCCGGCAGCACAGTGCCGGGCTGGAGAGAGCACACTGCGCATGTGTGTTTGGCCAGCCCGAGACTGCCGGCCAAACATACATGAGCAGTGACAGCACTCCCCCTCCATCCCAGTCACGACTGTTGCCCGCCCCTTTTAATACAAAATAATAATAAGCATAGTTTATTATCATTTTGTATTAAAAGGTTTTGCAGCTGCTCCTGCTGGGGGGGTGGAGGTGACTCTCCTCCACCCTAACCGAGGAGCCGCGTCTGTTCCCATACCCTTCACCTTCCATTTCTAATTTTCTTTGTGTGGAGTGTTCAATTCACTGCAACTCTTATTGAAGAGAAAGATTTCCTGAGTGCGCTAACTCTTTGTAGATCGTGCAAGATTGCTAGAAGTTGACTTTGTAGAAACCTCCACATTTGAGGGCAAACATCAACCCTAGCTGGACATCAGGTTCATTAGGCTTTAGCCCCAATACCCTAAATCATCTCTTCAAGCAGAAGTATAAAAGGCAGAGTCAACCTGAAGGGTTCAACCCTGTTCCCTGCAGATTTTATTTAAATTTCAGTTGCACACCCCAGTGAGCTATCCTGGTGCTGAGTGGATCTAATCAGAAACTTGAGTGGCATTCATTAAGTGAATGAGGATCAGCAATGCAGCCATGTCTCAGTAAATGGAAACTCGAAGCTTGAAAGAAGGTCTGTTACAAACTCATTGGGTATGTAGAGCTTAGTCACAGAACCTTTGACAGCAAAATACAATGCACAAGCCCATTAATTCTAGATTTTAGATTTTTTAAAGCTAACAATTCAGGAACGGCATAGAGGCAAAGGATCAAATCATCTCATAGTGGGGTATAATAAATGACAATGTATAATACAGTTTGTGAAAAGAGATGTGGCATGAAGGAAGCATAGTGTCTTAACGTATCCTATTCTCCATGCAGTACAGTGACATAGGGCCTGATTTAGAGTTCGTGGATGGGGCTATTCCGTTACAAACCTGACAGATATCTCATCCGCCATATTACGATTCTATGACATCCTATGGACATTGTAATACGCAGATGGGATTATCATAAAGACTTGTGATAGTAACAAGACTGCTGGTTTTGGGCGGCATCACCACCGGGCTCAAAGGACTGAGTCTGATCCTGCACCTTAGGACAGCTGCCGGGTTAATCCTTCCGGTCAGCTAGCACCACCTCACCAGTACCCAAGAGTCAGAGGTGATTTGTGGCACTCCGTAGCATGCAATCTGGATTTCTCAG
The DNA here is from genome assembly GCF_031143425.1 of Pleurodeles waltl. Taxonomy (NCBI): domain Eukaryota; kingdom Metazoa; phylum Chordata; class Amphibia; order Caudata; family Salamandridae; genus Pleurodeles; species Pleurodeles waltl. The sequence goes on from NC_090443.1 coordinate 907,436,741, forward strand.
GGAAATCGTGGTGGAAAAAATCTTACCCAGTTCTCTTAGTCACTTATGTCTCACACATAGAAAGGCAAAACAGAAGCAGGACTAGGTTCAATAAGTTTTATCGAATCAACTGCATTCTATGTAAAAAGTCATGCAATGCGATTATAAGGATGATAAAACAGAATAAAAACAAGGCTGTAACAAGAAACATGAAACATAGGAAATGTCCCACCATATTGTCACAACAATCGTTCTAAAATCCCTACCTTCACTATTAAGGGTTTTGCACAAGAGCATGGCAATGTAAGAAGCCCTGATCTGCTCATCAGGCTCCCCTGGGAGAACCCCATGCACCATACCTTTGATTGTAGGTAAAGAAGAGATCTGTTGGTCTAGTGTAATTCCTCCCACATGGAGGGAGAGACCCCATCAGGTCTCAGCAGAAACAGCAAAGCCGACGTTTAGTGTACAATGGCAACTGGTTGGAATTCCCCTCCATCGTGTAGGGGGCAGTGAGGTGTTTTATAAAAAAAAATCTGGTGTTTTAAGAAAACTGCCCACATGTGACAACACATATATTTCTGTGTATAAAAGTTATGGACTTGATTAACACTTTGTGCTGGCAATATTTTTTAACTTATCACATACAACCTTGACTAAAGCATAGAATGAAAATGGCTTGCAAAGAAAAGAATGGCAGAAGTCTGTGTAAAAGGACACGCTGATAAAATAATAAAAACATCTCCACTAAAATAAGGCTTCTGTTAAAATAATAGAGGAATAAAATTGCATGAAATGCCTCAGAGTGAAAGGGCACAAGTTGCAGGCCTAGGCTAAAATAATGTACCTGTGTAATAGCTACAGTAACCTCATGACAGGATATCTGTCACATTTGTGATGGAGTAACCCATCCACCAAACTTTAAATCAGGCCCATAGTATCCAATATACTAGAGGTAATTGGAGAGTTATGGGGTTATATTGAGAATATAGGCCCAGATTTAAGAGGGCCTTGCACCATTCTAATGTCACATTAGCATAATTTTTTTAAGCTAATGGGGCATTAGAGGGCCAAAAACACCACACCATATTTACAAAGTACAAAAATACTGGTCTGTCTGACTAGCGGGACGTCATTCTTGGCCAGTCCTTCTTCAATAAGTGCATCTCTTGCAAGGGACACACATCACATTGTGAATCTCTAAGCATGGACAGGAGTGTTAAATGTTTTGTGGGTACATTGAGGGCATGAACGTTAAGGCTGAGGCCAAGATTTAAGAAGCTCTAGCACCACATTAATGTCATTGTTTAATTCTAATGCGTCGTTAGGCTTCAAAAATCTCAGCACCATATTTACAAAGTGGTGTAATACATGCATTGCGCCACTTTGTAACCCTTTGTGCCACATTATGCCTGTGCCAGGCATATTGTATTCAAAGGGGACGTTCCCCCGTTAGGGGGGAGCAAAAAATGGCACAAAGAAATCTAGATTTCCTTGTGACTTTTTTTTCAGCACTTTTAACACCTGCTCAGAGCAGGCATTAAAGGAGGCTTCCATTAGTTTCAATGGGGCTCTGGGTGCTTTGCAGGATTAGCGCCAAACTTTTTCACACTAATCCCGCAAAGCACCAGACTAGCATAAAAAACAATGACGCTAGTACCCCTGACTACTGCTATGGTGCACTGTATTTAAAATACGGCACACACATGGTGGCATTAGAGTCGTGCAAAGGGCCGCAGGAAAAGTGGAGCTGCACTAGGTGCAGCACCACTTTTTTCATAAATCTGCTCCATTGTGTTATGAAAGTTCTCTAAGGTAGTATTGTAGTATAAACGTAGAGTGGAGAAAGAGAGGAGACAAAGGAGAACAAATATACAGAGGGAAATCAGGTACAGAAAGAAGGCGGGGAAGTGGAAGAGGGAGGTGGAGGATGGAGGGAGTAGGGGGAAGAGAGTTGGAGGGAGATTGAGGGATGGGGAGGGGAGGGTCGTGAAGTGGTACTGAGACGTGTGAGACTAGTTTCAACCAGATTTTTTGTTTTTTCTTCTAGGGAGTTATTAGGAAGGTGTTTAAGGAGTTGTCGGTCCCCCTGGTGAATTGGACCTATTCCCACAAAACGTGTGCCAGAAAATTAACCCTTGAGCCATATATTGTCAATATGGTAGGGAAGAGGTGCATATTGTAGCAGAAAGTGTTGTGCAGGGTGATAGCAAATAAGAAAAAGGGACACTGACAGAAATAGCAATCTTTTAAGAGGGACGGATGACTGGGTAGGAAGGAGGAGGGCATACATGATGGTGTTGTATTAGATAGGGAAACGAGAATGGGTAGGAATGAGAGGAAACATGGGGCAGAACAATGGGCGAGAGGAAAGGACTTTAACTGTGTTTGATCCTGATGGTCCTCAAAACGGGCAGTAAAATACAAGCAATGGCAAATCCAATAGGTCTCACCTTTGAGACCTATTGCCTTTGTTAATGGTTTTCCGTCATGCTGTAGAGCATCCCCAATGCTGTGAAGCTTGGCTAAAAAAACAAAAAAACTATGATGGTGCCCTTTTATTAGATGCACGCACCTCGAATGTGTGCCCCTACAAACTGACGTGAGCGCTTTTATTGCCGGTCCAAGTGTGATCGGCAAATAAAAAGAAAAAAATGTCTGAAAGTATTTTTTGAAGCACAATGGATGTGGGTCATGCAACACAGCTGGTGGAAGTGCAGACGAAGAGTAACAGTGACAGAGAAAGGGTGAGTGGGTGGCAGAAGGAATATGGAGGTTGGAATGGGTTGGTATGGGTTTGGAAGCATTGAGAGAGCATGGATGGGGAGGAGAAGCAATAGGCAGCAAAGATGGAGGGCATTGTGGGAGTAAGAAGGGGCACAGAATCACCACAGAAGGCAGGGGTGGGGAGAAGAAACAACAGGTAAGAGAGAAACAAGGAATGAGCAGGAGAGAACACACAGGCAAGAAAACAACAGGGGGCATGAGAGGAAGTGCAGCATTGACGGGCAGGGAAAAACACATAAGTGACAGAGAGCAATTCTAAGTGCAGGGGGAGAGAAGTACATGAAGGGCACAGCTGGTAAACATATGCACTCTCATGGAATGCCTAACCAAAAAGAAAAAAAGTAGTGCTTGAAAAGCAACTGGTGGAAGCATAGAAGCCAGCTCGTCAAAAGACATGGTAAAGAGGCTATGCTCCATGGGAGGGACAACACAAGACTGAGAAACTGAGACACAAATACCTGCTGTAAATGTTTACATCTGCATAAATCAATACATTGGAAACAAGATGGTACTGTCTGTTGACATTCAAATGGTCTTGCATTTGTCCATTTAACTATAATGCATGTTGAGGTCTGCAGTACATTCCGATCTTAAGATCCAATACTTCCAATGCTTTCCGATCTGTATAAGCAACATTTCAGCTACTGTAATACTTCGCTGTAGCCTTCTTCAAGATCAATTTGTTTTCATCAGTTCTTTCCAGTATTAGAAACATATATCGAGAACATACAGAATATTTATACGCAATTATGTGAAACAGCAATTGTGATCCTGTAAATAAAGCTACATCCTTTTTTCCCTTAGCGCTATGCTTTCAAACACAGTCACTTTATTGTTCTCTTCTTGCATATACTTATAATGCTTGTTTCAGGACACATATTTTCATCCTCTTTTAGCTCTGTCGTAAGCATCACGTCATTATTTTTATTAATGACTTGGAAAATATTTGTAAATTCATCTCCCTCTGCTGTAAGCCTGCAGGAAATAAACATGCCACATTTGTAGTGGCCAGTAATTCTTTTTATTGCTCCACAAATGGCTTTGGCTGTCTCTTTCATGTTCATTAATATCATCAAGGACCGGATGATTTTTCTAATTCTTTTTGCATCTAAGTGCCAAGATAGGTTTCTCAATTTTCTAGCCTCCTACTGAGTTGTGCCATCTCGAGATTAGGTTTTTTCAACTAGATTAATTTTTAGCTAAAAGTAGCTAAATCTACAGGAACCAAAACTTTACTTTATGAATCAGGATTTTTATGACTTTCTGGAGTAATTTATTTTAGTCCTAATACTTTTAATTTTGTATACCACAATGAGGTTTGGGTTTAGGTTTATGGTATTGACTTTTCCTAGTGAGAAAATGATATGATGTTTATGAGGAGCTAATGAAGAATGATGATATGTGTCGTAAAACATTAATAAAAAGACAATTTACGAAGTGTACACTAAATTGACTATGTTGTGATTTTAGAGCTTAGGAAGAATGTATATAGATGTATTTGTGAGAAATGGGTTGTTAGTTGAGAAGGATGAAACTCTACTCAATCAACATCCACAATCCTTGTTAGGGTGAATCACAAACAGTCACTAAATTAACCTGTGCTTAACCCTCTGGTAACTTGACAGAAAAGCGGTTAGGCTTAGCTGAGAGGCAATGTGTAAAGTATTTATGCAGCACACAAACAGAAATAAATTGAGAACGTAACACAAGAAAAGTCCCACACCAATTTAGAAAACTGCAGTAAAATAAATTATTTGACACCAAAATTACAAAAATCCAATCAGTAGAACCAGAGTTATGCAATTTCAAAGATTTAAGTTAATTATAGTTTCTAAAAGCGCAAACAGCCAATTGTGGTTAGCTAGTCGTGACAGCCTGGAACAAAGTCACAAGTTCAGTTTGACAACAATGGAGTGTGGGCGGGATACAGGAACTAGGTTAGTCCCACTGAGAATTGTACCTTATCTTCTTGATGTGAAGCATTATGTTGCGCCGGTTCTGATGAGGAGCTGCGAGGGCTGTGATGTTAGGTCCTGTGTCGCGCACCGCTGAGCTGGATTGTGCTGTGTTGGTTCTGAGCAGACCCACAGGAGAATTACACTGTAATGCCAACTGAGGGTCTAAGACCCGGGGGCACCTCTTGAGGATCAGGACTCACTCCAGCAGAGCCCAGCAGCAGGCCACACACAGATCCAGTGGAGTCTGGGCGGCTGGGCAGATGCTGGACAGGTCTCTGGAGCTTTTTATGTCCCCTTAGCTCAGAAGAGTAGGTCAGTCAGCTAGGCCTTGGAGTCCATTTGAGGTTCTAGATTCAAGTAACAGGTCCAGTCTTCGTTCCCCAAGTAGCAAGGAAGCAGGGCATTCCTTCTTGCAGCAGGACAGTCCTTCGAGCAGCAGGACAGCTGAACAGTCATTCTGATTTTTTCACAGGTCCAGAAGTAGTCTGAAGAGTGGGCCTGAGGGTCCCATTTTACAACTGGTACTAGCTTTGAAGATTCTGGATTTTGTCTCCCACAGAGGTGTCTGGAATTTCCTGTTGCCCCTGCGCCCAGTCTGTCTACAGGCACCATAGGCTAGTGTGAAGTTCTTTGTGTGTGAGCTGAGGCAGTGTCAGTGCAAGTATGACAGGTGATAGCTGTGCCCCCCATCCTTCCTATGATGGCCCATCTTGCCAACACCCAGTCTGTCTGTTGTGTGGCTGTCTAGAAGGAATACACAAAGGCCACCTGCCAATAACACTTAGGACCTGATTTAGGTCTTAGCGAATGGAATACTCGTTACTAGTGTTACGGATATCCCGTCCGGGATATTACAATCCCCACAGGATATCATGGGATCGTAATACGGTAGAGGGGATATCTGTCACCATTGTGATGGAGTATTCCCCTCCACCAAGATCTACATCAGGCCCTTAGCCATGTAACCCAGTAAAGAGGGTGCAGGCACCAAAAGGTATGAAAAGAAAATGCCAACTTTCTAAAAGTGGCATTTTTAGAACTGTGAATCCAAAACCTACCTTACCCTTGAAGAAGGTTTCAAATTACAATTCCTGAAACACAAAACATGACATTTCTTTCTGCTCTCGAATACAAGTTTTCCCTTGGAACATGTAATAAGGTTACCCAATTTTTATCCAATGGGAGAGCTGGGCCTCATAGTAGTGAAAAACAAATTTGAGTGTTTTTCACTTCCAGGACATGTAAAACTTAAAAATACATGTCCAACCTTTTTAAATTCAATGCATTGTACCCCGTGGGCTGCTTAGGGCCTGTCCTAGGGGTGAATTACATGTATTTAAAAGGGAGGTTTAGGGCTAGCAAAAGGGTCGAATTGGCAGTTTAAAACTGCACACACAGCCTGTTTTGGCATGCCTGAAACATGTTTTAGAAGGATACTTAAGTGAGTGGCACAATAAGTGCTTCAGGCCTTCTAGTATCATTTAGTTTGTTTACAGGTCCTAGGTACATGTAGTACCTCTTTACTAGAGGTTGGATGTAGATGTAGATGTCTTTACTACATTGGGTGTACGCCAATTGTATCATATTTAAAGAAGAGAGCACAAGCATGTTAGCACTGGTTAGCAGTGGTAAAGTGCAGAGTCATAAAAGCCAAGAAAAACAGGTTCAGAAAGCAGGAGGGGTAAAGGCAAAAGGTTTGGGGATGACCCTGCATAGGTGACCAGGACCTACAACAGTGTTTTTTTTTTTACATAATTGTATGTTGCTATTTTGTAAGTTTATGGATATACTGCTCGTATAGTAAAAAAAATTATGTCAACAAATTGTTCCTTCAGAAGGCTGCATTGAGGTATTACTGTAGAGCCGAAATGCTGTGACAGCAGTTCTAAAAAGCGCTGTACTGTAGACTTTGACTAGGACATAGATTGTAATTGAATTGACAAATTCAATACCATTCGGATGTCAACAGACAGTAACAGTTTGTTTCTAATGTGTTGAGTTAGACAGATGCAAATGTTTAGAGTAAGTAATAAATGGGTGTATCTCAATTTCTACATTTGAAGGTGTTTTAGGGAGACGTTAATGTTGATTTACATATATGTATATGTTTTAATGATGATCAAAATAACTAATAATAATGAATACAATATTTATCAGAGTTTTGATTTATATGTTCTCTTCTTTGGTTGAAGGTTATACGGGTCTTCTGTTTTTGCATACTCGCTCTGAGCAGTTCCTGCATCCCGATAAGATAGAGCAGACTATACTGAGATGCTTCCTTGAGTTTTTGCTTTTCAAAATAATGCATGTTGCGGCAGAGATAATCCAGTCTCAGAGTGTATCAGTACAATAGATACTTACTCCTGGTGTAATGATACTAATGATATTTCTTACCTTATTATAACCTGCATGTATTGCTCCATAGATTACAAATATATAATTCCCCCAGCAATTGACCTGCTGGGTTTCTGTACACTATGGGCACTTTCTTTTGCAGATTATATAGTATTTTAATTCTTTGATTTATTTATTAATTTAGCAGTTTTGTAAAGCGCAACTAAACACTCTTCACTGGCTGCAAAGCACTTTGTTGACCGAGGAAATCTAAAGAGAGGTGAGTAGCAGGCTAGAGCATAGTTCAACCTAGTAGTGTAGAACCAGTAGTCTATCATGTAAAGGTGGAATGTGCTGAGGTGGTTGATTGCTCACTCCGTGTTCCGCTTGGAGTGCTGAGTTCTGAAAAAACACTGCCAACCGCCATATGGCAGAGTTTTTTCCCATGTGGGGCTCGCCAGCGTTAAGTTGGCGAGCAAGAAAATGTGCCCCCTAGTGTGATTTTCATGTGCTAGAGTGCCTCCTGCCGAGAACTCTCAGAGTGGGCGGTCACAGCAGGTCGTGACTGTTCTCATTGAGAAAGGTGCTGCTCGAGTACAAATTCTACTTGAGTTGGACAAAGAAACTGCACCCTCTGGAGCGCAGCGTAGTGCATTTCATCCTGATGTTACAGTGCAAAACAAGCTCCCCGGGCTAAAAATAAGCACGACCAGCACGACATACCCGAATTCTGCTGCTCGCTGAACTATGCAGAATCTCGCGGAGAACTTATGTAACTCCGACGAATTCTGTGGAGTGAAACTCTGGGCCTGATTACAACTTTGGCAGAGGGGGTTAATCCGTCCCAAATGTGATGGACATCCCACCCGCCGTATTACGAGTCCATTATATCCTATGGATCTCGTAATACGGCGGGCGGGATACCCGTCACATATGGGACGGATTAACCCCCTCCGCCAAAGTTGTAATCAGGCCCTCTGTGAGTTCAGCACTGACCTAATTTCGAGGTGACACACAATATTACCTCTTTGCAGAGACCTCAACTTCCAAAAAGCAGAAACCAAAATATTTTTCTGCAGCACCCACTGTGTTTCAAAGGCCACTCACCTAACTCTCCACTTGCCCCATGTGATGAGGGTGATTCTCTTGGTGTGGATGGTTCACAGTTTGGTTTCTTCAAAGAGCCAGGCAGGTAGGCCTCACTGGTCTCCTGCAGGGCTGTGACTGCAGAGCTCTAGAAATGCAGATTGGTCGTGTAGTCCCGCACAGTCTCCCGCACCAAGCGCTGGAAGGGTGGTTTGTGGACCAGCAGCTCAGTTGATTTTTGGTAGGGGCAGGTGTCCCGGTGAGCCAGGGTCCCAGGCCGGTAGCGGTGAGGCTTCTCCACTCTGCCTGTGCCAGGAGCACACTTGCGGCTAGTCTTGGTAGCCAGCTTTTTGCAAGGTGCTTTTCCTCCGGTGAACTTGTGGGCGCTCTGGTGGTACAGGCCACAGCGAGATCCTGAGCTGTCTCTGTACCACATACAAGATAGGTACAGATAGCTGATCTCCGGCAAGCCTTGTTTTTTTAAAAAAAAATTATCAGCTGCGCTTATCCTGCTGAGATCTGTAATATTTCTTTTCCTGCAAGTACAACTCTACAGAGGTTTGGTGCAATTCTACAGAACTTTGGTGCGAGAGGCTGAAAGATCAGGACTAGATGAAAGCTTTCTTCATGACATATCTTATTTGAGAGCTGCAGATTCACAACTGCGTTTATTGAAATCTTATAGTACAATGACACGTGGCTTGGTTAATACAATTGACGTTCGAAATTATGACGTGCACACAGAATCGTGCTCGCTAGCAGTTTTTATAGAATTTCCTAGCGCTCTGAAGCGGCCCAAAGGCAATGCACCGCACTTTGTAAAAAGCCCAACTAAACACATAAATGCATGTCGCCCTGGGGCTCAGTCTGGGTTCAGTATCACGTTCTGCTATTTCATGAACAGCACTGAAAAGGAGCTCGCAGGCTTCACGTCAACCTATGGAGAGCTGCAAATGTTCTAGTTTTGCTCCTGTCCCTCTTTTAAGCTTTGTATTTTTTATTAATAGCATAAAGCTCTTTATTGGTGACACCCACATTAAACCGCTGACGTTATCTTAGGACAGAAAGGTTCTCAGTAATGGAGTATAAAAACAATTCTACCATCTCAACAAATCAATAATTTAATCAGCAAGTGGAACAAACCAAAACATTAACGCCTTGTGCTTTTCTCGTGGTTCATATTTCATTTCTGAACCAGCACTCGGCGTGCCACCGCTTCTGCTTTTTTCATATGACTGAAAGAAGTTCCATGGTGAGTTGATAATGAGCGTCTTACTTTTACAAAGGATGTTTTGCTCAAAGTCACACACTTTCTCTGATGCTTGGAACCAAATATAGGGAGCTCTGGGGACAGATTGCATAAATTACATAGGTGCTCGGCAATTCTGCACCAGTCCCTTTGATCAAGTCGGTCAGAATTAATTTCCACTGGCCAGTTGATGCAAATTTCGGGCCCCACAGAAAAATTGCCCTAGACTGGTGCAGAACAGCCTGGCGTTAGTGAAAATCACAATCTCACCATAAAATCACACCATGCCCTGTATTAAACACACAGCTATTCTGACAATTCCCTGGTGAAAAACACAATAGCGTATTTTGCTGCAGTTGATAAGAATAATGATTACATATATGCATGTGTGTGTATATATATATATATATATATATATATATATATGTCGCTTTTATATAAAGTGCTTTACATAGAACATTTTATATACAATTATTATTATCCATTCAAAATGTGTACTCATTTCGTAATCCAGAAGGATGAGAGGACAAAAGATTGATTAGACCTTCTTCGCAGGATTGGAACTTGCATCCTTCATATCACTCTCAGATCTCAACTGTGAGTGTTCAACATGCTTGGATATCCTACCAGTAAGCCAGGCCTTTTTTGACATACCAATTATGTTTATGGTGAGTCATCAGATTGCACAGTCATGACATGTTTTATCAGTCAAGGTTTGATGACATTTGGAAAGTACAGCTATTGTCAAAGGTAGCTAGAAATCAATAAATCCTAGGAGACCTGGGGTACTGCCAATATTGCTAATCTAGTAACTTCAGTTCCAATTAAGACTGGGCAGAGTGAAGCAGGCGAAGTTGGGGAAATTTGAGTAGAAGGGCCATGTGCCCCAACTTCACCCAAGGTATAGTTCAACTTTGCTTGACACATTCTCTGCTAGCAGATGTCCTGCCTCACATGTACTTAATATTTCACCAGAGTCATGGGCCTATGGGAACGAGGAGCTATTCCCGAGATTTTCAAGTATAGGGGATGTAGGGGGACATTAACCCCCCTCCTCCTGGTTTTGAAGTGGATGTTAAAGCATTAACAGTGGCAGACATACTTAGACCTCATAAGCCACGATGCACAACGCCTAAGTGTCCTTGAAGTGCAATAAACTGAGGAGGGATCTCTGGGTGAGCTCAATGTCCTCTTTGGTTGTTCATTAGCTACTTATGATTATTGAAGTGTCGAGTCTCTCCAAATATCGTACTGTTTGTCAGGCAAATGGGGGACACCAGGGTATGGGAAGTCAGGAGATGGCACTTTATGTTAATATGACTGCAGGCTCCCCTGACTTGAGAAAAAGACCGATTTTAGGAGAGGTGGGACACCTCATTGATCACAATTAAATAATTAGCAAAAAAACAAAGAGGTCTAGGGCCCCTGCGTTGTTTGCTCTTTAGATTACAGCTCCTCAATGAGACGCTTGCTAAGTGCACCATGGCTTCAGGGAGGTATGTTCTCTCACAGTGCTGGATATTCGCTACCAGTTGAAACACTCCAAATGGATAGCATCAGTTTGATATACGGTGTGATAAGTGTATTTATTGAACTCCATACTATCATTAACTGAATAACACCAATTGAGTAATTGAACACAAAACACTCACCTTTGGTGACAATTGGAAGTGGTAAGGATGTACTCCACACACTCTGAACTGCACAACATGCAATCCTGAACTCAAATCATAGCTTTCCCACTTCACCAAATTGTGTGATCTATGCCCCAATGCCAGTGACTAATAGCTGCTTTATTAAATTGTAATACTTGTAGAAGTGTGAAGGTTAGAAGTTGTGTTGGTAGTATGATTGGCAGCACTGGCACGGGACGTGGGTGGTGCAAACTGCAGTGCTCCTGACCAGAGCCCTGCCACCTTTATTATGCTAATGAATCACTGCCCAATGACGTGTCTTCCCCTATCTCATCACATCCTGCTTTCTATGATCCAGAACCCAAAGACCATGGCGTTCACCTCAAATTCGTATTTTTTTTATTTTGAGGATTTATTGACCACAAACATAGCTCCTGGAACGAACAGAGGCCCTTACAAGCTGAACATGGCATCGAAATAGGGGTTTATGCTTGCATTGTGATGATGTACTTCTCGCGAAGGCTGAGAAATTAGGGGAAGATAGTAAGTTAGGGAATAGGGAGCAGAAAAGGAAGCAAAAAAGGGTATGGTGTTAGGGGTAGGTGGGGCAGAAGAGACCCCCTTGTAGATGACATGTGGGGTTGGTTGTGGAGCGGTTTTAAGAAGCAATGAAGATGCGTCCTTTCAGAAGGTGAATCCTGTGCCTTTTCTGGCCCTGCTGGAATCCAAGCATTCCTCTGACAGTAAAGGATCTGGGGTTCCAGAGTTTGTAGGTCTAGATTGAGAATCCTTGTCTCCTAGTTGGTACTCTCTCTCCTGCATTTGGGGCCATGCCTCCTGGTGTTGACAATTTCCCTGCTTTGTAGGCACTGCAGTAGGCCTTCAAGGCGATACAAGATTAAATAGCCGAAGCCACTTTCACCTTTCTTCAGAGAAATAATTGTGCAGCGGATTCACACAGATAAATTACATCTTTCGGTGTCGCACAACTTTTTTCAAAGCTATACCTGTGCATACTTCGCACATTGTATAACACATGTAGTAACAGAAAAAAATGTTTTAGTTGGAACAGGATTTATACACGGAGCACTTCTTTGTACACACGTTGTGTGAGAACTATACAGATAGATGAGCTCACTGGCAATTACTGCACCACTTGCGACTGCATCATTTGTCTTGACAGTAGGGAGAGGGCAGTCGCCTGTCTATGCCCTGTAGTAGGCCCCTTTGAACATTTTGAGGAAAGATGCCTGCCTGTGTCAGCAAATGCAGACACAGAGAAATGAAGTGGTCCTATGTTGGTGGGAATTGCCATCTTGGATTTTTTCCAAAATGTTGCACAGAGGTGGAGCAGTCAGCTTGTCGGTTCCTTCCGTGACAAAGGTCAAGGGATGTGTGGCTTCCATAGATTGGGTTTGTGCCTCACCAATGAAGCAGTTCTCCACCTCACCTCCCTTTTAAGCCCCTGCACACCAAGGAGAGCTGAGAAGGAGCCTGTACTGAAAGAGGTTGGACTAAGCTCATTGCAACCAGTATAAAAAGCCTTGTTGTGGGGTTCCCACTCCGGGCTTCTATTACAGGATTCTTTGGGCCCGATTCACAAAGGTACTTCCGTGTAGTAAAGTTACAAGTGCAAACTCTCTGCACCCATGGCGGAACCTGTACTAGAGGTGGAATCTCCACACGCGGGGTGGAATCTCCCCATGGTGAACTCTCTGCAGTGCGCCATGCAGCGATGCCACCCAGAGTGTGGAGATTCTGCCCTGAGTGCGGAAACTCAGCACTCTGAACTTTACTACACATGAGTACCTTTCTAAATTGGGCCCACCTTGATTATCCCTAGGGCTGGTGGCATCAGCTCCCTGATTATCTTCCTGGCTTAGGGTTAGTGGACGTGTTAAGGTGCGAAAAAGAGGGGTCCCTGTGGACTTTTTTGCGACAGGACATATTATGATGCCTATAGAAGAGGGCACTGTGGTCTTTGGATGATCTGCACAGTCATTCTGCAAGAGGTTAAATGCCTTTGTCACTGCAAGAACAAATACAGAGTGTGATCCGCATTGGGGGACCTGTGGGGTGCTGCTGAGGAGTTAAAGAGCTCCAGATCAGTAGTGCAACAGGGCTGAGCAGAAGGGAAAACCGGGGGTGTATTGCAAGTCCCTGCAGCTCCGGCAGCACATGGAGGCCCTCAATCGTCCAAGGGCCCCCCAACCCTTTGGGAAACCCCTATTTAGCCTGAACAAAATATTCTTAATGGATATCATTGAGATATAGGAGGGTGAAAAGCTGCTCTTCATATTTTGCAGGGGCCTGAGCCCTTACTCTAAAGCTGTTGGTTTTAGCGGTAGAACGCTCCAAAAATAAATAAAGTTGTTGCTTGTATGTGCCATGAAGCTCAGAACACCCACTGATGCAGAAAAAACTAAGCGTCATTTTACGCTGCTAACTAAAGAACTTTGAAGTGTGGTCGGATCCTAAAACCTAAAGCACCACCCCACAGTCATTTAGTTTCCCCTTTTTTATTAGAGTTGGGAGGTTTGTTGAGAAATGTTTGGGGTTCCTCCCAAAGTACCCCTGGCCAGTGGCGGCCCGTCCTTTAGGGCGGAGGGGCCACGCCCCCCCACCCCATGAAGAGTGTCTGTCAGGCTGAACAAAGGTCAGCCTGACAGACACTCTTCATGTTCAGGTCAGGCAGCCAGGAGTGAGCCATGCGCGATTTGCGCACACTCCTGGCTGCCTGAGCTGAACTTTGCTGGGCTGAGGAGATAACAGCTCCTATGGGCGTGACCTCCTCGGCCCAGCAAAGGTGCCTCGAGGCCCTCCCCTGGGTGATGAGGAAAGCGTCACCCATTGACACTCTCCCTGGGCGCTTCAGTTTAAGCCCTGAAGCGCCTAGGGCGAGTGTCAATCAGTGACACTTCGTCACAGAGTGGGGTGGGGTCAGAAGTCTCACTGACCCCATCCCACTCTGTGACGAGTCTGGGACTGCTGCCTTCCCTCAGCCAATGAGGGGAGGCAGCAGTCCCAACCCTCCTGGGACCTGGAGGCTAAAGGTAAGTGTGTGTGTGTGTGTATGTATGTGTGTTATGTTTTACATTGAATCTTTGGTGCGTGCGTGCATGTTTGAGTGTTATGAGTGTTGTTAATGGATGTGCGTGCGTGTGTGTGAAAGAATGAATGTGTGTGATCTTGTAAAATGAATGTTTGGTGTGTGCGTGCATTTTGAATGGAATGAGTGTTGTTAATGGATGAGCGTGCGTGTCTGTGTGTGAAAGAATGAGTCTGTGTGTGTGTGTGCCCCGCCCGCCCCCCTCCCAAAGCTGCTGGCCGCCACTGCCCCTGGCCCTGTCTGTGGTGTCCCACAGTGGCATTGGTTTTTCTGTTCTGTGTCCTTGTCTTTTTATGAGCTCAGATGTCAAAGGAACGAGAAGGCTGCAAAGTGGTGAAAGCCAGCACCCCTGCCAAACAGAGAAGGACCCTGATCTTCCAGTGAAGTGCCAGATTTGCAGGAAAGTGTAACTGATCATATGGCTGTGGAGAAGTTGCAGCGGGGCCTTACTTAGAATGCTGGGTGCCCCTCAGAGGCCTGGACACCCTCTAAAACAATATAAAAAGCCCTCCACATAGCTACTACTTTGGAGAGTGAAAAACATACCTGGATGACTGGGAGGCAATCAAGTAAACATCAAGATTGCGTGCTGCAGCATGCAAGACCATACAAATATTTGATTCACACTAATATTTAAGAAGTCACTCTAGTGGGTAACTTCATTTTTAGAAGCCTTATGTTACTGTTACATTCTGTAGCCTTGGTTTGAATGTAAAAGTGTATTTTCTGAGACAGTAGTCTTTACTATTGATTATGATTACCTTGACAAAGTCCATGGGCCTGTCTTATTAGGGATATCCAGATGTTAGGCACTAGGCCTTTAATGGCATTTTACAGATTTTCCATGTTATGGAATGCAGGTGCACAAATCGTCATTTTGATTCTCACAGAGAATGGAGACAAATACGTTGTATGGGTTAGTTGCCCCCTGTTGTTCTACTGTACATGTGCACATATTTGTGATATTGTGCAGTGTTTAGTTATGTGTGCAATAAAGTACAATGGATAGACACTGCTTTATTGGCTGTTATTGTACGTTTCTGAGTTCCAAGTTGGTGGTTCAAACCAGTTTCCTGAACCAGCCCTGGTCTCCTCTGCTTATCTATCTTGAATGTAAAGTGGGAAAAGCAATACTTGATGCCAAGATTGAGGGTCTGTGGAAGAGAGGTCCCATATCCCCATTTAGTTATACCATTAGTATTTTTGGGGCCCATAAATTCTGATTGACTTGGGGCTTCCTGAACTGTATTTCTCATGGTGGTTGAGCAGCCCATTACTTAACTCATGAGGGAAATGTTGGGCACATTTAGATAAGTGCAATAGAGTTACCACAGCTACAATGCCTTTCATTCTGAATCATGTCAAGTGGTGATACTGATTCTGGATATTTACCATGTTGTATGTATACAACTTTTACCACCTGCTATAAAGCACCTGAGAAACCTTCTGCCTTTTTTCTAACATTTTCCACCTTCTGAAAACATTTCTGCTGGAGATATTAATAGCTGAATGCTATTATGCTGGGATAGTGTGCTTAGTAATACTCATACTTGGATGGCACTGCCAACCATCAATATCAGGCTGGGCTCTCCTGAGGATGCAGTGCATGAGCCACTGAGCTCTCAAAAAGAAGGAAAGCTAAGGACTCCTGGTCCCCAGTGTTTAAGAGGCCAAGTCTGCAATATAAAATGGGTGGCATATTTACTGACGTTTCATGCTATACAGCTCAGCAAGAGAAGTTGTTGCAATGTGTTGCATAAAATTGAGAGACCAGAACTGTGCCGTATTTTCAAAGATAAGGTGCAGTTCTGGCCTCTCCTAGTGCTTGCACACTTGCTGCAGCCTACTGCCAGCGCAGACACCCTTGCATCATGGCACACGTGTGCCTGAGGTGTGGTTTAGATCAGCTTTGTGCAAGAAGGAACACCTTTCTGCACAACAACTATCCTTTGCAGCTATTTCCTCTTTATGTTTGTATGCTGCAGAATACAGCATACATGCAAGGAAGCAAGAATGAGGGTAAATAAAGATATTTTTCCTCTTTAAGCCAGCCTCATGCCTATGCACCATTTTAGCAGAATCCCTTGTCTTCACCTCTCTGTAAATAAGGGTTTGCATCAGAATACATGGATGGGTGCACGGGATTGCCCATTCATCACCCATGAAATGCCTACCTGATGCAGGGTAACTCAAGATAGTGCTTTGTAGATGCTGCATTACTATATTTTTACAAAGCCTCGCAAATTGGGATTTGTGTGGCTTTGTAAAACACAAAATTAATTTTGGGTCTGGTTTGTGCCACAAATGTGATGCAACCCTGATGCAAAATCTTAGAAAATCTGGGCCTGGTTGTGAATGAAGTGTCTTCGGGTAGAGAACAGCCAAAGGCTTAGCTAAAGAGAGGGCTATGGAATTATTCTAAGTACAGTGGAACAGAATTTGCAAAGTAGCAAAAAAGTATGAATAGCCAGCTAATGTTGTGTGTTAAAGCACTGAAACAGGTGGAATATATGTAAGTACAAACTGAATCAAACCAACAGAATTCACAGAAAACAAAGTATTATACAGAGTGATAGGAACAATGCTAAATATAATGTAGTAATAGTACAATTATCCAGTAATCTCACAATATTAATAATTTCATGCGGCGTTACCGAACAGCACTTAATATGGATGTAAAGACAATAGTGAAAGAAAGGACCCTGTCCAAACTGTATTATGTAATTTATACAATCATTTAAAAACACACGTAGAAGACAAAAAGCCACAGAACCGATGCTAGCACTGTAGCTGTGGTATTACACGCTTCAAAGACAGCTGATGTTCAAAGACTGAAAATGTTCTTAGATGAACTCTCAAAATGAAAGATAAACTTTGTGCCAAAATTTAGTATTTTGTTTCTCTTCAGTTACTTAAAAGACGATCACAAACCTCAATGTTCGCAAGCAAATACAATACTAGCCACACATTACAACGGCGTCAAGTATGCCTGAAGGGCAATAGATTAGTGTTTTGGAGTTTATGCACATACACCTGTGGTGCAAACGTGGGGTGTCATGATACATACTGTGGCAACAGGCTGGATGCACAAGGGGCTCACAATAGACCACAAACATTTCAGTAACTGATTAGCTAACTAGCCAAATAGGTTCTTGACTCTTGCACGTGCCAATCAAAAGAGAGCAATGAAATGGATACAAAGAAAAATAATGTGCATTGAATGTGCATAACAGCTACACTTGGATAAGTCAATCTCTTGGGCAGCCTACCGCCATCTCATGGTGAGATGTTTGAGTGCTTCATAGATATTCATAAACTCTTGTATTCACCGAGGTTGGATTGTTTGCAGCCAAGGACCATCATCTGATGAGGTTTACAGAGGGCTCAGGCTGTTGTTACTCCGATGACTGGCTGGGGATTCCACCTAAGCCAAGGACAGAAGCAAAAGGATGGACAAGCAGAGCTTCAACAAGTCCACACGGTTATCCTACCTTGGGGGACAGCGGCCTGCCGGAAATGGTGAAGTACACATGAATAGATTCGTTTTAACCTTTATTGGGATTACGCCACAGGCAGTGGAATTGAGTACGGTTCCTATTGAGAATGTTTCCATTTCATGCTGATGTGTACAGTAACTATGCTATATTCTGAGCCATACTGTGCTGCGATTGCTGACATAGCTTCCTGAGATGTGTGCAGTACCTATGCAGAGACATATGGCTTCATCTCAGTTATTTGCAGTTTCGATGCCAAATTGGAATTCAGAATGATGTTCCTTTCGCAGAAAACGCATCCACAAAATGGCGGAGTTGTTTGGTGCATTCTTTCCTTTGTTGCAGTATTGATGCACAGATTCAGCAATCCTTCCCTGTCTGCTTAATTTTGATAAAAATTGGAATACTTGACATAGCACGCTGGTGGTATCTTGAGGAAAGCAGCGTCATCACCGAGCGCACTGAATTCCACCAGGTGCCTGCTTTTTTGTTTTAAATATTTAAAGCATCCCAAGGTACTCGCCTGATGCAGAGGGATATTCAAGATGTTGTTAATCTGTGAGGAGATGAAGTTACCCAAGAGAACCAATGTTATTGCAAAGCGGTTGCTCATTACTATCAAACATCTGTTCTTGTATAACAATGAGTCTAAGGATAGTACACACATATAACTCAATTTAATGCTACACAGACTACAGCAGGTGCTCCTCAGATAAACCAAAGTACATTAGCTCTTGCAGTGCGCTTTCAAAACAGCCATCTCAAGAATAAACGATTCCCCACAATAAAATACTTAAGCGGTACTTTCGGTGTAATATGGCTTGATGATGTTTCATTCCCATACCTGGTGCCTTCTTCATGATATAAAACATACATTAAACATGGTCCTTGTTTCCGGTACGAGGCCTACATTGCAAAATTCTATCCCTAAATACGTTGTGATGTCATTTTATGTCATCAAGTGAAAGGAAAGACAGACTACCTTTAGTTTCATTCAGCATGGGCAACTTTGGGCTGGGTGTGAAGGGTAATTACCCCTTCTGTAAAAATCACAGTAATCTTTTCCCCTCATCCTCAAAATCTCACCTTTCTCTAATGCTTTTGTACTGGAGGCCAGTCTGTGCTAACTGACTGGGTGGAAGCTCTCGCATCCTGGATATGTGGTAGTTATTATTGCCGTTGTGTAACAGAGACATGTAGAGTTCTGCAGGGGTTGCAAATATTAAGATTGATCATGGTCATCTAGTGTGTGAGACTGGCTTGGTGGGAGTAAGAATGTAAAACATTTTCTAATACTTGTTCCCTTTTGTGAGTTACAACTAACTAGAGGTTTTGAGTGTTTGCATCAAGGCGGGTCTGTCATCAGGCGTTTCCCAAGAAGGCCTGAAGTTGTGGGGGGCGTTTGTAACAGTGCAGCAGTTTTAAAAGCACTGCAGAGTTCCTTGTATATCCAACAGTTTTTAGGCAACAATAAAAGTGCAAGTGGGGACTAATGTACCTGCTGAAGAGAGATCACGTTTTTCTCAAGTGTCCATCTAAGGTAGCGCAGAGGGTTAATATGCATGTTGCAAAGAATGTGTAATATGCAAATTACAGAACAGTATTTTATGTGCATTGCTCTGTGGCGTACTGCTTTTGTCATAGGCAGCCTATTTTACTATGCAGTTCCTAAGTTACAATCATAATGTAGTACAGTGAGCTATGAACTGTCATCAAAGATCTGCCTGCAAACTGCATGCTACAGGTTAGAAAGTTATGTTTTTTCCCACTCTTTGGTTATCCTAATAATGCTAAAAGGGGTTTGTTTGTTTAGAAATAAATTATCAGTAAAGTCAACCCTAACCACTGTGTTAGGTTCAGAATCCTGGGTTTATGCTTCTCCATATCAAACACTCTTAAAACATGCCTACCAGTATGGATGACTGGTGAATCCTACATCTTGTACTCCCCTTTGTCTTATATAACATTTTATATACACTGATTTACACACGTATGATTCATTGTATGTGTGTATGATGTAAAGTACTCCATCACTTTATACTGCTAAAAGAGGCACTGTAAAACAAATGCAGTACATGTGTGAGAGGAGCTATGGAGAGATGAGAGGCACAGTTAAAGGGTGATGGTGAGGGAATCATTGAAGAGCCACAATAAAGATTTCTGTGTCTTGGTGCTCTGTAAGGTCAATACTTCCAATGCTTTAAAAAGTAATACAATTGATTATATAATGAAAATGTATTGTAGAATGCACAGTTCTTGCCATTTTTTTCCAGGTTTTCTTGACGGTAGAACCCCCTCCTTCCCTCATCCCCTCCCCCCAAGTCCCCTTGTAGTGCTCAGGCTCTCTCACTATGTACCCTGTGTGGGCAGTCAAAATTCACCACAGCTGCTTTGGATTCCCAGTCCAGCCGTGGCTTGCATACTAGGGTACTGAGGTCCAAGCCCCTCCTCCTTTCCCCTTCTCATTTCTTTGTTTCAGGAGCCTGGAGTAAAGTTGAGCTGATAAAAACATAAAGGCGGTCTTCCATCTACCTATGCCCTCTAGGAGTTTGTCCACCTTTTTGCCTGTTAAACTCCTCATCCACTAGAATAGTAAATTAATAATTGGTTGAAGGATTTTACTAATACTTACATCAATTGAAGATGCAAGGTACACAGGTTTGATTACGCTATTTTACAGGATGATTTAAAAATAAAGTGCCATGCAGGAACGGGGTCGGGTTGTTGTCTGCAAGAGTCTATGAGGATCTGTGTTTCTTCAATAGATTAGGATTGTTACCAAATCAAATAGCATAGTCAATGACATAAGCCTTCTTGAGACAAAATATAATTAGAAATCCTGAAGGTCTAACAAAGGAATTAGGTCAATACAGAAGGCAAGAGTATGGTTATTAAATTATCGGTTTCAAAATCATTCAAAGTTCAAAAATTGCAATGACAACAGGAGCAGTCTCTGCCTTCGTCCTGGCAGAAAACTGGGCTCTGCTTGTGTGTTTGGTGCAACTCAGAAAACTCTGAAGAAACGTGCTATGCGGTGCTCCAGGCGAGAGAGATCGAAATCCTTCAAGTCTTGTATGAGGAATATTAAAAGGCAGAGACTCTGTGACATGTGGCTGGTGACTGATGGGGATATAACCCCCTAACTTCAATGAAACAACTGCCATTGAAGAAGAGAGTTTATTTATTTTGTTGGATGTTTACTATGCTTTAGCCACTGATCCTTGTATAAATAAATTAGATGATAACACAAATGTAAAGCACCAAAGCTAAAAAAAAAAAAAACGAGCTAAAATGCATCCAGAAGATGTCCATGTTGGAAAAACAAGTACAAATAAACTATCTTCAGACCCTCCTCTCTGTTTAAATTCTGCAAGAACATGAAGACCTGGCTTTTCAATTAATCATCCTACCATGGATAAAGCTAGGCACACACACCTACTCAGTACCAGAATACCCTTAAGGGTGATAGTGCACTTTACAAAAACACATAACTTAACATAACATGTTTATCACTAAACAATAAATAAACATACAATGAAATACAACCAAATAGATGGCAAATGTTCACCAACTTTCAGTTCAAGTCAACAAGGCATAACCCCTGCAAAGGTCAACACATGTAACCCATCATAGATTATGTTCACCACAGTATTGCATGGGCAACAAAGAGATGACTAACCTAAACAGAAAGGTTAGCAACCATAAAACAAATCTACCAAATAGTAGCGTAATCTGGCTCCCTCATGTCACCACAATGGCTGCACACAAACTAATGACTTGCAGGTCAAATTGTCACCTAGGGGAACCCAGATGAAAAAGAGCACACACTCAGACCACCAAAGACCAATCTATGGAAACAACTACCCATGAGACCAATAGCAGGCACTAGGATGATGACAAATAGGGGGGTGATGAATAGCAAGACATAAAATAGTAAGCAGGGGCTAGGGCATTCTTCATATCACAAGGGACAGGGACCAAACTCCTTGCATAGTGTCAGTGGCCACCTCCTGCTCACAACATCCAGGCGCACCTCCTGCCCATTGACATTTGGCTACCTTGGGCCATATCACAAAAAATGAACGCTGCAAGTGCTAATTTAAGAGATGGGGCCTGATTTAGATCTTGGCGAATGTGTTACGTCTTCACAACGGTGACGGATATCCTGTCTGCTGAAATATAAATTCCATTAAAACCTTTTATTATGAGTTAGTCAGTGTTTTCCAGCCTTAGTGCAAACCTGAATTTAAAAACATGCTTTAAACGGTCACCAGTAGGTAGCTATAGTTAGGACCTAGTTAACAATGAAAAAGCGTTTTTTGACTTGGCTATTTCTTTGGCGCCATTTGACGAATCTTCATGAAATTTTCTAAAAAAAAATAGTGAGCCCAAGGGTGTTGTTGTGCATGGGATGTTTTTTGGTGATCCGTCAAGCGGTGGCTGAGAAAAAAAGGGGGGGGGGGTAAAAAAAAAAGTGTGTTTTGCATTTTAATTCCCACAGGGAATTAAAATGGCCTACAGCCTGAAATGCTGGATGGAATTACATCACATTTGGCAGGAAGGTAGCTCTTTCTCTAGGAAGAGTGCTTTTTGTTATTTGGTGTAACTCCACTGAGTAGTTTTTGAAATATTAAAAGAAAAACATTTTTATATCTAGAGGCACGAAGGCTTCCAATCTCGTGCAGAGATTTGATTGACTGCCAACACTTCAACCTGATAGTTCCCACCAAGGAAAAACAAACACTCCAGTTTCAGCAAGCAGAATCTGTCAAAATGCTCCCGCTTGCTGAAAGCAGAGTATTCATCTCTTTCCCTGCCCGCAAAGAGATGAAAACATTGTTCACGCATGTAAGGACTGCTATTTGCAGCAGGTCCCTGCGTACAAGAGCAATGTCAGCTCCTGCAGGATGCGGAGAGCTGGCTAGGATTGTGGAGGCATTGAGGCTCCCCTGCGGTCCTGTCACTTTCTCTCACTCTCTCTTCCATCCCATAATGGAATAGGAGAGAGAGAGAGATTGTTATTGTAATGTTCTCTCAATAGAATGACTTCAAAGCGGCACACAAGCAAGATGTTTAAAGAGATATTATAGTTACCTTTTTTTGTTGTTTGACACTTCTTTATTAGGGGAAATCACGAGGGGGGAAGGGAGTAATACAATTTACCACATGGGCAATAGGAATGCAAATAGAACAGAGAACCATGATACAACCATAACATTGCATTTATAGAGGGTTAAAGCAGGCAAGAAGAAGTCTCAAGGCCTAGTGTATCAAGTGTATCAAGAAAAAGGGTGGTGAGAGGGGCCCTGGCGGGGGAGAGGGGAGGTGTCATGTGACACGATGCTGGGATGAGCTTGCTGGGGAGGGTGAACAGCGCACAGCTCAACCCAGGCTAGTAGCAGGTTTGGGCTGTAAAAGCCGTCTCCTAATGACAATGAGACTGGGAGGTGGGAGGGTGGAGGGCCAAAATGCCATCCCATATGGATAAGTATTGTGTTGCCAATCTGACTGGAGACATGTGGCATGGGAGGGAAAAGGATAAATTAGCGAGACGGATATGGGACCCATATGCAAGCTCGTCAGGGTGAGGAACAGTGGCATGTTAAGGCAAAGGACGAGATATCACACCGTCGGGTCTTCCAGATTAAGTAGTGGTGTGGGTGCTAAGTGGAATGAGCAATGAATGGAAAAGTACGCCACAGTAAAAAAATACCCTGATTACATCCGGAGAGAGCCCAGGTCTTGCAGGAAGGAATGGGACACAGTGGGGAGGATGGGACGGGTTGGGTTCAGGTCCTCAAGTACATGATGGGTAAGAGGGGCCAAAGAAGGAAAAAACAGGAGCCGGGACGCAACATGGGGGGGGGGTGAGAGTGCACAGGGGACATAGAAAGTTTGGAGACAGAGCTACGTCCATGAGGGAGTGCCACAGACTGGCAGAGAGGGGTAACATATGAGCACATGTGTACAGGTATGTGTGTGACAGAGGGAGAGGCGGGGAGGGGGGATGGACTAGGGGTGGAGGAGGGGAGGGGAGTGAAGGAACAGTGGAGCAAGAATAACTCCTGAGGAGGAGATTTATTGGACAACGTCTCCATCTCGAAAAAAAGGTGCCCAGGTCTGTCGGAATACAGCAGTCTTGTCCTGTAGGTTGTAAATGACTCTTTCAAACAACGCTGCTTGATACATGGCCACTCATCGTGCGAGGGAGGTGCAGGGGGTGCCAATGCCTAACTAGGTAGAATTTAGCCATAACGAGTGCAGTGTGCAGGAGACGGAGCCGGGGACATGTCAAGTCTGGGGTATTGGTGGAGTCATGAAGAAAAATAAGTGGACGAGGGAGCGGAGTCAGAAAAGGTAGAGATTCCTGCAGCGCACGCCCAACCGCTTTCCAGTAGGACGTGATGGAAGGACAGTCGCATAAGATATGCAGAAGGTCACAACGGGGGTGCAGGCAGCGCCAGCAGCATGCGTGATGTAAAAGACCCACCATCTGTAGCTTGACTGGCATCCAAAACCAGTTTGAAGCGTCTTAAAAAGACAGAATTTCATCCACACTTCCTGCGCCCCTCGGTTCTGGGCTTCCAAGAGATCAGCTCATGCCTCCTCATGTATGCCCATCTGTAACTTTCATTGCCAGGAGAGGCGGAGATTGTGGAGAACAGGCAGGGATTAGAGTTGGCAAATCATAAGGGCGTACAGACCTGACATTACCCCTTGATAGTGGCCCAACGTTTGAAGATAGGAGACAATCAGAGAGGACTGTAAAAACCAAGGACTAGTATCAAGTTGTGAGTGAGGCTGTGCAATAGTTGTGCATATCTCCAGACTTGTTGCGAGGGGAGACCATATTCATCGTGGAGCATGGCAAAAGGTTTCAGGTCACCGTCGGTGTTTTGCTTCCGTAATGACCGAGCTGAAACACTCAGGCACTGACAAAAATCTCTGGAATGCGCTTCTTAGTCTAAAGAAGACATTTATTAACTTCGCAAGGTTCATAAAGGAAGGTCAGCATGCTGAAAGCAAATGTTTAAAAATGGTCACAGCAATTAAATGAAAACATGTACAAATGATTCTCCACTGCAATATACACAGCAAATATATGTATATGTATTACAATGCAAAGCAAATAATGAATTAAAAAATGAATCACCATGAGGCAAAGGCAAATCTGCTTCATCTCCCTCCTAATCAGCATAAGATCGCCAGATCCCAGAATCGATCGTGGAGAGAGAGATCAATTATCCTCATGGGAAGGATGACACACCTCACCATCCTGAGCATGTCTGAGATCTGAGTCACCCCCCGGTCTATCTGGTCTCGGCCTCTTATACTTTGAATAAACAAGAGAGGAGAATTCTGGAAACTTCCTCCCACCGCATAAGTTTATTATTAAACAAATGCTGGTTACTTTAGGTCTGCTTTGAAAAGAACACGTCGGGAATTGGCCAAAATCCCAAGGTGCCCTCTATCAAAACAAAACCGTTCCCTGCCGTCCTATTACATTCTTATCAGCCTAATGGAAAGCAGCATGCATGGGGTGGCTCCTGAGCAGCCCCCTAAGAGGGGTCATCTTGGGGACCCAATGGGAGCCAGCAGACAGACACCAGTAAAGCGCGCGCAGCAGTGTTATACTCAGCCATCCGTCAAAGTGTGCCATCGGAATAGACTATGGGAGGCAGTTCCCAGTTCCTGCGATGTGGACGACTCCATGCAGGCAAGGAGGCAGGGTCAGTCTCCTGTAGCAGAAGGTTGCAGCAGTGACCTGGACTAATCGCGGCCCTGGTCTTGTGTGATTGTCGCCACAGCCTGTAAAGCCGTATCCCTGTCTTCTTGGGATGTGTGCTGTCTGTCTAAGAATCTGCCCCACTTCTGGTGTACACCAGTGTGCCCTTGACTATTGTGGGCAGGGGTAGCAGAGGATGCCCCCTGCAGCAATTGGTCAGCCCGACTATCCGGGGAAGAGTGGTCTATCAGTTGGGCAAGAAGGTCATCTAGAAATCGGCAAATTTGGAGGGGGTCGAGACAATCTCGGGACTGGCCATCCTTGGTAATCCAAATCCGAGCTGGCTCAAAGAGGCCAAATTTGATTTCTAGCTGTCTGAGTTGAAGGAGCATGGATAGGAAGGCCTTCTGCTTCTCACTCTTGTCTCAGGAAAAGTCAGGAGCTATCCACAATGGATGGCCCTTACAGTCATAAGGGCCATGGGAGCCAGCAATTGCTGCATCTATTCATGTCTGAGGAAGCAGGCTTCCAAGTGGATCCTGATGAGGGTTTTCTGTCCTATGTGCCCATTGCAGCTCCAGGGGGGAGAACATGAGGCCAGTAAGAGCTGGGAGGACATCTCTGAGGAAAGCCTTAAAATCTTTGCCCTTTCCCTGTTCAGGAAACCCAAAAAAGCTAAAATTATCCCTTTCGCTCCTTTCCTCAAAATCCATTAGTTTATCCCTGAGAGATTGCAGTTCCTAGTCAATAGGGGCAGCGTGTTGTGCTTATCCTCTGTTAGGGTGGTGCAGTGGTCCAGGCCAGCCAGTTTATCATGAAAGCCAGCAATGTCCGCCCGGATGGATTTAGAGTCTTCTGCCAGCTCCGAGATCTTATTGTCCATGCCTTCCAGACACTTACCCACTGCCATGATCTCCTGTAAGATGCGCTCCATTAATGAGTCTGGCTGGACTACAGCAGGGCAGCCTGCAGCTCAGGCTCCGAAGGTGGCTGCGATGAAGGCTCCCATTTGTGGTGAGCTAGTGCTTCGTAGAATAGTAATTGGCAAGCTGCTTCACCATTGGATTTATCCGTGGGCATGATGTGGTGAAGTTCTTGTTCCCTAAGGAGAAAGGGCTGTGGGCTGAGCCGGTTAGTCTAGACAAGTGGTCAGTAGAGTGCCCACCTTCTGACGCACAATAGAGGATGTGCACCAAATGGCGGTGGATAGTGTTAAAGTCGCAGGGCCTTGCAATCCGTGCAGTGGCTTTGGAACCTCTAGCATCCAGGCGTGCTGGCATTCAACTGTGGACTGGACTGCCCAGCGCCTCCTGTGGGGTGGGAGGGCGAGGCAGTGATGGGTCGGCCCTGCTTCAGTGGCACTGTCGAGTGGAACAGACGACCCTTTGATGGGGTCTGGACCTAAACCTTTGCAAATAAGCAGGTAGGTATCCTCCCTCAAGTACTCCTGAGTTGTAAATTGCTTACTTGCTGTCTGGATGAGTTGAGGTTGCCCACGGGTTGCGGTGTCCAGTTCCTGGAGACGCCCCCCAAAGCTGTCAATGTTCACCCCAGCCATCAGGAGCGTCAAAGGATAGAGAGATGGGAGAAAATGTATTGTCCAGTACCTTCCTGTTGATGCATGAGATGGGCCAAAAGTGCGAAGGAGATGCCATCATACGTCTCCCCTCTCCTCCAGGGCACTCAGTGCCCCCCTGGATACCAGTATCACGGGACCCTTGGCACAGAGTTGGGTGGTTATAGGGGGTTGGCCACAAGGCCTGATCAAATGCCATGCAGTGGTTGGATTAACATATAGTAATTCAATTACTTTACTTTGAAAAAAGAAATTCACTGAAAAAAACAAAGGTCGCAGGGATGTTATAATTAGGTTCTGAATTTACTTGCACAAAACCATAGAAATCCAGCAGCTATAGTTAGAGTTTTTTCAAGTAACTATAACTTGCGCCCTAAGGTAACTATAACTCGCGTCCTCGCCATACACTGCTAATTACCTCAGATATTACAGCACTCATGACAACTTCTAAAACATCATTAAAAATATCTATGAAACATTAGCAGTCAAATTATTGAACAGAAAACTGTGCATGGCGGATGCGAGTTACAGTTATCTTAGAGCATGAGTTATAGTTACTTGAAATAACTCTAACTATATCTGCTGAATTTTTGTATGGTTTTGTGCAAGTAAATTCAGAACCTAAATATAACGTCCCTGTAACCTTTGTTTTTTTCCAGTGACTATATATCTAAATATGTAGGGGGAGTCAGAATGGCCTCCCTCCCTAGCCCATTTAGGGCCCCAGGGACTCCATTCCCTGGGGCTGGGTGTATTTAATGGGGGTGCATGCCCCATCCCCAAGTTGATGGAGGCCTGGAAACCCAATCTCCTGGGATGCTTTTGTGTGAAAGGGGATGCCGCCCCAGCCCCCTCTCCCTGAGCCTATGAAAACCCCCATCCCTGGAGCCAATTTGTTTTTGTTTAAAAAAGGTAGGGGAGCAGCGTGCTTCCCTCCCTCGGCCTACTTACGCATCAAGAACCACATGCCCCTGGAGCCAAAGTGGAAAAACAGGGAGGGGAGGTTCAAGTCCCCCTACCTGCGTCATATCAAGGCCCTGGGGAACCCCTGCCCCAGGGCCATAACTCAAATTGAAAGGGAGGGGGGCATGTGCCCCCCTCTTTGGGCCAATAATGGCCCGGGGACTGCACCCCCCTGGGCCAGTTCACTTGCTGTGTCCCAGGGAGCCTATCCCCAGGACACAGTTGTTGCTCTGCTCCCACTACCCTGGGCAGGGAAACATGTGTTTGCTCCCGTCTGGTGGGAGCATTTTTAAATCTCCTGCGGAATTGGAACAAACACTAAGCCTGCTCCCAGCTGGCGGGAGATTTAAAAATGCTACCATCAGCTGCAGGGAGCTATTTATGCTGCTCCTTCTGGGTGGGAGCAATATGTGTTCTGCTTCCCTGCCCGCATTAAGGCAGGCAGAGAAGCAGAACACATATTGCTCCCACCCAGAAGGAGCAGCATAAATAGCTGCACCCTCTGGGCGAGAGCAATGCTAACGACTACTGCACTGTATGGAGAGCTGACTAGGACCGCCCGGGCCCTGGGGCTCCCCCCGCAGCCCTGAATGTGATGTATGGTTGATGTCTTGGTGGGCATGGGACACCCACCTATTATTAATGAATGCCCCGGGGAATAGGGTCCCTGTGGCCATAATAGGCTTGAGGGGGAGGCAAGAGGCCCCTTCTCCCCTTTTAAATAAGGCACGGCCGCAGTGGATGGGGTCCTTGGGGCCCAATAAGGTTCAAGGAGGGAGACCATGCAGCCCCCCTCCCCTTTATAATGTCATGACGCACTGGGGCCCCATCCCTGAAAAACTCATTGTTGTATATTCATTCCTCAAAAATGTAAACGCTGTTTGGACACTTCGAGGTAAGGGGAATTTTATGCACAAGGCTTATCACAGCCCTCCTTAGCATTTATATTTTTGAGTTATGCTCAGTTCAGTCTGTTGCAGACTTCTTTAGTGCAGCACATACTTTACCAGCAGATTTCTTAAAAAACTGAGATTTACTGCTTGCATTCTTTGCCTTCACTTCATTATAGATATAAAACAGTAGATCAGTCTTGAAAAATTTGAGTAGACGAAACGTGCTGGCTCCCTCTTATCTTTTGTATGCACCACTCAACTTACATTGTAAGGATTTGCTGGACGTTAAGAAGACTTCATTTATAAACAAGCATTTGCAACGCAATGGGTCTTGCGTTTACTCGAGTTAAAGCTATTAGTGTTGTAAACTCCAAACCGGACTTTTCTTGCCACATAAACTGAAAAGTAAAACAGTTTCACATAAGCGAGCTGACGGCCACCATGACCACAAAGTAAACACACAAATGGGAACAGAAGTCTGCTCGCAGTGAAACTTATCGGCAAAAGTGCAATTATCCACGTAACCGCAAAAGTGCAATTATCCTATGTAACCGGCAAAAGTACGGTAAAAGGGTTGATGTCATGCAAAGCGCTCGACTTCTGCCCAGTGAGATCGCGCTGCCTACGAAATTAAAAGGAAAAATAGTGCAGAAATCATACGGAAAACATGGGCCTCGTATGTTTTCAGTTGCTGCCCGGTGCGCTCGAGGTGGGCTAAACACCAGAAGAAGCATGACGTATGCATGCCTTCCACTAACAAAATCAAGCTAATTTTAAAAGGCAAGCCGACGAACCAACCAAACGGATGGGCTTGACATGGGTGTGATTAAAATCCCACAGAGAGAATACACCAGGGACGGAGCGCTTTGCCCTCGACCCTAAAAAGACTTTGGATCACTTCACTTCTACTGAGAAATCTTGTAGTCTTCATGTAGGGATTGAACTATATTCCAGTGTGTGTTTAGGATAATCTATTTCGAAATGGATAGCTCCAGAAATATTGTTCTGGAACTCCCACTTCTCCCT
Source organism: Pleurodeles waltl (assembly GCF_031143425.1). NCBI lineage: Eukaryota > Metazoa > Chordata > Amphibia > Caudata > Salamandridae > Pleurodeles > Pleurodeles waltl. The sequence continues at coordinate 907,466,555 of NC_090443.1, forward strand.
TGGATGGCAGGATGGGCGTCCCACATAAGCACCAAGTAACATAAATTGTATGTCACTCATTACCTGACGGGGCGGCTCCTCCGCTATGGTGGAGGAGTGTACCCCACCTCCTCCTGCTAGCAGCAGCAGCTCCAAAACCTTCACAGTAAAAGCATTATAAACTATGTTTATTATGTTTTTACTGCAAAAGGCACAGGCCACAGGAGTGACAGGGACCTAGGGGGAGTGCATAGTACTACCCCATAATGCATATGTATGTTTGGACGGCCGTCTTGGGCCAGCCAAACATACATGCGCACTAGGCTCTCTCCAACTGGCAACTCATTTCCTGGTTGGAGAGCGCAGGCAGAGGCTCCCACGCTGCCTCGGAGCGCCCTGGCTGGGTGCTCCATCCAATCCTAACGCTGCTTTCATGCTGCCAGCAGCATGAAAGCAGCATTAGGATTGGACTCAGGGCAGGCTGGGAGCCTGAGCCTGTGCCTACAGCTGAGGGCCGACGCGGCGGTGACACAGCCAAAAACGAATAAGGTATGTTTTTTTAAAGATTATTATTAGTTTTTATTTAGTCTCTTCCCCTTCTCCCTCCCACGACCCGTGACTTTTACTTGACCCCCTTCATGTTGATGTCTATACGGATGTGCGATCGCAGGTCATAGCCACCATTCTTCTTGCTTTATCTCACGTCTATATGTGCCACCGGACAGCTATGGGAATGTGGAATTGTGTTCACCAATGACGTCATTGACGGAAGGTAACACAGTCAGAAACTTTTCTACTTAGAGTTAACTCTCTACCAGTGCTGCAGTCTGTGCAGCGGATGCCACAGTCTCATCTGCACTCCCTTTGACTCCCATCACACTTTGTGTTTAAAAGTGATAAAAGCTTCTAAAAGGCCCTTGAAGAAACCGAAGGTTTAACTCTACAGATCAACTCTCAGGCGCGATCTAATCTTCAGAGGTTTCCCGCCAAAGAATGGATTTTTTAAGAGCCCCCTTGTTCTCCAAGCCTTACATTAAATAAGTGCTGTAAAAGTCAATATAAAGTCATGAAAATTATAGTGTACATTTCAGAGATCGAAGCTTTAAAACGCAAATGCGGACCCAGTTGCGTAAATCAGAGAGCTCCCCGTAGGCGGGCGAAGGATGGGAAACAAGACTTGAAAGCTTATTTCGCGCCCTGCGTCTTGGCAGCTACCCCAACGAGTCCCCGCGCTCTTCAGCTCATCACATTTGCAGTCAATAGCGCTTTCATCGGCAGGAGCAGCGGACGCTTCCCGCCACCGCGAAGCCCCGATCGCAGGCCGGTAGCGGGAGGGCAGCATTGCGCCGCCCGCTCGCCGCCTGCTCTACGAAAATGGAGTTTCGTATTGCGCCTTGAGTCACCCGACTCATTTTCATTCCGCTTTAAAACATTTGCATTTTGTTTTCTTGCAATAAGCTGAGACAAGAATACGGAAAAAGGACAGAGAGCTATTTTCGGCACCTGTGGGCCTTTATGTGTGATCTTCTGCAGGGCGGAGATGATTATCACTCCGTTGGTGCATATACTCTGAATGCCACCGAATTCAATTGTAATATTTAATGTCCCTTTTGCCCTTGATTGATATCATCGCACGGGAATATGAAATATTAAAACGGAGGGCGGGGTGGTGGGGAGGTTTCTTTGCTTATTGAAGATGGTCGTATTAATGCTACTGAGTAGGTTTCCATTAACATATGAATTGTAAGTGACGGTGTGCGATGCTGTGAAGCTTTTATTTCGCGACCTAGAATTCCTTGCAAAATCCCACAAAAACTGTGCCAGCGTTCCAAAGTACTACACTGTTCGGTTTTCGTATGAAACTTTGGGACTTCCCTGATATTTTGAATACTACATTACTCCCATTTACACTATTTTGTACAGGGATGTTCCCTGACAATTGTCGAGTTAATGAACACAAGCAGCAAAAGATGAGCGCATCTGTCAAGGCTAATTGTAGCGCAAATAAAGGGAAAGCTGGAAAAGTGGTGAGCTAATGAAGTCCTTTAAGCTGTAATTTCGTATAACTTCCCTAGCATAATAAAGCCTTACGCACTCTTATTGTAATGTGCAAGCTGGTATAACTGAGAGCTTCGTGAATTACGCAGTTCATGCTGACCTCAGCATGTATTATGCATCCCAGCAGGGTTGGCTCAGCCTTCATTCTTCTGAGGCCGATAAATTGAGCATCTTGGAGCTGGGTAGCGGTAATAGCAGTTAGTCACAGAGCAAAAGGCAAATGCTGGACATTAAGTGCTGTATAAAAACTAGAGTTACTTATGGACTTTAAGCAGCTCCCAATGGAGTCCCTTTGTAGATGCAGGAAGCATGAACCAGTCCATCCAGGACTTCAGAGTGCACAACTAGAAAGCTAAGAAATGGGTATACCTTTTTGGATGTTATGGCTATTTAGTGATAGATCTAGTGATGTATGGGGGGAAACTATCAGTTTATAGCTACAGGGAAGTGAATTAACATTGAGTTTGATGTTAAGTTGTAGGGCCAGGACATTCTCTACTGTAGGTAAATATGAAAGTAGAAGAATAACAGGAGTCAGTAGGGATCAGTGGGGGAAGTTAATATCCGAATAATGTGGCACCTAAAAGCGGCATGAAGCAGAGGGGAGTTCTGTTACTTATACAGGATTAAAGAATGCTGTGTTGTAGGGATTCTGTAGGAAGTTTAGTTTCGTTTAGTTTAGGAGTTTGTAAAGCGCATGGCTACCCGAAGGCCTCCCAGCGCTAAAGCAGAAGCAGAAAGACAAGGAGTCATCTTATGCTGTGAACAGAAGGGTCTTCAAATTCTTATGAAAGGAAATTTCTTGACTATCCTGGCGGAGCTCCAAGGGAAGGGAATTCCAGAGATTTGAGGCTCTAAATGCTAAAGATCGACCTCCCCATCTTGCTTTCTTAATCTGTGGAACATTAATTAGGGAGTCCGGCGACGATCTAATAGCCCTTTGAGGGATGTAGGGAATTGCAATCTGTTTAAGGAAGGCTGGGCTCTTATTATGCAGAGCTCTGTGCAAAGTGCAGAGGGCCTTGTAGTTGATCCGTTGTTCCACAGGCAGCCAGTGAAAGGAAACTAAAGCAGGTTTTGCAGACAGGTGTCTGTGAATCTTCATAAGTAGGCATGCTGCAGCATTCTGCACCACCTGAAGTCTTTTTAGTACATATCAAGGTGAACTCAGATAGAGGATATTTCCATCGTCCCGGCATGAAATTATGAGAGCTTGAGTGATTAGGTCTTTTGGCTTCAAAAAGAAGTATCTTAAATACTTTTCTAAGAAGTCTTAATAGACTAAAACAGGTGGCTGCCAGTTTTTTATATTGATAGTTAGGTGGGAGTCCAGGCAAAAACCCAAGGACTTTATGTTGTCTCTTGGTGGAGGCAGGCCTTCCAACCCATCAGGGAGCAGAGAAGGTGATCTGAGTGGGCCATAATTACCCACCAGCATGACTTCTGTTTTTCTTCATTCAGCTTAAGTTTACAGCTGGCCATCCATCTCGCTACTGATTGAAGACAAGGTGTCAGGTTGGGCTGACCTGTCTTAGAGATGGTTGAGAATGAGAAGACCAGCTGGGTATCATCAGCATAGGAAACCAGTGAGGTTCCACAATCTCAGCCAGAGGGGACATACAGATATTAAACAATGTAGGGCTGAGAGAGGAGCCCCAGGCCACACCACAGCTGAGAGGAAGGCTGTTGGAAAAAGAGGAGCGATCAAGAACTTGAAAGGTTCTATCCCTCAAAAAGGAGGAGACCCATTTAAAAGCGTGCCCCTTGATGCCTGCATGGAAAGTTCTATGAGGCAGAATGTTATGATCTGCGGTGTCAAAAGCAACACTTAGGTTCAATAGAATGATGGCAGCAGCACCCCCTAGATCCAGTCGTGGTCCAACATCTTTGACTACTGCCAGAAGGGCAGTCTCAGTACTATGTTGGGGTCTGAAGCCCATTTGAGTATGATGAAGGATCTTGTGTTCTTCAAGAAAACCTGACAGATGTCTATTGACATGTTTTTCTATTGATATGTTTTTCAATCAGTTTAGTTGCTATAGGCAAGAGAGAAATTGGTCTATAGATACTCAATAGGGCTATATCTAGATGAGGCCTTCTAAGTAAAGGTTTAATGATAGCATGTTTCCAATGTGACGGAATAAGACCTGTTATTAAAGACTCGTTAAGGGCCTTAGTCAGAGAAGGGGCAATTATGTCTGAACCTAATGCCAAAATGGGAGGAGGGGCAGGGTCCAGTGGAGACCCTGATTTTATAATGTGTAACAAGTTTGTTACCGATTCCTCCGTAAGGGGTGGAACATCTAGTAGAGGATCTCTGGAGTTTAGAACCTGAGCCTGGCCTGCAAGATCGTCATGTGATCAGTCAGTGGCCGCTGCCTGTAGTGTGGAGCGTGTGTACCAAGGGATGGGGTTTCAACTCTAAGTCGACTATCTGCCAGAGTTGTTGCATTTCAGCTACTAATCCGCTATACGTCAGGAGGTGACCTACTGGTAAGTTGTAATTGGTCTGTGGCTACTCAAATGGGATGAGCGTCGATTTTTGGAACAGGGTGCTGAGGTATCAACCCCGGCTGCCTCCTATGTCTCCTGAACCTCCCTCCCAGTCGGATCCCTGAAGGGTCGTATACAGCTAATGCTGAGCTCCTGCATATAGTGCGTCAGGGCTGGCGTTAACCACAGTGTCCTGTGGTAGCTGGTGTGTGTTATTTGTAGGAGGTTATTGGACTCACTGGGGATTTCGCCCTGTGACAGGAAAGCCTCTCTCACCATACGCCATGCACGGTCCAATGTGTGGGATCCCAATTCCTCCTGTAGATGTCCAGCTAACCAGTGGCCTGGGCATTGCAATTACGTCACCAGGTAACAATGTTCGAAGTTGGGGGCTACTAGCACCCCTTTTTCCACAGGAAGCTGGAGTTTGTGTAGTGTGACACGGTGCCTCCTCTTTTTCCAGCAGAGGCCCCCCAACATGCTGTGCAGTGCTAAAAAAGTGCTGCCGGCTATGTACACTGGAAGATTGTGAAAAAATATAGTAGGTGCTGTACCATCACCATTTTAGATAAGGACACTCTTCCTTGGATGGTGAGTGGGAGTGTGCTCCAGAACACCATTTGGGGGTGCAGGGAGGCAATGGCTTTAGTACAGTTGCCATCTATAAGGTCCTGTGTGGTGTGGTAGATTAATATGCCTAAGTAGCAGAAGGTGCGTGGTTCCCAGCATACATTTGTATCCACTGTCAAGTGCTGGGGTGGGCAGTCTGAGCGGAGCGGGAACAGATGTGATTTTGCACAGTTCACCCTCAAACCATACGCAGCTGGGAACTCAGCCAGGACATCTCTGATGTGCCTTTCTGTATGTCTCGGTTGTAGATAAGCACATCATCCGCATATAGGGAGACGATGTGTGTTTTGTCTCCAAGTAGTATGCCCCATGTCTGCGTCTGTGGTCTGAGTCACTGTGCCAGCGGCTTCATTGGTAGAGCATGGAGGAGTGGGGATAGAGGGCATCTCTATTGTTTCCCTATGCTCATTGTAATTGGGTCTGAGAGGCACTGTCAGTTCTTCACTGAGGCCCTGGGATCTGTGTAAAAGAGTCTAATAAGGCACTGGAGCCTACCTGTGATACCCATACTTGTTGATGTCACAAACATGAACTCCCAGTTTCCCATGTCAAATGCATCCTTTTGTTCCAGCACTAGACAGGCCGAATACGGCCAGTGGACTGGTGCTACTTCATTCATTCTGTAGAGTCTACATATGTTTAGGGTGACTGACCTTCCTAATATGGAACCATTTTGATCCCTTTGGACCAAAGAGGGGAGGCATTCAAGGAAGTGCCCCTCAATGATCTTACTGAGAATTTTATAGTTAGCCCCAGCATGGACAGTGGGTGATATGATGTCACCTCCAGGGGGTCTTTATCTGGTTTTAGGAGGGAGACATTTAAGAATTTGTGGAGTGTCGGTGGAAGTTGGCCTTCTGTTAGAGTGCTCCGGTAGAGTTCAAGCATTTTAGGAACCAATACGTCCTCGTAGGTTTTAAAAAACTCGACTGGAAGTCCATCGAGTCTGGGAGTTTTGCCAACGGCAGATCCTCGGATGGCCCACCTGATCTCTTGTTCTGTCATAGGCACATTAAAATCCTCTCAGGCACAGGGTCAACAATCGATAGAGTGATACCACGTAGGAAGTCCCAGAGATGACTCCCAAGATTAACAGGGGGACTATCATTAAGGTACAGGTAATGGCCTGTGAACACAGCATGTATGTCTGCTTCGTTGGTTTCTAGGCGAGTCTGTGACTTCCTGATCATGATGACCGGAGTGGTCAGTGTCACGCTACGCAGCAACCATGCCAACAGGTGGATGGATTTATCACCTTCTGCATGCATTTTTTCCTGGTAGTTTCTAAAGTTCAGGCATTTAAGTTGTTCAATCAATGGGGTATGGCACTTTATGGATGCCTATAGTGTCAGTCAGGTAGCAGGATCCTGATGCGCCTCCACTCCCGCGGCACCCATAGATGCCTGTTATCCGACTAGGTCTTTAAGAAGGTCAGCTCTAGCTCCCATGACCAAGTTAATGCACTGATCATGGGGCACTACTTTTAGTGCTTTCCTTTCTATTGGCCTGATGGTAGCTGTGCCCCAAGTCTCTGGCAGATATCAGGACAGCGCTTCATGAGTCATGTCAAGAAATACAGGGTGTTTCAACATGGCCGGATGTAATCGCCATGCATGGGGGGGTGCGCTTCACTTTATGTGACTGTGAAGCAGGTTGTGATCTGAAAAGGTTCTCCGTAGGTATTCTACGTTTAAGACTTGGGGATGGGTGGTCTGATGACAGAGTATTCAGTCTAGGCACACGTGCAAATTGTGTGGGGGCGAACAGTAGGAATATTCCCTTGCATCTGGGTGTAGAGTACACCAGCTATCCAGCAGGGACCAATGTTTGAGCCATTGAGTGAGGCCCACCGCATCAGGAGAGGTCGGTAGTGGGGTATGTGAGTAGTCTAGGGTCAGGTTTAAGATACAGTTAAAGTCCTCTCCTTTAATCCAAGAGATTTGTGCCCATCTAGTAAGGATAACCTAAAGATGGGCCAGGAAGGCTTGTTGCATGGTATTTGGTGCATAGATACTGACTAAGAGGAGGAGGGAAACATTTAATAATCTCTCTACCAGAACATAACTCCCTTCGGGGTCTATTTCCGTGGCAGTGCAGCGAAAATAAACTGTAGGTCAGACCCAAATGAGGGCTCCACGGTCAAAGCCTGAGTAAGTGATTCAACAGCATTGCCTGCACCAGCGCTTCTGGAAACAGGTTTTCTTCCCCCTGCTTTGTGTGTTTCTTGAATGAATGCTATTTGGGCATCACGTTGTCTGATGTATTGCTGTATGGCATGTCTCTTACCCGCTATTCCCAGGCCCTGGATATTCACTGTTATTATCCGCAATCTAGCTATGATCTCTAACATATGGAGGCAATGGGGGGAGGGAGGACCCAGGGGGAAACTCTGGTGGGGTTGTCACGCCCTTAGGGGGTGGTATAGGGGCGGTGGTAAAGGCAGATAATCTGGGTCATTGAGTTGTTCAGGCCCTGTCCGCAGGTTCAGGACTCTAGTCTAGACTGCAAAGACATGGTTCGACATGTGGCGGTGCGATGGACGTCTAGTTGCATCACTGTCCCCGACAAGGAGCTCAAATGAAGTCTGTGCAAGGGTGGGCAGTCATTGACTGGACTGCAATGGTCAATGTCACAGCAGGTGTTGCTGGATCGTGGGACTTGGATCAGAGCGGCCCTAGAACACGACCGCCATTTTGTTGCGGCCGGCCATGCCCTCTATTAACTCTTGTTTAATGTTTGTATAAACGGTGTCATTGTGTAGGAGAGGTCCACATTTTGTGAGCCATGCATCACTTTACTTAACTGACCACTGATAAAAAATTGCATAGCGCACCTTACCCTGATACATTTATGATGTACACACTACATCAGAAGTGTTCCAAATAGGTCTGAACTCATGTCTTAATTTCAGAATATTCTCATATAATCTACTTGCATTAAGTCAATGTTACATAGTTAGTGGCAGTGAATCCGGCCCTTCCTAACTACATATATTCCCTTTAATCACTGTAAAGCTGTGATTGAACCATTAATCTAACTTTTCTAGCTTCCTTGCATTTGGCCAGCTGTAAAATAATATTTCTGAATAGCCCTCATGAAGGTATTGTTTAGGTCTTGGCTACCCAAAGATTCAGTTGTTTGTGGGGAGATGTATTGTTTCCAATAATTGCCATATACATAGGGGGGTTTAGGTCAGTCAGTTGCTCGTGACTGGATAGCTTTACTGTCTGTCTCACTTCCCTGCTCCCGATTCAACAGCTAGGCTCCAATTTCTTGTATTTGTACAATATGTTTCATGGTTGAGAACTATTGATTTGCCAATGTTTGTTCACAATGCATTTGTGCACTGATCCTTTGTTTTTGTAACCTCTTCGGTGAACAGTTTGTGAGTTATTGGCGGCGGGAGGTACCAAGAAAATATTTCCCAAATGTCACAGTCAGTCGCACACCCAAACCTCACTGGCAGTATATTCTGTTTCAGCAGTATGTGGCAAACTTCTCCCTGAATTCACTTAGTTAGTATAATTCTGAATGCGAATCGGCGCTTTTAAAGATAGCGCATCCATTTTTTCCAAAACAGATTTGAAGTTGAGCGTATGTGTATTTGTAGTTCTGTTTTCCAACGCAATTTTATTGTAGAGCAAAATGTAGGGTAAACTTAGTTGCCAAAGAAATCCGTTTCAAAAGCTCTATGTTAAAATTGGTCCTTTATTTCTCCTGTTATCACAATGAGTCATGCAACCCACAGTGCAGGATGATACGAAACACTCTTTAGCTCTCTCAAATTGGAACAATTAGGCATAAAAATGAGTCATGCAACCCACTTTGCAGCAGAATGGAAACGCTCTTTATCCCTCCATAATCGGAACAATCCGGATTGGACAACACATGTAAACAGTGTAAAAAGAAAGTCTTGCTTACTGGAGCACACACTTCACTCGCTGCCCTTTAACTATCACTTCTGCCATCACTCATTCACTCATCATCCTCCTAATAGGTGATGCTATTTATCGTCCCCATGATGTATCCTTGTATTACTACAATTATTGGTACACACCCATATCCAGTCATGGACTATCCCCTGTATTCAATTCCTAATTTAGGGCCAGATGTAGCAACTTAGCAAATTGCGACTTGCAATTTGCGAGTCTGAGCGACTCGCAAATTGCAACTCGCAATTTGCAATGCAGAACGGTGTCTCAGACACCGTCTGCGAGTCGCTATGGGGTCGCAATTTGCGGCCCCATAGCGACTATGGGCACTCACAGGTATGGAGGCCTGCTGTAGTCAGCAGACCTCCATGTCCGTGACTGCTTTTAAATAAAGCTGTTTTTTTTTTTCCAAGTGTAGCCCATTTTCCTTAAAGGAAAACAAGCTGCACTTAAAAAAAAAAAACGAAACCTTTTGTTTCGGATTTTTTCAGGGCAGGTAGTGGTCCCTTGGACCACTACCTGCTCTGAAAACAGAATTTGGGGTCCAGTCACAAAGGGGAAGGGGTCCCATGGGGACCCCTTCCCGTTTGCGAGTGGGTTACCATCCACTTCAAGTGGATGGTAACTGCGACTCCATTTGCGACCGCGTACGCGGTCGCAAATGGAGTTGCATACCACTGCGACTCGCAAATAGGAAGGGAACACCCCTTCCTATTTGCGACTCTGAAATGCATTTTGCGAGTCGGTTCCGACTCGCAAAATGCATTTCTGCATAGCAAACTCAGGTTTGCGACTCGCAAACTGTTTGCTACATCTGGCCCTTAGTGCGTATTTGTATTTAGTCGTCTGCCAACGCATGTAACATGTATGTACTTAGCAGGTCAGGTGGGAATGCTTTGCCACCAGATGCGAACAGTTTGATGAAATGGCATCTGTGTGCTCCCGAGCACACCCTGTTTCATCAATCTAAATATTCAGGGACTGGGAATAAATGATTGGCAGGAGAAAAAGAGCAGGGCCTTGAGAGTTCAAAATCTTCCATAAATGTAGGAAACATCCGGGGGTCCCCAAAGAAGTCTCAGTTGTCAGAGCACTGTATTGTCCATTACTGGAGGAACAAAGCCTTCAGAGGGTATTTCTGTGCAGGTGTGGCTTCACAACCTCATAGCCCTTTATAACAATAGTTGTCGCTGTGATGGGAAGGCATTAAGCACACTTGGGTACATTTACAACCTCAAACTGAAACTGAAACAGAGCCTCCTAATTCTTGAAATAGTATTTTTAATATGTACTTGTCAAAGTCTGAGAAACAAGTGTCTCAAAATCCAAAGGGGAAGACTGTTAACCCCTCTTTGGAAGGGGGATGCTGATTATAGCAAAGTTGTGTCATGGCCTGTATGGGGCCTTCTGGTAAACCGCAAAGAGAGAAACAACAGAGAATGTCCATGTTGGAAAAGTGATACTTGAATGACATACTAGGGAGGGCGACAACAGGAATAGGGGTCTATACAATTTGGAGTGGTCAATCAAGAACCAGAGGATGGGTAATACAATTAAAACAGACTGGAACCAGGTATAGAACAACATTCAGAACTTAAACAGTACAAGCCATCGGGGTCAGCATTTTTAATGAGTTTATATTTGGTAATTTTGTATAGCATTATATATATATATATATATATATATATATATATATATATATATATATATATAGTTGTATAGTCACCTAATGGTAGTATAAGAAAACTCTATAATCCTGTCTAGTCCGAAAACTTCGCAAATGGACAAATATGGCTTAGAAGTACAGGTTCTATGATCCTTGGCTGGGGGATCCAAACCTTACTCAGGCCTTATTACAAGTTGGCCTTTTTTGGGTGCAGAGGTGCATAATCTCCGATTCCCATATATGTCCTTGCACCTAAATCCAGCTACTGCAAGCTTTTGTTTCAAAGAATGGGGAATAATAGGGAATAATTCCTTAGACCGATAATTACCATGTGCTTTTTCTGTATGTGTCCCTGACTTCCAGGGACACATCCACTGATATTTATCACCTACTCTGGGGTTTGGGCAGGTGGTGCGAAGGGTATCTACAGAGAGTGGGCAGTCTGAGCGTTCTGAAGGAGCATTGTCCTCTTCCTCTGTGATGCTGGCAAGCTTGGTGGGGCTTAAGTTGTCCCTGTGCTCACAGCTCCTGACCCTTCGCCCACCATTTTACTGGGTGGAGATCCACAGTTGGTAAAACACCTGTTCAGATATTCCTACACCCAGCTGTCCTACGTTTAGGAACAGTGGGCCACTCCAAACTGTCTGGAGTGGTATCTCCCGACCAACTCATAGCAAGCTACTAAGGGGCATATTTATACCCCATTAGTGCTGAATTGGTTTCATTTTTTTACGCAAATTCGGCGCAAAACTAACTCTATATTTATATTTTGACGTTTGCACCATTTTTTAGATGCATGAACCTACCTTGCGTCAATGAGATGCAAGGTAGGCATTCACATCTAAAAAATGATGCTAACCCCATAGTTCCATATTTACCCCCGTGCTAAAATGACGCAGAGGTGGGAGGAGGGGCTAAATAATGGTGCAAAGCTTGCTTTGCACCATTATTTAACGCCTGGGTCAGACCAGGCGTTAAGGGACCTGTGGACCATAGAATTGGTCCACAGGTGCCCTCCTCAAGCCCCAGGAAAACCCCCACCCACACCAGAGTGACACCGGAGGATGGGGGACCTCATCCCAGGTAAGTAGGGTAAGTATGGGTAAGTCATTAAAAAAATTAAAGTACCATCGGAGGCCCAACTTGGGGCCCCCTGCACGGCACAGGTGCAATGTCCATGCCCAGGGGACACTGGTCCCCTGTGCTGGCCATTGGGGTGGTGGGCATGACTTTTATAAGACAGGAGTCATATAGAGTGGATGGTTTTGTGTCAGACAATGACGCTAGGCTGGTTAGAGTCATCTTTTTTTACTTTAACTAGCCTAACGTAATTTTTTGGTGCAAAACCCCCTTCTCTCATACTCCCAGCCCCACCTGGCAAACATCTTTTTTTTTTTACTCTAGACCCCTCTTTGCACCGGCTTGCACCATTCATCAATATGCCGCCCGGCTGGTGCTCAGGAATGGCACAAGCCGGTTCTAAACTTTTTGGTGCAAAACTACGTTAGTGCAGTTTTACAGCAAAAAGTATAAATATACCCCTAATGGAGCTAAGCATTAGGATGATATAAGTTCTTAGCTCTGAAATCCACTAGGACACATCAATTGCCTAATGCAAAGATAGAACCAGAGATATGGCTCTGAAAACAGATTGAAGATGCTGGACAAGCAAGTGATTCATCCTAAAACTAGAAAACAACATTATTTTGTGCCTTATAATATTTCCCCAATAAAATCCATCAAAGTTAGTTTCTGGCGGATTTCAATGATCACCTTGACGTTCGCTCAGGCTGTAGTGTGTATGCTATGTGCCAACGTTTTCTAAAAATCACCATAAAATAGTGTGCAGCGGCACAGATCGTAAAACAGAGGTGAAGCACTGCATATTCATCAAATGGTCGTCAAATGTTCACTACCTCTCCTCCACAAGGTACAAACATGAAGCTGGAAAGAAATGTTTCCAAGGTTAGGTTAAAGTCTAAAGGATCAGAGCAAGTGAAGAGTGCATGTAATAGAAGTCTGGGTTAATATCTCAAAGTTTAAGCAAAACATGCAATCTGATTTGAGGATGTATTATTTGTACTTAATTTGTGTTAAAATTAGGAGCTGAATGTTGGGCTTGCCTCTTTTGCTCACCACTCTACAGCCTGGTAAAAGGCGAGTCCCAAAACGTTCTTTTCCCATGCAAATTTGGATTTGGAATTGCAGTAACCCTGAAGAAACAGTTGGAACACAAACCGAGATGACCACAAGGTTTGTACAGAGAGGCTATTCACAACAAACAATAGGTGCAGCAAGATACAGAGCCAATTTTATAAAAAGAGAAAAACTGATCTTTAGTACTATAAATAAAACAAAGCAAGCCAGCACTCCAGTAAAAGGTTTGTAACAGACTTTTGTATAGAATGGAAGCAAATCAGAAGAATTATGAACAAACATTGGCATCTCGAAAAAAATGACCCGATTATAGGGGAAAAAATAGCAAATAAGTTGCCAATAACTTACAAGAAAGTAAAATCCATGGGACATATGCTTTTTTAGACAAGTCCAGAGACATTGGATAAAACTCACTGGCTAAGAAAAAGTTGAGGTTTTTTAAAGTGTTAAAAATGTAAAGCTTAACAGTATGGCGTAAATAAAGCAGAGTACAGGTCGCCATTTTAAAAGCAACCATGCACGATTAAAGGTGCATACAAATGCTGAACAGAATTTGCAGTATACATTCTGTCATGCTCTTTAATATACATGGCAGCATACCAAGTGCACAAATGGATTTTACAGCACATACAGGCAATCAGGAATAAAGACAAATGATATCCAGTAGTACGTCATTTTAATGAGAAGGAACCGAAAAGCTCCAACAATACTATGTGATTGACTTCATCCCCAGATCATGTAGGGGAGGGAATAGAGAGAAAAACTGTGACAACTGGAATGGAAATACATTCTTGAATTAGATAGTAAGACTGCAAATGGCCTAAATATGGAAGAGGATCTGTTTTCTTTCCTCTAATGAACTCTTCAGGTACAGAATGGGACACAACGATTTCTTATTCACTTTACTTTAATGAGATTTGCCTTTTTTGTTTGAAAATTTGTGTCCAAGAAAATGTATTCATGAAATAAGGTACTTCAGTGTAATGAATTCCACACTAGCAAAGGAAGTATGTAACAAAATGTATATTATGCTTAAATAATGCTGGTGATCTACATGGAATTGATACGACATGCATGCATTTGGGTGCAAAAGTGGATTATTTTCCATTATGCTAGCAATGATGTACATAAAATATGGCAAATCATATATATATATATATATATATATATATATATATATATATATATATATATATATATATATATATATATTTATGTGTGTGTGTGTATATATATATATATATATATATATATATATATATATATATATATATATATATATACATATATATATATACATATATATTCATATATATGAAAATTAAATTTTCTGTTGGATCACTATTAGTCAGGTAACAATCTGAACTTCTATGGTACAGATCAAATTGCGTTATTAAGCCAGTCTGTTTCACATTGGTGAAGTCTATAGCAATAACTTTGAGACCTTTTTACAATTTTGATGCTAAAATGTTATTATTTATAACAAGAGCGTGAGAGCGTGTACACCATGAAAAAAAATATTTTCTGTGCTTTGATGCTGTTAGAAATGGCAGACTGGCAGAGGTATGCGACCTGTCCAAGCAGGAACCTCAATCCTAGTCAGGGCAAGTCAGATACACACCATAAATTAACTTGTACTTACCCTGTGGTAGCTTGACATAGAGAAAGCAAGCTTAACTTAGAAGATCATGTGTAAAATATTTGTCCAACACTAAAACAGTAAAACAGTGCAAACATCACTCAAAAAATATACCACAACAAGTTAGGTAACTAGATCTTAATTTAATGAACAAAACACGATTAAAACAATAAAAATCCATGAAGTATAAAACAAGTTATGATTTAAAAAAGATGTCTGCAAATATAGTACTTAGCAACATAAAGCACCAACCGGGGCATCTGGTCGCTCTTGATCTGATCAAATCTGAAAGTTTGGCAGACCGCGATGGAGCACAGGTCGAATACAGGGACTAACTTTGTCCTGCTGCAAGAGTATCTTCTGGGTGGAGGATGCGTCATGTCAAAGACCCGATCCGAGGAGCAAAGGAGGTGATATATTGGAATTGATTCCTTTGGATCCAGGGGATGCATTGGTTATGATTCACGCAGTCGGGATGCATCGTCAGTGAACACTATACCATGAAGGCAATGCATCAACGTCAAGTCATGCAGTGATGCATCGGAGGAAAGATGTGTCGGTTTTGACTGGTGCAACAACACGATGTGTGGATTTTAAAGTTGCAGCACTTTATACCCACTTTCAAGGGCCTAGGAATGGATTGGCACCACTTGGAAGGGTAAGACTTGCAGCAAACAAAGTCCAGCTGCTGCTGCGTGATGAAGTGAAGTCTTTGATGTACCTGACACTTCAGAGCAGGAGGTAAGCTACCAAACCCTTGGAGTCACTTTGGATCTGGTAATGTAGAGAAGCAGGTCCAGTCCTTCTCACTACAAGGCAAGGAGGGCAGCAGACAGCAGGTCAGGCACAGCATAGCAGGAGTCCAGCAGAGTCGAGCAGGGGGACAGTTCTTCCTAGCAGAATGTCCTTTGGTCCAGAAGTGTACTTATTTGGTGGGGTCAGAAGTCCAGTTCTTATAACGAGTGGGGCCTTTGAAGTAGGGGAGACTTCAAAGAGAGGCCTTTGAAGTGCACATAGTCCCCGCCCCGGCTCCGGACTCACTACAGGGGGCTATACTGCCCTTTGTGTGGGATCAGGACACACCCCATTCAGGTGTAAGTGTCAGCTACACCCTCCCATCCTTCCCAGGATGGGCCATCACGATATTGATGGTCCATTAGTTACACCTAAGCTCCCTTTTCGTGTGGCTGTTTGGAGGGAATTCACAAGAGCCCAGTTGTCACCCACCCTGACGTGTATTCAAAGACAGGCAGAAGGCACTTGAGGATTTAAAGTAAGAAAATGCCAACATTTTCAAAGTTGAATTTTTAGAATTACAATTTAAAATCTGACTTCACCATCAGTTTTGATTTTAAATTGTGATTCCAGAGACACCCAACTTGGAGGTTCCCTCTCTTCCCAAATGGAAATTACACATATAAAATGTAATAAGACAATCCCAATGTTAACCTATGAGAGATAGGCCTTGCAATAGTGAAAAACAAGTTTAAGCGTTTTTCACTACCTGGGCATGTAAAACTTAAAAGATCATGTCCAACATTATAAATACACTGCACTCTATCATTGGAACTGTCCAGGGCCTACCTTAGGGGTGACTTACACATATCAAAAAGGAAGGTTTGGCCCTGGCAATAGGGTTAACTTACCAGGCTGACATGGTAGTTTATAACTGCACACACAGTCTCTGGAATGGCAGGCCTGGGTCATATTTAAAGAGCAACTAATGTGGGTGGTAAAACTAGTGTTGCAGTCCCAGTATTATCATGTAATGTACAGGTCCTGGGCACATGTAGGTCACTTTACTAGAAACTTATAGGTAAATTAAATATGCCAATTGTGGAAAAGCCAATGTTACCATGTTTTAAGCAGAGAACACATGCACTTTAGAACTGGTCAACAGTTGTAAAGTGACAAGTGTCCTAAAGCCATCAGAAACATGGTCAGCAAGACAGGAGGTTAAGGGGCAAGAAAGTTAGGGGAAACCACGCCAAGGAAGCCAGGTCTAATAGTGGCATTATATATTTGTCAACTTTTATGTCTATGATTTTTTGAATTGTGTGTGAACAAGACCATTAATGTGGCATAAACATATTGCGGAAGCTTTCAATAAACTGAATAGAGGCTTGGAAGGGCCTGCACCAAAGTTTCATTACATATATATATTTATATATATATATATATATATATATATATATATATATATATATATATATATATATATATATATATATATATATATGCATATATATATATATATATATATATATATAGATATATATATATATGCAAAAAACAAAGGAGAACTCTGGGAAGTTCCCAATTTTAGGTGGAGAGCTGCTCTAGTAAGGAGCCCCCTGCAACACCAGCTACACTCTAAATTTGCTCACCTCAAATGTCTGCTTATCTAGCAAAGTTTTTAAGCATAGGATCAGCACAGTGCTATCCTCGCCGAGCTAGAAAATGAGAAAGTCTTTTGCCATTTGTACAGCAAAATCTTTAAGCATAGGATTGACATAGTGTCATCCTCGCCGAGCTGTAAAGTGACAAAAGCCATTTACCACTCCAGGCACAGTATTACAGCTTTGGACTGGTCAAATACCGTCCAAGCCAACCTGGAATGAGTAAAGCAACCCCTGACATGTGTTTCACTCTCATTAGAGCTCTTCAGAGGGGTATAGCTTTGTCCAGACACAAGGGAGCACCCAGTATAAGTCAAACCAAGACCCTTTCAGGGTTAGATTGACGCATAAATTATGCAAAAAACATAGGAGAACTCTGGGAAGTTCCCAATTTTAGGTGGAGAGCTGCTCTAGCAAGGAGCACCCTGCAACACCAGCGACACTCTAAATTTGCTCACCTCAAATGTCTGCTTATCTAGCAAAGTTTTTAAGCATAGGATCAGCACAGTGCTATCCTTGCCGAGCTAGATAATGACAAAGTCTTTTGCCATTTGTACAGCAAAATCTTTAAGCATAGGATTGACATAGTGTCATCCTCGCCGAGCTGTAAAGTGACAAAAGCCATTTACCACTCCAGGCACAGTATTACAGCTTTGGACTGGTCAAATACCGTCCAAGCCAACCTGGAATGAGTAAAGCAACCCCTGACACGTGTTTCACTCTCATTAGAGCTCTTTAGAGGGTTATAGCTTTGTCCAGACACAAGGGAGCACCCAGTATAAGTCAAATCAAGACCCTTTCAGGGTTAGAGTGACGCATAAATTATGCAAAAAACAAAGGAGAACTCTGGGAAGTTCCCAATTTTAGGTGGAGAGCTGCTCTGGTAAGGAGCACCCTGCAACACCAGTGACACTCTATATTTGCTCACCTCAAATGTCTGCTTATCAACAAAGAAGTGTTGGCAGACATCTTGGGACTTGGCATCAGCCAAATCCCAGAAACCCCACCCCCCAAAAAAGAAAAGGGGCCAAGGTAGAGACACCATGACCTCTTAGCCCTGGTCTTGGGTCTCTGAGGGTTCCCGCTAGGGTGAAAAAGCATTTTTTTAAACATTGGGAAAATCCACAGATGGATCCATAGATTTTTCTGAGATAAAAAAAAAAAGTGTAGTCTTCCTGGGGAACACCACTTTCCCTGGGCGATTTTGATAAATGGGCAGGGGCCGCGCGCCCCCCGCGACCAGGGGACCACCACCTCCCTGGGGCAAAATGCTGTTTGGAGGTGGGGGAGGCCTGTTGGACTCCCCCACAGCCCGGGGGACCACCACCTCCCTGGGACTTCAAGAAATAAACATGTGGGGGGTTCACCCGCCCTCCCACTGCCCCAGGGACCACCACCTCCCTGGGGCAAAGAGTAAGAAAAGTGAAAGAGGTCTGTTTCAGACTCCCTGTAGCTCCGGGGACCACCAGCAGGGTGCTGCTGTTAAAGGCCTTGAGAATGGAAATGAAAAGCTGGTTTTGATTACTTTGGATGCAGGTGATATATATTTAACTAGGTCCTAACTATAACTGCCTACTGTAATTGAAATATTACCTAGATTCGGTAGCCACTAGGTAGTTATAGTTTGGACCAT
Source organism: Pleurodeles waltl (assembly GCF_031143425.1). Classification (NCBI taxonomy): domain Eukaryota; kingdom Metazoa; phylum Chordata; class Amphibia; order Caudata; family Salamandridae; genus Pleurodeles; species Pleurodeles waltl. The sequence continues at coordinate 907,485,141 of NC_090443.1, forward strand.
GTTTCCATAGAAAGAGCATTTTGTGACATGGCTATATCTTTGGCACCATTTGATGAATCTTCCCGACATTTTCCCCAAAAAGTGTGCTGGTGATTCTTGTTGCGCACATGAAGGTTCGGTGTGATCCGTCCAGCAGGGGCAGAGAAAAAGGGGGTCAAAAAGTTTGCTTTTCCCATGTTAATTCCTATAGGACCTTTAGACACAGCTACAGTCCAAACCACGGGACAGAATTACATCATATTTGAAAGAAAGCTAGCTTTCATTACGCAGATTGTCCTATTGCTTATTTGGTGAAAATCTGTTTGGCAGTTGTCGAGATATTAATAGGCAAATATATTTGAATATCTCTGGCAGCAGATACGTCATGACATTTTCACAGCGATCACAATATATTTGTGAATGCACACAACCACAGAGATGCTGTGATTGGCCGGCCGAAACCTGACTAGAAAGTTGCAGCCGCCATCTTAGGGAATGGGTTACAGTCCCCAGGCTGAAATAAAAAATTGGAAATGGCATTAAGGGTCAGGTAAAAGTACCCTGTCTCTAGGGCTGTTATATAGGAGACTATTGAGGTCAAATCATGACCTTATAATTGTATTTTTTTCATGATACATGATATTGGTGAATATGTTGCAATGCTGTGCAAGGGCCCCCGTGTAACGTCGTGACAAATTTGTGGTGATTGGTGAAAAAAAAAACATTCAGAGAGTTTCAAAAACACTAATACGTTGACTCATAGTAGCAGACTAAAACTCATACACTCAGACCCAGACGCACTCTCATGCCCCCATTGACAGACACACTGACACCCTGACATTGCCATTCGCAGACACAGTCACCCCCTAATGTAGGTGTTCTCCTATCTAATCACACCCTGATGCACCCATTCACATACCCAGAGATAACCTCATGCACCCATTCACAGATACACTCAGACTGTGACTCACCCGTTTGCAGATCCAGTCACTCCCTGATGCACCCATTTGCAGATCCACTCATACCTTGATGCATGTATTCATTGATCCACTCACACCCTGATGCACCCATTTGCAGATCCAATCACACCCTGTCCCATCATTTCAGAGACCCACTCACACCCTGTTGCACCTGTTCGCAGGTCCAGTCACACCCTCATCCACCCATTTGCAGATGCAGTCACACCCTGATGCACCCATTCACAGTCTCAGTGACACCCTGATGCACCCATTTAGCAGATTTAATCACACTATGACACACCCATTCACAGATCCAAACACACCCTGATGCAGCCGTTTGCAGCACCAGAAAAAACATTACACACCCATTCACAGACCTTCTAAGGCTGTGATGCACCCATTCACAGATCCACTCACACACTGATGCACCCATTCACAAACTCACTCACTCCCTGATGCAGCCATTCGTAGATGCACTCACACCCTGATGCACCCATTTGTAGATCCACTCGCAGCCTGATGCACTCATTTGCATACCCAGTGACAACTTCATGCATCCATTTTCATATCTACTAAGACTGTGACACACTCATTTGCCAATCCAGTCACATCCTGAAGCGTCCTTTCACAGACCCACTCACTCCTTGATGCAGCCATTTGCAGATCCACTCACACCCTGATCTATGTATTCGTAGATTCACTCACATCCTGATGCACCCATTCAGAGATCAACTCAGAGACCCACTCACACCCTGATGCACCGGTTCGCAGATCCAGTCACACCCTTATGCACCCATTTGCAGATGCAGTTACACCCTGATGCACCCATTCACAGACTCACTGACACCATGATGCACCCACATGCAGATCCAATCACACCATGACACACCCATTCACAGATCCAAACACACCCTGATGCAGCCATTTGCATACCAAGACACAACCTCGCACACCCATTTGCAGATCCACTCAGACAATGATGCACCCATTCACCGATCCAGTCACACTCTGCTGCATCCATTCACAGACCCACTCAGATTGTGATGCACCCATTTGCAGATCCAGTTACACCCTTATGCCCGATTCACAGACCTTCTCAGGCTGTGATGCACCCATTTGCAGATCCACTCACCTCCTGTTGCACCCATTCACAGATCCAGTCACCCCCTGATGCACCGATTCACAGATCCACTCACAGCCTGATGCACTCATTTGCATACCTAGTCACAACCTAATGCACCCATTCGCAAACTGAATGACAACCTCATGCATTTATTCGCAGATTCACTCACACCCTGATGCATCTTTTCACAGATCCAGTCACCTCCTGATGCACCCATTCACAGATCTACTACCATCCTGGTGGACCATTTGCATTCCCAATCACACCCTGATGCACTCATTTGCATACCCAATGACAACGTCACACACCCATTTGCAGATCCACTCAGACTGTGAAGCACCCATTTGCAAATCAAGTCACACCTTGATGCACCCGTTTACAGATTCACTCCGCCCTGTTGCACCCATTCGCAGATCAGTTCACACCCTCATGCACCTTTTTGTAGATCCACTTACAGTCTGATGCACCCATTTGCATACCCAGTGACAATCTCAAGCATCCATTCACAGATCCTCTCAGAACGTGACACACCCATTTGCAGATGCAATCATACCCTGATGCACCCATTCACAGACCACCTCAGACTGGGATGCACCCATTAGCATATCCCCTCACATGCTGATGCATTCATTCACAGACCTGTCACCTTCTGATTCACCAATTTGGAGATCCGCTCACATCCTGATGCCCTCATTTGGATAGCCAATCACACCTTCATGCACCCATTCGCCCACCCAGTGAGAACCTCACACAGCCGCTTTCAGATCAACTCACACCGTGATGCTCGTATTCACAGATCCAGTCACCCCCTGACGCACCCATCCAGAGATCCACTCACACTATGATGCAGCCATTTGCTTACCCAATCAGACCCTGATGCACCCATTTGCATACCCAGTGACAACCTCATGCACCCATTCAAAGATACATGCAGACCCTGGTACACCCATTTACAGACATACTTACACCCTGATATACCCATTTGCACATCCAGTGACACCCTGATACACCCATTCGGGGATGCAATCACACACTCATGCACCCATTCACATACCCAGTCACAACCTCAGACACCCATTCGCACATCCGCTCACACCCTGACACACCCATTTACAGACCTACTAGCACCCTGAAATACCCATTTGCAGATCCAGTGACACGCTGATGCGCCCATTGGTGGATGCAATCACACCCTCATGCACCATTCAAAGATTCACTCAGAGACTGACTCACCCATCCGCAGATGTACTCATACTATTGTGCAGGCATTTGGAGACCCAGTGACACTCTGAAAAAGAGTGATTAAAGTTGAGAAATATAAAGTGACAGAGAAACTCCAACATGTCTTTGTGCACTTGTTTAGAAACTAATCTTTGGTGTTAAATATGAGAAATTATTTACATATAGTTATCAATTTCAAATGGATTGGTGAGTATTAAAAGGTTGCTTTTTTTTTGCGTTTTCATAGCATAATCGTGAAAAGTGCGACATTGCCTCGATTATTGTGAAAATTAAAAAAATATATATTTATACACAAAATCATCAAGTGATTAGGCAATAGGGTGGCCCTCAGAAGAGCCTTTGAATTCATTGTAAGTATGTTATAGCTACATGTAAGAGCAAATGCAGAGTTTCAGGTTTGAAACAAAAACTCTGTTGCCTTCATCTGTGAAGTGTACACGATCACTTCTGTATATATTATTCATGTGAAAACGCAGGTTGTTGTATATACAGCCAATGTTATGGTCCCTGAGGAAAGCAGAAATCGTTTTATTAACATGTTTACTGGCTTTGTCAATCTGTGGACAGAATTGATTAGACTGGTTCCATTTCTGCCTTTGGCATATATTGGAGTATGCCAAGACAGGGTGCAGGAATAGTGTTATCAATTGGGCAAAGGTATCTTCCATTGGGATTGCCAGACCTACCCCAGTCAGTGTGCTTAGGTCATTACCACCACAGTGCACAATCATGAGGTCAGGGGGCTGGTAATCTCTAATGCTTCTAACCAAAGGCAGCAACTGATGCCACTTTAAAACTCTCTGGCCAATCCAATTTAGGTCCACATTAGCTAAACCCAAGTCCCTGTCAATGCATCTCTTTCTAGCAGCCTCCCTAGCTCGAAACACTTAGCTGTGCCCAACAATCCAAACTCTAACCATTTTGAAGGGAAGCAGCAGTAGTAGTCAGGAGAAGGCTGGATTGAATGAGGTCGTTTTGAAAACAGAAGGCAGACAACATGGAGGTGTGGTCCTTGTTCAAAAAGAAACATATTTGCGATTGTCTACTGTAAAAATGCAGGTGACTGGAATTAGGTTGTATGTTGAAAGCATATGTAACTAGTTTTGTCATTGGCTGTAGTGTAAATAAAATGTGTACAAATGGTTTAGATATGGTTTTTGTTCTGTACAGTAACAAACACCTGCTGCAGCTCATTTTGTATCTAGTATGCCCCTTTGCAATGTGCAAAGTCCAACAAACTTGTAACCTACTGGTTTCTGATGGGTTGCTATAGACACTGTGCTAAGAGTGTATTCGGGTAAGGGTGTTAAAGAGACAGTTCTATCTTTATAAATATTAGAAGGGTTTCTACTTGTGTGATATGGGATTACTTTCCTAAAGAGGCATTGTCTATGAAGTGTAGTGTACTCATAAGCATATAGAACTATCAAGCTAAATATCATTTTGCACACCTGTTTTTTTTTAAAGAAATTTATTGCGATGATCACGATTACACCGTGATCATGGATAAAAAACCTACCGTACTGCACTTCTTAAGAAAAGTGCAATAAAGGTTTAACACAGACTAACCATTCAGAATTCACTTTAGAAAAGTGAAAAGTAAAAGGTATGTTTCTATTTGCCAGGATCTCCTGTATCACACAGTGCAAAGTTGAAAAGTTTGCCATTTCTGGTTGCTATGTGTAAGAGTGCTGACCTATTCTTATATCTGATAAGAGCAAAAAAATTATTTCAGCAACATACTCTATTTTTAGGTATGTCTATTAGTTTTAATTTTGAGAAAATAAAATTTATTATGTGAGATTGTCAAAAGAGAGTATGAAACATATAGAAATGTATTTAAAACACCTGAGATAATTTAAGTTTGGTACTGTGAGTATGTTTATATATTTATTATTAGGCAAGTAACATACAGTTTCTCTGATGTTCAAAGTAAGTGTGTGTGAGGTTGTTTCACAATCTGTTCCATGGAACTGCAAATTCTATATGTGCTACTTTCCTGCATGGTCTGATTGCTACAATAAAATGTATGCTAAGGGTTGAACTTATCCATACCAATGTATTAGAAGATGTGGAAGTTTTACATGTCTATAGATCATGTACTGCTCACAAAGATTGTGGTTCTTGGAATTCTGGGACTTGTAGTCTTATTTATTCCGTTTAGAAGAGGTCTCTAGGAGTCAGTATTGAAAGGCACTAATATGTACTGTAGGGGTATATGAACTATACCCCAGTATTCCATCGTACAGGCACTGAGGAAATTGTTGAGCCACTTATGTACACATTTACAGAGCCATACAGGTACTAAAACAGACACTCACATACAGGCAGATGTAGGGAAACATCTACAGCCACTACTCTGTCTAGACACCTACATTCACTGGGATATAAAGGCAAGTAGTGACACAGTCTCCTCAAGTATTTATAGAAATAGTGCTTTAATCATGTATGAGACGTACTAATGCACAGCATGTGTGTGCTTTCTCACTGCCTAACTAAAGTTGGCCTGTAAAACCACTTTGTGAAGTCTCAAACTCACGTTTTAGTACAAATAACTCATCTGTGTGATATGCTGTCGGTTTGCCATCAAGCATACTGCATTGTACTTCAGTCTATGAGAAATGTATTTTTCAGTTTTAGAAACATACTCAAGCACTTGCACATGCCTAAGCCAATGACTAAATAGAGAATACTATTCACCAAACAAGTCACATCCCTGTTTTGAAAGCATGATTCTGTATTTCAGGCACTGACAGAGTCATAGAGACACTTCTACATTCACTCATATACTCAGAAAGTCGTTATATATGCAGCAGTATGCATATAAAATTATATATCCCTGTCTTCTGTAACATATGGGCAAAGGTGTTTGTTCAGCCACCTGTGTACACTTTTAGAAAGCCATTCACGTACTAAAACATGCTCTCACATACTAGAATGTTATAAAAATACAGGTAATCAGCTACATCCACTGAATTGTATAAAGAAGTAGTGACATAATGTAATCATTTACCAACACACATACTTTTTTCATCATAAGTGATGCCTTGTAATGGATAGCTTCTCTGCGCGGTGTCACTGTCCACTGAAATTGGCCTCTAAAACCCCTTTGAGAAGTGTAAAAGTCATGTTTTAGTGGAATTATCTGTGAAATAATCATGTGTAAAAGGTCACAGGAATGTATTGCATAAGTGTTAGGATAGGTGTGGGTAAATTATAGGTCAGCTTTCCATGTACTTACATAGTAAGATATGTTCTTAAAATTAATAGTGAGTTGCATCTGTACTACAGTGGTACTAGCTGTAGGTAGACAAGGACTTTTTTAGCATGAGTGATGTCCCATAGTGCAGATGGTGTCTATTGTCTTCCACTGCCACCTCCTTATGGCATATGCAACATATTTCTGAATAATCGAATCAATATTAAACTGCATATTACTCCTTTGTGATATTTTATTGTGGTACTAGAGGTAAAGAGCTATATTCACTCACATATATAAGCAAGTAGTCACACAATCGTTCATGTATCCAAGCAAATACTGCTTTCCTAAAGGGTGAGGTGTAGTACTGCAGAGACTGTATGTGGTCTGTCAGTGAAAACTAAAATTGGCCTGAAAAAGTGCTTTGTGAAATCTCAAAATGATGTTTTAGTGCAAATATCTCACCTCTGTGACATGGTGTATGTATACCATGAAACGAAGCATGCTGCTATGTGCTTAAGTGATTAGGTAACATACTTTTCAGTTTTAGGATCAAACTCATGAACTTTCAGAACCCTAAGCCTAGCACTCTATAGTGTATACTACTGACGAAGGAACTGACATTTTTGTTCCCTTTGTGAAGTCTGATAATCATCTGTTAGCGCTAGTATCTCACCTTGGTAATATGATGTAGGGATGCCATCAAGCATGGTGCAATGTGATTAAGTGATAAAGTAAGTTAATTTACCCTTTTAGAAAGTTAGTCATGCACCTTCAGATTCTTAAACCAAGCACTGCCTAGAGTATACCACTCACCAATGAGCTGACATTCATGTTTCTAAAGGATGGATCCTCTGTCTCAGCCTCTGATAGAGAAACTAATATACTTGTATACTCACTGACATACTCAAAAAGAAGTTATATAAGCAGTAATATCAAAAGCAATTGCAGACACACTCACATACCCATATATTCCTTAACAGAGGCACAGAAATATGAGTTTAGCCACTTCCGTACAGATTTACAGAGTCATACAGGTACTAAAACAGGCAGTTACATACCCGGCAGATGTATTAAAATATCTCATATCGCTACTAGAAGTAGACAGGTAGAATCTATCACATTTATAGCCAAGTACTCACATAATATTTTCATGTATGTAGACAAATACTGCCTTTCAGAAGGTTGAAGACTAGTAGTGCAGCTCTGTCACTGGACATGGAAATTGGCCTGTAAACTCCTTTGTGAAGTCTGATACTCATCTGTTAGTGCTAGTATCTCACCTTTGTGATATGTTGTAGGTATGCCATCAAGCATGATGCAATGTGATTAAGAAAGGTACTTTTTAGTTTTAGAGAGTTGGTCGTGACTCCTAAGCTAAACACTGCATAGAGTATACCACTTACCAAGAAACTGATATTCATGTTTCCACAAGATGGATGCTCTGTCTCATCCTCTGATAGAGAAACTGATATACTTGTACATTCACTGACATACTCAGAAAGAACTTATATGAGCAGTAATATCAAAAGCAATTGCAGACACACTCACATACCCCTGTATTCCCTAACAGAGGCACTTTGTACAGATTTAAAGAGTTAAAGAGGTACTAAAACAGGCAGTTACATACTGGATGATGTACTAAAATATCTCTTGGCTCTAGTAGAGGTAGTTACACATGCTCACTCAGTTTCAGAGGCAAGTACTGATAAAATCATTTTATGTATGCAAATACTTCTTTTGTGAAGGGTGAGGCCTACTAGTGCAAAGGCTATGTGTGCTGTCAGTGGCCACTGAAATTGGCCTGTAAAAGTGCTTTGTGAATTTTGAAACTGTCCTTTTAGTTCAATTATATATTTAAAATAAATATGTACTATTCTGTTTATTTTTTATATATCAACTTCTTCTTACCTACACACATTTACTATGCTGTTAAAAAGTAAGTGAAGAAAGAAACAGAAACGACAATATTACCTCATCAGAACAAGAAGCAAAAGAGATAAAATACAGAAAAAGTAGCGTAAGAAAAAAGAGCTGCTGGTAAGAGAACTAAGAGATTTCTTAAAGTACTACAACATCAATATGACACAAAACAAAATGAAGTGCACAAGAGACAAAGTTTGATATCAACTGAGAAAAGAGTTAAAGTACATGATGTCACAAGTGCAAAATGCTACAAAGAAGCAGAAGGCAGCACCAATTTAAGGAAATAAGAGTTTGAATGCTCCATAGTAGGGTAATCCACAATGTATTGAAAAGTATGAAGAAGTATAAAAGAAGGAGGTAAGCTGTGAGACCAAAGGAACACATTGAGAGTATAGTTGATAAGGCCTTTGTTCTAAAAAGGAAGCTGTTTAGTTTGATTTTGAACAGATTGAAGACACTAGAAGAAAGAGTGTTGAGTATGAGGAGAAAAAGCCAAAAGAAAAGACTTATAAACAAAACTAAATTTTGCAAATAGTTTTTGGGGACTGGCAACATACATCTAGTAGTGAATCTTTCTTTAATGAAGAAAGCTACTTGCAAGAGAACAGACTGATGCATGCAGTTGAATCTGGACAGTGTTCTGAAGTGAAAGATGGTACCCCTATTGAGAAACAAGTAATAATACCTAGATATGTAGAGGAAGTCATAGCGGGAGAGTTTTATGGAAGGCACAGACAGGCCCCTGTTTACAAGTGGAATTGTAGCAGTATTAGTAGTGTTTGTCAGAAATCAATTGACACAGTCAGATATTTTCTATATATCTTTCCATGCAAAAGTCTTAAACAGACAACTGCCATTTTGTAAGGATTAGATCCATGCAGAGTAAGAAAATATACAAATCTACAGGGTCATTCACTAGCATGTTTGGTGAAGAAAGTGTGCCTAAGCACCTTCCATCATTTTGAATGTTAAGTGTACACCACTCAGGAATGCAAACGTTGGGTAGGAGACTTTACCATGTGAAGACTCCTGCACTAACTTTAGAGGACATGAATAGAGCTCTTTTGCATGGAACGGTAGCCGTGGTAGAAAAGGTTTGTGATGATGTGGAGTTCTGTTTCTTTGGACCTCAAAAGGAGTGCAAAGAAAATGAACAATTGGAATCTGCAGGTGTAGCAGGACAGGAATTATGCATTAGTGTTGATAACTTTAATGAAGAGATTACAAAGTTTGAAACAGTCTGTTCAGAAAAACCAGACTGTATTTGCATATGTTGCAGATGCACTCACTACAAAACCCAAACTTGTTATGTTATTTTATCTTCAAAAAAACGAAGAAGAGAATATCATATATGGCAGGAATTTGCAGCTTATTTATTTGTAGAAGAATGATTTGATTGTTGAAAAAAAATAACTATATGTAATTACTGTTATAATAAATTAGAAAAGAATAAAATGCCAGCTAGAGCAGTGTATACCAATTTGTATTCCACAAGAGCTAAAAAACTTGAAAGTATATAAGTCTATACTTAGACAATGAATACATCCATTTCAAGCAATAGTCTGTATGGAGCCAAAGACAGGAAAGTTACCTCTAACTGAACTGTAGAAGGGTCTAAAAGGTAGAATTGTTTATTTACTATTAGATTTTAAGCAGAATGTTAAAACTGTGTGTGTGGAAAGAGATATGGAAGAAGAGCTTCTAATTAAGGTCAATGATGTGCCTACGAAGAGTAAAATGATATGGCAAGAGTTAGTAGTTGTTAGTAAAGTTAAGAAAGCAACATTATATCTGGTGCAAAATAACATTTACTATAAAAATGTTGATGGTCTTCGAGATATTTCACATATAGATAATGAGACAGTACCCTCAAGAGGCCAAATTGAAAAGGTAGATCGAATGAGAACAGAAGAAATTTATGAAAACTATATTATTCATCCTTTTCATTCTAAAGGGATTATTGGAGATGCTATTGAGTTATTTCAAACGAAAAAGCAAAAGGTGTTCCATTAAGTGTTTAGGAGAAAAGCTTAGAAGCCCGTTGTTTCCCACATCTGTTTCCTACTGGAGTTCATGGTAGGTATGATGACCGGCCTATATAAATACCAGCAGCCAAGTACAGATCTACTAGACTTTATTCAGAGGACCCTAGATTTTGACAGTGTATTCCTTATATATTTAATCTACTATTTGATAGTGACTTGTCATTGTTATCCTATGCAATAAATAATATTCTTAAAAACAGGACTAAACCTCCAGAATCTCATAGCAAAGGAATACAGTGTTTTCTTTATATATTTCATCAAGTATTTGAGAGCAACATATTAGGGTTATCCTATGCAATAAATCATAGGGAATTTGTTGATAAAGTTCATGGACAAGATGAACACCTTGAATACAACGTAATAAATTTGAAGGCATGGCAATGTGGTACAAATTAATATTGGTATTGTCGCCTTGGTGAATTAAAATGCATGTTGAGGAATCTAGGATCATCTACCTGGTTTGGGATACTCAAATGTGCTGAGTATGTATGGGATGATCTTCTAGAATTTTTACGTGAAGCAAACTCAAACATAAAATATATCAATCTGAAACCACCAGAAGAACTGTTCATTGGATCCTGCAAATGTTTGCAGATATTTTATCCACTGATTTCAAGCAATCTGTAACATCTGTAACAAAACAAATCCACCTCATGGCAAATTTACTGATTTAGTTTGATGGAAAGAGTACCAAGCTAGAGGTGCTTACATAAACATATTCACAACTGTTTTGGGTATAATATGCACCAAAGTTTGGAACAAACAGTGATGAGTTTTTCTTGTGTTTCTTAGAACAGTATGTGATATGTACTAACCCAAAAGAAACCTCTGAGAAAGGATATTAGATTTCAAACTCATAGGTGTGACAAATACTGTCGTCAGAAATACAAATCAAAAGCAACATTTTAAACACAATGTCGCTTTGGATTGCCACGTCCTGTTATCTCAGAAGGAAGAGTGAATAGCTTTTTGTCGGCAGTGAGACACACCATGACAAGGAAATCACTGAAAAATACGTACAACATCAGGAGAACCGAATCTTCATAATATATAGACAACTACAACCCTACTATTTCAAAAATGTGGAATGCCAATATTTATATACAGCTTGTTGCAGATCATTTTATTGCTGTAGCTCTCTATGCCACTTCTTACACAACAAAGGCAGAAAAGTCAGAACAAAGAGATGTGGGAAGAGATTTCAGCAGAAAAGAATCTCACCAAAAAATTGTACAGTTTTAGTTTGAAAATGCTTTCACACAAGTAAATTGGATCTTATGAATGCACAGATAGGTTGGGCTCTGCAAGTTTTTTCTCCAAGTCTAGAGGAATCATGTGGGTAAGTTTAGGTCTTACCACCACTCGTAATAGAGTATTTAAGACTTTTCCAGAATTAGAGTATCTTGTGGAAGTTGATCCAGGAAGTACAGTCCTTCTAAAGACTAGCATGTTGGTTGCATACTACTCAAAACAAAGTGACTATCTTTTTGTGTTGTAGTTTTTTATTGGTTTAAGAGCGTCAATGAGTACATTTATCATACAACAACAATAATAAGCAAAGACAGACAAAGAACAGCATATCCCAAGTGCTATATATCGTCCTCTAGATGCGGTACGATGAAAGACCGCTGTCCAACATAATCTGGATAAATAAACAAGACACATTCACGTTCTGCAGTGTATACGCATAATGTCGAAAGGGACAAAGAAAAAGACAAAGACGAAAAGATAGGAATAGTAAGAGGTAACTGTACTGACAAAGGGGAGAGCATCACAATAGGGTGGTAGAGTGATAAATTGATAGATGGGAGAGAGGGAGGGTCATAGATTCAGTGCAAGCCTGGGCCAGCGGCCATCTCGAGTGGGTATCGAGCATCGTAAGGGGTCACCGTCCGAGAAAAGTCTGTCGTATATAGCCTGTGATCAGTGGGCCCTTAGGCGGCATCTCCCCCACCGACAAGTGTCTAAATGGACAACGGTCCTGCAATCTTCCCACGTTCAAGCTCTGCCCCTTGGCAGAGCTAGTCGGATAGGATACATTTGAGAACTGGGGAGAGCAGAATCGGGCTCTCTGTTGTTTCAGCAGGGGAGCCCATAATGGTCCGTGGAGAGAAAAGGAATTGGAACGTCCCCAATCAGTGCAGGGATTGCCAGGGGAGAAGGGAGAAGAAAAGAGAGAGAAAAGGGGAAGGATAAGGGGGAAAGGAGAGGGAGGGGTGGGGGTTAGAGGCGGGAGACAGAGATAAATACGGGGGAAGAGGGAAACGGGGAGGTAGGAGGGTGGGGGGCTGGTCTCACTGAGACAGAGGGGGGTATAAACAGAATATGGAGGGAAAAAGAAAGGGGAGGAGAGAGGGAGGCAGAGGGGGGAAGAGAGTTCAGGTGAACAGTGGTAGCGTCTCCATGATAGGGGAAAGGGGACGAAAAGGAAAAAGGAGAAGAAAAGGAGAGGGCGAGTGGGTAAGAGGAAGAGAAGAAAGGGAGGTGATCCGAAGTAGGGAAGGGAGGGGAAATGAAAGGGGTGAGGTATTTGCTAGAAATCGGTGTTGGCCGCGTCGTGTCTAAAGCATCTGTGAGGAATGGGGCCCATACCTGGGCAAAAACGGAAACTTGATCTTGAAGATTATAAATGATTTTTTCATGCTGAGCTATACTAGTCATTGCAACTATCCATTCCTCAGGCGTGGGAGGGGCAGCTGATCTCCAGCATCGCAAGATACATATTTTTGCTGTTGCCAGAGCTGTGTGTAGTAGTCTTTTTTGCGGCCTCATTAAGGCCGGAAGAGGATTCGTATCATGCAGCATGATAAGGGAGGGGGGAACAGGGGATCGTAGGGGCATGGAGTCCGATAAGATGTCCTCAACAGTCTTCCACAGGGGCCGAACCAATGGACAGCCACTGAGTACATGGAGCAAATCACAGTGTGCTTCTGTGCAGTGCCAGCGTAGTGCTTGCGGAAGGAGGCCAGTTCTATGCAACTTCACCGGTGTCCAGTACCAGTTGTGAAGCGTCTTGAAGTGGCAGAATTTCAGATGGGCTGCGCGCATACCTCTGTCCAGTGCGTCCACTATGTCTGCCCAGTCCTCCGCGTCAAAAGCTTGTTGGAGACGGGTTTGCCATTGTAGGCGTAAGTTGTCCAACACTGGGTGCGAGTATAGGTGACCTGTAATAACTTCATACAGGCCAGCCATCACTCCTTTATGTTTCCCCCATGTCTTCATGTACGCTATTATGGGTGAGGCCTGGAGTCCTCGTCGGATAGTGTCCGTATGTTGGTGCAGACAGTGCTGGAGTTGGAGGTACCTCCACTCCTGGTTGGAATGAAGGTGGAATTCATCCCGTAGCCTGGCAAAGGGCTTAAGTCCGTCATCTTCTAGCACTTGGGCTAGGCGGTCTATCCCAGCTTCCCTCCATTCTGGCCAGTCGAAAGGTGCTCCACTTATACACAGGCTATCATTGCGCCATAGGGGAGCCTGGGGGTGGAGGAAGGGGTGTACCCCCAGGAGAAGATGGGCTCTCTGCCATGCCACACGGGTCGCCTTCAGTATCGGGTTCAAATCGTCAGGGGGTGCCAGGGTCATTCGATAGACCCCATCAAGGCCTCCAGCATGGGAGAGTAGCTGTTTCTCTACCGGGACCCACAGCAGCAATTCCGCATGGTTGGGTAGAGTTGCGGCCAGTGGGGACAGTTGGAGAGCTAGGGCATAATGCTCCACCGAGGGGAGTACACTCCGCCGCAGGATCTACGTGCTATTAACTTGGCTGGCGCCAACCATGGACACATAGTACACCACGCAAGAGATCTGATTGCAGCATCAATCAACCATAACGTGGTGAGAGGTATCTGGAGGGGTAGGAGTCCCAGGATATAAGTGAATCGCGGCACTGTGACCATCCGTACCGCCTGCAACCGTCCCCACATGGAGAGACCCAGCTGGGTCCATTAGTCGAAGTCCAGCCGCATGCAAGCAATAAGGGGATCTAGAATATCTGCTACCATGCGTTCTAGGCCACGATTGACTAAGACCCCTAGATATTTGAGGTGTTTCTGGGTCCATGGAATGGGAAACCCAAGAGCGCTGCTTTCGTCATCACCCATGAAAGAGGGAGGGTCTCACTTTTCCCCCAATTTATCCGATCACCGGAGAGGGGTGCAAAGTCATCTATGATCCCCATTAGGGTGGCCAAGGAGTGCTGAAGGTTGGTCAGCATTAGTAGGATGTCGAATGCATATAGGTAAAGCTTAGAGCTACTTCCTGGCAGGGGGAGACCTACCACCAGTGGAGAGGCGTGGATGGCAGCCGCCAGCGGTTCCAGCGCAAAGAGGAACAAAAGGGGGGATAAAGGGCATCCCTGCTGGGTTCCCCTGCAGATGGGGAAGGGGTCCGAATTAAAACCACCACAATTGACCCGCGCTGTGGTGCGCTCATATAGTAAATGAATTTTGGATATAAATTGGTCACCTAGTCCGAATTTCTTTAGCGTTGCGAATAAGTACGGCCATTCTATTCGGTCAAACGCCTTTTCTGCGTCTAGGGACAATGCCAGCGCAGCCTCCGGCAAGTCTCTGGCCTTCCATAGGGTATGGCAAAGGGTACGTAGGTGGTTGCGTATGTTTCGGCCCGGCACGAAACCCACCTGCGTCTGATGGGTGAGAGATGGTATGACCTTACGCAGTCGGTTTGCCAGGATACTGGCTAGGATCTTGATGTCTCCATTCAGGAGGGATATGGGTCGGTAGCTACCGCAAAGCAATGGGTCTCGGCCGGGCTTTGGTATAACAGCAATGATGGCGGTGTTGGAAATCGCCCCTAGAGAGTTTGTCTGACACGCCTCAGTGTGCGCGTCGTGCAGAACATCTAGTGTATTGTCCCCCGCCCATTTATAAAATTCCGCAGGGAATCCATCCTCTCGGGGTGCCTTATGTTAAGGGAGATTGGAGACAGCCTGTAAGAGCTCTTGGCGTGTGATGTCCCTCCCTCTGGTAACACGAGGCCCTCATCAGATAGCGAGGGGAGAACAATATTGTTAAGGAAAGTCTCTACCTGGGCAGAAGAGGATTGTGATTCTGGTGCATAGAGATGACGGTAAAAGGTTGTAAATTCTTCTACTATCTGCTGTGGGTGCGTGAGGACCTCCCCTGTACTTGCCTTAATGGCCGGTACGGCTAGGGTTGCCTCCCTCTGACGACGTTGAGCTGCCAGCAAGAGTCCAGCCTTCTCCCCTATTCATAATGTCTCCCACGGAGGCGTTGCAACGCAAATTCGGCCTGAGAGGTGAAAAGCTCATTCAGCGCCATACGGGCTCTCTCCAGTTGCCTACGCATGGAGAGGGACAGAAGATCAGTATATTGGCGTATTAGGCTCCTAATTTAGGGTTCCTGGGCCGTTTGTCGCACCCTCCTTTCTCTGTTCGCCTGTGCGGCGTCATGCATCATGCGACCTCGTATGGTCGCCTTTGCCGCCGCCCATATGACCCTTTTGGACGTCACTGAGCCAAGATTATCGTGGATATAAGTGGATGCATGGGCCTGCAGTTGCACCTTCCCTTGAGAGGTGCAGTAGCGGTGGACAGCAAATCGCCATGGCTTACACCCCAGGGACATCAGACCTAACTGGATGGCTAAGAAGACCGGGGAGTGATCCGAGAGACCTCCGTCGAGTATGCGTGCGTCTTGCGTGTGTGCCACAATGCTATGTGAGATAAGGAAATAATCCAATGGGGACTGAGTACCATGGACCAGAGATAAAAAGGTATATTCCCTATCCGCCAGATGCGTCAGCCGCCAGAAGTCTACCAGGCCATTATCCTGCATAACATTGGATTGCAAGGCCCTGTCTCCATTATTGGCGATGTCCAAGGGCCCAGTCCTGTCTAATATTGCGTCTCTAGCCAGGTTCCAGTCTCCCCCAATTATGTGTCAGGTAGCCCCTATCTCCATCAAAAGACGGTTGATACGGAGGAAGAACTTCCTTTTTTAACCGGTTGGGGCGAATACGGAGCCCACACAGATCAAAGAGCCTCCCAGTTTCAGTTTGACAAATACATACCATCCCTCCGGGTCTACCCATGATTTAGTAACAGTGAGAGGTAGGCTTTTCCGTAGAAGGATCGCGACACCGCACTTTTGGGGCACAGAGCCTTCAGTGCACTGTGGGGAAGAGCTACAGCCAGACCGCACTGTCCCCACCCAGTCCCACCGTAACTTGTCAGACTCAGTTCTGTTCAGATGGATCTCTTGAAGGAGAGCCACATCTGTCTGCTGAGTATTGAGGTATGAGAGTATTTTCTTCTTTTTAATGAAATGGGTGAGGCTGTGAACATTCCAGGAGATGTCCCGTAGGCGGAGGAAATAGCCGAGCGTCTGGCTATGATGGAGGGATAGAGGGGGTGACGAGAGTAGGTGGTGTATGGGAGAGGGAGAAGGGGAGGAGGGGGGATAGGGTTAAATGTTAAAAAAAAAAGGGGGTTGATGGGAGACATAACGCGGGGCAATAAACAGGAAAGGAAGGGTGAGGTGTCCAAGGGATGCCAGCCTATGAAAAGAGAGGGGGAGAGGGAAGGCGGTAATGTGGGAAAGTGAAAAAGGTGGGATAGGCGGGGGAGACGGGGGTGGGGCAAAGGAGGAGGGGAAAGGGGGATGGGGTTTGGGTAGATACTAGAAGGGGGAAACACAAGAGGATAGGAGACAGAGAGCCAGGGAAAAGAGAGGAGAGTAAGGGAGAGAGGAGGAGAGAGGAACTGAGAGCGCAAAAAAGGAGTGGCAGGAGAGATAAAACTAAGATAATAAGGGCAGTAGTGCCAATCCCAGCGCAGGACGAAAGAGGAAAAGGGTAGAGGAAAGAGAAGGGGGGAGAAGAAGGAGAAGATTTGGAGCCAAAGAAGAGCTCCTAAGAATCTATACCATAGTCTGCTTGCCTACACCTAAACCCTAAGAGCCTCTACGCCCAGCCAACAGGATTCCAGCGAGGGGGGTGGGGGGTTAGGAGGGCGCAGCGCTAAACCATATCCACCCGTGGACGCAGACTCTCCGCATCCCCGGGACCAGGGCCCAACCATGTAATAGCATCTAAGGGGTGTTGGGGCAGCGACATGCCATAGGAGGGACGGCATGCAGGAGAGCGCTGCAGTCAGCCGATAGGTCCCTCGGAGGGAGTGTGGCAGAGGGGAGGGGGGAGTGCCGTGAGTCTCTAAGACAGCAGCAGCGCCGCTTGTGCGCTAAGGGTGAGGTAGACAGTGGGGGTGAAAGGTAGGTGGGGCGGAGCAGAGCAAAACGTGGGCAGAGGTAGAGTATAGAGAGAAGGTACAGAGCATATTCATATTTACAGGACCAGTATTATAGAAGCACTCATCGCATAAGCATTGGAGGTACATAAAAGTAATAAACATTAATCAGTAATCCAGTTATCAGTATAGTATTAGCGTACAAATTAACTAATTAACTAACTGGGCGGGTCGGTAGGACCAAGGGGTATAGGGCCCAGTACATCAACTGTCTCAAACGGGACTGAATAACTCTAGAAACTTATGGGAGACCTCCATGGGGTCTACGGGAAACCATTGTACTACAGTTACAGCATAATCCACATTATATAGCAATATGCAATATGGAGTTAAACTCATTCAACCATCAGATATCAGACATTAGAGTAGCGGGAGGTCTGGCATTCCTAGTCCAGGGATGTCAGGAGCTTCAGGCTCCGCAGCGCCGTATGACCCATAGGAAGTTCAAGAAGTTTCCACCGAGGGCTTCAAAGGGGAGCAAGACTTATCCCTGTCCGACACTTGCGTATAGTGCCACCGCATGTAGCACCTGCCCTCTGTCGTCATGGCTGGTCATGAGACGTTCCAGATCCCGTCTTCTGGGATGAGAAACTGTAGGGTGCCGATCTGGTCCTGACCCTCGTGGAAGTCTCAAGGTGAAAGCGAGACAGAGGTGTCCATGGGTTGTAGGCCATCCAGAAAAGATCGCAGATCCTCTGGCTCGTAGAAGTCTTGGGAAACGCCATTTTTCGTAACCCACATTCTTGCCGGTTCCAACAGGCCGTATTTCACCTCCATCTGACGTAATCTGGGTCGGAGGGTCAGGAATGCCCTCCTACGGTCGCTGGTTTCCTTGGAAAAGTCTGCTGATATCCGAATTTCCTGACCATCCCACCGGCAGGGTCCATGCGTACGTGCTCTTTGTATAATCTGATGAGCTTGCATGTGGCGGAGGAAGCAGGCTATGATCGGCCAGGGACGAGCGGTTGTGTCAGGTCTCTTGAGACCGAGCCTGTGTGCTCTCTGAAGCTCTGGGGGGGGGGTCAAAGGCTATGTCTGTGAGTTTGGGCAGTGTCTCCCTCAAGAACGAGTGCATATCCTCGCCCTCGATTGTTTCAGGAAACCTTAAGAATCAAACGTTGTCTCTTCTGCTCCTGTCCTCCAAATCTGTCAGCTTGCTGCGAAGGTACAGGAGTTCCTGGTCTCGATCCCGGGAGGATGCAACGTGAGTCTCAACCAGTGACACCCGCTGCTCCAACTCCAGCACTTGTGATTTGAAGCCTGCAATGTCTAGACAGATGGATTTTGTTTCTGCCATTAAGGAGGCTATTGTTTTGTCCATCCCCTCCAGCCTCATACCCACCGCCGATATGTCCTAAAGGATACGATCCATGGTGGCCCCCTGGGCTGGGTCCACATGGTGAGGTGCTGGGCGGGCTGATGAGTCACCGGGGCAGGGGGACACGCCTTTGAATGAAGTAAGGCTTCCGAGAAAAGCAGCTGCCTTGCTTGTTTACCTGAGGTCTTGGTCGACGACCTACCGCCTGGCATCTCTGGCCCCGCCAATGGGCCTAAATGTGGTGTTGCAAGCAATTAGGGCCTCAGGCAACACTCCTGGACCGGTGAGGTGAGTTCAAAGTGAAAGGGAGTAGGGGAGGGGGGACTCCGCACTCTCAGCTGGATGCCTGGTAGTTGACACACTCCCAATCGGGGCCCGCGGCGTGGTCCAAGTCTTCAGAGACAATGGAGGCTACAAGCCGGCGAGGAGCAGACAACCGACTATTTCAGCGGGGGTTTCGGCAAAGTGAGGCCCCCCTTCTGTGTTTGAGGGTGCAGGTACTCCGGTGAGCAAAGAGCACTTACCGTCCAGATCGTAGTTTCAGGTGGAGGCTTCCAAAAAGTCTGGTGTGCTCTCTGGAGAGCAGTGCAGCAAATTGGGATGGGTAGGGAGGCAACCAGAACAGTGTCACTTTGGTGAATAAGGCAGTAATCGCCAGTAAGAATAATGCTGCGCTCTGGCAATGTTGATGAGTAGTCCCGCTCTTCATTCCTTGATGTCAAGCCCAGATCTGGTGGGAACCACGCTCTCGGTGTCCCTTGAGTGGTGTGGAGGGCTTGGTCATTACATGGGGGGGACTGCCCGATGGCAACACACTAGGGAAAGGTTTGCCGGGGATACCCAGGTTTGCTGGTGATGCTGTGCAATCTTGGCAGGGGTTGGAGGCATTCCATGATCCTTAAGGATCTGCTGTTTAACCGTCTCTACCTTCCCTATCCAGCCACTTCCTTCTCTCCTCCAGGCAGGCCGGCGCGGCGCGGGTTAATTCGGAAACATGCGCGTCCCCTCATGTGCCGCAGAGTGAGGGGAAGGCCCCCCTCATCAGGGGAGGAGTATGTCAAGCAGAGGAGGAAGAAATGGACCCCTGGGTGGAGGCGCAGCCCACCGCCAGTCTCACCGCGCCGCCTCACCCCCTCCAGGCAAAAGGATAATGCAGCTCCTGGGTCCAGGTCCTCTCCGGGTCCCTCGGTGCAGCGGCAGGTAGTACGTGGTCCCGCTGCAGATCGCGGTAAGCCGCGCATCGGTAGTGTGTTGGCAGACAGGTAGGGAGGCTGCGAGACTGGGGTCAAAGAGAATGATTCCTGGAGGTCGCGGCTCGGGCCTTCAGCCTAGGACGCTGGAGCTCTGAGGTCTGTTGCAGCACCTCTCAATGGTTCCCCCACCTCTTACGGAGAGGCTCCACACCCCGCAGCGCCTCCCCCCGGCTCCAATCCCACCGTCCTGTAGAGCTCCTCTCTCAGGCGGCCATCCTCAACCGTGGCCAGCCCACGCCCCACAAAGTGACCATTTTGAAAACATGTGTTTGCTTGAAGTACTTCAGCATTACACATATAGAACTAATGTCATTAAAACATTGAAGAAGGAAGATTTGCAGTTACTGGATGTGATGGTTGTTTGGTAAGGCACAACAATAGAAATCGAATTAATCACAGGAAACATAGTTGCCAAACTCCAGACAGGAAATCAGTTTTCTACTTGGCTCTTTTAGAACTCTTCACACCATGGAGAAATTAATCAGAACTACTTGTACAATTTGACTGTTATGAAGACTCCTTCAATGCTGTAAAAGATACCATTCATTGTTTCATGTTTCCAATATACTTGCAGATGTTGAAAGATGAGGTGGCACAGGAAGAAACCATCACTGCTAAAATAGCCAGGGAGCATTCACAAAGGAGCCAAAGTTCTGCACCAGGAAGTCATGATCCACTTGGAGAACTAGTAATTCAAAATGAAGTAGCAATAGCTCTGAATGAGGTGGAGATTTGCCATGCAGCAGGCAAGAGAAGAAACTGTGGATTTCGAACAGTTAGTGGATCAGTTGAACAATAAAGAGAGAGAAATTTACAACATGGTTAAAAGTAAAATAGAGCATAGATTTCTACATGAGAAAAAACTATGTGACTATCCTACATATAATCCGATATTATTGTAGATCATTGGACAAGCTGGTACTGGCAAAAGCTTCCTAATTAAAGTTCTCACCAGTTATTTAAAGACTACTGATTCAAATTTTTCATGTGTAGGAACAGCACCAACAAGATTAGCTGCTCATAACATTAAAGAATGTACTCTTCATCTACTACTACTGCTACCTGTTGAACATGACAATAAATTTGAATATCACACGTTATCTGATGAAGCTTGTCATGAAGTATCCAGAGTATTGAAAAGGTTGACTCTTCTCATCATTAATGAAGTGAGCATGGTATTGAACATAATGCTTGCTTTCATACACTTAAGGATGCAGCACATTTTAAGGACAAACTGTGATGTACTATTGGAGGAAAACATTTAATTGTTTTTGGTGACCTACTACAACTTACTCCTCTAAAAGGACAACCAATTTTCAAAACTCTTCTACATAATGAAACAAGGAATTCTCTAGGCTGTAGTGGTAATGTAAACATTTGGTTAAACTTTGAGTACAAAGAATTAGTAAAAGAACATGTGGCAGGCGTCTAATATGGAGGATGCAGAGATACTGAAAGACATTAGAGTAGGAGTTTGCACAAACAGGGAAAACGTGCTTTGGAAAGTCACTTACTCAGAAATCCATTCCCATCTGACATTAGTCCTGCAGAATTGATGTTCAATTTCATAAAAAAACAGAAATCAATAGTTTGTTTAATGCCAACATTTCAAGAGTACCCAAACTTTAATGAGAAATTACTACAACTGGAGAAAGAATACATTTGAGAAATTATAGATAGTGACAAAATGGAGCATCGAGGAGTCACAATACAACTGTCAGATAAATTACAGGCAAAATTTAATTATTTTGAGAAATCTGTATCCAAACCTGCAGGATTAGAGAAGTGTTTCAGTGCCTGCAAAAACTGTTAAAAACTGTCACGTTATTTTACAACACAAATTAAATGTTGAGGAAGGCTTAGTAAATGGTTCAATGGGTAAATGTTGGACTTTTTAATCTATGCAGGGTCATCCTCAATCTTGTTGCCTCCGGCCTCCTATTTTTTCTGACCTGTTGCTGTTGGTTTTTGAACTCTGAGCACTTTACCACTGCTAACCAGTGCTAAAGTGCATATGCTCTCTGTGTAAATTGTATGCGATTGGTTTATCCATGATTGGCATATTTGATTTACTAGTAAGTCCCTAGTAAAGTGCCCTGGAGGTGCCAGGGCCTGTAAATCAAATGCTACTAGTGGGCCTGCAGCACTGGTTGTGCCACCCACATAAGGAGCTCTGTAATCATGTCTCAGACCTGCCACTGCAGTGTCTGTGTGTGCAGTTTTAACTGTAAATTCAACTTGCCAAGTGTACCCACTTGCCAGGCCCAAACTTTCCCTTTTCTTACATGTAAGACACCCCTAAGGTAGGCCCTAGGTAGCCCCAAGGGCAGGTTGCAGTGTATAGTTAAGGTAGGACATATAGTAATGTGTTATATATGTCCTGACAGTGAAATATTGCTAAATTCGTTTTTCACTGTTGCAAGGCCTGTCCCTCTCATAGAATTTCTAACAGTAAAGTTGTTGATTTCATTAATTTTCCAAATAGAGATGAGGTGGAATACTTTGCTATTAAGTTTGATCAGATAAGTGAGGTGAAGAAGATTGGTATGTTGTATGGTTTTTACTTGCAAAAGACTTATATATTCCATGGCAACAGTTTCATCTCTCTTTGACACATGCAATAATCTTCCATAAATTACAAGGTTTAAGTGTAGATGCAGCTTTTGTTAATGTTAATGTTGAAAGTTCTGTATTCAAAGAAGAAATGTCATGTGTAGCATTGTCAGGAATAAGAACCTTGTCAGGATTGTTTTTGATTGACTTTGATGTGGGTACATTTAGTGCTGATGTTAGCTGTGTAAGAGAATACAACCAGTTAAGAAGTCTATATGCTCCTCATTTAGGCCAGTATCCAATTTTTGAGAAATTCATACTCTGGCCAAAATGGAAGATTACAAAGCAAACCACAGCCATTCAAGAAAAGAAAGGGCAGAAAGACAAGACATACAGTGCTAAGAAGAGAAAAGTGGAAAATTATGGTGAAATAGTTGGTTACCAATTGGAAAACAGTACGGGTGTCAACTGCTTCGCAAATGTCATTCTCAATGTCATTCTCAATTTACTATTCCAGTTGTCCCATGTAGCAAAACAAATTGAACAAAAGTTAGATAAGAGAATGTGTTGTTCACTACATAATTTGCTGCAACATTTGAGAAGAGACAGAACTATAATACATTCTGCTTCAGGGATCCAACACTCTTATAGACACATGTCTATAAAGAATCAGAGAATCAAAGAATCAGAGTTCAATAAGATGCATAAGAATTTAATATGATCATCCTTGGTGTTAGAAGAAGAAGAAGTAAACATTGATGATCTATTTGGACTCAGTTACAAATGGGACCATCAGTGTGAAGACTGATCATTTACATCTACCACTGAGATAAATTCTGAATGATTTCTTTCCTTAACATTACCAGATTCAAAAACTGTGCCTTTTGACAAATTGTATAGCAATGCTAATCAAAATATGACCTGCCTGAACTGCAAAACTGGCCTTATCTCTGCATTCTTTCTACAAAGAACAGGACAATATATTATAGTAATCCTACAATGTTACAGAGGATATGGTACCAAATCGGAAACTCAAATTACAAACTTTAAAGCTGGGCAAATATCACTTTCAGGAAGAACTTTTACTACTTTGGCTATAATCCTTCACAAGGGAGTTTATACAATCTCTGGACATTATACTGTATATTTAAAAAAACAAAAAATGGATTGACAGAATGTAATGACAGCAATCTGAAATACAATCCAAAACTTCCCTTCAAACTACCAAACTCATACCTTCTCTTTCTTCAACCAAAGTTTTAAGGAATATTATGGTTAAAAAAAATGGTGTACTGTGTTTCCTCAACATGCTTCATCTCTTCTTTAGACATTATTTAGACTAATAAGGGTAATGTTTTGAAATAAACATTGGGATGTATCAAGAGTCCTTTTAATACTCTATACAGAAGTTAATATAGCAAATCTATACAACACTCTCTAAATAAACTGTAAAAATGGAAAAACATACTGAAAGCAGCTCTTGGTTGAAACAATAACAGATCCTCAAAACTTAAAAAAGTCCCCTTTTGTTTCTCCATCAATGCTTCCACATCCTAATTGAAGAGAAACATTATTACTGAGATTTTGTATATATTCATTATCAACATCTTATACATCATTTGGCCTACCAGGGATGATGTTTTCCAGAGGGATTGCTTGAAAAGAATAGTACTTTATATTTTATTCTAATATTGTACTAGATATAATTATTGAAGAAAAATATTAAAACCTAGTTGTTTCGATTACTGTAGTAACTAAAGAGAAAGTCACTGATCAAAAAAATGTAGTGAGTCCAATGCATAGTGTCACTTATTTGTTGTGATCTACTGTGCAGCTTTGTTTTTTTTTGATCCATTGATTGTTTTACCCCCACTATTCGAAGATGAAGCTCTAAACAAACTATTGTTATACAGTGAAGGAGTGTAAAACTGATAACAGTGAAAAAATAAAATTGGTGCTTTAACTACAATGTAATAATGTTAAACCGCAGCGCTCGCTGCGGCCGCGGGCTCAGGTTGCCGCGGCGCGGCATGTTAATTTTGCCGCGGCCGACGCCCGGGCCGCGGTAGACGCCGAGGCAGACACCCAGGTCGCGGGGGTCGCCGCGGCTCCGGCGAGGGCCATAAAGGCTCCAGGGAGCCGGTCTGGGGGTCACGGCGCTCGCCGCTCCCCCTTTTTCAAGTTCTGCCTTAAAGGCAGACGCGGCAGAGCCTGAAACCCCGAGGGGGTTTCAGGCATGGCCGCACACAGCGCATTATGCGCTTAACATTTATTTCTCTTGCATGTATTCACCTGCCCACCACCACTTACCGATGTTCCTAGGACAAACCGAACCCTTACACTGGGGGTTCTTTATACTTGCCTTTTTTCTCTTCCCAGCATGCTTACCACTTCCTCTCTACCCAGCATGCATTGTCTAACACACATACCTAATTCATTACTGTTTTCTTTTCCCCAATCCAAGATGGCGGTGTTCTACTTCCTGTTTCCTGTTTCCTGTCCAGGGGTATTTAAGGGGATTCCAACTGCCTGTTCATTGCGTTGCAACACTCCTTGGTGATAGTCACGCTCCTATTTGATATCCTTCTGCGAATCCTGTCTGTTCCTGATTTGCTTTGTTTTCCTGCCTTCCTGAACTGCGGTCCTAATACCCTGGTGTCCTCCTTTTCGTTTCAGGGAGTTCCTGTGGAGGTTTTTTACCCTACTGGGGTTTTTCCTCTGGGACTCCTTCTGGAGGGCACGGACTGTAGTGGTTCGCTCATACCAAACAGCACCGTGGCTACCGGAAGGGGTCGCCCCTACCTCGGCCAGAGCAGAACCCGTCGGAACAAGGACCGTTCCCCTACGCCTCTCCGCTGCGAGGGTAAGACCGTTGAGAACCGCGACAGATTGCAACGCCCACAATTCCTGTTGCAGTCCTGAACTATGGATAACCCAGTGGTAAACACGGAACCTACTAACCAGGACCTACTGGCGACGATACAACAACAGGCTCAAGAACTCCAGCAATTACATACTGAGAATACTGTTTATCGACAAACCTTTGCCTCCAGGACCACAGATGTCCCTGCAGTAGCCGCCTCTACACCTCGATTTTCCGGGGATCCCACCACATTAAAAGAATTCCTGGATGCCTTAACGGTGTACTTTGCCTTTCGCCCCTCGCAATTTGTACAAGATAAGACCAAGGTGGGGTATTTGATTAGTGCCTTATCAGGACCAGCCTTGGCCTGGGCCACACCTCTAGTAACCAGAAACGATCCCTGTCTATCTAATTATTCCACCTTTATCACTACTTTTAAACAGATGTTTGAACGCCCTGGACTCGAGGCGTCAGCAGAAGAGGCTCTTTGCGAAGTCCAACAAGGGAGTCAGGATGTATTACAATACATCACCCGTTTCAGACAATTAGCTGCAGAAACAACCTGGGTGGAACGTACCTTGGTGACACTCTTCCGTAGAGGTCTAAGAGAGGACATCAAAGATGAACTAGTACATTCTGCCAGGATAGAAAACCTCAAAGGGTTGATGGACCAAGCACTAACTATAGAGTATCGGTTAAATGAACGACGAATGGAGAAAAAGAAGAGTCGTTTGCCTTTTCACTCAGTACCATCTCGTCCCTTCGCCCATCGTTCCGAGGAAGCCCGCCCTGAATCCAAAGGGAATACCGAGGAAGAGCCCATGCAGATTGACACAGCTCGCGGACCTCTATCCGCCAGCGAAAGGGAACATAGACGAAGGAAGGGGCTTTGCCTATATTGTGGTGCAGCTGGTCACCTAATTCGCGCCTGCCCCATTCGTCCAACCAAGCCCTTGGGAAACGCCAACTCCCGTCCCCAGTAAGAAGGGTGAGGACGGGATATCGTGATATACCTTCTATTTGCTCTTCCAGGGAGGAAGGAACTGCTCTTTTTCTCTTACCAGTTATCCTCCATTTAACTGATGGCCGTGAAGCAAGAACTTTGGCTTTATTGGATTGCGGAGCCAGTGGCCTATATTTAGATGAAACCTGGGCCAAAGAACAACAAATAACACAAATACCCAAAGAAATACCAGAACAGGTACATACTGTTGATGGGTCACTCTTGGCCTCTGGACCGGTACAATACACCACCCCTACTTTCTGTTTACAGTTCGGTAAACATCAGGAAATTCTCTCGTTTGACTTAATCTCATCACCACACCATGTCATGATCCTGGGAATTCCATGGCTTACACGGCACAATCCTTACATCAACTGGGAAACAAAAACCATTTCGTTATCCTCCCATTTTTGTCAACACCATTGCTATCCGGCCGGGGATTATTGGTCCCCAAAAAGTCTCTCAACAGCACCTGCCCAGGTGGGAGGATCCATTAATGTTCTACAGGGAGTTCCCAGACAGTATCAGGACTATATCGATGTATTCCAGAAGCCAGAAAGACCTGAATTGCCACCCCACAGAGAATACGACTGTGCCATTTCTTTAGAGCCAGACACTGTAGTTCCTTTTGGGCGGATGTACTCCCTCACCGAACCAGAGAAACAAATTCTGAAGGAGTACCTAGATGAGAATCTACAAAGTGGGTTAATAACTCCCTCCTCTTCACCCGCCGGGGCTCCTCTTTTCTTTGTACCAAAGAAAACCAAAGACCTGCGTCCCTGTATCGACTTCAGAGGGTTAAACAGGATCACTATCAAAGACCGGTATCCGCTACCCCTCATCAAAGACATCTTAGAAGCAGTCAGAGGAGCCAAGAGGTTCACTAAGCTGGATCTCCGAGGAGCCTATCATCTGCTAAGAGTCAGAGAAGGTGATGAGTGGAAGACCGCCTTTAGAACACCTTTTGGTCACTACGAATATAGAGTAATGCCCTTCGGACTCACTAATGCCCCGTCCATCTTTCAAAGATTCATGGATTCTATCTTTTCTGATCTTTTGCAACAAACAGTGGTAGTGTATCTTGACGATATCCTAATTTATTCGGTTCATCCAGAGGAACATTCCAAACACGTCCGCCAAATCTTAGAAAGACTCCGACAACATCATTTGTTCTGTAAGCCTGAAAAATGCGAATTTGATCAGATAGAAGTGAAATATTTGGGATACTGTATAGACCAAACCGGAATTGCCATGGACTCAGACAAAGTACAGGCTATATTGAACTGGCCATCTCCTTCTTCCATCAAGGAGACTCAATGTTTTCTGGGACTAGCCAACTTCTACCGGCAGTTCATAGCAGACTTTGCCCAGAGAACCAGCTTCATTACTCAAACCCTCAAAAAGGAACACCTAAAGAAAGGTTTTTGTTGGACACCAGGCGCTGAGTCAGCTTTCCAGGACTTAAAGAAAGCCTTTAGTCAAGCCCCTATTCTTCGACACCCAGACACTAGCAAACAATTCATTGTTGTCACAGACGCCTCAGAAAGAGCCATTGGGGCTGCCTTGTTACAAAGACAAGACGATGATGACCTAGAACACCCTGTATTCTATCTATCCCACATTCTATCTGATTCTGAGCGAAACTATTCCGTGCTAGAACGCGAATTACTCGCCTTAAAGGTCGCGTGCACTGAATGGAGACACTTTTTGATGGGATCAAAGGAGCCCTTCGAAGCCCGGACCGATCATAGAAATCTACAGTGTTTAAGAAATTTCCAGTGCCAAAATAGCCGGCAAGCTCGATGGGCCTTCTTCTTCAGCCAGTATGATTTCTATATCACCTACATCCCTGGTTCTCAGAACATCCTGGCGGATGCCCTGTCCCGATGTTATCCTGGGTGCGGTGATTCCGCGGTTCAAAACTTATTCGACAACAATAAAATCATAGGGGTAGCACAGACCTTTTTAGATCAAGTTAAGTCTGAATATGCCCGTCTACACGAAACAGAACTAAAGAGGTTACGTCCACAGCTGCACATAGATCATGACTACTATTATCATGATAAGGCCCTGTTTTTACCCACTAAAACAGTGCAAATCGAAGCCTTACACATGTGCCATGATTCTCCTATTGCGGGTCATCGAGGAGTGAAAGCGACTCAAGATCTTTTGCTTCGCTCTTTCTGGTGGCCAACTCTCAAGGCTGACACTGAGGCATATGTGTTATCCTGTCCTACATGTGCTCAAGCCAAGACACCCCGAACCAGACCTGTGGGCTTACTCCGCCCATTACCTGTTCCCCCAGGCCCATGGCTTACCATATCCACCGATTTTATGTGCGCCTTACCTTCCTCAATGGGAAACCACGTCATAATGGTAACTGTGGACTCCTTCACCAAGATGGCCCACTTCACGGCCTTGAGAAAGTTACCCACGGCAAAGGAGTTAAGTCAGGTCTTTACTCAAGAAATTTTCAGGCTACATGGGCTACCCCAAGTTATTATATCAGACAGAGGTCCCCAATATATCTCCCGTTTCTGGAACCAATTCTGCAAGATCTTGGGGATCCAGGTGGCCTTGTCATCCGGGTTCCACCCTCAAACCAATGGACAAACAGAACGACTCAATCAGGGTCTCGAGCAGTACTTACGTAGCTTCTGTAACGCTACACAAAGTAATTGGGCTCCCTACTTACCGCTTGCCGAATTCTCCTATAATAACTCTCTACACAGTGCCTCTAAAGTCTCTCCTTTCTATGGCTCCTATGGTTTCCATCCCAGGGCCTTCCCAACTCCCCTGAGAGACAACTCCAACCTTCCCGCCATCTCCTCTTTCGTTCGACAGCTACGGGGTATACAGCGAATTATCCATTCTAACCTTGTGTCCACCAAGTCCCGCATGAAGACAATAGCAGATAGGAGACGCTGTGCGGCTCCTCTATATCAAGTCCATGATAAGGTCTGGCTCTCCTCTAGATTCCTACCTCTCCGACTCACCCAAAACAAATTCAAGCCCCGCTTTTATGGTCCCTTTCTCATTCTCAAGAAGATCAACCCAGTGTCCATGCGTCTTCGCCTACCTCGGACATGGAAGATCCACCCAGTATTCCATGTCTCGCAACTGAAACCTTACCGTCCTGATCTCTTTCATAGGCAGTTGCCCTGTCCCCCTCCTTTGTTGGTTGACAATGTGCCTGAATACGAAGTGCAGGAGGTCTGTGACTCTCGATTTTTCCATGGGCGCCTCCAATACCTTATTCATTGGAAGGGGTACCCTTTGAGTGAGTGTTCCTGGGAGGATGCCTCTTCAGTCCATGCTCCTCTTTTAATCCGCCGCTTTTTTCGGCTCTTCCCTCACAAACCCGGGGCCTCGGGGAGGGGGCATACTGTTACACCGCAGCGCTCGCTGCGGCCGCGGGCTCAGGTTGCCGCGGCGCGGCACATTAATTTTGCCGCGGCCGACGCCCGGGCCGCGGTAGACGCCGAGGCAGACACCCAGGTCGCGGGGGTCGCCGCGGCTCCGGCGAGGGCCATAAAGGCTCCAGGGAGCCGGTCTGGGGGTCACGGCGCTCGCCGCTCCCCCTTTTTCAAGTTCTGCCTTAAAGGCAGACGCGGCAGAGCCTGAAACCCCGAGGGGGTTTCAGGCATGGCCGCACACAGCGCATTATGCGCTTAACATTTATTTCTCTTGCATGTATTCACCTGCCCACCACCACTTACCGATGTTCCTAGGACAAACCGAACCCTTACACTGGGGGTTCTTTATACTTGCCTTTTTTCTCTTCCCAGCATGCTTACCACTTCCTCTCTACCCAGCATGCATTGTCTAACACACATACCTAATTCATTACTGTTTTCTTTTCCCCAATCCAAGATGGCGGTGTTCTACTTCCTGTTTCCTGTTTCCTGTCCAGGGGTATTTAAGGGGATTCCAACTGCCTGTTCATTGCGTTGCAACACTCCTTGGTGATAGTCACGCTCCTATTTGATATCCTTCTGCGAATCCTGTCTGTTCCTGATTTGCTTTGTTTTCCTGCCTTCCTGAACTGCGGTCCTAATACCCTGGTGTCCTCCTTTTCGTTTCAGGGAGTTCCTGTGGAGGTTTTTTACCCTACTGGGGTTTTTCCTCTGGGACTCCTTCTGGAGGGCACGGACTGTAGTGGTTCGCTCATACCAAACAGCACCGTGGCTACCGGAAGGGGTCGCCCCTACCTCGGCCAGAGCAGAACCCGTCGGAACAAGGACCGTTCCCCTACGCCTCTCCGCTGCGAGGGTAAGACCGTTGAGAACCGCGACAAATAATGCTTTACAGTAATGCAATAAATATTATGTTTCTGTAACTGTGAAGGTTAAATCTAACATGACTTTCACTTTTTTTTCTCCCAATAGCTGCTAGAGTTCATCAATATTAGGTATCCTAAAAGAGTTGTTGAAGCAAATACATATTGCTGTCAATTACGATGCAGAGTACTTTTAAACATAAACACAATCTACCTATGGCTCTGTGTAATTTGTTATCTATTTTATAATAAAGGTTTTAGGATAATTTGAGCATTGGTCAGGTAAGTATTGAACAGTTTATTAAATAATTCAACTCATAGCCCATAGAAACAGACATACAATTATTACCTCATTCATACAATACTCATACACTCCCTTACATACCCATACATCACTTTTACAGTAATTCAGTCATTGATAAACAATGCATACACTCACTTAGTAACTCATACATACACTGATACACTCAGTCAGTAGTCTATATATGCACTGATACAGTCAGTCCATCTTCCATATATGTACTCATCACTCTTTCACTTAACCATAAATTCTCTAATGCACTCAGTAAGTCTCCAAATACCACTAACCCACTCACTCACTTACACATACACACACTCAAATACTCCTTCAGTCACTCATATAGCATTGTGACAGTCTATCACCATACACTGACTCATACAGTTAGTCAATCACTTGCCCACTCTTTCTTTCACTTACTCACAGATGTATTACACACACACTCAGTCAATTAGCCATACTTCCACTCTTGCTCTTACTTACTTATCAATACATGTCTCATACACTCACTGAATGTCCCATGAACCACTCCTCGACTCACTCACCACTCATACAGGCAGTCATACACTCACACAATCACCCATGCACCATTTCTTCACTCACTCACCCATAAAATCACTCATGCACTTAGTAAATCACCCATCCACTACTTTTGCACTCACTCACTTGCCCATACATGTACTCATGCAGCTAGTCAATCACCCTTATACACACACTCATGCACTTAGTCAATCACCCACACAACACTCATACACTCACTCACCCATACATGCACTCATTACTGAGTCAGGACCCATACACACACTCATTCACTCACTCACTCATTCATAGATGCACTCATGCATTCAGTCGTACATACACCACTCATGCACTCAATCAATCGCCCATTTAACACTCATAAACTCACTCACTCACCCATACATCCACTAATGTGCTTAGTCAATCACCCATACACCACTGATACATTCATTCACTCCCCAATACACCACTCCTGCACTCAGTCAATCACCCATCTATTCACTCATGCACTCACTCAACCACCCACACACTACTCATGCACTCCGTTACTCACCCATACACACAGTCATGCACCCATACACGACTCATGCACTCACTCTCTTGCCCATACATGTACGTTTGCACATAGTCAATCATCCTTACACACATTCATGCACATAGTCAATCACCCTTACACACCACTCATGCACTCACTCACTAATACATGCTCTCATCACTCAGTCACCCAAACACACACTCATGCACTCACTCATTTATAGATGCACTCATGCAGTCAGTCAATTCTACATACACCACTCATGCACTCAATCAACCACCCATTCACCACTCATTCAGTCACTCACCCATCTATCCACTAAGGAGCTCAGTCAATCATCCATATACCACTAATAAACTCATGCTCTCACTCTCTTGCTGATACATGCATTCATGCACTTAGTCAATCACCCATTTATTCACTCATGCACTCACTCATCCATACATGCACCCATACACTCAGTCAATCACCCATACACCACTCATGCACTCACTCACCCATACATGCACTCAATCAATCACCCATACATCACTCATGTACTCAATCAATCACCCATTCACAACTCATGGACTCACTCACCCATACATACACTCATGCACTCACCCACCCATGCACCACTCACTCAGTCACTCATGCACTTAGTCAATCACCCTTACACACACTCATGCACTTAGTCAACCACATTTGCACACATTAATGTACTCACTCACCAATACATGCACTCACCCACCCAATCTTACACACGCAACTCGTGCACTCAATTAAGCACCCATTCATTACTCATGCACTCATTCAGTCACTTACCCATACATCCACTAATATGATCAGTCAATCACCAACACAACACTGATACATTTGCTCCATAATACATGCATTCGTGTACTGAATCACCCATATATTCACTAATACTCTCACTCAACCAGCCATAAACCACTCCTGCACTCACTCACCCATACATGCACTCATGCAGTCACCCATAAATGCACTCAGTGAGTCTCCCACACAACCAGTCACATACCTACTCACTCAATACAGCCATTCATGTACCCATTCACTCATGCTTAAATACAATCATACATTCAGTTATTCATTCATACATGCTCCCACACACATTTACTCACCCATAGATGCACTCATGCACTCACTCTTTTTCCCACAACAGACTTCTGCAATCAGTGAATTAGGCATGCATACACTCCTGCAGTAACTCAGTGATCCATAGACACACTCATACGGTTTATCTTTTTTTTTAAACGTGAAAAAGGTGGTTCTAATAAGAGCCCTTTTTTTCTGGAACTTTTCTTTGTTTCTTTTTGGAATTTTATAAAATTTGCAGTTTAAAAAAAAAAAAAGGAAAATGGAAAAAACAATGTCTACCAACAACTGAAAATTGGCAACTAACTTTAACTAAACAAAAACATTTAAAAAAGAACTCAGCACTGATGGTCCGTTCCAGTCTGATGAAGAACTTGCATAGACTCCTCCCCCACTGTTACCACCTTCTGGATTCAAGGCAGAAGATTCCAATTTTCCTCAGCCCAGGTGATTTGTCAGTAAGTTGGTCCTGTAAGGCAGCAGGAATACGGTCACCAGGTGCCACCATTGGAGCCTATAATGTACTAAGCTCATCTTCACTGCGTTCTGGCTGAGCCCTTGCAGGCACCTACTGTGGTAGGCTTTCAGGTGGTAAACATGCTGATGGTTCCACATGAATACTTCTTCGAAGTGCCCCTGGATAGGATCTTGTCACACATGGTGCACTGGACCAGTTTTGCAACTGTTTTGCTTTCCTCCGATGGTATTGTAAAGAGGTCTTATGCAACTGACTGTTTTTTTGCAGGGTGTTCTTCTGATGAACTTTCTTCATGGTGGTGAGCACTTCCTCCCCAGTATCACCAGGTGCCATTTCGTGGCTTGAAAACAAATAAGAAAGTACAAAACTACCTTCAAAATGAAGTCAATGTGCAGCTCCAAAAGAACTCCCTCACAACAGCACTTCGGGTGAAAACAAAAGGAAGCTAGGTGTGCTCTTCCTATTCACGAGACAGAGATCTGGTAGCTTGCCCAATAAAATCTCCTCATTTCATTGTCATGTGCCACGAATGCCAACGTCATCATGGATAATGAAGTCGTTGCGGTGACGAAAAACATAATAAAACAGTTTTGCAAATTATGTTTGAACACAAATACTTCTATGTTTAACGTTTTGTAGAACACTACTACCTTCAAGAATGAATTACAATAGCTCTATATGTGATATTTACAATGTGTCCAAAATACGCAGAATCTGCAATTAATTGTGAAAAAAGAACATACGTATCGCTACAGTTCATGACATATTCCTGATTAATGAAAAAAGGGGGAAAATACAATGCAAACTTCCCTAATAAATCTCTTTTGTGATAAATAGTAAATGACATTTGTTTTCAAAAAGAGTGGACCAGTCTATAGTGTACTAACTGGTACTACAAACCGGGTGCTCTTTTTGGAGGTGGCACCATGCTTGCAACTCTGATATGTTTTTAAAAGCACCTACTACCGGTGTTCCTTGCCTTTAACAATTTTCAGGAACAATAAAATATCTTACAAGAACTCTAAGGTAATTGCTCTTTCTGATCATATATCAGACTTCTTTCTACTACAATATTTCACCGTACCGTTAGGTCGCACAAAGAGTTTCTATGACTGCTGGAAATAAAATGTACCATGCAGCTCACAAAATGCATATAACGTTAAAAAAATGTCAGACTTTTAGTGCTTTTGTCAGAGAGATTCTATTGTTTTCTGCACTCTTTCAAAAAACTAATAGTACAAACATGGTTCACTTGGGTACAAATCAATTGATAATAGTAAAGCGATCGTTCAACCATGGTGTTAAATTTTAAAGTCCCTGTTGTTGTCCCGCAGATCAAGCACTCTTAAACTATACCGCCTACCAGCATGGATAAATTGTGACTCCTATACCTTGTTGTGCTCTTTCTCACTTCATATTTCCTACAAAAAGATTTATGCACATATGATTGCTTCTCTTTCTCCTATGACATCATACTATACTATAGTATGCATGATAATAAAAAACTAATAAAATGTATCTCAAAAAGAGTCAGTATGGACACTTCAATAGGTCTCTTAAAGGGTGGTAGTTAAAAAAATCTATGACAAAGGTGCTCATTGGGGGTACCTACAATCATTGTCACACTAAGTGCCACCAGCACTAAAACCGGCTCTGCAATCAGGTGTGAGGAGTTATGTCTTGGATTTTACCTAGAATTTCTACATACACACTGAAAAACAAAAGCAAACTCAGTGCATCTCTCTGTGCAGTACTGCTTTGGGTACATATAGGTGTTGGCCGCCAGGCCTGACCCAGTACCAAGCACCACTGCACACAGCCAAATATTATGTGCAGTAGTGGTTGTTTTAACGTCTAGTAATGCAAATTACTATACATTAAAAAACCATAGAGATCCACTGAAATAAACAAAGATTACAGAGACATTATAGTTCGAAAATAGAATTAAAAAAACCTTAGAAAATCACTGAAAGAGCCAAAGGTTACATGGGCTTTATAGTTAGGTTCTGAATTTACTCGTACGAAACCATAGAAATTCAGCTGTTATAGTTACATAAGCTAACTATAACTTACGACCCCGTAATGCACTGCTTGTGAGCTCACATATTGCATCATTCATGTTGTAGTCAGTGACACCACTGATGACATCAGAAATGACATCGCTGATTACATCTCCAATGCCGTCACTGATGACATCATGGACAGACCCACTCACACACCTACCCACTTACACCCCTCTAATAGTCACTTATACACCCATGCCACACAACCAATGACAGACTAATTGAAAAAGTAATACAAACAGTCACACACCTACCACTGAAACATAAAGCTACTCACACATCAACTAACCCATACAGTGACTAACACAACTCCTAACGTACATATACAGCCACTCATGAACCTACTCACTGACCAATGCACTCACTCACACATCTACTCATACAGAAAAACAGACATTTACACACCCACTCATACACCGGTATAGCCATTCACAAACTAAATCAGTCATGCATACTGGTAGTCGCACACCTACTCACTCATCCACATAGTCACTCATACAGCCTCTGAGACACCTATACAGTACCTTGCACACCCACTTACTTACTGATACATATACTAACACATGTACTCACTCATGTACACAGTCAATAAGACAAGGTCATACTCTCCCAAAGAACTTCTCACATTAACTTACTTGCTCATAGAGCCACTCACACACCCATTCACTCACTCATACAACCACTTACAAAATCACTCATTCATCCATACATCCACTTTCACACTCATTCATGCACCCATACAGGCACTAATATGTACGCTATCACTTACTCACACCGTAACTTGTGTAACTGCTGAATCACTCCTTTAGCCACTCACAATCCACCTTATTCACCATTTACAGGCCCTGACAGACACATACACTTATCTATTCAGCCACTCATTCACCCTTTCATTCACAATTACAGCCACTTACACACCTACTCGCTCATTCAAACAGATACTCACACCTGTACACACTTACTCATACACCCACTAACACTGCCCCTCACTCATGCATACACAAACTCAGACACCCACTAACTCATGTATGCAGTATTTCACATACCCACTCACTCTTCTATACACCACTCACTCACCTATACAGGTACTCACACAGTCACCTACATTAGTATACACATTTAATACTCAACTTTTAGAATACACTTACAATCATGGGGTGCTATCATCAGTGATGCCATTTGAGAGGCCATCAGTGATGTCATTAGTGATGTCATAAGTAGTGCATTACGAGGACGTACATTATAGTTAACTTAGGTAAATACAACTGCTGAATTTCTTTGGTTTCATACAAATAAATTCAAAACCTAAGTTTCTTTTTTTCAGGAAATGTACATATATATGTGTGTGTGTGTGTGTGTATACACATACACACACCACAGTAGGTAGTTAGGAACTAGTTTCCATAGGAAATGCTTTTTTTGATTTGCTGATAACTGTGGCACAATTCAACGAATCTTCACAACATTTTCCAAAATAAGTGCCCTTTGTTTATTGCTGCATGGAAAGTTTTGATATTGATCCATCAAGCGGGGGCCAAGAAAAAGGAGGGGTCAAACAAATGTGTGTTTCCCATGGTATTTCCCATAGATATTTTAGAAGTGACTACAGCCCAAACCACTAAATGGAATTGCACCAAATTTGGCAGAAAGCTAGATCTCGGTCCACAAACATTTATTTTGTCATTTGGTGTAAGTCCATTCAGTGGCTTTGACGATATTAAGATATTTTCCTTAGTGGTATTCGGTTGTATACAGTGTGGCCACCCCCTCGCTGCGTTAAAAAAGAGAAATTCACTGAAAAAAAACAAAAAAGTTACTGGGACATTATAGTTAGAAATTAGCGTTTTGAAAATCTTAGAAATTCACAAAAAAACAAAGGTTATAGGGACGTTATAGTTAGGATTGGAATTTACACGCACAAAACCACAGAAATTCAGCTGATAGAGACATTTCAAGTAACTATAACTCGAGTCCAAGGTAACTATAATTTGCACCCTCACCACGCACTGCTAATTACTCCTGCATCTTCTATGATATCTTTGGTAATATTGCAACATTTGCAGTAAAATTATTGATATGAAAACTGTGCATAGTGGGG
Organism: Pleurodeles waltl; assembly: GCF_031143425.1. Taxonomy (NCBI): domain Eukaryota; kingdom Metazoa; phylum Chordata; class Amphibia; order Caudata; family Salamandridae; genus Pleurodeles; species Pleurodeles waltl. The sequence continues at coordinate 907,523,254 of NC_090443.1, forward strand.
GAGCGAGTTATTGTTACCTTAAGGCACCACTTGTAGTTACTTGAAATAACTCCAAGTAGAACAGCTGAATTTACATGGTTTTGTGCGTGTATATTCTGATATTAAGTATAACTCCCTATAACCTTTGTTTTTTTTGTGACTATATATTGGGGGGGGGGGGTATGTGTGTGTTATTTTGAACTCGATAACAAACATGTTAACATATCTGTTCTGTATTTGAAGACTAACACATTTTCTTATGCTGCTTCTTTAGTTTGAATTTCCAGTACCTATTCTGCATTCATTGTCTTACATGCAAATGTCCTTTTTTTAATTTTTAAAGAACACTGTCTAGGGAAGATTCATTTGTGACAGTCACAGGAGTGCGGCGCCAACTCCCACGCACCCAGGTAAATCTGCCACGGTGATATATTTTAATTACAGATTTAGTCAGAAGTAATTAAGGTTTTATGTCACGGGGATGCTGCCGAGTTCTAAAAAATTCATGCAGTAGCCGTCTCCGCGCGCACGTAGTTTGTGGCAAGGCAGCTTGCAAAACAAGTGCGACCTGTTAGCGCTGTTAGATTAATTAACGGCAAGTGCATGAACTTAATGGAGCCCGAAAAGTGCAAAAATGTGAGTTTTTTTCCACTGCACATCACACAGATGGAATGGCTGTCCAGGGATTGCAGTGGGGGGACAGTAATTGCATTTTAATTACGTGCTGATGGCTTCTGCTTCCAACTTCTTCACAGTAGAACGAGCTGCATAGGACGCATGATTCACAGATCGCCCCTTTGGGTGACAAATGCGGTGTCTTGGAGGTCATGAGTTCGAATCCCAGCAAGGCAGACTCAGTCCTCCATCCTTTCGAGGTCAGTGAAGTGAAGGCAGACTCAGTCCTCCATCCTTTCAAGGTCAGTGAAGCGAGTACCATAAATCCGCTGGTGGAAACATCTGTTAGTAACTGGCTCTTAGAAAAGTCAGTGGAGCATGAATTACTGTATTTAAAAAAGCTATTACTAGTGAAATAGATGTTTGGTCCCTGACCGTTTTGGATCTCCTGCTAGCTTCTTGGAATGAGGAAGCTGAGGATCCTATATCTGTGTCCCTAACTAAACCACAGGAAGGACGCTTCCCTTGTTCAGTCCGGACCACTGTATTTTCCCCAGAGATTAAAGGCATTATCTAGAGACGATACCTATGCGTGTCTCATCCAGTACAATTCTACCACGGGTACACTCTGCCCTCTCCATCTATGAAAATTGTTTTTTTGTGTTGTATCATTAGGGATCGAATAGACAATGAGATGTGAAAGGAAAAGTATCATCTGAGGAAACATGGTGACAGGTTGTCCCTGTGTTGTATTATGCCATTGTCCTTCTGAAACTGACCTTTGCTGTGGTGCCTTAGACCGCAACTCCCTATGGAGTTGTCTGCTCTTTTGGAGGAACTTATGTGCTATGTGAGACGAAGATGAGCGAGCAGTCTGTATAGCTTTCAAATTTCTCAGTGAGCACGTGCAGCGTTATGTGTAACTGGAATGTTGACAAAATACCATTGAGCTATTATTTTTAGTAGGAATTATTGAAACAGGTGCCATATATCAAAAAAATGTATTTTAATTAATCAATTGCCAGAGCAAATTGGCAGATTATGATTTCTCAGATTGTTTTGTTTCTAGAACTTTGCCAAGATCAAAGGTTCTGGCTAAACGACACATTACCTAAGTAAGGCTTTTGTGTGTCTCACAGAACGCCTTACAGCTCAAGGAAAAAAGCATGTCATGCTGTTTCAGTGAAAGGAAATTCACATGTTTTTACCGGGGTGGTGACTGCTGAAAAAAAAGACCCGTCCTGACCACAGAGTAGGGGCAGAAACATGTTGATGCATCGAGGGTCATAGGACCATTATATCCTGAACTTTCTCTCAAGATTGATTTTAGTATGTGCTGATCTGCACCACAAATAAAGGGATACCTTGGTCTGAATGAGGCATTTTTATTGTATTTAGCTTTCCCTGGTCACCACAATATCAGAAGTGGTCCCTGATACAGGGATGAGCCTATCCTTGCTTTTAGTGGCCAGGATGAGACCCAAAGATTCTTTTTTTCTTTTTTTCCTAGAGTGTGTGGTGTTGGTTAAGAGACACATAAACCTTACTTGGGTAAAAGGATACCCATCTGTGTTTTTGGTTCACATATTGGGAGAACGTATCCCTTTCTTCCTTTTTTCTAAAAATGTCTCCGCTCCCTCCTGGTTGGAAGGGCCCCTCATCTGGGCCTTCCATTCAGTCTGTTTAATGTCAAACACATTAGAACTTGATGAAGTGTTTTTTGCAGGATTAGTAACTCTGTACAGTTCTACCCCCAAAGTTGATATTCCAGTTGTGACCAAATTTTCTGGCACCATAGAACTTGCCACATAAGTGTATTGCAACATTTGTTCAACCCACGACCTTAAATTAGATGTTTGGCTCCAGCCAGTTAATCGGGAAAATTGGATTGATTGCAGTGTTTTTCTAATCAAATGCCAATGCTGGATGCTATTTAAAACTATTACCTTCTGTGCATTGTAAATATTGACCAGAGAAGGAACCAACATGTTAATTCCCGGACTGGTAGAAGATCTAAAAAACCCTTAATAGGCTGCAGGATATGCCACGAACGAGTTCCACCATTAGTCAATTTAGGGAGACTAGTAGTCAACATATCTGTTATGCATTTGAAGGTTAACATATTTTTTATTTGGTTTGATTTTCCAATACCTATTCCACATTCATTGTCGCATATGCAAGTGTCATTTTTTGATTTTTAAAGATCACAATCTAGCGAAGATTCATTTGTGACAGTCAGGTGAGCGCCTGATTACTTCTCCATTCTCCAGCTATTCCGTTAAAATATTAATGCCGCCTAGGTTCAGTATAAAACCAAAATTAAAAAGGCCTCACATTTCCCTTGCCCCTTTGTATTGTTGGGGCTTAATGTTTGATTCTAACATGTTTTTTGACCGCTTTCAAAATATTTTTTTGCAAATGGGAAAGGGCTATCAAACAATTACAAAAAGTTGCTGCAGTCTAGTACCTGCGTTTTGCATAATTTACTGTTCTAAATTGCAGATTTTGTCTCACATGTATTGCTTTTTTTAACTTCTGGGTAATTTATCCCCCAGTTGATTTATTGCATCAACACACATGATGTAAAAATTATGGAGTAGCTTATTGAAACTCCAGTAAGGTTCAAATACCCATTGTTTCCATAACCACACAAAAGAGCTTTATACACACATGGCAAGCACTCGTAATTTTTTTAGAGCACTGCACAAGTATAAGATCAAAGCTGGAAAGGAATTTACAGTTCATCAATAGAAAGCAATATAAAACTTTAATATGAAGATCATGAAAATTGCTCTTAATGTTTTCAAATCTCTCATGGGAGCCTCTGCATTTAAAGAACTGAAGCCTGATTTAGATGTTGCCGGAGGGGATAAGTCACTTCTGCCTGATTATAAGTGCATAATATCCTATGACGCTTGTAGTACAGCAGATAGGATATCCCTTATGTTTGTGACAGAGTGCCCTTCCGCCAAAGTCTAAATCAGAGCCAGAGTTTATAAACATCCGTTACTTTTTCATCATATCATTTATTCATAAGAGGTAATCTTGTAATGCACATTCTTCCCCTGTGTGTCTTAAATATATTTTTGTAAAATGGAGAAATGGAAATAAGAGGAGGTGGAACAAATACTCAAGCTGCATCAAGAAGCCTTTAATGTGATTTTGAAAGGCAAGGAAGAGCCTCTGCCCACTCCTCCATGCCTTGCAAACCAGGTACCCCACTAAAGCTCCTCTCGGAGTGCATAGGCGGCGGCGAGGGGTACTGTGCGGCATCAAGGCAATGCAGAGGAAGAGAGCTGAGAGCACTTGACATTTCATCAGCAGCTACTTGTGCTGAAGATTCCAGACACTATTAAAGCGTGTACAATATCATCTGTGCAAAGTTTGCCTAGGAACAGGGGAATATTGACTTGTACAACAGTGACATTTTGCAGGGAAATTGATTATGATAGCAAGATGTACAGTGTTATTCAAATGAAAATTGCACTTGTAAAAGAAAAATGTTCTAAGATTTTACAGATAGCAATAATGTACAACAGAAATGTAAGTAAAATGGCGCTGCACGAGAACACACTCTTTATGATTGGGTATTTGATGAAAGATATGTATACTCTGAGAAGTGCCAATAAAAACGTAATATATTTAAACTACTAGTAATACCGATCTGATTAGAATTTTCTCATTTTGTAGTGTTCGGGTATATCTCTTAAACTTTGCAAATCATTTTGATACCTGACTTTTTAAGATCTAGAGCCTTCATACACAGCCTTCATTCATCAGATTAAAGAAGCAGATTGCTAAAGTACAGTTTATTTGTTTTAACAAGTACATTGTAAAATATGTAAATAGACATCAGCTTTCAATTGTGGGATCAAAATCCAGGGCCCAGGAGCCTGAATCTCAGGTTGGCAATTAATTTATGACTTTTTGCCTTAAAGGACAAAGCCTAATAAACTATTATTTTTTCTTACAGGGCTTTATATCTCCATAGAAAACTGATTTCACAACCCAGTCTCTCAATACAAGCTCCTTACTTGCGGCCTTCCTCCAAGTGCTCAGTGGTGTAGCAATGGTGCCATAGGCCCTAATGCAATGAAATAAATGGGCCCACATCAACTCTACTTGGGTAGTGAAACGCAGTCATACCTGGGATGCACTGGGGCCCTTAGATCCTTGGTCCCCAGAGCCTCTGCTCCTGCTTCACCCTTGATAGCCACCATTGACACCCTTACCACTACTGTTCTTCACATTGGTTTTTATCAGCGACAAACTAAGGATAACTAAATTACTGTGTGTTTTTTGGGTCTTACATTTTCTTAGTGACATCACTTGCACTACACGGCATAAGCTGAGCACTAGGAAGTGGTAAATGTGTGCAACAGTGTTGTATAACTGTATCCATCTCCAGTTCACAACTTTTAGATCTTTACAGTCTCTTCAGAATATGTCCTTGAGATCAGAGTGAAACACGTCATTGCATGCTTACGCTAATCTATGCATGTTTTCCTCTATCTAAGTTGGAGGCAGACGCTCTAGATGTCCCTTGGCCCTTCCTGCTTGGCATGTGTGGGGGTCATCTTCCAGTACTTAGAAGAATATCTATACTGCGCTTTGAATGGTGCAAAGTACTATCTTAGTGACGGCAAACTAGAATCAGAGATGCTATCAGCAGAAGTCTTGAGGAGGATTTCCAACTGAGAAATTCCTCTGATATTTGCTGATAGTGCAGGTGTATTTCATTCCTTTACTGTGTACTGGGATACTCCAACGGGGGCTCACTGTGTATTTGATGCCGAATGATGTGCATCAGTAAGATTTTCCTGTAGTTTATGTTTTTTCATTAGAAGAGAACATTATCTGCTTCTTTTGGTGCCAGGATGCATAGCTAATAAAAATATGGTTGGCTGTTTGAGTTAATAGAAGGCCAGTTTATTCCATGTTACTTTTTTAGATAAAAAGAGAAGCGACTGGGACGCATATTGTATTATGTAACGTGTTTGTAAATAACGATAGGCCCTTTAGGAGTGCCAAGTACAAAATAATTACCAAATATTGCACCTGACTGCCTACAGATAGAACAGTAAGCATCATTTACTAATGTTGTGACATCATTCAAATGAAGAATCACTTACACAATTTAATGGAGAGGACACTTGTTGGTGGGTGCAAGTAACCCACTGTTTTCGAGAAGATTCCCCGTAGAAGGAGGAAATGAGCAAGTTCTAGAGGATTTATCAAACAGTGCTTTATTTGAGCATGAACACAGCTTGGTGATATATGTATCTTCAAGGTATGTATACTTTTAGTTTGCCCCTGATATTTTTGTCACAATGTTGTCACCCTTCAATATTTTGCCTTCAGTATTCCCTAGTACAATCGTATTGTGAGCAATCTCTTCCTTTAAATGGAAATATGCTTCCATCAGTTGTCTGATATTGCTAGCTACAGAGTTTGTAGAATTTTGTTATTCGTATCTCAGGTTAGCTGACTGATTTTGGTAGTTGTTACAGTTGGTGTTATTAAGTATATTTCACAGGTCAAGGACTAATCCCATAAATTACTCATTTTTTGTTTTTAGTGGCAGTTAAAGCACTAAGGGCCAGATGTAGCAAAGCGTTTTTCCCATTCTATGTCAATGGGAAAATGTGTTCGTACATATGGCCCTAAGAAACATAATATGTTATCGGGCACAGTTATTTTAAAGTTTGCAGATAATTACTTGAAAAGTCAGGCCAGGATGTAGTCCAACATAGTTATGCGAAATTAAGACAACATTACTACAGTTCTGGTGGTTTTGTCAATGTTAGTCATTGTGATTTCTCTGTGAAACATACAGTTAGTGTTGAGCACAAATTATTCAAAATAGCAAGTATATCAATCTTTTGATTTTTAGTAACCATAACATTTTCAGTAACAATGACATGCTCAGCTGCTGAGCCTGAGGCTATTAATGCAAATGACAAGAAGTCATCACTGAGGTTGAATTGTTTTATTTGACCCTCCAGTTTCTTCTTAAATTATTCCCATCTATATTTAATATTGTTTCTTTATCTAAGCTGGTAAATTTATTTAAGTTTCACTAAACGCGAGAATAGAAGGATTTTCTAATTGTTCCTTAGCGTACATTTCCTTATTAGATTTTTTTACTTTGTGGCACTTTCTAGTGGTAATGTGGCAGGAGAATTTGAATCTGTTCAGTTACATATTTGGTTTTCTTTTGTGCCTTCCCGATACTTATTTAGAGCATGGCCTGGTACTTTTTATTTGTAAAAGTTCACTTAACTTTGTCCTTGTGGGCACAAGTGTACCGTTTCCGCACTCACTACTATGTATGAAACATGACAATATGATGTGATATAAACCAGAGTTTTCTCCTTGTGTGTCACATCTGAACTCAGATCCTTTAGTTCCCCACACGGGAACCTCAGAGCTGCTGGTGCGTTGACTGCTTGGCTAATCCGTGGCGCGGTGGCAAGGAGAGCCCCTGTACTCACCATGTGATTACATGTAAGAGAACATATCTTGTTTCCCAAATAGGAAACGCCTGTGCATAGTCGGATATTTTGAACTGGTTGTGTATATGGGTGTGTGCACTCATGTTGTGTTTGTGTACCACATACACTTTGGGATATCAGAATGTTGGTTCTGGTAGCTGGAGACAGATAGCATCAGTCTGAAGCCAAGCCTCCCTACCCCCTTAAAGGACTGTTGCTTGCCAATAACTCAGACTGGACAATGACAGGTCTCTCACAGGCAGGGAAACGAGACAATGACAAGAATCATTAGGATGACCCTAGGATATAATGGTTGTCTTTGTGCTTCCTAATTCTACCCCCCACCCACCAGCCTCACAAAGTGAACTACCTTATCCAGAAAGCTATGCTGCTAACAATCTGTTTCCCCACCAGTACCTTCTGATAATTGATAAACAATCCCTCTGGTAATTGATAGGAAGCGGTAGACTCTTATAGAGGAATATGGTTTGAGTCAGAGGGAACTCCACAAGTTTGGATTTACTGAATAAGGATTCAATGGGCCAAACTACAACGCAGCAAGATGGGGTGTAAAGAAAGGAGAAACAATAACCAAAGGAATTATTTTCATGGAGGAAAAAGAGAAAGACAGGAAGGGGAACAAGGTCGGTATTAGATCAAATTACGTAAGCAGTCAAAGGCAGGAAGAAAGGAAAGAGGGCAGGAGCAGGGCTGAGAAGCAGAAGCAGCGTATCAGATTGTGTCTAATACTAGGCCTCCCGCTGCCTTGAACGTGTTCAGTGGTTGTGTCTTTAAGAGGTTGTTTCTTTACTGCTAATTGTTTACAGGTACACTGATTGGTTGCATATGTGTGACCACTTGCAGGGCCCTACCACAGCAATCTGTGCTTGCCAGTGGCTTACAGCTCCTTGAATGGTGTTGGTGTATTCAGGAGCCCTTCTTATGATCTTAATGTTCTGTCCACAAGTGAATACATCAGGAGAAAAACATTGTGATTGTGGAATGAATGTGGTTTTATTCTGCAGTCCTGTGTTCGTTTCATTGACTATAGTGTTCTCAGTGGAATTGAAGAAGCACTCAAGTCATATTTTTCCTGAAGATTTTGGCCAGTTCTGTCCTGATGAAGACAATATCACCAACATCCATGCCCTTATTTGGAACCTCGAGTTTTTACCAGACAAGATGTGGTTACTCAAGTTGATGACTAACTGTTACTGTGGCTGGTTGAAGCTTGTAAGCTCATTATTTGACTTTGGGTTTGTGATGGTGGGGGAATTCAGTGGACTTTTGAGTTGTTCCTTCTTCTTCTTCTTCTTCCGAGAACACCCTTAAGTACACTAAGGCCCTCATTCTGACCTTGGCGGGCGGCGGAGGCCGCCCGCCAAAGTCCCGCCGTCAGGTTACCGTTCCGCGGTCGAAAGACCGCGGCGGTAATTCTGACTTTCCCGCTGGGCTGGCGGGCGGTCTCGTTCAGACCGCCAGCCAGCCCAGCGGGAAAGAGGCTTCCACAATGAAGCCGGCTCGGAATCGAGCCGGCGGAGTGGAAGCTGTGCGACGGGTGCAGTTGCACCCGTCGCGTATTTCACTGTCTGCGCAGCAGACAGTGAAATACATGTAGGGGCCCTCTTACGGGGGCCCCTGCAATGCCCATGCCAGTGGCATGGGCACTGCAGGGGCCCCCAGGGGCCCCGCGACCCCCCCTACCGCCATCCGGATCTCGGCGGTCCGACCGCCGGGATCTGGATGGCGGTAGGGGGGGTCAGAATCCCCGCGGCGGTGCAGCAAGCTGCGCCGCCGCGGAGGATTCAATGGGGCCGCGGTACACTGGCGGGACCCCGCCAGTGGTGCCGGTCCGACCGCGGCTTTACCGCCGCGGTCGGAATCCCCAATGAAGCACCGCCGGCTTGTCGGCGGTGCTCCCGCGGTCCTCCGCCCTGGCGGTCAAAGACCGCCAGGGTCAGAATGAGGGCCTAAGTGTGTATATGTATGATTGTTTTCTGCTGAGTGCAACAAAGCATATCTCTTTCACAACTATCATACTCTGGGCGCTATAAAGGATAATGTTAAAATAGTCCTTGCGTCCTGAGAGCATAAAGTTATTGATTTTATTGAACAACGTTTTGAATATGATCTGCTTAGTGTATATAATTTTCTGTCTTCGGTGGTCAATGTCTTGGCACAACTCCTATATCCGGTTTGAACGGATGTGTGATAAAATGCTGTAATTGTTAGATATTAATCACAGCTAATATGCAGCATTAATTGTCTTTCCATGCCACGCATTACCTCTTTTCCTTGCCTCGTAATTAAGTTAAAATACAGTTGCATAATTTGGTCCTCTACTATCTCAAACAGCCAGGGACCAGCATTTTAGATTTTTGCAGTCAATCCTTTTTGAAGTTTGGTGCATGACTGTCAACATGATGGAGCCTGCATCAAACTGCGTTATTTTGTATTTAAAGTTTATTTTATTTTTGAAAAGAGAAAATGCTTCCCTTGCCATGGGAATCCCATGGCAAGGGGAGCATTTAGCAGTTTTCACTGCCCTTTACCACCAGGGTTTTCAAGAGGGCAACGGGCAGTGAAAACTGACTCTAATTCCACCCATCTCAAAGAGATGGGTGGAATTGAGATCTGCCTCCTACTGCCCTTACTGTGCAGGGCTGTCAGAGGGGTTTAATCACAGTGGAGAAGGAGTAGTCTCTGCTGTGGTTTAACCTATGGTCTGCCCGCATCTAAATCAGGTGGGTGGACCTTTATCTTTTTACTATATGAATACTCCTTCATGACAACGTATACATACCACCAAGATAAAAATCAGGCTACAAGTGAGAGTTCAACTATTCATGGTGGACCATCTGGCCAATAAGGATGCTTGATATACAACACAATACACATACACTCTCCCCCTACACACACACACACCTCCCACACATTCAACCCATCCTTCTATAATAATGAGACAATGCCACAGAAGCTTCGAATGATATAACAAGGAACGCTCAGAAAATGCAATTTTTAAATTTCTATATTTCGTTCCTGTTGCTGCCCAGCCAAGCTTGGAACAGTTCAAAACCACAGACACAACCGATGTTATTCCATGTTTCTACTGAAGGTGTGATTGCGTCATAAAATACACAAATATTAGTCTTTATATTAAAACATGACAAAAATAGTTCAAATACAATATTGTGTAATTACAGACAAATATATTTCACAAACATATCACCTCACGATTGCATTTTGCAAAAAAATGCCACGTTGGAAAATGTGTTCTACTACAAGTAAAAACCCACAAATAATGGCTGCTGCTCAAAAGTGAAAGCAATGCTGTCAAAAAACATGTTCTTTGTCTGCATTCCTTACAGAAAGCTTACCAGCAAAGAGGTTGAAATTCTTCTACCTGAGACAAACACATATTGGCAAAGCCAATGGGCCTGGCTTTAAAATACTTTCAGTTGTACTTTGTCAATGTTTGTTCTGCGTAGGACCATTATGGGTATTCCAGACTTGATACAGTACGCATTGTACTAGACCATACACACACACAATCAATCAATCAATAAATCATAGTATTTGTAAAGTGCGCTACTCACCCGTGAGGGTCTCAAGGCGCTATTGAGGGGGGGAGCTGCTACTGCTCGATAGTCAGGTCTTGAGGAGTCTCCTGAAGGCCAGAAGGTCCTTGGTCTGTTGTAGGTGGATAGGGAGGGAGTTCCAGGTCTTGGCCGCGAGGTAGGAGAAGGATCTGTCGCCGGATGTTGTCCTGTGGATGGGTGGGATGGAGGCGAGGGCATGATCGGCGAAGCGGAGATGACGGTTCGAGGTGTAGAAGGTGAGACGATTGTTGAGGTATGCAGAAGGCCTCCCTTGATGATAAACGTACCGTAACTTTCCTTCTTTTATTTTATTGTATATATTTTCAGGAGGAATTGCTTTGTAGATTAGAATTTTGAATTTTAGTTGGTATCAAGATTAGAATGAAATCACTACTAAGAGGAACGTTATCGTGCACCGCAAGAGGTGACGATAATAAGCCATCATTGAGAAATACACAGCAAGATTCAGTGTCAAAGTGAAAAGGGATATAGAGGAGGATAGATCAAAGATATGTCTCTAGTAAGAGGTACAGAGCAATAGACAGTAATACTAGAAACACAGCCTAGGCATGTCATAGAATGGGTTACAACCAATAGGTTGCAAAAATGTCACCATAGTAAAGCTTTCACAGTCACCATGGGAAGGAACAGAGCCGTAGGTGTAGTGGCATAATGGATGAGAGTCAAAACTACACACAAATGGATAAGTTAGAATCACCAACAGGAACAAATGAGACAGAGTCACTGTAAGGGAGGCATCAGAGGAAGGGACAAATGCTGGAGCACTAAGTGAAGAGAGAGGCACAACCTGGCAATATAGAGATCAATGAAGGGGACAAGGGCAAGTGACTGTCACCAGTGTCATCTGAAGGATTTTGGGGGCCCTGGGTAAGAAATATTTCGGGGTCCCCTTTTTGGAACAATTCAGACTTTTTTTACTAAATCAAGTCTCATGTTGCCTACCAATATGGAATTATACATTAAAGTTAATACAGTGAAATAAACAGAAGTGAGCTAGAGACAAAGTTAGGTTTCCCAGGGAGGACTTGGAAGGAGGGGTGCCTGGGCCATTGCCCTTTATGCTCATGCCTTAAAGTGTCTCTGATGGTCACAAATGAGAACACCAGGGGAAGTGTTAGAGCACTAGGTAGTAACAATAGGAAGAAGCTGTTTTTCATGGACACACACATAATAAAATCAGTGTTGTTCCAAACAGAGCAGCACACTGTAAGTTTCGTAGTCAAACAGTGTAATGGGTGAGTGGTGTCTGAGTGGTAGCCATTTTATTGTTTTGTGTGCAATCATACTGTCAGTGTTTAAGGCTACAAGCCATTATTCCTTGTTTAGTTTAGCAAATGGGGAACTTCAAGGGTTAAAAAGAGATATGAATTTTTAGCAGATTTAAGTACAAATAATACCAAAAACGCCAATGTGGGTCGACTGGTCATTGTAGACCAGGACCTAGGTGCAATTTCAGGCGGACTGCAATAGAATGTTGGTCAGACAACCCAGCCAGTTTGGAAATCAATATCCTTCAGCAGGTGAAGGCAACAGCCTGTATCTGAAGAGGGCTCCATGAATTCAGATAGGTGATGATTGAGGTCCCAGTGAAGCCATTGGTTTTGGCAAGAAAAGTCCAAAGCAGAATAATTTGAACTTTGCATCCAGGAAAATCATTTATCCAGCCTGATACTTTTGATGCCTTCATCCAGTCAAGATTTTTATTGTCTGGTATAGTCTCTGCATTGAAATTCAGAATCCTTAAACAGGGCAATGCTGCAGGCTGTGTCTTAACAAGGGCCCTACGAATTTCGCACCCAGGAAAATCACTTTGCTGGCCAGATACTTTTGGAGCCTTTGCCCAGTCAAGATTTTTACCTTCATGCATAGTCGCTTTATTGGAATTCAGAATCCTTCAGTGGGGCAAGGCTGCAGGCTGTCTCCAACAAGAGCTGTATGAGACTGGATATCGTCTTATCAAGGTGCCACTGAAAGCGATTTGGTGCTCCAGAGAAGCTCTGGAAGGTATGTGGGGAGTTAAGCAAAGGAGGGGGGAGGACCTGTTTCTTCAGCCCAGGGAGCTCTTGCCTTGGGTGGATGGGCTTGGGAGTGTTGTCCCGGTCCTCTGGAGGTCCAAAATGTTCAAAGTCCCAGGTTTTAAAAAATTATAGGAGAAGTCCAGTTAGACACAGCCAAGAGCCTGAGGACCTCAGGAACAGCACTTGGGGTCCTGACTCACTCCAGAAGAAGCCACCAACAGGGTCCAGATCAGGTCTAGGTGGCAATAGTCAGCTGGACACTTCAGGAAAAGGTTTGTCACAGCTTATTGTGTCCCTGTAGCCACACTGGAACCCAATCAATTTACCCTTGCAGTCCACTTCTTTGTCATGGGTACACCTGGGACAAACCCAGCATTTAAGGTCGCAGAGGTCTCAAACAGATGTTGTAGTCCCTCTTTTGTTTTTCCACAGGTCCAGAGTGTGCTGAAGGAAGTATCTTGGGGTGCCACATTTATTCCTTGCATTAGCCCCTCCCTAACTGATAGGGCAAAGGTTCTCAGGGTTAACCCTACCCACTTTAGCTGCAGTTCCTATTTGCCCTGCTGAAAATAATTGCACAGTACGCCTCACTCACTAAATCTAAGATGCACAAACCCCTCTTCCTTTGTGCATAGCATGTGTGCCCACTCAGAGGTGTGGATAAGGTAATGAATAGCCTCTCCTCTGTGGTCACTCCAAACCATTTCTGACAGCACCTTTCCCCCACTGGGTTTGGTGTCTGCCTCATTGGAAGGACAAAGGAAGGGCATCCTCTGACAACTGCTTGTGAAGGGGAGGTCACACTGAAGTAAATGAAGTTCCTGGATACAGCTCCAGTGTTCTTCCTGTCAAAGGAACTAAAGCACATCCACACACCCAAGCCATTGTCTTTACTCTGGGTGAAATGTTCACACCTCATCAGGGCAATTCACTAGCCGGGCTGACAGTTAGAGGGCTAATGCTAATTAGCAGTTTCAGACAAGAAAAGGTAACTTTCTAAAAGTGCCTTTTCTCTAATATTTATCAAAAGTATTTCACCACTGGGTTAGGCCTTTAATAAATACTAAAATTGTTGTTTAATAATTTGTCTAGCCTGAGATAGCAGCATTAATATTTAATATTGCTTCCCAGTTTTTCTGTAAGGGCCAGCTTTCCTACAGTGAAATAGATTTTGGGGGCTCTTTGCTGTATGAACATGCTGACTTTACATTTCTACATGCCATAAATGTTTTCCTTGCCATTTGTGAGTTTTGGGGTACCATATACTGTGGACTTATAGGAAAATTAAATATGACAATTAGGAGTAAGCCAGCTTTGACATATTTTAGTGGTTAGAGCACATGCACTGGGGCCTGGTAAACAGTGATCCAGTGCACAGTCAAATAAACAGCACCATCAGTCCACAAAAATGGAGGTGTCTACGCAAAAATGAACTTTCTCACAAAAATATTAACCATGACAGTAAAAATATGAAGGCAGAAAGAATATTTTAGAATGGGAGAAAAAGAAGGATCAATACTTGAATCACTCTCTGTTTTACTTTGTACAACAATAGACAACTCTGCCATAACTCAAAATGTTTCACAGTCCTATGATAATCATCCAGTGCTTGGTCTATCTGTTAGCACCTTAAAAGGCTGTCCAGTGCTAGTGACTATTCAGTTATTATGATGGAAATCATGCTATTCAAACGAAAGTACTCACCAGCTCCAATTAACAGAAGCAAAAGAAACAAGGGTAAGCTCAAATTGTGTTTCCATTGTGTAGGGGTGCAACATGTATTTAAAATTATTAACATGCCTAATATGAATACAATCCAGCATATTGCTTACCTTTAAAAAGTGTTTTATATTTCTATGTGATATATTAAAAAAAGTCAAAGATGGCCTTACACCAACAAATCAAAGTTGGTCTCAGGCCAAAAAGCTGACAGAGTGAACAAGGTAGTATAGCACTATAAACTGCTGCTAGGTGCTATACTAGTGATGGCCTCTTATGAAGAGAATGCCTCGAAAAACTGATATGGCCCAAGGCAGAAAGACTATAATGCTATTAAAATATTCCTCTATGTAGGGTAGAATATTCCAAATTAAAAAGGGAGAAATGGAAAAATAAAGATTAGCATATTGGAGCAGAAGGTCTCCACCACCCACTGCTGGCCCGAGGCGCTTCATTGTTTTCAATGGAGCGCCCATCATTCGGATAATCTATATATTTCATACATCTCGGTGGTTCCAGTGAAAAATATGCAGATGATATGACAGTTAAATCTGAAAATAAATGCAAATCAGCTACAGCTATTTAGTGCAAAAAACATTTTGATGAATATCGACTCCATTAGCTGCGATTCCTCCTTTTGTGTTTGTGTTTTCTAATCTAAACTTCTATTTTCGGCTTTAGTTGAATGTTGTTCCTAAGGTAATGAATTTATTCAATCATTTAGTTTCTTCCTTACCCAGTTATAAACATATGACTTCCTCCTTGCATTTTTGTGCTTCAAACTATAATTTTGAACTTTGCTCAGGTGTTGGGTGGAGATCATTGGTCTAGATATTGAAATGCAGAGGTGCGAACAATCAGTCGTGCTTGGCTTTTCAGATATGTACATTTTGAAGCCAAAGTGTACCTATTGTATCATATAGTGTTTCATATGCTGGTCTGCTTCATAATCCCTTCATAATACCTTATCATCTACCACAGCACTGACCTGTCAACACCATCAATAGCTCAGAGGTTCATAATACCCATTTAAAGTGAGGGCCTTTTTCTTTGAGACTAAGGCCCTCATTACAACCCTGGCGGTCTGTGATAAAGTGGTGGTAATACCGCCAACAGGCCGGCGGTAACAAAAATGAATTTATGACCACGGCGGACACTGCTCACACAGACAGCCACTTTAACACACTGACTGCCACGGCGGTAGCAACAAGCACCTCAGCAGTAACCGCCAACAGTCAGGTGGAAGACATTGTACCACCCACTGTATTACCACAGGCCTATCCGCCACCTTTCCCAGGGCAGTATCAACGACATCAAAAGCACGGTGGAAATAGTGCACAGAAGGGAAACGACTCACCCCTGGAGACTCAAGGAAGAACCATGCCGCCATGGAGCCAGAGTTGCAGGTGTTCCCCATGCTCGTCTATCTCCTTCTTCACCATGAACACCAACGCCAGCGAAGATGACCACGGGGAGTACTGCCGCCTAGCACACAAGGGAGGGGGGAGGAAAAAAAGAGTGACACACACACATGCAACACGCAACACTCCCACCCCCAACACCATACACACAAACAGATGCACTAACATTACATATACAATCCTAACCCCTCAGGAATAATGCAAGGACAAAATAAATTGATTAAAGTGAGTGTAATAAGATAAAATGCTCGAAAATTGTGCTTCAAAATCAAAACAGTATATACATATATACAATTGGAGGGACACAGCCCAGTCCACAATGTCTGTGGGCTAAAGGGCCACATCACATAGGCCAAGGCCCCACTTGACTCCTGCAAATACACGGAGAGAACACTGCAGGGGCACCAGGTCGAAAATACACAGGCACCTCAGGGGGACGGGGAACGGGGAGACACCTCAGCTGGTAGATGGAACAAAACCACTGGTCCTGGATGGGTCAAAATGACCATCACACTGCCCTGGGACGTGCAAAGCCACAATCTGTCTAGTGGGTGGTCTGCCCACTGCCTGGTCCTGGGGAGTGCAAAGCCACAGTCTCTCTAGTTGGTGGTCTGCCCACTGCCTGGTCCTGGGGAGTGCAAGGCCACAGTCTCTCTAGTGGGTGGTCTGCCCACTGCCTGGTCCTGCAGAGTGCAAGGCCCACAGTCTCTCAAGTGGGTGGTTTGCCCACTGATTGGTTTTGGAGAGGGCTTTGTGCCCAGTGTGCTTCATCCTGGCAAGGATGCTGTGAGTGGATGGCTTCTTCCACTGGTTCTGGAGGGGGCTTTGGGCCCAGTGTGCTTCACCCTGGCAAGGAGGGGGTGAGTGGATGGCTTCTTCCACTGGTTCTGCGGGGGGCTTTGTGCCCAGTGTACTTCATCCTGGCAAGGAGGGGGTGAGTGGATGGCTTCTTCCACTGGTTCTGGAGGGGGCTTTGTGCCCAGTGTACTTCATCCTGGCAAGGAGGGGGTGAGTGGATGGCTTCTTCCACTGGTTCTGGAGGGGGCTTTGTGCCCAGTGTGCTTCATCCTGGCAAGGAGGGGGTGAGTGGATGGCTTCTTCCACTGGTTCTGGAGGGGGCCTTGTTCCCAGTGTGCCTCATCCTGGCAAGGAGGGGGTGAGTGGATGGCTTCTTCCACTGGTTCTGGAGGGGGCCTTGTGCCCTGTGATGCAGCACATGGGGAGTGCAAGGTCACAGTCTCTCACCTGGATATCACGTGCACAGGATTTGCAGGGGCCAGGACGCACTACAGTCCATGGAGGCAGGACTACACACTGCCCGGCGGCTGTGACGGCTGCTCAGTGGTGGCAGTGCTGGCAGTGGTGGGGGGAGGCTCCTGCCCATCCCCTGCAGCCTTGGATGGCTGCCCACTGGGGCTGCTGGCAGTGCTGGCAGTGGTGGGGGGAGGCTCCTGCTCATCCCCTGCAGCCTCGGATGGCTGCCCATTGGAGCTGCTGCTGCTGGCACTGCTGCAGCAATGATGCTGTGGTGGTGCTGATGGCGGTGATGGTGTCAGGAATGCCCGTGGTGGAGGGAGGCTCCAGCCCTTCCCCTGCAGCCTCGGACGTCTGCCCACTGGGGCTGCTGCTGCTGGCACTGCTGCAGGCAGTGATGCTGGTGGCGGTGCTGGTGTTGGGAATGCCCGTGGTGGGGAAGGCTCCAGCCCTTCCCCTGCAGCCTCGGATGGCTGAACCGCCATGGTTGGTGGTGGGGGCTCAGAATCAGTCCCTACACCAGGCCTCCTGACCTTCCTGCCTGCAGGGGCAGGCACCTTGCCCTTCCCAGCTTGTGGTGCCTCTTTGTCCTTCACCTTGGTAGCTGGTGGTGCCTCCTTGCCCTTCACCTTGGCAGCCGGTAGTGCCTCCTTGCCCTTCACAGCTGGTGGTGCCTCCTTGCCCTTCAGTGGTTACGGGTGGTTCCCTGGAGCCTCTCCCACTTGCAGTAGCTGCCGACACTACTGTGGCCGTGGACTGGGTGGCTGAGGTGCTAGCCTGGGTTCTGACCACCCTGGCCCGATGTGAAGGACGGGGGGTGGAGGAGTAGGGAAGAGGTCAACGGCGGAGAGGAAAAGCTTCTTAGGGACACTGGGGTGGGAAGAGGGTGAAGGTCTGGGAGTGGAGGGAGAGGGCGTGGTTGTAGGAGGTGTCAGTCTGCTGTGTTTGGGTGCAGGTGCATGGCCTGGTTGCTGTTGTGATATGGATGGCTGTTGGGTGTCTGAGTGCTTGCGTTTGTATACTATGGGAGGAGGGGCAAGGACACAGTGGAAGAGGACACAGGGGACGTGTGCATGGATGTGGGGGTGGTGACTGCCAGTGAGGGTTGTATAGTGATAGGCGTGATGGTGATGGAGGTAGTGGATGAGGATATAGTGCATGCAGGTGTGAGTGGAGACACCACTAGGAGGGTGGTGGACGAGGAGGAGGAGGGGGACACAGTGGAGGCAGTGAATGTTGGTGTGTCTGCATCTGGATGGTGTTTGTGTGAGTTCCTGTGGGATGATGTGTGGTGCTTGTATTTGACTGCGCCACTCCTTTGTGTTGTCTTGGGTGCATGGTGGTCTGAATGTGTGCTTTGGATAGGTTGGGGTTCAGGGGAATGAGACTGGGTAGAGGAAGTTGGAGGGGGGAGGCTAGAGACAGGGACAATGGCTGCCATCAGGGAGGAGGCCAGAGCCTGGATTGATCTCTGTTGGGCCGCCATGCCAGAGTGAATGCCCTCTTGACAGACTCCATACTTGTATTTTTTACAAGGGTGTTTATTTATGTGCTAATAAGTGGAGGGGGTATTGCAATGGGCTGGGGTGGTGAAGGAGGAGAGTCCAGGGTAAAGTTCCAGTCTATTTTTTTTTATCACAGGTGAATTGTCCAAGGGGGCATAGGAAGTTGAGCAATGGCAGTTCAAGGTGGACAGGTGACATAGTGGGACACAAGGGTGACATTTAGGAGAGTCTTATTTCCTGGCGAGGGTCTTGGCAATATTCTCTGGCTTCTGCCTGGTTTGCAGAGACTGTTTGCATGGTGGTTATCCTTCTGCAGGTGTAGGGGTGCTGGTGGTCTGTTGTTCCTGCGGCGGGCCTCCTGTCCTCCAGCGTCAGCGGAGGTGGAAGGCTGTTCATCGGTGTGGCTAGTGTCAGGGGCCCGTTGGTGTGCCACTGCCTCCCTCATGTTGTTGGCCATGTCTGCCAGCACCCCTGCAATGGTGACCAGGGTGGTGTGAATGTCCCTCAGGTCCTCCCTGATCCTCATGTACTGTCCCTCCTGCAGCAGCTGGGTCTCCTGCAACTTGGCCAGTATCTGGTCCATCGTCTCCTGGGAATGTTGGTATGCTCCCAGGATGTTGGTGAGTGCCTCGTGGAGAGTTGGTTCCCTGGGTCTGTCCTCCCCCTGTCGCACAGCAGTCCTCCAAGCTTCCCTGTTGTCCTGTGCCTCTGTCCCCTGGACCGTGTACCCACTGCCACTGTCCCCAGATCCCTGATCGTCCTGTGTTTGTGGGGTGTCCTTGTAATGGTGGACACACTGCTGATTGACATGTCCTGGAGACAGTGGTATGGGCCTGCTGGGTGGGTGCTGTGGTCGTGTTTCCTGAGGGGGGAGGTTCTGTGGTGGTATGGGACTGTGCCTGGGTAACCGACTGTCCGGAGGTCCCTGACGGGCCAGGTTGGTCATCCAGATCCAGGCGTCCAGAGCTGCTGTCATCACTGTGGGCCTCTTCTGTGGGGGGACTGAATGTTGCTGGCACCTCCTCACCGGTGACGTTGGATGGGGGACCTGTGGGGATGTAAATGCAGTGTTATTGTTTCTGTGTGTGCCATCTTCTGCATGGGTGTGTTGCCCTCTATGGTTGTTATTGCCCTGGCAGCTTAGGCTTGTGTGAGTGGTGATTTGGTGGGCTAGGTGATTGTCTCAAGTGTGCATGCTTTGGTGATGGGTGTCCATGCAGGTCTGTGATGGGGGTCCATGCATTGGTGTTGCATGCAGGGCTTGTTTGTGGGAGGGTGGGTTGTGATGGTGGAGTATGTGGGAGGTGATGGAGTGATGAGAGTGAGGGTGAGGGAGAGGGTGGGGGTATGTGATGGCATGCAGGTAGGTGGGTGAAAGTAGTAAAGATTTGACTTATCAGAGTCCAGTCCTCCTGCTACTCCTGCCAGGCCCTCAGGATGTAGTATTGCGAAGACTTGCTCCTCCCATGTTGTTAGTTGTGGGGGAGTGGGTGGGGGTCCAGCGCCACTCCTCTGTTCTGCTATCTGGTGTCTTGCTACCATGGAACGCACCTTCCTGATGTCATCCGTTTTTCTGGGGTGCTGTTCCACGACGGTGACCCTGTCCACGATGCTCCGCCATAGCTCCATCTTCCTGGCAATGGATGTCTGCTGCACCTGTGATCCGAATAGCTGTGGCTCTACCCTGATGATTTCCTCAACCATGACCCTTAGATCCTCCTCTGAGAACCTGGGGTGTGTTTGTGGTGCCATGGGTGCACTGTGAGTGGTGTGTGTGAGGGTGTGTGGGGTGATGTGTTGGAGTGTGTACTGTAAGGTACGTGGATGGTGTATGTGTGATGGTATTTTGTGGCTTTGGTTCTGTGGGTGCTGTTGGTCTGTCCCTCTCAGTTGGCAATATTTTTGAGTCGTAAGGGGTTGTGGGTGTGTGTTTTATAGTGGTGTGTGGGTGTGGTGTGGTGTGTGTATGGGTGCCAGGTGTGTGTTATTCAAATTGTCCAATGTGGTGTTGTTTTGAATGTGTGTGTGTATTTTGAGCGCGGCGGTGATTCGTGGGTCATAATGCTGTGGGCATAGTTCTGCTGGTGTAACGGCGTGGATTTTGGTACCGCCAGTTTATCACTGACCTTTGGGCTGGCGGACTTGCTATATGTGGGTCTTACTAAGGGTACCGGTAAACCACCGCAGCTGCGGTATGTTGGCGGCAATCGGCATGGTGGTAAGCGGGAGTTACCGCCAATGTCATAATGAGGGCCTTAGTTTGGAAAATGTGTGTTAAGATGAGGACCTAATCTACTTTTTTAACCTTCTTGGCCGGGTTGATTGGGGCACACATGTTGTCTATCTCCAGTAGTGTTTGGACCAAGAAATGGGATATGCAAGCCTTCTCCTCTGTGTCTGACAGTCTGATCGGTTGTAGAACTACTGCACTATTAATCCTGGAGCCTCAACATTTTCTGTACTTTGCTGAAACTGGGATAGCGATACTATGCTTGAAAGGCCAACAACCAAGGAGGGTTATGATGTAAGACACCACTTTTCACCCTCCCTGTCACTTGTTTGATTGTAGTTCGCCAATCACTGCTTGCATTGAATTCTGTCTTCACGGTTTTGTTTCTTCTATTTTTGTAGGTATATTGCCTGCTCCATCACCAGATTAGTGTAATATTCTTTTTCTAGGTTTTAGTCGTTCTATGTATTGATTTGCTTAACGTTATATTTATTTTTTCTAAGTTTAGTAGCCGTTTTTTATTCTCTCGCCCTGAGGGGGGCTATGTCTTGTCATTATTATTTTACACATGTCTTTGGTCCTTCCATTTCATTTCAAACCACCAGGTATCCAAAAGAGATGGAAGATTTTTCGTTTGCGGTGGTATTTTTTTCTGATATTTTTAATTTCTAGTTTACTGTAATCTGACGATTTTAATACTTTGGTCTGCCTTGATGTTAAAGGGTGGCTGCCATGGTTAAATTAATTTTCTTTCCATGGTATTTCAGCTTTAGTACATTTTTAAATGGTATATCTTACTTGTAATTTATTTTTGTTGAATGTTTGAGTATTAGCTTTTGTTCCACTGGAAGTTTAAATATACATTGTTTTCTTGTTGTTATTATCAATGCCTAATTTCTGTATTACTTACATCTATGGCCCTTCAATGCTTTTACCCATCCTTCGTTTGACTAAAGGTCAAGAACGTGCATCGTTGATACACATTAGGAGATTACCTTACATGGATGACTATTTCTAAGAAGAACAATTGCTGTGCACTTTCCCCAGAAAGTGGTAACAATAGTAATTGTATGCTTCAGGCTGATTATTCAGAGGTCACCAGTGACCTCCTGCTGATTGGTCCTCTTAAAAGCTTCACCTTTTTAAATGTGAGTCATTTGTTTAACACATCAGGGTCTTTTTATTATCAAGATGGTAATATATGCATTGAACATGAGTGGTCTAATAAAAAGAATTGTCTACTCAATTCATGTAAAAGAGCAAGATTCAGACAATGTATTTATATCATAATGCCCATGGCAGCCATGCTTGTTTCAAATGTACGTGTCACACAGTCTTTTTCTACAGAAGACCAATACTCGGGGAAACCTCTTTCCCCCACTGGCTTTGGTGATCATCCTTCCCCCTCCTTCCCTCCTTTACGCAGTCTGATTTACTCTTGCCCTTGTGGGAAGTATATTTTAGACCTGTTCCAGAATCAGGAGGGATTGGAAAAAACTTTTTACTTTTCTACAGAAGTGTAAGCTTGATTGTTTACAAATTTCAGTGCATTCCAGCCCTGTTAACACCCATTCCCCAACCCAGTCATAGGTATGCCAATACCAAATTTTCAGATGAGTAAATCTAAAGTGGATATTAACTTATCACAATTTGCACTCATACAAAAAGCTATTTACCACGAAGGTCTGATTTACACATGCAATAGCTTTCCATGTGAGGCTCACAATCTTGAAAGGTGTCTATGATATGATCATACTTTTATGTAGGGCTTGTTTGTGGGAGGGTGGGTTGTGATGGTGGTGTATGTGGGAGGTGGTGGAGTGATGAGAGTGAGGGTGAGGGTGAGGGAGAGGGTGGGGGTATGTGATGGCATGCAGGTAGGTGGGTGAAAGTAGTAAAGATTTGACTTATTAGAGTCCAGTCCTCCTGCTACTCCTGCCAGGCCCTCAGGATGTAGTATTGCGAACCCGTTGCTGAAACCTTTTAAACCTATCATGAATGAAATTGCTGAAACATTTCATTGATTTATTTTGTAGATTTTGTGTGTGCACACACCATAACATCTCCCAGCATGAATGTTAAATTGTCACGATCAAAGCTCTTATATTGTGAGTCTATACGAACATACCAATGCATCTCTATCAAACTCATCTATATATTTCTCCCTCTGATCCAGGCAAAAGAACCACAACATTTGTGAATCCAATAAAATTATGAACACAGTTAAGCTATCAGATTTATTATTGTGATCCACTTTTCTGAAATGATTTATGTATTCTTTAATTCCACATAAGTACAGAGTATGGTATTGGAAGAAATGACAGAACCCTTCATTTTGTTAAAAAGAAGACTGTTTTACATAAGTCAGAGTAAAAAAAAAAATGCTTTAAAGCTTTGCTGGGTGTAATAGAACCCTTTATTTGCAATTCATTGCTTACCTCTTATTCAAATGGAAATGTCAGTCAATTCTCAGTTCCATCAGCGAAGTATATTAGCAGAACACCCTTCAATGCACAAAAAGAATAGTTACGCACTCACAGTCCAATGTCGCGAATAATGTTCTTTCTGAGAACGTTGTGCTAAATGAACAATGTGAAATTCAATCAGATTGCACATGCAGAATTGGTTGATTGAGAACTGGTGAGAATTCAATGCAGATAGATGAAAAAAACTTCGCAAATGAATATGAACCAGTGGATGTGACCTGGAATTCTCCGGTTGAGATAATTGCAAGAAGAATCACTCTGTTGTTCTATTTGCTGTTGAAGATAATGGCTGAGCTACATAGTCCCATTTGTCTAAACCTTTTTAACATGTGGGACAGCCAATGTGAACTTGCATCTTTCTGTGAAAGCTATGTTAAAAAATACTACTTGAAAAAATTACAGTAGAGCTGGCAATATAGTGAAAGAAAGAAGTGGGGGACAATTGAGACACAAATCACTCAGTGACACAACAAATATAACTGTCCTGAAGAAGAATGTTAAATGTGAAACACACATTCACTGCATTGTGAAGCTATATCATTTTTCAAAGTGAACCTATGAATCATTTGCAATCATCATTTTGTAAATAAGGGAGCTTGATTTGCAATACATGATAACCAAAGCCGTAAATGTATTTTTGTCATGAGAAGGCAAATGTGTATGAAAGTGGATTTAATTATGGGAAAGGATTATTTGATCTTGTTGAAATGCAGTTTTTTCTAAGAAGCTGGAAAGAGTTTCCTGCTAGCAAAATATTGCTTGTGTGCTATGATCAGCTTTCACAGGTGACTCCACAACTATGACTATGATCTTAAAGATATAAAAACAATAGGGTGTTGGGCTTAACCCACCTTGTTAAGATATCTATGATAATCTTGTAACACTACCACAGATTTGTTGGAAGATTGCAAGACTTGAACTTTCTATTGAGACTATTGGCATAGCTCAAAACCAAAAGACAGCAGTCTGCATACCTAGCCAACAGCACCAAGAAACTCTTGATAAGGAGAGATTCTTGTGATCTCGTCTGCTCACTCACACAGCTTTTGTAAAAATGGTGCACACCCTCAGACAGATCTGGTAGATGGTCACATGACCTGGCTATTCTCTCCAGAGTAGTCCTCCGGTGGGATAATTCAAAACTAGTAGATAGCTCTCACCGTTCCCTACTGGCCATGGAAAAGATGAACACTTCAACATACAAAAAACGCACAACAACTTGAGGATTAAAACCTTTGTGAATTAAGTAAGGGTTTATGAATCCCAGATTCGAACAGTCTGAACATTCATTTGAGAAATAAATCCTTTATTTAATAAGAAACTAGCTGAGCATTTCAGAGTCATTAGAACTATGCAATAAGAACTGTAGTAGGAACTGTTCAGCTGTTTCCTACAACAGCCCAGGCTAATATTGGAGGCATGCAGAATTTCCACAAAGTCAATGAGCTCATGGTCAAGGAATCTTTTAGTAGAGATTAGGGTGTTCTTTTGTGTGATATCGCTTACTTCTAAAACCCATCTTTTGGTGCATGGCAAACCATGCACTGGAACTTTTATTCACATTAATCTATGTCCTACATTGTCCTAAAACCTGACCTAAGCTATGGAATATTCTGTATTCCAATGGTCACTAGTGCCTTACATTTGGAGCACTGCTAACAGTTAAGTTTGTTGATAATACAATTGCTATGTTCTTAAACACAGAACGATCTACAGGACCTATTATTTTCTGGTTGATGTTGCAGAACACCTGGAAAGTTGCACAGTCCTGCCTAAATGAGTCAAAGGCAAGTGAGAGCTTAGTCATGTGTGAAAGTGAAATAGTGGACAAATATCATGGTGGTCAGTAGTAGCAGTGCCCCACCCCCTGAGATGGAGCACTGCTGGAAGGGATCAAATGTGCCAGTAAACAGTGATGACCAAACCAGCAGTTCAGGCTAGACTGTTCCTATTGAAGCAGCGCCAAGACTTATATGGATAAGGCTGGTTCCAGTGTGAAGTAGCATTGTGGATTAGGATACAATAGACTCAGATGCAGGCCTAAGAAATTACCAGTGGCTGTGATTAATTCAAAAATTTCATCCAGCACCTTTTTTTTCCTCTGAGCGGAGTCCAGCAGGTGCATTCAGACCTTAGATTCCTTGCTCACTGCACCACAGGATCCACGCTGATATGGCATTGCTTGTGTTATTGTTCAGAAGAAACCCGTCCTAGCTGTATGAGCTAGACTGTTCCTATTAGATCACAACCAAAACCGATATGAGTTTGACTGGTTCCTGTCTGAGATGGCACAGCGGGCAAAAAATGATGGAGCAATTAGCAGTGGCTGAATTTAATTCATGCATTCATGTTGGGTTTGAAGAAGGAGGAAAAACAAATAGGCCCTAATTACGAGTTTGGTGGGTGGAAAAGGCTGCCCGCTAAACTCCCTTGGTCAGGAGACCGCCAGTGTGGTCTCCTTCCCGCTGGCCCTATTATGAGTTTCCCGCTGGGCCAGTGGGCGGAAACGTGGTTTCCGCCCACTGGCCCAGCAGGAAACGCACAACAACATTGATCCTGGCTCATAATAGAGCCAGTGGCAATGCTGTTATGCGTTGGGTGCAGCAGCACCTGTCACACAAATTACTGTATGCAAAGCAGTCAGTGATGTGCGCGAAGGGGCTGGCCAGGAAGGCCCCTGCACTGCCCATGCCAGGCACATGGGCAGTGCGGAGGCCTCCCCTGGGGCCCTGTCTCCACCAGTCTTTACACGGCGGTGGAACCGCCATGTAAATGCCAGCGGAGAAAGGGGTTGTAATCGCCAGGGCAGCTGTGCTTGCACCGCTGCCCTGGTGGATTGGGACTGCCAGGCTGTTCGATGGCCAAAAGTGGTGGTGCCGGCGGTCCAACCATGGCTGTAATGCCACGGTTGTAATGTTGCAGTCAGCCTGGCGCCTTGGCGGCAGTCCGACCGCGACCGTGATCCCGGCGGTCTAGAGACCATCAGGGTCATAATGAGTACCATAATGATGATTGCATTACCAGTGGAGGGTACTGCTGTTTTGACATCCTGCAGAAAGCACCATTGTGATCTCTGCAAACTGGTGAAGACAGCATTTTTATTGTTCTGTGCCATACCAGTTTTATTCTTTTGTCTTCAAGTTCAAGTATTTTCTTGGTGATCCAATTCCTCTAAATGGAGACATCCAGCTCTGAAAAAGACAGAAAGTCTACAGCCCATGTTTGTACCACAAATCCAGTATAGTGGCAAAGATGTACTCTTTGGAGAACATGTTCTCTCGTTGATGTTTGTATCCAGATGGTCAAGTATGCTCTTGACCAAACCTGCTGCCCCTTTGCTACCATTGGTAAATATGTCTTCACCCTTACGAAGTGAAGAGAAGTGCAACAATAGTATGGCTTAGTTCCTAGTACAATTGTCGTTGCTGACTTTCCATGTCAACATCTCAAATGGCGTAAGCATTTTGATCAGGCACTTTTTAAACTCCTGTTTGTCAACATCTATTGACATGGCTTTGATGGTAGTATCTCATCCCTTTCATAACATATAAACATTTATAGACTTGTACTACTCAGACAGGTGTTGCAGGATGTACAAAGTTGAGGTCCATTGGGTTAAGTCTTCTGCATGAGTGCTTCCAAAGGGACTTTATTTAGCTTCCCAAATAATTCTCAAGCACTTCCTAGATTTAAAGGCATGGCTAGAATGTATACAAATTTTCTGACAGGTGACCATTAAGTTGTGAGCTTATTCTCTCTTTTTGAGAAAGTCCTAAAACATCAAGTTGATTCATTGGGCTAAACAGAGCACTTCAGTTGACTTGCCTTTGATAAGGCCACTACCACTGTCAGTGGCAACAAATCCTTTCTTGAGAACCCTGGGTTGAAGCGATTCATTGATGTTTGTATTGAAATCTTCCATGATGTTGGCAGCTGTGTATGCTTTGTTCATGGAAGATATTGCAATGATTGATGCCCTACGATGCCTTGAAAGACATGAACTGGTGGCACCATTGGATGGCCTTTGTTTGTGCAGTAAGTGGCTGAAATTCTAGGGAGGACGAAGCCACCATTTCTTCTTCTTTTTGATCTATTTTTTGCATGTTCTGTAGTCTTGGAGTCTAGATTATGAGCTTAAGAAACACATGTAAGGGCAATGGCCATTTTTGAATGGTGGTGAAGGCATGAGGATATATTTCCTCATTTTCCCTGTATTTTGTCCAGATTTGTTATAATACTTTTGTGTGTTAATATGTGGTGCCTAGTTCAATGAAGGTCATATCTATTTTTTCAGTTATTGTAATGCGTTTTTCCCATTCTCACTGCTGCTACTACTAGAGCTTTTGAGAGAGAGACTGATTAATGAGTTTATAGTGTGCCTTTTTTATGATCATCAATTGTTGGTGTCTGGGTAAGCTATCAAGTATAATTTTCAAAGTGTAAATTAATTTGATTGGGATTATGTGATCATGCATGTTTCTTATGTAAGTTTATTTCTGTTGTTTGCACAATCTTTCATCCACTTTCACTAATTAGACACACAAAAAATGTGTTGCCTTTCTATTGTCATCTTGCTGTCATTGTGCTGAGGGTTTGAATAGCTATGAATGTGAGTGCATGTGTCGTCCCATGGAAGCTGATGCTTCTCAGTCTCTGTAAGCTCTGAAGGATTCCAGGTTTCTACTTGGGTAGCCCCTTTAAAGGCATCCTTATTATAACCTTTTGTGACCCTCAGAGAATGGATTAGTGGGTCACTTATTGCTGTGGACTCTTATGTCACAAATAGTTTCAAGACCTCAATTTCAAGACCACTTCCTTGCATGTGTGTAGAAAAATTAGTCTTTTATTTTAGATCACAATAAAAATAGCAACACAAGTAAGACTAAGGGGGTGCTTAATAAAGGGCCCTCGTGACTACAAATAGAAAAGTATGCAAAGCACAGGCAGAGTAAACACAGCTCCAAACAGATGTTTACCAATCTTCATATGCTAGAGTACCCAGATACAAATGTGTTGGAGGAGTGATTCTATAAGTAGCAATGCCAGGGTGTAGTGGGCCTTAATGCAGACAAGGAAAATTCCCCTCCCTAGTTAGGTAGTGCCAGGCAGTCATAATTGGGATGCAGGAATACCCTTAAGTGTTTTTGTCCTCACTGGCATTGTACCTGCTGCGTTATTGGTATCTACACCTCGGGGTGTAATGAGTGCTAAAATCCTTTCTTATAAATAGATAACATGATTTAAAAATAAGTGATATAGCACTCTATGTGAGATCCAAGGACCCATATGTGGAAGTAGCTACCACTGCTGCAGAGAAGCATTTTCTATTAGATTACATTTCTTAGCACAGCCTAAACACACTACAACTCTCAATTTGTAGATCTGTTTCCTTCACCTCTGATTAAAAAACTGCTCTGAAGAGTTGTTATCAATAATGAGCAGCTTCAAAAAGCATTACTTAAGAAGGGGTCTAGACCAGATGCTCCCAAGTAAGCTGGTTTGGGTTGTGTTGTTGCTAAAGAGGTCCTCCCTGTACTCTAGTAACTATGGCAACTATGGGCCTGGAGAATGATGCCACCATTCTGTTACAGGAATTCATAGTGCTTCATGCTGTGCTAGACGACTTGCAGTTAGACTTTAGACCTTGTACGGGGTCTAAGATGTCTTTCATTGTCTTATAGTCTTCAATATTTAATATTTAAGTAAGTGGTTCATCAGCCATTACAAACATGCAATGTCAATCTTTCTCAGGCCACCCATTCGTCTCTATCATATGAGTCCACTGAAAACAAGCAAGCAACATTTTATTGTTTAACTGAGAATAAAGACTGGCAAGAAACCTAACCAGGAGTTTGAACAAGCACAGACTCAACTCCCCTATGTGATATAAATGATGGGTCAATGGAGATAAAAGAAGATGAATGTTTTTGAGTCTCAACTCATTGTGCATTCAACCTGCCATATTTGTTATCTTGTTGCTAATTGCACGACGTTTTCCAGAAATAGAAGAAGGAACCCATGTGTTGTGTCTGGGTCAATAAGTCTCTAGGTCCACAGTAAATAAACAGAATATTAGTGAGGTTCAGTTGTTGGTAGCTCATCCACTTTTCAACCACTTCCAGATAGGAAGTCAAACCAAAGCACTTGCTCTGGAGACTGCCAACCCGAGTAAAGGTTGGGTATCCTCTGCATACCCGTGAGACCTGCCCCAGTGAGTCAATTATATGGGATCAAAAATGGAGCCAAAATAATTGAATGCTACTAGTGCAATTGAGAGACCAGAGAACCCCTGAAGAACACTATAAGTGAGTTCAACACTGCTGACTGCACTTTTCTTGTCAAGAAAGTGGGTGACCTTAGTAAGGTCGTAGAGGTTACACCTCCCACCTCTTGCAGTTAGGCCAGTAAGGTTGCATGTTCTGCCATTTCATAGACTTTAGACAGGTCCTGTGGCAGCCATCCCCCCCAACCACAATAGTCAAAATATCACTCCCACACAGATCAGAGAGCTGTCTATCCCATTGGTTGCCAATGGAGAAGGTTAGAGTTGAAATTATGTTATCAATTTGAAATCCATCATTTTTTCCAGCAACTGAATAAGCAGTAGCAGGAAGATAATAAGGTGACAACAGGATACTCCAGCTACATTAAATCTTGTTTCTTCAGAACTTTCTTGAATGATTCCTTCTTTGGGAAGTTGGAAAACTTTCACTCTCTCTGGGAGAGATTTGTCAAATCCTAGCTAGTTGGGTGTATGTGTTGGGAAATGCTCTGACCTGACTCTTATGGAAGGTTCAACGGGTTTAGCGTCCTTTTAAAGTGGGGGAAAGATTTCTCAGTAGGAAACATACAATGCAGTGGGAGGGCAATAGTCCTGCAAATTCTGACAGTAGTAGAAAATATGTTTACGTTTGGGATACGTTCAGCACTCATTTCAGTAACATAAATTTTATGTGGATTACTGACATAAAATAATTCCTGGCAATTCTCAATGGACACTGGTGGCCTATCTATGTGCTATTATAAGGTGGCTGACCTGTTCCTGAACTAAAACAACTAGTGTCAATTGTATTTTGGATAGCCCTTGACCTCCTATTGTTTTGTTTTCCTATGCAGTGGCTTTATGCTATATGGCAAGCTCTTTGTTAAAAGCAGCTTTTTAGTTGCCCCCAATTGTTTTCTGAATTTTTATTCCAGCCATTCAGTGGACCTTTTTAAGGATTGTAAATCCTGCATGAGCCATCTTCTCACATCGTGCTGGCAGAAGGATATCAAAAGCTCCAAGAAATGGTTACAGCTAGGTGAGGTAACCCTTATACTACCCGGCTGACATGGAAAATATCACAGGTCCTGAGTGTCCTAAATGAGGTGTGATCCATTTTTGATTGCACCCAAAAAACATAATTCCTCACCTTTTCCAAACCTTTGTCTCTTTCAATCCCTATTCTAATTCTTACTTCAAAAACTCTGCATTAGTTTATCTTCCTTCAAAGCTTTTTAACTCGCCGTTCATCAATCCTTTGTCTCTCTCACTCTGATTCTCTTTTGCCCTCTCTCTTCTGCGTCCCCTAACTTGCTTCTTGTCCTTGTATGGTAACTTGGGGCCAGATGTATGAAAGCATTTTGCATTCGCAAACGGTGCGAATGCCCGTTTGCGAATGCAAAATGCCATTTCAGAATGTATGAAATACATTCTGAATGCAATTGCGACTCTCTAAATTAGAAATCGCAAATAAGGATTCCTTATTTGCGATTTCTTAGCACATGTATGAAGCCATTCCTAAATGCGATTTTGGCATTTAGGAATCGCTAATTACCACCAAGTTGAACTTGGTGGAAACCATGTGCAAAATTTAAAAATGCATTTAAAATGCATTTTTAAATTATACATGTAAAACACACATGCCCTGGTATGTACCATTAAGCTAAAAGACAACATATGATTCAGAAATGAGAATAATTCACCTCTAAAACATTGGTCATCATTTTTACTCAGCTGCACTGCATTTTAGGTAGGAACAGTATTCTGAACAGAGCCTGCCTATAATTTACTGCAAATCAATTTCAGGTGCTTTTCACTATCAATTGATTTGTAAGCAGCATAATTATCCCTTGGCGTGAAATCCTTGATTCGCTTCTCTCCTGATTGGGAAGCACTGCGCTCTTCTGTGGTTATCAAGGATAGCTGCCCGGTCTTCCAAACCTCGCGGTTCGCAGGCTCTTAGGAATAAAAGCGATTGATGCTGAATCTGTTGGAAGCCCGTCTCTTCCTTGCATGGGCTGCTGGCTGTCACTGTGGAGATGTCGCTGCTCCTGGCATCTGTGGCATTAAACGCAAAACTCCCATTAAAGTGACCCACAACTGCCTGGCACAAAACATGCTTTGTATTCAGTGGGCATTGATGGAAGTGTCAGCCTTGGGGGGGTTTATTTCTCCTCCTTCAAATTACACCACTTAAAATCAGTGCCTGCTCTGATGTCCCAACTTTATGAGCAATTCCGAGGCCATTTGGTCTGATTTGAATTTTATCGGGACAGCTGTGCGCTGTTGTGTGACAACAGTGACTGAGCTTGCCTACTTCCTTGATGTGTTGTGCTGTTTAATGTGCATATACTGTTCAGCCAGCTGCAACAGGATGTTTACCTGTCCCTCTCCGGTGACATTTTGGTCATCCTTCAGCGCCTCATGAATAATTACGCCGCAGATGATAATTGTGTTTTATCCAGCGCGTGCCTTGTGTTTTGAGATTTATGCCTAAACTGCAGTACATCTCCATGCCCGCCTCTGCGCCGGGCATGCATTTTCAGAGGGACAAAAAACACACGCCGCAGTGTTCCCATTGCAAAGCCATTTTGTGTGCCACTGTGTTTCTGATCGTCTACAACTCCCATTTTAGCAGAGTTCCCTCGTCTGTGCGCGCGGCGCATGAATTTCCACAGCTGCCTGTGCTTGCAATGGCGGCCCCACATTTTACTGCCCTTTTTTTCTGGAAGGTGAGAGAGGGACTGGATGATTTATTTTGACTTTTAAAAGAAAGAAGAGGGCTCTAAAATGCTTCTGTATCCCCTTTCCCCCTCCCAGTGCACTTCATCACCCACCCTAGTGGAATTCCTCTCCGTGTGGGTTTATTCTGTCTTTGCAACTGCGAGTATTGGAGCAGAATCACTTCCTTGTCCATGTGTTATGTAAACTATAGGGACATGACAAGTGTTAGAGCAAATCACATTCCAGTGCCACATTCCTGTATGTGGGCCCGGAAAGTCCCCTGTCTGCATCTCCCTATGAAAACACACTTCAAAGCGGTCTGTAGGCCATGCCCTGCAACTGTCTTACAATACTTCCCCCTGGCTCAACAAAGCTAATTTAAAGGATAACGGGGGATCTCCGGAAAGCCAGGCCCATTCACATGTTTCAAGGCACACATACCGATAGTATTAATTCTCACTCTTATGTGCCCAACTTGTTCACTATCACTCATCTGCCAATTGCCAGTTTGTCATAGAAGTGCCCTACGCTGGAGAGTGAGACTATATGTACAATGCAAGGTATGTGCAAGAAATGCTTTTCCTTATGTCCCTCTCATATTCAGGTATCAGACTGGTACACATGATTCTCTGATGAGAAAAACAAAGGAGGAATCATCCACCTGGAAGCATTGCACGTCATTGGGCTTGGTAGCTCTTGCAGTGGCACAGGTTCCCCTTATGCTAAGAATTACCCCCAATATGCCAGGGCCACATTTTGCTGTGGCCTCCCCATTTGCCAAAAATTGCCTCCAATATGCCAACACAAGCATTCTGAAACAGAAAAATGTGGGGGAAAATAACTTAAATCAGGCATCAGCAGCCAGGAATAGATGTATGTGTGGTGTGCCCCGAGCAGGAATACTCATTAAAATCAAATTTCGAAACCCATATATATAGTAACAGGTCTCAATTAGTGCAAATGGTTGCAGGAAGTGGTTACCAGCAGTCATGTTTATTTATCCTTCCTTAACACAGACCAACCATCCATAAAATCTGTTCCATACTTACCAGGGCACTCTACAGGCTGCAACAGTGGCAATGACAGTGTCGTTTTCTGGCACTTATAATGCTGAGCACACACTTAACAATCCGTTCAGATCCTTTTGTATGAATTTTGATTTTGAGTTTAATCATTCGTTGTACGTAAAGGATTTGCTGAACAAAAAATAGAAAAAAAACAACCTTCAAATATATGTTTCACTTAAAGGATCAAAAAAATTAACATTTAGTAATAATAAACCTGTATAAAGTTTACTGAGAAGAGATATTTTATATCAACACTCATTGATCACAATACACAAATTATTCTTATACATGGTTGACATAAGTATCAGCCCCCTCCCAATATTAAAAAACATAATTCATGCAATACATTCACACACCATACCACACATCCTACATCATCATATCGTACCATGCCACATACCCACAACATACTCTCTCACCTAAAATAAATGTACAGATGAAATCACCTAGACCATTGTCATACAAAAACCAAAATTGACTTCTATTGTACAGCTTCACAGATACCCTCCAAACATAGAAGAGATATTGAAATTACATTGTATGTTGTTGTCAATAATTTACACATATATAATCTGATCGTTCAAATATAGTAAATAGAACAAGTTCACAATTTCAATGATAGGAATGCAACAGAGATGTTACGACAACAAAGGTGACCATAAACCTCCCTTAAATTAAGAGATAGTAAGAATTTTACAAGGGTCTGAGCTGACAGCTACTGATAGGGTTGTCTAGCAACTGTTGCGGTGTCGATACACGTTTCGCTGCCACGTGGCTCACAAGCCATGCACCTTTCCCAGGACACAATCAACAGTGGGGGGCGATGCAAAAGACCAAAAGTCAGGAAGAGGGACAAAATCCCTTCAATAATGGTCTACCAAGATAAAAAAAGATAATATAAGAACAGGTAAATACATACAGGAGTGCTAAGTACCCCTGGTGGTCCCTCATGCTCCCTTTAAAATCAAATACACAAAAAGTGAATGAAAAACAAAGAAACGGAGTGCTCCCTAAAGACATGAAAAAAACGATAAGAAATAAAAAAAACAGCATATAGTCCTTATTAAAAAGACCTCCCAGAAAATGTGCTGCTTCATACGCTATGCAGCAGTGAACACACCTCATGAAGAAAAAGAAAAAGGTAAGAAAAAGAGACAATGACTGAATAGATACCACTGTGAGCATGCAAACTCATAAGCATTGCCTATACCATGTAACCAAATAAGACAGAATAGAGCAACTCAACACTCAATTCCTGAACTTAAAAAACATTTTCATGTTCATATCGGTACCCCAAGATGTCTTGGTTGGTGTACCAAATGTTGGGTTCCTCTCTTTAGGTTAGAGATTAGGTTCATCATGCTAGGTTATTAGAGACTATTTCACATCTCATGTTATTGCAAGATGGTGGGGGTCTTTATATTCACAACTCTCGTTTTTACAATTCTGTTTCTTGCATTGTTCATTATCCTAATCATTGCAGCCCATGCATTTTACAGTAGATTGAAGTCTTGTTAATAAAACCTATTGAAAACTACTGCATCTCCTTCGTTGCCTGTATGTGACTGACACCTGTTGCTCATGTGAGAAAAGGGTAATAACAGACCAACGTGGCCTATGTTTGCCACATATACACCACACCCCGGTGTACAAGACATGCAGGCAGCTGTTATGCACAATCTTTACAATGAGCTTGTAACACTATATAGATGGCTTGCTCAGTTCATAATGTGAACTTTGAACACAATGTCAGCGCGTTCAGCGCCACCAGCACCCGCTATATATCAATTGGCCACTACTGGCATTAACCAACAAACAGTGCATTCCATCATGGGCAAAGTGCCCACGGAACTAGAGAAAATCCCATTCTGGATAGCCCAGAAAACGAATCAGATGGAAGCTGTGTTTCCTCATGCAGGACCACAGGAAAAACATGGAATTCTCAGAATGTGCTTGCCCTTCGGAATGGTTCCCTCAGTGGTTGCCACATGGGATACAGTCTTTGCTGTGATTTACACTACCACATGTGGTACCCCGACACTTGCCATTTTACAGGAAGTGTTCAAACAAATTCAGAACGAAAACGGGGCTGCTCTAGCCTTTGATTTGGGATTAAACTGATGTGTAACTTCGACACAGTCTCCTCAATAATACTTAGTAACATTAAAGGGGAAGTGGTAGCATTGGCTATACGGCAGCGGCTCTGAGAGATTCCACACTTGGAACAGGAGAAACAGCTGCCAAAAATAATTTCCAATGCCAATCAAGCCCTGGAGGGTTCTTAAAAGTGCTGGGATAAACAAAAGCAAATTAAAGACATGTAAGTCAGAGAGCAGACTCTCCACACCCGGAGAACTCTGAAAGGAGATATAATCTTCGAAATAGAGAAAATATTAATGCTCCTGACAGATATACTGATCCACGTCCCTCTTGTTCCTTTCAGGACGCACCAGAGGTAGCGAGAGAGTGGGCCTGTCAGAGCAACATCCTGACTACGTGAAACAGAAGAAAGACTCACCACAGTAGTCAGATGAAAAAGAAGACAAGTTCCCACAACAAAAGCCACAGTTTAAAAAGAAAAAGGTGGCAGCACTTTTAATTAAAAATGCCAGTAAACTTGAGTACTTTGCTGAAGAACAAGACGTGGGCTGTGTTGTGACCCTGCTGGACAGCGCGGCACAAGTCATGATATGTCGCCAAAGTCTGAAAGATCTTCTGGATGTGACAGCAACTAGCGACTTTATTGCAGTCAAGACTGCAGACGGGCGTGATCTCCCACCCAACAGGGTTTACGACTTAAACATCCAAATTGTGGGAGACATAGAGCACACCATTAGTGTAATATTCTGGGATGAACTTATTTGTGATATACTATTGGCCTAAAGAGACTGGCCACTTGAGCACGTCCATAAACTCCTACATGTATAAGATGTCATTTTGCCTTATTTCTCTAATCTTGTTCCAAAAGCGGTAACACAAGCCTATGCTGTCAACTGGGCTTCAGCGCAGGCACCTGCGCTATACCGTTACTATGTAGGTTGGGATAAGAAGTCTCCTAACCATGTATTACCGATTAGGTCTACGCCCCAGCCTCAGCCCCAGTATCCCATTAAGCACGAAGCCAAAGCTCCAGTAAGGGCGATCCATACTCAGCTCGAGCACCAGGGAGTAATTGAGCCCTCTGTCTCTGCAATGAATAACCTGTTATTCCCCCGTTGCAAAACCTGGTCATTAAGGTCGAAAAGTCTTAGATTACAGACACTTAAACAGTCATACATGCACATAAGCAATACAGAATTCACACAGCACAGCACTAATTAACAACATAGGCCCTCATTATGACCCTGGCAGTCTGGTGGTACTTTCCACCATAATATGACATTGGCAGTTTGGCTGAAGCCAAAGCGCCAATGTACCACACCCACCGTGTGGCAGTAACAGCCGCCGGGCTGGAGATATCAATCTCCAGCCCGGCGGCCGTCACTGTACTGCCTGTGGGATAATGACCCTGCCTACTGCCATGGTTTCCGTGGCTTCCTTACCGCCAAGAAAACCATGGCGGTAGGTGCTATCAGTGAGAGGGAATCCCTTCCCTGTCACTGGTGGAGTTCTTCCCCAACCCCACCCCCTCTCCAGATTACCCCCACCCCCTTCCTCTCCAAAGCCCCCTACATTCAACCCCCTTCACACACACATGCATACACACACCCATTCCCACATGCATCCACCCATGCATACATCCATTCACACACACACATCTGCACACATTTTCATACATACACGCAGACACGCATTCACAGAACACAACATACATGCACTCACACCTCCATACATGCACACACATTCAACACAAAACACCCCAACATACACACACGCACAAACATTCACCCCCACCCCCACACACATACACACAACACTCCCCTCCCCTGTTGGAGCACAAACTTACCTGTGTTCAGGGGGTCCTCTGGCAGGAGACGGAACGGGTGCGCTGCTGCCAGCAGAACACTGCCAGGCCGTTTTATGGGTCATATTATGGCTGGTGGCAGTCTACTGGCATGGCGCTGCTGGTGGCAGCAGTGCCACCTTACCGCCATCCGCCGGCATGGCCACAGCTGGATTTCCGCCATTCTTCTGGTGGAAATCCAGCTGTGGTCATAATACAGCAGACGTCTGGTAGCTGCGGCGATGGTCTTTTGGCAGCCGTCACCGCGGCAGTAGGCGTTTTTTACCACCAATATCATAATGAGGATCATAGTGTGTTACAGCCTTGGATATCTCCAATGTTTTTTCTGCCAAAATATAGCCCACGAAAGTCGGGACCTGAGTGCATTCTCATTTGGCTCACAAAAATGCTTCTCTCATTTGCCTCAGGGCTACAAGAACAGCCCAGATCAGTTCTCAGCCTGTGTAACATCAATATTACATGATATTGATCCTGAGGCATTGTCTTATGTGGATGACATCTATTTCACAGATGACAACCTCAACATTCATCTTGCCAGGGTCAATTGGATCATTCTGGGATTCGCAGTCCTTGGTTACAAATTTAATTTTAGGAAAACTAAAACAGCCTTTCTCAGTGTATTGTTCCTGGGATATGAGCTATCAAATTAGGGCAAGAGCCTGGCCCCGCACTTTTTGAAAAAATGTCCCAACTCCAGCCACCAAATACTATCAAGAAACTACAGTCTTTACTTGGTTTCTTTAACTTTGGCAGAACATACATTCCTGATTAGGCACAACGTATCAAGCCACTTTATGACTTAATATGCCCAGATTTTTCCAGCAGACACTGGACAGTAGAACACACGCGCATTTTTAGAGGATTGCAACAGGACATGCAAGAAACAAAACACTTACACACCCATGACAACAAAACAGATTTGGTCATCAGAATAATTGCTGGTGCCATTGGGTACACTTATGTTACCTTTAACAAAGGAAACACTGTGCCCATAGCATATAAATCACATTTATATTTTGATGCAGAACAACGCTTTGCATCCACAGAAAAAAATTCTAACTGCAGTACAGGTGGCTGTCATCAAGGAGAGGCCACTTGCCCAAGGGAAATGCATTATTGTTGTTACTGTGGTGCCACCCTTAGAGGCCGTCACCAAAGCAAGCATTCCTAACTCTAAAGCATTACAGCCATGTTGGATTCAGAGGGCAACCTTCCTGACTGCCACCTATGTTGATTACATATTTGATTCAAAACTTCAAACACAAGAATTTCTCCAATACGAACTGGAGTACCCCCCGTACCTCTTGACATCTTGTGGCTTGATAGATACCATACTGTCATTTATACTGATGATTCAGCTCAACCAGCAGTTGGGACAAAACATCAATAGTTAGCCACTTGTGTAGCTGTGAGCTGAGTGATGAAGGATGGTATATTCCACCCTCACAATACCTACACGCAGATCCTGGGGGACTGCACA
Organism: Pleurodeles waltl; assembly: GCF_031143425.1. Taxonomy (NCBI): domain Eukaryota; kingdom Metazoa; phylum Chordata; class Amphibia; order Caudata; family Salamandridae; genus Pleurodeles; species Pleurodeles waltl. Next base: position 907,562,092 of record NC_090443.1, read on the forward strand.
GGTCAGCTGGCTGAATTTAAAGCCCTTATCTTTGCACTAGAACATACAGATCCAGTACAACTCACATTGATTGCGAGTGATTCTTACTACTGTGTCCAGTCCTACAATGATTATCTTAATTATTGGCGAGTGAATGGGTTCAGAGACTTAAAGAGGAACACCATAAAATACTGAACTCTGTGGGGGGAGGGTAGCTGGACTTTAGGATAAGCTACCTAATGCTCATATAGTCCATATATTGGGCCACCAACGTGTAGGACTACACGTTAGTGGCAACACTTTGGCTAAGAAGTGGCCAAATACACAGTTACTATGGCTTCTGTTGTGGCAGTGACTTATTCACAGACGAGATTAGATAATGAAATTTTGGCTGCCGTGAAAGCTTCAGCTGAATGCAAGCCTCTCCCAAAGGCATACCCTAAAAAATATTCATACCACATCAGTGCACAGAATGCTGCCTTTGCAAGAATTCCTGGGGTTGGAGATTGAGTGATTCCCAGCCACAACCAGAGATTAGATTTAATAAAATCAGCAATGAGGTTGTCACCTCTGCACATGGTGGTGTTGAAGCCACAATAACACTCTTACAGAAACGCTTCTGGTGGCTGGGTCTATACAAACAGGCCAAGCAATATGTTTTTTGCTGTGACATTTGCCAGGAGATGAAGGGCTCAAATATCAAACGCCCTCCGCAGATATTCCTCTTAGTGTCCAACAGACCACTACAATGTGTGTACCTGGACCATTGTGGTCCCCTTCAACCTTATGGTGCATAAAAATACATCTTAGTCACTATAGAGTCTTGTTCTAGATTCCGGTGGGTATGGCCTCACCGGTCAGCAGACGCTCGAACTTTTATAAAAGACCTGCTGATCTTTATAGATACATATGCGGTTGCAGAATTCCATTCGGACCAGGGCCCTGCTTTGCCACTAAGGCAATCAGGAACACCATGAGGACAATGGGTGTTGGACTCTATTACTCTTCACCCTACCATCCCAAGGGTACTTTGGTTGTGGAGAGGAGGAATCAAGATCTAAAGCGGTCCTTAACAGCTAGAGTATTAGGTTCTGGCCACAGTTGGCTTCATCCCCTTTTTGGGGTCCAGACAGCACTGAATAATCCGCCAAGACGGTCTTTGGGAGGGCACACTCCTTACGAGGTTCTCTCTGTGATACCTATGTATGTCCCAGATCTAGATGGCCCTGGTTTGGTGGCAGCAGATACACCTTTTGACATAAATGAACATCTCACGGTTTTACAGGAGCTTCAGCAATTTCGCAAAGACAATTAATCTGCCACTGCTGCCACTTTAGGAATAAGGGATTTGCAAACAACTTCTACTAAAGTTGGGGATGTGGTTTGTGAGAAGATTTCTGTGAAGAAGACATTTGACCCATCATACAGAGCACCAGTCCCAGCCTGGGAATACAAGGCTCCAGAACAATCATCTTATCTCCGCTGCCAGGCTCTAAAGTAAACAGATTCATCTCCATTGACAACATCAAACTACACCAGGTGGCAGATCCTGCACAGTAGACCCAGAGGTCCCTTCGGTAGTTCCCAGTCCCCTCTCGCTACCCAACAGGACATATGCCTTTAAAGAAGAAACAACATCTATTCTGACTACAACAGCGTGTACAACAATGCCACAAATGCCTCCTCGGGCATGGGGAGGACAGAAAATGAACTTTTCGTGATTCCTGTTACCACTTCACAAACTACAACTGTCCAAGATGTGGCTGTTTTCTACTCCAACCCAACAAAGACAGACAACATCCTCTACTATGAACCTCTACGTGACGTGAATCCAACCACCAGTAATGCACCGGCTCCTGTGTTTGCAGAGACTGTTTCTGGTCATTTAGTCGACCTTGATGACTTTCCTTCAACTTCATCCGCACCTGCAACTGAACATGTTTTGAAGACACGTAAGCTGTACATATGGCATAAAAATAACTATTACGTTATCCATGGAATTATCTGTGGATATTTCTTACATTGCTTGCCTTTCTGTTATAGATTGGTTTCCATGCTATTTTTTTTCTCTTGGCAAATGGTCATTATCTTCCTGAACGCTCTTTTGTTGAGGCAGTGGATGAAGTCCTAACTCCATATCTTTCCTCACATAAGGTCCTAAGAGACTTGTCCCCTGTGAACATTTCAGCAGTACCGATTGCTGATGGGATTGTGTGGTATAAAGTTCCATTTGATAGGTATACGGGCCTAATGAGATCAATCAAATTCCATATGTCCTTAAAATATCAATCACTGATGTAATTACACCTGGTGTTGTTTCTGATGACTGGTATGTTCAAACAGTTGATTCAATGCTTGCTGAACTGTAGGAATATACTGTATTTGAAAGTAATAATGTGTACACTAACACAAATAATTATGGGGAAATGTTCTGGTATAATTGTGGACATTACTACCTGCACCGAGCAACTAAACACAGATCAGTATTTAATTACACACAGTGGGAACACTGTTCAACTCTGCCTGTGGGGAGTCCAAAGCATTATTCAGATAAATTCACATATTTTTCTCGGCATGACATTAAGAATGCAGAATCATACTACTTCAAGCTAGCGCCATCTAGACTTAGGAAAATTTTGCTAACAAACTATTCCTTTGTTTCCCGACTCGCAGTTGAAGGATATGAATACTGGAAGAACACTATTGATGTAAAAAGTGTATGGGGAACACAAGATTGGCAAATTCAAAGTAGGAAAGCTTTATTTAGAGCATAACCTTATTCCTGTTCAAATTATCTTTTTAAATGACACAATTCAACAGACATCCTGTTAGAAATGGGGTATCTGGTTGGCAGTCAATTTGCACTCTGTCCAAGCAGGGACCCTCACTCTAGACACAGTAAGGGAGTTACACTCCTAAGACAACCCCTGCTCACTCCCTTGGCACAAGCAGTCAGGCTTATCTCAAAGGCAATGTGTAAAGTATTTGTACCAACACACACAGTAGCACAGTGAAAACACTACAAAATAGACATCACACCAGTTTAGAAAAACCAGGCAATATTTATCTAAATCAAACAAGACCAAAATGACAAGAATCCAACATACACAAGTAAAGTTATGAATCTTAAAAATAATAGAGTCTTACTAGAAAACAATGGAAATGTTTTTACACAAAGTACTTGGTTTGCGTCAAAAGTAAAACCACACGGGCATGCGTGCATTGAATAAGTCAGCGGTGCGTCGATTCCTTACTCGCAAATGAGGCTGTGCATCGTTTCTTCTCTGGTTGGGTAGGCAACGCGTAGTTTTTCTCTCCCGCAAGAGAGCGATGTGTCGATCTCCGGAGGGGCACCTCTGATCCACGCAGGTTCACAATGATTTTGATGCCCGGCAATGATGTGTGAGAAATCTGGTCGCACAGTGTTGGAAAACCACACCATGTAGGGTTTGCGTAGTTTTCAGCAGCCGCAAGTGGGTGTTGCGTTGTTTCTTCAGCCGCGATGCAGGTGATGCGTCTATTTCCTATCCGTGATGCAGGTGGTGCGTCGATTTCAGCAGCGAGGCGGGTAGCTCATCATTTTTACAGCCGCGTTGCAGGTGGTGTATCAAAATTTTCCCCGCACGGCTTCCTGTGTGTGGATTTCAGTTCTTGTTCTACCAGCTTCACCTTTCTAGGGCCCAGGGAATGGATATGGCACAACTTACCAGGGCAGGAGTCTCAGCAGAGAGTCCAGGTGCTAGCAGAGGAAGTCTTTGATGGCTCTGAGACTTCAAAGCAGGAGGCAAGCTCAGTCCAATCCCTTGGAGATTCTTCAGAAGCAGGAATATCCCACGAAATCCAGCCTTTGTCCTCTTTCAGGCAGAAGCAGCAACTGCAGCCCACCCCAGCAAAACACAGTCACAGGCAAAGGGGCAGTACTCCTCCTCCAGCTCTTCTCCTTGGCAGAGGTTCCTCTTGGTTCCAGAAGTAATCTGAAAATCTGGGGGTCCACTACTTATACCCCTCTCTGCCTTTAAAGTAGGTAAACATCATATGAAAGTCTCTGTTGTTCACAAGATCCTGCCTTGCCCAGGCCTGGCCCCAGACACCCACCAGGGTGTTGGAGGCTGTATTGTGTTAGGGCAAGCACAGCCCATTCAGGTGAAAGTGACCACTCCTCCCTCCACTCTAGCCCAGGTACCCCATCAGGATATGCAGGCTACACCCCAGCTCCCTTTGTGTCATTGTCTAGTGAAGATTCACAAAGAGCCCAACTGTCGGTCTGACCCAGACAGGGAGTACACAAGCAGGCAGAGTCACAGAATGGTTTAAGCAAGAAAATGCCTACTTTCTAAAAGTGGCATTTTCAAACTGACAATTTAAAATCCAACTTTACCAAAATATGTATTTTTAAATTGTGAGTTCAGAGACACCAACTCCATGTTTCTATCTGCTCCCAAAGGGAAACTGAATTTAGAAGATATTTAAAGTCAGCCCCCATGTTAACCTATGAGAGAGATAGGCCTTGCAACAGTGAAAACAAAATGTGTCAGTATTTCACTGTTAGGACATGTAAAACATATCAGTACATGTCCCACCTTTAGCATACACCACACCCTGCCCATGGGGCTACCTAGGGCCAACCTTAGGGGTGCCTTACATGTATAAAAACGGGAAGGTTTGGGCTTGGCAAGTGGGTACACTTGGAAGGTCGAATTTGCAAGTTAAACTGCACACACAGACACTGCAGTGGCAGGTCTTAGCCATGTTTACAGGGCTACTCGGGTGGGTGGCACAACCAGTGCTGCAGGCCCACTAATAGCATCTGGTTTATAGGCCCTAAGGCCCTGGGCAAATCTAGTGCACTTTACAAGGGACTTACCAATAAATCAAATATGCCAATCATGGAAAAGCCAATTACATATACAATTTACACAAGGAGCACTTGCACTTTAGCACACAGTCACACCCAGGGTAGCAAAGGCAAAAAAAGATAGGGGAGACCATGCCAAGGATGCCAGGTCTAACACATCCTGTCTAGGGTTAGCAAAAATAAAATAAATGAATGCCCCCAATATCCCCACACTTGCAAAATTCACCAATTGTCAGTCCTTGCTATACGTCACAGAGGAAGAATTAGATGCAAAGGTTCAGGGTGCCACCTATAATTCTTCACTTTCCAGTCCCGGTGGGTGGTTATTGTGACCCATAGACACAAATAGGTGTCCGGCGCATTTTGTGAATTCCTCAGGGGGTTTCAAGATTAGCCGGCTGGACCCTCGCTTTGTCTCGGGTCAACACTCGGGTATAGTTACCACATACAGTGTGTGTAAACTGTGCCAACAGTGGTTACAGACTAAAACTTTAGCAGCAGTTAAAGAACATCTTAATAATCTAATTGAAGACATAGACTTGTAAGACTTATTGTTAGGTCCAACAAAGCCATGCTGTAAAAGATTTATCTATGCTACATAGGGATGAGATCTGGAAGCTTTCTCAAATGGAAGCAGCTGCGCGTTTAAGGCAGACAGATAAGAGAAATTTGGAAAAGGCTTTAGCTGTTGTCGATAATGGTATGAACACCCTGTCCAACAGAATATACTTGCTTAATAATACAGTGTCATCTGCAACAGACATCATTCAGAATGACATGTCCTTTTTACACCATGGACAAAGTCAACTGTGTTCCATCATGCAGTTAGATTGGACACTACAGATTCTGAAAAATGGGCACGCTCCATGGAAATACATTAACAGTAGTGACCTGTTTATTGCTTTTAATTTATCATGGAAACAACAGACAATGGGTAAGAGGGAAGCAAGTTTCACCATGCTTCATACAATGTGCGAATTGGCCTGTTTACTGAAGGGTACTCCTGTCCCTTTCATTCGTCCAGCATTTCATATACTTTTGAATGGAAGTTATGTGGTCCTGAACGAACAAAGCTGTTGCAGTATGAGACCAGGAATTGCCTACGCAATTTCAGTCTCTAAGATTGTCACTTGTTGTGGACATGTTTTACTCCCCCACCCCACACAAGAGATAAGAGTAGCAGACATGTGGCCTCATATTGATACTACTAATGTAAATTATGACAAGCTGAGCAGACTAAAGGTGCTACTGTTCCAGAAACAAATTGCATTTACATCGGCTAGGGAGACATATGCTCTTCATATAGCAATATCATCAGCTGAGATACAATCCCTATTAAATACTAACTTCCCCTAGCACTTTGGAGAGCTGGTGTCCAGAATATTCAATGCCTCAAGCACTATGGGGTTTGTGCACTTCTTTAAGGCTCTTGGGTCTGGACTTGTGTCCATCTTCCAGACTGTCTTCGGAGTCATTCCTTCAGCAATTCTTTCACTCTTTTCAAGTGTGTTTGGTGGCTTTCCTGTGACTTTGGTATTGATTGGCGGAATACTGCTGCTACTGTTCCTGATATGCAGTGGTTGTGCCTTCCCAGCTAAGCGGAGTGATAGAGCTTCTACTACCAGCCCAGCTGTGCTGTGATCTCATAGTGCATTTCTTTGGAGCTCCCGTTGCTGGAAGAATCGGAGCATGACTGGTCACTGTCATTCCGACCAGTCCTATGGTGTGTGCAACCAGTCTTTCATTGCACCTGGTGCCTCTTTAAACATCTATCTTCGATGTGCCTTTCTGTTCCGCCAGTGCCTGCTTTGGGCCAAGAACTGCTAATGTTCCCAATGAGGGTTCATTCACAGTCGTGCCCTATGAGACTGAGGCTGTCTCGCGAGGCATCTAGTGACTTTTAACCTACATAGCCTGCTCTGTTTTAGCGCATTTATTTAATTATTTCTTCCAAGATGGCTGCTATGTTTATAGTTAGGAAGATGTTTTGATTTCATGTTATCAGTGCCACTCTATGAAGGCATCACTATCAGCGTCAAAGACAAGTGATAGACGTAGGTATTCACATCATGTCTCTTTCCCACTTACGTGTGACAGAAACATAATGTACTTTTGGAGAGAATTGTTTATATAACTGCTGCCCAAGCATGCCTTCTTATCTATTGCTTGGGAACATCCCTGCGTCAGGTGTCCTACAAGATCTATATAAATACATCTGATGCAGACAAGGTTATGAGAGGGATTCCTACCAGATGCCATCAATGCTATCTATGCTACACGTCGCCTTGATGCAGACCTTGCCTTCGTGTCCCCCCGGAGTCTGATCTAGAGCCCTCAATCCAAGGTAACAAGGGTTGGGGGGCTCTTCTCATGGACATGGCACTGGCAGATTAGGTTTAACACACCTATCTCTCTTTAGGTTAGAGGTTAGGTTCATCATGCTTGGGTATTAGAGTCTATTTCACATCTCATGTTATTGCACAATGGTGGGGGCTTTATATTCACGACTCTCCTTTTTACAATTCTGTTTCTTGCATTGTTCATTATCCTAACCACTGCAGCCCGTGCATTTTACAGGAGATTGCAGTCTTGTTAATAAAACCTATTGAAAACTTTACTGCATCTCCTTCATTGCCTTTGTGTGACTGAGACCTGTTGCTCATGTGAGAAAAGGGTAATCTCCGTTTAACCACGACTCTCCTGAGATGTCACACTCTTGAGTCCATGCGTCAAGGCTACCACAAAACACTGTTTCCCATTTGGGTTTTTGGTGAGGTACTGCTTGTGAGCCGGGAGGGTTGGGCCGGCAGTTGCGACTTGTTGTATGAATGGCCTAGGCACCTACAAACAAAAGTGCTTTCATCCCTAAACTAGCAGTCTTGCCTAGTGCAATAGTCCAACTACAGTATGATGTAGGATGTATGGTATGGTGTGTGAATGTATTAAATGAATTAGGGTTTTTTTTAATATTGGGAGGGGGCTGATACTTATGTCAACCATTTATAAGAATAATTTCTGTATTGTGATCATCAGTTTTGATATAAAATAACTCTTCTCAACAAAATGTATACAGGTTTATTATTACTTAAGGTATTCTTTTTGGATTCTTTACGTGGATTTGGAGGTGGGGGCTCTGCTATTTTGTATTCTGATTTTCTCCCTGTCCCACTCCAATATGCTTTTAGTTAGGGAGCCCTTTTCTTAGCAGAAAGGATTACTGTACACACTTCAGGTCTCCAAACATTGACATCATCGTTTAATTTTATTTTTTCATTGGATTAATTGACAATCAACTATTGTTATTGATTCTTTTTCAGTGAAACCTAGATGGAATCCTATTGCTTTTGATTGTTACATACCTCATCATTCCTAGGCCCACGGGTAGCTTTTGTGGTTTCATACTAGATCAAGCTGGAGGCAGAGGGAGGTGTATGTGGTCGGCTAATTGATTGGGTGCTGAGGCATTGGAGGGTGGGTCTAAGTATTCCAATCTCATGGAGGTATTGAAGGAGGGTGGGGCGGGTGATGGATGGGAGGATGGGGGGGGTGATGGATGGGAGGGTGGGGTGGGAGATGGATGGGAGGGTGGGGCGGGTGATGGATGGGAGGGTGGGGTGGGAGATGGTTTTGAAAGTGACAGAGAGATCAAGTAGGATGGGTGCCGCTGTGTCTCCCTTGTCCATGATAAGACAGATGCCGTTAGTGGCTGTGATGAGGGTTGTCTAGATGCTGGGGTTGGGCTGGATGTGGCTGTTTTATGTTTTGTTATGTTTTGTTTTGTTATGTTATGTTTTTATGAGCTTGGAGCGCAGACATCTTCTCAGATACATCTGAAAGCGCTTTCAGCAATCATTTTTTGATTCGTTTTTCCTGTTTTTATGCTGGGTAAGATAGGAACGGGATGGGTCTGTAGTTTACAAGTAACTTCAGGGCTGCTGAAGGTTTTTTCAGTGGAGATAAGATAGTGGCATTTCTCCAAGCATCCGGGAAGGTGACAATGGTGAGAATGTTGTTGAGTATTGGAGTGAGGGCAGTGCAGATAGGGTCAAGTCCTTTGTTGAAGATGAAGTATGGACAAAGGTCTGATGGGGCTCCTGAGTGCATAGAGCTCATGGTGGCAGCAGTTTTCAGAGGGGTGATGATGGGCTAGCAGGTCAGGACATTTTTCTTAGTGCTCCTCATGTCGGGTTGTAGGGCGGTGAGGTTGGCAACCCCCAGCTGTGATGAGATGTTGTTGTATATGCTGCTGATTTTGTTGCTAAAATAGTGAGAGAGCTGAGTGCAGAGTTCCTGTGAAGGGCCTTCTGTCATAGAACTGGTTGTGGGGAGGTACATTATTTCAATATGGAGAAGATTTCTTTAGAGGTGTTGGAGTGCTTTTCAATGTTTGGTCAGAGCTGAGCATTTTGCGGATCTGAGGGGTTGGTGTTAGACCGAGAGGGCTGATCTTTATGTACTTCTGTTCGTTGTTGTTGTGGGTGTGTTGCCATCGGTATGCCAGGTGTTTTTAGTGGCATTTGGAGAGTTGTAGGTCATCTGTGTGCCAGTTTGTTTGCAGAGTATCACTTGAGGCAGCAATAGATGTGAGTGTGGCCAGGGTGCCTGGGCAGTTGGTGGTAGATTGGAAGACTTGGCTAGTTGTGGCAGGCTGTGGGTTTGGAGATCTGTGGTCCAGATTTCCTTAGGGATCTTGTTCCTGTTGCATCTGGTGCTTTGGTGGGAAGAGGGGCAGGAAGAAACACAAGAGAAGTGGCGGGCAGACGGCACAGGAGAACACCCCTCCAGTGCCTAGGGGGAGGCCAGCTGCAGTGCCATGATTAGTCTCTGGTGTACAAGGCATGGAGGTCGGTGGCCCAGCAGTGTCTTGGGCTGTGGTGGGTTGGAGACAGACCAGGGCTCCTGGCACCGGACACGTGCAGGCCATGAGAGGTGTAGAAGGGCTTGCCTTTTGCACGTATTTGATGATTCAGTAGGACGTCCATACTGCAGTCGTCATTAAGTGACAGTGCTAGAGAGAAAAGGAGACCAAGCACTAAAAGGTGAAGAAGGATACAGGAGTGAGTGTGCAAGAGTGAGAGAGCAATAGAGAAAAGAAGCAAGCAGACAAATGGTGAAAAAGAATGCAGGAGTGACAGAGCAAAAGATTTTAAAAAAAGGTGAAAGAGCAGAAAAGCAAACCAAGAGTGAAAGAATGAGAGTGCAAACAGAGGTAGAAGACAGAGGTAAGAGCGTGAGGCCTCAGTCCAGCAGTGGCGGAGCGGGGCCTGAAAAGGCTGGGTCTGTTTGGATGACCAGGGACAGGTAGGGCGGCTACATGCTTACCACTATCCCTGTGCTGTTCAGGACACAGCCCGCGCTGTTGGAGCCGTGGACCAAGGACGCCATCGAGATGTTCCAGTTTATGACTGCATCACTCTTGATTGTCATTTCTGTGGGCCTGGACGAGTTGGCAATTTTACTGCGCTCATCCGGCCAGTTGCGATACCCAGCATCACTATACGGCATAAAAATGTTATGAGCTTGGAGCGCAGACATCTTCTCAGATACATCTGAAAGCGCTTTCACTTGTAATTGTTTGCCTTTAAACTGCCTGGCTCATTCAGAAACCATTGCTTTTCAGAAGCGGGCTCAGGGGCGATATTGTCGGAGCATCCTCGGACCAAAAATAGGGTCATTTTCTAGCCGCATGGACACTTATTTCCTCCGACACTCTGCCATCCGCATAAGAGCGGCTAGAGCAGTAATTATGCTGGTCATATAGCTCTGCCTTTGCGTCGAGTTATCCGTACAGAAATACAACTGCTTCAGCCAGCATTGGTAATTGCATAGTTTATTTGTAGCAGCCCTGACTCCCTGGTATCAGTTATAATTTCTGCACAATTGAGCAAATTTCTGACTCAATTTTTTGAAAACCATTTGGACTAAATTGTGGTGTGTTACGCACGGAGGTGTGTAATGAAAGAGCTTTTATGTGGTTTGGTTTGTATGAATATTAAATGTAATTCGTATTTCTTAGCCTACTTGTGTTTTTTTTGTTTTATCTAGGCTCGGTATGCTGCCTCTCATAGCCCAGCTTCATTCTGTACCAAAAACGATACAGCCTCGTCTCCCTCTTCGTCACCCCGTTTTCTCTATGTGGGTCATAGTCTCTGATCCTTTAAGATAGGCTCTAAATGCGAAGCTCTATAACAGTGGTTCCCAACCTGTGGTCCGGGGACCCCTGGGGGTCTGGGAAGCCGCCTCAGGGGCTCTGCAACTGCTTAGAAAATGTAATAATATTAAGACATGAATAAACTGTATATAAATAAAGTGGATGCTAAAAAAATTGCATTCTCAAATTGATTCATTGAGGCCATGCAGGTGCATCAAACAGAATATAGTATGGACGATGTGTGGCTTCAATTAAATTTAGAAAAGCTCCAACCTTCCTATTAAAATTACTTTTTTTATTTATATTTGTTTTCAAATTAATGTGTTATAATTTGTGTATGTGTTTGATGAATGATTGTTTCTGTATTTTTTGTGTCTTTTTATGTGTTTCAAATCATCAACAATGTTTAGGCCCGGGTCCCCGGCTTCAAGTAATGACTCAGTGGGGGCCCTTTGTCCCTATAATGATTTATTGGTGGTACCCGAATCCGAATAATGATTCAGTGGGGGTCTCTGGGTTCCAGTAATTATAAAGTTGGGGTCTACAGAAGTCAAAAGGCTGGGAACCACTGCTCTATGGAGTTAGAATTTCAGTTCCTTCTCTGTCCAAGGGTGACCTTCCTGCCGCAGATCACTGATGTAATATCAGAACCAACAATATTGTGCAACAAAAATCTCATGTCAAAAATATTTTTTACAAAAATATCGTTTTCCTATACTTATAATGGTAGGTACAAAAATATTTAAAAAAATATAATTTCACACTAATATCGTTAAAAACACACAAAAATATTGTTTCCTAATATATAACTTCCCACTCTTTACCCCTACAAACCTACCAACCCACAGCTGAAAATATAACTCAAATAATTCAGTATGACACAATGTACATAATTAATAATCACTCCAATAATTACAAATAAATTAAACAATTCATTATTAATGCATAATTACTTAACTAATTTCCCACCCTATACTAATATAAACCGAATAACACCCACCTAAAATTTAACTAAAATAAATGATTATTACATAAATCACATAGTTAATAATCAATTAAATGTGTAATAATTAATCAAAATGTAATTGTTAATTAGTACCTAATTTACTTTCCACCATATACCCTACAAACATACCTACATATATAATTAATTTAATCAGTATTACATAATATGCATATTTGCTATCAATTACTTTAAAACATAATTAATTAATAATGAATTATTACTTAATTAAATTCTCACTCTAGCCGCCTATGATTTTCCTCCATCACGATATTTCTTTGTTCTGATATTAAAAACTCAATATTTTGTGCAAATACCCCTGCAGCTCTGTATCTTGCTTGCTACTTGTTTCAGCATGGGAACTGTGGTTCTTCTAAAGAAAATTTTGTTTCTTGTGGAGTTCCGCTGCCTGGTTTTCCAAGTCAACTTCTACCCTGTCCTAAAATCCTTCAGTTTGCATTTCCTGATCTGATCTGTTTTTTTCCATATCGAAGAAAGTGAAACTTACTTGCCTGATAACTTTGAAGTGTTTCAAGTGAAAAACTACAAACACTAGCTTTTAATTCTGCTTCCAGAAAAGGTTCTGGAAAGGGCTTTCTCCTCCATATTACACCAACAGTAGGCATTAGCAATTTACAACATAAATGAGAAAAAAACCTTTTCATTATAATATGGGGAGCGCCCCAAAGGCAAAATCCAGTTGTCCATGGCATGCTAAAGATCTTCTACCTGTTCATAGTTCCGGATTTACTATATCTCAATGTCCGTGTCCTACAAAATAATATTTCCTTCACATTTTTTGCTAATTTATCTCTTCTCAGGTAGGTTTTGCATTAAGATCTTCATCAGTCTCCACTTGCCTATTGGCTGTAGCACAAATTGTATTTTTGGCCAGGGCGTTTTTCACAATACGTATGCAATGTTGTCCTTTTTGGTTAGATAGAGTTGCATCAATTTCTTTTTAATAATTGCAGAGACATAATTTTCTTGGTTGTCCATGTTAAGATTTGCCCCACCAAAGTCTAGAAGACACTGTATAAGATGCTGTGCTTATATTAACATTTTATGTAAAGTAGATGCTGAGGCGGATTGTGTTTCAGGGAAATTCTTTCTATGTAAATAGTACCTCAATTTCCTTAGATTATTTTCCTCTACTTGTGACTCAAATTCTTTGGGGTCACTCTCTTTCTCCTATAGTACAGATGTAGAAAAAAAATTAGGAACTTTTTATCATCCCGGCCTCTCTTTTATCCTCTTTTTGATTAATGCATTTCTCACTCCAATCCATAGGAATCAAGTGAACTGATATCATTAGCCTTCTCAGTGTTATACCTTTTTGGTGCTCCTTCTTCCCTGACATCTTTACCATCAGGGTTCTTCCTCTGTGCCCAACTTTATCCCCTGATTGAGTCCTGCCAAGAAGATTCCTCCTGATATTCCTGTACCACGATAATTTGGGGCGATATTCAGTAGTACAATTGTGTCAGAAATAGATTAGAGCACACTTTAATTTGTTGTCTTGGTTCACAGTTGCACCATTATTTATATGTAAAACCATGATTCCTCAGTTGCACATGCATTTGTTTGCCAGTGGATTGTCCTAAATGCTGCTTCCAGTGTAAAAGTAAGACATTTCCTTGATATATGTGAAGTAAATCAAATGAACGCTAAAGACATCCAACGTCATCTTTAAAATACCTCATTTATTTGGAGATTTGAGGGAACTGAAAATATTCTAATTTCTGGGGATAATTTCAAATACATACTAGAAACTGCAGGCTGAATTGTCTCCACCATAGTGATATACTGTGGAAGAGTGGAAGAAGTTCAGCCAGTTAATCAGTGGCAACTGGTGATATTTAAAACTGGTGACGTGTAAAGACCTGTCCCAAACTGCAGCAAGCAAGTGAACAAACTCACCTGTCTCAAAGGATATTGGGGGGGCGGGGCTAACCGTTGAAAATTCAGAAAAATAGAGGCAAAAGTAGTGTATTTTACACCATGTATTGCTAAAGAAAATGGTGAAAAAGCTATTGATTTGAAAGGCTTAGGTACATTAGTGAAAGAAAATGTTTCTGTTGTATCTGTTAGTGACAGCTTTCTCAAAGATAGTCACTTTGAGGCATGTTTTAGGTATGGCGTTAGCCAAGACCTTTTTGATTTTACTAAAATTAAATATATAATCTACTTAAAGGGGCTTTAGGATAACCCTCTTCATCCATTGGTCTGGCTTTGTGCCATTTACATTTGAATTCCTCCTACTATAGCATACAGCATGAGGTAATACATACGTACATAAACACATACATACATGCATACATATGAATGTTTATTGATAAAAACATTCAATTTTAGAATCGTGTGTTTTCAACTATATACAACATATCTCTTAAAATAAAAAGGAGCAAATGAGTTGGGCCTGCATAGCAAAACTGTGAAAGAGATCATTGAATCTTCTAATTCATTTGACCTTAATACCATGTAACTTATGCTGTATAAATCATACAACACATCTCATTCTGTGACCATCGAGTCATGGGGCTGTACATTTTAGAACCATATTCTTCACTTTTACAACTCTTCTGGTGAGAATACCATCAGTGATACTTTAAAACATTAAAATAGGCGATGAACAATTCCTTAAATTTGCTTTAAGAAATTTAGGGCATCCCCTGGATTGTGAAGCCTGAACAAACACAAAGAACCTTCCCCATTTCTTTTTAATAGGGGCAAAAGTGTCATGCTCATTTTATGGCTCAAATTTTCATCTTTGTATTACATCCCCCTCAAAGAACTAAAAGCTAAATTTGAACCAGTTCCTGAGTAATTGAGTCTTTTGCCAAAGAGATTGATCCACTAAATTAAATTGCAGACGAATATGGGCTTGGCATGAAGAGTGCAGTGGCCTAAATACTGGTTTATATTGGTTTGTCTGTGTCTGATTGATTCAGCTATCAGTTGTGCCTGGGACTCTGTCATCACATAGGAGATCATTACGAGTTTGGCAGATGGAAAAGACCGTCTGGCAAACTCCAGAGGTCAGGTTGCCCCCAGTGCGGCCGCATTCCGGCAGGCCCCATTAGGAGTTTCACACTGGGTCACTGGGCGGAAACAGAGTTTTCTCCCACTCGCCCAGCAGGAAACAACCCACAACATGGATGCCAGCTCATAATTGAGCCAGCGGCAATGCTGCGTTGCGGAGGGTGCACCTGCAATGTCGCTCTGTTCACTGTCTTCAAAGCAGATAGTGAACAGCGCAACGGGGGTGGCCACGGGGGCCCTTGCACTGCCCATGCACCCCGTCTCTGCCAGCCTTTACATGGTGGTACTACCGCGATGTAAAAGCTGGCAGACAGTGGGGTTGTAATCCCCAGGGTGTTGCTGCTTGCAGCGTTGCCCTGGAGGATTCAGACCGCCAGAACAGCCAGTCCCTCCTGTGGAGGGAAACTGGCAGTGCTGGCGGTCCGACCTTGGCGCAACCGCAATGGTCACAATGTGGCGGTCAGGTCTCCATGTTCAAATTACTGTACTTGTTTGAGAAGGCAAGCTCTTTACCTTTATTTTGATTTATTTTAGTTTGTTGTATTGACATTCACCGTAGAGGTTATTCAGCAAATGTTGAAAGCCTTTGATGGTATAATGCAATATAGCTATATCACTGACAAAGTCTAGAATATGCAACAAAGAGATTGAACTGAATCTAAGCCAGGACACATCCTTGCGTGAGACATCTGTTGACAGATATCTTGTTGGACAGTGCCGTCTTTATCGCATGGTGCAGTAGGTCAGCCCACTTCATCCACTTATCACCTTCACTCTGAATGATGCATTCTGCCCTTTTACAAGAAGCACCTTCACACACAAAGTAGTTTCCTTAAGTGCCAAGGACCTACTATGGCAAAGTGTGCTTTTTGAGACCAAAAATAATGTTTGTTTTCAGCAAATATATTTATTTTTAGATCGATGAGAGTCACTGTTACAGTCAAACTGAACCTGAGATATAAAGGTTATACACAGAAGCATTAGACAACCGATGCTCATGGAATTAGAACAAGCTGCCTGCACATTCTGTTACACTTAAACCTCTCTAATGTTCTCATCACCAAACTGAGCTACCTGTGTTTGTAAGAGCTCTGGAACATTTATCCAGGCTTCTGGCAGCTGACTCGCCACTCTTATCTTCTGCACTCAAACAGTTCATTTCAGCAGCTACAACTGCCATCAACACTCACAACTCATTTCTCTATTCACACAGGTGAGAAGTGCCTTCACCAGTCACAGCTCCCTTCAGCACTTCCACAGCTCTTTCCAGCAGTAGCAACTACCATTATGACTCACAGCTCATTTCTGGGCATGAGCATCTACATTCCCCACTGAAGCTTTCTGCAACACAGTTAACATCTCACCACTCACAACTCCTATGAGTACTGACACAACTCACTTCACACACACACACTGTTGTCTACTGCGCCCATTCATATCCATCCTCAACACCCACATCCCATTGAAACCCACATCCCTTTGTCAGACAAACCACTCTCTTCAACAAACAACGGCTCTCAGCTAATTTCAGTGCATGCGTAGCTAACTTTACCACTTACACAGCCCCCTCAACACCTCTGAAATCAAAACTGGTTTGGCCTGATTCAGCATTCACAGCTGTCTTTTAGAACTCTCTGCTGTCTGTGATCAGGACTTGGGGTGGGGCTGCTGTAGGCAACCCCAGTAGCTGGAGAGAGGACTGCACACTTCCAGGACAAAAGTAAGTAAATGTGGTGTAACACAAGTTTGAGTCCTTTCACAGACCCTCTAGTTCTACAGTTACTTACTATGGTGTTGGGAAATGTCACTGCCGGACAGGTCTTCCCATCCCAAATTCTGCCAAACTGCACACCAGTGTCACTTGTATAAGAACACAGAGCACATTCCTCACCACACACCAGCTGCACCGTCACATTGTTTTAAAATGATTTTTATAAACAATTGAACAAATTGATCATTTGATGTATTGGTACATTGTCAGTGGAAAGCTATGTAGTGCATACAGACTCAACACCAGAAGCTGCCAGCAACATCTCTAACTTTAATTCCACTCTTTTCCAATACTTCACAGTGTAGAGGAATGTCAGTGAGTTTTGCTGACCCCAGACCACCACGTGACACTTTGGTGGAAAACTGGGGGATGTGACTCAGTCAGCTTCCTTGATAAATGTACACCGGTGGGTTATATTGGGCTGAAGCCGAGGAATCTAGGGCTGACTTGTCATGAGGTGTCATGCTGCAGAGTGAATTGTCTAGGAAACCCTGAAGCACCGAATCAATAGCGTTTGCTGCACTGATGATGTCACTGGTCTTAGGGATGTAAGATCTTCAGCTAGGCAAAATTAGCTGGCTGGGCCATGTGAACAGTGCACAAAATGCACCTGTCCGAACCCCGATATGCTTGTGCTGTATGACCAACCTGGGGCAGTCCATCGGTGGAATATTGACTGATAGTACTAGTAAAAAAAATCATAGGAGGCAAAAAAAAGAAGGGTGGAGCCACGATGCACATTCTGCCACTGTTGTAGCTTCTACTCCATATTTAAAGTAAACTACAGAAATTGGAGGTTTTTCAGTTGCTTTGAAACTGGACTCGAGGCCTTAGCAGTTTTCTTATCTTTTTGTTGGCTTCACTACTTTTCGTACACTGTCTTATCTGTAACTCTTTAGCCTTGCCATTGGTATTATTCCCCACACATGCTTGTCTTCCTTGGCTACGCCTTATGAGTTGGTACGAATTCTGCTTGCTCATTATTTTTTAATGATTTTGGGTGACTTATGAGTATCAGTGTCCGCCTTAACACTTTCATGCAGCATGCCATATAATAGCCAGTTCTCCTTCGCATTGCTCTTCTTCCCTTATCTGATCCCAATGCTCTGGGAGGCTCTTGTCTTCATGTGCGCACTGCTCAAGTATTCTCTTTTCTGGTGAATGATCATTGTTTCGTTTCTCACGCTTTGATGTTTTCCCCGTTGACATATTCCTCTGACATTTACTTTTTATTTGTTTCAATTTGAATTTTGCACTTCATCTTGGTGTAAGCAGTCACGGGTCGCGGCCCACGGAGTAGGGGAGATAAACATTAAATTATTAAAAACACTTACCTGAATGCTGCGCGCTGCTCCCCTCCATTGTCTCCTCTGCCTCGTCGCTGCAGGCACAGGCTCCCAGCCTGCCCTGCAGCCAATCCTGACGCTGCTCAGAGCAGTGTCAGGATTGGCTGGGAGCGCCCAGCCAGGGCGCTCCCAGGCATACTGGGAGCCTATGCATGCTCTCTCGCCGGGCTGGAGAGAGCCCACAGCGCATGTGTGTTTGGCCGGCCCGAGACGGCCGGCCAAACATACATGAGCAGTGAGGGGAAGTGCTGTGCGCTCCCCCTCGCTGCTCGTCACCCCCATGGCCCCGCCCCTTTACCAGAAACTTATCATAAACTTAATTTATTATTGTTTTCTGGTAAAGGTTTTGCAGCTGCTGCTGCTGGCAGGGGGCGACACTCCTCTGCCCTGTTGGAGGAACCGCCCCACGGTGAAAGTGCCTGCAACTCTAGCAAATGTGATGAAATGCTTCCTTATGTTTTCATAAGTAGTCCAATATATTTAATGCCAGCCCCACACAATTGTGAAGTGATGTCTCTATAAATACAAAGTTGTAACAGTGTTAGTACCTCATTTGTGTCCAGGCAGAGTCTGGCCTCCTATATAGAATGATCCTCGCTCCTACAGGGGGTTTTGTTAAAGCAAATGTTCCCTTCGAAGTGCCGTTTGCACTTTTGGCAAACATATTCAATAACGCTTTGCCCACCATAGCGTGGCGGAAATGGGTGGCATGCTTTTGCTTTTCGGAAACAAACCCCCTAAGCGAGGATTTGTATATGAAAAACAAAAAAGACACGTCCGATACATGCTGTGAGGTTTCTCGTTAGGGATTTTGTTGTTTTCCTGATATCACCATGGCATGAAAGGCAGTAGCAGGTAGGAAGAATATGAGCCAGGAGGTTCGTCCTAAATCGTCAAGGTGTTTTCGAAAGTCGCACAGTCTGAGGCTCCGCTGTCAGAAATTAAATGCTTTCCTTGCTGCAAGAAATGACAAAAATCAACGGGTTCCCTGTTTCCACCAACTTTTATTTTTATATTTTTTGCAATTGTTTATTGCTTACCATTCAAATTTTGATAGGTACAACTAAGAGGAATACACATAATATCCAGTGTCCCCACACTAGAGCCGTGTGCGATGTTCAATGTCTAATTACATCTTAAAGAGCAAAATGAACCTTCAGGTCCACCGCCATATCCACCAAAACTAAACAGGAGTATCTTCCACTGTAACATGAAAAATCATTAGAAATACCAGTAAACCTCCCATCGCTTGAGAATTGGCATCACAGAATGCAGTACACATTGAAAGAGGGAAAATTGAAGAGAAATAAAAATATCTCGTTATGCGTCACCTCGGGAGGCATAATGTTTTGGTGCTTCCCCAGGTTTACGTAATTTTGTAAATCTGGGGGGGGGCATCAAAATCCATGGGTGGTGCGTGGGAAAACCAGCTACTTGCGTTGGCTTGTCTTACTCCATGTCTGTGAGGCCAAGCAAAGACACGAAAAGTGGCTTTGTGTGGTCTCATAGATTTGATTATATATTCTGTGCTACCATAGAGTCAAAAAAGTGACACTCCAGTGGCTCACAGGGCTCATAAATATGCCCCGGTGTTGTAATCTGCTGAGTGTTGTTCAGTTTATGTCCCAAAATTCAGTGGGTAACTGTGTCTCCCACAATATATGTGATGCAGAGGCATTATCTATGGAGAGGTGGTGGCAAATTACTGTGGTGTATAGACACGATATACTCCTTCCGTGCATGTATGTAGGATGCAATGAGGGGGAAGGGGGAATGGACCAGTGCAATGTCAGTCTTCCATAACTTAGCTGACATAGCCTGCATTAGCACCATTTCTGTGAGATGGCGACAGTAAACTCCTGTTGTAGGGCTTGAAAGGTTTTCAGGGTGCCTTAGAAAAGGATATTATCGATATAGTTTTCTTGTATAGGAATTCCTGATGCCCCAACTGACCTCCTCATCCCCCTCTTGTGATGTCTGCATTATGCCACCGATGGGCCTTGGAGTGTGAACGGGATGGAGTTTTCAGCAGTTTGCTTGCCCTCTGCCAAGCATACTGGGATGTATATATAAAAGCGCTGGGGATCACTGTGATTCGGGCTGTGCCTTGTAATAAATAGCAAGAGCCAAACCTGTATGTAAGGACTTGTGCTTAGTTGTAACCCAGTGGGGCATTGCTCTGAGGGTGGGTATCATGTATACAGTGTGTGCTAACTGTTGTGGCAGCCAGTAACTCTCCATATGAGGTAGGCCCCCCTTTCTCTGTGGTTGCGTCCTTTTAGTCTTTGTTCACCCCTTCCAAACTGAGAGATAATATACATGATGTCTTTGAACTTTGATTCCGGTATAAGGAGATGAAGTATACCAAAAACATAATTAATGTTAGGCGCTATATTCATTCTGATAACTTGTACTATCCCCCGCAAGGAGATGTTCAGGTGTGTACATATAGGGAAATCCAGCTTCATCGTCAGTAACTGCTGCTATCACTTAACATAATTCCCTGTAATTTCTGATTGAGGTAGATCCATACGTATTTAGGCTTTGCACAGAGCCATTTACAAGGAGACCTAAGGAAGCTATTGAAGTGGCTGAGGTTAATGGCAATGCCTCACGTTTGGAGCAGTTTATTTCTTAACCTGATAATTGGGAGAAGGTATTAAGTTGCTCAATCAAAGAAGGAGCAGATTGTGATAGATATGACAGTCAGGAGAATGTCTACTGCATAGTAAAATGCTTTCTCAGGCAATTGTTAGTATTCCCATTCTCAGTAGCCCATCTGGCAATATCAAGGGGTTCTTAAGCCAGTAAAAACAGTAGTAGGGATAAGGGACAGCCCTGCTGTGTACCCTTGTGAACCCGGAAATTTGGTGGGTCAAAGCCTCCATAACTGACCAATTCCACCACACTATGATACATGGCCCTTGACAACGTGAGGGATTGCTTGCCAAAGCCCAACTTTTCCATAGTTCAAAAAATAGCCCCACTTAGCATGATCCAAAGACTTTTTGGCATCTAAAGACAGTAAGACTTTCTAGTCTAGATAGTCCTTTACCTGTCATATTATGCTGAATAGGGTACATAAGTGGTTTGTTGATGAGCGCCCTGGTCCAAAAGTTGCGAGGAGTGTATGAAAATGGATATCACTTTACTTAAACAAGTTGCTAGGATTTTTGCTGCATTGATTAGGGAAATATGTCTAAAGCTGGAGCACGTACGCGGATCTTTCCCTGGCTTTGGGATTACCAAAATTCTGGGCCTAAGGAAGTGGCTGGCCAAATTCCCCCAGGCTAATGCCTCATTGAATACTGAGACCAGTACAGGGACAGTCAGAATCTTAGTTATGCTGTAACACTCCACTCCCCAGGCCCCTTACTGGTGGCCATGCTATCAATCACTTTTGCGACTTTTTCATCCAGTTTGCCAGATTGCTCCTGGGTCTGTTTCAATAGGGATATCCAGTCAAAGAAGCCCTCTTCTTTCCTTCATCTCCAAGCGATTTTCACAGGTATAGAGGGTCTCATAGTATGTCTGATATTCCATTGCTAAACCTGTTGGGAGAGTTAGGAGATCCCCTGGAGAGTTGTGGAGGGCTCACATAGTTCTGGAGAAGTCTAGCTTTTGAAGTTGCAAGGCCGTAGATAGCCTACTTTTTCTCCTCACTCATATTGGGCCAGATGTATCATCACAGCCCTTTGCGAGTCGGAAATAGCGATTTTTAAGAAATCGCTATTTCCGACTCGCAAAGTGCCATGTATCACATTTGCGATTCGGTAATAGCGATTTCTTAAAAATCTCAAATGCTATTGCGGAATCGCAAATTGTGATACCGGCCCCATTCGCAGCTATGGACCTGTTGGCCAAAGTGCCATGTATCACATTTGCGATTCGGTAATAGCGATTTCTCAAAAATCGCAAATGCTATTACCGAATCGCAAATTGCGATACCGGCCCCATTCGCACCTGGCCCATAGCTGCGAATTTTTTGCATTTCCAAAATTGCGATTTCTATATTTAGATACACACACACATTTACAAGACTACATATAGAATTAGCTATGGCTTGACCTCCCACCCTGCACCCACAACCCGCCCCCACCCACCGCTCTCTGCTCCCCACTTGTCTCTCTCCTAGGAGCAGACAGGGGACTGTTACCTGACAGTAACAGATAAATTACTTTAATTATTTTATTCTTTGTAGGCGTCTTTAACTTGTGCTTCCCTAGATGATCTGACCTTTGTCCAAAAAACCGGGACATTTATTTAAAATAAAGGGAAGTGTCGGGACACCGGGACAGTCCTCTAAAAACCGGAACTGTCCGGGGAAATCCGGGACGTCTGGTCACTATACCACTCATGCATGACACCAACATGCTCCCTTGCACAAGTTCACTTCAAATGCAGCACTGCCAACCATGCACTTCCGTGGTACGGCATATTACCCAGCCGAAATGTGCGCTGGCACCTCATAACAGGATATGACGTTTTATGTAAATGCTACAGTACAATACAATTCCATTTGTTCATTCCCTCCGCTGACTGTGTATCGTTGAGTGGCCCAGGCAGCATCAGATATCCCCCTCTCTCTATATGTCGCTATGCCAACTGTGCAGCAGTAGCTGTCTGTCCACTCCGAGCCTGCTATCAGGGTGGAGGCGGACGGAATATTCCCGGAAGGGGCACCACACCATCGCAGGGTTCTGGAAGAACAGAGATTCAAGTGCGCTTGTAATACCGAGATCGGCTCCTGCTGAGACCGCTGCTGTAGAGGCGGAGCTGGGCCATGAAAGCTCTTCGGATAAAAAACAGTCCATGTGGAATGTACTTTGGCTGTACAACTAGTTTTAAAACATCGGCTTTGTGGACTTAAGTAGAGACGTCCTTGGAGAAGAAACGTCCAAAAAAGAAGTGATGCGCCGTTAGTGCTTCGGATCAGTTAATTTTTCTTACACCTTTTCCTTGTATTAAAAAAAAAACATTATTTCAGATGTTCAATTAAGATAAGTGCCCTTAATTTAAAACCTCAGTCAGTCGCGCGCTATCATTATTCCGCGCGCTGTCTGTGATTCACGCTGACAATTACCCGGCCTCGCTTCTCCAGCGAAATTACTGGCAATTTCTGGTTTGCCATTTATTTAGCAGGACAAAGCCAGGCATTACAGAAGAGCCTTATACGGGGACTAATGCTTTCGCTTAATGATGTCCACCCCCCGGAGTGCCTTCAGAATGTGGAAGGGGCGAGGAGATGAGGAGGAGCGCCAGCTTCCAGCATCTGCCCGCAGTAACTGGCCCGTGGCCCCACTTAAGCACCGTGAATTGTTGTTACATGTTTGGCCGTGTTAAAGGTAGACTGGCCAACCCTAAAAAATATATCTAAGTATCATGGTTCGAAAAGTTCTCGGTGTGTTTTGATTGACAGTAAGTGCACAGCTGTCAACTAACCCCGAGTGAGGTGGGGTGTCTTTCAACCAGTTAAATTTTTCAGCAATTTCTCCCGAGTAGAGAAATTGACACAAGTCAAGGGATGTAACCCTGGTCTCTCTAACCCCTGTGGCACCGAAGTTGGGGAGTGGTGGTGGTGGTGGGGGAGTGGCAATGGGGGGGAGAACCCTTTCACCCCAAAGCCTATGAATATTTGTGAGATATTTGCACATCAGAGATCCTTTATCGCATTCTACAGGGGGAGAGAGACCATCATTTTTAGGTCGGGCACCGCAGTGCGCAAGAACTGCTTTTCTGACGTGTTGTTATCTATTTGTACTTTTAACCACACCCACCTCACGCCCATCACTATCGTTCGTTCATGGGCTTGCCATTCAAAAATCCTTTTTTATCGTTAGTAAATGTTTTACTTTTGTCCCTCCTTGGGGCGGTTTGGTTACCGCCTTTGACATCGACCCTGTTACATGGCTAATTGCACTTTTGCCAATACGTTTGACTGCCAGCGAACTTCTTTTTCCTTTTCTCTGTCTCCTTCATGCTGATGCTCATGGCGGCCGTAGGGCTTTGAATCGGCTCGCTTATATGAAACTTTTTTACTTTTCATTTTAAATTTATGTGGCAAGAAAAGTCCGGTTAGGAGTTTACAACGCTAATAGCTCTAACTCGGGCAAATGCGAGACACATTGCATTGCAAATGCTTGTTTCACATTATGCCACTGGTTAAGTCAGTTCATACAGCAGGACAGGATCATTACCCATGTATCAATTTAGTTTAATATTCTTAAATTGCCAATGGAGGCAAGCTTCAAGGTGTCTATACAAATAAACTAATAAATATAGTATGCAAACGATAAAAAAGACACAGACGCAAAAAAACCACCCTGTACATTTCATGAACTGATTTAATAAATAAATATGTCTACAATCGTTCCTGCCTGCTGGCTACAATTATAAAACCCAAGTAAACCTTCTAAAATAGGGGGCCCAGAATCTTGACGGACAGAAGTCTGCCACTAGAGGCACAGTAGCCGACAATACTCAAAAGCTAGCCAGGCAACTGTGGCCTCGGCTGTCTGTCAGACAAAGGTAAACATTCAATTTGATCTTTAAAATGGAACTAAATGGAATTTTGGTAAGGATTTTTTGGGAGAGCATTGGTTGAACGTGAGCAACTTCAACTGACCCACCACTCAGTTTTTCTCTGCTACATTTGATCAATAGTTTCGTGGCATGTTTCTAAAATGAAGGGGTCTCATGTAAGTTTGAAATGTCAACAGAGGAGTCAAATAGCTGGGAGTAGTATTCTAAAATTAAATTGGCCAGCAACTCAACTCAAAAATAGGCCCAATTGCTCTGTTATGAACTGTCTTAAAGTTAGACAACAGTTTCAGATGTTTAACTGGATAATCATGGGTATTTGTGAGAGCAGAGATGTAGGAGTGTATTGTTATAACACATATTTTATGTGGGGCTTAAAGGAGAGACCAGCATCACATTTTACACCCACAGGAGATGGTGCTAGGCCGATATGGTCAGGCAGTACAAAAAGCCGAACATCACACAGACGAGGAGCAGGACCACAATCCTATTGCCTCAAGGCATAGCTACAGGTCCCACAAGCACTGCTTGACTGTCCTCAAGCTATCATACATCGCCAAATAGTTCTGACAGCTTCTGAAAAGATCAAGCAGAATCTAAATGCGATTGTAATCTAGGTAATGCCAAAGTCCATCATCCTCAAACCTATGGGGCTTGGGAACAGATAACAAAAGCATACTAACAGTGCTAGAGCAGAACTTTGAAGCAGCCCTCATGCCACAAGAGGTGAAAGAAATGGTTGACTCCAGGGTGGGGCAAGACTTTGAAAATTCATCACGTGAATGAGCCCTGTTAGTAATGCAGAAAAAGCACAAAATTAATTCTTAAAGGGGGTGTTAATGGAATAACTAGATGGAGAGACGAGGGAGCAGTTGTGGGTTCGAGAGATGTCCCACATACTCCTGTTGTGAAAATAAAGCACAAGACATTTATGGCCCCAAGACAATGCTTAGTAACCTGTGAGTGAAATTGACTTTTTCATTTCCACATTAAATAATAAACTTTAAAAATATTTAAAATGGTTGTTGTCCAGGCCACATCATTT
The DNA here is from genome assembly GCF_031143425.1 of Pleurodeles waltl. Taxonomy (NCBI): domain Eukaryota; kingdom Metazoa; phylum Chordata; class Amphibia; order Caudata; family Salamandridae; genus Pleurodeles; species Pleurodeles waltl. The sequence goes on from NC_090443.1 coordinate 907,587,824, forward strand.
AAATGTACATTTTTTATTGAAGGTGTTTACAGAAACCCTTGTCTGCACAGTCATATGCTTCATTTAATGTAGCAGTGGAGTGTTTACGTTTTCACACTAGCACCAATGACTCCCTACACTAATGTCTTTAAAGTGTCATTTGATCACGTGACATTAGAAATGTATTTTCTGCAAGTACTCTTGAAGGGTCCCTGCTCCTTTCCAAACTCCAGCCCTAGACATATGTAGGAGAGAAAAGCTGTGGAAGATCAAAATACAGCTAATAGTGAAGTCACGGGAGAGATGTCAGGACTGGTTTGTTAAGTCGAGAATGCTCGGGGGGTTGAAAGTGGTGCACCATAAAATACCTTGTGCCCCTCAATGTACCATTTTCAAGGTCAGAACAATGGCGCCAAAACCTATCCCTACCTCCTCTGTCAGTCTCCTGAATAGGTCTCCATCAGTAACGCCACTGTGGCTAACACTTACCGATTTGTTCTTCAATTGTGTCAAGTCCAAACCAGTGAAATTAAAATAAGCAGAACAACAGTCGATTATTGCTGGCTGGAAAAGCAATTAGGCTTTTGATTGTGTAAAAACAAAACACAATGTTCTTAATACCCAGGCAAGTGGTCCAGGGTGAGATACATTTATTGTGCTCTGGGATCTCTAGGCAGTGCAGATAAGAAGGGGCCTGATTGTTTCTTTGCCTCTTGTTAAGTCCTGATGTTTTTGGAGCAGAATGCAACACAGACAAGAGAATTGATTGAAGCCCACGACAAAAAGAGACAACGAGAAATGAAAACAATTGAAAAAGCAGCTCTTCGGTTATCTGGGAAGGATTGAAAAGAAATAGTTATAAGAACAAACAAGGGATAGTGAAAATCAAAAGCAAATTAGGCCACACTGTGATTGCTCCTTCTATTGAAACTATTTTGAGAAGCAGAAAATCAAAACCTCGCTACCAACTATAATGGATTACATCTGTGGGCCTTACGCCGCAGAGAGTTGTGCGGTACTGCACTAGGATGCGTGTGTGGAAGAGATTGCTAACACTAATGCCTTTGTCGCATAAACATTAATTTAGATTTTATGCTGTTAGACCAGTAGCATTGGATTTGTTGAGTAATGGAGTGCTGCTGCTAAATTCTGTGACATTCTAAGTCATTGGGTATTAGCCACCTCCACTGAATCTGTATCCATCCGAAGCTGCCTTGCTGCATTTACTTTGGGGCCATCTTTGCACAGAGGCCAAGGTCTCCTCACTAGGCGTACCCTGCTTTGTGAAAATTTCTCACCGAATTGATGCTTGCCACCTCATGCAACATGCAATGCTAGAGCATACCGGAACATGTAAAGGGAGCCATCCTTCAGTGAATAAACAGCCCCCCAGAGTCTGCAATTGGCCCATTACTCCCACCTTTGATCAACATATTCACCTACCAATACCCACTTTTGTCATGTGACCCAAGCACCACAACTGCTACTTTTCTGGACACTTATGTTTTCTAAAATCATCTTGATGCTGCCTGGTACTTAACATTCATCACTTCCTTGGCAGGTCACTGGGGCTTGTGTTGCAGCAGCAAAGAGCAGCGCCCTGCAGCATTTCATCTAGCATCTCATCTAGCATCTCATCTAATGAAGAGATTACTCATTAACAACTAGCTGTTTTTAAGTACTTAAATACCAGGGGTAATTATAACCTGTAAGAGATTAGGGTATTAGTTGAGGTGGGTGGGAACCCACATTAAATAATAATCACAGGGCCACATGTATGAAAACCAAAATTTGTGAGTCCGTAATTGCAAATCAGTGCAAATCACAATTACCAACTGGTAAATCAGAATGTTCGTAGGAAGTAACCACCAATTTAGTGATTCGGTACAGAGTCGCATCGCGTAATCCCAAATTGCGATTACCTAAATTGCAAATGGGATTGTTACCAAATCGCAAATTGGGCCCGGACTTGCAATTTGCGAATGTGAGTCGCAATTAGCAAACAGGAGCAAAATAATAGAGAAACTTCACTTCCTGGTGCTGGGTAATGAACCATGAACCAGTAAGTGCCTCCCATGAGTGTGGTAGGAGTCTAGGCAGCACACAGAGCAGAGGGTCGCCAAGCAGAGAGGAGCAACTGCAGCCATGGCTAGCCAAACAAAGGAGACAAACACAGCAGGGAGGAAGAGAGAGTAAAAATTCTCTGAAAAGGAGTTGGAAGTCCTTACTGAGGAGTGCTGCCTACATCATGATGTGTTGTTCGGGAGGGCAGCAATGACTATACCTGACTCACAGGAAAAAATATGGATGCAATCCAAAATAAATGCAATTCGAGTCAACCACTGCTCAGTTGGTGAAGTGCGCTATAGGTGGTGTGACCTCAGGTCAAGGACCAAAGAAAAGGTTGCAGAGCGGTTAAAGGAGGTGCATCGAACAGGTGGTGGACCATCCATCCACAGGACTACCACCCTCATCAATCGAAAGTATGGTGGAGACCAAACAGAAGCCAGAGGCTGTCATGGGAATAGGTGACCTGGACAGTTCAGCACCAGGAACCTCCAAAAGTAAGTGGCACATATCACATTTTCACACTTTTCAGTGCACTATGCACACAAACTCAGTTCACAAAAGCATACTACATTCAGAAAATTCCATGCCTATAGGTCCAGTCCGAGTATGGTGCATTATGGGTAAAGTAGTCCAGTATTCAAATTAGTGATGAAATTTAAATTTAATGATCCAAACATCAGAGAGGTTCTGACAGTGTATCCCCTGTGTCTCGCAGGTCTCCCTGAGGTATCTACTGATGATCCCAGTGCAGAGGGAGGGGATGATGCCAACATTGCAGCAGAGGAGGCAGTCGGTATGCCTCAGAGGAATGCAACCCACAAACTCAAATTTTCAAAAGGCCACTCAAGTGAGTAGCACAATCAGTGCTGCAGGCCCACTAGTACCATTTAATTTACAGGCCCTATCTACATGTAGTACCACTTTAATGGTGACTTACAGGTAAACAAAATGTGCCAATTGAGTGTAAGCCAGTTCTACCAAAGTTTAAGGGAGAGAGCACAAGCACTTTAGCACTAGTTAGCAGTGGTAAAGTGTCCAGAGTGCTATGGCCATCAAAAACAAAATCAGCAAAAGCAGAAGAATGGAAGGCAAAAAGTTGGGGGAAACCACACCAAGGATATCAGGTCCAACAATTAAGTACAAACAACAGAGGAAAGATCTCCAGATGTCCTCAAACTAAACAAATAATCCTACTTCTATGATTGAAACTGCCACTGATGAACTGGAGAATCTTTGCAAGGAGGGGATTATTGAGCCAGCAAAAGTTATTCATTTGAGAATAGATTGCTGATAAAAACACTTTTGTTGTCATTAGATATATACACCTGTAGTGTCATAAAGGCAGATGACCGCACTCTTAGGAGAATTCGAACCTTTACACTTTGGACATGACCTTAACTGATCATCAAGCGTCGTTACGCCTAAACCCCACTGAATTCGTCCCTTCTGCAGGGCTTCCATGCCTCCAGGGTGACGTCTGTCTTCCTTCTGGCCGCAACTGTCTTACAGATGGTTTAGGAATGTATTGGGTGAGTGATGGTCTGAATTGTGACTTCTTGGTGTTTGTAAGTGGTTACAAGAAAACAGTAGGATATTAGACAGAATGTTCGCTACTTTAAAAAAAATGGACTGATACCAAAAGTGACGTCATTTATCGTGATATATCCGAGTTGATGTTTTACTGTCGCACAGCTCAGAAACAGACAGAATCAAACCTTGCTCACTGTCTCAGAGTTGTGCTACCCGAAAATAAACTACTAACTCTGAGAAATATCTGTTTAAAAGAACTCAAGTTTCGTCACGCAGGGCATCGCACCGGGGCTCGGCTGTGGGTTGCGTCAGAAAAGGCCACCATGATGCGACCCCTGCTTGTGCAAGCAGGACTCTGTGAAACGTAGCCCACACTCTGCATTCTTTAAAATGATTTGCATTTTCGGAATAACGCACCTGCCGGCAGAATGAGAGCCTCGGCGAAACCATATTAAATTGAACGGAATTGTATTTGACCCGTTTCATTTACGCCACACAGAGGGTTCCCTGGGGTGCACTCCGTACCCACCCCCACCACCCCCCGCTATCCACCACCCAGCTGTTTTAAAGCACCTGCTCTTGTTTAATTTGTGCCAGACAGCACCTCGGGGTCCTCTGTGTAATTTGGCAACATGAGTGACGACGAAGAAATGCAAGTCGTTAAATCATTTTTTTAAAACATTATTTTATTTTCATTTAGTTGTCGCTGGTTTCAGAACCGCTGACAGCTTTATTTGTCTGCTTTTGCACTCAGAACTGCGGCCTCTAAATAATGCATCACAGCTTCCTTTAGTGCCTCAGATTTTTTGTGTGTCATTTTTAAGGCACGGTTTTCGGAATACGTTGGCCGTTTTGGTGTTGAATATTCTGTTCCCCCGTACCATGAATGACGTCAAGAAGAAAGCTCTCCCACCGAGGCCGGGACCACACCCTGCGCTTTCATGCCTCTGACACACCCCCGGTCCCACACCCTGCGCTTTCATGCCTCTGACACCCCCCCGGTCCCACACCCTGCGCTTTCAGGCCTCTGACACCCCCCCGGTCCCACACCCTGCGCTTTCATGCCTCTGACACCCCCCCGGTCCCACACCCTGCGCTTTCATGCCTCTGACACACCCCCGGTCCCACACCCTGCGCTTTCATGCCTCTGACACCCCCCCGGTCCCACACCCTGCGCTTTCATGCCTCTGACACCCCCCCGGTCCCACACCCTGCGCTTTCATGCCTCTGACACCCCCCCGGTCCCACACCCTGCGCTTTCATGCCTCTGACACACCCCCGGTCCCACACCCTGCGCTTTCATGCCTCTGACACCCCCCCGGTCCCACACCCTGCGCTTTCATGCCTCTGACACACCCCCGGTCCCACACCCTGCGCTTTCATGCCTCTGACACAGCCCCGGTCCCACACCCTGCGCTTTCATGCCTCTGACACACCCCCGGTCCCACACCCTGCGCTTTCATGCCTCTGACACACCCCCGGTCCCACACCCTGCGCTTTCATGCCTCTGACACACCCCCGGTCCCACACCCTGCGCTTTCATGCCTCTGACACACCCCCGGGACCACACCCTGCGCTTTCATGCCTCTGACACCCCCCCGGTCCCACACCCTGCGCTTTCATGCCTCTGACACCCCCCCGGTCCCACACCCTGCGCTTTCATGCCTCTGACACACCCCCGGTCCCACACCCTGCGCTTTCATGCCTCTGACACCCCCCCGGTCCCACACCCTGCGCTTTCATGCCTCTGACACCCCCCCCGGTCCCACACCCTGCGCTTTCATGCCTCTGACACCCCCCCGGTCCCACACCCTGCGCTTTCATGCCTCTGACACACCCCCGGTCCCACACCCTGCGCTTCCATGCCTCTGACACACCCCCGGTCCCACACCCTGCGCTTTCATGCCTCTGACACACCCCCGGTCCCACACCCTGCGCTTTCATGCCTCTGACACCCCCCCGGTCCCACACCCTGCGCTTTCATGCCTCTGACACCCCCCCGGTCCCACACCCTGCGCTTTCATGCCTCTGACATCCCCCCGGTCCCACCGCATGGGCCCTGCCCTTAAAACGCGCAATGCCATTACTTTCTGTGTTTCCCGGGGCCGCACAGTTGGGCAGCTTGAGCCTAATGTATTTTATTTATTTATTTTACATATTTATATGGCACATGGTCACCAAGGGTATAGATGCATTTTATAGGGTAAGTACCCCTAGAGCCTAAAGTAATGAGCTCCATTTTAACGACAGTAGACTTCTGTCTGTCCTGTTTACACATCTATGACTGGGGGTGAGTGTTTGACAATGTTCAGCATTCCGTCCATCACTTGTTGTTTTTGCCCTGTTTACACATTCTACATGTGTTTCAGTTGTATTCAGAGGGAGCGCCCGTTGTGGCCTAACCATTTTTTTTCTAAACACTACATTCTGTATTCACTGAAAGTCCAGAACTCGGCTGCCAGGACCGAGAGAGCCCAATCCCTAACCATAGATCTCAGAACCTTTGTATTAAGGGGTTCTGTCTTAGATTCCATATGACGGGGTTATTACTTTAAGTGGGAGAGGAGAAAGGAGGGATCTGCAGGATGATAAAACCAATGGGTTGGAGAAAGGGATTACAAAAAAAACTTTTAAACTAATGAGGCTACTGGAGTTGGGAAAGGATAACAATTTGCTATCAAACTTGGCAGATAGTTTTATAGCTGATATAAACATCTGAGGATTCACCAAGAAACACAATTGACATGGTGTAGTAATTAAATAGTAAATCCTGAAGTGATAAATCAATCAATATTTGTAAAGCATGGCTACTCACCCGTGAGGGTCTCAAGGCGCTGGATGTAATGATGGGCATGTGAGTGCCTGAGAGCCAAGAGTTGCTTCTTTGGAAGATCCTCGGAAGCAGCAAGATTTTACACCACCTTTATTGTAAGGGACCAGGGCTAACCTACAATTACTTGAGATACACAGATTTCTAGCGATTGTAGCTAGTGGCTGGATGCCAGGAGGTCAGACTATTTCTCGGAGAACCAAGGAAGTTTAAATGCCCCACTCATTTTTATCTTTCTTTACCTGTGTTCCATCTTAAAAAGTTGATGCGAATCCAAAGATCACCAACAGGCTGAGAAGCCCAACTTAATTTTACTCATTTTGTCTGCCTCAGGAGGGTGGAAGCCTAAATCGTCCTTGCCCAGATTCCAACTTGATATCTCCTGAACATACATAGACCTCAGCAGTGCGCACTGCTCAAGCCCAGTTCTAGAAATCGCCTTGGTAGTAACATGCCATTGTGCCTTCTTAATTTGTGCTACTTTACGGAAAGTACCTGGCAGTACTGTAGTCTTCTTCACAGGTTCTTGTTACTTATAATGTTTTGCGCGCCATTTTACCCTGGAGCAGGGCTTGGAATCTCCTGAATGCACACTTGTTTCACCCAGTACAATTAGAGTCCTATAGCTGAACAATGCCAGGAAGGTATGCTTTCTTGCAGACCACGTAGGGACTCTGTACATATGGAAATGTTTATGTTCCCTCTTAGCCCATCCCTCAAAGGTAGCCCCACAATAATATCTCCAATAGCCCCTTGTAATGAGCCTGTCAGTTGTACTTGCATGGACTGGAAACACTCTTCTGCCATGACTGCAAATCCAAGATACAAAAATGTACAAACAGTGACAAAACCAATAGTTCTGGGTTTAATCTTCTAACGTGTGTAATGTTAGCAGTTAATTTCCTCTCTTTGCCACCCAGACTTTTAATGGTCCACTGAAATGGCTTCCCTCTTCTTTACACATTTGGTTGCAGTTCCAGATTGGCACTGCCAGGAGGAGTCAGGAGCAGAGGGAGTTCCTCTGGCACCTTGAAAGTGGAAGAAGGCACTAGTACCTGGTGTAAGGGGCAGCCACAGGATATTCAGGCAGCCTGTGGGAGGGTTCAAGCCAGATTTTTCGAGGGACATGAGGGAGAGACTCGCTGTGTTTTGTATACAGGGATTAGATTCCACATTTATGATGTGCACAGTTAGATAATGCCTTTTGCTGTTTTCGGACAATATGTCAGATTTTTACTCACAATATACAAGTAGAAATTGTATTTAAAGGATTGTATATTTTGAGTGTTGAGAAACTGCTTTTGCCTCTTACCGAGTTTAGTACTAGATTATGTTATGCTATGCAATGTTATGTTGACATTTTAATAATACTCTTACTTACCTTCACTCTTATCTCTTCAGAAAAGTGTGTGGAAATGCAGAATGTACCGGGAGGGGGTAATCTTTCTGATCTGCATTGTAGTGTTTGTCATTTTGTTTGCTAGCGTTCTGTGCACAAGAGTACATAATTTACAGTGCATCAGTATTAAGTACTGTTCGTTAGAATATGCCAGTGTGGTGTGTGTTAGAGTTTACATGCCCAGTGTAAAGCAGGGATTGGGTAAGTGTCTGTGCCCCGGAACGCATTATTCACAGTGCTGCAATGTTTGTTAGTAAGTTTACACCAATGAATGACTAGGAGCAGTGTCCCAGGATGTGTGGTATATGTGATTTGTCACATTATTTCAGTTAGCTGCACTTCCTTATTCCAGCTGTGTTTTACGTTTAGTATACTGAGGCCCCACACTCGCGGTGGCGGTCCGACCACTGCCATAGTGGCAGTCCGACCGCCACATTACAACAGTGGCAGAGCTGCCACGGTCCGACCGCTGGCACCACCTGGTTACCACCAGCCGACAGCCTGGCGGTATCGGCGCTCGTATTGTGCCAGGACAATGCTTTACAAGTCCTCTTTTTGCAAGCCTTTGCATGGCAGACGGACCGCCAAGCAAAGGCTGGCCGAAAGAAGGTGTCGGGGGCCCCATGGGGGCACATGCACTGCCATGCAGTTGGCATGGGCAGTGCAGGGGGCCCCATGGACAGCCCCGTCACTCTTTTCACTGTCCAAATTACAGGCAATGAAAAGCGCGGCAGGTGCTGTTGCTACAGACGCACCACAACATTGCAGCCGGCTCGATTACGAGCCGGCATCAATGTTGTGGTGAGTATCCCACTGGGCCAATGGGCGGAAATAACCTCCCCAGCGGGAAACTCGTAATATGGCCCACGGGGGGACGGCTGCATAGGCGGTCATCCCAACGTGAGACTTTGACAGGTGGCCTCCGCCAACCGCCAAAGTTATAATGATCCCCTGAGTGTTCATAATGCATGTTTTGGATGTAGACCTTCCCTTTCTGCTACCTGAACATTCTACATTGAAATGTATTCAACCTGCTCCAGCGAGGGGGTAGTAGCATGTGTGTGTGACTGGCTATTGTAGGAGGCTGGACTGGCTTGTAGTGAGTACCAAGGGGTACTTGCACCTTGCACCAGGCCCAGTTATCCCTTATTAGTGTATAGGGTGTCTAGCAGCATAGGCTGACAGATAATGGTAGCTTAGCAGAGCAGCTTAGGCTGAACTAGGAAACGAGTGAAGCTCCTACAGTACCACTTAGTGTCATATGCACAATATCATAAGAAAACACAATACACAGATATACTAAAAATAAAGGTACTTTATTTTTATGACAATATGCCAAAAGTATCTCAGTGAGTACCCTCAGTATGAGGATAGCAAATATACACAAGATATATGTACACAATACCAAAATATGCAGTAATAGTATTAGAAAACAGTGCAAACAATGTATAGTTACAATAGGATGCAATGGAGACACATAGGGATAGGGGCAACACAAACCATATACTCCAAAAGTGGAATGCGAACCACGAATGGACCCCAAACCTATGTGACCTTGTAGAGGGTCGCTGGGACTATTAGAAAATAGTAAGGGTTAGAAAACTAGCCCACCCCAAGACCCTGAAAAGTGAGTGCAAAGTGCACTAAAGTTCCCCAAAGGACATAGAAGTCGTGATAGGGGAATTCTGCAGGAAAGACACAAACCAAAAATGCAACAACAATGGATTTCCAGTCGAGGGTACCTGTGGAACAAGGGGACCAAGTCCAAAAGTCACAAGCAAGTCGGAGATGGGCAGATGCCCAGGAAATGCCAGCTGTGGGTGCAAAGGAGCTGCTACTGGACAGTAGAAGCGTAGGTTTCTGCAAGAACGACAAGGGCTAGAGACTTCCCCTTTGGAGGACGGATCCCTCACGCCGTGGAGAGTCGTGCAGAAGTATTTTCCTGCCGAAAGACCGCCAACAAGCCTTGCTAGCTGCAAATCGTGCAGTAAGGGTTTTTGGATGCTGCTGTGGCCCAGGAGGGACCAGGATGTCGCAAATTGCGTCAGGGGACAGAGGGGGCGTCGAGCAAGACAAGGAGTCCTCTCAGCAGCAGGTAGCACCCGGAGAAGTGCCATAAACAGGCACTACGAGGATGCATGAAACGGCGCTCACCCGAAGTCGCACAAAGGAGTCCCACGTCGCCGGAGAACAACTTAGGAGGTCGTGCAATGCAGGTTAGAGTGCCGCGGACCCAGGCTGGACTGTGCACAAAGGATTTCCGCCGGAAGTGCACGGAGGCCGGAGTAGCTGCAAAAGTCGCGGTTTCCAACAATGCAGTCTGGCGGGGGGAGGCAAGGACTTACCTCCACCAAACTTGGACTGAAGAGTCACTGGACTGTGGGAGTCACTTGGACAGAGTTGCTGGATTCAAGGGACCTCGCTCGTCGTGCTGAGAGGAGACCCAAGGTACCGGTGATGCAGTTCTTTGGTGCCTGCGGTTGCAGGGGGACGATTCCGTCGACCCACGGGAGATTTCTTCGGAGCTTCTAGTGCAGAGAGGAGGCAGACTACCCCCACAGCATGCACCACCAGGAAAACAGTCGAGAAGGCGGCAGGATCAGCGTTACAGAGTTGCAGTAGTCGTCTTTGCTACTATGTTGCAGTTTTGCAGGCTTCCAGCGCGGTCAGCAGTCGATTCCTTGGCAGAAGGTGAAGAGAGAGATGCAGAGGAACTCGGGTGAGCTCTTGCATTCGTTATCTAAGGAATCCCAAGAGACAGAGACCCTAAATAGCCAGAAAAGAGGGTTTGGCTACCTAGGAGAGAGGATAGGCTAGCAACACCTGAAGGAGCCTATCACAAGGAGTCTCTGACGTCACCTGGTGGCACTGGCCACTCAGAGCAGTCCAGTGTGCCAGCAGCACCTCTGTTTCCAAGATGGCAGAGGTCTGGAGCACACTGGAGGAGCTCTGGGCACCTCCCAGGGGAGGTACAGGTCAGGGGAGTTGTCTCTCCCCTTTCCTTTGTCCAGTTTCGCGCCAGAGCAGGGCTAAGGGGTCCCTGAACCGGTGTAGACTGGCTTATGCAGAAATGGGCACCAAATGTGCCCATGAAAGCATTTCCAGAGGCTGGGGGAGGCTACTCCTCCCCTGCCTTCACACCATTTTCCAAAGGGAGAGGGTGTAACACCCTCTCTCAGAGGAAGTCCTTTGTTCTGCCATCCTGGGCCAGGCCTGGCTGGACCCCAGGAGGGCAGATGCCTGTCTGAGGGGTTGGCAGCAGCTGCAGTGAAACCCCGGGAAAGGCAGTTTGGCAGTACCAGGGTCTGTGCTACAGACCACTGGGATCATGGGATTGTGCCAACTATGCCAGGATGGTATAGAGGGGGCAATTCCATGATCATAGACATATTACATGGCCATATTCGGAGTTACCATTGTGAAGCTACATATAGGTAGTGACCTATATGTAGTGCACGCATGTAATGGTGTCCCGCACTCACAAAGTCCGGGGAATTGGCCCTGAACAATGTGGGGGCACCTTGGCTAGTGCCAGGGTGCCCACACACTAAGTAACTTAGCACCCAACCTTTACCAGGTAAAGGTTAGACATATAGGTGACTTATAAGTTACTTAAGTGCAGTGTAAAATGGCTGTGAAATAACGTGGATGTTATTTCACTCAGGCTGCAGTGGCAGGCCTGTGTAAGAATTGTCAGAGCTCCCTATGGGTGGCAAAAGAAATGCTGCAGCCCATAGGGATCTCCTGGAACCCCAATACCCTGGGTACCTCAGTACCATATACTAGGGAATTATAAGGGTGTCCCAGTAAGCCAATGTAAATTGTTAAAATTGGTCACTAGCCTGTTAGTGACAATTTGAAAGTAATGAGAGAGCATAACCACTGAGGTTCTGGTTAGCAGAGCCTCAGTGAGACAGTTAGTCACTACACACGTAACACATTCAGGCACACTTATGAGCACTGGGGCCCTGACTAGCAGGGTCCCAGTGACACATACAACTAAAACAACATATATACAGTGAAAAATGGGGGTAACATGCCAGGCAAGATGGTACTTTCCTACAGCTATGCATTGGTATTTGGCAACAGTAACATAGACAGTCAAGGGTATGTATGCTTTGTGTGGTTTGTATGCTACAAACGTGTTTGTGTACCTCTTTTTAGGTCTCGCCTAAGACAGTGCACATGCGCTGTCACTTGCAAGAGATTTTTCTTTACTACAAGGGGCTTGGAAGCTGCCCATTGTTTACCATACATTGGCTTCATTGTCGCTATGAGTTGCTGTCTTCTAATTGACAAGTGCATGCCAGTTTCACTTCCTCTTCTTTCATGTGGAGCAAGGACCAGATACTGATAGCTGCATTTTGATTAGTTTCATTCTCCTACTTGTGCTGTGATTGAGGTACTATCTTTAGGTCTTGCCTGTGGCAGTGGTTGTTGGTTGAAAGAGATATTGAATACAACAGGGGGCTTGCAACCTGTCCATTGCTTAAGGTTTATTGCCTTTTTGTCACTCATATTTACTGCCCTCTAACTGGTCAGCATATGTTGCCTTCACTTCCTCTTCTTTTGACTGGAGCATGGACCAAGTACTGATTGCATCAGCGTGATTTCTGTCCTTCCGCGGATTGTGCTGTGATAGAGGTACTACTTTTACTTATTCATAGTTATGTTTTACTATGCCACATGCACTCCAATAAAGCCCTTTTTCCTTTGAAATGCATGTGTATTGTAACAACAAATGCTATCTCCTCCGGAATGTATTTTCACTAAGACATGGACATGGGCACAATTGTTCTTTTTGTGATAGGAATTTCAGACAAATGTAATTTGTTTTATTTTAAAAAAATAGGGAGATTAACTGATTTGCTGAGGATACATGGGTGTTGTGTCAAGACCTAACAAGCATTGGCAAAGCCAATTGATTTTGCTTTTTGAGACCATTGGCTTTGCTATTGCCTTTTATTTTTACTTTACAATATGTGCATTGCCAACTTTGGCAAGGATTTGTAGGCATGATCCATAGCAGTGCGACTGCTGTGCAGCAATGGCTAAAAATAATAATGATAAAAAGGACTATGATGCTCCAGTGCTAATGCACTTCTTAAAAAAATAGCACTTTAGTCCTGGCTTTGTCATAGCACTTTTCAAAATTAGTTTTAACCACACTGCAAAGCATCTGTGCTGCTGTACATCATGGCTACAAAACACTGTTAAAGCCAGTAGGTCTTGTAGGCCAGACCTATTGGCTTTACCAATGCTTGTTATATCTTCTTCCCTTGTCGTTCGCCGTTCTCAGTGTTGCTTCTCTCCTCCTGTTGTCTATGTTGCTTCTTCCCTCCCCCACTCCTTGTCCTTGTTGATTCTTCCCTCCCGCCCCCTTTGTTCATGCTGCTTCTTCCCTCCCACCTCCTGTCCTCCCATTGTCATGTTGCTTTATCCTTCCCACCTCCCATTGTCTGTGTTGCTTTTTCTATCCCACCCTCCCATTGTCTTTGTTGCTCCCTCCACCAACCATAAAAAACGAAAGTGCTATGACATGGCCAGCGACAGCCCAGTTACAGTCTGTGGTCTGTGTTGCTTCTTACCTCCCATCACTCCATTGTCTATGTTGCTTCATCCCGCCCACCTTCCACCCTCCAATTGTCTATGTTGCTTATTCCTTTCCACCTCCCAACCTCCCATTGTCTATGTTGCTTCTTCCCTCCCACCTCCCGTTGTCTGTATTGCTTGTGCCATGCCATCCCTCCTGTTGTCCGTGTTGCCCATTCTCTACCACAATCTCTCCCATTGACCATGTTGCCTGCCCACCAGAAGAAAGAAAATACACCATGGTGTGGCCAGTGCTGGCTGTGTCATAACGCTTTTTTATAGATATGGAGCACCCCCACTACTTTAAAAAATGGCTAAAAGACATTGGCAAAGCTGATAGCTCTTCCATAGGTGAGAGCTATTGTAAAGTAACATGGATTTGTAATATGCAAGACTTGTTACCTGTGAGGGTATCCAGGCACTGAGTAGGTGAAGGTCCTGCAAGTAGGATCAGTTGAAGAGCCAAGTTTTCATTTTTTTGCGGAAATACATGTGACACAGCTGTGGGGGGGGGGTGGTCATCCAGGATTTGACTGCTAGGTAGAAGAACGCCCTACCTCCTGTGTTGCTTCTATGTATAGCGGGTGGGAGGGTGTGGGCAAGTGCGAGTGATGCAGAGCAGTGGTTCCTGGTTGGTTGGTGGAAGTGTAGGCAGTCGTTAAGGTAGGTGGGACACTGGTTGTAAAGTGCCTTGTAGGTGTGTTTCATCAGTAATGTGTGTGGTGGGATTGCGCTCATTGGAGTGTTAGGGGCACCTTACTTGTACTTCATGGGTAATATAAACACAGAGGGGGTGGTTGCATGTACCTGTTATTGGCCTTGCTTCAATGTGCAGCTGCCACCATGTGGAGAAATCAGTCTGTGATATGGGGTAAATGTAGTGTTCATGCTCTGTACTGTATGTTTGTGTGGGTGTGTGTATGTTGCTGTGAATTAGTGGATATATGCCTGGGTCAATCGTGTGGATGACTATCGAGTATGTAGACCTATGATCAAGATATGTGGTGCTCGCCGGTGTCAAATGTCCATCATGTCAAGTACATGTGGGTTAACCCTTGTTCCTTTGGGCACAGTGTGTTTATTCTAGTCCCATGTCAACATTGTCAATAAAAGAAGTTGTTGTTATAATAGTTTGATGAATGTTTAGGGTGCTGCCTTACATGTGTTTTTCACCTGATTTTTAGTAGTTGTTTGTGTGGTTAATGCTGTGATACTGTTGCTGAATGGGGTTGTATTTTTTTTTCTTGTAGTTTTTTTTAAACAGGAGAGGAATCATATTATGTTTAGTTCTATAGTTGATTTGGTATTTACCTTAATTTCCTGCAGTTTTGATGTAGTTTTTGGTTCATCAGTCATTGCTTCGTGTGACAGTTACAGGGCCAGCCAGTATATATATACCTCTGTGCTGAGTCACATAATAGATCCTGGGGGGACTTAATGGATAATTGCAGGTACTTGTACATATGTACAGCTTGTTTTGGAGTTCTTCAATACACTCCGTTTTATAAAAGGCTTGACTACCTCCACTCATTATTGGTATTGTGCTGTTCCCTAATTGTGATATAAGAAACTGGATTTCTACTCTTTCGAAAATATTTTTCTGTGCACTAACATGTGAAACAGTTTGTGAAATATGACATTTGGAATCGCATTGAACAGACTGGCTAATTGTTGACGGATTTGAAACCGGGGTGCACTGATTGATGGTGTGACATGCAACGGCAACCGTTTTTGTAAAATATATCTTTTGAACTGCCATTGAGGAATCTTTTTAATGCTCTCTCGACAAAACATTCAAGGGATGATCTATCATTTTCTTTCCAAGGCGTCAACAATGTTTGTTAGGGGAGCCCGATGTGAAGGCAGGTTTCAGATCTCAGATGATGGATCTGGGATGAAGGAATTTATGGCTGTCTTGTATCTTCTTTATGGCACCTGTGGTCCTGTGTACTGTGTGCAATTTCTTGTCATGACCTCTTTGTGCGTGACAGAGCACCATCCTCCGCTTTCCTTTCCTCCCACATCAACAGCACAGTGGTCCCTTTCGGCTAACTTTACAGTCTCTGCTTTGAACCTGGCATTCATATGAGGGTACCACTCTTTCAAAACAGGGATTTTGCATGGTGAATTTTCTCCTCATCCTTTTTTATTTTCTAGAGGTAAACATGAGTGTTAGAAATGGGGTATTTGGTTGGCAGTCAGATTACCCTCTGTCCAAGCAAGAACCCTCACTCTAGTCAGTGAAAGTCACACACAATCCAAAATTATCCTGTGCCCACCCTCTGGTAGCTTGGCACGAGCAGTCAGGCTTAACTTAGAAGGCAATGTGTAAAGTATTTGTGCAATAAATCATACAATAAAACCCTATAACACCACAAAAATACACCACAGTGTTTAGAAAAATATAGAATATTTATCTGGATAATTGCAGGTCAAAACGAATAAAGATGCATTGTGAAATTGTAGAGATATTACTGAAAAGTGATATAAAGTGTCTTAAGTCTTTAAAAAGCAAACAAAGTCTCTTTCAAGCACAAAGTACCTGGTTTGGAGTGGAAAATCTCCACAAAGGGCCGCAGAAGAAGAGATACGTGGAAAAATGGTGTGTGCGTTGATTTCTACCAAGCACACACGGACTTGCGTCGTTATTTTTCACGCGGGGAAGTCGTGCGTCGTTTTCCGGCGCGCAGACAGTCTCTTTCTGTGGGTCGCAGGATTACCAGATGTCCCGGGGTCTGTGCGTGGATTCTCCTGCTTGTTTTCCGGTTGCGCGTCGGTCAGCGGGGCTGTGCGTCGAAGTTTCGCTCTCAAGGCAGGCGTCGGGTCGATTTCCCCCCTGGAAGTCGGGCGGCGTTGTCCTTGCGAGGCCGTGCGTCGAAGTTCCGGTCGCCCCGAAGGCGTCGCGTCGATCAGCGTCGGTGTGCGGCGATTTTCTCACCGCGGAGCAAGCTGTGCGTCAAAATTTTCGGCGCACGAACAGTCCAAATGAAAAAGAGAAGTCTTTTTGGTCCTGAGACTTCAGGGAACAGGAGGCAAGCTCTATCCAAGCCCTTGGAGAGCACTTTTACAGCCAGACAAGAGTTCAGCATGGCAGCAGGGTAACAGCAAGGGAGCAGTCCTTTGGAGAAAGCAGTCAGGTGAGTGCTTTGGGCAGCCAGGCAGTTCTTCTTGGCAGGATGCAGGTTCTGGTTCAGGTTTCTTCTCCAGCAAGTGTCTGATGAGGTAGTGCAGAGGCCCTGTTTTATACCCAAATGTGCCTTTGAAGTGGGGGAGACTTCAAAGAGTGGCTAAGAAGTGCACCAGATCCCCTTTCAGTTCAATCCTGTCTGCCAGGGTCCCAGTAGGGGGTGTGGCAGTCCTTTGTGTGAGAGCAGGACCTCCACCCTCCCATCCCAGGAAGACCCATTCAAAATGCAGATGTATGCAAGTGAGGCTGAGTACCCTGTGTTTGGGGTGTGTCTGAGTGAATGCACAAGGAGCTGTCAACCAAGCCCAGTCAGACGTGGATTGTAAGGCACAGAAAGATTTAAGTGCAAAGAAATGCTCACTTTCTAAAAGTGGCATTTCTAGAATAGTAATATTAAATCCAACTTCACCAGTCAGCAGGATTTGGTATTACCATTCTGGCCATAGTAAATATGACCTTCCTACTCCTTTCAGATCAGCAGCTACCACTTCAATACTGTATGAGGGCAGCCCCAATGTTAGCCTATGAAGGGAGCAGGCCTCACAGTAGTGCAAAAACGAATTTAGGAGTTGTGCACTACCAGGACATGTAAACTACACAGGTACATGTCCTGCCTTTCACTCACACAGCACCGTGCTCTAGGGGTTACCTAGGGCACACATTAGAGGTGACTTATATGTGGAAAAAGGGGAGGTTTAGGCTTGGCAAGTACTTTTAAATGCCAAGTCGAAGTGACAGTGAAACTGCCACACAGGCCCTGCAATGGCAGGCCTGAGACAAGGTAAAGGGGCTACTTAAGTGGGTGGCACAACCAGTGCTGCAGGCCCACTAGTAGCATTTAATCCACAGGCCCTAGGCACATATAGTGCACCTTACTAGGGACTTATAAGTAAATTAAATAGTCCAATCAGGTATGATCCAAGGTTACCATGTTTAAAGGGAGAGAGCATATGCACTTTAGCACTGGTCAGCAGTGGTAAAGTGCACAGAGTCTAAGAGCCAGCAAAAACAGGTCCAAAAAGTGGAGGGAGGCAGGCAAAACGTTAGGGGTGACCACCCTAAAGCATGTCAGGTCTAACAATGAGAAAATATGAAAACTTAAAGCATAAGTTGTAGGCAGAATAATAGTGGGAACAGATGGCCTCGGTCAGTGTTCAGAGGCAAGGCATTACATCTAGGACATGTGTTGCAGGCTGGGTTATTAGTAGTGATAAGTATGCACCTACCATTAGCGATAAGGCCACCACACCAACATAAGGTCCAGTCAAGGTCTCACTATATTAGCCCCTGGCTCAATCCTTGGTAGCTGACTGCGAGCAGGCAGGCTTAACTTAGGAGACAGGTATGTCAAGCATTTAAATACATCAATATAGTAAAACGAGTAAGACACAACACACATTTCACATCCCACACCAATTTATAAAAATAGGAAATATTTTTATCATTAAAATGAAACCAAGATGACAAAAATCCAATATAGGGAACTGAATATATGAATATTTAAAGATTCAATCAAACAAATGTGCTTTCTAGTGCTTAAAAGCCAATATCGCCAACTGGAGGCATCTGGTCCTACTAGATCTGGACCAAGTTACAATGTGAGTCAAAGTTTTACCTTTGGACTTAGTCGTTGTTCTGGAGCTTTTACTCTTGTCGTCGGGTGAGGCTCCTGTCAGGCCGGGATCCAATGCAACATCATCGTCCACTGGACACACTTCAGGCTGGGGACCTCTTGAGGGAGATGGTGCAGGGAAGCTCTGTTAACCTGTTGCTTTTGGGAAGTCCACTTCTTAATAATTTTGGAAGCAAGGCAAAGTCCTCACGGCTGTAGTTCCTAATGTCCAGCAGGAGCAGTCCTTCAGAGAGCAGTCCTTTGAGGTTCAGACCAGGGTTCCAGCATGGCAGTCCTTCTTCTTGTCGCTTCAGGGAGAACATCTGAGTTGCTGTGCAGCTCTCACATATTTATTCAATGGTCTGGGGGGGGGGAAACAGCGGGCACCCTTGTCCAATCAAATGCAGGGTGCCACCCCAAAGCATGACAGCTTTCTCCAAAGCGTGGCATATTTTTGTCCCACAAAACACTGCACTTCAATCCAAGATGGAGGATTCCTCAACCTACTTTTGAGGCTCATGTCCATCACCACTCCCCCTCCAGGCCTTCTGCAAATTCCATTCCTTGGCCTGTCATCTTGGTGTGGGTTACAGGAATAGGGGCTAGGCCTGTCTGTCATTTCTTTCTGTCCGGTTTCTTTAAAGCCCAGTTTGATTTACCTAGCCACCCATCCGGCCTGTGCTCTGCAGCTGCAGATCTCCCCCACAGATAACCTCTGCTCTGTGCAGGCCACTTATCACATCATCAAAGCAGCCTGGCTAAGCCTGTTAAGGCTGGTCAATCTGGAGAAGCTGCTATAAGGCTGAATTTTGGCTCATTCAAAAAGTCTTATAACTTCTTTTCTGCAATAGTTATGATAAATTCAACAGTGGCAAATTGTTAGATTTATCATTACCAATCATTTGAGTCCTTTCATTTCTAGCTCCTTCCTAGCAATATTTATACTCAATAAAATATTCCAATGTTAGCCTATGGAGCTAAGTATCTACAATGGGGGAAAATGTAATGTTTTTCCATCACCAGGGCATATAAAACATATTTTATAATCTCACTGCTTATAGTTACATTGCACCCCACTCCTGGGGCACCTGGGAGAGTCCTTAGGGGTGAGGTATATGTAAACATACAGTAGATTACCACTTTGGAAGTACCTTTAACTATAAAGTCGAATTTGCATATATTTTACTCTCAAAGACAGCCTGGAAATCAGGGCTGCCTTTAAAAGTGATAGTAGGCAACACAGCAGTGCACATTCCAGTGCAGGAAATCTACTGGACCTCTAAACCTCCCTGCCATATTATACACTAGGGACTATAGGTAGTTTAAATTCCCCTTGCGTTATTATATACTAGGGACTTATGGGGGGTCTGTCATTGCCAATTGTAAATGTAACTAATTATCATATACCTTTTTCCTCAGAGCACTGGCCCTGGGCCTCGTTTGCAGAGCCCAGGGCACAGCCAGAGTCAGTTACCACCAGTATCAAAAACAATTGGGGGAAACAGGGTAGAAGGATGGCTTCCTCACAGGCATTTGGGTGAGCATAAAAATGTTGGACTGCGAGTGGACTTGTACATATTCGAAAACACTTTGTTTGCAAAAATTAGGATTGTCATCAGCAGCTGTGACTTTGCAAATAGCATCTACCATACAGTATTTTTCATATAAAGAAAATTAATAGAGATGCTTTGCAGTAAGTTTTGTTAGCATGGACTAGAACATTAAAAGCACATGGTCCCTTGGAACCACATTTTTAAATGTGCAGGACCAGTGTTCACTGTTTAAGGTTCTCCATAACCATGGTAAAGAAAAATTCTAACCAGGTTTCCTAAAACATGGCAGCTTTGGCTTCTCTCGCTGTGCCTACAAAAGCAGCGAAGACAGCTTCATACACAATGCATTATAGGCACACTATACACAAAGGTGCAGTTTGCCTGGGGCTTTGCCCAATCATACCTCATGTAAGCGCAGAGGCATAAATACCCTCAATATGGGAACATGCAGCAAGAGCACTTTTTTGACTGTGGTCAATAAGCTTTATCAGGGTATTTTTATTTTGTGGCTTTGTGGTTTTATATAGCACAAACCTAGTCAAAAACTATTAGAATATTGTGCAAGTGCACATGAATATGTAATACATTTTTTAGACATAGGTAGATTGGTTGCTTTGTCCTGAATCATAGTGTATTGTTGAACTATGTATGTTTGTATATCTACAAATTCACTTGAAAAAACAAATATTACAGGGACGTTATAGTTTGGTACTAAACTTAGTTGCACAAGCCATAGAACTGCAGCAGTTATAGTTATGGTGTCTGTGTGTGTGTTTGTGAGTGCGTGTATGCCTAGGGGGGAAAGGGGAATGTTGTGTTTGTGAGTGCGTGTATGTTTGTGTGAATGCAGTATGTCAGTATGAGTGCGTGCATGCAAGTGTATGTGTATGTTTGAGTGCGTATGCGCCCATGAATCGGTGTGTTCGTGTGCATGTGTGCGAGTGAATGGGTGTGTTTGTGTACGTGTGTGCGAGTGAATGGGTGTATCTGAGTGCGTGTTTTGGTGCAAGTGTGTGGGAGTGTATGTTAGCGAATGTGTGGGTGAGTGGTGGTGCGTGAATGTAGGTGTGTGGTCTTGTGGGGGGTGTCTGCCAGCAACAGGAATGGAGATTCCTGTCGCCGGGTGCATGACCACCAGCATTTTGTGGCGGTGCTGGCAGTCTGCAGGGTCATAATACTGATGGCGGTATGACGGCTACCGCCAGACTCGAAATGAGGGCCAAAGGGCCTTTTCTCTTGATATCTTTCTGACACTGTCCATCTGCCTACCTCACAACTCATCTCTTCCCTCCTGTTTTCATTCTCTCCTGCACATAATTCCTTGCATATCCTTCCCCCTTAACTCCCCACACAGTACACTCCCACTCACATGTAAGTGCTGCCTATTCTTTAACTTTCAGCTTCTCATTATTTTGACAGCTATTTACTTCCTTCACATAAAATCACATTTACAATTGCCACACATAACCTAGGCTCTATGCACTATGAGGAGAGGCCAAGGATTGGATGAGCAGTTACACTTAACCACTTTTGACCCACAGCTGTGAGAAATTCACACTGCCTTTGAATGGACATCAATTCACCAAAATGTCATTGGTGGTGGAAGTGATCTTATGTACCCTGTAACCTAAATACAAAGTGACATCTTATGACTCAACTCTGACTTTTTCCAGGAATACATGTTCACATGACTCTAACATAACAATAGTGGGCATCACTACAATTCCATAATAACTGCATGATCAGTGAAGCAGCACAAATCAGAAATGTCTGTTTTAGATACCACCTATATTATGGTGCTGACTTGATCTTTGAAAGTTCTTGGGCATAATACTTGACCTGAATTGTAGTGAGGTAGCAAACCAAGTAAGCTAGACCTCTTGTGGGGGATTTATCCTCCTAAAAAAAGTTTGAAAACAGTGTAGGGAAATCATGCCTTTTAAAGCACATTTTTCACATACATTTGCTAAAATTCAATATGTTTGGAAGGTGCATTCATCCAATATTCAAATTCTTCCATAGTGTGCTAAGCCAATGTAACCTGATGTTCCCCAGAAGACAGCCCCACTTTTTTCAAAATGTACTATAGGTGACACCATATGTCAAGCATTACCTCCTTTGTGTCAAGTCCAGCAAATTTTCATATTCCGGAGTGCTCCCTTAAATCAAAAATGACATAAATTATGCCAGTGCCAGAATTTTTAAATGTATACCATCCATATACTATATGTGACCCTTATGTCACAAATTACCTCAAAAGGTTCGGGCCAGTATTTTGTCATTGTACACCTTTATACCAAGAAATACCACTATTGTGCTAGTACTAGTATGCCACTGGTGGCCACATGCCAAGTGTTTCCTCAAGTATATCAGTATTTTTCAAGGACAGCCAATTTTCCTTGCATTATCTTTAGTATGCCAGTACCTACCATTGATGCCATTTATTCCACAAATTACCCCCAGTGTGCCAGCATTTTGTCACAGGTGTCTGTCGTGCTAAAAATTGCTGCAAGTATGCCAGCACCAGTGTTTTGTCCTGGGTATATCTTTAAGACAATAATTACCTTCAGGATGCCAGGACCAGCAACAAACATCCAAGTGTAAAATCACTTTGATGCTCACATTCGCTCACTCTCATTTTGTCAGTCACACTCATTCACTCTCACTCATTCATTCTCACTCACATTCTCTTATACCCCCTTGCACTTATTATTATTTCTAACTCACTGCAGGCACCCTTAATCTCACTCATTCATACTTAGTGACACTCAGGCTCAGGATTACTAATGCTGTGCACCGGGTTTATGTCACTTTTGTGACACCAATCTAGTGCAAAGTGTTAGGGTGTGATTCACTAACAGCACAAATCAGGATTTGTGTTGGCTTGTATTCCAAAATAATGCAAAGTTGTGCTGTGCACTGCTTTACGTTATTTTGCATCAAGGGGGTGTTCCCATGCAACCATCCATGGTTTTGACTCAAATCTCTACCTATAAACATTGGTAAACCGGAACTTCTGCCAAAATCTCACACTTCCTCAAGGCAGGCATAACGAGAAGCAATGTTTTCATTTTTCCTTGTTTTTCCAAATTTGCATGTGTGTAGCACACATGCAAAGTGGGAAAATCGTTAAAGCATACCCTTTCCATTGCAAAACCGCTGCTTCATAGAACGCACACAAACGTGCACTATGGCACAAGGATGTGTATGTTGGCACATGGATGCCAAAAGTGTGTCTGCACACAGGAAGAGAAACAATGCACCATATCTTAGTAGGTGGCACATTTGTCTCTCTCCATTTGATGCAAGGCAGCACAGCAACTTTAGTGCAAGGTTCCCTCACGTCAAAGTAAACCTGGGTCTCAGTCTTACACAATCTCACTCACTTCCTGTAACTGACTCTCACTGACACACGCTTACCCATACTCATGTGCTCACACATACACACACTTGTCTCTTACATAAACACCCCCTCACCCGCTAGCTTCACACAACACACATTTTAAACCATTGTTACTTACCACAGCTGCAAGCAAAGGTCTCTTTCCAGATAAGCTTGCCCCATTTTTTTAATTACAGTGATAGTGACTCATAGAGCATTATTCACTATTAGTATAATGAAAAATGGGCTGAAAATAAGGAATGCAAAGCCACCACAGTTTTCTTGGCACTGATTTTGCCATCTCTGAGGTCAAGGTTTGCAAAGGAAGTGACATGGGTCTCAAGGGGCAAGACAGGGGTCGCAGCTGAGACCGCTAAATGACACTGTGTGCCTTCAGCCTGAAGTCCACATCGCTCAATCATTGTCCTTTATGAATAACTGCTCGCAACATGAATTCACAGAAACACACCGAGGTGACTCCTTACAGAGTACACACTATACGTAAGTAATATGTTGCATGAAAAAACTACAGTGGGTATTTTAATAGTAAGTAAAGCCTTAAAATGCAAAGAGGAACTACATTGCTCTTCCGAGGCTGAGAGGTCAGTGTCTGTTTTCTCTCACTCGTATGGCACATGGGGGGATAGCTGGGTAGAACAATTGCAGATGAGGCACTGGCCTTGGAAGACCCTCCTAGTGATACTACTAGGAGCAAGCAAAAAGAAATAGCAACAAGTTTTGGCAAAGCCAATAGATCTTGCCTTTTAAAGACGAGTGCAAGTCTGTTGGCTTCATCAAGACGTTTTTGCAGTGGTGCACTCACACATTTTGTTTTTAATTATGATTCTAAAACAGTCTTCATGTTAGTGAATTACTAATGGAAAAATGGCCGCAAGTGTATCTCAGCATAGTGCATGCCGATGTGCATGTGGTTGCTAGCTTAAAATGCACAACATGCTAGCTTTAGCCCAGATCCTTGTATGGGTGCTGCCACTGCTCCCGTCTAATCTATATCCACTTTGTCTGTGTGAGAGCGAAGCTTGCTGTGCTAGTGCCCATACTGTTCCTAATCAGTGTTTCTGTGGCAAACTGCAAAGGTAGTTGTGCCTACTTATTTGGGGCAGTAGACCTTTGAGGTTTTGTGTGAGTTTTTGTTGCTAAGAGTTGGCTTTTTAAGTTGTAATTGGGCATAGAACTGTATCAGGCATGGCAGTATTCGCATATGTTACTATAGTCACGGACCAGCAACACATACACACCCCCAAAACATGGCTGCTGTCGCTGATCCTCCGGCCCATAGTGGACAGGGCAGGCAGTAGGTTTATAGACTTGGCGCTAGCGAGGTGAGCTATATCAAGACATTGGAGGGCGGACACAGGTCTCCCACTTGTGGCATGGCAGAGGATGATGTGTTACAGTAGGTCCAGAGGCAGACAGGACACCTCATCCACATCACAGGGTGGGACATGATCCTGCTAGTGCAAGAGCCTGACTCAGATAAGTAACTACCCTGAGGGAGTGACAGCTTAGGCTGATGCCTGTGGGGCTGCCAGGCCACCGATGTGTATGTCCAAGACCAGGCAGGTGGCCTGGGGACTAGGCGGGTTGGACCCTGTGTCTTGGTGGAGGGGGACCACCCCACACATCATTGGGATCTGGGAGGAGGCAGTATCTGCTCGCTGCATCTTCCTACTGGCGTGTGCCTGGGGGTACTGCAGGGCACACCCTTCCCTTGGACTCACAAACCCACCCAATGTCAGCACTACCTAAAATGGCCTTAAAGTGGATCTTTGAAATTGCCACCCACCATCCATCCCATGCTCAGTACCACATATCTGTATGCTTATGTGTTGTGATGCAGTATATGTCTCACTGACTGTGTCTCATTTTGCACTGCAAAACTTTAATAAATAATATGAAAAAAAACTGTATCTGGCATATGATATCTATAACTATGCATGTCATTGCTTTGCCCATGACGTCATGACTGCACTCCAGGCATTTCATAATAGAAGCCCAATGAATACATGAGTGTTAGCTATTTCTGCTTCAGGGACATCTTTTATTAATCTTTGGTTTATTTCCACTCACTCTTTAGAAGAAGAAGAAACAAAAAGTAAAAGGAACAGAAACAATCCTCCAAATGGAAAGACTTCCCTTTCTTCTCACTGTACAAACTTTGCTAAGATTGCGTAACTATGAGATTCCGGTAACTGTGGCACTAAATGAAGAAAAATAGTATTGAAATGTTTGGTCAGATTATCCTAGATTACCAAAGACATTTAGCAAAACAACGCAAGATGACTAGTACTTAACATCCTAGATTACTGTAACCCTGAGGAGTAATAGGCCCCACACTCATATAGAGTGCAACTGATACCACACTCAACGATTGGAAAAATAATAAAGGGGCATTTTAGGCACAATGCAGCTTACAGGAACTCAAATCTCTCATCTACAATTAAAGGACACTCAGATAAAATCTAAAGATAATATTACAAATGAGCTTAGACAGTTGCTAGCATCCCATGAACATCTTGTAAACATCCTGTTATTCCGCCTACTACCACATTTTATGATAGGGTTTACTTTTGTCACAGAGAAAGAAAGAATAGACGGTCAAAGGGGGCTAGACCCAAAGGCAACTTCAATGCAGATTCCCTTTGACATGGGAAGATCTGACTATTGAAATCTCTGGGCAGTAAAACAGAATGCACGAGATTTTACGTGGTAGAAGAAACTAGAGAGCATACAAAAGAGTGACTTAACAATAATGAATAGTGAATAATGAATAGTGAATTTTTGGCATAAAGCTCTTCTCAGAAGGGAATGATCACAGAGACATTGCTATTCAAATGTTCTACAAAACCTTTCCTAGTACAAAACAACGTGACTTTGTGATTTTGCATAGGGAATTCAAAGGGCATATTGATTCCTATTTAAAACACAAACGGACAGCACTAAGGTTTGTTTTTTCCTAATATTTGCAACATTTTTCTAAGCGAGGCAAGCTATAGTATTTTTGCGCTAATAAATGAATCAGATGGTTCTTATACGAGGCATTCAGAGCTGAAGCATATAACTTAATTTAGTAACTTTTTATTAATGTGGTTAAAGCTGGATTTCATCCTTTAGTTAGTATAAATTGTGGATATCCAGCTAGAGACACGAAATACATTGATAATGGCGATGCTTGTGTTGGGAATTCCAAGAGAAACTGTTCCTTATTTGTGGCATAAAATTAGGGCTTTCACAGCAAAGTGGCTCCGCCGAACTGTAAGGGTGAATGGAGGTAATTAAGCAGAATGTTAGAGCGAAAAGTTGAGTTTACATAATAAATAGAGATAGAAAATAAAATAAGATTTCAAGGGCTGTGGTAAAGGTTGACTTAATGAGGATGTGGAGGAAATCAAAGATATATGGAGATAGCCAATTTATGCATACCTTGCTGTAACTGTAATGAGATCATCTTTTCAGCATGTAAAGACTGAAAAAACGATCTCACAATTACCGCGTGCAATGTAATTATTTGGGGCGAAAAAGAGCAAATGTCTTTCAACATATCACTCATCATCAAAATACTTTATTCGGCTCACTAGAGCCATAAAAGTCACACAATTACAAATAAATACAATATACTTCATGATAAAAAGAAGAACATTAAAAAGATAAAATGAAGACATACTAAACTTAATAATAAACCTCAATACTGGGATTGTTTCTTCAAAGCACTTATAATATAATTTAAAACAGCATATATAACAGTTTCATTTCCAAACTGGTGCAAATAAGCAAAAACATATGATTTAGGGCCAGATGTATCAAACTATTCGCGAACAGTGCAAATCGCAAAAATCCACCGTTTGCTAATACAAAATAGCCATACAGAATGTATAAAAGGCATTCGCAGTGAAATTTAAAGGAATCGCTAAAATAGCGGTTCCCTAAAATTGCTACTCAATTTTGTGAATCGCAAGTTGCGATTCCCTAAAGAGGAAATTGCAAATAAGGAATTCCTGTTTGCAATTCCCTATGCACATGTATCAAGCATTTCCTAAATGCAACTCCCTCATTTAGGAAATGCAATTACCACCAATTCCAAGTTGGTGGTAACCATATGCAATTTTTTTAAATGCATAAAAAATGCATTTTTAAAAGTGCCATGTAGCTCATACATGCCCCTGGCGCATGTGTGCACTTGAATTGTGCACAATTACATTTTGGGGTGCCTCAAAGGGGCCTTAGGGCCTCGTTACCCTTGGTTTTGCATTTCGTAATTTTCGATTCCCTAATAGCAATTGTGACTTTTTGGGAATCACTATTAGGGAATCACTATTTTCTTACATACCATTTTGCATTTCTTAAATAGCGATTTCTTAAAATTTGCTATTTAAGAAATGCAAAACAGTACTTTGATACATCTGGCCCTTGTTTTCTAAAGCTTGTAATACTGGACACAAGAACTGTCTTCTTTGAGCAGTATAAAATGTGCAAAATAGCAAAAAGTGCAATTTACTATGTTCTGCCGGCATTTCTCAATGCCAAGGGGGGAGAGATAAAAAACAAGTACCTTTTGGGGGAAAAGCCACCAGGAAGTGAATTGGTTTAAGGCAGAAATTCGTCAACAAAAACATGTGTCTTTCATTACCATTATCTGTAGATAAAGTGCCGGATGTGCAGGTAGATCACAGGGGATGTTCACCACATCAAATCTCTAGCCCTGCCCTTCGGGTGTATTGTTTAAAGAGGTCTTTGATTTGCCTTGAGGAGATAGAAGCTAAGCTAACGGGTTTGTAAAATAAAGCAGGGGTGCTGAGCCTTTCAAAGCTCGTTTTGGTGTACTTTAGCCAAGGGATGGCTAAATGATTATCCAGATGCATACAGTCCATTATTATAGTTCTACACATCTGCGCCTCGGGGTTTCTCCATATTCTATGCCATAATAATAATGGCTTCATCTTATCATAATCTTCTATGTTTAAAATCCCAACCTCTTCATGGCAAAAAATTGCTGAGATAGAGGGTGGAACTGCCAACAACCTTCTTAAAAATTTATTTTTAACTATTTGCAGGGCTTTACAATTCACATGCCCCCATACTCCCACACCAAATGTAGCCACAGGCACACGTTTGCTTTTAGAAAAACAAAGAATTTCTCTCACAGGCCAGTGGCTCAGCTACTTAGAAAATCTAAAGGCAGCATCAATTGTCTGCTAAAATTGCATGACTCTCACATTAAGTCAGAACCTCCGAATGAAATCTACACCAATCAGAATCCCTAAATAAGTAAAGTGAGGAGTTTTCATAATTTGTCCACCGATAAGTAAAAATGTGTTAGTCTTAGATAGTTTGAGGCATATTTCATTACAAGGGACTTGGTATGAATAGTCCTAAGTCCTAAACTAGTAATAACATTATTAAAAACATCTAACAGAAGCTGAAGCGTGTTGGCAGTTCAGGCAATAAGAACAGCATCATCTGCATAAAGCGGAGTAGGGATTTCTGTAGAATTTAACTTGGGGATATCTTTCCCAACCTTTATCAAATGCTCTTCCAGGGAATTCATATAAATTAAAAATAAGAAGGGGGCCAAGACACAACCTTGTCTGACCCCGGTTAATGGCGGAAATTCTTTGGTAAGATTCCCGCTCCTGCTACATCGGACTCTGGCTGTGGTATGACAAAGCAGGAAAACAATAGCACTACCAATCCCTAGCTTTAATATTATAGACCATAGCTTTGAGCAGTTTACCATGCCAAAGGTGCATGTTAAGTCCATTAGGCTGGATGGACACAGCCTTTTTTACCCTTAGTGTACTTTTGGACAATTGGGGAGAGAATTAATGATTGTTTGACTGTCCCCTGACCTGATCGAAAACTAAGCTGTAAATCACAGAACCCCTGTGTCTCTATTGCCCAACTTTCCAGGTTGAACAATAATACTCTATCTAAGATCTTCACTGTACTGTCTAGTAGAGATATTGGGCAATGACAGTGAGGTAGGCTCTTATCTCCTTTTTAGAAAAATAAAATAATGATGGCCTCTGCCAGGTTTTAACCAGAGGGCCTATTATTGTGCTTCTTATGATGTTAGTTAATAAAGGAGCCCAAAACTGTGGAGGAGATTTAAAAACATCAGGGGACTCTATGAGGTCCTGGGTCTTTACCTGAGTGACTTTTCTCAATAGCTAAAATACGATCAGATATTGTGATTGCACTGCAAAGTGCCCGACTGGAGCTCAAGTCTCAGAAAGCTTCCTTTTCAGAACCCATAGTAGGGGTCTGCTCTTTTGGACCGAAAACATTAGAAAAGTAACCCACCCAATCTTCACTAGAAATAACACATTCAACTTTTGGCAGGGCCGCACCCAAAGGGTTCAAAGAATTTATGACGTGCCAAAAGCTTTGAGAATCCTTGATCTTAGTTGCTTTTCTTAAGTCCTCCCAGGACTTTACCCTAATTTCAACCTTGTGCAAGTTGCCTTTTTGTAAAGTTTCCTGGTCTGAGCTATTTTTGACTGGTCCCGCTGGCATTTATTTAGAGCAAATTTTAAGAGCTTATGAAATTTAGAACAGGAATTGTTAAACTACCTTGGTTTATCCTTGCTTTTGGGGCAGCTTTGGTTGATTTGTCAGCCATATAACTATTCGACCTAGTATATTCAGTTATAACTTCTGATGAAATTGCGTCCTACTGCAGGACATTGTCAATATCTGAGCTTCCTTGTCTATCTTCTCCCATTTAATACTTCATCCTTTATTACTAATATATTCTATCTGCGGTTGAGGAGTGGTCTGTATATCCCCAGTTGGGGCTATTTTGAGCTCTAGCTCGAGTGTGTTATGATCACTTAAACACGAGGCCGTGACTTTATATGTCACTAATGCCAATAATAATTCCCTCGAAAAGAACTCATGATCAATAGAAGAGTTTGATTTAGGGTCCATAAAGGTAAGAATATGTGTTGTACTCGGCTGCGTCTGATCAAGGGCTAATATCAAATTGTGTGCAGAAATCACACTATTCGGTGAGTTGCCATGGGGTGTATGTTTAAAGTGTGTGAAGGGTTGATTACATTCATCACATATTCCACATAGTGGAGCTACACCAAAAACACATACTTCAATATTAAAATCTCCAAACCAAACGATTACCACCCCCCTTTGTATGGTTATTCAGGATCATATGCAGAGCATCCTCTAATTCATCCACAATACTAGTCTCTGAATGATCAAAAAAATGTATTAATACAAGGTCAAAAGGGTTCTGTAAAGTGATTAATAACACATCCATTTCAGATACAGTACAATCTGCCAGGGAGACAGACACAAAAGTAGCCAGGCCCCTTTTGCCTGGCCTCAAGTAGAGGGGGTGGATGGAACATGATAAGTGACAAACCTGCTTATGTGCGGCATATCCAGTAGCCATGTCTCTTGGCAGCAAATTATTTGATAATGTTCCACTATATTCAACCACTCTGGGACCTCCTGTTTTGTATGGAGACCAGCCATGTTCCACAATATTAAACCCAAAATGCTGGCCTGCACAGGGAGATCATCGGTAGTTACTGGAGAAGTTAGAGAGTTAGACCTTTCTTCTGAAAGAATTTCCCTATTGGGCAATCAGTCCAATTGCTCTAAAGAGTACAGAATGTCAAACCTGTTGGAAAGAGGCAGGAGAGGGCTAAGGTGCAGGACGTGTGACACTGTTTTGCTCCATACTACACCAGGCTGAGGGTCATTGCCCCAGCTAACCATAGATCTTTGGACCCTGGGGGAAAGAAAAAACTTTAATGCCTTCAGAACTGACAGAAGTATGGCTAAGAGAGTATAAAAGGGCCTGAACTAAACTGGGTCTTCTTAAATTAATTATCATCCACCTTGCAAGCTTTTGGGTAGTGGGCCAATCCAAGAGAGCCTCCTAGTGATGATAATCTCTCTGAAAAAAGTCACAAGGCCTACGTGAGTTTGTCCCAGCCAATGTGATACTTTATTTTTCAGGGAGGCATGTGATTCCTGTTGCGAGAGGTTGGCTTTCGGGATGTTAGCCAAAACAATAATGTACAGTGAACATTCTGGTGGAATGTGAGGACAGGGATAATTAGTATTGCCTCTTAGACCCTCACTCACAGAACCTGCCTCCCTTCCATTGCAACCTTTCAAAGGAGTAGGGGCCTCCTAGGCTTCTGTGTCCCTGTTAACTGTATATGAGGAATATCTCAGGGATTTGGGTTCATAGGGAGCTTATTAGCTCCCAGATCTCCACTCACAGGGTAGGCCTGCTGATCATTCTGCAAAGAGGTGCAAACTGGAATGGTTAGAGGGGTGACTTGGGTACCCACCACCTACCCAATAAAAATCCTGGTCCTGCCTTTAAGTTTATAAGGCTGACAGATTGCGCTTCTCATAAAACTGGAGAGGAGGAGAGGGAGAGACGCTGCTCTGCCAGAACAATTTCTTTACTAATAATGTCTACGCACGAGTCAAAAAAGTGTCCATAATTGTCAGTGTGGCATGTGTGGTGGATGTTGAGGCACAAACTCAGGCTTTACACTTTCCCATATTAAAAAATACTCTTGAGGTTTAAGAAATACAAATAAGTAAGGTACACTGTTCCACAAAGGAGACCACGGGCCCAGAGGGCACTTCTAAAAGTAGAAGCAAATGCCCTCACACACCCAATGGATGTCATGCTTCATCATAGGGTCTGCTCCTCTTGATCTGGTGCTGCAATGTCCGACAGGCCCCACGAGGGGGCTCTTTGCCAGAGATCTTCTTGAATGCATGCTGTGGTTGAGTGTAGGAGTACATTCAGACCTACGAGGAGAAGTGAGAAGCTCAGGAATGTAAATTTAAATTGGCTCTAGAATCTCACAACACCATGTTTATTCTACATGAAGGATCTAGGTCAAGGTTAAAAGCAAGGGGGAGTGGAAAAGGAAATAATGTTCCTCCACTCTACCAAAAAGAAAGTGGGCAAAGGATAGTTGATCCTTCAGCCCTGGGTACTGGTCAACATGTTTCACGCCTTTATTGTCCCTATGGATCAGGTGGTGTTTCTTCAGGACCGAAAAACAAAAAACTCCTAAGCTATACTAAAGAATTCAAGTGAGTGTGAGGAGTATGAAGAAAATGTAACTTACAGAAAGAGCTACCAAAGAAACCTAAATAGGTATGGACCCTCCTGTATTAGGGAAAAAATGTGAGCTGAGGGATTACCGTAGCAGTCTCCCGATGTAGCCCCTGCTCCGAGACCTACTCGGCGTCCGCAAACCCAGGAGTTGGTTACTTAACTTAGGGAGGCTTTACACTGGACCATTTAATAATCTCCCTGTCCCTTTAACATTGTTAAAGTATAAGAAATACAAACACGAAGACTAAATGTTCACGTTTCAGGCTGCAGATGGTATGAAGGACTCAACTGTGCAGGACTCTAGGTGGCCCTTTCACCTAGGGTTCTACCCCAGGGCCAAGAGAGCAGACCCAGCCTAGCCTCATCCAGGCGCGTACAGGTGCAGACGTGCCTGCTCTTGGCCCGTTCTTCATCCAGGCCTGCTCCCGGGCATGTCCCAGTCAGCAGGCCCAGGGAATTTTTTTTATTGCACCTCCGGGCACATAGGAGATGATGCGGGGGCCCTCGTACCACATGTGCTGTTGGGACTTACAGTCTTGGCCCCTCCGGCCTGCCAACATAGCGTCCCACGCAGCGGGCCTAGAGAGTTATTTTATTGTGCCTCCGGGTGCAGAGGAGATGATGCTGCGGCCCTTCTGTTGCGTATGCTGTCGGGACTTAGAATCGTGGTCCTTTGGCGTGCCAACAGAGTGTCACTCACAATTGATAGAAAATTAACCTGTAAGATCCACCTGACAAAAAAATCAGATGAAAATGTTGCAGCCTGTAAGTATCCCAGCTGGTGATGAATTGAGATTCAAAACACATCAGCATGGCATTCCTTTTCAGTGTCTTAGGTAGCAGTTAGGTAAATATTGTTCGATCGACAGTCAATTAGAGAGGCCAATGGGTAGTTGCAGAAAGAGAAAAGGATGGAAAGAATTGTACCCTCTTATCCTACTCAAGCTACATATTATAATGAGCACAATGTATAATATGTAGTAGACATAGAATTGCTTGAATATCCTGCCTTCATTTGTATGGTGCCGACTTTAATCTCACAGGGAACAAAGACTGTGATAAATTATTTGTAAAACAAAAATAGTTGAATATGTAAGCATTGCAGACAGTATGAAAAGTTTTCAATGTGTTCAGTGAGTCAAGGAACAATATTGAAAAGTGTAGAAATGCAGTTTTTTTTAAATCTTGAATAACGGTCTTTTCTGGGATTGATTATGTATTTCTTTGGCGCACAGGTTTGCAATTTACACATATTAAGCTATAGCCCAAAGTGGTTTCTCGCCAACTCTGGTTAATGTGGAAATGATGTGGGATAGATAGAATTTAAAGACTGAAAGATGAAATATAGATCTAGAGTTACTCAGTGATCCCAAATGTATTTCATATATTAAAATGTGTATCATTGAAGATAAAGAGACCAACCTGGGGCTTTCTTTCCGGTTCCTAGCCCCACCTCACCTGGCCAGCGCTGCAACCCCTCTGTCTTTACGGTAATCCCAACCTGACGTCCAGCCCTGGCACACAAATTCCACTCAGGCGACCATAGTGAGGATGAAGGTGGGGGCCCTGTACATGTGAAAAGTTGGATGAAAGCTTGTAAAAAGCTCCAAAAAGTAGCTTCGCAGACCGCTTCTTGATCTCCTTGTACAACCCAACTCTATGGACCAGCAGCCCAGGACTGTGTCGGACAGGCTTGGAAAGCTTTTAATTGAGACAAAATAAAGTATGGAGAGAGACCCCATTTGAATCCATCTACTGTGATGTAGAAGTCTAAATCGTGAAAAATTAGTAACTTATGCTCATCATCCCCAATATATCTAGAAGAAATCATCCAGTCCGCTTCCAGCACCACTGATTATACGCTTTCAAATCGACATTCCGAGTCTCTTTTTAAACAGAAGTTCTTTCGCCCTTCTGAGCCTTGTCCTAGTTTGTCTCTCATGGGCCAGACTTTCTCACCCTACCTGAGCCTTGTGAGATATTCTCCTACCTTCGATACTACCTCTCCCGAGTTGAGTTCTCTGAGCCTTCCCTGGTCCCGTAGGTGACCATTGTTTCCCAACATGATTGATCTTTAGGAGCTTTCACCATCCTAGGAACCACAGCTGTGAAGATTGTTTGCCTGAACCGCTGAATTGATGCAAGAGACCAAGGGCAAGATGGAGCTAGGGGAGCGTTGCCATGAAGCGGTAAAGTCCTTGAAAGCGCTCTCTTCCGTAGCTACATAGACTCGTCACTCTTTGCTGCGACAGCTCACCATTCTGTGCCGCAGCTTCCTTTTCCCCTTGATGGCCTCCCCCTCATGCATTGTCCAAGCATGAACTTTACTGCAATACCTAAAACTGGCTGTTCCATTCCAACACTTGTGAGGGTTTACTAATCTGTTTCTCTGCTGAGGCAAATACCCCCTTCTTAATGTTTTCCCTACTTAGTCATCTTTTTCAAGCAAAGACGTGAATTGCCTAATGCAAATATTAACAAAACATAACACACATTTTGGGAGTGTGCACGAGTCCAAGACTGATAATGGAAACTTTAGATCCATTATTGTGACATATGCATGTTTTCTTTTTAAACATAAGTTTGTTTTTATTTCTGATAGTTGCCACAGGAGCAATACATTGCAAGAGTTGTATTGTGATCCAGCGCCTTGTAACTGTGCAGTCTCGCTACAAACAGCTTGACTGTTGCAGAAAGCATTGTACAAAATACCACACAGAGTGGGCATAGTGTCAGCCCTCATTCATGATTAGATGGGTTTCTAGTCACTCTCAGTTCTCTGCTCTTTATTGGCTGGCTTATCTTTCTATTCTGCGTTTGTCCTGCACCCTGCAGCATTGCTCATTTACCCTTGCTTTTGATTTATTGTCTGTCTCATGGTTTAATCCATCACAAATCTTGCACATGTGCTGTCCATCTTATTACAAGTGTTATATCTATTTGACACTTGTAATAAGGCTGATGGGCCATCTGTCAACTTTGTGACAGAGTTAGACTCCACAAAACTCGAAATAAGGCGCCTTTGTTTTCTATACTTTCCAGATGGCCAATATGTTTTGTGACATAATGTGACACAATGCATGTTGTGTCAGGCAAAGTGGCAGCCATCTTTAAAATATAGAAGACAGTGTCTTCTATACGTTCAACATGGCTGGTAACCACTATTATCATTGCCAATAACACTGCATTTTACACATTTCTGGTATTAGTAAAGCCAATAGAGCCATCTGAAAGCCATGAGCAATATGATACCGATTGGCTTGGCCAGTGCTTGTTTATAAACTTTGGATACCCACAGAACCATATTTTATCCTAAGCGCATTGGGCCATTGTTTTGTTAATCACAGTGGAGATGCAAACTAAATTTCCCAAAAAATGTTTTGTCTGACAAAATGACAATACTGCCATAAAAGTGACTCTTTGGTGATCTCACTGACATCAAATATTAACATCAGATTCGTCAATGCTCCTTGAAAGACAGAGACGCAGCCTAAGGCTGACGCTTCTATGTAAAATGAGGTGGTATTGATTACAGTTCAAAACCTAAGTTTGATATCTTATTTCACTTATTGCAAACAAATGTCTGGAAATGAGTTCTGTCTCACATTTTAATTCTGTTGCTACCACCATAGTCCAGACTATCTCTCACCATATCGTGTGCTTTTCACTCGTCTAGCCCATGAGTGTTATCATTGTATCCTTATTTTTGACTGCAGTCTGGGACTTTGCTATTATTAAAATGAGAACAAAATCGAGTGACAATTTCCCTCAGTTTTGAAATCCTAAAAGGGCCTGCTCTACTGGTGTCTGCGGCAGCTGTGTCATTGCTAGACAAGGCTCTTAAATTATTAATGATACAGCGGAGGGAATCATCGTTGAGGATTTGAGAATAGCTTGCCCTTGACAGTGCGCATATGGTTAGCAGCATGTCGTGTGTTCCTTCCGCTATGTTAAATGCATATTCACGATGACGATGTAGTTGTGAGATATCTGACTTTCTCTAGCAGCGGAGGCAGTGGCCTAACAAAGGTCCCTGCAGCCCATGCGGTAGGAGGGGGGATCTCCAGGAGGGCCCCTCAGCACACCGTGCACGAGCGGCAGGCCCCTGTCTGGGTCCAGTGGGAGAAGGGCCCCCTCCAGGTTCTTTGCAGGGCCCCCCTCAAGTTTTGTTACGCCACTGGGCTGAGGAGCGTCGAGTTATCACAGAAGAGGAGACTGTCATACGCAGTGCTGGTGCTATGGTGCGAAATAAGTGCACCCAACACTAACTCTCTGGCGCTACGCACACTTGTGTGCAGGCAGGGTCTCCCCTTTTATTTCATCTGCCTCTGGCCTCGTATCCAAGGTCAGAGGGTGTGCGCGTGTGTGCAGCAGCGGCGGAGTGTTGCCCCCGCCCATTCGTTAAAGGGGCAGGGCCACAGGGGTGACATGCAGTGAGGGGAGTGCACTGTGCACTCCCCTCAGTGCGCGTGTATATTTGGCCGGCCATCTCGGGCTGGCCAAACACACATGTGCAGTACGCTCTCTCCAGCCCAGTCACACGGTTGTTGGGCTGGAGAAAGCATGCACAGGCTCCCAGTCTGCGTGGGAGTGCCCTGGCTGGGCGCTCCCAGCCAATCCTGATGCTGCCCTGAGCAGCGTCAGGATTGACCGCTGGGCCGGCTGGGAGCCTGTGCCTGCAACAACAGGAGAAAGAGGAGAGACGCGCGGGGATCAGGTAAGCTTTTTTTAAAATGACATTTTACCACCTCTCACCCTATCCCTGCCAATCCCCGTACACCACCCCCACCCCACCCGCCTCTTGAAAGCGAAGCGAGCTGCGACTGGTGTGCAGGCATGATGCTGCAGGGCAGGGCCTAGCGGTCTACCATAGAGACCACTGACAGCACCCTCTCTCCTGTCTCAGTTCACTGAGGTAGCTCAATACTAGCAAATACGGTATAATTTTAGGCATTTGTACATTTTCTCTTTGTATGTTGCACTCGGGGTGCCATCATTGCGTGGCCTTCTCACCCATGCACTGGTGTGCCTGCACATTATAATCACACTTACATAGGCAATACGGCTACACTCAGCGAGACCCCAGATCTGTTGAAAGTCTTGTACTCTACAGCTCCTCGGGCTCCTGGCGATATGTCACAACCTAAGCACTAAGATGCTGAACCCTAGGTTGCTTCCATGCAACCTTTTCACAGCACTTGAGCATTTTTGTTACTTTACACATAATGACTCCTTCTTTTCAATACAGAGGAGCTACTATTCTGATCAGTTTTACCTTCTCCAAGATCACAGCATTTCTTCTGGCTTGTAAGTCATTGTCTAATTCATTATTTTTAAAACATTTTTAATAGGGTTATAGCTTACCATATTGTTACAAATGGAGCGAATAGTACATTCAGTAGCCTAATACAATAATAATGATATTTTGACTCATTAACAAGATCTATAGACCGTCAACCACAAAATGTCAGAAGATGTGGAGGCAGTCTGTGTCAAATAATATATTGCCACATGCATCAAGGCTACGGAGTACTTCTGGATAACAAGGAGCTCAGAGCTCTATTCATAACAACTATCCTGGATATGCATATGTTTGTGTACTCTTGCCCCTGGGTCAATCCAGGTTGTTAGTTTCTTGGTTTCTGTAAGAGACTGGGGTATTAGTTGATGGAGTGGGTACCCAACTCAAATGCTAACCTTAATCCTTGTTAGGGTGAACTCATAAAGTCACTAAATTAACCTGAGCCCTACCCCACTGGTAGCTATGACACAGACAAGACAGGCTTAATGTAGAGGTAATCTGTAAAGTGTTTATTCAGTTGTCAAACAGTAATAAAGTCTAAATACAACACAAGACAAATAGAGCAAATTTTAACAAAATAAATGACATCCAATGAACAAAAATCCAATGATTAGAACTGGAGTGATGACATTTTAAAGTTTAAGGTTTAAAGTAGTGCCAGAAAGCATTAAACAGCAGCCATGGTAATCTGGTTGCACTTGACCCATACAAAAAGAAAGATTTAAGGTAGACTGTGATGGAGCACAGGTTGGATACAGGGACCAGGTTTGTTCCAATGAAAAGTTTTGCCCTCAGATTTAAGGCCTGATTATGAGTTCAGCGGACGGTTTTTACTGTCCGCCGAGTTTCTGACAGAGAGGTTGCCGCTACACTGGCCACCTCCCCGTCAGACCCATTAAGAGTTTACGGGAAACAGGCTAAATCATTGTCTCCGGCTCGTAATCGGGCATGCATAGCTGCCCTGGTGGATTAGGTTCTCCACCACCGCCAGACTGACGGGATTCAAGATCCTGGTGGCGCTAGCGATTCCCTGGCGGTCAGACTGTCAGGGTTGTTATGTGGCGGTCCAAACCGCCACTGCGTGTGTGGCTATCGTACGACCGTCTCACTCGTAATGAGGCCTTTAGTATCTCAAATGGAATTCAGAAATCCTCAGCAGGACAAGGCATCACATTGGCAGACAGCTGCTGGATGAGGTCTCAGTGAAGGTGTTGACTTTTGGTGGGAAAGCTCTGAGCAGGAGAAATTTGAACTTCGCACTCAGGAAAGGTTTTTTGCAGTCTGGATGGTTCTTGTGCCTTTTCCCTGTGACAATTTCTACCTTCGGACTTAGTCACTTTTTTGGAGCTCCGATTCCTCCAATGAGGCAGTCCTGCTAGCTGTAGCAGAAGAGGGCTCCACAGGGCCTGGTTTCTTCTCTGTGAAGTCCCACTGAATCAGATTTGTGCTGCAGAGAAAAACATTGCAAGAACAACCAGAAACTTTGGCTCAGCAGCCTTTATCAGATTGGGTTGGCTGGTTGCTGTCAGTTCTCAGGAGAAAGATTTGGCAAAAAGTTTGTAAGCCACAGGTTTCAGGATTTGTTAAGAGGAGTCTTTTGACATCAGTCAAGGCCCTTAGGGGCAGCACTTGGGAGTCAAGATTCAATCCATCAGAGGCCAGCCGCAGGGTCCAGGACTGGTCCAGTTGGAACTAGTCAGCTTGAAATGCAGGAAAAGACCTCTTGGAGCTTGCTGTGTCCCTGTAGCTGAAACAGGTGGCCAGCATTATGACTCTCGGCGTCCACCTTTTTCCTGGGTAAAGGAGGGAGAACAGGTCCAGTCTTCAAGGTTATTATCAGGTCACAGACATCAGGCCAAGGCTCTTCTTTTCTTGCAAAGGTACAGACATGATCTGAGGTGGGTGGATATATGCCCAGTGGATATATGCCCAGTGCAAGCCTGTTGGTGGAGGAGGTTCCTGACCCCTCCCTAACCAATGGGGTAAACATTCACAGGGGTTACCCCACCATCATGTGCAGCACATCCTGTGTATGTTACCCACAGCGCTCCACTCAGTCTAAAATCAACAAGGCAAAACATTTCTTCTGCTGTACCTATCCTAGCAGTTAGAAAAGTGTTCAACGGGTCTCATTCATATAACCACATGGAGATATAGTTAAATAATTAAATAACGCTTTCCTCAGATAAAACTATGACTCATTGTGTTTATTCACCAAACAGATATTGCATTATTTACTTTAGTGCAGACAGGGCTGTGCTCAAAAGTGCAGTGAAGTGAACAATAAAAATGATACATATCTATAACAGCAGGGATGTCAATCAATTTCTGAGGATCACACAGTACAGTGATAATCCTGATTTCTGTGTTATTTGTAACACCTAGACAGTCCCTTGTTTGGTGTCAACATTTCTTCCCACCCTAATTCTTGTGGGTCTCTTCAGGAAACAAATATAATCTGGCACAACAGCTCAAAGCTGTTTATCTGCTTCACATACTAGGGTTCGTTACAATGAGCAGCCCTAAAAGTCTGCTCATTTGCAATAGCTATGGAAAGCACTAGTCCACACTTCTTCCTGGTCACTGTGCTGAACTCAATTAGACCCACACATTCACATGTCCTGGAAAAGGCTTGCAGATACCAGAAAACGTCTCATGACCTCTGTGGTCACTCAAAACAGGTTTTGGGGAAAGCTCCTCTCCCACTGGACCTTGTTCCTGACTGCCTAGGGGGACTAAGAAGGGGCAGGCCAAGGTGTTCCCCTACACCAGCCTGTGACAAGCTAGGACCCTTCAAAGTTAATTACGTTCTTGGGCATGGACCAAAAAGTTGGCCTTCCAGAGAAACAGAGCACCTCCCCTTCTCCAGGGCCTTTGTCTCATCTCTGGGAGCAAGTTCATATCTCATTAAGGTGCTTATCAAGCTCCCAGTTGATAGTTGGAAGCTCAAGAAAATAGATTTCTTTAGACTTAGGCAAGTAAAGGCAACTTTTAAAAAGTATTTGTTCTAGAAAATAATTTACAAGTACCACTTTAGAAAGAATTGGGTGTGTAATAAATATTTTTAAAGAGTCCAAGGATGACCTTTGCATCTCAAACAGAAATAGCAACATTAAAATTAATATTGTATTCTAGTGCTTTCCTATGGAACAGCTAACTACCACAGTGAAAATAGCTTTTCGGGTCCTTCACTGTAAGAGCATGTTAATCATAAACCTTTACATGTCCTATTCTTAAATAGCATGCACTCTTCCTCAATGGGCAGTAAGCCATAATTAGGGGTGACTTAGTAATTTATGTGAGGAGGTTTTAGGCCTGCCAAAATGGGGTTTAGGTTGACAGGTAGTATTTTCAATCTAAGCCTCCCCAACCAGGTTACTGGTGGCAGGTCTGCAGCCATGTTTATACTGCTAATACATTGGATCGCACAATGAGTGCTGCAGGCCATGGGTGATATGTAACTTACAGGTTCTGGGTAAATTTTTAGGTGCCATTTACTAGGGACATATAGGTAAGTTAAATATACCAGTTAGGGATATACCCATGTCATCTGGTTGAAAGGAAGAGCACAGACACCTTAACACTTGTTAGCAGGGGTAAAGTGCAGAGTTCTATAGTTAGCAAAATCAGTCAAGGAAAACATCTGGGGGTACATCATGTAAAAGATGGTAATTTCCAATAGGTCCACTTCTTACTGACCCCCCAGACCCTTGTCTGAAGGCACCAGTGAGCTTTGATGGTTTCATTCCAATCTTCGGAGAAATTTTCCATGTTCTACTTAAGCCGTTTTTTCCTATGGAAAAAGGACTCATACCAGTCTGTTTTCTTCCTTTCACACGTTCAAGTTTTTCTACTGCTATCATCATTTATGATACTAGAGTGCACATGTAAATAAGGCACCATTTTAGCCTCCAAAGATGAAAACCTGTGATATGTGTAAGACCTGCCCTTGACAGCAGTATTCATTGTATAATACTAGAAATAGACATGCGCATTGAGCACCAGTAAAACTATCACTGAGTCCTCAGCAATTGGGTATCCCAGTATTTCTTTTATGGCATATAGCATTTCCTTCCAAAATCTAATTTATGTCTACTCCACCAGTATGGAGTAGATATTTAATATATTGCTCTTGGAATCCAAGTTCATGGCAAGGAACATCTCAGAAATTGTAAGTTTCCTAGTTGTAGCTCCTCTCGAATGTGGGTACTTCTAGGCCCGGGTGAAATTCAAACAGTACCAGTGTAATTCATGTAATTTCGGGAAATTCCTGAAATTACACCATTATGCCACATTGTGTAATCACACACCTTTCTTTTATCTTTATCATGTCTATCATCCTCAGCCATGACAGAAAGGGAGGGTAGTTTATCCTCTACAGGCCAACCACCATTGAATTCACCCTAATCCCCAGACACATAATAGCTTTCATGGTCAGCCTACTTGATATTCCTAAATTTAGCATATCACTTCTCATCTGGCTAGATTATATTGGTTGCATATTGGTAAATGCATTCAATTTGAGACTATGGGCCTGATTCACAAAGGTAAACTGGATCGTAATTTTAAATTCACAGCTTAATTTACCTTTTTACACCTGCCAGTAATTCTCAAAGGTTTCATTGTAAGACATATATGCATTTAGAAGTGTGGCTTTCTCTGAGAGAATTGTACATTCCAAGATGTGGTTTGCCTTGGAATGTCCAATCCAACCTGATGTCTGGGCACCTACTCCACCAGGGGTAAGTGCCCAGACAAACCCTCTTCTGCTTTATTGCAACCTTGACCTCACCTTGCCCTTCTGACTCATGTTTGTGTCTGTCTCCTACCATTTTCCTGATAGCTGCTCATTTTGCCCCTGACTGTCTAACTACTCTTTCTTTGTTTGTGCCATCTGTTGTATCTGCCCCCTGCCTCTGTTTAACTGTTTCTTTTTGCATCCTTATTTCTCTCAGATGCCCCTTTTTGCATCATTGCTCCTCTTACTGCTCTGTTTTGCATCTTGGTCTCTTTTGACTGTTTTTGCCCACCCCTGATTTACTCTGCCAGTCACATTTTTCCATCTTGCAGCTGGACTTTCCTGTTCTCCATGCCAGTTTCCCGTGCTTGCTGAGCCTTCCCACCCCAAGTCTCCTCTTACTCACCAAGGCCTTACTGCTTAGAGGCCGCAGCGCGATCCCATTGAGTAGGTGCCCAGAAATCTCTGTTCTGCTTCAGTGTGACCTTTACTTAGCCTTGTCCTTCTCACACTGTCTCCTGCTGTTTTTCCTATTAGCTGCTCATTCTGCCCCCAACTCGGTAACTACTCTTTCTTTCTTTCTTTCTTTCTTTCTTTCTTTCTTTGTGTTGTCTGTTCTATCTGCCCTTAGTCTCTGTTTAACTGCTCATTTTTGCATCCTTGTTCATCTCTGGTGTCCCATTTTGCATCTTTCGCTCCTTTTAGTGCTCTCTTTTGCATCTTGGTCTCTTCTGTCAGTTTTTGCCCCTTTCTCACCTTGCTGTTTCATGACGAACTTTCCCGCTCTCCCTGCCGGACTTTCCCTCTCTGGCTGAGCCCTCCCACTGCCCCATGCTCCTCCCACTCTCCAAGACCATACATGGTGGAGGCTGCAGTGTGGCTGCACTGCTGGCTCATTGAAGGTGCGCCAATGGCAAGTCTGTGCCTGGACCGTGCCTAGCTCCAGGAACTGTAGTCCAAATACCTTCTGGAGCAACACCGCCAACAAACTCCACCTACTCAATCCTGGATGGTGCCGCAAACATTGCTGCCAAGTTGTAGCTCAGTCCACGGTGGGCTCCTTTGCCTGCTTATATTAATATTTCACATGGCTCCACAGACCCGTTTCCCATCACCACCCACACACCCTGCCTCCCTCATCAAGTCAGAACTTAGTACCCGCACTCACACATCATCACACACCCACCCTGCATAACAACACTTACTCACATGCATGCTCCTCAACACATGCTCACTCGGCAAGCACTGAGAACTCATCAGCGCCAACACACTGGACCTCCTCTTGCTCGCCAAAACCTGGCTCAACCCCACATCGTCATCCGACATTGCCAAGGCCATCCCTACTGAATACAAACTGTTGCACTAGGACTGACCCCCATAGACCAGGAGGAGGATTCGCCTTCATCTACAGAGTCACCATCAAGTTTACCTCTTACACTGACCCAGAGGCCACTTTTATGGAACACATGCACTTTACGCTTTAGACAGAGAGTAAAACCACCATCAAAGGCACTGTCATCTACTATCCCCGGATCTCACATCCACTTCAGAAACCTCCTCACTGACCTTGCTACACCCCTTGTCATGGGCACCAAAGACTTCATACTCCTAGGCGACCTCAACTTTCATCTCGACAACCCCACGAATTCCAACTCCATAGATGTGCTCAAAAGCCTACATCGGCCTCAACCAACTCATACAAGGCCCTTCCCACATCGCTGTACACAGTCTGGACCC
Source organism: Pleurodeles waltl (assembly GCF_031143425.1). Taxonomy (NCBI): domain Eukaryota; kingdom Metazoa; phylum Chordata; class Amphibia; order Caudata; family Salamandridae; genus Pleurodeles; species Pleurodeles waltl. The sequence continues at coordinate 907,631,868 of NC_090443.1, forward strand.
CATCATTTCCTCCTGAGACACAGTTACAATTCAGCCTCATGCCTCCACTCACATGGGTGAACTACTCCATCATCCACTTCCACTTAACAGGGCCACAAACCACCCCTACAGAGACTAGCAACACGTCAAGCAAAAACAGACCAAGAAAAAGACCCTGACCATGAGAATCCAATTTAACTCCAACAATTACAAGGAACTTTTTGCCATCATCAAAGAATTCACCAACTCACCAACTGCAACCAACAACATCACCTTTATAGAAGAATTCTGCAACAACCTTTCCAATTTCTTCCATGAAAAAATCACTAGGATCTACAGCAACTTCGAACCTTAGTAACCTCCTTCTTTCAACATTCCCAGTCTGCTAGCCTCATCAACCAAAGATTACCAGCTGACAGCATGGAACACTCTATGCATCAAGGACACTGTAGCAATAATGAAGACAGTACACTCAGGGGTGGCCACAGACTCTTGCCACCACCATAATTACAATGTATGAAGAGCTTCCAGCAGCGCTGCATTCACTTCCCTCATCAACACCTTCCTCAAGACAGCAACCTTACCAGATAGCTGGAAACATGCCAAAGTCACCACTCTCCTCAAAAGCCCTCAGCTGACTCGAAGTACTCAGAAAATACCAACCCATCTTGCTGCTCCCCTTCCCAGCAAAGGTCATAGAGATGACCATCAACAGACAACTCTAAGACCACCAAGAACACCACAAACTCCTGGACAACTTGCAATCAGGATTACTTGCAATCAGGATTCCAAAACAACCACAGTACAGAAACAGCCCTCATTGCTGCCACGCACAACATACACTACATCCTTGACTGTGGACAAACAGCCGCCCTCATCCTCCTAGACCTCTCTGCTGGTTTTGACACCTCCCACCACACATTAATTGGCAGACTACACAGTGGAAATACAGGGACCAGCACTCAAATGGATAGATTCTTTCCTCTCTGGAAGAACACAGTGAGTCAGGCTCATGCTGTTCACATCAGAACCCAAGAACCTCATCTGTGGAGTCGCCAGGGATCATCATCCAGCCCCACACTTTTCAACATATACATGACTCCTCTGACTAACATCCTATTCCACGGAATCAACATCATCTCCTACACTGACGACAACCAGCTAATATTTTCCCTCCCAGATGACACTGTCACCATCAAGACAAACTTCAAACAATGCATGACCAGGATTGTCAGGTGGATTGAAAGAGAACTGCCTAAAGCCCAACACTGACACAACTGAAGTGCTGATCTCCAGGAATAAGAGCTCACCTTGGGACTCCACCTGGGGGCCAGCAAAACTCAGACCCACACTTACCCAACCGACCACGCTAGGAACCTAGGCCTCATCCTTAACACCAACCTCACCATGAAATCACAGGACAATTGCTTCACATCCGCAGGCTTCCACATCCTCCTCATGTTACGTAAAATCTTCAAGTGGCTCCCACTGGACACCAGACATACCATCTTGCAGGCCCTAATCATAAGCAGATTGGACTACAGCAACTCATTTCATGCTGACACCACAACCCATCTTCTTCACAGACTTTACACCATCCAAAATGCCACCACAGGATAGTTCTTGACCTCCTGGCCAATCAAACACCACATGATCCCTCAGGAAGCTCCACTGGCTCCCCTTCCAAAAACGATGCTAGTTCAAACTTCTCACACACTCAGTCAAATCACTACACAACATGGGACCCAAATACCTCAGTCACTGGCTTCACTTCCACCAACTGACCTGACAACTTCATTCCACAGAAGCAGAAAGGGAGGTTGACCATTCTCCCAGCAAACATCCAAATACTGGAATGACCTCCCTCAACCCTTCAGTGCCTCCTCCTCAATTCCGCAAGAAGCTGAAGACCTTGCTTTTCTATTAGTCTTCTTGCATGATTATCAAAAGTGCCTCTATTTAAGCCCAGCCTCACCACACACCTACTCTCACCTACTCAGCGTCTGGATACCCTCCTGGGTGTCAAGCAGCACTCTACAAACCTACCTTACATTACATCCACCCAGGAAAATGTCTGTGATTTACTATAGCCAAGGACTAGAATAACTCCCTTTCAGGGTGTGTTTAGGAATCGACTCCTTCCTTCCCCTGATTTGGTGAAGGTGCATGGGGAAAAATGTTTTCCCTCTAAAGAAAACACTGTGCTGATGCCAGGGGGTTCTGTTTCCCATGTGCAGAGTTCTCAGCTATGCAGGACTCAGCACAGGGTGAATAGGAGCCTGTACCCAAAGTCAGAAGACTATCTGGGAATGTTTGCTGATAGTAAACAAGTAAAAGTAGGGGGAGGCGAAGATTTGCTCATACACCTCCATATTTTTTCATGAATAAGGCCTGTGTGTCTGATGCAGAGAACACTTTATACTTTTTCATCTCCTGGCAAGTAGGCAGACGCCATTGAATAGATCCTTATTCGAAAGTTCTTTGCTTTCTTAAGCTTTTTCAAATTCCTTTTCCAGGTACCTCCTTACTTAGAATCGACCTCACACATCTTGCACTGAGTGAGGCCGAAACTTGCATAAATCTGCTGTAAACTCAGAGCATCTAGACCAATTATTTTCTTGTACAAAATCGCAAGTCCTTAGGCTCAGAAAGCTGATTGCCACATCAGGTATGTTTCTTGGAGGAATAGTAAGCTTTTTAATTGTAGTGTTGTTGCATTATGTTTGATATCAGAGCAGGTAACCAGTCAAAAAGTCAGTCTTTCCAAGCTCAAGGCAGTAGATTTAGTGTACATACACCAAATCACCTTGTTTTCCAAGCACCTCGTTTAAGCAGTTCATGAGACTGAGCGATAAAAAAAAGTTTTTTTTACAGATATAAATGCTTCTATTAATTGTGAATTTACCTTTGCAATGGAGCAGAATGATCAAATCTTGTTACGGGATATTTTGAGTTATCAGCTGTCATCTAGATTAACATTATGAAATGCAAGCCATGGAAAAACCCTGGGACTCTCATACTTTATTTCAGCCTATTGTGGATGCTCGGTGTGCCAGATCCTTAAGGCTCTTTCATGGTGTTACACATTTGATAACTGAATTTCCTTAAGGCATCAAATACAACATATATATCAAGCCGAAATGAGTTGCGGAGCTATTGTGGATGAAATAAACTCAAATGTAATCACGACAGTCGTGAGCTTGCGTTTGGTTTACTTGAAATCTTCTGGAACCAAGTGATGCTTGTTTTGAATTGAAGCTGGGTACCGAGATGAGATGTGACTTTGTGTGTGTGTGTATATATGTGTATATATATATATATATATATATATATATATATATATATATCATTATATATATGTCATTATATGTATATATATCACAACCGAAGTCAAAGGGGCAACGCACTTACCTGGAAAAGTCTATTCGAGTGGTCTGAAATGCATTAAACCCAACCAACATTTAATCGTTGTGACGTTTCTACAAGCTTAGGCGCTGGAAGTAGGGGTGTGAAGGACGCTGCAGCATCCCCGAAATGACCATGCTGGAGTTCAGAAGATGAATGAGCAATACGGATGCCTTTAAATGTTGTTGGTATCTTGGTGCGTTTGCTGTGTGTTCAAAGACAGAGATCAGATGTCAGGCTATGCCTTCTGACAAATTTCAACTTATTCTTTTAACATGGAGATTGGTGTTTACTTTTCTTTCTCTGACTGCAAATAGGATTGAGACCTAAGAGGACGATCATTTGTAGGTCAGTAATCGGAAAAAGTCTCATGATTCCACACCATAATTTTCCATATAGCTAGACAGAAATTCATATAAATTAGTACACAGAATCAAATTGCAAAAATAAAAGTTCAAGTTTGGCAGTATATATAGCTGAAGAAAATTGTAATGTGTTTTTGTGAATTCATTTAGAAAGCTAGCACACAGTAGCAAAGTTGTTCCGTTAGGTGCATTTGCCATTCAGAATTCCTCCCACCAGCATTTTTTAAACCTCACTTATTTGTTCCTGACTACCACCTTCTTTCAAAGAATTGCGAGTCACACTGAACAGTCTGCCATTAAGCCTCTTTCGTCATCATTACTCTCCTGAACTGCTCCCTATGAGCACTTAAATGAAATGATTCGTTTCAGTCCTCAGGACACAATCAGAACACACTGTCCGTCATTACCGCAGAGTGGTATCCTGCCTCTTCACGATCTGATATTCTGCAATTTCTAGACTAGAACCAGTGCTGCCTGGTGTGGTGTGCATGGCTTGAAATGGGCAGAAAAACCCAGCAATAAAAACCGAACCATCCACAAAAATGAAACGATAGTACTTGATTTATTTTCTAATGGTCAGTGGCCTGCTGGAATCTGGCTTGCAGCTGTGGTGCATTAAATAGATGTTTACAAATGTGGTGTTATAAGTTCTTGTCCCACACTCCACCATGATCTGCGCCAACTGTGGCTAACATCTCCCTCACTGGTGGAGAAATGTGTAAGTGGTTGCAAGAGAGCAAGCAGTGCACTCAAGAGTTAGCCCAAGACGTTTTATTGTATTAACTCAAGTGTCCAGGCATTGTTTTAACCAGCACTGACAAAGCCAAACATTATGCTTTGCCATCGCTATAGCGTTGGATTAGCTTGGACTAATTGACCTTTCACATCCACTGTTATAGGAGAGTTGGTCTAGCTGGATAAACCTCTACTAAGGAAGTACCATCTTTCTAGGCAAAAATATGGGTACGTTGGATCTACGATGCTGGTGACATGAAAGCTTTGAATAAAGAATGTAGCAGTCCTGCCTAGTTCTCTCCTAAAAGCCTCAGGGACTAGAGGGATGTGCATGTGTGCCATCGCCTAATGTTGCCCACTCATGACAGTCCTCTCCTTTACATTTGCTCCATTGGATTTAGGGATTTGCACTGCAGAACGCTCAGCGATGAAAGCTTTGGGCCTATGTTTGTCCCAAAGTGAAATCACTACCTAACCGCTTACCATAATTAGCCATCCTCTATGTGCATTATTTATTGAAGAGGTGCCCTTCCCCAAATCGAGCCACTCTTTTTCTTTCTTCACATTTTTGGGAAAGATGGACCAAAGAGTGGCACCCAATACTTTGGATGGGGGCGGGATGCATCGGGTGTCTTTGGTTTTGTTATCTGTGCTGCATTTTTCTTGCTGCATTTTTCTTATTCCATCATCCCCACTTTTCTTTTTTTTATTATTAAATAGAGGTGCCCCCACATGCCTCCCTCCATCCCGCTTCTCGCTTACTTTTTTAAAATACCCTGTCTGCACCTGCTACGATGCCTAATCGTGTGGTGCATGCAGGGAAAAATGATTGGTAGAGGGAAGAACAATGGTCGTACTGCTTTACCAGTGACCAGCAACACAGAGTGACCGGTGACAGATGTGATGTATAAGCGGAGCAGAAGAGGTATCAAGACTGGGATCCACCTGAAGATGGTGTGAGAATAAAGATGAAAAAGTAGGGGACATGAAAAATGGGGAAAGAAGGGGGAGAGTACTGGGAGTGAGCAAGGTGAATGAGAGGGAGTAGAAAGATCTGGCAAGAAAGTGGAATGAGAGAGAACAAGCATGAGCTAGCGAGAGGAGCCATCATCAAGTTACAGAGAAAGAGAGTTAGATGTATACTTGTATAGAAAGGAGAACATGGAAGAGCAAGGGAGAGCATAAATAAATGCAAGCTTCAAATAATAAGGCAAATCACACCCTTGGCCCTGGCTGCGACCTAAACAGAGACCGATGGCTGACTTGTCTAAGCTCCCCCATCAGTATCCAGAGAAGGTTTGATGCAGAAACATGAAGTGTGAGGAGCTGGCACTTGTGAGCAATGGGAAGCAATTGGAGCTGGTAGTCAGCCATCAATTTATAGTTCCTTCCTATTTTAAAGGCCAAATGAAGAAATATGTGTTTGAGCATCCACTCAGGCTCCCCAACAGACCCTTGCCCCCACCACATTTTCAACAAGGCCAGCCAAATCATCGCTCCCCAGCTCCATGCCGTCATCAACAGTTCCTTCGACAGCGCAACCTTCCCAGACGTCTGGAAGCACGCCAAAGTCAACGCTCTTCTAAAAAAAAACAAAGCAGACCCGGAAGACCTCACAAACTACTGTTCCATTTCTCTTCTCCCCTTCCCCGCAAAGGTCGCTGAGAAGATAGTAAAAACACAACTGTCTTGCTTCTTAGAAGAAAACAACGTACTCAACGCCTCCCAATCTGGATTCCGCAAGAACCACAGCACTGAGACCGCCCTCATCGCCTGCACAGATGACATCAGGACCAGAGTGGACAAGGGTGAGAATGGATGACAGCAAGCCACCTCAAATTAAACTCAAACAAAACATAGATGATCATCTTTGGCCCCAGCAAGACAGCATGGGACGACTCCTGGTGGCCCACCACCCTCTGACCACCCCCGACACCCACCGCCCACGCACGCAACCTGGGCATCGTTCTAAACTCATCTCTCTCCATGGCCCAGCAAATCAATGCCATATCATCCTCCTGCTTCAACACCCTTAGCATGCTACGCAAGACTTTCAAATGGATCCCTTTAGAAACAAGAAGACTAGTCACCCACACCCTCATTAGCAGCAGACTGGACTACAGCAACGCCCTTTATGCAGGGACCACAGCCAAGCTTCAAAGAAAACTCCAGCGAATCCAGAATGCAGCCACACGTCTCATCCTCAACCTCCCTCGCCACAAACACATATCCACCCACCTCAGATCCCTACACTGGCTACCTATCAACAAAACGACCAATTTCAAAGTCCTCGTCCACTCTCACAAAGCCCTCCACGACACTAGACCGGCCTACCTCAACGAACAAGTAAACTTCCACATACCAACTCGACAGCTCCGCTCTGCCGACCTCGCCCTCGCTACAGTCCCCGGCATCCAACGCACCACCTCCGGCGGCAGATCCTTCTCCCACCTTGCCACCAAGACCTGGAACTCCCTCCCCACCAACCTACGCAAGACTCAGGACCTCCTAACCTTCAGAAAGCACCTTAAAAACATGGCTTTTTGAGCAGTAACCGGCACCCCCCCCCCCAGCGCCTTGAGACCCTACCGGGTGAGTAGTGCGCTTAAGAAATTATTTGATTGATTGATTGATTGATTGAGCATGGCTCTGACTTGATAAGCTGAAGACTGATCAAATATATAAACCACCTGAAAGGGCACAAATGCTGAAAGTCAGGAGTGTAACACAGTCCCCCGCACCCTCTCTGGAGCAGTGGGGAGGGAGGGTATTACAGCCTGAGGTTTATGAATATTTGTGCAACATGGGAGTCTCAGGGCCCCTAAACACATGTGCAAAAGGTAAACTATAGTGGAACGTTCTTTGGCAAAGTAATATTTTTTATTCAGGGGTAGTAGGGGCTGGATAGCTGTGTACAGATAGTTGCCCAAACTGGTGTCTCCAAAGGATCATCCCATCTTTTCTGTATTTAAATGAAGATGGATATATCTAGCTCTTTTATGAGAAGCTGCACACCATCAGGTAGTATACAATATTATCATTTTATGTACAAGTGTAGTGCACTATTAGTTTTTTAGGGAGAGTGAATGGATTCCCACTGTTTGGGTACTTGCACACAAAGAGCCTCATTACGACCCGCCAGGGTTTCGTTGGCAGTCGGACCCCTGCCAATGCAGTGGTCTGAGGGCCATATAACGACAGGAGCGGTAGCGCCGCGGTTAGACCGCCAGCCCCTCCAGATTACAATTGAACATCAGCCTGGCGGTGCTGGTGGTCCTAATCCGCCAGTGATTTCATGGTGGTAACACCGCCATGAAAAGGCTGGCAGAGACAGGGTGCAGGCTACATCAATCAATTAATCAATCAATCAAGGCATTTATAGAGTGCGCTACTCACCCGTGAGGGTCTCAAGGCGCTAGGGGGGAGGGTGGGATTATTACTGCAGCTCAAAGAGCCAGGTCTTTAGGTGTCTCCTGAATGCGAGGTGGTCCTGGGTGGTTCTCAGGTGAACAGGGAGGGAGTTCCATGTCTTGGCTGCCAGATAGGAGAAGGATTTGCCTCCATCGGTGGTTCTGCGGATGCGAGGGACAGTGGCGAGAGCGAGGCTGGCGGAGCGGAGCTGGCGGGTGGGCGTGTAGAACAAGAGGCGTCTGTTGAGGTATTCGGGGCCCTTATTGTGGAGGGCTTTGTGTGCGTGGGTGAGGAGCCTGAAGGTGATCCTCTTGTTGACGGGTAGCAAGTGTAGGTGCTTCAGGTGGGCGGATATGTGGCTGTGGCGCGGTATGTCAAGGATGAGGCGTGCAGAGGCGTTCTGTATTCGCTGGAGACGATTCTGTAGCTTGGTGGTGGTTCCTGCGTATAGGATGTTTCCGTAATCCAGTCGGCTTGTGACGAGGGCGTGGGAAACGGTTTTCCTAGTGTTGGTGGGTATCCAGCAGAAGATCTTTCGGAACATGCAGAGGGTGTAGAAGCAGGCGGACGAGATGGTGTTGACTTGCTTGGTCATGGTGAGGAGGGGGTCCAGGATGAAATCGAGGTTGCAAGCGTGGTCAGAGGGGGTAGGTGCGGTGCCCAGAGCCGTGGGCCACCATGAGTCGTTCCAGGCGGACGGGGAGTGTCCGAGGATGAGGACCTCCGTCTTGTCAGAGTTCAGCTTCAGGCGGCTGAGCTTCATCCATTCTGCGACGTCTTTCATTCCCCCATGGAGGTTGGCTTTAGCGGTAGCTGGGTCTTTGGTGAGGGAGAGTATCAGCTGTGTGTCGTCAGCGTAGGAGATGATGTTGATGTTGTGTTTGCGAGCGATGTTCGCGAGGGGGCTCATGTATATATTGAAGAGTGTAGGGCTGAGTGAAGAGCCTTGTGGGACGTCGCAGATGATCTTGGTGGGTTCTGAGCGGAAGGGCGGGAGGTAGACTCTTTGGGTGCGGTCAGAAAGGAACAAGATGATCCATTTTAGGGCCTGACCTTGGATTCCAGTGGAGTGGAGGCGGGTTATTAGGGTGCGATGGCATACGGTGTCGAATGCAGCCGAGAGGTCCAGTAGGATGAGGGCGGTGGTTTCTCCATTGTCCATCAGGGTTCTGATGTCGTTGGTGACTGCGATGAGGGCGGTTTCCGTGCTGTGGTTGGTGCGAAAACCCGATTGGAAGGGGTCGAGCAGGTTGTTGTCTTCAAGGAAGTTGGTCAGTTGCTTGTTGACGGCCTTCTCGATGACCTTGGCTGGGAAGGGGAGAAGAGAGATGGGGCAGAAGTTCTTCAGGTCGTTGGGGTCAGCCGTGGGTTTTTTCAGGAGAGCGTTGACTTCCGTGTGTTTCCAGTTCTCGGGGAAGGTGGCAGATGCAAACGAGCTGTTGATGATGCTTTGGAGATAGGGGGCGATGGTGGCGTCGGCTTTGTTGAAGATGTGATGGGGGCATGGGTCCAATGGGGAGCCGGAGTGGATAGTGTTCATGGTGATTTTGGTCTCTTCGGTGCTGACGGGGGTCCAGGTGTTGAGGGTAGTGGCTGCAGCTGTTGGTTCAGTGGTGGGTGGCGGGGTTTGGGGTCTGAAGCTGTCGTGTAGGTCGGTGATCTTTCGATGGAAGAAAGTGGCGAGGGAGTTGCAGAGTTCTTGTGAGGGCGTGATGGTGTTTGAGCTGGCGTTGGGGTTGGAGAGCTCTCTGACAATGTTGAAGAGTTCCTTGCTGTTGTGAGTGTTGTTGTCAAGTCTCTCTTTGAAGGATGCCCTTTTGGTGGAGCAAATCAGCTGGTGGTGTTCGCAGGTGGCGGCCTTGAGGGCTGACATGTTTTCTGCGGTGTGTTCTTTGCGCCAGGTTTTTTCGAGGGAGCGGCAGGATTTCTTGGATTCCTTGAGGGCTTCAGTGAACCACGAGGGTTTCCTGGTGTTGGTCTCTCTTGGGCGGTTCCTGAGAGGGGCGAGGTCGTCGGCACAGTTGGTGATCCACTGAGTGAGGCTGAGGGCTGCGGTGTGGGCAGGGCAGAACCCCCTCTGGCCAGCCCCGTCACAATGTTTACTGTCTGCTGTGCAGATAGTGATCATTGCTACAGGTGCTGGTGCACCCTACGCACTACAGCATTGCCGCTGGCTCTATTACGAGCCGGAGACAATGCTGTAAGCTGTTTTGTGCTTGGCCAGTGGGCGGAAACTGTGTTTCATCCGCTGACTCAGCGGGAAACTGGTGATGGGCCCGGTGGGTAGGCTGCCACACTGGCAGCAACCTACCCATCGTGACTTCGGCGGACAGCTTTTCCGTCCGCTGAAGCAAAGTCATAATAAGCCCCTCAGTGCCTTCTGGTATTGTACTCAAAACAAGCTGCATAATGTGTAAGGTGGTGGTCAGTGCCCATAGAATGTGGTGGAGGTCCTTTGGGGGTCATGTCACCACTGGTCCAAGTACTGTTGGATTGATGGAGGAACTGATGCTAGATGAGAGATTAGTGCTAGATGAAGGAAAGGAGGAGATCAGTGCCTATTTATAGGCAGCATGGAGGTGATGACAGATGATGCTAGCGATGACCCTCATTGGCTATTCTAGTGGCCGTTCAAACTTTTGTTCATAGGAGTTGCATGTTCATAAATAAGGTAAATGGAATGTGAAGCATTGCTACAGTTGCATGCAGGAATCCTGCAGTCTGTCAGGACCTGATTTCAGTACATTTTAAACCTTCCCCCCAAAGTAATTTGTCACCGTTCAGAATGACCAGAAGTTCAGTCATGCTCACGGATGGTCAAATGCAGAAAGTGCTAAGAGGGACCCAACATTTTGAGAGAGATTTAGCACAATAAAGTGTGTTGCTCTTCAGGGTGAGCGAAAGATCATTGATGCCTGTGGCTGCAGTGATGGACGTGTCCGCTCTGCCACAGAAACCAGGGAATTCACTACACGTCCTGCGTCCAATGTGTGTTGTACTAGTATTTGGGAGTGATGTAGGTTGAGTCTTTAATGCTACCGTCTAGTTCCAGTTGTGTTTGTTAATGCACGACACACAACATTTGGTGCTTGTTTTGGAGGTGAGTGTGGGTGGATGTGTACTGCTAGACTACATGTACTGGAGGATTTTGTGGCTTTTCACCCTTATGCAGGTTTTAACTTTTATTCGAGCTGTGGGGCTCATGCGGGTGGGCTGCACGCTTCCAATAAAGGAAGAATACGCCAAAAGGTGAGGCTCCCCGTGTGCGCCACAGTTACCTTCAAGGGTCCAGCAATGTGGCTACAGCTTTCCCAGCATTTAATGTTATTAGGTACCACATGCCGAACACTTACAAAATCAAAAGGCACAAAATAAATCGTTTTTTTTTATTGCAACATGTATCATTACTGTGTCTCCTGTCTGTGACAGTGACAAACACAAACAACATACAGAAAGGAAAGCGTCCAACCATTTCCCTCAACTTCTCCCTTTAATAGACCGGTTACATCGTGGGTCCAGTGTTTGTAAAGCATATTTTCTTGAGTAGTCCCAAATGAATTTAGGCCACCTTGCTGATAGGAGGGACCCGATCCACAGACCCTTTTTGAGCTTTAAACCTATGCTTATGAGTCTAAAGCGTTTCCATTATACCATCCGTTTATCCACAAAAACATATATGGCAGGTGTAAATGCATTTACTGCTGCATATTGTGTCACAACTTCCTACAATACAGAGTAGTAAACCTTTTACAAATAGTAGTCAGCGATTTGCTCCAGCAAGGGTTGGAAAAGATACCCTACCACCCTGAGAAGTGGAACACAACATATCTAAACGTCGTGGGGGCACAAGGAAGAGATTTTCTGATGGATGAAAAACAATAAAAAGAAAACAATGTGTAATGACAGCAAGCCTCACTTTTTTACTTTTTTATGAAACATTATGCAGGTGCACTATTACTCAACGAGGAAATAGCAAGTTCTAAAAATATTACATGACGCAACATTCCGGCATTTTGCAACACGTTTGTGAAATCCAAAAACCAGTATATTTGCACCGGTTTGTAGGAGTGCTTTTACTGATGCAGATTTACTAATTGTTTGTGAATTGACCACAGGTGTACTTAAGCTGCCAGTTCTGGTAATAAGACAAGTTACACTCACTCGTTAAAAGGTAGGCACATGAAGGTTTATACTACCTGATACAGAAAATACACTTTTTCTTATTTCATCCCACGTTTTGATCTTTAGTTTTCTGGTAATCCCAGTGTAAATTCAGTATGTAAAATATGAAAGTCAGCCTGAGTGAATCCCTAGCAATACATTTATGCAGTCAGGGGGGATGTGGGCATTTTGTGACCCACACACTAGGGTATATACATTAACCTATACCAATTTGATTTGAGAAGAATATTAAGACACACTTTCACCGTCACTCCCAGTGATGTCAATCACATCCCAGTTTCACATAAAAACTGAAAATAAATGTGATCCATACCCTGACCTATAAACTTTACAAGATTCGCATTAAACTGTTATGATCTTCAGCGAATGTGGCCTGTAACGCAATACATTTCTATAGTGGAAGAAAAGCAAGGAGGCATTGAACATAGCTTGCACCATTCAATTAAAATATAATACATGGACAATAAATATGAAACAGGAGAGACTTCTGCACATTGTGCTGCTTGCAGATTCAAGCAGCATCTTGACAAATAGGGTCTTGAGGTTTTTGATCACCATATGCCTTAAGAAATTGTATTGCTGAATATCCACATGAAGATTATGGATCAACAAGAATATTGAGGACAGACTATCGAGGGACAAAATATTCAAAGGTAAGTGCATCTCGGAGAGTATAGACTTGTTATTTCTAACTCCACATCTACATACTTTGAAGATACACGTAACGCATAGGTACATATATGTGGAGTTCGGTATAGACAATCTAGACTTACCTGTCGATATTCTTTAACATTTTGTCCTTTATATTTACTAACATCGATATTCTGACTTTGATACCTAGTATGCACACCCCTCAAGAAAAGTACTTTCTAATGTTTGACTTTAGACAAAAATGTTATCTCTGCATTGTACAGTTGCATTAATTTGTAAATTGGCATACAAATATATATTTTCATGTTTCATGCTACACATATCAATGTATTTTCATTGTGATGTGTTCACCAGTATAAATTCAGCACCGCTATCATTTTGTGTTCTCATGGCACTCCATAGCAGCCCAAAGGCAGTCATGTAAGTACTTTTTAAACACAAGCGGCTGGGGAAGGGACCCTAATAGGTGGTATGACAGATTGCTCCCTTTGACAAATGTGTAACTATAAGAGGCATCTCCCCTCCCCCAGACCAAGGGCCACCTGCTTTTTCTTTATAGGGCCTCCCTTATCTGAGCTAATTCTCAGGTAGGCCCAGAGTGTATTATGTATGAGCCTTTCACCTTTTAAATTAGGAGAGACACTCATATCACACTAAATTTAGGAGGGATCCCAGGCCCTGATGAATGCCCCAGACCAGTAATGGCTAGATGAGTGGGCAGAAACATGTTGACCAGTAGGATTTGAGTGACATTATGAGTCATTATACCTATTAGTGTCCCAACTGTGTTTTTATTTTACCAACAGACACCATCATTAAAGGTGTGAGCTACATAGGTGATCTGTTAGGTAATTTTATTTATACAACTGGATCCGCACACTATCCAGAAAAATATTATTTCAGCACACCCTGAGGGTTCATTTAACCACAAGGTTGAGTCCGCCCAGATGGTATTATCCTACCTGGGTGGTGATAGGTGGTCAAATGATGAAGCATGACACTATAATGTGTGTGAGACCACCTATTCCGTAAGGAGGAATCCCCCCAATAGGTCCCCAAGACACGGTCACCACAACCATACCTCATCTTTAATTAGATCACGGAAAAGAGTGATTTCATTACTAGTTGAACAGGCCCTGACGGTTTGGTTGCTAGATTCCCCATACTTTTTGTGTACATGGCTTTTAATTCAAGGAGGTAGAATGGGGACAAGAACCTTCCTTGTCTCTCTCTATGTGTAAAACAGGTACTTTTTAAACCTCGAAAACACAAAAACAGTGGAACGATCTGTAATTTTCCTCTGAGATGCTGTGCCTCACAACCCATGAGACATACATGATTACAGAAGCAAGAAGTATTGTTTGAAGAAATAGAGGAGATGTGCTAGACGGGGAAGCTACATAGACGAGCATAGAGTACACATGTTCCTTCTCATCTGAAAATATTATCTGCATGGACTCTAGATTGAGGTCTCAGTTGGCTTATTGGCTATATTGCACAGGCACAAGTAGGCAACTTCATATAAGCATAGTAAAGAATATAACAATCTGCACCCTTACTGCCTGAGCAGACGCCTAAAGACTCAGATCTCAGGATTCACACCTCATGCACTAGAACAGCTAAGATAATGTGGGCATTTCTGAAAAAGTATGCATTCATCTCCTCTAGTCTCCCAGGACCCAGTTTAGATATTGGAGGTGTGTGGAAGACATGCAGCTAGTCCTGCTAGCGTAGCAGTTCAGAGATGTACTGCGAAACCAGCAGTGAGGCTTCAGTTGCGTCCGTACACCAGTAGCTGCCTTGACCTCTATTGGCAGAAGTGCTGATACCAGCAGCTGTAACACTAGGCTAAATGGGCAGATCAATAATGTCCCTTTACTGAGCATGATATGTAGGGTTGGGAATTATATGGCATGCATCCAATTCAGGCCCTACTCTTGGGTACCTGTCAGGCAGTTTTCCTAAAATTAGAAACAGCATATTGCCACACTTCTGGGTATTATAAAAAGGTGGCTTCTGTTGGAGCTTAATGGCATATTAATGGAATGGGCATGGCAGCAGTCACTCCTCTGCCTCCCAAGAGTCAAAAAATGTAAGTACTTGGTAGGATGAACAAGAACTATAATTCAGACCCAAGGGAAACAGTGGAGAAGATAACGGCAAGGACGAAACACAGCAGCGCCCTCCCCGAGGCAATCCCACAACTGATCAGTAAAATACTAACATACATATGATTGATATCACGTTTAGATGGTTTGAATACCTACAGAAGCATATAACAGCTGGCATAATATTAAACTTTCACTGCTACAAGTTACATGAGCTCTTGAGTCCTGGAACACTGTCGAAGAGGCGAAGAGCAGCAGGAAGGTAAGTCTTCAAACAGGTGGCAGCAGTTAAGGTAATCTAGAAGTAACTCAAAAGGGAATATGAAAATAACAATGTGGGCTCTCAGAAGGAACGTCGGGGACGGACTGGACGAACGCGAGAAACCCAAAACACAAAGTTGCCAGGTGACTTTTTGCTGCAATTGATTATTTTTTTTGTACCTGATTTTCCATTTTTTACCCTGAAGTTATAGTGTTTGTGAAGTCTAGGTGCAACCACACAGAGAATTCAATATCTTTTTTGAATGCCATATCGGCACTGCCTGAGGGAATCGACTTTACAAACACCGTGGGCCCCAGTTACGAGGCCCAAGCGGCACACTGCACCACCGGAGTGTCATTTTTTGTAATGCTCTGGTGGTGCAGTGTGCCGGCCCATATTTACAAGGCCACACAAAGGCACCTTTGTAGCCTTATATGGCCTTGTAAATATGGACCCCTTTCACGCATAACACTGCATGAAAAGGGCGCTCCATAGGTGGTGCTGTGGAAGTTCCCACAGCAACACCCGTGGAATCTGACGGAATCTGATGCATTCCCAGCTTTACAAGTCTGTGAATGTGTCTGATTCCTATGCCACTTCAGGTGGTTGCGTTAAAGTGATTTCTCTGTGCTGCCGCCATTAATGATTGTTTATGTGCAGCAAGGTGTCCCTTCACCTTGCTGCAATCATCCCTGCAATGCAGGCACCCTTGCACCATAGTGCAGAGGACAAGGACAGAAATGCGTCATATGTTGTAGATAAGGCACATTCCTGCCCTTTTGTTTTGATGCTGAATAGAGCAGCCAAATGGCTTGGACACTGCTCTGCACTAAAACTTAGTAAATAAGGCGCCATGTTCTTGTTATTCCATTCATGTGGCCTTTCTGAACTCATTACCAGGATTTCTTGCAACTCAGCAAGACTCATGGTTGGAAGATTTCACAGGTGCGCAGGAGACCAGAGCTTTCAGTGAGATGACAATTGGTCTTCAGAGAAGCGGACTAGAGACCAAATCTCATTTTCAAAAATGGTGTGGCTTGTTACTTATCTCCAGGAAAGGTTAAAATAATATGCATCGTGACAGACTCATGTCTGGACAGAGTCATAGAGGACAACGGGAAACCAAAATACATTCACCCTTTAAAACTATACTAAAATGCAAATACAGAACTGAAAAAAGAGTTCAAAATCAAAAATACATTAATCGAAGATGCTTCAAGAAAAACAAGACAAGCTCAAATCGGTAGTTGTCTGAAGTTGGCAATGGACAAAATGAAGAAAGCAGCCATGGGCCACAGCGTCTCTAGGCAAATGCATGTAAAGGCAACATCTCTATTTTCTAGTCTTGTTTAAACAATTACTTATCAGAGGACGGACCTTCCTTCTGGTGAAATGCAATATTTCTATGAATGATCCACTTTAAATGCTCGTGGAATGAGTAACCAATGTTCTGTTGTAGTCAGCATGCCACATTTAGAAGTGCTCTGACTAACAAAGGCACAGTAAACATTGATGCATGTCATCAAGTAGCAAGGACTCCATATCATGCAAAAGAACCTTGGTACCAATATAGAGTCATACCCTGCTCCAAGAGCCAAGTGAGTGCCACCTTGTTCATGTGGACAGGTATCACGTTTCTGCCAGCAGTATCTTTCTCGTGCAGGTGGACATGACAGGCACCCACCACTGCTAAAGTTCAGCCTTTGCTGTTCCCCATCTCTAAAACCTGCTTATCAGCTCGGAAACATCTAGTTCAATAGGCTTTAATTATATCTTTAATTTACTGAAGTCCATTTATTGCAAGTAAACACTGCTGTTGATACATTTAATAGTTTCAGAATCATATTGATCTCCTACAATTAGCGAGATGATCAAGAATCAGAGAGCGAATTGGGTTTCACAAACAAACAAAATAAATTGCAACTCAATTATAACTCACTAAAAATCTCTATTATGTCTATAGAGTTTTGCGCTCTTGTCCCCTTCTTCAATACCATGCCACTATGGAGGTCAGATTTTCAAATTGCTCCAATTATAAAATACCCACATCAATATGCTTTTTACGTCAATGGTAAGATTCTTTCTCTGGCCTACTCTCTCGGTCATGCATGATGAACAATAGTGAAAGGTCTTCGATTCCATTGGAATCTAATATAGTGAAGTTATAAATCTAAGTTCGCCAATGTTTAAAACTCGAATTTATAAAGGGGTCCATGGATTGTGCACACTTTTCCCTAAAAGAAAATGGTGTGCTTTACATAGAAGAGAGATTTAAAAAACATCCCATCATTTAAAAAAGTAACAAGGGTGTGTTTACGAAGGCAAGAAACGAGAATCCCGTGCATGAAAGAGATATACCAGTGTACCCCCTTATCTTTCTCTACATTTTTTCCTTCCAAATGTAAGACAGTGTGTAAAAAAGAAGTCTACTAGAGAAATGCCCTGTAATTCACATGGTAGTATGGGGACCCCAGAATTCAGAGATGTGCAAATAACCACTGCTTCTCAACACCTTATCTTGTGCCCATTTTGGAAATACAAGGGTTTCTTTTATACCTATTTTTGACTCTTTATATTTCACCAAATGAATTGCTGTGTACCCTGTATACAATGAAAACCCATTGCAAGGTGTAGCTCATTTATTGGCTCTGGATACATAGGGACTTTGATGAACCTACAAGCCCTATCTCACACACACCCACCAGCAATTTTGTGACTGTCTACATAGGTTAGTGTTTTAGAGCAACAGTTTAGCCAGTGGCAGAGATGACGTCTCATTGGATGACTGCTGCTCAAGCACTAACTTGGGTTATAGAGGACAGCTCTGACATAGGATCAGATACTGAGACAGCAGATACTGAGACAGCATCTGCGGGATAGGACATTGGCGCAGGCTCTGGGAGTGATTTTTCCGACAACTCCTCTTCCAGTGATTATGAGGGCGGTGATGAGGACAGTCCTGCTGTGACTTCGCAAGCACAGTCTGTGCAGCGGGACAATAGCGGGTTAGCCCAACCCAGCGAGCAAGTCCATGTGGCAGCAAGCACTGAGAGAGTGCTCTCTTGGGAGCTCCCCATTTTAGTTCAGCCCCAAATTCCCCCACCCAAATCGTATTGAGGAGACATCAAAATTATCTATCACAAAACAACCTTGTTCTGTAAGGAAGGCACCTGCATTTTTGGTCCTGGGCTCAGCAGCCATATAGGGAAACCTACCAAACCCAGACATTTCTGGAAACTAGACACCCCGCGGAAGCCACAGATGAGGGACCTGTGTGGATTCCCCAAAGTTTTCTTACCCAGACTACCCTGCAAAGGTGAAATGTTGAATAAAAACTGTATTTTTTCATGCATTTCTGTCACACAAACTGCAGGACATATGCTGGGATCCACAAAATTCCTACCACCCAGTGTTTCCCCACCTGTCCTGATAAAAAAACCTACCCCACTTGAGTGTCTATATCTAGTGCATGCTTCAGGAATGGATCACCCCAGGGTCAACAGTTGCCCTCACGTAAGGATTAACATTGACCATTGTGTATTCCATTCCTGACAAGGCATTAGGCCTACCCACACAAGCGAGGTACCGTTTGTATTGGGATACTAGATAGAATACTGGGTGGAAGGAAATGTGGGAATTTTTTTCAGATCCTAGAACTTTCTGTCACCAAAATGTGAGGAAAAAGTGTTTTTTGCCACATTTTGAGGTTTGCAAAGGATTCTGGGTAACAGAACCTGATGAGAACCCCACAAGTCACCCCATTCTGAATTTCCCTAGGTGTCTAGTTTTCAAAAATGTCCAGGTTTTCAGGTTTTCCTAGGTGCCAGCTGAGCTAGAGGCCAAAATCCACAGCTAGGCACTTTGCAAAAAAACAGGTCAGTTTTCTTTGGGAAAATGTGATGTGTCCACGTTGTGTTTTGGGGGCATTTCCTGTTGCGGGCACAAGGCCTACCCACACAAGTGAGGTACCATTTTTATCTGGAGACTTAGGGGAATGCTGGGTGGAAGGAAGTTTGTGACTCCTCTCAGATTCCAGAACTTTGCAGCACCGAAATCTGAGTGAAAAGTGTTTTTTTGCCAAATTTCCAGGTTTGCAGAGGATTCTGGGTAACAGAACCTGAGGAGAGCCCCACAAGTCACCCCATTCTGAAATCACCTAAGTATCTAGTTTTCAGAAATATCCAGGTTTGCTAGGTTTTCCTAGGTTCCGGATGAGCTACAGGCCAAAATCCACAGCTAGGCACTTTGCAAAGAACAGGTGAGTTTTCTTTGGGAAAATGTGATGTGTCCATGTGCACTAGGCCTACCCACACCAGTGACGTACCATTTTGATCAGGATACTTGGGGGAGTGCTGTGTGGAAGGAAGTTTGTGGCTCCTCTCAGATTCCAGAACTTTGCAGCACCGAAATCTGAGGGAAAAGTGTTTTTTTTTTGCCAAATTTTGAGGTGTGCAAAGGATTCTGTGTAACAGAACCTGGTGAGAGCCCCACATGTCACCCCATCCCAGATTCCCCTTGGTGTCTAGTTTTAAAAAATGCACAGGTTTGGTAGGTTTCCCTAGGTACCGGCTGAGCTAGAGGCCATAATCCACAGCTAGGCACTCTCCAAAAACCACGTTGGATTTCAGTGTAAAAATATGATGTGGCCATGTTATGTTTCCTCTCTCAGGCCTCCTGACACAAGTGAAGTATAATTTTTATCGGGAGACTTGGGGGAACACAGAATAGAAGAACAAGCATTATTGCCCCTTATCTTTCTCTACATTTTTTCCTTCCAAATGTAAGACAGTGTGTAAAAAAGAAGTCTATTTGAGAAATGCCCTATAATTCACATGCTAGTATGGGGACCCCAAAATTCAGAGATGTTCTAATAACCACTGCTTCTCAACACCTTATCTTGTGCCCATTTTGGAAATACAAAGGTTTCTTTGATACCTATTTTTGACTCTTTAGATTTCACCAAATTAATTGCTGTGTACCGGGTATACAATGAAAACCCATTGCAGGGTGCAGCTCATTTATTGGCTCTGGGTACATAGGGATTTTGATGAACCTACAAGCCCTATATATCCCCACAACCAGAAGATTCCAGCAGATGTAACAATATATTGCTTTAAAAAATCTGCCATAGCTGGAAAAAGTTATAGCAGAAAATGTGGACAGAAATGGCTGTTTTTGTCACCTCAATTTCAATATTTTTTATTTCAGCTGTTATTTTCTGTAGGAACATCTTGTAGGATCCACACAAAGGACCCCTTGCTGAATTCAGAATTTTGCCTAATTTTTTGGAAATGTTTAGTTGTCCGGGATCCAGCATTGGTTTCACATTCGTTTCTGTCACTAACTGGAAGGAGGCTAAAAGCACAAAAAATAGTAAACATGGAGTATGCCCCAGTAAAATGCCAAAATTGTGTTGAAAAATGTGGTTTTCTGATTCAAGTCTGCCTGTTCCTGAAAGCTGGGAAGTTGGTGATTTTAGCACCGCAAAGCCTTTGTTGATGCCATTTTCAGGGAAAAAACACATGCTGTCTTCTGCAGCCTTTTTTTTCAATTTTTCTGAAAAAATTGAAATGTTAGCTGTATTTTGGCTAATTTCTTGGCCTCCTCCAGGGAAACCCACAAACTCTGGGTACCTTTAGAATCCGTAGGATGTTGGTAAAAAAGGACTCAAATTTAACATGGATAGCTTATGTGGACAAAAAGTGCAAACTACCCCAAATAGCCAAAAAAAGGCTCAGCACTGGGGGAGGGGGGAAGCAGCTAAGGGTTTAAGAGAAGGATGAATCATTACTAAAATCCAAGACCTTAGCTGAAGAGGCAAAAGGGTGTGTGTGTGTTGAAGAAAGAGTGGGGGAAGGAGGGGAAAGTGGTAGTGGGAAGATGTCAAATTTAATAGAGCTGAACAAACCCTTAAGAAGTGCATGATGAATGCTGACAGGACCTTAAGGTACAAGGAAGTATCATCTGCATACTGATGCAGTGCAATGTTGCATTAAGACATCAGAGCACCAAAGTTTGTTTAGTGCTGTTGAGATGTGTAGCTGTAGAGATGGACCCGTGATTCATGGGAACTCCCTGTTTGACACCCATTGGAGGATTTAGACAAAGCCAATAGAATATATTGCGCCATATTTATGAGGAAGGGAGCAGAACCAGTAGAAAACTGCATTGAAGAACCACATGGAGAATGTCCGGATATATATGTTAGCACTGGCCAATTTTATCAAAGATTCTTGAGAGTTAGTGGACTAGAGGACTTGAAGAGTCAGGCGTCTTTGCCTGAAATATGGAGCATTATCTTTAACATGCAATGTTTCTATGGTGATACAGCAGCGTAGGAGCAAGATTGATTGGTAAGACAGGATTGGGATGTGTGGAAAGCAAAGAACAGATTAATTTAATGCTTGTAATCTTTAACTGAGACTCAACTTTCATTGTGCGGGTCAGAAATTATTTTATTGTAATAGTCAAATTTGGCCTTGTGATAAAAACACTTCTGAGCCACTTTGGGGGTTCCCATTGGTTTTGGAGGAGTGGTGTTCAAGTTTCCTGATAGGGCAGCATGGGTTGTAAAGAAATTATCCTTATTGTCTATAATGGTCCTTAGAGTGTCCTTAAGAGAGAAGTTGAAGGTATTAGTGATACATAGTATGGGCGGAGGTAGAGGACGGTCTGAAAGTGGGTTTTAATCAAGATATTTTCTAGTAAAGATTGTAGAGT
Source organism: Pleurodeles waltl (assembly GCF_031143425.1). NCBI lineage: Eukaryota > Metazoa > Chordata > Amphibia > Caudata > Salamandridae > Pleurodeles > Pleurodeles waltl. The sequence continues at coordinate 907,653,686 of NC_090443.1, forward strand.
GTTTGATTTAACCTGTATGTGGAGGAGTGATGTGAATGTTTGGAGGAAAGTGATCCAATTGAGAGGGAGTGACTGTGACATAATGAGTGTATTACATATGATGAATTTAGGTTCTTGATGAGGATGTGCATTTTCTCCTATATATGAAAGATGATGGAGAGAGAACAGAATCATGCAATAATCTCTCAAGGATTTCATATTGGGTAATCGTGAGTGAATGGAGACACCAATAAAGGCGTTGTGTATTTATTTAACACATTTTATAATGTGCTTACATGTCACCAATCTGGCCACTTCTGAGCATTGTGGGAGCAGAAAACATGGGAGTGGAGGAGATGGTCAAGGAAGAAAGTAAAATTTAAATTAAATGTCTGGAAAGGAGTTCATACAATTCAATTATGCTATGTCAACATATTTAGACAAAGAAAGTGCAATGAATTAATGTTTATGAAAGAAGATTACAGAAATCATCAATACAGTTCTTAACCTGGGGAACTCGCAAGATTAAATGTTACGTGCAGTGCGGATGAGGGTGAAGCAGGCTGACATTCAAAAAAGGTTTGCTGTGGGCATGGGGAGGCTGGAAAATGAAAACAAATATTATGGATGATGATGAGCCCTCCATGTATTTAGCTAGGTAAGGTGAAGTCATCCGTAAACGTACTCGAATGAAAGTGTCCAGATTTACTCGTTTTTGGAATTCACAACCATTACCAGTAGTACACCTTGGAATCTGCACCAGGTAGATGTTTACAGGTGTGCTAATGGCAATGTCAGGAGTCTGACTCCTGTTTCTTCTATGCATGATTCTACATAGCAAATTTCTAAGCAATGAAAAATGAAGCTCGATTTGTAAATGCACATTTTTTCCATTTATTTTTTTCTATCTCCATATGGTAAATGTTTTTTTTCTGTGGGGCAACCCCTGTTCCTACATCTTCTCTAATTTTTGGGGCAAACTGTTCCTCTTCCAATCCAGGAATGCATGCACTTTTCATCATAATTGTATATTTGCCGATGAACATCCCTTTGTGAATTATCATCGCTGTGCATTGATGCTCTGCAGCGTATCTAGCTATGATGCAGAGCACTTGTCGAATAGTGCAACTATATTAAACAATAAAAAAATATATATAGAATTTCAAGGTGGACACCCAGTGGTATTGACTTGGTCACTGCTTGCACCACAGAAGCATTAGCAAAGCTGTAACTGCAGTTGGTAAAGTGAGCTAAACATAAAAGAAGGGGCAGTGCCTTTTGATTCAGATAGGGCCAGTAACAATAGTTGTTGAATTCAGTTCAACTTTACCTGTGAAATCGTGGCGGAGAATGAGGACTTAGTGGAGGAATCGGGCCTGCAATTACTCATTCTCTGAGTAATTCCTCATTTGTGAGGGGATTTTAAGGTTTCAACTCATAGTCCCCATCAATTCTACACTCTCGGAGTTAACAACCCTCCGCGTGCTATTAATTTAGAGGGTGCGGAATTAAAACCCCAGAATTCAGAGTGCTAGTATTGAGATCTCTTAACTTCCACCCTTGTTTGCATGTTACAGCAGGAAGAAGAAGATGCTACTCCTGGCTTGGCCTTTGCTACCCCTAGCATTGCCCTTGCTACCCCTTGTCTCCTGTGTCGTGTAAATAATGACAGAAACAAAACGGGAAAGACTGTTTACCTTTTGTGGTGTCCAGTCCTCCTCCTCCCTTCACCCTCTCAGGAGTAAATATGGACGTAGGGGGAGGGCTGAGAGTGAGACAAGACGCCAAGCTTGTGATGTCACCGTCTGAAAAGATGCTTGACGTTGCTTATTCCACCTGCTCCATTTTGGTGAACCTACCTCGGTGTTTCAGAAGCGTTGAATCTAAAAGATACAGCAGGATTTCTCCACAATGCTAAGAAGAATAAACAGGGACTTTGGTTGCCCTCTAGTTTCGTTAGCCATTCCAAATCATAAACATCTGCTGAATTAAATCGTACAATTCAGATCACGTTTAGAAATCAAACACGGTGACAGACTCGTGCAGTTTCATAAAAATAGAATCCTGCTATTTGTTTTCTAAATATAATGCGAAATGGAAACAGGGTTGGAAAACAAGCTGCAGCATTGTGCCAGGGATGTATTGATTTTTTATTGAATTACTTCTATCCAGAATTTAAGTAGTTTGTAATCTACTCAGACTGCTTTTATGCTCCCAAAATTCCATTTTATGGGCCAACATAATGAAATCAGAAACATTTAAACGTATATTTTAGTGCCAGGAAATTACATCTCTTGCTTTTTTATTTTTCCTTTTGATTAAAAGATGTACCACTGTGGCAGGATTTGCAGTCATCCTCAAGGAAACAGTTAATTGTTACGTACCAACGTAATGACATTACGCGCTTCTCAGCAATATACAACGAATGCTGCAGAGACTACAGCGCAGGGACAGTCTGCAAGCTGACTATGAAACTGGAATAACATTTACTGGCGACAGATGCTCATTGCTTGTAAAGTCAGAAAATAAAAAATAAAAAAAATAGAGAGACATGCAAGTTACATGGCCAAATCAGATTGATCCAAAAGCTTCGGGTTCCCCAAAACTATCCAAAGATTTTAAACTGATGAATGACAAGCACAGTGCCTAGATTTTAAATAAAATGAGGATATGTTAGGAGTTTTTGTATAGGGCAGCGGGTACTAATTACTTGGCCACCCGGCGCTTTGAACAAACTGCACAGGAGTTGTGATTCATCTAGAAGGGTCTCTCCATTGCTGTATTGCAACCCGAATCAAAGATTGATGCAGGTAGTTTGTTCGCAAGGTGTGACTTATCTTTATGGAGATGTCCCAAAGGATCCGTTGGGTGGGTCTGGTGATCTTCCAACTTATCTTGTCTGAATGATGAGTGTTTAGTGGATTGTATCTGTGCGGTGGTTCACTGTGAAGGATCAGGACTAACAGCCTTCCACCAAACCCATGTCAGCTGTCATTTGTCTGATGCAAGTGCAGTTTTGGGTGCTCTCGTGCGGGTGGTGGGTGTTGTATTCTTCCACTGCTAATAAAATACCATTATTAAACAGGCACTAAATTACTGGGTCTTCTTTCCATGCGGATTATCATACATTGAACGTGCATGTTGACAAAGTCATCTATAATATGAATTTATATTTAGAAGATAAAGGGGAGTCAACCTGAACAAACAATGTGTTGGTACAATATTTGTTCTTAATGCAATGCCTTGGGAATAGAACTCTACTCACATTATGATCCTTTTTTGGTTTGGCTTAAATCTGTAAGTCTGAGATAAAGGGCTAAGCAAGAGGTAGAATCCATAGACTTAAATCTGCAATGAAAAATTACACAAGAGATAATTAACTTATTCCAGGAAGAAATCAAACAAACAAAAGTGAAAAACTAAAGACTATTCCAATATTTGGGAATATGTTTTACCACTACTTGGTGGGCTCTTTTTTTTTTACTACCTCTGCATGGTAATGGCCATGCTTTCACAACGAGGCCATGTGTTTATTTTATTAATCACTACATATTTACTGCTTTCACCAATGACACAATTTAGATCCTTTTGGATCCATATGCACCCGTTAGCCCATATGTATGAAGGCATTTTGCATTTCCTAACGTGCGATTTGCAATTTCATGCCTTTAGGAAATGCAAAATGCCATTTCGGTATGTACAAAAGGCATTTTCGATGGTGAAGTTTACAATTTCCATGTAGAAATCACATTTTGGGAATTCCGAAATAGGAAATCACAATTTGGGATTTCCAATAGTGAATCGCTAACACTACATACAAAGGACTAGTAGTCACAAAAAGGACATTTAGGAAATGCAAGTACCATCAATGTGTATCAGGTGGTAACCAGGAGCAAACCAGAAGAAGATGAGAATTTTGGCTAGTAGACAGAGAAGGAGGAGGAGATAGGAGAGGATATTCAGGGTGAGGTCACCCTATTTGAACAGACTCAGGAGGAGATATATGAGAAGTGCAGACTAAGTAGTGAGGTAATTCTGGATTCAATTGCTGAGTTAGAAACTTAGCTGCAGTCTCCAACAGTCAGAAGCAATGCAACCTCACCACATGGGCGGGATTGTATAGTTCACACCAGCATTTCCCAACCTTTTGACTTCTGTGGAACCTCACTTTATCATTACTGGAACCCAGGGACTCCCACTGAATCATTGTTGGAATTTGGGGACCCCCCACTGAGTCATTACTGAAAGCTTGAGACCTAATTTGTTAATATTATTGAATTTTTTAACCAGTTGCGGACCCCCTGAGAAGGCTTTGAGGACCCCCAGGGTGTGGAAACCCTCCTGTGGGTTACGGGATACAGGAGACAAGAGGCAATATTTCGTATTTCAGTTTGAGATTTATTTTTACCAGAAGAAACTCCAGCTACAACCTGAGCAAAAGCCAAAGTAACTGCCTTTCACTGTCTCCACCTTTAATCCAACATTCTAAAACTAAATTCCATTAGAACACACAACAGTAAGATTCTATAGAAGTAATAAAATCTCATGCACACAGAGAATCGCACATTACCGTGCAGGGGTCCACAGACCACAGGTTGGGAACAACTTGTTTACAGCTTTTAGCTTCTGGCATTTATCAGATAGTCACAGCAGTGCCACAAAGTGACTTTCTAGGTTTTTCCACATAATTCTGGACATCATGTTTAACAAAGTGAATGGGTATATTTATTTTTCGAATACTCCCCAATATTTATAGCAGACCAAACTAATGTTTTTCCTGGTAGCACAGTTTCCCAATGTAATTGGTTGTGTTGAAGCAACGCATATTGCCATATGGCCCCCCCTTTGCAAATTAATTCATTTATAGAAATAGAAAAAAACACACAATTTACAGGTAGTGGGTGATGCGTCCTACATCATAACTGACCTTGTAGCCAGATTCCCAGGCAGCACATGACTCCTTTATGTTCCACCACAGTGGAATAAATAGCCGCCTGTGTCAGGGTGATTTTGGCCAAGGTTTTTTACTAGGTAAAGATTGCAAACTCAGTTCATACAGTGTCCAATAGATTGTTTGTAAAATGACCTAATGGTCTATCCTTCTCATACAGTTTAAGGAGACAGTGCATATGCCTTACACCCTTGGATACTGACACCATACTTGCATCCAAGAACCAGAAGTGAAAGGCAGTACAACAGGGCACATAAGACAAATAAATAAATAATTGAACGCACCTTTGGAATATTCAAGTTTTAATTCAAATGCCTCTGCAAAACTAGTGGAGCACTCCTCTATAGACCACAATCCTGTTGTATAATCATAACATTGAGCCGGAATGAGATGATGAACTATCACCTCTAGAGATTCAGCAGGATGGGACACGTGCACCAGAGAGTTGAACTTGTTGCACAGAGATCGCCAACAGCTATTTTTAAGGTAAAAACGATGACCACATCTAAGAAATAGACAACACACATGATGATAATGTTTTGTGCATGACTGAAAGTTAATCTTTTATTCAGGTTGTAACAATGTAATTCTTCATCCTCAACTGTAGCCTTATAGAATGTGTTTTTAAAAAAAGCAACAAAGTTTGATACACAAACAAAGCAGTCTCGTACATCTGAGTGTCTACAAAGTCACTTTTTATGGCCTCTGGTGTTGGTCACCTTCTTAGCAAGACTTGGCTATGGAGGTGGGGATATATCTGTTCCAGATGTGCATCAGCGCATTCGCCTGGTGCAGCATCCTTCTGGCACAGATGTGGCACTGAGGCAGGAGCCGTCTTCACTTTCAGGTGGCTGTAAAATGTTAGGGACAGACAGGTTATGGGTCTGTATATTTTCCAGAGCTGCGGTCACTTGGATTAGCTCTCATGCAACAACTTGGCAGCAGTGCCCCATGTCATTTTGGATATTGACAATTCTCCTAGCAAGAGTGGTTGTGACTATGGCCAATCGCTTGATTTAATAAAAGCATCATAGCATACTGTGTGCTGCTTGTGCCTGTGTCTTTGCAGATGTTGCTCACTCCCCATGGCAGCAAACCAGTGGCCTTGTCATTTCTGCAATTGCAGCATTGACCTTGACATGCTTTGCAGATGTCTGTTGGCAGTTTTTATCTGTTTGGCTTGAAGACACTGTGCTGTTATGATGAATTTCTGCAGGCTACCAAACAATGGGGAACTCTCTGCCATATCATCTGAAACATTATCATTGTGGACTGTTGGTTGTTGTGCCTGTGTGTCCTGTGCACAGATGAAATTGTGTTCCTGCTTTGTGATAGCTCCTCATCACCTACCTCAATGTCTGGTAGTGGTGACACATTTGTTCTCAGAGTACTTGGATTAGGAGTAATGGGTGTAGGAGTAGCAATTGTGCTGTCCTCCATTTCCGCGTGTGTGTCAATTGCTTCGTCAGCCTCAGTGGTTTCAGACACATCCTGGGTGTGATCTGTTGAAATGTATGTATATAGTTATTGTAAATTAATGGTTAATAAATGTTCATGATATTTTTGAAAATGTGATTTAAGTTTGTGACATGGAAAATATGTATAGATAAGAGTAGTTTTATTATCAGCTTACCGTACACCATGTAACTAAAGATGTACTATAACTCTTATAATGCAATGCTAAAGTACAACAAACATCTCCATCAAGTTTTTTTAGGTAAAATATTGTACTTGAGGACTTATAAACAATATGTTATGGTAAGAAATTAACAGGAAAATTAGCTACCTTGGCTGGAGCCTGCAGGATTGGAGGTATCAATGTCTGACGCTCCCACCTCACTTTCTGGTTCGATCTGTGATTCCAATGGAGTGGACGGAGGATGTTTGGAAGGTCCACCACCTGTGCCACAAGCTTCAGACATCCTGCTGGCCACCTTCTATTTGTTGTGAGATCTTTGGTCATACCAGCATTTTCTAATCTCTGATATGGTTCTCTGGGTGACACCAAGTGAGTTTACCTTTTCCAGGATGCTGTTCCATATTTTGTTTCTGGGCCTCAGGAACAGAAAATGATGCTTTCCCAAAATGTTGGTCCATATGCACCACACATTCTTCTGTTAACAGCTCCAGCTCCTTCTGAGAAAAATGTACTTTGCACTTTCTAGTTCCAGGGTCCTTGTCCCCATCATTCTTGGACATGGTGTTCTTCAGAAATTAGATGTCCACTTCCAGAAGTCAGACAGGAGCACTCCTTCCTTCCAGCACCTTCCTAAGCTTCAGGGTTGCACCACACCCTGTGTTTCTAACTTCCTGGTTCTTACATCATCATTCTGCATCCAGAATGGGAGTTTTCCTAATTGTGATTTCTTATTTGGAAATCACGCCTGTATGAGTTACAGATAGAAAATTTCCTATTTGCGAATACTTTCCTATGTACATCTCATTTTGCGATTTCCAAATAGCGATTTCTACAAAATCGCTATTTGGAAATCGCAAACACTAACTTTCTTTCATACCTATGGACATTTATCTTTTAACACTACTTGTCGCTTGGGTTCACATCAGGAACACTATGGGCAATTAAGTCTCCATTGTTATATGCATCCTTAGAAATGGTATTATACACATTATTGGCATGTATTCTAAATTTATACTAGTGGCATAGGAGGAATAAAACAAAAGATACCTTTTTTATGAATGTGACCATAAAGATTTACCTGGCAGGTGTACAGCACTGACATTCTTGCTCAGGTTTCACATGTTGGGTCTTGTATGAATTTTGGTTTCCTCAGTGAAGTATAGCAAATAGTCAGCAATGAGTTATGTGCACTTTTATGTATGTAGGTGACTAACTGAAGTATTTAAAGATTAAACACCCCCCTGAAATATGGAATAGTAACTATCTAAATCAAGTTAAATTTCAGGGCATTAAACCCCCAATACTGCAGCTTTTTCTGGAATAGTTAATGGAAAAATGGAGGACATCACTTGTGCGAGGTTTGGTGGAAAGAGGGTGAAATACTATTTCAACCAAGAGATGAAACAGTTCACTTATTCGTGTATTTTTATAGAAGAAAATGATCTGAAGATTGTTTGAATAAATCAACATAAGAAAAAACAAAAAAATACTGCAATGGAAATTATGGTGGTTGAAGTTGTTCCCCACTGTTGTGCTGAGGCATGTCATACTATGGCTCTGAAAACTAAATCAAGTTTACCCTTTCTGTAATTGACTCTCAGGGTAGCATTGCCAAATAGTCCACAACTTCTCTAAGAGGTACAAACTCAGAAGTTGAGCAATCCCACAATAAATCATATATTGTAATGCTCAGCCAATCGTCTGTCTTTTTAAGAGTTTAAAATTAATGTAGTCACAACAGAACTTACTACGGAGTAAGCAACTCTACAGTGATACACTACAGGGTTTAAGGGGTTCTTTAGAGGATGAAACTAAGTAATAATGACTAAAGCTCAGGTCCAGGCTTAATATGTTGCAGCAAACCATCATTCTTGCTGTCTGTGACCCTAGGTCAGTCTTTTGAAAATAACACTACTGTTCTTGTCTGGGAATAGCCACGGTCAATACATCGTCCCACCACATTCTGTTAGCCAAAAGTTCACAGTAAATAGCCCTCGAGTATATAGAATTTCCTGATGTGGTATGCAATTGGGATAAACAAGCATGAGTGCAATTGTATTGGGCACGGAGCGAGCAGTTGTGCTTACCAGGCCTCATTCTGCAACCCAGCCGCCCCTTCTCTGCCTTCAGCCCACTTGCATGAAGTGGCTCTATGAAGAGACCTCCAGCAATCTGCTCCAACAGTCTGTGGCCCTGATCTAATTGTGAAAGTGCAACGAAGACAGAACAGGACTTCTGCATCTTTTCCCTGGTGGTCTTCAAACTATGGAATTCAGACATTAAATCTCCTCAGTTGGAGACTTGACTCAGCAGTTGGGCAGAAAGACCATGTGACCCTGGCAACTTCATGCGTGCTCTCTGCGCTCCCCCACATTTCCTCTGCTCCTTCTGAGTCCCTCCTCAGAAGCAAGGTGGGCAGACTCCTGCAGCAAAAGGCAGTTCCCTCTCAGCAGGCAGGCCGACCCCAGTGTCAGTGACCGAGCCATAGCTCCTTCCATCAAGGCTTGCAGAAACCAGGTTATGTCCCATTGCTTTCTGGAAACTGGTGACCAGCAATAACGGTGCTGGAACTGAAACAAGGAGCATTAGTTAAGCTAACTTTAATGTTCAAAAAGTGGCAATATATCAACTAACCATATTTAAATCTTGTGTTTACTTTTATTTAGGAATGTCTTTGTTTTGAGCTACCCCTAATGAAGAGAAGAGGATCCTAAAATGCTAGAAGCATTCCAGGAGAGTGCAGGTTGCAATTTGAAACCACAATGAAGAATTAGAATGAAATAGATAATTATTGAAACAATTACCCTGATTACAAGTTGGTCAGAATTTTCAGAGCCCTGCATAAAAGTGTTCGGGCGTGGTCAAAATTTCAAGTTGAGTGGTATTTTTCGTATTCATTAATTACCGGGTGCATTAAATATCTCACCCTTTGTTAAATTTCAGCAAGTCAAATCTGTCGTATTTTAACATGGAAAAGCGTACAGTATTTACTGTGCCATGCAAATGTTGGTGCAGCAGCTGTTTGTTATTCCCCAAAACGTGTGATAAGTGTTATTTATCGCACCTGTGGATTAACAAACCCCACAGTACTGGTCCGATAAATAGCACCTTCATTCTGACAAACTAGGAATCAGGGCAAAAGTATCTCAACTTGAGAATTATGTATCAATACGCAAGCACATGCTCCTTAGGTAAGGTGGGATTTACTTTTAATAAATATGTTGTATTGAATTCCCTAGCAGGGGGGCGAAAGCATGTTGAAGATACCACTATAAAATAAGAAGTAATGTTATACGAGCTCATGCTCCTTGGCTTATGTGCAAAGACAAAAGATCTTTTAATTTGACGTCACACGCTATATTTTGTGATCGAATCTTTGGTGGGTTAACAAATAGCTTTAGATTTAAATGCAGTTGTTTTTGTTTAAAGGTGGATGAGAACCTTTAGATTGACGCTGGCTGTTTCCCATCAGCTGAGAGCCAGCAGAAGTGGCTGAGCGCCGGAAGGAGACGTACGCAGCCCATCTGCCTCCCGCCCCCGAGGCGGCCCCGGAGGCAGGGCCGCAGCTCCGAGCACAGCCTTAAGTGCAGGCGGCCTTTAACTCTGCGTGCATCCTGTACGGGAGCCGCAAGGGACCGATTTCCCGCAGCTGGCTTGGGGCGGCCGGTGGTTATTCCAAAAGCTCCGCGCCACCGTGTAATGGGTCGCAGGTGTTCCCTTCAGAAGGGCAGCAGCCACAGACACGGGTGAAACGGAGCGCATTGAAAGCCGCCAGCTGCATTAGAAGGCGCTGGCGGGCATTGCCCAGGTCCCGGATAATTATATGTGCCAAATGCACGTGTTAATGCCACGTGAATTCACGCAGGGAGCTTTATGTCATCTACCTAACTGTGCAAATTTCAGTGTCTTCTGTTTCCAGGCCGCGCAATATTTATAAATTTCACAGCAAAGTGAAACAAACGAATACTTGTAATGCAATTAAAGATCCCCTTCAGAAAGGAAAAAATCGGGAAATGAAAATTAGTCACAAAGTTGTCTAAACTCGCTAGTTTATTTTAGCCATACATCACTCCCTAAAATAGCATCTAAAAGACATAAATAGAAATACGAGATAATGGCTAAACGGGCACAAAATGATCATTTTAGTTCTAATTCAAATGCTGGAATGAGTTCAAATTGTCCTTCGTGTGTTTCACCTGGCACACTCTAGCAGGTTTTATCTTTCAGTATCTGCCCGCGTAAGCCTGGGTGGGATGGGTAATAATGAACGCAAGACGACTGTAATCTTAATGTGTGTAGCAGCACAACTGAAACACTGGAAATGTGAGTTATGAACACCTTTCTGGAGAATTAGGGTCTTTTCTCCTGAATTGTTTTTTTTTCAAACATTGACTGTTGTTTGTAGCGATCACTATACGCATTGCTAAAGTTTGCATTTTCAATAAATACGCGCCATGGAGGTCTTACAAGATCAAAGGCCTGATTTAGATATTGGTGGAAGAGTTACTCCATCACAACAGTGACTGATGTCAGGCGGACAGAATATCCCTGACGGAGTAACTCATCAGCCAATATCTAAATCAGGCCCCAAGTGTATCACCGCTCTGCATCTCTGCTTTCTTGGGTCGAAAAATGAACTACCATTTTAGGTTACTGTGTGCACCTCTGGATTGCTTGTCTGATCTGTAATAGGCTATGCACTAAGTATATGTTTGTGCAAGAACTTTACCTGGAGAATGTAGACATTAAGGTATGAAGTCTGAGAGTGAAATCACAATGATTTGTATGAATCAATTGATCATGGATTTGAAGAGCACAAATCTCTGGAAATGGCAAAAAACACATTTCCCGGGCTGGAACAATGTGGAGGCTCTTCACTCCCCCCATTTGAGGACAATCATGAAGCAATAAGCCAACAGGTGCATGTTGGAGCAGTGGCTACCGGGGTTGCCCCTATTACTTGGTGGTAATATTGATTACTTTTAGTGCAACTCGTCCATATCTCTTTCATTACTTATGAGGTGAATCCCACTTCAAGACTGTAACTCCAAAAGAAATGCTGAAAATGTAGGACCTAGCCATCCAGTGTGCACTTTAAAGAGCTGGAGTTCCTAGAATTCCTCCTGACATTCCTAGAATTCCTCCTGACATAACCCAGCTAAAACCCAAGCCCTAGCGAGGCAAGGGAGGGCAGGCTGATCTTAATGAGTTGGTGTTCTAGTTTAGGATGGTGTATCTGTTTAGTAGGACTAAGAGTTATATAGATTTCTGCTAAGTAATTGGGGCATTACCTTTACATCCCTCATGCTTGTCCAATTTATTATGATGAATACCAAAACCCTAAGCCTTAACTTCAAAATCAAGGAGCAGAACCCCCCAAAGTCACTAACACAGCAAACAGTGACTCTATGCTGAAAAGAGAATGATGCAAAAACAAAACAGAACCAAGTTCACCAGCCTACACTCTTTGCTAGAAGTCACCATCCCACAGCGGTACACAAAAACTGGAAAGGAGGTCCCAAGAAACATCTAAAGAAGGAACAGCCAAAGGAACCAAGAGCCTCTCCCTCAAGGCAGTTATAGAGCACTAAGAAACTGTTCAAGAGACTCCAAGAAGGGAAACACCAACAGGAAATGCCAGTTGAAAAGTAAACAACCTCAGACAGTAAAACTCAGATGACAGCTAAATCATGCAGTCCAACTCAACCTGCACAACAGCGATCAGCTCACTAAAAGAATAGCAGAACCCAAGAGAAAAGGGAGCCATTAAACTCCAAAAGGAAAACAACCCCCCCCAGGGAGAATAAAGAATAGACTATACAAACATCTCATACTGGGCCTAGGCAACACTTGAAAGGTAAGGCAAAAATGATCCAAGAGGAAAACCTCTTACCAGTACGTATCTACAAGGTGAAAGCCAACAAACCATATCAGAGACCCAATACCAGAATGCAGGGGGCAATCTTCTTTGGTCATCTAATAGAACCACTGAACGACCAAAGATAGAAGTCTGAAGATACAGCAAACCCACAGAAAGTTGAACAACTCCATAGCAGAAGAGTGAAATCCACCTCAGAGGACCTGAAGCACAAAAAAAAGTTACACCGGAGGAATGGACAGAAAGTTGAGGTCAGATATGTGTAGCTTTGTTGATGTTACCAAGCCACTTTTAGGAAAAGTGGCATTCTTTGTTACACCACATAGTGAATACAAATCAAGGCTTCATTTCAATGTCATGGGTTGTTAGAAGTACTAGGACGTGCTGTACTTTGCTTTTTGCTGATATATGGCAATTGTGGCAGAAGAAGGTCTGTGGTTACTGGTGCTGGCCTATTTATGGTTTAAGTCGCCACATGAAGAGGTAATGTAAAATGGATCAAGGACCACTGACTTTTCATGGGTACTTAAAAGGGGGCTTCACTGAGTAAAACAAAAAGGCCATTGGGGACATGCATTAATTTTTCCTCAGCCACCGGTATTTATTCCTGGCTGCATTCCAGCCCGCTTTTTGCTTACTGTGTCACAAACACCTACCACAAACAAAGCAGCCTTGTTTTAGTTCCAATCACAGAAGTCTGGCCAGACCTAATAACCTGAATCCCATCTGAATGGGAGATTCACACACTGCTATCTCAGTTTATAGACCTGAATGCCCATCCCACAATAGGTCCCAAGGCTTTAGATAAGTTGTAACTCCTGATTCTTAACTGAGACATTATCTACAACCAGTTAAGGCCTGCTCATTGGTTATCTTTGATGCAAGTACCTTTCACCTCAGGGTAAAAGCTTTGAACTCACAGACTAAATCAAGTGCACACTCTCTCTCATGTGTTGTTGTTGCACTGCCGACTGTTATGCTGCCAGTTAATGTTTCAAAAACAAGTTAAACATTTAATGTCAGTGTTAAATTGAAGCCAACCCAAGACCATCAGTGATCAGATAAGTGCCCAAGATTCACCCAGGGGTTAGTGAGGTGCTAGTCTTTTCACTTGTTTGAACATTTAATCAATTTATTATTTAATTCATTCATTTGATTTCTACAATGCACAGAAACCTTGAGCCTTTGGTGCACTGATAATATTCATGAAAAGGCGAGCTACTATCTATAATGGAAACACTGACCATTAAACACCTAACAAAAGAAATAGGTCCTCAGCACCTTAGCAAAGGCCTGTAAAAATGAATATGGCTAATGGATAAGTTGTTACACATTTCAGGGGCCAGTTGTCAGAAAGATAGACCTTCCTTGAAAGCTCTCTTCACATGGTAGACCCGCTGCAACTTCTAATTGTCAGAGCAATGTGCCTGGAGAACAATATATAGGTGATGCATACGTATTTAAAATGGAGCCTTTGTTTACCTGTCACCCTATAAGGATGATTCGGAGACAGGGTTGAATTTGCAAAGGTTGCAGGGTATCTTCATTGCAAAGTTCTAAACCAATTGGCTATCAGAATGGCTGACAGGCCACTGTAGTAGGTAATTGTAGTGAAGACAGGTGCTGAAGCTACAGACAAAGACAATTTAAGGCATGGGCAAAGTGGGCTCTGTGTCAAGGCCCCAGCCTTTGCAGAGTCATGCCCTGATGACCTTAAATAATTCTTAAACAAACCTTTGAAATACCGTTTTCTTTTAATTTATTTTTTGTGTGGGTGATGTGTGAGGGTCTATTACAGACATTTTGCCAAGAAATGTTGTGTTTATTTTTCATGCAACATCCATTTAAAAAAGTTTCTTTTAGATCAAAACAGAACCTCACATATGAGAAATACGGGGGGTGTCACGGAGATTATTTGCAGTAATATTAGAGAACTGCTGCTGTGTTACAATATTGAAAAAATACATCATTATCCATGAATATTAAATGTAAACACATTTAGAATTAGGACTGTCAAAGAGTGTAGAAAGAGCTGAAATTGGATCATAAATTCAAAACTGTCTTGAACAGGGCTACAAAATAAATTTTGCCCAGGGCCACCACAGTCCTTAAGCTGTCCCTTACTACATAGCCATGGCACCTAAAAGAGAGTGAGGGACAATTTGTTTCTTCACATCTAAACTACAAGCTACTCATCAGAGAGACCTAAATCTTCATGCTAACTTCCAGATATAACACAACTCCCAGTGACTTTGTTATTGGGAGCTTCTGAGGAGGCACCCACATATGGGAGTCCTGAGAGCCCTACACCTTTGGTCTTCATTTTTTTTCTAGTAAGAAAGCCTCATTCATACTGGAGCTCAGTTTTAGATGGAGCGTCCCACCCAATGTTGCATGACTCCGTAACACTCCCTTGGCCTCAATTGCCAATATGGGAGCACCGCTATCAAGTGTAATCATTGGGTGACACCCGTGCTTTTTCGGACGGTGGTTTGCGGTGCTCAGCACTGGCACTTATTTTGTAGGCACTGGCACATATTTCTTTAAAAAAACACACTGTGGTGGTGTGTGTGTATTTTTAAGCAACATTCATTAGCGGAACATTATACTATTTAATATATGCTTGAAAAAAACAATAAAACTTGAACTTAAACCTGCAGTGTAAAGTGATCTGGGGTATGCCAGTTGCAGTGGACCACTGAGTGACATTTGAGCCCTGGCAGTTAATTTGTTTACAACCTAAGCACTGGGTGGCCGCGACTCTACATAAGATCTGCATCCAGAAGATCATTTTATGTCATATAATAGACAGCCATGTACACTAAAAAGGATTAGCGATAGGGTGCAGTGCTGTGGCACCCATAGTGCGCCACCACTTTCTCCAAACTAAAAGGGCTTCGTGAAAGGGTCCGATATCACCGGACAAAAGGAGTCAAACCAGCTTCACATTGTACCTGCTCTACCATTCTCCTTTGCTTTTTGAATAGGACTTGTCCCCATCCTTAATATGTTGCCCTAATCTCATCCAGATCAATTTTCATCATTCAACATGGCGAGTACTTCTGTTATTGTGGGGGATGGAGATAAAGGTTCTGCAAACATTCTTGGCATTGGCAGCCTTGTGTCTTAGGTCGATATAGTACTTGGGAGTCAAAAGCCTGTCTCTCGGCTCCTGCAGTGCTCCACTTTGCACCTTGAGAGTGTGCCACACAAGCAGAAGAGCTGACCCTGATTTTGGGAGTTGTTCCTGGGATGTGCAGTATGTGTGCAAGTCAGGAACCTGGGGATAACTTTGGTGTTCGTAGTTCAATGGGGGATCTGTGTTTTATCAAATCGTAAATCAGAGATAAAATATCTGTTGGACTTTTGCTTATGCAGGGTCATCCCCAGTCTTTTTGCCTCCTGCCTCCTATTTTTTTTCTGACCTGTTGCTGTTGGCTTTTCAACTCTGAGCACTTTACCACTGCTAACCAGTGCTAAAGTGCATATGCTCTCCGTGTAAATTGTATGCAATTGGTTTATCCATGATTGGCATATTTGATTTACTAGTAAGTCCCTAGTAAGGTGCACTAGAGGTGCCAGGGCCTGTAAATCAAATGCTACTAGTGGGCCTGCAGCACTGGTTGTGCCACCCACATAAGTAGCTCTGTAATCATGTCTCAGACCTGCCACTGCAGTGTCTGTAAGTGTATCTTTATACTGTAAATTCGACTTGGCAAGTGTACCCACTTGCCAGGCCTAAACCTTCCCTTTTCTTACATGTAAGGCACCCCTAAGGTAGGCCCTAGTTAGCCCCAAGGGCAGGGTGCAGTATATGGATAAGGTAGGACATATAGTAATGTGGTTTATATGTCCTGACAGTGAAATACTGCCAATTTCGTTTTTCACTGTTGCAAGGCCTGTCTCTTTCATAGGATAATATGGGGGCTACCTTTAAATATGATTAAAGTGTAGATTCCCCTAGAGAGTAGATGGACATGTGGAGTTTGGGGTCCCTGAACTCACAATTTAAAAATACATCTTTTAGTAACGTTGATTTTAAGATTGTGCGTTTGAAAATGCCACTTTTAGAAAGTGAGCATTTTCTTGCTTAAAACCATTCTGTGACTCTGCCTTGTTTGTGGATTCCCTGTCTGGGTCAGTTTGACAGTTGGGTTGTTTTTCACCTCACACTAGACAGTGACACAAAGGGTGCTGGGGTGTAACCTGCATTTCCTGATTAGCCATCTCTGCTAGGAGGGAGGGGTGGAGTGGTCACTCTCATCTGAAAGGACTGTGCCTGCCTCTGACAATGCCAGCTCCAACCCCCTGCTGTGTGTCTGATGCCTTGCCTGGGCAAGGCAGGATTTCACAAGTAGGTGTGAGTCCCCTTTGAAGAAAGGTGACTTCAAAGACTAAAATGGGTATAAGAAGGGCACCCAAATCTACAGACTTTAGAAACACTTCTGGAACCAAGAGGAACCTCTGCCTGGAGAAGAGCTGATAGCTGAGGAAGAAGTGCTGCCCTGCCTGTGACTGTGCTTTGTGGAGCTTTCCTGCAGTGCTGCTTCTGCCAGAGTAAGAGGGCAAAGACTGGACTTTGTGTGCCTTCCATCTTGTGAAGAAATCTCCAAGGGCTTGAGTTAGAGCTTGCCTCCTGTTGTTTGAAGTCTCAGGGACAGCAAAGACTTCTCTCTGCCAGCACCTGGAGTCTCTGGAGAGACTCCTGCTCTGACAAGTGGTGCCCTATCCAGTCCCTGGGCCCTTGAAAGGAAAGCTGGTGGAAATCCAAGGAAATCGACTTCGGACGACTTCGGACCGGCGCTGCTGCTGAATCCGGTAACGCCGCCTGCACCTGACGCCGTGACCTTCGCTGGAACGCGACGCTCTTTGCAGGCCCGACGCCGCAGCAGTCCCGCTGAAGTCGGCGACTCCGTGGAAGTCGCTGCACCACGTCGTGACCGACACCGCTCGAAGTGCGCGGATTCAACGTTTCGCACAGACGCCGCGATCCCCGACTTCGCGAATCAACTTGTTTTCACTCTTCACCAAAGGTACTGTACTTGGGGGTCTACACGACTCCGTGTCCGGCGCCGCTGGTGTCGGCTTGTTGGGAACGACTCCGTCACGACGCCGTGTTAACATTTCATCGAAGCATTTTTGTTTCTAAGCGCTATTTTTGAGTTTAATCTTTAAAAATTCATAACTTGACTTGTGTATGTCGGATTTTTGTCGTTTTGGTCTTGTTTTGTTTAGATAAATATTTCCTATTTTTCTAAACCGGTGTTGTGTCATTTTGTAGTGTTTTTATTAAGTTACTGTGGGTGTTGGTACAAATACTTTACACCTAGCACTCTGAAGTTAAGCCTACTGCTCTGCCAAGCTACCAAGGGGGTAAGCAGGGGTTAGCTGAGGGTGATTCTCTTTTACCCTGACTAGAGTGAGGGTCCTTGCTTGAACAGGGGGTAACCTGACTGTCAACCAAAGACCCTATTTCTAACATTGGTGATCAGCGGTTGGGATTTGGACTTGTATTTGTACTTGACATACAGTGATTAAGTGTACACTACTGTTTTGATACTACTTGTTTGGTGATCTTTCATTTTTCTCTTTGGGACTCCTTTTTGTTCTACTTCCATGATTTTGCTGATCCCTTGACTGATTCTTTTTACTTCATTGGGAACTTGTTTTCTGCCGTTGGAACTTTGCACTTATTGCCATCATGTCTCAATCTGGAGATGCAACAGCTGGAGCTGTGTTTGAATTAGGAAAACTGAAGAGGTACTCAGTTGCTCAATTGAAACAGTTCTGTGAAGATCTTGCCTGTCACGTTAAGAGCTCTGCCAGGAAGGGTGAGCTACAAGAGGCATTGAGGGCCTGGGTGACAGCCAAGGAAGCTGGCGGGCACACAGAAGATATGGATGGGAAAGTGCAGAGTCTACACCGTGGTGTATTAGAGGTACCTGTTACACCTGGGGGGAGGTTCTACAGGAGTGGTAGCGGTAGGTCCTCTAAGGGTCTGACTCCTAAAGATGTGCAGGACAGACAGGCAGAAAGGGCTCGCCGGTTGGAGGCAGAAAAGTTGAGGATGCAAAGGGAGTATGACAAGTGGGAAAGGGACTTAGAGATAAAAAGGATGATTTATGCTTACGAGCTTAAATTGAAAGAGCTGGAAGTCATGAGGGCTGAGTCCAGCTGGAATGGTGGCAGCAACAATTGTATATCCAGTGCTGCTGAAGAAGTGCACAGGCCCAGAGATGTGGTGCCCTACTTGAAGGAGGGAGTTAATACACACACCAGGAGGTTCAGGGGTATGAGGTAGCTCCAGTGATGCACAGGGTCCCTGAGGTGGATTGGGGAACTGGCATGGGGAGTCATATTCCTACTGGTGGGAGGGACACTCTACTGACTCTAGGTGAGAGTGACAGGGAGAGGGGTTCCCCCCAGGTAGAAGTCCTAGTTATGGAGTGTGAAGACATCCCAGAAGAGTGTGGGTTGAGTGTCAGGGACAGTCAGGTACTGTCTCACCAGTCTCAGGAGGGTGATGTGGGGTGCTTTTTCAAAGCAGAGTCACTGGATGGTTGGGTGAAGGGTACTTTGGTTAATTCATGTAAGGGGCTGAGTGATGTAATTGCTGGAGAGCATATGTCTAGTCCTTATTTTCCAGAGCTACGCCAACACCAGGTGGAGTGTGAGTTCTCTGACCCCAGGGAGCTTACAATGGAGGCAGACCTCTTGGTGAGTACCAGAGAGTCTGAAGAGGCATTTTGGGGGGCTCCTGAGAGGAGTGGTCTAGGTATTTCCCAACCAGGTGAGGTAGGGAAGGATTGTAGTGTCCCAGGTAGGTCCCAGTGTAGTGGGATGGGTGAGGGACCCCATGTCCAGTCTCTGAGGAGAAGGAGTGGGGATGGGCTGAGGTCCAAGGTGCCCGAGATCCAGTACCAGGTCCTGGAGGGTTCCATGAGGGAACACCAGGAGGGGAGCCTAGCCTGTACCATAGGGCCATCTGTTGAGGGAGATCCCACAGTGTCAGGAGAACTTAGGGGGGGCGGCTGTAGCCAGCGTCCCACCAGTTTTGGTGTCTGGCAGTACCACTCCTAGTGAGGGGGTGCAGAAGTCCAGACAGAGGGTTGAGAGGGGGTTGCGGACCCCAGTGGAGAACCTGGAGGGTCAGGGGTCAGCTCTGAGAGAAGAGCCCCCCAGGAATGACCTTGGTGAGACCATTTCTGGGTTGGGGGGAATCCAGACTCTGTCAGATGGGCAGAGGTCAGGAGACCTGCGCCAGCCAGACTCTTGTGTGGCCCTTGGGGACAGTGTTTCCCTTGAGGGGGGTAAGTGTGCCCCGGGAAGTCCTGGTGTGCCAGGCAGTGGTTCAACCGCAGGGTGGTGACTCTGGGTTGAATAATCAGGTTCAGGAGGTAAACTCTGACCTGGTGGGGGGTAAGTGTGCTCCCAAGGAAGTCCTGGTGCGCCAGGCAGTGGTTCAACCGCAGGGTGGTGACCCTGGGTTGGATGACCAGGTTCAGAGGGTAAACTCTGACTTGGTGGGGGGTAGGTATGCCCCCCAGGAATTCCTGGGTTGCCAGGCAGTGGTCCAGTCTGTGGGTACAGACCCTGGACTGGAGGATCAGGTGCAGGGGATAAACCCTGACCTGAATGGGGGGGGCGGTTTGCCCAATCACCCCCCCTGGTGTGATTTCAAGGGGTACTCTCCCTGAGGGGTGGGTGCAGAACCCTGAAAGTAGGAGAAGGGGAGAGAAAGACTCACCCCTGACCCCAGAGCAATCTAAGGGTACAGACCCTGGATTGGAAGGCCAGGTTCAGGGTGTCCCCCTGACCTGGAGGAAGGGGCTACTGCTAACAGTGCCCCTACCATGTTTTCTTCTGGGGGGGCCACTCCTAGTTGGGTGGTTCAGGACCCCAGAAGAGAGGGCAGGGGGAGGGAAGCCTCACCCCTGGCCCTGGTCCAACCTGAAGGTACAGACCCCAGGTTGGAGGATCAGTTGCTGGTTAACATCCCTGCACTGGTGGAAGAATTGTGCAGGACTGCTTCTACAAGCACCCTGACAATTTTTTACTCTGGGGGTGCCGCTCCTGGAGGGAGGGTACAGAGCCCCAGAGGGGAGGACCAGGGTCAGGTTATCTTCTCTGACCTGGTGGAAGGGAGAGTGGTCAAAGGGTGTCAGGCACCTGGGGCTACTGCCCCCCACTCTCTGCAGTCACAGTGGTTGGAGAGGCCTGAGGTCATGCTCTCATCCCTGACAGTTGTCTGGGGCCACTGTGGCTTCCTGTCCTGGTGGACAGAGTTGCCCCTGGGGGGGGGGGACGAGAGTCACACCCCGGGGGTGGAGTGGGCAACACCACTGTGTTGGCCCTGGTGGTACTATCTGCCCATTGCAATACACCTGTGAGCAAAATAAAGTTAGGCGTTGCACAGATGGTGTCTGCAGATGTGGAGAAGGGTTCCCCATGGGTTAGCTTAGTGGGCCCTGAGAGTATGGACAGAGGGATCCAACTGGAGTCAGGAAGGCGTAGAACTGGAACATGCCTCTGCTGTTGTGGGCCTGGGTCTTTGTTCTATCGCCCCAATCAGGGAAGTACATCAAGGTATTGATTGTTCTCCCCTGGCTTTAGGCTGGTAGGGGGTCGTGTTGGACTTTTGTTTATGCAGGGTCATCCTCAGTCTTTTTGCCTCCTGCCTCCTATTTTTTTTCTGACCTGTTGCTGTTGGCTTTTCAACTCTGAGCACTTTACCACTGCTAACCAGTGCTAAAGTGCATATGCTCTCCGTGTAAATTGTATGTAATTGGTTTATCCATGATTGGCATATTTGATTTACTAGTAAGTCCCTAGTAAGGTGCACTAGAGGTACCAGGGCCTGTAAATCAAATGCTACTAGTGGGCCTGCAGCACTGGTTGTGCCACCCACATAAGTAGCTCTGTAATCATGTCTCAGACCTGCCACTGCAGTGTCTGTAAGTGTATTTTTACACTGTAAATTCGACTTGGCAAGTGTACCCACTTGCCAGGCCTAAACCTTCCCTTTTCTTACATGTAAGGCACCCCTAAGGTAGGCCCTAGGTAGCCCCAAGGGCAGGGTGCAGTGTATGGATAAGGTAGGACATATAGTAATGTGGTTTATATGTCCTGACAGCAAAATACTGCCAATTTCGTTTTTCACTGTTGCAAGGCCTGTCTCTCTCATAGGATAATATGGGGGCTACCTTTAAATATGATTAAAGTGTAGATTCCCCTAGAGAGTAGATGGACATGTGGAGTTTGGGGTCCCTGAACTCACAATTTAAAAATACATCTTTTAGTAAAGTTGATTTTAAGATTGTGCGTTTGAAAATGCCACTTTTAGAAAGTGAGCATTTTCTTGCTTAAAACCATTCTGTGACTCTGCCTTGTTTGTGGATTCCCTGTCTGGGTCAGTTTGACAGTTGGGTTGTTTTTCACCTCACACTAGACAGTGACACAAAGGGAGCTGGGGTGTAACCTGCATTTCCTGATTAGCCATCTCTACTAGGAGGGAGGGGTGGAGTGGTCACTCTCATCTGAAAGGACTGTGCCTGCCTCTGACAATGCTGGCTCCAACCCCCTGCTGTGTGTCTGATGCCTTGCCTGGGCAAGGCAGGATTTCACAAGTAGGTGTGAGTCCCCTTTGAAGAAAGGTGACTTCAAGGACTAAAATGGGTATAAGAAGGGCACCCAAATCTACAGACTTTAGAAACACTTCTGGAACCAAGAGGAACCTCTGCCTGGAGAAGAGCTGATAGCTGAGGAAGAAGTGCTGCCCTGCCTGTGACTGTGCTTTGTGGAGCTTTCCTGCAGTGCTGCTTCTGCCAGAGTAAGAGGGCAAAGACTGGACTTTGTGTGCCTTCCATCTTGTGAAGAAATCTCCAAGGGCTTGAGTTAGAGCTTGCCTCCTGTTGTTTGAAGTCTCAGGGACAGCAAAGACTTCTCTCTGCCAGCACCTGGAGTCTATGGAGAGACTCCTGCTCTGACAAATGGTGCCCTATCCAGTCCCTGGGCCCTTGAAAGGAAAGCTGGTGGAAATCCAAGGAAATCGACTTCGGATGACTTCGGACCGACGCCGCTGCTGAATCCGGTAACGCCGCCTGCACCTGACGCCGTGACCTTCGCTGGAACGCGACGCTCTTTGCAGGCCCGACGCCACAGCAGCCCCGCTGAAGTCCGCGACTCCGTGGAAGTCACCGCACCACGTCGTGACCGACGCCGCTCGAAGTGCGCGGATTCAACGTTTCGCACAGACGCCGCGATCCCCAACTTCGCGCATCGGCTTGTTTTCACTCTTCACCAAAGTTACTGTACTTGGGGGTCTACACGACTCCGTGTCCGGCACCGCTGGTGTCGGCTTGTTGGGAACGACTCCATCACGACGCCGTGTTAACATCTCATCGAAGCATTTTTGTTTCTAAGCGCTATTTTTGAGTTTAATCTTTAAAAATTCATAACTTGACTTGTGTATGTCGGATGTTTGTCGTTTTGGTCTTGTTTTGTTTAGATCAATATTTCCTATTTTTCGAAACCGGTGTTGTGTCATTTTGTAGGGTTTTCATTAAGTTACTGTGGGTGTTGGTACAAATACTTTACACCTAGCACTCTGAAGTTAAGCCTACTGCTCTGCCAAGCTACCAAGGGGGTAAGCAGGGGTTAGCTGAGGGTGATTCTCTTTTACCCTGACTAGAGTGAGGGTCCTTGCTTGAACAGGGGGTAACCTGACTGTCAACCAAAGACCCCATTTCTAACATTGGTGATCAGCGGTTGGGATTTGGACTTGTATTTGTACTTGACATACAGTGATTAAGTGTACACTACTGTTTTGATACTACTTGTTTGGTGATCTTTCATTTTTCTCTTTGGGACTCCTTTTTGTTCTACTTCCATGATTTTGCTGATCCCTTGACTGATTCTTTTTACTTCATTGGGAACTTGTTTTCTGCCGTTGGAACTTTGCACTTATTGCCATCATGTCTCAATCTGGAGATGCAACAGCTGGAGCTGTGTTTGAATTAGGAAAACTGAAGAGGTACTCAGTTGCTCAATTGAAACAGTTCTGTGAAGATCTTGCCTGTCACGTTAAGAGCTCTGCCAGGAAGGGTGAGCTACAAGAGGCATTGAGGGCCTGGGTGACAGCCAAGGAAGCTGGCGGGCACACAGAAGATATGGATGGGAAAGTGCAGAGTCTACACCGTGGTGTATTAGAGGTACCTGTTACACCTGGGGGGAGGTTCTACAGGAGTGGTAGCGGTAGGTCCTCTAAGGGTCTGACTCCTAAAGATGTGCAGGACAGACAGGCAGAAAGGGCTCGCCGGTTGGAGGCAGAAAAGTTGAGGATGCAAAGGGAGTATGACAAGTGGGAAAGGGACTTAGAGATAAAAAGGATGATTTATGCTTACGAGCTTAAATTGAAAGAGCTGGAAGTCATGAGGGCTGAGTCCAGCTGGAATGGTGGCAGCAACAATTGTATATCCAGTGCTGCTGAAGAAGTGCACAGGCCCAGAGATGTGGTGCCCTACTTGAAGGAGGGAGTTAACACACACCAGGAGGTTCAGGGGTATGAGGTAGCTCCAGTGATGCACAGGGTCCCTGAGGTGGATTGGGGAACTGGCATGGGGAGTCATATTCCTACTGGTGGGAGGGACACTCTACTGACTCTAGGTGAGAGTGACAGGGAGAGGGGTTCCCCCCAGGTAGAAGTCCTAGTTATGGAGTGTGAAGACATCCCAGAAGAGTGTGGGTTGAGTGTCAGGGACAGTCAGGTACTGTCTCACCAGTCTCAGGAGGGTGATGTGGGGTGCTTTTTCAAAGCAGAGTCACTGGATGGTTGGGTGAAGGGTACTTTGGTTAATTCATGTAAGGGGCTGAGTGATGTAATTGCTGGAGAGCATATGTCTAGTCCTTATTTTCCAGAGCTACGCCAACACCAGGTGGAGTGTGAGTTCTCTGACCCCAGGGAGCTTACAATGGAGGCAGACCTCTTGGTGAGTACCAGAGAGTCTGAAGAGGCATTTTGGGGGGCTCCTGAGAGGAGTGGTCTAGGTATTTCCCAACCAGGTGAGGTAGGGAAGGATTGTAGTGTCCCAGGTAGGTCCCAGTGTAGTGGGATGGGTGAGGGACCCCATGTCCAGTCTCTGAGGAGAAGGAGTGGGGATGGGCTGAGGTCCAAGGTGCCCGAGATCCAGTACCAGGTCCTGGAGGGTTCCATGAGGGAACACCAGGAGGGGAGCCTAGCCTGTACCATAGGGCCATCTGTTGAGGGAGATCCCACAGTGTCAGGAGAACTTAGGGGGGGCGGCTGTAGCCAGCGTCCCACCAGTTTTGGTGTCTGGCAGTACCACTCCTAGTGAGGGGGTGCAGAAGTCCAGACAGAGGGTTGAGAGGGGGTTGCGGACCCCAGTGGAGAACCTGGAGGGTCAGGGGTCAGCTCTGAGAGAAGAGCCCCCCAGGAATGACCTTGGTGAGACCATTTCTGGGTTGGGGGGAATCCAGACTCTGTCAGATGGGCAGAGGTCAGGAGACCTGCGCCAGCCAGACTCTTGTGTGGCCCTTGGGGACAGTGTTTCCCTTGAGGGGGGTAAGTGTGCCCCCGGGAAGTCCTGGTGTGCCAGGCAGTGGTTCAACCGCAGGGTGGTGACTCTGGGTTGAATAATCAGGTTCAGGAGGTAAACTCTGACCTGGTGGGGGGTAAGTGTGCTCCCAAGGAAGTCCTGGTGCGCCAGGCAGTGGTTCAACCGCAGGGTGGTGACCCTGGGTTGGATGACCAGGTTCAGAGGGTAAACTCTGACTTGGTGGGGGGTAGGTATGCCCCCCAGGAATTCCTGGGTTGCCAGGCAGTGGTCCAGTCTGTGGGTACAGACCCTGGACTGGAGGATCAGGTGCAGGGGATAAACCCTGACCTGAATGGGGGGGGCGGTTTGCCCAATCACCCCCCCTGGTGTGATTTCAAGGGGTACTCTCCCTGAGGGGTGGGTGCAGAACCCTGAAAGTAGGAGAAGGGGAGAGAAAGACTCACCCCTGACCCCAGAGCAATCTAAGGGTACAGACCCTGGATTGGAAGGCCAGGTTCAGGGTGTCCCCCTGACCTGGAGGAAGGGGCTACTGCTAACAGTGCCCCTACCATGTTTTCTTCTGGGGGGGCCACTCCTAGTTGGGTGGTTCAGGACCCCAGAAGAGAGGGCAGGGGGAGGGAAGCCTCACCCCTGGCCCTGGTCCAACCTGAAGGTACAGACCCCAGGTTGGAGGATCAGTTGCTGGTTAACATCCCTGCACTGGTGGAAGAATTGTGCAGGACTGCTTCTACAAGCACCCTGACAATTTTTTACTCTGGGGGTGCCGCTCCTGGAGGGAGGGTACAGAGCCCCAGAGGGGAGGACCAGGGTCAGGTTATCTTCTCTGACCTGGTGGAAGGGAGAGTGGTCAAAGGGTGTCAGGCACCTGGGGCTACTGCCCCCCACTCTCTGCAGTCACAGTGGTTGGAGAGGCCTGAGGTCATGCTCTCATCCCTGACAGTTGTCTGGGGCCACTGTGGCTTCCTGTCCTGGTTTACAGAGTTGCCCCTGGGGGGGGGGACGAGAGTCACACCCCGGGGGTGGAGTGGGCAACACCACTGTGTTGGCCCTGGTGGTACTATCTGCCCATTGCAATACACCTGTGAGCAAAATAAAGTTAGGCGTTGCACAGATGGTGTCTGCAGATGTGGAGAAGGGTTCCCCATGGGTTAGCTTAGTGGGCCCTGAGAGTATGGACAGAGGGATCCAACTGGAGTCAGGAAGGCGTAGAACTGGAACATGCCTCTGCTGTTGTGGGCCTGGGTCCTTGTTCTATCGCCCCAATCAGGGAAGTACATCAAGGTATTGATTGTTCTCCCCTGGCTTTAGGCTGGTAGGGGGTCGTGTTGGACTTTTGTTTATGCAGGGTCATCCTCAGTCTTTTTGCCTCCTGCCTCCTATTTTTTTTCTGACCTGTTGCTGTTGGCTTTTCAACTCTGAGCACTTTACCACTGCTAACCAGTGCTAAAGTGCATATGCTCTCCGTGTAAATTGTATGTAATTGGTTTATCCATGATTGGCATATTTGATTTACTAGTAAGTCCCTAGTAAGGTGCACTAGAGGTACCAGGGCCTGTAAATCAAATGCTACTAGTGGGCCTGCAGCACTGGTTGTGCCACCCACATAAGTAGCTCTGTAATCATGTCTCAGACCTGCCACTGCAGTGTCTGTAAGTGTATTTTTACACTGTAAATTCGACTTGGCAAGTGTACCCACTTGCCAGGCCTAAACCTTCCCTTTTCTTACATGTAAGGCACCCCTAAGGTAGGCCCTAGGTAGCCCCAAGGGCAGGGTGCAGTGTATGGATAAGGTAGGACATATAGTAATGTGGTTTATATGTCCTGACAGCAAAATACTGCCAATTTCGTTTTTCACTGTTGCAAGGCCTGTCTCTCTCATAGGATAATATGGGGGCTACCTTTAAATATGATTAAAGTGTAGATTCCCCTAGAGAGTAGATGGACATGTGGAGTTTGGGGTCCCTGAACTCACAATTTAAAAATACATCTTTTAGTAAAGTTGATTTTAAGATTGTGCGTTTGAAAATGCCACTTTTAGAAAGTGAGCATTTTCTTGCTTAAAACCATTCTGTGACTCTGCCTTGTTTGTGGATTCCCTGTGTGGGTCAGTTTGACAGTTGGGTTGTTTTTCACCTCACACTAGACAGTGACACAAAGGGAGCTGGGGTGTAACCTGCATTTCCTGATTAGCCATCTCTACTAGGAGGGAGGGGTGGAGTGGTCACTCTCATCTGAAAGGACTGTGCCTGCCTCTGACAATGCTGGCTCCAACCCCCTGCTGTGTGTCTGATGCCTTGCCTGGGCAAGGCAGGATTTCACAAGTAGGTGTGAGTCCCCTTTGAAGAAAGGTGACTTCAAGGACTAAAATGGGTATAAGAAGGGCACCCAAATCTACAGACTTTAGAAACACTTCTGGAACCAAGAGGAACCTCTGCCTGGAGAAGAGCTGATAGCTGAGGAAGAAGTGCTGCCCTGCCTGTGACTGTGCTTTGTGGAGCTTTCCTGCAGTGCTGCTTCTGCCAGAGTAAGAGGGCAAAGACTGGACTTTGTGTGCCTTCCATCTTGTGAAGAAATCTCCAAGGGCTTGAGTTAGAGCTTGCCTCCTGTTGTTTGAAGTCTCAGGGACAGCAAAGACTTCTCTCTGCCAGCACCTGGAGTCTATGGAGAGACTCCTGCTCTGACAAATGGTGCCCTATCCAGTCCCTGGGCCCTTGAAAGGAAAGCTGGTGGAAATCCAAGGAAATCGACTTCGGATGACTTCGGACCGACGCCGCTGCTGAATCCGGTAACGCCGCCTGCACCTGACGCCGTGACCTTCGCTGGAACGCGACGCTCTTTGCAGGCCCGACGCCACAGCAGCCCCGCTGAAGTCCGCGACTCCGTGGAAGTCACCGCACCACGTCGTGACCGACGCCGCTCGAAGTGCGCGGATTCAACGTTTCGCACAGACGCCGCGATCCCCAACTTCGCGCATCGGCTTGTTTTCACTCTTCACCAAAGTTACTGTACTTGGGGGTCTACACGACTCCGTGTCCGGCACCGCTGGTGTCGGCTTGTTGGGAACGACTCCATCACGACGCCGTGTTAACATCTCATCGAAGCATTTTTGTTTCTAAGCGCTATTTTTGAGTTTAATCTTTAAAAATTCATAACTTGACTTGTGTATGTCGGATGTTTGTCGTTTTGGTCTTGTTTTGTTTAGATCAATATTTCCTATTTTTCTAAACCGGTGTTGTGTCATTTTGTAGGGTTTTCATTAAGTTACTGTGGGTGTTGGTACAAATACTTTACACCTAGCACTCTGAAGTTAAGCCTACTGCTCTGCCAAGCTACCAAGGGGGTAAGCAGGGGTTAGCTGAGGGTGATTCTCTTTTACCCTGACTAGAGTGAGGGTCCTTGCTTGAACAGGGGGTAACCTGACTGTCAACCAAAGACCCCATTTCTAACATTGGTGATCAGCGGTTGGGATTTGGACTTGTATTTGTACTTGACATACAGTGATTAAGTGTACACTACTGTTTTGATACTACTTGTTTGGTGATCTTTCATTTTTCTCTTTGGGACTCCTTTTTGTTCTACTTCCATGATTTTGCTGATCCCTTGACTGATTCTTTTTACTTCATTGGGAACTTGTTTTCTGCCGTTGGAACTTTGCACTTATTGCCATCATGTCTCAATCTGGAGATGCAACAGCTGGAGCTGTGTTTGAATTAGGAAAACTGAAGAGGTACTCAGTTGCTCAATTGAAACAGTTCTGTGAAGATCTTGCCTGTCACGTTAAGAGCTCTGCCAGGAAGGGTGAGCTACAAGAGGCATTGAGGGCCTGGGTGACAGCCAAGGAAGCTGGCGGGCACACAGAAGATATGGATGGGAAAGTGCAGAGTCTACACCGTGGTGTATTAGAGGTACCTGTTACACCTGGGGGGAGGTTCTACAGGAGTGGTAGCGGTAGGTCCTCTAAGGGTCTGACTCCTAAAGATGTGCAGGACAGACAGGCAGAAAGGGCTCGCCGGTTGGAGGCAGAAAAGTTGAGGATGCAAAGGGAGTATGACAAGTGGGAAAGGGACTTAGAGATAAAAAGGATGATTTATGCTTACGAGCTTAAATTGAAAGAGCTGGAAGTCATGAGGGCTGAGTCCAGCTGGAATGGTGGCAGCAACAATTGTATATCCAGTGCTGCTGAAGAAGTGCACAGGCCCAGAGATGTGGTGCCCTACTTGAAGGAGGGAGTTAACACACACCAGGAGGTTCAGGGGTATGAGGTAGCTCCAGTGATGCACAGGGTCCCTGAGGTGGATTGGGGAACTGGCATGGGGAGTCATATTCCTACTGGTGGGAGGGACACTCTACTGACTCTAGGTGAGAGTGACAGGGAGAGGGGTTCCCCCCAGGTAGAAGTCCTAGTTATGGAGTGTGAAGACATCCCAGAAGAGTGTGGGTTGAGTGTCAGGGACAGTCAGGTACTGTCTCACCAGTCTCAGGAGGGTGATGTGGGGTGCTTTTTCAAAGCAGAGTCACTGGATGGTTGGGTGAAGGGTACTTTGGTTAATTCATGTAAGGGGCTGAGTGATGTAATTGCTGGAGAGCATATGTCTAGTCCTTATTTTCCAGAGCTACGCCAACACCAGGCGGAGTGTGAGTTCTCTGACCCCAGGGAGCTTACAATGGAGGCAGACCTCTTGGTGAGTACCAGAGAGTCTGAAGAGGCATTTTGGGGGGCTCCTGAGAGGAGTGGTCTAGGTATTTCCCAACCAGGTGAGGTAGGGAAGGATTGTAGTGTCCCAGGTAGGTCCCAGTGTAGTGGGATGGGTGAGGGACCCCATGTCCAGTCTCTGAGGAGAAGGAATGGGGATGGGCTGAGGTCCAAGGTGCCCGAGATCCAGTACCAGGTCCTGGAGGGTTCCATGAGGGAACACCAGGAGGGGAGCCTAGCCTGTACCATAGGGCCATCTGTTGAGGGAGATCCCACAGTGTCAGGAGAACTTAGGGGGGGCGGCTGTAGCCAGCGTCCCACCAGTTTTGGTGTCTGGCAGTACCACTCCTAGTGAGGGGGTGCAGAAGTCCAGACAGAGGGTTGAGAGGGGGTTGCGGACCCCAGTGGAGAACCTGGAGGGTCAGGGGTCAGCTCTGAGAGAAGAGCCCCCCAGGAATGACCTTGGTGAGACCATTTCTGGGTTGGGGGGAATCCAGACTCTGTCAGATGGGCAGAGGTCAGGAGACCTGCGCCAGCCAGACTCTTGTGTGGCCCTTGGGGACAGTGTTTCCCTTGAGGGGGGTAAGTGTGCCCCCGGGAAGTCCTGGTGTGCCAGGCAGTGGTTCAACCGCAGGGTGGTGACTCTGGGTTGAATAATCAGGTTCAGGAGGTAAACTCTGACCTGGTGGGGGGTAAGTGTGCTCCCAAGGAAGTCCTGGTGCGCCAGGCAGTGGTTCAACCGCAGGGTGGTGACCCTGGGTTGGATGACCAGGTTCAGAGGGTAAACTCTGACTTGGTGGGGGGTAGGTATGCCCCCCAGGAATTCCTGGGTTGCCAGGCAGTGGTCCAGTCTGTGGGTACAGACCCTGGACTGGAGGATCAGGTGCAGGGGATAAACCCTGACCTGAATGGGGGGGGCGGTTTGCCCAATCACCCCCCCTGGTGTGATTTCAAGGGGTACTCTCCCTGAGGGGTGGGTGCAGAACCCTGAAAGTAGGAGAAGGGGAGAGAAAGACTCACCCCTGACCCCAGAGCAATCTAAGGGTACAGACCCTGGATTGGAAGGCCAGGTTCAGGGTGTCCCCCCTGACCTGGAGGAAGGGGCTACTGCCAACAGTGCCCCTACCATGTTTTCTTCTGGGGGGGCCACTCCTAGTTGGGTGGTTCAGGACCCCAGAAGAGAGGGCAGGGGGAGGGAAGCCTCACCCCTGGCCCTGGTCCAACCTGAAGGTACAGACCCCAGGTTGGAGGATCAGTTGCTGGTTAACATCCCTGCACTGGTGGAAGAATTGTGCAGGACTGCTTCTACAAGCACCCTGACAATTTTTTACTCTGGGGGTGCCGCTCCTGGAGGGAGGGTACAGAGCCCCAGAGGGGAGGACCAGGGTCAGGTTATCTTCTCTGACCTGGTGGAAGGGAGAGTGGTCAAAGGGTGTCAGGCACCTGGGGCTACTGCCCCCCACTCTCTGCAGTCACAGTGGTTGGAGAGGCCTGAGGTCGTGCTCTCATCCCTGACAGTTGTCTGGGGCCACTGTGGCTTCCTGTCCTGGTGGACAGAGTTGCCCCTGGGGGGGGGGACGAGAGTCACACCCCGGGGGTGGAGTGGGCAACACCACTGTGTTGGCCCTGGTGGTACTATCTGCCCATTGCAATACACCTGTGAGCAAAATAAAGTTAGGCGTTGCACAGATGGTGTCTGCAGATGTGGAGAAGGGTTCCCCATGGGTTAGCTTAGTGGGCCCTGAGAGTATGGACAGAGGGATCCAACTGGAGTCAGGAAGGCGTAGAACTGGAACATGCCTCTGCTGTTGTGGGCCTGGGTCCTTGTTCTATCGCCCCAATCAGGGAAGTACATCAAGGTATTGATTGTTCTCCCCTGGCTTTAGGCTGGTAGGGGGTCGTGTTGGACTTTTGTTTATGCAGGGTCATCCTCAGTCTTTTTGCCTCCTGCCTCCTATTTTTTTTCTGACCTGTTGCTGTTGGCTTTTCAACTCTGAGCACTTTACCACTGCTAACCAGTGCTAAAGTGCATATGCTCTCCGTGTAAATTGTATGTAATTGGTTTATCCATGATTGGCATATTTGATTTACTAGTAAGTCCCTAGTAAGGTGCACTAGAGGTACCAGGGCCTGTAAATCAAATGCTACTAGTGGGCCTGCAGCACTGGTTGTGCCACCCACATAAGTAGCTCTGTAATCATGTCTCAGACCTGCCACTGCAGTGTCTGTAAGTGTATTTTTACACTGTAAATTCGACTTGGCAAGTGTACCCACTTGCCAGGCCTAAACCCTCCCTTTTCTTACATGTAAGGCACCCCTAAGGTAGGCCCTAGGTGGCCCCAAGGGCAGGGTGCAGTGTATGGATAAGGTAGGACATATAGTAATGTGGTTTATATGTCCTGACAGCAAAATACTGCCAATTTCGTTTTTCACTGTTGCAAGGCCTGTCTCTCTCATAGGATAATATGGGTGCTACCTTTAAATATGATTAAAGTGTAGATTCCCCTAGAGAGTAGATGGACATGTGGAGTTTGGGGTCCCTGAACTCACAATTTAAAAATACATCTTTTAGTAAAGTTGATTTTAAGATTGTGCGTTTGAAAATGCCACTTTTAGAAAGTGAGCATTTTCTTGCTTAAAACCATTCTGTGACTCTGCCTTGTTTGTGGATTCCCTGTCTGGGTCAGTTTGACAGTTGGGTTGTTTTTCACCTCACACTAGACAGTGACACAAAGGGAGCTGGGGTGTAACCTGCATTTCCTGATTAGCCATCTCTACTAGGAGGGAGGGGTGGAGTGGTCACTCTCATCTGAAAGGACTGTGCCTGCCTCTGACAATGCTGGCTCCAACCCCCTGCTGTGTGTCTGATGCCTTGCCTGGGCAAGGCAGGATTTCACAAGTAGGTGTGAGTCCCCTTTGAAGAAAGGTGACTTCAAGGACTAAAATGGGTATAAGAAGGGCACCCAAATCTACAGACTTTAGAAACACTTCTGGAACCAAGAGGAACCTCTGCCTGGAGAAGAGCTGATAGCTGAGGAAGAAGTGCTGCCCTGCCTGTGACTGTGCTTTGTGGAGCTTTCCTGCAGTGCTGCTTCTGCCAGAGTAAGAGGGCAAAGACTGGACTTTGTGTGCCTTCCATCTTGTGAAGAAATCTCCAAGGGCTTGAGTTAGAGCTTGCCTCCTGTTGTTTGAAGTCTCAGGGACAGCAAAGACTTCTCTCTGCCAGCACCTGGAGTCTATGGAGAGACTCCTGCTCTGACAAATGGTGCCCTATCCAGTCCCTGGGCCCTTGAAAGGAAAGCTGGTGGAAATCCAAGGAAATCGACTTCGGATGACTTCGGACCGACGCCGCTGCTGAATCCGGTAACGCCGCCTGCACCTGACGCCGTGACCTTCGCTGGAACGCGACGCTCTTTGCAGGCCCGACGCCACAGCAGCCCCGCTGAAGTCCGCGACTCCGTGGAAGTCACCGCACCACGTCGTGACCGACGCCGCTCGAAGTGCGCGGATTCAATGTTTCGCACAGACGCCGCGATCCCCAACTTCGCGCATCGGCTTGTTTTCACTCTTCACCAAAGTTACTGTACTTGGGGGTCTACACGACTCCGTGTCCGGCACCGCTGGTGTCGGCTTGTTGGGAACGACTCCATCACGACGCCGTGTTAACATCTCATCGAAGCATTTTTGTTTCTAAGCGCTATTTTTTAGTTTAATCTTTAAAAATTAATAACTTGACTTGTGTATGTCGGATGTTTGTCGTTTTGGTCTTGTTTTGTTTAGATCAATATTTCCTATTTTTCGTAACCGGTGTTGTGTCATTTTGTAGGGTTTTCATTAAGTTACTGTGGGTGTTGGTACAAATACTTTACACCTAGCACTCTGAAGTTAAGCCTACTGCTCTGCCAAGCTACCAAGGGGGTAAGCAGGGGTTAGCTGAGGGTGATTCTCTTATACCCTGACTAGAGTGAGGGTCCTTGCTTGAACAGGGGGTAACCTGACTGTCAACCAAAGACCCCATTTCTAACACTATCCATCAAGTGAGTTTGGCTCGGAACTATAAAGATGGGGAAATACGACTCTGCTTGGCCCTTGCTGAATTTTTTGTTGTTGATAGCGTGGGCTGCTGGTGAGGTTGGACAGGAGTGACGGTTGATCCATGGTGAAAATTGATTACCGCATAGCTGTCTATTGTGAAGGGATGATTACATGGTCTGCCATTCTTAGCAATTGTAACTCTCGCTGTGTAGCCTGCCTTGATTACATTGTAACTTACTGAACCTTCATTGTGAGTTTGAAACAATTCTTTTGTAACGAGCTCTGTTACACATCTAATACGCAAACACAAAAAAGCAAAATAAAACAAAAGCACACATCACAACAATGGAATTATGTTCGTGTTTATTTTTATTGTGTTGCTGTTTTGGTGTGTTGTATTTTGCCTTCTGTTATGATGGTCCTTTGCATTCTTCAGCAAAATAGTGCTAGTTTTCCAGCCAAACGCAGCATCCCTTGACAGTTCAAGTGAGTAACAGCCATTCAAGCGCAAGAGAGCCATCTACCACTCTTCAAGGCACCAATCAATCAACAACATGGGAAAGACTGTACCTTAAATTGACACTTCCCACCCTTATATTTACATGATCTGGTGCATAGAATGACTGAATTATTTATCGTCTATCAAGCACTGCTGAAAATCATTTAGCCAAGCAGCTCTTTACTTATGAAAAGTCTCACAAGGCATTGTTAAATTTACAGTGATTTTCTGGCACAATAAAGGACCCTGTACTTAAGATATTAATGCTTACTTGCCCGCCACAGGTTTAAAGTAACAATATAATCTTTTCCACAAAAAAATTAACTAACTTGTATTTTAACTTCAGTTCTGCTTTTGCTTCCAGCATGTCTCCCTCAGTGCGCTTTTCCTTTATTCTTCATTATGATGCATTTTTCAGCGTATATTGTGTTTGCTAAGATTTTCCCTATGTAGCTGTAATTTTGGCAGCCACTTTATACATTGGCAATTATTTGTATTATGGAAAAAACAGAAGACTAACAGCATGGTGTGTACCATTAACCACATATAGTGATGGCCATGTAAGCATTGGAATTTAGTTCAAGTGATATATCTGTTGATATATGTTTAGATATTTTTTTAGGTATATTTGTATTTAGTTGCTTGGAAGGGGCATGAAGCCAGCATGCAGAGTGTAAATGCAAATTCTTTATATGACATGCTGAAAAAGTAGAGCATTAATAATTACAATAGATGAATGCTGTTCACATAGGAAGATTATTCAGTTCAATTTCTATGATCCTAACGTCATGATTACACGTTGTGTGGAAGAGGTTGGGGTATTTACGACACCGAGTAAGTAATATCATGCGGGCGTGAAGTACTTAATGGATACGGTGAATACCTCCTACTCTGTGTTATAACATGCAGAATTTGAATTTAACACTCCAGATACTTTGTCATTTTCTGAGACCTCTCCTCTGATACATTTTAACAGGTTTGGCCTGCCAGGTTCTATCAGGGGAAAACAGCAAAATAATCAATGCTTTTCTTAATTTAGAAGTGTGCAAATATCACATGCAATGTTTGCATGTACACTAATGCTATTACATCTCATTAGCTGCTGTTCACACATTGCACTACACAACATTGGCAAGGGAGATGGGAGAATCCAGCAAGAGATACAGGTGGTCATTCTGACCCTGGCGGTCTTTGACCGCCAGGGCGGAGGACCGCGGGAGCACCGCCGACAGGCCGGCGGTGCTCCAATGGGGATTCCGACTGCGGCGGTAAAGCCGCGGTCGGACCGGCACCACTGGCGGGCTCCCGCCAGTGTACCGCCGCCCCATAGAATCCTCCACGGCGGCGCAGCTTGCTGCACCGCCGCGGGGATTCTGACCCCCCCTACTGCCATCCAGATCCCGGCGGTCCGACCGCCGGGATCCGGATGGCGGTAGGGGGGGCCGCGGGGCCCCTGGGGGCCCCTGCAGTGCCCATGCCACTGGCATGGGCATTGCAGGGGCCCCCGTAAGAGGGCCCCTACATGTATTTCACTGTCTGCCGCGCAGACAGTGAAATACGCGACGGGTGCAACTGCACCCGTCGCACAGCTTCCACTCCGCCGGCTCGATTCCGAGCCGGCTTCATCGTGGAAGCCTCTTTCCCGCTGGGCTGGCGGGCGGTCTGAAGGCGACCGCCCGCCAGCCCAGCGGGAAAGTCAGAATTACCGCCGCGGTCTTTCGACCGCGGAACGGTAATCTGACGGCGGGACTTTGGCGGGCGGCCTCCGCCGCCCGCCAAGGTCAGAATGAGGGCCACAATCTCCCAAATCTGTATAACCCAAAATCATAAGTGTCTGCAGTTATCCACTGTATTTTAACACACATGGGACGTTTTGTTAATTATATATTGCCTACGTTGGGATGTCTTCCTAAAAAGGATGCAATCCCCTCACTTACATATTGGCGACATGCTTCATCATAGGGGCGTTCCTCACAAGTCACGCATGTTGCTTAGTGTGTTCATTTAGCACTCTTTTTTATGTCCGTTTTTTGTGTACACTTTTTCATGCAACGGATTTATGATGTCAAAATTGTGTATATTGGGGAAGTATGTAGTTTCTTTTTCAGTTACTGATATCACCAGGTAAAAACAATAGAACTAGGAATGGTAGTTTCTGCTATCTCTGCCAATTTACTTTCAGTTGGTCAATGTTTCGGATTTCGCTTGCATGCGTTTGCGGTCATAGGCATTTTTCAGGACCATAAACGACCTCTAAGTATTTTCGAACCCTAAACTGTAAGGTAAAATAAAAGAGCCAAACTGACCTTTCACATTATCGACCAGTTCCTGCTAAACATATTAGTTTATCAATGTTAACAATAATTAATAAAGCTCTATCAGAGAATCATCTATTACAGCAGAGTAAAACACTCTGAGCCTGATTATGAGTTTGGCGGGTGGCGGAGGTCACCCGCCAAACTCTTTGGGTCGGAAAACCAACACTCCGGTCTTCTGCCCACTGGCCCTATAATGAGCTTCCTGCTGGCCCAGCAGGAAACTCACCACAACATTGATGCCGGCTCGTAATCCAGCTGGCGGCAACATTGCGGTGCGTCAGGTGTGACAGCACCCATTGCACTTTCCTCTGCCTGTAAATCAGGCAGTAAAAAGTACGATGGGGCTGTCCAAGGGGGCCCCAGCACTGCCCATGCCAACTGACTACATGGGCCCGCCGGCACCCTGTCTCCATCAGCCTTTGCATGGCGGTGGAACTGGCATGCAAAAGCTGGTGGACACAGGAGTCATGGAGGATTAAGACCACCAGCACCGCCAGGCCATCAGCCGGCCTAAAAGTGGCTGTGCCAGCGGTCCGACCATAGCCCTTTCGCCACAGTTGTAATGTGAAGGCCGGACCACCACTTTGGCAGTGGTCCGACTGCCACAGCGACCGCTTCACTCATAATAAGGGCCTCAGTGTGTTTCCACTTTAAAAGTTATCCATCAGCACACTTACCACTCATGTGTTCATATTCCTTTGTGAACATGCTCAGTGTTTTCACTGCCACTCACTTATTTACTAATGTTTGTATCCTATTGTCAGGAGGATGCTCATGGCTAATCATTTCAGGACCTTGCCAGGGTCCTACCACACAAAAAGTTTTGCAAATTTGCTGAGTTAGTGAACTCAGCCAATCTATACTGCGGACGTTACTTACAATCACTTAGTACCTTTGTTAGATGTCCCTGGATTCTATTGTGGCATCCATCTCTGACCTGAAATGGACTAGAGTGGATGTGTTCAAACGGGTACCATGTATGCAGACAACAGCAAGCCAGGAATATTACACAATTGTTGCATGGCAAAAGCCCCCCTAAGTTCGGAAACCTTTTATAGGGGTGTCATATTTGTGGATGACATTGCTATTGTGCTATTTACATCCTCTTGGCTAAATGTTCTTATATACAAAGCTGGAACTGAAGCCAAAATCTAACGGATATTTCCAAAGTAAAGATTGGGAAGCAGCAACCTCATAATCTAAAACCATATACTAGGATTGAGCCTCTGGCAGATGGTTATTGGAAGAGAGGAGGCAAATTGTTACTGGGAATGCTATGTGACATCTCCAGTGGGATCCAACCTCCACTGTGCAGAATTCTATATAATGTAAAATTCAACAGAACAGGAATGTAGTCTCCTGTGCAAATACATATTTTCTCTCCTCTGTGAAAACAGATGTTCCAGTGGAGAAAATCCTTCACTAAAGCACTCAAAAAAATCTGGGGGTGATCTTATCCCCATTCCCATCCTGCAACCATTTCCAGGGTGGAAAAAGTTTTAATCACAGCTTGGGGACGCCCAAAAATGTTTATGTTTGTGGGATTTCCCAAACTTCAGAGAGTAACCATGCGTTTAAACTCCAATTTACACACTTTAAGTGGGATTTACAACTGCAGATTCTTTGTAGTCATGGCGGAGAAATCAGCTGTATTAAATCCATTTTCGCCAACCAAGAATTCTTTTGTGAATTCCTGGCAAGAGTAAATAAAGGTAATTTTGGCTGTGAAGTTACTTTTCCTGTACATTTATAATGTTTCATGAAAGAGCTTGATGCTTTTTCCTTTAAGAGTGAGCACCTCACCCAGTTGCATGTTGTGTATGGCATTATGGAGAACATGCGATGTTGAAGTGCTGCATGTGCTATTAGTTTTGCAACACTGCATTAATTGTATGGACTCTAAGGATGAGTTGTATGTATTTTTAGCCTTGCTTCTGAACTGCCTGGTTTGAATTTTTAAGTAGTTCGAATTATTTTGGGGCTACTGTTTAATGTTACAGCCAGCTGTTCGAGCCTGCTTTCATAGTGTTGATTTGCGTGCTGTCTCTTGCTGTTTTGCTCATCATGCTGGAGGAACTGTTTTTTCTCTGTACATGCTTCTGACCTGGTGAATCTGAGATAGTTCCAGCATTCCATGTGTGCTTATGGAGTAGCCATGGGAGCGGTTGTGGTTTCTGTCTTTGTCATTGTGATGGTGGTTCCCTTTCAAGAGATGGTGATGCTGTTATTCTATGTGCAGGAAGTGGCAGCCGAAGGGGAGGTAGAATGTGCAGAGTTTCACTCCATGGAATTCCGTGGAGTTACATAAAAACTCTGCGAAATTCCACGTAGTTAAGCCAACCGGCAGAAAATGTCCATGTTGCAATGCTCGTTGTGAAATTTAGCCCCAGTCGCTTGAGCAACACTGAAAAATCAGTGCGAATGGCACCTTATGGTGTGCAAGAGCATGCAGCCATTTAAAGTGATTTTGCTGCCACTCAAGTAGAAAATTTACTTGAGCTGCAGCAAATCTACTCAAGAAACAGCCATCTGAACATGACTACCTGCATTAGAAAACCGCACTAGGGGATGCTTCTGAGTGTGCGTTTCTGGAGCCTTGTGGGAAAGCAAATTCTGCCACAAAGCGATTGCCTGAATTTGGCTGAAACTCCGTGATACAAGAGTAATGCAGAGTTGCCAAATTATGCAACACAAAAGGATGATGGACGGAGTGCTGACAATGCAAACACTCACCCCCAGTCACAAATCTGGGTTTAATCCATCGTTCTTTTGCTCACCATGCCACCCCAGTTTGGACCCAGCCATATGCAAATCAGTCTTGACCCTGTTCCTCATGGGAACAATCCAGCACGGAAACAAGCATCCTGGGACCGGTTTCAGTTTGGACCCAGCCATATGCGAATCAAGCTAGCCTGGCTGAAGAAGGGTGATACTCTGAAACCGGTCCTAGGATGCTTGTTTCCGGTCCAGGAAGGACCTGGCCTGGCAGTTCGGGCTGGACTGTTCCCATGAGGAACAGGGTCAAGACTGATTTGCATATGGCTGGGTCCAAACTAGGGTGGCATGGTGAGCAAAAGAACAATGGATTAAACCCAGATCTTTGACTGCGGGTGAGTGTTTGCATTGTCAGCACTCCGTCCATCATACTTTTGTGTTGCTAGAGTTGCCAAATTCCACCAATTCCATGGGCAGGATTAAATATTCCGCCAAACCCTGGTGGCAACCTTCAGAGTAGTTTCATGTCTTGCACTAGGCCATGGATAAGAGTGCAGATCTGCCCTGAGGTTAGTTTTATGTGCTCAGTGTTGCTGTCCTAAATACAAGGTTGTTTTCTGTGAATAGTACCACATTGCTGTGGCTAGTTAATTGTTGGTGTGTTTATAGTATTATTTTTTTTTTTTTATAAAGAGCTTTATTGGTTTTTTACAAAAACGGTGAATACACAATACAAAACAGGTCACATCCCGTACCCCCGAGCAAGCTTCCGTATAGCGCCATATATCAAAGATAGTTAGCACGGACACATTTTGAATGACCGGTATCATCTAACATAACTTGTCACCCGCAACAGGTCGTTCACGGCCCCTGCGCAGACCTCGTGCCCCAGGTGGCCTCCCACCTCCCCTACACTCTCCTGTACTTGTTCGGGCACCCTCTCGCTTCATATACGAGTTTCTCTCGCTGCGCACACCAGTCCACTCCACGGCACCACTTGGCCAACGTCAGCGCCACCTTCGCTTTCCAATCTGCCACAATGTCTCTTTTGGCCATCAGACATGCCACACCTAGGAAGATTCGATCAGCTCTTTTAGACCCTACTCCCTCCAAGACCCCCAATAAGAGCGTCAATGGGGCCGCGACCACCTCCTCCCGCAAGACCCCGGAAATCTCCGTCATCACTGTTCCCCAGTAAGAGGCAATGATCGGACAGGACCACACCATATGATAGAAATCGGCATCCGGGCAAGAACATTGGGGACAATTAGCGTGGGGGTCTGAGACCCGCCCTATGTAATCTGATGGGTGTGAGGTAGGCTATGTGTAAATAGTATGTCTGTAACACCCGAAAGCAGGTGGCCATGGCCAGGGCCCTAGGGGCCATCAATGCCTCCCTCCAGTCCTCGTCGTCCATTGGGCCCAGCCACTCCTCCCACCTCCGACGGAGCTTGTCCAGAGGTTGAGCGGTGTTAATAACTAGGGAGCGGTAAATTCACGACACCCCCCCCACCCAATCCAGGCCCCCCATCAGCACCATTGCCTCCATGGGACTGAAATCAGGAAGGCTCTCCCCCGCCCGGACGTATACGTGTAGCGCATGTCGGAGTTGCAGGTAACTATGGAACTGTGTCTTATTAAGTGAAAAATGTCGTTGAAGCTCTTTAAAGGAGCGCATGTGCGACCCCTCCCAAACATCACCAAGTAAGGAGATTCCTATAAGGTTCCATCTTTGAAATCCCTCCAAGGCTGAAACCTCTGCCAACCACCCCCGTGCCACAATGGAGTCTGCTGGGCAAGACAGCCCCACCACCCCGACTTCTTCTGGGCCTCACGCCAGCCCATTAAGACCACCCTTGTCACATCCGGGATTGCACGGGGGATGGGCGGCCATAGAGCGCCTCAAGCACTGCAGGGTAACCCATCGTCTGGAGTTCCAGTTGATATGCCGGGTCTGACCAGCCCCCATCCATCCAGTCATTTATCACCAGCAGGTGCATTGCAAGATAATAATAATAGATGTTAGACATCCCCAGTCCATTCTCATAAACACCCCTCTGGCAAATGCCAAGAGCTAGCCTGGGTCGGGTACCACACCACAAAAACTGACACGCTACCGCTTCCATGTCTCTGAACCATTTCCGAGGTATTGGGTAGGGAAGTTCTGCAGCAGATAAAGGAACCTGGGGAGGATCATCATTTTATAAAGTGCTATTCTGCCTAGCAGGTTAAGGGGCAAGGTCTGCCAGCGCTGAAGATCCTCCTTGACTCGTCGGGTGAGCCGGGAGACGTTAAGCGCCCAGGCCAATTCTGGCAGCAAGGCCACCTGGACACCCAGATATTTGAAACTGTTGTGCCTGATAGGGATGCCCTGTTGCCAGTCCACACAATCTCTGGAAGAGTGCAGAGGCACCAGCAGGGACTTTCTAGGATTGAGAGTCAAACTGGAGGCCTCGGAGAACAGGCCCAGGATCTGCAGTGTCCGGGGACTGCTGCGAGCGGGGTTAGCCAGAAAAAGAAGCACGTCGTCAGCGTAGAGAGCCACTCGGTCCTCCTGCCCCGCAGGCCAAGTCCATCCCTCTATCAGGGGATCTTCTCTGAGTATCTTCACCAAGGGCTCTATCACCAGCATGAAGAGAAGCGTAGACAAGGGACACCCCTGGCACATGCCCCAACATATGGGGAACGGGTCTGAGGTCACTCCGTTCACCTGCACTCGCGCCGTCGGATTGGAATAAAGAAGTTTCACAAGGCCGCGAAACCTGGGCCTGAGCCCGTTACTCAATAATACCTGGTCCAGGTAGGTCCAGTCCACAGTATCGAAGGCTTACTCGAAGTCCAATAGGAGGAGCGCTAATGGAGAGGCCTGGGCGCCACGATGAGCCAATGCTACATGTAGGCGCCTAATGCAGTGCCTCGTGCTTCTTGTAGGCATGAATCCGGATTGGTCTGAGTGAATCAGCGAGGGCAGCACCCCTTTCAATCTGGTTGCAAGGATTGTGGACAATACCTTGATGTCGGTATTGAGAAGGGAGATGGGGTGGTAGGCAGAGCAATACCGTGATGGGGGGCGAGTCTTGGGAATCACTACTATGGTGGCTTGATCGATGCCTGAGGGAAAGCTGCCTGTCACCTCGGCCTCCTCATGCATAACGAGCAAGTGGGGGCCTAGGATATCACCACTTTTACTATAGAGTTCTGCCGGGAAGCCGTCCGGTCGCGGCGTTTTACCCGGTGATAGCTTCGCAATCGCATCCCCAACCTCCTCGAGGCTAATGGCCTCATCCAGCCTACACCTGTCCGTCGGTGAAAGCCGAGGGAGGACAACATTCCCCAGTAGGGGGGGCCTCCTTTTCTGATTGCGGCCGGGGGCCTTCTGCATAAAGTCGTGTGTAGTAGGTGGCGAAGCTCTGTGCAATTTCACCAGGCGTTTTAGAAAGAGCTCCCACTTCGTCAATTATCTCAGGGAAAACTTTATCTGCCAGCGGCCGGGTTGCCAGCCAGTGTAGGAGCTTCCCATTTTTATCCCCCCAACCGTACACCCGAGCTGCTGAGGCCCGCCAGATGTGCTTTGCTGTCTCAAAAACGGAGTGCCTGATCTCTTCCCTGATCAAGGTAAGTTGTCTCGATGCGGAGGCGGACGCCGAGACAGCGAGCTGACACTCAAGTCGTAGTGCCCTGGCCTCAAGGCCTGAGACCTTAAGGTTACGTGCTCGCTCTCGTATGCGTAGGAGGTGCCTAGCTTGCCCCCTGAGGGTGGCCTTGCAAGCTGCCTATATAATACCTGGTGATTGCACCGACCTAAATTGTGCTTGAAGTACTGGGTAAGGTGGTCTTTCACCGGTTGGGTATATTCGTTATCTTAGAGAAGCCAGGTGTTCAGACGCCACAGTGGGCACCGGGTGGGGTCTGTACCTCCCAAACGGATTTGTAGCGGTGCATGGTCTGAAACCCTGTTCGGCAAAATCTCTGCCCCAGTGACACTGGCAACGTCTAGTGCTGGCATGAAAATGAAATCAATCCTAGCATGCGTATGGTGAGCCACCGAAGTATGAGTGTACCGCTAGTCTCTGGGGTGCCACACCCACCACACCTCGCACAGGCCAAGGCTCTGGGCCCAACTACTCAGCCCCGACGCCCGATAAGAGCGATTTGTGGACACAGGACCAGATATATCCAACGTGGGATCCAGAATAGAGTTGAAGTCTCCGCCCAGTAGAGTCAGCCCCGGCGGGAGCCCTGAAATCATGTCGCAAAGAGCTTGCAAAAAGCAATCAAACACACTAGGAGGGGCGTAGGTGCTTATAATATTAATCGGTTGCCCTCGGAGTGTGCCGGACACCACAACATAGCGCCCGTGCGGATCTGACTGGGTAGCAGTTATCACTATGGGCAGGGAACGGTGCAGGAGAACCGCCACCCCCCTGGATTCCCTGGAGAACCCTGCATGGTAGACTTTGTCGTATCCCCCGTGCAAGCATGGGGCATTTAGTGCCAAGCAGATGGGTCTCCTGGAGCAGAACCACGGATGGGGCATACCTACGAAGAGCATGAAAGACCGTGGATCTCTTGATCTTGTCCAAGAGCCTGTTCACATTCCATGAAAGGACCTGCGTCAACGAGGGCTGCGCGTGGGGTGCACCCGAGAGGTTATGTGTTGCATGCCCGCCAGTGGGCCCAGGAGTGACCACCCGAAGAAAAGGGAAAAGGTAAGGTAACAACAGTTGAACCAACCATACTGAAACATCACAACATAATATCCTAATTAACTCCCCGCCCCCCAACCGCCCCCACCCCATACTTCTACCCCTGAAGCATCTGTCGCCCAAAGACCCAACCAGAAACTGAGGACCAAATGGTCTGTCATTGGTGTGGAGTGGTGGACCCCTCCATTCAGCTGGATTATCTGCAATTTAGCCCCCACCCATCCGGGCCAGCTTCTACCAGGGAAGATGCGCCCTCAAGTGAGTTCGCCGGTCGGAGTCTACGCTTCCGCCCATCAGTTGAGCGCAGGAGTCTGACTGAGACGATCTTCTTCCTCCGCTTGTGCAGAACCCTGGACTCCAGGGCGCCCAGGGGGTTTTCTCCAGTCAGGCGACGAGGTCCCGGCCCTGAATCCCTGCCCGTGGGGCTGTCCGGACCACTTCGCCTCCTGCGGCGGGATCTGGTGCATCTGCGTCCCCCTCGCGTGCCCGTCGGGGCAGCAGGGCCATGACCCGAAGAGTCCCGCGAAGTCCAGGGGGGACCCCTCCGAGCCAAAATGCCCTCCTCGGTCAACCAGTCCCAAGCCGCCTCAGGGGACTCAAAGAAGAAGGACTTCCCATCCATAAGGACCTTCAGACGAGCGGGGAAGAGGAGCATATATGTGAGGTGCATCGTCCTGAGTTTTTGCTTCACACTTTCGTATGAGCAGCGCCGGGCCTGGACCTCACGGGTGTAGTCCGGGAACACCAGAATCCTGTGGTTTTCCCATCGGAGGTCTGGGCAGAGTCTGGCCTCTCTAAGGATGATATCACGGTCCTCAAAGTTCAGGAAGCGGGCGATCATTGGTCTCCTCGGTTCACCAGGTGTGGGGCGGGACGCAAGAGCCCTATGCGCCCGTTCTATTGCAAACCAGGGGGTGAGAGGCTGCTCGGGCATCCAG
Organism: Pleurodeles waltl; assembly: GCF_031143425.1. Lineage (NCBI taxonomy): Eukaryota > Metazoa > Chordata > Amphibia > Caudata > Salamandridae > Pleurodeles > Pleurodeles waltl. The sequence continues at coordinate 907,698,612 of NC_090443.1, forward strand.
GATCTAATCCAGCTCTCAAAGAACTCAAGCGCCTGGTTTGCCTCCGCCCCCTCTGGGAAACCGCCGAAGTGCAGATTGTTACGGCTGGAGCGGTTCTCCGCGTCTTCTGCATGGCGGTGCAACTCACCTGTGTGGGTCAACAGCTGGGCCACTTTGGTCTTGAGTTCAGCAAGCTCATCTTCCGCTTGGGAAACACGGCCTTCTACCTCCGTGATTCGACCTACTGCAGTCCGGAGGTCTTGCCGCAACAAACCCACGTCCTCACGCACCTCGCCAATCTTATTTTCCACTGCGAGCTGCAAGGACTGGATGGCCTGGAGGATCGCACTCACTCCGTCTGGTGCAGACCCCCCAGGTGCCAGGTCTCCCACACCCTGTGGGGGTGCTTGCGTAGTGAACTGGTCAATCCGCTGCTGTGTCGTCAGGGAATGTCTGCTCGCTCTGTCCTTCCCCATAGTGTCTCACTGAGCCAGGTGGACGCCCCAACACTTTAATGTTATGATCTCCTCTCAGGGCCGCCTCAACCGCTGCCACCCAGTATCACAAAGGCAGCGGATTCCGGAAAAAAGCAGTCCTCTCGGTGGCCTCCCTATTTGCAATCCCAGCGCTCCGGGCCCCCATCCACTGGGGCAGCTGTGAAACCTGTTTCCTTGCGTGCCGGGTCCTCCATCCACCAGCCACGCACTCGAGGCCCCCAATGGTACTTAAGGGCCCTGGGGGGCAGTCGGGCAGGCCACCGTCGTCTCAACACCTCTGTTCAGTGCCCAGGCCCTGGCCCCGTCCCATCCACCGGGGCGGCCCAGGACCCACCACCACTTCTTCTCGCTCCTCTGTCGCACGGGCTTGTCCCCCTAGAGGCACCTCCGCCCCGGGAGCCCGCCACCAAGCCTTGCGGAGACCAGCCATCTGTCGTTACGCCGCCGCTGACCAGGCCCCAGATCCCTGCTCCTCCGCTCTCACCCATCTGCCTCGTGGGTCTTCTGCGTTCGGCCGCCCCAGCCCTGGGCTCCGCCGCAGGGGACCGCCACCTCACCGCTCCACTCCAAAACCGCAGGCGGCCGACCCGTCGCCTCTGCGCCGCTGCTCACCAGGCCACGGGGCCGGCCCCACTCCTCTCACAGGGTCCGGCGGTGCCAGCCGGGATTACCACTTGCCGCGGCGCCGGGCGGGCTATGCGCCGCCCGGCGCGCCTCTGGATGGGGCCCCGGTCCACAGGCCGCCTCCATGCCTCCTCAGCACTTTTCGAGGCTGCCGCGCCACTGATGGCCGAGCCCCGGCACGGCGCGGCGCCCGGGGGAGGCGGCCCCCACCTACAGTCGCCTCCGCCCAGGCCGCAATATGAAATATATCAACACTGGAGAACCATAGTGTACAGGTAAGTAACTTGTTTTTAATGATTGCACAGGGTGATGTACAACAGGTGAACACCTAAACTTAGCCCATGTTATGAGTGACATCATCTGCCAGATTTGGGTGTTTTGCTCAGCAGCATTTTCCATACTGAGATTTTTGAGCCTACACTACAAGTTCCAGAATGCAACATTCTTTTGGCTAAGAACTGCCTGAAGGTGGGCACTTAGCAGCAAGGTATCCCCTTGAGTGGATATAAAAAACGTACTTTTCCTCTGATAATTTGACATGCTTTTAGTTGTGCTGCTTTACAGTTTTCTTGGCCATTTCTTTGTTTCACAGACTGAACAAAAAACGACCTTAAGTAAAAGGTTCACATCCTTATTATACAATGATTTTCTGAACTACTTCTTAGCGTGCATTTCATTTTACTTTAAACATTAGGAGTCGTATGTAATAAATCTCTGTCAGACGGCCAGACTCGCTGGACATTCTTGAAAACATTCAAAGTTTCTTTGTTTTTTACGGTCGCCCAACCAATGAAAATATCGAGGACGTCCGTCGTCACACCTAAAGCAAGGACACTGCATCAGTAATCCCACTTCCCTATCGGACCGAGTTGAAATTACAAGAACTCGCGATGACGACACAAATGCTGTAGGAAGAATAAAGTTAAAACAAAACTTAACTGCGGAAGCATGACACTGTGACAGGCAGCTGAACCCATCGTAATGTTAGCAATTCCACTTGCGCCACAGTGTCCACAGCTCACGTTACCATTAGGTTTTGGCTTAGAAGAGCAGCTTCACAAACTGAAACCAGAACCAAAACTAGGGGTAATTCACCTGACAGTTTAGTCTGGGACCCACTTGTAATAGTACGTATTGCCTGGTACTTCTCAAAGATGGTGGTCAATGACATCCACCAGTGAGTTAGCCTTGCAGACAATTTTGCCTTCGTGTTCGACCACTTGAGAGTTTTACAGTGTTTGAAGTTAACTTAGAAATATGTGATACATGTAATTAGTACAAATTATTTCTTGTTTCGTCTTAACCTGTACAAAGTGAGGCTGCTTTATGGCTAATGAGCTTCCTGCTATGAATATTTTTTTAAAAACGAGAGAGTATGAATCTGTCTAGTTCCACAGCAGCACAGGATGGAATTTAAATGATAGGAAATTAACATGAAATGTTTTTCAAACTTTTAAGGTAAGGTATGAAGTGGTTGTGAGTTTAAAGGCTATTGCTAGAATTTGCGAAGGTTTAAAACATATTTTGCCTGCAGTTCCAAGATTACTGGAATTTGAAAACTGCAGAAATGCAAGGTTCTACTGTTTGCACATACTACAAAAGGTTAGCGCTTGGGCAATTGTAAACCATTGGTAAGATGGAAATGGGCACACCAGAGGCATACATCAAGTCACGTGTACTTGGCGAATAATGCTATGAATTGTACGTCTATGTATGGGGAGGGGCCTTTACCTCAAGGTAAAGTATACAGCATCAGGTTGTAAAAATGGTTTATAAATCCTGCACTGTTCTGCAAATGGTATTTCTTTTCAACATATGTGTTTAATAATTAGACAATAAATGTATTTCCAGTAGTTCACATCATATGCTTGTTCGGATGAGCACTTTAACTTCCGACTTTGCAAATATTTGCTAAACTACAGTCTCGTTTTCTGATTATCTTTTCCATTTCGTTGCTTCTTCTATCATGTTAGCGTTAGTTTTTTATTTTTTATTTGCAAATTTGTGTTACACTATAACGACCTCTTAAATGTATTCAGAAATGTTGGGAGTACAAATCACTTTTGGATCTGATTCAGTCCAAATTTGAGCAAACTACTAACTCGCATTGATTTTTTTAGTACAGTTTGAATGGTGAAGTTTTCGACGTGTAGTTGCCCAATTGTTGTATGTGACGACAAAAGGGGAGGAGTGGTCCCTTCAAACAATGCCCGCTTTGAGCCTGTGATCGTAGGTGGTGGGCACTGGCACTCATTTTCTTGGGACCACAGCCTATTTTGTCGTCTGACTCAGAACAATAGAGAGAAAATGGAAAAAGGAAGAAAAGAGGAAAAGAAAGATAGCCAAAGGGTGGTAAAGGGCGAAAGCATGCATGGAGAGGACGATTCAAGTGTTAGAAAGGATACAGGAAGTGTAGAGTGAAAGAAGAAGCATGACTTATAATCAAGGTAAGGCTGCCTTGGTATTTGGTAACCCTGATTTAGCAGCGAAGTGTTGAATTTATAGAAAAAAACGTTACCTTTGCACTTTTCTTTCACTAAGGACTGGAACAGCAGCTTATCGCGGTTTGACTTCAGTTTTTCTTCGCTATTGAATCACCAAGAGGCAGTGCGCTCCAAGCTATGTACTGTTTGATAGACTGCGCTTGCACATGTTACTGTGAGGGAACCACTATAACCCTTTACAACATATAGATTGCTCTCTGTCTTCTCATGTCAATGTTTAGTAGGCTGCTTTCAATCAATCAATCAATCAATCAGGAATTTGTAAAGCGCACTACTCACCCATGAGGGTCTCAAGGCGCTGAGGAGGGGTGGGGGTGCTGCTACTGCTCGAACAGGCAGGTCTTGAGATGTTTCCTGAAGGTTATGTTATGTTATAATTGCTTATATAGCGCCTGAAAACTGCCCGGAGGCCTCGTAGCGCTTTCTATACATAACAGCAAATTACACCATCTAAGTTCAAATAGGGATTAACCTTTTTGGTGCGGCCGACGCCCACACACCCTCCCTGGTGCGGGTCACGACCAGTGGCCGACACCAGGAAGGGTATTAATAAATCCTTGGGTGCGTCGCACCAGAGGATTTTTTATTTTTTTTAACCTTTCCCGGGGAGACACGGAAGCTTCCGTGTCTCCTCCCCGCTCCCCACCCGCCCCTTTGTGACGTCAGCGCGCGCCTCTGTTTCAAAGGTGTTTTCCCCATCAAAGCAGGAAGCAGCCTTGCGGCCGCTTCCTGCTTCAATGGGGAAAACGGCCTTCCCCACGTTCGGGAAGGCCTCGTAAGAAAGGGGAGAGTCTCCCCTTTCTTACGAGGCCTTCCTGAAAGTGTTTCCTGGCCCCCGAACGCAGCACAGCTGCGATCGGGGGCCAAGAAACACATTCAGGTTTCCTGGCCCCCCGATCGCAGCACAGCTGTGATCGGGGGGGGCAAGAAAACTTTCAAAAGGCCTCGTAAGAAAGGGGAGACTCTCCCCTTTCTTACGAGGCCTTCTGAAACTGTTTCCTGGCCCCCGATCGCAGCACAGCTTCACTGTTCGAAAAGCCAGGTTTTGAGGCCCTTCCTGAAAAGAAGTAGGTTTTGGGTCTTGCGAAGGTGGGTTGGGAGGGCGTTCCAGGTTTTGGGTGCAAGGTAGGAGAAGGATCTGCCCCCGGTGGTGGTGTGTTTGATGCGGGGGACAGAGGCGAGAGAGAGGTCAGCTGAGCGGAGGTTTTGTGTAGGGGTGTGGAAGATGACTCTCGTTGAGGTAGGCAGGGCCTGTGTTGTGGAGTGATTTGTGTGCGAGGATGAGGATCTTGAAGGTGATCCTTTTGTCAATGGGGAGCCAGTGGAGGGATTTGAGGTGTGGAGAGATGTGTCCGGGGAGGTCAAGGATGAGTCGTGCTGCTGAGTTCTGGATGCGTGTAGTTTGCGCTTGAGTTTTAGAGTGGTGCCGGCGTAGAGGGCGTTTCCGTAATCAAGTCTGCTGCTGATGAGTGCATGAGTGACAGTTTTTCTGGTCTCTGTGGGGATCCATTTGAATGTTTTTTTCAGTATACGGAGTGTGTTGAAGCATGAGGAGGTGAGAGCGTTGATTTGTTGGGTCATCGAGAGAGAGGAGTCTAGGATGATGCTGAGGTTGCTTGCGTGGTTGGCGGGGGTGGGTGCAGGGCCTAGCGTGGTGGGCCACCATGAGGGGTACCAGGTGTTTTTGTGTGGGCCAAAGAGGATTATTTCGGTTTTGCTTGAGTTGAGTTTCAGGTGGTTGGCTGTCATATATATATCACTTTTGTCAATATGTGTGTGGTTTCCCTGGGGGGAAAGGGGTCAGACTTGTCTAGTGGCAGTTTTAGTGCCATAAAGAAGCGCAGAAGGTTTATATGCCTACTGCAAAGAGCAAATCTGTATTTTATGTAAATAGCTGAGTACATTAGTAAAGTCAGCCATTACCTGCGCTATAATACCAATGAAATGTATGTGCAGGGTGGAGGGCGGCTATGGAGAGATGAAGGGCACTTTTGCTGGGTGGTAATAAGGGAATCCTAGGAGGAGGGAGTGGGAGCACCAATAATGATTGTTGGACTGGGCGCAGGAGGTGCTAAAGACTGTGACGAATGGTATGTGACAAGGTGTTTTTTGAGTGTCTTGAAAGAACGTGCTGATTGAGGGAAGAAGCGCAGGTAAGGTGGCCTCTACTGTTGCACGTATCTCACACACACCACCGATTTTGTGACTGTCTACGTAGGCTAGTGTTTTAGAGCAACAGTTTAGCCAATAGCAGAGATGGCATCTTGATGGATGACTGCTGCCTGCACTCGGGTTATAGAGGACCGCTCTGACATAGGACCAGAGACTGAGATATCAGATACTGAGACAGCATCTGAGGGATAGGACAATGGCACAGACTCTGGGAGTGATTTTTCAGTCGGAGGAGTCACATTCGATAACTCCTCTTCCAGTACATTATGAGGAAGGTGATGAGGACAGTCCTGCTGTCCCTTCGCAAGCTGTTTGTGCAACTGGGTAATAGTGGGTTAGCCCAACCCAGAGAGCAGGTGAATGTGGCGGCAAGCAGAGAGAGAGAGAGAGTGCTGTCTTGGGAGCTCCCCAATTTAGTTCAGCCCCAAATTCCACCGCCCAAATCGTATTGTGGAGACATCAAAAGTATCTATCGCAAAACAAACTGGTTATGTAAGGCAGGCACCTGTGTTTTTGGTCCTGGATTCGGCAGCCATATAGAGAAACACACTAAACCCAAACATTTCTGGAAACTAGACATTCGGGGGAGTCCACAGAGGTGTGACTTGTGTGGATTCCCCAAAGTTTTCTTACCCAGAATACCCTGCAAAGCTGAAATGCTGAAAAAAAACTCAATTTTTCTCGCATTTCCGTCACACAAACTACAGGAATATGCTGGAATCTACAACATTCCTACCACCCAGTGACTCCTCACCTGTCCTGATAAAAATACTACCCCACTTGAGTGCCTACACCTAGTGCCTGTGTCAGGAATGGATCACCCCAGGGTCAACAGCTGCCTCACGTAAGGACCAACATTGACCGTTGTGTGATCTATTCCTGTCGCGGGCACCAGGCCTAACCACACAAGTGAGGTATAATTTTTATCGGGAGACTTGGGGGAACGCTGGGTGGAAGGATATTTGTGGCTCCTCTCAGATTCCAGAACTTTCTGTCACCGAAATGTGAGGAAAATGTGTTATTTTAGCCACATTTTGAGGTTTGCAAAGGATTCTGGGTAACAGAACCTGGTCAGAGCCCCACAAGTCACCTCATCTTGGATTCCCCTGGGTTTCTAGTTTTCAAAAATATGCTGGTTTGCTAGGTTTCCCCAGGTGCCGGCTGAGCTACAGGCCAAAATCCACAGGTAGGCACTGTTTTCTATGAAAAAATGTGATGTGTCCACGTTGTGTTTTGGGGCATTTCCTGTCGCGGGCGCTAGGCTTACCCACACAAGTGAGGTATCATTTTTATCGGGAGACTTGGGGGAACGCTGGGTGGAAGGAAATTTGTGGCTCCTCTCTGATTCCAGAACTTTATGCCATAGAAATGGGAGGAACATGTGTTTTTTCAGCCAAATTTTGAGGTTTGCAAAGGATTCTGGGTAACAGAACCTGGTCAGAGCCCCACGAGTCACCCCATCTTGGATTCCCCTAGGTCTCTAGTTTTAAAAAATGTACAGGTTTGGTAGGTTTCCCTAGGTGCCGGCTGAGCTAGAGGCCAAAATCTACAGGTAGGCACTTTGCAAAAAACAGCTCTGTATTTTGTCAAAAAATGGGATGTGTCTACGTTGTGTTTTGGGGCATTTCCTGTTGCGGGCGCTAGGCCTACCCACACAAGTGAGGTATCATTTTTATCGGAAGACTTGGGGGAACGCTGGGTGGAAGGAAATTTGCGGCTCCTCTAAGATTCCAGAACTTTCTGTCAACGAAATGTGAGGAAAACTTGTTTTTTTAGCCACTTTTTGAGGTTTGCAAAGGATTCTGGGTAACAGAACCTGGTCAGAGCCCCACGAGTCACCCCATCTTGGATTCCCCTAGGTCTCTAGTTTTCAAAAATGCACAGGTTTGGTAGGTTTCCCTATGTGCCGGATGAGCTAGAGGCCAAAATCTACAGGTAGGCACTTTGCAAAAAACAGCTCTGTATTTTTTAAAAAAATGGGATGTGTCCACGTTGTGTTGTGGGGCATTTCCTGTCGCGGGCGCTAGGCTTACCCACACAAGTGAGGTATCATTTTTATAGGGAGACTTGGGGGAACGCTGGGTGGAAGGAAATTTGTGGCTCCTCTCAGATTCCAGAACTTTCTGTCACCGAAATGTGAGGAAAACTTGTTTTTTTAGCCACTTTTTGAGGTTTGCAAAGGATTCTGGGTAACAGAACCTGGTCAGAGCCCCACGAGTCACCCCATCTTGGATTCCCCTAGGTCTCTAGTTTTAAAAAATGCACAGGTTTGGTAGGTTTCCCTATGTGCCGGCTGAGCTAGAGGCCAAAATCTACAGGTAGGCACTTTGCAAAAAACAGCTCTGTATTTTGTCAAAAAATGGGATGTGTCCACGTTGTGTTTTGGGGCATTTCCTGTCGCGGGCGCTAGGCCTACCCACACAAGTGAGGTATCATTTTTATCGGGAGACTTGGGGGAATGCTGGGTGGAAGGACATTTGTGGCTCCTCTCAGATTCCAGAACTTTCTGTCACCGAAATGTGAGGAAAACTTGTTTTTGTAGCCACTTTTTGAGGTTTGCAAAGGATTCTGGGTAACAGAACCTGGTCAGAGCCCCACGAGTCACCCCATCCTGGATTCCCCTAGGTCTCTAGTTTTCAAGAATGCACAGGTTTGGTAGGTTTCCCTATGTGCCGGCTGAGCTAGAGGCCAAAATCTACAGGTAGGCACTTTGCAAAAAACAGCTCTGTATTTTGTCAAAAAATGGGATGTGTCCACGTTGTGTTTTGGGGCATTTCCTGTCGCGGGCGCTAGGCCTACCCACACAAGTGAGGTATCATTTTTATTGGGAGACTTGGGGGAACGCTGGGTGGAAGGAAATTTGTGGCTCCTCTCAGATTCCAGAACTTTCTGTCACCGAAATGTGAGGAAAACTTGTTTTTTTAGCCACTTTTTGAGGTTTGCAAAGGATTCTGGGTAACAGAACCTGGTCAGATCCCCACGAGTCACCCCATCTTGGATTCCCCTAGGTCTCTCGTTTTCAAAAATGCACAGGTTTGGTAGGTTTCCCTATGTGCCTGCTGAGCTAGAGGCCAAAATCTACAGGTAGGCACTTTGCAAAAAACAGCTCTGTATTTTGTCAAAAAATGGGATGTGTCCACGTTGTGTTGTGGGGCATTTCCTGTCGCGGGTGCTAGGCCTACCCACACAAGTGAGGTATCATTTCTATCGGGAGACTTGGGGGAACTCTGGGTGGAAGGAAATTTGTGGCTCCTCTCAGATTCCAGAACTTTCTGTCACCGAAATGTGAGGAAAACTTGTTTTTTTAGCCACTTTTTGAGGTTTGCAAAGGATTCTGGGTAACAGAACCTGGTCAGAGCCCCACGAGTCACCCCATCTTGGATTCCCCTAGGTCTCTAGTTTTCAAAAATGCACAGGTTTGGTAGGTTTCCCTAGGTGCCGGCTGAGCTAGAGGCCAAATTCTACAGGTAGGCACTTTGCAAAAAACAGCTCTGTATTTTGTCAAAAAATGGGATGTGTCTACGTTGTGTTTTGGGGCATTTCCTGTCGCGGGCGCGAGGCCTACCCACAGAAGTGAGGTATCATTTTTATCGGGAGACTTGGGGGAACGCTGGGTGGAAGGAAATTTGTGGCTCCTCTCAGATTCCAGAACTTTCTGTCACCGAAATGTGAGGAAAACTTGTTTTTTTAGCCACTTTTTGAGGTTTGCAAAGGATTCTGGGTAACAGAACCTGGTCAGAGCCCCACGAGTCACCCCATCTTGGATTTCCCTAGGTCTCTAGTTTTAAAAAATGCACAGGTTTGGTAGGTTTCCCTATGTGCCGGCTGAGCTAGAGGCCAAAATCTACAGGTAGGCACTTTGCAAAAAACAGCTCTGTATTTTGTCAAAAAATGGGATGTGTCCACGTTGTGTTGTGGGGCATTTCCTGTCGCGGGCGCTAGGCCTACCCACACAAGTGAGGTATCATTTTTATCGGGAGACTTGGGGGAACGCTGGGTGGAAGGAAATTTGTGGCACCTCTCAGATTCCAGAACTTCCTGTCACCGAAATGTGAGGAAAACTTGTTTTTTTAGCCACTTTTTGAGGTTTGCAAAGGATTCTGGGTAACAGAACCTGGTCAGAGCCCCACGAGTCACCCCATCTTGGATTCCCCTAGGTCTCTAGTTTTCAAAAATGCACAGGTTTGGTAGGTTTCCCTAGGTGCCGGCTGAGCTAGAGGCCAAATTCTACAGGTAGGCACTTTGCAAAAAACAGCTCTGTATTTTGTCAAAAAATGGGATGTGTCTACGTTGTGTTTTGGGGCATTTCCTGTCGCGGGCGCGAGGCCTACCCACAGAAGTGAGGTATCATTTTTATCGGGAGACTTGGGGGAACGCTGGGTGGAAGGAAATTTGTGGCTCCTCTCAGATTCCAGAACTTTCTGTCACCGAAATGTGAGGAAAACTTGTTTTTTTAGCCACTTTTTGAGGTTTGCAAAGGATTCTGGGTAACAGAACCTGGTCAGAGCCCCACGAGTCACCCCATCTTGGATTTCCCTAGGTCTCTAGTTTTAAAAAATGCACAGGTTTGGTAGGTTTCCCTATGTGCCGGCTGAGCTAGAGGCCAAAATCTACAGGTAGGCACTTTGCAAAAAACAGCTCTGTATTTTGTCAAAAAATGGGATGTGTCCACGTTGTGTTGTGGGGCATTTCCTGTCGCGGGCGCTAGGCCTACCCACACAAGTGAGGTATCATTTTTATCGGGAGACTTGGGGGAACGCTGGGTGGAAGGAAATTTGTGGCACCTCTCAGATTCCAGAACTTCCTGTCACCGAAATGTGAGGAAAACTTGTTTTCTTAGCCACTTTTTGAGGTTTGCAAAGGATTCTGGGTAACAGAACCTGGTCAGAGCCCCATGAGTCACTCCATCTTGGATTCCCCTAGGTCTCTAGTTTTCAAAAATGTACAGGTTTGGTAGGTTTCCCTATGTGCCGGATGAGCTAGAGGCCAAAATCTACAGGTAGGCACTTTGCAAAAAACAGCTCTGTATTTTTTAAAAAAATGGGATGTGTCCACGTTGTGTTGTGGGGCATTTCCTGTCGCGGGCGCTAGGCCTACCCACACAAGTGAGGTATCATTTTTATAGGGAGACTTGGGGGAACGCTGGGTGGAAGGAAATTTGTGGCTCCTCTCAGATTCCAGAACTTTCTGTCACCGAAATGTGAGGAAAACTTGTTTTTTTAGCCACTTTTTGAGGTTTGCAAAGGATTCTGGGTAACAGAACCTGGTCAGAGCCCCACGAGTCACCCCATCTTGGATTCCCCTAGGTCTCTAGTTTTAAAAAATGCACAGGTTTGGTAGGTTTCCCTATGTGCCGGCTGAGCTAGAGGCCAAAATCTACAGGTAGGCACTTTGCAAAAAACAGCTCTGTATTTTGTCAAAAAATGGGATGTGTCCACGTTGTGTTTTGGGGCATTTCCTGTCGCGGGCGCTAGGCCTACCCACACAAGTGAGGTATCATTTTTATCGGGAGACTTGGGGGAATGCTGGGTGGAAGGACATTTGTGGCTCCTCTCAGATTCCAGAACTTTCTGTCACCGAAATGTGAGGAAAACTTGTTTTTGTAGCCACTTTTTGAGGTTTGCAAAGGATTCTGGGTAACAGAACCTGGTCAGAGCCCCACGAGTCACCCCATCCTGGATTCCCCTAGGTCTCTAGTTTTCAAGAATGCACAGGTTTGGTAGGTTTCCCTATGTGCCGGCTGAGCTAGAGGCCAAAATCTACAGGTAGGCACTTTGCAAAAAACAGCTCTGTATTTTGTCAAAAAATGGGATGTGTCCACGTTGTGTTTTGGGGCATTTCCTGTCGCGGGCGCTAGGCCTACCCACACAAGTGAGGTATCATTTTTATTGGGAGACTTGGGGGAACGCTGGGTGGAAGGAAATTTGTGGCTCCTCTCAGATTCCAGAACTTTCTGTCACCGAAATGTGAGGAAAACTTGTTTTTTTAGCCACTTTTTGAGGTTTGCAAAGGATTCTGGGTAACAGAACCTGGTCAGATCCCCACGAGTCACCCCATCTTGGATTCCCCTAGGTCTCTCGTTTTCAAAAATGCACAGGTTTGGTAGGTTTCCCTATGTGCCTGCTGAGCTAGAGGCCAAAATCTACAGGTAGGCACTTTGCAAAAAACAGCTCTGTATTTTGTCAAAAAATGGGATGTGTCCACGTTGTGTTGTGGGGCATTTCCTGTCGCGGGTGCTAGGCCTACCCACACAAGTGAGGTATCATTTCTATCGGGAGACTTGGGGGAACTCTGGGTGGAAGGAAATTTGTGGCTCCTCTCAGATTCCAGAACTTTCTGTCACCGAAATGTGAGGAAAACTTGTTTTTTTAGCCACTTTTTGAGGTTTGCAAAGGATTCTGGGTAACAGAACCTGGTCAGAGCCCCACGAGTCACCCCATCTTGGATTCCCCTAGGTCTCTAGTTTTCAAAAATGCACAGGTTTGGTAGGTTTCCCTAGGTGCCGGCTGAGCTAGAGGCCAAATTCTACAGGTAGGCACTTTGCAAAAAACAGCTCTGTATTTTGTCAAAAAATGGGATGTGTCTACGTTGTGTTTTGGGGCATTTCCTGTCGCGGGCGCGAGGCCTACCCACAGAAGTGAGGTATCATTTTTATCGGGAGACTTGGGGGAACGCTGGGTGGAAGGAAATTTGTGGCTCCTCTCAGATTCCAGAACTTTCTGTCACCGAAATGTGAGGAAAACTTGTTTTTTTAGCCACTTTTTGAGGTTTGCAAAGGATTCTGGGTAACAGAACCTGGTCAGAGCCCCACGAGTCACCTCATCTTGGATTTCCCTAGGTCTCTAGTTTTAAAAAATGCACAGGTTTGGTAGGTTTCCCTATGTGCCGGCTGAGCTAGAGGCCAAAATCTACAGGTAGGCACTTTGCAAAAAACAGCTCTGTATTTTGTCAAAAAATGGGATGTGTCCACGTTGTGTTGTGGGGCATTTCCTGTCGCGGGCGCTAGGCCTACCCACACAAGTGAGGTATCATTTTTATCGGGAGACTTGGGGGAACGCTGGGTGGAAGGAAATTTGTGGCACCTCTCAGATTCCAGAACTTCCTGTCACCGAAATGTGAGGAAAACTTGTTTTCTTAGCCACTTTTTGAGGTTTGCAAAGGATTCTGGGTAACAGAACCTGGTCAGAGCCCCATGAGTCACTCCATCTTGGATTCCCCTAGGTCTCTAGTTTTCAAAAATGTACAGGTTTGGTAGGTTTCCCTATGTGCCGGCTGAGCTAGAGGCCAAAATCTACAGGTAGGCACTTTGGAAAAAACAGCTCTGTATTTTGTCAAAAAATGGGATGTGTCCATGTTGTGTTTTGGGGCATTTCCTGTCGCGGGCACTAGGCCTACCCACACAAATGAGGTATCATTTTTATCAGGAGACTTGGGGGAACATAGAATAGCAAAAGAAGTGTTATTGCCCCTTATCTTTCTCTACATTTTTTCCTTCCAAATATAAGAAAGTATGTAAACAAGACGTCTATTTGAGAAATGCCCTGCAATTCACATGCTAGTATGGGCACCTCGGAATTCAGAGATGTGCAAATAACCACTGCTTCTCAAAACCTTATCTTGATCCCATTTTGGAAATGCTAAGGTTTTCTTGATACCTCTTTTTCACTCTTCATATTTCAGCAAATGAATTGCTGTATACCCAGTATAGAATGAAAACCAACTGCAGGGTGCAGCTCATTTATTGGCTCTGGGTACCTACGGTTCTTGATGAACCTACAAGCCCTTTATATCCCCGCAACCAGAAGAGTCCAGCAGACAAAACGGTATATTGCTTTCAGAAATCTGACATCGCAGGAAAAAGTTACAGAGTAAACCATAAAGAAAAATGGCTGTTGTTTTCAGCTCAATTTCAATATTTATTTATTTCAGCTGTTATTTTCTGTAGGAAAACCTTGTAGGATCTACACAAATGACCCCTTGCTGAATTCAGAATTTTGTCTAGTTTTCACACCCATTCCTGTCACTAACTGGAAGGAGGTTGAAAGCACCAAAAATAGTAAAAATGGGGTATGTCCCAGTAAAATGCCAAATTTGTGTTGGAAAATGTGGTTTTCTGATTCAAGTCTGCCCGTTCCTGAAAGGTGGGAAGATAGTGATTTCAGCACCAGAAACCCTTTGTTGATGGCATTTTCAGGGAAAAAATCACAAGCCTTCTTCGGCAGCCCTTTTTTCCCATTTTTTTGGAAAAAACGAAATTTTCACTGTATTTTGGCCATTTTCTTGGTCTCCTCCAGGGGAAACCACAAACTCTGGGTACCATTAGAATCCCTAGGATGTTGGAAAAAAAAGGACGCAAATTTGGCGTGGATAGCTTATGTGGACAAAAAGTTATGAAGGCCTAAGCGCGAACTACCCCAAATAGCCAAAAAAGGGCTCAGCACTGGGGGGGAAACGGCCCAGCAGCTAAGGGGTTAAGCTTTAAATAGCCAGGTTTTCAATGCCTTCCTAAACAAGATCTCTTGGGGTATCGATCTAATACTGAAAGGAAGGCTATTCCAAAGAATGGCACCTTGATAGGCTAAGGATCTTCCTCCCCATTTACTTTCTGAATTGTGGGTACTGTGGCCAGCATAGCTGAAGAGGATCTCAGAAGTCTGGTCGGAGTATATACCGATGCCAGGGTTTTGAGCATTTCAGGACCATGATTAAATATGGATCTATGAAAATGGCATAACGTCTTAAACTGAATTCTTTTATCCACTGGAAGCCAGTGAAGGGATGCAATTGCAGCCCGTATGGAATGATGTTTAGGGGTATTTAAAAGTAGACGTGCGGCTGCATTTTGCACCCTCTGCAGCCTCCGGGTAACATATTTTGGTGCTCCTACAAACAGAGCATTGCCATAGTCGAGACAAGAGCCTATCAGTGCCTGAATAACCAGTCTCCTAGCAAGTGGTGAAAGTATTGTTATAACCTTCCTCAGGGTTCTAAGCAGAGCAAAGGAAGTTCCAGCTATTCTATTGACATGTTGTGACATAGAAAGTTGAGGATCTAATCATACTCCAAGACTCTTAATAGTATATTTAGGGGGGGGAAGAGTGAGATCTCCAATTAAAGATCTTAAATTGGTGGAGGAAGCTTTTTGTGGTCCAAAGAACATGACTTCTGTCTTATCATCATTAAGTTTTAATTTACTTCCTGACATCCAAGTCGCAATTGCTTTCAAACATGGACCCACTGCTGTATCCATGTCTGGATAGGAATTAGAAAAGGAGACAATTAGTTGCGTGTCATCTGCGTAAGACACCAACTTAAGTCCATATGATTCGATAATTTCTGCTAAAGGTTGCATGTAGACATTAAAAAGAAGTGGTCTAAGGGCAGAGCCCTGTGGAACTTCACAGTTACTGAGAGTGTGCCTGGAGGTACATGATCTGTCTAGGACCTGGAAGGATCTACCATGAAGAAACGAAAGAATCCACTCCAATGCTACTCCCAAAATGCCACATCGTTGTAATCTATCTTTGAGAATGTTCAAATCAACAGTATCAAACGCCGCACTTAAATCTAATAGGATAATGGCAGTTTCCATTCCTTTATCCATCCTCATTTTAGCTTCTTCTGTAATCACGACCAAGGCGGTTTCCGTCCCATGTAGTGGTCTAAAACCCATCTGAGTGGGATGCAGAAATTTTTTATCTTCCAGAAAAGTAGATAACTGAGTATGTATATACTTTTCTATTATTTTAGACATTATAGGTAGCAGAGCGATCGGTCTGTAACTGGACAGTATTTTTGGGTCCAGATTCGTTTTTTTCAAAAGAGGCTTAACAATAGCCCATTTCCAAGAATCGGGTACGATATCAGAGGCTAGCGAGGTATTAATAAGATTTGTAATTGCCAGACCTAACACTGGGGTTCCCAGACAAAGAATCTGAGGGGGGGCAGGATCGAGTGCGGAACCTGATTTAGTTCAACCCAGTAATCTAGTCACTATGTCCAAGCTAATAGGAGTAAAATTAGTTAAGACAACTTTGGCTTCCTTCCTGGCCTCCGGATTGACCACCACCTGATCACTAATCAGGGAGTCAGGAAAAGAAACATAAATGTCCTGAATTTTACTTAAAAAAGGTAAGGAGGTCTTTTGTCTGGCGCAGGTGGTTAGGAAGAGTGTTCCACGTTTTGGCGGCAAGGTGATAGAATGATCTACCGCCGGTAGGAACTTTAAGTTCCTTTTTCACCCACGTTTGGACGTTTGGCAAACTGATTGCTACCAAGAAAGTGCAACGTAGATAGGGCTTCCAGGCCTGCACTTCAAGTGACTCTCTGAGTCAGCTGGCTTTTGATTACTATATACAATCCCAGGAGTGCCAGAACCATGCCAGACTTTTAGGATTACCACTCATTGTTTAAACAAGTCCAATTTAGAGTCATTGCAATGAGGATTACTGCATGTGGATATTCTGAATATCTGGTATGGATCCATCCCTGCTGGACCTATGCTGGATACCTATGTGTTACAGATGAATTCCCCTTTTCGACAACGACTTAGAGCGAAAGTGCGATCATCCTTCAACGTAGATCTAAACAGATAACTTACCTCCTATAATTCAATGGATGATTGAGAAGATTAATGAGGGAGTCTAAATACTTACTTGGATGTTGGAAATTGGGTTACTGGTTGAGGAGCACAAAGCCCTACTCAAGCAACAACCACATTTCTTACGAGGTTGAAACACAAGCAAACCCCGAATTAAACTGTCCTCAACCCTATGGTAGCTTCACTCAAAGCAGTCAGGTTTGACTTAGAGGCAATGTGTAAAGTATTTATGCAGCACTTCAAACCGTAATATAGGGAAAATACAGCACAAGAAAAATCCCATGCCAATTTAGAAAAATATAGTAAAATGTAATATATAATTTGGGATCAAAACAACAAAAATGCAATCAGTAGAAACAGAGATATGCAATTTCAAAGGATTTAAGTTAAGTATAGCACCTAAAATCACTAAGCATCACTCATGGTTTACTAGTCATGTAAGACGGGGTGAAAGTTGCAAGTTCAAGTGACTGCAATAGTGCATGAGCTGGATACAGGGAGCAGGTTGAAAGACTTACCCTCTAAAGTCTGGTGCCAAAAATTCCCTTCGAAGTGGAGGGGGCTGCGAGGAGCTGGAAGAGTGTCATGGATGGTCGTCGCTGTAGCGTGAAGATCCTGTTGGACATTGCGGATGCTCAGTGCTTGAGATTTGTATTGGCAGTTACCACAGGCTATTGATGCTGTAGTGTGAAGTGCAGATTTTGGGTTGCCGGGCGTCGCTGTTTGGTGCGAAGAGTTGGGTATTCTAGAGCTCCTTGTTGGCGGGCGGTGCAGGCAGCAAGATCTTTGCACAAACAGGCCTGCTCGCAGTCACGAATAGCCCAAAACTTCAGGATTTCTCCTATCTTTGAAGAAGTGTTAAACTGATGCCACAGCAAGGGTCCAGGATCTGAGGGGCACATTTTGGGTATCAGGTACTCACTCCAGCAGAGTGCAGAGGCAGGCCAGTTGCAGGTCCAGGCAGTACGTCAGCTGGGCAGGTGCAGGGAGGCTTCTAGGTCTTATGTCCGTGTAGCTCAGAAAGAAGGCCAGTCATCTGACTACTGGAGTCACTTCAGCCTTGGATGAAGGGTGCAGGTCAAGACTTCCTTCTCAGCAGATAGACAGCAGGTCAGCAGAGTAGCAGGGCAGCAGAGTAGCATTCCTTATAGCAGCAGAGCATCAAGGTGGTCCTTCTTCTGTAATATCCACAGGTCCAAAGTTGTACTCAAGAATTGGGTCTGAGGGTTCAATATTTATACTTGGTGCCAGCTTTGAGATAGGAGAAGGTTCTGGAGTTTTCTACCCTGAAGGTGTTTGGAATTTCCTGCCTCCCTTCCCTGGCCCCAGCTTGTCTGGGCAACAAAGTGCACAGACAGAGGCTTTGTGATGTGCAAGTGTGGCAGGTGACAGCTCTGCCCCCTATCAAGTCAGAGATGGCCCATCCTACCAACATTTATTTCCCATATACCTCACTGTCTGGGGCAATACACAAAGACCGACTGACACTTATATCTTGTCATGTAACCCAGCATATCAGCTGCAGGCACCAAGTAGTTGGGACAGGAAAACACCAACTTTCTAAAGGTGGTATTATCATAATCATGACTGAAAATTAAATAGAGATTTAAATTACAATTATTTAGACACCAAACGTGAAATCTTCACCTACCCCCAATTAAAAGTTATCACTTATTAAATGTAATAAGGTAACCCAATGTTATCCCATGGGAGAGGTAGGCCTTGCAGAAGTGTAAAATTAATTTGAGATTTCACTACCAGGACATGTTAAACTTAAAAGTACATGTCACACTTTTTAAACACACTGCACCCTACCCTATGTGTATTAAAAATGAAGAAATGCCCTGGCATATGGTTTATTTTGAGAGTTTAAAACAGTTTTAAACTGCTCGCACAAGGCTGCAATGGCAGGCCTAAGACGTTTAACAAAGCTACTTAAGTGGGTGGCACAATCAGAGCAGCAGACCCACTTGTAGCATTTCAATTGCAGGCCCAGGATAAATGTAGTACCACTTTACTAGGGACTTGCAAGTAAATTAAATGTGTCAGTGGGATGTAAGCCAATTTTACCATGTTTTAGGGTGTAAGCATGCAGACTTTAGCGCTGGTTAGCGGTGGTAAAGTGCACTTTTTGGGGGAAGACCACCAGAAGGATGACTGGTCTAACAGTGGAGAACTTTGTAAAATGATACATTTAAATTGAGAGCCAAGTAAGTAGCCAGAGAAGCGATGGGTTAGAAGAACTATGAAGTGAGAGAAAGCTAAATCAAAAGTGAAATGTGATCTTGGTTTCTTCTTCTGGACATCAACACAAAACTGCCAGTGCCTCTAGGAGTGAGGCAGGTCATTTTAACTCAATGCTGAGTTTGGTCAGCTGGAGGGAATGATGAGTTGGACCTGCAACTGATTGTCAACATAAAAAGTTCCAGGCATTTGGAAGACTTAAGCAGTAGGTATTAGTCCTGAAGAAGTGTCGCCTGTGACATGATACCCTCGTCCGGTACATTACCTTAGCTTGTATCCTTGTATCCTTGCACAAATTGGTGCCTCAGTAGATTAAAGCATCCACTTGTGGAGTCAATTTTTGACCT
Organism: Pleurodeles waltl; assembly: GCF_031143425.1. Taxonomy (NCBI): domain Eukaryota; kingdom Metazoa; phylum Chordata; class Amphibia; order Caudata; family Salamandridae; genus Pleurodeles; species Pleurodeles waltl. The sequence continues at coordinate 907,717,579 of NC_090443.1, forward strand.
CATGGTCACAGGTTCAGATACTGGCAGGTCCATTCAGCCTTTTATCCTTCCAAGGTCGATGTTTACCATTGAGTTGGATAACAATAAACATCTGCTAATCAGCATTAAGATGTCCTTTGTAAAATAATGTGAAACAATGGATGGATTCATGATGCGACTTTGAATTAGCAAAGAGATCACTTTTTATGTCATCCAGTACAAAATGAACAAGATATTCAAATGTCCTTGCCAACTTGTATTTACTGGAAACGCCGAGTGTTAGATTTTTCATCCTTGGTGTGGACTCCCTTAACTTTTTGCCTCTATTCCCCAGGTTGTTGATGTGTGCTGGACTCTGATTTTGCTGTTTTTGTTACTTTGGGCACTTTACCACTGCTAACCAGTGCTAAAGTGCAAGTGCTCCTTTACAAAATGTGTATGTAATTGGCTTATCCAAGATTGGCATATTTGATTTACTAGTAAGTCCCTAGTAAAGTGCCCTGGAGGTGCCAGGGCATGGAAGTCAAATGCTACTAGTGGGCCTGCAGCACTGGTTGTGCCACCCACATGAGTAGCTCTGTAATCATGTCTCAGACTTGCCACTTCAGTGTCTGTGTGTGCAGTTTTAACTGTAAATTCGACTTGGCAAGTGTACCCACTTGCCAGGCCTAAACCTTCCCTTTTCTTACATGTAAGACACCCCTAAGGTAGGCCCTAGGTAGCCCCAAGGGCAGGGTGCAGTGTATGGTTAAGGTGGGACATATAGTAATGTGTTTTATATGTCCTGACAGTGAAATATTGCTAAATTCGTTTTTCACTGTTGCAAGGCCTGTCCCTCTCATAGGTTAACATGGGGGCTATCTTTAAATCTGATTAAAGTGTAGATTATCTTTGGGAGTGGATGGACATGTGGAGTTTGGGGGTCTCTGAGCTCACAATTTAAAAATAAATCTTTTAGTAAAGTTGATTTTAAGATTGTGTGTTTGACAATGCCACTTTTAGAAAGTGGGCATTTTCTTGCTTATACCATTTCTGTGACTCTGCCTGTTTGTGGATTCCCTGTCTGGGTCAGTTTGCCAGTTGGGCTGGTAGCACCTCACACTAGACAGTGACATAAAGGGAGCTGGGGTGTAGCCTGCATATCCTGATGAGCCATCTGTGCTAGGAGGGAGGGGAGGAGTGGTCACTTACACCTGAAAGGGCTGTGCCTGTCCTCACACAATGCAGTCTCCAACCCCCTGGTGAGTGTCTGGGGCCTGGCCTGGGCAAGGCAGGATTTCACATTCAAAAGAGACTTTCCTTTGAAGTAGGCCTACTTCAAAGGAGAAATTGGGTGTAAGAAGGTCTCCCAAAACCACAGGCGTTAGAAACACTTCTGGAAACAAGAGGCACCCCTGCCTGGAGAAGAGCTGAATAGCTGAGGAAGAAGTGCTGCCCTGCCTGTGACTGTGCTTTGTGGAGCTATCCTGCAGTTGCTGCTTCTGCCAGAGTAAGAGGGCAAAGACTGGACTTTGTGTGCCTTCCATCTTGAGAAGAAATCTCCAAAGGCTTGATCTAGAGCTTGCCTCCTGTTGTTTGAAGTCTCAGGGACAGCAAAGACTTCTCTCTGCCAGTACCTGGAGTCTCTGGAGAGACTCCTACTCTGCCCTGTGGTGCCCATCCAGTTCCTGGGACCCTGAAAGGAGATGCTGGCAGCTTAAAGACAAGGAAATCCATGCACAGAGCGCTGTGCGGGGAAAAGATCGACATGACTCTGATCTGTGGCTGAAGAGGCTCCGCAGCTGAGAATCGACGCTCGCAGGAAACACGACCGAAGAATCGATGCACGGAGCAGGAGAAACTACGTACAGCATCGCTGATGGAGGCTGGGGGATCAGAACCCGCGCTGTGGAGTTTTCAGATCATCGTGCGGCTGGATTTCCGACTCAAGTACTGCTGGGCGTGGAAAAACAATGTAAGGCCTTCCCGGACCTGAGAGTGCTGACCGGATCGACGCACTGCTCTCCTGCGGAGAGAAGAAACGATGCGCCCGACCCAGCGAAAGGAGAAACTATGCAAGGTCCCGCTCGTGAGTGGAATCAACGCATCACAAGCCCTTTTTGACGTGCACTCGCCGGTGCGGGGTTATTTTTGACACACTCAAAGTACTTTTTTTCACGCTGACAGCGTTGGTGTGTGTTTGAAACTACTTAAAGACTCTTTTTGATTTTTAATTTATAACTTGACTTGTGTATTGTGGATTTTTGTTGTTGTGGTCTTGTTTTGTTTAGATAAATACTTCCTATTTTTCTAAACCTGTGTTGTGTCATTTTGTAGTGTTTTCATTGAAGTTACTGTGTGTGTTGGTAAAAATACTTTACACCTAGCACTCTGAAGTTAAGCCTACTGCTCTGCCAAGCTACCAAGGGGGTAAGCAGGGGTTAGCTGAGGGTGATTCTCTTTTACCCTGACTAGAGGGAGGGTCCTTGCTTGAACAGGGGTTATCAACCAAAGACCCCATTTCTAACACCGAGTAAATTACAAATGAGCTTTACAAGCAGGAATGATTGTTTGATAAATTGCACGCACTTGCCATGTTTTCATTTTCGAGATAACTTAATGAATATAACATTATCATAAAATATAATAGACAACTAATTTGGTGCTACTCTAGCTATATACAAATGCGTTTACATTTTATAATTTTGTGTGCAAGTTTTTAATCATGGCTTTGTGACCCGAGGTCCAACATCAGCGTGATTTTTATGGACCTCTGTGAAAATGTACGAGGTTGTTGTTGGCTTTGTCAGTTTTGAGGTGAATCTCTCAACTATTGCAAAATATTATGTGTTTTTCGTGTACAGAGAAATAATTGTTTGTCAGTGTACAAGTCTGCAAGAAGACCCTTTGGGCTTCACCTTTAATCTAGAACAGTGACATGCAAACGGGAAGTGTGTGCCTAAAGTGAACCTTGACGTTTTGATTGTTTTGCTCATAATTGCATATTGTGCCCAAACAAAAATAGAAAAGGTGTAGCAAAGATACACAATTGGACAATACCTTGGATTCAACTCTAAAAAACACATTTACATACATGAGCAATGTGAAGATAGTCGTCAAAATATTATTTTGGTGCTGAAGTGCTCCCCTTCCATTGGATAAAAACCCTGTTTTCTTTATAGCTTGGCACCACCTACTGGTTGTGAATTAAGGATCCTGCCTTACCACTCCTTACAGAGGCACCAGCTCTTTCTAACACATTCACTTTCCAATCTTAGTAGAGCCTAGTAAGGGATTTAGCCAAAACGCAGGGAAACCTATAATGACGACCAAGTGCCTTCAAATGTTACCCTTATCCCGGGTATTGGTGATCTTTCCATGCCAGGGTGCCTGTGGATTGAAGGAAAACCTTCCTTCACAAAACAATCCTTTAAGGCATTTTCCTCTTTCTACTTGTTCTGCAAAGTGCAGCACACGTAGAAAGAGGAAATAAGGACACATAAATAAAAAAGTTCCTCATTACGCCTGTGGTGGGAAGGTGTACCATTTTGACGCAATCTGGGGTTTGTAGATCTTAGTAAATCTGGGATGGTGTAAGAGTCCATGGGTGCATGCATGGGGGAATGCCTTCCCAGTGCAGTGCCATGCAAGGTGGCTTTGCATGGCTTAGTAAATTCCACTAAAGGGCTTGAGTTGTCCTTGTGTGATGCAGGGGAAACGCAAGCCTATTATTCATGTAATTCTGGGCGCACAGCTGTATCCCCACTGCAGAGAGTGGCGAGCAACAATTCACACATCTATGCTAACTTGTCATGGAGGAAGGCTGATCAGCACTAGACTTGTGCAAATTTCGTGCAATTCCCCGTCTCCAAATTTCACAAAAATCTAGGAAATTTACCTGAAATTATGCAGATGTGGTTTTAAAGACTTGGCTCCAGCAAGACAATATCTGCTCAGACTGGTCTCTCGCGGGCGTAAATCACTTGAAATGCTAAGTTACTGTGGGGAAGAACAGGAATGCCGCTTTTTAATTTGCAAATTGTACTTTGGAGACACCTAACACAGGGAAAAATACCCTCATTCATATGCGTTTATTCTAAGTTTCCTCAACATTTCACCTCCTATTAGCATGAGCTGCTGCTCGGAATTTTAATTGAAGCTTGGTGTGTCTGCCGCGTGCGTTTCTTTCAGATCCGAAAATGGGGGAATCAAAACACGCTCTGTATGTCTTTGCAAAAATGATATGTGGAAAAAAGCAGCGTGCCACTGGGTATCGGGCTGCTTGAAAGAACCGCCTCGCGAACAATTATTTTCGAAATGACACTACAGTGCGCGGGGAGCGCTCTTTCATTTGTTATGCTGTCACCAGACCTGACACTCGAGCTGGTGAATTGCATGTGCTTGAGGAAATGGCTTCTATTATCCCACGCCGGCTCCCCAGCTCATCCCAGGACCAAAATAGACATGCTCTCGGTTTAACTATCGGGTTAGTCTTTTGAATGTAGTCATGTCACAGCTCTTCATCTCTGGCGTTTGCAGTGTGTGTTTTATCTTCCATTTGAAATCATGGTGGGTTTTCCTTCAAAGTGTGCTCAGCCCTTACCTGGCAGATTGCTTGAAAGCAGCTTGCCTTGATCATTTTTCCCGAGTGTTCCTGCAGTCATATGACAGGGAAGTCAAAAGGTATCTGAACGGGTTTTCTTACCCTGTTGGCCGGGCTTCAGAGCTAAACTGAGAAAAAAAAGTAAGTTTTTAGGATCACTGTAGAGCAGATGGGATCTACACCCAAATCTGTCAGCAGTGGAACCTCCGCCTGGTGGTACCTAATTTACCAAACTCTTCCATCCTCTTCAAGTCTTGGTCTGGTGGTTCAGCGGTCTAAAGCATCCACTCCAAGAATTTGTGGGTGCTCTCGAGGTCACTGGTTCAAATCACCACAAGCCTACTCAGCCTTTCATCTTTCAGTGGGTGATAAAATGAAAACCGTTGAGTTGGGAACAATAAAAATAGTTATGCAGGAGATGCTCCAAGGGGTGAACGTCTTAAAAAAATATGTTATATAGCTTTTTCTTACGTTGGCTGCATGGTATTGAAACCTATTTGAAGGCTAACTACTGTTATTTAGCTCTATGTAAATACAGGGGAATGATCAGTCCGTATATACATACTTAGGCTGTTCATGGTCTACTTAATACCCCACCCCTTTGAACTGACTCCATGGATTGGCTGTGTGTGGGAGCAGGGGAGTCATGGGGTATATCCATAAGGCGGTCTTTCTTATCCTTCTCCTCTTCCCCCTCTCTCTCCACCATACTTTAAAAAATCTGGAGTTTTGCCACCAAGCCCAACATCCGAAGTAGCCCATCCAAAATGAAAGATGGCTGGCATTCTGCTACCCTCTTGAACATCCAATGAACCTGCTTACATTTCCTCAAGCACCTTCACCTTATATGTATAATATATACGTAATACCCTACCTGCTGCGGATCTGGTCAGACCGCAGCATCCTGGGAATGTGGTGACTGGTGATGCCAAAGCATCACCTGAATTGACCTATCTCCATTGGATCCTGTGAGACATGAGGAAGGTCGGAGGGATGGTGGACCGTAATCTGCCATTCCACTACCATCTTCATTTCACTGAAACCCTGAGGGAGGCGACAAAACGGCGTCTCCTTAAGCCCATGCTTCCTAACTCATTTTTGTTCACTGTTCTGATGGAAGGGCAATGAAAATCAAATCTTATTGTGTCACCACTCCTACGTCAGAGAACAATAAAAAATGTGGGTTCTGTATGGAGTACAGCTAGAAATAGGTTCCAGAGGAAGGCATTCACAATTGAGCCGACTACAAACAATATTTTCCAAAAATGCCAAAGGCAATACAAGTGAACTAAAAGGCAGGTGATGAGAATGACATTTGCTTGCCCGATGAATAAATGGATAAGACAGAAAGTTACCAGCAGTAAAACTTTGTATGTCTGGCTTCCATAGTAAGCCATTACTATACTAAATTATCAAAAAGGATCAGGTTTCAAATCTCGGTTATTCACTATTCCAGTGTCAGAGCACTGAAAAAACAAGTTTTTTCCCATTGCTTTGATCTTAGGGCAGTAAAGTGTTGTGTCCCAAAGCAAGTGCTCATTTTAATAGAGGTTTGCCACTTGATTTGGTTCTCTGGAGATTGAGGGTGGTGATCCTGTGCGACCAATCACCATCTCTTCTATCAGCCATGGTTCTCTGCAGACCTGCACTGACTGCATATCACACTGATGAGCGTCTTACAGAATGCTACATTGAGTGTGGTGTCCGCTATTTGCTCTTAATGTGAGGGCAGACATTCAGGCTTTGGACAGGAAGGAGGAGGAAATGCTCAGAGGGTGGTGTGGGATGGAGGCAAAATTCCAGGGACTTGTCTTGTAAAAGGGAAAGTAAGACAAAATACATTTCCTAGGATAATGATAAGTGGATGTCAGGTATTTCTTTTTGGGCTGGGGGCTAGTGAGCTGAGGGTGGATATGAAGGGCCGAAGGGCACCTGGCACTTTTTTGGGATTGGTGGACGATTGTGTGGAAGATATTGTCAAGGGTAAATGGCGAAGCTGATGGGCGCTAGTTATTTTTCTGACTGGCTTGTAAAGGGGAGGGCTTTGTTGATAGAAGGCTTGTTTGACATAGGTTAGGTCTTGTTGTCCATGTTTTCATCATTGCTCCTCTACCCGAGCACTGTCGATCTGAGCAGGGATAGAGGATTTGGAGGACTCTGCAAAACATAAAAATATGGATGAGTAGTTGTTAGTAATGCAGATTCTTCAACCCAGTTACACCTGTCTATAATTCACTATTTTCTGATCTTAATACACTCCTTCATTGTCCACCGTAATCAGGATGCCAAAACATACCTAGCTTATTTTACACAATGGTTTAAATGTGAACTTTATTGAAAGCAGCCTGTAATCATCTTTAATGAGCATGCTAAAAATAAACTTGACTGGCAGAGCGTCTGCCAGCTAATCAAGTGTGTTGTGGCAGGTGATTACACTTCAGAGAGAGGAAGGGCTGGAATGCTTGGGGTTGGGGTTTTGCTTGACTACCTTATTGCACAGTGTAGTTAATACCCTTGAAAACACATATTGTTAGAGGGACAGTACACAGCATTTGAACACTACACTATCAGTTTCTATCTAAATAATTAGTAGCAATAACTTGCCTGCTTTAGATTTAATCATGGGTAGTAACTGTGGAGTGATGATGTGTCGGTAAGACCAATCATGATCCATAATACATTTCTGGGCCATATATATTAATTTGGTAATTTTGCTACTCATATATTATTTTTAATAAAGGATAGAGAACTATAGCTAAAACAAAAAAATAACTTCAGGTTGTGATATTTTTCAACTTTTTATGCACTTTCGTAATTCCCTTTCTATTATATGAGAAACCTTGGTCTCTAGCAGGTCTGGGCTGGTGGCTCGCCGTCCTGTCAGGGTGCTGAGGTCAGGACATGGGAGTCCCGGTGGAAAGCCATCGCCGTATTTAGAGATATCGCCTGTCTGGCAGGGATGTCTGTGCTGTGAAGGGTGGCAATACAACAATGATGGTTCCCTTAACAGCAGTGAAGTTTGCCAGGCAGGTGCCATATTTAGAGCATGGTGTTCTCTGGAACGGAACATGAATGATGGTCATTGTGATGATGAATTCACCAGCAATAGGGGTGGAAGACAATGACTGTGACCCAGTGGTCCTGTGGTAGATGGGCCACTAAATCAAATGCTACAGGCGACAGTGCCAGTGAAGGCTCTGCCCACGATAACTCAAGGGTTTCCCTGACTCGAAGCACAGTGACAAAACTGCAGGTTTGGCGGGGTGGGAAGATTGTGGGAAGATTGACCGATTACGGTGTTCCTCCCTCCACTACACCTTAATTGAGGCCCATTTTCCTTCTTTGAAGGATACATTACTTTTAATCAGGTGTATGTTGGCTTATTGGTTAGAATGGAAGGAAATAAGCCACCGTACATACTACAGGCTCAATTCACAAAGGTATTTGAGTACTTAATTGCACAAATAGCAGCAATTTTGAGTGCAAATTGAATGTTGTTCACATAAAGTGGACCTGCATTCTTAAATAGATTCACTGAAACAAACAAGTAAACCAGTCTGGTGAACATTTATGCCTGAGTAAATCTGGAAGGATTAGGTTACAAGCATTCCAGGGTGGCAGCTCTTTAAAATGTTGGTGAAAAGCCACATGCAGGTCTAAAGAAAGCTCTTGCAGCTGGTTTCCTCACCCTGAAAATGTTAAACGATTAATTCCTTTTAAGGGCCAGAGCAAAGTCAGTTTTCAGGATCGAAAAGGGGATGGGCACGGATGTATGATGGAACCACGCATGCGCCAACCACGCATGCCTGAACAACGCAGTCAGAACAACGACTGTGTTGTTTCCATGAATGCCTCTACAACGATTTTTCATTGTAAAAGCATGCCTAGTAAAAGCATGTGTGGAAAAGGCATACGTTGTTCTAGCATGCCACCCCCACACCCGCCCTAAAAACACAACTACCCCGACCCCCAACCCGCTCTAAACATAAAATTACTGACCCCCTCCACGCACCCCCTAAAAACTACATACCTCTCCACGCAACCTGAGCCGAAAAACCTACCCGACCCCCCACCGTCCCTAAAAACAACTGACCCCACCCCAAAAATAAAACTACTCCGCCCCTAAAAACAAAATTACCCCAACCCCAGCCTCCACCCTAAAAATAAAACTACCCCGACCCCCCACCCGCCCTAAAAATAAAACTATCCAACCCACCACCCGCACGAAAAATAAAACTGCCTCGATCCCCCACCCGCCTCTAAAAACGACCCCTATACCTCCTACCCACCCTGAGCCCTAAAACCTACCTCAAAACCCCACCCATCCTAAAAACAACCGACACCCACCCCAAAAATAAAACTACCCAACCCCTAAAAACAAAATTACCCCGCCCCTAAATACCCACCCTAGATACAAAATTACCTTGAACCCCCACCCCTAAAAACAAAATTACCCCGATCCCCCACCCGCCCCAAATACCATAGTACCCCGACCCCCCCACCCCTGCCCCTTAAAGAAAAAAAAAAAAGAACTCAACCACTGCCCACCCCTAAAAACTACCCCAACCCCCTCCCAGCCCCACTTACCTGACAGCGTCCTACACCGCCCCCCACCGTAAATACAAAATTAGCCTGACCCCCATCCCGCCCCTTAAAACCCGACCCTCCCCTAAATACAAAATTAGCTCGACCTCTGGCCCTAAAACCCACCCCCCATCAGCCATAAATACAAAATTACCACAACCCCTGCGACAAAAAACCCACCCCACCGCACTCCTAAATACAAAATTACCCCAACCCTCCACCCCCACCCCTAAAAACCCACCCCACCACCCACCCTAAATATAAAATTACCCCAACCCCCACCCGCCCCAAAAACAAAACTACCCCCGGCCCCACTTACCTGACCGCGTCCTCTCACGATGCTGACTCCCTTTTTCTCTGCCTTAACCACGGATGTGCGTTTTTCAGACACATGGGTGGTTAAGGCAAAGAAAAAGGGAGTCGTTGTTAACGCAAGTGTGTTTCCGCTTGTGTTAAAAATGATTTTGTGGTTCCGGAGTCGTTGGTCAGGATGTTTACTGATGGGCGCTACCAAAATGCTGGGGTGGAAGAGAAGGAAACGTATTTTCCTATTCATAAATGTACACTTGCTCCATAAAGGATTCTGCATGTGCATAATTTTGGTAAGATACAACAGTCACAGCTTCACAAAAGTAGTCTGGAACTCTTTGTAAATTTCAAGAAACAGAGAAATTTTCTATAAACATTTGGAACATTATATGTGAATCAACTAAAAATCTTTCACGGGCACCAACTGAAAGTTTAGAGAAGGGGATATAAAACTGAGCAGGCTCTAAATTCACTCTTTTTATTTGTAAGCGTTTTTTTCAAAACCTTGTGAGGTATGCCTGCAGATATTAACAACAATTTTGTAAAACTATTAGGAATTGTAACCATTATATGGTGGTGCTTTTGGTATTTTAAAAGCAAAGCTCCTGAGGTGTCCTATTGGGTCTGATTTCCTCGGCTTTTGTTAAATTGTGCTAGTTCTGTCTGTGAGAGGGACATTGTGTTGGTGAATGGTTTTATGTTAACAGTCACATTCTTTGCATTTTTTACCTATTGTCCATTTCTGTTGAATTTGAATAAAAGTGATTGAGCAGCTGTGGAGCTTTGTAGGACGGGTTCATCGTGCCAGCAGGGCCCCTCGCATATTACCGCAACACTTTTGAAACACTTCACGTGATTGGCTCAAACTAGGGCATTTAATACTCATACTCAAAGATTTTGATTTACAAAAAGATCCCTAAAACGTTTCCACATAATATTTGGGCGGTAACGACAAATTGAACTTTGGTGTGGTTGCTTTGAAAATCCTTTCTTTTTCTCGTAGAGAGAGCTGACCTTCTAAAATATAAATTTTTATATGCGCATATTGATTTTCATAACGCTGCCTCGTGGATTATCTATAGGTGGATATTGTAAATTTAAGCCGTATACGAAGAAGACACATAAATGGAAATTTAGGCCATAGCCTCCCATGTTATAATTTCGAAGATATTCTGTCAACATTTGTCAAAGCAGAACAGGAAGCGTATGTAAACTCGATTAAACAAAAGTTACCGAAAATAGCTGGCGATTTATGGAAAATATTGTTACCGAGCCCAGGTATGCGCAGGGGTGTAGATCGGTCAGTAAGACAGAGATGTGAGACCTTCAGACTTCCCAACAATTTGTTATTGATAGTTTAATTAAAATGTCTCGTAAAATAACCAACATTTTTTAAGAACGTCAAAAAAGAGAGGAGAGTGTGTGTGGATGGGTAGGTGTGTGTGTATGTAAGCAAAACCCATAGGTAAAATCAGACAGACTCCTCAGCATACCAGACTGAAAGCACCTGTTCCCAACTATTTACCACATAACACTTTTATTAGTGGCCCAAACACCCCCTGTAGCTACGTCCAGTGCCTACTTTGTAAATACAAACTTGCTGGTGCCCAAAGCCCTCCTTTTAAACACGCGGCTGCTGCAATTAAATGTGTGAACACGGAATACTGAGGCGGGGGGATCCTGAAGCCATCTCGGGCCTCTTCAATCCATCTACAGCCACCCTTGCCCCTTCAGCTCACTCTTGCAGCTTTCTGCTTTCTCCCTTTGTGACGCTTTTTCGTTTTTCCCTTCCTCCGTCTTTCCCACATCTGTCTTTTGCTCGCAACAAATGCTTGAGGCAGAAGAATAAGCCCTGGCCCTAAAAAATAAGTGCCGGTGCTCAGCACCCGAAACAGCAAGCACAAATTAAACACTGGCCATGTCCCTGGGTATTAAAAAGAAAGAAGTTTAAAACAAGAAGTACAACCGAGTTGCTATGCCTAAGGAGCCTCAAATAGAAAATATTTTTAGTGTTTTTTTTTTAAACCAATGGAAAATTGTGAACTTCAAATAGAAAAAAATAGTCGCATTGGAGTTTTTTTGATTTCAGCCTCAACTTGAGCTGCATAGTAAAGCAGGTGAGTACTGACCGAATGACTGACGCGCTTCTACACGTTTGTGCCCATCTGTTGTATGTTGTCATATCATGCAGATTGGGTTAAAATAAGCCTTACTGCGTGCATGGGCCAGTTTCATAAAGCTGGTGGCACACACTAGTCACAAATATCTGCGTTTATGATTGGATATTAAACGTTGTTGTTTGCAAAACACGGACTGCCATTCGTAAACGTAATTACCCATACGTAGAATTAGAGCAGTATGGTGATAGCTGGTGATAGTCAACAACCTTGAAGGCTTGAGGGTAGGCACAAGACCTTTTTTAGGAAGATTTTCACAGTTAAAAAATAGTGAGAGGTTTGATTGTATAGCTACGGAAAGGTGTAAATTAATTTTCATGGATGGAACAGGAGTAGAGTAGATGGGACAGAAGAGCTCCGGGGGAGCAGATGGCAGGAAAGAAAAGGTGAAGGCAGGTGGTGATATTAAGAAGTGTGAAATAGCTCCAATTAAATAAATCTGAAACAAGAAGCCTGTTACTGAAATTAATGAAGTTAGTGGAGGAACTGGAGAGGTAGGTGTAGTTGCCAGAGTTGAGAAACTACAGTGTGGGGCCCAGAGGAGATCATGTATCGGGCATCCAACGTCCAATAGGAACATGTGTCTACTGTCAGATAAGTCAGCAGGTAGGAATCAATGGCTGACATCTGTGCGGGATCTGTAGGAAACTGGAAGGAGTGTTGATAGGCCTGACTCTTGCTTTTGTTCTTCTGTAGCGGATTGTATAAGTAAGAAATCACAGGGTTATTCAAAATGTGTTTAAAACCTAGTCATTAGCCATGCATACTTGACTAGGACCAGCATACTTCACCGACCCTAGACACCTACGCTCAGCCTCACTCGCACCCCCTGTAAGCGCAAAAATAGAAGAGGTGGCTTACCACTCTCCTACATCACACCTAAAACATGGAACAACCTTCCTCTTAACATCAGGGCCTTCTCTTTGCTTCTTGAAGACCGCAAGAGGCTGAAGACCTGGCTCCTCAGCTAAACCCCAGCAGATGACCTACACACCTCCCCCAGTGCCTGGATGCCCTTCGGGTCATAGGTTGCGCAGTACGATCCAAATAACATAACATAGTATAAAATTGAACATAACACAGCTTAACATAACAGATGGATGCAAAGGCTATTCTGTATTATCAATATTATAATTGTTATTATTGATGTTATTATTATTGCTATTAATATTATTTGATTTTAACACAAAATAATAATTAAAATAATAATGCTAGTATCACTCCTACTTCTACTGCCAGTACTGCTACTACTAATAATAATAGCATCAACAGCCACAGTGTGAACACTATAATCTAGATGTTATGTTAGCTTTTGCCTTTGCTTTCATACTTTCCATGATTTATGTTGCTCTATATAGCTTTCACTCTCCTAAAATATAGTGTGGACAACAATCAATCCTGACTGACGTGAGAGTTGAAATGTGTTTTGGCAGCCCACTTTCCTTCTACCTTATTTACTGCCGGCCATTGCCTAGTAGATCCAATTTTTACAACTGTGGTAGATGACCTCTTGTGTCTGTGTTTTCCTGCAAACCATGAATTTCATCTCTGGTTCAAGCAAAGTCATTATTTGTAGAAGTAATTCCCCTCACCCCATGACCTATGTAAAGATGGCGTTTGATACCATTGGCAATTGGCTGACCATTACCAGCTGCTGCTTGCCTTGTCTGCTGCTTCTTCACCTGGCTTGAGGTTGTTCATGCCTCGTGTTGTAAAGATATAATAAATATACAGTGCATTGCGTCTTTTGCGCCTCTGTGGCTTCCTTTAATTTCTTTCCCCAACCAGTTTTATACAGGAATCACTCTGTAAGTCAACATTAAATACTGAGTAAAGTACTCTCTGGGATATAAGTATACTGCAAGCCACCAAAGAGTTCCATGGCCATATAAAGGAAAAGCCGATATTTGGTCATGGAGTTCCGAGGTGACCTGCATTATAGTTTGTGTGTACGTCAGAGGGTGCTTTAATCCTTGTAATACATAGTCTTAGCTTTACACTTCCCCAAAACTGCTTACATCCTTGTTGTTTTGATTTTTCAAATTGGTATGGTTGCAGAGTTAAAGAATAGTACAGGGATCAGTAGTGCGAAAATAAACTCCAAAAAGCAGCTCATGATTTGTTGCAAAACGATGTTAGAATCAGTTTAATGGAAGTCAGATTTAAAAAATGATGTAGGTCAGAATGTGTTGAAATATGTAAAGATAATGGCCCTCATGTTAACCTCGGCGGTCTTTCTTAAAGACCGCCGAGGTTACTCCGGCCCGAAGACCGCCAGTGGTGGCAGTCTTCCGCCAACCGTATCATGACTGCTGGCAGCCCTCCGCCCTTTTTTTGGACGGAGAGTCGCCAGCAGCCATACTGCTCTAAACAGTTACTGCCACATTGTGCGTCTGGCAAACCTACTCAGATGGCCATGACTTTGTCTTTCAGATAACCTCTAGCCTTTTGCCTACATTTGGGCATAGCACTAAACTCTTTCTTACCCTGTCTGATGCTCCATGCCCAATGAGTAAAGCTGTTAGTCTTCCTCTTCAAAGACACCAGCATCACACATGGAATGCAGCAAGATGTGACCTTTTTGCTGATCCTGAACATCAATTACATGTGCCACCTGGCTAATTTAATTAACAAATATGGGCTGCACATGAACGATGATGGCAACAAGATTCACTCTGTAATGCAGACATGTGCATATGGTAATCAGGAGATCACAAATTACCTAAAGCATATCCATATTCGGATTAAGCAATGCTGTTACCTACATTTTATCATGTTTGAATTTCATAATTTATATTCTGCATCCTGATACCCCATGAACAAATGACAGATGTGTCATCAAACATATGTGCATAATGACCTTAACAGCTTGGACTTTCACCATTTTGTGGCTCACCCAACCAGCAGAGTAAGTCATATATTGAATATCTGATCCAATATGGAAATTGAAAATTGCCTAATGCTGCCCTGATTTGACAATGTCCTCATACATTTATTCATTGAAGAAGGCTTCTGAAACCACTCATATCCCAATGAAAATGGCCTAGACCTCCTCCAAGTAGGACCCTACAGAACATCTACCCAAGTAAGAGTGTGCATGCACCACTAGCCACAAGGACAACCCGAGCACTTCCTGTTCTTGATGGTCTTGTAGAACTCTTTGGTTTCCATTGAGTAAATGGCTACACGTGATCTAGATGTGGTGGCACTACTGAAAACCCTGATGACAAAGTCCTTGAGAATCACAAATAGCTGTGTCATAAAATAAAACTCAAGTGTAACACACTTAAAAGCAAATGGAAGAAGTCCCAACATTCAGTAGGCAAGGCTGATTTCTGACCCATATACATATATCATGGCCCGCATAAGTGTAAAAAAGCCTATTTCAGGCTCAAATTCTAAAATCTGGTAACTCCATCAGGGAATTGTTCGGAATCTGCAAAGACTTTATGGTGCCACAGACAGCACAATATTCCATGGTTACCAGAAGATAGTATTTTCAAGGACTCGTTGTTCTCTCACAGTAAAATTCACATAGTGGTGCTATCAACTAGAAGAAAGCTTACTGGATTGGATTCCCTTCTTCTGCAATATATTTGATTTCTCCATGTAGCAATATTCTGTGGCACCAACTTGACAGCCTGTTACAATTAGTCATCCTAACCAACCAAGCAATCAAATGCTTAAGACTGACTGATGCAACTTTTACACAAATCAAATGTGCATTTCGAGAATGGTTTCTTTGTCCAATGAGTAAACCTTTACCAAATTCATCAAAAACGTCACATCAAGGCTAGCAGTCCCATTGACCATTGTGGGAGATTACAAACAGCCCCATCTCCCTTCAAGGATTTATTTTCCTTGGTGAAACAAGCCTATTAAAACCAATCCATTTTGTAAATGGGATACAGGTGTTGTGCTAACATGAATAAGGAGACCACAGATGGTGGTAGATTGTACATTTCCTTTTATTAACTTCAAAGATCAAGAATAGAAGTAACATACACTATGAACTGCCAAAGCCACCTCTATCCACCAGCTGCTATGCCTTCCACTTCCACACAAACACCATTCCAAACACTCCACAACATTCTATATTCCATCCAGACACGTAGACATCATGCACAAAACAAGCAATTACCATCCAATCAACTTGCCCACCACACTTATCCCTTTTCTAAAAAACAAGACACACCACATTTCCTCAGACAGCATCATACAAAATTAGCAATATCAATCCACAAGAAGATCTGCAAGTGATAGCACTAATTTTACTTAGACGTGAAGCACTGAATTTAAGATACAGAAGAAACTGCTGGTTATACTTCACATTACATTCCAAAATTCCTCAAACTGTATTAAAATGTATTAAAAACAGTAGAAAACGGAATTTTGCAAATACAGGGTACCGCAATCGGTGCTTTTTTCACTCCAAATTTTGCAAATGTATGTTGAGACTTTTGAACAACGAACATATGAAATGAACATGGCCTAAAGGAACACTGTATAAGTGAACTGTTACTCCCAAAAGAGTACAGTGAAAACATAAACTGACACTGCCATGAGCAATGCCAGATAGGTAAAGTGCAACAAACTCTGTCTTAAGGACATATACAAGTGGACACTGAAAAAATGATTGAGCATTCCCTCACTGGTCAGTGACTTAGGGAATGGTACACCCCTCTGGAGATCAATGAGTTAGTGTAGAGGCAAATGTGCAGATTCTTTAGTGATCACACATCACCTAGACGCTGCAGAATGGGTGCAGCCCACAGGTGCTTCCTTCAGGCCTGGGCTTCAAGGAAAAAATAATGAGGCCTAAGGTGTGGGTGGGGTAGCAGAAATAACAACAACTCAAAATGTAACTCTGAAAAGTTGAAAATGTTGTTGGCTCCAAATGGATGGTGATGAGGTCTGTGATTTCATGAATGAAGTTCTTATTTTGTTTTGAGGTCCTGCTGAATAAGTAGAATGTGATAGTTGTGTTTGTGAAGAAAGGAAAGTGGTATGATGAGCTTCATATGATTTGTTTTTGCTGGTTTCCTTGGAGTGCAGAGCCAGGAAGACCTCTCGATGACTATGAGGCTTCCTCATGTCTTATGTGTGTGATCTATGCCTGAATATTGGAAGCTGTGCAGAAGCACAGGGATGCTTAGGCTGTATGAAGATGTCTCTTTGCTGAGAGTGCATCAAAGTTGTACTTGGGTCAGCAATGTGTGGAGCCTAGACTACTGCAAAGCATGCTTTGATGAGCATGAAATGGAGGGTGTGGTGTGTTGTTGATGGGTGTATTTTGGCCACTAGAGTGTGGATGAGGTTTGAGTTGTTTGCTTCATCTGTATTTGTTTTCTACTTACGGTGTCTATGTGCATGTGTGGGGATAAGCAATGTTGTAAGGGGTTAAGCATATGAAGCTGCTGTACTCAGGTGGCTGTCCCTGCTGCTACAAAGGCAGGAGGTCTGTCCCATGACCCTTTCTGATCTTAAGAGGCCATGACCTTGTGTTTTGCTGTCCTCTGCTTTGTCTGCACTTTTCTGCGATTGCCTAGGTTGCAGAACTCCCTAAGATGTTTACAGGAATTGTAGAGACATTTGCTAGCTTCTGATTGGCGTGGAGAGGTTCAACTATGAAATGATACATCACTCGTGTTGCCTGCTAAAGAGTGTGAGGCATACTGGTTCTAAATGGCAGCTTTTTTAGCTCTTCAGGCAGAGAGAATCTGTTACTTGCTCCTGATTGGTGTGGGGATACACATCACTGTTGTTGTCTGCTAAGGAGCCTGAGGTGCACTGGCTTTAAATGAAAGGTATTTGAATTATTAAAATGGCGGTAAACTGTTACTGGTGCCTGATTGGACAGGTAATTGCACTGCAATTCCCTAATGAAACAGCAGAGAATACAATTCTGAGTAAATAGAGGCCAAAATCAGTGCTACATTTTTCAGTAAACATTTTGGAGAAGCAAGTGAATAGACTAATCTCTATTTTGATAGAATCCTACGCTCTTCTTTACCTTTTGACTTCTAATCACTACTAGAAGCTGTGACCCTGGCCTTAGCAATTTATAGTATGTGAACATTAAAACAATACAGAAAAATACATGAAATAGCATGCATCAAGCTAAATCAAAAATTACAAAATATTTTATTTAATTAACAGATTAAAATTTGGTTTTATTTCTAATAGACTAAGCAATGTGCTAGACTCAAGCATATTACTTTGTAGTTTTGCTTCAAATACACACTCTCTTTTTGTCAGCACATAGTAGCGGTTCAGTTGAGGCCACTATATTTGGCTTGCACTACTTATGCTGTGTCTGTGAATCAAATTAGGGTCACACGTTTAATTTTATTTTTAGCCCCAATTTTTAATTTCATATTTATTCAACTTTATTCAAATGTATTCACATTTACAGAGTTTAAATCTTTCAGTATTTATGTTTAGCATTTTTATGTAGATACACTTTATTGATCTTCCAATATCATTCAATTGTCTATACCATTGTCCCCCCCCCTAAAAAAGTGTTACAAATCCTAGATTAGGAACTGCTGTTCTAGACAGCTCTTAGGTTTGCTGCAAGATAGTGAGGTCACCTTGGTGCTGATTGTGGATAATCTGCCCTGCATCCTAGATCAGGGTAGTTGAAGGGGCTTATCCTACTGTCTGACCCAGTATCCCACTCTGTTCTTAAGATCATCTGCATTAGACTGAATTGCTTCTTTTCTAGAGGCAGGACACAAGCAGTACATCTGCCACTTTTGTGTTTTGCTTCTAAACCTACTTGCTGAGTTCCTCAGGGCTCTCCTGGGATTCCTACACTTTGTAACATTTATCTCAGCCCACTGGCACAACTCATCTCATTCAAATAGCTTTTTGCTGTGACCAAAGTAAATACCCTTCAACTCAATGATGAAAGATTTGGCCTCCAAATTATTTGCCCTACTCTTGTAAACCCTGCTTAGTGGGACAAATTCATAGATGTTCCTACTGGTGCTTCTTTTATATCCATATTTTGAGAAACGTGAGCCATCCCTAATCTCTGGGCTTTCTTAAAATGACTGTCCTGTCTTGATTATTGCTATTCTTTGTACTAGGACTCCCTAATTATTCTATACATAACAGTTGATTCAAAACCTTTTGTCTGGGCTTCTGGTGAGATTGTCTTATCATTCACTTGTATCTCCACATTTGATTAGCTCACACTGGCCCCCAGTCCCCAAACATTTAAAACATTTTGCCTATATCATGGAGCTCTCAGTAGAAGAGCCCAATTCTCATTAAGAAACAAATTCAGCCCCAGCTAGAGCTCTCACATCAATCTTGGCTTATTTGCTATAGTTGGCCACCGTTACGAAAAACACAAATGAGTGGCCCTTCATTTTCCTATCTAGCTGCAAAATATTTGAATAACTTTCCTATTACCATCGAACATAGCTCTTTCCTCAGATTTCCTAATTCATCTTTCTCTTGGTGTATTTTGTAGCGCCAGGACACCTTGCAAGGTTAGTAACACGCCTTAATAAGTACTAGTCATGCATTCATTCATTGCATTATGCTCAATATGCTCAAACTCTGAGAAGAGAGTGGATTGTTTGGAGTGATAATGCAAACCAATACCTCCCACTGTGATTCTTTTACATAAAACACAAAAACCTTGCCAAAGTTTAGATGAAAGTAATAGGGTATAGTAAGCTTGTAATATATATAATGTTGAAAGACAGTGAGTTGAAAGCTTGCCTTTATAACCAGTGCTAATCTGCAGGTTTATTAATTCAAATTACGGCACAGCTGACTCAGCTCTCCTTTTTTCCACGCTCAGTAAATTGAATACCATTAAATTGGGCAATATTGCCACCTGTTATTCACAGCAGTTCAATACGACAGCAGTGTTGTATCAAGTGTTACATAGAAACCAGTTGACTTAAAGAAGTGCGAAAGGTGAAGATGGCAGAAGACATGATTGTGACAGGACAAATGCCTCATTGGTATTCATAAGATTTAGAACCTGATTTAGATTATAGTGGAAGTACTACTCTGTCACAAAGGTGATGATATCATGGCCGCCAAAATATAAATCCCATTATTTCCTATGGGATTTAAATTTCGGTGGACGGGATATCCCGTCACCATCGTGACAGAGTAACTTGTCTGCCGAAATCTAAATCAGGCCTTTACTCCCCACTACATTGTACTTTCTCTGTGTTATGAGTTCAAATTGGGGTATCTTTGCAGAAGAAGAAGAAAGGTACAGTCTAGAAGTGTTCTAGATACTACTAAGTAATCGTACAGACCAAGTATGAAACATCTGAATAAAACTGAATCATAAATTTCCTAATTTAGTTTATTTGTGACTATTCAACTGTAATAAGAAAATGGCTTATCTACTCTGCCAAAACAACCCATTACAGTGGAGATGTACTATAACAATATCTTCTGTCAGTGCTAGCAGACAGTGTGAAAGGCAAGTCACTGGGCATAATTACAACTTCTGCTTAAATAAACAAACATTGGCAAAGGCAATAGGCTCACTAATAGGCTTTGCCAGTCAATTTTACTCAGACTGAACGGCACTGGCAAAAGAAAATAAATATTTAAAAAATTGCCTGAGCTTAATAATGAATGTATATGCACAGGTTCATATGTGTGATAATGCTGTGGTAGCACCAGCCTGATGATGTATACACCATGCTTGAGTACTAATGTTTTATAACACAAAGGCAGATACGTTTTTTTATTTATTGTTCTAAGATAGCAGATGCCCACTTAGGAGTAGTAAATTTAAAAAATGTAAAAAGTATGAGGAAGTGCATCTAAGTGAAAGAGCGAGCCTGTTGCAAATGTAAACTGCTGGTCCCGCCTGAAAAAGAAATGACACCAAAAATGGGGAGAGGTGGGGAGCGATAGAAGAGTGGGCACCAGGTGAGAGGCGCAGACAAATGATGATGGAGGTAAGCAGGGATCGGACCCCAGGAGGTGGAGGGCATAAAGAAAACCTGAGTGGGATGGGAATGCTTAGGGGAAGCAATAGACAAGCTAGAGGATGTGGAAGGAACATAAGGAGCACGAGGAGTGTAGGAAGTGAAGAGGGAAGCAGCACTCACACAAGAGGGAAAGAGCAAGAGTGCATCCACTCTCTTGCAGTGCTGAAAGCACAAGAAGGATTTAAGCAGTGGAAGGATACACATGATTCAATCAAAAGGATGGTAAAAAAGGTTTTCTGCAGGAGTGGGGCTAACACAAGAAGTGGAAGGAAAGCAATTGAATAAGAACCAAGCAAATGAGATTGACAAGACAGCTAACCAATGATAAGCAGAGGGACGACCCAAAGCCCGCTGTGAGTATTTGTATTGTACACAATAGATCTTGAACTGCAGTGCAGATTAAATCAAATAAAAAGAGAGATTACTTTTTGTCTTCCTGTTGAAAATTTTTCCCTATAAAGTCATTAGAATAAAAACACGAGGCACCGCCTGGTGAAATATAGGTTGCTTGGTACATGGCTAGATTCCTTAGGTCTGTGTGATGCTAGGAGGGGTATACACACACTTCTGCCTCTGTCAAAACTCTCTTGCACATAGACCTCATATTCCTTCTAGCCACGGACATGATACACACAAAAGCAGTGAATATCCTTCCCAGAGGGGTTTTGGATCATTTGGCAGTCACTCTTCTCATGGGGGCCCCCCGTGCACCACAACAAACCATTCCGACTTTCAGCGACTAGTTTTCTTTGGATGACCAGTTCACCGACCACTAAGCTACAGAACTTCACTCCTATTTCCACGCTTAAAAACACAAATAGTGACAAACACAGCTAAATAGCTAAGCTTGAAGCCTGAATTCTGCAACTGGAGACCAAGAGTGTCTCTGATGTGTATGATGCCCTTCGCTTGAACTTGATAGAGCACCGCTGCAGCAGATTACATTCAATGAGGCTCACCAGTGTTGGAGGGAATCCACTGGGCGCGTGCACGAACATGAAGATGACAGTAGGAAACTCCTGTAGTGGTTAGCCACAAGGGAGACGGGTTCTAAATTAATCCCCTTCGTTGTTGATCACTCAGGGTACAGACTACAATAGTCAATTGACCTAGTGTACGCATTTGTGGACTACTACGGTCAATTGCATTGCCACCACCCACGGCCTGACCAGGAACAAGCTAGTTCCTTTCTCACTGAGAAATCCCTTCCACACCTTACATGATCTCAGTGGGAGGACCTCATCCCCCCTCATGATAGATGAAATAGAGACCTTTATACAAGGAATGAAAATGGGAAAGACTCCTGGTCCTGATGGTTTTGCTCTTGAATACTACTGTGAATTCAGAGAAATCACTGCCCTACACTCACTCAAACTATATGCAAAGTGGCATAAAAGGATTTCTTCCCATCTGATTTCAATCTAGCTATCATAGTTATACTCCCCAAGGCAGTGCATCCAACGGACACCTGTGCCTCTTATCGACCCATTTATTTGATTAATGCTGATATTAGCATTTTCACAGCAGCATTGGCAAATAGGCTACAAAAAGCTTTATGCCCAACTGTTTCACACGCCACTGTGTAAGATGTGTCCACACTGCATTACCCATGTTCAGGACATATCCAACCTCACTGCAGTCCTACTATGGGATACGGCTCTACATACAGGGGATATACTAAATTCTTATACTAGGAGCCCTCAGCACAGGTTCTCGTAAATGGGATACTTTGAAACACATTTCCGATTCGGCGAGGGACCAGGCTTTTTGCTCTGGTCATTGAACCCCTGGCCAGAATAATTTTCTGTGTTGCCTCGGTCCAGGGATGGATTTAGGGTGGGGGAGTAGGGGAATGCTAGAAGACAACATTGCATTCTACACGGATGATGTCCTTCTCTTCCTCTCCAGTCCCCCGACAACAGGTCCTTGAGTTCTGGAAATCCTGATGGTCTATGAGGTGGCTTAAGTCCTTCACACAAACTGGGGCAAGTTGCTTCTGGTCTCACTGAAAGAAGACAATGCTACAATCACCTGGCAGATGTGCATACCAATTCACTGCCTAATCTTTAAATACCTGGGTGTACACGTATCAATAGTGCTGGAACTTAAACGTAGTCTCAACCTCACCCCTATCCTAAGAAGGGACTAAAACTGACCTACACAACTGGAGCAAATTTCCATTAAACATACTGGGAAGAGTAGCCCTCATCAAAATGATTTGGTTTCTATATATATTGTAGAACTTCCCCTTCTCCATTCCTAACTCTTGGTTTACTGGTGTTATGATGTTGATCTGCATTTTCCTGTGTATGGGGCTGGCCCCGTCGGTCTACAATGGTGGGCTGGGGGTGGCAGATATCCAAATGTATTACTGGGCTTTCCAACTCCTGGTTATACAGAACTGGCTGAAGAGGGCTGGACTGACACTGGATATTACCTAAAGCTGGCCCTTCTCAGACTTGACAATGTAATGAGTATGTTATACGAATGTCCTGTCCCATCTCATACTAAAGAAATCACAAAGACATATTCCTAACCTGGTGAGCTGAAAACAGATTTACCGGGTAGAATAAAAAACTGGCACAACTAACCCCACTATGGAATGGTGGCTAGCTACCACATACTGCGCAGCTGGAGGGATTTGGGAAATAGGACAAAATCAGGATTACCACAATGAGGGACATTTGGGGTGAATCACACATGAAATAATTTCAGGACCTACTGTGTCACTTCAAACTATTGCACACCAAGTTTCACAAATACTTACATCTTCAACATGCAGTAGTGGGGTACCAGGCAGAGCTTACTAACTTACTGGAATTTAGCCCTATGGAAGCAAGGTTGATAATAGGATGTGGTGTGGTGGAATCTCCCAGATCTACCGCTCTTTGGTTTGACATGCACCTGACATGCTTGAAAATCTTAGACATAGGTAGGAACAGTGGGTGGGTACCCTAGAAGTAACTGGATGATAAGAACTTACTGGAACGTAGCCCATTGGAAGCAAAGTTGCTGGTAGGCTGTCTTGGCAGTGGTGAAATCTCCCACATCTACCTGTCTTTGGTCTGTAATATCCCCGACATGCTAAAAAATCTTAGAAATAATTGGGAACGGTGGGTGGGTTCCCTAGAAATCACTGAATAGCAAGGAGCCTGCCAGGCTCCTGCAAAATCCCTATTTCCTCAACCCTGTGGCTGGTCCAACAGCACTATTTACATTTGACTTAACTTACACTACACCATCTCTGGCACGCCTGCGTACTCACTGAATCTAGGTGCACCCAGTGTATGCTCACAAAGGCAGATTTCTTCCAAATGGTATGGCAGTGTCCGAGTGTGACAAAATATTGGAGGTTAATTGCTAAAAACCCATACTCGAGTATTGGAGATGCCTATTGATCTGTCAGCCATGGTGGTTTTACTAGGTCTCCTGGAAGATGTAGGGGGTTCCCGAGGGGACCGTGCGATTGTGGACATGGCAACAACAACTGTAGCCAAGAGGGACATTGCATGTAAACAAAAAAAATCTGAGTCTGCCCACAATCTCTGAAAGGAGACTAGCAATGGGTTAGTGTGCAAAACATGAGGAATCCGTATATATAGCCAAAGACTGCCCCATTAAATATCACAAGATATGGGATATATGGCGGGAATACTATGGTCTGGCGAACCCACCTGGAGGTACAATCCCAAATGTTGAGGGTTCATCACAGGTTATTTGAGGGGTGAGGTGTGGCGGGATGCAATGTGACTTTGTTGTGTTGATGTATCTGCTCACTGTAAAATCAATAACATACAATTATAAAAAATATATATATAAACATGGTAATATGGTAGTACATTAATTATAGTAATGCAAGAAGAAAGGAATTTTATCGGCAGATTACCACACATTTTAGGAGGCCAATATTTACAAAGACGATTACAGATGTGTGGTGGTGTACGGGTAACCTTGTTTTTTAAGGAATAAAATACCCCCTGCCATACATATAAATTGATATTGATAAATTTATGAAGCGCTCGAGTGCCCTAAGGTGTCTTGGCACTGGCATCCTTTCTTAAATACAAAAACAGATCTACACATCAGAATGGTGGTATTAAAAGCCAGATTTTGTGAACAGAGCCATGATTTGAGTTGTTTCCTAAACTGCAAGAGGGTGAGGGATGCTTCAGGTGTAAAGGAAGCTTATTCACCAATTTTATAGTGATATCTGAAAGACTTCTCCCTTCCCAAGCACCTCTCCTAGTTATTGGTCTCGTCATTGATTTAGTGCAGCCTGGGGTCTTCTGGGAGTGTACGAACAAAAAACGTTTCTCAAATAGAGTGGGCCTGAATCATGAAGCGCTTTGTAGGTCTAACACAGCATTTTAAAACCACTCTTTTCCCAACTGAAAGCCAATTTCTTCCACCGCCGCAACCAGTGCTGACTCTACTGCAGTTTTTCTTGAAACAATATTGCAAGTTGCCTCAGAGTTCTGTGACCTCTCTGTCATCAGCCTATTTCCTCTTTAGGACTTGCAACATTCTAATAAAGTTATCCAATGGATACTTTATCCCTTATGTAAACCCAGTCATAGAAATTATAGAGCATGCAGTGCATAGCCTGAAAAACCATTATATCACAAATAGAGCATACAATTGTGGTTGTAAGTAATTTTAAAAGACAGGCCAGGGCTATGGCCTCAGTCCAACTTTGGAACATTCTGGAAACTGAGGACCATATTTATCAAAGGTTCACGCATCGCAGCAAGCCACCTTGCTGCACTGCGCTGCCTAAAAGGTAAATGGCAGAAATGTGCCATATTTACCATTATACAGTGCATTGCTGTCCTTTGCTAGAGCTGGCGTATTTTTGGCTGTCTAACACCAACTCAGGCACCCTGGCACGAGGGTGCAAGGGTGTCTGTGTTATAAGCAGGATTGCTTTTGTGCATGAAGGGGCACCTTCCTCAACGAAAACAATGCTCAGAGGCATTGCCTCTTTCTAAGTGTGATGCAGAAACATCGAGGAGAAATAAAGATATTTCTCTTCTTTGTGCCTCTGGTGGGAAGGCGTAAGGTTCTGACGCACTCCTAGGTCTGCCAATGTTGGTAAATCTAGGAATGTGTCAGAATCCACGGGTGGATGCGTGCAAACACCCACATTCCACCCATGGCACACCTTTCTGCTTCAGAATAATGCAAGGCTGTGATTTGCACTGTTTTCCGTTACTCTAGATTCAACAAGCCACTGAGGTCCATGCAAGGTGGCGTTGCATGCCTTGCGTAGCACAACGGCGATGCAAAACTTTGATACAGATGGACCTAAATGTATTAAGCATTAATAAACTGGAAGGGGCACGTGACACCCTGGTTTTGTGTAGTGTAAAAGGTGTTACCTTGTGAGCTGAAAGGCAAAGGTTAGCGCCAACAGCCACCCAGATACACAGTCTTTTTATGGTATGAATGCATGTTCTGGAGAGTGTAATTGCGCTTATAAAGTATATCAAAATTGCCATCAGAAGTGCACAATGATGTAGTTCACAGGAGAGCCCAGCAGTGTTCGAAGAGCCATTCTAAGTAATGTCTGGCTTGCTGTAATTTGCAGTAAATCGAGGCCACGTTACTGTGGTAACGCCGCCAATACTGCGGGACCCTGCTGTAGGTTCAAAGAATATTCAGATTATGGTAATAGCATGTAATAAAGAGTCTTTTCTTCAGGAAAGCAGAACCCATGTTTTCACCTGTGATAAAATTCTGCTTTAGAAGAAGGCTCTGAAGACATTTAACTATGGCTTTTTTCTCCAGTTTTCATTTATAACCAATTTTGCTTGAGTTAGAAACCAAACCAGCTGTAATTCAGGAGGTGAAACTCTGTTTGTCTTCATTTTGACTTGAAATTTTCAAATTTAGATCATAAGTAAAAATGTTCAAACATGACAACCCTCTGCTTCTCTTTGTTGGTCAACTCTGAAACATAAACAAAAGTCGGATTTAGCTATTCTGTATATCATTCAAGTCTTTCCACCAGTATCCAATGAACAATTTGGTTTCAAGATGTAATACAATTCAGATTAAGGTGGCCTCAGCAATGATCAGGTCTTGCATACCATCTATCTTTACCCCTTTCTTGCTTTCCGTCTCCATTATCAGTGGCGGCCGGCAGCTTTGGGAGGGGGGCGGGCGGGGCACACACACAAACACACACACACAAACACACACACAGGCTCATTCTTTCACACACAGACACGCAAGCACGCACGCTCATCCATTAACAACACTCATTCCATTCAAACATACACGCACGCACCAAACATTCATTTTACAAGATCACACACATTCATTCTTTCACACACACACACACGCACGCACGCACTCACATCCATTAACAACACTCATAACACTCAAACATGCACACGTGCACCAAACATTCAATGTAAAACATAACACACACACATACATACACACACACACACACACACTTACCTTTAGCCTCCAGGTCCCAGGAGGGTTGGGACTGCTGCCTTCCCTCACTGGCTGACCTGAGGTCAGCCAATGAGGGAAGGCAGCAGTCCCAGCCTCGTCACAGAGTGGGATGGGGTCAGAGAGACTGCTGACCCCACCCCACTCTGTGAGGAAGTGTCACTGATTGACACTCGCCCTGGGCACTTCAGGGCTTAAACCTGAAGCGCCCAGGGAGAGTGTCAATGGGTGACGCTTTCCTCGTCACCCAGGGGAGGGCCTCGAGGCACCTTTGCTGGGCCGAGGAGGTCACGCCCATAGAGGTCGTGATCTCCTCAGCCCAGCAAAGTTCAGCTCAGGCAGCCAGGAGTCTGCGCAAATCGCGCATGTCTGTTCCTGGCTGCCTGACCTGACCTTTGTTCAGCCTGACAGACACTCTTCATGGGGTGGGGGGGTGTGGCCCCTCCGCCCTAAAGGACGGGCCGCCACTGTCCATTATTCGTAATGCACAAATATACATGTTTTTTTCAGTGTATTGGTAAAAAGAAATGGAATGCAAAATTAAAACCTATTCCTGCAGCTAAATGAGCTTTGCATTATATTTCTGAGCACCAATAAAAGCCATGAAAACATGAGGTAATATCATGAACATTGCACTAGGGTCAAGCACGCTTGCGCTAGTGTCAGGACACTTTTTCAGTAACGCCAGCCAATTTCAGACCAGTTATGAAATGAAACCTGTGTCAGCACACTGGTACCAAATGCTGTTCTTGCACGGGGCAGTTCGAAAATGTTGCTTTTGCAATTCGGCCAAAATTGCTTGGCAATGTCGCATTTTTGGAATGGGCTAACACAGCAGCAGCCCTTTCTGTGTACAGGCAACCACAAACAATAGGAAACTTCGAGAATGTTGATCAGTAGTATGCCCAAGTGAATGAGCAAGGTTACCACATCCCTGCCACTAGCACACCATTGTTTGCTGAACTTACAACATAGCTATAACTAGTGCAGCAGGTGCAGTGGCACAAGGCCTAAGGGGTGAGACGGGCCTTCTGCCAGCGGCCGCAAATCTCAAGGGGTGGGGCAGGTGGGTGGGGGTTTGCGACAATAAATTTTAATTAAAATAAACAATAATAATAAAAATAAAAAAACTTACCTGTCCTGACACTGCCAGCTGCCTCGCACTCCTCTTCTGATGGTGTCCCAGAAGTCCCTAGGACACCAGCATAGACTTCTCACGTAATCCTTGTGCTGCTCTCATGCTATAACTAGCATGAGAGCAGCGTCAGTATTGTCTGGGTGGCTTGATCTGCTGCTCAGTCAGTGCACTGGAGTCTGTGCAGTTTCTCCAACCAAGCTGTGTTGCACAGCCGGGTTGGAGAAACCTAAGTGCGCATGTCAGTTTGGCCGGCCTAAGATGGCTGGCCAAACTGAGATGAGCACTTATTGCACTCACTTCACTCCTCCTCCCCATCCCTTGTCCCATGGCCCAGCCCCACCCGTCCCTTCACAAGCTGGCTCAGCTGAGCCAGCAGCTGAAAAATAAAATGAAATATCGTTTTATTTTTCAGCTGATGGCTCTTAAGGAGCCGCCCCTGCGGCTTCTGTACTGCAGTTTTGACTGTCTTCTGCTACCTTGCCAGTTCAGTGGCGTTCATTTTCCTTGCTTGCATTACAGTCCATAGCCCCCTTGCTACGCCACTGGTCCAAGCATGACAAGCACGTGACGCGCGGTTAACACCTAGTCATGGCAGTGGCGTCCATTTTCTTTTCTTGCAGTAGAGCCCATAGCACTCTGGCTACACCAGCGGTCCGAGCGCCACGAGCACAGGACGTGCGTTTTTCAGAAATGGCGCCTGCAATATTGAGCTAAAGCACCTTCAGCACTCTTGCATATAAATGAGCGGATTATCGCGGTTCGAGCTGCTGATGGTCTAACATGCGGGCCTTGCAGCGGGGCCTGCTCATCCGCTTGCTGCCTTCCCCTCCCTCCGAGCCTGAAAACAGTCTGCTTTGGGTTTTGTTACAGGAAAATACATATGAAAAAAAGAGGCCTTGTTAACTGTTTTCCCTGTGCAAAACAGCAATTATGACCCCTTTGACTTCGCAGTCATTCTACAGAAATAGGCAATTGCCTTTTTGCTCTATTCATTTAGTTCGTTGTTTCTCACTTTCATAAGATGTATCGGCAGGCTTTTAATTATCCTGCAAATGATTCTATTAAGCGGCTCCCTTGCATATTAAGCAGTAGAGACATTGTTTTCAGCTCCTCCTGCCTCCTGTGAATTGCATGTGGGCAGACATGGAAAAATCAAATTATTTTTCTAAATGAAAATAACCTGAGCAGAAGAAATTATTTGGAGTAATGACAGACCGGGTGAGAGTGTCACCGCTTTTTCTATCAATTTGAGCTGTATGTTATTGGTGTTCAGGTGATGGAATCGTAAACTAAAAAATAAAAGCTACAAAGGGACCTGGTAAAAATATGCTGTGGCAGTCTCTAAGTAGACGTTATAAATCAGGAGGGTTTTCAAGGGGAATAAAAGTGTCATTTATGATGGCAATAGAGTGTACGCCCACTAGGATTCCTGTACTTTTACAGTTTATGCCCTCCCTTGGTAGATGGAATTATTGCTCGCTCTGTGGAGCGAATTGACATGTTTTTTGTGGTGTGGGGATGACTTGCGACTCGTAGATCTCTGCTGTGCTTATGCTGGTTCCTGCCTGTGGCACAGGTTGGCGCTTGCTGTTGGCACAGGAGGTACACAAAAGGTAGATTAGCCATTCCAATGTTTTAAGGTGGAAAACAGAGATGATATAGATTAGCTTTTGTCCCTCAAGAGATTTCCAAATAGGAAAATACAGTGGGCGTATCTCCCATGCCCAGGCTGGCAGATACGCAACCATTTGCACCTATGTCCTTCTCCTTGATTTGGAAGAAGAGATCAACATACATGTTGCAGTGTTTGGCCTTCACAGCATGCTAGATTGGTTCGGTGAACGTGTGTTGTGGAGTCCCTGAGATCCAGGAAGATAAATTCTCAGTCTTCATTGCTGTTCACCATTTCTACTTGCTGATAGTGAGTTTCTGAACATCACCTATTTATGATGATGAAGAATGAAGCCATCTTCTTTCTGACCGCATGTTAAACATTCATGACTCTTTCACCTGCGTTTTGCGTCTGGTCTCTGCTTTTAGATGCGTCTTGTCTCTGTATTTAAATCGATAATAGAGGGTACATCTTAATTTAAGGGGCTTGCTATCTGGAATGCACAATCACACTAATACAACACAGTCTTACCTTCTTAAATTACAGAACTATACACACCTGGTGAAGTATCTCATTTTGTTTGGGAGTTAAATAAGAGACATACAGTAAGTGGGTGGTTTGTTTGTTAATGAAAACACATTATATTTGTGAGCCAAATGGTGATATCCTATTTTCAGCTACAAGTGTCCCAACTGTGTTTTCTATGATGCTTAGAAAAACCTTGTTTTTTATTTTTGGTGCATCGACGTCATATTTTAGTTTAGGAACAAATATTTCCCTAAAGCAATGATTCAATTTTATAAGGAGGTTAAACGGCTCTCTTATTTCTGTTTTGCAAATTTAATTCACCTGGCTGGTCTTTAAGTACTCTTTTATCCAGCTTGCTCTCAATGTTCAAAATTAAATTGAGCTTCACTCAGTATATATCATTCTCTTAGCAAGTTCTGTGTGCCCCACTATGCCTCACCTGAAACTCCTTCTCTGAGTAAGCCTTCTTTGATTTTTAACGAAATCCCTGAATGTCAATTTTACACATTTAAGCAGATATTTTAAATTTTCCTTAGTGGTGAGGATGTGTAGCAGTCTGATCCTACACATCCTTATTGCCTGTTTACTAGGACAGCATCATGTTGTCCTGTCATCTGCCATTAGGGGGCATACCTTTGCCTCCACAGCGCATGAGCAGAACCGAGTGCATCCAGGGTGCAGGAGCTAGCAAGTGGTTAGGAATGACCATGCAGTCAGGGTATCAAGATCAGGGTGCTGCCAAGTCTTTGTGGCATCTCTGCTGTAAATTGCAGGTAAAGATTGCTGTGGCAGTTCATTTATCTGATTCCTACCAATCTCCAAACCCAATAACAGATAATTGTTAGTTTGTCATATGACCTTTGTAACAAAAAAAAAAAAAAAAGATAGCTTTAAATGCAGGCTGATGTATCTAATTCTCCATCAGTAGTTCACAGACAATGTCTAAATATCTTATTTTTTTAATAGAAGCATCAGTATCTCAATCCATTCCCCTGATGATGTTAAATACGTATAGATATTACCTAGGGAGGGGCAACTCCCACTAATGCATTAACGATGCTTAGCTATAGATAATGGTATTAGTGGAAGAAGACATCACCATTCTTGGAAAGAATGTGTAAAGAAGTAGGATCTGGATGGCTCAACAGCACTCGCAATAGGCCCCACAAAGTCCAGACTTCTTCCTTTTCATCTTCCTTCTCACCCATGTTAGTGGGATATTCCCCAACTCTTACTTACTTAAGCTTTACCAAATGTTGATAAGCCTTTCAAGAATGTAGTGTGAGGTACCCAGTTCTGTCTATTGTCTGACTTACACCACAAAAAATAGTACAACATGGGCAACTCGGCTGTTCTCTAGCGCTCCTTGTTCAAACTTATCACATCAGTTCTACATTCACATACTGGCGCTGCCTACAAACACAATACTTTTTAAGTCAATGTGCTTGAGGCAAAAATACTTTTACCATAATCAGTGGAAGTATCAGAGGGTTACCATCTCTGGGGGTTATAGTCTTTATGATGTTAAGAGGATGTCTTCCTAAATATCCATACCTTTCAGTTGGTAGTGCTGACTCCCCACCCCTCTTCTGTACGTGCTGCCCCACACCTTCATCAATAACGCATGGGAGTGTTTATGTGATTGCCAGTTATCTTTGCCACTACATGGAGAACCAGGATGTGTATGCCCATTCTGCGCTCTCAGGCACTATATAAATCATAGATCAGAAATGCCAAAAACTACCAGCAAGTTGAACATGTAGGTCTTTTTTTGGATGGATGCTAGATGAATTTTGATAATATCCATTTCTATGTGTTCTTTTTGCTTCGCTATACTGCCTGTGTAGCTCTTGGTTGCCCCTTGAGACTTAATTCATACTAAATATATTTACAAAATGAAATAGATTGTAATAAAATAATTCTCTTTCTACCACCACTGTGGATGTTATTATTCATCCCCCAGTCCATCCTTCATGAATTTATTGAAAATAGTTATTGATCAGGGTCACATCTCCCATTCACACGCTCAATTTCAATTTAACTTTATTGAGCCTACTCAGGTTCGGTTCTCGAATGCAATTTCCAGTACCTAGAAATACAATTGAAAAGAACAACATTGTTAAAATGTTGTGAAATAGGAAGCGCTAACGAACTGAGTTTAGACTAATTGCATAATTTAAAATACAGAAGGCAGCTTGCCAGGTTCACCCATTGCGGTAACTACATGCCATTCTTAGAGATCTCTGCATGTGATGATCTTAGGTGAGTGCACTTAAGACTCAGTTGAATGCTGACCAGGCCGCCATAATTTTTATCCTAACATATTTTTGTTTTGTACCAACTCCCAGTTTATGAAAGCAAAATAGCAATTGTCCTTTTTGTGCAGGAAGTCTTTGTGCAGAGCCATTGTTTATTTTTCCTGCCAAGGCATGCCTTCCAGAGTGGACTCAGGGCAAGGAAACCAGTGACCACCAATTAATCCTAAATACGATGGAGGATGGTCACCTCACCCTGAATAGGGTGGCAACCTTCACTATGATTTGGCTGCCGTGTGGAGGTCATACCCCTGTGGCCAACTGAGGCTCTGCCACTGGAAACTCAGCAGCTCACCTATCTTTGAATTAATCTGGAGGACCATCAGCTTGGTAGGGAGGGAGTATGGCCATTTAGTGTTGGTGGCTACATCCTGCCAAACTCAAAATGAGGCCCTAAATGTTTAAAGTTGACTATGATTATATCTAACTCCCAACTGATCAAAATAGCCTAGGGAGTTGAAATATGTAATGTATCCTTCTCTTCAACCTTTCCACTTGAGTAATCTCACACTCAAGTTGTTGTAGAACCTGTGTGTGGCCATTTATGGTGCTAAACAAACCCCAAAGCTGGGCTGAACTATGTTTGTACAACTGCTTCGTGGCATTTGGGCTGTTGTAACTTTAGGGGCCTGGTTTGTGGGTGAGTGTTTGAATTTGCTTATCCCTCCTTAAACCACTCCTTACCCCTCCCTAAGTTCCACCTTACTCTTCTCTAACCTTAATTTATTTTGAAGTAGATATTTCTCATTTCCCCACCACTGTCCCTGCCCCCTCAAACATTTACTACTAAGTAGTGTTATGTTATGTTATATTGATGTGTACAGAGCACTAATCACCAGAGAGGGTATCTGGGTGTTTGTGTAGGTGTATAGATGTATGGTCCCCAGGGTGCTTATATGAAGAGCCAGGTCTTCAACGTCTTACAGAACTCAAGAGGAAGAGGCTCTGCTGTGTTGAGGAATGTTGTTCTATGTCTTGGTTGTGATTAAGGAGAACAAACAACTTCGATTTTTGCTTTTTTGGATAAGGGGAATGTGTGCAAGTGAAAGTGAGACAGATAATAGGTGACTGGTTGGCTGGTGAAAGTTTATGCAGCTGTTCAGATATTCTTGTCCTTTGTTATGTAGGGATTTGCATGTGTACAAGAGAAATTTGAATTGGCTGTGCTTGTGAATGGGGAGGCAGTGAAGCTTCTTTAGTTGAGATGTGGTGTGGGTGTGGTGTGGGAGGTCGAGTATGACTCTTGCAGCAGTGTTGTGGATGGTCTGGAGTCTGTGAAGGAGTTGTTTGGAGATTCCGACATAGAGTGTGTTGCCATAATCCAGCTTGCTGGTGATGAGTGCTTGCATGGCGGTCCGCCTGGTGTTCTGAGGCAACCATTTGAAGAACTTTCATAGCATGCGTAGGATGTGGGAGCAGGAGGTGCACGCTGCTTTGCTTTGAGCAATTATGCTGAGCTAGTTATCTAGGATGATCACTATATTTTATGCATGGTCTATGGGTGTGGGTATTGGTCCTGGCTTCAACAGCCACCAAGTGGAGTCCCAGATGGAGGTGGCCAAAGAACAGTACTTTAATCTTGTTGGAGTTGAGCTACAGGCATTTGGTTTATATCTAGTCTGCTGCCATGGTCATGCAGTTGGTGAAGTGGGTCCTGTGGTGTTTATCTTGTCTGTCAGGGAGCGGATGAGTTGGGTGTCATCGGTGTAGGAGATGAGAGTGATGTCTTGCGAATGGATAATGCTGGCAAGCGGTGTCATATATATATATATATATATATATATATACATATATATATATATATATGCTGAAAAGAGTAGGGCTGAGGGACAATCCCCGTGGGACTCCACATATCATTCTCTTGGTCTCTAATGTGAAGGGTGGCAGCCTGACCCTTTGAGTTTGTCCCATGAGGGAGGAACCGATCCATGCGAGAGCAGATCCTTGTATGATATTCTCATGGAGTCTTCTGATGAAAGCCTTATAGGAGATAGTGTAGAAGGATACAGTGAGGTCAAGAAGAAAGAAGGTGGCTGTTTCTCCTTGGTCCAGGACGATTCATATATCTAGAGTGGACGTGATAAGTGCTTTTTTTATGCTGCGTTTCTCTCTGAAACCTGATTGATTGTTGTCGAGAACATGGTGAAATTTGAGGTGGGTTGTGAATTGCTTGCTGATGATCTTCTCAATAACTTTGGATGGATAGGGGAGCGGAGTGATGGGTTGGAAACTTTTCAATTGATTAAGGTAGGCATTGGGCTTCTTGAGAATGGCAAAGTGGCAGACATGATGGCATTATTGATGAAGTGGGTCAGGCTGGAGCCATTTGGTGGTGTTCTCAGATTGTAAATGTAGTGGGGGCATGGGTCTGTTGTGGTCCCTGAGTTGATGGTCTGCATGTTTGCTGCTATGTTGTTTCTGGTGAGGTTTGTCCATTCGGTCAGGTTGCCATCTTGGTTGGTCGTAGGTAGGTTAGCAACAATTTCTCTGGGATTGGGTTATTGTGTGAAGTTGCTGTAGATGTTTGCGATTTTGCTGTGCAAGAAGTTGGATATGTTGTCACAGAGTTGGCCAGCCATATTGTTGACAGTGGCTGAGTGCTAGGTGAAATCCTTAACAATCAACATCTCTCTGCAGCTGTTGGAGCTTCCTGTGATGTGGTCCATTAGTGCTTTTTTCTTGGTGTCTCTTATCTCCTGGTGAACTAGTAAATAAGTAGTACACTTATATGTGTGGTGATCCACCACTAAAAAAGATAGGAGAGATGGAGATTTGCACCTGTAAGTGTGTGAATATCATTATGTAATAAGTGAGAAGTACCATTGTAGTGCTACTAAAATGTACTGCAAAGTGCAGTTTGTGAATAGGCCCCAAAATATTCTCTATCACTGCCAGGAACTACTGTGAAAATGTGTGCTTTGTGAGCCGAAAACATATTTTTATTTTTAGTCATTTTTATGTTGATGGAAGGGCTCTGTGTCCATCAACAATTAAGTTCTATAAAAAAAATCCTGATTAAACAAAGCAAGGACTAATAAAGCCAAAGGTCTGATAGACAACACAGACCTATTTACTTTGCCAATGCTTGTTTCACCAATGAGTGATATGAAAGGTGTTCCCTGTATCACTGTCAAAGTAATAGATCTTCCATTAAGAGGACTGTAAAGTTCATGGCAAATGTAGGCAAAAAAGACATCAACAAATGTCTGCATAGTACAATCTTATAAATGTGATGAGTTGTCAAATGTGTGATATTCTTGTCCCCTATCAGATTTCAAATTCACCACTAGAGCCAGTTTTACGTCGGGCTCATCTGAAATAGGTCTTACAAGTGTAAATGAGAATCCCAGGAACCACTTTCAATCGGACCCTAATCTTTTCCCAGAAACCTGACATATTCCAATCGATCAACAAAAGAGTTTAGTTAAATTTGTAAAGAAGAAGTAGGAACAGATTGAAATGTAGACCACTGGCAGAAAAAAACATAAAGATGTATGTAAACACTACATGAGCCAGAAGAGATCTTAATATTTCATGATAAATTAAAGTTTACCTTTTAAAGAATATTCAGAGTAAAACACATAACAAAATGTAGGAAAAGGAATGTTTTGTTGTTTTTCAGCCCAGGTCTATGCTTACGCAGATAGGCTATTGGGTTTTCATTTAGTATGCCTGTACTGTGGCAAGACTAGTTATTCCTAATATTTTGGAGAACGATACACTGCAGAGTTTCGTTTTCAGGTGAAAAACTCAAAAAGAAAATTGTGATAGATTGTGCAATGTATACACTGAGGTGCCAAACGAGAAGGCTTTGATAGATCTGGCCAGAACGGTGTATCCTTGCACGTATTACTGATTATCACGATTAATTACTGCAATTATTATATATTTGTCTCATGAATTATTTTCTTTTTTTCTTTTCCCCATTTCTTCTTTTGACCCTAACCTAATGCATTCTATCTAGTCAAAATCTCTAAATGATCGGATCATATCTCTGTTAGTTTTTTGCCTCCTCTGCATCATGCAAAAACACATCTCTGGACGGTGTGGGGTATGGGTGTCATTTCTTATTCTACCATTTTTAGTAAGCAATGTGTCAACCTGCCGACTGATAAAGTCTGGAATATAGATTCCTCAGCAGCTTACTTACTTGCACCAGATAAGTTTCTACACATTGTAGGCTCTGAACTTCCATGTGAAAGCTGGAGTTGTCCGATATCTGCTCAGTTGTCTCGGTCACATTAGCTGTAGTTAGACCACTGTAAAAGCAGCTAAGCAGTGCTCATGTAAAAATATGGTGCAGATGTAATAAAGCTACCTTGACTAGAACTACAAAATTACAAATTTGAGTGGGGCATGGTCAGCCAGGCTCTTCTAAGACCTTTCTGATGCCATCACTCTAGTTCCTTGGCATACAGTTGAGTCATTCTTTGAATTCTGAGGTGGCTCTACTAAAATTAAATCTTGTAATAGTCTCCCCATTGCCTACAAATTCTTCTTCGAACCTGTCAGATCTTTCTAATTTCACTCCACCAAGTTTGTGGCAATATAAGGCAACAATTGACCGGAGGATATCAAGATCTGGGTGGCATGTGAACTGGATTCTCTCAGGGTGGTATGTTGGCACATTTATATTACTGTACCTGTCAAGGGCATTTGATACATTTAAGTATACTTTTCGTAACAACTATTTGGCAGCTGTGGGCCATCAGGATCGACGTTAGAGTGGGTAAGCTCTTTACTGTCTGACCACTTGTATTCCGCTTTCTGTGGACTACCATAGACTCTTTCTCTGTGCGCCTCTCTGCCCTCAACATCCTTAGTGTCTATGTTGTTCGACATGCATGTCTTTTGCTGTTGGTTGGTTTTTATATGAGCATACGGACAACATCTACATCCTCTTTGTCGCAATAGGAGCACATATCCACCACTTCTCATTTCAAACAGCTGGTGAATGCATCGAAATAGACAGACACTAATTGGTTAAAAACTGTTCTTTGGACGTTGAAGGAACTTCGACATCTACCTAACAAAGAGGATGCCAGTTTCTTTTCTGAAGAGCTTGAGTTGAAACTGGATTAAGACGTCTACCTGGAAACTTAATATCAGAAGTGGCATCCTCTTGTTTTTTCTACATTAAAAATCAATTTGTCCTGGTCTAAATACTGCCTGCATGTGTCTTAAAATCCTCAACATTTTCAATGGGTCATTTACAGGCTTGTCACCACGTGCAAACTGGTGAGTTACTGATGTCATAGAGAAGTAATTCTTCCTGATCATATGGATCAACATTTTAATTTCTAACTTAGAACTGGATGAAGTTAACCTCCAACTGCTTTGATTGATGTCAGGACACACAAGAGTTAGCAAACTAGCATTAACATAATTGGACAAATAGAAATTTGGCATTGCAATAAATTGAAAGCTTAGATTCTAAGGGCACATATTTATCAAGGGATGCAAGGGCAACACAAAAGCTAAATGAGATTTATCAAGCCATGTAAGGCAACTTTGCGTGGCCCTGAGTGGATTGATAAATCTTGAGTACCGAAATGCAGTGCAAAACACTCCCTTATGTTACTCTGCAGCAGTGCGGCGTTCCATGGGTGGGGTGTGGGTGTTCCTACTCATCCACCTATGGATTCTTACAGATTTACCAACATTGGTAGGCCTGGTAATGTGTCTGAATTGCACTCCTCTGCATCAGAAACAACAAAGAGAAATACCTTTATTTCTCCTCCTTGTTTTCTCTTTTTAAGTGTGGTTGCATTCTGCAGCACACCTAGAAAGAGAACTATGCCTCTAGGAATTGTTTTTGTGCAGGAAAGTGTCCCTTCCTGCACTGAAACAATCCTGCCTGCAATGCAGGCACCCTTGCAACATGATGCAAAGGTGTCTGCATTGGCACTAGGTAGCCAAAAGTGTGGCAGTGCTAGAAAAGGACAGGAATGCGCTGTATAATGCTAAATATATTAAATTCCTGCCCTTTCCCATTCATGTAGCGCAGCTAGGTGGAATGCTGCTTTGCGTTATGTTTTATGAATATGGCCATAAATCTCTGAAATCAAAAAGGACTTTCAGTTTTTCAGGGATGAGCCAGCATGTCAACAGGGTTTTGGTGTGACCTAGCATTTATAGACATCTATAAGATGTAGAGGTCTAACAGTAGCCAATACGCTTTGATTATACTAATATTATATACATATAATATACCTACAAATAGAGGCTTTTAGCCAGCACTCTTCATCCATTGGTCTGTTGTGTCATTCACATATTTCTTCTGCCCACTGCAGCATACAGCTTGGGGGACTGCGTCAGTCCACTTCAGCTACTGGCTAACTTCACTGTGGGTGACGGCATTCCACTTACGCACAAGGGGCACATCCACACATATACAGGGGCCTATTCACAAAGTTAAGTTTACACATGAGTAAATCTACACATGTAAATGTACTCCTCACTTTGTAGTAAATATACTACTTTTGGCTATTCATCATTTCCAAGTGTAACTTAAATTCAACTTTTAGACTTACATGTCACCATCGCCTGATAAAAGGGTGGGCCAAATTTATGAGGGTAAAGTTCCTACTAGTAACTTTTTCACATGTGGGAGATGGTCTCCACCACCAGTGTGGGGCCTCCATATGGTAAAATATAGGGATAGTTTAAAAGTCTATTAAACTTTGTTTAAAAATAGGAAAACTATTTTATGTTAAATATTAAAGTAAAATAATTTGAAAAAGCCAGAACACTATTAACATAATCTTGAATTAAATATTTAATTAATTTAACTTAAATTAAACTACTTTTTATAAAGATTTATTTAAAAAACCCACCTAGAGTAAAATGCTTACATTTATTATGTATTACAAAATACCAAATGTCACGTATAGAATTAATTTAACTTTAATTATGTTTTTAAAAGTTCTATTTATGTGTATATTTAAAATAGTTATTTATATATGTGATAATACAAGTTTTATCATTTAGCAAACAACATTTAAATATATATTTTAAAACATTCAGATACATGTATTTATTTTAACATTGTTTACTATGGGGTCCTATTTTATGTCCCTGCCTCGTTTATTTTCTGTGGGTGGGTACTGCAGTACCTGCGACAGGCCATTTGTGGTGCTACACTTACCCCAAGGCTGGGCTGAAGTAAATGGATAAGACTATTGTGTGACTTTTGGGCTATAGTAACTTTAGCAGCACAGTTTGTGAATAGCAATTGACTTTGGGCCTCATTTCGAGTCTGATGGTGGTGGTTGAACCACTGCACTCCAGGTGGTTCAACCGCCACATTACGACCTGCCATCACCGCCGGGAAGATGGCTCCCAATGAGTTGATGGTGGTCAGACTCGTGGTCAGCCACAGTGGTGATGAACTCAGAAACGCCGTGCTGATCACGACTCCTGTCTCTGCCAGCATTTACATGTCAGGGACCCTGCCATGGAAAGGTTGGCAGAAACACAGTGCTGGTGGCCCCCCTGCCCAGCACCCTCTGAAGGTGCACTGTCTGCTCTGTAGACAGTGCGCATTCTGAGGGTACTGTAGTGTTATGGTATTGGCCTCAGCTCCCTGAAGGCCAATACCGTAGTACTGTTCCCGCTGGTCAGCCCGGCCAGAATGGCGTAAGACAATGTTCCCGCTGGTCAGCCAGACGAGAACATTGTAATAAGACGGAGGGGGACGCCCCCAGCATGATTTCAACCTCCTCCCCACAGCTTTGGCGGTACTGCAGTGTGTCTGCCAAAGTCTTAATGACCCCCTTACTCTTGTGTGGCTGGGGGTTTGTATTTATATGTCCCTCCCTGAGCCCTTCATTAGTCCTCCATAAATGCCTCCTATTTTGTAGTGATATTCCCAATTTTCTCACCACTCTCCCTGGTCCACCCTACATTTACTACTAACTTGTGTTTGTTAAAATGATTGGAGAGGTGGAGATTTACACCTGTAATATTATTCTGTAGTACATGAGTAGTACTATTCTATTACTACTAAATGCACTAAAGTATGGTTTGTGTGTAGACCCCCAAAGAAGTTTCCATCAGAGCTAAGAACTACTATGAAAAAGTGTACTTTCGTGAGACCAAACAATATTTTTGCTTTTAGCCAGTGTTTATTTTTAATGTGGGAGGGGGCACCTGCATATTTCTTAACAATTATATTGTATAAAA
The DNA here is from genome assembly GCF_031143425.1 of Pleurodeles waltl. NCBI lineage: Eukaryota > Metazoa > Chordata > Amphibia > Caudata > Salamandridae > Pleurodeles > Pleurodeles waltl. Next base: position 907,758,430 of record NC_090443.1, read on the forward strand.
ACCATGGTTAAACAAAACAAGCACGGATAAAGCCAAAAGCCTGGCAGCCAGCGCAGACCTGTTTTTTTTTACCAATGCTTGTTTCACCAATGAATTATGTAAAAGGCGTAACCTATAATACTGTCAAAGTAATATCTCTTTGATTAAGAGGCCTGTAAAGTTCATGGCAAAAGTAAGCAATAAGACATCAAAAACTTTCTGCATAGTTTAGTCTCATAAATGTGATGAGTTCATTAACCTCAGGTGGATATATTCCTGCGGAACATTAATTTTTCGAAAAATGAAGATATTATTCAAATTTGTAAGTATCATTAATGCCTGCCATCGAGGTGGAAAAGAGTCTCTGTCTGTCTGAAGGTAGAGACGAAGCTTCTGAATGTTAACCAGTGTCCACTGAGTTCAATGGATTAGAAACCTTTGTGCCCTGTTTGCTTTGCATATTAATTGCAACAGACCCAATTGGCATATTCAGATTATAGAGCAGCGAGAAAGGATATTAGTAAGGTGTAATAAAGAAGCCACGAGGCATAGTAAAATTATTTCGACAGTCCCTGTGACAAAGTATTTACATATTCATATACTTATTCATATAGACCCTCTTCACAAAAAGAAAAAAGAAAAATATGGGAGAGATTCACATTGTCATTTTTTCAATTCACAATCATTCCCAGATGTACGCCCGGAAAGCTCTGCTAGAAGCAGGTATCCATGCATACTTCTGGGACTGCCATGAGACCTCTACTCTGGGGTCCTATTCCCTTATTCAGTTTTTGACATAGTGAAGAATTCTAGAAGGGGAAAAGGGTGCTCACTTGTGCAAAAACACACTTTTTCTTTATTCTTCATTGGGAGTACATGTTTTTCTATGGAGAAAACCCTTCTCCTACCCTTGCACCAAAAGTGGTGGTGATGACTTCTCCTTTCCATTCCGGTTGGGGTGTGACTCCGTCTCTTGACTGGAGTAACATTAGAGCCATTTTCATGGTGGCAAAGGGTCATATGGGTGTTCGACAATTAGGGGTTTGCGGAACTTGCGGAATTCACTCTGTAGAATTCTGCAGAGTTACATAAAAGCTCAGAGAGATTTCATGGAGTTCTGCAAGTGGGTGGAACCGGGCATGCCATGCTGCTCGGGCTGATTTTTAGTGCAAGGAGCTTCTTCTGTGCTGTAAAATCAGCGTGAATGGCACTATGCAGCACACCAGAGGGCACTGCTTCTTTCTGCCGCTCGAGTAGATTTTGTACTTGAGCAGCAGCTTTCTCAATTCAAACAGGTGTGAGCTGCCATGACCACACGTGTAGGGAAATCTCACCAGGAGGTGCTCTAGTGCTAGAAAATCACGCTAGTGAAGGCAAATTCTCACTCGCACTTACCAACTTAACATTGGCTAGCCACACGCAAGAAAAACCTGTGGAGTTTTGCCGGAACTCCACGCTCCAAGCGTAAAGTGGAGTGGGAAAAACTCAGTGAACTCCACCGGCGGAGTATAACGTTTTGCCCACCCCTATTGACAATGACCACATTTGTGGGGTTTCCAAACTTTAAAGGTAAACCAGACCTGGAAAGACCCTGTTTCCACACCGTGAATTTGATTTACTACTCTGGACTTTTACACACTTGTGGAGCAGAAATCTACAGTAGCAAATGCATTTATGCCTGCCCGATATACTTTTGTGAACCCCTGGCATGAATAAATGAGATGTTTGTGGCCTTAACCTTACATTTACAGCAGAAAATACCTCTGTGATTAGGGCCATCGTTCATGCCCATTGGGTAATAAGATTCGGACTGTGACCTGGCGCTTGGAAGACATGCATGAACCATTTGTTTGCATGGCCTAAGTGAAGAGGCAGGGAAACACCCCTGGCCATCAGTGTACATAGTTACTCACAGGGAGCCTAATCCCAAACTCAAAGTAAACTTGCATATGAATCTACATGTATGTGTCTCTAGGGGTGGTTACAGTGTGTACTCATGGTCAGCCAATTTAAACAACTAACACAGATGAAAAGCCTCTGAAACCAGAAACTCAGGTGGACATGCCCTCCTTTCAGATGGAGGGTACGTAGATCAGGACCACATCAGGCATTCAGAAAACAGTAACATTATTATGACAAACAGCTGCATTTCTAATTACTCATGTTCAATCCACATAATATTTAAGGGTCCCCCTGATTAGGTGTTCATTATGGAAGGTGTGACTTCACTCACACCGCCCTGTGGAACTTGTAGCCCCAGTTCATGTGTATCTTGCTTTGATGTGGTGCAATTTTCTCTGATCCTCTTTTGTTGCTTAACTGCTGGTTCTGACAGAGGTTGCGCAAATCAGTCAGAAAGCAAGTAGACGGAATCCTAACAGTCAACAACTACTAATCAAGATCACCCAATGGAACTCCTGATAGTGTGTGAATGTTCCACTGATTAGGCATTCATTTTTCTACGTTTGACTTCAACTACACTACCTTCTGGATTTTGCAGTTTTTGTTTATGAGTGTCCTCTGATGTGCTGGACAAGTTGTCCGTCGTACTTCATCTCAATGGAGAGCAGAAATAACATTACAAAATCATTATGGCTAACTGCTACACCTCAGACTTGTACTGTGTGTTACTATAAATATTCTTTATAACAATATGAATATTATATATGCACCATGTATAGGCAATTTAGCTCACATCTTTAAACTGTTGCAACCGTTTAAACATATCTGTGTGTGTGCACACTGGTGTACCTATTTCTCTGTTAATTCTCGTAACACCAGCAAGGCGGAGGCTTGTTAGGTTTGTGCCCTTTTCAGATAATCAGTCTCTTTGGAAGATAGGTCACCTACTTGGAGCCTGAAAATATATTGTTGAGGGTTTAAGTATGCTGTATTGTTTTCCATAGTTTTCAATGATTTTTTTTTTTTAGCATATGCCAGCAGGCATTGTGATATCAGAATTCAAAACTAAGTGCCTGATCATGACTTTGGCAGTTGGACGGCCAGACTGCCAAGGTGGTGGTCCCAAAAAGACTGATGAGTTGACGGTCTCTCACCCGCTATATTACAAGTTACCGTAGGCCCAGCAGCAGTGTACTTGACGGTAGTAGCCCAGTGGGGGATGCAGTTAGCAGGATGAGGCAAAAATTTACAATTGTGTTGATGCAGGTATGTACATTTTGCATGTAGCATTCCATTGCTAATGACTGTGCCATATATGCCCAGCTTAGTCAATGGCAGGAAAATGCAAAATGTACTTAGCTGTATTTGTTTCTTTTTTTTTCAGGCATGAAGATACTGCCGTGAAGGGGGGCCCTGGACAAGGGGACCCACGTTGGAGATCGAAGGGAAAAGAAGGAAATGGGAGAGCTAGCATCCCATTTCCTGTGATTCCACCATCTCATAGCAGATGGCCCCTCCTGACACGTTCGGCTGACCAGCACATAATAATGTGCACAACATTACCCTTTCCTATACCACCCTGTGATTCCTCCTTTTCCCCAGTCACCATCAAGGCAGCTGGCAGATGGCTGGCGGTGTCGGCGGGACTCCGGAAGTCTCTAGTTCAGCATACCGCCAACATCGTAATATGGCAGTCGGATTGTCAACACTGCAGTGACTCGTAATCAAGCCCTAACAATTTACCAGAAGTAAATATCAGTCTGTCATGGCTAGTTGGTTAAGGGGCTATGATATTGTTTTATAGACTTGCTTTATGAATTAACCAACCATACTTTAGACCCCCCTATAGACAGCAATTTATGTTGACTTACAGTGGATCTTTGCAGGTTTACAGGTAACTACAGTCTTCTAAGAACGTAAACATCCACAGAACCTTCCAAGTATGTAAACTCATTATGAGGCCTTCTCTTCCCACTGTTTGACTTCCTCATATGCATTAATTGTTGAGATGATGCTCACTAAGCAAGGTACAGGTTCCAGGTTGAAATAGTCAAAATCTCCATGACTGCTCCACATTACACCTCTGTGAAATGCTGGAGATATGGCAAGCCAACCCTGTGGTGCCATGCCACAACACCTCACAGAGTGGAAGCAAGAACCTCCTGAGAAAGACGGAGAATGGTCTCTTTGGATTCTATAGGAAGGTAGCAATAGATTGTGCTTGTCCATAGCAGGAGGGCACTGATTTGATTATGCCAGTTTTCTCCAATATATAGCCTGAAATGATCAAATAAACAGCAAGGTTTTTCACAGTAAAGGGCACCGGTTTGCAAGTCAGGACCGCACTGACCTTCAAGGGTGTAACTTCGGGATGGGGTGTTTGGGGTGTGACACCTCTCAAATAAATTCTTGACTTGGGAGTTGGGTCTGGGGGCCTGAAACAGAGGCCCACCTAATGCAAATAAGTATATAACCTGTTCCTCATGGGAACAGTGTATCCAAAACCTTGGTCATCCCTCCACCCTTCAGTATATTGTTTTTTAGTTGGGAAATTTACAATTCACACCCCTGAATCTCAATGACTAAGCTGTGCCCCTACTGATCATCTGGCTGTTTAGATGCTCCACAGTGTTTGCAGGTTGCGGGGACTCCTTTCAGGGCTGCCTGGGATACCATGATCCAGCTCTGAAAGTGCCTATAGAGGCATTACTGCTGGAAACCCCAGTATTACCTACACCCAGTTGAGTATAAAGTTTGATTCTGCAACTCAAAGAAACACTTTTAAATGTAGCTAATTTTTCTAGACCAGTAAAACAATCATTCAATAAAACTGTGCTAAAGGGCATGTGCAAGGTTTCATTTGTGAGTTGCCTTTGTGTAGTGTTTAACTTGCAGAAGGATGAGTGTCACTGCCCAAAGGTCCGCTCTATAGTGCGCAGCTGGTGAAATTGAAAGCTGGCATGCCAAATACCAAGGCTTGGTAGTCCTAAATCCACTTGATGTCTCTTTGATCACCTTCCAGACACACCCAATAAAGTAGTAAATTACATCAGCTCACAGCTTGAGCACATCCAGCACTACAAATGGCCTCCATAGTATTGTAACATCCTGCCACAGTAAGTAATGGAGGTAGAGACTTAAAATAAAACCTAATTATAAATAATGTAACATGCAATTCAATTACATCATTTAAAACTGTTAAATATACAAATAAGTATAATTTAATGTTAAAACATATACAATTAAACATATTTATTATTTTAATATAATATATTTGTACAACCTCTGCTAGTTTAAAAAGGTAATGTAGAAAAGGAGTTCTAATAAAATTTGAATACATCAGTTTTCATTAATGCTATATTTCACTCTTAATATTTTAATATTTTCTTTAATTTAGGTGGAAATGTATGTTTTAATTTAAATTTCAGAAAAATATACACACTTTTAATATATTTATATTAATTAAAGATTTAAATTAAGCTAATAGCGCTGATGCATTTTTCCTTTTGTTCTACCTGTAAAATAAATATATAAAATTAAATTACATCCATTTTTTATATAAAAATATTTTTACCTATTTATTTGGAGTTAAATAAACTTTTTTACTTTTCTTTATACTTTACTCAGTGGAGACTCTGCAGTTGGGGTAGAGAGCTACGTTTGATGAAGTAAGGGGAAAAAGTTTATTTAAGTGCAGAAAAATGTAAATCTTTGATACATTTTAATGTAAATTAATTTCATAGATTTATTTTGAATATGGATCAAAAGAAAACAATGCTACTGCACAATTAACCTACTTATTCGAGTTTGTTAAAAATGTTGAAATTTTATTTAAAAACTAATTTCCCATCTAAATTAAAAACATATTATACATTAATAACTATTGAAAGTGATGTGTACATTTATTTAAAACCAATTTAATTAGGTTTTAATTGCATTAATGTTACATGAATGTATCAATTCAAAAACGTGTGTTAAAATATTTTATGATTAAATAATAAATGTTATTGATATATATTTTTAACAATAAAATATTTGTTTACATTTCTAACTATATTAAATAATTTAATTGTATTGAACCTTATTTCCTATGATGTTTTATTTTAAGCCCCTACCACTATTATTTTCTATGTGAGCTGTTGCAGTGTCAGTGGTGGGCCAGGTACGATGCTGGACTTAGTACTGTTTCTTTTTGGCACTAGTAACTTGTAAATTTGGGTGAAGGTATTTGTTTACACTTTTGACTTACTTTACACTCTGATTTTGTGAATAGCCAAAAAAAATGAGTAAGTTGCACATGTAAATTGCACATAAATGTAAGTTACGTTAGTACATCTCAGGCTGTGCTAGGAGCCCACCTTTCTTGCTATACTTAGGGTCTCATTACGAGTTTGGAGGATGGGATAACCAGTCTGCCGAACGTCCGACAGGGAGGTTGCCACAATGCTGGCTACCTCCACATCGGGCCTATTACAACTTTGCAGCTGGGCTAACGGCTGCAAACAGTGAGCATTGCGAGGGTGCTGGGATGGGGGACCCCTGCACTGCCCATGCAAAGTGCATGGGCAATGCAGGGGCCCTCCTGTAGCCCCCTGCACCTTTTCTCCACCAGCCTTTTCATGGCAGGGATATCGACATAAAAAGGCGGGCAAAGAACTAGGTCATAATCAGCAGGGCAGCGCTGCATGCAGGGCCGCCCTGGCTGTTTCCAACCTCCATCACCGTCAGTCCATCAGGGTCACTGATCTCAGCAGAAACGGCGGTACCCTGGCGGTCTAACAGCCAGGGCCACAGTGTGGCGGTCAGACTGCCACAGCAACGGTGGTCCAGACCGCCACCGCGAGGCTGGTGGTTTCAGGACCGCCACCCTCATAGTCAGGCCTTAAGTTTCTTATCCTGAGGTTCAAGGAATTCCCAGTTACGGCCGAAACAAGGCTTTCTATTTCAATCGCTCTTTCAATGTGTTTGGTATTTTCGGGTGCTGTTTTACCCTATCCTGATGGTTTTCCAAGGACATAGGCACTAGAATATGTTCCCTTGGCATGGCCCTGCACAGAGGGTGTCTTGCAGTGGTTAGGTGAAACTATTACATGGAATTACTGCATCCCTCGTCTTTAAGTCCTGCAACACTCAAAACGAGTCCGGTGTGGTTATTCATATGTTCACCCTCTCTTGCCTCCCAGGAATATTTCCATTTTCAACACGTGTCTCCTTAACATTGTTTTTAGACCCATTTACCTGGAAAGCTTGCCTTAAGGTGCTGAAGGATTAAGGCAATCCCAATCCCTCGCCATGTGTAATACTCCCCGTGATATTAAAGCCCTCATTACCGTGACCCCTTTATTTCTGTTTCGTGTAGTAATTCCCTTTATCCTCCATTTCATAGCCAAACGTGTAATAGGCAAAAAATGTATTTTTTATCAGATGAAATATTTCCTGCATCTAAAACTTAGTTTGTAAATTGCCTAACGACAATTCAAAGGGTTAATATATCGGAAAAGTCTTGGTTGTTCGTTTTGTCAGGTTTTAATTCCGATTTTTGTTAAATGAATAGTTGGTGTCAGATTTTTGCCCTAGAAGAGGGATGTCTCCAGTTTGCAGCTCTTGGCCCTGGTCATTGTGGAACATCTGCGGAGAGGCGCGGTCCCTGATGGTACCTTTGGCTTTCGCTGTATGGATGCAGTCAGTGAGCCAGTGATACACGGGAGCGGATGGACGGCGACCACCAGAATGTTATTTAGGGGGACGCGGTGCCGCAATTTTGAGAGAAAGTGAAGCACGGCCGAGATGCTTTCTTGTAGCTTCGGTATTGATTTTTCTGTCACGGTAAACACCTTGGAATCTTAACATATTGCACTCCTATAAAAAGAAAAGCTTTTTTCCTGGCTGCTCTTTTTACTTCTCCTAAGTGCAGCATTCCCAGCGTACAGCATGGTCTGTTTCTCTCTATTTTGACTTTTTAGTGCGCCTGTCAATGTTTCTGATTACAAATATAACAGCAACTGGAGTAGTCTGTGTGATTATTTTTATGTAGCTCTTATATAGCATGTGGGAGATGACATTTTACTTTCAAGATGAGGATCGGTTGTTGGTTGGCAAATTAGGTATGCGCATGTACTGTTTTTGTACCTTTCCTAGTTGGGAGTGTGACTGTTTTTCTCTCTTCAGAGGTTCCATATTGGTGGCTGTTTCTGAACCCAATGGACATTGTGAGTTTCAGGGATGAGTTGGAGATCCAGATAATTTAAGGAAGAGACCATACACAGTTCTCCAGAAAGGTATCTTAGTTGTATATGGAAGAGAAAAAACGAAAGGGAGTGTGGGGGGCAGATATGGATGAAACTGAGAGGGAAGGGAAAATGGAAATTGGTGAAGAGAATAGTGAGAGAGCCAGAGAAGACAACATTAAAATGGAACAAAAAGCAGGAAGATAATCTAAAGAAACGGAATGGGTGAAAAGAAGGAAGGGGCGTGAAGAAGCAAAGGAGAATTAAACATTGGTGTAGGAAGAAGCAGGAGTGGAGGAACAAAGAATAGAAATTGAAAATGAATGCAAGCTCAATGGCTGGAGAAAAGGCATAGAAAAAAGAGTGGAAAAGTGGAGAGCAAATAGAATAAAGGTAGGACAATTAACATGATGCAATGAATGCCTGCAGAGGTAAATTATCATGCATCCAATAACATCGATTTACTGGATGGTAACCTTAGCAAAGGAATACCACTAGCTAGAATTTACCACACTGCAAAAATATCACTCTACTGCAGTGATACTCAAAATACGACCCGGGGGCTGCATGCGGCCCTCCTTTCCTTGCCGCCCCTTGGTCAGCAGCAGCACTAAGCTGCTGTTTTCTTGACTCAGCACTAACATTGAAAAATATGTTAAATAAAAGCATTTATTTACAGGTTAACTGAGGTTAAAGAAAGACAGTAAGTAAGGTCTCCTGCACCGTTTAACTTTAGTAACACTTTCATTGTTAAAGACCTTTTCAACAAACGTGTAAAAATATGATAAAGTTTCTTCAGATTCACAATGTGAATTTTATTAACATGCAAAGGTGTTTTACCTTAGTACATCAGATTGTATCAGTACCTTGAGAAGTATTTTTTTTAAGTCATTGTTTGAAAACATGAATTTAGATACACTCGTGCTTCCCCCCTCCTAGCCTGTCAAAAGTGAAAATCGCGAACTAAGATGCAAGTATGCTACGTACACCCGCCGAGTGGCCCGAGTTGCTATTATACATGGACAACATTACAGTTTATTGACCCCTTAGCTGCTGAGCTATTCCCCCCACCTCCCCTGTGCTGAGCCCTTTTTTGGCTATTTGGGAGTAGTTCGGCCTTCATACCTTTTTGTCCACATAAGCTATCCATGCCAAATTTGCGTCCTTTTTTGCAACATCCTAGGGATTCTAAAGGTACACAGAGTTTGTGGGTTCCCCTGGAGGAGACAATGAAATTAGCCAAAATACAGCTAAAATCCTGTTTCTTGATAAAAATTGGAAAAAAGGGCTGCAGAAGAAAGCATGTGTTTTTTTTCTCCTGAAAATGGCATCAACAAAGGGTTTACAGTGCTAAAATCACCACCTTCCCAGCTTTCAGGAACAGGCACATTTGGGTCAGAATACCACATTTTTCAACACACTTTTGGCATTTTGCGGGGACATACCCCATTTTTATTAGTTTTTGTACTTTTAGCCTCCTTCCAGTTAGTGACAGAAATGGTTGTGAAACCAATGCTGGATTCCGGACAGCTAAGCATTTCTGAAAGGTAGACAAAATACTGAATTTAGCAAGAGGTTATTTGTGTAGATCCTTCAAGGTTGTCCTATAGAAAGAAACCGCTAAAATAGGAAAATATTGAAATTGAGGTGAAAAAAGAGCCATTTCTGTCCTCATTTTCTTCTATAACCTTTTCCAGCTATGGCAAATGTTTGAAAGCAATACATTGTTACGCCTGCTGGACTTTTCTGGTTATGGGGATATATAGGGCTTGTAGGTTCATCAAAAACCGTAGGTACCCAGAGCCAATAAATGAGCTTTACCTTGCAATGGGTTTTTATTGTATACCGGGTATACAGCAATTCATTTGGTGAACTATAAAGAGTCGAAAATAGGTATCAAGGAAACCTTTGTATTTCCAAAATGGGCACAAGATAAGGCGTTGAGAAGCAATGGTTATTTGCACATCTCTAAATTCCGGAGTCCCCATAGTAGCATGTGAATTACAGGGCATTTCTCAAATAGACTTCTTTTTTACACACTGTCTTACATTTGGAAGGAAAAAATGTGGAGAAAGACAAGGGGCAATAACTATTCTGTGTTCCCCCAAGCCTCCCAATAAAAATTGTACCTCACTTGTGTGGGTAGGCATACTGCCCGCCACAGGAAACGCAACATTGACATCACATTTTTACATTAAAATCTGACGTGTTTTTTGGAAAGTGCCTAGTTGTGGATTTTGGCCTCTAGCTCACCCAGCACCTAGGGAATCCAGGATGGGGTGACTTGAGGGGGTCGCACCAGGTTCTGCTACCCAGCATCCTCTGCAAACCTCAAAATTTGGCAAAAAAATATTATTCCCTCAGATTTCGCTGCTGAAAAGTTCTGGAATCTGAGAAACTTCCATCCATCCAGCATTCCCCCAAGTCTCCCGATACAAATGGTACCTCATTTGTGTGAGTAGGCATAGTGCCTGCGACAGGAAATGCCCCACAACACAACTTGGACACATCACATTTTCCTAAAGAAAACTGACCTGTTTTTTGCAAAGTGCCTAGCTGGGATTTTGGCCTCTAGCTCAGCCGGCACCTAGGGAAACCTAGCAAACCTGTGCATTTTTTAAAACTAGACCCCTAGGGGAATTCAGAATGGGGTGAATTGTGGGGCTCTCACCAGGTTCTGTTACCCAGAATCCTTTTCAAACCTCTAAATGTGGCAAAAAAAACTATTTTCCCTCCGATTTTGGTGCTGCAAAGTTCTGGAATCTGAGAGGAGCCACAAACATCCTTCCACCCAGCATTCCCCCAAGTCCCCCAATAAAAATGGTACCTCACTTATGTGGGTAGGCCCAGTGCCCGCGACAGGAAATGCCCCAAAACACAATGTGAACACCTCACATTTTTCCAAAGAAAACTGAGGTGTTTTTTGCAAAGTGCCTAGCTGTGGGCTTTGGCCTCTAGCTCAGCCGGCACCTATGGAAACAGAGACAACCTATACATTTTTTAAAACTAGACATCTAGGGGAATTCAGAATAGGGTGACTTGTGGGGCTCTCATCAGGTTCTGTTATCCAGAATCGTTTGCAAAGCTCAAAAGTTGGCGATGGAAAGTTCTGGAATCTGAGAGGAGCCACAAATTTCCTTCCACCCAGCACTCCCCCAAGTCTCCCAATAAAAATGGTATCTCACTTTTGTTGGTAGGCCTAATGCCTGTGTCAGGAATGGATCACACAACGGTCAATGTTAGTCCTTCCATGAGGGCAACTGTTGACCCTGGGGTGATCCATTCCTGATGCAAGCACTAAGTACAGGCAGTCAAGTGGGGGAGTGTTTTTATCAGGACAGGTGGGGAAACACTGAGTGGTAGGAATTCTGTGGATTCCAGCACATTCCTGTAGTTTGAGTGACAGAAATGCAAGAAAAAATAGAGTTTTTATTCAACATTTCACCTTTGCAGGGTATTCTGGGTAAGAGAACTTTGTGGACTCCACACAAGTCACACCTTAGTGGACTACCCCAGATGTCCAGTTTCCAGAAATGCCTGGGTTTGGTAGGTTTCCCTAAATGGCCACCGAGCCTGGGACCAAAAACACAGGTGCCTGCCTTACAAAACCAGGTTGTTTTGTGATAGATAATTTTGATGTCTCCACAATACGATTTGGGTGGTGGAATTTGAGGCTGAACTGAATTGGGAGCTCCAAAGAGAGCACTCTCTCTGTGCTTGCCGCCACATGCACCTGTTCTCTGGGTTGGGCTGACCCGCTAAAGTCCCGCTGCACAGATTGTGCTTGTGAAGGCACAGCAGGACTGTCCTCATCACCTCCCTCAGAATCACTGGAAGAGTAGTTACATATATATATAGATCTATATGTTTTTTTAATAGCTATGCGGTATTCCTGGGGGCCATATTGGACACCAGGGAAACCATACAACCATTACAAAAATAATTGCCCCCCCAGGGGTAAACTTACTTTAAAAAAATATATATGCCCGGGGGGGCGGCCAGTTTTCAGAGGGGGCGACCCCCCCCAAGTCAAATTCCAGGTGTCTAGGGGGGTTTCCTGGCCCTCAGTTGCAGCTGTGCTGCGATCGAGGGCCAGGAAACCGTTTAAGGAAGGCCTTGTTTGAAAGAGGAGAATCCCTTCGAACCCTTTCAAACAAGGCATTCCTGAACAGTGGGGAGGCCCGTTTGGCCCGTTTCCCCCACTGGAGCAGAAAGCGGCCTTATCTCTGCTCCCTGCTCCGGTGGGGAAAACAGATTGTGACGTCTGCGCGGCTTGCGGCGCGCTGACGTCACAAAGGGGCTGGTGGGGGTACAGGGGAAGACACAGAAGCTCTTCCTTGTTTCCCGATGGGGGACTAAATAAAACAAAATCCTCTGGTGCAATGCACATGAGGATTTTGTAACCGCTCCCAGGTGTTGGCCGCTGGTCGTGACCCGCACGAGGGAGATAGTGTGGGTGTCGGCCAGTGGCCAATGCCCACACTCAAGCGGTTAAACAAAAATCAAGAAAAGGTTTTGTACAGTGCACATCCAGAAGTCCTTCATTTCGAGGATCTCTTATACATGATAATGAAGAAAAAGTCTGCAAAGTGAAATAATTGCCTAGGATCACACAATATGGCCAAGTAGGGTAGCCAAGATTGATCCCAGGTTTTCTGGTTTCAGTGTGCATTTCCACCGTTAGATGTACATGCTTGCTTCCCCTTTGCCAAAGTTAACCCCCCCCGTTTGCCCACTTATTCTGACTGCCATGCTGCTGACATCAATGCGGCCCTCGGTCACACTGCAAGCCAAAGCTTTTGGCCCCTTACAAAATGTTTGCAAGTACTCCTGCTCCACCGAGTAGTGATCTCAACCACAATGCCAATGTGTCATACTGCCAGTAATATGTTATTTGATCAACTGTAAATACCAATGTCTGAGGTTCTTTGTGGCAGTAAAAGCAAGCATTGACAATGCCCATAGATCTTCTCTTTAACATGAGAATGCCAACATAGTAGTTTTGCCATTTTTGGGAGAGGGGTGGGCAGCAGATGCAATGTTGGCTGGTTCTTTTGCTTACCTTCTTGCATTCCTGCTCACTTATTTTGTACCTTTAATTTTACAGTTTATACTGGTGCACAGCATGAACATGACAGCCATCTAGGAATTGTTTTTGGTACCCTGCTAAGTCAACTACTGTGTGGGCACACACAGTAAAATAAAATATAAAGAATGCAGGAGTGCAAAAAAAGTGAGCTGGCCAGTTGCATTTTGCACCTACCAGGAACTTACTAAAAAAAACTAACATGAAAACATATAAATTAAAAAACTGGAAACAGGACAGGATTAGGTTAGGTGGGGGACACACCAGGTAGCACCGGAAAAGTAAGGGGGTGAATGCATCACATCCACAAAATGTTACAATATACTACCATTGCTGTTTAACTATTAACAACTATGTCTGCAGATCCACAATAGCCAAAGTATATTTATATTTGTGAATCTGTACGTTTTTGTTGCATTTTGTGACAATAACATGAGCTCTCCCCATACAGCTAAAGGTGTCTGTGGGCAAATCTATAAAATGGATTGCTTATTGTTGTATACAATTCATGTATGAGATGACAAATTGAATGTGACAAAAAGTGTGATGATTAAGTGCACGTTTGAAATATCAAATAGGCCCTCATGCATTGTGATGAAACCACTTCTTAGGAGGCAGCATGATACACCAAAAAGCAAATAGCATGAGATGAGATATGTATACTCCTCTGGGCATATCCAAGTTGTGATTGATGTGGATGTAAAGAAATTGCTGAATAGCTAACCCAAACAGAAATCCTCCATCCCCAAAGAGCAGGTGCCCCTCCCTCCCTAGTTTGCCTCCAGAGTGACACCTGAACAGCCATATTTTCCATGTATCCTAACCACGGATAGCACTTTGTGATTTTTATAACCGTCTGCTCCCCGTCAACACCAGATGAACTGTCACGGAAGCCCTAGTCACCAGTCGTCTGGAATACGGAAATGCACTCTATGTAGGAACCACCACGCACCTCCTAAAGAGTCTACAGACCATTCAGAATTTAGCAGCTAAACTCATCCTTGACCTCCCCAAGTGGACCCACATCACTCTCCACCTCACGGAGCTGCACTGGCTCCCCATTCAGAACAGATGCAAATTCATGGTGCCGATTCACACCTACAGAGCCCTTCACAATCAAGGACCAGCATACATCAACTACTGCACGAACTTCCACCAACCGTCCAGACACCTGTGCCCTGCCCCCGTCTCCCTCACACACACACACACACAACCCCTTCATCTTTTGGATCAACAGTGGAGGACACTCCTTCGTCCTACCTCTCTGCGAAGGCCTAGAGTGATCCCCCTCTTCACCTCTTGACCTCATCCTCTCTTCTGGAGTTTAGGAAATGACTCAAGACCTGCCTGTTCAACTGATCCCTCCCAATGCAGTAGGCTCCCAGCACCTGGATACCTTCACAGGTTATTAGCTGTGCTTTTGAAATCCTGTTTTGATCTGGGCATATTCTGTCATCAACAGAAATGAACATGAGCAAAGCCATACAATACATAGATCTAAAACAAAATACATAAAACTAAACTAGAACTTCATGCTACTAATAATATGATGATTTAACTTTCATCCAAAAAAAGCTGACTTATTTTCAGAAAGGATTAATGGTGATAAAAACAATTATTTTAATAGGCAATCACATGTATTTTTAAAACCATTTTCAATTTTTGCTGATCAACAAGAAATAAAACAATTCTTATTCAGCAAGTAAAAAACAGAAGTGAAAAATGAAAAAATATACCCTACTTTTTGTTTTGCATGGGATAGTTTAATCAATATGGTGTTATACATGGCAGAGTACCCCAGTGTGTGAAAATCTTTCTTTTGGGAGGGTGGAGAAGGTGGGACGACGGGTGTCACTCAAAATGTCACATTTTACACCAGGACAGCGGTGGATGACAAATGGACAAAGAGACTGCAGGGAGGCGAGGGAGGTATTCAAGAGGTGAATACAGGGAACTACTGAAAGCCCCTTGTGACCTTCCATAGAATGCTGTGCATTGACGGATAGCCTACCCAGCCAATAGGAACGTTTAAAAAAAATGCTAACAGCCATTAGCTGAAGGGGGTGGACCTTAAGCCCACTACTCTGTACTATAATTTATATGTATGTGTATGAGGTCTCTGACAGACATGGACAGTTTTCTGTAGTTGAGACATAAAAAGACACCAGTGAAACATACCATTTAGTGCTTCTTGTGTCATTCCCAGTAATACAACTTGGCAGTAAAAATTCACTGCCCTTCGTTAAAAAAATACTGCTATCCGGAAGTTAAGTGGAAATCAAAAAGGCAGAGACAATGACTTAACAACAAATAAATATTCCTCTCTCATAAGCTGTTTGACATAATCACTAAAGCTAAACTTCCAGGTTTTAATTGCCAAAGTAGTTTCCTCCAACCAGCCACTTCAAAACAGGTTACAAAAAGATAGATCCACATAGAAAGATGGATGTAGCAATAGAAAGGGGAGAATTTATCAAGAACATTCTTTCGCATGATCTTCTTCCAACAAATGCATTATTTGATGGCAATGCTGCAACCAAACCAGCAAGAGCTCAACAAAAACTTGAACCTGAAGAATTTCATTAGGAAAAGGTGTCATCATTGAAAACTGCTGCTGTTGTGGACTATATGTCACAATTTCGAATGGTCAAGATTTCATCCATGCCAAAATTTGGAGAGGTCATTCAGACTGTTCCACAGATATTAAAGTCAGTGTGCACCTTGAAAGAACTTCACATTGTCTTTGACAGTTATCTTGAACTATCTGTCAAAGAATGTGAGAGAATCAGACAGATGTCTACAAGTAGAAGAATTTACCCTGCCTGCATCAGAAATTTGACACCTATACCTGTGCAACTTGATAAATTCTGCTCATCAATGTCGAACAAGATGAACTTGGAGATATTAACTCACCAAAACATTGCTGATGATTCAGGGAACACTGAATTTCCAGTTATTGCAAGTGGAATGATTGTCAATGATGAGTTGGTGCCTGCAGAGATATATTCAAAAGGTACAGGCCATATTGTTCAAGAATGTAACAGCAAATTGGAAGAAGCTGACCTTCGTGTTGAGCCAGATGTTGAGTGGGCTGTTCGAAATGGTTCCAATTGAGTCATTGTACTGTCAAGTGACACAGATGTTATTATTGTGTTACTTAAATTTGTTGCCATGTTCGTAAGTCAAGGGTTGTCAGAGTTATGGATATGTTATGGAACAGGTGAGAAAAGACACTTAGGGCCTCATTTTGAGTTTGGTGGATGGGAAAACCCATCCACCAAACTCCCGACAGGGTGGCCGATCTCTTCGTGGCAACCACCCTGCCAGAGTTATTAAGAGTTTCTGCTAGTTTGGTGGCGGAAACCTCAGTTTCAGCACCGCAGGCCTAGAGGGAAACAGGCTACAGAATTGTCTCAAGCTCGTAATCAAGCCGGCGGCAATGCTGTAAGCCTGCAGGGTGCACCAGCACCCTCACAATGTTCACTGTCTGCAAATTCCCCTGCACTGCCCATGCCAAGTGCCCCAACAGCCCCCTGCACCTGTTCTCTGCCAGCCTTTTCATGGCAGTCTTACACCCATGAAAAGGCTGGCATAGAACAAGTTGTAATCCGCAGGGCAGCGCTGCATGCAGAGTTGCCCTGGCGGATTACAGTCTCCGCCACGGCCAGGCTGCTGGGATCATGGATCCTGGCGGTGCTGCCAGTTCCCTGGCTGTCTGACCACAAGGGTTTTAACGTGGTGGCCTGACCTCTGCACCAGTGGCAGTCCTGACCGCCACCGCGAGTGTGGTGGTCTGAAGACTGCCACATTCGTAATAAGGCCCTTAGTCCCAATCATATTCTATACAAGAAACTTGACCCAGAGATGCCCATTGTTCTTATCAGGGCACATATTGTTATGGGTGATGACACTATGAGCAAAACTGGAACAAAGCTTAGAGCTTTAACTGCTGAAACTGTGAAGTTTCTAAACGGATTTCCTGGAACAGAAGAATGTGACTTCAAAGATGTATAAAAATATCTTCTGCATGTGTGGAAAATTAGTTCTGACTGTCATACATTTGACGGTCTTTGATAAATTGAGTTTAAGAGATCAGTTCCTCTAAGTGACCTTCCACCGACATAATGTTCTGTGCATGGACACATTAAAAGAGCATTGTACTTGATCAGAAGATGTCTAAATGTTTTGGATCATGCATATGTAGAGAAAGATCCATGTGAATTTGGTTGGGAAGATATTGATTGGGTGCTAAAACCTACAAAATTTCCAAAAGCCTCTACCTTCAGAACTTTCACGTACATGTACTTGCAAAACCTGTGCTACAAAAAGATGTCTTTGTCGGTATGCTCATCTCAAATGTTCAAAATTCTGCAAATGTGCCACAAGCAATTGCTGAAACAAATAATTAAAGTGAACTATGAAAACGTGTCTAAAACAGGAGTGAGAAACATTATTTTTTTAATATTCAGATCATGAACATTGTTTGGTGTATACATAAAAGGATTAGACACCATTATTATTTGTTTCATTTCTATACATGTCTCTTCTTCCGCTATTATAGCCGCTATTTTTGAAAATGGCAGAAGGGTTGCTCTGAGGAGTTATTTTCTGTCTCTATAAGATTACTTGACCCTCAAAACCTATGTTTTGGCATCAGAATGAAGTATATAGGTCTCATGGTTCCTGAAATATTATATCATCACTGCAACACATCTGCCATTTTTTAAAATGTCCTCCAGACAAATTCACCCTGGATCAGCAAATTCTACCCAAGCTAAATTACTTCTCTAATGATACATATACACAAATCAAAAATGAAAATCTTTGGACAACAATATTTTTGTGAAGTATATCAGGGGGCAGGGATTATAAGGGCCAGCCTAAAGTACCATTAGAAATGTACTGCTCACAACAAGTACTGTGTAACATATCCACTCTACAGGTCACCAGTATCTGACCCAATGAGTAAGTAACTTTGCAACAATATTCACCTCTGGTGCCACACTGGCTTGTTAAAATGACAGGCTTCCCCCAGAACACCAGAACTGAGCAAGTGGCCATTCTAACATCCAGAGGTGCCCCATTAACTGCATGTCCTGGTGAGATATTGTTATTGCTGACGAGGGTGAAACGTCATCAACAAAAAGCAGCACACAAACTTAATGTTTGAATGTATATAAATGAGTCATGGGCATACGTAAGCTTGGTCTATGATTAAGACTGAAGTTTGCCATGGTGATACTAACCTACCAGGGTGTGGTTAAGATAAGCACCGATAATGAACCATGCCACGATACAGAGTGGGTGAGGTGTCTGCTCCAAAATCTTTTGGTTTCCAACACAACCAACCCCAGAAATAAAAAAAATGGTTATCTATAGCTGATTGATGTTGAACTTCGGGAGGACGCAAATAGGTTTTCCTATCCTATCGCTCTCTCATTGTGTGTTATATTTTACACATATGACAAAATACGTTTTGTAAACCCACATATTTTGATTTCAAAGGTTACTTTAGGGAACTTGTACATTAAGTGATCCATATAATTTTAAATTGTTTTCAAGAAGTTTTAAAATGTTTTAAAAAGTTTAACTTTTGTACAAACAGCATCAGGTTTAACCAGTAATAACTATTTTGTGATGTGTATTCGGCCACATATGTATGTAGTCACAGATCAGTGAAATCCATACATGCAAAAATAAACCAACTTTCTAGATTGCTCGACCATAAATAACTCTGCTGGTAAAATGCTATTTTCTTTGAAGCAGAACTCTCCAGTGTGACGCTATAATAGCAGGCTCATGCTTTGTACTGCAGGCAGTGAGCGACATTGTGGATGTTTGCTTCCTTTGTGCTCTGGTCCATGGTTTATTGTTCCTAGCTTCTGCATTTTTCTGTTTTTCATTAGAACACTTATCATGTTTGTGTCAATTTTAACAACCAACTAGAGGGTTCAGATTTACAAGCATTTTATAAAGCTACTTGCAAGCTCTTTGCAAAGTAGATACTGAAAAGCCAATAGATGTGGAAACGCAGTTAATGAGTGCACAGTCTGAGAGGGATATTCTGGGAATAAATCTTGTAATTGAACTATGGAGAACCATCCAACGAAGTTCTGATTTAATTACTACACAGTAAGTGCATGTAAAGCAGCGCTTTTAAGAGAAAACTGCATTTCACATAAAATGCTTTATGTGGAAATGGTAATATGAAATATCATATGAAAGATGTCCACAAAAATACTCATTGCTCCACTTTAAATCAAACAAGATAGTATTTTTTTTTCTAGTTGCCTATTGATAAGTGCAATAGCTAATAAACGAAAATATGAATTATGCTGCAAACGTGACCATTCCTTTGCATCGTCTGTCAAGTTAAAAGCCTACGCCTTGTAGTTTCACTTAACTAGGTGTTGGCACTTTCATCCATGCTGTTAAGACTTGAGCTGAGCTAACACACACAGCCTCTGTCCTCGACTGAGCATCAGAACTTTAAGTAGATGTTAGATGTTACCTATATGCATATAGTGCGTTTCCACATGGTCCCAGTATCAAGCAGACCATTTTTATGTCCAGCTTACCAGACAACGAAAGCTGTCTGGTTGCCAAAGACATATTTGTGCTTACCAAGAACACGCATTAGTTCGTAGTCCTTCCTTTGCTTAACATTTGTTGGCTTTGCTGTCAGTCTTGTTTGTGTGCATTCTATTGGATGGCTTGCTTTGTTTCAGGCTGTCTGTCTTGTGTTTTTCATTCTGGTGGAGCATAGCCTCTTTGCTATCTCACTGATTGGCTGGCTTCTATGCTTCCCAGGCTCCGTTTCAGGGAACTACTTTTTTCTTTTCTTTCAGAACTTTAGGAGAATGAATGCACTTACTTTGTGTGCTCTCCTCCCCTGGCCACACTGCTCTCGTGTGCTTTTCTCCCCCACCAGATGTGCTGTGTCAGTTCCTGGAAAGGATATATATATTTTAAAGTTAATCTCTTCACACACAGACCTTTCCTTCTCTCTCCTAAAAACGTTTATAAAGCCCAGAGGAATTAAAGGGTATTTTCAAAGCTTGTTAAAATACACTTTAGTCTTCACTTGACTAAAGCAGTTCTTGAAGCCAGTAATACAGAAGTTGTCTTAGGTGCACGCTTCAGTGTTCTTCACATGATGATGGTGGCTTAGGTGCAGATGTTTGAGTTGTCCCTGGCAGATGAGGCCTCTGTGATCTGTATAAGGCAATTGAGCAAGCTGCCTTGGATGGCTGGCTGTTTGCTCTCCTGAGAACATGTCACACTCCATCCATTGGTCTAACACTCAAAGCTATTGGACACAAAATAGGAAAATTGTCTAGTGCAATGATTCCCAACCTTTTGACTTCTGTTTTCCCCCACTTTATCAATACTGGAACCCGGGGACCCCCACTGAATCATTGTAGGAATCTGGGGACCCCCCACTAAGTCATTACTGAAAGCTAGGGACCTAATCTGTTAATATTATTGATTTTTCTAAGCAGCCGCGGACCCCCTGAGGAGGCTTCACGGATCCCCAGGGGTCCCCGGACCACAGGTTGGGAACCACTGGTCTGATGAGCCTTACGACTTACCTGTGGCAGAATGTAAAATGATGGAGTAACCATCCTCTGGAATGTGGTCAGAGGCTCCTGCGACTCCTGAATCGTACAGCTATTCACTGGCCTTCCATGATTGGGTGCCACTGAAGGATGAGGGGAGGGAGAGATGGGCCACCCGCACTGCAGGGTCCTGTACCCCCTTGCATCTTACCAGATTTTGCAGCTAGTTGTCGTGCTCGTCGTGACAATGTTACAAGCTAACTGCATGGTACATCACGACTATTTTGAAAGGTATGAGGACTGGGAGGTGTCACAATAGGAAACAAATTGGAGTGGAAGTTACATACAATCCTAAACGTAAATGAGCAATGCAAACGTCATTAAAAAAAAAAAAAAAAAGAAAAGCATGCTAGGGATGGTTCCTATAAACCTTCAGAACTAGGTCAAACCTTTGTTTAATCACACAGGCCTCGATTTTCTGTCTGAATTCGGCCTGGTATGAATCATTCTGTAATTACGTTTGTTTATCTCCGAGCTCCACGATGGAAAGTTATTTTGTAGATACGGCATTCCGGGTGCATTATTTAAACACACTTTGTTTTGATGGAAATTACGTCTGGAGGGAGAAATGTACTGCGAAGGGGGCCAGAGCGGCCTGTACCGCTCTGCTGACGTGCCTGTTTCCTACCTGTCAGAATGAAACGCTAATGGCGGGCCTCCCGAGCCTTGACACTGCTTCCCCCTTCTAGATTGCCAAGGTCACTCGTCCTCGAGTTTACACTGGCCATGCAAATAGAAATCAGAGCAAGAAGGGAATACAATGGCTGGGGTTTCTCGCCTGATAGCATCATATTTAACCGGTTCTGCCTCAGAAAACAGACGAAGGCATGCGTTTGATGCGAATCTATTTAAGGGAAAGAAAAAAACGAGCTGTGTTGTATCTTTTTTGTTGTTGATTTCGCTGACTGGTAAGATAGTCTTTTTCAGATTTTTTGTGCCCTGCTAATTCAGTTAGATCAGAGTTTGGGGAATAATAACTAAACAAAGCGAAAGTGGAAAAAAGTGTGTGTTCCCCCATGCAGCAAGGCAACTTGCTGAGCTGTGTTGAGAGAAATGTGTCAGATCTACTAAGATGTGCTCTCTCCTGGTGCTGGCACACTTCAGGCAGCCTAGTGCCAATGCAGGAAGCCTTGCACCATGGTGCAGGCGTGCCTGCATTAGAGACAGGGTTGTTTTTGTTTAGGAAGGTCTAACATCCTGCACAAAAACAATTCTTCGAGGCATATTCCCTTTTCTATGTGCGCTGTAGAGTGCATCACATATTCAAAGAGGAAGTAATGAGGAGAAATGAAGCTATATTTTTCCTTGTTGTGCCAACCTCATTTAGGCTCACTATTTTGGTAAACTTGGGTTTCTGTCAAAATCCATTAGGTGGTTGCATGGGAATACATATGCTCCACCCATGGAATACCCCCCGGTGCGAGTTGCATAAGGCAGAACTATGACTGTGTTGCGTTACTTTTTTTATTTTTTACTCAGGCACACAAATTGGGCTTCTGGTGACTTAGTAAATCTCGAAATATATTTTGTATCGGGCTGCATTTGAAAAAGTGACAAAATCCAGACGCAAATTGTTAGTAAAACCTGGGCCTTAATATAATGCAACTTATATCCAAGTGGAGTGCTTTACGGAGAACTTTTTAATTGGATCAGTATCATCTCTGTCAGGACTCTCAGGTTGAGCACCTCTGGCCAATGGAATGATGTGAAGATGTTTGAGCTCAGGTCTTGATTGTCTTAGTCTCCAAGAAAAAAAGGACAACCCCTTCTGGTAGCCATGATGCCACCAACACTTACAGCGCCTAAGCTTATAGTGCCCTCCAGAAGGGGCCCCTAGGAGAAAAATTCTCAAACCGAAAAAAAACGCTCTGGTGACGATGGTAGGTTCCGTGCTGGCAAGGACTAAAGGGCCTAGCAGACCAGACCTGAACACAGGTACCACCAGAGGTGCAAGCAGGAAAAGGAACCTCCAACAAGAGAGAAAGTGCCAACAGAGAATGGGTGAGAACAGCAGGGCAACAGGAACAGCAAAACTGGAAGGTCAACAGAAAGATTATTCGGAGGATGGAAACACACATTCAGGAGTGAAGAAGTGTTTCAACGTAAGCAAGCAACTTGGCAACTCCTTATATACCCCACAGAACAGGAAATTACATTGGAAAATAAGGCTGCCATACTGGCTTGGGTAAGTAAGACTATGAAGAACGAGAAGGCCACCATAGTGGATTGGTTACTAGAAAACTCTTTTTCAGATATTCTGGGAAGGAGAACTATGGTGGTTTCCAACATGCCCTCCCAGGAAGAGGAACGTCGAAGACTGCACGGTGGGCCAAGGGCCGTGATGATTCACCTCTAAATGCCCACAGCAGCCCACCAGCACAATCATTGCCCAAGCAGGTAATGGAACAACACGTCCCGCTCTAATCAGAGAAGAGGGTCAGGCCAGCTTCATCGCAGCCCGTAGTGTAACACTAAAACGAGGTGCTGGACATAGAGTAGGGCAATGTGCAGTGCTTAACCTACAGAGAACATGAGACCATATTTTGTTATTTAGTCTGATAGTTGAACAATTTTGCCATCTTGGCTTGGCAACTTTGGGCTGACAGTTGCACTGACCAGTCAGGTGGAAATGCAATTTTCTGTGGGTGAAAATGCCATTCTGGCACTAGTTGGTCAGGGAAAATGTCATTTTGTACCACTGAGTCAGGGTAAATGCTGGTGCAAAATTTCCTATACATAAAAGCTATCATGGTCATATGTTGCAAAGCATATAATCAAGTCCTTGGATATGATGGGGATGTGTGTAGAAACATGTAATTGGGACAACTTGCTAATCTTTCCATGTTTTATGAAACAGATTTAAAATCTCTTAAATTATTTTTATCAGTGCACGTAGGTCACATTCATAGTAACAATGGTAAAAAGAAAGTGAGGGGTTCTGCATTTTCCTCACTCTGCAGTAAACCGATCTGTGAACTGGTAAAAATAATAACAATTAAAATTAATTCCCATCTGGCCTTATCCTTCCCGCCAACCCATTGAGTCCCTCATTACAACCCTGGCGGACGGCAATATTTTGGAGAAAGGTACTGCCAACAGGCTGACCGTACCATTCCCTGAAAAACAAGTCAAACCGCCAATGTACACTCTGGGGGTTATTCTAACTTTGGAGGAGGTGTTAATCCGTCCCAAAAGTGACGGGAAAGTGACGGATTTACCACCAGCCGTATTACGAGTCCATTATATCCTATGGAACTCGTAATACGGCTGGTGGTATATCCGTCACTTTACCGTCACTTTTGGGACGGATTAACACTCCTCCAAAGTTAGAATAACCCCCTCTGTCTGCCAGGCTGGAGACATCAGTCTCCAGCCCAGCGGCCGTCGCTGTCTCACCCGCGGGATTATGACCCCGCCTACCGCCATAGTTTTCGAGGAATTCTTACCACCATGAAAACCATGGCGGTAGGCACTATCAGTGCCAGGGAATTCCTTCCCTGACACTGATAGGGATCTCCCCCATCCCCCTCCCCAGAGTCGTCCCCCTCGCTCCCCCTCCTAACCCCACACGACATACACGCACATTCACTCACCAACATACACACGCATACACACCTACACTCACCCACACATGCATACATACATTCACACACACATCCACACACACTGACATACATACAAGCACACATGCATTCACACAATGCCAAATACACGCACACTCACATCCAATCATGCACACACACATTCCACACACCGCACACATGCATGCACGCACACACAAACATACACCCACACCCCCCCACACACACAACACCCCCATCCCCTCCCCTTTCAGAGTACCTGACTTACCTGCTTGCAGGAGGTCCTCTGGCAGGAGACGGGACATGGCGCTGCTGCTAGCAGCAGCGTCCGCCAGCAGAACACCACCAGGCCGTATCATGGGTCATAATACAGTCTGCAGCACTCTACTGGTGTGGCATTGCTGCCGGCAGCAGTGCCACCTTACTGCCGTCCACCACCATGACCGTAGCTGGAATTCCACCAGCCTTCTGGCGGAATTCCAGCCATGGTCATAATATGACAGATGGTAGGTAGCCGCGGCAACGGTGTTTTGGTAGCCGTCCCCACGGTGGTAGGCGGTCATTACCGTCAATGTCATAATGAGGACCTTAGTGTTCAGTAGAAGAAAATGTAAAAATTGAATGGGTTATTTCGATGTTGACATAGCGGTGAACAGAAATAAATTGGCAGTGTACTAGCCCCACCAACATTGCAGCTTCCCCACCCTTTTAGAGCGGGGGGCTCAGTTTTTGTGCTACGCTTCAGCTGGCTTCTCCGGTGAAAATCCTTATTCTAGTGATCCATTCTCCACTGGACTGCCATGTTGTCCTGACAGTCTCTCTGCCTACTCTAGGTTTTCCTGACCAGGACTGCCAAGTGAGATATTGAGATCCAGTGTAGGGAAATCAATTAATGGATGACAATTCTCTGTCATCAGAGCATTGATCTGGAAATACTTAGGATTGTAGTTTGGGAAAGAAAATGACAGATATATTGAGCAAGGCCCAAACAATGTGGTACCAGTCTGGCATTTCCCTCGTTGTACAGTGGATCCTTGGGAGCAGCATCTCCACTGCAGGCTGAGCATTATTTGCCAGGCAGGTGGAGGATCTCAAAATAGGACGAGTGGTCCTCTGCCAGGACAGTGAAGGCCATGACAAGGGGCTGAATATGGGTCTAAGTCACTAACATATACTCACGTTGGTAGTGTAAAACGTTTATGTGATCCAGTGTAGGACCCTAATCGAAGGGGCCATGTTAATCCTTGGATTTCCCCACCAAATAATGTAATACCAGGTGTCATATTAGGAGCAAATCACCAAAGTATTTTAAAGATGCCTCCTAAATCTCAAAATTTCCATTGTTTCCTATACATTCAAATGCCACATTAATAAACAAGGTGAAGGTCTACTTCCAGTGTCTTCTTGTTACCATTTGAGTCATCACTCCTGATTGGAAAATGAGCTTCCCCTCCATACGATTCACCCTCCTCCATATCAGGTCTAAAACCGGGTCATTAGTGGATGTCTCATCAAGAATAGAGAACAATGCTCAGCCAGCACTTCTTTCCTGGAGATCTTCAATAGATGGCAAGGTCACCAAAATCTACCCAAACACATTGTTCTTAGTTAGAGCACTTTCATGCTTTGGACTTTGCACCCTTGTTTCGGCAATAGGGGAGGGTGTTGTGGGTCCATTTTTAGCTCCTTGCCTGGGCACAGCATTTGGCTTAGCTTAGGCTTGTATCTCGTTCAGTTATTCAGTGCTCAGGTTCAAGCCCATTATGATTTTAAAAATCGATTGGCTGTATTGAATGGCCACGGTGAGTTTGGTAAATTCCCAACTGCTCCTAGGTATGCATTTGCCCAGAGTGGTCTCCCTCCTTCAGGGGAAGCACTGACTAGTTTATGTAGCCCAGATACTACTCCCTACATCCCTGTAAATAAATGGATGAATCAGTATTTGTAAAGTGCACAATGACCTCACTGAGTTATCAAGGGGTTACAAGCAGAGTCAAAGTGGAAAACAGACAGGCGGAACTAAGACCTAAGTGCTTCTATCAAACAAACAGGTTTTCAAGGACTTTCTAAAAGCAAGATAATCACAGTGGTGTCCCAAATAATGTAGGAGCTGATTACATTTCTTTTCCTTAGTACATGAAACTCTAACAGATAATTTACTCCTTCAGAATCAATGAACAACCAATAGGTGAAGAAACAAGAGGGTAAAGTGGGGAAAGGACGGTATCTTTTAAACCTGGATGACAGTAATTGAGGGTCGTGCTTATGTACTTATTTATGTCAAATAAAGGAACACTAAAAGAAAATAGGGCTGGAAGCCATAGGAAAGAGCTAAGATGTCCTGAGACATGTTTTTTCTGCACAAAGCCAAGATGAAGGCAGGCCCCTTTGTTCTGAATCAGCTTAAGGCGGCAAATGCTTCTCTTTGAGAGTGTGAAGTAAACCACATTAGAGTAGTCTAAGCTGCTGGAACTAAGTGACTAGTAGTCGTTTTTTCTGCTAAAGACTGACATCCGAATAAGAAATTTCCTTAGTTCTTAAATGCCAAATAGCCAGGTGATACAACCTTGCCAAATTGGCAGTTGAAAGCTAATAAGTTGTACATTTTTATTCCAAGGTTTTGTATATGTTTAAATTGAATAGTTTGGCTTACTCCATGGAGTGTGGCCACCAATGAATAGATCATTCTGCCATACAAAAGGCAAACAGAAGGATCGTCCTCTTAACTGTGTTATAAATGATCAGCATCCATCTAAACACATTGTGAAGTTGTGATTTTTAGTAGAATCAACATTAAGATGCAGAGCCAGTGGAGCCAGCTGTATTTTGCCTGTGTAACAATAACAATAACAGCCATAAGTTATTAATCGGTGAGATAAATGGACAGTATGTGCATTGAGCCACATGTGAATAAGCAAAGACACCTGGCAAACCCTGCAACAGACTGTTGGAAAGATGGATTGGAAGTTTGCAGGGGTTATTGCTTGTTCCATTTCAGAGAGAAAAGACTCATGCTCTGCCAGTGCACTGTCTCTCACGCTCAGTTCAGTCAAATGTGAGATTAATGTAGGATTGTGGGAGAGGATATCAAAGGCATATGATCAAGCAGGATAAAAACAGCAGGTCCTATTTTGCACAGTAGATCATTATTTACATTTTGCACATTTACATTGTAACTTTTCTTTAAAAAAATGTTTGTATTCATTTTCGTTTATCGTTATACAAAAGTTTATATCACTGATTAAAGAAAGGAGAACCCAAGAAAGCCAGCAGTCAAGTTCAGGTATATAAAACCAAGCGGTCTCAATATTTGTACTGATGCTAATAATAGTATGGCGACTATTGTAGAGAAATGCAAAAAGAACAGATAGAATGCTGAACAATGCAAACATTCACCCCCAGTCACAAAGATCTGGGTTTAATTCATCGTTTTTGGCTCACCGCACAACCCCAGTTTGGACCCAGCCATGTGCAAATCAGTCTTGACCCTGTTCCTCATTGGAACAGTCCAGCCCGGACTGCCAATCCAGGTCCCCCCTGGACCGGAAACAAGCATCCTAGGACCAGTTTCAAAAGTCCACTGTGTCAAACAAGGTGCTTGGGAGCCAGCTGTTGGAGTCTATGTCATTTGGAAAGCCATGTAACAATACTCACTGAGCACCGTTCCAAGACGTCTTCAATTTGGACCTTAGTCACCTTCTAGTTGACCTAGGTATTGGGGTTAATTTGAGGTATTTTTCGCCCTGTCAGTCTCCTTGCAATAACCCTCCCTGTTCCAATACACACAGGAAGTGACATCTTGTGGTCACAGACTCACCTGGGGATGACCAGTTCCAGGACCCTTAGTTACCCCTTCAAGGTGTCATCCTGAAGTAGTTGCATTGGTTCCCCCACCATTCATGACAAGTAAATTAGTAATAGTCTGGGTGCTAATAGTTAAAAAAATCTAGGACTTTGGACACTGCGCAGAGTTTCAGACCAACAAGCCTACAGCTATGCCATGTGGGCACCTACCCACAAAAGAGTAACGCCATTGTGGTTCATTGCTATCCATGAACTGCCCTTATAAAGTTATTACTACCAAAAAGGGGCCCAGAACAGTAGTAAATTACTAATGCTCAGAGCTGATGTAAGTCCAGCACCACACATAGCCAACCACTGTTACTTTAATACCCTCCCATAGAAATAAATAGAGTTTGAGACTTAAAACAAAACTCCATGGTAAACACTGATAAATAATTAAATTAACTTATTTAAACTGTTAAAAACTCTAACAAATCTAATTTAATGTTAAAAATATTGATTAAATATGTTAATATCTGTTTCGATTTAAAAATAAATATAAATATGACTTCTATTGACTGTAATTACATTATTTTTAATTAACTCTTTACACCACCTTGTTAAGTATTAATGACATACAGCAATTCTATTTTTAATTTAGGTGGAAATGTAAATTATAATTTCAATCTTATGTGTCATATTTAAATTATTTAATTTCTAGTTCATGGTTAAGCTAGTAGTCCTGAAGCATGTTTGTCATTAGTTCTACATTTAAAATAAATATGTAAAATCAATTCAGATTATTAATTCACATAAAAATATTTTTTCACACGTTTTCTAAGTTTAATAAACTTTCTTACTTTTCCCTATACTTCCCCACAGAGAGAGACTCCAAAGGTAGGGTAGAGGTCTCCATATGGTAAAGTATAGTGAAAAGTTCCTTATAGTTTATCATGGGACGACCTCTGCAGTTTGGAGGGAGATCTCCATATGGTAATGTATATGAAAAAGTTCCTTGTGCTTGATCAGATGGAGATCATCATCCTGGGATTTGTTTTTTTTATATTCACCATTTTGTGTCATCTCAGTCTAGACACAGACTGTTTAGGATGTCGGGGGGAGGTGGGGTACTATGTTTGATACTCAAAATCGCTAATCACAAAATAGATTGTGAAGCGCAGCACCAATAGTCAACACTATACAGTACACTGCAATCAACACCCTTCTCTTCTACATGCGCTGGGGAGGTTGGAACCGCTCACCTGCAGGTCTGGAGAGCTCATTGAGACCTCAACAAGATGTAAGAAAGCGCTAAAGAAATGTGGCAATTCAGTTAACACGGTACACAGGACAGTTATGATTTTTTTAAAAGTAATATTATATTAATGTATTTTTCCAAATTCTGGTCCTCCCTTACTTGTCTCATCTTCTGCAGTGATCAATGACTGATAGTCTTTTTATGGTATGGTTTTAGTGATTTGCTCACGCCCTTCTTTTTCTCGCGACCTTTCTCTCCACTCATAACCTGGCCTGGTAGTCAGCTGTCTGTTTTTGTGAGGTGTTGGACCCTGCATTGTAGTCTCCACCTTGATGTTCAGTCTTCAGGAGACTGGCTCGTGCGCTGCAGTCCTCGCTGAAGGACACGTTCACTGCCCCTAGTGTGAACCCCTAATACTTGAAGGACTTTTTCACTAGTGTCAGTACAGTAGGGGCATCCCTCTGACTCTAAGCCGGTCTCACATCACCTCCTGCAACCCACAAATCCTAGCCAGACTCCTTTATTTTATACGCCTCGTCCCTGATATTTATTTTTTCTATGTTGATTATTTGGATTTAGACATTTTACGAAGGCGAATGTTTTACTTCGACAGAAGCGTGAGGAGTCTGGAGCCAGGGAACAGGTCAGATCTCTCAGTGCGCCTTAAAACTAAAGACATCACTCGCGCTGATGACAGCTCATAAAAATGCAAGGTCGGGAGGCAAAAATATCAAGAAAGACACTGAAACGCGAGCCACAGATGTGCGCAGCGGACATCAGTATTGGCGCTGGTGTCTCCCAATAACACAGTAAAAATGGTAATCAAGCTGTTTGGATGCCAGGCACAGCCTGGAAACAAAAACCTTTGGAGAAATTAGTTTATAAATAGAGGGGTCAGATTGCTTTATTGAATTTTAGTTTCACACTAGATATTGAGCTGGGCCTTTTTGTTTGCCTTTTAACTGAGCTGTGCTTTATGGGAAAAGGCGCCACTTTCTAAATCAAGCCAGGCTTGAAAGAAAATGAAAGGGCTGAGGCTAAATTGCAGCGTATTTTGTGAAGAAGCACTGTGCATATTTTTGTTTTAAAATGATGTTGTATACAGAAGTGCAACAGAGTGAAAAACAGACAGCAAAGATGTGAATGAAGTCTTTGGGCCCGGGTGATAGGTAGGGTGCACTGTCCCTGTTTGTGTCACGGCGACCTTTTCAGAAGGTGCACTTAGCACAGACCAGGGTTGTGGGCCCTATTACAATGAATGTGCTGCCCACAGTTCTGGCTAGAACTCACAGCTGCCCTGGTGGCAGTGCTTTCAGTGCAATCTGGAGTGCCTTTGGAGCAACTGCTCTGTGTTTTACCTTCATTTTAAAGAGGGGACAGAGATCCCCCTGCTGGTGGGTGCAGTCGCTGCATCCACCTGCAGGGGGAAGTCTGGGGGGTGCTTGGGCCCCCCTCAACCCGCTCTAGAGGGCTGTCCTTAAGTGTCCACTATCAGTACATCACCTATTTGTGTCACACTTTCTTTGAGCCTCCTAAGGGCTTGTTTGCCTCTGTGCCCATGACCTTGATAGTGCGCAGGCACAAAATCAAAGTGCTTTCCTCATTTGCTTGGAGGCGTGTCTACATGTGCACCAATCAATCAATCAGTGTATTTGAAAAGCGCGCTACCACCAGCGAGGCTCTAAAGGCGCTGGGGAGGGGGTGCTGCTACTGCTCAAATAGCCAGGTCTTGGGCCTCTTTCTGAAAGTCAGCAGGTCTTCGGTCTGTCATTAGGGGCAGGGGAAGGTTGTTCCAGGTCTTGGCGGCGAGGTGGGAGAAGGATCTGCCTCCGGTAGTCGCTCTTCGGATGCGGGGACGGTGGCGAGGGCGAGGTCGGCTGAGCGGAGTTGGCGGGACGTGGTGTAGAAGTTGAGTCGTCTGTTGAGGTAGGCTGGGCCGGTGTTGTGGATCGCCTTGTGTGCGTGGGTGAGGAGCTTGAAGGTTATCCGTTTGTTAACGGGGAGCCAGTGTAGGTTTCTCAGAAGAGGAGTGATGTGGCTGTGGAGATGGGAATCGAGGATCAGGCGTGCGGAGGTGTTTTGTATGCGTTGCAGTTGTTTGAGGACTTTGGCAGGGGCTCTTGCGTAGAGGGCGTTTCCGTAGTCAAGTTTGCTGCTGACGAGGGCTTGGGTGACTGTTCTTCTTGTATCTGTGGGGATCCATCTGTAGATCTTGCGGAGCATGCAGAGGGTGTTGAAGCAGGATTAGGAGACGGCGCTGACTTGCTTGGTCATGGAGAGTGTTGAGTCAAGGATGACGCCCAGGTTGAGGGGTTGGCTGGTGGGTGTTGGGGGGGCTCCTAGAGCGGTCGGCCACCAGGAGTTGGCCCAGGCTGAGGGGTTGGTGCCGAGGATGAGGACCTCTGTCTTATCTGAGTTCAACTTCAGTTTGTTGTTCCTCATCCATTCGGCGATAGCCTTCATTCCATTGTGGAGGTTGGATTTGGCGGTGAGGGGGTCCTTGGTGAGGGAGAGGATCAGTTTGGTGTAGTCGGCGTAGGAGATGATGTTGAGGTTGTGTAGTCAGGCGACGTGGGCGAGCAGGGCCATGTAGACGTTGAACAGTGTAGGGCTGAGGGACGATCCTTGGGGAATGCCGCAGATGATCTTGGAGGCTTCGGAGCGGAAAGGGTGGAGGCGGATGCTCTGGGTTCTGCCGGAGAGGAAGGAGGTGATCCACTCTAGGGCTTTGTCTCGGATCCCTGCGTTGTGGAGACGTGTGCGTAGGATGCGGTGGCAGATGGTGGGTCGAAGGTGGCCGAGAGGTCCAGGAGGATGAGAGCCGCGGTTTCGCCACGGTCGAGCAGGGCCCTGATGTCGTCAGTGGAGGCGACGAGGGCGGTTTCGGTACTGTGGTTGCTGCGGAACCCTGACTGGTATGGTCCAGGATGTTGTTTTCTTCGAGGTAGGTGGTCAGTTGTCTGTTGGTGATCTTCTCGATGACCTTGGCCGGGAATGGGAGCTGGGAGATGGGACGGAAGTTCTTGAGGTCTCTCGGGTCCGCCATGGGTTTCTTGAGTAGGGGTTTGATTTCAGCATGCTTTCAGCTTTCGGGGTAGGTCGCGGTCTCGAAGGAGATGTTGATGACTTTGCAGAGATGGGGTGTGATGGTGGCGCTTGCTTTGTTAAAGATGTGGTGCGGGCATGGGTCTGATGGAGATCCAGAGTGGATAGTGCTCATGGTTTTGATTGTGTCGTCTTCGTTCACGTTGGCCCAGGAGAGCAAAGGGTCGTAGTTGAGGGTGGATGGAGAGTCTGGGGCGTCAGTGATTGGCGGGGTGGTCTGGCTGTTGAAGCTGTCATGTATGTCTGTGATCTTGTGGTGGAAGAAGGCGGCGAGGGAGTTGCACAGGTCTTGTGAAGGTGGGATGTCGTTTGTGTTGGAGCTGGGGTTGGAGAGTTCCTTTACGATGTTGAAGAGCTCCTTGCTATTGTGTGCATTGTTGTTCAGGCGGTCTACGAAGGAGGTTGTTTTGGCAGATCTGATGAGGTGATGGTGATTGCGGATGGCGTTCTTGAAGGCGGCATGGTTGTCTGGTGTCTGTTCGAGGAGCCACTTTATTTCCAGTTTCCGGCAGGTTTGCTTGGAGGCTTGAATGTCCGGGGTGAACCAGCTGCCTCTCTTGTTGGCAGTTCTGTTGGAAGGTTTGTTGAGCTGGGTGAGTGTGTTGGTGCAGTCGTCGATCCAGCGCCAGAGGTTGCAGGCAGCGAGGGTGGGATTGGTGGGTTCGTTGGGTGGTTTTTGGGCAAGGCTGGTGTTCAGTGCTACTGAAAGAGTCGCACAAGTGTCTGGGGCCCAATCTGTAATACCATAGAGCCAAAGTCAAAGCAGGAGCACAATCTCATTGCACCCCCATCACACTATACATAATGCTGTCCCAGGTATTTAAAAGCAGGGTTCAGAAAGTAATTAGTAACTGGGTGCACCTTTTTAATCATGGTCAAATATGAATGGTTATCAGTCCTGGACTGTAAGGACATCTAGATTACCTATCCTCTTGAATTTGCAGACTCCAACACCAGTACAAACACTTCCTTTTCGTATAGTTTAATCAATTCATCTATTCTTTGTATGTCTTTGTTGTTTGTGAACATTGATTTTACTATTGACAAACATCAATAGTGGGTTTACCCGAACGTCCTGATAATATTTGGTCCATTCATTTTTTAAAAATGTTCTGTTTTTCATGAAGTCAGCCTCCTCACCATCATCTTAATGTCATGTTTCCCCTTTCCACCCTACAGTCAATTAGTCCTTGTGTTCTGGATCTTTGTTCTGGCTGTTGGTTTGTGCCTTATAGGTACCTTCCTGCCTGCATGGTGCCACCTCTCACATAAATCAGAGAGCCAGCCGATAATGTGCAACCCGAGTTCATTGTGTCCAGGCAGATATAACATACATATATGTGGATTGGCACATGCAAAGGTGCATACATGCCTTGGTTATGTAGGTAGTTTTTGCACTACAACCTGAGGTTGTGAAATTTACTCTGCATTTGCGCCCTAATACATACTCAGGATTTTACACGTGGTGGAAGGTCATTTGTTGCGCAGGTCCGGACAGGCCTTTTATTCCTCTGGCATTTCCATAGAGGCTGGAGCCAGGGTTGAACCCGGACAGAAAAAAAGTCCTGGGCTTCAAAATAATAGTGGACCCCATTTGTGAATTACATAGCTAAAAAAGTGGCCCATGTTTGCAAATTAGAGCGGTTTTGAGCTTGTAGAGTCACTCTGTATAAGTGTTTTGCAAGTTATGGAATACTGCCTGGATGTAAGCTTCCTGCAGGCAATTGTTTTAATATCAGGGAAATCAATCATAAGAACCGCCCAAGTAGACCTTAAAATGGAACCATATACAGCCAAAAACAGCCTACACACTGAC
The DNA here is from genome assembly GCF_031143425.1 of Pleurodeles waltl. Lineage (NCBI taxonomy): Eukaryota > Metazoa > Chordata > Amphibia > Caudata > Salamandridae > Pleurodeles > Pleurodeles waltl. The sequence continues at coordinate 907,792,786 of NC_090443.1, forward strand.
TTACTAGACCAGCCCTTTGGGCTGTGCCTGGTTGCCCTATAGCCCAATACAACCCTCGCTGGAGCCTTTTGAGCCCAGTTTTGAAGCCCAGAATCCCTCCTGTTGACTCTGTAACCTTGCACATCTACCCTCAGTCCCCTCTTTGTACATCGGTACACCAAACAGGGCATCTGTGCATGCTGTACAGTGGATAGACTTCAATGCAAGACTGATGACGTGCTGAGTGGCTTCCTTACAAAAGGCTCAGTGTGCATGTGCTCAGCACATAGTAACCATATACTATATAGCTTTTGCATAACTTCCTGTTTCCAGTGCATGTATGACTTTCTACTCTGCTGCTTCTGAGTGGACTCTAAATAGCACTTACCACTGCCTGCCTCACGGAGTGCATGTCTTTGGATTGCTCTCTGTTGGTTGTATGTGAACTCCATGAAGCGTTTGCCATGGCTACAGGTATCCAAAGCATGCCTGTGGCTTTGTCCTCTGTCACTCCTGGGTGAACTCTAAAGTGCATTTGTCATGTCTGCCTGTGTCCAGTGCATGCCTGTGAGTTGCTCTTTTGCTGGTCCTATGTGGTCTGTACAGGGCATTTACTTTGGCTGCCTGTATCCAGTGCATGTGTGTTGGTTTCTATTCTGGCACTCCTGGATGGATACTGCGTGGCATTTGCCTAATATCCTTCTTCACACATATCGTTTGAATTATGCATCAGTTCATATAGCATGAACACCAATTGCTCTTGATTGTTTAATATACAGGTCCTTGTCCTCAATGTCATCTGATACCTGGCTGGTGATTAGCCATTTTTTCTTCTGTCCAGAAAGCCTCAACCCTGTCAAGTTGTCCGCATCATCTTTTTAAAAAAAATAATCTTTATTAGTTTTAGCATCACAGAGAACACATATACACAACGTATGGTGTAATAAGGATACAGTATACTTTGCTTGTCAAGTATTGTCCCATTGAGTGGCCCCACACATCAGCGGGAGCCACTCCCTGTGAGGGACTTTCTCCGTGTTCTCTGAGGGTTATGTAGTGAGAAACTCTTTGTCTCATGGCGAGCTCAGCAGGGCAAAGCAGGGGTGGTCTACGGTGGCCCCTCATCGGATTTGGAGTCTAACTTCTCTAGGTATGTCTGCCAGTCTGGGGTTGTGGTTGATGGGGTTCGGCTGGGCCCAAGGTCCCTCAGTGCTTTTTGCTCTACCAGTACTGCTGTTCGGGAAGCCACAGCCTTATCGAAGGACAGATAGTGGGTTTCCAGGACATGGCTATCATTTGTTTTGCTAGCACAAGGGCAAGGTACACAAATTTATTGCCATTCGGGTAGTGATGCCTAGTAGGCAGTATGCGCTGTCCTTTCGAAAAGGGGTGCTCAGAACATCTGTGAGGAAACCTGTGATTTCATCCCAGTAGGGGGTGAGTATCTGACATTACTACACCATGTGTAAAAAGTTGGCCGCAGAGGTATGGCACCGGGAGCAGATATTGGTTGCTCCCTGGTACATACACGCTATCCTCTTGGAGGTCAGGTATGACTGACATAAATAATTAAACTGCATATATTTAAATCTGGCATTTGTTGAAGCGATTTTTGGAGCGCTCAGACATTGTGACCATTGTTTGTCTGTCAGTGTTGTTGTGAGTGACATTACCCAGTAGGTTTGGAGTTGGTGTAAGGGGTGTTCCCTTCTGGATCGTAAAGTATTGTGCAATTGTGTAATGGCCTTGCGAGCGATCCCATGTGTCAGGAGAATCTAAAGCACCAGTGAGGGCTCTGGTTCATTGTGTTTTTTTTGCCATACGTCTTGTAATACTCTGGTTGTTGTGGCATAAAGTAGGAAAGAGACCTGTGGGATCCCATAATTGTCTACCAGACTATTAAATGTGCTAAGTATTTTATCAATGAATAGGTGTCCCCAGATCGTCAGTCCTGCATGAGTCCATGCTTTTGCGTCAGGTCACGTCTGCAGGTCCTTGCACTCCGGGCATACGTAGAAGGGGAGTATTGGTAAGTATAGGGGGCAGTTATGTTTTCCAGTTACATATGTGGTCCAGGATTACTTGGCCACACTCGTCAGAGTGTTCCCCCCTGGTTTCCAGCATTTCCGCATCAGGTCCCAGCAACCATTGTAATGTCCGGTAGGGTGTTGGGCCAATTCCCTCAAGCCCCATCTCTGTTGTATTGTGGCCTGCGAGCCATCTCATGGTCCATTGGAGTTGGGCCACTGCATAATAATATTCATAGTTCGAAGCACTTAGTCCGCCCCTATCATTTGGGGGTGTTCAATTTGGCTAGAGCTACTCCTTGGGTGTCTGTGTCACAGATCAGCGTGGTAAGAAAGGTGTGAAGGTCCACAATGATTCATGCCGGTAGCAGTGTTGAAAGAGAGAGAAAAAGCATAGCACTCTAGGCAGGATGAGCATCTTGTAGATGGTGACTCTACCCATTGGTGAGAGCGGGAGCGATATCCAAAAGGGAAGGGAGGCTCTCGCTTTCCTTATGGCTCTACATATGTTACCTTCTATCAGGTCTGTGGTAGAGCGATACACGCGGACCCCCAAGTACTTAATGAAGTCATACTCCCAGGGGAGCAGGGTATGTGGTAGTTCCCTTTTCTAAGAGTCAGAGAGTGTCATTAGCAGGAACAAGTGGGACTTGTCCCAATTCACCTGTAGACCAGATGCCTCCACAAAGTGTCACAGCATGTCCATGAGGCAGGGAAGTATATCAGGGCATCGTCCGCATATAGTTAGATTATATGCCAGTTGCCATTAGCATGGATTCCCCAGTCCAAAATGCGTGCTTGCAGAGCACAGGTTAGGGGTTCAATGGCTAGTACAAAAATGATAGGTGACAGGGGACACCCCTGCTAGGTACCTCGTTCCATGGTGAACAAGTCCAGTATGGTTTGTTCAGTCCTGACCTGCACCTGAGGAGACTTGTAGAGTATCTTAATACATCGCAAGAATAAGGGACTGATTCCCATCTTTTTGAGGACCACAAACAAATACAACCACCCAAGAGTGTTGAATGCCTTCTCTATGTCTAGAGAGGCAACCCAGGGGTTATCACTGGATATTCATGCCCATTACATCAGCATGAATAAACAACTTAGATTTAGGAAGGTATTTCGTCCTGGGATGAACCCATTTTGGTCTTGGTGAACCAACTGGTGCACAACGGATGTCAATCTGTTGGCCAGGACCTTACCCTGGATTTTATAATCCATATTCAGTAGAGAAAGGGGGTGATATGAGCTCAAAAGAAGTGGATTGCAGTCAGGTTTGGGGAGGACTACCAGAACAGCTTTGCATAGTGAGGATTGGAGTGCTCTCTTGGCGAAAGCCCCGTTAAATAGCTTGAGTAGGTGTGGTAGGAGTTTAGGGCAAAATGTGAAGTAGAATTCCACCAGCCAGCCTTTCATCCCCGGTGTTTTGGCCCTCACTAGATGCTGAGTTTCCTCTGCTGTTTTGTTGGCAGAGAGGGGGGGCTTTGAGGTTGCTCCTATGTGTCACCTGGAGGCAGGGTAAGTGGATAGTGTCTAGGAATGAACTCATCAGGGTGGTATTTGCAGGGCCCATGGCCGAATAGAGATTGGCGTAATGAGACTGGAAGGCAGTGTTTATGGCCTCTGGAGTATTAGGGATATTTCCTGTCACATTGCGTATGGCTGTAATTGGTGTCCTAGATGTCTCAGATCGGAGGAGCCATGGCAGTAGCCTATCCACCTTACCACTCTCTACTTGTTTTTTTTTATTGGATTTCCCTGTAATCTACACAACATCAGTGTTCCAGTGTCATTTTGTGGGTAAGGCGCAGATTCGCAAGCAGGGATGCTACCGTCCAGTCACTTGGAAGCAATCGCTCAAGTTTACGTGAATCACGTTCTAGGGTATTTAGCTCTGTGCTCAGGGCCATCTGAGTTCCATACACTATTTTAATTGCATGGCCCCGTAGGACCACTTTAAAGACATCCCACTCAATTCCAGGGTCAGATGCCTTGCCCTCTTTGTCTGTAAAATATGTGGTGCTGTGAGAAGACATAGGGGGTCATTCTGACCTCGGCGGTAAAAGTCGCTTACCGCCGGTCTGAAGGCCGCCATAACACCGCCGCGGCCGCGGTAAACCGCCACGGTCATTCTGACCCGCAACTGGCAAACCGCCAAAAACCCGACATCCTCAAAAATCCACCACACCAAATGTCAGCGAAAAAATGGCGCTGACCAAACCTCCACCGTCACACCAACAGAAATACGCCCATACCATTCCGACCCACAAATCCACGCGGCGGTCTTTCAAACGCGGTATTCCATTGGCGGTACACACCGCCGCGGTCAAAATACACACACCCACAGAAAACTCAGCCACATTGGTCAGTTCGAAATACACACACCTGATACACATACTAACACCACTCCCACACACCCAACACACTATAAAACACACACCCACATCACCCACAAGCCCCTACGACCTGAAATCATTGACGAAGGCTAGAGACAGAGCACAGAATAGAGAATCCCACAACACAGAGGCACACAACACCATCACCCACACAGAATCCACGCACCAAACACCACACACCACCACACGCAACACACTCATCACCACAAACGCCACCCCACACCTCAACCACACCACCCCATGGCACCCCAAAGACACCCCAGGTTTAGTGACGCCGAACTCAGGGTAATGGTGGAGGAAATAGTCTGTGTAGAGCCCCAGCTCTTCGGGGCACAGGTGCAGCACACCACAATTGCCAGGAAGATGGAGCTATGGCAAAGGATAGTGGACAGGGTTAATGCGGTGGGACAGCATCCACGCAATCGGGAGGACATCAGGAAGAGATGGAACGACCTACGGGGGAAGGTGCGTTCCATGGTATCAAGGCACAACATTGCGGTGCAGAAGACTGGCGGCGGACCCCCACCTACTCCCCCAGAATTTACCGCGTGGGAGGAGGAAGTCTTGCACATCCTGCATCCTGAGGGCCTCGCAGGAGTAGGCGGAGGAATGGACTCTGGTAAGGCAAATCTTCACTACTGCTTCCCACCCCCACCCCACCTGCATGCCAAATCATACCCCCACCCTCACCCCCTCCCCCTTCACACCAACCCCTAGCAAAAGGCTCACCATCACAACCCACCCATCCCAACACCAAGCCCTGCATGCGACCCCAAAGCATGGACACCCATCACCAAAGCATGCCCACTGCACACACACATCACCCCCACAAGCCACCCTCACAAAAGCCCCCACAAGGAAATGCCTGCACATGGGTACACGGACACCCACCCATCACACGAAATGCCACACACAGAAGCAATAACCATACCTTTATACCCCTGCAGGACCTGAACGCCACCACACCGCCACGGAGGGTCCAGAGATGTCCATCCCACCCCCAGAAGAGGCCCCCAGCGATGACAGCAGCTCTGTCTCCCTGGAGCCAGGCGACCAGCCCGGCCCATCGGGGACCTCTGGACAGTCGGTTCCCCACAGACAGCCACAGGCTACACCAGACCCAACCCCCTCTGGGAACACCAGCACAGCTCCCACCCAGCGGGCCCATGCCTCTGTCTCCAGGGCACGTAAATCAGCGGTGTGTCCACCACTACAGGGCACCCAGGTTGACCCACCACCCCAACAACAACAGGGACCTTGGGGCAGTGGTAGTGGGCACACCGTCCAGGGGACAGAGGCCCAGGAACACAGGGGAACTGGGAGGGCTGCTGTGCGACAGGGGGGGGACAGGCCCGGGGAACCGACTCTCCAAGAGGCCCTCTCCTCCATCATGGGAGCATACCACCGCTCCCAGGAGACGATGGCGACGGTACTGGCCCGGTTCCAGGAGATCCAGGAACTGCAGGAGGAACGGTACATGGGGTTCAGGGAGGAACTGAGGAACATCGGTTCCGCAATGGGGACCATCGTCCTGGCCCTTACCCAGATCGTCACCACATTGCGGGACCATGTGGCACTCCAAAGGGCCCCTGTCACTAGCCCAGGCCAGAAACAGCCTACCACCTCCACCGGCGCTAGTGGACAGGAGGCCCCCACACAACGACAGGCCACAAGAACCCCACCTCCTGCAGAAGAAGAACCACCCCGCAAGCGGAACCTGAGATCTCACAAGAAGACAGAGTAGGATTGCAAGACCCCCGCCAGCCTAAGATACCCCCTGATGTCATCCCACTGTCCCACATTGTCACCCTGTCCAACCTTGAACTGCCCCTGCTCCATCCTTCCACAGGCATGTGGACAATGCACCTGTGCGACTGAGAACTGGACTCTGCCATGGACATTACTCCACCCCCACCCATCCCCGCTTCCCAATCATTTACCTATATCTAGCACTTAAAATAAATCACTTATTCCACTTAAATAAACAGGAGTCTGCTTGTATTCTTAATAAATGTATTACACATAACGGTTCAATAATGTCCAGTTACTTTGTGATGACAACATACCAATTTCAATAAGCTTTAGTCCATGGACAAACAAAGCTGAAGTCAGGCAGTGGGTCATACAGCTCTGAAAAGGGAAGGGAAAGTCACAAATCAGTTAACAGGAACTGGGGGGAAACACAGACAGTGGATACGCATGAGGCCTCAAGTAAATGTAAATTGGGGTGGCTGTTTCTTACCTGTGTGCTACTGAAAGTATTGTTGTATGACTGTATCCCTGTTGTCCGTGTCGTCCCCGTCGTCTTCCTCCTCTTCACTCTCCACAGGCTCCACAGCTGCAACACCACCACCATCTGGACCATCCTCCTGCAGAAAAGGCACCTGGCGTCGCAATGCAAGATTGTGAAGCATACAGCAGGCCACGATGATCTGGCACACCTTCTTTGGTGAGTACATGAGGGATCCCCCTGTCATATGCAGGCACCTAAACCTGGCATTCAGGACCCCGAAGGTCCTTTCTATGATCCTCCTAGTTCGCCCATGGGCCTCATTGTACCGTTCCTCTGCCCTGGTCCGGGGATTCCTCACTGGGGTCAGTAGCCACGACAGGTTGGGGTAACCAGAGTCACCAATTAGCCACACACGGTGTCTCTGTAGCTGTTCCATCACATAAGGGATGCTGCTATTTCGCATGACATACGCGTCATGCACTGACCCAGGGAACTTGGCATTTACATGGGAGATGTACTGGTCAGCCAAACAGACCACCTGGACATTCATCGAATGATAACTTTTTCTGTTTCGGTACACCTGCTCACTTTCTTTGGGGGGAACCAAAGCCACATGGGTCCCATCAATGGCACCAATGATGTTGGGGATATGTCCAAGGGCATAGAAATCACCCTTCACTGTAGCCAATTCGCCCACCTCAGGGAAAATAATGTAGCTCCGCATGTATTTCATCAGGGCAGACAACACTCTGGACAAAACCTTAGAAAACATAGGCTGAGACATCCCAGATGATATGGCCACTGTTGTCTGGAAAGACCCACTTGCCAAAAAATGGAGTACTGACAGAACCTGCACCAGAGGGGGAATCCCTGTGGGTTGGCGGATGGGGGACATCAGGTCTGGCTCCAGCTGGGCACATAGTTCATGTATAGTTGCTCTGTCAAGCCGGTATGTAAGTATGATATGTCGTTCTTCCATTGTCGACAGGTCCACCAGCGGTCGGTACACAGGAGGATTCATCCTTCTCCTCGCAAGTCCCAGCGGACGGTGCCTAGGAAGGACAACATGGAGCACAGAGTCAAGCAACCCACAGGTTAGTTCACACAGCTTGCACAGTACACGAATCGCTATGCATGGAACGGCTTGTATGAGTGGCAATGCAAGGCCTAGGCCTGTGTGACTCAGTAGAAATCATGCCATGTGGGCCCTTGAAATGGCGGCTGCCTGACCTGTGAAGTGTGACAGTGGGATGTGAGGTCACTGCGCTGGCGTGGCACACCGTGGCGGTAGGCGGTCGAAGACCGCGGCGCAAAGCAGCATTGGTTAACATTGAACCCTATGGGTCTCAGGAGCCAATGACGATGTGCGCCGGCGGTCGCGGTACGTGGCCGCCATTTTCTATCTGATTAATCACTCGAGATCTGATCATCCACAGGAGAGGACCTATACTGCAAGTGCTGCTGTGACCTCGGACTGGGAGATACAATGGCTGCTGCGACTGGGGAAAGGGCCCCTGCCTTCACTGCCGAAGAATTGGAGAAACTTGTTGATGGGGTCCTCCCCCAGTATGCGCTACTCTACGGTCCTCCAGACCAACAGGTTAGTACACAGGGTGCACGTTGAATGGGCTATGCCTGTGTTGAGTGGGGTGTATGTAAGATGGTGGGGAGGGGAGCGAATGAGGAGTGCAACGCACGAAAGATGAGAGCATGTGCCACATGGCAAGGTTGGGGAGGGGGGGGCCACTCACATTGACCAGGCAGAAAACTGATGCGATTTCCTTTACCACCCTGTACATGTCACATAGGTCAGCGCCCATCAGAAGATCGACATTTGGCGTGCCATCGCCAAGGACGTCCGGGCCCTGGGGGTCCACAACAGACGGGGCACCCACTGCCGAAAGAGGTGGGAGGACATCCGCCGCGGGACCAGAAAGACCGCCGAGTCTCTGCTAGGGATGGCCTCCCAATGTAGGAGGGGTGCCAGCCGGCAATTGACCCCCCTGATGTCCCGGATCCTGGCGGTGGCCTACCCCGATTTGGATGGGCGCGTGAGGACATCACAGCAGACACAAGGGGGTGAGTATCAGCACATTCTGCTATCTTTGCGCGCAGTGAAGGTGTCTGGGTGGGGGAGGAGGGCTGTGGCTATCTCCAGGCCAGGGCGCATTCTGTAGGCTAGGCCCCTCCGTTAGACACGGCCCTGTGCCCCCGCCCCCCACCTCTGTAGGGTGCCAAGTACAGCTAGCCATGGTCCGGCCCCACCCATGTGTGCATTTGTCGTCCACAGACCCGTAGGCCTAGTCACAATAACTGAGTAGTGTACCCCCATTGCGCAGCCTAGTTCAGGGGGCTTCTGTGTCTGTCCTCTCCGCCAACGGTGTTGCCAATGCATGCACTCAACCTGTCTTCATTTCTCCCCCCCCCCCATTTTCTTTGTCTTCCTGTTCATGTGTGTATTAGCATCATCAGGCGGAGGAGAAGTGGCATCGGCGCACGAGGGAGCTGCATCTCACATGGCCCCGGAGGGCCGTACAACAGACTCCGAGTACACCAGTGAGACGGAGGGCGAGTGGAGCTCCACAACGGGGACCCGTGGAGACGTCAGCGACACCGACACGTCCTCGGAAGGGAGTTCCCTAGCTGTGGCGGCAACATCCGTGCCCACCGCCACAACAGGTACAGCCGCCACCCAGCGCACCAGCCCCGCCCTCCCAGCAGCCCCTCAGCCTTCGCTCCGTGCCCGCTCGCCCAGGAAGGCGGGCATCTCCTTCGCCCCAGGCACCTCAGGCCCTGCCCCAGTTACCCCTGCTGCCCTCAGTGAGGAGGTCATTGACCTCCTCAGGACACTCATTGTTGGGCAGCCTACCCTTTTGAATGCCATCCAGGGTGTAGAAAGGGAGGTGCATCGGAGCAATGCATACCTGGAGGGCATTCATTCGGGTCAGGCTGCCCATCAGCGATCGTTCAACGCTCTGGCCTCAGCACTGACGGCAGCCATTGTCCCTGTCTCCAGCCTCCCTCTTCTTACTCCCTCCACCCAGTCCCAGTCTCCTGTTCCTCTGCCTATCCCATCCACACCATCAGACCAGCCTGCACACACCTCTACACCCAAGGGCAGCTCATCCAGACATAAGCACCACAGATCCCACAAGCATTCACCCAAGCAACATCCAGATGCAGACATGCCAACAGTCACTACCACCTCTGTGTCCCCCACCTCCTCATCTCCCTCCTCTCTCCCTGTGACGTCTCCACTCACACCTGCATGCACACCACCATCAGCCAGTACTTCCATCACCAGCACACCCTCCATTACAGTCCGCACACGTGCAGTCACCACCCCCACTGCCATTTACACGTCCCCTGTGTCCTCTCCCAGTGTGTCTGTCACCCCCTCTTCCACAGCACACAAACGCAGGCAGCCACCCACCCAACAGCCATCCACCTCACGACAGCCTCCGTCACAAGCACCTGCACCCAAAGACAGCACACTTGACTCTCCTACAACCACATCCTCTTCCTCCACTCCCATACCCACTACAGCTACCCGTCCCTGTCCTTCCCAAGTCGTTTTCCTTTCCAACCTTGAGCTCATTCCAATCCCGGAACCACCCCCTCCATCTGGTAAGAGTAAAAAAAGCACCTCAGCCACCACCAGCCCGGCATCTACTGTGATCATAGTGCAGGGCTATTGGAGACCACCAGATCCTAGGGCAGGAACATCGGCCAGCAGCAAGGGGACAGCCAGCCCCCCCCCCCCCGGGAAGAGGACAAAAAAGAAGAAGGCCCGGCGCGACAAGCCTGAGACGGCTGCCACCAAGGACAGTAGCATTGCCCCGTCACCTGCCACATCATCCAAGGGAGGCAAGGGCCACAGAGCTCCAGCGAAGGAGGGCAAGGGCAGCAGGGCGGAGAAGTCAGGCAGCAGGCGAGCTGCCCAGGAGGGCCCCACCAGCCCCATTCCGGGTGTGACGGACGACACCCACGGGCCCAGGACTCCATCACAGGAGGGCGCTGCGACCGCAAGTTCGGATGGTGAATGAGCGGGAAGTCTTGCCCAGGTCTGGCTCCCTAGACACACAGGACAAGCACCGCTGAACAGGGCCCCGCCGGGAGGAACACCGCTGAACAGGGCCCCGCCGGGACAAGAACCGCGGAACGGGCCCCGCCGGGAGGAGCCCCGCTGGACAGGGCCCCGCCGGGACAAGAACCGCTGAACGGGCCCCGCCGGGACAAGAACCGCTGAACGGGCCCGCCGGGAGGCGCACCGCTGAACAGGGCCCCGCCGGGACAAGAACCGCTGAACGGGCCCCGCCGGAAGGAGCACCGCTGAACAGGGCCCCGCCGGGACAAGAACCGCTGAACGGGCCCCGCTGGGAGGAGCACCGCTGAACAGGGCCCCACCGGGAGGAGCACCGCTGACCGGGCCCCGCCGGGAGGAGCACCGCTGAACAGGTCCCCGCCGGGAGGAGCAAGAACCGCACCGCTGGGCCCTTCCTGTCAAGCACCGCACCGCTGGGCCCTTCCTGTCAAGCACCGCACCGCTGGGCCCTTCCTGTCAAGCACCGCACCGCTGGGCCCTTCCTGTCAAGCACCGCACCGCTGGGCCTTTCCTGTCAAGCACCGCTCCGCTGGGCCCCGCCGTCTCAAGCACCGCTCCGCTGGGCCCTTCCTGTCAAGCACCGCTCCGCTGGGCCCTTCATCTCAAGCACCGCACCGCTGGGCCCCGCCGTCTCAAGCACCGCTCCGCTGGGCCCTTCCTGTCAAGCACCGCTCCGCTGGGCCCCGCCGTCTCAAGCACCGCTCCGCTGGGCCCTTCCTGTCAAGCACCGCTCCGCTGGGCCCTTCCTGTCAAGCACCGCTCCGCTGGGCCCTTCATCTCAAGCACCGCTCCGCTGGGCCCCGCCGTCTCAAGCACCGCTCCGCTGGGCCCTTCATCTCAAGCACCGCTCCGCTAGGCCCTTCATCTCAAGCACCGCTCCGCTGGGCCCTTCATCGCAAGCACCGCTCCGCTGGGCCCCGCCGTCTCAAGCACCGCTCCGCTGGGCCCCGCCGTCTCAAGCACCGCTCCGCTGGGCCCTTCATCTCAAGCACCGCTCCGCTGGGCCCCGCCGTCTCAAGCACCGCTCCGCTGGGCCCTTCATCTCAAGCACCGCTCCGCTGGGCCCTTCATCTCAAGCACCGCTCCGCTGGGCCCCGCCGTCTCAAGCACCGCTCCGCTGGGCCCTTCATCTCAAGCACCGCTCCGCTGGGCCCTTCATCTCAAGCACCGCTCCGCTGGGCCCCGCCGTCTCAAGCACCGCTCCGCTGGGCCCTTCATCTCAAGCACCGCTCCGCTGGGCCCCGCCGTCTCAAGCACCGCTCCGCTGGGCCCTTCATCTCAAGCACCGCTCCGCTGGGCCCTTCATCTCAAGCACCGCTCCGCTGGGCCCCGCCGTCTCAAGCACCGCTCCGCTGGGCCCTTCATCTCAAGCACCGCTCCGCTGGGCCCTTCATCTCAAACACCGCTGGCCCATTGACAGTGCTGGTTCTGTGTCGAGCAGGGCTTCAGGAAGCACTCTGGGCACCATGCCTCCTCCAATAACAGTGGAGTCGGTAATCCATCTGATGGACTGTGGCTTTGCACTCCCCAGGATGGTCCAGTGGGCAAGCCTCCCACTGTAGACACTTGAGAGACTGTGGCTTTGCACTCCCCAGGATGGTCCAGTGGGCAAGCCTCCCACTGTAGGGACTTGTGAGACTGTGGCTTTGCACTCCCCAGGATGGTACAGTGGGCAAGCCTCCCACTGTAGACACTTGAGAGACTGTGGCTTTGCACTCCCCAGGATGGTCCAGTGGGCAAGCCTCCCACTGTAGACACTTGAGAGACTGTGGCTTTGCACTCCCCAGGATGGTGTTTGTGCACATTGGCCCACGGACTATGGAACTTTGACGGAATGTGCTGGACTTTTTGACCAAGGATATATTGTTGCCTATATTCAATCCTTATTTTTGTATCTTTTATATGGCATATTTGCCATTCCTTCAATGGAGCTATTTATACATATATTTTATAGATCATTTAAATTGTGTCTTTGCATTATTCCGGGGGGTTTGTGTGGTGTCACTCTGACTTGTTGCTCTGCATTGGGGTGTAGGTATTTGTGGTGGGGGGGTGGGTGTATGGCGCATGTGTGTGCCCATAAGCTTTCCTCCTCCCCCCTCGCCTGTGTCGTAGGTGCAGTACTCACCGTTGTCGTCTGCGCCGGTGTCCTCCTTCCTCGTGGAGTGTGTATAGGTGAGCGTTTTCCCGTTCGTAGTCTGTTTCCGCCGTGTTTTTATCGGCGGGGCTCCCGCCCCGGAAAAGGTGGCGGATCGGTGAGTTGTGATAGGGTTGGCGGTACATTGTCTGCCGCCTGCCTGTTGGCGGCGACCGCCGCGCTGTTTGTCGGTCCCGCCGTGGCGGTCGGAGTGTTAAAGTGGCGGCCTGTGTTGGCGGTTCCCGCCAGGGTTAGAATTCCATTTTTTTGACCGCCGGCCTGTTTGCGGGTTGGCAGCCGCTTTTTCACCGACCGCCAGGGTCAGAATGACCCCCATAGCCTTTTGGAACTGTGCATCTCAAAGGGCTTCTGGTGGTAGGCGCCAGGTAGGTATACAAGGCTGGGTGTGTCCCCAGTTCAGATGGAGTAACAATGGGCAGTGATCTGAGTTGGTAAGCCTCAAATATTCAGTTCTAGTGATCCCTGGTAATGCCCCCCATGCTGCAGTACTGAAGGTCTATCGTAGTGTGTACATCATACCTGAATGGTATGAGTATTTTCTGTGGACGGGATGTAGACTACCCCACGCATCCTTAACCTGTGTGTTGGTAGCCTAGCGTGCCAGATGTTGAGAGGGCATGATTGATTGTGCTCCTGATACGGGGGCGGGATCCGTCTAGTGTGATATCTGGTACACAGTTAACATTGCCTCCCCAGGAACTAGGAGCCATCATGTTGTGGATCAGAGACAGCCTAAGGGATTGCAGGAATTTTGACTGGTTGATGTTGGGGGTGTATAGGGAGATAAATTCTAATATTGCATATCTCCCTTCCGTGTCCATGTTAGGACATGTGATCAGTGGTGTACCCGGCGCCACCCAAGTGAGGACCCCTCTAGCATACTGAGAATATGTGGTTCCCTTCAGAGTGCCATGCCAGCGCTTGTGCAAGTTGTCTATGTCAGACACTATTATTAAGTGTGTTTCCTGCAGGAGTGCTATTGTTACATGTCACCTATGCAGGTATTGATATACCTGGTAGCATATAGCATAGCCAGCCAACCCTCGTACTTTCCAGGTTAATAACAGAAACTGTTTCCCTGGTCCCATCCCCATTGTGGCCATGTTGGTGTAGTGCCTAGTGTGTCAGGTCCACTCTGGCCCCCTGCCTCTATTTCTCGTGCAGTCCCCACTGGTGCCTCCAACAGTCAAATCACATAGCATTCTAGGAGCATATAACAATAAGATTAAACAACCCCTTAACATATAACACCCCTTCCCAGACTGGTACGCCAGTGGGCGCACAACCACTTGCACTTAATTGCTGTATATAAAAAATAAGAGTAATAACTGATCTGTTACAATGACTTTGTCAATGTAAGGGGCAGTGATGTATCAGTCTCGATGGCTGCCTAGCTTAGGGTACGCAGTCCCCGGCCAAAGTTTTAGAGTAGGGCTCTCCGTCTCAGATCTGTCTCAGGATGCCCTCCTGATAAGTTCCCGGGGCGAGAGTGCACGAGTGTCGTTCTCCCCTTACCTTAATAGTACTTATTCTGCTATTTGTGGGGTAACCACCGGACCACCCCCAAGTACGGCCTCCATTAAGGCTTGTGGAATGTGTACTGCTTTGTCATTGAGTCCACCTGCCATTGACACAGAGGGAGATGGAGTGGACTCTTTCTGTTCGAGTTTTGCCAGCTGCTTGTGTCCTTTACTTAGCCGCCTGCTCTTTAGTGGAGCTCAGATGGGAGGGCACCTTGTGGGGTTTGCAGTGCTTTTGCGTGTTCCAATCATGGCAGGCATTGGTCATCATGGGTGGCGTCACCGTTATGTCATTGTCCTCCAGCCAGTCTCAGGCCTCCTCGGGTGCTGCAGAGTGTGTTGCTGTCACTGTGCATGAGCCTAAGTGTGGCTGGGAACTGCAGTGCATATTTTATGTTGTGGTCTTGTAGGCAGTATTTCACAGGGAGAAAGGATGACCGCTGGCATTGTACTTCTAAAATATAGGCAGGGAATATGTTGAATTGACAGTTTTCCTTTGGTTCTGGTGACCTGTAGGATTTGGCCTCTATCCCTCTAATTAAAGAGCTGGAAGACTGCTGGGAATGGAGGGGCTTTGGGTGGCAGGTGCCTACCTGACAAGCTGTGGTCCGACTCTACCGAGAAGAAGGTCAAGTGTCTTCCTTGCAGAATGACCGATGGGAACCAGTTCTCCAGGTACAGTTTCATGCTAGAGCCTTTCACCTTTTAAGGAAGACCCACTATCCGTCTGAATCATCGTTCTTGTCATTTGCAAATCTCTTGAGGTATTCATCCTGTAGAGCTTTAATTTGTGTTGTGGTTTCCATTACCATCGGCCTAATGGACGCTAGAATGGATTTTGCTGTCGCTACTCATTCCTTTAGCTTTTTATAGTTGGCACTCAGTAGGCCCTTATCGATCCTTAGTGCATCGATTTTCGTCTCCAAAGGGTTTTAACATCTAACATGGCAGAAAGGATTTTGGCAAATCTACAGGATTGAGTGGCTAGTGTGGTCTCTATATAGTCTCCTGCAGAGACACACCAGTCGACAGTCCCTGCATTGTGCCCGCTGAGCCTGCCTGGGCCTTGTCTTGTTTCGTACGGACTATGATGAGGGCCTTTGAGACTTCTAGGTAGGATCCCTGGTTAGGGGCGTGTGGGGCGCTATCTGAGAGCCTCCTTGGGAGGGTGGTATGTAATTGGAGTGGCTTCACAGTATTCAGTCAAAAGGCTGGAGAGATTTGTTTGTGTCATGTCAAGGCTCCTTGCTGAGCAGCCTATGCTGTTAGTGTGGCTTTTGTCTCTAACTCCCCCACCACGACCGATGTCCGGGGGTGGGGGGGTCAGTGTAGTACCAATTGTCTGCTGTGTGTCTTTTAGATGAGTCCCTCCACCTTCGTCCCATTGCTGTGCATACAATTAAGGTTCGGTGGTGCGTATTCCCTTGTACTGAGGTCCCTAGTTCCAGGGTGAGTCAACAGGCATCTGCAGTCTGTAATGTCAGAGTGTTGAGGAGCAGAGGGGAAGTTCCAGTCAGCTGAGCATCGATGGAGCCCAGAGTCAAATCCCTTGGTGAAAGAGGGGGGTGCCGTCCTCCGCAGGCCCCCAAGTTGGTGTTGGCACCCAGGCTCCCGTCTTGGTGGGGGACTCTTTGCTGGTGGTGGGGGGAGGCAGCGGCAAGGAGACTTGTCTCATAACTTTGGTGTTGTGGAGGGGGTCTTACCACTTCCTCCTGCTCGCTTGCCAGCACCTGGCATGTCTCCTAATCTCCAGTCTCTCTGCCCAGGCCCTCTGCTGTGTCATCCAGTGGTCGGTGCTGATCTGCTGAGCTCGGATGAGGGGGGAGCCCCACCCCCACAGGTGCAACCCTGATGGAGAGCAGAACGGTCTCTGTATCCTGGCAACACCCCAGACTTCCACACTATTGCAGGGCTGTCCAAGGGACAGCCCCACTGCCTCTGCCTCCCCTTCTATGTGTTCAGTTTTGGCCTGTTGATGCCATACCTTATTTTAGCCACATCTCGGGGGTCCCGGATCCAGGGCGATTCAGATTCCACCTGTCAGCAGCGGTTCCCAGGTGCTGTCAAGCAGAGGAGAGGCCCACTCCCTCCCGGCATTAGTGCGGCCCACAACAGGACCTCTCAGTGCGGGTCTTGCTTAGTTTTCCCTATGCACTCCCTAAGCCGGTGCAGGTTGCCAGGTCCGAACTCAGGTGAGGCCGCTGTATCGGAGGAGTATCCCAGTGTGCAGTGACCTTCCTCTTGATTTCGATGGTCGCTGGAGGGATTTCTCCTCCCCTTCTTGCACTCTCATGAGGATGTGCCCATCAGTGTCCAGCCCATGCATCGGCTTCTATCTCTTCATGTGAAGGCACTCCACTGTGTGGGAATTGGGAGCTGGGTGTCAGTCCCCCGCGTGGTACTGAGGAGGGGGGTTCCACTTCCTCACATGCAGCCGCATCAGATGGCAGATCAGCCTCCACCTGGCCCACCTGCAAAGCTCACTTTTGTGGTGGTTTCGTGGTGCGTGGACCTCGACTGAAGGGATCGTTGTAATTTACAAAGGTGTCTTAGGTACTGGGTGCCCTCCCAGCCCTTGTGCCTGGCCGAAAGGCATTTGTGACACACAGGATAGTAGTTTTCAGGCCTGGGACTCTGGAGCCCTTCGCCGTGCGACCTACCTAGTCACCATCTAGGCCACGCCTACAAGTTGTCCTCACCATCTTAGCAAGATTACTCTGGTTTGAAATTGAATGATAGTTGGGAGGGTTAGTGATATTCTTTTTTAGGTTTTTATATATTGACAGTATTACAGCCTTCTTAAGAAGTGTATATCTAGTCCTTGTTCACAAGAATTTATTTGTATGGTTAGAATTCCTCCATCAATGCAATATAATGGACATATAGCGAGATAGAAATCTTAAACTTCTAATCTTTCAAAGGTTGATCAGTGGGATGACTGTTTGGTGACCCAGCTAGGCACTCCCCAGAGGTATTTGCCTCCACGTGGGAAGTTTAGCAGTGCACAGGAGTAAATTGAATCATCCTGATGCCTGCATAAATAAGTGAAAAATAAACTGGTTCCACAATGGCCAGACAAGCACCCCTGAGAGTATATAAAAACGAGGCTTGCAGAAGACCTACTGCATTGAGACCTGATCCTTATTCAGGCTGACAAATGTCTAGAGGTACTTGCATAGCACCTTAATTAAATTGTTGCTGAACAGGAGGTTGTTGGTGTCTTTGATGAAGGCTTAAGAGCACAGGTGTTTGGACAGGAATTCATCCTGCATGGTAAAGAGACATGTCCCCCTGCCTGGAGTACCTGACTAAATGTGAAACTGGTATTCTGACTTTTTGTATTCTCCCTGAAATCATTCTGATCTGGGGTGTGCACAGAGGCCTAGGAATGTCCCTGTTAATGTGAGTCCAGAACCTGTTCTGTGACCTGGTGGGGCATCCATAGCATACCCTCCTAGTGGGTCTAGGAC
This sequence comes from Pleurodeles waltl, assembly GCF_031143425.1. NCBI lineage: Eukaryota > Metazoa > Chordata > Amphibia > Caudata > Salamandridae > Pleurodeles > Pleurodeles waltl. The sequence goes on from NC_090443.1 coordinate 907,810,677, forward strand.
TACTCTATATACCCGGTATAGGACTACTCCCTATAGCCAGTGGCGGCAGTGTACCAAGATTTAATTAATCATGTGTGACCGCACCTTTTTCTCTCTGTCAAGGAGAAGGCATTCTACTGACCCCTTTTGTGTGTAAATTCATCTGTTATGTAAACCTGAGATGCTTGTGTTGATGTATTATGTATGTGTTGATTGTGTGTATGTGCTGTAAGTGTATAGCACCTGTATGGCAGTAGTACTCTGTATTGGGGGAGAGTAAGAATAGGGTCCAATAACAACAAAAAAGCAAAGTAAAGAGAAGTTTAATAATAAACATACTGTCTCTGTTTTGCTTCTGTCTCAGTCTGCATTCAGGCAATACATATTAGCAAAAGTAGCTAATAAAACACATCAGAGATTTATTACAATAATGAGTGCATAAAACAGCAAGCATTAATAAAACAAAATGCTTGTACATAGGGTATCTGAATAAAAATGATTGCCTTCAAGGGAAAAATACTTTATTCAATGGATGAAGTTAAGGATTGGTGATCAGGAACAGACTGCATTAACATTAATGAATTTTTGTGGGATCATAAAGCCTGTTTAAGAATTCAAACAAGTTGCTTTACTTGGTGTAAAACACCTCTACCCTTGTTGCATATACATATATACATAGGCTCTGATTCACAAAGGTAAACATAGGCCAACATTATGACCCTGGCGGAGGGCGGTATTTTGGAGAAAGGTACTGCCAACAGGCTGGCGGTACCTTTCCCCAAAATATGACATCGGCAGTTTGGCTCAAGCCAAACCACCAATATACCACTCCGTCCACCAGGCGGTAACAGTCACCGGGCTGGAGACTTCAGTCTCCAGCCAGGTGGCCGTCACTGTCCCACCCGCGAGATTATGACCCTGCCTACCGGCATGGTTTTTGTGGCTTCCATACCGCCACGAAAACCATGGCAGTAGGCACTATCAGTGCCAGGGAATTCCTTCCCTGACACTGATAGGGATCTCCCCTGCCCTCCTCTCCCTCCCCAGAGTCTTCCCCCATCCTCTCCCTCACCCTCCCAACCCCCCACGACATACACGCACATTCATGCACCAGCAAACACATTTATACACACACTCATACACACATTCATCCATGCATGCATGCATACATTCAAACACAAATCCACACACACTGACATACATTCTAGCACACATGCGTTCACACCACACAACATACACGCACTCACACCCATTCATGCACACACGCATTCCACACGCCACACACCTGCATGCACGCACACAGACACATACACCCACACACACACAACACCCCCCAACCCCCTCCTCTGTCGGAGCACCCGACTTACCTGCTTGCACGGGGTCCTTTGGCAGGAGATGGGACGTGACACTGCTGTCATGATACGGTCTGCGACGGTCTACTGGCGTGGCGCTGCTGCTGGCCGGCTAAGGTCATAATATGGTGAACAGTATGTAGCCTCGGTGACTGTGTTTTGGTGGCCTTTGTCGTGGTGCTAGGCGGTCATTATCGCCAATGTCATAATGAGGGCCTTAGACTTTTGGTCAACTTGGACCACAAGTCAAAGTTTATGACTTTGGGAATTCACAAAGGGCATTTACAAGTAGTATCATTATGTCAGCACTCGGTGTTAAGAATCCACATTCAGGGTGGAGACTCCGCACTGGGGGCGGAATCGCCACACTCGTGGTCTAGAATCCACACTCTAGCTGGAAAACAAAAAATCTCAATTTGTACAACCAAATTACGATGTTATACATCACTTACATTGTGAAATAAATACATGTAGGAACTGGTCAGTAACATATGTGGCTGTATAGGGTACGTATTGCAGTATTAAATGTTCTGTCACAGCTACACAAGACTACATACAAGATTGTCAGAATACTACATAAATGCACTTAAACATCTTCTCTACAGTATCACATGTAACCCACAATCATGACCCATGTAAAGTCTTCCACAAACAGTCAAATTGTGAAGGCAATATGCCACTCCAAATTTATGAACAGACTTTAGAATCCTACGTTTCTTCCAAACACACCACACACACACCTGTGTCAGTGCTTATCATTCCCCCACCCAGCTCCAGCTAGGAGTTGTTAGCCAATCACAGCCTGGCTGCAGACATATAAGTTGAGCTGCCACACACAATCCCTTTCAGACCTTTCAACATGTAATTCAGTGTGTTTGTTGGGCTGCCCCTGGTCATGCAACAGAATGATGTGAGGAGAAGAAAGAAGAGAGCAGAGAGGATCTTCAAACAAAGGATTAACCTCTTTCGGATGCCCAACCAAGATATCAGGGCCAGATTCAGATTTCCCCCTTATGTAATCTTGGAGAGGGTTTTTGAGGGGGAGCAGGATCTTGATTCTGTGACCTGCCACTCACATGCAATCCCATCCTATATCAAGATTTTAGCAGCTCTCCCTTTCTTTGCCTCCGGCTCATTCTAGAGGGTGTCCAGTAACATTGTGTCCATGTAACAGGCAGGTCAGTCACGATGCTTGCTTCATGTACTGCGCTGAATAAATAGGAGAGTACATCAGTACCTACATATGTCCCACACACTGGCAGGAATTAAAGGGTTTCCAGAAATGTTTACATTGTATCCCACTTCCCACATGTGGTTGGTGCAAGCGATTGCATTCATGTGGTACTTCAGCCACCTCGCCACAATGCCCATATTTTCTCCAACAGACACCGCTGGCACTCCATTAATTTTTAGGATGTTTGTGATGCCAGTGGCTGCTTTACAGATGTGCATGCAGTGTTCCCCGGTAGTATACATGACATGTACGCAATCCGCAGGTCACCTCTGGTGCAGTGACTAACAGTTGGAAAATTTGGCAACATGTAGATTCTGGGTAAGCACACAAACAACAGAGCGGTTTGCATATGTGTAAAATTATTTTCAGACACACCCATCACAATTTATTTATATTTTGCTATACATACATTATGCCAACAGACACTGCATTTACCATTCATAGCTCAGTAATTTAATAAATGCTATACTCTATTTCAGCAGACGTACAATAGGGCACACATACGGACACAAGCCAAAATTGAGTGTACCTTTGAAATCCTTAAGTAGTGTTTCAGATGTCTTGGCTGTACAGGGGGTGTGCGGCTGTACTCCCTTGAACTTGAGTGCAAGATTATAGTAGTTTGTTGTGTCTTATACAACATTGAAATAAATCATGGCCACATATACCTCTGAAGGGCAGGGTATGCAGGCGCGTGACCAGCTAATTGACACTTTTTTCTCTTGAGCTACTAATTGTATTACGGACCTTATGTGTTTGCACGGTCTGTTGTCAATGGTGAGATTAGTGGACATTTAATACTCTGTCCATAAATAACATCCTGAGACTTCTCTGTAGGTTGCCTAGTGTCAATGTAGGCACCCTTGCACCATAGAGTGTTGCATGCACAAAGAGCCATCTTCCTGTACATAGACAAACCCGTGAACTTTCTGGAGCAGCTGCAGAAGCAGAGACATGGTAAGTCCATGAACTGCTTTATGTGTCTGGTAGTATGATGTGAGTGCTGAAAGAGATGTTTTTTCAGACTTCACACTATGTACCAAATGGTTACAGTATTTATGAGGTCAAGGTCTCCTTGGAACACTTTGAAGGATGCTTTATGAGGGCATTCTAGGACATGTAGTATACTCAACCTGGTAAAATGTCCATTCTGGGTGTTTTTTAAGACTAAGGGCCTGATGTACGATTGTCTGTCACGGTCTCAAACTCCGAAAATCGCCATTTGCGACTGCAAAATGAGTAGGTACGATGTACCATCTCTATTTTGCGAGTCGGTCGCAATTACTGACTTGCAAAATATGGATTTGCAACTCGCAATTAGGAAGGGGCAACCCGAGGGCGTCCCTTCCTAATTGTGAGTCACAGGGGGATGTATGATGTTTCGTGACTGCAACTGCGGTGGCAAAACAATCGCAGTTACCACCAATTTCAAACCCATTTGAAACAGGAAGGGGTCTCCACGGAACCCCTTCCCCTTTGTGAATGGATGTGAAAAAACATTTTCAGAGCAGGCAGTAGTCCAAAGGACTACTGCCTGCTCTGAAAAAAATGATAAAAAAAATTGTTTTTTGTTTGAAATTCATCCCATTTTCCTTTCGGGAAAACAGGCTACATTTTAAAAAAACTGCTTTATTTAAAAGCAGTCACAGACAAGGTGGTCTGCTGTCCCCAGCAGGTCACCTTTCCTGTGAGTGCAGCCATTCCCAATGGGGGTCGCAAATTGCGACCTACCTCATAAATATTAATGAGGTAGGTCATTTGCGACCCCATTGGGAATCGCAAAACGTGTAAGGTACACTGTTGTACATTTGGTTTTGCGACTCGAAATTTGCAACTCACAAACTGTGAGTCACAAAACTCATGGTCATACATTTGGCCCTAAATGCACTTACAAAATCAGAACTAGTCACTAATGGACCTCATAACTGTTGTATCCAATGGGGAAGGAAGGACATGCACAATGTTTAGCGTTGGTATGTGAGGGTTGTGGGTTTTGGATGCTGTCTCATGCATGCTTTTTTGTATCAATGTGCATATATGTTTAATGACATATTTTGTGTTAATGAAGTAAAGAATGACTTTGTGATATTTGTCTTAACCTAAATGATACAAAGGTGTAAAAGAGGACTTACACATATCACATATGTCATTTCTATTTTCAAGGTCAAAGTACTAACTATGCACATGTGCTTAACAGTAGACCGCATAGACTGAACTGTCTTTACATGCTAAAGGAGGCTCTTACCATGTACACTGTCCAATGTTCTATATGGCTAACGTTTTCTTGACTTTGTCCTATCCCTACTTTTGAACTTTCATATTGAAAATTAACTATGTTTCAATGTCCTGAAACTCACATCACACCAATGCTGAATGTGATTGTTAGTAAATATTGAAGAGGATACAGAGCAAACTTGAGATAGATGTTATTGTGTGCCTAATATCAGGACATAACAGTGAAAATACACATACTTTTGACCTGCCTAAACATTAAATTGCCTAGTGAGAACAAAGAATTACAAAGTCAGCACTTGCTTAATGTTGTTGTGAGCTTCTTGGTGATTTGAACACTGACTACATAATTGTTTGCCCTCTATTTCATTGGACCTGGCTGGACAATAATGGTATGACCTCTCAACACCACCACCGAGGAGAAGGAGGGAGAAGGCCAGAGCAGGGAAAGTGCACCCACCTGGACAGATGATATAACTACAACACCTTTAGCCCGAGTAGAAGCTGCAGACATTGAGGGGCATTAAGAGGGACATCACGAGCCAGAGGAGGGGGGGAGGAATGTGGGTCTCCCCTTGGCCCAGATCAGGATTTCGATGTGGTGTCCTCAGGGCAGGCACCTTTGCCATCAGAGCCTGGCACTCACCCTTCCCTAACACCAGAGACCCCCATTCCGTTGGGGCCTCGAGCTTCACTCCCTACCACTACTCACCCTCAATGTCCCTCTTGTTCAATCCAGACCCCTCCATGTACCATGTCAATCAGTCAAAGAGCTTTTATTCAGTTCAAGGCCATAAAAAGATAAATAACATGAATACATAGAACATATATACTACTAAAGATTAAACATGATCAAACAATTCATAAATACAATACAATTCAGCAACTCTGTTATCACTTTCTATGTATACTGGCAAAAATACAGTATAATTAAAAACATTAAAAGCATGATTTTGACTCTATGAATTGAAGACATCACACAGAGAATAAAAGAACTAGAACCAAAAGTGCGCAGCAAAGGATGGAAAAAAAGTGCCCTCTGCCTAGAATAAAAAATACAAGAAAACATAAAAATGTGCCAGAGTTTGTTTGGAAATGCACTTACAGGGACAGGGAGGTAGGTTGGAGAACCTCAAGCACTACTTAGACTGGGCTACCAAAAAATGCGGAATGCCTAACCTAAAACAGGTCAGTGAATATCCACATTCAGAGTTTATAACCCATATGAGGTAGGGTTCCACTCCCCCGACCTGCTTTATATCTAAATAATGGGAGACTGTGGATATAGAATTACATTTTGCAAATCTGAGCTGTTTTCTGACAGAAAAAAGACTGATTTCACCAGGTTTTCCGTGCTCCCATTAATTTCATTTGGACAAAGAAAACATTTCGACAACCCCAAGGCTGAGAAAGTCTTTTGGACATACAATAGCTAAGGAATGGAGGCCACATCGTCTTGCCTTAAGCAGTCAGTAAGAATCATTTGACAAAAAGTGTTATGTGGCAGAAGCCAAATCTTTAACCGTAATAACATCGGGGCAACCTGGACTATGTCCTCCAGGAAGGAGAGGCCAACTTCCAAATGGGGAATAATGCTAGCCACACCCCTAGCCGTTGCAAGTAAACTGCACAAAAAAAATATTATCCATCATTTGGAGGATACCTGGAGAGATGTATTCCCACTCACTGGCACCATATGTCCCCTGAGACATACATTTGCTTTTGTAAAGATAGATAAATTCTTTAATGGGCTTATGATGGATTCTTGTGGAAAACCTGACAATTGTGCTGATTGCTCCTTCAAATTTACAAGCTCTCCATTAGAGAAGTTTGTCCCAGCCCTGACATTAGAACCCCTCAGTAATTAAAATTAGATACTTTAGAAATGGGAATCCCTGCTATATTGTGGGAGCAGGGGCGTGTGTTTTTGGGGCACATATCATGATATGAGATTTCTTATGGTTGATTTTCAGATTAAGCTCCTCTATTAAATCATGAAAAATAATCAGTAATAGCTGGAGGCTCTTAGCTGTGTGGGCAATTTAGACCGCTTTGCTCCCGTAAATTAATGCTGGTTCAACGCAGTTCCCAAATCTAGGGAGATCTTTATGTCCTGCTGCCAGCTTCTTCTCAAGGGCGTTCATATAAAAATGAAAGAAAAAGGGAGCTAAAATACAACCATGTCTTACACCCTTGTTGGAATTAAATCAGGGGGTACAACATTTGTGCCGTAAGAAACCTGCGCCTTGGTTCCCCATTGCAGGTGTTTTAACAGATCAATGAGAGTGCAATTAATCCCTGCTTTCCCCATCATTAACCATAGCTTGCCTCTGTCGACGAGGTCAGAAGCACTCGAAAGGTCCATGATGGCCATGTGGAGTGCCCTGCCTCTGGCCTGAACATATTTTCCCCCAATCATAAGCAGGTTCAATGTTTCTACAGTTATACCAACTCCCAGGCGAAGCCATATTGGGCCTCTGAAAACATTTATTATCAGTAGCCCAGTCTTCAAGGAGTTGGCGAATGACCCACCCTAACATCTTAACAGAGGAGGGAAATTGGCCTGTAACATGAGGGCTGGTTCCTATTTCCTTTTTTTTTAAATGGGGACCAAAACCTATCTGCGGAGAAAGCAAAATAAAATCTATTTTTGAACCATTTCTTTTGCCAGTAAAAGTTGGCAAGGTGGAGTCACTCTAGTTGAAGCAAACATGAGCTAAAACAGATTAAGGCCCTCATTATAACCCTCTATAGTGGCGGTAGTACCGCCAACAGGCTGGCAGTACTGCCAGCCTTATCACAACCGTGGTGCTTTAGCCATGGTAATACCACCGGGACCGGCGGTATACCGTCATGGCAGTCCTGGCGGTCGTAATCTGCCAGGGCAGCGCTGCAAGCAGCTCTGCCCTGGGGATTTCTACTCCCTTACCGCCAGCCTTTCCATGGCAGTAGACACCACCATGGAAAGGCTGGCGGTAAGGGGACTCGGGGTGCCCCTGGGGGCCCCTGCACTGCCCATGCATGTAGCATGGGCAGTGCAGGGGCCCCCAGGCATAGCCCCATCGTGCATTTCACTGCCTGAATTTCAGGCAGTAAAATGCCCGACGGGTGCTACTCAACCCGCTGCACATCAGCTTTGCCGTCTGCTCTATTACGAGCCAGCAGCAATGTTGATGTGACTTTTCCGCTGGGCCAGCCGACGGTAACACTGTTACCGTCTGCTGGCCCAGCGGAAAAGTCGAAATAGGGAGCCAGTAACACCGCCAGCACTGGCGATATTCTGGCGCACGCAGCCTCGGCGGTCTTCACAGAAGACCGCTGAGGTTGTAATGAGGCCCTAAATGTCATTACACTCTGATTCAATGCTTCCGTGTACGTGGTATATATAAAATGAGTCAAGTTATTTTCTGAGAGATCAGTGACACCACACACCTGATCTCCACCAAAGGGGCAGGTGGGGATGTTAAAATCACCCATCCATAGAATAGCCCTGTTTTTCTGCAATCTCGTACGATAATCTGATACAAATTGATCCAACTCCATTATTAAATCAATAGGATGGTTGACAAAATATTTAAAGTAAAATTTATTTAAGGCAACTTTCATAAATCCAGGAACTAATAACCACAAAATTTGGGCACAAGAGGTATAAGAAATTCTTTCCATTTTAAGTTGGCTTTTCTGAAGAGAGATCAAGACCCCTAAACTCCCCTCAGATCTGCCAGAGGCAGATGGTAGAGCAGGTCTGAGATAGCTGAGCCTTTTGAGGGAGGTGGAAAACAAGGTACTCCTCCCTCATGGGAAACAGGGCGAGAAAATACGGGCAGAGATAAGGCAGGTTTATCCAGTCATTCAACATCTGGTAAGCCCCCAAGGACAGCAAAGTGGTTCTTGCATATAAAGGAAGGGGCAAAGGGATGAGGCCTCAGCAGGTAGCTTCTGGGTGATAAACTGAAACAAACATGGTTGGTAGAAGAAGCCCAGTAATGCATAAAGTGAACCAGGGTCTTTCAAGGAATAATCCAGTTTGTGTAGTAGTTGACTGACCAAGCTGGGATTCTGGAAGTTTATCACAACACAGTCACTTCTGGAGGACTTGGTGAAGTACCCCACCCAACCAACCCTTCTAACCATAATAATCTCTTCCGCGAAGTTAGTTGGCCAGCCTGAATCTGATAGACACCAACGAACCACTTTATTCTTTAAACCTTGCCAGTCCTCATGCCCTCCTGCAGACACCGGAGGTACTCCTTCCAATATGATGACATACAGCGTACACTCTGGAGAGAGTTGCAAGCGATCCTCATACTCAGTATTTAAGGTTGGACTGCATCTACAATTGTCTTTTGTGCCAGAGATGGCCCCTATAGCAGGTGCAGATGAATAACAAGGTGGTGGCTGAGTCCTCAGGCCAGAGTGAATCTGATGATTTGACTAGGCCAACAATAGATCACTCTAAGTGAGGCAGGACATTTATAGATATAGGACGAACTGTGTTAGGGGGAGGTTTGGGCTGGATGGTTATGTGCAGGGTTGTGGGCCTAGACTGACATTGAGTTAAAAGCACATGCATTTTGTTACCCAATTGCTTAATTTGGGAGAGAATGTCTGGCTGAAAATCCATCAAGAAAGACTCCAAATTAGTAAAGAACGACTTGCATTCCTCCAATAGCGCTGCCTTAATGATCAACGTTGGAGAGGGAATCTTCAGGCTTTGTGCAAGGCTTTTTAGCACCTACAAGACCTTTCTAGCGTGTAACGTTGCGTCTTTTCCTCTTGGTCGGTAGCGGTTTTGAGGCCTGTAAAGAGTTGTTATTTGAACTAACAATTATAATATTTGTCGAGAATTCCTTATTAATATCAGAAATTTGAACAATAGTGATGGAGCCGGACGTGCTTGATGGACTAGGGCTCAAAGAGGGCTCTAGATTTGGGCTAGAGTTTTTGGAAGAAATAAGTGCCACTGCTATATCATGAGGAGAGCCTGTGTGATCGTTTGTTACCATTAGTTTTTGGACCGCGTCTATACAGCTTTCCACTATCTCCAGTTCTGTAGAGTTAGCACCCATTGCAGAGGTGAGGTAAGAAGTAATTGGGGCAGTGTGACAAAGCTCCTTATCACCAGATTGCGGGCGAGCAATGAGAGTTTTTTTTCACCATTATAAGATATGGTAACCGCTCTGGGGGAAAACGAGATGTGCTTTTTAGCGTGAAGCCAAACTCAGGTGAGAACGATTGACAGGACCACCTTCTGGGGACCTGTGTCCTGTGGTGATTAAAGTCCTCTTCAGCAGTCTAACCAAAGGTCCAGCAACCTGCTTTGTGGAACAGCGAGACAAGGTTTGTGGTGCAAAGCCAAACTCAGGTGGGCAGGATTGATGGGACTGCCTTCTGGGGCCTTGTGCACTGTGGTGATTAAAGTCCCCCTACAGGAGTGTAATCAAAGGTCCGGCAACCCACACTGAGGGACAGTGAGATGCAATTTGTAGTGCAAAGCCAAACTCAGGTGGGAGCAATTGATAGGACAGCCTCCTGGGACCTTGTCTACAGCAATTCCTTGGGCTGCCTCACAGGAACTGGTGCTGGCATCTGAGGTTGATGGGAATGTGTCCTCTCGGATCTTACAGGAGATTATCAATGAGCTCTGTATGTTCTGAGAGGCGCAATCCCAAGACATGGCTAACCTCAGTGCCTCCTCCTTGAGAGCAGCCCTTTTGTCTGAGTTGGCTAAACAACCCCCCTCCCCCACCACTGTTGTTGTATCTCCCAGTTCGTCATCCTTTTCTGTTTCTCTTGCTATCCCTTGTACCCCTCATTTTGCCCACTCCCGTGAAGTGTCTGGTCCTGTACCAGCCAGCCAAAACCAGCCCATAGGCACAGTGGATTTGGAGATTATTGTGAAGGATGACAGTGAGAGTGGATAGTGACTGGACAGTGTTTCGACAGTGGACTGTTTTTTTGCACCCCTTGTACATGGACTAGTTTCTTTGATGCTTCCTGATGTGATATATTTATTTTGCCAAACTCCCCCTAGTCCCATTGCCCAATATTTTTTAAGATTCTATTTGAATCCTTTCTCCCTTTCCAATGGACTGTCTTTTCCTTCAAAAATCATATTTCTGTTATGTGTTTAGCTATGCTTTCAAAATGATACATTTGTACACATATGGTCCTACTAATATATACGTCTTATACACATTTATCAACACATATATGCCCTACAACCAGATTAACCAATTGACCATCATCAACTATTACTCAACTCATTTGAAATGTGGAAGATATATTTTATTTACAAAGTGTATCAAAAAATATATTAAAGTGATCAAGGGGTATCACTCTAGCAACTTCAGAATTGTGGTGGTGAGGATCTCTGCGAGTAAGTGCATTTAAAGTGTTGATGCTGATGTGAGGGTGGGTGTGGTGCCTCTGCCTGTACAGGGGTGAGGGTGGCTATACAGATGGGGGATATGCCTGAACGAGAGGTGATGGTGGTTGTACAGGTAGAGGAGGTGGCTGTAGAGGTGGGGGATGTATCGGGCCACGAGGTGATGGTGGCTGTAGAGGTGGGAGACATGCCTGGACAATAGGTGATGGTGGCTGTACAGGTAGAGGATGTGACTGTGCAGTGGGGGCATGTGCAAGGGGAGTGGTGTCTGTGAAGGTTGGGGGCGTTTCTGTGCAGGTTGTGGTACTGGAGGCTGGATGTGACATGGTGCAGGTAGATGTGTTGGCTCCCCTCCATGTGTTGGCCATGAAGAGTGACTTTGTATTAGTTTCAGAATGCCCTCCATCATCTTCATTGCCAAGGCATATTGTCTTGCGCTCTCTTCACTATGGGTGGCCATGGAGTCATTTATCTTCTTGGACCTGTCTTGCCAAGATTTATCTATCTTGCCCAAGACCTGCATCACTCTGTCGACCATCTGAGGGAATTGGCACATGCCCCGTAGTGAGTCTGAAATGTCAGACAGAGTAGCCTCTATGGCAGGGAAGTCCTGCCTCACATCAGCCCCTTGTTGGAAAAAGTCCTCCTCCCGTTGGTCACCATTGCCATCCGTGAGCCCCCTCCGCTTGGGAGGGGCTTGAATACCACAATCAGGTCCAGCTGCAGGGGGAGGTGGCAGGTGGGAGGCTATGAGCCAGAGATTGGTGTATAGGGAATAATTGCTACTCACCAGGAGTGGTAGGTCCCTCAGATGGTGGAGAGAAGGCCTGGGATGCACTGTCACAGGGACAGTGTGTACAACACGTCTAAACTGGATGTGAGGGCTGTGGGTGGATAGTTTTGATGGGGTATGTGAATGCTGTGGCTGGTTGGCTGACTGCTGGGAATGCGCAATCCTTGGGGTGGAGTCGAAGGTACTATGCTGGCAAGTATATTCTTAGATCTTTTGCTCAGTGGGCCAACAAAGGTGGGCATGGGATGAGCCTCATCATCCTCTGCAAACAGTGCCAGATCTTCCTCCTCCTCCTCTTGTTCCTCCTCCTCCTCCTCTTCTACTTCATCGTCCTCCTTCTGCACATTCCTGGCAGCTGACAAGGCTGCTTGGAAGAGGAGTGGGCCCTCCCCTTAGATTGCCCATCACCCACCACAGGTGGATGGTTCTTTTCCCAGAAGTGACTCACCTTCCTCAGCACCTGAAAGACAGAGGTTGCAAAAGGCAAAATATTTGCCTTTGAATATCAAGTTATGCAACACAACGGATGAGTGAAATGATCTGTGCATTGACGGATGACCAAAATGTGATCAGGTTAGTGTACATCTACGAGTGACAGCTCACACCGTAGCATTGAGATGTTCAATGCAGATGTGCAATGCAAAAGCAAACTCACCAGCTCCAACCACAGTTTTGTGTGGTAGAGATCCCCCTTGATGTTTGCTGCTGAACCTGGAGCATTGAGTATGTAGCAGAAAATATGCTCCTTGATCTAGCAGCTTGAGAAGGAAGTGACAGCATTTTAATGTTCTGCATGAGTTATATGTTAGCATGCACACTTGACACACACTTCACTGATTATGTTGGGAACATGTTACACACCAACTTCAGATGCTATGTAAAAGTGGCTAAATCTGCTGATGCCCTTCTACAAGGATTTGGTTATTGTGAATGCATTGGTATTCAATAGATTACAATACTGTATGACATGCTTACCTGACAGACGGATGGTAGTGGATTTGACTGCTGAAGTCAGGATATCTCCCAAACTCCTGAATGGTGCCTTTGGCAACATTGAGGATGTCTTAACAACAGCTGTAATGTGACATAGATGTCCATATATAAGTGCAAGGGATGATGGAAATTAATTTAGATGTGTTTGCCATAGGTATTAACCAGTGATCTGCAATATACAGATGTAGATCCTCATCTGGTCCTCCTGACCTTTACATGCGGCGCCCTGGTCAACAGCACCACTGGGCAGTGGTTGAAGCAACACAGCACTGACATCAACAAAATTTCATATTGTAAGGGAAACATGTATGTTAGACCTGACAGTCTTAGGTTGGTCACCCCCAACGTTTTGCCTGCCTCCCTCCACTTTTCTGACACTGTTTTGCTGGTTTTAGGACTCTGCCCACTTTACTACTGCTAATCAGTGCTAAAGTGCATATGCTCTCTCCCTTAAACATGGTAACATTGGTTTATTCACAATTGGCATATTTGATTTACTTATAAGTCCCTAGTAAAGTGCACTGCCTGTATCCAGGGTCTGTAAATCAAATGCTACTAGTGGGCTTGCAGCACTGTTTGTGCCACCCACATAAGTAGCCCCTTAAAAATGTCTCAGGTCTGCCATTGCAAGGCCTCTGTGTGCAGTTTCACTGCCACTTCGACTTGGTATTTAAAAGTACTTGTCAAGCCTGAAACTCCCCCTTTTCTACATATGTCACCCCTAAGGTAGGCCCTAGGCAACCCATAGGGCAGGGTGCTATGTAGGTGAAAGGCAGGACATATACCTGTGTGTTGTATATGTCCTGGTAGTGGAAAACTCCTAAATTTGTTTTCCACTACTGTGAGGCCTACTCCTTTCATAGGCTAACATTAGGGCTATGCTCATATACTGTTAGAGTGGTGGATTGTGATGAGAAATTGGTAAACAGGTTATGTTTAGTATGGCCAGAATTGTAATAGAAAATCCTGCTTATTGGTGAGGTTGGATTTTATATTACTATTTTAGAAATGCCACTTTTAGAAAGTGAGCATTTCTCTGCACTTAAAATCCATCTGTACCTTAGAGCCTGTCTCCAATCCACGTCTGGGTTAGGCTGGTTGACATCTTCCTTGTGCATTTCACCCAGACAACCACAAACACAGGATACTTAGTCACATCTGCACTCATCTGCATACTGAATGGGTCTTCCTTGGCTGCAAGGGTGGAGGGGCCTGACACTTACATTTCAAAGGCTAGATGGATTGCCAAACCCCCTACTGGGACCCTGGCAGACAGACCTGTACTGAAAGAGATTGTGTGTGACTTTCCCTGACTAGGATTGTGGTCCCTACTTGGACAGGGGTGTATACCTTTGCCAACTAGAGACCCCATTTCTAACAATGTATTTGAAGGTTACTGATAGTTAAAGGAAATAAGGGCCAGATGTATGAAAACTGGAGCTTGCGAATCGCAAATAGTGATTTTTAAGAAATCGCTATTTCCGAGTCACAATTGGCCATGTAACAAAATTGCGATTCGGAATTAGCGATTTCTTCAAAATCGCTATTTGTGGTTTGTGAGGCCCATTTACCGAATCGCAATTTGCATTCTTGCAATTTGCGATAATTTTGCGATTCGATAAAAAATGCACACCTGGAGGAGCCTGATGACATCACCAGCAGAAAATGAGTCATCCCAGGCAGTTTCAGGTGCCACATCCAAACCAGCATCCTGAGAGAGAGCAGCCCAGCCACACTGAGCAGCACTCAGCAGGAGCAGACACACCTGAGCCAGGATGGAGACCCCAGGAACATCACAGGAGAAGCAAGAGAGGAAGCGCAAGCTTAAATTTAGTGAACAGGAGCTGGAGGCCCTGACTGAAGAGGTTGTGAGGAGCCATGACCGCCTGTTTGGGAAATCTTCACTCCAGGTTCCTGAAAGCGAAAAAAGAAGGTTATGGCTGGACACTCAAGGAAAAATCTGCACCATTGGAGTGGCACAGCACTCCATAGAAGAGATAAAGAAAAGGTGGTACGACCTGCGCTCCCGTGCTAAGGAGAGGGTGGCAGGGAGACTTGCGGAAGTCAGTGGTACAGGTGGCGGACCACCAACCGAACCACCATCCACACCATTGGAGGACCTGGTGGAATCCACACTCCTCACTGAAGCTGTGACAGGGGTCACAGACATCTACACCTCCGGTACACCGAGTACCAGCCAAGGTAAGTGCAATGTTGTTTGGGAACCCATTATGTGTATGCACAAAAGCTCCTTAGGAATTAGCATGTAATGTGAAGTAGTGTGTGAAGTAGTCCAGTCCACATCTTAGAAGCAGCACAACAATGCCTTATGGGAGTTGCGGTCCACAAACTAGTACAGACAGTAGCATAACAATGTAATGAAGCATAAAGACACCCAAGGTAACACAACACCATGTAGAGCAGTACCTGTACCTTTATTGCCATTTTCAGACAGATAATGTAACATACAGAACTGACATGCTGCAAATTGTTGTTGCAGGTGGGCCAGGCCCAGCAGCCACACACAGTCCATGTGTAGGGGAGACGGACACCCAGCAGCCCTCTGACACCAACACCAGTGGGTCCCTCCACATCTCCACTGTCCGCCGCAGGCCCAGGGCACTACCACTGCCAGACTTCAGCGGCAACTCGGATGTGCAGCAGGAAGGGCCAAGCACACCGTCTGCACCAGACAGGCGCAGCCAGATTCTGGAGGGCAGGGGTAAGCCAGCACCACGCAGGAGTGCCACAGAGTCCCAGCAGCAACCTCATGAGGCAGGTGAGGGTCCGTCGTTGTTCGGGGGCCTTGAGGCTGCTATGTTGCAGCAACAGCGCCTGCAAAACAATTGCATACTTAGTTTGGACCGGAACCTGCGAGTCCACAACAGACACATGATGGGCCTGCATCGGCAACTGGACGCACTGAATAGCAACATTACACAGCTGCGTGAGGGACAGGTGCAGGCTTCTGCGGATACTAGGGACCTAACTAGTGCAGTCTGTGACCTCTGCCAGGAGCTGCGCCATGAAAGGGTTAGCTGGCGCAGACAGGAACACAGATTCCGGACAATGTTTGGCAGCTACTGCAGGTCCTCCAACAGGATGGCGAACTCAGCAGCACTAATCGCCCGTCGCGCCGTGGCGGCACAAGTGGAGGCTGCACACACCAGCAGGGACCTTGTCCAGGGCCTTGTGCACATCACAAATGTGATTGAACATGTGATGGGACAGAGATCTGCCACTCCCAGTGAGGTAGCCTTGGGGGACACTGAGGACAGTTCAAGCCTCAGTAGTGTGGCCCTACCAGCAGCCGACACCAGACGGCGCAGTGCCAGGCGCAGCACTGCCACTGACGGTGACATTCAAGGTGCCAGTGAGTTAACTGGGCACCTGAGTGGTGTGCGTGGGAGGAGAAAGTGACTCTTGCCACCAGTACACTGCTGTTGCCACTATGATGACGGAATAGTGCGTGACTCAGTTCATTTGTTATTTTGAGTTTCTTACATCATCTGTTTACTTTATTTATCACTTATTCATTACCTGACGTAAGGTAATACATTTCTATCACTACAGGTACAGTTGTCATTGGATTTTTGTCATTCATACTCACGTCTGAAATGGTTGTGTGTGATGTCGGCACGCCTTTGCCTTCCCTCTGCGGCACTGGTCCTGTCTGCTGGCTGTAGGGGTGGTATGGGATCGTCATCCTCATCTGATTCAGTGTCACTGATTTCTATAGGTATGCCCCTGGTTGTAGCTATATTGTGCAAGATTGCACAAGTAGCCACTATTCTACATGTGGATTCTGGACTGTACTGTAGTGCCCCTCCACTTTTGTGGAGGCAACGGAAGCGACTCTTCAGCAGTCCAATTGTGCGCTCCACAACGTTGCGGGTTGCACTGTGTGCTGCATTGTATCTCCGTTCTGCTGGTGTTGTGGGATTGAGGCAGGGTGTCATCATGTAGGTGTGCACTGCGTAGGCACTGTCTCCTGGAAGGGACAGAAGGTGTGATGAGTAACTGAGCCATCTGACATGGGTTCGCCATCAATGCACCAGTGTACAGAGTGACATTACCTAGTAGATATCCTTCACCAAACTCCCCAGCTAGCAGTCTTGTGTGAATGCCGCTGTGGCGAAAGATGTACGAATCATGTGTACTCCCTGGGTACCTGGCCACGAGATCAGTTATGATATAAGAGGCATTGCATATCACCTGTATATTCATTGAATGTTGGTATTTGCGGTTTCGGTACACATACTCTGTGGCTGATGGTGGACAGATTGCCACATGTGTGCCATCTATGGCACCTAGGACGTGGGGGAACTGTGCTATCTGGTAAAACTCTATTTTTGTCTGCTGTATTTCCTGTGGGGTATGGGGGAATCTGATGTACTGTTGGAGTTTGCTTAGCATGGCGTTGACAAATGCATTGAAAAATCTGGAGAGGGTATTCTGTGACACCCCCCAGCCGCTTCTATGACCCCTTGATAGCTCCCTGAGGCGAGTAGGTGTAGGGAGCATAATACCTGCACATGGGTGGGTATGCTGTGAGTCCTTAGTGTTCTGTGCTGCAGTATGGGTTGTAGCTCAGCTATCAGATCAAGTATCATGGCTGAGTTCAACCTATACCTCTCAAATATTTCCTCCTCTGTCAGGTCAAAAAGTGTATTGCGCACTCTGAAAATGCGCTCCTGTCTCCTCCTCCCTCTCCTCAAACCTGCCAAGATCCTCATCCTCCTCGCCATGACGTAGAGTGCAGCCATTGTGGAAAAGAGTCTGAGGCATTCTGGGCCTCTTTATATAGGTTGCACCTGGTTACCACCTGGTTTCACTTAGTGGTATTTTGCATGTGCAAAATGCCATTCTGCGAAAAATCGCTATTTGCGATTTTTTGATGCATCTATTTGCGACTTGGAATTTGCGAATTGCATTTTGCGCCTCGCAATTTCCTACTGGAAATACAGATTCGCAAAATGCAACTCGCAAAAAAAGGTCACAACGCAAAAAAAATCGAAATTTTTGCGATTTCTTATTTTTGGTCTGCGAATGCCTTTCATGCATCGCAGACCACGTTTGTGCACCCTTCAAACGGCCGAATTTTGCGATTCGCACCGTTTGCGAGTGCAAAAACTTTTCATACATCTGGCCCCAAATTACTAGGGAGTCCAGCCCCACCTACCTTTGGATACCCCTTCATTTTTAGAACCATCATTTGTTTAAATATGATGTGGTCTCTTCAAATTTGTAGGGTACTTTGACTCAACATGCCCTGGGACAGCAATGCCCATTTCGGCTTGGGAGGCCAGAACTTTGTGCTGTGTTCTTCTTTTTGTGTACATGAGCATCATCATAGTCTATTTTACCTGACACTAGAGTACACATCCTGAGGTCATGGATTTCAAGATTTGCTTATGTGATTATGGAGATGAAGGGGGGAAAGTGAAAATCAACATTTGACCAGGATCACACATTTTGGTCAAGTGGATAAGCTGGGATGATCTGCACCTTTAGTGGTTTCACATAGTTCCATCACTAGATTAATATGTTGCACTTACCAGCCACAACCCCCCTTCCAAAACGCAACTCTGCTGGCAGTAGCCCTCATACACATCAATTAGCTAAAGTTTGGGAATTTTGATTTTATTAGCAAGTATCCACGTAATGCACTTTTAGATCTTCATCAAATACAATATAGGCATGCACTGTGCTCACTTACCATGCAATTTTAGTCATCCTTTCATTTGGCAACATGTTATGAAGTGATATACTGCTATGGGCCATATGTGAGCATATGGAGATGAGAGACAACAGTGATTTTAGCCCCACACCACATACATCTGACATTTAGGCCACTTTTCGGGGGGCATGAGCATTTGGTAAAGTCATTATTATTTATACTTATCAGGGTCCCATATCTGCCCAGTGTGTGGTGAATGACCAGATGTCACATCCTTACATGTAGCAGATATCGCTGTGGGATGTGGTATTCTGGACAAGGTCACAGGGCCTAAAGTTATATGAGTGCATTTAGTTTACATTCTAGTTGACACATGTGATGCACAGCATTACCTTGTTTCAGTTCAAAGGTTTGGGACTGTTGACCGGTTCTGTGTAATATATCTATGGCTTGTCTGCTCACAATGTAAGATGTAAGACTTTGGAACCTCTCTTGGCCATATTTACGTACTCGTTTGTGCTGGTGGTACGGGTTGATGTGCCTCATGACATTGCCTCCCTGCTGGTGAAGGGGCCTCTGCTGCACTTTGACTGTATGTGGCAATAAATTGGAAAAGTCACCAGACATAACCAAAACATGTTGAATATTGCAACTTGTCACATATTTACACACTTGAATCTACATGCCAACAGTAATGATGAGTGAATGAGGCACATCAGTTATTGTCATTTACCATTGTCATACATCACTGTTTTGGACTGAGGAATTTGAATTTGCCATTTCCATCACAATGGATCCTGGGACTTGTGGTGAAATGGTCTTAATGAGACACATGATAGTCTGACTCACCATGCAATTTACACATTTGTGAGACAGAAAACATAGTCACATTTGTAGTGTAGTGCAGATATTATTATTTAGTGTCACTGCTAGATTCATCACATATTACCTGGCACCACATTGAGGTCATCACTTGCAGGCAGCCCATGGAGCAGGTGGGTCTGTGGTAGTGAGAGCATCCCTCTCAAGTGGGGTGAGCTGGAGGTGGACTTCAGTTGGTCCAGCAGGGAGAGCTCTGCCCACCTCTATCCTGCTATACTTTCCTTCACCTTCATGTTCTCATCCTGCCACTTCTTCTTGAGGTCCCTTCAATAAACATTGCAGTCTCAGTGATATTTACACTTCTAGCAAAATAATCTCTTACAAGAAATTATATATACATAATTGCATTGAAGATCGTTAACCGATAAATATAACTTGTTGCTGATCATCTGTGAAAATTACAACCCCTTTCGATGCCTTCCTCGTGTCTGTACCTATCCACTTTAGGGGAGCCTGAACCCTCTAAAGCCCAGTTTCACAATTAAATCAACAGCCCATGGCCAGAAGTGCTGCTCTTCATCCTCCTACAATGCTGTGACTGCTATAGCCAAATGCTGCCAGAGGGCTGCCTTCTGTGTGGCCCTACCGCTCTAGGGGTGGAGACCATGCAGTCTTTTTTAGTGCCTCACTATGAACTTGAGTATCATGGTGGTCTCCTCCTCAGTATAATTTTTCCTCCTCCTCAAAAGTAGCATGTTTCCATGAATTCAAGGCACAGAGCAGGCAGACACAGTGTTGGTGTGGAAGATGAAAGCCTTCAATATTTGCTGCTTTTATGTGTTTGTAGAGCAGAGTTGCTGGTGGTGTTAATAGTCTGCAGGTGTGTAAGATTTTAATTACTCTGCCTTGAATGTGAATTCTCTGCCCTGAGTGCAGAGAATCTGTCCTGAGTGCAGACGTAAATATACTACTCATAAATGCCCTTTGTGAACTCCCAAAGCCATAAACCTTGACCTTTGGTCTAAGTTTAGACCAAATGTCTAAGCAGGTTACAGGCATAGAGGGCTAAGGGCAGAAAAATGCCACCTTTTTAAAAATGGCATTTTCAAACTTTTGATGATAAATCTGACTTGATCATTAAAGAGGGTTTATCATTCCATTTTCATAGGTATCAAACTTGACATATCTGCCACCTCCTGTTTAGGAATTATAACTTATTATTTTGATAAGGAATCCCCAATCTTTCCTTATGGGAGGGGTGGGCCTCTCAGTAGTGAGAAAACAAATTTGGTAGTTTTTCACTACTAGGACATGTACAACTAACAAGTACATGTCCTACCTTTTAAATACACAGCATCCTGCCCTATGGGGTTCTTAGGGCCTACCTTAGGGATGACATATATGTAATAAAAGCGGAGGGTAAGGCATGGCAAAGGGTTTTGAATGCCAAGCCTACATGGCAGTGGGACACTGCCTTGCGGCTGCAATGACAGGCCTTGGGCAAGTTTTGAGGTGCTACTTAAGTGGGTAGCATAATAAGTGTGCAGGCCCATTAGTAGCATTTAATTTACAGGCCCAGGGGATATGGTATACCACTCTACAAGGGACATAGAAGAAAAGTAAATATGGCAATCAGCAGTATATCAATCAAACCATGTTTCAGGGAGGGAGCACAAAAACTTTATCACTGGTTTGCAGTGGTAAAGTTCACAGAGTCCTAAGGCCAACTGGCAAAACTTAAGCAAAAATTAGAAGGAGGAAGGCAAAAGGTTTGGGGTGACCCTGTAGAGATTGCCATTTCCAACAACCACTATTACTAAACTCAGGACTTAAGGAACATTTTCAAAAATGCAACCTCTCCATACCTATTTTTTATTCAGAAGATTTTGATATACGATTTCCTGCATGGTTGGCACATGATGAAAAAAATCATTATAAGCTGCAACTCAGTTGTTTGGATGTCACATGTTTTTGGACAACCAACAAACAGTACGGCCCATATTTATACTTTTTTGCACCACATTTGCAGCATTTTCTTTACGCAAACCTAACTTCATATTTTCATTTTGACGTTAGACATGTCTAATGTCAAAATATAGGAGTTTACACCATTTTTTGGATGAATGAACCTACCTTGCGTCAATGAGATGCAAGGTAGGGGTTTCCATCCAAAAAATGGTGCTATCACGATAGCCCCATATTTATCCCCCGTGGGTCCACCGGTGCCCTCCCCAAACCCCAGGAACACCCCCACCAGAGGGACACTGGAAGATGGGGGACCCCATCCCAGGTAAGACCAGGTAAGTATTTTTTTTCTATATTTTTTTGCCATCGGGGGACCTGCATGGCACAGGGTGCAATGGCCATGCCCAGGGGACACTTGTTCCCTGTGCTGGCCATTGGGGTGGTGGGCATGACTCCTGTCTTTCCTGAGACAGGAGTCATGTTTTTGGTGGTTGTGCACCAGGGAATGGCGCTAGTCTGGTTAGAGTCATTTTTTTACCTCTAACCAGGCTAGAATTATTTTGTGACGCTCAACTCCCTCCTTCCCTGTCGCCACCCCCACCTGGCTAGTGTCTTTTTTTAGGATCCTAGACCAAGTTTAGCACCGTCTTACACCATTCAATAAATACAGCACCTGGCTCGCGTTGTGAAATGATGTAAGCCGGCGCTAAACTTTTGCCGCAAAACTGGAAGGTGTTAAGCTGACACTCCTATTGAAAACAATGGGCCTCCCTGTGCTTTTCTGCATTAGTGCCATAATTTATGGTGCTAATCCAGGAAAGCGCCACACTAGCACCATAAATTATGACGTTAATGTGGACAGGACCGCCATGGCGCGCCGTATTGTAAATACGGCACACACATAGTGTCATTAGTGGGACACAATGGGGTGCTAGAAAAGTGGCACATGATGAATAATGCAAATATGCCCCATAGTTCCCCAAGCATCAACAAAATGCCTCAGCACTCGGGGTAGAAAAGCCACAGGGGTTAACAAACTAGCAACAAAACATCTTGGCTATAGATGTACGATTCTAATTGTACCAGTTAGGCTATATTTAGATCTGGCAATTTATTTTCTCTCTTTTTGCAAATGAGCCACTGTGATAAATTCGTTGAATCTGGGAGGAGCTAAATTTTCTGAACGGAAGTGTACATGCAATTTTGGAAATATTTTCTTAGCAATATATATGACCACATCTTGTCTGTCCTTACCATTCTACAGCAGCTCCCAGTGGCACAGGAATGTATCTTAAATCTTCATGTAGATATATAACATGTTATACATCAAGTTCTGTCTCTTCAACGAAACATTAAAGGTACACAAAGCCATGTAGGAAACTAAAAATGTGTACTCTTGCACAAGTTCATTTCTAAAACAAAAAAGAATCTTCTTGTATTTAAAACTGTCCACAGTAGTTGGAACGAAGCTCTACAATTCTCTTCCAGGTGTAATCCGAATGAATTACAGTCCTATATATTTTCCGCAAACAGCTAAAAGCTAGAATTTCAGTTAAGCAATTGTCCATATATTTATTGCTCTTCAGCGCTTATCGCATTGTACCACCTTGAAGTTGGAATGTTTGTTTGGTGTACAAATAATGTTTTTTTTATTCTTTCACACATCTCCATTTGTGTCCCCTCTAACAATGTCTGAAACAGCAACTTTGCCGTTTGAATACCTAATATAATAGTGAGAAATATTTATGAAGCTTGAACGTTTCAACACCAGCTACATAGGCATACGCAAGCTGTTTTATGGTGATTTCTAAACAAACAGATTCCAAAAGAAAGGGTACAGCATCGTTTCACACGATATAGTCAGAAAGCAGTACATTTTAAGATATGAATCTTTCATGAGTGCATCTGTGTGCCCTATAATTTACATCTCAAGTGACTGTGGTTTTAATGAGCAATTCTCTCTTGATCATTTCACATCAGCAATTTTAGATCAGTTTCATGCTATACATACCATACTGAACGTAATTTGCCTCTTTCACTGATTGACAGTGCTTCACGTACATACATTTGCAGTAATTCTTTATCCCAGTCCATAGTGACGTAGTGTGGGGGGTATCGGCGCTAATGAAAGGATGGAAAATGTCCCCTCTGCATCCCTGGCAGGCAGAGAAAGACAAATACAACGGGGGTGGGGTCATGGTCCCTTCACATCCAGGGACACTGGTGCCACTGCACCTATAGCATGAGTGAAAGCTCCACTCCTGAAGTTTCCTGTTCTCTTATCCCCAAATCACATCATTGTGCCCCCAGCGATAGAGCTTGAATAAATTCACTCGGTTTAAAACTTGTTTCTTCAGGTAAACAGTTCCATCTCATATAAATAGTAAACTAAGGCAAGTCTTCTGTTCCTGAAAGGCAAACTTGTCCACCTCTTGAATCAGGGGAAAGCAACATGATCATCCAGACATGTCTTTAGCATCTTATTAGCTGCATTTTTCGAGAACTAGAAGAATGACTCTCCTTGGTCACTTCTCATCAGCTCATGTGTTTGATATACACAAAGAAGGTTTAGCATAAATTGTACTTTATTGTTACAGGCCAACACCAGCAACATCTAAGTTCGGGAAGGACCCAATCACCAGCGCAAAAATACGCCTTCCGCAACATGAGGACCTAAAGGACCACTTGTATAAGTCGGCCAGCCCTCGACATAACCTGTCTCCATTTTTCAAACACACACAAAAACTGACAAACATCAGATCACAAAGGGAACAAACTTATAAGAACATAGCACAACCCCATAACAGATGCACACGAGTAGAGCACAGAAACCCTTCTCTCAAAAACAAAGAGGGGTTTTATAGAAGCATGCAAAATATCTTGTTAGATATGGCTATGGAATTAAATCTCAAAATGCCTTCCCCTTGCAGTACTTTTTACCATCCTTAACAGCTCCTTCAGTGTTCCACCACCGGCTGGGTTCTACCCAGATAGTTCTGCCTCTGACCACTAGTGGTACCGCATGTATGCTAAACGTGGACAGACCTTTTGTGAAGTACCCAGTACTTAATCCTCGCCCTCAAAACACCTTCTAGTGGAACCATAGACTTCTTGCTTGGACCTCCTTTGACTTGCAACAATCTACACACTTCACCCATCAGTGTCTGAGCCTTCTGGGAGCGGGCAAAGTGATATCCTCTGCCCTCTGCTATTAAATGAGGAGTGACTTACTCTTATAAAAAAACAAACCAGACACCTGACCAACATGCTTACCTAGAATTCTGATACTAATGTAAGGAAACCCCTTTGTTATAAATCCTAACCTATTCCTAGTCTTCCATCATTTACTTCTGCACCATTGCCTGCCATGAAACTGCGTTTAAAATGTTGTCAGGTAGAAACACATTAGGAAACTTAAAGCGTGTTCAGAGAATCAAAAAATGCATAGTTATGCCTCCGTCCACTCCTATTCTGAAAGATACAAGCCACCCTTTCTCATATCAAGCTGGCAACAACCACCATTACTTCATATCTTCCTTTACAGCAACCCCATAGCCATACATATCCTGGGGCAAAAGCCTGAGTGAACAGTATGACTGTTGTCTTCCTCTCTTGTGACATGTTGAGTGTGACATAATTTTGTACTCAACCCGGCAAGCTGTGCCATCAATTTTCCCATTCCTTTCCCCAGCTCACAGCCAAATCAATTCCTTGCACACCTTATGGATAATAAAGTAGTTTAATCACACATAAGCATTACAATTTTCCACCATCCAAACCTAAGCACATATTTTAGTACTGTCATAACTTAGTATTCACTTGTGCCAACAGATCCTAAGATGTTCCCTGGTACCCAGAGTAAGGCAGCAGACAAAGAATTGATGAAAACAATGCAACCCAGGCACACCCCTGATATCAGATTTAGGGCCAGATGTAGCAAAGGGTTTTTCCCATTCTGTGTCAATGGGAAAATGTGTTCGTACATATGGCCCTTAATTTCTATGACACACTTCTGCGCTTTTCCGCTACATTGGTATTCCTCTTTCTTCTTTTCTTAACCAGTTTAACATAAAACGTGCTCAAATTCTTAAAGCTGAGACCATCTATTCATTCTTAATTAAACAGTGCTATAAAAGGAATATTTACTTTTAAAGTAAGGTGTCTTTTTGACACTTTACTTTTCTCCTTCCAAAATGTACATTCCATTTGCTTGCGTACGTGTTTATTCAAATCATAAAGAGTTAGCAGTGAAATTTAGTACAACATATGAGCTACATCAGCCAACTTTCAGTGGGACCTCTACTCTCCTTGCATGCACTTTTATTTCCATTAACTCGGACTTCAATGGAGCCTTACTGTCCACAAATAGATTATCTGCTTCATGCAGAACACCCACTCCAAACATCAACATTTCTAAATCCCCACCTTCAAAATGTAGACACCCACTGGCTTTGTCACACCCAAGTTTACCTGGGATCGTGGGTGCTGTGTTCACAAGTCTATGCACCTATGTATTCACAACAGGCACTATTTCTGTCATTTTGAGGTTCACAATCCATAACAGCTACAAGCATGGACAATAGACCAATAAATGCACATTGGCATTTTACCAGATGTGACTTGCTGCTACTGGTTCGTATATCTCTTACGTTACAAAGAAGTGACCAATGAAAGCATAAATGATCTTCCCTTCTCATTACCTGCCATGTATGATGAGTGCTAGCACAGTGTCCCAACTCCTGCCTATTCATTCTTTTATAAAAAAAATATTTTTCACGGTTTCTGCATTGGCATCATTTGTTCAGAGACTTTGGGACTTATTTACAAGCCCTTTGCACCACCGGTGCTTAATTTTTTATGATGCACTGGTGGCTCAGAGTGCAGACCCATATCCACGAGGCCACGCAAAGCCACTTTGCATGGCTTTCCATGGCCTCGTCTATATATGGTGTAAGGCAAGGCAGCACAAGTTGCTGTGTTGCCTTACACTGCATCAGAGGCGTTCAATGGGCTTTGCTGTGGGATTTCCCACACACCACCCATGGGTTTTGACGCATTCCCAGATTTAAAAGGATCTGTAAACCTGGAAATGCGTTGAAACAGTATGCCTCCCCCGAGAGGCATAACAAGAAGAAACATCTTTATTTCTCCTTGTTTTTCCCTCTTTCTATGTGTGCTGCATTCTGCAGCACAGATAGAAGGAGGAAAAAACCTCCATGGATTGTGTTTGTGCAGGAAGATGCCACTTCCTACATGAAAACAATATTGCCAACAATGCAGACACCCTTGCACCAAGGTGAAAGGGTGCCTGCATCGGTGCTAGTCACCAAATTATAAACCGGTACTGGCTGAAAAGACGGATGCACCGCGTCTCGTAAATACAGTTAATTCCTGCCCTTTCAAATTGGCGTAGAGCAGCACAAACAAAAGACTTGTGGCGCTGCCCTGCGTCGGTTTTCTGTATATTTGCCCCTTTGTTCTGTGTCCTCTTTCAGGAGTTAGCCACCTCACTGTGGTCTTTCTTCTGTTTCCTGGCAGTATTGAACCTATACTATGAAGCCAGGACAGGTACACTTTGAAATGGTTCTGCCTTATAGACAATGTTGAGAAATACTGAAGTACAGACAAACATTTTTATTGATTTGACAAACATATCTTAGTTCTGGAGTTCAGTAGGGTACTCCACTTTCATTCAGTCTCTCTTTTCAGTCCCTCTCTCACCACCATTTTGCAGGCCTGGAGGCCATAGCACATTGCTAGCCATACAGCATGCTGCATCCTTGCCCGGGCACACACAAATGTCACAGTAGGCAAACTTGCCAGGCAGGGCAGTGAAGATGTTGTGAAGCACAGGATGTGTTCCCCCTCGTTAGGAATAGCAGTACTTAGCACTGCTTCCAACCATTTAAACCTAACCACTGATTTTACACATCGAATCATTCTCCATGGCAGGCTGATGTCAAGCAGCACATTTCCGTGATCACTGCAGGCACTCACAGTCAACTTAGTGAGTCTCAGAGGACTCAGTTCAGAATTAGAGGTGTGATATTTAGCCTATCTTGGGAGAGGGCAAAACAGAAGCAGGCAGAGGCGTCTCTAAGAACCAGGCTGACAGAGTGAAAGAGGACAAACCTACCTGACCATATCCTCATCAAAATATGCAGAGGGTTACTTTGAAGACAGAAGAATCCTTGAGTGAGGAAGAACTTGTGAAGCCCGACACATAAAAGGGACACCATACCACCCCATCCTTGCCAGATACTAAGCAATACTCTAATGATGACACTCTTGTTTCTATTGAAGGATAAACTTAATATTAGTCTTTGATTCCTCTGATCCAGTAAACCTCCCATTACCACAACCTACAGCAGGCAAAACAAACTTAAGTAATTGTTAGTTCGTTCTTTCTTCTGGCACAACACAAAGTCAGAACATTCTCAACCACAAATCAATTATCTCAAATTTTTGAAAAAACTGAATGGTGAGTGATTCTGTCGTTAAGTTGGATCTACATGGACAACAGGGGATGAACTTTGCAGACAGCAACATCAATTTATCTCCGAACGAAAACTTATGACATGGCACGGGGTACATGCCTCACAGAACCATTTGTGGCTATTTAAAATGGTAGGTGTCCAAAGCGACCAATATCATGTGGTACGGAGATAAATGTTATTAAACATCAGAGTGATAATAATGTGTCTTACTTTTGTAGAAACTGCTAAAACAAAGACAAGTGGTTTGTTTAGCAGCTCATGACATTATTATCAGTAAGATTGAGTATCAAAGTAACCCGTTAAAAAGGAAGGTCGGGTAAAGAAAATGCCAGGATACCTGTCAGAACTATGCATACTTATGGTTTAATATGGTGCAGGTCTCAAGTAATGTCAGTGGGGCGGTGTTAGTTTCAAGGAACGGCAGTGGGGTGAATATTAAAGACTACATCAAACTTAACTTCATAATAGCACTTCAGGGAATGTGGGTGCTATCTGATGGTAACTGCAGATGTACCACACATGCAAGGTCATTGAAAAGGAAAGTGCCCAAAGGAATAAACCCAGGAGGTGGGCAAATATGTTGAAGAGTACACCTGATATGTAGTATGAAATCACATCGAGCACCTCATAATGCAATCAACTTGTCTCTGTTTACCAGGTGGACCAAACATAACTACAGCTGCACAACATTTAAACCTATTAAAAAGCTTAAGGATCTCCAGCAATTCCCTAGTACACTAAATAATTTTATAGATGCCTAATTGATGCTTGAGGAGATAATCTATGTGAATGTCATTAGAAAAACTAAGAGGTTGGATGGCAGCAAAAATAGGTATTTTGATATGGGTTGGTCATGGTAGTTTTCTTTTTTTTATATTCTAAAGCATGTTTACATGGTAGAAAGCAACAAATGCAATCAATCTTAGGAAATATTATCAAAACATTATCTAGTCGAAACCAACTCTTGCAGCCTTAGCACATTCAATACAATAAGAGATAGCTCACTGACTGAATCTACTTAAGTGAATGGGATGTGCGAATTAGAGTTCTCCCAATCTTGCAATATGGATCAAAGTTCTGATGGATCAGTTCCATTTCATTGTAAAAACACAACAGTATATTATGATCAAGAGATGTTACTGGGAACTAAGCTCCATCCATAACCGAACAAGGGATAGCAATTAACCACAATTAACTAAATAAAAAGCTTCAATGCGGGCACTGACTGACAGAATCGTTTTCAACAAAGTACTGGTATTTTAAGATTTCATTTCAATTTCAAACACTGGATTTTTTTCCCTTAAGCCTGTTGGAGAACCTCAAAGAAAAGTGACGAAAATTCGAGTGGTTTTGAAGCGGAATCCCATCAGGCCAAGATGTATTACAAAATGCTGCAAAATCTGAACTAGCTTCCTGGGTGGCTTACCTTAAAACAACAGCCAACAAATAAACCAAAAAGAAAGAAAAAATCTGGCAAAACATATATTTTTAATTGAAAACACTAAGAAAAACTGCTTTGTATAATGGTAAATTAAGAGAATTAGAAACCCATGCACTCTAAAATATAATCCAGAAACTACAATCATGGAGGAATTCTGAACAATTCCTTTCTAGCAAATATTCCTTAATTAATTAGAACACATGAATGGCAATAACAAATTTCCCTTGTCAAGGAAGGCTTCAGAAGTTCCATTTCCCACAAGGAATTTGAAGTTACCTGCTGGGCTCACTAGAATGAAGTTAATTAAATCATAATGTTGTTGGCAGAGGTGCAAAAAACACAGCACATTGAGAAAGCTTCTAGACCAAACTCTTATCTCATAAAATATTTCTTCACTGCTGGGTGAATAGATTTGTAATTTTTGTAAGGCCCTTGGAAGATCTTTGACTGGCTTCATCAATAGGAGCAGACTGCCATTATCTTTTCAATATACAAAAGAGCATTCCCCTCATGTATTTCGGCCTTAAAGATCAACTAACCTGATAGTCATAGTCATTGAATAAAAGGTTTTCTCAAAAGTAGCCTTGATGTGGCTGCAAAAGTGGCTTTAGGATAAGGCTCCTTTCAGTGTAGGTTTAGGAAAAAGATATCAGCAACTAGCCAGATAGTTTACCTTGAAACACTCACTAGCCTTTGATTCACCTTAAAAAGACACTCTGCAAGATAAATTAAAAATGATGAATTTAACACCCAGTTGCCTAATATAACTGGACACTTTCACAAAAGTGGAAATGTATCAGTTGCACATAACTAGCAGGGAGGGCCATCAAAAGAAAATCAAGAACAGAAGTCCACATGCACATCACCCTTTTGAGGTAGTAAAGATGCTGTTGCACAGCACAGCTGCCCTCAAAAGCAAAGTGACATTTAGCAGTTCACAAAGAGGCAGACGACTTCAACCCCCGACCCATACAGAAGGGCTACTCTCACGTTGCGTCTCATTGAGCTCTGCAAGGCAAATTAAATGGAAAGTGGGTGTGGCACCTGCCTTATGATTCAACAGGGCCTCTGTAATTACTTTACCATCACACAAGCACCAACAAAGCACAGTTCTGTTGTGTCTGTCCTGAACTCAGTGTAACTATTCAATAAGTGAAATCAATGCTTTTACTCTGCTGAGGACAGCTTTTGGCAATGGTAAAGGAGGCCTTCCTGCAAGATTTTGTGCACTGTGACCTCCATGTCCCTTTGAGACATAGGAGTTTGTATAACAGGTGCACATTGAGCGCACAAGTGAATGTGTCAGCATAGGTGGATCTACGCTATCCTATGCAGGTTGGACTTCCAACTGTACATGTCACCCTGGGAACTAGACGGTTAATTCTTACAAAGAAAGGTTGTGTATTAGCTCTTTAACTTTCACTTTCTATCTGTACAGATAAAACCCCATCTCAGCAGCGGTAAAAAATAAAAGATTTTGGGCCTGATTCTAACTTCGGAGGACGGTGTTAAACCGTCCCAAAAGTGGCGGATATACCACCTACCGTATTACGAGTCCATTATATCCTATGGAACTCGTAATACGGTAGGTGGTATATCCGCCACTTTTGGGACGGTTTAACACCGTCCTCCAAAGTTAGAATCAGGCCCTTTTTCTGCTAACAGTATATGCCCATGAGTTGATTTTATTTGAAAGAATGGAAAACACCTTTCAATGGCTCCATGAATTTACAAATAGGCATTGCAATAAGTAGAACCTTGACATTGATGAATAAACACCAACAAATACTATTATAAATACTCCTTAGTTTCTTTAATGCTCTTTATGTAATAATTTAATGGCAAGATGAATTAACAACAGCCTCCAGACACAACCGATAGTGAGCATTTCTCATCACAGCTGTCAACTGCCACAGCAACGGTTATGGAATGCTAGGAGGAACCAACTGGAAAGACAAGGGGAAAATGGGTGAGGAATGGAATGGTACACGTGGACAACCTACGGGGAGGCGTGTACAAAATGAAAGGAACAGGGAAATAGAGAATGTACATTTTATACAAAACATTACTTGTGATAAATGACAACACTTCTCTTTCCCATAGAAGACATTCGTAGAATGTATGAAGGCAATACTCTGTTGAGAAATCAAGTGAGCTTGTAATCTTTGTGCCAGACAGCAACTGCACGAGCCCTAGCTCTGCGATTATTCCCATTATACTTCAATACATCATTTGACCTTTCCATCCATACATGAATTCTTCTGAGTTGGACAATGAGGTGTTAATCTGTCCATGCTCCATGTTCTGCTGTCCTCTAATGTTACCACATTTTTCTTCACCTCTGTTATTTTTATAGGTTTAGAAAATTTAGATTCACACACTTGGTGATTGGTAGTTTAGCCATCACCCAATCGCCAACATTCCACCTACCTGACTTGGAACCATGCTTTTGGTCATATCTTTTCTTATACCCTTCCTGATGTATTTTGACTTGATTCTTCATGTTATCTCTATGAACCCATTTAGGCTCCCCTCCACCCAGCCAGTTGGGGGTCAGTTTGGTGCCTGGTAACCTCCCTTTGAGTGCTAAGAAGGGTGATACATTGGTAACTGAATAAGGGGTTGTGTTATAGGATCAAATAATTTTTTGAAGTGCTTTATCAGGAGGTATCCTTGATATGTGTGCGGTTTGGATAGACTCTTTGATCTTGTTGTTGACACGTTCCACCAACCCATTTGCTCTAGGGCAATACAATGCTGTTTTGTGGTGTACGATAGACAATCTTTGTAAGAACTCACGCATTTCTTCAGAAGTGAATTGGACACCATTGACTGTTACTATAGTGCTAGGCACACCTTCTGTCATGAAAGTATCAGTTAAGAGATCCTAACTAATCTGGTGGTGATCCAATGAGAGTGATAGTCTACCAGTACGAACATAAATATACCAGCCCACATGAAAAGTTTTAATGGACCGATAATGTTGAGACCCAGTTTATCCCAAGGTTTGGATGGCACACTCATGGGGGATAGCAATGCCCACCTGGTATTCTTGCTTTTGTCACTCCTGGCACTAGTCAAACAATCCTTGACTTTATTTTCCACAATTGTGTCCATGCTCGGAAACCAGTACGTGGCCCTGACCTTAGACTTGGTTAAGCTTCTACCTATATGAGCAAATCCCTAATCCTATCCCACAAGCCTTTAGGTGGTACTATCCTTTCCCCTCTCATGACTTTATCATCAACAATACTTAATTCTTGTCTCACAACTTTATGATTTTTTCCTCGCCTTTCACCATTTGAGTTAGGGATTCTCCAATTCCTTTCCCACTGGCGTCAGTAGTTAGGATGGTTTTACGTCTGGTGTCAACATTTCCCAAGGAAAGGGCACTAACGATGGCTTTTTTGATAGACTCAAACGCTTCATGGCATCTCCATCCCATTTGAAATTATATGTTTTTTTAAGAGGGCTCCTAATGGTGCGGTAATATCTGTAAAATTCTTGATGAAATTAGTCATGTATTCAACTAACCCTAAAAAGGATTTTAATTCCTCCTTGTTTATTGGAGGAGGAGTATCTTTTACAGTGTTGACTAAATCAATTTTAGGTTTAATTCTATGTTTGGAAATTGTATGTCCTAGGTAATCTACTGATTGGACTCCCAACTGGCATTTGTCTTTTCTTATGGTTAGACCTGCTTTTTTGAGCGTTGACAGAACTTCTCTTAATGAGTTGTCATGATTGGTTGTAGAATTGTGATATATAAGTATGTCATCTTGGAAGCATAAAACATTCTTTATAGCCTCCAAATGTTTTTTGCATAACTCTCTGGAACACTGCTGACACTGAATCAAACCTGAATGGCATTCTGCAGTACCTTTACACTCCGAAGGGAGTTATAAATAAGGTTAGGGATTTGGAATCTTTGTGTAATTCTATTTGGTGGTATGCTGAGGAGAGATCGATTACGCTAAAATGGTTTGCCTCTCCAGTTACACTGATCATTTCATTTATTCTGGGTAGGGGAAATCTATCCACCCAAGTATTTGCATTGAGATCTCTTAAGTCGACACAGAGACGAAGAGCCCTCCCTCCAGACTTTTGGGTGACTACAATTTGAGCTAGCCATAAGGAACTTTCTATAGGTTATATGATTTTCTGTTTGACCAGCTTATCCAATTCCTTTTGTAAAGGATCAAGCATTAAATGGGGAATTGGTCTTACCTTATGTATTACTGGCACTGCGTTGTTTTTTAGTTTGATTTTATGTTGGACATTTTTTAGATGGCCTAAATCATCATTAAATACTTCAGAAAACTCTTCACATAGTTTCTCATACCGTCCTGAGTTCTCTCTCTCTTCCACAAGTGATAACACAGGTTCTTGGTTGTTAGTATTAAGTTTGATTCCTAAAGCTTTTTGGTGAGCCCAACCTAATAAATTAGATCCTTTTTTTGTTAGATAGATATTTCCCGCAGTGGAACACTCTTTAAAGGTTATATTCATATTTACCATTCCTACTAATGGTATGGGATCCTTGTTGTACCCCCCAGGTTCTATATCAGGTTGTAGGATAACATATCTTTTTTCCTCAACTTTCTCTTGACAATTGTTGTAATCAATCAACGTGTAGGGAGAGCATGAATCATACATTTTGAACAATACTCCATCCAACGCTACGTCACAAGTGGGATAACTACTCCCAGTAGTAGATACTTCACTTACCACTTGGAAAACATATTTGTTAGTACATTCCCCCACATCTCCCACAACATGTACACTTTTTGGTTCAGCTTTTAGGTTTTTACATAGACTAGCATAATGCCCTCGCTTATTGCATTTCCTACAGACTACGGAACGTACAGGATAGTTGATATTGTTGGCTAAATGATTAAAATTTCCACAGCGAAAACATTTTATTTTGTCTTTTCTCTCTTCTTCAAATTTATTTTTATTGAGAGAGATTTTCTTCCTTTCTCCTATGTCTTGTACAGCTTTGCCTGGGTGATCGTTTACTAAGTAGATAATGTCTGAATTGTTGTTTTGTTTTATTTCTCTAATGCACTCTTACATGTGTCCTATACTTTTAGCTATTTCTACTGCTTCCTTTAAGTCTGGATTTCTCGCTAATAGATCTTCATGAATCTTGTGGTTGTTCGTGCAATGAACTAGCTGATCTCTAATTAAGGAATCACACAATGGGCCTGAATCACACATACCAGCCAAACCTCTTAACATAGCAATGTAGCTCAAAACAATTCTCTGTTGTTCCTTGTATTCTACAAAATAACTTGTGCCTTTCTAATACAATATTTATTCTTTGACCAAAATGTTTCTCTAATTTGTTGAAAGTTTTGTAGTAAACATCTGCTTGGCTATCTTCTTCTTCATCCTCACTTTCAGGATCTGGCAGATTCTCATAAACCTTTCTCCCTTGAATACCTAAGTTGTGAAGCAATATGTGTTGTTTCCATAAGGAGAGAATTTTTCTCCTCCTATTGCAATCAGATATGAGATGAATATTTTCTCCCATTCCTTCAAGGGTATGGGTGGTTCCCCTGCTTCATCCAAAAAAGGGTGGGGGTTAAAACATGTTTGTCATTGCCATGTATGAAGTAAACAGATAACAATATACTTAGGTATCACAGCAAAGAATTAGTATCACTGGCATAAATTCCTAAATGTTTAAAGTTCACTGTTTACATGAGTATTGTCTTTGTGATTTTAGCAATAAAGGAATAGAAAGGCATATAGAAGATTCTATGATATGTTACTATAACAATGGAGGGGTTAATTATTGAGCTGTGCCCTCAGCTAACATATATACGTTTTAAATGGGAGGGAATAGACAGAGTAAACTTATGCTCATAAGCGAATGTATTTAATAATTACTATAAATTGTTAAAATAAGCTGTGCCCATCAGCGTGACAGGCTTCTTGTGAAGTGATTAGAAGACACTAATGAAGGAGCTGTTCCCATCAGCGTGTAGATACAGAATATCAAGCCAGCGCAGATATCGGATATCATGCCTGTGTCATTAGCCTCACTGCGCAAAAGAGCAAATATGCAGAAAAGAGCTGTGTCTACCAGTGAATGTACATGAGATTCAGACTTGCTCAGGAAGGCTTGATAGCTGTGCCCATCAGCGTGACAGGCTTTTCTTAAAGTGGACAGAATAACAACTGATGGGCTGTGCCCATCAGCGTGACGGCTATGTGCTGGCTCTTGATAGTACAAAATCAAAGATGGTGCTATATTTTGCTAAGGTTTTGAAGTGTGCACTCTAGTCTTCACGCTCTAGTTTCCTGCAGGAGGGGCCGGCTTTCCTTGGTCCTTCGCTCCAATCAGGCAAACGAAGAAAAAGATTTCAGTTGCAGAGTAAGATTCTGAAGGGATTCCAATCACAACTTAAGGTAAATGAGGGATTTCTTTGTAGAAATGCGAATTGGTGATACCACTGACAGGCTATTTTAAAGCTGTGCCTGTCAGCAAACAGATGGAAAGATTCTTGGAAGGATTTACAAGTTTTACAAAAGCCTTTTTCCTTTAATTATATGTTGAAAGGCAATAATTCCAATCAGTAGTTTCTGTTTGTCTGTGGAGGAGGCTGTGACTGCTGTCCCCCACCAGCAATTCGGTACCAGTATTATAAATACTCCTTAGTTCCGTTAATTTATGTAATAATTTATTGGCAAGATGAATTAATAACATACTCCAGACACAACCAACAGCGAGCATGTCTCTTCACAGCTGTCAACTGTCACAGAAAGGTTATGGAATGCTGGTAGGAACCAACTGGGAAGACAAGGGGAAAATGGGGGAGGAATGGAATGGTACACTTGGACAACCTATGGGCAGGTGTGTACAAAATGAAAGGAACGGGGAAATAGAGAATGTACATTTTATACAAAACATTACTTGTGATAAATTACAACACTTATGATCTTTAAAGAACATCATAGAAGAATTTGAGACTTGCATTATTGAAAATCAAAACCAACTTGTGGACATAGTGCACGTTGTATGGATAACACTAAGGGTTATGGTTGGTAGTCACAAACATGTATCTTCAGATGTGAGAAAGATTCAAATTCAGTGTCTTTTGAAGCTACTCACAGAACAATTCAGCTTTATATCCTGTAAAAACAAACATAACAATGTAGGGAGCTTCACTCTAGCATGAAACAAAATAGGAGCCTTCAGCAGGACCCTCTCAGATTGCTATAAGTTACTGGGCAACTCAGATTGAAGGAAGAAGATTTGCTCTTCTTGCTAGCTGTTGCAAGACATTTAAAATGGATGAGCTTCCTCCAATAGGAATTAACCTATAAGGAAAATTCATCAAATATCCAGTCATTGAACTGATTATGGTATGGGAACCCACTCGAAAGAGCAAAGGACATTCAATGAGTGGGCATCTTCTGCAGTTGTTCAGTGGCCAAATGTCAGCCTGTTTTGACTTTGTAGTCAAGAGCACTTTGCCTGCTGCAAGTAGTAATTTCATTTTTTTTTCAAATCATGCTCTTAAAAGTCTTAGAATGAAAAGTGTTGTTGGCTGAACAGCAAGGATTTGCTGAAATTGTGTGGCCCATAGGAAGATTTACTTCTACAAGTACTTGGGAATCGAAGGTGCTTGTCTAAACCTGGAATCAGTTTAGGAGAATACATGGTTCTAGTATTTTGAAGCAAAAATATACAAATTAGATAAGGTTTGAAGAGGCAAACAATAAAATCTACGTACGATCCAATAATCATCAATAAACACCAATAGGTTTGCAGCTTTTGTGTTGGATACGCAATTCATTAAAATGTTATCTTATATTCTTATACCAGTAATGCAGCCTGCAAGAAGCTTCAGGATATTTCTTCTAAAGGACAACCAGGAATATTGCATAAGGAGCTTGAAACAGAGAAAGAGTTGACAGTAGCAGAGGAAAAAAGTATTGCCTTGATGCAGACCTTGCTAAGACATTAATTGGGTCCTCATCCAAGATCCCATTTCTGTGAAAAAGTATTTTATGCTGTCTATTGACATCTTATCTTGTGCATGTGCACATCATTACTTGTTTTATCTAGTACATATACAAGAGTACAAATTAGTAAATGTATGTCTTATAAAGATGCTTGTCCCTATTTTAATGGTGTACCTCTTGCTTAAAAGAATATTACTTCAAAATCTATAATAGAAATGTAATTAAGTACACTAAAACCTTTGAAGTCTTTTGCTGTAGCTATGCATAAGAATGATCTTCATGCAAGCAAAATGTATATCCATCTAACTGTACCCAATGACACTATGGGTTAACATTTGTTCTCAGAGACCCTGGCAGATGAATTGTTTCTCCTTACTGATATGCAATTTAAAAGGTCAATATCTGCGGATCTACAATATTGTGCCTTTCTCACGCTGCACTTCCCAATTTTATACCTTCATTTTCGAATAGCTATGCGGGCATCTTGCAGTGGAGCATTATGGCATTTACTGAGATATATGTAGTATTCCTTGGACATGCAATGACCAAACATCACTTTAGAAGATAATAGAAGATAAGCTACCCCACTTGATGAGGTTTGCCTAAATTACAGAATGGAAACTCCCTGTTCAGACACATTTCTACTTTCTTGACTTAATGATGACACTAAAATCACTTGCACTTATCACTAAATTTAACATGTGAGGAGCTTAGACTTGTTGCCATAAGGGGATACAAAAATGCAGTTCTGAGAATTTAGCATGTTTGTTTCACATTGGAAGTGAGAATTTAGTATTTTTATTTCACACTGGAAGTGGTTCTCACTTCACAAAGACAGTGCAGATATCGACTATATTTGGGCTTGCCTGGGTTTTTAAACTGCAAAAATATATTATTGAGCATTCTGGTGCGTCTGTTCAGATGTGAGCCTCCTAGGGCTCTTCTTTAGTCATAAATTGATAGGCAAAGTGCAAAAAAGTTGAGAGAAAAAGTTAAACGAGCAACGGCAGCTGAAACACACACGCTTCTATGTCTTGTAAGTGGACTGGTGGCTTGGGGTTCCGCTTTAACAGCGCTGACCAATCAAGCTTTCCTATTTGATTTTTCCAGACTCGACTTTTGGAGTGGCGAGAAAGCTTAGAATTAGCTTAGTGGCAGGTCACAGATCACATCAAAGCTCCTTCTTTCTCAACTCAATGGCCATTTAATCAGGCTGAACCCATTGCTCTCCTCTCACTTCTTTGCTGTGCTCACACTCCAAGGCAGAAGTGGCAATCAACAGAGCTCTGCGTAAGGCGCGCGACATTCCATAGTGCTAATGGGGACATTGAATGCAGAGGGCTTCAATGAACGGCGCTCTCTCTAAGTCTGAAAAAACAAAATGTGCTGCACAACAAATGAGCCTCTCCTGACACTTAAAAAGTTGCATTAAATTCTGGTTTTCCCGAGAAAAATGGAATACTATCATTTTAATCACAAGTAATTAAAAGCTGCTGTGCAGACTATGACCATATTCCACATTGTATTGCTGTGGACTAACAGGAACCTAATCTGTTTTTAAAATTTCCAGTGCGAGTAGTAAAACGTCCTAATAGGTTAAAAAAGCAATGCACAAAATGACTGCAAATATTTATTGAAGGCACACTGGACTTCAGTAATGAGTGCAAGGTGTTTACCAGGAAGAAGACCTGCGAACTCAAACAGTGCCACTGTGTGTCACGTGATATCACCTCTCTTCAAACGCTTTCCTGATGAAGAGCTGAGAAGGTTAGCTGTACACCTCTGCACGGAGTAGGTTTCCGACTTGTCTTTCGAGGCACTAAGCAGTTGATGTCCATGCACGAGATTTATAAGCACCTTAGGACATCAACGACAGCCCCAGCAAATTTTTGCCTTTTGTTTGTTTTTGTAAAGTTGGAGGTTGGAGAGGGAAAGGGGCATAAGTGCCTCATATGCCATTCTCCCCATGCAGCCCCACCCCTCCAAGGCCCCACCCCTCCTCACACGAGGAACATTTTTTAAAGTTGGCTGGTCTGAGGAAGTGATGAAAGATGTCCACATTTCTCACATAAGCCCTTTTTTGTCAGCTATGATTCCCCTAGTTTAAGTCCCAGTTTGTGCTGCTGTGTTTTAATAAAGTACTATAACCGGTCAACATTGAGCTCTAGTACAGACAGTAGGCCCGAATTTCCTGCAAATCAAGGAAAAAAAGGAGAACCCTAAAATCTTGGACAGATCCTCTAATTATCATTTTAAGGTACCAAAGAAACCTCTTGAAGCATCGGCACGTAAAGTATGAAATGTATAAATGAGAAATTTCCGAACCGAAGCTACGTGTTAACAAAGTTCGACTTGATCATCTTTGCAGTGAGTGGTTTAATCATGCCTATCTTTACAACCAAATTTTCGTCAAGAAGATCAATGCTCCCTTTAGGTCCTGGTAACACAGCATCTAACACTTTCCACAGGGGTCATACAGGATTTGTACACTTTACCAATCTTGCATGCACAGCGTGCAGCAGTTAGGACAGGGATTGTATAATGCTGCCGGGCATCACTAGTAGTAAAATGTTCTGTGCATGTGCCATACACATTAAGTAAAATACAAGGGCCCGTATTTATACTTTTTTTAGCGCCGCATTTGCGCCGCTTTTTGACGCAACACGGCGCAAACCTACAAAATACAATGGCATTTTGCAAGTTTGCGCCGTTTTTGCGTCAAAAAACGACGCTAATGCGGCGCAAAAAAAGTATAAATACGGGCCTAGGTACTTGTAACCCAGTGGTGCTGGGAAATGAAAACACCATGCATTTCTTCAAGTGTGTGAGTAACGTCAGCTACCAGTAGGATGTGGTGATGCCTTACTTACAGTAACATTGCAAGAAACCCATGATCCTTCAGGTATCAATAGTCTGAGAGTAGTCAGTTCACACAGTGCGAGGGTGCATGTCGTCAACATTGCAGTGCTCCTCGAAATTTGACAAATTGAATGATCTCGTTGGATCTCTTGACAACAAGCAGATAGGTGTTGACCATTTATCTCAACGTGAACCCATCAAAATCTGAAATTGTTAATAGAAATGAAACCCAGCTGTGTTTTACCGCACTATGGTGGTCATTCTGACCCTGGCGGTCTTTGACCGCCAGGGCGGAGGTCCGCGGGAGCACCGCCGACAGGCCGGCGGTGCTCCAATGGGGATTCCGACCGCGGCGGTAAAGCCGCGGTCGGACCGGCACCACTGGCGGGGTCCCGCCAGTGTACCGCGGCCCCATTGAATCCTCCGCGGCGGCGCAGCTTGCTGCACCGCCGCGGGGATTCCGACCCCCCCTACCGCCATCCAGATCCCGGCGGTCGGACCGCCGAGATCCGGATGGCGGTAGGGGGGGTCGCGGGGCCCCTGGGGGCCCCTGCAGTGCCCATGCCACTGGCATGGGCATTGCAGGGGCCCCCGTAAGAGGGCCCCTACATGTATTTCACTGTCTGCTGCGCAGACAGTGAAATACGCGACGGGTGCAACTGCACCCGTCGCACAGCTTCCACTCCGCCGGCTCGATTCCGAGCCGGCTTCATCGTGGAAGCCTCTTTCCCGCTGGGCTGGCTGGCGGTCTGAAGGCGACCGCCCGCCAGCCCAGCGGGAAAGTCAGAATTACCGCCGCGGTCTTTCGACCGCGGAACGGTAACCTGACGGCGGGACTTTGGCGGGCGGCCTCCGCCGCCCGCCAAGGTCAGAATGAGGGCCTATGTCTGTCTCTACCATAAATGAGAAGCCTTACTCCAAGCTCTCTCTGAACCCCAGA
This sequence comes from Pleurodeles waltl, assembly GCF_031143425.1. Lineage (NCBI taxonomy): Eukaryota > Metazoa > Chordata > Amphibia > Caudata > Salamandridae > Pleurodeles > Pleurodeles waltl. Next base: position 907,851,829 of record NC_090443.1, read on the forward strand.
TCTTAGGTGTGACAAAGAATGCCATTGTCAGCAGCACTTCTGTGAGGAATTGTGCAGTTTATTTTTCCACGTTATGGCTGAGAAAACGGATTTTCCTTCGAGGTTGGCTAACTGCAAAGACATCTGTACTGACTACCGTGGCAGCTCTATTCAACCCCTACAACACAAATGAAAGACAGACATTAGAGGTTTGTTTGGTATGAAGATATTTGGCCATGTTTTGTCAGGTTTCTGTTCTTCTCATTGGCTGCCAGTTCAGACATACATTAAGTTTATGACCCTCTGTGTGAGTCGAAGAGCCATTTGAATTATTTACCTTTTCAGAGCAAATCGGGGCACAAAGCTCCATGACGCACTTCTTGATACATTTAGAAATGAGAGCCCTTATCTCAAGTACGTCCCCATGCATGCTGCCTCCACAACTCTTAATGCCCATTGTTGTCAATAGACTATGGTAAATTGCATACTCTACTTTCTGCGTGATTCCACAGGAGTCTGAATGCCTTTTACTCAGAACTATTACTAATCTTGAGTCACAACCCTTGTCCCACCACAGTTTAGTACTCACTAGTCTTCTTCCAACGTACGGACCTGTACTCTCGTTGCTTGGAGCCTGAGTGACACCTTAGCACTGACTCCCTCTCCATCTTCTCAGGTGCAAGTCCAGCTGCCTACATCTCTTTATTTCCTGTGGCCCTTTTGGCCATATGGAAGGTGGTGGTTGCCTCAGTCAACACAGAATCTGACATATTCTTGTGGAATCAGTGAATGTATTCTTGGTGGATTTGTTTCATGTTCCACATAACACAGGACCCTCTGATATAGAGCATTCAAATGATAACGCTCAAACAGGAAGTGTTCGAGAGACCATGGCCAAAGTATATGTTCTGTCTGAAATGGGCAATTACTTGGATGCTGGTTGTGGAGTAAGGCAGTTGCCACGGCAGCTACAGAATAGGTAATAAAAAGAGATCATTCTCATTCCAGAAATCAGGATGCCCACCCATCTATGTCAGTAATTCAGTACACGTGGTGCTGCATGATGGTAGGCAATTACAACTGGAATCCAGATGATAGGAACCATGGAGCACAGACACAATCTAGATAAAACATGTGAGTTATCTGATTGTGAAGGCATCAGGTGTTGGGCTGTATCTATTTTAATAGCACTGGACAACTTTCTGATCGCATAGAGATTCAAGAGAAGGCTACCGTCATGATAGCTTGGGAAGACAGAGCTTTCCATGTTATATTGTTAAACGTCTTGTAATTACCTCGTCATAGACATTGTTTGTTCAGCAGTATCAGATTGCAGCAGACATCACAACGGTGGAGAGATGGGCACATTGTTCCCACTAGGCATACACTCTAGGAAATATATTTGTTCCAAAGTTTTCTTACCATGTACTGGTTCAGGACCGGAGGACACCTAAGAGATACCAGTGTAAGTGGGAGTAGAAGTGATTCTGTCAAATGACAAAGGTGAGTTGGGCTGGGTGTTTTCCTTCACACTAGTGACAGTTGATGGGAGAGAGAGACCTCAGAGTCAATCTTCATGACCCATCTAGTGTTTTTTATTCTTATATTTCCATCTGATTTTGCCTATCCAGATCTAAGCAGATGAGTAGAGTGTATTATGTTATTTATTAACTTTTCTGAGTGTTGTGAGGGGCTGTGACGCACGACATACAGAAGCCTCACACAGATTCAACATCACAAAAATGTAGGTCTACAATTGATATTTAACTAATCAATTGCAGCAACCTAAATCAAATTTATATGTGGTATGAGTCTCTGAAGTGCTACGTACAAGATACATTTCTATACCTACTTCTTCCTATTCTTTTTTGCTTCAATATTGGACACCACCAAGTAGTAGAGCTACACAGATTTCCTTCAAAACCCAATGCGTTATCCTTTAACTACACCAGCTTCTGCACCTTTGGTGGCTTAAGCATCTGGTTTGGCAAACTGAACATGCAACAGCCAATTAGCATCACTTTATATTCTCACAGTTTGACCCAGACGTCCCCAAACCCTCCTACATAGCCTGGTACTCGATTCTCTAATGTTGTCTTTTGCAATCATGCTTAGAAATACAGCGGTTGTGCTCTTCACCTTACCTCCTTCACTCATAGCATTTGTTCAATATCTGCAATCAATGACTAAATGAAAGCAGCTTTCATTGAAATATTCCCACTGAAAACATGAAGTAAACATAAAAGAAAACCGAAAATGCCTTTGATGAATGATGAATGATGAAATAAAAAAGATTTAAAAATAGCCAATCTCCAATGACTATAGTACAAATTAAAAAATCCCATCAGACAAAATAAATTGTCAAAGACACAAAGGGATATGTGGATCACACATCAAAAAATAAAGGAAGAGCCCTACTCAAACAGAATGTCTAATGCAAATTGCTCCCAAAGGAACTTCACAGGACACTATCAGAATCCCATGATCCTATTTCAGTACCTCCGACACAATACTTCTGTGACCAAATGGCAAACCATTTCATCATCAAAGCTAAAAGATTGGACACATATCTATTGAACAAAAGAAACAGTTCACAACCTGAATACACCAGTAGATGGATTACTCGTGATAGAAATGCCCCTCGATGTCTTCCTCCAGGAGCTGATGCTAAAGAAATTTCACAACCTTGTGAAAGCTAATAGGCCTGTCAGGACACCATCAGATGAATGCCCCCCTACAAATATTCATAAAATCCTACTCTCAACTTCTGTTGCAATTTCAACAATACATATAATGAACGACTCATGAACTACAGGCATGCCTTCACCAGATCTCATCATATATCTGATCACTGATTCAGAAAAATGGTTTGGGCCCAGTGAATTTTAACAATTACACACCAATCTCAAATTGCCCATTTCTTGAAAAAGTGATAGTATAGGCAGCTTTCTCACACATATCCAGATTCTTAGAGGTAGATTAAAAAAGGCTTCTGTCTTGGCAGAAGCATGAAATATGCTCTGATCTCCTTCCTGCATGATCTAAAACTACAATGGTGGGATTTCTATAATTCCTCAACCTATCCACAGCATTTCACAGCCTACATCATGAAACAATTCTAAAAGACTAAAATAATTTTTGATTAAAGAAAGCATCTTTAACTGAATCTTCTCCTAGCCCTTCAACAGAACAACCATCATAGCAATACCCCAGTTCACATCAACCACACAGCCCTGAGACAGGAAGATGCCAATAGTAATCAGTCCGACACTTCTGTTCAACTTCGGCTTCAAGACACTGACTAAACAATGTTTTCAATCTCACATGTTACAACTATGCTAGTGATACTCGGAAATTCCTTAATTTGGATAATCCTAACAAAATGGTAGTCTCAAATCTAGAAACCTTAGCCACAGCTATTGCAAAGTGGATGATAGCAAATCACCTCGAACTTACTGCATCAAAAAACGAAATCTTAACATGTTAAGACTTGAAAAACTACTGCTCAGTGACAGTCTGGCCTGAAGAACCCGGTGCAACACAGCAATGTGAACAGAAGTCTTAAATTTAGGAGATATCATGGACTCGGGCCATCCTATAATCTTCAAAGTTAACCAACTAACAAAATCCACATTTCACACCACAAGAATACTTTAGCATATTTTACCTACCTGAATCATACATTTATTTTGCTTGTCATATCACAATTGCACTATATCTATTAATTGTACTATGGGTATCAATATCCACTATCAGATGTCAAATAATTCAAAATGCAGGGAAAAGGCAACTTTTACATGTAAAGCTACATGACCACGCATCCTCTGCCTCACAGACCCTTCACTTCCTGCCTGTTGCGAGAAGATCCACTTTCAAGGTACTGTGCATCATGCACAAGACAATAAATGGAAAAGACTCCGTTTTCTGCAGATGAAGCTCTAGCAATACTCCTAGATAAGGATGATGTACTCCAGATTAGCACCGCAGCCAATAATACCATAATATAAGAAAAAAACATCAGTGGCGTATCTTTTTCCATCTCAGCTGGAAAAGGAGGAAATTAATTTCTGCATAGAACACGAGCCACCAATAACAGCCAGCATTCCAAAAAGATGGTGAAGACCTAGCTTCTTTGCTTCCTGAATTCACCGGTGAACCCAGTACAGAATATCCTCATCTATCCCATCAAGTATTTAAGAAAATAGAAGGCTATCTAATACAAGCTGAACGTCTAACTCTTACAGAGGAACCCATTCCTCATATAACATCACCCAGCAGACAAGACTTAAAAGCCATAAGAAGCCACCACTTCAAAGGAGTATGGTATCACACCAGAATAATTCCAATCCTACAACAGTAGACTGCACCAACATTAAATGGATGTCTTTAAATGAGTTGAAGGACACAACTATGTCGTTAGAAATAAACACCTTACTTCCATCAGGAAACATGCTAACTAAACCACCTACAACAGGCTATACTTGTTAGCATGTTACTAGTCAGGAATTCACTTCAACGTTTTGCGAGTGATAGGTACAAAATAATATATATTTAAGAGAGAGAGAAATATATATACAAGCAACAGGATTATAATGTTACATACAATCTGGCACGCATTTGTTTAAAATAAACCTTTGTGCACCATCATAGTAGCACCATCATCCTAAACTCCTTCTTCAAGGGACCCTCAAATTGACTTTAATGTCTTTAAAAGCCATCATTGATCACTGCTGCTTTGATCCCTGACCCCTCAAGGGGCCCTGGCGGTTACATTTATCTGCAAGCTTTTAATCTGCTAATATAACCCTGGATACAAGTGTTGGTGCTCAGAGCTTTTCACCAAGGCTAACAAGAGATGGAAGCTTCCAAAAAGTAATGTGCTCTGCTGAGCTTTAGGCATTTTCTCTGCTATACGTAAAAAAAGTTATCTAATTGTACAAGACATACTGTGGAAACTTTCCCAGAGGAATAATAGATAACCTAGCCGAGCACATTTTAATTTCACAAAGTGCACTCTTCCTTATAATTTACTTACCATAGAGATTTAATGTCCTGCACTGTACGGACCAAATTACATTTAAAGTATTTTAGAGTTGGCTTGGGAGCAGGGCCTTGGTAGTCGCTTGGATTTTATGATTTGATTACCCCGATAAGGCCAGGCAGTAACAAAATTCTCTTTTTAAAATGGTTTTCGGGATTATCTCGCCACCATTACCAACAGTGGATATAGAACTTACATTCTAAGAATTGGCAGGATAATGCTTCAACTGAAGTAAAGTGTAATTAGTTGTTTCTGCCACAAACCTCCCAAGGTTTTATTCTTTCTTGCCAGGGGATCTTATGTTGCCTGAGTTACAGATCGAATTAGCTTGTTAAATACAACGCCTCATTTAAAGCAATAAGTAGTTATGTGTGAAAAAAGACACCCACACACAGGTACACACGTGTGTATGCAGACAGAAACACTCACTCATTTTGGGCGAAATGTTTCCCTCGTGCAATAGGCATCATTTTTGGGGAAATTGCTTTTTGTACATCGACACATTTTGCCACTCATCTATAGAATTTAACACATGGGCATTAGCTTGCATACTAAGTGTGAGATACCAGTAAGCAGGAAATGACAGACGTCTGTAGCACTCATTTGGTATCTTTGGTGATCCTGTAGCTTTTAAGTACTCTGCTAAAGCACCTGCTGCCCAGCGGAAGGGAGAGGGGTTTTAACACCAGGCAGACTGGGAGACTGTGCAGGCTCTCTCCAGCCTGGCAACACAGTTGGAGAGAGACTACCGCGCATGTGTGTTTGGCCGGCCCGAGATGGCAGGCCAAACTTACATGCACAGTGAGGGGGAATGCTGAGCACTGCTCCTCATCCCAGATGCCCACTCCTTTCTCAAGGAGGGGATCATAAACTATGTTTATGATCCCCTCGACTATATTTATTATCCCCTCGTTGTAAAGGTTTTGCAGCTTCTCTGCTGGCGGGGGTTGACGCTCCTCATCCCTAACGGAGGAGCAGCCCCTGTTACACAGCAAATGCGCTGTGCTGCAAGACATATTGTTCATAATTCAGTGGGCTTACAACCCACCCACAGCATACCATTAGTTGTTTTCGACTATCGGTCTCATTTGCAATCATGGATTGCTTAGCTCCCATAGACTTCCCTTCCTTTCTTGTGTATGGACCTCCCTGGAGCAGAGGCCAACTACAGGTGTTCTTATTCATGGATTTTGTTTTGCTCGTTTTTGTGCAATGCACTATTTTTTATATAAGTGTTTTGATATTATTCCTGGATGTGCTATGTGCTTTCTTACTTTTAACACCGGCATATGGCTTCTTAGTTATGTTGCTTTCACCATACCTACCCTTTCTATTGCCACATTAGTTACTTACACCCACAACTGTACTATTCTACACCACACCACTCCTCTCTATACCACTCCACTCTATGCCACTCTACTCTAAGCCACTCCGCTCCACTCCAGACCACTCTACTCTATCACTCTACTCTAAGCCGCTCCACTCCACTCTATTCCACTCCACTCTGTCTCTCTACTCAATGCCACTCCACTCTATGCCAGTACTCTCTACTCTATGCCCCTCCACTCTAAACCACTTGACTCTACGCCACTCTAGCCTATGCCACTCTGTTCCACTCCACTGTACAGCACTCCCCTCTGTGCCACTGTACTCTAGTCCATGACACTCCACTGTATTCTATGCCACTCCACTCTACTCTTTGCCACTTATCTCTACTTTATGCCACTCCACTCTATGCCACTTAACTCTATGCCACTCCATGCCCCTCTAGTCTGTGCAAGTCCACTCTACTCTATGCCACTCTTCTCTACACCACTCCATTCTACTCTACACCACTCTACTCCTGTGCTACTCCACTCTACTCTATGCCACTCCACACTACTCCTCTCTATGCCATGCAACTCTATTCCACTCGACTCTGCTTCACTCCATACCATTGTACTCTACTCAACCCACTCTATGCCACTCTACTCTATGCCACCCTACTGTAAGCCACTATCCTCTACTCCACTCTGTGCCTATGAAATAGCTGTGTAGGTCCATAGATGGTGATTCTTCTTAAGGTGCGAGTACCACACGTCCCCCTGTTAGTTAGTTCTATTTGGACTTCTCCACACATCCTTTGATTCCTTCAGTTTGGTGTAGCTTCAGTAATATGCGTTATGTAAAGCACTTGTCTTCCCAGAGAAAGCCATAGTAGTGATAAAGGGGCTTGAACAGCTGGCATTTGTAGAAACTGTTCCCACCATGCTATGAAAATAGACCTGTTTGGGTCTAGCTCCTAAGGCCTTCATCCATTTTCCTATTCTTCCGAAGACTACATTGAGGCTGGAATAGATGGGATTTGCTCTTCGCTTGGATGTCAGCTGTCACCCACATAGGTGGTGCATCATAATACTAGGCAATATTAGGGTGAAGCAGGCAACCACCCAGACATGGACAGAGAGCATCAGAGAGATTCAACCCTTGGGCCTAGATTGGCTAAGGGGGAGAAGATAATACCCACCAGTGCTTGGAGTTGGGGGCAATGTCAGCTACGGCCATATAAAGAGTGGGATTTGTTACACCCAATGGAATGGAAAGTGTTAAATAGTCTGAAATGCAGTGTGTGGATGCTTGTCTGTGTGTGCATGTCTATATATAAAAATTGTTTCCACACCTTTTAAAATGCTGAATTTGGTATAATAGAGGTAATTCTTGGCATATTGTTCTCTTTAATGACTTGGTGGTGTCCCCTGCCCACCATTTGCATAATAGTGGCCCCAGGCCAAATGTACACCATACAAACACAAATTAGCAATAAAATTCATCGGAATTCTTGGCATCACATGGACATCATTAGCATGATGGCACCCACCCTTGACATAATTGTGCTAATTTTTGGCTTTAAGCAGACTTCCATTGCACAATCTTGCCCATCCTTAATAAAATAGGAAACATGACCTAACAGTGGTAATTACTGGCATGTTGTGGGCAGTCACATAAACTGACAAGCTGATGCTTTAGGACAAATTGTTGCATTTCCAAACATATGTTTGAAACTGATATCTACGTGATAATCACTACTACTCGTTGGGACCATAGTCTGTACGACTTACCCCCTGTCTGAACATGTAAGTTGTCCTTAACTTAACTTGACTGGAGCACTGCTGTGTGAATTTAGCTCTGCTGTGTATTTGTTGCTAGGGTTTTTTTTTCTGTTTTTCCTAAGTAGATTCTCCATCATAACATATGACTGATAATCTTGGTGGAGTGATCAGAGTTACTGAAGGTATTAAAATAGTGAAATATAGCAAAAGGCTATGAGAAAATATAGGCTGTGAGAAATTGACTTTTCTGAACTACCTGTACCACCTTCAGTTTTCAGACATTTTTTATGGAAACTGTGCTGAAAAATGCACTGTTTTGACAATAGTTCCCAAACTTAATTTCTTGGGGCAGTTTAATCTGCATCACTCCTGGAAGAGAGACTTGTTTGGCACGCAGTGAAAATGTTTGTATGACATAACAGAGGAAACAAATATTTTGCGGCAAACAAATATTGCCAAAAAATATTGACTTTACATACTTTAGGCCTCATTATGAGTTTGGCAGAGGGGATTACCCCGTCACAAACGTGACCGATATCCCGTCCGCCAAATTACAAGTTCCATAGGATATAATGCAACTTGTAATATGGTGGATGGGATGTCCGTCATGTTTGTGACAGAGTAATCCCCTCTGCCAAACTCGTAATGAGGCCTTAATATGTAAAGTCACAAATATAGAAAACCATAAAATTGTAATGAACTGGGTGAGCAAATCACAGTGTACCATTATATATGATATTAACTTTAGCAAAAAATGTAAAGTTATTGAAAAAATAAAAAAAGTATAACAATCATAAAAAATATGTTCTTTAATATATTCACAAACAATAAAAACAATAATAAATATAACATTGAAATAAACATAGCCATTTCAACCACAATAGTCAAAAACAATAATACTTATGAATAGTTACAAACACTAGATATAAATAATAAAACAAATATATACATTAACATTAAAATAATCATTAAATTAATAAAAAAATACGACTACATAAATAATAATAACATTCACATTAAACTAAGTTTTAAAACTAAAACAAAAATATAAATTAAAACAAACAAAAAAATCAGATAAAAAAATTCACTTGGGGTGTTGAATTCACTATTTCCAAGCAAACCTCACTGACAGTAGGAAAAGAGTTGGATTTTGGCAGGGTCAGTTTTACCATTACCAGTCCAACATCAGCAACAGTAGAGAAAGTGTTGGAATTTAGAGAGTTTAGATTAGATTAATACTCTCTCTCTCTCTCTTTCTCTCTCTCTCTCTCTCTCTGTATATATATATATATATATAGGTGTGTGTGTGTGTGTGTGTGTGTGTTTGTGAGTATATAGTAAATAGACATACAATTGTTTCCGAGAAACATAATAAAAAAGGGTTTAACATTGTATTAATAATATAAATGATTAAAAACTAAAAAGCCAAAATTAACATGTTAAATTTTACATAAATCATATACATTTATATTGATAATTATATCATTCAACAAAAGTTAAAAAAATAGATTTCAAATTCTTCCCACCATTATAATAATCTGAAATTCGAAGAACCACAGAAACAAATTAAATTAATAACAGAAAAAATAATACACATTATTTTTAAAACTAATATTATTAAATTGACAATTATACAAATAAGTAAACATAATCTAAGAATTTATATCCAAATTGTTAAAAACAATTATTACAATTAATTAACTAAGCATGTAACCAATAACATTTATTATTATATTTCTAAATGCATCTATTTAAAAGTAAACGTAATTGCGTAGTCAGCTATCAAGTTAACAAATTACAACTTATAAAAAAAGTATAATTAATTAAAAAATATATTTTTGTAAACCTTCCCACTCCATCCCCGTAGAAACCTCAAAATCCACCAATAAAATTAACATGAAATAAAAAAGTCTTAAAATACAATACCAAATTAAAAAAACACACCACAAAATAATTGAATATATTTAACACTAAAATAACACAAAAATTAATAAAACTCAACTAAATAATTAAAAACAATGTTTGCACAACTACATTTATAAAACAATATAAAAGAGTTATAAGATGATATTCTGACCTTTTATAATATGCCCACGATATTTTTGCCATCATAATATTTTGGATACAATATTGATGTCTCTACAAAAGACATGTTTATGAGGAGGCTAAAATGATGTCAGGAATGGCCACAATATATCAGTGATGGGTCACTATTAATTCAATGCCAGAATATTATGACATTGACCATGATATATCAAGAATGGGTTACAAAATGGCAACGATAGCCGCATTTTGTCAAGAACTGTGAAAATATGTCAAGGGTGGGCCATCATTATGTGTGATATATCCAGAATGTTGCCAAGGATACTAACAGTATTCAATGGATGAACTATGATTATGGCAGGGATATTCAGAATGCAGTCAATAATGCCCTCAATATGTCAAAAACATGCCCTTATTATAGCTGAGTAGACCTTCCCTCAGTGGTTGAATTTATACTCAGAATGTTGTCAATATTGGCCACAATATGTCAAGCCACACAAGGGCAGCAGTTGGCTTGGTAAGCGCCTTTACCTGGTCCCCACTCTCACTGCACTCTAACCACCATATCCCTTCCACAAATACAAACATGCACACATTTACTTCCATATACTTGTGGATGCACTCAGACAGAAAAACAGGATCACATTCTCACATACACATACAAACTCTTCATCCCTTTCCATCTTTCCTTCCTATGAAGGCCCCGCAACTCCCCTTTCCGCCAGCCTTTTCATGGCGGTTCCTACCGCCATGAAAAGTCTGGTGGGAGGGGGACTCGTAATCCCCTGGACAGCGCTGCCCTGGGGGATTACAACCGCCGGGACCAACGCCGCAGTCGTAATACACAGGATTGCACCACCAGCCTGTTGGCGGTGCAATCCGACGAAACAGCCCTAGCGGTCTTTGACCACCAGGGTTGTAATGAGGGCCTTAGTCTTCTAGTCCTCCCTTCTCTGAGGTCTTGGAAGTGGTAACACAATAGCAGCACAGACACATGAAATCTATCCTGATTGACAGTTTATGCTTCTTCTGCCCAAGTTATTTTCTCCTCTGCCAATCAGTAGGGGGAAGAGGGATGTGGGATGGTCTGTGCTTAACAGTGGGCTAGTGCTTTTTTCCACCCTTCTCTAAGGCACAGCTGAAGACTGCTCTGTTCCCTTTCATCATGCATGTGCATGTGGAAAGACCAGCTACCACTGCTAGTCTGGAAATTCTACATGAAATCTTAAAAAATACTTCTGTGTTTCGCCTTGAAAAAGGTGTACAAGTTGGTCCAAAAGTGGGAAAGGTGTAAGGGGAGGCTGGGCTCCTACAGTATACTGTACCAAAATCCCTGTATAGTTTTATTCCAGGATGTACAGGAAATGCTGAACAGAATGAAAACTAACACTTTGGGATAGCAATGGATTTTGTACTGTACATGCTTTTTGTGGTCTGATGGAAATTCTTCCATTAGCTTTATTAAGAGTGCTAAGAAACGTGTATGAGTATGTTAATATTTTGCAGTTGGCTTCACAAATCCAAATTTCAACCTGAGTTAGCCATCTCATAGGTGGACAAAAGTTGAAGATTTTAGTTTTTGTGGTCTGCATACTTGTTCTGAAAAAACAGTATTGGGCCACGTAGGTGCTGAAATGACATACCCCACCCCAAGGCCGTGCCTTTGACTATTATCTGTTTCCAATAAGCTTGCAGGGCATGGCCTACATCTCCTTTTCACAAAAACATAGTTTTGGTCACTCGGTTGCTGAAACTTCGGGACAATGATGAGTAAATTCAAGACGATCTTTAATATTTAGGGTGGTTCCCCAAGGTCCCAATCTAAAGGATAGAAGGCCGTACAGTACTGGGCAAAGTGCATTTACAAGACCCATACCCTCTTTTCAGTACCTGCAACCCTGTGCACTGTACATGCATATCATGCCCTGTATGCTTACTCAGTATAGACAATAGACATAGGCATTAGCCTTCATATATGGAAATGCAGATACTGGGTCCAGGGCATGTCAAAAGGGCATGCTTGGGAAATATATCATTATAGAACCTAAAGTTATTCCTGAAAAAAGGTAGTCAAAGGGAAGTTAAAGTTTTGAAACAAAACTTACCACCATTGAAATTCACAGCTATCTTTAATTTTTAACCATAACCCCCATCAATTGCACTGCTCACAGCCTTACACATGATATCACAAGTGGCTTCATCAATGACTTCAGTGCTCATATCTCATCTGACAACACTCATGATGACAACAAATTATTCTGCAGGTTATGTACTGCATGTTAAGTGAGCATGTAAGGAAGTGCCAGACGAGGATACCCAAAGGTGCTGTGCTTGCCATCATATTTAAGCCACATCTAGCTAGCTCAGTGCTTAATTTATAAAGAGATAAGTGCCAGAGGTCTTGTCAGGAGACCACTGCAGCTTGCACCACACATGAACTATTCTAGGCCCTGAAAGCTATTAGAATGGCTTGGGTGGCAGGTAATAGTCATTTATAATGTATATTATATTAATAATTAACAGCTGTAGACATCTCTAAATTAGCCAGACAGTGCCACCGTGTGGCAGACTGTCAGAATGGCATTTGTTGACAATTAAGAGCCGGTGCCAAGCACCGGAAACTACTGGCTTAAATTAAACACTGGCCTTGCTCCATCATGCACTCTGCGTCTATTATTTCATCACCAGTGAATCTGGCTCCGTACATGAATGAAACAAAAAAATTAATGGAAACATCCAATCAGGGATATATTAGTAGGCATTAGGTTTGGGAGATAACGTTAGCAACAGGCTAGCAATTAGAATAGTTTGGACTTCAGATCCATCACGATTGTGATTGAAATTGTGATTTAAACAGCAACATTGTGACCAAGTATTTTAATTTGGGGACAACAGTGATGAGATGTGAGGAACTAAGACCTAATACAGCAGTAGAAGAGCATGAAACCAGAGTCTGCATTTAGCATACTATCCAGAAGCAGAGAGGTTTTTTGACCCAAGACAAAGGAAGCAGCTAAACCTGTGACAAAATAGTATGCCGCATTAGAGAGCAGGCACCCTGTGGGTTGGGGACTCCAGAGCAGAAAATACACGCCATATTTGCCATTATGTTGATAGATTCCATGATAGAACCACAGTTCATCATTTTCTCTATTCTCTCTTTCATTTTGGTTTCTCTATTCCATCTTTCCCTTTGGGTCATTATTTCTCCCATTCCTTCTTTCCCCTCTGTTGGAACCTTGTGTACCTGACATCAGAAACAGATCCAGCAGTCGTGCCTTCTCCTGCCTCACTCTTAAAACCTAGAACGACCTGTCCCTACACATCAGAGCCTCCTCCTCAGTTTTTTAATTCCAGAAGAAACTGAAGACCTGGCTCTTCATCTAGCCCTTCCTTGGCTTAGCTCATACAGCTCCTTCTTCAGTGCCAGGATACCCTCCCAGTGAGTTGTACGCTATTCAAATACATATAACATAGCAGAGTGATTTCCCAATCCAATGAGGCTGTGAGCGCCTGCTAAAGTCTAACACCTTTGTGACCAGTAGTCTTTGATAAACATACAATGGATGTGTTCAGGCCATGCCATGTATGCCCTATGTTCTCTTGTATGGGGTCATAGGGTATTGCTGGTGTCCATAGCCCTTTGGGTAGTGTGGCCAGCACTTTTGATGGAGATTGTACCATGTAGCCATTTCTTGCATCCAGGGACCACTCTACATACAACACTCTCATGTTATGCTCTGCACCGAGCACCCCAGGCACTAGAACCTGCAGGGAATTATATTTTATCATATTCAGAGGGCCTTTAAGCAGGGTTTGGCATTCAGTCATGTTTTATCTATATAGGTACACTGTTCCAAAAGAAAAAAGACAAAAGACAAAAAAACTTTTTAAGTCCTATTCAGCAAGGGCGAGTCTATGCTGGATGTTTAGGAGAGCCCTCAAGCACCCAATAGGGTGACAGGTATCTGTCTTCAGGTGCGCGGCATGGGGCAGGTTTCCAGACACACCGAGGAGCTAACCAATATTATCTCCTTGGTTGATGCTAGCGCAGACCTAGGAAGCCCAATCTCTAATATGGGATGGGCGACCTTACTGACCAACTGACTTAGACATACTTTGTCTTCTACTTGTAAGTGACTTTTTAGCACTTGATTAATTGTTGATATACAGGAGAAGTAGTTTAATAACAATTCCTTTTTTTGGGTCTTGTGACCAACCGAAGACGTGAAACATGTTGACCATTTAGGATTAGGTAAACTACCTTCCCTAGTTATAGAGTGCAGTGGTACATTATTTCCATCAACACTCTTTGCACCCCTGTTTTAATCTTGGCCTGTACCTTATTTCTGACTCATTAAAATGATGGTTTTGGTTCAGAGCCAATTTTAGAGTTTTGTCTCTTTCTATACTCTCCGTTCTTCTTCTTAGTCAGTTTTCATCCCAGACCTCTTTTTGGCAATTTAACAACGGTTGAGCGCCACCCTGAATCTTGGGTGGCCCGCCAGACATTGCAGCACCGGTCTGACGAGGAGTAAGCCCAATGATGATACCTGTCACCCTATCGGGTGCTTGAGGGCTCTCCTAAACATCCAGCATAGACTCGCCCTTGCTGAATAGGACTTAAAAAGTTTTTTTGTCTTTTCTCTTTTTTCTTTTGGAACAGTGTACCTTTATAGATATAACAGGTTCATTTGGGAGACAGTGCACTGGACCAATAATCTCCCTGTCCCCACCCTTGTTTAAAAAATTCAGTCATGTTTGCCATCCAAAACCAAGGTCATGGCCTTTAGCCATGCATTGTGGGCTCTGGCTGCAGTGTATGGGATTGGGCCATGCCCTGATAATAGCCTCCCTGTTCCCCGAACAAGCCCATTATGTCCTTTAGCTCTGGTCAACAGGGCATAGGTGAAGGATAGGACCTTATGTCATGCACAGTATTCACTTCCCCTCCCAACAGACAACATCAGGCAAGGCACTGAAACATGGGTAACAAGCCTGCAAATAGGTCTGTAAACTGTTTGCAGCTTCAGTGATGTAATTGGTGATATGAACACTGCTGTGTTATATAAATGTAGTAATATCATGAGTGATGTCATTTCTATATAAAACAAAGCCACCTATAATTCATATCACTAGTAATAAAGACATTAAATGAAAGCAATATTTATAAAGATTACCAGTTACACAACAGGGTTCTAGGCTCCTGCTCTGAATAGGCTTGAAGAGGAAGAAAAAGCAAAGTACTGTGTTTAGAAAACTGATTTCTAAAGTATTTATGAAATATTAGTAATTATCCTGGATACAGAGACAAAGCTGAATGATGTTGCTCTTTTTAATAGCCAGGTGAATGAAGGGCCTTCTGCCAAAGCAATTTTGCCTTCTCTACAGAAGCAAAAGAAGAGTCATCGATGAAGAAAGGTGAAACTGAGAATAGGAATAAGATTAACAGAGGGGCATATTTACAAGAACTGACACATCGCAGCTTTGCATCAACGATGAATCAGAGAAACCTGTGACATTTCCCCATGCCAGGGGTGCATCTTATATATGAGATGGCGCACCATGGCGTAAGGTCCCATGGTGCATCAAAAAAATGACACAATGGCAGTGCAAGTTCCTTGTAAACATGCCTCAGAGCGAGCCTCTACCATGGACAGAAAGTGTGCACAGTAGGGATTAGCCACACAGCAATGTTTCTGTGTGCATAAAGACTAGGCACAGCAGCCAGTGAGCACAGATAAAGTCTATATCAAGTGGGATTTGGAGCTGGAGGACTGTAGTGGTTACCACATACTTCTTGTGCCCATACACAGTTGGGTTTGTGGCATGAAGACTGGGCATGTGTGGAAGGCATGCCCTCTACTTTGTGCCCGCTATGAATGACCATCACAGTAAGTTTAGTGGCAGGAAAATAGGGTCCGGGAGTTGCCGGGGGCCAAGCCTTTTGGCACATACCACCACACACTTTCTGGTAATTTCTGGTCATTTACAGTGTGCCAGCCATTCTTTAGACTCAACATTTGTGACCCGACCCTATTGTACATAGCGTCAGTCATCGTGTAATAACCAATGGGTATTGGTTCTGGTGACATATGGTTTGTAAGTGTTACTAGAGCCCAATTTAACCCCATTAAAAACATTCTATGTCTCTGTAGAGAGCATGCAGTGTGCACAGTGATTCCTATATGGCCGCTGGTCATGCCCTGTACACAATTTTCACCATAATATGACGTGCATGACCAAAGGGGTCTAACAATATAAAGTCCCGATGAAGGAGCTTTTTAGAGTAAGCTTGCCATGGACCACTGTTGAATATGGTGGACACTGCGTGCTATTAAAAACTCTGTGACATCTAACACTATGCATTAGGCCATTTTAAATGTTGCTCTTGAAGCTAAATATCCCACAATATTCATGATCAAACAGCTCAGATGCTCATCGACTTCTGTCTCCAGTGTATGATTGAATCTTTTTGGCATTCTATCTCGATGAGAGGATTTGGGAAAGCAGAGACGCGAAGAACTAAGAGGAAGAACGCCATCGAAAACATATTTCAAACCATATGTTATACAAATGAGGCGATGAGCTTCAAGTGCACTGAATGCAAACAATACCATCTCTTGGGTCTGTGCTGGGAGATAAATATGCCATAACACATTTTATGTGTCAGTTATGCATTTTATCGACTAGGGATCAGCCGAATGGAGTGAACATTTAAATGTAGATGGGCGAAAAAAATCAAGGAGAGAAACATAAAGTTGTCTTCATTAAAAAAGCATTTTCTGGCAGTAAAAATAAACAATTAAGAGTAAATTGCCCAGGTTTGTGTTTTTATGCATTGCTTCTGGGAATCTCCGTGGAAATAGTTGCCCAAATGATTTTAAGTCGTCTCATTTTTCTTTCCAACATTTTATTGCTCGTTGTTACTTTTTATGTCTTTTTCGAAGTGGAATTTGGTCCTAAGAGCATGGATTTTAAATTGGCCGTCCAAATGCACAATGTGTTGTTCAAAATATAATAGGGGCTGTAAAAAGTCCATCTATGCTTGCATTGATGCGGTAACTCTCGAAGGCCCCATTCGCCATAGCCTGTATCCATAGGCACCATATGGGAAGAACATGTTTTGTGATTAGGGCTCTTGATGTTCAGAAGTGCTTGAAAAGACTCACGTGGTAGAAATCTTCCTTCTCCCTGTTGGGAATTCCACTGTCGTTAATAATGCATCATTGATTGGTCGTTAGAGGTAATTTGAATGCACAGGCAGCAGAAAATCAAACAGTAGTACAAAGAGTTGACTTATTGGCTGACTTTCTCCCAGATGCTGCCTCCACGCTCGCCGTCAGCCCATTCTGTCTAACTCAGGTGACATCCTGCCCTGGTAACTATTTCAGACACACACTGCTATATATTTGTTGATTTGGATTTTAGGCCTAGTGCTAGGTATGGATGGTGACCCTGGTTTAAGCAGCCACTCTACAATAGTGGATCTTGATAAAGTGTTAGTGAGAGCTGTTAGCAACTATCATCATGTCATAGACCTTGCTCGTTTGGCCACAAATGTCTCAGGCTGAAAACCGGATACCCCAGCTACGCTCCTCACAGCTCCTTGTCTCTTTTAGAGTCGGGGAACTTTGGAGTTTCTGACGATGGACACTCAGCCACCTCTGACACGGCTCAACAGCATCAGGAGGCTTCCCATATTATAGGCTGCTCTGTTTTTTCTCCGGAATTGGCATTAAAGACATGATGGTCCTACCAACAATGTCTCCAAAAGTCTTTGAGTAAAGTTCTATTGCATCAGTGACAGATTTTTTTCTACAACAAACTCTCGTTTTGGGGTTTGTTTTGACAAAAACTATGCCTACTGGTCCGTTATGCAGTCAAGATATTGACGGCTGGTTGCACCAGAGTTTTTTGATTGAAGTGTTCATGCTCTGCCGGTGGAATCACTTTTCCCAAAAACCACCCACTGAACCAGCAGTAATCTCTAAAATTGTCAGGAAGCCTGAGACTAGGACGCCAGAGATGCTGCCCTGACGTCCCAGCAGTGCCACCAACACATCTACCAACCCCACATCCCCCCCCCAAGCGAAAACTCTAACATAAATGAATAAAGAAGAACAAAACTGTTTTGGAATCACTAAGGAATAAAGTAATCTTGATTATAGAAACGAAAGAGTCTTTATAAATGAAAGTTAACTAACAGCATCAAATAACGACAATGCAACAGAACACACAGAATTCCCGTCCACAAAATCCAATAAAAAGGGAGGGCTGTGTTTATAGTTTGTTCATTTGTGCCAATAGACATCAGACTTCATATTTTGTGCTACATGCATGTAGCCATGCACATTTTACACAATATTGTGTGTATTACTCGCTGGCATACTCACTCACTCATTCACCCATCCACTTAATTACTCATACAATTATTCACTCCACACTCACTCCTTGGCCTAAAAATTAACCACATTTCAAACACATTGTGATGGGTTATGGTGAGGATCCTACAAATAAATTGCTGTTTTTGTGTTGGCCAATGCAAAAAGAACAGATAGTGAACAGAATGCTGAACAGTGTCATTCATCCCCATCACAGATCTCGTCCATTGTTTTTTTTATCTTGCCATGCCGTTCCAGTATGGACCCAGCCAAATGCAAATCAGTCTTGACCCTGCTCCCCATGGTAACAGTCCAGCCCGACCTGCCAGGCCAGGCCCTCCCTAGATTGGAAAAGAAGTATCCTGTGACCAGTTTTGGGGTATCACCCCTCATCAGTCAGGCTAGCGTGAATCTGGTGGCATAGCAAGCATGGGACCCATGTCTGGGCATACCCTTCCTGCTTAGGGTTTTGGGTATTGGCCAACACTTTTAATTTGATTTTGAAATAAGCAGAGACCATGAGGCCAAGACTAGATAAGTACCATCCCAATTCCATGCTTCACTAAAGTTCTGGTGGTAGGATTCTCTGCTCCATTTATACATCTCTTTTACAATGAATTAGATATGTAGCCCGACTAGTTCAAGACATGTCAGTGCTGTCTTTAGGAAGGTGTGACCAGTGCAGCCGACCTGGGTGCTGACCTCAGGCGGAGGTGCATGTAGAAATAACGTATCTGTTTAAACACACCCGCTACACAGTTCCTTCTGTGTTCAGCAGTTTTCAAGCAAAAGTAAAAATGTCACTGTAACATGGGTGATTAATGTTTCTGCTGGAGCGAGATTAGAGTTTTGTCTAGATATAGTTTTGACTCATCATAAAGAAGCACAGAGGGACAACATGTCTGCTGTAAAGATTGTGTACCATGCAGATCACAGAACTGTATTTTATGTGGAAAGCATCGTGGGTTACTGCTTTTGTCAGTTCATAAGTTACAATCTTCATATAGATCAGTGATCTATGCACTGTCCTGAAAGAGCTGCAAGCAAACTGCATGGTATAGTTTAGGGCATTATGTTTTTTCTACAGTCTTTCACTATCCTAACGTTGTTAAAAAGGTTTGTTGCAGTAGAAATACATTCTTAATATGAAAGCCAACCCCAACCATTGTGGTATGTTTTCAATTCTGATTTTATGCTTCTCCGGACCGAATACTTAAAATATACTGTCTGCTAGTATGGATGATGTGGTTCCTATGCCATATAACCCTCATTGGCTTCTGTAACATTTTCCATATTCTGATTTACACTTGTATGATTCCTTGTTTCCACTTAATGTATGTGTAATGTAAACTGCTGCAACACCGTACGTCGGTATGAGTAGTGTTATAAAACAAATGAAATGTATGTTAGAGAGGGGCTATAGAGAGATAGGGTGGTAGTGAGGAAATCTGTGGAGAAGCAATTCATAGGGCGCCAAAAAAGATTCAAGCACCGAGTGTCACCACCACTAAAACCAGCCCTGAGACATGTTAAGCTGTTTTAGAGTTATTGATATGCAAGACATTCAAAGAACTGAATGCAAGAATTTCTGAGGTGAAAGAACAGAGTATGCAACGGACATAAAGCATCATTATGAGCTCTCTTATATCTTTGTGGAAAGACACTGCGCCGTATTTAAATATTCGGGTTGCTATGTCACCCTAGGGATAACAGAGATTGCAAGATAAATCATGTGGTAAATGTATCTGGGGAAGGTAGGGCGACCATTGATGACCATTGATGGGAGAGAGTCTCAGGGTGAAGAGACTGTACACTGTTTGTGGGGGGGGTTGTCTATTCTCCCTGTGATGTCTAAGGGGCTGGACCATGTTGACCGGCCTGTATCTCTGCCCTACAGCCCTGGCCCATGTTTGTCCGGGTATAGATCCACTTCCTGTAAAAAAGGCATTGTGTTAATGGACCTGTAAATTTCAAGTTTGAAAAAATATAAAGGTCCTGTGGAGAAATATCTGACAAGGTGCCCTCTCACTTCCTAGAAGGGAAGTTGGATAGTATCAGAGAAGAATTTTATTGTGTGAGTCCTCGTAGACCCGTCTCCTTTCTGATCAAAGATACACACTCATGGAAGTACACCATCCTTTACTATTGTACACCAATTGTAAGTCCCTCTACAGTCCTTCATTTGGGTTTGCCTCGTTATCTGCTGAAATGCCTTTTTCAAGAAACCCAGAGGCGAGCTAATGCTGTGATCTACCCTCACTTTCTCACCCTGTGTTTTGACTTTCCATTCCCTGACATGAAAGCGAATATTTATTTTCATTTCAGTGAGTGGTTTGGGTGAAGCAGACATGTGGAAGTGTCTAGGAAAAATTACACTACTATCCATGTGTCATGGAAAAAGAGAAACAGCAAAAGTGCCACCCTTGGTAGGAAAGTGAAATGTTTCCCCTCCCTCACAACCATAGTAAGAACCACAGGGAATTCACAGTAGGTGGAAGGAAAGGTCAATGTGAGAAAAATGTCAGGTTCTGTTCAAATTAAGGGATTTCTGGGCAGTAAAGTCTGCTATTTTCTGAGAACAGAGTGTATAGGTAAAAATACTAACCTTGGGAAATGGGAATGTAGTGGCCCCATAGAGTCCAAACCCAGGACACTAGCACATCTCACAAGAAGTGGGGATTGAAAAGTACAAGAAAGGTAACACAGAGCTCCAGCCACACTGTGGAAAGTTTCAGGCTACAAAGAGTTGGTGATCGCTAGACCTGTCAGCCTTAGTGTAGTCTTCTCCCAAAGTTTATGCCTTCGTCCTCTATTTTTCTGATCTCATTTTTGCTGGCCTTAGGACCCTGCACACTTTAACACTGCTAATCAGTGCTAAAGTGCATGAGCTCACTCCTTAAAACCTGGTAACATTGTTTAATCCCCAAACAACATATTTAATTTACTTATAGGTCCCTAGTAAAGTGATACTACATTTACCCAGGGCTTGTAAATTGAATGCTACTAGTGGGCATACAGCCCCTGTTGTGCCACCGAATTGGGAAGCACTTTAAACTTGTCTCAGGCCTTCTTCCAAACTTTATGACTTCTTTCTCCATGTTTTTATCTTGTTTTTGCTGGCCTTAGGACTTTGCATACTTTAACACCGCTAACCAGTGCTAAAGTGCATGTGCTCAGTCCTTAAAACCTGGTAACATTGGCTTATTCCCAAATAACATACTTAATTTACTTATAGGTCCCTAATTAAGTGGCATTACATGTACCCAGAGCCTGTAAATTAAATGCTACTAGTGGGCATAGAGCACCTACCTGTTATGCCACCCACTCAAGTAGCACTGTAAACTTGTCTCAGGCCTGCCATTGCAGCCTGTGTGTGCACTTTTCAAAGAACTGCCATTTCGGCCTGCCAAAATAAACCTTTTGCCATGCCCAAACTTTCCTTTTTAACACATATGAGTCACCCCCAGTGTAGGCCTTGGACAGTCCTAAAGGGCAAGGTGTAGTGTATTTAAAAAGGTTGACATGTACTTTTAGGTTTTACATGTTCTAGTAGCGAAAAACTCTTACATTTGTTTTTCACTACTGAAAGTCCTACCTCTCCCAGAGGATAAAATTAGAGTTAGCTTATTATTTAATAAGCTATAATTTTCAAATGGGAGCAGGTTATCAGTTCATAGCTCGAGTCTCTGGAATTGTAGTTAAAAAACTAACTTATGGTAATGTTGAATTTTAAATTACAACTTTGTAACTGCCACTTTAAGAAAGTTGGCATTTTCCTGTCCTAGCCCTTTAGCGCATCTAGCCTATCACTGGGTCCCATTACCGGACTGTTGGGCTTGTGTATTCCACATAGACAGCCACACACAATAGAGAATGTAGGTGTTCCTGGGTGGGCAATCTCTGGCAGGATGGAAGAGCGGAGCTGAGCATAGCCCTACTTACACTTGAATAGGCTGTGTCCTGCCTCCACCCAAAGGGCTGCATGCCCACTGTAGTTAGTCTGGAGGCAGGACAGGGAAGACAGGTTGCCTGGGAACTTCAAAGGGAAACCTCTAGAAGCTTCTCACTCACTTCAAAGGCATAACTGGGTATAAATACTAGACCTCAGACACCAACTCTTCAGCACACTTCTGGACCTGTGGATACCTTGCCACTACAAAGTACTGATGCTGCTGAAAGGACTGCCCCTCTTCTAGACTGCTGCTCAGAAGGACGGCAGCCTTGCTGCACTGATCTGCTGCCCTCTTGCTTGGGTGAGAAGGACTGGACCTACATCTGTTGATCTCAGGACCCTAAAGTGACTCCAATGGATAGTTGGCTGGCTTCCTGACGTGTACCTCATGGACAGAAGGCTCCAACAACCTTGAACCCAGCACCTGGACTCTGCCATCTGTAGGCCTACCCCTCCAAGTGGTGCCGCCCCCGTCCTGGACCCTTGGAAGTCGGCCTAAGGTTCTCTGCCAGCCTCAGTTGATCCAGCAGAACTAATCTATCTCCTCTGGTGCGCGTCACAACCCGAGCAGAATGGATGCATTGCCACTGCTCTGTGGATCAGAACCTTCACAACGACCCATCACATCACCTCAGCCACTGCTGCGAGACCCATCCTCAGCCTCCATGCAGGCTCTCACATACCTCGTTGATGGCAGCCTCAACGATGATACCGGATTCTGCATAGCAGCCGTGCAACTCCTCTGAACCAACACAATACCCTGATTGAGTGACGCCTCCATGATGCTGGACTTCGCATCGCAGGCCCTCATTGCCAGGATCCTTGATGGTGATTCAGGGCCTTGCTGCATCTTGGAACTGATGCATTGCTTTGACTGTAAAACGCATCTTCAACACAAACCCATACAATGCTCTGTAAACCAAGATTTAAGGTACTTTGTTCAGCGGGCCTACTGGGTCCCTGTAGCCAGCCCACGCTACATGGTAGTCAGCTGGAACTTGTGACATTGTCCTGCTTCGGCCCAACTAGACATCCACAGCTGGCAATTGCATAGCATAGGAAGAGGGTGTGAAAAAACATAGAGCCTCTAACAAGACAAAAGGACAGCTTCTTGTGGAAACAAGGAAAACTACAGCTGAGTAGCACAGAAATATTCTGGTAAAGACCTATGAAATAGATATAACAATCACTACCGAAAGTCCAGAGAAAAGGATGGTGATAGAATAACTGAATATGATTGAGTCTTTCATCAGTTTACACTCACTTTTAGAGGCTGTTTCCTAAGGTCCCCCCCTTGGTTGATTGGAAGTGGAGGAATGGCCCCCAGACAAGGTACTGGAAAGTTCTAAACCTAGAATGAAGAAGAGAGAAAGAGTCAAGAACATTAAGAAAAAACAGGGACTGAGTCTGCATTAAGAAATGAACACCTTTATTCTTGGCAACTTGCGTGCTACAAAAGAGATAAGAAAATCAGAAATCGATATTTAGTTGATGAAACCGTACACTGTCCTGTGATTTCCGTATACCACAAACAACTGTGCCACAGTACCTTTAAGAGGACTCTGCCGTGGGTGATGCAGGATGCAAAAAACAACATACAGAGTTGAAAATAGATAACGTAAGCTTCTAGCAAAGAAGATTTCAAACAGAGTGGTAACTTGTTAAGAAATTGTTGTCTATAAATAACAATAAGTGCCCAAAAAGGTTTGGGGGTCTTATGATAAAGGTTTCTTTCAGGGGCCACTTATAGTACATCATGGTGTTTGCATGATCTCGCTAAGCGTGAAAAAACCTCTAGTTGTTCGAGTTTGTGAGCCAAGCTGGGGGTGACGAGGCCTCCAGGCAGCAGAGGTATAGTTACTTTTGCAGGTTAGTCTTTCTCATATAGATAAGTTCAAATGGGATTACAGAAAGTCCTAATAGTAGTTGCTACTACAGAAACTGTTAGATAAAGTTACTGTGATCTCGCCTACCCTCTACAAGTTGATTTTAGTCAGATCTTGTAGTTTTGGGATAAGATTTTTGATTCTTGTGATATTCTTTTATTCTATGCTTCTCCAACACATTAGAAGCAAAATTGCTGCCTCAGTGAATCCTCGAAGAGCAGAGCAGAAGGCATTAGTCAACCAGATTCTTTAGCCTTTAACAGGTTTAATTAATTCACTCCTTTTCACCAGGTCAGCAAGGGAATGTAGTTTGATGGAGCACAACAAGACCGCCACTATGCAGCGGGAGTTCTCTGTGCCTTCTGTAGAGCTGCTGTCAATACAGCTCACATGGGGACACTGAACCTTTGCTCAGTGGCCACCATGCTCAAGGCTGCAGTGTTTTAACATTGTTTGTTCTCCAAAAACAAACTCCCAAATTGGGAAAACAAATAATATAGGTCTGCAGCACTCTATCTGCCAACCCTTCATTATGCTATGGAACATCTATTCAGGAACACTGTAAATTGGTAACAAATTCCCTGATTTAGATTTTGTCAAATTGTATACTCAATTAATGGCAGTTATCCATATGTTTCTGCTGGCAGAGCTTCTACTAGCTCTGCTGGTGAAAACTTTTGACTTACTGCCCAACTCACATTTGGGTTACTGGTCAAAGTGCATCAAGCCATTTGCTCTGTTGAGGGTGCCCAATGGGATCACCGATATTTGGTAAACCCAGGGACATTACAAAGAGAGAGGATCAATCAATAGCACATGAAACTTTAACAAAATCAGTTAAAACCACCTAGTACTTCATGATGCTGACCACAGAGATTGTGATTTGATTGCATACTCAAGTTTGTGCCTTGTCTGGGACCACACGCACGCTAATTGTGAATTTAGAGGGCTTTTGGCTGCACTATTTTTTCTTGGTAAATTATGGTACCAAGCTAGACTAATGTTGCATTTTTCTAGTTTGTTCACCTTGGAATTGGTTTAACATAAATAATTACCATATTATCTCCATGTTCATAACTCAGACTTTTGTTCAGATTAGGCACCTGGTCAATACCATAACCCACACAGAGTTAGTGACTCCATTTATAGTCATCTTGTTTGATTGAAAAGCAGTCTTTGGTTTGCTTATAACTTTGGCATTGTTTGACAAATTTCATGAAAAGTGTAACTTGCTTGATGTATCTCACTAAATTTCAAGATGTCATGATTCTTGAAGGTTCATATGGCAATATTACAGGTGAGGTTCCAAAACTAGAATTGCTTATTCAACCATTTACCAAACTTAAAATGAAACTAGACCTTTATTCAGAAAATGGCCTCCTTTGGTTTTGTGTAATTACATTCAGTAGCTTTTGGGATATTTGTGTTATATAAAAGGTTTTTTCTGGGTTTTGAAGGATTATTCAGATAAGGTCTCTTGTATATTAAAAGGCCCTGCAGAGTGGGAACAATGAAATACTGCATAGAAGCATTTAAAATGCATTAAAAATGTCACATTGTTAAGAATCCCAAGAACAATCATTCAAAATAGCACATAAAAAAATTATGGGCAAATACATAATTAGAAATTCCACTGAATATGAAAACACAACCCAAGTCCAGTGCAACATCAAAAAGCAAAAGCATTGGCAAATCCATTAGGTCTCCTCTTTGTGGTATTGACTTTGCCAATGGTTTTAAGCCACATTGCACAGCATCTCTTATGCTGTGCAGTGTGCTAAAGCCTAAGAAATAGAAAAAGATGCTTTGATGGGAGCGCTACATCAATTTCTATATGCATGCACCACGCATGCGTGTGCCTACAATAAGATGCAGCTGCTTTTTTTTCTTTTTAGTTATCTATCCGAGTTGGATTGGTAACGAAAAAGAAAATAAAACATGAGTTTTGTTCTTTAATTTAAAGCAGGGGGTGGTGATGGAATCAATAGAGGAGGAGCCAAAGCAACACAAGATAGGGCGGGAAGCCAAAGTAACACAAGATTGGGCGGGAAGCCAAAGCAACATAGGAAGGGTGGGGGAAACTAAAGCAACACCAGGTCTGGATGGGGTAGTCAAAGCAACATTGGGGAGGGCTGGAGGGATGGGAAAGCATAAAGGGGAGCATGGGTAGAGTAAAGCACTACAGAGGGTGCAGGGAGGTTATGGAGAGAATCACAAAGGTGAGCGCAACAGGGAGCAGGATGGGGAGAAGCACTTGGGTGTTAGAGATCAACACAGAGTGTACGGGAAGAGATGTATATGAGGGAAAAGGCTCTTGCACTCTCATTAAGTGCTTAGTAGAAATGAAGAAAAAAGTACTGCTTGAAAAGCAAGTATTGGAAGCAGAGATGCCATCCAATCTAAGAGGGAAAGAGGCAATGCTCCATGGGAGGGACAACCACAACATTGACAAACTTAAACACTAAAATAAGTAGGCAAGTGAGGGTGACAAGAAAGCCAAACAATGATAATCACTGGGATGGATTCAAGACACTCAATGTACATGATAAGCTACAGTATGCCATGCAACAAACAGTGCATGTGCTATATACATGGCTTGACCTAAATAATCTTGACTAACAGATAGAGCTGACGAACATGACATAGGACTGCACTTAGTTTTGCAATCAAGTGTAATCAGATCCTTCCAGGAGGTAAAGAATAAAAGGGTTAAGAGTTAAATTGTAGAAGTATCTTTACAGTTGAAGAGAAGTTTTTGATTTGCCATAACTTTAGAACCGTTTGATGAATTTGTACAATATTTGGCACAAGCTAAGCATGTTTAGCTTACTCTCAGTATTTTTGTGCAGACCTGCTCAGGGTGAACAGTTACAAGGGTGTCTCATGTGCTTGTGGCTGTGGCATTCTTTGGTGAAGTCACAATAAATCTGCAGATGTTTAGCACGTTTAGACTTCTGTTTGTTATGGTGAGTTCTATGCCCACCATAAAAGGACAGCTTCTGCTACAGGGGGAGTAATAAGAGTGTTAATTTTCTGGTAAAGTAAGTACTGTGTAATTCTTCTGTATGAAATTGTGTAGGCTGTTTGCAAGTTAAGATCTGTGCAGGGAGGGTGGCTCATTTGCTTGTGACTGTGGCATCCTTTGATGAAGTCACAAGACATTTGCAGATTTTTAGCACTTTTAGACTTATTTAACACCACTGATGCACACCCATCAAGGGAGAGGTACCGGTAAAGTGGGGGTTAAGAAATATTTGAGGTACTAATGAATAGTCAATGATGTACTATGAGATGACATCAGTGATGCCATCAGTTATGTCAATTATGTAATTTAATACGACATGAGTGATGTAATATGTGAGGTCATAAGCAGTGCATGACGGAGGTGCAAGTTGTAGTTAGTTGACTAAATTATAAGTGGTGAATTTCAGCGGTATTTGGGTTTTTAAATGTTAGTTCTTGTTTCATTCTGTCACCTAACTATAACTTTGCTTTAAACTTTGTGCTTTTTCACTACAGTTCTAGATTTTGTTTTTATTACCAAAGATCACTTAAACCATTTTTTTCAGTGTGTGTGTGTATATACATATTTATAATATAGGTAGATAGATAGATAGATATGCTAGCATTTATCATTCGAAAAACACCTTTGTGAATGGATGGAGAGTATATATGTTTGCCAAATTACATGTTGCACATTTTATTTTTCACACAAAGTCGTTGAGATAAAAAACAATTCTTTCAATAAGAAAACCCTTCATGAATATACAGCACACAATAATTATCACTTTACAGGATCTGACATCTTTTCTAAATTTGGTGTTATCCTACCCTGTATTAACAAGTTCGCTTTTTGAAAGGGGTGTGTTAAATGTCATCTCATAATTAGTAGTGTGGGACCACGGCAGAGTAGAAACTCGCTGGCACAGTAGATATGTGTGTTGGGTTGTTTTGATTGTTTTCTCAGGCGCAGCACTGGGAACCAAAACACTATGTTATTCGATAATAACATAGTGTTAATTTGCTTCTTTGCCTCACTCACTGTGCACTGCTGTTTTCTTATTTATTCGATAAAGGGGCATTTACTTACATAAACCAGCATGCTTCCGCATTGAGAATGGTGTTGATGACATTTTGTAATCCACATTAATCCCTCTGCTCCTCAAGCGAACGATTAGTCTTGAGTCTTTTGCTCCCTCCATATTTGAAGCTCCTGAGTTCCGATGTTCCCTTTACATTAATTTTGTTATATTTTCTTCTTCATGAGGCGTGACATCCACTCATGGCAGGGTCCATCAAGGAGAGAAAACCTCTGGTTTCTTTAGGACATACCGAGCACCAGGACTGGCTTCAAGCCACAAACCAGACAGGATGAAAGGAAGTGGAGAATGCTATGAGGGAGAGGGATGAGAAGGCAATTGAGAATACCACCATGTTTAATCACATCATCACACTCTCTCTCCCTCTTCCTCGTTCCTGTAATTGGTCATGAGGAAATAGCCAAAAGGCTGAAGGAGGAAAAAGGAACAACAGATCCTATGCCACATCTGTGAAAGATGTACTACCACTGCAGAACAAGACACACAAGAGAGCAGTACACATACCCCGGCCCCCTGTCATATTTAGAGATCCACGCCCGCCTGAAGGGAATCCCTGCTATGGAGGTGGCCACCATACTGGAGTCTCTCTTTACAGCACTGAAGTTTGCAGTACTGGCATCACGTTTAAAATGTCCACTCAACACGCTTTTCTTGTAGAAAACAAACTCCCACAGTAGGAGTTTGTTGTTTTTGAACAAAACATAGTTAATCCTGATGCATATTTCACATGGGCAGGGGAGAAAGAGTGACTGTAATACTGACCTCAACGGGGCAGGAAGGCCGCCAGTGTGGCCCAGACGTCCTTTGGAGGAGGAGCCACTGGGTCAGTTGTTATCACTGGCAAACCCAATCGTGGCTCTGCCGATGGTAACTTGGTAGTTTCCCCGACTTTCAGTAGAGTGGGAAATGGCAGAGTGGGAGGGGCGTAAAGAACACTGATCTATGGCTTTCCCTCAACTTTGCTAAAGACGTAATAAATGTTATTGACATAGTTTGTATCTCAGTCTTGCAAGCAGTAGAGTCTTTCATGATAGAGGATAATCATGAATGAATCATTCAAAGTAAGTGCTCCCCTCCCTAACGCCCTGTACCTGCCGCCCGGGGCCACAATAATCACTTTAAGCCACACCTTCAGTCGCATGCTGGCCACTTGTCATTCGATTGGCAATTATTACTACTGTTAATATAAGTAATAATATAAGTAGTATTTCTGGATATTATAATATACACTCACACCTAGAGGAACTGTAGGGCACAGTATAGAATGCAGAGTAATCAACATTTATACCAAATATAAACGCATAAAAAGATTGACCAAAGTTACTACATTATTAAAACAAAATAGTAAAACATCACGAAGAGAGGTTGAAAAAGACTATTTAACATCAGCAGCAAAGACTAAGGAATTGAAAACCAATTATTGTAAGCTAAAAGAACTAGATCCTCATACAATGACCATGTTAGCATCACCTACATTGGACCAACTGTTTACCAAGTTCCCGAAACCCAATTAGGGAACTCCTTTGTATCCTTAAGTCGTTCACCCAACCCAGCTGTATCCCAGGGATGCTAGAACCCTCTCAGACGTTTTGCAACGATTTAGCTCAGCATTTGTCAGGTACAAGTAGAGCAATCTATCACTAAATCAAAGGAACAAGGACCTTGCTGAGTAATGAAGTATTTTCCACCCCCTCAAATTATTTGGGCCTCTTTTTACCAGGCTGAGGAAGAAGGAATTAGAGCTATGGTATTGGCAGGCATATCTGGTCCTACAGATGATTTCATTCCTGTGGCTTTCCTGTAGAAATGTATATCAGTACTGGCCCTTTTTGTTACAAATATTACTAATCTCACACTACTTAGAGGAGTACTTCCTAGTGACTGGAAGAAAGATATTGTGAAACCTCTTCTAAAATACAGCAACGTAGATGCCTCCATTGTGGACACTTACAGACCTTATTGCCTGTGATGAGTAAAATTATTAAAGGAGTGGTCACCAAATAGTTAACCTTTCGGCTAGAAGAAGGAAATTGTCTGGATTTATGATAACTGGTTTTGGCTTCAAAGGGGGACTGAGACAACAAGAGTTGAAATGCAGAGTGATTGTGTACAAGAATGTTTGTGCTGCACCAGTCCTCTTGGACCTGTCCGTAGAATTAGATATACTAATTCATGATATTCTGATTGAGCATCTTGTGGACATAGAACTAGAGATAGTGTGTTTAACTGTTTTTTTTTAAATGAAACTACAGAGGTATTCAGTGATAGTCTCTCTCTGTAGAGATGGTCTCTCTCTGCATCTGTCTAGCCAGCAGGAAGCTGTGTGTGGTGTGCAGCAGGACTCATCCTAGTCAAGCACACTAGTCAGCATTTATATATGTTCCTTACTTCTCTTGGTTAGATCATGCAATGGCACTCTTGTCACCTACCTCCATGACAACAATTGATCCTATGACTAGATCAAAATGCCACAGGTTCTGCATGAAACATGACTTCGGTCTTATCCTCTGTACAGTCATGGATGTCATGGCATTTTCTGCGGTTCAATTCAAGTAAAATTGAGTTTTTCTTGGTGGGCAACCACTCCTAAACCTTCACCCAAGATTAAGCCTGTCCGTTTTCTCCTAGGTGATTATCTTCTAATAAATCAGCAGATTAAAGCTATATCAGCCTCCTGCTTAAGTCAACTTATGTTGAAGAAAACAAGATGACAAAATGTTCTTTTTGTACCTAAACATATTCATTGACAAGTGGTTTTCTGCAAATGTTATTTCAAAAAACAGATTATTTTAATCTACTTTATTTAGGCCTTCCGCAATTCTCCTTGATAGCCTTGAAGTGAATCTAAAATATGGCAGAAAGACTGGTATGTGAGCTAAAAAACATCTGACCATATTTCCCAAGTAAGGGACAGCCTGCATTGGCTTCCTATCATACAGAGGTTTTTAGAACTCCATTTTAAAGTATTTTATGGGCATGAAGAATTCCCCTTCGTTAAACTATTTCAGTTCTACCAGCAACAGAGTGCTCTAACTCCAAACTCCTTATAGAAGGTCAGATAAAAAAGTCAAGAATGGAAGGTAAGAGTTTTATCTCAATGAGGTCCACTACTCTGAGTAAACGTCGGCTTGAGAATAAATAAATTAGCTTCTATATTTCTTTCAGAAGGCCTTAAAACATACTTTTTTTCTTAAGGTATTTGAACTGCTTTTATTTGTTGTTACTGACTCATATTTTGTTCGTCTAAGCATCAAGACACCCTATGAGGTAAATGAATATGCCTTTTTAAAATCTTGTATTTATTCTGTTCCGCCCTATTCTTTTCTATTCAGTCCAGTTGTAATGCCCATAGGCATCGACACCCCTACTGCCACAAACCCTTCACACCACTCACAGCCATAACACTACACAGGAAATCAAACCAACCACAGAAGTGGCATGACCTACCAACCCACATAACCAGCCTACACAAATACACAAATCAAATCCTAAAATGTGACCTCGAAGCCACACAGGATGCTTAAAACAACACCTATGACTCACAGCAATAATCATATAGTGACCCAAAGGGTAATGCTAAATGGCAGCCTCCCTGACAAAAGCTTTAGAAAGGAAGCCCACCGTATAATTAGGTAGGTAAGCTGAAATCTTAACTTCATCATGGAAAAGCCACACGTTTCCACCGGGCTTAATTATAGCTCTTTTCTTTGGGCCATCCGACTGTAGGAACATAGAGAAATCCCATACAGGGGTGAGTGACAACCATCTCTGAGCATGGCAGTCAAGCTCAGGGCTGTCAAGGAAATAGTTGCTATGAATCTGTCTTATGTCATCCAGAGAAACAGATAAACACTTGACCCAATGCCCTACGAGATGACAATGTTAACTTATGGGCAACTGGTCCATTCCGCGCATGTTCCCACTGCCCACTGCCTTGGTCTTACTAAGGGTCATGCATGCAATCATGATCTCTAGACAGTCCAAACAATAACACCCGGGGTCTTTCAAGCACTAGTTCAACTCAGTCTCCAGCTGACTGCACCCCACTCATACCATGTTGTAACATGATTTGGACGTGTATAGTAATGACAGGTAGCCAATGTGAACAGCAATGTAGCAATAAGACAGAGAGACTCAGATCAAGCTCACCACAAGAGCTTGAAGACAGTGACATTCACACCAGCTGACTTATGGGACCAAATTGCTACCAACAATGACACAATAATACACAATCCAACTTCACATCTGAGCGGATGAGTACAAGGTTGCAAAACAGAACTCATTATGCATATATTCAATGAGATGATCCACAAAACAGCAGACAGTGCACACTGAGCTGACAGCATAACAGCAAACACCTAATTCCTATGAAATGTATAGATCTCAGCAAAACATTGACTCTGTGGAAGGAACATCCAGAGGAAAAATTTGTAACAGTAGCAGCATTAAGAGTAAAGACCTGTGCTCGCCATATTTGGTAAAAAGTGTAAAAATCAGACCACCCATATCAACACCCATATCTGGGACACGCCACAATGACTCAATCATAGACAAGAGCGCCTCGAAGCTTGGTAAATTGTGTATGCTTCACTATACACACACCACAAAACACAAAATAACATAAGATACTATAAACACGTACTGTTTTAGACTATCATTCTGTTGTGTTCCTCTGCATGTGATATAACGCTAATTGCAATTCTGTCACGTGCGCACAGTAACGGACATCCCCATGGAGCACGGGGTAGTTTTGTCTGAGAAATCAGCATCCACAGAACTGTTAAGTGATAATGCCGTTCTCTGGAAGTAGAACTTTATAAATGCATATGCAGAAAATATATCAAAATATTACTGTTTTTCTTCCATAACACTCTAGCAAATCTGATCAAGCCAGCTTCATTTATTTAATGGATCATATAAAATGCTTAAATTCAACAAACAACCCAGAAAACATTGAGCTGTACTAGCAAATAAAATATACTGCTTCAAGGACAAACAATGGCTTGCCGCTTGGGGATGGCTTTGAATTAAAGAGGTGACCCGTGACATCACTTCCTGCTAACACAGCATGGCTGTCTGAATACTAATGTCGACGGTGCCCTCCTGATTCAAATGTCGACCTCTGTTTGTTCATTTTCTTGAACGTGTCAACATGTCTCTCGCTAGGCGTTTGAAAGGTAATGCTGAGCAACGGGAAATTAAAAGTAGTAGGCCATTACAAAAGATCAGGATGCCACGAGATGTTTTATTACAATCTGGGAGGTGTCCAACAATTTCTATAGTCAAAATAAACGATGGAAACCTGAGCTACAGAACATGGATTTGTCACCATAAGCTGGCGTTTTTTTCTCACTTAGTTAATATTAGTGATTCTTTTGTGGTCATAATGTATGCTTGTTCTTACTAGCGTTGGCAAATATAATTAAAAGCGCCATTAAAGTGAATTGTGGGTTTAAGGTGTGACATTCCTTACTCAAAAATTCTACGTGTACCTTTTTTATGTACTCAGTCGCTTTATTCTGAACGGGGTAACTATTTTTGTGGGGGACTTGGACGATTTTCATGTGCAATCTCTTTTTCCTACCGCACATGACAGAAACTAAAAGAAGAATTTATTGTTATCAGTTATTAAAAACCATCCCAAAATTACTGTATTCAAAACACGTAAGCCCGTAATATCTTAATACTCCTTTATCCTGGTAAGACCTTGGTGTTGCCATCAAATGCAACAGAAACAAAATGGCTTCCCTCTGTACATTTGTCGGGGGGATTAGAGCTATAATCAGATTCATTCACATTTAAATTTGGAAAGATAAGCCAGTCAGAATGCTTCTTTGTTTTATTTGAATTGTCCCAAAGTTTGCACATATCAATATACTGATAATACACATATGAAACTTGGTTCTTAACTTAAAAATGTCTGAGCAAAATCCACTTAATCAAAAAGGGACTTCGGATGAATATCAGGTCGTCAAATCTGTTTAACCATCTGCATTTTCATTCATTTTTTCTGTGTTTTCAACAGAGATGTGCTTATTAGGAATTGCTTGTTAAAGCTTAAAACCATTTTGAGATCCCCTTGAAACTTTGTGCTGTGACAAATCTGAGAACAATTTACCAATATGAAAGTGAATCTAATCGACAAGGGGGCAAAAATCACAATGCAAGAATGGATTTTCCTTTAACTTGATGTCTCACAACCAGTCGCGGCTCGCAGGGCTAAAAAGAGACAGGGCAGTGCGTGGCAGGGGGGACGGACGGACTACAATAAAAATTATTTATAAAAGAAGTATCCTTCTCACTGCACCATGCCGCTTCGCTCCTCCACTGCAGGCACAGGCTCCCAGCCTGCCCTGTGTCAAATCCTAATGCTTCTTTCATGCTGCTTCCAGCATGAAAGCAGCATTAGGATTGGACAGAGTGCACAGCCAGGGTGCTCTGAGGCAGAGTGAGAGTTTCTGCCTTCTCTCTTCCACCCGCCAACACAGTGCCGGGTTGGAGAGAGTCTAGTGCGCATGTATGTTTGGCCGACCCAAGACAGCCAGCCAAACATGCATGTGCACTGAGGGGGAGTGCTGTGTACTCCCCCTCTGTCCCTGTCACGCCCCATGGCCCACCCCTTTTACAGTAAAACCATAATAAACATAGTTTATTATGGTTTTACTGTAATCGTTTTGCAGCTGCTGCTGCTGGAGGGGGGAGACGCTCCTCCACCATAACAGAGGAGCCGCCCCTACTCACACCTAACTAAAGAGGGATGAATGCCACCTTTCACAAAATTCCACTATTCTTTTTCAGGTATCTCGCATGTTTTTTTCTCACGAGTATGCATTGCTCTTAAAAATGTCTTGAAAGATATCAGTCGGAGATTGATTTGATCAGAAAGTGTCTCTTGGCAAGGGATTTTCTGTGCTACTGATCCTCTCATATAAATAAGTGAAAATTGCTTCACTTGAAATTTCAAGAAATTTCACAAATTTCATTAAACAGAAAATAAAAAAATTACACTACATTCACTTGCATAATTACAAAATTTCCTGAGCGTACTAACTATTTAGATATACGTTATGATAAGTGGTATTTTTTACTACTGTTGAGTGTAGTGAGGGTCTAAGGCTCAGAAGATACTAAGGGAGACATGATGCCCATCCGCTCTAGCAACAATGGTTATCAATAGCACAAAACTCTATGCAGATATACATCTGTGGTTTATGCCATCCTGTTTTCAGAAGATATACATAATATTTTTTCTTCAAAACCAAAGCACAAGATCACTAAATAGTACTTTGAGTGTGTTCAGTTCCTTTCTTTGTAACTTGATTGTAACATAAAATCTGCAAAACTAGAAGCAGTGATCACTTAAAATAGGCAATAGGGTGCTCAGCCCCTACGGTGGTAGTGCCATGAAATGTAAAAAGGATACTATAGAAATGTATGAGTAAATATATGCTTATGACTATACTTGTTCCATATAACATGCCACATTGACAAAACCTATGACCCAGCACTCATCTACAGCTTTGGAGAAAGAATATAAATAAAGACAATCTTTTTAAACTATCCAGATGAGTCTTCATATCATGTGGCTGTGTTGGAATTGATTTGGACTTTATTGATGAAACATGATATTGGTGGTGTTTTCTGATGCTGAACTTTTTTGAGTGCTGGGTCATACGTTTGTAGCCTACGGCTGACCCAAGCGACCTGAAAAACTTCCGCCCCATCTCTCTTCTACCTTTCCCAGCCAAGGTAATAGAAAAGACCGTCAACAAACAGCTGACCACCTTCCTGGAAGACAACAACCTGCTCGACCCTTCACAAACCGGATTCCGAACCAACCACAGCACGGAAACCGCCCTCATCTCAGTCACAGACGACATCAGAACCCTGATGGACAACGGTGAAACAGTCGCCCTCATTCTCCTCGACCTCTCGGCTGCCTTTGACACCGTCTGTCACCGCACCCTAATCACCCGCCTACGCTCCACCGGGATCCAAGGCCAGGCCCTGGACTGGATCGCCTCCTTCCTCGCTAACCGCTCCCAAAGAGTTTACCTCCCTCCGTTTCGCTCAGAACCCACCAAGATCATCTGCGGCGTACCTCAAGGCTCATCGCTCAGCCCGACACTCTTCAATGTCTACATGAGCCCCCTCGCCGACATCGTACGCAAGCACGACATCATCATCACCTCCTACGCCGACGACACCCAACTTGTACTCTCCCTCACCAAGGACCCCGCCAGCGCCAAGACCAACCTACAAGAGGGTATGAAGGACGTCGCAGATTGGATGAGGCTCAGCCGCCTAAAGCTGAACTCTGAAAAAACGGAAGTCCTCATCCTCGGCAACACCCCGTCCGCCTGGGACGACTCCTGGTGGCCCACGGCCCTCGGCACCGCACCGACCCCCGCAGACCACGCCCGCAACCTCGGCTTCATCTTGGACCCTCTTCTCACCATGACCAAGCAAGTCAACGCCGTGTCCTCCGCCTGCTTCCTCACTCTCCGCATGCTCCGCAAGATCTTCCGCTGGATCCCCGCCGACACCAGAAAAACCGTGACCCACGCCCTTGTCACGAGTCGCCTGGACTACGGCAACACCCTCTACGCCGGGACCACCGCCAAACTCCAAAACCGCCTGCAACGCATCCAAAACGCCTCGGCCCGCCTCATCCTCGACGTACCCCGCAACAGCCACATCTCCGCACACCTGAGACACCTGCATTGGCTCCCAGTCAGCAAAAGGATCACCTTCCGTCTTCTCACCCACGCACACAAAGCCCTCCACAACAAGGGACCGGAATACCTCAACAGACGCCTCAGCTTCTACGTCCCCACCCGCCCCCTCCGCTCCGCTGGCCTCGCACTTGCTGCCGTCCCTCGCACCCGCCGCTCCACGGCGGGTGGGAGATCTTTCTCCTTCCTGGCGGCCAAGACCTGGAACTCCCTCCCCACCAGCCTCAGGACCACCCAGGACCACTCCGCTTTCCGGAGACTCCTAAAGACTTGGCTGTTCGAGCAGCGATAACCCCCCCTTTCCCCCCTAGCGCCTTGAGACCCGCACGGGTGAGTAGCGCGCTTTATAAATGCTAATGATTTGATTTGATTTGATTTGATGTTCTTATGGTCATGTGCCCTGCAGGGGAGGTTAAGAAGGATGATCTCCTTTATCCCTGCACCTTTGATTTTGTGACTAATTCCTATTATGATGATAGGTTCGATGATTATTGCCTCACCCTTTTTGTAAATCATGTGTAACATGGCATATTGGTTTACTTTTGCTTTTAATGGCACAGCATGAGTTGCCTTATGACATATGACTTCAAAATAATTTTCCAAGAGCCAATCATTACGTATTGTGTCATCTGAGTATTTTCAGAGATGTTTATGGAACCAGACTTTAGACACTGGAGCCTCACTTCTAGTCCCTCATTGTAAGTGACCTATTCATTATTCCGGTAATTTCAGCACCTAAAGATACTATAACCGGCCAGAAATGTATTTCTGGAGGGTCGGAAAAACAGCCCCTTCATGAGCTGCACCCTGAGAATCCAGTTAGGATTTGAGAATATCCAGGGCAATCAGATATATCACCATGACTCCCAGGGTATGACCTGATTCCTGGCCGGCAGGAGATTTCAGCAGTTTTTAACACTTAGATTTCCTGGTGAAAACTTTGTGGCCCATAGTGTTTTAGGATTACTAAACTCCAGTTAGTGGGCTCAGTAGGGATAATGAATAACACTACTTGGATGAGGAGCTATTTTGGCTCTTGTAAGTAATAAGACACTCAGGCCCAGATTTAGTTGCACAATGCAGGCCCATATCTACAAGACAATGCAAAGCCACTTTGCGTGGCTTTTCATGGCTTTGTAGATTTGGTGTAAGGCGATGCAGCACAAGTTGCTGCGGTGCCTTAAACTGTGTCAGGGAGGCATTCCATGGGCATTGCGGTGGGTTTTCCATTATTTTGACACATTTCCAGATTTACAAGAATCTGTAAACCTGGGAATGCATCATAATCTTACATCTCCCCAGGGGAGGCCCAGTAAGGAGAAAATCTTAATTAGAACTCGGAGGCCACCAGCAAGCCCTCACCCCAACACCGGCTATACGCAGACCGACAACTCATTTGTTGGAAGAAGTTTATTTTCTTAACATTTCACTTGTTAATTTAATAATACTTGTTTATCAATAAATCACTGCAAAAGATATTTCAAAAACATATTTACAAGATAATAACCGTTTCATAAGTTTTACTCTATAACCATAAATCACTTGTGACAGGATCCCTTCCTGTCCTGAACCTCCCTTGGACCACACAGGTGAACCGTACCTCACCTGTATCCCTGGGGGGGGGGCGGCTCCCCTGACTTCACCATTCCTTGTCCTCATGCTCAGGGTTTGACCCCCTCTCCAAACACCAAACTGTCAAGGGGTGGAATGGGGCGGCCAGGAGCGGGAGCCCCATGGCCACCCCAGCGATCTGGGCTCCCTACGCCCTAATCTGGTGTGTACATCCGCAGGTTGGTTCAGGACTTCAGGATCCTAGCTCTGGTGTTAACCCGGGGCCCCAGCCTTGGGGACCCCACTGCTGCTTCTGGTTACCTCAGAACTTCTTCTCCCGCCACAAGGGCAACCAGGGGCCCAAAGGTCCTTCGCCCTCCCCACCAGAAAACAAACCATGTGAGAAGAACCACATATCTGAAGTAAATTGGTCTGTTCCTGCATCTGACAAATGCACCATATCCTTGTGCAACATGCCAGGGTCCTTCAAAAGTTTATGCAGAAAGTTCCATAATCGACCGGGACCCGGGTAAAGTTTTGCCATTTCTGCATTGAGCCTCCGAACCGATATGCTGATTGTCCTTGATTTTATGTTTGGACCCCACCTGCGGCGAGGCACCATATGTGACCATGCAATGGCCGCGTTCGGGAATTCTTTAGACAATTTTGTAATTTCAATAAAAATCGCTGATATGAGTGCCTTGCGTCCCATCCGTTCCAGCCGCCCCTTTGGGGGGGTGCTTAAGTAGGTCCCCAGCTGGAGCACAGCAGCTAAAACCAGCTCAGCGAATGCTGTACCTACGTTTACCCCTTACCTAGCTCCCACACCTCGCGAGGCATGAGGGCGGAAGTGCATGGGCCAGCCCGACGCATAACTAGTGCGAGGGGTTCGGGCACATCGTCCCCGAATCCTGAGGGGCAGCGCTCCCCCAATGTTCGGGGGGCGCTTTTCCCTTCTCCTTGTTTTTTCCTCTTTCCATGTGTGCTGCATTTTGCACACACACATAGAGAGAGGAAAAAGCCTCCTTGGATTGTTTTATTGCATGAAGGTGTCCCTACCTACAACAAAAACAATCCTGTCTGTGATACAGGCATCGTTGCACCATGAGGCAAGGGTGCCTGTGTCAGCTTTAGGCAGCCCATTGTGCACCAGCACAGGAGGAGAAGACAGAAATGCACCATATCTTGTAGATTCAGTGCATTTCTGTCCTTTCCCTGTGGTGCAGGGCAGCACAGCAAGGTTACTTGCTGCTCTGCCCTGCACCACAGGGTTTGTAAATAAGCCCTTGCCTGTTCTTTGACACACAGCTAATGCTGCACCAAGGTTTCTGCACTGCCTTGCATCACAGGAAGAGAGAAATTTGGTGCACTTTTTCTTTCCACAACCGCTGGTGCACATTTGGCAGCCACGCGCTAACACACTCCCTTGGGCCATAGTGCATGAGTGTGTGCGTTCTTTAATTCAAACTGTTTTTATTGGATTTTAACACAACACCACACATATGCATTGTAGGTGTTCGAAGTGAACAAGACAGCAAAACAGTGCTAGTAAGAAGTACAGTTACAATCTTATCGAGACTTCTAAGAGAGGTATAATTCTAAAGAACAGTTGCACAAAATCTGATGCTATAACAGTGTCAAACATGAAAATAAAAATAAGAAACAGAAGATAAAAGAAAAGAATTGAATTTTGCTCATGTCTGGTAATGTATTCTAAGAGTTTTAGATAGAGGCTAGAGACTGCGGGTTGAGGAATATTTAGTTGGAGAGCTTCAGGAACAAATCTTAGGGCCATCTAGGTTTGAAACAGATGGAGCGCTCTTGCGCGTGTGGAACATGCAGCAAGTGGGAGTTCCTCTGAAAAATAATTGACAAGGGCTCCCCACTGGTATTCAAAATTCTTGACTTGATCTTGAAGAATGTCTGTCATCATTATCATGGTTAGACTCTGCCAGAGTCTGGCATGCCATTGTGTCAAAGACGGTGCTGCTGCTTTCTTCCAATTTGCGGCAATTACTATTTTGCCAGCCCCCAAGCAGAGCTACATGCTAGAGCGATCGCTGGAAGTTTGGTTACAGTGAATCATCTCTCAGTCCCAGAGGTGAAGCACCCAAGGTAGAGGGGATGGGATAACCCAATATTGGTTTAAGTTGTGTGAGATTTCAGTCCAAAATGGTTGAATCACTGAATAATCCTATCATATATTTGGCAGATGCATAGGAGGTCTTATGATCTCATTGAATAATAGGCTAGATTGCGAACATTCTGTAATTGAATTTAATTCTTGTGATTTGTTGGGTATACAGCTTACATTTTGTCCTGGTTTTAGGTTAACTGTATTAAATGTATATGTAAGGTCTGTTCCACGTACCACTGAATCTGAGATACTCACACATCTGTCTGAGTTTGTAGAGTCTTTAGATCCTTCAGGTTTTTTGATGATTGCAGGTGATTTTAACTGTTCTTTTGTACCTGATGGCACTATTAGTACTCTAACTAGTGAGGAAGATGAACTATGGGGTATCCCTCAACCCAAGGAAATGGTTCCATCTCCTGCATCGTGTGTATCTATGCAGTTGGCCTCACTCTGTTTAAAATATGGTTTGAGAGAATGCAACGGTCGCACTAGATCTGACTTAAATCGTGCTCTAACATTTAAGCGAGGGCTTTCCTTTAGCACTATCGATTACATTCTGGTGGATATCAGGCTTTGGTCAAGTACACTAGATATGGGAATCGCCATGACAGTGATCATAATCCCTTGTGTCTTGTACTAACCAACCAAGCTTTTTTTTAAAAACACAACACACAGAGATTACTAATGTTCCAATCCCTAGATTTAATCATAGACAAACTCGTGTTAGTTGGCAAAATGTGGCAGCAAATCCATATCAGATTAGGGATATTTATTTATAATTTCTAAATCTCTTTTCGGTTTTTGGGGAACAAGAGGTCGCTACTATACCTATTCTGACAATTCATACAGAATTGATGGATACCATACGTGGTATTTTCTATATAGAAACTCGCCTTAAGC
Source organism: Pleurodeles waltl (assembly GCF_031143425.1). Taxonomy (NCBI): domain Eukaryota; kingdom Metazoa; phylum Chordata; class Amphibia; order Caudata; family Salamandridae; genus Pleurodeles; species Pleurodeles waltl. Next base: position 907,893,626 of record NC_090443.1, read on the forward strand.
GGTCACCTGATATCATCCCTTCTAACGAGTGGTATAACAAGGATTGCGCTTTAGCTAGATCTAATTTAAAAGAAGCATTAGAAAACCTCATTCAAGAAGACATTGTGGATGCCAGATCGAAATATGCTAAGGCCCTGAGGCAAGCTAAAAAAAGCTGGGAAGACGGAATCTGGCAGAGGTTATTGGTTGCAGTTAAAAATAAGGATGATGGCTCCTTTTGGAGACTGCTGGCTTGCAGATCGAGAGGGGGAAATGACTCCATCAGCACTTATATTCAACCTGATAGATTTCTCTGAAATGTATGCCTATCCTGTATTGCATGATCCTAAGGTTATCAGATATGTTGATGATGTAGTTTCTACAAATAGCTCAGTTGAGAGCATTGTCTTTTCTATAGCTGAAACAACTGATGCTATTAATTCTCTGAGGCCAGCTAAAGCCCCTGGCCCTGATAAGATACCAGGGGATCTGTTTAAATCTGAGCCCACTATATGGGCATGGTATATTAATTTATTGTCCAATGCCATAGCAGCAGGTGGTCCCATACCTGATTCATGGCATGGTGCCGAAATAATCCCTGTTTACAAGAAAGGTGATGTAGGTTTGCCAGCGAACTATCGACCAATTAGTCTTATTGATATTCTTCAAAAGATCTTTGTGAAACAAATTTTGGTCAGACTTAAGGAATGGGTTTTGAAGAACCAGATATTATCTCCTCTACAGGCTGGATTTCGTTCAAAAACTAACACTATGGACCAAGTCTTTAGGTTGTCATTATTATTCTGGAAGTATGTCACCTTAGCCAGACAGAAATTATAGGTGGCCTTCGTAGACCTGAGATCTGCTTTTGATCTTGTGCCAAGAGAGAAACTGTGGGGTGTTCTGAAAACAATTGGTACCCCAGAGAACTTAGTACATTTAATCCAAAGATTACATGAGAATACTTACGCTCAAGTAAGATGGGGTAACCAGGGGGAACTCACTGACAGAATAGAGATCAAGAGAGGAGTACAACAGGGTTGTGTCCTTGCTCCGACTCTTTTTATCTTGTTCATCAATGAGGTAGTGCAAGTTATTACTAATTGCCAAAATGATGCGCCCTCTTTGAATAACATAAAAATCCTGATTCTGCTATTCGCCGATGACTCTCTCTTGATCTCCCGAACACCGATGGGCCTACAGGTATTAATGGATAGGTTTAGCTTGTTTTGTGATGACTTTGGGCTGGAGCTTAACCATACTAAAACTAAAATTATGACCATGGGACGTGGTCTCTCTAAAGGATATACCATCCTCTACAAAGGGACTCTGTTGAACAAGGTTTGCTCCATTGATTATCTGGGGATAAGAATTAGCGAGGATATGCAGTGGGAGGCCCAGATTAATAAAAGCTCAGCCCTTCTGGCACATAGATCTGGGGCAATTTTGAGCTTCCACAAGTCGACCATCGAGAGAGTAGTCACTCCAGCAATAAAAATTTAGCGGGCAAAGGCTCAGAGTGCTGTGGCTTATGGGGCAGAAGTCTGGGGTTACTCAAATGCTGGTAAACTTTCAATAGGAGAAAACAATTTTGTAAGATCACTCTTGGCTTGTCCACGTAATACCCCTTTGTTACCAATGTTTTGGGACCTCGGATTTGCACGTATCTCAGACATTATAGCTTTAAGACCACTGCTTTTCTGGGTACGTGTTTGGACTACTCCTGAGCTACTCACATACAAGGAATCCATCCAAGATATCTTAGACAGACCTAACGTGCTTACTATTCCTTGGTTTAAACACATATCAAATTGGTTTTACACTCTGGGTCTTAGTAACTACTGGAGCCATTATTATAATTTAAGGAAAGAGGAGAAGAAGCATCTAAAAACAGCTTATTGGGCGTATGTCAGGGGAAACTACTTACATCATTTGTCTCATGGCAGATTGACTTCTCAATTTCTCGATAACAAGTGGTATCCATGTTTTGAACTGTTTATGGATCTCATTACTGATCCATTAAGCAAGAGTTTGTATATTCAGTTCAGATATGGATGCCTGCCTCTTAAATCTTTTGGCAATAGGCGGGATTCTGCTCTGAGAACTGATTTATGCCCGAGTTGTAGTACCTCTCTGGAAACCATTGTGCATTTTATGTTCATATGCAGCATATAGGATTGCTCGTCAGAGGTGGCTAGGCCCAGTTTGTAAGAACATGAGGATCAGATGTTGTATAGATGCTTTAAGGATTATGATGAGGGACACATCCTGCGCCCTGTTCTGTGCAGTTAGCAAGTTCCTTGCGGCTACATGGCATATACGAATTTGTCAGTTAAAAAATTCTTCTTGATTATTATGAGGCCTATGATTATGGTGTTAGCTCGCTGGATGATATTTTGGCTATCCTGAGGAACAAGGTCAAGGTAGTTATGTACTGTGTGAAGAGAAATATCTCTTTGATTTTAGTATTTATGTTTTATACTTTTATGTATTTTTTTGAATGTAAGATATTTATGATTTTAAATGTTATTCTTGTATTGTGTGATTTATGCTTTGATGGTTTAATTAACCGAATAAAGCAATGTGTTGATGATGATAATGAATCCCATCATATATGCTGGATGTCCCCAAGAAGCCACAGCCCCTCCAACAGAGATCGGATGTGGATGGAAAAATCTTTTTCAATTTAGTAGAGTAGCGGTACCAACCATATAAAATTTTATAGTGAGCCTCCCTAAGTCAGGGTGAGTGATTACATTTTGCAATATCTCGCCATAGTTGTCACCATTGGGAGTTCGTCGTAGTCAAGAGCTCATTCCAGAAGCTAACATGTCAAGGTGTATTGGCATGGACAGTTTGAAGTAGATGAGTGTAAAGGAAGGAGATGATGCCTTTCATGCAGGCTACTTGTTTCACAAATATTTCAAAGGAAGTAGGATCATGTGCGGCAGCAAGGCATATGTTAGGACTGAGCACCCAGTATTGCAATTGGGCATAATGATAGCATTCGGAGTCCAGAAGGACGTAGTCTCATTGGCAGCTCTCAAAAGACAGCATGTCCCAGCCATGGAAGAGATCTGATGTCATGATGCAGCCCCTCTCCCTTCACTTATCAAAAGCACCCGGTGCCAAAGTCGGGGGGCGAGGCCCCGTTGAAGTGTATAGGAGGAAATTGAGAGGGAAAGGTGGTCCAACCAGGTGTATATATGACTAAGTCCCAAATTTTGAGAGTTGTGCAGATTGGTGTGCTGAGGTATGCGTTTGAGGGTCTATCTCTCTTAGGTTTCCAGAGGATATCCCATATATGTATGGCAACTATACTGTAGATCTATCCATGTGGAGCCAGTGCTTCCATAAGTCTTTCAGTGTCTATTCTGTAATAATCCGTAGTTGCATCGCTTATAGTATAACTGAAAGTCTGGGAGAGCTTGTCCGCCTGTTTCTCTTGGAAGTCTTAGAAGTTTATAAAGTATGGGGGCCCTTTGTCCCTGCCAACAGCATATTTAGCTCACTCTTGCTATTCATGTTCTTTTGCATTTCTAAGAGCAAGATGCATTCCCATGGACATTTTGGACATGAGGAGGAGTTTTTGTGCTAACAAATGAAGTTAAATGCAGGATCACTATTACCACATAATTATGCGTAACCTTGGGGAATTCCTTGGTAATCCCATGTGATTACTCTACACTGAATAACTTGAGTTATGCCCACCCATAATGACAAAACATAATGCTGTAGAATGAAATGATGCCATAGCCTTTTATTCAGTTAAAGAAAATAAATAAGAGATTACCAGAGGGCAAACAAGTATGGATGACAGGAAAAGATGGTTAGAAAGAAATTTTACAGAAATAAAAGGAAGAGGAAGGAAGGATGAAGGGAATGAAGGAAGAAAATGTAGGATGGGAGAGTGATAGGGAAGAAGGGTGAAAGAATGTGTGAATCAAAAGGTGCAGGACGAGCAAATCAGAGGGTAAAATGAAGAACAAATGAGGATCAAATCTTGAATGGAAGAGTGACATGGTCAATAGGCGAGGATGTAAGGCCAGAAGAAAGGACAGACGGTGGAAGGACGGAGGAAGGAAGAGTGAAAGAATGGACAGGTGAAAGGATGGATGGGTGAATTCATGGATTCATTGATCAGTGGATGGGTGGATGTGTGAAGGGACGCGCAGATGTGCGGGTGAATAGATGCAAGGGAGAAACGATGGATAGACGGATGGAAAGAGAAAGAGGGAAGGTCGTGTTTGCTCACTTTCTGTGCCCTGTGTGAATAGAAGTATGGCTGTCATGGATGGTATTTTAATTTTCTAGACACTCTCTTGTTTACATCAGTACACTCGTACGAGATATTTGTCTTAGCAATCTTGCGGTCTCTATTATTTGTCGGGTACTGCTGCCTTGTAGTAGAGACATCTGTGGAGTCATGGAAGGCCCCTCCTGTAGCTAACGACTGTCCTTTGATAGGCAGCCGGTGAAAACTTGAATAAATGGCTGACAGCGCCGTCAGATGACAGAGAAACATTTTGAGCTGCCACTTTGCAATAAAAGCTTCGGGTCTAAGTAGAGATAACTGGAGCGGGGCTCTTTAAACTCTAAAGACAGGGGAAGAGGTTTATTTGTTTATGTCAGTGTCACAGGTGACACTGACAAGTGATCGTGAAATTACATCGCTGCCCTATTAGTGGGCTCTGTTCTCGCGGCGGGCTGTAGTTTCTGCTTCACTACAGAGCAGACACCTTTATGATGCTCTCACTTCTTTATTGCACACAAGGGGCCACGTACGGGCTAGAGCATCAAAGCATGTCACGTAGCTGGAGCGTCTCGGGATAGGCCAATCAACAGTGAGCGCGCGCTCCGTATGCGGCAACACGTTCATGTAAACCAGGCTACTCCGGTGACTGGGAAGTCCCTTCGTTGCATAGTAAAATCTGCTGCAGCGTATTTAGCATGCAACTCTTGCCTGTTGTCTCACACGGTCATGCATCAGTGCATTTGCCTCCAGAGCACGTGGCTTAGTTCCGGTTTCGATAAACGTAGGGCTTTCTGAAGAGCCAGTTTACTTCCTCATGAAATAAGACCCAAAGTTGTCCTAATGCGATCAGAAAATACAGATTTTGACTACAAAGTCAGTTGTATTAATAATAGGCGCTAGACGAGGGACTGGCCATAGCGTACCTGGCTGGGCTACATCCAATCAGACAGTTTCTATTATCTTGTTGCCCCCGTACACCTTTATTGTGTCCTTTTTATAACAGTTTTATACCATCTGCTATTGTTCTCTGTACTACACAACCGTAAGAGTTCTATAAATAAAATAAAATGAAAATAAATATAATCCCCTTGAATGACAGAAACCCCTTACCTGCCTCATCGCCCATCCCTAGCCTTCCTTTCAAGCCGTTATTGTTTCTTTTTTTGTGTACATTCAGTGTTATCTTTTACAAAACTTTGCGCGAAAAACTTTAAAATGCCCTCGAGGAACCGTTCTATAGGACCCGTCTGACCTTCTCAAAACCTCTTAGAGAGATTTGGCGGCTTGATGAATGAAGATCTGCAAAGGACATACAGTTCTTCTGAAAAATCATGGGGACCCGACCGTTCATTTTTAGAAGTCTGCTAACAATCACCAGACGTGTAATTACACAAGGGGAAAATCACGCCACATAATTATGGGGTTGATTCACCAGGTTTGCAGATCAAGTCAAAATAATCTAAGTGGTATTTTAAACACCTCACACTGTTTTCCCCCAAAAAACTTCCAAAAAAGTCTAAAAGACTTTAAAGCGCAGGGCTTGTAATCTGGCGAGGGGGTGGTTGAGCTAAGGAGCAAGACTCCTGCTATATATGTGGTGCAGTAGCAAATATGAAAGATGTCTTGTATGGCTACAAAGTTTTGAACTTGGTCCAGGACATTGATATCTGACATTTCTGAGAGACTGGATTATATGGGATGGCTTTATGGGGATGATAAACAAATCTGTTAGTCAAATTCAATACTGATTTATCTTTTCTTTTCCAAGCCTCGGCAGTTGCAGACATGTGTTTGTACCTCAGAAAATCTTCCACAAAATTCTTCCACTTTCTGCCCCTGGCTGTCAGGAAAACAGTAGCTTTTTCCTAATTACTTCTAGATTAGACTACGGTAATAGTCTCTATGCTGGCTGCTCCAAATGCCTCATTCACAAACTTCAGATGGTACAGTATGCAACAGCCAGACTAGTTTTACCACTTCCCAAACGGGGCTCTGCATCGGCTGCGCTTAATAAACTGCACTGGTTACCTATTCATAAAAGGATCCTTTAAATACTGTAGCTTGTTTATAGAGCCTTTGAGTTTACCGGCCCTCAATATTTCAATGACCGGATCTGCCATTATTTGCCCCCACAAGCTTTAAGATCCTCTTCTGCTAACCTCCTGAAACTGTCCTCTTTTCGATTGAAATCTCAAGGCACGGACCTTGCTTCCTAGCGGATTGTGTTCTACTGAATCTGAAGTAACTAAAAAAAAAAAACTAAAAACCTAGTTCTTCCTAGCCTCTGAGATATCATTATCTCAAGAATTGTAGTAGTCGTTAGCACAGCACAAGGATGCTCTCTTTTGAGTTTCCATTGCACTTTACAAATACCATTCATTCATTCATCTGATAGAGAACGAGAGTAAAATGCCAGAAGAATTGCCAGAGATAGAATAACAAAGACTCAGTACACCCATTTTCAAATTTAAGTGGTTTTTTTTACAAAATCAAGGGGTGGAGTATTGCCTTGCAGATGCTTTTGGGGCGTATATTGACCATCTAATGTAAGAGGCATCGCAGGAGTGCAAAACAGGATAAACAGTGGAGCAAATAAAGGAAAGTTTGAGATGAATATGAAGAAGTTTATTTATCAGAATGTGGAATATTGCCTTACCATGCATGTACAGTTTGTGAGAGGCCACCTGGAATATGGTGTCCCGAGCCCACACATACATGATAAAGATTAGAGCCCATTCATAGGAGAGCTACAAAGGTGATTCAGGTATTCTCTATTAAGTTTATATGATAGAGTATTATATATAGGGTAGAAAAGAGTACAACAGAGTTCCTATAATAATTCAGGACTTTAACTGCAGAGGAGAAGGCAAGCACATTCCAGTAGAGATGTGATTGTGAAATTAAGTGATTTGAGATGGGGCATGCTGTTGTGAAATTAACAAGAAATTGAAGGTTGTACATGCATGGCCCTGCCTTTCAGAAAGAGTCACATTAGTGGTGAGAGAAAATTCTGTTTAGCTTCAGCTTGATAAAGTGAAAAAATGGTATGATAACTACCACTAACCCTGTGGACATTATCTCTTCAACCACTAAATTCTCATTAAAGCTCCTCTAACATTACCTCGTTAGTCTGTAGTTAATGCTAATTACCTCAACACATCACCTTGTTTTAAGTGTTACCCACCACTAGTCCCTAACACGTACTTTATCCATCAACTATAGCCCTGATACAGGGGAAACAGCCTTTATCACGAAGAATAAAGAATGAGAACCTTTACTATCAAGGCTTTATAATGAAAATGCCTTTACAACGAAAAGCTTTTAGAACAATTTTTTTTACATCGATTATGCAGTTGAAACAGATGCCTTTTACATCACAAATCGTGGGAAATGTAAGTATATTGCTGGTAAATATACAGCTTTTAAATTAAATATGTTTCTATGTGTACAGACATATATATATATTTTTCAACAAAGAATTTGCACCGCACTCTGTGAACGTTATAAGTACCTTTATTACACAAAATATGAACCAACACATTTCTACCAAAATGGTCTTTGTCACGGTTGCATGACCGCCTCGGGATTTGTTAAATATATATGTGTGTGTGTATATATATATATATAAAAAATATATGTGTGTGTCATTTTTAAACTATATATACATACATATACATATATATTACCTAGAGGTGGTCACCACAAGGTAGTTATAGTTAGTACCATGTGTCCATAGTAAAAGCATTTTTGGCTTGCCTATACCTCCTCAGGGTCCCAGCAGCTTCAATAAAAGAATTCGGGGGTTCTGTGGCCAACAGCTGCCATGCAGGCTAAAGTCTGTGCGCGGCGGTGGTTGGATTAATGTATACTACTGAAAATTATGTTACTTAAAAAAAACCCATAGAAATTCACTGAAAAAAACAAACATTACAGGGATGTTATAGCTAGGAAATAGAATTTTAAAAAAACCATAGAAATTCACTTAAAAAAACAAAGGTTACAGGGACGTTGTAGTTAGGCTCTGAATTTACTCGTACAAAACCATAGAAATTCACAAGTCATAGTTAGTTATCTCAAGTAACTATAACATGTGTCCTTAGGTAAGTATAAATCTGTGCCCTTGCCATGCACTGCTAATTATCCCACAAATTATGGCACTCTTGACATCTTTGATAAAATCACTGATAATGTCACTGTAACATCTGCAGTAAAATTATTGCTCAGATAACTGTGTCTGGCAGGGGCATGAGTTATAGTTAACTTAGGAGACGAGTTCTAGTTATTTGAGATTACTCTTAGTATAACTGGTAAATTTCAATGGTTTTGTACGAGTTTAGAATTCAGAACCTAACTGTCCCTGTAACCTTTGTTTTTTAAATGAATATATATATATATATATATATATATATATATATATATGTGTGTGTTTATATTATTTTTAGGTTTTAGGGTTGGTATGGGTGTGTGGGTGGTAAGAGAATTTTTAGGGTGGGCATAGGTGTTTCTGAGGTAAGGGAATTTTTAGGGTTTAGGGTGGGTGTAGGTTTTTGGGTGGTAAGGGAATTTTCAGGGTTTAGGATGGGTAAAAGTTTTTGGGTGGCCGGGGAATTTTTAGGGTTTAGGTTGGGTATAGGTTCTTGGGTGGTAAGAGAGGTTTTAGGGTTTACAGTGGGTATAGGTTTTTGGGTGGTAAAGGGATTTTTATATATACATATATATATAATATTAAAATAATATATAGGTGTATATATATAAATATATATATCTATATGTATCTATACATATATATGCATATATATATATATATATATATAGAGAGAGAGAGAGAGAGAGAGAGAGAGAGAGTTCATACTTACTTTTTAAATACTTCATTCCATGGTAAAGACTTTCGTTCTAAGGGCATATTCATTTAAAACAAATCTCATTGTAAAAGCCTTTAGTTGTAAAGGCATTTTCGTTACAAAGCTTACATTATGAAGCCATTCATGCTAATGCATTCGGTATTCTGTCATACATCCCTTGACAGAGATAACTACTCATTCCTATTAGTATTACTTAAATTACAGTTAAAAACTTTGGAACACTTACCCTATTAGTAGACAATGTTAATTATTCAATTGTATTCAATGAAATTAATTAATTTACAATAATGTAATTGACATTAAGGGGGCCATCACCATAACACAAATGCTGACAATAAAGATGTTGGCATATTTAATAACAGAGCATTATAGCTTCCTGTTGTGGGCTATAACAGGTGTTACAATCTCTATCCCTGAGTTAAAGGCCCTGCCATAGACAAGAGCTTATAATGAGGGAGATGGTCTTTTTCAGCTGGTATGACTAAACCACAATAGCTATAATGCTATTAAAACATTTCACCTACTGAGAGTAGAATGTTCCAAGATAAACAAGGAGAAGCAGAAAAACAAACACTGGAAAGTTGAAGCAGAAGGGTTATACCAGCCAATGATGGGCCTGAACCACTTCACTGTTTTCAATCGAACTCCTAATATTCTGAAGCTTTAATATTAAAACAAAATTAAGTGAAATGACAATAAATAAAAAAGGAAATCCCTGCCCTAATCTTAATATTGACCGTAACTGTAACTGGCAGTAATTATTATTTAATAAGTATTATCCAAAAGGGGAGGACATGCCCAGGTAGTCATAGGCTGGGGTGAAGTCATAGGGCCTCAGGTAATTTCATCCTGTGAAATATGTTGACCTTTCAGTGAAATTTAATTTACCATCTTTGAGAAGAGGCATGATTTTCTCAAGCAAATATTGTTTGGTACTTCAGGAGCTAAAGTAAGGGCACATGTTATATAAATTTACAAATATCGTCCTTATCCATTTGTTTGATATGCTGTGTAAAACACACTTCCAACAGAAGGCACTGTCTGTCACTTGACTCCCCTATGTTCTACTGCAGCTTGACCACAAAGTTCTAATGAAGAATTCGAATCCTAATTTTCTATGCTCATGACAAAGGTGAGGCCACCTAAACACCAAGTTGCTGGAATTGGAGCTGCTGAATTTAAATATTGCCAATGGAGAAGGATGAAGTAAAGGTGTGACGCAGAAATAAAACCAGCTGTTTTAAAACAAAGTGAGGGCAGGTAGGGGTTTTTAGTAATGTAAAGCATTATACATTTCTATGGCTCAAAATAGTTAAAGAGACATGACTACGTCAGTCCAGCATATCCTTTGCACATCTTTTCCCTCCGACTATTTATCTTTTCTGGCCACATAATACCTCCTTAAATTTAAAAAAGCAGTTTTTGTAGACTTGTAACTTTTTTTTAATCACCCATTTAAATGTACTGGAGTAGATTTTAGTAGCTCAGGAAGCTATTTATTTTCAAATGTATAATGACAAACTTTGTGCTCCTGTGGGTAGCCAGACCATCTACATGAGTTACTCTTTGGGTAAACACAAATAAATGCACTTTATTGTTTATAAAATACTGTCTGTTTACATTATGAATGACAACATTCAAAAGTAATTAATTCACAAATATTTTATAATATGTAACTTAGTAAATTAAACAGCACAAGGAGGAAAGTAGTTTAAACTATAATGAACATGATGAAAACTGACATGGACTACACAATCTTCACAAACTGGAAACACTCAACTACAGAATACAAAACATGTGAAGGACTGTTTTTGGAGACACATTTATGTCAGGAACTCGTAGCATCGGCAATGACAACCACTTTCATGTACATTTTCAACCTTCTTCACAGGAAAAGTGAACAATTCCAAAGCTGTCTTGTCCTCCTGCAGCCTGTCTCACAGTGTAGGGACATTCTGTCAGCCAGGTGAACATTCTAGTTCTTTATTAGTACTCTGTGATCATCACAGGCAACTGTCAGGACAAGAAGGTTGATACTGTAATGAAGCTTGTCTCACGTACTAGTTATGAATCTGGTGGAGAGATAAGAACCTGCTTGGCGCCAGTCAAAGTGCACTCTTTTGCTTGTGTACAGCTGCCTGACTTAAAATTATTATTAACCACTTAACTGAGGAGAACATCCCTTTGACATCCTTTCGATGGAGGACATCAACAGGCTGTCCTTCATACCTGAAAATAAAACACTTCTGGTGAAAACACCAGAAGAATTTTCTTTAAAAAAATCAAACTCAAGATGGAAGGGGATAGTTTCTCTTGTGTCTCGAATTCGATTTTTTAGTTTTGCTGTTAAGCGAGCACACAGCACGATGATGTCACAGCAAAACAAAGATGAAAGTAAACCACATTAATAGAGTAACCTTGCCCTCCAAACACCAATCAACACAGGAGAGACAGCATTGGAAATGGGACAATGTCCTATTCCAGTGTTGTTGCTCCCTAATAGATCCCTACTTGAGGATCGCATTGGGCATGTGATCCCCAAGCAGGCATCCACTTCTCTGGACCACCGGGATCTTTGATTGAGGGGGATGCGGCCCCCTAGCCATGGGCCTGTGCTCCCCCGCCCTGGAAAAATTAGTCTTTTTGCCACCCCTTGCCCATCCACCGAAGAGTGGGTAGGGGTGTTTACCACCAATCAGCCCACTAGGCACCAAGGAATGTCATCTGTACTGTTCTTTGGGGAAAGTCACCTATAGACACCAGGGAATGGTGTTTGTACTGTTTTTTTGGGGGAGGGCACCCTGCCAGATGTTGGACTGTGTTCCCACCCACCCCTGGGCACAGGAGTCTTTCTGCCCACCTGGGGTGAAGCGCACCCCTAACCTCATGGCAAGCAAGAGGAATCTGGATTTTGTAGGGCACAGTTTTGACATATGGGCCAGCACAGTGGCAGTAAAGTTAACTTTCTTCTCACTTTCCCTGATAAATTGCTGCATAATTCATCCCCATGCTCTGTCACCAGAGAAGGAAGCCTAGGAAAGCCAGAAATTTATGAAAACTGGACATCGAGGGGGATCCTAAGTGGTGTGCCTTGTACGGCTTCCCCTACCTTTTTTTATTACCCATGATGCCCTTTAAACATCAAAAGCACTTATTTTCTTCATATTTATGTGATAGAAAGTGATGGAATCTGCGAGGATCCACAACATTTCTACCACCCAGTGCTCAGTCACCTCCTATGGAAACTTATACCCAGACTTTTTTGAAAGTTAGACACTCAGGGGAGTCCTGGGTGGTGGCTTGTATGGATTCATTGTTGTTTTCTTATCCACAATGCCCAGAAAACCTCATAAATTCCTCAATTCATGCATTTTCCTCACATTTCTGTGATAGAAACGTCTGGAATCTAGAGGGATCCACAAATTTCCTAACATGCAGCATCCCCAAACGTCTTTCAATAAAAGCACTACCCCACTTGAGTGGCTGAGCCTGGTGCCAGCTTGCTCAACATTAGCTTGTTGGAAAGTGGTAAAATATCAGACGTGCAACAGCATTTTGCTTTGCATTGTGTCTGTACAGTGGAACTTAAGACATTAGCTAAGGCTTTAATATAGTCTAGGCACAGCAGGCACTTTGTCCCTTATTTCGAGTCTGGCGGTCCTGGGACTGCCAGACTTGCGGTGTTGTTCAGACGGCCACCAAAGCAGCAGTCCAGGATCCAAATTATGACCGTGGCAGAGCCACGCCGACCGCCAGGCCCGCCAAGTTGCCTGCAGTCGACAGCCTGGTGGAGCTGGCAGTCTTAATCCACCACGGCAGCTCTGCAAGCAGCACTGCTCTGGGGATTACAAGTCCTGTCTCTGCCGGCTTTTACATGGTGAATCCACTGCTATGCAAAGGATGGCAGAGAGAGGGGGTGATGAGGTGTACTGCACTGCACTGCCCATGCACTGAATTACAGGCAGTGAAAAGCACAACGGGTGCTGTTGCACCCGATGCACCGCAACATGGCCGCTTGCTTGATTACGAGCCAGCATCAATGTTGTGGCCTGTTTCCCGCTGGGCAGAAACACTGTTTCCTCCTGCTGGCCCAGCGGGAAACTCATAATGGGACCAGCAGGTGGAAAACCGGAGTTGCATTTTTCCGCTCTAAAGAGTTAAAATGAGGGCCTCTGTTCCTTACCAATTACATTCCTAAAATAAATCAAATTTCTTTGATCTTTAATCAGTTATTTTTGGGTTCTCTTCCTGTATGGATGTCCCTTTGTTCCTAGTGAATCCCCATATGAACTTTAAGCCACCCCAATTCTACTGATAATTCCCTGTCAATTCCTTAGCTGAGCAACATATATTAATTCATATACATGAGAACCAAATGCAGAGAGTTTAACATATTGGGTATTTATGACCCGCGTAAAGTCAGTGGTCTACCCAGCTTTACTATATTGCTATAACGTTCACCCTCTTGGGAAATTACAAAAGCTGAAAACGACTTTAATTATGACTTTCATGGAGCAAAAAACAGTCCAAGTTGAATGCAGAATGTTAGCTCTGCCTAGGCAAGTAACTTGAAGTTCCTCTAGTTTGAATCTAATGTTTTTTAATTGAGAAGGGTTATCTTTTAAAACCGTCATTCCTCAGAACAGCAACATATGTGGCCCAGACAATGTTATCAGGAAGATGGCATAGCTCTTGTAGATTGCTGAGTATAAATGAAAACATTTGCCTTTTTTCTTCCTGGTGCCCACTTTGCAGTGGGAGAAGCTTCTGGAGTTTCCTGCTACAGAGGTGTCTGAAATTTCTTACCTTCCTTTTCCTGGTCAAAGTCTGTCTAGGGGCAAAATAGGCTAGTGTGAAGTCCTTTGTATGTGAGCTGTTCAGTGCCTTTGAAGTGCAAGTGTGGGAGGTGACAGCTCCGCCACCCTATCAAGTCAGAGATGGCCATTCATTGTGATGCTATCTGGGAGGGATACACACATGCCAACTTCCAAATATACCTTGTCATGTGTCTGAGGAACGGGCTGCAGGCAGCAAATGGCTGGGGCAGGAAAACAACTTTCTAAATGTGGCATTTTCAGAATTGTTACTTACAATCTGATTTTACCACTATAGAGGGTTATTAATTACAATTCCTCAGACACCATACATGATGTTCCTACCTGCTCCCACACAAAGGTATCAATTATAACATGTAATAAGGTAACCCAATGTTATTCCATGTGAGAGGTAGGTATTTCAGTAGCAAAAAACAAATTCATGAGTTTTTTTACTACCAGGACATATACAACTAAAACATACCTGTCCAACTTTTTAAATACTTGCATCCTGCCCTATGGCCTGTTGTGTGCCTACCCTAGCGGTGACTTATATTATTAAAATGGAAGGTTTAGCTCTGGCAAAAGTTTTTTTTTTCCAGGTCAAAATGACAGTTTAAAATTGCACAGAGGCTGCAGTGGCAGGCCTGGGACATGGCTCGTTAATTGGGTGGCACAAACAGGGTTGCAGGCCTACTAGCAGCATTTAATTTACCGGCCCTGGGTACCTGTAATGCCACTTTATTAGGAACTTATAAGTAAATTAAATGTGGAAATTGATTATGTCTTGTTCACCATATTTAAAGGTGAGAGCACAAGCACTTTAGCACTGGTTAGCAGTGGTGAAGTGCACAGAATCTTTAAACCTAACAAAAAAGGGGTTCAGAAAACAAGGGTGGATGCAAACGTTTTGATATGAACCTGCAGAGAGTGCCAAGTCGAACATTTGTGTAATTGAACCACTGCTGCAAGGCAGCCCTGGTAAGCATGGCACTGTGCACAGAGGAAACAGAGTGAGTCGCAAAGGTGTAGCAATAGGATATAGAGCTTCCTCTGGACAGGAACCTGAATTGGTAACCTGTATGCTTCTTGGCTCTACCATTTTATGACATAGGAGAGCTTTTGCTGCAAAGCTTTCTGGGTAACCAAGGCAACGTGCAAGTGTGCAAAACACCAAGTCAGAAAGGATCAAAGATATGGCAGCCATGTTCAAGCAAAATGGGAAAAGAAACAGCACCAGCCTTCACAAAGACATTGGGCTGAAATAGCAAATATGAAAGTAGTATTGTAACATGCCAGAAAAAAGAGCATGAGGGGGGAACTAAAAAAAGACACAGAAAACTACTACAAAAGAAGAAAAATGAGGTCCCTGCAAATAATATGAAATGTAATGAAAAATAATAATTGCTCAAATAAGATTTACTATATCATATACATACTAGAGGTTTACAACGGTCTCTCGAAGGAAAGAAAATAGATAGGTCAGTTTTTAAATAAAATGGTTGTAACGTGCAGAACATTAAACGTTGCGAGCGAATGCAAAATAATTGCCTGGATAGTCCTATGAAACCATCCATTTTCTAAGTGAGAAAGGAATTACATAAAAAGTATAAGGAGAAAATCCTCTAAAGGGAAGTCAGGAACAAACTTAGATTGTTCAGTACACAAAGAAGATTGTCATTATTTCCCGTATTCACATGCAAAAATTATACACAGCAATATCCAGAAGGTGGAAAAAAATAGGGAGTGAAGAAACTCAAATGAGAAGGTTAGTGTCAAACATAGGCTCCTTTCCATGAAGGGACAAGTGAATTCTAGGAAATAAAAAAGAGGGGAAGAGTAAGAGAATAAGAAGCAATTTGAATTTTTTGGCTGCCAGGAGCAGTCTCTGGCTTGTTGGTGGTCTTCTATGAAAAACAAATTATGTTACAAAATGTTTCCTATGTTTACCATTGTTGCTGCTGGTAGCAGTAATAAAGGTATTATGCCAATTATGTTGCCTCAATGTTTTGCTTTAAAAGTAACAGTTTTATCAAAATGTCACAACAATGTTTTGGATGAAACCTAGTATCAAACTTTTATTAAGGTCCATACTGTTCTAATTTCTTGTATTCACCCATTAATGGTCCAGCTATAAATCACCGTCTCACTCCCTGTGACAGGCACCTCAAAAGGGTTCAAGGTATATATGTGCTCAAGTTATCCTTGGTGGCAGTGATTAGGGTGTGATTCAACAACAACCCTTCTTGTTTATGGAAGACATCACAAGCTCCATCAGGTAGTTTTGTTCCTACCAATGGGGCATATGGGATAGTTATCTCTTAATAGCGAAACCTGACATTGTGACAGACGAGTCATCTTTACGCCCTAAAGAGCGCACCAAGTTTTGCTCTAGACCAGACAATAGTCCCCTCTTTACAAGGCAGAAAGGCAGAACAGATGGAGGGGAGTTGCCATCTAAGCCTGAGGCCAGCACTGTAGGTGCATCAGGAGTGACATTCGGGGTAACCGTTCCCACACCTGTGTCATTATGTACCTTGCTGGTTGATCTCCTCTTCCTCCTATGCTAAGGAATTGCAGGGCACTTCAGGGGAAAGTTTGCAACTTCTAGGAATTGTTGTGGTGCTGTTGCCCATGAAGGAGTGAATGGAAAGATGCTGCATCAATAGTGCATATAAACACTAGTTGCATAAGATTGACAGACAGAATAAGTGATTGTGTTTTCTTTTGGGTCACTGTAGGGAAACGCAGTAGCAGCTGCTTGTAGAGCCACATACCTTCCATTCCCCACTGCTGTATGTTCCACCCTGGGACCTAATGTTTTGGGCTCATAGCTAGATGGAAATTACAAAAACATTTCTCAAAACAGAAACCAATGTGTGTGCAGGAACTCCTTTAGATCCTTAGGCCCATATTTATACTTTTTTAGCGCTGCATTTGCATCATTTTTTGACTCAAAAGCAGTGAAAACTTGCAAAATACAATTGTACGTTTGCGCCGATTTTGCGTAAAAAAAACAACGCAAATACGGCGCTATAAAAGTATAAATATGGACCCTAGTATCCTGCCCTCACATCTAGTCCGATATGCACTCAAGGTAAGGGGCACCTTAGACATCTTTGCACTTTGATCTGCCCCAACAAGTAATACTTTAACAGGGCACAAGATACATACGAGCATTTCTTAGATCAAATAGGCATTTAAAAACTCTTTTTCCTCTTAGGAATTTATTTTTTAAATTGATTTTACACAGATATTTCATTTTTTGGCTCAGAAAGAAGATGCCAAATGTGTTTAATAAATAAATAAACTAGAATTGAACACTTATTGATTTAAATGTCATGCCATTTTTACTTCTTGAGCGTCATCCCATTTAGCCGATCCCATGAACCAGCAGCGGTAACACAGCACCATCTTCCAATCAACGAAGGAGAGACGGTGATTGGACAAGGTGGCTGAAGTTCTACTGTGACGTCACCGCTGTGATTAATAGAACGAAATTGGGTTCAAGCTCATGCCTCCAATACGAGTCCAACACAACAATATTGTTGTTCTCCAGTGAGGCTCTCGATTTTCTTTATTGCGATTTTGCCGAGCTTGGCAAGGCAGAAAAAAATACCATCTGTCTAAGAATTTACAGAAGAGGTAAATTTGCATTTTTTTAAATACTGTTTTCCCTTCCATTTGCGTTTTAGATGAAACAGATACAATTCATGATATAATCTATTTTTCTTCTGTTGTAGTAAACTTGGCAAGCTGCTACTCGGATCTGATTATGGTCTGCCAAGCTAAGCATGTGTGGCAGTTAACACAATGGATGCATGGGCCAAGTAGGATCAAATGAGATGTATAAAATATTTTCTAATTTAGTGTTTTGAGGAACCTGTTTAATGCTGCAATTTTGTATTTGGAATATGCTAAACACTACTGAGGGCACAGAGAAGCAAGTGCGGACAAAAGACTTTCGACCATTTGGGGGAAATATAATGGGTGTTAATTCCGGTTTTAATATGTAATGACCATTCTGCAGCACTGTGGGCAGTCTCAACATGCAGTAAGTTTGTTTTCTTAATTCATATCGAACCGTTTGATTGGTTTCTGCTGCAGAGGCACTATACCTGCCCCTGCATTTTGTACGCTGAAAACAAAGGTTTACTTCCAGGTTTTTGCTTATGCTGTAAATATACGGCCTTGGGTATATATTAGCCTGAGTGATAGGAATAATTTTGGTAATTCTGTGTTATTCTTTGATACCGAATTTACCAATTATAATGCGATTGTGCCTGCTAGCATAACTGAGAATAATTTGAGGGAAAGAATCCAAACAGCGCCTTGAGACGCTACGGGTGATTACCCGCACTTTAGAAATTACTGACTGATTGATTGATTGAATCCTATCACTAGAGCACATTTATTAAGCGTGAGTGGCTGCTCATACTCGTTGTTCATGTCTGTTAGAAATGGGGTCTTTGGTTGACAGTCAGGTTACCCCCTATTCAAACAAGGACCCTCACTCTAGTCAGGGTAAAAGAGAATCACCCTCAGCTAACCCCTGCCTACACCCTTGGTAGCTTGGCAGAGCAGTAGGCTTAACTTCAGAGTGCTAGGTGTAAAGTATTTGTACCAACACACACAGTACCTTAATGAAAACACTACAAAACGACACAACACAGATTTAGAAAAATAGGAAATATTTATCTAAACGAAACAAGACCAAAACGACAAAAATCCACAATACACAAGTCAAATTATCAATAAAAATGCAAAAAGAGTCTTTAAGTAGTTTTAAACACACACTAATGCTATCAGCGTGAAAAAGTACCTTGGGCTTGTCCAAAATAACCCCTCATGGGTGAGTGCGCGGCAAAACGGGCTTGCAAGGTGTTGATTCTACTCACGAGCGGGACCGTGCATCGTTTTTCCTTTCTCCGGGTCGGGCGCGCCGTTTCTTCTCTCCGCAGGAGAGCGATGCGTCGATCCGGTCAGCACACTCGGGTCAGGGCAGGCCTTCCGTTGTTTTTCCACGCACAGCGGTACTTGAGTCGGAAATCCAGCCGCACAATGATCCGAAAACCCCGCAGCGCAGGTTGTGATCTCCCAGCCTCCGTCAGCGAAGCTGCGCATCATTTCTCCTGCTCCGTGCGTTGATTCTTTGGTCGCGTTCCCTGGGAGTGTCGTTTCTCTGCTGCGGAGCTGGCGGCATGTTGTTTCTTCAGCCGCAGATCAGAGTCGAGTCGATCTTTTCCCCTCACGGTGCGTGGATTTCCTGGTCTTTAGGCTGCCAGCTTCTCCTTTCGGGGTCCCAGGAACTGGATGGGCACCACAGGGCAGAGTTGGAGTCTCTCTAGAGACTCCAGGTGCTGACAGAGAGAGGTCTTTGCTGTCCCTGAGACTTCAAACAACAGGAGGCAAGCTCTAAATCAAGCCCTTGGAGATTTCTTCTCAAGATGGAAGGCACACAAAGTCCAGTCTTTGGGGAGGATCTACACCAAATACTTATTTAGCGAGCTTGATTGGCTGCTTGTGCTCGCTATTCATGTTCCATTCCATTAAGTGCTTCCTCTTAGCGCAAAATGCATCCTTGTGTTCATTTTGAGCATGTGGATGCATTTTTGCTCTAAGAAAATAGCATTAAATGCAGAATTACTTTTGTCATGTAATTCCACTTAATCTCTTCACATAATTATTTGGTAATTCTGCATGATTTCGCTACACAGAATTATGTGAGTTACACGCACCAATAGCGTATTCCATAATGTTGAGAGCAAAGCATAATCGTCAAACCACCAAACTGACCATCCTTTGAGCTGTATTTAAAGGCCAGCAGGCAGTCATTCACAATGAGGCCCTTTGTTCCATTGGTTGTTGAAGCATTGTAGAAGTCAAGTGATAATTTGATCCAAACTTTAGTAGAAAAGTAGGATGAGTTACGGACAGGTAGGGTTTGACTGTCATCTTATTTCCATCAGTACACCTTTTTGAACGTTGTCAGTTTTTAGTCTCCTCTGAGGTCTCAAAAGGGTCCACCTAGAGCAAAGGAACATCTAGAGAAAAGCACCAAATGTCTGCCTTTTTATTATGGAGACAAGAGAATGTTTTTCCTTGGCCGTGTTTGCTTTCTGTAATAGTATGATATATCATTCTTTTTTTTTTTTTTTCATTTTATAGATTTTGTTTATTTCCCCACTGAGATCAATTGGCGCCCTTAGTGCTGTTTATTTAAGCAAGATGTCCCTGTGATGTAATTTCAATGAGTTTTATTGATTGCATTTCAGCCTGATTCACAAAGGAAATTTACTATTAACACTTTTGACTAAGCTTACTACTTTTTAACTATTCACAAAGTACAAGGTTAAATTTACTCCACAAGTGTAATTTACATGTCTCACCGAAACTGAAAGGCCGGGGTACTATACACTTCTGAGTAATTTACACTTTTGAGTGAGTTAATTATATTTTGGCTGTTCACAAAATCCGAATGCCTTTTATACTTTTGGGGGAAATTTTGTAGTGAATAGCCAAAAAGTAGCAAACTTACACAAAAGTGGAAGTTACCTTTGTGAATCAGGCCCTTCATGTTTCATTGTGAAACCTCAGTGACAGTGTTGCCCTGCCTTTATACTGTAGAAGTCAGAGGAAATGCCCTGATTTATTCTGAGAGTGGGCTACCAAAACGAATGTGCTTGCTGGAAACGCTTTTGACAGGTATGTATGTTGCATCCTTAGGTTGTCCATTGGCCTGCCTGGCAAGTCATTACGCTATTGGCGCCCACATTGATCCTAGCAGAGAGGATGGAAAGCTAGAGAGGGGCAATACACAAAATTATCAAAGCCACCAGAAAAGGGTGCCAGAGGGTACCTTTCTGTCTCTGAGGCTTCAGAGGCAGTTACCTGCCTACTGCCACCAGCCAGCCTTTTTGCCCCGTCTTGAGATAGGGTGGCACTTTTTAACATCCATTTGTGACATCAGAGAAGGAAATGTGACGGAGTCCTGACAGAATCTTGTATTGAAATATACTGCCTACACAGTTGTAGCAGGAGGTTACTGCCTCCGCTTGCCCTACTTAAGATGATGCCTGAGAGAGGTCCTGTTGGCAGAGAATACTCAGGACTTTCAATGAGAACCGAGGTAAAAGGAAGGCAAACAATACAGATCTGGTATTCAGGTACTGTTGCCCAGACAGGTTTGACCTGAGGGCTGAGAAAGATACCCACTGGCTCTCGACGTAGCAAATAACCTAAGTCCTTACAATGAAGCCTTGCATGCCAACTTACCTATATTTGATATGATCAGTGGTATTATAATAGGCCTAAAATATATGACTGCAAATAGTAAATAAAATAGTATAAAATAATGGTTCATTAAAGCAGACTAAAGATGCTGTTGAAATAAATACAAGGGGTACATTTCTAATATAGTCTGCCCTTATAAGGGGTAGATATAATTTGATGAAGTTACTGCAGTGAACACTAAAATAGAAAACATCACATTGTATAGTATACAGTAATTGATGTAAAATGTAGCGTTCAACAAAAGGTAAAACAGTAGCAGGCTTCTGAAGGATGAAACACGCTTTGCATGCGGATAGTTTAATAAGGAAATTTGTTCTTTATTACATATTTCATCTGTAAAATTAAATTAATTCATGCTGAGCATGACGTATGCTTAGCAATCTGTCCATGCTAAACTAATTGTTTTCTTCTGGTCCTAGTTTTTCATCCTAAGCATATTGGGTTATATTTTGTGACCCCCAAATATAAATATAGGCCTGCAAGTTTCAACTTGTTTATTTCTGTAAAGCAGTATTGGGTCAAATCCCCCTCATGATATCTGGTCTCCAGACACACAGACCTCACAGAGCTCACAGACCTCCTACAGGCCCTTGGACTTTTGAGAAAAATCCTTTTACCAGTGGGCTACTCATCATCTGCCTTGGGTAAGTTCAGAATCTTGGTTATTTATTCCCCTGTTAGCAAAAACAGCTACTGAAGCAATAGAGATGGAAAAGTGTGCTTGGCGACATGCTGTTTGCTCAGTCCAGATTGGAACGTCTTTCCAGTTCTTATTATCCATCCTTCTCAGAAACTTATAAGTAGTGGCTCTGACACCTACTACTTCAAGTACCTCTAGAGGATGTATGAGTCAGGGATGTCACGAGTCACTCGGCAGAGAAGAGACATGTTTACCCACAGACAGAGCCCATCCCCACCTACATATTATGCCCCTCTCGTCTTCTGATGTCCTACAGCTTAGATTATTTCTGTAAGCTTCAAGGCTGGAAGTAATAAGAATGTATGTGCACTGGCCTGTTATGATGGCAAACGTGGTTCTTTATAATACTTGTAATGCTTTTCTCTACAGAAAAATGAAATTAAAATCAAGGCCAAGTCATTGTTTAAGATATATTTCGGATATCAAGGAGCGGCAAGGCAATAGCAGTTTCCAGAATTTGAGCCACAACTGCATAGTAGAGCTAATATGCTACTTCTTTGGGGTTACTGGTTAAAAGATATATTTTATATTTCTTGCCCTGGAAATGTAAAGTAATCCCTGATTTCTACATACCATTAGTTTTCACGGATATACCTGCTGTACAACCTACACTACCACTAAAATGCACCTTAAGGGCACTCAGTTGGAGCTACCACTACCACTAATATGCACCTTAAGTGCACTCAGTAGGTAAAGACATCCAGATATGGCTATATCTGCACTTGCACCTTTGATTTATGTAAAGCGCTGTATGGTGCCACTGTGTGACTTCAAAGCACTTCTGTGGGGGGCAGGGGGTAGGAAAGGGTACATGGTAGGCACTAATCCACTCTGCCACTCACTCTTCTACAAACCATTAACATCTAGAACTTGGATATATTTGTTTTAGTTGAGTTGAAATGTAATCACACTGTCCATAACACAATGAAGGAAAGGTTGAAACCCAATGCTAGTAAATGGTATCTGTGATGAAATAGTAATCTCATCACTTTCTCATTCACTCATTGACATTGCTTCAAGCAGTAATTTACCATAGATACAACCCATAGATGTGGGAATGTTCTGCATGTGATCTTCTCTACAATCAGTTCAGGCATCTTAGTTGCTAACCTCAGCAAGGGTATCCAGTGATTTGTGTTAAATGAATGGCAAAAGAAACACCAGGGGTAACAATTTGCTTTCAGAGCTGATGGGTGCTTAGAGGCAGTATTGGATTCCAGCTAGAATGAGATCATTCTTCCTCTCTTCACACTTAGTCACTGAGAGTACCAAGTCAATTCAGCTTAGAGGAAATGTGTCATTCTGTTTTTAATTAGCACAATTTCAATTTGAATGCACACAAATCAGTGCACAATTCAGTCCATTCGATGTACTACATATTGACAGAATCAGTCAATTTCCAAAAAATGATTTTGAGGGATTGATGCAGACTAACTTTTATAGCTGTTCCTGAAACCTGTATGACGTGCTTTCTATCCATGAAACTCTGCCTGCTTATTGCCATCAATTAAAAAGAGTTAGTTAATTCAATTGCCATGGGCATAGTCTTTTTATTTCTACTCTTTCTTTCGTATCCAACAGCAATATCCATTCATGATTCTTTTTCCTGGTCACTGGGGGGAACTACTAAACTATTATCCAGCATTTAATACTAAACTCTGTTTCAAGAATCTACGATAAATGGATATGCAATTATACATGGCCACTAGTAATACAGCTTGGAGTATTCCGTTTATGTATGCAGCAAAGAACTCTTTTTTTCTCAGATCAAGAACATTTTGAAACCTTAGTTTGATTATACTGTACAATTTAAATAGGAGCAAAATACTTTATGAAGCAGACTATGAAAGATTACATAGTACAATAAAAGTAGCAAGTCCTTTACTCCACTACTGTGCAATTTCATTTTTTTGGCCACACCTGAAATCAGAAGTGTAAGAAATTGGGTTACTGGTTGAGGGTGGGAAGTGAAACCCCAACTCAAGCAGCTACTACAACCCTTACCTGGGAGAAGTCACAAGCAAACCCGAATTAGCCTGTGCTTAACCCTCTGGTAGCTTGGCACAGACCAGTCAGGCTTAACTCAGAAGCACTGTATAAAGCATTTATGCAGGACGTCAAAGAATAATAAAGTGAAAACACACCTCAGGACAATCCCACATCAATTTAGAAAAATACAATACATTTTAATAAATGAATAAAAGCCAAAATAACACATTTCTAATCAGGAGAACCGCAGATAAGCAAGTTCAAATATTTAAGTGAACATTGTGCCAAAAAAACAAAGTGCCAACTGTGGATATCTGGTTGAACTAGGCCAAGACATAGTCACAAGTTCAGGCCGACCAGGCCAGCTACAGGGACCCAGTTAGGCTTGTTGAACAAAAGTACCTTAAATCCTGGTTACAAAGAGTTGCGGAGTACTGTGTTGAGGATGCAATGCTCAGTTGAGGAATGGTGACCTCCGGGTCACAGATGCATCTCACAGCATCAGTTACGAGGCTGCAATGCAGGTCCCACATTGTTGTTGAGGTGGTCATCAACAATGGTCAGATTCCAGGTAATAGGATCAAGGTTGTTGGAGGCTTCTGTTCCTGAAGTTCTAATCAGGAGACCTGCCAACTAGCCCTTAGAATCACTTTGGAATCTTGAGTTCAACAGATTCAGGTCCAGTCCTTCTCACCCAGGCAACAGGGCAGTAGCAGCAGGTCAGCACAGCAATCTTTCACAGTAGTAGTCCAAGAGAGTGGCAGGGCTTTCAGCACCACTGCAGTCTTTCTTCCTGGCAGAGTTCACAGGCCCAGAGGTACACTGAAGATTTGGATCTACGGGTCAAACATGTATACCTGGTGCCTGCTTTAAAAAAGAGAAAGCTTCTAGAGGTTTCTTACCCCTAACCCCTTAGAGTGTTTGCATTGTCAGCACTCCGTCCATCATTCTTTTGTGTTGTTAATGTCGCCCTAACCCCTTATCAACTGACTTTGTAATACCAAAAAATATAACGTTTTTGATATTGGTTGCTGCTCATTCTTTTCTAATAGATGGTGCAATATCATTTAATTATCCTCCACTAATTCAAGAATTTATTGACATTCACTTTCGGACTGGTTGGCGTTTTATTTCTTTCAAGGAAGTTTGGATTTTATCACAGTCTGTTGTTCCTGTCTATAGCCATTCTGAGAGTTTGACATCAGGTTAAATTAGTCACTCATAGTCTTCTTCATGTACAATGTATAATTTGCTTAGTTACACTCACCTATCCACCCTCTAATATTTCAGCAGTGTCATCCATTTTAGCCAAATTAGAAGAGTGTGAATGTGTTATTCTCGGTGGAGCGTATCTATGTAAATATAAGTGCAGCTCCCTATGTGATCCCTATGATGAGGAAGTTTTATGATTTTATCACAGCGATTTCATCATACATGGAGGGAGATAAGTCAAATTTGTTTGCACATTTCTGTCCTTTGACATTTTGTAGTCTGTCAACAGAGTCCCTTTTGGCTCTGTTGATGCAATATCTCTGCCAACAGCTTGATGGAGTAGGGGTCATTGGAGGAAGCACATTACACCGCCAACCCTACTTGGGGTTGACAGTGTAATGTAATTTTCCCTGTCTGTCACCACTAGATAAAATGTGGTGATGAGGGATGAGGAAAAACTACAATGAACTCCAGAACCTGAGCATAACTCCCAGTGTGTGGGGGTTATTTTTTATCTTTTTTCAAAAACATACATACTCCCCATTGGGAGTTTGTTTTGGAAAAAAAAAATGAAAATTTAGTGAACAGCCATTAAAACCAGCTGTGGCTGTCCACCAAACGTTTTGTCCATTAAAAAGAGCCCCCATGTCTATGGTGCCTTTTAATGTACTGAGGTGGCTGCCTGGCTAGTGGCTATCTCTAAATCTGGTGTGAAGTATATGTCAGGGTGGCAGATGTAATGTCCTCTCATATCCTGATGGACTGTACTCCACCTGCTAAACTCTAGATTAGATCCAAGTCTTCCAGTCCCCACTTGTTTCTTAAATAAAATGGCATTTTTTCTGCTGCTGAAGTTTCAATTCACCCCATTAATCCACCCAATTTTCAGCCTCATTCATATCTGCTTATCTTTTAATTTCAGTTGGGTTCGATGGGTCTATAGGTCTAGGCCAAAATGGTCTTTAAACTTTTTTATGCCCCCCTCCCACTGGGGAAAAAAATCATCGGTCCCCCCTCTGAATTTTTCACAATTATTCTGTGAAGTTGGCAAGGACTAAATATGTCTAGGCTTATTTGCTTATTTAAACACTGCAGTTATGTTCTGTCATTTTTTTAAAAATGTAATCAAATACATCTTTGACAAATGTACTGTTCTGGTCAGGCAGGCCTTACTAACGTGTTAAAATATCTACAGTGTGATTATTGGAAGTGGAGGTGGGGGTTCTGAAGAGTATTTGGAGTCACTACACTTTTGACACATTCCCTTCTATGATATTATTATCATATTATATCATTATTATGATATAACAAGAGATGTTAGTAATGGCCCACTACAGAGCGGTTTACTGTCTCTCATTTTTCCCACACTTAAAACAAGGCACTGTTATCAGCATAATGCTTCTTCTGGCCAGAGCTTGTGCCCCCCTATGATCGCTTGAGTTGTGGCTTACTCCCCAGTTTAAAGACCCCTGGTCTAGACTATGAAGGAATATTGGAATCACTTTAGGGTACTCTCCTCCTCTTATGTTTTGCCTGAGGTGCCCAAGTAAACTGACTTAAATCCTTCTGCCTTTTTCCAGTTCCTCTCAACAAATTCACAGTTTTTTGTCTCCATTTCCTTCTGTTCTGTCACTGTCACTGATACCATGATGGAAGAGGACATTCCCTGCAGATCTGTCTTTGCGTGAACAGACACTGACAACACAGGAGCGCAAGCACTTGATTTGCATTGTACTTTGTCTACTTTAACATCACTGATGTGTTTTCCTATGCCATTATAAATAACACAGATTAGCAACTCAGATGATATGCTGGGAGATGACCAGCCAATCAGAATGCTCTCTTTGTGGGCTATTGCTACCCTTACAGACCCACAAAGTGAGCAATCAGTCCTCCCAGCTTACCTGTCCCCAAGTGTGCCATGGGATGTACCCCAATACCCATCCTCAGCGCAAGCCCTGATAATAATAGTGAGCCCTAACAAGCAAGTGCTACCTCACAGGGTGAATAGTATGACTTCATTTTTTCACGGCATTCCTTCAGCCTCTTCTGAAGTAACCAGTTTAGACATTGCTGTCCGCACCCTACCCCATGGTTCACTGGGAGGGAGGCCCAATTAGTCAAAAATAGTGGGGAAATATAAAGTAGATTTGATTATGTTTTGCCATTTTTCTTTAGCTGTAGGGCATCCCTCTCAGCAAAAGCAAGGGGAGGAGGCTGGACAGTTATGTCTGAACTGGCTGCGTCAAAAGAGTCTTAAGAGTGCCACAGTAGAATGGAGCTCTATCAGTGCTCCTGTTTTGGGAGGGGGAGTGATGAGGTCCTTAGAGCCATATTGTCCTTACCTGCAAGGCAATAATGACTATTAAGTAAGCCTGCCACTTATTGTAAGAAATTTGGGGAATTAGTTGAGGGTGTGATAACCCACCTCAAATAAGAATAGCTATACTTGTCAGGGTCAGTCACAAAAAGTCATTGACTGCAGCTGACTGTATCTGTTGAAGGGCTTGATGATGATGAGGAGCCACTGCATGAGTTCTCAGAGGCAATCGGACGCTGCTTAGCATCTGGCCCAGTGAATCTGTCGATAAAGGCTGTTGGCATTGCTCAGATGTTGCTTCGAGTCCGGTAAAATTGTGGATGGAGTGTTGTTCAGCAGCAGGTCCGGGGAAGTGGTCTGTTGAGTGCTGTTTGGTGCTGAACCCGGTGAAGCTGTCAACTAAGGTTGTTGACATGAAGTCCAGTGAATCTTTCATTTGGGCAGGAAAGAGAACAACAGAGGGGACCAGGTAAAGTTGAGTTGGGTCTGGTCAGCTAGAAAGCAGCAAAAGGCCTCTAGATGATTGGTATAGCTCTATAGCTCAAAAAGCAGGGAAGACAAAAAAAAAACCTGTGGATTTACTTCTTGAGTTTGGGGTTAAAGGAGTCTTCCTTCAGTTTCTTCAGACAGCAGGACAGTCCTTTTGAGGTTGAGGAATGTTCTAAGTAGGGCACTGGTGATGCCACATTTATGCCCATGCCAGCATGTGGGTGGGAGTAACCACTGACCACACCATAGGCAATAAAGTAAGAGTACCCAGGTGACCCTACCCATTTTCACCGTACTTCCTCTGTGTGTTAGACAGTATCCCCTATGGCTACCTAATTTAAAGCTGGCACAACCTTTCTTCCCCTGGTCAGAGCTCCTGGGGCACACCTAGAGATGTTGCCATGATAATGGGAAACCCTCCCTTGCGGCCACTCCAAACCAGTTCAGGGACAGTTCCACCTCCCACTGGCTTTGAAACTAAACTGCCTAGAGGAACAAAGGAAGTGGACAGACCTGGTGACATCCAATCTGCTTGGAACAGGGTAGGCCTCTTTGAAGTGGACACAGTCCGTAGGCCATCCTGTCAAGGTAATGCTGATATCGCCCTACACCCAAGCTCTTTGTCTTCTATCTGGGAGCAATCCACATCTCCCCACAGGGGAGCCATCAGCAATCAGGTGAAAGAAAAGCCTCCAGAGGTTTAGGCAAGGAAGGGTATCTTTTCTAAAAGAACCTTTTCCAACATAGTTATTCAAAATGTGAATTCACTATTAATTTGGATTTTGATTAACTAATAAATTGACTCTATGAATTATACTACTGGTTGCTTCCAACCTAAGGTATTATAACATAATCCAATGTTTCCCTATGGGACAGCTAACCTTTCCATAATAAAAAGGGCTTTGGGGCATTTTCCCTGTCAGGACATGTGTAACATTAATTTCTACATGTCCTACTTCTAAATACCATGCACCATCCCTTGTTGGGCAGTTGGGCCTACCGTAGGGGTGACTTATAAATAATTAAAGGGGAGGTTAAGGCATGCCAGAAGGGTGATTTTGACAGTCTGAATTGACATTTTAGTTAACAATAGCAGTGCTAGACTACAGTTGCAGGACTGGAGACATGCTTTACCATGGCTATTGTATTGGGTGGCACAGTGAGTGGTGCAGCTACTAGTAGCATTTAATTTACAAGAACTGGGTACGTATAGTGCCATATACTAGGGACTTCTGATCAAATGAAATGCGCTAATAATGGGTATGACATTTCAGCATGTTTTAAGGGAGAGCACAGACCTTTAATATTGGTTAGCATGATTAAATGTGCTGAAACCCCCTTCCAATAAAAACAGCCAAGACAAAAATCTTGGGAAGTATCACACAAACTATAATGATCTCCAACACTTACTATGTGCCTATATCTGTGGCTTGTGCTGATACCTTCAGGGAGGGGTAATTGACTGCTATTACGGCCTGCCAGTATTGGTAATATTACTTAAATATGAGTGTCCTTAGCTTTCTTGATTTTAGAGTTATCTGTATTCAAGACAGCAGCTGTAAACAACCTGCCAAAGGGCTCATTGGATTCACAGAATGTTTTGTGAACTGAGCCTGATATGACACTTTCACCTAGTGTGGCAGAAATGTTTTTGAGAGGCACAACACTTCAGTGTTGAGTACTTTGCTATTAGGGGTGTCAAGGTTCTTCTTTGTGCTTATTGGCAGGGAAAAGTCAAATGTATCATGTGTGTTACGCATTTATTGTACAAAATGTGCTTTCGACCTTGGCGATGTTGTACATGAACAATTACCAAAGAACAGCTAAAAGATATAAAAGTGTTCTCTGTGTAAAGGGGCATAAAGAGCAAGGATAAAGACAGAAAGGAAGGTTAAAAGTTGCATAAAAACAGTCCTCTTGAAATCACTTTGAGAGGTGTTTGTGCATAATATGCTTACTGCTATGATCCCAGCTGTGCCAACATTCTCACTGTTGCTCATCATAAAAGCAAGAGTACAGCCGGAGAAAATCAAGGCTTGGATGCAACAAAATAATCCATTAACTCAAAGCTGTTTATAATCATTTATGGAGCCTTTTATCTTATATTCTGCAGATCAGTTGTAAAGCTCCCTGTTAGACCTGACATCCTTGGTGTGGTTTCCCCTTACTTTTACCTTAACTCTTTGCCCCCTGACCTCCCGACCTCAGGTTTTTCTGGCCCATATTTACTGCCTTTTAGGATTCTGGGCACTCTACTACTGCTGACCAGTGCTAAAGTTTACATACTCTGTACTCTAAACATGGTAACATTGGCTTCTCCACAACTGGCATATTTAATTTATGTGGAGGTCTCTAGTAAATTACAGTATATACACCCAGGGACTGTAAAGGAACCGCTATTAGTGGTTTTGCAGCACTGATTGTGCCACCCACTACAGTAGCCTTTCAAACATGTCTCAGGCCTGCCACTGCAGGGCCTGTGTGTGCAGTTTTAAACTACCATTTCGACCTGGCAAGTGTACCCACTTGCCTGTCCTAAACCTCCTTTTCCTCCCCTCAGGCAGGCCCTAGTTAGCCCCAAGAGCAGGGTGCAGTGTATTTAAAAAGTTGGACATGTACTTTTAAGTTTAACATGTCCAGGTAGTGAAAAGCTCTTACATTCATTTTAAGGTTAACATTGGAATTGCCTTAAAACATCTTTTAAGAGTAATTTTCAATTGGAAAGATAGAAATAAGGAGTTTGGTGTCTCTGGACTCACAATTTAAAATCACAGCTTATGGTGAAGTCAGATGTTAAACTGTAAGCCTGAAAATGCTACTTTTAGAAAGTTGGCATTTTCTTACTTTAACCGTTCTCTGTCTCTGCCTGTCTATGGGATAGATGACAGCTGGGCTTTTTTGCATTCTCTCTAGACAGTCACACACAAAAGGAGCTTGGGTGTGATATTTGCATACTGATAGCCCATCGACCAGGCTGATGGGTCTTCCTGGGCTAGATGGGAGGGAGCAGCGGACACACCTGAATATGGCTGTACTTCTCCCCACACAAAGGGCTGCTTAACCCCTGGTAGAATGTCTGGAGTCAGGGACGTAAGGGTGGGGAAATTGTGGACTTCATAGGAATGCCTGGAAGTTCCTCCCACCTTCCAGAACCTGGGCACCAAGGTATAAATAATGGACCCCAAACCCCACCAAATTTTATCTCTACTGGAACCAAGGGCACTCTGCCAGGAAGAAGGACTGCTGTGCTGCCAGGAGGAACTGCCACTCTGCAACTTTATTGCTGTGTTGGCCTGCTGCTGGCTGTGCTCTAGGAGGGCTTGCTACTTTGCTACTTGCTTTACTGTGTTGGCCTGCTGTCTGCTCCTTATTACCTGCAGTGAGAAGGACTGGACTTGTTCTCGACATCCTTGAACCCAAGAATCTCCAAGGGCTTGCTCCCTGTTCTTATTCAGTCTCCGTGACATCAAAGACTGCTTGAAACTCTCCTGGTGCTGCTGGACTCTGCCTTCTGTGAGTTCTACCCTTGCCTGAGGTGCCCCCTCCAGTCCTGGACCTCAGAAGGAAGTAGGTTCTACAGCTAAAACCTGCAAAAAGTGATGCATCACCCATAGTGCTGGAGAAAAATCGGTGCATCGCAAATTGATGGCGATGCACTGGCTACCCGATGATGACATGCTGCACAACCTGATGACGACGCAGCTTATTCACTTCCATTGAGCCTGACAACAACGCAGTGCCCCAAGTAAGGTAAAATTATTGACACATCATACCTCTGCCATGGACGCATTGCTCGATCAATGGTACTTTTTCAGTGGACCCTGCATGGGTTCTGTAGCCTGTCTACCCTCCATCACAACTGGCCTGGATTTTGGATTTGCACCAGGTACCTAGTGACCTCAAGTAACCATTTCACACCTACTGACTTCTAAACACTGTTTTCACATTTAGGCCCTCATTTTAACCCTGGTGGTCTTTTGACCGCCAGGGTTGATGTGGCGGTATCACAGCCAACAGGCTGGTGGTGTATACCACCACATTATTGGTGTGGCGGGTTGGCCGTAGCCAACGTGCCACATCACCACTCATACCTCCATGGCTGTATAAACACCAGGCCAGAGATGTGTATCTCCGACCCGGCGGTCCACACATGACCACCAGCAGTATAATGAGCCCGCCTACCACCATGGTTTTCACGGCGGTACCACCGCCACGAAAACCATGGTGGTAGGGCTAGTGGTGACAGGGAATTCCTCCCCTGTCACCGGTAGACACTCCCCAGCAACCACCTAACCCACCACCCCTCCATTCCCCCACCCCTCTCCCCACAATCATGCACATACACACCCACACGCATGATGCATGCACCCATGCACCACCACTTCCGTACACGCATTCACTCACACTTATCCATACATGCATTCACTCACACATACTCACATGCATACACACTGAAATGCAGACATGCACTCACTGTAGCATTTATACACCCATTCACTCACATGCATCCAACCATGCATACACCACAACACTCACAGACACACACATACACACACACATTCATACACACATGCAGACACCACACACACAACACCCTGCACCCTTCACCCCCTCCCTTGACAGACACCCAACTTACCTTGTCCATTGAGGAGGTCGTCCAGCAGGGAACGGAAAGGGGCGATGCTACCGCCAGCAGCGCCCCACCAGCAGAACACCGCCAGGCCAAATGAATGGCCATAATACTGTTGGCGGCGTCCTTCTGGCAGGCGGTGAAGGTGGTAGCACCAATCAGGTGCCTCACCAGCCAGCATGGTTACTGCTGTATTTCCACCCTATTGTGCAGTATGCATATTATGGCAGGCAGAAGACCGCCAGCATTGGTGGTCTTCTGGTGCCTGTGGCATTGGCAGTCTTGGGAAAAGACCGTTGATGTCATAAGGAGGGCCTTAATTTTTAAAAACTCATAACTTGACTTCTACTGATTGGATTTTTGTGGTTTTTGTCTTGTTGTACTCAAAATAATATTCTCAATTTATCCAAACTGGTGTGGTGTTCTGTGGTGTTTTCACTGTGTTACTGTAGTTTAAGTGTTGCACAAATACATTGAGCCAGATGTACAAAAGGATTTAGCATTTCTTAAAGGACTGAATCGCAATTTCAGTCCATTCAAAAATGCTGATCTGCCTTTTCAGGTGTACAAAGGCCAATAGGGAATCGCAAAATGCAAATCACATTTAGTGATTCCCAAATAGGAAATCACAAATAGGGATTTCCTATTAATGGTTTTCTAAGCACATGTACAAAGCATGTCCTAAATGCGAAATGGGCATTTAGGAAATGCTAGTACCATTGACTCCAAGTTGATGGCAACCATGTCCAAGTTTAAAAAATACATTCAAAATGCATTTTTTAAAGTGCCATGCAGTGTGCAAATGACTCTAGGACATTTGTGCGCTTTACATGTGCACCACTTTTTTGGGGGGGTACATCAAGGGAGGGCAGTAGGGCCTTAGACACCCTTTGCTTTGTGTTTCCTAATTTGCAATTTCCTTTTAGGAAATCACAAATTTGGAAATGCAAACCCATTCGTACCTATGGTCCTTTTGGCTCATATGAATGAATGGTGTATCATTTCTTAAATAGTGATTTCCTAATACCGAGTCCTGGTCTGTAGGCATTGCTATTAGGAAATCTCTATTTTTGTACATTCCATTTTGCATTTCATACAAAGCAATTTCTTAGGATACTCTATTTCGGAAAAGCAAAATAGGAATTTTGTACATCTGACCCATTGCCTCATAAGTTAAGCCTGACTGCTCTGGTCCAAGCTACCAAAGGATGAGCACAGGTTAATTTAGGGTGTGTACCTGACCTACCTTAACTGGGATTGTGATCCTTATTTGGACAGGGTGCATAAATTTGCCAACTAGAGACCCATTTTCTAACACTCCCAGTGGGCTGATATGTAGACCCCTATGTTAGGAGTATAGACAAGACCTAATATGCTCCCTATTGATCTAGTTTGGTAGCAATCAAGACCCAGATTTACAAGCACTTTGCATAGGGTTTACATTGGGTTTGCATTCTTTTTTTTAATGGAAGGAACTTACAATCCAAGGCAAAGCACAATTTGTGTTGCATTGTAACCCAAAGTAATAAAAAGCTGAACAATGAGCTGCCTTGCATTACTTTGCACCAAGGGGGCATTTCAGGGGTGTTGCATTGGTCTTCCCATACAACCACTTGTGTTTTCATGCAAATCACTGTCTACAAAGAACTGTAGACAGGTACTTGCACCTATATCCCTCACTTTCTCAAGATGTTGTAACGAAGAAAATGTTTTAATTTCCCCTAGTGTTTCTCACTTTGCATGTAAAAGCTCACAAGCAAAGTGGGAAACTCCTTAAAGCATGGTTTTCGTACTGCAAGAGACAACTTTCAGCACAAAACGTATGCTTTCAACAATGCCGAATGCCATGCACTATGGTCAAAGGATGTGTACAGCAAGGGAGCCTGGATTCAACTCTGCCGTGCTATTCAGATGGCAGCCATCTACCTCCACACAATGCCCTAGGACTCTGGTGTACTAATTTCCGCCCATGCAAATGTGTTGTTCTTACGATGGTAAATCAATACTTAATTGCTTTCCTCTGTCTTCAGCACTAGCGAACTACGGTCTTTACTACATAAACATGAGACAAAACCACAGCCTTAGCACCTTTTCTCTACAGAAGAAAACTCATTTGCAAAATTATTAGTAAAGCTGCATATTTGCGAAAAATGTGCAGCACCATAAACATGTCTACTAGATGTGTGAAATTGCTTTCCAATTCACAATTTGTAGCAACTGGAACAGCTGGTTTCTCATCAGCAGCCCCTTAAGGTGTCCAATCTCAGCCACGTGGGTCTCATTAGCTAATCATTTCCTCATTGGAAATGTGGCGTGTTAGGTTGCTTTACCACCCTTCTCTCCACTGGCCAAGAGTCATATTTTGCTCTAAAAACGGATTCAAGTCAGTTCACATCTTCAGTGCTTTCTTCTCCTTACAAATTATGGTGAAAACTTCTAATATTTTTTGGTTAGTGACAATTTTGAAAGGAACTCTGAATGCCCTTCACACTTTCTTCTCAAAGTCCCATTGTCCTAAGACATGCTTTTTTGGCTGACTTAAGTTATACCTACACAAATCTTTCTCGGAATTTGCCTTAGCACTATTTTCGTTGTGTATTCGATTGCATCATAAAAAATAGCCTGGGCGTGGGTAAGAGATTTAGGAAATTCTTACAGGAAAGGGAGAGTGCAAAAATGAAATTAAAACATTAAAAGCGCTCATCAGACAGTGAGTGTTTATTCTATTTGATCCTCTAGTACCCCAAAACACTTCCTCCTTTGGTTTGCCTTTTGTGTTAATGTTCAGCCCACATGAACATAACAACCTGCTCAGAAAATCAGATCAGTTACAGTATGTTTGGAGGTCAGAAAACGATAAGGAAGAAGCTGGACTACTGCATCAGGTAATCTATTGAGACAGATTCCTAGTCTTTTTATTCTCCTAAACACCTCTAACACTTTCATTATTGTATGCACTACATGTTCCTAATCCTAAGTAAAAACGTATTTAGTTTTTCCCGGTGCCCCAAAATTCCGCTGTGGAAGGAGGCTATGGGTCTAACAACAGCTAATTAGTTAGCCTACGACATGTTGGGACTGGTATTTAAATATGTCTCAAAGGTGTTGAGTCAATCAGGGATATAAATTTCCACTGCTGAATTGATGGGCTCCTAACAGTGTGTGTAGTTCCACCAGCCCTACAATTATGCATGTTTAAAATAGTCAAGATCTTTATTTTGAACTGGAGGGTAAGTCCTAATGAGACACAGAGCTGTCTTTGTTTATTAGGTCTCTTCCACAGACAGCTGGGAGCAGTACTTAGAGTGGGCTGTCAGAAAGCATTTGGCTAACATTGGTTAGCGTCCTTGTCAATCGGATTTCTTTTCCTTTTATTCATTGGCTTTTTCTTTCTTTGCTTTTGTTTGCCCTTACCGTGTAGCACGGTTGTTTCACGGTGGTTCCAGTTGGATGACTTGTATCCTTTACCTACTTACAATCAGATAACATGTGGTCTCCCACCACTTCCTGCTCCTCGATTTATTTTGAATTGTTACCATAGGAGCACATATGCATTTCTCTCCCCTGCTTGTTCCCTTCCACAGCCACTCTCCTCCCTCCAACCTTTGCTCATCCATAGCTCTTAAGCTTTCTCTGGCTCCTTCTTCTTTTTAAAAAAATCCGAGGGCCTGGTCACTCGATTTTTTTGCCTTTCAGAAAACGTTTCTGTTATTTTTGTACTGCTTTAAAGTGGCCATCACAAAACATGCACAGGCAATGGCGCCCATCTTGGAATGATTTTTGTTTAAGAAAACCCATCCCAAGATGAAACTGCTGTTTCATCATGACCAACAGCTCCAATGTATGAGTCCTAGAACAGCCCCTATTCATGTAGTATTATCTACTAGGGGTAGTAAATGCAAATTGCCTGTCATGCTCTGTGGACTACATGCACTCTGTATTCCTTGATATGATCCTGGAGGATCTATTACACATACACTAAACACATGCATCAGCAGCTCTGCATGTATAAAGTACATATTTGATTCATGCACGCTTTATGCATGCTTCATTTGTTTTTTCAGGCATAGGTGACAATTAAATTGGCACATTACTGTCCAAAAACACGAAGATTACAGGCGTAAATTAACATTCTTTTTTTACAAATTCAGTGCAACATTTGTGATTCACAAAACATTGATTTATTCGCACATATATCTTTGTGCAAGTAAATCTTCTCACACTAGTTCAAGTGTGTGTTCTGGGCTGGAGTTTTTGAAAACACTGGCAAATGTACTTGTTCGTGGATATTCTGAATGGTTCCACCAAGAATTCCAAACCTGGAAATGGTTGTATATTTACTCCTTGTAAGGCAAAAGTGAATTGGTTAAAAAATGTGAATGTATAGGGATGGAATGGGGACACTAAGAAATGTGCGGGAGTCGTGCTCAAAGGGTCTGTTCTGCAAGAACAAATAATTATGTGTGGAGAAAATAAAAAATAAAAACATGCAGAACTGCACGTGTATATGTACCCTATGTATAGTCATGTCTGTAGAAATTGATTTACATAGGTGTAAATAGGAATTCATATTTTCCAGGAGTACTCTTGGTAACCGCTACTCACAACTTCCTACTGAAACTCTTGGAACCTTTAGTGAATTCCTAAAAACTAGAAAATGTATTCCAGTCGTAAGAGGAAAACTATAGGAGTAACGTTTTGAAGTAGTAATCGGGCCCTAAGAGTCAACTTATCTTTGTGATGCCTTCAGAGCCATGGCTACATTAAAGTCCTGCGCTAAGCACCACGGATAGTGGGCGAGTAGTTTTATTTCCCACAGCATCTTGAGTCACACATTGATGTCCATAGACAGTACATGTGCTCCCTTATTCTACAGTGTCTAAGTTCGCATGTTGATGAACGGCACGCATGCCGCCTTATTCCACAGGCACAGAGGCCCGTATTTATACTTTTTGACGCTAAACTGCGCTAACGCAGTTTAGCGTCAAAAAGTTTAGCGCCGGCTAACGCCATTCTGAAGCGCCATGCGGGCGCCGTATTTATTGAATGGCGTTAGCCGGCGCTAGCAGACCGGTGCTGCCTGGTGTGCGTGGAAAAAAAACACGTACACCAGGCAGCGCCGGCATTGGGGAAAATGGCGTTAGGGCGTCTTAAAAATGGTGCAAGTCAGGTTGACGCTAAAAAATCGCCTCCACCCGATTTGCGCCATTTTTAACGACGCCCAGACGCCATTTACATGGCTCCTGTCTTAGTAAAGACAGGAGTCATGCCCCCTTGCCCAATGGCCATGCCCAGGGGACTTATGTCCCCTGGGCATGGTCATTGGGCATTGAGGCATGTAGGGGGGCACAAATCAGGCCCCCCATGCCAAAAAAAAATATAAAAAATTTTTTTTTTATACTTACCTGAACTTACCTGAATGTCCCTGGGATGGGTCCCTCCATCCTTGGGTGTCCTCCTGGGGTGGGCAAGGGTGGCAGGGGGGGTCCCTGGGGGCATTGGAGGGCAGCTGTGGGCTCATTTTGAGCCCACAGGTCCCTTAACGCCTGCCCTGACCCAGGCGTTAAAAAGAGGCGCAAATGCGGGTTTTTTTGCCCCGCCTACTCCCGGGCGTGATTTTTGCCCTGGAGTATAAATACGACGCATTTGTGCCGCAGTCATTTTTTTGGACGGGAACGCCTACCTTGCATCTCATTAACGCATGGAAGGCGTTCACGCAAAAAAATTACGCTCTTTCCTCATACTTTGGCGCTAGACGCGTCTAACGCCAAAGTATAAATATGGCGTTAGTTTTGCGCCGAATTTGCGTCGAAAAAAACTACGCAAATTCGGCGCAAACGGAGTATAAATATGCCCCAGAGTGTTTTCCTTTACACGTTCAGGATCAAGGACAGTTTACATGCCACCTTATTCCAAGGGCAAAGAAGGCTAAGACCGCACATTCAGAACCATGGAAAGTGCACTCGCAGGCGTCATCTACAGATCGTTAGTCCACATATTAAAGACCATGGGCAGATCACACGTGCCCTCATTCCACATAACGTCTAGTTCACACGCTTATTACCAACATGAACAGCACACTTATCTACTGAAGCCTGAGGATTCGCCTGTTCAGTACATTTAACTGTTTTGTCTCCCAAAGATATTAGGTCGTACGTTCTGGACCATGGACAGCACCATTGCTACCCTGACTCCTAGAGTCCGTCTATTCGTCTGTTCAGGACCTTGGACAGCGCTCTACCATCCTTTACTCCCAGTCTGCATGTTCAGCACCGTGGACAGCGCACGCGCCTCCTATTCCCTGGTCCTAATAGTCGGGAGTGCAGCACTATAGACAGCGCACGTGCTGTCCCCTCTCAGACTCGCTGGGTCGCACGTTCAGGACCATGGACAGCGCACGTGCCTCCCGCTCCACAGCGCGTCTAAAGTTCGGTGAGTGCAGCGCCATGGACAGCGCACGTGCTGACGTTTCACCCCGACTCTCTCGGAATCACGATCAGGACCGTGGAAAGCGCGCGCTGACTCATTCCTGCGGCCACACGTTCAGCACCAAAGGCATCAACCTTACGGCAAAAAGCAGGAGAGAGAGAGAAAGATGGGAGGTATTGCCCGTGGACGACCACGCACTGCGCAGCTTCCCCCCCCCCTCCACCCACCACCACCAAAAGCCCCTCCACCCTCAGCAGCCCCTGGCGTCGCATGTTGAGGCCTGTGTAGCGCACTTGCTGACGCTGTACTTACCAATGCTGCTGAGCTGAGAAGGGTTTCATGCTGGTATTGGTGCACAAGGCTAGAGTTTATTTTACTTCCAGGAAGCAGGTCAAGGTGAGGAAAGACCGCATTCGGGAACAAAACAAATCAGTGCTGACGGCCCAATTTAAATATTTACGGCAAAGTTTTCAGCAAAATACTCAGTTCTGCGTCCAATTTCTAACTTATGTCGTGGGAATCTTGCCTGCCATGCGCACCCAAGTGTTTGATATTCAACACATGCAAAAACATATTCTATTGCGAGAGTCCTAAAATGAACTCTGTAGCAACACTGCAGGGAAATTAGTGATTTAGGAGCGGTAGGGAAGCTTCGGCTAATGACAGATCTTTATTTTATTTACAGTGACTGCTGGAGTGAAGCACACCGAAAGTTAAAAAGTAATTACAAAGCAATTAGCAGTGCCTGAAAGTGCCTTTGTAAAGTCGAAAGTTTCCATGCACAAGGATAGTAACAATGACACGAAAGCCTAAGAGTCCCTCCCTGTGAGTTGTGAATTAATTACATGGAGCTAACAACACCTTTGTTATTAAACGAGTTGTGGTGTGTTTTGAGCATTTCTATAGCGTACATCTGACACTAGCATGGCTTTATGGCACTGCGGGTTCTCTGAATATGTTTCCTCACGATTTCAGAGGTGGCAACTGAGTCGCCATATCATGCGCTTTTTGGTAATGTGATACATTCGATCCGCTTTGTTTTACACCAGCTGTCATTCAAGTAGTCTAGAACAGAAGGAATTTAATACAATTACGATTCGGGGTCACACACTGTATTTTGAGGTGCCTCCACATCTTGCTTCCGTTCCCCTGCGTTGCCATCTCCATCTGCATGCTTCTATCAAGTCTTCAGGAAGTGGTATGCCTATTTTTACATTTCTGTAGCTAAGTAAATTAAGACATTGAAGAGGGATGAAGGTAAATTACCCTTTAAAATATCAGGCTATGCACTGTAACTGATACATTGTATGCACTGTTACCTGCTAAATCTCTACCATTTCATAACTTGCAGGGCAGAGCCGTAAAGCCAGTGTTCTATTAAAAATACATAAAACATTATGGGGAAACTCCGAGGATGCATTAAGGGCCTCTGCAGGTTCTTGAAACCTGAATGTTAGACTCCCACTGAAACATTTAACCTGTCTACGAAAGATTGTAACTTCTATGCTCTAATTTTAACCTAAGATCAAAGCCCAGGGGTCTTTGTCTCTTACTTGAAGATGCCACCATTGGTGTCGTTCGTTCAATTTAAATATATGCAACCTGAGCACACTTACATCTGACAGGATTGCCTGCTACTTATGTCTGTGATTACATATAATGTGGAAGCACATCCATAAGATAAGCCGATCTGACCTCTTAGTGGCTGCCATCACTATACAACTTTCAGCCAATAGTCAGTGCCCCATTTTCAGCCCATTGGTCTCTGTTGTTTCCTTGTGATTTAACGTTCTTGTGGCTCTTTATGTAATCTGCAAGGGTCGGTATGTGTCTTGTGTGATTATTTTGACCATGTTCAATTGCAGTCCTGAATTAACTGTCTTAATGCAGATGTGCATCACAAGGATATACTACCTTCTCTAGAAGTCCAGACCAACTATACATTAACTCGTTGACTAAGAACTCTACTTGTTCTGTGCCTGTGCTTTTTCTTTATACTTGCAGTTCATCAGTCTACTCAACATACATCACAGGTCGGAGCAGAAAACATGTTGTGCCTAGTGCTCCTGTTACAAGTCTGTAAAACTGATTACATTACATGCCTAGACACATGAATGATTGTGTGCATTTCTGTATGGTAGAATATGACACTTTTGGACTTCCCAACTTCCTTATCCTCATGAAGCCCAAAATCTTTGTAGGCAAGCACTTCCATATTTCTGTACTGTTCCTTCTGAGCATTAAGGTAATGAGCCTAAGCTTGCAGTTTTCTGTCCCTGAGGCTTCACCGGAGGCTAGCAGTAAAGGGTTTCTGTCCACTCTACTGCCACATTCCAAAATCTGGGGATGTGGCAAACTTTGAATGAGCTTCAATTAATTTGCAAAGTCAACTTAATGATTTGAAAAAAAAATCTGAAATTCCTCCTAATGACCTTTTATTCCATCCCCTATCTGCATAAATATTAGAAACTTCCAGCAGCATTGAATAAGCTGACTGTGTGTACCACTTATGCAAAGGGAATCACAAAACCGCTCTGCTGGGTAAAGTTTAGGAAAGCTTCATTGAGGTCAATGCTCATTCAGACAATCTGTGTTGCAATGTAGTGTCAGGTGGATACTTATTTATACAGTAGCTGCAGAAGTGTGTGAAGATGCAAAGCAAAAGGTGTTGCAAATTAACCTACTTTTTAAAACGTCTCCGGCTTTCTTACTTCGGAACCTGCATAGTTTAAAAGGGCATTAAGACGGAACTCTGTGTGACATTAAGAATACATTCATACTTCTGTACAAGGCCTCGATGTTTCCTGCTCCTTAAATTCTTCTCTCAAGTTCTTATCGTCAGTTCGGCACCCGCTGGACTTCCATCAGTGAGAATGGATTGTTCATGGGGTAAGCATATTTGACGGTAGTGTTAGCCAGACACAGTCTTGAAATTTAGGGTGGGATGTCTGGCAGGTAGAATGAATAA
The DNA here is from genome assembly GCF_031143425.1 of Pleurodeles waltl. Classification (NCBI taxonomy): domain Eukaryota; kingdom Metazoa; phylum Chordata; class Amphibia; order Caudata; family Salamandridae; genus Pleurodeles; species Pleurodeles waltl. The sequence goes on from NC_090443.1 coordinate 907,935,566, forward strand.
TTATATTGCACATTTTGCCAGCTAAAACTGTGGGCTATGCCCAGCTGTTATTATCCTCCACTAGTCAGCCAATTCCCTACTATGTTGCATCCCATCATTCTTGGGTGGGACATTTGACTGATGTTAAACTTCACCTCGAGTGAAATAAGGAAGTTCCACCATCTTAGTGAAGTTTTTTGATTTCTTATGTGAAATTATACCTTTTTACACCACTAGATAGAATTCAAAACGACTTATTGAATCTCACCTTTGCATGCAGGTGCTGAACAGCAGAGCAAAAACAAAACATGCCTTTGTCAAATTTAGCAAATGTAGGAAAATCCAAATGTTCACTTAGATACTTATGTCACATGGATTACAGGGGTTAGTATAGAATTAACAATAGGATTGAATTTTCTGTCATTGCCACCCTGTTCCATGGCATATTAAACAACCTTTCAATACCTGCCATTATTGCTTTTTACATAGTCATTTATCATAAATATTGCCAATCAAAGTGGGGAAATACAACATATTTGCATCCACTTTAATAAATGTAAAAATCCTTATTTAGTCTTGTGTGGTAACAGAAAATCCTCTGACGTATTGGAGAAAATATTAGATGTGAATGAGAATCAATTTTGCATGTAAAGATTCTTTTTCATTTAGCATTTCCCATTAAATCAACCATCCTAAATCAACAACAAAGAGTATATTTTTTCAAACGTGCCATGTCTAACTTTTTTGATCAGCTCTAACCCTTCGCACCTGAGCCCCTAACCTTCCAAGGGTAATAGCTTATTTTGGCATCCTCGAACATGACCACTCTGATTCCCAAGGAATTTGTGGCAACAGATCTTACCCTTTTGTTGTTCACTTATGCATGCTCATGATAAATACAAGAAAGATACCAATAAAGGTTCTCAAACATTTATTGAAATAATCGTATTCTTGCACAGAGAGAATGAGCCGCGATTATTAGGCAGATGAAACAAAGCATTGTAACCAGCACTGGCAACATGGTGAACAGAATAAATAATCCAACCATGGAAATATTATTTCTATATATTTCTGCTGATCACTGCCTACACTCTGAGAGCATAGCGGGTGTACCTTCTGCCAGATCTCGAAGAAAAGCCTGAGCCCCAGATACCAGAATAGTTGAGCCAGGGAGCTGGTCTATGGTGAAGTTGGCAATCCTTCCTTGCAAGACGAAAGGTCAGCTTCAGCAGAACTGCATATTGAATACCGGATCCACTCCAAGACAACTGCCACCAGTGTGCTCCTCTGACCCCTGTAGGGTAGTGCACCATTTATATAATCAAAACCACACTGTGTTAAAGACACATCTCTGATGCAATATGTCTAGAATCCAGGAAAATACTCCAGACAGACAATGTGAGCACTAGGATATCTTGTTCTATGTTGCTAGCTTTGAAGAAAGTATACAGACTACATGGTGAGAAAGGCAAGCATAAACATGCAAAATAACGATGTCCGCCTAAAAAGGTGTAAAATATAAAACTAAAATGTAGAACCAAGGTGGGCCCCAGAAGGCCTCACAACACAATCTTTTTCAGAGTTTTGAGACAATGGATTATATAGGTAATTAAATCATTGAGACTCTGCTTTAGCATAAAATATACTGGCATGTGAAGCAAAGGATGTTTGGTATCTACCAAAACTGTTTTAAAATGGTCTGTTAAAGCCATATAATTCTGTGATCCAAGACTTTGGCTAATAAATAGAAATGTAGCCCATGTTAGTATGTCCTTGAACAAATATGACAACATTAAAGTTACCTTAGTTGCAACCATTTGAAATTGTACTGGTCTGGACAGGAAGTATAAAGTATGGTAGGTTAGAAAGGACAGAAAACCATGTAGGTCTCCTGTAAACAGGTCCTGCTGAACACTGCAACATCATTAGCAGGAATTGCAGCACTACTAGTGCTAGCAGTTGTGCTTGAAGAAGGACTTGCAGATGCTCCTGTACCCCCAGCTATTAGATTGAGTCGCTCAAGTAAATAAGCATACTCATTATGCGCTATGTTTAAATTAAAAATCTTTTGTTTTTTTCATGTATACCCTCAGCCGTAGCTTGTACCCTAAGCCACAGCTTGTAAGTGGGGGAGGGTTGCTCTGATCTCAACAGAATGAGCCTAGCAAACTGTCAAGAACCAGATATATACTTGCTGGTTGAGTTGCTATCCATCTCTTCACAACACTCACTTTGGTAAACTTTGCACTGAGTATAGAGAAGAAACAACTGTGGGACAGGGAGATGGATCAAGGCAGAGAGACAAGAGAAACAACTTCTTTTGTGGCAGTCACTGTACAATGGAGAGAACTGAGCATCTTGTAGCCAGTTAGGGTGAAGGGAAAGTTGAAAACTAGAAATGGAGTCCAGCTGGGAACAGGAGCATGTCTGGGTCCAAAATAAAGTCAGAAAAAAAACAAAGAAACCAACACAGCTTCCCAAGCCATAAAGTAGAGGGAATGAAGGAGGGAGGGAAGGGTAAACACAATATCAGTGAGGGAGTGGGAGCCAGTGATTTTAGTAACAAAATCAGAATGCCTTCCTGTTAGAAATGGGGCCTATACTTGGTAGTGGTTTGCACCCTGTCCAAGTAGGGACCCTCACTCTGGTCAGGGTAAGGGAGTCACACAGCTGAGATAACCCCCACTTACCCCTTGGTAGCTTAACTCGAGCAGTCAGGCCTATTTCAGAGGCTTTGTGTAAAGTATTTGTACACACACAAACAGTAACACAGTGAAAATACCACAAAAGTACTCCATACAAGTTTAGAAAAATAGCCAACATTTATCTGAGTTAAACAAGACCAAAATGAAAAAAATCCAACATACACAAGTAAAGATACAAATTTGTAAAGATTGAATGTGGTATAGTGCTTAGAAACACAATAGCTCCAACTGGGGCTATCACAACTGCTTGATGGAGTTGCTTCCAACAGTCTAGCACCCATTGCGAGGGAGTGCGGGCTGGTTATGGAGTAGTATAGACCACCCCTTATAGAACCTTGGAAAATGAGGAGGAAACAAAGACGTACATCAGGAGGTGGGGCGTCACTGAAGCCAGTGCAGCGTCAGTTCCTTACTGCCACTGGGGAGGTGAGGCATTGGTTCCTTACTGCAAGGCAGGGAAAGTGAGGTGTCGGTTCCTTGCAGTTGTAGGGGAGGTGGTGTGGCATTGGCGACGAGGCATCAGTTCCTTATGACAAGGCAGGGTCAATATATACAGCAGGTTAAGATGCAAGGTGTCAACTCTAGACTCATGCTGTGGTAGGACTTCGGAGATGCTGTGGCGGTGTCTGGGCATGGGGTGTATGTCTTGATTGTTACACTCTGTGGGGACCACAGCTCTGGTGTAGGTAGCAGCACTGGGTTGGAGAGCATTGAGGTTCCGAAGTCGTTCTGGAAGTTGAAGTACTAGTTTCTTCCTTGTTGCACCAGAATTCACTCCCAAGTGCCCAGGATCTGGATTTAGCCCCACTTGGCAAGTCAGGACTCTCATCAAGAGAGCCCAGGTGCTGGCAGGTGAAGTCTTTGATGGCCCTGAGACTTCTTAATAGGAGGCAAACTCAGTTCAAGCCCTTGGAGACCCTTGGAAAGCAGGATGTAGAAAGCAAAGTCCAGCCCTTTCACTCCAAGGACAGAAGCAGCAAGCAGCAGGCCAGCATAACAAGTAGAGTGGCACCATCCAGCTCTTGTTCCTGGCGGAATGTTCTCAGTCCAGAAGGGTTCTAGACACGTGGCATCGGAGGTCCAGTACTTATACCCATTTCAGTCTTTTAAGTAGGCAAACTTCAAAGAGATGTCTTTGTAGTGCACAAAATCCTGCCTTTCCCTGCCTTGGCCCCAGACACACTCTACAGGGTTGGAGACAGATTTGTGTGAGGACAGGCACAGCCCTATTCAGGTGCAAGTGTCAGCTCCTCCTACCATTCTTGCTCAGGAAGAACCATCAGCCTGGTGATGGGTCATCAGAATATGCAGGGCACACCTCAACTCCCTTTGTATGACTGTCTAGAGTGAATGCACAAATAGCCCAAGTGTCATCCTGACCCAGACATGTATTCAACAGACAGGCAGAGACAAATAATGGTTAAGCAAGAAAACGCCCACTTTGTAAATGCAGCATTTTCAAACTTACAATTCAAAAACCAACTTCATCAAAATATGTATTTTTAAATTGTGAGTTCAGAAGCCCCAAACTTCATATCTTTTTCTGCTCCCAATGGGGAATTACACTTAAAATATATTTCAAGGCAATCGCCATATTACCCTATGGGAGAGATAGACCTGCAATAGTGAAAAGTGAAATTAGCAGCATTTCACTATCAAGACATGTAAAACACACTATTACATGCCCTACCTTATAAATACCCTTGTGCCTTGCCCAGGAGGCTACCTAGGTCCTAACTCAGTGGCAACTTACAGGTAATAAAAGGGAAGGTTTATGCCTGGTTAGTGGGTGCACTTGCCAGGTTGACATGGCAGTTTAAAACTGCCCACACAAACACTGCAATGACAGGCCTGAGACATGTTTTCAGGGCTACTTATGTAGATGGCACAATCAGTGCTGCAGGCCAACTAGTAGCCTTTGATTTACAGGCCCTAGGCCCACCTGGTGCACTATACTAGGGATGTACTGGTAAATCAAGTATGCCAATCATAGATAAACCAATCACCAATACAATTTAGACAGGGGGGATATGCACTTTAGCACTGAATAGCAGTGGAAAAGTGCCCAGAGTCCTAAAGTCAACAAAACCAGCCAAATAAAATAGGAGGAAGAAGGCAAAAAGTTTGGGGATACACCTGCAAAAAAGGCTAGATCCAACCCTCAAAATGCACAGGGTTGTTAGGCACAAGGTGAGTATTCTATGCACACACAAAAGGATGCACTTGAAGGTTGCCCCTATAGCCCTGCTTCCCAGACCCAGAAGCTTCGCCTGTAACCTCTATACCCCAGGCTTCAGAAGTCTTTTTTCCATAATCGGAATGCCAAAGAGGAAACATGGCGTGTAATCCTGCCAATGTACCCCTGATACTAAAGGCTCCTGAAGAACAAAAATAATAGAAAATCAAGGATCCCATATTTTGTTATAACTTTCTCTACATTTGACATAATTTCAGGGGAAACAAACTGCAGTTTTGCACAACTTAATTTTACAATACGGAGTAGTCACTGGCATTGAGGAATTTAGAATGGTTTTCAATTGGTGCTGAATGTCATAGAAATTACAGCGTCCAAACTATTAATCTTTGCACCGTGGGGCACCGATCATGGGGTGCAGGTCAATAAAAGAAGTACAGATGCGGGCGCAGTATTTGGAATGCAGGAAACGTAACCAGTCCAAGACTGCAGATCCACAGAAACCCACGAGGAATGACTGACATAGATGGCACCACTTTTCAAAATTGTTCCTTTCAAACTTTTCACTATGAATAAAAATAAAAATAAACATTTCTAAGTGTATGAATCTCAAAAGACTGGAATTTTCTGCCAGGAGCAAAAGCCCAAACATCCAGCATTCACCCACTTCTGCTAATATAAACGGTACCTCACATTTGTGGTTGATCATCTCATACAGGGGATAAGTGGACACATTCCTTACAATGTCAAAGAAATGAGCGAGTGCTAAGTTTCAGAGAAATGTGGGTTATGTGATGACTAAAATATTTGTATCAAGGGTGACTCAGCTCCCAGAGAACCATATCAGCACCAGGTATTTTTGAAAAACAGAGACTGAGGTGAATTCCAGGAATAATAGTTTATGTGATGTGCGCCACAGTTTTTTTTTACCATAAAGCCCTCTAAATGTCAACATGTTGTTCCGTTAAAAAGACTGACATCTGCTGCCAACAATGAACGTCTTAGCATGCTTTCTTTCCACAGTGAGGATTTTTGAGATGCAAATTTCTGAGAAATGTGCATCTGTCCTGGCTGTGATATTAGGCTTAGAGACTGCACAGAGCCAAAGAACCTGTCCGATCCCAAGCATTTACAGAACTACAAATACATGTAGGACCATGAACATGATTTGTTTGGATTAAAACACTTTCTATGTTAAAACGGCCCGCAAATAATACACTATGGCTAAATAAACTCAATTTACACCAATGTATGTTTTATAAAATATTAAATTTGGCTGCCAACACCAAATGACCTAAACTCTCACCATCCCAAACTACGCTGTGTAGGACCGGACTGCGATCCATGGCCAGGAGTTCTTTTCAGAGGGTGGCATTGTCATGTGTGAGCCCCTGAGGCATTAGTCCGGGGGGGTCTTCCCGAACCAAGGGAAGCCTTCCAACTACAGACATTTCTGAAAGCGGGATACTAGGGGACCAGCTTTCCTTCCCAGCATGCACTGCAAATGCTGAAGTACAAAGTAGTCCTAAAAGCATTGTGGCCGGTGACCACCTATTTTTGTATTATGAGTCATAGAGCTAGGCAATTTCTTTGGTGTTGTGGGGACGAGGGCGGTTCACAAACCTCTTTGGAAAGCATTGGTGGTGGGTTCACCACCAGAAACACCAGTGCAGAGCACCGGGTTTGCTTGCTTGGTGCATTGTGGGGTTCCTATGAAAACATGTCAGATGCTTCCATTTTAGATTTCCTTGTGTTGCCTGAAGGAGACAGACACCTCTTGAATCCGAGCACGTACTTCTTGCCTCTCATCTATCTGAGGTAGATGCTCTATCAACTAGCGCCTAGAGGAGAGCCACTTCACAGATTGCGCAACTGAATTCTTCTCATAATTGCCATTGCTGATGAGGATGTTGGGTATTATTAACAGTAGTATGGTGATGTTGTAAACTCTAGTGCAGGAGATCTTTTATTTGGATTTCTCGACGGGGAGCGTCATTCAGCGCAGAAACATCAGAGGCGGGAGGATGAAAAAAGCGCCTTTCACCTGACAGCCACCAGCAGCCGCCGCAGCCGTCGTAAATCTCAGAGGAGGAAGATAGCAGAAGCCGATAGTCATCCGTCATCTCTGACAATTTCACAGCCCAGAGTAACATGACAAAGACCCAGAACAAAATGTTGTTGAGAATTGAATGGCTCTGAGCCGAGTGAATTTACTTTCTGGTGTCAAAGCAAGCGACCTCCTTCGAGCGCGCGCTGACACCCCACCCGCTCTCGCGCACGCCTGCTTTTTACTCCAAGTGTTGAAAAAAACACGTACAAGAGGTGCTCTTTCAGTGGTCAGCGGCCGTTCGAAAGAATGATGGAACTGTGGGATGCCGGCGCAGACAGTACCTCCAGATTGTTTTTATGCTGATAGCTTGTAAAGGGTAATATCAAAGAGCCTTTTTTGTGGCAGTTTTTTTCACCCATGGGATGTGTCAGCCAGGCACGCGCCTTTTTAGTGCAGTCTGAGGGTGGCTGATGGTTTGTTTTGCTTCCAGACATTTTCTTCTTTCATTGAGCCATATATTTAAAAGTAACAGGAACCTTTAATTTCTCCAGGTTTTGTGCAGCCCCCTCCTTCCTTGCAATGATCCCACAGACCCGCTCCGAGGCTCTGAAAAGAAATGGAACAACCGTGTACTGTGCATAAGATCAAAGGTAGAATCATATTTCGGGCAACGTGATAGGATATTGGTCTTTAAATCCAAAGCCGTGGGTGACAGGTGAAGCCAGCAGTCAATACATAAATGCCTTGGGACCACGCTCTATAAATACTTCAATACATAATGTATATCACAAAAGCTGGCATTTGTGACATGATCCGTAAATATGGTTAAGAAAAACAGTAAAATACTGGATGGACTCATATGCAACATTGCTACTTGGGAAATTAAAAACATGTTATATTGCGTCTTTGGAGGCCCGATCTATTTTTCTTTTCCTGTCTATCCTAAAACCACTGTTATTGCCTGGCTAGATCCCTGCTGGGGAATAAGAGGTGCGCACCTTTTATTATTCCAGCAGCATCCATCCTTTAAAAATAACTCTTGCTCTGAGGCCATACGTGGAGCACATTGATCATTTAGATGTTCTCTGCTGACATGAAGAGGGTTTCCCTGAGGAAATATCCTAGATGGCCTGAGTGGCATACATTAATTATTTATTTATTTAATTGGCGCTCTTCTACCTTGTGGTGTCAAAGTAGACTCGGAGAATGTCTCTTAGGGGGGAGAGGGTTGTGGTTCAGACTTCTGAAGGATAGCACAGTTTTATGGAAGAGGTGTTTTACGAAAAATAGCTGAACAAGATGATTTAGTTAAGTCATTTTATGGCGTTCTAATGACAAAAATAACAAGAAATCCTCCAAATTATAGCATCCAGGAAGTGAAAAGGCCAGATGTACAAAAGTGCTCTGCATTCTCACATCAAAAGCACTTTACGAATTGCATGCATTTGACTTCGTGGTTGCACTTTGCAATGTGCAGCGTGTATTGCAATTTATAATTGCCATTGTAAAATGCATTGTACATAGTGCAAACGGTTATCAAGTCACAAAGGGTATTAATGCATGACAAAGGGGCAGTACTACCACCTTGCAAATTGCAGGATAAAGGTCCTGCTTTCGCAAAGCATAGATACATTACCACCCCCTGGAGGCAGATGCATGCAATTCGTAAAGTGTAAGCTGTCAGCATTTGACAGCTTACAGTTTGCATTGGAAGGAGCAGACATTGGCACCCAGAACCTCTGCATGCCCACCCAGTGTCTAGATCACAATGTAGCACTAGTATATATCAGGCACTCTTGACAACCAGCCACCTGGGGACGTATTGCCAAAGTGTGCTGCAGAGTGAAACTCAGAATCTGTCCCCTGACCAGGGTAGAATACTCTATTTCCCTGTGACCCAAGCACTGAGCACTGTGTGTCTCTCTGCTAAGCCCCACAACACATCAGGCTCCTTAGTTGATGTAATCCTGACTGAACTGGCTAATTCCTCTTGAGCCCATCCTGACTGGAGTTCCACCAGAGTGGCCATAATTTACCATAATAAGGACCTCTTTTAAGGTCAGCCCTCCACCCATAAGTTCTCTGGGGCACAGAGTCGGAGAACACTGGGGATGCGTGTGGATCAAGTGAAGTGCTCAAAACTCATTTTTTTTGGCCAGTTTAACTGCTTTTGGGTATCATCTCAGAACAGCCTAGCATCTTCCCACGGACTAAAACAGTGAGTAGTTCAGGGAACAATATCACAGTTTTTCCACTTGCTATGCCACATTTATCTATTTTAAGAGCATTCAGTGTGTACATGTACCCTATGCCCTTAGTGATCAGTGTTGCAGCTGCAATTTGTTGTGCCTTTACCTGTTTCCTATTCTTTGAGTATAAGAACAAGATGCATCTGACAACTATTTGCTGAAATGTGTCTTATCTATTGTTGATCAGTGACATCCCCTCATCCCACCCAACTGAACCGTATGGGTTGAAGTCTATCCTCATATGCTTAGTATGGAATAATGCATTCAGCTGTTCTAATCCTAGCTCTTTGAATGTTCATGATCTGTCTCTAGGCGCTGCTTAGATTCTCTGATCATACTCTTAAAGGTTTGCATTCCCCAAACCTTCTGCCTTGATCATTCGCATTTTCCCTTTATACTATCTCAGTCCCTAATATCAACTATTCTTCTTTTTCCAAGCCTACCTCTTTTCTCATGGCATATCAGTCTTCTTCGCCTTGCCTTTCTTCACCATCCACCTGCATCAAAAACTGTGCATGGTTTAACAGCCATCCACCACACAAAGCATAATTTTTACAAATTGCATATATTTAAACCAGCCTGGATAAATAGCCATCTGCCTGTGTCTCCAGCAAGCCAGCTGCTCTTCTATCACATTCGGACCCCCATCAAACTTACCTTCTATCTCTTCCAGAATCATCCCCACTATTTCCTGACATTGTCACTGCACTCTGGAAACCTACTCTGCATCACCCTGTGTAAGATCTGAGATCAGATTCTCTGAACTACATGAAATCCCGAGCTAGAATTCTCTACATATTTAATTTAGAGTACAATATCCCTTCTTTACGTTTGAGAGGGCACATGCATCCTAATTATTCCAGTGGCAGCCTGTGTCTCTCACTCGCCCACGGTCCTTGATGCCCCAAATGTGCAATACCATGCACATAAAATATTGGTACTGTACATAATGTTCAGTCATGGTATTGTTTCATTCTCCCCCAATTATTTTTAATAAAAGTTTATGTGCCATTACACAATGAAAGGTCTCATAAATGTCTAAATACTGTTAATACCAAAGCAAACTGACTGAGCAGGCAGACCACAAGGGCGTCTTAGGCTGCATTGCTTAGTCTTAGTAATGCATGCTTTAACTCATCCTCTTTTTGTGAATATACCCATTGCATTACTTTTTTGGCAATTACAGTTTTTGCTTTAACCTATCTAATTGCTGCCATTTCATACTAGTTTTCACTAGACATCCTGAGGAAGATCTTTTCCAAATTCTAACGTTGGGTCGAAACATCAATACATACTATTCACAGATTGTTTTGCAGATAATAATTTCTGTATTATCCTAAGAGATGGCAGCGGGCTATTGCTTAATGCAACTGACCCTTATTCCTTCCTATACATAAAAAAATCAAAAATAGGAAAGGAAATAATATTTTATATATAAATGTTCTTATAATGTGTGCACTCATACGAACACCTGCTGCCAAGGTGCACTCCTTGGAAAAATGGAGGAACATAAAGCAATATGAATAATAATGATGCACCACAATCAACAGTATCAAAAAGTCAAATTCTTTAGTGTACATCCATTAGAATCTTCTCTTTATTATGTTTTGTTTCTTAAAACAGCACATATTCATAGCAAAACAAACAGCCAACACGTTTCGTCCTTTAGAAGAGGACTTCTTTAGGGCTATTCCTTCAAAATCGAAATGGCATATTCAAAAGATTTTAATTAATTAATAAAGTGTCAAATGCATCCCATACCAGCACCTATTCAATCCTTTCAATTTTAATCCGCCATATTCAGAAAATGTATTCTGACAGAATATCATTTTGAAGGTTTTGCTGACAAATATGTTCAACATAACTTAAAGCCAAGTAGACACACACTTAGATATTTCTTTATCATGTGAATATGTCTAAGGAAAAAGATATAATGAAAAGGCTTATCTTATTAATCACCCTCAGAGTAATCTGTGATCAAAAGCTTGCATTACAAATCAGTATTAGCCACTGTATTTGAAGTATATGAGAATAATCTTCATAATAGTCTCCCTGAAATATCCAGAAGATAATTGATTTTCCTTTAATCCAGACACACATATGAAAACGTCCATCTTATATGGGAATACATGGTTCTATAGTTTCTCATACCAGAGATAAATGTTACATAAATGTATTCAGTGCTTAACCTTCACTAAAGTCAACTAAAGGTTTTTAGTGTGAAGGCTTTCAAAATCTCCACTTAGAAGTAAAGGTGTTGGAGAGCAGATGAATGTTGAGTTTGGAAGATTCTATGTTTAGCAATGCTTGTATCCCCTCTATAGGAGGTATCCTGAGTCAGATGGGGCAATGAGCTCTCTCTGCCCCAATGTCTTTAAACTCAGACAGTAGGACTTTCTTTGCTGCTGTACACCCTCTACCAGCTTATGTCTCCCATTTCACTAACCACAACCCACAACCCCTTCCCATTCTCATCCATCAATCCCTCCAACTTTCACTTCCCCACACCCTGATCCCATGGTTCAAATATTGTTTTTTAAATACCTGCTTTAAGGGTCCACACTTTTGCAAGTGATGTGCAACACCACGAAACACAAAAGAAAATTACTAACCTGTTGGCATAAAACTCCTGAGATGATAGCAAAATAGAACACATTAACAAACGACGTGCTGAAGGAGGTGTTTGTCCACTGGCTCTCTTTTGCATTTATTTTGCCACTGTCCCAAGCTGGGGAGTTAATGGAATGAGATTATTGATGAATTAAAGTAATAAAAAAGAGAGATTGAGACCCGGGTCCCTAAGGATCCCAGTGTTGTCCTGCTAGGATGCCACTATACCTCACAAAGAGAACCAAGATCACTTGGGGGCATGTGATTGGCAATGGCTATAGCTGCAGGGATACGGAGTCTTCTTAGACTCTGGGTTGAAACATAATACCTACTTTCTCTTCCTGGGGTGCACATCTACATGGCACACTAGCTATGGAGAGTATTGCTTTGGCAACAGAGAACACACTAAAATCATGCAACATTGACTGGAGCTCCCTCATTCCGATCCTTACCTCCTTAGTTTCCAGAGCTCTGTTGCCATCGACATCGCTGGAAAGTATTGCTTATCCCAGAAGTGTGTCAAATCTTGCCTCGCTAGAGAATTGGGGCATCCCGCTCCCTCCTACACCAATAAACCTAGTGTATTGCAATAAACAGGAGATGGGAAAACTGACAACCCCTGTGTTATCATTACAAAAACCACAAGAGGAAGAGATAGGGAGTGAGAGAAACCTTAACATTTGAACTGCTGCACTATGCTTGCTTTTCTCTTCCTGTGCTCTTCGTTGACCTCAAGGTTGTAGGTGATCGTATGTGTACTAAGTGCAAAGATAAAATACATTTCAACAATAACGTATCTGTCTTAATTCCGGTCTTCTACCAGATATTTGCCATTTCTAGTTGGTTCAGAAACTCATATTTGTATTCAATCTCCAAAAGAAGCCCCTGCCTCCAAACTACTCCCCAAAGAAAAAACAGGTAAACATAGAGAGAGATTTGTGAAAAACTGCAGTGACTCCTGTCTGAAAAGTTTGTTCAAATTGCTTGCTCCCCATGCCCAGAAATGCTCATAATGCTCATATTTACTTCTCCAACTTTGTGGCTGATTAGCCTTTAATGAGTAATATGCTGTTCCTTAACTAAACCATTGTAATGATAAAAAAATGTTGAAATACAAAAAAGCAAGGATGTGACCTCACATTACATGACATGCACTTAAGTCAATATATTTTTTCTTTAGCTTGCCAATGTCATTTCTTATGTCAAAATCATACCTCGTGTTACTTATATTTGGCAGACACACCAACAAATGTGCATGATAAATACCCATATGGACTAGATACGATATTGGCTTTGAAGGACACAATGGAATTGCCTTTAATAGAGCAGTGTGAGTTGCTTTATGTCTAAAATCCGTTTTAGTATTTTCACTGTCATTTTTCTCTTGTTGGTATTTAAAATTCGGATTTCAGAGTTCCCATTGACTCCTTCAGTGCTGATGAGGTTGATTCTCAGAAGAAAGTATGATGAATTTCTGACCTCTCATGTTGGGCACTAGTGAGCCATATATTCTTGCAACACTGAATCACCCTAAAGAAGACTAGCTGTAAGCAGCTCAGTGGGCTCACCAAGTGCCAAGACACATTTAGAGCCATGTTTAGAAACGTGGTTGGGCTTTAGCCAGTTATCAATGCATGTTTGCAAAAAAAGAGTGCCTACCTGAGGAAAAGCACAGCGGGCCACATTACTATTATTTTACACAACTGCAAGGGTGAGAGCAGAAATGCTTCATGTTTACAAAGATATGGAGCATTTCTGTTCTCTATGTGTGCCGGTGCACTCTGTGCTGCCTAGTATCAATGCAGGGACTCTTCAATCAGAGTGCATGGGTGCCCGTGTTATGGGCAAGATTGTTTTTGTGCATGAAGGGACAGTTTTTTGCAAGAAAACAATCCTTAGAGACATTTCCCTCTTTCCATGTATGCTGCAGAATGCCACACACATGGAAATAGGAAGTAACAAGATGATATTTCTCATTATGCCTCTGTGGAGTAAGTTCACCATTTCTGCTCCAATCCAGGGTTCCAAGACACTGTAAATCTGGGTTTGTGGCAAAATATATGCATGGATAAAAGGGAACACCCCTACTTTAATCATGTAACAAGTTAGTGCTATGAGCTGCATTGTGTTACTTGGTATTTACTAAACCATGCAACACCATGGAAAGTGGCTATGCATGATTTAGTAGGGGCTGCACAACAAAAGTGATGCACCCTTGATGCACAATTGTAGAAAATCGGGCCCAGGACTTTAAGGCCCATATTTATACTTTTTTAGCGCCGCATTGGCATCATTTTTTGACGCAAAAGTGGTGCAAACTTACAAAATACAATTGTATTTTGTATAAATATGGGCCTAAGTGCCTAAATAAAATTATTCTGTGGTGGGTGTTTTCTAAATTAATCATACGTTGTAAATCAGGCAATGACAGAGATGATAATAATTTACTGACACACGTATATGTTATTTTTTTTCAAAATAAAAAAATTCCAAGGACCTGTTTCTCAAGGATATTCATAAATTTGTAAGTACACTAATATAATTTTACATGGGGGCAGATTTATGACTATTTTTTCAAAATGGGAAACAGACGTGTTTTCAGAAATAATCCCAGAAACCTTTGTGAATTCAAAGTTACCATTACACCATTAGCAATAAAATTAATTATGTCACTTGAGCTGTCAATGATATTTGTGAGGTCATGGCCAGCAGATAGGGCAGGCATGGTTTACGGTTTGCTTAGCTTAGCCTCCCTCCGATCAACTTTCGGTCAAGCACATCTTAAGAAAAGCCAGCTGGTTCACCACCGAACTCCAAGAATCCAAGCGCACATGCCTAGAGAAGAAATGGAGAAACAGCAAAACCAGCGAAGACCTCACCTCCTTCAGAGCTTCCACTGCCACCCACCACTGACGCATCAAGGACACAAAAAAAAAAAGCACTTAGTGAACGCATCAACTCCTCCACTCACAACACGAAAGAACTCTTCACAGTGATCAACAAGTTCATCAATTCCCCCTCCAAAGCCACCAACACCCCCCCATCGCAAGACCTCTGCGACAAACTGGCTACCTCTTCTTCCACCGCAAGATCAAAGAAATTTTTGACAGCTTCCTACCAGAGAACCTGGCCAGCAGCAGAACCTACGACTGACCCAGCCCCCCAGAGCCCGCCCAAAACATCCACAGCTGGTCCACTCTCACCACTGAAGAAATTGAAAGCATCATGAACAGCACCTCACTTCGGAGCTCCCACAGACCCCTGCCCCCACCACATCTACAACAGAGCCAGCGCATCCATCGCCTCGAGTTCCGCAAGACGCTGAACTGCTCTATCAACACAGCCACCTTCCCTGAAGACTGGAAACACACCGAGGTACGACCCCTCCTGAAGACACCCTTGTCCGACCAATCAGAGCTTTAGAATGTCTGGCCCATCTCGCTGTTACCATACCTGGCCAAAGTACTGGAAAAGGCTATCAACTCACAGCTGTGGCAATTCATCGAAGACAACAACTCACTGGACACTTCCTACTCTTGCTTCGCAGCAGCAACAGCACGGAGACAGCTCTTCCTGCAGCCACCGATGACATCCACACACTCTTCGACTGCAGCCACACTGCAGCACTCATACTCCTCAGCCTCTCAGCAGCCTTCGACAAGGTCTCCCACAGCACCTTATGCACCAGACTCCACAACACAGGAATCCACGGAAAAGCCTTGCAATGGATCCACTCCTTCCTCTCTGGAAGAACACAGAGTCAGGCTCCCACCCTACACATCCAAACCAACAGAAGTCAGCTGTGGAGTTTCTCAGGGATCCTCTCTGAGCCCAACTCTCTTCAACATCTACATGGCCCCGCTTGCAGCCATCTTCAGAGGCCACGGAATTAACATCATGTCATATGCCGATGACATACAACTCATCATATGCCTAACTGAAGACCCAGACAAAGCCAAGAGGAACTTCCACACAGGAATGGGAGCCGTCGCCGCCTGGATGAGAGAGAGTTGCGTCAAGCTCAACTCAGACAAGACCGAGCTCCTCATCTTCAGAAACTCCACTTCAGCCTGGGAGGACTCCTGGTGGCCAACATCGCTCAGCGCCCCGCCTTCTCCGACTGACCATGCCCGCAACCTAGGAATCATCCTTGTCTTTTCCCTATCAATGATGCAACAGGTAAACGCGGTCACTTCATCCTACTGACACACCCTCCACCAACTCCCCAAAATCTTCAAATGGATCGCAGTCGACTGCGGCAAGACTGTCACCCATGCCTCAGTCACAAGCAAGCTCGTCTACGGCAACGCACTCTATGCTGGCACCACAACAAAGAACATCAGGAGACTGCAGCTCATCCAAAACGCCACTGCCAGACTCGTCCTCAACCTCCCCCACCTGGAACATATCTCCCAGCACCTGAGGACCCTCCATTGGCTCCCGGTGGAGAAACAAATCAGCTTCAAACTACTCACCTACACCTACAAGGCCATTCACAACTTTGGACCAGCCTACCTGAACCATTGCATCTCCTTCCATAACCCCGCCAGACCCCTCCGCCCCACCCAGCAGTCACTAGCCACCAACCCATGCGTACGGAAAACCACCGCCCGAGGAAGGTCTTTTACCTATCTCGCAGGCAGGAGCTCGAACAACCTGCCCAAGCACTTCAGACAAAGCCCATCACTCACTATCTTCAGGAAGAACCTCAAGACTTGGCTCTTCAGATGAGGCCTTAAGACCCTCAGGGGGGAGTAGTTGCACTTTACAAAAACTGATTGATTGATTGATTGAAAGTGCATATAGGAATGTTCTGATATACTATTCCTAACTCCACATCTATGTATTTTGGAGGTATATGTACCACTTTTAGTTACATATGTGGAATTAGGTATAGAAAAACTAGACTTAGGCCCTCATTATGAATTTCGTGGTCGAGACGGCCATGCCGGTGGCAGTGGAATTTAACACAGGCGGCCTTCCGCCACTGCCAGGCTACCGCTGATAGGAAGCCTGACGATGGCGGAATTCATCCGACAGGGCAGCGCTGCGAGCAGCGCTGCCCTGAGGATAAAGAACCCTTTTTCCGCTAGCCATTCCCTGGCGGGTTCACCCGCCAGGGAAAGGCTGGCGGAAGGGATGTTCCGGGGGCCCCCACCCATGCACTTGGCATGGGCAGTGCAGGAGACCCCGTGCAGGGGCCCCCGTACAGTGCCCCGTCGCGCAGGTCACTGCCCGATTTACGGGAAGTGATCTGCGCGATGGGTGCTGCTGCACCCGCTGCACTTCGGCATTGACGACGGCTCCATGTGGAGCCCAGCAGTATGTTTATGATTCAGCCGGCGTGGTCTCAAGGGGGCTGGCGGTCTGTGATAAGACCGCCATCATGAACACGGCGGGGATTCCCGCCATGTTCATAATGACCCCCATACTAACCTGATATATATTTTTTTTTTGTTGATATTCTGTCCTCAAAATTGTTTCACATTGATACTGTGATTACTCTATTCAGCTAACACACCCTTTTCATCATGGTGTGACAGCAAAGGCAGACCTGCAGACTAGGTATGTTGTTGGTGTTTCAGCATGCTTTGACATGAATAGCACTAGTGACCTTGGTGGTCTCTCTCTTGCTTGAATATCTTCAGTCTATATTTACATAAAGATAATCATACAGTGAGATGAAAGACAGATCTGGATACTAAGAAGTGGCTATCAGTTAACAATAGGCAGGTGTAGGAACAAGCAAAGTGATGATCTGATAGAATCTTTAGTTAGGTAGGGAGAAGTACACTCTGACTCCAGCCGAGAGCCCAGGACCATGAGGACAGCTTTTAAGCAGTCAGGACTCAGTCCCACAGAGGGGACAAGGTTGGTTCTGTTGGGTCTGGTCAGCTGGAAAGCAGGAAAGTCTTAAAGAACCTTGTTGTGACCCTGTAGCTCAAACAGGAGGTCAGCCAACTGACCCTTGGAGTCACTTCTGGGGTCCTGTGTTCAAGGTAAGCAGGTTCAGTCTTCCTTTTTCAGACAGCAGGGTAATCCATCTCAAGAATCTTTAGAAAGTCCAGGAGAGTTCTGATTTAAGGTTCTGAGTGTGACACTATTATACCCAATAACAGCCTTTGTGTGGGAGACACCCCCTTTGCCTGTCCCCAAACTACTGTAGTTCTGGTCAGTTCTTCTCTTTTCCCTGTGTTTGTCCCCAGACTGTCTAGAGAAACAAAGGGCAGGCAGGTCCAGGTATGAGCTACATTTTGTTAGTGAGAAGGCAGGCATCTTCTGAAATCAGGAATGGGATGGGTTCAGCCTTCAGGCTACCCTTCAAATCTCAGGAAAGGCTGGGTACTTCTCCACAGGCCATCCTGGTCAGGCCATTCTCCCCACACCCAAGCCCCCCTTTGCTCCCTGTCTAGAAGGAATACACATCACACCATTGGTGAGCCATCAATATTCATGTGACTGTATACTGGCAGAAAGAAACACTTGGTTTAGGCAGGAAAATGTCAACTATGTAAAAGTGACCTTTTCAGAATAGTAAACTGAAATCTGACCTTATCATCTAGAGGTTATTAAAGTACAATCCATAGGAGTGGAAGAAGTATTTCTCCCACTGTTCCCAAACTTAAGTTATTAGTAATTAAATGTAATAAGGTAACTCAGTGTTTGGCTATAGGAGAGCTAGCCTTGCTGCAGTGAAAAAGACTTTGGGAGTTTTTCACTGCTTAGACATGTTTACATTTTAGGTACATATGTCCTACTTTCTAATTACCATTCACCCTTCCCAATGAGCTGACACTGCCTATCTTAAGGGAGACTTATAAGCATTAAAAATTAAGTTTTAGTCCTGTTAAGTGGTTTGTTTGCCAGGTCAAATTGGCAGTTTAAAACTGCACTGCAGGATACAGTGGCTAACCTGAGATACGTTTTACAGCGTTACTTTATTGGGTGGCCAATGAGTGCTGTAGCTCACTAGTAGCAGTCCATTTACAGGCCCTGGGTCCCTGCAGTACCACATATTAGGGGCTTATAAGTAAATTAAATGTACTAATCTAGTGTATACCAATTGTACCATGTTTAAAAGGGAAAGCACAATCGGTTTACCACTGGTTAGCAGGTGTAAAGCATGCAGAGTCCCAAAACCAACAAAAACGGATTCAGCAAAGGAAGGCTAAAATCAGGGGTGACCTTGCAGAAAGGGCCTGGTCCAACACTATTTATATACAACGATCAATGACATGCCACTAATTGGTAGAGCAGCTCATAAGTCATTGTTTGATTTGCTCTTTACATGGTATCCATTATTATTGCAGTTTATACAGTGCTCTGTAACCTGTGTTTGCTGATGCCAAACAAAATGTAAGTACAAACATAAAATTATAGCATACAAGATAAATGAATGTGTCACAACGTTTCTAAGACTTTTTCCTGAATTTAAGGACATCTTCTAACATTGCAAAGAAGGAGGAAGCCCTATCTATTAAATGGGGACCTGAATTGAGAAGCATCAGATCACTTTGCCTTTCAATGAGGTATTGGGAAGACGCAAGTAGACATTGCTAGTTGGGAAGCTGAGCTTGTGTTAATCTTAGCTCTGGTTCTCAGTTTGTAAACAAAGTAAGGACAAGAGCCCACATGTTTTCTCAGGAGTCAACCACCAGCACGGCTGAATACCAGGGTTGCTGGAAAACAGGGCTGCCTTGTCTTGCTTCCACTTCATACCTCTTTATTCCACCACCCTATTCTTTCTTTCTATCTCACTCTTGTGGGTTCTTTTAAGCCATGCTTTCTCCTTTTGTCAGCACTGCCACTGATAGGCCTGCCCCATGGCGACCCCTATTCCTGCTTTACAACCGGACAACTAAAACCCTGGAAGAATGTGGGACTGCAGACCATGGGGGACTGCTATTAAGGGGGGATTCTGTCACCGCTTGGGGCTCTAATGAAACAGACAGTCCTACCCCGATCAGTTCTTATCATATGAGGCCTTAGTACGAGCCCTGAGAGACTTATGGGGTGACAGCAATGAGGAGCCCGGTACGGCTTCAGTCCTTCAAACCATGCTGACTGCTGGGGGGAATCCCACCTGGTCACATGGATCTACAGAGCGCTGAATGGGATGGAGAGGTCATTGGGAGGGCTACGGTGTAAATGGGACACAGACTTAGACAGAAAAATGTCGGACACAGAATGGACCAGGACCCTACCCTATGCCCAGAAGGTCTCACAAAATGCACACCTTAAATATATACAACAAAAGTACACCCACCTCACCCCGCTTAGAATTAACTAGATATATGGAGTAACATCAGGGGAATGTCACAGTTGCCAGCTGTTAGATGCTGACTTTTGCCACATGACATGGGGTTGCCCAACGCTGAGACTATACTGGGATGAGGTTATATCACGGATCAACAGCACATTAGATAGACTATTAGATAACACACCAGCTGTAGGAAAGTGCCCCTTTTGGCATGGTTACCCCCCAACCTTTTGCCTGATATTGATGCTGATTTGACTGAGAGTATGCTGCAATTCTGCTAACCAGGCCCCAGCACCAGTGTTCTTCCTAAAACTGTACCATTGTTCCCACAATTGGCACACCCCTAGCACACAGTTAAGTCCCTTGTAAAAGGTACCCCTGGTACCAAGGGCCCTATGACCAGGGAGGGTCCCCAAGGGCTGCAGCATGTATTATACCACCCTAGGGGACCCCTCACCAAGCACATGCACACTGCCCTTGCAGCTTGTGTGTGCTGGTGGGGAGAAAAAGACAAAGTCGACACCCTCTCAGGGTGCCATGCCCACAAACCATTGCCTGCGGCATAGGTAAGTCACCCCTCTAGCAGACCTTACAGCCCTAAGGCAGGGTGCAGGGTGTACTATACCACAGGTGAGGGCATAGTTGCAGAGCGATATTCCCCTACAGCAGTGGTTTCCAACCTTATCTTCTGTGGACCCCCACTTTATCATAACTGGAAACCGAGGACCCCCACTGAATCATTATTGGAATCTGAGTAATTACTGAAAGCTGTGGACCTAATATGTTAATATTTGTTAAGTTTCTAAGCAGTCGCGGACCCCCTGAGGAGGATTCGCAGACCCCCAGGGTTCCCGGACCACAGGTCAGGAACCACAGTCCTACAGTGTTTAAGTCCATTCTTCAACATTGTAAGTGCAGTGTGGCCATACTGAGTATATGGATTGGGAGTTTGTCATTACGAACTCCACAGCTCCATAATGACTTCACTGAAGTCTGGGAACTTTGGTATCAAACTTCTCAGGACAATAAGCCCACACTGATACCAGTGTTGGATTTGTTTAAAAAATGCATCCAGAGGGCATCTTAGAGATGCCCCCTATATTTTAGCCAAACTTCTAGTGCAGGACTGACTGGTCTGTGCCAGCCTGCCACTTCCAAACGAGTTTCTGAGTACAGGGGGAGAGAGCCTTTGTGCTCTCTGTGGCCAGAAACAAAGCCTGCACTGGGTGGAGGTGCTTCACATCTCCCCCCTGCAGGAACTGTAATACCTGGCGATGAACCTCAAAGCCTCAGGCCTCTTGTTGCAGTGCCTCAGGGCACTCCAGCTAGTGGAGATGCCCGCCCCCTGGACAGAGCCCCACTTTTGGCGGCAAGTCCAGTGGGAAAATTAGGGAAAACAAGGAGGAGTGACCACTTTAGCTGGGACCACCCCTAAGGTGTACAGAGCTTAAGTGACCCCCTCCTTGCAAAATCCTCCATCTTGGTTTGCAGGACAGGGACCAATAGGGTTAGGTCTGTGTCCACCTCTCCAAAGGGTGTGGACACATGAAGGGCATTGGCTACTGCCTTCAGACCCCTGTAACGCCCCTAAATCCAGGATTTAAGGGCTCCCCTGAACCTAGCTCATTAGATTCTGGTGACCTCAAGAAGAAGAAAGAAGAAAAGAAGAAGGACTGCTAAGCCGAACCCCCACCATAGAAGACTGAAGACACCAACTGACTTGGCCCAAGCCCTACAGGCCTGTCTCCAGCTTTTGAAGCCCTGCAACCAATAGACGAAAAGATGACGCATCCTGCAGGACCAATGACCTCTTAAAAGCCTCAAGAGGACTGCCTGCACCCCAGAGGACGAACAACTCCCATGGACAGTGGCCATGTCCAGAAAGAAACACCAACAAGGGACTCCAGAATCGCCCCGGATCCGTGAGTCTTCCCACTCTGCACCGACACCCACAACCCATGTCCAGGTGGCCCAACAGACTAGCGCTGGTCCCCAGGTGATTCTGACATAGTGTCCACCCTGGGTTGACCACTCCTGTCCAGCATGACGATGCCTGCAGCCTAAATCGAGAGTACCCCCCTGACCACGAGAGAACCGGACAAAGATGCCCGACGCCCAATGGTACCACTGCCCCCGCAGCACCCTGGACTTGAGGATTTCGACCACCAGTCCAGCGACGTCCAGCAGGCAGCCCTCCTCCTTGTCCAGCCTTTGGTTTTCTGGAACCGACCCCCCTGGACTTAGCCTGCAGCATCTTTTGTGACCCACAGGCCCCCCTACTGGAAGCTTTGGGAGCCCTACTCTGTGTTTGCACCCTGCACCCGGGCGCCCCTGCACCACTGACGGTGTGTGTTTGGTGCTGACCTGTGCCCCCCCCCCCAGCATTCGTCTAAACTCCCCAGGTCTGTCCTCCGAATTTGCAGGTACTTACCTGCAAGCAGGCCTGATTCCAATGCCCCCAGTCTCCATAGGAGCCCATGTTAAACCAACCTCAACTATGACCTTTGAAACTGGCTGGCCCCGTGTTGGTGATGGTATCTTCTGGTTGTAGAAATAAGGTAACAATTTATATTTTTGCTATATAAAAACAATTGGTCTGGAGTTAGTCATTGAGTGTGTGCTTTCTTTATTGCCTGTGTGTGTACAACAAATGCTTTGCACTGCCCTCTACTAAGCCTAAGTGCTCGACAACACCACCACAAAAGAGAGAATTAGTATTATCTACTTTAGCCTCTGTTAAGCCTCTGGGGAACCCCTGGACTCTGTGCACACTATATCTCATTTTGATATAGTACATATATAGCCAGCTCCCTACACTAGCACTATGCCTGTTGGGTCTCTTAAATAGATCTTCCCTAAAGAAGGTGGGGGACAGGGTTGCTAACCTGACCTTGGTTCTGGCACGCAGAAGAGTGGCGATGGCCTGGAAAAATAAAAATGGACCCCGGTTGGAAACGTGGGTGACGGATGTTACACACTGGGCAAGGGCGGAAGAAAGGCACTGCAGAGAGAAGAGATTAAGTGAATTTGGTGTAGACCAATAGCCCCCGTATGGACAGAAGTGACTGACGCTTGGGAAACATTTAATGTGACCGCAGATGAGGAAACTGATGAACCCGTATCCCAACAGGGAACAATGAACAATGCCAGCACACACCCAACTCCCCTGTAAGGCACTCTGTGGGTGACCCACACAGCTGCGATCACACTAGACATACATACAAGGCGGAGAGCACCCCACAATCCCTTATCGCACCCACTGACCGACCCCTTTAGGAGTGGTCATAGATATGCCATAGGGAACACACAATGTTGCGGCTTAATGGTTTCACGTACCCACACCACAGACAGGTTAGACACACTTGGACAAGTTAATCAGCTTTTTTACTACCCTTGTTTAGGAAAAACTGAACACGTATTTATTTTTGATATATTGAGTAAGTTGTACTGGTGGAATATGGCTCCCCAACTCAGGCGGCAGCTGTGCCACTGCTGACCTGCAGTTTCCAGGACACCCGCACTGATTTCTACCATGTTTGAGTATGGGTCCGCAACTAGTTTGACACTAAACGTGTTGCTTCATACTATACATAAATCCAGACCAACTGCAGACCGAGACGAAATATTGTATCTATACAGTGTATGTTGGTACAATACGAACCGTAATTTGTATCATTTGGAATGTCAATAAAACAAAAGTGTTAAATAAAACAGTGGTAATGCCTTAGGGGTTCACATTAAAAAAAAACATAAGATTGTCTGGACATGTTTGAATTATATTAACGGAGCGCAAAACATACAGCTATCCAAAATTGCATTGTTTACTACAACATTCGTCATTTCAGCTCATCTGAGCTGAGGCGTACTCAGGAGGCAAACTGCCTCGAAAAACAATAACTGTACTGCATCACCACTGTAATTCCAGCACAAAAGTAATCCATTTGGCTCCATGTCTATTCATTCAGGTATTTTCAATTGTCATGAATCCCTTGGAGTTTTGGCGATTCCAGAGAGCGGACAGTGGGAATGCTTAATCCATGCACACATGCAATTTAGACGACCTAATATCCCTGCAAATAGATTGAATACTAGAAATATAGAGAACTGGTATCAGCAAAATTCATGGACATGATATGCCATTATGACTCGAAGGCCGCTACTGAGCAATAAACAGCGTTAAGTAAGAACTCATACCGTGTATGCCTGTATATTTTCTTATTTTTCTGCGCACACGGGTAACCTTTCAGCATACATCTGCCATCCATCTTTAAAATAATGAAGCAAGCTCATTGGGGACACGATTGTTGATTTTGAACACGTTCATAGAACGCCAGCGATTTTATATACACTAAAGGTAGACGAAGCAGACTGCGTTAAATTGGAAAACAAATTATGGCCCCATGAATGTTGAGACTTCTATAGTACAGCAGCCTCCACGCCAAACAATGGGCGTAAGACCTGAAGGATACTCACTTTAATAACAAGGCAAGGAAAACTGTGGGGGAAAAGTTTGATTTTTTTTTTAAATAGGCCCCATAAATATATACATAGCCCCTAGCAGATGTTTATTCAGGCTTCTCACTTCAGTATTACAGCTCAAGCAGGGTGTGTACGTAAATTCTCACTACAAATTTGCATCCTCACCTCTGCCTCTTCTTTGATTCTGGGATAAAAAGATTTAACAAAGTGCTGCAGGGCTCTCTCTATGTGAGATGCTTTGTTTGCACTCCAAGGTTAGAGGCCCATCTTAGAGTATGACTGGTTGTATCATATTATTACACATCTGTAATATAGCATACTATAGTATGAGTTGCAAATTCGGCTAAATTATTAACATTTCATGTGTCACTGTAGCAAATAGTTACCAGCAAACCACAAGTCTTATGACTATTTGCTACTTGTAATTAAGGTGAGGGCCCTCGCTCATCAGAAGTGCTCTTTGAATAAGTTATGCTAAATACTCCTACTTCTGCTAGCAACGATGAAGTTCATATACAGTCTCCTGGTCCATACATAGAATCCGTGAGCTGATGAGCTTTGGAGATTCACCTGTGTGACCTGAGAGGATTTGGGCAGCATTTCCAGCAACCCCAGATGAATATTCTGTGTTCTCTACCCTCTACTGATGAAGGGCTAAACCCAGAAACACATGTCTAGAGATATACAGCAATGTCTGCACCAACTTTGGTGAAAAACTACAGATAACTTTCAAGTAAGCACTAACTGTGAGCGGCATTTACCAGGATGCACAGGGGCGAACTGTGCTGGGATGTGAGGCAGTGTGCTCCCAACCCCTCTTCCTGTTTAAAAGGCTCCTTTGAGCCAGTGAGCTGACTAGCTTTGGATATGCACCTGGGTGCCTCTGAGTGGTACTTGACCTGAGAGGATTCAGCAGCATTTCCAGCAACCCCAGATTAATTGTCTTTGTTCTCTATTCTCTACTAATGAAGGGCTAAACCCAGAAACACATGTCTAGAGATATACAGCAATGTCTGCCCCAACTTTGTTGAAAAACTACAGATAACTTTCAAGTAAGCGCTAACTGTGAACTGCATTTACTAGGATGCACAGGGGTGAACTGTGCTGGGATGTGAGGCAGTGTGCTCCCAACCCCCCTTCCTATAGAATCTGTGTGTGAATACTGCATGAAAACAAACAAGCACCAGCAAAGCCAATAGATGTGGGTTTTTATGAGTCCTGACTAAAACATTAAAGAACATCCTTCTGCAAAGAAAAAAAAAATAGAAAAAAATTGCCTTCTGCAAACAGCGCATCTATGAGGTTAAAAATTTAAATAAAGTACTTTTCCGATGAAAGTGTCCTTCATGTATTGGAATACAAGCACTCATCAGGAAGCGGAAAGATACAACAAACAGTCAGTTGCATGACCCAAAGTCCACGCTGAGCATATTTTAAAGAATTGGTAACAATAGATCATGCACACAGCCCTACTGTCACAACAGAAGAAAAATAACATCACTGTGCTTCGTATCCATGTGTCTTCATTAACGTTCAAGGGTATTTCTTAGGTCTAGGCATAGACACACCTCTGCACTGTTTAGCCTTTGGTACTTTTTCTTAGCAGCAAATGTAATTAACTTTTTTCCTCTTACCTGCTGTTTTTTCTAACATAATTTACCACCATTGCCTTGAACCTTTGCAATATTGTTCCTAAATATTGAAAGTTATATGTTTAAAAACAACACATCGAAGTGAAGCCAGTCATCTTTTCATGTCACTGTTTTTATGGGCGAGTTTCAAAGCGCTCCGTACCATTCTGTAATCTTTCTTTGGGCTTCCAACCACACCCATGTCACATCAGTCTCTTTCATTGGTTCGTGGGCTTGCCTTTTATAATCCGCTTGCTTTCATTTGCGAAAGACATGCATACGTCATGCCTTTTCCGGTGTGAAGCCCACTTCACAGCACCGGTAAACTACTAAAAGCATACAAGGCTCGATGTTTTCAGCATGGTGTACGGACTACTTTATCTGTTTATTTTCCATGCAGCGTGATCACGCTGCATTTTACATAGTGTGATCGCACTGCATTTTTTTTCTTAGCAGTGCCAATAGCTCTAACTCGAGCAAATGCGAGACCCGTTGCATTGAAAATGCTTGTTTAGCTTGATGCGTTTCTGTCAACAAATTCATTGGTAGCCCTTGTTTGTGCTGCAAGCAAGAGCTGTCAGCATCCTGGGAAACAGTGCAATAATTGAACTCTAGTTTGATATTCATAGATTTTACTCACCGTCATTTTCAGTGGGCTACTTTTTGTGGCATTTCTCCTCACACTAAAATATGAATATGCACTTTTCATAAGAGGTATATAACGCAGGTGAGTGTTACCGAATATTCAACATTTATAAATCTTTTGGGACATGATGACTTTGGAAACATGAATGAGGACAAAGAGTGCAGCTGTGCCACATTTCAGCTGCTGGTACCTGCATTGATGCTCCACTGCAGCATCCAAGCGGTCATTGCAGTTCATTGCGACCAGACGCCAACTGTGTGAGCTGCAATGGGCTAAGTAAAGCATGTTCAGTCTATTAGTGGTATGGCTTACATTATGGTTCTTGCCTCCAGCAGTACTCAAGGTGTGCAAGTGTCCTGAAAAAGACTTCTTCCTCCTAGGCCCTTGTGCTGAATGACCAGAGGGCGTTGAATCCATTCTCATTGACAGCATCCTCCATCCTCGACCAAACTACTGACTAGTGTTGGCTTTGAATTTATATACATAAATATATATATATATATATATATATATATATATATATATATATATATATATATATATATTGTATTCGTATAGCACTTACTACCCTTGATGAGGCATCGAAGCGCTTTACAGTGAGTAGCATGCTACTCAGAGCCTAGTTAGTGGTCAGTCAATTGGTTATTGGGGTTAGTTTACATGCTGTGTCGGGGCTTCTTTTGTTTGATGTGATTATTAGAGGTGCTACATGAGGCACAATTACTAGTTGGAATTAATATTGTTATGGTTTCAGAAGAGCTTTAAGGCAGATAGGCATGAGATTTTTAGAGTAACTTGTATACAGATGAGGGAGACAGAAGGTAGGTAGAAAGAAGCAGAGGTCGATTTAAAAAACATAAGTGATTGGAAGGTCAGTTTTTCATGCAGGTGTTTAAGGGATACAACAGGTTGAGAATTTTTGTGTGTAATTTGTGGATGTAAACCTGTTGAAAGAAACAGTTTCATTTAAAGATTCTTCTCACAGTAATATCAAAAAGAAGCACAGTGTGACAAATAAGAACATATTTTTTTAATATACCCATTACACCGTATTAAATACAATACTTTAAAGTATTAGGCTCATGAACTTCATGTATTGAAAATAAAACATGATTGCAGGATGCTGCAGGGCTAAGGATCCTTCATACTTATCCTTGAAAAAGGGACCGGACACTCAGCTCTGTGGTGCCCATATTGACCACTCAGATTTGTTCCCCACTGCCATTGAACAAGAACTATGTCATTGGATGCAAATTCTACATAATTTCATATAACGTAACACATGGTGAGATACTTCTAGTTGTAGGTGAAATTGTTACATCAGTTGTTCCTGGCTCTGCCTCTCTGAACTGAGGGTTAGGTAACATGAGGTGACATGAGTCCATCAGCAGTGAGATACCAAATAAAGACATTCAGAGAATATCTATAAGAGTACCCTGAACCCACCCTTTCAAGCATTAGACACTTGATTATCATTTGCCTGAGAGCAGAAATTGGTGAAGCAGGGGTCATGGCGGCATCATCAAATGGTAAAAGGCCATTGATGGGGATACAAGTTCATGCAGGAATAAAACACAAAGCTAACATTTCCTATTGCAACATTCAATGACTAACTTCTCACCTAGAACATAAAAAGCAAAGCATTTACTTAACTAGCTAAAATATAAATATTGGGTAGGTAAACATATAATAAGCATTTATAAAAGCCCAGTGTGGAGAACGTATCCTGTCCATTTTGTTCTAAAACTCCCTAACCCCTCCTCCCATAATGAGTACACCCTGCTGGCACAATTCTCGGTTGTTGGAACACTCATGAGTTTCACAGAGGTAGGCCATCACAGGCAGCAGTGATGCGTGGTAGATGGTAAATGCTCAGACAGTAGTAACGTACTGACAAATGCATTATGATTTCAATCACTTAATGATGCTAAAATATGCTCATTCGCAACTATGACGTTTGAACAATGGGAAGCAAAAGCTGTTTAGGACATTTGTAGTGTCACCGGGGAAAGCAGCCCCTTCTCCTGTGATCCCCCTGCCTCTCCTGGGTTTGTGGAGCCCAAGATTCCTTTGATTTGGATTTGCATTACTGTTTTAAAACAAGCCTTCTGCAAAGTGCTAAGTTGGATTTACAATGCAACTCAAGTTGTGTTTTTGGTTGGATTGTCCTGTACTGTACGTTTATGTGGAGTGTGAGGTCAAGTCATAGAGTGTATTAGTGTGTGATATATATAGTGGCTAGTAAATTATTGTGATAAATTAGGTTACTGGTTGAGGGGAGTGAAACACTACTCAAGCAGCAACCACAATTCTTGTTAGGGTGAAACACAAGCAAACCTGAGTTAACCTGTGCTTAATTTTCTGGTGCTTGGCACAAAGGCAATCAGGCCTAAATTAGAGGCAATGTGTAAAGTCATCACACAAAAAGTAATAAAGGGAAAACACAACACAAGAAAAATCTCACACCAACTTAGACAAATAGAGGATAATTTAATGAATCATTTGACACCAAAACAAAAAAATCAAATAAGTGGGACTGGAGATATGAAACTGTAAAGATTTTGAAGAACTCAAGCACTAAGAAGTTATGGTCGTAGTGATCTGGGTACAAGTCATAAGTTCAGGTAGACTGCAATGGGAGGCGTGCCGGATACCGGACAAAGAACCTTATGGCCTGGGCGGTGAGATGTGGAGTCCTTGCGTCGAGCTTTTCAGGCTGACATCGAGGAGTTACTGACGAGGAGATGCGATGTGAGGTAAGGTGTTAAGATGTGTCACACAGAGGAGGAGTCAGTGAAGCCATCAATGAGAGCTCGCAATGCAAGGCCTTGTATCTCCGACCTGGAAGCCATTGATGGGGGCTTGCGATGACTTGCGCTATGCTGCATCAGTGCTGAGGACAAGATGCATCATTCTGGGCTGGTGATGGCCGTGAGCTGCATTGCACTGCGTCGAAATGTGAGGAGTTGTGTCGACATTGAAGAAGCCTGTTATGTTTCTATGGCTTTAAACAAGGGGCCAGCTGACTAACCCTTGAAGATTTCCTGGAGTTCTGGGTCCACACAGGCCTGCTGAATTCAGCATTGCAACTCACAGCAGCAGAAGAGTCCTGGTGCAGCAACAGCAGACCTTGGGCAACAAACCAGTACTTGGTCAGAAAAGCAGAGTTTGGGCAGCTGGCCAGATTTCATAACAGGGCAGTCCTTCTTCCTGGAAGATTCAACAAGTTCAGAACTGAGTCGAAGAGTTGTGTCTGAGGATCCATTCTTTGTACCCGGTGCCCACTTTAAAGTTGGAGAAGCTTCTTGAGTCCTCCTCATGAAGAGGTGTCTGGAATTTCTTGTCTCCCTGCCCTGGCCACAGCTTGTCTGGGGACACAAAAGACTAGGGGGAAATGCTTTGTGAGTGTGCTGAGACAGAGTCTTTGTTATGTGCAAGTGTGGGAAGTGACAGCTCCTCACTCATCCTGACAAATATGGCACATGCTGACAACACCTATTACCTCTTTGTCCTACTGTCTAGGAGTATGTACTGCTCTGGCTCAATCTAAGAGGAAACAATGCCAAAGAATACAGCACTCTTAGTCTGAGTAATGAATCTATTAAGACACTTTCCAGATATCAAATAAAAGGCACACAAATATTTAAAAATAAGCATAGAACTCAAATGAAGTAAAACATGTGTATATACAAGAATAATCATAACAGTTAAGCAATCACAGCCGAAAGATGCCATGCATCAACAATATATATATATATATATATATATATATATATATATATATATATATATATATATATATATGCAAAGTAAATGCCATTCCTCACAGGCATTGAAAAGATCGCACTCCAAAGTTTCAGATGCAAATCAAAGTTTAATGGCAATGCATTTCGATCAACAGATCTTCCTCATAGCCTATATATATATATATAAGCCAAATAATCAAAAATGCATCACCAATGGGGTTTTGTCATCATCCTTTGCTGCCAGACTAAAGGGATCAGGCAGGAGACCCACCAAATTGGATCAAAGAGATCCTGGGCAGCATGTCCGCTCCACAGGTCAGCTCCTGTCTTGGTGCCAAGTCTCTCCATCTTTTATACCTTAAAACAAGCTCAAGGAGAGATTTCTAGAAAACCCCTTCACTCTGTTATGAAATTAAACACTGGCTGTACTTTTTCTGCATCGAAAACATGCAAGAGAGTTGGCCAGACTCCCATGCTTATTTCTGAGGCAGAGCCGTACCTTTCTCTAATGAAAACATTCTCAGCCTTGAGCACTTGTATCAAGTCCGCATTCCCCATAATATGTTCCAGCAAGGTATGAGAAGAAAAAAACAAGTTCTGTGTGGAAAACAAGCTTTGTGTGAAAGAACATCTGCGCTGCCCTGCAATCGTATTAGGGCACAAAATGAAATCACAGGCAAAAAATTGAGTTGATGGTCAAACATGGAGTCGGTGGTTAAAAGACCAACTGTCAGCTACACAAAGGCCAACTGCCAGCTACACCTAGTCATGTGACCCAGGATATATGTACCAAAAGGATATGACAAGAAAATGCCAACTCTCTAAAAGTGGTATTTTCAGAATTGTGACCTAAAGTTCCAACTTTACTATTAAAGAGGGGTTTAAATTACAATTCTTTAGAGTCCAAACTTGAGTTTCCTATCTGCTTCCAATTGGAAGTTAGCATTTGGTGAATGCAATAAGGTAGCCCACCGTTATCCTATGGGAGAAGAAGGCCTAGCAGTGGTGAAAAATTAATTTAAGAGTGCTTCACTACCATGATATGCAAAAGTTAAAAGTACACATCCAACTTTTAAAATACACTGCACCCTGAACTATGGACTGTTTAAGGCCTACTCTAGGGGTGACTGACATTAGGAGTGGGTTTTAACGTGTAATTTTGGGTAGTGTATTCATGTACAATTACCAAAGAATTATGGGAAATTATGCAAACTTATGGAAGATGCATCCCACCCTGAGAAAATTACTCAAATGGTACATTTGGGTAAAAATATAGCTCGAAAATTTAATTTTGAATTGACTTGCGCTTTCTCATGTTCAAAACACTGCATTATGGATGGCTGTATTAAAAAGGAAGGATTAGGGCTGGCAAAATTTACAGGTCAAAATTGCAGTTTACAACTGCACACCAGGCTGCAATGGCAGGCCTGAGATATATTTAATGGGCTACTTGAGTGGGTGGCACAACGAGTGCTGCAGGCCCACTAGTAGCATTTAATTTACAGGCCCTGGGTACATGTAATACCACTTTATTAGATACTTATAAGCAAATTAAATGTGCCAATTGGGTGTAAGCCAAATTCACCAGTTTTATTGGAGAGAGCACAAGTGCTTTAGCACTGGATAGCAGTGGTAAGGTGTGCAGAGTCCCGAAGTCAACAAAAAGGAATTCAGCAAAAAACAGGAGTAAGACAAACGTTTTAGGGGAAGACCACCCTAAGGCTGACAGGTCTAACAATTAGCTTCATATGTCACCTTATGTTATTATCAGCAAAGAGAATAAAATATACTGGTACTAAAGGATGTGTTATTACAGATATTCACATATGTGTGGGTTGCTCAGGGTGCAAGTACTGTCTGTCAAAGTGCCCTGTATTTGGTGGTACAGAGCACCTTCATACTCAAAGGAATTCTCAGTGAGTGCTTTCTTGGCGTGTGCCACCACAAAGTGCTGATAGGCTTTGCATTCCCAATCAGCAAGCAACAGAATGGATTCATTGACATGCAAGGCTTGTTCTTGGACAATACTTGTGTAAGAGCTTCTAAGTCAAGGCTTATTAGTATGTCAGTTTCAGGATAAGTTACATAACAGCACCAAAACATCCTTAGTATCCTTCAGGTAAGAGCATGTTTGTTCACTAGTGGTCTTAGGGACCAAACTCAAAATCAAAATGGGGCTCTAGAATAGAGTTTTGCTCTGAGACTATGGGTCTGCAAGGCGGTGGGCTCTGTGGTTTATGAATTTCAGACAAGGTGTGAAAATAAGTTGTGTGCGAGCTTTCGGCTCTTAAGAAGTCAGCCTTTTATTTTGTCACCCAACCTTTGGATTCTGCTTCCGACCATGTTGGTGATGTCTTTTGTAGTCTCATGGTTGAAGCGCTCTATAGAATCTCATAGCTGGTTATATCAGAGAGTAGCCTAATTCACATATTGTTGTACATATCTTTAGTGGGAACAACAGTGTCCCCCCTAATCTGCCGATTTGACAACTATGTCAGGTTGGTTGTACAAGGCTGAAGGCTACAAGTTCTACTGTAAAGAGGTTATGGAAGGTCTCTTTCAGTAAAGTGCTGTTGAAGGTTTCAATGTCTTTAATCACTGCTTGTTCAACAACCATGATAGCAGCTGCCACTAAGTTAATAGGGGGTTGAAAGATGTATTCCTTAGACATGGTCTAGTCATCTGTGTCATGAATATCAAAAAAGGCTCTAAGGCGGACCTTCCAGAAAAACTCTGCCACTTCACACATTAGATTAAACATACAGAATATTGGGTGGGCCTTTACAGGACTTTTGGCTCATTGTGAGATAATGAGCTGTCCAGCAGATTAACCACTAAGTCAAGTTCTTGCTTGTCCCTAGTTGGGACTCTCTCTCCTTGCTCCGTGTTATGATTGGGCTTTGTCTGTCCACTGTACTTTTGTTTCATTTTGTTTGGTCCTCTCACGTCCCCTGCCTTTCCCTAAAAAAGGACCACTGCCTCTAGGAAAATGAAAGTGTGGTTGAAATTGGTGGAAAGGTTTGGGCCAGAACCCATAAGGTTATGGCATTTGGGTAGAAGCAGGCTGCTGCAACAACATAGTGTAAACAGATATTTATTAAGGTGTAACCTCCCTATCCCCCGCTGTTCACCCCTAGAAGATACTTGTCCTTGTGTACCCCCCGCTTCTGCCTTGATATTTTAGTGTCCTGACATCCTCTGACTAGTTTGTTCAATACTCTGATGCTTTGTGGCATGTGCTGTATAAACTAGCAAAAATAAATAATACATTACAAGATGACACTGCATAGGAAGTTGAGATTTGTTCAGATCATTCCTTGAAAAACAGAGAAAAAAATCAAAGGTTCAGTTCAGCAGTCCAGCCTCTTTATCTTCAAGCGTGAGAGTACGTGTGCACCAACTGAGCCTCGTGGTGATCTCTACCTGACACCGCACAAAAGGCTGTCCTTCCATGGTGTGCTAGTTTGCTCTGAATGAGACACTGTCCCACTACTAGCCCATGCTCTACAAAACATATACTACAGATTTTCGATATTTTGTTCTAAGCAA
Source organism: Pleurodeles waltl (assembly GCF_031143425.1). Taxonomy (NCBI): domain Eukaryota; kingdom Metazoa; phylum Chordata; class Amphibia; order Caudata; family Salamandridae; genus Pleurodeles; species Pleurodeles waltl. The sequence goes on from NC_090443.1 coordinate 907,969,664, forward strand.
GAGGGGAGGGTGTGCCCTGTTCAGGACAAGTAGGACAGACGCTTTCTTAGCCCTGTTTCTTTCATGCAAGGCGTTAACTTTGTGGGATACACATGCATCATCAACAATGTATTTTCTTTTCACCACCACGGTTCGGTTTGTGGTATCAAGGATAGCAGTTTTTAAGATTTTGTTTGGAATCATGTTTGTATTATTTTGCCTACTAAAGGTGTGTTTCTGTCAGGCTCTTAACGCAAACTCATGGGCCTCCCATACAAATTATGTTGAGGGACCCCTGGATCTCCTTCCAGTCATGGCAATACTGGCAACACTATCAGTCTGCAACCCCAGAAGCACCTAAAATGTAATAAAAGTGGTTGTGTCACCTATTTCCAGTGTCTAGTGCTCTGGGGTGCGCACATGAGGATCTGCATCAACATGAAATTGGCCCAGCTTTCTGCCATTTTTCAACTTCAAGCATCATTTTGTGGCAGATGTGTAAAAAGAAAAATCAGAAGTTGTATATGAATTCATGGATGTTGATTCTGCAAAACGCCAGCAGTTGCAGAAGTGACATCACGCACCCTTTCGCCACTGATGACATAACAGCGCTGCCGCCTTGCCTAACACATAGCTTCTCAATTGCCTTCTTTTTAATCTTGACGTACTAGGACCTTGGGCAGTGAGCGGAAAGCGCTCTTAGCGGCCATTTTGTTTTTAGCAAAGCTCTCCCTGGCTACAGCTAATTGTTTACTTAATTAACTTACTATGTGAGGTTGCGGCGCTCAAGCCAATAGTTCCTGCTTACTTAAAATATGTTTTCTTTAATGCGTGCAGTAATTTAGCATCCCCTGAGTCACACGTTTTGCTCGTATTTTGGCGGGCATGTAAAGAGCCTGTGCGTGACGTTGAATATGTTGAAGCGAACGTGACGCCAGTCTCTGATTTCAGTTTACGAAAATAAAACCGTGTTTTTTTCCATTGCGCCGTCGCTGCCTGTGCCTTTCGGGTGACTTGAAGCTGTCATCCGCCTGACAGAGACATTTTCCTGAGATATTCATCAGTTTGTGTCGTTTGTGTTTTGTTTACACCGCTCCAGTAATTCACATCTGGGACTTGCTTTGGAGGCTCAGACGCTCCGAAGGATGCAAAGAAAAAGCAGTCTTATGAAAGCTTTTCCCCCAGCCTGTGATCAAAAGATGCCAAAATCAGACCTGAGATCTGCCACTATGAATAAGGCTCTGACAATTCCTGAAGTGAAAGGTACTCCCAGGAGCAACAGAAGCTACGAACGCTTCTCTGACCTCACCTCTTTCTGAGAAGAAACATATCTACCCTTTTTACGTGTCTTTTTTTTTTTTTATTATTTTTTTTTTAGAGCTGAGCACTGTTTTTTTTACTGGTGTTTATTTGGAGGAGATTTTACAGTCCGGTGTCATTGTGTTTAAAAACAGGAGTGTCGCAGACGCTCACTTTGCTATCTACTGAGATTTCGGAGTTTCCAAGGATTCCGAGAATGCATTTGTGGGGCCGGTAGTCAAGATGCATGCTGGTGTCAGGGGAGTGGAGCTCGCCTGGCCTGAAAAAAAAACTGACCTTGCTACTCCTGTCCATGAAAAGCAAGAAATGTCAAGAGATTATACAAGTGCACTCTAGATCAAAATGTTTTTTTTTCTAAATTTCTACACGTTCGGTTCCAGTTCTTTGAAAGAATGACATTGAGAGGAGGAATAATTCTCCGAATCGGTTGCTCTCTGGTGCTCAGTCCCGCAGCAGTTCACAGAGGTGTCTCCCACGAAAAAGATAAACTTAAAAAGAAATGTTCATGCCGCAGCCTAATTTGTTCATATATCTATCTTACAGTGTATGTCGACACCTAGTGCTTAATTTGAACCGGTGGTTGCTGTTGGTGGGCACCAGCACTTATTTGGGGGACCAGCACTTTTTCCAAATCAGATATTTAGAGAGTGCAAAAGAGAGAAAAACACAGATCCTTAAGACTGAAGAAGAACAAGACGGAAAAAAGTCACAAACAGAAAGTAGGAAGCTGATAAAGCTAGGAAAAGGAGCAGGGAGTGTCTGGTAGTGGATTCAATCATGTCCATCACCGATGGTCCATCACCCCCAAAGTTTAATTGCACCTGCTGCAGGCTTTCGAGCATAGCTTCGGGCACCAGCTATCTTTGCTTCACAAACTAAGCTCTGTGGAACCCAAAGGGAACATGTCAATTCCTGTTGGGTCCAGTGTTTTGAAATATGCTTAGTCTTAAACTACAATTCTAAGCTTGAGTTAAGACAAAGTGCTTACTGCACTCTGATGCCACATAATGAGCTTCTTGTTAGGCACTAAGGCCCTTATTCCGAGTTTAGAGGATTTTTTTGCGCAGATTTCAGGCAGTCGGAATTACCTCTACCAACAGCAATCTCCCTAAAGAATTCCTTCAATTATGAGTTAGACCCGTCCAAATAGAGGGTAAATGAGCGGACCCAGAACTACTGGGTAAAATACCGCACAATATACCTGATTCTGAGAGTTTGAACACAGACATTTATCACCTGCTTTGAGTAGGTGGTGATAGAGCGGAACGTGGTAACAAATTTACCTGCGTTCGGACGCTCTTTAGGTCGATGAATCTTTTGACTTAGTGGGAACACTCTGTACTCGTAATCGGTCAATCTCATCAAAATCAATAATCAATAACGAACATAAGCAACACCTTGAACAACATAACACTTAACCATTAATCCAGAATACATTTCGGCAAACCCTGACCTTTCAGCCAGGAATAACCACACCAGTTTATTGCGAAGTTAGCGAATTTATTTCCCTATATTAACAAAGCTAGCACAATGTAAATGTGTCTCAACACCAAATGATAAACATATATGAACATTAATAGCTGTCCATAACGTCGAAACAAGTGTAATCTATGAAGCATTTGAATCACAAGGCATTCGATAATAGCAATGCAAAGCACTAATACGATAATCTGTAATGAACTAATTGCGTACATTTAGTCAGCATAACAAGATCTCCAATTGCATCGTGCGACATATGGAATCCTCATCTAACTTCAAATTAGCATCAGCATGTGGGACTTCATGCAAAAACAATTTAGCAACATCAATTTAGAAAACTCCTAGCTAGGGACCTTATCAAAATCAGCAGTTGGTTACCTAAAAGAAACACAATGCAATTTTACAATTTCCTTTCATATTTACCAATTACGATCAGCATACAAGGAAGTCTTCGTCTCACAGGTACCGTTCTTCGGTCATCATGGGTACCGTTTCTCGATCAGCATGGGACGGGACAAAGGGGCAGGGGTGAACGGGGCAATTGCCTCACGGCGGCAAGGTAAGACTAATACTTCATGCAAAGGGATCAAATCAAAGTTACAGTCTCTAGGGCAAGAATCATTTAAAGTCTCTTTCTCTCGATTAGAGAAAGCATCAAAGTCTCTCAAAATGGCGTCGCAGCAAAGTGGGCCATAATAGCTACGAAGTCTGCAAAATGGCGGGTATCGAGCTGGTAATGGCTACCTTCTTCTCGTGCACCTGATTTTTATAGACAACAGTTCAAGTCCAGTAGGGTCTCCATTGGTGGGTTCATAGGTTAGCTTCAAATTGACCAATCAAACACGACAGTTCTCAAGCTTTTACTTAAGCATACATTATCCTTGGAGATGGGTACGCAAGTTGCAACATTGTTGTCCAATTAGCTTACTCTCAGAGCCCCCATTGTCCGCACCTGCAAGTCGACCTTGAATTTAAGAGAAAATATGCCAGGCTGGCACCAACTTTAAGATAAGCATGTGAACAGTTTCTGTGGAAAGTACAGCTTCGAGCTAAAATACACGTTTAATAGCACAGTGGAAAAATACGAGCATCTAAACCGTGAGACCAGGCAACTAGGCCAAAGCCTCTGCTAAAGTAATGCTAAGCTAAAACATTTCAAACAAGAAAATCGTAGCATACGTTTATGATTTTGTCGGATTAGTGCAATTCTAATTCACCACGTTATATAAAGCACGCGTATAAATGATGGCAAACTACTCTGAGGGCACATTTTGTCCCCGTACAATCTTTATTAATTCGGTTAAAGTCACACATGATTATTTCAGCACTACGTTTAAGCGTTAATAAATCAAAACCTTCATTTTCTGCTTCATCAATCCCTCCTCTGATGACTACTAGTCATCACACCAAACCACGCCCACAAATTTTATTTCATTAAAATTCTGTTAGTTCCCTCTTCCTTTTAATTCCCCTAGTTTGCGCCTTGTATTCTTCTGCCATTCTTTTCATAATTTTCTCTTCTTTTCTTCTTTTAATTCTTTCCATAATCATTATTATTCCCCTTTTTATTCCCCAAATTCCAAATACACAAATTATTACTATTAATATTCCTTCTATTATTTTCAATAATATTCCATTCCAAATTCCCCCAAGCCAATGACCCACTGAAGCTATTCCCTTTCCAACCTTCTCCCACACTCCTGGTTCTTTCAGTTCTTTCAAATTTGCACTTTCTTTTGTTAGGTTAGCAAGCATAGTTTTAATCTTTACACTATTATCCGGTATATAGGTGCAGCAGTGACGTGCACCAATCATTTTGCAAACGCCTCCATCCTTTGCTAAAAGAATGTCTAAAGCAAGCCTATTTTGAAGAGTCATAGCTCTTTCCGCTGCAAGTTCAGCATCCATCAGGATTATAGCACCTGAAAACTTTGTCAACATGTTATCCACTATAGTAGACAACTTTCGTATCTTGATGGAATTCAGCACAACTCCCAATGAAGGAATCATGGCTCCAAATATATCACCTACCACAGCAGCTGCGGTCTCTCTTTTCTGGATATTATGAGATCCAGATGTCTTTTGAATCATCGATACGTCATCCAGTTGATAAACTTTCGGGAACACTATACCCAAATAACATCTCCCCCACCATCCCCTGGGAAGACGATAATAAGCATTATGCCCACAAATGTAATATACACCTGGAATGACAGGGTCAAGTCCGTCCATCATGAATGTCCATTTGGCCTTAAAAATAAACGTATGTTTGCACTCACTCGCTCCTACAAAAATATTGTCATAATATGATTCACCTCGATATATACAAAACTTCCCTACATGCCAAGCATCTAAAGCTATTTTCCCTTGTGTCTTTATAGCAGCAAAATCATAATTATCTACTGAAGTCCTCTTCTGTAGTTCTTTTTCTAATTTCGCCTTCATTTGAGCCCTTCTATCATCTGTGAGATCTAAAAAGCTTATTTCTACAGCAGAGACGGAGCAAGTAAGGTTCTCCCTATGAGCATGAGCCGTTTCAAAAGGTTGCATTGGCTCGAAAAAGTCCCTCATAATTTTGTAATCCCAATATTTTGCAGTCTCGCTTAGCTGCGCTATTATAGGAACATAAGCAAAGGTAACATCATAATTTGAGAAAAAATACTGTATGTTAGATTGACCATAAAACCTAGACATTACTATACTACATGTAATCCCATATGTAAGAGGCATGTGGTGATAAGTCACCCCTTCCTTTACTGATGTCGGTATCTGGGTACACACATAACAATCTTTCGCATCCATAGTCTCAACATACTCTGTTAACAAGCGATAGAAAACGTTATACGAAAGCTCTTTCTTATCATGCAAGAGCCTCTCATCCATTGCTAGTCTTTTCAAAGGTGTTAGTTCAGTGACAGTAACAGGAACAATAGTAGAAACAGCAATAGTTTCTTTCTCACCTTTCCCATGCATTCCAAACACAATTGCCATTATTATTAGTACACATGTTAGTACCAAGCCTATACACACGTATTTACAATATTTCTTTCTATTATTCTGCATAGCGTACCCAGGCATGATCTGTATAGAATCAGAGAGCTAGAAGCACTTACAAATGAAACTATTTAGCAATTCAGTTACAAAGCTGAACAAGCGCAATGTTCACACCGTCTTCTTCAAAAGGCCAGTCATTTATCGGTTAGCAGCATTTGTCTCAATTCGGCAATAGCTCAGTCTTTATCAGTTTAGCAAATGTCTCATCCGGTTTAACAATGTCTCAGCTGGTTGTTTCTTTCACGTTATTATTGTAGCAAGCAATGTCCATTACTCCTTCAATCGACAGAGTCTATGAAACTTTTCTTTTCTATTGGTATCTCTTCTTCTTCTTCGTTCTCGATGCTTAGAGATACAAACTCATCAGTCCAATCATCATTTACCGCATATGCCCATTCAGGACCGGAATACCTCTTGTTTGGTATCCTTTTCCTTTTCAATTTTGCTTCTCTCTTTGATTCTGCTTCGCTGGCACTCTCCTCCTTCGCCAAGTCCTTTTCTTCACTTGACGATTGTTCCACGACAGTCACTTCCTTTCTTTTCTCTTTCACTTTCGGCCTTCCTCCCTCGTTCAAACCTTCTTTACCCTTTTCTTTTATCGGTGAGATGCTTAATCTTCTTTTTGCACCGTGTCCATTTGATGGACCTGCGATCTTGTCTGTAGAGGTTTGAGCTCTTTCGTTCTGCTCTTCTTTGTCCCCACCTTCAGGGGAATCAGTCACGTTTTCCTTTTCCTTTTCTGTATCGTCTGTTTCTGGGAAAACCCCCTTCTGCTCAGGCTCTCCTGCTTTCTCACTCTCTTCGAGCCCTTCGTCAGCGTAACTTTCTTCAGGCTCTGTATCACTTTCAGCTGCTTCAGGTTCCTTGTCACCTTCAGCTGCTTCAGGCTTTTTGCTACCCTCAGCTGCTTCAGGCTCTTTGTCACCTGCAGCTTCGTCGTCGCTGTCTGAACTTTCTCCTTGGTCTTCCCCAAGTGAGTCGGACTCTTCGTTCTCCAATAATATCTCTTTTTCTCCTGCTGTTGCTTGTTCGCTTTCAGTTCGCTTTTGTTCTGTCTCAACACTCGGCACCGTTTTATCAGGCACTGGTAGTTTCAGCGCTTCAACTTCCTCATCTGTGGGACACAGCACCTTCTTTGTATGACTGGCGTGAATCCAGTTGGGAACCCCCGCGCACTTCACAGCGGTAGTTGTCGTCAGGATTACTTGGAAAGGGCCTTTCCAACGGGGTTCCAGACACGACTTCCTCACGTGCTTCTTCACCACAACCCAGTCACCTGCTTTCAGTGCGTGTCCTGGACCTTGGATCGGTGGCAAGGTGGTCGCTTCCACCTGGTGAGAGAAAGAGCGAACCACGTCAGCCAGACCTTTGCAGTAGTCTAACACCATATCATCTGTAATATTCAAAAGCATGTTTGCGGGAACTGCAGGAAGTCTCATAGCCCTGCCCATGAGAATTTCGTGCGGAGACAATCCAGTTTTTCTATCCGGAGTGTTTCTCATTGACATTAGCACTAAGGGCAATGCGTCAGGCCATTTCAAATTTGTTGATGCACATATTTTTGCCATTCTCGATTTCAGCGTACCATTCATCTGCTCCACCAGTCCTGATGCCTCAGGGCGATAGCTACAGTGCAGCTTTTGCTCAATGTTCAGTGCTTCGCAAAGTAACCTCATCACCTCGTTATTGAAGTGACTTCCCCTATCTGATTCTAAAGAGATCGGGAATCCGAAACGTGGTATTAACTCCCTCAATAATAGCTTGGCAACTGTAAGACTGTCATTTCTACGTGTGGGGTATGCCTCAATCCAATGACTAAAAATGCACACAATCACCAACACATATCTTAAACCTCCATGCACAGGCATCTCAATGAAGTCCATCTGCATACGACTAAAAGGACCGCTTGCCCTACCAATGTGACTCGCGTTCACAACCGTTCCCTTTCCTGGGTTCATCTGCTGGCAAGTGACACATCGATGGCAAACTGCTTCTGCAGCTTGACGAAATCTGGGGTTAAACCAATCAGTTTTGAACAATCTTATCATGGCATCTCTCCCTAGGTGAGCCTGCCCATGATAGAACCGCGCAAGCTGTGATAAGAGACTATTTGGCAAAACAAATTTTCCCTCATGTGAAACCCATAATTCATCTTGTCTCTTTATGCATTGTGATTTGACCCATGAATCTCTTTCATCCTCCCCGACATTATTCTGTAGTGCTTTCAGTTCCTCTATTGTATCTACAACCTTCAAGGCAAATGCTTCAGCTGGTTCGGGTTCTGGCTCATTTATCGTATTCCAATCATCCCTTAGTAATATACAGTTCAAGGCACAAAATCTTGCGACTTGATCTGCATATGCATTTCCCAGAGACACATAGTCCTGTCCTTTCGTGTGAGCACTGCACTTTACCACTGCAATTTCAGCTGGCACTTGAATGGCATGTAACAATTCCCTTATTCTCTCCCCGTTCTTAACTGGGGATCCTGAAGAGGTCAGGAAACCTCTCTGTGACCATAGTTGTCCAAAGTCATGCACAATCCCAAATCCGTATTGACTATCAGTGTAAATGGTGACTTTCATCAATGCAGACAGTTGACATGCTCTGGTAAGGGCAACAAGTTCTGCTACTTGCGCAGAATAGACTCCTTGGAGCCATCCCGCTTCCAAGACACCTGTCACAGTACATACAGCATATCCTGCTTTCAAAATCCCCATTCCATCTCTTAGACATGAACCATCAACAAAAAGAATTTGGTCATTTTCATCAAGCTTGGTATCCTTGATGTCCGGTCGGGGTTTTGTGCAAAATTCAGTCACCTGAAGGCAGTCATGCTCGACGTCTTCAGCGTTCTCAATTTCGGCATTTTCTCCAGGAAGCAAGGTAGCTGGATTCAACGTAGTGCACCTTTTCAGCTGCACGTTCGGTGAGCCCAGAATTATCGTTTCATACCTTGTGAGTCTTGCTCCAGTCATGTGTTGCGTTCGGGAGCGGGTCAAAAGTATCTCAACTGAGTGAGGGACCATGACTGTTACTGGGTGTCCCATCACTATTCCTTCACTCTGAGTGAGGCTGATACCAACTGCTGCTACGGCGCGCAAACACCCTGGGAGTGCTGCTGCAACCGGATCCAAAGTAGCTGAAAAATACGCTACTGGTCTGTTTACGCCACCATGGGCTTGGGTCAAGACAGACAAAGAACATGCATCACGTTCATGGCAAAACAATGTGAAAGGCTTCGTGTAGTCAGGCATACCTAAAGCTGGAGCCCTGCACATGCATTCCTTTAGTTCAACAAAAGCATCCATCTCGTCTCCTTTCAGCTCAATTTCATCCAAGGCATCTTTCTGGGTCAAATTCAGTAGGGGCTTCGCTAGAGACGAAAAGTTGGGGATCCACTGGCGACAATATCCCACCATTCCCAAAAACTTCCTCACCTCCTTCCTTGTCTTTGGTGGACTCATCTGAAGTATGCTTGTGACTCTTTCCTTCATTATTCTCCGTGACCCTTTCTCTATTTGGTGACCCAAATATTTCACTTTCTTCTGACAGAACTGTAATTTGGAAGGAGACACCTTATGTCCATTCCTTCCCAAATGGTTCAACAGAGCAATGGTATCGGCTGTGCAGCCATTTTCTGTCTTTGATGCAACCAGTAAGTCATCAATGTACTGTACTAGGGTTGACTCAAATGGCAATTCTAATGCCTCCAAATCTTTCTTTAGAATCTGATTGAATATTGACGGTGACTCAGAAAACCCTTGAGGAATTCGACACCAACTGTATACCCTGTCTAGGAATTTGAAACAAAAGAGGAATTGGCTGTCCTCATGAAGAGGCACAGAAAAGAATGCCTGTGACAAATCGATGACTGAGAACCATTCAGCATCGCAAGGGACTTGAAACATTATCACAGCTGGATTCGGTACGACAGGGCAGCACTTTATTATGATGTCATTTATTTTCCTCAAATCCTGTACGAGTCGGACCTTTCCACTTGGCTTTATCAGTCCCATTATTGGTGAATTACATGGACTGCTTAGCACTTCTTTCAGTACCCCCTGCTTTACAAATTCGTCAATGAGTTGGGCAACTTTCATGAGAGTGTCTTGTGGCATGTGGTATTGTGGGGTCTGGGGAAAGATCGCATTGGGTTTTACCATCACTTTTACTGGTTCCACTCCTTTCATCAATCCCACCTCTTTCCCTGTCATGTCCCACACTTCCTTTCCGACTGTCTCCCGTAATTCTGCTGGGATATCTTCTTCAGTTATCATCGGTAAGAGACAAATCAGAGGATACTCTTCGTCGACTGTTTCCATTTCGTCCCCTTCTACACTGTCCTCTTCCTCCCCATCATTGCTCGTTTCTATTGTTATTCCTTCGTTTGAACACATTATCGAACAACCCAATTTACACAATAGGTCTCTTCCTAACAGTGCTATCGGGCTTGAGTCACACACCACAAACTGATGTACCCCTTGATAGTTACCGATGCTGACTGGAACCGGATCTGTTATCGGGTTCGTCAGATGTCTGTTTGCTACTCCCACCACTTGAACTGTCCTCCCTGAGAGAGGCAAATTTGGAACTTCACTGCTCTTAACTGTTGAACGTGTGGCTCCCGTGTCAACCAAAAATGAGACACGATGACCCATTACTCTTCCCTCTACGTACGGACCCCTTTGATCAACTTCCAAGGATGCCGCAAGCACACAATCTCCTTCTTCTCCTGAACTTTCACTCTCCCACACGTTGTTTATTCCACTCTCACTGTGTAATGGGAACTGTTGTACTGTGCCATTTGTACTCATTACCTGACCCGTTACCTGTGGAGGAACCATCACTTGCTGCTGACTCATTGGTGCCAAAGGTATTTGCATTTGCTGATTAGGTACCATAGGTAACTGCTGTTGCATTGGCTGCATCTGCGTCATCTGCACACGAGGCATCTGCATCTGTTGCGGCTGCATCGGTTGTAATCCCTGCAATTGATTTATGGTCTGAAAATTTGGGTTTGGACCTCTCATTTTCGGTCCTCTCATTGTCTGTAATGCATTGACATCATTGTTTTGCTGACCAACACCTACACCTGCACCTGCGCCTACACCTGCACTTACACCTGCACCTTCCTGCACCACCATCGGGCACTCGCGTTTCCAATGTCCGACGATTCCGCACACATGACACGGCATTACCTTCTTCATTGCCTGCACACCCGTCACAACAGTGTTCAAATCCGGACCATTATTCACAAAACCTCCTCGACCTCTGCCTCTGGCCTGTGGCTGAAACGCCATGTTTCCCTGCAACTGCAACTGCTGTTGCGGTATCTGCTGTTGGAACCCTTGCATCCCTTGCAACCCTTGCAAACCTTGGAAACCTGTTTGAGCTGCCTTAAGCTGCATCATCATCACCTTCTCTTTCAGTCTTTTCTGTTTCACTTCAATTTCGTCGCTACAGTATTTCGCATAAGTCAAGACCTCATCGATCGGTTTAGACTGCCAACAAATCAAATGCGACTTTATCATTTGGCTTATCTCTGGCCTCAGCCCTTCCACAAATCTGAAGACAAAATGTAGCATGTCCTTCGCCTCTATTGTTTCCGTGCCACTGTAATTTTTGAACGCCTTCAACAATCTTTCATAGTAACTATGAATTGATTCTTTAGTCTCTTGGGCAGTTCGGTCAATCTTCTGCCAATCCACGTTTTTCGCGGATACCTTCGTTTTCATATGCTCAATCACCTTATAGTACAAGCTCATCACCATAGGCGATGGTGCACCCGTTTCCCTGTGTCTCTCTGGTTCACTTGTCGGCCAACCTACAGCTCTTTTGCAATCCTCCCACAAATCTGCCGGAACCACAATCTCAAACAGAGTATTCAGGTCTTCCCAGAGACATTTTGCAAGTTTCACAAACCTATCAGTCTGTTGGTACCATTCAATTGGTTTCTCTCTCAGTTTGGGAAAATCGTCCGTAAAGGACTGAATGTCACTTCTGTGCCATGGTACGTGTACTAATTTTCCCCCTGCTGTCTCCCTCATTGGTAACATCGTTACTGTATCACTACTCTGTGGTCTCTTCTCATTGTTCTCTGTAGCACTGTCCCTCCTCTTGTCCTTCCTCTTTACCCATCTGCTTTCCCATTTGTCTAGGCACCTCCACACTTGTGCACTCTGCAGCAATTCTCTAAGATGGGTCTTCATGCCTGCTGACCTCATGTGTTCAAAATCTGTGGTCCCAAAATCTAACCTGTAGCTCCTGCTCAAGTGTTTCGTCTTGTCTATGTCAACCCCGTTTCTGTCAGCTGCTTCCTGCAAGCCCTTATGTATTTTGTTCACTTCCTTCGTAATCCTGGGACATAGATATCTCAGCTCTTCTTCTGTGTAGGATTCTAACCTGTTCACACCCATAGTCCCTTCCACCAATTCTTGTGCTTCCATGTTCAACCTGACCCTATTCATGTAGTCTTCTCCTTTCCCACTAGCTGGACTTTGTGTGGAATTCAGACTGTTGAACCACTGGGTCAACTGTTGCGCATTCACCCCCATCAGGGTAGCGTTCACATCGACTGCCATCGATGGCTGCGGCAGTTTTTCAGTGTTCGACGTGAGAGGTATTATCAGTGGGGGGCTCGACCTCACCAGTGTGGACTGAGCACATACGGGACTGAACTCCATCAAGGACCCAGACCCAGTTGGCTGAGCCGGTATCGGAGTTATCCCTGGAATGTTTTTTATGCACCTTCTTTCTGTCCCATTCTGCAGCATTGATCCCTGACTATTCAGACCTGAATTAGGCTGACTATACAGAGGTACCACTGGACCTACAGTAATGGGTAACGATATCGCGTCTGGGTTCTGTCCGTTCCCCATGTTCTGTGGCATGTTCATTCCCACACCATGGGTCATCATTGCCGGCATGCCCATCTGGCTTCCCGCCATTTGAACGTGTGCATTTCCTCCCTGCATCTGCTTTTGAGGCATCATAAACTGAGTCGAATCAGCTTGTGCCATTGTTGGGTTGTAACCATTCTGTACTCCCCTTACGGTTGGATCTATAATCATTCCTGCACTGTTGTCACTACTGTAGTACCCTGGCATCTGCGGCTGATAATTTTCTGCTGGTTTCAACACGGGCACATCTGGATATATTCTCCTAACCTGTGGTATCTGCGGGGTGAGCAATAAACTCGGGTCCTTAGATCCCGATGACGCTCCTGGACTCTGTGTTTCACTGCTCTGTATCGGTGCTGGAGGGGCAGAACTAGTACTTGGACCTTGTCCATTCTCTGCATAAGGCGGTGGACGGTCATTCAGCAATTGCATTATCAACTCCTCATCCTCTAACTCCTCTTCTCTTCTCAACTTTTCCTCGTCCTCTCTATCCTTAGAACACTTTCTGTCCGTCTTACAGGTAGCTTTCTTACCTGTCTCTTCTCCTTCCTTAGTAATTGCTGGGAACAATTTTATCCCCTGCAATACATCTGACCTCCACACCTTTTGTGCATTATCCCACCTAGCATCCGCTAGTGTCTTTTCTACCTTCCTCATCCTGGTCTCGAACTTCTTTTGCTGTTGCTGTCTGGCCATCAGTTCCCAAATTGCAAGAGCCTCAAACTGTGCTGGCCTTGGAGGCACCTTCATGTCGTACATCGTGAATCTCAAATTCTCTAAAATCTTTATATTGAATGTCCCGTATATTGGAAACGCTACGCTCCCATGTTTCTCTGTCAACTTGTGCCATTGCTTTAGCCAAAGGCACGGAGCTACCCCCTTTTCTTCCATTACAATGTAAGCTGGTGTACCTTCGGGCGGCGTCTCCTCTCCTACGTTCGCTTTAATGTAAGACTCCCCCTTCATTGCGCTCCTAAATGCCTTAAAGAATTTCATTTTTCTCGTCTTCTATTCAACCAGGTTTATAACCAATATTTGACTTCAATTCCACAAAACTTTAATCAATAGGTAACTTTAATTGCACAAAATTTGTAATCAATAGGTGACTTTTATTCCCGGAATACTCTTCACCTGCCTTTCCCCTTCCAATCGAGTCCCACGGACTGCGTCCAATCCGTGCGCGACCCTTCTCTTCAACCAACCTATCCCAGCGCGGCTCTTAGTGATGTCACACTCACACACACTGCGGCTGACAAAGCCTCGCGGCTAGTCTTCCTTCACTCACCTCTTTTCGTAACAACTTTTTGCATATATTGCGAGCTACCAAAAAATAAAACAGATCTGTCGGTTTACTACAGGAAGGGTAACACAATCGCTTCAGGACCTTAGGGACTTTTCACCAACCGTGACCACTATTCGATCTCTTTCACCAGCCTCGGCCGCTATTCGGTCTTTCTCAGTCCCCACATTCGCAAGCAAATCTGACCCGCAGACCTACTCTCAACTTGTCAATGATCTGTTCTAGTGCACTTAGAATCTTGTCAAAGCCCGAAGTCGAAGTTTCTTTCACTCCCTAACACACGTACCCGACTTGTTGACCACGCCCGATCAACCTACTAAACCGCCCAGACCACAACATGGATCAACATACTCCGGAGTCTCTTGACCTCGCAGGGCCCGTCTCAACAACAACAACCACGTGGTCCTTTTTATGCACAAAGCGCCAGACGCACATGAAGTTCGACGACTTCCCTACTCTCACACTCGGAGCCGCACCTCCGCTAACTCTATGAAGTTCGACGACTTCTCTAGTTCTACACTCGGAGTCGCACCTCCGCTATCCTTAAAAGAAAACCCTCGCAACCTTTTCACACACTCTGCGGCAATAAGCTGTGCAAGCACAAAACCCTAACTTCACTCATACCATCACTAGTACCGCCAACGCTGTTTCCACATCTCCCTTTTCTTCATTCGCAAGCTTCGAGATCCCGGGAAAGTCGCGGTGGACCTAGCCCATCATCATCTTGTCAATTATTTTCATCCAAGAAAAATCTAATTCAACTTCCCGAATGAGGCCTCAAAATGCGTAACCGTTAATTCGACACCATGTACTCTAATGGTACAGGGTCCCAAAAGACGTAACCGTCCTCTGCTACCATCTACTGATAGAGCGGAACGTGGTAACAAATTTACCTGCGTTCGGACGCTCTTTAGGTCGATGAATCTTTTGACTTAGTGGGAACACTCTGTACTCGTAATCGGTCAATCTCATCAAAATCAATAATCAATAACGAACATAAGCAACACCTTGAACAACATAACACTTAACCATTAATCCAGAATACATTTCGGCAAACCCTGACCTTTCAGCCAGGAATAACCACACCAGTTTATTGCGAAGTTAGCAAATTTATTTCCCTATATTAACAAAGCTAGCACAATGTAAATGTGTCTCAACACCAAATGATAAACATATATGAACATTAATAGCTGTCCATAACGTCGAAACAAGTGTAATCTATGAAGCATTTGAATCACAAGGCATTCGATAATAGCAATGCAAAGCACTAATACGATAATCTGTAATGAACTAATTGCGTACATTTAGTCAGCATAACAAGATCTCCAATTGCATCGTGCGACATATGGAATCCTCATCTAACTTCAAATTAGCATCAGCATGTGGGACTTCATGCAAAAACAATTTAGCAACATCAATTTAGAAAACTCCTAGCTAGGGACCTTATCAAAATCAGCAGTTGGTTACCTAAAAGAAACACAATGCAATTTTACAATTTCCTTTCATATTTACCAATTACGATCAGCATACAAGGAAGTCTTCGTCTCACAGGTACCGTTCTTCGGTCATCATGGGTACCGTTTCTCGATCAGCATGGGACGGGACAAAGGGGCAGGGGTGAACGGGGCAATTGCCTCACGGCGGCAAGGTAAGACTAATACTTCATGCAAAGGGATCAAATCAAAGTTACAGTCTCTAGGGCAAGAATCATTTAAAGTCTCTTTCTCTCGATTAGAGAAAGCATCAAAGTCTCTCAAAATGGCGTCGCAGCAAAGTGGGCCATAATAGCTACGAAGTCTGCAAAATGGCGGGTATCGAGCTGGTAATGGCTACCTTCTTCTCGTGCACCTGATTTTTATAGACAACAGTTCAAGTCCAGTAGGGTCTCCATTGGTGGGTTCATAGGTTAGCTTCAAATTGACCAATCAAACACGACAGTTCTCAAGCTTTTACTTAAGCATACATTATCCTTGGAGATGGGTACGCAAGTTGCAACATTGTTGTCCAATTAGCTTACTCTCAGAGCCTCCATTGTCCGCACCTGCAAGTCGACCTTGAATTTAAGAGAAAATATGCCAGGCTGGCACCAACTTTAAGATAAGCATGTGAACAGTTTCTGTGGAAAAGTACAGCTTCGAGCTAAAATACACGTTTAATAGCACAGTGGAAAAATACGAGCATCTAAACCGTGAGACCAGGCAACTAGGCCAAAGCCTCTGCTAAAGTAATGCTAAGCTAAAACATTTCAAACAAGAAAATCGTAGCATACGTTTATGATTTTGTCGGATTAGTGCAATTCTAATTCACCACGTTATATAAAGCACGCGTATAAATGATGGCAAACTACTCTGAGGGCACATTTTGTCCCCGTACAATCTTTATTAATTCGGTTAAAGTCACACATGATTATTTCAGCACTACGTTTAAGCGTTAATAAATCAAAACCTTCATTTTCTGCTTCATCAGTGGTAAATCTGCAGGACTTTTGTGCGGGGAGGAAATAGCAGAGTGTGAGCTGACAGTGGAGAATGGGGAGACTGTCATCTGGCATGGAGGAGCGTTACATGTTCTCCCATGACTTGGATGAACTGGATGAAAATTGAATGCAGGCCGGAAAATAGTTCTGAGATACTACAAGGCCCACACCATGTGTGATTTGATTGGATGGATTTTCCACTGGTAAAATTGGGTCCAGTGCGAGAAAATCTAAGTCCTGCTCAGTACTTAGGCCCTGATTTATACTTTTTTTGTGCCGCATTTGCGTCATTTTTTGACGCAAATATGGCGTAAACGTACAAAATGCAATTGTATTTTATAAATGTACTCCGCTTTTGCGTAAAAAAATGACGCAATTGCGGTGCAAAAAAAGTATAAATATGGGCCTTAATTTGTTAAAAAAGTGCAAAGGCCAAATATTTTTGTCATAAGCGCTTGCGGCTACTTGTAAATCCAGGCATTGCTGAGTAGCAAGGCTGCCTAGTCTTGAGTCCTCCACATGCCTCTTTCTTTATCTCGCCCTTGCAGGTTTCCTTTCATCTATCCTTTCTCAATTTACAACAAATTTCTTATCTTTCCCTTATTCTCTCTTTCAGTATTTTCTGATGCTTTCTCTTTTCCTCTGGGTGAAAAGTTGATTATTTATATTAAATTCTAATCACTAAAAATGAGGTCACGTGCCACCCACCCGTAGACACTGGTACAAATTAAGTCATGGCCCTGCTGTGATTGATGATGAACTAGGGCTATAGTAAGTTATTGACTTCTATGCACCAAAGCACACCATAATGTAAGAGATAGAATTCAACATCATGTACCCTGTGACCTCCAATAACAAAGCATGATTGTGTTAGGAATGGGGAAAGAGCCGCAATTTCAAAGAGTTCTTTACCTGATGCTGGCATAATGCCCTCAAAGAACAAGGGTAACAGTACCAGAGCCAGTGGTATCAAAAGGCCAAGCCAGCAGCAGAAGCTCTCTCTTTTCTTAAGTATGGTGCCTGTTATGAGCATTACTTATCTGACCCACATTCAGTTATCTACACCTGCTGCTACTTAGCACTCTTACCGCAGATCCATTGACATTCATCCAGGGGTAGCTATCACTTTCAGGGTTCTCCATTCTTTATTCAGAGTTTAAGATATTGACAACCCAAAATAATGACCTGTATGAAAAAGTCCATCCTTTTGAGGCAGACATTCCGAATATGTTGAATTATCTTGAGATAACCACCACAAGCAACTAAGAGACACAGGATGCAAAAAAGTTTTGTGAAGAAATTTGTGCAGGGTGTTCCTAATTAGATAGCATGGGAACGCCTTGGTGATGTTTAACGCTCAATGATTTAATCTGAATGTATGGCGGAACAATGCATGCTGAACAACTCAGTCGGAACAACGACCACGTTGTTACCACTAATGCCTTTACCACAAATGCCTTAACAACAATTTTTCAGTGAAATGGCATTCCTGGTAAAGACATGCGTGGAATGGCATGCATGGTTCCAGCATACGACCCCCATGGCCCCCTACCCCTAAAACTACAGCGACCGCCCACCCTGGCCCCTAAAACCTAAAATCACGCCAGCCCCCCACCCTGCCCCTAAAATTACGGCAACCTCCCACCACGCCCCTAAAATTACCACGACCTACCATCCAGCTCCTAAAACCTAAAACCACACCAACATCCCACCCCGCCCTGAAACCTAAACTACCCCAACCCCGCCCCTAAAACTACTGTGACCCCCCACCCCACCCCTAAAACCTAAAATTACCCCAACCCCCACCCTGCCCCTAAAACTTAAAACCACCCCAACCCCCACCCCTGCCCCTAAAATTACTGTGACCCCCCAACCCCGCCCCTAAAACCACCCCAACCCCCTACCCCTGCCCCTAAAACCTAAACTACCGCCACCCCCACCCCTAAAACTACAGCGTCCCCCACCCCTAAAACCTAAAATTACAGCCGCCCCTAAAACTAACCCCCCAAACCTACCCCAGCCCCACTTACCTGACCGTGTCCTCTCCGATCCGTAGTCTGTTTTCCTCTGCTTTATACACCCATGTTCATTATTCCGGACATGTGTGGTTAAGGCAGGGGATCATTGTTCAGGAAAGCTTTGTTCCGCTTTCATGGACCACGGCCCTCGTTGTTCCGCTGTCGTGGTTTAGGCTGCTTCCCATTTCATATACCTATTTTGGGTTGTTCATATTTAAGATCTAGCGGAAAGTATACAAAACAACTCCAAAATTGTTTTTTAAAATCTACCTTGAGCACATTATTTCAAGGTTAATAAAATGATATTCATTCTGATGGCGATGGCACTATTTAGCAAAAAACCTGAAACATCATCTCTTCTTCAGATATTTAAGCCTAGATATACCAAGAGTCGTGAAATCAGTCGTGTGGCACTGCACAAATTGGTGCGGCACCTGACAGGCTGGTAAGTAAATTGACACAATGCTTTGTGTCATATTGCACTACTTTGAACCATATGACAGCCTCCACAAAACATTAACATTAATAAATAATCCTCTTAGGAGATTCTCAATTCTTTAATCATTCAGTTCCATAGCAAAATTTGTTTGTTCCTCTGTTTACTGTTCACACAGTGCTCTGCTCCCTGCACACTAGATCTGTGCTGTATAAAAATTTAAATTAAAATGTAAAAAACAGACTTGTGCAATTTCAATTGTGCATGATTTAATTGGTTTCTAAAATGTCCCTTACCTCCCTTTACCTCTACTGAGACCTAAACCCTAAATTTCGGTGCACAATACCCCTGTGAGTCGTGCCCACACTGTTTAAGTAATTGAAGGTATTTATTCATTGTTAGCAACATAGTTTTATTATTTAATAGAAGTGCCACGCTTGTGAGAAATAACAATAACAGTCAATGCAATAATACAATGACTATACTTGAACTGTTAAGTTTGTGAACTATGGGGCAGATTTATGGAAAGTGCACTTTCCCGGCACCCCTTAGCACCCCTCTACCACCACCATGTGTGCGCCGTATTTAAAATAAGGCGCAACATGGTGCAGGGTAGGGGGCAATAGCGTCATTATTCATGACAATATTGATGTACTCTGCAGGAGTAGCGCCAAACTATTGGCACTACTCCTGCAGAGTACATAGGGCCCCATTCTAAAGAATGGAATCCGCCTTTTAAAGCCCGCTCTTGAGCAGGCATTAAAAGTGCCGTAAAAAATGGCATAAGGAAATCTCATAGGTTTCCTCACACCATTTTTTTGGCTCCCCTACAGGGGGAACGCCCCCTCTGCATACATTATGACTGGCGCAGGGTTATTGTAGCGCAAGGGGTTACAGGATGACGCAATGCAATAAGGTGCAGGGATTTCAGACTCGTTGGGCCACATTAACGTAAAAAACAATGACATTAATGTGGTGCAAGGTGGCACTAGGGCACTATAAAAATGCCACTATGTCTTACATAGAAAATTAATTTGTGAGAAGTGAAAGGCATCAAACAGAAGATATTCTTATCACTTTTAGAACATCGAAACAATACAACTGTAGAAGCGAGAAAGATAGACAAAGAGAGGTGTGAAAGATAAAGAAAGCAAGAGTGAGACGTATTCTAAACTATTTCTGTAAGTTATTGATACTCTGAGTTTTTTCTTCCAAATTTAATTATTAGCATTTCAAATAACCAACAACAATGGACACATGATGACTGTAGAGGATTGTCATCTACTCTGAGGTTTATATCTGTCTTTTAAAAGTCGAACCTGTCAGATACGTAATAGGCCTGCTCAAATGCACATAACATACTCTCAAGTGACTTTTTCAGTCTCACCTCAACTGACTTTTCTTTTCTAGTAATTGAGTTCATCAGAAAGTTATGAACTATGGGGCATATTTATACTTGCTTTGTGCCATTTTAGCATCATTTATTTTGACGCCAAAACGGTGCAAAGTTAACTCCATATTTATATTTTGACGCTAGACCCATCTAGCGTCAAACATAGGGCTTAGTGTCATATTGTGGATGCAGCAAAACTACCTTATGCTAATTAGTTGCAAGGTAGGTGTCTCTGTCCACAATATCACGCTAACCCCCTAATGCCTTATTTATACTCTGGCGCAAAAATGAAGCGCACGAAGTAGGTTGACCCAAATAATGGTGCTAACCCTGCTTAGCACCATTATTTATCACCTGGGTCTGACCAGGCGTTAGGGGAACTGTGGACCCATTTCCATGGCTAAACACCATGGAATGGGCCCAAGGGTGCCCACCCCAAGTCCTAGGAACACCTACAACAGAGAGATGCCATAGGATGGGAGACCCCAACCAGGGTAAGTATATGTTTTTATTTATTCAGTGCCATTGGGAGCCCCTTACATGGGCCCCCCTGCCTGGCACTGGGTATTATGGCCATGCCCAGAGCACACTGGTCCCCTGGACCGGCCATTGGGGTGGTGGGCATGACTCCTGTCTTTACTTAGACCAGGAGTCATGTTTGGGTGGTAATGCATCAGGAAATGATGCTAGGCTGGTTAGCGGCATATTTGGTGCCGCTAACCAGCGTAGCGACATTCCTGGCCCACAAACACCTTTTCCCCTCCCACCATCCCCCCCCCGGCTGGCTTCTTTTCAGTAGACGCTAGCCTGGCCCTTGCACCACCGTGCGCTATCCCATTAATATGGTGCCCGGCTGGTGCTCTGGAATGGCGCTAGCAGGTGCTATGGATTTTGATGAAAGTCTGCACTAACACAGTCTTGCGTCAAAATCCTTAAATATGGACCTTTGTATCTCCAACCGAATATAACATCTGACAGTAGGGGATGACGATGTCACACAGTAACACCAGGCATGGGCAAATTTGGGGGACCTTCATGCTTCTTCAAATGTGAAATTTCCTAAATTTGCTTTACAATGAAGGTGAAATAAACATTTTGCCCACCCCCTAATTAAATGTTTATAAAAAGGAGATCGGAGGATTTGATAGGAAAAAGGCAGTCACAGAAAACACAACAAACAATCCTTACAAACTGGTATCTCAAAATGCTGTGATCTTAAACTGAAAAATACACCCAACTCCCCCAATTGCAATCTGAAGATTGACAAGCAAACATATACAATTTAAGGCACACACTAAAGTAATATACAGTCTTTAAGCAATCAGGTGTTTTCTTTTCAATAGTTTATTCCTGGCCAGTTTGGCCTCTTCTTGTGACCAACGGTCCCGGCCAATTCACAGCCAACACGTGTTTTGTCATCTGGGCGTACCCTAATACTTCATCAGGGCTGGAAATAATACGAAACAACTGCTATTGTAATACAACATAAAAGGTCCCGCTGTAATGCCATCACAAATTTTCCCTGTCCATGTACAATCTCATGGC
Source organism: Pleurodeles waltl (assembly GCF_031143425.1). Classification (NCBI taxonomy): domain Eukaryota; kingdom Metazoa; phylum Chordata; class Amphibia; order Caudata; family Salamandridae; genus Pleurodeles; species Pleurodeles waltl. The sequence continues at coordinate 907,991,566 of NC_090443.1, forward strand.
ACCATAGATCATGCAACAGGAATATTTAGTACCCAATTATTCCAAAGTTAACACCTCCATACATTTTTATCAAATCCCCCTATTTTCCATGACATATACACAGTAAAACTGTGCAGTCCACCTGTGCAATATTCAATGGAACATGTGTCATTCTAAATCCAAAGGTGTATTTATATCATAATAATTAGACCAAAACAAATTGGTCCAGTCCCACTCAAACATGTGAAGTCCACAAGAACCCTAAATAAGATGTTGTGCTAAATCCATACAAGAGTACTCCCCATGTCAAATGTATACAAAATACATGTCAAGTCCGTCTACCATGTAAACAAATCCCTAGTGCACGGATTACATCTCCATCCAGACTGGCCCCTTGCCAAATGGTGTATCTTCAATCTTTATATAAAATACAGTAGAAGTGTGTTATTGAATTGTATGCCACATCCAGCAGATTATTACTGCTAAAAGAGAACAGCAACTGGCCACTCACCAGGTACTTGTTCATGCCATAAAAACCAGCAAAATCTCCCGTATTATGTAAGTATGTACTGTCCCCCTACTTGTATCCGGGCTCAAGTGTCTATGGTGAAATTACAATTTTATAAGAGATAAGTCAAAAGCATATCCATTACAAGCACCCTGTATTCTCCTTGTGCGTAAATTGGCCTTAAAAATGCCAAAACAGACATACAGTATAAATGCTAGATTGGCACGAGCGAGTACGCTCAAGTTTGGCGTCCAAGCCGAGTACCATGATTAGCAAATATTTAACAGAGACAAAAAGTAAAAAAGGACTACACCCCAAATGGCCAGTTTGATGTGTCTTAATCTCTGACTAATTATAACAGCCACAATCTTAAAATGTACTGACTCATGCATATGAAACCCCTTGATTTGGAGCTTAGGGGAAATATATAGTCCCTTTTAAACAAAATGTAGTTGTTAAAAATCTTTTATCATGCTCAATAAATAGTGTAAGAGTGGTGATAATACAGATTAGACATAAATGGGGCCATTTTATGTCAAAAAGTAAATGATCTGGTAAAGTCCAGACATGCCTTTGTGTACCCGTGGTAAAAATCCTCTGTGGGATATATTTGAATTGAATTACAAATGCGCCAAAAAGAAACTAGCCTAATATTCTCCAGACTTAATTCTGTTACTATAACGCCAAACATATAATGCATTGTTGCAAACATATAGAATACAAACTGACCTGATTTATTTCCAATAAATACATCTATCTATGTTCTAAAACTATTTACGTCTAAAGCCAAAATAAACACCATGCTTGCGTGGGACCAGAGCAAGTGGGATGGACTCATAATCATATATACAACATCCGTATTCACAGAATAAGTGAAAGCATTCCCCGTGAGCCTCCTGCGCCCAAGATCAACTCCTCCTCCAACCACTCCACCCGCAAACCTCTTTATGGGGTGGTTGGAGGAGTAGTTGATCTGGGGCCCAGGGGACACACGATGGAATGCTTTTATTCTATATTGGGGACAATATATTGATGATTGTCTCATGATCTGGGCAGACACCACACAAAATTCAACAGAGTTCTGGAACTATTTTAATACTTATTAAGATTGTCACATTGCAACTCCATGTGATTCCCAAGAAAGAGGGGGCATGAAAGCAGCTTCACCCTCTCCTTGGAATGAGATTCTTGTGTATCACTGGTGTGCAACCACAACTGACGTCACAAACCACTGACTGGATACTGAAACCTCAAACGGTGCAATTTAGAAGCTACTCTTGATAGACACCTTCCACTTGTTGGACCCAGGGTAGCACATTGGTCCAGGGAACTGCTGCATGCAACCCCATGCCCCTTAAAGGGACAAGGGTTGCAGTGTCAGCATTCTGCAAATCCAGAAGCAGTGTTGGACAACTGCTTCCCCTCATGGCCCCCTTCATTGCATTCACTGTCCTTTTGCAGGATTCACAAAGGAAATCCTGTCTCATTAGTAAGCATGAAGCATAATTTGTGTAACTCTTTGTGAATTCACATTTTGTAAATAGTACATGCAATAAGAGTCAGATTGCAAACAATTCACTCATAAAAAATGACTGTCAACAGTGGTGTTATGTTGGTGGTATATTTGTACTCAACTGAAGGTATAGCTATTGGTGGACAAGACCCTCTCTGAAGGGTCACCCCCAAACATTTTGCCTTTACCCCTCCTACTTTTTTCTGGATTTGTGTTTGTTGGCCTCATAACTCTGCACACTTCACTACTACTAACAACTGCAGTACTCAAGTGCTTGTGCTTACTCCCTAAAACATGGTAAGACTGGAATATGTAATGCTATCTGTATTTAACCACCGGCTCCGTCTTGACCACTGACTCCATTTTGTGCTTAGCTTAGCTTCAAACACTGTCACATTGGTAGCACAAGTATTTTTCAGTGCACAGCTTGTTAACATGTTTTTCGCTCTTTTCTCACCAAGGACGGGAACATAACATGGAGGAGTAGTAGAGGTAAGGATGTACCAGGCTGAGAATGTTATGGTAGAGCCAGGTACAGCTCAGTCTTGAAAGTACAACTTGGGATCTGGCCAGTCTCTAGCGTGTTCTTTTAACACTAACCTGATAGCGGCAAAAACGTACTCGATGGAAGGGGGTGTTCTAGAACGTTCCTCTTATGTTTGTTTAAAGCAAATAAGGTGGGGGAAGCTGGACAACTGGAGGAATAAGGAACTCATCTGGGAAGGGATGCCTTGCCCAGAAAATACATTCCATTGCGGTTTAGTCTCCCTTATGTTTCTGTGATCATCATTATTCTACTGCTGTGATTATTTTTTGAATTGCACTTGTGTTGCTGCATTTGAAATAAAAGCTCACATTATTCTTTTCGTTCATGAAACTTGGGAAGTGCCGTAATAAATTCATTACTCAAACTAGGAGTGCTGCATTCTTTGCATTCCTTTCCTTTTGTTTCCTCTCAGTCTGAAGTAGAGCAGAACAGTTTACACCCAATTAGCACATTTAATTTACTTGTAATTCTCTAGTAGAGTAGTTCAACACAATCAACATGTTCCTAGAGCCTGTAAATTAAATGCTACTTGTAGGCCTGCATCACTACTTGTATCACCCACTTAAGTAGCCTTTTAAACATTGCATCCTGTGTTTGTAGTATTAAACTGCCATTTTGACCTGGCAAAATTAACCTTTTGCCAGGCCTAAACCTTCATGTATAATACATATATGTCACTGCTAAGGTAGGCCGTAGACAGCCAATATGGCAGGGTAAATTGTGGGTAAAAGGTTGGACATGTACTTTTAAGTTTTACATTTCCTGGTAGTGAAAAACTCACAAATTCATTTTTCACTACTGTGAGGCCTACCTCCCCAGAGGATAACATTGTGTTGCCTTATTACATTTTGTAAGTGATAGCTTTTGATTGGGAACAGGTAGGAAAGTCAAGTTTGGTGTCTGAGGAGTTGTAATTTTAAAATCCTCATTAAAAGTAAAGTTGGATTTTAATTCACAATTCTGAAAATTCGACTTTTAGGAAGTTGCCATTCTCATGTCCTAGCCATTTGGTGCTTGCAGCATGTTCCTAGGTCTCATGACTAGGTGTAGTTGGCAGTTGGCCTTTGTGTATTCCTCCCAGACAGCATCACATTAGAGTACCTGGACGTTGGCAAGCTGGACCATCTTTGACTTGATCGGGGGCAGAGCTGTCACCTACTACACTTGCACTTCAAAGGTACTGGCTAAACTCACACACAAAGGACTGCACACTAGCCTATTGTTCCCTTGACAGACTGGGACCATGACAGGGAGGCAGACAATTCCAGACATCTCAGTAAGGGCAATGTCTAGAAGCTTCTCCCACTTCAAAGTGGGTAGTAGGTGTAAGTACTGGCCCCTCAAACACACTCTTCAGATCACTTGTGGAACTGAGGAAGACTCAGACAAAGGACTGTTGTGCTGCTCTGCTTCAAGAAAGACTGTCTGCTGCCCTGCTACTCTCCTACCCTGCTGCCTGAGTGGGAATGATTGGACCTGTATCTTGAAGCCAGAGCCGCCAGAGTGACTCCAAGGGCTACTTGGCTGGCCTTTTCAACAGAGCCTCCAGGACAGAAAAGGTTCCAACCTTCTTGAACCCTCTACCTGAACTCTGCCTTCTGTGAATCCTAACCTCCAAGTGGTGCCCCGCCAGTCCTGGACACTGTGCCCTGCCAGTCCTGGACCCTTGGAAGTGGGGCTACAAGTGCTCTGCCTGCCCAGCTGTGATCTCATCAGAACTGACAGAGCGTGTTTCAAACCCAAAGCAGCTCTTTTCACAGCACCTCTTTGGAACCGTTGCAGTGCGATGCAGCCTCAATGCAAGCCCACATTTCAGCCCATACAGCTTACCAGAACCACTGCTGCATGATGCATGTTCAACATGGAGCTCGCAGCTTCTCATCAGAACAGATGAAATACGCAGCATCCATAATGCAAGCCTGCATCGCAGCCCACGCAGATCATCTGAACCCCTGCTGTGTGCAGCACAGCACTCGGAAACCAGGATTTGAGGTACATTTCTCAGTAGAACTAACTTGGTCTGTGTATCCAGGCCATGCTCCATCATGATCAGCCTGAACTTGTGATTTTGTTCTGTTCCAGCGAAACCAGATAACCACAGTTGTCGTTTTATACTTTTCAGCGCTATTTTTTACCTAAACCTTTGAAATTACATATCTCCAGTACTACTGGTTGGATATAGGTCATTTTGGTCTCAAGTAATTTATTACATCTTATTCTGTTTTTCTAAATTGGTTTGGGATTTTTCTTGTGTTGTGTTTTCACTTTATTACTGTTTGAAGTGCTGCATAAATACTTTACACATTGCCTCTGAGTCAAGCCTAACTGCTAGTGTGCCAAAGTATTTGAGGGCTGAGCACAGGTTAATTTGGGGTTTCCTTGTATTTCACCCTGACAAAAATTGTGGTTGCTGCTTAAGTAAAGCTTCACCCCACTCAACCTGCAACCCATTTCCCTACAGTTATGTTCCTAACGTTTCCCTAGAGATAACACTCAAAGAAGGTTGCAATGATCTGAACTGATTGGTTTGGGAATAATAGAATTCTGTATAACCTCAGTCCTAATAATAATTAAAAGGATAGGTTTTGTGTTTCCTAATGCAGTAATTCTTTTGAAAAAAGGGTGTGGAACTGGAAATGGTTTAAATACACTTGTTTTCTTAAGTATAGGTCAAATATTTCTGCAAGATGTGCGGTATTCTGATTTCTTTTTTTGTTTCTGCGTGTGAAATTCGATTTCCATCTAGACTGGGCTAAGTTATTGCATATGTTGACAGGGTTCTTGTTTTTCAACTTTGAATTCTATTGTTCTGTGAGATCTGTAGTGTGAGTAGTTGTGTGTGTACGTCTGTGTGCGCGCAGAATAAGTCCCACTTAACTCTTGTTTAGGGTTGTGTAGAGTTTGTAACTGGACAATATCACATAGTTCCTACTTATGGCATGACTCTCAGCGTGTGGAGTTTCCTGGTTTACTTGTGTCTATCTACTCATCTCTTTTCTCTTGTGAGTGTTATTTGATTGCCAATGCCATATGAGTTTTGCATGCAGACAAATACCTTGCTTAACTTTCCCTAGCTAGTGACTCTGAAATCTTCTCACACTGGTGACTTTAGAGGCAATTGCATACCTTGCTTAACTTTTCTTCGTGAGTGTCTCAACAAATCTTACACTTGCTTATAAAATGGTTGTGAAAGGTATGATCTTCCCATGGCCCTGCACTAACTTAACCGTATGTCATATGGTTTTCACATTTTTGCCGAGACTCATGGGTTCTTCACAAAGAAAAAGTATGTAATATCACACACCCTTACTCTTGCTTTGACACAGCATGGATGCACATTTTTCCCTGCCTACCATTGTGTTTTTGAGGATGATAGAAAGAGAGAGAGAGAGATAGACAGAGACTGGTTCCCAGTGCAGATAGATACCAAAAGGTATGGTCGGGGAGCAGGCAGAGAGGACAAGAATGGGCAATATTAGATCCCGAAAAGTCCTATTTACTTCGAAGTGACTCTCCATTTATCCAATTTAGTCCTAAAGTACTTGATATTTTCTCATGTGTCATTTGACTCTTAAAACCTTTCCTTTCTTTGACCTGCAAATTGTTTCTCACTTTTGCACCTTATTCTGTATGAGGTGTTCTCGCAGAACTTGTAACTCACGATGAGACTGTTAAATCCCGCGAGACGCATCTTCGGGTGTTATGAGCCACATGCAATGAGACACTCGGGGAAATAGCAAGGAGTATATATCCCTATAGGGATAATCTTTATTCCCTGATATACCCTGCAATGAACAGCACCGATTTTACGAAGGTTATATTGACAATTCACCGATACCATAATAAAAAACAGTGTATGTAAAACATGCGTGCGCACACACACGATCTTTCCCTCGCTCTCTGACTATCCATCTCTAGTTTATTCTGTTTCTCTATCCCATATGTTTCTCTCGCTTTCTCTCTCTCCTCCATAATGTAAGGAGTCTCCTTAAAATAAGAAGTGTTTCTGGGCATCTTCCGCCCTTCTAATCGAGTGTTCATAAAGTTTAGTTAAAATGTTCATGATTTCTCAGTTGTTCATTTTATCTGCTTATGTGAAGACAAAATACCATACTTCTTAATCGGTACTTGTTAAATAATCCATGTCATGAAGCCCTGTTTAAAAAAAAAAAAAAAATCATGTATGCAAACAAAATGTAATACATCGCCAGACAAATGTTGCAATTTACATTACTATCGATGAAATCAAATGTTTCGCAGATAATTGAGTCATCGTTGCAAAACCATGAGAAATAGACAATGAAACAGCAACGTTATAATAGTCACATGAGCAGTATCGAGTGGTAAAAGTAAACTACCTCACACCTAAGAAATCAAATGCACCAAAGGTGAACAAAACAGATTATCAAGAGGAGTGAAATTTCTAAAGTGCGGAGAGGGAGGGGTGAGCGGAGATGAAAGGAGGAGCCTTGGGTTGGTTACGCAGTTTACGCTTTTCATGGCATGTAAAGAACACTTCGTGCACAGCTTTGAACAACTGTGACTGCCAGGCTTTTCGAACAATATCTCTTTTCAAAGTTAGTGTGAAAAGACGCTTGAGATCCACGTTAATTCATTTACAACAAATGATTTCTTGCTTACAATGTTTATTGTAATGCGTGTGCGCTTCAGTTAAGCATCTACTTAAGACTTCCTGCGGCTGCACCAGATATTTTGTGCTGTGCCTCGACTGAGCCGGAGAAGGTTCCTTTAAGGAGAAAGGAGCTTTACCAGTCATCGTACAAGCATCTCGTATTCATCAGCCCTCTCATTATGCCGCCATAGTCTACCATCTTTTCAAGAGCGCGCATCCCCCGCCATTAAGCATCAGAGAGCGGCGGAGCGCAGCATCCCTCCCTGCTGTGCGCGCGGGGGGCTGCTACATCTTGACACTGTGTTTTTTTCAGCGCCTGAACCGATCTGTTTATGTGATTGTGAAGGCTTCTCTTTCATTAGGCGATAATCAATTGAAGTTGCCAATTGCAACGGGGGAATCTTACATGCTGGATGCTTTGCAACCTCGCAATCACTGAGGTCTTCCATTCAAGGTGATTTCAGGGCCTTGCCTGTTGGGTTGTTATTCACAGGTTTAATTGCAGCTTGGCTTTGATTATCTCTATTATGCAACAGCTGATTGAAGGGCGCCCTGGGAGAATGAATCAGAGATAGAAGTGAAGCATCTCCAAGACGGAAGGAGGAGGAACAATCAGTTCTGTGGTCTCCGTGGAATGGATCATTTGCATTGTCATGTTGCCTTATGATATGAGCGATGGAAAGTATATACAAAGTTAGGCAAGCGATGGGATGTTGAGATCTGACCCTACCCTGAGCTACTGGTCAGCCCCCCTCATGCCTTTTGCAATGTAATAATTTAATGTGGATTACTTTCCTCCCACAGGAACTTTAAGGATTCTGATGTTGCAATAACACAGACGTCTAGAGATATTTCTTTACATTAGGAAGGAGAGCTATCTATTGCTTCTCCTCCTACAGTTATTATGAATAACTTCCTTGTCGTGCATTTCAATCGCTTCAGTTGGATGTTAAACCAAAGAATATGTTCATAATGATGTAAAAAAATCCGATGCTGAGTCAAAGCAATTTTTGACAATTCTGTACAAAAATACTTTCTGTGCTGTGGATGTAAGTAGGAGCGTGAAAAATTTAGAATTTGTATTATGACATTCTCTGAAATCACATAAGGGTTTTGTGAAATTATGCTTTTAGAGAAAAATGTTGTTTGAGAGTATTTTATGTGCATGTGTACTTTGAGTAAAAATGTCTGAAGAGATTCTTGGCAGCAGATTCGTTTGAGCTGAAAATGTTTCTCAGCGCATACATTTTTGCAAGTTTTTGCACAAACAAGTAGGGGTGGGGGAAGAATTCTGCTCCGCTGGTGGAGTTGGCAGAGTTTTTCCCACTCCGCGTTCCACTTGGAATGCAGCTTTCCAGAATTTTTTTACCAAATGATGTGTGGCATAGTTTTTTCTCACACAGTGTTCATCATTGTTAAGTTGGAGAGCGCACGTGAGAACTTGGGTCCCCTAGTTACATTTTTGGCTGCTAGAACGCCTCCCAGTGAGAGACCTGCAGTGACCCTTCACGATGAGAAAGCTCCTGCTCGAGTAGAAAATCTAGTGGAGCTGCCGAAAGAAGCAGCACCCTTTGGCGTGCTGCGTAGTGCCTTTTGCACTGATTTTACAGCACAGAACTAGCTTCCAGCATGTGCAAATGCAGCCCACTCGCAGAACTCCATGGAATCATGCTGATTTTTAATGTAACGCCGCAGACTTCCACGGAGTGAAACTGTGCGCGTTCCACCTACGCCTCCAAACAAGCCTGCAATTGCAAAAAATAATGCAAAATTACATAATTCAAACTTTGAAGAATTTTCACAAATTTAGCATAATTCAAAATTCCGAGGTTAAATGAAGTTTGCTAGCATGATTTAGGTCTCCCCGAAGACTAGATGCACCAAGAGACCCAGGAAGGTAGTGTGAGTCATACAAGTGCCTTGTCATTCAGTCTGTCAATCATGTACTGTGCTTTATATCATTTTAAATACATATTTGAAGATACTTTTGTTTTCACTGTATAATTTTTGTTTGTTTTCTTTCTCTTTTTTCTTGTTGCAATATATTTCTAGTAGTTGTAATATGTAGATGGGTCTTTCACTAATTTGTTAATGATTGTAAGATCAAATAACAGAAAATATTTTAATGTTACTATTGTGATGTTTCTCAAGCATCAAATCTTACGTAAGAATGGTATTCAAACATGTGTAGTAAGGTGCGTTCACATATCAACTCAATCAATCAAAAAAATTTATAGAGCGGGCTGCTCACCCGTGAGGGTCTCAAGGCGCTAGTGGGGGAGGCTGAGGGAGGTTACTGTTCGAACAGCCATGTCTTGAGGTTTTTTCTGAAGAGTAGGAGGTCTTTGGTTTTGCGGAGGTTGGTGGGGAGGGAGTTCCAGGTTGTGGGGGCGAGGTAGGAGAAGGCCCTGCCTCCTGTGGTGGTTCGATAATGCGGGGGACTGTAGCTAGTCCGAGGTCGGCTGATCGGAGGTTGCGGGTGGGAGTGTGGAAGTTCACTCTTTCGTTGAGGTAGGTCGGGCCGGTGTTGTGGAGGGATTTGTGTGCGTGGATGAGGATCTTGAAAGTGATTCTCTTGTCTATGGGGAGCCAATGAAGAGATTTGAGGTGTGGTGAGATTCGTACGTGGTGGGCGAGGCCAAGAACGAGGCGTGCGGCTGTGTTCTGGATTCTCTGGAGTTTGCGTTTGAGTTTGAGTGTGGTGCCGGCATAGAGGGCGTTACCGTAGTCAAGTCTGCTGCTGATGAGAGCATGGATGACTGTCTTCCTGGTCTCTGGGGGAATCCATTTGAAGGATTTTTTTAGAGTGCAGAGTGGGTGGAAGCAGGAGGAGGTTAGTGCATTGATTTATTGTGTCATGGAGAGGGAGGGGTCCAGGATGATGCCGAGGTTGCTTGCGTGGTTTGCGGGGGTGGGTGCGGGACCTAGGGCGGTGGGCCACCAGTAGTCGTCCCATATGGTTTTGTTGGGGCCACAAACATGCTATTGGGTTCACATCACACACCTTAAAGCCCAATTTGCCATACACATTGTCTAAATAAATCATAACTTTTATAACAAAAAAAAAATAATGAAATACTTAAGTACCTCAAGGTCTGCCACAATAGCTAGAAGCATCACTTCATTCTAGCATTGGATCATGCATGTGCCTATAAGGAAGTCTTGCTTCATCAGCAATGCTTTCAGTACAGGACAGTCCTAAAAGGAGCTGACCATGCCCCGTACTACTTGGGCTCCATCTGCATTTATTATGGCATGTACTGACCTATAACCAAAAGACAGTAAGTGCAGAATCTCTAATGTGGAAGCTGCAGAGTAATTGCGAGAAGCTGGATCCAGGTAAGAATCTGGAGGAAGGGCAATCCCTGTGAGAGAAGTGGATTTTCCAGTGGTACCAAACACAATGAATGACAACAAAGACTGGGAAGAAAACTTTGAGCAGAAAATCCAGGATCACATCACTGTTGAAATAGAAATTGGTGTGTAGGACAGATCCACAAAAACCCAAGATATTGGACACTGTTGGGAAGAAAGACCTGGATATTTTATATGCAAAAATACATTTATTTGGCATTATGAACCACACAGAAGAATGGACCAGGCGAAAGTACAGAAATGGATTTGTGATAGATTTGTACATATAAATCCTTAACAGTTACTGCTCTAAGTCTCAACATTTCTAACTTTGAAATTGCATTAGCAAAAAGCCTATTCACAACTGTACTTGTTTTTAATTTACATTTGCTGCCTAGTTTGCTGGTATTGACTGAAGTAGCGTGCTCACTTTTGTGCCTGCTGGAACCTCTATTTAAAGGTGGGAGAACTGCACGATATTGTTGCTCCAGTCTCAGTCAGCTCTATCAGCAGAAACCTTTGAATTGGGTCCTAGTGTTAGCAGCCCTGCCCTTTGGACACTTTGAACCCTCAAGAGGAACTTCTGGAAGAAGTTCCAGAAGTTTGGAGAAGTTTGGAGCAACTTTTGGAAACAGCTCCATAAGTGGACCGACTCGCCATCGTGAGCCAAGCCAACCACCTGAGTCAACCAGGGCTTCAGGTTCATTCAGCTGAAAGCCCCAGAGCTCCACACTTCCACGATTTGACCGGGCCCCACAGAACAGCAGTCCAATGATTTTGCATTGAAATTGCCTTGCTGAGTAGGACTACATGATGCTGAGAGAGAAAAGCTCCAGAAAAGTTTCTAAGTGCTAAGGTAAAATTTTGACCGAGGCCTCCTGCTCAGTATATTCGAGCAGGGCGCAATCATGTTCTGCCTCAAAGTTTGACTTTGTCCCAATCAAGTGCGACCAGATGTCCCCCGTTGGTGCTGTTGATTTCTAAGCACTAGAAAGCACATTTGTTTATATATTAATACATAACTCCGATTCCCTATTTTGGATTTTTGTCATTTTGGTGTCATTGTAAAGATAAAAATATTTACTATTTGTAGAAATTGGTGTTTTTTTTATTTTTATTGTGTGTTGAGTCTTACTTATTTATACTATTGGTGTATTTAAATGCTTAACATACCTGTCTCCTACGTTAAGCCTGCCTGCCTGCTTGTTGGCAAGCTACCAGGGATTGAGCCAGGGGCAGATGTTTTGAGACCTTGAATGAGCCTACACTGTCTGGGGCCATTATTGCTAGTAGTAGGTGTGTACTTACCTCTACTAATGACCAGCCTTCAACATAATTGGTGTTCAGTAGTGTGGATATAGACTTGTGTTTTAAATACACCATACAGCAAAGTGAGTTAAGATCATTAAAAATCCACTAAATTGACTTAGAACAAAACGTTTGATTTTTGGTTTTTGAAATTTGAACTAAAACTGATTTTTAATCACTCTTTTTGATTTTTTTCAAATTTGTTCTATTTCTGAAGCTTGTGTAACTGAAAACTAAGGATACCATGGAGCTAAACTAAACAAACTCAAAGTGGCTGAGCCTAGGGTTCAGTGTAGGTCAAGGGGATTACCTAATAACAATAAGATCAGGAAGGCTGAGTTAATTAGGTCCCTGAAGGCCTGGGAAAAGACAGCTCCAGAGAAAGAGGGGGAGGGAGAAGGTTGCCCCTCCAACAACCTTCACCAGGAAGAGGAGGATAACACCCTGTCTACAACTTTCAGTACTAGAAATGTGCTCCCAGCTAGGGGAGAGAGGGAAGGCTCTCCAAGAGGGGAGGAAAAACTGTCTCTTGAAGAGAGAAACCTTCAGGCTCAATTAGAAGACTTAACTATAGAAAATAAGAAGCCAGAGCTGGAAAAGAAGAGGTGGGAAAGGGAAGAAGGGAGAAGAAATGGTGGCAGTGACAATGAAGAAAGTGCTGAGATACCCAAGGGGGCTGGGGGATAATCCCAGGCTTCCCAAGGGAATACTTCCCATGCACACTGAGGGGCATGATATTGACAAATGGTTGACTGCATTTGAGAGGGACCTTAAGATGAGAGAGTCCACTCTAAGCATTGGGGTTCACTCCTGTGGGAACTGCTTAGTCAAGAAATTTGGTCTGAGCCAGAACAGTATAGGGTGAAGTTCAGGGACACCCAGGAGGTGAGCACACAGTCCTAGGTGGACTGTGTAGACATCTCAAAGAAGGCAGTAGAGAGCTGGATTAAGGGTAACCAAGTGAGAACGTATGAGGGGCTGTATAGTTTAATTCTTAAGGAGCACATCCTGACTCACTATGTACAAGAGAAGTTATGCCAGTATCTAGTGGACTCAAAGTTGTTTGGTCACAGGGAACTGGGGGAGACAAATGATGAGTGGGTGAGAACTCAGGTTTCTCATCAACACTAGGGAGGTGACCAGAAGAAAGGAGAACATGTCCCCTTCCAGTCAGGGGAAAACCCAGGTGAAGGAAGGTCAAAAACAGAAACAGTCCTCACAAGGGCCACAAAATCCTACACAAAAGGGTGGGACCCCGAGCGATGCCACTTACAAGAAGAAGTGGTATTGTGGGGTAATTCTGATCCTACAAATGCAGGAAAGTTTCGTGACCTAACGAAAGCATGTCAGTGTTTTGGCTGTTACTTGCCAGGACGCAAAAGAGGAGATGCTGTTTGTACAAAGAAACCCCCCACTGGTGGGAAGTCCACAGGGTTGCTAGTGTAGGTGTGGGGGTGGAGATTGTCCCAGAGATGGGGAAGGTGTTCACATAGGCAACCCTAGTGTCCTTTGGTAGGGTGGAAATCGCAGCTCTGGCCCCCCCTTGCCTTCCATCATGAAGAGGTACAGGCTAAAATCAATGGAACTGAGGTTGAGATACAGGAGTTAGTGTGACTATGGTAAAATAGAAGCTGATTTCGCCAGAGCAGATCATACCTGGTGTGTACTACTATTAATCAATCAACATTTATAGAACACAACTTATCACCCCAGGGATCTCAATGAGCTAACTGGGGGATGTGGGTCAGTCAATGAGCCAGGGTTTGAGGTCCATCCTGAAGTGAGCCAGCAAGGGGGACTGCATGAGTTGGAGCGGCATTGTGTTCCAGGTCTGAGCGACGCTGTCTTCTTCCAGATCCTGGAGATGGTGGCGAGGGCCAGTTGAGCACAGCTGGGTCGCCTGGAGAGTGTGTAGAAGGAGTGGCGGTGGTTGAGGTAGGCAGGTCCAATGTTGTGAAGGCATGTGTCAGGAGTTTGTAAGTGATGCGTTTGTTGACGGGGAGCCAGTGTAGGTCTCTCAGGTGGGCAGAGACGTGACTGTGGTGGGGTAATGCCCAGGATCAGTCTGGACACAGTGTTATGTATTCTCTGAAGTCTTGTTTGGAGTTTCTTGTTGATTTTGGCATAGAGCGCGTTGCCGTAGTTGAGTTCACTGCTGACGAGTGCCTGGGTGACTGTTCTTCTCGCTTTGATGAGGATCCACTAGAAGATCTTCTGGAGCAGGCAGAGAGTGTGGAAGCATGAGGATGAGACAGCGTTGATTTGGCGGGCCATGGACAGTGACGAGTCGAGAATGATGCCAAGATTGCATGCATGGTCAGTAGGAGACGGGGCAGTTTTGAGAGCACTGGGCCACCAGTGCCATCACAGGCAGTAGTGGTGGGGCCCAGGATGAGGATCTCTGTCTTGTCCGAGTTGAGCTTGAGGCAGCTGTCTCTCATCCAGTCGGCAACTGCCTTCATTCCGTAGTGAAAGTTATTTTTGGCTGTTGATGTTTCTTTGGTGACGGAGAGAATGAGCTGTGTATTGTCGGTGTATGAGATGATGTTGAACCCGTGGTGTCTGATAATCTCTGTGAGCAGGGTCATGTAGACATTGAAAAGGGTGGGGCTCAGGGAGGAGCCCTGAGGAACTCCGCAGCTGGTTTCCATCAGCTTCGAGGTGAAAGGTGGGAGACTGACTCTCAGGGTTCGGCGGGTGAGGAAGGAGAGGATCCACTCCAGGGCTTTGCCGCAAATGCTGGTGTTGTGTAGTCTGGTGGACAAGGTGGTGTGGGAGACAGTGTCCAAGGTGGTGGAGAGGTTGAGGAGAATGAGGGCAACTGTCTCACCATGGTCCAGTAGGGTGGGGATGTCATCTGTGGCTGCTAGGAGTGCGGTTTTGGTGCTTTGGTTGCTCCTGAATCTGGATTGGGAGGGGTCAAGGATGCTGTTGGTCTCAATGAACTTGGTGAGCTGTGCATTGATTGCTTTTTTGATTACCTTGGCTGGAAAAGGGAGCAGTCAGATTGGTTTGAAAGTTTTCAGCTCAGTGGGGTCTGCGGATGTAGGGGGTTTATCTCTGCATGTTTCCAGGCGGCTGGAAAGGTGGCTGTATCAATAGAGCGGTTGATGGTATGGCATAGTTTGAGTGCAATGATGGTGCTGGCTTGATTGAAGATGTGATGGGGGCATGGGTCCGAGGGTGCCCCAGAGTGGATTATATTCATGAGCTACAGAGTGTCTTGCCGGGTGAGGACGGTCCAGCGGTTCATGTTAGGTTGGTGGTCAGAATCCGCAGTGGTGCTAGTGGGCAGGGATGGAGGGCATTCACTTGTGAATTCTTCGCATAGGTTACTACCAGGTAACCTATGCAGAGAGAAGAATCAAACTCCACCTCATGGCAATGGTAAGTTTGGAACGGGGAGGTGTGACAGGCCCTAAGTAGGTGGCTTTGTCTCCTGCACTCTCAGTGGAGTGTCTACTTGGAAATGATCTTGAAGCTTCTGACCGGTCAGGGGTGGAGTAAATGCTCCATGCAAGGATGCTGGATCTCACAGAGTAGGAATGTGCTCTGATCAGGTCACAGGCTGCTCAGCAGGGAAAGGCTGGACACTCGGACTCTGGAAAAATGGGCCAAGTATCTAATGACAAGAGAAAGGGCACTGGTGAGCCAACCCAGAGAACTCCAGAGTTGCAGGAGGATCTGACCTCTGAGGGTGGTATTCCACCCCTGAAAGATCTGCCCTACATGGTAGAACTGACGGGAGCTGGTGGACCCACCAGACAAGAGTTTTGCCAGGGACAGAGAGAGTGTCCCACTCTTGAAAGCTTGAGGCAGACTGCCTTTAGGCAAGAGGAGGGCGATGTTAGTGGATCCCAAAATATTTAGTGGGATGAGGGAGTCCTATACACTGAGGCCAGAGACCTCAAGGAGGGAGCCACCAGGAGGTTGGTGGTACCTCAAAAGTATAGAGAATTCCACCTCACTTTGAGCCCTGACATCCCCGTGGTAGGTCATTTGGGCCAGTCGGTGAACCATTTCTATTGGCCAAACATGTCTGCCAAAGTGAAGGAGTTTTGTAGTTCCTCTGCCACCTGTCAGGCCAGTGGCATGACAAGGGAAAACCAAAGGCTCCCTTGATACTACTGCCAGTGGTTGGGACTCCCTTTGAGAGGGTGAGGGGTAGACATCGTCTGTCCCCTAGACCCACCAACTGCATCAGGGAACAGGTATATCTTGGTGGTAGTGGACCATGCCACAAGATTCCCTGAGGCAATTCTCCTCAGAACAGTCACTGCACCTTCAGTGGCTAGGGCTCTACTTGGTGTGTTCACCAGAGTGGGTTTCTCAAAGGAGGTTGTTTCAGATAGATCAATGAATTTCATGTCCATCTATCTAAAGGCGATGTGAGAAGAATGTGGTGTTACCTACGCATTTACCACTCCATATCACCCCCAGACTAACGGACTGGTTGAAAGGTTCAATACGACCTTGAAGGACATGATTAATGTTTTGTCTGACAAACTCAGGAGGAGATGGGATGTTCTCCTACCATGCATACTGTTTGTCTACAGGGAAGTTCCACAAAAAGGGTTTGGCTTTAATCCCTTTGAATTGTTTGGGCACCATGTAAGAGGCTCATTCTGCCTGTTGATAGAGTCTTTGGAAAAGTCTTTCAAGGAAGCCAAGGCCAATGTGCTGGACAATGTACTAGGCCTGATATTGTGCATGCAGAGCATATATACAGAGCAAGCTGAAACTTGGAGGCCACCCAAGAGCTAATGAAGCTGTGGTATGACCCAAAGACTACTATGCCTGAATACAAGCCAGGTCAATTAGTGTGGGTGTTGGAGCCTGTGGCTCCTAGGGCCCGCCAGGATGAATGGTCTGGGCCCTATCCAGTCTTAGAGAGGAAGGGTGAAGTTACCTATCTGGTAGACTTTAACACCCCCAGGAACCCTCACAGGGGCCTACATGTCAGTAGGTTGAAACCCCACCAAGACAGGGCAGACATGACCATGCTGATGGTCACAGATGAAGGAGGAGAGGAGAAGAGGAAACAGAGCCACTGCCAGACCTGCTCTCCCATAATGTGCAAGATGGGTCATTGAAGGGAGTTGTACTTTCTCCCAAATTGAAAGACCAACAGCACAGAGATTGCAACCAGGTTTTCTGGTCTGTTGTCCCTGACTGGACTCACCACTTGGTGTGTCCATGAGATTGACACTGACAACAGCCTACCTGTCAAAAGCAAGCTGTACAGGTTGCTTGACCAGGTCAGACCCAGTATCAAAGCTGAGGTAGCCCAGATGCTGGAATTGAGGGCAATTGAGTGTTCTGACAGTCCATAGGCGAGTCCAGTGGTGCTCATACTTAAAGCTAATCCCCAGGGGGAAAAGAAAGACTTGAGGTTCTGTGAGGACTACAGAGAACTGAATGACATCACAAAGACTGAAGCTTACTGTATACTTAGAGCTGATGTGTTCATTGATAGGTTAGGGCTGCTAAGTGCCTGAGTACATTTGATTTGACTTCAGGCTACTGGCAGATTCCCCTATGTGAATGAGCAAAGTAGAGGTCAGCATTCACCAAACCGAAGGGACATTATCAATTTAAAGTAATGCCCTTTGTCTTAAAGAAAGCCCCTGCCATCGTCTGAAGGTGGGTAAGCAGGGTCTTGTCTGGGCTGGAGCAGATCAGTGCACCTTATCTGGATCATATAGCTGTGTACAGTTCCACTTAGGAGGATCACCTGACCCACCTGAAAGAAGTGCTTCAGGCCCTGCAGCAGGCAGGCCTGACTATTACAGCCAGTAAGTGTCAAATAGGGCAGAGTTCAGTTGTGTACCTGAGTCACCTTGTAGGGGACGCCATGTACAACCTGTCCGGGCCAAAATCCAAACCATATTGGATTGGATTGCTCCAACAACCCAGACACAATTCAGGGCCTTTCTTGGTCTGATTGGGTATTATAAAAGATTTGTTCAGAACTATGGGACCACTGTGTCCCCCCTGACAGAACTCACTTCTTAAAAGAAGCCAAAGAGAGTCATGTGGACTCCAGAGTGGCAGAAGGTATTTGACACCCTGAAAGAAGCTATGTGTTTAGCACCAGTGTTGCTGATTCCTGATTACACAAAGGAATTTGTCCTTCAGACAGATGCTTCAGAGCAAGGGATTGGGGCAGTATTGGCACAGGTAAATGACGAGGGCCTTGATCAGCCAGTTGCCTTCATTAGCATGTAACTGCTCCCCAGAGAGCAAAGACGGAGTATCATTGAGAGGGAAGCCTTTGCTATGGTTTGGTCCCTGTAAAAGCTGTGACCCAACTTGTTTGGTACTCACTTTCGTGTGCAAACTAACCACAGACCTCTCAGGTGGCTCATGCAGATAACAGGTGAGAGTCCTAGATTTTTGAGATGTTCCATTTCACCAACAGGAGATGGACTTCACAGTGGAACACAGACCAAGGGTGGCCCATGCTAATGCAGATGGACTTTCCAGGTTTTACCACTTAGTAGGTTAGTTTCCCATCACTTTTCATTTGGAAGGGGGCTATGTAGAAAGTCATCCTTTTAGCATGTTTACCCCAATGTTTCTGACTGATACTGGTGGTATTGATTGTTCCCTGGGCTCTGCTAAACAGGCCGAGGGCCAGTGCGCTGAATAAAAGGTATATGGTAAAATGGTACAAGTACAATTGGCAATAAAAGACTCCTGTGAGACTCTATCAGATAATAGGGAAAGGGGGATTAAAACTGCCTATAAGTCCCTAGAATATAATAATGCAGGGAAGTTTTTGAGTCCTAGATTCCCTGCACTGGAGTGTGCACTTCTGTGTTGCCTGCTGTTATTTTTAAAGGCAGCCCTTCCTTGCAGACTGTATTTAAAACGTAACATGTATGCGAATTTGACTTTGGAATTAAAGGTGCTTCCAAAGTGATAATCTATGTTATATTTATATATTTCACCCATAATGTCTTCCCTAGATGCCTCGGGGTGGAGTGTCATGTAAATATAAGCAGGGACATTATAACCGATGTTTCATTTGCCCTGGTGAGGGAAAAACTGCACCTTTAATGTTTTCCTCATTGTAGAGACTTAGCTCTATAGGCTAAAATGGGAATATTTTCCATAAGCATTAAGTATTGCTAGAAAGGAGCTAAATGTGTCATGACAGGTCTCAAACGAATGGTAATGATAAACCCACAACTTGCCACTGTTGAATGTATCATAATGAATACACAAAGAAGTTATAAAACGTTCTTTTCTGTAAACCAAATTCCAGCATGCTAGTGGCCTCTCCTGATTGGCCAGCTTTATTAGGATTAGCCAGACTGCTTTGATGAGGTGAGAAGTGGCCTGCACTAAGCAGATGGGGGATGTTGGCAGATGCTGAGGCCAGGCCAGGAAGGGGGCTAGGTAAATCAAACTAGGCTTCAAAGAAAGAAGGACAGAAAAGAATGCCAGCCAGGTCTACCCTCTCACCCTGTACCCCAAAGATAGATAGCAGGCCCAGGAAAGGAATTTGCAAATGCCCAGAGGTGAAGTGTTAATGGAAATGAGCCACACCAGTAGGTTTGTTTAGCCAGGTCTTGCTCCTCTGGAGGAAAATCGTCCATCTTCGAATTTTAAAGGGGAGTGCTTTATGGGATGAGAAAATGCTGCACTTTCGAGGAAGCTGTCATGCTTTTGGGTGGCATCCTGCAGCTCATTGGAAAAAGGGTACCTCCCTAATTGTCCCCCCAAGATGATTGAATAAAAGTGGCTAATCTGCACTGCAACTCAGATCTGCTGCCTAAAACCAAAAGGAGAAGAAGGACTGCCCTGCTGGAACCCTGGTCTGCAACACCAAGGTCTCCACACTGAAGTACACTGGAACAACAGCCCTAAGGAGTTTGCCTTGCTGCAAAAAGGACTCAGGAGTGGACTCGCTGAAAGCAACAGGTTAACAGAGCTTGCCTGCACCAACTTTCACAAACGCCCCCGGCCTGGAGTGCATCCAGTGGACTTTTAAAGATGTGGTCAGGTACATTGGGGAATTGTGGTCCTAAACTTCCAAAGACCATCTCAGAGCATCTAGATCCTTGGATGTGTATTTTGGACACTTTGAACTCTCAAAAGGAATTTTAGGGAAAAGTTCCAGAAGTTTGGAGAAGTTTGGAGCAACATTTGGAAAAAGCTCCATAAGTGGACCGACTCGCCGTTGTGAGTCAAGCCGACCACCTTCAACCGCGACCCGGACAGGATTTCAGGTTTGTCCAGCTGAAAGCTCCGGAGCTCCAGACTTCCAGAATTTGACCTGGGCCCCGCGGAAAAGCAGTCATAGGCAACATTGCATTGAAATCAGCCTTCTGAGAAAGACCACATGACATTGAGAAAGAAAAGCTCCAGAAAAGTTCCTAATTGCAAAGGTAAAATTTTGACTGAAGCCTCCCGCTCAGTGTATCCGAGCAGGGCTCCATCATGGTTGGCCTCAAACTTTGACTTTGTTCCAGTCAATTGCGACCAAATGTGCCTGGTTGGTGCTACTGATTTCTAAGCACTAGAAAGCACATTTTGTATTGAATCTTTAAAATTTCATAACTCTTGTTCCCTTTTATTGGACTTTTATTGTTTCTGTGTCATTTTAGAGATAAAAAATATTTACTATTTCTATGAATAGTTGTGGGATTTTTATTGTGTGTTGTGTCTTACTTATTTACTGTGTTAGTGTATTTAAATACTTTACATACCTGTCCCCTAAGTTAAGCCTGCCTGCTCGTTGCCAGGCTACCTAGGGTTGAGCCAGGGACTGATGTTTTGAGACCTTGACTGAGCCTAACGCGGTCTGGGGATATTATTGCTAATGGTAGGTGTGTACGTACCTCTACTAATAATCAGACTCCAACAGGGTGCGACCACCATCAATGAATTTCCCTGCAAGGGACTGCTACAAAAGTCATGGCTCTCCATGGTGGGGAAAACAATTAGTGGCCTTCTCACACAGTGAGGAAACTCCCTGTGAACAAGGGTGAATGGTTTAATGTATTTCACAAACATACTCTCGCTTTGGGAGTTTATTCGTGAAATACAAAAAACTAAATGCTGAGCAGGTGAAAAAACTATGTCAGCTGTGCAGCATTGTGTTATGCCTTAAGTGAGTTAATTCATTGGAATCAAATGTAAGAGGCTTAGGACATGAGGGGTTGGGATGCGGCCAGAGCGACTGCCAGTGGCTGAGATTAAGTCAAGCATTCCATCCATCACCTTGTTGTTTTAACTAGTGGGATGTAGCACTCATTGTGCCACCCACAAAATAGCACTGGGAAATATATCTCCATGCCCGCTCCTGCAGCCTGGGTGTGCAGCATAGACCTGCCACTTCAAGCTGGCAAAATTAACCCTTTTTCAAGCCTCAACCTTCCTTTTTAAGACTCGTAACTGACACCTAGAGTCGGACGTTAAAAAAGGCCATAGGGAAAGGTGTATGATAGTTAAAAAGTAGAACATATATAGTTAATGTTTTACATGTCCTGGCAGTGAAAAATCTCCAAAGTCGTTTTTCACTGTATGGCTAGGCTGGCTCTCCCACAGGTTAGCACTGGTTTGCAGTTACTTGTAATACGTGCTAAATTCAGTTTGGGGCAGGTAGAAAAATGTGTCAAGGACTTATTTGATAATAATTTAAAATCTAAATTGTTATATCGACTTTCATATTACTATTTTAGAAATGACACTTTAAGAAAGTTTTAATTTCTCTGCCCAATATCAAAAGGCTTTCCTGCTAGTGTCTAGCTGCCACCTGACCCCTGATGGCTCCCCTGTGGTGAGATGTGTATTGCTTCCAGCAGTGGACAAAGGGCTTGGGTGTGGGGTGGTGTTTTTCTTCCTTGATCAGGATGGCCTGGGGCTCTGCCCAGACCCTTAAAGAGCTTCAAAGGATGCCTATATTGTCACTAGCAGATAATGTTCAGACCTCAGCATGCCACACCTTTGACTGTTCAGCTAGGCTGGCACCAAACCCAGTGGAGGTGAGGATCAGAGATGGTTTAGGGGGTGGACAAAGAATTACCCACAAGCTGGCACTGGGCATAAAAGTGGGCCCCACAGACATCTCTTCAGAACACACCTGGACCTTTGAGGGTTTAGAAAAATGACTTATCTGCTATCTAAGGAATCTGAAGGAAGACTAGACTTGCTTGCCTTGAACCTAGGACCCCGGAAGTGACTCCAAAGTTCAGTCAGAGGACCTCAGTTTCAGCAAAAGGGAAACACCAAGCTTCAATAAGCCCTTTCCTTGCAACTGCCCATCTGCTAAGTACCAACTGGATTTGCCCTGGATCATGCCGCTGGCCTCTATTGGAGTTAGTCCTACCCCCCAAGAGGTGCCTTCAAGGTCCTGGTCCCTGATGATGTTAGAGTGTACTGCTCCAGTATCTAAACTGCAAGAAGTGAGACTTAGAAATGTTTCCCTACTTTTCTACTTAAAGAACCGATGGAGACCGCCCTCGCCATCTAAGCCACAGCCATTGACATCAACTTGCCAGTCGGCCTCAACTTGCGAGTTTCTCCTCAATAACATGATCACTTTCATAGACCAGCAAGATCCAATGGTGATCTGAATGGAAGTGTAGCTAGATACAAGCACACTTCGTACTACAGATACATACTACAGATACATATGATGTCTATGACTGTGACAAGCTAAATTTGAACCATCAACCTTTGGAAGGTAAGTGTAACACTAAAGGAAGGTGCAGTTTGATTTCAAAAGACTCCCCTTTATAAATAGCCTTGAAGCTGATGAAGTCAGGGATGATGAAGTCACATGCTGGCTAGAGTAGACCAACAATTGACTGAATAAAGAAGAATTGGATCGTCAACAGTGACTGAAAGGTGCTCATCCCTCCGAGCGCAGCCTCCAACAGTCACCCCCTCATCATTCTGAGGGCAAAGACATATGCAGTTCTCTTTTAATTTGTGGAGTGTGATGGACATGCCAAGTAACCAGTAGGTCTAGATTGCTGAGGAGCTGCATGGGTGAGCTTTTGGGAAACCCAAGCAGGAAGCCACTGCAATGGCCACAGCAGCAGCACAACATGGCAGAAGTGGAAAATAGCTGCTCATCCTAGATGTCTGTTTAGTATAGCAAAGCCTGGCTGAACATCTTCCTGATTTGGAGGAAAAGCATCCAGAAACGATAAAACACCAAATTGTAGAGACTTTCTTAAAGTTGGGGTGGGGGGCGGAACTCTGTTCATGAATGGGGATAAATGTGGAAGATTTTTTGGTGTAAGAATTCTCATAGACCGAACTATTTTTGTTGCAGGAAGTTTTAAGTTTAGCTTGCTATTGAGGAAGCAATTTGCAAAGCACTTGCCATCATAATTTCAAGCGTAGCAGAAAAGAACTGTAAAATGTTCAGGTTCCTTGAGTTGGTTGTACCTTTTAATGCACAGCATGGGTCATTTCTACTCCTCCTAGATGTATATTTCCGGCTAAAGATTTTCATGTGATGTAATACCGCTAAAAAGGCAGTCTTGCTGTCCCTCTATTTGTCAGTGCTATTCCACACAAGCAATTACTGGGATGTGGTAAGTACAAAATAATAGCTTCAAATGGAAGCCTATCTGAAGAAGTGGTTCAGTACATCTGATGTATGTTATCAGCAGGCTCTTTTCCTGCCGCAGGCAGGATTATGTAGCAGTTCTGCAGCCATTTGACTAGGCAAATGGCCGAGTTAGTTGAATGGCTCCTTTGAAGACCATACTGTCATTTCTATACTTTTGAAAACAAATAGGGTGCCATTTTTGTACTCTGAGCATTTGCATTTCAAACTAACACATTTATTCTCACTTCATTGCTTTTCAGAGGGTCATTTTCAACATCGTCAACTTCAGCAAAACTAAAAGCCTTTACAGAGATGGGATGACCCCGATGGTGAAATCCACCAGCAGGCCAAAGTGGTGAGAGATGTACTAAAACAGACTGATCAGTTTTTAGTGAAGCAGCTTGATGGTTGTAATGCTAAACATAAAGGTGTAGATGCACCGCACACTCACTGTATTAGATACAGAACCACATTAACTTATTGAGCCTAACAGCTTGCCGTACCGCTGATTTGTTCCTCTTCCTGATTTTACATGGTACAGGGTTTATTGTTTCTGACACATCACTTCCGCTTGTAAAGAGTTTCTATATTGTCATACATTGGATTTTGCATGGCCTGATGGACAGTGGTAATGAAACAGTTTCATGCAGCGATGATCATATGTACGTGATGTTAAATGATAGCAAACAAGCACGCACCTAATTGAGTGTTCGGTATTTACAACCGAAATTATTGGAATTTATTTAAACACTGAGACAGCTAGTGAGTTGACTTTGAAAGGCCCCATGGAGTGCAGATGTAGTCTAGTCTCTCCACGGGGATGTTCGGGAAGGAAGTGATGGAGGGAGGGCAGGATTCGCTACAGGGTACCTGGGGGTGGGATATGGGTGGGGTACTTAAACCAAGGGGGTGTGGGGACCGGCTTCTTCAGTGATAACATTCCGCGCAGTGTTGAAGTTTTGGCCACCCACCCGCCCTGCATTAGCTATAAGGGTGGGGAGTGTTTGTCACGTTTAATTGGTGCTGAGTTGGATGGATGCCAGTTAGGGCAGGTTTGGCTGATAGGAGGTGTGGCAGTAGATGGGGGAGGGTGGAGAGTCAGATGCGGGCTTGGCCACCCTTCCAGAGGGGAGAAAGAAAACAGATGAAGGATGATTGCATGGGGGATGCCCGAAGCAGGCAGGGGATGGAAGAAAAAGGAGGATGTGTGGGTCAATTGAAGTGAAAGATGGATGAACGGAGGCTAATGGAGGGATGAGAGAAAAGAGGACTGGAGAGGTTTTCTAAGGGGTGGGGGGGTTTGAACTTGGTTAAAGTTTAGTTACAATGTTATTGTATACAAGCCAATCCTGTCCTAAACAAATGGCCTTTTACACTTTAAGAACACTGTGTCACTGACTGTCCCGATATGCCTATGTAATCATATTTTACACGTATTGCTCCTTCATCCTCACGCTCACTCTCAATGCACCTGCCTGTAGTGGGAATAGGAACTGTTTTTAGAGCTTTCAAGTTAGCTCCACTTAAAGGTGGGCATGTCCTCAAGCTCCTGTGCAAAACGGACCCCTCATCAGTCCCCTTCCAATCGTCCGTCATTATGGATGGATCATTTTTCTCCAACGCACAGTGATTTCCAGTGTTTTTCAGTCGACGTGCATGGAGTCACCAGTGTTTGCAGCTGCTCACCTGCATAACCTCTGCAGCTATTTGGACAAGATTAGTCCGGTTCATTCCTCTGCTTTGTATTTTAGCATGTGCGCGAGATCCCAATGGAACACCCTGGCATACGTCATGCAGAGTAAAGAAAACTCTGTCACCCAGTAGATGTCGGATCTCAGGTAGAGGAGGGAAGGGATTGGAATGCCCAGCTTAGTTACCGGTAATCTTCATTACTCCGAGTCCTGGTCTTCCTTGATTCAGTTTGGAGTCCTGCCCTCCCACCCAGGGCATGACAGTTGACTATATCCAGTTTATTGTGTATTTTACATGTCATTTGCGTAGTATATTACGGAATGTGCATCATCAGATCCTCCTGTTTGAGGTGGCTCCTGGGTAATGGGGCCATCTTGGAGGAACTTTTTTGCTTCAGTTAAAGAATTGGTTTTGCCAGAGGCGTGTTAAGCGTTAGGACTGGATCCGGGAAGACTGACAAGGAGGTAACGTGCACCCTTGCTGTCAGTGAAGTTGCAAGGCATGCCTTACGGAACCTGACTCGCCCCATGAAGGCCTTACGCAAGTGAATAATGTAAACCCACGAAGAATGAAAGCGACCACAGTGTTTCCTAGTCCCTACCTGATTTAGCCAGACCTGTTTGTCCAGGAAAGGGGTGCCAAAGGCACAGAAGCTAGTAGCACCCCAGAGACCTGTCTCGCTCTGTCTCATATGATTTGAGCTACGTTTGCACCGCAGGCTGAGCCTGTCTCTTTCTGGGTTGCTAAGTTGTTGTACTGTAGGTTCCAGAACACACTCCTCTCTTCCCAGGAGCCAGGAGTCCCAGTCTCAGTCCACTCTTGTGACTCTGGGGCTTGCACTGAGCCTAGAGGGAGAAGGACCCAGGGCTGGCGAATGTCTTACTGCAAAAGGACATTAAAGAGACCTCCCTCCTTCCCCTTTCTCCAGGCATGATTTCACTGTTCCTAGAGCACCAGATGCAGAATATGAGTGCTGTCAGTGAGGGGCAACAGCTACTGTTGAGTGTTCCTTCTCTCTTGCTAGTTGCCATGGGGAAACATCCGGAACAACGCATCTAGAACCACGCCTGCGTTGTTCACGCAAGCGGAACAACGCTTAACTGAACAATGCAGACCTTTTTCTCTGCCTTAACCACGCATGTGCTGAACAATGCACATGCGTGCTTAATGCAGAAAAAAAGGAAGATCCATCGGAAGAGGACGCGGTCAGGTAAGTGGGGCAGGGTTGGGGGTAGTTTTTAGGGGTGGGGACGGGGGTGAAGGGGTTAGGGTGGTTAGGTTATTATTATTTTTTTTAAGTGGTGGGGTTGGGGGGTCGGTACCATGGTTTTTAGGGCAGGTGGGGGGTCGTGTTTTTAGGGACGGGGTGAGGAGTTGGGGTAAATTTGTATTTAGGGCAGGTTATTAGGGGTAGGGGTGGGGGGTCTGGGTAAGTTTGTATTTAGAGCGGGCAGGTTTTTAGGGGTGGGGGTCAGGGTAATTTTGTATTTAGGGTGGGTGGGGGGGTCAGGTTTTTAGGGGCAGGGTGAGGGGTTGGGGTAATGTATTCAGGGCAGGCAGGGGGTCGGGTTTTTAGGGGATGGGGGGTCAGGTAATTTTGTTTTTAGGGGTTGGGTTGTTTTATTTTTGGTGGTGGGGTCGGTTTTAGGGCTCAGGGTGGGTGGGGGTATCGGGGTAGTTTTTAAAGGTGGGGGGTCGGGGTACTTCTGTTTTTAGGGGCAGGGTGGGAGAGTTGGGGTAATTTTGTTTTTAGGGGTTGGGTTGTTTTATTTTTGGGGGTAGGGGTCAGTTTTAGGGCTCAGGGTGGGTGGGAGTATCGGGGTAGTTTTTAATGGTGGGGGGTCGGGGTACTTCTGTTTTTAGGGGCAGGGTGGGAGGGTTGGGGTAATTTTGTTTTTAGGGGTTGGGTTGTTTTATGTTTGGGGTGGGGGTCAGTTTTAGCGCTCAGGGTGGGTGGGGGGCATTGGGGTAGTTTTTAAAGGTTGGGTCGGGGTACTTCTGTTTTTACGGGTGGGGGTGGAGGTGTTAGGTTGTTTTATTTTTAGGGGTGGGGCGATTTTAGGGCTCAGGGTGGTTGAGGGTCTTGGGGTAGTTTTTAAGGGTGGGGGGTCAGGGTACTTCTGTTTTTAGGGTGGGGGGATGGCATGCGACAATCATGCATGCTGTTTTCACACATGCCTTTACTAGGCATGCCATTACAATGAAAAATCGTTGTAAAGGCATGCGTGGTAAAGGCATGCTTGGAAACAACCCGGTCATTGTTCGGACCGCGTTGTTCAGGCATGCGTGGTTGCCGCATGCGTGGTTCCATCATACAACTGTTGCCATGTGAAGTCTTTTTTGTAACATTTCTTTATTGTGGTATTTTCATTCAAAGAACATACAAAAGCTATACTCCAGTGGTCATTAATCTTATAGTGAGCAGTAGTAATGGAGAAGAACATGTAGGCAGATAACTAGTGTGCAGTATGCTAGAATGCACAGTATTACCATCATCAAATTCATCCATATTGTAGGGAATTGCCATATAAACAAATGTATCAAACTTTGCAGGTCCATTGAATGGAAGCTTTGTCCCACGAAAAAGATGCCAGAGAGAGACAAGAAAAAAAGAAAGACTAAAGAAAGAAGAGGAAAAGGCCCAACTTTCCCTAACCCTGGGGGTCAAGGAGGGAAGTCCACCCTTGAAACAAAAGAGGACCATATGCTTTTAAACTGAGAGAGTTTACCTATGAGGCAGTAAATGATTTGTTCATGTGAGACAGCCACTGCCATATCTTGCATTCTGTTGGAATGAGAAGGTGGGTCATCTGTTTCCACCAGTGAAGGATAGGCATGGTAGCCACTGCAAGCACTGTTTCTACCCGTCCCTTAAGGTGATTGTCCTGCTCTGCCACTTTTAAAGTATCAGGCAGAATGATCAATTCCAATGAAGGTGCTTGATCCAGATTGTAGGAAAGTGGAATATTATGCAGTGAGGCTGGTAAGTCTCAATATGTAATACTCTCACAATTCCTTTGGATTCACACTAACAAATCCCTAGCTCAGTCCTGGTAGTGTGGAAGAGAGCAGTTAGGCTTCACTAGAGGAAAATGTGTTAAACATTTCAGAGTACTAACATGGACATTAAGTAAATGGCACGATTCAAAAGAAATCCAAGACCAATTTATAAAAATAGGGCAGATTTGTATAATAATTTAGACACCAAAAGGAAATCATTCAGATACATATAACCAGAGTTATGAATTTTAGGGCCAGATGTATCAAAGGGTTTTACCCATTCTGTGTCTAAGGGAAAATGTGTTCATACATATGGCCCTTAGAGTGAAAGGTAAAGCAGAACTTTACAAGCGGTCAAACTTTACCATTGCCGTCGATGTAAAAAATCACTAGCGACACTCGTCCACTTGCAGGGTGAGTTCAGGGGAACCCACTTGAAGATAAGGTGACACAGGTCCCAGGACCAAGCTTTGACAGTCAGACCAATTTTACATGGCTTGAGGTCCCCGGGTGCAGAGCTGTCCTGGCTGTTCTTGGTGCTGAATGCAGGAGCTGTGGGTGTTGAAAAATCACACCTGTGACACTAGGTAACTTGCAAGCCAAGTTTGGGGGAGCACACTCGGGGTTAGGCTTGAACAGCATTGAATACAAATGTCAGTAGCTGGACTGGCTTTCAACAAAACTTAGCAGCAGCAAACACAGTGCTTGGAGACTTCGATATCATGGAGTCTGGGGGAAAGCACGAGTCGACTGAAACTTACTAGAGGTCAGGACTCTATTTCCCAGAAGATCATTTATTTTTGGACTTTCCCTCGGCAGGCCCGATGGCCAGTAATTGCTTGGTTCCAGGAGTGCGGTTTCTACCTGCAGGCTGCAGGGGACTAGTACCTCTGCTCAAGGGAGCTCTGGTGATGCCTTTCAGCTGCAGATGAGTTCTCCTTTGTTTTGGAACCAATCTTTAGTCAGGGATGAGTCTTACTGATGCAGGGTGCTTGCCACAGTTGCAGAGTTTCACACCCTTTTCTTCATGAGGTCCTGGAAATGCAGTCAGAGGTCTCTTCTTTGTCCTTGGTTACAATTCAGAGCAGATCTGAGGTTCTGGTGTCAGGGGTCACCCTTAAATCCTTGATTTAGGAGTGTTCTGGGTGTGGGGACAAGTGGCCGATGGGCTACTAGTCCCTGCAGCTAATCTTCCCTGAGGTGACAACACATCCGGGGGAGTTGTCACCTTTCCTACCCAGAACCACCTGTTGTGCCACTTTTCAAGGTGGCAAAACCCATACATGGCGGTACAGACCAGGTAGCCCACCCTAGATGTGTGGCTAGCCTTCTGGGAGTGTACGCCTCCTGACTACCTAGGTTTTCAGCCTGCCTGTGTGCAAATGTGGCTGGGGTAGAGGGATGACTTTTTTCTCCTCTGGGGGACAGACAGCCTACTTGCAGATCAGACGTGGTGTGCCCTTATAAGCTCACCGCCTTAATGTGCCAATTCACTAGCCTTCCTACCATGAATGAAGGTGACACCTCCTGCCAAGGGAGAGATTTGTTTCTGATTCCTGGGAGTGTTCATATCTCCTTGCAGTGGGTCAGAATTCTGTCTTGGTGGTAGCATCTGCAGGCTGTCAGCTGGGGCACAGGACAACCAGTTGGGCAACCTCTGAGGTAGCCCCCTGGGTGCATGTCACATTAAATCTGACTTGGGATTTATCAGGTTTAATGAGAAGTTGTTTGATACCAAACATGACATACTTCAGGGGTCCATAACAGAGTTGACATTCTCTGGGTGCCCGGTGCCAACCCATGCCATCCTATGGATCGCTGATTACTTATACTAGTCTTTAATTGAAAAGGCTACTATAGGGACATATATGATTGCACCTATATGTACACACTTTTAATATAATGCACCCTGCCTTCTGGGCTTGTGAGGCCTACCTTATGGGTGACTGGGATATGTTAAAAGCAGTGCTTTGACCTTGTAAAACACATGGTGTGGGCAATGTTGAGTTCAAGCAGTTTGAACTGATCCTGCAGACTGCAATGGCAGGCCTGCTGTTGTCTATTTACTTGGGTCATTCAGGTTGGCACAATCAGTGATTCAGGCCCTGATGACCCCTTTAACACCCATGGCCTGCGTACCACTGGTACATATTCTAGGGACTTACAATGGGCTTAGAGTCTTTGCCATTTGGGGATATCAATTTAACCATAGCCAATTTAGGGAGAGAACACTGGTACTGAGGCCTGGTTAGCCGGTTCCAGTGCACTTTCAGAGTCATAACCAGCAGCAGTGGGTCATAAAGCATGGGGGTGACCATGCAAAAAGGGCACTTTCCTACACTGATCATTGTAAGTGCAATTGGTACATAGAACATGCTGCCAGTATGTTTGCAGAGAGAGACAGAGTATAGTATATACAAAATGGTATTTTACGGATGATTACATCTCCAGCACATTGCATTTGGGATCAGGTTAGCCATTTTCAGCTGGTGTGGGGACTAGTGCCAATCATGCAGCAATTTGAAAAAACTGAACTTAAGTTGTGCCTTGCAGAGGTTCCTATCATGAGTATTCAAAAGCTCAAACCAGTCTGCATCAGAGTATTCTTTACCAAGTAGACTCTGCCATTTATCTCATAATAGGTGTCTGAGGGGGCTAGATTGGAACTCATCCAGTAAGACCTTATACAGGACAGTGATAATTTCTCCAAAGGGGCTCCATGTTCATGACTAATCATGAATTGTTGATTCAAGGATTGTGGACTGTTGCTGTATTTTATCAGAATGTAGGCAGTGCTTCAGTTGTAGATACTTTCACAGATGCCTTGTGCCTAGCTGGA
The DNA here is from genome assembly GCF_031143425.1 of Pleurodeles waltl. Lineage (NCBI taxonomy): Eukaryota > Metazoa > Chordata > Amphibia > Caudata > Salamandridae > Pleurodeles > Pleurodeles waltl. The sequence continues at coordinate 908,022,514 of NC_090443.1, forward strand.
ATTCCTCTTGTTGGACTGCAAAAGTCTTAAGGCTGTCTACATTTTATTGTTGATCCGTAGTTGGAATGTCTTGATCTAACCAGTCTTTCCACTTTATCAGTAGAACGTTGGTCCTGATAGTTTTGTTGTTCCAGATGATGGCTTTGTCATGAACATAGGCATTGGACCGTAAGGAGCAAGTGAGTGGTTTCACCCACGCAGATTGACTCTGTCAGAACAGGGTTTGCTTTCTTCTCATCTGTGGTTGTGAATTGTAGGGGCTATCATGGGCACGTGTCCCTTTCTAAAGGGACCCAGTTAGGGATTTTCAAGTCTTTAGAGTAGATGCAAACCAAATGTGCCAGATGGTCCGGCCGATAGTTGAGTAACATATCCAGAAGGCGAGGCCCCCTACTCTTGTATCAACGTGAAGCTTAATGATATTAAGCCTAGGTTTCCGGCTATCCAACACATAGGCCCTCATTTGAAACATGGCGGGATAGCCCGCTGCCGGCCACGCTGACGGTCGACAGAAGACCGCGAGTGGCGGCGGCAGGCATCCCGCCATATTCCAACGCATTGAGCCTCACCGACATAGATCGCAGTGAGACCCTCCATGCGCTATGCTGGCGGTCAGTGGAATGGGTGGATGCTGCTCCACCCTCACCACCACATCAGTCCATACCCTGCCCCGCCTATAACGATGCAGTTATATACACCGTGGCGGTGTATGGAGATGCAGCAATGCTGGCGGAGCAGCATCCAAGGACCCATTCCCTCCCGGAGCAGCGCCACGGAACAGGTAAGTGCTGTCCGAGAGGGAAGGGGGATAAGTGGGGGAAGGGGGGGATGTTTGAGTGTGTGAGAGCATGCATGGGGGTGTGCGTGAGTGTTTGTGAAGGGGGATGTGTGTCTGAGTTTATGAATATGTGTGTGCATGGAGGTGTATGGGTGCATGAGGATGTGGGGGTTTGAGGGGGACCTGTATGTAGGGGCGGGTGGGGAATGGTCAGGGGGAGCTGGGAGGCCTACATGGGGATTTGGGGAGGAGGGTTGGGGGGTCTGTTTTCGGGGTTCTTGGGGCGGATCTGGAGGTTTGGGGGGTGGGTGGAGGCAGTGGCAAGGGGGGGCTGGCATGTCACAGCCCGTCAACCCGGTCGTCGATTCTGGCCTTGAGGTGGGTAGTAGTGCTGCATTGCAGCCAGTTCACTACTGTGTTCAGAATATGGTGGTCTGGACCGCCATCACCGGCGTGGGGGTCATTACCGCCATGTTCATAATGACCACCATAATGTTTGATGAGAGTATCCAGTTTACAGATCGTGTATGTTGTGATAGTGGTCGGAGTCGTTCCAAGCAGGTAATTAAAAAGAGGTGCAGACACCATTTTCACAGTTTGAATGCTACCCACATCAAAAGCCCTAAAGTAGACCATTTCTTGAAGTCAATAGCAGGGTAGACCATTTGCATGGTAGCCAAGCCAAGGCCGTCACAGGAGTAGTGCGGTTAAGAGGCAAAGCCTCACTTTTGTTCCAGCACCCCAAACCATTAAGAATATGGAGGAGAAAGGGAATTGTGGGTTCCGGACCACCAAGTAGAAGTAAATGTCATCCACATATAGAAGAATTTTTGTTTCATCTGCTGCTGTACAAATGCCCAGGACATCTGTGGATGCCAGGATTTTAACTCCAAGGGTTTGAGTGCCAGCAGAAAAAGGAGCAGGAAGAGGGGGGAAGCCTTGACGGGTAGGCTGTGCTATTGAGAATGGTTTGGACTGAAATCCATTTCAGGTGATGGTCGCCACCAGGAAGCGATAAAGAAGATTCATCCTTTAGATGAAACGATCTTCAAATTCCACCTCCACAGAACCCAGAATAAATAAGGACATTCGGCCCTATCAAAGACCTTCTCAACATCCAAGGAAATTGCGACTTCGACACCTTGAGTTTTTTCTCTTGCCAAATTATCTACGATAGGAGTCTCATGTGGTTAGATGACATGTGCCTCAGCACAAAGGGCTAAAATTCTTCAAGGGGGTGGATAATACCTTTCCTAATATTCTCACATCACTATTAATAAGAGAAATGGACCAGTAGCTGCCACATTGAAGAGGGTATGTATTTCACTTGATAAGAAATAAAATGTTAGCTCTGTTAAATTCCAGGCATATGTAGTCATAATCACACATTTCCTTGTACACGTTGGTCAACAATGGTATTACATTCTGATCATTTATCTGTTGTTACATGATGAGAAGCATATCCTTATCCGGTGTTTTGCTAGTAGGCACAACTTTGATAGCATTCCGGACCTTGTCTTCCGTGATATCAGTTTTCAATTCAGCAGTTGATTCAGCCGTGAGACGGGGGAGAGTAAGACATTTAAAGAATACTGATTCCATCTCCAATAGTAAATTGTCAGCTGTTGATGAGTACAGGTCCTCACAGAAGGACGCAAACTCTTTTGCAATCTAGGAAGGGTTAATGAGCAGGCCCGCTGTGTCTCAAGAGCTCGAATGGAACAGTGGGCCTCTTATAGTTTCAATTGTTGGGTGAGGAGGCATCCAGCCTTTTCTGCCAGCTCAAAATGTCAGTGCTTAATCTGACCTAGTGCTTTTTCTGCTTCAAAGGTGAAGATCGAGTTAAGGTCCATCTTAGCACTCATCAGGCTGCGGAAGGTGTCTGTTGTTGGATTCAGTCTAAAGTTAGCCATCACATTTTTGATGCGTTGTTCCATCTTGGAGAGCTGATTCTCTCTTGAGTTGTCCTTGCATTTAAGCTTTGTTCGCTGCCCAGATGGTTTGAGAGGAGGAGGAGGGCAGAATTCCTGGAATTTCACTCCTTGGAATTCTGCAAAGTTACATAAAAACTCTGCAAGAATCCTCAGATTACCGGCAATGGGCAAAACATGCATGTTGTGCTGCGATTTAGTGCCAGTAGCACGTTTCACCCTGAAAATCATCATGTACAGCAGCATGTGGTGCTCCAGAGCACACAGCCATTTGAGTTGATTTTTCTCCAGTAGAAAATGTATTCAAGAAGCAGCCCACTAATTGCAACCGCTTCTGCAACTGTTTGTGTTAGAAAATCACATCAGAAGGCTGTCTAGCAACTGGAAATCATACCAGGGGACATCAAATGTAACTCATGCTCCCCAGTTCGCTTGCTGGAGCCTCACATTGTTCCCGTTGTCATTGCGTTGCTCAAATGTGAAAATAATTCCAGCATGCAGCGATTGGCGTAATTCGGTCAGATCTCAACATCAATAGCCTAACACAGTCATCAATATCCTCCAGTTCTGCAAGAGGAATTACAAATTCTGCCAGGACCTATTTGAGAGGAGGACACTGTTTCCTAATTTCGGGCCTGATTTATATTCTGGCGGATGTAGTCCCCTCTATTGACCTGGTGGAGGGCATTTTGTTCGCCAGTCCAAGAATACTCTGCCCAACAGATTTATAAATGACCCCCAAGCAGGTGGTCATTTATGAAGGTTTTGGCAGGAACCACTATCACAGTGGTTTCTGTCAATGCATTTTACTGTTTGCTGCAGGGCGGCATCAGAAGGACGCAGCCCTGTAGAAAACAGTATTCTTTTTTTGTTTTCAAAACAAAAATCCCCAAAAGGCTTCAGGTACTTATTAACTAATACGAGCAATCAGAAACCAGAGCACTAGAATGGTTTTACTGTTCTTTACTGCCAGATTTAACCTGGCTGTGATAAACATTAAAAAATGACTACATGTCTACCAATGTAAATTGGGTGGTTGGACATGTAGCCATTTCTCCAACAACCCTGACTCTCCAGGGTTCTTGGAGTACATTAATCATGGCAGAGACAGAGGAGTCTCTGCAGTGATTAACATTAAGGTCCGCCTCCATGTAAAGTGCAGACCACTATATTGGCAGGGAGGGAACTCCATCATCATTGCGATGGATTACCCTGTCTGCCAATATATAAATCAGGCCCTTAGTGACATGAAGGTGCTAAGATGGCATTGCAGTTTTCACTTAGCTTCTGATTCTTGGAATTTCAAGGTCGATAGTCGCACCGCAGGGGGGGCCGGATTCCCATTACCAAATCCGATTCCCCTTGCCAAATCTGGATAAATAAGGGGTGATCTGTGAGACCGTTACCAAGAATTTCAAACAAATTGATATTGGGAGTAAGTGACCCCACGAGGAGAAGGAAAAAATCAATTCTGGATTCAGTGCTATGGGGGTCACAATCCCTGGGATTTAGGAGGCACAAGGATCTTCCAAAGCATGATCCACTTGAAGATCTAGATTGTTTCTTGCCCACTGGCGAATATGGCTGCCAGAGTGTGCTGCATTGTAACTCTTCAATAAGTTTACGCTGCCCTGAATTATTGTTTAGAAAAGATTCCCGTACATCAGGGTCAGTGAATTGTCGAGTTTTGCCATCCACTGTCATAATCATTATAGCAAGGTACAATAGCCTGCAATGTAATTTTTTGTGTTTCAAGAGCAGGCAGTGAGCTAAGAGCTTTTTTCGTAGAACAGGAAATACATGAGAAAAGTCAACTCTTATGTTGATCCAGTTGCCCTTATGTTGGAAAGATCAATGTTGCAGGGAGAGTCGGAGGATACTTCTCACATGATCATGAAGTAGGAGGCATGCAATGATGGGTCTAGGGTTGTTCAGAGTGGGGTCCCGGCGTTCCCACAATCTATGTGCCCTCTAGAACTCAAGTGGGTGGTCACGTGCTATGTGACGAAGTTCAGGTCGCCATTTAGCCAGAAAAGGCATCATATCAGACAATTTTTCCTTCTCCAGGACATCAAAGATGCAAACATTATCATGTCTAATTCAGTATTCTACCCCCACCCCCCTCCACTGAAGATTCCAGATGTCTGCACACCTGTCCAGCTGTAAGTCAGCCCTTTGTTTGACATTGGGCAGTCTTCCATCAACACATTCAAGTTAGGACTTAAAGGTAGTGTGGTCTGACCAAATGATCTGAAGGTCCTTAGTTGTCTCCAAGTGTCCCTGTTCGATATTAGTGAGGGTCATTTTAATGTCTTTGCGCTCTCTAAGTATCGTTTCTAGTGTACCTGAGGCCATATCCACTTCTGCAAGGGCTGAGGATGTTGCTGTTGCCCTGCAAGTGCCTCAGAAAAAAACAGTTGTTATAGTGCTTTATTACAGGGCATGAAAAGTCCAGGTCCCCTAATACAGATGGGGGATCAGAAGACAAGAAATGCCTTGTTTCAGTAGGTGATAACACTGATAAAAGTGAAGCCAATGTGAACCAATGTGAACCAAGGAAGTCCTGCTGTCTGCTGTGATGAAGTGGATTGAGCCGGTGGGTACAAAATACCTCTAGTGATGGTAGCAGTCCAGGGTGGTGGCAGCCAGTTAGGGCAGCCAGCACAGCAAAGGATTTCAAGCCTAATCCATCATGGCCGGCAAAGGTTCTTGGTGCCAGTCGTCCCAGGTGGAAAGGATAGCATGTGCAATAGCACCATGCAGGGCTCCTTATTATAATGTAGATAGGCAGAGATGGGTGTGCAAAGTAGAGGCACTCAGAAGACAGTTGCCAAGCTGAGAGATGCTCTCAGATCATAGTGCACAGTCAGCTTGTTTACCAGGAGCAATGAGGGAGCCCTCTGCTGCACCTGACAGCTCGGTACGAACGATAATAGCCAGGAGGGGAATCAACATCTAGGGCCTCCAGGGAGGGGATGATTCTGGCCATAGTGGTGCACGGTCAGACAGCAGGTTTTGGTGTGTAGCTTGGGGAGATTGGACTGCCTGCTCATGGCTCCAGTACAATTCGAGGGGGGGGGGGGTAGGATGTGACAACTCGGCCCCCGCACCAGAGGGGGCACTCAGCACAGTACTCTGGCCTGGGAGGTCATGTGTGATTCTGGAGATGGGGCCCCTCCATGTACTGTGCGAGGGGGGCTACAATTTTGTTGCCTTCCTGGCACCAGCACTCACCTGGGCTCCTCTTCTCCCTGCAGTATTGTTGCTGGAACATAGTCCTGCCACAAATCTGAAAACACAATCCACAGTGTTCCCCTGTCACCTTGCCAGGTTCCTTAAGTAGCGGTGGGATGGGGATGGCACCCTTGACCTCAGCCTTAAGGCATGAAATCTGATGAAAAATAGCTCTGTAAATAGCAAGAAAGCTTTTGCACTGACCTGCTATCTTGCCTGTGCGTGGCTCCAACCCCCATTGCCACGTGAAGTCTTGCTTAGAGGTTGCAACGCTGGACCTAGGTGTCTATGTCACTGCTTTCCTCACTCTCACATCAGATATTGAAAAGACACCTACACACAGCAGATCTCCCAGTGAAATGTCAGGCTGCAGACTGTGGGAGACATGTGGTGCCAACAATTAGTCTCCTAGCCTTAACGGTACTTCCCCCAACTCTCTCCCCACCCTTTCTCACAGGTGGCATTCATGTCAGAGTGGTCTGACACTACCGACCTGTTTCATTAGGAATAGCTGAATCTTTAGTTGACTTGGCCTTCTGTACTCCCCTCGATGAAAACTTTGGGTTTATCAACCTACCTCCAGTGTGCAATCTGTTTCCTTCTCACCTTGAAGGTCAAGGTGAATGTTAGGGATACAATTTGTTCTCCTTCACAAGTCATAGTTGTCCTAGTACAGCTCCCATTGTGAAAGAGTTGACACTTATCAGTTCTTACTCGGTTGCTACCCAACCATTAAGCACCCCAGACCCTGTTTCTTGCTGCACTATGCGTGCCAGTCCAGTTGTCCAATTTGGTCATGCTCCTGGACACCCTAGCTTATCTATACAAAGACTACTTCATTCCAACAGCCAATGTAAGGGGGATCTTGGAATTAACACTGACAGAGACTATAACCTCAATGTCAGTATTAGTGCGCACAAAGCTTTGTACCCAATTTAGTGTGATCAAGCCATGCTAGTAAAACCAAAGGAGGCTCTGTACAAAGAGCCACTAGTTGTCTGTGAAAACTGGCATCCTCCAAAGATCCAAACCCTCGCTTTTGAGCCCCAGTGCCTGAAGCCAGCTCAGAAGGTACAGAAGATATCACACAAAAAATTGACAATTACCTCTTTCAAAATGTTTGATCAACATATACTGGGGCCCCAACAACAAACTCTTCTTTGTCTTTGGGCACCTAGTTCAACCTAATGTTATGATTTGTGATGTCTCCTCTCATCCTACAGCAAGTAACATTACCTGTGTGGGGTTTCTCATACAGGAAGCCTAGTATCATGATTTGCTCCTTTGCAGAGTTCTCTTAACAATGACACCGGTTAGTTTTCATGAGTACACTCTCATTCCACAAACATAGCAGTGTGCATTATGAATAATTATAATGACAATACTCACACTATATTAGTAATTATAATAATAAATCCCAGTATCAGTACTTTGCTCTACTGTCTGCCCTTACTGTCCCTTACTCAGTCCCACTATATTTCCATTATATTATGCACAACAAACGGAAAAAAGGGGAGGAGGAAAGAGATTGAAAGGAGAAGAGAAAGCAGAGATATGGAAGAAGCATCGTGAGCACAAAGACATTATGAAAAGATAAGAAAAGAGGAGAAAAGAATACGAAAAAGGGTTCAAGTATATAAGGGTTTCAAGTAAATTCTTCAAATATGCTTCAGAAAGTGACCAGTGCCTAATTTAAAGTGTAAAATAACAATGATCCTCACTATATAGCAATCACTTCTAATATATTTTGCACCACTTATTACATCTTGAGTCTTGCCTGTAGAAACATAATCAGTAATTCAAACCACATTAACACTAATGAGACCTTTTCATAAAGTGAAAGTGCAAAACAATGATGATCCTCGCTATGTAGCACTCATTTCCAATATACTTCGCACCACTTATTTTATCTTAAGTCTTGTCTCTAAAAACACAATCAATAATTCAAACCAGAATGACACTAATGAGACCCTTAAAAACAATCTCCTCTCCCCAGTTATTGCACCCCCATTCCTGAAGTTACATATATTATTTCATAATATGAGATTATCTCATTACTTCTCCAATTTATATTCACTCCATATCAATGTAATTGCAAGTATATTTCACAAAGTGATCAGTACCTTCATAAAATGCCATAATAAAATCCTCCAATCATGAGATTATCTCAATCCTTCCATAATCTGTAATATCTTCATATAAGGGTACAGATCTTTTTTTCAAGTCTTTTCCAAAAGGTGACCATTGCTTAATTCAAAGTGCAAGTCAATGGTGATCCTGGCTCTGTAACACTCGCTGCTGATATATTTACACCACTTATTGCTATCCTATTTATCTGCCATTGAATCATAATCAACAATTCAAACCACATAATCACCATTAAACCTCGTTTTTACGCCCATATTCCTGAGGTTCACTACAGCATGGACCCAATCTCATCCTCCGGTCCGCGCTGAATGGGGCTGCTGCCACAAACTGTTCAGTGGACACCACTCCTAAAAACACATCAAGTTCAGCATCATAACTTAAACCCCTTTGAATCTCCATGTTAGTTAACATTATCCATTTGGATTCCGACTGTCTCAGGGAACGTTCACGATCTCCTTCTCTCGGTTTCTTATTGACCTGGTGAATACTATAGTAACACAGACCTGACAAATATCCACCATGTCTCTCCCAAATATTCACCATGTCCTTATTTTGCACTGCTCTAAGGTGTTGCAGTATTCAGAGTCTCGGTTTGTTAATTGTACTACCTATATATTGTTTACCACACCTACATTCCAAAATATATACAACATATGGGGTGTCACCGTTAATCCAGTCACTAATCTTAAACATTCTGTGGTTTAAAGGTACTGACACTTCATCCATATTGGAATGCCTTGCACTTTTGACAGTGGCAGAAACGTTTTTGTTGCTGGTATAGCCAATTTGTTTTCTCTGATGTCACCGACTCTCCCATGGAAGTACTTGTCAAATACTGTCAAATAGATTTGGTTTTCCTATACGTCACCACAGGATGATCTGGTAACGTTTGTCTAATGGTTTCATCCAGTTTGAAAACCTGCCAGTGCTGTTGGAGTGGCCATTTAACTAGATTACTTGAGGCATGAAGCTTGAGGCTGATTTGGCCCTGTTCCTTGATCTTTCCAGAGGAATGCTTTGGAACCGACAGTTTATTTCTCTTGTGTGACCAGGCCCTCTTCATAGCATCCTCTACTACAGTGTCCCCCAACCCCCGGGCCGCGGACCGGTGCCGGTCCGTGGATCAATCGGCACTGGGCCGCCCCACTGTGGCGGGCGGTAAATGTTTGATAATTTTTCCGTGGCCCGCTTGTCACACAATGGGACAAGCAGGCCACGGAAAAATTATCAAACATTTTCCGGTCCGCGGCGATAAAAAGGTTGGACAACACTGCTCTACTACACCTCGAGAATAACCGCCCTCCGTGAATCTTCAACACATTTCGGTAGCTTCATAAGCCAATGCTTTGTCTTCTGAGCAATATCTCTAGATACTCAGCAGTTCCCCATAAGGGATTCTTCATTTTAGGGCCTGTGGTTGTCTGCTATTCGCATGGAGTGATTTGTTACAACTCGTGGGTTTCCTGTATAACATACTGCACACTCTGTCATCCTCTATATACACCAGTAAATCCAAAATGTCATTTTGGTTGCACTAATTTCACGTGTAAACCTCACTTTCTGGGGTTTTCTGTCCCACAATTTTATAAAATCAATTAGTTCTTCCTCACTTCCATGCCAGTTAAGGAATATATCATCAATGAAGCGCACCCACAATACTAATTAATTAAGGAGGTCTTTGTTGTCATCTGTCCACATTAACTAGTATCATGAGTAACTAAGGGATATATATATATATATATATATATATATATATATATATATGTATACAAAAAGAAGAAATGTCCTGACAAGCGTATTACGGCGCACTTATTTCTCCAGTGGTGCTGGTTAGAGGCAGGACGTCCGTATTTCAAAAAAAGAAGATTCTCTTTCTGCTTTGACGAGAGAAAAAACGCACTCCGTCGTTGTGCCAATAGTAATTAAACTTTTATTCCATTCGTGAGATCACAAGCAAACAAAACAGAAATCCCCTGACGCGTTTCGGTCACACCGGACCTTGTTCGCAGGTGTTTCCTGTGTACTGATTTAGCGCTTTAAATAAACTACCTAAACTCAACAGAAAAAATACTACTAAAATTACACCAAATTATCGACAATTACTCCTTGACATCACAAAATATATATACTTTAGCAAAAAAACACCAAAAACCTTTTTACAAATATCCTTCAACCATCAATAATATTTTTACAGAAATCCGAGTTGTTTTTCTCCTAAATTCCACATTTGCAATGTCTTCTGGTAGATGTAGTTTATAACATCTCCTCAAATAAAATGATTTTTTTAAATATATTTTTTAGATTTTGTTTCTGAAATTGAAAAGAATTGAAAGACAATATTAGAAAAGTTCTCGAGGTGTATTAACATACTGCATGGGGCCTCATTAATTTTTGATTAATGTTCACATAGGAATCATATACATTTATTGCCTAAAGTGGCACAATCCCCCAAAATTTATTTTAACAATCGCCCTCACTAAATCCTGCACCTCTGATGTAAGTATATTTTGATGTTATTCCTTAAATAAACTTTTATTTTTGGTGCCAAAAATATATATCTATCTAAATAATAGCAAAGAAAAACGAAAAGAGGAGGTGAGAAGAGAAAAAGGGGGGAAGGGAGGGGAGAGTGGGGGGAGAGGGAAGGGTAAAGCAAAAGCCTATAATTCTTCCCTCAGGCATAAATGTTTTTTTTAACAGATATATAAACCCATCAAACCCCCCAAAAAGAGAAACATCTTGACAATGATAAGATTGAGTTAAATAAGTGGCAAACTTTTTGTTAACTAAGAAGACCCTTATAGGTGTACAAATAACTCTTCATCCTGGTTTAAACCTAGCGGAGTGAGAGACCTGATATCCAGTATATATCTGGATTCCAGCTGATGCAATTTATTTTCTCTATCACCACCACGTTCTAGTTTTGGTACCTGATCAATTGCATAAAATGTCACGAGTTCCCACTTGCTATCATGTTTTTGTTCCATATGTCTCGCTGTTGCATAGCTCCTATCTGTATTAATAGTTGCTCTAATATGTTCTAAAATTCGCTTTTTAGTCTCACATATAGTACTGCCAATGTATTTCAGCCCACAAGGGCACTCAATCACATATACTGTGAATCGACTTTTACAATTCAAATGCTTGCGTATCACTCTCTCCATGCCAGTATTTGTAGAGTACTCTTTCTTGTTCACACCGATTTTACATGCCTTACAGCTACTGCATTTACAAAAAACAGGTTTCTGTAACCAGTTTGTTTTTCTAATTTGGAAGTGACTGTGTGTTAATATATGTATATAAAATGTTCACTGACGAAATCAAAGGGTACAGGGATGTTATGGCATTATAGTTCGGATCATGTTTTACCCAAACAAAACCATAGAAATTCAGCATTTATAATCAGACTTATAGTTATAGTTATAGTTATGTTAAGAAACTATAACTTGTGGCCTAAATTTACTTTCTGGCATGAGTTGTAGGGCCAGATGTATCAAACGTTTTTGCAATTGGGCCATTTGGGATTGCAAAAATGCATTTTGGTATGTATCAAGTACAATTTGCGATTCTGTAACTTTTTGGAATTGCGACTACATACCGATTCGGTATTAGGAAGGGGCGTGTCAAGGGCGACCCTTCCTAATACTGAATCACAGAGGTATGTATGAATGGTTTGAGACCCAAATGCAGTTGCAAAACATTCACATTTTACCACCTATTGAAAGTAGGTGGTAAATCATTCACAAAGTGGAAGTGGTCCTAAAGGAACCCCGTCCACTTTGTGAATGCATGCAAAAACAATTTTTAAGAGCAGGCAGTTGTCCCATGGACCACTCCCTACTCTTAAAAAATGAGAAGAAAACTTTCTTACTATAAGTATACCTGGAGTTTGTTTCTGAAAAACAAAAACACTAACAATTCTGACACCATGGAAGCTTTTTTCCAGCATGAGGGGAGACATTTCTATTTTATTTTTTCCTGCGCTGGACAGTCAGAGGAAACGTAAAGGGTCAAATGACTCTAACAAGAGCAGAGGAACCAAAGGTTTGGTAGACAGGGTACTCACCACATTTGTGGTGGATAACCTTGTCTGCCAAACTGTAAATAAGACCAATAGTTTTTTCTGCAGTCAAATTATTCGCTGACGAGGAAAAGAAGACGTTACGAATATTCCAGGAACCATTTAAATGTTTATGCATACCACCTATCTGGTGTCAGCGGCCTCACTCTTTCAGAGAGTGGCAGCTGCCACCTTGGGAGACTTAGAGGGAGTAACATTTTTCCAGGACAATATTTTGGTGTTAGGGAGTAACTGGACAGTGCACAATGAACATTTCAAGAAGGTGCGAATATATATTTTTTTATTTCCCTGTTTCTCGCCCCACCTCCAACACCACTACCCACTCCTCCTGCACTTCCCCTTGAAATTAGCGGTAGTGGCCAGTGAGTATTCAGTAGTCATCATGCACCTGATAAAAAGGGATTCTTCATTTTAGGGCCTGTGGTTGTCTGCTATTCGCATGGAGTGAGTTGTTACAACTCGTGGGTTTCCTGTATAACATACTGCACACTCTGTCATCCTCTATATACACCAGTAAATCCAAAATGTCATTTTGGTTGCACTAATTTCACGTGTAAACCTCACTTTCTGGGGTTTTCTGTCCCACAATTTTATAAAATCAATTAGTTCTTCCTCACTTCCATGCCAGTTAAGGAATATATCATCAATGAAGCGCACCCACAATACTAATTAATTAAGGAGGTCTTTGTTGTCATCTGTCCACATTAACTAGTATCATGAGTAGCTAAGGGATATATATATATATATATACACAAAAAGAAGAAATGTCCTGACAAGCGTGTTACGGCGCACTTATTTCTCCGGTGGTGCTGGTTAGAGGCAGGACGTCTGTATTTAAAAAAAAGAAGATTCTCTTTCTGCTTTGACAAGAGAAAAACCGCACTCCGTCGTTGTGCCAATACTAATTAAACTTTTATTCCATTCGTGAGATCACAAGCAAACAAAACAGGAATCCCCTGACGCGTTTCGGTCACACCGGACCTTGTTCGCAGGTGTTTCCTGTGTACTGATTTAGCGCTTTAAATAAACTACCTAAACTCAACAGAAAAAATACTACTAAAATTACACCAAATTATCGACAATTACTCCTTGACATCACAAAATATATATACTTTAGCAAAAAAACACCAAAAACCTTTTTACAAATATCCTTCAACCATCAATAATATTTTTACAGAAATCCGAGTTGTTTTTCTCCTAAATTCCACATTTGCAATGTCTTCTGGTAGATGTAGTTTATAACGTCTCCTCAAATAAAATGATTTTTTTAAATATATTTTTTAGATTTTGTTTCTGAAATTGAAAAGGATTGAAAGACAATATTAGAAAAGTTCTCGAGGTGTATTAACATACTGCATGGGGCCTCATTAATTTTTGATTAATGTTCACATAGGAATCATATACATTTATTGCCTAAAGTGGCACAATCCCCAAAAATTTATTTTAACAATCGCCCTCACTAAATCCTGCACCTCTGATGTAAGTATATTTTGATGTTATTCCTTAAATAAACTTTTATTTTTGGCGCCAAAAATATATATCTATCTAAATAATAGCAAAGAAAAACGAAAAGAGGAGGTGAGAAGAGAAAAAGGGAGGGGAAAGGGGGGGAAGAGTGAGGGCAGAGGGAAGGGTAAAGCAAAAGCCTATAATTCTTCCCTCAGGCATAACATTTTTTTTTAACAGATATATAAACCCATCAAACCCCCCAAAAAGAGAAACATCTTGACAATGATAAGATTCAGTCAAATAAGTGGCAAACTTTTTGTTAACTAAGAAGACCCTTATAGGTGTACAAATAACTCTTCATCCTGGTTTAAACCTAGCGGAGTGAGAGACCGGATATCCAGTATATATCTGGATTCCAGCTGACGCAATTTATTTTCTCTATCACCACCACGTTCTAGTTTTGGTACCTGATCAATTGCATAAAATGTCATGAGTTCCCACTTGCTATCATGTTTTTGTTCCATATGTCTCGCTGTTGCATAGCTCCTATCTGTATTAATAGTTGCTCTAATATGTTCTAAAATTTGCTTTTTAGTCTCACATATAGTACTGCCAATGTATTTCAGCCCACAAGGGCACTCAATCACATATACTGTGAATCGACTTTTACAATTCAAATGCTTGCGTATCACTCTCTCCATGCCAGTATTTGTAGAGTACTCTTTCTTGTTCACACCAATTTTACATGCCTTACAGCTACTGCATTTACAAAAACCAGGTTTCTGTAACCAGTTTGTTTTTCTAATTTGGAAGTGAGTGTGTGTTAATATATGTATATAAAATGTTCACTGACGAAATCAAAGGGTACAGGGATGTTATGGCATTATAGTTCGGATCATGTTTTACCCAAACAAAACCATAGAAATTCAGCAGTTATAATCAGACTTATAGTTATAGTTATGTTAAGAAACTATAACTTGTGGCCTAAATTTACTTTCTGGCATGAGTTGTAGGGCCAGATGTATCAAACGTTTTTGCAATTGGGCCATTTGGGATTGCAAAAATGCATTTTGGTATGTATCAAGTACAATTTGGGATTCTGTAACTTTTTGGAATTGCGACTACATACCGATTCGGTATTAGGAAGGGGCGTGTCAAGGGCGTCCCTTCCTAATACTGAATCACAGAGGTATGTATGAATGGTTTGAGACCCAAATGCAGTTGCAAAACATTCACATTTTACCACCTATTGAAAGTAGGTAGTAAATCATTCACAAAGTGGAAGTGGTCCTAAAGGAACCCCGTCCACTTTGTGAATGCATGCAAAAACAATTTTTAAGAGCAGGCAGTTGTCCCATGGACCACTGCCTACTCTTAAAAAATGAAAAGAAAACTTTCTTACTATAAGTATACCTGGAGTTTGTTTCTGAAAAACAAAAACACTAACAATTCTGACACCATGGAAGCTTTTTTCCAGCATGGGGGGAGACATTTTTATTTTATTTTTTCCTGCGCTGGACAGGCAGAGGAAACGTAAAGGGTCAAATGACTCTAACAAGAGCAGAGGAACCAAAGGTTTGGTAGACAGGGTACTCACCACATTTGTGGTGGATAACCTTGTCTGCCAAACTGTAAATAAGACCAATAGTTTTTTCTGCAGTCAAATTATTCGCTGACGAGGAAAAGAAGACGTTACGAATATTCCAGGAACCATTTAAATGTTTATGCATACCACCTATCTGGTGTCAGCGGCCTCACTCTTTCAGAGAGTGGCAGCTGCCACCTTGGGAGACTTAGAGGGAGTAACATTTTTCCAGGACAATATTTTGGTGTTAGGGAGTAACTGGACAGTGCACAATGAACATTTCAAGAAGGTGCGTGAGTGGTTTGAAGAGAAGAGACTAACAGGGAGGCTGATAAAATGTAAATTTAGCATAAAGGTGATAAGCTATTTGGGATATTTTGTCTCGGAAACTGGGGATAGACATAAAAAGCAATCAGTTGATACGATCAGCAGTCCACCATCTCTCCCCAGCAAAAATGATTTGCAATGCTTTTTAATAATGATGTAATAAATGCTACAGTCACTTTGTAGAGAGACTGCCTGAGAAGGCTAGTGTCATGCAGGGGTTTTTTATTTTATGGAGTCATTAGTGTGAGTTTGAGTTTATTGCCATGATGTGAGACCTGTAAATTGTCTCTAACTTGAAGGCATTTATGGCAACCAAAGTATTTGAGATTGTCACTGATGATAGTGCCAAGGGAACTGGGACAGTGCTGCTTCATATGGTAGACTGAAAGGAGAGGGACATTGCACTTTTCTTGAGGTCTTTGGAAGGTGCTCATTTGATTAGTCAGTAATTTATAAAGAGGCCCTAGTGATTGTGTGACCAATTGGCAAATTCAGTAATTTCCTTTGTGGGAGAGGTCTTCACCATTAAGACTGATGATAAGCCGCTGAGAGAGAGCTTCATGGGTAACGGTTTGGACTCAATTTCCGTGAGAAGCAGAGAAGGAGAAAATGGGTAGTCAGTATACAAGAATACTCCTTCTGAGTTGAATATATCCGCACAAAGGGTCTGATTGTTTGTTGATGTTGCGGTATAGGTGAGTATGGGTGAAAACTGTGAGGACCAGTAGGAAGTGAATGAATGTATGTGCATGATTACTCAGTGGAGTTTGGAAAGAGACAGTGTATTGGGAAAGGTGCAGAAAATGGTGAAAATGAAAAAGTGTTGAGTGAAAAGATCAGATCCTACTGGTGTGTGAAG
Source organism: Pleurodeles waltl (assembly GCF_031143425.1). Classification (NCBI taxonomy): domain Eukaryota; kingdom Metazoa; phylum Chordata; class Amphibia; order Caudata; family Salamandridae; genus Pleurodeles; species Pleurodeles waltl. The sequence continues at coordinate 908,038,906 of NC_090443.1, forward strand.
AATGATTAGTGTGAAAGGGATCGTTTGCTATTACAAGGAACCAAATTGATTTTTCTTAAGGCTCGAAGAGGACGGGTTATGTGTTTGGCCCCTATAGGATACATGGAAGTATTAAAGACAAAAGAGTGGCTACAACTATATTTTTAGTGGGTCTGGGGGTGGAAAGACTAGTTTGGGAATGTGTTTAGTGTTGCAACAGCAACAGGGTTTAAAGAAGCACTTTCTACCCTTGCTGTGTCAGATTTTATCAAAAGGCCATGGGAAGAAGTGGCAATTGATTGGGACCTTTGATAGAACAACATGCCTCTCCCTACTTGCATTGGATTTTTTTAGAGGTGGCATTAGGTAACGTGGATCAACAACACAGTCTCGAAGATTGTGATTAAGTGTAATTTAGAAGTTTTGCTCATCAGGGAAGAATTACCCAGGTATCTGTTGACATACTCTATTGTTCAGTTCTTTTTAGAGAGATAGAACCTTATTTGAATTTGTGTGGCAATAAGCTTAAGAAAATTACTCTTTATCACCTTGAGATCAATGGGATTGTAGAGCACTTTAACTGAGCTGTTAGACCTGGCATCCTTGGCATGGTTTCCTTGACTTTTTGACTTCTGACCTCCTGTTTTTTCTGACTTAATTTTTACTGGCTTTATGATTATGTGTACTTTACCGTTGCTAGCCAGAGCTAAAGTGCAGGTGTTTTGTACCTTAGAACATGCTGACATTGGCTTAATCACAATTGACATATTTAATTTACTCATAAGTCCCTAGTAAAGGTCACTATATGTGCCCAGGGCCTGTAAATTAAATGCTAATAGTGGGCCTGGAACACTGATTGTGCTACACACTACTGTCACTTCAGTCTCTGAGTGCAGTTTTAAACTGCCATTTCGACTAAGCAAGTGCACCCACTTGCCAGGCCTAAACCTTTGTTTTTATTACATATAAGTCACCTGTAAGGTAGGCCTTGGTTATTTTTAAGGACAGAGTGCAGTGTATTTAAAAGGCTGGACATTTACTTTTAATTTTAACGCGTCCTGGTAATGAAAAACTATTACATTTGTTTTTCACTACTGCAAGGCCTATCTCTCCCATAGATTAACAGTGGGGTTACCTTGAAGCAACTTTTACGTGTAGCTTCCAATTGGGTAAAGCTAGAAATTTGGAATTTGATGTCTCATGGGTCACAATTTAAAATCACAACTTATGGTGAAGTTGGATTTTAAAATGTAAGCCTGAAAATGACACTTGACTTTTCATTACTTTGGCGGTCATTCTGACCGCGGCGGTAGCCACCCGCCATGCGGTCACCACCATTTGGCCGCTCCGCGGTCAAAAGACCGCGGAGGCCATCCTGGCTTTCCCGCTGGGCCGGCGGGCGCCCGCCAAAGGAGCGCCCGCCGGCCCAGCGGGAAAGGCCCTGCAACACAGAGGCCGGCTCCGAATGGAGCCGGCGGTGTTGCAGGGGTGCGACGTGTGCAGTTGCACCCATCGTGATTTTCGCTGTCTGCTATGCAGACAGTGAAAATCATGCTGGGGCCCTGTTAGGGGGCCCCTGCACTGTCCATGCCAGTGGTATGGGCAGTGCAGGGGCCCCCAGGGGCCCCACGACACCCGTTCCCGCCATCCTGTTCCTGGCGGTAAAAACCGCCAGAAACAGGATGGCGGGAAGGGGGTCGGAATCTTCAGCCCTGCCAGGGGTATTCTGGCGGTAAACCGCCGGATCCCCTTTTCTGACTGCGGCTTTACCGCCGCAGTCAGAATGGGCACTGAAGCACCGCCAGCCTGTTGGCGGTGCTTCCGTTGCCCGCGGCCCTGGCGGTTTAGGACCGCCAGGGTCAGAATGAGGCCCTTTAACCATTCTGTGCTTCTGCCTGTTTCTTATTGCGTGTCTGGGGTGGGTGACAGCTCGGATTTTTGCATTTCCTCTAGACAGTCACATACAAAGGGAACTGGGGCGCGACATTTTTTGCATCCTGATGGCCCATCACCAGGCTAGTGGGTCTTCCTAGGCTAGATGGGGAGAGGAGCTGCCATACCTGAATATGTCACAACCTACTCGTTGTCTGTGTCTGTAGCCCACTAGAAATGTGGTGAGGTTCTTGTTCTTATAGGTTCTGTCTTGACCCAAATAGGGGCGACCCTTTCTGGTAGCCACGGTGCTTCTGACGGAGGGAGTGCCAAAGGCAGTCCGTGCCCTCCAGAAGGAGTCCCCGAGGGAAAAAAAAACAAAAGGGGAAAAATCTCAGTTAGGAACTCCTGGAACAAAAAACAAAAGGTAAAAATAAATCTGAACAAAAAGGCAAAAATGACAAAGAAAAAGCTGAAACAGGCTCAGACAATCAAATATCTGATGCAGAGGAACAGGAGGGAAGATAACCACCCAAAGGAAGTGTTGCAGTGCAAAGAGGACAGGAATCACAAACCTTATATACCCAAGGAACAGGAAGTGACCAGCAGGAAGTAAAGGACACCATATTGGATTGGGAACATAACATAGAATTCCATAGGAAAGGCACCACATTGATTAAGGGTCCAAGGCATGCAGGGAAAAGGAAGGCATGCTGTGAAAGAGAAGGGAATCATGGGTATGAAAGAAAGGCATAAAGTCAGGAAGAAACAAGGAAGACAGAAAAGAAACAGAAGGTAAGTGGGGGGAAAAAAGGGAGAGTGGGGAAAGGCAGGAACTAGCTGGGATGCGTCACGCCAATTCTGTAGCGAGGCCCCATGCCCAATTTGGGCCCTCGACAAAGATAATAGAGTGCAGGGGCGCAGCGGGTCCTACTGCTGTGCCGTGTCCTGAGCCGAATGTTTGGCTCTGCCTCTCCTCACACAAAGGGTTGCATCTAGGGTTAGATTCTAGAGCCAGGGAAGGAAAGGAATGGACATTGTGAACATCAAAGATCTCTCTTTGAAGTCTCCCCCACTCCAAAGGCTGAAATAGGTATAAGTACTGGGCCCCCCAACCCTACCAAAGGACACTCTTTCCTGGAAGAAGACTGCTTTGCTGCAGGAGGGACTGGCACTTTGTTAACTGCCCTCCTGTGTTGGCCTGCTGCCTACTGTTTGCTGTGCTGTGCTGTAGGAGGGTCTGCTACTTTACTACCTGCTTTGCTGTGTGCCTGCTTCCTGCTGTTTATTGCCTGGGAGTGAGAAGCATTGGATCCGCTCTCTACATCCTTGACCCCAGGTTTCTCCTAAGTCTTACTGGCTTGCCTCCTGTTCTTAAAGTCTAAGGGCCATCAAAGACTTCCTGCACCTTTGCTTTAGCTGCTGGCTCCGCCAACTGTGAGTCCTCCCTTGCCTAAGGTGCCAATCTATTCCTGGGCCTCAGAAGTCGGTTCTGCAGCTGTTTTTCAACAAAAAACGATGCATTGAGGCAGCTGTGCTACTAGGAACCGATACAGTGCCCTCCAACATATTGCCTGCTTTGACAATGACTCAGGACCCAACTGCAAGGTTCTGTGATGATGCAGCGCTGATCCGATGACATCACTGCACATCCTGACGATGACACTTTGCATACATCTCAAAGGAGTTCGACGCAGTTTTATCTTTTCCATATGTTTTTGTTATTTTCCAATTCCCGTTTCTCCCTTTTACTTTTTTGCATTTCTGGGTTAGTAAGAAATATAAGTAGCATCGGTAGGACTCTTTGTGACCTTGACATAATGTTCATAGTGTGGAATGTTGGACTGGCTGTGAAGTTCTGTGTGAAGTCAGTTACTGCTGGAAAGCTGTGGCTAAAGTCTTCGGAAAGCTCCTTATTTTCCATAACAGAGGAGTGTCTTAAGGCTATTTTACAAAAGAGCCACCACTCTTCAATTGCAGAATATTCTACACTGAACTGCATAACATTCTCTGCCATTTCAGGCTCGTGTCAGGCTCTGGTCGATCACTAAAAACATGATTTTTCTGTGCTTTTGATTATTTTTTATATAGTTTATGGCAGATTCCTGTTAGAAGTGTTAGGTCCTAAACTTTACATGTGCAATTTCCAGCTTATTTTTATTTCTGTGTGTAAAACTCAATTGTTCACTTATGTTCATGATATAAAAATGTAAACAAATAAGTAATAAGTGCATAAGTGTTGATCCAGCTCCTGAGAGTGGCCAAGTCGATCCTTATGACTGCTGTAGTGCATTTTGCCCAGGTTCACCTATCATTTCCACAGCCAGGATGGAGAAACTGCACAGACCCCCATGCAGTGTCTGAGTGGCAGAACAAGTCACTCAGACCAATCCTGGCACTGCTCTCATGCTAGGCATTGCATGAGAGCAGCACCAGGATTGCATGGGGGAGCCTGTGCTCCAGAGACTGCTGGGACACCAGGAGAAAAGAGGAGCTAATTGGCTAATACGTTTTTTTCAAATATATATTTTTTTATTTCCCTGTTTATCGCCCCACCTCCAACACCACTACCCACTCCTCCTGCACTTCCCCTTGAAATTAGCGGTAGTGGCCGGTGAGTATTCAGTAGTCATCATGCACCTGATAAAAAGCAGCTTGTGGCTTCTTCCTCGATTCATTAGGGCACTTTGGCATGAGGCCTCTTCCTGTGCCGCATGCGGTACAAAGTTAAGAATCTCTTCTTATCCATTACATGTTATGTCATCTACTGCCCTGCAATGTCAAGGCACTTTCTTCATGGCCATCTGTCCTTGATACTTCTGATCCTAGGCAGAATTGCACATAAGCCCAATTTATCTAACATAGAAACACAGATATGATTCACTGGATGTGTCTGTCATTATTGGATCTACGTAGGGGAAAACTGGAGACCTATATTAGATGAAGTCCATCAGCAAATAAGACTGCATTAGGCCTTACAGTTCCCTGCACCATGTCCGCATGCACATAAGAGATGATGGGAAAGACGATTCTGTCACATTAGGATGGTAAACCTGGTGAATTTTCTCACCCTTATGATTTTGTGATGCAAGTGGACTTTAAAGATCTGGAGACCGCAGCTGTGGAGAAAACCACTTAAACCTAGGCAGAAATCAAGGGTCCTTACTTATAATTAACTTATACTTCTGTTACATACCTATAATAAGGGAGAGGGTTTTTAACAGTGGGTATGGCCCAAAGAAGAAGGGCTGTAAAGCTATTAGAACATTTCAGTCACTGGGAGTAGAATGTTCTAAATTGAAAAGGGAGAAACTTTAACACAAGCAGTGTTGGAGCAGGAGGCCTAAACCAACAATTATTGACTTTGATTCACTTATTTGTCTTCGATGGAGCTCTCATCATTCCAGTGTTCTAATATAGCCTAGTAACCTGCCATAGCAGACTATGCTGGGTAATAAAGGCCCGCAACAGCATTATATGCCTGAGCTGAAGGCGAGGGCCTATAACAAGGGAGCAAGATTTTAATAGTCCATATAACTCGTTGTAGTATGCTAAGAGGCTACTAGAACATTCCACCCCATGAGGGCTTGAAACCCCATGTGGATCTGAAGCATTTGCTTCACAGCTCTTGCTGTTAATGTTCAACAATTACAGCTGTGTGCAGGGTCATGAGTGTTAACTGTTGACCATAATAAACCACAATGAATGGAAGCATCATTAGCGGTAATCATATGAATTAACAGTTGCCAGCAGAGACAGATGTTTCTGGATAAGGAAACCTCACAAGCTTATTCATAGAATGCTTCATCACTGGGAACCTTACCTATCCTGCTAGGATAATACTACCATGATGGACTCAAAGTCTTTCTGAGGGAGTTCTTGATATTACTAGATATGAAAAAAAGATCCAGTTTATTGAAATTACCTAAGGGTAAACCCCCAAAATGTTTTAAATACTAGTACCCTGGGTAAGATTAAAAGGTTGGCTGATGGATGCGTGATGATTACATATAGCTCATACATCCACAGAAGTGCAGACGTATCAGCTTGCTTCAATACCATATTCAGGTAAATGGCTCTAATCAGGAATAGTGCAGATCCCTACCTAAATACTACATGTACTAGTACATAAAAAAAGTGTTGTCATACATAATTTAGTCAAATCCAAAAGACCTAATCATACTTGTATCTGCACCACTTGTGACAAAGTTAAATATCAAAGTGATGCTATCAAACTGCAAAGCCTGTGGGCACTGCAAAGCCATGCCTCACATGCCGGTTTAGTAGGTAAAACATACACTTGTGCCTTCCACTTAACCTAGCTAGGGAAATTCAAATCCTCATGGCCATAATGGAGGGGAGGGGCACCTTCTGTAGTCTCAAACCTATATAGTTAGTCCATTCTGTATTAAATGCTGAAATCATACCATCATATGTGTTTTTGTGTTGCCATTATCCTTTTAATTTTTCCACACTTGCTCAGGTTGTGTCACATTTTGTACCTAAATAGCCCTCCGTCTGATGTAAATCAGTATTCTCGGTGGAAATACCTAGTGCTTATATACATGTAAGCTGAATACCAGTGGGTAGGTCATGCATGGTGTGAGGGCGAGTGGCGTATGATATCACTGCGCCGAGGATCATGGGAAAAGCAGTCCATCCCTGCTGTCATGTACATTTAACTACACTCGAGCGTTGCTGGTCTCTGTAGCATACAGTAGAGATTGGCCTCTCTGGTTTGCCCATAGTGATGTCAAAACTAATGATTTCAGTGCAATCTTTTAAAATTACAGTGAACCAAGGGAGGGAGAGGCAATTTCCGTTCTGCCTATAGGCAAAATTGAAGTGCAAACCAATGGAATGAGACTCCCTTGTCTACAATGGTAATGTAAAAAAACATTGATTACAGTGCCATCATTAATAAAATAATTTGTTTTTAAAAAGAAATATATTCAATAAATGAGTGAGAATATTATGTATTGGTCATACTCGAGGTGTAAGGAATCGCCTTGGCAACACGTAGGAGGTGCACTGTTATGTAAATAAGAAACAAAACTATGTGATGGTAATATGGTAATAAGCAACTCAGTCAAAGGGAGAGACTATCCTCATCTTCCCATGCTGAAACACTATTTACTATTTGTAGTCTAATGTGTAACACTAAGGGCCTGATTACGACCTTATCGGATGAGATACTCTGCACAAACGTAATGGATATCCCACCCTCCGTTTTAGAAGTTGCGAAGGATATAATGGAACTTGTAAAACGGCAGACAGGATATCTGTCACATTTGTGATGGAGTATCCCATCCGCCAAGTTTGTAATCAGGCCCTAAGTATGGAAATACAGGTGACAATGACAACCAGACTTCTTTGGCAGATGGCCACTGACACTTAATTCGGCTGGGACCATGGGATTTCATTGTTTAATTCATTCTTCTATGTCTCCAACTGGTAGATCAAGCAGTACTTATATCTGAGCAGAACTGTGTGCATGTCATTGTGGCCTGATGGTAGCTTCTCTAAGACTCAAGATCATTCTCAGTGTTTTTTTTTACTGAAAAACAGTCATATCCCAAAGTCATCATTTGGGCCTGCTGGTATTTACAATGTTGTACTTGATGCAAGATGGACTGAGGCTGACAGCACTCAGACAGGTAAAACTCCAAAGGACCTGATAGGCAACAACAGAAGCCTTTTCCTTACCTGATCAGAATGGAGACAAAGCCAGAGGCCACACTGTAAATGGATATGGACAGCTACAGACAGTGGACCAGTCTTGGAATGGAACAGAAAACCAGAGTGGAAAGAAAAACTAGAATACAGGGTAGATAAAGCTCAAGAGCAAAAAAAAAAAACAATATGAAAGAACAAGAGATACAGACTGAAGACAGATGCTACTAGAATTAGCTCAGTGAACAACGGAGGAAGCAAGAAGCCAGGAACAAAACTAAAGCAAGGAATTATGAACAGGGCTTCAGAAATGAAAAACAGGAATAATGGGATCAAGAGCAAGGTTATTCAGCAGGCACTGTGACAAGTAATGCTATGTTGGTACAGAGTAATGAAACTGGGGCTCAGAGTCAAAACAAGGCATTCAGGAATCTACTCAACAGGCATGGGAACAGGTAATGCACTGCTCCTACATAAAAATAAAACAGGAATTCAGAATATGGTCAAAACGACAGAAATTCAGAAAAATAAAGCATGATTAATGCTTTAGTTCATCAAACTCTTGTGATGGCTTGCGTATATGCCAGTACCTCTGATGGTATTTTATGCGACAGTGGAGTAAAAGTGGATTTCAGTCTTAATCCTGTGTTAGTAGGTTCATCGTGGTATGATTCTTTCTTGCCAAGAACACTTTCAAGTGTATCTTGTAGAAGAATTCAGAAGGTTCCGTGTGTAATTTAAACAAATCACCCCTTGGTGTTCAGGCAAATCGCAGGCCCTTATTAACTGCACTCTGTTGAGATTTGGTAAATACTTCTTCACTAAGATTGATGATGAATTCACGGTATGCTTGTCCCTGGTAATGGGTCTCTTAAGGTTTCCTGTTCACTTGGTTGGTCTCTTTCCAAGAGACTTTCTGACCTTTTCTCAGTCTGTTGTTCTGCTGCTGCCCTTGTCTAAAAAAAGGACATGTTCTGATGGTGGCAGGAAAAGTTTGGATTTGACATCAGTACATCTGTGAGAGAGGAAAGCCATACATTGGATCATGTGATGACTATGATCCATATGTTGGCCGAGGATAATATCCCAGTCTAGGGAGACTCTTTCCTTTGGGTCTGCACTGCTCCTCTGTGCTTGCTTCATTCATGTGGCTACAGCTGTCGATTGTCACATTCATTTTGGTTTATTCTGTCAGAAAGGAGGTAATGCTATGAGTTTTTCTTTACCTCTCACTCTCAATGTCATGTCTAGCTATTGACCATACCCAGCAATATCTGTAAAAGAAGATTTAAGTCAGTACCACTTTCTCTCTGGGATCAGCCACACTACTTTCCCTCAATCAGCCAAGCCAGGGAATCCCAGAAGCTGAGATCAGTTTCCCCACCCTCTTTCTGAAGATCCATTGACACTGTGAGCTACAGGAGGAGAGGAGAGAAGGCGCCTGTGTGCCCTAGTACACAGCCTCAGACTCTCTCTCTCTGGTTCAGGCTGTAGATTAGGGCATTCTAATGTTGAAAGCAGAGGGCCTATACCAGCGTTCATCATACGTTGCTGCTCACTTGTCTTCAATGAAGCTCTCAATATTCAATGTCCTATTTTCTAATGTTAACTCCAATGGGGTAACATTATTACATATTGCACTATATCCATATTAGATATGTCAGACATTTTATTTTTGTCAGAGAATATTTGGCTAGGTATTCTGGTAAAATATGACAGGCTAGTGTCAAAATACTGCATGTTTTCCCCACTGTGGAAAAGTGGAGGCTGGACTGATGTGCTTTCATCTGATAAATACTGTGGAGGGAAAATCCCACCGGTGAGGAAATTACTGCAAAATCCTGAATCCTGATTCAGATTTAATTTCCCAACTGTGCTTGAATTTGAAATAAATCAATTCTCAGAATGAATTCCTAAGGATTTAAGGAGAAGAAAGCAACGCACATGCTTATGGAAGACTTACTAAGCCATGAAAAGCTACCTTGCGTGGCTCTGTGCGGCTTAGCAAATCCAAAGTAACGTAAGGTAGCGCAAATCACTCGCTTGTATTACTCTGCATTGGGAAGGTGTTCCATAGGTGAAGCATGGGCATTCCCAGTCATCCACCCATTAATTTTGGTGCATTCCCAGAATTACAAAGACTTGTAAACCTGGAAATGCATCAAAATGGTGAACTTTCCCAACAGAGGCATAACAACGAGAAATATCTTCATTTCTCTATGTCTATGTGTGCTGCAGAGTGCTGCACATGTAGAAACAGGAAAATGCCTCAATGAATTGTTTTTGTGCAGGAATATAACCTTCCTGCACAAAAATCAATCCTGATTGTAATGCAAGCACCGCTACACCATGGCTCTAGGGTGCCTGCATTGGCACTGGGCAGCACTCAGTAAACCAGCGTAGGGAGACAGCAAGAGTGCATCATATCTTACTAGATATGGCACATTCCTGCTCTCTCCCTCTCATACAGCGCAGCAAGTTGCCTTGCTGCATTGCGTTGTGTGACTTTTTGATAAATCTGGCCTCCAGTTAGCAGTCCACTATGCTGTCCTAGACAGTACCTTATTAGGTTGTTTCTGCAATATTATATTATACATGTTATTTTGCTTCTTTTTCAGGGGGTGTTTTACTTTTCTTGGTCTCTGCTGCCTTCCTCCACGGTTGTATGACAGCACACATGCCTTTACAACGAATTTCGTTGGAAAAGCATGCTTAATAAAGGTACATGTGGTAACGCCATGCGTGGTTGTGTGATACAACCCCCCCCAAGTCCATCGCCGCCCTAAACCCCAAAACCTACCCTTTTCTAAAAACTATCCCACCCTGTCCTAAAAATCTATCCTGACCCCCGCCCTAAACCCTAAAACCTACTCTGTCCTAAAAAACTACCCCACCCTGTCCTAAAAACTATCCCACCCTGTCCTAAAAACTTCCCTGACCCCCCCCCAACCCTTGCACTAAACCCTAAAAGCTACCCTGTACTGTCCTAAACACTACCCTGATCCCCATCCCACCCTAAAACCTACCCCACCCTGTCCTAAAAACTACCCCAACCCCTGCCTGAACCCTGAAACCTACCTCGCGCTGTCCTAAGAACTACCCTGACCCCGTCCTGAACCCTAAAAACTACCCTGACCTCCCCACTCATGCCATAAGCCCTAAAACCTACTCTGTCCTAAAAACTACTCCACCCGGTTCCAAAAACTGGCCTGACTCCCAGCCCAAAACCTTGATATCTACTTTGTCCTAAAAACTACCCCAACCTGTCCTAAAATCTACTCTGACCCCTGCCCTAAAACCTGCTCCGTCCTAAAAAATACCTGACCCCCTGCCCTAAATCCTAAAATCTACCCTGCCCTGTCCTTAACCCTACCCTGCCCTGTCCTAAAAACTACCACAACCCCACCCTAAACTCTAAAACCTACCCTGTCTTAAAAACTACCCCACCCTGCCTTAAAAACTACCCAATCCCTCACCCCGCCCTGATCCCTAAAACCTACCCCGCCCTGTCCTAAAACGTACCCCAACCCCCTGCCCTGAACCCTAAAACTTGCCCTGTCCTAAAAACTACCCCACCCTGTCCTAAAAACTAACCAAACCTCCACCCTGAACCCTAAAACCTACCCCGTCCTAAAAATTACCCCGACCCCCACCCTACACCCTGAAACCTACTCTGTCCTAAAAACTACCCTACCCTGTCCTAAAAGCTACCCTGACCCCCTGCCCCTGTCCTAAACCCTAAACCTTACCCTGTCCTAAAAACGACCCAAAACCCCTGTGCTAAACCCTAAAACCTACACTGCCCTGTCCTAAAACCTACCCGCACTGTCCTAAAAACCACCCTGAACCCCCACCCCACTGTGATCCCTAAAACCTACCCCACACTGTCCTAAAAACTACCTGACCCGTCTTGAACACTAAAACCTACCCAACCTGGTCATAAAAACTACCCTGACCCCCCAACCCTGAACTCTAAAACCTACCCCGCCATGTTCCTAAAAATCCCCCCACCCGCCCCAGCCCCCCTTACCCTGCCGCCGCGTTCTTCTCCCGGCTATTCTTGCTGTATGCCTGAACCACGCATATGCATGGTGCCTTTACCACACATTTGCGTGGTTCAGGCAAGCATGGTAACACTTGCGTGGCTACACTACACGTTGCTCCAGCCGCAAAGAAAAGGCCGTTTCCCAACTCAACAACATAGATACCTCTATACCTTTTCCCTGTGACACTCATTTCCTGTAACACCTCACTGTCCCTAATGACCTAGCGACATGTTGGGGGATTCAAGTATGGCTCTCCATCCTGTGCACTAAAAGCCCACATTTAGGTTGGTCAATTTGTGCCTTTCTAAAGCAATCATTCTACCTTCATGGTTTCATGGTGAATATGTCAGTGCTCTTCACTTTTATGTTATGTTTCTTGTTCAAGTTGCGTGGTTTGTTCATACAGAGAGTGTTCTGAAGTACTTATGCCATGTGGGTTAGACTGGGGATTGGGGGTTCGAAGAGGTGGGGAAGTGTAGACTGAAGTTTCACCAGGTGATCCTTATCACAGCTGGTTATAAATTACTGAGCACAGGAAAATGTGCATATTTACAAAATAGTCACAGTCAGGAGCAGGTATCTAAAGTCTGAATCAAGGACAGTGACATAAATCACTACATTAAACGTAACAGGTCCTTTATTGTCCCAAGTTTTACTGGCTGGCATGAAACTGTTACAATAAACCCCCTGTTGACAAGAAAGGCAACATTAATTTACGAGAGACACAGCAATGATATCAATAATAGTGTCCTGAGGCCTTTCTTAAAGAATATCCATAATATGGATAAACTACATTTGGCCAACAGCAGAATTTGTCTCTGGTCTCCACCCATGCAGAATCCAAAGCTGGCTTCTTCTCACATATTAACAGGATTTTATTGCCCAGGGTCTCCTCCTCGATTATTATTGATGGAGACTGTGATGTCACACTGGTGTGAAATTTCTCAATGACTCAAGCTTTAACATGTGGCAGAGGGATCCTGGAGGGCTCTGTTAATAAGTGTGGAATGTTTTACCCATGGAGATTTTTGAATCCTGTATATTTAGTGAATACCATACTTAAATGTCCAGTATTCACAGCGCTTTTATGTATTCATCATGATTAGTCACTGAATGTAATGTGATTGTATCAGTGGACATGAATAGTGTAATATCATCTTGTCAGTTACATGGAGGTGAGGCTGTACAGAAGCCACACAAATAGGATCTCTTGGAGGGACAGCGCGAGGTAACATGGAGATCTGAGCGGTTGTCAGTCCATAATAGTACCATACTGTGGCATGCAGACAATGCTTGGGATAAGAAGCAGTTGGTGAGGACTTTATCTCAAAGGAAAATGAAAACCTAACGTCCATTGTCAGATTAGAAAAAGGCATCATGATGTATCCAAGACAATTGATCCATTTGTGGACCATGAGCACATATGTGGCCACATCATGTTGTAGGAAGTCGCATGTTACAGGCTATATCACAGCCCATTATGCAAATCCATAAATGAGAAAGGCATTATTGGAATCTGAACAGTTTACATCAGTGTTTCTGACATGGTACCAATTTTCCTAGGTCGACAGAGCTGTGACCACAGTACCTCCATGAACATGACAAAATTGGTAGTGACTAAAAATTACTTGCAAATTGTACATCAGGTGTCTTGCTTTCATTCATAGTTGTATGTGCCCATGCAACTTAAGTGAAGCATTAACATTTCAAGCTACTCCCCTGCCACTTTCCTACCTGAGCATCCTGGACATCTTCCTTTAACCTATGCAAGGTACACCCCACAACCAACAATGCTTTCACAGAGGAAACATCAGGCCTTATTACCTCTGCTGTTCAGGTCACCCCCAAACATATCCTTCAGAGACCTTAACCGACTCACTGATTTAGATGCTACTACTAAGAAAGAAACCCTTGTCCCAGTCCTAAACAAGTCAACAAGCTAAACCTCATCATCAAAGTTTTACTTATAATTCACTGGAAGATATGATAACCCTGGACTTGATGGGCCACTTTTCCATCTCCTTCATTGTCATTCTCACCATACCAACGCCAGAAAGAGGAAAACAAACACTACAGCCCTCATTCTGACCCTGGCGGTGTCTCACCGCCAGGGCAGAGGGCAGAGGAAGCACCGCCAACAGGCTGGCGGTGCTTCCGGGGCATTCTGACCGCGGCGGTAAAGCCGCGGTCAGAAAGGGGGAACCAGCGGTTTTCCACCGGTTTTCCCCTGCCCCAGGGAATCCTCCATGGGATTCCGACCCCCTTCCCGCCAGCCTGGTTCTGGCGGTTTTCACCGCCAGAACCAGGTTGGCGGGAACGGGTGTCGTGGGGCCCCTGGGGGCCCCTGCAGTGCCCATGCCACTGGCATGGGCACTGCAGGGGCCCCCTAACAGGGCCCCAACAAGATTTTCAGTGTCTGCATAGCAGACACTGAAAATCGCGACGGGTGCAACTGCACCCGTCGCACCCCTTCCACTCCGCCGGCTCCATTCGGAGCCGGCATCCTCATGGAAGGGGGTTTCCTGCTGGGCTTGCGGGCGGCCTTCTGTCGGTCGCCCGCCAGCTCAGCGGGAAACTCAGAATTACTGCGGCGGTCTTTTGACCGCGCAGCGGTATTCTGACGGCGGGACTTTGGCGGGCGGCCTCTGCCACCCGCCAAAGTCAAAATGACCCCCTACATTTCTTAACGGATGTTCCCACATATACCTTTCAAGGTGAACTCTTCAAGCTTTCAAACGCACTCTAGCCCACATCAGATGTCAAAGTACTCCTCCACACATACAACACTACACTGATTAACCATGTGGAACTTAACAAATTAGTTGACAGTTCAGTCAAAGTTACACCCTCAGTGTTACAGATTAGCCAAGAGTTATCTGACTACAAGCACACAATATGCAGGAAAAAAGAATGGGTATGGCCCAGTATTCAAAGAACTCCATTCATCTAGACAGATCCCCTTATTAATTCCAAATCCAAGTTCTGAAAATTACGATCCACAAAGCAACTAACAGAAGAAAAGCACTTTTCAGTGTTGTCAAGCACTTCATCCACTCCCTCACCTATCAGTCTCACATGGGACAAGTGCAATGCATGAATCACTTCTCCATCCAGACTATATACAAAATTAGAACCCACAACAACAAAAAACAGACATTTGCCCTGACACCTATCCCTGGCACTCCACCATCAAGGGGACAGCCATCCACTACCTCGATCCCTCTGATATCCTTAATTCTCTCTAGGCCTCCTCCCAAAAATAAGGATTTTTGAAGAGTCAGTCTTAGCCAGAGGCTGGCTAAACTCACACTTGCTTAGTGTCAGCATACCTTCCTTGGTGACAGTGTGATTTAAAAATCACCTTAACAGAACATAACACTCTCCAGTCATCCCACATGAAAAACCATCAAGCCATTTCTGAACCTAGATGACTTCACCCCTAACTGGCAGCCAGTGTAAATCCCTTGGATTCATTTTTGACACAGACCTCTCCTTCAAATGACTTATTACAATGGAAACAAAGGCAGGATGCAATTAAAAAAAAGTCCGGACCACAAATCTAAGTAGTCCTGGACAAGAGAAATACCTGACTCAACCACAAAAAGTCAACATGTATTGGCCTCACCTCTTCCAAGGTGTAATTCATTAACTGAATCCTTCCAGGATGTTAAGCCCAGACTCCTTTTGGAAAATAGTTTTGGGCGACGGATCATACTGAAATCAAGATTCAGTAGATACTGACATATTTCTCCACAGGTTTTGTAGAACCAGAGGTTTGAAGAATTGCTGACACCAGTAAATCCTGAAGTTGCTGGAGAAACAAGGCATATATTAAATTGACTTTAGTGCTGGAACCCGCTTTAATAATCACAAAAATGTGTCATTTGAGAAAAAGCTATTCTTGTTTTTTAGCAATAATTATCACACTGCGAGATCATGGCATGCATTAAATCCCGTGGTATAAATGCTAGGGCCAAATAGTTTGGAAATAATTATGTCATTGTGAATTGAGTATTGTTTGGGAAGCCACGTACTATTTGGTCCCCTGAAATCACTGTTCTCCTGCTCATAAATAGGTTTCATTCACATCATCACTTTTGGAATTGTCTGATGTCTTTGACTTACCTCAGTTTACCTTCTTCTTATTAATGTAATCCAAAACACCTTGGCCCATATTTATACTTTTTGACGCAAAACTGCGCCAACGCAGTTTTGCGTCAAAAAAATTAGCGCCGGCTAACGCCATTCTGAAGCGCCATGCAGGCGCCGTATTTATTGAATGACGTTAGCCGGCGTTAGCCGCCGGCGCTGTCTGGTGTGCGTTGAAAAAAACGACGTACACCAGGCAGCGCCGGCGTAGGGGGAAAATGGCGTATGGGCGTCCACAAATGGTGCAAGTCAGGCTGAGGCAAAAAAATCGCCACAACCCGATTTGCGCCATTTTTTAACGACGCCCATCCCCCATTGAAATGACTCCTGTCTTAGCAAAGACAGGAGTCATGCCCCCTTGCCCAATGGCCATGCCCAGGGGACTTATGTCCCCTGGGCATGGTCATTGGGCATAGTGGCATGTAGGGGGGCACAAATCAGGCTCCCCTATGCCACAAAAAAAAAATACAAAAAAATACTTACCTGGACTTACCTTAATGTCCCTGGGGTGGGTCCCTCCATCCTTGGGTGTCCTCCTGGGGTGGGCAAGGGTGGCAGGGGGTGTCCCTGGGGGCAGGGGAGGGCACCTCTGGGCTCATTCTGAGCCCACAGGTCCCTTAACGCCTGCCCTGACCCAGGCGCTAAAATCCGGCGCTAATGCGGGTTTTTTAGACCCGCCCACTCCCGGGCGTCATTTTTGCCCGGGAGTATAAATACGACGCATATGCATCGGAGTCATTTTTTAAGACGGGAACGCCTACCTTGCATATCTTTAACGCAAGGAAGGTGTTCACGCAAAAAAATTACGCTAACTCCATGAACTTTGGCGCTAGACGCGTCTAACGCCAAAGTATAAATATGGAGTTAGTTTTGCGTCGAATTTGCGTCGAAAAAAACGACGCAAATTCGGCGCAAACGGAGTATAAATATGCCCCCGAGTTTCCTGCCATATTGTCAGGATATCAGTAGAAAATGCACATAAAATCAGTCTAAATTATAGAAATGTACAGAGTAATTGAAAATCGGACATGGAGCCATTCCTCCTGGACTTGCTTTGAACACTCATTTTATAAATATCCTAGATAAA
Source organism: Pleurodeles waltl (assembly GCF_031143425.1). NCBI lineage: Eukaryota > Metazoa > Chordata > Amphibia > Caudata > Salamandridae > Pleurodeles > Pleurodeles waltl. The sequence goes on from NC_090443.1 coordinate 908,055,712, forward strand.
ACCAAACCTTTGCTTGGATATTTATGGAACCATACCTGAACCTGTCCTTCTCAATGCTTCAACCATCAACTTTGACTCCTGAGTCAAAGCTTGTATTTTGTGCTTGGTTGTGGTCAATCTTCCCAAAACATGTTCTTGGAGCGCGCCTTAGCAGTTGTTGTCACTCTGAAGATCTGTAGCCTGCCACAGAAGGTCAAATGAAGGGTATGATTTTCAGCAAATCTTATTGATACTTCTTTGATTACAGTAGGGCAGTTGAACAGGCTCCAACAGAAGGCATGCATCTTCTTTCCTTGAAAATTGAGCTTGTGTTTTGGTGTCATATTAAAGGCTTGTCAGCTTCTGGTTCCTTGTTATTTATTGCACGTTCTTTTTTACGTTTGCATGAAAAAGATTGGAAATCATATTGAAAATGTGCTCATCCCATTATTGAGGCTCTTGTGCTAGGACCCCAAGTTTGCAAAAGCAGCAAAAAATAACTTTTACTATCAACTACCTGCGGCAGATAGTTAAATCACTTGCGTTGGTTAGAGGCTAAAGTCACAGTTGCACTATCATGTTATGCTGGGAGGTATTTGCATAGTGCTTGAATTATTTACAGTAATCCTTGTTACTTAATTTCTTCTCATCCCAGTACTTAGAATACTGAGGTTAAGGCTCCACCTACTCATAACACTCCCAAGCTTCTTTCTTCATACATGAAGATATCAACAATTATGGCCCTTTCTTCCCACATAGATTTTCTCCCACTCCTCACTTCCTCTATATGCACCCTTAATCAGGCCATAGATGAAATCCCAACAGGGAGGCAGCGAAGACTGTAAATATTCAAACGAGGAAAGGGACAGTCCATAAAAATGATTATAAGTAAGTAATCCAAAGTTTACCTCTCAATCTCCTTCCTTGTATTGTGCTGAAGATGTACCAAAGTGGTATACCTTCATCATCATCTGAAATATTTCCCGGGAGACATAAATAAAGAGCAGCCAAGTGAGATTGTTTTAATCAATAAGTAATTCATTATATTGAGCCTCATCTAAGCTGCAATTTAAAATGAAAGTTGAAGGGGTACCCCATGTTTGTACAGCATATATACATCAACACTGGTTTCACTAGCCCATTCTGCCCATTAGGAATCCGTTACTCAGGCTTACCTAGAATTGAACCTGGAAACGATTTCCATGCCCTTAGGCAAGCTAAAGAGCCTCAAAGTTGCCTTTGAAGATATACAACCATTTTTGCAGTATCAAAAGTAATAAACGCCTGTTGTAGTGTCTATTTTCTGTAAATGAATCTCAACAGCCCTTGTGGCATGAAAAATGTATGGCATTTAATGTCTGTGCGTGTATTTGGGAATAAAACTAGCAATAGATTCATCCAAAGATGTGAAAGGGGAATCCAGTAAGGAAAATAAAACCCAGGAAGGGTGATAAATGTCTAATCATTAGTCTTAGTAACTGAAATCCTTTAAGCAGTTGAGAGCGAAGAGGCTTCATGGAAGACAGATCACCACATGGAGTCCTAACTTTTTTGATAGCTCGCCACTGCATTTTCAGGGTAAAAACAGATACACCTCCTTAAAATCTCATCTGTAAAAATTGCACCACGAACTCGGGAGAACAGCATGGAAAGGAGATAAATTGTTGCTCAGATACCATCTTTTAAAAGAAGACCAGTGATGGTAATAAGACTTCTTCACTGACCCTTTTCTAGATGTTTGGATCAGTTGAGAGACAGCAAAGATGAACCAATGCTTAAAAGCCCTCTCATTTCAACCTCCAAACTGACAGCGTGTGAAGACGGTAGGTGGCCAGAGGAAGAAAAGGCTGATGAAGAGGGAAAGGGACCAATAAAGGGATCTATTCCTTTGATATTGCTATCTGAAGTAGAAAGGGGAACATGGTATCCTTGGCCTATAACCATAATCACCTCCTCTAGTTCTTTGTTAAAAGGAATGAAGGGAATTGTGGGAAAGCAAATAGTGTATTTGGCCAAACACTTAATGTGCATCTATTCCTATAGCCATAGTATTCTGGTACCTTGTAATAACTGAAGTAACAGGGCACTGTGTCAATCCGCAAATAGATCTATCTTCAGGAATCTGAAATGATACAAATCTCCTGAAATACAGGAAAACTGAGAACAAACTCCTGTGAGGATGGAAACATCAGATTCAGACAATCTGTTTGGATGTTTTTAAACCTTAAAGGTGGAGTTCCCTGATTGAATGAAGATTCTTCCTTGAAAGAAGATTCTTCCCTGCCCAGAAAAAATCTGAAAAAGGTAAAAAGATTCAATGCCTGGGAACCCATCCTAAAATGACGGTACAAATATATGTGTGTCATTCTGTATTCTACGCATATTATTACTGGTGAACCCTAATGTTTCCCTACAAAGAAATCAAGAACCTGCCATACCTCCAATATCCCTATCCTTCATCATCTCTCTCCATTTGGATGACTAAGTTTTTTCCTCCCATGATCAAAGATTCTGAGTTGTTTCACAGCCCAAACTACTGGCTTCTTTTGTCAACTTTATTGGATCTGGAAACGAAAACAGAGTGGTTGTCTCCAGATGGGTTGAAAGTAACTATCACCATACATGACTTTATATATTCTGAGAATCTGGAATGAGAGTAATGTACTCATCTGATGAAGGAAAACAGTGTTGAAAACTATGAATAGGCACCTGTCCCAGATGCACTTGCATCCAAAAATTCTAACCAGAGACACTGCTTGCAATAAAAGAAAATCCTCTTATCACACAGTTACATTATAATAACATGAACTTGGGTTCTGCTTTGTCCCACAGAGTCATCCACTTACCATATATTCAGATTCAAAGTTTGCTCTTTCAACAACAACTAACCAAGTTGATGTAACATTCTAATCTTGGTGGATAGCAAAGGAAAAGCCTCGCACAACTATTTTAGTGTAAGAATTGCACATGCAGAGTCCTTAATTGTCTGAGTACACGATGTGAACTGAATTAGAAGATCATCTATGTAAGGGTTAATGTGTGGAGAACACCTGTTGAAAGTGTACTTAAGTTCTGCTGGCTCTCTCCAATGCTTACCTAGCTCCAACTATGGGTCATCAGCACCATGCTAGCAATGAAGAGAACAGCCAGTAAGTAAAACAGTATTTCACTTTGCTGGTCTTCCATAAAAGTGCGCACCTCTGTATGACTTTCTGTATTGTTGGGTTCTACAACTCTCGATGTATCATGGCCTTAGAATACACACCTCAAAAAGAATACAGCTTGATCTGTGCACTTTGGATAAGTACCATACCCTGTTTTTCCTACTTTCTAGCTGGCTCATGCACTGGAATATGAAATGAAGCACTGGAAATGCATCAAAGCAGCAGCTCTGAGTTTGCAAAGAGAAAGATTAAGGGATCTAGAAAGGAAAATCGAAACATGAAAAACATTAGCAATATTTATGTTGCAAGAAAGATGTTAGCAATATTTATGTGAAAAGAAAGAAGGCAGAGTTGGTAAGTTTTTCATGGGGAAAAAAACTAACAAAGAAGCATGGAAAGGGATTCCAACATGAGTAGGCGGGACCATAAAGTCAATATAGTAAGCAATGGAGGAAGGAAGGGGATGAAGAGGTAATTTAACATATCCCAGTGCCTTGCAGTACTTGCTGGTGAATGGAGCGTGAGCAGTGGAGACATGTGACTTGGGGTTACCACACAACTCAGGTATTGTGGGTAGATTTACTAACATTTACGTGAGCATTTCACTTGCTTCCCCTACAGTTTTTTTCAAATGCATGGTAAATATCCACTGTGTTTTGCACTACACTGTGGCTCACAAGTGCCCGCACAAATCTTTAGTATATCTTTCTTCTCGATTTAGTTAACAAGTTATGTTGTTTAGACTGGTATATAAAAGCTAAAAATTGGCTCTAAATACCTCTTGATGAAAATGTATAGGCCGATGTATTAGTATTTGTCAGATTATGGTCCTGATTTAGAGTTTGCGGTCGGGTTACTCCGTACCAAACGGGACAGCTATCCCATCTGCCACATTACAATCTCCACAGGCTATTATGGGATCGTGATACGTGTCAGGATATCCTTCACGTTTGTGACAGAGTAGCCCCCTCTGACAAACTCTAAATCAGGCCCAAAGTTTGTAGTTTTAATCATTTTCATATGGAAGTTGTTTTACTAAGGAGGAAACTAAATGAAGAATATCGGTCAAGGAAAGGTTGATAATGAGTTGAAATTCATATTAAGCTAGTGAAGGTAGAATTGACAATTGTGGACAGTAGGAAGGAGGCCAAGCTACGGAAGTGGAAATATGGTATGTGGAGGAGTAGCAGTGAACAAATATAGCACGGATGTGGCCTTAAGGAACTTGAGACCTTTAAAAAAGGAGTAGAAAAATGTTAACATCAGCAAACAAATTAGAAAGTAATCAAACAGTTATTATAGGTAAATCAATGAGCAACTCATTAGTTTAAGTTAATTTCTGGAGGTAATCAAGCAAAGAATCATGCATAGACTTGGGGGAGGGAAATCCATAGCTTTGTGACACTACCAGAGAAGGGCTGCCTCATGCACCGTCTAGTTTGGTGAGGACCAGTACCTGGACTATAAACTTGAAGTCCTCAGAGGTCTTGGTATGTATTTTTAGATATCTTGGATATACAAGCATCAGCCTGACAGACAGTCATCATGTTAGGATGTCAGCACAGTGCTTTACATGTAAACATGCACAGGCGCCCAGCAGCATGAACCAAGGTTTCCTGGACTGAAGAACTCACAGCTGTAACGGAAGTCAAAGTCAGAAGTTCACGTTAGAGAGGGTCTCAAGGGGCAAGGATAGCATATTGTGGGTGACAGTCAGTCTTGTGCAAAAAAGCACGCCAGGTGTCGCAAACAGGCAGGCTGGAGTTTGTACTTGGCGGTCTCTTGCGGGTGGTCTCTTGCGGTTGTCAATGCCGCTGTGCGAAGAGACGGGCTGGCGGTGGCTCACTCTGATTTTCAGTTCGAAGGGCATGGTTCCGGTGTGCAAAGGATCACATTTTCAAACTGTCAAAGAAAAGCAGAATCTTGTGGTTCTCTTATCTGTCTGCAGTGAGCTGAGCAATGGTTCTGTGGCCATTTCAAGAAATTGCAGTGACTCCTCCCTCATAAATATTTATGAGAAAGGAGTCCTTTTACGACTGCCTTCAAATAATTGCTATTGCAGAGATGGAAGCCTGTGAGGGACAGCACCACTCTATTACTGCATTCACATTCACTGAATGCTTATGAATGCTTACGTTTTCTGTTGTAAATGCAGTACCTGTCCCTTTAAGGGCCAAGGGCTGATTTAAAAAAGAAACAAGCATTTTCAATGCAACGGGTCTCCCATTTGCTGGAGTTAGAGCTATTAGCGTTGTAAAGAGAAAAAAAAAGCAGCGCGATCGCACTTTGTAAAATGCAGAGCAATTGCGCTGCGTCGAAAATAAACAGATAAAGTAGTCCGGACCACAGGCTGAAAACATCGAGCCTCATATGTTTTTAGTAGTTTACCGGTGCTGTGTAGGTGGGCTAACCACCGGGAAAGGCATGACGTATGCACGCCTTTCACAAATGAAAGCAAGCGGATTTTAAAAGGCAAGCCCATGAACCAATGTAGGTGACTGACGTGACATGGGTGTGGCTTGAAGCCCAAAGAGAGATTACAGCATGGACGGAGCGCTTTGCGCTCATCCATAAAAAATGGCTTACAGTTAGTTCCAAGAAGGATCAGTCAATGGTTCCCTGGGTCATTATATGCTGCCTCCGATGTCAAAGATACACATTCACAATGTGAAAGCTGGCAGATCAATGATTTGGAATTGCATTTGTGTAAATTCCTCATTGTGCCTTGCATTTTTGCTGTGCAGTTGTTTATTCTCCAGGATTCCACACTTTTTTGTGCCCTGTGTTATCAGTTTATATCCTGTTGTTAGCTGGCAGATCTCAAACTGAGGCATGAGCATTTGAGATGATTGTTTCCTGGAATGGATAGAGATATTCAGAGTTATTTGGGAGTTTATGGCACTATGCTCCTTCTTGCAACCTTCTGGCCAGCTTTGTAAAAAAAACCTTTGTGAATTAATTCATTTTACTATTTAGTAGTAACTGGTACTTTGTGCCTGTAAGGCATCAGTTTTACCTGTCTCAGACACCTCCAATGTTGCAATACAAAATATAAAAAACACAAAGCGAGGTGTCTGCTCATCTGAGTCAAAGGTCATGTGGTCTCACCTCAGATGCTGCCATCTGCCGAAGGCCATGCAATATTACTTTGCAGATACTACGCACTGCTTATTTTTCATACCGGATGGCAAACATTCATTAAAAGTAAAGTAGGTAGAGTGTAGGCGAATTTCCTGGCAAACAGCACCTCCTTACATTTATATCTGAGAAAGATGATATTTCAACGCAGTTTCAAAACTTTCTAAAGATGTTGAAAATCACGTTGCTCAAGGGAGAGTTTTTCTTTGAAGTGATAAATGGCAGAAACAGTCCCAGCGGTGCAGGCATAACTACTCCTTTTGAATATTCAGTGGAATTATTGCCTCATTGAGGGACATTAGTTTATGAAATTTGTTAATCTTCTCGGAGGAACAATTGGCCACTCCTCACCCGAGGTATTTCAGGGGAATCATGCAAATTCTCAATTAGTATTTATTGAACATCTTGTCCTCCCTCTGGATGCATCGAGCTGTGCTTTGGACACTTCTAGTTGACATCATTTAAATATAATAGCATCTTCAGATATTAATTTCTACTGCATATTCTGCCTTCTTTCGTATTCTGCTTTGATATTTCTGTACCATTTGAGTGTGCGCATGACAATTGAGCTAGTTTCAAACTAACTTTTTTTCAAGCAAACTTTTTAGAATGTTTGCAAACTCGAAGTTGTGTGTTTTTTATGGTTTTGTGTTAACTGCATTTGGACATTTTTCAGTTGCTGCACCTGAATTCCCTTCTTAGGCTCTTGTTTACAAGTATGCTGTATAATTCCGACACCAGCACTAACCCCTCTTTTCTTTGCACAGGGGTCGGATTACAGTTCTACTGAGGCACACACTTGCAGATATAACCTGCTGATATATACAGGGGAAACAAGGTTGGCAAATACAATGGCATGTTCATTTTGGTTTTGAAAGCACCAAAGTCTACATTTTATGCCCCACTTTGAAGGGCAAAACTTGTAATGGGAGATAATTAACACATCTGTAAAATTTCGAACCTCAGGATATCGGATTTTAGCACCTGTGATGAATCTCACACTTTCCACTGAGGCTCATGGATGTAAGCCTTCATTGCTTTGATTCTGGCCGCAATCATTATATGGGCAAATCTGTGAGTTTCACAAAACAATAGTAAAACAATGGCACCCTTCCGAAGGGAAACATGGGCATTGCTGAGTAATCCTCACTCCAAGGAGCAGGGCTTGGAGTGCTGTGATGGTAGCACACTTGGTAAATACCGTGGGCCCGATTCACGAAGAGCCTCTGCAGTCATGGCGGAGGCTCCACGGTCCTGGATGAGTCTCTGCAATGAGAACTGCGGTGGGGAGATTCTGCCACAAGTGCGGAGACTCCCCCACAACTGTGGAAGCTCTTTGCGAATGAGGCCCCATATCTCCTGGTTTTGACAATTCCTCAGTGTGGTATTATGAACGAAAACACCACAATACTGACAATATCCTGCTTAAGAGGCCATTTGTGGTGTCACCACTCACTGCAAGGGCCTCCTCTGTTTAACATTTCTTTATGATCAATCCAGTAATGCGCAGATGGGTGCCTTTGTGTTGTACTGTATTGTGCTGATCATTTAAACACCCTAAAGTGAATTACTTCTTGTGTGTTGACTTCTGCAACATATAAACAAACTGAAATGGGGATCATCATAACAGCTGCACAGTTCACAATGAAGTGGTCTTAAAGGGTGCGGAACACGGATGCAGCTTCTAGGACACAGAGAAGTCTTTAACATGGGTCAGAAGTTTATGCATGAAAGTGTTTCGTGATGGAAGGAATAGAATGAGTATTCCCTCTCATTTCTGTGGTATTGTCTCTATGCATCAATAAAACATAGCATGTCCATGATGTTGTGTAGTGTTCCTACAAACTGCATGTTGTGGGAACCCCTACTCCAGGATCCCTCCAACTCTGGCTTATACCCTAATTTAACATCTCCTCAGACCTCGATTGCCACTTCAGTAAGTGTAAGTACAGTAAGGCTAGTGTCGAAAAATACATGCCCATCCACATTTTAACTAGCACTATCTTCCTAATATTGAAGGTCCATGTTAGTACAACATAACTCCCATCTGGGTCTTTTAATTCCTTAATCAGACTGAAATCAATACACCTGTGTATCAGAATGCACTCTGCCCTGGCGAAAGTGCTCTAAGATGGGAAAAAACAATGTTGACCCTAATGCCTAGCAAACTTAGCCAGAGACCCTGATTCCAAGTGCACCTCTTGGAGCATAGCGAGATCGACATTGTGTCTGTCTAACTATTTGAGTATTTGTCTCTCTTTACGGGTGTTATTTAGGCCTTTAATGTTCCAAGACAGTAAAGTTAACATTCTTTAAGTGGGAGTCATGTGGCAAAGTACTTAATGTGTCATTAAAATCTCGGGAACTGATGTCTGCATGCTCAGGCATAAACAACAGTATGTAGATTTTATTGCACTCACCCTTTCTCATAAGTCTATCATTTCCCTCACCCACACTGATTAACTCAACTATCACTGCCAGAAACCCCAACCATGTAATATACCCAACCCTGTAGGCATTGTGGAGGCAATACAGACCAAAGTGGTGTGGTGTGTCTGCCAGTATGAATGCTCTAAAAAATGTTCAAATCACTTTGAGAGGCGTGATGTCCATTATACATTCTCATGGAGTGCTCTGAGTACCTGCTGAATTTCTACTATCTTCTGCTGGCAAGAGAAAATACAATGAGTCCATCGATACTAGAACCAAGTTAGTCCTGCTGAAGAGTTACCTTCTCAAGTCTGGCATAGAGAGTTCCATTCATGTTTGAGGAGGCCACAAGGAGGAGGAGGAGGCTTTTGGCATGAAGAGTAGGTCAAGCATTGCGGATGGCTTTGATGTAGCATGAAGAGCCAGTCGATTCTCACAGAAGGTCGTAGCTGCAGCACGAAGAGCCATTCGTCACTGGAGCTTCACTTTGGTGGTCGTGCGTGCTGTCATCACTGTAGTGCGTAGTGCTAGTCTCACATTGCAAGTCCTCATTGATGGTCACTGTCAGGGTGAAGAGCAAATCTCACTGGAACTTCGAATTGGTGGTTGTCACTGCTGGCACAATCTTGGCATGAACGGGACAATTTGCTCATGGGGATCACAACTCACTCCAGCAGAGACCAGCAGCAGTGCTCGGGCAGATCCAGGCAGGTCCAGTTTTAGCTGGTCAGCTGGGCAGTTACAGGGAGGCCTCTGGAATCATGGAATATACAACATTGATCTTGAAAAACTTCTATAAACAAGCATGGGAAATGCATATAAATCCCTTGTATGTCATAGTAAGCAAGGCTGATTGGCATTTAAGCAAGACTGACTGGCATTACCCAAGCTTGTTTTACTGGGCATCACTTCCTCTCAGAGCATTAGAAAACTGGAACATTACTCTCATTTTAGGAAGAAAGTAAAATCCTGGTTATTCTAAACCTTCTTTCTCTGCTTGTCTGTAAGGCTAGACTGCACTTCAGATTGGGTTGGATTCACAATGAAGGATGTGGACTAAAAAAAGCAAACAACAACAATAAGATGGCTCAACATTAAACCTACGTGCATTAATTCAAAGTCTTCCCTGGTTTTTGGTGGCTTGGACTGGGGTGAGGTTGTCACGCTACCCTGTCATCACCAACACCAAGGGGTGAGGTATTTATCAGGTTCAGTAAATACCTCCATAACCTGAGTGTATGCCAAATTCAGTGCTTACCACATGACATTACAATTGTATGTTCATTTATAGGGACTTTTTCACCAGTAGATTTTGGATGTTTGACATGCTGAATTTTAACTAGGAAAATGTGGGGAGTCTGATAATGACGGCAAAACGTGGAATGTTGAGGAGTTACCACACATTTTGGACCTTGCACACCAGACACCACTATTGAAATCTATATAGACCCTAGAGAAAAACATTGGCAGCAATGTTACCCAATAAAAAGGCGTAAGGCTAACAGATATGGAGATGAATCATAAAATTGATAAAAAATATAAGATCTCAAAAGCCGCTGCTCCCAAGGCTTATGGTATGGTCATTACTTGCATTTCAAACGGGAAGGTACTGCAGTTAAATGTACAAGCTGACACAACTTTTTCCGACAATCACATCAAAATAGCTAACAAAAATAGCTAAACATTTTTACTTTAGCACATGCGTAAAATCTTTTTTTATATTCATTTTGTAGCTCAAATTTATGACTGACTCATCGAGTTGTTTATTCAAATAGTCAGTGTATTTTTTCTCTTGCTCTTCGAATTTGCATACTTACCAAAGTGTCATGATCAACATCTTGCTCATAACGCACCGCATCAGTGACTCGATGGCTTGCATCCTTTCAGCCTTTCTTCAGTTCTCGGTTTCCTTCCCACTTCTTCTGAGGCCTGAATTTTTCCTCCTTTACCAGAGTATCTCTGTTTGTGCCTGCCAGCAGCACCTGCTCCAACATTCCCTGCCCTGGGCTTGTTCTGGTTCTCCTCTCCCTTCTTTAGGAAACATGTCTACTTCTGTCCCGTGCCTCGTTTTTATCATTTGCTTACATTTTGCCTTTGTTTAATTATTGTTCCTACTCCATAATCCGCTCGTGCATTCTACACAATGCGTTTCCCTTCAACTTGAACTATGCTTAGTAGTTTAGGATCTGTTTTGTTGTTAACATCTGCTCGAATGGATTTGTTTTCTTTCCTTTTGCTTATGTGCTGACTCGACAGGCGAGTTACTCATTGATTTTGTCTGACATTGGGCTGAACTTCATGTTTTTCACTCGAAAGAAAAGGAGTGTACACTTAACTCAAAAGGCATTTGCTGGAAGCGTGTGAGTAAAAGTGAGTTGAACTGTGTCTTCGAGTTCAAATAATAATTTATGCATTAACCAAATCACAGATTTATTTTAATCATCACAGCCAGACAGTTTGACAATGAATATCTACAAATATGTTTTGCTGTCTTGCTACAGGCTGATACAGCTGGTAATGCAAGATCACAAAAAGGGTTTTCACTTTTATTGAGTCTGTATAGTTTTAATTTGAGCAGTTGTGAGAAACTGGGTTATCGGATGGGGGGGGGGGGGGGGGGGGGGGGTAAAAGCCCCACACAGGCAATAACCACAATCCTTGAAAGGATGAACCACAAAAGTCACTAAGTTAACCTGTGTTTAATCCTCCGGTAGGTCAGCACAAAAGCAGGTAGGCGTAACTTAAATGCAACGTGTAAAGTATTTATGCAGCAACAGTAACAAGGACAGTCCTTTTGAGTTCTCCAGAAGTCCTGAAGTGTTCTGATGCGTGCCTCAGGAGGTCCAATATTTATACTTTATGCCAGCCTTTGAAGTGGGGGGGCTTCTTATCTGGTTCTGGAAAGTTCTTCCCTTCCCCTGTCAAGGACCACGTAGTCTGGGGTGACTAAGACTAGTGTCAGATTCCTTTGTGTGTGTGCTGGAAGCAGCCCTTTGAAATGTAAAAGGGACAGGGAACATCTCTGCCCAACAATCATGGCAGGACTCCCCATCCTGCCAACACCTAGTCCTCTTTGTCTCACTATTTGGGAGGAATACACAAAGGCCAGCTGCCAAGTTATTTACAGTTGTGTGACCCAGGACACAGACAGCAGACACTTCATGGTTAGGACAAGACCATGTAAACTTTCTAAAAGTGGCATTTTCAGAATTGTGTCTTAAAATCCGACCAGACCATTAAAGAGGGTTTTAAATTACAAATTATTTTAGTCCAAACTTGCATTTCTCTCGTTCTCAATCAAAAGTTAGCACTTATTAAGTGTAATAAGGTAATCCATTGTTATCCAATGGGAGAGATAGGCCTCGCAGTAGTGAAAAACAAATTTAGGAGTTTTTCACTAACAGGTCATGTACAACTTAAAAACACTTGTCCTACTTTTTAAATACAATGCACCCAGCCTTATGGGCTTTTTAAGGCCTACCTTATGAGTGAAGTGTAATAGGAAGGCTTAGGCCTAGCAGGACGTTTATTTTGCGAGGTCGAATAGGCAGTTTAAAACTGCACTATATGCTGCAATGGTAGGCCTGAGACCTGTTTAAAAGTGCTGCTTAAGTGGGTGGCGCAATGAGTGCTGCAAGTATGTAGTACCATTTACTAGGGGCTTACAAGTAAATTAAATGTGACAGTTTGCTAGAGGCCAATTTTACCATATTTTTGGGAGAGCACACATGCACTTTAGCACTTTAGTACTGGTTAGCAGTGGTAAAGCGCACAGAGTCCTAAAGCCAGCAAAACTAGTTCAGAAAAACAGGTGTGAAGGCAAAAGGTTTGGGGACTGCCACCTAAGGGTGTCAGGTGTAACAGCAGTGATTTGTTTCCTAGTTGCAGAGTATGTGCAAATTAGCGAGGATGAAATGTGTGCCTAATTCCAAGTTTGACACCACAGAATGGTTACTAATGCACAAATAGCATGATATTCTCCACTTCAACAGGGCATATGTGTTTTTTGCTCCTGTGATTTGTGCTGGAATTACAATTCTGTATTTAGTATAAACAGTAATTTCCACCCGTCTTGATCAGGACCAAAGTCTTCCTGCAGAATGAAGATAAGGCAAAAGTTTCACGCCTGTGCATTTTCAAAAGTCTTATGACCAGAAAAAAGATATTAGCTATGATTTTGTTAGCTAGAGACCAAAACCACACTTCTGGTTTTGATACTAAAATCACAGTGATTTATTTGGACCTGGAGAACGTAAAGCCATGGAAATAAATACATCATTATGGGACACCACTAAAATTGCTCCTCTCACGTCTAAATAATAAGGGGCATATTTATAGTCTATTTGCGCTGAATTTGCATCATTTTTTTAACGCAAATTCGCCGCAAAACTGATTCCATATTTATATTTTGATGTTAAACACGTCTAACATCAAAATATTGGAGTTTGCACCATTTTTTAGATGTGTGAACCTACCTTGCGTCAATGAGATGCAAGGTGGGCATTCCCATCTAAAAACTGGTGCTAACCCCATAGCCCCATATTTATTTCCCGTACTAAAATGACACACGGGTGGGAGGAGGGGCCAAATAATGGTGCAAAGCTTTTATTTAACGCCAGGGTCAGACCAGGGGTTAGGGGACCTGTGGACCCATTCCATGGTTAAATACCATGGAATGGGTCCACAGGTGCCCTCCTCAAGCCCCAGGAACACCCCCACCCACACCAGAGGGACACTGGAGAATGGGGGACCTCATCCCAGGTAAGTAGGGTAAGTATTTTTTTTTTAAGTGTCATCGGCGGCCCATGCGTTAGTGCAGTTTTGCATCAAAAAGTATAAATATGCTCCTAAATTTTCAAGTTAGCACAGTGCCACTCCTCTCTGCCACCCATCACTTGAAGATGTGTTTTGTTCGACAGGGCTCGTCTCTGTGCCCAATGCTTTTTAATCTGAGTGTTCGTCCACTTGCAGACATTATTTGCTCCTTAGGCTTTTCTATGGTGTTTTACGCAGAAGATACACAAATCATTGTCTCCCTCACTCCCAATACAGCACTTAATTACAGCAATTGAATGTTTGCCTAAAGCAAGTTGCCAAATGGATGTCTGCTAGTTGGCTGAAGATAAATGGCAATAAAACAAAGGTTTTGTTGGCCCACAACAACCATTCACTTTGGAATTAGCTCAGCTGGCCCCCAAATGGGCGACCGTCCCTCCCTCAAGTAAGAAGTGACATGCCATGGTGCTGCACTGGGCAGCAAACTCACTATGGGTGCCCAAGACAGAAAACTGTCCTCCAGTTGTTTTGGCCTTCTAAGATTCCTCTGTAAGACACTCGGTTAACTACCTGTTGCCGTCCCGAGTGGTGGTTCAGGGCCTTTTTTACCTCGCCATGACTACAGGAACTCCGTTTACCTGTGTAGTCCACTCACAGTTACCAACATACTTCAGGTAATGCAGAATGCTGCAGCATGAATCCTTTTGAGTATCCCCAAATATCCCCAAATTCCAGAACACCTTCCAAGCACTTGCCGCTCTTCATTGGTTACATGTTATGAAGAGGATGCAGTTCAAGATGCTGTGTGTGGTCCACAATGTGAGGCACAGGAGATGGCCTTGTATCCTGCTTGAGCTGGTTAGCTCTTATCACCCAAAAAGAGTGATATGGTCCAGCAACCTGAGTCTTCTTTCCAACCTCATGGTAAAAACAGCTAGGTGTGACAGCTCTCTTTCGCTTTTTTTGCCTCCAAATTGTGAAAAGCCTTGCTCCTAACTCTCAGGATGAATGACAACTTACTCAGCTTTCAGAAACAACTCAAGACCCACCTGCTTGCTTAAGATCATTGTACTGAGCCTGGTGGACCTCTTAGCCATGGGAAGCCAGTTGAGTAGTCATGCGCTTTATAAAACACTTTGAATTTAATTGAATTGAACTGAATTATGAGTTCTTGATAGGTTCCTTTATTATCTTTTAAATAGGAAAATATTTACTCGAAGAAAGGGCACACGATTGTTGGACAGAAATACGACGGAAGGCAACCTGGATTTTGCCATAGATGTATCTATAATTCGACAGGTGACATATTTGCCTTTTCTCACTGAGAAGAACACTTCTGCAAACATGTTAACACCGGACATTTTGAAAAATAAAACTTCCTGTGCAGTCTAGGCGTGAAAGCTGCGGACAAACTTCATGCAAACAGTAATGTTCACATTAGCCTCGTGTCATGGGCCCGCTTCTTTTCAGCACTTTTTACATGAAAAACCACAGAAACCCAAAGCTACAAACTCCCAGGCACTGCCATACAGGCTCCTGCATATCAAAAATACACACTTTGGGTTAAAACATAATCCTTGAGATAAAAATCAAGGTCTGAACTAAAGTCAATTGTGTTGTTTTCAAACTCCACAAATGACTCCAATCCCCTGCATACTCTTATCAATCAATGGTTCTTGTAGAGTGGAGCTAATCACCCATTAGGTAATGCCACCTCGACTTCTCCTGGCATTTTAGTGAATATATGTCAATGAGTTGATCTTTTCTGCATCGAACTGGCCAAGTGGTAGATCCGGGACCTTTCTATTCTTGGGCTCTGCTCTTTCTTCCTTTTAACCTTAAGGTTCCTGGTCCCCTTTCTGGAAGGCAGGCCGCTTCTCCCAGGTAGTATTATGCAGTAATTCTTCCAGGCCGGGCTGCGAACCAAAAGCAGTGGTGGCAAGAATGTAAAACTAGCCCTGCTCCCTCTCTCTAATTCATTCTCTCTCTCTTCATGCTCCTGTTGTATCTGCTGCCATAAACGATGGGGAGGGGAGAACGGTGATTGGGATACCAGCCATCGACCTTCAAAAACCATCAAATGAGTGTTTCCAGCTCTACCTTGAGTAATGCATGATGGGATAAATGGACAGTCAGACTTACAAGTCTTTGAGGTAGATGAAGTGAAACACTACATCAGCTCTGAGGAGCTTCACCCATTACAAAGAAATACTAGCTTCCACTCTGCCTAACACATCAATTCACTTTGCCCACTCATTCCCTGGTGCGGGATGTTTCCCCCAATGTTGATGGGACAGCAGGCTGTGTTTCTCCACTGTCACCTCTAGCCCTGAGTGACATCAAGGAAACTCAACAGCTGGTGCTCAGAAGTAATGCCATCTCTTTCCCCTAATACCTAGGTCCCATCCTTGGTCTTCTGGCAGCATGGAGTGAGAGGTGTGCACCACAGCTGGAAACAAAAGTAAATGTTTGGCAAGCAGCTCACAGGTCTGTGTGGGAGTGGGTATATAAATACAACAGCCAAGGGCCCCTCTTTCGATATCATGCGTATCATTTAACCTTCACCAGCTTCCTATTTCACAAAGCTGGGAAATTGCAGTGTTTTGAACTTTGTAACTTCACAAAACCCCAGTAATTCTCCAAACTGGTGGATTTCCTCTTGGCTCATTGTTTTCATTTGTAGAGGGACATGTATTAGGGAATTTACTTAATTTGCAATCAGATGCACAAGTCTGTATGGAGAGTGCACTAGTTGTAATTGTAAATACCTTTGGACAAAATATCATGTCAAGCATAACGAGGATAAAAATATTGTAAATGTGTTTCTATAGGTAAGTAAAGTTTTACTATATATAACTGCACATATATGTGCCTTGAACAATATATTTATCTTCAAGACACATAGATGTGTAGTTTAGAATAGTAAATCTATACTTAACTATTTACCCTTACCTTCTCGACATTTTGGCCTTCGATATTTTTGACACAAAATTATTTCAATATTTTTAGTTCCAATATTCTGTCAAGGATCCCTATAATTCTCTTGTTATTGTGGGTGTCACCTCGGGTGAGCTGCGCACCTAGCTACCCAGAAAATGCATCTGTCACTGCTAGTGCTTCTAAGGCCACCAGGGGGCGTGCTTCACAGGCTTTGCTCAGGACTTCTTAGGTTTGCTGAGCCAGGTGGGAAGGATGCCTAGATCCCCAGGGTACCAGATAGGATGCAGAGTCAGACTTGCCTGTGATACACAGCTCCACCTCAGCTGTGGTTTACTGGTGGGTGCTTTGGCTCACCTGAGATCATACGAAATAGATGTCTTCCAGCCACATCCAGGAAATATACATGGATTTAATATCCAATGATGTGTAATAGAGGATGCTAATCAAATCAGTTTTTATATTTTTAAATTGATGGAGGCCTTGGAGTTTATATGCATAAATGTTGTTTTCCTTATATGTGTTTCCAGTTTTCCACGTGTCTATATTTGATAAATGTTATGTTTTTGTATATTTGTTTATGACATAATAAATCACTGCAATTAGTGTTTCTACTTGTGTAAAAAGAAGAGACTGCTTACTTCGGCCTCTTTACTCACCCCACCAACTACGCCTGCAAGAATCACTTTCCCATCCTGTAACCCGTCCTAGTAACCGCACACACAGTATTTTCTCCATTTTATTTTTGTTAGACTTTCTTTTCTGTGAACTTTAATGCTGTAACTTTGCATTAGCTGAACAATATTCAAATATATTGTTTAAGCGAATGCCCCTTTTTGTCACATAATGCCCGCTTAATGGTGTCTTGTGTGTATCTCACAAGTATCCTCCTGTGTTTGTCAGGTTTTCAGCCTGTGTCATTCCTGTGAGGTCTAGTTGCTACTGTTTAAAGAGCTTCCTAGCATTCAGAGTTACTTTCCTACTGTGGGTTTCAATCCAGATACATAACCTAGGGCCAGATGTAGCAAAACGGCAATTTGCGACTTGCAAATTGCGAGTCCCTGCGACTCGCAATTTGCAAGTCACAAATTGCTATGCATTATGGTGTCTCAGACACCGACTGCGACTCGCTATGGGGTCGCAATGACCCACCTCATGAATATTCATGAGGTGGGTCGCAAATTGCGGCCCCATAGCGAGTATAGGCACTAGCTAACATGGAGGCCTGCTGTCGTCAGCAGACCTCCATGTTCCTGACTGCTTAAACAATAAAGCAGTTTTTTTTTTTTTTAAGTGTAGCCCATAAAAAAAAACCGAAACCTTTAGTTTCGGAATTTTTTCAGGGCATGGGGACCCCTTCCAATTTGCGAGTGGGTTACCATCCACTTGAAGTGGATGGTAACTGCGATGCCATTTAAGACCGCGTACGCGGTCGCAAATGGTATTGCATCCCACTGCGAGTCGCAAATAGGAAGGGAACACCCCTTCCTATTTGCGAGTCGGAAATGCATTTTGCGAGTCGGTTCCGACTCGCAAAATGCATTTCTGCATAGGAAACTGCGTTTTGCGACTCGCAAACGGCAAATTTTGCCGTTTTCGAGTCGCAAACAGTTTCCTACATCTGGCCCCTAATTCTTGCAAGTGTGACAGGTAGGTTTTTTGGTGTCCGCTGCCTATATTAGGATCAGCTTTGTATAATTCATCTGTCTAGATGGGGTTGTGGCACTACCGTAGTCCAAGGTTGGAAAAAGGGGCTACATCGGTGATCTACCTTCTGTTTTTCCAAAGATGCATCTTGCATGCTGATAGACTTTAGTGGGATAGGAAGGCTTTGGAAATTCCTGCATGTTAGCTCTTGTCCTGATTCGAGATGTGCTGTCACACTTTTATTCTACATAATGATACCCAGAGGTACAATGAAATCCAACATTGTTGGTGATGTGTTGTAATGTTTCTAACATTTTCCATATGTGTCATGTGGTCTCCAACCTCTTGAGATGGCGATGGTGAAGTACCATCACCAGCACTGTGAAGAAAGAGCTATCTATACTTATTTGTCATCAACCGTTTGAATGTTTGAAGGGTTAAAAAATAATCATTCCTCTACAGATTATGGGGGTTATTCTAACTTTGGAGGAGTGTTAATCCTTCCCAAAAGTGACGGTAAAGTGACGGATATACCACCAGCCGTATTACGAGTTCCATAGGATATAATGGACTCCTAATACGGCTGGTGGTAAATCCGTCACTTTTCCGTCACTTTTGGGACAGATTAACACCTCCTCCAAAGTTAGAATAACCCCCTATATGTGTCATGAAACACGCTCCTTTTGTCAGTCACATTACATTGGTGATCAGGGTTCCCATTACGTAATACGTTGCTGCTCAGTGGTCCTGATTGCCTGATATGGAATCTTGGGAATCAGCTCCCCTGATGGCAGAGTGTATCGCTGAGTTTCACTAGGCAAAATGGAAGACACTTGTCTGGGGGTGTTCTACAGGCAAAGTTGGCTGACCACCTTGAGCCTCTTGCACTGGACAGAATGAATTTCAATGCCTTTAGAGGGATTGGAAAACTCTGTGTTGCTATTTTGAATTGTGTTTTAATTTGTTTACAGAGAGAGTCATCAGACATACATGCTCATGTGCCACAGAGTGCATGAACAATAACGTGTTAGCTACAAGTTGCCTGGCATTTAAATGCTGTTAGTTTGGAAGACCAGCAGAGCGAAGATGCGCTGTTGGAGTTCCAGGGACTACTCAAATTAAGATTGCTTATACTGTACTTCATAAGTACTTAAAGATACTGAAATTCGGTCTACCTGAGCAAGCAAAACTCCTTCTCAAAACACGAAATTGTGTGTTTTGTTGTTGTGTGAAAACAGAAAATCTTTGGCCCATATTTATACTCTGCTTGCGCCGGATTTGCATCATTTTTTATGCAAATCCGGCACAAAATCAACTCCATATTTATATTTTGACACTAGACTTGTCTCATCATTTTTGGCCTGCGGAAAACTACCTTGCATCAATGAGATGCAAGGTAGGCGTTCCTGGGCAAAAAAATTACTCTTGGGCCTTAGCACCTTACTTATCCTCCCGTACAAAAATCACGCACGGGAGGTGGAGGGCCTTAAATAATGGCGCTAAGCCTTTTTAGTGCCATTATTTAACTCCTGGGTCAGTGCAGGCGTTAGGGGACCTGTGGGCCGTTTTCCATGGTCAGAGGCCATGGAAAGAGCCCACAGGTGCCCTTCCCTGCACCCAGGAACACCCCCACGCACCCCTACTCACACCTGGAGGACACCTAATGATGGGGGGACCCATCCCAAGTAAGTCCAGGTAAGTTTTTTTTTTTTTTAAGTGCCATAAGGGGGCCTAACTTCGGCCCCCCCTACATGGCACTGTGCTTAATGGCCATGCCCAGGGGACACTAGTCCCCTGGGCATGGCCATTGGGCAGGGGGCATGACTCCTACCTTTACTAAGACAGGAATCATGTCCATGGGGGTTGTGCGTCAAAAGATGACGCTAGTCAGGTTAGAGTCATTTTTCTGACTCTAAACTGACTAGCGCCATTCTTTGACGCACAACCCCCATGGACAGGAATGGCGCTAGCCGTCAGTAAATGTTTTGACGCAAACCTGCGCTAACGCAGGTTTGCGTCAAAAAGTATAAATCAGGGCCTAAGTGAGTTCAGAAGCCTTATAAAATATGAAATGTATGTACCTGACAGGGAGCTCTGTGACGGAGGTTGAGGTGTCTAATGTTAAAAGCAAGAAGCATAGGTGTAAACATGTGAAAAACAGAACTTTCTGAATATGTTAAAGGTGGTAAATAAACGTGGGTATTAAGTTTCCTTTTCAGATACAAGCTGCCTTTTCGATATTTGTTTTCTGTGAAGCAAAGTCCAAATATCAAGGTGGGGGACGAAAATACACGGGGCCCACTCAGCATTTCAGTGTGCCTACATAGCATGCTTCACTCCTAAGGGTGCACTGTATGCACAGAGATACATGAAAAGCCGTGGATGGGTCATTAAATATGAGGAATATTCCGCTGCTCAGGGGCGGGGCAGGACCTCCCACAACCTAGAAGGCTGGCCAACCACATGCCATATACTAAATGAGCTCTCAGAGCCCTATTTCGTCTTATTATGGAAACTGCTTCCTTCAGCAGAAGCTTCACCGATCATAAGATTCTTGCTCGTTTTGTTACTGGTCGGAAACGTTAATTGCGAGCACATGGTTAAAAAAGAACAATTTTGTTAGGTAACACCAGCAGGATGTGGTACACGGACCTTGTCATCAGAATATCTTAATGTCCTTTATAAAATAATCACCCCTTTGGACTTAATAATAGACAATTTGCACCCAATACGAGGATGTTTTCTCTAAACAATGCTTGGAACACGATATTTATGACAGGCAGTAGTTGTGTATATGATATTCTGTCTTACAACCCCACAGGAGGACACATGGGGAAAACGTGACCCTAAGTGCATTGGCCTTAAGGGGCGCGTCTGTGGTCGGGAGTTCGCAAAAGTTGTGTACTTCAAGGTTGGGCGAATTATTAATGGCCATTTAAACTTTATTTAACATTTTATTACGCCAGTTTCGGTAACAAAAGCTTTTAAAAAATGATGTAGACTTCTATTATTCATTAATTACTATTATTTAGCCGAAAATAGTTAACTTCTTAAATACTTATTAGAAACACGTTGTTTTGTAAGTAGAGATCATTAATCAAACTGCACCGCACTGTGAATATTAGTTATCGCGTGATTAATAATTTAAAGTACATAATTAACTTTCAATGGACTATTTTTGTCAACGATGATTAAATGTTTTACAGAGACACAACTTCAGGAGGAAGTCTATTCAGCATTCATCAGCAATTTGGAGTTTTACCTTTGTGCAGTTTTTACTAAGGTGCCGATGTAGACAAATGCAAGTGGGAGTCACTGGGGCAGAGGAAGGAAAAAGTGGGGGGTGGTGGGTGCCATCTAGTGAATGTATTGTAAAAAGATTCCTTTCTTTCTTTATACTTATATATATCCGAAGGTTACAGGGTCCTTATAAGTAACTTGTGCCTATACCTTGTGCCCTAAGGTAACTATAACTTGCGCCCTCGCCATGCACAACTATTTACCCCCTTGCCATGCAAAGCTATTTACCCCATATATTACATCATTCATGACATCTTCTATGGCATCATTCCTAATATCACTGCAACATTTGCAACAAAATTATTGATAACAAAACTGTGCATGGCAGGGATGCAAGTTATAGTTACTTGAAATAACTCCAGCAGTTGAATTGCTATGATTTTTTTGCATCTAAATTCTATACCTAACTATAACGTCCCTGTAACCTTTGTTTTTGTGTGTGAATTTCTATGCCTCATGCTGCACCCTGCCTGTGGCCATGACCTGCGGCCAAAACTCCAAGTGCATCCAAGCCTATGTCGCCCACAGCCAAAGGCTTATGGCCAGGCTCTGCATCCAACCTCCCTGCATGCAGCCAACCTCCTGTGTGGCCCCACGCGGGGTTGATGAGTGTGTGATTGGATGTGTTTTTTTTTTCATAGTGTTCCATATCCGTGGGTCCACTGCAGATTTACACTGGGACTGTTCTGAGCGCCACAGTGGATCTGTGGATCGGCCAAGAAAAACATTTTAGGCAATTTTTTTTCCATTGGGGTCCCTCAGTAACCCCTCAATCTGTCCTGTGGGGTAAGGATACATCCATGCTGACCCCTTATGTCCCTTTTTACTTTTATTTTTTTCCTCCCTACACTGAGTCGATAAACACAATGGCAGCCACAACTTTTCTTTTATGTTGCTGCTAGCCAATCCGGGCCTTGCTTTGGTGCGAGGACCTGCATACCCACCTTGCTTTGGTGAGAGAACCTGCATACCCACCGTGGCTGATCAGCAAAGGATCTACATCCCTAGATATACACATTTATTTTTCCTTTAATATATCCAAAGCAACTGAACGGATTTACACCAAATTACTAAATGTGCGCTTTCTGGATCAAGATCTAGCTTTCTGCCAAAATTTGTTACTTGGTGTAAATCCGATCAGTAGGTTTTGTGAAATTTAAGAAAATCCAAAATTGTATATATAAGGACGCGATGGATTCATGACCCCTCCCGATCTCGTGCTGAGATCTGATTAGCTGATAACACTTCAACAACAGAAGTGTTGTCAGCCATCTAGGGACACAGCTGAAGCCGAGACTCTGAAAGAAAAAAAAAATACAAAAGGGGTCAGGGTACGAACACCCTGACCCCTTAGCTCTGGTGGTGGGGTCCCAGGTCTAAAAAACATTTATTTTTTAAATTTTACGGTCTGATCCACACTTCGATATCATTAAGCCCCCGGGTGTGCAAAGTTCTGGGGACATTTCCTTTAGAAATGCAGGGGGCCTCCTGCCCCTCTCCCGCTGCCCGAGGACCACCCCCATGTGGCAAAATGTAATTTATTTGTGGGTGTGCTGTGTGGCACCCCCTCTTCCCTGGGGACCACCGCCCCCGGGGCAAATATTTAAAAAAAGAAAAGGGGGTCTGTTTCAGAGCCCCAATATCCCTGGGGACCACCACATCCCCGGGCCTATCTTAACATTGGATGGGGCCCACATGTCCCCCCTCGTGGAGCCACAGATGACCCTGGTGACTGCCACACCCAGGGGCCGGCTCCTGCTATATCCCGGGGTGACCACCCCTGGGATATAGCTGTTTACTGTGGCTAGGCTCAAGCTCTGCAGCTACTGCCAAGCCACGCGTGCAGGGGACAGAGATGAAATGCTTCAGCAAGCACGGAGCTGCTGTCAAAGCAGCTCCATGCTTGCTGAAGCAATGGCAATGCAGAGGAGGCCTTGAGGCTTCCCTTGTAGTGCCCAATAGCCCATAAAGGGCTATGTATTACAAATAAAAAAAAAATATATATATATATATATATATATAGGGTCGGCAGTGGAGCTCGCTCGCGGTCCCAGATAGCCCAAAAACATCTTTAAAAAAGGGCATTAAAAAACCCACGCTCATGGCTCAGTCTGAAAGTCACAGACCTTCACACTGAGCATTGGGGGTTCAAGTCCAGCTGGATTAATTTCCCTCTTTTTTAAAAATAAAAAATAAATCATTATAGTTTTATTTTTAAATAACAATTACATTTTTATTTTAAATTGAACACAAATATCTAATTCTAAGTATATCAGACATCAAAACCTAAAAAAAGTTATCTCTTTCCCTCTCATTTTCTTTCTCTCTTTCTGTCTCTCTTTCAATTTCTCCCACTCAGACACTTACACACTCACTCACAGACCCACTGACACTTACGCACCCACTCACAGACCCATTTAGACACTTGTGCACCCACTCACAGCCCCTGCACACAGACACACCCATTAAACACTGATGTACGCACTCTCACACCCAGACAGAGAATCTGACAGCCACTCTCAGACCCAGATGCACCCTCTCACACCTATTATCACACCCAGAAAGGCTGTGGTCAACTCCCGACATGCACAGCCAAAGGCCTGTGCACAGCATGAGGTTGGGTGGTTAGGGGGTGTTGGCCACAGGGTCTGGCTGCGGATCAGGTCTTGCAGGCAGCCTCCCCTGCGCATGGGTGAAGGCTGTGCATGGTGCAAGGTTGGGTGCTTATAGGGGGTTGGACTCAGTTGGATTAATGTATAGTAATGAAAATTACTATATGTTGAAAAAAACAGAGGAATTCACTGAATAAAACACAGGTTACAGGGACGTTATAGTTAGGAAATAAAAATGTTAAAAAAATATAGAAATTCACTTAAAAAAAAAAAACATTATAGTTAGGCTCACATTTTAAACACATAAAACCTTAGAAAATCACCAGTTATAGTTAGAGTTACCTCAAGTAACTATAACTCGTGCCCTAAGGTAACTATAACTCACTCCCTTGCCATGCATTGCTAATTACCCCACAAAAGTGACGAGAAAACTGTGCATGGCGGGGGTGCGAGTTAAAGCTACCTTAGGGCACTAGTCCACATTTGTTTTCTTTAAAAAGACTTAAGATACAGGAATAAGCACAGAAACACAGATTTCCACATGCAATTCCTCATTGCATACGGACTCAGAGGGGAGCACTTGCACACCACCAAAATAATGCATTTCAGGAGTAACTCATCAACCATCAAAACCCCCAAAAAACTTTTCTTCAACCACCAAACTTTCTCCACAAGGCACAAACCTCCCAAGATATCTGAAAGAAGCAGGCACCTCGTCATTTGCCTGGGAGCTTGGCCATTTGTCCATCCATCAGTAAAACCCATAGCACGAGGACAAAATGAGCATGTGCACAATGTAAAGGAGGCACTTCTTCATTTTCAGAGGAACATCGTGATTTGCCTGGACACCTGAGCACCATGACCAACACACATTCACAGGCGGAAAGGCCTGAGAGGACACTGCCTGCTATCAGGGATGTGTCCCCCAGTTGGTGAGCCCTGCAGCGTGACTTTAACGATGAGAGCATGGACGTACCCTCCACAGACCCCCACCTGAAGAGGACAGTCAGAGACTTCCACCATGCATGTGGAAATCGTTGCCCCCCTCCAAAGGCAGCCCGTGATGCACCTCCATAAATTGTCCACGTGGGGGGAGCCACACTGTCTGTGTATATACAAGCATGTTGCAATGTGTAACTGGACTACCTATGCTTTGTATGTGACGAGCAGCAATTCATTTGCAACATTATCCAGGAGCACACGGTTGTGCGAAGCATCACCCTTTTCTTTAATTGGACGTACAACCAGTGGCCTATTAATATACATTATATATGCCTGAGATTTTGCCAAGCTGGTACTGAAGGGCTTGAAAATATTTAACTGTTACGCAAAGCGGACGAAAAAAGGGCTAAATTAATGCCAGGTAATATAAAGAGAGTTTGTTCTTCAGATGTAATAACACTGGATACTAGCTGCTTCACGCATATCAGTATTTGTGGAGGAAAGTTAAATTGCAGGCAGTAGCATCACCTTTTGTGTTCATGTATTTTCATTTTCTACGAAATAGTATGTATCTGATTGCCTCAGACCTTTAAGAATGAGTTCAAGCATGTCTGCCTACCTCAGCAAAAGGATCAAAACATCTAAACTCGAGAGAATGGGAGACAGGGCTGCAAAGGTGCCAGACGAGTCACACCTCATTGAGGGGGTAATGGACGGTGCCAGATGCTCGGCGCCATTTCCTACCTTCATATGCAAAGCGAATGTCTCTGTTTCAGGTCTACTTGCAGGCGCCAGCGCGGCACGCCGGGACTGAACTTGCAGAAACCAACGAGCACACTAATGCGTGATCATAGTCTTCAGTCCCTAGGTCCCTCGTCCTCTCTCCAAAGGTTGTGGAACGGATGCTGATCGACACTGGGGAGGGCTTGGCAGTGCTTGGCCGGTCAAGAGCCTCGAGTACCACTTTCGCTGTCAGAATCCGGCTGCTCACCTGTTTTCACCACAATAGCATTTCTACCTTTCCAAAAACCCTCGCTCATCCTGTGAATGTGAACCGCTGTTTTTGTCAGTCCCGCTACCTTACTTACATTCTAGATTTATTTTTGATGTATGTACATCCTTCCTTGGTGTGGAATAAAATTCTGTGTACCTTTCTGCTTTCTGTAGAATATATTTTCTGATCAACACGTGGCCCACATTAGGGTGACCAGATTTTGAGGAGCAAAAACCTGGAGAGGTCAGACATAAAGGAAGGACTAAAGACATTACTCACTTTTATATCTGGCCTGTCCCGCTGTTTTTGCGTAGCTTTGTGACTGTATGGCAATACATGTGTGTGTATATATTTAAATAAATACACACACACGCACACACATATATATATACACACACACATGTACAAGTCTACATAAATAAAATTAGCTATGGCTTGCCCTCCCACCCTTCACCCCCAACCCGCCCCCAACCACCTCTCTTTGCTCCCCACTCGTCTTTCTGCTCGTAGCAGACAGGGGACTGTGTCGCGTGACAGTAACAGATAAAATACTTTCATTATTTTATCATTTGTAGGTCTCTTTAACTTATACTTCCGTAGATGAACTGACCCTTTTCCCAAAAACCGGGACATTTATTTCATAATATGATCCTTGTCCCAAAAACCGGGACATTTATTTAAAATTAGGAGAAGCGTCGGGACACGGGGACAGTCCTCTAAAAACCGGGACTGTAAGGGGGAAATCCAGGACGTCTGGTCACCCTACAACACCCACACCCACAAGTACATCATGTGATGTCAGGACTGGCAGTTGAAGCAGCATAAAGAGACAATTTCAGATATTTCACTGCAACAGATATCAACACAGTGTGAAATGCCCGTGTGCGGAACTATGTAATTATTTTTAGGAAAACTAATGAGATTTCATTTCACAAATTAAGATTTAATTTAGTGGTATGTTACTGGTATCTTACATTACATTTGTATGCAGAGGTATATCGTGAGTTTAAAAAAAAGCTACGTAGCACACAAACAGCGAACACGTTCATTAACAAAATGTCTCACCGCAATGTTTTTCTGTGTGCACCAGCCTCCTCCAGGTAAAGAAATAATATTTAGGGCAATATTTATACTTTTTGATGCAAAACTGCGCTAACGCAGTTTTGCGTCAAAAAAATTAGCGCCGGCTAACGCCATTCTGAAGCGCCATGCGGGCACCGTATTTAATCAATGACGTTAGCCGGCGTTAGCCGCCGGCGCTGCCTGGTGTGCGTGGAAAAAAACGACGTACACCAGGCAGCGCCGGCGTAGGGGGATATGGGGCTTGGGCGTCAAGAAATGGGGCAAGTCAGGTTGAGGCAATTTTTTCGCCTCAACCCGATTTGCGCCATTTTTTTTCACTCCCAACCCCCATAGAAATGACTCCTGTCTTAGCAAAGACAGGAGTCATGCCCCCTTGCCCAATGGCCATGCCCAGGGGACTTCTGTCCCCTGGGCATGGTCATTGGGCATAGTGGCATGTAGAGGGGCACAAATCAGGCCCCCCTATGCCACAAAAAAAAAAAAAAAAAAAACACTTACCTGAACTTACCTTAATGTCCCTGGGATGGGTCCCTCCAGCCTTGGGTGTCCTCCTGGGGTGGGCAAGGGTGACAGGGGGTGTCCCTGGGGGCATGGGAGGGCACCTCTGGGCTCCTTCAGAGCCCACAGGTCCCTTAACGCCTGCCTTTTGCAGGCGCTAAAAAACGGCGCAAAAGCGGCCGTACGTAATTTTTTTTGACCCGCCCACTCCTGGGCGTGAATTTTGCCCGGGAGTATAAATCCGACGCACATGCCTCGGAGTCGATATTTTTGTCCGGGAACGCCTACCTTGCATATAATTAATGCAAATTAGGTGTCCACGCTAAAAAATGACGCTAACTCCATGGACTTTGGCGCTAGACGCGTCTAACGCCAAAGTATAAATATGGAGTTAGTTTTGCGTCGAAATTGCGTAAAAAAAAACGACGCAATTCCGGCGCAAACGGAGTATAAATATGCCCCTTAATATTCCTTAATCCTGAATTTTGCAAATTTTATGGAATGCAATATTCGGTAAGTGTATTTTGACTACTTAAAATTTCTGTCAGGCCTTTGGCTGATTCAGTCTTTGATCCCACACTAAAAAGAAATCTTGTCATCATTAGTTTGCAGTCTTTTTCTGTCTATTGGTGGAAAGAATGACGACAATTTGACCAGAGGCGGATGGGCCTTAGTTCCTCGGGCATTTTCCCAGTGGGCTGGAGTCCGTTTTGTAGGACAAGGGGCCGCTCCTGGCGCCTCTGTCTCCAGCTCCCAGCGAGGCATGCTTCAAAAGAGAAAGTGAGGGAGGGAGGCAGGAGAAAGGTAGAGAGAAAGTGATAAGAGAAGGAAAAAAGGAGAAAAAATAAGAGGAGAGACAGAATGGATGGATAGAAAGAGAGAGATTGCGCAGGAGGTGAAGGGAACATGTTTGCTAGGGCTGCTTTGGTCCCCCAGTCCGGCCCTAAATTTGTCACTGTGATAGAGAGCCTTTGCCTCTGAGTTCCTGGTCACAATCTGGTCTCAAATCCTGATTTGGGGGAAAATCAGAGTTTGTGTCTGAATTGGGATGTTAAAAAAGCTGACACTCCCGGTATTTCTGTCAGTGTAATTGAACTCTAATTGTATTTTGATCTAGCGCTTTCTACCCTGATGAGGTGCTGAAGCGCTTTTCGGTGAGTACCATGCTACTCCGGAACCTAAAAAGGATTAGTGGTCAATTAATATAAAGAAATATGAGTTAATTTGAGCAGAAGACATGCAAGTCTGTTAGTTGGATTGAATAGGATGTTGGAGGGGTAGAGAAGGGAAGAGTCTAGAAAGTGTTATTTGGGAGAGCATAGTAGTAAAATGAGGCTTGTGTTGAGTCAAAAGAGAGATACATGAGGGAAGAATTTAGAAGGGGTTGTTTGGGAGATCATAGTAGTAAAATTACCCTTTGGCGTGAGCCAATGAGGAAAAAAGGGAGGAAGAGTCTAGAAAGGGTTATTTTGGAGCTCGAAGTAGTAGAATGAGTCAGAGTGCAGGTAGAGGATATACTGAGAGAAGTGGATGATGTGCATTGGAGAGAGTCAAAGGTATGCTTTTCTTTCACATTAGGAGTAAAGTAATAATTATGTACATACATATCTACTTAGAAAGGGTATTCATATATAAGGAAGATAATATATCAAGAAATAAAGTTGCTCTGTATCAACTCAGACTTCCAAGTGTTGCTGTATTTAAAGCTAATTTGTGTAATCCTATAGTACACTTTTTTAATTTTACATTTTCCTCAATATTTCAACAGTGAAGCACTTGTAGATAAAACAGTGTGATTGAAGTGGGCCTAAAATTATTATTATTTCACAGACTCTAAAATGTATCTTGCATCATCATTACTTCTCAAAAAATTAAGCCTTTTTTAAGCAATGTCTGTAGTCTTGTTAGTCTCTATATCCTTGAGAGTTTCATCCCAGGTTCACTTACAAAAGGGAGAGTTGTTCCTTTACTTCAGTACCCCAACTTCACTCCCAGGATTCTAACCAATATTAGGCCTATCTTTAATCTTCTAGAGTTAGTCAATATCCAGTCAAAGGTGTCATTTTGGGGTCGCCAGGAAGCGTAGCTGTGACCTCTAGGTTGTAACTTGTGACCCCAGCACTGCTTTTGTGACCCCTCACACTTTCGAGCTCTGCTCGCCTTGTTTACTACACATTTTCTTTAGTATACTGATAGTGAATAATATGCTATTATTTATTATATGTACAATAAAAAATGGAGCACATTTGGATGAACAGGACCGTCACTGGCAACAGAGGTAGGTATACTATAGTTTTAAATACATGTTGTGGGTGTGCTCTCAGGTGAGATTGTGTTTATGTGTCAGGGTGTCTATGTATGTGTAAGCATGTGTATCTGTGTAAGCATATGTATCTGAGTGAAAATGGGTGAGAGTCAGTGACAGTGAGTGAGAATAAGTGAGACAGTGTCAGTAAGCGAGTATGAGTAAGAGTGAGAACGACTGAGTTAATGTAAGAGTGATTGCAAGTGAGTTCAATGTCCTGGTGCCAGTTCCCTTATAACATTCTATTGGTTATAATTACATACATTTCTTGAATATTGCTAGGTTTTGTGCTCATATGCTGCGTTTACTGAGTTATTGAACCTTGCTGTATTGATCATCGTTACTTCCATGATATGCACGCAGGCTATTAAAAGCATGTTGTTGGAAATCAGGTTACTGTTTGAGGGGGTGAAACTCTGCTCAAGCAGCAGCCACAATTATTGTCAAGGTGAAACACAAGAAAACCCTAAATTAACCTGTGCTTACCCCTTTGGCAACATGGCCCAAAGGCAATCAGGCTTACCTTAGAGGCAATGTGTAAAGTATTTATTCAGCACTTCAAACAGCGATAAAGTGGAATCACAACACAAGTAAAAATTCCAATCCAATTTAGAAAAATAGAGTACAATTTAATAAATTGAGATAAAAATGACAACAATCCAACCAGTAGTATTGAAGATATGCAATTTCTCAGTCTCCCAGTAGGAAGACAGTACCACCATGGCTAGCAAGGTGATATGGCCCATTCCACCCTTTACAGTAGAGTTCTGTCCCCAAGGAAAACTCTGCCCATAAGAACAACAACCAACAGTTGACACTGTCAGTGACTGTCAAGAGCCAGGCCCAAGGCCATCCCTGAGTCTTCTCAGAGTGATGGGTGGTAATCCTGGGTATTTTGCACCCCACTTCCACTCTGCTTCCTACCAATCTAGAAGTGGTAGCCTGAGACTGGCCACTCAGTTCAAGATTTGCACCTTGGGGCTGAAAAGGTGCCTGTTGAGCCAGGCCTTCCAAGGGGACCACCACCCCCTTAAGGGTGAAACACTTTGTCTTTGTCATGCAGGGTCTTCCCTAGGCAGATCTCCATCCCTCTTCCTCTGTGACAGCGTAGGGGACACTTCTAGGTTAGAAGTGGCCTCTCCAGAGTCACTCTTCGGAGTGCTCTGTTCTGAGAGCTGGCGAGCCCTGATCCACCAGTACTCCCACTGTGGACTGCTTCCTTCTCCTCCCTCTCCATCTGGGCCTGTGTATTCCCATTTGGGAGTGATACCCCTGAAAACTGAACTGTCAGTGTACTCTAGGTGGCCGCCCGACTCTCCTGACACCAGTATAACTGTTTTTCCAGAATACAGTCTATGGCCATCTGAGAGCTACCTATGACCTTCCTCTTGGTCACCTCATCCCACTCCTGGGATACCAAGGCCATAGGGCGGAAAAAGTCCTGCTTCTGGACCTCAGTTACCCTGCACACCTGGATGGTGCATGGCTCTGGAGAAACCAGTCTTTCCACTATCATGGCCTAGCTAGCCACGGTGGCCCTCAAAGCAGTGACAGAGATCCCATTCACTTTGACCTGGTGGAATTGATGACTCCCACCCTCCCAGCCAAGGGAGATCATGGCATGTCTATGACCTGCCCCTGGGGCCTACTTACTATTGAGGCTGTATTGGCCACTTCTGTAGAGGTCTTACCAGTGGGTGGTTTCTTAGGACAGACTTGCCCCCCTAGCTTGTGTCCTAGCTGGGGGCACTCAATGTAGCAGGGTTTGAAATGGGACACACTGAGCTACTGCCAACCAAAGCCTCCCCATGTTTCTCAGAAGGCTCTTGGGAACCTTTCCCCCACCTTACTCTGTGATTTGTCAAGGTCACTTTTAACTTTTCTGTCACTTGTGAGGGAAACCTAAACCACCCCTCTTGAACTTGAAGTGCCTGCCTCCTTAGCAAGCCCCATGGGTTCAGTTAGCTTATTAATAATGAGAGGATGGCTCACTTCTCAAAAACAAAGACTCAAATTGTGCTCTCTTGCCACCAATTTTTTCAGCCCCTAGTAATTTTTTACTTCACTATCCTTCACCTACCCATCCAGTGCCTTGCAAAATAAATTCACACAATCCACCCAGGTCTGATGGGATAGCTTCTGTCTGCCCCAAACACCTGCCTGCACCTTTCTGGGTTAAGGCCATACTTCCTGAACTTCCTGACAAGGAGGTCTTTCATGGGGGGGTGGGGCACCTAATCCTGTCCCACTCCTCCCAGGTCAGTAGGGCATACCTCTCTTCATTAGGTATAGGCCTCTAAAGACTGGCCCTCTAATCCTACTCGGGACACTATTCATCTCTAGACCAACCTCATAGGCTTCAAACCACTTGTCAATGTCATCTCCCATTACAAAGTTAAGCACCAGATCTTTTGGAATGAGGACTCTCTTATCTCCAGTAGGCACTGCGGCCGTATTGCTGGACATCACCTATTTAGCTCTGATGGCCAGCTCTCTGAGACTTAGCTCATGGGACATTCTCCTTTCCTCCATGGCTAGTCTCTTTTCATCCAAGGCTCTCTCAGCCTTTTTCCTTGTCAAGACCCTCTCAAGCTTAGCCTTCTCCTTTGCCCAGGCTCTCTCAGCCACCATAGCCAATTTCCTTTCTTCATCTTAAGCTTGGCTATCTGCAGCCTAAACTCCCCGTCAGCCTTCCTGTTTGCCAGCTCCTATGGGGACAGACCTTGGGAAGATAAACTACTTTGCACTCTGGTAGGGAGCTTGTACTAAGGTGATAAATCACCCCTCAGTTGAATGCTGCATCTCAGAACTGGCAACCAGGTCCTCTTCTAGCCTTTCCACATCATCATCCTCTTCTGTTGCTCTAACCAGTTACTGGTGGAGTACCACCCAAGCCCTCCGAGCCTTTTAGCTCCAGCTTTCTGGTGTTGCTCTTGGTGGAAGTACCCTCTCCTTGCAGACCTCCTTGAGCTCAGCCACAGTTTACACATCCATGTTGGTGAGGTTTCAACCATTAGACTTAAGTAGAATGATAGGGAATTTGGAAAAAGCAAAAAGGCCAGTCAAGAAAATTTTTAAAAACTTGAGTTAATATCAACTTCTTTATCTTGGATTTTAGTGCTAGGTCCATACAAATTAGTATGTGGCCCTGCACAAACACAAGTCCAAATCTTACCACTGAACACCAATGTTTGGAATTGGGTTACTGGCTGAAAAGAAAGAAACTCTATTCAAACAACAACTACAATTCTTGTCAGGGTGAAACACAAGCAAATCCCAAATTAATCTGTGCTTAACCCTCTGATAGGTTGGAACAAAATCAATCAGACTTAACTTAGAGGAAATTTGTAAAGTATTCATGCAGCACTTCAAACAGTAAGAAAGTGGGATCACAACACAAGATAAATTCTCTACTAATTTAGAAAAATATTTAAATTTTAAATATTTAAGTGAAAACAGTGAACAGAAGTAAAAAGCAATATCCTTGGTTATCTGGTTGTGCAGGACCGGGGTAAAGTCACATATCCAGACTGATTGCAATGGAGTACAGGCCAGAAACAGGGACTTACTTAGGCCCCCAGAACAAAGTACTTTAAATCCTGGTACACACTCTGTGCAAAGCTGTGAAGTGAGGCTTTGAGGTGCTTTGCATGGCTTTGCTTTGGTACCGGTAACTTGGCGAAAGTTTGCAGGGCTTTGCATGAGTTCCAATGGAGCTAGCAGCTCTGCTGTGAGGTTTTGTGGGGCTTCGCAGCACTTCATGTCAGTTCCAATGGGGACCACAGAGAGGCTGGCAAAACACCTTGAGGCCCATCTGCAAGAGTCCAGGACTGGGGTGGCACCACTTGGGGATCAGGACTCACAGCAGACAGAGTCAAGATGCAGGATCCAAGGTGGTTGGTACCTTCTCTGTCCCTTGGGCTCTGATCAAAAGGCCAGCCAACTAGCCCACGGAGTCGCTCTAGCGGTCCTGGGTTCATGATGGAGGTCCAGTCCTTCACACTCAGGCAACAGGGCAGCAGAATATCAGGGCAGCAAAGTAGCAGTCCTTCTTGCAGCACAGCAGTCCTTCTGAGTCTTCCACAGGTCCAGATATTCACTGAAGAGGTGGGCCTGAGGGTCCAATATTTATACCTGGTGACAGCTTTGAAGTAGAAGGTTTTGAAGGTTACCACCCCTACAGGTGTTTGGAATTTCTTGCATCCCTGCCCTGGCGCCAGCTTGTCTGGTGTCTCAAAAGACTAGTGTCAAACCATTTGTGAGTGTGCACAGGCAGAGCCTTTGTGATGTGCAAGTTTGGTCGGTGACAGCTGCTCCCCCTCATCAAATCATAGATGGCCCACCTTGCCAACACCTATGGCCCTTTGTCTTACTGTTCAGGAGCAATATACAAAGACCAATTGCCAGCTAAACCTAGTCATGTAACCCAGGATACAGACACGCACCAAATGGTTAGGACAAGAAAATGCCAACTTTCTAAAAGTGGCATTTTCAGAACTGTGATTTAAAATCTGACTTTACCATTAAACAGAGTTTTGAATTACATTCTATATACCCCAAACTTGATATTCCTACTTGGTAGTTATTAAATGTAATAAGTTAAGTCAGTGTTATTCTATTGGAGAGGTAGGCTCACAGTAGTGAAAAATGAATTTAGGAGTTTTGCACTACCAGGACAAATAAAACTTAAAAGTACATGTCTGTCTTTTTAAATTCTTTGCACCCTGCCCTGTGGACTATGAAGGGCCAACCCTAGGGGTGATTTATGTATATTCAAAAGTGAGGTTTGGGCCTGGAACGAGGTTTATCTTGCCAAATCGAAATAGCAGAATAAAACTGCACATACAGGCTTCCATGACAGGCCTGAGATATGTTTAAGGGGCTACCTATCTGAGTGGCACAGCAAGTGCTGCAGGCCTTCTACTAGCTTTTAATCTACAGGCCCTGGTTACATGTGCTAACACTTTACTAGGGACTTACAAGTAAGTTAAATATGTAATTGAGTGTAAGCCTACTCTACCCTGTTTAAAGGAGAGAGCACAATCACTTTAGAGCTGGTTACCACTGGTAAGCTGTGGAAAGTCCTAAAAGCCCATCAAAATGGATCAGAAAACAGCAGGGTGAAGGCAAACACTTTAAGAATGACCCTACAGAAATGTCCAAGTCCAACGCACACCATCTATTGTTTTCTTACAAAGGAAAAGAGATATTTGGTATTTGTTTTGTTACTTCTGGGTAGTGGTGATTAATTTTAATCCACCTTTTTCAATCGAAGGGCAAGCCACTGATTCCATGAAGGTGGAAATAAAGATTTATGACTTATATGAGAACAACTGAAGTGGAGGAGATGCCCCTTGATAGACACAAGAACATTCTCCTACATTATTTAGGATTATAAAGACAAATAGTTTATAGGCCTCGCCGCAGTTTGTAACTTAGGAAGGGCATGGGGATGTTAATGAGCTTGATGAGGCATTACTAAGAATGGAGAGCAAGTTTATACCAAGGGTGAGCATTGCCCTTAATAAGTATAAATTCCACGCATGAGCTCAGAAGGAGGGAGGATTCATTCAATGAATTTCTAAGACCGCAAAGTGCACTTTCTATGTTTTGTATGTCTTTCTATGCCTTCAAAGTTTGGAAAGATGACAGGTGAAGTGATTAGGGACTAGATTATAGTTGACTTAGAAAGTAAAAATATACAGGAACAGCTGTCGATGCTGGGTGATCCTTAACTGTAAGATGCTATAATCACTACAAAAGCCATCAAACAACCAGGTGGACGAGGTCAGTATATGAAGGCAAAAGAGTTACAGTATCTTCAGAAGTGTGCAGTGTGACTTATTAAAGTCATTTTCTGTTATGTTTTGTGCAGTTTTAATCTTTGGACCTCTTCAAAATGTTACCCTGTAATTGGGAAGGACTGCAAAATTTGTTGCAAAACTGGACGTTTTTCAAGTCTCGTTAAGGAGCTAGGAAGGGAATTGAGAATGTAAAATCAAAGATACTGTTTGTGTCTGTGGAGGAGGAGGGCCTCTGCTATAAGCGTGATAACAAGTTTGGAAAATGAGTCACCCCGGTGCTAACAGAGAGTAAACACAGGCGGTAGTGAAAGGTCCAGCTATGTCTCAAGTAACAGGGCTGGGAAGGGTTATCTCTTTAATGGCAGAATAAGGTTCTCCATGGACTAGGATTATGAAAGAGTTGTTCCAGGAGAAGTTGAATGATTTGATAAGCCTGGAAGAACTGAACCCTCAGACATTGTTGCTGAAGCGTTTCATGACCGCAGGATTGATATGATCACATTTTGCAGGGTGAACCTTGCCTTTAAAGATAGCAGTGGTGACAGTAAACTTTGTGTAGCAGTCAACGATGTGAATGTCCAAGGATGAAAAGATTACTGGAAATTGAGCATTATACTAAACCCTCACAGCAGAAGGAAGCTGCTGGTATCACGAGAATGCGTGGTTGATCAGTATATATTGGGACAGTTCCTTTTTAGAGTAGGTGGGAATGCTAAAATGTTTTATTCATAAAATCAACGTGAGGAAGAGGCCTGTGCCTGTAAGAAATTGCGTGGAGTGCTTTGTGTATTTAGGGCATAGGGATTTCTTGATTAAGTCAGCCCTGTACTTGTGAGAGTTGTGATTATTTGAAGTTCAGATGCAGCATTGATCAACTGCTACCATTATGTCATCTTGGTGGCCGTCTGTGTCTGCTTCTAAGTGTGGCCCAGTATGTGTCTGTGAGAAGGAAAGAGAAGAGTACATGTTACTCTTCTGCTCGGCCTATTCCAAACCTAAATCTAGGTGGACTGTACCATTGTGTCATGTTCTGAGGCTTGCCAATCGGATTACTGCGTTAACAACTTGTAAAAATGATAGCAGTAAACTTGTGGTGATGACTAAATCTGCATGTTGACCAGGTTGTGCATATTGGCTGCTCTCTCCCCATCGTCTGTTATTATGTAGATTTGCAGAGTAAGTGATACTTTTGGGTTGTAAAGGAAAGGTATTTTATATTATATATTTGATATGCGATGTTATGTACAATATATGGTCATGTTCCATTTGTTTTAAATGAAGTCAGTGCATTCTTGATCTGACTTGTACTGATACATTTTATTTGTGTTTACCTGTCAGCAGGTTTTAATAAATTCGATATGATGATAAACTGAAACTGAAGTGGAGTGCTGTTGAATTAGTCAAATCAGTCGAAAGGAGTGCTGCAGTGAATATATTTTAGAGAAAGTAGTAATTAGAATTGGGATCACCAATGGGGGTGGCCTGGAAGGAAGACAACAAGTATGGACTATTTTAATTTGAGGTCACTCAGTGCCAATTTTATAATCCACAGTCACTCTCTGCTGGGCGTAATTGAGCTGGCAGTTCACATATCATTAAATAGTGTCGTACACGGACTTCAGGGAACTTTACCACACTAATCTCTCTTAAGTGGTTGTACCCATTAAGAAGAATACCTTTTTAAGTAATATCAGTGTCATTAGTCTTCCAGAGAGCCATGTGCTACTGGTCTAGAGACGTTCAAGCTGGTGTCAAGTATTTCCAATATGACATTTTGATTTTCTCAAATTTAGTGGTCTCAAGTGATTGAGCAAAAATGGCTTGGTAATAATGGAGGCCAAGTGCAAGGTTTTTCCAGAACAAGGTGAGCTACTTGGGACAGATATCAAGCGATGGAGTGGTATAAAATAAATCACTGATTGAGGCTATCCAAAAGGCTCCTGCTCAGACAGCAAGGAGAAATTGTTGTCCTTCCCAGGGCTCAACGAATGTTACAGCAAATTTTTAAACAACTTTGCTGGAAAAAATAGAGCCAATTACGAAATTGCTATGGAAAGATGTAGAGTTTTGTTTGACAGAAGTTAATCCAAGGAATTTTAAACAAAAGTTGAGAATGACTTTGCACCTAATCTAAAGCCATTCTGTGTGGCGAAAAAGCTGTATTTTGATAGTCAATAAAAATGCAGTATCGTCACAGAGAAAGACAGGGGATAATGGAATGGGGCCTCTGCTTCAAGGACATTGAATCCCACTGAGTCAGGTTCCTCAGTGGATGGACTTCTATTTGCAGCCTTAAAGTGATGGGAAAATCTACGAGTCCGGGTTTTGACTGTCCTTGTCTGCCAAAGGTAAGGATGCACCTTTCTGGGAGCCACAATGCCTCAGACAATGGAACTTCTAAGCACATAGCGCCCTCCTGAAGGAGCCCCAAGAGGAAAATCCCTGAAGGGAAAAAAAATTCTGATGGTGATCAGAGACTCCCGGGAGGCTGATGAGGACTGGTACTAATGGTAGAAGACCAGGACTGCAACAATGCTCAGAAGGCTACTGGAATCCCAGAATCATGGGACTAGAAAGGTTCAGAAGGGAAGCAACAGGAGCAGGAATTACCAGCAGGATCAATGAGACACCAGCAGGACTGATGATACAAAAGCAGGGGCAAGGAAACACCAGCAGGATTGAGGATTCACCAGCAGGAGTGAAGACACACCAGCAGGAGCGAGGAGTGTTGCAATGCAAAGGAGAAAGACAGTTCTGCTCCTTATATACCCCAAAACAGGAAGTGAGTTGGAGAAAGAAGTGAGGCCACCATTATGGATTGGGAAATGCTGACAGGAATACATGAAAGAGCCTCCATAATGGATTGGTTAAGAAAAAACTCTTCCTCAATAATTCGGGGAAGAAGAAACTACAGAGAGTAAGAATATGGCCCCCAAGGAGAGGAACACCTCCAGCCCAGCAGTCAAGCGAGGTGAAGAATGGCCCTGCTTGGCCCCTTACTTCACGTAAGTGCTTAGGGCACCCCTCAATATAATGTGGGAAACCAGGGAGGCAGTGGAGTGAGCTGTGGTTCGTTCTGCGACACGTGGCATGACCGTATGCTCCACCCGAGGCCCTGGGATTATCAGGGAATTGCCCCCAAAAATTGGCAAACCAGGATAGGAGCATTTACAAGGGCAGCATCTTCCCAAGAGCTTTCGCTGGGGGGGATACGCTTTTTAATTAATCAAAAACTGTAAATGGTTTCAAAAGAATTGAGAGTCGCAAAAGTCCTGAACCGTATAGCCAGGAACATCATCCACTAAGACTGGTGGAGGTTGCAAAAACACAATGGTGAGGATCAGGAATGTAGGGCTTCAACTGAGAAGCAAGAAAGACAGGATGCACCTTCCATGAATGTGGGAACTGAAGTTGGAAGGACACTGGGTTTATGATGTGCACTATCTTGAAGGGCCTATACAATGGTGGTTTCAATTTGTTTAGCGAGAGATGGAGATGCAACTATTTAGAAGATAGCCAAATCTTGTTGCCCACTTGTCAAAGGTTTGGCTAAAAGAAAGGTGTTGGGTAAAAAAGCAGCTGCTGGAACTGAGGTTAAGTCATGTAATCCTGATAGAAAGGTTCTCAGATGATATCCGCATAAACAAAAGAAGAGTGTTTTTTTTATGTGCTTTGAACTGCATTTTTATAAGAAAATTCATCCTGAAGCAGATAAGTAGTCCAGTCACTTTGGGTTGAATTACAAATAAAACAAAGGTATTGTTTTTTACTTTGATTTAGGTTTAATCTGACCATTGGTTTGTAGATGGTAACCAGAAGATAGAGCTACCCAGATATGTAAGGATTTACCTAAATGTTTTCAGAAGCGGCATAATTACTAAGGACCTTAGTCTATGATAATGGTTTGAGGAAGACTGTGGAGAAGCAATATTTCATGCATAAAAATCTTCCCCAATTCTTCAGCAGAAAGCAAATTTCTTAGAGTGATGAAATGTGCCATCTTAGAAAAAGAGTCCACAGTCACCATTATGACTTGATGATCTGCAGAAGGTATAAGACTGAAACTAAATCAGTGTCAAAGTGCAGGAGGAACTGGTAGGGGATGCAACAGTCCTAAAGACTAGGCATGAGACAACGTAGCTTGAGTACAGATTGGGCATGAAGTGACATGTACAGATGGCCACCAGAAAGATCAAAGGATAAACCCTATGGTGGACTTGATGCCTGAATGTTTAGCAATAGATGAATCATGGCACATCTGAAGAGCCTCAAGCTGTAATTTTTTGGTTGGAAGAAATAGGGCCTTGTCCTTATAGTAAAGTTTGTCTAATTTATGGACCAGGTTTTCCAGTCTTTCTTTGTTAGAGATTGTTAGAACTAGGGTCTTTGGTACACAGTGAGGTTGCCCCCTGTCCAAGCAAGGACTCTCACTCTAGTCAGGGTAAAGTAGAATCACACTCAGTTAACCCCTGCTCACCCCCTTGTAGCTTGGCCAGAGCAGGCAGGCTTAACTCAGAGACAATGGGGGTCATTCCGACCCCGGCGGGCGGCGGGTGCCGCCCGCCGGGCGGAAACCGCCCAAACACCGCCCCGCGGTCAAATGACCGCGGGGACCATTCTAACATTCCCGCTGGGCCGGCGGGCGATCTTCAAAAGATCGGCCGCCGGCCCAGCGGGAAAG
Organism: Pleurodeles waltl; assembly: GCF_031143425.1. Lineage (NCBI taxonomy): Eukaryota > Metazoa > Chordata > Amphibia > Caudata > Salamandridae > Pleurodeles > Pleurodeles waltl. The sequence continues at coordinate 908,096,002 of NC_090443.1, forward strand.
CCCCAGCAAAGATTGCACCCGTCGCGATTTTCAGTGTCTGCCAAGCAGACACTGAAAATCTTAATGGGGCCCTGTTAGGGGGCCCCTGCACTGCCCATGCCAGTGGCATGGGCAGTGCAGGGGCCCCCAGGGGCCCCACAACACCCGTTCCCGCCAGCCTCTTCCTAGCGGTGTAAACCGCCAGGAACAGGCTGGCGGGAAGGGGGTCGGAATCCCCATGGCGGCGCTGCATGCAACGCCGCCATGGAGGATTCCCCCAGCCGGGGGAAATCCGGCGGGAAACCGCCGGACCCGGCTGGGCGACCGCGGCTTCACAGCCGCGGTCGGAATACCTGATGTAGCACCACCAGCCTGTTGGCGGTGCTACCTCCGGCCTCCACCCTGGCGGTCTATGACCGCCAGGGTCGTAATGAGGCCCAATGTGTTAAGTATTTGTACCAAACACACAATAATACAGTGAACCACTACAAAATGACACAACACAGCTTTGGAAAAATAGTAAATATTTTATCTAAATAAACAAGACCAAATACAATAAAAATCCACAATACACCATTAAAAATATGATCTTAGTACTTGAAAACACAAAAATAGTTCCTAGAGGCACAAATGCTGCAAATTGATGTTAAGCAGCATCGTGACTGAGACGTTTCCCACAATGCAACACCACTGGCGCCACTTACGGAGTAGTACGGACCCCCAGATAAAGTACTTTTGTAAAACAAGTAGAAAACAGGCTGGTGCATGGAGTCCGGGAACAAGGCGTCGCTGGATCCAATGCGGCGTCGGTTGTGGTGCTACAGGGCAGAGGAGCAGAGGCTCTGATCTCAGTGAAGTTGTGCGGAGTCAGCAGTTGTGGTGATGCGAGGCCTGCAGAATCATTAGGGTAGTCGCGCTTCTGCGAGGTCCACAGGTTTAGGTGCAGGCGGTGTCACCGTTTCCATGCAGCGGTGTCCTTAACGAAATCCCACAGTGTCGTCCAACGTCATTTCACAGGATTTCACCAGGAATTCACTTCTAGGGGCCCAGTGATTGGAATGGAACCCTCTAGCAAGCTGGAGTCCACAGCATGTGGACTCAAAACTGGAAAGCCTTTGCTGTCTCTGAGGCTTTAAAACAAGAGGCAAGCTCTATTCCAAGTCCTTGGCGATACCTCTCAAGCAGAGTCCAGTATCTGTCCCCTTTCACAGGCAAAAGCAGCAACTGCACCCTTTGTGTCACTGACTAGAGGAGATGCACAAACAGCCCAACTGTCAAACTGACCCAGACAGGGAATCCACAAACAGGCAGAATCACAGAATGGTTTAAGCAAGAAAATGCCTATTTTCTAAAAGTGGCATTTTCAAACTTACAATCTAAAAACCAACTTCACTAAAAGATATATTTTTAAATTGTGACTTCAGAGATCCCAAACTCCATATTTCTGTCTATTCTCAAAGGGAATCTGCACTTTAATAATATTTAAAGGCAGCCCCCACGTTAACCTATGAGAGAGATAGGCCTTGGCAGTATTTCACTGTTAGGACATATAAAACACATCAGTACATGTCCCATCTTTAACATACACTGCGCCCTGCCCATGGGGATACCTAGAGCCTACCTTAGGGGTGCCTTACATGCATAAAGAGGGAAGGTTCAGGCCTAGCAAGTGGGTACTGTTGCCAAGTCAAATTGGCAGTTTAAAACTGCACCCACAGACACTGCAGTGGCAGGTCTGAGCAATGATTACAGGGCTACTCATGTGGGTGGTACAACAAGTGCTGCAGGCCCACTAGTAGCATTTGATTTACAGACCCTGGGCATCTGTAGTGCACATTACTAGGGACCTATTAGTAAATAAAATATGCCAATCATGGAAAAGCCAATACATACAATTTCACATAGGGAGCACTTGCACTTTAGCACTGGTCAGCAGTGGTAAAGTGACCAGAGTAACAAAACAGCAAAAACAGAGTCCAGCACACAGAAACGAGCTGGGAAGTAGAGGCAAATAGTTAGGGGAGACCACGGCAAGGATGCCAGGTCTAACAGAGATGTATATTCTGCCTAGACTCTATCTAAAAAAGACTGCATTGTTTCAATTATGTGCTGTGGGTCCAGGATATTCTCCTGAAAAGTAGTTGGAATCTCAGGATGTCATCCGGAAAGAGCATCAGCAATTACATTCTGGGATCCTGAAATACAAGTTATGATAAAGTCGTATTCATTGAAAAAATAGGTCAATCTTGCTTGGCGACTATTCTGACATTGCACGTTGCTAAGGCACTGTAGATTCCGATGATCAGTCCTGATTTCAAGAGATTCTTTTGTTACCATTAGGAAATATTTCCACTCGCAACAGGCTAATTTCATGGCCAAGAGTTCCTGTTCTAGAACTAAATAGTTCACCTCTGAATTGGATAAGACTTGTGACAGGTAAAAAATAGGGTGCTCTAGCCCATCATCCTCTTTTTGTTGAAGCAAGACTGCCCCAACTGCTCTATCAGAATCATCCGCCTTGACAATAAACGTTTTGGAGGTATTGGGATGACGTAGAATTGGAGCCTGGGTAATGGCTTTTTTCAAGTTTTGAAAGGCTATTTCAGCTTGTTCTGTCCATTTAAATCAATGATTTAGGCTCTCTTTCTTGAGAGTTTAGAGATCGGCCTAGTTTGAGAGGCAAAATTCTCAATAAATTGGCAATATAAATTTTGCTAAACCAAGGAAGTATTGAGTCTCCTTAATAGAGGAAGGAGAAGGTCATTCAAGAATGTCAAGCACTTTCTGGGGGTCCATGGCAAATACTGTTTTATTTAGACCGTATCCCAAATATTCCACTTCAGGCTGATCAAATTCACATTTTCCAGGCTTGCAGAACAGTTTATTTTTGGGTAGTCTATCAAGGAATTGACAAACATGATTATGGTGGGAGGAATGGCCAGATGAATAAACTAGAAAGTAATCTAAATATGCCATAACACCCTGGTTTAACAAGTCTACAAATGCATGATTCACGAAGTGCCGGAAAATCGATGGAGCTTTCCTTTACCCAAAAGGCTTACCATGGTATTCAAAATGCCTAAGAGGGGTTCTGAAAGCAGTCTTCCACTCATCTCCTTCTTTGATAGAAAGGAGATGGTAGGCTTCCTGAAAGTCTAACTTAGTGAGTATTTCAGCTCTTCTGATTGACTCCAAAATATCATTGATAAGAGGTAAGGGATACCGTTCTTTTATGATTACTCTGATCAATCCTCTGAAATCAATACATGGATATAGATCTTTGGTTGTCTTTGGTACAAAAAATAGACACCCCAGCAGAAGAGGAGGAGCAGGTAATGAGTGTGTTTTAAAGATCCTCTTCAAGTTACTGCATTGGGGTTTCCTATTCGATTTCAGAAAGTTAATAAATTCTTCCAAATGGAACCGTGGTACCGGGTCCAAGGGGAATAGAGCATTCAAATTCACTGTGAAGAGGTAAGGAGACTTCCTTAGGTTTCTGAAATATATCTGCATACTTCTGATAATGAATCGGAACTCTCTGTATGACACTAATGGTACCACATTCAGTTTCCTTAGTCTTGGAAGTTTCCTTAGAAGCCAGTACTCTTTGGTGACGTAGCAAAATTGATTACAAAATTGGGAGGATAAGTATATGGTTTGAGTCTCCCAACTGATGTAGGGATTATGTCTGATCAGCCAAGTAAGTCCTAAGATCATAACGTGGTTGGGAGAAGTAATTAGGTCAAAATATAGGATCTCTTCATGTTTTCCAAAGGTCAGTCTTAAAGGAGTAGTCATCTCTTTAACTGTTCTAGAGACCAATGGTGTTCCGACTACTGTATCAACTAGTTCAGAAGATTCCTTGGGAAATCAGGGTATTTGTGCCCATTTTTCATCCAGGTACAACCTGCTTGCCCCATTGTCCAAAACGGCCAGCACTTTTCTGGTCTGTCCATTGGGAAGTTCCAGACGCATGGACAAGAGAAATAGGGGAGTAACCAGTTCTGTGGAAGAACAAATAGAAGGGTTCTGTGACTTTCCTGTCCTCTCCCCTATTACAGAGGACAAGATCTGGTATTTCCCGGGACCTTCTGTGGACATGTGGGACAATTGAAAATTAGATGACCAGACGAGCCGCAGTACATACACAAACTTTGCTTTCTTCTATATTCCCATTCTGCTTTAGACACGGGTCAGCAAGCTAGCCCAATTTTCATAGGATCCTCTCCTGAAGATGGAGAATTCTCGGCAACTGGTCTGTCAGTCTTTAGAATACTAAGACAATTCATTTGTGAGGATTGCTGAACTAAGGCGCTGCGCTTTTCATATCTGTGTTCATTGAGTCAGTGTTCAATGGACAGGGCCTGATCCATTAATGTTGCCATTGTTTCTGTGCAGGGCGAATGTACTATGTTATCTTTTATTTCCTCATGAAGGCCTCGGCAAAAGAGAGTAACCGGAGTCCATTCCTTCCATGTGGTCTCAGCTCATAAATAGCAGAAACAATTGATGTATTGCAGAACATCTTGATTACCTTGCTGAATGTTGCAAACAGCTTCTTCAGCTAAAGTCTCTAAACCAGGTCTTTCAAACATCCATTTAAAGGCTGCAAGAAAAGTTGCATAGTCAGAAAGGCTCGGGTATTCTGCGGCTACCAGAGGGGTCGCCCATGCTAATGCCAGGCCTGATAGGATGCTGATCAGATACCACACTTTTGCTCTATCCAAAGTAAACTAAAAAGTCTAAAAGTTATTTTAGTTTTTTTGGGTGTTTAGAAAAATGAAGGGTTGCTGGAGAAATGGATGGCACATCTGAATCTCTCACAATGAGCGCTTGATGTAGGGCCAAGTTTTAATTTTGCAGTTACTGCAATTCTTGAGCTTGTTGTTGAACTGTCTGAACCAAAGATTGTGCAGTATCCATCGGTCTAGCCTGAGGTAATTCTTGTGAAGCTTCCATGCTTCTGCGGTCCGAGCTGGAAATTGGGCATTGCAATCTGTCAGGCTCCTCAGCAGACGGACTTCTGTTCGCAGACTTGGAGTGATGGGAAAATCCGCGAGTCCAGGCTTTGACTGTCCTTGTCTGCCAAAGGTAGGAGTGACCCTTTACAAGGTATTTCCTCCATCTCTCTTTTTAGAATACTCCAGAAAGATTTATGTTGAAAAGCTCACTTGTCTTTTACATCATAGAGATCAAATACCCCCGTCAGCTGAGATTGAATAATAAATATGGATCTGTCCTCGATATTTTTGCGAGAAAAAACAGAAGGAAAAGTGTTTCTGTCTTTATTTTTTACTGTTAAAAACGATGTCAATGAAGGTCATGATATGTGTCCACATAACAGCAAACTCGCATCACTGTTGGCGATTCTGCCCGATGTGACCTTCTCATCAACCCGAGCCAGAAATACCTGATCAGGCAAGCCCTGTGAACTAGGCCTAAAGCAACTGATTGATAGGTCAGAGGTGGGGTGACATGTAGCCCGTAGACAACTGCGTGAACAGAAAAAGCCCAGATGGATCCCTCAGACAGACAGCAACACCACAATATTCATAAGAGACTGGCCCCCAAAAAACAACATTTGGCCGGAGGAGTGCATGTTCCCTAAAAAACATAAATGTTGGATGCTACTTGACACTAGGAACACTCAGCCATGAGAACATAACACACGCACAACATGCAGTGATCATGTGCTCCCTATGCCGGACATCTGGGCATGTTACCTACTGGCCAACAACATGTCCATGCAAGGTCGAGACCCACCTGTGCACTTTATCAGATGGTCACATTTACGACTCCAAGACTAGGCCCGATTCCTTTCTCCAAGAATGCATAGAATTGTTTTATGACCTTCAAGAATTGATATAATGGTGCTCAGAACTCTAACTTTGACAGACAGCCATAAGACCCAAACTCTGTACTGCTCTCACATCTACTGCGTTTAATTAATCAAACTGTTTCTGTTTTGACAAATGCCTCTTGTCTTTCCTTTCTTTAAGGTAAATCCACATTTGAGCAACACTTTGCTGGTCGTTCTTCTCCTGAGCAGATCAGATCGTCCATCTCACCTAGATTATGTTCGTAGCATAAAAACTCCATGACAGCTGCATTCATGCAAATTGATTTGGCTGGAGAGCTACAATATAAGAATCGTCCTGTTAAAAAATAGACTTCGCGTTTCCCGTGTGAGCAAGATTTCCTCTTATCTTGAGTGCAGGTGAATCTCGTGGGGTCATTTTTTCCCGCCAGAATATTCTTTTCTTCCAAGCCAATATGTCCACTGAATGACAGAACTTCTCTTTCGTGGCATCAGTGCATGAGCTGGAATTCCAATAACAATGTGTTTTTTTCAGCCAGCCTACTGCAAACACACGACTCACCTGTTATTTATGTTCATTTTAGAAACGGCTGTAATCGCACTTTGCAAAGATGGTTGTTTCCTTATGGCCCAGTTTATTTTTATTTAAGGTACTAATACGTTGGTGTTTTTGTTCCGTATACAGCAACACATTTTGACGGGAAGTCATAATAATCTATAAAGGAACACGTTCTAGCAGATGGCACAGGTAGCACGAATCTAAATATAAAATCCATTAGCCACTTCAACACAGGAGCTGGTTTGATTTAGCCTGAGCAGTATACACAAAGGAAGTTAAAATCAGTCCTGGAATATGTTTTAATTACATCTCCCTATTACATCCATGCAGCCGGACCCTCTCCTGGGCAGTTTTGTGAAAGGAAATTGATTGCCTAAAACAAAACCTTTATAAAAACAAGTAGTGACAAAACCGGTAAATGTAGCCTTTTCTACCTATGAGCTTTGCCAATGCTGCTTGCTGTTGCTGTGCAGCATCGTCAGAAAACATTTTTTGCCGATGATGTGCAGCATTGTGCAAAATAAAAAAAAAGGCATAATGATGCAGTTTTGCTGTCAGCTGCGACATTTCGTAGCCACGCGCATGTGTCGTCACACATGCAAGCACTCATGACATGACGCAGGAGCCTTTTTATTTATCTTTTTTATTTACCAGCGCAAGAGTGAGGTCGGCACTTGGATTTGTAAATAAAAAAGTGAAATTTGACTTTTTAAAGTGCAGCGAATGTCAGTTGGGGATGTAGGATATTGGGTTACTGGTTGAGGAGGGAGAAACCCTGTGGTTCTCTGGTCGCACCGAACCGGGACAAAGTCACAAGTTGAGGCTGACCGCAACGGAGTGTGGGCCAGATGCAGGGGCCAAGTTAGTCCCACTGAAATGTATCTTACATCCTGATTGTGGAGTGTTGCGTCACGCAGCGGCGGTCCCTCAACGCGATGTGAGGTCTGCGTGAAGAGATGCTTCATGCAGCTGTGGTTCTGATTACCCGTGAGGGCTACGATGTTGGTTCTGACCAGGAAGCCAGCCAATTAGCCTTTGAAGGATGCAGGTCCAATCCTTCCCACTCAGTCAGCAGGCAGCAGCGTAGAAGGGCTGCAGGCCGGGTCTTCTTGCAGCAGCACATCACAGCAATTTATTTTCTGCGTCTTCCACAGGCCTAGAAGTGTACTGAAGATTCTGGTCTGAGGGTCAAATATATATACCTGGTTCCAGCTTTGAAGTGGAAGAAGCTTCTACAATCCTCTCCCTAGTGTCTGGAATTTCCTGCCTCCCTGCCCTGGCCCCAGCTTGTCTGGGGGCAAAAAAAGACTAGTTTGAAACCCTTTGTGGGTGCGCTGAGGCAAGTGTGATGTGCAAGTATGATATGTGACAGCTCCTTCCCCCTATCAAGTTAGTGAGGACCCATCCTGCCAACACTCACTCCTCTTTGTCTCACCGTCTGGGAGTGACACACACATACCAACAGCCAGCCATACCTAGTCATGTGACCCAGGATACAGGCTGCAGGCTCCATATGGCTAGAACATGAAAATGTCAACTTTTCATGCTTTAACATTAGATTTCATTTTGTTTCCTATAGATGCTCCAACCATGCATTCCTGGAAATCAGATAAATACCTTGATATAATAAATACATAAATGTGGTATTTTACGAACTATGATTTGCGCTTCCACTTTACCATTAAAGAGGTTTTTTAAATTACAGTTCTTTAGAGACTAAACTCGACATTACTACTTTGTCCCATTCTAAGACTACCACTTATTAAATGTGATAAGATGACCCAATATTATCCAATGGGAGAGATAGGTCTTGGTGAAAAATTAATATAAGAGTTTTTCACTATGAGAACACGTAAAAGTTACAGGTAAATGTCCAACTTTTTAAATAAACTGCACATTGCCATAGGGGCTGTTTTGGGCTTACTCTAGGAGTGACATATATATTAGGTAGGGCAATTTAGTCCTGGCAAATGGTTTATTCTGCCAGGTCGAAATGGCAGTTTAAACCTGCACACAGGGGCTGCAGGCCTGAGATATGTTTAAGAGGCTACTTTTGGGTGGCATAATGGGTGCTGCAGGCCCACTAGTAGCATTTTATTTACAGACCCCCAAGTACATGTATTGCCAGTTTACTAGGGACTTACAAGTAAATTGAATGTGCCAATTAGGTGTAAGTCAATTTCACCATGTTTAAAGGAGAGAGCACAATCACTTTAGCACTGGTTAGCAATTGGAATTTGTGCAGAGTCTTAAACCCAGCAAAAACAGGAGGAGTAAGGCAAAGTTTTGGGGAGACCACCCTAAGGCTGACAGGTCTAATGCAGGTACTGAAAAAAGAATGAAAATAATAAAAATGAAAGGACTAGAGGTGTGGGGGCAACAAAGCGACAGGGAGTGAGCAGAGAGCAAGAGAGCAACGGAGGGATTTGAGGCTTGGCTCAGGAGATGAAAAAACATACTAAAAAGAAAAGCCAAGGAGCAGGTAGAGATAGCAATGGATGACTTTGTGGGAGTGGGGCGGGGGATGAGTGAGCTACTAAAATCGTGCATGTGGTGCAGGTGTTTGTGGGGGAAAGAAGAAGCACACTGGAGGGAGAGAGCTATAAAACACATGCACTCTGATTGGGTGCTGAAACAGAAAGTAGTTCCCTCAGTGTGAGCATTGTAAGAATAAAAGTATTCCAATCAAAAGGAAGGCAAAGAGACTATGCTCCATTTAGATGAAGGCAAGCCATTACACAAGAAGGGCCGTATTTACAAGGCCCATGGCACAGGGCGGCATAGCAAGTGCCTTGCTGCGTTGCCCTGCACCAACAGGAAAGGGCAGAAATGTGCTGTATTTACATGATAAGGCACATTTTTGTCCTCTCCCACTGAGCTGGTGCACAAATTGCTGCCATGCGCCAACGCAGGCACCCTTGCACCATGGTGCATTGTGGGGGTGATTTTTTTTTGCGCAGGAAGGCACGCCTTGCACAAAAACAATCAATGGAGGCAATTTCCTCCTTTTATGTGTGCTGCAGACTCCATCACACATAGAAAGAGGAAAAAAGTGAGGAGAAATAATGTTATTTCCCCATTGCACCACTCTTATGCCACCCCCGGGGAGGCATAAGGTTTTGACGCCTCCCTGGCATAAAGTAGGCAATGCAGCAACTTGCACTGCACTGTCTTACTCCATATCTACAAGGCCATGTAATGCCACATATAGTGGCTTTGCGTGGCCTTTAGGATATGGGTGTGCAGCCTGAGCCACCAGTGCGTCACAAAAAGTGGTGCACTGGTGGTGCAGGCCACTTGTAAATATGGGCTGAAGTGAGCAAATAAGAGCAACAATAGAGCCAACTAATGATAAGCAATTGGCAGGCCCCTAGCCCAGTGAAGTCTTTGTTGCAGAACAGCCTTTCAGATACAGACAGCTAATAGCAGTCGGGTAGGTGAGACCTAAAAGGAGACCAAAGCATCATTCCAAGCAGAAGAGAATGAGCAATATTAGCCATATGTGTGCACACATCAAAAGAGACCTGGGGTGGTACCTCCATAACGTGGAACGGGCTTCAGTGCAATCCATCACAGATGATGGACACTGAAATGATCGCATTTTAGCAATAAGGTAGCACGATTGGCAATGGTGTAAGGCACTCCGTGTGATCTTTGACAAGTCGCTTAATGGTTGGCTGCATTTCCTGTCAATTGGTCACTGAAAATGCTTAGAGGCAGTCACCTTCTTCAATGAAAAATAATAATAGTACAAGCTCAGTGATTTAAATGCTTACCTTACAGTATGCAGTGTCACAAGTCTGAATCAAGGCAAGATCAACGCACAGGATTGTTTACATTCTGTCAGGAGGTCCTCAGCCCCCTAGATCAGAGGAGGCTATGGCATCCATGCCTCCAGAGTGCCAAGAATTCTGAGGAATCTTGGAAAATGGCCATTTTTTATTCACTTCAATGTTACCATCCATGGCCAAGTAGTGTAATAATTACACACAAGTGCTGTGAGTGTCACTTTGACCCGACGGTCCTGTGGGTGATGGGCCAATATGGTCAAAAGTTTACATCAGTCGAAGTTCCGCCGTTGTTAACCCAGCACCTCCTTCCACACTAAATAGTGCTGATTGAAGTGGCATATAAATACGTGTATGTTCTCAATGATAACTACTACACTACTTGGCTATGGGTGGCAACATTGAAGTGAATAAATACTGGCCATTCAACTTATCCACCTCTCCAAGATCCCTCGGCATACTTGAACCAGATATGTGTTCCTGAGAGCTGAATCCAGATGTTATTAAAAAAATGCAATTTTAATGGTTGGGCTTGGAGGGGGCTTAGGCTGCTATCTGAGTGCAAACAATGTATGAAATGCAAACAAAACTTAAAATAATTAGGTCCACAGAGAAGATGTCTTAAGCTTGGGCAGTACGTGCCATGTGTTTTAAAAATGTGCAGCGGGGTCCTCGCGGAAGCTCACATTTCAGAGCCTTTTCGACGAAGAATTGAATCTCATTTATTAATTATTTAGCATAGGTTGCAGTAGATAAAACACAATGTTGGCTAATAATATTTCCGTAATGCTCCCTAATCCTTTCATTATAAAAGTGTGTTTCAGCTTGTTCGTATTTTACATTTTTTAATTTAAATGGATTTGAATGTTTTGCTCAAAGTCTTAATAAGGGATGGAGCAAGATAGCACTGTCAGGAAAGGAATATATTTTTCCCTGTGAGCCGGTATTGCAGGTTATGAAGTTACCATAGTGACTCACTGCTTACAGAATTGACATGGAGGTGGTGTCCGTCCCTTCCCAACCTATTAATAGTGAAACAACATTAGACTCCCCCACAAATTCTGGTGTGGTGTGGCCCAGTCAGACTTAATATCCATCAATTTCCCAGAGAGGCAAGTCAATTGGAAAGGGAAAGGGATTTCTGAAAAAAGAAAGCCAGAGAGAGAATACATCTATCTTAAATATTTTTGTGTCTCTAGATATGGCTTAACAACCCATTATTCTCTGCATCAGAATGCTATTCTTTGTCTGCCTCCTCCTCCACCGAGTCCAGGATGTAGCCGATGGGCAGAAACCAAGACTTCCTAGAAGGCGCAATCAATATATGACGTAGCTGTTCTCCCTCTCCCATTTTCTTCTAGTGGTCCCCAGAGTTCAGTTGTTCCAATGTTTTCTTTGTTGCTCGCTTATAGATAGACCCGGCATGAACTTGCATGTTTTGAATCTCCAAACTCAGCCATCCTTCGTACAAGCGTGGCCAGGTAGGCTGGCTAAAATAGGTTTTCAGAGAACTTCACCTCTTGCTTCCATTTCTGCATTAAAGTGTCTTCATCAGGTCTCAATTCAGAATTAACTAACTAGTTCTCCTACTGGTGTTTGGAGGAGGTGACAGAACCTTGACCTGCTCCTCTGAAGATGCTGTCCTTCCTTTGTCACTTTCCTTGGAAAGGTTTCTAAAACCATGGCTACAAAACCTGTTTTTCTGCTTTGTAGGCTTTCACATATAGACCTGATGAGTGTTGTTCTCTCTTATCTATTTATGTATTTCTTTATTTAACATTTATGTGCCACTTATCCCCATGCTATTTAGATCAATCAGAGAAAAGTGAGGCTCTCTGCTTTTGGCAAATTTAAGGTTTTTGGATTGCAAATTTAAGTAGATTCTAATAGTCTTGATGGAATTCATCTTGAGCACGAGTCCTGCAGAAATGTTTCATCTGAAATAGGCATCCATCAACCAGCCAGTTTTGGCACGATGTAGAATAGCAAACAAGTCCACTACAAACAAATATAGCGTGAAAGAAAATGCTTTGAACTTTAATCGCTGGAGCTAACAAAGGTGCTGAATTACGCAGGATATGTGCAAGCGCCAGCGTGCTCTGGTAACCAAGTGAGCTGCAGCGTTTTGAAGACTGTGCAAGTGACCAACTAGATACCAAATTTCATATGCAAGACGTTATTGCATTCAATCCTTGATAATAATACATCTGTAACAGCAAACGTTTTCCAATGTTTGGGTAGAATAGAGAAAATCTTTCACAGAATCTGATTAGTGAAAATTAGCATCAAGCCTACATCATTAGGCTAGAAGGCCGAAATTCAAAGCGTTTGCTCACCAAACATCAGAGCCTCATTTTTAGTGCTGTTCAGCTTCAGAACGTTTTTCTGCATCAAAATATGATTTGCGCCAAACCAGAATTTGTGGATGGACTGCTAAGGAACTTGCTACGTGGATCTGCAGACATATTTTCCTTCCCATCACCATCATGACATTTATGCTGCACCCACCAAGTATAGGTCCCTTGATGTACCAATTACCAGGGATCTATGAGTTGTATAGAGTAAAAGGAGAATATGCCACATAGTGTATCTGAACGTTGAAGGATATATTTGAGTCCATGTAACACCTATTTTTAAATGTATTATTGATAGTAATGATTTGGCTAGACAGTTCAGGGGTATTTAGTGGTCCTCACTTAGAGCACCCCCTAGTCCCAAACAGATTATGTTTTGTGTTGGAACTACTGAATTGCAGGAAGCTGTGACTTATACATGCTTTAACATTAGCCACGAGTTCCACAAACGTATTTACTAGGGCTCTATTTTGAGACTAAACATTGTTGGCATATGATTGTAAGCCAACCTGCTTACTTTTGAGGATCTTAAAAAAGGGATCAAGACAGGCATAACAAGGACTGGAGAGTCTGAAGGAAATCTGAGGGACTCCATAAGGAAGAAGAACCTCCTCTTGGCCAGCGCTGGCAGTATTCTGCAGTGAACTGATGCACATGGCCTTTCCTTTGGCATGGTCCTTTGCTCGGCCTCTAGTGCTGTGCACTTAGAGATGGAAATATGGGACCAGGAGAAAGGAAGATCCTTGACACTGGCCTATGATGTCAGCAAACCATAGCTGCTGGTGGACCCCGTTGGTGTCTGTCAGAAATGTTCCAGCCGGGGAAGCGGGTGGCTTGGTATGAAGATGCGGTTGAGGATGAGGAGATTGGTGAGGATTATAGTGTTCAGACAAGGCAGGTGAGCACACTGAAACCACTTCCAAAAAAGAGATTCAAGAAAAGAAACAAGAAACCCTGGAGTTCCACTTGCAAGCGGATGAGGATGAATTGATCAGTGACTAGAGCTGTAGTGGAAGTTAGGGAGTCCATGTTTTCCACTACAGGATTGCCTGAACAGTGCAAAATTTGAGGCGGAAGTTGCAGGTGGGGCCCACCAGCACTTATTTTTAGGAACTGGAACCTATTTTTCCTCATCAGACTTTCACCCAGAGCAAGAGAGAGACAAAAACACAACGGGGGAAAGTAGAAGAATAAGAAATTTATAAAAACAGTGATAAAGGGAGACAGCAGGGATTAAAAGAAAACTGAAGGAGATAGATAAAGATAGAGGAAGTGTTTGGTGGTGGAGTAAAGATGCATGAGGTGCAACTAGGACTATCCAGCCTTAGTATTCGGCTCCCGCACCTTTAATAGCACTAGCAGCAGGCTTCTTAATAAAACATTGGGCACCGGCACTTATTATTTTACCAATCAAGCACTGGTCTGAAACTGGTAATGCATTAGCAGCTAATAAACACACAGCATGCCCATCACCTTAATGGTGAATATGCTCTGTAGCCACACCTATGACTTCAGATCAGATATTACAAACAACCAAGCTCGATCTCTCCTGTTACAGGAGGGTGCCTTTATCCTGATAGATCAGAATTTCTTGTTAAAACTCTAATGATAGTTGTCTGAATCTGTGGTTGAGGTTATTTAGCCTAGGGTTGAGTGGTGATGGGTTAACCAGTTTGAATTATTTCACACCCTCACATCCCTGGAGAGACTTCTCTGTTATTTTCTGGGATATTTAGGGACATATTTATGAGCCCCTAGCGCCACCTTGTGCCACATTTGCTGCATTTATTTTTATGCAAATGTGACGTTAAGGTGGCATTTCCCACGCGCTATATTTACAAAGTGGTGCAGTGCTTGCATTGCGCCACTTAGTAAACCATTGCACCACTTTATACCTGTGTCAGGCATAATGTATGCAAGGAGGGCATTCCCCCATTAGGAGGGCTGAAAGAATTTTGCAAGGAACTGTATGAGATTACCTTGCAACATTTATTTTGGCACTTTTAATGCCTGCTCAGGGCTGACTTAACTGTGTTAACAAAATTGAGTGGTGCAGGTCATACCCACTCCTGCCTTCTTAGCTTTTATTATTCCAATTGTTTCCATCTGGAGTCAAATTTTCTGCGGTGCTCTGCTGTGGTATATTTATTGTCGGATGTGTGTTGTTCCAATTTTTCCCATGCGGTCTCCGTTCTCGTTGCCTCGATCTGTCTCGCAGTCTAGCTGATATCTACGAGTATCCATCTTTGAATCTTTATATTGTGTTTCATTTCCAGCAAGAGTGCTCTGAGATCCAATTCTTTCTCTAGCACCATGTTCCATTGCCCCACAGTGGTCACAGCAGCTTCCTCAGTGGAGTTATGTGTGGCTTTGTGCTGCTTTTCAAAGTGAAGCTTTGCCTCCTTCCCATATGTTTTACCAATCCTCTCAAGTAAGCGTAACCTTGTCTATGAAGTCAGGCAAGATTTAATTTCTATGGCCCACATTTATGGGGGAATTGGCGTAGGGCAGTGCCGCAAGCCTTCTTGCAGTGCTGCCCTACACAATGTGAAAGGGCAGGAATGCAGCCTATTTATAAAATGCAGTGCATTCCGGTCCTTTCCCCCTGCACTGGTGTACAATTGGTTGCCTAGCCCCTAAGGACACGGTCACAATGGCTGCCCAACAAACACAATAGGCAACATGTGGGAAACTGAAGACGTGTCACCATGCTCTGAACAATTATTTTGTTTAGGACAATAACCCTCACCCACCCAAGGGTGGCATGGTTCATCATCGGGTTCCTCTTCACACCAGAACCAAAGGTGTGGGCTACAACTTTCCTCAATAGGTGGTTTCTTTAGGTTATGGTCCCTAGTGAATAATGGTGTGATTAAGGAACACAGAATGTAGGGTGTGTATCTAGTGACTTAAAACTACCTCTTGGTCAGTTTATCTGGTGCATCCAGGGGATTGATTAAAAATTAGGAAAGGAGTGAACTACTTCGAACAAGCTGGTCACTCCAATACTGGAGCATCGTATAGTCTTGTGGGGCATTGTATAGTCTTTCTCCCATTTCATCCCACTCAGTCTCTCTTCCAATCAGCGCCTAACGGGAGTCGTCTGTCCGTGGTGCCATTGAGAAGATGGCGCTCCACAGTGCCGACAGTCAGCAAGAGATCACTGCTTTACCCTGAAGTTGCAAGATTCATGTGTCTTATAGTTCATCTTACAGTGATACAGATATATAGGGACACTAAAGCTGCAGATTACTATTCCTTTGTGGCAATAAATGATGGTGTCCTGCTCAACAGAGCTTCCCCAATGTGCAGCTATCTTGCAGCTGTGCCCTCTAGTGCCCCCATCCAAGACCATAGTGTAGTATATTGGTCTTAGTTTAGTCTCATTTTCTGTATTGCTCTGTATTTGGTGTTTAATTTTATATTGTATGTATGGCTTATATGGTACTTGGTATGTTCTGCTCCCCCCCTCCTGCTCCGGCCCTTGGATGATCTAGAATGTTGTATTCTGGCAGTTGAGAACTGAAGGAGCAGCTGGGAGGTGTGGCTGGAGTTTCTGTAACCACAACTCGATGAATAAAGGAGTTATAAAGAAACTATTATCTGTTTTCCTTGAAGAATATCTTCTATCAACATTAGAGAAGCTACTTCACATTGGCGACGAGAGTGGGATTGACCCTGATCGTCAAGAAACTTCAACTTATCTTTGTCTTAGTCACACTGTAAGGTATTCTTGTTTTGAACTGTGTGACATTTATTTTGCTGCAAAAGTTGAAAGTTTAGGCAGTTTCTTTGGGGTACTCAATTTGAAGTACAGACCGACCATAAACCATTACGTGAAGTGTTTGAGGAGAAAGGATTGGATAATATTTCTTCTCGAATATGCAAATGGATAGTTGGCCTCCAAGATTTTCATTTTACAGTTAAGTATGTACCTGGGTGTGATAATAGGACTGCAGATTGTTTATCTAGGATGAGGGTGAAGGATTTAGTTGAGAATGACTTTGATGATTCTTGGTGGGTGGATGAAGAAGTTAAAGTTTGCAACATCACTGATGGGTGTGTTTCTGAGGAAGAGTGGAAACTAGAGTTAGACAATGATGAGGAATTACAAAAAATCAAGAGCTTGCTGTCTTCAGGTTGTTCCTTGGGTAAGGATGTTGAGCTAGGTGAATAGTTTAAAAAAATTTGGCATGAGCTTTCAGTGTGCAATTAATTAGTTGTGAGAGGCAGTAGATTGATACCACGCATTAAGTTGCGTGCACGTTTGATTGATCTTGCGCACGAGGGCAATCAAGGTATATGTAAAACTAAAGAAAGAATGAGAAGTGTGTATTGGTGCCCAGGAATGGATTTAGAGATAGAAAGGAAAGTTTGTGATTGTGTAAAGTGTAGTGTGGCAGATAAAACTTTAAAACTTAAAACTCAACCCATGTTTTTGAAAGAAATACCCAAAGAAGTGTGGGAGGAAATCTCTATTGACATCATGGGTCCTATAGGTAGTGGGACTGCTTCCAGGTATGTCATAGTTGTTATGGATGTACTGTCACAGTGGCCAGAAATAATGATCACTCCTGAAGTCACATTGTCAACAGTAGTCCGGTATTTGTCAGAAGTGTTTGGAAGAGAAGGTAACCCGAGATGTATTTTGTCTGACAATGGGGTTCAATTCACATCGAGATTAATGTGTGATTTTTTTAACTCGAGAGGAATTGTTCACAAGAAGTGTGCTCTCTACCATCCTGAAACGAATGGAATGGTAGAACGCTCCAACAGGACTTTGAAAGAGACTGTTCAATTAGCAAGTCAGTTGGGTGGAGATTGGGTGAGTATGGTTAGGTGTAAGGTTGAAGACTACCGATTTACTCCTCATTCAAGCACAGGACAGTCTTCTTTTGTTATTTTCAGGAAACGTATTCCCCATACAAGAATAGATCCTCCATGGGTAAAAAAATATGCTCAAAAACAATTTGATTATGGATTGCAAAAGGATATTGCTCTAAAAAATTATTTGAGTTGTCAAAAGAAAAGAAGACGTATTTATGATATACGCAAGTCTGTGAAAGAAGTACGTCAACGTGGGGGATTCTGTTGAAATCAAATTGCCAGGAAAAACAGGAGGTAAACAGTCTCACTTTAGCAAAACTTTCAAGGTGGTAAAAGTACGAATGAGACACTTTCCCTAAGCCGAACTACATCTGCTTTCCCCTCAATGTGATAGTAGGAAACCCATTGAACTAGTCATGTTCAGCCTGGCTTTGCATGGACCTGTGTTTTTTTCCTTCTGCTGTTGCTTAAGCCTGCTTCACTCTATTTAAGAGTTTTCATCTGTATTCTCTTTCCCAAAGCAGGCCTATCCTGTCTCAGTGTCCTGTTATTAGACGTACACTGAGAAATATATGCAAGTTAATAAGTAGCCCAAAGTAAGTCAACAGCAGGTATTTAGGCCCATATTTATTCTTTTTTAGCACCGCATTTGCGTCGTTTTTTTATGCAAAATCGGCGCAAACTTCCAAAATACAATTGTATTTTGGAAGCTTGCACTGCTTTTGCGTCAAAAAATGACACAAATTTGGCGCTAAAAAAGTATAAATATGGGCCTTAGTCTTATTGTGTTTCTGAGGGCTCCGAGGCTGTAGTAGAAAAATAACAAATTTAGCAACTGCGGACAGCTGTTATGCAGCATACGTGTGCCACTCTGGACTAATGAGAAGTAATATAACATGTTTAACTCACTAACTGGAGTTATTACGGCATGTAATAAGATCAAACACATATCTTATAAGCAGATGTATTTAAATATGTCTAGCCACTTTAATTTCCAGATGGTCCATGAATATGTTCAAAGTTAGCAAGACTGACCTACAAGGAGGAGGTGGAAGAGAAGCTGAGGAGAAGAGCTCCATTTTTAAATATGAAGATTTATCCATATTTGCTTTAGCCATTCAGTACACCGTGGAAAAAAAAAAAGACAGAAAGGACAAATATTACTGCACCATCATCTCTGTTTCAAATACACATGTATGCTGATTGGATTTGGAATATGAGACTGAGTGAAAGGTTCAAAATGTAAGTTTTATTAACAAGAGTTTTCACAAAAATGAAATATACTGTTAATATTTGAAAGGACAAAAAACGAAACCAATGACTTACAGCTCATGAGCTGCAAAGCCCTGAAAAGGCACCAACCTCTTTACAAGCCATTCACACATCTTTCATGCTTGACCATTCACACTGCCAGCCATGGGCCCAGTACACTAAAACACTCACATCAACAGACAGAGCCATTCAAGGGCCCATAACTTTCTCACACCCTAATGACTGACACAGAAATCACACCAGCTGGCAGCTATCAGAATGTGTGTACTGGCGTTTGGCAAGTAGTGTGTGTAGTGAGCAGCAGCAAGTCACTACTCACACACCACCAGCCAAACGACAGCTCACACACACAGCAAGACAAGCATCAGTGAACGCACACCGCCATCTCTTTTTTAAACTAAAAGAAAACACAAAGCAATTGGACGTAGATGCAAAACTATAACTTCAAACACAACAGCTCTAACTAAATACATCACACTAGTGCCAAGCATGAACTCTGAATAAAAAATATAAAACGATACAGACCAGTCAGTTCACTTTTACACTCAGAGTTGTTCCCAATAACTCTGTTGCGCGTGATGCAATTTAAAACATGCAGACACACATAGCCCAGGATTAGAAGGACATTCAGACAGTATAGATGACTCTCCTTCCACACTCTTCTTCAGACAGATTCTACATCTCCTATAGGGATAGCTTTGTTTGGGCATGGGAGAAATGTAATCCGGAAAGTGGCGATCTTTCAATCTAGCCACATCCTCCACCACTGCAACTCTAGGAACACTTGCCTGTTCCACTACAACAAGGCTACCTATTATACACTGCACTGCTGAAACTGAACAAATGTCATCTTTGAATCTGGAGAACAATCCTTGAAGACAACAACAGCATTAAAGGTTACTAAATGGAACAAATGGGTAGCCAACTTATTATACCAAATGTAAGCATTATGAACAGCAATGTAAGGTTCCAACCTTTGATCTACTCTATCTACACCACCCATGTGCGTATCGTAGTCTAAAATGCACACAGGTTTGCATGCCTCAGCAACCAGACCCCAAACAGTCACAGATTAAGTACTTTCATCATGAATGGTTGTCTGCGTGTGGTCATCTCTCCTGTCTGCAAATTTCACAGCAAGAAGTTAATCACTACGCAAGGCACTACACTTTCCCCTCTGAAGCTTTTTACAGACAAGCTCTTTAGGGTGAGCATTCCGGTTACAGCAGATTGTGCCACAAGCAACAGTGCCTAGTTTGAACAATGCCCTGAACAATTACACAACCACTGTAGATGTTACCTATGTATAAATGGTGATCTTTGTTAAAAAGTCCCCTACTAAGTTCCCACACAATTTTCTTACTAACTCTGAAAGTGGATGGACAACCAGGAGGGTCAAAAGAACAATCCCTACCAATGTGCACCCTGAAATTATAGACATATCCAGTACTACTCTCAGACAGTATATGCACCTAAATTCCATAATATAGCCTCTTGATAGGAATGTACTGCTTAAAAACCAAACCCCCCTTGAACAGCACCAAAGACTCATCCACAGCTATTTCTTTCTCTGGAGCATAGATCTCCGAAAATCAATTTACAAAGTGATTAAGGACAGGCCAAATCTTAAAACTACGGTCACAACCAGGGTGATCTTGTGGCAATGCTGAAGCATTATCAACAAAATGCAGAATCTGAAGCTGAATCAAATATAAATCATGACTCATGGTTGCAGAAAATATAGCCCTTGCCATCAAGCGACTAGTAGACCAATATGAACACATAGACGGCTTCCTTATTAAAGACATGAACAAATTTAAACCCGAGATCTTCAACTCATCCAGACTTGTGGGAGTCCACAAACAACTGAAAGAAATGTATAGGCAAAGAGTTTTCAGTGTTCACCATCAGCCAGATGCCAGCTGACACACATTTCCAGCAAAATCCCCAGTTGAAACACACTGCTAGCCAAGCATCATTCCACACACACCGCCTGCCAAGCACCAGTCCACACACACATCGCCAGCCAAGCAAGTCCACAAACATCGCCGGCCAAATGAAATTACACAAAGAGCCAGCCAAACGCCTTTACACGCAGACCATCAGCCAAACTCAAATTCACACCCACACACAAACTTTCCCTGGTGTCTAGTGGTTTTCTGCCACCACAGGGGGCAGATGGGCCTAAAAATATGGCTGATCTGCCCCCAAGGCTGGCAGAAATGGCTAAATTACATGCCCCAGTAAAGGAGAGTGACGCTTGTCAAAAGGGCCACTCCCCGAATACAAATAAATAAAATCTCTGGTGTCTGGTGGCTTGCAAAAGAATATGGCCAAATACATGCCAATACATGCTGAATACATAGCCAAAATACATGCCCCCCCAATAAAGGGGAGCAACCCTTGCCAAAGGGGCCACTCCCCAACATATAAATAAATAAAATCCCTGGTGTCTAGTGGCTTTCCGTCCCCTTGGGGGAAGGTGAACCTAAAAATATGACCAATCTGCCTTCAGTGAAGGCGGAAATGGCCTAAATACATGCTCCCAATAAAGGGGAGCGACCCTTGCCAAAGGGACTGCCCCCCAACACACAAATAAGTAATACCCTGGCCTAAAAATATCACCGACCAGCTTCCAAGAAGGACAGAAATGGCCAAAATACATGCCCCCAATAAAGGGGAATGACCCTGCCAAAGGGGACGCTCCTCAACATTCAAATGAGTAATATCCCTGGTGTCTAGTGGCTTTCTGCTGCCCTTGGTGACAGATCAGCCTAACATATGACTGATCTGCCCCTAATGGGGGCAGAAATGGCCAAAATGTAGGCCCCATAAAGGGGAATGACCCTTACCCAAACAGTCGCTCCCCAAAGGAAAACTAAACAAAGAACGTTCTGGTCGTCGAATGTGTGCATTCCTGCTGTGCGATGGGGGGAGTGCCAGCGTATCTCTTTGCCCCAGATGTACCCTTTGATCAAGCCTCTAAGGGAGGGTTTTCTGGATGCCTATAGGGTTCTAGCAGTTCCACCATGTTACAGTTCAATTTCAAAGAATGGCTTATCTCCTCTTCAATTAAATTAGCCCTGTCTTAGTCCACAAGATACCAGGCATTAAGGAGCCGCATAGGTCGCAATAACCCTTGAGAGGGAGCTATATCTGATTGATACGCAACAGTGTTTTGTGTGCCTTTTTGCTGGGAGCCACGTTGTTCATGCATCACACAGACCCATTGAGACATCTCATAGAAAAGTTGGGAGGAGCACATGCAATGGCCCCACTGGGAAGGCTCGGACGTGTTTAACATGGGGTCAGGGACAGCATTGAAATCACCCTTTGTCAGTGTAGTCCCTGGGGTTAGGGCCAGCAGGACAAGATGAACCACCTGTAGCTTTGACTGGAGGCATTGGTGGGGATCATAGGTCGAAATAAAATTATATTGTCTGGTGTCAAGTTGGCCCACAATCCCCACATATCGCCCATGCGGTCCTCTTGAGAGGCCAAAACCATCAGCGGAAATCCCCTTTGCAGCAGAATTGCCAATCCTTAGGAAACCTGGGAAAAGCCAGCGTGGAACACCCGGTCGTAGCCAAAACGACCAAGCAACTAGGGATAGACCTACTGAACATCTTGCTGAGCAATGTGCATCTATAGTGCTCCCGAAATTTCTCAGGCTAGAGGTTGAAGAAGAGTAAACTCAGTCATTGTTTTGATTTATCAGTCATTGTTATTATTAGATAAATATAATTTTCTTCTTTCTTTCCTTTCAATTCCAGATATTTTTCAAACTCTTTGTTTTTTGATTAAGCATAATGCCAGACAGTCACATAGTTCATAATAGACAGTTACTTTTGATTCAATCAATTCAGGGTTCTGGAATTCATAAATAATTATGCATCGTTTTTTTGACTGGTAGGAGGCTTTTGAGATAAGGAGGGGGTAATGGAATGTTTTTACCTTATTGTCATGGATTAATACATTTGAATATGGTGTTGACATGCAAATTTATCATATTGTTGTAAGATTTCTTCCAATGTCCTTTAACAATCTTTTTTTTTTAGGTTAAATTGTTATTGGCTGGCTTGCATCTCAGGCATAGTTCATGAATAGAACTTGAGTAGAATCAGATTGTAAAATACAGTTTTAACCCTGAGTATACAAGCACACCACATCTAGTGGCTCACAGCACGGTACTAGCCAAGACACCATCAGAATGCAGATTAAGAAGTGTAAAAAAGAAAATACCAAGGTAGCAGGTCTTTTCCATCTATGCACAGGGTCAGGGCCGCCCCAGTGATGCTCCTACTTAGGAAAGAAATGAAAGCTCACCTCTTTAAAGAACACTAAGTTACAATGCATTAACAGTCCACTCTGGCAGTTACAGTAGTATAACGTCTGAGGCTTCACTCCCCTTAGATCAGTAGAAAATTGGAGCATTAAACGTAAGTGAAACTATTACAATACAACCATCACATGAGGTATTAAAGCAATCAGACACTCAAATGCATATGTCTGCCTTCTAGTACATATTTTCTATGGTTTAATGGTCTTTGCTACTGGCCACATGGAATAAAACTTCTTTGAAATGTGTAATTATCAAACAACAATGCAGACCCTGTGATTTATTATTGTTGAAGTGAAAAGCCCATTGCATACTTCAGTACTTACTGTGCACGCATATTCTTGCTTTCTTTGATGTATTGCCTTTGGTCATGTACTTCAAATAGCTTCTAAGAATGAATTAAGTTCAGTCAATAGATTTTTCTTATTACAGCAAGTATACAATGAGCCAACCTGACGTGAAGAAGAGGCGCAAATGTATCTGAAATCCTACAAAATAGCGTGACCCAGATGAAACACATAAATAGTTTCAAGTATGCAACACAGACATTTCTGCTTCTCTTTGCATTAGTTCACATTCAATACGTATTAACACTTTTAATCCTATGCTTTTGGATCCAAGATAAAGAAAAGAATGCATTTTGTGCTAAGAAATAGTACAAAATGCAACAGATCACGAACAACAACAGCTGGCAGCCACTCACTAAATTTGTTATTCCTGTGCCCCTGCAGTAGGATTTGTGTGCCAAATTACTCATAACTGTGCAAACGGTGTAACCTTGTAATTTGTGGTAATTTTCAAAAGAGTAGCACAAAATTACTGAAATTACTTCAATTACTCCAACACAATAACATTTTTACCCATTAGAAATGGGGTTTCTGGTTGGCTAGATTATGCACCTAAGCCAGGCAGAACCCACCCACTGTAATCAGGGCGAGAAAATTACACATCCAAGATAACCCCTGCTCACCCCCTTGGTAGCTTGGCACGAGCTGTCAGGCCTATCCCAGAGGCAATGTGTAAAGTGTTTGCACAACACCCACAACACGCGTGACGCACTATCACCACCACAAAGGAAACACAACACCAAGTTATATGAAAATAAACTGTATTGTACACAACATCATTAGACCAAACACGTCATGTCAGTAATACCTTGCTACCCTAGCAGTTGTCAGCAGTTGTTAGAACATTACACAGTACTATTACTCTGCAAAAACCAGCAGTAGTCACATACAACATATAGGTTACTGGAAATCCTGCAACATAAGCAGTAGTCAGGTAAATGTTACTGAAATAGTGCATGTCATAAAATCATCATAAATGCCCATAATTGAACATCTGAAAACACATGGCAAGTCATGAAAAACATATCACAATTGCATGTATCATTGTAAAGATGTGCTCACAAAATTCCATAGAAGGAACATAGATCATACTGCACCACTGTGTACATAAGATTACCATGGTTTCCAGGGAGGCTTATGTCAGCCTACTAGCTGGGGCTGCCAGGCCCCTGGTGACAACAGGGACATCTGTGTCCTGATCCTGGAGTGCCTCAGCTCCGATCAATCGGGGGTGGGGGGAACAGACTGGCCCTCCTCTGGACTGGGCCTCAGTTGAGGCCTCTGTCATTCCCACAAACAATGAGTCAGTAACCACCAGTATCTGTTAAAAAAGTTTGGGGTGACCAGGGCAAAAAGGAGGACTTTCCTACACTGGAGCTCCTCTATTCCAATCACTTGGGGGCAGGCAAAGAATGGCCCTCAGTTGGACGGGGCCTCATTAGAGGCCTCCATCCGTCCCGCAGGCAATGCCCTCTCAACTCAATGCTTCCCCCCGCAATTCCCAAATGATGCCCTGGGCGAGGGGGAGAGGCAAGGTGAGCCCGCACCCAGAAAGGGAGGCAGCCCCACTCCACACATGGAGGGCACTTCTCAACAAGAGTCTCCTGGTTCTGGGGGGTCCCACAAACTTCCCTGAGCCCGCAGTCTCTGTGGCCACGATCCTGCGCTCCTTCCCAGCTGCACATCCCTCTATTGCGGTCAAGGGCGGGAGACAGGTGGACAGCTCGCCTCGAAGGAGGGAAGGCCTCCCGAGGCCTAGTCTCCTCCTCTAGAGGGAAAGGAAGGGGGGTGCACCATGAGCTCTCCTGAGCCCAGCACCTCACTTCCCGCTCGCATGCCCGCACCCGATCCTAGTCAGCGAGCTCCTCCGCGCTGTGGCAGTGATGCACCAGAAGCAGGCGTATACTTGTGCCCCGGGTGCACTCTTCGCAGCACTCTTCGCTCGGGGGCGCTGTCTGGAGCACGGTTGCTTCAACCTTTGCCTTCCCATGCCCCGGGGGTGCCTAGAGAAGGGCATTTCAAATGCGCTTGAACGATGCTGTCCACCCGGGCCGCAGTGGTGACTTCCCAGCAGCAGGATTCAAGGAAAGCACTCTCCAGGCGCTTTGGTAAATAAAAACACAACGCTCTAAAGGCGCTCTAATGAAATCAAGGGAAGTGCTCCTCAGGCACTCTGCTCCACTACAGAAGCCTTTAGGTGCAGCGCTATCCTCGCACTGAGGAACAACTAGCTGCAGGGGGTCAGGGGACACAGCACCCAGCTCCTGGAGACACAAGTGAAGCACAGGGTGGCAGGGCCCAGCAACAGGCCAGCACAATGGGGATGCAGTAAGTGGCAGTTTCTCCTAGTGACCCAGCAGGTCACAGGTCAACACAGCAGCAGTAGTCCAAGGCAGTTCCTGGTGAGTCCCTCCAGCAGCATTCTGTGTCCATTTCCTTAAGATGTTTCTTGTGCGTGTTACATGGGAAAAATTCCCTGTACTTATACTCAGTTTTGCAAAGCAATTTCAAAGTGGGGGAGAAGAGGTTCCAACCAGTTAAAACTGGTTCTAGGAGTGTCCCCTCTCTCCTCCAGCACAGGCTCCAGGCATCAGTTTGGGGTAAATGAGCCCTTTGTGTGAAGCCATGGTGCAGCCTTTACAAATGCGGGTGTGCCCCGCCTCCCCTTTTCCCAGCCCAGGAAGACCATTCAAAATGCAGAAGTACCTCTGTGACACCTCCACCGTCCCTGTGTACAGGCTGTCTGAAAAATATGCACAAAGCCCAGCTGTCACTCTGCCCCAGATGTGGAATGGAATCAAGCTGCAAAACACCAGAGTCATAAGCACAGAGAAATGCTCACTTTCTAGAAGTGGCATTTCTATAATGGTAATAAAAAAATCTACCTACACCACAAAGCAGCATTTCTCACTACCATTACAACAATACCAAACATGCCTATGCTACCCTCATAAATCAGACACTACCTTCTAGTCACAAGGCAGGGCATTTCCAATGCAATCCTATGAGCAAGGCAGCACTCACTGCAGTGAGAAACCAAATAGGCTGTTTGTCACTGCCAGGAAAGGCCACACAACCAGGCACATGTCCTGCCTTCTACATACATAGCACCCTGTCCTTAGGGCTAGCTAGGCCCTACCTTAGAGGTGACTTACATGTAGTAAAAAGGGAGTTCTGGGCCTGGCAAGTAAATTTAGATGCCAGGTCCCTCTAACAGTTAAGTGCGCATGCAGGCCTGAGACAGGTTTGAAAGGCAACTTCTGAGGATGGGGCAAGCAGCACTGCAGACCCACTAGTAGCATTTTATTTACAGGCCCTGGGTATAGGGACACCAGTGTACAGGGGACCTACGGGTAAATTAAATGTGCCAATTAGGTGTATGCCAATCATGCCAACTTTAGAAGAGAGAGCACCTGCACTTTAGCACTGATCAGCAGTGATAAAGTGCTCAGAGTCCAGAGCCAACAGCCAGAGGTCAGAAACATTAGGAGGAAGGAGGCAAAAAAGTTTGGGGATGACCCTGCAAAAAAGGCCAGGTCCAACACATGCCATATATAAATATGAGACTAGGTAGTTTTATTTTCATTTGCTTTTCAATAGAAAGAGCATTTTTTAGTTTGTTAATAACTTTGGCACCATTTCACAAACCTTCACAAAACGTTTGAAAACTAAGTTTATTCACCTCAACTCTTTTTATTTTTTTAAATATAATTTTCAAGCAAAGGCACTGAACAATACAAAACTACTGTGTATAATCACCATTACCCTTCCCCCACCCCCCTAACTGCTCCCTGCATATAATATATAGTTTCCCAATTATCATCGTACCTCTAAACAAGAGATTTGATCCTTCACAGTTTATTGTACATTTACATTTATACAGTAGAGGCTTCGTCCGTGTCTGATTCCGAGTTTACACGTGAACTGTTTGGGCTTGTGTCTTCTGGGTGTTTAAGGTAATCTAATATTGTGTCCCGCTGTCTTGCTGTGTCTTTAGACCCTCTCCCCCATGCTGCCTCTTGATGTAGTATGTTTCCCTCTGCTTCTGCCTATTTGATCATTGCATTCTGCCATCCATGTATGTGGGGGCCCTTAGCATCCTTCCAATGGATCGTAATTTCTCTTTTGGCAAAAATTAGTGCTAGATCAATATATTTATTGGTTGTCTTTTTAGCAGAGGGGCGGGGAAACTCTCCCAATAATGCCGTCAAGGGAGATAGTTTCAGTTTCCTGTCCATTACCGCAGCCAGGTTTTTAAATATCTCCTCCCAGTAAGGCACTATTTGTGGACAATTCCATAACATGTGCTCTAACCCTGCTTCTGGTTCTGGGCATCTGGGACAACCCCCACCTCCGGTGGCATATATCTTTGCAATTTTTAGGGGGTAAGATAAGCTCTGTGATAGACATAGAGATTTATTAATTTAAAGCGAGCATTCCGTATATTTGTGTAGTAATCCTGGACCATCTCCGTTCGTCTATGGGTGTCCTCAATTCCGTCTGCCATTTCAATCTGAGTTTGTCCAAAGGAGTAGAAGTGTCTTTATATAGAGCTTTGTATATTGCTGATATCACCCTCCCGTCTCCCCCCCGCGAACAGAGAATTCTGCATCCTTCATGTGTAGGTGGTTCGTTTAACCCTGAATTCCATGTTCTCAGTACAATCCTGGTAATCGCATTATACATAAGAAACATGCCAGAGGGGACCTCAAACTGCTCCCGCAACTCGGCGAAGGTACTCAACTTTCCGTTGAGATACAAGTCGCCCAGTATTGTAATATTGTATGTTGCAAGGCTCTTGATCCCTGTAAGGGCTATCTCCCCCCCACATGTATCAGACCTGCTATTGGCACCTCCAGAGCATAGGGGACTGCCGTACGGGAGCATCGGAGACTGCGCTCCCAACACACCCGCACAGCTTGCAGGTCCGATGGTAGCTGCCGCCGTCTGCCTCTAGGGTTCAACAACATGCTCAGGAGGGCGTGAAGTAATCCGTCTGGATTATACTGCAAATTCTCATCAGCTGGTTCCTCACCCAGAGATCTTGCTAGCCATTGCAGCTGACCATCCCAATAGTATATCTCTATATCTGGTGCAGCCAGCCCTCCCTCCATGGTGGGTCTCTGTAGTGTGCTCAATGCCAGTCTGTATCTGCCGGACCCCCAGATGAAACCGGAGACCATAGAGTTAATGTCCCTAAGTACTGATCTTGGGATAACCAGTGGGAGAGTAGAAAAATAATACAGCAATCTTGGCAGCATTATCATCTTTAGTAATGCTACTCTCCCCGTAACCGCAAGCGGGAGCGTCCCCCAAAACTGCATATCAGTTCTCAATTTCCTTATTGCTCTATGCACATTCCCTTCTAGTAAGTCTTCTGATTTATGATATATCTGAACTCCCAGGTAGCGGAATGTAGTGGGTGCCCAAGGGAGCCCTTGCGTGTCATTGATCCTCGGGACCCCTGCCATTAATGGGAAGATGGAAGATTTCTGCCAGTTTATTCTTAAACCTGATGCTCCCCCATAGCACTCCAGCATAGCCATAAGTCTCGGTAGGCCGGTTTCCGTGTCCCCCAGGAAGATTAGCATGTCAACCGCATATAGCGCAATATGGAGTACCTGTGGTCCCACCCGGAGCCCTTCAAAATAAGTGCCTGATCTAGCCATTCGGGCAAGCAGTTCCACCGCTATTGCAAAGAGCAAAGGCGACAGGGGACAACCCTGTCTGGTGCCCCTGCCAATTTGATATGGATCAGATATAGCCCTACCCGTATGTACCCGCGCTGTGGGATTCGTATGGAGCAGCCGCGTCCAACGGACAAAATCATGTCCTAGGCCCAGTTTCAGCATTACCTTTTCTAAGTCATCCCATCTAAGGCTATCAAAGGCCTTCTCAATATCAACTGAGATAATTGCTGCTTATTGCAAAGTTGGAGACTCAGAGTGGAGTATGGAGACCAGTCATCTTATGTTCTACGCTGTTTTACATTGGGGGACGAATCCAGACTGATCCCTATGGATTAGTGTTGTCATATAGGGCAGAAGGCGGGAAGCTAGTATACGACTAGGTATCTCGTAGTCCATGTTAAGCATGGACAAAGGGCGACAGGAGCGCACATCTCTTGATGGTCTGTCCGGTTTTAGAAGTGGTATCATGACAGCTTCATTAGTTGTATGAGGCAGAAATCCTTTCTCCTTCACTTCTGCATAGAAGGTACACAAGTGTGGGGCCAAATGGTCAAGGTATATGCTATAAAACTCCACCAGAGGTCCATCAGCTCCCGGGACCTTTCCTCTAGGCATATTTTGGACTGCAGCTTTGATGTCCGCTGCCGAGATTGGTTCAGCGAGGACCTGTCTGTCCTCCTCCCCCTGATGTGGGAGATCCAGTTCATCCAGGTCCCTCATTTGGGTGGAGCTCAGAGCCCCAGTAGGTGGGGCATACAGTTGTGAGTAATAGCTATCAAACCGTGCGTTTATTGCACTCTGCCCATAGAGACGACAGCCAGCTGCGTCTTCTATTTCCATTACTACTGTCTGTGGTCTTGGCGGAGCCACGAGCCATGCCAGGAGTGAACTCACTTTGCCTCCTTCTGCATGTTTCCTAGCCAAGTATTTTCTGTAATCAAAGTGGTGCAACTTTTCAGTTGCCTCTGTAATTTTTCCTTTGATATCTGTGATCAAAGGGCCCAGGTCCGGGTTACTGGGTCTCTGGCGTTCAACGTCTCTAAGGGATACTGTATGTTGTTGGATTTCTGATTCTAGGGTTCTACGAACCCCCACACTCTCTGTTATGCACATTCCTCTAATGACTGTTTTAAATGTCTCCCATTCAATCGCCCTGGACAATGCCGTTCCTGTATTAAAGGCAAAATAATCCTTTATTGCTGTTGATATTGAGTGTTTGAATGCCTCGTCCTCAAGCATCACTACTCTAAGACGCCAGGTTGGAATGCTTGGCGTTTCCTTGCAGCAGGCTAGATACAGCAGCAGGTGATTGTGATCTGAGATAGGGCAGCATAAATATTCTGTTGCCTCTACCATGCTTTGTGTCTCAGGGGAGGCAATGAATGTGTCCAGACGAACATGCAAGTTGTGTAATGTAGAATGAAAGGAATAATCTCGGGCTGTGGGGTGGATGTGTCTCCAGCTATCACCAAATCTCCATCATTGTTGCCAGTCAGAAAACTGTTTGGCTACTTTTGTAGCATGGGAGCGAGGTAAGGGGGGGTGTGACCTATCCAATGCAGGGTCTGCAATGCAGTTAAAGTCTCCTCCTATCAGAGTAGCCTGTGTAAAGTAGGGACCCAATTCCCACGACAATCTATTAAGAAAAGCTCCCTGTTATTGGTGTGGTGCGTATACTCCCCCTATGGTGATATCTCTACCTTCTAACCTCCCAGTTAATAAGACATTTCGCCCCTCCTTATCTATAATTTCATGTGTCTTTTGAAAAGGTAGTCCGGAACGAACCCATATTAATACTCCTCTTGCAAAAGCCGAATAAGTAGTCGCAAATACCTGGTCACGTCATCTTTTCGCGAGGGCTCTGACTTCCTGTTCTAAGAGGTGTGTTTCCTGTATTATGGCTATGTGGACGCCTTGTCTCCTAAGCTGATTGTACACTTTGTACCTCTTACCCATGCTATTCAAGCCCCTGACATTCCAGGTAGCAATTTTATAATTCAAGGTGGATCCCATAAGTTACATATGTAAAAAACCAAATTGTGTTTGCTCTTCTCCAACAGCCCGGGACTTATCCTCATCAGTTTTTCCCTGTTGTGAAGTTCAATTAATGTCATTTTGCTGGGTGCAAATCTCTCATAATACACACAACTAAAGCCCCAAAACCCCAACTCTGCTTCCCCAGGACCGGCAATTAAAACTATCCCCATCCAAACTTGTAAAGCTGTAACAAACATCATGTATGTAGGGCGGAATACCAGAAACCGAGAGCCCGCATCCCGGCGTATCCTCAGGGCCCATTCAGATTATCTCATGTACCAACAGTCTTGTTACATGGCGGCCCCTGCATCTGCTACGGTTGATTATATTGTGAATTACGAAAACAGAGTCCCGGACTCATGTGACAAGCTTCTCCAATTGAGCTATCACCCCCCATCCCAAGATCCATGACTCTCGTATGTAACATCAAACCTCATAGTGGAATAAAAGCTGTCACTGTCCGACTGCCTATACTTCCTCCTATACTCACAGATTTTTAAAAGACATAGGGGGTCATTACGACCCTGGCGGTCGGTGGTAAAGTGGCGGTAAGACCGCAAACAGGCTGGCGAAAAAAAAAATGGAAGTATGACCGCGGCCCGCCACTTCACCATTCCGACCGCCATGGCGGTGAAGACCGCTGGGCTGGAGATTGCGGTCTCCAGCCCGGCGGTCGTCACTAGACCGCCGACAGTATCAGGACCCTGCATACCGCCATGGATCTCGGGTGGTTGGGAACCGCCATGAGATCCAGGGCGGTAGGCACTATCAGTGCCAGGGAATCCCTTCCCTGGCACTGATAGGGGCATCCCCCACCCCGCTATCCCCCACGAATCCTCCCCCTACACCCTCCACCCCCCTGCCACCCACCAAAGGTGGCACAACCCCCTCCCCACCCGACCCCGAACATGCACATATACACACCCCTACACGCACACACCCCCAACATGCACATATACACACCCCTACATGCACACATACACCCCGACAACACATACCCGCACACATACAAACAGACATGCACACCGTCCGACCCGCACACATTTCCCATACACACAACACCCCCCGCACACATACACTCACTCACTCACCCCCTCTACACTCTCACACGCACACCCCCATGCACGCACACAGCACACAACGCCCCCCACCCCCTTCCCTAACGGACGATCAACTTACCTTGTTCGTTGATCCTCCGGGAGGGGACGGCATCCATGGGGGCAGCTCTGCCACCAGCACACCGTCACCAGAACACCGCCACACCGAATCATGGGACGTGATTCAGTGGGCAGTGTTCTGTTGACGTGGCAGTGGAGGTTGAGCAACCTCCACTTTTCCGCCGTCCGCCAGTATGGCTGCTGGTGGCTTTCCATACGAAAAAGGACGGCGGGCTGCCAGCAGTCATAATACGCGGCGCGGAAGACCACTGGCGGTCTTCAGCACGGCGGTACCTCAGCGGTCTTGCGAAAAGACCGCCGAGGTCGTAATGACCCCCATTGTGTTCAAATAAGATCCTCTGCAGATTGGAGTCATGATCAGACTGGGCTTCGGAGGACTGAGTCAAGGCAAGGTTCCCCCAACCTTAACTGCTGCAGTATCTTCTGCATCTCGCATTTTCTGTAATGCCTGATGTGGCGGAGGAGCCACGTCCATTCTTTGCTTGCTAGACTTGTTACGCCTCCGGCTGGCTGTTCTGGGGGTACCTTGTTGTGGATCAGAAGTCGATGGGCCAAGAGATTCCAACCAGTCCCACACTAGTTGGGGGTGATGTAAAGAAATGGGTCTTATCGCCATAGGTTACCCTCAGTTTAGCCAAGAAAAGCATGGCGTATTGAATTAATCGGTTACGGAGCCGCCGCTTGGGATCTTTGAAGGAACCCCTCTGCTTTTGCGTGTCTCTGGTGAAGTCTGGGAAAATCATTACCTGTTGGTTTTCCAGCATTATTTCCCCCTTTAGTCTTGCCTGTGTCAGGATGAAATCTCTGTCTTTAAAATGGAGTAGTTTGACAACAACTGGGTGAGGCTTGGCTCCCGAGGGGGGTCTGGTTGGCACCCTGTGGGCTCTTTCGATGGCAAAAAAGGTGGATAGGCCCTCTGGAGCTACTACTTCCTTTATCCAATTCTCCAGAAAAATCTCCATGGGCGCTGCTTTCAGCGCCACCTTTTCAGGTAGTCCCACCAGTCGGATATTGCTTCTTTAAGCACGATTTTCAGAGTCCTCTGTTCTTGCCTCCAGCAATTTAACTCATGTAGCAAGCCCCATCAGGTCCTCATATAGAGCTTTGTGGTCAGCGGTCAGTTGTTCCAATGTCCTTTCGTTGGAAACCACTCTGTCCATTACCCAAGATGGTCATCTCTCAACAGTGAGAGATCTACTGTTAGAGTGTCTATCTTCTGTTCTAGGGCTTCTCGAGAGTCTTGGATCGCTTTGATTATCGTGTCCAATGTGGTTTCAGGAGTTGGTGCATTGACATTTTCTCCAGAGTTAGTCGATTGCTCAGATGGTTTAGCAGCTCACATGCCTTCCAGTTCCTGGCCCTCTCTTCGTTTCGGTTTGCCCATCACGCTAGGTCCTGTCTCCTGCTTCTTTTGCGGCCAATGCATCGTCCACAACCACAGTTCACCGGCCTTTATTTGGATCACTTAGCCCCTCGGCCAGTACCATCTGCCGCTCCTGTGAGTTTCCAGCACCGCCAGAGGGGGGATCAGCTCCTACAATCCAGGACTCCTAACATCCCTCTCCGGGGAATAATACAGTCCCTCAACTCCCCCAAATCGCGTGCCTGCGCTCCTTTTCGTCGCAACCTCACCAGGTAGGAAAATCGGTTACTGTTGGGTTGTTTTCCTTGGGGTTACCTCTTGCCAGGGTATATGTGCTCTCCGCTACACTCCTCTGCCCCATACAGTGCACCGCTAGGCAGTTGCGGCACAGTGGGAACGCGCACTTCACTCGGGGTCCTTCAGCGCGAGGAAAAGGCAAAAGGGGGGTATCATCGCCGGCTCCCATCTTTCCCCCGGATCGCAGGAGCTGGTTCTCAGCAATAGCGTAAGCTTCTTATTCCCGGTGGCTCGGGCGCGGTCTCTGTGTAATTCTGCCAGAGGGTGCAGTCGTTCATGCCATACCTGGACGTGTGTGTCCCTTTCAGCCTCTCATGTGCCCCCCTCACATCTAATAACTTCCAACGCGGGCAGCATGGCCTCGTCTTATACTCAAGCCGCGGTCGCCATTTTGGTGCGCTCCGGTTCGGGACTCAGATGTTCCATGCAATGCTGAGCCACCTCCTACAACTCGGGCATCAGCAGATTGTTGTGCCCCAGGCACTCAGAGCCCCGGGCCATTGTTCGTATTCAGTTTTGGTGCCGTGGTTATTTCAGGATTTCACTGGCTCTACGACTGGCGCCGGGAGCTCCGCGTAAAGCGTGCAGCTCCATCGGCTGCAGGCTACGCCCCATTCACCTCAGCTCCTTCCTAGAAAGTTTTGGGGTGATCCGTCAAGCGGGGGCTGAGAAAAAAGAGGTTCCCAAAACACATAATCACCATGCATTTTCCATAGACTTCTTTAATACAGGCCACAGCAAAACTGCTGAGTGGAAGACACCAAATTCACCAGAAAGCTAGATATAGGCCTGCAGATTGTGCTTTTTGTGATTTAATGTAAATCCGTTGAGTAATCTCTGAGAAATTAAGGGTAAAAAATAATTGTATATTTTGGCAGTTGGGCTTTGTGAAAAATGGAGCCCTGTGATTGGCGGACAGGCCCTTAAGTCTTCACTCTCTCGCAGGAGTGAGATGCTTCTATGAGTCTGGCGAGAGCGAGTGCTCTGATTGGCTGGCTGTTGGAATTTTAGAAATGAAATGATGCCATTACTGTGAAAATTGGAGGTCTTGTGGAAATGAAGTACGAAAAGCTATATCAGGGGGCAGCAGAAAGGCATGCTTTCCTGCTAGATTTAGAGTGGAGGCATCTAAGGGATATTGTTTTTAAAATGGTTTAACAATCTTGCAAGGCTCTCGCTGGATTGTAAATAGTAAAAAGGGGTAGGAGAGTTCTCGATACAGTCTACTAGTAGAAATACATGTTATGCTGCTTGTTATTAAGCTCAGGTGTATAAGTAATAAGTACTCTAATGAGTAGCAGGTTAATTCTTTTTTAAAGAATACGCACATCAGTCATCTCAGAGAAGGAGGTCTCAAAGGAGAGGTTAGTTCATCTGCGCACCCTAATATATACATCCGTCATCTGAGAGAGAAGTTTCAAAGGAGAGGTCAGTCCTTTCACACATCCTACTACACACACTCATCATCTGAGAGAGAGGTCAAAAAGGAGAGGCCTGTCAGTCCCCAAAACCTACTACTCACACTTTTCATCTGAAAGTGAGGTCTGAAAGGAGAGGACAGTCACTCCCCATACACTATACTATGCAAACCTGTCAGCTGAGAGAGAGGTCCAAAAGGAGAGGTCTGTCACTCCCCACACTCTTCTTCACAAACCTATTTTCTGAGAGAGATCTGAAAGGGGAGGTCAGTCCCTCCCCCCTCACTACTATGCACACCCGTCATTTGAGAGTGAGGTGTGGAAGGAGAGGCCAGTCCCTTCCGACTCCCTACTACGTGCCCTCATCACCTGAGATAGAGGTCTGAAAAATTAGGTGTTACGATCTCACGAGACTCAGAGGATCTTGAAAGATAGGAAGGAGTAGGTGATCTTTAAATACACTCTAGTATGTAGAGTTGTTACTGTAGGAAGGAGATTTACTGGAGAAGGTTTATGTCAGCGTCTACTATAAATGCCCATTGCCATGGAAAGATTTTTGAGTGGGATTAAGGCTCTTCCCTCACACTACTAAGCGCATCCATCATGAAAGAGAGTGGTGTTATTGGAGAGGGGAGTACCTGAAAACAGACAATGAACACCTGTCATCCAAGAGAGAGATCTCAGTGGAGAGGCCAGTCTCTCTTCACACACCTCAATATACGCAATTGTCAAATGAGAGAGAGAGGTCTCCAAGGAGAAGCTAGGCCATCCACTCATTACTACAGACACCTGTCATTTGAGAGAGGGGTCGCAAAGGAGAGGGTAGTCCCTATTTGCACATCTGTCTTCTGAATGCGAGGTTTCAAAAGAGTGGCCAGTCTCTCCCCATACACCCTAATACGCACATCAATCATCTCAGAGAACACCCTACTACGCACACCTTTCATCTGAAAGTGAGGTCTGAAAGGAGAGGACAGCCACCCCCATACACTTTACTATGCAAACCTGTCAGCTGAGAGAGAGGTCCAAAAGGAGAGGTTTGTGTGGTAGAATCCTTAAAGATGACAGGAGAATTACTTCAAGGAATGAGATGAAGATATTCCTTTATTTATCAAGTAGAGAATCACAGAAACTCCAGCCACACCTGCAAGCAGCTCCTCCAGCTCCAACTGACCAGTACCTAGGAGCATTCTAGATCACCCAAGAGAGGGGCAGAAGGGGGGAGCAGAACATACCAAGTGCAATATATACTACACATGAATTATTGACTTAAATACAAAATACAGTAGGCTGAAATATGAATAAACTAACACCTATATACTACATTATCTTCTCCTTTTTGCAACAATATAACAAAACTTAAACAAAACAAAAAAAACTAAAACAAAAGTTCATTTCAGTTTAACAACTCTATTCAAATTCCAAATGCACCCATCATCAACCTTAATTGCCCCCTTAAATACTTTAACAACTTTGAAAACTTTGCTATAGTGGAACTGTCCGCTGCCAGTTTTCCCTGGCAATCTGATTTTTACAGAATCACCTACATTGACAAGTATTTCTTTCGCAGATTTGCGTATCTCATAAATATGTTTTCTTTTCTTTTGACAACTCAAATCCTTTTCTAGGGCAATTATTTTTTGCATTTCATAATCAAATTGTTTCTGAGCATAATTTCTTACCTATGGAGGATCTATTTTTGTGTGAGGAATACGTTTCCTGAAAATAACAAAAGGAGACTGCTTGTATGTGGAGTAAATCGATAATCTTCAACTTTGCGTCTAATCATATTTTCCCAATCTCCACCCAACTGAATTGCTAATTGAACAGTCTCTTTCAAAGTCCTATTGAAGCGTTCTACCATCCCGTTTGTTTCAGGATGGTAGAGAGCACATTTTTTGTGAACAATTCCCCTTGAGTACAAAAAATCACACATTAATCTTGATGTGAATTGAACACCATTGTCAGTCAAAATACATATTGGGTTACCTCCTCTTCCAAACACGTCAGACAAAAAACGGACTGCGGTTAATGAAGTGACTTCAGGAGTAATCAATATTTCAGGCCACTGTGACAGTACATCCATAACAACTTTGACATACCGGGAAGCAGTCCCACAACCTATGGGACCCATGATGTCAATGGAGATTTCCTCCCACACTTCTTTGGGTATTTCTTTCAAAACCATGGGTTGAGTTCTAAGTTTTAAAGTTTTATCTGCCACATTACACTCTACACAATCACAAACTTTCCTTTCCACAGCTAAATCCAACCCAGGCCACCAATACACACTCCTCATTCTTTCTTTCGTTTTACATATACCTTGATGACCCCCATGTGCAAGATCAATCAAACGCTCACGCAATCTATTGGGTGGTATCAATCTACAACCTCTCACTACTAATCCATTGTACACTGAAAGTTCATGCCAAATTCTTTTAAACTGTTCACTGAATTCCACGGCTTTACCCGGAGATGAACCTGAAGACAGTAAGCTCTTGAATTTTTGCAATTCCTCATCATTATTTAATTCTGGTTTTCATTCTTCCTCAGATACACACCCATCAGTGATATTACAAACCTTAACTTCTTCATCAACCCACCAAGTGTCATCATTGCCATTCTCAACCAAATCCTTCACCCTCATCCTAGATAAACAACCTGCAGTTCTATTTTCACAGCCAGGCACATACTTAACCGTAAAATGAAAATCTTGAAGCCCAACAATCCATTTGCATACGCAAGCAGAAATATTATCCAACCCTTTCTTCTCAAACACTTCACGTAATGGTTTATGGTCAATCTGTACTTCAAATCGAGTACCCCAAAGAAACTGTCTAAATTTCTTGATGGCCCAAAATATAGGTAAGGCTTCTTTCTCGATCGTAGAATACTTGCTTTCTGCTCCCCGCAAACTACGTGAAGCAAAGGCTATATTATTGATCTTACCATCATTCATCTGTCTCAGAACACATCCTAGACCTTTCTTCGAAGCATCTGTCGTAATATAACAAGGAAGACCAGGTTGGAAGCTGCTGAGTGATTGAGCTGAAGACAAAGCACACTTTAAATCCTCAAACTCTTTTTGACAATCGGCATCCCAAACAAAATCTGTACCTTTCTTGAGTAGATTTCTTATGGAACAACTCCTTCTAGTAAAATCTGGAATGAATCTAGCATAGAATTCTGCCATACCCAAGAAACTTGGACTTCACCCCTATTCTCAGGGGCAGCCAAATTTACAATAGACATCACCAACTCCTGTTTAGGTTTAACTCCTTCCCTTGATATGATGTGACCTAAATATGAAATCTCAGATTTGAAAAAATTACACTTAACACCTTTCAAGGTAATTCCTGTCAACTGAAATATTCCAAGCACCTTCCTGACCAATTCCTTATGCTGTTCAATAGTATCTGAGAAAATAAGAACATCGTCTTGAAAAAATTTCACACCCCCAATGTCTCCCAAAATATAATCCATTAACCTTTGAAAGACAGATGCCTCAGAACAAAGTCCAAAAGGCATTCTATTGAACATGAACACACCAAACGGTGTAATGAAAGAGATAAGATGTTTGGACTCTTCACACAGCTGCACCTGATGATAAGCTGAACTTAGATCTAAAGTGGTAAAGTATTTGGCATCTCCCAGAGAACTAACCATCTCTGTTATATTTGGCAGGGGAAATCTACTTTATTAAGATTGCGTAGGTCCACACATAATCTAATCTCTCCTTAACCTTTTGTTGCAACCACAATAGGTGCAATCCATTCTGCCGCTTCTACCTTTTCAATTATGCCCTGAGAAAGCAACCTCTGAAGCTCCACTTTTACTTTATCTCGAACACTGAACAGAATGTTCCTGACTTTACAAGCAATGGGAGTTGCATTATCCTTCAGCACAATACAGTGCTTATATCCTTTGATGCATCTCACCTCACCATTGAAGACATCTAGGAATTCGCTCATCAACTTTTCACCTAAACTAGAAATTTTTTGCACTTGTACTTGTGGCACAGAGTTGGGATTTAATATAATTCCCAACAACTTCTGATGTGGCCAGCTTAGTATGGTATCCCCTACAACAGGAACATACACTTTCCCCACAATTTTGTTTCCTTTGAAGTTAATTCCAGCATTGAAGTAGCCTTTTAACTCAATGGGTTTTCCCCCATAACTGTAAGGTGTAATATCAGGTTCGTGAAGCAATACTTTACCTAGAAAATATTTAACATAATCGGTTTCCGAGACTAGAGTCAACTTTGCCCCAGAATCCATCATCATTGAAATGTTGACACCACCCACCTCCACAATATCCGAAGGATACTCACAATGAACATTAGAAATCCAATTGACATCGTCAACTATTTGGAGAATGAAACTGTGTTCATCTTCATCCTGTTTATCACACTCAATCTCATTTCAAGACCTGCAACATTTAGCAAAATGTCCCTTCTTGCCACATTTGTTGCATACCACATTAAACGCAGGACAAGCTTTGCTGTT
Source organism: Pleurodeles waltl (assembly GCF_031143425.1). Classification (NCBI taxonomy): domain Eukaryota; kingdom Metazoa; phylum Chordata; class Amphibia; order Caudata; family Salamandridae; genus Pleurodeles; species Pleurodeles waltl. The sequence continues at coordinate 908,135,776 of NC_090443.1, forward strand.
AGCCAGGTGCGATGCTGAATTGCACCTGAAATACAGTAACTTCACTTTGACATTAGAATTTGCCTTAGTTTTAGTTTTGGCATCTAAGACGTGAACGGTAGCATTCACATTCTTAGATTTTCTTATGTCCTCAATGCAAGATTCGGAATGCTCAATCTTTTTGGCCACAATTAAAACTTTATCCAACGTTGGATCGCCTTTCAACCAAAGAGCTTCTCTTATTTTGTCACTTCTGCACTCTAGCATGAACTGATCGCGGATGCGTTCGTCCAAATTATCACCAAACTTGCATTGTGCTGCTAATTTCCGCAGATTTGTCACAAAGTCTTCAACAGTCTCATTATCACTTTGTTTACATTTACCAAAATAATACCTCTGAAGAATAACTGAAATTTTAGGTAAGTAATGCCTGTCCAAGTTGAGCAACGTTATCTCAAACTCATTTAAGGAAGCATCTCCATCCGCTCCATCAGGGTAACTGATAGATGGTAGAGTCTCCAAAATTTCTTGTCCTTCTGGACTTAAACAATGCTGTAAGAGCGATGTCTTCCTTTCAGCTGACAAATTGCTGCCGCAAACACAGATATAAGTAAGGAAGTCTTTCTTCCATTTGTTCCAAGGGATAGGTGGGTCTCCCGGTATCGAGAGAAAAAACAGTGGTGGAGAAATGTTCTGCATAGTTCACCAGTTGAAACAAAGTTGTTGAAAAATAGCTGGAGAAACAAAAAAATGATGAATATATATGTATGTATATACTCAGAAACTTTTAAGTGGCCTAAAAAAATAAAAAAAAACTGAAGGAGAACAATTTTCTGCAATCTCCTGTTCTATTCTTGTTGCAATAGTTACTGTCAATAAACAACAAAGGTTCAAATTTGCAAATAATTGATAGTTTGTAATTCAGGCGTGTTGTTATACTGAGATAAAATAATGGATAACTTGAAGTAAAGCCGATTAGCACGTCAAAGTTTGCAAGCAATTGTTAGCATGTAATTCCGGCGTGCTAGTATGCTGAGAAGGAATAATGAATCACTTGAAGTAGGCTTTAAAGCAGACGCCTAGCAACACGTCCGTTTCAGCAGCCTGAGCGTGCCGCTGGAAAGCAGACACGACGTAATGTGCACCGCACGTACGCAGGCACAAGTTGCTGAGAATGCGTGTCGAGAAACAAGACACGCTGTGATCCGCGAGTAAGCGGATGTGTTGTCACGGCAACGAGACACGCTGTGAGCCATGATAAAGCAGAGACACGTTGTCAAGGCAACGGCACGCAAAATATGCGTGTCCGAAAAGAAACAAAAATAACGTTACACGGCCACAAATGTTTTACTGAGTATACCAAAAAAATGCAGTAAGAAATAAAAAATGAAGCGGAATAGATGTCACACAGGTTACAACCACAGTACCTTACAGCATGACTTAATCGCTGATGTGTTGAAGTTTCTTGACGATCCCGAGCAGGTTCAACTACCACCTCGTCGCCAAAATGTGGTAGAATCCTTAAAGATGACAGGAGAGTTACTTCAAGGAATGAGATGAAAATATTCCTTTATTTATCAAGTAGAGAATCACAGAAACGCCAGCCACACCTGCAGGCAGCTCCTCCAGCTCCAACTGACCAGAACCTAGGAGCATTCTGGATCACCCAAGAGCTGGTGCAGGATGGGGGGAGCAGAACATACCAAGTGCAATATATACTACACATGAATTATTGACTTAAATACAAAATACAGTAGGCTGAAATATGAATAAACTAACACCTATATACTACAGTCTGTCATTCCCCACACTCTTCTTCACAAACCTATTTTCTGAGAGAGATCTGAAAGGGGAGGTCAGTCCCTCCCCCCTCACCACTATGAACACCCGTCATTTGAAAGTGAGGTGTGGAAGGAGAGGCCAGTCCCTTCCGACTCCCTACTACGTGCCCTCATCACCTGAGATAGAGGTCTGAAAAATTAGGTAGAAAAGTAACATGGTACTTACCCACCACTATGCAAACTATAAAACAAACTAGCATACTCACTGGATAATGTCATCAGTGATATCATCAGAGATGTCATTTGAGAGGTCATCAGTGATGTCATGAATTATGCCATTGAGCATATGAAGAGTAATGTCATATGTGAGGTCATAAACAGTGCATGGTGGTGGAGCAAGTTATAGTTAGCTCAGCTAACTGTAACTGGTGAATTTCTGTGTTTTTTTTCTTACTTCAAAATGTTAGTATTGTCACTGAGAAATTCACCTAACTATAATGCTACTTTAACCTTTGTTTTTTTCAGAGAATATATTTTAAATATATATATATATATATATATATATATATATATATAGTCTCTTTCTACTGTATTGGATTTTCACCAACTGTACTCTTTTGGCTGCTGTTCCTCTTTTGGGGGCACCAGTTGAAGGCTTTGGCCGAAACATGTTGCCACTTTTCTTTATACGCGCTGAGCACTTTGTGAATGAAAAATGTGGATTCCAGATCTAGTGGTGCTGCTGTCTCCTTTTGTTTGGGACCTATAATAAGATCAGAAGGGATAGAGGTTCCTGGAGGGAGAAAACGCAGTGTGTGTATATATATATATATAAAACCCACACAAAAGTCCCCTGACTCCTTATCTCCCCGGAATCAAGCCGATAAACAAAATGGTGACTGCAACTTTTCTCTCAGGGTTCAGCCAGCCAATCAGGGCCTTGTTTCGTGTAAGGATCAGCGGATCCACAGTGGTGGATCTGCGTCCCTAGATATCTATGTTTCTTTTTCCTTTAAAATTAAAATAAAATATTGAGCAGCTTTACACCAAATCACAAAATGGGCTCTTTCTGGACCAGGAGCTAGCTTTCTGCCAAATTTAGTGTAATTCCATTCAACGGTTTTGGTCTGTAGTTGTGTCTAAAATCCTTTGAGACCCCTCCCCCCTTTTCTCTGCCCCTGCAGACAAATCACACTGAAATTTTCAAGGCAGCAGCTGAAGTGAGTGGTATACTAGTTTGGAAAATTTCGTAAAGATTTGTCAAACAATGCCAAAGTTATTGGCAAAGTGTTAGAAATTGGGTCTCTAGTTGGCAGAGGTGTGCACCCTGTCCAAGTAGGGACCACAATCCTTGATAGGGTAAGTCATAACACAACCTAAATCATCCCGTGCTCACCATCCAGGGGCTTAACACAAAGCAGACAGGCTTAACCTAGAAGGCAACATTTAAAGTAGTTGCGCAATCACTCATACCGTAACACAGTGAAAATACCACAAAAAGTACTCCACACCAATTTAGGAAAATAGATATTATTTATTTGAGTAAAACCTAAGCCACAAAAATCTAATATGCACTAGTCAAGATATCACTTTTTAGAGGTTTAAGTTAGTCCTAATCCATAGGAATCAATGGAGGGATCTCTTTAGCACAGAGGACCTGGGATGTGTCAAAAATAAAGACGTTGCGGGCCGCAGATGAGGTGAGGCATCTGAAAGTAAAGTGATGCGTTGATTTTTCCAATGCGGTGAAGGTGATGTGGGGTGACTCTTTCCTCGCAGGCAAAGTGATGCATCGATTTCCAGACATGCAGCCTTGGTTCCTTACTGCAGTGTGGGGTTTGATGACAAATTGACGCCCATGGACGATGCGTGGAAAATCTAAACGTTCTGTGATGATGAAACAGGCACTACTCTGATTCTGCAGGCACTGCAATGGTTTTTCAGCCACAAGACAGGCGCTGCGTCAATTCTGCATTTTTCCGGTGCAGTGGATTTTCTCTCTTAGGTGAAGTCTTTGTTGGCCCTGAGACTTTATAACAGCAGACAGGTTGACAAGCCCTTGGAGATTATTTGTGTGGGGGAAGGCAAAGTCCTTCCATCAGAGTCAGGGAGCAGCAGGAAGCAGGGCAACAAGCAGGAGAGCAGTCCTTCAAGAAAAGCAGTACAGATATCTACTCAAATGTGCCTTTCAAGTGGGGGTAAACTTCAAAGAGTAGTTTTGAAGTGCACCAGTTCCCCTTTCAATCCAGTCCTGTCTGCCAGGAGATCTGTGGGGGGTTATCAGTCCTTTCTGTGGTGTCAGGACACTAGCCTTTGAAATATAAGTGAGAGACGCTCCACTCTTCCTGCCCAGGAAGACCCATCAGTATGCAGATGAATGCAGATGCAGCTGAGTGTCCTGTGTTTATGTCTGTCTGGGTGGAATGCACAAGGGGAGCTGTCAACCAGCAAAGACTAGACGTGGATTGTAGACAGAATGTAAGCCACAGAGAGAAGTAAGTGCAGAGAAATGCCTACTTTCTAAAAGTGGTAGTTCTAAAATAGTAATGTTAAATCCAACTTCACCAGCAAGCAGGATTTCTCACTACCATTCCAACCATACCAAACATGACAATGCCACCCCTTTCTCATCAGAAATTACCACTTAAAAGTATATAGGGGAATTTCCAATGCTGGCCTATGAGAGAAACAGGCTTCACAATAGTAAAAAACGACTTTGGGATTTTTCACTACCAGGACATGTACAACATATAAGTACATGCCTTGCCTTTTACTTAGATAGCACCCTGCTCTATGGGCTACCTAGTGCCTACCTTAGGGGTGATGTATATGCAGTAAAAGGGGAGTTTAAACCTTGGCAAATAGCTTTAAATGCCAAGTTGAAGTGGCAGTGAAACTGCACACACAGGCCTTGCAATGGAAGGCCTGAGGCATGGTTAAGGGGCTACGTATGTGGGATGCACAATCAATGCTGCAGGCCCATTAGTAGCATTTAATTTACAGGCCCTGAGCACATGTAGTGCACTTTACTAGGGAAGTGTAGGTAAATTAAATATGCCAATGGGGTAGGAGCCAATGTTACAATGTTTAGGGGAGAGAGCACAAACGAGATCAGAAAAATTGAGGTAGGCAGTCAATACGTTGGGGAAGCGCCATCGTAGACATCACCCTACACAGCTGAATGTCCTCCCACCTCAGAGACCTACTCTAGCTTGCAGTCAACAAGCGCATCACATACAAACTCCTGAGCCGCACCTTCAAGGCACTGCTCAACACAGGACCAGCATACCTCAACCACCACCTCACCTTCTACATATCCAACAGACATCTCCGTTCCTCCCAGCTCACTCTTGCAGCCATTCCCAAGATCCGGAAAAGTGCAGCAGGAGGAAGATCCTTCTCTTACTTAGTTGCCCGGACATGGAACACACTGCCCTTCAAGCTCAGGCAGACTGCATCTCTGAAGCAATTCAGGAAGGACCTCAAGACCTGGCTCTTCGACTAAGCAGCACGCCTACTTTCAGTGCCTTGAGACCCTATGGGTGATTAGCTGTGCTTTACAAATCCATGATTGATATATATATATATATATATATAGATATATATATATATATATATATATATATATATCAAAACAAATCCCTTTCAGGGTTAGAGTGCTGCATAAATTATGCAAAAAAAGAGAATAGAGAGTTCTCTATTCTCTTTTTTTGCATATATATATATATATATATATATATATATATAAAACAAACCAAGGCCCTTTCAGGGTTAGAGTGACGCATAAATTATGCAAAAAACAAAGGAGAACTCTGGTAAGTTCCCAATTTAGGTGGAGAGCTGCTCTAGTAAGGAGCAGCCTGCAACACCAGCCACACTCTAGATTTGCTCACCTCAAATGTCTGCTTATCTAGCAAGGTTTTTAAGCATAGGATCAGCACAGTGCTATCCTCGCCGAGCTAGATAGTGACAAAGTCTTTTGCCATTTGTACAGCAAAATCTTTAAGCATAGGATTGACATAGTGTCATCCTCGCCGAGCTGTTAAATGACAAAAGCCATTTACCACTCCAGGCACAGTATTACAGCTTTGGACTGGTCAAATACCGTCCAAGCCAACCTAAAATGAGTAAAGCAACCCCTGACACGTGTTTCGCTCTCATTAGAACTCTTCAGAGGGGTATAGCTTTGTCCAGACACAAGGGAGCACCCAGTATAAGTCAAACCAAGGCCCTTTCAGGGTTAGAATGACGCATAAATTATGCAAAAAACAAACAAGAACTCAGGTAAGTTCCCAATTTAGGTGGAGAGCTGCTCTAGTAAGGAGCAGCCTGCAACACCAAACATAATGTCTCTACAAATAGTTTTTCTGCATGCTTTCTTGGGCACCTTTGTGAAAGTCAACAGACTGACATCACAATGGATAACTTCTTCTAGATTGCACGTTCGTTTACATTTACAGAGCGTTTTAAATTTTTTAGTTTTATACTATAAGTGTGTGTTATATAAATAAAATGTATTTTTATATATTACTTACTAGCAGAGAGTTATAATTAGGACCATGTTTCCATTGAAAAAGCGTTTTTTGACTTGCCTATGTCTTTAGTGTCTGGCCTTGACGAATCATCGCCAAGTATTTAAAAAAAAGTGTTCCTAAGAATCTTGTTGTACATGGGAAGTTTCAGGGTGATCCATCAAGCAGGGGCCAAAAAAAGGGGAGGCAAAAAAAAAGTGTAATTCCCATAGGGATTTTGAACCCGATTACAACCCAAACTGCTGGACGGAATTACACCAAATGTGGCAGAAAGGTAGCTTTTGGTCCAGAAAGAAGCCTTCTTGCTGTTTGTTGTAAATCTCTTCAGTAGTTTTTGAGATATTAAAAGAAAAATAAATAAATATAGATATCTAGGGGTGCGAAGGCTTCACGAATAATAACAAGCTCTTGCAGCCAGCACTTCAACCAGGAATTGTTGGTAGCCATCTTGGAACTCGGCTTCAGCCGAGTCTCTGTTATTATGTTGCCCTGCTGTCTGAGTGAAAGGACTGGACCTGCATCTTGAACCCAGGACCACAGGACTGACTCCAAGGGCTAGGTGGCTGGCCTCCTGATCAGAGCCTCAGGGACAGAAATGGCTCCAACAATCTCGAACCAAGCTCCTGGACTCCACACATATATATATATATATGTATATATATATATATATATATATATTATAGTTAGGAAATAGAATTAAAAACATAGAAATTCTCTTAGAAAAAAATGTTACAGGAACGTTATTGTTAGTTTCACATTTTATTCGCACAAAACTATAGAAATTCAGCAATAGTTATGGTTATCTCAAATAACTATAACTCACACCCTAAAGTAACTATAACTCGTGACTCCTCCATGCACAGTTTTCTCCTCGAAATTTTTACTGCAAATTGTACAGTGTTAATATCAAGTAGGTCATCAGTGATGTATTATCTGGGGTATTTAGCAGTGCATGGCTTGTGTCCAGGCCCTACGGCCAACCCGCTATAAGCACCAATCTCCGTGCCACGCATGGCCTTTGGCTGTGCACAGCAGGAGTTTGCCACAGGGCCTGGCCGTGGGCTATCCCTATAACCACTCCTGGGGACCACCACCTCACTGAGGCCAATTATATATTTTAAAATGGGGGGACATGTGCCTGCCCTCCCTGGGCCAAATATGGGTGATTTATACTTTACAGAAATAAGCGTTTTTTGCTTGGTGGAGATGTGATCATAATCCTGTGCATCAAGAACGCTTCTCCAAAATCAGCAGGAAATGCACTTGTGGGGGCCTTGTATTATGCTGTCCATCACCCTGGGAAAAGGGTTGCATACCACTAATGTATATGGGGCAGTGCGAAACGGGCAGGGCTTCTAGGCCATTTTACATTCTCGCAGTATTACTACATGAGATATTCTGCTCGAAAGAACAAGGATAAAAGCGCCTCCATCAAGGTTTACAGATAACTTTTCAAGATGGAACTGCAGAGAAAACACACTTACTTTGCCTTGGCCATGCACAAGACATTGGATGATTTGTACTTTACAGAATTAAGTGCTTTTCTACATTAAACACATGACTCCAAAATTGATGGAAAACACACTCTGGGCCTTTTCGTAAGCTGTCCATCACCCTGGTACAATGGCAGGAAGACGTTGCATACCACTAATGTATATGAGGCAAGGCTTCTAGGGCATTTTACATCCTCCTACTATAATACAAATTGCACTGGAAACAGCAAGGATACAAATACTTTGATTGAGGATGACAGATAACTTTTCAAAGTGGAACTGCAAAGAAAACACACTTGCATTCCCACGCGCTGGGGGACCACAGGGATCCTCAAGGCCCTCGAGGTCCCAGGCGGCTCCCCACCTCCTGCAGGAGCCTGCACTGCACTGCATGGTGGGAGCTGCTAAATATACAGCTGCCTGCATGCGAAAGCAATCTTTTTTCTGTTTCCCTGCCTGCATAACAGTGGGCAGGGGAACACATGGGAACTCTGCTCACAGCAAGCGGTAGCAGTTTGACATCTCCCGCTTGCTGGGAGTGGAGTTAGTTTCCTCTTGCTTGGTGGAAGCTGTCACAGCTCCTAACAAGCGAAAGCAAACAGCTATCTCCCAAAGGTGAGCACCTCAGGAGATAGCAGGAGCCGGCACTGGGTGGTGACGGTCCCAGGGACATTAATGGCCCCAGGAGGGGGGCCCCCTTCTTTCTTTTACATGGGCTGACCCCAGGGAGGTAGTGGTCCCTGGAGCCATATATGGCCAGGGAGTGGGCAGCGTGGACCCCCTCCCTGTTTCAAAAATGGTATTTGGCTCCAGGAAGGTGGTGGTCCCCAGGACCGGGAATCAGCGTGGACTCCCACCTTATTGTGTAATTTAGTCCCAGGGAAGTGGTGGTCCCTGAGGCATATGAAAGCCCCAGGAGTGGTGTCCGTGAGGCCCCCTCCTTTTTTTTAAAAAAGCTCTGGGGATGGGGTGGTCTCCGGGGCCCAGTAGTCTGCGCACGCCCTGTATATTTTTTTATGTAGCCCCAGGGAGGTAGTTGTCCCTGGGGCATATGAAAGCCCTTGGAGGTGCCCTTGTGCGCCCCCCTCCATTTTTATAAAATGCACATGCCCCTGTGACCTGGCACACCTAGGGGTTACATAGAGAACAAGCGCAGGAGATATTTACGGATCCTCTGTGACCTTCGCCAAAAATGTTTACAAAAAATCTTTTATGCCCTAGCGGTGTCTCGGGGGAACCTCAGCACCAAGGCTAGGGGAGCAGAGTATTTCTACCCTCCCCCCTTTTCTTTTTTTATTATTTTTTGGGACTCAGCTGAAGCTGAGTCTAAAAATGGCTGTCAACACTTCCTAGTTGAAGTGTTGGCTGCCAATCAGCACGGGTACTGTTGAATCTGTGGAGGATCCGCATCCCTAAATATCTCTATTTCTTTTTCCTTTATTATGTAAAAAAATACAGAAAGGTTCTAGACTAAATCACAAAAAGCATGATCTGTACACCAAGTTCTAGCTTCCTGTCCAATTTGGTATAATTCTGTTTAGCAGTTCGGGCTGTAGTTGTGTCTAAATATCCTATGAGAAAATGCTTGGGAAAAATGTATTTTAGGACCCCCTCTTTTTCTCAACCCCACGTGACCAATCACTCCAAAACTATCAAGACAGCAGCTGAACCGCTTGTTGTATTTGTTTTGAAACATCTATGAGATTTCCTCAAACAGCAGCAAAGTTATTGGCAAAACAGAAAACTATTTTCCTATGGAAACTAGGACCTAACTATACCTACTGGCGTCCACCAGTATATAAAATTAGATGCAATTTAAAAGGTATGGTATACCAACAAACATATTTTTTCATAAGCATCCAATAATGTATTTTAAATCATATGCCATCTATTATCAATATATATTCACAATGTTTATTCTTCTCAAATTGTCATCAAATTATCTACACAGCCAGCCAAATGTTTTGCAGACATCCCGCTTTTTCAAAGCACCTGATCAACACAAAATAAGCAGTGAACAGCCTTATACATACAGTGAAGATACATTGATTTTAACTTATTTAAAATCATTTATTGGATGCTTATGAAAAAATATTTTGGTGGTATACCATCCCCTCTGAATTGCCTTTAATTTTATTAATTAAGAGTAAATCTTCCTAGTGGGCAGCTAGAGATGTAGGAGGTGAAGCACCAGGTTTTTTTTTGTTTACCCCATTACTCTTAGCAACATATATATATTTCCCATATGATTCCCAATTTGTTGTTTATATTATTGAATGTGGCCTAAATATATTGGGAATACAAGAGGCACACTCTAGAACATAATTCCGGAGCATATATATGAGTTGCACAGACCAAAATGGCTGCTACGCAATAGCAAAACATCAAATGAGACATCATGAGAGCATTTGGAAAACACTAACATAATATGGCATTGACGTGGTTATATACTGAATGAGGTGGTGACACAACAAGACAGTTACTCCAATTGGAATCTAAGTATGTTATTGAACTGAAAACGCAACAACCATTTAAATTGAACAATGACAAGGAGATCCACTCACACTGTAAATGTTTCTATATGAGAATTAACATGTTATCTTATATTGAATGAATGGTGTTACATGCCAAGTTCTTGGTCGTAGTCCTCATCAGTTCGTTCATGTGACAATAATACTAAGTTTAAAACCATTGTGGGTTAAAGAAAATTGTCCACTAAGGCCCCAAAATCGTAATTAAGGGGAGAAACTGGTCCAAGACACAACTAACTTAATACGGGATTTAACTTTACTTCCACTGATTTCAAATATTGATATTATTGGCTAACTGTGCATGTAAATACCTTGCTATCTAAGTTACAATGATGTGGACAATCGTTAATTGTTGCTGACAGTAGTTTTGATCGTTTTTTTAATTGTGTTATTTTTGTTTTGTTAGAAAAGCAATTGAACCACAAGTCCCAGAATGCCACATGGGAGCAGGACTTGCCAACTGATAACGTGTCCCTTTATGATAATTTATTACACATCAGGACTCGTTTTAGGCCAATGAATCTTTTGACCCAGTTGAGAGACACCTTAGGATGAGATAGCTGATCAATATGTCAATCAATACGTCAATAATGTCGTCAATATTTAGCACAACAATACATTTTACTTTAGTCAAAGACATTAATCAATTCAAGACACCACCATGACCTGACAGTCATGAATAACCACACCAGTTTAATAGAATTTTAGGAATTTTATTCCCTATTAATTACAAATATAAGAGCAAATATGTTAATCTCAAAACCAAGAAGCAAAGTAGCATAGTCACAATATGGCAACTCTGATAAGATTTCATTAAGACAAAAATCACGAACATCAGAACATAACACGGTGTGAACATAGATCAATTTTAGCAGAATGTCATTAGCACGTCGGTTCAACAAAGCATAGATTGAGTCGTTTGTCTATTTACGTCAGTTTAGTGAACACCTATCCTAACCACTGATTAGCATTGGCAAGTTGGGCTTCATGCAAAACAATTTAGAACACCAATTTGGAAAACATCTAGCTATGGTCTCTGTCAAAAGTAAGCAGTTGGTACCTAGAAAGGAAAAGCAAACAGACAAATCACAATTTCATTTTCATAGTTACCCTCCAAGGTTTAGGTCAGCACTCAAGTTCAGTCTTCGTCTTCAGGACATCAGTTGATTCGCCATCAGTCAAAACTCAGCTCCGGGACAAAAAGGGGGGCACTTCCCTCATAAGGAGGTAAAGTGTAAAGGGGCAATCTAAGGAAAAGGGTGGTTTTAATAAACCAATTAGTCACCAAACAGAGTGACAGAGTTTCTGGATAAAATCAATAGCATTCCCTAACACCTCTCTCAGGCTCCCAGTGTCATGGGTTTTTATCCCTTTCTCGTTGTACATTCCCCTAAAATGTCATTGGTTCATGGTAATACCCCACTATCTTTACCCTATTAGAAAACAGATTATGTCATTAATCTTTCACCCCATATTAGTTTACAGACATTTTATTGGTCCATATGATTGACGTCTTCAGAGGTAGCACGTCCGGTATGATTTCATCCTTCTGTAATTCTTTGCACATCTTTTGGTCTGTAGCTCCATTGTCTTAAACGACCTTGTACATTATTTTAGTCTACACTGTTGCCTTTCGATTAAACATTTCTACAAGCAGTATGAATTTCATGAGAACAAATCCAGTATGGTTACATTCAGCTTCTAGTTTGAAGAAAACAAGAGTTCATGTCCTTTTGCAAGTCAGCACACTGCACGTTAGAGAAACACATTTAATATGAGAGCCAGGCAGCTAAGCTTCAGCTCATGCTAACTTAAGGCCTACAAGATTTATTTAGCATAACTTTAATAACATAATCATTGATAATTAGCACAAATCATTCATTTATTCGGATATTCATAGGCATTAGTCAATTTTTATTAGTCCGCGTATACATTGGCGGCCACTCCCCGTGGTCACATTTCAAGTGCACATTTTAGCAAAACAGGTTAATACATCTTCTATATGACATTACCGCACATTAGTTCATAAACATTTCATGTTAATATAGATTTTAGAAGCTACGCTCTCTCACAACCATTCAAAATAGAAAGATACAATGGGCTCACCACCGCGAGAAAGCCAGAGAGGATTGAAACGCATTGATATAGCCATTTTGTGTTTGAATAAAACTAATCAAAGTTCGTGGAGAGTAGGGGACTATTGTGTGTTGTTGCAATATAAAGAATCGAAAGGCTCTGTTCCAGCTGTGAGAGCGCGCCGCTACATTTTTTAAAAGACTGCAGTGGCTCCTTCGTTTTCTGATCCGAGGGATCATTTGACTTCTTGAGAGTGGACCGTTCTTTTCTGATTGGGCCTCTCGGTCGTTCTTTTCTGGTTGATCCTTCTCGGCGATATGATGAGAGATGATGTGAGATGTCCTTTTCAGGTGATGCGCTTGCCTCGTCGTGGTTGTTAATCCCTATCGTACACGAACGTGTCTGTTTCTGATAAGCGGCTTCAATCGTGTTTTGTGACAGATCTAAATCATTTGTTTGATTAGCCTGCAATGAAACCGTATTTTTGTCGTTGTCATTCATGTTCCCTTCTTCCTTTGCTTAGGGTTACTGTCAACGATAGAGTACATTCTCTGCCAAGTGGTCAATTCGATTTGACTAGTTTCTGCTGCCCGATTTAGTCCCTTTTTTCTGTAGTTTGTATAGTCTTTTCAAACAACGCTTGCTTACTATGGTTGATAGCCATCTGATTGCTATTCTGGATTTAGGTTTTGATCTTGCACCTCGCCTTCAGCTTCCTCGCGCCCTCTTCTGGAGTCGAGGTAGAGTTGTTGTCACCAGTATGCTTGGTGAGCCACCTGGACTCCACAGAGCGTTCTTGGTCCAATCCATGGTCCGTCCCACCGACTTTGTTGGGGTTTATTGTAGGTGCTGAACCCATGTTACGGGCTCCGCTGTTCCTGAGTTGGTGATTCGATCTATGATGCCTCCACCCAGTAGAGAATGTAATTTATGTGGCATCACTTACAAGGAGTCTATTATGTCTTCTGTGAGGAGAAAGTGAAACAGCTTTTTCACAAATGCCTTTGAGAGATCATTTTGATTTTTGTTTATTGTTATACTGTTTTTTTTATATCTTGGAAAATAAATGCTGATTCCTCTATTAATGATGTCTGGAAATCATTTTGCTAGACTGGTTTATCAAAGTCACAGATATTTGTGCTAGCATATTCGTTATCACATTCATAGCAATAGTTACTGAGTAAGTAGGTGGAACATATTTCTCAGAGTCTAGCTCGGTTTGAATGGTTACATGTGATTTAGGCGTTACATGAATTGTGGCCCGCCTCAGCACCGGTGAAGAGCTTATATGTTTTTTTCAATATATATGGGCCTACCTTGATTTTGCGAAGTCTATGTTAATGAATCTAACTCGCTAAATATATCAGAGTCATCTATTGAATTTCCTACACCTGTTTGCCTACTTTTCTTAGTGCTAAACTCCAGGGCTTGTCTAGACAGTTCTGGTCTGCCAAAGATGGACTTGTGGCCCGAACAGGCATCAGGTAAATCCAAGAGGACATCTGCCGTTGGACAATGTATCTGCGCAGTGACCACCATTGGTCTTGTTGGGTATTTCGCCTCATCTTTTGTAGCATCAGGTACTTCAATGATCTTCTCGACAACTGGTGAACCCAGGGCCTGTTCACATATGCCTTGAAAGCAGGACGTTATTGTTGATTGATTGTTTTTAGCTGATTTGTGGTTCATAGTTGTTGTGCCTTTTTGCATCTTGGTAGCCTTTTTTCTTTGAGGGGATAGTGATGGTTTGCTGATGCCTGAGCTAATTAGCCAGCCTCTGTGCCCTTGTTTTCATCTTGAGTGTACTAGGTACAGAATGCCCAGCCCATTATCTCTGCCCGGCTTTGCATTGCAGTGTACGTAGAGTCTAATCCTCCATAATGTATATATGGGCAGGGCCAGATTAATTGAATAGTGCACCACATTGAGAGATCCAGAGTATGGGTCAGTTTTCACTTTTGTCACCTCTTCTTTTCCTTAGCCCTCTGCAATCTCTGCCTTAACCTGTCACTTTGGTTTATTGCCAATTGGGGGATGGGGAATGACACAGAGGGATAAAAAATTAGGAGAAGGTGTAATTTTCCTTAAGTAAGCAAGTTATTCACTGGTGTGTTTCTTCTGACTCTTTTGCCTCAGTGGTTTTTTGTGCCCTTTTCTCTCGCTTGCTGTTGTGCCGTGAGCTGTGGAACTGAGTTCTAATTGGTTCCTGTTAAAAAAGTATTCTGTTTAGGTTGTTTGTCAGGATTTTGCAGTCCTTGTGCAGATATTTTACAACTTTAACCACCTTTCTCGGGGGGATAAGCGTAGGGTCGGGACGGGTTTAAAGTGAGCAATATAAGGTGTCGATGTTTATTTGCTGAATTTACCTGATGATTTTGAGGTATTGCACATTGTTAAAGAATGCACAATGTAAAGTGACACACGTAGTGATTGTTTAACTCACAATGCAGTTGTAAGCATGGTTTTAAAGTTGTATCTACTCTATTCATCTCAGGAATGTGAAGTAGTGTATTTTACCAAACTACAGAGGGCTAGCCATAGGGCCTGACTGAAGGTTCCTTAGTGGCTAATGCATACCTGTCAACCTCTTGGTTCAAAATTATGGGTCATGTGAAGGATTTAAGAGGGTGATGCAGTAAAGTGAAAAGAGAACACAACTTTTTGGAGGGCTTTCAAGTTTTGAAAAGTGGGTGACTCAACATTGATTGTGGCATTTTGGGCCTGATTACAACTTTGGAGGAGGTGTTAATCCGTCCCAAAAGTGACGGTAAAGTGACGGATATACCACCAGTCGTATAACGAGTCCATTATATCCTATGGAACTAGTAATACGGCTGGTGGTATATCCGTCACTTTACCGTCACTTTTGTGATATTCAGTTCTTCTCTTATTAATTTCTTTAGTGTATGCTTCTACTCCCTACCACAATTGTGCCCAAGTGGCTTCCTGGTTCTTGCTATCAAGTTTCAAAATGTATGAGGATTCCATCCTTCTGAGGGTTTTTCCATATCCCCTCCTATGGGTGGTCTGCAGTACACCATCTATGACAAAATACTGAAAGTCCCTGTCTTTACTACTGTGTGCATCTGCAAAATGTTTAGCCACCGAGTAGGTCTTATCCTAATACTTTATTGCATTCACATGTTGCAATATATGTCTGTATACCTGGTGTTTTGTGCTGCCCAAGTATTGCAACCCATAAGGACACCCCAGCACTACACAGCATACTCAGTTTTGCATGTAAATGCTCCACTTATCCTTTGTGGTCTACTTTTCATGGGGGGATTGTAATGTATTTTGTTCACACCATACTCACAGACCCTACATCTACATTTCTTGAATCCCCGACTGACAGCCAGCCAGTTACTCTCAGTGGGCTCTGGTAAAATACTCTTTATCTATTCATCCTTCATCGCGCGTGCTCGTTTGAAGGTGCAGCCTAACTTGTTGGTGAGTGTGTGGTCAATGACCAGGTCATTGTGTACCAGGTGCCAGTGTTTATTGAGTATTTTCCTAATGATCTGGTGCTCTGTACTGTAATGCGTAATGAATCTGCATTCATGTGAGCGGGATGTAGAAGAATCATGTTTTTCAAACAGAACTGCTTCTCTCTTCATATGTCTGACTTTTTCTATAGACTTCTCCACTGTTGCTATTGAATATCCTCTTTCAAAAACTCTCACCATCAATTCAGCAGTGGCAGCTCCAAATTGATGGTCTTCACTGCAGTTTTGACATATCCTAAGTGCCTCCTCATGGGGTACACTCATATTTATTAGATTATTAGGATGAAAACTGCTGGTGTGCAAGATCGTATTTCTCTCTGTGTGTTTACAATAAATCTTAATTTCCAACAATTGATTCTTTATGTAAACTATTACGTCAAAGAATGTCACTTCTGTTTTGCTAATCATGCTAGTGAAGTGTAAATCAAGATTGTTAAAAAACCTTTTGACAATCTCTCTAGCACTGTTTTCCTTCCCACTCCAAATCACAAAAAAATTGTCTATGAAACAGGTCCATAGAACTATGTTCTCATTACATTCCTTTTCATATTCTGCTTATATCACCTGCTCCTCCCAGTAGCCCATATGCAAATTAGCATAGCTGGGGCAAAGCAGGTGCCCATAGCTGTACCTTAGCTATCCATATATTACTTTATGGAATAGGAAAAAAATATTCTCCAAACACCATTTGGCCATACTCAGTACTTTTTCTGTATATTGAAGTAATGCAAGTGGTCTGGCATTTAAAAAATGCTGCATTGCCCTCAGCCTATTGACATGCTGAATAGTGGTATATAGCAAGGACACATCCATAGAAATCAGGACAAAACTGTCTTCCCAAGGGACATCAAAACACAATTTAACAAATCCCCTGTGTCCTGTATATGCAAAGAAAGACCTTTAACATAGTCTTGCAGGAAATAATCCACACATTTTAATGTGTTTTCTAGTAAACTGTCAATGACTGCGATCATATTGCACCCAGGGAGCTTTTGTGGGTCCTTGTGCACTTTGGGTATGAGATAAAACACTGGCAATATCAAATTGTCATTCTTCAAAAACATAAACTCTTCCTGAGTTTGCAATCCCAGATTACGCCATTCAACCAACTCTCAATGATGTGCTGCTTTCATTTCCTTCACTTGCGTAACAGTGGTTTTCATGTAGCACTCCCTGTTACTAAGTTGGAGCTCTGCTTCTTCCATATTTAGCTGCTTCGGCCACAAATCAATGTTCCCACTCTGCACGTCTGATTAATAAATTAGATTCTTCTCTCAGCTTTTTCATGAGATTGTCATAGGCATAATTTCTATCTTTTGACTTGGCACTTTGTTTGGTCTTTTGTTTCCACAGCTACAGTTGTTTAATTTCCAGAACACCTAGGTCTGAAAATATATCAAGGTTGTCTCTCTGCAGATTAGGTACAAAACTTGATGGATGAAATGACACCCTCTTTCATGAAATTCTCCTGTACACCCTGCACTTCATTTTCTAGTTGCTGCAATTCGATAAGGAGCTACATGTCTGACACTTGCAAGTTAGGGTGTTTGTCATGTAGGCCAGGTTGGTGCATGGGTCTTTATTTTACTTGTGTCATATGATACTTCTTTAACTTGAGCTTTCAGATAAAGTTAAATATATCCACTCAGGTTTGCACATAATCAAAACCTCTTGCTGGGCAAAAGGCCAGAAATACAGCAATAATCTGTTGCTTAGCTTTAATTAGCATTGTACCTGATAAATTGATTATTGATGCCATGTCACAGCTTATTGCGACTGTACTTGTGCTTTGTCTTTGCTGTTTGAGATGATGATTTTGGTGTGCTTGCTTCTACGTTTTTTTTGTTTGTGTCTTTCTTTACTGTTCTTTTTTCTGGGGTCTTAGATTTAATGTTCTGCCAAGATGTAAAAAACACTGCTCATCTGAGACTGTCACTGGGTGGGGGTTCCTCATTATCAGTTCCCAACTTGGAGCTTACAATGGAAGCTGTGTCACTGTGCTACTGTTCTTGCTTCTGCCTGTTGCTGTCCGAAAGCTGTTGCCTCCTAATGTTTCCAATCGGCAGGCAAACGTATAGATCTGTCCCCTCTTGTAATAATTTTTATCTCACTTGAACTTCTGTATCTTCCAGTTATTGAGTATTTTTTCCTGTTTCTCTAACCATACCACAATTTCTTCCAGAAACTTGCTGATATTCTCATTTTCTGCTTCCTGTGGTAGTTCTGCATTTAATTTATCGATTTCCTGCTAAATACTATGCCTGTCAATATCAGCGTATTTTATCAGGATCTGAACGAGTCACATTGAGGCATCATTGTTGCTTTGTGCCCACTCCTTAAGCATATCTTAATGCAGGTTTTCAAAGCGAGCGGCGACCAAAATACGAAGCTCTCTTGGTATTCTGCTGACCTCCACATATCTCTGTAGGGATTTACTCTCCCACCATTTTGTTAGTCCATTACATGACAGTTTTTCCCATCTCTGTAATTTCAACATTAAATCACTGCTTTGTGCTGTATTTCGAACTGTGTTCACATTACGTGGCCTTGAACCGGCCGTGCCTTCTGCAACCATTTCTGCTGCTGCTGTTCACACTTTTTTACTTTTTGGCTGACATGGTGTTTTGAATTATTTTTGAAGCCTCGGGTGCACCTGAACAGACACACGCACACACACAGTCACCAAAGAACAAAAATATATTTCCACTACAACGTTTCAGCTTCTACCTTTCTCAAGTAGTGCTAGATTGTTTGCTCAAAGGCCTCAAAGCTGTCAAAAAGCATCACAAGTGAAGATTCCATTTGGAATGTTAATTCCTAGGATCTTAAGAGATATGCAGTAATCAGATAATAATTTTAAATGGTACATCCAGACGTTTTCTCTGGAGTTCAGCAGTTCTTCCTTTAAGACATGTTCCACAGGGAAGATCTTCAAATCTGATAGCAAATGGTTCACATGGTTAAAATTATTGTCTACAGGCTAGTCAAGCTTCCTATTAATTATTTCTGATTTGTGATTGCTGAATCATATTCAGAGGTAATTTATTGTTTGGCCTACGTATTGTTTTTTTACAACTTTGACATTGGCACTGAATCACCTAAATAATGCATGTTGATCGATATGTAAGATGGTGTCTTGTGCCATAGGTTCTTCTTGTAACAAAACTTGTTACTGATGATGTTTGTAGAAGGAATGCACATGCAATGCACCTTTTAAAGTTGAAGCAATGAACCGATGCATTTGCTACAGCTTGTTTGAGTTAGTCACTCACAATAAAGACTTGATAGTTGGGAGCTCTGCGATGAGGAGTGACTGGCAGTTTTGGAAAAACCTTTTGTAATTTTTCACAGGTGGATTATAAGGCAAATGTTTTTACATGTTTTTGTAGTTAGGAACTGATGTATGTTGTCAACCTGTTGCTGTTTTACTGTTGGTATTCCAAATACGTGCTTTCCTGGTTTATTGCTAAGACTTGTCAGTTTCTTGCTATATGATATGTAGAGGATAGCCTCACATTTTAAATAATCTAACCAGTTCCGGTAGATGCCCTTTAAAAGTGTTCTCTTTGCTGCACATGCATCTTATTCATAGTGCTTGGCTATCGATGTTGCTGAGGTTAGTGTGATATGGGTGACATGAAGTCTAGGTTAGATACAAATGCACATCTGAGGCTTGTGGTAGAGGGCAATTACAATTTTGTGTTCATAAATGGTGAGTAGCAATCCAGAATAGGGAGATGGTGCTTCTGGTTAGTACTGCTGCTGGTGAATTTGATGGTAGGATGGATACTGTTGGTGTGAGCTGTAAATTCTTCCAGTTTTCTACTTCCTTCATTCTATACTATAAATATGTCAACAATTTATCTTAACCAAACCAGTGGTTTGAAGTTAGAAGTAGCAAGTTTGCCCATGAAAATATTTGCATAGGATGGAACCATGTGAGTTCAAATGGAAGTCCCTTGTATCTGCAGATATTGTTTACCATTGAAGGTAAAATTGTTGGATTTTAGGCTATGTCTTGCAAAGTTGGTTAGCATTTTGGTTGATGGATTTTTCACAGTCCTTTTTTAAGAGCTTCAGTTAAATGCCATAAGATCATACTCATGTAATATGCTGTTATAATGATATAACATCAAATCTAGCCAGGAGAGTGTCATCATCAAATGTGTAGGTTTGGTTTAATCTTTCAATAATCTGAAGGAAGTGACTGGTATCCTTAACAAGTAATGGAAGTTCCTGGATTTATAGGCTGGATGTGCAGGTCACCAAATTAGGATAGTCTCTCAGTGGCTGTAACATTGCCTGATATGGTGGGGAAACCAGGATTGTTCTTTTTGGGAATTTTGGGAAGCATATAAAATCTCCCCGGTCACGGTTTAGGATGAATGAGTTTACGTGCTGTTGTTTCAGCAATTAGATTTAAGCTCCTACTTTAAAACCATTTTCCTAATTTCTATGTTCAAGTGTTCAGTTGGATCTATTTGTAAAGGTCTGGTAAGTGTTGATATCTGTTAATTGTCCAATTTCATCCATTATATAATCTCTTACTTTCATGGCAACCACTTCACTACCTTTCTCTGACAGTTTCATAATGATATTCACTCTCTGTTGAAAGTGTAGAGAGCTTTTCTTTCTTCCTTGGTAATGTTATGTGGTTTAGGTGTTGATTCCTTAATGAGTTTCTTAATGGATAAGGTGGATGTATCAAAAACAGGATTTCTACCCCATTGGGGAGTTCATAAGCAGGGTTAGCTGAACTTCTTAAATGGATCTGCAAAGAAGCCTGGCAGATCAACATGAGAATCATTGCTGAAGTACTCTGCAAGTCTGCATTCTCAGAAGATTTTTTAGGCGTAGGACAGAAACAGAGGCCTTTGATCAAGAGGTGTCACCTGGTGACAGGAACCCTCCACTTAAGTCAATAACTACCTCTGATATCTGGAAGGTTTGTAGCTGGCTGATGCTATGCAGTACATTTGATAGCTGATGCTATATATATTACTCATTGACCGTTGTCACTGTGTAGTTATAGTTAGGTCTGCGGTTCCATGGGAAATACATTTTTTGTTTTTCTAATAACTATGGCTCAGTTTGATGAATCTTTACAAAACTTTTCACAACAAGATCTCATCCACCTCAGCTCTTTCCTGAAAGGTGTTGGGGTGATCAGTCAAGTGGGGGCCTAGAGAAAGTGGGGAGGGGCTAAAGGTGTTTTCCACATAAATTTTTGCATTGGAAAATTTAACAGCGATATTGCAAAAAATGTTGAAAGGAATGACACCAAATTTGTCAGAAAGGTAGATCTTGGCCTAGAAAGTGTTCCTTTTGTAATTTATTATAAATCCATTCATTAATTATTGAGCAGTTAAAGCCCAAAGAGGCATCTGTGCGCTGAGATGAACAGAGCAAATAGAGTAATAGGTACTCAGAACAGCCAGGCCTTGAGATGTTTTTTGAAACTAGAGAAATTAACTTCTTCTATGCCCGTGTTGCATTCGTAGATCAAAATCTGGGGGTCAGACATTTTCTTATCTTGCACCCTACCATCGGAACAAGCTCCCTCTGTTCATTCGTACATGCACAGATTTCTCTATGTGGTGGTCTCTGTGCCTCGGTTTGATTATTACTCATTCAGAAGATTGCATGTATTTAGATGTATTTAGATAATGTATGTTTCTGACGCAGGTGAGCCTTAAAATGGGCTGATATTTCCACACTAGTTCTGATTTCATGTTAAAATTTCTAGTGTGATTATCACTGCATGGTTGACTCTTATAGAGATTTTTCTCTTGCTCAGAAATTAATTAATGTGTTGTACTAAAAAGGGAAATAATAAGGAGATATAGCGCTCGGCCATCATTTGCCAGAGGGATAACTCAAAGAGTTGAATGTTCATCACTGAACCGAAGAAGTGATTGCCAGATCACAAGTTTAAATCTTGGCAAGGCCATCTTAGCTTTCAGACTTCCCGAAGTCAGTAAACCTAATACAGCATATTGGGCAAATAAATCATCTGTTATTGGCAGGGCTTAAGTGTGGGGTAAATTGCTATTAAAAAACAAGTTGTTATTGGTATTATTGTATTGCAGATGTACAATGAAGAGGTTGTTTGGAAGGCTTTTTTCCATTACTGATGGTTCTTTGGTGGCTTGGGAGACGTCAAAGTGAGAGAGGCTGCAATGGTGGTCTGAGTAAGGAGTGTAGTAGATACAGCGAAGGACTAATACTGCCTTAATAATAGCATTGAAGAACTGCATTAGGTCATCCCAAAGTCATGAAATGCCTGAATGATACAAAAGGGTAAAAAATTCTCATAAAGATCTAATTACAATGAATATTGGTGTAACCCCCGAATAGCTTATTTAGTTATTCACAGTCTTTACAAAGCCTAAATCACCAAGTGTGGATGGTGCGCACATTGTAGCCCAGTGAGTGTAGGCCAGGGTACGTTCTGGTGGGTATGTGTATGATGGTAGTAGGTTCTTGCCAGCAATTGTGGCAGGATTTGTGTAGTGGCAGTAATTTATGTATGTCTGTACAATAGACTCTTATTATGATATAGGGTATAGTTAGCAATACAGTATTAAACACTAGAATTCCTGAGATGCTCTCACCATGCTGACACCAGTAGCATTCTCCTTTGTGATGAGCCCCACTGAGAGGCCTCTGAATTGGAAGCAAGGGTTGCTGTCTCTTGCTAGCTAATGATGGTAGGATCTAGACTTCATTTGAACTAACACATTTCTGTGGTGAAATATCCACTACATTCCATTCAAGCCACAAAGGCTGAATGGAAAGGTAGACCTGGTGCAACTTAAATGGGGGGACAATCATGTTACAACATTTGACAAATGATGAGCATCAGAGGTTAGACTCAGAGAAGGCAATAAGATTGTATGGCCCTTAGTCAGTAAAGACTCATTCTTTCTTTACATGTAAATGTTGCCTGTGGAGAAGCCACCCTTGTTACCTGCATCTGGGTCCAAATCTGTTGGAATAACTAAGTGGTGGCCATATCTCTCAGAGTGCGACTGGACTGAATTGGCTCAGACTAAGGTTAGGGCGAAAGAGAATCTTTAGAAACCTGTTTCTCCCAGCAATGAGAGCCAACAAGTCTTTATTTGTACCTTGTATCTCCGAGGTCTGGCAGTCTTGGTTGGGATATTTGAGGAAGTACAAGCATGTGGGTGGAAGTTGACTGCATGAACTTATTAGCTGTGGCATCACAGAATTCAAATGCCACCAGTATATGAGGAGTGAGCATGGCCTCATTTATTGTGTGGGGTTGCCTCAGTTGCTATAACAACCAGTTGTGGGTGGAATATGTCTAGAACAGAGCATTCATTTATTGTTTCACAATCCTTTTTTCAAAATTTACAGGGGCAGGGGGAACAGAAATAGGATATAACAGGTAGTACAATGCTCCACTCCAGCCATCCATAGCCTTAAAAAAAAACACAAGGGCTTGCATGATACATATTAGTGCATAGTATATCAGTTGAGCCCGGGCCCAGGGCAGTTGAGGAATGATGGGTGGGCCAAGGGCAGGGGGGATGAAGGTAGTGGTGGGGTGTGTAAAGGGGGGATGGAGGAGGGGAGAAGGGAGGGAGGAAAGTGGGAGTGAGAGAGGTAGGTGAGTGAGAGGTGGAAGTGTAGGAAGAAGCGGGGGTGGGGGAGTAAGAGCTGACGGGGAAGGGGCAAGTGACTGGGGGATGAGGATAAATTAGGGGAGGAGAAGGGGAAAGGATCAGTTAAGGGAAGTGTGGGAAACAGACAGAGACGTCGCTCTGGGAGGCAGTGCAGGGCCAGACTGAGGATATGAAGCAAGCAGAGAAGGTGGGACCAAGAGCATGGCATGGGTCAAGAAGAAGAGGCCCAGGTGCACAGTCCCAGGACTTAGGTGATCCCGACGAGCCTAGGGAATTCAGCCCCTGGCCCTTAAAGGAAAGGTGCCCGAGTGCAGAGGAAGGTCTCTTTGTTATCTTGCAGGTTATTAACGATTCATTCATATGAGGCCGTCTGGACATGGCCATGAGGCATTTATCATGTGGGGGTGTGGTTGGGAGGGATCACCGATGAAGGCCGGTGTTCCTCAGCAGAACCGAGATGGTATTGAGGAAGGCTGGTAAAGGAGAGGGCCCAGACAATGGGCATGGAGGGGGGGAAATCCCTAGTGTGCAGGTCAGGAGGTAAAGAGGTTGGGCGAGGATGAGGAGGGCAGGCTCTCACACCAGCCCCCTAGCACTCGGCAACTAGACAAAGCAGTACAGCAAGGGAAGGGTCCAGGGGTCCAGGGCTCTGCATCAGCGATCCATGCTATCACAGCAGGCCCAAGTCCACAAGTTCAGCCTTTGGAAGGAGTAAAGAGAAAGGTTGGGAGGGCAGGCTGCCCCCGCACTCCCTGATGCCCAAAAATGGCCATATGAGGTGGGTCACAGGTCAGCGGCCTCGTCTGCAGTGCAGATCAAGCAGCTCAGCTCAGCTCCACATATGGGGTGTGTCATGGCTTGGTGTTCTGGGGCGGTCGCAACAAGCATCAGGGATCAGGCATGCTACCGCCAAGCCCCTCCATCAAGCTGCGAGTGTGGCAGCAGGGAGATGGGAGGGCAGGCTGCTGCCTATGCTCCCCTGGATGATCAGTAAGGGGTCCTCATCCCCAGCCCGGCCCCTCAGGCTGTCTCCTGCGCAGCCGCACATGTCAGGTCAGGCCACCGGGAGCCAGTGTCAGCACCAGAGTCAGGGAACCCCAGACACCATAGGCAACAAGCCAGGGGCTCAGCTGATGTGGGGAGGTGCTGGAGGGGCAGCAGCTGAAGATCGGCCCACCGCCCTGCAACAGGTGCTACCAGTGTCTCTGGGGTTCTCTGGGCTGCTGATGCCTCAGAGATCTATGGGCAGGTAACCATTTGGGTCAGTGGCCAGATTCCGCCGCCAAAGAGCATTCATTTCTGTTGATTGAGAGCTGCCTGGTAGTGGTCTGACCTCATGGAGTTCTGACAAGGTTGGTGTTGCAGGGTGAGCATGGGCCTTCAGGTTCAGTTATGTGCCACCTGCAACAACAGCCTGTGTTGAAGTGAACATATGATGCAATTGACTGAGGTCGACTACAAGGCGCTTCATTGGTGGTATGCCCTCATGTAGTTTGGCACTAGTGAGCAAGGAGACCTGCCTTGGCATCTGTATTCTTGGGATAGTGACAGGCTATCTGCAGTAGGCAAGACAGAAAGAAGGTGGACTCGCCTGATTCTTCTTAGTGGTTGATGTCATTGTGAGTACAATACATTTTTGGGCTTCTGTGTTGGCCACGGAGGCATAGTCATATGGCAGTAGCCAGGATACTATTGTCCACGCGGTCATAACATTGTCTCTGTAGTTTTTAAGCTGATAGTTAACTCACATGGAGCTGGGTGCAGGAGACAGATTCAGAGAGGTGCAGAACACCAATCACCCAAAATACATCAGGGACAGGATGCAAGTAGCAGAACACTAAGAAGTGTACGATGGTGCATTTGTCTATTTTCTATTTCCATGATTGAAAGCTGAAACCCACATGTGTAGAGGCCCCAAACATCCCATTTGTGAGGTGGGAGCGCACTGTGTCCCCCCATTAAGCAAGTAGATCACAGGAGCGTCTATGAGTCCTACTTGTGGAGTGTTTTTCAGAAGGTGGAATGCAACTAGAGCTTGCACTCATATGACAGGGGAATGCTGCATGGCCTAGTAGTCAGAAACGAGGAAAAGACTGATTTGCATATGGTTACCTTTCATCTGTAAATGAAGAGACAAGCTGAAAAGAGTGTAATGGAATGCTACCCAGGAGGATCATCTGTGGTCAAAGAACTCGGGTTCACACATCCCATGTATGTGGCCTGTTCCTTGTTTCATCTATTTTTATGTAAATACTTTGTGTCTCATCCATCCAGAATTTTGTGAGTGTGAACTGTTCCAGTTTGGAAAATGAGCGCTTAATTTATATAATTTTCCATCTCACAGTGTCTCGCTACTTTAAATCATTTGTGGTGAATTGTAAGGTTTATTTAAGGTTCTAGTGGGAGATGTAAAGCAAACATGTTTATTCGACTGGGGCAGAGACTCAAAATCCATATTCATCCCTGTCTCCTTTCACTTATGGTCTGTAGAGTAGTGTGATATCCAGCCTATAAAAGCGCTTCAGTGCCTCCTCAGTGATATGAAGCACTACATAAACCGCAGCACAGCATAATACAATGATTTGCTAAGCTTGGCTGTCAACCATTGGGTCAGGTTTGATGTACAATTACCTATAACAATATCCTCATCATTATAGCCTGCATATATATAGCGCTTGCTACTTTGGTCGCAAGGCTTGACAGTAATGCAAGAGTAGCTAATATCCTACTCGATGGTGCTCAGTTAAAGAACCTTGGTGGATGATGCTCAGTTAATGAACCTGGGTGGATGAATGATGAAAACAGGAGTCAACCCCGGCCAGGGATCACACCTGTGAATCTCAAAGCTGGCACATCAACCCACTCAGCCATGAAACCGGATCAGCCGCGCCCCCACCCAGCCTTTCTGCAAATACAGCTGCAATGAGGAACCTTGATAGAAGCTACTCGGCAGGGAAGAGGGGTGAAGGCGCTATGATGCACTTCCATTTTCCCAAGAGAATTGTAATGATTCTTGGTAATATGGTAATGGAAGGGTGCCTTCCTAGTGGGTGAAGCCACGCTAGTTTTCATTTGTTATCGCTGCACTGCAGTAATTCCGGGATAATTACCTACAGCAGGATGAGTCATCCTCAGCGGTTCATGCCTGCTCAAACAACTCCTAATCAGGCGGCGCCAGATCCCCAACCTTCAGCTCCCGAGCAGACATGTGGCTCAACAAAGCATTCAGTAATACAGGGGTGGGCGCTAGGTTCACCCACGTGGAAGATTATCTCAGGTAGAGCGGCAATTAGGAGGCTGTGCCAGGAGTGTACATTGTGATAGGTATCTCATCTGACAATCCACGAGCCTCTCATATCACGGTGCGCCCGGAGAAAGGATAAACACGGAGCTATTACGAATACATCGTAAAAAGTGAATCCACTCTTTCAAAGTGACTCTGGGCGCTGCAGTAAAGAGGGGACGTTCCAAGTCATGGGCAAAGTGGGCGATTACTCAGGGCCCCATCTTCCAAGGGGGGCTGTGCTTTTCTGGATCTCACCCTCCAGCAAATAATTTCAAATTGTTTGGCACCGTAGGGCTTAAATTCGCAGAGAGTGCGCAATATGAATCAAAGTGGCACGAAACAGGGGCTCCAAAATATTTATTTCCCAGGGCCCCCAAAATCCTTAAGGTGACACTGTAGTAAAGCTTCCTCCTCGTTCTGAGTGTGCCGGCGAGGGAGTTAGTTGGTTAGTCCCTCTGCCTTCATGTCCTCCTACACAAAGTTACTGATACTGGAGGCACTGATCACTCAAGGGTGGATTACCAGTGGTACTCTGAGGTAGGAAGATTTACCAGTGGCGTCTTCCTGCGGGACTCATGACTTCGACCTATGGTTACCACCTCCGCTGGAATGAAGCAGGTACCCATAATGAGGTCCTAAGTCGGGATACACTCCTGGGAAGGGGTTGTTTGCCACTTTATGGTTCCAAGTGATGTTTAATGAAAAATCATCTTAAAACACTGCATTTTAATGCAGAAAACTTTAACCTGCAACTAAAAGGATCAGTCTAGGACTGAATAAAGTTATTTTTTCCTCAGAAACGTTTAGCAAAGTTCTGATTTTCCTTTCAAAAATTTTGCAAAGTTTTCCTGGTTAACTTTTCATGAGGTCCATTCTTTCCCCAATGTGAGATAATTTTCACAGGATAGTGAGAACATCTCCAATATAATGGAACCTGGAAATGTATGCAGGATATTTGTTTACAGGATTATCTTTTGGAGATTTTGTTCTGTGCACAATGCCAAATGTTTGCAGAATTTGTGCTGCATGTTTACATTATGTAGAGTTTCTCGAAGCGGAGTGGCGATGCCCAGTCAAAAGAACACAAACCGTTTTCTGCCAAGTTTATCCCATCCAGAAGTATTTTGTCATTTCAGATAAAGATATGCATGCTTTAAAGTGTAGCAATAGCTACAATTTTCACATATAAGTAACAAAGCAAAAAACGTTGCTGTCTTCTTGAAGTAGCAAAGATGTTCATAAAGCTTTGCAAAGGTCATGCAAAAATATATACATACCTTTACAATGTGCACATTTGTTATTTTGTCAGTCTTGCATATTTTGACTTGTAGTCTATAACATCCTTTTCAATCTTTGCAATTTATTTCCCATTTTGGGCATGTGCCGCAAGAAAAGAAGCATTGTGAAGACAGAGCTGGCAGGATGACTTTTCTTCCCATCCTGTCACTCCCTTGGTGATGTATATGCTCTGGCTTACACTAAGTACTGGAGCAAGAAGATGGGGGAGCCACGTGACATGCCAGATGTCTTTCCAAGCAGCACCATTTTAGGTATTTTTAGACAACGGGGATGATACATATCCGGTCCCCAAATATATTACCCATTTTCAGCTAAGTCAGTCCTCCAGGATAGCAAACAATATTGTTAGCTTCAGCTGCCCAGCATCTGCCAACCAAACATTACCAAAAGGAAGCTTAAACAACCATTGATGAAACTATTCTTTTTTAGGTCGCTTCTATAGGCAGCTTTAACTGCCTGTAGGCAGACCTGTTGTTTCCAACCCATCACATATACTTAAAGTGTACTTAATAGTGAACCCCTCATTCGTGATCACCTGGCCTTGTTGTCTGTCTGAGTTTTCTGCTCTTGATTTGATGTTTACTCGGCATGCTCTTGTGCTTGTACAGTTCAGCAGCATTTAGGTCTCACTGTCTTGTGTCCTTCCATTGCATACCTCAGGGAACTCTTTTATTTACTATTCAGCATTCTATAGGAGTGCATGCATTTTCTTCTTTCTCCATGAATTTTCTCTATCTTCACTTGTCCCCACACTTTTTATTCCGTGATGCTCCCTTTGTAAAAAAAAAAAATGTATTCTATGAAGGTAATTGCTGTCGAACTGATTGGTATCTTATTTGCGCGTCACACACACACACGTACTTATTTTTCACATCTTGAATTACTGTTGTAATATGGACCATAGTCATGTTAGAACTGTAAATTAAAAAAGACCACCATGCATCATGATGCATGCACATGTTTCAGCAGCCACATTGGAACTTATTGGCTTTGGCTTTGGCCATACTTGTTGCTCTTGAAGCTATATTTTTTGTCTTGCAATAAAAATAATAAAAAGAGACATTCCTACATAGCACTTTATATTGTGGATGTAATTGACTTGATATTCATAATTACCAATAAATCCCCTTTGCAATTGTCATTCTTTTTAATAATGCGAAAATCAAAGCACACAAAATTCATGCAATGAAATCTGATTATTTTCTCCTAAGTGTCTTCCTCTGGGCTGTCCTTCCACTCCTCTTTCTTTCTTTACACTTCTCACTAGACACAGGCCTCCGACCTTGTTGATTCTTAGAAACTGAGATGGCAGGAGAAAGGAGGGGGGCATAGAGATAAGAAGAATGGTGCATCAAGAGATGAATTAGAGCTAGAGATGAGATAGTGAAAGAGATGACAAAGAAATAGGTGAGGCAGGCGGAGATGTGAGGTAAGGAAAGTGTCATAGCCAGAAGATAAGAGAGAGGTAGAAATAGGGAAAGGCGGATCAGAAAAGAAATCTAAAGATATGTAAAGTTTTATTGCGAGAGGAAGAGTTAAAGTGAACTGAAGTCTAAGAGATGTAAGTGTAGAGAGAGGGCTGGGGTATACTGAGGGGTGCGCTAGAAGGAGAAGGAAGTGAAAAAGGTGGGTTTGAGAGAGGGAAAACGTAGGTTAAGTTGGGCAGGCAGAGAAGTGATGTAGTGAGAGACATACAGAAAAATGCAAGGTAGAGAGAGTGGTGAGTAGTAAGAGGGGCAAAATGACCTGAGGCATAGAACGAAAATCAGGTAAAGAGAGTGTTGAGGCAGCGAGAGCAGTCGCAAGAGAGTGCGAGTGGTTAGTAAGAAAGATAAGTTAAGAGAGAAGAGAAATGAAGTAGAGCGACAGGTGGAGAAGTAATAAGAGGCGAGGTGGATATAGAGGCAGAGAGAGAAAACGGGTGATGTAGATAAAACGTTGTGAGGAAGAGAGCGAGGTCAGATGAGGTAGAAAGGTGTACAAAGGGGAAGGTAGATGAAGAAATTGAATAGAGCTGAAGGAGGTGCGCAAAGAGAGATAAAAGAGAGAGAGAAGATAATAATAAATTGAGCAAATTACATAGAGTTAGAGGAAAAAAGGTTGAGAGAAATGAGTAAGGTGCTTAGAGAGATGAGGCAGAGGAAACAGTGATAGAGAGAAGGAGGCGTGAGGTGAAGAGAAAAGATAGTGAACGAATGGTGAGGTAAATTGACACGTTATGTAAACTGAGAATGGATGGTGGAGGGAGAGAGAGTGGAGGGGTGGAGACAGTTCGGGTAGTGAGAGATGTGAAGTTGAAAAATGAGGGTGAGAGAGAAGTGAGGTGGAGTGTGATGAGAAGGCACAGAGAGAATAATGAGATAGGTAGGAAGAGGTGGCATGTAGAGAGTTAGGGGGTGAGAGGAAGAGATAAACAAGTTTGAGAGAGATAAGAAATAGATGGAGGAGAGATTCATACAGTTCAGAAGGAAGCCCAGGCATGTGGTACAGAAGGAGGCGTGAGGCTGCAGAGTGATGAGGTAGCTTGAGGGTGAAGAGATACAGATTTAGAGATAGGTACAGAGAGATTGAAAGAGAGAGGAGGTCATGAAAGTGATGTTGAGAGATGTGGTGGTCGAGAGAGAGAGAGTGAGGTGATAGGTTCATAGTAGTGTTGGAATACATAGAGGGGAAGAAAGAGTGTGAGGTAGGTGAGTGAGGAAAGGAGGGAGAAAGAGACAGAAAGATTAGTTTTTAATTTAATTGCCATCAATGCCCAAGAGTATGACAGTTAAGGCTAAGGAAACTGGGCACGTGGAGTTGTCAAATTAAAAAATAATCTCTTTTCATGCATATTACCGGGTGGCCCACTGTCATTTTTGGGGGCCCTGGGCAATTGGCCTATGTCTCATAATGCCTCGGTTCCAAAGATCTCCTCATAACTACCAACGGTAATACCGCACTGAGTGAGAGCCCTCTGCACTGAGCAGCCAATGCTGGAACACTTGACGTTTCCGTTTGCAACTCAAAAAGTAAGCCTGTGAAACAGCTAACAATTGGTGCTCCACCACAATGCCACGAGCACAATGTAACAAACATTGCCAAAGCAAATAGGTCTTGCCTATGAGACAAGAGCTGTTAGCTTGCTTAGCTTTGTTTAGCTATGTTGTACATCGTGGCTGCCGTGCAGTATGGCTGAAAACTGAAAAAAACAAGTGCTACAATGCAGCCAGAGGACTGTCCATATTATAGGGCTTTTTCTGTGGCTAGCAGGAGAGAGGTATGTGGAGGAATCAAAATCGCTATCATGCGTGCAGCGTTTTTTTGTTACGGCGGGCAAGTAAAAACATAGTGAGGGAGGGGGTGGGGGCAGGCACCAACACGGGTGAGGGAGGGAGAGAGGGCAGGTGGGGGCAAGCAACAGTACAGGCGAGGGAGGGTGGATTTGGAGCAAACAACAACATAGGGGAGTGAGGGTAGGCTGGTGGGGGCAAGCCGCAAAACAGACGAGGGAAGGAAGGCCAAAGGGGGCAAGCAACAACACGGAAATGGGAGGTGGAAGAAATACAGAGGGAGCCAGGTGAAAAAGACACAGTCTAGTAGAGTGTTTAAATAGAAACCATAAAGTCGCACCTAAAATAATGAGCAGTGGGAAGACACATGTAATTTGTCCATGATCCAGGCAAGGGACAAACGTATAAAGAGGAAGGAAACTATGACAGCTGACCAATAGGAAGCAAGTAAATTAAGTGAAATTGAAGCCAACCAATGGTAAGCAGTAGGTGGTCTCTAAACTCACTGATAGAAAACAAATGATCTTGAAGAGACATCGTATGCACTGAATAGGTAAAACCTAAAAAGGCTGTCTCAGAAAAAATTAGCATGGGATAGATTATGGGCCTTGTGCAGAAAACTAAACTATCGCTCGATTTTAACACATTTAATAAGCACCCAGAAGCCAGGACTAACATTTACTGTTTATAAATTCAAATATTACATGTACCATAAGAATGCTTCTTTTCAATAATGAATTGAGTAGCACAGTTTGTACTGTTGTGGTGACAAAATGTCCCTTTCAATCACACTCAGTGGGTTATTGTGTGGTAGAGGGTGGATGGGATGGGACTACATTATGACCCAGAAGACTTTGAGCCTCACAAAACCGGAAGGTGTGGCCTGTCATGCCAGAGGGATTTAAGTCATTGGTTACAAGGCCACTGTTCTTGTACGTGTATTGGGACCGGCAATAGCCAACTGTCTGATGCAAGGAGTGTATAAGCTGAGCTGACATCCATATTGTTGGGGCAGAGCGCTTCGTGCTGAAGCAAATCAGGCACGATTGTGCAGCAGTATTTTAATGCCTTCAAATGAGATGTGATGTAACCCATTCAGACAATTTCAGTCGTTAGTGACTGAGATGCCACATTTTGCATGGGTTAGGCAATGGCTAGAAGTAAATATTGTTGACTGGTGAGCGCACCTCCAGGATTTTACCTGTAACCTGCTAGAATGGATATTTCTCAGTCTGGACCAGACCGAGAAATATCCATTCTACTGGCTTTATTTTGACTAAATTGATTTGGAAAATTAAGGAGCTAAAAACATATATAACGGGATTAATTGGGTATCAGATTATAGTACGGCTAAAATTATGCTTTTTGTATAGCAGCACATTTGCCATTTTCAGTGACTCCTTGGTGCTGGTGTGCCCCCCGAATATTGAAGCCATAATATTGATGGGACAAACAATCTTGAGAGCAGAATATCCAAAATAAAATATCCACACGTAGGTAAGTCTAGATTTTCTCTACTTAGCCCCACATCTGTGTACATATACTGTACATATCTTCAATGTACATATATGTGGAACTAGGAATAGTAAATCTATACTTCCCTATATGCACTTCTTGTACCACAATATTTTGTTGGCATTGATATTCAGAAGTACAATCCTTGGTGGGTTGTGCAGCCATTTTGGTTATAGCTCCAGACATGTTAGTTTAGCGAACTAGGCCTGCTGCTGTGTACTTTAACCTAGATATATTTTATTCAGCTTCGTTTATGATTTTCATAATAGCCACATTTGCGGTCTTTGCCTAGGTCAGCACTGAGTTCTTAAACAAGACATTTCTTTCACTCTGTGCTTTTCTCAAGGCTGCAGTAAGCTAGGTTGCCGGTAAATGTGGTAACGCTTTGTCTCTAGTGTTCATAGGAACATACACATCCTTACGTAGGGACATTTTCTCAGAACATCAGTTGTTTTATTATAAAAACACTTCTCTGTCCCATACATGTTAGAAGGAGATTCCAGTCAGATGACCACAACTGTATGTTGATTGCTGAATGCTTCGATACAGCTGCTTATGTAGACTACAGGCCTCTTGCTCAGATATGAGGGATGATGTCTTCCCAGGGGAACCTGAAGGGCAGAACTAGAGCTTAACATGTTGTGCTCTAACATAGCCTAGGTAGCAATTATTTTAATGATTTTAGTGACAATATGGTAGCATTATTTTTGTGCTTTACTCTCCTTATCACATTTTTAATCCTGTCATGCTTCATCGTCCTGGTTATTGCAGTACATGCTTTATTATCTAAGATGCAGTTGCTTCATTAAAATTTTATGGAAACATATACTGCCTCTGATTGTCCTTGGATATGTGAGACTAATGTAAATGAGAGAAACAAATGCGATCTTAGTGACCACGATTTCCCTGAGGAGTCAATTGTGTCATGCGCTCGGCTGCCCAATCATCCCTGCTCTTAGGTAGAGATGCAGCACTGCTAGTTAGCCAGAGTAAAACCCAGATTAGGCTGACAGGTGTCACCTGTAGTGGGCTCAGACTCAGCCCCCCACAGCGCAAGTGATTCTTCCGCCCAAATCCAGTAGTCTCATTAGAATAATGAGAGCCTATGCGACAGGTGCTTATGGATGTTTCAAAGCCTAATGTAGCTAGAGGAAGCTTCTTGTGACCCTCAGCCTCTATTTATGTGTGTATGTACTCTTATTCTCATATGGTAGCTGAATGCTCAGAGCATTTATTGCTATTTGGCTTTGTTTGCATTTCTTTACCCCCATCATTGAGCCTTAATAGTAAGGGTGAAATTTGTAAATAATGAAACTTCACCCTTCTTAAAGGCGATGAAGTTTGCCAGTTGTGCCGAAGGCAACATTTTATGCCACCTGACACTGATATGCTGGGTTTTTCTCCTGCAGATAATCTGAAACACTGGTTACCTATCAAGGCTTATTTTTCCTTCAGTCTCTTAGCTCTTCCTTTAGCCTTGACTATAGGTACA
Organism: Pleurodeles waltl; assembly: GCF_031143425.1. NCBI lineage: Eukaryota > Metazoa > Chordata > Amphibia > Caudata > Salamandridae > Pleurodeles > Pleurodeles waltl. Next base: position 908,170,187 of record NC_090443.1, read on the forward strand.
AATGTCAACATCTGTGAATTGGTAGCCATGCGCGGATACCCAACTACCGGAAGTCCCACCCTTCAAGCCCAGGATTTCTAGCAGTGCACAAAAGGCAGTTGCCAAACTGCTGAAGCCCACTCGTGTCCCTGAGTGACAACTGGGAATGTTTCATGAGGTTGCGCAGGAACTGCTTTTTGTCTCTTTTGTTTCATTTTCGCACCTCCTGATGCCACATTTCGCTTATGGGAACTCCTTTTCTCTCTTTTGTTTAATTTTCGCACCTTGTGATGTTAACTTTCGCTTTCACAACTTCACACATCCCTTTCTAATAGTTGCTTCGTGTTCTACTTGTGTGTGTCCTCTCTCATGTTCTGGGTTATTTTAGGGCAAAGATTACTGTTTTGTGACTGTGTTTCATTAGTTTTCTAACAAGCTTTGTCTGGTACAGTGCAGTCCATAAAGGAGTTGCTTTAAGAATCTTGTTTTCTGCCATGGATTAATGACACACTGAGTCAACACCTGAAAAAGCACAAATTGTGCTGCAGTAGCCATCATCATTTCAGCTAGTCATCTGCTGGACCCCCGACAAAATGTAAGCTGCCAGCATCCTTTTCATTGCTGCACCAGGGATTTAATTAGACCAATGTTTTGAAAATGAGCTTTTTCCATTTCAGCTCCTTTGTGTTTCAAAGAACATTTTTAAGGGAAGGACAGACATTATTTGATGTTTACCAAAGCATCATGGCAATGAGGATAGAGTACAAGCAGACTCTCTGTCTGTGTAAGTAGTTAAGTGTCTATAAGGCCCAAGTGGTTTTGAACGTTTAAATAATCTTTAAAATATGTGTTTCTGGGGTACGCTGAAGGGCAGCAGTGAGCTTGTTAGATTAATATAATGAAAACAAAGGATGCTCACTCAGTGCTTAATTTGTAAATAAAGACGTGCTGGTGCTCAAAGCCCTCCTCTTAAACACACGGCTGCTTCAATTAAATGTGCGAACTCTGAATACTGAGGCAGCGTAATCCTGAGGCCATCTCGGGCCTCTTCGATCTATTTAAAGCCACTCCCTGCCCCTTCAGCTCACTCTTTCAGCTTTCTGCTGTCTCCCATTGTGAAGGTTTTTCGTTTTCTCTTCCTTCGTCTTTCCCATATGTGTCTTTTGCTCGCAGTAAATGCTTGAGGCAGAAAAATAAGCGCTGGCCCTCATAAATAAGTGCCAGTGCTCAGCACCGGAAACAACAAGCACAAATTCAGCACTGTGCTCACTACAAGAAGATATGGGCTACAACTCAGCTTAAAAGAGGAGTGTAGGGTAGAAATACTGTTGTTAAAAGATTTATCAAACTATCACACAACGTAAAGCAGCAAGGCACCTTGCTGCGTTTCTCTGCATGAAAGGGAGAGGGCAGGAATGCACCATATTTAACATCATGTACCTCATTCGTGTCCTTTCCTGGAACCGACACACAATGTGCTGCCTTGCACCAGCGCAGGCACCCTTGCACTGTGGCACATGGGTGCCTGCATTGTATGCAGTTTGTGTGCAGAAATGGACAACTTTCTGTGCAAAGCAATCCTCTGAGACATTTTCCTCTTTCCACATGTGCTACAGGTTGCACCACATGTAGGAAAAACAAGGAAAAATAAAGACATTTCTCAGTGTTACACCTCCCCTGGGATGGCGTAGTATTTTGACGTGTTCCCTGGTCTACCACTCATGGTCGTTCTGGGAATGTGTCAAAATTCATGGCTTCACCCATGAAATGCCTCCCTAGTGCAGAGTGGCACAAGGCAGTGACTTCGCCCTGCCTTGCGTTACTCCAGATTTACCAAGCGCCACAGGGCCATACAAGGTGGCCTTACATTGCTTGATAAATCTGATTTTTGTGTTGCATTGCCCTTGCGTTACCTTGTGTGACACAAGGGGAGTGCTACAAAATGATAAACCTGCCCCTAAATGCTAATGTGATGCTTTGTCACTGATGCTGTGTGAAGTGCATTTGTGTTATGGGTCTATCTTCATTTCTGTTCCATTGGTGGATTTAATGTATGGAAGCTTGAATTTGTGCGATGCTGCAAAAACATATTGTATTGTATTGTGGTATTTATAGTGCACATACTACTCCATGTGGGGCACTAAAGTATTTGTCTGTATGAGTAGCATGATACACCGTGAATGTTGTCTTTTCTTTGATCCTATGTGGGAAGTGTTTCTACTGAGGTGCGTCTATCGTGGTACAGGACACATCACGTAGCAGTGTGTTGGATTATGAAATGTGAGAGACAGATGCACCTTTTTATAGTTTTCAGTATGCTGGTAGCTTGAATAGCTCTGCAGGTCCCTTAATAGCATTTCATATGACATAGCCTGCTTAGTTGCTTCTTGTACTGGGTTGTCCAATTTGAGACTTTGAGCATAGTTGTCATCCTTAGCTGGCATGTTTTGATGGAAAGAAAAGTGGGAAGATCTGTTGGGATAGGAATTTTTTATTATCATCTGATGTCTGAGTGCCTTTGTGAGATGTAGAAAAGTGGTCATATTGTATAGCTATTTGAGACCTGCAGTGGTGGACCACATTAAAGTCCTCTGAATTGTCCAGCAATGTGTGACAGATTTCTTCAGTTACTGCATGCCTGTTCACTTGGTGATGGCTGTTGTTTTGGCTGTGCAGTGCCCATAGCACTGCTTGAGTTACAGATACTTGAGATAACTACGACTGGTGACTTTCAGTAGTTTTGTTTGTTTAAAATGGTATGTTTTAACTGACATTTCCACATAACTATAACATCCCTTTAACCTTTGTTTTTTGCAGTGAATTTCTAAAGGTTTTTTGTAATGCAAAGTAAGTTTTTATGCCCATTCCTAAATGTAACATCACTTTAACTTTCAAAATTTTCAGTGAATTTCCAGGTTTTAAAAAAAAATATAAAATACTATTTGATTATCATATGTATCTCCAAACCCATGCCGTGCGTCCAACCCCCTGCAGACAGCCAACCCCATGCCATGCATGGTCTTCATTGTTAGTTATGCCGCAGGCCAGGTCCTGTGCCCAACCCCTGCTGCTGCCAAATACCTCACAGCACCCGCTGTGGGGTGGAGGAGTTGTTGAGCACAGGACCCATGTGTCATTTTAATTAAGGTGACCTACTAATGTTGTAAAAGAATCAGAGTACCCACATATTAAAAATCGGGCCTATTGGCTTTAAGGATCAAGTTCAGGATATCAACATATATAAGGCACATGTCTTGTCTTTGTTAAACATAAATGACTAATAATTACAATGAAATATATATTTCAATAATTCATGCTGTGCATTTTTAATAAACATGATTGTCATTAATAAATGTGAGAAAGATTAATTAAAAACAAAAACATCAACATGTCTTTAAGCCATTTTTAACATTTTAAAATTTAAAGTGCGGTCATAAAACCCACAAGAATGGGGCTCTGCACTCCAGCTGAAGAAAATACAGGTCCAGATAGGATTACTTTACATAAATATGGTAAACTGTCCTAGGGTGATGGGTGTAATGACCCAGAAGATTTACTTTTTTTCATGTTACTGGGAGGCTACTGCGCTCCCTGCAGCAGCCACCAAACATTGAAAAATGCTTTGTGATGCCTCTCCCCCTTCTAGGGACACCACCAAGCTCCAAAAAAAAATTAAAGAGCCTTCAAAGGGCATTATGGGGTGCTTTTTCAAGGGGCAGTGAATAACAGATGAGTGGGTCCTGCCTCTCATTTATTATTAATTTTTATTTGTTTTTTATTTTGGGTGTCCTGGTGCCCACCCGGGACACCCAGCTCCTTCTTTTGTACTAAGAGCCACTGGGGGACACACCTAGCTCCTTCTTTTCTACTAAGAGCCACTGGGGGAGCCTCACGGCTCCTGCAGGTCCACCAGCTCCCCAGCGAGCTTCCTTCCTAGGTGCCAGTGGGAGCTGGCAATTTTTTTATTTGATAATTATTGGGGAGTAGGGTGTGCGGCCCACTTCCCTAAGCCCTTACCTGGTCCTGGGAATCCCATCCCCTCGGACCATATTCATTTGTTAAAGTGAGGAGGCATGTGGTGCCCCTCCCTGACCCTTTACAGGCCACAAGGACCCCACCCCTGGGGATGGATTCATTTTCTAAGAGGAGTCAGTATAGAGCCCCCCCTCCAGAGCATTTACTGGACTTGGGAATCCCATCCCAATGGGTAATTTCCTTTTTTAAGGGGTGGAGGCACCCAGCCCCCCACCACCAATCAATACTAGCCCCAGTGACCCATCGTCCCGGGCCTTCATTGGGTGCCCCTGTGCCTATACGTACACACACACACACACACACAAATATACCATTATCTAACCCTAAACTCCAAAAAGCCCTTGCCCTCCATACCGTTACCCTTCCTTGAACCCTTACAGACCATAGTACTCCATACACCTGCTCAACCTTTTCCATACCTCAACCTTAAATACCCCTTAAAACCCATACAACCGTGTTCCCATAGCCATCTCTAAACACAAGAAATCCCATTTACAGAGTACCCATATCCTCTCCTGAACCCTAGAAGCACCTTAATACCCTGTACCATTACTCTGTCCTAAAAACTCCTTATAACCCTTACTATCCTGTATCCTCACCCGTCCCTGAACCCTAAATACCCTTTAAACTCTTACTACCCATTCCCTTACCCATCCCTACAACCCTACGAAACTTCCCCATACCATTTCCTATCCCTGAATCCTAAAACCCCCTTTAAACCCTTATCACCCATAACAAACCTAGAATCCCCGAGAAAAACCCTACTACCCTGTACCCTTACCCAACCCTAAAGCCTAAGAACTTGTTACTAACCCCTACACTTACACATTCCTGAACCATAAATATCCCTATAACCCTTACTTTCCTTTACTCTTACCTATTCCTCAACCCTAAAAAAAAAAACTTACCACCCCTTAATTTACCCATCCCTGAACCCTTAAAATTACTTACACCACTATAATTCCTAGTGTTTCTCTTTAGAAATGTTTTTACTAAAGTCTTCACATATGGCTAATGTCTGGCAAACTGAGTAGGATACAGGTTACATTCTAGCATTGTTCATCATGTACTGTTTTCTATAGAACCAAGTAAAACAAACCTCAAACACCCAACTCCACCTCCACCCCTCCCCAGTTCCATCAACATAGTTCAAGACACAGCAGTTAGCATATCAGGCTGGCAAGAGACAAATATGGGCACTCCAATGCTACTGTGGAAGACAGGGGCCAGCGAAGGTCCCTCAGAAGTGTGTCACTTCCCAACCAGCCAACAGTTAGAACATTTTACTTCATGCAGCTATAGGTCCATAGGTATTGGTCAGAGGTTCATCATGGCGAGTGTGTATCATCTTTAGTTTGTTCCTTGAACTTCTCCAGTAACATATCCCAGGCCTGTGCAATAGAATTCTTCCACACACCCACCTGCTGTTCACTGTATAACAGCATGCCTTCCTCCCGGTCCCACAAGATGACTGCTCGGGCCAAGAGACGAAGGTGGGAGCTGATGGCCGATTCCAGTGCATCATGAGTGCTTGTTTGGCCAATAGCAAAGCAAGGTCTACTAACCAAAGTGCAAAGTCAGTTTGGGACTAGGGAACAAGCCAATAGGTACAGTATCAATGGTCTCTGGGACCGACAGGCCAGTTGTATGTGGCAATACTCATAGCACCTTGGATCAATAGGACTGCAACACGGGACAGGTCAACAGCATATACAGTAGGTTCACATCCAGAACCAGGCACCAGGGCAAGTTGCAGCTGAACCAGGGAAAATCCTATTAATACAGGCAGTTGTAGGGTAAGCCCTATTTAGAATGTCAAATTGCATGTACTTAAAATAGGCCCTCCCTAGATACCGTACATGGATATTCTGAGCTATTATCAATTCATTCTCATTGAGTGGTCTTGCTAAATCAGCCTCCTAGACAGTTTAGAGAGACAAGCAGGAGCTGTCTATCTGTTGTAAATAGGCTCTATAGATCCATCTCACCAGTTTCCCTTAAGTATTCACTGTGTATAATGTTTGGTATACGTCATGTGTTTGGGGTAATTGATAACTAATGTGGAAAATTGTGGAGAAATATGTGCTGATATGTCAGAAATCATTCAGACAGAGATCACAGTCTGTCCTTAGGGTCTGAAAGTCCATTACCTCCGTATTGACAAACAGGTCTCCAGTGGTAAAGAAACCCGCGTTATGCCAGTGTCTAAAATATCCTCCTCACAGTCAACTTCTTGGTAGACCCAGTAAAGAGATAGCCGGTGTGATAGGCATCACTGAGGCTGTCAAACTATTTGCTCGTGTGAAGCAGGCCTATGCCACCCAAAGCAGCCCCATGGACTGAGCATCCAGGCAAGTGTGAGGTGATAGACGATAGTTCGCAAGACCATTGTGGAATCCTAGCGTCGTGAGGCCCATCTTGTAAAGAGAGAGTCCAGACAGCCACCGAGCCACCCATTGGAGTTGAGCAGCTAGATAATAATGTTCAAGTCCGGGAGGGTCAATCCTCCCACAGATACTGGACGTTTCAACATGGCAAGCAAGACTCGGCAACACCCAGATACCCATATCAATGTGACTAAAAAGGAATCAAGGTGTTTAAAGAGGGAGTTTGAGAGCAAAAGCAGCAGGTTAGTGAAATAATAAAGGAGTCATGGTAATGCCATCATTTTCAACAATTCCACCTGGCCCATTACCGACAGAGGTAGATAAGACCTGAATGTAACCAGAATGTAATCTGCGTTCGGGGCCCACATAACTCACTGCCCAGGTTCCCCTTTCATAGGTCAATAGGGACATTTTATATGTGGATCCCCAAGTACCAAAATGAATTGGTCAAAAACTGAATCCTGTGATCCAGTAATGGACAAAAAGGTCTACCTTGTAGCTGCAGTGGGTAGATGCAGGACTTTTCACCACAAGGTCACCACAAAGTCAGAGAGAGCCTGTGCCACCTCAGCTAAGCCAATATTTATGTCACAGATATACAGGAAGTGGTCATCTGCATATAGTGATACAGCATGTGTAGTGCCCTGTACAGGTATGCCCCAGATGGCACCTAATCACCATAGACTTGCAGCTAATGGTTCCTTTGACATGAAAAAATGCAAGGGTGACAGGGGACATCCCTGATGTGTACATATTCTTACGGGCCAAGAGTTTGAAATGCATTTCTCTGTTCTGACCCGAGATGTAGGATGTGAATCCATTTCCGCCAGTAGGATCCTATCCTGTCCCAAACAGCTGCAATACACTATGTATATCGTTCCATCTTAAAGAATCAAAGGCTTTCACCACATCCAAAGCTATACAGGTGGCACTGGGAAGGTGGGCTGCTGATTTGTTTTTGATGTGCCACAACCTGTATCGATTTACAGAGGTATTATGGGCCAACACAAGCCCACTTGATCTTCATGTATTATAGCCGGGAGTCCTGGGAGTTCCAGGAGTTCTGGGAGTTCCAGGAGTAAGTCACTTGCAAGGAGCTCAGTCAAAACTTTATAATCTGCATTTATTACGACAATTGGACACTATGATGCCAACTCCGCTAGCTCATTATGTGGTTTAAGAATAGTAGAGATGAGATCAGCATTTAATGTAAGGGTGAGCACCCCGGCAGAATAGATGGCATTATGCAGCTCCAGCAGTTCAGGTACCCAAACCAAAGCAAGTTAAACATAGAATTCCATTGGCAACCCATCTGTGCTGAGAACCTAACCCTGGAGTAAGCCCTGTAGCACCAAAAATATCTCCTGAGGAGTGATGGAAGCATTTAGATGTACAATGACCTCAGGAGATAACCGGGGAAGGTGGTTGGCAACTAACCAATAAAGGATATTGCCGTAGTCCAGTCTCAATAGAATAAGTGCCTGAATTACTGTCCTTTGGGCTGGAAGTGGAAGCAGCCAAATTATTTTTCTCAGCCATTCCAGGACTGCAAAACAAGTTGCGGCAACCTTGGCCACCTGAGGCTTCATGGACAGCTTCTCGTCAGCCAGAAGCTGAGGTTCTTTACCTTTAGGGCTGTTTCAGGAGGATCATCCAAGCTTTCTGGCCAGTGCTGTGGCCCCAAAGTAGGGGATTCTCACCCAGCATCAGGGCTTCAGTCTTATTACAATTGAGTTTGAGCGAATTGCTGTTCATCCACATACAATTTTAACCCAGGCAGGAGTTCTAGGCCCTATAGTTGTGGCCTTGCGCATAATACAAGGACAAAATGATCTGACTGTCATATGCATATAAACACAAAGCGAGGCTACAACTTTCCACCAAGTCCGGAAGTGGACGAACGTAGATGTTAAATAACGTTGGACTTAGGGCTGATCCTCTGGGGGCTCCAGATGTAAGGGCGTGGGGTTTGGAGGAAGCACTGGCTGGGAAAACCTGGATGGTTCGGTCTTTTAGAAACAATGCTATTCAGGATAGGTCTGTCCCTTGAAGGCCCAGGTTTGCCAATCTCTCTAATACTGTGGCACGTGACACAGTATCGAAAGCCATGCTGAGATCCAATAAAATCAGCATAGCCATCTCACCTTTGCCCAGAAGATGTCTAAGTTGTTCTGTGATTCCCAGAAGAGCGGATTCGGTACTGTGTCTGGCTCTAAAATCTCACTGGGAATGATGTAAGAAATTATGAGAATCCACAAAAGTAGAGAGTTGTATGTTAAAGTGGTTCTCTAAAATTTTGGACATGATGGGAATAATCAAAATTGGAGTAATTGGAGGGTCCAGATTAGGTTTGTTTAGAAGGGGCAGAACCATCAAGTGCTTCTATGCCAATGGAATATGACCCTCTTGTAAAGAGGAATTGAGGAGTTCTACCAAAGGAGTAATACGTTCTAGGTCCAACATGCTGAGCTTAGCTGGACAGAAAGGATCCAGTGGGGAGCCAGACTTTATAGACTGAAGTAGGGACAAAAAGAGAGAAGAGTCCAACATGGCCCATGAATCCAAATTCTGACCAGCTTGTGCCTCGTCTGAGGTAGTAGGATCTTTGGTAAAAAGAGGCGTCCACAATCTAACACTGGGAGTGCAATTAACCACCTGGGATACTTCCATCCAAGCAGCCACCAAAGAATGCCGGATGTACATCACCTATTGGAAAAATAGGTTTGCTAGCTGCTCACATTGTAACTTGGATAGTTCAGACGATAGAGATACATTCCTTGGGTCAGACAATTGCTTAACTACTCTAAAATGTGTTTTGGGGCAGTTTGGGCAAGTAGAAATTTTGTTTCAGTGGAAGGTGGCCCAGCCAGCTCTACAAAGCCTGTGGTAATTTTTTTATGCCATTTTATACTTGAACTTTTTCTCCTCATTATAGGATAACCTCCAGGACCTCTCCAGCAAATACACCACTTTTTCTCCACCCGTAAAGCCTTGGTAGACCACAGGGTAGGAGGTGAAGCATGACAGGGCGGTTCGGTTTATCAGGCAGGACTACGTCCAGTGAATCCCGAATCCAGTCATCTTCCATTGGTTGATCTAAGTCAGCCACTGGCACCAGTTCCTTAGCTGGGCATTGAGGGACGGGACAGCTATATTTGGCTAGCTTCTAGTCATGACCTGGGGTCCACCCACCACTTTAAATGGGGTGAAATGAATCTGGATGAAGAAAGGTACTGCAAAATGGTACAACCAAAGTAGTAGCAGAGGTGGGTCAGTGTATAAATGTTTTATATTTTTGAAGATAGGATCTAAGAGGTGACCAGCCTTGTGTGTTGATAGAAAATTTATGAAATCCATATTTAGAACCCTAAAATCCTCTATCATGGACTGGCTGGGGCCACACAATGCATCCTCTAGGTGAATGTTTAGATCCCCTAGAAGTTTGAAATTAGCACATTTAAGAATGTAGGTTGCAAGTAGGTCGTGAACCAAGACACACCAGTTCCCGGCGTGTCCATGGGTTTGATAGATTAAGGTGTCGGACACTGTAAAGTTATACGTAAGGCCAAACAAAAAGAACAAGGCTTCACAGGCAGGGATCGATAACTCCTATGTTTTACATTAAGAGTTGTCCTTGAAAACAATGGCTGTCCACCTCCTGATTTATCCGGCCTCTCTCTTCTAACAATGGAATAGCTTTTAGGTAGTGGCGCAATAATATAAAGAGGCCTCATGAAGCCATGTTTCCGTTAGAAATATGGCATCCCCCCATTACAGGCGTGGTCTAACAAAAAGTTATATAAATACTGTTGGTGGCATAGTAGGGAATGACAGTTAATATTAAAGAAGCAGAATTTGCTTCCCTGCATGCTGCAATAGGTGGAGGCCTCTTTGCTTCCTGATTTCGAAGTGCGAGTGACCTTTTCAATGACTGAGTGCCAAGGTTTACCAAATGGGCAGAGTGTAAAATTTTAAAAACTGCAGCTTTGAGAGCTAGTTTGCGGGTCCAAGGATATTTGACAGGTCTCTACGCAGGTGGGGCAAAGTGCCCTCAGTTGGTCAGCAGAATATGCAATATGCCTTTATATCATACCCAAAAGATGCAGGGAGTCTGGTCCCTGGACCCATTCTGTTGTGGACAGGCACAGACGGGCTTGCTTTAGGCACACCCTCAGTGCACCAGCGGTGCATCTGCACCCGGTCCATGTTAAGTAGGTCTGTGCATCAGAAAAACTAGCCCTCTAACCAAAAAAAAGTTAAAAGGCCCCAGAGCCCCCCAAAACAATGTAACACAGTGCTTTCAAGTTAAGACGAATAAACATGTGGAATAATTTAGAGATGCCAGCAGACACCCTACCTGTATCTGCACGTCCACACCATGCCTGCTCTAAGTAAGGCCTTGCTTCAGAAAAAACTAGCCTGCTAACCGAGCGATGTAAGTGTTCCAACAATGGCTGACTGCTTGAGAAGCTACAAGTGGGGAACTTGAACATGTGCACCACACTCAAGAAATGGCTCAGTTTCCTATATTTTCTTTTTGTTTTTTGTCCTCATTCACCGTGGCCTTTAAACAACCCATCTTACTTTACCAGTAGTAGAGTAATAGAGTAATCCAGGCCAGGGGACGCCCTTAACTCTCAAACAATCCTCCATCTACCTAGATTCCATGAGGATTTCAGAGCAGGGGGTAAAATCATTGGACAAGTGACAAACACAAATAACTTATTATCACATAATATTTTTGATAAATTACCATTACCGAAATCAATGTTTCCAAATCAATAATGGGGCCCAAAAATTCCCCCCCGTCCTATTACTTTTCCATAACATTAAATCCAAATCTGCAGTACGAAACACATCATTAAGCCATTCCGAATATACTGGAGGGGAAGCCGACATCCATTTTCTGCATATTTCCCTTCTCCCTAACAAAACTGCATAAAATACAAATTTGAGATTTAGAGTTGTACCTCTCCCACTCCTCCCCTCCTGATCTTGTGGTTGACCAAAAATTACTAAAGAGAGAGATGCTGCAATTTCCCACTCCAGTATACTTGAAACAGTCTCACATACCTTTTCCCAAAAATAACGAATATCTGGACATTCCCAGAACATATGAATGTCAGTTGCTTGTATTAAACCACATTTTGGAAATTTCACCTCCTGCCCTCCTTTCATTTTGGACAACTTCTCAGGAGAAATATAAGCTCTATGGATCGTATAATAGTGGTTCTTCCTCAAAGCAGCCGGCTTAACTGTATCAAACTGAAAAATTAATGACTTCTTCCACCACATACAAACTAACTCTTTAGAAAAGAATTTACTCCACAAAGCCGTAGGAAGTTCGAACTCACCATCCACCCCTTTTAGAATCCCCCAATACCAAGCTGCCACTCTATGGGGGCCTACCAATGGGCTCGGAACAACATCTTCCAAAGCATTGGACATACCGACTCCTCCCTTAACCCCCTGTGCCCAATCTCTTATCTGCAAAAACTTCCATATAGTCAGGGAGCCACCTGTTTGTTGCTTCAACTCTTCCCAGGAAAGGGGTATCCCCTCCTGAAAGAGGTCTCCCCAGTACTCTATACCTGCCCGTTTAATTGGTAAAGCCAAAACATCCTGAAAACACTCTGGTGTACCCGGAGAGAGTCCCAAATAGGTGCATTGCAGTTGTAATATGAAACCTTTGCAACTAGTCTAAGCTGGTACCAACATTCTGCCAATCCCTGCATAATTTTCAATTTTACCTTTTAAAAAAACTTAGGATCACCAAATTTAAAAATGAAATTACTTTACGCACCCTTGATGGTAGAGGCCATCACCTTAAACATGAGACCTGTTGTCGTAGAATCTGGAGAAAGAAATAGAGTCCTGGTATTCTTCAAGAGGAAAGCCCAAGCATAATATTGTAGTTCTGGTAATGCCAAACCACCCTTTTCCTTACACCTACGCAGCTTTCTCCGAGAAAGTCTAACCCCTTTAGAACTCCATATAAAATCATTTATAAGCTGCTGCATTTTATCTATAAATGTTTTCTGCATAGGGAGTGGGGAAGCAGAAAACAAGAAATTCCACTTTGGAAGAATGGACATTTTTACCAAATTAACCCTTCCAATAATTGTTAAGGGAAGGTGAACCCAACCCTGCAATAATCCCTTACACTCCAGTAGCAGCTTTTGCTGATTCCTCTCTACTAACTGTTTAATATCCTGGGTCACCAGGACACCCAAATACCTTATTTCCTTCTTACTATAAACTGATCTATATTCCATATTCCATGCCATGGTCTCCGTCTTTTCCACATTAACCTGATAGCCTGATACCTTACCAAATCCTTTGGCTAGTCTAGAGATCTCAGGAATTGCAGATGATAGATTATCTGTATATACCAAAAGATCGTCCGCATACAAAGCAAGTTTCCTTTCCCAACCCCTACAGCGAAAAGGAGAAATCACCAAATTTTGCCGAATCTTTCTAGCAAATGGCTCGATATATAAGTTGAATAGAGCGGGAGATAATGGACATCCCTGTCTAGTGCCCCTAGTTATTGTAATGATTCCAGTAAGATTTCCATTAACAAGTATTCTTTCTGTAGGAGCCCTGTATATCTGATTCACAACCCCACAGAAGTTATCTCCCAAATTGGCTCGTTTTAAAACTGATTTTAGATAGCCCCAACTTACTTGATCGAAGGCTTTCGCTGCATCAATAGTAATGACCCCCAAAGGGGAATCAAAAGACGTAGCCATGTCTATAGCCCCAATCAGATCATATGTCAGCTCATGCAAATATCTACCCTTCGAGAAGCCCTTCTGGTCCGGATGTAGCAGATTATTAACTACTCTATCCAACCTATCTGCCACTATTTTGGCAAAAAATGTATAATCACTGTTTAATAGTGAAATAGGCCTATCAGATGCGCATTTTGTCGCATTTTTTCCTGGTTTCAAAATCAGCGTAATAATCGCCTCATTCCATGTAGATGGGATATCTATTTCATTTTTAAAAATCTTCCCGAACAACTCTGTCAAAATTGGGATAATTATATCACCTAATACTTTATTCAACTCCATTGGGATACCATCAGGACCAGGGGCTTTCCCGTCTTTGCCTCCGACAACACCACCCGTGCTTCGTCAATAGTTATAGGGCCATTAAGAAACTCCTGCTGCTGCAAAGTGATTTCCGGTAACACATCAGGAACTAACCAGTCTTCCACCAACTCTTCTCGCCCCTCTACACTTTCGGTATACAGGGATGCAAAAACTTCCTGGAACCCACACTCAATATCCTCACATCGTGTCACTTCCACCCCTAACTCATCCAAATTGATTTCCTTAATATGGTTCCTGACCTGGTCCGATTTAATCTTCCAAGCAAGCAGCTTCCCCGAATTTTCACCATATTCAAAGTGCTTCAGTTTGCTTGCCTCCCATCTTTTAACAATTCTTGCTTGTAAAATATTTTCCATACGTTGTCTTAACTCGGCCAATTCCACCCTCAGTGCCTCTGACTGAGACGTTTTCTTCTTTTCCGACCAACTTCTCGCTTTTTTTAAACATTTCCCGTTCTAAGAAACTTATTTCATTTCTAAACATTTTACGCTTATAACATGCGATGCTCGTGATCTTCCCTCTTATAACGGCCTTGAAAGTATCCCATACCACTGATAGTGATGCAGAGCCTACATTAGTATTAAAAAAAACTTCTGTTTCCCTGCGTAATTGAGATATCACATCATCCTCCATTAATAATGCACGCTCCAGTGTCCATCTATTTTTCATTCTCCTCTGAGACAAAGTCAAATGCAATGACACCGCTGCGTGGTCTGATAGATGAGACGGTAGATATTCTACCTCATCCACGTTCTCCAACAACCTACTATCCACCAAAAAATAGTCCATGCGTGAAGCATGGCTATATTTCTTATTAATAAAAGAGAAAACCCTTGCATCCCCTCCCCTCTTCCGCCATATATCACACAGGCCTAGCTCTTTCATCATTCTCCTTAGATATTGCTGAGATTTTGGCGTGCCTAAGGATCTACAAGTATCCGTTCTATCCAATTTATTGTCCAGCACCACATTAAAATCCCCCATCATAATAACCGGGTCTGAAAATTCAATTAACTGAGAGAACACCCGATTAAGAGACTCAAGATCATCACGATTTGGGCCGTAGTAACCAACCAATACTAAAACACCACCCCCAGCGTGAGCGCTTTCTATGACCCAACGCCCTGCTTGATCTGATCTTACATCGAGTATTTCTACCCTAACTTGCAAGCCATGTTTAACCAAAATAGCCACGACCCTCGTATGGAAATTGTGATTAGTACAAATACAACTTTGCACCCATTTTTGCGTCTCAAATAGCTTCTTACACTCGTCTGCCACCAGGTGAGTCTCTTGTAAGAAAAGAATTTGTGCTGGCGAATCCCTTAAATATTGTAAGATTTTATTCCTTCTCGCGCTGGTCCTCAGACCGATGATGTTCCAAGAAAGCATTTGCATAGTAAACCTTCCCTTCCCCTGACCTTTACCTATGCTAGCCATTCCTAACTAGCAAGCTACCCCTAAGCCTCGGTGAATAAGGAACATTTTTATTGCTTCCCCCCAATTGCCCCCCACCTTGTGACCCACTCTCCCCTACCTCCCTCAACCCTCCCGTAGAGAACCCCCCCACTATGTCGGCCAACATGGCCCATATTTTAGAGCGCCCTGCCTACCTGGGAGACTTAGTGCAATCGGGGGAAACTCCCCCTTCACATATGGTCAGCCTGCTCTCTCCTGATTACAGCCAACAATTCATCTGCCTTGCCCACATCCCTTATATTGTACATTTTATTATTGTGCATAATTCGGAGAAATGCAGGGAATTTCAACTGCGCGGAAGCCCCTAACTTCTTAAACTCATCCAAACGCTTTCCCAACTCCCACTGCCTATCCATAGTGAGTTTAGACAGATCAGACCTGATCTCAAATGTCACATTTTCCACCCTTAACGACTTTTGCCTTAATGCGCTGATCAAAATCTTTTCCTTCAACTGATAAGTTAAAAGGTTAACCAGGATCCTTCGAGGTCTGCTACTATTCGACCGCCTCGTGAAAGGGTCACGATGTACTCTCTGGATATCTTTCTCGATCTCTTCTTTACTCTCCTCCAACTCACATACAGATTTAATTAAGGAGACCACATAAGACTTCAAGTTTTCCCCTTCCACTCCTTCCGGAACCTTCAAAAGTCTTATATTGTTCTTTCGTGAATAGTTCTCCAACTGCTCCATCCTAGATTGTAATCCTTGCTCCTTTTCATTTAACTCTCGAATCTCCTCTTTATGGTGCTTCAACTCCTCCTTCATCCCCCCCACTGTTTCCTCTAAAACTTGAATCCTCTCCATCAAACTGTCAAATTTTTTTTCCAATACCTCACAGGCCTCTCTAATTTCCCCTTGATTACTCTCAGAGCTTGCAAATCCTTTTTTTATATCTTCCGAAATGGAGAGGATCACAGCCTCCATTGAGGGACTATAAGTTGAACCAGGGGCCAGGGCTTGGGCGGGAGGGGGACTAGAATCCACCAAAACCAGGACTTCTTCCTCCTGCCGAGAGGTCATCACATTACTATTTCGACTAGCCAGGGAGGAGGACACAGGTCCTACTTGTACCACCTCTTGGCGAGCCCAGTCATCAACTGGAGGGAGAGAATTGTCTTCCACCCCCTTACCAGAGCCTACACCATTCCCACTTGCCTGTACGGTGTGTTCGTCCATTCTCCCCTGTCCAGGAATAAGCACAATATCCTCCGGTCTCGCCCTAAAATAGGCTCTTAGTGAGGGTGTAAGTTTGTTTTTTACTTTATGCCTTCCCTCACCTCCTCTCCTTACAGAATTTCTCACAGGTTCCAAAACTTTTACACAGCTCTTCCCCTGTGCTCCACGACCTTCACTCGCCCTCTCCCCCTCCCTATGCCCTGGCCTGGCCCCCGTACCTGAAGTGAATTAAAGAAGAGAGGGGAAGGGGGGCTCCAACCCCCTCCACTCTGCCTGATAGAGCCTCCAATGGGCTCTGCTGCCGCTACAGCCTCCTTCCCGGTTGTCTGTTTTGCACTCTTTGCTGCGCTACCAGGTTCCTGGGAATTCCTCCCAGGAACCTTACTTGTGCTGATTCTGCTTAGATACCCCCGGAGGGGAATCCTTGCTGCACCTCGGCACACCCGACGGAGCTCCAGCGCGGCACGCTCCCAGTGCCGGAGTCTCCCGCCGGGTGCCTCCCCTTCCTTCTCAAGCAGAGCCGACCGAATCCCTGTGCCTCCGAACGCCGACAAGCACATCTGCAACGCTGACTCGTCTGTGTCGTACCTCCCAAGGAATGGCGGGTAAGCGATCTAACGGGCTACCGCCTTAGCGTAGCCCGCCGTGTTCTCCCCCAGTTTCCTATATTTTGTAAAAGTAAAAGTTCCCAGGTCACCCCAACACAATATAACACAGTGCTTTCAAGTTCAAAGTAATAAAAAAGAGGCAACATGTAGCAGTGCCAGCAGACTCCCTACCTGTATTGGTGTGTCTACACCAGGTCCGCTCTAAGTTGGGCTGTGTGTCGGAAAAAAATAGACGCTAACAGAGTGGCGTAAGCATCCCAACAGTGGATGCTTGCTTGAGAGACTACGAGTGGGAGACTTGAACACATGCACCACACTTGAGAAATGGCTCAGTTACCTATATTTTTAAAAACTGAAAGGCCCCAGGTCCCTCCAACACAATATAATGTAGGGCTTCCAAGTTAAAACAAGCAAATATGCTGCAAAACTTTGCGGTGCCAGCAGACACCCTACCTACCATTAAGGGAGCCATGTAATAATGCGTAGCTTCCTTCAGGGTCAACACAGACTTTCTCAGTCCTAAAGGGACTTCTGCCCTAATCCATATCTCCACCCTTCTGGCTTATGCTGAGAAACCCGTACCTATGACCTGGCCTCTTCATTTAGCCTTCAGTCTAAATATTTCCTCTGAAGTCAAGTATGTTTCTTGAAAGAAAGCAATGCGTGTATACCAGCTGAGTAAAGCCATATGCACCTTATACAGTTTCTGCAAGGAGTTCAAACTCCTGACATTCCAAATGGTCAAGTGATAACAGCCAGTGAATTATATAGACTGTCTGGCCATGGAAGGGACTGAAATAATGAGAAAGCAGCGTGCTTGAAGCGTGTGTGCCAATTGCAATCGAAAACCTCAAAGACAGCCATCTGCAATAAAGAAATGTAAACAGTGATAGAACACAGAATGAATGCACCTGGCATCTATCAGACAGATTACTGCTGGGCCGTCCAACATAAACATAAACAACTAAAACAATAAGCACCCACCAAAGCAATAAGGGAAGGGAATGGGGAGACACAACACAATACCAATGCAGTCCCCCAGACAGAGCCTGCTAGGGGATAAGAAGGGCCCTTGGCTTTGTCGAGTGGAGGCATCCCACCACGCAGAAACACAGAATGTCTTGAAAGGGGGAACTAGTCCCCCCTGATGTACCCCAGCAGAGCATGTCTCAGGTCAGCTTCTGCCGGTCCATATCTCCCAGAACACATAAGCAGTCCACACCACCTGGCAGCAGAGGTGGGGAACCCCCATGTGGTAGAGAGTCCTCAGTTCCACAAGCCCATCAAGCACAGCTATAGCCGGACAGTCCCAGATCAGCAAAAGACTGTGCCATAAATGCCAGCCATGTAGGCGTACCTGCACTATGGTCCTCAGATGCTAAGTCCTCTCCTGACATGGCAGAGTCAGAAGATAGCAACTGTGGAGATATTGAGAGGTCCCTCAAAGACAATGCCATTACCACTGTGTTCATTTTTTCCCCATCGGGTCTGCAACAGCAATGGAGTTCTACATCGTGCCATCTGGTGGCGCAACCTATGGACAGTATTCATTAAGTGTCCCAATTGCAGGGTGGCTGAAGAAGGAGACTGCAATCCTGGAGGGCCCCATTTTTCAAAGGCCTCCACCCAGCCTCACACTGCCTCTGGTTGCGTAAAAAATTAATAGTTTGACCGTCAAAGATCTGTACCTTAGAAGGGAACACCAAAGCAAATTTAAAGCCAAGGGCCTGGAGTTTCCTCTTAACCTGCAAAAATGATGCTATCTGACATTGGACAGCCATTGTATAATCAGGAAGAAACATGAACTTTGCATTGTATATGCAAACTGTTTTCAGATGGTGCAGTGCCGCCAGTACAGCATCTTGATTGCGGTAGTTCAAAAGTCTCACCACAAAAGGTCTAGGTGGTGCACCAGAAGGTGGGCCCGGGCCGATACTCAATGCGCCCTCTTCAACAAAATGCAGAGAGAGCGTTGAGAGAGAGCAATATCCTGCGATAGCCATTGCTCCATGTATGTCACTGGATCCATCCCCTCCAAACTCTCAGAGAGGCCCACAATCAAGATGTTATTCTGGCGGGATCACCTCTTGGCATTGTTCCACTTGCTCTCCACAGAAAGTAGGTGCTAAAGAATCAATTGCATTTGTTAAGTGATGTTTTGAGTGGTTGGCCGAAGCTCCTCAATAGCTTGAATATTGGTGTGAATCTTTTCTAAGAGTTCTTGATGTTTCTCCCAGAGGATCACAATGTTATTAGTGAATAATTCGAATTTGACTTCAAAACACCTCCCTAGATGCAACTATTGAAGCCAGTATCTTGTCCAACTTATCGGAAGCGGCAGATTCAAGCTGACTAGTGGCGAAACTCCAGGGGCAGCCTGGCTAAGCTCCGTTGTAGTGTACCATTTTCTGTTTGGTAATAGTGGGATGCATGGCATCAGGAGAGGAGGGATACCCTTAACGGCAATGCATGTAATGATTGCAGGCAGGGTCATGGACAAGTGATGTCCCACTTCAGCAACCCAACAGCTTAGGGTGGCCAAATTAAGAAATACAAATGCCCACCTAACCCATGGACACTGCAATCATTCAAGCATTATGGCACAAACAGCCCTCATTAAGATCATTCACCTCCCAGATGCATGTAGTGTCTCATGGGTCTGAGATCGCGTTGGGGCTCTCTGGGTCAGTTTCACCAATGTTAATTAACATTGCATGGCTCCCCAAGTCAATAGCCGGAGGGCCAACTCCAATGCCCCGGCAGGTTGAGGGACGACTTCTTCGCCGGTGTAGGAATAGAGGGACAGTTAGTTGCCCACCAGGTCATGGATGTTGGGATCCTGTTATGATGTGGGGGAGAGGGATTCACAGTCAACAGCACATTGCAGCTTCTTGCTTGATTGGCCTTCACGGTCCGCCTGCACCTCACAGCTTGCTCCAGCTTCGGGCCTAGCACTTCCAGCCGGCATCCAAGGTGAAACAGTATGCATGAATTAAACTAGCTGGCAGAGCCTCAGAAAGGAAGGGAGTGCGTCTTGGGTCCCCAGGCACAACTCAGCCCACCGCGGAAGGCCACTGTACCCAGCCCAAGCGGGGGGAACAGCATCTTCGGTACCAGGGCTGGATTCAGAGCCCAGGCTCCTTGACGCCCTCAATCACCATACCCCCGGCAGCACCCCCGCCACGATGCAAGCCAGGGGACAGGGCCAGCAGATACCTTCAGCCTCAGCGATCACACAGAGTCAGACAGTCTCTGCGATTGAAATTGATCACTGCAGGGCTCGGGAGCTCCCTCAGTTCGCATGTGCCGTATTCAGTTCCCAACCCATGCCCCCATTCCTCTTGTTTCTCTTAATAAATAAAAAGTTTAAAGACTTACCTGCATTGTAAAATCCAGCATTGTTAACCACTGAAAAAGGCCCCTCATTGTACTTACCTGCGTTTTAAGGTCCATCGTGGTAACGCTTGCATTGTTTTACATACTTTACACAATGACAGAAAATGTTATTGCAGCTAAGCTCCATTTCTATAGTACACGAGGAGTGAATGAATGAATAACTTTATTTGCATGATTAATTAAAATCTTTGCAAAGCTGGAGGTGTGTATGCTACACGAAGTTGAATGGTTTGAATCAAGGAGGCCTTTTAACCCTTTGAGACCAATACAATTAGGAAGTGGTTAGTGTCACTTGCAAATGTCAACACACATGCAAATGTAGGCAATCAAATCATTGTCTCTAAAAATTACCGAATGTTTCATCCATAGTATAGTGCCTAAAATGAAAGATAATTCACAGTAACAATATCGACTTTGCTGAGACTCCACACTTTCCATAGGGCACACCGTGCACTGCATCTGCGTGAATCAGTTAACCCGAGTAAGTAGTGCTTCGTAAAGCAATCATTAGTGACTATGGGGCATATTTATACTCCGTTTGCGCCGAATTTGCGTCGTTTTTTTCGACGCAAAACTAACTCCATATTTATACTTTGGCGTTAGACGCGTCTAGCGCCAAAGTTCATGGAGTTAGCGTCATTTTTTTGCGTGAACACCTTCCTTGTGTTAATGATATGCAAGGTAGGCGTTCCCGTCTTAAAAAATGACTGCGATGCATATGCGTCGTATTTATACTCCCGGGCAAAAATGACGCCCGGGAGTGGGCGGGACTAAAAAACCCGCATTTGCGCTGGATTTTAGCGCCTGGGTCAGGGCAGGCGTTAAGGGACCTGTGGGCTCCGAATGAGCCCAGAGGTGCCCTCCCAAGCCCCCAGGGACACCCCCTGCCACCCTTGCCCACCCCAGGAGGACACCCAAGGATGGAGGGACCCATCCCAGGGAAGAAAAGGTAAGTTGTGGTAAGTATTTTTTTTTATTTTTTTTTGGCATAGGGGGGCCTGATTTGTGCCCCCCTACATGCCACTATGCCCAATGACCATGCCCAGGGGACAGAAGTCCCCTGGGCATGGTCATTGGGCAAGGGGGCATGACTCCTGTCTTTGCAAAGACAGGAGTCATGTTAATGGCGTCTGGGCGCCCAAAAAAAATGGCGCAAATCGGGTTAAGACGATTTTTTTGCCTCAGCCTGACTTGCCCCATTTTTGGACGCCCAAACGCCATTTTTTCCTACGCCGGCGCTGTCTGGTGTACGTGTTTTTTTTTCACGCACACCAGGCAGCGCCGGTCGCCTAACGCCATTCAATAAATACGGCGCCTGCATGGCGCTTCAGAATGGCGTTAGCCGGCGCTAATTTTTTTGGCGCAATACTGCGTTAGCGCAGTTTTGCGTCAAAAAGTATAAATATGGGCCTATGTTTCTCCCTTTTGGGCAAGCTTTTTCTTATTGGAGGATTTAGAAGTCCATGGTGGTTTTGGCTAGACAGCACTCTAATTTGGCAGAAAGTGAAGCTTTTCTCATTGGCGTGTTGCGTTTCGTCTCTTTTATTAAATTAGCCCCAAGACAAAACACCCCTGCAGTTAATGCAGAGCATTCATCCTTCGGCAGGAAGGATTTCGATACATTGGGTTCCGAATACATTTTCTTAAGTTCTCCACAGAAAATTAGCTAAAAAGAAACTGTGAGCCAAGTTCAGCATAATTGACTTCGGCTTCTTGATCCACAGTTTACATGGAGAGATATGACAAAATGGCGGCACAAAGTGATGGGATTGTCAATGCCTGGAAGGGGGAACAATAGCGCTGTCCGCAGGGGAGAAAATTGTAAATTACTTGGTGGGTAGGCAGAATATTACGTTACCTCACTGGAGATGCATATAGCCACCAAATGGGAGTGTTTTCAGTGCCAGACAGGCTTCAAAATCCGTGAGGGATAATTGGGAATAATCACAGTCGCCCAGCTTGTTGTTTACAAATTCAGCTACTGGAGTCCCGAGGAGACATCTACATTGGAGACAAAAGTATGCCAATAAGGGACAGTAGGATTTGCTGATGCAGTGTCACCTTTGCTTATCTGCGCTTAATGATTTGTTAACCTGTAACCCGCAAAACCATAGCTTACACGTTTTTCTCCTGATTTATTAAAATACTAAATTAAATAAACCCCATTTTTGATTAGCTTTATTAAGCACATGTGGATTTTTAACATTGTCATGAGTAGGTCTAGGTGCCATACTCCATTAAAAATAATGCTGTATGTCTGCTTTTTGTGCATAATATGTTATTCTGTTTCAGGCAAAATGGCCACTGTGTTTTAATCTAGAAATTTTGTTTATTGTTAGCTTATACTTTGAAGGTCATAACGTAACAATTAAATGTGCTTGAATGATGATTCCTAGCAACTGCAGGATGGGGGAGTGGCGGTAAATATTCTTTAGTGAGGTATTGTGAGGACCAGGATGATCGAAGAAGTTGGTAATGTATTATCCGTGAGAAGGAGGCTAACCTGGCGTATAGAGAGAAAACTGGGTTTTGATTGGTTCTTGAGTGGGAACCTGTGCAATGTGTCACTTGAATGGAACGCATTTTTTAATTGTGTGCAGCTTATTCGTGAGGACTCTTGCCCCTTTCCAGCTTAGCAGGCAGATATCCTTTCCCTTCTCTTGAGACCAATGCTATTTATTTTCCTGCTCTTAAAGTTACTCTTGAGAGCAAGCACATTCGTACTCATTCTAATTGGAAGTTTTACTTGGTTCTTCTTTCAGTGCTATATTAGCTGAAACCTGCTGCCTCTGAATTTCCCCCACCTACCCACAACCTTAGCTTAGTCTTGGAATGGGAGTTTCCTTTACCAAAGCTTTACTTAGTTTGCATATGTTCCCTTCAATTATGCAATAGTCACATCTACTGAAATTAATTACTTGGATCATATTCACGTATGCTGTCTTCAGGTGAAATTGTGATTTATGTCTAATAGATTTAATTGGAATCTGTAATTCTACTAATTTGCTAATAATCCTGTATGGTTTGCATACCTACTCTTCTGCGTTGTTAGTGTGCGGCAAAATGTGCTTCACCGCTGTTGCAATGTTATTGAATTTGTGATTTCAGCCTCAGTTTGATATAAAGGTCCGGATAAGTGGACATAGCAAAATCTAGAGTTTGCACCAAGTTTGTACATTGCAAGTACCAATCTTATCTATTACGCTATCTGGTGAGAGGTTTTATTCCCAACTACCTTGCATCCCACTAATTCTCATATCCACTGAACAATACAGTTTCTTCAGCTAGCCAGAAGTTGTTGTTTCTGATAACCTCTTTAAGATGGTCATCTCTTTCTATTGATTGAAAAAATGGCCTGCAATCACTTCCTATTCTATTCTGTTTGCTTACTCACTCCCCCTCCCTTTCTCTACAAGTGTCTGTAATGGTACTTTTTTCAGTGTTGGCACTTTGGAACATTCGCAGGACAAGTAACCAGCCTTAATCGTGGGGGCTGGCATAGGCAATAGGTTGTAACCCAAGTCCAGCTACCATGAATGAATGGGTTAGAACCACTACAGAGTAACATCTGAGGTCCCTACCCATTCAGATAACAAGGTAAGTGAATGGAACTCACCTGAGTGTAAAGACTTCTGCATCTGGTTTCAAGAGTGGTGTGATAGGATTTAGAAAAGCACACCTTGCCTTGGACAGCACTCACAAAGTAACCACAACAACATGCCATATTGTACTGAAATAAGGAAGAAGTTCTTTAAACATTGAAAAAGCGATTTAAACAAACAGTCTATTGTGTAACTTGTTAGAAAATAAATGTTAACTTGTCTATACCTATCTTGCGTGCTCACTGTGCCATAGGACTCAAGCTATAGCTCACTGAAGAGACCTAAGTAGGTCAAAAAAGGTCTGGGTTGCTTGTGGTCCCTTCTGTAGGGGGCCTTGCCGGACAGTTCAGGATGGACTGTCTCATGAGGAGTGAGGTTCGGTACTGATTAGCATAAGGAGGGCCTGTGTCTAAAGTGGCAGGTGTTGTGAAAAATGATGGCCTGGAATGCATAATTAAAGCATTCTATCCCTCACCTTGTTGTTGTTGCAGTTGATGCCCTGCGTACAATGGGTATAGCCGTCGTTGGGTTCCTTGCTCGCTGTGCCATAAGACTGAAGCTACACCTCACTGATGCGACCTGAGTAAGGAGAAACTGATCTGGGGTTGATCGTGGTCCCTTTAGGAGGGGGCCTTGGCTGAAAGGACTGGCCCATGAAGAGCAGGGTTGGTAGTGATTTGCATAAGGCAGGCCTTTGTCTAGAATGCCATGGCGTATGACAAATGATGGAATGGAATGCGACCTGAGGAATCACCGGTGGCTGAAATTAATTCAAGCATTCCAGCCATCCCTTGTCAATATGTCATGAAGGCCACGGCCAGCATTATACCAGTGGTAGGCAGTGGCCATAATACACTGACACACAAAACATGTATACATATATACACAGACTCTCTTACGCATGTATAAATAACAATAGTGCCCATCAAGGTGTCACTTTTTTAAATAGTTTAACAGATTTCATGAAATTGCTATTATACCATAAATCATTGATTAAAAATAAGCATGTAAACAAGAAAGAGTTAAACATATTTTTGTTATTTAGTGAAAAGACTTCCCAAGCTGGCATGGTTACCAACATTCAGAATTTGGCAGAACATTCCTGGTTTTTGGAAGTACAGCATGGCATCTCAAAACATTTCTTTAAATCAACACATGTCCAAATTTTCAAAGTGGCCCAGGCAAGCATGTGCAGTTCAGGAACAAAGTGATCTTTTCATCAGTATCTTCACAATACTTAAACTCAATCTTTCTTCCTCCTCTCATACACACACAACCTCTCATGCTCACAAACAAAACCACCCTTATTGACCTCCCGCCATACTTGCCTCTTCTAATTAAATCCTCTCTTTCACCTCTCTTCCTCAACAGGATAATGTTGACCATGAATATTCATCTGAACTCTTGTAGTCGCCCCTCCTTCCAGCACCTACATTTTAATTTCAGTGTGCATTCTTTCTCCCTCCACACCTTCTCTGACCTCCTAACCCTATGCTTTCGTGGCATGGATGGATGGATAAGTAACCTCTATAGTGCAAAAACAGTCACCCTGTGACATCATGGTGCCAGAACTGATAGGGATAAACTCAGCAGTAAAGATAGGTCTTGGGGGCCATTCATGGCTTGCTAAATCTAGAGTAACGCAACACAGCACAAATCGCCCTACTACTCTGCCCTGGGAAGGAGTTCCACGAGTGAAGCGTGGGTGTTCCCACGAATCCACCCATGGGTTTTGGCACATTCCCAGATGATAAAATGACAGCTTCTATTTAATTCATTTTTTGCTGCGATCCCACAGGAGTCTCATGGGATTACTGCCAAATTGGCTGATTCTTTTTTTATTTTGGCCCGGTATCGGCCCTCTGGGTCCCCCCATTCGGCCACGGGGGCAGGGTGTCCCTGCCCTGACCGCTTATATATTTTTTTTTTTTAAGTTCAACACAGGGTATAAAGTTCCTCGGTCCTGTAATGGCTGCTATGTTCCTGGCAGCCAATCAGATCACTCTCTCCCACAGGAGTCTGATTCCCATTCGAGTGACATGGTCCAAGGGAAATTAACCTCCCTGAGATAATCAGAATGTTCTATTTTTAAATTTGTGCACCCACAAGACTCTTGAGAGGCTCTTGCAGACCCATCCACCGAGTTATATAAATATTTTTAAACCTTAATTTCATAAAAACTACTAAACTGATTTACACCAAATCACAAAAAGCACGCTCTATGGACCAAGGTCTACGGTCCTGTTAAATGTAGTTATCCTGTTCAGCAGTTTTTGCAGTAGTGCAGCCTAAAATATTCTATGTAAAATGCATGGGGATTTTGCATTTTGGAACCCCCCTTTTTTCTCGGCCCTTGCTTGATCACCCTGCAACTTTCCATGCACAAACTAGGTAAAAAAGAGCACTTTTTGTACAGTTTTGGTAAGTTTTGTCAAACAGGGAAAAGTTATTAGGAAATCAAAAAAGGCATTTCCTATGGAAACACTGATCTAACTATAACTACCTAGTGGTGACTGCCACTGGCTAATGTAATGTATCTATATATATCAATATATATATATATATATACATATATATATATATCAATATATATTGATCATAGGTCCATCCAGATTATATATTTTTTTACCTATTGGTGGTTGCCAGTAAGCAGTTATCATTAGGACTTGTGGCCTAAGGTAACTATATCTCGCGTTCTCGCCAAGCACTGCTATATTACAGAACTTATGTCAACTTTTTTTTTTGTATATTTCTTTATTGATTTTCACATATTTTAATAAAAGTGTTACAGAACAGTATAATGTTACATCATTCCTTCTTGTCCAGGTGTATTTTGAGATTTAACAATCAAATCAGTTTATAGAGAAGTCCAAACGTTTCACCTGTTACCGTGGTACATTTCCTGCTTGATATGTAGTTTGTTGAATATATAAACATACTATATTTTTTTTTTGCATTAACAAAACTAAACTGCTTTGCTGAATAGAAGAATGAAAATGAATGATACATATTCAAAAAACTAAGATGTAAAGCAAAGGGGAGGAAAAAGAATGAAAAATATTTAACTGTCACCATGCTTGTGTTGTATCATATGTTTGTCATGTTATGCCTGAAATATATCAAGGTCTATTTCGCAGTATGAGTGGTAAGTGTTGTAAGTCTGACTCTTTTCCATTGGCGTTCTGTTCCCTGGGCATGCATGTGAGTATATAGGGTGAGTGTATGACTGTGTAGTAGTCCTGTGCTACCCCTAGAGGAGGGTGCTCCATTTATGGAGGGCGTAGGTCATTTTTTGCTTCCACCTTCAGAACTAGTGATTCCCAATATTCTGCCCCCAAGCTTGTTATGCCCTTCGTCTGGAGCCACTGTAGGCGGTGAGCTTCTGCTTTAGACCATAACAAAAGGTCTTTCAACCATTGCGTTGTTGATGGGGGTGTTTGGGATTTCCATGCCATAGCTATCCTGCGCTTAAATAGTACAAGTGCTAAATCAATGAACTTGTGGAGGTATTTGTCTTTTTTTGTGGTTTTGGTTTGAATATTTAGCAGGCAGAGGGATGGCGTCGTAGGTAACATACAATCTGTTATTTCAGAGATTGTTGTAGTAATTGCATGCCAAATAGTTTGTAAGTTCGGGCAGTCCCATACCATGTGGTAAAATCCCACTGGGGACGTAGCGCATCTCGGACAGACGGGTTCGTGTGTTTGGTACATGTGATTTAGTCGTTGGGGGTCTAAATAGGCTTGATGTATATAGTTAAAGTGGGTGAATCTAAATCTGGTGTTACGAGAAATCTTCTTTACTGAAGGCAGAGCCAGATTCCATTCTGTTGTTGTCAGTGGGTTTGGTAGTACTTTATTCCATCTTTCATGTGTTGTTTGTAATGGGGTATCGGTGTGTGCCCGAAGTGCTGTATATAGAGAGGAAATGATGCGTTTAGTTGTTGTTGCAGAGAGTATAGCATGTAGGACCGGAGAGGTAGGTGGTTCGGTATTTTCTGGGCCCCATATGTGGCGTATACTTTGTGTTATGGTGTGGTAGGTAATGAACTGACCTGGTGTAATTTTGTATTCAGATATCATATCCTAGAAAGATTTAAGTGCACCATCGGAGAAGAGGTGTTCCATTCGTGTGACCCCCTTATCTGTCCATAGCATTCGTGTCTGGGTTGGTATATTTTGTAACATTCCAGGTATATCCCATAGTGTTATTGCCGGTGAGTATGGAGTAGGTGATTGTTTGGGACATAGATAACGATGCCAAGATGTGTGTGCCGTTTTTAGCAATGGGGTTATAGTGGAGTCACCTGTCCTGTTGTTAGATACCCACATGTATAATGGTGTGGGACCAAGATAGCTTTTCAGTTCACATGTCTCAGGGTGGAGTGGAGAAGTCAGCCACATGGTTGGCCTTTGTAGCTGTGCTGCTGCGTAGTAAGACTCAAAGTGTGGGGCACCTAGACCCCCATCTTGGAGCGGTCTCTGGAGTACAGAGAGTGCCACCCTGCAGTGTTTATCTCCCCATATTAAGTCTAGTAATAAACTATTTAGCATTTTGAAGAAGGCACGTGGTACCACAACAGGCAGTGCTGAGAAACAATATAGCAACCGGGGTAGAATTAACATTTTAGATATCGCTATTCTGCCCATTGGAGATAAAGGTAGCGAGTTCCAAAAATTGAGGGATGTGCAGGCAGATGTTAGCGCTTTGGTTAGGTTGCCATCTAGGAGATTTTTGGTCGAGTGATATATATATATATACCGCTAAGTATTTGAAGGTGTCGTATTGCCACTGTAATTGTGTGTTGTTCGCGGAAAGGCGCGCAGTGGGAGGGTATAATACTAAAGGAAAGACACATGACTTGGGCCAATTTACCTGGAGTCCTGATGCCGTGCCGAATTGTGATAGTACATGCTCGAGTTCAGGAAGCGTAGAATGTACATCTCTGAGGTATACCAGGGCATCGTCCGCGTACAATGACACCACGTGGAATCTGTGAGAGTCCCATATGGCCCAGGTTTCAGCTTTGGAACGTAGGTAACATGCCAGGGGTTCCATTGCTAAAGCAAATAGTAACGGCGATAGGGGGCAGTCCTGCTGCGTGCCGCGTTGTATATTAAAACAATTAGATATTACCCCGCCCGTTTTTACTCTTGCTAGTGGCTCTCCGTATAGCGTCTTGATACAGCGTAATAGGCAGGGACCAAATCCCATCTGTTCCAAACAAGCAAATAGGAAGTCCCACCTAATGTATCAAAGGCCTTCTCTATATCCAGAGAGACCGCTACGCGAATCATGTATTAAATGTAGGAGGCGTCTGATATTTATAAATGTGGTGCGGTTTGGAATGAAGCCTGATTGATCGTGGTGCACCAATGAGTGCATTATAGGAAGCAGGCGGTTGGCAAGTATTTTACCCAGAATCTTGCAGTTTAAGTTGAGAAGCGATAAAGGGCGGTACGACTTTACATCTGTCGTATCTCGCCCTGGTTTAGGTAGCACCACTATCAGGGCCTCCGTCATAGAGCGCGGCAGGGTGCCCTGTTGAAAAGCTTCTTGGTACACCTCTAGCTATCCTGGATAGAGAGTGGTTGGATATGTGGCGTAGTACTCAATGGGCAAGCCATCAGTGCCAGGAGTTTTACTGCGTACCATTTGCTGGACCGCGGCCGCAATTTAATCTAATTGTATGGGATCTTCTATAGCATTGCGTTGTGTATCATTCAGTTTAGGAAGATGTATCCCTTTTAAGAAACCCCATGTTCTTTCCATATTTAAATCAGTAGGACGCTCATAAAGCTGTTGGTAGTAAATGCTAAAGGCATCGTTTATTGCGATTTGTGTCGTGGCCATACGTCCATCCGGCAACCTGATGGCCATTGCTGGTGTTCTATGGTTTGCTTCTCGAAGGAGGAGCCAGGCAAGTACTTTACCCGAGCGATCGCCCTGTGCATGTTGTAAGGCCATTCGTGTGCGATAGTCGTAATGACTCAGGGTGGACTCTGCTTCATGCCTGCGTCGTCTTAGTTGGTGCAATTGTGTGGAGGACCCAGAGGGTTCTGCAGTGTGCATTTCTGCCTGCCGTAAGTCATGTTCAATCTTGATGAGGTCCTTTGTTAATTGTTTTTTTACTCCCCAAGAAGTGGTCATACAATGCCCCCGAACAACCACTTTATGTGCTTCCCATTCTGCTGCACAGGTGGGAGTTGTGTTAGCGTTTGTTGAGAAATATTGGCGGGTAGCATCTGCCAATGATTCACGAAATGGAGGGTCTAATAAGGCCTCTGTTTGCAGGCGCCAGGTAGGTATGGCGGGTCGTGCTGTGCCCCAGGACATGAGTGTTGTAAGCGGATTGTGATCTGAGTGTGTTTTCGCCAGATATTCTGCGTGTTCTAAAAAAGGACCATTATTGGTAGTGTTGAATAAAATGTCTATCCCGGTGTGAAGATCGTGTACCGGGGAGTAGAATGAATATTCTCGGTTCTGGGGATGTTTTAAACGCCATATATCAACTAATCCCATGTTTGCACCCCAGGTACGGAGATGGCGAGTATTTCTCAGACTGGGGGCTGAGAATATTGGGGGATGCGATCGGTCTAGTTGTGGGTCCATTATGCAATTGAAATCACCACCCCAGATCGTTGGTGCAAGTGGATCGTTGAACAGGACTGGTGTAAGGGAGACTAGAAAGGGGATCTGGTTATTATTTGGAGCATAAATAGCTGCTATGTTGATGGGTGCGCCATCTAAGTTTCCCTCTAATATCACAAATCTGCCTCCTTTATCTATTGTCTGGGAGGTGAGGGCAAAGGGAACTCCGGGGGCTACCCATATTAGGACACCTTTGGCAAATGCTGAAGTAACAGTGCCATATAGTTGACCACGCCAGCGGGAATGTGCTTTCATCAATTCGGCCTTTGTGAGATGCGTTTCTTGGAGTAGTGCAATATGTACCTTGTGGCGTTTGAGATATGAGTATATTTTGTATTGTTTAGTGTATGTTGCTATACCTCTAACATTCCAGGTCATTATTCTATACTGTTGGGCTTGGGTCGGTCATTGTGTATAAGACATCATTCCTTAGTTCTTATGCAACAAGTTACAAACAGTATAGCACATTTATACATTGCACTTTCCGTAGCAAGCGTTTGTTTGGACAACTGCAGGGATATGGCCCAATATTTCGGGCTGCGAAGGTGTAAGACATTGCATAGTAGAGGGCATGGTGACACGTATAAAATTAAGAAGAAAAAACCTTAACCTTGAAAACAATCCCTTCCGGGCCGCACCTGTATATTGTGCCACCCTATATATGTTAACTAGTAACAGGAAACGTGTGTCTCTATGTCGCTGTGAACAACATGTCCAAAGGTACATCTTGGGGGGTTGGTTATCGGCTTTTAAGAGAGTCTACCCTGTTCCAGGGCCTTTGATAATTGATGCAGTAGGAGAGAAAGGATCCATATAGGTGGTGTCTGCGGGGCTGTCCAGGTATTTTATGATGGATTATCTTGAGAGTGACGGGTTTCATTGTTTGTGTGGCCTGTTATTGTCTATCAAATAAAGTCATCCACTGAGCCAGGCGTGATGTGTGGGGCTTCTTTGCTGCTAGTCTTGGAGATCTCCGAACCAGAATCTGATCCTGATATTTGTTTGGATTCCGATCGGAGGGTATCGAAGGGGCTTTTGCAGCAGCGTATGGCTGCCGCTACTGCTTGGTCACGTTCTGCTGCCGCTTGTTCTTGGTTTGGACGACTTTTAGTTTGTTTTCTGCTACAGCGTTTCGTCCTTGGAGTAATCCATGTGTCCACCTCTTTCTCGTCTTCTGTAGCTGTCACCAGGCCCTTTGCGTGAAGCCAGGTCCACACATCTTCAGGTGTTTGAAAGACGTGTGTGGTCTCTTGGTCTATGATTTTAAGTTTTGCTGGATATAAAAGGGCATATTTGATTTTTAGGGCGCGGAGGCGTTGTTTGACCGCCATGAATGATCCCCTTTTACGCTGCACTTCCATTGTGTAATCTGGGAATGCTGTTATTGTTGCATTTTCAAAGCGCCAAGGCACTTTGGTGCGGAATAATTGTAAAATCAGATCACGATCATGAAAGTTCAAAAGGCGAGCTATGAGAGGGTGTGGAGGGTTACCTGCCTTAGGTGGTCTATTCGGTATTCGGTGAGCCCTTTCAATGGAAAACAGAGGTGGTACATTTTCATGAAATACCATGGATTTAAGCAATTTTTCCAGGAATGCTTCTGCATTGGGTTGTACCGATCGTTCAGGGAATCCGATGAATCTGATGTTGTTACATCTTGAGTGTCCTTCTGCATCTTCCGCCCTGCGATGAAGTACATTGAGCTCTTCTTGCATGGTTGCTACCTGCGTTTGTAGCAATTGGAAGGTTGATTGTACTGTTTGAGTAATTGCTTCCGTCTGAGTGACTCGTTCTGTGAGTTTACAATGACCGGTTCTCAATAGATTGACTTCCAGTGAGACTGTGTCAATCTTGGTTTCTAATGAAGTTTTAGTGTCTAGTATTGCATGTAGGATTAACTCAAATTTTTCCGAGTGACGTTGCAATGTATTTTCCAATTGGCAAAATTGTTCAACTTGTGACAGCGGTTCTGAAAGATCGTTGTCAGTTGTGGCCATAGTTTCGTTGATGGTTTTGTTGGGTCGTGATTTTCTCATGGTGGCAGTGGGTGGGAGATTTGTATTTGCACGCTATGTCTTTGTTGTTGTTGGTTTACTGCAAGTAATGGTCACGTTGCGACACTGCGTAATGTCTGTGGTGCAGCGACTGCTAATTTTTTTTTGAGGCACCGTTTTTTTGTGTCATTTAGCACCTAGCAGAGTGGATCAAGGAACTCCTAGCGATATCTGAATGTTGTGTGTTGGCAGTGCCCATTATTAAAAAGTGCCAAATTTAGTTTTTATGGTGTCGTTTAGGTAGCTCGTTGGGCGCTGGATACTGTGTTCCCAACTTATTCAAGAGCCACTGCTAGGGTAAGGTTGCACCGTAACAACCAAAAGTTTGTGTCCCGCTGCACTGCGCCCAGTTGCTGTCAGCAGTGGGAAATGAGAATTATGTGAGGCTCCTTAGGTGTCCTTGTGTCGTTCAGAACCTAGGGGGAATGGATCGAGGAACCCCTGGCAATATCTGAATGTTGCGTGTTGGCGGCGCCCGGTATTGCAAAGTGCCGGGTTTGGTCTTTATGGTGTTTCTTGGGCAGTTCGTTGGGCTCTGGTTCAACGTTCGTGGGCCACGGCTCAGTCCGCACGTGCTGTGCAGGGCCAGGGACTCAACGGGCTCCGGTGTGCCACAGAAGCGAGGGATGAGAGGGAAAGCGAGCAGCTTCTTTATTTAAAAAAGATTCAGCAAAGCGAACTGCTTAATATCTGTGATGCAGCGACTGTTTTTTTTTTTTAGGCACCTTAGGTGTATTCTTGCGTCGTTAAGAACCCAACAGAGTGGATCAAGGAGCGCTTGGCGATATCTGAATGTTGCGTGTTGGCGGCGCCTAATGCTAAAAAGTGCCAGATTAGATCTTTGTGGTGACGTTTAAGTAATTTGTTTGGCGCTTGTAACTGTATTCTTAACTCATTCAGGAGATGCCTCCGAGGTAGGGCTGCAACGTATCGACCAAGAGTCTTTGCCCCACTGCACCGTGCCCCACGGGTGCCAGCAATGGGAAATGAGAGTTATGTGAGGTTCCTTAGGTGTCTTCGTGTCATTCAGAACCTAGGAGAGTGGGTCGAAGAGCCCCTGGCGATATCTGAGTGTTACGTGTTGGCGGCATCAAGTATTGCAAAGTGCTGAGTTTTGGTCTTTATGGTGTTTCTTAGGCCGTTCGTTGGGCGCTGGTTACTGCATTCTTAATATGCCGCGTTCAACGTCCATGGGCCACAGTTCAGTTCGCACTTTTTGTGCAGGGCCAGGGACTTAATGGGCCCCGGTACGCCACAGAAGTATGTTGCGGGAGATGAGAGGGAAGGCAAGCAGCTTCTCTATTTAAAGGATTCAGCGGAGCGAGCTGCCCCGCAGCATGCATGATGCACTCACTGCTATGTTCCAGGCCGCATCGAAGGTCCGAGGCCGCGGAGGGGTTCCTCCCGGCACTAGGGCGCTGGGTCGCACACGCGCCGGTGCGTTTACATAGATATTCTTTGTTTAAACCGCAGGTAGATCGGCCGTAGAGCCGCCGGTGAAAGTCCGGTTGGAGCTTTCCTGCAGGAGCAGCTACTGCACTGGTCGGGCCGCCATCTTGACACTGATTTTAGAGGAACCGGCTGCAAGCGCGGTGCGAGGTGAAATACCTCATTTTCCTCTCCCGCTGACACCAGCAGCTTGTCCCTCGTCGATCCGCGATTTCGAGAGGGGGCCTCCTATGTATGCAAGGCTCCTCACACGCGTGATTGTACAGGATAATTACAGGCCCCGTACGGAGCTAGTTTCTGAGCATCCTACACGGCCGCCATCTTGGCCACACCCCCTTATGTCAACTTTTATAACGTCAATAAAAATATCAATTAAACATTTAGAAGTCAAATTATTGAAGATAAAACTGTGCATTGCAGAGGCGCAAGTTATAGTTATCTTAGGCCACAAGTTAAAGTTACTTAAAATAACTCTACTGAATTTGTCTGGTTTTGTGCGAGTCAATTTTGAACCTAACTATAAAGGCGCTGTAAGATTTGTTTTTTTAAATGAATCTATACATATATATATTGCATTTCAAATGAATTACAGTAATGTAACATTAACTCCATTAATCACTGTGGGATTTCAGTTTACTTATCTTCCTCCATTGCTTTCTATGGGAGTGAGTTACAGTACCAGTGGTTTGCCACATGTGGTGTTTCTCTCACTCCAAGGCTGGGTTGCAGTACATTTAAGCCTATTCTGATGTTAGTATGGCTATAGAAAATTTAGAGGTGTGGATTGTAGGTGTGTATTAGTGTGTCCCTCCGTTGACCCCTCATTAATTTTTTTTAAGCGCAACATATTTTGTAGTAATTCTATCTCATTTTCCAATAATCAGTCTGTATTGTTTCCCACAGTTATTACCAAAGTGTGACTACTTGTACAGAGATCTCCATCTCCGTGCCCAAGATCTCCTTACAGAAAACATAGGAGAAACAGAGGAGGAGATCTCCGGCCGTAGGCTTGTGAATTGAATTTTATAGCATGTGAAGTAGCACTACCGGTGTGCTACTTTATGGACTCTAAAGAGCAGTGCTTAATTTTTAGAGAAAGTGTCACATCCCAAAGTTTTATTCAGAAGCCCGTGGCTCACACTAGTGAAAGTCGGCCGACTGAATACCAAGGGTGCACAGACTTGATTTCACATTGTGCCTCTTTACTCAGCCACCCTACATTTCCTGCCCCTTTATTTCACTCTTACAGGTCCTTTTTCACCCCTGCTTTCCCACTTTGTCACTGTTTCTGTCTTTCTCTTACTTCTTATTTCCCCTTTTGTGTTTTTTCTCTCTTTTGCTCTGGATCATACTTTGTTTAGGAAAAATAAGTGCTGGTCCCCAAGAATTAGTACCAGAGACCCATCTCCCCTGCAGTCACTGGCTCAAAATAATACTGTCAAAAAGCCTTTGGTGAATCTGGCACGTTGTTGGCAGCCATCGGATGACTGCACCCAGGCATGAATGCAGAGTCGGACTGACCTATAGGGTAACCAGGCAATCAAATCATATCATTAACATTTATAAAGCGCGCTACTCACCCGTGCGGGTCTCAAGGCGCTAGGCAATGACCGACGAGCTGGTCTGACAGGTCGGAGAGTGAGTGGGCCGTTTTTTGGCATGCTGGGCTGAGTTTCATGGCTGATTTCCCTGATATTAAAATAAACACTGCCTGCAGCGTGCTCAAATCTGTACAGTGTTCCATACTATGAAAAACACACTACAGAGAGTCTTTGCAAAACGTCCCCAATTTGTAAAAATGGGCCACATTGTTAGCTATCTATTTCACTAATGGGGGCCACTTTTATTTTGGCGCGCAGGCTTGTTTTCTGTCCCAGTCCGACCCTGCATGAATGTAACGTTTAAGCATTATTAGAGGATTAGGTTTTGACGAGAGGGTTAGACAAGGCAAAACAGACTGGATTTGTAAATGCTTGTTTTCAGAGGCTCGTGATTATGTTCAGATTGAAGTTGCTCTCTTGATAAGCACTGTATTCTTCATTCAAGTAAAAAAAAAAAATGCTCCCTGGCGGCCGCTCGGTGCCGTACTAGTGCCGTAGATACGACGAGCTCCCGCCTGCCCATCAAGAAAACTGCAAGCGTTTGCGCCTTGATCATCTAAGCATAACAAAAACACGTTAGTTTCATTCGATGGTTCCTGTCCAATCCTTATTTCAGTCCTCTGACGCTGTAAATAATATTTATACTGTTACACAAATCGATCACACTCATTTTACTACTCCTAGTTTTAGGACTGGATCAAGCCTCTGGGATTCCGCAGGTGCATGAACCCCCCGAGCTATGTTAGCAATTAGAATGCATACGTCATAAGCATTGCGTAACTCGGCACTACCCTTAGTAGACTAACAGGTTGTGGAAACGAATCATAACGCGTTATTTTGATTAACTGATTACTTTCATGGAGCACTTCTCGCAAAGACTCTTACGATTGGTTTGTATCTGTTGATAACGTTTGTTTCATTTCGGTGTGTCCCAAAATAAATCACATGAAGGTTACAGTGAACATCTCTGCTTAAGTTCATAATATTGACCCTTTCTACTAGAAGTGACGGCTTTGGCATTCATTTTCCCCTTTGTCCTGGTCAAAAGGTATTCAGTGAATGAGTGTGACTGAGTTACTGCAGCATGTGTACTGCATGTATCACCTAGCTCTACCGAAGTGAGAGCAAAATGAAAATAATGAAAAAGTTTGTCAAAAGAGAAAGAACACAAAGTACACATTGTGAAGTCGCCCTTGGGGATTTCTAGCACGTACCCCAGTCACGTGGAAGGGAGTGAAAAATCGCCCCTTCTCGCGGCAGCCTGATTGCACTGGGTGGGAGATTTTACAATCTGCTAAGCATCTCAATTTATCGTCGACATTACCTACTTACTGTCCCGTGTAAGCCACGGTTCAAATAGTTCCTGCTTTCTTCGCGCCTCGTGTATATGTTTGAAAAATGATTTTGCTGAGGGAAAAAGCAAACTGATCCATCATCTAAATGAGACAAAACTCCCACGGAGTACGCTGAAAAAAGAACCAAGATTGTTTTTCGTGTGCCTTGGTACAATTTTGCATATGGATGAATATTTTGACATTTTCATCGCGAATCCTACGAATGTAATTTTTTTGTGTATTCACCCTCCACACACAAAAAAACAGGACCTGAGATAAATGCAAATGCACAAAATGAATAAGTTAAAACCTCTTAGTAATACCAGGATGACAAGGAAAACCAACGCAGACACAGCAGACCTGACTCAGGGCCCCGAGACCCAGCCACCACGCCAAGAATGTATTTATTTTGGCGGTGTCACACCCCATCACCCCCCTGAAGCTAGGCCCCTGCCCAGTCTCTCATGATGATTTGCATCAGGCAGTGCAAAAGTCAACCCGCCGTCTTTCCTGGAACATGACGCTCATTATTTCATATGTGCTTTTACTAAGGGGATCCCCATTCGCTTAATATGGCCCCTTGCTAACATGATGATGAGGGCACCCATCCTAAGTGTCAAACGCTGTAGCATTGAATAGCATAATGCATTTTCTGCTGCAAAAAACTGTCACTTGATGCAGTAGAGGTGACCGGCAGGGCTGGATTGTAATTCCCAAAGTGCCCTGCTCCTCTGACCTGGGGCTTTACAACACCACACCAGTGTGATCTACATAAGACACATACTTTCCTCGCAGTGTGGGGTGCATTGGAGGTGGCCGGCGAGGCAGGACTATAACTCTCAAAGTGCCCTGCTCCTGTGAAGCAGGGCTTGACAGCACCAGGCCTGCGGGTGCTACATAAGCTTCATAATTTCCCTGCAGTGTGAGACCAAGAGTAGGCCTGTCTGCACCTCTCAGCGACCGAATGAGGCTGGCACGGGCCACCCCTCTGAGAACTGAGACCTGAGGTCACATTACAGTAAGTTCCCTTGCTGCCCATCTGTTTTTAGGTTTGAGCCTGCGCTAGCATGCGCTTGCGCATGCATATCGCTTGCGAGACGCTGTAGTAGTTAGAAAAGGCCTCGGAGCCCCATCCATGTCACGTCAGTGTTTTTCATTGGACCGCGGGCTTGCCTTTTAAAATCTGCTTGCTTTCATTAGTGGAAGGCATGCATACATCATGCCTTTTTCGGTGGTTAACCTTGCTCGAGCGCAGCGACCAAGTACTGAAAACATACGAGGCTCGCTGTTTTCCGTCTGGTTTGTGGACTATTTTTTCTCTTTTTTTGCAGCGTAATCTTGCTTGGCAGAAGTCGAGCGCTTTGCATGACATCGACCCTGTTACATAGTTAATTGCATTTTTGCCGGTTACATAGATAATTGCACTTTTGCCGATAGGTTTCACTACGAGTGAACTGTAGCAGTGAGATCGTGCTCTTTTTTTCCATTTAATGAGACAAGAAAAGTCCGGTTGGGAGTTTACAACTGCTAATAGCTCTAACTCGGAGAAATGCGAGACCCGCTGCATTACAAATGCTTGTTCTTTCTTTCTGTGATCTGGTTTATCGAAGTGTGGGCTGTGCTGACATAGGTAAAAGATAGTCTACCTCTGTAAAGGAAAATCCATGGGCAGGCACCATAGTATTCTAACTTAGCTCCTTAAAAAATTCTTGTAATATATATTATTACTGAATGGAATAAAAAATGAAAAACAAAAATAAACATTTTTAAAGAAAGTTATGCAGATTTTCATTATCATTTACATATGGAAAAATGGGTTGTATGATGGAGCCACGCATGCCTGTAGCACGCATGCCTTTACCACACGGGCAACACAACGAACGTGTTGATACCATGTGTTCCTTTACTGCACAAGTTGTTACTACGACTTGCTTTAGGGAAGCGCTGGATTTTAGAATAGCATAATTTGCTATTCCAACTCCACTCCGTGCAACAGTAGGGAAGGTGTTGGATTTGTAATCCAACACCAGTCCAACAACGCGTTCCCTAAAGTAAGTCGTTGTAATGACTCATGTGGTAACAACTCATTCATTGTATTGCCTACGTTGGAAAGGCACTGCGTGGTTCCGACTGCATGGTAAAGGCTGTCTCCCGGAAAAATGTGCCTGAAACAAAATCTCACTGCTGTGCTTTTTGAATGGGTGATATTGCCTTACAAGTGATACTAATAATTAAGACTATTAAACTAAGTAATAAAATGATACAAAATAATAACCAAATAACTAATAAAAATGTATTCACAATGCTAAAGAATATTTTGTGTCAGTAACATAGTTCATATTCGATAAATGGTCTACATGAAGTGGACAAAATCACTATTGTATTTTTTTTTTGTTTGTCTTTCAAATCATCAGAGCATTCGGTATAAATAATGTTGCTTCACAGTGTTGTTTGGTGTTTTGTGGCACTATACTCTCCTCTTCCAACAAATACACGGTTTTCATGCCTTGAGAAAAAGAAAGGTGTAATGTTCATATCAAGTCAGTTGGCTTTTTTAATAGGACATTTTATCTTTGTTAGTAACATGTTATTATATCACTTCCTCGGAGGATTTGGTGTCAGAGGTCATATAATGTCACTTCCTGTGACGTAATTGGGTCAAAAGGTGGTTATGTGATGTCACTTGTGCTACCACTGGCATTGTGGTGAATTGACCGCCATGCTTATCCGTAGACGCTCAAACCCCATGTAGAAACTGGTACGAGTATTTTCTGAGATTAAAATTAGGTTAAACTCCTGTTCGTCCTGTATTTCTTCTTTGGTTAAATGGAGTAACCAGGAGGGTGCATGGCTGGTTATCTTGTAATACTCTTCTGGAATCATACCAAAAGTAATCAGTTGCAGGGAGGATTATCTATGCAATGACTTGATTAATGCTGGTGTTTCTGCGGCTGCTACTTCGATCTGAACGTGAATATTTATAATACGGTTATTTTTTTGCCAGGATGATGTTGCTGGTTAAACACTGAACATGATAAGGCAGCAAGTCTTCACTATACATTAGTAACTAAGGTCGCTAATTTCGATCCACCGGTGACAAGATTGTTTTCAGTTTTCATCATAAACTTTGTTGCATGCAGATAATCATGTAATTTCTGACTTCCTTTCGATTTTAAAGCGAAGGGGGCTTCAACGTATGTAGTGGATATTTATTCGTAAAATGCACATATTCTGTTTGCCAAGGCTGCATGTATCTAATATTCAACCTTACCTCCGTACAGAAACACCTCTAAGCCACCCAAATTAACGATGGTTTTCAGGATGTGTGGTTTACTGAGATGCATATTTTTAAGTCAACAAATATGCATAGCATAAAAAGTTGGTGAAAATATTTGGAGAACAATAACTTTGAAATAATTAAAGAACACATTGCATGTGCAGGTGGAAATTAATAAAGAAATATCACAATATTGATGAACACTGGTAAGGGAGTGGTGGGCATGACTTTTTCTAGTGCAAGGGAAGGCGAGGCGTCGCTAGCAAGGGGTGCCATATTGGGCCAGGTATTGGCAAATGCTGCCTCTATACAGACGTATCGCTGGCAAAATGTAATTTCACCGAAGATGGGAAAATTCAGCCACACAAACTGGTGCTGGCCCACTTGTCCTGTAGCAGACAATTTTAAAACATTCAGCTGTAACTTGAATACTATGCATTCGCTCCTTATTTATGCAGATACATTGCATCAAAACGTTGAAACTTTTATTGCCATGATCATCACCCATGTTGGACTACACAGGGCTTTTTTCCAAGGTGGCTACCATCTCAGGGTGCGTATTTGTTTGCTCACCATGACCAGTCCTTTTGAGTTCCAAAGAATATGGGAACCCTCCACCTAGAAGCTACTTAAGAAAAATCTAGGCGCACAAACAAGAATCCTGAAGTTCATATCACACTGAGCCACCGATTAGATCACTCGTCCAGTTAGTATGCTGAAAATTTCTATTTGGTATTTCATTGGTTTGCGCAAGGTTCAAGAGGAAATTAATATAAAGTATTGACAAAACCATTAGATTTGGGTTTTGTGTAGTGAGATGATTTAATTCATCTTTGTAAGGACAGACTGAGCAGGTGTAAATATCCCTCATACTCAGAGCAGGTGCAACATTGGCTGCAGCACTACACACTTCCTTACACATGTATTAAAAGGTACAGCTAGGAAATGAAGTACAAGCTTCTTACACATACCACTCTATTACAAGCAGAGCCTTCCCTCACACATGGTCTGCAGAACAGCAGTGCAAGCTTCCCCCAGACTCTCTTTCTTTCGTTCCCGGTCACACATACACTCAAGGTGCAGCTCAGACTTCCCTAGTGCAAGCATCACTCACCATTATGAGATCAGTGCAGACAGCGACTATGCATACTTCCATCGCACAGGCAGTAGCACCGCAAGCTTCCTTACACATATCCATCTATTACAAGTGAAACCTTCCCTCACACTTGTCTTGTAGAACAGCAGTGCAAGCTTCCCTCACAAATGACTTGTAGAACAGCACTACAGTCTTCTCTACACATGACCTGTAGAACAGCAGTACAACATTCCCTCACACTTGTCTTGTAGAGCAGCAGTGCAAGCTTCCTCTAGACTCTCATTCTTTCGTTCGTTCCCGGTCACACATACGCTCAAGGTGCAGCTCAGACTTCCCTAGTTCATGCATTGTTCACATTTATGAGATCAGTGCAGACAGCGACAGTGCACACTTCCACCGCACAGGCAGAAGCAGTGCAAGCTTCCCTTACATAGCACGGGTACAAGACATACAGGGCAGTGCATGCTTCAAAATTACAGCAAGGACAGAGAACTGACAGCAGTCAGCCCAGCTACACAATCCACAGAACAGGTAAAACACAAGCACCTGGAGTGTGGGGGCCACAGTGCGGGCAGCACCAGCAGAAGCTTCCCCCACACAAAACACTAACATCCAGCTCAGACAGCAAGCACTCGTGTAGGGCACCCTCCCACAATGAACAAGTAAGCATCAGCACTGATAGGACAGGATTCCACACATAGAATCAGGGGCATAGACGTCATTAGTGCAGCAGTTACAGTGGCACCGGGTTCCACTGCAAGAGTGTGCAAGCTTGTTACACCTGACGGCTCGCAGTTCTTCATATTTTGTTTTAAACGACGGGATCTGACCTAAGTACATCGCTTTCTGCAGCTTAATGAGAGAAGGTCGGCATCAACTGAATCCCGCCCCCACTACCACGAAGGGCAGCATGAGTAGCATGGTGTGGGCCACCCCACCTCCACCTGCACCCCACCAACCTGCCGGCACATTGTACCCTCTCACATTCCTTCACCTACATGTCCCTCCTGCGCTCACTGTCCCCACCGACAACCTTATCAGGCCCTTGCTGGTAATTACGGGAGGGTGCATAATTCTCTTACCCCATTTTCCTTCTCCGAAATGTGCTGCTGAAGGACATCCTGCACCAGAAATTCCTTTTTTTGTATTCCTTACTACGTCTCACCTAGACATCTAATGTGAGTCATAGACTGAAATGTTCTGATTGATAAAAACCGTGCACAGTAGCCCACTGAACCCGATTCGGGAGTATTTTACAACCCACCCGAAAGGAAGAGAACATTTTCCTTGCTCGCTTTAAAGCCCACTGCAATTTGCCTATGCCAATACATAGATCAGGTGGGGTATGAGGGCAATCTTATCTCACTCACGCAAACTGCTAAAGCATTAACAAAAACAGCAAAGCTTATAAACACATGCAGCCCGCAGGACTATACAGTATCTTGGTATACAGAAAACACCTAAAGCATGTGCTGCAGCATTGCAAACATCTCTAGCCCTCTCAGTCTCTTTCTCTCTCACACTGACACCCACCCATCACCCACTGTCCACCACACACACTGTGTCAATCTGAACAGACATTCAGCACCAAAGGATGGTAATTAATAGCTGCATGTGGTTGCCTGTGCCACAGTGCAGGGTTCTAATGCCCAGGAGAGCCACCAGAGGGGATCTTCCAATCAGGTGCAACCTTATATAACATTGAGCAGAGCGCAGACTTACGTACCACCATCATCTACGCTTCTTCAGGCTGTCCCAGATTGTCTGTGTTCTTGGCTTTCAGCTGCAATCATAGCCCTGAAAACGTATCCTAGACAGATCACAGCTTCAGGTAATAGGAAGCCCAGGATGCCTATCCTAGAGCAAGCTTCCCGAGGAGCACTGAGTTTGGATGGAGATTCAAGGGCAGCAAGGCGAGTAAACAATATGTGGCCTGCTGCATGTGTGCAGGAGGGCCTGATCCCGGGCCTCCTATAGATCCTTCTAGCATTCGCGAGGACACCTTTCAAATAGGCAGCAGTCCAGATGAATGTATACATTGTGACCTGCCTCATTTATGCAGGACGTCTGTATGGGTGGGTGGACAGAACTCCAGAAAACTGTGTCCAGCTGACACACTAATGGGAGGGTTTTAGACGTCACATGGGGATCATTGAACCTCATTGACAAATTATTTTGCACACCTAATTGTCACTTATGTGCATAAAAACCAGGATTGTAAAATTATATTTGCAGAATCAGAATTTGTGGACTTTTATGACTGGAAATTCCACATATTTACATAGAAAAAGTTTCCAAAGTCGTAAAGGATAGGCGATCATGTTTGAAGGTGTTATAGCGATTAGGCCTATGTAAAGAAAGAGCCAGGGCCCAGACATGCAAAGTGACCTTGTTGTTTCAACCCCTGAATTAGAGGGTTTGTGACAGCTAAATCACTTTTTCTGATATACTAAACCTACTTTATAAGCCTAAGAACCTTTTCTGAACTCCTGCCATTCAGTATTTTGTGAACCAACCTACTTGTACATAGACTGGTTTGCAAAATGAAATTCTATTGGCAAAAAGTCAGTCTATAATTTGCAACCGCTTTTTGCGATTGTGCTCTTTGTACCTCAAGCTCCATATTCCCTGAGGAGCGCATGGGCTTAATGAGAAGTATGGCAAAGGTAACATGGCCCTCCATGAAAGCAAGACAAATATTCCCCCCACTCCCAGTTGCATGATAAGAGACCATAACTGGAATGCTTTCGGCCCTTCACTCTCCAAGGCCCCCAATTTACTGCATTTGCTGCGCTAATAATAGTTAATTTATTTGGGTTTACAGAAAGTGAAGCCTCTTTGGCTTAATTTTGGGGTCCAGAGCAGAGGCCTACGCCAGTAAATCTAAAATGTGATAGATTTTAGAGTGTAATCGTGTGGGAGTCTGTCAATTTAAAAAAACAAGAGTAAATCAAGATCAAATTTGCATTGATACTTACTCGCTTAAATTGA
Organism: Pleurodeles waltl; assembly: GCF_031143425.1. Lineage (NCBI taxonomy): Eukaryota > Metazoa > Chordata > Amphibia > Caudata > Salamandridae > Pleurodeles > Pleurodeles waltl. The sequence goes on from NC_090443.1 coordinate 908,214,422, forward strand.
CTCTGTTTTGTACAAGGGCGCTGTCTTGTGAAGCGTGTAGTGATTTTATCCACACACAATTGTATACAGAGAGACACATTAAAGACTACATGCATAAAGGAAATGATCCGTGTTAACGTTATGCAAACACATGTGGACCTTCACTAAACTACTGTATGTTTGGAGTGGGAAACTGTCAGTGCACTGTAGCATCAATAAAAGCAGACATCAGATCTGTTCTTTAGAAATGGCACACCACTGAGTCTTTCTCAAGGTCTTGGGAATTACTCTACAACAGATTATCATGGTCGATTTAGCTGAATTCCTAAAATAAATATATCTACTTTTCTGTTTTCCTGGAGATGGCAGAAAGACGAGCAGAAGAGGATGTTCCCTGCTGAGCTAAAGCAATAAACAGGGCAAAAGTACTGAAATCATAATTGGAAAACATAAGGAGCAGTAATGAGTTTTTATTAGCATCAAATATTGGAAGCATTTTAAAGGATTATAAATCCCATTAACGTGCAGCCATTAATAGAAACGGATGGTGTAGTGGCGGCTACCTGGAGCTATCTGATGTCAGTTCTTCCTGCTATTCCATGTAAATGACTGGCTAACTGTTGCGAATTAGCCTCTCGGTGAAAATGTTTATTTTTTTTTCTATTAGGTGCCATTTATTTGTCGAGAGTCTGGGACCAAGTCAGAGAGGAGGCTAAGGCCCATATTTATACATTTTTTGCGCCGCATTTGCGTCATTCTTTGACACAAAAGCGGCGCAAACTTACAAAATGCAATTATGGCCCATATTTATACCTTTTTAGCGCCGAATTTACGTCATTTTTTTAAGCAAAAGCAGCGCAAACTTCCAAAATATAATTGTATTTAGAAAATTTGCGCCACTTTTACATCAAAAAATTACGCAAATGCGGCGCTAAAAAACTATAAATATGGGCCTATGTTTTGTAAGTTTGTGCCACTTTTGCTGAAAAAAATGACACAAATGCGGCGCAGAAAAAGTATAAATATGGGTCTAAGTCTTTTCTATTGCTGCTCTGTCGGGCAGTGCGGGGAATAGTGGGGCGATGGCGAATGCATCCTTTTCTCTGCTACTTTTTAAAGAATGTTACTCAGAACAGTAGTCATTAGCATGAGTGAAAGTAGGAATCAACAGGTGGGAAATTACAGTCTGGTCTGGTGCTGTGGTTGGTTACTCTGAAGTAGTACAAAAGCTGAATCATAGTTAATTTTCACCTGCTTGGTCCCCGTCGTTAGTGGCACAGTGAGCAAAAATTGATGAACTGGAATGTAGGCAGAGAAATTACCATTAGCTTTTTATATGCCCTTCTTCTGGTGCTGTGGATCTAGGGAACATAACAGAGAGCAGTACCTACGTTTACTAAGGATGCCACCTAACCTTTTCTTCATTGCTGTTACAGTACCCACCACCCTAAACAGAAGGTGGTGTCATGGAAGCCAAAAAAAAAGACACGATGAACAGTGAAGTGTATGCTACCAGAATATCATTGGTCCAAATATAACACATTAGAGCTGATAATAGAAAACATAACCCCAGTGGAACAATATTTCTGTAAATTATATTTATGACATATTCATGTCAGATGCTTCTGACAACCAACAATTCATGCAACCCAATAAATGTGAAAGAAATCTGCTATTTTGAGAATGTTCCCATTCCTTCCCTGTATTCCTGCTGGTAATCCCACCATCCACAGCAGAAGCTACTGCTCCGAAAAGATTTTATACCAGTATCTTCATGTCACTGGCCTCTTAGAAGGTCACATTACATATTTTACATTCTCATTAGGAAGCCACATCTTTGTACTAATATTCCTTGGATATGTGGTTAAAGCAGTTATTATTCTAGTGCAGACTTCTACAGTGAAATTCTGTACTTCAGCAACTTTCACTGCTGTGAGATAGACCATGATTGTCATTCCAATCAAAACCTTTAGATTTGCACTAGAAAAGTCCATCGCGTTTCACCTTTTCCACCACTGGTCTACTCAACTTCTGTTGTAGTGCATCACGCGCATCCTTATTCCATTATTTGTATTTGTATTATCTCTCTTTTCGGAATCGCTCAGAGTAAATCCATGGGACTAGGATTAATTCAATAATATCAAATAATGATTTTCCCATAAACAATATGGGTAGGTTTTTAAGTGTGTTCTATAGCTTAGTTTTACAAAATAACTCAGCTTCAACTCACCTATGAGGTCCAACGAGGCTAAAAGTATGTGGTCGCTTGCATTTTTTTCCAGAGTTGGCATTGCCAGCAGTTTGAGCTCAACAAGCCGTTTTGATGTATGGCCTAAACTAATTTGCATATAGTAGGTCCCTGCCTTTAATGGCAGGGCACAACAAGCATTGGCAGAGCCAATGAGTCTTGGCAATCTGAGAGATACAGGCTTTGGCAATGTGCATTTGCGTACATCAATAAAACCAGCCCCAGAGCCATACACAAATACATTTACATTGACAACACTTATAGCTCTCAGATTGCCGAGACCTATTTGCTTTGCCGATTTTTTTTTTCTGCCAAGGCAGACGAAAAAAAATGAAAAGCAAAGTCTTTCCAAAGTGTATGTTGCGGAGAAATACAAACATACCTTGTGAAATCCCGGTCTAAGGTTAAAAAACACGAAGTAGAGATGTAAAGAAATGAAAGTGGGTGGGGCTGGAACAATGGATATTCAACCGAGCAGTGAGAGGTTTATGGCTATGACGCCTTGAGGGGGAAACCAAGCCCGTGAGCCAGCACTCCAGGGGTAGCTAGTATTTAGTGTACAGTGAGTTTAGTAACTAGCATGACTTATGAGGCCCACATGAGCACATAGGCCCGTATTTATACTCCGTTTGCGCCGAATTAGCGTCGTTTTTTTCGACGCAAATTCGGCGCAAAACTAACGCCATATTTATACTTTGGCGTTAGACGCGTTTAGCGACAAAGTATGGGCAAATAGCGTAATTTTTTTGCGTGAACGCCTTCCTTGCGTTAATGAGATGCAAGGAAGGTGTTCCCGTCTAAAAAAATGATGGCGACGCAAATGCGTCGTATTTATACTCCCGGGCAAAAATCACGCCCGGGAGTGGTCGGGTCAAAAAACCCCGCATTTGTGCCACTTTTTAACGCCTGGGTCAGGGTAGGCGTTAAGGGGCCTGTGGGCTCAAAATGAGCCCACAGGTGCCCTCCCATGCCCCCAGGGACCCCCCCTGCCACCCTTGCCCACCCCAGGAGGACACCCAAGGATGGAGGGACCCATCCCAGGGACATTCAGGTAAGTTCAGGTAAGTATAATTTTTAATTTTTTTAAATTTTTTTTGGTGGCATAGGGGGGCCTTATTTATGCCCCCCTACATGCCACTATGCCCAATGACCATGCCCAGGGGACATAAGTCCCCTGGGCATGGCCATTGGGCAAGGGGGCATGACTCCTGTCTTTACTAAGACAGGACTCATTTAAATGGCGTCTGGGCGTCGAAAAAAATGGCGCAAATCGGGTTGAGGCGATTTTTTTGCCTCAACCTGACTTGCCCCATTTTAAGACGCCCTAATGCCATTTTCCCCCTACGCCGGTGCTGCCTGGTCTACATGGTTTTTTTCCACGCACACCAGGCAGTGCCGGTCTGCTAGCGCCGGCTAACGCCATTCCATAAATACGGCGCCCGCATGGCGCTTCCGAATGGCGTTAGACGGCGCTAAATTTTTTGACGCTAAACTGCGTTAGCGCAGTTTAGCGTCAAAAAGTATAAATATGGGCCATAGTGTTTATGCCCTTACTTACTTTTCAGAATGAGCTGTGGGTGCCTCTTGTTAATGGGTCGGTGTGGGGTTAAGGGTTAGTATATATATGTTAACACCCAGTGTGAAGGTTGTTACCTAACTCACAGGGCTTGTGGTGTGCAGGAGGCTGCGGTGCCTGCTGCTGGAGGTAGTGTATTGTGTGCAGGAGGTTAGTCTGTAGCATTATATGCTGAATGCACAGTTGTGCACACAGTGTGCATGTTCCTATCTATCACAGCAGTTGTGGTAGAAGTGCAGGAGGCGGCTGAGGTGGTGTTAGTGCCTTCCTTGCAGGAGGTTAGTGTGAAACACGCCGCCTACAGTCCCTTACGTAGCTCGCAGGGCTTGTGGCAGAGATGCAGAGGCGGCTGAGGTGGGCAGAAGGTTAGTGTGTACCACGCCATGTGCAGCCCATTACCCAGGTTGCAGAGCCAGCTGAGGTAGTGTGGGTTGCAGCACTCCACCTCATGCTAAGCCTTGCCATGGCTGTCGCAGCTGCTGAGCTGATTCAGCTTGCAGGAAAGCCTAAGATTGGAGCATCAGGAGAGGTAGCAAAGCAGCAAGGTCTAAGGCCGGGACTCGGTGTGCAGCAGGAGGCAGGTGGTGTGAGCGCCTGCGGGGACACCACGGAAGTGAGAACAGTGTGATTAAGGCATTGTGGAGAGAGTGAACACCGCAGGCAACTCGGACCCACACAAGCAGTATACCTCACAGCAGCCGGGGTGGCACAGAGGGGAGACAGGTTTTCAAAAAGCAACAACGACAAAGAAAGTAAAATGGGAGAGCCAAAGAGAGAAAGAAAAAAAGTACCTTCCAGAGCACGCTGAAACAGCGTTCGACCCTAATTTAAACACTAGTGCTCCTAACGTGTGGCTTGACCAGTCACCCTTTTGTAAAAATAAAAAAGTAGTCCTAAAACAATGCATAAAAAATGGCCATTGGTTTGTTAACAGTAGTTGGCCGGAGCTCTCGGGGAGGGCTAAACACTGGTAAAGGTGTGACTTATGCATGCCCTTGATAAATAGGGAGATCGCAAAATGGAGCGACGGTGATGCCAACAAATGGGAAGCCTATAGGTGGTCTCTAACCCCACGAAATAGATACAGCATGTCTCTTCTCGAGAATGCACATACGTGCCGTCTAGAGCAAAGACCTAAAAAACAAGTAACTGGAATACCTGCCCAGAATAGTTTCATTCGTGAAGTGTAAAGCAAGCATTTCTTCCCATAAGTTTTGTATTAAAATTCCAATTCTCCGCTGTAGAATGAGTGGTTCAACAGAGATCATATCACATTCTGTCTTTTGGGAAAGTGTTTCTTGAAAGCTTTCACAACTAAGCCATCGTTGTGTCAGAACACCAGAAGGGGTGAGCGTCCTAATGATAATGAACAAATGTGTAAAAGATTAACTTTTCACAACTATTTTCAAAAGTATTTGTCATAAAAGCTGTGAAGCAAAATGCATTCAGATCAATATAAAACGTCCACTTCTGTCTGGTTGTATGATGGAACCATGCAGGCCATTACCACACATGCCTTTACCCTGCGTCATTACAATTAAAGCGCCTTAACCATGCATGCCTTTACCCCATAAGCCTTTACCACAAATATGCCTTTACCATGCATGCCTTTACAACAACATTTTTCAATATAAGGGCAAGTGTGGTAAAGCATAGGTACAGGTAAGTTTAGCCACTATATATATATATATATTTATATATATATATATAATTATATAAAAAGAAAGAGAGAGAGAGATAATAGATACAGATATATAGATATATTTATACACATACACATGCCTACACCCTTACCACCCAAAAACTCATACCCACCCTAAACTATAAAATTACCCTTGCCACCCAAAGCCCCATACCCACCCTAAACCCTAAAATTACCCTGCCACTCAATACCCTTACCCACTCTAAACCCTAAAATTACCATTGCCACCCAAAAGCCCATATTCACTCTAAAAATGCCCTTGCCACCCAAAAACCCACCCTAAAACCTAAAAATGTCCTTGCTACCTAAATACCCTTACCCACCCTAAACCCTAAAATTATGCTTGCCACCCAAAAAACCATACCCACCTTTCCCATACATATATAAACACTTAATACCTCTCAAATACATACTTTTACCTGTAAAACGTTTACCAAGTGTCTGCCTTTACCATTTATGACTTTACAACTATATTCGTTGTAAAGGCATGAGTAGTAAAGGTATATTTGTTGTAAAATCCTGTGTGGTAAAGGCATGTGTGGTAAAGCCTTCATGGTAAAGGCATGCAGGGTTCAGCCTTCATTGTAAAGGGTGTTTCCCCTTGTAGTTACTTTTAGATTATGAAAAGATCTCACCTATATTGATTAATATTTTGTTCAACCAAACTCAGAGCTAGATTGACTGCCTATCTGCTACTCTGATTTCTGCATATTAGGAGAAGCTCTCCTGAGAACATGGCTGAACATCCTACCCGTTCAACCACCTAGTGGATGTGAAAAGACATTGTTTCTCAGTAATGATTTCAAATGGAATTATTTTGTTGCCAGAAAAACATGCATATTTTTGTTTTTGGTTTGATGTAGCACAGAACAATATTGGTGTACTTCAGCATGATACTTCTTTATTCATCCTAGACCACAGTGCAAATTTCTTACCTCACTAGCCTTAACCACTCTTGGCCATTGACCACACAGGAACTGTGAATGCTTCTCATGCCACATGCTAAGTCAACAGAATGTGTTTATTTAATAATGTCACTTCTTTTAAATAGCATGAATATGCCACGTTGCAAACACCTCAGAATGCATTACAATAAAGTGTTCCAAGCGTTTATCTTGGGTAATTGTCAACCTCAGAGTGACTCATTGTGTAATTTCGTAAAGCCATTTGTTTTTTTATTATTCTTTCATTTGTGTGAAGCATACCTTTTTTAAAATTCTAAATGTAATCTCAAAATCTCCTTTCTTTTACATATACTTTAAATTAAAATACAGGATACCCATGTACAATCTCCTCCTCATCTTTCCCATTCACTCTTTGTCCGATTTTCCTCATTCAATTAACTATAACCTTTATTTTATTTTATAATTTGATGTATTTAAATTACTGTGTTTCCCCTATTTCTTGCATGTTTCAACCTCCTACTTTTAATTTACTTTTCTCCTTTTCCTAACCACAATACTTCCCTTTGCTTTTCTTTATTTTTGTCATTATTTTGGGTTTTGGACTGAAATACCCTAATAATTCTACATCCTAAGGTAATTAAGTTGAGGAAATACGTCAGTCATTATTTTGGGGGCAAGTGAGAACACATGGATACGAGGAGAGTCTCTCATGTATGCTGTGTTAATGTTTTAAGGAGGTAGGAGAAGAGATTGCTTTAGGCTGTTGAAGAGGTTGCTGATGGACATGACTGATATATACGTGTGGTATTTTCAGTATTGGGCATTAGATACAGAGGGCTAGATAGTGACGAAGTTGGGTCCCATCAAGTGAGACAGAAAGAGTATGGCCAGAATATGAGATGAGATTCATATTTATGGTTGCTTAGTTGATGTGTACTATGTTAGCAGTTCAAGGTCTATTTCCATACATCTTATGGAAACAGGTATTTTAGCTGTGCCTTGAAAGATTATTTGAGAATGTGGTTCATATGTTGGGTTATTGGTCAGGTACTCCTTGATCTCGATTATAGTATTTTGCATTTAATCCTTAATCACATCGCAAGTCAATGGTGTGCTTTTAAGATGAGTTTTGTTAGATCTTGCTTTCTTTGTGCTGAGCTCCATCTTTGTCTTCTATGATTGATTTTTGGGAGACTTGTCTAGATTAAATATCTGTATTGCATTACCCAGGATAGGCTGAGTTGCAAAGAATGGTTAGATTTCAATGCATGCAAAGCAGATACATTGCAGGCTTCATTTTTAGGAGGAGAAGCTTGTTTGCTAAATTGTCTAAGGTTTTATTGGTAAGTTGGTAGATGACTATCCATGTGGTTAGTGAGGATCTTTGGGAGAATTGGAAACTCTGTAGTGTTTAAAATGAGATTGGTTTTATATATAAAAAGGAGACTGTGTTTCATTAAAACAGGGGTTTTGATCAAATTCTAGAAGGTAGGCTCAGAGGAAGTGGACTTTATGCACAAGTAGAATGCTTTCAGTTCTCTGATCTTTAACAGCCTGGGCCAGTGGTTCCCAACCTGTGGTCCGGGGACCCCTGGGGGTCCGCAAAGCCTCCTCAGGGGGTCCACGACTGCTTAGAAAATTAAATTATGTTATAAGATAGGTCCCCAGCTTTCAGTAATGACATAGTCGGGGGTCCCTGGATTCAATAATAATTTACTGGGGGTCCCCGAGTTCCAGTAATGATAAAGTGGGGGTCCATAGAAGTCGAAAGGCTGGGAACCACTGGCTTAGGCAATTTGAGCTAGGGGTGTGGAGTTGTCAATCAGTAGAACTGGAATAGGTAGGAAGCAATATTAAAATTGTGGTAACATTCTCTGCAGTTTGCTATATGTTAGTCCTGACAGCCTTAGGGTGGCCTTCTTCCCTACTTTTTGCCTGCCCATCTCCATTTTCTAACCTCGTTTTTGCTGGCTTTAGGACTCTGTGAACTTTATCACTGTTAAAGTGCTTGTACACTCTTTGCTTAAACATGGTAAAATTGGCTCATACCTAATTGGCATACTTAATTTACTTATAACTCCCTAGTAAAGTGCAGTACGTGTGCCCAAGGCCTGTAAATTAAATGTTACTAGTGGAGATGCAGCACTGATTGTGCTACTCACCCAAGTAGCCCCTTAACCATGCCTCAGGACTGCCATTGCAGAGCCTGTGTCAGCGGTTTTAAACTGCCAGGTTGACCTGGAAAGTTAAACCTTTTGCCAGGCCTACACTTTCCCTTTTCAAACATATGTCACCCCTCTAGTAGGCCCTTTATGACCCACAGGGCAGGGCACAATGTATGTCAAAGGCAGGACATGTACTTTTAAGGTTTTAATGTCCTGGTAGTGAAAGACTCCCAAATTCATTTTTCACTACTGCAGGGCCTATCTCTCCTATAGGATAACATTTAGATTACCTTATTGCATCCTATAAGTGTAATTCCAACTCTGAAAAGGATAGGTTTGGTGTCTCTGAACACACAATTTAAAATCACAATTTACGGTGAAGTTGGATTTTAAATTGTAGTTCTGAAAATGGCACTTTTAAAAAGTTGGTGTTTTCTCACTTTAGCCATTTGGTACCCATTGCCTGTCTGTAGTACAAATCTGGGGTGGTGTGACAGCTGGTTTGCATTCCCTCTAGACAGCCACACACAAAGGGAGCTTAGGTGTGACTGATGGGCCATCCACAGCATGATGGGCCATCCACAGCATGATGGGTCATCCTGAGCAGGATGGGAGGAAAGGGCTGACACACATGAAGGGGCAGTGTTCTGTCCTATAGAAAGGGCTGCATACCCTCACTAAAGTGAGTCTGGTGGCAGGGCAGGAAGGTAGGACCTTTTCACAGTTCAAAGATCTTTCTTTGAAGTCTCCCTCTTTTCACCAATCAATCAATTAATCATAGCATTTGTATAGTGCAGCACTAGCACCCCTAAGGGAATCTGGTCGCTGAGGGTGCTGTGTCTCCATTGAAAAGCCATGCCTTGAGTCTCCTTCTGAAGTCCGCCAGAGAGGGAGCTGTTCGAAGTTGAAGGGGCAGGCTCTTCCAGGACTTGCCTGCATGTAGGAGAAGGAGTGGCCTCTGCTACAGCTGTGATGGATTCAAGGTGTGTGCAAAGTTGGGTGATGTAGGACAGCCCTAGATTGTGGAGAGCCTTGTATATGAGTATTTTGAATTGGCATCTCTTCTTGATGGGGAGCCAGTGGAGGTTCCTGAGGTGTGGGGTGATGCTTGAACACTGGGGGAGGATGAGTCTGGCTTTGGTGGTCTATAGAGTCTGGAGTCTTTTAAAAAGCTGGGAGGACACTCTTGCATAGAGAGCGTTGCCATAGTCGAGGCGGCTGGAGTCCAGGTTGTGCATGACGGTCTTTCTAATGTCAGTAAGGATCCATCTGAAGATTCAGCAGAGCATACGGAGGATGTAGAAGCAGGAGGAGGCAACTGAGTTTACTTGTCGATTCATGGATACTTGGCAGTCAAGGATGATGTTGAGGTTTTGTGCGTGGTCTGATGGAGAGGGTGTTGGTCCGAGTTCTGCTGGCCACAAGCTGTGGTCCCATATGGAGGTGTTCTTCCTAAAGATCAGGACTTCCGTTTTGTTGGTGTTTAGTTTGAGGCAGCTGTTTTTCACCCATGTTGCTATGTTGGTCATGGCATTGCAGAAGTTCGCTTTGGCATTGTATCAGCAGCGTAGGAGACTATATTGAGTCCATAGGATCTTACTATGTCTGCCAGGGGGTCATGAAGATGTTGAACAGGATGGGGCTGAGGGAAGATCCTTGGGGTATGCTGCAGGTGATGTTCTTGGGTGCAGAATTGAAGGGATGAAGGTGGATGCTCTGCGTGTGGCCTGAGGGGAAAGAGGCCACTTCAAAGGCACAACTGGGTATAAGTACTGGACCTCTGACACCACCAACTTGGCACACATCTGAAACTATGGATATTCTGCCAGGAAAAAGGACATCTGTGCTGCTGCTGAAAGAACTGTCACTCTACTGGACTCTGCTGGATCCCTCCTCTGCTGCGCTGTCCTGCTGCTTGCTGGCCTACTTGCCTGGTACTGAGAAGGACTGGGTCTGAATCTCTCAACCCTGAAGAAGAGTGACTCCGACGGCTTGCTCGATTGCCTCCTGTTCTTCTGAAGTCTCAGGGACAGAAAAGGCATCCAACACACCTTCTACTCCTCTGGACCCTTCTTCAACCAGCTCCTTACCCCCAAGGGGTGCCTATCCAGTACTGGGCCCTTGGCAGTGTATTTTTGGCTCCTGAAATCAAGCTTTTTAGCTCTTCCAACCACGAACGGGACAGCTGGCACAAGGACCATGCTGCTCACACAAAGAATCAGCTTGAGCCGCCACAAGTTTGTCTCTTCACACAGCAAGTATTGCCGCTCAAGACCGCAAAGCTCCAGTCCAACCGTTCGGGATGCCTGCCGACTTTCCACCCGCAGACTTCTTCCCTATGAGCAGGACCGTTGGCTCAATTGTTGAGAAGGTTTAACTTCAGCAGGACTTATCTGGGACTGTACCTGGGACTGTACCTGACCCGTGCTGCATCACGGTTGGCCTAAACATTTGGATTTAACTGGGTCGGGCGTGACCAGATAGCCCATGTTGCCACGTAATGCTTTTAAGTGCTACATTTCAGTTTATTCTTTCAAAATTCAGATCTCTGCTTCTACTTATTGGATATTTGTCATTTGGTCTTGTTTTACTCATGATATGATGCTCTATTTTACTAACCATTTGTGGTGTCTTTTGTGTGATGTTTTCACTGTTTTACTCTTTGAAGTTTTGCACAAATGCTTTAAATATTGCCTCTAAAGTGAAGCCTGACTGCTCTGTGCCAAGCTGCCAGAGGGTGAGCACAGGTTAATTTATGTATCTGACGTACCCTGACTAGGATTGTGATTCCTCCTTGGACAGGGTCCTCAGCCAACCAGAAACCCAATCTCTAACATCACAGTGCAAAGAAATGTGGAGGTATTGTGCAAAGGGATGCTTTTCTGGATAATGCAAATACATGTGTGGAATAAGTTGTCTTACAGTGGGACGTAGTGGACTTCTTGTGAAATGGAGCATGTGCTGCCAGGTTTTATCTTCCTGTGGTTGATGTAGCTGCTAATCTATGAATATTATTTAATATTATAGCAGTAGTTTTGGGTATTCCATTTTTACAGCCGATCTCATTAAACATGCTATATAGTCACAGTTAACACACTTTAATTTCCAATGTACCATTTCATTGTAAAACCCTAAGGAAAGTAAATGAAAAGATCATTGTGGGGGGGGGGGTGATGTTATTTTTGTTAGTTGTATCTAGCAGTAACTTTTCATGTCCTAGAAGTGCTCATATAATTCTCAGCCATGCAAATTCTTAACTCCTATATTCTTCTCTTGTTCAAAGGTTCAACACTCTTGTCTATTCACTTCAGTGGCTTACAGTAAATACCTGTAAAAGGTGACAGCAAGAGCCCTGAAGTTGGTTAATTTAGCAGCATATTTATTAAGAAATCACGCAGCACAGTGCAGCAACTCAGCTTGCTGCCCTGCGTGGTAGGGAAAGGGGAGCAATGTGCCATACTTAACAATATTTTGTGTATTCCTGTCTTTTCCCTCTGCTAGTGCACAATGTGCTGCATAGTGCCAAAGTAGACATCCTTGCACCATGGTGTGAGGTTGTCTGCATTGTAAGCAGAATTGTTTTTGTGCAGGAAGGAAACAATCCTGAGAGGCATTTCCTTTTTCTATGTGAGCTGCAGACTGCAGTACACATAGAAAACGGAAGTAATGAGTAGATAAACTTTACTTACAGTTGCATTGCTCTTATTCCCATTGTGTGGCCCAAAGGTGACACAACTCTTTAATAAATATGCCCCTTAGTACTGGGATAAGAGTAGGAAAAGGGTCATAATGCCGGATCATGGTTGACAGTTTGGATAGAGTTAAATTGATGGTTCCAAGGTGGTTCACTGAGAAATAAAGTGGCCTATTCACAAACTGTATTTTGTAGTAAGCTTAGCAGTACTACAGTAGTTTTTCTAATGCACTACAAAATACTATTCGCTAACATATGTGCAGAGACTGTGCCTCCACCTTTCCTATCTTTTATGTGCAGAGGTCTCCACCCCGACTGCTGACATCTCCACACACATAGTTGTACGTTTTATAATTATATGTGGGATGTGTGGGGGAGTGGATGGAAAATAGGGAATATATTCACAAATAAATGGAAGGGGTGTACACAGAAGTAAGGAGGGGTTATGTGAGTCTTAGGAAGGGGTTGATGGAGGAACATGCACCCATCCACCAACCGAAGAGTAAGCCTATTGCACTTGTATAGTTACTAGTGCCAAAAAAGACCCAAAACAGACATAAATGTACTCTATTTCAGAGCTGGAATAAGTCCAGCACCACACATGGCCAACCACGGTTACTGCAACACCCTCCAAAAGAAAATTATGGAGCCAGGGATTTAAAATAAAAGCACATAAGAACTAATTAGTTTAACTTATTGTAACCTTTTAAATATTTTAAAAAATGAATTTAACATTAAAAAATCTATAAATACAAATTAGATATTAGTTTATATTATATGTTAATAAGTTTAAGTGTCAATGTATTTTTATTCAAAGAAGTATAATTAAAAGAGTTTAAATCAATTCACTAGGTAACCGTACATAATTTTACTATATAAAAGTGTTACATAATAAATAAATATACATTTTATACTTTAGGTATGAATTTTCATTTAAATCTTAAAAATAATCTTACTTACTTTCAATATATTACAGATCAGTAAATAGTAAGTTAATAATGTTGTAGTTGTACACATAGGCATATTTTTACTGAATTACGTTTGTGTTTAATACGTTTTAAAATATTTTTCTATACTTTACCATAGGAAGATCTTCGCTTCAGCGGCTGAAACCTCTGTCAATGTGTAAAAGGTTGCACCTAGTAACTTTACACTCATAGATTATGGTCCACACCCTGAAATCAGAGGGAGGGGACTTGTAAGTCTACACTTTTAAATAACTTTACACTTGTAAATGGCAGATAGGCAAAATTAGTAAAGTTACTTCAAAGTGTAAGCGTAAATGCATGTTTGCAGATTTACTCATGTTTAAGCTTGCCTTTGTTATAGCCCCCAAACTGAGGTATATAATCACTGTGGATAGGTGAACAGCCAATAATTTAAAATAGAAAAAATTTATCTCAGAATGTGGAAGATAGACACAGTGTGTACACGAGTGCAGCAGATTGTGGTCCCTAAGAATTAGACTGTGACAAACTGAAACATGGCAACATTGTGTTATTATGGTGGGTTAGTGGATACTGACTGGTCCTTGCAGAGTACTGCAAAAAACTCAGTACATGGTACAGTGTTGCTGTCTTAAATAAACACTAATGACACTAATGATTGAGTGGATATAGGGAGATACACTGTCACTTTTTCGTCCTTTGGATTAATACTTATTATTAAAACTGTGTTGAAATGAAGTGGTATGAAGAATTTTTATTTGTAAATTATCCGTCGGGTGTTTTCTTTTTATGGGTAGAGCGGTTTCACGCACAATTTTTAATTCAAACACACACAGTAACATACATATTTTGATTAGCAAAATATGTTTAAAAATAATCACGTTGTTGTTGGAGAATTTAGGGCCAGATGTAGGTAGGTTGAAAATTGCGACTTGATATTTGCGAGTCATAGCGACCTGCAAATTGCAACTCGCAATACGCAATGCAGAAAGGTGTCTCAGACACCTTCTGCGACTCGCTATGGGGTCGCAAAGGCCCACCTCATGAATATTTATGAGGTGGGTCGCAGTTTGCGACCCCATAGCGAGTCTAGGCACTCACAGGGATGGTGGCCTGCTGGAGACAGCAGACCACCACGTCCGTGACTGCTTTTTGAACAAAGCAGTTTTTTTTTTTCTTTTTGCAGCCCGTTTTCCTTAAAGGAAAACGAGCTGCAAAAAGAAAAATACCGAAACCATTTGGTTTCGTTTTTTTCAGAGCAGGCACTGGTCCATAGGACCACTGCCTGCTCTGAAAAAATATTTTTATTGGCATTCACAAAGGGGAAGGGGTCCCTCATTTGCGAATGAGTTACCATCCACTTCAAGTGGATGGTAACTGCGAGTTGGTTTGCGACCGCATTCGCGGTCCCAAAGCAACTCTGCACGACTCACAATTTGCGGTTGTGCATCGCGTTTGGCCTTTTGCGCCTCGCAAACTGGGTTTTTCGCAGTTTGCGAGGCACAAAAGGCTTGCTACATCTGGCCCTTAGAGAGTGGCCGTATTTGTGGACTAAATAGAATGAAAATAATGAGTACTTGATGGAAAGATGATTGCACAGTGGAATAAAATTTAACCTGCACTTCACCATTTCTGTATGCTAGGGTTCCAGTGGCGTTGTGCTTGCGCTGATACCTTCTAGGGTTGAATTTGATCCCTAGGGAATGTATGATCAAAATATAATAGGACAAGACAGGAGTACTGTGCGATCACTTTCTTCCTCGTCTACAAACTGAGCCTGCTCTGAGATATAGCTCGAATTTGCTGTACTTTTCACTGTTTGTTTGCAGTGAATTCAGCTAAATTGTTAAATTGCAGTAGAACATGCTGTCTACATCTGAGAGTTTCACAGCCACTCGTTTTAAACACAGTTCTCACCCACACAGAGTTTAATTTGCCGAGTAGTCATAACTACTGCACATCAGTAGCTCCCACATCACTGACAGCCCAAGCTTTTACTTCATTCAACTCAACACCCCCTAACTTGCTTCGTTTCCTTAGGGGGATGTCAGGGTTGCCATGTGTTTTTCTTTTAATTTTCCAGGCCTCTTCCATTTTCTCTCTAACCTCCTCCAACTGCAGAGCGGATCCCGTTGAGGTTTAATAAGGAGTTGCGAGTAGGCGGGAATAGAGGCGCGCAGCACGACCACTCTTCTAAAGTCGACAACGCAGGACCAGCCAGTTCTTCTGGGAAACCAGCAGGCATTGCCCAATCCAGAGTCAACAGGGCCGAAGACCACTTAATTAAACAGGGTTACAGATTCAACTTTCAAGTAAAATCTAAGTGGATTTCCTTGGCGGAGAGGAATTTTAATGGTTTGTTGAATGTCACCATTGCGATTTTTTTTTGCCCACTGCTAGTGCTAAATGTCATTGCATTCTGAGCAAAACTGAAGAAGTAATTGCTTATTTGCTTTAACACAGATGTTTTACACTTCATTGAGTACAGATTTTTTTTAAATATTGCTCCTGGTCCTCTGAGAAATTTGCTTGACAGCAAGTAAGACATGCCACAATGTAACAATATTTTCTGCAGTTTGTGCTAAAGGCATATGCGCTTTTTTGTAATGAGTTAATTGTGACTAAATTGCCCCATACCATTGCTTTTCAACGCGAGGGATCACTCAAAAATGAAATTGGCTTTCAGTGCAAAGCATATTTATTATCCATGCGAACTTGTTCAGATACTTTTCATGATGAAACGACAGCAACGATTTACCAGCACAAAACATTTGCTCTATCTAGGTGTAATTAGCAATCCATTGAAAAAAACATAGCAGGCTTCCTGCTGACGTTAGAAACATGCTCTGGTTTAAGAAGAAACAATTGTCTAAGAACACATAATAGTATGGAAATTCTACTTTGTTCAGCCATTGCCAAGCAGAGGTTTCAATTACTGGACTAGGAACAGCTAATACTATTCTATGCAAATGGTAAGAGCTGGGATTAGTTGTACGTCTAATCACTGAAATAATTATAACAATTTAGTTCTTGATTTAGAGGAGGGTCGTATCGTGAGATCTGCTGATACTCGGTGGTACTACTGAATACTGAATATCGAGGACAGAATAACGAGGGACAAAACATAGAACAGTGAGGCCCAGATTTAAGAGGGCCTAGCGCCTCCTTGTGCCACATTAGCGTCATTTTTCATATTTACAAAGTGGCGCAATGCACGCATTGCACCACTTTGTAACCCCTTGTGTCACATTATACCTGTGCCAAGCATAATGTATGCAAGGGGGTCTTTCCCCCATAAGGGGGACCGTCTAAGTGATTCCACTGCACCCTTTTTAGTGGCTATTTTTAACACCTGTACACAGCAGGCGTTAAACGGGGGCATGCCATTGTTTTCAAGGGGCCCCTATGTAATCTGCAGGATTAGCGCCAACATTTTTGCCACTAATCCTGCACAGTACATCAATAGCATCAACATTTTTTACGCTATTGCCCCTACCCTGCTCCATGGTGTGCCGTATATTAACTACAGCGCACAAATGGTGGCAGTAGGGGAGGATAAGAGGGCGCAAGAAAAGTGGCACTGCACTGGATGCAGCTCCACTTTTCTTAAATTCGGGCCTTAGTGACTATTATCCCTCATAGAATCAATGCTACCATGTCGTGACATGACAGCAGTAAATCCTATAATTATCATGCTGATGCTACCATGTCGTGACGTGACAGCAGTAAATCCTATAATTATCATGCTGATGCTACCATGTCGTGACGTGACAGCAGTAAATCCTATAATTATCATGCTGATCCTACCATGTCGTGACGTGACAGCAGTAAATCTTATAATTATCATGCTGATGCGAGATTTACCACATCGACTGAGAACGGGCAGATTTACGATCACTAGAGATCCCTTATTCTTACTCACTTTGCTTAAATTTGGCAGGAAGTTAACTGGGGAAAAGTGTACATTTACCGTACTATGCAGATTTGATGCTCCAAAATCTGCATGTTATTCCCCAGAAACTTGTACTAGATGATTTTTATCTTACCCGATACATGAGATACCCAAGCGTATAGCTATTTATCTAGTGCGATAAAAAGGAGCTGGATTTCGACAAACTTTGATTCGGGACCAAAACATTGTTTAAAATAACAGGGGAAAGATTTATCTGTCCCCAAATGGCACTGCTTTCATAGGCTTACCTGGGCTGGGAATCCATCTGCTTGTGGGACACATTTTGCCCATTCCAAGTCAGCCCTCACTTGACCTTGGTGGTGTGGCTTTGTAGTGCAACCCGTTAAATCTATTTCCTGTGCTTCATTATATAGGTCAGTCTGATTGGTCTGCATGTGGGCCAATCAGCTGACATGGTTGAAGATTGCCATGTGGTTGGTGAGGCAGAAATTGAAAATAGAAGCTGGAATCAGGGTCGACTGGGACAAAATATAGACATCTGCACCAAAATAAAGGTGGCCCTTATGAGCGAATTAGATAACTAAAAGATTGGCACACATTTGCAAATCGGGGCTGTTTTCAAATTATAAAGACATGCTGTAAAGGGGTTTGGAGGATATTGGAGACTGCATGCATTTGTGATTGCTGCAGTTGTTTGAGTAATATGGGGGAAATAAATAATAACAACCGGCCAAGCAGACCATAAACAGGCCCACAACCAGACAAAAGACTGGCCTACACTCTGAATTGTCAGGCCAGCCCTTAGGGCACTCCATGATTGACCTATACGCCAGTCCGACCGTGGTTAGAATACTGGGTTTTCGACAGAAGAGTGGGCAGGACCGAAACCCTTGGGGTACAACTACGTCTATGTTTCACTGGGGCATTTCCCAACACTACTGAAAAACTTGCATATGAATGAAATGTTGACTGTAAACATGTTCAGTGTAATGTTGATTTCTTATATTTCATTGAAAATCAGGAAGAGGGCATACGTTCAATCATGGGGAGTCATACGTCATCCCTAAAGGCTCCCCACCAATCTTCTGCTTGAGCAGGACGAGAGCGGGCTGTGCAGTGTGTGGCCGGCACTACTCTAGAGACATCGATTGAAACTGGAAAGACCATGAGCAGTATACTGGGGCTGATCTGCTCAGACCAAAGCCGTACATGCTCCTACGATTACCATGAGTGGGGCCGGCTTCCCTCACTCCCTGGATGTAGAATATTTCTCTCACTGGGCTGAGGGGCTGTGGAAGTTCGTAATTCCCAGCCCTTGTGTCAGTCGCATGAATTTCCCAGGCGGTTTCACCATAATGGTGAAAGAGGGTTTCATTATTTCCATAAGGACGTGGAGGTGAGGGTACTCTAGCCAAGGGGATATGAGTGCTTATTGGCCTCTAGGCCAGTCGCACATGCCTTTGTGTTGTGTGATGTCCTGGACGGTTCATGGGGTAAACACACTATGCGTACGAGGAGCCTCATGACCTTGGTCTTCAAACATCTCAACCCTGTGCTCTTGAACTGTTGAGTGGGATCACTGGGACCAGTCAATAGTTGAATTGATGCCGTCCATGCAGAGGCCAAACTGGGGAGGGTGAGTGCTGAGGTGGTCAACAGTAAGACTTCTAGCTGCTACGCTGGTGTCTGGGTAGTCCCTGAATCAATGGTAGTGTTATTTAAAGGAGGGCCATGGGACGAGGAACCAGGAGAGGGGAATAGGTCCTCATTACTTCACAAAGTATCCCCTATGATCACCCCCCTCAGACCCCATCAATCTGTACCCACCTACCTGTTCCCCCACTACTATTGTCCCTATCGTCTTCCTCCATATCGCCTTTATATATCTCTACTTGTTTTCCTTTCTCCTTCTATCTTATCACTCCACTCAACCACCTACTACTGAGGTACCCTGCTTGTCACGCCAATATATAGCCCCACTCTCTCATTAGAGTCATACTGATCACCCATATCCCACCATCGCAAACAACTATATGGTTTTTCCACCCCCCCGTATATTCGTGGTTCAACTCAATATACTGTACATCTGAGATGTCACATTTTCTTCGATTGTTCATACCATATGATGACACCTGACAATGAACTGCTGTTCTTTTCTTTTCTCTTTATTGTATGGTTTGTGTAATTCTTCTTGTTATATAAAATCTCAATACTTTTGAAATTTTAAAAATATTACTTCACAAAGCCCCTAAGTGTGATGGGCATCATCTTGACACTGCAGAAAAGGGCTGTGCACTTCATGAGGCAGCTTCATGTCTAATGGGGCGAGTTTTGCGCCTACTTCCTATGAGAGCGACTGTACAGCGATGGCAGCCATTCTTAGGGGGAAAGGTGAATAAATGAGCCATTCAACATAGTATTTAAATGGAGGAGATCTGAGAAGAAGTGACAGCTAGGGTTGAGTTTCTCTCTTTGGTCCTCGTTTCTTCTCACCATGGTGTCACTTTAATGAAAGGTACACACCCACCACTGCCTGTAGAGAGAGGCCCGACGCTACACAACCCTTGAGATATTTACTCCAGAGAGACTTTTGGCCTCTCCAAATCTCCTTTATCGGCAGACTTCTCTCAACTTACATATAAGAGATAAAAATGTCCTGTTTTAAATGGAATTAATAATATTGTGTTGTTTTTCGATTTTTGCTAATTAATTCAGAGCTAGGTGTGAACACAATGTGTTGATATCTGTCTTAACAGATTGCCAACCTAGGATACTGTTTACTCTCTCTCCCTCTCTTCCTTTCTCTCTTGTTCTGCTTTCCTGGTGTCTGCTTGTTTATCATTCTCTGTGTATCCGTGTCTGTCTCGCTCTCGCTCTTTTTTAATGTTCTCTTATCCTCTGCTTACACTCTTTCTCTCTGTTTCTGCCTCTGTCGCTCTCTCTCTATCAGGGTAATTTCTAAGCAAAGGCTGAGTCACTCTCACCTTCGAAGCCACATCCACTGTTGGGATCCTAAATTCTAAGTTTCAATCTAGATAGCATATTCTTACCAATCTGCTGTCACAATTGCCAGAGAGGTCACGACCACCCCCCTCCGGACCCTCCACCACAGATAGGGCAGTGCACATGCATTACTGTAGTGCACAAGTCATGCAACAGCACCGAGCACCTCCTACCGGAAACTACATGCATATGTGTCAATGGGACTCCCTAAACATTATTGGATTAAACTTTATCGTTGATTTGTTTGAAATTGAGATAATTTAGAAAACCTGCCATTGAAAAGGTGCACAAATGTATCTGTCCCTGCAATAGTCATGAACGTTTCATTTATAGATAACGTTGACTGGTGCAGAAACAGCTTGCTGGCCTTTTAATTACAGGACTCTCAGGGACCTTGAATGGTAACTGATGTGCAGGCAGTCCTATCTCTGACCCATCAATATCTGTGTTGCTTTTCTCAGTCTCATGTGTTCTCGTAGTTCCTTTGTTTTTCCTTTGTCCAGGATTCTGGACGTTCTTGTGTGAGGACTTGACTTGCGTATTCTTGTTACTTTTAGTTTCTCTTATCCTTGGTTAGCTCCTGTTGCAGAATACCTTGCCTTTGTATGTCGTCAGAGACCCCCTTCTTCTAGTCCTCTCCGGACTATCCTAGGAGAATTTCTACCTGTTCAATGTTAATGAAACATAGTGAGAAGAATCCCTTATTGATGCCTTCCTTGCAAGATCCAGAGAGCGCCTCATTCCCAGTTTACCACATTCTTACAAGTTGCTGAGTCCGGGAAAGTGACATCAAGCCTACATGCAATACTGAAAATAGAGGAAATCTATTTTCTGGAGTAATTTCTGATCCTACATTCTTCTACATCGGTCTTTCCTGCCCAAGAACGACACTTGACAGGACATCGGCGGCGTCCGCAGTGCTTCTAGACTGATAGCCCGTCATCACCTGTTTGGTGGATCCTGTGTTGGCTGTGGTAAAGCAATGTACATGCACGGTTTGGGATATCTCTCACAAATAACTTAGAATCCATCACTGTCAGCAATTTATTCAAAACAGATGGGAAAGATGTGAATTCATGGCCCAATCTACATTTTGTTCTGTCAACCATGTAATGAGCAATAGATCCTGGAAAATGCTCAGCATATTCCAAGCGGTTTCATTTGATGGAATGCTGAATTTGTAAAAGGCGGCTGCCTTTGCGCATTGCGGAATTGTACGCTGTGCACAGTCACTTATTGGTGAAATAGCAGCCTTTACAAATTGTGCATGGTCCACCCAGTAGTGTGTGTGCAATACAGCACCAGGTCAGGGGCAGAGCTGCCAGTAGTGGAGCAGGTGCAGTGGCACCGGTGCCCAGGGGTCTTAGGGACCCACTGATCTCCAGATAAAGCTGTCCTCTACCACCCAAGTAGGGTCGGGGGGACCATTTTACATCCTTGTACGAGGGCCCATAGCGCTCTTGCTACGCCACTGTCTCTTGCGCAGCTCTCTAGGCATACTACTGCTGGATTTTGTTAACAGAAATACAAATGATATCCCATACGTGACGAATGGTGCTTAAGTGCAGATTTAAGATTTCCTCTGTGGATTGAGCCTACCGTCTTTGAGCAATGTACTGTGTCCTGCTTCACCTTTGTTGTATAAAGTGCTCCCCTGTCCTTATAGGCGAGGTCCCCAGCAAAGAGCTACCAGACATAGCAATATGCATTGATTAAAATATATATTATCAGTCCTTGAAACTTTTATGTCAATTTCCATAAGACCCAATTCCTGCAATCTATCACAAGCTTTCAGATATTAAAATATATTTTGCAGTCAGTGGCCTTTGCACTTTCAGGCCTTTCAAATTATTGGGTAATGAATAACTAATTAGCTTTTATAATGCACTTCACACCGCACGTGTGCCTCTAAAAAATGTAAACAACAGGTGTTATCCCATTCAACTGGTACTCAATTTACCGACTTCAGAAGGATGTAGGGTACAAATTCACACTTGTGACATGCATATCACCATATGTCTCTCTGCAAACGTGCTATTCTCTGAGTTAGATTCCCAGCACAAACACATAGGGCCCTTACATCAGCATGGTGACACACTTTTGAGCGTCCACTCTGAGAATCCTTCAGGATGAGTCAGAAAACCCGCCATCTTGACATTTTTTTCATGCTCATTAACTGAATATTGCAGACTTCACGCTAACAATATTGCATAGTTCTCGGGCTTTAAATTCTACTGCTACATTACACATTAATGATTAGCTCGCCTCTTAAACTATCCAGCTGATGAGACAATATTATTATGCTGCATTAGTTTTCAAAAGCCTTCCCGATGCAAACAATAATAAATACCTCTATCACAGCAGAGGAGACGCTGCATAGAAATATGCATCATTAACGTTCAAAGACTTCTCAGATGTGAATATAATTAAATGTCCTACACTGTTTAGCTAGTTATGAACCTGTGACTGAAAAGTCATCCAATATGGAACCAATTCCAAAACCACATGAGCTAGTTTTGGAAACCTTCCCTTAACTGATTTTGTCTTCGAAAATATGTTTGCCAATGATTGGTTGATGGATTAACACTCAAAAAGCAAGATAATTTCATCATCATTTATAACCAAAATGAATACACAGAAGTAATACCAATTACTTCATAAAAGACATTTTCTTCATACTGATACACCCAATAAGTTATATTTACAGGGATATTCTGATGAGTAGATGTGACTTACTGTGGTCGCTCTCATGGACTACTCTTGAACTCCAGGAGTAAGTCACGAAACGTGGGGTTTACTCACAAAATTCAGAGGTAAATCAGGAGTAGTACATCAATAAGTCAAATCAAAATCTTTGTGACTGGGGCCCATACATTTATCTGACATTTGCATGATCATGAAATTTAATTTTATCTGGAGTTTGGTAGTGTGACACAGTAGCTGACATTGCCGTTAGTACGTCACACACATGAACCAGCTACGAAAAAGGTCAGCTGAGAATTTCTACTGAAATGCATTCGGGCTGCAAAACGCTGTTTTTCCCTCACTAAGTAAGGTTCAATTTAACACAGGTATCTTCTCAGGATATAACATATCTTCTCCTAAGGACAAATCCCCGAAAGAAAATGGCAGTTGTGGCACACAGGTAACCTCAAGCAACAGCAGCATTTTCTGAGAAAGTGTAATGCTACTTGGGGTATATGGTAGTGCACCACAAGTAATTATATCATCATTCTTGTTAGGTCAAGTAAAGGTTTCAGTAATTTATTCCAGAGACCGACCCTGGTAGCTATGTCACAGAGCAGACAGGCTTAAATTAGGAAAATGTGAATAGCATTTATATGTACAAAAACAGTTAAACATTGAAAACACAATACAACAAAATCCTACTGCAATTTATCAAAAACACCAAAATGAAAAAATCCAGTAAGAGGAAACAGATGTAATAATGTTTACATTTTTAAATACAAATAGCACGAAAAAGTGCAAATCGCCAACCACAGTCATGCTACACCAGGACAAGGGTAGGGTTTGAGGCTGACCACGATCGAGCACAGGTTGGATCGGAGGACTAGATTGGTTCCAGTCAAAGAGTTACCTTCAGACTTAGAAATTTTCTAAGAAGGTAGAGTCCTTAGCGGGACAAGGCAACAGGCTATATCCGAAGACCAGGTTATCGATGATGGGTTGCCATTGTTTAAAGTTCCAGCAAAGCCATCAATGAAGATGAGAAAAGTTTAGAGTTGGAAAAGTCAAGAGTTTGTGCCTAGAAACCTCTGACATCGATTGGTTGGCACCTAGCATCAGGCCTGGTGAAGCTTTCTACCTTTGGTCTTGAACGCTTTTCTGGAAGTTGGATTCCTCTGCTGAAACAAACAAGGCTGCCAGCTGTAGTTAAAGAGGGTTCAACGTCATCAGACGCTGGTCGGCGTCAGGCCTCTTGAAACAGATTTGCTACTGCACAGAGGAACATAGCAGGATCTACAGAGAAGTCAGACTCAGTGGACAGGCACCTTT
The DNA here is from genome assembly GCF_031143425.1 of Pleurodeles waltl. Classification (NCBI taxonomy): domain Eukaryota; kingdom Metazoa; phylum Chordata; class Amphibia; order Caudata; family Salamandridae; genus Pleurodeles; species Pleurodeles waltl. The sequence continues at coordinate 908,238,571 of NC_090443.1, forward strand.
AGTCGATCGGCTTGGTCCCTGGAGGAATTGATTTTTATTCTAAGACATAAACACAGTAGTTAACTGTTGTGAATCATTGATAATACTTTCTAGATAAATGACACTAGCAGATGAATTTAAAAAAAAGTTAGCCTGAATGATTTTCAAAGCCTGATCTAAATTGTCCATTGCACCGCTCAATTTGTTAAAAAAACGAAACCAAAAGAACAAGTATGGGGCTCCCAAAGATTTTCTTAGGAGGACACCGCAAATCCTGGAGCCACCTGCATCATGTAGAGATCCCCACCATGTTTTTTCACACATTATTTGATTAGTGGATTTACTGTAATAAACTGCTTGTGTTCCTTCTGCTTCTCGGTATTAGCTACACGTTTCACTAGGCTCTGCACTTTACAAGAGTGTTGACATCACCCCTTCTTTTAGCATTTGAAATGCCATGGAGCCCAAGTTGTTTCCTCCCTGCTGCCTCGCCCCGGAAGCAATTGACCTGGGAAAACTTTCCATATTTTTCAGGTAAGCTATATCACTCTGTCACAGAATCCCAAACTAGATTTGTGCAGCACCATAGAAATATTGGTACACACACTACATTTTTATGTTTATTTCATATAAGCCGTGTTCTACGTGTATTCTGAGATGGATTGATTCTGAGTAACTCCATGTCTCGTGAGTGTTTTGACTAATGAAAGAGCTGCTTGCTGGTCCCATGACATTGAACGGTTCATTGTGATGTGCAATGGAATTATAGTGCTGGCCTGGCTTATAGTGTGTCAAATCAACCAATCAAAGGCAAGCCTCTTACTGCTTATGGGTAAAGAAGGGCCTAAGAGAGGGCTTGTGAGCCACAGGTGCCATTGCCATTTTACCACATGTGTAGAGTGAAAATATATGCATATCGTTCAGTCTCTCATGCTACAGCCATTCTTTCAAGCAAAATGTACAACTGACATCTGCACAACCAGTGAAATCATGAATACAAGCTTCTCAAGCAAGTCCAACTGTTTTAAAACACCTGTTCAAATCAAGCATTGGGCTACTGGTAGAAAATGTTGTCTTTGTTCGCCTCTGTGATTCGGACAAATGTTCACTCAGGATTTCTGCTTTGGGAATATCCTCTGAAATAATAAGGTTATTAGGCACTTTTTGAATCTTCAGTGGTAATCTATTCTCTTAGACCTACAGAAGCATTTTAGACAAAGTCTAAATAGTTAGGTAGCACAAGCTTACCCCCTCATAATGGTGGTCTTTTGCCTATCAAGTTGACAAAGAACTGGCAGAATTTGTTTTGAATGGCCATGTCTGATCACTACATTCCTAAAACAGGTCAATAAAATGCCAAGTAAATCAATAAATTCAGATGTAGAGTGTCAGGCTCAAAACCCATTATCTGTATCACTCATAGAACTTTAAAACTCATGGTGCTGTTTTACCTATGATCCAATAGTGTCATCTTTCATATTAACATGTTTGTTAATAATATGCTTAAGAATAACAGTGACATACTTGTCCTTTCTTCCTAATGATGACCCATCCTAGGAGTTATCAGGGCTGTGAATGATCCTTAACTAGATATTGCATGTATGCAGTCAGATTTTGTAGTTTTGCACAAAATGGTTAAAGGTGGAAAAATAGAGCCCTAACTGAGGGAGTCTTGATCCACATGGTCACGGTGGGAGGGGATACCGGCTATTGTCACACAATACAATTGGCTGGCCAGCTTCTATCGTGGCATATAGCGTGATGGGTTTATCGTCAGCCAATCTTTGAAAAAAGGCAGTTATTTTGCCCCGCCTTTAAAATACCTAAATGTGGAGCTCTATTCCTTAACGGGTATGGCTTGGTCTTTTGACACGATCGAGAGGACAGCGTACAACCTGACCTCAACTTCTTAGCAGCTATAGTTATACCCACTTAGAATTCCCACTAAAAAAGACAGGTACTTTAAGCATCTGGAGATCTTGCTTCACTGATTAAACTGGCAGGCTGGCTGCTCAAGAAAATATGCTGCAGCCTATACCCCCTCCCTCTCACGAAGAGTGCAATCTCCTAGGCAAACTCTTGCACAGGAAAACTACCAGCATGCTATCCTGCAAGGAGAAAGTGGAAGAGATCTCCTAAATGACTGTCGCATGTGCACCTGAGCCACTTTGAAGGACTCAGACCAGGGCTCGTAGGGACCGCTGGTGTTAGTAAACTTGTTGGTACTCGTAGGTACTTGTTCGCATTCTCTTATAGATGTCACAAAGTACTAAAATGCGATCAGGATCAGCTGCCTCAATTTGCCTTTATTTTAGCTTGTTCCAATTTTTGGCTTGTTACCGTGGTTTTCTATTTACCCATTCACATGGGCAACGAGGGCTTGCAAAGGCTTGCAACTTGTGAGTTGTCTTTGTAGGATTGGCTTGGCAAAGTTATTGATAGACAGGCAACCAGAGACCAATTGTTACAATTTGCTGGTGAACTAATGGCTGAGCAGGGCACAGTGGAACCATGCATGCCACACCCAGACCTAGCTGGACCGCTCCTGCAAGGACCGGGGCACTCACTCGGCAGCGGCTAGCTACAGTGATACCGACATTGACTCTGGCTGCCACCGACTTTGCAGAACAGCTTTGCAGAAGAAGTTTACCAATTGCTGTTGAGTCCCTGTTTAAATACTTGATTGCTTTAAATTGTTTGGATTATTTTGCGCTGCTGTTGTGCTACGGTTGCTTTATTTGCAGTGATGAGTGCCTTGTTTGCTCTTTCTCCCTGATTTCCTTGGTGTCCTTCTCTCCTTGACCAGCGGGCTTGAACTATTATGTGACAAAAAGAAAAAAGGGAGCACACTGCCTCACACTCAGCTCTCTGCTGATGACGGGCTAAACCTAGAAACATGTGTCCAGAGATACACAGCACTTGCTGCACCTACTTAGGTGAAAGACTTTTGATTACTTTTTCAACACAAAACGAAGTGACTGCATTTACCATGATGCATTGGGGCTAACTTTTTGCTGGAGTGTGAGGCAGTGTGCTCCCTTTTTTCTTTTTGTCCATTGTACTATTATGTGCTGAATGCACAGAGTTGCTTTAATAGCAATGATGTATGTCTTGTACTCTCTTTCTCCTTAGTGTCCTTAATGTCCCCATCTTCTTGCCCACCCGGTAGTAGCTGCAGTGATAGGTTCCAGGGAGGTGGGTGGCAAGCTGGCAGGCTAGCGGCGGATGGAGTGTAGCCAGGAACTAAGTGGGGTGAAGTGGGTGGGCAGACAGCTACATGCGCACAAGCCTCACCTGCCTAAAGCCGTTTGCCTCCCCCACAATGCGAGCTGCCTGCAGTTTTTCGGCACTGACAAGCTCATTACCTGTCCCGGGTGCATCATTTGGTGCCACACCCTGCACACATCCAGCACACGTCCATCATAGCCCCAACATGGTCACACATTTATCAAGAGTCAGTATGCTCCTTTTGTACCTACTGTGCCTCCTGCCTGCTGAACTGTAGGTTAATTAGTTAGGATCCTTCTCAACCCTGATGAAAGCCTTTGACCCTTTCAGCATCCCTGTAGACTAAACATGCCAGCACTCTTGAGGATGTCTGACCATAGCACTCTTTACAAATCTGTCATTTTATATTTTAATCTTCCCTTGGTACCAATAAATAAAAGGAATAGTTATTGGGATTACCCTGAGGTACATTTAGGTATCTGGATCCTACCTGTATCTAGTAGATCTTAAAAAGAACTCCCTTAAGTAGTGGTTTAGTCCACCCTGATAGCACCACCATATCAGGGCATGGTGAGGTTGCCTATGATGAAGCATATCACTGAATATGTGTGACACTTCCGCAACCAAAAAACATCTAGGTTGGTCGATAACCTGGATTTTGTGCATGTTAATACTGAATAATTTCATTGTTTGTGCAATAATGTTTTAAGTAGGGAAGATACACAATGATTTGTTTCGTTTCTCTCTCTTGTTATGATATATGATAGTACTCACCTCATTGGAATAGGAATAATGAATTTCCCAGACCAGTCCTTGTGACATATGAATCGTGAGACCCCATTGAGAGAGAGGGTTATCAGGAAGGTATAGAACGATTAGATGTTCTATTGTAGAAGTCCACAGGACCAAAAAACAAAATTTGAGAGAAAAGTGTGAAATAATTATCCCTGAGATATGAAATTAAAAGGATAAAGTAATATACCATTTATCATTCTAGATGCGTAGGAGTATTGGCCACATTGGTAACCACTGAAATGGGATTGTCATGGCTTCAGTTACCTTGGAAGGAACTAGCAGTATTAAAACGCCAAGGGGTCATGGTTACCCTCTACTCTTCTGTAATAATCATATAGTCAAGAGAGTAGATACCAAAAGCCGAAGTTAATTATATTCTATGAAGTTTAAGCTTTGTCCTTTATGCTGGTCTAGGACAGTGAACAGAGAGTTGTTTGCCTTTACAAACAAGACGATCCATTGCATTCTTGAGGGAGGGCACATGTTGTGCCACCATAGTTTGCAACATGGGAAAACCTGCACATTTGTGGGATTTCCCATGTATAATGTTCTCTATACCTGTTGAAAGAAGTATTGTCTTGAATATTAAAATAAATTCAAGTAACAATAATGTTGCATGTCAGCCTTATATAACTTGTTTCAAATATTGCATTCTGAGAGAAAAGTAAAAACAAAATAGCCTACAATTGTTATTCCTTTTATGTCCTTCCTGGATGTGGCTTCCAGTTAAATAGTAACACATATGTTTAAAAACTGCAGTGGGCTACTTGGCCTCGGGTCCGATACACACTTAAGGTATTATAATCCTGCTTAAAGACCGCAGCGACGCACCACGTCTTCTAACATAAACATATTTGCAATAAAATGTATGTACGAAGAATACTCATAATAGCTATACAGTGTATCATGTGACAAATGTTCTATAGGATATAATTTTATGTTAGGAAATGTTTCTATAGGACAAAGCAACATCCTGTAATGATACTACGTGCTAAAATGTGATTGTCAATGTTAAATCAATATAAAATGCCAATAACAATGACGCTTAAACAAACAAAAAAACACACACCGCGAAAAAAGCATCACTGACTTCGCTATAAAATGTTGTCAGTCGAGACCTGACATCTAGACCTCACCCGTACACAAAGCAGAGCAGGGGCCATGCCTTCTTGTACCTGGCCCCTAAAGCCTGGATCAGCATCCCACAACACATCAGAGCCTCCTTCTGTCTTGTTGACTTTCACCAGAAGCTGGAGGCTCGGCTTTTCGAGTAAGGCCGCAGGGCCGGCCTCGCACACCTGCTACACAGCGCCTGGATACCCTCACAGGTTAGTAGCTGCTATCAAAACACCTATAACACGAGATAACATAACTTCAGATAACATAACAGATTTGAAGCCAGCTCTGTTGTGTTGCAGAATGTTACACTTAGGTGGAAGAGCCCAGGCGAATTAACATCTTTAACTATGATGCACTCTCAGTGCTCAGTTTTACAGTCCTATCGTTTGAGAGGTGAAACTGCAGGCCTTTTGGGGTTGTTGATAATAGGAGGTGGACAGAAATTCACCACTTAAGGTCAGTGGTAAGCATGCATTGCTATCAATGTAGTGACAGGACTGCAACTAGTGAAATAAGGTGCAACACTCTCATTTCGGCCACACTTCTATTCAATCCTTGTCGTTTTAGAAGGTAATGCCCTATATTCAATTGCAAGTAAACCTTGTACCACCCATAAATTGGTGCACTTTAATGTCACTCAATCATCTCCCGAGTTAGTAGAACTAAGTGAAGAAGACAGAGGGTCTCCAATCCGAAGACTGACTCACAATCCTTTACTTATCCAATGTACGTGTCAGTTTATCGTGGTGTCAGTTTCCCCAAACACACCTTTTATGAGCTTAGGGACATCAACCACGTAAATCAAATTTACATCAATCATTCTGTTCAATGTGGGTATTGCAAGATTAGCAGAAAATATGTCCTCATACATCAACAACTTCCTTTAATCTAATGGAAATGACGTCCTAAGGAAGAAGACCCCCACGCATTACTGAAGGAAGAGGTGTGAGCATGTTTTACCCGCTATATAGCTGGACATCCGGTCAAATGATGGTGTGCTGTGGGATTCTTGTAGTATTTTGTTGAGCTTTGGTTCCCAGAGGTTGTTTGGGAAGGCGTTCATTACTCTTTGTCAGTGATCGTGTGTAGTTGAGGTGAAGCCCGAATGGTGTGTAGTAGTCATCCTGGTCATGAAGTTAAGTTTTGGGACTTTGAACTTTGAACTTTGAAGTTGGGTTCTGCTAACTTCTCCAGCGGTCTCTTGTAGGACTTACAGTAGGATGCAAACCTTAAGTTGCAAAAATGCTGTCTCTCGTTCTATCACTCCCACCTTTTGGCTGCGGTGTTCGTTGCTGCAAAGTTATTTATTTCTGCAAACGTTCCCAAAGTTTTTATTCAGGATCCTTTCCCAGGTGGAAGCCACATTCCTAAACTTTTTTCACTGTAAAATGCCTCACTGTGGTGCGAGTGTGAAATATTTAGTTAAAGACCAGTGTCCTAGAAGTAGGCCGAAAACTGGACAGTAGCAATATTGAATTCTGCTTTCTACCGCACCTTAGATATTTTCCTGTCCTTTGTAACGACTGTCAAGTGTAATGCGGCAATGCTAATTTTGCCACCCCTGCATTAATTTGAATACTTCACTCTAACCTTTTGTTTATGTTCTTTTCCTTAATGGTTCAGTATGAGCACTTGCAATATTTCAGCAGCTAAACCAGACATGCAAAAGTGTTTTCCAAGTCATCGTTTCATAATTGATTGATAAGAAGTATGAAGGGCCTAGTTTTATAAATGAATCTTTTAATTAGCCTCTGTAGTGATGAATAATGTAAAACAGCAGTGTGTAATTAATATAGGATTCAATGGGAGTTAATTAAGGACAAATGGGACAATGCTCACACAATCCACGTTTTACGGTGACAAATAAGAAGCCCAACCAATGCATTATTTCTAAATTAACATGCCTGGTAAAAAATTAGTCCACATAGAGCAGCACACATCCTTCCACTGGGAACAATAATGTTAATGCGTTGACAAGGCAATAAACAGGAGCTTGTGTCCTTTGGGCTTGTGGCAGGAAGCGAAGAGGGCAAGGTGCAAGTAAGTGCTTTTCCTGCAGGACCTGAATGAGTACTGAAAGAAAGTGAAGAGGTGAAGAGGGAAGCTTGGTGAGTGAGTATCGCAAAGAGGTGATTGAGATGCACCCGAGTGTCCGGTAGACAACCTACTGGAGGTTAATGTAGACTTGGCAGGTTCTGAATGAGAACCAACAGAAGGTGAATGAGGTGCACTGCAGATGAGAGTTCAATAAAGTAGCTACTGGAAGTTCATGTGGACTCGGCAGGAGCTGACTGAGCACCAATAGAATGTGAATGAGGTGAAAAGGGGAGCTTGGTTAGTGAGTAACAAGAGAAGGTGAACAGGTGAAGAGGGGAGTTCAGTAGAGTATCTACTGGAGGTTAAAGTTGACCCTGCAGGACCCGAATGAGAACCAACTGAAGGTGAATAAGGTACATATGGGAGTTCAGTAGAGTACCTACTGGAGGCTAATGTAGACCCTACAAGGCTGCAGTGAGTACTGACAGAGGGTGAATGAGATGCAGACCGGAGTTTGATAGACTACCTCCTGCAGGTTAATGTGGACCCTGCAAGGCTTGAGTGAGTACCGGCAGAAGGTGAATGAGGTGCAGACTGCAGTCCCATAGAGTACCTTCTGGATGTTAATGTAGAGCCTGTAAGACCTAAGTGAGTACTGTCACAAGGTGAATGAGGTGCAGACTTGAGTCCAATACAGTAGCTATTTGAGGTTAATGTAGACCATGCAGTACCGGAGTGAGTACCGACAGAAGGTGAAGGACGTGCAGACAGTTGTTCAGGACAGTACCTACTGGAGGTTACTGTAGACCTGCAAGCCCTCAGTGAGTATTGACAGAAGGTAAATGACATGAAGAAGGGAGCTTGGTGAGTGAGTACTGACAGAAGGTGAATGAAGTGAAGGCAGGAGCTTGGTAGATAATCTACTGGAGGTTAATGTAAACAATGAAGGAGCTCTTAGGAGTGTCGGAAGGAACTCCGGAAGAAGTGTAGGTGGTTGCCAACCGGAACTCAGGAAAGCACCTGCATGACCTCAGTGGAGTATCTGAAGGTCCGAGGAGTGCTGATTGGAGCTCAGTAAAGCTGTTAAGCTGATCTCATGTTTCCATTGTTGCCTGATTAGGGAGCCAGCCATCGTCTATAAGCCAACTGAAAGCCTATCCGTTGGTGCCACTGTGCCTGAACATGTTTGCATCATCTCTTCTGCCAACGTACTGTGCAACTATCTCTGTAATGATGAGATTAGAACCTGAAGTATGTGCACATTCAGTGAGTGCTCAATCATTCTTTTACTGAAGATATGTTTGGTTATGTTTGGTGAGTGATGGTGGAGATAGCAAGATACATGTGTCATCAAGGGTACCTATAACTTTTGGGGCACTGACTAAGTGATATCATCCTATACATAGTGCAAGTAAGCACATATATTGGGAAAGCAAATGTGTGTTCCCACATACGTTCACATGGCCCAAGAATATACACGGTACTTTTCAAGACACTATCTGCCCTGGTCTCAGTGGACTGGTAGTTCCCTGGGTGTGTCAGGTGGAATGATTCCAACAGCCTGACAAGTGTGGGCAGTGACTAACTGCACTTTCCATTACAGCCTGAGCCTGTCCTCTAAATTCTGGTCATACTACCTTGCTTGATCTCTTGCTGTTACGTTTGTGCTGTCATGATTGAATACTACCACGCTGCTGATGTACAATGCTGTCATAAAGGCGCTTGATGTGCTTTATAGTTTGCTCCATCTGCTGACTTTTTATATGTTAGTGTAAAGTTGCCATATTGTTGTCATTGCAACATGTTTAAAAGTTTGTATTTTCTTGTGCTTGTCATCAGAGATTTGCTTAGCTGTTTTTGCAAATTTTCTGTAGTGAGTTCACAATTTGCTAGCTGACGTTATGAAGTGGTACATGATCTTTTTGCTGCTATTGTACAGTCTGGCATGGTTTTGCATATTCACTCTCTCAATGCAATTTGCTGTACATATTCAGCAAGTCAGTACATTTGGCATCAGATTGGAGACGTCCACGAGACTAGCTTTTTCCTTTTGTTGTCCCTGGTTTTTATTCCAATCTTTAATGCCTTCCTTTTTATCACTACCTCTCACTGCTTCCATTTAAAAAAAAAAATCCACGTGTCCACAGTGGAATCACCCAGATTAGAAATTAGGGGCACCATACGAATATGAAATAGCCTGTTACCCGTACTTATGAATCTCACCCAAGTGTCCTTCCACCAAACACAAAATGCTTGTTTTCACAATTGTTTAATTTGATGATAGTTTCTTCTGCTCGAGTGATCTCTCAAGCCAATTCTCAACATAAAAATGTTTTCTATGTTTACAAACTCAGCTGTGGCTCCCTCTCTTTTCCCTCTCTGGTTTTGCTGGCTCCAGCACGCTGTGTAATATGCCAGAGCAAAATAGCCCCTGCTTTCCCCCTAAATCATGCATTGTGCATTGATTTCACCTAATTGGATTTTCCTTTTCCTGTGAAGCCAAGGTACGTGGTACAAGAAATAAATGAACCAGTGGAATTTAAATGATCTTTATGGGCTGCAATGTGTGTGTGCACCACTTACATAACAAAAATATATGGCTTTAGAGAAGAACCATTTTGCTCTGCTTGGGTTTCAGTTTAAAAGAACTGCAGTAACACATAGCAAAGAAAAGTGCCCGTGTCATGTTAAAGAAAACTATTTTTATAAAGTGTGCCTTGTAAGCCCTCATAGTTGATTGCTCAAATATAAAAGTGTGTTACACTACACATTTGGAACAGTATGCCCGCTCAATGAACATCTGCCCAGAAACTGTTTTCACTTGTAGGTAAAGCTGCATTTTCCATGAACAGGTCTAGCTTTTATTAAAGTCATTCACACTCTGCCTGGGAAAATGCTGGAGCAATCATTGAAAGTTTATTTTTCACTTTCAAATATCTATTTCAATGGGGAATTGCTTTGATACTTTTTACATTGTTTGTAAAAACATGTACTTTGTGCTCATGTTTGCCCCCCGAGGCCCAGTACATATTCTTGACTAGCTTCTGAGGACAATGACTTGGTCTCTGTCCCCAGGAAGGCACGGGTACTGTCAACAAGCAGTCACTTAGCAGACATTAGTCATTTGGAAGGGTGTCAGAGACAGTTGGCAGAATCAGTGGTAGCTTTAACACTTCTTCCTTTGACTTGGATATGCCAAATAGGGCTGACGGAAATGGCTATTATTCATTTACAGGGCCCTTCTAAACATTATGGCTCCAACTCTGGCAGGAGCAAAAACAGTGACAGCTCATCTGCATAGTGGAGTGGTTAGGGAATGATCAAAACTTTCCCCAGGAGGAGGCTGATGGAAGCCATCTTATTTTAGATGCCCCTGTGTTAGCATGACTCAGGATGGAGGATGAACATAACTTCTGCAGACAGTGAAACTGTATTTTATGCATTCCTGTGGCTTGCGGGTGGAGATCCAGACACTGAAGTGAGGAGGTAGTAGGCAGGGCTACCTTTAGCCTCCCCTAAAAGGATCTTGCAGCAAATGAGTGCTGATTAGTTCTTCCTGAGCACTGCAATTTGGTAGATGACACAGGAGAGGGGAAAGACTAAAGTTTCTCTTGGTGTTCACAGTGAGTAAGTTTCTAGAGAGGGCGTGCCCTTTTGTCCGACTGTGAGTACTGCTTGAGCATGGCTGATGGCAGCAAGGTACATTGTCTTACATTTGTATCAATTTTTTGGAGCCAGCCAATTGCTAACTGCTGGGAGACTCATTATCTTGCACAAAGTATGTGTTTGAGAAAGCTCGGAATACATTTGAAATAGAACCACCCCAAATTGATTCTGAGGTCTTATATAATGAATCTAAATCCCCTGCCCTGAAATGTGTACAAGTTCTTAGAGCGTGGGCTTCTCCTGCAAACGGAACAAGGGATTCCAAATATGCTGAGAAGTCTTGCGCAAAGACTTAAGAATCTTTGCTCGAGGGAATATCTGTAACAAAAATTGTTGCACTGAGTTGCACATCTAGCCACTGGGCTAAACAGTAGTGCACCTGTGTGAACTTAAGGCCTATGCCTACATCATCCTGTAGGACCGTAACACCAGCAATCACCTAGCTTAGACTAAGATATCTAGAAAGGTTGTATTCCCTTAATGAAAATTGTTATTGAGAATACACCCATATAATTCTGATTCCTATTGAATTTTGTAGCATTTCCTTTTGCCGTAAGTTTCAGGTTCTTTCTTTTATAAAAAGATAAACACTGGGATAGACAGTATGTTATTGTGTTATTTGGCTCAGTTCTAAGCTCTTATCCCCCACACTACCTCTCTGAGACACCTTGACTGCTTGCCCTCCCTACCCTGGGGGTCAAGACCAGAAAGGGTTGCACTTGGCACAGTTTTCAGAGCCACAGTAGAAAGGAACCTATGACATAACCTAGGACATCAGTGGCAAACAACCTCAGTCACCACTGTTGGGGATTAGTAGTCAATGTCTGCCTTATGGCCCTCTGAATAGGGTCTAATCGCATTTCACTCTTTCTAGCTTCTTTTTGTCTTAAACATTTACAAATTCACATTTGCTTTTCCTTTTTTACTAATTTAATCATGTTGGTGTTCCTGTGCTCATTATATCTCTTTCTATTTCTCTAATTTCATTTGATGGCAGAGCTATGTTGTTTTCTTGATTTTCAGAACTTTCAAATTGTTGGTTCTGTTTGAACTTAACACAAACTCCTCTGAGGAATCGCCTGCTGATTGGGCCACAGCTACCAGGGGTTGAGCAGAGATTCTCCAATGACTGTGTTTTAGCCTATATAGCCACTAAGGGTGTGGGGTAGTTGGGGTTGAGGGTGGAGTTGAACTAGTGTTCCCTCAATTGGCGGTATTGATTAGGTCGCGTTTTTGTAAGAGAGGGGGAAAGCAAGTGTGGAGAGTGTCTCAGGAGCGAAAGGCTGTGTTGTGATAAGAGGGGAGGGGGGAAGTTCCCTTACGGACTAGGTGGTCTCACACACATAATAGTGTCTTGCTTCATCATTTGACCACCTAGCCCCACCCAAGTAAGATGGTACTACTTGGGCGGACGCAACCTCTTGGTTAAAAGAACAAGAGGGAGTGCTGAAATTAAACTGGCTGGATAAATTACAGGGATCCAGATAAGGTGGAAATAAAATTACCATACATGTCACCAATCGCCATCAGTTAAACTTTAATGGGGGTGCATGTTGGTAAGGTTAAGAACGGGGAAGGAGGCTCACTAGAGGATAATGTCTCTTAGAGTCTTAAAAAGGAATACGTATGACCAACATGTTTCTGCCCTCTCGAAGTGCTGGTAGGTCAGGGGCATTCGTCAGGGTCTAGGATCCCGGAGCACTAATACTAAGTGAAGTGCTCAAAAGTGAATTCTAAAAAGCCTACCTGAACAGGTGGTTCATGAGGTACTGGGTTTTTCAGAACCGGTACTGATCCGGTAACCCAGTGGTGCCAGGGTACACCCAAAGACCTCGGGTACTTTCCTGATTCAGACCACAGAAACTCAGAGTCTTCTAGGTGAAGTCAAAGATCGAATTTATTGGCTGCAACCAAGTAACAAGCGTCCTAGAAGTACAACAGCACGGTTTGTATGTTCTCAGGAGACTGTGTTTCAATGCAAAGTCAGGTTTCCTTATATACAGTTTTTTAAGCTTCAGGCAAACATTCTTGACATTTTGGTTGGTCATTCACATGTTTTCACTACAAAGGAAAAAACAGTGTCATGATGAAACCTCATATTTCATGTCATCCAACCCATAATAAATTACCCGGCAAGGCCTAGTATTTTACATCAGATAAGTGTTGACCCCCAATAAAAACGGGCACCTCCCCCTCGTAAAGTAAGAAGAAGAAAAGAGCAGGTGCAGGTGTGAGCAAGATTAGGCAGGGTGTGTGAGCGATAATAAGGGGTTTATTGGAATGGTGTGCCTTGATGCTATCTGATTCGGCCACTGGGAGAGGGACTGACCAAACAGGTTTGGCCTGAGGCAATGGTTCCAGCTTGCCCAGGTCAGAGAAAAGTCAATCAAGGTGTACGTGTCCTTGGAATCAAATCTGACTGTATTATAAGCCTATGTGAGGGCAACTTTTTAAAAATGACTGCCGTGTATAAAATGGGAGCCACGAGTGCAGGACGAAAATGGCGATTTCGAGGTGAAAACGCTGCTGGAATTGAGCGAAAATGCTCATGCTTAGTGTACTAGTCATTATCGGTCTTTTGATACTAAAATCGTACTGCTGTGGCAAAGTAAATTACATGGGTCCAGAATTTTTAGAACCACATTCATGGTATGGTAGGTCCCGGAATTAGGGGCGAATGGCCTCTGGTCTGGGTAGAGCCGGGGGTGGGGTTTTCCCTTGTAGTCACACTCACTCCAAAGGGATTACCGTGGAGAGTACCTACATGCCGGTGCCAGACCGCTCTGGTGCCATTCGCCCCAAATTCACTTTTGAGCACTTCACTTAGTGACATGTATGGTAATTTAATATAGTACCATCTTACTTGGGTGGGGCTAGGTGGTCAAATGATGAAGCAAGACACTATTATGTGTGTGAGGCCACCTAGTCCATAAGGGAACTTCCCCCCTCTCCTCTTATCACAACACAGCCTTTCGCTCCTGAGACACTCTCCACACTTGCTTTCCCCCTCTCTTACAAAAACGCGACCTAATCGATACCGCCAATTGAGGGAACACTGGTTCAACTCCACCCTCAACCCCAACTACCCCACACCCTTAGTGGCTATATAGATTTCTCTTGGGAGGTGGTGTGGGATAGCAACACTCCCAGTACTCTCCTTTTGTGTGTTTCATGTGTTTTAACCTAGACAGATTATATTGGTAGGGTTAGCCCCTTCAGAAATTAAAATCCCGATTTCTGTTAAGGACCTAAGCATTTACTGACAATATTCACATATTAGGGCATGGGAAATCTGCAGTGCAGTTATTAAGAGCTGTGGATGTCTGCCCTCTCCTCTGCCCCCACAAATACTGGGGCATCTGCGCCACTCTTTCTTCTACATAGAGTTGGCAACATAGAGGGAAGTTTCTGACTAGTCAGCATTCGAGTGATTTATTTTAGCATCTGTATGATTTAAAGGAATACGCAAGCATTGTTATTTCACATTTGAGAGGTAACGCTGTTGTCAACCACTCATTAGGGGTCAGAGATGTGTGGCAATGAATGGTGTAAGCAGTTTGACAAGGTACCTGGTTCTGTTAGAAGCGGGTATCCAAACTAGAATCCTTGCGCCTCAATCGCACCCATCTCCTCAGTTACCCTCATTGTTAGAAATGGGGTCTTTGGTTGACAGTCAGGTTACCCCCTGTTCAAGAAAGGACCCTCACTCTAGTCAGGGTAAAAGAGAATCACCCTCAGCTAACCCCTGCTTACCCCCTTGGTAGCTTGGCAGAGCAGTAGGCTTAACCTCAGAGTGCTAGGTGTCAAGTATTTGTACCAACACACACAGCAAATTAATGAAAACACTACAAAATGACACAACACCAGTTTAGAAAAATAGGAAATATTTATCTAAACAAAACAAGACCAAAACGACAAAAATCCAACATACACAAGTCAAGTTATGGATTTTTAAAGATTAAACTCAAAAATAGCGCTTAGAAACAAAAATGCTTCGATGAGGTGTTAACATGGCGTCGTGACGGAGTCGTTCCCAACAAGCCGACACCAGCCGGGCTGGACACGGAGTTGTGTAGTCCCCCAAGTACAGTACCTTTGGTGAAGACTGAAAACAAGCCGATGCGCGAAGTCGGGGATCGCGGCATCTGTGCGAAACGTTGAATCCGTGCACTTCAAGCGACGTTGGTCACGACGTGGTGCGGCGACTTCCACGGAGTCGCGGACTTCAGCGGGGCTGCTACGGCATCGGGCCTGCGAAGAGCGTTGCGTTCCAGCGAAGGTCACGGCGTCGGGTGCAGGCGGCGTCACCGGACTCAGCAGTGGCGTCGGTCCGGAGGCGTCCGAAGTCGATTTCCTTGGATTTCCACCAGCTTTCCTTTCAAGGGCCCAGGGACTGAATAGGGCACCACTTGTAGGGGAAGGATTCTCTCCAGAGACTCCAGGTGCTGGCAGAGAGAAGTCTTTGCTGTCCCTGAGACTTCAAACAACAGGAGGCAAGCTCTAACTCAATCCCTTGGAGATTTCTTCACAAGATGGAAGGCACACAAAGTCCAGTCTTTGCCCTCTTACTCTGGCAGAAGCAGCACTGCAGGAAAGCTCCACAAAGCACAGTCACAGGCAGGGCAGCACTTCTTCCTCAGCTATCAGCTCTTCTCCAGGCAGAGGCCTCAGACACACAGCAGGGGATTGGAGCCAGCATTGTCAGAGGCAGGCACAGTCCTTTCAGATGAGAGTGACCACTCCACCCCTCCCTCCTAGCAGAGATGGCTAATCAGGAAATGCAGGTTACGCCCCAGCCCCCTTTGTGTCACTGTCTAGTGTGAGGTGAAAAACAACCCAACTGTCAAACTGACCCAGACAGGGAATCCACAAACAAGGCAGAGTCACAGAATGGTTTAAGCAAGAAAATGCTCACTTTCTAAAAGTGGCATTTTCAAACGCACAATCTTAAAATCAACTTTACTAAAAGATGTATTTTTAAATTGTGAGTTCAGGGACCCCAAACTCCACATGTCCATCTACTCTCTAGGGGAATCTACACTTTAATCATATTTAAAGGTAGCCCCCATGTTATCCTATGAGAGAGACAGGCCTTGCAACAGTGAAAAACTAAGTTGGCAGTATTTCACTGTCAGGACATATAAACCACATTACTATGGGGGTGATTCCTATCTTGGCTTGGCGGTCGAAAGACCGCAGCGGTCATTCTGAGTTTCCCGCTGGGCAGGCGGGCGACCGCCAGAAGGCCGCCCGCCCGCCCAGCGGGAAACCCCCTTCCGCGAGGATGCCGGCTCCGAATGGAGCCGGCGGAGTGGAAAGGGTGCGACGGGTGCAGTTGCACCCGTCGCGATTTTCAGTGTCTGCACAGCAGACACTGAAAATCTTTGTGGGGCCCTGTTAGGGGGCCCCTGCAGTGCCCATGCCATTGGCATTGGCACTGCAGGGGCCCCCAGGGGCACCAAGACACCCGTTACCGCCAGCCAGGTTCTGGTGGTCAGAACTGCCAGAACCAGGCTGGCGGTAAGGGGGTCGGAATCCCAGGCAGCGCCGCCATGGAGAATTCCATAGGGCAGCGGAAAACCGGCGGGACACCCCCGGTTTTCCGTTTCTGACCGCGGCTGTACCGCCGCGGTCAGAATGCCCATGGATGCACCGCCAGCCTGTTGGCGGTGCATCCGCGGTCCCCTACCCTGGCGGTCTCGGACCGCCAGGGTAGGAATGACCCCCTATATGTCCTACCTTATCCATACACTGCACCTTGCCCTTGGGGCTACCTAGGGCCTACCTTAGGGGTGCCTTACATGTAAGAAAAGGGAAGGTTTCGGCCTGGCAAGTGGGTACACTTGCCAAGTCGAATTTACAGTGTAAAACTGCACACACAGACACCGCAGTGGCAGGTCTGAGACATGATTACAGAGCTACTTATGTGGCTGGCACAACCAGTGCTGCAGGCCCACTAGTAGCATTTGATTTACAGGCCCTGGCACCTCTAGTGCGCTTTATGTGGGACTTACTAGTAAATCAAACATGTCAATCACGGATAAACCAATCACATACACATTTTACAGAGAGAGCAAATGCACTTTAGCACTGGTTAGCAGTGGTAAAGTGCTCAGAGTTCAAAAGACAACAGCAACAGGTCAGAAAAAATAGGAGGCAAAAAGATTGAGGATGACCCTGCATAAGCAAAAAAGTCCAACACTCATACTATATATTTTTATTATATAATCCACATCATCCTAATGCTCCCTGTGGAATAGCAGGATAATTTAGGACGAACAGCAACTATGTCTGCAGGCGACTCTATTTTAGGTTGTGTTGTTCCATTAACAAGGGGTGACGTGGTTAAGCGAGTGCAATTTTCGTAGGTCTAGGTAGACACAACGATGAAAGAGTTGGTTAATGTTGGATGAACAAAATCACACATTTAATTCGTTATTGGCTCTCTCTATCCCTCGCTCTCTTTCTCCTGTTACATCATTTTCAGACTGTTTTCAAATCTATAGGAAACTCAGAAACTTGTAAGAATGTTGAATTTGTTGAAATTTGGGCCTTTTGCAATGTTTATGTATTTATTCTCCTATCACTGCGAAACAAAGGCTCTGATTACACTTTTGCATGGGTGGGCTACGATAGAGGAAGCAAACCGTACATGTTCTCAACAGTGTGTCTTGCATTGTGTTAAGGAGCATCTTGGAGCGGTTGTGAAGACCCATTATGGTAAGGTGGCCGTGCAAGCCACAAGGGTCATGTGGGTTACTGCGAACCAGCTTTATTGCTGCTTCCTCCTAAAATCCACTTCAACAGGAGTAAACTGGATTGTATGCCTGTATTTTCACTGGCACAGTGCATTGAGGCATTTTGTCCATTGGAGAGTGTATTTTCATCCATCTATGAAATAATGCAAAATATGTAGGTAGACCTGTACCAACTCTGATGTCACCATTTTTAGACATTGGTTCTTCATTTTAATATTTGTTCTTTGCAGAATAAAGTACAACTCTGGTGGACGAGGCAGGTGGTAGGAGGGTTCATAGCTGAGCTTTGTCTCCGTGATTTTGACTATTGTAGACAATATGCCCACCAGCAGACGCAATGAAGGTCCCATTTCCTTGGGCAGAGAGGTGGGCCACTTGTCATATCTAGAGTTTCCAACCACCTTATCAGTAACATTTTACATGAAAGTGCTTCTAGTGTTTTTGATTTTTAGACAACATTTTCCAAAAACGACGTTTGGTCCCTGAATATCACAAAAACGATGACCTTGGCAACCTGTGTGTTTTCTCCTAGAGGGTACTGGTGTCATTGTGTTTTTTACCTGCTCAGACTAATGTCTAGTTGTGGAATTATGTAGATTTCGTATGTATTTCTTTGGTGTGGGTTCTGCAATGTTGGACTGTGACTCAGTCAGTTTGGATCTTGCTTTCCAGACTGCGAGTCGTGGGTCTTATATTGGAATAAACTTATTTTCTGGATGGTAACCCAGTCTCTCTTCCTGTTATTTCCGGACCTCACAACAACATGGTTTTCACGTCAGTCACAAAGAGGGAAACAGAGGTTCAGAGGGACCACCACAAGTAGGGATCAAAAGCTAGCATTCCTGCTGTGCATGGGCTGCCATCTAAAGGTTTGCAGCTGTGGAGCCAACAGAAGCTTTTGCTGTTGAAAACCAACTGAGTTCATTGACTCTAAATGAGGAGATTGGCAGATATGGCATCCAGCGACTTTCGACAGACATCTCGCATCCTCCATTTCCCAAATGAGGTCCTATATGCCACTTCTGTGCCAAAGTGGCGGACTTGATGAAAGTGCATTTGAGCATCTTCTAATAAGTGGGTGCGTTTTAGGAAATGATGCGGATCATGCATGTTTCTTTACACACAGCCCAGCTTGCCCTGGTCTAGATAACCACCCACCACACCTTACTCTATCTGGTCCAAATTATATCCATTCCCTCGAATTTATTTTTAGGTAGAAAAAAAAAATTGACAGACACTAACTTACCAGACATAAATACCAATTTTTTTTTATTGAATGAGAGGGGATTATTTCTGATTACAAATAGGCCGCTATCGCATCCAACATCAGAATTTATCAAGTGTGATCATTATTACCTGTTTTGACATTTTGAGGAATGACATGTCAATTTTGATGCGGGTTGCTCCAAAATCTGCATCTTGCTGTACATACCGAGCCTTTTCTCCTTGTTAAATTTCAGCAGTTTTGTCATGCCGCAGATTAATAACGGGTGGGGTCTTTATGCCACCTGATAGCTACCATGTGAGATAAACATCGCACCACTTGTAATTCAATCCATGCGCAAAGTGGTGTCGGCACAGAAAACACAGTTTACCGGGCCGGCTGTAATAGGACCATAAGATTTTGTTTTAAATAAAGAAGCTATACCTTTGTACAAGAACCCAGCCATGTGCTCTTTTAGGTGCAGTGATGCGACATGACCCTATGAGTAATTGTTAGTATAGCTTTCAATGATGTATACTCCGCAAACATTGGTAATTATTCAGGTGTATAAGTATGATTTTGTATATAGATTGTGCTTTTTCTTTGTTTTATGGATGATGCCTGAAATAAATGTGATATGATTGATTGATGGCTGTAATATAAAGAAGTGATTCATAGGTTATAATAATGATAGACGTGCATATGCAACATTTAGGGGGTCATTCTGACCCTGGCGGTAATTACCGCCAT
Organism: Pleurodeles waltl; assembly: GCF_031143425.1. Classification (NCBI taxonomy): domain Eukaryota; kingdom Metazoa; phylum Chordata; class Amphibia; order Caudata; family Salamandridae; genus Pleurodeles; species Pleurodeles waltl. The sequence continues at coordinate 908,258,107 of NC_090443.1, forward strand.
GGCGGAGGTCGGCGGTGCACCGCCAACAGGCTGGCGGTGCACCGCTGGGCATTCTGACCGCGGCGGTTCAGCCGCGGCCAGAAACGGAAAGTCGGCGGTGTCCCGCCGACTTTCCGCTGCCCTTGAGAATCCTCCATGGCGGCGGAGCGCGCTCCGCCGCCATGGGGATTCTGACACCCCCTACCGCCATCCAGTTCCTGGCGGTTCTCCCGCCGGGAACAGGATGGCGGTAGGGGGTGCCGCGGGGCCCCTGGGGGCCCCTGCAGTGCCCATGCCAATGGCATGGGCACTGCAGGGGCCCCCGTAAGAGGGCCCCAAAAAGAATTTCAGTGTCTGCCTAGCAGACACTGAAATTCACGACGGGTGCAACTGCACCCGTCGCACCTTCCCACACCGCCGGCTCAATTCTGAGCCGGCGTCCTCGTGGGAAGGGTGTTTCCCGCTGGGCTGGCGGGCGGACTTTCGGCGGTCGCCCGCCAGCCCAGTGGGAAAGCCAGAATGACCGCCGCGGTCTTTTGACCGCGGAGCGGTCTTTCGGCGGGAACTGCGTGGCGGGCGACGACCGCCGTCCGCCGCGGTCAGAATCACCTCCTTAATGTATTATGTGTAAGTATGCCACCGAGGATATCAGCAGCCTATTTATACACGCTGCATTGTTTGCACTAAATAAACAGTGAAATGCATACCGTAATTTTCCTGCGAAAGACATTATTAATTATTCAGTAGTTGGTAAGAAATCAAGGGTTATGCAAATTAATATGAAAAGTAAAACGGCAACTTAAGCAGAGGCTATCATCCATTGATATTGGCTTTTAAACCAGCATCTCTTTGTTTCCTGACACGTATTTAGGTGAAGAAACTGTACATTCACCTCCCAGGGCTCTTTGTCTGGTGTTCCATTGAAGAATATGCCTTGTGTTTTTCAAGCAAGGATTTTTACGGAATAATAGAAACTGAAGCACAGAAAAGTGTTTTCTCCCTGGTTTTCTTGTGCGATACTGATAGGGAAGAAGGACTTTTGGATTTGGAATAGACATCTTCAGATCTCTGATTTTAGTAGGCGCACAGTGTATTTTTGAAACACCTCTGCTCACTTTCACTTTGAATTTTGGTTATTTTCTAACGTTTTTGAGTTATAACAAAGAATTTGTGAGATAGAAAGGGCTCTGGGCATACTCCGTATAGAGAACGGAATCAATTGGATTGATCCAATTTAGAAACTTAAAAATTGCACCAAATGACTCCGACAAGGATACCGTGAGGGAAATCATAGAGGGCGATTAAAAATTGAATTCAGCCACATTGAACACCCATGGACGAAATGTGAGACTGGAGCAGGGCACGTGGGCGACCGCCCTCTAGTGCCATGGGTATTGGAGAGCCAGAGGGAGGCAAGGTGGTACATGTCGATGCAAGTGGCAGCCTAACTACACGGAGGCTGAACGTGTTAAAGATTTAACTTGATGCTGCAGGGGTAGATAGTTTTCACTTAAAACGTGTAAAGAACTGTGCAAGAGCTATGGGCACTTGCAGGGCAATGGCACCACCCCGGCCATAGGGAAGATGGAACATTTTGCAACTGGCAGCAGAGACTGGGGTCGGAGCTGTAGTGCTGGTCTTTGGTTGCCCCAACATCCCTGAAGATTACTAGGGGCTGGACATCAGTCATGCTCACTGTTAAGGTGAGAAAGAAGTCTGGGCTGCTCATTGCCGTGGTGCAGCTGCTGTAGGCTCGGGTCCACAAAATTATCAGAGGATGGAGAAGGCACAGGAGAGATGGCCAAGGTGTCACCTAGCTGGGTGATGGAGGTAGACCAGAAACTAGGTCCAGGCAGGGAAGGTGGACTCACGCGACCAGCCCCCCAAAAAGTACTAGAAGCGGGGAGTGCCTAGTAAGATGTACAACTCAAAGTGGAGGGATACAGAAGGAGATAGAGAGTAGAAATTGCTGCACAGCCCATATATTTCCTTTGTGAGAGCCAAAGATCAAGGGGCTGTGTAGGCCCATGGGGAGGAATGGCAGAATTGAAAATAGAAGGTTAAAAGGAACACCACCTGGGACATGCATCAGAATTGTACAGGGACTGATATGTACTTTGGGGCAGAGGAGATCTTCTTGAGTCAAGAGGGGGAAGTGGCAAAAGAAAGGAGGGTGGGACCCATGGTTAGCTATGCAGCCACAGAGCATGAGGATGCCAATGGCTTTGGGTCCAAAAAGGAAGGGGCAACTAGGTAATGTGTGTGTGACATAAGAGAAGTATGGACTATATACGGCTATGAGTAAAGGAATGAATGCTCGAAACACAGCTACCTCAGTATTTCAGAACAGAAAGATTTACGAAGGGGAAGTAGGGAAGGGGCCTTGAAAAATAAATATGCATGAATATTTGGGGATATGGCTGGCCTACTAATGTAAAAGTGAGAGTGCTGTATACTCGCAAGAAGGTTTCTGGTTCGGTTTTAGGATTCTCAGCAAGAGACTGAGTGCTGCTATAGGAGCAAAAATCTTTGCACTGTTGCTGAGCAAAGATTGTACACAAAATGAGTAAAAGAAGCCAGTGAAGGCAAGTTTATCCCTATTCATTTGATGTATTTTTGTGAAAAAGGGATCCTGGCTGGATGGAGAGGCAGTGATGACTTTATCTATCACTGAGGTCGCTCTTAAGTATACTTGAGCACTGATGAAGCCACTGCATTAATAAAGGGGTTTAGTACAGAGATGGGGAAGCATAGTGCAATGTAATTTAGGTTTTACACCTTTTGCCACTACCTCTAGATCAGTTTTGTAAGACATTGGGTTGATGGTTGGGGATGAAACCCTACTTAAGCAGAAACCAAAATCCTTGTCAGGGTGAAACCACAAGCAAATTCTAAATTCACTTTTGTTTAACCCTCTGGTATTTTGGCATAGATCAGTCAGGCTTAACTTAGCAGCAGTGTATAAAGCATTGGTGTAACACTTCAAGTAATAAAATAAAAACACTGCACAGCTAGAATCCCACTCCATTAGAACAATAGAGTACATTTGAATCACTAGAACAAGACCAAAACAACGAACATCCAATCAGAACCATAGATATTCAATTTTAAATATTTAGGTGAAAATAGAGTGAAAAACAACAAAGAACCAAGGGCCATATTTATACTTTTTGACGCAAAACTGCGCTAACGCTGTTTTGCGTCAAATAATTTAGCTCCGGCTAACGCCATTCTGAAGCGCCATGCGGGCGCCGTATTTATTCAATGACGTTAGCCGGCGTTAGCCGGCGGCGCTGCCTGGTGTGCGTGAAAAAAAATGTCGTACACCAGGCAGCACCGGCGTAGGGGAATATGGAGTTTGGGCACCAAAAAATGGGGCAAGTCAGGCTGAGGCAAATTTTTCGCCTCAACCCGACTTGCGCCATTTTTTTCGACTCCCAACCCCCATTGAAATGACTCCTGTCTTAGCAAAGACAGGAGTCATGCCCCCTTGCCCAATGGCCATGCCCTGGGGACTTCTGTCCCCTGGGCATGGTCATTGGGCATAGTGGCATGTAGGGGGGCACAAATCAGGCCCCCCTATGCCACAAAAAAAAAATATATATATTACTTACCTGAACTTACCTTATGTTCCCTGGGATGGGTCCCTCCATCCTTGGGTGTCCTCCTGGGGTGGGCAAGGGTGACAGGGGGGGTCCCTGGGGGCATGTGAGGGCACCTCTGGGCTCCTTCCGAGCCCACAGGTCCCTTAACGCCTGCCCTGACCAGGCACTAAAAAATGACGCAAAAGCGGCTGGACGTCATTTTTTTTGACCCGCCCACTCCCGGGCGTGAGTTTTGCCCGGGAGTGTAAATACGGCGCACATGCCTCGGAGTCAATTTTTTAGACGGGAACGCCTACCTTGCATATCGTTAACGCAAATAGGTGTCCACGCTAAAAAATGACGCAAACTCCATGGACTTTGGCGCTAGACGCGTCTAACGCCAAAGTATAAATATGGAGTTAGTTTTGCGTCGGAATTGCGTAAAAAAAACTACGCAATTCCGGCGCAAACAGCGTATAAATATGCCCCCAACTGTGGTCATGCCATCACGCCTGACCAAGACAAAGTCACAATTTCAGGCTGACAATAATGGAGCATGGGCCAGCCACAGGAACCCAGGTAGGCCCGCTGAACAAGAGTACATTAAATTCTGGTTGCATAGCTTTGTGGGGTCCTTCGTCAAGGATGCATTGCACATTTGAGGCAATGCCTGGTCCTATTTGGAGACGCTGTGCAGCATTAGTTCAAAGGAGCCGCAAAACTGGGATGCAAGGATCTGCATTGTCGTTTACACCAGTACGCATAGTACACCTTCACTGGTGGTCCTCCCTGATGTACTTAGACAAGTACAAAACAAGCACAGAGCTGTCCCGATCTGGATTTAGAAATACAGTTATTTGGGAAGCTTCTCTAGTTTCCTCCATCATTCTGAGCAATATAAAGGGAAAGTCTTCAGTTCTGGCTATATGTCAGAGACTTGAAACAGTTGCGGGTCAGGACCATGAACAGAAACCACCAAAAATGATTGCGAAAGTTTATACCTCTGTAGGTAGAGATACATTAGGTACTCAAACTGTTAAGCCACACTTAAAACCTAAAAATGACACCAAGGGTTCCGTTAAGGAGAAATCTGCAATGGATGAGACAAAAAAAAACAAAAAGACAATGATAAAAGACAGTATGGATAACCTGTTTCTCGGGAATCCAGCAGGGATGGTTTTAACTTAAGAGACCGTGAAGGAATTAAACAGCCTGAACCGTATCAGTATTCTGATAGCTGCTCTTCATGCTTTTTCAGGACAATGAAGGTGAAAGACCGGAAAGGGGGAGCTGATCTGAGAACCAAAGAAAAGAGGAGTACCATAGGAAAAATGGAGATGGACGCAAGACAGCTGTCAGCTTAACGAGTAAAGAGAAAGGCAGTGGAGGCTGCTGCCAGTAACATGTGGTGGGGCAGCACGCGGAGCAAGGGGATGGGGGGGAAAATAAATAAATAAAACAACTTACCTGCTGCTACCAGATGCCGTCTCCGGTCTTCTCTCCTCTGCTCCCCATCCAATCCAGAAACTTCTCTCATGCTGTTACCCAGCATGAGAGAAACGCTGGGATTGGTCTGAGTGGGCTGAAATGCCGCTCAGTTAGGGACTGGGAGCCTGACTTGTGCAACACAACTCGGGTGGAGAGTTCTAACTGTGCATGTCGGTTTGGCCCTCCTAAGATAGCCGGTCAAACCTACATGCACACTTACAGTGCACCTACCGCTTCTCCTCCCTGGTGCTGATGCAGAGGATGGCAACACCCCACCCTAGGCTCAGCAGACTGGCTAAGTGAAAAATAAAATGATAATAAAATAGTTTTATTGTAATTTTATTTTTCTGCTGCCTTTCAGCACTGGGGGGCAACACTCCTCTGCCATAACGAAGAGGCCACCCCTGGAAAAAGGCTTGGCCTCTAAAACCTCAGTAAAAAAGAAGAAAGTAGCTGGACTTTTTAAAAAACATGCCATTCCAACCATGAGTCCTTCTGAGGAACAGGACTTAGGAATGATCACTTCTAGACAGCACCACAGAAGTCACAATAGTATATCAAATGCTTCAGAGGTTTCTGGATGTGAATCCAACTGATGACTTAATACAGATCGAGCCTCAAGATCAACATTTAAATCCTCCTGATAGGGTTTTCAATTTAAAAAAACAAATTGAAGTGGACATAGCATGTATTGTCAAAGCAGTCTTCTGCACCCAATTATTTGCTGATTATGATATAATCTTAGCTGAAGAAGACTGGGCACCTGCCTTCATTAGGGAAGCCTCCCGGGAAAAGGAAGTCATAGGGTAGCCTTCTCCCCCAGAATACCTGAAGACATCAGGGAAATTTATGCCAGTGAATGGGCAAGTTCCAGTGTTATATAGAAACCAACCGAGGTGGGACAAACCCTCTAGTCCAAATGGTATTCACCTATGTAGTAAACTACAAGCACAATACCCTTTAAAACCTGAAGCAATATGTGATATCTAAGCAATAATGGATCAAGGCATAATTGTGCCTTGCGTTTCACTCACAAACACATCCCTTCTTCCCATCTCTAAACAAGACGGATCCTTTATAATAAATAATCTTATACTCTAGAAATCTGAATTTGCACACTCGAGCATATGCAGTACAAAATGCACATAGCACAGGTTTAGTGACAAACCTGGTGTAAAAAATAAATAAAAATACCCTGGATATTTCCAATGGGTCTTTGAGTCAATATATAGCACCGGCAAGTGCATATCTAACTGCTTTCAGTTTTGGCGGAGTGCAGTTTTCATTCCAACTATTGCCTATGGGCTGCAAGAATAGTCCTGGCTTGTTTTCACCATGAATTATGGAGATCTGACAGCCAGATCCTGAGGTATTGTCATACATTGACATCATCTACTTAACTGACATAGCCTTAAATCTACACCTTTATAGGGTAGACAGAGTAGTGACTATGTTAACATCGCATCGTTACAAGATTCATTTTAAGAAATCAAAGATTGCCTACCTGATGGTGAACTTCCTTGGATATGAATTATCCAGCGAGGGCAAGGGTTTAGCTCCAGACCTCTTCCAGATCTGCGCCACCTTGCAGTCTCCCCACACACTGAAAAAGTTGCAATCCTTGTTGCAGTTTCTTAATTTTGAATGTACTTATATGCCTCACTACTATGCAGAGAGAGTGAAGACTCTGTATGGCATGACATCTCCCACATTTTGCCCCAAACAGTGGCTGAATGCACATACTGATATTTTGTGTGCTCTACAAGCAGCAATGCTTAAGACTAAATATTTATAAGCTATGGACAATAAGACTAACCTAGTTATCATAATCATACCCAGTCAATATGGTTATACCTATGTGACCTACAATGAAGGACAGTCAGTCCCAGTCGTTTACAAGTCTCACTTGTATTCCCTGGCTGAAGCTTGATTTGCTCCTATTGAATAAATTCTGATGGCTGTACAAACAGCTATTTTAAAGGAGCATTCTTTGGCCCAGGGTAAACATATTATTATTATTGTTCTCTCGTACCAGCTCTAGAAGCAACACCGAAGGCCAGCATTACTACTGCTTGTGCCCTACACTCTAGCTGGGTACAGTGGACCTCTTCTTTGAGTGCAGTGGCTGTAAAGTTTCAGTGTGATCCCTCTCTTCGTACACAAGCTTCTCTTCAATGCGAACAGGATTTTACTCTGACTTCAGACACTTTACCTGTTGAGTCTTATCAGAACTTCTTTCACATAGATGGCTCTGCACAACATGTGGTAGGAACCAAATGTAAGTACTCCGCAGCCTGCACTGCATTACCAGGTGTAATGAAGGATAGCAAGTTCATCCCACAATGCATCCACACCAAACTCTCAGGTGACAGTACTGCACAACATACAGAATTACATGCCCTGCTACTTGCATTACTAAATAATGACTCATCAGTTCCCCACATTGTGTCTGACTCAGCTTTCTGTGTCCAAGGTTACAAACTTGATCTGCAGCATTGGCAGATGAATGGATTCCAGGATTCAAAGGGAAATCCTATAAAAAATAAACAGCTTTGGGGGCAGGTAGCTGTCTTACAAGACAGGTTTCCATTGGCCCATGTGATGCACATTTTGGACCATCAGCACAGTGGTATTGACACTAAAGGGAACTTTAGAAGTGACCAAGTGGCAAAAGCTGCAATTCAGACTGCCCAAGTAGCAGTCCTAACCAGATCTCAAAGGAAGATCGACACAGATCTTTTAACAGCCATAAATGCAACTAAGCAAGCTGGGAAACCTCCAGCAGGGTGTCCTCCCAAATACTCCTACACCTTAATTCAGATAATATTCCAGTAGTTACGGGACCACGAGTGGTAGATAGAATAATAACTAATAATCTGTCTGGGTCAGATTTATTCAAAGTAGCACATGAACCATTGGCACCTGCACATGCAGGAATAAATGCTACAGCAGCACTACTATGTGCCTAGTTTATATAAACAGACTACGGATCATGTTAGACAATGTGGTTTGGGAGTTTGTCTGCAGTTCTGCAACCTGTTCATAGCTGAATTGAAAAGCATTATAAAGAGGGACAATGGCATGATTAAACAACCTTTGACTGCTAAGGTGTCACGTTCAGTTCTTAGTTGGTACCATACTTGTTTTGATGAGTATTGGGAGCACACATTCCATACAAGGTTCTCTTCAGAGCTCCTATGCAGGTGTCTTGCTTCGATAATTCTGGGAAGGTGGCAGATGAATATTGATTTTACTTGGAGAAATGTTTGAATGTTTTGAGTATCCAAGAAGTCAGAGGCAAGTTTTCTGACATACACCACTCTGACACAGACACCTGTGAAGAGAAGGTTATTACTGCTGCTAACAGGTGGGTCCCAAAGTTGGGGATCTAGTTCAGGGGAAAATCCACAACAAGCAAGCTTTTGAACCATCCTACAGACCACCCGTCATTGTTCTTGGGTTAAAAGGCTACAGAACTACTATCCTGCTTTCTCTGCCTAGATCAAGAAACTGTGAGACTATGAAATTCCACCTTATGCAACACCATTTGAACTGGTACCCTTTCGAGAGTCCGAACGACCAAGGATACTAAAAATGACGCTTTATATTTCTCAGAAGATTTTTCTATCCCTTTTACAGTCATTCATTGCCAGAGACAGCTCTGTGCTTGTCAGTAGTTTTGTGACAAGTAGATGACTCCTCTTTGGTCCTCTGCCCACATTGCTTTAGGGACTTTTCTTCCCATCATCTGGTTGTTCAACATATTTGTTGTTCTACTGCTACTCAACAGATATTGTGTTCCTGCCCGAACAATTGCACCACCTGTGGTTTGTGAACTACAGCCTCTTTCTTCATTCCATAGTCCCGAAGAGGTTTCTATGTTGTTAAGATTGCGGCTGATCCTGTATCCGAGGGCACAGCCTGGGACAAGGTTCTATATCAGATTATGGGACCCACTGAGACATTGCAGTTGCCTTATGTGATAAAAGTTTCAATGAATGATGCTATAATACCTGTTTCGCTTTCAGACGATTGGGACATTGAGACTGTTAAAAAAATGATGTCTGATTTGCAGGCATATGCTACTTTGAATGATGAAGTGTATTACTATCGTCACCGTGAACATTATTTCATAGATAGAACTAGTTATCCGAGGGAAATACACACATACACATAATGGGAACACTGTGAGGCTCCATTCCCTGAGAGCCATTCTAATTTCTCAAATAAATGTTCTTACTTTCAGAGTGTTGATAGCTCACACCCTTCATACCTTTTATTTTACACAGAAGTACACAGAGTGTGTGTATTTTTTTGAAAATGTGCATAATAGAATAAGATTTGTTGCTGTTTCCAAGGTGCCCCTGCTTCCTTTATGGGATTGTTAGTAACTCAAACACAATACTTCTTTGTAAATTACACATTGAATAGTGTCTTTTGGGGCTAGAATAACTTGTCTTTCTTATTCATTGCTGGTGCATTGACCCAAGTTTACCCATGACACCTGTGGGTGGGAAAGCACACCTTGTACAGTTACGCCAAAGTTGTAACTTACACTACAAATGTTCTTGACAGCAGCAGCGGCTCCTCCACAATGGCGGAGGAGTGTCACAACCACTGGCTAAGAGCCAGCAGCTGAAAAATAAAACAATATTTTGTTTCATTTTTCAGCTGCCGGCTCAGCTGAGCCAGCATGTGCAGTGAGGGGAAGGGATGGGCCATGAGAGGGGGAGTGGAGTGCACTTAAGTGGCATTTTAGTTTAGCCAGCTGTCTTAGGCCGACCAAACAGACATGCACACTTAGGTTTCTCCAACCCGGCTATGTTAAGCAGCCAGGTTAGAGAAACAGCACAGACTCCCATGCAGTGTCTGAGCGGCAGACACGGCTGCTCAGACCAGTCCTGGCACTGCATTAATGCTATGTGTATCATGAGAGCATCACCAGCATTGCGTGGGGAGCCTGTGCTGGTGTCCCAGGGTCTGCTGAGACACCATCAGCAGCAGAAATAAGAGGAGCGAGGCAGCCAGCAGCGTCGGGACATGTTTTTAATTTTTGTATTTTACGTATCAAGTGCTCCATACACCCCCTCCCCACGTGCCCAACCCCCCTTTCCCTTGATGTTTGCAGCGGCCACCACTGCTTGACAGTCTGTTACTTTGCATTCAGTGACTTACACATTTTTTATATAATTTATGTTTGAAGAGCATTTAGAGAATAATGTTTTGAATGTTACTACTTCTAATATCTTTGTACCTAGTAAGGATTAAAAAATGCGATATGATTTACCAAATTAATTGACCATGCTGATTTTGATGTATAGCCAGTACAAAAGTAAGAAAAACAGAGCTTTTCTTGAGTTCATTCTGCAGAAGGAAAAATGGCCTGTTGCTAACAGTGAACAATTGTGCCTTCACTGGGCAGTGTAGCAAGAACTTCAGGTATGATTTTGAAACGCTATTTTACACTTGGAATTAAGTTATTTTTAGGCCATAAAAGATATAGATATATATGTCAAGCTTAGGTTCCTAACACGATCTTTGCTTGTTTCCTGGTTGTTTTCAAAAAGGTTTCGCTGCTTATGCCTTTCAAAATGTATCTCAGTCTGTCTTTCAGTTTTTATGCTTCTTGGCCTCTGTTTATTATTTATACCCTGTATGTGTCTCACAGTTTCTTTTTGTCTGCAGTGTCAATCGGCTGGCTCTGTTCTCGCCATGTCTTCCATCCTTTCTCTCTTTATGTCCGCCATTCTCTCCTTCTCAACCACTGTCTCTTTGCCTCTTCTAATGCTTACCTAGATTTGCGCCCTTGAAGGAACCATGTACCAGTATCACAGGTGACATTGCCTGCGTCCTCCGCCGACGAGGCTGCTGGGCGCTTCGTCTGAGATGGAAAGCTAGCTCCCAGTGCCCCCCTGCTGCTGTGGGGAATAGTGCTCAGAGTCACAGGAGGTGGTGTAAAAGCTGAAAAGGAATACAGTGTAACACAATTATCACAAACTCAAACAAAATTCCATGTCCAACCAGAGTTGTGACTTAAAGAGCACTACTTTATTACACACTGAAATTATACTGATGTAAACTAAAGAGTAAGAAATCAAACAACACAGCAGACACAGCAGCGGAGCGACACATTACACTCAGTGGCTGTTGTGATATTGCTCATGGCCAGTGTGCCATTTCTAATCAGATGTTTGCAAAGTGTAGACTCCTGGTCCTCTTTCATGCGAAAAGACCAGTGCTATCCCAGTGGAGGAGATCTGCCTACCAATTCTCCTGTCAGCAATTATGACTCTCAGTGCACTGTTTGTGATCGCTTTGTTGATCGCAAAACCCTGGTCACATTACTTATATCAAAATTCTATCTTATTAGAAACAGTGGACTAATGTTCCCTACGAATGGGATTCGAGTTATTGACCGTCACTGGACTATTTGCAATGACCAACTAATCACGATCACCACTTAAGTGGCAACAGCACAATTGATAGAACCTGTGAAAAACCTCAATACAACTTTCAAATATTTGCATATTAGTTCTCAATGCCAAAAGTTTTTACAGGGCACAACATAATTTTGATCAGTGTGATATGATGTTTGTCTTGGCTTAGTATTGTGGTGTTACAAAAAGTTAAAATTTGAATATCTCGAGAGAAGGCCTCAGCCTAATTTAAATGACTCTGGCAAAATGTGCAAAATTCCCTTATTTTGCATCACATGGAAGTTCAGGAAATGTAATCAGTGCGTAATTTTGAATAACTGCCATCCAGAGTAGCCTTGTTCTCATGGAAAAGGTGAAGAGACATATTTTGTTCGAACCAGTTCCCTGCCTGTATTCTGCACGACCTTTTTACGTGAGGTATCCCCAGATAGTGAAAAAACACACTTTCTCTAAAAGCATAATTTTCTGACAGTTGTCAAAATTTCACAAATCCATAACATTGCACACCACTGGTCATGAGCCCAAGGGGCTAGCAACACAGTATCAGTGGCTCAACGTCTAGAAAGGCCAGCACTTATCACAATTGGGATTTTTTTTGTATCAGTGTGTATTAAAATGACAAAATAGCTCGAAGATTCCACATAATGTGTAGCATAACTTGCCTTTTATTTTACAATATAGCAAATCCTTTGTTTACCTTGCAGCATAATTTGCCTTCCAGATTTTGCATAATTTAGTTAATCTCGCCAAATAACTCTCTTCTTCAGTGTTGCCCAATTGTTCTATGCCACAGTTAAGATACTTTTCTTGGTAATTACGAGCCTCTGCAAATATTGGTAAGATTATGTCTGTTTTGAAAAAGCTGAAGCTCATATGTTATGTATCAGTTTCTACATACATTTATGTTACATGGGTTTTTGGTTTATTACTAATTTCTTCTAACACTGTTTTATAGTGCTTCAAGGCCTGTCAAGATCCAAGCTTTATTTAGAGATATTAGTCTAAGCAATGACTTCACATAAGACTGTATGATTATGGGACGGTACCCCAGAAAAACGTAATTTGCAAGACTTCGAAATCGCGCATGGACAATGTCTTTGTGAGACATTGAAATTACTTTTTTCCAGAAGGCCCACTGTTTAACTACTAGGTTGAAGCGTTCAAAGTGTACAGCACTCAGGTCCAACTATACCAGAGACAGCTAAGTAGAGAGAGGATGTTAGGCCTTTTTCACTGCTCAGTTAGGCGTCGAATCCTATCAAGTTCAGTTTTTAGTGCTGGTCCCTAATACGAGGTGCTGTTGTCCTTTTGTGGCTCATTACATCTTTGACAAAGTATTTTGTATATACTGCATTGTAAATGTAAATATTTTCATACTCAGCTTCAGGTTAACTAAAACTCCCTATAACACAATTTATCTTATTGGTTGAAGTATAATTTTACATATTTTAGCTATATAACTTGGATGGTCCAGGTAGTTGAGCACTATTTTCCGGAGTTTAGGTGACATTTTAGAAATAATTGTGAGATTTGACAGATACCTCTCTGTCCGATAAAGATAGTGCAGACCAGCAGAGTACCCGATCAATAAGTAAGTGATGCTGCAGAACTTTGTGGTCGATGGTGTCAGATGCCAAAGTAACACCAGAAGGATTAGTGCCGTGGATGCGCAGAGGGTTTGGCTGTCAGAAGGTCATTATAAACCTCAAGCCGAGCTACTTCCAAAAAGTGGTCAGCACCACAATACAGCTAAAAACCGAAGTCAAGCTGAGGAAAAAAGATAAGGTGACATTTCCAAGGAGAATTTCAGCCTGTGCACAAATGGGGCAGAAAGATAACATATGTAAGATTTTACCCGTAGCCAAGCAACTCATGAACGGGAAGCGTTCTGCGTTCCATCAACTTGGTTCAATAAATCAGACTTAAGGAAATAGATCCAGTGGAACAGCTTAAATGTTGAAAGTAACAGAGTAGATGAATATGGGACATCCTACTGCTAGAGGTCATGTGGACAATACTACAATCTCTTTTCTTGCTTATCTCTATATCGTGAATGCTCAGCAAATACAAAATATATTGTCCTGCTTCACAAACAATGTAGTGACCTACATCCATAGAACTGGTACTTCTGTGAATGTCATGTGATTATTTCCATAGGTGGGCACCAGTTCCACATGTACTGAGTTTTCAAAAGCGGAGAAGTCCATGCAGAGGAAACAAAGTCCCCTTTGCAAGCACATATTTTTTCTATTTTTGTTCTCTGCTGGGAAAATATTTTTCCCACTAGGCCTTCACTAGACAAATGTTTCGATTTGTTACCCAACCCACCCTGGAATGGGAGTTACTGTAGCTTAAGCAAATCTTCCAGCACTTCCAGGTTGGAAAGTGGCCAAAAGGCAGGTTGGGAATGCTCACAAACATATGTGCCACAAACCAGGCCTTTGAGTGTCTCTCTCCCACCCCTTGAGTGAGATTCAATGGTGTGAATATCTCCATACATGTGGCGGAAAAATGTGCACCATGAAAAGTTAGGGCCTGATTTAGAATTTGGCCGAGGGGGTTACTCCATCACAAACGTAACGGATAGCCTGTCTGTAGTATCATGATCACATTGTAGCCCGTGGAGATCATATTACGGCGTAGGGGATATCCGTCATGTTTGTGATGAGTAACCCCCATGCCAAACTCTGCATCAGGCCCTCAGTTGTAAACTTATATTGACTACTAAATTTACTGTGAATCAGCACCATTGTTTGGAATATACAATATTTCTGCTGTTCGCTTTATTTTATATATAAACTAGCGATGCATCTGCACATGTCTGTAAAGTTGGCATCTCAGTATATAGGAAGTTATTACCCTTGGCCCCTCTTTACCAATTTACACCAAATTTGGGGAAAACAGTAATCAAAATCCAGCCCTTGGTGAATTTGGTACAGACTGGTCAAATGTTTTAAATGTTACAAAGGATGTCCCAAAACATGCTGCTTTTCAAAATAGCATGGGGTTTTGCTGTGAGAGGCCTTCTCCATGCATAAGTCCAAATCTATGAATAAACAGTCTACCAAATTTTAGTGGCCCTGAACCCTTTCAGTTATTTGGTACCTTTTCTCGGTTTGGTGATTTTTTTAAACCAGTTTTCCTAGATTAATAATAATAACAATGATAACAACAACAACAACAACACCACCACCAACAACAATAAACAACACTAATAATTATAATAATAATAATAATAATGAATGGAAGTGTCCTGCGTATGCGTGACTCAAAATATATGCATAAATTATATTGTGATCAATGAAAAATTACAGAGAACCTTTTGGGGAAAATAATAAAATACATGCATAGCCATTAATGCTGGCAATATGTGGTGGACCTTGGAGAGCGCACTTATACACATCTCCTAGCAGTTTCTCACACTGATTGGAAACAGATTAATAAAATACAAGGATATGGGGGGTGGTTACAGATATACAACGCATAATAGGTCCTCCTCGGCCTTGCCAAAAGATTGGCCCTAGAACTTTTTTTCTGAATTGCCAGAGTAAAGCTTTTTTTCCCTCCCAGGATTTGTCTAAAGACAGGAGAGGGGAAAGGTACGCCCTCTAATCGCATGCCTTGCCAGAGCCAAAATGTGATTTGCTCTTGAGCATGTAATCCTTTCAGCGTGCCTAAGGGTCAGGAGGACAGAGTATGCCCACTGCTGCCTTGCACATTTCGCACAACTTCCTTGAACGAGGGAAGTGGACTTTAGCACCCTTTCCCCACCAACCTCTACACCATTGTCAAGGTTGGGAAAATGAGCACAAAATATCCCTCGCCCTTGGCAAGCTGAGTCGGAATGGAAAATACCCCCCTCACCTTGCCCTAGTAGTGTAGCCCACCTCTCCCCCTCCAATGGGCAAAGTAAGGAGAAAGGGCACTACAAATCCGCTGGCTTTGGGCAAGGTAAAGTGCCTGTGAAAGTGCCTTGCTCCAGGCATGTCTGAGAGTTGATGAGCATAACACCCCACCTGTCCTTGGGCAAGCTGGGAGGGGAAGGGCCAGTGGCTTAACGCAAAATGATGGAGTACCCCTGCAGAATGTGCAGAGGGGCCTCTGAGTCTCCCATATCTCACAAATATTCATTGGCCTTGGGGTCCCTCTAAAAGATATGGGGGGCCCTGAAGGGTTGGAGGGTTCCCTTCCACCGCAGGGGCTGCAGGGGCCTGTGTTACGTCCTTAAGAAGGGCTCTAACTACCCCCTTTCACTGGTAAATTATAAGAATATCGTGGGCAAAATATTAATATACAAAATTATTGTGGTCTAAATATCAACTACAAAGATTTCTTGAATTTAAGTATGTGTAGGTAAGTATAGGTTTACTATACTTAATTCCACATATATGTACCTTGGCAATATATTTATCCTCATGCCTTGGGGAGATGCAGTTAAGAAGAGTAAATCCATTCATACCATTAAATAATTAACACCAGGATAGTTTGAGTCTCACATATGTAGGCCACAATATGTTTGTATGTTGACAATTCTGCTGATGATATTCTGACATACAGCCCTTTCTCTTGGGCAGTGCGGGGTGCAAACATACTCCTCCCACCCTTGGTAAGGAGGGATCCACAAATATCACTCACACTTGTGCAATGCAGAGGGAATAAGGGCCCTCCTGCATGGTGGATATGAAGGGAGTGGTAGTAAGATTAAGGTAGGATCTTAAATTTTGAATATATGTATTTTTATATTTTGTTTTGTAGCCACTGTTACACCATGTTGAGCCTTACTTCTCCTTTGTCATTTTATTTCTCAGAGAAAAAAAGTTTAAAAAAGGCCCGTGAAGTAATGTAAATATTTCATGTGTCCATGTGAAGAATGGCCAGCTACTTTAGCATTGTGCATTGATTGATCAATATGTATTGATAATATAGCGTATTACTCATGAATGATAAACAAATCTTGAACATTTTTATCTAATCCGAGCTAGCTTGTGCAGAACATCTTCATGAATCTATCCCTTCTACTGACAGAATTTGTTTTTTAACAATGCAAAGAGTGTTTCACAAATTTCTACTTTCCTGTGTACATATTTAAGTTTTGTTCTCTTCTCTTTACTAAAGACAACCAAAGACTATAGTACATTTTGTCGCTTGTCGCTTATCGCTCTCAATAATCAATTTCCTATTAGAAAAAAACAATTTTTCAAACTAGCTACTTCAAAATAAACATGTAATATGACAAATGCATTACAGATGACGTGTAATATGGTCCTATTATGCCATCTCAGGGTTCAGGAGACTTCTACAAACAAGTCGACCTTCTGCCTCATGGTTTATGATGTCATCAAACCCCTTGATAGCAATATTGCACCATATTGCTCGGTTGTCCGTAATCATGTATATAATGAGGTTGGACACCCATAGAAAAAAATATGAACCAAGATGAAATTCAAGTGAATGATGATGGTTTTTAGCATGGCACATTTCGTACTTTGGTAGTTTGCTTAAACAGACATTTTTGATTAACTGTTTCCTAACTATTTATGGCTGTGCCATGTAAACCACAACTCACACCTTACCCCCATTAACCCATAGTGGAATACATGGTTGCAGCTTGGTATTGCACCCGGTGTTCAGGCAGATAGCATGGCTTTGCCTACCCATCCTCACTGTGGCTGGAGGCCATGGCCTGCAGCTGTGCACCTTAGGTTTTGGGCACATGGTATGGCCTATGAGTTTGCTCTTTCCCATGCACTTATGCAGGCTGTAGCTGAATGACCTACTGCCATACGCAGTAGGTGCAATGAGCATGGCCAGAGTTCATAGGATGGTCCTAGTGGCCATACTGACACTACTTGAAGGATATAGCCTATAGCTTTGCCCCGCATGTACTCAGCATAGGCCATGACTTGTGGCTGTGTCCTATGCAATGTCAGTATCTACACTACGTCCATAGCATGACCTCACCACATCCTGTAGTTGCTGGGCACCCAGCATGGCCGCATCCTTGCCCATAATACTGCCTGGCATTACCAGTTCACATGCTGACAGTTTTCACAGGACATGATGCATAGCCCTGCTGTACTGTGCTCTGCGGGTACTAGGAAAAAGGCATTGCGTGTGCCAAGTACCCATGTCTGCAGTTCCTACTCGGTATGTCCATTTGGAAATGCACGCAGGGAATGTCCTGTGACTATGCACTGTGGCCAGAATCCATGTCTCTTTTGACAGGCCCAAACAGTTTTTTTTCCTGTTTAAGGCTTTTTGTAAGACCACTCTAAGAATGAGACGGTGTGCGGTAATTTGCATTTTTTGATTCATTAACTGTAAACTGGTCCAAAACCAGATGACAAAAATATGACTTTCTTTATTTAATATCAGTTTGCCACCCCTTTGGGATTTGTTCTGCCACCATGCCCTACATTATCTCATGACATGTTTTTATGACGAACTCATGTCAGGTGGCCTTCTAATTTTCATGTTTGGGTCTGTGATCTTATTAGAAAAATAGTTTTAAACATAACTTTAAAAGGTAATAAGAACATCTCTGATATTTACCTCGCCAGATGTATTATGGGTTTTTGGTAAAGCGCTCTGGTAGAACAAGAAAAGCACAGGAACTCTGCTCAGAAATCACTAGGGTGAAACAGGCGGCGGGACATTCAGCCTGTGCATGCGGCACAGCGGTCACCGGGTGGTCAGGAAAAGTCACAATCGTGCCTCCCTTAAAAGGAGAAAGAGGCAGCCTGAAACTCAGCCTCGAAGTCAGGCAGTTCGCTATGCAACATAGCAGTCATCAGGCCTCCCGGAAGTAGCGTTGCCACGATGCCCAGTGGAAGTGCGACCCAAAAATATCTAGGCCAAACACCAGCGCATTCAACAACACTAGAAGTGAGGCGAGCAGACAGGCAAAGGGTCTGCCAGGGAGCTACCTGCACAAAACGACCTCGAATGCCCCTAGCGGTGAGAGAATGGTGAGGCGTCTTCATGCTCGAGAGTGCACCAATCTTAGGACTTTGAGAGTGGGACCATAGACCCGACTACGTGAGGAACAGCGTCAACAGAGAACGACCCTGTCGTGAGCACTGGAGAGGTGTGCGAGTCTTTGGGTGTGACAAAGACACAGCCAGAACTATTGGAACTGCATGACAGACACGTTCCCATCTAGGAGGTCTTGTGAGAGGTTTAACTAAAGCAGAAGGTCCATTGCTATTACTACAGATCTTGATCAAGTGTGAGAACCCACCCTTCTACCTTAGTAGATGAGCCTTATAATGCAACCATACTGGGATTCATGGACATAAAAGGCGTTCTAGGATTGCTGACAAATCTGATCTGATCTGTAGCATATATTACTTGCTTAGATATTACAAGTACATACACAATACAATGATTAACATTTCAGTAAACCAGTGCTATTGTCATGGATACATTTTAAGTATATAAGTTTTTGAACATCTGACTACATGCGCCATGCCAAAATACGAAATATATCAATATTTTTTGTGATATTTTGGGCCATATTTATACTCCGTTTGCGCCGAAATTGCGTCGTTTTTTTTTACGCAATTTCGACGCAAAACTAACGCCAACTAACGCCATATTTATACTATGGCGTTAGAGGCGAATAGCGCCAAAGTTCCCGGAATGTGCGTCATTTTTTAGCGTGAACCCCTTCCTTGCGTTAATGATATGCAAGGGAGGCGTTCCCGTCTAAAAAATGACTCCCAGGCCTTTACGTGGTATTTATACTCCCGGGCAAAAGAGACGCCCGGGAGTGGGCGTGGCTAAAAACGGCGCATTTGCGCCGCTTTTTAACGCCTGGGTCAGGCATGGCGTTAAGGGACAAGTGGGCTCAAAATGAGCCCAGAGTGCCCTCCCCTGCCCCCAGGGACCCCCCCTGCCACCCTTGCCCACCCCAGGAGGACACCCAAGGCTGGAGGGACCCACCCCAGGGACATTCAGGTAAGTATTTTTTTTATTTTTTTTAAATAATTTTTTGTGGCATAGGGGGGCCTGATTTGTGCCCCCCTACATGCCACTATGCCCAATGACCATGCCCAGGGGACAGAAGTCCCCTGGGCATGGCCATTGGGCAAGGGGGCATGACTCCTATCTTTACAATGATAGGAGTCATGTTGATGGGGGATGGGCGTCGAAAATAAATGGCGCAAGTCGGGTTACGACGATTTTTTCGACGTAACCTGACTTGCCCCATTTTAAGACGCCCATGCGCCATTTTCCCCCTACGCCGGCGCTGCCTGGTGTACGTGGTTTTTCTCGCGCACACCAGGCAGCGCCGGTCTGCTTGCGCCGGCTAACGCCATTCCATAAATACGGCGCCCGCATGGCGCTTCAGAATGGCGTTAGCCGGCGCAAAACTTTTTGACGCTAAACTGCGTTAGCGCAGTTTAGCGTCAAAAAGTATAAATATGGGCCTTTGTGTTATTTATTTTTTTATTTTAAAGGTGTAGGGGCAAACCATATTGCAGCTAAACACCAGAGACCAGATTTGCTAAGCCCTTGCTTTGCCATTGTGTCATTCTTTCGTCATGCAAGAAGATGCAAGGCAGCACAAGAACTTAAGTGAGATTTACTAAGCCACAGAAAGCCACCTTGCATGGCTCTGCATGGCTTCGTAAATACAGAGTAAAGCAAGGTAGCTCAAGTCACTGCCTTATAATGCAACCATACTGGGATTCATGGACATAAAAGGCGTTCTAGGATTGCTGACAAATCTGATCTGATCTGTAGCATATATTACTTGCTTAGATATTACAAGTACATACACAATACAATGATTAACATTTCAGTAAACCAGTGCTATTGTCATGGATACATTTTAAGTATATAAGTTTTTGAACATCTGACTACATGCGCCATGCCAAAATACGAAATATATCAATATTTTTTGTGATATTTTGGGCCATATTTATACTCCGTTTGCGCCGAAATTGCGTCGTTTTTTTTGACGCAATTTCGACGCAAAACTAACGCCAACTAACGCCATATTTATACTATGGCGTTAGAGGCGAATAGCGCCAAAGTTCCCGGAATGTGCGTCATTTTTTAGCGTGAACCCCTTCCTTGCGTTAATGATATGCAAGGGAGGCGTTCCCGTCTAAAAAATGACTCCCAGGCCTTTACGTGGTATTTATACTCCCGGGCAAAAGAGACGCCCGGGAGTGGGCGTGGCTAAAAACGGCGCATTTGCGCCGCTTTTTAACGCCTGGGTCAGGCATGGCGTTAAGGGACAAGTGGGCTCAAAATGAGCCCAGAGTGCCCTCCCCTGCCCCCAGGGACCCCCCCTGCCACCCTTGCCCACCCCAGGAGGACACCCAAGGCTGGAGGGACCCACCCCAGGGACATTCAGGTAAGTATTTTTTTTATTTTTTTTAAATAATTTTTTGTGGCTTAGGGGGGCCTGATTTGTGCCCCCCTACATGCCACTATGCCCAATGACCATGCCCAGGGGACAGAAGTCCCCTGGGCATGGCCATTGGGCAAGGGGGCATGACTCCTATCTTTACAATGATAGGAGTCATGTTGATGGGGGATGGGCGTCGAAAATAAATGGCGCAAGTCGGGTTACGACGATTTTTTCGACGTAACCTGACTTGCCCCATTTTAAGATGCCCATGCGCCATTTTCCCCCTACGCCGGCGCTGCCTGGTGTACGTGGTTTTTCTCGCGCACACCAGGCAGCGCCGGTCTGCTTGCGCCGGCTAACGCCATTCCATAAATACGGCGCCCGCATGGCGCTTCAGAATGGCGTTAGCCGGCGCAAAACTTTTTGACGCTAAACTGCGTTAGCGCAGTTTAGCGTCAAAAAGTATAAATATGGGCCTTTGTGTTATTTATTTTTTTATTTTAAAGGTGTAGGGGCAAACCATATTGCAGCTAAACACCAGAGACCAGATTTGCTAAGCCCTTGCTTTGCCATTGTGTCATTCTTTCGTCATGCAAGAAGATGCAAGGCAGCACAAGAACTTAAGTGAGATTTACTAAGCCACAGAAAGCCACCTTGCATGGCTCTGCATGGCTTCGTAAATACAGAGTAAAGCAAGGTAGCTCAAGTCACTGTCTTGTGTTACAAGGCATTCCATGGGCGGAGCATGGAAATTCCCATGC
Source organism: Pleurodeles waltl (assembly GCF_031143425.1). Lineage (NCBI taxonomy): Eukaryota > Metazoa > Chordata > Amphibia > Caudata > Salamandridae > Pleurodeles > Pleurodeles waltl. The sequence goes on from NC_090443.1 coordinate 908,279,720, forward strand.
GTCCACCCATGGATTTTGACCCAATCCCAGATTTACTAAGTTTAGTAAACCTGGGATTGCATCTAAATTGTACGCCTTCCTAACAGAGGCATAACAAAGAGAAATATCTTCATTTCTCCTTGTTACTTTCTCTTTCTATTCCTCTAAGGGTTGTCTTTGTGCAGGTAGGTATGTCTTCCTGCACAAAAGCAATCCTGCGTGTAATGCAGGCACCCTTGCCCCATGGCGCTAGGGTGCCTGAGTTAGCTCCTGACAGCACTCAGAGCGCCTGCACAGGGAGACAGTATTAATGCACCATATCTTAGTAGATATGCCACATTCCCACAGAGGCTCCGAGAACGAGTTCCAGTGTCTTGCGGCAGTGACAGAGAAGACCTGGCCTCCCATCTGCCTTCGCTTAAACTTGGAAATGACCAGGAGACATGCAGTAAAAGATCAAAGTATTCTGGACAGCAGATAATGATACAAAATTCGTTGTAGGTATTCAGGACCTAAATTATTTTAGTCCCGAATGACAATGCGCATGAATTTGAAGACCATCCTTTCGGCTATTGGTAGGCAGTGAAGGGAATTTAATGCAAAGGGAGTACAGGACGAAAGCTGAAGAGTAAGAGCAAGTCATACAGCTGTGTTTTGACTATGCTGAAGGCAAGAGAATTTAGGAGCACTGAGGCTCACGAGTTACAGCAATCCAAGTGGCTCAGAATGGCGTACTATATCATTAAAAGGTGTGAATTATCTGGCAGATAGGGAAGGATCTTTCACAAACAGGACATTTTATTGACATGAAAGGAGAGTGACAAGCTACTGCTGTTGGGGCTGGACTGAACCGTTTTAGCCATAGATGAGAAAGAGGCTCAGGAACAGAATTATTGTCAGACAAGATTAAAATCTGCATCCTGTCAGTGTCCAGTTCTAATGAGTTACTATGCAACCAGTTGACAACATCAAAAAAACAGGGTTGAAAAGAATGGGAAAGATCCTCAATACTTTGGTAGAGGGAAAGCAATAACTGGGTGTCGTCCACGTAACAAATATACTTTATGATAGATGAGTGGATAAAATGAGCCGAGGTTGCATGTACAGGTTAAAAAGTGCAGGGCTTATGGAGGACCCTTTGGAACTTCGCACGAGAGGGGCGTAAGCTCCTATTCAAAGGATCCAATGGAGACTGCTTGAAATCAGTCAGAAAGATAACATGGCCCAGGTTAAACCCTGGCCTTGAGTACCAGCTTCTGCTAGTCGATGTAACGGGAGACCATGTTGAAAGTGGCTGACAAATCTAAAAGGACCAGGACAGATGACTGTCCTTGTCGGTCAGCATTCTTAGGTCATCGAGCATTGAGACAAGAGCGGTCAGTGCTGTGAGAAGGCAGAACCCAGATTGCGCAGATTCCTGAAGACTGTCGGATTCAAGCATAGATTTGCTTATTAATAAATTATCTAGCAGCTTAATGAGAAAGGAAAGTGGGGCTAGGGGTCTATGATTGTTAAGTATTGCAGGATCTGCCAGAGGTTTTTTTAAATGAGGAATCAATACAGACTTCTTCCAGGTGGAGGGAACTGAGGCAGTAGAAATGAATTTTTTGCACAATGTGAGTAGCATATTTATAAGTGAAGGAGGGAGCCTGTGTCAGGTAGGACGAGGAGGACAAGGGAACACAGAAGACCTGCAAGCCACATCAGAGTGTGGTAGTCAGGATTGAAACTGATTCTCGTAGGAGGATGTCTGCAGAGAGATTCAGTGGTGCGCCTGCCAGGCCCGTAAGAAAAGGTCTAAAGTGGGACTCGATGGAAGAACGTCTAACCCAAGGCTCAGGGGGAGTTGAGGAGGGGAGGAGTTGGTGGATCAGTGGGAACCTATAATGTGATCAATGGTGTCAGCAGGGAAAGAGTTGCAGATCTGCTTGATTTTATCTGTAAAGAAACTAGAAAGATTATTGCAGAGATCTGGAGAAAGTTGAAGCTTAGAATCAGTGCAAACGAGAGAGGAGAGCGAGTTCACGATCCTGAAGACTTCACAGGTGCTACCATGTCCATTGAGAATATTTTCCATATAGTAATTTTCTTTAACATACAACACCAACCTTGTGTGAGAGCATTGTGCAGTACAGTTTAAGAATTAAATGCACGAATGGATGAATAAGACCAATATGTACCAATAGGCTCGGAATAACCTTTTCCAAGTTGTTCCTCTGATGGTCTGGAAACGTTTTTATGCCAGTTCATTTTATGTCCTCAACAACATATGCTATCAACTGGATCGGATAATAACCATTTGCAGTTGTGGATTCTGGAATTTTCGCTTGGTTGGGTACCGGAAACTGGTCACTATAATTGGCATTCAACAACTTGTATATGGCTTTCTGTTGGCACCGCAGCTCAGAGCATGGTTTTCCATTATTTTCTTCTCATAGGTCATTGAAGGCAACAGGAGTAGCCACAAGAGAGGTGTGAAAATGATTATGCTGTTTTCATACCTTGTAATGGTTTTCATAAAATAAAAATGTTCCTTTAAATAAAATTTAGTCATCTGCAATGGCATAGAAAAGTGCCAGCGGTATACATACCAACTCCTAATTTAGGTGGGAAAATTCCAATCCTCAAGAAAAAATAACTTTCTTTTAGCTTGCTTGCAATTCAGTGCAACTCAATAGAGAAATTCCCTGTTGTTTCCACCAATACATAAGATATACTTACATTGGGCTTTGGGTCGGCCAATTCATCATGATTATATGGCTCTTATGCTCTATCTCAGTTGTCTGCTCTTCATTCAGTGGATTTCCTCTCTATTCTTGTGTTTTACCCCTCAGAAGTATTTTGCTCTCACTGTGCTCTGACTAGATGAGCTGTTTCCTACTGCTGCATACTTGGGGGGACTTTTTTAGTTTAGTTTAGGCACTCCATGGGAGTGCAAGTGTGTTCTTGCACTCTCCTTTTTCCTCTTCCTCCCCCACGCACCATCCGTGTAACGAAACTTGAGGGCCCTCCCTGCAAAGTACCTTGATGGGGCCCGCTCCCCCCTGGACCCAGTCAGAGGCCTGCCTCCTGTGCACAGTGTACTGTGCTGAGGGGGCCCCCTGGTGCTCGTGGGCCCACCGCACCGTGGGGGCTGCGGGGGCCTTTGTTACACCACTGCCACCCACTCTCTTTTCACTCTCATCGCTCTCACATTACCCATCTTGCTCTCCTCCCTGTCTTTTAATTTTTCTTTTTTCCTTTTTCTTGTTCATGAGGGCCAGGAAGCAAAGTGCTGCAGGGCTGCTTGTTTACTTTTTTGTGCTCCACCAGCACCTGTTCACTTTATTTTAATAATTCGATTCACGGTTCTAACACAGCCAGTGCCCATATTACAACAGTAAGTTAGAAATGGCCACCTCAAAACATGTGCACGCAGGCATCACAACACATGCATGAGCATGCGTCACAATGCAACGGTGCACATACATTATAAAGCACACTTGCGCCACTGTGCAAGCATGTGCATTGACAGAGACCTAAGAATGGGTGTACGTCAATAGAAAATTAATTTCCAGATTGCCAGCTATGTGTGTGTGCATGCATCTGAACACAGGCACATCATGCTTGCTACTGGAAAAAAGAATTGTCAACGGCAGTAGCTCAGCCTAGAGGCGAGACCTATTGGCAGTGTCATCTGAATGATTTTTTGTGCCCAGGGAAGAAAAATTAAGGGGCCCCTGTTCAGAACATCTTTGACATTGTAATACCCTTTTCTACTTGTTCAAACCCTATGATGCCAAAACATATTTATTTATACATCAGAGACTGAGATAAATAATAATAATTAGTATAATAATGCCATTTGTAGAGCACGGAGCTACTTCTAATGAAGTGTCCCAGGGCTTGTATGCTGACTACGGAAAAGAGGTTGCACCACGACAGAAGTGCTTAAGTGGATCCAAAATGCCAGGTTTTCAGTTTCTTCTAGAAGTTCAATTTGAAGGGGCCTAACCAAAGTTCCACAGGTAATGAGTTCCAGAAATTAGAGGTCAGATGATGAAAGGCACAGCCACAGATTCTAGCTTTTTTAAATCTAGGAACGAAGGCTAATTTGGCCACTGCCGACCTCAGATTTCTGGCTGGGCATAGGGAGTGACCACAGCCTGTAAATAAGAAGGGCTTAGGCAGGCAGGCACATTTTAACAGTAACAGAGAGCTTTAAAGATGATTCTCTGTTTCACTGCCAACAAGGGCAGTTTCTTTAGTGTTGCACTTTTTTGTCTTTGAGCAGCTAGTTTGACCAGGGGGGCAATCTGGTCAAGGCCTTCTCTTAGCCAGCTGTCCAAATGAATACTGGCTTTATTTACATTGTGATCCAAGCTCAGGTTATTACTTTTCAAGGCATGATTGAGCCTACTTCCGAGCCCAAGAGGGTGCAAGAGTAGAGATCCCTTGTGTTGTACCACAGGATAGGTTAAAAGGCATGGCTAGGTGTTCTGACCATACTAGTGAATGGGCGTGTAGATTTCAATATTCGCCAGGTTAGTAAACCCAGGGTCCAGAATGTGACCCAATCTATGTGTAGGGTTAAATATTAGCGGTTGGAGCCGTTGACTCTCTAGATCATCAATTAAAGTTTTTGATATCTGGCAGTTGACATCATCAAAATAAACATTAAAATCACCTAGCACCAATTAATTAGAATAGCACAGAACTAGCAGGGACAATATATCTGCTAATGAGGTAGAAAAACTAGACAGTGCCCCTGGGGGACAATAGGTGAGAGCTCCCGACACAGCAAACATTTTTGAGAGGGTCAGGGCGAAACCAGGACTTCAAAGTCATCAATAGGCAGATCAGAGAAAGAGCATTTAAGGTCTCCCTTGAAGATTATACCGATACCCCTGGGATAGTCTATCTTTTCTGGCCATTGAGTAACCTTGCGGAATGGCCTAAAGTGTGTCAGGGGAGGAGTCCTCATTAGCCATATTTTGGTTAAGAAGACTGCGGTCAATCTTATGCATTACCAGCAACCTACAGTTAAGGGTAAGGAGTATAAAAGGGTTGTGAACTGGAATCGCAAGACTAGCTCTAGTGGTTGTGAGAGTAGAGAGTGAAAAGCATAGGGCCCGCATGTGGAGTCAAAATTCCCCAAACACCGACTTCAGGCTTTGGACGAATTAGGGCACAGGCCCATAAGATCAACTTTAATGTATACAAGAGGTACTGACCTGAAAGGCCCAGGGGTACTGGCCCTGGCACCATCCAGGCATGGAGAGACATAGATGGGGTTGCTTTTGGCCCATAAACAGCATGCCCGTTCTGCACGCCTGTGGCATGGCCACGCAGCCCCCTCGCTTTTATGGCCAGCTTTCATAAAGGCTGGAAAGCTGACCAAAATGGCGCTTTAAACCCCCTGTCGCGGGGCTTAACCCTCCCCACTTCCAACCTCAATACCACTCCCAGTAAGCCTCCACTCTTCAGGGATGCCCCAAGCAGTTAGTAAGCCCTCCCAATGCAGTAAAATGTGGTGAGGTTAAAGGGACACATTTCAGAGTCGTGCTTACTGGCGATCTCATGAACTGTAACATTTTAAGACAGTAATACACAGCAATAACAATTTTTTAAGAGCAATAACAGCAATTAATTTTAGCAGCAGTCCTGTCTAAAGTGCCAAGTGCAGCAATTTTACTGTGGCAGCAGTCCTGTACCGGTTGTGCAGCACCCTCGCTTTTATGGCCAACTTCCAAAAAGACTGGAACGCTGACCAAAATGCTGCTTTAAACCTCCCCGATCACATAGATTAACTCCCACCACTGCTGATCTCAATCCCACTCCCAACAAGCCTACGCTTTTCAGAGGTGTGCCCGCAAGCAGCTACTATGCCGTCCCAAAGCAGTAAAAAGTGGTGAGGTTGAAGGAACCTATTTCAGAGTCATGCTAACAGGCAATCCCATGAACTGTAACATTTTAAACAGTAATACACAGTAATAACACATTTTTAAAACAGTAGCTGCAATTCATTTTAGAAGCAGTCCTCTCTAAAGTGCCAAATGCAGCAATTTTCCAGTGGTAGCAGTCTTGTACCACAAATAGACAGTAATAAAGTGAAAAACACCACACAAAAAGGATTCCACACCAAGTTAGAATAATTCAGCAAACTTTAATAAATGAAATAAAACAAAAATGATAAAAGTGCAACCAGTAGAACCAGCATTCTGAATTTTAAAAATATTTTTCACTTAAAATGGCACCAAAAATCATAAAGTGTCAACCGGTGATATCTGGTCATGCTGGACTGGGTCAAAGTCACACTTTCCGAAATACCGAGCAAAGGTTGGCTGCAATCACCAGGTTAGGCCAGCTGAAGTTTACCTTCTTGAAGTCCCTGCCAAGAGTCTCTTTTGCATGGCAGGGGGTTGTGAAGGGAGAGCATTTGGGGAGGCTGTCGGTGTTGCATGAAGAGCAGGCCAGGTGTTGCAGGTGGGTGTTGCTGGAGCTTTGCGTTGGCGGTCCCCATAAATGGTTGATGTTGCAGTGTAAAGAATCGGCTGATGGAGCTTTGCGCTGGGTTGTGGTGCAAGCTGCAAAGTCTCCTGTGAACAGGTCCGTTTGCGGTCCCAAAGAGCCCAAAAGCTTGATTTCAGCTTGCTGAGCAACACCAAGGGTCCAGGGCCTGAGGGGTACCATTTAGGGGTCAGGAATATTACAATTGTGTCCAGGGGCTAGTGCAAGATGTTGGGGAGACTTTTATATGCCTGAGGCTCAGATCAAGAGGCCAGCACAATAGCTTATGGAGTCATTTTGGTGTCCTGGTTTCAAGAAGAGGTTTCAGGACTAGTTCTTCCTCCCCGGGAAAGAGGACAGAAGGCAGCAGGTCAGCCGAGCAGGGCAGCAGTTCCTTCAGAATATCAGTCCAGCAGAGTGGCAGTCCTTTCAGCAGCACAGCAGTCGTTCTTCCTGATATAGTATCAATAGGTCCAGAAGTGTACTGAAGAATTGGTGTCTGAGGTCCTATTTGTATGCCCTAATTCTGGAAGATGAGAGAAGCTTCTAGACCATAGCTTTGAGTACATGGAATTTCCTGCCTCGCCTGCCCTGTCTTGAAGGTGGCTGTAGTGGCAATGTGGGGTTGTTAGACCCTTTGTGTGAAGGCTCTTGTCAGTTGCAAGTAGAGCTGTACTCAGCTCCACCCCCAATCCTGCCAGCAGATGGCCAATTCAGGCATACCTGATCCCTCTACTGTGTGACTGTCTGGAAGAAATTCACAAAGTCTAACTGTCAATTACACCCTGTCATGGGACCCAGGCATACCCCTGACACAAAAGTGTTAAGGGCAGGAAAACGGCAACTTTCTAAAAGTGGAATTTTCAAAATTGTGATAAAATATCCAAGTTTACCATTAAAGAGAGTTTATCATGACAATTTCATAGATTCCAAATATGAAATTGCCACCTTCTCCAAATTGGAAATTACAACTCTTTAAATGTAAAAAGAAATCCCCAATCTTATCCTGTAGGAGGGGTGGCATTACAGTAGTGAAAAATGTATTTAAGTATTTCCCTACCAGTTGCAGGCCTGGGGCATGTTTTAAGGTGATTCTTACATGGGTGGAACAATATGTGCTGCAGGTCCCCAGGTAGCATTTCATTTATATGCCTTGGGTATATGGTAACCTACACTACAAGAGATGTATAAGCAGTACTTATTTTGTAAATACAAAGGTGCCCGTGCCCAAAGCCCTCCTCTTAAACATGTGGCTGCTAATAATTAAATATGTGAACATGGAATACTGAGGCGGCGTAATCCTGAAGCCATCTCGGGCCTCTTCAATCCATATAAAGCCACTTGCTGCCCCTTCAGCTCACTCTTGCAACTTTTTATTTTCTCCCTTTGTGACGCTTTTTCGTTTTTCCCTTCATCCGTCTTTCATATATGTGCCTTTTGCTCGCGAAAAATGCTTGAGGCATAAGAATAAGCCCCGGTCCTCAAAAATAAGTGCCGGTGCTCAGCCCCGGAAACAACAGGCACAAATTAAGCACTGTGTATAAGCAAATTAAACATGCCAACTGGGTATGCGCAAATTTAACTATGTTTAAAGGAGACGGCACAAGCACTTTAGCATTGGTTAATAGTGGTAAAGTGCATAGATTCATAAGATCAAAATAATCAGATTCAGCAAAAATTACTGGGAGTGAAGGCAATAAGTTTGGGGGTGATCCTGCATAGAGGGCCGAATCCAACACTGGGATGCAGCAACCAAGATTGCAGGACCATGATAACACACAGAAACATTGCCCTCATGATTTACGCTGTTGGCGAAAGCCCTTTTGCTTGAAACAATTCCTTGTCTTCCAGCATTCTATGTGTTCACTCCACAGTGTGGTAACATTTTCTACCGGCTGGGGGCCTAATTTGAAAAGGTAAACTTACACTTTTGTATAAATTTACATGTGTTTGCTATTCACAAAGCGTTTTAGGAGTAGTATCTTTACGAATGCATAGTCTCCATAAATAAGTCTTTTTATGTGCGGAGGCACAGCACTCATTAAGATACTACTCGTAAATCGCTTTGTGAATAGCAAACAATTGTAAACTTATACAAACCTGTAAGTTTACCTTTGTGAATCAGGCTTTGGGAAAACATTAACATAACAGGCCATTAATCTAATGTGTTTGAATATTATAGAAAAGATAAAAAAATAAATTAGCCACTTGAATTAGAGCTGAATGGCGAATCCAGACATCTAAACGATTTATAGACGTGTGTTTACTGACTGACACTGATACACTATGTGTTAATAACACATCTCAGAGCTGTGAAGTATAATTATGTGATAGCTCCGGCTCCTGGCTTAATAGGATTTCTATTTCAGGCTTTTTCTTCTGCACATATGTTCTGCCATCATTCAGTTCTACGTTTCGTACATGTTGTGTTCAGTTAATTAAAGAAAAGCGTGCATGTGTCGTGCATTTCATTGTAGATTCATCACTGCAGTCCGGAATTGTTAGCATTTTTGTGGACACTTGATAAAGGCCCAGTGGCGTAACGAAACTCGAGCCCCCCCCTGCTAATTTCAACGAGGAGCCCCTCCTCCAGATTCAATCAGGAGCTCTCAGGTCAAACTAATGTGTGAGAAAGCCTCCTAGTGCTCAGGGGTCCCCCTGTACTGCAGGGGGCCTTTGTTATGCCACTGTGGAGAGCAGCAATGATTGTCACACATTGCCACCTCTGAGCTTTGTTGTCCATGGCAAATGCATCTACTGCAAAGCCAGCATGGAAAATGTGCCTCTGTTTAAGTCAAAACATTCCCGAAGTTATAACAGAAGCTTGGCTGAAATATGCATAAAGGGTTATATACTGGCAGATTCTTATGCTGCCCAATGACATCACAAAAGATGACTTGCAACAAGCTGCATTTGCATTCAACACCATCAACTACATTTTAATAATGAAAACTCTTGGAGTGATCTTGAAGTAGTATTTTTTGCCCAACAGGATACAGTCTGTGTCTTTTACCTCCTTCAAGTCCAAACAAAGACCACTGAGGTGTAGTGTCTCCATGAGTTCTACCATTTGTGCATGTTTGTGAGTAATAGGCGGATCCTTTTTCACTCAGCATGTCCTCCAAATGACACATCTTTTGGGGACAGTTAGATTAGAATGAACAACTGGTTTACAATTACTAGGTTGCAGATGTCTTAAATGTTTTATAAATTAAACCCATCTTTGAGATTGAATAAAATGATATGTTTTTGTAACTCAACATTAATAAATGTGATATGCAGAAAAGCAGTAACATGGCTGCGTTTTGTTATGTGAACACACACAGATTGTGTCACATGGCCAGTCAGCCCTTTTGGTCATTATTTGCCTCTCCATAATGGTAAACTAACTGAACTGTGTTTGCTCAGAGCCCTAGAATGTATCCTTCTGGTTTAGTAACTGTAACAATATTTAATATATTGGGTCAGTAATTCAGGGGTTTACAGCCTGGACCCCTCCCAATCAGGCTTTAAAAGCAACCACAGCACTGAGAACCTGGACCCCTCACAATCAGGCTTCAGAAGCAACCACAGCACTGAGACTGCACTCCTCACAGCAACAAGCGACATTTGCACTCTCCTTGACCAAGGCAAAACTGCAGCCTGAATTCTCCTGGACCTCTCCATCGCATTCAACACCGTCTCCCACTACATCTTCTGCACTAGACTCCATGACCACGGTATCCACAGCAAAGTCTGAGAGTGGATCCACTCCTTTCTCACCGGCCGAACCTAGAGAGTCAGGATCACACCATTCTCCTCGCAACTGACAGAGATCAGCTGCAGAATTTCTCAGGGCTCCTCTTTCAGCCCCACCCTCTTCAACATCTATATGGCCCCCTCTCTAACATTGTAAGAAACCAAGGACTCAGCATTGCCTCCCACGCCGATGATACCTAACTGATACTCTTCCTCTCTGACAAGCCCACTACTGCAAAAAGCAACTTCCACAATGGAATGAAGGCAGTCGCTGCCTGGATGAAGCACAGCTGCTTGAAACTCAGCTTCAACAACACCGAGGTTCTCATCCTGGATTCCACCCTCTCTGCCTGGGACCACTCGTGGTGGCCCTCAGTGCTGTGAACTCCCCACATTCCCACCGACCACACATGCAACCTCAGCATTATCCTTGACTCCTTGCTCTAATGAACCGCCAAGTCATTGCCATCTCATCCTCGTGTTTTCACACACTCTGCCTGCTCCGAAATATCTTAAAATGGATTCTGATCGGGTCCAGGAGAACAGTCACCCAAGCGCTCATCACCAGCAAATGAGACTATGGCAACACACTCTATGTCGGCACCACCCAAACACTCCAAAAGAAACTGCAAATAATCCAGAAAGCCTCAGCCAGACTCATCTTGGCCTTCCCCCATCGCAGCCACATCTCCGGTCACCTAAGGGACCTTCACTAGCTCCCGATCAACCCATCACAACATCAGACCCGCGTACCTCAACCACCACCTGACCTTCCATACGCCTACCAGACACCTCAGATCTTCCCAATTGGGCCTCGCCACTACCCCACGATACGTAAGAACTCAGCTGGAGGAAGTTCCTTCTCTTACCTCGCTGCAAAAACCTGGAATGCTCTTCCACTGCACCTCAGGCAATCGCCCTCGCGATTCAAGAAGGACCTCAAGACCAGGCTCTTCGACTGAACCTACTTTTCCCCCCAGCACCTTGAGACCCTCATGGGTGATTAGCCGTGCTCTACAAGAACCGTGATTGATTGACTGAATACATTTTTTTTCAGATTCATAGATTGAGTAGACTACAGTTGATTACTTAAAAGAACACCTTATTGTATCCTGCCATTTTATAGTCAGAAATGATTGGCCTCCTTCTGTTTGTGGAATGTTCTCAGTGATCAATGTTACTCCAGAATCTTCCACCTGGGTACAAAGAAATAAAAATTGTATAATTTGTTGCCTTGATATAAAATCATAATTATTTTATAACATTGATTTCCTATATTTTCCATTCTCTCCTACTTCTGGTTTAGAGACAAAACAAGTGAGCATCCTTACAGTTTTTTAATCGCTTTTGGGCCTAATTGCACTGGATAAATAGTCTTCTACTAATTAATTAGGCAATCATGTGCCCTGCCCTGAAGAGGCCCACAGAGTTTGCCAACCACCTGGAAATGGCTAATCCACCACAGACACTCATGCTTCTCCCCTTTTTGTAAATGGTTTTCCGATACTGCTGCACTCTTGCTGAAGCTAGCATTTTTCTATGCTCCTGTGGGACTCTTGCTGGAGCAGGGGAGTCCTGCTGACTCTCACAAGAGTCCCTCTGGATCTCAAAACCAAACTCCGCGAAGTGATAAAAACCTCCACCTCGCTATGAGGAGTTCCGTGAGTGGTGGAGTTTGGGTAAGTTGCGCTGTTCAGTGTCCAGATGGTGCTAACTTCTTTCTCCTTCTCCAGTAGACTTTGTATTTGAGTGGCAGCTTCCTCAACACGAGCAGCAGCTTTCTCAAGACAAGTGTTAGTGACCTGCCACAACCACCTGTGTTCAGAAATCTTGCTCACGCTTGCCAACTTAGCAATTTCGCTCGCTCGCCAACTCAACGCTGGCGAGCTGCATGAGAGAAAAAACTCTGCTCCACGTCACTTCGCTGAGTTTTTCAGAATTCTGCGTGGAGGGCAGAGTGGGAACAACTCCTTAAACTCCGCTGGGGGAGCGGAATTGTTTGCCCACACCTAAGCCCTACATCCCCAGAACCAAAGTGACTCTAAGGGCTTGCTGGCTTGCTTCCTGTTCTGAAGTCACAGAGACATCAAAGACTTCACTTCTTCCTGCGTCAGCACCTAGACTACGCTTGCTGCAAGTCGTGCCCTGCCAAGTGGTGCCAATCCAGTCTTGGGCCCTTGGAAGTGCACATTAAGTGCTGCAACTGTAAAATTCACACATCGGCATTGTTGTGCCAGTCAGAACAGACACATCACCTCCCAATGCCAAGACATCACCGCTGCTGCGGAGGACAAAGGCACTTCTATGTCAGCTGTGTGGCTCGACTACGGATCATTTACTTCATCAGATAAGGGTTCACTGACGCCACACTGTTTGAGGACTGAACGGCTCAACGATGATGCATCTCTGACTGCACAGATGAGAACCTACACATTGCCTGCATCCGAAGGGATCAACATCGATGCATCACCTCCACAGCTTCTTCCATCAGGTCTTCAACATCGACGCATCCTTCCATCTAAGGTACTTTTTGAGTGGGACACGTTTGGTCCCTGTATCTGACCTGAGCTCCATTGAGGTTGGCCTGACTTTTCAGATTTCACCCACACGACCAGATAACCCCAGTTGTCACTTTATGCTTTTAAGCACTACATTTCAACTTCTTCTTTAAAAATTCATATCTTGACTTCTACTTATTGGATTTTTGTAGTTTTGGTCTTGTAATACCATAAAATTAAGTTCTCCTTTTCTAACCAGGTGTGGTGTCTTTTTATGTGGTGTTTTCACTGTGTTACCGTTTGAAGTGTTGTACAAATACTTTACCCATTGCCTCTTAAGTTAAGCCTGGCTGCAAAGTGTTAAGCTACCAGAGTGTAAGTACAGGTTAACTTCTATTGTGTATGTGACTTAACCTGACTAGGATTGTGGTTTCTGTTTGGACAGGCTGCATACCTTTGCCAACCAAAAGCCCAATTTCTAACACTGGGGATCTGCAGAGAGGATAGAACTTGTATTTGTGCAGTGGCATACACTAACTTTGTGTACACTACCTATCCAAATCCTAGACCATTTCAAATTTTAAATTCTCCCTGATTGTCATATTTAAATGTTCCTAAAATCATGTCTCTTGCTGGAGGATGTACCTGCAAGAATGGAATTTGAGCTGGCCAACTTAGAGGGTTAAACTGTGGCCCAGGTCAAGGATTTCTGCAAGGGGGTTGGTCTTCCTGCCAAGAGCTCAGAAGCCTGTGCTGCTTTAGGTGTTACCCCAGGAGGGATGAGGAGACGAATGGCCCAGAAGGGGGTCCCTTAATGAAAACACCTATAGCAGAGGAGGAAGAAATGACCCCGGAATTGGAGCTTCCTGTAAGAGCAGGGAGGAGCAGTGTCTCTTCCACATCCTCTCCCCAGTGGAACTGGCAGACAAGAGGTAGGATAAAGAATTCAAGCGGCAGATGGCAAATTTAAAAATGGAGGAAAACTTGCCTTGGAAATGCTAGCTCATGAGAGGAGCCTGAAAGAGCTGGAACTGGGAGCAAGGAAATGCAGCAATGGTGGCAGCATACATGCAATATCTGATGGAGCAGCGTACATGCAGTACCTGATGGAGACAAGAGGGTTTGCATACCCAAGGATTTGGTGCCCATTTATGTGGTAGGAGATGACATTGATAAGTGATTTTTTGCTTATGAAGTTGCACTGAAGGTTCACAAGGTTCCTGAGGAGCACTGTGGGGTGGACTATGGCAACACATGCCTACTGTGGTGAGGGGCACACTTCTGACCTTAGAGGTTAGGAACCAAACCAAGTACTCTCCCATGAATACCATCTTACTTGCTAAATTTAGGCTGATCCCTGAGAAGTATCACCAAAGATTCTGGGACAACCAGAAGCTCTCCAACCAATCATGGGTAGATTTCGTTGACTACTCCAGTAGGGCACTGAATGGCTGGGGGAGGGGCAGCAAAGTTAATCAATATGTTTGGTTATACAATGTAATCATGAGAGAGCACATGCTCAGTGTTAGTTTTACAGAGTTTACAGTAAGCTGACTGACCCAAGGAAGATTGCTGAGGAGGCAAACCTCTGGCCTAGCACCAGAGTGTCCGATGAGGTATCTGTGGGGGAGAGGCACCCACAAAGGTGGTCAGGGTTCCCAACAGAAGAAAGAGGTGGGAGAGAAATGTAAAAGTAAGAAATTCACAAAAGGCCCCCAAAATAATTTCCACAGACTAGTGGTAACCAGTCCCAGTCTGAACCTAAGATGAAGGGATTGTTTGATCATAAAACAGGGAGGTCCGCACCCCAATGTACTGAGTCCTACTCCAGGGGTGACTCCAAATGTCCCAAGAGGGCACAGTCCCCCACCAGTGGGCAGACACCTGGGTTGGCGAGTGTAGGTCTCGGGAGGAGGTGGTCCCAGTTAACTTGGGAAGACAGAGGGAGGTGACTCTAGTTTCCCTGGGGGCAGGTTTGGAAAATGGTGCCAAAAGCCCACATGCCTGTAAGTACTTCAAAGTATAGACAGTGGGTCACCATTAATAGGCAACAGGTGGAGGCTTTGCGAGACACAGAAGCCAGCATGACAACTATCACATGTCAGCCTATGTCTGCAGAGCAAGTCCTACCAAACACATTATAACAAGTCATAGTTGTTGACAATCTCAAGAGCCATCTACTGGTGGCTGTGGTTCCCTTTTGAGTGAGGGGAGGGTTGTTGTGAGCCCTGCCATTCATGTTGATTGTTTGTTAGGCAACGACCTGGCGCACACTGGCTGGAAGGAGGTAGAGCTCAGGTCTCACTTAAAGATGATGGAATTGCCTGAGTGGGTCTGTATGAGCACACAGTCCATGGCTTCCCTGGAAGGTAGTCAAAGGCATCTGGAACAATGGCCCAGACAGCTGCCAAAGAGGGGGCAAGGGGCAGCAAGAAACCAGTCCCTGAAGTTTCCATGGGGGAGGTGAACTGGGTCCCTTAGGAGGAGGCCCATGAGCCAATTGTGGGAGGGGGCACTGCCGCCCTAGGTGACCTACCTGAGCTTGCCAGCTGGCAGGTTAAAGGTGGGCCCTCTAGTGAGGAATTCTGTCAAGCACAGAGAGAGTCTCCCACTTTTGAGGGCTTGAAGTCATATAATGCTCATTAATTATAAAATGCTAGTACATCAACAGGGACATGTTGTTTCCTACTTTAAATGTATTCTAAAGTGCTCATGTTTGGATATGCTAAGTGCATTCATACAGATTGTTGTAGAAAGAGATATGTTGAAACACATTGCAGATTAATCCTACTTTTAGCATTCACTATTGAAATTCCATTCATTGTCTGTAAAGTACAGTTCCAATTCAAGACTTTCACCTTACACTGTGGTTCTCACTGGCACTGGATGAGATGACAGTGAGCTATAAAGTGCTTGTGCATCTATTAGAGAATATTCCCTCTTACCGTATGTTTGTTCTAAAGTGCTATTGCTTCCAAAAGTGTACTTTGTGTGTTTATAAAAGTTATCAATAATTAAAGAAGATATCTAAAACAAATGTATTGCACACACATAATGCCCTTAGCAATCAACAATAATTATCTGCCAAGTACATTCCAGTACCCTCTTTAGTGCCTTTCCATTTATAGGAGCCAATTTGTAATACTATCAATTCTATATTGGTTTTATCCCTATCAAGTTCTAACGTATCAGTGCATTTCTTTCATCCAATACATATTGCACATATTCACTATGCATCTCATATGGTCGCGCCATCATCTAAAGTGCCTGTGCATCATATTGAACAATGCCCCTCTTTTATTAGAAAAGCCTTCAAATTTAGGGAGCATCTAGACCATTGTACACTTAAGATGATCCCCACATTAATTTGTGCCATTCCAGTCCCCCATCCTTGTGCTTCTCATAGTTATTTTAGAGCCATCCTGTACTTTCTTCCTTTAAGTTCCAACAAGAAATATAGGGGTGCTACTAGAATATCCAAACCCAAATATCGTCTGACAGAAAGATTGTGTCCTAAATACCATTTACAAAAATATCACCTCATTGGAGTAAACAATAAAAAATGTATTGGCAACAGGATAATATTTATGTAAGTGATATTTAGGACGCTCTTTCTGTAAATTATATTTAGGACACTTTTTCTATCGGACATCATTTTTGCCAACAATATTCTGGCATAGAACCAAAAATTTGATGTGAACCCTGTTCCTCTGTTTTTGGCACTGTATAGATTATGACAAAATAAAAATCTATTATAATAATAAATATGAGTGGATCCTGATGCGAACCAGAATGCACTCATAATGCCTCCGTGCCCCCACAACTGCTACGCGTATCACGTGCTATGCTCCATCTTTCAGCTGATGCGATAAAACACTTCGGGTACTAGTGATATAATTGCAGGAGTGGAGGATGCATTAGCATCTAATTATGACTAATGGAATAGGAGTTGGTAACCTGGCATTCTCTTTGGCTTCTGTGCCTCATTATCATGACGGTGCCATAGAAACATCTAAATAAAGCATTTACTTTGTATGCTGCCTATCTTTAATGCTATGGTTTACACAGTAATGTAATGTTTTCAGTTCTGAGTAGGAGTGAAACGAATCATTGTCGAGGGTCCTTGGTGCCTCTTAAGCACATCACTCATCTGTGCTATAATTAAATGCTAATATGACTGCTTTTTTGGTAATTTCATTTAGGTCAGTGGGATAAAGGTATCTCAGATTTTCAAGGCATAAACCATAT
The DNA here is from genome assembly GCF_031143425.1 of Pleurodeles waltl. Lineage (NCBI taxonomy): Eukaryota > Metazoa > Chordata > Amphibia > Caudata > Salamandridae > Pleurodeles > Pleurodeles waltl. The sequence goes on from NC_090443.1 coordinate 908,296,672, forward strand.
GCCACATTCTGTTGAAGGGGATGTATACATGATATTTATGACTGAATAAAACAGCAATGGTGTGGAGCTGTGCTAAAGATGTTTAGGAATCAGAGCATGTCATGTGGAGCTATTTGGAATGGAGGCCATAAGTCACTGGAGTCCATTGATGAAATCAGATGCAATGACCAGGGTAATTATCATCTTACAGGAGACCATCATTGGTAGTGTATCAAGTTTCTTCTGAACTTCTTGCGTTCTGGTTCCAAACAGAGTGAACTGGAAGGTGAATTTATAGTCTTCAGCTAGTGTTGCCCCTGCCCCTTTTTTGTCAGGACAAAAAAATCTTATCCTTCTGTTATGATCACCTATCTTGCAAACTCACAACCTGAAATTCATGGATGCCAGACAGAAGCCCACATGTCTGCAGTACTAGCACCGACCTTCACACACACACACCCATCACAGCTGGTGGTCCTTGTGTTGTTCACTTGTGCTCTGATCTCCACATCTCTCTAGTAATGCACTGCCTATTGCTCTGCTCAATCAAACTGAAGGATCAGGGCACACTGGAGCAGGACCACTTCTTCTAATTGGAGACCTGTATTTGTCTCTATTATCTGCCTTGAATAGGGAGTCCCTTATCTTGTCCCTCATTATCTCTGAGAGGGATGGGGGTAGGTAAATCTAGTGATGGAGAGCAGCACAGGGTTACAGTATTCTGCTTTGGCTGCACCTAGTGGCCTCCTGCAGGAAATGTCTGCTTGATCTGTCCCATTGCTTAACAACAGAATATCATGCTTGTTGCCAAGGCCTTCTGAAGCAGCTTTACTCTGTATTTATGTATGTATGGGTATTTGTATAGCACAAACCTAGCCAAGAGCAACAGAGCACAGTAGAAGACCAGCCACCAAGATAACAATCCACAATCTTTTACTGACTAGAGGAGAGGAGGCTTTGGTAGTCAGTAAAATGCCTTTCTGAGGTGCCAAGGTTCATTTGTTATGCTGCAGCCACATTGCCACATCACAATAAAGTCAGAAAAATCTGATCTGACAAGATCATGTGGTTTTCGTTCATGACCAGAGAATTATATTTAAGCCTGTGATGTGCACCTGACCAAAAGTACCATCTCCTTGCACTTTATTGAGACACCCTAGGTTTAGCAGCATACACAAACCACTCTGCACAACTGCTTTTTCCCCTAAAACAAAGGTCTGACTCCTTAAGTAGGGGCAAGGGGTCAACCAAGAGGGCGTCTTGGCAAGGTTACCAAGAGCCCATCAGCGAAGATGACTTATTGGATGTTATTCTGTACATTCTCTATCTGGATCTCAGGCTAAACAACATAAGTGTGGCCACCTTGGAGGCAAAGGGGGTCATTCTGACCCTGGCGGGCGGTGATAAAGCGGCGGCCAACCCGCCAACAGGCAGGCGGTCCAAAAAAAGGAATTCTGACCCTGGCGGGAACCGCCAACACAGCCCGCCACTTTAACACTCCGACCGCCACGGCAGGACAGACAAACAGCGCGGCGGTCACCGCCAACAGGCAGGCGGCAGACAATGTACCGCCCACCCTATCACAACTCACCAATCCGCCACCTTTTCCGGGGCGGGAGCCCCGCCGATAAAAACACAGCGGAAACAGACTACGAACGGGAAAGTGCTCACCTATACACACTCCACGAGGAAGGAGGACAGCATGGAACCCGAATTAAACATCCTACCAGCTATTGTCTACCTGCTCATCTACCAGGAGTACGAACGCCGGCGCAGACGACAACGGTGAGTACTGCACCTACGACACAGGGGAGGGGGGAGGAGGAAAGCTTACGGGCACACACATGCGCCATACACCCACCCCCCCACCACAAATACCTACACCCCAATGCCGAGCAACAAGTCACACCGGAATAATGCAAAGACACAATTAAAATGATCTATAAAATATATGTATAAATAGCTCCATTAAAGGTATGGGAAATATGCTATATGAAAGATACAAAAATAAGGAATGAACATAGTCAACAATATATACATAGGCAATAAGTCCTGCACATTCCATCAAAGTTCCATAGTCCGTGGGCCAATGTGCACAAACACATGGGCAAAGCCCACACAGGAGACCAGATACCATTGGAGAGAACACTGCTGGGGCATCAGATGATAAAACTACAGGCACCTCAGGGGGAAGGAAAGAGGGGGCACCTCAGCCACATGAGTCCTTGACGCCAGATCCACGAGGGGCCTCCATGCCCACTGTCCCATCCTGGGGAGTGCAAAGCCACAGTCTCACAAGTCTCTACAGTGGGTGGCTTGCCCACTGTGCCATCCTGGGGAGTGCAAAGCCACAGTCTCACAAGTCTCTACAGTGGGTGGCTTGCCCACTGTGCCATCCTGGGGAGTGCAAAGCCACAGTCTCACAAGTTTCTACAGTGGGTGGCTTGCCCACTGTCCCATCCTGGGGAGTGCAAAGCCACAGTCTCACAAGTCTCTACAGTGGGTGGCTTGCCCACTGTGCCATCCTGGGGAGTGCAAAGCCACAGTCTCTCAATTCTCTACAGTGGGTGGCTTGCCCACTGTGCCATCCTGGGGAGTGCAAAGCCACAGTCTCTCAAGTCTCTACAGTGGGTGGCTTGCCCACTGTTCCATCCTGGGAAGTGCCAAGCCACAGTCCATCAGATGGATTACCGACTCCACTGTTAATGGAGGAGGCATGGTGCCCAGAGTGCTTCGTGAAGCCCTGCTCGACACAGAACCGGCACTGTCAATGGGCCAGCGGTGCTTGAGATGAAGGCCTCAGCGGAGCGGTGCTTCAGAAGGCGGGGCCCAGCGGAGCAGTGCTTGACAGGAAGGGCCCAGCGGAGCGGTGCTTGAGACGGCGGGGCCCAGCGAAGCGGTGCTTGACAGGAAGGGCCCAGCGGAGCGGTGCTTGAGATGAAGGCCCCAGCGGAGCGGTGCTTGAGATGAAGGGCCCAGCGGAGCGGTGCAGAGACGGCGGGGCCCAGCGGAGCGGTGCTTGACAGGAAGGGCCCAGCGGAGCGGTGCAGAGACGGCGGGGCCCAGCAGAGCGGTGCTTGACAGGAAGGGTCCAGCGGAGCGGTTCTTGAGACGGCGGGGCCCAGCGGAGCGGTGCTTGACAGGAAGGGCCCAGCGGAGCGGTGCTTGAGATGAAGGCCCCAGCGGAGCGGTGCTTGAGATGAAGGGCCCAGCGGAGCGGTGCAGAGACGGCGGGGCCCAGCGGAGCGGTGCTTGACAGGAAGGGCCCAGCGGAGCGGTGCAGAGACGGCGGGGCCCAGCAGAGCGGTGCTTGACAGGAAGGGTCCAGCGGAGCGGTTCTTGAGACGGCGGGGCCCAGCGGAGCGGTGCTTGACAGGAAGGGCCCAGCGGAGCGGTGCTTGAGATGAAGGCCCCAGCGGAGCGGTGCTTGAGATGAAGGGCCCAGCGGAGCGGTGCAGAGACGGCGGGGCCCAGCGGAGCGGTGCTTGACAGGAAGGGCCCAGCGGAGCGGTGCAGAGACGGCGGGGCCCAGCGGAGCGGTGCTTGACAGGAAGGGCCCAGCGGAGCGGTGCTTGAGACGGCGGGGCCCAGAGGAGCGGTGATTGACAGGAAGGGCCCCAGCGCAGCGGTGCTTGAGATGAAGGGCCCAGCGGAGCGGTGCAGAGACGGCGGGGCCCAGCGGAGCGGTGCTTGACAGGAAGGGCCCAGCGGAGCGGTGCTTGAGATGAAGGGCCCAGCGGAGCGGTGCTTGACAGGAAGGGCCCAGCGGAGCGGTGCTTGAGACGGCGGGGCCCAGCGGAGTGGTGCTTGACAGGAAGGGCCCAGCGGAGCGGTGCTTGAGATGAAGGTCCCAGCGGAGCGGTGCTTGACAGGAAGGGCCCAGCGGAGCGGTGCAGAGACGGCGGGGCCCAGCTGAGCGGTGCTTGACAGGAAGGGCCCAGCGGAGCGGTTCTTGTCCCGGCGGGCCCCTGTTCAGCGGTGCTCCTCCCGGCGGGCCCCTGTTCAGCGGTGCTCCTCCCGGCGGGCCCCTGTTCAGCGGTGCTCCTCCCAGCGGGCCCCTGTTCAGCGGTTCTTGTCCCGGCGGGCCCCTGTTCAGCGGTGCTCCTCCCAGCGGGCCCCTGTTCAGCGGTGCTCCTCCCGGCGGGCCCCTGTTCAGCGGTTGTTGTCCCGGCGGGCCCCTGTTCAGCGGTGCTCCTCCCGGCGGGCCCCTGTTCAGCGGTGCTCCTCGTGGCGGGGCCCTGTTCAGCGGTGCTCCTCCCGGCGGGCCCCTGTTCAGCGGTGCTCCTCCCGGCGGGCCCCTGTTCAGCGGTTCTTGTCCCGGCGGGCCCCTGTTCAGCGGTGCTCCTCCCGGCGGGTCCCTGTTCAGCGGTGCTCCTCCCGGCGGGCCCCTGTTCAGCAGTGCTCCTCCCAGCGGGTCCCTGTTCAGCGGTTCTTGTCCCGGCGGGCCCCTGTTCAGCGGTGCTCCTCCCGGCGGGCCCCTGTTCAGCGGTGCTCCTCCCGGTGGGGCCCTGTTCAGCGGTGCTCCTCCCGGCGGGCCCCTGTTCAGCGGTTCTTGTCTCGCCGGGCCCCTGTTCAGCGGTGCTCCTCCCGGCGGGGCCCTGTTCAGCAGTGCTCCTCCCGGCGGGGCCCTGTTCAGCGGTGCTTGTCCTGTGTGTCTAGGGAGCCAGACCTGGGCAAGACTTCCCGCTCAGTCGCCATCCGACCTTGCGGTCGCGGGCCCTCCTGTGATGGGGCTGGTGGGTCCCTCCAGGGCAGCTCACCTGCTGCCTGACTTCTCCGCCCTGCTGCCCTTGCCCTCCTTCGCTGAAGCTCTGTGGCCCTTGCCTCCCTTGGATGATGTGGCAGGTGACGGGGCAAGGCTACTGTCCTTGGTGGCAGCCGTCTCAGTCTTGTCGCGTCGGGCCTTTTTTTTTTTTGTCCTCTTCCCAGGGGGTGGGCTGGCTGTCCCCTTGCTGCTGGCCGATGTTCCTGCCCTAGGAGCTGGTGGACTCCAATAGCCCTGCACTATGGTCACAGTAGATGCAGGGCTGGTTGTGGCTGAGGTGTTTTTTTTTACTCTTACCAGATGGAGGGGGTGGGTCAGTGATTGGAATGAGCTCAAGGTTGGAAAGGAAAACGACTTGGGAAGGACAGGGACGGGTAGGTGTAGTGGGTATGGGAGTGGAGGAAGAGGATGTGGTTGTAGGAGAGTCAAGTGTGCTGTCTTTGGGTGCAGGTGCTTGTGACGGAGGCTGTCGTGAGGTGGATGGCTGTTGGGTGGGTGGCTGCCTGCGTTTGTGTGCTTTGGAAGAGGGGGTGACAGACACACTGGGAGAGGATACAGGGGACGTGTAAATGGCAGTGGGGGTGGTGACTGCATGTGTGCGGACTGTAATGGAGGGTGTGCTGGTGATGGAAGTACTGGCTGATGGTGGTGTGCATGCAGGTGTGAGTGGAGACGTCACAGGGAGGGAGGAGGGAGATGAGGAGGTGGGGGACACAGAGTTGGTAGTGACTGTTGGCATGTCTGCATCTGGATGTTGCTTGGGTGAATGCTTGTGGGATCTGTGGTGCTTATGTCTGGATGAGCTGCCCTTGGGTGTAGAGGTGTGTGCAGGCTGGTCTGATGGTGTGGATGGGATAGGCAGAGTAACAGGAGACTGGGACTGGGTGGAGGGAGTCAGAAGAGGGAGGCTGGAGACAGGGACAATGGCTGCCGTCAGTGCTGAGGCCAGAGCGTTGAACAATCGCTGATGGGCAGCCTGACCCGAATGAATGCCCTCCAGGTATGCATTGCTCCGATGCACCTCCCTTTCTACACCCTGGATGGCATTCAAAAGGGTAGACTGCCCAACAATGAGTGTCCTGAGGAGGTCAATGACCTCCTCACTGAGGGCAGCAGGGGTAACTGGGGCAGGGCCTGAGGTGCCTGGGGCGAAGGAGATGCCCGCCTTCCTGGGCGAGCGGGCACGGAGCGAAGGCTGAGGGGCTGCTGGGAGGGCGGGGCTGGTGCGCTGGGTGGCGGCTGTACCTGTTGTGGCGGTGGGCACGGATGTTGCCGCCACCGCTAGGGAGCTCCCTTCCGAGGACGTGTCGGTGTCACTGACATCTCCACGGATCCCCGTTGTGGAGCTCCACTAGCCCTCCGTCTCACTGGTGTACTCGGAGTCTATTGTATGGCCCTCCGGGGCCATGTGAGATGCAGCTCCCTCGTGCGCCGATGCCACTTCTCCTCCGCCTGATGATGCTAATGCACACATGAACAGGAAAACAAAGAAAATGGGGGGGGGGGAAATGAAGACAGGTTGAGTGCATGCATTGGCAACACCGTTGTCGGAGAGGACAGACACAGAAGCCCCCTGAACTAGGCCGCGCAATCGGGGTACACTACTCAGTTATTGTGACTAGGCCTACAGGTCTATGGACGACAAATGCACACATGGGTGAGGCCGGACCATGGATAGCTGTACTTGGCATCCTACAGAGGTGGGGGGCGGGGGCACAGGGCCGTGTCTAACGGAGGGGCCTAGCCTACAGAATGCGCCCTGGCCTGGAGATAGCCACAGCCCTCCTCCCCCACCCAGACACCTTCACTGCGCGCAAAGATAGCAGAATGTGCTGATACTCTCCCCCTTTTGTCTGCTGTGATGTCCTCACGCGCCCATCCAAATCCGGGTAGGCCACCGCCAGGATCTGGGACATCAGGGGGGGTCAATTGGCGGCTGGCACCCCTCCTACGTTGGGAGGCCATCCCCAGCAGAGACTCGGCGGTCTTTCTGGTCCCGCGGCGGATGTCCTCCCACCTCTTTCGGCAGTGGGTGCCCCGTCTGCTGTGGACCCCCAGGGCCCGGACGTCCTTGGCGATGGCACGCCAAATGTCGATCTTCTGATGGGCGCTGACCTATGTGACATGTACAGGGTGGTAAAGGAAATCGCATCAGTTTTCTGCCTGGTCAATGTGAGTGGCCCCCCCCTCAACAACCTTGCCATGTGGCACATGCTCTCATCTTTCGTGCGTTGCACTCCTCATTCGCTCCCCTCCCCACCATCTTACATACACCCCACTCAACACAGGCATAACCCATTCAACGTGCACCCTGTGTACTAACCTGTTGGTCTGGAGGACCGTAGAGTAGCGCATACTGGGGGAGGACCCCATCAACAAGTCTCTCCAATTCTTCGGAAGTGAAGGCAGGGGCCCTTTCCCCAGTCGCAACAGCCAATGTATCTCCCAGACCGAGGTCACAGCAGCACTTGCAGTATAGGTCCTCTCCTGTGGATGATCAGGTCTCGAGTGATTAATCAGATAGAAAATGGCAGTCACGCCCGCGGTGGTGCGTACCGCACCGGTGCGTACCGCGACCGCCGGCGCACATCGTCATTGGCTCCTGAGACCCATAAGGTTCAATGTTAACCAATGCTGCTTTGCGCCGCGGTCTTCGACCGCCTACCGCCACGGTGTGCCACGCCAGCGCAGTGACATCACATCCCACTGTCACACTTCACAGGTCAGGCAGCCGCCTTTTCAAGGGCCCACATGGCATGATTTCTACTGCGTCACACAGGCCTAGGCCTTGCATTGCCACTCATACAAGCCTTTCAATGCATAGCGATTTGTGTACTGTGCAAGCTGTGTGAACGAACCTGTGGGTTGCTTGACTCTGTGCTCCATGTTGTCCTTCCTAGGCACCGTCCGCTGGGACTTGCAAGGAGAAGGATGAATCCTCCCGTGTACCGACCGCTGGTGAACCTGTCGACAATGGAAGAACGACATATCATACTTACATACAGGCTTGACAGAGCAACTATACATGAACTATGTGCCCACCTGGAGCCAGACCTGATGTCCCCCATCCGCCAACCCACAGGGATTCCCCCTCTGGTGCAGGTTCTGTCAGTACTCCATTTTTTGGCAAGTGGGTCTTTTCAGAAAACAGTGGCCATATCATCTGGGATGTCTCAGCCTATGTTTTCTAAGGTTTTGTCCAGAGTGTTGTCTGCCCTGATGAAATACATGCGGAGCTACATTATTTTCCCTGAGGTGGGCGAATTGGCTACAGTGAAGGGTGATTTCTATGCCCTTGGACATATCCCCAACATCATTGGTGCCATTGATGGGACCCATGTGGCTTTGGTTCCCCCCAAAGAAAGTGAGCAGGTGTACAGAAACAGAAAAAGTTATCATTCGATGAATGTCCAGGTGGTCTGTTTGGCTGACCAGTACATCTCCCATGTAAATGCCAAGTTCCCTAGGTCAGTGCATGACGCGTATGTCATGCGAAATAGCAGCATCCCTTATGTGATGGAACAGCTACAGAGACACCGTGTGTGGCTCATTGGTGACTCTGGTTACCCCAACCTGTCGTGGCTACTGACCCCAGTGAGGAATCCCCGGACCAGGGCAGAGGAACGGTACAATGAGGCCCATGGGCGAACTAGGAGGATCATAGAAAGGACCTTCGGGGTCCTGAAAGCCAGGTTTAGGTGCCTGCATATGACAGGGGGATCCCTAATGTACTCACCAAAGAAGGTGTGCCAGATCATCGTGGCCTGCTGTATGCTTCACAATCTTGCTTTGCGACGCCAGGTGCCTTTTCTGCAGGAGGATGGTCCAGATGGTGGTGTTGTAGCAGCTGTGGAGCCTGTGGAGAGTGAAAAGGAGGAAGGCGACGGGGACGACACGGAAAACAGGGATACAGTCATACAACAATATTTTCAGAAGCACACAGGTAAGAATCACCCACGCCATTTTACATTTACTTAAGGCCTCATGCGTCTCCACTGTCTGTGTTTCTCCCCAGTTCCTGTTAACTGATTTGTGACTTTCCCTTCCCTTTTCAGAGCTGTATGACCCACTGCCTGACTTCAGCTTTGTTTGCCCATGGACTAAAGCTTATTGAAATTGGTATGTTGTCATCACAAAGTAACTGGACATTATTGCACCGTTATGTGTAATACATTTGTTGAGAATACAAGCAGACTCCTGTTATTTTAAGTGCAATAAGTGATTTATTTTAAGTGCTACATATAGGTACATGATTGAGAAACGGTGATGGGTGTGGGTGGAGTAATGTCCATGGCAGAGTCCAGTTCTCAGTCGCACAGGTGCATTGTCCATATGCCTGGGGAAGGATGGAGCAGGGGCAGTTCAAGGTTGGACAGGGTGACAATGTGGGACAGTGGGATGACATCAGGGGGTATCTTAGGCTGGCGGGGGTCTTGCAATCCTACTCTGTCTTCTTGTGAGATCTCAGGTTCCGCTTGCGGGGTGGTTCTTCTTCTGCAGGAGGTGGGGTTCTGGTGGCCTGTCGTTGTGTGGGGGCCTCCTGTCCACTGGCGCAGGCGGAGGTGGTAGGCTGTTCCTGGCCTGGGCTAGTGACAGGGGCCCTTTGGGGTGCCACATGGTCCCGCAATGTGGTGACGATCTGGGTAAGGGCCACGACGATGGTCCCCATTGCGGAACCGATGTTCCTCAGTTCCTCCCTGAACCCCATGTACCGTTCCTCCTGCAGTTCCTGGATCTCCTGGAACCGGGCCAGTACCGTCGCCATCGTCTCCTGGGAGCGGTGGTATGCTCCCATGATGGAGGAGAGGGCCTCTTGGAGAGTCGGTTCCCCGGGCCTGTCCCCCCCCTGTCGCACAGCAGCCCTCCCAGTTCCCCTGTGTTCCTGGGCCTCTGTCTCCTCGACGGTGTGCCCACTACCACTGCCCCCAGGTCCCTGTTGTTGTTGGGGTGGTGGGTCAACCTGGGTGCCCTGTAGTGGTGGACACACCACTGATTTACGTGTCCGGGAGACAGAGGCATGGGCCCGCTGGGTGGGAGCTGTGCTGGTGTTCCCAGAGGGGGTTGGGTCTGGTGTAGCCTGTGGCTGTCTGTGGGGAACCGACTGTCCAGAGGTCCCCGATGGGCCGGGCTGGTCATCTGGCTCCAGGGAGACAGAGCTGCTGTCATCACTGGGGGCCTCTTCTGTGGGTGGGATGGACATCTCTGGACCCTCCGTGGCGGTGTGGTGGCGTTCGGGTCCTGCAGGGGTATAAAGGTATGGTTATTGCTTCTGTGTGTGGCATTTCGTGTGATGGGTGGGTGTCCGTGTACCCAAGTGCAGGCATTTCCTTGTGGGGGCTTTTGTGAGGGTGGCTTGTGGGGGTGATGTGTGTGTGCAGTGGGCATGCTTTGGTGATGGGTGTCCATGCTTTGTGGTCGCATGCAGGGCTTGGTGTTGGGATGGGTGGGTTGTGATGGTGAGCCTTTTGCTAGGTGTTGGTGTGATGGGGGTGGGGGTGGGGGTGGGGGTATGATTTGGCATGCAGGTGGGGTGGGGGTGGGAAGCAGTAGTGAAGATTTGACTTACCAGAGTCCATTCCTCCGCCTACTCCTGCGAGGCCCTCAGGATGCAGGATGTGCAAGACTTCCTCCTCCCATGCGGTAAATTCTGGGGGAGTAGGTGGGGGTCCGCCACCAGTCTTCTGCACCGCAATGTTGTGCCTTCATACCATGGAACGCACCTTCCCCCGTAGGTCGTTCCATCTCTTCCTTATGTCCTCCCGATTGCGTGGATGCTGTCCCACCGCGTTGACCCTGTCCACTATCCTTTGCCATAGCTCCATCTTCCTGGCAATTGTGGTGTGCTGCACCTGTGCCCCGAAGAACTGGGGCTCTACACGGACTATTTCCTCCACCATGACCCTGAGTTCGGCGTCACTGAACCTGGGGTGTCTTTGGGGTGCCATGGGGTGGTGTGGATGAGGTGTGGGGTGGCGTTTGTGGTGATGAGTGTGGTGCGTGTGGTGGTGTGTGGTGTTTGGTGCGTGGATTCTGTGTGGGTGATGGTGTTGTGTGCCTCTGTGTTGTGGGTTTGTCTATTCTGTGCTCGCTCTCTAGCCTTCGTCAATAATTTTGGGTCGTAGGGGCTTGTGGGTGATGTGGGTGTGTGCTTTATATTGTGTTGGGTGTATGGGAGTGGTGTTAGTATGTGTATCAGGTGTGCGTGTTTCAAACTGACCAATGTGGCTGAGTTTTCTATGTGTGTGTGTATTTTGACCGCGGCGGTGTGTACCGCCAATGGAATACCGCGTTTGAAAGACCGCTGCGTGGATTTGTGGGTCGGAATGGTATGGGCGTATTTCTGTTGGCGTGACGGTGGAGGTTTGTTCATCGCCATTTTTGCGCTGACCTTTGGTGTGGCGGACTTTTGTGGATGTCGGGTTTTTGGCGGTTTGCCAATTGCGGGTCAGAATGACCGTGGCGGTTTACCGCGGCCGCGGTGGTGTTATGACGGTCTTCTGACCGGCGGTAAGCGCCTTTTACCGCCGAGGTCAGAATGACCCCCAAAATCTTGACGCAAATTCCAGTGCAAACGGTACACCAAGAGACGCCTCGCCTGCCCTGAACTGAGTCTTTGCAGAAGGGGAGGGTCTGAGGCCCTCTTTCATTATAAGAAGCTCCCCTAATGGCTGTTTAGGAAACAGATTGTTCCATCAGCCCTCTCTTGTTACCTCTGACTCCATTGCTCTTCGGGCACCAATAGTAGTTTTGATTGAATCAATGGTCCCTAGTTTAAAGTGATGCTTTTCCTGCCCTGACACAGCAAGCATAAGCCGTGGATTGCCTGACTCAAATGTCAGATTCACTTCCCTACACTGAACACGCCTCTTAGACCCAGAGTCAGGGCTGCGCACAACATAGCTATGATGATGGTGCCCCATCTAGAGCCAAATGTTACTCAAACTACAAAAGGGTGAAAGCCAGAAAGCAGGACCCAACGAGCTAAACTGCAAGCTTGGTGTCATGAAACAGGAATGGGTGGATCCCAAGCACACAGAAACCACTAGCATCTTTCAATGTTAGTTCTTCTAGTTTCACATGCGAACTAGTGTTGCTTGCTTTATGACCCTACCAAGGTATTTAAATCAAACAGTTCACTAATACAGGGCCAGGAAACCGGGTAACAGCGAGATCTGTTATTTATGCCTCTTATTATTGGCAAATGGTGTTACGAAGCGCCGTATAAAAACAGGTTAACATGATATAACAACTTACACCACTATTTATTCACGTGCTCTTAGCCCATCACAAATATGCTTCTTCAAGAGGGACATTATGGCATGGCAATGTTGCTAACAAAGGTTGTTTAGGCTTGTGATATTACGAAGGAAATTAGCTTTTCCTTACTGCCTCAAGGAACAAAGAAATTGTCAATTTAAAAGCATACAGGAGTCCAATAAAATTACTTGACTGTTCTATTTTTCAGCCTGCTCCGCGTTTCCTGGTGCCTGCACGTGAGAGAACCTCAATGCATTACTGCATACAGAACACCCGTGTTAGCAATAACACATTCTTTAATTAATTTTTCCACGAACGAGTTCCTATTAGAGGCCTTTTCTTTCCACATTGTATTGTATTTTAATGCAACTTTGGCAAAATTAACTTGAAGAGCTGCTCATTGCAATGTTAATATTCCACTGGGTCTCCCGTTAGCGAAACCTCATTAGTATACATGCACGGAGCTGAAAAGAAACAGAGAGAGGCATATTGTGCGAATAACAGACCGGGAAGGGAGACAGCTGGCATGATAATTTTCTAATAAAGCTCAGAAAGGACGGCAGTGCCTTGGAAAAAATATGAAAGGGCTTTATTTTGAGTAGCTCCATTGTTTCGATTTGTTTTGTGTTAAAAATTGCTGAACCTTCCAGCGCTATATGGTGCACGCAAACACGTCTCTGCGATAGATTGTGATCTGTTGTTGTCTTTGTTTTATTCCCTTTTAATCTGCCAGAGCTGTAATGTAGAGTAATTTGCTCATAAAGTATGAAAAAATCCTTGCCAGTTCACTCTGGAATGAAGGTAAATACCGAGGGCCATATTTATACTTTTTAACGCAAAACTGCGCTAACGCAGTTTTGCGTAAAAAAATTAGCGCCGGCTAACACCATTCTGAAGCGCCATGCGGGCGCCGTATTTATTCAATGACGTTAGCCGGCGTTAGCCGCCGGCGCTGCTTGGTGTGCGTGAAAAAAAACGACGTACACCAGGCAGCGCCGGCGTAGGGGGATATGGAGCTTGGGCGCCAAAAATGGGGCAAGTCAGGCTGAGGCAAATTTTTCGCCTCAACCCGACTTGCGCCATTTTTTTCGACTCCCAACCCCCATTGAAATGACTCCTGTCTTAGCAAAGACAGGAGTCATGCCCCCTTGCCCAATGCCCATGCCCAGGGGACTAATGTCCCCTGGGCATGGTCATTGGGCATAGTGGCATGTAGGGGGCACAAATCAGGCCCCCCTATGCCACTAAAAAATAAAAAATAAAAACTTACCTGAACTTACCTTAATGTCCCTGGGATGGGTCCCTCCAGCCTTGGGTGCCCTCCTGGGGTGGGCAAGGGTGGCAGGGGGTGTCCCTGGGGGCTTGGGAGGGCACCTCTGGGCTCCTTCCGAGCCCACAGGTCCCTTAACGCCTGCCCTGACCAGGCGCTAAAAAGCGGCGCAAAAGCGGCCGGACGTCATTTTTTTTGACCCGCCCACTCCCGGGCGTGAATTTTGCCCGGGAGTGTAAATACGGCGCACATGCCTCGGAGTCAATTTTTTAGACGGGAACGCCTACCTTGCATATCATTAACGCAAAGTAGGTGTCCACGCTAAAAAATTACGCAAACTCCATGGACTTTGGCGCTAGACGCGTCTAACGCCAAAGTATAATTATGGAGTTAGTTTTGCGTCGGAATTGCGTAAAAAAAACCGACACAATTCCGGCGCAAACAGAGTATAAATATGCCCCCAAGCATCTGCAGTCAACTTAGCTGTGCGCATTTGTGCAATCATAATATATAATTATTTAGCAGGAGCTAGAAGCAGCCAGTCCTTCAGAAAGTCTAGGTTTAATCTAACCTCAGTGGCCGTACATGCACTGCATGTCATGAATCCTTTATATAGCTACCATGTAAACATAAGATGACTGTACTCCGTGGTGGGGGCAGAGGTTAAAGGAGCATGTCGATATGTTTCAGTTCACTGTATTGTTGAAGGGCGTCTTCAGGATTCCATGTTTCTGACTACCTTTCTCAGGACTACCACACCCATATGCATCTTTTTTTTGGAATGTAAAGTGAGAATGCTCTGAAATATTTTATTATTTGACAAGGTTTTGAAAATTCAGACTTTAAAGTCATAGCTCACTAGTGCTAACGAAGCGAAACACTAGTGCCCTGTTTTTTTAAATCACAAATTATCCAAAGATGCACAAAACAGTGGCAACGTTCTGGTGTCAAGCAATGGACCTTGCAGGGTGTACCCTCCCTTCTATTGTGACCAGTGGAACTGGGGGTCAGCTTCATGGACTTTCCCAAATGCATTGTGTTCTGCATCATAAACTTTTCCTATACGACCTGTGATGCTATTTATACAGTGACAATTTTAGCACAGTTCGACATTTTAAAAATGTAATCAATATTTAAAAAAATAAGAAAATCTGCTAAGTATACCATTGGGGACAGTATGTGAGGTTGGTAGTAGTTTAAGCTGGCTGTGTTCACCACTAATTTTGAAACTCTTCTGATCAGCCTTTACCACCCATCCATGATTTCACCCTGCTCAAAGCTGATATCCAATTAAAGTTATATCTAGCAACTCAATTCTCTGCTACCGTATCTAAATCCACTTCTGTAACTTGTTTAATAATTCTGGGAACCTTTCATTCATTACCACAATTGAATTTTTAAGGGTGCTAGAGGACAATCATCCGTACTCATTGCACTAGAGCAAGCTGTTTTAATTAATGCACAATCTCCATTAGCATCTTCTGTTTCTGTCTTCCATTTGACATCTTCTTCAACTTGGAACTGGTGTATAATTGCCTTTTCCCTTCAGCCTATCACTTCTGCTTTGTCTTTAGCCTCCTCTGCATTCAGAATCCTAGTACCTCTAGAGGAAATATAATAATTAATAATAAACCAGCAGAGCAACAATATCTCAGTGCCCAAAAATTAGATGATTGATTGAAGGATATGGACATTCAAGATGAAAGCAAAGGTTCAGAAGCAAGTGGAAAGACTGTTAAAACCCCAGAAAGAGAAAAGATTATAGATTGTGCTAAATTAAAATTAGAATTAAATGAGATGATACTAGGAACCCTTCACATGCCTCAATTAGATTCCTATCAAGATAATGAGCTCTTGTTTATATGCAATGATATAAAAAAAACGTGCAGGACAAGCCTATAAAAGGTTATCCGAATAAGCTTGCTAACACGAAATTGATTTGAATAAATCCAAAGCTTTACAGAGAAGTGACTATATAAGCTTTAATGACCGTGTCCTCTCTCACATGAGAATGTCATGAGTGAAATTGCAGATTAGGGAATTAGTTGTATATACCCGAAAATGGAATGAGCTGGATAGATGGAAAGGCAGATGAGTAAAGATGAAGGAACCAAAGAAAGGAACTGCCTCCATTTGCAACAGACGAAGAGGAGGATATACAAATTCTCCCAATGAGGGAAGGTTATGTTCACATGTCCTGGAGTAGAAGTGATCTTGCGTCATTCATAAATGATTTCCCAAAATTGAGAGAGAAACCAGTAGAAAAGGTCCAGACAGGTTGATAGGTTTGTTAAAATATCAAAAGCCCCATGGATAGATTTGAATACCTTGTTTGTGATTGTAGTTCCAAGTGATTTGTGGACTTATGCAAAATAGCTGTGGATTGGCCTGAAAAAGAAGTTATGTGACATCCAACAATGAAGGCTCCATCTCCAGTGGTGATGAGGAAATATCATCAGGTGATTACATTCTTGAAGTCAAATGTGTCACTGAAAGACATTGATTGGGTTAAGAGTGACAGAACGACTCAAGAGCCTAAAGAGTCAATACACTCTTATTATGAGAGACTGCTGCAGTCATTAACACAACATAGTAACGGAAACTAATGGGACTGAAGATATGGGACATTTTGTGCTTAGGTTTGTGCATAGATTGAGACCCGAGATTTGCACGATGATTCAACAGCATTTGATTTCTTGGCAGAATAAATTGATGAAATATTGAGGTATGCCAAATATTGTAGTGATCAACTGGAGATGAAGCAAAAGAAATTGAAGGAAAACCTGACGATGGCACAAATGAAAGCTGCACAACAAAGTCTGAATTAGCAGTTTGTTGAGAATGCTGGTTCTATGCAGGGAGTGTGTGATGCAAGGTGGTAATGGCTTTCCAAATCAGAGTAGCGGTCATGGTATCTCAGTTGATTTGGGTACAGGGATTGATGTGGCCACTTTGAGGAAAACAAATCCTTGTCACATCTGCTGCAGGATGGGACATTGGAAGCGGGAATGTTGTTTCAATGCTGGTAATTTTATGAATGAGAATCAGTTTCAGAATAGTAGATTTGTAAACTTCAGGTTAATAATGATCCAGTTCAGACACAGCATGTACAGAGACAGAGAACTCAAAATGTCCATGTTCCCCAAACTCAGGGAATGCAAGTTCCTCAAGTCAGAATACCACAACAGAATGTAAATGCTCCCAGGTCTAACCTGAATCAGGTCCACAATGCAAAACCAAAAATCCTTTTGTGAATCAGGGTTTGTCTCAACAGTACCTTATGATCCAAACATATGAGCATTGCAACTCAGACCTGTAACATTGATGGTGCTTAAGAGGGGAGGAGGATTGTGTACTTGGCACATTCTTAGAGGCAGACCAGAGTGGTCCATTCATGAATGGTGAAGTGAACGGGCACCCCATATCATTCTTGATTGATATTGGAGCTACCCATCCTACTGTGAGAACTGCAGAGGTTCCCATCCTACCCCTCTCGGGAAAAATAATCCAAGTTGTAGGAGTTGCCAATAAACAATGGACTGGCCCAGTTACTGAAGCTATACATATCCTTTGAAGAGAATCACCAATTTGTGGTGTGTGATTTGAGACCTGTAAGTCTGCTTGGGCACAACCTTTTGTATATGCTGAACTGTTCCATTTATTGTACCTCAAAAGGCATTAAGTTTCAAACTCATGATGAAGATGTTACCTTTAAGTTTGTAAGCCAGAATTCAGATATCAGACTGTTTCCTATGTTGACGAGTGATGATTTGCCTCAAGAACTAAGAGACAGAGTAAAACCTGAAGTCTGGGACTTTTCAAAAAAATACATTGATCTCACCAAAGGTGTTGAACCTATCCGCATAACAGTGAAGCCTAATGCTGAATATCCAAGAACCCCGCTGTATAATCTGAATCCCTGAAACAATTGCTGGATTACTCCTCTGATTGACTCAAAGATTCATCAAGGTATTCTTGCAGAAACCCAATGGCAAGTACAGCATTGTGCAGGATTTGAGGAAAATTAATCCCATTGTAGTTCCTTGTTGTCCTGTGATACCAAATACAGCTCTGCTGTTATTTCAGATTCCATGTAAGGCCGAGTGGTTCACTGTAAATTATCTTTGCCAAACATTTTTCTCCATATCGCTGCACAAGGATAGCCAGTTCCTCTTTGCAGTGTGGTTCAACAGTCATGTTTTGAGTTGGTGCTGAGACCCACAAGGGTATACGGAGAATCCTTCCATTTTCAACTAGATCTTTACAAAGAATCTAGAGTCATAAGAAATGCCTTTTTATTCAGCCTTGTTTCAATATATTAACAACCTATTGGTGCCGTCAAATACTTGAGAAACTTGCAAGCATGATGCCATTTCACTGTTGAACACTTAGCTAAGAATGGACATAAAGTATCTCCAACAAATTTGCAATACTGCAAGAGAGAAGTTCTATACCTCAGACATCACATTAAGAAAGGAGCAAGGAAGGTGTTATAAGAGAGAATCTTCGTGATTCTGCAAAATAATCAGCCAACAACTAAGAAGTCGGGATGTTTTTGAGAATAGTAGGCTACTGTCACCAGTGGATTCCCAGCTTTTCCCTAATGGCCAAGCCTTTACAGAGGTTGACATACAAGGCTGTGTCAGATCCAGTACCTTCGGATGACACTTGAATGCCTGCCCTCTCAGTGCTGAGAGAAAGACTCTGTTGTGCCCCGATCTGGGATTGCCTGATTTCAATAAATCCTTTACTTTGTTCTGTGGTGAAAGGGAGGGATCTGCTTTCTCGATGCTAGCATAGATGCACCGGGATGCTTGCAGACCCGTTTCCTATTTTTCAGCTTCACTAGACCGAATAGCTGCTGCATTGCCTGGCTGTCTTAAAGCCATGGCTGTGACAAGTATCAGCATTGAACAGGACGAGATCATAGTTATGGGTCACCTTTTGAATGTTTTTGTCCCCCCACTCTGTGGAAATATTGTTAACCAGAACTCAACATCTTACTAACAGCCATTTAACTAAATATGAGCAAGTCATACTTGCTGCGAGGAATATCACTGTCAAAAGATGTACAACATTGAATCCTGCTAACTTGTTGCCTATTCCTGGAAATAATGGAGATGGAGTTGAGCATCTGTCTATGTCATGGATACTCACAAACATTTTGCAAGAGGCCAAAAAGTTTGATATGTAGTGTGATCGAGGGCCGAACTGATGGCAGTGGTGGGTGTACAGCGCAGAGGGTACAGCGGGTGTAGGGAAAGTAAAGCTTGTGCATCTAATGGAGGAACTGAATTGCACAATGTGGAAGCAGAAAACCTGGAATCAATGCCTGCTTCCCCACTTGATCAAATTGTGTGATCCTAGGCAATTGTTTTATTTCACTTTCCCTTCTTTTTCTTCATTATCGAATATGAGGACCTGGGAGTACATGACTTCAGGATGTGCACTGTAGAATACCTTCTCTTGTGTTTGATTTAATAAACTATAATGTTGTTCATGTTCAACGACCACCCAAAGGGTGCGCATAACAACTAACTTGCCTTTTTTAGTTCACTGTTGGCATTGTGCTCAGGGTGGGGGGAAGCATGACTGTTTCTACAGCCATGTTTGAAAACTGTCACTTAAAAAAAAAAACTTTTCAATGCACTGATGTAATCTGATTTACTAAGGTGAAATGTTTCTGCATGCTAATCGAATACACTTTTTGAATCTTGAAGAGCCTATCATAATTTTAGTGGCATTCTGCAAGGTTTCTTTATAAATGGAGCTCCTAAAGTTGAGTGCTGCAGCACACCCTAGTTACTTCCTTTAACTGCAATTAACCTTTAAATAAATGCTAGCCCGTTTATTTAACATCTTTTTATGTTAGTGCTGACTTGAGTAAACAGCAGCCCAGTGCTGCTGCTGACTAGAGGGCCACACATAAAGGTCAGGAGGGCCTCATGCGGCCACTGGGCTGTACTTTGAGTATCACCGCTCTAGATGTTACTAAACTGTGCACCAAGCCAAGACCTGACATGCATGATGTGTCACTACCCGTATCAGATCATGTGATGGTTGTTGATAGCTTCTGTTTACGTGACCATGAAGGAAGCCTGAGAGCTTCCTATGCAGTCTATATTATCTCAGATGTTGCTGAAGCCTCCTGGCCTCAAGGAGTGTTCTCAGCACAAATAGCTAAATTGGTTGCTCTTACCACAGCATGCTGTGTTACAGACCAAGTGAAAATGACCATTTACACTGATAGTCATTATGGCCTTAGTGTTGTTCACGATTTTGAACGTTATGATTGAAACAAGGGTTTATGACTTCTTCAGGTCCTCGTATACGCAATTGAAAAATTATGCATAATCTGTTAAAAGCATTACAGTACCTGCTCAGATTGCGATTGCAAGTTGTTCCGCCCATCGCAAGGGAGATGATTATGTAACTCTAGGAAATAGATATGCTCATGAGGTTGCAAAATATTGCGCCTTAGATGCTTGTACTTTCAATGGTGAGTATCAAAATGAAGGAACAGATGAGACCCATTATAACCTTTTGCTGACCACAGAAGATACCTGGAAGGAAGGTAAGCAACTGCAGGAGGAAGTGTCAGAAGCAGAACAGCAAGAATGGACTAGAGCTGGTTGTGTCAAAAGAGATGAGGATGACATCTGGGTTTTAGTACAGGGAAGACCTGTATTGCCAGATAGTTTGTTACTCCCAAGAGCGAGACACCATCATGGACCTGCTCATGTAGGAAAGGATGCTATGGTGCGACTGTTTCGGCAGCCATGGTTTAATCCTAGGTTCAGACTGATTGCTGAAGCAGTATGTCACAGATGTGTTGTTTTTCAGCAGATGAATATAAGCAAAAGAATTTCAGTACCACTGAGTCACAAAGGGAGATCAGGTGGTCCCTTTAACAGAATGCAGTTAGACTTCATAGAAATACCTGTGTGCAATGGGCTGAGATATGTCCTGGTGATTGTGTGTATCTTCTTGCATAGGGTTAAAGCTTACCTGACCAATAGAAATGACAGCCTCACAGTAGCTGAACTGTTGCTAAGGGAACGTATCCCCAGGTTCCTGACTTCTGTGGCATCAGACTGAGGGACTCACTTTAATAATTAGGTCCCAAGACTATTGTGTGTAGCATTGCAAGTGCAGCAGAGGCCACATTGCAGTTATTGACCTGAGGCTTCAGGTCTCGTGGAGAAAGTCAATATGACACTGAAATCCATACTGGCAAAAGTGCGTGCTTCCACTTCTTTGAAACACTTCTTTGAAATGGTCTGATGCATTGCTCCTTGTGTTGATGAGGTTTTGCAGTACTCTTGATAGGAGGACAAGATTGTCACCTGATGAGATCATCATGAGTAGAGCCATTAGATTGCCAGCTGTGCCTGCAAATGTGGTGGTGAACATTACAGTTTACCCGGTTCTTGATTACTACAAAATATTGGCAGATGCAGTGTATTCTGTGTCTCATCAGGTTGGAGAGCCTACAACTGCGCCTCAACAGGAGAAGTGCCATGACCTGAGTCCCAGCAATTGGGTTATGGTGAAAAAACACATACGCAAAACGTGTTTGGAACCTCTATGGGGAGGACCCTACCAGGTTATCTTGGTCACTGCAACAGCTGTGAAGTGCGCTACGTATTCACAGAATCCCTTGTCCTCTCGATGATATAACAGCACCTCTCCCTAGAGTGCTGGTGGTTACAGTGAGACAAAGGGAGGAGTTTATCCAAACTGTCGGGGTAAAACAAAAATCTGGGACAGCACGTTTTGGCCTGAGGGAGGGGTCTAAGTGAGTCAACAGTTGAAGTTAGAACAGAAGGGTCTCATCCTGAATTGTTGACTCCGTCAGACTCAGATCCTGGCGAAGGACCTAGTGCCATAGTAAAATGAGTAGTGTCGGGAGACCAGTGGCGAAGAGAACAGAGTCTGCCTGAAATGCGTGTACCACCTACTATCCCAGAAAAAACTGAGGAATCTGGCCTAAGTTGCAGTGATTATGAAGGACCAGTAGTAAGGAGATCAAAGAGAGCAAGAGTACCCTTTCAGAGATGTGCCGCACCTGAATGGACATATTTTGATGCCAATGACTGGGAGAGGGAATTTGGGACACTTTGTTTCAAATCCAACTGACCCTCCTTGAGCTGAACTTGATGGCTGAACTGAACTTAGAAATTAGATTTCCACTTAACAGACTGAGACACTTTATCTGCGATGTGATTATTAGTAAATTTCAACTGCACATTTATTAGAGACACTAAAATAGACTTTGTGGGAAAAAACAAACGAAGAGTACCAAGGTATGAGTCTGCTGAGTCAACGTAGGGTTGTCATTTAGAAGAACACGAAGTAGGGCTAAGAAGAACTCACAAAGATTTTGTAAATAGAAAATTTAATTTCTTTGTATGGACATCAACAGAGAAGAAATTGCTGCTGCTGCATTTCCTTAATGGTCTGGGTTCACACAAAAACAATGGAACCTAACAATAGTGGTAGAAATGGATACATATTTTCAGGAGTGTTAGTTGTAATAACTATTGTATTAATTCTTTTGCTTGTAGGATTGAGCTTACCTACACATTCTAGAATTGAGACCATTAGACCTACAGGTGTCCTTAAAGCACAGCTTCCTACTGACAATAGTTTGCTTTTATTTGATGAGAAAGACTTACATGTGGATATATCTAAAGGAGATTATTTGCTGAATGTGTATTCCAAATTGCTTTATGCGTATGTCGGCACTATGGATGCTAGGGATTGCTATCTATGTATGCAATTACCAGCATCTACTGCAGAGGGTATAATATATTATCATATTCCTCTGACTTATGATGTGCCATGTAGTTTGTTGCTGAGCCATTTCTATGGAAAGGGACATCTCCAATATTATTATTCACACTATGAATTAGGGCCTGATTTCGATCTTGGCGGTCTTTCCGCCATTCCGCCATGGCAGTGCTCTAAAAAACACCGTCAAGTCGATGGTGTTCTGCCCACAGCATTTAGATGTATTGCATCTGAGTCGCACACCACAATAACGGAGTGCTCTTCCTAGTTGTAAGGCGGGCAGGTTCGTGATGACCATATTTAGATGTTACAGTCCTTCAGGTGTGTACTGGCGGTGGTTTGCTGACAGAGAGAGGGCAATGCTGTACCCAATGGACATGGGACAATGGAAGTGGCTATGGAAAACAGATACGTCACATACACACACCATACCTAGCCCATATGTGTACACTTGCAAAACACACGACACAACACACCATGTACACACTCGTATCCATTGCCATTCCAACACAACACGTACTTTTCACAAACACACATTGATGTACATCCATGACACAACATACACATACTATTGACATTGCACTTACACATTACACAAGCACAACAACCAATACAACTACACACTCATCTACACAAAGGCACAATTACACACATCATGACAATGACCAACATGCATCAATACTCAGATGAATGTTGCACAGCAACACAACACACAACCCAACATACACAACAAAATCAACCCCATATGCAAATGGCACACATACTGACACAACCACATCACCCACTCCAGCCACCTCCACCTCAACCAGCCACTTGCATCGCATACGCACATACACGTACTGACTCACATACACAACTACATGCACAACATGACAGGTACATGTCCTCTTGCAATGTGCACACATGGACACAGTTGACAAATGTGATTGTACCATCACTGTGTTGCCAGCAATCATTTGGCAATGAATCCCAGCACCAAAATGCCAATTGTGTATGTGTGATATGTATGACGTACCAGAGTGTCCCCATCCATGTCTGACACAATCATGTCCCTGACATATGTATGTCATAGTAATTTTAAAAAACTACTATGACATGTATATGACTGCAGTGGTCCCGAGCTCACATGCAGTGGCCATACGACGCACACAGGCAATGGGGGTTCCCTACCTTTGAGTCCAGAAATGGGGGGAATTGTGTTTTCTCATGGTCCAGTGGCAACAGCGACAGAATGTGTTGTCCAGTCATGTTCAGTCAAAAACTGAAGGATAATTTTTCACCCAATTTCACCCCTCCAATCTGCCAACTCAGATGTGGAGGTCAGACTGCCACAGATGGCTTGACCGTAAAGCACATCCAAATCTGCACAGCGGTAAGGGTGGCTGGAGTCCAGCCATCAGCCACTAATCCTTGGTGGAGTCAGCGGGAGTCGGACAAGCTTTCACCTATGGGACCACCAGCATCTAAGATGGGCAGGCGGACTGGCAAAGTGGCGGACTGGTTTTCAGTCAGAAAACTGACAGCGGGACCTTCCCGCCAAGATCAAAATCAGGCCCTTAGTTTGCTCAGAGATTCCTTTGTTGAAACATTTGCATCATCAACAAGATACTAAAGCCCTAGAAATAGTTGGACACTTCTTTAAAACTATGACATTGACACGGCTTACGCTCATGGACACAATTTAACCTGTATGTTGACAAATGTGAAAAAGAAATTTATAGATTCAGTGGAATACAGGAGAAGAAACATAGTGGCCAGAGTTGCAAATCACATAGGGTGGTCTTCCCCAACATTTTGCCTGCCTCCTCCATTTTTCTGATCTCATTCTTGCTGGTTTTAGGACTCTGCATACTTTACCACTGCTGACTCGTGCTAAAGTGCTTGTGCTCTCTCCCCTAAATATGGTAGCATTAGCTCATACCCAGTTGGCATATTTAAATTATCTATAAATCCATAGTAAAGTGGACTAGATATACCCAGGGCCTGTACATTAAATGCTACTAGTGGGCCTGTTGCACTGATGTGCCACTCATATACGTTGCCCCTTAATCATGTCTCAGGTCTGCCATTGCAAGGCTTGTGTGTGCAGTTTCACTGCCACTTCGACTTGGCATGTAAAACTACTTGCCAAGCCTTAAATTCCCCTTTCATTACATACCGCTAAGGTAGGACCTAGGTAAACATGGGGCAGAATGCTAGGTAGGTAAAAGGCAGGACATGTACTTGTTTTACATGTCCTGGTAGTGAAAAACTTCCAAAGTCGTTTTTTACTACAGCAAAGCCTGCTTCTCTCATAGGCCAGGATTGGAAATTCCCTTATATACTTTTAAGTGGTAATTTCTGATCTGAGAGGAGTAGCCTTGTCATGTTTGGCATGGATTGAATGGTAGTGAGAAATCCTACTTACTAATAAAGTTGGATTTTACATTACTATTTTAGAAATGTCACTTAGAAGGAAGTAGGCATTTCTCTGCACTTACTACTCTGTGTGCCTTACACCATGTCTCGATTCCATATCTGGTTTGTGCTGATTGACAGCTTCCCTTGTGCATTCCACCTAGACAGCCATAAACACAGGACACTCAGCTGCACCTGCATACCGATGAGTCTTCCTGAGCAGGAAGGGTTAAGGGGCTCTCCTTTTCACTTCAAAGGCCAGTGACCTTCCCTCACACAAAGGACTGATAACCCCCCACAGAGCCCCTGGCAGACAGGAAAGAGTTGAAAGTTGAACCTGTGCACTTCAAAACCACTCTTTAAAGTTTCCCCCACTTCAAAGGCACTTTGGGGAGTATATACTGGGTCTGTGACACCACCAAATCAGATACTTCTGGATCTACAACTGGACTCTGTCAGAGGGACTGCCCTGCTGCCCAAAGAACTCATCTGGACTGGTTTGCTGGAAGGACTGCTGTCCTGCTTGTTGTCGTACTGCCTGCTGGCCCCTGTCTCTGTTGGAAGGACTCTGCTTTCTCTCACAAATGCTCTCCAAGGGCTTGGACTGAGCTTGCCTCCTTATTTGAAGTCTCAGGGCCATGAAAGACTTCACCAAAGAGAAGAAAGTCCAGAGCATCGGAAAATTGACACAGTGCCTGGAAAATTCGACACAGCACCTGTTGCTCAGCTGAAGGATAGCCACATCACCTGCCCTATCGACACAGTGCTCGTTGCATCTTCACAACACGTTCTGTATTTTCCATGCATCATCCTTGGGTGTCAAAATATCTCCACATTGCAATGAGGAACAAAGGCTGTGTTCCCGGAAACGAACGCATCACCTTGCCATGTGGAAAGAAACAACACATCATATTCGCTACGCCACAAAGACCGATGCATTGCTTTAATTACCAATGCATCTCCTCCTCTGCAGCCCTCGCGTTGTTATTTTTGATGCATCCCAGGTACTGTGTGTTAAAAGTATACAGACACTGATTCTTAAGGATCGAGACTCATCTGAACCTTTAAAAAGTGATATCTTGACTTGTGCATGTTAGATTTGAGTCATTTTGGTTTTGTTTTATTCAGATAAATAATATTAATTTTCCTAAACTGGTGTGGAATACGTTTTGTGGTGTTTTCACTGTGTTACTGTATGAGTTATTGCATAAATACTTTACACATTATCTTCTAAATTAAGTCTGCCTGCTCTGTGCCAAGCTACCTTAGGGTGAGCACAGGATTATTTAGGTTGTGTTGTGACTTAACCTGACTAGGATTGTAGTTCCTACTTGGCAGGGTACATACCTCTGCCAACTAGAGACTCAATTTCTAACAACACATGTGCACCAGTTTGGACTAAGGAGGAGGAGGAACATAACATAGCATGAGATACAGCAGCTTAAGCATTGGATTGGAAACATCATGGGAAATTGTGTATATTTACTGGAGCACCCAGATTAGAAACAACTTTTGTATGTAAGAGTGAATGTGATCACACTTTTGAAATTCAAGGATATTGGGGATTACATTTAGATGATGTGGATCCCATTTTTCCTGGAAGTTAGCATGTTTGTGGGAAGATGCTTATTATAGGTTACTCAGCCTTAAATTCCCCTTTTATTACATATGTCACCTAGGTAACCCATAGGGCAGGGTGCTATGTAAATAAAATGCAGGACATGTATTTATCAGTTTTAGATGACCTGGTAGTGAAAAACTCCTAAAGCCGTTTTTTCGTACTGTGAAGCCTGCTTTTCTCATAGGCCAGCCTTGGAAACTCCTTTATATACTTTTAAGTGGTAATTTCTGATCTGAGTGGAGTCACCTTGTCATGTTTGGTATGGCTGGAATTGTTGTGAGAAATCTTACTTACTGATGAAGTTGGATACTACATTACTGTTTTAGAAATGGCACTTTTACAAAGTAGGCATTTCTCTGCATTTACTGCTCTCTCTGCCTTACAGCCTGTCTCAAATGCACATCTGGTCTATGCTGGTTGACAGCTCTCCTTGTGTATTCCACCCAGTTAGCCATAAGCATGGGGCACTCAGCTGCATCTGCATTCATCTGCATACTGATGTGTCTTCCTGGGCAGGAAGGGTGGAGGGGCTCTCACTTACACTTCAAAAGCCAGTGGCCTGCCCTCACACAAAGGACTAATAGGCCACCGCAGGACTCCTGGCAGACAGGACTGGGTTGAAAGAGGAACCTGTGCACTTCAAAACCACTCGTTGAAGTTTCTCTCACTTCAAGGGCACTTTGGGTATATGTATTGGGTCTGTGACCCCACCAAAACAGACACTTCTGGAGCTATATTTGGACTCTGTCAGAGGGACTGCCGTGCTGCCCAAAGGACTCATCTGGACTACATCGCTGGAAGGACTGCTTCTTGCTTGTTGCCCTACTGCCTTCTGGCCCCTGACACTGTTGGAAGGATTCTGCCTTCCCCCACAAGTGCTCTCCAAGGGCTTGGACTTAGCTTGCCTCCTGTTCTGAAGTTTCAGGACCATCAAAGACTTCACCAAAGAGAAGAAAATCCAGAGTGTTGATAACACAACATTTACAAACTTCAATGCAACACCTGCCGGATCAACACAGCACCTGTCTCATGGATGAAGACTGCATTGCCAACCGGATTGACAGAGTGACTGTAGCCTCTTCACAATGCGTTCTGGATTTTCCAGCAGCATCCCTAGACATTAAAAAATCCCCACATCGGAGTGATAAACCAAGCCTGCACTCCAGGAAACCTACATAGCACCTTGCCGCGTGGAAAGAACAGCGCATCACCTCAACCACACTAGAAAGACTGACGCATCACTTTACTTTCTGATGCATCTTGTCTGTGGCTCTTGGCATCTTTATTTTTTACGCATCCCAGGTACTGTGTGTTAAAAGGATACAACCACTGATTCTTAAGGATTGAGACTCATCTAAACCTTTAAAAAATGATATCTTGACTTGTGTATATTGGATTTTTGTCATTTTGGTCTTATTTTATTCTGATAAATATAATTTTTTTTCTAAACTGATGTTGAGTACTTTTTGTGGTGTTTTCACTTTATTACTGTTTGAGTTATTGCACAAATACTTTACACATTGCCTTCTCAGTTAGGCCTGTCTGGTCTGTGCCAAGCTACCGGAGGGTGAGTACAGGATTATTTAGGTTGTGTTGTGACTTACCCTGACTAGGACTGTGGTTCCTACTTGGACAGGGTGCATACCTCTGCCAACTAGAGACCCAATTTCTAACAACACATATGTACCAATTTGGACTAAGGAGGAGATTAAACATAAAGTCACATGAGATATAGCAACTTTAGCATTGGATTGGCAACATCATGGGAAATTGTGTGTATTCACTTGAACATACAGCTTAGGCACAAATTTTGTGTGTAAGAGTGAATGTGATCACACTTTTGAAATTCGAGGAAATTGGTAATTATATTCATGTTATGTGGATCCCATTTTTCCTGGCGGTTACGATGTTTGTGGGAAAAATGCCTATTATAGGATACTCAGGAGATGGTATGGAACATGGTTTGGAGTCGTTTTTCCGAACATCTACCATGTGAGACATCTTTATGATCCAGAAGGGAGAGAACATGCCAGAATGCAAAGAGGTGCTAGTGCTAGTGAAATTTTTGGAGACATTTTTGGTGCAATTATTCCAACTGTAGGGGTGATACTTAATTCCCATAAAATTAAAAATTGTCCACAGTAGTGGATAAGCTGTCCACAAATACAGTTGAAGCATTTTTAGTTTTAGATACTGAGATGTTAGTGACTTGATCTATAGTTTTGCAAAACTGACTCACATTAGATGTTCTTCTCACAAAGAAGGGCAGATCCTGTAGGATGTTAAAAGTTCAGCAGTGCTGTACTTTCAGTCCTGATAACAAGTATTTGAAAATGTATATTAAGAATAAGAACATTACTGATCTGAAAAAAGATGTGAAGGAATTGGAAGCAATGGGTGCATGGAAAGCAATAAAGAATTGATTTTCTGCTGTTTGCATATGGTTTGGTAATTTAGGGAATTAAAGTGTTGGAAGCATCTTGAGACCCGTATTGATAAATGCTCTTTTTGGATTATTCTTGTTTGGACTTTATAAGGGATACAAAAGTCCACCGGTGAAGAAGGGAGTGAAATAGAAAAGAACAGACAGAGAACTAGAAGACAGTCAGTGCAGATACTGTGATGACATAAAACAAGCTGAAGGAATCCAGACAAACATTTTTTAGTATGCCTATAAGGTTTTGACTGGTCAGTCTGATAGGAGACCTACATATTGATGTGATGGCTTCATTCGCCATCCGAGACGGACTAGAGCAGCAGCATCTTGGGCCCACCCTTACGCATCACAAAATATGCAATATATATGTACACTTAGCACTACATATTTTGTTTGTTCTAACGTTACTAATGTAAAGTGTTGCACTTGAACTCAATACTTTAGTGCATTCACTGTAGGACTAGAAAATCATATACTCTGTGTGCCTTAACCTTATTAAATGAAATGTAGTCATTTGAAATGAGATAGAAACCCCCTCATATCATTAAATTGTATTTACTTTAGAAAGGAGAAAAGTTCATGTAACATATACATTATTGATTTCACATTTACATTTAAAATGCAGTTCTCAGTTGCATTTATACGTGTGTATTCAAAGTTGCATTGCTTTTATCTAAGCTGCAATATGAGTTTAATTTGAATTCATGTACTGACATTTTCATTTTTTTTTTGTAATAGGTACATAAAGGACACATATTAAATTTGCACCATTGAATTATACGTTTAAGCTTGACATGAGCTAGGCCAGATTTTCTTTCGACATGAAATTTTATTTTCCATTACTACTTGCATGTCTTTTCTTTGCTGGAACGTTCACATGAATTTTTTGCTTGAGAATAGACGTTATACTGTATCAGTGATAGAGAGCCTGAGAAAGAGACCTTCATGAGGAACACGGAGAAATGGAGTGTTCACTGACAGCCTCTATTTAGTAATGTATCAAAGAGTCACAGGTAGCAAGGCTGACATCATTCCCAGGACTGGTCTGGGAGAATTCACAAGTGGTGCAGTTCACAACATGAGGATGAAGAAGAGGATGGAACTCCTAATTATGTGAAAACTGAATGTTACTTAGGAGATTTGTGTGGTATTAACTAGTGCTCTCGCATTTTGTTGTAGGTGTCAATTCCCTTGGGCTTTGAGAGGTGCAGACCTCTATGCTTTCTCTCTTTTGTTCCTTAAGCTAACACTTCATTTTTCTCCAGAAGACTGTTGACTGAGCTTCTGAATTGCTGACACCTTCCCTGGCAAGCACATATAAATGTTCCTCTTTTTTACATTTTTTCCTGACTTTTTGAGATTTTTCCTAATTTACTCAGTTTGATTTATTTGAGCCCCAAGTTAGATGACTTTAGATATTATTCATGGTTAGGAGAGAAGATCAAAGGCTTTTGTCTGAGCACCAGATTTTATTGCTAATTTTCTGTTTTGCTGTCCAAACTTCAACCTCAACAATGGCAGACACTCTAAATTGCACCTCCTTTATAGTTCCTTGCATCAACACATGGTACACTCTCTCCTCTGCATCAGACATTCA
This sequence comes from Pleurodeles waltl, assembly GCF_031143425.1. Classification (NCBI taxonomy): domain Eukaryota; kingdom Metazoa; phylum Chordata; class Amphibia; order Caudata; family Salamandridae; genus Pleurodeles; species Pleurodeles waltl. Next base: position 908,326,788 of record NC_090443.1, read on the forward strand.
TTGACGCTGCTGCTATCGCTGAAACCAAATCTATGCATACAAAATGGAATGGTGCATCCACATACCAAGAATGTCCAATGTTCAAGATTTGATATAAAAAGCTTCAATTCTTATATTCCATCATCTCAACACAAAGACAGACATCTTATTTTATTAGTTTCATATGAACGTCCTCATGCAGATCCGTCTCCCATTCCTTCCAATGTTAATACGTGGTATTGTATATGTTGCAAGAAACATAAATCAGGAATCTCTCCCTAATACGGACACCAGAATCCACGTCCCTCTTCACTAGCCAATTTCACAGTCAGTCCACAACAATAAAGTTTCTGTATTCCTGTAGCTGAATTTCTAGTCTATCTCATGCTGATTCACATAAACCTCTTCAGGAGATTTGCTTTTCCTGTTGTAATCTTCCATCTTTATTGCATGTTTTTGAGACTAATTTATATTTACCTGACTGTTCACTTGTAATAAAACTTTTTAACTTTATTCCTGATCCCTGGACCTCATTTTGTAGCCTAATGAGTTACACTGTTAATTGTAAATTGTTTTGACTAATGCTAACTCCCTTCAGCTCTCCACCCTACAAAAAAGGTCCATCAGATAACCGATTTTGAGAGTATGTCCCAGGCTCCATCATCAACAACAGCAATAACCCTGGACTAACCACCAACCTTGTGTTCTGGAGCATCATGCTGACTGACATAATGTGCTTCAATGCCTTGTCAGTGGTAGTAAGGGCTGTATAAATGCAATTACAATTATAAGAGCGCCTACTCAGTTTTTCATCCTGCAGTACCTTATAGGAGTGCTACAGACATGTGTAATGTCACTCCGTCTTCCAGATTGTGAAAGTCAGTTGGCAGTGCCAAGATGTCTCACTGGTTTTCTGTACAGGGCCCACACTGGTTAATGTGCTAGTGTTACGAATGCCAAGAACAGACTTCATCACTGTTACAGCACTATCTTGGTAGCAGCGGCCAAGTGGTTCGAGATCTACATTCTAGAGGGATGTTTGAGGGTAGGTACTAGAGGCAGTATAATGGTTAGCACTAGTCAATGAATAGGAGTACCCCACCAGTTATTTACTTTTTAAGAGTACTCTCTAATTTAATTTTAAAGATAGAAAAGAGACTGATAAAATAAAACTTCAAGATGTTTCTTCCCTAACTTGCTGAGTTCTGAGCCTGCAAAGGTTGGATAAAGCTGGAGATTATTGTCATGATTAGAAGTGGCCCATGTCGGAACGGATGCGATAATGATCGCATCCAATACAATCCAACACAGAGAACAGTTACCTGGTGCGATAGTTATTTGCCTACTCTGACTTTTTGGGAACAATATGTGGATTTTGGTGCATACTGCTCCAAAATCTGCATGTTCCAGAAAATATTGGGTCTCTTCCCCTTGTTAAATTCTAGTAGGTTCGCCGTGCCAACATTTTACAAAGGGTGCAATTGTTGCTGCAACTCTTAATGATCAGGTGTAAAAAACATTCAGCCACTTGTGACTGCAACCCCTGAGCAAACAACAGGCCACATGTAGTCAGGCTCTATGGGTTCTATGAAACAGGTAACCCACTGTCATTTACTCTAATGATTTAACAGAAAAACTGATTCAGTCTCATCACTTAATTTGCAGCAAAATTGCTGCAATAAATGGATTTGTCTGTTGGAAACGTCCCTTTTTCACGCTACAACATTCACGTTTTCATGCTGCAAAATGTTCAAACCAATGCCACAATATCCTGGGGGTTTTGATTGGAGGGGTGGGCACCATTGTGATTGTTGCGAAGTACGCGCAAGCCGGAAAAAAAGGAATTATGCTAGATTAGGCTCTCATATTAAAATTGGCCTGTGCCCAGTCTATAGCCCAGTCTTTTTAGCCTTATGCAGTTTGAGTGGGTTTCACCCATGTAAAAACCTGTGAACAAAGTGCCACGAAGATTTACAACCTCATTGCTGAACGCAGGTGGGCACTAAGGCACGCATGGGCCTACTTCTGTCTCCGAGCCCATGTTGCTTCAAAAGGTTAACATATTCTCTTCTGTTGAATAATTTTGGGACATGTTTCAAATTTTAACGCTCGAAAGATGACAATTCTTGCTGTTTTGACAGCTGTGCTGTGCCTGGAGTTATGATTTGAGGTCAGACTTGCTGTCTCTTCTGCTGCGTTCCACTTGGTTTCCTTTGACTTTGAGGGGGTTGTCTCGTGTCATATATCTGACAATTTATTTTCCCACACAGGAAACGTATGCCTGGGTCCTATATGGGACACTGTTTAACGTATTAGCTCTCTTCTTCTTGTGCTTAGCTCTGACAAAGCTTTGCGTGTTGGCTCTGGAACAAAGTCGCATTAGGTTTCATTGTCCCTGAAGCACTGATGCTCCTCCATAGTCTTACAATGTAAAGTAGTTCAACACGAGATTCAAAATTAGAAAACCTTTTGCTACACGCGATGTGTTACAATTGGGACCCACCAATCCATTAAGAGGACATTCTGGGATTTCGGCCCGGATGCATTGGAGCATGCCAATTACTGAAGGTGCCATATGTCACAGCAAAATGTAATTATGTTTGAGATAGTGGGTGTGCGGTTTTTCTAACATCCATCTGACATAATATTCACTCAAAATAATGTGGGGCTAAGGTGGTAATTAGTGCTTATGGAAAGAGGAAAACGGGGCTTTTGCATGTATTCAACACAGCGAAATCCACAATATTGTGTGTCTTGAGATCCCAGACGCCACTGTAAAAAAACGGGTCTACAGGAAAGAGGCAATCTTAAGCAGTACTACATAAGTCTCCACTTTCTCTAAGATTTTTGTGATGACTGTCTGATTTAAACCACACTCTCAAAATGACCCTCAATCCCTCCTCGGTTGCTTGCGTAGAGACCTCTGTGTGAAAATGGGACCATCCTGCCAGCCCTCAATGCTCAGCCAGGGTCAGCAGCCATTGATAAAACTCCTGAACATGCTCCCTTCAACACAGTAGGCCACGCTGCAGTTCTTAAAGGAGTCATCACTCTTGGGTGTGGGTCTAAGCTAGCCTGGTACCCAATAGAGCCTAGGTCTTTCTTCCAAGAGAAAAGCTGGTGAGTAAATATGGGAGATGACTAGTCCATGTCAGGTGTACCAGAGCATCCCTTTCTGCTGCTAAAGCGCATGACATTGCTGCATATTGTTCTTGACATAGCTCGAAAATGGCTGGAATCAGAACCAAATAACATCATCTGGCCCAACGCTATTAAAGTGTATGACCTGTGGTTTTAGCTACATTGTGTTTTTTTATACGTTTGCAGTGATGACAATTCATGGATGTGAAAAAGCAATGTGAGTTTGAGGAGTCTACCCCCTCCCCCCCAGCGCCCTGTGACCAGGTGAGTAGTGCACTTAAGAAATTTGATTGATTGAGGTGGGGGTTTAGCTGAGATTGTCTGAAGGTGGGAGCATCCCTGACTAACCACAATAACCCTTTGTGCGAGGTTCCACATGAGTGGATGTGCCTGGGCTGAAGTGTGTCATTGTCAAGTGACGGCCACACATGAAATCGAGTTTGACATTTCCCAGAACCCACTTGTTGTTGATCTAATATCCCCCCTCCTCAACCTCCCAGCCAGTGTGTGAGTTTTGTGTATTAAGAGGCATTGCTGTTCTACGGTCCCCTATTTTGAAGCAGGACATTTTCACAGCTACAGAATACACTTATTTCACTGCAAGCCTCATATCATGTCCATCCGGTTTGTCATCTCTGGAACTGTGTAACTTAAAAAATGTGGCTTCTTGCAACTATGTTAATAATAATGTATTTAGCTTTATTTTTGCCAACATAAATTGAGTCGCCTTAATGTTCACCTTAAATTCTCATCCTGTTGATTTATTTGTATTCGCAAAATAAGATTCAACAGTGACTAGAGAAATTGGAGGGAATATTTTGACTATTTAAGGATGAATATGTTGATTTGTGGAATTATTCTTAAGGGGCTGAGTTGACGGGATAGTAAGGTGGTTTAGCTTCAGACTATTGCCATGAAAAGGCTTTGACCCCATGGCAGGCAACACAACACAATCCTGTCACGTACACTCATCTTCAACAGACACACTGAGATATATTATTTTTAGCCAAGTTTCACGAATTTTACAAATTTCGCAGATTTCAGAAGCATAATTAACATTTTCATATTAAAATATAAAAAAAATAGCTTTGTCTAGCATCAGCTTCAGGATGACTTCATCCAGTTTGGTTTTAATCATTCTTCTTGTGCCTGGTGCTGTTAAAAGATTCTTAGTGGACACTCTCCTTGATTCACGTAAAAAGTAACAAACCCACACGTAAATTATTGCGCTGTCTTCTCCATGGTGGAGAATTATGCACAGGGAAAACAGAGCCCTATGTGCAAACGCCTATGCAATGAGGGGGGTGATCTGTTCTTCCCAGAGTAAAAAGAGAGTTGCATCAGCCCTAAGCTAAAGTATATCTTCAACTATTTTCATGGTGGAAAGGGGTTGTATCAAAGTTTGGTAATGCCCACAAAGGTGCTTGCTTACAAGCATTTTCCAAACTTTCAAAGAAAAGTACACCTTGGAACATCCTTTCCCCAGCCCTTGAGTGAGATGTTTGAGTGCAGGTTTCTCCACACTCATGATTGAGACACATGCATAAAACCATTCATGCCAGTTAGGAATCCCTGGAAGGTTTGGCAACTTAAACTCAAATATAAAGTTACACTTACATTGACATTCATGTTTGAAATAGGCCCTATTTTTTGTTTAACCTTGTACCAATATAAAGACATATAAGGGCCCACCTTTATTTTCATTATATTGGAAAAGGCATTTAGAGATCCTTAGGGTGTCAGGCAGAGGCCAACAGCAAAGTCCAGTCCCTGCACAGTTGTCATTGGTCCACTAAGATTCTTGACCGGATTGTCCTTTTCCACTTTTGTAGGTTCCTGAAGAAACCCAGAAAATCAGCCTCACGATCCCTGAAGCTCTTTCTGTCCTTGCATTTCAAGTGGAAGGGTGTCCAGCCTCCTCAAATCCTTCTCACAGGTCATAGATGCCCAGTGCAGTAGGCTCGCTCTGCTTGGTACCAATTTACAAGTCCAGCAGCGTTCTGAGGAAGGCTGAGGGTCCAGCTTTGTTGGGTTCCCTAGCCTCTCAGTGGGAGACAACCTAAGCACTCCTAGTCCCTCTCTGACCAGTGGGGTAAATGTTTCCAGTCCCAGGTGTACCTGCATTTCAGTATTTTCTGTTTGTCTCAGTGGAAACCGGCCCAAAATCCAATGTGTCAGGGCAAATCCAAGATGGCCAAAGACTTCATTCACACTAAACTTGGGCTCTGATACTTGTGGGTGTGTGTGGAGTATACTGAGAAAATTGCTAGTGTCCTGCCTCATCTAATACTAAAGTCCAGTTAAAAGCATGCCCTGAGCCCACAACAAAAACTGTGACAGTCTACTCAAATAAAGCAGAGTTTTTAAGAATTGAGTTCTGGGCCTGTTTGGTGCCTCTCAGGGGCAGAAAAAGTGTTATATGTGCCTGTCATGGAGGATTTTAAAATCTTTTGCCAACAGGAGGGGCAGCAGCCTCCAACTCAATATTTTATGATCCTACCTAATCAAAGTGGTCTATTGTGTGGCTCCTGGAAGGAATTTTAAACTTCATTATAGGCAGGGCAAAGCTGGGTAGCAGCTGCAGAATAAGGCTAATTCGTCTAAAGTGGCTCAGGTAAATGAACATAACTTTTCTGAAAGTTAAATTTCTTATCAAGTTATAAAAAATATGACTACATCATTGAATTGGGTCTTTTAATAAAAGTTAGGAAACATTCATTTTCTGTAGCCGTTTTCTTGTTAAAACATAGTTATTTCATTTACTTTACTGGTATTTCTTATGGGAACAGCTAATTCCAAATACAGTCAAAACAGCTTTGGATGGTTTAGTCACTGTAGGTACATGTTAACATTAACTTAGACATGTACCCCTTCTCGGTACAGCAGGCCATACTTTATGGGCAATAAGGTAATTTTGGGGTGAAATATTACGTACTTAGAACTGGGATTTAAGACTTGTAAAATAATTTATTTGTACAGGTCTGTCTGTACAAATGAAAGTCTGCAGGCTACCAGGCCCGTGCCTTGTTTTCAGGGTCACAAAGTGGATACACAACATAGTGCTTGAGTTCACAAGTGCCATTTTATTTTACATGACCTAGGTGTCTTTTTAACACAGTATACAATGGTCTTATAATTAAGTAAAATCTGCCAAATGGGGTCTTAAGCCAATTTCAACTTTGTTTAGGGGTTGGAGTGCATACACTGGCACTAGATAGTAGAGTCCCAGACACATATGTATGTATTTATGTATGCACTATGTATGTATATATATATATTATTTTGTTAATATTACTGGCAGTCACCAGTAGGTAGTTATGTTTAGGATTTCATATCCATAGGAAAAGTGTTTTTTGACCTGCCTGTAACTTTGGCACCATTTGTCGAAGCTTCATAAACTTTTCCAAAAAAAGTGTCCCACTGTGTCTTATTGAGCATGATAAGGTGGGAGTGATTTGTGTAGCCGGGGCTGAGGAAAAGGGGGGGGGGGCAAAAAAAAATTGATTCCCATGTTAATTCCCATAGGGAATTTGAACAGAACCACAGTCCAAACCGCTGGATGGAATTACACAAAATTTGTCAGAAACCTAGCTTTCGATCTATAAAGTATGCTTTTTGTGATTTGGTGTAAATCTGTTCAGTAGTTTCAGCGATATGAAAGGAAAAGGAAATATAGATATCTAGAGATGCTGAGGCTCTGTGGATTCCGGAGATCTGGTGCTGAGATCTGATTGGCCAGCCAACACTTCAACCATGAAGTGTTGGCAGCTAATTTGGGACTCTGCTTCAAGCCAGTCCCAAAAGAAAATGTAACAAAAAGAAAGGGGGGAGGGTAGAAATAGCCTAACCCCTTAGCCTTGGTGCTGGGGCCCCCCCTTGTACCCGGCCAGAAAAAAAAGTATTTTGTTTTTTAAATGTTGGCAATGTTTGTGGAGGATCTGAGAATTGTGTCTAAAATATATTAAAAAAACAAGTGTGGTCGCCTGTGCTTGTTCTTAATTTAGCACCCGGGTGGGCTAGGACCAGGGGGAATGCAAAATAAAAAATATAAAGGGAGGGATGCATGAGGCCCCCCTCCTCAGCCTCTTATGAGCCCCAGAGACCACCACATCCCTGTGGGTACATATTAAAAATATGGAGGGGGACCACCACCTTCCCAGGTCTTATGTTAAAAAAGGAGGGAAGCCACCCGGACTCCTGGGCTTTCATATGCCTTGAGGACCACCACCTCCCCTGGGGCCAAATACAATTTTTTAAACAGGGTGGGGGCCACGGACCCTCCCCGTCCAGGGCCATTTACAGCCCCAGGGACTACTACCTCTCCGGGGACGGCCTGTGCAAAAGAAAGGAGGGGGACCCCCCTCCTGGAGTCATTAATGGCCCTGCGCTTCGCCACCCCCAAGGCTGGCTCCTCCTATCTATTGGTGTGCCGACCCTTGGGAGATAGCTGTTACTTTTTCTTGGAGGGAGTTGTGACAGCCCCCACCAAGCAAAAGCAAAAGCTTCCAGCATGGAAACTGCTCCTGCTTGCTGGGAGTGGAATTTTCATCTGTTTCCCTGCCCTCTGTCATGCAAGCAGGGAAACAGATGAAATATTGCTCCCTCATCTAGGGAGCTGAATATTTAGCAACTTCCTGCATGTGGGAGGAATGCTGGCTCCTGAAGGTGGCGGGAAGCCAACTGGGACCGCAAGATCCTTGAGGCTCCTCAGTGGTTCCCATTGCCTAATAAAGAAACTCAAGGAACAATCACATTGCCATAGTTACAGACACACAAGCTCACTGGGGACATTTTTGGGGCATCCTTTACGCAGCTGTAGTGTAGGAGATGCACTATACATTTACCCAACGAGGTAACACTTGCTAATTAGACTGTATAAAGTACTCCAGTTGGGTAGACATTTTGAACAAAACAGTGGCGTCTTCTTGGATAAATACATAGCGCAGGATTAATTCTGACACATTTCTCATTTCACAGAAATTAAACCTCAATGGGAAGCACTTACAGATCTAAACAAAGCAGGTGCCCAACTTGAAACTTTACTCTTGTTAAGTACTAATCATCCTAAAGTCTTGCACATGGCCTAGGCAAAGCAAGTGTGTTTTCTCTGCATTTTCACCTTTAAATGTTTTCTGTAATCCTTAATGGAAGTGTGGCAAGTGGGTTCCTTCTGGTAATCTGCTGCTGAGACCATAGATTTATGTTCTCCCTTTTTAAAACTGCAAGTATGTAAAATGGCATAAAAGCCCCGCCCATCTGCAACGTCTTCACACCTTTTTCCCAGAATGATGGACAGCATACTAAAAGGCCCCCTAAGCGCGTGTTCCCCTGATTTTTCAGATGTGTTCTTGATGCACAGGAATATGAACACATCACCACCAAACAAAGAAGCACTTCAGACCCCAATTTTTTCAACAAACACATACTGACTCATAGACCCACACACCTACTCACACACTCACTCACACACCCACTTACATACCCACACAACCACTCACACACCTACTCACACATCCGTACAGCCACTGACACACCCACTCACAGACTTTCCAAAGCACTCACACACCCGCTCACAGACTCACACAATCACTCCCACACTGACTCACACACCTACTAACACAGTCACACACCTACTTACACACCCACAAAACCATTCACACAGCCCCTTACACACCCATACAGCCACTCACACACCCACTCACAGACCCACAAAACCACTGACACACTGACACAGCCACTCACACACCCACACAGCCAGTCACACACGCACTCACACACTCACCACACACTCACACACCCACTCACCCACCTCCTCACACACACAGGTTACAGGGACGTTATAGTTAGGGAACAGCATTAAAAACAGGAATTTGCCGAAAAAAACAAAGATTACAGAGATGTTATAGTTAGGAAATGCAATTTAAAAAACGTAAATTTACTAGAAAAATCAAAGGTTACAGGGACGTTATAGCAAGACTCAGATTTTACACACACAAAACCATGGAAATTCAGTGATTATAGTTATCTCAAGTAACTATAACTTGTGCCCTAAGGTAACTAGAATTTGCGCCCTAACCATGCACTGCTAACTACCCCACATACCACATCATTCATGACATCTTCTATGACATCATTGATAATATTGCTGCAACATTTGCAGTGAAATTATTGATGAGAAAGCTGTGCATGGCGGAGGCAAAAGTTATAGTTACCTTAGGGGCACGAGTTATAGTTACTTGATATAACTATAACCATAACTGCTGAATTTCTATGGTTTTGTGTCTGTAAAATCTGAACCTAATTATAATGTCCCTGAAAAACCTCTGGTTTTTGTTCAGTGAACATATATAAATTTATTTGGGTACCTGCAATCCCAGAATCTCTGAATGAGTACTTGAGATTAGCCTTTGCTGTATTATGGTGTGCTGAGGGTGGTCTCTACATGTCTTGTCATTCAGTTTTTATGTTTGAAAAAAAGTCCTGGTAGACAGAAATTAGAAAACTTGCCTACCTGTATTAAAAGATTTCTTACTTAGCTATTTAATCAAACAGTTCCTACATAAATATCCTGTGCCTCTTTCAGGGCATTTTCAGAATATAACTCCCAAATATATAAGTCCTGTGCACAATGTCTTGCATTTTTAGACTTGTATTAGAGGGCGCCCATGCTCAGTATTTTTGGCATTTATAAGCTCCAGCTAAGTCCACATTCCTGGTTTCCTTGTTAATAGTGTGTATATTATTTACTGAGTAGAAGTTATACAAGCATTGGAAAATGTAAAGACCAGTGCAGCTGCATAGAGTTTTGAGAAGTTTGTCCATAAGAATCTTCTACAACTTAGATTATATGGATTGTTTCAGAAACCAGTTTAGAGGCCATAGGAGACCACAGAAGCCATATTATCATTCTTAACATCAATAGCATTGACTAGGAGAGTCTTGCCCCTATTGATCAGTCCCAAACAGCTGTTTACACCCATAATATAGGAAGGAAAGCTATATGTGTCTTTAATCTTCCACTGCAGAGTAGTCCATTTTGATGAATTGCATTGAATTTAAAAGATTCTTTAAAAAGTTGGTTGAACACAGTGACCTGTCACATGCAATTAGAAAGCAACTACCCTATATTAAGTTATGCATTTTAGATATGTATGCAAACCTTATTTACTACAGAAGCTCATTGCAGAATCATTTCGAGGTGATGATTCACGAGTGCCATTCTGTTTTTAAGGGCTCAAAGAGGTGCAAAAAGTGACTTTGTGTGAGACAGTACCTGAGCCCATCACATGCTGCGACCCTATGGAACACATTTGATCAGCGGATTCCGAAACAGAATGCTGAAAGAAGACTCAGGGAGACCTTGCATCATTTAGTGAAAGCATGAAAAGCACAAGAGTTAGAGACATCGACTACTAATCTACCACAAAAAATGGAGCACCAGGCGTCCTCTGGCCGCTCCATGAAGGTGATTAGTAAAGAATGCCTAGCTAATCACCCTTATTTTGATATTGATAGCTCAGGCTTGGAAAATTCTGACCCACTTACCTGCCACTCCCAATGAGGTAGAACAGGTAAAACTCCTCTATTCACTAATCCATTGCAGCATTCCTGGGCTAATAGAAGGTCTTTGCAGGGGGTAGAAAGCAATTCATGATGATTTTTAGACCAGAGGCTATAGGACAGATATTCATGCATTGTTCAATGAAATTGTAACATAAATTATATGTGTCTGTCAGTACACACACATTGGCTCCATGAAGATATGAGTGGTGGGGGAAGAGGCACTGATCCCTTGATAAAGGTGTGACTACAGGGAGGCGCTCCCACTGGGACTCCAGCTTTAGCGACAGGGGTTATTAAACGTATTATATTTCTAATGTGTGTGTACTGACAAAGGACCATTGAATCCAGGAAACCAAACAGATCACAATGACAGGTACAGGGTGATAATAGAGGGATCCATTGTCTTGATGAAGGCCATCAGACCTATGAGGGCAGAGTGAAATGGCCAAAACATGTTGACATACTAGTAAATGACAGGTGTGGCTGAGAGATAATTCCCCAATAACACCGCCGCAACAGCAGGTTTTAATCCTATCTAGGGGAACCATGAATAAAAATAGAAGCCGACAACTACAAGATAGTTTTAATGTATATATGTGTTCTGTGTAATAGATCCCTAGGTTTATGTTGTGTATTGTCTATACTCCCTCTTTTTTGCTCCAACCTTGATGATGGCTATCCTGGAGATGTTAAGCAATAGCTCAGTGCTGATGCATGCCATGATTAGTGGGTGTGGGCATTTTTTAAGAACCTAGCGTTAGTTCTCCCTTAGGCAGGTTGATGATGACTTGTATAGAGTACCTGTTTTTCCTCCTCATCCTATTTTGTGTGTATAAGTGCCATTAATTGGGAGGATGGGTAAGGAGGATACACCTCTCTCCCCTCTTTTATGTGTGCATAGTAGAAATATCATACCAAGAAGAGGGGAGATGCATTCAAAGGCACACAAAGCTCGTCAGACCTCCAGCCGCCTTCCCAGAATGCTAAGCGCCATCTGCCATTCTCAGGTGCCTTCAAGCGTTAGACATACCTCTGAAAGTTACTGATACAGATCTGAAACTGTAAATTAAATGTAATTGCAGTTACACTCCGATGCCTTTAATGGGAAAAAGAAGCATTTCTGTTCCACATTATGCAGCCGATTTTACACTTTTAGATGTATGATTCCGTCAATCACAGAATCTTTAATATTTTTATGTAGCGTGTAAACAGTAAATGAGAATACACGTTCTAGCAGAGGGAGGGGGTGGAACAGAGTGAAGGCAGACTGTAATGTTTTCTAACCTCCTCAAACATAATAACTGCAATTTATCAATAGTCTTCACGTTTGGCGACCATCACTTTGAGTTGATACTATGCTTTCTCCCCTGGGTGATGGCAATTTTTACTTTTTAGAATGTACCTTACTCGGATCTTAACACTTTACCCTTCACCACAAGTCTCTTCTCTGGTGTTTTTTGATCCAGGTCAGTGTTATCGAGAGATTTCCTGTTTTTCATGAAAAATACTGCTTTTCAGATCATTTCAGTGCTTCAGTGGTGCCATTGGCAGGAAAGACCCGAGCAGTCCAGTGTTATGTGTACTTTCCTTCAAATGTTGGGATATTATCATTTCTTCTTAAGGGACAGAGGGGCGTTATATAGCAGTCTCTGGTTTGTAACCTTAGCCTGTGAACTGAGATGCATACAGTAGTACATGTGTCTCCTTCCATTCGAGTACCTCTCTTGCTAGAATTCGACCTGCACTGGAATCAAAGCATTCCAGTGCTTGGGCTTGAAGACAGTTTATTTTGCGTCGGGTGCCAGATGAGCTGGGTCTTACGATAATACAAGACAATAATCTTTTATTGGCACTTCTTCATGTTATACAAGTGATGCAAATGGATTCTTAGTGTTATAGTTCACCTTAGGGACCATTGTGTCTCTGATGGCATCACAAGAAGACACGACCGCTCCTTTTTTTCCTGCCATATCTGGGACTTCCAGCTTGGACCCCATCTAAAACACAAATCTTTCACTCATCCTCAAACCTTTCGAAATTAATTATCCAGTGAGTTAATACCTTTTGGTAGAAGTTCTCTCATATCTTCCTCATATCTCAATATCTGCATAGGGAGCTATGACCTGTTTCCTCAATGGACAGGTCATAATGTTGATAAATGTAGTCTTCTTTTGATTTTCAAGGCCATAGGTGATGTCCATGTTAAAGGTATCGTTGTGATTATTTATCCTTTACTTAGTCATCAGTCGCTTATGAAGGTTTTCACACTGATTAGATATTCATATACATATATTAAATATTATGTTGCATTTTGTGGTGTTTCATTTTCCTTTATATGTGTACCAGTTTCCCACTGTGCTGTACATCTTTGTTCAGGTTCTATTGGTTAAAGTGGTGTGGTTATGGGCATTCCATGTTTCTGTGGAATTTAGGCTTCTCTATCTTTGGTGTGTGGAAATCTCCAGCTACTAATGGGTTAATTGTCTCTATTAAATAATTGTGCATGGCTAAGTCACACATCATTGTTTTACCACCAATCTTACCAGATTAATTCTATCACACTGTACCCTGAAACAACGTAGCTTGGCTGTGCCACTACATCTTTAAACAAGAACGTGAGAGGGTGCTCACTTCCTGGTGGTCACAATTTGGTGGTTGCATTTTGTGTAACATGATAAAATGCTTTTATATTATTACTGCACTGCAAAGCATATGGGTGGAATAGACCATTGAATATAACATTTCAGTAACATTTCATGTATATCTATTTAAAACCAATGCTTTAAAAGTATTATTATGCATAATCCTTTCATATATTCTCCCGTGTAAAGTTTAGAATGTATCTAATATGAAAGTATATTTGTGTTTTATTAACTTGGCTGAAGTGGAGGCCTACACATATGTTTTTTCTTTCCACGGTTAACTTTCAATGTGGAGTTTATTTTTCTTAAATGTTTTCACTCCAAGCTGCAGGAGTCAGGAGCAGAGACAGAGTTAACAAGAAGCCTATTGTGAATGAGAGATAAGAAAGCCTGAGCTGAGCTATGGAGGATGAAGAGGAGTATTCTGGAAGCTGGTAGCCAGCATAGAATAATTAGGACTTCTGGTTTTATAGTATTTATGTTTAAGCATTTCCATCAGTACATATCCATATTTATTTTTTGGCCATCTTATTTGTATTCATCCAGATTTATTTGTGGCTTGAGAATAAATGGAGTCGTAAAATGTTATATTTCCACATTTATTTAACTGACAAGCATTCACTCATATTTTGATGCATGGTGCATTTTAGCTAATTAAGCAGTCAAATGTAACACAATACTACACCCACAGATAAATATTAGCACTATATACAAATATATGCCATAATTAGCAATTAGCATTAGACTAGAAAAAACGGTGTTCATTCCCGTGTTCCTTTCTTGAGATATCCCCTGTTGGACCTGGCCCTTTCTGCAAGGTCCCCCTAGATTTTTGTCTTGCTTTGCCTTACTTCGCTGAAACTGTTTTGTTGAATTTTAGGCCTCTGTGCACGTTTTCTCTGCTAACCAGTAATAAAGTGATTGTGCTCTCTCCAGAAAGCATGCTAAAACTGGCCTACCCCTGGTTGGTAATTTAATTTACTTTGATATATGTTTTACTCTCTGTCTAGTAATAGATGTATAAAACCACTGGACCTTAAGATAATTCTAGTATGTGATTCCTTCAGTTTATACCCACGCGGCCACTCTTATCAAAATATATGATCACATAGTCTTCCATCCTCTCTTTTATTTTACCAGATAACCTCCCCTAATGCTGATATTTCACCAGAATCTTTAAACTTCCACAAGACAGGTAACCTGCAAAGATAACCTTAATCTTAGCACTCTGAAGGACTAACCCCAATAGGAGTTTTCCTCTGTTAATCAAATCCTACACCTATCTTCTTCCCAGGCCAACTATTAATAGGACCAGTTTTGGGACCCTACATCCAAGGTGCCTATAGATCTAATGCATATATTTCTCTTTTCCCCAACTACACCCGAAGCCCTGCCAAACTTACTATGGATAGACTATCTGTTCTAATAATTAACATGGCAACATTCTGCAATTCCAGCTTTATGATTATGCCACTCACCACTACAGATAAAATGTACAATCACTAAGGGCCTGATTTAGAGTTTAACGGAGGAGGCTACTCCATCACAAACGTGACAAATATCCTGTCCACCGTATTCCAATCCTATAATAGCCTATGGAGATCGTAATACAGCTGATGGAATATCCGTCCAATTTGTTATGGAGTAACCCATCCACCAAAGTCTATATCAGTCCCCAAGACATTTTGCCACAATAGCTCATATGTGACACACTCCCACAGTACTTTCTTTGTTTTTTTACATTTGCAGTGACACATGTGATATAGAACTATCTGGCATCTATGTTGAACCCACCAATGCAATCCTTCTTTCATTCGTACATTCTTGAATCAGGATTTTTTCTTTGTTGAAGCCTTGAGAAACCCCCAGGCCTGCATGCCATTCAAAGGGACCAAGCATGTTGGCCAAGCACTAAGTAGCCCACCATGACATGAAAATCGAGGGGCTGACTATACTTAATATAAATTAAAAAGGTAAGTCGGGCTTCCGACAGGGAGGGTAGGTGTTGTGTGTGTGTGTCTGAGTGTGTGCATCAATGTGTAAGTGTGTGTGTGTGTGAATGCATCAGTGTGTGTTGTGTTGTTTGCATGTTTGTATGCGTGAAAGAATGCATGTAAGAATGGTGACGTGAGTCCGTGTCTGCATGTCCATGTGATTGTGTGTAAGAATGTGTGCGAGCATGTCTGGAAGTATGCGTGTATGAATGCATGTATGCCAGTTTGAGTGATTGGGTGTATGCATGGTGCGTGTCTGTGGGTATGTGCTTGTATGGGGGGGGTATGATGATCGGAAGGGGGAGGGGTGGTGTATGATGATCGGAGGGGGTGGGGGTTGTGTGTGTTTGGATCGGGGGTGGGAGGCGTATTTGAATGTCAGGGGTAGGGGGCTACTGTGTGTATGAGGGGACTTTGGATGGAGGGGGTAGGGGTGTCAGGTATGTGTTGGTGGGGTGGGCAGGGAAGAAATTCCATGTCACTGGTAGGGCCTACCACCATGGTTTTCGTGGCATTGCTAACACCAGGAAAACCATGGTAGTAGGCCGGCTCATAATGCCGCCGGCAGTACTGTGCTATCCGCCCGGCTGGAGATTGATGTCTCCGGCCCGGTGGCTGATACCACCATGGCGGTATGAGTGGAGAAGTGGCGGGTTGGCTGAAGCCAACCTGCCATTCTCATAATGTGGTGGTATGTACCGCCAGCTTGTTGGTGGTACTACTGCCACATTAACACTCACCGCTGGGGTCATAATGACCCCCTATGTTACTTGCCAAATAGATTTCTTCTGACCACCAGAAACTAATTTATCTTATATCGCTTGTAAGTTTTCGACATTTACCTGTGAATTTGTGGTTTTGGCGTAAAATATGGATGAGTCCCTGTAACATATGGCGGGAGAGAACTGTCAAGTAAATTGTCGAGATCTGTGAAACTTTCATCCTAACCTTGAGTGATTTCTATATTAACCTTTCCTTTAATGTACAGGTTCCTTGCTTAAGGCAAAGCAGGATTCACATTACAAGCCCATCTGCTGGATTCACGGCGTCCATATCAATGGGGGTGATGATTCAATGATGGCAGATATGGCAGGAGACTTAACAAATTGCAAACAAGCTGCAAAAAAAGACACGTAGCAAAGACTGATGGGGCAGACGCGAGTACATTTTTTGAATGAGAACGAGCTTATGAATCTGAGCGGGAAAATAGACAACCTGCAAAAGAAGAAAAAAAATGTGTATAAACAAGACAAGCAAACCAAGCTTTGCAACATAGGAGACTGCATATAAATAATACTTTGATCGTGGTATGTTGCTAAATCCGAAGGATGCTGTTGATGATGGTGAACAGCTACCAGCAGAATGAATTACCACGTGCTATTGCCTTTTACTACCAGGGAAACAAAATGTAAATTTTCTAAAATATCCAACTCCTAACTACATTATGGATTCTTAAATTAGCCCGCTTGGTATTTTTAAACTTTATACATTTATTAAACATCATGCAGTTAGCAAGATTTTTTTATTGGGGTTACACCTCATCAACTTTCTTACCTTCCCTATTTCTTGTTTTTCTTCACCCTCCTTTTGTCTTTTGTACTTTCCTTGTTTCCTCTTGCAGTCATACTTCTTCTCATTTTTGTGTTCCCTTCACCATTGTTTAGATTTACCTTAAGCCTCCTGTAATGGAGGCTTCCTGCCTGTTGCTACTTAGTAACAAGCTAATGCCGATATGTATGACTTTCATTTGCTGCAGTCTCATAGGCATCTCCCACACCATTCATTCACATGAGCACAGTCTTTCATCGATGGTGTACTGGGAATAGCAGCAAAAACCAAGAAAGGGCATCTGCCATCCCTGGTTTCATGGAATATGGGTGTAACCAATGGTGCATGATAAGAGGAACACTATTTAATCTATGGGTACTTGGAAGAGCAGTCCATGGCTGACACAGAGAGGTGCCAGGAGCTAGAAACTCAGAAGAGAGCAACACACATTAACAATCAATAATTCAACATACAACCAATGAGTTTTCTTCATAAAAGTAATGTACTTTAATGCACGTATCTAAATATTATAAGCAAATGAGGAATAGTTGCAAGATATCAGGTGGAATTACAAATTGGACCTCTCCTTTAGGGGGCTTGCAGAGAGCCAAAGGGCAAATCATGTACAATAAAAATTATATCACAGGGAAACTAACCATATAAATGTAGTCCACTGCCATTATCTGTAAGGTACCATGTGCAATTTGTGCACCAGCAGGCTCTAATCATAAAAACCAACAACGGTATCAAATAGGCTTATTGAAAAACATGGAGATTTTCAAAAAATAGGTTAAGTCCGCAGTCTTTATCATGTTGCTCACTACACAAAATGAGATGCCGTCTACCTGTGTGAAATAATCCTAATGGCAAGAGCTATCCCCATCCACCATGAATTGATAATGAATTTACAGGAACATGCAGACTTTCTTCAGCATATCCATATTAATTCCTTTCATGGTTACTGTCAATTACTACACACAGGAACACACAAATCAATTTAAAAACAAAAAAACATACAGCAAGTAAATTATCTTTGTCCAAAGTTAATCATGTTAAAAATATCATTGTGTGAGAATCAAAATCATACGTAATTCTAGAGGCAAAAAGATGATTTCTTGTGTTCAAACAAATACACCTTATTAAAATGTGAAAATGGCATCCAATACAATAATGCTACCCAGTGGCCAAAGTCCCCTGCCCTGGTGCCATGAAGGGTCCTTTCCACAAAGAGGAATTCATTTGGATCTTCAACAAGGCACTGAAGCACTGTCCAGGCCAGCCAATGCGTTTCAGTCTCCGTGGGGACATTAAGGGGGTCATTCTGACCCTGGCGGCCGGTGGCCGCCAGGGCCACCGACCACGGGAGCACCGCCAACAGGCTGGCGGTGCTCCCACGAGCATTCTGACCGTGGCGGTTCAGCCGCGGTCAGAAGCGGCAAGTCGGCGGGCTCCCGCCAACTTACCGCTGCTCGGGGGAATCCTTCATGGCGGCGGAGCGCGCTCCGCCGCCATGAGGATTCTGACCCCCCCTACCGCCATCCTGTTCATGGCGGGAAAGCCGCCATGAACAGGATGGCGGTAGGGGGGGTCGCGGGGCCCCTGGGGGCCCCTGCCGTGCCCATGCCAATGGCATGGGCACGGCAGGGGCCCCCGTAAGAGGGCCCCGCAAAGTATTTCAGTGTCTGCCTTGCAGACACTGAAATACGCGACGGGTGCCACTGCACCCGTCGCACCTTCCCACTCCGCCAGCTCGATTACGAGCCGGCATCCTCGTGGGAAGGGAGTTTTTCCCTGGGCTGGCGGGCGGTCTTTTGGAGACCGCCCGCCAGCCCAGGGAAAAACTCATAATACCCTCCGCGGTCTTCTGACCGCGGAGCGGTATAATGGGGGCGGAATTCTGGCGGGCGGCCTCCGCCGCCCGCCAGAATCAGAATCACCCCCTAAATTCTTTTGCGAGATCTTTGTCAGGGCTACTACATTTTCAACATGAAGCACGCGTGTGCCATTTCCCATGTGCCTAATACACCCATGCATGTTAAACTGCCCAATGTTCTTGGTTCTTCGTACAGCCTGGTGATATAAATCTCGCTTCACCAGTTGCTTTTAGCAGATATCGTCATCCAACTTCTCTGCATCCAAGTTACCACGTGCTTCTGTCGGGCGCGTGCTCACATGCCAGTTATACCAAACAATAGTCTCTGTCGATTCTCCTTTCCAGCCCTCTGTCTAATTCCACCCCCTACTTGCATCTGGGAAATGCCAACTGATCACAGGCTGCTGCATGCCTACCTGTGTGAACACATTTAATAATCTATAAAGTAAGCCTCTTGGCTTTGACTTGAAGAAAGTCATGACCATGTCATCTCTACATAAAAAGGCCCATCAGATAATTTAGGCAGACCCAAAGCATAGATGGACATGAACATTAACTTTACTTCTGCAAACACTAAGCATGAACTTTGGCAAGACCTAAAAAAAAGAACCATTTATTAAGCCCTTTCCTATTTAATTTATAATAGAGTTGAAAATGTAAAATCCATTTGTATTGTATGTGACCAATGTTCTAAAATGTTCAATGTCTTCCTCTGGTGTTTGCCATAAAATTCACTACCTAAATCACCTTCCTATTGCGTTTATCAAAGAATTAACAAAACAAACCCATCTCCTGTTGCATCTCTCAGAGGGTTCTTCTGCTCGATGCCTCTTCCTTGTCTTAGAGAATTAGTGCCCCAAGATACGATCCCAATACTAGTTATAATCACTTTAAAACAGGGGTTTTGATTTTTCCCAGAACATGCAGTCTTCAAAGAGGAGTGCCTGTTGCCTTGTTTAATTTTTAGTCACTGTAAGGAAATGCCTCCTTGGCATGGTTACCCCCTGACTTTTTGCCTTTGCTGATGCCAATTTATGATTTGAAAGTGTGCTGAGGCCTGCTAACCAGGCCCCAGTACCAGTGTTCTTTCCCTAAACCTGTACCTTTGTTTCCACAACTGGTACACCCTGGCATCCAGGTAAGTTCCCTGTAACTGGTACCCCTGGTACCACGGGCCCTGATGCCAGGGAAGGTCTCTAAGGGCTGCAGCATGTCTTATGCCACCCTGGGGACCCCTCACTCAGCACAGACACACTGCTTGCCAGCTTGTGTGTGCATGATGGGGAGAAAATGACTAAGTCGACATGGCACTCCCCTCAGGGTGCCATGCCAACCTCACACTGCCTATGGCATAGGTAAATCACCCCTCTAGCAGGCCTTAGAGCCCTAAGGCAGGGTGCACTATACCATAGGTGAGGGCATAGGTGCATGAGGAGTGTGCCCCTACAGTGTCAAAGTAAAACCTTAGACATTGTAAGTGCAGGGTAGCCATAAGAGTATATGGTCTGGGAGTCTGTCAAACACGAACTCCACAGCACCATAATGGCTACACTGAAAACTGGGAAGTTTGGTATCACACTTCTCAACACAATAAATGCACACTGATGCCAGTGTACATTTTATTGTGAAATACACCCCAGAGGGCATCTTAGAGATGCCCCCTGAAAACCTACCCGACTTCCAATGTGGGCTGACTAGTTTTGCCAGCCTGCCACACACCAGACATGTTGCTGGCCACATGGGGAGAGTGCCTTTGTCACTCTGTGGCTAGTAACAAAGCCTGTACTGGTTGGAGGTGCTTCTCACCTCCCCCTGCAGGAACTGTAACACCTGGTGGTGAGCCTCAAAGGCTTACCCCCTTTGTTACAGCGCTCCAGGGCACTCCAGCTAGTGGAGATGCCCGCCCCCTCCGGCCACGGCCCCACTTTTGGCAGCAAGGCCGGAGGAGATAATGAGAAAAACAAGGAGGAGTCACTGGCCAGTCAGGACAGCCCCTAAGTTGTCCTGAGCTGAGGTGACTCTGACTTTTAGAAATCCTCCATCTTGCAGATGGAGGATTCCCCCAATAGGATTAGGGATGTGCCCTCCTCCCCCCAGGGAGGAGGCACAAAGAGGGTGTAGCCACCCTCAGGGCTAGTAGCCATTGGCTACTAACCCCCCAGACCTAAACACACCCCTAAATTGAGTATTTAGGGGCCCCCAGAACCTAGGAAAACAGATTCCTGCAACCTGAAGACGAAGAAGGACTGCTGACCTGAAAGCCCTGCAGAGAAGACTGAGACCGCAACTGCTTTGGCCCCAGCCCTACCGGCCTGTCTCCCCACTTCAAGAAAAACTGCAACAGCGACGCGTTCCACAGGGTCCAGCGACCTCTGAAGCCTCAGATGACTACCTTGCATCTAAAAGGACCAAGAACTCCTAAGGACAGCGGCTCTGCTCCAAAGAAGAAACAACTTTGCAACAAAGAAACAACTTTAAAAGGACTCCACGTTTCCCGCCGGAAGCGTGAGACTTTGCACTCTGCACCCGAAGCCCCCGGCTCGACCTGCGGAGAAACAACACTACAAGGAGGACTCCCCGGCGACTGCGACCCTGTGAGTAGCCAGAGTTGACCCTCCTGAGCCCCCCCAGCGACGCCTGCAGAGGGAATCCAGAGGCTCCTCCTGACGGCGACTGCCTGCTTCTAAGAACCCGACGCCTGGTAAAGACACTGCACCCGTAGCCCCCAGGACCTGAAGGATCCGACATCCAGTGCAGAAGCGACCCCCAGGTGGCCCTCTCCCTTGCCCAGGTGGAGGCTACCCCGAGGAGCCCCCCCCCTTGCCTGCCTGCTTTGTTGAAGAGACCCCTGGGTCTCCCATTGAACTCCATTACAAACCTGACGCCTGTTTGCACTCTGCACCCGGCCGCCCCCTTGCAGCTGAGGGTGTACTTTTTGTGCTGACTTGTGTCCCCCCCGGTGCCCTACAAAACCCCCCTGGTCTGCCCTCCGAAGACGCGGGTACTTACCTGCTGGCAGCCTGGAACCGGGGCACCCCCTTCTCCATTGAAGCCTATGCGTTTTGGGCACCACTTTGACCTCTGCACCTGACCGGCCCTGAGCTGCTGGTTTGGTAACTTTGGGTTTCCCTGAACCCCCAACGGTGGGCTACCTTGGACCCAACTTTGAACCTTGTAGGTGGTTTACTTACCTGCAAAACTAACAAACACTTACCTCCCCAAGGAACTGTTGAAAATTGCAGTGTCTAGTTTTAAAATAGCTTATTGCCATTTTTGTGAAAACTGTACATGCTATTTTGCTGATTCAAAGTTCCTAAGTTACCTAAGTGAAATACCTTTCATTTGAAGTATTACTTGTAAATCTTGAACCTGTGGTTCTTAAAATATACTAAGAAAATATATTTTTCTATACAAAGACCTATTGGCCAGGAATTGTCTTTGAGTGTGTGTTCCTCATTTATAGCCTGTGTGTGTACAACAAATGCTTAACACTACCCTCTGATAAGCCTACTGCTCGACCACACTACCACTAAATAGAGCATTAGAATTATCTCGTTTTGCCACACTCTTACCTCTAAGGGGAACCCTTGGACTCTGTGCACACTATTTCATACTTTGAAGTAGTACATACAGAGCCAACTTCCTACAGTCACTATGTGACATTTCTCTCCCAGTGGCTTGCTCTAAACATCCAGTTCACTTGTATGTGAGAATAAGACCAAAACAAGAAAGATCTATGCACTGCCCTTCAAATAAGCTACTGTGCTACCAATGCTCATACAGCAAACAGCAGTCTGCTCCTCCCACTCTTTACTACGCTCCCCTTCTTCACCAAAATATTGAAGAGTCATGTCTTCTGTCTTCCCACTTACAGTCTCTACACAGTCTACTCAACCATCAGCCTTCTGATCACTTCGTATTACAGAGTCCCCCGTTACGAAGTCTGTGCTTTGCCCTGGATGATCCACATTTCTCCCATACTTTGCAACTTCCATTGGTAGACTGGATCCAGTTTAGGAACTTGACACTAGTCCACAGTCTGTGAAAAAGACGCTAGCCTTCATTTATCAACAACTTGCCCGTTATTGCCCTGGTAAGAATCCTAGATCACAAGACAAAAAATGTGTCCTGAAAAGCAGACAGAAAGGGCAATCAGGTACCTTCCCCAAATATGTCTGCCCCATATGTTATTGTTTGCCAGAGGACATAAGGCATCTGAATTACATTATGGTTTAGGAAAACATTCAAAACATCCACATTTGTGTACTGGCAATAGTAAAGATCTTTCACAAGTAGCCCCTTGAAGCCCTCACCTCACTAAACACAATATATCCTATCAGCAGCAGGCAACACCACCCAACCCACTGATGGCAGGAAACCGAAAAACATACCTGAGAACACTTCACAGCTATTCAGGCAACCAGGAGGGACTTTCCTGGTGGAAGGCCAACATGGAACAGATACACTCGTTTTAATTTACATCTGTCTTGTACGCATCTTGCAAACAATACTTTTAGTTGATTTGTTTTTGACTGCAGGAACCTGTCACTTCCGTGCACCAGCATTAAAACAATGATAGGAAACAAAAACGAAAACAGAACAGATATTTTCTCCTTTAGACGTCTGCCTTCTATTGCTTTGCTGTACTGAGGGTGTCCCACACTGTGCTCCTAATATGGCATGCAGGAGCTCTCCTCGGCACCGCTTGTTGGAGCCTGCATAGATCTGCATGTGATTAGCATTCACAAGGACTGCAGTTTCAGAGATGTTCAAACAGCTGTTTGTTTCTTTGAGGAGAGCACTGCAACGAAGTGTTACAACACCAACCAGAACAAATGGGCTTTGAAAGGCACAGTTTGATTAATCAAATATATTATTGAGTAAAAAAAAACAAGTATTGTCACCGCAGGGTGAAGATGAAGCTTGGAAACGCTAGTACTTAGTGATTGCATTTACACCGTGGGGTGGAAATAAGAATCTCTTGCATCCTGGAACTGATGGGTGCCCTTTAATAACAAAATATGTTCTGGACTGTATTTGAACCCTCAGGTTTGCAAGTGCTCCAGTCACTAACATTACCACGACTCAAAATTCTCATTCCATTGAACTTTGACTCATAAAAAGCTGGGTCATTTCGCCCTGCCCTCAAACAAGTGCCCTTTAAATTACAGTGTAGAGGCACACTGAACAGTGTTGCTCACTGATTTAAGGGAAATCAGTTTTTGGTAGATTAATCGATACAACAGTATATTCTTTAGGACTTAGTGACATGACCCTCGTCTTTCAGGCACCTATTCTCATTACTCATGCAGTTTTGCAGTTTTTATATAACGCAGGCTTGACCCAAAGGTGTTGGAGCACTTTACATGAACACCAGTTACATCACACATCATCACATTCATCTTCTTAGGCACTGAGAGATTAAGCTATTTGCCCAGAATCAGAGGATGTTGAGCCGACAACGAGATTCTAACCTGGTTCCACAGTTCCAAAGTTCGCAGCTCTAGCCGTAACGCCAGATCCTCCCCCATCACTCCAGTTTAGAGACGTCTATGGGCTCTCCACAAAATAGCAACCTCTGAGAGGGGTAATGATGCCCCTTTATATGGTTATCTGGGCGACGGTTGTGCCCTCTCTCTAAGATGGTAATTTCACATCTGGCGTGATAACTCCATGCAACATCGTGGCCTCCAGGATGGGTGGGTTATCCCTGCATGATGGCTTACCCAGGACGTGATGCACATTTCCTAACATCATGTCAGGCTTTAGGGTAAATAACCACTGGAAGGGTTGTGAGCCCACAAAGTTTGACGTCCATCATATGCCAGAAGCACCATGACCAGTAGTGGTCACTTCCTATCCTGCCTCCTTCCTTTGCTTTGTTATGTGATTCCTTCAACTTCATGCTACCAAACTGCAACCTACCTTACTATAGTCTAATAACATATGGTATGCAGTGTCATCTTAAGGATTTTTGCAATCCTGACCAATACGTATTTTTGGGCACCATGTTTGAAACAATTTTACAGTTATTACCCCTTTTCTGCTATTTCTAGACACAGGATGCCAAACAATATTCAATTATAACTTAAACTTTCAACAACTGAGACATATAAAAGCAGCTAAAATGTGTCTTTGCTACAGCCCCACAAATCATTAAGATGGTACTTGGCAGAGAGAAAAAGAGTCAGAGGTAGAGGCATGCAGAGACAATGGCAGAGATAGAAGTAGAGAAATAGAAAGCTGTCGTGAAAATTCTCTTTCCCAGGAGGTCCCTTAGGAGATGGGGACCCTGGGCTCACTTTGCCCATGCCTTAAAACGTCCTGGGCGACATGCAGTAGTTTGCCTCAAACACTGGAGGTAGCACAGTACTTTTATTCCATCCAGCATTCACTTTCCATGGTGATTTGAAAGTGTTTGAGAATTTCTTCCAATCCAATCAAGTAACATGTACTGCTCCTTAACAAGTTGTGGGTCTACTTTGTGCTCAGTCACGAGGTGGTCATTAGGTGCAACATACATTTTGCTCTCATTTTCTAGTGTCTGGCATTTTATAGCTGGACTAACTTTCAATGCAGTTTTTATAAAGATTGCCTATATTTGTTTGTAGATTGTTGTGCATAGGCTACTTTAGTCACTTTTCTTCTCTTTCTGCCCAAAAACCTGATACCAAATACAACACCGCAGCACTTGCAGCTGTGAGGGAGCAGCCACATCTTGTCAACTTTACACTGCCAAAGATGGTACATGAGATGTTTACCATCAGTGCAAGACCATCGTTTGCAGGAATTCCGAAATATATCCCTATCCTCTCTGAAAGCACTGTTACACACAGAGACAAGACTAGTCAATGGCACAAGATAATGTAATGTTATCTCCCGAACTGGCTCGCTGTTAATGGCAGAAGGATATTCAAGACAGCCTACATTAACCACAGAGCACTTCACTCTGGCACTCCGAACATATTTAGCCCAGCGACTGACCCTCTCCGGTAGCCAACAACACCTTCGGGGCTCAGACTCTTTCTTGCAATCTCATCATTCATAAGTCACTAAAGGAAACCTTCCCATGAGGAACCTCCCAATGCTGGGACTCCAAGACCATCAGAACTTTATCTTCTTATGATCCATTATAGACTCGAACGTTGTGTTGTGTTGTGTTTGAAAGCCCAATGTGGAATTACGGTGTATATATATACATATATATATATATATATATATATATATATATATATATATATATATATATATCAGCATAATTCTATTCCATACTATGTATATTTTTTTGCTGCATACTACCCTCTTGTCTGCATATGTATAACATGTGTAGCGCCCACACATGAGGCGTATAACTTTCCTATATTATCTGACATTTTGTTTTATATTCTTGTTTTGCTGTATTTGTTTTGATACTATTTGTAGCCTCTTTCCTGTACCCCTTGTGTAAAGCCCTCTGTCACCCTCTGGGTGCAGTCTGCTCAGTAGAGAACTACTGAATAATAAAATAAATACATCTGCACAAGTACATATTGCATGACACTGTGGATAAAAATTAGAATGACACACACACAGCAACCTCCCGCATGACAGCGATCACCTAACAGCATGCTGGCAAATAACCACAACAGTAGCTTTGTGGAGGCAAACAATGAAGCAACAGCCACTGACACCTTCCATCACAGATTGTTCTTATGTTTGGCATATGGAGTTCGGCAGTGCAGCTGCTGGGCAGGACATGTGGGCTATGACATGCTCTGGGTACTCACAAACGTTTTCGAAAGGGCCAAAAAGTTTGATCGGTAGCGGGATCGAGGACTGCTCTGATGGCAGCGGGGGTTGTACAGTGCCGGGGGTACAGCGGGTGTAGGGGAAGTGAAGCATGTGCATCTAGTGGCTGAAATGAATTGCGCAACCTGGAACCAGAAAACCTGGAATCAATCCCGGCTTCCCTACTTGATCAAATTGTGTAATCCTGGGCAATTGTTTTATTTCACTCTCCCTTATTTTTCTTCATCATCAAATATGAAGGCCTCAAAATACATGGCTTCAGATGTGCACTGTAGAAAACCTTCTCTTGTGTTCGATTTGATAAACTATAATGTTCGATGTATAACGCCCACCCAAAGGGTGCACATACAACTAACTGGACATTTTAGTTCACCATTGGCATTGTGCTCAGGGTGGAGGGAAGCGTGGCTTTTTCTACAGTCAAGTCTGAAAACTGTCACTTTAAGAAAAAATCTTTTTCAATGCACTGATATAATATATTTACCAAGGTGAAATGCTTTTGCATGCCAATGAAATACACTTTTTGAATTTTGAAGAGACTATCATAATTTTACGGGTATTCTGCAAGGTTTCTTTATAAATGGAGTTCCTAAAGTTAAGTGGTGCAGGACACCCTAGTTACGTCCTTTAACTGCAATTAACCTTTAAATAAATGCTAGCCCGTTTATTTAATATCTTGTTATGTTAGTGCTGACTCGAGTAAACAGCAGCCCAGTGCTGCTGTTGACCGGGGGACGCACATAAAGGTCAGGATGGCCGCATGTGGCCCACGAGCTGTATTTTGAGTGTCACCACTACTTTTGTCAGCAGTCAAGTATTCAAATGGACCTTATGACACCAAAAGAAGGGCAGCTCATGCCCAACGACTTTGGAGTGCTTTGGCCCATTGGGGAGCCAACCAAACATGTTCCTAGAGAGATATGCCTCCACAAGGCTGTGTCTGTTATCTGTTTTGTTGAAATTGCTCTGTAAAAACAAATGTGAAGAGTAACAGTTTTGGGCACCATGACATTGCCCATATGGTGTGACAATTGTTGTCAAGTGTCCGGTGCAATTAACACACTAAATGCATGGAGGAAAATTGACTATTTCTTGTCTCACTTATCTGGCCCATTTTAGAGGGATAGAGGCAGCATTTCAGAATGTGGACGGTGAGCGGATGCCTGATGACTCACTTTACAACAGCAAGAAAGCACTGAGGATGTGCAAGAGCTGCTGATTGCACACCAAAGAGACAGGCAGCATAGGCGATACAATTTGCATCAGCCTCAAACAAGTGGGTTAGCTGACTGTTCTCCCGCCTCTACCATTCGTTTCTATGAGCGTAAAGGCCCGTAGGTACGAACAGTTTTGTCTTTTCAAATTTGTGATTTCCTAATAGGAAATTGCAAATTAGGAAATGCAAAACCAAGGGTTTTTTAAGGGCCTATGGCCCCACTTGATGCACCCCAAAAATAGTATTGAACATGTAAAGTGCACAACTGCCCTAGGGGCCTTTGCGGGCTACATGGCAGTTTAAAAAATGCATTTTGAGTGAATTTCTTTTAACTTGCATATGGTTACTATCGACTTGGAGTGGATGTTAATAGCATTTCCTAAACGCCCATTTCACATTTAGGGAATGCTTTGTACATGTGCTTTGGAAATCGCAATTAGGAGGGCCCAATTTGCAAATTCCTATTTGGGAATGGAAGAATGCGAGTTCTACTGGGTAGAACTCACATTTTGCGATTCCCTCTCGGCCTTTGTACATCTGAAAAGGCAATTTAGCATTTCTTAACAGACTGAAATTGTGATTCGGTCTGTTAAGAAATGCTAAATCCTTTTGTACATCTGGCCCATAATGTCAGGTACCGTGTGCTTGTTGGTTGGAATATACAGACGCTCCAGTTCAGTGGCACAGCAAAGCTGTCAGGGCCCTAAAGCAAGCAAAAGAATTTTCCCCCACAAGCTCTGTTTTGGGAGGAAAAACAACTACTTTTTGGGATCTAGTGGACCCCTCAGACACCTGTGCCCCAGTGACACTACACCTGATGCGCTATTCATAGCAACTCTCCTTCTCGTGATCATACAGGCCTCGCTCTTCCATTTTCCAACGATGTCTGCCAATGTAGTCATTCTTGTGCCTATAAACAATATTTGTATCAGGGCGGCCAGATTGCACCGTCCAGGCGACAAAACATGGCCAGAAAAGGGCTGTGCAAAACTGCACAGTGCTCATCTGTGCTAATGTAACCGACGCCGCGACACAATGTGCGAATAGATCATTACCCAGCTCCATTTAGTTAATAAACACGTGTCACACAAAGCTACCAAGAGTCAAGAAACGCTGCAGATATTTACAAACGAATCGATGCAAAGGCGAATGGAATACTGGAGCAACACTGCAGCACAGATACACTTTCTAAACAGCAAAACATTGACTCCACGCTCAACAAAGTCGTCCGTGAAGCATGCAGTTTGTAAAAGAGCACACACACAACGCTGAACACCAATACATTGGTGTACCAAATTCACACCAATAAATCGGCGTGCCAGATTCGAATTCAGAAAGCAGATCAATGTTATTTGAAAGTGACTGCAGATAAATCACACGTCTTCTCAAACGACCCAGGCGACATTCTGAAACGCATGCACACCCGAGGACTGGCAATAATTATAACATATCAGTTGACTCTGGATTAATTGCTATGTTCTTCTGTACCTGTTATTGATGACCTTTCATAACTCACTGCCGACGTTGTTTTGCTCCATCAGTCACGAAAAGAACTTTCGATCAATAACAAGCAGGCAAACACATGCATCTTTAGCCCAGGTATCCATGCTGTAATCAATCAGTAACATAAAAACACACACACGAGTGTGCTGGATTGTACTGCTCGAAATAAACTACGATTGTGACAAATTGCAAGTCTACTCTCGACTACCTGAAGTTTTACCTGCTTCTGAAATATGCAATAAGTTACCTGGGGCATACAATTCTGTGCTTTGGAAGATGAAGCAACCATAAACTTTGACACACAGTTGGCAACATTTAGGCCCTCATTTACAAGAATCTGACGCCTCATCATAGATGCGTTTGATTTCTTGCGTCTGCTGCACATCTCCTAACTACTCCATGGATGCTCTGTATTTACAATACAGAGCTCCATGGCGTACGTTTTCACAGATGCTTCAGAATTTCTGATGCATCTCTTGGCACTAAACTGATGTATCACTGGAGTTACTTCATAAAACTGATCCAACTCCAGAAATGCAAGGAGAGTCCAATAGGAAAAAGACCTGAGTCAATTTTACGTCTGCTCTGAGCAGGTGGTAAAATGTTGACACAGTAAAGTCATAGAATGACGCAGTGAAAAGTTGTAAATTTCACTGCGTCAGTTTTTCATGGCTTTTTTCAAGGGTACGCCATACATTATGCCTGGCACAGGTAAAATGTGAAGCAGAACTTTACAAAATGATGCATGGGGCCCAATGTGTCAGTTTGTAAATATGGAGCAGCGTAGTGCACTGCTAGCGCCATCGCTGCGTAAAAAGAAAATGATGCATCTGTGGTGCAAAGGGCTTGTAAATGAGGCCCTTGATATGTTTGCCTGACATAGCCTATTGGAGAGCTCTAGCTGTCTTTATGTCAGAGATATCCCTAGCAACCTACATCTTATGAACTCCATTGGATGCTTCGTGTTAGAGAAACTCCTGGTGATGGTTGACACTTCCAATTGACTGGAGCATTTCAGAGTCAGTCATACATCTTGTCTCTCTTTTGATGGCCCCATATGGTGGATTTTCAAAATGTCACTGAATATTTGCATTATGTTCCCAGCAGGGTGGTATCATGAGCTCCTGCTCACCTCTCAAAATGATTGACAGGCATAATTTTTTAGCTTTCTTAACTGTGTGTATTCTACAGAATGTACCAGCTTTCCCACAGCATGAATATTGGAGGGCACCAGAAGGGTCTAAATTCTTTTCGCCTCTCGGAAGCCTGACTTGAAGCACGCACTTCGATGGCAATCTGTAATAGACTAACAATGAGTGGGACAGGATGCCATGAAAGCGAGGGAAAACCAGTTAGGGAGTGTACTTGTTTCTAATTAGACCCTATTCAGTCCACCTGAAAAAAGGAGCCTGCCAGCCGTTTCTTAATTGTGCTAGAACCGTAGAAGATGGCATAATATAAGCAATGAGAACATTTTCCATAATTCATGTTTGCTGCATATTTCTGTTTGCTCAACTAACTAAACCAAATTGCTATACACAAAAATGCATTAAAATGCTATTATTGATTGCAGTGGAGATTAAATGTATGCCATTGATCATACAGCGTGTATATTAGACATCAGGGCCCAGATTTACGAATGCTTTGCATCGAGGTTTGTGTTACTTTTCTAATTACAGTCCTGACAGTCCCGACCCAGTGTTCAGGTAGGTTTTACTGTCCAACACATATTGTGATTTGGGTTGGATTGTAACCCAAAGTAACGCATAGTTGTACAATGTACTGCTTTGCGTTACTTTGCATCAAGGGGGCATTCCATGGGTGGTGTATGGGCATTCCCTGTAGATGTGGATTTGTGCCAAAATCCTATGCCTCCTCAAGACAGGCACAACTTGGAGAAAGATTTGATGTGTTCTCGTTCCTCCTACTTTGCTGGTGTGCAGCATTATATACAGCGCACATGCAAATTGGGAAAAAGCCTTAAAGCATAGGTTTTGTATTGGTTTTTGTACAGCACAAAACCTATTCTTCAGACAGCATAGACACTAGTGCACTATGGCGCAAGCGCGTCTGCATTGGCACATGGCTGTCTGAACTGCACCAGTGCAGGGGAGGGCAGAACAGAGCCACATTTTAGTACATATAGTGCCTCTCTGCCCTCCCTCCCTATAACTCAACTCAGCCAAGCAACTTTACTTGCTGCATTACACGATTTCTCATAAGACTGTGCAATTCAAAAGAAGCAAAAAAAGCACAAGATGTAATAAATTCAACTGCATTTTCATGACAACCAGAATTTATATTGATTGGTGAAAAAATCACAAACCGTTTGATTCACAAGTCCTTCAACTAGGTTTCCAGTTTCATTAGAAATGGCCACTCCATTGTTTCACTAGCTTACCATTCCTGCGCTTCCTTGGAGAACTCACATGTTATTTGTCTTTCCTGTCAAGAAGCACACCGCTACTCACTTCAAGTATCCTGGGTACTCTCTTCCTCTTTCAATATACCTCATAAGACTTCCCCTCCTTCCCGAAGCTTTCCCGAAGATTTCTCCACCTCTTTGTCCAGCCTCCCTTCTGCCTTCTGCGCCCTCCTTCCCTCAACACTCTCTTCTGCTGTGATCTTAAATTCAACTTGTTATTTCTCATCGCTCTGTCATGCTCCTCTGTTCACCTCATTCCTTCCACCTCAGCCAGTGTTTCCTCTTCTGAATCTTGTACATTTGTTCCCATCTATTTTTTATCTCTAACATCAGTACTACGAAACCAACTTGGACAAAGTGGATCCTACAGATGAATCTAGAGCAGATGTCCTACCTTACCTACAGGACCCAACACAATGCTGTATTTACATTACCTACAAGATCTAACCCTGTACTCCATACAGAGATCTCCACCCCAACTGCAGAGTCTAGTTACGGTAAAGATAGAGAAAAATAAAACAAGTTTCATTTACCTAAAAAAAATAAGTACACATATTTTTACATTAAACATTATTGTAAGTGAATTATGTATTTATATAGACCAAACGAAAAGAATGCTACAACAGTATTAACCGAATCTTGAATGAAATCTTCAATTATTTTAAATATATAAAATTAAATGACAATTATTTTTCTGAAGTTTAACTTGTACAATAACTTCCAACCGAATTATGTATAGCATTTATTAAAAGTAATTTATTATTGATGTATTAAAATGAAATCTTACATCAATTTTTAAATTAAAAAAGCTCATTAAGATACTCTCTAATTAAATAATAAATATTGCATTTATATGTTTTTGTACATTAAATTATACTTATGTATTTTTTAACTATTTCACATTATTAAATTTCCTTTAACATAATTTCCTATTGGGTTTTTTAAAGTCCATACCTTCATTGATTTCTGTGGAAGGGTGTTCCACAATGAGTTTAATCCTTTTGTGGCTGGGTTCATATCCCACCCTAAACCCCTTTGTAGCCTTCAATAAAACCCTCCTTCGTCTTCCTTAACTCCCACTCCTTTAAACACATGTATTCCCTTTTTCCAGACCGTCCCCACTATCTCTCAAAAATTACTACTGAAATATATACTTATGTGTATCCAGACTCCACAGTCCATGCAGATATCTCAGCACAGAAAAAGATAGGAGAGGCAGGGGCATAACCTCCGCATTAAAGTTTGTGAATAGCATTTTGCAGTATGTTTGTAGCACTGTTATTTTGTAATATGTTTGTAGCACTGTTTAGGCACTACAAAGCAAACTACAAAATGCAGTTTGTGCATAGGTCCATTAGTCTTTGCCAGTAAGATTGGGTCCATGTAATGCAAGGAGGGAATCCAACACCCCTTCTCTAACAGACAGTATACAATGATGGATAAAAGATGCGATTCATGGTCATTAATAACAATGGTAAATATAGTTGGAGTGTCATCGTGTAAATCAAATGTCACATCTGTTATCTGTTATCACTGCGCTTTTGTAAGCAAAGAATTTCCCAAAATATAAAAATAAACACTAGAATAACTAATATTATGAGGTTGCGACCAAAATTGGGATTTAGTGATCTTCATCCGATGTTAGTGAACCTAAGAACAGTGCAAAGGCCACTGTCAATACATACCGAACAGTTCTGAACTGAAGCTGGCAATCTATTAAATATTGGTGGCTATATTAGAGATACACTGGCTAAGGATGAAAATGTATATGAACAAAAAAAATGTGCAATTCATGAGTACATCACACATTTGTGAGAAAAATATATTGTGAGGCTTGCAGCAGAAGTGGTAATACCAAAAGCAATGGCTTTTAACAACCATACAGAACCTCAGGAGTGTACTTTCATGAATGACTAGAAACATGGAACAAACATTATAAGCAGTTAAACGAGTGCACTCCCCTGTGTAAGAGGAAAACGTCAGTCAGCTATCGAGAGAAAACATTTATTGAAATGTTAACAATGGAAGGGTGGTGTAGTAACTCAGAAGGGGTACAGGGCAATTGTAGAGAGGAGAATTGTGCAAAAGTGATTTCCCCGATAGGTGTACGACTTGAGGAACTCATAAAGTTTGCAAACTAAAGGGGATTGTGTGAGTGGTGACTGATGAGATGCACCTTAGGATACCGAGTGATCTTATGGAGATGTCGGCAAGTCTATGACAAGGTCATTTAGTAATTTAGTGGAGATAAACATGGTGCCTGGAAGCCTGAAGAGACACAAGCATAACCCCACTTCATAAAACTTTAAGCAGTGTGGAGGCTGGTACTTACAACATTTCTCCAAGGCATAATGACTAAATAGGAAAGCCCAGGCGAGAATGTTTGGTGAGGCATATTTAACACTCAGGGTTGTGTGCCAGCACCACTTTGTCAATTTCTATATTCTGGATCTCCCAGATTGCTCCTCTCCAGTGAGGCTTGAACCTCCTCACATTTTACTGCACCAATTACCTTTGAAAGATTAGATAATCTAGCAGCAAAATAATGACAATCTAGTATGAAGGAGATTATGAGTAATGGACAGAAACACTTTAGAATTGATCAAGTCATGTTTATACCTTGGGATGTGATTTAGCCACAATACTTTGAAAAAAACTTCCTTGAATGTATGATCACAAGACTTTCAATACTGCTGGCCACCATTATTGGCTTTGCCAATACTGGTGCATCCACAAAGCAATGGTAAAGCACGATCAATTGGTTTTACCAGTGCTTATTACCTCTGTAACTATCTGAATTGTTTAACTTTGTATGCACTGACTTATCAATGAGCCATATAGAAATCATTACACATGCTTTGAAATGTTTGAGCTCAAAAAATATGCTTAATAAAATAAAATACAATGTACTATCCCATTTATATGCTCCTGCCCACCTCTGCATCAGATCTTTTTTTTCTGTAGCCTGGTGTAAGTCAACCCCTGCTTATTCTGACCCTTCAGATCACCCTATGCACCTCCAATGCTAGGGGAATTTTTTGAGCATTCTCATTGGCCATCTCACAGCCAATCAGATTAGCGAAACCGGATAACTCAATTAGACTGGCAGTAACTCTACACCTGTCTATGATGGCAAGGGCACAGAATATTTCATCATGGAAAAATAAACAAAAGTTCAGCCCCGGCCTCGCCCCGGCTTTGTTCCCCAGCGCTAAAAGGATGAAAAAAGACCTGGGACATGCACAGGAAAGAAATCATAGTGCGAGAGTAACAACAGAGCGACTAAGGTGTGGAAGCAGGTAGAGTAACAGGAATATTATATGTTCATTTTGCTTCTTAGCCCTTCCCACCAATAGTCACAAGAAGTAAGTGTTTATGAAATATCATGTGGCTCTCAAGAAGGCTAAGGTTGAGTAATTATTTTTATTTCTATTGCCATTTTCTTACAGAAGCGGCATTTTTCCCTATTCCTGTTCACCGAAAAAGTCCCGCAGCCCAGCCCTGTGTTCCTATCAGTAGCAGTTGGAAACATAACACCTCTTGCCCCTGAGTTACATTGCCCCCCCCACACACCACCTCCCCCCAGTGTGAAATTCTTCCGTGCGCATTTGAAAGTACAGGAGAAAAACAGAAATTCCTGAGTGCGCTTTATCTGCATTTACATGAGACTTATTTTACTTGAGTTCATTTCGATGGTATGAATAAATGTACTTTATGCGTATGCTGTTTACTAATGGCGACTTTTGAACGTGCTCCGGAGAGCGCTGGTTGTAAAATGGTGTGGTTTATGTGGAGCTGCGCACAACCGAGAAATCAAATCAGGAATCTGGGACTAAGCGCACAGAGCGGAAACAGCAATGCCTGCATTAATTATTCATGACCCCCTGCTTTGACAATGGCGGAATATACAGCATGAATGGAGACTTTTCATAACTGGAATGAAAAATTAATCTGGCATTTTTTATGACTTCTGGGAACATCCACAGCTAATACCCTCCTCAGCGCTCATTCCTCGTGGCCAGTGCGTCGCCTCTGGCGCCCATGTGGTTGACCATGTGAAGATACTCATGCATCAATTTCAGTGTCCATTTGATCGTCATAAAAACATCGCTAGCACTTCAGGAAATCATAAGAAGACACGGTTCACAATCACGTGCAAAGATTCGATATTTTTTTAGCTACAATTGTTTGTTAAAGGTGCATAGTCTGAAGAGGGATCAGGTTACCCCACATTCTAATTTTAGACCTGATGTCAAAGATTATATTAGTGAAGAGGGGTCATGAATTGCACACTTTTGCGCACTTGCGAATTTAATCTTATATTGTGAATCAACCTATGTACAAATAGATCGGTTCACAAAATAATTAATTGCAGGGGGTTCACAAAGGTAATTTACAAGTAGTATATTTACGACTGGGAAGTTTCCACATTTGGGCCCGTATTTATACTCCGTGTTAGAAATGGGGTTTTTGGTTGGCAGTTAGGTTGCCCTCTGTCCAAGCAAGAACCCTCACTCTAGTCAGGGTAAGTCACACACAATCCAAAATCAGCCTGTGCTCACCCTCCGGTAGCTTGGCACGAGCAGTCAGGCTTAACTTAGAAGGCAATGTGTAAAGCATTTGTGCAATAAATCATACAACACCATAGTATAACACCACAAAAATACACCACACAGTGTTTAGAAAAATATAGAATATTTATCTGGATACTTGTAGGTCAAAACGATCAAAGTTGCAATACGAATTTGTAAAGATATCACTGAAAAGTGATATTAAGAGTCTTTAAGTCTTTAAAAAGCAATAAAGTGTCTTTCAAGCACAGAGTACCTGGTTTCTGGTGGGAAATCTCCTCAGAGGGCCACAGGAGAAGAGATGCGTGGAAAAAGGGGTGTGTGCGTCGTTTTCCGCTCAGCACACACGGACTTGCGTCGTTCTTTTCCACGCGGGGAAGTCGGGCGTCGTTTTCCGGCGCGCAGACAGTCTCTTTTTGTGGATCGCGGGGATTACCAGATGTCCCGGGTCTGTGCGTGGATTCTCCTGCTTGTTTTCCGGCTGCGCGTCGTTCTGCGGGGCTGCGCGTCGAAGTTTCGATCTCACGGTAGGCGTCGCGTCGATTTCTCCTTGGAAGTCGGGCGGCGTTGTCCTTGCGAGGCCGTGCGTCGAAAGTTTGGTCTCACGGCAGGCGTCGCGTCGATTTCTCCTTGGAAGTCGGGCGGCGTTGTCCTTGCGAGGCCGTGCGTCAAAGTTTCGCACTCACGGTGGGCGTCGCGTCGATTTCTCCTGGAAAGTCGAGCGGCTTTGTCCTTGCGAGGTTGTGCGTCGAAGTCTCGATCGCCCCGAGGGCGTCGCGTCGATCAGCGTCGGTGTGCGGCGTTTTTCTCGCCGCGAAACAAGCTGTGCGTCGAAAGTTTCGGCGCACGGAGCGTCCAAGTGAAAGGAAGAAGTCTTTTTGGTCCTGAGACTTCAAGGAACAGGAGGCAAGCTCTATCCAAGCCCTTGGAGAGCACTTTCACAGCCAGACAAGAGTTCAGCAAGGCAGCAGGGCAACAGCAAGACAGCAGTCCTTTGTAGAAAGCAGACAGGTGAGTCCTTTGAGCAGCCAGGCAGTTCTTCTTGGCAGGATGTAGTTTCTGGTTCCGGTTTCTTCTCCAGCAAGTGTCTCTTGAGGTAGGGCAGAGGCCCTGTTTTATACTAAGTTGTGCCTTTGAAGTGGGGGTGATTTCAAAGAGTCTCTAAGAAATGCACCAAGTTCCCTTTCAGCTCAATCCTGTCTGCCAGAGTCCCAGTAGGGGGTGTGGCAGTCCTTTGTGTGAGGGCAGGCCCTCCACCCTCCCAGCCCAGGAAGACCCATTCAAAATGCAGATGTATGCAAGTGAGGCTGAGTACCCTGTGTTTGGGGTGTGTCTGAGTGAATGCACAAGGAGCTGTCAACTAAACCTAGCCAGACGTGGATTGAAGGGCACAACAAGTTTTTAGTGCAAAGAAATGCTCACTTTCTAAAAGTGGCATTTCTAGAATAGTAATATTAAATCCGACTTCACCAGTCAGCAGGATTTTAGATTACCATTCTGGCCATACTAAATATGACCTTCCTGCTCCTTTCAGATCAGCAGCTGCCACTTCAACAGTGTATGAGGGCAGCCCCAATGTTAGCCTATGAAGGGAGCAGGCCTCACAGTAGTGTAAAAACGAATTTAGGAGTTTTACACTACCAGGACATATAACTACACAGGTACATGTCCTGCCTTTTACCTACACAGCACCCTGCTCTAGGGGTTACCTAGGGCACACATTAGGGATGACTTATATGTAGAAAAAGGGGAGTTCTAGGCTTGGCAAGTACTTTTAAATGCCAAGTCGAAGTGGCAGTGAAACTGCACACACAGGCCTTGCAATGGCAGGCCTGAGACAAGGTTAAGGGGCTACTGAGGTGGGTGGCACAACCAGTGCTGCAGGCCCACTAGTAGCATTTAATCTACATGCCCTAGGCACATGTAGTGCACTCTAATAGGGACTTACAGGTAAATTAAATAGTCAATCATGGATAAACCAATCAATAGTACAATTTACACAGAGAGCATATGCACTTTAGCACTGGTTAGCAGTGGTAACGTGCTCAGAGGTCAAAAGCCAACAACAACAGGTCAGAAAAAATAGGAGGAAGGAGGCAAAAAGTTCGGGGATGTCCCTGTCAAAAAGCCAGGTCCAACATGACCCCCCACCAGCCTAAAGCCAGGGGAGAACAATCACTATCCTGATGTACTTCCCTGTTTGAGGCGACAGAACAAGGACCCAGGCCCACAACAGCAGGGGCATGCTCCAGTTCTTCGCCTTCCTGACTCCAATTGGATCCCTCTGTCCATACTCTCAGGGCCCACTAAGCCCATCCATGGGGAACCTTTCTCCTTTCCTGCGGATCCCATCTGTGCAGCACCTAACCTTACTTTGCTCACAGATGTATCCCAGGAGCAGGATAGTACCCCCATGACCAACATAGTGGTGTTGCCCACTCTACCCCTGGGGTGTGACACTTGTCCCCTCCCCAGGGATAACTCTGTCCACCCGGACAGCAAGCCACGGTGATTACTGACAGCTGCCAGGGATGAGAGCCAGGCCCCAGGCCTCTCAAAGCTCTCCAACCACTGTGGCTGTGGAGAGTGGGGGGCGGTAGCCCCAGGTGCTGGGCACCCTTTAACCACTCTCCCTTCCACCAGGTCAGGGATGACAGCCTGAACCTGGTCCTCCCCTCTGGGGCTTTGTACCCTCCTTCCTGGAGCGGTACCCCCAGAGTCCAACATGGCCAGGGGGCTTACAGAAGTCGCCCTGTACCATTCCTCCACCAGTGCAGGGCTGTTAACCTGCCACTGGCCCTCCAACCTGGGGTCTGTACCTTCAGGTGGGACTAGGGCCCGGGGTGAGGCTTCCCTCCCCCTGCCCTCCCTTCTGGGGTCCAGCACCCTCCAACTAGGAGTGGCCTCCTCAGAAGACAACATGGTAGGAGCACTGTTATCAGTAGCCCCTCCCTCCAGGTCCAGGGGGACACCCTGAACCTGGTCTTCCAGCCCAGGGTCTGTACCCTCAGACTGGATCACCGCCTGGCAAACCAGGACTTCCTGGGGGGCACGCCTACCCCCCACCAGGTCAGAGTTTAACCTCTGCACCTGCCCATTCAACTCAGAGTCACCACCCTGAAGTTGAACAATTGCCTGGCACGCCAGGACTTCCTGGAGGGCACACTGACCCTCCACCAGGTCAGAGTTTAACCTCTGCACCTGACCATTCAACTCAGAGTCACCACCCTGAAGTTGAACAATTGCCTGGCACACCAGGACTTCCTGGAGGGCACACTGACCCTCCACCAGGTCAGAGTTTAACCTCTGCACCTGACCATTCAACTCAGAGTCACCACCCTGAAGTTGAACAGTTGCCTGGCGCACCAGGACTTTCTGGGAGGCACACCTACCTCCCACCAGGTCAGAGTTTAACCTCTGAGCCTGGTTCCCCAACCCAGGGTCACCACCCTGAGGTTGGGCAATTGCCTGGCACGCCAGGACTTTCTGGGGGGCACACCTACCCCCCACCAGGTCAGAGTTTAACCTCTGAACCTGGTCATCCAACCCAGAGTCAACACCCTGAGGTTGGACAATTGTCTGGCACAGCAGGGCTTCTTGGGAGGCACACCTACCTCCCACCAGGTCAGAGTTTAACCTCTGAACCTGGGTATCCAACCCAGAGTCAGCACTCTGAGGTTGAACAATTGCCTGGCACGCCAGGACTTTCTGGAGGGCACACTGACCCTCCACCAGGTCAGAGTTTAACCTCTGAACTGGGCCATTCAACTCAGAGTTACCACCCTGAAGTAGAACAATCGCCTGGCACGCCAGGACTTCCTGGAGGGCACACTGACCCTCCACCAGGTCAGAGTTTAACCTCTGAACCTGGTTCTCCAACCTAGGGTCACCATCCTGAGGTTGGACAACTGCCTGGTACACCAGGGCTTTCTGGGGGGCACACCTACCCCCCACCAGGTCAGAGGTTAACCTCTGAACCTGGATATCCAACCCAGAGTCACCACCCTGAGGTTGAACCATTGCCTGGCAGGCCAGGACTTTCAGGGAGGCACACCTACCTCCCACCAGGTCAGAGTTTAACCTCTGAGCCTGGTTCTCCAACCCAGGGTCACCACCCTGAGGTTGAACCATTGCCTGGCAGGCCAGGACTTTCAGGGAGGCACACCTACCTCCCACCAGGTCAGAGTTTAACCTCTGAGCCTGGTTCTCCAACCCAGGGTCACCACCCGGAGGTTGAACCATTGCCTGGTATACCAGGACTTTCTGGGGGGCACACCTACCCCCCACCAGGTCAGAGTTTGACCTCTGAACCGGGTTAGCCAACCCAGAGTCACCACCCTGAGGTTGGGCAATTGCCTGGCACCCCAGGACTTTCTGGGAGGCACACCTACCTCCCACCAGGTCAGAGTTTAACCTCTGAACCTGGCCATCCAACCCAGAGTCGACACCCTGAGGTTGGACAACTGCCTGGCACGCCAGGACTTTCTGGGGGGCACACCTACCCCCCACCAGGTCAGAGTTTGACCTCTTAACCCGGTTATCCAACCCAGAGTCACCACCCTGAGGTTGAATCCTTGCATGGCATGCCAGGACTTCCTGGGGGGCACTCTCACCCCCCACCAGGGACACGCCGTCCCCAAGGGCCACACAAGAGTCTGGTTGGCGCAGGTCTCCCGACCTCTGCCCATCCGGCAGAGTCTGGGTTTCCCCCAAACCAGAAACGGTCTCACCTGGGTCATTCCTGGGGGGCTCTGCTCTCAGAGCTGACCCCTGACTTTCAAGATCCTCCACGGGGGTCTGCCACCCCCTCTCAACCCTATGTCTGGACTTCTGCACCCCCTCACTAGGAGTGGTACTGCCAGACACCAGAACTGTTGGGATGCTGTCTACAGTCATCCCTCCAAGTTCTTCTGCCACTGCGGGGCTTCCCTCAAAAGGTGGCCCTACGGTACAGGTTAGGTTCTGAGACCTACCTGGGACACTACAATCCTTTCCCACCTCACTTGGTCGGGAACCACCTAGACCACTCCTTTCAGGAGCACCCCCAAATGCCTCTTCAGACTCTCTGGTACTCACCCAAAAGTCTGCCTCCACTGTAAGTTCCCTGGGGTCAGAGAACTCACACTCCACCTGGTGTTGGCGTAGCTCTGGAAAATAAGGACCAGACATATGCTCTCCAGCAATTACATCACTCTGCCCTTCACATGTATTAACCACAGTACCCTTCACCCAACCACCTAGTAACTCAACCTTGGAAAAGCACTCTACTTCACCCTCCTGAGACTGGTGAGACAGTATCTGTCTGTCCCTGACACTCAACCCAAACTCTTCTGGGATGTCTCTACACTCTATATCCAGGACGTCCACCAGGGGGGAACCCTTTTCTCTGTCACTCTCTGCTAGAGTCAGTAAAGTGTCCCTCCCCCCAGTAGGAATATGACTCCCTGTGCCAGTTCCCCAATCCTTCTCAGGGACCCTGTGCATAACGGGAACTACCTCATACCCTTGAACCGCCTGGGGTGTGTCAACTCTCTTCTTCAAGTTGGGTACCACATCTCTGGGCTTGTGCCCTTCTTCAGCAGTACTAGATGCAAGATTTTTGCTGCCACCATCTGAACTGGACTCAGCCCTTCCGGCCTCCAGTTTCAGCTCTTTACAGCTCAGCTCTTGAGCTGCAATCTTTTCTTCTTCCAGGGCTAAGAGACTTGCTGCCTCAGCCCTTTCAATAAACTCATCTAGCTCTTCCATCCACCGTGCTTGAGCCATGAGCCATTCTTTTTTCACTGGGTCTCTTTCCTCATCTGAGTCGTCCTCCTCCTCCTCTGAGGGGTACTTAGTCATTTGGTTTCTTGCTGCCTCTCTCTCTGCCCATCTGTCTTCCTCCCAGACTATGTAGGCACGTAGCATCTCTGCTTTAGTAGATCTCTTTGCTACAGGAAGGCCACATTCTCTGCAAAGCTTCCTTAGGTCAGCCTTAGTGAGGTGGTCAGTAGGCAAAAAGAATAAGTAGGTAAGCGATCCCATTCTGATAGGATCTTACCAGCAAAAACCAAAATCCAAAGTCCAAAATATCAATAGTATATCCAGGAGGACATCAGAGACCAAAAGTCAAAAAAGAGATAAAAAATCAAGTTGACCTTCAACTGTGGGTAGGTAGTGAAATACTTAGCTACTGTATGTCACTGCACAAACACAAGTCCTATCCTCACCGCTGATCACCAATGTTAGAAATGGGGTTTTTGGTTGGCAGTTAGGTTGCCCTCTGTCCAAGCAAGAACCCTCACTCTAGTCAGGGTAAGTCACACACAATCCAAAATCAGCCTGTGCTCACCCTCCGGTAGCTTGGCACGAGCAGTCAGGCTTAACTTAGAAGGCAATGTGTAAAGCATTTGTGCAATAA
This sequence comes from Pleurodeles waltl, assembly GCF_031143425.1. NCBI lineage: Eukaryota > Metazoa > Chordata > Amphibia > Caudata > Salamandridae > Pleurodeles > Pleurodeles waltl. The sequence continues at coordinate 908,369,431 of NC_090443.1, forward strand.
ATCATACAACACCATAGTATAACACCACAAAAATACACCACACAGTGTTTAGAAAAATATAGAATATTTATCTGGATACTTGTAGGTCAAAACGATCAAAGTTGCAATACGAATTTGTAAAGATATCACTGAAAAGTGATATTAAGAGTCTTTAAGTCTTTAAAAAGCAATAAAGTGTCTTTCAAGCACAGAGTACCTGGTTTCTGGTGGGAAATCTCCTCAGAGGGCCACAGGAGAAGAGATGCGTGGAAAAAGGTGTGTGTGCGTCGTTTTCCGCTCAGCACACACGGACTTGCGTCGTTCTTTTCCACGCGGGGAAGTCGGGCGTCGTTTTCCGGCGCGCAGACAGTCTCTTTTTGTGGATCGCGGGGATTACCAGATGTCCCGGGTCTGTGCGTGGATTCTCCTGCTTGTTTTCCGGCTGCGCGTCGTTCTGCGGGGCTGCGCGTCGAAGTTTCGATCTCACGGTAGGCGTCGCGTCGATTTCTCCTTGGAAGTCGGGCGGCGTTGTCCTTGCGAGGCCGTGCGTCGAAAGTTTGGTCTCACGGCAGGCGTCGCGTCGATTTCTCCTTGGAAGTCGGGCGGCGTTGTCCTTGCGAGGCCGTGCGTCAAAGTTTCGCACTCACGGTGGGCGTCGCGTCGATTTCTCCTGGAAAGTCGAGCGGCTTTGTCCTTGCGAGGTTGTGCGTCGAAGTCTCGATCGCCCCGAGGGCGTCGCGTCGATCAGCGTCGGTGTGCGGCGTTTTTCTCGCCGCGAAACAAGCTGTGCGTCGAAAGTTTCGGCGCACGGAGCGTCCAAGTGAAAGGAAGAAGTCTTTTTGGTCCTGAGACTTCAAGGAACAGGAGGCAAGCTCTATCCAAGCCCTTGGAGAGCACTTTCACAGCCAGACAAGAGTTCAGCAAGGCAGCAGGGCAACAGCAAGACAGCAGTCCTTTGTAGAAAGCAGACAGGTGAGTCCTTTGAGCAGCCAGGCAGTTCTTCTTGGCAGGATGTAGTTTCTGGTTCCGGTTTCTTCTCCAGCAAGTGTCTCTTGAGGTAGGGCAGAGGCCCTGTTTTATACTAAGTTGTGCCTTTGAAGTGGGGGTGATTTCAAAGAGTCTCTAAGAAATGCACCAAGTTCCCTTTCAGCTCAATCCTGTCTGCCAGAGTCCCAGTAGGGGGTGTGGCAGTCCTTTGTGTGAGGGCAGGCCCTCCACCCTCCCAGCCCAGGAAGACCCATTCAAAATGCAGATGTATGCAAGTGAGGCTGAGTACCCTGTGTTTGGGGTGTGTCTGAGTGAATGCACAAGGAGCTGTCAACTAAACCTAGCCAGACGTGGATTGAAGGGCACAACAAGTTTTTAGTGCAAAGAAATGCTCACTTTCTAAAAGTGGCATTTCTAGAATAGTAATATTAAATCCGACTTCACCAGTCAGCAGGATTTTAGATTACCATTCTGGCCATACTAAATATGACCTTCCTGCTCCTTTCAGATCAGCAGCTGCCACTTCAACAGTGTATGAGGGCAGCCCCAATGTTAGCCTATGAAGGGAGCAGGCCTCACAGTAGTGTAAAAACGAATTTAGGAGTTTTACACTACCAGGACATATAACTACACAGGTACATGTCCTGCCTTTTACCTACACAGCACCCTGCTCTAGGGGTTACCTAGGGCACACATTAGGGATGACTTATATGTAGAAAAAGGGGAGTTCTAGGCTTGGCAAGTACTTTTAAATGCCAAGTCGAAGTGGCAGTGAAACTGCACACACAGGCCTTGCAATGGCAGGCCTGAGACAAGGTTAAGGGGCTACTGAGGTGGGTGGCACAACCAGTGCTGCAGGCCCACTAGTAGCATTTAATCTACATGCCCTAGGCACATGTAGTGCACTCTAATAGGGACTTACAGGTAAATTAAATAGTCAATCATGGATAAACCAATCAATAGTACAATTTACACAGAGAGCATATGCACTTTAGCACTGGTTAGCAGTGGTAACGTGCTCAGAGGTCAAAAGCCAACAACAACAGGTCAGAAAAAATAGGAGGAAGGAGGCAAAAAGTTCGGGGATGTCCCTGTCAAAAAGCCAGGTCCAACACTCCGTTTGCGCCGAATTAGCGTCGTTTTTTTCGACGCAAATTCGGCGCAAAACTAACGCCATATTTATACTTTGGCGTTAGACGCGTCTAGCGCCAAAGTATGGCCAAATAGCGTAATTTTTTTGCGTGAACGCCTTCCTTGCATTAATGAGATGCAAGGAAGGCGTTCCCGTCTAAAAAAATGACGGCTACGCAAATGCGTCGTATTTATACTCCCGGGCAAAAATCACGCCCGGGAGTTGGCGGGTCAAAAAACCCCGCATTTGCGCCACTATTTAACGCCTGGGTCAGGGTAGGCGTTAAGGGGCCCGTGGGCTCAAAATGAGCCCACAGGTGCCCTCCCCTGCCCCCAGGGACCCCCCCTGCCACCCCTGCCCACCCCAGGAGGACACCCAAGGATGGAGGGACCCACCCCAGGGACATTCAGGTAAGTTCAGGTAAGTATAATTTTTTATATTTTTTAAATTTTTTTGGGTGGCATAGGGGGGCCTTATTTGTGCCCCCCTACATGCCACTATGCCCAATGACCATGCCCAGGGGACACAAGTCCCCTGGGCATGGCCATTGGGCAAGGGGGCATGACTCCTGTCTTTACTAAGACAGGAGTCATGAAATGGCGTCTGGGCGTCGTAAAAAAATGGCGAAAATCGGGTTGAGGCGATTCTTTTGCCTCAACCTGACTTGCCCCATTTTAAGACGCCCTAACGTCATTTTTTCCCAACGCCGGCGCTGCCTGGTCTACGTGGTTTTTTTCCACGCACACCAGGCAGCGCCGGTCTGCTAGCGCTGGCTAACGCCATTCCATAAATACGGCGCCCGCATGGTGCTTCAGAATGGCGTTAGACGGTGCTAATTTTTTTGACGCTAAACTGCGTTAGCACAGTTTAGCGTCAAAAAGTATAAATATGGGCCTTGGTGCGGGATCTTCGCACTCGGGGCAAAATCTCTGCTCCGAATGTTGAGATTCCACTCCATACTCTGTGGAAAATCTCTGGCACTTAGGGACGTATTTATACTTGTTTTGTGCCGAATTTGCAAAACTAACTCCACATTTATAATTTGGCGCTAGACCAATCTAGCTCCAAATTTATGGAGTTAAAGTCATTTTTTGGACATGGAAAACTACTTTGCGTCAAAGAGATTCAAAGTAGGCGTTCCCGTGCAAAAAATGACTCTATGGCCTTAGCGCCATATTTATCCCCCCGTGCTAAAATCACTCACGGGCGGGAGGAGGGGTAAAAAAATGGTGCAAAGCTTTAGCTTTAACACCTGGGTCAGGGCAGGCGTTAAGGGACCTGTGGGCTTATTTCCATGGTTGAACACCATGGAATAAGCTCACAGGTGCCCTCTCCAGGCCACAGGGACACCCCCACCCACCTTTGCACCATTTTTTAACACCTGGTTCAGGGCAGGCGTTAAGGGACCTGTGGGCTTATTTCCATGGTGGAACACCATGGAATAAGCTCACAGGTGCCCTCTCCAGGCCACAGGGACACCCCCACCCACACCAGAGGGACAGTGGAGGATGGGGGACCCTATCCCAGGTAAGTATAGGTAAGTACAGGTAAGTTTTTCTTTTTTAAAGTGCCATTGGGGGCCCTGAAATGCCCTTCCCCCCTACATGACACTGGGTGCAATGGCCATGCCCAGGGGACCCTGGTCCCCTGTGCTGGAAATTGGGGTGGTGGGCATGACTCCTGTCTTTTCTAAGACAGGTGTCATGTGGTATGGATATTTTTGCGTCAGAAAATGAGTCTAGGCAGGTTAGATTCTTTTTTTTTACTCTAGCCTGCCTAACATCATTTTTTGGTGCAAAACCCCCTTCTTCCATATCGCCAGCCCCACCCGACTAATGTCATTTTTATTTACGCTAGCCTACCCTTTGCACCGGCTTGCACCATCCCATAAATATGGTGTCTGGCTTGTGCACCGAAATGGTGCAAGCCGGAGCTAAAGTTTTTGGTGCAAAACTGCATTAGTGCAGTTTTGCACCAAAACGTATAAATCAGGGCCTTAGGGCGAAATCTCCGCACGAGGGGCGGATCTCTTCCTGAATGCAGAGATTCTGGTCTGAGTGCAGAAACTCTGCTCGAGTGTTGAAACTCCGAAGTCATAATGATACAACTCATAACTTACCTTTGTGAATACTGAAAAGTAGTAAAGGTAGACTTTTGGTCTAAATTTAGAACTAAAGTCTAATTTTACCTTTGTGAATCATGCCATTAGCTCCTCACCTATGTATAATTCAACTGTAACCTTTTACCATTGTTTTTTCTTTGTATTTCTAGGGATTTTTAATGTAAAATAAGAAAGTAACATCGTATTGCCAAACTAAGTATACTTGCAATAGGCAGTGGGGAGGGGTTGTGCTCAGGCGGCATGAGTATTTTCTTTTTTTTCTTTTTACCCTTACCCTGCACCCTTGTTCCTTATATTTCTTTAACCTCAGTTGAAGGAAATCGAGCACCCAAAACCTCAAAATGGCAGCTGAAACACTTCTGCTGAGGTTGTGGCCTATCAATCAAATTGCTTGGCCACCCCGATTATCACTAATGTAGGACCCTTCATTTCTCAAATCTGCTGAATTAATTTACACCCAATTGCATGTAATTTCGTTCAGCTATTTTTTCTGTATCAATGTCTAACATTCCTATGGGAAATTGAAATGGGAAAGGGTTTTGCAGCCAACCTTTTTCTCAGCCGCCACTTAACAGATCACCTCCAAAGTCCAGTTAAGTGTTGAGGTAGATGAACATTTTTTAGAAGGTTTTGTGAAGATTCGTCAAACGGCAGCAAAGTGATTAGCAAAACAAGTTGGAGCCTGTCAGTCATACCATTCGGGCCGCTCAGATATCACTAAATATGAACTTAACTTCTCAGATATGGCTGAATGGATTTACACCGAATAACAAATAGCACACTTTCACAGTAAAGATGTAGCTTTTTGCCAGTTTTGGTGCAATTCTGTTCAGCTATGTTTTCTGTATCACAGTTTAAAATTCCTATGGGCAATTCGATGGGGAAAATGTGTTTTGGGACCCCTTCCCTTTTTCCCCAGCCATCACTACATAAATCACCCCAAAACGTTCCAGGAAGGTACTGAGGTGGATGATTTTGTGTTGGAAAGTTTTGTTAAGATTTGTTGAACTGCGCCTAAATTATTGTTAGACCTGGCATCTGTTAGGAAAACTATTTTTCAACCCTCCTCAGAGTGACGCAAAGAAAACACAACCACCAGGCAAGGCTCTGGAACAGATGAAATGTTTCTTGAGGTACCAAGGTTTATTAGCATGCCAAGGCAGAAGGCAGATGCACATCCCAGTGTTACATCTTGCAAGCTGGCATCTTCTGCCCTGAAGCATATAAGTCAGGCAGTTATATATGTTAATAAGTGCTGTCACACAGTCCAAAAAATGGGCAAGCATATTTAAAAGTAATGCTACATATACAGAACTTCAAGCACATAGGGTAACATTATACATATCACAGTGCAAGCAGAGACAAGTGGACAGACAACAGGTGGACTGTAAGAAAAAGGGGGCTGGGTTGCTACTGGCTGAACTTAAAGTGTGAGACCGAGCTAAACTCAACAACGTGGCTTGGTGAGGTTTGTTTGGACAGCTGGAATAGGTGTCAGATATGTCAGCAGGGAAGTCATACTGGGATTCAGATAATGGAGGAGAGAATTGGAACTAAAGTTTCATATCTATAGGTACATACATGTGAATATATATTTTTCGCAACAGCATCCTTGGCGTGGGTCCCCCTAAACTGTCTGCCTTCTGCCCTCCTATTTCCTGACTTCATTTTTGCTGGTTTTAGTAATCTGTGGGAAAAACAGAAATAGTGAATAGTAGGGAAAGATACCCATAAATTACGCATCACAATGAAAACCTTAATTATTCACTGGAAAAACGTTTTAATTCAACTAGCATGAGAGGTTGGGGTACCCCGATGGACACACACTAACCCTTGGGGCCAACACCATACCCATACACCAACATCCACTGGGAGGGAACCAGGGCTCACCTATGAGCCACACCCGGTGCCTCTGGAGTTGAGCCATCACATATGGGATGCTGCTAATCCTCAGGATAAAGGCATCATGCACAGACCCAGGATACTTTGCATTGACGTGGGAGATGTACTGGTCCGCCAGGCACACCATCTGCACATTCAGCGAGTGAAAGCTCTTTCAATTTCTGTACACCTGTTCATTTTTCCAGGGGGTGGTAGGGGAACAAATGTGCAATATGTGTTCCATCGATTGCCCCAATGATGTTGGGGATATGTCCCATTGCATAGAAGTCAGCTTTTACTGTGGCCAAATCCTCCACCTGGGAGAAAACGATGTAGCTGTGCATGTGTTTAATCAGGGCAGACAACACTCTGGTCAGCACTATTGAGAACGTTGGCTGTGACATTCCTGCTGCCAAGCCCACTGTCACTTAGAAGGAGTCAGTTGACAAAAAATGAAACACAGATAGGACTTGCACAAGAGGGGGGATCCCAGTGGGGTGACGGATAGCAGATATCAAGTCAGGCTCCAATTGGGCACAGCGCTCTTTGATTGTGGCCCTGTCCAGTCTATAGGTGAGGATAATGTGCCCGTCCTCCATTGTTGCCAAGTCCACCAGGGGTCTGTACACAGGGGATGTCTCCATCTCCTATTTGTCCGCAGTGGTTGTAATCTAGGGGGCAAAACGGTGAGCAACTGGTCAGTATTCCACATTTCCAAACACTACACTGCATTGCATGTTGTGAATGTAACAGTATATTGTTGGATAAGCCCAAATGGTGCCTATGTGTACTGTGACGCAGTTAGGTGCCATGGCCTGCCCCCCCCCGAAACGGCATCCGCCTGTCCTGTGGATGGAGATGTGGAAATGAGGTAATGCCACTGATGTTGTGCACCGTTGCGGTAGGCGGTCAAGTACCGCCGTGCAACTCCTTATTGGTTGCCATTGGGCCCTATGGGTTACAGTGGCCAATGGTGATCTACGCTGGCGGTGACGGTACACGCTGCTGCGGACGTGACCGCCATTTTCTATCTGTTCACTCACTTGCTACCTGACCTTCAACAGGAGAGGACCTACACTGCAAGTGCTGCTGTGACTTGTGTCTGGAACCTACCATGGCTCATGTCACTGGGGAAGGGTCCCTGCCTTCACCACTGCGGAGTTGGAGAGACTGGTGGATGGGGTCCTACCCCAGCACCGACTGCTGTATGGTCCTCCAGACCAACAGGTAAGTACACGGTGAGCAAGATGCATGGGGCATGAATGCATGGAGTGGTGTGTTTGAAGGCCTCGTGTGGGGGGGGGGGTTGGTGGATGTACCCTGGGCAGCATGCATCATGTATGCTGGGCCATGTCTGTGCATAAGGGGATGGGAGGGCTATGGTGGGCCATGAGTGTAACAGGCCAGACGGTCTGACTGAAACCTTTTTCTATGTGTAATTTTCTGCAGGTCAGTGCCCATCAGAAAAAGGGTATATGGCTTGCTATCGCCAAGGACGTGCGGACCCTGGGGGTGTACAGCAGGGGGAGCACCCACTGTCGGAAAAGGTGGGAGGACCTGAGACTACAACTACAGGTACAGCCACCACCCCCGTACCAGCACCGCCCTCCCAGCAGCCCCTCAGCGTGTTTCCCGTGCCCGCTCACCCAGGAGGGTGGGCATCTCCTTTGCCCCAGGCACCTCAGGCCCTGCCCGAGTTAGCCCTGCTGCCCTGAGTGAGGAGGCTATTGACCCTCTGAGATTCATCTCTGTTGGGCAGTCAACCATAGTGAATGCCATCCAGGGGCTGGCAGCCCATTTGCAACAAACAAATGCATTCCTGCTGGGCATTCACTCTGGCATGGCGGCCCAACAGAGATCAATCCAGGCTCTGGCCCCCTCCCTGATGGCAGCCATTACCCCTGTTTCTACCCTCCCCCTCCAACTTCCTCTACCCAGTCCCATTCCCCTCAACCCCAACCTATCCCAAGCACACAGGGAGACCAGCATGCACACAAGACAACACACAGGAGTGGCTCAGGCAAACACAACCACCACACATCATCCCACAGGCACTCACACAAACACCATCCCGATTCAGACATACCAACATCCACTACCTCCACTGTCTCCCCCTCCTTTGTGTCCTCCACCTCCCTCCCAGTAGCGTCTCCACTCACACCTGCATGAACTACATCCTCATCCATTACCACCATCACCAGCACACCTATCAGTACACACCCCTCACTGGCAGTCACCACCCGCACATCCATGCACACGTCCCCTGTGTCTTCTCCCACTGTGTCTGTGACCCCCTCTCAAAGTACACAAACACAAGCACTCAGACACCCAACAGCCATCCACCTCACAACAGCATTCAGCCCATGCACCTGCACCCAAAATCAGCAGACACCTCCTACTAACCACTTCATCTTCCTCCACTCCCAAACCTTCACCCTCTTCCTGTCCCAATGTCCCTAAGAAGCTTTTCCTCTCCACCGTTGATCTCTTCCCTACCCCTCCCCGGTCTTCATGTCGGGCCAGTGTGGTCAGAACCTCAGCCACCCAGTCCACGGCCACAGTAGTGTCGACAGCTACTGCAGGTGGAAGAGGCTCCAGGGAACCAGGCATCAGCACTGGAAGTATGCCTGCACCAGCTGGCAAAGGGAAGGGCAAGGAGGCATCACCAGCTGGCAAAGGGGCTGGAGCCTTCCCCCTCCACTGCCTGCACCGCCACCAGCACCACTGCCAGCCGCAGCAGCCCCAGTGGGCAGCCGTCCGAGGCTGCAGGGGAAGGGCTTGACCCTCCCCCCACCACTGCCTGCACCGCCAGCAGCACCACTGCCAGCAGTCCCAGTGGGCAGCCGCCCAAGGCTGCAGGGGAAGGGCTGGAGCCTCCCCCACCACTGTCAACCCGACATCAGCCCCGCCACTGCCACCACTGAGCAGCCGTCACCGCCGGCGGGCAGTGTGTAGTCCTGCCTCCATGGGCTGTAGTGCGTCCTGGACCCTGCAAATCCTATAGATGTGACACCCAGGTGAGAGACTGTGACCTTGCACTCCCCAAGATCTGCATCATGGGGCACAAGGCCCCCTCCAGAACCAGTAGAAGAAGCAATCCACTCACCCTATCCTTGCCAGGATGAAGCACACTGGGCTCAAGGCCCCCTCCAGAACCAGTGGAAGAAGCCATCCACTAGAGAGACTGTGGCCTTGCACTGCCCAGGACCAAGCAGTGGACAAACCACTCACTAGAGAGACTGTGGCCTTGCACTCCCCAGGACCAAGCAGTGGGCAAACCACCCACTAGAAAGACTGTGGCCTTGCACTCCCCAGGACCATGCAGTGGGCAAACCACCCACTAGAGAGACTGTAGCCTTGCACTCCCCAGGACCAAGCAGTGGGCAAACCACCCACTAGAGAGACTGTGGCATTGCACTCCCCAGGACATCGCACAGGGCATGTAGCCCCCTCCTGGACCATTGTGTGGTACCATCTTCCGGCTGAGGTCCCCCCCATTCCCTGTCCCCCTGAGGTGCCTGTGTATTTTTTTACCTGATGCCCATGCAGTGTTCTCTCCATGTTGTTGCAGGAGTGAGGTGCGGCCTTGGCCTATGTGTAGTGGCCCTGCGGCCCACGGACATTGAGGACTGGGCAGTGTCCCTCCATTTGTAAATATATATATACTTTTTGAATTTGAAGCACGTATTTATACGATTTTATCTTATTACACTCACTTTAATCAATTCCTTTTGTCCTTGCTTTATTCCTGAGGAGTACAGGGTGGATATGTAATATTATTGCACGTGGTTGTGTGTATGGTGGGTATGGGGGTGGGGGAGTGGGCGTGTTGTGTGTGTGTGTCACTCTTTTTGCTTCCCCTCCCCTGTGTGCTAGGCGGCGGTACTTACCGTGGTCACCTTAGACCGGTGTTGATGTTCGTAATGCAGGAAGAGGTATAGCAGCATGGGGAAGATGTGCAACTCGGGCTCCATGGCGTCGTGGTTGTTCCCTGAGTGTCCAGAGGTGAGTCCTTTGCCTTCTGTGTTCTGTTTCCGCTGTGCTTTTGTTGTTGTTGGTACCGATCAAATGTCAATGATACTTGGAGTTGAAACTTGCCATTCTGTCTGTACCAAATGTTTGGCGATTTGCATTTTGAAAACAATAAAATTTGTTTAAAAAATAAAATAAAGTGGCTCTCTGTCTGGGCGGTTTCCGCTGTGGTCATAATTCCTTTTTTTTTACCGCCGGCCTGTTGGCGGTATTACTGCCACTTTATCACCGACCGCCAGGGTTGTAATGAGGGCCTTAGGCGGTCGGTGATAAAGCGGCGGCCAACCCGCCAACAGGCAGGCGGTAAAAAAAATGGAATTCTGACCCTGGCGGGAACCGCCAACACACGCCGCCACTTTAACACTCTGACCGCCACGGCGGGACAGACAAACAGCGCGGCGGTCACCGCCAACAGGCAGGCGGCAGACAATGTACCGCCCACCCTATCACAATTCACCAATCCGCCACCTTTTCCGGGGCGGGAGCCCCGCCGATAAAAACACGGCGGAAACAGACTACGAACGGGAAAACGCTCACCTCTACACACTCCATGAGGAAGGAGGACAGCATGGAACCCGAATTTAACATCCTACCAGGCATTGTCTACCTGCTCATCTACCAGGAGTACGAACGCCGGCGCAGACGACAATGGTGAGTACTGCACCTACGACACAGGGGAGGGGGGAGGAGGAAAGCTTACGGGCACACACATACGCAATACACCCACCCCCCCACCCCAAATACCTACACCCCAATGCAGAGCAACAAGTCAGAGTGACACCCCCCAAACCCCCTGGAAGAATGCAAAGACATAATTAAAATGATCTTTAAAATTTATGTATAATATAGCATTATTGAAGTTATGGGAAATATGCAATATGAAAGATACAAAATAAAGAATGAACATAGTTAAAAATATATACATAGGCAATAAGTCCTGCCCATTCTGTCAAAGTTCCATAGTCCGTGGGCCAATGTGCACAAACACATGGGCAAAGCCCACACAGGAGACCAGATACCATTGGAGAGAACACTGCTGGGGCATCAGATGATAAAACTACAGGCACCTCAGGGGGAAGGGAAGGGGGGGCACCTCAGCCACATGAGTCCACGACGCCAGATTCACAAGGGGCCTCCATGCCCACTGTGCCATCCTGGGGAGTGCAAAGCCACAGTCTCACAAGTCTCTACAGTGGGTGGGTTGCCCACTGTGCCATCCTGGGAAGTGCCAAGCCACAGTCCATCAGATGGATTCCCGACTCCACTGTTAATGGAGGAGGCATGGTGCCCAGAGTGCTTCGTGAAGCCCTGCTCGACACAGAACCGGCACTGTCAATGGGCCAGCGGTGCTTGAGACGGCGTTGCCCAGCGGAGCGATGCTTGAGATGAAGGGCCCAGCGGAGCGGTGCTTGACAGGAAGGGCCCAGCAAGCGGTGCTTGAGATGAAGGGCCCAGCGGAGCGGTGCTTGAGATGAAGGGCCCAGCGGAGCGGTGCTTGACAGGAAGGGCCCAGCGGAGCGGTGCTTGAGATGAAGGGCCCAGCGGAGCGGTGCTTGACAGGAAGGGCCCAGCGGAGCGGTGCTTGACAGGAAGGGCCCAGCGGAGCGGTGCTTGAGATGAAGGGCCCAGCGGAGCGGTGCTTGACAGGAAGGGCCCAGCGGAGCGGTGCTTGACAGGAAGGGCCCAGCGGAGCGGTGCTTGTCTCGGCGGGGCCCTGTTCAGCGGTTCTTGTCACGGCGGGGGCCCTGTTCAGCGGTGCTTCTCACGGCGGGGGCCCTGTTCAGCGGTTCTTGTCACGGCGGGGGCCCTGTTCAGCGGTGCTTCTCACGGCGGCCCCTGTTCAGCGGTGCTTCTCACGGCGGCCCCTGTTCAGCGGTGCTTGTCCTGTGTTTCTAGGGAGCCAGACCTGGCCATGACTTCCCGCTCAGTCGCCATCCGACCTTGCGTTCGCGGGGCCCTCCTGTGATGGAGTCCTGGGCCTGGGGGTGTCGTCCGTCACAACCGGAATGGGGCTGGTGGGGCCCTCCTGGGCAGCTCGCCTGCTGCCTGACTTCTCCGCCCTGCTGCCCTTGCCCTCCTTCGCTGAAGCTCTGTGGCCCCTGCCTTTCTTTGATGATGTGGCAGGTGACGGGGCAAGGCTACTGTCATTGGTGGCAGCCGTATCAGGCTTGTCGCGCCGGCCCTTAGTTTTTTTTGTCCTCTTCCCAGGGGGTGGGCTGGCTGTCCCCTTGCTGCTGGCCGATGTGCCTGCCCCAGGAGCTGGTGGACTCCAATAGCCCTGCACTATGGTCCTAGTAGATGCAGGGCTGGTGGTGGCTGAGGTGCTTTTTGGACTCTTACCAGATGGAGGGGGTGGGTCAGTGGTTGGAACGAGGTCAAGGTTGGAAAGGAAAAGCACTTTGGAAAGACAGGGACGGGTAGGTGTAGTGGGTATGGGAGTGGAGGAAGAGGATGTGGTTGTAGGAGAGTCAAGTGTGCTGTCTTTGGGTGCAGGTGCTTGTGACGGAGGCTGTCGTGAGGTGGATGGCTGTTGGGTGGGTGGCTGCCTGCGTTTGTGTGGTTTGGAAGAGGGGGTGACAGACACACTGGGAGGGGACACAGGGGACGTGTAAATTGCAGTGGGGGTGGTGACTGCACGTGTGCGGACTGTACTGGAGGGTGTGCTGGTGATGGAAGTACTGGCTGATGGTGGTGTGCATGCAGGTGTGAGTGGAGACGTCACAGGGAGGGAGGAGGGAGACGAGGAGGTGGGGGACACAGAGGTGGTAGTGACTGTTGGCATGTCTGCATCTGGATGTTGCTTGGGTGAATGCTTGTGGGATCTGTGGTGCTTATGTCTGGATGAGCTGCCCTTGGGTGTAGAGGTGTGTGAAGGCTGGTCTGATGGTGTGGATGGGATAGGCAGAGGAACAGGAGACTGGGACTGGGTGGAGGGAGTTAGAAGAGGGAGGCTGGAGACAGGGACAATGGCTGCCGTCAGTGCTGAGGCCAGAGCGTTGAACGATCGCTGATGGGCAGCCTGACCCGAATGAATGCCCTCCAGGTATGCATTGCTCCGATGCACCTCCCTTTCTACACCCTGGATGGCATTCAAAAGGGTAGACTGCCCAACAATGATGGTCCTCAGGAGGTCAATGACCTCATCACTGAGGGCAGCAGGGGTAACTGGGGCAGGGCCTGAGGTGCCTGGGGCGAAGGAGATGCCCGCCTTCCTGGGCGAGCGGGCACGGGGCAAACGCTGAGGGGCTGCTGGGAGGGCGGGGCTGGTGCGCTGGGTGGCGGCTGTACCCGTTGTGGCGGTGGGCACAGATGTTGCCGCCACCGCAAGGGAGCTCCCTTCCGAGGACGTGTCGGTGTCGCTGACGTCTCCACGGGTCCCCGTTGTGGAGCTCCCCTCGCCCTCCGTCTCACTGGTGTACTCGGAGTCTGTTGCATGGCCCTCCGGGGCCATCTGAGATGCAGCTCCCTCGTGCGCCGATGCCACTTCTCCTCTGCCTGATGATGCTAATGCACACATGAACAGGATGACAAAGAAAATGGGGGGGGGGGAGAAATGAAGACAGGTTGAGTGCATGCATTGGCCACACCGTTGTTGGAGAGGACAGACACAGAAGCACCCTGCACTAGGCCGCGCAATCGGGGTACACTACTCAGTTATTGTGACTAGGCCTACAGGTCTATGGACGACAAATGCACACATGGGTGAGGCCGGACCATGGATAGCTGTACTTGGCACCCTACAGAGGTGGGGGGCGGGGGCACAGGGCCATGCCTAACGGAGGGGCTTAGCCTACAGAATGCGCCCTGGCCTAGAGATAGCCACAGTCCTCCTCCCCCACCCAGACACCTTCACTGCGCGCAAACATAGCAGAATGTGCTGATACTCACCCCCTTGTGTCTGCTGTGATGTCCTCACGCGCCCATCCAAATCGGGGTAGGCCACCGCCAGGATCCAGGACATCAGGGGGGTCAATTGGCGGCTGGCACCCCTCCTTCGTTGGGAGGCCATCCCCAGCAGAGACTCAGCGGTCTTTCTGGTCCCGCGGCGGATGTCCTCCCACCTCTTTCGGCAGTGGGTGCCCCGTCTGTTGTGGACCCCCAGGGCCCGGACGTCCTTGGCGATGGCACGCCAAATGTCGATCTTCTGATGGGCGCTGACCTATGTGACATGTACAGGGTGGGAAAGGAAATATCATCACTTTTCTGCCTGGTCAATGTGAGTGGCCCCCCCCTCCCCAACCTTGCCATGTGGCACATGCTCTCATCTGTCGTGCTTTGCACTCCTCATTCGCTCCCCTCCCCACCATCTTACATACACCCCACTCAACACAGGCATAGCCCATTCAACGTGCACCCTGTGTACTAACCTGTTGGTCTGGAGGACCGTAGAGTAGCGCATACTGGGGGAGGACCCCATCAACAAGTTTCTCCAATTCTTCTGAAGTGAAGGCAGGGGCCCTTTCCCCAGTCGCAGCAGCCATTGTATCTCCCAGACCGAGGTCACAGCAGCACTTGCAGTATAGGTCCTCTCCTGTGGATGATCAGGTCTCGAGTGATTAATCAGATAGAAAATGGCGGTCACGCCTGCGGCGGTGCGTACCGCCGCGGTGCGTACCGCGACCGCCGGTGCACATCCTCATTGGTTACTGAAACCCATAGGGTGCAATGTTAACCAATGCGGCTTAGCACAGCGGTCTTCGACCGCCTACCGCCACGGTTTGCCACGCCAGCGCATTGACCTCACATCCCACTGTCACACTTCACAGGTCAGGCAGCTGCCATTTCAAGGGCCCACATGGCATAATTTCTACTGCGTCACACAGGCCTAGGCCTTGCATTGCCACTCATACAAGCCTTTCAATGCATAGCGATTCGTGTACTGTGCAAGCTGTGTGAACGAACCTGTGGGTTGCTTGACTCTGTGCTCCATGTTGTCCTTCCTAGGCACTGTCCGCTGGGACTTGCGAGGAGAAGATTAATCCTCCCATGTACCGACCGCTGGTGGACCTGTCGACAATGGAAGAACGACATATCATACTTACATACAGGCTTGACAGAGCCACTATACATGAACTATGTGCCCAGCTGGAGCCAGACCTGATGTCCCCCATCCGCCAACCCACAGGGATTCCCCCTCTGGTGCAGGTTCTGTCAGTACTCCATTTTTTGGCAAGTGGGTCTTTTCAGACAACAGTGGCCATTTCATCTGGGATGTCTCAGCCTATGTTTTCAAAGGTTTTGTCCAGAGTGTTGTCTGCACTGATGAAATACATGCAGAGCTACATTATTTTCCCTGAGGTGGGCGATTTGGCTACAGTGAAGGGTGATTTCTATGCCCTTGGACATATCCCCAACATCATTGGTGCCATTGATGGGACCCATGTGCCTTTGGTTCCCCCCAAAGAAAGTGAGCAGGTGTACAGAAACAGAAAAAGTTATCATTCGATGAATGTCCAGGTGGTCTGTTTGGCTGACCAGTACATCTCCCATGTAAATGCCAAGTTCCCTGGGTCAGTGCATGACGCGTATGTTGTGCGAAATAGCAGCATCCCTTATGTGATGGAACAGCTACAGAGACACCGTGTGTGGCTAATAGGTGACTCTGGTTACCCCAACCTGTCGTGGCTACTGACCCCAGTGAGGAATCCCCGGACCAGGGCAGAGGAACGGTACAATGAGGCCCATGGGCGAACTAGGAGGATCATAGAAAGGACCTTCGGGGTCCTGAAGGCCAGGTTTAGGTGCCTGCATATGACAGGTGGATCCCTAATGTACTCACCAAAGGAGGTGTGCCATATCATCGTGGCCTGCTGTATGCTTCACAATCTTGCTTTGCGACGCCAGGTGCCTTTTCTGCAGGAGGATGGTCCAGATGGTGGTGTTGTAGCAGCTGTGGAGAGTGAAGAGGAGGAAGACGACGGGGATGACATGGACAACAGGGATACAGTCATACAACAATATTTTCAGTAGCACACAGGTAAGAATCACCCACGCCATTTTACATTTACTTAAGGCCTCATGCGTCTCTACTGTCTGTGTTTCCCCCCAGCTCCTGTTAACTGATTTGTGACTTTCCCTTCCCTTTTCAGAGCTGTATGACCCACTGCGTGACTTCTGCTTTGTTTGCCCATGGACTAAAACTTATTGAAATTGGTATGTTGTCATCACAAAGTAACTGGACATTATTGCACCGTTATGTGTAATACATTTGTTAAGAATACAAGTAGACTCCTGTTATTTTAAGTGCAATAAGTGATTTATTTTAAGTGCTACATATAGGTACATGATTGTAAAACGGTGATGGGTGGGGGTGGAGTAATGTCCATGGCAGAGTCCAGTTCTCAGTCTCACAGGTGCATTGTCCATATGCCTGTGGAAGGATGGAGCAGGGGCAGTTAAAGGTTGGACAGGGTGACAATGTGGGACAGTGGGATGACATCAGGGGGTATCTTATGCCTGCGGGGGTCTTGCAATCCTACTCTGTCTTCTTGTGAAATCTCAGGTTCCGCTTGCGGGGTGGTTCTTCTTCTGCAGGAGGTGGGGTTCTGGTGGCCTGTTGTTGTGTGGGGGCCTCATGTCCACTAGCGCCGGCGGAGGTGGTAGGCTGTTCCTGGCCTGGGCTAGTGACAGGGGCCCTTTGGGGTGCCACATGGTCCCGCAATGTGGTGACTATCTGGTTAAGGGCCACGATGATGGTCCCCATTGCGGAACCGATGTTCCTCAGTTCCTCTCTGAACCCCATGTACCGTTCCTCCTGCAGTGCCTGGATCTCCTGGAACCTGGCCAGTACCGTCGCCATCGTCTCCTGGGAGTGGTGGTAGGCTCCCATGATGGAGGAGAGGGCCTCTTGGAGAGTCGGTTCCCTGGGCCTGTCCCCTCCTGTCGCACAGCAGCCCTCCCAGTTCCCCTGTGTTCCTGGGCCTCTGTCCCCTGGACGGTGTGCCCACTACCACTGCCCCCAGGTCCCTGTTGTTGTTGGGGTGGTGGGCCAACCTGGGTGCCCTGTAGTGGTGGACACACCTCTGATTGACGTGTCCTGGAGACAGAGGCATGGGCCCGCTGGGTGGGAGCTGTGCTGGTGTTCCCAGAGGGGGTTGGGTCTGGTGTAGCCTGTGGCTGTCTGTGGGGAACCGACTGTCCAGAGGTCCCCGATGGGCCGGGCTGGTCATCTGGGTCCAGGGAGACAGAGCTGCTGTCATCGCTGGGGGCCTCTTCTGGGGGTGGGATGGACATCTATGTACCCTCCGTGGCGGTGTGGTGGCGTTCGGGTCCTGCAGGGGTATAAGGGTATGGTTATTGCTTCTGTGTGTGGCATTTCGTGTGATGGGTGGGTGTCCGTGTACCCAAGTGCAGGCATTCCCTTGTGGGGGCTTTTGTGAGGGTGGCTTGTGGGGGTGATGTGTGTGTGCAGTGGGCATGCTTTGGTGATGGGTGTCCATGCTTTGTGGTCGCATGCAGGGCTTGGTGTTGGGATGGGTGGGTTGTGATGGTGAGCCATTTGCAAGGAGTTGGTGTGATGGGGGTGGGGGTGAGGGTGGGGGTATGTGCTGGCATGCAGGTGGGGTGGGGGTGGGAAGCAGTAGTGAAGATTTGACTTACCAGAGTCCATTCCTCCGCCTACTCCTGCGAGGCCCTCAGGATGCAGGATGTGCAAGACTTCCTCCTCCCATGCTGTAAATTCTGGGGAAGTAGGTGGGGGTCCGCCGCCAGTCTTCTGCACCGCAATGTTGTGCCTTGATACCATGGAACGCACCTTCCCCCGTAGGTCGTTCCAGCGCTTCCTTATGTCATCCCGATTGCGTGGATGCTGTCCCACCGCGTTGACCCTGTCCACTATCCTTTGCCATAGCTCCATCTTCCTGGCTATTGTGGTGTGCTGCACCTGTGCCCCGAAGAGCTGGGGCTCTACACGGACTATTTCCTCCACCATGACCCTGAGTTCTGCGTCAGTGAACCTGGGGTGTCTTTGGGGTGCCATGGGGTGGTGTGGATGAGGTGTGGGGTGGCGTTTGTGGTGATGAATGTGTTGCGTGTGGTGGTGTGTGGTGTTTGGTGCATGGATTCTGTGTGGGTGATGGTGTTGTGTGCCTCTGTGTTGTGGGATTGTCTATTCTGTGCTCTCTCTCTAGCCTTCGTCAATAATTGCGGTTCGTAGGGGTTTGTGGGTGATGTGGGTGTGTGTTTTATATTGTGTTGGGTGTGTGGGAGTGGTGTTAGTATGTGTATCAGGTGTGTGTGTTTTCAAAATGACCAATGTGGCTGTGTTTTCTATGTGTGTGTGTATTTTGAGCGCGGCGGTGTGTACCGCCAATGGAATACTGCGTTTGAAAGACCGCCGCGTGGATTCGTGTGTCGTGATAGTGTGGGCGTATTTCTGTTGGCGTGACGGTGGAGGTTTGCTGACCTTTGGTGTGGCGGACTTTTGTGGATGTCTGTTTTTTGGCGGTTTTCAAGTTGCGGGTCAGAATGACCGTGGCGGTTTACCGCGGCCGCGGCGGTGTTATGGCGGTCTTCTGACCGGCGGTAAGCGCCTTTTACCGCCGAGGTCAGAATGACCGCCTTAGTGTCTTCTGCCTGTCTCTGAAAACTTATCTAGGTGGGTGACAGCTGGGCTCTTGTGCATTCCCTCCAGACAGCCACACACAAAGGGAGCATAGATGTGACTGAGTGGCCATCTGCATGTTGATGACGATTCTGGACAGGATGGTAGGGAGGAGATGACAATTACTCCTCAATAGGGTGGATCCTGAGAACTCACAAATGGCCACTTAACCCCATGTAGAGTGGAGCAAGGGCAGGAAGGACAGGGACTTTGTACACTTCAGAGGCTCTCTTTGAAGTTTCCCCAACTTCAAAGGCAAAACTGGGTATAAGAACTGGACTTCGGACCCTACTAAATCAGTATATTCCTTGACCTGAGGACACTCTGCCAGGAAGAAGGACTGCTTTGTTGCTGAGGAGACTTTGCTGGACTCCAGCTTTTCTGTGCCTGCCCTGTTGCCTGCTGCTCTTGTTGTCTGGGAGTGCAAAGGACCTGATCTGCATCTCTACACCTCAAGAACCAAAGTGACTCTAAGGGCTTGCTGGTTTGCCTCCTGTTCTGGAGCCTCAGGGACATCAAATCTTCACTCAACTTTGCTACAGCTTCTGGACTCTGCCAACTAATCCTATCCTCCCAAGTGGTGCTAATCCAGTCCTGGCCCTTGGAAGTGGGTTCTGCAGCTTTTTCTACAGAAACCAATCCATTGTCATCATTGAGCTGATGGGAACCGCTGCATCTCTCCTCAATGCTAATGCATTGCTAGTGCTGTTGAGGCTAAAGACATCGCAACACCAACTGCATGGCTCAGAACTGGCACCTCACCCTCATCCCTGATGCAATGCCTTCGCATCACCAGCTGTGTGGTTTGACGTATTGCCATCATTGCAAAGAGTTTGATATTTCACCAATCCTCAAGGACCTCGCATCAACAACTGCTTGGCTCAACAAGGACGCATCTCTGACTGTGCAGATCGGAAACTACAGGTTGCATTTGCATCGTTCCCTCTGCTCCTCGCATCATATCTTAGACATCGACGGAACCCTCCACACAAGGTACTTTTCATTGGGATAAGATTAGTCCCTGTAGCCGGCCTGCGCTCCATCTCTGCCAGCCTGAACTTTTGAATCGACCCCAGTCTAGCGCAACCCGATGGAGCTGGTTGACACTTTAAGTTTCTAAGCACTATATTTGCAGGCAAACTTTAACAAATCACATCTTGCCTTCTATTCATTGGATTTGTGTTGTTTGCTCATTAAATTAAGCTCTAGTTTTCTAGCATGGTGTGCATTATTTTGTGTGTTTTTTTCATTGTTTCACTGTTTTAAGTGTTGTACAAATTCTTTACACATTGCCTCCTAGTTAAGCCTGCTAGCTCTGTGCCAACCTACCAGAGAGTGAGCACAGGTTAACTTATGGTGTGCAACTGAAATAACCTGACTAGAACTGTGGTTCCTGCTTGGACAGGGTACACACCTCTGCCAGCCAGAAACCCAATTTCTAACAATTATTAGCAAAAGAACAAATGTTCTTCCTATGGAAATTATGACCTAAGTATAACTACACATTGGTGACTGCCAGTGTGTTATACATATATGTAAGAAGTTGGGTTATTAGTTGAGAGTGGTGAGATCCTCACTCAAATAATAAACACAATACTTGTTAGGATGAACCACAAAAGTCACTAAATAAACCTGTATTTAACCCTCGGGTAGCCCAACTCAAGTAAAAAACATAATCCTTGTTAGGGTAAACCACAAAAGTCACTAAATAAACCTTTCCTTAACCCTCTGGTAGCTTTGGCACAAATGAAGTCAGGCTTAACTTAGAAGCAAAGTGTAAAGTATTTATCCAGCACTCAAACAGTAAAAATGTGAGGACACAACACAATAAAAATCACAAACCCAATTTAGAAAAACATATTAAATGTTAATAAATAAAACAGCACGAAAGCAACAAATATCTTATAGTTAAAACCAGAGTTATGAGTTTTTCATGTTTCAGGTTAAAATAGAGCCAAGAAGCACAAAGAGACAGTGAAGGTTATTTGGTCACGCTGGACATGGTCAATGTCAAAAGCTGAGGCTGACCTCAATTGAGTGAAAGTTGGATATAGGGACCAGGTTTGTCCCAGTGGAAAGTTTACATTCTCACAAAGTCCAGTACCCCGCAAGGAGCCTCAGCTGCAGCTTTGGATTGGCCGGGACGCAAAGGAGATAATTGTTGGTACTAAGAGCTGGTTGCTGTCTGAAATTTACATTGGCGGGTGTCACGGATGGTCATTGCTGAATAGGTCTCCATGGGAGCGTTGCACTGGTTGGAGACACAGACAGTCCTTGTTGATGCAAAGGATCAGCTCACATACAGGAGGAGACCAGAGATGTTTTTTTTTCCACACAAAGAGCCTAGTCCCTCTGGATTTCCACCTTGAGCCCAATTCTTGCAGTTTTGAGATACAAGGAGGAAATTCTGACACCACCACAGGGTCTAGGACCTGGGGAGGCACCTCCTGGGGTTCAGGAGTCACTCCAGCAGAGGCTTGTGGCAGGGTGTAGACAGGTCAGCTTGCGGATTGCAGTGAAGGCCTCTGGAAGCTTATTGGGCCCCTGTAGTTCAAACAGGATATCAGCCAACTGACCGTTGGAGTCACTTCTGGGGTTCTGGGTTCAAGATTAGGCCTAGGCAGAATTTCAGTTACGCCAGAGTAATTCAGTAATTCTGCATTACTCTTTGACCCCGAATTACCAATAGTTATGCAGTTGCATAACTATTGGTAATTTGGGGTCAAAGAGTAATGCAGAATTGCTGCTGCTTGCGTAAAAAAGAGCAATTTGAGGCAAATAGATCATAACACGAGCACATTTAGCGAGTGCGAATGACCACGCTTTCTCATTATTCATGTTCAGCTGCATTTAGCACTGTTTTGGACGCAAGGGTGCATTTTGCAATAAGGAAATAGTCCAAATGTTGGTAGTAAGTTGGGGGAAAATCTTACCCAAAAAGCACATTTAGTGAGTGCAAGTGGCTGCTCCCATTTAGCGAAATTTCTTAGTGCAAAATGCATCTTTGCGTCCATTTTGGATGTGAAGGGGTATTTATGTGCTAAGAAGTAGTTCTAAATTCAGAAGTCTTCCTTTCGTGTAATTGAAGCGTAATCTTGCAAAATTCTTAAGTAATTCTGTGTGATTTCACTACAAAACATTATGCAAGTTATGCCCACCCCTATTCAAGACAAGCCGATCCAATTGTCCTTCTCCAGACAGCAGGGCAGTCCTTCTTCTGAATCTTCTCAGGCCCAGGAGTAGTTTGGTGAGAGATTGTGAGGGTACCATTTTTGTACCCAATGCCAGTCTATGTGGGGGTTCACCTTCTTTGCCTAACCCTAAACTGGTTTTGGTCAGTTTGTTTCTTTCCCATGGGATTGGGTCTAATCTGTCTACCATAACAAAGGGCAGGCAGGCTCAGGTCAAGACTTCATTTGCCAGTGACACAGCAGACAGATTTAGGCATCAGGAAGTGGGTGAGAACAGGCCTTAGGCTACCCTTTGTAGATCAGGAAGGGGTAGTACAACCCACAGGTCATTCTCCTCAGGAGAGCAACACCCTTCTCCACACCCAAGGTCCCTTTCTCCCATGTCTGGAAGGAGTACACATTACACTATAGGATTTCCATTTAAAGTCATGTGACCATGGACATTGGCAGAAAGGCACATTTTGTTTAGGCATTTTCAGGGTAGCAATTAAAATACAGCTTTTCCACTAAAGATGATTTTGAACTACAGTTCAAATGAATGGAAGAATTATTTCTTTAACCAGCTCCCAGATTGAGGCTTTCAAGTATTAAGTGTAACAGTGTAACCCAGTGTTAAGCTCTATGAGATGGAGCCTTGCTGCAGTGAAAAACGACTCTGAGAATTGTTCACTGCCAGGACAAGTAAAACTTGTTTATACACGTCCTACATTTTTAAATACCATGCTCCCTGTCCCAGGAGCCCCTGGGGCATAGCTTAGGGTTGATTTATGAGTATTAAAAATGAAGGGTTTGGCCTTTGAAAAGGTTTATTGTGCCAGGACAAAATTGCAGTGTAAAACTTTACTACAGGCTGCAGAGGCTGGCATGAGACATGTTTTACAGTGCTACTTTAGTGGGTGGCACGCTGAATGCTGCAGCCCACTTGTAACATTTAATTTAAAGGCCCTGGATACATGTAGTACCATATACTAGGGACATAAAAGTAAAATAAATGTGCCAATAAGGTGGATGTGACTTATACCATGTTTACAGAAGAGAGCACACACACTTTACCACTGGTTGGCAGAGATTAAGGCCCTGAATTATACTTTTTTTTGTACCGCATTTGCGTCATTTTTGAATGTAAAAGCGATGCAAACTCACAAAATACAATTGTATTTTGTAAGTTTGCGATGCTTTTCCATCAAAAAATTATGCAAATGCGGCACAAAAAAAGTATAAATCAGGGCCTAAGTGCACAGAGTCCCAATGTCAAAATCGGATTCAGGTGCACACAAAAGATGATCATTTCACTTAATAGATAGATAGAAAGATAGATAGATAGATGTGAAGTCAACAATAGTAAATCTATACTTAACCTATATATACATCCACCTTAACAATATTTTGGTATTCAATATTAAGGCAATGTCATATTTGTGCACTTGAAATTCTCAGACAGCCATTAGTGAAGGGGCCTGCATGTGTACATAGTCTAATTACACCGTGCTCGGTCCCATGTGAACACCAAGGGATTTAGATGGGAATAAATGTGTTGAGTGAAAAATCTGTGTATGTAGGTTGGTATACTAAATGTGGTTCTTTCGACTACTGTGTTGCAACAATCAAGTTGCTAACATTTGATTTTGCTGGTCTGTGTGTCAGATATATTCTCTTTTTTTAACTTTCTTGCCATGAGAAGTGATGTCTAGATTGTAATATCCTGCTGTTAGTATGTAATGTATTGAGAGTGTACATATCAGCATTTGTAAAATGCTTCACAGTGTGGTGAGTAGAAGTATGGTTAGTAAATTGAACAAAGAAGTCACCAAATAATTTTTAGCGAGAATTATCACCCATGCCTCTAGAACTCACATGCATTCTGTAGTCACTTTATAATTTCAACCCTGTTGGAACTTAACTGACTGCATCTCCAAGCTCACAATATCTTTAAGATAAGCTGTATCACATTTAAAGCTACCAGAAATGGCACCCAACCATGTCAGATGGAGAAATTAACTTCCTCAGTGCCACACCAAAAGTCAGGACATCCCAACAAGAGTTCACAAAAGAAAAAAACAGATAAGTCTTCTTAATCTATGCTCTCAGAATTTGAAACAATGTCTCTTTCAGTATCAAAACTGCTCCAATCCTTCTGCAATTCAGAAAGGAACTGAAGGTCTAGCTCTTCAGAGACCGCTAAATCTCCAGATGGTAGGAATTATCATAGATCCATATCTTGCTCCATTAGGAACAGTCACAACTCAGGGATCCTGCCTTTTTCAGCACTTGGTTGCTCTGTAGCATAGACACGTAGATACATACCTACATAAATCGATTTTAACTGTTGTTTCACCGAGTTCCTAGTGTTAATTTGTGTGAAGCATATCTACAAACAATCAAGACCAGGATCTCAAAACAAATTATGTTCGTAAGATGTAGTTCATTCTCACGCTACTTCAAACCATACATTAGGACTTATTTGTGAAAAATTGCATCCTGAACAGTTGAATACATTTTACTGTAACAATTATAGAGATGCCAAAATTGTAGTGCATGTATTGTCTTTGGCAACCATGAAGGTCCTCTCTTTGGATGTGCATGTTGAGTTCTGAAAACAGGACTGTTCTGATCCTAAAAGAAATATGTGCCACACCATCAGGAGTTGCTTTAATTGTTTTGATAAAAGGCAATGGAGCACAGGGCAGAAGGAAATACCAAGGCCAGCTGTTGAAACAGGATTATCCCTTGCATGGTATAGGGGAGTTTGCCCCACTCATGAGAACTTAACTGCACGTGTATCTGGTGTCCTGACTTTTGTTTGTGGCCCTGGCTTAATGCTAATCTTTGTGTGGAGAGGTACGGGCCTTTTTCTTACAATTGAAGGTCCAGGACATGTCCTGTGACCTGGAGAAGTGCATCAAGCGTACTCTGAAAGTGGATAAAGGAATAGGTCCTTGTCTTGGATTGAGCACATAAGGCAGGGCAACTTACTGTATTTTGTGATCTCATATAGTTGAGCAGACGTTTTTATTAGTGTCAGTGACCGTATGGTCTCCTGTCACCTTTTCTGTAAAGCTATGTTGTTATGTGAGAACCCAGAGCATTGCACTGACATCCTGTACATATGTCAAGTGCATTTCCATGTGTAGTATGCATGGAGCACAAGTGTGAAAGTAGGATTCTGAGGGCCATATTTATACTTTTTGACGCACAACTGCGCCAACGCAGTTGTGCGTCAAAAATTTTAACGTCGGCTAACGCCATTCCAAAGCGCCATGCGGGCGCCTTATTTATGGAATGACGTTAGCCGGCGCAGCTGACTGGTGTGCGTCAAAAAAAATGACCCACCGGCGTAGGGGAAAATGAGCTTGGGCGTCAAAAAATGGGGCACGTCAGGTCTGAGGCAAAATATTGGCCTCAACCCGATTTGCGCCATTTATTTTGACCCCCACAGGCCGTCGGAAAAGGCCCAACCTGCCCATCAAATTATGAACCACCATTCCGCCGCCAGTTCCAGGGCGGGAACCACCGCCACACAAAGCCAGGCGGAAAAGAAACAAAAAGAAGGAAACACTCACCGGAGGTCATCAAAACGTGCAGCGGCAACCATGGACAGAGAGCTGCAGATCATGCCAGCCTTGCTCCTTGCCATATATCTACACGACCGAGACCACCGACGAAGACGACGACAGTAAGTACCGAAACCTACAACACAAGGGAGGAAAGGGCAAAGTTAAATACCCACACACTCCACCCACCCCGCAACACCCCCCCAACCCTTCCCAGCAGCACAAGTCAGACACCCCACACCAAGAGGGACGTACCCAACCGAAGGCCACTGCAACTTGGCCATAGTACATACAATCGCCCCATACCCATAAATAATATAAACAAACACGGGTGTGGAACTGCGTGCAGCCCAAACACAGGCCACACAGAAACTTTATTATGTAGCTCAGTGAGCAAAATGGTGCCAACAGGGCCAATGGCCAGTCCTTCAAAAGTCATTTGTCCTTGGCCACATCTGGCCACACCTGACTGTGCTGGGTACTCCACTGAACGGGGCACCATATGGGGATCCAGGCACCTCACGGAAGGGGGAAAAAGGGGGCGGGGTGGGTATTTACGACGGGGTGGGAGTTTGACATGCGTGAGGAGGTTGGAGGGGGGGTAGGCTTCTCCTTTAAAGGGGGTGGGGGCTGTTTGGCTCAGGTGGAGCTGGATGACTTAGGCTCCGAGTGGGCCTTCTTCTTCACTGGAGAAGGGGCACGAGAATGGGAAGGCTGGACCGGGGTGGGCTGCGATGTGGAAGGAGCAGAAACGGCAAGGAGGTGGGCACGTTTTCGGGACAAGACGGGGTGGGCCAGTGGGTTAAAACAGGTCTGCACAGGAGAGGAAACGTTTTTTTGGAGCAATTGGGGTGGGCGTGGATGAGGGCGTGAGAGTGGAGGCAGAGGGAGTTGATGTATGGGGTGTAGATGTGCGTGTAGTGGGTGCAGGTGACTGCTCAGTATGCTGTGGTGTGGTGGATGTCTGATGGGTGGGTGTCTTGGTGCGTTTGAATGTTTTGGGAGGTGGGGGGTGGACACAGTGGGAGAAGACAGACAGCTAGTATGGATGTATGTTGGGTGGGTGTCTGCAAGTCAGGTGAGTGTGCTGCATGTGTCAACTACAGTGGAGGTGGTGAGTGCAGGTGTGGTGTATAGGGTGCAAGTATGGCTGTCAGCTATTGTGGTGAGTGCAGGAAGAAGAGCAGTAACAGTGAGTGAAGGTGCAGTGCATGAGGGTGTGGATGTAGAGGGGACGGACAGGGAGGCGGAAGAGGTGGGCAAACTGGGGGAAGTGGACGTTGTTGTGTGTGCAGGTGTCTGTTGGCTGTGTGAATGCTTGTGGTGGGAGGTGTGGTGCTTGTGTTTGGAAGTGTGCTTCTTGTGTGTTGATGTGCCTGTAAGAGGATCTGATTGTGTGCTTTGGACGGGTGAAGGGAGTGGGGTGCTGGAAGGGGTAGAGGAGGTTGGAGGGGGGATGGAATGGCCAGGGAAACTGGCTGCCGTCCAAGAGGAGGCCAGAGCCTGAAAAGATCTCTGTAGGGGAGACACAGCACTGTGAATGCCATCCAGATAGGCATTGGTCTGCTGCAAATCAGAAGCCAGACCCTGGATGGCGTTGACGATGGTTGTCTGCCCTACAGAGATGGTTCTCAGGAGGTCAATAGCCTCCTCTGTGAGGGCAGCAGGGCTGACTGGGGCAGGGGAGGAGGTGCCTGGGGCGAAGGAGACACCCACCTTCCGGGGTGGGCAGGCAGGGGCAACTCGGTGGGGAGGAGAAGGGAGGGCGCTGATGTTATGGGGGGTGGCAGAAGATCTCACGGTCGTGGTTTGTCCACTAGTGTCTGCCACCACCGGAGGACCCCCATCGGATGAGGTCTCAGAGTCACTACCTCCTGTGGTAGTAGCCTCCCCTGTGGAAGTCCCCTCGCCCTCCCACCCACTGGTCCCCTGGGCGTCCGTTGTCTCTGCCTCTGAGGATCTGTGGGCCGCTGCCTCCCCACTTGCCGGTGCCTCAGCTCCCTCGCCTGATGTTGATGCTGTACCAGACAAACACAAGAGAACAGGGATGGGGAGACAAAACAGGAGAAACACTTGTAAGTAGCTGAATGCTGATACACAATGGCTAGACATAAACCTACCCAGCAGACACACCCAACAGGTAGCACCGTGCACTAGGCCCATGTCCATGGCCCTGACTACTGAGCAGTATACTGACCTACACCCATATCCTGAAATTGTTTTGGAGCTGAGGTAGGTGAAACCTGACAGGGACACCCCTACACCCTTTGGGGAGCAGACAGTAGCTGAAAACCAGTCAAAATACCTGATCTAAGCACCATGAGCCCTATCGCACACACACACTCATCCTTCCAGGCTGAAGTATGGGCTGTGAGTACTCACCCCCTTGTGACTGCAGTGCAGCCTTCAAGCGCCCATCCAGGTCTGGGTACGCCACCGCCAGGATCCTTCGCATGAGGGGGGTCAGTGCCCGACAGGCACCCCTTCCATGTTGGGAGGACTTCCCCAGCTGGGCCTCAGTGAACTTCCGCGCCCAGCGCTGCAGGTCCTCCCACCTCTTTTGACAGTGGGTGTTCCGCCGGTTGTAGACCCACAGGGTCCGTACCTCCTTGGCGATGGCATGCCAATGTGCCCTCTTCCGGTGGGCGCTGACCTAGTAGGGTGACACAGAAATGGAACGCAGAGGTCAGGCACCTGCACAATGGCAACAGCTGGCAGATTGTCAGACATAGGACAGACAGTACTCCCAGACATGCAGGACAGTGGCACGCAGCATTCCATGCACCAAGCCCCATCCTGGCTCCCAGGAGCACACATCTGTGCAATCCACTCCATCCATCACTCACGCAAACCCGGACTCACCTGTACCTCTGGCCGTCCGTAGAGTCTTCCGTACAGGGGCAGGACCCCTTCCACCAGTTTCTCCAGTTCTTCCTGGGTGAAGGCTGGGGCCCTTTCCCCTGCACTACGTGGAACATCCATAGCCAGAGGCAGGCCACAGCAGTACACAGAGTGGAGTACTTGTCTGCACAGGATCAAGGAGTCAAGTGATCAAACGATGACGAACGCGCGTATGTTCTGCGGCGGTATGCACCGCCACCGCCAGCGGCGATCATGATACGCCAGGATTCCCCATTGTCATCCATGTTAGCCAATGAGGGTGCGAACATCGGTCAACACCGACGTACGCTGTGACGTCAACCGCTAGCGGTATTAAGTCACTTCCACAACGAAGGGGCAGAACTATAGTGGGCAGACATTTTGCCATCTCCTATGCATCTTGAAATTCAAATTATTCACAATGCTGGGCCTACTAGCCATAAGAAGCACCTAGGCCCCTATCCATTGAGTATATCATCACACATGATTTACTCCATTCCATCCTAGTGATGTACATGTACATCTGTCAAGTTGCAGTTATTCTACAGACACTACGATGAAGAATGCAGTGCATGTATGTAGCAAATATGCCAGTGTACGTGTGCACATCACTCCTTTTTTTTTACCCCTCATAGGTACCGACCCTTGTGGCGTGGAAGGGCACCATCAGTGTACAGACCACTTGTGGATATGGGGACCATGGTGGAGCGTCAGATCATAATCACCTAAAGACTCACACTTGCAACTACTCAGGACCTATGTGCATTACTGGATCCTGCACTGACTCCTGGAAATCGTAATCAGCATGCCATTCCAACTGAGGTGCAGGTGCTCTCTGCACTCCATTTCCTGACCACATGCTCTTTTCAAGTGACAGTGGACATGGGTGTTGGTTTCTCACAGCCAATGTTCAGCCAGGTACTGACAAGATTTCTGAATGCATTTGTACAACATCTGCAATCCTATGTGCGATTCCCCCAAAGTGCTGACCTCCCTGCCATCAAGTCTGACTTCTATGCCTTTGCAAACATTCCCCATGTCATAGGTGCACCTATGCATCAATGGCATCGATGGCACCCGCATAGCTATTATCCCCCCAAGAGTGAGTGAACAGGTGTACAGAAAAAGGAAGAACTTTCACTCCATGAACATCCAGTTGGTATGTACTGCAGACCAGTACATATCCCATGTGAATGCCATGTTTCCGGGTTCTGTCCATGATTCATTTGTATTGAGGAACAGTAGTGTGCCACAGAAGATGGAACAACTACAAGAGGACAGAGGGTGGATCATAGGTAAGTTTGCCTGTCACTAACTGACACATTGCTGAGAACCAGCCTGTCTGACTAAGGGGCATAACAATGACGAGTCTGTATTGCACCATTTCTCTAGGTGATTCTGGCTATCCAAACTTGCGTTGGCTCCTGACACCAGTGAGGAATCCCAGGACGGATGCAGAGAGGAAATACAATGAGGCCCATGGACGTACTAGGAGGGTGATAAAGTGTACTATAGGTCTCCTGAAGGCTAGACTCCGGTGCCTGCATATCTCTGGGGGTTCCCTGGTCTATGGGCCTGATAAGATGTGTAGAATAGTGGTGGCCTACTGCATGCTGCACAACGTGGCAGTGAGACATTCAACCCCCCTTTTGGAGGTGGAGGGTGCTATCATCCTGATCAGTTACCTCAGGGAGATGAGGAGAGTGATGGTGAGGATGAGGAAGGGGAAGGTGTAAATTCCAGAAACCAACTGATACAACTCTACTTCCAATAACTGTGTGGGACTTAAGCCTGTAAATGTGGTTAGTGACTGATACTGTAAGTGTGCCATGTCATCTAGCGGGAATTGGTCATGGTAGGCGAGACATGGACCTCTTCAGCATGGTACTGACAGACAATATATGCATTCCCTCCTTGCCTAATTTGAAACACACATTACCACCACCATGCCCAAATTGACAATAAAGTTGTTCCCTGCCAGTTGTATCCATACTCCACTTTGTTCAACATTGAAGACAGGGGACAGTGTTACAGGTGAGATATGTGGTTTATTGGTGGAATACAGTGAAATGTGCTATGTACAGATTGGGTGTCCTCAAAACCGACTTGGTGGCAGGCCTGTTTGATGTCATAGGTGGGTCCTATTTGTAGTTTAGTACTTTATTTAGCCCTCAGCTAAGTGTAGTTGGTGAATGGGTGGGATGGTTGCTTGGCAGTAGTAGCAGTGTCAATTGTTGGAGTGGGGCTTGTTCTTAGCTGGGTTTCCAGTGCCATATCTTGGCCTGAGACTAAGTTTGGGCGCCTGCTGTGGAGCTTCTTGGGGTGGCATGGTTTGGCCTTGTGATTCCTGGGAGGGTATTTCCTGTGCTGTTTCAGCTGCTTGGGCCATCTATTGCTGGTTGTCCAGGGCTGTTGTGGGGGCCTCTTGTCCGGTGTGGGTGTCTGATTGTTTGTTGACCAACTGCAGCAGTGCTCCAGCAATGGTGGCCATTGTGGCATTGTGTTCTTTCCACTGGTCCATGGCCTGTTGGTGTTGTTCCAGCTGCATCCTCTGACTTTGCTCCAGGGTGGATACAATCTGTGCCAACCTGTCTTGGGTATGTTGGTAGGCCCCGAATACCTCTGTAGTGACATCCTGGGCTGCCGCATCTATCCGGTGCCCTACCCCCTGATCCACTGGGGCACTTGACCTTGCCCTGGCCCCCTGTGCCTGTGTCCACTGCGCAGGTCTTGACGTGCCACTTGTACTGGAGCCCTCGTCTTCCTGCATGTTGGGGGTGGGAGACTGTGGCCTCTGTAGCTGTGTTCCATCTGTTTGTGCCCTGGGTCCACTGGTGTGGGTACGCCTCCCCTGGCCTGCTGGTCTTGACTGGGTGTTAGGGGTGACAGTGTTTTCCTGGGTGGGGCTGCTGCATGGTGAGCATCCAGGGCTGTGTGAGGGGCCTGCCTGCTCATCAGTGTCCAGGGATCCTTCATCAGTGTCCTGTGATGTGCCTCTGTTTCCCTGGAGTGTTGTGGCACTCCTTGTCTCCTCCATTAGAGTTGCATGGATGGTGGTGCCTGTTGGTGGACATAGAAATGTATGTTACATATGCATGGGGGTTTGAGGTGTACTGAACTGTTCAATTTTGTGCTGGAGTGCCTTTCAGTGGCCTTTCAGGGTGCCTTTGTGAGGTGGTCATTGCATTTAGTGGCAGTGGTGGGGTTATATTGTGGTGGGGGTTATTATTCCATTGTGGGTACGTGCAGGGGTGGGTGGCTGTGCACAGCGGGAGTGATGTGGGCCTGGTAGTAAGTTGTGGGTGATGCAGGGTGGTGGATGTGGTGGGTAAAGGCTGGGTGGGGTGTGGGTCTAGGTTGGTGGGGTTGTGCATGCATTACAGGTATGGTGTATATGGGGTAATTGTAGATGACTTACCCGAGTCCATTCCTCCAGTGAGTCCAGTGAGTTCCTCTGGCTGCAGGATGGCGAGTACCTTCTCCTCCCAGTCTGTGTAGTCGGGTGGTGTTGGTGGCAGTCCTCCCCAAGTCTTCTGCACTGCGATGTGGTGCATGGATGCCATGACCCAGACCTTCCCCCGCAGGTCGTTCCATCTCTTGCGGATGTCGTCCCTGGTGCGTGGATGGTGTCCCACTGCATTCACCCTGTTCACAATGGTCTGCCACAGCTCCATTTTCCGTGCAATGGGTGTGTGCTGCACCTCGGACCTGAATATTTGAGGCTCCGCTTTTAGGATCTCGTCCACCATGATCCTTAGCTCCCTTTCATTACAACACTACTACTATACTAATGTTGGTATATCTCCACTTGGAGATATCTAAACACAAAATATACACTTAGCAGCAAACATGAAAAGCATAGAAATACATGGGACCTTATGGAGGGGCCAAACCATAGACTAAAAAATATATAAAAATGTAGGTGCCCAACCAAGGTAAGTGTGTTAGAATCCTAGGGGCTGGGTGGTAATGAATTACCAGAGGTAAGTATCAGAAATCCCACAGGCGCCAGGGTGCAGAGTTGTTATCGAGCCGGGTGTCCCATAGGTTAACACAGGACCGTTGTGATTGGAAGTTACAGAATTGGGGCCCCTTCTCAGAGGACCATGAGGAAACCAGTTGGCACAAAGAAGGTTGGATAGTAACCCCAACCGTGGCACCTAAATGAGGGAGCCCAGGTGCAATGGGATGAAGTGACGTCAGAAACCCTTGTTGAAGTCAATGGTAGCACAGTTGTCCAGCTGTTGTTGCGACCCGTGGACCAGGTCGGTAGACCCCAGAAGTAGACTCCAGACATGACGAACCTAAAAAAGAAGGGGACAGTGTTGAGACTACTCTGTGATGTCCAGGTGGTGCAGATAGGCAATACCCATCCTCCTAGAGGTGAAGTTCCTGCAGGCCAGTGAAGGATGAAAGTCCAGCTGCGGAGTCCAGGGGATGCAGGAAGATCCTTGGAATTACCCACAAGCTGTCCCACGTCGGTCGCAGTTTTGCAGGAGGGTCAGTGGTCAACAAGACCACCAACAAGCTTTGGCAAAGGCAAGAAGAGGTTGCAGGAAGTTTGCAGGATTTTGGGGACCTGCAAGGTCCAGGAGACTCGACCCTTGGAGGGGAGTCAAGGCCAGCCCTCAGCAGGAATAAAAGCCAGTATGAATCATTGGAGCCCCCACGAGCGACCCACCGGCAGCAGGCACAGGGAGTCACAGGGAAGCCTCAGCAGCATAACAAAACAGGAGTCCCACATCTCAGGAGATGCAGAGTGGAAGCTCAACTTGGAGTTTCAGAGTGCTGGAGGCCTGGGGTTTTTGGAGCTTGAAGATCTCTTGAAGAAAGAGTCAACAAGTCTTGGTAAGACAACAGTCATAGTCCACAGGGGTTCCATTCCAGTGCCCTCGTCAAGTGCTCGCAGTCTCCTAAATTGGTCAGAAGACAAGTTGAACCCGGAGAGGACCAAAGAACCAACACCTATGTTGCAGAGCCTTTCGATGCCTGTGGGACACCAGGATCTACCAATCGGTTGTTGCTTCGTGGTACAAACAGAGTCCTTGTGACCCTGGTGGATTCACAGCCATGGATGTTGCAGACATCTTGAAGAAGCTGGAGAAACAATGTTGCAGTGGGAGCCCTCCCAACTGGATACAGTCTTGTTTCGGTTCCAAAAGCAGACCAGCAGCGGTTCTGGAGGCCAGCAGTAGAAGATGTCTTGCAGAGAGTTCTTTGTAGAGTCTTGATCGATGAATCTGAGAGCCCACCCTCGGAGGAGCCCTTAAGTAACCCTAAAAGGGGGTTGGTCACTATCTGCAGTGACCCACCTATCAGAGGGGATCAGGAACGTCATCTACCTGGCCTAACCAGTCAGATGCTCCCAGGGGCCTCTGCATATCTTATTTCTAAGATGGCTGAATCAATCGACCACCTGGCAGAGGCCTGTGCATCTCCTTAGGGTAGGAGCTGAACAGGGGGGTGGTCACTTCCCTGTCCTTTGTTTAGTTTCACGCCATAGCAGGAACCAGGGTTCCTAGACTGGTGCAAACCAGTTTTTGCAAGGAGGGCACCAAATGTGCACTTCCAAGAAGTCTGGTGGTGCTGGGAGGCCACCCAAGCTCAGAGACACCAATGGCCAGATGTCGGAAGAAAGCAAATTGCGACTTGCAATTTGCGAGTCCGAGCGACTCGCAAATTGCAACTCGCAATTTGCTATGCAGAAAGGTGTCTCAGACACCTTCTGCGACTCGCAATGGGGTCGCAAAGACCCACCTCATTAATAATAATTAATTGCGAGTCTGGGCACTCACGGGGATGGTGGCCTGCTGGAGACAGCAGACCTCCATGTCCGTGACTGCTTTTGCAATAAAGCAGTTTTTTTTTTCTATCTGCAGCCCGTTTTCCTTAAAGGAAAACGAGCTGCACTTAGAAAAAAAAAACGAAGCCTTTTGTTTCGGTTTTTTTCAGAGCAGGCAGTGGTCCATATGAGCACTGCCTGCTCTGAAAAAATATTTTTGGGATCATTCACAAAGGGGAAGGGGTCCCATTGGGACCCCTTCCCCTTTGCGAATGAGTTACCATCCACTTCAAGTGGATGGTAACTGCAAGTTCATTAAGCGGTCGCAAATCAACTTGCATCCCGTTGCGAGTCGCAAATAGGAAGGGAACACCCCTTCCTATTTGCGAGTCGGAAACGCATTTTGCGAGTCGGTTCGACTCGCAAAATGCGTTTCTGCATCGCGTAGAGGCTTTCGCTCCTTGCAAATGGCGTTTTTCGCCGTTTGCGAGGCGCGAAAGCCTTGCTACATCTGGCCCCTAGTTCTATAGGATAGGAGGTCACACCTCCCTCTGGCAGGAAACCCTTTGTTCTGCCTTACCCCGGCTTGAGTTAGGCTCAGCAGGAGTAGGGCAGAACAGTGTGTGGGGGTCTGCAGCAGCGTGGCTTGGCATGCAGACCATGCAAGGCTGTACAGACAGATCTGGGGGCTCCTCAAAGGAACCACCAGAGTGCATGGTATCATGCAACTAATACTGGTGTAGTTGCATGATTCCAAAATGTTTGCAACCAAACATGCCTTAGGTTCGGAGAAGCTAATATGTAGTTTGACTACTCGTGTTGACCAGTTTCCACTACATACCTTAAAAAGGCTTCCCCGCACTTACAAAGCCCAGGAAATAGAGTCTGGGGTTTGTACGGCACCTCTGCTCATGCAAGAGTGCCCCCACACTCAGGACCATGCACCCTGCCCTTGGGCTCACATGTGTTAGTGTGTATGTACATGAGCATCACCAGAGAAATCCATAAATACACTTTTAAAGACAGAATTTCTTGCCATGAACTGTAAAATAGAACATTAGGTTAAGTCATGGCAAGCAGATGTTATTACATTTCACTGCCGACATAATATTGATGCAGCAGAATATCTGGCAGGAACTTATATTTTATAAGCACAGGATCCTCTTCTAAAGCACACATTAAACATGCAATGGCAAAGTGAATAAATATAACCATGGCGAGCTGATGTGATGGTTCATTTTTTTTGTTTATATTTTATTGTAAGCATCTGCAATAGCAACAAAAAGAAAAACAGAGAATACGGTGGCTCTTAAATGTAGCCTCTTTCTGTTGGCAATAACATTTTTAAATTTTAAAAAAACATTCACTGATGCAGCTGTTTACTTGTGATGGTTTTTAAACTGGAAGCAGTGCATTCTGTGAATGTTTGTGGATGGAGACAAGAATAAATCACCACCTAACCAATCACTCAGATAGCAAGCATTTACAAATTTACAATGTCACATAAGCACCTTATAACATACACTTTAAAAAAAGTGTAGGCAAAAGAAATAGCATTTAAAGTTAACGTGCAGCTCGTGGCCCCAGATCCAACTATGTTTTTGGCATGTTACCTGTTAAGATGCCAACTTCCACTTTGAAATTGATAGATAAGCTGGTAAATGCTTGCACCCACTACACCTTCAGTAATGTACACCTACTGGTCCTCCTCCTGATGGAGTTGATGCCTCCTTCAAATCAGCCTCATTCCCAGACACCTGGAAATATGCCATTATCATGCCAGTACTAAAGAAACCATCCACTAAACCGGCTGTGCTTTTGCACTACAGGCCCATTTCCCTCCTATCATGCCCAGCAAAGGTCCTAGAAAAACTCAGCAGCCTCCTCAGCAACCACCACCAGCTCCTTAATGCCAAGCAGTCTGGATTCAGGCTAAACCACAGTACAGCAACAACACTCATCAACACCAGGAATGACATCCATATGATCATCGTCAGAGGAGGCATGGCAGTCCTCATTCTCCTGGATTTCTCTTCTAGATTTGACATGGTCTCATATCCCATCCTCATCAGGTGATTGCACAAGACTGGCATCAAAGGACCCACTCTCTGCTAGAACTGATCCTTCTTATTGGATAGAACATAAGCTGTCAGTCTGACACCTTACGCCTCTGAAGCTGGCAAACTCATCTGTGGATTGCTTCAACGTTCATCACTGTGCCCTGCCATCTTCAACGGTCCCTCTGGCTAACATTAGTTGCACACACAACACAACGTCCTCTTCTATTTCAAAAACATGTAACTCTGCTCTCCCTCTCGGGTAAGACCCCCAGCATATGAAACAGGTTCACCACCTGCATGACTGAAGTTGCCAACTAGAGGAAAGCCAACTGTCACAAGCAAAACACCAGCAAGACAGAGTTAGTGATTTTTGGCAAGAACACCTCACCAGGGGACTCCAACTATTAGCCAGCCAAACACCCACACCCTCATTCAGCACACACCCCAGGAGCCTCGGAATCATCATCAACTTCAAACTGGGCAAGACTGCACAAGTCGACACAGTCACTGCATCCTGCGTCCAAATCCTGAAGGTTCTGAGGAAGATCTGCAATTAGCTCTGAAGCAACACTAGAAAAACAATTACTCACTCCCTAATTACCAGCAATTCTAGCCACGGGAACACCTTCAATGCTGAGATCACCCAGCAACTCACCATAGGCTACAAACCATCCAGATCTCAGTTGCTAGGCTCATCCTCAACCTCCCACACCAAATGCACATCACACCATGCCTCAGGAAACTATAGTGGCTCCTATACACAAACAAGCTAATTTCAAACACCTCACACGCACATTCAAGGCACTACACAACTTAGGCCTCACAAACAGTTGCTTCTTCTTCCACCAACCATCCAGACAATTCTGCTCTGAAGCAGTCTCCTACATGGTCACATCCCATCCATACACAGACCAGATCAGGATGGTGTTCTCTTTCATCACTCCTAAAATGTGGGATGACCTCCCATTCCATATCAGAGCCTCCTCCTCCTCTCTTGAATTGCGCTAGCAGCTAAAAACCTGGCTTTTCAGTTAAGCAACATACCATAGGCAAGGATAAGCACACACACACCTGCTCAGTGCCAGGATATCCTCTAGGGCTGTAGTGCGCTTCACAAATATACATAAAAGAACATAACAAGAATTACATCTGAGGTCCATTTAAAGTCATGACTCTCAATACAGAAACCATAAGCTGCATTTACGTCTGGTGGGTTAAGACTGCTACGTATGGGGACATACTATAGGGCCCAACACCTTTCTCTGAATCCAGACATGGAGATCCTGAATTTGGTGCTACTGCAGAGACACTTACAATTAGATGCAACTGGACCCCAAGTTCTCCAGGGACCCTGATAAACCAATAAAAACAGGAACATAAATCTCACAGGGCAGTAACCACCATTTCCTTTAGCACCAGGATACCCTCCTGGATTAGATGCATGCTTTACAGGTATACCTACCGTGTTTGAATCTTGACTCACAAAGACTTCAGAAAAGAAGGATTCCTCCGTCTCACTGTTCCAATTTGAAGTAACACAGAATTAGTAATAGTAGCCTAATTATCCACGTGGCAAGACTGGCTTGACAATGGAATCCAACTGATTGGACACGTTTTTTGCCGAGGGTAATCTCAAATCCTTCCTGGAACTGACCACCAAATTTCAGCTAGTCAAAAATCTATTCTGGAAATACCTCAATCTAGGAACCTAGTACAAGATTTGACAATTTACCCCCTATCTGACTATCTTCTGAAATGGGGTCTAACAAGAAATTGATCTCAGACTTATATGAGATCATGACAGGAGAACTCTACTCCATGTGTATGGAATGTCTTCACAGAAACAAATAGTATGTAAGGCTTCACAAACCATACACTGAAGAAGAATGATTATATCAGGGGACACATCCCTGCAATAAACCTTTCCCTAAAGGCTTATTCCTCTTTGTATGTGTTCTACAGAATGCAAAGAGGACAGAAAAGGAGACATTTCTCCTCACTCTGACAGCCTTGGGGGTTGGGGGTTAGAGATTACTTATAGTGTTGGTTTTTTGACATTTAGTTGTATTAATTGTAGTTTCTTTTTTACTAGTGTGTAATTTGGGGTTTTCGTTCACTGTTTTACAAATATTTTGTTATGTTATATGATGTTATGTACTTTATGATAAATCAGTGTATTGCATATGTATTTTTGAGAATGATATGTGTTTTGCTGTTGAGTTTTCTTGTTTACTTTAAGGGTTTTTGTCAACCAGCGTGTCCTAAGGCCATTAGGAGTTACCTTTTTTTAAAGGAAATCCCTTTTGGTTTACATTAAACCAATATTTTTTGTTTTGATTTATTTTTGGGGGGGTTCTCAGGGAATCTATTTTTTAAACTTTTTTGGGGTTTTTTAATTGTCCTTATGTACTTTGAATTGTTTCATGGGATGTCTATTCGATTTTTTTAATTTTTCCATTTGTTTGGGCTTTTTGCAAAATATTTTTCCAATTTTTTGGTGGATTATTACTTTTTAACTACTTGGATACAGACGAAGATCTGCAGCCACTGAAGTATAAATTATATTTATTTTATTGTTTTTTTGGGGTGAGAAATGTTATATTTTATTTTTTATGTAATTATTATGTGAATATTATTTGTAAATGTATTGTTTATGTAGTTTTATTTTACA
Organism: Pleurodeles waltl; assembly: GCF_031143425.1. Taxonomy (NCBI): domain Eukaryota; kingdom Metazoa; phylum Chordata; class Amphibia; order Caudata; family Salamandridae; genus Pleurodeles; species Pleurodeles waltl. The sequence goes on from NC_090443.1 coordinate 908,408,301, forward strand.
TAATGATTTAGTGTGCTCTTTGAGCTTTTTGGTTGGTTAGATTTATACTTTTAGTGTAAATAAGGTATATGTTATTTTATTATCTCGTTGTTTTTAAATATTGAAGTTTTATTTAATAAGTAAATGTTAGACATGACAGCCTTAGGGTGGTCACCCCTAACTTTTTGCCTGCCTCCCTCCACTTTTTAGATACTGTTTTTGCTGGTTTTTAGACTTTGTGCACTTTACCACTGCTAACCAGAGCTAAAGTGCATATGCTCTCTCCCTTTAAACATGGTAACATTGGATCTCACCCAACTGGACTATTTAATTTACTTATAAGTCCCTAGTAGAGTGCACTATGTGTGCCCAGGGCTTGTAGATTAAATGCTACTAGTGGGCCTGCAGCACTGATTGTGCCACCCACTTAAGTAGCCCTTTAACCTTGTCTCAGGCCTGCCATTGCAAGGCCTGTGTGTGCAGTTTCACTGCCAATTCGACTTGGCATTTAAAAGTACTTGCCAAGCCTAAAAAACCCCTTTTTCTACATATAAGACACCCCTAAGGTATGCCCTAGGTAACCCCTAGGGTAGGGTGCTGTGTAGGCAAAAGGCAGGACATGTACCTATATAGTTTCCATGTCCTGGTAGTGTAAAACTCCTAAATGTGTTTTTACACTGCTGTGAGGCCTGCTCCCTTCATAGGCTAACATTGGGGCTGCCCTCATACATTGTTTGAGTGGTAGCCGCTGATCTGAAAGGAGTAGGAAGGTCATATTTAGTATGGCCAGAATGGTGATATAAAATCCTGCTGACTGGTGAAGTTGGATTTAATATTATTACTATTTTAGAAATGCCACTTGTAGAAAGTGAGCACTTCTCTGCACTTAAATCTTTCTGTGCCTTACAATCCATGTCTGTCTGGGTTTAGTTGACAGCTCCTTGTGCATTCACTCAGACACACCCCAAACACAGGATACTCAGCCTCACTTGCATACATCAGCATTTTGAATGGGTCTTCCTGGGCTGGGAGGGTGGAGGGCTTGCTCTCACACAAAGAACTGCCACACCCCCTACTGGGACCCTGGCAGACAGGATTGAACTGAAAGGGGACCTGGTGCACTTCTAAGCCACTCATTGAAGTCTCCCCCACTTCAAAGGCACATTTGGGTATATAAACAGGGCCTCTGCCCCTACCAACTCAGACACTTCTTGAGGTAGACTCTCTACCTCACAGACACTTCCTGGAGAAGAAACCTGTAACCAGAACCTACATCCTGCCAAGAAGAACTGACTGGCTGCCCAAAGAACCCAACTGACTGCTTTCTGTGAAGGACTGTTGCCTTGCTGTTGCCCTGCTGCCTTGCTGCTCTCTGGCTGTGGTGAATAAGTGCTCTCCAAGGGCTTAGGTAGACCTTGCCTCCTGTTCCCTGAAGTCTCAGGATCAAAAAGCCCTCATCTCTTCAAGAAGGACTCCTTGTTTGACACACCGCCTGCCAGAAACATCACACAGCCTGCCCCGCGGTGAAAATTTCACTGCATGCCGAACGGAACGACGCAACCCGACTTTGCGATGAGAAGATCGACGCAGCACCAGCGTAGCAACCGGAAATTCGACGCACGGCCCACTGGATCGACGCACAGCCAACCCGGAACAACGCAGCCCGACTTCCAGAGAGGAATCGATGCAGCGCCTGCCGTGCAGGAGAAAAGTCGACGCAACACCCACTGGATCGATGCACCTCTAGAGACTTCATCCTGCCAGCACAGAAAATCCACGCACCATCCCCGGGGCGTCTGAAAACCCCGCAACCCGAAGAGGATCCATGACGAGTGCCGGAAATTAATGCACGGCCGTCCTTGCGTGAAAACTAAAAGACGCATCGCCGTGTGGGACCCGAGAAATTGATGCACACCCCTTTGTTTCCACGCTGCTCCTCCTATGCTGTTCTTTGCGGAGATTTTTCACGCGAACCTGGTACTTTGTGCTTGAAAGAGACTTTGTTTGCTTTAAAAAGACTTAAGACACTTTATCTCACATTTACTTATTGCATATTTAATAGCTTTGTCCTGCATTTATCCAGATAAATATTATATATTTCTGTAAACAGTGTGTGGTGTATTTTTGTGGTGCTATATGGTGTTATTGTATGATTTATTGCATAAATACTTTACACATTGCCTTTAAGTTAAGCCTGACTGCTCAGTGCCAAGCTACCAGAGGGTGGGCACATGATAATTTGGATTGTGTGTGACTTACCCTGACTAGAGTGAGGGTCCTTGCTTGACTGCCAACCAAAGACCCCATTTATAACAGTAAATAAATATTAATAGCCTCATTACAAGTTTGGCGGTTGTGCGAGCTGACCGTCAAACTCATGGGGAGGACGCCACTGTCATACCAGTGGTGTCGCCCCCACGTGTAGTACAATGTTCCTGCCGGGCTGACGGGTACAAAGCAGACAGCGTGCATTCTGAGGATTGTAATGTGACGGTCGGACCACCACATTTGCGGCGGTCCAACTGTCACTGTGAGGCTTTCTTGGAAGAGGTTTTGTGGCAGAATTTTGGGACTTTTGGAGGTTACTTTTTATTCTATAATATTCTTTTGACTATTCTTTCTAAGTAATCTACTCCTTTGTTGTTTACAAAAAGTTTGACTTTAAATTGTGAAATTTTGTATGTTCTTTTAGTTTAATTGCTAAGTTTAGGTGCAATTTGATTAACAGATTGCCGAATTTGTAGTTGTTAGTAGCTTTGCTCTTTTTGTCTGCCTCATGTTGATTGGAAGACATTGTGCCATCCTTCCACTGCATTGTTTGTTTTGACCTCTTGTGTCAAGGTGCTGTCATACACATTTCACCATGGTGTTTAGAATTTGGGTTGGTGTCTGTGACCGCTGGTCAGCCCACTGGACACATTGTAATTCTACGGGGGTGAAGCTGTTGACGACAACCTCATCCCTGCATGTTTGGCCGTCCAACGGTCAGACCTCCAAACTCGGAATCAGCCCCTTAGTGCAGATTCCTGGAGCTGTTTCTATATGGTTTGATTGAAATGAGAGTAAAAGCCTTTTATGGTTGTGTGTGGACACATTTTTCAAATTGATCATGGCTTGTTCCAAGTCTATGATTATATTTTTGTGGGTACTAGTTATTTGTCTTATGTTGAATATGGTTTAAGAGTTTTTAGTAATTGCTGTTTTGTTTGTTTGGTAAAGGGATATATACATATGGGATATTTGTGTTTTTATATTGACCATGCATGGTGTATAACTGAGTGAATAGTTTAGGATAGGTTTTGAAGATCCCATCCAACATCCCGGTTTGACAATGGCTTAGTTTTCGTTCTTTATTTGCTGTAGAGACTATTAGGATTTGTTTCTCATTGTTTAGCTTGTCATGTAAAAGGAAAGGTTCCTCATTACGTGTCACTGTTAAATGTTCTGGAATTTCTATGTCGAAGTATCTTCTAGGGGCAAGAGGAGTGCCACTGGTAGCTTTTTTAGTTCTTGCAATTAAACGTTTTGAAGTGGGTGTAGGTGGTGGTTGTTCTGTGGTGTTCTTGGGGACTTTAGGCAATATGTCTTTTGGAATTTTGGTTGTGGGTTCCTTGGAGGTACTGCTTGCCTCTCTTATATCCTGTAATATATCACTTACTTCTAGTTCTGAGGGATAGTTGTGTTCTCATACATGAATTACAACATCATGCTTTGGAGTGGCCCTTCTATAGCATGCATTAGAATAATATTTGGCCCATTTCGAAACAATATTTCCTGCTGATACTTTTTCTTTGTTGTAGGTGTAACCCATGTGACTTAGTAAATGCTTTCCTTTCTATGACATTATATAATTTGCTTGTTGTGTCATTGTATCTGAAAGCATAAACAAATGTAATTTCTTAAGTTTAAGCTTTCATTATTCACATAACAAATTACTCAACCACTTCTATTTTTTGTACTTAAAATATGCTCCTTTTAGGTGTTTTGCACAACCAACCAGGAGGCAGCCAACCCCATCTGGAGGTAGCCAACACCACCCTGAGCATGGTCTTTGACCTTGCATGGCTAGAGGTTAAACGAAGGGCCAATCGCCCTGCCCCAAACCTTTTTTTTTCATAGAACTCAGAAATGAATCCCAAGTCCTAGCAAGGCTGCAGTGCTTCCTGGTTCATGTGGTGACAGCCAACCAAATCTCAGCTGGAAATATGTTGGCTCCACAGATCTTCAGCAGCATAAAATATATAACGTTTTTGAGCATTAATTGGTTAAAAACTACTGAACAGATTTACAACAAATCACATAAAGCCGTATTTCTAGCGTACTGCCAAATTTGTTGTAAATCCATTTAGCAGTTTAGGCAGTTTGGGCTGTAGCTGTGTCTAAAGTTCCTATGGAAAAATGAAAGGGGAAAACACATTTTGGGGTCCCCCCTGAAACTTTCCAAGAAGCTTAGTTGATTTTTTTTTGGCAAAGATTTGAGCAAATTAAAAAATTTAATTAATTTCCTATGGAAACATGATCCTAACTGTAACTACCCGATACTGGATATTATATTGCCTACTGGAGGTCGCCAGTAAGTAGTTAGAACCATGTTTCCATAGAAAAAGCGTTTTTTTGGCTTGCCTATCTTTGGCATTGTTTTACAAATCTTCACAAAATTTTCCAAAAAAAAGTGCCTCAGTGGTTCTTCTTGTGCAGGGAAAGTTTTGGGGTGATCTGTCAATCAGGGGCCGAGAAAAAGGGGGAGGGTTGAATAGGTTGTGTTTCCCAGGTTAATTCCCATAGGACCTTTAGATACAACTACAGCCTGAACCACTGGACTGAATTACACCAAATTTGGCAAAAAACTATCTGATGGTATGCAGATTATGCTTTTGGTTATTTGGTGCAAATATGTTCAGTAGTTTATGAGAAATTAAAGAGAATCCAAATTTGTATATTCTGACAGCAAATAAATCATGAATATTTGCGAAATTTTGCAAATGCGCACACGAATAGAAGCACTGTAGTTGGCTAACTAGAAAGTTGCGGCTGCCATTTTATGTTATGGGAGAGGGCCCCCAAGGCTGAAAATAGAAATAAGGGGTCAGGTTGAAGGTCCCCTGGCCCCCAAGGGTGTGATATAGGGATGTTTTAGGGTCACATTATCGGTTTAGAATGATTTTTCTTCACAATGCACTATATCCTCTAATATCCTTGAATAACCTTATAGATTCGAAGATAATTGAGAATATTCAAGTTTATTAAAAAATAATCAAGAATATGCATAAAACATTTTAAAAAAAAACATTCACAGACTCATTCATACAATAATTAGTTCACTCATACATGCACTCAGAGCCTCATGTGCCCACTCACACACCCACTCAGATACTCATGCAGCCACTGAGACCCACTCATAGACTCACATACCCACTTTCAGACCTACTCACACACTCACACACTCACTCACCACTGACAGAGACAGGCCCTGTGGCCAACCCTCGCTGCGCATGGCCAAAGGCTGTGAGCCGCACAGGGTTGGATGGTTATGAGGGCTTGGCTGCAGGCCCTGTGGCCAACCCCCAGTCCACAGGGCTGGAGGCCGTGCGCGGAGGTGGTTGGATTAATATATAGTAATTAAAATTACATTAAAAAAACATTGAAATTCACTGAAAAAACGAAGGTAACAGGGATGTTATATTTAGATTCTGAATTTACTCGTTCAAAATGATAGAAATTCAGCAGTTATAGTTACAGTTATTTCAAGTAACTATAATTTGCGTCCTAAAGTAACTACATTCGATGATGCTGGGAGGGGGAGCCCTGCACTGCCCACAACAATGTTGTAGGCTGTTGAGACCCCCCCCTTGCCCCTTGCACTTATTCTCTGCCAGCCTTTTCATGGCGATTGATCTACCATGAAAAGGCTGGTGGAGAACATGGCTCTAATAAGCATTGTGGCTATGTCTTCAGTGCTGCCGTGGCTGATTACAACTATGACCGCAGTCATCCCATCAGGATCAGAGATCCTGGCGGAGACAGTGCTCTTTTGGTGGCACCGACCTCCAATCTTGTAATATGGCGGTCGAACCAACTCAGCCACGGTGGTCCGACCTCCACTCGTGATCGGGCCCCATTCATTTACAATCTTGGAAACAATATCAAACAGTCTATGCTTAATGCGTAAAAAACACAGGTGAGAAAGTCATAATTATCATTTGATAAACAGTAAAAAACAAATATCGTATTCATGATTATTTTTATCATTTGATAAACCGTAAAAAACAAATACCGTATTCATGATTATTTGGACATTGTAAACATAGATAGTTATTTGGACATGAATGGTTATTTGAACATTATAAAGAACTTCTAATCATAAAATTTATTGTAGGTGGTGTCTAATTAGGCGATAGAAGCCAAATAAAATTTTATAATTTGTGTATGATAGCCATTACTCGTGATGGTTAACAGCTCACAACAACCCGCAGCTAAGCTATAGTAGCAGACTCTTTTGTCCATCTAATCATAGTAGGTTCAGTACCATGCTAGTTAATGTATTCTTAACTTATAGATTATAAAAGAACTACTCATCTTTGGTATCCTGACTGCAAACATATTTTTTTACACCCTGTCTAATTTCTCTTAATTCGTAATCCACAGTTTTGATTCACATTGGAGATCTAAAAAAAGAAGAAACAAAAAACAATGCATAAAGAAAAACACTTCATATCAAACCTCTAAACAAACACAACTCAACCCCACACTGCCCACAGCCTTTGGCTGTGTGGGGCAGTATGTTGGCCGGAGGGCTTGGCCACAGGCCAGCCCCTATGGCCAACTTCCTGCATGTAATACCCTGGGGGATGGGATCCCCAGGTCCATGAACAGCTTCTGGAGGGGTCTGTGTGGCCCACTTCCCTTTTAAAATTGTGGCTGGGAACCGGGGATGGCATCCCATGGCCGAAATTGTCCTGCAGAGGGGGGAACCCTCATCATTACTAGTGTGGCTGGGACGCAGGACAGAAATTGGCCTGGAGAAGGGGGCCACGCATGTCCCCTCACCAAATATGTACATTGTTCCCCTGGAACCTCGCCCCCCAGGGGCATAAAAAATACAAGCATGAGGTGGGAACCCACCAACAGGCCTAGAGGGTCAGAGTATTTCTACCCTGTCCCCTTCTTTTTTCACGCATTCTTTCTTGGGACTTGGCCAAGTCCGAGTCTCAGGATAGCTGCCACCAGTTCTTGTTTGTAGTGGTGTCAGCATGAAATCTGTCAGATTTGCAGACCCTCCGCATCTCTAGATATACGGAAATCCTTTTCTTTAATAACTCCAAAACTGCTAAACAGGTTATACACCAAATTTGCAAAAGAGATCTTTCTGGATCAAGACCTGGCTTTCTGCCAAACTTGGTGTAATTCCGCTCAGCATTTCGGCTGAAGCTGTGTCTAAAATCCCTATGAGAAATTGCTTGGGAAAAAAGCATTTTGGAACCCCCCACCTTTTCTGTGACCTGGTTGAAAAATCACTTGAAACTTTCCAGACAGCAGCTGAATTGACTGGTTCACAAGTTTTGAAATTTTGTAAAAATTCCTCAAACCGCGCCAGGTATTAACAAAGCAAAATACGCTTATCCTATGGACACTAGGTCCTAGCTATAACTACCTACTGGCGACCGTCATATTCGTTACTGGTGACCATCGTACTCATCACCTCACTCGTCATAGTGCATAAACTTATAACTCATGCCTTCTCAATGCACTGATTTTACCCTTGTATATGACATTACTTATACCATATGGTGGAGAAGGGTGGCACAGTGGTTAGAGCGGCAGACCCTGATACAGAGATCTGGTCTGGGACCAGGGTTTAATTCCCACCTCGGTCTTGGGCTCAATTCCCTTGGACCAGATAATTCTCGCCTTGGTGCCTAATCTAATTAATGGGTCCCACTCTGTAACTCTGGGCAATAGCTTGCTTAATCTCCACAATGTCCCTCACAGCACTTGGATGCTTGGCTTCACCCTGGGGCTGTCCAGGAGTGGGCACCTCACAGGGAAAAGCCAGGAGGGGTTCCACAGCGGAATGTGTACAGCACCTTGAGACCCTAACAGGTGAGTAGTGCGCTATACAAGTGCAAAGTTTACAGTGTTTTATATGAAAATATTGCTTTCATAACAACACTTGTGAAATCTCAGTTGAGATGATTTTTTAGAACACAGTGCATGGTAGAGTCGTGAGTTATAGTTTATGTAGTATGAGAGTGTGGTGAGAGCACTGTGTATGAATCTGCATGATTATAGTAATTTCAAGGTGGTGTGTTAAGTTAAAATATAAGTTATAAGTAACACTGTGCACATAGGTGGGTGACTCACAGTAATGGGAGGGTGGTTTGTAAATTGTAAATTAAAGTTATAACTATAAATTTAGAATTTGTAATGTTTATGTAGTTTAAGTATGGTTTGTTTAGAAAGAATAAATAAAGTTTTCCTAACTATAACTAATTGGTAACCTTTAGTTTTTTTCATGGAATGTTAGTGTTTTTTATGTCTTTAATAAAAATGTGTTTCAAGTCATAGTATTGAGTATTATTTATTAAGGTATCATTCACTGGAGTGTTGTACAACAAAATGAAGATGAGTGTCATACAGTCAAGTGTTGTAGAGTGGAGTACTGTGTGGTGGAATTGAGTGCAGTGGGGTAGAATGTAATGGGGTAGAGCAGGAAACACTGTAGTAGAATGTTGTACCATATAGCAAAGTGGCATACAAAGATGTGGTGTCTAGTGGAATAGCATAGAATGGAGAGTCGTAGATTGATGTGGCATAGATTAGAGTGGCATACAGTGGAGTGCCATACAGTGGAGTAGCGTAGAGTGCAGTTGTGAACAGTGGAGTGATGAACAGTGGAACAGCATATTATTGAGTAGTATACAGTGGAGTTGGGTACAGAGGAGTGGCATAGTCTGGATTGCATCCAGTGTAGTGTTTACAGTGGAGTTGCATACAGGGGGGTCTCAAATATTGAAGTGTTGTATAGTGGAGTGAGGTAGAGCGGAATAGCATGTAGTGGAGTGTCACCCAAGAGAACTACATAGCTTGGAATGGCGTGCAGTGGAGTGGCATAGAGTGAAGTGGCATACAGTGGAGTAGCATGCATTGGATTGCCATACAGTGAAATAGCATAGAGTGAAGTGCCATAGAGTGGATGGCATATATTGGAATGTCATACAGTGAAGTGGCATAGAGTGGAATAGCGTGTAGTGGACTCACATACAGTGAAATTTGGTACTGTGGAGCGATGTACAGTGCAATGGCATACAGGGGAATAGCATAAAGTTGAGTGATGTATAGTGTACTGCTGTACAATTAGTACATGGATGTAGTTGAAAATTTGGAGGAATAGTGTACAGTAGAATAGTGTACATTCTAATGGTGTACAATGAAGTATAGAAGAGTGGATTGGCAGAAACTCATATAGCATATACTGTAGTGGCATACAGTGGAGTGGCATACACTGGAATAGCGTACAGTGTAGTGACATTCAGTAAAGTGGCATACAATGTATTCGTGCACAGTGGAGTAGCATAAAGTGGAGTGGTGTACAGTGGCATGGCACAGACTGCAGTGGCCTACAGTGCAGTGTGATAAACTAAAATGCCAGATAGTGGAGTGGTGTACAAATGAATGCCGTCCAATGGAAAAGTATAGAATGGAGTGTCATAGAGCGGTTTGCCATACATTAGAGTGGCGTGCAGCGGAGTACCATACAATGGAGTAGCATATATTTGAGTAGCATACAGTGGAGCTGGTACAGTGGAGTGGCGTAGACTGGATTGCATCCAGTGTAATGTGTAAAGTGGAGTTGCGTACAGAGGAGTCGCAAATGCTGCACAGGCGTACTGTGAAGTGGGGTAGAGTGGAATAGCAAGTAGTGGAGTGTCACAGAGTGGCGTGTAATCCAAGGGAATGGCATAGAATGGAATGGCATACAGTCGAGTGGCGTACCGTGGACTATTGCGATTGGAGTGCCATATGGTGAAATAGCCTGGAGTGGAGTGTCATAGATTGGAGTGGCATATATTGGAATCGGGTACAGTGGAGTGCCATAGAGTGGAAAAGCATACACTGGAGTCACATACAGTGGATTTGTACACAGTGGAGTGGCATACAGTGCAATGGCATACAATGGAAATGCATAGAGCTGAGTGGTGTATAGTGTAGTGCCATACAGTGCAGTGGGATATTGATGTAGTTGAAATTTTGGAGGACTTTAGCTTAAGGTGTGCAGAGTAACACAAGGCAGCAACTTGCACAGCATTTCTGCACATGTACCAAGCAAAGCAGGACATTGTATGGTGGCCTTCTGTAGTTTTGCAAATGTTTCCTAGGTATTGTGCTGAATTTGCAACATTATGCATAACGCAAGGGTAATGAAACAGACTCCCAATTTATATATATATATATATATATATATATATGTGTGTGCAAAAAAGAAAGAGAGAACTCTGGGTAGTTCCCAAGTTTAGGTTGAGAGCAGCTCCAGTAAGGAGCACCCCACAGCACCAATGACACTCTAGATTTGTTCACCTCAAATGTCTGTTTATCTAGCAAAGTTTTTAGGCATGGGATCAGCACAGTGCTATCCATGCTGAACTAGATAGGGACAAAGTCTTTGCCATTTGTACAACACAATCTTTAAGCATAGGATTGACACAGTGTTATTCTTGCCGAACTGTAAAATGACAAAAGCCATTTACCACTGCAGGCACAGTATTACAGCTTTGGATTGGTCAAAAACCATCCAAGCCAACCTGGAATGAGTAAAGCAACCCATGACACATGTTTCCCTCTCATTAGAGCTCTTCAGATAGGTTTAGCTTTGTCCAGACACAAGGTAGCACCCCGTATAAGTCACAACAAGTCCATCAGAGGTCATCTCCATCATTCTGGAAGCGAGAAACTGATTAGTTTCTCCTCGGTACGGGGGCAGGGGAGGTCAGGGAGGCATAAAAAGGAAAGGAAAGTCTTGTCCTTTCCTTTTTATGTCTCTGAGCATTCCTGCAGCCCAGTCGCATAGTGTTGGGCTGCAGGAATGCCGACTAGACACCAGGGATTTTGTTTACCTTAGGTAAGCAGTGAAGGGGACAGGCCCCTTAGGCAAGGATCGCTCCCCAAGGGGGGCATTTTACAATAAGGCCATTTGTGCCCCACTGGGCACCAGGGATCTTTTTTTTTATAGTGGGAAGTGACCCCTTAGGCAAGGATCGCTCCCCTGAGGGGCAAACTTATTTTAGGCCATTTCTGTCCCCCTTAGGGGCAGGTGGGCCTATTTCTAGTAGGTCCATCTGCCCCCACAGGTGGCAGAAACCACTAGACACCAGGGATTTTTTTTTACACAACAATTTCATGCAAGGGGAGCGGCCCCTTAGGAAAGGGTCTCTCCCCTGGGGGACAAATGTATTTTAGGCCATTTTTGCCCCACTTGGGGGCAGGTGGGTGTATTTCTAGTAGGCCCATCTGCCTCCACAGGGGGCAGAAACCACTTAGGCACCAGGGATTGGTGTGTGTGTGATTTGTTTGGGGGCAGCCCCTTGGGCAAGGGTCGCTCCCCATTGAGGCACATGACTGTTGGCCATATTGTTTTTAAGGCTCATCTGCCCCCAAGGGGGGCAGAAAGCCCACCAGGCACCAAGTAAGATTTTTTTTCTTCAAAAAAAGAGGGTGGGGGTATGGCCATACCCCCACCCCAAATAAATGGGGTCAAAGTTGTTCTACCCACCGATGGGCAGATGGGGCAATTACCCCTGATCCACTTTCTAGGGGCAAAAAGCCTACTAGATGACAGGGAATAAAAAAAAAAGTGCGGTGGTGGTTACCAACCAGTATGGGCATGGTTATGCCACCACCCCAACTGAAGGGGGTAACAGTCTTTCAGCTCTCCCCCTGTGCACTAAAAGATCTTATCCCAATGGAAAGCAAGAGGACATTTGATTATTTTGGTTTTTGGTTTTACATTTGGCCCATGAGAGCTTGGCTAACTCTCAAAATCGTCGCACTTGGAATGGTGAGGGCTGCACTTTTTGGACTTTGGGACGCTGCTATGTTAAAAAATCTACAAGACCTAGACAAATCTGAAAACTAAACATCTGGGTGACTCCAGGGTGGTGTGCTTCACATGCTCCCCGCACCATTTTCTCACCCACAATACCCTGCAAACCTCCAACTTTGCTTAAAATAACAAATTTTTATGATGGAACCATCCGGAATTTGCAGGAATCCACAAAATTCCTACCACCCAGCATTGTTGTATCTATACCGATAAAAATTCTGACTCACTTGTCAGCCTAAAACTGTTTTTTTTCAAACTGTCCTTTTGGATCCGCTTTGGTTCCCCTCAATGTTTTCGGCTCCTCCCTGTCACAGGCACTTGGCCCACCAACACAACTGAGGTATCATTTTCTTTGGGAGACTGAGGGGAATGTTGGGTGAAATTTGTGCCGGTGCGGTGATCCCACACTGAATTGTGGGGAAAATGTGATTTTTTTTAGCTACATTTGAGGTTTGCTGAGGATTCTGGGTAATAAAACACTGGGGGATCCACACAAGTCACACTTCCCTGGACTCCCTCAGGTGTCTGGGTTTCAGAAATGTCTGGGTTTGGTAGGTTTCCCTAGATAACTGCTGAGCCCAGGACCAAAAGCGCAGGTGCTCCCCCGCATAGACAGGTAGTTTTGAATTTGATCATTTTGATATGTCCACGTAGGGTTTTGGGGCATTTCCTGTCGGGCCACTAGGCCTACCCATAAAAGTGAGGTACCATTTTTATCGGAATATGTGAGGGAATGCTGGGTAGAAGAAAGTTTGTTGCTCCCCTCAGATTCCAGAACTTTGCAGCACCGAAACGTGAGGAAAAAGTGTTTTGCTTTGCAAATTTTGAGGTTTGCTAAGGATTCTGGGTAACAGAAGCTGGTGAGAGAGCCACAAGTTACCACATCCTGGGTTCCCCTAGGTGTCTAGTTTTCAGAAAGGTCCATGTTTGCTAGGTTTTCCTAGGTGCCGAATGAGCTAGCGGCCAAAATCCACAGTTAGGCACTTTGCAAAAAACAGGTCAGTTTTCTTTGGGAAAATGTGATGTGTCCATGTTGTGTTTTGGGGCATATCCTTTTGAGGGAACTAGGTCCACCCACACAAGTGAGGTACCATTTTTATCAGGAGACTTGGGGAAATGCTAGGTGGAAGGAAATTTGTGGCTCCTCTCAGTTTCCAGAACTTTCTATCACCGAAATGTGAGGAAAAAGGGTTTTTTTTGGCCAAATTTTGAGGTTTGCAAAGCATTCTGGGTAACAGAACCTGGTTAGAGCCCCACAAGTCACCCCATCCTGAATTTCCCTAGGTGTCTAGTTTTAAAAAATACACAGGTTTGGTAGGTTTCTCTAGGTGCTAGCTGAGCTAGAGGCTGAAATCCACAGCTAGGCACTTTCCAAAAAACATGGCAGATTTCAATGTAAAAATGTGTCCATGTTGTGTTTCCTGTTGTGGGCATTAGGCCTAACCACACAAGTGAGGTACCATTTTTATTGGGAGACTTGGGGGAACACAGAATAGAAGAACAAGTGTTATTGCCCCTTGGCTTTCTCTACATTTTTTCCTTCCACATGCAGTATGTGAAAAAGACGACTATTTATTAAAATTTGCACTTCAATTTTTTTCAAGCCCCTGGGTGGTCCAATGTTGACTTGTAACAGGGAGGCCGCCATCCATAGCCCTGGGGACCGCTACCTCCCTGAGGCAATGATCTATAATATTACCAGATGTCACACGGCCCCATTGCAGCCCTGTTGAACTCCACCTCCCTGGGGCATTAAAGAACATTAATGTGAGGGGGCGCACGGCCCCTCCGCAGCCCCGGGGATCACAACCTCCCTGGGGCTTTTCAGAATTAATATGTTGGGGGCACCCGCCCCCCCCCCACAGTCCCGGGGACCACCACCTCCCCGGGGCTATATTTAAATAAGGTAAGGGAGGCCAATGCCGGCCTCCCCCAAAGCCCCGGGGCCTGCCACCTCTCCAAGGCGATGATCTACATTATTGCCGGGGTCCACCACCTCCCTGCTGCAAACTGAAAAAATGGAAAGGGGGTCAATTTTAGGCCCCCCCCCTCAGCTTCAAGGACCACCACCTCCCAGGGCTCTTTTTTTGCTGGAGGGAGACCACATGACCCCTCCTCATGGAGCCACTGATGACCATGGGGACCACCACCCCTAAGTGCCAGCTCCTGCTATCTCCTAGGGTGCCCAACTCCAGACCCTGGGGACTACCACCTCCCCCAGTCTTTTCAGAATTAATATGTGGGGGGCAACAGCCCCCCCCCCCACAGCCCTGGGGACCACCACCTCCCCGGGGCTGTATTTAAATTAAGTGGGGAAGGCCCGTCGGCCTCCCAACCCACCCCCAGGGACCACCACCTCCCTGGGGAAAACTGAAAAAAATTGAAAGGGGGACATTTCAGACCTCGACTCAGCTCCAAGGGCCACCATCTCTCCAGGGCTCTTTTTTGCCCCCCCTCATGAAGCCACTGATGGACAGGGGGACCACCACCCCCTAGGGCCGGCTCCTGCTATGTCCTAGGGTGCCAACCCTCGGGACATAGCTGTTTGCTGTGGGGCTTGGCAGTAGCTTTGACAGCTGCAGCAAAGTCACAGCAAATGCTCTGCTTTCTGACTGTGGGACCTGTCAAACAGGTCCCGCAGTCAAAAAGCAGAGTTTTCATCTCTGTTCCCTGCATGCAGTGAACAGAGATGAAAGCTTTGCTTCAGCAAGCATGAAGCTTCTACTTAAAGCACCTATCTGCTTGCTGGAGCAGTGGGACCGTGGGGAGGCCTTGAGGATCCCCCTGCGGTCCCAGATAGCCCGTAAAGGTTATAGTATAAAATAAATAAAAAAATAGTCAGGGATCTCAGGGAAGGCCTTGAGGGTTTTGTTATAGTGGTGTTATGTCATACGCCTCGTATCAACTGTCAGTTTCAAGGCATTTTTGTATTTTTAAAACAAATTATATTTTTATTGCCTTTCATTCATTTTTGTCTCGTCGAGTCGAGTATCCTGTCTAGCAATTAATTATCACATGAGTAGTACCAATGTGAAGTGAAGTACATGGCACTCAAGAAACATGTCTCTGCCAAGAAGAAGAGTGTCACCACCACTGGAAAGAGCACTGGCATCAAACACACTTACTTTTTTCACTGAGGTGTACAATGCTATATATATATATTCCATCCTATTCTGGGCACAAAGGTGTTTTTATCAACCCTGGATCAACAATGGTATAACCATCACCCAAACAAAAGAAGATGTCACTTGCTGCTGCTATGACTGTAATCATGGCTGCCACAAGTGAGTATTAAATGGAGTTGTCCCAGCAAGCTGGATCTTCCTAGAAACTCAAAAGGAACAAGAAACTGATACACTGGATCGTCCTCGGGAGCAGAGAAGGAGGTTGTGCTCGCACCATAGAAGGATATTGTGCATGCTAAATCCATTCAATGAATTTTGTCAAATGGAGATTAATAGAATATCTGATCAAGTGCTCTTCTCCTTAAGATGTTGATGCAGCAAGTCAGTGTGGAGGATTGCAGCATGAGCCAATCCATTGCATTGTTAAGCGTGCTGAAGGCCCATTTGTGTAACAGGGAAGAAACATTTATCAATGATAAAGAAGAAGCAGCTGGTTTGGCCCTCTGCGTATCATTCATCTGGATACAAATACCAGGCTCCAGTGAGAGATCATGGCCTCTGAACAGTACATCCAGTCCACTGTGGTGAGTCAATGTGTTTTCAAAACATGGGCTGTCTTCTCACATTCCTTTTTCAGTGCTGAATGTCTCCATTTGTAAGAATCGTACATTCAATAGAATGGCTGAAATTAAAGATGAAGGATTGCAACTTTAAAACCTTAAGTGCAAGAAGAACTTAAGTGTGGTCTTCACCAACCTCAGGAGAGCATCTTAGGGCCATATGTACGAACACATTTTCCCATAGACACAGAATGGGTAAAACCCTTTGCTACATCTGGCCCTTAGTGACTATAGGGGCATGTCACAACAGCAGCATCTGTGACAGGTAAAAAATCACCATTAGAAGTCACACTTTCAGCTACAAACCAAACGCCAGCACCAATACTAGCATTATCTTCTGTTCTAGGGTGTGTTTATTATGCTTCAGGACTTACATCACCTGCACAGATGCAGGAAACTCAGTCGTAGCAAATGTTAATCACACAGGAGATGTCACTGATATTTTTGGATGACCAAACACAATTCCCAGTTGATTAAGACCCATTGTTCTATTAATATGAGTAAAAGGTTCAGTAGTCAGGAATCATCAGCCTGGCAATACATGATCTAATGTGTACTACAGAATGCTTATCTTCTGAAGAGGTTAGTCAGCTTTTGCTCCTCACTCAGAGACCTCACACGCTGTGTTATCACAATTCACAAATATTGTCCTCTTCTTTTCACACTTAACAGGTCTTCTCTTCTCCAGGGAATTTCCATGGGGCACATGCCCTGTGGTTCAGCCATGCAGTTCTGTCCTGCTCCTAAAATGTACAATGCCAGAATGGAGGTACACCATTTTTGTGCAGCAACAATTTTACTTTTAATAAATATTGTTTAACTGTGTGGGTCCTTACTACTTTGCATTTCATCTTCGATAACTACCATGGGAGCCTGTGAGCTGCAAAAGGTATTTTTAATGTACTTAATGCTATGATTTCTTTCCATGATTGATGTGCCATGCCCAAAGGAGTGTATTAATGCCATGTTAGTATCACTCAGGCTTTCTCTAAGTCCCTCTAACTATCCATTGATTGAATCCCTAATGGTCTTCCCACTAATTGAGAATTATGATGTGCTGTAGTATCTTTCTACCGTAAACCAACCACACCTTTGGCAATACTAAAGCTCCTAGGAAGGTTGGTAAAATGGACCCACCTTCCCCCCCATTATCGTCTACCCTACCTCTGGGACATCCCGATGCTGAAAGTAATACTTAATGCTGACTTAGGTAGGTAGTGTCTACTTTTCCTTTTATGTTCTAAACCCCACAGAGAATCTAGCTGTCATAGCAGAACTCCACAAACTCCACACAGACCTAATCTAAACTAACCTTACCTCTTGTCTACTCAGCCAGTGGGGCTTCTTTGTCAGTGGGGCTTCTTTGCCAAAGAATCCTTCTGCGAGTTTGATTTTCTGAATGTTATAGAGTGATAGGACCTTATTTTATTCGGTGAACATTCCTCAGTGTGTGATAAACTCCAGTTTTTCTTGAAGATTTTCCTTATCTTTTGCTGTCATAGAGTAAACTATTGCCCGCTGTTTCTTTACAGTAAAGACTGGTCTGCATTACTTCATTTTGTACCTTTAGTTTCACATCTAGATAATTCACTGTTTGCATCTCTTGTGTGAGTGAATTCCAGCTTCAGTTTATTTCTGACTATAATCATCAGCAATTCTTGAGGCAAAATATGCTTAACCTTCCAAATGATAAACAGATTGTCTGTATATGCTAACCAAGGTAGATGTAATCAGTGTTTCTTTCCACCTCATTTCACTCGATCACCTCATCCTCTTACCAGCCCATGAGCAGATTAGTGTAACTGGAGGCAAAGCAGGTGCCCATAGCTGGACCTCTCAGTTGATGGAAGTGTGTGTCCACAAATAGAAAGATGTGCTTGAGGAAACACTTCATCATAGACATTAATATAGGGCGAAGTATGTTAGTGGTGTTTTTGTATTTTCCTATTGACCTACCTG
The DNA here is from genome assembly GCF_031143425.1 of Pleurodeles waltl. NCBI lineage: Eukaryota > Metazoa > Chordata > Amphibia > Caudata > Salamandridae > Pleurodeles > Pleurodeles waltl. The sequence goes on from NC_090443.1 coordinate 908,426,081, forward strand.
TAAGTAATGTTCAATGCCTTTAAAACACTGCATGGAACATACAGGTTTACAATGAGGTTACATCAACCATAATCACCCAAAAACATTTTGCCATTGAATGCTTTCTGAATACTACTGCAAATCCATACTATTCCTTATTTAAGAGTATACATTCTGAACATAAAGTGCTTAAAAGTGGTTAATATAGGTACACATAACTTCTATTGACCACCTGTTGGACAATACTATAGCTTTCTTTGGTAGTTTTACAGGAGTTATGTGTACTGTAGAGAGAAAGTAGGTTATTGAAAGCTTAGGATATTCTTGTTTCAAATAATTGTATTCTTCAAATTCAATGAGGCCCATATATTTTCATTCATTCATCAGGTTTGCTCACGGGCGGCTGGTGTTAAGGAGCGTTGGGGGCATTGCACTGCCAATCATAGTGGATGTGTAAGGAGAAACACACCAAGCAGCTTACCATTAAGTACTGCAGAATGTCTGCAGTTAACCATCGGAATTGCCTTTTATTTAGAAGGAGGGATCAGGAAAGACGAACTGGATACTATTGCACATGTGCTGGGCAAGGGTGGACGCACCTTCCAGTCTGAAGCTAGTGCAGTGATGCCAGAAGCGATGGGCATGACCTGTTTCAGAAGCTCTGAATACGTCTTCGCCAGGGTGTGATTCATGTGGCCCAGGATGAAGTCAGCCGAGTACCATGCAAATAAATAGCTGGGGGCAGGGTTGGCCGACGATGTGAATGTAAGAGTGTGTGCTGCTGAGGAGTCTTGTTGGGATGGAGTCTGGTAGTTCTCTCCAGCCAGGAACTGTGAATGGATGGAGAACACCTGCTTCATTCAGTATGTGGACGTGAGGCTGCTATGTACACTCATGTTGCTAACCATATGAGGGATTAGTATTTATGACAGGTACTTGTGCAGCGAATCTTCACAGCCCTTAGGCACCAATCGCTGCAGCTGCCAGGTGGCCAGGGGTCATCCTTAGCACGCTGCCTGGTCGAGGCATCCCTTCGACTGCACAATATAAACGCGGTTTACAGGTCTGAGATGCTTGGTAAGTGGGACTTTCCTTTCCCCTGCAAAAGTAAATATATTCATGATAGAACTGGTTTTATTCACATCCAAAACTGACATATTTAAAAGTGCTCTCTCCTACACTTTTAACATGCGGGAGCCTTCCACTTTAGTTCTTCAGTTTATAGCACTATATTGAGAGGTATGTATTACAGCTGTTAATAAGTGCCTCTCAATATAGTGATATAAACTGATGTACTAAAATGACATGCTCCCGCATGATAAATGCATACAAGAAGCGCCCCACCACTTTCAAATTCCACCAGCCGCCACGGAGTCTGGTACAGTATGTGGTGACAACATCTTCATATACCGTCCCTCGATTTTGCAGTAACATTCACCACCGTTCTATTGCTTTAATTCTTTTTGACATCATCACAGCCCTCCCTTTGTCGGAAGCTTTGATCACAAATTGCTTGTCATTTTTAGGGAAATAGGTACTTCTTGTTGTGGTGTCCTCCTTTTACCAAACAAACAGTTCCTTCTCCGTTTCCTGGTATGTTTAATTATGGCATCATGGAAGCCTCTAGTACATCAGTCTGCACATGTGTGTCAAAGTGGACCGCAAACAACGCCCACAATCTTTCCATTCAGATGCAGAGTCCCCTCCCTACTACTCACGTTTGCCTAACTGGTGCAATTACTATCTGATCCCTATTGTTAACGTGCAATCAAAAATGATGGTTTTAGTACTGAGCCTCGGGGACTTGTTGGAATACTACTTAGGACCTTTTAATTTTCAACAAAATATATGTCTCTCCTCATTGTTTTCTAGTTGAAGACACGGTTGGGCCAAACGTCAGTCCAAATTCCAACATCTCCTTCTCTTTTGTGAGGATGTGGTCAGACTGCAATCTAACACAAATATTGTGAAAAAACTGTTGTGGCCTACAAATAATGTGTCGAGAATATCGTAATCTCAAACATATTGTGGGAGAGAACACCTTTTTTATTTTTTAAAGTATGTATTTTATTTTACATTGAGTATAATTTTTTATATGTGTTTATAAGTATGTTTTTAAAATGCAATATTTTTAAGTTAGTGTTGGTTTTAGTAGTAGTATAGTGTATAGTAGTTAAAATTTGATACGCATACCTGTTCTGTGACAATGTTGTGGTCACCATGGTGCAAAGGGTGCCTGGGCTATAAGAAGGATTGTTTTGTGCAGGAAGGGAATCTTGAGAGGCATTTCCCTCTATCTAAGTGCTGCAGAATGCAGGATACATAGAAAGAGGAAACAATGATGAGAAAGAAATACATTTTGTCTTGTTACTTCTCCCCTGGGGAGGCGTAGCATTCTTAGCATTCTCAGGTCTACCACTAATGGTAAATGTATTGTTGTATCCCCCTTGAGTCCCTTTGTGTGACACAAGGGCGACACAACACGATGGTAAATATGGGCCTTGTTTGCTTTGGTAGCTTTATGTGAAGCCTCGCAATGTACTCCTGTGGCACCTTATCACCTCCTTTTCCTTTGCTCTTACATTGTTTTCCCCTTTTCGTCCTCTTCTCATGGGTCTTCCTTGTCCCTTCTTTTTGGGTAGATGATCTTAAGCAGTTTGTGTTGCCAAATAAAAAACAGTAATGCAATAAATAGTGCATGCTTCTCTACTTGTTCCTCCTGAATCTAGTGAGTCTGTGTCTGAGGTGCACTCACTCTCCTAGGAAGCACTTCTAGTTCTTTGTGTGTCTGCTTGGTCTTGTGAGTTGTCTATGCCGGTTCCTTTCCTCTGGGTGTTGAATCACTTAGTGAAGGTAACAATTGCTGCCTGTGTGTATTTACTTTATATTGAATACATTTATGAGGTGTTTCTCATTTAGCCTCATATTTTGTAGATGTACTTTCATCTGATCCCGAATTACCTTACAACATCTTTGTCAGAATCTCTTAACATGTTCTCCCACAATTATTTGATTTCCACCAACAGTTTGATTCTTCCAATGTCGTATATGTCATCAGTGTCTTCAACCACAGCATAGAGCAGCCATTTAAGCATCCAGCCCTTTCTCTAACATCACTGGATTAGGGCTTTCATTGCTCTATGTAGTGTGTACTCTGCGTTATCTTGGGATGTGCCTAGCCTTTAAGTACCTTTCCAGTGATGTTGCCTCCCAACATGTATGTTTTTTTTAGATAGTCTTTCCAATTTACCCACTTTTCGTCTGCGGGATAAGTTTCTGGTGGTTGTTTTGCTTTGTGAAACAATAGGCACATGCACATGTTGACTGTAGCCCCTTGTGATTGGAGTAGAGTCCAGTCTGTGCTGCATGCCAGTGGGTCCACTGATACGCCAGATATGGATCACATATATATGGCTTATTCTATATGAACAACAATGGATGTCGACTTTCAGTGACAAGATCATGGTCACAGACGTGAAGAAAAGACGACACAAAGCAACAGCAACTATGTTTGATAAAAAGTAACTTAATGGCAGAAATCCTAAATTATACTGTGGAAACAGCCAACCAATAAAAAGGAGTTCATATCTCACCTTCAGCACCGGTTTGTTGTAAAGGTTAATGACTTAGATCCTTAGCAGTATTCCAGATGTCATCAATAATGTCATTTTTCAGGTCATGGTTGTGCATGATGGGGACCCAAATTACAGCTAGCTCACTGAACTATAACGTGCTCATTTCAGTGGTTTTCGTTTTCTAAACACTAGTTCCTTTCGCATTGCAGCACCTAACTATAAGGTCACTTAAACTTTTGTTTTTTTCAGGGAATTTCTTGGGTTTTTAAACTTTTGTTTTTTTGGAATACATTTCTGTGGGGTTTAAATGATCCTATTACCATACCGAACTATCACACCACTTTAATTAACCATTGTTTTTTCAGTGAATATATATTATGTGGAAGTGGTATGCAAACGCATGTTGTTTCACAGGGACTCTTTATGTCAATATGATAAACAGATTTTCACTTTGTTTCCCTCAGCTGGGATTGGTTTTAAGCAATCACATTTTAGTTTCAGCCGAGTAAAGAATCTGCACTGCAGTGGAACAGTTACTCAGCCAAGAGTGATAAACTACCAGTGCATAATGGCCACACAGCTGCGCGTGTCTCTGTCAATTGCTCTTCTTGTTTAAAAGTTGTCATCGTCCCCTTCGTGTTCCCGCATTGCGTTTTATCCTGCCAGCTCTGGGATTTCGCTCGCTCTCCTCCCGGTTGCAGCGCACTGCTTTCCAGGCATATTGAGTGTGTCCTCTTACTGTACACAGATCAGTCCTCATTACTTCCGGGCTGGACACTCTGTCATTCTCCTCGCGCACAGCCTCCCTAAAGCTTTCACAGTGACTTTGATGTGTTTGTCAAGGGCAAGTACTTCGAAGCCTGCAGCATCGAGTTAAACACCGGCCGTGCGCCCTTCTCGCAGCCATTATACGGCATATTCCACTACATGCTCTGCAGCCCTGCCCATCATTAAGCCCTCTTTTAGGTATCCAAATTACATCTGATGGGAGTAACAGTGACACTAGAATTTAAAGAGCATACAAATCCCATGATGGAGGCGTTCGAACCCCCATAAGCCAGTATGGTTGAGGTTGGCCCATTGGTAGACCCTTCAGTGAGCTGTAGCATGCCTGCCTCACCCTGGGCACGCCACCCTAGCCAAGGTTTATGAACCTTCAGGCATTTTACCATGCCAGCATCCCTTTATGATAGGTGCCCTTCTTGCCCTCGCACTAGTGCCAGATTGTCCATGCTGCCACTCTGGCATTTCCCTGGCAAGCTGCAGGCAGGTGGCTGTTTTCAGAGCAGGATGGACTGCTGTGATCCAACAGTGCCCCCAGCCCCCTATTCTGATTGCAGCCTCCTACAGTGTGTGGCTGGTATGCACATTTTTGCTGCATCTGATTTTGGGTTCCATTCCGGACCTGCCTGGTTGCTCGAAGATGGCCATGTGAGTATGTGTTTTTTGGTGTCTGCGGAGGCACAGCCTTCATCCAGCATCACTCATTTTGTGAACAAATGCTTCATTACCTCTGACTCTTGGACACTGTGCTGCAGATCCAACCAGGCAGAAAATGTGCACTGCATTTCATAAACTAACCAGTCAGAAACTAATGCAAGCATTTGCAAAGCCAATAGGTCTTGCCTATGGGAGCCATTGATTTTGGTAAGGTTTTGTAACCATGGTGTACAGCAGTCTAGATGCTCTGAAATGTGGCTAAAACTAATTTAAAAAAGTGTTATGACACAGCCAGGGCTAATGTGCTTTATTTAAAAGCGCAGTAGCAGTGGATGCACCAGAGTCCATTTTATCATTATTTTTAGTCATGCTGCACAGCAGCCACGCTTCTATACAGCCTGGCTACAAATTATTGCCAAAGTCAGCAATGCCCATGATGTACAGCATGAACGAAAGGTAATGGCAGAGCCAATAGCCTCAAAGGCAAGACCTAATGGTTTTACAATGCATGTTTGATTTCAGCACAACACAACTGCAGTTCTGAACAGATCAGTTAATCTCCCCAGGCATGACAATGAAGATAAAAATATGATATTTGGAAACAAAATCTATGGCAAAGAGAAAGCAATTGCGCCCATGTCCATTTTTAGGGAAAAGAAATTTGGAAGCAGATAACATCTGTTGTCCTAATAAAAGGCGATATCAAGTGGTATCAAAATAAACATCCATTTCCAAGGAGCAAAGGGCTTATTTGACGTGTATGTGGCATAGTAAAACATTGCATCAACTGGCTAGGGGTTCAACAAGGACTCCAAGGAAGGAAGAATAATAAAAGTTGTACTTCAATCACAGACCGATTCAGAGGAAGAACAGCAATAAAGCTGAAGCAATTAGTACTTGGCCCATTCTCCAGCCGAAAAAAGGGGAAGTCAAGCCAGCACTCAGTGGCCAATTAGAAGGCAGCAAATAAGAGTAACAATGAAGCCAACAAATATGGGCAATGGGTGGGCTGCAAGCCCCTTGTTGTATAAAATCTCTCTTGCAAGCAAGAGTGTATTCAGTGAATGAACTGTTGCAGCCAAATCTAAAAAATAAGTGTTTCCAGACTGACAAAATGTAGTAAATTAAAACAGAACAAAACAAGAAAAGTTGATTTATCCAATTTCATATATTTATGTGAAGGTCTCAACTCTGATAGGCACTACGATATTGAGTCACATTTATCCAGCAAGATAGTAGCTCATTGATTAAAGTATTCGCTGCTCTCATTTGGGGTGTATTACTTTTAAAAGGTGTGCCAGACACAAACAGTGAAAGTGCACTCTATTATGGTGAATGCACTGCCGCAGGGCAGCCACAAACTCCCACTGTCCTGTGAGCAGCACATTCAAGTAAACTGTTTATAAGCCACTTCTATTACAGTAGTTCATACCTTACCTCTCCAACCACCATCAGCTCAAAGAGTTAAAAACCTCAACAACCTAGATACTCCTTGTCACTTGCACCGTATATCAGGGGTACATCCTTTCTCCATCATCTTCAAACCGTACACAAAACTCCTTGGACACATGCTGATCAGCAAAGTCAAGTTCCATGAATATGCCAATGGCACACAACTCTACCTAAAAATCTCCTGAGCTCATGACGTGCAGTGCCATAGGCTCTTATGGAACTGGTTGTTAAGTAACTTAAGCTCTACCCTACAAAAGCAGAATTCATCCTTAGTTACTAATAGCACCAAATAACCTCAAATCCAAGCTTGACAATCTGGCTGGAATCATTTGACAACAAATACCAGATCACGTTTTCACCCTCAAGACAGACATCTCCTTCAAAGAATACTTGACCGAAAAAAAAAAAAACAGCATTTTACCAGCTTTCCCACCTCAGACATGTAACCCCCCTTTCTGACTAAATCTGGCTTTTAAGAGTAAAAACATTTTCTAGAGAGTATTGTGTAGGGTGTTAGTGGTCTTTGAAGAGAAACACTTTCAATTTCCCCTTATATTCCCAGAGGATAGGAATAATTAAGATTTTGATGGGATTGTGTCCCACCTCCTGGTTGCGTAGACAGAGAAGCCTGCGGTGCATTCTTTTTTATTGTGTGTTCCTTTGTATCCAGTCTGCCAATGTGCTGGCTCCTGGTATGTCACTGATCATGTGAGAGAGATGGCTTCTTGGACAGGCAAGTAGGAATATTAAAAGATGGTCAGGGCAGGAGGGGTTGTGAGTGCAGTTCTCTTACCCTACGAATGATGTTGTGGAATTTTTAAGTCCCTTGGTGAGGCACACCATAGCATGTAGAATTCCTTACAGGAGTGACAATATTCTGTCAGGGAGGCCATTTAGCAGTGCCTAGCTGTCATCTAGGTGGAAAAGCACTGCTGTTCTGTCTTCAAGCACAAATATATTTGTTTTTTTGCTCCTCGAAGCTTTTCCGATTACAGTTGAACTTCGATCTGTGTAGTCCACTTTCCCAAGGCGTTTCCTCTGCAATCTGACATTCCCAACCTCTCAGCTTCCCTCTCAGTGGAAATAATGTGCTTAACAAAAGTCCATTCACTTACTCTACAGCTCTTCCGTCTAATTACGTTTTCAGAGGGTGCTGCTGGCTACGCTGTAGTAATGAATCAGACTTAACCCCTTATTATCCACTACTTAATGTTACTTAATGTAACTGTAAACTCCTCCTAAATAGCTAAAGGTAGTTCTGAACTTTTGAAACAACACTTAAAAGTAAGTGTGTGCTTGTGGGGCAGTAAAGTAATCCTACTGTGCCTGAAATTGTGAATATGTCAATGTAAAATAAATATGTGTGTGTAGCCTAACTCTCCCGAAAAAAATGTTCCCACCTCTCCCCCCGCCCCCATGTATGCTTTCTGTAACCCAGTCTGCCCAAGAGTTTGACTATCACAGCGTTCCATGTACAGAGCATCCTGTTTAGATGCTTCCGGTCTGATAAAACATTCTCTGTAAGCTGCTCTGTTGTTCCTGCGGAGAGTTACGTTCAGGTTGAGATGTTTGATTTTAAATACTTAGGCTTGTGGTTGCCAGTTTAGGGGATTAGGTTTCACTCTAGGGTTATTTTTAGAAATTTGGTTTTAGGCTGACAGATTGAGGAAGTTGTGGCCATATACATGTGGATTCACAAGATGCTCTTTGTCTACCACTCTAGAAGTTTGTACATTTTTCAGATTTACAGTTTTAACAGATTGCGTTGATTTTGCAAATACACTAGGCAGGAGCACTGCTTAGGCCACATGGATGTGGAAATCTGGTGACAAAGTAACAAAAAGAAGTTGTCCTAGTGTTATCAGTGGTTCGTTCAAACTTTTTTCAAATATCCCTGGACAGCACCGTGAGCGCATATGGAGAAGGCTTCAATGTACTTTACAATATATTTTTACAACAGGTCCATGACTTGAGCAGAAGTAAATAGTGGTACTATCATTATCAGAGTGATTGAGTGCCACACATTTTCCAGAAACTGCTCCTGCAGTATGGCACAGTACCTATAATAGAAACACTCTTGGACCATGTCTGCAATAATACTTAAGGAGGGTGTGGGGGTATTATACAAATGTTCCTTTTGATCAACTGGATTTTATCTTATCCTGGTAGCTCTTCTGACAAGACACCAGAAGTGTTCGTATCAGTTTGAGAAAAGAAAGTGAAAATGGTCGCTTCAAAGAGGTGGACTTTTTTTTCAACAGGCTGTGGGCCTGTGTAGTGACGGTTCTCACATTCTCGAATGCCTCACGCTAAGGTTCTTCTTGCGGATGTGAGGATGACGGAGCGGCATTCGAGGATGGAGAGAACGGCGGTTAGCCCGTTGGCTAGCACTGTGCGTCTCCTTATGCAAGTGAAATAAATACAGATAAAATACACCAAGGGCCTGATTACAACTTTGGAGGAGGTGTTAATCTGTCCCAAAAGTGACGGTAAAGTGGTTAAAACCTTCATCTCCCCTGAGAGTAGAGGCAGTGTATAATAATTCTGTAAGGTTAAGGGATGGCTAAATACGGCATATGGCCGTGTTGTCGTTGTGTAAAAGGACAGGTGTCAACACGAGAAATGGGAGTGTTCGGGATGGTCAGAATTGCAAGGAATGGTTGGAAGATGAGAGGAATGAGCAGGAATGTTTGAATCAAGATGAGAGGAGTGAGCAGAAATGTTTGAATCAACATAAGAATGTTCCTAGTGGTTCTAGTAATGCAGACGACTTGCCTGCGTCTACGTCTTCTTATAATGCCTGTGGATCACAGGGTGTTAGTAGGAATGAGAAATGGAGTAGTTCTGGCACAAGAATCATTAAACCTAAAAGATTGGAAGATTATTATTCTTAAAGATATATTTTAATAACTTATGCTTTAAATGATCTTTTATTTTATTGTTCAAAGTGAAGTATTTTCATATGTATGATATGTTTGGTTTTAGGTTTTATTGTTTTTTTATATATTGTAAGGAGGATATGTAGTGACGGTTCTCACATTCTCGAATGCCTCACGCTAAGGTTCTTTTCGCGGATGTGAGGATGACGGAGCGGCATTCGAGGATGGAGAGAACGGTGGTTAGCCCGTTGGCTAGCACTGCGCGTCTCCTTCTGCAAGTGAAAAAAATACAGATAAAATACAGCAAGTCTCTACGTCGCATCTTTACAGCCTGTTTTTCAATAGTGTACCTAACTACGGACAACAGACTGCCATGGGCATCCAACCAGCAATGGGCAGCCAATTCAAAGGTCCTGTGCTGTGGGGTTGATCCTTAGGCCTTGCCCCTGACCAAGCCCTCCACCCAGCCCACTATGGCTGACCAAGGCCTGTGACGGGCCTTTAGACTTGTGTAGAAGGGGTTGACCGAAAGAAGAGGCCTTGAGTAAGACCCTGCAGGTAAGCTTCCACAGGGTGTGATCGCAGGGCCAGACCTGCTGTGCACACAAGGGGTTGGCCACAGGACCTGTCCTCCAGCCAGAGACTGCGCACAACCTACCACAGAGGGACGACCTCTGCTCTGCATGGTGTGCTGCTGGGTTTACATTGGTACCTGGCCTGTGGCCAGGCCATGCCCCCAGCCCACCACAGCCAGCCAACTTCAGCTGTGCCCAGACTTTAAATGTGTGCAGCAGAGGTGGCCAAAGGGCCTGACCTTTTGTCGGCAGTGGGGTTGCTATGGCCATGACGCCATATCCCCCATGAGGGCAACCCCTGCTGCTCACAGCCAAAGGCCATGCACAAAGGGGGTTGTCCTTAGGGCCTGGCTTCATACTAGGCCCCGTGCTCAGCCTGTGATGGGCAGCCAACATCTGGTGTACATAGCTTTTGTTTATTTGCAGAGGATGTTGCCCATGTGCCAGCCAAACCTGACTGTGTGAAGCATTCAGCTGTCCTCAGTACGAGTTGCTAATAGGGCGTGACCTCAGTCCTGGTGCTACGCTCAACTCACCATGGACAGCCATTTCCTGCTAAACCTGGTCTTCAAGCATCTGCATTAGGGGTTACCCAAAAGTATGCTTAACCGACTTCAGGTGGCCTACACGGAATGAAGACAGCCTTTGGCTGTCCGCAGTGAAGGTTGACCCCATGCCCTAACTTCCAGCAAGACCCTGTGCCCAACTCCTTCTCTGTATGGCCCTAACCTTGTCTAGAAGGGGGTAGACCTATAATTGCGATCAACATCTCCTATGAAAGTTAAAATGGGAAAACATAACTTTTTTAACCCTTTCTCTTAACTTTTTCCCCTTTCACAGATTTTCATGAAAGTTGGCATAAAAGACCTTATCTGATTTTGCCAAGCAACTACCGAATTTAGTAAAAAGCTATTCTCAATGCACAGAAAACAACCCTGATTGGTTCCACTTAGTAGTCTTGCTATCAGTGTCACTACACTGAGAGAAAAGGTTGGTCTAGTTACATAAAGGAACATTATGGTAATAGCAAAAGCGCTTAGTGGAGATCAAAGCCAAAGGGTATAGAAAAGCAAAACATGTTGGTTTTCATACCAGGTAAATACAGTTCTTGCAGTGGCTTATCTCATGAGAGTTCTCAACCATATGGCATCCTAACATTTTACCCAACAAGACTATGAAATAGGAACATTGCTAACCTGTTGATAGAATTTACCCTTTTGGTTTAGGAAGCAGTTCAAAGAGGCCAAAGATATGGGGGAAGATAACAGCACGTTTTTAGTGGTGCAATTAAGTTACTGCTTGCTCCAAAGAACTTTTACTACTGTATTATGAAATCAGGATTCTGGAGGTGGTAAAGCGTGATAAGAATGTTTATGCTCAATTACTCTGTGGCACTTTTTTGTGCTGCTTATGTGTTCCATTGTTTTTTTGTGCTGTATTGCTGCAATGCGGATTTGTAAGGTTGCACTGCAGTTTTTGTTTTCCTTCCGTTTTTACTGTTTTTCTGTGGTGTGCCATGTTATATTTTGATTGTGGCGTTTTGTTGCTTTGCGTATGCTATTGCGTTAGATTAAGGACCTCATTACATGTTTGACGGTCTGTGGACCGCCATGGTGGTGTTGGCGGTCTGACCGCTGTCGGGTTGGTGATCGGACCACCACATTAAATGTCATGCAGGCCTATGGAGCAAAGACTGCTGCGGTCCCACCGGCACCGGCAGGCAACACAGCCTGCTGCGGTCACGAGGCAGCACAAACAAGCCGGCTGAGCCTGTGTTTCCGCCCGACACATTGAGAGGTTACACACCTCCGATGTGACCATGGCGGTCCAACCACCACGTCCCAGCGGATGAAAATGAGGAGTATAAAGAGAGACTCTCACCTGCAGGCAGCATTGCATGTCTGGTGTCGCCATGGAGCCCATTGCACCCATCCTGCCACTGCTAATGATCATCAAAGGTGCACAAAATCCACATGGACGCAACCAACCGTAAGTACACACACCTAGCTTTGTTATACACTCAAAAAGAGATCGTCGCACCATCAGCCACATGATATGGGGGTCACGCTATGGCCACCAAGTACCATGGTCATTGTATCCCGGGTCGGAATTAGACACAAATAAGGACACATTCACAGCCACAATATGCCCCATTTGGGCAGGTCACTCACACTGCACCACAACACTACACAAAAAACATGCCTGCTCATCTCATGCACAGGGACAGTGAAGTGTACACAACATTGTCTGACACAACACCAACAACACAGCAACATCACCTCTACAAATACAACTCACACACTCACATTGCACACATGCCATGGACTGTCATCCGATTCAACACACATAAGTATGGATGTGGCCTGGAACAAGAACACCACTCCCATTAAATAAAGCTCACTATGCAAACAATAGGGATGGGGGCATCAGAAGCACACAGGGAAGAAGGCTTCTCTGGGACGCATATCACTTTGCACATTACCCTTAAACAACATTTGCACAGCAACTGGCCCTACATGTATATCAGGGACAAGCAATACTAGACCCAAATGACATGTCTATCTGCACAATGTGGAATTGCAAGTCAACAAAGCACTGTATGGGACATACCGCTACATGAAGTAGCTGCAAGGTATACACAGCTAAATGGACATGTGCACCGTCAAATGCAAAGGAAGCTAGCACAATTGAACACACTCTATGTCTGCACCAACAAAACTCAAGCTGCCACAAATTACATGAGTCCATATCAGGGGGACAAGTCTAACTCTATACATGCTCACATTGGACACCCCAAGATGAAATACTAATCATACCAAACAGTACGTAATGCTATGACACCACCTTTGCATTTACACCCACATATCCATATAGTCAACATATACCCTTGTCTTGGGGGACACCAGCACTGCCCACAAAGTCAGATACTCCAAAACAACACCAAATGTGTACCCAAACAACTGTTTGGGTTTATTAATAGTGAGACTTGAAACATCCAAGGCCATTGTCCGGTCCATTTTGAAATGCACAGGCACATCCTGCTCTGTCACTTGACTCCTAACTGCCAGGCAACCTCCACAAGAATGGGCATCAAGTGGGCAGGCAGGTACCTCAGGAGTTCATCTTTTGGGGGGAGGATCAGATTTGGAATGGGTGGATTTGGGAGAGGTGGACTGCTTCTTAGGAGGGGTGGGCTTCTTGTTGGGGGGGGGGCATGGGTCCTTGCAGAGGGCAGGTGTGACAGGGGAGGACTTGGAGGTGGAAGGGATGGGTTGGGATGGGGTTGGGGGCCTCTTGGGTTTGGGCGGGGTGAAGGGAACACGAGAAAGGTCAAGGTCAAGCAAAAAACCTTTCTTAGGAACATGGTGACAGTCAACAGAAGGGGTTGGGATTTGGAGGTCGAGGGAGTGTTTGTCTGCTGTTTCAGTGTGGATGTTTTGGGTGTCTGCATGTGAGAGGTGTGCTTGTGTTTTGGTGGTGTCTGTTGCGTGGGTCAGTGTGGTGGTTTGCGTGTCTTGGTGGCTGGGAGGTTGAGGTGCTGGGTGATGGAGTGGTGGATGTGTGTGTGTCTGTTGGGGTGCTGTCTGCGGGTACGCTGGATGTCTGTGTGTCTGTTTGGGTGATGTGTGTGGGTATGGTGGTTGTGGTGGATCTCTGTGTGTCTGCTGGCATGGTGTCTGCGGGTATGCTGGGTGTGTCACTGACTGTTGTGGTGGATCCTCTGGGTATGCTTGATGTCATGTGTGGGCTAATGGAGGTGGTGCTGGTGTTTGGGGAAGTAGTGACTGATGTGTGTCTGGGTGTCTGTTGTTTGCTTGCATTCAGGTGTGTTTTGTGGTGCTTGTGTCTATGTGTACTGCTCTTGTGTAATGAGGTGGGTGCGTGGGGGTCAGTCTGTGTACATGGAGTAGGTAGGGGAATGGTGGATTTGGATTGGGAAGAAGGAGGAGGAGGGGGGTGGAAGGTGGGGGTTAACTGCCTGCCATCATTGTGGAGGCCAGAGCCTGAAAAGAGCTCTGTAGGGCAGACATTGCACCATGAATGCCTTCCAGAAATGCATTTGTCTGCTGCAGTTGGGTTGGCAATCCCTGGATGGCTTTCACAATGGCTCTCTGACCCACAGAGATACTCCTCAGGAGGTCAATAGCCTCCTCACTGAGGGCAATAGGGGTACCAGGGGCTTGGGAAGAGGTGCCTGTGGCAAAGGAGAGGCCCACCCTCTTGGGTGAGCGGGCATAGCCAACTGGGTGGGAAGTAACAGGGAACGTGGTGATAGAACGCGGGTGGCAGACAAAGATGGTACAGGTGTACGCCCCAATGAGTCTGCCACCAATAGGGAGTGTCCACTGGAGGAAGATTCCAATGATAAAGTTGATGATGGTCCGGTCTTCCCTGTGGCATTGCCTTCACCCTCCGGGCCATTGGGTCCCTCTGTGTTGGTGGTATCTTGACCCCTGATCCAATGGCAATATGCTTCCCCACTCAGATGTGCCCTGTCTCCTTCACTTTCCTAGGCTGATGCTGCAACTACAAAGAGAAATAGGGTCATCACATGTTCATTATCACAATTGAACAACAGCTCTGATTAGCAAACATTACCATGATGTTAAGTAGACCCCAGCAACAAACTCCACCTAAGTGGCCCATACATGTAGCATACCATATGCATTTATGCCATCTGAACTGTCAACAGTTGCCCACAGGAAAATCAGGATCTCAGACAACTATCACTGCATGGGTAAAGTTGTGCAATCACAGTAAGAATTAATTGAACTAGTAGGAAACCTCATAGTCCTCAGTGCTTTGCCCCATGGAGAATACCTCAGTTACCTGTAGTCATACAATAGTAGGCTAATACCAACTGCATTCCCACAGATCCCACACAAGATCATGCACACATCTATTTGTCACATACATAATGACCCAACAATAAGAAATGATGCTCCAAATCCTGCAATGTTGCTGACAAAAGTACAATAGCCTGGAGAAGGTGACTTGGAAATACTCATGTCACACTGGAAAGAGTTCCACAGTGCACACTTCACCAAGTGATATATGTCCCAGTGGAGTCATGGAGGTAGTACTAATGTTGCTCAGAGAGGCCACTCATTTGGCATGGAAATGGACACTGTAGACATCATGTGCAATATGTCAGGGAGAGATGTCTCTAAACACAATGAATCAGCAAGCCCCAGAGAAATCACCACTAATGTGTGGCACCCTTACAATGACATACTCTGAGTGCATCAGTAGATACCATTAGACCCTTTGATGTTGGAGAGGCCAAGAGATTTGCAAGCACTTGTTGGAGGCTCTCAACATGTTGCCCAATTGGAAGCCACATCATTGCTTCCATTATGGTCATGCAGACCCAGATGTCTGTGGATGAATGGTTGTACCGAAACACATGTGATTTCAAAATAACTGCAGATCACTCCATGATGCCTGCCAACAGTCAGGTTACAAACCTTACCCGTTTCACAAGTGCTAAGCACTTTGCTACATTATTCGACATCAATGGCATAGAAATGCACATTGTGGCTAAAACGACCAGGCCTACCTGTCACGTCCTTCATTGCTACTGCAGTTGTACATGCTAAATGACATGCTACGACGCATGAGGGTATGTGTGAGCCAATAAACAGTGGTGACACACTCTTGTTTGTGGCACAACATGACATGTACCCCCATTGTAAATGTCTTATTCCACACACAGGTTGCCATGTATATATATGTGAGGGAATACAGATTTCATCCCATCAACACCGGTGGACCATGCATGAAACAGCAGCTTACAAATGTTTTGCTAATGGGAAAGGGACACATGCTGAAATGTAGGCACAAGGAATGTTGGCAACAATGATGGTACATAAATCATGTCAATGAACATTCCCCACTTACCAAACAAAAGTATTGATCAGTAGCTGCACTCAAGGAACAATGTATACTCTGTCACATGTATGCTGGCCATCTTCACATTACAGACTGTAGTGAGGCACCAGCACCCATCATAAACTGAAGACAAATAGCCTCTGAGTGGCAGATTCCAAAATACTAATTTAATCAGACAAATGGCTGAGGCAGTGATCCATCACTTCCTTACCTTTGACCTGTAACACTGAGGAGTAGTGGTCTGTTGCATAGAATTTACACCCAATATAACAACAAACAGTGCTTGGTTTATCACTGTGCACAGCTATATGTCATCCCTGGAGAGCAGGTTGTTTGTAGATTGTACACAGTTGTGTCCTAGGTCCCTGGGCCAATACGCAAGGCACATCAGTATACAACACACAACATGTCTACACAAACTATCACTCATCTACTGTGTTACACATGGCTCATCCCTAATCGTCAGGGGGAGCTGTCAGAACCTAACACATTCACTTGTCAATGTGCTAGACAGGAGTATGCCCTGTACTCACCCCCTTGTGGGTGATGTGCTGTCCTTAAACACCCTTCAAGGTCTGGGTAGGCCACCACCAGAATGTGGGCCATTACGGGGGTCATGGTCCGACGAGCACCCCATCCATGTTGGGAGGACATCCCCAGCTAGACCTCTGCGATCTTCCGTGCCCAGCGACTCAGGTCCTCCCACCTCTTCCAACAGTGGGCACTCTGCCGGCTGTGGACCCCCAGGGTCTGCACCTTGCGGGCGATGGCTCTCCATAGTTCCTTTTTCTGATGGGCGTTGACCTGCATGGATTCAAAAGACAAATGAAGAGATTATAATCACAATTTTCATCACAAATGGTTGAGTCGCATACATGTCAGTAGCCCCAAGCTAGGACTTTTCTATTTGTTAGTACTCACCAAGTGTGAAACACACAAGCCAATAAGTACCTCAACCTGACTACAGACACATGTATTTGCATCTGCAGACTATCCCACTACCCTGCTTATGGCCTACAATGACCAAGTAAGCTTACTGACATAAGGTTGCTCATGCTCTAACAACCTGTACTGTGATGAGAGCCACAATGAAATGCTACACATCTATGTGACTTCTGAAGGGTAAACTCCTTAGGCATGAATGGACCAACACATTCACACTCTGTAAGAATTACTCACTGCATACAGTCACTACAGACAACTGCCAGAGTACAAATTTTAAGGTTGCACGTCAGTAACAATCAAGGGGCTGCCATTATGGGTACAGAAAGTGTCTTCCTTGTCCATTTGGGCAGAGTGACCCATGATATGCCTTCCACACAACAGTATAGCAAGGGCAGGAAAGATCGGTGGCCCTATGCACATTACTCACATGACTCTCAAATGTCTCATACAACATGCATAAACAGCTCATGCTGTCATGCACATACATGCTGTCTGACATTTACCACAATCATGAGGAAAGAGATGGCAGTGGATGGTAGTAATGTCACGTTACCTAGTTATGTGTGACCCCAAAAACCTCACACAACACAATGTGACTGAACTTAACATATGGCACTGGTCACTGGCCACCAGTACCTGCACATTGTCCATCTCATTGATGCCACACAGACTGCAACTACAGGCACACAAGAGGTCTAACTGGCACACATGGGCACATTCTAGCCTGTGAGGAGGGAAAGGATGGTGAAATACAGAGAAAATTGTGCGCATGAGGTACATACCTTCTCCTCTGGTGAGCCACAGAGTTGCCCATAGAGGAGTAAGACCTCAGTCACCAGCCTCTCTACCTCCTCTGTTGAGAAGGCAAGGGACCTATTACCTACTGGACATGGCATGATTACTCCCAGAGGTGGCCCACAGCAGTTCAGGTCATGGAGGTGTTGCTGGCAGCAGTGTCAGGAGTGAAGTGAGTGAATCTGAAGAATATGGCAGTCATGTCCCCCATAAACGTGGTCATCGCTGCCTGCGGACACAGCCATTGGCCTGTGACAGCCACTGGCAACAACGTTAGCCTATGGCTGTGTCCGCCGCGGTTGCAGCAGCCTACCTCCATGACGACTCCTGCCGGCGATCGCGGGTAGTTCCTAATGTCCAGAGGAGTAGGTCAGGCAGCTGCCATTTTGGCGGCCTGAAATGCTGTGTTGGGGTTTAGAAACTGCGTCACACCTGCAAAAAATTATTTTTTACCTCACAAACATCCTTATCCTGTCTTGTCATGTAGGTCCTACTACTCAAACACCATTATAGTATGTTGCAGAACACAGGTGGCACTTAACCGGGGGGCACAGTCCACCACCACCGATGGTCATTTTGGCGGTCGGGATATACTATTACATTTCAAGGGGCAATTGTGTTGCACATCTTTCCGTTTGGTCCATATCCATGTTGTGCACACATGAGTGGAAACCCATGGTGGGGCACAAATGACATCCTCATGTAGGCATTTCAGAGTTGTGACATTTGCAGGTATCTGGTGCTGTTTTGACATTCAAAGTGGACATGGATTGTTCGAGGTAATGTAGGTCAGATTTGGTGTGTATGAGACCTGTGCCAAGGCAGCTTGCACAGTGTTTGGGTGGAAGATCAGAAGCCCACAGTGGATTTGTTTTGTGTGCTGTGGGCATGAAATATGTAGTCATTGTTTGCGAGCAGGACATTCACCCTGCACATTGACTAAAGACTATTATTGTATGACCTGTATGTAGTTGTAGATGTGTTTCATCCATGCAGGCCACATTGCCTGTGCTACAACACTGACATATGTTTGTGTCATACCACCAGATGCATGGTCATTGGATTGTGATGGGCCTGTAATCAGGGACTGTTGTACTGCCATCCATCGGTATGTTGGATTATGTGATGTTGGATTGCATTTTTGTGGTATGTGATAAGGCTCAAGCTGCTGACATCATCCACTTTAATGTTTGCCTATTCTACAGGACAATGTCTGACAGATCCCTCCTTTCCATGGTCTGGGGGGGGCTCTACCATGGAATATATATTTTGACTCTTTATGAGTCACACATTCTTGTGTCAAAAAGGTCCAAACATATGGAGAGCTTATGTGCTGTACACTGGAATAAAATGTGCGGTGTGACCAGACAATTGTACTTATGTGTTTGTGTGTAATGGTTGTAATCCAGAGAAGTACACTGTGTGCCTGTGACATATCCCTCCATGTACAAGTAAGTTATGTCTTCATCAAATGGTTCACATGGTCTTACATCTCTACATAGCAAAATGTTGAAATTAAGCAAGTAGACAATGAGTTTGTGATGGGTGAAATTATGACAGTGATGATGCAGCAATTAAAATTTGGACAGAAAAGAAGAAAAAAACAAAATGAAGGTGGTAGTCATGGTGAATGACATCATTGGAGTAGATTCCACACCATTGGGAGTCCAAAGTCCAGAGTACTCCTCTCATTGGAACTGGAAGGTTGTTCAGGATCAGTCAACAGAGTGAATGTGTGGCATACAAAGGAGTTTCTTTAGGAAGAGGTCATTTGCTGGCAGTGGCGGGCGTCTTGCCATCCGCACCTCCTGGATTCTTTGCCGGACGTCCCTGTTTGCATGGTGCGGGGATTCCAGAGGAAGGGCCTTCCTTCCAGTGGCTGGTGTTGATGAGCCAAAGGAAGGAGAAGATTGGTTTGAAAAAGCTCTGCTCAGGATTGTGTGAATATCCCTCATCACCTCTGCTAGGGAGGCCATGCTGGTATTGTGGGCCTCCATCTGTTCTCCCATGTCCCTATGCATATCCCTCTGTACGTGCTCAATTTCCCGGAGTTTGGTCAAGGCCTGGCCAATCACGCCTTGGGACTCCTGATGGACCCCCAAGAAGTGGCTGATGGTGTCCTGGCCAGGAGTTGCCCCAGTGGCCTCACCCAGCAGTCATGTCAGTCCCTGTATTGCACATACTATAGAAATGGTATTGCCCCAGGTGAGTACACTTAATTTGTGAGTTAACAAACAGGAGTCTTTAGAGGAGAGGACAGTGGGCTGGGGAGTGAAGTAAGTCATTTCACTCCCTCTAATACACACACTATACAAATTATATCCTCCCAGCCAAGTAAACTTACATTGAGGGTTGCTAAACAGGGGTCTTTCAATGACTGGATGCTGTTCTGGTGTTTTGAGTTGCTGAAACAGTGCCTCCTGTGAGCTGCAGTCAGGTTATTCCACGTAGCTCACACACTATTCCAATGTCCTCCCCCCAAGTGAGTATACTTCATTTGTGAGTTGACAAACAGGGGTATAGTTTGTCAAGTGACCGCTGTGCTGGTGTTTGGAGTTACAGAAACGGGGCCTGCTGGGAGCTGGAGGCATGTCAGTCCCTGTACTACACACACTGTACAAATATTATCACCCCAGGTGAGTACACTTCATGTGTGAGTTACCCTACAGGAGTCTTTGGAGGAGAGGATACTGGACTGGTGTTTGGAGTGACAGTAACAGAGCCTTCTGAGAGTTGCAGTCATGTAACTCTCTGTACTACACACACTATGCAAATGGTATCATCCCAGTTGAGTACACTTCAATTGAGAGTTAAGACACAGGGTCCTTTGACAAGAGTACACTGGGCTGGTGTTTGGAGTTACATATACAGGGCCTGATGGGACTTGCAGTCATGTCACTCACTCTAGTTCACAATACTTGACAAATGGTACTCCTAGGTGAGTGAGGAGCATTGGAGAGATCACAAACAGGTGTACTTGGGCAAGTGAACCCTGTGCTGGTGTTTGGAGTTACAGACACAAGGGCTGCTGTGAGTTGCAGTAATGTAACTCCTTGTACTACACACACTATACAATTGTTATCCTCCCAGGTGAGTCCACTTCAATTGAGAGTTCACAAACAAAGGTAACTGGACAAGGAAACACTGGGCTGATGGTTGGTTTTACAGACATAGGGCCTTCCTGGCCTTAGTAGTCATGTCACTCCCTCTACTTCCCACATTTTACAAATGGCATCCTCCCAGCTGAATAACAGTGATATTTGGACAAGCTAACACTGTTCTGGTGTTTGACGTTGCTCTAACAGTGCCTCCTGTGAGTTGCAGTCCGGTCACTCTCTCTAGTACACACCCTTGACCAATTTTCGCTCCTCACTTCAATTGAAAGTTCACTAACAGATGTATTGTAGCATGTGACCACTGTGATAGTGTTTGTAGTTACAGGAATAGTGCGTCCTGGAAGTTGCAGTCAGATTACGCTCTCTACTTCCCACACTTGACAAATGGTATCCTCTCAGGTGAGTGACGTTCATTTGTGATTGCCAAATAGGGGTATGTTGACAAGTGACCACTGGTCTGGTGTTTGGAATTGTAGAACAGTGCCTGCTGGGAATTGGAGCCATGCCGGTCCCTGTAATACACACACTATACAAATGTCATCTACCCAAGTGAGTACACTTCAATTTTGAGTTGCCAAATAGAGGTCTTTGGACTAGTAGACACTCGGTTGGTGAGTGGAGTGACAGTGAAAGTGGAAAAAGGTGAGCTGTGGGCATGCATGACATACTATTTTGGCGACATTTTTGTGACTTACCAGATTCCACTCTCCCATGTATTTCTGTCAAGCCCTCAGGATGGAGGATGGCCATGGTCTTCTCCTCCCAGGTAAAGAGATGTAATGGGGCTCTGGGAGCACCACTGCCAGTCTTCTGGGCCTGCAGCTGGTGTTTGAAGACCAGGGAATGGACCTTGCCCCTGAGATTGTTCCACCTCTGCCTGGTGTCCTCCTTTGTGCACAGGATGGTGCCTACAGCATTCACTCTGTTGACAATCCTGTCCCACATCTCCATTTTCCTACTGAGAGGAGTATGCTGGAATTGTGCTTCAAACAATTTTGGCTCTACACTTATGATTCCATCCACCATGACTCTTAACTCATCCTCAGAAAAACATAATGTGAGTGGTTGGTCGCTGTGCTGTTAGTGCTGGAGGTCGGTCCGCCTATTTCCAGTCTTCTGCACTGCTGCCGGTCTGCCTTTTTTGTTTGCCACTCGGTGGTCCTTCCTGTATAACTCGTAATAGGGCGGTCTCAAAAACCGCCAACATGGCTGTCTTTTTAGGACCCCCAACATGACAGTCTGGCGGTCCGACCACCAAACTCGTAATGAGGCCCTTAGTTGTTTACTTTAGATATGTCAACAAACGCTGCTATATTTCTAACAAAATGCAGTGCAGTACGTGTCTTGAAAGTTCCTGTGGCAATCAGCCATTTACCACTGTTGAAGGTGCTAAAATAGTGCTGCTCCAGCTCTTCATCTAGTTAAGGCACCAATCATCCCAAACCAGAGGCCACCACCTGTGGTCACATAATGTGGAAAGGCCCCAGTTGTCATAAAAACAGCAGATTGCATTACAAGTCTGCATGACTGCCTTTTGACTATTACATTGGAGGTCAGCAGTCATCTTCTAGTTCTGTGGGTGCTGTCACTGCGGCTGCAACAAGAACTGATGATGGCGTGCGCTGCTGCACATTAAGTCATATTTAACTTACAAGCTGCTGGCTTCTCTTAGGACACCAGGGACATCGTGCAGCCAATTAGATCTCTGAGGCAGTGGAAAAGCGCTAAAGCACTAAATTAGAGCAAGAAAGATGTGCAGATAAACTTTAGTATTGACTAGTGTATTAGTACCGCCACGGAACTATCAGCGCCATATAGCACATTAGTATGACAAATTAGTGCTTTGATCATGCTGGATACAGCCGCAGTCATTTGTTTAATTAAACAATCTCGACTCCTCTTGGTGTGGGTCATTTTTAAAAAATGTTAAAAATAAAATTAAACACATAATTAAGCTGAGAATAGATAAAGACCCTTGTGCTGCACACTGAAGGCAGTTAATTTATAAGGAGCTTGGTCCCCAAAGGCGGTGCAGTTTATTAAAGTTGCTGAGGCAGAGATGCGATAAAATATTTTATGTAGTTCTTTAAAGGCTAAATTAC
The DNA here is from genome assembly GCF_031143425.1 of Pleurodeles waltl. Classification (NCBI taxonomy): domain Eukaryota; kingdom Metazoa; phylum Chordata; class Amphibia; order Caudata; family Salamandridae; genus Pleurodeles; species Pleurodeles waltl. The sequence goes on from NC_090443.1 coordinate 908,448,831, forward strand.
TCCAACACTTTTAGTGTCCGGGAGAAGCAGATAATTAGTATTCTTTTTAATCCCCCCACTTGGTAGGCGCAACAGTGTCTGAGGACATAGCGCTTGTGCCTATAATGTCCCTAAAACATGTCTGGACCTTAAAACACCATCAGGGATGGCCAATGCCCTCTACTTCTCTGGTGGTATAACAGGGCCCAGAAGCAAGAGCAGGGGGCATCTTACATTCAGAGACTCAAAACTACCCTCGTGCAGCACCAGTCCTTACTGCATCCGGCTAGGCAATCTACTGGTCGAGGCTACGAGCTGCTGTATTTGTTATCGAAATGTAAAGCGCCCGTTTACTATTCTAGCGCCTGAATGATTTGTAAATATGTTGAATGAGTAAATAAATAAATGCACAAATAAACAGCAAATCATCCATCTGTGTCTAGTACGGAGGTATGGTTCTCTGCATGTTTCATTTTAAGACTAGTACGCGACTCATCTTGGTAACTGTTGGTGTTTTGTTTGGTTAGTAGAAGATATTTCTTAACATAAAAAAACAACCCCCGACCCTCACGGATATAAAGTCATTGATTTTGAAAATTTTCAGCAAGATATAGAAAATTAGCATTCATGGCCATTAAACACACAGCATCACAGTCCTCACAGGTTCCAACAAAGTTACCCCACCAAACCATGCATTTGACAGTGGCTGATATCCCAAATTAACATGTTTGTAATTAATGGTGAATTAAATGGGCTAGATGGACGCAATGCAACAAGAAGCCTTCCTACAGAGTGTCTTAAATTTGACTCTTCATATCAGTCAATCAAAGTCGTTTATATAGATATTAACAGTTGAAAACACACAGAACAAATGATCAAATCATGTACGTAAAATCACCATTGCAACAAGCATACACTTATAAACCAAGAAGCTTGTGCTATACATCGAAGCTAACAGTGCAAACTTGTCTTCTTATATTTTGATTGATAGCCTGCAGTACCATTTGAGGATAGACAGCCCGAGTGTATGTAGCTAACAGGACAGCAGAATAATCAACGAGGAAGAGAAATAACTATTCATGAGGGGACAAATTTACTGACTTTTATTGCTTTGCAGCACAGCAACCAAAGTTGCTGTGCAGTTGCGTGAAATGGAAAGATCAGGAGAGCCACATCTAATAAAGCACGGGGCCATACCTCCCTTGCTCTGCACTGGAGCACATTAGCTGCCTTGCGCCCTGCACTCACAATTGAAACATAGATCAAGTGTTTGCATGATGTCTAGCATAGATTTTGTGCTTTAAGGGTACCATTGCATTAGAAAATAGTATGCTGAGCCACAGTTCAAAATGTTTGCACATTTGAATGTATGCTCTTCAGTACAGCAAACGACACGAGAGACTTTGGAGAAAAAGTTTTTTTTCTCAAATGTTACACCTGCCTTGAGGAGGTCTGCCTTTTTTAGAAAAAAAACATGGATGGTTGCATATGAACACAAATGAGCCCATCCATGGTGCACCCCTTGACCCAAAGTAGCACACAGTTACTTTCAATCGATCAATCAATCCGTATTTATATAGAGCTGCTTCACACTTGGAGGGTATCTAGGCACAGTGCTGCTGAGTCAGTCAAAAAGCCAGGCTTTTAGCCCCTTCCTGAAGTGGGTCAGCGAGGGTGAAGTGTGGAGGGGGAGGGCCCTCCAGCACAAAAGAAGATTAAAGTAAATCCCAATTCAATATTTTGTGCCACTTTTCCTCACTGAGATGACAGAAACCTGGTACACAGTGTTAATAAATCTGGGCCAAAGAAAATAATGATTTGAGGGTTCTGTGAAGCACTGCTTGATTCATTTCTGCCACTCTGAGTGATTTGAGAGAGGGGGAACAAGGAAAATGCAAGGAGCTTTAAACATTATGGTTCTGCCATTTGACTGGTGAAGGTGTTGAATCAGGATCCTTAAAAACTTTGTAAGTATTTAAGTCTAGAGGAAGGCAATGCTTATTATGTAGAAATATAAGAATGGGGCCCAAACGTTTCTTAAAAGCCCACTGATGTGCTGTTGAATGCTGGTTACCAAACGCCATGGCTGCCTTATCTGGAATCCAACTTAGATCTCTTTCTTCCACCACTGCGTACTTTATAATTCTTTATTTCACTCTTTCAAGATTTTTCTATCCCTGCTCTCTTTGTTTCTCACTGAAGGGTTCATTTGGAAGGAAATGACACAAGCCAGCTTGCTGTGCCACACCATTTTGAAAGTGCAGGGATGTTAAATACGACGCATCCCTCTACATTCCTTTTTTCTGGTGCACAAACTGCTGCCTCGCGCCCATGCACCATGGTTGCACCATGGTTCAACAGTGCTGGCATTGCGGGGACACCTTCCTGCACATAAACAAACATTAATGGCGTTTTCCTCTTTCTATGTGTGCTGCAGAATGCGGCCCACAGAGGAAAACCTGGGGAGAAATAATGTTTTTCTCCCAGTTGCCCCTGAGGTGGCGTAAGAATCTGATACATTCCCAGCCTTGTAAACATAGGAATGTGTCAGATTCTGATAGATTCCATGGCTGTTGCGTGGGAAAACCCACAGCAACACCCATGAAACGCCCCTTTCACACAGTGTTATGCGTGAAAGGGGGGCATGTCTACAAGGCCATGGAAAGCCACTCAAGGTTGCTTTGCGTGGCCTTGTAAATCTGGGCTGGCACACTGCTCCTCTGGAGCATCAAAAATGACGCTCTGGTGGCGCTGTGTGCCGCTAAGGCCTTGCAAATGAGGCCCTGAGTTCTTATCTTTCTCTTCCTCTAGTTTCTGCCGCTCTCACTTGCTTTGTGTTGACATCTGATGATAAAAAAGAATTTCCAGTTCTAAAAAATTAAGCACTGTGGGGTGGAGACTTTAGCGTGTGAACTTAAAGTGTCCTTAGGCAGAAGATGGTGATTGGTCAGCTTCTAGGTGCGAACAGGTGATGGATAAGGACACTGCATATCTGAAACTATTTTACAGAAAGATTATTCTGTTTTCACATATTAAGACCTTCCATTTTCAGTTTCTCTCTGTTCTTCAAAATGTATCTTTCAATAGTAAATGAATGAGTTAATAGCAGACATAAAATAGTTATTTTGTGGCAAAAGTACCTGTACGATTATGAAAGGACAACCTCCAGCTCGCAAGCCAACTCTTAGGACTTCTGAGACAATAAATTCGGCATAGAAAATAAAGCATATTGTGCCCCGAGGATTTATAGTCCAGGGTGGGAGATGAAGCTGAGGACGCAGCCGATAGGTTAATGCAATCAAGTCTGCCTTTGCAAGCAGCTAATTCCCCCACCTCTTTCCTTGGCGTCCAAAATACCCTGCTTATTCTTCTTAAAATATTTATACTTCTGAATAATGCAGCTGCGAAAGGAAAGCGGACCTGCTTTAATATCCAAGGGAAGGAAAGGTTATTTCATATCAGCACGGCTGCAGACAGTCATAAATCTGTAATGTAAATAAGGTGCCTTCCAGAGAAACCAGGAGGCGTTGTGGCGGATGGGAAGTGTAATTGGTTTTACACGTCGGTGTAAGGAAGCGTGAGTAGATTGCACTTGTCTTCCTAATAACTTGTGAATTGACTCCATTCCTGTTGACGGACAAAGCTCGGTGCACCGCGGACTGTCCACGCAGAGAGCGCGCGCCGGTTCCGGTTTTACTGCTTCCGGCGTGCCACCCCTCCCACTCTGTTGCTGTGCTCCTCATGTTTGAGTCATATCCGCCCACTGCGCTTAAAACTCGGCCACGACCCATATTTCCATAGTCTTGTTGGGGTTAAACCTTAGACCAGCAGTTCCTAAACATTGGATTTCTGGGGAACCCCGAATGAATGGTAACTACCACCTGAGCAATTTCTTAGATTTGCACTTCAAAACAAAACTACCGAAACAAGTATACATTAAATACGTGCATAAAATGTTAATTTATTAAATATTTTGTTTAATACACAGGCAAGAGATATGCAAAAATCGAAATTTCAGTTTTGATTTTCGTGGGAAGGTTGGAGTGTTCTTAAAAATTGGATTTCGTTCTAAAATACAGCACAATATAACAGGCTCCAGCATACTGCTGACTGTTTTTGCTTCTAATGTATGCTTTTTGTCGATGCATATCAGTGCTTAATTGCGGTCACCTATTATCCATACTACTGTGCTCTTTACTTTAGCTGCCCCCACAAATCAAACTAAGGATACTAACTTAATTTTCAGCTTCCAATTTTAAATCACTTACATTTACAGAACATTTTGTAATTGTGCATTCATCTTTTTTATGTAGAATACTTTATTAACCTGCTAACAATATTTAACTTTTTAAACAGTCATTGCCCCCCCTGAGTAGGTATCTCGGACCTCCAGTGGCGCATGGACCTCCACGTTAAGAATCATTGCCTTAGAGTAAATAAGATCTGAGTTAGAAGTGAATTAGAAGTAACAATTACAGACTTGAAACAAGGTTCTTTTCCCACTAGCGGTATCAGTGTTGTTCAGGGGCGGCCTCTTACTGTGAAAGACTTAAACAAAGTCATTTGATGGCTCAAAAATATCATTCAGATCTGAAAAAATGAAAACATTCCTTTTCAACCCATATCTAAAAATGTAACCCCTGCTTAGTGGCACTGTCTTCTTATGCAAAGAGAGGTCGTTTGCCTGCTGTTGCTTATTGTAAAGCGCTGAACTTAAGCGCAGAGTGGTGGTCTGCAAATTGCAAAAAAAGTCATGAAAATATAGGGTCTTATTTACAAGTTTCTGGCACAGAGCAGCACCACAAGCCTTCTTGCTGTGCTGCCCTTCGTCAAAAGAAAAGGACAGGAATGCGCCATATCTACAAGATATGGCGCATTCCTGTCCTTTTCCCCTGCGCTGGTGCACAATGGGCTACCGTGCGCCAACGCAGGCACCCTTGCACCATGATGCATGGGTGTCTCCGTTGCAGGGAGATTGTTTTTGTGCTGGAAGGGACACCTTCCGGCACAAAAACAATCACAAAAGTAATTTTCCTCTTTGTATGTGTCCTGCAGAAATCAGCACACATAGAAGGAAAAATTAGGATAAATAAAGATATTTCTCCTCATTGCACCTCCCTTATGCCTCCCCTGAGGAGGCGTAGTCTTTTGACGCATGAGTCAGATGACATGAGTGTTACGTGGGAACACCCACCGTAAAGCCCATGGCACGCCTCTGTGGCATGGTGAGGCAACGCAGCGACTTGCACTGCGTTGCTTCCGTCCATAGTTACGAGGCCATAATAAGGCATGCAGAGTAGCTTTACGTGGCCTTGTAGCTGTGGCGCTGAAGTGTGCGCCGCCGTATCATCATTAAAAGTTATCTTTGGGCGGTAAATAAGCCCCATACTCTATCGGTCTAAATCATGATGAAATAATATTCTCACAGACTATCAGACTGTGATTTACAGTTCTTACAGCTGTTGCCTAGTTCAACAACAAGTGCTTCCTATAATGCCACATCATCATCTTGCCTGTGCCCAGGACCTCAACGTGGAAATTAAGGTCTTGGTGTGGCACCAATAGGTTGGAAGGGTAGTGCTCCAGCAGCAAAATTATATTTTGTTGAGCGCAAACATCTCAGCACTAGTAAGGCACACTGAGACATATACATAAAATTTTGCGTCAGTGCAAATGCGCCTATTTTGCATCACTTTTGCTGCTTGTATTATAGGCAATTCCACTTTTCTTTGCTAATCACAATAGCCTTTTGCATTAATAAATCCTTTTGTCGCTGAATCTTTTCACCTTCTGCAAGTCACTACCTTTGTACTGGCAAAGTGGCTTTGTACGCCAGGTACAAAATGTATGTTTGTTCAGCATTTAGTCATAATATACCATTTAAGCCAGATAAGATGGAAGAGCAGAAAAACAAGAATTAAAATTACATAATTGATAGTCTGTAATGTGCTTTAATGAATTCAAATGCTGATTCTAGCCAGGGGCCAAAGTTGACTATTCACTGAAGGACTACATGCACTTTAAGCTGCCAAGCAAACTCATCCACCAGCTTCAAGGCCTGCAGAATCAGGCAACCAGATTATGCTTGCACAACGATTGACCAACCACATAGAACCACAATTGAAAACAACCCACCAGCTCCCTGTAGATGTAAGAATGAAGTTCAAAGTTCTTTGCACCATGGAGAAGGTTTACTATGGTAGAGGCCTAAGAAACCAGCAAGGAGTGGCTTCCTGTTATATGTCCAACTGAGACATGTGAGCAGCAGTGGTAAAACTATCTCTCATCAAGTCTTCAGATTGAACCAACATGGATGCAGATCCTTTAGCGTCCATGGTCCTAGAATGTGGAACTCAAAGAACCCAAGCCTCATGGCAGAGCTAACCTGAGGCATTTTCTGGACCAGCCTGGAAACTGTGCAGGTAGTGGCTGATGAATATCTGATCAGGACACGGTTTTCACCGACTGGGCTCTAACCCCCTGGTCCACATCCGAGCAACACTTTGAAGTACCCAGATACACTTAGCATTGTAGAAAACCTCACAATAGATAAATGACACTTTTCTACCCGCCTAACATAGCGCCTTAGGAAGAAAATGCTTGACACAAAGAAATCATGTACTTTGGGGAATAATTTAATCATATATTCTAACCTCCCCCCAGCAAGATGTCCCATGGGTCTGAAGGTTCACTTGTGTGCCCAGCTGACCTCTCATCTTTCCCTCCCCTTCTCATCTCTCCCTCCTGCACTTGGCCCTTTATGCTAACACTGAATGCTTGCTTCAATTGCTGGTGCACTCGCTCAGATGTGAAGATCAGGCTGGTCCCCTCTCATATACTTACAGGGGAAATGAGAAGTGAAGCTAATCCAGTTTAGTGTCATGGGAACAGCCTTTTCAGAGCTTATTTGTATTCATTTTCAATATGCTCTACAGACAATCTACTTGTCAAACAGAAGACATTGTGTCTGTGCCAGTTTTAATGACAGTCATTGTTAATGTAGATACCTGTTTCGCAGCGATTAGCATTTTATATAGTAAAGTATTACATCGCTGATTGCCATAATTTGATGAAAAGACACTTGTGATGGGTAACAGGAGCATTGATTCTGTCACTAAATATTTCCCTCCAGCAGTGAAAGAGACTTAGCATAAGTTATTTTTACAGTCAAACTCTGTCAGGGCTGTTCAGTAAAATAGGTTTTTCTTCTGTACCATTTTTATGCCTAGGATTCTCTCCGAGGTCTCAAGTGCGCATCTTCCCTCAACAAGGACTTTCTCAAGGCCTTGTCAGCCTCCACCGATAGCAGTGTAAAAGGTGCACTGGTGGCGCTCCATTTTGAGGACCCGTTCTATGTGGAGCGCAGTCTCCTGATCCCTTCATGACAGAAATCTATCCCTAATCCATCGGGAACAGCTATTCTGGTTGCATTGTATTTTTTTGCATCTATGTACCAATTATACCCCCTAAAGTGACCTCAAACAGTATTTATTAGACAGGTATAATGCACTTCATGGAAGTGCATGGATGGAACAGTAAGAGTCTGTTGCACGGCCGACATGGGTCGTGTTGAATAACGTGTGAGGTCTTGAGTGGTGCTCTTATCGTGTTTTGTAACTATCCCACTGTGTGAATTACAAGGAAAAAGGAGTGAGGGATCACATGCATGAACATTTGGTGCGAGTGTATGGATGGGTAATAAAGCATGTGAGCGCATTCTGTCTTATGTGCGATGTGTTTTGGTATCTTCCTTGTATGGTAGACATTTCTAAGCCCAACTGTATTTTTAAGCCAGGGGAAGCTGAATGGAGTGGGTTGCTTCATCCAGACCCTTGCAATGGTGGCCTGGCAACCGTTCTACTGGAAAATGGACGCTATTTGGCTATTTAAATAAGTATTAGCATAGGTACAGGTATTAGTCTCACCTAGCTTAAAATTCATTGGAGTATATACATGCGGTGTTGCAAGCGGTGATTAGCCAATTTCACATAGTGAATCTTAGTTTGCAGTGATGAGGAGATCTTTATGTGGATACCATCTCCCTAACATGTTCAGTCCACTTCTCTCTGACAGCTGTGAGATTATTCTCAATATTCTTAAAGGGGCCAACCAGTGTAGAGGGTAAAAAAAAGTTCTCCTTACCCAGCTCCACATGTCCAGCAATCACTAACAATGTGCATTTTAGAATGTTTCTTATTTAATCAGCTTGGGTTTTGAGGTCCATAGTGACATCTTTCATCGAATGGTCTCTTTAGACAATGATTGATAGTCGGATATGCAGTGCATCCAACAAAAACCACATGTACACCCTCAATCTGTCTCTGTCATTTGTTGTGGTATGGAGCACTCGTGAATTCTAAGCATTTAAAAATCATGTTTACGACTTTCAAAGGTTAGTTGTAGATTCCCAAAGCTTCAAAACCCATTGAAAAAGCAAGCCATAGTAAAATCCCGATCCCAGATCATACCACCTGCCCAATACCACACGAGATACGTAACGCTCCAAATTGATATTTTCCCAAATTGGTGTATATGTTGATATTGTTGGCATTTTGAAGGCATGAATAATTTCTCAGCACTTTAGTATCAGTACCTTTGCGGTCTTCAGATGTATTCATTTAAAGAAAAATCGGTGCTGAATTTTGAGTAATGATTGCACCTCACCTGATGTTCCTTGGAGAGACAGTCAAAAAATGGATACATGCAGGTCTTGATTCCTTACTAGCAGCCAATCTAGGACCCATAGCAGCCACCTAGTATAAGTGAAGAATCTATCCCATATGCGGGAGTGTAACTCTTTCCTAGTATGTCTTGGTTGTGTCTTACTCCAAATAAAAGTGGATAAGAGATTGTCTTTCTTCGAAATAATGTTTTTGAAGGAACACATTTTTGCACTACACAGAACATAGATAAATAGTTGTAGTGCATGTGTCTCAGCTGCATTTATACATCTTACCTGTGATAGTGGTAAACTAGACCATTTCTATACCTACTCTTTTACTAAGTGCAGAATGTGTGTAAAGTTATTGACCATAAGTCAACTGGTTGATGCTTCATACCGAACTTCGAAATATTTTACAACGTTACAAAAATAATGAGGGTGAAATCTTGGAAATTAGGAGTAGGTACATAGGTTCTATTAATATGCAAATGTAGCCTTCCACCGTACTAAATTCAATTTACAGAAGAACATGGTGGGTGGAATCCAGGCCTTAGTCTTCAGTGCAGCTCCAAAATGGAGTGGAAGAAAAGGTACAAATCTGGTGGTTAACATAAAGGACAGATGGAATCCTGGGAATTGGTTTTAAGTGTGCCTATTTGACCTGGATTTATCCAAATGCTTACCTTTTTCTCAAGTTGTATAAGTAGCAAATGCTAGTATAGTACTTATGAGAGGGTGTGGAAGGTTGTACAATTTGTTCAAATGTGTATGTTATATTTAATGCAGTTATCCGTCACAAAGCTGTCTATAGTTGTCTGCCTACCCTTCTGTCACGTAAGAGCAGAAGCGTTGCCCCACTGGCTTAGAGACAGAAGCTGAAAAATAAAACAATATTTCGTTTTATTTTTAAGCTGCTGGCTCAGCTGAGCCAGCATGTGAAAGAAGGGGTGGGGTTGGTACATCGGAGGGGGAGGAAGGGGAGTGGAGTAAGTGCACTAAGTGCACATGTTAGTTTGGCAGGCCGTCTTAGGCTGGCCAAACTGACATGCGCACTTAGGTTTCTTCAACCCGACTGTGTTACACAGCTAGGTTGGAGAAACTTCACAGACTCCAATACAGGGTCTCTGAGCACTAGCTCAAGAAGCTCAGACCAATCCTGGTGCTGCTCTCATGCTAATTATAGCATGAGGGCAGCACCAGGATTGCATGGGGGAGCCTGTGCTAGTGTTCCAGGGAATGCTGGGACACAATCAGAAGAGGAGCACGAAGCAGCCAGCAGCGTTGGAAAAGGTACTTTTTTAGTATTACTATTATTGATGTTTTTATTATTATTTTTTGTCCCTTGCACCCCCGCCTGCACCTCCCCTTGAGATTTGCAGCAGCCGTCGCTGCATAAGAATGTAACACTTCACCATATCCATACTGTTCAATACATTTTATAGCTAGTGTAAGAGGTGCAGTGGTGACTCTTTAGGAACATTGTTTAATGCTAAATAACAGCCATGCAATTTGGTGTTACAGAAGGCCCTTAATTACATGGGTGCATTCATTCATGGGGTTTCCTAATTTGCATTTCGTCATTCCCTTTGGAAATGAGGAAAACAGTGCTTTCTCAGTGCAGATCCCCTTGTGGAACATAAAGTACTTGCTACCCTATGCAGTATGCAGGCAATCTCGTTGTGGCCGTAGATTTCGTAGCTCCCATTGGTGGCCTTTTGGAGGGGGCAGTCTGGTCTGTTGAAACCTCTGGGGGTTTTGTCATGATCTGCTCTACCTTGAGTGAGGGCAGAGGGCCTTCATGTCAGATACAGACACCAGCTCTGGAGCCACTATCTCTATTTGTTCTTTGAACCTCCGCCCCCGTCTAAGAAGGGTGTGGTCCTTGGTGCTTACACAATGATTCCATTAATCCTGTTCATGTTCCTAACTGGACTGCGCTTCTAGGGGCCTCGTTACGAGTTGCCCTTTAATTCCATTGGGGTTGTTTACTCTCATTACCTGAAGCAGTGGAATTTTAAGTGCCATGGATTTACAGTAGACCCAGTGTTCTTCTCCCCTTGATGTTACTTTCTCCAAACATTTGTAAACTCCAGGAGAACAACTGGGGAAATTATTAATTACATTACTGGGGGAGTCGAATGCAGAATTACTGATTCCCCCATAATTTCTAGATTTAAAGGGGACCTTCAAGGTCTCATTCGTAGGCAAGAACTTCACCCTGAGTTACTGGCTCCCCTCGCTTCAGTAACTCCAGTGGGTGGAGTTTCCAGTCAATTTTCAGAGGCACCGATAATAGACTTAAAAGTTTGCACACACCCAAAGTTCCGCTTTCTCTGATTATCTTTGGGCCATTAAGTCCAGGAGCAAGTGGACAGTGTATCTAATTGTACAATAAGAACTGTTTTTTAGAGCAGTTATTGAAGTAGAAGTTAATTCCTCTATTTTAGATAACTACTTAATAACGTATTAGCTATTAGTAATAAAGTAAAAATTGAACTGTATAATCTCGCGCCACCTGCAGCATATTTTCTGAGATATTTCATTTTTTTTCCACATACCATTTCTCCAAATGTTATGATTCTCAAGTAATTAATTGATATGAAATTCTTCTAATACACTTATCGTACCACAGCCTTAATAACCAATTAATTTGCCAGTTAAGTGAACATCAAAAAGAAATTCATACCCTAATTTAAACCTGTTTACATCTCTGCCTTGCAGGAAATTATTGCGACCTGCTCATTTTGTTCAATTATCTTCTTTGGTGTGAGTTTAAAATAAAACACACTTTCAAGCGACTTACTTTAGAGCAGACAGGCATGCTGTTTCCCTGTGTAGTGGTGAATGTCAACTATTGCGTGGCACCGGGTTTCCAAATTGGACCCCAAATCTCCAAATGCCTTTTACTCTGAATTGAGCATTATCCGTGTTGCACTGAGTTAGTGTGAAGTTACTTAATATGTAGCATGGCTTCTTTGAGTAGGAATTCGTCAAATCTGCCTCAACATTTTCAGAGGCAACAAGGCACTATAATAATAATAATAATAATAATAATAATAATAATAATAATGTGAACAGAGATAAAATGGGCTTGGCCAGCCGTCTTCATTTGCTTTGTTTTTGGCTTCTAATATATCTTTTACATATTTTTCATTTTCCTCTTTTTTGCTCTATCATGTCACTTTCTCTTCATTGTGGTTGCATTTTTTCTTGCTTGCTTAATTATCCTCCTACTTTTCTTCTATCTCCCTTCTGTTCCTCTTCCTTTTACTTGTCCTCTTTTTTCCTTTTGCACTATGCTGCATCAGTCAAGCACCAGGAGTGTTTAGATGTTACATGTCATTATTGTATCATTATCTTAGGCTACTAAAATACAATGGTAGACACCCTCATCCTGGTCTTGGGTGTGAGCTTTAGAAATACTTTGGGCCTGATTTAAGAAACGTAGCGCTGCATCCAATGCAGCGCCACTTTTCTTGCACCCCTTAGCGCCCCCTACCACCACCATGTGTGAGCCGTACTTAATATACGGAGCACCATGGCACAGGGTAGGGGCAATAGCATCGACACTTTTGATGCTATAGATATACTGTGTAGGATTAGCACCAAAATGTCGGCCCTAATCCTGCACAGCACATAGGGGCCCATTGAAAGCAATGGTGTGCCCCCTTTTAACGCCTGCTCTGTGCAGGCATTAAAAGTAGCCGCAAAAAATGATGCAGAGCGCAGGTATAATGTGGCGCAAGGTGTTACAAAATAGCTCAATGCATGCATTGTACTACTTGTAAATATGGTGCTGCGATTTTGGCCTCGTTGGGCTATATTAGTGTAAACATAAATTATACTAATGTAGTGCAAGGAGGCACCAGGCTCTCTTAAATACCTTAAATGGACTCCGTCATCATTTTATTTTGTTTTGTGATGTTGCCTGGGTGTACCCAGACGTGAGTCCCTTGCTCGCTGCACCACTGGATTCAAGCTAGCCTGGCTGATGAAGAGTGATGCCCTGTAAACGGTCCCTGGATGCTTGTTTCCTGTCCAGGGAGGACCTGGCCTGGCAGCTCGGGCTGGAATGTTCCCCTGGGGAACAGGGTCAAGACTGATTTGCATATGGCTGGGTCCAAACTGGGGTGGCATGGCGAGCAAAATAATGATGGACTAAACCCGGATCTGTGATTGGGGGTGAGTGTTTGAAAAGTTTCAACACCCCGTCCATCATTTTATTTTGTTTTGTGATGTTGCCTTGTGCGCCCTAAGTGGCTAGGGTATGCCCAGATGTGGGTCCCTCGCTTGCTGTGCCACTGGATTCAACCTAACCCGGCTGATGAAGAGTGATATCCTGAAACCAGTCCCAGGATGCTTGTTTCTTGTCCAGGGAGGACCTGGCCTAGCAGTTCGGGCTGGACTGTTCCCATGGGGAACAGGGTCCAGAGTGATTTGCATATGGCTGGGTCCAGACTGGGGTGATGTGGTGAGCAAAAAAATAATTGATTAACCCCAGATCTGTGACTAGGGGTGAGTGTTTGAAAAGTTTCAACACTCCATCCATCATTTTATTTAGTTTTGTGATGTTGCCTCTTAAATCTGAGCCTTTGTCTCTTATGCTGCCATAGAGTTCAGCAATATCCCATGCTGGATCATGCTCCTCTATTAGACCTGTAAAGTCTTTGTCGGGGCACTCTATGGATTGTCCTAGTAGTTTAGAGCTTTGCTGTGTTTCTGTATCCTTATTCTTCTCAGTCTACTTATACATCCCTCCCATTACCTTATGACTTAGCCATGCATGACCTTTTCAGAGCAGAATAATTCAGCTTTATTATACCTGTCTTCCCTGATCCCTTTATGCTTACTCCAGTGAATTCTCTTTTCCCCATAGGGAGGACTTCCTCCCTTGGTTAGTGAGCTGGGTATGGGTTACCTGTGTAACCAAAACCAGATTTTATATGATAAAAAAAATACTTTCTTATGTTTTTAGTCAATAGTTGCCTCTTCATGTTAAACCAGTCGTACATTTACTTCCATGTTTAGGCTGTTGGGGCAGTACTACCTAAAGTGCTCCTGGGTCGCATCAAGCATATGCACCTGCTTTCTACAGCCCTAGGGCACTTTGGAACTACAAAAGGGACAGCAGATGCACGTGCAGCCCATAATGTGCACAGAGTATGTACATGTAGCACCAGCACAAACATAAAGGGGAATTCCCTTAATTTGAATAAGGGAATGCCATGGTCCAGTGGTCCAATGCAAATGAGGGAAACACTTTGACTCTACATCTGCACCATCATATAGATTCAGGCACAGAGGCAAAGTGGCCATCAGAGGGTGCACTGTCTGTGCACCATGATAAGGTGGCACACAGCCAGTTCGTCCCTCGAGGTCACTCGTAGTACCAACCTGCAGGGGATCTCTGCTCCTTCTTGAAGTATAGGCCGAGTGCCCTCTGCAATGTGAATGATGGAGGGTCAAATTCAAACATACACTGATGTGCTTACCACCTTCAGGGCACACAGTTTGTTTGTACTTCATGCACATAGTTAAAGGTGCACTAAGCAAAAACAGAAACAATGCAACTCGCAGCCCCTGGTGCACAGGTGCAGCCTTTTCTTGAATCGTGTTTTCATAGAGCAGCCCATACTCCGCACTCCTCTAAGCAAAACTGCACTTTCTGATGCATTTACCATGGCTTATTAAAGGGTGGCTTTCTCTCTGTGGCTACATTCTTTTTAGGTCTTGCCTTTGGGACAGCTGCCACTGTCTCAGCAGAATTCTTTCCCCCAAAAGTACATAGAGGGACTTTTGGTCAGCGTTTTTCATCAATTAGTCTGTTAAATAATTGCCATTCACATTATGCTACAGCATACAGCATGGCAAAATAGGTATGCCCACTTTACCCGTTGGGTACCCGATTAGGTAGCCACCGTACCCTTTTGGGACCAAGACTATGTTACCTCTTTTGTCAATACATCTAAAAACAAGGTAAGGTACTGTACTTATAAATTGCAGATTGGGATACTATTTTGCCTTATTATCCTGCTCATGTTGTACATGCAATAGAGGTAGAGAAAGCATCCGTACTTTAAACAGATTTGATGATATAATCTCAAAAGGGAAAAGGACCCTTTGGAAGGCCCTATGGTCTCTCTTGAAATGTACCCTTGCGAATATCCCGGGCTCTAAGATCAAGTAGATGAACTCTAATTTAAAAAACTGTATATTAGCAGCTTAATACTGTAAACAAGAGGAAGCATGGACTAGCTTCCATTAATTTATAGACTCAAAAACATTCTGGATATTAACTGGTTGTGGCACTGCATCTTTTAAAATATCTTGCTATTACTACATCTCACATAAAAACGGGACTTATATCTGAAAGGGCTATGTATAGTAATTCATCATAGTTGAATTTCCAAGCACTCAAACCAACATCAGTGAAGAAATCATGTTCATAATTATGAAAAGTTGACTTTCTCATTCACCTGCCCCCAACAGAAGTCCTGTTGGAGAAAGCCCTCTCTCATAGGGTGTTGGAGGCAGGTTATTAGTAGAGGTATGTACGCACCTACCACTAGCAATAATGCCCCAGACAGTGTTAGGTCCAGTCAAGGTCTCAAAACATCAGCCCCTGGCTCAACCTCTGGTAGCTTGGCAACAAGTAAGCAGGCTTAACTTAGGAGACAGCTATTTCAAGCAGTTAAATACACCAATACAGTAAATAAGTAAGGCACAACACGCAATAAAAATCCCACACAAATTTTTAAAAATAGGAAATATTTTTATCTTTAAAATGGCACTAAAATGACAAAACCCCAATATAGGGAACCAGAGATATGAATTTTTAAAGATTAAAAGTAAAACTAGCGCTTAAAAGCAAATATCACTCAAAGGGTTAAAAATCTTTGCTCTGGCCCGGGACACAGTCAAGATTTCCAGCTGTCTGCAAAGTAACACTTTTAGGCTTACTTCTAGAAGTGTTTCTTGATGCAGAAAAGTGGTCCAAAAACCCCAATCCAAGGTTCCAGAATCTCTGAGTTGCTGCTTGTGATGCTAGGACTACAATTCCCACAATGCATCTGGTCAGATCCTTAAAAGCCCACTGAACGCTGTCCAACTGGGCTCTTCTGGCAGGAGTTGGTGCCAGTGACTATTGGCTGCTCCCTTATACCTGTCGCTTACAGCGAGTTCACTCCCGAATCCTTTAGAAGCCAGGCAAAGTCCTCTTTCGGGAAGCCCAGAGAGTGCAGCAGATGCAGTCCTTGTGAGTGCAGTCCTTCTTGGTGCAGACCAATGGTTCAGAAGGGCAGTCCTTCTTCTTTTTCTTGTTTCCCGATCTTTGGGTGTCCACAACACCAATCCAAAGGTCTAGAAGCTCTGAGATGGTCCTTGGGATGTTGGGACCACAATTCCCACAATGCACCTGGCCAAATCCTTAAAATTCCACTGAACACACTCCAGACTTGGGACTTTTGTGAAAGATGGTGCAGGCAAGCTCTGTTAGCCTGTTGCTTTCAGGGAGTCCACTCCTGAGTCCTTTTTGATACTAGGCAAGGTCCTTAGGACTGTTGTTCCAGTGTGCAACAGAAGCAGTACTTCAGAGTGAAGTCCTCTGGGTTGCAGATCAGGGTTCCAGCAGGGCAGTCCTTCTTCTTCTTGTGGTTTCAGGTAACAGATCTGAAGTCCAATGCAGATCAGCCACTTTTATTCAATCATCCTGGGGAGGACAGTCAGTGGACATCTTTGTCCAATGAGCTGCAGTGTGCCACCCAGGGGCATGACAACTTCCCCCAAAGTGTGGCATCAGCACTGCAGTTTAAAATTCCAAGACAGATGTTTTTCCTCAAGAGGAGCAAGACCTGACTAAACCAATCCACTGGTGTAGCTCATTTTCATTAACTTCCCCTCTGGACATCTGCAAATTCCTTTCCTAAGCCCACTATTTATGTCCGGAGTACAGGCCTGACTGTATTCTTTTCTGACTTGCTTCCTTTTGCAACCCAGTTTGATTTACCCTTCCTGGCCTGGCCTCGGCATCTGGCAACCTCTCCCATCAGATAACCTCTGCTCAGTGCAAGCCTTTGATCACGTCATCAAAGCAGCCTGGCTAATCCTGTCTGAGCCTACCAATCAGGAGAGACCACTAGCAGGCTGAAATTTGGCTTACAGAAAAGAAAGTCTTATAACTTATTTCTGTACTAGTTATGGTAAAGTCAACAATGACAAGTTGTTGGATTGATCATTACCATTCATTTGAGTCCTTTCATGACATATTTAGCTTTTCCCTAGCAATACTCATGCTTATTGAAAATATTCTCATGTTAGCCTATGGAGCTACGTATCTACAAGGAGGAAAAATGAAGGGTGCAGTTTTTCACTCATCAGGGAATTTAAAACATCTTTTATATGGACCCTGCTTATAGTTACATGGCAGCCCCCCTCTGGGGAGTCCAGAGGAGACCGTGAGGGTGCCATATATGTAAAGATAAGGTAATTTAACACTTGGGAAGTACCTTAAATCTCAAAGTTGAATTTGCATATATCTTACTTTTTAAAGACAGTCTGTGAGGTGGGGCTGCCTTTAAAAATGACAGTAGGCAACACAGCAGTGCACACTCCAGTGCAGGAAATCTTCTGGGCCTTAAAACGTCCCTGCCCTATTATATACTTGGAACTTATAGGTAGTTTAAATCCCCTGTGCCCTATTATCTACTTGGGACATACAGGGTCTGTCATTGCCAATTGTAATTATGACATTTTTCCCATATACCTTTTATTCAGAGCACTGGCCCTCAGCCTGTTTAGCAGAGCCAAGGGCACAGTCAGGATGAGTTACCACCAGAATTAGTCGGAAACAATGGGCTGTACATGCTAAAAAGGTACCTTTCTCACATGGCCCCCTCCTAAATGAAAGGTGATGGGTAACTAACCTCCACCCTGGTAGTCCTCATTAATTAAGTGGAAAAACCTCGAAAGTCCATCTGCATTAACATGGGTCTGTGTGTCACTGTGAAATCCATCCCCTGTAGGGAAATGGGCCACCACAACAATTTAGGATTCTCCCCCCTCATCTGCATGAGCCTTCTGAGAGACCTGTGATCAGTTTGAACACTGAAGTGAGTACCAAATAAGTATGGACCAAACCACAGCAAAGGCTTCCCTCTCTATGGCACTCCATCTTTGCTCTTTGGGAGTAGTCACCTGCTGATGAAGGCACCTGGCTGATCAAGGCCCTCTTCATTTACCTGTGCTAACATTGCCCCAGTCCCATGCTCTGAAGCATCTGTCTGAACACAAATTCCTTTGTGTAATCAGGGGCGAGCAACACTGATGCTGAACACATAGCATCTTTCAGAGTGTCAAAGACCTTCTGACACTCTGGAGTCGATATGACTCTCCTCGGTCTCTTTTCAGAAGTGAGTTCTGTCAGGGGAGCCAGAATGGTCCCATAATTCTGAACAAAGCTTCTATAATACCCAGTCAGACCAAGGAAGGCCCTGACAAGAGTCTGGTTTGTTGGAGCAGTCCGATCCAATATCGTTTGGATGTTAGCCTGGAGAGGTTCTATGTGGCCTCCAGCTACAAGGTGACCCACGTACACAACTGTACTCTGCCCTATTTGACACTTACTGGCCTTAATAGTCAGGCCTGCCTGTTGCAGGGTCTGAAGGTCTCCCTTCAGGTGGGACAGGTGATCCTCCCAGGTGGAACTTTACATGGCTATCTCATCCAGATAAGCTGCCCTGAACTGCTCCAGCCCAGACAGGACCCAGTTCACCAACCTTTTGAAGGTAGCAGGGCATTCTTTAAGTCAAAGGGCTTTACTTTAAATTGGCAATGTGCCTCTGGTGTGGAGAATGCTGACCTCTTCTTTGCTCCTTCACTTTGGGTGAACTGACAATAGCCTGAAGTCAAATCAAATGTGCTTGTGTGCCTAGCAGCTCATAGCCTATCAATGAGCTAATCAGCTCTAGGTGTAAGGTCTGTGTGGACTACAGAGGACTGAATGCAGTCTTTGTGACTGCATTCAGTCCTCTGTAGTCCACACAGAACCTCAACTCTTTATTTTCCCCCTGCGGATTAGGTTTGGGTACCAGCACCACTTGACTGGCCGATGGACTGTCAGAAGGCTCAATTACCCCCAATTACAGCATCCTAGCTACCTCAGCTGTGATACCGGCTCTGACCTGGTCAGACAACCTGTACAGCTTACTCTTTACAGGTAGGCTGTCACCAGTGTCAATAGCATGGGCACACCAAGTGATGAGTCCAGGGGTCAGGGAGAACAGACCAGCAAACTTCTCCAGTACCTGTTTGCAGTCTCTGTGATGTTGGTCTATCAATTTGGAAGAGAGTACAACTCCCTCCAGTGACCCATCTTGCACATTGGTGGAGAGTAGGTCTGGCAGTGGCTCAGTTTCCTCTTCTCCTCTCTCATCTGCAACCGTCAAAATGGTCATGTCTGTCCTGTCTTGGTGGGGTTTCATTCAACCTGTTGACATGCAGGTCCCTGTGAGGGCTCTTGGTGATGTTAAAGTCTACCAAATAGGTAACTTCACCCTTCTTCTCTAGGATTGGATAGGGACCAGTCCACTTGCCCTGGAGTTTCCTAGGAGCCACAAGCTCCAACACCCACACCAATTGTCCTGGTTTGTATTCAGGCACGGTAGTCTTCTGGTCGTACCAGAGCTTCATGAGCTCTTGGCTGGCCTCCAGGTTTCTGTTTACTTTGTATATGTACTCTGCCATGTGAGATCTCAGGCCTAGTACACAGTACAGCACATTGGCCTTGGCTTCCTTGAGAGGCTTTTCCCAAGACACTCTCACCAGGCACTATGGGCCTCTTAAAGGGTGCCCAAACAACAATTCCAAGGGACTAAAGCAAACACCTTTTGTTGAACCTCCCTGTAGGCAAACAGTAAACATGGTAGGAGAACATCCCATCTTCTCCTGAGTTTGTCAGACTAACCATTGATCATGCCCTTTGGGATCTTATTGAACCTTTCCACCAGACCATTAGTCTGGGGATGATGTGGCATGGTGAACTTGCAGGTAACACCACATTCATCCCACATGGCCTTCAGATAGCTGGACATGAAAGTTGTGCCCCTAGCTTAAACAACTTCCTTTGCCTTTGGCCCTTTGGAAAGCCCACTCTGGTGAACACACCAAGTAGGGTCCTAGCCGCTGACGGTGCAGTGACTGTTCTGAAGGGAATTGCCTCAGGGTATCTTCTGGCATGGTTCCCTATCACCAAGAGATACCTGTTCCCTGTCGCAGTTGGTTGGTCTAGGGGACCAACAATGTCTATGCCCACCCTTTCAAAGGGAGTCCCAACCACTGGCAGTGGTATCAAGGGAGCCTTTAGTTTGCCACCTGCCTTACCACTGGCCTGACAGGTTGCCCAGGAGCTACAAAATTCCTTCACTTTGGCCGACATGTTGGGCCAATACAAATGGGCCACCAACTGGTTCCAAGTCTTATTCTGACCACAATGACCTGCAAAGGGTATGTCATGGCTCAAAGGGAGGCCTTGGGCCTGTTTAGCAGAGCTCAGGGCACAGTCAAGGCCAGTTACCACAAGTATCAGTCAGAAACAGTGGGGTGAACATGCTAAAAGGATGACACATAGGGCAACCTCTTGGAACGTGTCCATACAAATGAGCTACATATCTTCCTCTTGTGGAAAGTTTCAAAACGATATCCTATGCACAAAAAAGGATCCATGTCAGAGCCCCAGAATTACTGCCATAATGATCTCTTAGATCCCGATGCCAAACTATTTACTAACTTGTTGCTAAAAGGTTATCTGCTGGGCTGATGATAATCAAATGATTTCATTCTGCCAAGGTGGATTTAGGAGGACATGCTATATCTTTAGATAACATCATGGCTTTAAGATCATTAGTTAAAAAAGCAGAGGAGAGCAAGGCCTACAAACTTTATGCATGCTAAATTGACTACCCTACAGCCTTTGGCAAATTTAATAGTAACCGTTTTTAGCAAAAACAGTATTCTGGGAGAATTGAATGCACCCTCTTACACTTTATAATCACACTACATGAGGACTGTTGGGTGCAGGCAGCACTATCCAATGGTATTGTCCTAACACCAAAAGGTTTTACCAACAACTGCTTGAAACAAAGTTTTATCCTTTCCTCCTTGTTATTTTTGTTGTACGTTACCGACCTATCTGAACAAATACATTCACCATCAGTTACTTGGCGTATGTTGGCAATATTATAATTTTTTTCTTTAACCCCCCAAGGATCTTTAGTGCAAGTCAAACTTTGAAGACTTTGCACAATACAACATAAATTGTGTCATAGTAAACCTTGCAAAGACCAAAATTATGACCTTTTGAGGGGTTGTAAGCAGCTCATTTCTATAGAGGAATTGACAAGAATTTAACCTGGCAACGCATTGCTAAATTAAGCACTGAACAGTGGTAGAATTATTATTAACATAACATAATAAAGCAACTTTCAGGATTCATGGCGGTAGAGCTACTGGTGCAAATGGCATAGGCATAAACTCTGAACTAGTCCTCATTATGCTTTTGGTTCACCAGTGCTACATTGCAAAATAGGTTAAAAACGTAAGAACCTATTTATCAAGAACATTTGACAGCTACTCATCTTGAAATCATCCATTCCAAAAGCCTCACATCTTTAATCACACATGATAATATTGCATTTATAAATTATGAATGTATAAACAGGAAGGATGAGAATCTGAAAAAAACGAATTATTTGACAAGTATTTTTAACAAACACTAACTCTCAAAACTCAGTCGATAAAACGATTAATGTGATTATCAAAGAGTAAAAGTCTTGTCACTAGATAAACTCTGGCAGGCTTATCTTGAGTCCAGTTTGGACACAAATATGAAGACGGTCTATTTGAGACTAAGGCCCAATTTATATCTTGACTGTATGCTTATGTTTATTTTTTATGTATTTGTAAAGTGCATGGCTACCCTAAGTCTTCCCAGCTCTTGGTGAGCGAATGAGCAAAGCTGCAAGGAGTGGTGCCAGGGACCTTACTGTTGGAAGAGCCAGGCTTTAAGCATTTTCCTGAGGCAAAGTTCATTGTCCAGGTGTCTCAACTTGAGGGGCAGTAAGTTCCAAAGTGTGCGGACCAGGTAGGTGAAGGATCTCCCTCCCCATTTAACCCTATGTATTTTTGGTATCCTCAGTAATTGGTCTTAAACAGACCATAGGGATCTAGGTGGTGAGTAAAGGGAGCAAAGTCCTCTAATCTTGGAAGGGCCTTTGTAGTTAAGATGAGATCTTTTTGTACCAGATATAGGGATTTAAATTAAATCTCAATTCAATGGGAAGCCAGTGTAGTGTTTCCATGGCCTCTTTCACTGAGCCAGATCTCAGACTTTTAAGAACTCTGGTGGCAGCATTTTGGACTACCTGCAACTTTCTTGTAACATACTTTGTGGAGTCCAGGTGAAGTGACTTGCCCTAGTTCAGACGGGATCCCACCAGTGACTTACTACTATCCTTCTGGAGCACTCTGAGATTTTTTGCATATGGCTCAGAACAACCCAAAGTAAGTGGCAGCGAGCTGTTCTCTTCGAAGATCCATGACTAAAGCTTGTCCAACCACATCCCCAGACTCTTTATGGGGAGTTGGGGCCAGACAGCTTGGCCAACTGATCACTGGCATGGGGAGTAAGTTGTTCCCCAGAACCAGTAACTCAGTCATGTCACCATTTAGTTTTAGGCAGCAGCTCCCCACCCATCTGGCAACTTTATCAAGGCAAGGGGCTAGCTGATGGTGCTCCAGCTTTTTGCCCTTGGTGAAGGATACAACTAATTGCATATTGTCCGCATAGGAGACTATTGACATCCCAGACAACTGTAGGGTGTCAGCAAGAGGTCGTATATAAATATAAAAGAGAGAGGGGCTAAGAACTCCTCACGTGTATGGCATTACATCTGAAAAGCATGAGTTTTCACTGATTTGAAAAAAGTTCTATCCTTCACATAGGAGGTGAGCCATTTAAGCGTATTATCTTGGACTCCTGTCTCTTTAAGTCTGTCAATCAGTAGTGTATGATCCACTGTATCAAACTGAGCCCTTACGTCCAACAAAATGATTGCAGCTGCTCCTCCCTGATCAAGTATGATTTTTAGCTCCTCAGTAACTGACAAAGGAGCTGATTCTGTGCTGTGGTGTGAACAAAAGCACATTTTTGTGGGATGTAGATGCTGATTTTCTTCAAGGAAGCTCGAAAGCATTTGATTAACATGTTTTTCTAGGATCTCTCCCATGGCAGGAAACAAGGAGATAGATCGATAACTACCCGGCAAGGCGGGATCTAAGTGAGGTTTCTTCAGCAGGGGTCTAATTACTGCATGTTTCCATTTCTTTGGGACTACTCCCAAAGAGAGTGAGAGATTAAGTACTTCAATTATAGTTCGAAGTAATACTTGTAGACCTTTAGTCAAAATATGAGGTAGAGCTGGATCTAATGACAATCCAAACTTAACCTTGCATATAAGTGCAGGAACACTCTCCTCAGTGACGCCTGGAAAGGATGCCAATTGCATTAAGTGAGGGTAAAGCATAGTGTTAACTATTTGGAGGGAAGGTTGGGCTAGGTTTAGTTGTAGTCACTCATAGATGTCCATGACCTTTTTCTGGAAAAAGGCCGCTAACTCATTGCACCGAGCCACAGTGGTGGGGTGGAAGAATACTACCATTTTTAACAGTAGTGCGGGATTTAACAATCTTGAACAGTTCTTTTGGGGAGTTCGAGGCCTGGTTAATTTTTTCCTCGTAATAGGCAGCCTAAGCCTTTTCAATTTCACCATGGTAGTGCCTAATGGCAGATTTATAGTCTGTTTTTAGCTGTACCAGGTAGGATTTCCTCCACTTCCTCTTGAGTCTCTCACAGTTTTTCCTCAGGGAGGCAAGGTGGCTATTGCACCAGAGAGCGTTTGGTCTATGACTTATCATGGGCACTGGAATACACGCACCAAGGACCTGCAGTATCCAGTCCTCCCAGCACTTATGAGCATTGTCTGGATTGTCCCCCAGCATTCGTAAAGAGGCACCCAGGGCCGCCATCCCTTCCTTGGACTGAAGTTTAGCCCACCTACGGTCTGATCTCATAAAGGGGTTAGTTACAGCTCTTGCAGAGAAATTCTCAAGCGCAAAAGAAATGAGGTGGTGGCCTGACCCAAGTAAAGGGGAGAACATATTTACCTAAATCGTTGGGTCATTATTAAAAATTTGATCCAGGAGGTGTCCTTTCTCATGCATGGGGTTGCCTACTTATTATATTAGCTGAATGGCCTCTAGGTCCTGTCGTAGTTTCTTGGTGGTTGGAGTATTAGCCTCATCTATGTGTATAATAATAAAGTCTCCTAATTTTGTCAGATTGGCCATGCTGATCAGTAGATCCAGTAAGCGTCAATTTTTTTGGAGCATAAGCCAGAGGTTCTCTATATTAGAATCCCAGTGAGAGCACAGGTGGGGAATAGTGTTATGATGAACTGAAAGTTTTCACTATCAGGGATTGGCAGAGGGGTAGTTGAACATCTGTATTTGTCTTTTAGGACGATAGCAGGGCCGCCACTGATTCTGTAAACTCGGTCAAGCCAGCAAATATGGTAGCCCACTTGTAAGGCCATTAAAATGTCTGGACCTGCATTCTCATGGAGCCAGATTTCTGTAATAAACAAAATATCCATCTGCTCTTCCTCTATCAACAATCTGATTTCTGATTTATGACGTGGTAGGGATCTACAATTAACTAAGCCCATCTTCCAGAGTTCACTTTCCTTTGAGGGGTGTATAAACATCTCACTGGGCTTTTCCTGAGACTTCCAGGAGTAGCTGCAGAGCTCACAGTGATTTTCCAGATTTACGGGTGGACACATCTGAGGCCTAGGCAAAGGTCAAAGTAGCATAGGTTGCTGTGAGGTAAAGCTTACCGAAATAGTGGGCATTTGGGCACAGTTTCTGGGCCCTTGTCCCGTTCAGGTGCGGACGGGCACAAAAAGGCTTGCCTTTGGTGTGGCTTTGGCGCTCTAGTGGTGTGCCCGCTGCGTGCCCACACCCCAGCTGCCATTATATGCAGTGTGTAGCTAACCACTAGAGCGCCAACCTTCCTGGCGACTCTATGGTTTGTGAGACCGAAAATGTATACTCTTTGGTTCTCCTCCCTCCTTCATAAACCCTTGGTTAACATTTCCAAAAAAAGCTTCTTAAAATGCTAATACATAGTTTTGATTAAAATACCCAACAAATAGGTTTTGATTAGAGGCTAAAACAATAATAGAAAAGTGTGAACTTTAGTATGCATACTAAAAGCAATGGAGTATACATTTTGCAAAGACTGTGGCCTGCCCGCCAAATTTAAAAACGGAAAGACTTTTGCTTTAAACATGGCAGAGACTCCTCCATCTCTGGCGTAATTCAACCCCTCGGACTGTCTTGTGAATTAAGCACCGTCGGAGGCAGATCTCTAATTCTTCCCACCTAAGTTAGATGGGTGGAATTAGAGGTCAGTTTTCACTGTCACAGCCAGGAAAACCATTGTGGTCAGAGGCAGTGAAAACGACTATATGTTCTCCTTGACATGGGAGAGGACCCCGAAGGTGAAAGGAAGATTCTCTTTTTTATTTTCAGAAAGAAAATTCCAATTTAGGATTTTCTTTTTGAAAATAAAAAAATAAAACAGTTTGGTGCAAGGCTCCATCATGTTGACGGAGCCCTGCACAAAAGTGTAACAGCATTGGTATGAACCACAGTGATGGCGATTCTTGCCAGTGCTTTATAAATGACAGCCAACTTGGTGGTTATTTCTAAATTAGGCAGGCGGCAACTTCATCTGGGCTATATATAAGTTAGGCCATAAGATTCTTTTCCACTAAAGTTCTACACATTTGAGGGCACTTGGATGAGTATACATGAAGATCATAACAATATTGATTATGCAAAGAGATGGAGGAAACAATTGATTATATTATCTATTATTAATGCCCGTCTACCTCTTTTCTCTCCTTTTAACTCAAGATTTTTTTTTATTTTTGACGTTTTACATTATGATATATGTAAATATTATTTTGTCCTGCATATACTGTAATTGATTTCAATCAAATCCTTACAATAAAATGTTTACCTACTAAATTTAAATGCCTCTTTCTGGGGCTAGGCTTGCTGCTGCGTATACATAACTGAATTGGTAAAAGAAGGAACAGCTTTTATGGTATTTATGTTCTGGCATATTTACCAAAAATATTATTTCATCAATGAATCAACTTGTTAATAAATAACAAAATACTGCAAATAAGAATTTTCTAGGCCTTTACTAAGCTAAGTTATAGGAATACGTGTTTTATCCTTAATCCTCTAGATACAAAATATAGAGGCTGCTCCAGCCTATGGAGAAAACAGCACTTTTGAATCCTGTTGGATAATTGGTAGAGGTTAGACAGTCCAGACGGATGCTTACTATGTCCAACCTCAGCTCAATATTTATGCGTAAGTTGTGGGCTTCTGTGCTACTTACATGTGTCTTATCTAACATCAGAAGTAGACTTTTATGCATACCTGCAGTGTGTATTTAGAATGAAGCTATGCTAATTCGTGTTTTAGCAATAGTGCAAAAATTCCATAAATATTTTGCCAATTTATGCATTTGGAGTGAAATGTGGTTCGTCGGTATCCTGTATTTCTTTCTTCGTGTGTGCACATTGTGTAAAAAATGCCTTGCAAGAAACTGGTTTGGCAAAGACATTTCTGTCTGAGTCATACTCTGTGGTCTCACATGCAAAACAAACCCTGCAAACCGTGTAATGAGATATTTTGAGAAATTTTGCAAATTTCACGAAACATAAAATTCTGAAATTACATGCATTTCACAGCTGCAATTAATTTTCTCCAGGCCTAATATAGCTGGTGACATTTCTTGTTGCTCCAACATTTCTGTTGTCAAATTTTAGAGCTACTCTGGGTAGCGTAAATCTACAGAGCAGCCAAAATGTTGCATCTTAATCCCGCTGGGCCAAATTCTGCACCACCGTACTGTAGCCTCACCCAAACGTCAGAAATGCTAGTTGGGGTTAGGCAATTATTTTACCATGTTCAGAGGTGAAAACAAATGTAGAGGGAGTTATTTCGCAGCCTCCCAGTAGCAGAGTTAAAAAATGCCAGTAAATTGCAATAAAAAATTGAGAGAGTCAACCAAAAAGATTCACATTCCTACAACCTGTAATAAAGTTAATTAAATAAAAATAGAACATCACAACATTTAACTCCTGATATTTAATTTCACATTGGCTGACATTTAAAAAGGCTTTAGACATGTTGAAAAAAATGTGGCAAGTCACAAAAGCATTACATAGCAATGAGGAAAAGGTTTCATCCACAGGAATATCAACTTCAATGGCATGATTGACAGTGGTAAGAAACACATTCCTGCATTGACCTGTACAATATCCAAAGTGGATCAATCAATCCCTCATCCCTACAGCGCCAGCAGGTTCCCCCCAGCCCAGAGGTAAAGTGTGAAAAGCACTAATACAGGACCTCATGGATGACAGAAAGCCTTTTAGGAGGCTTTGGGGATATTCCTGAAAAGAAGGAAGAACAAACTTAATGCTGTCTGGGATTATAATGTATGGGGTCCTGCTTTTGTTTTTTAGGTATCAGCACAGCTAGCCTCATGGACAATAAAGAACAAAGAAGGGATCTTTGTGGAAGAGCCAGCTGACCAGTTTAGATTGGCATTTTGCTCAGCGATTCATCCTAGTGAGTGGTGCATTATGTCACCATTCCCATCTGTGCCCTCTTATCCTGAAAACTTCCTCAGAAGTCTGGGAACTTGAAAAATGTCCAGAAAGACGATATCCAATATTCTAAGGTGTTTGGACTTAGAAGATTTTGGGCCTCCCAAGGTCTAACACAACGTGTCAAGGATACCTGGAAAGGGTGCTACTTTGCAGGCAACATTTTCTGAATTAACCCAAATGGAATAGAGTAGTTTGCGAAGAAAGATAGCTTCAACTGAGACCCAAAAGAGAAGGAGTCTAGCTCATAGAGAGCTGCCCACTCGTGGCTCCCAACCTTGCCCCACTGCAGGATGTTAAGCTCCAAAAAGCCTGAATGAAGAGAACGAGAGAAACTGAAAGAGGCAAAGTAATTCTAGAGAAAAGAGAACTATGGTGGTTATATTTTTCACGTTAGTTCCATTTTAATTTCTAGCACTAAAATGCAAGACTTCCCTTGGGGCACACATCTGATGTATTAAGCTTTGTGGAAATCTCTCTGTCCGCTGTGTCCTTCCTTGTCCTCCTGGAGGACTTTGAGCCCCACAGAAACGACCAGGTCCAAGACTTTACTAACAGATAGCTTGGGCAGAAGTTCAGTTCAAAGAAATACAATGTTAGTGTCACTCATCTTTTGGGTACAATAACAAATTTGCATGGAAATGATCAAAAGACATGGTGCTGTGTTGTGCCAAGTTCCTAAAAAATACATGCAAAGTGGATGTAACTAAGCATGTACAACAGAGAGTCCTATAAGCATCACTACAAATTGAAATTCACCAACCCCACATAAAATAGCTCTGCGGCACTGGTGCAAATACTGCCACACCTATGCACAATCTGAAAGAACATGCAATGAATGGACCATGATCAGAGGCGTGCAAATCAGAACAGAAGGAAAACCAAGTTATGTGCAGTTAGATTGTCAGAGGAAGTAATGTCCACAAACGAACCAAAATTAAGGGCGTAATATGATTATACAGCCAGTGACTGCTGCAATGTATTTAATTCATTATTTTATCTAGCGTCTTTATGTGGCGCTTAGAAGGCCCTGGATCATCAAAGCACTTTACACACTGTCATACAGGATAACAAATTAAATGGTAGGTAGGTCACATTCAATAGTATCTCACAGATAGTGGGCATGTAGAATGGACGTTTGCGCTATAGCTGAACAAACAGTATGCAGCGCGCATGCCTGCCCACGTGAGTTTCACAAGATATGGAATGCCTGGTGGGACCTTGATGGATTAAGAGTGATGAAAGCCGCAGGAGAAGGAGCTTTGGTTGTGCTGCCGGTTCTGTGATGATGAATGTAAAATACGCATCTGCTATGACTTGCTCTAATGTGACAGGGTTTTTCTTAAAATAGCAATAACAAAATAGAATCTCACAAATAAAATAGCAATAAAAAAATAGTATCTCACAAATAAACAAAAGTCAATAAGTAAATAGTAAAACAAATTATGAACAAATCAGAACAGAAGGATAACCAAGTTATGTGCAGTTAGATTGTCAGAGGAAGTAATGTCTCAAAACGGTCAAGGAAACCAGGCGCCATATGCAGTGGACAAAAATAAAGAGGGGAGCATCTGGAGATTAAACACTGGTTGTAGAGAAGCATTGGTTAAGGGGAAATCATAAACTTTCTTATTTAAAAGTGAGATTAGAGGTGATAGTGCATATGGATGGCGGAAGATCATCCCAAACTCCACTCCAGAAGCACAACTGCAAAATGACTGGTTCAATGTGAATTTTTTGTCGAAGACTTTGGTTTCCAGCAAGCGAGAATTCGAACTCTGAAACTAGCAACAATCTCCAGAGAGCTTTAAATTCTTAGCCAGATAGTGTGAGTGATCGGAGTGTAAGAGTCTGTGAACCTAAAGCAAGAGTTTATACATTGACCTTCCATCAGTAGGGATCTGAGTGAAAGATAGGGGTGACGTGTTCAGGGCAGCCAGTCCATGAGGTCAAATGTGGTGCAGCATGCAAAGCGGCTTTGAGGGGGGGCAAAATACTTTTTCTGAATAACAGTGAGAATGCGATAGATAACCATAGCCTTGGCTAGATAGTATGAACACAGGGGCAATTTTCCTTGGGCTCCTGTTCTAAAAGGACAGGTTTGTTTTCACAGATCAATCACAGCTGGCTGACACCACTGCCAATTCTACAAAGTTGTTCATGAAGATTGATATCCGAGTCAAGAATAAAACCCAGAGAATTCAAATTGTAAATAATGAATAGAGTGCAGCATAGGCTCGATGCTAGTAGAGTCAAGCTATGTGTGAATATGGGAGTGACTGGGTTAAGACGAAATGAGAAGGAGTTACATTATTGTCACTCACTTTAGGATGATGAGCAGTAGTACAATTGTAAATGTTTTTACGAATAGAGGCCACCAGGGAAAGTTACTTCTGGTTTGCTCACACTAAGGCAGAGTTGATACTGCAGATCAGAAATCCGGGACAGTCTGATGACTTAACTCGAGATTTGAGGTAAGAATTGAAAGGCACCAGGGTTAAGACTGACCCTTTGAAGAACATGAATAGGGCTGAAAAATAATTATGACCACTTTGGAGCAATTTGATAGGTATGTGCTTAACAAATCAAGCACCTTATCTATGAAACCTATGTGTTCATTTAATATGTGGGTGAGGATATCATGATTAAGGCTGTCAAAAGCCACAAAGAGGTGTAATAATATCAATTGGCAGGAATCTTATTTGTCAAGAATACATAATGCACCATCGACAATTTGTAGAATGGCAGTTTTGGTTCTACAATTAGCTTTGCAACCTGACAGGAAGATATCAAGGAGATTGTTACTGTTAACAAATTGCTTCAGTTGGATGCTCTCACAACTTTCCAAAATGTTGTCAAAAAGTATAAGCTAGAGAATTGGCAGAAAGTATTTAATCCCTTGGCACAGTGGTTGTCTTTTTAAGAGGGGTGTGCCTTGCCCATCAATTAAACAATGAGAAAATACTGCTTTATCTCGCAGGAGATTGATCAGGTAAGCCCAATAAAGTACAAGACGGAGACCCCTGTCTTTGCAAGGTTGGAAGGTAATGGGTCAACTGTTTAATGATGTGTAGGAATTCTGCCTGATAGATCTCATTGAGCTGAAATATATTCTTCGGAGATTTTCTGAAAGTGCCAGGAGGGAAACTGAACAGAGCTTTACTCTTAGTGAGAAAGAATTAGCCTGAAATTACTCCAGAAAAGGCCACAAAGGGCAAAATACTAAAATCCCAGCCCAATGTGCAAAATCACGATAATGGCATCGACACAGACTATGCTGACAGTAATGGAAGCATGAAAAAGTTTGAGATCATAGGGAATTATTTTACTCGTAAGTTCTTTCGAAATTAGAAGAAAAAAAATTTTGAGAAAAAAAGGCAACATCTCCGATCTCATGCTGTTAGATATGTAAACCTCTTAGACATGTAAAATTAATGACAGAGATATGGCTCCAAAAGACATATA
Organism: Pleurodeles waltl; assembly: GCF_031143425.1. NCBI lineage: Eukaryota > Metazoa > Chordata > Amphibia > Caudata > Salamandridae > Pleurodeles > Pleurodeles waltl. Next base: position 908,479,743 of record NC_090443.1, read on the forward strand.
GATGCAGATTTCAGCAAAACTGTCATAGGTATGAAAAAAACACTTCAGATATGTGGGTGACTCTACAATCATTTTGAATAAACCAAAGAAAATCCAAAGAAAATCCAAACATTACTTGGTAAAACAGCTATTATACACAAACAAGATGTCAGCCTCAAAAATATTACGAGGATTCTCCTTCTGTAGCGTGAAAGATTTGTTCCTATAAAAAGTATGCTGAGCTACTGTTTCTCTGTCATCACTGCTTTAACATTTCCCTCCCATTGACTGATTATGATTATGACAGAGACTGTTCCTTCACTGATCTTCTGAACCCGAGCAGGGTTGTGGGTGTTAACCCAACTTTAGTTATGCACTCCATGTGATACAGCTGTTTGGCCATTGGAGAAGTGTGGCACAATGGTTATAGAGGCATACCCTAATGCAGAGATCTGGCCCGGGACCAGGGTTCAATTCCTGCCTCGGCAGGTCTTGGGCTCAATTCCCTTGGACCAGATAATTCTCGCCTCGGTGCCTAATCTAATTAATGGGTCCCACTCTGTAACTCTGGCCAGTAGCTTGCTGAATCTCCACAACGTCCCTGACAGTGCTTGGATGCCTGGCTTCACCCTGAGGGTTTCCCAGGAGTGGGTGCCTCACAGGAGAAAAGCCAACAGGGGTTCCACGGTGGTATGTGTACAGCGCCTTGAGACCCTAACGGCTATACAAGTGCGAAGTTTATGGGTTTTTTTAACACTCAGGTGGCAGGTGGCACCTAGCGAAGATATGAAAGGCACATGCCTGACTGTCAGTCTTCAAACACTGTGTCCCAGGTGACACTTTGGGGAAGATTTATTAACCTGTCAGTCAATGCAGCACTGAAGCCAAAAATGCTGCACTGAGTTGTATGACCGGGAGGGAGCAGGAGAGCGCCATATCTGCAGAGCTATTGCTCTCTCCTCTCCCTAATGCCAGCGCTGTTTTCAGCTGCAGTGCACCAAGCGCACACACTTGTGCCTTAGTACAAGGGTGCGTGCGAGAGTCTCGCATAGGTTTTGCACTGGAAGGGTACCTTGACAACTTCTAAAACGTTTTCTACTTTGTACGTGGGCTGCACAGTGCAGCACGCATGCTAAGCAGGAAAAGAAAGAAATTACAACATTTCTCCTTTTAACGCCTGGCTTCAAAAGGTGTTATTTTGTTAACATAAAACCCTGCGTCACATTTTTGGTAGATAGGGTTTTCCATCAAAAAAGGTGCATAGATACATGGGCATGCCCATGTAACGCCCCCTTGATGCTAGGTAACGCTGCTTTGCTTTACATTTGGTTAACTGCCACCGGAAAGTAAATAATTTAAAAATAAAAAATGTGCTAGTTTGCGTCACTTTTATGACTCAAAGTTATGCAAAATCTTAGTAAATCACTCCTTTAACCTATTGCATTTTTATGTCATTGATTATTTTCACTATTTTGTTTCCCACTCCAGCAGACATGTCTTCAAAGGATGTCTTAATTGGCATTTATTGCTGGATTGCTTCCAAGTCAGCATGGATGTATGTTAGGTCATTATTTTCAACAATAGTGGCCCTGTGTGTCTGTCATTCAGTGATCCGGTTGTTAAAGTCAATACGTTGGTCTTGAGTTTGTGTGGATGTTTTCTACAGAAAGCTAAATGGGCATCAATTTGGGGGGCCAAGGTTCACCAGTGGCAGAAGTAGATAATGCACCTGAAATGAATGCTGATGCCCTGGAAGTAGATTGTCCCTGAGGGGCTTCAGTGATGCACTCCAGACAAAAGCATCACAGTATCATCATGACTGCATGGTTTGGTTGCCAGCTGAGACATGGTGATGTTGTTGGTAGCTTGTGTGACATTATGTGCAGTATATCTACCCAGAAAGCAAACATTGGATACTGTGAATTGTTTACATATGTTATGAGATGTGTGTGACATTTTATGAAAAGAAATCGCTGTGGTCAACCTTGGCACGGCCAGCAGAGGGTCAACATTGTGATTTGTGAGAGGCTTTGTTGAGTATACTGGAAGTAGCGCACACATATTGCAGTAGATTTATGATGACACACTGCAATGGGGTGAGATCTCACAGAGGTAATGGCACTATTATTGGTAGGGTGCAGAGTAGACCTTGGAATGTATGATAATCTTCAATCTTTCACTTTGTTCAGTTTCTATGCGCTAGTGTTCCAGACTGCCAGATTTCTGACGTATGCCCCATGGTAACTTACTTGCTTGTTGGCCCGGTAGCATTCTTTAATGTATGGAGTGACACATCATGGTAGCTGTTTAAGTGGCGGTGGGTTCTCCATTCTACATGAAAGCATATCCAGAAACTCTTCATATACCATGACATGTGTCCACTTTTTGTATCATGCATTTTATTTTTATAGGATATGAAACCCACATGTGGCAGGGCACCAAACTGGATGTGTACTAGAGATGTTCTAATTCCAACAAGTGTGTCAATGGATACTCTTACCCGTCGTTGCTTTGTCCTCCATGTTGGATGAATTCATGTCTTCATTTCAATCACTGTTTGAGGTAACATTTTAGCTGTTGCTGGTCTTTCCTATGGAACCGTGGGTAAAATATTTGACCATACTACACAGTTAGGATTTACTTGACCGCACTTCATTGGGTTGGCCTGAGAAGACATGATCCACTCAGTCACTTGCATCGCATAGACTATGGTTGATATTAACCTTCCCATTCTTTATTATGAGCACTTTCTGACATTTACATAAAAAATCATAACTTGTGATTTCCATAACCGATTTTTACCATGCTGATGCTCGTTTACGTATTACATTTCCATTTTCTCCTTTCTAATAAATTTGTTTGAGAATTTTAATGTTTGGTTTCTTGATTTTAATGTTGTTTTGGTGCTTGTTACATGCTTTATTTACATTTTTTCTGAGCTAAATCTATTACTTGAGCCACACCTACACAGCAATATTGCAGACCCCTACACTATTTAGATTCAGGGGATGCGTTGTGTTTCTGATGGGGAGCACCCTCTGGCTCCACTGGTGGAAACCTTTGACTCTCACTCAACATGTTTCAGCCTTATTTAGTGATGACACTCCAACACTCATTTTTCCTGTTTGGCACTGGCACCGAAAGGCGGTCCCATACTCTCAAAGTATCTTGGGCAGTGTGCCCAGAGGTCAGGCGAAGGACATTCTTCCACTCTCCTGGGGGACTGGCAGATCATCCACAATACTCCAAATTAGGCCCTAGGTTACTTGTCTCTGTTGGAGCTCAACTCTTGCCCTCCTCCTTGTTGCTGAAGCACATGCTCACATGGGTTAATGTCGTTGTTTTATAGAAGCTATTTAAGAATTCCTAGCTTCATGATAGGCCGCACAAACTTTCAGTCGTTTGTGGCAGTATCTGCATCCCGACAGAGAGGAACTTATTTTTTTACCATACTCATGCCCGCCATTTTGAGCTACCTATAGGATGGGCTGCAGTGAATTATTTGAAATTACCATGAAAGATGATCAGACTGTCAAACCAATCACTGCAACATTTCTGATTTCAATGTGCATTTCTGGCTAGAATTGTAGTAACACAATTGGGTGCATTTGCACCTTGTGCAGATTGTGCAGATGTTTAAAACTTCTGCCCTTTTGGCCATTTTCTGGGTGCTTTGGCATTACTCAGTCGAGCTGTAACAAAGGAAAAAGAGTGATTCTAGGGGGCAGATTTACAAAAATCTCACGCAACCCAGAGCAGCAGCCAAAAAAGTTGTTTTGCATTATGAGAGAAGGAGACAGCAGGACAAGGCTTTATTTATGAAAATATGGCACTCTCCTCCCCTCTCCCTTAGAGCCGGGGGTGAAATTAGCTGCCGGACACCACACACACACCTTTGCACCATAGTACAAGGGTGTCTATGTGAATCCAGAATAGGTTTTGTACTGGAAGGATACCATTCCAATACAAAGACTAAGGTTAGACTGACCTTAAACCTGCACTGCACTGTACAGCACACATGCAAAGTGTGAAAAGAAAGGACAAATTAAAGCATTTCTCTGTGATAGCGCCTGGCGGAAGTGTACGCTATTTTCTGACACTAAACCCTGTGTACTACTTTAAGTAAAAAGGGCTTAGCGTCAGAAACCTTGGGTGGCTGCATGGAAACGCCTATGCACCACCCATGGTACACCCCCTTGGCGCTAAATAATGTAAACATGCAGTGCTTAATTTGTAAATAAAAAGGTGCAGGTGCCCAAGTCCTACTTTTGAAAACGCGGTTCCTACAATTAAATGTGCGAGCATGGAATATTGCGGCAGCGTAACCCCGACACCATCTCGTACCTTTTCAATCCATTTAAAGCCACTCCCTGCCCCTTCTGCTCACACTTGCAGCTTTCTGCTTTCTCTCATTGTGACCTTTTTCGTTTTTCTCTTCCTCCGTCTTTCCCAAGCGTGTCTTTTGCTCGCAGCAAATGCTTGAGGCAGAACACTAAGCGCCGACCCTCAAAAATATGTGCCGGTGCTCAGCACCGGAAACAACAAGCACAAATTAAGCACTGCAAACACGGCGCAAAAACGTATTAAAGAGACTCTTTTATTCTGTGGCTTTTCTACAGGTGCTTTTTGTCAGGTAACATCTGATGGAATTTGCCAGTAGAAAACAGTCCGTAACACTGGAATCTCACACTAAAATCTATGCGGTACCATTGATTTCTGGCACCATTGCCTCATACCTAAAACAAAAACGTGGAATCCTGAAATCAATGAAATACATGGTATTAGCAATTGTCTGGGCAGAATTACTGATGCGGTGTCCTGCATTAGTTATTAACGAGGACCTACCTGTCAATAACTCCAGCAAAGTCCACGCTAATGGGTCTTCTCGTTGTGACCTTTGTATGTTTGCTTCTTGTGGTTTCCTGTTTTCTCACCAAACACTTCTCTTTATTTGCTGTGGCTTTAAAGCAAGATATTGTAAATATTTACAGCTTCCAAGACATGCCTCGCTCATCAATGCCTTTCGGCGCTACCTTTTTAAAAGCTAGTTCTGGTTTTGGAAGGCTAATTTGCAAGTTGTACCGGAGACATCACTGCAGTTAATTTGGACAATTACGTAGAAAAATGTATTAGGCCCCGGGGTGGTAATTCTGGTTTAAGTAACCAGTTGCTTCCCTTTTTCCCATGATGCAGTTTTTTGATGTGTCATCCAGAAAACACAGACTTACCCAGTCTTGACTTTCTACTAATGTTCGCATTTGATGAAATCACCGCGGTAGCTCGTGGTGCAAAGAACCCACCTCTAGTGGGGCTGTAAAGAGGGACACCATGTAAACCTGTGCTTTCCTGCACGTGTTCATTGTGTTTTTTTAGAGGAATACTTAATTATTTTCTCAATCATCTCCAATGCACACACATTATCGCGACTCATGAGGGGCATAACCTTTTCTGAGTCATTAACAACTCGTATGAACAGTATTAGGGGTTGGATTCGCACCGTGCAGTATTGCGCCGCTATTGCACCTTGCGACGAATGCAAAAACAGCATTTCTCACAACCATTATGTGGAAAAGCAACCTTTCGGCACAGAGGTATATCCAGTTTTCAGATTCAATCAGTGTAATCCAGCCCTAGATGTTTACTTATATTCTTGGGGCCCAATTCACAAATGTAAACTTAGACCAAAAGTCTAAGTTTTGACCTAAAGTCTAACTTTACTAGTAGTAAAGTTAGACTTTTGGTCTAAGTTTAGAATTTGGGGCAAATTTAAGAAAAGTAGCGCTGCATCCAGTGCAGTGCCACTTTCCTTGCACCCCTTAGCGCCACCATCACTCCACCATGTATGCACCGTGTTTAAAATATGGCGCACCATGGTGCATGTTAGGGGCCAATAGCTTCCGAATTTTTGACGCTATTGATGTACTGTTTAGGTTTAGCAGCAACATTTTGGTGCTAACCCTGAATAGTACACAGGGGCCCATTGAAACCAATGGTGTGCCCCCTTTTCGCCCTGCTCTGAGCAGGCGCTAAAGATGCCTAACGGGGGAACGCCACCCTTGCATACATTATGCCTGGTGCGGGCATAATGTGGCGCAAGGGGTTGCAAAGTGGAGCAATGCATGCGTTGCTACACTTGGTAAATATGGCGTGGCGTTTTTGACATTATATCGCGACATTAGCGTAAAAAAAATGACACTCATGTGGTAAGGAGCTCTTAAATCTGCCCCTTGGTCTCTGCCTGGCACCCTGTGAGTCTCTAAGTTCCTCTCCTGAGGCCCTGGAGGGCTTTGGAAGTGTACTGCTGTGGTTGATTGGGACCTAAAAACTAAGAGGCATATTTACAAGAAAGTGGCGCATCCGTCCAGATACGCCACTTTTCTTGCATCACCCTGTGGAGGAACGCCCCCCTTGCATACATTATGCCTGGGGCAGGCATAATGTGGCACAAGGGGTTGCAAAGTGGCGCATTGCATGTGGTACAAGGGGTTGCAAAGTGGCGCAATGCATGCTTTGCCCCACTTCGTAAATATGGCGCGGGGAATGGCTTACTTAGCGCTGCCTTACCGTTAAAAAAAAATCCACTAAGAGGCTCTAGGGGCTTGTAAATCTGCCCCTCAATGAGAAGGTAAAATATTTGATCATGAGGAATCTAGTGGCTGTATCTGACCTGCGCTCGATTGCAGTCAGCCTAAAATTGCACCTAGGTCCTCAATCATTGATTAACATTGGCACTTTGTGCTTTTTGGTGCTATATCTACTTAAACACTTTCACAGAAGTCACATTTAAGGTTCTCCTTATTGGTTTTTCTGTCACTTTTATGCCATTTTGTTTATTCATTTTAATTCCTAATTTGGTTTGGGATTTTTATTTTATTGTGTTTTGACTTTATTACTGTTTTAGTACTGCATTAGTAATTTACTCATTGCCTTATGTTAAACCAGTCTTCTTTGTGCCATAGCTACCATAGGGTTGAACTCAGGTTAATTTAGTGACTTTGATGGTTCACCCAAGCAAGGGTTGTGATTATTCGTTGAGGTGAGCAGCCATCTACCCCAAATAATAATCTTTTTTCTGACACATCATAATTTGTACCATCAGGCGATCTATGCAGTACAAATCCTATGCTAGACATCGTGCAACCACACATGAACTATGATGCAAGGGTGTGCTTGGTGCTAGACAGCCTGACTGCTCCAGTGCTAGCTAAGGAGTAAGCAAGACCACCATATAAAAGTAGATATGATGCTGTCCTGCTCACTCGCTCTCACACAACTTTGGTTACTGTATTACATTGGATGATAACTTTGTGCATCTGCCCTTTGGAGTACTATTAATTCTTCCTAGTTTCTCATTGTAGTCTTTATTTCAATCAGAAATGCCATTTTATCAATTGACCAGAAAACATAGGTCTGCCTGTAGCAACACTTGTTTTCATATTGGGAAACATCTCTGTGTATTGAAATATTGACTGCTGGGCAGCCACCATAAAAGCTACAGTGGATCCTCCATTCACCAATCAATAATGATGCGCAGACGTGTGAAGTGAAGCAACTGTTTCTCCATGGAAACGTTGAATCCTATCCAAGTTTCCAACGTCCTACTAGGGGAACACGATCCATAGCATGATGATGATTCTCTCTCACATAAAATCTCCTATAATGAGTGACTGCAATTGGTTGCAAACTATTTATAGGTGCACAATAAATTTAAAAAATGTGACTTAGATAAACAAAATTCCACTGACAGGGCCACATACACCCCTCAATAACCTATATGAAAAAACAATTATTTTGGGAAGAGAATATCAGCATTTGATACAATGTCACTACTACAGCACACGGTACTGTGCCTACTTCTATTTTTAAGCAAGGTGTTGTATTTCTAATGGGAAGGCTGAACAGAAATAACTGTAGCCTCTTTGCAAGATTTATTGCATGATCAAGGGAACGTATGACATGTCCCAAAAACCTAACAGAGTGCCAATGATGTGCAATTTCTCAACCAACACATAGTGAATCCTTCAAGATCTGTTATTTCGTTTGTACTTGGATCAGTCACTCTCCTCATTAAGGGTTTGCCTGAATCTTTAGGTTGTATAATAACCTCAACAAAATGTGTGTAAGCTTCTTGGATCGAAAGACAACCTGAATGGGGAACTCTAAAGGTATAGTGCATGCCAAAAATGCAAATTCCAGAACATTTTTGAGCAGGAATCAAAAGATATACAGCTTTCTAATCCAGTAACACCATAAAATACCTGGTCATGATAAACCAACGCTTTTGAAATTGATCGACACAAATAGCCTTTTCTGCAACTAATTATTGCATGATTTTAGATCATTTGCTGGCCTAAAACCTTCAATTTGCTTCTGTACCAAGGCATGATAGAGTTATGTCCCTGCTTTGGTCCCCTTCTCGAATTACTGAATTTATCTTCTAACTGAGAAATTCCTGTACCCCTTCCAGCAACGCTTTCTTAATGATATTGGAAAGAGTGGAGAACAAGGCTACCCTTTAAGCAGGTGGTTGGTGAAGACAACTCCAAGACATTGCATTAAAGACCGCCACGATGACCCACTTGTTCAACTATACAGATTTACATGGAGAAATAAGGGCACACTTATTCATCCCTTTGTAATTGTGTCCTCAGCCCACCCAGAAAAAGCATATCTATGTATCTGTAGCAGTAGCACAAGGAAAGACTTGGGCAGAATATAATCCATCATGGTCCTGTATGAATGCCCATGAAAGTACTGTAGCAGTGAATTGAGTTGCCTGACTCCTAAGCATGAAGCATCTCCAAAAGGGTGATGCATTTCTTCTATCCTCACAACCTTTCTTCACCAGATCTTGAAGCTATGTTCCTAATCATTTCAGTCCCAAAAAGGTAGTAGGAGCAACATGTTCTTCTAAGCACTACCAGTTTCTGAGACTCCAGTGAAGACCTGAAACTATTGGCCCTGAATCCACTGTCCTAACACTGTCAAAGGTAAAACTAAAACAAAATGAGAATTATTACTCCATACTTTTCCGGTTAAGGTGCAGTGCTCATCCTTAACATACAAATTTGGTGTTCGCAAGTCATGTGGAGGGATTTGCGATGAATAGGACATGAAAGCTTTGACACTCAGAGAAATATTGTCACGTGTCCACTTTCAAGAAATGCACCTCATTTTTCATCCATGTGGCAGTAACTTAACAAAATCCCCCGCAGCACCCGCAGGGCAGGAGGGGCCTCTGAGATCCAAGGGGCCCCTACTGCAAAACGGATAGGTGGTAGGCCGGGGAGGAGGTGGCCTCCTCCATGTATTCTGCAGGTGGGCACCTTCAAGTTTTGTTACCCCACCGCCATGTGGTGTGAAAGTTCAACGTCCTCTGTGGCCTTTGATGAGTGTCATGGTAAATATTATAACAATATGTTTTTTTCATCACCCCAGGAAATTCCTCTTCAAGCCCCTCCAGGGGATATCGTTTTATCAGGCAATATGAGAAGCCAACATTCATACTCTACCCCTCGCAGGTTTTTACATCCTCTTTGTTGTGGTCTATTGGTACAGAGACAGCAGAATGGTGGCGTAGCTCTACAATGCCCCCACTGAATGTGGAAGCTCTTCGGAATGTCAAACTCTTCCATGGGGCGTCTAATGCACCATGCAGAAATTCCTGCTAGCCATCCTTCCCCTTTAATAAGACTTGTTCTTCTCCACTGGTAATCAGAGGCTCAGTGACTGCACCACTATTACTCACCCACAAATACGGCATCCGGCCTTCATAGGTGGAGTTCTATAGGAGTGTATGGTGGGTCTTTTAACATGTCTCTGCTTAACAAAGACGAAGTACAGAGATCTATTGGAATGGAAAAGGGACTGTGTTCCTCCTCACATTGTGATGCTTCCCAAAACGCGGGATACACATCGTATCCACACTGCAGAACAGGCAGACGTCCATTTAAAGCAATATAGCACTGCTCTGTAGTAGCACATAATTACACAATGCAGTACTCTGCAACTCCAAATGATAGCTATAGCCTGGAAAGGAACGGCAATGCCATTGTCTTTACCATGGCTGACATCTACAAACTTACGAGGCTCACACATAGAATGAGGACTTCTGGGCCTTAGCACAGACTGGTGTCTGCCCTGGCCTGGACAGAAAGAGCAGAAGTTGATGTTGGGTATTTGGAAATCTCACACTCCCTTAATGGGAAGAGTTTCTCTTGAAACAAATACAGTGCTGGTGTGGTTGGCTGTCTCATGAACAGACATTCATGTGAGTTAGGAGTGTGACAAGCCAGAAGTACAAGTAGCAAAAACGAAAATGATTTTGAAAGCGGGGAAGGATCAGTCTGTAGCAACAAGAACCTTTATAAGCTTCTGGGGTTGAAAAGTTAAATAAACGACAGCATTCAATAAGTTAAACAATGAAATAAAAATTATCCATGAACATAAAAGAAATCTAAGTAACTATTAATCTGGAGCAATACAAAGTAAACAAAAAAAATCTCTTACTGCTTTGACTCAAGAATCTGGTATTTTTTTCGACTAACAAGGACAAACTAGTAGCCCTAATCAGTCTTTGTCGGCCAGTCGATAACACTGAATCGAGGGGAAGAGCTGCCTTTTTGATGGATTGACAAAAGTTTTTTCTTGCGGCTAAACCTCACTGCGCGGAAGTATTCTCAAGGCAACAGGCAACGATTAAGAGAATGTGCCCTTGGTTTTCGGTGTAGCTCTTGTTCTAACTTCCACGGGACCAGAGGACCTACAGAAAATGTTTGCTGCATGTGGGCATCATCTCTGATAAGGCAAGTTGCCCTCATCCCTTCACCCTTGACCTAGAGCATGTGAATCAAGGAGATACTGTCCCTGAAAAGAAGGGTCAACTCCCTCTGAGTTGTCCTGGTTGTAGGTGATGAGTGGCCCTATGGTCGTGAACAGCTGCAGGGTGATGATATTGGGCCCAGATGGCGTTGAGTATTTACCAGACCTGATAAATAACAGCACCCTGGAGTGAGGCATTTAGGGGTTCTGGTAAATGCCTCCTAATCTGAGCTTTCTGTCAGAAAAGCGGAATTGTGCACGGAATTCAGTGCATAGGGCACCGAATCCCGCAAGTCTCAGTAATTGTAGGGACTTTTTCCCTGATCCTTAGAATGTGTCTTTCTTTTTCACCAACCTCAAGCTGAGGGTGCCTCGTGGCATTCTGTAACCCTCAGAAGGATTGCACCTCCTCTGTTCAGAGAAGTTTTTCCTGACAGAAACCTCCAAAACGCTGCCTTTGTCCTTCCCGCCCCACAGCATAAAAATGGGCAGCGAGGAAATGGTGGAATGCATAATCCCAAAAAGGCATTTACAAGAAACTTAGGGTCAGATTTAAAGAAAAGTGGTACAGAGCGGGGCTGCGCCAAAATTGGCAGCTCCGCACTGCGTCACTTTAGAAACACAGGAATGTGCTGTATTTAAGGGAATACAGTGCACCCCTGTGTTTCCCCCTGCGCTGCAAGGATGTCTGTGTTGAGGGGTGTGATTGTTTATGTGCAGGAAGGTGCCCCTTCCTGCACATAAACAATCACTAATGGCGCTTTGGCACTTCTGTGTGTGCTGCACAATGCAGCACACACAGAAGTGCCAAAGCATCACTTTGAAATGATTGTTTATGTGTAGGAAGGGACATCTTCCTGCACATAAACAATAATTTCTGGCATTTTGCTTTTTCTATGCGTGCGGCAGAATGCAGCACACATAGAAAAAGCAAAAAATGAGGAGGAATAAAAGTATTCCTCCTCGTTGCGCCCTGCTAACGCCACCCCCGGGGTGGCGTCAGATTTTGGCGCTGCCTCAGGTTCGCAAGATTTTATAAATCGGAGGCATCGTCAAAATGCAATGGGTGTTGCTGTGGCACGCCCACAGCAACACCCATTGCATACCCCTTCCACGCACAGTGCTGTGTGGGAAGGGGCCATATTTACAAGGTGGCGTTAATTTGCTTTACGCCACATTGTGAATAAGGCACTGTGCTTAGCGCCACATGAGTGTCACGAAAAGTGATGCTGCTGGGGCGCTAGGGGCCTAAAAATACGGCCCTTACCTTTTAAATCAGCCTAGGAACTAGGTATGGACGAGATAAAGGGAGCACTTGTACAGTATGCCTGAAAGCTCATTCATTCTAGGAAACAGGACTTTAAATGAAGGGTACGAATGCAAGTGAACGCCTTCAGAACCCAGTGTTCCTTCTTTTTAATCAAAAGGTCCACGTACCTTCAGGGATTCGCTTAAACACCTGAGAAGACTATTTCTTAACACAAGGACTCTGCATCCATCAGCTGCAGCTGCAATTAACCAGGTGGCTGGTCCCGCCGACCGCTTTCCTTGTATTTTTCCTCTTGTTTTGTCTTGACACAGTTTCACTTGTAGCTTCCCATTGTTCAGGTAATTGTATCTCTTTCTCATCTTTAAGTAGGAGACAGGACCAGCGCTTGTTGTTCTGTTTTTCTTCTTCTCCTTCGATGTCCCTGCGTGAGATGGTTATTTGCCACGGACCAATATAATTTATGTACAACCTGATATTGAATTGCAGGGTTCTGCTGTGCAGGGCAATTTATTCACTGCTTCGCTATTTGTGCCTCGCCCTCCCTCCCTGACTCTCGCTATGCCGGATTCATGCGCCAGTGGGCAGAGTAATATACTGACTGCTGGCAGCAACTCCAAACAGAATCTTTTAAAAATCACATTTTCCTCTAGAAATTGAGGTTGATCCATTATCTTTTAGGTTTAGCATGCACATGCATGAAACCCGAGAAATATATCACGAGCATGATTCTTGTTGTACTTACCTATTGTGGTAAACATATTTACATTAGTACATAAGTCCCAATGATCAAAAGCATAAGACTATTATTATTTATAAGGGCCTATTCTCAACAGTACGTGAAACATACTTCTTTTGTGCTGTCTGACATACTCATAAATGCCTTTGTAAATTGGTCCAAAAATATCTAAAATGGGAATATTTATCAAAAATTAGTACAAATTGAAAGGAATGTGTCCTTTTTGTAATTTTCACTAATAAGGAGTTCGATGTTTCGAGGCTAATTCACACATACATACACACATACACAAACTCATATATGTGAATTGGACCCAATTTTTTAACTAAACACTATGGTAAGAATTGACTCAGTATGCAGAAAAGGATGATAGCGCAGGTACATGTACTGTTCACAATCATGGATTTTTCCAAACACCTTAGGTAATTAAAGTGACATTACACACTCTTTGTCCATCATAAAATCAAAGGAAGGGAAATCACATGAATTTTGACCTCCCCTATTACACCACAGAAAGTGATATCATGTGAACTCTAATCCTGATGACATCACAGAAGGTAATGTAAAGCCCCTAATGTCCAACTCCATTTTAAATTGGCCCCATTGTTATCTTTAGACAATGGAGTTCGCAATATTTAGATAATAGAGGTTGCCATATTTCTCAATTTATGCAGCCTCATTCCCATGTCTGCCATTTGAGGCAGATGTCGCCTGATCTTATCTTTCTAAGAACTGTGAAAGTGTCAGTTCATTCGGCTAATGACACAGATATGACACCTGATGCAATATCAGTCCAGGACAGGTGTCTACTTATCACCATGTGAAGGTCAAATAAGGACAAGTACAGACACATAGCCAGAACAGTGTAGTCTGAATTAATGTCCTTTCATCTTATAAATTCCCAAGGAAATGCCAGGGAGGCACACCTTTATGAACATAACCTATGTCAAACATTCCCAAAATTATGTCAGAAATTCCAATATCTGATAAGATTTAATATATATTGACTGCTGTTTGATCAATTGTCAGGAGAGGTCCTTCATCCAGATGATTGCAAAAGATTCTGCCAGAAAACGTTCCCACCTACTGCCATATCGCCTAGTGCTGATAAAGCCGAGTACGGAGGAAGGATGCTACTGCAGCACCTTTGCCCTGCGCAGGGAACGCTGCTGTCATGCTCCACTGACAACAACAGGTCTTGCTGTCAACAAGGTGTACATGTGTAGCTTCTCCCTAGGAAGCTCTACACTGCAAGTTGCTCTGCTTTCCATGCTCTCTCAGTGTAGAGCATAGAGTAAGTTTTAGGGTTTTAGGTTTTAGATTATATTTTAACCATGTTAGAAATGTTCATTTTGTTCTTGTTGCTCACAATGCACCTTCTTGCTGTTTTTATACTTTCCTGTGTAGTTGTTATAGATGTACTGAGAAACAGTTTATTCCTGTTAAATAAATGCTTTTATTTAAAAGTGTCTATATTTGTTAGTACAGTGTTTGTGTGTGTGTGATACTGTGAGTAAAAGAAATGGGGTTGCTTCTGTTACTATGGTGCTCCTGATACCGTTAAAGGGATTCATAGTAACCCTAAAGTAATAACTCTACTTCAACAAAGTATTGGGTAGGGCTCTTCAAGGCCACAATAACCTGTCTTTGATAGTCAACCCTGGCGCATTGAACCAAGTTCACTCATGTCACCCGTGAGTGTGAAAGCAAACCTTGTAGAACTACACCAAAGTTGTGGGTTATGCAACAAAGGTGACATCCTTGAAATTGAAAGATGTCACCTTTTAATCAATCAAATGATAACAACTGTACTAAGACAGTCATCTATTTTGTTACCACCTGTTGGAACTGACCATCTTTTGTGTGGTATTCCCTCCAGATTTCTGCCTTCTGTTGCTGAACATGGTCTTTTTGGCCATAGGACCATGTGCACTTTAACCCTGCTAACCGGAGGCAGAGTGCTTGTGCCCTCCCTTTCAAACATATTCAGATTGGTATACATCTGATTGTCACATACCCTAGTATATAGTATAAACCTGTACCAAAGGCCTGCAAATTAAACGCTACAAGTAGGCTGCAGCAGAAAAAGGCTCTCTGGCCCCTGTTTGGTGCTTATAAATAGGGTTTGAGAGCAGCAACTTATTTTGATTCCTAAGATGGCAGTTCAGAGAATATAAAGGAATTCTATTTTCCACAGGAGAAGGGCCTAGATTGTGAAATCACATTTATCTGAACCTAAAAGAGGGTGCAATCTTCAATCCAAGACTGACTAGTGATGGCTCACAACTTAACTGTGCATCCCAATTCATACTGGCATCAAACCAGAAAACCAGCATAAGATCCCTAAACATTAAATGATATTGTACTGATGGAGAAAAGTGTGAGAGATTGATGTGGTCTACCTAGAAAGTGTTTTATGTTGATATAGTTATGTTAAAGGCTATGGTCTACTTCAGGTCTAAGGTTAGTTCTGGGGCTAGTGTTTAGAGCTAGGGATAGGTTTAGGACTAAGCATAGAATCAGAGCTAGGGTTAGGTTTAGGGCTGTGGTGACAGTTAGGTTTAAGCCTACGGTTGAGGTCCTGGGTTAAGGTTAAGGTTAGTTTTAGGCCTAGGGCTGGGGTTCAGAGTAAAGGTTAGGGCTAGGCTTAGATTTAGGATTACAGCTGGTGTTGGAGCTTGGAGTAGAGTTTGTTGAGCACTTATTTTTTATGTGGTATGCGTTTTACCATTACTGTGCCTGTCGTATGTATGCATGAAAATAATATTATGTCAAGCAATATAATAGTAGACAATACTATAGTAAAGTATATAGGGCGTACTAAAAATTATATGTATGTTTTCAATACTTCAAACTTAGTTTATGAATTTCATGGCTTTTTCAAGTATTATACACCCCTTTAGAACGTCTTTTAAAATCCACTTATTGTAGACACCCAGCTTACACCAAGAAATTGCTATTAATGTTCAGCCAATAAGTGGTTTCATTTACTCATTCACTCATGTGCTTTCTCTTCATTAAGACACAGCAACAAAATACAACAATAGCACATCTCTGATTCTCACACGTCATAAAAACAATATCCACCTTGACCACATAGCAGACACACACTCTTCCATCCAAACATGCACACAGTGTAATCTTCCACCCATCTGCAAATTCACTTTGGCACCTAATCAGGGGTAATATGTACATTACACTATACAATATAGTCATTTACCCAGACAAGGCCTTGTGTATCCATATATAGCTTCAGTAGCTGGTCACAGCCTCATGCCCAGGATGGCTTCAAATGCCTAGGCATAGCCGCAAATGCCCAAATACAACATGAGATGCCCAGAGGAAACCACCGATGGCACAAACATAGACATTAAGGGCCTCCTTCTTAGAACTATTTGCAGATGCAATTTAGACCTACATCTTTATATAGCTTCATTTCTAAATTCAGGAAAGATGGTTGCACAATTGTTTCTGACTTCCAATTTTTTTTTACACATGTGAAGGTTTCAGTTTGAGTAACTCTTCTTCTGTGATAATAGAGGGGGTGTTCCAGCTAAGAATGACCAGCAAGTTTGGGAATACCCAGACATACCTTTTCACTTGTTCTGATTATTCAGGAGGCAGCAGAGATTGTCTGGCATGCGGAAAATGGCAATGCTCTGGTGGCCAAACGAAATTTAAGAGCATATTGCTCCATAACTTGGGAATGGTTAGCAATATGTAAAATGTCAGGCCCTCTGTGGGGTGGAAGTGGTTGATGGCACCACCGAGAGGAATCAAACCAGAGGCACGACATTGCTGGCAGAATGGGTCCCCACACTGCCACAAACTTGGGTAGTTTGTCATTCGATTTATACGTGATCCATTCATGGTCAGCTAGTTGGTGTAGTTCGAGTCGCCATTCAGTGTAAGATGGAAGGAGGGTTGTCGCCTGTGGGGAAGAATGCATAGCTTAGCCTTGGCCAGCAAGGCAGCCAAACATCTGTGCTCATGTGACATCATGTCTGAGACGTCTAAAATGTTGTGGAGGAGTACAAGCAAAGGGGAGGGCAAGGGCAAATTACAAAAAAAGTGATGAAAGGAATGTGTCCCGAGTGATTGCCAGTGGCTGAGATTCAAGATTTCCTTCTATCACCTTATTATTTTTGCATTTGACACCCTAAGTGCACCATGGTATGCTCAGACGTGGGTCCCGGGCTCACTTTGCCATTGGAACAAAGCTATATCTGGCTGAAGAGCCTAACGGGAAAAACTGACCCCAGGTTGCTTGTGTTTTGGTTAAGGGAGGACCTGGCCAGGCAGTTCAGGCTGGACTGATTTGCATATGGCTGGGTCCAAACTGAGGTGTTATGATGGACGAAAAATGATGGAATGGGATGCCCCTACCGAGTGATGACCAGTGAATGAAATGAATTTAAGCAATGCTTGCATCACCTTGTTTTTGCAGCCCTTCATGGCAACACTAGCACTCATCTGGCTACTTCAGTGGGGATTGAGACTTACCTCAGAGTCTGCCCTTGTGAAACCCCTCTACCACCTGGTGCAGGCCAGCATGATCCAACTTCCTCCTGATGGCACTACCCATTTTCTGAGTTTGTGGCTGGTACCTGAGAGATTTCCATGGTGGAAGAGAGTCTGCAGGGAAGTGAAGTCACTAACTCCTTATGTGCCATGCCCATTGTTCTGCAACAAGATAAAGGGAGTCCGGAGGATTACTGGTCCAGTGTATACCCTCCGATGACAGTTATTTTATAATACAATACACTGTTCCAAGGATAGAAAAACAAGACAGGGTGAACACTAGGAGTCCTAAATGTTAGGAGCAAGAGTCCTCACACACCTTAATGCGTGTCATGCTTCATCATTGGACAGGCTCCTCGTCAGACCGGCGCTGCAATGTCTGACGGGCACCCCCCGTAGGGGGGCTCTCTGCCGGAGATCTTTTATCGATGATGCCACTAGTGCCCCACAAGTGAGTGAGGAAAAAATAGGGGAGAAGAGAACAAGCACTAAAATTGGCTCAGGGCCCCCACTAAATACTCTTTTAATTTATCTGTGTGGGGTGATGGCCAAGATTAAAAAATATATCCAAAGAGTGGGGTAGAGATAATGCTCAACCACTCTTTAATACTGAATGTGGAAAAAGAAAGGAAGGAAGTCAGGGACTACCCGACCCACCTTCAGTTAGGGTCGACATGTTTCGCGTCTCTGTGGTCCACCAGGATCCAATGACGCTTCTTCAGGACCTAATGTTTTTTCTAAGCTTCTCCAACTTTAGATTAAGTGGACTCTTACAAACTCTATGCCCATTGTTCACCCAGCATATCAAGGAACAGTTCCAGTTCACCCAGTTCGAGGAACTCCTGCATACATCTGTCCATTGTTCTTGCCAGTGTTAAGATCCCATAGTTGATACCCCTAAGTTTCATCTGGGCATGGAGTGCGAGGATCCTACTTCATTTGGTGGTGGTTGCCGCAGAATAGTCCGAGAAAGAGACCCTGTTGCCATCGATGGAGAGTGGTTCCATTGCCCTCCTGGCCATGGAGAGGATGGATCTTGTGTTTTGATGTTAGAGCATACAGGCAATTATGGGATGTGTAGTGTTAGTGAAAGAGGCTCAGAACAACCAACCTTAGTGACTCTCTGGAATTTCAAGGTCTCTGGTAGCAGCTCAAGGAGGGTCTCAGTGCTGTGAGGGCCCACAGGGGGATCCAGCAAGCAAGTCTATCAGTTAGGAGACTATGTGGGTTGGTAGTTCAGGCCTAAATCTGCCCCTAACCGCTACCGGATAAGGTTGACTCTCACAGAAGGTAAAGGATTATAGCAGATTACCACATGGGGTGTAAAAAAAGAAGTACACGAGGTATGAAAGGACCCCCACGGGCTAAGCAATCGTAGCTGAAGATGGTGCCAGTTCGAAAAAAGAAAGGCCCTTGGGTTTGCCACCACCACATGAGAAGTCCAGCAGCAGTAGTATCCCCCTAATGACAAACACCAGAGTCTGGGCCAGCAGAAGCCAGACAGAGATCACATAAGTCCCATGGTATTGTTGGGCACCAACTCCTCAAATAGAAGGCTCAGTGTCAGATCTAGCATCCTTAGGGTGATCTTACCCCAAACAATTTGCCTCTCACCTCTTGTTTTGTTGCTGAATCTTTATGTTGGCATCAGGACTCTAAGCACTTTACCACTGCCAACCAGCGCTGAAGTGTTGTGCTTCTCTCCTCAACATAATAACAATGGTGTGTCCACAATTGGCATATTTAATTTACTTGTGTGTCCCTTGTGACCCTATATCCAGAGCCTGTAAATTAAATGCTACTAGTGGGCCTCCAGCACTGATTGTGCCACCAACTTCAGTAGCCCTTAAACATGTCTCTGGCCTGCCAGTGCAGAGACTGTGAGTGCAGTCCAAATGCCACTTCGACTTGGCAGTTAAAACCTCCTGCCAAGCCTTAAAGTCCCCTTTTCTTCCATATATGTCACCCCTAAGGTGTACCCTAGGTAGCCTATAGGGAAGAGTACCATGTAAGTAAAAGGCAGGACAAGTACGTTTAAGTTTTACATGTTCTGGCAATGAAAAACTCCCAAAGTTGTTTTTTATTACTGCGAGGCCTGCTCCCCTCATAGGCCAGAATTGGGAATTCCTTAATATACTTTAAGCTGCAATTCTTGATCAGAAAGGAGTAGCTGCATCATGCTTTATATCATTGGAATGATAGTGATAAATCCTCTTCACTGGTAAGGTCAGATTTATTATTACTATTTTCGAAATGCCACTTTTAGAAAGTGGGTATTTCCCTGCATTCACTTCTTTGTGTGTCTCACAGCCTGTCTTCAATACCTGTATGGTCTGGGCTGGGTGACAGCTACATTTGTGCATTCCCTCCGGACACCCAAAACTTAGGACACTCAACTGCATCTGTATTCATCTCAATACTGTTGGGTCTTCCTGGGCAGGGAGGATGGAAAGAGCTCACACTTACACTTCAAAGGGTAGTGGCCTGAGCCCACGCAAAGGGCTGATTATGGGGCCGTCTGCCTCAGGTAGCTGGTGACTAGAGGAAGCCATGTGGGAGCCAGGAGGAGGGGCTAATAGTCTGGATCAGGGAGGTCTCTGAACGCGCCAACAAGGAGCCAGTGGAGAAATGATTGCAAAAACTGGGTCAAAGGAAGGCATCCATTGTGCGCCCCCACAGTCGTGGTAAGTTAGGCCAAGCATGCCATATGTGGGTCAGAAGAAAAGGTAGAAAGAAGTTTACTGGTGAGGAGGAGCAATATTGCCATATACCTTTGTGTAGCAGAGCAATGAGGCCGTGAAGGAACTGAAGGCTGCCAGCTCACTGAGGGAAGGCAGGGGCCTCCTTTGTTCCCAGTAGACCCCAGAGGTCTCTAAGACTACTGTCATAGCCTGATGTGGGTGATAGTATGGCTGTCCACTCAATCTTTCATGGCCCCCATTGAGTAGACAGCACTAATGTTGTGGGCAGCCGGCAACCGGGTACGGTCCAGGTCGAGGACAGGCTCATCCCTTGTGTCGAGGCTTGTGCAACTCCCAAACCACTGCACCCCTGTGCAGCCTGCTTTCAATGCTGGATGGACCCTCAGCTTGTCAAAAGTGAGCTTGGTGAGGTTTTGGAGTCATCAGGCAGGGGAATGCTCAGGTTGCAAGTTTCTGTTGCAGCTGGGTGGGAGAGAAAATCGGACCACTGCAGAACAGAGTCAGGGAGTAGCCACCTTAGTAGTCCCCAAGCTTCGCCTTCACACTGACGAATTTCAATTTGCTGTGGTGGGTGAGGGGGTGGGCAGAGTCCTCATTTTAGAAAACATTTTGTTTTTAGCAGATGCCACACACAGGCTGCGGGTGTTTGTGTTGGCCAATATTATCTACTGAATAGAGAATCCTTTTTTCAGTTTGAATCATTATCATGAAGTGCAATGCTCCAGCTCTTTCTGTACTGTTTTCTTCACCATATAAGGTGCTATGGTATCTTCTCAATATTTTAGGTTGTTGATAGCCATAAAATTATGGAAGCAGCTTCCATATCGAATACCTGTACACTGTATTACGGCTGTGCATCGTCACAGTCTTTGACTTCCACACTATTAACTTTGGAGACAGAATCAGTCTTTGCAAAACAAACTGGTCTAGCAAACCAAACTAGCATAGAGGCCATCACATTTTCATCTGAACTGTTGGGGGTGCGTGGGAGGGGGCTAGAAAGGGCATCTAAGGATTGTGTTGAGTAAGAGTTGGGCTTGAATGCAGAAAATTTAACACCACAAGCCACCTAGCTTAAGAGTAAGGGGCATATTTAAGAAAAATGGCACTGCACACAGTGCAGCGCCACTTTTCCTGCGCCCCTTAGTGCCCTCCTAATGCCACCATGTGTGCGCTGTATATAATATACGGCACACCATGGTGGTAGTTAGGGGACTATCATCAGAATTGTTTATGCTAGTCCGGCGCTTTGCAGGATTAGCGCCAAAAATTCTAACGAAAATCCTGCAAAGCACCCAGAGGCCCATTGTAACCAATGGAAGCCTCCTTTTAATGGCTGCTCTGAGCAGGCGTTAAAAGTGCAGAAAACATGGCACAAAGAAATCTATTACTTTTCCTTATGCCATTTGTTTGGCCCCCCTAATGGGGGGTACGCCCCTCTTTGCATACATTATGGCTGGAACAGGCATAATGTAGTGCAAAGGGTAACAACGTGGCTCACTGCATGCATTGTACCCCTTTGTAAATATGGCGCAGTGCGTTGAAATGGTGCTAGGGGCTCTTAAATATGCCCCTAACTCTCTTATCTCTTGTCAGCCATGACACTTGATAGCTGGGGTGGATGCGCCATTATGCCTCCTGTCACTTCTTCGAGGTATTATCTCAACGTCAAAGAATAACAAGCATTTGCAATGCAACGGGTCTCGCGTTTGCTCGTGTTAGAGCTGATAGCGTTGTAAACTCCTAACCCGACTTTTCAATCGTAATGAAACCTATCGGCAAAGTGCATTTATGCACGTAACCGGAAAAAGTGCAATTAACTGTGTAACAGGGTCGATATTATGTAAAGCGCTCGACTTCTGCCAAGCGAGATCGTGCTGGGAAAATAGAGAAAAAGTAGTCCACAAGCTGGATGGAAAACAGCGAGCCTCGCATGTTTTCTGTACTTGGTCGATGCACTCGAGGAGGGCTATCCACCGGAAATGGCATGACGTATGCATGCCTTCCACTAATGAAATCAAGCAGACTCTAACAGGCAAGCCCATGAGCCATTGAAAGACACTGACGTAACGTGGACAGGGCTCCGAGCCCTTTTTAATTCCTAAAGCGTCTCGCTTAGTGAAATGCATGCGCAAGCGCATGCGATGCAGGCTCGACCCTAAAAATGCATTTGGAGTAAAGTTGGAAGCACCGTAGACTTCCATCATGGTTTTAGTCAGGAGCGCTTGCAGGGAGATCAGGAAATGTCAGTTCAGGCCTTTGCCACTGCTGCTAGTTCAAGGGTAAAGTGCGACGCAGGCAAGTCACAGATGGATGCTTGACTAACTCTGCCACAACCCTAGTTACCCTTTAACATGTGTCTGTCAAGGGATGTCCCAATTTCGATATAGAGCAATCAACTTCAAGGGAAATATACAACCCCCGCAGGAAGAGTATACCAATAGCCCACACTCTCAGCTCCATCAGGTCATGCAGAATATTTTGGTAAAATCAGTGCATATACTTGTACTCCTGTTCCTGTATCTGCCGAAACTAGGTGTCCTTCGAAACAGGATGACGCCCTAGAATTAAAATTTAAACGAGGTAGTGTGTATTACATGGATTCATATGAATTAATTATTCATTAGAAACTATTTGTTTTATTCTGTCTGCGTTTGTTCTCAAGGATTTGGAGCCAATCAATTGTTCTCAGTCAGCTCTCTGTGAAAGGGATGTTTCCTTGGCAATGAGCATTATTCTCATTTAAATCCGCGAAGAGGGTAAGAAAAAAATGTGTAGCACGGAGGATTCCCCAGCAATAACTCTCAATAGAAGTTGCTGAATTGAATGTGATTCGTGTGACAGCAAATGAGTGGGTGTTTGAAAGAAATCTCCCGCCTTACCTGCAGAGCTGGGACCGAGAGGCGACCCTTCCTCCCACGCGGGGACGCCTGAGTCTTTGAAAGGCGCTCGAGCAGCAGGGAGACGCCGCGCCTTCATGGGGGCGCGCGGAGTGACTATACGCCGAGGAACAATGCCTGCCCAGCTCTCTCTGGCAGTGGGTCACCCTATCCTAATAGGATATGTCTTGAAAGGAAATATACTCTCTCACTACCTACCCTGAGTTCAGTGTGCTGGTTACCAAACGAAAATTCCATATTGCTTGGCTCCAGTGACGTCACTATTGATGACATACCACAAAGAGCATTTTGGCCTAGGATTGCAGATTGAAAAGTTGAAATGACTGCTATAGAGTCGTGAGGGGGTGAGCTGTGTCCTCTTTGTGTGAGTGCTCTAAACAGATTCATGAGTCTAGACTCAAATGCTGCTCTCGGGCTCCTAACGCTCCGCAGTCAGAAACAGGCAAACCTACTCATAAAAGCAAAGCACACTTGTTATGTGCACACTGAAGAGTTGGTTTCAGGACACTCCATTGTGAAATCTCTCAGGTGGAGAACTTCTGTCTGTAGATCTTGGATGGCGAGAAGATCTTGGAGTTCTGATGCCGCCAACACTTGGAGGGCCTAAGCAGATAGTGCATATAAGGAGCCCCAAGGGAGGAAAAAACCTGAAGGCGAAAAACTTCCAATTAAGTCAGCGTGGCTCCAAGATGACAAGGCGTAAGAAGGGAGGATACTGAAGACAGGAGTAGACTGCAAGGAACATTCTGGAGACACTGGACAAAGGCGATGGAATCCCAAGAACACACTGGAGCGAGGAAACACACCAAGAAGAGTGAAGGAGTCTTGCAACACAAGGAAGGAGAATCATCTAACTCCTTAGATAGAAAACAATGGGATAGCTGCCATATTGGTTTGAGTCCCATTTGTTCTCATGAATCCTTCCTAGAGGATCCTGGGACAGTGGAAAGGAGAAGCCATGGTACCCTCCAGTGAGTCCTACTGGGAGAAGACTGCAAGAGACTGCACTGGTATGCCGGCCACTTCAAGGTACGGCCCTTGGGAGTGTGCTGCGGCCCGCCAGCGTCTCTGCTGCCATGGTGACCACTGTGCTGTGCTTCCTGCCGTTTCGAGTAGGACACAAGAGACACTGTTGAGTGGGGCATGGGCTGCATTGGGCCCCAATACAACACCTGTCCTCCTTAAGGATTTGCAAAAAGAACAGTTGATGGACGGAATGCAGAACAAATCAAACATTCACCCCCAGTCACAGATCTGGGTTTAATCCATCAGTTTTTTTGCTCACCATGCCATTCCAGTTTGGACCCAGCCATATGCAAATCAGTCTTGACCCTGTTCCCCATGGGAACAGTCCAGCCTGAACTGCCAGACCAGGTCCTACCTGGACCAGAAACAAGCATCCTGGGACCGGTTTCGGGGTATCACCCCTCTTCAGCCAGGCTAGCTTGAATCTGGTGGCATAGTGAGCACCGGACCCACGTCTGGGCATACCCTTCCCACTTGGGGTGACAAATGCAAAAAGAACAGTTGATTGACCTGACTTTGCTCTTTGCACTATAAACCACTGATCACCATTCCTTCGCCCTGTAGATGTGAGATTCATGCCTAAGACAACTATTTCATAGCCCAAAGGCAAAAGAGAGTCCTCACCCTATAATCTTGGGGTTACTGTTCCATATTGTGGATGGTCTATCACTGCTGGCCTCTTGGGCTACAATAGTGTTTTATTCTGTCACCACTTCTCCCATGCTTAGAACACATTGATCTAAGTGCTTTGCCTGAGCATTTTATTTAATCAAAAAGTATCAAGCAAGAACCAGACACTGACATTATACACCAGCTGAATGAAAGAAATCAAAATGCACCGAAAGCATTACAGCAGCCACATTTCTAAACAAAAACACATTTAAGGCAAAACACATACATTGAAATGATAGTACATTTAGATTACGGATGACGCAAATCTGAATTAGCATAATCAGACGACAAGAACAATAAAATAAGAGACAATAAAATTCTTACAACAATGAAGCAATGAATGAATGCATGGGTGTGTGTGTGTATATATATATATACATTATATATATATATATATATATATATATATATATATACAATATATATATATATATTTATATTTACTAAAAAGACAAAGGTTACAGGAACATTATAGTTAGGTTCACATTTTACACATACAAAAACATAGACATTCAGCTGTTATAGTTAGAGTTATTTCAAGCTTGATCAGGACCTTGAACTTGAATGGCCACTCGAAAGTGTCGGAAGCTATTTGCGTATCAAGCAAGAACACAAGGGCATCATTATGAATTCCAGTTGCACAACCTAGGACACCATGCAGGCCCTGCAAATTAAGGGAGGTGCTTCTCCCCGGCATAAAGCTGGATTGATCTGGATGGACCAACATCTTGACTACCCAGAAAAGCTGGGTTGCCAGTAATTTTGTTGACCTCTGAGTCTAACAGTGGTCCAGGCCTGTATGAAGTGCACTCCTCCGGTGGTTTGCCCTCTTTTTGGATCAGCACTATACTGGCCAACCTCTGATATTTGGGCAGAATTCACAGTTTGTGGCTTTCCGTGAACAGTCGTGGGAAGAAGGGGGAGCTTTGAGGCTGGGAGCTTGTAAAGATCAATAGGCAGTACATTGGGGCCCACTGCTTCACCAGAGCTCAAGTCAAGGATTGCCTGCATGATTTCATTCTCAGTGAGTTCCTGTTCCAAGAATTCCCTGTCTAACTGTGAAATACCTGGGAGCTGAATGTCCAACAGTAGTTCAAGGCACTTTTCTGCCATGGCAGTGAGCGCTGGGGACTATATTTGTATATAGTGTGCCACAAAGGCATTTGCTACCCCGTGTCTGTCTCTCAACTGCTCCCCCTTTATCAGTCTGTATTTCATGCACCCACCAGTTTGCACTCTCCCTCCTGTCCTCCAAGTCAGGAGCTGATCAGCCCTTTCACTCACCTCATCCAGGCAGTGCTGGGTTGCTCGATAGCTGGCCCTGGCGGCTTCCGTTGCTGTGTCTATGTATTCTTTCTGCTTTAAGGCTAGGATGGGATGTGAGCCCTCCTGTGCTGCGCCAGCAAGCTTGGATTCTAGCTCATGAATCTCCCACTTAAGTATCTCTAGACAGGCCCTCTTTTCCTTTTTATGCCCCACTATCAGTGAGAGACCCAGGCCTTTTATGACTGCCTTGTGTGCCTCCCATGGGGTTTGTGTTGAGTCCACAAGCCCTCGTTTTCATCAAAGTATATCTCTGTGGCGCCATAGAAGCCAGCACAGCTGCATGGCACCTTAAGGTACCAGGGGCTAAGTACAATTTGCCATGGTCACTTATGTCAGGCTGACCATAAACCGCCTGGGGAATAATCGTAAATACCTCTGCCAATGTGGCAAACTTATCTAAAGTGTGGGAGTTAGTATGATAGAGTGAGGATGTACTCAATGCACGAGAGGCCACCATGTGCCCCTGAATGGAATGTGTATTGCTGTGTAGCAGTGTTGTGGGTGAGCCATGTGTCAGTGAGACCCAGGGCCGTCAAGAAATCAGCCAGAGAACGACGGGGGGGCCCAAGTGTATCTGGAACGCCAACGGTCATTGATGTCTCAAAGGGCAAAGTTGAAATCTCCGTCCATAAACAGTCCACCTTCAGGGAGGTGGAGGTGGACACTTAGGTCAGAGAACACAGTGTCATGTAGCCTTGGGTGGATATATACTGAAATGATGTTGAGCGTTTTCCCCTCCTACTTTCTGTAAAGTGCCACATAGCTCCTGTGCATGTCCGGCCGGGTGTTTTGTATCATGAGTGGAATTGACTTACGTACAAGGATGCCCACCCCTCTAGAGCCCTTTGTGTAGCCCGCCAGCTCCACCATTTTATATCCCTATCGATCCGGTGCCCGATAAGTGTTTCCCTGGAGGTATGTCTCATGCATAAGAACCGCATCGGGAGAGTGTCTACTGGGGTATTGCAGCACCACTCCCCTTTTAATTCTGACTTTCAGACCATTGACATTCCACAGTAGCACTTTAAAGCTCGAAGCCTCTAACATAGTAGCCATGGGTGTATGGAGGTTAGGGGCAGTAGATGTACTCAGTTTGTGGTGTTGGAGGCCAGAGACTGAAGAGACAGCCCTCAGAAGGGAAGTCACAGCAGCATCAATAACAGTGTGCTACACATAAAACATAGTAACAAGATAATTAAACACACTATAAGTACAACCCAAAACCAATCCCCCACCATGCCTCCCTGTATTGCAGACCTAAAAATGTGTTTGTTGCCTCAGCACATCATATTTAACCTTAGGTGGCTGAGGTTTTTTTAATTCTATTTGATAATATTAATGTCCCTGTAACCTTTTCTTCCAGTAAATTTCTAAAGTTTTTTAACATTAAGTAAGATGCCCATCACAATGCATGGTAGGGGAGGAGGGGTTGGATGCAGGGCCTGGCCTGTCATTGTGCTGTCCCCACCCAAGCTTGCTACTCTTGCCCCCCACCTTCTCCTTGCATCAATTGTCGGAGTCAATGCCCCTGCTCCCTCATTATCTACCACTGTCTTTCCCGCCTGCTCTGAACAGTTAGCTTGCTGTCCCATCCACCTCCTCCTGACCCTCTGTCACCATGGTCAGCTTTCTGCCCTGGCTTCTTTCCCCTCTGCTTTCTGTTGTCCATGTGCACGGCTCTTTCCCTTCCTTATTGCTTTCCATGGTCTGTCATGCTGCACTGTCATCCTGAATGCCCTGTGTAGTGTATTGTGGTTGTTAGAAATGGGGTCTCTGGTTGACAGTCAGGTTACCCCCTGTTCAAGCAAGGACCCTCACTCTAGTTAGGATAAAAGAGAATCACCCTCAGCTAACCCCTGCTTACCCCCTTGGTAGCTTGGCAGAGCAGTAGGCTTAACCTCAGAGTGCTGGGCGTAAAGTATTTGTACCAACACACACAGTAACTCAATGAAAACACTACAAAATGACACAACACCAGTTTAGAAAAATAGGAAATATTTATCTAGACAAAACAAGACCAAAACGACAAAAATCCAACATACACAAGTCAAGTTATGATTTTTTTAAAGGTTTAAAATAAAAAGAGTCTTTAGGTAGTTGTAACACCACACTAGCGCTGCTAGCGTGAAAATGTACCTGGTTTGCGTCAAAAATAACCCCGCACGGGCGGTGTGCGTCGAAAGTAACCCTGCACGGCTGTGTGCGTCGAAAACAACTCGGCACGGCGGTGCGCGTTGAAAAAGCCAGCCACACGACGATCCGAAAGTCCCGCGGCGCAGGGTGCGATCTCTCAGCCTCCGTCAGCGATGCTGCGCGTCGTTTCTCCTGCTCCGGGCGTCGGTTTTTCGGTCGCGTTTCCTGCGGCGTCGTTTCTCAGCTGCGGAACCGGCGTCGCGTCGTTTTCTCAGCCGCGATCGGATTCGCGTCGATCTTTTCTCCGCACGGTGCTCGGTGCGTGTATTTTTGTCCTTAGGCTGCCAGCCTCTCCTTTCAGGGTCCCAGGAACTGGAAGGGCACCACAGAGCAGAGTAGGGGTCTCTCCAGAGACTCCAGGTGCTGGCAGGAAGAAGTCTTTGCTATCCCTGAGACTTCAACAACAGGAGGCAAGCTCTACATCAAGCCCTTGGAGATTTCTTCTTCAAGATGGAAGGCACACAAAGTCCAGTCTTTGCCCTCTTACTCTGGCAGAAGCAGCACTGCAGGAAAGCTCCACAAAGCACAGTCACAGGCAGGGCAGCACGTTTTCCTCAGCTATCAGCTCTTCTCCAGGCAGAGGTTCCTCTTGGTTCCAGAAGTGTTTCTAAAGTTTGTAAGTTTGGGTGCCCTTCTTATACCCATTTTAGTCTTTGAAGTCACCTTTCTTCAAAGGGGACTCACACCTTCTTGTGAAATCCTGCCTTGCCCAGGCAAGGCCTCAGACACACACCAGGGGGTTGGAGACAGCATTGTCAGAGGCAGGCACAGTCCTTTCAGATGAGAGTGACCACTCCACCCCTCCCTCCTAGCAGAGATGGCTAATCAGGAAATGCAGATCACACCCCAGCTCCCTTTGTGTCACTGTCTGGTGTGAGGTGAAAAACAACCCAGCTGTCAAACTGACCCAGACAGGGAATCCACAAACAAGGCAGAGTCACAGAATGGTTTAAGCAAGAAAATGCTCACTTTCTAAAAGTGGCATTTCCAAACTCACAATCTTAAAATCAACTTTACTAAAAGATGTATTTTTAAATTGTGAGTTCAGGGATCCCAAACTCCACATGTCCATCTACTCTCTAGGGGAATCTACACTTTAATCATATTTAAAGGTAGCCCCCATATTATCCTATGAGAGAGAGACAGACCTTGCAACAGTGAAAACGAAATTGGCAGTATTTCACTGTCAGGACATATAAACCACATTACTATATGTCCTACCTTATCCATACACTGCACCCTGCCCTTGGGGCTACCTAGGGCCTACCTTAGGGGTGCCTTACATGTAAGGAAAGGGAAGGTTTAGGCCTGGCAAGTGGGTACACTTGCCAAGTCGAATTTACAGTGTAAAATTACACATACAGACACTGCAGTGGCAGGTCTGAGACATGATTACAGAGCTACTTATGTGGGTGGCACAACCAGTGCTGCAGGCCCACTAGTAGCATTTGATTTACAGGCCCTGGCACCTCTAGTGCACCTTACTAGGGACTTACTAGTAAATCAAATATGCCAATCATGGATAAACCACTTACATACAATTTACACAGGAGAGCATATGCACTTTAGCACTGGTTAGCAGTGGTAAAGTGCTCAGAGTTGAAAAGCCAACAGCAACAGGTCCGAAAAAATTAGGAGGCAGGAGGCAAAAAAGACTGGGGATGACCCTGCATAAGCAAAAGTCCAACACGACCCCCTACCAGCCTAAAGCCAGGGGAGAACAATCAATACCTTGATGTACTTCCCTGATTGGGGCGATAGAACAGGGACCCAGGCCCACAACAGCAGGGGCATGTTCCAGTTCTACGCCTTCCTGACTCCAGTTGGATCCCTCTGTCCATACTCTCAGGGCCCACTAAGCTAACCCATGGGGAACCCTTCTCCACATCTACAGACACCATCTGTGCAACACCTAACTTTACTTTGCTCACAGGTGTATTGCAATGGGCAGATAGCACCACCAGGGCCAACACAGTGGTGTTGCCCACTCCACCCCCGGGGTGTGACTCTCGTCCTCCCCCCCCCAGGGGCAACTCTGTCCACCAGGACAGCAAGCCACAGTGGCCCCAGACAACTGTCAGGGATGAGAGCCCGACCTCAGGCCTCTCTAACCACTGTGACTGTGGAGAGTGGGGGGTGGTAGCCCCAGGTGCCTGGCACCCTTTGACCACTCTCTCTTCCACCAGGTCAGGGATGACAACCTGACCCTGGTCCTCCCCTCTGGGGCTCTGTACCCTCCCTGCAGAAGCGGCACCCCCAGAGTCAAAAACTGTCAGGGTGCTTGTAGAAGCAGTCCTGCACAATTCTTCCATCAGTGCAGGGATGTTAACCTGCAACTGATCCTCCAACCTGGGGTCTGTACCTTCAGGTTGGACCAGGGCCAGGGGTGAGGCTTCCCTCCCCCTGCCCTCTCTTCTGGGGTCCTGAACCACCCAACTAGGAGTGGCCCCCCCAGAAGACAACATGGTAGGGGCACTGTTAACAGTAGCCCCTTCCTCCAGGTCAGGGGGGACACCCTTAACCTGGCCTCCCAATCCAGGGTCTGTACCCACAGACTGGATCACTGCCTGGCAAACCAGGGCTTCCTGGGGGGCATACCTACCCCCCACCAGGTCAGAGTTTACCCTCTGAACCTGGTCATCCAACCCAGGGTCACCACCCTGCGGTTGAACCACTGCCTGGCACACCAGGACTTCCAGGGGGGCACACTTACCCCCCTCAAGGGACACACTGTCCCGAAGGGCCACACAAGAGTCTGGCTGGCGCAGGTCTCCTGACCTCTGCCCATCTGACAGAGTCTGGATTCCCCCCAACCCAGAAATGGTCTCACCAAGGTCCTTCATGGGGGGCTCTGCTCTCAGAGCTGACCCCTGACCCTCCAGGTTCTCCACTGGGGTCCGCAACCCCCTCTCAACCTTCTGTCTGGACTTCTGCACCCCCTCACTAGGAGTGGTACTGCCAGACACCAGAACTGGTGGGACGCTGGCTACAGCCGCCCCCCCAAGTCCTCCTGACACTGTGGGGTCTCTCTCAACAGATGGCCCTATGGTACAGGCTAGGCTCCCCTCCTGGTGTTCCCGCAGGGAACCCTCCTGGACCTGGGACCGGATCTCGGGCACCTTGGGCCTCAACCCATCCCCATTCCCTCTCCTCTGAGACGGGACATGGGGTCCCTCACCCATCCCACTACACTGGGACCTACCTGGGACACTACAATCCTTCCCTACCTCACCTGGTTGGGAACTACCTAGACCACTCCTCTCAGGAGCACCCCCAAATGCCTCTTCAGACTCTCTGGTACTCACCCAGAAGTCTGCCTCCATTGTAAGCTCCCTGGGGTCAGAGAACTCACACTCCACCTGGTGTTGGCATAGCTCTGGAAAATAAGGACTAGACATATGCTCTCCAGCAATTACATCACTCAGCCCCTCACATGAATTAACCAAAGTCCCCTTCACCCAACCATCCAGTGACTCTGCTTTGACAAAGCACCCCACATCACCCTCCTGAGACTGGTGAGACAGTACCTGACTGTCCCTGACACTCAACCCACACTCTTCTGGGATGTCTTCACACTCCATAACCAGGACTTCTACCTGGGGGGAACCCCTCTCCCTGTCACTCTCAACTAGAGTCAGTAGAGTGTCCCTCCCACCAGTAGGAATATGACTCCCCATGCCAGTTCCCCAATCCACCTCAGGGACCCTGTGCATCACTGGAGCTACCTCATACCCCTGAACCTCCTGGCGTGTGTTAACTCCCTCCTTCAAGTAGGGCACCACCTCTCTGGGCATGTGCACTTCTGCAGCGTCACTGGATATACAATTGTTGCTGCCACCATTCCAGCTGGACTCAGCCCTCATGACTTCCAGCTCTTTCAATTTAAGCTCGTAAGCATAAATCATTTTTTTAATCTCTAAGTTCCTCCTCCTTTCTTCCAACTCCCAATCAAGCTTTTTCAGCTCCCATTGGTACTCCCTCTCTGCCTGTCTGTCCTGTAACTCTTCAGGAGTCAGACCCTTGGGTGACACCCTGCCATCCCTCCTGGGGACCCTCCCCCCAGGCGTAACAGGTTCCTCCACTACACCACTGTGTATCCTCTGCACTTCCCCACCCATATTCTCCTCCTCTGTGTGCCCTCCAGCCTTCTTGATTGTCACCCAAGCCCTCTGTGCCTGTTGCAGCTCCCCCTCCCTGGTGGAGCTCTCAGTGGGACAGTCAAGATCTTTAAGGAACTGTTTCAATTGAGCAACTGAGTACTCCTTCAGTTTCTCCATTTCAAACACAGCTCCAGCTGTTGCATCTCCAGATTGAGACATGATGGTCACAAGTGCAAAGTTCCAAAAGGCAGAAAAAAATAATTTCCCAATGAAGTAAAAAGAATCAGTCAAGGGATCAGCAAAATCATGGAAGTAGAATAAAAAGAGTCCTTAAGAGAAAAATCAAAAGATCACCAAACAAGTAGTATGTGGTCACGTAGTGGTCTGAGATCAAAACAGTAGTGTACACTTAATTACTGTATGTCAAGTACAAATACAAGTCCAATCCCGACCGCTGGTCACCAATGTTAGAAATGGGGTCTCTGGTTGACAGTCAGGTTACCCCCTGTTCAAGCAAGGACCCTCACTCTAGTTAGGATAAAAGAGAATCACCCTCAGCTAACCCCTGCTTACCCCCTTGGTAGCTTGGCAGAGCAGTAGGCTTAACCTCAGAGTGCTGGGCGTAAAGTATTTGTACCAACACACACAGTAACTCAATGAAAACACTACAAAATGACACAACACCAGTTTAGAAAAATAGGAAATATTTATCTAGACAAAACAAGACCAAAACGACAAAAATCCAACATACACAAGTCAAGTTATGATTTTTTTAAAGGTTTAAAATAAAAAGAGTCTTTAGGTAGTTGTAACACCACACTAGCGCTGCTAGCGTGAAAATGTACCTGGTTTGCGTCAAAAATAACCCCGCACGGGCGGTGTGCGTCGAAAGTAACCCTGCACGGCTGTGTGCGTCGAAAACAACTCGGCACGGCGGTGCGCGTTGAAAAAGCCAGCCACACGACGATCCGAAAGTCCCGCGGCGCAGGGTGCGATCTCTCAGCCTCCGTCAGCGATGCTGCGCGTCGTTTCTCCTGCTCCGGGCGTCGGTTTTTCGGTCGCGTTTCCTGCGGCGTCGTTTCTCAGCTGTGGAACCGGCGTCGCGTCGTTTTCTCAGCCGCGATCGGATTCGCGTCGATCTTTTCTCCGCACGGTGCTCGGTGCGTGTATTTTTGTCCTTAGGCTGCCAGCCTCTCCTTTCAGGGTCCCAGGAACTGGAAGGGCACCACAGAGCAGAGTAGGGGTCTCTCCAGAGACTCCAGGTGCTGGCAGGAAGAAGTCTTTGCTATCCCTGAGACTTCAACAACAGGAGGCAAGCTCTACATCAAGCCCTTGGAGATTTCTTCTTCAAGATGGAAGGCACACAAAGTCCAGTCTTTGCCCTCTTACTCTGGCAGAAGCAGCACTGCAGGAAAGCTCCACAAAGCACAGTCACAGGCAGGGCAGCACGTTTTCCTCAGCTATCAGCTCTTCTCCAGGCAGAGGTTCCTCTTGGTTCCAGAAGTGTTTCTAAAGTTTGTAAGTTTGGGTGCCCTTCTTATACCCATTTTAGTCTTTGAAGTCACCTTTCTTCAAAGGGGACTCACACCTTCTTGTGAAATCCTGCCTTGCCCAGGCAAGGCCTCAGACACACACCAGGGGGTTGGAGACAGCATTGTCAGAGGCAGGCACAGTCCTTTCAGATGAGAGTGACCACTCCACCCCTCCCTCCTAGCAGAGATGGCTAATCAGGAAATGCAGATCACACCCCAGCTCCCTTTGTGTCACTGTCTGGTGTGAGGTGAAAAACAACCCAGCTGTCAAACTGACCCAGACAGGGAATCCACAAACAAGGCAGAGTCACAGAATGGTTTAAGCAAGAAAATGCTCACTTTCTAAAAGTGGCATTTCCAAACTCACAATCTTAAAATCAACTTTACTAAAAGATGTATTTTTAAATTGTGAGTTCAGGGATCCCAAACTCCACATGTCCATCTACTCTCTAGGGGAATCTACACTTTAATCATATTTAAAGGTAGCCCCCATATTATCCTATGAGAGAGAGACAGACCTTGCAACAGTGAAAACGAAATTGGCAGTATTTCACTGTCAGGACATATAAACCACATTACTATATGTCCTACCTTATCCATACACTGCACCCTGCCCTTGGGGCTACCTAGGGCCTACCTTAGGGGTGCCTTACATGTAAGGAAAGGGAAGGTTTAGGCCTGGCAAGTGGGTACACTTGCCAAGTCGAATTTACAGTGTAAAATTACACATACAGACACTGC
The DNA here is from genome assembly GCF_031143425.1 of Pleurodeles waltl. NCBI lineage: Eukaryota > Metazoa > Chordata > Amphibia > Caudata > Salamandridae > Pleurodeles > Pleurodeles waltl. The sequence continues at coordinate 908,514,262 of NC_090443.1, forward strand.
AGTGGCAGGTCTGAGACATGATTACAGAGCTACTTATGTGGGTGGCACAACCAGTGCTGCAGGCCCACTAGTAGCATTTGATTTACAGGCCCTGGCACCTCTAGTGCACCTTACTAGGGACTTACTAGTAAATCAAATATGCCAATCATGGATAAACCACTTACATACAATTTACACAGGAGAGCATATGCACTTTAGCACTGGTTAGCAGTGGTAAAGTGCTCAGAGTTGAAAAGCCAACAGCAACAGGTCCGAAAAAATTAGGAGGCAGGAGGCAAAAAAGACTGGGGATGACCCTGCATAAGCAAAAGTCCAACAGTGGTGTATTGTTCTTCTGCAACCCCTAATGCCTGCCCTGTAAGGTCAGCTTGGTGCCCCTGCCAATCTCCCTCCTGCCCTCTGTTATCCAAGTCCATGTCCCTACCCCATTCCTCCTGCCTTCCATGATCCAATGTACCATACTTGCCAACATTTTGAGCTTGGTAAGAAGAAGATTTTGAAAAAAGACTTTTGGGATTAATTTTCCCAATTGAAGTGCATTAAGAAAAGAGGAGATTTTAGGCAGGAGGCAAATAAAATAAAGCCCTTTTAGGCTTAAAAACATCAGGAGTCTCCTGCCTGAAATGGGCCTTTTGGCATGTAAGGTTGTGCTGCCACTGCCTCTTCCTTCTGCCCTCAATGGTCTGTTATATTGCCACAGCCTCTCGTCTGTCCTGCATGGCTGGTTTGTTGCCCTTGCCCCCTTTCTCCTACCCTCCATGGTCTGTTGTGCTGCCACTGCCCCTCCCACCTGCCCAGCATGCTCAACATTTTGCCTTTTCACCCTACTCTCTGCTCTCAATAATTCAAATCTGTTGTCCTGACCTCTGCATGCCCACAGTATTCTAATGAACAACTATTTTGCTAACGTTCTATATTTATTACATAAGCTCAGCATGCCCGATATGATCTTGACGTAATCAAAACTCTGATACCTAAAGCATTTCCTTTAGAAATTATAAAAAATGAGAGAGTCTTACCACATGAGTTCTCAAATAGCGACAAAGCACTTTTTAATTATTTGCTATCTTTATGTTTGTTATCCAGTTGATCACTTGATTATTTTAGTGGGTCTGTGAGTGGGTTTATGAGAGTCTGAGTGGGTCTGTGAGTAAGTTTGTGAGTGTCTGAGTAGGTCTGTGAGTGGGTGCATGAGGGTCTTTGTGGGGCTGTGAGTGGGTGCATGAGGGTCTGAGTGGGTCTGTGAATGGTTGCATGAGGGTCTGAGTGGGTCTGTCAGTGTGTGCATCAGTGTCTGACTGGGTCTGTGAGTGGATGTGTAAGTGCCTGAGTGGGTGTGTGAATGGGTGCATGAGGGTCTGAGTGGATTTGTGAGTAGGTGTGTCAGTGTCTGAGTGGGTCTGTGAGTGAATGTGTCAGTGTCTGTGTGGGTCTGTGAGTGGGTGTGTCAGTGTCTGAGTGGATTTGTGAGTGGGTGTGCAAGGGTTTGAATGGGTCTCTGGGTTTATGAGGGTCTGAGTGGGTCTGTAAGTCAGTTTCTGAGGATTTGAGTGGGTCTGTGAGAAGGTGCATGATGGTCTGAATGGGTTTGTGAGTGGGTGCATCAGTGTCTGAGTGGGTCTGTGAGTGGGTGCATGAGTCTCTGAGTGGGTGTGTCAGTGTCTGAGTGGGTCTGTGAGTGGGTGCATGAAGTTCTGAGTTGGTCTGTGAGTGGGTGTATGAGGGCCTGAGTGAGTCTGTGACTGGGTGCATGTGGATGCATGAGGGTCTAAGTGGGTCTGTGACTGGGTGTGTGAGGGTTTGAGTGGGTCTGTGAGTGTGTGCATGAGGGTCTGAGTGGGTCTGTGAGTGGGTGCCTGAGTCCCTGAGTGGGTCTGTGAGTGGGTGCATCATTGAGTGGGTCTTTGAGTGGATGTCTCAGTGTCTGAGTGGGTCTCTGACTGGGTGCATCAGTATCTGAGTGGGTCTGTGAGCGGATGTGTCAGTGTCTGAGTGGGTCTGTGAGTGGGTGAATGAGGGTCTGAGTGGACCAATGAATGGGTGCGCCAGTGTTTGAGTGGGACTGTGGGTGGATCTGTCAGTGTCTGAGTGGGTGCATCAGTGTCTGAGTGGGTATGTGAGTGGGTGCGTCAGTGTCTGAGTGACTCTGTGAGTGTGTCCATGAGGGCCTGAGTGGGTTGGTGAGTGGGTGTGTCAGTGTCTGAGTGGGTCTGTCAGTGGATCTGTCAGTGTCTGAGTGCATCAGTGAGTGGGTGCGTCAGTGCCTGAGTGGGTCTGTGAGTGGGTGCATGAGAGTCTGAGTGGATTTGTGAGTGGGTGCGTGTAGTGCTTTCCTCTTATCTAGTTTCTAAGCACTAACATAACACACCAGAAATGCACTTCTGAGGTCAAAGAAGACTTTTATTGTTGTTAATTCTTCCCCAACCCCAATTTTTATGTATGACGAATTAGTAGCTTTCAAGTCCGCGTTAATCAAACAAAATATATCAGTTTGCAATATACACAGCAGGTTATATTTATAAGATATTGAATGCAAAGCAAAACAAATACTTCACCGTGTGGGAAACTATTTACAGCTTCATCTTTCTAAGGTCTGCAAGCTGATGACCCCTGTCAGCCGCGAGAAAGAGATTCATCTACCCACACGGGATTGCTGGCAGCTGGCGCCAAGCTCCAGCACGAGGTCCGGCAGATTCGAATCTGACCCTCTGCAGCCTGTTACATTCGTTACAAAGGTGTGCCCCCTCCTCTCAGACCTGGGAAACTGAGCAAGCCTTTTGGAGACTGGCCAGGTCTCCAAGACTACTCCTGTTCCCAAGCTCAAGCGAAGAAAAACAACACCCATGTACTCTCTCTCTTATCATGTCTAGTCTACTGTGAGAAAAACATCTTGGTTCTCTTGTGCAAAAACACAGCTTGGAAAAATACAGCTTGGATTCTCAACTGCAATGTCTAACTCCACGTTAAAGGCAATGGGCAGCTAACCTAAATATCAAATGCAATGTCTAGTGTCATGTCAAAGCCAATAAGCATCTAAGCTGAATACAAAATGCAATGTCTTATATCATGTCAAAGCCCATAGGCAGCTGAGCTGAATACAAAATGCAATGTATAATATCATGTCAAAGCCAATAGGCAGCTGAGCTGAATATAAAATGCAATGTATAATATCATGTCAAAGCCAATAGGCAGCGGAGCTGAATACAAAGTGTAATGTATAATATCATGTCAAAGCCAATAGGCAGTTAAGCTGAATACAAAATGCAATATATAATATCATGTCAAAGCCCATAGGCAGAATATCTAATAGCATGTCAAAGTCAATAGGCAGCTAAATTGAATACATCATGTCAAAGCCAATAGGAATGCAATGTCAAAGCCAATAGGCGGCTAGACTGGATACAGCATGTCAAAGCCAATAGGCAGAATACAGAATGTAATGGCTAATGCAATGTCAAAGCCCATAGGCGGCTCAACTGAATACAGAAAGTAATGGCTAATGCCATGTCAAAGCCAATAGGCAGAATACAGAATGTAATGGCTAATGCAATGTCAAAGCCCATAGGCGGCTAAACTGAATACAGAAAGTAATGGCTAATGCCATGTCAAAGCCCATAGGCGGCTAAACTGAACAAAACATACCATGTGCTACTGGTGAACATTGAGCAACTAATATGCGCAGTGGTGAAACACAAAGTCATTGGTCAAAACAAAATTTAACAAATGGCAGTACAGTGCGCCAGTGTCTGAGTGGGTCTGTGGCTGGCTGTGTCAGTGTTTGGGTCTGTGAGTGATTGCATGAGAGTCTCAGTGGGTCTTTGAGTGGGTGACTATATATATTTTTTTGTCAGTGATATTCGCAAAGGCGCCGCGTGTTACACAGAGCTGTGCTGAGGGTCGCAATTTATTTGCGCTTATCGGAATACTCGACAAAAAACAATATTTTAAGCTCATAACTAGACCACCATAGAGTTCTTTATAATAGCCCTGGAGTCAGGGTAACTCCACCCTAAACCCTTATGACACTTTCCATCTCGAATTTTAGCCCTGTGGACAGTAACCCATTCCCTAAGATTGTGGTCGCAAATTTCTAGACATCTGAAGACAGCCAATCACAGTATCTCTGTTGTCGCGTGCATTTGCGAATACGTTGTGATCATTGCAAAATCGTTGTGGGCCCAGATAAACAAATTTGTTTTCCCTTTAATATCTTCTACAGTACTGAACAGATTTTCACCTAAAAAGCGAAAGCGTTATTTGCGTACCAAAAGCTAGCTTGTTGACATATTTTGTGTAATTCCGTCTAGTACTTCGGGCTGTAGTCGTGTCTAAAGGTCCTAAGGGAATTAACATGGGAAACACAACTTTTTTGATCCCCCCTCTTTCTCAGCCCCCGCTTGACGGATCACCCCAAAACTTTCTGTACACAACAAGAATCACTGGGGCATTTTTTGGGGAGTTTCGTGAGATTCGTCAAACAGTGCCTAAGATAAAGGGAAGTCAAAAAACGCTTTTTCTATTGAAACTAGGTCCTAACTATAACTACCTACTGGCGACCACCAGTAGGTAATATATTTTTTTCACTTAAAAATCTAAAGGTTACAGGGACATTATAGTTAGGCTCACATTTTAAACATACAAGCCATAGAAATTCACCAGTTATAGTTAGGGTTACCCCAAGTAACTATAACTTGTGCCCTAAGGTAAGAATAACTCGCGCCCTCGCCATGCACAGTTTTTTCGTCAAAAAATGTACTGCAAATATTACTTTGATATTCTCAATGATGTTATCAAAGATGTCATGAGTGCCATAATTTGTGTGTAATTAGGTCCCAAAACGCTTAGTCCTCATTTATTTTTCTATAGGGATTTTGAACAGCGATATCCCCCGAACCACTGGATGGAATGACACCAAATTAGGCAAAAACTTGGCTCTTGGTCCATAAGGCATCCTTTTTTGTTATTTGGTGTAAATCTGCTCAGTCGTTTTTGAGAAATTAAAGAAAATCCAAATTTGTATATATAGGGACTCTAAGGCCTGCTGAACCCTCCCGATCTTGTGCTGAGTTCTGATTGGCTGACAACACTTCAACAAGGAAGTGTTGGCAGCCATGTTGGGACTCAGCGTCAGCCGAGTCCCAGCAAAAAAGTAAAAAAATAATAAAAGGGGCCTGGATAGGGACACTCTGACCCCTTAGCTCTGGTGCTGGGATCCCAGAGGGACCCCCAGGACTTAAAGAGCAAGAACAAGTGTTGTTCCCTAACAGCCCCACTGCCACTCGGGGCTACAATAAAAGAATAAAGGGGGTCAGTTGTGGGCTTCCAGCCCTGGGGACAACAAGCTCCCCAGGGCAATGCTCATTGGAGGGGGATGTGTGCCCCCCCTTGAGGAGCCAATGATAACCCTGGGGACCGCCACCCCCCCTAGGGCCAGCTCCTTCTATGTCCTGGGATGCCCACCCCCGGGACATAGTTGTTTGCTTTTGTGTGGTGGAAGATGACAGCTCCCACAAAGCAAAAGCAAACAAAGTCCACTTTCTGACAGTGAGAGCTGTCAAACTGCTCCCACTGGCTGAAAGCAGGGTTTTCATCCGTTTCCCTGCACGCTAATATGTGGGCAAAAAAAAGATTAAAACATTGCTCCTGCAAGCAGGGAGCTGCTTTTAAAAACTGCTCCTTGCCTATGAGAGCAATGCCAGCTCCCGCAGTAAGTGGGGAGCCAGCTAGGACCTCAGGGCCTTGAGGCTCCCCATCGGTCCTGTCACTCTCTTTCTCTCTTCCATCCCATAATGGGGTAGAGGAGCGAGCAAGAAAGAGTTCATCACAGTAAGGAGTTCCCAATTGCCTGAAGGTTAAGATCACAGACCCTCACATTGAAATTTGAGGGTGTTACTCCAGGTGTGTCCATGGTCATTTTCCTTTTTTAATTTCTTTTATACTTCAAAAGTTTGACGTTCATACTGAAACATGATCTCACTCTTTTTAACTGAGGAATAGAGTTTTCTTTTCGATTTGTCTTGAAATATTTCATTTCAAGTACATCATTTATCAAAGCCTAAAAAACTTTTTATCTCTCTTCCTCTCACTCTATCTCTCTCTGTCAATTTCTCTTTTTCAATCTCTTTCTTCCACCCACACACCCACTCAGACCCTTACGCACCCACTCATAGACCCACTCAGACACTCACGTACCCACTCACAGACCCACTCAAACCCTCATGCACACACTCACAAACCCACTCAGACACTCACGCACCTACTCACAGACCACTCAGACTCTGGCACACCCACTCACAGGCCCACTGAAACCCTCATGCACCCACTCACAGACCCACACAGACACTGACGCACCCACTGACACTGATGCACTCACTCTCACACCCAGACAGACACTCTCACAGCCACTCTCACCCCTGATACACCCTCTGACACCTATTATCACACCCAGAAAGATAGGCCGTAGCCAACTCCCACTGCACATGGCCAAACGGCCATGGGCAGCATGGGGTTGGGTGGTTAGGGAGGTTGGCAGCAGGGTCTGGCCGCAGGCCTGGCCTTGCAGCCAACCCCGGGCGGGCACGGCCAAAGGCCATTCACGGTGCAAGATTAGGTGCTTGTAGGAGGTTGGCCATGTGCGGCGGCGGTTAGATTAATGTATAGTGATGAGAATTACTATACATTAAAAAAAACATAGAAATTCACTGAAAAAAACAAAGGTTACAAAGATGTTATATTTAAGAAATTAAAGAACAAAACATAGAAATTAACCTAAAAACCAAAAGTTACAGGGGCGTTATAGTTAGGCTCACATTTTAAATGTACAAAACCATAGAAATTCACCTGTCATAGAGTTATCTCAAGTAAACATACTTCATGCCCCACAGTAACATTAACTCGTGTCCTTGCCATGCACTAGTAATTACTCGACAAATCATGGCATTCATGACACCTTAGATAACATCATTGATAATATCAATGGAATATTTTCAGTAAAAAAATTTATGAAAAAACTGTGCATGGCGGGGCCAGCAGTTAAAGTTACCTTAGGGCATGAGTCATAGTTACTTTGGATAACTCCAACCATAACAGGTGACTTTCTATGGTTTTGTACATTTAAAATGTGCCTATAACGTCCCTGTAACCTTTGGTTTTTAAATGAATATATATATGTATATATATATATATATATATATATATATATATATATATATATATATATATATGTATGTATATATATATTCCTTAAAGTGCCTTTTTCCCTACATTTAAACTTTAATCCTAGTTTTCAGATCTATAGATCATTTAGAAGGTGCTATCATGTTATATTGGTCACAAGATGTCTGGCAGCACGTCCTGGTTGACGTGTTGACAGCCAATCAGATCTCACCATGAGATCCGTGCTTAGCCTCTTCCCAGATATAAACAGTTAATTTTCCTTTAATATCTCAAAAGATAGCAATTTAATTTACACCAAATCACAAAAAAGTGATTTCTAAACCAAAGCTACTTTTCTGCCAAATTTGCTGTAATTTGGTCCAGCGATTCGGGCTGTAGTCGTGTCTAAAAACCCCTATGGGAATTGCATAGGGAAAATGAGTTTTGGTACCCCTCTTTTTCTCAGCCCCCACTTGATGAATCACTCTGGAACTTTCAGCATTGCAGCTAAACTGACTGTTGTACTAGTTTTGAAATTTTCATGAGGATTCGTCAAATGGCGCCAAAGCTATTGACAAAACAAAAAATGCTTTTCCTATGGAAACTAGATCCTAACTATAACTACCTACTGGGGACTGGATTATTAGGCCTGTACAAGTAACAGGTCCATAATTTCCCCTTACTCCAAACGAGCACCCCACTGTAGAAATTGACTCTCTCTCAGGGTAGAAAAGCAGGTAGTATGGCTAGTAATCATTTGTGGCATGCAGTATTAAAACTCAGTAAATTATTGTCAGGACAGTGCTTTTTCTCTACAAAAGGAAACATACATTTATTACACATATACTACTAAATACTACACTTTGTACATAAGGCAGATAGAAATACCTTGGTGACATTTGATGACTAAAGGGTCATGATGCCCAAAATCAGAGTACTGCCCCCCAACCTACACAAGATAGCACATTACAATATGGGGTTTGGTCACTGCAAATAAACAGGCCTATTGACTTTGTCACATGTCACCACATCAGGATATGATGCAAGTCTATTGATTTTGGCAAGGGGTCACCACATCAATATATAATGCAAGCCTATTGGCTTTCTCAAAGGGTCACCACCCCAAAAATACCAACAATCACATAATAACATCTCCATCATTTTACTGTACTCAATAACCATGTGTATGATCATTAAAAATATTAAAGCATTTCAACATTAATCAAAAATCACTGTTAACATTAGATTATCAATGTCTTTTTTATATACTTTCAGATCATATAAAATGGATACATAGAAGTAGTCCCTAAAGGGCGTTGCATTCTTAGCTGTAGAACAAAAGTTCACCCAAGGGAGTGCTTGAAACAATAGTGAAAATCCTTTGGGGGTCCTAATTTCTCTGACCCTGCAATAGAGGTGGGGACTACTGCACCTCCTGCAGCTCTGGTGCCCTGGTTGTGTTTGGGCTACCACAAGAAGCAGAAATGCATGTAAGTAATCTCTGCAGGGTGTGATGGTGCGCTCTCTCCGTGAAGCTTTGAATATTTGATTATTGGCTTCTGCTGCATTATTTCTTCGGCTTGCATCTTTGTGTTGTTTGCCTCCTTTTTTTTTGTAAGTGTTTTTTTTTGTTGTTGTCCCATCTGAACACCACTGTCCTCTTAAGACCTCGAGGCTGTGAGTGGAGCCTGGTTACACGCAGCCCAGGCAGCCTCCCATGCATCAGACACTGTGCCTGCCTGAGCAGGAGCCAGCAGTTTTCTCCCTGCTCGCTCTGTGTGGGTAGGGTGCTGCAGTAGTTGGTGGCTACATGTTCCCCCCAGACACTGGCATAGGGGATGGAGATGAGACCAAGGCACCACAATGTGGGGGGTGCAATGGCACTCCCGCTTCCTCTTCTGGATGTTGAGACCGGAGATGGGGTCCTTGGCTTCATTGTTCTGCTAGGTCCCCACTGCACTTTCCACTCTTCTTTTCGTTGGTGGGGGCCCAGAGATGGTGTCCTGCACCCCCATTAGAATAAACTGGCCTTGAGAATGGGTTCCCCAGGTCTCAAGCAGCTCTCTGGTCCTCCTCTCTCCCTTTCTGAGACACAGAAGTCCAGATCTTTCCCTAGTTGGTCATTAGTGGGTGAAAGGGAACCAGCTTCCCTGGTCCGGGAGAGACCAACTGGTCCTGGGGCCAACAGTAGGCCTCAGTCCATTAGGGCATCAGGGGGGTTGTCCATCCAGTTGTCAAAGGCTGCTGCAACTGTCTTGTTCCAGTGTCCAAATCTAACTATGACCGCTCTCCCTTGTGCAGGAGTTTTTAAAAGAGGTGAAACGTTCTAGAAGCCACACACCCCTGCTTAATCCCAGGATGCCAGATCACCCTTTCACCCCTGTCCCAACCCTCCTGCATAGCATGCTGTGGAGAATTCAAGATGGCACCATCAAGAAGTCACTGTTCACATCTCCTCTGGGAGCTTCAGCTCTGCCCCTAACTGACATCACTGCCCGAGTCTTTCCCATCAAAGCTTTTGTGTTGGCTCCAATTTTCTGGCGTTCCTCTTTTGTTCTTTCTCAACCTTGGTACAGTATGATAGCTATCTAACAAATGCAGATTTTCTTCTCCATTCCTTCCTCCTCAGGAGCTGATGGAAGCACTGTTAATTACTCCTGTTGTGTATGGCGGACTTTGTTCCCTCTGCTGTAGAGCAGAGTAATTAACTTAGCCCAGCAGGGTGACAAAAGGCCTGGACTCTGATCCTGAGCAGAGCCAGAGAAATACATGAATTCTGGAGAACCCATAAGGTGTACATGTATGATCTTGGCACCTGCGTAGTCCAGTTTGGCGTACAGGTTTCACCGGAGTTTCATAGCTCAGGGCACTTTGTAGACCTATTGGAAGTGAAACTGCGCCCTAAGGCGGATTTTCCTCTGTGTGTATAATAGTGTCACTGCAGACAAAACTGTAAACCTTACTGACTTTACCTATGAGTGCTCACTAATATTATAAGGCCTACCCCACGTCAATATCTATATCAGTATCTAGCCCTGCAGATTCTCCTCTGAACCAGGCTACCTATGCAGTTACCAGGCTGCACACGATGGTAGTCTCCCAGACACGGCCCATACATACTGTAACCAGCCAAGTGCCCCTTACCTTTGCTGTGTCACAGATGCCTTATCTTAAAATGCAGACACTGGCGGTAAACATACACAGTCAATTTACCACATGATTACTGTGGGTGAGACACTAGTAGTGAGACTAACCCACAACAAATAGTCCAGTACCTGGTGATCAAAAAAAGCAAATAAATTTGGGCGTACTAGATGGACATGACCCAATTCCAACACTATAAATAGTATTATGCTATATATTTATGATTGTAATACTTAATACTATTATGTGCTTTTATTTATTGATTAGAGTATACTGCATTTACCTAACAAACAGGAGAAAGGAGAGAAACAGCCAAGGGTGCTGTCTCATATTTGAATACAACAATCACAAAAGAGTACTCACAGGAGTGGACACCTTTTCAGGACTTATGGTTCTATATCTGTCTGTGGATATCTAGGTTGCCTCAGAGGTGTCTCTGTTGAAAAATGCTAAGCATTCACCTACTGTATGAAATTGTGTTGTTAGTTGACTGGGGTGTGAGCCTTGGTAAAGCAGCAACTATCAACCTCAAATTAACCTGCGCTCAACCCTCCGGTAGCTTGGCACGGAGCAGACAGGCTTAACCCAGAGGCAACGTGTAAAGTATTTGTACAACACTTCAAGCAGTAATAAAGTGAAAAACATCACACAAAAAGGGATCACACACCAAATTAGAAAAATAGAACTTTCATTAATAAGTAAAAAAAGAGCAAAACAACAAAAATCGAATCAATATAACCAGATATATCCAATTTTAAATATGTTAGTAAAAATAGTGCCAAAAAGCAGGTAGCAGGTCAACACAGCAGGGAAGCAGTCCTTCAGATCAAAAGTCCAGCAGAGTGGCGGTCCTTCCAGCAGCACAGCAGTCCATCCTGGCAGAGTATCCGCAGGTCCAGAAGTGTATTGGAGAGTTGGTGCATGAAGTTCAGTATTAATACTCAGTTGTGCCTTTGAAGTGGGGAGGAGCTTCTAGGGGCATGCCTTGGATGTGCACAGGTGCCCTGCATTCCTGGCCCTGGCTTCAGACTATCTACATGGGGGTATGCAGTTCTTTGTGTGGAGACAGGACACAACCTGTTCAAGTGTAAGAGAGGCTGGACCTATCTCCACGCTCCCATCCTGCGAGTGATGGCCCATCTAGTCACACCTAAGCTCCCTATTGTGTGTGGCTGCCTAGAGGGAATGCACAAAGCCCAGCTGTCAGCTACACCCCGTATTGTGAACAAGAGACAGCCTGCAGGCACCAAATGGATGAGGCAAGAAAATGCCAACTTCCTAAAAGTGGAATTTTCAGAATTGTAATTTAGAATCTAACTTCACCATGTTAGGATTTTTCATTAGAATTCTAGAGATATCAAACATTAACTGGTTAGCTGTTCCCATTCCAAAATTAAACTTATCAAATGTAATAAGGCAACACCAATTTTATCTTATGGGAGAGCTACGCCTTGCAGTAGTGAAAAATGTATTTAGAAGTTTTTCACAGCCAGGACATGTAAAGCCTGTTGTGTCATGTTTTGCAAAGAGAGCACTTTAGCACTGGTTGGCAGATTAAAAATGTGCAGAGTCCTAAAAGCCAACAAAAACGGGTTCAGAAATCAGGAGGGTGAAGGCAAAATGTTTATGGATGACCCTGCAGAAGTAGGTCCATAGATGGCATGCTTCATCATTGTACCTGCTCCTTGTCTTTGTCATCAGTGATGATATGAGCTGACTTAACCTCAGTTCGTAAGGGAGTACTTGCAGTGATGCGGATCGCCCTTTCAAGATGTGTTCCTATAAGGAGCTAGTGTGAGGGACCCAGTTGTGTCTAACTAGGCAGTAGATGGAGCCTCCTAGAAAATTGTAAAGTTTGACTGTATGTATGATTAAGTGAAGAGATACACATTAGTTGTGATAAAAATGACCAACTCTTACTAAGTAATTGCTGGGAAAACCCACTGCAATGAAGGACCATCTGTAATTTTAAGACACAATGAAAGAAAGATATGCTATTATGAATGAATAAATGAATGCTTTACAGCGTTACTGTTACCCATTGAGGATGTACAGGCACTGAGGATATTAGATGGGAAGATAGATTAAGAAAATAACCAGGTTTTAATTTCTTTATGTAAAAGTAGATAGCTAGCTTCAGAATGTATATGAGAAGGAAGCATGTTCCTGTGTTTTGGCAGATGCCCTTTTCACTGTCAAATCAAACCAAAAAAAACATGCAGGCAGCATCTTTAAACAATACATGATGAAATATCAGTTCAAAACAATTTGTGCAAAATTGCATAGGTTAAAAGCATTCCCCCAAATCAAAAGGATGTTAAAAGTCCTACGACACAATAAAAACGACAGGAGTCATCTAGTACCTTCATGTGGTTACATAGTCCAAAATGGCATACTTGAAATTGCCCCTGAACATAATAAAGAAGTGGTCACAACTATTTCCTATTTTCACTGCAGCTTTAAAAAAAAAACTCTACGTTTAAAATGATTTCTCCCGGTAACATTTGAAGAGACATAAGTCCAGTGCGTACTTGGGTAAAGTAGGCCTGCTTTAATATCGGGATAATGTAACCCTTCCTGGGGACCACTTAGAAATTAGAAAACATAGTAACATGAAGGGTGTCCTGCGGAGATGATTTTCACAGCCACGGTGTTCCGACGTGTTACCGACGGTCCTAGTACGAGGAAAGGCCAACAAATAGTAAGCCTTGTAAGCAGAAACCGATCAGACATGCTTGGCACGGCTGAGAGATAGGGCTCCATAGTCGGAACTGATCTTAACAAAAAATGGCTACGCACCCAAGGTATCTTAAGGGTAAATGTTCTTTCAACTTCTACGGTGAGACTTAACTATTCTCTCAGGCATATGAAACAAATCAGCCCTACCAAGACTCTGCAAGGTGTGCTCGATGTACCTGAGCCACGGATAATACTGAGAACGGCCTAGAGACAAACTATCCTTTAAAATCTCTATCTTCATCTTAGTCTCAACCCTGGACCAGATGTCAATCCAGAGGGAAAGGGGCGAAAGGACAAAATATCAGAAATATAGCCAACATCCAGTTCTTCATGTACCGAGAACATAGGGGCACTTTGGGGGACACATAGAAGTAATCTCAAAAAGGAATTTTCTACAGTCTGCAACAAATTATGCTTAGCGTACCCCAGACATCACTCCCATAAACTACTTTGGAGATAAATTTTGCCTCATAGGCTTGCAAAAGGGCCCCAATGAGTATTTTACCTAGTCCCAGGGTGAATCTAAAGACCACTGCATTGACCTGCACAAATTTCCCCTTCTTCCTGGTCACTAGAAGACTCCACCTCTCGGAGGAGTCAAACAGCACGCCAGGATGGGAAACCTCTCTAATCTTTAGTAATGTGCTAAACCCCAAGTGGAACGTTATTTGTTTTTCTGGAACAGGCACCAACCACCATTATAAAGGACTTGTTAACGTTGACTGACAGGTCCAGATCATTCATGAAAGTGTTAAAGATTTTCAACAGGGATTGCAATTAATATGGCATCGTCTGCATACAAGAGTACCGGTAAACGATGTAGCCCCACCTGGGGACAATCTGCATTAGTGGCAATCAAGACCTGCTCAAGTTGGTTAATATAGAGGTTAAATAAAAATTGGGCCAATATACAACCCTGTCAAACACCTCTACTGACACTAAAACAGCATGTGCATTTTAAGTCTAGAGACTAACGCATGGAGGCCACAGTATGCCTATGTAGATCCCTTATAAAAAAGACAATATATCTCGGTACACCCCATAGTAACCATGAGATGCACAATTTAATTCTGTTTACACTGTCGAAGGCCGGGGGAAGATCCATGAAGGCTAGGTGGTTTAAATGAGGGTGGGCAACTGTGTATTTGCTAAGGACCATATACAAATTCAGACACTGGTCCTCAGTTGCTCTGCCTGAACAAAAGTCGAACTGAACATCAGATGAGACATTATGGCCCTCATTATGACTTTGGCGTTCTCAAACCGAGACCACGAAAGCCACGGTCGTCAGGAGACTGCCAGTGCTGGTGGTCTCTCGACCACCACATTAGGATACTGCCAAATTTCTGCTACACTTTGGGTGGAAATCCGACAGTAGCCATGCTGGCGGTCGGAGGTGCCTGGGTGGTTCTACCACCTGCATCGCCCATCCAGTAGGACGCTGCCAGTCATATTTTGACCTTACAGATGGCCTGGCAGTGTCCTGCTGCAGGGGTGCTGCTGGCGGTAGCAGCACCCCTTCCCGTTCCCTGCCGGATGACCTCCTCGCCGTACAAGGTAAGTCGGGCGTCCGACAGGGGAGCGGGAGGGTGGGAGTGTGTGGTGTCTGCGTGTGTGTATAAATGTGTGTGTGCATGTGTGAATGGGTCTGTGAGTGTTGTGGGGTATTCGTGGTTGTATGCATGTGAGTGAATGTGTATATGAATGTTACAGTGAGCGCGTGTCTGGATGTCTGTATGCGTGTAAGCATGTTAGTGTGGATGTGTGTTAGTATGTGTGAGTGAATGCGTGTATGGATGAGTGTGAATAAATGCATGTAAGGGGAGGTGATTGGGTGTATGCGTGGTGTGTGTGTGGGGGTGTGTGTGCATGATTGTGGAGAGGTGGTGGAAGGTGCTGTGACTCTAGGGTGGTGGGGAGGCACTGTGACTCTAGGGAGAGTAGGGGGTGCTGTGACTCTGGGGGGTGAGGGTGGGGGACATTGTGACTCTGGGGGGATGGGGGTCAGGTGATTGCTGCTGGGGAGCCGTCTACCTGTGACTGGTTTTCGTGCGGTGCTACTGCCGCGGAAACCATGGTGGTAGGCTGGCTCATTATACCGCTGGTGGTCTTGTGTGGACCATTGGGTCGGAGATGAACATTTCCGGCCCAGCGGTTCATACCGCCATGGCGGTATGAGTGGAGATGTGGCGGGTTGGCAGTGGCCAACCCACCACACTCATAATCTTTTGGCTTTCTGAGAGTGATGATATATTGTACTTCATTATATTGCACATAATGTAACCTTCAGCAACCAATTTTGGTAACGGAGACAATCAACCATAACTAAAACGAGAAAAAGCTGAGGACCTAATTACTTTTAAATCCTCAGAAAGGAAGTTTAGTTGATTACAATGATTCCACAGAAGTTCTTAAGTACAGCATCTAAAGGTGTAGAGATAGCATCACTGCCCTTGGCTACATCTCATTGAACCAGTATCACTATAGACATTATTCCTCCAGGACAGAATTTGAACTCATCTTTTATTATCTACAGTACAAACAGAAGAGACTCAAGAAACATGCTGTAGATGCATTTTGTGTAGTCTGCATTAACGAAGGATGCACCTTTATGATTCTTGCTAAGCTGTTTTATTTGGTATGAGAACAAGAATGAAATGCGCTTATTTCTATGGAACATCTGATGCTTAGGTGGCAGTATTTTAAGGGTTTACAGCTCTTCTGGTTGATAGTTTGTAGATCAAACCTTGGTGAATATGTTGCTTCAACATTTTTACATCAGCAGCTAGCGCTGTGGTGTCCTGTTCATCGCTGGGAACTTTTCCTGATGCTACGTGGTTGCGGCTACATGATCTACAGCAACTGGGGGATGTCCCAGTCAATATCCTTACCACTGAAGTGTTTATTGGGTTCTGATTGCATCTCTTCTCAGTGCCAGGGAGTTGTACCCATTCATTGACGAGGAGGCCAGCATTTCCTGTTAAACAACATGATTGTTTGGCCTGCTCCTAACAAACAATATTTATGAAAAAGAAAGACATTACTCATTAATCATGTTTTTCTTGATTCTTCCATTTGGAGGAGTCCATGCTGCCTTCCTTTAAAGTCGTCTGCGCTCTGGCAACCTATACCTCCTCCAGTACTCCTGTCAGTGCATCATTGACATCAGCCCTAATTCTACCTTTTTTAATGACTGCCAGCCAAAGGGTTTGGTTTGTGATCTCCAAGAATGTGATTCCATAGTTCTACTGCCCAGTTTTCTGCATCACAATACATGAGAGGGAGTGTTAGACAGCAATATTAAGGTTTTAAAATCAATTTGTTAAAACATCATATCCATGATATCGATGACTACTCTATCATCAAGTTGAGTTGATGTTCAGGTTAAAAATAGTAAATATATAATTTTGTGTGAGGTCTTACCTTGATGAAATGTTGGTATTTCAGATAGTAGACATGATATTTTGTCAGGCCAATATTAACAAATGTGTGTCCTTGATTGAGATTCACTGTGTAGCACATTCTTTTTTGCTACATGAGACATCCCCTCCACAATTGCACATCACTTTCAGCTGGGGTGAAGGGGTTGACAGTAGCTAAGGCTCCTGGTTTAAAGTTCACAGCTACTGACATAATACTTGTGAACACTTTCCCAAAATGCATAAAGTCCGTCATCAGGAATGGGGATACATAAGCAATGACCTGATTTCACATTTTAGCCCTGAAAGTTTCCTTCCTGGCCAACCATGGCCCAACCACAACATGTAGTTCTCAAGATGATTATGGCTTGGTAGCATTGAGGATGCATTTGTTTTATAACCATTTGAAGTGGAGGTGATTATGTTATTTTTTTTATTTCAATGTACTAACTGGCGACAAACTGCAGTAGCCTGTCCTCCTGTATTGAGGACTGTGACAAGCAACAATTGAGCTATAGTAATGATCACCTGTAAGTCCTGCTGCACAAAGGTTGGTCTTCCCACTTTAGTTCACATTCTGTTACCTTATAAAGAATATGTTGCTACATACAGCACTTTTCCTCTTGCAAAATATCTCTTTAGTGCACCGATTCAAAAATTGAACTGTAAAAGTATGAACTATGAATTTTGCCCATATGTATTGCACTTTGAAAAGTTACAAATTGAGGCCAAATATATTAAGTCACTGATGTCTCCAATACACACTTTGAGACATATTTATAATAGGCATTTTGGAGTATGTAAAGTAGTAATACAGTTGTATTACTTCAAGTACCACAAAATGCAATTCACAAACCTATGTCTGGGGTTTTCCCTCTCCACCTCACTTATATTGTCTGCATGAAAGTCATTGTCCCGGTGGCAGAGATCTCTAGACACAATAGTATAGGATTTATTAGTAAATGTGGGAGGGACAAGGGGGAATTGTGGGAAAATGGTGAATAAATACGACAAAATCTGTGGAGTTAAGTGAGATTGAAGGAGAGGTTTAGGGAGGGACATGCTAATATAAAATGTGTAAGACAATTGTTATTCACAAATTACCATTCTAATTCTACTACAGCTCTAAGGATGACAAAACCGGCCTATGTTTTCCCCAGCCATGTCTTGGAGTAGGTCAAGCACCACACATGGCCAGCCAGTGGCACTGCAAACACTTCCAAAATAAAATGTAGAGACAGGCTTTACCACTAACACCCCATCAGACATAATGTAAAACAAATGTAGCTATTTCTAAATGTAAAAAATATATTCGTTTACATTTTTAAGTCAACACACTTAACTGCAATTATGCTAAATATTGTGTGTTTAATTTGATAATACAGTTAAATGTACAATGAGTTAAATTTTATGTTTGTTTTACTCTAAGTGGTCTAACAACTATTACATTAATCAAAAACATAGCTTATAACCAGGTTTGTTGTCAATTAAATTGAAATCAAAATGCTGCAGAGGTTTGTTTTCTTATTTAAAGTACTGTTAAAAAATGAATGAATTAATATATCAAATAATTTGCAATTTTGTCCAAATTTAATACTAGGCATTGAATCTTTTTCTTAAGTTAGTTCTGGCTCAATGTTATTTGTTTATAATGATTTTACATATTTATTTTACATTAAATTAATTGTATTTGTTTTTTAAATTAAATAATACATTTTATTAAAAGTCCCTGTATTTTCCTGCAGGGAGATTTCCATCCCGGTGGCAGAGACCTCCACAAATAGGTGGAAAGCTACTAATAGTAACGTTAGACGAATACAGTCAGTCATAGGAGTCTCTACCCCTTCAGTCAATAGAGTGGAGACTCTTAAGGCTACATCTAGTTGTAAATCTCCACTCAGAAATGGTGAACAGCAAAAAGTGGAGATTTACTCCAAGGTGTAGGAATGCATCTATCTGTGAGTAGATCTACAAATGCAGACTTACCTCTGTGAATCAGATCCTATAGAAAAGCCTAAGAATCCTACAATGGGTCCTCTACTTGGTGTGTTATGGATATATTAAAAGAACATGACTATACCTTCAGGGAAGAGTATTTCCACTGGGGTTTCGAGTGAAGGCTGAAAGCAAAGATGAGGTTCCCATGCAGTGGGATCCAAATCACTCATTGTGGGCATTTAGGGACACGCAGGGACTGATTCACAAGGTCTATTCTTTTAATAGTTGTATCCTACTCCAGACCCCAGTTTGATTTACTCATAAATTATCAGGAGTAAGACATGCTTGCTGAGGTTACTAGTTCACAAAGTCATTTTCTGCTAAGTAAGGTAACTAATCCACAAAGTTTTCTGTAAGCTTATATCTGGAATTTCACGAGTAAGACACTTATGAGGCCCTGATTACAAGTGGCCCAGAAAAATAGAGCTGCTGCATAAACCACTGTTTCTACAGGGATCAGAATTATACCTTGTGTGAAATTATCTGCATTGGATATTTATTGGGTGCGGTAAAGTCTGCAGCCCTACAGATTTCACCAGGCATGTATTGGCAAGTTAAACCTCCCACTATTTGGAAAATATGCTTCTTAATTACTGGAACATGTGGATTTTGGTGAGTAAACCATACATATTGGACGATAATTATAAAACATAATAATTACTGAACATGCGGTATTGATTTTTATCGGGTGTAAAGATCATCTCCATGCCCTCCTGGGTACAGGTAATCAGTGCATAAACCTGAAGTAAGACACTAAGGGGGTCATTATGACCCCAGCGGTCGGAGATAATGTGGCGGTAGTACCGCCAACAGGCTAACGGTACTTACTGCCACATCATGAAATTGGCGGGTTAGCTGAAGCCAATCCGCCAATGTACCACTCCGACCACCATGGCTGTAGCAGCCGCTGGGCTGGAGATAACAATCTCAAACCCGGTGGCCGCTATTGTGCCACGGCCAGTATCATGACCCTGCCTAATGCCAGGGTTTCCGTGGCATTTGTAGCGCCACGAAAACCATGACAGTAGGCCCTATCAGTGACAGGGAATTGCTTCACTGTCAATGATAGGAGGGCCCCTCCCCCCAACACTCCCCAGACACCCCCCACACACCCTTCTTCCACGCATCCACTCCCTTCCAACCTCCCCCACACACACACACACGCAGACACACACTCATCCACACAGACATACACGCATACATACACGCATGCATTCATTAATTCATGCACAGATCCGCACACTCATCCAAACGTACATGCAGACACGCATTCACATTTCCATTCATACACGCACTCACACACCTTCATACACGCATGCAAACAACACTAAACACACACTCGCATTCACGCACACACTCACACATACATGTACACACCCACACATAACCCCCCCACCCCCTCCCCTGTTGAAAACCCGACTTACCTGTATCCAGGGGGTTCTTCCGGCAGGGGACGGGACGGGGCGCTGCTACCTCCAGCAGCGCCCGCCAGCAGAACACCACCAGGCCGTATTATTTGCCATAATACGGCTGGCGGCGGTCTACTGGTGTGGCGCTGCTGGTGGTAGCAGCGCCACCTTACCACCATCAGCCAGTATGGCCACAGCCAGATGTCCACCCTTCTTGTGGCGGAAATCTGGCTGTGGTCATAATTCGGCAAACCAATGGTAACCGCGGTGACGGTCTTTTGGCGGCCATCGCCGCAGTGGTAGGTGTTTTTTACCGCCATGGTCATAATGAGGGCCTAAGGGCCCGATGTAAGAGGCACTAGCACCCCCCTTAACCCCTCCATAGCGTCATTTTTTTGTACGCTAAGGCAGCACTAAAGAAGCTTTTTACACGTGCCATATTTACAAAGTGGTACAATGCCTGCAATCACTTTGTAAATCCTTGTGCGCCAGGCATAATGTATGCAAGGGGGCGTTCCCCCTTTATGTGGGGGGTGCATAAAGTGGTGCAAGAAATCTAAGAGATTTCCTTGCTCCATTTTTTCGCAGCTTTTAACACTTGCTCAGAGCAAGCTTTAAAAGGGGGGATGTCATTGAATACTAGGGGCCCCTATGTACTCTGCGGGAGTAGTGCCAATATTTTGGCACTACTCCCGCAGAGTACCTCCATAACGTCAGGAATTCTGACGCTATTTCCCCATACCCTGCACCATATTTTAAATACGGCGCACAGACGGTGGCAATAGGGAGGCACTAAGGGGCACAAGGAAAGTGGCGCTGCACTGAGTGCAGCACCACTTTTCTAAAATCAGCCCCTAATACTTAAACCTTCCTGAATTGGGCCTACAGCCTTTGTAGCATGTGGCCAACTTACGGATTGCACATAACTGTTAATGGATAACTAATGCTTCAATCTCCTCCACCTAATAGCACCCTCTACTCGTCACTGACCTTCATGTAAGGAATACTACCATTTTCCACCACATATTCAGGTCACCCCCAGCCTCCTTACTCTTTGAAATGTGAAACCATGCAATGGTAGTTTTTTTGCACTTATATTGGGGCATATTTACAAGACCCTACCAACACCTTGCCTTGCCCTAGCATCATTTTTTTACGCTAAAGTGGCGTTAAAGAGACCATTCCCCTGCACCATATTTACAAAGTGGTGCAATGCATGCATTGCACCAGTTTGTAGCCCTGTGCGGCACATTATGCCTTTGCATAATGTGTGCAAGATGGGCGTTCTACTGCAGGGAGGTCCGAAAAAATGGCGCAGTGAAGTTTACAAGATTTCACTGCGCCATTTTTTTTCATCATTGTTAACGCCTGCCCAAGGTAGGCATTAAAGTGATGCTCCTGTATTGGCCTATGGGCCTCCCTATGCTTTACTGCACTAGCACCCAAGTTTTGGCACTACTGCAACAAAGCATCACAACAGCACTGTTGTGGTAATGACCGCCATGGTAAAACGTATTGTAAACAGAGCGCAACCATGGTGTTGTTAGGTGGGCTCAGGAGGACGCAAGAAAAGTGGCGCATCTGGACCAATGCGACACTTTCTTGTAAATATGCCCCATAGTTTTACACATTTCAATCAGTAAGGCTGCTTTCCTTATAGAAACTACCCTACCTTTCCGAAGCATGTGTTCCGACACAAATGCCTTAGGGCAAAATAGTTTCATCCGTTATATCACTATCTGAGTGGCCAAATCATGTAAGGTGAGCGCTGGAAGTGCTAGTTTAAGACAGGTTTCTGTCAAGGGTTTGGGTTGACTTCTGTCTTGCTCAGTTAAGGAGCTGACACAGCAGTATTTTGCCACCACAGACAATGGTAAATTGTTATGTGTAATTGCAAATTTAAAGGAATGTTCTGGTTTTGGCTTGAAATGCAGTAGCATATGTTGACATCTCTAAGGTAAACAAAACGCAACACTGCAACATAACATGTAGCAAAATTACGATAAACACAACTCAAAACAACAGGGCACAACAAGACAAAACAGTAAAAAAACACAACACAGTACAACACAACAACAGCACAATGCAATAATGCAGCAGAACCACAACAGTTCACAGAAACAACATAACAACACATATCTCCACCACAACAAAATGCAACACAACAAATATGCATAAACCTCCTGATCACAGATTACCACCTTTAAAAACCTACTTTCATAATACCTTGGTAAAAGGTGTTTGCATCAACCAGCCATTATCATCCTTCCCGCCAAGGACCTATAATAAATACTGCAAGTCCAAAATGTTTTGTGAACCGGCCCAAAGTTTCCAATTAGAAGTGAGTTGAAAGTTTCCTTGATCTCTGGCTTCAGCATCATTTGGTATTCAAGTCAGGTCCTGGTTCACTAGCCCTGCCCACGCTCTAGTTGACTGTTGCCAGTTCCTTTTGTCCTTCACCTTCACGAGCACTTCAATTTAGCAGGTCTAGCCAATAAAAAAAATGCAAGCATAAACTCTAAAAAGATTGCAGTTTCAGAAACAAAATGTACCCACTGTCACAAAAAGTGCCTGCAACAAACTCTTCCTACAAGTATGTGAGTCTTTAATATCCGTGAGCACTACAATATTTAATTTACATTTTGCTGTTCTAACAGGGAAAGCGAATTAACTTGTGAAATTAATCATATGATATTTAATGAAAAAATATAAATATAGAGGCACTGTGTTATCTATTGGTATGGCCTGGGGGATGGTGATTTATATTAAAAATACTACGCCTGCACGCATTGCTGCCACTGTTGGCGTTTATGAGATAATTTAATGTGCTTTTTATTTGCCTTTGAAAGTATGCAATAATCGGATAGCTAGGCACACGTAAACTAAAACGCTATAAAAATGAAGCATATTAAGTGCTCTAGACTTAGATTCATATTTGATAAATGAGTGAATAGATGTTTTAGGTTAAATTTGCCAAAATAACCTAAGCTTGAAAGGTGCTTTAGAAAGATTCAGAAAGGGGGAGTGTTAGAAAAAACAGCTTCGTGATATATAAAGTGTATTTCAGTTGATGTGAGCAATGGTTTACCCTATTTTTTTACCTCGATCACCTCCTCCAAGATTGGAGGGGAAACAGAGCTGAATTTGCAAAGGAGACTCCCACTTTTTGGAAGTATGACATAATTTTACTGATTAAACTAATAATATCTGAACACCTATATATATAATTGAAGTGCTTGTCATATTCAGTTTATTCATGGACTCGGTCCTGTTTCACTGTTCTTCCACCTGCAAAACTATGAGAAACATGCTGGAGAAATAGCTCAATGAAAAGCAAATCAGCATGTCAGGAGAGCAAAGCCCAGTCAGCCTTCTGTCCTCCCGAAGGTCCTAAATTAAGCCCAATAAATTCAGACATTAGGACCCCTTTTTTCCACAGCTCACGATGTGCTATGGAAAAGGTAAGTTTTTGTGTACTCTGCTAAAGACAAGTTATTGGAGCTGTTTCTGTAACTCAAACGAGCAGGTCTTTCTGGACTTGCCCAAATACACCTATGTGCCATGTCTCAACTGATGTACCCTCCCCTGGGAGTTTAGCATTTCTGTAGTGTCGGAAGTCAGCAAGTGACATGCCTACAGCTACCAGGAGGCCCTGTTTCTACAACTCAAGCAAACAGGCCATTCTGCACTTTGCCCAAATGCACCTGTTTGCCATCTCACAACTGATGTTCACTCACATGAGAGTGAGCAATCTACATATCATGCATAACTTAGAGACATGTCTGTCTCCCTAGCTTGCTCTTGTGCTGGTATCCCAAAATGAAACCATTGAGGACCGGAACAACAGCTTACCTAGTGTGTACATCAATTATTCCTAAGGCATTCAGCTACTTCATCAGATTGATAGTGGCAGCTAACACGTTGACTCAGCACTGCTCATATGATGGCTACAGCTACGTATACCACAAAGTTGTGTGTTCGCCTGTATCTCACACAACTAAGCCTTCTAATAGACAAATTCATGTGTTCCCTTGTCACTGTGTTGGCTTATCTGTTTGTAGGATGCCATGTTCATTCCCTCATATAAAGGGCAACTGATCACCACATCTAATGAGCTGGTTAAGTCAAATAGTTTCTGCAAGCTTCACACATGTCATGTCAACAACTTCAATACCATGGTAGCATAACACAATCAGCAAACCTACCACTTAAGATTATCCAAGGCCTCTACTTACAGCCACACAAACCTTTGGATGTAGATTCCACACTTCACCCAATAACAATGTACTCTATTTCTCAACAGGCTGAGCTGGCACAGCATCTGGCCAGATATCGTCCACCGTCCAGTCTCCCCACCCACACCTGGATGAAGCCCTTAGTGATGACACTCCTGGACATGTGGGAGATGGATGATGGTCCTGGCCCATCTGAGCAGCCTGGTTGGACGGCAACAGAGAGTCTCACTTTTTCACTGTGCCCACAATAACACCTCCCACCCCAGTTGCTTCTACATCACAGACAAGAATGTGCACTCCAACCTATGTACCTAACACAACTGCTACCATCTTACGCTCCCAAGTCCTGGATCCTGAGCTGCAAATCAACAATCCTCACACTGAGGGTCTAGGGCCCAGATGGAGAGTTCACCCTGTGCCAAGGGCACAGGCTCGAGGGGGTAGGGTCTGTGAGAGGGATACTGTGGGCCAGCAGAGTGAGGTACTGGGGCAACTCATGACCAGGATACCATCAGTCAAGGCTTGGGGGTCTATCAGAAGTCCCAAGGTGTGATGGGCCATGTGTTAACTGAACTCCAGGATATCAAGCAGCTGCAGAGGGACATGCCCCAACAAATAGAGGACCATAATTTTAACATGGCCACCCTAACAGGGGTGCTGCAAGACATCCATCCAACCCTGATGAGGGCTTTTCTCCCAACATCTACACCTTCCTGTGGGCCAACTACATCAAGCCCGAGTACATCTGCAGCAGACACAGGAAGGGACACCCTGCCAGAGGACCAACCACTCTCCGACAGTGCCTTGAGACCCTCGGGGTGAGTAGCCGTGCTTTACAAATACTGATTGATTGATTGAGACACCCCTGCCTCTGCAGCAGCTGAACCACACCACCCTCGTAAGTGAGGACATCCATGTAAAAATCCAAGCAAGACACCCACCACTGTCAGCAAGAAACCTTACCTTTATTGTCCTCCTTTGTGCATCACACATTCATTCTGTAGACTCATCATGAACACCATTCCATTTCTGATGGGAGGAGTACTCTGGACTTTGGACTTCCGATGGTGTAGCATCTACTTTCATTCACCATGACTTACCCCTTCACTTTTCATTCATGTTACTTTTTGCCACAAGTTTGTTTTCACCGTTAGCACTGTAATAAATTCACCATTCACAAACTCATTGTCTGCTTTCTTAAATTTCACATTTAGCAATGTAGATACGTAAGAACATGTGAACCATAAAATGAAAAACAAGCTACTTGTGGAAGCATGGATATGTTGCATGTGTACAGTGTGCAGCTCAGGATAATAACCATTCCACGCAAACACATACATACAAGTGTCTTGTCAAAGAAGAAATGTTATTGCATTGTTCAGCTCATAGGCTGTCAATATGTCTGAAACATAGCAAATCATACATGATTGAATCATACTGGATACATTATCACATTTACAGACCAGACCATGGAAGGAAGGGATATATCAGACATTGTCTTGTACAATAGGCAAACATGCAATAGGTTGATATCATCAGATGGAGCCATATCACCTACCTTACAAAAGGAATATAATATAATGCAAGACTCAGACAGATGACAGTACAACAGTTTCTGATCACAGGGTCATTACAAATCCAGTGCTTCTGCATCTGGGGGTCTGGCACAAACAAATGTCAGTGATGTGCCAGAGGCACTTTGGCCTGCAATGACGAAACACATCAACAGCTACAAATAGTCCATACAAAAAGGGTGTTTAGCCAATATGAAGGGAAACTAATATGAATTCAGCCTAGGAGTACATATTTTCTGACCACATGATGACACACATGATGCATCAGGACCACCCCATGACAAGGAACAAGTCCCATGGAGTTGTCTAAACTTTCATCCTATCACTGTGCAAGCTGTCTTGGCACAGGTCTTTTACACCCAAAGTCTGCGACCTACATTCCCAGGAACAATCCATGTCCACTTTGTATGTCTGAACAGCATCATATACCTACCAATGTCGCAACTCGGAAATGTCCCAATGAAGATGTGATGGTGAAGGTACTTGAACAAACGCAAAAACAAGGAGTATAGTTATGAAACCATACATATGACACAATTCACATAACAAACACCTGGAAAACGCAGCCCATGTTATAAATCTTACACAAACAAAGCAACATCTCCAAAATGTGATTGTGTCAAACGTTTCCTCATCAGACACACTTTCCTAGTATTTGCCAGAGCTTCAGATTCTGAACTTTTCAAACAAATATACTCCTCATATCATCACAACAAGAGTTCATTGTACAGTCAAAGTCATGACATCTCATGACATACTTACAATCATCAGAAGAAGCTGTTGATGAGATCTTGTCACAAGTCAGCTCCTTCCTCTTCACCACTAACATCTTCATTTGGCATTTCCGGATTTTCACCCAGTGGCACAGCAAGCTCCCCCTCATCTGGGATGTAGGGGATGTTTCTTCGCAGGGTGACGTTATGGAGCATGGAGCACACCACAGTGATTTGACACACCTTTCCAGGTGAGTAGAGGAAGGCTCCCCGAGTCTTCTCCAGACAGTGAAATCTGGCCCAGGTCTTGTCCAGACAGTGAAATCTGGCCTTCAGGAGCCCAAAAGCCTGCTCAACTGGCCACCTTGTTCTTCCGTGGGCCTCATTGAAGTGGAATTTCCCTAGCGTAGTTGGTTTCCTCACCACTGTTAACAACCAAGGATGGTTGGGATATGCTCAATCTCCTGTTTTGTAGTGAGACATAAGTGCCACAATGAGTCACACTTTTCCTGATTGTAGCACACAACATTGCGCACACAAGATTGCAACGGATGTAACTTCCCAACAAGCCAGGCCCTCTCCTGTTGCAGTTGTGACATCAGCTGGGGTACGGTGCTGTTCCACATAACAAAGGAATCATGGGCTGAACCTCAGAACCAGGCACAGACATTTGAAATGTACAGATCTGACAAGCAGACAACTTGTACGTTGATAGAATGGAAGCGCTTCCTGTTGCAATAGACTTGTTCACTGGTATGTGGTGGCACCAATGCAAAATGGGTGCCATCAATGATTCCCACAACATGTGGGAGGCGACCAGCTCCATAGAAGTCAACCTTCACATTGGCTGAATCTTCATGTCTGAGGAACCTGATATAGCTGTCAATGTGTTTCATCATTGCTGATAGTACGACTTTTAAAACACCACTGAACATTGGTTGTGACATACCACCAGCTATAGCTACTGTATATTGAAATGACCCTGTGGCTAGGAAGGGTAATACTGCCATGAGTCTTGCAATGGGTGGTATACATGTCATATTATTGTTTTGAGGCATGACATCTTGCCTCAACTGATGACACAGATCTTGGATTGTTTGCCTATTGAGACAGAACTGCTTTATTTTGTCATGTTCTTCTGTGGTCTGGAGGTGTGGGAATGGATGGTAGACTGGAGGTTGTCACATCCTGCCTCTCCCAAGGTACCTATTTGTGAAATGAAAAGAGTTGGAGCTTTAGTCACTGTGTCCAGTCTAACATATGGGGAGTGAGACCAAAGTAATGTGAGAAAACATCACTGACTGGAAATACATTTCACCCATTACACATCAAAACTATAAACTACTCAAGGTCCAGCTTTGATCTGTGTGGTTGTCTAGACATGTGCCTACAAGATTTATGTGCACATACCCTACATATTAGCTACTCTTGTGCCACTTGATATTGTAAATTATGTTCCGACCGCCAAAAATACTGTCACCGGTGGGGTACAGTACACTCCGGTTATATGACATCTGTGACCAGCCCAGCACCACACTGATTGTGTAGGAGAATACAAAATTTTCTAGTTTAGCGTTAAGAATTTTAGATTCTATTAAGGACACGGAGGCAAGGATTATGCTTCTCAATTCTTTACTACTCAAAAACAGCAGCCAATGAAAAAACAATAAACATTAAAGAGGCTTTGAACCCCGCCTCCCATAACCACCAATAGCAGACCAACATAGTCTATAAACAGGGGAGGCACTAACTGACGTCCTCTTTCTTTAAATAATCAGAACAACCATACAGTGACAAAGTCCATCAAAAGTCTGTGGAACGAAGTACAATCCACCAGAACTCCAGTTTGCCAAGAACGACCAAACAACGGTTCGTCAAAACTTCATCCTTGTTTGGCATCCGTTTCTGAAAGAAAAATAGATTATAAGACTCTAGAAGAATACGACTAAAATTTCCAGGACGGGAAACAAAAAATATAATACAAATCATTGAATAGTATAACTCATATCAACTTATATAATGGGTGGGATAATCCTCGCCTCTGTGTCCTTAATAGAATCTAAAATTCTTAAAGCTACACTAGAAAATTCTGTATTCTATGTCAGGACTGGAGGCTCCGATTATGCTGGTTCAAACCTGATCCACCACCAAATTAGAAACATGTACTATTGGTTTATAATAAAACATTTTAAACATAGAATCACTAAACCAATCGGCCACTCTAAGAACATCCTCCAATCTGGAACCCAAAAGAAAAGCTTTTGATGCCCAGGCCCACTGGTAGAATGAGCCCCATGTAGAGACATATCAATACCTGACTCTGCCATCACCCAACGAACCCAGCATGCCAGAGTAGCCGCTGAAACTGGTTTAAAGAGTTTCTGGGTGGGAATAAGAAGAGGACCCATTGGATCCACTCTGTAACTTGCAGTGTGTTCTTCATATGCCTTTAAACATTTGACCACACACAGATTTGCATTATGTGGAAATGCTGGGTAATCCACAGAAGAAGACATGCATTTAGTATGCCTAGAAATGATAAAGGAAACCCCAGAAGGAGAAAATAAACTCCCTCCTAAATCTAATGCTTTCTCATCTGACAGCCTGCAACAAGAAATTAAAAAGAGTAACATGGTTAACTTTGCTGACAATTGTTTCATAGATAACAAATGATTCTCCGGCCAATTAGACAAAAAAGATAAAACAACATTCACATCCCAAAGTTGAGAATAGGGACTAGGTGGATTGGACACCCTGATATCTTTCAGCAATTTACAAACCACAGGGTGTTGCCCAGCCGGTTTATTATTAATCCAAGAATGTCCAGCTGAAATAGCCGATCTAAAATTATTTACTGACCTGTAACATAGACCAGATTCTGCACCCTCAGACAGGAAATTTATAATGTCCTTGACTTCGGATCCCACGGGATCCACATCTCCTCGAATGCACCAACGCACCTACTTCTTCCATGCCAGGGAGTTTCATTTGTGGGTGGAAGGAGCCCAAGCTTGGCATATAAACAAGGAAGCTGAAGCTGAAAGGCCCTGCACTTCTGAATGTCTCCCGATATCTTCCAGGCCATGAGACACAGCTGACCTGATAGAAGAAGAGGATGCGGGGAACCCACCGGATCCAGAAGGAGCTGTGGAAACACCAGGAGCCGAAGAGAAAGGGCAATCGAGAGTTCCAGAAGAGATGGAAACCAGGGTTGACCCTTCCAAAAGGGGGTTATGAACTGCAGATGCTGCTTGACGTCGCAAGCACGTTGTGACTCGAGTAATCATGGCAAACGGAGGAAACGCATAATTCATCTGAGATGACCAATCCTGCAGAAACGCATCCGTCGCCATGTCCAGAGGGTCTGGCCTCCAACTGAAAAATCTCAGGATCTGGGAATTGAGGCGAGACACAAACAGATCACTTGACAAGGTCCCCACAACCCCATGACTTTCTGAAAGACAGAAGGTAGAAGTTTCCAATCGCTGGAATCCCTCAGGAATCAAGAATTTCAATCTGCCACTAAGTTGTCTTTGCCTGGAAGGAATTCTGCTATCACCGTGATTTTCTGATCCAGACAAAGATGCCAGAACTCCCTGGCAATGTTCGCCAGGAGGTGAGACATCGTTCCCCCCAGACAGTTGATATACCGGATTGCCTACACATTGTCTATTTTCAGAAGAATACAATGATTGCTCCTGAGGGGGGACAGAGATCTGATGGCAAAAGAACCTGCTAAGAGTTCCAGACAATTGATGTGGAGATGCAATTCCTCTAAGGACCACCTCCCCCCTGTGGAAAAAGGACCGCATCTCACCCCCCAGCCCCAGCGACTGGCATCTGACTCTATCACCACCTCGGGATTTCCGCAAAAATGGCCCTGCCGTTCCATGCCTCAATGTGGGAGAACCACCACTGAAGCTCTTCTCGGGCTTCCAGAGCGAGAGGAACCAGGTGTTCGTATGAGAAACCCTGTTGAAGAAAATGGATCTTCAATCTCTGTAAAGCTGTGTAATGGAAAGGACCCAGAAAAACTGCCCGAATCAAAGAGGCCAAAAGGCCTACAATCCGTGCTAGGGACCTCAAAGAAACAATCTGTTTCGATAAGGACATCCTCAACTCTCTCTTGATCGATTTCATTTTCTGGGGAGGAAGAAGCAACTGGGCTTGTACAGAATCTACTTGGAATCCCAGGAACTCCAAGCATTGGGACAGAATCATGCAGGATTTCTTGTGATTGATCACAAACCCCAGATCCTGAAGAAGAGAACATACCCAAAACAGGTGGGTCAATAACAGAGATTGATCTTGAGCAATGAAAATCATGTTGTCTAGATAGATTATCAATCGAATGCCTCTCTCACAAAGATTTTCCACTACTGGTTTCAAGAGTTTGGTGAATACCCAAGGAGCTGAAGACAGCCCAAAAGGGAGCGTCAGGTATTCATACCAACTGTCTCTCCACTGAAATTGAAGGAACCGTCGGTGGGAAGGCGCTATGGGGACTGATAAGTAAGCGTCCTTCAAATCTAGATGAACCATCCAATCTCCCTTCTGAAGAAGATCTCTCAACAGATTGATGCCCTCCACCTTGAAGTGACGGCATACAACAAAGGGGTTGAAGTGCCTTAGATTGAGTACTAATCTCTGACCACCTCCCTTCTTTTGCACCAAGAAAACGTTGCTGCAGAAACCACTTGGGTGACCGGAAGTGATAGAAATGGCCTTCTTTGTTAATAATTTCTGAATTTCGCCATCTATAAAGGATTTGTCTCATTGGGAAAAAGGATTGGATGAGGTAAGGCAGGCTGTCAAGGGACTGAAACCAGCTATATGGATTACCCCTGAACAGTATCTAGAACCCATGCGTCTGAGGAAATGGGACCCCATTTTTGAGTGAAAAATTTTAGTCTGCCTCCTAAGGGGATAGAAGGAAGAGGGAGATGTATTACCTGTGGGGGTGTTATCTATGGCTTTGTAACCTCTATGTGCACCCCGATTGTTGCGGTTGCATGCTCCTCGATATCTGGAGGGGTAGAAACTTGCTTGGGAAGGGTCCTGGGTGTAACCCCTGCGTCTTGCATAAGCACCTCTTGCAGGACCTTGTTGAAAGCCCCCGCGGGTCGGGAGTAATCTAAATCGACCGGCCCGTCCAAAAAGTGGGTTAAACATTCTTTTAAGGGAAGATTGTAATTTGTCCAAAAGACGTGAAAGTGTTAACGAATTTCACAATGTATTTCACAAACTTGTCCTCAAAAAGCTGTCCCTCAGCTAGAGGGCCTGCTTCAGCCGAAGCCAAATCTGCCAGTTGGAGGGCAAAACGCAGCAAGACCGACTTTCTGCATTTTGATGCTAAGGCGCAATTTGCATTGCCAAGGAAACATATGGCACGTTGAGTCCACCCAGCCATCACCTCCGAATGGATGGCTGCCCCAGTTTCATGAGCCTGAAGAGCCAATTCGAGTATTTTTGCGAGGGGACAGGACACATCTAGAAATTTATCCTGATAAGCCTTGAGGGCCCTGTCTATTCCTCTCTTTGGGTCCTTGTTGTATTTTTTAAGGGAAGTCATCATTGTGTTTTATGTGGTAAATCTGAACGTGGACACTCTGATCTCAATCTGGATCTGACCTCCTTCTAAAACCCTTTACGAATATGCAGATGCATATAATCTGCTACAGCAGGGGCAGTAGCCCAATCTGATGATTTGGGATGAATAATATCAGATGGCTCGAAAGAAAAAGGAGAGGGAGAGAAAGAATTGAAGTACTCACAATTGCTGAAAAAAGCTGATTTTCAATTGTTCCGACCCCAGCCAGCACAGGTCAGGGGTGTCAGAAATCCCAAAAATTTAATTATTTTAATTGCCAGAATTGTTGTACCAGTAGACGAGTACCTGCAGAGTAAATGTCAATAGCAGATGCTACTTTAAATAGAACGAGGCACAGAAGCGTCAATAATGTTGAAAATCACTGCCCCTGTTAAATCAGCCCAGAGTCGGCGTCCTTGGTCCGACGAGAGAGGGAAGTTGACACACGTCACTTCCCTCCCTCGTTGGATGTATACGCATGTGAATAGCCCAGTTGGGCTATCAACGCGCGTCTCCTGGTGCGAGCAACATCGCGACGCGGAAGTCAGGCAAACCGTGTCTGACCTTCCGTTCGTTGACAACGTACTAGCAAATTATTAATAGAAGAAGCTGCGAAGCGGTGGAGCAAACATTGCTGCGCAATGCGGCGAAGACAATAAATCAATAAATAAAGCCTTGAGGGCTGCCCGACAGGGAAAAAGCAGCGCACGTGTGAGGCCCGTGTCAAGGTAGACAAAAGGAAAAGAAAAGCCGACCGACACAAAGAGTTGAAGGGCGCGTGCAAGGCACGCGGAGCACCAAAAGCGGCATCAGCAACAGAAAAGGAATGCGAGCACAACACGCACCCTAGTGCGCTTAGAAAAGCAGAGTGCAAGAAGAAAATACATCAATAAAAACAACTTTCCTAAGAACAATGACCAAAGTTAGGCACAAATGGGAAGGCACTTATCTGACTGCAGAGCAGCAAAAAAAGAGGACGTCTGTTAGTGCTTCCCCTGTTTATATACTATGTTGGTGTGTTATTGCTGGTTATGGGAGGCGGTGTTCAAAGCCTCTTTAATGTTTATTGTTTTTCATTGACTGCTGTTTTTGAGTAGTAAAGAATTGAGAAGCATAATCGAAGCCTCCGGTCCTGACATACAATCTACATATCAAGGAAGCTTTTGATATGTTGATACGTTACTACACATTTATAGATGTGTTGACGCATTTAACAGTCACCAAAACTGTAGCTTCAACTGCAGTCTCAACTGCCAAATAGACAGATACCTGACCTTGTTCATTGGACATTAGGCACCTCCTGCTGCCGGTGGAAGCCAACCGCGAGGTGGGCAGTTTCAACCATGGTGAACACAGCCATAGGCTAACATTGTTGACTGTGAAGATCAAGGTCCAATGGCTGTGCCCATCAACGGTGATGACCGTGTATGTGGCCTACATGTATGCCACAGTTTGGAAAATAACTCACTTGCCTCCTGACACTGATGCCATCAACACTTCTACCACTTCAACTGCTGTGTGCCAACTTTGGGAACAATCATGCCAGGCCAAGTAGGGAAAAAAGCCCCTGCCTTCTCTCCAGAGGAGCTGGAGAGGCTTGTGGGAGAGGTCCTTCCCACTGTGTGGGCAGCTCTATGACTCATCAGAGGAGCAGGTAACTACCTCATTGCATATTTGACTCTGTTCAACACCATCCTTTACTTCCTCAGCGGCTACAATGTGCCTCTGAATCTCAGTGGGTTATTTGGGTGCTTGTTGTCTCACTCTTTGGTCCATACATAGGATGTACAGGTTATGGATTTTGGAGCCCTGTACTCTGTGTATTTCAAATGACCAGTGTGTTGTGTGATGTGTGATAAGCCCTAGGTCCTCCTTCAGTTGCATTCATATATCTGCACAAGTACACTTTACAGCCAAACAATCATATATCTGATGATGGTAAATGGCGCAGTAAATGTATTTGCATTACAGCATGAGCTGTGTATGTATATTTTTAAAGTAAGTTGAGGAAGTTGTTAGCAATGTGTAAAGTCCCACAGATCACTCAACCCATATCAGGCTTTGGCGAACTGTCATATGAGAACAATGTTAAACTCACTGAGCCCTTTAAAGTGCCACACAACCCTGAACTCACATATAGGATGAAAACAGGGTGTACTGTCATGCATTGAAGTGATGGTAATGTGATGTTCATGTATGTTCTACATGCTCAGCCTGCAGAGGGCAAGGCCTGGCAAAGCCTTTACACAGTATGTGACATAGCCCAGGCTGGTGGACAGTAACTGTGGCTGGGCAGCTGAGGCTCCAAGCCCACTCCCTGTACACCTGCAGATCCTTGATTGTGGACTAAATGAGTCTTCAGAAACACAATTTGGCCTGAATGCTTTTACATTGACTACATTAGGAATGGGGACTGAGGTAACCATCTGACCTGGTAATTATTTCCATTGACCTCCATTGTGAATGTGTGTTATTGAAGTATGCCAGACCTCTTACTCCCAAAGGTCTGTTGCCATCTTTCCATAAGTTTTGTTTGTACAGTACACGCCTATTGTACAAGTGAGAAACTCACAGCGCAGATAGTTGGTAAATTCAGGGGAGATCATGACATGGGAATTACCAGCTTTGTTACATGCAACCAAGAGACCAAACATACCTTGATATGTTAAATGCCATCTCTGTAGGAGTGCCACATATGGTAAAAGATGTCTCCTGTGATACCAGTACATACCACACAAACCCACTCAGAAGTGGTAACAGAATCCATTAGTTAGACCACATGTCCACATATCCACAGAGAAGAAGCTTTCAGTGACACCCATGCCAGCGCTTTCACTAAGTCTTAAGGTGTAGTCTGTACTATGGTAGTTGCCTGTAGGGACTGTATGCATTGAGTCAATGTGGCTGGATATACCTGTGTCTGTCCAATCAGGCCCAAAGAGTTTACCCTTCAGGAGGTCACAATAGTGTGTTTTGTTTCATAGTGGCTCACATCACGTTACATGTTGCTTGGCCCTGGGCTACATGATGTCAGTGGGCTTGCCAAGTCAGTGTAGGCCACCAGGGTTGTGCATAGTCATCAGACAAATCCAAAAGTGTGTATTTATGTACCCGTACTTATCACCATGTGTGCTTTACACAAGTAATGTGTTGACAATTATAAAATGCTTGTGCTAGGTGTTTCCAACCAGTTACCCTAAAACAGTGGAATTGTGACCTCTTCATTTGTCTATTGCATTCATACAGATCAACATCCATCAGAGGCAAGGGATTTGGAGAGCCATTGCCCAGAAAGCACAGACCCTGGGGATCTATCGCCAACAGTGCATCCACTGTCACAAATGGTGGGAGGACCTGAGACGCTGGGCCCAAAAATTGCAGAGGTCCAGCTGAGGCTGTCCTCCCAACATGGCTGGGGCACACGCCAGAACCAGAGCCCCTGGATGTCTTGCATACTGGTGGGGGCCTACCCCAGGCTTAATGGCCAATTAAGGGGAGGCACACAACTGCAAGGGGGTGAGTCCTGGTCAGATTCCTATCTGTTACATTGCCAGGTTGATGTGTTTGGGGCAGCCCTCTCCCCATGAATATTGGAGATGGCCCACTTGTGATACACAAGATGTGTTATCGTTTGTGTAAGGAATTGTGGTGCATGCTGATGTGCCTTGCCTATTGTCCTTGTGACCAGGGACAAAACAGAGTACTTTCCACTACTAATATACTCTATTGGGCAGACACATGGCTGAGTGCAGTGGTCAATCTCATGTTTTTTTCATACTGTGGATGTCATTTGTACCTAACAGTCCACTTGTCTTCAGTGTGTTAGCGTCAACATCAAACAATATGAGGTAATAGATCACTGTACTCAGCCATGTGTCTGCTCAAGAGAATATATTGGCATCTGCACCCAACAGGCCACTTGTCTTCAGTGTGTTAAGAGTGCTGATGCGCCACTACTGTCTCTCAGGTGACGGCGGTCATCATACATGTGACATAGCATATGTCGTCCTTTGTGTGCAGTCACTGAGCAATACTTGCCCTTGGTAAGCTGGGAAATGTAGAGTTGCATGATTTGGGTAACATCACTGTTGGCATCAGTATTTTTGCCTACATGTTAGCATGTCTGCCTTGCACTTTTGTAGTATCATTTCCACTGCTGTTCATACATGATCTGCCTGTCTTTGTGAGATGCTGTTTGATTCCATCACATATATGTGCATGCCAAATCTTTTGGAAGATAGTTTTATATGATGGGTATACAGTTCATATGGTGTCAACATTGTTTGTTGGGTCACACATACCTTAACCATTGATGTATCATTTGCTAAGTGCTTTGCACATGTTAATTAGTGAAGGTTCATAACCTGACTGTTGGCATGCACCAGGGAGTGACATGCAGAAATGTTGGAATCATATGTGAGTGTGTACACTCAGTAATCCAATGGAATCTGTGTTTGCATGATAAAAAGGTACATTCATGTGCCTTCCCATTAAGAAACATGTTAAAGGCCCTCTTCAGATGACGGAGATTCCTTGAGCCACAACAACATTCAATGGACCATTGCCTTTTAGTTATGCAATATTAGAAGGGTGTTCTCAGCAGGACCAATCACGACAGGTGATTTCCCTAGGCCTAGCTGATGCAGTGTGCTATGAATATTTGCAGACAAATCTCCCAGACATTTTGACCAGATTGTCTCCAGTGTGCATTTATGCACAAGATGTGTTATCCACCAAAGTAACATTAGTGCAACTTCCATGAGACTATTTAGACAATGGACATATTGTGAAGTGACCATTGGTGAGTTTTTACAGTGTGGCATGGGTAATTCCATGTCACCTTCTTCCGGCTACTGTACTTCTTACTGCAACATGGCTGGATTATTTTCCCATCAATTCATCATGATTTGGTATTGTGTATATGAACATTTGCTGATTGCAGGACCTTGTGTGGAATCTGTGAGACTGAACTTTGGATTGGCATAAGATTTGATGCCAACAAGTTACTGATGGGTGCTACAAGAGCCAAACCATTCAAGGTGACAAGCTCTCCTAGTTGATCCACGGTTATTGTGATTGGACAACTTCACTCATGCAATTGAAGTTGTTTGTGAATCTGATTTTCCTGTGGGCAATTGTTTGCAGTTCATGTAGCATGCATGCATTTGGTGTTGCCAATGTATTTAAGCCTTTTTGGAGGTCCTTGTGGCAGGAGGCTACTGTACTGTATTGTAATGTTTTGTAATCAAAGCTGTTGTTCAAGTGTGTTGACACACATGGAATGACCCTATTTGTCCTAATTATTTCAGCATCATCAAAGGCAAGTGGAGGAGACGGGGCTGACATCAGTGGGGAAGCAGCTGGCCAACTTACCTCTGTTCACGAAACATCAGACACAGAGGGACCCAGTGGCCCAGGGGGTGAGGGGAGTGCAATGGAGGGCACTGGCTCTACATCGTATTCTTCTGAGTCAACCTCCAGTGGACACTCTCTAGTGGTGGCGGAGCACTCAGGACCTATCCCTTTTCCATCCTTGTCCGTCACCCCCAGTTCCATCTCCACATTCCCTGTTGCTCCCCAGCCAGGTGGCTTGGCCCACTCCCCCAAGAGAGTAGCCATCTCCTTCACTCCAGGCACATCACGCCCTACCCCTATCACTACTGCTGCCCTGAGTGGTGAGACTATTGACCTCCTGAGGAGCATCTCTGTGGGTCAGACTGCCATTCTGAATGCCATCCAGGTGCAGGGCATGCAGCTCCAACAGATGGTTGCGTACATGCAAGGCATTCACAGTGCTATGTCTGGCCTACAGAGATATTTTCCAGTTCTGGCCTCCTCCCTCATGTTAGCCTTCCACCCACCACAATCCCCCCTTCCTCTTCCCAATCCAATTTCCCTATTCCTATATCTGTCACACGACACTCAGACATACATACACCTCAACAGCCACAAGCAGCACACATAAACACAAACACCACAAGACATACAAGTAGGCAAGCACTCAACAGGCACTCACTCCACTCACACCCACTGCCACTCACCCCATAGCCCCAGACACCACCCCAAAACCCACAGACACAGCCAACACTCACTTCATACACCACCCCAACACCAACCGACACAGTCATCGCTCACCCCATACCCCCAAACACCGTCCCAACACTCGCCAGTCACCTCCCAAATGCCCACAGACACAGCCACTGCTCACCCATACCCCCGGACGCCACCCCAACACCCACAGACACAGCCACCACTCAGCCCATACCCCCGGACACCACCCCAACACTCACAGACACAGCTACCACTCACACCATAACCCAAGACACCACCCCCACCCACACAGACACATGCACAACTCCCTCTTTACCCATCACATCCACATCACAGCCCACTAAGAGACACACACACTCACACTCGCACATGCAACAGATACCAACAAAACGCAATCATACTTCAGACACATGCACACCAGCAACAGCCACACCCACACCTGACACAAGCACTGCCTCAACCTCCCAACCTCTAATCCCTAATAAACAACCTACCCATTGCCTAAAGAAAGTTTCATGTATGACCCTGTCCCTACCCCTGTGAACCCCCCAAAGCAAAAAGGACCCCTCCCACACACCAACCCATCCCTTCCACGTCCAAGTCCTTCCCTGTAACACCTTCCCCCAAAACCAGTCTTACCCCTACCAAACCCAAAAAGAAGCCCACCCCTGCCAAAGTGAAGCCCACCCCTCCCAAGACCAAACCCACCCATCCAAAACCCGACCCCACCCATTGGTGATCATTGAGGTGCCTGGAATGTCCACTAAATGGCTCTTCCTGTGGAAGTTCCTGTGGCAGTGATCTGTGAGGCAAGTTGTGGGCACAACAGTGTGCTCAGCACATTTGAGAGATGGACTGGCCATTGGCCTTTTCAAAATTTTTGGTGTTATGAAAATAAACCTCAGTTGGTTATTTTGCTACATATTGGCCCTGCCATTACTGTTCTACCTTTTTGATGTTTTTGAATAATTTGTGATGTATAGCTACAGTTGGGTTTGTTTTATCTGAACTGATGGTCCATTTGATGTGGTTGGTAAGATTTGACTTTGGAACCAGTGGTGGAGTCACCCAGGACAGAGGGAAATGTTCGATGAATGGATGTGTGGGATGTAATCCATTTGGGTTTGCATTCCATTGGGTGGTGTTTCATATACTTAGTATTTCATCTTGGCTTGGCCAATGTCAATATCTGTTGGGTTACTTTTCTCCCCCTGATGTAGATTGGACATTTGTATTGTGTGTGCAAGCTTGAGGTATGTTTGTCCACACATGCAGTGTGTTTAGTTGTGCTACCTTCCTATACATTTAAATGGACATGTGTCTATTTTAATGTGTGTGTACCTTACACCTACTTTATCTAAATGTGTGACCCATGATGTTGCTGCTGTATTTGCTTTCTAGACTTGCACTTAAACATTTGTCACATAGGGATCACATATACTATTGGTTGTCCCTGATATTCATCAAGCCACAGTTCCTGTGCAAATAGTGGTTTTGAGGCATGTGCAAAGTGAAATGTGTCCCACGGCAGTAGCCTTCCTGGAGTCCCCCTGAAGCTGCCATACCTATTCCGTACTTATTCAGCAGGGTTAGTTTAAATTGTGAGCTTTGGAAGTTTGTCACACAAATTATTCTGTTTCCCATTTACCTTACATTCACTTGCAATGTGGATGATATATGTGAGTCCATGACAAAGATTTTGCAGGGAAGGTTTGTTTGAATTCAATGACATGTCCATACAGATGCATATTGTTAGAAATGGGGTCTTTGGTTGGCAGTCAGGTTACCCCCAGTCCAAGCAAGGACCCTCACTCTAGTCAGGGTAGGTCACTCACAATCCAAGTTATCCTGTGCCCACCCTCTGGTAGCTTGGCACTTGAGCAGTCAGGCTAAACTTAGAAGGCAATGTGTAAAGTATTTGTGCAATAAATCATGCAATAACACAGTATAGCACCACAAAAATACACCACACAGTGTTTTGAAAAATATAGAATATTTATCTGATTAAATGCAGGTCAAAACGATCAAGATTCAATAAGTACACGTTGTAATATCACTTCAGAGAATGATAAAAAGAGTCTTTAGTCTTTAAAAAGCAACAAGTGTCTCTTGCAAGCACAAAGTACCTGGTCTGCGTTCAAATTCTCTGCAAGGGACCGCAGAGGAGGAGATGCGTGGAAAACGGGGAGGTGTGCATCGGTTTCTCCGGGTGCACCCAGATGATGTGTCGATAATTTTCCACGCAGGGATGGCTTTGCATGGATTTCCACCGTGCAGACTTGGATCCTCTTTGGGTTGAGGGGTTTTCGAACGCCCCGGGAATGATGCAGAGAAATCCTGGGCATGCAGGGCGAAGTCGTAGGAGCTGCGTGGATCCGGTAGGCGATGCTTGGAAATTTCTGTCGCACATCAGGCGCTGCGTCGATTCTTCTCACAGGAAGTCGGGCTGCATCATTCCCGCTCGGCTTTGCGTCGATCCAGTGGGCCGTGCGTCGAAGTTCTGGTCGCAACGCTGGCGCTGTGTCGATCTCCTCTCGGGGAGCCGGGCTGCGTCATTCCGGTTCGGCATGCGGTGATTTTCTCACCGCGATGCTGGCTGTGCATCGTTTCTGGCAGGCTGTGCGTTGAATTTTCACCGCACAAGGAGTTCTTTGCAGCATGAAGTCTTTTTGGTCCTGAGACCTTAAGGAACAGGAGGCAAGCTCTAACCAAGCCCTTGGAGAGCACTTCTCAGCAGAGCCAGAGGGCCGCAAGGCAGCAGAGCAACAGCAGGGCAGCAGTCCTTTGCAGAAAAGCAGTCAGGTGAGTCATTTGGGCAGCCAGGCAGGTTCGGGTTCACAGTTTCTTCACCAGTGGTATCTTTTCCAGGAGTGTCTGAGTTGTTAGGGTCAGAGGCCCTGTTTGAATACCCAAATGTGCCTTTGAAGTGGGGGAGATTTCAACGAGTGGCTTAGAAGTGCATACGGTCCCCTTTCAGTTCCATCCTGTCTGCCAGGGTCCCAGTAGGAGGTTTGGCAGTCCATTGTGTGAGGGCAGGCCACTGTCTTTTGACATGTAAGTGTCAAGCCCTCCACCCTCCCGGCCCAGGAAG
Source organism: Pleurodeles waltl (assembly GCF_031143425.1). Classification (NCBI taxonomy): domain Eukaryota; kingdom Metazoa; phylum Chordata; class Amphibia; order Caudata; family Salamandridae; genus Pleurodeles; species Pleurodeles waltl. Next base: position 908,555,380 of record NC_090443.1, read on the forward strand.
ACCCATTCAGTATGCAAATGTGTGCATGTGTGACTGAGGATCCTGTGTTTGGGGCTGTCTGCGTGAAATGCACAAGGGAGCTGTCAAATAACCTAGCCAGATGTGGATTGTAAGGCACAGAAGGATTTAAGTGCAGAGAAATGCTCACTTTCTAAAAGTGGCATTTCTAAAATAGTAATATTAAATCCAACTTTACCAGTCAGCAGGATTTTGTATTACCATTCTGGTCATACTAAATATGACCTTGTTAATCCTTTCAGATCAGAATCTACCACTCAAACGGTACATGAGGGCAGCCCTAATGTTAGCTTATGAAAGGAGAAGGCCTCACGGCAGTGTAAAAACGAATTTAGGAGTTTTACACTACCAGGACATATAAACTGCACAGGTACATGTCCTGTCTTTTATCTACATAGCACCCTGCCCTAGGGGTTACCTAGGGCCTACCTTAGGGGTGACTTATATGTAGAAAAAGGGGAGCTTAAGGATTGGCAAGTACTTTTAAATGCGAAGTCGAAGAGGCAGTGAAACTGCATACACAGGCCTTGCAATGGCAGGCCTGATGCATGGTTAAGGGGCTACTTAGGCTGGTGGCATAATCAGTGCAGCATGTCCACTACTACATTTAATCTACAGGCCCTGGGCACATCTAGTGCACTTTACTGGGGACTTAAAAGTAGATTAAATAAGCCAATTGGGGATTAACCAATGTCACCAAGTTTCAAGGGAGAGAGCATATGCACTCTAGCACTGGTTAGCAGTGGTAAAGTGCACAGAGTCCTAAAACCAGCAAAAACAGTGTCCAAAAAGTGGAGGGAGGCAGGCAAAAAGTTAGGGGTGACCACCCTAAGGCTGTCAGGTCTTACACATATGTTATGTAACAACAGGCCATGGCATGTGAACAATGTGAGGGTTTTGCTTCAATTTTTAGGTGTTGTATTGATGACACAACATTATGGACACATCACTATCCCTGAAGTGCACACATATTAAGGATGTGCACCCATATTAAGTTTTGTAGAGTGTGGCGGTGCAGTGTCTGTGACCTGGCCAAGGGGGCATAATGGGGCTGTGATTGGGTCAGACGTTGTGTGAAACTCCTACCCAAGGCACACAAAATATATCTGGACCACGGAGCACAGCCCACATACCAGGTCAATGGCGGCCCATCGATTTGCTGTGGAGCAAACGGGTAGGTGTTTGGCTTACCGTTGGTGTGTCCATAATGGCGTCGATTTTGTGCACAATCGAGCAGCTCAAGCAGCAGCAAGACGTGAAGGATTGGATCCATGGCAGCACAGGATGTGTGACGCTGCCTCCAGGTGAGTTTCTACTATATATCTCTCTGTTTTCTCCTACTCAGATATGGTGGTTGGCCCACCACAGTCACATCAGCGGAAAGCAACATCGTAATTGGTCCAGCAGGAACACTGGTGGTCTGCCCTCTGGCAGGTGTTTTCGCCTATTTCGCTACCACGGTCTAGTGTTGCTGGCTGTGTCTGCGGGTCCTCGACGGTCTTTTGTCTATGCAACCCAGGTATCGTAATATGGCCATCAGACCGCCGACACCTCTGTGACAGTCCCTGGACCACTAAAGTCGTAATTAGGCCCTTACTGTTGTTATAGTGCATTTCTCATAGCAACAGATATTTTATGTCCAAAGATAGTTAGTGAGATTTAATGGAGAATCTTTTTTCTCCTAAAATCCAGGGCTGGTGCTATAATGGACTTTTTTATGATGCATAGGATCTTGCACTCAATTAAATGCTTTACTATGAGACCCTATAATATCTTCAACAATAACAAAAAGTAAAGCGTGTTACGTTAGGGAACAAACTCCTCGCTTGATTTGGAACTTGGCATGCCTTCACTTTCTTTGTAGAGCTGCCTGCATACAGACGGATCTAGTGTGATATGTGAGACCAGACCAATGCTCTTGTGAGGTCTACTCCATGATTCAAATGCAGGAACCTAAGGAGTATGACAATCAGCATGAGTTGCCTGTCAGTGTATTTGCAAACATCTGTGTTGACTTACAAGGAGAAGAAGTGGTAAACATTTAAATAGATGCCCAGATTTTGCATCTTTGAGGACAGGGCTCGAGTTTTAGCCTGGATTGAATACAGGATCACTTTTTCAGACCCTATTAAATGGAATAATATTGTTGAGCAATTTACGGGGAGGAAGTTTGACATCCACAAGTGCCTAAGGGGGTTGCTGGTGGGGCAATCGGGTAGCGAAATGGGCCAGAGTCTACTCTTATAACATAATACATTTTCACTATTTTTGTTTGAAGGACGTTATGCAGGTCTTCACAATATTCTGGCTAGACCAAATGGCAATTCCTTTCTTTTCATGTAGAATATTGATTATATATAACGGGTAGCCGTGTATTATGGTAGTATTTTCCAAATTAGGGATTTTCTTATAACAATAAACTATAAAGCTGAAGCCGAAGTGCTTTGTAACATAAACATAGCATAATTAAACTGTAAAACAATACAAAGGTTAAGTAACTTGTTTGTTTAGACAGAAACATTTTTATTCTCAGTAGTAAATTATGTAGTGTTGTGACTATTTTATTTTAAAAATGTATTTAATTTTCATGTGATTACTTAATGTTGATTGACTTTAAGTAATGGCGGGCTTTGATTTCTAAATGTATATTTCTAGATGCTTGTTTGTTAGCAGAAGAGGATTTGATGGCAGTATTTGTCTTTACAAAGTCCAGTTAAAATAAGAACTGCATTTTTGGAATGTTTTTAGGTTTGCACCGATAAAAGCTGGCAGAGGAATGCAGTTGCCCCATATAGCTACTTGCCAATGCAGGAGGCACACTTAAGATTCACGCCAGTCCACACCACTGTGAAATATATGTAGCACGGACAAAATAGAGAAAACAGACTTTGAAATAACTGCAGAAATATAAGAAAGAGCTGTTTCCTTATATAATGCTGCTTTCATTCCAGACAAAAATACAATCCTTTCATGATGGACACATGAAGCAAACTGATTTTATAAAAGTGTTAGTTTGAGCTTTTACATTTTAAAATTGGAAACAAATCAAGCAACTTCAATTTGCTACATGTTTAATGTTTGTTGAAACAACCTAGTCTGAAATGGATTGAAGCAAATTCATGCCTACACCATTCCCTCTTAAACAAGCAGAATTGGTGCGAAATGCACCTGCTGAATATTTGTTGCAGTGTAAATTTCCTTTCATATGCCCCTTCCAAAGAGTGCTGACTAAACAAAGGTATTTTTTTTCCTTAGCATGGGATTGTTTACTTTGATTATTAAAGAGAATTGCCACATATAAGGAACAGAGAATGTTTGGCGAGAAAAAAATAAAAGAGATTACATTATTCTTGTCATTTATGAAAACAATGACACCACTACCTCAGTTTGTGGGTTCTGAAACAACTGGTCTAAACCCCATAGCCAAAAGTCCCCATTTAAGGTGTAATCCAAACCAAAGGCCCAGTGAGCTGGTGTATTTTGACACATTTTATTTGTATTGTGAAGACGAAAACCAAAAAAAATTCAACTTGAACAATAAACAGTGCATAAGTTGAATTGCAGTAGGTACTCTCCGAAGTGAACTTTAAATAGGGTACATAAAAAATAGGGCAGACACGGCAAATATTTTTTTTTATTTAGATTCACACAATTATACCACCTTTAATAATTGTACAATTGTGTAAAACTTCATGACATTTCTCCAGATGCTCTAAATATTATCAGAGTAATTTCTTGTTTGATAGTGTTTTAAATATCACCGGAGCAGACAGATAAGATCATAAAACGTGACAGTGACAGTGAAATGGGTAATTTTACGCATTTATTACATAAGAGTTACCCCCAGCAGTAAGTTACAGCTGCGCAGTCAGTACTGCCAAAAGTGTAACAAGGATAGAAAGCTGATTTTCTGCTCGGGGAAACTAACAGCTGCGTTAGTTATTGCTGATAGGAATTATTGCTATATCGTTGAAATGGTGCATATCTGTTCAGGCATTTAGTGGATGACTGTCTGCTGTCTTGTAGAAAAATGTACGGGCATTAGTAAAGCACAATACGTGTAAACAAAAAATTTCCAATTTTAAGGACGGAGATTGAATTCCTTAAAAAACACAAGGAAAAGGCCACTCCTACGTCATTACAAGCGGTGTGTGACATTATGGATGTGTGTGCATACATTTGTAACACCAATGCCACTCGTACTGTTTTTTATATAAATAGAATATATGACTCGTGGGCGGGACTCAAAGTTCAAAATTCAGATGTGCCCTGGAAGTGCCCACTGAGTACTGATTTGAAATTTTCCCGCAGGAAAGGCACCGTGAGGTCAGATCTCCATCCTCGGAAGTCTCCCTTTGTCACCCCAGATACCCAGATTACAAGAAAGACTAGTCATCTCACCCCAGAGAGTCATTGTTGGTGAAATGAGGGACTACCCGACTACCAGATGCTACTCCCAGTGAAGTGAGTGTGGCAAGGTTCACTTAACTACACACCATAAACGTCTGCAAGCCCAAGGAGAGATACCCTCCGTGGACAGGGTGGAAAGCTCTGCCCTGGTCTCTTGTAAGAGCTCTGGCAGGGCTTGGGCTGTTGGACCTGTGTGTCATTCACTGGCCCGCGTCGTCATGAAATGACCAAGATGGGGGTCCAAATGCCCGGGGGAGGAGGGCTTCCCTGCTCCAGCAAGGTGAGAAGCTACGATAAGTCTATACTCCAGTCAAGGCTGGTATAGTCGTGGGGTGTGGCCCCCCGGCCTCATGAACGGCTTCAACCACTGGTGTCCCACATTATGTAGCATACATTTCTATTGTCTTCGGAAGGCATCCCTTCCTTGAGCAGCGAGGCAAGAACCGACCTAGTCCAAGCTCCACAAGCCCAATTGCTAGCCAATGCTTCATTGGGATCTGTGAGCCCAAGCCTGGCATATTGCGACTGGCCTGCTTTGCCCTCTGCACAAGAGAGATTCACGACAGGACAAGCAAAAATTCCCATATGAATGAAAGATGTTACCAGATGGCCATTTTCCGAGTCTAGTCATCTGGCTGCCGGCATCATAAGAGTGCATTTGGTGCCCAGATGGCTAGACTGCCCTGGAAGTCCGGATTAGGGCTCTTTTGAAGCTCCAAGCCCAGTCAGGGTTGCTGAATGTCAGCTATATATGCTCGAACATCCTGTGCCACCCAAGATGCACAAAAGTACAAGAATAGGTAGTTACCTTCCTCCAGATTAGCAGGGGGACAGAACTTGGGACCCATCTTTCATCTGGTTCACCTACCCAGACTTTGCAAGGGCCCTGGCAGCCCCATACAGCCTGTTTTCCCAGAAAGCAGGCAGGAGTGCGAAGCATGTATCGGGGGCAGGGTAGCCTGCTCAGGGACAGTCTAACCAACATAGTACTTTGATGGGGCATACCAGGTCTGTTTAGGGATCAATGTATTGCACAACCTCAGCTATTACTTCAAGTAAAAGAGCTTTCACCCTGCCTCGGGGCATCTTACATGAGGATGTGCCTTTCAGGGAGGTCCTATCATAACACCTCCCTACCCAGAATAGTGAAAGCTGAGCACCCCAGCAGCCCCTACCTTGTGGTTCACTTGGAGTGGGTGGAGTTAGGTAGATCCAGTCCCAAGGCTCATATCCCATGCCATTGCCCTTCTTCACCCAGCACATTTCAGCGCACCTCCGAATGACCCTTTTAGGGGTTTTCCTCAGGGTTTCCCCACCATCCACATCAGTGATAATAGTAGAAGTCCTATATCATTCTAAAACTGTGCTTCAGTCTGCGGCTCCCTTTGGTCATTATGGGACAGCCTGGACCACTGGTGTCCATCTGATCATCCTGTCCACACAAACCCTGTAGGTGCAAGGGCACACAGGCTCTTGAGACAGGCTATTGGCTTCCTCTTCCAGCAGGTGTGGCTGCCTGGTTGATTCTGTCAATAGCATATACTTGCCTCAAAGATTAAGACATACACATGAAAGTACAAATGATCAGTACAGTGAAACTGCAAATGGCTCATTAAAGCAGTTATGGTTCTTTGATTTCCCTTCCTGTTACTTTTATAACTGTTGTAATTCTAGATCTAATACATAGTGACCAGCGCCAACCTCCTTTGATGTATGCACTTATCAGACTAAGACCAATCAGCACTTGCCTGACTTCTTTGTGAATCTAGATAACCTTTGGATGATTATATGTCTCTGTGATATAGATGGTACATTAGTATGTCTGCTCTGTCAACTTATGATAGAACTGTTTGTGCATATGGGGGTGACCAAGAAACAGGGTTCAGTTCTGAGTATGGAGCCTAAAAAGTTGCTACCAAAAGCAAGAAAGTCATCAGGTACATAAATTAACGACTCCTGACTTGGGGAAGTACTGCTGAAAAATACCAATGTAGGGCTCTTTGGGGGGATTGTAATTGGAAAGAGTGCACTTCAAGTGTTTCAGTGAGGATCCATATTGAGGTGATTGTTCTGTTTTGTGTTCTGCAGACGGTGTGCTGTGGGGCTGGTGTGCGCCTCAGTGGGTTCCCCCTCTGTATTGTTGTGCTTGTAATGCATGCATGTGATTGGATGGTTTTCGACTTATTTGGATGGGGAGTCGTTTGCTTCTGGTCCTGGGGATGGGGAGTTGGGTTGGTTGTATTTTAGGCATTGGCAGAGTTGATGGAGTCTGACTTTGCAGAATTCTGTGGAGTCGGAGTTCCGTGACCCTCGGAGTCCTGAATGCACCCGATCTCGGATGCGCTAAGCAGGGTCAGGCCTGGTCAGCCAGGCCTGACCCTGCTTAGCGCATCCGAGATCGGGTGCATTCAGGAGGGCCATAGGCAGTGAAATCTGTTGTTTCAGGCCTCTTGTGCACTGGCCTGTCCTGTGTACAGTGCACATGGGACAGGCCGGTGCACAAGAGGCTTGAAATGGCAGCTTTATTTTGCTGCCTATGGCCCTGGCCTGAGTTCAGGGTCTGCCAGTGGAGTGGAGCTCCTTGAGTTACCATGTCTGCTTCTCCTGGATATTATTGACAGAAAGTGAGGTACAACTTCATCTCCTGGAAAGTCTTGGGTCTTAATAGTATGTCTAAAAGATATAAGATGTATTTTTATCTTAAGAGGTGGAGAACTCACATAGCCCTTCTGCTTGAAACCCTTCCTACTAGGTCTGAAGAACTGGCTCTTCACAAGAGGCAGCAAGGCCAGGTGTATGCTACAACTTATTCAGGTTTTTCCGGAGGTGTTTGGCTTGGGTAAGACTGGGAGTACCATTTCAGAGAACAAGTAAACTTGTAGATCTGGAGGGCAGGCACGTGGTTATGTCTTGGAGGTTGATGGGATGCAACCTTGCTGTTGTTGGAATCTATGCTCCGAATACAGACAAGGGAGTGTTTCTTGCTTATATGTCTAGGGAATTGGCACCTTACCTGACACAGACCATATTATTGGGTGGGGGTTTTAACTGTGTTGCAGATTGATCATTCACATCCTCCCCAGTGAAATTACCCAGTGATGCAGACAGCTCACTTTTTTCTGCATGGTAGCAGCAGAGGGGACTGGTAGACTGTTGGAGGCGACTTCCCCCGGTGGCACGAGACTACTCTTTTTATACGGGATTGCATGAACTTCATGTTCGGCTTGACAACTTTTTATGCACCCAACTGTCCATGGTGCAGTTCATGGATTAGAATATATGTGGTGAACTGTTTCAGATCATGTTAGTCTCTCTAAATTGGGAGCGTGAGCAACTTCGCATTCCCATTTGGAGATTGCGGGTGGAGGCACTGGATGAGCTGGTCTTTAAAAATAATATCAGAGCTTATTTTGCTGACAATGCAGACACTGCTACATCCCCTTTGATTGAGTGGGATGCTTTTCAAGACAGTGATCAGGGGTTGCTGTATTGCAGAAGTAGTTGGGGTGCGCAGGCCACTTGTAGGTGAGGTAGAGGCTTAAGAAAAGGTGCTTTGGAATCTTGAACAATGAAGGCCAGGTAACCCCGCTCTTAAGTATCTGTTGCTCGAAAGCAAAGGTATTACTGACAGCCCATATTGAGAGACTCTTCTGCTTTGATTACAGGGAATATCTGACCCAGGCTCATGCAGAGCGTGATAAAACAGGTTCCTTTTAGCATGGCTTATTAATCCAAATACAAGGGGTCCTTTGACCATGTAGCTACACTCTGATACAGGAGAACCTTTATATAGCCAAGCTGCTATCAACAATAGATTTCGAGCGTTCTATACATCCCTCTATGCCCTAGTATCTGGTCCACAACTGTAGGATATTGAGGATTTTTTGTCCCTGGGTCGGCTGCGTGTACTTTTGTGAGAAGATGCAGATGATTTGGGGGAGATATTACCATACAAGAAGTTAGAGCTGTAATTTAAACAAATGGCGCACGTTAATCGTTTAGGGGATTTGTACTGAGATGGAGTATTGCTCATATTTGAAGGCTTGCTGAATAATTTGGTATACCAGGAGACCAATTACTGATGCACAGGGAAGTGGTTACCATGATTAGGAATCACTGTGGGAATGGAGGTGCTGGACCATTAAAACATCAAGTGTGTCAGTTTCTCTGTACAACACTGGGTCCAGTAAAGGCGGTCACATATGTATACTATGCTATTCATGCTGGTGTTCCAACTTCCCTTACTGATCTGAAAGATAAAACAAATCTAGAGCTTTAGATTACTGATATGGACTGGGAGAGGATCTTAGCACATACACCTGCTGTTTCTCATAATGCCAGATTCAAATTAATTGATTTTTATATTCTGCAAATAGCTTACCTTACGCCTGGAAAGATCAATAGGTTTTATGTGACTGTTGCTGCCAAATGTCCAAGATGTGGGGAGCAAGGGGCAGAAATGTCCCATATCCCATATGGTATGGTCCTACCCATCCTTGGTGGAGTTCTGGGAAGCAGTAATGAATTGTGTTAATGAGATAACTTTACAAGCGATCCCTTGTACACCCTTGGCCTGCATACTTGGGGGATACACTCATCACAAAAAGAGGAAACCCACTACTAGATTTATTGACTTAGCATTGATTGTGGCAAAACAAGGGTTGACAATGCATTGGAAGTCTACGTGAGGCCCTTGAATAATTGAATTGTGAGAATAACTCGTTAAATGGGCTGGTCTGGAGAGTGCTGTGTTATTTTGAGAGCTGAAAAAAGGGTGGCTAATGATTGAAAGGGCTAGAGCATGGGAACACCTTGTGAATTGCTTGTTGGTCCCAAATGATAACATGGGCACGTCAAATAGCTCCATGATCCCTCAGGAGGATCTGGAGGGTGGTAATAACAGATCTTGCATGGATCGTAATGGTTGGGGTCTGGAACTCCTGTGCTGAACTTTGAAGATGGTGGCTACTTTGGTGCACTATATATGACAGCTTGGTAAGGGGTAACTGTAAGTGGGGAAGTTAGTTGTTGTTTGCTACTTAAAAGCTGTAGTGGACTAATGATATGTTTGAATATGTTTTACACTCAGACTGTACTTGCTTGTCATTTTTAAGCTATTTATTATATATGCTCGTTTGCTTGTCATTTTAACCCATTTATTATTTGTTTACTTGCCATTTTTTTAACTATTTACTATGTACTGTTGTAGTGCATCATTCATTAATTATAATGCATCCTGACAGCGATTGCTTTATGTTTTTAATTTAAAACAATAACATTTTGCTTAAATCTAAAAGTGTATATTATGGTTTCTGAAGGTGAAAAGCTTGTAGGTGGATCTTGGGATCAAACTGGCAGTCATTTGCAAGTTCTTACCATCTGTCCCTGGTCCTACTCCTGAGGGCCACTCAGTCTTGAGTGAATGTCGTGAGGGGTCTGAAGAGTTTACTCTGGATAAGACAGAGTGCTGGGATAGGACTCAGTTTCTATTTTTTTGATTTTCAGAACTGGGTCCATGATTAAGAGGGATGGATGAGCCACTACTGTGCCACTAGAGGTGAAATTCTAAGAACAAAAATAGATGAACCAAAGCAAAAGGATTTGCCAAAAGCATTTTCATTAGACAAGATTAAAAGTTGGAAGATTGAAGACTATCAGACAACATGATAATTCCAACCATAAACAATGCAGAATAGCACTCCAGTAGCATTATTCTCATGGCATGCTAAGGAACCTCTGGGACACCAAAATCTTTGGGTTTTGAAGACAGTATGCCTGTACAGCTGAAACTTAAAGGAATTGAGACTATCCATTAGTGGGGCCTGCAGGGTAATTTGATTCAAAAAGGGAAACCTTGCTTAGTCCAGAAATGGAAAGTGTTGATGGAGTGATAGCTCTTTCTTGTTTTTGTGGGTGACGGAGCATGACTATTCTCAGTTGGTGGAACAATTTGTCTGGATAATCAAGATAATGAATGAGACCATGGAAGCTAGTTACATAGCCCCCAGCAGCTGGCATTCAATGTCTTAGACGGATAAGTGGGGATTAGCCACATAAGGTTGAGCAAAAACAAATCTCTCTTGTCCTCAAATATCTGAGACTGCATGTGTACCACAATGAATTAATCAGCACATGTCTACCCTTCGCCTAAATGTGCTGGTGACCTGCTGAAACCATTCTTCTTCTTGATTGGAGACTGTAATTATTTCACAAGAATGATGAATTCTCAACAAATGCAGGTCATAAGCTCATGTTGAATAAATCCCTACTCTTGGTACACATCGCTCCATGTTATTACTGAATGTTTGGTTCAATGAGGTCCTCAGATCAGCCCTATCTTGGATGACATCGGCCCTAATGGAGCATCCAGAAGACAATCAGTCTTAACCATCTGGAAGATATAGAAGTTGTACAAGGTTTTCTTAGCTGGTCCTACAAAATTACCATCAATGGCAGAGGAACATGAGGGACATTATAAGTCCAATGTCGGTTGCCTCAATACAGACAGCCTTCCCCTTGCCTGCGGATTGGCAGAGTGGTCCATGGCTGCTAGGCAATTGGGCAAGGGCTGGGTTTGAGGCAGTCTTCTCCCCCAGAGGGTCCATTGACACCTGAGGTCCTCTGTGTGGGTGGCCTTGGGCAGTCTTCCACCTCTTCCATGTATGAGCTTGGCAGAGCATTCTGCAGGCAGAGGCGTGTGGCTGGAACCCCAGTCACCAGGCCTGGAAGTGACCTGATTCAACAGAAGGCCCTCCAGAGATGGAACACACCATAACCCAGCACAAACTATTGGGAACTGAATCAAGGTATCTTCTGAGGTGCATCCTGAAAGACCCTGCCAAGTTGCTTGTTGTGCCTGATCCTGGCCTACGAGGGTTTATAATGTCCTAGGAGTGACCCTTTGTGGCATAGTAGCTTGGTGGGGATGAAGCCAAAGCCATTAGAGAATCCTGTATCCCTCTAAGGAGACACGGAGCTGCTTGAAGATCCTAAGAACAAATCCCAGCAGTTGAATATGAGTATTGCTTGAAGCAGTGAGATGGGAGCTGCCAATCAAGGTTTCCACACACTTCAGCATTTGTCACCTGAATTGATTCTATGGCTCATCTCCACCAGTTCCCCCTCTCACCCGGGGGCCTAACCCAGAGCATTGGTTTGGAGCTGTAGCCTTGGCAGGTGACTTTCAACATGCAGGGGTAGAGCTCTGGTTCTCACCATCTGTGGTGGATGGTGGATCACTGATGTGCAGTTGAGCAAACCTCTGTTGTTGTCATTAGGTGCTGGGATGCTTGGTCCTGAGTGGCTGGGCTAGAGTTTGAGATTTATGTTGTCCTGTCTGGGCCTTTGCATCCCCAGTGGGGTGAAATGCTAGCAGAGCCACGTGCCTGTGCTGCTGTGAGAGCTGCTTGCCTGACTGATGCTGTGATGTGGCACATAGAAACATTTTATGAACTCTTGAATTTGACTCCAAGAGGGGTAGCCTGTTAGGGTCTAGGGCTGCCCCGCAATGCGGGCAACATATCTTTAGTGAAACCTTCCTCTCACTACTCATAGAGGTGGGTGAACGTTGCAAAAGTTTCCTGTGACTCTTGGTGAAAAATCCCTTGTCTTGTCTGTCAATGAAGAATGTAGTTACTATGAGAATAAGTGGGAATTCAGGACACATTCTTTATCACCACTTGAATTGCACCATGAGGCCTCAGATTCCTCCCATGTCTATGCCTGTCTGGGAATTGTTAAACAATCTATTGCCCTAGTGCCTTCCAAGGGCACAGCAGGGGCTTGCTTCTTCAGGGGGCTTCTCTCCCTTTGTCTTGTCTCCTCAAGTCAGAACCTGGTTGCCTATTGTAGGACCCCAGGTCTTGGGATTGAAGTAAACACTGAAATGCCTGGCCACTCTCTCATTAGCAGGGTTGATACCCGGCCCATCCTAAGGGATGTTAGCTGCAGGTGGCTATCTGTGGTGTCTCTCAGCTGGTTATGGGCAGAACGTAGTGTGCGCAGTCCATTGACTGGGAGGCCTCCATGGGAAAAGGGTCAAGACTGATTTGCATAAGGCTGGGTCCAAATTAGGGTGACATGGTAAGCAAAATAACAATGGATTAAAACTAGATCTGTGACTGGCGGTCAGTGTTTAAAAAGTTTCAACACTTAGACCATCATTTTATTTTGGTTTTGCTTTGTCTGCCCTAATTGGCAAGAGTATGCCCAGGCGTGGGCCCCTTGCTCGCTGTGCCATTGGATTCGAGCTAGCTTGGCTGATGAGGGGTGATACTCTGAAACCGGTCCCAGGATGGTTGCTTCTGGTCTAGGGAGGACCTGGCTTGGAAGTTCAGGCTCAACTAGTCCCATTTGGAACAGGGTCAAGGCTGATTTGCATATGGCTGGGTCCAAAGTGGGGTGTTGGGCCGAGCAAAATAATGAAGGATTAAACCGAAATCTGTGACTGAGTGTCAGTGTTTGAAAAGTTTCAACACTCTGTCCATCATTCTATTTTAATTTTATTTAGATTTTGCTATATACTGTGATCACGGCCATTGCATAAGAGTGGTAGAGCATTTTCCATGATGGAATAACATAACTGGAGGTACAAATCAGTGCATTTTCTAATTCTGCGGAGAGAAATGATGTTAATAAAGTATTAGTAGAATTATTGACAGCTTGATGGAGTAATACGAATGTGTATTTCAATAAGTATGCGTACAGAGCTCAACGTAATGCTAACATTGATATTCTTCAGAAAAACGAGTTGTGGCTACATTTGGGTTCATAAGTCGTTGAGACAGATTTGCTTAGGATGATAAGATTATGAACAATAGGTAGCTTGTAGGTGCTTTTGGGATTTCAAGACTTCTGGAGTTTTCACTAGAAAGCTTAAGTCATGATGAGACTTTTCATGAAGTTTATAAAGTCGAGAAGAAGCAATGTCTTTTCTCTTAACTTTGTGCTTTCTACAGCTATGGTAAGTTTATTTCCTAATATCTGGGGATATCCAGTCTGACATTATAAATGCTGCATGCATCCCTGAAAATGCTGCCTGTCATTTTAAATATGTTTGAAGTGGTCATACTTCCTTGTGATAGTTACATATCATGCAGCTGAGTGAAAGACCCCATTTAAAGGTTCAAGTTGTGATTTAGGGAGACCTATTAGTTAGGAAAGTGACCTTCATTATATTGTATGACTCCCATCCGAAGCCATTAACTTAATTGCATGCTTTGCCACCCTTGAAGCTACTGCTGTGGTATACCACCAGTGTTCATTCTTTATTTCTATAGTATCAAAATTCAATCCATTGGGGGGAGGGCTGATCTGTTGGCACCTCTTGTGCTCAAGTGGACATTCCAATGGTTGATGAGGATCTGCTAATTCAGTCTTTTACTGCCTCTCTCTTGTCTCCATAACATTAGACACTCTCCCCGACCCTCGGTCCGCATGGTGGTATCTCAAAACATGGCACTTAATATGAAAGTGGGAGGAAAGCCCAAACGTTGATAGGGCATGGTGGAAAATTGGTGGAAGAATGCCAGTTATTTTTTTTTTATAATTAGTTTAGGTGGAGAAAGCATTACTACAGGTAGCAAAGGAGTGTGGCAAGATTGTGTTTTGCTTCTTTTCCAGAGTGGGGACAGGAGTTGTAGGTTATCATTTGTAGGTTATCATCTGGCCTTTTCTGCAGGGTCACCCTCAATATTTTTGCCTTCATCCTCCTACTGTTTGTTGAAATCGTAGAACATGTACTTTTATGTTTTAGATGTCTTGGTATTGAAAAACTCTTAAATTTGTTTTCAATACTGCAAGGCATGTCTCTTGCCTTGTTACAGTGCATGTGTAATTTCCAAATGGGAAGAGATAAAGCTGCAAAAACAGGAGTTAGCATACAAAATGGAACTACCACCTCACTTGAAATAGGGACCGTAGATGACCTCTATAACCCTTTCTCCAAGAGCTGATTTATGGCCCAAGCTGTGGGCTCCTTGTATTTCCCAAACCAGCAGAGCTTTCTGCAGAGGCCTGTGTAAACAGAAAAACACTTAGTTAAATAAAATGAAATATTGTGCAGCCTTGAATTCACCAGAAACAAAAACACAGTTGCATTTCCTCTCCTCCATCTTCACCCAGCACATGCAATGAGAAGGCTGCTTTTCAGTGAAATTGAATGCAGGCCTCTCTCATAACTCTGATTGGCTGTTGCCAACCAATCAGTGTGAAGGTGTGTTTCACAAAACTGAAAATGTGTGGGTATGACTGAGGGATGAGGAATGAGGAGTAGGAATGATGGATGAGAAGCAGGGATGAGGGATGAGAAGTAGGAATGACGAAAGAGAAGTAGGGATGATGGAAGAGAAGCAAGGATGATGGATGAGAAGTAGGGATGATGGATGAGAAGTAAGGATAAGAAGTATGGATGATGGGTGAGAAGTAAGGATGATGTATGATGGGTGAGAAGTAGAGATGATGGGTGAGAAGTAGGGATGATGGATGAATAGTAGGGATGAGAAGCAGGGATGAGGGAAGTAAGGATGATGTAGGATGGATGAGAAGTAGGGATGATGTAGGATGGATGAGAAGTAGGGATGATGGATGAGAAGTAGGGATGATGTATAATGGATGAGAAGTAGGGATGATGAATGAGAAGTAAGGGTGATATATGATGTATGAGAAGTAGGGATGATGGATAAGAAGTAGGGATAATGTATGATGGATGAGAAGTATTGATAATGGATGAGAAGTAGGGATGATATATGATGGATGAGAAGTAAGAATGATAGATGAGAAGCAGGGATGAGAAGTAGGGATGAGGAGTGAGGAATGAGGATGTCCTAAAATGGATTCTGTATTGGCTATCTTGTCTTGTGAATGATAGCATTTTCTAACCACATGGACCCATCCACTTCAAAATCAGTGTGATTCAGGGCCAAGAGAGGTTGACAAGTTCTTTTCACTTTCCTTCTTTTATAGTTCCCCTTCTATTTCTTTGCTTTCCTTTTTTTGTATATGATTTTTTTCAAGTGAATATAGCTCCCCAAGTGGTGCTAACAGACCATTTATTTATTTTATTTGCAGTGTGCCACATCCCACATTACCTCCCGTCCCTCCCTCGCCTTCCTTTTAACCAATGAGGCCTCCTGCCTCCCCCATAGACCCTCCCTTCCCCTTTCAAAAACCCCCCCACCCTTATCCCCTCCTGTTCTTTTGTCTAGCCCACGCTAGACGGTTTTCTTTCCCTTTCTTACCTGCACGGCGGGGCCTGGAGGTCGTCGATGGAGGCACTCCTCGGGACGCGGTGCTCCGCGAGGAGTGCTACGGCTGGGTCACGTCTTGAGCGAACGGCATGGCTGCTCGAGAGGCGTGTACTGGGGGCCGGCTGACGGGGTCAGCCGGCCCTCTGTGGCTGGGGCGTTAGTTTCCGGGTTTCCACGCCGCGGAGCCGCGAGGACCGAGGAACTTCAATTTTTGGATGCTGGTCAGGTAGGACGGGCGTTCTGCCCGTGGTTTTTTGGATTTTTACAAGGATTGTGACCTTTTTAGGGTTTGGTGGAGCCCTGTTAGGGAGGACCAGGGTCCTGTATGTAGGGTAGTGTTTTGGAATGAAAGGCAGTGTTATTTTGGTTACCATGCCTAAAGCTCCAGCAAAGAGACGTGGTTGTCTCTTCTTCCTCCTCGGAGGTGGGAGGGGAGGGTAGCATTGCTCTTCCTGAGAACCCACAGGTACCTGGCAGGGGTACTCCCCTCATGTCTAGTGAGGAAGTGCAGGATATGGGTGAAATGGCTGTCACCAGGGCACTGCAAGCTGGCGTGGCCAGGACTGATCAGTCTAAGCGTGCGCACTCATCGGTAGCGGCAAGGAAATCCTCATCGGAGAGTGAGGATGAGGCCCCATCAACGTCATCTGGGGGGAAATAGGTTTCCAGAAGAGGTAATGTGGGAAGTGATGACACATGTTCGGGACAGTTTAGGTTTCCCTGTGTTTCAACCTACAAACTCAGAGTCTCATTTATTTCCTCAAATATCAGACGCCTTTTATGTTTGCCATGCCTTTCCAGGGACCTGTGAAGGATATGGTGTTTCGTGAGTGGAAGGATGTGGAGAAGGCTCAGGTTCCACGATTCCTTCAGAAACTTTACTTACTTGAGGGTGAGGGGGTTTTTCCTCCTTCAATACGCCTGGACTCTATTCTGGCTACTCTAATTGGCAAAACGGCAGTCAATCCGGAGGATTGTGTGCCTACGTATGCCACAGACCGTAAAGTGGATTCAGGTCTTAAGAGGGCTTTTGCGGCGGAGAATCTGGCGCTGAAGGCAGGGATTTATTCTGCTTATGCGTCACAATCATTGGTTCAAGGCTTTGATAAACTGGCGGTGGCTGTACAGGAAGGGGCGGAGTGTTCGGAGCTCCTGGCTGGTATGGAACAGCTGGCCAGATTATTGGCGGATGTGTCTTCAGATATAGTCCGTACTTCGGCTCTGGCATCTGGGTCTTTGATTGGGGCTCGTAGGTCCCTCTGGTTGCGTTCATGGAAGGCTGATCCAGGGGAAACGGCGGCCTTGTTGAGACTGCCGTTTGAGGGTTGTAACTTGTTTGGAGAACTATTACCATCCATACTTTCCAAGGCGTTTAAGGAGCGGAAGCATGCCTTACCTTATAAAAGGGTTTCTTCTTCGGGTAAAGGGTGGAAGAAGCATTCCAGATCTTCTCCTACTAGGGTTGCTAAATCCTTTTCGTTTAGGAGACGGCGTTTTCATCCGCGTTTTTCACCTAAGAAGTCTACTCCTGAGACCCGGGGTGGTTTCAAGAAGGGGTCCTGGCATTCGCTGTGGGCCTGGCAGAGGGCCGGTTGGGGGATGACTGTGTCACTTTCTTTCAGCTTGGGAGGACAGTGTAACCGATCATTGGGTACTAGACATGGTGACCAATGGTTATGTCATAGATTTTGTGGCGGTTCCTCCAGATTCCGGGGTGCATCCCACACCTCTGCCTTCAGAGGGGTCTTGGAGTGGAGCATTATTGGACGGAGTGCGGGACTTACTGGTCATGGGGGCCATTTCCCATGTTCCGCTAGACGACCGAGGTCAGGGCACTTATGCGGTCTTGTTTCTTGTGCGGAAAGTTTCAGGGGGATTTTCAACCGGTGCTCAATCTGAAGGAGGTGAATACCTGGATCAGGACAGTGCATTTCCACATGCTGTCCATTCGGACTATTTTTCCATTGGTCAGGCAAGGGGATTTTCTGGTGTCACTGGATCTGCCGGATGCTTACCCACACGTACCGGGGGCATGGTCCTCTCAAAAGTTCCTGAGGTTTGCTGTGGGGCAGGATCATTTCCAGTTTTGCGTTCTGCCTTTCGGTCTGAAATCTTCTCCCCGAATTTTCACGAATATGCTGGCTCCTCTAGTGGCTTTGCTTCATTCAGAAGGGGTGTTTCTGCACCCTTATCTAGTCGACATTTTGATTCATGCCCATTCACGAGACCTTTTGCAGAGGCAGGTGGCCCAAGTTCTGGGGGTCCTGCAATAACACAGGTTTTTGATCAATTGGGTGTCATCAGACTTTGTGCCGTCCCAGGATCTGGTTTTTCTAGGGGCTCGGTTTCAGCCTATTCTAGGGTTGGTGACTGTGTCCGAAAAAAAAAAAAAAAAAAAGGTTGGATGCTCTCCAGGCTTTGGTAAAGAAGGTATGGTTACTGTCTGCTCCCCGAGCTCTTCTATGGTTGCGACTGCACATTTGGCGTCAGTGATATTTTGGGTTCTTGGGCACGTTTCCATCCCCTGTGCTTGATGACGTGGTTCTTGAGTAGGTGGGATCCAGGGTCCGGTTCTCTGAAGGACGGGGTTCCAGGGTCCGGATTGATTCACAGAGAGTTGCAATGGTGGTTGGATGCAGACCACCTGAGGGTAGGGGTGTCTTTGTCACCTCTGAGACCCGTGGTGGTGACGACGGATGCCAGCCTCTCCGGTTGGGGGGCATGGATGGGGTCAGCTCAGATTCGGGGGTTTTGGTCCCCTCGGGAGGCGAGTCGGTCATCTAATTGGCGAGAACTGCGGGCTATATTCCTGGCTCTGGTCCATTTCCAGGATTCCCTGAGGGGGTTGGCGGTTCTGGTTCGCACAGACGACTTAGTGGCCGAGGCTTATGTCATTCGGCGAGAGTGGTAAATGTTCGTGCGGATCTACTGAGCAGAGTGATTCCTTCCTCTCAACTTTTCTCTCTCCGGAGGTCTCTGTTTCGGCATCTGGTTCGGCTTTGGGGTCTTCCAGTGCTGGATGTGTTTGCGTCAGTAGAGAATGCGATAGTGGAGTGCTTCTGCTCCCGGTTTCGGTGTCCCCAAGCATGGGAGGTGGACGGGATGTCATGTCCTTGGCCGCAGGGCCTTTTATATGCGTTCCCTCCGTTTCAACTATTCAGGGCGTTTCTGTTAGGTGCCAGTGGCTTTGAGTTCTACCTTGCTGGCTTCATGGAGACGTTCAACTTTGCTTTCTTATGGTAGACAGTGGAAGGTGTTTTCGTCTTGGTGCTTAAGTCGTGAGTTGGATCCTTCCTGCGCTTCTCTCTTTGAGGTGATGCAGTTCCTGCAGGACGGTGCTCGTTTAGGGTTGTCAGTGGCTTCTCTTCGGGTACAGTGGGCGGCTATTCAGGCATTTAGGGACCATGGCGTAATCTTCAAGTTGAAGGGCGATTGATGCCTGGATTTTTTCAGGGGCTTATTAATTTATTTCCTCGCCCGGTACGTTCTTTTCCCTCATGGGATCTGTCCTTGGTTTTGGATGTGTTGACGGGGGCCCCTTTTGACCCATTGGGGGACTATGATTGGCGACGTCTATCTTTGAAGACGTTCTTTTTGGTCGCCATTACTTCGGCTCGTCGGTTGGGGGAATTGGGGGCATTGGCATGTTCCTTTCCTTTTTTGTAAGATTTTTCCCGATAGGGTGGTTCTGGTTCCGGTGCCTTCCTTTATTCCAAAAGTCAATTCTTCGTTCCATTCCAGGCAGGCGGTCATCCTTCCTTCATTTTGTCCGGATCCCTCATCAGGGGAGGAGGTCCGTTTGCATTTGTTGGATGTACGTAGGGTTTTGTTGGAGTATCTGCGGGTGGTGGCTCCTTTTCGTACAGGGGATTCACTGTTTGTTACTTTTGGTCCGGCGCGCTAAGGTGAGAAACCTTCCACGGCTTCCTTGAGTCGGTGGGTTCGATCTTTGATTCTGTTGGCCTATTCCTTGAAAGAGGTGGTTCCTCCTCTAGGGATTCAGGGGAGGTCTTCCAGAGGCATGGCGGCGACGGTGACAGAGCTTCAGGGGACTTCAGTGGTGGAGATTTGCAGGGCCGCCACTTGGGCTTCTCCTTCGGCGTTTGTGCGTCATTATAGGCTGTCGGACTTGGGTGGTTTGGAGTCGGTGTTTGGTCACCGGGTCTTATCCTCTATGAGAGAATGTTTGGGATGTTCTTGGTGCAGGATATTAACTAAGGGTCTTGCAACTCGATGTCCGTCTCCTGTGTGTTTTTCTTGCTATGTCTCATTGGTTAAAAGGAAGGCGAGGGAGGGACGGGAGGTAATGCTTCCATTTTCTTACGATAATGGCATTACTCCTAGTCCTACTCCCTCGCCTTCCTTTTCCGTTCCCTCCCACCCTCCCGGTACGGACTGTCCGAGTTGCGGCTTGGGCTTGGTTTTTGTACAGGAGGGGATAAGGGTGGGGGGGGGTTTTGAAAGGGGAAGGGAGGGTCTAGGGGGGAGGCAGGAGGCCTCATTGGTTAAAAGGAAGGCGAGGGAGTAGGACTTTATCGTAAGAAAATGGAAGCATTACCTTTTATTCTACCCCATGAAGCCACTATGGAATGCTGTTCATAGTGCAAGATGGCCAACACATTGGTTCTAAATCTGGTGCCATACTGGAACTTTGAAACAACATAACACTGTGTACAATACCACTGCAAGATGCACAATTGCTGCTGTGTTTAGTTTCATTCCTACAAGCATGTGCCCTACATGTTTAGACAGCAGCATATTTTAATTTTTAATTTCTCTTGATTGTGCTGTTGAGTTTGTGTGTTTTATTGTGTTTGAGTCACATGGTGAATACAAGAATTGATGACTGCAAAGATGAGTAACGTACTACATATATGATAGCTTATTGAGAGCCTAAACCCATCAATGACACGAAAGACACTTTTATTCACAAACCAAACTGTTGGGATTGCCCACGCGTGTTATGCTCCTGTGAAAGAAAAGAAGGGGACAAACGGTGTCTTTTTTGTGAAAAATTAGTGTGTGTGTATATTTTGGTAGAAGACATCCCTAGTGCCCTCTTTAGTTTCATTTTGCCAGTTGAATGTTAAGAGAAGCGTCTGTGCGCTTTGTGGATCTGAATTAGTTCCTTCGGTTATTTCTCGCTTCTTCACCGCCTCGCAGCAGACAGAGGTGCAGTAGTTCTTGCGAGACTTTCGAACCATCAATCCACGTCCAAAGTCACTTAAACCAAGTGGAAAAATCAATCGGCGCTTCCGATTGGCTGTCCCGAACACTTTGAGCGGGGGCAGTGAATTGGCTGATCAGAAAGAAAGCACTTGCCATGTATATCTGCATTAAGCAGGAAGCGAGTCCGCGAGCAGAGGGCACGCTGATGCACCTCTCCCGTTCCTTGATCTGAAAACACAGCACATAAGGCCTCATCTCACACACATTTTCTGCCTTTGCCATTTCCCTCAGAAAGCTATCCTCGTTTATTAGCATTGTGAGATTGCCTGGACGCCTGCAGATGTGAGCAGAGACCTGCTGTCCGTCGAGCCCAAGGTCAGAAGCTCCTCGCCCCGCCGTGTGAAATCGTGCAATCGATAGCTCTCTTTACCGGAGTGGGCCATCCATCAGCGGATGGCGATACACTCATTTCTCGCAAGTTGTAGCGTCAGATAACATGAAATTGGACCTAGTTAATCCTGTATCCGTTCTCTTTGACGGGCACTGCGCTTAGTGGTACGGAAGATGCTCAGTGCGCGCCGTTAATTGCAGAAAATTCAGGCGTTTGTCTGAGACTTGCACTGGCTGACGCAAAACGAGCCGTCAATCGAGTCTTTATTTTTTTCCTTCAGATTTTTTTGCTTTTATAAATATTTCACCTGAAGCCCTATATGACGACACGTTGTCACATTTTACTTTTCTTAAGTTTTCCTTAGTTATTTGATGTACACTGAGTTATGTTAGGTGTGCTAAATATAGAAATAAAACAGTGTTTAAAACAAAAGGAAGAAGGGTGCATCAAACATATCAATAGTATAACAATAAAATAGTGAAAAGGCGACCTACTCCTTTTAGAAGAACATCAGGGCCCTGATTACAAAATGGGAAATTTCCGCACCCAGTAAAGACAGACACCATAAACTTTAGGTGAATACAAAATAGTACACTCATTTGGTTTTATCTTCATATACACAGGTTTTTCATAGGTTTAAGATAAATTGGTGGACACAGGTCCAGATTAACAAACCTTTTGCGCTGGGTTTGTGCCCCAAAAGAGCCACAAACCTTTGCAATTTTTAAAAAAATGTACCTTCTTGCGCTGGAACGTTGCCTGAAAGTACAGCGTAAAGTGCTGCTTTGCATTGCTTTGCTTGAATGGGGCGTTCCACGGATGGTACATGGGCGTTCTCATGAAACCAACCATGGTTGCTGACGCAAATCCCATCTACTAACAATAGCAGACTAGGTTTTGCACTAAAAACTAATGCCACTTGAAATCAGGCATTACAATGGAGAAATGCTTATATTTATCCTAACTTTTCTGACTTTGCTTGTGTGTTCTATGCAGCACGCATCCAGAGTAGAAGACGTTTTAAAGTTTGTGTAGGCAGAGTATTGTGTACTGGAAGGTTACCCAAACCTTCACTAAACTCAATCAGACGTCTTTGCACTATGGTGCAGAAGCAGTGCTTAATTTGTGCTTGTTGTTTCCGGTGCTGAGCACTGGCACTTATTTGTGAGGGTCGGGGCTTATTCTTACGCCTCAAGCATTTGCTGCGAGCAAAAGTCACATATGTGAAAGACGGAAGATGGAAAAACGAAAACTCGTCATAAAGGTAGAAAGTAGAAAGTTGCAGGATGAGCTGAAGGGGCAGGGGTGGCCGTAAATGGATTGAAGAGGCCCGAGATGGCTTCAGGATTACCCTGCCTCAGTATTAAGTGCTGGCAGATTTAATTACAACAGCCTCGTGTTTAAGAGAAGGGCTTTGAGCATCTGCACCTCTTTACTTACAAATTAAGCACTGTGCAGAAGTGTGTGCCTGGCTCTCAGAAGTCTATTTGTTCACCGGCGCTAGGAAAAAAGCAGGCTAGACCCAGGTCTCCAAAAGCAGGCTAGACCCAGGTCTCCAAAAGCAGACTAGACCCAGGTCTCCAAAAGCAGGCTAGACCCAGATCTCCAAAAGCAGGCTAGACCCAGATCTCCAAAAGCAGGCTAGACCCAGGTCTCCAAAAGCAGGCAAAAGCAGGCTAGACCCAGATCTCCGTAGATATTTTGCTTTCCTTCTCTCTTTCTGCTACGCAAGGCAGAGCAGCAACTTTTGTGCTGCGCTGCATTGGGTTACAGTTTTATTAATCTGGGCCTGTGTGTGCTCTTTAAAACTATGAAAACTATTAGGATTTTCGAAATGCAAACTCTGGGGTTGCATTTGGGGTCCCAGCTTTCATTTTCAAAAATCTCTACATTTTATTCTGTAGAATAACACGTTGATTTAACTTTGGTGGTAAATTTATCCCTAAAAAAAGTGGCATACCAATTGAGGCTTTGTCCATTTTGTGGTCAGTTTTAATTGGAAATCGATAGGTAGCAGATTTCAAATGCAAATACAGAGGTGTGGGAAAATTATTCGACAGTAGCGCAATCCAAACAAAATGGAGGACACATTCCAGCCCAGACTTTTGTGCAAACTTGTAGGAAGAATAAAAGTTCTGCACATTCCTTACCCTCACGCCAGCTGTTTAAGTCATAAGTATATTCACAAGTTCCAGATTGTGAGTTCGTAGATGGGAAAGACCTGCCACCTTTTTTTTCATTCTTACACATCTGATTTTGCGGTCTGAAGGTGTCCTGGCTTCTACTGCGCAGTCATTGTACGGTGTGCATTTTGTTAATAAAACAAGTGAACACTTGAGACGCTACGCAGGATGTTCCTGTAGAATGCATGCACGAATCGCATCAGGTACTATCTAGTGAGAAACGTGTGAGTAATAAACATGGGATGTGGAATTTCCCTACCAGTTATATTTACCAGTGTCGGTATCAGTAAAACTTTATTTGATTTTTCCAAAGAAAATCATAGAAGTAGATATGCAGATCCTAAAAATATTATCTGAGAACTTTTAATAGAAATAACACCACGGGGAATAAAACAACATATAATACGACAAAACCTGTATCATTTCAATCTCAGGACACCAGAAAGGAACAAAGATAGGAAGAAACATACATTAGGCATAGGTAAAATGTGGAAAAACAATACCACTGGTCTCCCTTGTTTAACATTCAAAGGTAACTGGAGAGGCCTGTATATTTGTGATGTAGTTTTCTGAATTTAGGACAAATCATAACAAGGTGCAAGGTGTCAGGAATAGATACATTATCACAAGTGCACACAGGGATTTCAGAGTCTTCGAACCAACCACCATTGAAGGACATAAGCTGAGGAACCAAGTTTAGTCTAAAATAGGTCAACAGTCTTCGATGGTGACTGGGCATATCCAGATTCAAATAAGGTTCAATGCCACTCACAGATTAAACCAGAATAAAGTGGCACATGGAGTGCTTGGTGAAAGCAAGGGCCTAATGCTCCGCTGCCTCCTTGGAGATATAGGCTCACTTGACCCTGGCAATATCTGCTTTAATGAGACTAGGATCGTAAAAAGGTTCTAGTCTCCCTAGGTCTCACAAATTGCACAAAATATAGTACAACCATGGGATATGTAACATAGTGTCCGGTCCCATACAATCATGTACAATTTGCATGTTAAGCTTCAACTCATCCTGCAGCCACACTGAAAACCAAAGCAGCAAGGGACGGAGGCAAATAAATCTGATCTGTATCCCATGCCCAACTCTTCATGTATAATCTCGGAGGGTTTGCTTTGTGGAATATTTAGAAGTCCTCTGAAAAACTTGATCTCCATGACTTGAATAGGTGCAATGGGCGCATAGCCCCAGATTTTACAGCCAAAACTAGCTATGGGGATACATTTAGTGTTGAAGATACCTAATACTGCCTTTATATGTTTGCGCCCCAGCTGTTTTGAGAAATCACCAATACTGTAAGTAGCCCATTAAAGGACTTTATGTTGTTGTCTAGCAACAATTGCCAGATAAGGTGAGAATTGAGCAAAATGCCCAGGCAGGAAAAGTTATCTACCCTTCTAATGTGATAACCCTTTGCAACAAAGCGCGTAGTTTTAGTACTTTTGGGATCGACCACCATAGTATGAGATTTCATATAATTAGTCGTGAGGTGAAGACTATTAATAAAACTAATAAAAAGATCTGAAAGCCACTGCCAAACCCTTGCAGTGCGTGCAACTAAAACAGTATTGTCTGCATATAAAAGGATGGCACTAGGCAACCACCTACACTAGGAAGATCCTGGATGTGCTCTATTACAACTGATTCAAGTTTATTAATTTAAAGAATAAAAAGAAAGGGTGCCAGGATACAACCTTGACTGACCCCTCTCTTTAAACTAAAGTGCTGTGTGCATCCCCAATTTGTATCAGGTCTCACACAGGGGAGAGACCATTGTGCAAATCCCAGTGCAGGCTCAACCCCAATTAATTCCATTCCATACCGACCCAGAGCTTAGCTTTGTTTACTCTGTTGAAGGCCAAGCTGAGAATCATGAGGGCCAAGTGGATTGCACCCCCACCTCGCTTTGGTGTATTTGTTGATGAGTAAATATAAGTTAATGTTTCGTCAACAGTACCCCCAACGTGGTCTGAACCCATATTGTAAATCTGACAGAATGTTATGTTCGTTAGCCCAAACCTTTAGGAGATCCAACAAAACCTGACCTATAATTTTCACCTCAAAGTCCACCAATGAAGTAGGTCTATAACATGCTAGGTCTACTCTACTCCCCTTTTTAAATACCGGCACAGTCACCGAGTGACCCCACAAGGGTGGCAGAAGGCTGCAAACAGCAGCATTTAAATCTGAGTCAATAGGGGTGCACACAGGTCAACAAATGACTTGTACAGGTCACCAGGGACCTCATCTCACCTTCTCCCACCTAAATATAAACCTCAGACCCACCCGGGTGCAGGGTGTGAAGGGTTGCAAGTCCTCGTGATCGTAGATGGCCTCAAAATGGTCTGTCCATGCCTGTGCCTAGAAGGTTAGAGCCTGATTTGACAACTGCTTGGACCTAAACAGAGGGTGGTTCACTACCATGCAGAAAGCCACACTGTCCCATGAAGTACTAGCAGCAAGGACATTTTCCCATGCCTTTTTTTAAATGATTATTTCGTTCTTTAAAAGCCAAGCTATACGTAGCCCTGGCTTTTATCACCTCTTCCTGAATGTGCATCTTATTTGTGCAGGGTCACTAGTAGATCTTTATGCGCCCAAGAGCTCCTCTTGTTGAGCCACTTGCAGTGGCATTGGGATGATGATATCCCCCTCGTAGTGAGGGCAGATTTGATAGATCTAGAAATGTTAGAGAAAGCTGCCAGGATACTGCTGCCAGGGTCGTCTGCATGTAGACAGACCAGAATGTCAGTGACAGGTGACAACCAAATTAGTAGTAAAATCAACAGGGGTAATCTTAATCTTAGCCCATATTGTCTAACACCCCTAATCTGTTGTTAAAACAGGGTATTTGAATAGGTGTCCTACTTCCACATGCATCTTGGCCCACAAAAAAGTAGCCAATACAGGGTTATGATCCTTATGTACATCCCACCCTACCTTAAAATTTACAAGATAGAGACACAGACAAGCAGAGACAAAAATATAATCGATTAGGGAGGTAGCGCACCTCCCCTTGAACGTGAGCGTCTACTCTTCAGAACTGTATCCCCCTCATTTTTACAGATCACCTAAATTATAATCTGTAATCAAATTGTTTAGCACATTACCCTGCCAGGTATATTTAAGGGGAACCTGATCAGTGAGTGGCACCAGGTTGCCAAAGTCCCAATTAGTGTGACAACCCGTGCAGGGGTGCAGACTGAAATCCCTCAACAACAAATAATCATAAAATTAGGCAAACAATGGAAAATGTAATCTAAAAACATTGTAAAATCTTTAACATCCTCTTTCTCACCTCTGACAGATACTGAGTTTTAACCTTATGCAGTTAACACCCTATACAGATCTGGAAAAGTCAAAAGGACACATAGGATGTTTGGCAAATTAGAAGAGACCATCTCCACTTGGCAGTTCAACCCTAGATTGATAAGCGTCAACAGAGCCCTTCTGGCTCGATCATGGGTATAGGTAATGGCAGTGGCAGCAAGCGTAACATAACCATTCAGATGTAAGCATTCCTGTGCATTCCAAATCTCTTGAAGACAAATTAAATCATAAATTCACAGCATCTTAACCCATTCCTCATCAGATGTTTCACCACAAACCCCAGCTATGTTCCAACTTATCACCATGAGATCGCTGCATAGACTAAACACCTCAGGCATCACCAAGGAAAAGCCTTTGGGGATGCGACTAGTCAATCAGGGTCATCTAGTCAGGCCAGAGGCTTGAATTGGTTGCTGAGCTGCAGACTAGGGTTCTAACCTGGATAGAGTAGAGTGGGTGGGGGCACCACACTGCCCAGAGTGCGCCCCAATCTCTTCATAGGCCTGAGTGTATGAGGTTGGTAGAAAAAAAAGTAAGGGGAGTACTGATATTCTGCTTCTTGGAACAGTACTATTCTTGAGGTTACGAATAATGTGATCCATCCTCATGGCATTACGAAACTTCATAATTATACAGTCACCAGGACATGCTTTATTAGAGCTCCCTATCCAGCCCACTCTCCAGACCATAATGATCTCTTAAAAAAAGGTCTGTTCGAGGTTAACCCTATAACCCTTGTTTGCCAGCCAATGAGTTACTTCATTTTTAAGCTCCTGAAAACCTTCAGCCTTCCTTGAGTGATGATGCGCACCCTCTCCGCGACTAGGAACTATACTCCACTCAGGTGAATCACATGGGGGGTTAACTGGGTATTATGGAGTGGTGGGGTATCAGGGATAATGGTATTGTTAGACCTGGCATCCTTGGTGTGGTCTCCCCTGTCTTTTTTGCCTCTGGTACCCATGTTTTGACTGTGTGCTGGATTCTGTTTTTGCTGTCTTTGGTACGCTGGGCACTTTACCACTGCTGACCAGTGCTAAAATGCAAGTGCTTCTCTGTAAATTATATGTGTAATTGGCTTATCCCTGATTGACTTATTTTACCTACTAGTAAGTCCCTAGTAAAGTGCACTAGAGGTGCAGAGGGCCTGCAAATCAAATGCAACTAGTGGGCCTGCAGCACTGGTTGTGCCACCCACATAAATAGCCTTGGAAACATGACTCAGAACTGCCACTGGAATGTCTGAGTGTGCAGCTTTAAACTGCCAATGCGGCCTGGCAAGTGCAACCACTTGCCAGGCCTAAACCTTCCCTTTGTATACATGTAAGGCACCCCTAAGGTAGGCCCTAGGTAGCCCCATGGGCAGGGTGCAGTGTATGTGAAAGGTGGGACATGTACTGATTTGTTTTACGTGTCCTAACAGTGAAATACTGCTAAAAACCATTCTATGACTCTGCCTGTTTGTGGATTCCCTGTCTGGGTCAGACTTACAGTTGGGCTGTTTGTGAATCTCCTCTAAACAGCAAGACAATGGGAGTTGGGGAGTAGCCTGCATATCCTGATGGGCCATCTGAGCTAGATTGGAGGGAGGGATGGTCATTTACACCTGAATGGGATGTGCCTGCCCTCTCACAATGCAGGCTCCAACCCCCTGGTGTGAGTCTGGAGCCTGGCCTGGGCAAGGCACAATCTTGCAAACAAGAGAGACTTTCCTTTCAAGTTTGCCAACTTCAAAAGCAGTAAGGGGTATAAGTATTGGACCCAAAACCCTGAAAATCAGATTTCCTCAAGGATTCAAGAGGAACCTCTGCCAAGGAGAAGAGCTGAGGAGAAGTGCTGCCCCCTTCTGCCACTGTGCTTTGTTGGGCTATCCTGCAGTTGCTGATTCTGCCTGGGAAAGGGGACAACGACTGGACTTTGTTGTGCCTCCTTGCTTGAGAAGGATCTCCAAGGGCTTGAACTAAGCTTGCCTCCTGTTGTTGAAGTCTCAAGGCCATCAAAGACATCCCCTGCCAGCACCTGGACTACCTGGTGAGACTCCTGCCCTACCAAATGGTGCGCCATCCAGTCCCTGGGCCCTTGAAAGGTGAAGCGGGTGGAAAAGGACTGAAATCCACGCAAAGACGGCCGTGCGGGGAATCGCACCATCTACAACGTGGCTGATAAACTACGCGCTGCCACCCTCGCGGTTGAAATCGACACTCCACTTGCATTGCGTATGGAAGATCAATGCATCATGGATGGAGAAATGATGCGCAACACACGCTTGCAGCTGCTGATAATGACGCAAACTCCACGCAGCGCATTTTGCAAACACCGTGCAACTGAATTTTGAACACAACATCGCTGGGCATGAAAAATCGACGCAAAGCCTACCCTGGCCCAGGGTGCCCGTCCAGAAATTGACGCATCACTCTCTTGCAAGGGAGAAAAAAGACGCATCACTGACCCGACCGGAGAAGAAACGATGCACGGCCTCACTTGCGAGTAAGGAATCGATGCATCGCGGACTTTATCTAACGCACGCTCTCCCGTGCGCCTTTATTCTGGACTCAAACCAGGTACTTTGTGTAAAATTTATGGATTAAGACTCTTATTCTTTTGAAAATTCAGATCTTGATTTGTGTATGGTGGATTTTTATTATTTTGGTCTTGTTTGATTCAGATAAATATTACCTTTTTTTCTAAACCGGTGTGGTATCCATTTTGTAATGTTTTATCTTTATTACTCTGTGTGTTGGTACAAATACCTTACACATTGCTTCTGGGGATAAGCCTTTCTGTTTGTGCCAAGCTACCAAAGTGGTGAGCGGGGGTTAACCAGGTGTGTTTCTTCTTTACCCTGACTAGAGTCAGGGTCCCTGCTTGGACAGAGTGCAAACTGACTGCCAACCAGAGACCCCATTTCTAACAGTTATAATGGGTGTTGTCCAGGGGCCTCAACCCCATATAAATCAAGAGATTGGGATGGATGAAGACAACTGGGCTGGCCCTGAGAGGAGAACTTAACAACATGATAGTATTAAACAAGGAAACTAGTTTGCACAAGAGGTTCTCCACATTCTAATGAATAATCCCCATAATCATCACCAATTTCCCCACCATCTCCTCCAAGATGGTGATTCATGAACTGAATGCATCACAAACAGTTGAAATGTCTGTTTCCAGTTTGAGGAGGAGATCTCAATGACTACATGGTTCCATGTATGGTGTGGGGATCTGGGCCAAATTCCCCTTCTTTGCCCCCATTCTAGTTTTACTTTGTAGCACAGAATGTTTAATATTTGCCCTAACACCTTCCCTACAATCTCTGTCCAGGTGAGAGATTGATGGGTGGTCAGATCTTGATAGGTTCACAAATCGTTCAGGTGAATTTTCACAGCCTAGTTATTATTCACTAAATTTACAGACATCTTTTCTGTTAATGAAAAACGTATCCAGACTCTTGATTATAACCCTTCCTGTATTCCATATCATGTGGTATTTGTGAACGATGTTAGATTTCTACCTGTAAGGGCAGTGTTACTACCAAAAAGGTAGAGTTCGGTTTTAATGTGTTGGAGCATGTGGCAGGCAGTAATCCTGTTATGATGTACTGGATTATGTTTTCTTTTTACATGGAAAACTGCTACAATAGGAAAATTGTCACAATAATATTTGTAATATTTTATTACAATACACTAGTGACAACTTCCTAGATGGTTTAATTCTTTCAGTATGATGAAATATGAGCACGTTAGTGCACTCTGGGCCTCATTTACGAGGCCCAAGCGCCACACTGTGCCACTGGAGTGTAATTTTTATTTTTTACGCTCCGTTGGCGCAGTATGCCAGCCCATATTTATAAGGCCATGCAAAGTCACCTTGCATGGCTTTTCATGGCCTGGTAAATATGGACCAAGTTCACTCATAATACGGCGTGAAAGGAGTGTTCTATGGGTGTCGCTTAGGGTGTTCCCATGCAACACCCATGGAACTCAAAGGAATCTGACGCATTCGCAGATTTACAAGTCTGGGAAGGCGTCAGATTCCTATGCCACCTCAGGGGTGGCGTAAGAATGTCGCAACGTGGAGAAATATCTTTATTTCTCCCTGTTTTTGCCTCTTTCTCTGTGTGTTGCACAACAACAATCATTCCCACAATGCAGGCACCTGTGCACTATGCAGCAATTTGTGCACCAGCGCGGGGAGAGAGGACAGTAATGTGCCGTATCTTGTAGATACAGTGCATTTCTGCCTTTCCAGGTGGAGCAGAGTGGCACATCAATGTATTTGCTGCACCACCCTGCACCCCGGGCCTCGTAAATGAGGCCCTCTGTCTCTGTAAGCTGGCACAAGAAATAAAACACAGGGGTTTCCTCCCATGCACGTAGAGAGCTCTGGCTCTCACAGTGGCCCTTTCTTGGTCCTTCCCTCATCAAATCTGAAGGAATATCTATGCACAACCAGCAGGTTTACACCAGGAAGCTTACACGTAAATGCGATGCGGAAAAATAATAAAGAAACGTGTATCTGCGAAGTTGGAAGGAATGAGGGAAAAGGAGATAAGACAAAAGTGGCAGCAACACTAAGCACCCTTTTACTGGAGCATCAATTACGTCATAATACAGCACTCTTTGTAATAAATAGGGAGGTGGATGTGTGGTGGAACATATATGCATGCTCAAAGGCATTTCTACGCACACACATGTGCGTGCGCACTCAGATCAGGGAAACTCGAGACCTCTATTCACCCATAAGAGGTTTAAAAGGTGACATTTAGCATATAAGGACTAACATAACCCCGTGTTATTCATTAACAAACATTGATAAGTCACCTTGGACTTCCATGTCCCAATAAAAAAAAGTTGGTTTCGGGCCTCAGGCATTTATATGTTTTTGGAGCTTGTGACTTGAAGTGCCCTTAATAATATTCACTAGGAGGTACGTTATACCAGATATAACAGTGCCCTTTACATGGTATTAGGGACAGTCTCTTTAAAAGGTAAGCTCATTTCTTCAATAACTGCATCTGTACCGTTGTGGTATCTCCTACCAACCTGACTTGCTTACACTCTGCTGTGCTGGTTTCTTGGCATTTCCATGACTTCTTGCGATTTCAGGCCTCTGAGTTTGGCTCTTGATCTGGATTCCAAAAAATATATTGAGAATGGTTTCTTTTTGGCCAATGTGGCTTTTGCTTACCACTAGTTACATGGGTGAAATACTAATGGGTTTATTCTATAGACCTTCACGCAGATCAAGTGCAGTGAATTAAATTGTTATTTATCTATTCCACTGAACTGTGTTTTTTGTCAGGGACTGGCTCAGGTCGCTCGAGACAAAACTGCCTCTGAGCCTCAACATCATTCATACATAAAACACTATTTTTGTGAACTGCTCAATGGATCCTATACTGATGAAGGGGTTGGATACATTGTTCAGTAGTACACAGTTGGCATGCTGGATTGATCCATTCATTTCTTTGATCGTTAAAGGGAGGCACTTATCAACCTGAATTGCATGCAATTTGTCACTCTAAAAAGCCATGGTAACTAATACAATAGAAAGCAGCCAAGAGACATTTTGAAGACAAGTACATCAGACAAAATGCACAGAAGGACATTAGGGCCCAGATTTATTAAAAAATCATGCAGCGCCGAGCAGCAAGTAATGTTGCTGCGTTGTGTGAACAGGGTAGAGCAGAACATCACCATACCTACTAAGATGTGGCACAGTTCTTCTCTCTGCCTGTGCAAGCGCACTGTTGGCTTCCACGCTTCAGTGCAGATACTGCTAGTGCAAGTGTGCCTGTATTGTGGTAAGCATAGTTTTTGTGCAGGAAGGGGTCCCTTTCAGTAAAAAAACGGTGTTTCTCATGCTGTGTGTTTGCTGTAGAATGCAGCATATATGCATTGAGGGAAGCGCAAAGAGAAATGAAAACATTTCTAGTCGTTACATCTGCCTCAAGGAGGAGCAGTATTTTTGTGCAAATCTCTGTCGAAAATTGTTTGTAGTTGAATGCATGAGAATGTCCATGCACTACACAGGGAATGCCTCCTTAATGCAAAGTAACACAAGGCAGCACATTCCGCAGGTTTGCATTACTCTTGGTTGCAATCCGATGCAAATCACGATTTGTGTTGGAATGGAAATCCCACCACTACATCCTGCCTTGGGTTTGCATTAAAAAAGTATCACAAGCCCAAGGCAAAGTGTATGTAAATCTATGCCTTAGTGTGCATGACAACAACACGTGTAAGGCAGATATTATGAGAAAAGGTAGAGTATAAGGCCATAATATATGGCATAGAAATACACCATTGACATGGAAAGTTAAATGTAACTTGTAGACTGCAGCACTGGTTGGGCCACCCACTACAGTAACAAAGCTTCAAATCTACTTCCTGCTATACAGACTTGTCAAAATAAGTATTGTTGACAGGTTGGAAGCCATGCTTTAAAAAAATTATGTCACCCATCAGGGAGGGTGCCTGATATTTAAAAGCGGAACATGTGTAAAATTGAAAGAGGCATGTTCCTCCTGTGACTATGGCCCAAAATCTATTTTCTCCAATAGGGCTGCAGCCAAATTCTAGAAACTTTAATGTGTAACTTTTGACATAAATCAGCTACAAAATTAGTTCAAAGACTTTACATGTGCAATCCACTGGTGGATTTAAAATTTGAATTAGTATTCAGGTAAGGTAACTGTCAGAATGTTACCTTTTTCCTTTAAGAAGCTCTTGGAAGCTAATGTGCATTAGCTCTATCCTCAGACGTACAACCAGTACTTGCCCTTAATGAGGTGTGAAAACTGCTCTCAGAGGAGGAACAATAACCTAGACCTGGGAAGGTGTTTTTCTTCCCTATTTCATGAATACCGTCTAGAGGGGACCCTGTAACCTCAAAAACTTGTAAATGGACCTCTCATTTCACAGGCAAATGTAAGATGAAACCTGGAGAAGGCACCCCTTTATTCCCACTGCCAGACTGGCACCAAACACAGTGGCAGGGGATCTACCCTTAGAAACAGCTTTGATTGGTGACATAGGATGCTCATTTTCTTGCCACACCTCTGGGTGGGCACACATGTCCTGAACAAAGAAGAAAGGGTTTCTTCAGCTTGAATTTTAGGAGTAAGGTGAACTGTGAGAGCATTTGCAGTAGTGCAAACAGAGAAGACTGCAAAAGTGGGTAGGGTTGCCCTTAGGAACTTTTACCCTGTTGCTTAGGGAGGAGCCCACAAGTCACCCCACCATTATCTTCTGCCAAGCATAAATGTGCCACCCGAAGGCACCCACCTCAGAACACTTTCTTGGCCTGGAGGAGATCAAGAGAGGACTGGACCCTGCTTGCTGCAACCTGAGATGAGGCCTGAAGGACTAAATCCACTTCTTCTTGTACCCAAGACAAAGAAGTTGACTCCAAGGGTCATTTGGCTGACCTCCTGTGTGGCTACAAGTACACACCAAGCTGCAAAAGTCCTTTTTCCTAAAGTGACCAGTTGACAAGTACAAACGGGATCTGGCTGGACCTTGCTGGTGACCTCTACTGAAGTGAGTTCTGGCTACTAGTGCTGTCACCGAG
Source organism: Pleurodeles waltl (assembly GCF_031143425.1). Classification (NCBI taxonomy): domain Eukaryota; kingdom Metazoa; phylum Chordata; class Amphibia; order Caudata; family Salamandridae; genus Pleurodeles; species Pleurodeles waltl. The sequence continues at coordinate 908,589,706 of NC_090443.1, forward strand.
ATCCTGAGAGCCTTAGAAGTGACCAAGAGGAGCTTTTAAGAAACCCTGAAAAGTTGAGACTTAGAAACATTTAGGACTTCCAAGTCCACTAAAGCCTTGAGGGTTACCTTGTGGTAAAGGTGTTTGATTTTGAGGCACTTTTCCCAAATACAGCGTCAGGCTTGCCCTGCTGAAGGATTTTGAGCTACATTAAAAGATAGAAGGTAATATCAATGACCGGTTAGAACCCACTTGTATCTCTCTCACCCTCCATCGTGGTTGGCCTGAAATAGTGCATAGGTCCTGTTCTACAGCTCCCATAGATGTTTTGCTCTCCTTTTAATTCAAAACTTTAAAAAATGCATTTCTCTGGTGCCCCTTATTGGATTTTTTGTCATGTTGGTATCATTTTATAACATTTTACTCTATTTGCCTAATTTAGGGCCTGATTGAGAGTTTGGTGAATGGGTTACTCCATCACAAGCATGACAGATATCCCGTCCACCACATTATGATGTCCGTAGGACATTATGGATTCATAATACAGCAGATGGGATATCTGTCATGTTTGTAACAGACTAATCCCAACCTCCAAACTCTAAATCAGGCCCTTAGTTTGGGATTATTATTGTTTGGTGTTTTGTCTTTCTTACTGTTCTGGTACTACATAAGTACTTTACACAATTCCATCAAGTGAGCCTTTCTGCTCTTTCTGCCATAGGTACCAGGGGTTGAGCTTGTTATTTTGGAGACTTTAGGATTCACCCTCACAAGTTAGGGTAAATATTCCTTGAGGTGGGTGACTGCCCACCCTAAATAATAATCCACTTTCTTAAATTTTATTATCATATTATCTAATTGTATGTCATAGTACATTATGTTATGATTATGTACGGTACCTGTCTGTCATTGAGATGAAATCCTGGCTGCGTGGGTTATCTCACAAATAATCTTCCTCACATTTCTGTACTTTGTCTCAGAATGGAGGCTGGGCCAGATTGCATTATTAAATTTGGTACTGTCTGAGCATTTGAATAGCATTAAGCACCCCGGAAATTAAATCTACAACATGTGTATATTACCCATAGACGGCACTGTTTTTGGATTGTAAAAACCCCCTTTGATTTGATGGATGATCAATTAATGGACATGTTTTCTCTTGGCTAGGTCGAGGATTGTGTGCATTTCTATAAGTGTGCCTCTGTGTCTGAGATGGTGACTGATGAGCTGGCAGGGTCTACCATTTTGCCTTCTTGTTCTTTGGGGGTGATGGTGGCCATTGCCTGGCTAATCTGAATATTTTGTTGGTGAAGTACTGTTGTGGGCAAATCCCATGGCTAAGTGATGTGTTTGGTTTGGGTTTTTATGTAATCTGGTGCATTGCCATATTGTGTTTGTCAACGTTTGCATGGTGATACAGGGGTTCTGTTCTGTTACTGTTCATTGCCATGGTTACAAACCAAAGGCCATCTTTAGGACACTGCTTACTGTACTGTTTGGGGAGAGGGAGGTGTTAACGCATGTGGCATGCTGGTCACAGTGAGTTCTAAGTATGCATTGCATTCTGTATTCTGTGTTGTGTGGATTGGTGCATCTGGATATGTTTAGTCCTGTTGGTGAGTGACCCATGAAATGTAAGAGTGGAGCACATGATATGAAGAAGTAATCAATGAGACGCAGAAAATATAACAGAAGAAACACAGAGGAAGAGAGCATATGATACATTTTGAATATGAACAAACAAGACACACAGGTAGTCCAAAGCACAATGAAGAGGTTAGCATCAGTTCAATAGTGGATGAGTGACATGAGATGCATTGAGCTTTACAATGAGGTGACATGTAAATGAGAAAGAGCGTAGAAGGACAGGTGATGTCAGAATTACTGTTTGACGGATGATATAAAGAGCCAACAACAAAAATGTGATCAAACCAAAAAAGAGAAAGATCAGAAATATAAGGTGAATGTCTCATGAGATAGAAGGAAAGATATGAAGACAATCACCGAGCGATACCGCCCCTTTCTTAACAGTAAAGAATTACTGTCCTTGAATTATGGTGAATGGAGACTATAGAGAATGCACCTGAACCCATATCTCACTGTTTGCAGCCCTGCTACATACAGCAATGCTTTATTATCTCAAAATATACAGTCTACTACCACTATACAGTTGTCATCCCAAACATGCACCTTTATTTTGCAGTTTGTAGTTCCAGAATGGACTATTTAGATATGACATAATCAATAAACTCCTTGGGTTTTTATGATTTTTTTTGTTCCTATTTGATAGGTTGTCATATGACCTACCGGACACATGACCATTGACTTTAGTGATAGTCTGCTTGATCCTCTTGATTGATCACCTGTGCTTGTCACCTACGATTAGTATTTCACATGGGATGCAAAACATCTGGGACCTGGTGGGTGGATTTTTTTTTATACTTGGTGTGAGTAACTGAGCTGATCTTCGGAGTTTGGAGAGCAAGATGGATGAGCAAGCGAGCAAAGCTTAAGGCTGCATTTTTTCTTTCCTACAGAGCAAGGGTCTCCGAGATATCTTCTGCTGTAAAGCAAATCTGTGACACTGAAGTGGGGAAGTGTGAGAACCCCAGTTTGATTTGGTCAGGGGGTTGTCACCAATCACAGAATGGCTTCACTTTTTTTAATCCTCTGCATGGCCCACTCTCAGGGGCGTAACTTGGTCTGTAACATTGGGGGGGGAGACAAGCTTCAGAATTTCTAACAACCACACTGGCATATAATGTCAAAACACACATGATAGGAGCTAAAGGGCCAGTGTAAAGGGAGAGGAGTGCGGATTGGAGGGATACTAACTGAAGGAAACACGTCATTTGATCAAATAATCGAGATTTTTGAAGATTTTCAAAGCAGAGGGAGAGAAAACTTATACGTTTTTGTCTGTGTTTATGTAAAAAATTCCTTGTGAAATCCGACAGGCATGTTACCATACCCGACTGAAAAGCATCTGTACTCAACTATTGTCCATAAAATTCATTTATTAGGGGGCGTAACACCCCAAATACCCCCTGAGACTACACCCTTGCCCACTCCGAGATGAGTAATGCTAGTTACACATGAAGAAGAGAATGGTTCTCCGTCCGTCATGCTGCTCTATCAAAACGGAGCCCGGTCTCCTTGAAGATAAACAGGCTTCATTTGAGAAGAAAAAATAACGTCAATGAAATAGTGGTTTCCTAACCCAGCAAGCTGCCATCCCTGTGATGGCGTTCAATCATACTGAGTTACAATTTGTGACCTACCACTTTAATAATCTCGATGTAGGTCAGATTGTGACCCACTACGATTCGGATTTTTAAGAACCCGCCTTTTAGAATATAGGTTTGTTCTTAAAAATCTTTACTTGTCGCAAAAATGCTGGTCACAGTTTATGCTGGTATTTTGGGGAAACATCCTTTATGCCGAATTTTTTATAACGAAGTCCTGGTTAACGGAAGCGGAACAACGCTTTCTTTAACCACGACTTCGTTATTTTGTGCCTTAACCACGCATGTCCTGAACAACGAACATGCATGGTTAAGGTACAAACAAGGGAGTCGGCTGAGGAGGACGACGCAGATGACAAGGTGACGACTCAGGTAAGTGGGGGGTTTTAGGTTTTGGGGAGGGGGTGGGGGGTCAGGTGGTTTTAGGTTTTGGGGTGGGGTTGGGGGGGTGGGGCGTTTTTGGTTTTGGGGAGGGGGTGGAGGGCCGGGGGTTTTAGGTTTTAGGGTGGGGTTGGGGGGGTGGGGCGTTTTTGGTTTTGGGGAGTGGGTGGGGGGTCAGGGGGTTTTAGGTTTTAGGGTGGGGTTGGGGGGGTGGGGCGTTTTTGGTTTTGGGGAGTGGGTGGGGGGGTCAGGGGGTTTGAGGTTTTGGGGTGGGGTTGGGGGTGGGGCTTTTTTGGTTTTGCGGAGTGGGTGGGGGGTCAGGGGGTTTTAGGTTTTAGGGTGGGGTTGGGGGGGTGGGGCATTTTTGGTTTTGGGGAGTGGGTGGGGGGTCAGGGGGTTTTAGGTTTTGGGGTGGGATTGGGGGGGTGGCGTGAGGGATGTAGGGTGAATGGTGCCTATTGCTAATGATTTTATCAGGAATGCCTTTACAACAAAATATCGTTGTAAAGGCATTCGTGGTAAAATCATTAGTAGTAAAGACGAGGTCGGTGTTCCGACCTCGTTGTTAAGGTTAGTAGTAGTTTAAAATTCGGTGTTCCGTCATATAACCGGTATTTTGTAACCAGATATTCATAATTGTAACCATTAATTTTCTCTAATATTCATAAATATATATGTCTAGAACCAGAACACAGTTTCAATACAGGGGTACTTGCAACAACGGAGAATTAAAAGCATTAGAATTAAACTTGTAGTATATATTTACTGTAATGATTGAATATCAATATTAGAGTTACTAGTATGAAGAAGTGTGTTTTTTGGGAATTTTGACAAATTCCTCAGGTTTGGGACAACACAATTTGTCAGAGAAGCAGTTCCATAATATAGGCCAAGAATTTGGGTGCTTTGCATTTACGAAAGTGGGTAATGCTTTTCTAACTTTTCCCGCCTTTGCCAGTTTGAAGTTCCTGGACCCATGGCCCGCAAAGCAGGGTTGTTTTACAGTCCAGCGTGACTTCCCCATGAAAGGGCGCAACAGCCTGATGTTTTGAAAAGAAAAACCATTCACTGTATATTTGGAATGGACCATGAGACAGGGTCAGAGTTTAGGGCAGTCTACAGCCCTGAGACAATGAGTGTGGGAGCTCCAAATGAGGGCCTTGCTTGGCTAAAACACCCCACACAGCTTGTAAAATTTCTTAAACTGCTAAAAAGTTGTAAACTCAAAAAAATCTTTTGAGTTGCGTGAGTTTAGTATTGTAGCAATTTTGCATCACTCGAAATTGTAGTATCCTGCTGGACACGTTCTAATGTTTTCACAGTACTGTGTCACCAGCCACTCCCTCAGGGCTGTCCTGTCATACACACCCCACACCCACCCCTCACAGGCATCACCAGTCAGGTGACCCTGCCAATAAAAGGGGCTGGGCGCACGTTCCCTGGGCCAGTTACTGTACCATATTCCATGTGTCTGTGTCGTCCTTTGCTCTGCATATAGGCCGAGGGCCCAAGACATCACATAAATTAATAGTTTTTTGTTCTATTGCTTTACTCTCTTTCTGTAAGGAAACCATTTTAAGTTTGGCTTGGGAAACCTTTAACTGACTTGAACAGCTCACACAGTCCCTGTAAATCTATGAAGAGGGAGAGGAAAAATGATCAGACACTAGGTGCGGCAAGTGCTACTCGCCAATTAATCAGCAAACATTCAACAGTCATTGGTTGATTGTAACCATCATTCATATTGTTTGCAGTTTCATTTTAGAGTATAAGGCTATTAAATTGGTACAACACTCAGGTGAGTCCCCCAAAGGAGGTGACTCCCTCTTATTTACATTATGGCTTCAAGTAAAACATCCATTCATTACAGTGGATGCACATGGATACTGGTTTCCAATGCTGCTGCTATCACCCCATCCTTTCACCAGAACTTTCACCCATCCCACTAAACATTTTGATCTGCACCCTACCACAGTTCACCACCTCTTTTCACCACTGTGGTTCTCAGCTTCATGCTTGCCATCTGCCTTTTTTGCTCCACTATCTACTCTGCTCTTCCTGTTTATGCTATTTTATGCAAAGGCGAAAATGAGTCTGTCATGAGTTTGGAGAAAGAGAGAGGTGATTGTGCTCCTTAACAAATATAATATAGTTGCTGCTCCCCAGCAGCCCAGACTGAACCCTCAGAGCCTCAAACCTTCTCCTCCTGTGACATCACATTCATATGCCGCTGGCCTGACTGGCGTCTTCTTTTATTGCCCCTTCTCTGTCCTTGGTGGTCCTAGCTTTGGTTCTTTTAGGAAGCAAATAACAATGCATCGAATGCACACAGTCAGTCAGTGGCTGAGTCTGAGGTAGGGTACAGGGCCAGCAATTGCTGCACAGCCATCCTTCCTTGTGAGGTTGACCTAAAGCTGTCCTTACCCTGACTAACCTTCCTGGAAAGAGCTTCTGTCTAGATGCCCACTCTCCAGAGTGAGATGACCGCTCACGCGAAAAGTGATAGTGATAAGACTTTTCCTTTACAGCTCTTCCTCAGTAGACATCTGAAAGTCATCAGGGTATCTGTGCAATAAAAGGGTTCCTTAAATTACTCATAGAACTGCAATCAATCCAAGCTTTTCTTAGGGAGCTGTGGCTCAACGTGGAGGACAGAAGGTCCATACTGAGGGGCTTATTTACAAGCGGCCTGCACCGCCGGTGTGCCACTTTCTGTGCTGCACCGGCACCTCAGCGTGCAGGCCCATATCTGCATGGCCACGTAAAGCCACTTTGCATGGCTTCTCGTGGCCTTGAAAATATGGAATAAGGCAACGCAACTCAAGTTGCTGCATTGCCTTACTTGCTTCAGAGAGGCGTTTCCATGGGTGTTGCATGGGTGTCCCACGCAACGTCCTTTGATTTTGATGCATTCCCAAATTTACAAGGTTTTGTAAATCTGGGAATGCGTCAAAAGCCTACACCACCCCAGGGGTGGTGTATGAGTGACACAACAGGGAGAAATATGTTTATTTCTCCCTGTTCTTTTTCTTTCTATGTGTTCTGCATTTTGCAGCACACTTAAAAAGAGGAAAACGCCTCTTGTAATTGATTTTGTGCAGGAAGGTGTTCCTTCCTGCATAAAAACAGTCATCCCCACAACACAGGCACCCTTGCACCGTGGTGCAAGGGTGCCTGCATTGGTGCATAGCAGCAATTTGTGCACCAGTACAGGGTAAAATGACAGGAATGTGCTGTATCTTGTAGATATGGTGCATTCCTGCCCTTTTGTTTTGATGCAGGACAGCGCAGCAAGAAGGCTTGCAGCGCTGCCCTGCGTTCAAACACTGTAAATGAGGCCCTGAGTGTCTGGATGAGTACTATGGCAGGCCTTTTCCCATACTTGAACTGCTCAGCCTACTCTGTCTTCCCACACTACCCCTAGACTAAAACACTGCCCCACCTCAATCAGCTGCGCTCCACACTTTCTAGCCTCAGTGTACACTGACTTGCTTCAGAAGTTAAACAGTGCCTTTGACCTCTCACGCTGCCTTTAACCAATGCCACACTCCCCTTAGACCTATGCACTGTTCTCGTCCTTTCAACTGTCTATGCACTTGCATATACATCCAACCATCAACCCATGCAGCCACTCACCCATTCATCCTTTGATTCAGACACTTGCTCATCCAATGAAGAACTCACTCATCCATCCATAGCTCATGCCCATGGCCACTTGAAACTTACAAATCTGCATTGTCATGTTTTCTGCATGAATATGAATTTATTGGAGTTGTCACATGAATGTATTAAGCTTAGGCAGATCAAGAGTTACTGAAAAAGCACTACAGGTGGTGCCAACAGTGGTAGATCAATTGCTAAGATTATATGGTCGCCATTTATTTGCTGATTGCTACGTTCAGGTATTACACTGGTACAAAAGAGGTTAAACCTTTGCCCATAAAGTGTTAACATGTCTTAAAAATCTCAAAATATGTAAATGATACTGCCACAAAAGGTGCCTAATTATGTTGTATGATATTTCTTTTCCTCATATATAATTTATTTAACCCATTGCATAAATTGGTTCTCCATTGCCATATAATTCCAGTGGTGCTGGTCATTTGCCTGCTCACCCATCCGCATTACGACACGCAAACTCTCCCCAATTAACATACAACATAACTATATATATTGACTTTGTCAATGCTTGTTTTACTCCAAGTCAAATTGGTGTCCAAAAAATGTGCAAGTGTTTAAATATACTAAAGGTTTTCATGTTTATTAATGTATTGAAGCTTCCATTCGTTTTTTATCCGCTCCACTCCAATTGTGTGATTGAGAGCAATCAGTATGGATGCATCAAGTATTGTTATGATTATCAAAAAGTAACTCAAGGACTCACGAAGTGTTGTCGCTGTCTGTGCATTGAGATACATCTCACCATGTCTTCGTGGCAAAACCTCTGACTCAACAGGATCCTTACCACAACATGCCATGACCTAGGCCTGGCAGATGAACTATTTAATCTTTAGGCCTAGGACTTTTGCCACTAGAACTATGCCACGGTGATGACAAGCCACTTTTATGGTTATGCTGATGAAGAAGTCTTATAGATGTGAAGGTCTATCGCTGTAATTGTTTTGGACATGACGGTGTCATTAATTGCGATGCCAGGCAGCATTTGTAGAGCTTGACACATTCCAGTTATTTTGTATCTATATAAATCCATACTAACTGTTTTTTAGCTGTGTTTGGCCTCCATTTTCACCTTGAAAGAAAGGGCTCAGTTGCAGGAGAGAGTTCTTGGTAAACAGTTATGCAAATGAGAATTAAATCTTGGCATGTACAAACACCAGTTTTGCAGCTGTGCACATTCTTCTGTATTACAGGCTGGGAGTAAGGCCAGTACACTGCTCTTGAGTAGCATTTCTTTACCTCCTAGTTCTGCATTTTACTTGTGTTTTCGGATGAAGCAGGTGTACAAATAGGGGAATTTTCTACCAAAACAGAGTTCTGCCCCAAAGTCAACCTTTATGCCTGTGAATTGAACAATTTCCAATTTCTAGTCAAGGTCATTTATTGCAAGTGGGCCATTTAATTCTGCTAGCACAGAGATAGGAATTCTGACTACCCCAGTAGCTAGCGCACCCCAAACAATTTTCCCTTTTTTTGACAATTCATACCTGGTAAAACTTACGGGTGGAAAACCTATGTGGAAACTCGAATATTTGCAGAAATATGCATCTGAAGATATTCATTTTAAAATATGTATTTCTCTATTTTTAGTGTCAAATTGGAATATAAGTTATTTACTGCACCAGGTGACTACCAGTCCATGTGCATCAGAACTTATTAGTTGTGGTAAATACCTCACTCCTTTCCAGCAAAGTCGGGCCACAAAACACTACGGGCCATATTTATCATGGCTCTGTGTCACCCTTGCACCACACAAGGGGGCGTAAGGGCGATACAAAGCCTAGAATGGCATTTACCAAGTTAAGCAATGACAACGTGCATGCCCTGCATGGCTCGGTAAATGTGGAGTAATGCAGAGGCAGCACAGGTTGCTGCCTTGCGTTACTTTCCCCATGGGTGAAGCGTGGGTGTTCCAACGCATCCACCAATGGATTTTGGCACTTTTCCAGATTTACCATGAGTGGTAGGCCTAGGAATGCATCAAAATGCTACGTCTCCCCAGGGAAGGTGTAACGAGAAAAATATATTTATTTCTCTTAAATTTTTCATCTTTCTATGTGTGCTGTATTGTACAGCACTAGGAAAAAGAAGAAAAAGCGTCAGAGAATTATTTTGTGCATGAAAATGCCCCTTCCTGCACAAAAACAACCCTGCCTACAACACAGGCCCCCTTGCACCATGGTGCAAAGGTGCCTGCATTGGTGCTAGGCAGTAGTTTGTGCCCCAGGACAGGCAGAGAGCAGGAATGCACTGTATAATGTTAAGTAGGCACATTCCTGCCTTCTCCCTTTCACGCAGCGCAGTAATGTGGTTTGCTGTGTTGCATGAACATTTGATAATAAGGGCCATATTCATCAAAGATCTGCCTCGCTCTTGGACCTCACAACATGGTGCAAGAGTGACACAACCCTTGAGCGGCCTTGTCTGACTTGATAAATCTAGAGTAATGCAGCGCACTGCACACTGCTACATCACGTTCCTCTGCTCTAGAAAAGCGTTCTATGGGTGGAGCGCGGGTGTTCCCATGCATCAATCCGTGGATTTTTTCGCATTCCCAGATTTACCATCACTGGTAGACCTGGGAATGTGTCAAAAACCTACGCCTCTCTAAGTGAGGCGTAACTAGGAGAAATATCTTTATTTCTCCTCGTTACTTTCCATTTCTTTCACAAAGACAGAGGAATATGCCTCAGGGGTCTGTTTTTGTGCAGGAAGGTGTCCTTTCCTGCACAGAAACAATCCTGGTTACAATACAGGAACACTTGAACCACGATGCAACGGTGCCTGCCTTGGCGATAGGCTGCTCATTGTGCGCCAACGCTGGGAAAATCCAGGATTTGGCTGTGCAATGCCTGCCCTTTCTCTATCATTCACGCTTTGCTGGTGATATGATGAGAAATATGTCCCTAAATGTTTAGGGGGGAAATATTTCAGAAAGATATAACAATACAGCCAATAATACCAACGCAACCAAAGAAAGAAATGTAAGACAATCAAGTTGATGGATGAACCCGAAAGCAGGCATTCTTTCATTTCAGTCGCCACCCCCACTCCAGTAAACGAATCAACATGCTTTGCTGCTTGCCCAAAGTATAAAAAGCAGGGTTGTACAACCATTCATTTTGGTGTTTGATTTTAGAGGCTGACAGGTTCTTTTTCTGCCTCTGTACTTGCAGAAAACAAAGCAGACAGAATGCTTCCTGTGGAGTAAACCACAGGAGCCCGTGGCAAGAGATGTGTATTACATCTAGGCTGGATTGCTCGGAAGGGCAATTGATTTGCAGGGGCCGGGATGAAGAACAGTCTATCCTCGTGAGATATGAAATTATAAACATACACTGGTTCCTCAGCTCACAGAGCAAGATCATTGTATCACGGAGCTAATTTACTTTCCAAGGAGGTCTCATCTGGTTACAAGCTCGGTATACTGCTAATGGACAGAAATGTGAGATAAGAATGCATCTGGAGTGTGTTGGTCTGAATACAGCCCCCGCAGTGCTAGTCATAACGAGTGGGCAGTATACATCAGTCTACAATGCTCTTTTTTCAGCAAAGATCAATGTTTATATTGAGGGCTATTGCAAGTATGTGATTTTGTATCTGTGGCGTTTTCTGCATAATTATTGATTTACCACATAATCCACCATCTGCAGCATATTTTTCAAATTTTGTCCAAAATATATATTTTAGCTGAAAGGATCAAAAGTTACTGAAAAAAGTGTCCGTTGTGGATCAGTGCATTTTGAGACCCTTTGCAAAGGTTTACTGTTCACCTTTCAGTTGGTGATGGCAATCTTGAGGTGGTAAACTGTAATCACAAGGTGAAGATTGACCCAGACATCAATTTTATGCACATGTGGGTAATTTCAATAAATATAGCAGGTTCCATAGTTCAAGCCATGAAATAAATCAGATGTGATGACATTAACTCTTGTCACCTGGATCTTGATGGATCAGGGTGCCCTATGGACATTCCCTCAATGACATGGCTACCTGAAGAATGTCCACAACCAAAACGTGGCAGATATTATGTGCACCCAGGGCCAGGTTAGAGTAGGCATGTTACACCCTATGGGCTTGAATGGACACTGCAATACTGTTGCATTCATGGACTATATCTCCCACTGAGGGATGGCGCTGACTCCTTTGCAAATGGAGTACATTGACTCACAACACAAGCATGCCAATGTATTTGGCATCCACTTACCAGTATCTATGCACGTGCACCCAGCTCTGGAGTGCTTCCATGACCATGAGCGCAGATTGTCCATTGGTGGGCATTCACGGATTTGCTCAATGTTGCCTCCTCTCAAGCAGGTACTCATGGGCCATAATTACAAGTGTCCTATGCATACACAAGAGGAGCTTCTGGTTCCTTGGTACCTACAAGGTTAGTTGTATCATCTCTGTTCAGTTGTATTCCACCTGAATGTTTCACCTGCTGTAAGCAGACGAAATCTTTAAGAGGATGCTGGGGAAAACATCAAAATTGGCACAATAAGTCAGATTTCCTCCATGTTCTTACCCAAAAACCTCATAATCCCCCTTATGTCCCTCTCTGGAACCTCCTGAAAACACCTTTGCAAAGTCAATGCATATTGTTTTTTATTATTGAGAGGTATTCCTCCAACATGCACATTTTCTTTTAATTTTGGGTTGCCCTTTTTAATTCTGCCTCCTAAAATGACAATTATTCAATATCAAAATTTGACGAGTTTTTCGTCTGAAATCCTATATATCAAAGCAGCAAATCATTGTAGTCTGCTTTTTCCCCTCATCATACTATTAGGTGTTGGAATATTTCATTTACGGTTTAAGCTAAAAAAATAAAAAAATCATAATATGACAAAATGTTCTATTACAGCATTAGCAATTCATAATGCCTGCACATTGACCAACTACAGCACACTAAAGTTTCCTGTTTTTTTTAAATTCTGTTCGAATTTAAGGATATATCCAAATAGTAGTCACTGTGCTCCTGGAATTCACCAACTTGTAAGCCTGGAGGGGGAACTGACTTGATCTGATATGTTTTTAGGGGTACAGCATTCTTACACCTTCGGGGAAATGCCTATTAAACCCTAAGGAAAAATACAAAGACTGTATGCATTTGGGACCATTTATCCCTCTCTGGAGTTGTTGCAATCATTATAATACTGTTTTGAAAGTGAATTGCAGATAGGGCGTGAGCAAGAAATTAACACTATTTGAGACCCCTTTCTAGTTTTCCCCCAAAATGATCAAGAGCATCCTTTGATGTAAAAATGAACCTGAAGATGGATGGATGCTGCTCACATGAAAATTCCAGGAACACCATATCCCCATTTCTTCTTTTCCAAGCATTGTATGCATGGGGTACTCATAGGTCCCAACTGGAGTAGCCCTCATAAATTACAGCCTTGTTTGGGGACACGTCACCAGATCACATCACATCTAGAGCACGCTGGTAGCAGTAAAAGTCTGCACTGTTCCTTAACAACTTTTCCTCCTTTGAAGCAAGAACATGCTGTAAAACCAGGATCAGACAAATAGTCTGCAATGTTAAACTTCAAAGATACACTGACTGTGATGGGCATGGTGCTGCTGTCAACAGCCACAAACTGGAAATATATGCTGAAGCCCCATCAAGCACATAGAAGAACTTCAGCTGAACAAGAAATGTGTGCACCTGCTGGTTGCTTTGTGTCAGATCTGCCTTCCTCTCGAAGCTAGAACTAAGTAAGCTATTACCTTATTAGTAGGGCCCCCGGCTTGCCCATTGTTAAACAGGCGAATCCCTTCCTGGGTATGAATGACCAAGGGTCCATTATCAGCTCTTTAGCCTGAGCAGTATTTCTGAGGGGCACTCAGTTGTCTTGCCACCTTGCCTTTCCTGGTATATTTAGCAATGAGTTAACCAATAGCTAGTCAAATCCACAGCTTGCTAGAGAGGACCTCGAGGTCCCTTTCTTTACCATGTTTTCATTCATCTGCAAAGATTGCTGCCTGCATGACTAACAGACAGTGACCTAGTCCTGATAGCATCTATCATGCCCTGGAAATCCACAGGAGCCCCTAACTCTAAATAAGGATAAATCCCATGTCTTGTTGATCAGTTCACCATTTAAATGTTTTGTGCGCAAGAAACTGTTCAAGAGATGTTTTCAGTTCTGAGCTGTCAAACCCGGTCAGTCGTTTATCGATTGCCCACCTTAGTCAACCTGAGTTGGACATTTGTGACCTTGATGTCTAGGTCGAGAGCAATAGATACCAGATGTAATAATAGTTCAGTCAACTCTACAGAAAACTTTAAGAACTGAGGGCTTGATTTAGAGTTTGATGGATGGGTTACTCAGTCACAAGCATGACGGATATCCCATCTGCTATTTCCATTTCCATGGGATATTATTGAATCGTAGTACAGCGGTCGGGAAATCCGTCATGTTTATGATGGAGTAATTCCATCCACCAAACTCCAAATCAGGCCCTGAGTTATATATTTTTTCACTGAGTTATTCATTTGTTTTGCACCAATTAATATATCGATCTGATTTAACCTTCTTATCTTTGTGCTCGTTGAAAAAAAACACAATAACTAAAATCTTTAATAGGAACATCAGAGGTCAGTTTCCCAGATACAGCTACAAAATCACTATGGGGGCAACTCCACAGACTCCTACATTCAATTATTTCAGCACCCTGGACAGCTGCAGAGCTATAGTGCCAAAACTTTAAAAGGATAGTATTGGTTCATTGTTTCCTTAAGAGGGATTCCAGGTCAGAAAGAAATTGTGAACATTATAAACAGGACAGTGATCAGAAACAGCACATACGTTTTAAACATTACAATTTAAAGGGAGACAGCTTAATGCTGTTCTGCTTTAGAGGATTGTGGTGTCATCGTGTGTTTCACTTTTTACTGTGTAACAATTGTATGATGTCATTTAAGTGTTTTTCCCTTTTCAATTCAAGAGCCCTGAGCTGGCATTGCATTTTTTTTGTGGATGTAATATTGCTGCCATTCTGCTTCTAATGCACCAGTGGCTGGTGCTTGAGAGCGTTGGGCCTCTGCCCAAATCCTTTGTGGCCCCTTCACTTAAGAGCCTTTCACCATAAATAAAGTTATACAGTGTAGACAGAGCTCATGCCTGACTGGCTTGCTGCAATAAAGGGACAGGCCGGCACGGCACTTGAGGAAGCTGCACTGCAGGTCTTGGTATGCGTTTGACCTTGTGCTGCAGCGAAAGTAGGGCTCAAGTACATACAGCCCTCGTGTTGCTTGGATACCAGGTGACGCTGCTTCCCAGACTCCTCCTGTTTCTGGCAGCACTATAGAAATTAGCCTCAGGTGTTTCACTCTTCAGCTTAGGCTGTAGCCCACTGAACGTCAGTCAAAAGCAGTTTCCCCACTCTTTCCCATTTTGTCACAGGGTGGGGTGTAATGCGGAAGCATCGTTAACCACACCCCATGCCGTGACACACTGGGAAGAGTTAATAAGAGTACTTTATACTCCTTGTTCTCTCATGCCAGGCTGTATCCACCTTCAGTCTTTTAATTACTAGACCATGGAACAAAATGCTGAATCCCATCAGTTATGAAAGGAGCTTGAGAAGCCTCTTTGCGGATGGACAGTAAATCTGATCTGATAGGTTCAACCCTGCTGTCAAAGCGTGTGACTTGGCACGGCTATGCCATAGCCATGAAAGTGACCTCCAGATATGACCTGTGATATGACTAGAGAAGCACACTTTGTGATATAACAAAAAATAAGTTCAAATCTCTGACTATGGAGTGCCTGTATAGTAACGGTACAAACAACTGTTCAAGTCTTTGTTTGCCTTTCACTTCCCCATTTTGCTAAGGAATGAGTTCATTGACAGGATCTGTGTTTGACTCTATAGTACAGTAAAATCTGTTCAACTCTGTCAACATTTCATCCTGCTGAGGTCGACAAAATGAGTACCCCCTAAACATTTTTATGTTGGCTTTGTAGTATGAGATCATCAAATTCCTCATTCCTACTCCTCTCAACTGAGTGAGTCTGTATACCTGTACTGAGAAATCAAATGGTGCTCTATCTCTAATTTGCAATATGGCTTTCTCACAGTCTCGTGGAGAACTGTCTCATTGCCAGTATTAGCTGGAAGAGCTGTCTAAAAATAAGCTATCCCTCCGCACTAAACAAAATATAGAACATACACAGGCACAAACAAAAACACAACACTGTAAGCAGACCCAAGAAAACAGATGTACACAAGTGCAGTAGATGCACACAATCAGGCAAGCAGACACACTGTCCATCCTGATACCGATACCTGGGTGCACACAGACTGGAAAAAGGACAACTGCACAGGCGCAAACATAGGCACACAATTATAAACCAGAGAAAACTAAATATACTTTCAAATTGTTTAATTTTCAGATTTTAAACAGGGCCTCAAAAATGCCATTTATTGTGAGGAGATAAGAGTAAACAGCTCTCTCAGATGATCAGAATACATTGTTGGTTATGCATACAATACGTATCAGCAATGGTTATTTTCTTTGCCGGTGTGCACTGACTGAAACTGGTTTTTCAAATGGAGTTTGGTGAGGAGCAGCTCGAGATAGTGCAGATCACAATATGGAAAATGGACACATTTGCAAACTGAATTTCTGATGATCTAAAAAGACCTCTTTTAATGTCCGAGCATTCCTCAAAAGGGTCATGCTCATTTTGTAACCAGAAATTAAATCAAATATTTAGTGAACTTTTTTCAGAAATGTCTATTACAATTGTGTTCTTTTGTCAATTTCTTACATAGGATCTGCAGTAAGGTTTGCCATTTTGATCCATTTCTTTAAAAACAATTTCAAGGGTGGAATCCTATAAACCCCCTTAGGAGAATTGGTCATTCCAAGTATGGACTGAGAAAGCATAACTTGTCTGTGTCATTATGCATTGTAGAAGGGACAAAACAATGTAATCCACAACATATGTAATGTGTGTTTTAATGTACTGATATCAAGTGGTGCATCAAAATCATATTATTCAAGGTGCACTCACAAGCAGAATTGTAGAAAGTTATATGCATGTTTTGATAATGACATAAATAGACTCAAATATAATACATGTATGCATTCAATGTATTGAGATTAGGGTATTACAGTTAAATGTTACATAATCACAGTTATTCGCCATTTATTTAGCATATGATGAGAAATGCACATATAACTATGTATCTTGGTTGTGCATTGAACTACTGTTAAGTTGGCTCAAGTGAAGGCCTGAAATGTTTTCTTAAGTTTAACCTTTAATGTAAAATTTTGCTCGCATTGTATTTATTTATTTCATCTGCACAAGTCTACAGTTAATGAAAGACATGTTGTGTGTTTGAGATAAAGGCGTACGGGAGGATATGTTGACAAGGACAAGGAATACTAACGAATGGATGAGAAAGAAAAAACTCCTTTGTGAGCTCCTGGATTAGGGAGGTACCCAAGTTTGTCCTCATTTTTGGTTTGTGGGATGGAAGTCTAATGGGAGCTGCAAATTCCAAACTGTGCACAGAAGATGGAAAACTACTAGTGATGATTACATGGATTCTCTGAGGCTCTGCAAGGTCTAAAGTGGTGCTCAGTTAGTTAGGTGAGGCAGACCCTTTCTACCCCTTGACTAGAGCGGATTCCCTTGAGACTTAGAGGGGTGAAGATCTCGCTATTCTTACTTTGGCTGAGTGGCTTCATGCTGCGCCCATCCCTCTTACAGAACTTCTACTGAGGTTTCTGTTATGCTGACATTTTGATTGGTATCCATTGCCTGTATTTCCAGAGAAATCTATATGTTTTCTTCCATACTCGTCAGCCTTGGGTGGTCTCCCCCCAAACTTTTAGCCTGTTTGCCTCACATTTTTTGCATTATCATTTTGTTGCCCATAGGACTCTGCGCACTTACCCCTACTAACGAGTGCTAAAGTGCAATATGGTAATATTGGTGTATCCACAAATGTCAAGTCAAGAAATCTTTATTTCAGCTGTAAGACGCAGCCATAAAAGCACAATCCAATTATACAAAACATACTAAAAACAAAATAAAAATCACAGTTGATCATTGAAAATAGATAAATACACAATAAAATACTTAGAATAAAAGAATGTGCAAAATATAAGCCAGACACAATGATAAACTATCAAAAAGCCATTTGTTTTCTCTTACTTGGATCACATTGAAAAAAGGAACAAACGGAACAGAAGAGGGTTGGGGAATTCAAAGGCTGCAGGTATAACTAGGCCTCTGCACATCTTCTAATGGCACCGGCTCAAATTAATGGGACTAAGAACTTTTTAGAGAGGGCCCTATAATATTTACACAAAAAAGTGAAGTGGAGCAAACTCCGGGGGTAAGACTCATGACAGGGCCAACTTAACACATTCTTATAATTAAATTGACCCAGTGGGAAATGCAACCCTTACAGAGCCCAGCATAAAACTTGTTAACAGTACTTTATCCCAGGTGGAGAACATCCATGACAAATAAGGTTCCATATGGGGGTAGATTGCAATCTATCATATTCCCTAACAGAATCCCTAGCTGCTGAAAGTTCCTCTCTGTGCAATCTGTTCCTGTTGGTGAGTGCATTCTTAACCCAAGATATGTCAGCCTTGGATATATAAGTGGGAGTGAAAAAATCTGGGGTGCCTCATATCAATCAGTTCCTCTTTGATATAAGACAACCAAGGAATAGGCCTCTATTGCAAGCAGGGCAGCCCAAGATCACCTTCTGTTCAAGCCTGCGTGTTGTTTCATCCAGATGAAAGTGCCACAGGGGTGAGTTTGCTAAAATCTTTGACAAAACCAACACAAAGTTCAGCAACTATCAGAAGATAGTATATGTTTTGGTACAATTGGTGGATAGGCCCAAAGACCACAAGTTTCAGAAAGAAAGTGTTAAGACTCGTGTGGGTTGTACCCATTAGGACAGCATCATCCACGTAAAGTAGCGCAAGGACTTTTTTCCTGCCCACCACAGGAACGTCTGCCACACAAGTGGACAGAGTATTCGAAGACCATTAATGTACAGTAGGAAAAGTATAAGGGCCAATTCACATCCCTGGTGAATGCCCTTCCCCAGTGGAAAGCTGGAGGTTCTCTCGCCAGCAAGGCCATACCTAGCAGATGCTGATAGGTCAAATTGTAGTGCATGCAGAATTTGAACTAGTCCAGGGACCACCTCCAGATCACTCAGCACAACTGTCATATTTAATTTACTTCTAAATCCATTGTAAATTAGTATGCCATTTGCCCTTTTCCTGTAGATTAAATGCTACTACTGGACCTGCAGCACTAATTCTGCCACCTACACAAGTAGCCTTTCAAACCTGCCACAGGCCTGCCATTGTAGAGCCTGTGTATGCAGTTTCACTGCCACTTCGACTTGGCACTTAAAACATCTTGCCAAGCCCTAAACTCGCCTTTTATTACATATACATCACCCTTAAGGTAGGCCCTAGGTAGCCCATGGCGCAGGGGGCTATGTAAATAAAAGGCAGGTCATGTGCCTTTTAAGTTTTAGCTGTCCTGGTAGTGAAAGCGTTCCAAAATAATTTTCCACTACTGTGAGGCCTACTCCTCTCACAGGCCAGCATTGAGAATTTCTTAATATACCTTTAAGCTGTAATTCCTGATCAGAAAGGAGTAGCTACATCATGTTTCATATCAGTGGAATGGTAATGCTTAAGCCTCTTTACTGGTAAACTTGCATTTACCATTACTATTTTCGAAATGGCTCTTTTAAAAAGTGGGCATTTCTCGCCTCTTACTGCTCTGTGTACCATGCAGCCTGTCTTCAATACATGTTGGAGGTAGGTGACAGCTACACTTTGTGTATTCCCACTAGACAGCCACAAACACAGGTTGGTAAGGTGTGTCTAAGCACTCATCTGCATTCATCTGCATTTTGATGGCTCTTCCTGGGCAGAAAGGGTGTAGGGGAGCTGACAGATTTAACTAGGGAAGTGCCAGACCCAACACAAAGGGCTGATTACCCCCTAGTGATAGCCTGGAGCCAGGGCTAGGAAAAAGGATCTCTGGGCACTTCAAAGATCCTGCTTTGAAGTCACCCCCACATCCGAGGCACTTTTGGGTGTAAGTACTGGGTCTCTGACCCTCTAAAAACAGGCACATTTGGACCAACCAAGCTGTGCCAGAAGAACTGCTGTGCTGCCTAAAGGACTCAAATGGACTGCTTTTCTGTAAGTACTGCTTTTCTGCTCGTTGCCCTTCCACCTGCTGCTCTCTGTCCCTACTGATGGAGAGCTCCAAGGTTTTGTTAGCTTGCCTCCTGTTTAGGAAGTCTCAGGGCTGTAAAAAACTTAATTCCCAGCTGCTGGACTATGTCACTTGTGAGCCTGACAGCCCAGTTCCAGCAACAGTCAGACTTTCACTTCTGACCTGAAACCATGGCCTGGATCCTTTCCTCCAATAGGCCGTTCGTTTTTATCAAGAACCACACTGCACCCAACCACAGCCATGCAGATAATTTGAAATCACCTGTGCATTACTTTCTCGAAGTGTTGCTGGGGCAATAACTACGCCACAGATGCCAGTCTGTCAGGAGCTGTGCTCCCCTGTCAGCAGCTCACCTGAAAACCCAAAGTTAAGGAATCCAATCAGAGAAGATCACAGCATAGCTGTGTCACTGTGCCTCTCCAGACAAGGGACTGTTTTGTGCACACAGGACCCGTGAGGTCCCTGATGCACACCTCCATTCTTGAGGACAGCTGAAATTGCTTAATTTCACTGGTCTCAAGGGACCCACGAGAGACTTATGTTTCAGTGTCTCTCCTGGCACTGTTTTGGCCTGGTAATTGTGAGTGCAGAGTAAGCATTGTGTTTACCTTGATACTTTAAAGGTGCAAATCTTGTCATCCACTCATTAGATTTTTGTTGCAATGGTCTAGTTTTATTCAGGAAAGAGTATACTATTCTTCTAAACCTGTGTGGAGTCTTTTTGTGGTGTTTTCATTGTATTACAGTGTGTGTGTGTGTGTTGCACAAATACTTTACACATTGCCTCTTTATATAAGCCAGCATGCACTGTACCAAGCTACCAGAGGGTGAGCACAGGTTACCTCTAAGTGTGTATCTAGCTCAGGATGCATACTTTGACAACCAGAAACCCAAGTTCTAACATTTCCCCATAGTTTAATTAGGATATTTAAATTTACATAGGTTTCAAATTATTAGACTGGTTCGAAATTTGGATTCTGGTCACCAAGTGCTGTTTCTTATCTTTTGTATTGCTGCAACTGAAATACTTGCATTCCCTATGCTTTTACGATTTAATTTGATTAGATGTTATACTTCACTTTTGGTAGTTCTGTACTTATATAGTGTGTTTCTGAGGCACATTTACATAAGTCTGGCTTTAAATTTGTAATACATCTTTGACCTTGAACTTCCGTTGCTGAAATGTAATCTGTGACCAAATGGGTTACAATGTTAACTGATTTGAAAGTATTAATTTGATTCTCCTTAGTTTTGAACTCCTAAAAAGGTCCGTTGGAACTAGAGAAACTAGAAAACGTGCCAGATCCGTTCTCAGGCCTTAAGCCCCTATCTCTTTTTGCAATCACCAGCCGCCATTAGTCTAATGGTATCTTCATATCAATTCCAATGAGACATGCCTTGACTGCTTGACCCTGTTATTAAGGAGGTGATGTGTTGCTCCTAGATATACAATTAATCCTGCATTGCATTTTAGAGGTGTGCCAGCACACTTCTTTGTCAGTGCAGGACCCTTCCTGTTAGATGGTTGTGGTGACCCTGGGTCTTGGACAATACTCTCAAAGAGCAATTGACTGGAGCATCAAAATCCACCAACTTGTGGCACGGTTAGAGATACACACGGGAGAGTTGCAGCATTTGATGGCCTTCCCCTAGTATTCATATAACACTTAGCCAATCTTGAGGCTAATCACACTTATTGCTGCTGTAATGGGTGGAGCTACATGTCTCCCTGTGACGTATTAATGAGTTGTACTAGGAAAACACATGGCGTGCATTAAGTACGCTGTGCTTATTGTTTTTAATGTTAAAGTTTCACCCCAACACACGAGAAAGAAACAAAATCAAATTTTCCTGAAGTGATCTGGCGCATTAGTTCTTTAATCCCTCCTATTATGAAAATTCAAAGGAATTTATAGGTCTTGCTATGAGACAGGTGTAATTGAAAGATTACAGGTGCTGATTGATATCTTTCCTCAGGAATATTCCACAAAGTTTCGGACAATACTTGGCATAAAGACATCCAGGCTTCACCCCTCTTTTTGTGTAAATGAGGTCACTCTATAGGAACGCACATACTTTAATAGCATTTTGTTCATGTAAGGAGTAGCTATCCTACTCAGATAGGGGATAGATTTATGTCTCTTCCTCCTGATGTACTACCTGTCCACCAAGGTCATGGCCGATGTCAACTTGACAAAGATTATGCATACCGTTCTAGACCGTTCCAGAAAACATATTCTTAAGTAGTGCAATAAAGTGAAAATGGTTAAATTACTATGGGAAAAATAAAGCAAAAATGCATTTTCAAACATAAATAATGGGAATAATTATTTCTACAACATGCACAACAAAAAATCGAAAGTAAACTACAAGAGGTGTCCATGCCATGTATTAGCAGGACACCTAGCCACAAAAAAGGGTTAATTGGAGGAGTTCCAAGATATTGAGGAATCGGCCTGGATCCAGGCAACAACTGAGAAAATTAGAAAGCAGTCAATATTTACTAAGAAATATAATTATTAGGTTCAAAGTTCAACCATTAAAAACAATGTCTCCCTCATGGTTAACCCAAAGGACCTGATTTAGAGTTTGTTGGAGAGGTTACTGGGTCGCAACTACTACTGAGTATCCTCTCCGTCAAACCCTTGGTCCGCATACCTGATTCACATGACCTTAAGTCTACTCAAGCTTCATCGCTCATGTACTCTTAAGACAACCTGTCAGAAGTTCACATATAACACTGCCTGCCCCATTTAGAGTGGGCGGGGTTATATGTTTTTTAGGTCGAGCGAACAAGTGCTCTGACATGTTGTAATCTATCTGTGGGCTTTTAACCACGCCCACCACATGCCCATCACCACCACTCGTTCATGGGCTTGCCTTTCAAAAATCCTTTATTATCATTGGTAAATGCTTTACAATTGTCCCTCCTTGGGCTTGGCCATCGACCCTGTTATATGGATAATTGCACGTTTGCCGATATGTTTAACTGCAACCGAACTTCTTTTTCCTTTTGTGTCTCTCCTTCGCGCTCACGCTCATAGCGGCCATGGTGCTTTGAATTGGCTTGCTTATGTCAACTGTTTTACTTTTCATTTTCAATTTGTGGTAATAAAAGTCCAGTTAGGAATTTACAACGCTGATAGCTCTAACTCGCGCAAACATGAGACCCATTACACTGCAAATGCTTGTTGCTGTTTGTCACTTCAAGGTTAAACGTAGCGGGGAGGGGCATAAAATAAAATGACCCTCACACCAGAGGAAGAAACTCCTATGGTGTTGAGATCATAGTTTTTTTTATTTTTTTTAAACTAAAATCACACTTTAGGATTTTGTTTTTAAAAAACAAAAAAGTTGTTAAAACTTGTCATGTTTGACTGAGCCGTCTATCAAACTTTTAACACATTTACAGAATCTGCTGTGACGGTGGTTCCTGCCAATGTTAAGAGATGTCAGCAGGCCACTAAATGCGGAGGACGGGTACTCCATCAGGGCGACAGAGTGTTTAACTCTGTGGCCCTGATAGAGTAAATACTGTACTCTGCACTTTGAGTCATTCTCTTAGGGCCAGATGTAGCAATGGTTTTTACCCATTCTGTGTCCATGGGAAAAAGTGTTCGTACATATGGCCCTTAGTTGCATAAATGCCCTGCCATCAATTTCTGGGGAGGGAGTTCAAGTGTCAGTGAAGATGTCTCCCGCCCCAAAGTTATTTGCTGATCAACTACTGCAGTATTTAGAAAATCATAGGCAGCTGCCTAGTATTGCTCCTGATTGCCACCAGGTACAAGGGAGATGAGATCTGGTCAGCTAACTGCAGACCTTGGAACCTGGGGACATGGGCTAGAATTCCAGCCCTAGCACCTGACATAAAACGAGATTCTTTGTAAATTATTTAATGTTTACGTGCCTAAAATTGTAAATTTATTAAATTCACGTGTAAATATTTAATGTAATGTGATTGTGTATGTAGAAGTTGTGAATCTCCAGGTGATCTACATGGTCACCTTAGCAGCCCACGTATTGTAATAAACTCCCAGCCAGGCTTGCTCTACATAAATATCTGAACATAAGCACAATGCATACAAGCACTAAATATGGCCCTTTATATTACCACTAGATATGAGTTGGGTGCGAAATGTAAATTGTAGTAAAAATCCTTGCACTGTCCCTTCTGTGCCTGCTTGAGGTGTTAAAAAACAAAACAGTCGCACACAGTGGGTTTATTGTCTTCCTGAACAGAAAGTCATGCTCGTTCACGTTCATCCATTTGATTCTATCAGCATCATTTAGTTCGCGTCCTAAATATTTAGCTTTTTATTTGAAATGCCTCTTTGTCTATAACATTATTGATAAAAACACCACGCGTGCTCCCCCTGCATTTTATTTATGCGTTTACACCTCGGCTGCTGAGATAAATTCCCTTATTTTTGCAGACATAGAACCAAGCATTTTTTTAAGCATAATTGTAAGGTTCCCGGAGCCAAATGCTGTAAACACTAACATTAAAAAGCCAGACGAAAATATCTCCCTCCCATCATGCCTTGCAGTTCCCTTCTGGAAACTTAGGGCTGATCTCAGCAGTGTCAGTAATTATTATTCTGATGACTTGCCCCTTGAAAGGCTCTCACTCGTACCTATGGGGACAGAGAATCCATTTGCCTGGCGCCAGGGAGTCGGAGGCCCAGGCTGGTGCCAGGGAAGCGCAGGCAAAGATGATTAATATGTCTTATACATTCACTGCCTCTTCACTTGTCCTGGGCCTGCCAGTAATTCCACTCCCCCGTGGTTACACCTTGATCACAGATAATGGAGGCAGATTGAAAGTTTGAAGACAGGAGCCTCTCTCTCGCTGTATCCCTGTCCTTCTGTCTCGCTCTCTCCCCTCCTGAACCGACATTACTCAGCTGGGTTAAGCGAGCTGCACGCGCAGAGCCACCTGCACCTGCCTATGGGAGGTCACGCCACGCGCTCACCAGCATGGCAGCCATAACGCAGCAGCCGTAGTCTCATTAAACGGGTTCTCGGCTGCGCAGCAGGCGGCCATTAGCCTAGCTATGATATAGCAGCCAAAAAAATCTTAACGTGATAAGTGAGTTTCTTCACCTTTGTAATTTACTATGAAACTATCCCTTTTAGTCCATCCCTTGCCTCGAGGAATACAATCACACAAGGTCAGCATGGCTGCGTCCTCCAGCCAGCTCGTGGGATGTGGCGGCGCCTCAGAATGAGCGGGAGAAGAAGAGTGAAGCTCTTAGTTATCAACCTGTTTCATTTTAGAATGACCTTTTTTCTTTGGGGCAGGAGCCTTACTTTAATTGTAGCGGAAGCAGACTGAAGGAATAAGTGAAATAATAACATAAAATATCAGGCAATTTTTGGAAGTGAAATTAAGCTGTGAGCATTTTGCTTACCAACTGCCTTAAGCTTTGCTTTTCTAGTATTTCTTCTTAAATTGGCTAAGCAGATTTCATGCAGGAGAATCAGAGGTGAAAGCCACAAGGCATCTCAATACGTTTTTCTGCACACGTAGGATGTAAAGTTATAGTAAAGATACAGACTATAAGTAAAACTATTGATATTAGGCATTGTTTGCGACGGGGGTGATTGATATAGGGACCAATGTGGTCTCTAAAAGAAAGAAAGCGTAGGATATATCTATCTATCTTTCTATCTATCTATTTGAAACTGTCTATCTATATATGTGTCATGGCAATGAGAATAAATATAATTCGTTTTTTAGACCAATTGTACTAATAAAGGCGAATTCACACATTAGTTACTACAGTGGAAATTTCAAGTTGTAGTTTATTACCACATTATCTCGAAATTCACATTAGAAACACACTGTTTAATGCCTCATGCACTGAATAGTACAAGTATTGCGTTATTTTACTCATGAAAAATAATGGTCTTAAAACCTCTAAAATAAAAAATTTCATGTTGCACAAATGTAACTCCCTGCACCCTGGTTTTAGTTAAATATGTTTTAAACAGACATGCAAAAGTCATGGCTTAACACATATGCAGAGTCACAGAATGTAGTATGTTATTTATTGCTCTTTTTGAGGGAAGGCAGCAACACTTTGACCCACTCAAGATTTCGCCTCCAAAGTCAGGCTCCCCCCCAAAAAAAAATGGTGCAATGAATGGATAATCTGACAATGAGAGTGGAAATCTAGTGTGGTTACCAGAATGCAGTTAAAGCAGATGTTAGGCGCTCTACATAACGAAACAGTTCCCCACAGCAAACCACACTATATAACATTTGCAGTCAGTTAATATTTGAGAGGCTTCCAAGATCATGAAGCTCAGAACACAAGAAACGGAAAAGGTAACATATCCATGTTGTGGAATGTGGATACACCTCTCCCTTGAAAAGGAGATGTCGCCTAACAGCCAAAGATGCCAACTTTGGAACTGGGGATCCAGGATCGAGTCCCTGTTTTGGCTCAACATCCTGCGACTCTGGGAAAATTATTTAATCTCCGCATGCCTAAAAAAATAATCTGACCATGTGTAACATAAGCTGGTGCTCCCGTAAAGCACTCTAATACCCATTGGCAAAGTTCACAGTATATAAACCTGCAAAAAAAAAAGACGGAATTAAGAAGGTTCTCAAATGGTTGCTGTTTGTGAAGCTTTAAATAGACCCTCTAGTTAAGACAATCTATTCTCTAAAGAGGGTTACTTTGCACCAAAGACAATTACTTCGGTTTGCCACCAACAGGTTTACCTCCATCTTGTTGTGAAGAGTAGCACTAGTCAGCAGACTACGATCGATTCCCTGGGTGGCTGGGTGACTTCCAGGCTGGGCAAAGGTCGGCAGTAACAACCTGCTGCACATGGCTGAAGGATGTGTGCAGCAGGAGGTTGCTGCCCAGCGTGGGTTGGGTGTAGAGCCCGCTTTCAAGCCCCTGCTGCACACCACGGAAAACCATGCTCTCTCGGGGAGATGTCCAAAAGCTATAGTGATGTAGTTAGGTATGCTAATAACATCTTACATATCACTAAAAAGCTCAGAAATGTACTGAAAAAAACAAAGGTTAAGGTGATGTTATAGTTAGGAATGGTAAGGCAGCCTTAGCATACATTTAAAAAGCCCCAGACATTCACAGAAAAAAACAAAATTGAAATGTTATAGTTAGGTGTTGAAATGAGATAAATACTAATGTATAAAAAACTAAAAAACATGGAAATTCACAAGTCATAGTTCTGTGAGCAGTTGTCTGACAGAATATCAAAGAAACAATATTGTGTGGACAGAATATCATGTTAAAAGAATTGAGGACCAAAATATCAAGAAGGTGAGTGCTGTGAGGTAAGTATAGATATATTATTCTAAACTCCACATCTAGGTACCTTGAAAATATATATTGTCAAAGTGCACGTGCAGTTATATATATTAAAACTTTGTTTACCCATAGAAACTTACCTTCACAATAGTTTTGTACTTGATATTCTTGACACTATATTTTGCTAACACAATAGTTTTCCTCTGGAATTTTGCTAAAACACCAGGGCCTATATTTATACTTTTTTAGCGCCGCTTTTGCATCAAAAAGCGGCGCAAATTCGGTGCTAAAAAAGTGTAAATATGGGCCTAAGTGAGTTAACTCTAACTTGTGCCCCATCATGCACTGCTTGTGACCGCACATCATGTGTCACTCACGTCTTAAGTTCCTAAATATCTTCCTTATCCATTTCAGTAAGTGCATGTTTGAATCTGCATGTTGATATGCTTTGCTGAAATAGGTGAGAAAACATTTAAGAACTCATACAGATTGTGACCTAATTTTTGTTTTCCTTTGCAATAACTATAATTTCTATGAAGTAAAAAAAACTCATTTTTTAATTTACTGCAGTGCTCTGTCAGAAATGCTGTAAGTTTTAGAGCTTTGATTCCATCAAAATGGCAATGAGGTGTACCACACTTTTTTCATAAATACGAAAATGTAGCACTAGCTACTCATTCGAACTTTGTTGGAGAGCTGCAGTTGAACACAAGGGATTGAACTGACAGGCTGCTGCTAGTGGCGAAAGTGCATGTTTCAGTCTGCATGTCAGAATGCTCTACTGAAATGGAGGAGGAAGATACATGAGAACTCATGGAAAATGTGTCCTCATTTTAGCTTTCCAGGACACAAATGATAATTTCTATGACAAAAATAACCCCCTTGTTTTGTTCACTTCTTAAAGAAATGTTTTAAGTTTTACATCTTTTATTCCATTAGTATGGCTTCTGGTATTCCACCCTTTTATCATGAATACAAAATGTTGCTGCTTTAGTTGCTCATTAGAAAAATGTTTTACTGAAGTGGATGAGTAAGTTATTTGAGAATTCATAAAAAATGTGTCATTATTTTAGCTTTCTAGAGCAGCAGTTCCCAACATGGGGTCCGCTGCCCCCAGGGGTCCGTGACACATGCACAGTGGGTCCGCAGGCCTCGACAGGCAGGAAGGCCCTTCTCCAGCCGGGGCCCCTGACAGAAAAGTGTGTGTTTTTATATTTATTACTTTCTTTGTTCAGCAGTTTTAACAGCAAAGCACAGCCATGGTCAGGAAAATATAAAAGCATCAACATAACTCCGGTGACTAATGTACCTGCTGGAGTTAGATGGGAGTTTTGTCTAGTGGCAGTTTTGACTCATCTATGGTAGTGCAGATGGTTAAAATGCCTGCTGTAAATAATGTGTATCATGCAAAGAACAGTATTTTCTGTGCATAGCACAATGGGTACTGCTTTGGTGATACAACATTCTTTTGTTACTGAGCAGTTCTTAAGTTACAATCTTAATCTAGCACAGTGAGCTATAAAGTGCCATCAACGATCTGCATGCAAACTGCAAGGCACAAATTTGAAAAGTTATGTCTTTCATTTTCCTTAGGCTGCTAAAAAAGGTATGCTTGCATAGAAATACATTCTTAATATTTAAGTCAGTACTAACCACTGTGTTATGTTGATTCTGAATCCTAAATTTTTGCTTCTCCAGACCAAGCACTCTTAGAAAATGCCTACCAGTGGGGTGACGTGAATCCTACACCTTGTAGTCCCTTTAAAGTGCTCCGATACCCTACATTGGTATGAGAGGTGCTATAAAACAATGAATTACATGTGAAGGAGATTTTATGGCCAGGCGAGCAGCCCTTACGGTTTTACTTCCTTTCCCCACCACATTTTATGTGAAAAAGTTTTCTCAGAACTTTTAAAGTTGAAATTGCTTGGGAAATGTAGAATCTGACCTGAGGATTCAGCTTTCCTTAATAAAACCAAACATTAAAAAGTTAGTCGCTGAGATGCAGCACCAACCTTCCCTTTATATATTTATGATTTTTGCATATTTTTTCAATATAAAATACTTATTTCTTTAGTAATTCGAGAATTTGTTTGGTGTGTACTTGTTTGTGTAATCTTTGCCAATTACTGTGTTAATGTTTGAAATTTAAATCGTACAAATTGCTTGAGGTTTCCTTGCTTCCGGTAATAATTCAGTGGGGGTTCTTAGGAGTCAAAAGGTTGGGAACAAATGTTTTAGAGTACTAACCATAATTTAAAGAACAAAAAGAACCCCATTATATTGTTAATTTCTTTAGTTTTTACAACTTTGATTCCTTAGGGATGACTTCAGATGTGTCACACCTTTGCCTTAAATACAGAATGTTAGCACTTTTTTTATTTATTAGATCTCTGTGGGAAACTAGACAGTTAACTGACAGACTGCTGCTGGTGTTGAAAGTACGTTTTCAGTACGCATGTCAAAATGTTTTACTGAAATGGATATGGAAGACATTTGAAAACATAGAAAATGTGCCCTCTTTTTAGCTTTCTAGCGCACTAACCCAAATATTGCATGACAAAAAGAACCCAGCACGTTGTTTGTTTCTAAAGAAAATACTTTCAGTTATACAGCTTTAATTCCAACAAGATGGCTTCACATATGCCACGTTTGTAAGGAATACAGAATCTTAGCGCTCCCTTTGTTAATTAGAACACTGTGGGAATCTGCAACAGAATGCTGCTGCTGCTATTGTTCTACTCAGAATATCTGGCCTTATTCTCACAAGGCTGAGGAAGATAGTGTGAACCTCTAGAGAAAAGTCCTGCCATTTTAGCTTCTGCAGCACCTTCCATATCCCCTATGGGAAAATCATAAGAGAAAATACTTATCTTTCAAAAATAGTTCATCGAATCCCAGAAGAGCATCAACATTTTTCACAGTGTAAAATCACCTTAGAAGACATGATAATTGCTAACATTAGTACCAACAACAAATGATTTGTTTAAATCTGATATCATCGTTTATTGGTGCTCCTTTTTGTGACTCTCAAAACTGCTGTTCACTAAAATGCATTTCAATGAGGACCATCTCAAGTCCTGTTATGGCTGCCACAACATGTTGCCTATGTTATTGCCATCCAGTTAGGGGGTTAAAGTGTGCGCACCTTGCCCCTTTATATTTTTAGGTCAAGCCTGTGACAGCGCACGAGCTGTTTATGCATGTGCTCTCACTTGCAAGACTATTTTGTATAGCAAGGAGCCTGCAGCCCACACATTTTTTACCATTTGTTGGTTTCTTTGTTACTCTCCTTTGGTGCCTCTTTAGGGTCGAGCGCAAAGCGCTCTGATCCTGCTGTAATCGCTCTTTGGGCTTCTAGCCATGCCCATGTTACGTCAGCCACTTTCATTGGTTCGTGGGCTTGCCTTTTAAAGTCCACTTGCCTTCAGTAGTGAAAGGCATGCATAAGTCATGCCTTTTCCGGTGTTTAGCCCTCCTTGCGCGCACTAACCAACCACTGAAAACATATGAGGCTCTGTGTTTTCCGTATGGTTTCTGGACTGCTTTTTCTCTTTATTTCTCAGCGCAATTGTGCTGGATTTTACACAGCGCAATCTCGCTCAGTTTTTTTCCAAATTTTGGGGCAAAAAAAGTCCGGTTAGGAGTTAACAACGCTAATAGCTCTAACTTGATGACATGCGAGACCCGTTGCATTGTAAATGCTTGTTTTATTGGTCAGAGCAAGCTAAGCTGTTACTTTCGTTCCTTTCCTGGAGCACGAACAAAGCACAGATTGATTTCCCTCAATTAGTGGATGTCCCCTGCTTGCGGTGTAATTGGGTTACTATTTATTTTTCCCCCTCATGCTTCCCCTTGTGCCTGGTGCTTCTTTCCCCTTCCACCTACTCCCTTCTCGGTGATGCAGCCTCCCCATTGTTATTTATTCCTACTCTTGCAGTGTTATAGAGGACTGACTCGATCCAAAGGTTTTGGAGTGCTTTACATGAGCACCAGTTACGTTACATTCATGTTTTTATTTTCTTTCGGCATGGGGAGTTTACATTACACAACTTTACATTCATGCTTTTTTGTGTGGGCTTGAAGAGATTACATTACCCAACGCTACATTCATTTTGTTTTTTGCTTAGACATGAGGACATGAGGGGATGTTCTCAGAATCAAATGATTGCAGGCCAATGCCGAGACTTGAACCTAGTCTATCAGTTCCAAAGTCAGCAGCTTTGGCCGTAATGCCACATCCTCTCCCCTGTTGACATCTCATTATGGATCAGGATCACAGTTTTCTATTACATTGGGTTGATTGACACGAGAGACACATATAAGAGCAAAGCGACCCATTTATCATTTGGTAGCCTTGCTTCTGTTTTTGCCTCTTAGTGGGCTAGTGTGTCTTCCCCTGGCCTGCCTGGGAGGCAGCGCTCCACTGCAGTATGTGCACTAACCTTTGCCTTCCATCAGTTTCATCAAGCGAAGCTGCTATTCCAGCCGCCAGCCAAAGGGAGACCCTCCTAAAATAAGCGACCAGACCATGGCACAGCGCCTTTACAGCACAGGATTACTTAAACTTAAACAAATCCTCATTATTTACTTGCAGGAAAAACAAGCGCCCGTTCCCGGAAATTTCCTATCTACTTGCAACAGAACAATATCCTCTGATGAATGTTAACATGTACTTGGTTCTTGCTGTTTTGTAAGTGCTCTTTAAATGAACAAAAGTGCGTTCTTTATATCTCCAAACTTTTTGTGTTCGCACACTTTTTGTAGCTCGTTAAGCTAACGAGCCAACCATGAACTCCTCTCCAGCAGGCCACCACTTTATTACTAGCCCTTACATTATTCCTTTCTCTGGTAATCTTCTACTCACTATTCACACTTGTGTAGTTCTTCTTCTTGCATATCTCATTTACATCCTGTACTATTTGTTCTGGTTAACTGAAGGTCGTGGGGGGTGGCCTGAGCACTGTCTCAGCAAAAGCTATTAACATATATTTAAACTGCTACTTTTGAAAACTGTGTCTCACGGAGTATCCTGTTTTGCTATCTCCAATTTAAACAAGCATTGGCAAAGCCAATAGAAGCCACATTACAAAGCATCTGCACTGCTGTACAGCATGGCTACAAAACATTGCCAAAGCCTATAACTACCATAGGAGTGACCAGTTACATTTGCCAATGCTTGTTTTAATTTGTTTTCAGAATGCAGTGACTACATCCCTGAGTACTATAATGCTACCATAACATATTGTTTGGGTTGTGGCCAGCCAATCAGGATTGCACAGCCCCCTTTAAAGTGGCCAATCACAGAATTTCTGGTTGTCAACATTTTAGACATACCCCGCTTTGGGAATTAACATGGCAAAACAATGTTACGGGGCCCCACCCCTTTTTAGCTTGTTTAACAAATCATCCTGAAGCACTCTGAAAGAGCTGAGGTGGATGAACATTTTATTTGTACAGATTTGTCAAACAGCGTCAAAGCTACTGACAAAACAAAAAATGCTCTGTTTATTGAAACTCTGACCTAACTTTAACTACACAATGGTATCCACCAATGTGCAATATGCATACATGGAGGCATATCTAACCTTTGTAGGTCATGGGACCTGAATCGGATGTCGGACGTTAATAGCCTGTCCCTCGCTGGAATCTAGACTACTTGGATGACTAAGGTCCCATCAGTGCTATCTTGTGGTTTTCGGCAGTCCTAGACCACAGGGCGGTTGATTCTATGCAGGTCACCGGCTAAGGTGGGTCACAATGTGCCCGTGGAATAGGGCCACTTAAGGGGTAGTAATGATGGGCCCCATGTCCTGGTGAGTAGGCGGTGCTCAGCATTTTCTGGAGCTAGGGGCAGTTCAGTAGGCCAATGAAAGCAGATGGTCTCTGGCTGCCCCAGCCCTCCTGGTCCCAGACAGGTGCAGAGCAAGGCTGGGAGTGCTGGGCACCTTAGGTCCTGTCCAACTCCCCTGACAGAGTGAACATGCCAGGACTGTTGTTTCAGAGGAGGATTCAGAGATGTGTGTGTGCAACCTGAAAACAAACATGTGGTGCGCAAATCGATTCTTATGCTGCCATAGGGGCAGTCATGCAGCAAAAGTAACATGGGTCAGCAGGGGAATTTAACACATTCACTGCCGCAGGGCGACCCAGCAAAGGTTTGGCACTGGCCTTGCGCATGAAGAATAATTGCCTATGTTGATTGTTAGCAGTGGTTTATTACGTTCACGAGAATTATGTTGGTTGTATATCATTTCTTGAGAACCTTAAAGGCTGCTGAAATTAAAAAATACGAGGAAAGTGTCTCTTGAAAAGAATAAAACCAAAGGTCTGTGGAAGATGGTGAGTGAGGCTTAAGTACAGCGCTGCCACCCACCACTGATGTCTCCAGCATTACTGAATGCACCACCCTTATTGGTTATCTCCCTGTGTGAAAGCCATACCCACAGCGCCTACAGTCAGTACCACTGGTTTATAAATGTACTCAAACAGGACCTGTAATTGGAAGCATAAATCTGCAGCCTTCATTGCCCAAACACAAATCAAACATAATTTATTCTCTAAACATCCTAGAATTTCTCTGCGTGCAGTGGGTCAGCAATACAGGTGGATAATGATCTGTTTTCAACACTAATTCTATTAGTCAGAGACATGTAATAAATGTTAATTAGGCTCCTGGTGGGTGCTTCTTAGTTCTCATTTGTAGAGCCCATGGAGTGTGCATGATGTGTGAAACCTGCCGCGCTAAGTAGTTTGGACTCCTCCTGAATGCTGGAGTGAAACAAACTATCTATAACACACATGATGAAACCTAGAGACAAAACCCAGGTTGGGACTTAATGTAACTTTTTGTACCTAGAATCAGAATGGGCCCCTAACACAATGGTAGTTATGTGTACGTCCATGGAACTTGGTCCTGATGCACACATAGAATACTCATTCTCAGCGGATGGAGTGGTCTTCTCCTGCACAAAAAAGGCAATTTGGAACTCCATCAATGCTAGTCACAGGCCTTCAATGCAACCACCTGCTGCATATTACTTGGCTAGAGAAGAGCGAGGAGACAATGAGGCAAAGCCCACATTCAAGCCATGATAACCCATGAATGACTGCTTTGGATGACTCTATGGGGTGCACATACTAAATATCAATGCCAGTCAATTAAGGGTACTAAATATCGAGGATAAAATATCGAAATAAATATTGGCAGGTAAGTCTGGATTTTCTATACCTAACTCCACATATATGTATCTATGCACTACAGATGTCTTAACAGTACGACGATGTGGAGTTAGGAACAGTAAATCTATACTTCCCTACATGCACTTACCTTTCAATATTTTGTCCCTTGAAATTCTGTACTTGATATTCTTCTGTATCGATAATCTTCATGTCGATATTCCATGGTACAATCCTCTAAGGCACTTCATGCACGCTTTACAGTTCTTGCCGCATGATGTCTATCCATCCTCTCCACTGGTGCTAATTGGGAATGGATTCAAAGGCAACACAAGTCTCATAAAGGAAAACAGAAGAGGCAGTTGGTCGACACAATAAAGTCTACATAGCCCCTAATGTGAAAGGTATGGCTCTGAAATGGGAAAAGCAATGATATATTCAAGCAATCTGATTGGCTGAAAGATCTTTTAGAATGTACCAAGTTCCACTGTTCTTTTGTCACAGAATTTCCACCTGACACTTAGAGCCAGATGTACAATCTTTTGTTTTGTGACCCGCAATTTGTGATCCATTTGGGAATCGTAAATTCTGAGTCACAAAACAAAATGTACAACTGAGTTAAGTACACTGTTTGCGATTCGCAATAGGGACGCAAATGACCTACCTCATCAATATTCATAAGGTAGGTCATAATTTGCTACCCCACTTGGAATGGCCACACTCACAGGGATGGTGGCCTACTTGGGACAGCAGACCACCATGTCTGTGACTGCTTTTAAAATAAAGCAGTGTTTTTTTAAATGCAGCCTATTTTCCTTAATGGAAAACGGGATGCATTTCAAAGAAAAAAAGAAAACGTTTTCTTTTTCATTTTTTTCAGAGTAGGTTTCCATGGGACCACTACTTGCTCTGAAAAAATATTTTCACTTCCATTCGCAAAGGGACCCATTCCCGTTTGCAAATGGATTAGCACTAATTTGAAATTGGTGTTAAGTGCGATTGTTTTGCCACCGCAATTGTGGTCACAAAACAGTCATGCATGCCACTCTGACTCGCAATTAGGATGGGACACCCCTGGAATGTCCCTTCCTAATTGCGAGTCACAATCCCTATTTTGGGAGTTGGTATTTGCATGCTGGCTCGCAAAATAGGGATGGTACATTAGGAAAGGCCATTTTGCGATCGCAAAAGGCGAAATTTGCAACTGCAAAATTGCGTCATACTTTGGGCCCTAAATGTACAAATATACACAATTAACATTTAAAAAATGTTAAAGGTGAATAAAGAAATATATTTTTGAGAATGCCTTTCTCTTTTATTTTGAACAAGAAAGGTTCTTGTTCGGACCTTACTTCATCCACCAGCTTTAACACGAGCGTGGGAGCAGGCGTTTGGTCACTATGAAAGATACTTGAAGGCTGCCACTATAAAGAGAGTGGAAATGTCTTCAATGTAAACAGGAAACAGACTGGAAATACTAAAAATTAACCATTTATTTTACTCTTTTGTTGATGGTAACTTGTCACTTCACAAAGCTTTTTCCATGTAAACAAAGAGGAAAAGTGTAACAGCCCTTAGCTCAAAAGCAAGAACTGTAGCTGTTAGCTACACACTAGTCCCAAAAGATTTTCACCACACCATCCACACCACATCCACAAAACAAATGTATTGTACTGGTCTATGTACAGCTCTTCATATTTGATGTTCTTCTACTACAACAAAAATGTTCAAAGGAAAGTGTTCTTCTGCTTCTTGGAACTATGTCTGTATTCATTACCTAAAATAAAAATAAACGTATAAATTCATAAAAAATACATTTTATTAATGAAATGCGGGAATGGTATACAAATAAAAGGTCCTGTTGCTTCTTTGAGCTATATCTATACTGTATCAACTACGTATCAAATAACTTTATAAAAAGCAACAGATTTTCTTAATGCAATGTGGCCATGTTATAGAAAGATGCCTACAGTTCAGAACGGAAGGAATAGACATATAGCTCACATCTTGCTCCTATTTGGTACAGAGTTTACCAAGTATGAGTGCAAAGTAAGTTGTTTGGTGGCGATGACTGGGAAAGTTAGGTCACCAGTAGAGCCCACCTAGCCTAAAAGGTGGTTCCCTCCTCAGCTTTTCTCAGTCACTTCATTTTGAGGTCACAAAGAAATTCATGCCTACTGGCCTGAAGGGAGGAGGGGGGATTCTTCAGTTCAGTTTTACCTGGTTCCTTTCTTTTAAGGGCCCGGACCAAAGATTATCAAGCTTTTTCTGAAGTGAATCTAGCTGGGGTGTGTTGTCCCAGAAGGTGGAGGTTTTAAGCTTTGTGGTATCGGTAAGATCTTCCTTAGCATGGAAAGTTTAAAATTGGCCCCTTTAACTAATGCATTTATTTTGGGCAAGGAATGATTTTGTTTTACTGACTTCCTTAAATGAAATGAAACCCTTATGATAAAAGGCCTTGTTTACATGATATGCTAATCCTAATGAAACAGCCAGCAACTCCTCTTGTGAGCCTTTTAGCAGTGTGAAAGAACAGTCTAACTTTGTAGCATGTTCCAGGTCGGTCGCTTCTATGATAGAATTGCTGCTATACATTCAAACCTTCATTCCGATGGCATCACCATTCCATACTCTTCATCTCAGTTTAATGCAAACACCCAAACTTTGGGTTCACTCTTCGTAATCCTGAAGCTACTCTAGCAATATCTTCTTCAATGAAATCAGGGCCCTCTTTCAAACCCTGTCCTGCTCATATATGTGCCTGAGTTCTGTGCTCCTTATACCCTGCCACACCTGATGTGTGTGTAACACAGTCTCATCTCAGCACTAGTCCTCCGCGAGTGGAAAAAACTACAGTTCTCCTTCTTCTACTAAAAATCATCTGCTCCTCCTACCATTATCAGCAGAACTCATCATTCGGGGTCGCACAGATCTCATGAAACCCAGCTTTCATCATCACTGTCTAGTTGCCACAGGGGCTAGCAAGTGGCATAACAGACTCCTTAAGACGAGGGGCCTTAAGACCAATATATCTAGGAGATATTCGTACGCATTCGGCTGAATTGGAGGTTCTTAAAGGTTGAAGGTCCCTCTGCAATGCAAAGGCTGCAGCAGCCTGTGTTATGCCCTTGACTCTTACTTGGACTATTTTTTGTCTCGTGAAAAGATGTACAGCAGTGTAGAGGGCTTCATTTCAGTCCTCCTTCAACTACGGCTATGTGAGGTTCCTCAAGAGTCCTTATTTAGACCCTATCTGTTTCGTTTATTTATATAATTGTGCTTGCAGCTTTGCTAAAATATTTTTGTTTCTCCCTAATGTGTGCCAATGGCACTAACTTCATTGTGTCAATTAAGGAAGATCTTGAACATACCCAATCCAAATTTCAGGTCTACATGACAAAAGTATCTGATTAGATTATCTCCAGTTTGCTCAATGTAATGGTGGTACAACCAAAAGCTTGATTTTTGGCGCACTTTCTTCAATCTGGACTCGGCTGGGCAGAGAAGGCATCAGTGTAGCCCTTCTTTTTCTTCTTTTGTGGGCTGCAAGGTGGGAATTACATTTGATAGTGAACTTTCTTTTGTAGAATAAACTAACATGCTTTCTGCTGACTGTTTCTGTTTCCTGAAAGCTATCCACAAA
The DNA here is from genome assembly GCF_031143425.1 of Pleurodeles waltl. Lineage (NCBI taxonomy): Eukaryota > Metazoa > Chordata > Amphibia > Caudata > Salamandridae > Pleurodeles > Pleurodeles waltl. The sequence goes on from NC_090443.1 coordinate 908,627,354, forward strand.
GGTGTCCCTCTTCTTGCAGCGGCTTTCAGACCATCTCTTGTTTAGACGTGTATTTCTTTTTGCCTGGACTACTGCAACTCCTTGTATGTGGAACTTCAGAAGTGCCTCATTCAGTGCATCCAGATCATCCAGATTCTGCTGTAAGTCTCAATTTAGGGGCAGACTGTTTGTTCTTCTGTGCCTCAACATTTCACTTCACTTCATTGGCTCCCAGCAGCCAAGCATTCGGCTTTCAAGGGCATCTTCTACACTGTTTAAATCATGCAAAGACCAATGTGTCCAGAGGCGTAGCTACACAGGGGGCTTTGGGGTGTTGCAACTCCTAAGAAATATACTGTGCAGTAAATAATTGGGTACAGGTGCTTTCAGTCGGGTATTTCATCCTGGATTTTTTTTTAAATAACTTTTATTTTTTCTAAGTTGCATAAACCGTACAGCATTATGAGAGTGGCAAAACAAATGGTCACTCAGGTAAAGCATTGGTGGTACAACTGGTCAAATTATCTCATCCAGCATGCCCATGTACAAGACTCTAGTCACTCTCATCCCCCCCAGGGTGTAATTGCAAAGGGATTTTAAAAAACAGCAAGCAGGTTCCAGGCCGCAATGAAATCCCTGTGGTAGACATCTCCCATTACTCATTATGCCCTTACCTTGTCATCATTGTCTGCGCCCTCACTATCCGAGGTGCTAAACTCCAGTTCTGGATCGACAAACACATCACAGATACTGTTCCAGGTAGCCGCATCCTCATGTAGTTTATCATCATGGTGGTTCATTTTCATATGCATTTTCTCAGGTAATGACCATTCTATTACATCAGCACACCAGTGAGTGTACTCTGGGGCTTTTTGACTCATCCATGTGATGGCCACCCTATGCTTAGCCAAGACTAAGGACAAATGTAGGAACTTATACAGCATTTTCCTCCCCTTTGGTTGTGTGATATTACCAAGGAGGCAACACTCTGGAGTCTGTGCAAAAGTTAGCCCCACAGTTCCTTATATCTCTGTTGTTAGTGGTGTCCAGAAAGACTGTACTCCTCTACATAGCCAAGCTAAATGTATGAAGTTCGCCCCCTTATAACCACATCTGGGAGAAGCATCTGATCGGTGTGAGGAAATCCAGTAAAGATCCTTAGGTGTAAGATATGTCCTATGGAGAAAATTATAATGCACCAATTTAAATCAAGCATTACAAGAGACAGTGTGTGGGAGAGTATTAATTCAGTCCATTCCCCGTCGGTGAGTGGAGTGGTGAATTCTAGATTGCAGGTGAGCTTGTGTCGTAGGACCCTTTGTATCAGAGCCATACCCCTGTAAAACAGTGAAATCTAAGGCTACCTGCAGTGCTGGTTAGGAGCAGCCCCAGGGTATTTGTGGATTTAGGGGCTTCTGGTTATGTTGGCCAAGTTTCCCTAGGCCTTTTCATCAAACTCATATGTTGTAGGAATTGGCCCGAGCCGAGGGTAAAAGTGTCCCTGAATTGCTCAAACATAATAAAGATGTTGTTTGGGTATAGGTGACTAAGGAGTTCGCAACCCCTGTCCCGCCAATGTTGAAAAGGCATATTATTCACTATGCATCTGACTGGATTTAATATCCATAACAGAGTTCTCCATGGAATGGGGCTCGCTTAAGTGTGCTACAAAATCTATGACAAACAGTTGTCATCTACCTCACTATTTATGGGGCATCTGCTTTGAGGCTCGCACCATCCATGCGGTGTTCTGACGGACGGGCCGCATCCACAGTTCCAGAGAGTAGGCGTTTCTCCCAATTATCTGTGGTGTCTAGCCATTGCATCGCATATTGCAAGTGTGCAGCAAAGTAATATAGATCCAGCAGTGGGACCTTAAGCCCTCCCTCCTTATATAGTCTCATCAAAGTTGATAAAGTGACTCTGGGATTTCTACCTGCCCATAGGAGAGTAATTAGTAAAGAATTCAGCTGTCTAAAGAATCAGTGGGGAATAATGGTCATGGAGTTCTCTAACTTGTACAGACACCTGGGTACTAAGACCATTTTGGCAATGGGTAAACAGCCCATCAAAGAAAGTGGAAGGGTGTTCCAGAACGAAACTAATTTCCTTAGGCCCTCTATCACCCTTCCCAGACTGAGATCAACCTGCAATTTATGGGTGTACGCAACTTTAAGTCCTAGATACCGGAAATGAGATGTCTCCCAATGCAGACCCTCCTCAGGGAGTTGTTCCAGTGGTAGCAAGCCAGGCTGGCAAGTGGGAACACCAAAGATTTGGCTTTAAGATTTAGACAATAATGTTCCCAAATTCATAGAGGAGCCGTAGTAGTGCTGGGACTGCTGCACGTGGGAAGACAAGTAGAACAACGCATCATCTGCATATAATGAGATATCATGCGTTCTAATTCCCATTTGTATCCCCCATTCCTGCATCCAAATCTGCATCAGAATCACTAGGGGCTCTATTGGCAATGTGCATAACAGCGGACATAGAGAACACCCCTCCTGTGTCCCCCGACCCAGTGGTCAAGACTCAGAAAGGTGTCTACCCACCCTTACCTGAGCATGAGTCTCAGTATATAGCAACCTCACCCATCCGATAAACTGAGGACCAAGCCACATGACATGTAGGACATCCAGGAGGTAATCCCAGTCCACAGTACCGAAGGCCTTTTCCAAGTCAATGGTCACTAAAGCCATCTCTATCTGTCGTTGTTGAACCTCATGTAGTACATAAGTGGGTCTACGTAGGTTCAAGCTAGCACTGCACCCTAGTATAAATACACACTGGTCTTCATGCACCATTGTTGCCATGTGTGTAGATAACTGCTTGAAAAACACTTTACATAGTATCTTGGTGTCCGAATTGATCATTGTTAGGGGTCTGTATGAGGAGGGGTCTAATTCATCCCCACCCGGCTTAAGAAGCATATATATTTCGGCTTCCTTAATGGAGTATGGCAATATACCCCTCTCTCTGGCCTCCAAAAGGACCTCCAGCAACCGCTGCATCAAGGTTGCTGCATATGCTTGATAATACTCAGAGGGGATTCCATCACCACGAGAGCCTTTGTGCGGGGGAGTGTATGCAATGTGTCCCGCAGTTCCTCCAATTCTAGTGTGGTTTTCAAAGCCTCTATGACCACCAGATCCAACCTCTGAAGGCCCACAGCAGCCTGATAGGGGCCATTCCGGTGTGCAGTAAGAATGCAGTCTGCGGTATAGACTCTCTGCAGATGTTGCCTGAATGTATGTACTATGCCTACCCTAGATGTAATCCCCACCCCGTCCCTGGTGATTAAATGAGAAATGTGCAGTAGGGATTGCTCTCTACGCAATATCCATGGCAGCATTCTTCAAGATTTGTCCCCTTCTCTATAACTTTTTTGTCTGTAGTGCCGGAGAGTGTACTTATCAAGTTGGTCACAAAGCTCACCAGGACTTCTCCGTCCCCGAACCTCCTGACTCTGTTGGTCCATTATGAATGGGAAGACACCCTGTATTTTAGAATGTTCCAGCTCTTCACTATGGATTTCCTCCTGAAGTTGTCGGCACACACCACAGGTGAGACCTAGCTATGCCCCCCACACAACCGCCTTCAGTGCTTTCCTGTCTGTTGACCTTTGCGAGGTGAATTCCCAGTTTATGGCCAAATAATCAGTGAGGGCTGTGTCCACTGTCTCCTGACCCACCACATCCTCGAGTATATCTGATGGTAGTCGCCAGTGCCTCCCAAGATGTGAAACATCACCCAGACCAAAGGAGAAGATTAAGCCGAAGGGATTAAATTCTGCATTGCATGAAAGAAACCGCGGTCATCAACAATGGGTGCATACATGTTCAATAGGGATATCGCCAAGCCATGGAACTTACCCTGTGCAAAGACATAGCAGCCATTTACATCGGCCTCCATGTATGTGATGGAAAACAAATGGTACCCCTGGAGCAGTCCAAATAAGGGTACCACAAGAATACGTTGAATAGGAGGAATGAAACACTTGTGGCCTCTATTTTTCAGCCACTTCTGTTGCCCCTGTGTCATCCAAGTGCATTTCTTGAAGACAGTCAAAGTCTATTTTATGTCTTTTAAGAAAGGAGATGATTCTAGATCTCTTAATATAAGTTCCTAGTCCCTGAACAATCCAGGTAAGTACCCGATAGTCACCCATCTTCATCTTTAAGGCATTCTACCCCACCAGCACCATACGATGCCTGCACTCTGCTGTTAAAACATGAAAAACAGAAGGAAGCAATAGCCAAACAAACACATATAAAATCCAACAACCCCCATCAACGGACAATCATCAAATAACCTTGAGTTCAATGAAGCCCAACCTTTGGTGTTCCAGGGCTTGCACTACCCCATCCTAACCCAATTGAACCTCAGACTTAGTGCAGTCGCCAGACATTGATACATGTGTGATCTTTGTGGTCCGTGTCTAAAAAAAGGGAGTTTGGTTTTCCCCTGCCAGTGACAGAGAATGTGCAGTCGGAGGCTAAACATTTGCATACTTGATCATCCTCTCACCCCATCTTGCCCAATGTGAGCTGTCACTGTTACAGCATACAGTTGTTCCAACATCAAACCTGTACTTCTCCCTCATAATGTCTCCTAAGGGAGAAGGCATCCACTTTGGTCCATATATTAAAGGAATACTGGGAGTTCAGGTCAGTTCAGCCACATCTCTGCAGTCTGCCAAGGTATCTGGTACCATTCCCATCACGGGGCTCGGCAACTCCGAAAATGACTTCTCCAGCGACTCCTGTGAAGGTAAAGTTGTCTCATCAATGTGTTGAGTCTCAGTAGCAAGATGCATGGTACCATCCTCTTCAATTCATACACTAGGAGCACCGGGGGTGGGGGGAATTCAGATTATCTGCTTCAGGTCGGTACTGGTCGACCCATTGGCAGGACGTGTTCCCCATGCCTGTCGCTTAGTAGTTCCAGTCCCTCTGGATGAGGACTCATCTCTGAGTTCCAGACATCCTCTGGCTTGTCAAAAGAGCGAGCTTTATCTTTGAAAATGACTTTAAGACAAGCAGGATATAGAAGCATGTACCGCAGGTTTAGCGACCTTAGCTTTTGCTTAGCAGCAAGAAAGGATTTCCATTGTTCTTAAGCCTGTTTAGTATAGTCTGGATAAATAGAGATTGTGCTATTCTCGATCTGTGGAATGTCCGGCTCTCGTGCCACTCTCAACAGGCAGTCCCTGTCATGATAATTTAATATCCTTGCTATTATGGCAATGGGGTGGTGGGGGGGGGGGGGCTCCTGGGTACGGTGGAGGTACCAGGGACCTGTGCGTTCTCTCCACAGGAAAATGGGTCTGGGAGGCCACATGGCTTCAGCTCATTGCATAAGGGGTGACCAGAATTTTAAAGCCAACAACTGGGATGTTTCACAGAAATAGAAGAAGGACTACAATTTTACTTCAACTCAGCATACAGAATGACAGTGCTCGTCAGCATATAATTCCAGAAGAGGCACTAAGAAAATAAATAAAATAGAATTTTTAAAACCAGTATCATACCTGTTAATTAATTTGCTTTCTTGTAACAGCAGCTATTTCTGCTTTTGAAAACATAAATAGGCACCTCTCACCATTTTGAATTGACCGTCTCAGTAAACCGGGACATGACCTAAATTTCCCAAAATCTGCTGGGACCGGTGGTGAAAAAGCGGGACTGTCCTGGCAAATCCGGGATGCCCGGGATGGCCGGTTACCCTAATTGTGTACACAACCTTCTATGCAGAGCTCCTCTCCCACCTCTCTGACATGCCTAAGATCCAGACATTATTATGGCATGAGAGGCCTGCGGCATCCTCTTCCCGTTTGTGTAATTCTGACATCAAATTTGTCATCACTGCCATTTGACATTTCAAAGTGGTAACTTCACTTTTGTAGTATTGTGATATTTGCTTCTGCTGTTGAAACCTTGTCCACCACTTTGCGCACGTCAGTCCGTAGTAAGTTCATGTCAATGGATACTGATTCGATTTGGTGCTCCAGGGCAGTTTGTGTCCGTTGTATAACATCTAATAAGTCCACTCTTGATGGTTCTGATTGTGCCTCTGGCAAATCTTTCTACTCGGATGTCCCCAACTGTCTTGTCAATCTTTGCATGGGTTGGCAAGGTGAGGTGTATTGAGTAATGGTGGTGGAGGCATAGGAGTGCAAGGATCTATCATTACTCATGGTTATCCCTGGGACCGGATGTTGCTGACAGCCGGTCCCGGCTGATCCACCAGTGGGGTCTCCAAGAGTGTTATTAGGGGGTCCCCGCGATGCTGGCCCTCATAGCCAGACCTAGTCCCATCACAGGATGTGAGTACAGTGCCATGTGGGGTCCCCAGTCACCACGCAGGTCCCGTATGCCTCGCAAGTCCTCGGTTCACAGGAATGTTCAGGAGCTCAGTGGCGGCCCAGTGGGGTGCAGCAATGCATTTCAATAGAACACAGTGGGTCCGCACAGCAGTGAGGAGTAAACCTTCAGGCCTAGACAATTATGACAAAGTATAACAGCTCAGGGATTAACATGGGCCTGAGATAGTCGGGTGAAGGGTGCTATTCAGTCATGGCATGCAGGCCAGCACCTCCCCCATTCATCACACAACTCCATGCACTGTATTAAGACAAGGTCATAGCAATAGGTAAGGCCCGGACAAAAGAGTCATGTTGCTGTTTTGTACCTTTGTATTGCTTCAGAAGGCGCCTAATCTTCAACGCGGCTCCCAGCGGCTCACCAGCAGTGACACCATGTCCTACTAGCATCTACGGGCATGCAAGGCATCCCTCACCCTTCCCGAGTTGTAAGGCCAAGCCACACCTCACCAACAGGCAGCTACCGCGTGGAGCTGCATCAGCCGATCCCTCATTGTTCAAGTTCAGTGCGAGGGGGAGAGCTCCCTGAGAAGAGGCCATCATGGAAGCCTCCCAGTGGTGCACACACCTTCTGCAGCATCTCAGTCGGACACAACGGTAGAGGCTGGGCAGTGTGCAGCGAGTCTCTGCACTTGTGGCTTCTCAGGAGGGACAGGCAGGGAACATCCAGCAAGCGTGTAGGAGGTGAGTTTTTTCCAATGGTGGGAGCGCAGAGGGACACGCAGCTCACCCGACTCCGAGGCCACGGTGATCCTCCACACTTCCCAGTATAGGGCCATGCAAGGCCTCAAACTTGGCGGGGTATGCCGATCGAGGAGTCAGCCCCAATTTAATTCAGGCACTGCTAGACACTGTGTCAATGATATTTTGCACAGGAGGAGGAGGATAATGCGGGATAATTCAGGATTATATTAGATTAAAGAGCCTGGATGGCCGGAGCTCGGGGTTACATCCTGTCGGCCATGTTACTAGGCCACGCCCTCTCATCCTGGGTTTTTACATGCCCACACTGACAAAAACTCACAGTCACACGTTCTCTCTCGTCTCTATTTTGAAGGCCTGAACACTTGGTTAGTTTAAAAAATATATTGTTTTACCCCAAACAATCTGCACTCCCTTCCACTGCATCTTGAGCCCCCCCTCATGTCCTGCTTCTCATATAATGTATTTTTACAAGATATTCCAGCATGATTGTTGGGGAATCTGAAGCTCACACTGCCTCAATCTTGCTGGCCAAGCTATGCCCCTCATTGCATCAATAGCATCTTCTTCCATGCTTTCCCAACAAGAGCTTCATTTGGTGTCTGCAAGTCACATGCAAACTCCCAAGGAAAGACGAACCCCCATGGCGGGGCACTCTCTCCACCAGTGATTCCAGGTACTGGAATTCTCTTCTTTATGGGACCTGTAGTACTGTCACTCACCTCACGTCAAGTAATCAGTTATATACAGTTTGTTTTCAATGAATGCGTTCCTTTCGATTCAGCGATGTTATCAAGAACCTTTCTTTATGATAAGTGCCAGAATATCCATATAAGAGTATTACAAGGTTTGCTTTAATTCAAAGATTGTGCTAAGATTTATGTTAACATTACAGATGTTCCCAGATAGAAGGGCCATGAGGATAGCGCCAACCCCATAAACGTTTTGGTACTACTAAAAAAGAAAATGCACTCTCATGCTAAGACAACTGTGATCCAGACATTTAAGGATGCTGGATTGACTCCCACACCATTTATATAGTGAGATGGATCTGGCTAAAGGCCACGTTAATAGAAAATTGCATGTCTTGATGCTCAATTGAGCAAGTGAACAGCTATATGAGACCCATGGACTGACGTCTTCCATGTGCCCAATGCTGGTTCATTGACTGCAATGTTAGAGAAATTATTAGATCTACTGAACTGCATAGCTAAGATTCTGATCCATGCCTGGGCCTATTAATAAAATGCTTAGATTCCCCACATCGCAGACGAGATGAGACTTAAACCCTGTCTGCTTACACCAACCAACCTTCCCCCCGAAATTTGGTGAGTGAAAGTATTTTACTTCAAAGGGAAAGGTGTCTTAGCAGCGCAGTTTTATTTCAATAAATCTCTGCTGCAGAATTTGCGCCCCTTCTCTGTAAACTGACAGCAGTAGAACTTTGTTAATATGATGTGTTGATATAACACTAAATAATCTTTGCTGTTCCTGTGTAATGTGGCTTTTGAAAAAAATCTGAACACATTCCTGCTGCTTGCATTATTTAAAACCGAAACCTTATTCTTCTAATATATGCGGCTTAATTTTGTCTTTACACTCATACACAAAATGTATTTTTCTTTTACACGTGTACTTTTCCCATTGTGTGGGAGTCCAGGCTGGCACGGTAATTTTCTAATGTCATTTTACGTCGTTAGTTGCTATGTGCAGGCGCAGTGACATTTATATGAAGCGAAACCATTAAGTTAATTTTAATGAATAGCATGTAACTCTAAAACATATACAGTTTTCTCATTTTGCTTTCCCGTGGGAGGCAACGACAACATTTTGGCAAGTTGGAGTAAACAGCTTTGTGGTGGCATGCAGTAAATTAAACTGAGTAATTAAAATCAATATCAAAACACAAGCCAGGCAGAAAGGTCATATAGCACAACAGAAAACTGTTCAGTAGCATATTGCAGAAAATCAAAATAAATTTCTGAACTTTTCATTAATCTTTATATGCCTGAAACCATTCTTAAAAGGCTCTGGAGACCAGTATCGAGATAACCAGCATTACTATTGGATCTCTCTTGAAATGCCTCAAATCATGAAATCCATTTCTCTTTGAACCTGCAGAACAGAATATATTGATATTTTAGTAGATATTATTGTCAACTCGCGTTTTATTGCCCATTGTATTCGTTCCATCTTATGTTCTATGGATGAAGAAAATCACGATTAGATACATTTTTGAAAATCTTCAAATATGTTTTTCTTCGGACATTTCACACATGACTTTCTTTAGTTGGCCAGGAAAGACAAACAAGGCTATTTTTTTGCCACAGAACAACCTCAACCTCCCTTACAGACAACAAAGAAGCCACCAGTAAAACACTATAAAATAACTTTTATTTCATATTTTAAATAAGCACACACTTAGCTTCACAAGAAGCAGCAGCAGCTCTTGCAGAGAACATTTTTGTTGTAGCAGGGGCATTTCAAACATTAGGACTGGACTTTTTTGCCACATTAATTGGTCAGCCCTGCCACATATTTTGGTCCTTTCTGCCACATAATTCCAGTGGCCCTGCATACAAATAATGGGCTAGTAGGCCTACTGGTATTTTTTTTTTTAATAAAGGCCCTTAAAACACAAACTACTCTCAGATGCAAAACATATTTACTTGGTAGTTGGTTCAGGTGACATTGCCCGCAGGTGGATGAATAAATAATTGTACTCCAAGAATGTGTGTTTACTGGATCACTGTCCTTTTACTGCAGTCTAGGGAATTAAACAAAACACCCATGATTTTTCACGTGCTTGAGGAGAGCCAACTCTCATGATAATAATGATCCTCAGGCAGTCTTGAACTGAAATATTATTTATAAAATATTGACCATTGAACAGCATGTTCACTTGTAAGCTATCCTCGAGGTTAGTTTTATCTATGCATGCACACACAGCTCAAGTTTCACAGACTCAAATGTGTGTAGTGAATCTAGTCAGGTTTCTACTTTGTATTTGCAGCTTGTATCAAGTTATAAAAAGAAAACTACAAGTCGCAGAATGCAAAGCTGAAACATAAACTAAATGAGCGAATCACACATCGAACTAGGGGGCTGGATAACTCTATGAATACTACCCCAAGAGCTGGTTTCCAGCTTGTATCACATTATAAAAATAAAACTACCAGAATGAATACGTGTGCTGCAAGGAACGTGAACTAAGCAGATCAGAGTGCATATAATGTAAAAATGTCAAAAAAACTAAAAATTAATTTTCTGTTTGGAGAGAGAACATCCTTTTGCCTAGTCGAAGCTTGGACTCATTATAAGGTAGAGCAGAGGGTTAATGTTCTTTCTGGAGAGAGAATGTACTTTTGTCTAGTGTAAGCTTGGCATCATTATAAGGTAGTATAGAGGGTTAATGTGCCTGCTGCAAAGAATGTGTGCTAGGCAAATCACAAAGTGAATATAATGTAAAAATGTCAAAATAACTCTGGTGATTTATGTTCTTTTTGGAGAAAGAACGTACTTTTGCCTAGTGGAAGCTTGGAGTCATCATAAGATGGCGCACAGGGTTAATATTCCTGCTGCAAAGAACATGTATTAAGCGGATCAGACTGCATATAACCTAAAAATTATACTGCCGACCAAATTCACGCTCTGAGTGGTGTGAGTGCCATGGCAGCTAAGAGAACATACTTTTGTCTAGTGGAAGCTTGGAGTCATCATAAGGTAGCTCACATGGTTAATGTGCCTGCTGCAAAACAATGTGAACTAGACAAATCACAAAGTGCATGTAACAGAAAAATGTCAAAATAACTTACGATTTATGTTTTTTCTGGACAGAGAACGTGCTTTTGTCTAGTGAAAGCTTGGAGTCATCATAAGGTAGTGCACAGGGTTAATATTCCTGCTGCAAAGAACGTGTACTAAGCAGATCAGAGTGTATATAATGTAAAAACAATACCGCCGATTGAGTTCGCGTTGTTAGCGCTGTGAGCGCCATGGTAGCCAAGAGAACATACTTTTGTGTAGAGGAAGCTTGGACTGATCATAAGGTAGCACACAGGATTAATATGCCTGGTGCAAAGAACATGTACTAAGTGGATCAGAGTAAATATAATGTAACAATGATAGTGCTAATTGAGTTTGCGCTGTGAGCACCATGGCAGCCAAGAGAAAGTACTTTTGTCCAGTGGAAGCTTGGAGTCATCATAAGGTAGTGCACAGGGTTAATATGCCTGCTGCAAAAAACGTGCACTAAGCAGATCAGAGTGCATATAATGTGAAAACGATACTGCTAATCGATTTTGTGCTGTGAGAGCTATAACAGTGAAGAGAACATACTTTTGTCTAGAGGAAGCTTGGACTGATCATAAGGTAGCACCCAGGATTAATATGCCTGCTGCAAAGAACATGTACTAAGTGGATCAGAGTAAATATAATGTAAAAACAATAGTGCTAATTGAGTTCGCGCTGTGAGCACCATGGCAGCCAAGAGAAAGTACTTTTGTCCAGTGGAAGCTTGGAGTCATCATAAGGTAGCGCACAGGGTTAATATGCCTGCTGCAAAGAATGTGTACTAAGCAGATCAGAGTGCATATAGTGTAAAAATGATACAACTGATCGAGTTCGCTTTCTGAGTGCTGTGAGAGCCATGGTAGCCAAGGGATTGTACTTTTGTCTAGAGGAAGACTGGAGAGATCATAACATAGTTCACAGGGTTAAAGTCCCTGCTGCAAAGAACGTGTACTAGGAAAATCACAAACTGCATGTAATGTAAAAATTTCAAAATAACTATGACGATTTATGTTTTTTCTGGAGAGAGAACGTGCTTTTGTCTAGTGGAAGTTTGGAGTCATCACAAGGTAGCGCACAGGGTTAGTGTGCCTGCTGCAAAGAAGATGTACTAGGCAAATCACTAAGGGCATGTAATGTAAACATGTCAAAATAATTCTAACAATTTATATTCTTTCTGGACAGAGAACGTGCTTTTGTCTAGTGGAAGCTTGGAGTCATCTTAAGGTAGTGCACAGGGTTAATGTTCCTACTGCAAAGAACGTGTACTAGGCAAATCACAAAGGGCATGTAATGTAAATATATCAAAATAACTCTGGCGGTTTATGTTCGTTCTGGAGAAAGAGCGTACCTATGTGTAGTGGAAGCTTAGAATCATCGTAAGGTAGTGCACAGGGTTAAAATTCCTGCTGCAAAGAATTTGTACTAAGCAGATCAGAGTGCATATAATGTAACAATTCCGCTGATCGAGTTCATGTTCTTAGCGCTCTGAGCGCCATGGTAGCGAAGAGAACATACTTTTGTCTAGAGGAAGCTTGGACTGATCATAAGGTAGCACACAGGATTAATATGCCTGCTGTAAAGAATGTGCACTAAAGAGATCAGCGTGAATATAATGTAAAAACTATATTGCTGATCGAGTTCACGCGCTGAGCTGTGTGAGCACCATGGCAGCCAAGAAAAATAACTTTTGTCCAGTGGAAGCTTGGAATCATCATAAGGTAGCGCACAGGGTTAATATGCCTGCTGCAAAGAACGTGTACTAAGCAGATCAGAGTGCATATAATGTAAAAACAATACCACTGATCGAGTTCACACTCTGAGTGCTGTGGGTGCCGTGGCAACCACGAGGCACAGACAAAAGAAAAAAGTAGTTTACCCACCCTGAAGTATATCGGCAATCGTGCAATTATGCCTGTAACAGGGTCAGTGTCCAAGGTGATAACTAAACCACCCCAAGGCGGGACAAACGTAAAGCATTTACCAATGACATCATGTAATTTTTGAAAGGCAAGCCCATGATCAAATGAAAGTGATGGGTGTGGTTAAAAGCCCACAATATTTAAGCAGGCCAAAGCGCTTGCTCACTTGACCTTTAAAGACTTTAACAAGTGTATAAGAGTGCGAGTGAAAATCCAGGCCTTAAAAAGAAGTTGAAATAGTAGAGAGTTGCATCCTCCCTTACTCGTCTTGTGGATGCCAAGCCAAAAGACATAACCTCAGCCAGTTGGCCTGGAAAATAACCGGTTGGTGGGAGGGAAGCAAGGAATTGAAGTGAGAGAGTAGGACTCAGAGCTCAGAGTAATGTTAGTAAGTAACAAAAATACAGGGTGTAGCCCAGGAGGCTATTATGTAAATCTCTGCAATTGAGCCCCCCTGAACTTCTGCAGGAGGTGTTGTCATCCACCTTGTGGACCTGCCTTGAACCCCAAAAGTGCCTGATGGCCCATTTACCTATAAGCTAATGACGCCAGGATTCTTACCCATCTACTAAGTAAGGATACTAATATTCCCCTACCCCTTTATTGCTGATTCAAACATGAAAAACATGAACAGTCACTCAGAAAGCAAAATCTCTCAAGATAGTTGAGCAGAGCCCCTCTTACATCAAATATGTGCAGCCGAATCTTATCTTCTGAAATAGAAAGTAAAACAATTGAGGTGAACTTATCTCCTACTTCATAGGGAATTAAGAATTTACTGCTTTCACAAAAGAAGGACATTGCCATGGAACAACCCTAGCATCAAAAATCCTGCATAAAGGATATCTTATCTAAAGGTTTGGTAGTTTAGCTTGCCCAGTCTGCTAGCTGAGGTAACTGCAACCAGGAAAAACATTTTTAATGTTAATGATTTAAGGTCCACTGGTTCCAGAGGCTCAATAGGAGAAGTTTCCAAAACCAATGACAAATCCCAAGCAGGAAAACATAGGAGAGGAACCAGGGTAGATATTATTAAATGCACTGAACAAACCCCAAACTAAATCCTCTTCTTCTGAAATGTTCCCCCGTGCTGCCTTAACGGTTTTGATGAGTCCCCACTGTATCTTCAGGGTGTCAACCTTTAGACCCAAGTTAATGCAATCCTGGAGAAAAGATACAATATGACCTAACACCACTGATCAAGGTCCAAATTGCTCTGCTAGTCACCATCTTCTAAAAGATCCCAATTTTTAACATCAGACTTTAAGGTGAATGTTCTCCTGGATGTCTGCTGAGTCATTTCCACAGATTTTGATAAACCTTGGAAATAAGTCCCCACCTTTCAGTTTCCATGTCACCAATCTGAGCTTGGGTCTCTTCTTGCACTATTGAAATGGCCAGAGGAGATGGAACCATGGTAAACAGAAACTCCTGACCTACTCTCATAGCTATCCGAAGAGGAAACCAACAGGAGTAGGGCCATGTTGGAGCAAACTAGATTGCTTTTCTCTCGTTCCTCACTCTGGACAAATACCTGGTGTTAGAAATTGGGATTCTGGCTGGCAGAGGTATGCACCCTGTCCAGGCAGGAACCACAATCCTAGTCAGGGTAAGTCAGTTACACACCATAAATGAACCTGTTCTCATTCTCTGGTAGCTTAGCACAGAGCAGGCAATGTATAAAGGATTTGTGCAACACTTAAAAGAGGTAAAACAGTGAAAACAACACACAAAAATAATCCTCAAGAACTTCAAAAAATAGGTCTTCATTTAATTATCAAAACAAGACCAAAACAACAATAATTCAATATGTAGAAGTCGAGATATGAATTTTAAAGAATATCTGCAGTTGTAGTGCTTAAAACCCTGAATCCAAAATTTCAGGCTGACTGCCATGGAGCACGGGCCAGCTACAGGGACCAACCTTGTCCCACTGAAAAAGAACCTTGTATGGAAGGGTGCGTCAAAGCCGAAGAGCTGATTCGAGGAGCAGAAGGGACGATGTGAATGGAATGCTTTGGTTCCAATTCGCACAGTCCCATCTAAGTTTCCTTTGTGTGTGGCTCTCTGGAGGGAATGCACAAGAGCCCAGCTGCCACCCACTCAGATGTGTATTCAGAGACAGGCAGAAGGCACTAGGGTCCCGATGTATGGTGCCCTTTTGCAGTTGCAAAAGGCAAAATTTTTGACTTTCGACCACAAAATGGCCAGGTAAGATGTACCATCCCTATTTTGCGAGTCGTATGCACTTACCAAGTCACAAAATAGGGATTGTGACTCGCAATTAGGAAGGGGCATCCCGAGGGCATCCCTTCCTAATTGCAAGTCACAGTGGTATGTATGATTGTTTTGTGACCGTGAATGCGGTTGCAAAACAATCGCAGTTAACACCAATTTCAAATTGGTGTTAACCTATTCGCAAACAGGAAGAGGTCCCCGCTGGACCCCTTCCCTTTGTGAAAGCATTCGGAAAAAAATATTTCAGAGCAGGCAGTGATCCCACGGACCACTGCCTGCTCTAAAAAATGATAGGAAAGCTTTTTATTTTTATTTTTGAAATGCAGCCCGTTTTCCTCACAGGAAAACGGCTGCATGAAAAAAAAACTGCTCTATTGAAAAGCAGTCACAGACATGGTGGTCTGCTGAGCCCAGCAGGCCACCATCCCTGTGAGTGCAGCCATTCCCAAATGGGTCACAAATTACAACCTGGCTCATGAATATTATTGAGGCAGGTCCCTTGCGACCCATTTGAGAATTGCAAACAGTGTGGTTCACATTGTTGTACATTTTGTTTTGTGACTCGCAATTTGTGATTCACAAACGGATCTCAAATTGAGAGTCGCAAAGCAAAAGGTTGTACATCGAGCCCCTGATGATTTAAAGTAAGAAAATGCCAACTTTCTAAAAGTAACATTTTCAGTATTAAAATTTAAAGTCCGACTTTCCCATAAGTTGTGATTTTAAATTCTGATTCGAAAGACACCAAACTTGGGGGTCTCATCTCTTCCCAATTGTAAATACCACTTATAAAATGTAATAAGGCATCCCCAATGTTAACCTATGGGAGAGATAGATCTTCCAATAGTGAAAAACAAATTGAAGGTTTTTCACTACCTGGACACATAAAACTTAAAAGTACATGTCCAACTTTTTGAATACACTGCACCATGTCCTTGGGGCTGTCCAGGGCCTACCTTAGGGGTGCCGTATATGTATCAAAAAGGACGGTTTGGGCCTGGCAAGAGATTTAACTGGCCAGGATGACATGGCAGGTTAAAATTGCACACACAGGATTTGCAACGGCAGGCCTGAATCATGTTTAAAGGGCTACCTAAATGGGTGGCATAATTAGCGCTTCAGGCCCACTAGTAGCATTTAATTTACAAGACTTGGGCACATGTAGTGCACTTTACTAGGGACTTATAAGTACAATAAATATGCCATTTGTGGATAAGACAATGATAATATGTTGTAGGGAAACAGCACGTGCACTTTGACACTGGTCAGCAGTGGTAAAGTTCCTAAAGTCCTAAATCCAGTAAAATCGAAGTCAGCAAACAGGAGGTCAGAAGGCCAGGGGAAACCACACCAAGGATGCCAGGTCTAACACCTGGGGATTAGCGGGAAGAGGGTAAAGGAAAAAGTAGCCCCTGAGACCATGGGCAGGGCAGAGAGTCTACCCTCAAGATTCCTAATCTTTCCTCCTCATGTAAGACCTCTCTACTTGAGCACTGAGTGAGGATGCAAACAGATTCAATATTCGTTGACCCTATTGCTTGCAAATTTGAACAAAAACTTGAGGATGTATATAAAACTTCTAGGATGCAGGAATGCGCCTGCTCAGACCTTCTACAATCATGTTGCATACAGCCTAAATGTGAACCACCAATATTGAGATCAGATTAAGTTCCGCCCAGGAAGAAATTGGATCTGAGATCCTGGAGAAGTGAGCAGAGCTTGTGTCCCCCCCCCCCACCAGTTTATAAATGGCTTTGCTGTCATATTGTCTGTCTTCACCAGAACTATCCTTCCCCTAGAACTTGAGAAAAGGCGAGCAGAGCTAGGCAGGAGGACCCGAGGCTCTGAATTATGGACCAAGTACTATGCACCGGATGCGATTCCAACCAGGCAGGCCCCCAACCAGTTACACCTGCATCTGTCATAAGTTTCAGTGAAAAAGGAGGCGTTACAAGTACTCCTTCAAAAGATTCAGAGAATCCAGGCACCAGTTCAAGTCCTGCTGAAG
Source organism: Pleurodeles waltl (assembly GCF_031143425.1). Classification (NCBI taxonomy): domain Eukaryota; kingdom Metazoa; phylum Chordata; class Amphibia; order Caudata; family Salamandridae; genus Pleurodeles; species Pleurodeles waltl. The sequence continues at coordinate 908,644,377 of NC_090443.1, forward strand.
AGAATTGGACATCAGAATTTGGAGGGTGTGGACCTGGGACATTGAACTCCAACAGCTCCAACAGCTTAGAAAGTACCTCATAATCTTGTGTGGATGAAATCTGGCTCATGGAACCAGAAGAAGTGCTGTCCCTACACCCCCCTGAACCTGAAACCACGAGGCTGCTGTCAAAGAAGGCTGGGCAAGAACATTCAAAATATGTGCCTTCATTTTGACAGCCCTCTGCATTGGCAAGGTCACAGACTGTTTTTCCATGTGAACCTGTGTACCAGTGAAGAGTCTGCACTGACACTGGGTTAGCTCTGACTTATTCCAATTTATCAGAAACCTGTGTCTGCTTAGACCAAACAATGCCTTTTTCATCTGCTGCTTAAACTGCAGTAATAAACATGCATGAATTAGCATGTTGTCCAGATAAAGATAAAATAAAATCCCTTCTTGATGCAGTACCACCACCGGTGGTGCCAACATCTTTTCCAAAACTCTTGATGCTCTTTCCTATCCAAAAGGTAGGATTGCGAACTGAAAATGCCGGTGCCCTACTGCAAAACATAAAAGTCTTTGATCATCTTTGTGTATTGGGATATGTGAATAAGCATCCTGCATCTATATGGTATACTTCCTTTCAAAGCTGGTCCTGGGGAACTGGGATGATTGCTGTCTTCTCCAACAAAGCCTGAATCCCCTCCCACAAAGCCTTGCACTTGGCTGTATTTTTGAGAACAGGAGTAAGAATTGGCCCATAACCTGGAGGATATTTTGAGAAAGCTATAGATTAACCTCTCTTGACAATGCTTAATACCCAACAATCCCCAAAAGCTGTTTCCCAAACATGAAACAACCTCTGAATCATTCTACTGCACCACTTCCGAAGAAGCTACTGGGTAAGTCAGGATGTCTGTTTGGACTCCCCCGCCTCTTTCCGGCAGGTTGCTTGAAAAACCCTTTCCTACTGACTTTCTAGGTTGAATTATTTTTCCTAACTGAAATAGTCTCTGTATCCTTCTAACAAGATTTATAAAAATGCTGACTCCATGCCTTATCGGAGCTGGATGTGCTCCCTTTGTACTGTGGGGCATTGTTTCTATTCTTAATTGGCTTGGTTATCATGACGTCCATCTGGTCACCAAGAGCTTCTTTCCATCAAGGGCAATTTTCAGGAGGGATGATTTTTCAAATGCATCAGCATTCTATTCTCTCATCCATAAGTTTCAACAGACTAGAACCATTGCTGCAGCTGAGACAGAGGTCACCCTTAACATTTCCAATGACACATCAACTAGAAACTTAGGCCCATATTTATACTTCTTTAGCGCCGCATTTGCGGCGCTTTTTAACACAAAAGCAGCGCAAACTTACAAAATACAGTTGTATGTTGTAAGTTTGCGCTGCTTTTGCATCACAAAGTGACGCAAATGCGGCGCTAAAAAAGTATAAATATGGGGCTTAGCCTCTGGCACCATATGTGCTATGAGATCCGAACAATAAGTGTAACTGATTGGATCGCCACAGAAAGACTTTCACAGTCTCTGGCTAGAGACTAAGCCACATTGGCAGAGTAAGTAGCAGCTTTGAACCTCAAATTCTCCACTGGAAAAGCTTTCCTGAAGGCCTTATCCACCTTTATCTAGAGCTTGTAGGAGAGCAAACTTCTGGATCTCTAACAGTACAGCCGATCAAATTATCCAAAATTGAATCCACCTTTGAATTGTGTAGGTGCACATCTTCTGTTGCTTGCAGAAAATAAAGCTTCTGCAAAAATCTTAGTATGTTCGCACAATCTACATACTTCGATTCACTGATATTCTTGTGCAGCGCCAACACAAAGGATACAGGCTTGTCATACTGAGGAAACAATCCTTCCTCATCCTCTGGGACAGCAAACAGAGGAAATCAAAGATTTTCCCTGATGTGTTCCAAGACCTTAAGTACATCTTTTCTGCTAATATACTTTCCTGACAAAGAGGTATTAAGTAATTCAGAACCTGAGTGAGATTATCCACCCTCAGAAGCTATGCCTCTGGGTTTAAGACTGTTGGATATCTTGTCTCTACATTTCACCTTCATATCCAAATCCTTACAGACAGCAAATAATAATTTTGTGTACTTCTGCCACACTCATTAATACAGGAACACTTGGAGGGACCTCCGGAGACGCCAAAGGTCTCTTTCTTCTGTCAGTATCAGCTCCTCCTCAGATGAGGAGCATGATGAATTATGCCTCCTCTTAAAACTTTACTTCCCCTCCATCATGCCAGTCAGACAATTTCAGCTACTTCCAGTCATAAATAGAGGAACAGTTGTCCAATCAAACCCTGACTCTCATGCTACCAATCCAAAACAACCTCATGTAAACATGCTGATTCAGTAAAGAAAACTGCTGCAAGGGGTGACTTACTTCTTTGCAGCAGTCCATTAGCTTAAGGAGAGCCCTGGTGCTTCCATATTGTGCTGCCCTTTGCTTACACCTCCCAACCTCGAGGGGCTGCCCCTGCACTACAGAGGTGGCTGGTCACCATCCTGATCTGCCCAAAGAAGCTACACACTGGAAACTGCACCCTTGGCTTCACCTAGCAGTGCAGCGGTGCTCAAGGGAAAGATGGCTGATTCACAGCACCCTTACTTGACCTCCATTAATTCCACACGCCTTCTCAGCCACAGCTCCACGCACGACTGCATTGGTGAGTACCTGTAGGGACAAAGAAAAACCGGGATTAGTAAAGTGGGGAGGCACCTTATAGTCACACCAGTGAGTGGTGATTTGTGTATGTGGAAATAATTTTATGTCATGAAGTAGTGCTGTCCTGATGGTTGCAGGTCCATTTGTTGATTTATAGCCCGTGAGATAACCTCACTAGTGTATAAGCACCTCTCCGTCAGTTCAGTCTCCTTTGAGGTAACCCCCTGAATGTGTTCATGGCAAACATAGAACCCCAGGCTGAGTGTCTGGGGATCTTTCTCTTGCCTATCATGCAACATGGGTGGAAAAATCAAGGAGTATAAAACGATTTTAAAGTTTTGAGCCTAGGGACCAGGCCTTGCCTGGCCTGTTCCAGCCTATAACTGGCCACGGAAGGGTATGCCCTTGGCCCTTATTGCAGGGGCATCCTGTGCAGCAAGACAAATTAGCACTTTTATTGGTGCCGGCTTTCTCCTTCCTTCCACCAGCAGCCACTAGGACCTCCGGGGCTTGCAGTCCTTGCCTCCTAAAGAGTCTCCCCCCAAACAAATTTAGGAAAAATTAGCAGCTTTAGTACTGTTGAGCTGCTCCTCTCTTCCATCAGGAGCTACAATAACCTCTGTGGAGTGTTGTGGAGTGTTGTCCTCACAAATGTTTCTTCCCAATCTAACGCAATGTAAATGAGCACCTTAAGAGGCACTGGGTTCACACTTCCTTTGGCAAACAGCATCAAGGACCTCTGGGGCTTGTAATCCTTGCCTTCCAAAGTGCTACACAATGGACCCACTAATTGCTAGTGATCTATCTTGAGTATGTATTCTGGGAGTTATTTTGAGTACTTTTGCCAACAAGTTTTGTACTAAGCTCTACTAGGTTTATTAGAATACTAGCCAAGACCACTGAAATGTAACCTTTTTATTAGTACCCAGCAGATCAACTGGATGCTCTTGAATGTGCTGTTTCTACAGTGCAAAGTTTGTACTAAGTTGCCAATCAGGGGATAGAAGGAGACATATGCACTGAAAAGATACATTGATTGTTCCCCTGGTCTGCTGGTGGTGTGTGTGACCCTTGAAAAAGCAGCCAGGCCAACAATAAAATGCATTTTTAGATTGTAAGTGCCCTATTCACGTATGAATGTTTGACCATAAGTATATGTTTGTAACTGAAAATACCTATTTATCCCTGCCAGAAATTCACAACTGAATTTCAGGTGGGCATAAACGGACTTAATACTGTGCATTTCTCCACAGCGAGTGCAAAAAAATCTGCAACAGAAATTCCTATTCAAGTTGTAGGAAGTGGGCATTTCAAGGAATGGTTTGTCTTGGGAGTCTGAAAATGCCCCAAAAGTTATATGTTTGTGGTCATTCATGAACTCTTTTTTTGGCCCCTGGAAGCAGTCGAAGATTTACTCCAGCCTGGATTGTCTCTTCTTCTGGGATGGAAAGGGCAATGGAGTACCCTCATATTTGCGGGGGTGTAGAAAAAACGCAACCATTCATTTGGTCTGGTGGTGGTATTGTTCTTTGTGGATTTTTTACACAGCTCACAACTCTGCACTGCAGGAATAGGAGCCTGTAGCAGTCACTTGACACAGGCGCCTCGGTATTCCAGGAGTACTAGTGAGAATGTTGGTGAATTTGCAAAAACCCTACATGTACGTTCCAGTAGAGATTTCAATTCACACCCGTACATTTTATTGGTGAATAGGCCCCTAAATTAGTAAGCCTAGTCTAAACACGATCTGGACCTAGTCATCTCTGCAGATGGCTAAGGTGATGTGAGTGTCCTTCTTCCTCTTCAGTCTGCTGCACTAGATTTGCATCCCTCAACATTCAATGGAATCTGAAATATAGAAGTCATGTTAAGTCACAAAATGTATTTCCTTGCTTAAATAAACAATGCTGAAACATCTGCAATTCTTTTCAGTATTGTTTTCCCCTGACAGGCACTGTCGGATCTAGCCTATAGTAACATCCATACCTCAGTCTAATTTTGGCTGAAATGAACTTTGAATCGTCCACATAGCCTATAATTTTTAGAAATATGAAAGGTCCAAATATTGAACGTTTTCTGAAAAACGTGACTCAAAAGCTCAGCTTACTTTATTGGTTAAAACCAATGTGTCACTTTCAGCTAATAAATGTATATAGGTATTGCTTGAATTACTTACTGATATTTTTCATTATTCTGATTCTCTCTTCCTCGTCCCAGTCCTTACAATATGAGGTTTTACCTCCTGTATTCCATTTTTCCACACCTTACCAAGCTTTTTTCTCTTTCCATAAAACCCCCATGCTTGTCCCATAAAACTCTTCCTATTCCCGGGCACTTCCTGAGACATACCAAAATGGCGCAATAAGAAGCCCAGATAAGAAGGCTCAGAAAATTGAGAAACGGTCATAATTACTGTGACGAGGAAGAGAGAATCAGAGTAATGAAGATTACCGATAAGTAATCTGAGCATTATGTAGTAGCCACGGAATTCAGGATGACCAGCTTCATCTTTTTATTCACAGAAACTCTCCTTCTTCAGTGGTAACCCCCAGCCTTCTGCTTCACTAACAGTTTCTCTTAGAACATTTTTTGCCATCCCATTCTAAATGACATCATCAATGCCCACGCAGCATTCCACCCTCAAGTACATCTCCACACATCTCCCCCTTCTGCATTTCCAACAAAATTGCTAAATTTATGAAATCTAGACAAACACTTCTAAAAATGAAAGTATTGCATATTTTATAAAGTTAGAACAAGGATTCCTTAAGATGTACAAGTAACATTGTGCTGAATTTGGTAATAATAAAACTACATTTATGGAATTAAATAAAAGTGTAAACAGCAATTATCAAATAGAGAGTAACACAATATTAACTTCTCTCTCTCTCTCTGGTGTCTTAACCTTACACAGATTTCCCATACTCCACTCTCTACCATCATCCAATTTAATAACAGAATTCATTACTTTGATTATCTTCAGTGGTTGGAAAAGTGTGCTCTGTCCTCTCTTTAGATTACCTGTTTTCTTCACCATTACTCAGTCACCACTTTTCATGCACGTCTTTCACTCTTCTTTTATCATAACTCATTTTGTTATGCTTCTGTAAATCAGCCACGCTCGCCTTCATGCATTCACGATCCACCCATACTTGGCCCTTCCTATTTAACCATATGGGGCATTCTTTAGTTGCTGGTTCCCTACCTACCCGAAGAGCAATAAATGAGGACACACCTGTCATTGAATGAGGTGTTACTCTATGAACCCAAATCAATTTTTTCAACTCATCTCTCCACATCAGTGCATTTGCCAAAGACAGTTGAATGTTCTCCATAGTGATTTGATTTGCCCTTTCCACAAAACCATTAGCTTGTGGCCGAAACAACCCCACTCTGTCATGGCTGATCCCTAAATTTGCAAGAAAATCTGTCATGACTGGGGGCACTAGTTGCACGCCATTATCTGTAACTAGGACCTTTGGTATTCCTACCTCCAAAAATACTTCTCTTAAAAATTCCATGACATTGCTTGCTGTTATCAATTCTGTGCTCCTGACTACAAACCACTTACTGTGAAAATCCACCGGGACTAGAAGGAAACAATCGCTTCTACGTAGTCTTTCCACAGGACCTAAAAAATCAAAAGCCAATTTTTCCCATGGTCGGGTGGGTTCCAGCTTCCTCATAAAAGTAGTCCTCTTTCTATTTGCAGTGACTGCCTGGCTGTCTGAGCATTGCATGCGTTGTATACAGTCACAGCTGAAGCTGTGAAGTCCTCTTTCTATCGTTAGTGAAGGTCTGGCTGTCTGAGAGCTACAGGGCACTTCTCTTTCCTTGCGGGTGCTAGGCACAGGGCTCAAATCAAGAAGGACGCTCTTCATGGTGCAGTGAAGGACTTTCTTCACCTGTCACGGTGCGATGGCTGTGAGTCACGGTGCAGCTCAAGCCAGAGTGCTCGAGACACAGCTGTTGGAGGAGTTGGAGGAGATCTCAAGGACAACACAGACAAGGTACTCTAATGCATGTGTAGAATTTGAAAGCTAGTATGACATTCCACTCGCACAATTATGGCATTTATTGCGCTTGAAGTTTTAAAAGGCATGGACCACTTCCACACGCATAATTTATAGCACTCAAGCTGGAGTTAAAGAGATGCGTGAATAAATTACATTCACTCTTTCTGGCACTATAACGTTGTGGCACAATACTGTTGTGGCACAATAACGTTTCTCAAGTACAAGGGCTCCCAGAACGCTTTAAAAGTCCTCTATACATCAACTATCGGTATGAACTAGGGCACTGGCTCGTCCACATGTATATGTTGCTATCTGGCTTCTAGACATAGGTCCAATCATGAATTAATATAACTTACCGTTTTTTTCTGTAGATCACACACTGCTCTCAGTTAGCGCTGCTTCACTGCTCAGGCACATCAAGTAAACAATACTTTTCCAGGGCTGGAGATTACTTCTCTGGTCTCTGCCCCCTGCACACAGCTGCTTGTCGCCAATATTTGTAGTAACCATCCAATTCAGGATGATCAGCTTTATCTTTTTATTCATAGAAACTCTCCTTCTTCAGTGGTACCCCCCAGCTTTCTGCTTCACTTACAGTTAGTTTCTCCTAGAACATTTCTTGCCACCCAATATTAAGTTACATCATCAATGCCCACACAACATTCCACCCTCAAGTATATCTCCATAAATTGCCATCCTCATCCTCTTCCTCATTCCAGTCCTTGCTATATGAGGATATACCCAAGCAAAGGCCTTCATATCATCCAAGACCGACAAAAACAAGGGCTCAGAGACATGTAAGAGGGAAATCACTTTTATGTCACAAAGTACGACCTGTCTATAAAGGGATCCGGGAAGTAGCCTTAGAAAAAATTCTAAAAGCAAAATGAGACTCAGAGCCCTATGTTACATTGAGTCTATAGTAAGACACAAAAGTGGATGAAGAAACCCAGGTTGCAGCTGCGCAAATGACTATCATGGACACCCCTGTTCATTCAGCCCGGCAGGCAGCCATACCTCTGGCAGAATGAGCCTTTATCTGTTTGGGAAACTGAGAACCAGAATATTTGAAAGCCATGGAGATACCTGTTTTGATCCATCTAGCCAGGGTGGATCTAGAAGGTTTACCTCCTTTATTGGCATGACCAAACTTAACAAACAAAGAATCTGACCTTCAAAAAGACGATTTCTTTAACTAGAACGTAAGAGCCCTTACCACATCCAAAGAAGACACAGAAGGGTCAGAGGAATCTTCCTCCAAAAGTAAAGGAAGGGCTATGCCCTGATTATGATGAAGTGCAGAGTTAATCTTGGGGAGAAAATCAGGACCCAAAGACAAAAATGACTCTATCCTCAAACACCAATTTTCCTAGTTTTCTGGTTGAAGGGATACCCACTAGAAAGAAAACCTTCAGAGACAAAAGTTTCTTTGAGATGTCCTCCAATGGCTCAAAAGGGGGAACTTGATATAAAAGACGACCAGAGGTAAGTCCCAAGATGTAAAAAAATGACATGACTTTCGGTCTAATCAGGGAAAATCCTCAAAAGAACCTATTTACCAAGGAATCAATATGCTTCAGATTCCCCCAGGGAGATGTAAACACCCTTATAGTGGATCACTGCCATTGTGAAGTAGGAACAGAAAAGTGTTTGTCAAATCCCTCCTGAAGAAAATTAAAATAGATTCTCGAAAACACTCCACGAAAAAGAAACCTTTAAACTGACATCATTTATCAAAATAAGCCCAATGGTGGTTTTAAGACTTCCTGGTTGATTTCCTTCTGGAAGCCTGAAGAGACAAAGAAACAGACAAGGAAAGGTCATTTTTCAACAGGTTCTCCCCTCCAACCTCCAGGCCGAAAGCCAAAGACAGGCCAGAGATGAGAGTGACAGGGCTGGATGAATGATTGGGATGAAAACTAGAGGAAGAATCAATTGCTTGGCAATTGCCAAGGACCAAAGAAGGGGGAACCACAGTCTCCTAGGCCAAAATGGGACTAGAAAAATCACATCTGACTTTTCTTTCTGGACTCTGAGCAGGACTTTCCTGGTGAGGGGGAAAGGAGGTAAGGAGTACAGCACACCTCGTGGCCAGGGCTGGGGAATGGCATCTATACCTAGAGAATGAATCTCCTGTGATCGAGAATAGAACTGAGGAACCTTAGCATTTGTGAACTCTGCAAATAGATCTATGGCAGGAATGCCCCATCTGTCACACAGATTCTGAAACACAAGGGGATTGAGATCAAACTCCTGTGAACAGTGAAGACCTGACTCAGTCTGACTGCCTGAATGTTGAGACTCATCTGAATGTGAATCACCCTTATCTATAGGAGGTTTTTCTCTGCCCAAGTCGTGATCTGCAGAGCCAACTGGATCAAGGTCTGGCTGTTTGTACCAAACTGACGGTTGACTTATGCTTCTGCAATTGAATTCTCTGTCCTGATCACCAAGGCTGAACCTTTCAAATGAGGAAGGAAAACACCCAGTGCCTAATGCATTACCTTCATTTCTCTCCAGTTCAATAAATGAGCAGCTTCTCTGAAAGTCCAAAGACCCTGAGCAGACAACCCCTCCCTAGAACTACTCCCCACCCTTGTTTGCTGGCATCCGTGGTGAGAATCAGAGGGTCCAGGAGAGTAAATGGAGTAGCCTGCTCCAATGCAGGTGAATCTATCCACCAGCTGAGATATGCTTTGATCCCTGGATTAACTGGGATGAGTCTCTCATAGTCTTTCAAAACAGGGGACCAGTGATGAGGGATATGAAGAACCACCTGTCCCAGATGATAGTGGGCCCACAGAAGGATGAAAAACTTTGCTGACTGGAGAGAAAAAAACAGGGAAACAGAAAAGAAATCAACAAGCTAATCAAGTTATGGTGGTACAAAGTACACCATAAAGGAACATAAATCAAGTTATATTTACCATGTCCCTTTGGACTCTGAGCCATTTTCTCACTGGAGCCGACAATTGATGAAGAAGGAGATCCACATGCAAAGGTAACTTCCTTCTTTGTGCCAACTAAAGGAACACTTTTCCCACATCTGAGTAGCAACTGGCCTCTATGTAATCCAATTCTTTTAAGGAGACCAGAACTGACTTGCCTTTTTGAGGGGAAAGCCAAAGTTCTCTAGGTCCATGCAAACTGTTGTTGTCTGCTATATGGATATAGCCCAGGAACTGGACAGAATAGGATTGTCTAGGTATGGATACATTTTTATTCCTCTGTTGTGAAAAAATAACATCACAGGAGCCAAGACCTTTGGGAACACTTGACCTCGACCTGAGACTGACCCTGCTCGTTCCCTATACAGAACCAGAGGAATTGCTGTCTTGCTGGTTCTATGGGGATATGGAGATAAGCATCCTGCAATTCGATGGAAAATCCCCCTGAGAGCTAAGAGGAATGATCTGCTGAAGGGAACACATCTTGAAATGAACTGTTGGAAATTAATGTATTCAGGCCTTTTAAACTGAGGCTCATTCTGTACTCCACTGAAGACTCCTGAACAAGGAGTACGCTAGAGTACCACCCCTGTCCCATTAACTCATTGGGACCTGGATGATAGCCATCTTCCTGAACAAAGTCCATACATTGTCCAGTAAGGCCTCTCTCTTTGCACTGTGCACTGGAAGTGTGTGTACTGGAAGAGAAGGAAGTTGCAGGCCAGGAGGCAAAGGAATGATGTGACCCTCTCTTACAACTTGCAGAACCCACTTGTCTGATACTCTGGGCATCAATAGTCCTGCAAAAATACAGAAACGACCTCAAACTGGCTCCCTGGCATAGTCAGGAACACTAGGAGGATTGCCTTTGTTACCAGGAGGTTAGCGAACAGAACAAGAATTTTGAGATCTAAGTTGGAATCACGACATATTAAAAGAAAAATTGAGCCTCTTATCCTTGTACCTGACCTTTATAGGTTGAGAATAATAGCACGCAAGCGCTGCTCTTCTCAACATGTTGTACTCTATTCTGTGGGCTTTAGCCATGCCATCTCAAGTCCATCACTTTCATTAGTTCCTGGGCCTGGCTTTCGAAAATCCCTTGATGTTATTGGTAAATGCTTTATATTTGTCCCGCCTTGAGGCTAGTTTGTTACCACCTTGGAGACAGACCGTGTTACATGGATTATTGCATGATTGGTGAGATACCTTAGTGTGGCGTTTTTTCTTTTGCCTTGTCGCTTCGCCCTGCATGGCCGTATGTTGTTTCTTCCTCGTTTTCAGGTATCTTGCTGTTTCTTTGTGATGTCTGCGGAGTCGTTTTTATTTATTAATATTTTTGCAGTTTTATGTGGCGCAAACTTGACACAAAGGTATTGGAGTGCTTTATTTTATTTTTTTGCAGTTTTATACAGCACAAACTTGATACAAAGGTATGACAGCTCTTTATATGAGCACTGGTTATATTACACAAGAACACATTCATTTTTTTCAGCTAGGGGAGATTAAATGATTTGCCTAGAATCACAGGATGTTGAGCCGGCACAGAGACTTGAACTGTATTCCCCAGCTCGACGGTCGGCAGCTCTGGCCCTCACGCAACATCCTCTCCCCTAAGGTTCCGCGTGTTGGGGCAGTCTGGAAATAACTTGTTTTTTTATATATAGCACTTGTTAATACAGGTTCTGCCATTTCATAGCACTGCAAAGCAGGTGTCATTCTTAACAATATTGCTATGATTCATTTGCATCGACCTTTCAGAAAAAAAGAGGTGAAAAAGCAATGTCAGGATTGTAATCAGTGACATTCTCGTTCTCTTGATACCTCTGCAGTTGGTGCATTAACCAATTGACTTGAGTAGAGCTTAACACAAGTTAATAGCACATGCTCTTGATAACCTCTGTAAGGTCACCAACCAAGCACATAGGTAAGTTCTAGGCAAGAAGATGGTGAAAGGTGTTGTCTCCAAAATGATGGAAAAGGAGGTGTGATTCCAGATCCAAGCACTTAATGGCCTCAAGCTTGATAGCAAAAAACATCTAGCCTTTGAATGTAAATTGTGCCTCTTCAAATAGAGTTCAGTTAGTAGAGGCAGCCATTTTCCTAACCCTGTTGTGCAAATACGCTAATACATGGGTTCCACAGTGAGAGGAGCAGTGTATCATAGGACACAAAAGTGGAGCAAACTCCATTACTTCCTCCTCTCAGAATTCACTGGTGTCATGGCTTTGACAGTCCCCTCACAGCTACTACGACCTTGCAGATGCCACTTCCGGAAGCGCTGTCTAAGACAGTGCTCGAATCGCACTGCTTCCTGTTTGAAGAGGCTACACCTCAATACCCCCCATAGTTGCTGTCACAGGCTCAGAGTGCTCCCCCATTCCCTTCTGGGCTCGTGTGTATAATATCACAGCCAGTCTGTAGGAATAAGGCAAAAACCCTCTCAAGATGGCGGCCTTGTTGTGTCCTCTCTCCTGCAGCGACAGGCCTGGGATGGTAGCTGTGGCACCTGGCATACATCCACTACACTCCAAACCAAAACACATAGGTAAAATACATTTTCATTTACAATGCCAATAGGTCTATCTCTCACAAATGCGAGATGTATTGCACTGCAGATGTTTGTTTTTCTTGTCAAAGTTTCTGTCTGTATTTGAAAGACTGTGGCGGTCATTCTGACCCTGGCGGTAAAAACCGCCAGGGCCGTGGTCCGCGGGAGCACCGCCAACAGGCTGGCGGTGCTCCTTTGGGCATTCTGACCGCGGCGGTACAGCCGCGGCCAGAAACGGAAAGTCGGCGGTGTACCGCCGGCTTTCCGCTGCCCAGGGGAATCCGCCATGGGGATTCCGACCCCCATACCGCCATCCTGTTCCTGGCGGTTTCAGCCGCCAGGAACAGGATGGCGGTATGGGGTGTTGTGGGGCCCCTAGGGGCCCCTGCAGTGCCCATGCCAATGGCATGGGCACTGCAGGGGCCCCCGTAAGAGGGCCCCACTTAGAATTTCAGTGTCTGCTTAGCAGACACTGAAATTCGCGACGGGTGCTACTGCACCCGTCGCACCCCTTCCACTCCGCCGGCTCCATTCGGAGCTGGCTTCCTCGTGGAAGGGTGTTTCCCGCTGGGATGGCGGGCGGCCTTTTGGCGGTCGCCCGCCAGCCCAGTGGGAAACCCAGAATGACCGCTGCGGTCTTTTGACCGCGGTACGGTCTTCTGGCGGTTCCCGCTTGGCGGGCGGCTCCTGCCGCCCGCCAAGCTTGGAATCACCCCCTGAGTATGCTCTTGAAGGACTTCTGCAGTACCTCTTCAAGCTCTTCCTCAAACAATTCTTTTCCAGAAAAACTCATACAAAGGAGGCGATTCTTTTGCAAAGAATCCACTCTCCAGCCCCTCAAGAGTACATGATGTCTGGCCTTGACTACTCCTGACAAAGTTATAGCAGTGGCCCTAAGTCTGTAAAAAACCACATCAGAAAGAAATTTAGCTTGGACTTCTATACGTACAAAGCCCACTGAGAGGTAGCTGAACTGCCTGAGTAACATCAAACTGAAAAGTTTACTGAAGGTAAAAACCTCATTGAAAATGTATTTGCATTAATACTTAAGGCCCTGTGTAATGAAAACAGTGAAATGCCCATACAAGTAACGAAATGCAGTGAGACACAATGCAAATGCCATTCTAAAACAGGCAGGAAGAAATCCTCCTTAGTCTTGAGATAAAAAGACCATCCCTGCTATTTCTCACTCCTTTAGGCCATCACAAAAGCAGGACAGCGGGGACATGCACGAAGTACACAATGTATATATTTATTTCTCACTGTACCATTTTCGTTGGAAGGATGTTTAAGGACACGGGTCGCTGCACTCTGAACCATCCTTCTCCCCTCAACCCAGTCAGCATAAGCAGGAGGCAACCCTCAGTTTTACATGTCCCACTAAGAAGGGAGCAGAGTGTCCGAGCTTAAAGACTTCACACCGCTCCTGAGAGATAATTGCCATTATCATCTAAAAACTCCCATGCTGCAGGGAGAGAATGGAAAATCCCACAAAGCGACTCTGGACCACGTCTGTCTGGGGAATGTCCACCTCTACAGGGAGAAATGTATAAACGACTGCAGCGCGGAGTCGCTGCGTTGTCCAGCATCTCACTGCCAAGGGAACTCTGAATCGACTGTGCAGGAGTTCACAATGCGGTGGGAGGATCCCGCTGCACAGGGTACAATTAAAAAATAAAATTAAAGAATGAGAAAGGAAAGAAACTGAGGAGTGCCCTTGCAACCCTACAAAGCCAGAGTGTAAAAAAAACAGGTGCACAAAATAAAAACAGGAAATGCCTGGGAATAGGTAGGGTTTTATGGGAGGAGCTTGGGGTTTTATGGAAAGAGAAAAAAGGCTGGAGAGGGTGTCGAAAAAGGGAATACTGGCGTTAAAGCCCTTATAATAAGGGCTGAGATGAGGAACAGGATGAGGATGGTAATGAAGTTCCACAGGATGCTTGAAAACCAGAAAAAGAAAAACATTTGTGAACATCAGAAGTAAAAATGATAAAGTGAAATTAATTCTTATCCAAGTTAAATTAGTTCCAAGTGTCTAACTTTGCAAGACAACTCCTGGTATAGTCCTGAAGTTCTGTTTATCAAGAACACAAATAAAGATAGAAATGTTTATTGAGTAAGAGCCTTTACAGTCGTTTTTAGGTTGATCGCCCAAGTGCTTTTCAACCTGTTGCAAGTATTCTGTGTGCCTTTAACCATGCCCATCACTTTCACTCGTTCATGGGCTTGCCTTTCAAAAATCCCTTGATGTCATTGGTAAATGCTTTACATTTGTCCCTCCTCGGGGCAGTTTTGTTACCGCCTTTCAGACTAACCCTGTTACATGGATCATTGCACGATTGCGGATATACTTCAGTGTGGGGAAACTCTTTTTTTCTTTTGTCTCTCCGCTTCATGCTCCATGGCAGCCATGGCGCTCACAGTGTGAACAGTGCAAACTCCATCAGTGGTATTGAAGCACTGGTCGCATTGTTCACACTGTTACCCAATCAGAGTCATTTCTTTTAGCTTTCCCCTTCACGCTCTATAGCTTTCACAAAAAACTTGTAATTGATAAATACTTTGAGTACAAAATACAGAAATCCTCAAAGTAGCACTCCTGACACAGTGGGAGAGCCAATAATACAATATTCATTGCACACGGGAAACTCACCTAGTAATGCTTCGCAGGCCATTACTTTTAGTAAACATTTTCGCTCATAACTCAGCCTCTGGTAATCCTAGGACAATAGGACCACCACCAAAATGTTCACAACAATGTATTCTTTCTGTCTACTTCATCTCTGGGTCTCCAAACTGGTTAGTGGGGACCCCAAAATAATAACCCCTCCCACCATTCAGTGTCCGTTTAAGCTCTCTTATGGCTGGAACATTTGTTTTACAGCGGAGAGTAGTTTGTGTTTTAAGGGGCTTGTTTGTAATATCATTGCAGTAGGCTGCTTAACTCAGAAAATGTGTAAGGCACTACGCCCTCTAGGAGCTAAATATATGGTTACAATGCATTATTTTCTGCCATTTTCTTTTTGTGTGGTGATGCTCTATAGGAGCGAACTATATGGCTACATGGCCATGTTACTTACAAATGCTATTTTTATTGTGGTGTTCTCTAGGGGCTATTCTGAGCATTACAGTCTAATGCTGAAAGTGTATTTCTGATAAAGGTTTTTATTGGGTTTATATGATAATTGTATATGTTATATTCAACTCTCCTTTTTTAAATGATTTCCATGATTTAGGCCAATTTAACATCCTTATTACACTATGACAATTAAAACACTCTTGATATATTTGGGTGACCCTTCTAGTTTATTTCTCTTGTTACTCCTCTGTGGCTGTCTTGTGTCTTTTTTAGCGGGAATTGTGTTAGCCAGCCAGCAACTCTGATGGTGGGGTGGTGAAAGTTGTATTCTATTGGAATTAGCATGGCAGATTTAAATTAGGATGCTAAATGGCAGCATTTTCATTTTTGGCTGCAGATAGAGGAAGGAGGTAAACGGAAGTGCTTTAGTTATATGCTGGGTCACTAGAACTATGTGGCAGGAAAAGACAAAATTATGGGACGGTGCTGACCAATTTATGTGGCAAGAAATGTCCAGTTATGAATTTACAACGCCAATAGCTCCAACTCAAGTAAATGCGAGACCTATCGCATTGCTAATGCTTGTTTAGTTTATTTGCAGGAATGTACACCAGAATGGTGAAAATAACGGGTGTTACTATTAGCCAATTTAATGATACCCAATTTACCGACAGATGGAATACTGAGTCGGCCTTGCAGGGATTCAGAGTTGTGACCTGGGGATCACCACATATGGCAGCGGTGAGAATTGCACTCATTGAGCAAAACATGTGGTACAAATATGGAGGAGACTGTATTTGCATATCTTTTCTTCCTGCATCCACAAACAGACCCCCGCACTGTTTGTCTGCTATTGTTATTCTAGGAGTCGAGATATTCCCTGGGAAAGGCAGATACAATATCTGCTTCCGGCGGACCGTAAACAGGGTTAGATTAGCGAAATTCATTGTTTGAATATCAGGTGATATAATCAAACCCAGGACATATTGTTCTTGTCCTTTTACTCTGACAGTATCATCGGATTAACGTTTATGTTCCGGAAAATGCACGACATTGAAAAATGATATTTTCTGTGCTACAGTCAGACCTTGAGATCTGTGGGGATCAGCACTTTCCGGCATTTATTGGATTGTTCTCAGTGTCTCAATAAAGACCACTCGTTCTATAAATACAAAATATGGATCATGTTTTTAGAGAATTCAGCAAGGGACAGGAAACGGTGCTTGTGCCCTTTGTTTGTGATGTACCGTGAAATGGAAAAACTACAGATGCCGGCAGTGCTAATGAATAGCCAGTGATTACAGTACACGCAGGAGCTCGGTTACAGCAGCATCCCTTGTTATGCCTTCCAGGGCATGACATGATCACATTAAAAACTGAAATAGAAAAGCGATGGACTCGTGGTTCTTCAAATGATCTCATTAAGTTTGAATCAAGAGGAAATATAAAATGTACAGTGAGATTGACTCTTGCTTCTTGAGTCGAGGTTGATTCCCCAAAGTGTCAGGGGAGGCGGGAGTGACATCATGGACCTATGATGACATCACATGGTTGACCCTTTGTTCATCCCTTGCCTCTCAACCGACTCATGTTTGCTTCTGGGTGACAGAGGGACAGCCAAGGAGTGGAAACTGCAGAAAGTAAACTGACATTTTTAATCCCGGTTTGCAATCGTCAAGCCAAGGTGGAAGCTTAATGTGCAGCAATGCCGTAATGTGCATCCCTGGCTCCTTGTTCCTGCTACTCTCTCATGTATAAATGCTCATTGTGTAGCTGCTTATGGCTTGTCAATGTTCTACCAACATCATTTCAGTTTAGACCAGAAAAGCCTTGGGTGTTCTCATTGAAGGGAGACAACTATGTACTACAGTGAACCATCAGAGACAAGAAAGATGTGGCAAATATTGTATGCAAAGCAACAGTGCAGGGTGAGAATTTACCACTTTGAAGACATTTTAACCCTGGTACTCAATCTAAATTAGTTACTGTCAAGCTAATGCATTACAACCTAGATTATTATATGTATCATCACAAGGAATCTCCCATTGCATTTGATGTCCTTGCTCAGTAAAACGTGCAATGTGGGGTTGTGGGAAGAGTCTACCTTTTAGCGGTGGCTAGACAAAAAACTCAAAGCATTCAAAAGACTCAAAAGACTTTTGTTTAAAAACAAATGTATGTCCTTCCATAGAGGACATGAGCATTTCTGGTACACCACCACTGCTTACTGCAAGTCACTGATTGCCACTCTCCCCACTACCACCCACAGAAATCAAGCACTACCGTTCAAGCCACGCTTTCACATCACTATGCACTTGCCACCACTCACACCATCTTTTACAGCAGCTATTGCTCTACTTCACTTACAGCTACTCCATCACCATACCACCATTGAAGGTATCACTTGCCTACAGCCATCGTCCTCACCCTGAATCCCCTAAAAGATTACATCCCCAATCATCCCTTGACACACACAAGTCTATTCAACCTCAGTAACCTTGATTGCTAACTAATTGCCACTCAAACCTCGGCTTAGATATTGCTTTCCCTACCACAATTCACCCACAGATACATATAACACCACCACTGATCTTCAACATCTAGGCAGATACTGCGCCACTATACAATGCACCTGGGTCCCCAAAAAGAGTCAGCAGAAGTTTACTTGATAAATCCCAACTATCATTATGTTAGTTCATGGATGCGCTCAGTCCCCATGTGGCACACTGTCACCTTCTCCTGAGCACCACCGAAGACACTAAAAACACAGAGGGACCTCTAGAATGTATGTAGCTTTCCATCTCCATATGGGCCATTGATTACATACACTTCATCATTGACAAGCCACAGAAATGCTCCTTCATCTACTTCAATCACAATGGATACACACAGGATTCCACTAGGATTCCATTGGGCCTTATATTACATTACATGATTAGCATTCCGTCAAACACACAGAGGTCCAGATATAGAAAATGAGTCCAACTTGAGGAGATGTGCACACAGCCACTCATAACACATAATATATTTCTGCCACTGAAACGTATTGTGGCTAAACAAATGCCCCTTTGGTGACTGCAGCTGCTCCTGACAGCGATAGTTACAAGAGGTTAAATGTTTAGACACAATGTGCCTTCAAGCAAACCAGTGGGGTTTTCAGAAATCCTTGCCTCAGGTAGATTATCTGACATCACCAAATCTACCTACTAAAGGGAAGTAACCTCCTGCAGATGCCTGAAGATGTGTCTTGTTAGAAATTTGGTTGCTGGTTGGCAGAGGTAAGGACCGTGTCCATGCAGGAACCACAATCCTAATCAGGGTAAGTCATCACTTTACCCTAGTTTAACCTGTTGCTCACCCTCTGGTAGCCTGTCACAGAGCAATCAGGCTTAGCCTAAGAGGCAATGTGTAAAGTATTTGTGTAACACTTCAAACGGTTAAACAGTGAAACACCACATAAAAATAATCCCCACCAGATTAGAAAAATAGGGCTTAATCAAAAAGACAGCAGTCCAATAGAATTTGAGAATCTGAGATATGAATTTTTAAAATCTAAAAGTAAAATAGCACTTAGGAGCAATAAGCTCTAAAATGGGATAACTGGTTGTACTGGACCGAGACAAAGTCAAAAGTTCAGACCAACCACGGTGGAGTGCTAGCCAGATACAGGGCCCCACTTAGGCCTGTGGAACCAAAGTACCTTGGTCCGGGATGCAACGAAGAGGCCATGTGCAGGCAAAGCAATGCGCCAGTGTTAAGCCACACAGTGGATGAAACACATTGATTTTCTCCATGCAACCATGGTGATGCATCAGTTCCAAGTGTGGCGGGCTGGATGCAAGGCTCCTGCTGACTCAGTAGGTGAAGCACTGATTTCGAACGTGATGTGCTGGTTCTGAAGGCGATGCGCTGGGTCTCTCCATTCAACAGCGAGGATGATCTGGCTCTGACTCATGCAAGGCGAAGATGCACCAGTTCTAATGAGGATGTGCGGGTTCTGTTGGAAGCAGCACTTTATAACCACTTCCAAGTGCCCAGGACTGGGTTGATACCACTTGGCAGGGCAAGACTTGCAGAAAGCAAAGTCCAGTTGCTGGTACACAGTAAAGAAGGAGTCAAGCAGAGTAGCAGCTCAGCAGAGTGGCACTCCTGTAGCAGCACAGCAGTCATTTTTCTTTGGAGAGTATCAACAGATCCTGGAGTGTACTATGTTGGTGATGTCAGAGGTTTCTGTACTTATACACAGTTGCGCCTTTGAAGTGGGGGAGACTTCAAAGAAAGGTTTTTGAAGTGCACAGAGGGCCTCCTGTCCGGTCCTAGCTCCAGACTCACTACAGGGGAGTTTTAGAAATGTGGTCTCTAGTTGGCAGTGGTTTACACCCTGTCCAAGTAGGGACCCTCACTCTAGCCAGGGTAGGGGAGTCACACAGCTAGGATAACCCTTGCTCACCCGCTTGGTAGCTTGGTTCCAGCAGTCAGGCTTATTTCAGAGGCAATGTGTAAAGTGTTTGTACATACACAAACAGTGAGAGTGAAAACATCACAAAAGTACTTCACACCAGTTTAGAAAAATAGCCAATATTTATCTGAGTAAAACAAGACCAAAACGACACAAATCCAACATACACAAGCAAAGTATAGCACTTAGAAACACAATAGCTCTAACTGAGGCTATCACAATGTCTTGACAAAGTTGTTTCCAACAGTCTGACACCACTCGCGAGGGACTGCGGTACAGCCACTGAGTTGCACGGACCCTGGGTACAGTACCGCGGAAAAGGAGGAGGAAAGAGAGACGTTGCATGGAGTCGGGAAGGTGGGGTGTCACTGGAGCCGATGCTACTTCGCTTCCTCACTGCCACGAGGGAGGTGAGGCATCAGTTCCTTACTGCTAAGCAGGGAGGTGAGGTGACGGTTCCTTATGGCTGGAGGGGGGGTGCAGTGGCCTTGGCGGCAAGGGGTCTGTTCTTTACGACAAGGCAGTGTCAATGAACCCAGCAGCTCAAGCAGGGACCCTGGGTACAGTACTTTGGAAGGCGAGGAAGAAACAAAGACGTTGCACAGAGTCGGGGAGGTGAAGTGTCAGTGGAACCGGTAGAACGTTGGTTCCTTACTGCCACTAGGGAGGTGAGGCATCAGTTCCTTACTGCTAAGCAGGGAAGGTGATGCAGCATTGGTGGCGAGGGGTCAGTTCCATATGACAAGGCAGGGTCAATGAACCCAGCAGGTCAAAATGTGAGGCGCTGGCTTTGCATTGTCACCATCACGCCATGGGGCCAAAGGTGCTGTGGCAGAGTCTGACTCGGGTGCCACAGACATCGGTGACTCTGGACTAACGCTGTGGTGGGACTTTGGGGTGTTGCAGCCGTGTCAGGCCAGCGTTGTCGGTCACGGTCGATGCACTCAGCGGTGACCACAGCTCCAGTGCAGATAGCAGCACAGAGTCAGAAAATGGTCACCCTGGAGGTAATGTGCTGGTTTCTTCCTTGTGTCACCAGAACTCACTCCCAACGGCTCAGGAACTGGATGTGGCAGCACTTGGCAAGTCAGGACTCTCAGCAAGATAGTCCAGGCACTTGTAGGTGAAGTCTTTGATGGCCCTGAGACTTCTTAAAAGGAGGCAAACTCAGTTCAAGCCCTTGGAGAACCTTGGAAAGAAGGATGTAGAAAGCAAAATCCAATCCTTTCACTCCCAGCACACAAGCAGTAAGCAGCTGGCCAGCACCATAAAGCAAAAGGCAAAGTGGCAGTCCCTTCTACAGCATCCAGCTCTTCTTCCCAGCAGAATGTCCTCAGTCCAGAAGTGTTAATACCCATTTCTGTCTTTGAAGTAGGCAAACTTCAAAGAGAAGTCTTTGTGGTGCACAAGACCCTGCCCTTCCCTGCCCTGGCCCCAGACATACTCCGGGGGTTAGAGGTTTCTTTGTCTGAGGACAGCGATAGTCCTATTCAGGTGAAAGTATCAGCTCCTCCCACCACTCTAGCTCAGGAAGACCCATTAGCCTGGTGATGGGCCATCAGGACATGCAGGGCACACCTCAGCTCCCTTTGTGTGACTGTCTAGAGTGAATGCACAAACAGTCCATCAGTCATCCTGACCCAGCCGTGTATTCAGCAGACAGGCAGAGGCACAGAATGGTTAAGCAAGAAAATGCACACTTTCTAAAAGTGGCATTTTCAAACTCACAATTCAAAAATCAACTTCACAAAAAGACATATTTTTAAATTGTGAGTTCAGAGACCCCAAACTCCAAATCTCTACTGCTCCCAAGGGAAATTAAACGTAAAAGATATTTCAAGGCAATCCTCATGTTACCCTATGGGAGAGATAGGCATTGCAATAGTGAAAACTGAATTAAGCAGAATTTCACTATCAGGACATGTAAAACACATCAGTACATGTCCTACCTTTTAAATACACTGCACCCTGCCTATGGGGCTGCCCTTGGTCTACTTTAGGTGTGACTTACATGTAGTAAAAGGGAAAGTTTGGACCTGGCAAGTGGGTGCACTTGCCAGGTCAAAATGACAGTTTAAAAATGCACACACAGACACTGCAGTGGTAGATCTGAGGCATGTTTACAGGGCTACTTATGTGGGTGGCACAATCAGTGCTCCAAGTCCACTAGTAGCATTTGATTTACGGGCACTGGGAACACAAAGAGCAGTTTGCTAGGGATTTACTAGTAAATCAGATATGCTGGTAATGTATACACCAATCACCAATACAATTTAGACAGGGAGCGTATGCACTTTAGGACTGGTTAGCAGTGGTAAAGTGCCCAGAGTCCTAAATCCAACAACAAAATGTCCAAACAATTTGAAGGAAGAAGGCAAAACATTTGGGGATAATATTGTAAAAAGGGCCAGGTCCAACAGGGGGTGTGCAGCCCTTTGTGTGGGGGACAATACATTACCTATTCAGGTGTAAGTGTCGGCCCCTCTCTTCCATCCTCCCAAGGATGGTTCATAAGGCTGTGGATGACTCATCACTCACACCTATGCTCTTTTTGTGTGTGGCTGTCTAGAAGGAATGCACAAGCCCAGCTGTCTACTCACCCCAGAAGTGTATTGGAGGAAAGCAGTAGGCACCAAATGGCTAAAGTAAGGAAATGCCAACTTTCTAAAAGTGTCATTTTCAGAATTGCAATTTTAAATCTGATTTCGCTATAAATTGTGATTTTAAATTATGAGTTCAGAGACAAACATATCTTTTCCAGATTGTGAATTACACTTGGAAGATGTAATAAGGTAATTCCAATCTTATCCTATGAGAGAGATAGGCCTTGCTGTAGTGAAAAACAACTTTGGAAGTTTTTCACTACCAGGATATGCAAAACTTAACGATACATACCCTGCCTTCATAATACATTACACCCTGCTCTCTGGGTTTTCCAGGGCCTACCTTAAGGGTGACATATGTATTAGGACTGGCAGAAGGATTTTGTGCTAGGTCGACATAGCAGTGTAAGACTTCACACACATGTGCTGCAGTGGCAGGTCTGATACATGGTTAGAGGCCTACTTAGGGGGTGTCACAACCAGTGCTGCAGGCCCACTAGTAGCATTTAATGTACAGGCCCTGGGGATAGGTAGTACACTTTACTAGGGACTTATAAATAAATTAAATATGCCAACTGGGGTTAAGCCAGTGTTACCATGATTTAGGAGAAAGAGCACAAGCACTTTAGCACTGGCTAGTAGTGGTAAAGTGCACAGAGTCCTAAAGCCAATACAAAATAAGTCAGAAAAGTGGAGGAGGTAGGGAAAAACCTGGGGGGAAGACCACCCAAAGGCTGTGAGATCAAAATGCCTCATGCTCTAAAACAAGATGAGAATGAATCTAAGGGACCTATTCACAAAGGTAACTATACATGTGTAGATTTACTTGTGTGTCTGTTTACTACTACACCTAGCTGTAAGTCTGCACTTTGTTACTATTCACCAGTACTGAGTATAGGTTTTCACCTGTGTAGATGTAACATGTCTTTGCCCCCTATCGGAGCATGCTAGAACAGGATTTATGAGTATAAACTTACTGTTCGTAGCTTTTCACAAGTTGGTGAATGTATACACCACCGTGGCAGATATCTCCCTGTAGGAAATTATAGGGAAACTTATTAAAATTGACTAATCTTTAAAAACATTGTAATATTAAATATAAATGTAAAGTAATATTAAAATAGTGACGTTGTGGGGGTGCAGATTACAGTTAACTCAGTAAACTCTAACTTGTGAAGGTTAGTGATTTAAAACACGTTATGACTGACATTCTAACTATAATGTCACTTTAACCTTTGTTTTTTCAGTGAATCTATCTATCTATCTATCTATCTATCTATCTATCTATCTATCTATCTATCTATCTATCTATCTATCTATACACACACTGTGAGAAATTGGGTTGTTGGTTGACTGGGGTGTGAGCCCTGGTCAAGCAAACATCCACAATCCTCGGCAAGGTAAAGCACAAAAAGTCACTTAAAAAACTTGTCTTTAACAGTGGGTAGCTTGGCACAAAAGGCAGTCAGGCTTAAGAGAATATGCATAACGGATGTATGCAGCATCACACACCAATGTAGAAAAACAGAGTAAATGTTAGTAAATTATTTGACACCAATACCAAAAAAATACAATCTGTAGAACTGGAGAAGTTATGAATTTTTAAAGTTTTTTGTAAAAAAACAGTGCCTAAATAATCAGCTTGCCAACCACGGATATCCAGTTGTGCGAGACCTGGTCAAAGTCTAAAAATATAGCCAAGTCAACAGAGCCCAGATCAGATACAAGAAGTGGATTGTGCCTAGTTGGTGCTTACCTTCGCACCGCTTTATCAAGCAGCTAAAGGTTATGAGGGGTCCCCCAAAATACCTCACCGTTCTTACTTGAAGAAATTAATGTTTGAAGAGACAAATTTAGAAAAAACGTTATCTGCTCAGAACTAATAAATGACTTAATAAATTCCACCATCTGGCATGACAACCTTACTGATTTACTGTTTATTACTGTCTATTGATCTGCTGACCTTTCGGCCAGCTATTTTGGTGATATAGGACAAAATGTAAGACCAATCAAGCATGTCCCTTATTCAGAAACTAATTTTAGAGTACATAAAGTATTACTGATCTAATACTTTTATGTACTCTTCGATTCCTTTTTAAATTCAGACCAAAATCAACTCCAATATTAATGCATGCAAGAGCACAAAAAAATGTAGCCCTGTGTTAATGCTTCCCATACTCATAAATGCTTTTGTGAATCAGCCCCTAAGTGAGGGAATCAAAATACAAGAAAAGGAAAAATGCTACATAGCAGGGATGTTAACGCTGCATCACAACTAAGTGGGCTGGCCTTTGCAGAGGTCTTCCCAGCCTGTCTGAGAGGTCAGGAAGAGATCGAAAGCCTTCATGTATAGACACAAACACACACACACACTCTCTTAGGGCACTCTCTGTCTCTCGCTCTGTCTCTCTCTAACTCTCTCTCTCTCTTATTCTCTTTCTCATCCTATCTCTCTTGTTGCTTAGCCAGCTTAGAGTACTCCACTCCTCAGAACCCTGGTGTAACATCCATACTGTGTGCAGAGAACCTCCATTGGTTTCCGTTGCTAATAATATGAAAGAGACAGTTCTCTTTTTTCCTTGATGTGCACACCGAAGCATGTGGCCACTGATAGTCATTTTCTTGGTGTCTATGGAAATTGCCCAGGATTTTAGAGCATAATGGCCCCTATGTCAGAAATTCCCAAATATCGATTCCCAAATAGCGAATCCATAGAAAACGTTATCTGGGAATCGCAAAAGGAAATGTATGTAACCTGATATTTCCTTATAGCGATTCCTATGGATTCACATTCGCTATTAAAAAATCACTAATTAGGAAATCACAAAATTGCGATGTCCTAATAAGAAATCACAATTTTAGAAACAGAGCTTCCTGGAAGCTCCTGTTTGCTTTATAGATACCACTCGCCCTGATCCTGTCTTGGATTGGATCGAAGTCATGCCCAGTGACATAAAAGGCCCCTCACTGCAGCTGGATGGTAAACATAGGGGTAAAATCCTTAAGCAACAACATACCATGCAGTGCCTTCTTAAGAATTTTTGGGGCCTGAGGCAATACATATTTTTGGCCTCCCAGTTAGCAATAACTAATTCAGGCCCTCATGATGTTAACAATAAGGAATTGTACTGAAACAGGGGCACACGAGAACATCTGAAAGTGTAAACAGTCCAGTATTTGCAGGTAAATAGTAGCTCGAAAAGTACTGATAGAGCAGTTTTTTATTTTAATTGTTTTTTGGAAGTCAGGGTCCAACCTTTTTCTTATATTGTAGGGAGGATGCCAACGGTCAGTTGGTGAATGTTGAGTGGACTAGAGTATAATTGAAATAAAGTTAAATATGCCCATAGTGCTTGGACTTGTATCTTTCTTTGCCTGATATTCATATTCAAATGTAAATCCATAAGCCTTGTTTTTTGTTTAAAGAGTGAATGCCTTGGATGGCGGGGTCCCTCAAAGTGCAAAGTTACCATCATGCGATGTCAAGAAATAAGGAAAACTAAAGTATATATGTCCACACCACCTTTGGCACAGTAAGGGCATGATCATAAAATAATGCAGTTTTATAAAACAAACACCCTCTGAAATCATTTCACAATAGTAACTCTCTCTGTTGTTTTGTAATTGTGTTTTGTGGTTCAAAACTGCAGAAATTTAGGAAGTCCACACACACTAATGAAGGGGCCATGTGAAAAACATATAACCATGTCCACTTAAAGGCCCGGGCATTTTGGATGCCTATTTGATGTTTGCACCTGGTTACACCATATCCAAATCGATGGTAATTGCATTGCCTAAATGGCCATTTCGCTACTAGTCACGATTAGGAAATCCTTTGTACATGTGGTTTGGAAATCGCAATTAAGAATTCCCTATTTGGGATTACCTGTTTTGCGATTTCCAAAACTGCAATATCTACTAGGTAGAAATCCCATTTTGCACCACCGCAAATGCCTTTCATACTTCCCAAAATGACATTTTGCATTTCCTATTTGTGATTCGCACCGTTAGGAATGCAAAATGCTTTCGTACATATAGCCCACTAACCACATTAATATTTATTTTTATTAAATGTAACATTTGCAAATATTACATGCAGTGATGGCCAGTGCAGTCCTTTGGAAATATTAGCATATGTTAAGGTGATAAAGGACTTTGCAAACATTACATGTGTGCTTAGTCTTTTAAAGTTACTACAGTCTAATGGTGGGAAAAGAGGTGTATATGAACCCCAGCTTCGGAGGAATTTAAGCACCACACATGGACAACCGTGAGTACTATAATACAATACAATCAATTGAAGTAGAATTAAACCTCACCCCTAAGGAATTAAAGTGAACCCAATGAAAATATTTTGACATTTTGAATATATATGTATGTGTGTGTGTGTGTGTGTGTATGAAAGAACAAAAGCTAATCAGTGATCAGGAATATAGATATATGCAAGTTGACTGCCCAAGACTACCTGTCTTCTACCTTATTCCCAAAATACACAAAGATGCTACAAAACCTCCGGGCAGACCGATAATAGCAGCCCAAGGAAGTCTGTTCGAATTTGTATCACAATATATAGACCATTTTCTAAAGCATTTAGTGATTAATTTACCGTCCTATCTTAAAGATACTACAGACTTTTTAAAGAGAGTGTTCGATGTGAGTTGGGAAGCGGATATGCTTCTCATCACGCTAGATGTTACTTCATTATACACTAGCATTCCATATGAAGATGGCATTAGATCTACAGAATATTTTTTACGTGCAAGACCTATAAGTTTTTACAAACACAGTGTAATGTTAGTGAGCATGATGAGATGGTGCCTTACACACAATATTTTCTTTTTCAACAATGAGATTTTTGAACAAACGCGAGGTACAGCGATGGGCACGTGCTTTGCCCCAAGTTATGCTAACCTATACATGGGGTGGTGGGAGGAACAGATCTTTAACAACTCACCACTAGATCGATGGAATGATCATATTATCTTATGGTTGCGTTATATAGATGATATATTTGTGATATGGAAAGGCAACGTTTCAAGTGCTGAAAACTTTGTAAAAAATATACATGTGAATGATATGAATCTCAGATTCACAGCCAATATAAATATTCAAGAAATAGAATTTTTGGATGTGAAGATCACTATAGAGAATGCGAGACTACAAACCTCTCTATATAGAAAACCAACGGCAGGGAATAGCCTATTGCATGCACACAGTTATCATCCTATACCATTAAAAGAAAGCATCCCCTATGGAGAATTATTAAGAGCAAAACGGATTTGCAGTACTGAGAACAGATTTGCAGAAATTGAAAAACAGATGACAAAACGTTTTAAGGAAAGGGGAGACTCAAACAATACCATCAGTGAGGCGAAGAGGAAAGTGGGCAAGCGCACTAGAGACAGTGTATTATTTGGAACACCAACAAGTGCTAATACGAAGAATACGAAGCAAGCTACAGTTAGATTTATAACCGCATACAATGTGGCTCATTCTAAAATTCGCATGCTGTTACAGATGCATTGGCATATACTTAAAAGTGACCCAATCATAGGCAAAGAGATGGGGAAGAATCCACAGATAACATATAGAAGAGGGAAATCTATGCGAGATTTACTTGTGAGAAGTGACATTAGACAAGGTGGTTCAAAACCAATGTGGCTCACACCGACAGATGGTTTTATTAAATGTACAAAATGTAAGGCATGCAAAAATGGAGAGAGTATTAAATCGGTAGAGATCAAAGGCAAAACCATACATAAAATCAAGGGATTATACACTTGCAAAAGTGTATATGTTATTTATTCACTGACATGCAGCTGTCCCAAGCTGTATATAGGCAGTACAAAACTGCAAGTCCACAAGCGTATTTCACAGCACCTTAGAGCAGTGCATAATGAGGATGACTCATATCCAGTAGCAAGGCATATTCGGGAGGTCCATGGAGGTGATATCACAAATCTTAAATATAGTGTGCTAGATGGGATACCAAAGGACCATAGAGGAGGCGATAGAGAAAAAAAGTTGAGAACATTGGAGTCAAGATATATTTTGATGTTAGATACCATGGAACCAAATGGATTAAATAAAAGTGAAGAGCTACATGCGCATTTGAATATTTGAATCATGCACCCACAACAGATATAGAAAATATGGAACTTTGAAATAGTAAAGGTTGCACTTGATTAGGTAACAATTGTTCTGCTAGAAGTAAATAGGCAAGTAGTTCATGATCACAAAGTCTCTTTAAGGGAGTGTCATGTTAAAGATAGTAAAGCCAGGGATTTTGATATTTTATACTTGTAATTAACTGTTAAAGAGGAATATTGTACAGTTCACCATTGAAGGTACTATATGGTAATGAGAGGCACCAATAGTGAGTATTTCACTCTTTAGACGGTTAAATACATAAGCGCATGCAACGCTGAATTGTGCAGTAATTATGATGATGATCTGTGATTCCTATTACAAAGTATAAGATATAACAAAATAACAGTACAGAATGAGTGTGAAATCTTAAGTAATGAATTGTGCATTCTACTTTTCAAGTTCAAAGTAATGCTGAAAAAAATGCAGTAGAAAATGAGTGGAAGAAAATTGTAGAACAATCGCTGTCATTATGATGATTGTTTGGGTCATTTTACTATGGTTATTTTATTGTGATCTTTTTATCTCTTGTAGGATGCATAACCAATTTGATATTGCAATGTTGAACTGCATAACGGAATTTCAAGTTGATTGAAGCAATTATAGGAATTAACCTTGATGTAGCTGAATAAGTGAAGAAACACAGCTCACAGTGTATAAGTAGCAATGCAAAATGGCGGCCAACAGGTCGACGAAGGCATAATAGCCGAAACGCGTTCCTGTTGGGATAGCGAAATAAATTACTGAATACAAGCTTTGGAGTGCTGTTCCTTCTTGTACGAGACGGAGGATAGTGGCGGTTTATAGAACGCAGTGGCGCACGTTCATGTAGCAGCACCACCGGCGATCAGGACGGAGTGACTATGCCGAAGGAGAGTGTTATATATATATATATATATATATATATATATATATATATATATACACATACTTGTCTTGCCTATATCTTTGGCACCGTTTGACGAATCTTCACGAAATTCCCCCAAAAAGTGTGCCTGTGATTCTTAGTGCGAGCCAAACGTTTGGGGGTGATCCGTCAAGTGTGGTCGAGAAAAAGGAGGAGTCAAAAAAGTTGTGTTTCCCATGTTAATTCCATAGGAACTTTGAACACGACTAGAGCCCAAACCGATGGACAGAATTACACCAAATGTGGCAGAAAGCGAGCTTTCAGTACGCAGATTGTGCTTTTCTTTATTTGGTGTAAATCCATTCAGTAGTTTGAGAGAAATAAAGGAGATCAAAATTTGTGTATCTGAGGTCGCAAAAACTTTGTGAATCATAACGTGCTAGTGCAGGGAAATACAGAGCTCTGACAACATTTCAAACTGGAAGTGTTGACAGCCATTTCAGGACTCAGCTTCAGCTGAGTCCCACAAAATAAAACGTAAAAGAAAGGAAAAGGGGGTCAGGGTAAGGACACCATGACCCCTTAGCTCTGATGTTGGGGTTCCAGAGAGACCCCGCCAGGACAAGAAAAGCCCTTTTAAAAAACAATTTTACTGCAAATTTGGCTGTCGTCACAAATTTGTGATAAACATTAAAAAAAAAAAGTGCATCTCCTGCACTTGTTTGATTAAAGCCCCTGTGAGGGCCCGGTCTGGGGGCATGTTCAAAATAAAGGTGGGCCACCACCTCCAGGGAGCTTAATTGTTATCATATGCGGGGGTCACGCGGCCCCCTGCAACTCTGGGGACTGCCACCTCCCTGGGGCTT
This sequence comes from Pleurodeles waltl, assembly GCF_031143425.1. Lineage (NCBI taxonomy): Eukaryota > Metazoa > Chordata > Amphibia > Caudata > Salamandridae > Pleurodeles > Pleurodeles waltl. The sequence goes on from NC_090443.1 coordinate 908,674,573, forward strand.
AATGGTAATTTAATGGGGGCAGGGGCTGTGGGCCCCCCCGCAGCTCTGGGGCCTGCCACCTCCCCAGGACCTTGAAGAAATTGAATGTTGGGGGCTGCCAGCCCCCCTGACAGCCCTGGGGACTGCCACTTCCCTGGCCCTTTAAACTAAATGAATGCGGGGGCCGCCCTGTCCCGCTGTAGCCCCAGGGACTGCCACCTTCCTTGGGTTTTAAACTACATGAATTCAGGGTGCCAAACAGCCCCCCCACAGCCCCAGGGACCACCACCTCTCTGGGACTTTAAACTAAATGAATGCGGGGAGTCGCCTGGCCCCCTTGCAGCCCTGAGGACTACCACCTCCCTGGGGCTTTAAACTAAATCAATGTGGGGGCACCCAGCACCCGGCAGCCCTTGCGACTGTCACCTGTCCGAGGTTTTAAACAAAATGAATAGGGGGGTCACCCAGCCCCCCTGTAACTGTGGCAACTGCCACCTCCCTGGGGCTGTATAGGTTGGATGGGGGCCAAGTGTCCTGCTCATGGAGCCAATAATGGAGCTAGGGACCGCCACCCCCAAGGCCAGCTCCTGCTATGTCCTGAAGTGCCCCCCCCAGGGCATAGCTATTTGCCACCAAGTCAGAGCAAACACTCCTCTTGCAGCAAGTGAGAACTGTCAAACAGCTTCCACTTGCTGCGAGTGGAGGTTTCCTCTGTTTCCCTGCCTACATGCAGGCAGGGAAAGACAGGATACGATTGCTCTCACAGAGAGGGAGCTGCTTCTTTATCATCTCCCTCTCTGTGACAGCAATGCTGGCTCCCTCATGAGGTGGGGAGCCAACTGGGAACATGAGGGCCTTCAGGCTCCCCCCGTGGTCCCCAATGAATTTGACTGGGTCCCCCCTAGGGCCGAGATTGGCCCATGGACGGGGGCCATGTGGACCTGTTGCCAGGTCCGGCTGTGCATGGCCAAAGTGGGTTTGGGTGGTTAGAAGGGGTTGGTTGCAGGGACTAGCCACAGGCCAACCCCAGCGTTGGATGTGGTGCAAGGTTGGGTGGTTTTAGAGGGTTGGTCACAGGGCAGGCCAGGCCCTGCAGCCAATTGCTGCCATGCACGCCTGAAGGCCATGCACAGTGGTGGTTAGATTAACTTATAGTAATGAAAATAATTTCACATCAACAAACCATGGAAATTCACGGGAAAAAAGGTTATAGGTACGTTACACTTAGGAAATCAAATTAAAAAAACAGATAAGCTCACTTAAAAAAACAAAGGTTACAGGGATGTTATAGTTTGGCATATTTTAATCTACAAAACCATAGAAATTCAGCTGTTATAGTTAGAGTTATCTCAAGTAACTATAACTCATGCCCTAAGGTAACTATAACTCGTGCCTTTGCCATGCACTGCTAATTGCCTCGCAAATTACAGCACTTCTGACATCTTTGATAACATCATTGTTAATATCAATGTAATATTTTCAGTAACATTTTTGACAAAAAAGCTGTGCATGGCGAGGACACAGGTTATACTTACTTTAGTTACCTCTAACTATAAAAGCTGAATTTCTATAGTTTTGTACATTTAAAATATGAGCCTAACTATAACGTCCCTGTAACCTTTGTTTTTTTCAGTGAATTTCTATGTTTTTTAACGTAAAGTAATCGTAATTAATATATGTTATTCCAACCCCTGCCGTGCACGGCCTTTGGCCTACAGCCAGGCCTTGCAGCTAAGCCCTTATAACCACCCAACCCCGTGCCACGTACGTCCTTTGGCCGTGCACAGTGCAGGTTGGTCACAGGGCCTGTCTCTGTCAGTGGATTTGTGAGTGGGTAAATGAGTGTTTGAGTGGGTCTGAAAGTGAGTGAGTGAGTCTGAGTAGCTCTGAGTGGGTGCATGAGTATCTGGTTGGGTGTGTGAATGGGCATATGAGTCTCTAAGTGCATGTATGAGTGAATGAGTTAGTGTATGAATGAGTCTGTGGTTGTTCTTTCAGATTGTTTCATATTCGTGAATATCTTGCAAATTTGCAAAAATTCATTAAAAAGTTCCCAATTTTCACGAATATCGCACATGGTGATGCACAATTATTTTAAACCCATAATGTGCCCCTAAAATATGCCTATATCACACCGCACGGGTCAAGGTACCTTCATCTTGACCCCTTATGCCACTTTCAATTAGGATTTTCACCCTGAGGACCATGTCCAGTAAAATAAAATGGTGGCCGCAACTTTCTAGGCAGGTTGCAGTCAGCCAATTTGTGTGCTTCTTTTCACAAATAATCGTGAAGGTGCCATGGCCAGAAGTATCAACATTTGTTTTCCCTTTAATTTCTCAAAAACAACCAAATGGATTTACAACAAATAAGCGAAAGCACAATCTGCATACCGAAATCTAGCTTTCTGCCAAATTTGGTATAATTCCATGCAGCGGTTCGGCCTATAGTCGTGTCTAAAGGTCCTATGAAAATTAACATGGGAAAAACAACATTTTTGACACCCCCTTTTTCTCGGCCCCGCTAGACGGATCATCCTGAAACTTTCCGTGCCCAACAAGAATCACTGCAACACTTTTTTGGGGGAAAAGTTTGTGAAGATGCGTCAAACAGCGCCAAAGATATAGGCAATTCAAAAATGCTTTTTCTACAGAAACATGGCACGAACTACAACTGCCTAGTGGCAACCACACTAGATATGTAGATATATATATATGTATATAGTCTAAATATTAATATATTTTATAGTGTGGTTTGTGATTAACAATATATATCTATATGTATAAAATATGTCTGTAATGCAAATCTATCCTAAATGCTATCCACTGGCATTTAAATGAACCTTACTCTTTGTGGTGTAGGTGTTTTAAACATAGGTTGAGTTTTTATAGGTTAGAAATTGACTTAAGTCAGCAAGTCAGCAAAATATACATCTTTTACTCTGCCTTCTTATTAAATATTTATGTTGGGTTTTGTTCATGTAAAAAAGAGTTTTTGTTCATGATATTTGAAACTTTTTAATGATTTGAATAATGCCTTTACTAATTGAGGATTGTGTAATAGTGGTTAATGACATACATTTATTATTAATACATTTTTAAGCTCTCACCCTCCCGGTTCAGATATTCACAGAAATAGTTGACAAATGTAATATTATCCAGTGTTAACAAATACAAGAGTCCTATTTCAAGCCTGGATCTACAATAGGGCGTAGAATGTCTAAGATTTAATAAGTGACATATGCTTATGATAAATAACCTTTCAGCCTGTGTATCAGAACCAATGCTTCAGAGAGCAGAAGTGGAAATAGTTTTGAATGTGTTGCACCAATGGAAGTTCAAATTGCAGTTCACCTGCATTTTCTCGAACGGTGCTCTAAAGCAGTACTAACTCCCATACTTCTATTGTTCAGTTTTGCTCTATGAGCATTCAAAGGCAGTGTTTTTTTTCAATGGTACCCCCTGAGGTATAGATTGCATTCCTATGGTTACGCCTGAACTAAGGATAATTTGATATTCACCCAATTAAAGTAATATCCAGTGCCAAATTGAACCTTACTAGGGAGCCTCAAAAATGTATAATTTTATTTTTTAAAGTTAGTCTCCAGTCTCTTGATACTGTTGTATCCATGTAAATTGTACAATTGTTGTTGGAGATTTGTTTGGGTTTAATAGCTGATTGGGCTAATCTTCCTTTATTAATAAATGTTTTTATTACTTTCCAAAAAGTACAATAAAAGAGGAACTGGCAACTTCAGTAATACCACAGGCATGCGGTGGCTATTAAATAAAATATAAACATTTCCTAGCCTTAAACTGTGCATAAATGTTTATAATATAATAATACAATAAGCCACAACCACAACATCAAACTATTTTCATGGTCAAGATCCTGAGCATAGTCATCAGGGCAGATGAAACAATTTGAAAGGTCAGGTATATAATACAAAAATAGTTAAAAGGGCTAAATTGCACACCTGCTTTAGACCATTTTTGGTGTGTAATTTAGGTTAGGCCAAATCTATTTGATCATTTGAGTCTGACCCATATAATGTTGTGTAATTAAATTTAAAAAATGTGAAAGAGTGCTAGCAAATCTCAGGCGTGCACTTTATGCCTGAGGCAATTTCTGTAGACTTTATTGAAAGCAGTTGAGCAGTCAACATAGTAGACAAATAGGGGGTGATTCTGACCGCGGCGGTCGGCGGTCGCCGCCCGCCAAGCGGCTCCCGCCGAAAGACCGCTCTGCGGTCAAAAGACCGTGGCGGTCATTCTGGCTTTCCCGCGGGGCCGGCGGGCGACCGCCAGAAGACCGCCGGCCGGCCCAGCGGGAAAGCCCCGTCAACAAGGAAGCCGGCTCAGAATTGAGCCAGCGGAGTTGAAGGGGTGCGACGGGTGCAGTGGCACCCGTCGCGATTTTCACTGTCTGCAAAGCAGACAGTGAAAATCTTTGTGGGGCCCTCTTACGGGGGCCCCTGCAGTGCCCATGCCATTGGCATGGGCACTGCAGGGGCCCCCAGGGGCCCCTCGACACCCTATACTGCCATCCTGTTCCTGGCGGGCGAACCGCCAGGAATAGGATGGCGGTATGGGGTGTCAGAATCCCCATGGCGGCGCAGCAAGCTGCGCCGCCATGGCGGATTCCCATGGGCAGCGGAAAGTCGGCGGTACACCGACGGCTTTCTGCTTCTGGCCGCGGCTGTACCGCCGCGGTCAGAATGCCCGGCGGAGCACCGCCAGCTTGTTGGCGGTGCTACCGCCAACCTCCGCCCTGGCGGTAATTACCGCCAGGGTCAGAATGACCCCCATAGTTTATTCACATGTTTTCCTTTTGTTGTGTTTGCCAGTGTGGATAGAGGCATTGGATTATCAATTGTAAAACAATAATATCTGAAGTTAGAATGTATTAATGTAAGTTTGTCCCGAATAACATTCTGAAATTATGTTTGGCAAATATTCGGCAAAGATTTTCTCATCCGAATCCAGTAAAGCTATTAGATAACAACATTTTGGTTCTGAAATCGGGCCTCTCTTATAACTTGGTTTTAAGATTGAGCTGTTCCATGATAAGGGAATCAAACCACATAGGAAAACAGTTGTGTGAACCTGTTTTAGCAATATACTCCATGCAATTCGATGCAGCTTCTGTTTGGTCAATGGAATCTCATTGAGGCACAGAGAGAATGAATATTGACTTCCATTAATTAATGACAAATATTCTTCTTGATAAATAAAGTAACTTCTTTTTCCAATTACTGACAAAAGAAGTGAGAAAGTAGCTGCCTCATAGAGAGAATTAATATTTTTTAATTTCTGTATGCAATGTAATAATTACATGATTTGTATAATATGTATTACCAAATTCTATTAGCAAACATCTTACTGTGGGACATCGCAGCTGCAGAGATTCAAAGGTATTATGAGAAAAAAGGTTTACAATTTGACTTTTCACTTACTTAAATAGCATTTTCTTTTTTCAACGAGGTATAGAGTTTGACATAGTAATGCTTTGTTACTTTAGTGAAGTTTTGCAAATCATAGATAGGTTTTTGCCAAAATATATGTGGCAGTGAAGCTTTGTCACATAATGGGGTGACAGGATTGTTCAAGACTTGGCATAGTTCTGAAGGCTAGCTCCGATAATCATGTTACATTGGGAGAGTTGCCTGTATTGGATGCTGAAATGTTTCAATCAATCAATCAATCAAAAGATTTATAAAGCGCACTACTCACCCGTTAGGGTCTCAAGGCGCTGGGGGGGAGCTACTGGTCGTAAAGCCATGTCTTGAGGTGTTTCCTGAATGTCAAGAGGTCTTCGGTCTGGCGAAGGTGGAGCGGTAGGGAGTTCCAGGTCTTGGCGGCTAGGTGAGAGAAGGATCTTCCTCCGGCGGTGGTGCGGCAGATGTGGGGGACGGAGGCGAGGGCGAGGCTGGCGGAGCGAAGATTGCGGGTGGGGGTGTGGAAGGTGAGTCTGTCATTAAGGTAGGCTGGACCTGTGTCGTGGAGGGCTTTGTGTGCGTGGATGAGGAGTTTGAAGGTGATCCTCTTTGATACTGCTAGCCAGTGTAGGTCTCTGAGTTGGGGAAGATGTGGTTGCGGCGTGGGACGCCAAGAATGAGGTGGGCGGATGCGTTCTGGATTCTTTGCAGCTTTGTTAGGAGTTTGGTTGTTGTTCCTGCATATAGGGCATTTCCGGAGTCCAACCGGCTGCTGACCAGGGCGTGGGTGACAGTTTTCCTGGTTTCGACGGGGATCCACTTGAAGATCTTGCGGAGCATGCGGAGAGTGTTGTAGCAGGAAGAGGAGATGGTGTTGACCTGCTGAGTCATGCTGAGTTTTGAGTCCAAGATGAATCCCAGGTTGCGTGCGTGGGAGGTGGGTGAGGGTGCGGATCCTAGGGAGGTGGGCCACCAGGAGTCGTTCCATGCTAAGGGATTGGAGCCAAAGATGAGGATTTCTGCCTTGTCTGTGTTTAAGTTGAGGCGGCTTGATTCCATCCAGCTTGCATCTTGTTCCTTGGCCAGACGGACCATTGCTGGACCATATAATTTACTAGGGAAGATCTCAAGTAATGTATTGTTGAAGTTGTGTGTTTGTCTAAATGGCTATTCTCTTTTGTAAATACAGCTGCAATAAGCAACAGCAAGGATTTTTGGAGCAAATATTTTGGAAGGAAGTGACACCTAAGATTATTGTGACTGACAATGGGACACATTTTACCTCTTAAAAAACTATGACGTTTATGAATAAGTATGAAGTGAAACACATGAGAGTGGCTTTACATAGTACATCTACAAATGGATTAGTTGATAGAGCAAACCATCTGCTTAAAGAAGGGATTTAAATATCATTGGCTAACAGGTTCAATATGTCAACTTATTATAAGAGAAAATGTTTGGAGCTATAATACGACAGCACACAGCACCATAGTGGTATCACCTTATTTGTTATTAAGTGGTACATTGCCTATTACAAAATTGAATCCTTCCTGGATCAAGGAAGAGAGGGGAGATGTATGGTCAATTCGAATTTGGATGAAGTGACAGAAAGGGTGGAAGAAAGATTGGAGTTGTGCAAAAAGTATTTTGATGCTAGTAAAAATGTAAAAAACAATTGCTGAAACTAGACAGTCTCAGGAAAAAGCCTATGAAGGTTGTGAAAGGTGAACGTAAATTTTCCCCTCTAGTCAAAGTTATCAAAGTGACTAGGAGTGCTGTTCTTTTGGAACTAAAAGGGTGGTCGAATATAAAATGCTGATGTATGGATAACGTTTGACCAATCTCCATTAATGATAAATAATGTGATTCAATGAAAATGTATGATTTGGCTAGTTAGGGTGATATTACAGTAAGTGAGACTAAAACCTGAGACCAAGATGAACAAAGTTTGGAGTGTGTACAGTGTTCAGCTTCTACACCCACTTAAAAAAACACTGGATAATTGGTTTCTGGATCGTCTTCTCAGATCAGCCTGACTGTGTGCATCTCTGTGCATCCTGATTATTCTGATTCTATGGTGACTAAAGTTGGAACAAGGAGTGGCCATGCTACTGTATTGCCGGCCAAATGTAATCACTGTGAGCTTGATTTAGAGTTTGGCAAATGTTTTTTTTTCTTCACACACATACATCCTTTCCACAATACTAACAGTGCATCATATCCTCTGGCACTTGTGTTAGGGCTTCTGACCTAGTTTGGTTAATTGACATCAATTTATAAGAGGATGCGTTTGTAGGTCGATGGACCTTTTGACTGCTCTTAGAGTAGTTCCCACCATGAGACACTGTAACACTTGTAATAAGGTGGACGGGATATCCATCACATCTGTGACAGAATACCTATCCCCCAAACTCTAAATTGAGCCCTCTGTTGCATTGTAATAAATACTTTTTTTTTTGCTTTGTGGAAAAGGGAGGTAGTGTCATAGCAATAGCTATACATGTGTCATGTGGTATGGTTTTTTTAACTGATATATAGTGCTGGTGGTGTTTGACTGGTTTGGGTGTTGTTATCATTTCCAATTGCATGTTCTCCAGTGGTGAGGATTCCTTCGTGGACTCCAGAGGGCCCCTTGATATGGGCAGACGTGCACTGAAGAGCAGGAGTAAAGCCTAGCCTGTTACAAGTGATTATTTTGTACTTTGATCTGTTTATATGTGTGAAACCACACACAACAAACACTCTTCACAGAAACATACTTAGCAACTAACAGCGGTTATTTGTACTACAAACAATTCCCTTCTTTGTGTTGTGAAACTAAAAAAATGTTTTCTAAATTTCTGTTTGTGTCTGCAAAGAGTGTATTCCTGCATTCCTGTTGATTTTGTTGTACTGTGCTTTAATGACCTTTGAGTTTGTAGGGTGTTGTGTTTATTTTGTTTATGTTAATATCGCTGTACTTATGTCTTGCATTGTTTGGTTAACGCTGGTGTAGAAATCTAAATTTATATATAAGGCATATACTTCTTATAGAAATATCATGGTGAACTGTGTGAAACCCTTCGAATAAGGCTCAGTCATATTTCTTTGCTGTGAAAGAAAACACCAGGGAAAATTAGAACTGTGTTCAGTGAGAAAAGCCTGTGTGACGCAGCCGGCTATAAAAGATGCCACAAGAGAAGTATTATTTTATTGTTTGTAATAACAAAGACAATGCAGTTGTACCGCAGGGTCTTAAACGTACTTGGCAAACAGCCACAATGGCTGCTGCTTGAAGGAGCTGCGTAAATCAGCTGCCAGTCACTGGCCGCCATATTGTCTGAGGACATGCTGTCACAGCCACCAGAAGGCGCTTATGTATCCAAGAAGAGGATCACCTCAGATTGAAGACTACCCATGCTAGAGCGGCAATGCTTGGAAAAAGATGTGACTAGAGGACACAAATATACTTGCACTCTTTCAATAATTTTGCTTGTGTATGGAATACTGGCGATTACACCCATTTGTTTTATTTTGTACTTCAATTAATACAATGCTGATTTTTTTTTTTTAAATACCTAAGCTATCAAATAAAGGTCATATAAAATAAGAGTACCTAAAGATGAGCAACAAAGAGAATATCGCCGCCAGCTGATCTAGCCAATAATTTTATTTGCCAACTAGTGTAGCGAGAACTCTACCCAAGGGAAAGCAGAGAGCTTTTACATAAAAGCAAAGGATTGCCGGAAGAATGGATAATTGAAACTATACAGTCTTGCCAACTTTCCCAGGTCCATGGCTGACTTGCTGCTCCAGTCCAGGTTTAGTCTTTGAATTCTGGGACCTGTAGTCTTGCTTATTCCATTATTAAACAAGGATCAAAAGTCCCAGAATTCAAAGAAAAACCTGGACTTGGCAGATCACCACGCGTGGACCTAGGGAAAATGCCAGCTATCTATAAGAGAAGAGATATGCATGCAACATGATGAGCAATGTTCATGTTGAGTGAACCCTTGTCCCAATAAACACATGGGACTGTCTCAAACTGCACTTTTTAGGATGCCTTGTAGTACTACAAAATGCACTACACATTGCAATTCACAAAGGGCCTCATTTACGATGCCCTTGAGCCACAGTTGTGTCACTTTTAGCAACGCTCCGGTGGCGCAATGCCTTGCACCATATTTACAAGGTGGTGTTAAGCCACGCTGCCTTGTAAATCTGGCCCCTTCATACTCATCACTTAGCGTGGAAGGGGCGTGCAATGGGTGTTGCTGTGGGCATTTCACTGCAATACCCATTACGTTTTGACGCTGCCCCAGATTAACGAGGAATCGTAAAGCTGAGGCAGCGCCAAAAACTAACGCAACCCCAGGGGTGGTTTTAGTATGACGCAAAGAGGAGAAATACTTTTATTTCTCCTCGTTTTTGCTTTTATATGTGTGTTGCAGAGCAAAACACCATTAATGATTCCTGCACATAAACAATAATTCCCTGCAATGCAGGCACCCTTGCACTATGGTGCACTAAGGTGCAAGGGTGCCTGCGTTGGCGCTAGGCAGCTAATTTTAGCTCCAGCGCTAGGGAAAGCACCGGGGTGCACCATATTTTCATAAATATGGCGCATCCTGGCATTTCTGAGGTGACGCAGCGCAGTGCTGCCAATATTGGCTGTGCCTCTTCCTCGTAAATGAGGCTCAAACTGTGGAGTTTTATGGCTCGCACTGCCTATACTTATATGTGCGGAGGTCTCTGCCCCAACTGCGGAGTCTCCACACATGTAGATATACATTTTAGTATTAAATGTGGGAGGGACTGGAGGAAGTGGATAGGAGAAGGGGAGACTTATTACTAAAGAGATGGGGTTAGGGAACAGTACGAAGGGTTTAGGGAGGATCAGGGAGGGATTTAGGGAGGGACATCACCCACCCCCACAAGAGTAATTGTGCATTACTCTCGAGGTGGAGACATGTTACTTACACTTTAGTAGTGAGTTTACACTTGGAGTTTGTGAATACTGAAAGTAGTAAACATACTACAACATGTAAACTTACACAAAAGTGTAACTTACCTCTGTGAGTCAGGCCTTTAGAATGCAATTGTAAACAATAGGTGATTCAATACTTTTGCCTAGCATGTACCTTATTCTTTATGAACAAGGCTCTTAATGTGTGTTGGAAGCATAACCAAGAAAAGGTTACTCTATAAAATACCAGTATTGCCATAGGGATTATTGTGTAGTTCCAAGAAATGTACATAATTTACAACATTTTAGCTTGTTTGTGTCATAACCTGAGAGGATCATATGTATATACAAATCAGCTGCACCCCGGCCGCTTTCAAGAGACCTGTCTTGTATAAACTGGTGTCACCCCTCTGTATTAACAAATGCCGCTGGTTATCCTTTAAACGTTTAAACTTGTAGGACATCCTCAAGGTTTTCAGACATGTGCAGTGCAAACTTAGAAAAAAACATGTGTGGCCCAAAATGTTGTGTTAAAAAATGTGAAAGCTTAAAATTGTTTAAAAAAATAAGTAGAAAACAAAGTAAAATTTTTTATAAATAAATTAAATATGTTCTTGACAAGATCTGAAGTAAGGGATTGGGGCTAGGGACAAAGTTAGGGTTAGGATGAGGTACAGTTTATGATTGGGTTCGTTTTAGTGTAACTGGAAGGGTAGGTGTGAGAGATGATGTAAGAAAAGGTGGTAGTGCTTGGGTTTTGGGGGAGGATTATGGTTAGGATTGTAGTAAAGGCAAAGGATGGGGTAAGTTTATGGTAGCTGTAAGGGCTGAGTAGGGGGCTTCAGCAATGACGTGGGTTGTGGTAAGGGTTGGAAAGGGGATTGTGGTAAAGGATCTGGATAGGGTAAAGTTATAGGGAAGGACGTGATTGTAGTAAGGGTTGAATTTATAGGAAAGAGGTTGCATTAGTATTATGGTTAGAATAACGAATTGTGTAAGGGACCAATTACAAAATGCCTATTTCTGCATCAAGTATTTTCTCTGTTTTTGCATGAAAAGGTGTTTATATAATCTAGTGTACTAATAGTTGTTTTTTAATGTGTAAGGGCCATATTACACAATCATGAATCTGCAGCAAATGTAGTAGCTACTTTCCTTGTACCCTGTTACTCTAGTGCATTGGCCGTATTACAACATTACAGTGACAACATGCAGGTATGACATAATTGCAGGTGAACTAACTAGCACCATCCATACCCTGACAAGGAGGGGGGGCATAGTCACTTATTGCACCCTCAAGCCCTTGTAGAAAGCCAGAATTTGCTTTTTCTGTGCCACAAAGCCAGCATGTGGATATGTGCCACTTGCTACTGCTTTCAGTGTTTGCCATACACCATTGACCTTTGGAGAGTTGTAGTATCATGCTACATTTATGCCGGGGAGCTGTTGATGTGGTATAACTTCTTGTCAATACTTTGAGTTGTGGTCATTCTGCATTTCCATATGAGGTGCTCTTCCACCAATAAATGTCCTGCAGCTGTAACACCCCCTTTAGCAAGATACATGTCCATTGAGTTGAAGGAAGGATGTCCCATTCCAAATGTGGAAATGCATGGGTGACCCAAGACCGCTGTTTTGTAAAATGGCACAGAGGGTCATAATTTATTTTTAAAAAAACAATATGTTTGCGCACAGCACTATTCATGGAAATTAAGCTGAAAAACAAATGATCTCTAGCTATACAATATTTGATGTATTTAAAGTCCTCTAAATACTAAATATTTTTTGATGCACAAGTTCTAGGAATATATTGGGACTTGCCATTTACCAGGAAGTAAGCACCAGAGTCACAGACGCTTAAAGTGGCATCCTAGGAAGAGGGTTACACTGTTTCAGTGTAGTTCCTGGCGTGCATGGCATCCAAAGGCATTAGGGAGTAAGTTGCAAGTTGGACTGTGCAAATCTTGACCTATCCAAGATGACCACCGTTGTTCAACACTAGTCTCACTTCCTCCCAATCGAAGATGGCAGGTAATTTGGAGGTTGAACTTCCAGAAGTACACTGAGGCATAGGAAAAAGAGCCAAAAACAAATGCGGACCAAACGTCTGTCAGCTTTGTGCACTGGTGCTCTCCTCCAGTCAGACAGATTGCACCCACTCTACAGTGCATCACATTTGATCATTTTCCCTCATGCCCTTTCCGGTTTCCCTACAGAAGTCCCTAAGAATTTATTTACCTACAGTCAAGATAATAATCTGGTATACCTGCAATGTACACCAGCCTCTCCTCTTTGGGAAAAGCAGTCAGGGTATTCAGAGAAAGTGAAAGAATCATGTTGTATTGATGTTAGTCATTATTATGGTTATGTTGCATAAGTATGTATTAACTGCTGACCTCTGTGCATGCTACTTTAGGAGAAGAGCCAATACATACCTTGAGTTCTACCAAGACTGACCTTAACATCAAGACTGCTGCAGAAGCTCTGTACCCCCTTACTTCTTATTTCACTTTTCCTCATAATCCTTCCACTGGCCCTATTGCCAAATAGGGGCTGGGAGTGGGATTTAGCGGTGACTTCAGGTTATCTTCTGGGTGTAATGCTGTGCCTTAATACAGCACCGCATCTCACTTTATGCATTGGTATCTTCCTCTGTCTTTCCTGGCCTCTACAAATTGTATGTCTGTGATGTCCTGGTGGGTGGGTCCAATGACCTCATGAGCATAGAGAAGAGAACAGCAGTGATGCCCGAATACCAAAGCATGAGCCGACAATGTCAGGGCCAGAAGAGTTGTTCAGGTTTGGCTACGGCAGCTGAGCTCTTTAAAAAGTTATTGAACTTTTGTTCTTGGCATCGCTTGAGAACAGCTATAAAATAGCCGCCTCGTTTAACGGTTATAGTGTCGCAAGGCAATAGTGCTTGAAAATGGTCTCCGACGTGTATGTCGTCACTGGGGTCTCTGCATTCACTTTCAACATTTCAATTCAGCTGCTGTCGCTGCTCACTCCCCCAGGCATCGATCATTCACAGCTCCTGGAGTTTTATTTGTTTTCTCAGCAGACCATCGTGTTAGTTAGAATTCGGTTGACTTTGACAAGTGCTTTAGCTTGAAAAGATTATGAAAATCGATGGATACAAGTAGAAGTGTGATTGTCATATGATTTTAATTTCAAAGGAGGGAGAAGCACCGTTGTTTCAGCTTCCACCATTATTCAAGTATCATAAATAGATTTTTTGTGTGAAGTTTACTCTAGTAAAAACGACAGTAATAATCCTTTGCTGAAAAGAAACATTAGAATTAGTGACAATAAAACAGCAGATCTGTCTAGATTCCAGTGCCTCCTCTCTAGTCTCCAAGTCTCCAGGAGACACAGAAAGAAGCTTTCAAATGGTGAACCCACGTCCCTTATCAACATGAAGTGTCTTCTATTTTTATTAATGAGGCAATATTTTCGTTCATGTGTTCAGGTCAATTACAAAGGAGTGCAGTTTCTTTCAACAAACTCGCAAGTCAGCAAATAAAAATACCCTGGTGGGCCATGTAAGCTGTCAAAATGGGCTGAACTTTAACTGAGAGCTCTGCTGGCATTAGGCTAGAGCCCCAGTAGGGCTTACTTAGAGTTTCATCCTTCCAAGGTTGCTACAACAGATATCTGAATTTGATAAAAAAGAAACATTGTAACTGACGAGGAATGCATTGTAATTATCTGGCACATTCAGGGACAAAATTGGATCGTACAATCTAAGAATTCTTCCATTAGCCCTAGCACTTTTTTTTTTAAATATGACAGGGGTCTGACTACGCTTCTGTGAGCACATGCCACATGAGAATTAATTCAACTCCCTTTTTAACTTTGGGAGCTGTCCTTTCACTTTTAGCAGTAGCGCAGATAAATTTTTACCAAATACCGTTCTGGTGCTCTTTTTATGTATATTTCTTCTATCCTAACTAACTGTGGGTAGCTGGTGTCCATCCAATTTAGGGCAACACACAAAAGTATACAAAAAAGTGATGACTAGAATGCTTAAATTAATGTCAGCCACTAGTAATTACTTGAGTCCACCATTATTTTGCACACCTTACCACCACACCTTGGCCCCTGCCATAAGGATATGACCAGATATGAGCCCCATGTACACTTTGTCATTGGAACCAAGCTACACCTGGCGGATCAACTCCAGCTAGTGCAAAACTGTTCTTGAATTTCTTTTGTTCTGGTTCAGGAAAGACCTAGCCTGGCACTTCGGGCTGGACTTGTTTCCACTGTTGCAGGGTCAAGACCGATTTTCAAATGGTTGGGTCTAAAGTGAGGTGGCATGATGTGCAAAATAATGATGCACTGGGGATGCGGCCTGAGTTATTAACAGTGACTGAGATTAATTCAGTTTCATCCAAGGTTTTGGCAGCTTTTAAGACAGCATGTTTCTTTCTGGGGACAGTTTGGAGGAGCAAGATTCAAGGTCCTACATTTGATGAAGAATTCATAATATTAGAGAACAGTTAGCTGAGCTGCTTATAGGAAAAACGTGTGTTCTCAGAAAATCTGAAATTGAGTACTATTAATACACATCAATTTACACCGAAGTATATCTCTCAATCCAAAATGAATCAGTCCATTGTGGATGCTTCTTCACCCAAAGACAGGGACAAGCTGCTGTTCTCCAAATGTTTGTGGGCTTTACTCCATGTCTGTGTGCATTGTTGCCACAAGAACTTCAGGGCCAATTCACAGTCATTTGCCTTTGTAAAGTGTGAATTACAAGCATAAACATTTGGATTTACTATCATTAACTAAACTAATGGAGTAATATTTTTGTAGGAGATTTTATGCCAATTCCTAGCAGGCACCTCAACATGAAAACCTCTCAATAGTTTCATCAGCCATCTCTACAGGAAGTGACACCACTACATTTCCCAGCATCCACCTCAGCAGGAAGTGACATCACTAGTTTCTGTCAGAAACTTCTTTAAAAGAGGACACCAGGCAAAAAGATCAATATTTCCTGGCATTGATCTCAACAGAAAGCCATCTACAGATTTCCCATCATCTGTCTCTTTAGGAAGTGACATCAATGCATTTCTCAGCCTCCTTCTTAACAGGAAACTGTATGCAAACAGATTATTTTTTGGCGTGGGCAGTTGCATCCTCAATGAATAATAATGCTAACCTGTCAGGGTGAACCCCAAAAGCCCATAAATTAACTTGAACTCAGCCCCCTGGTAGCTTTGGCACAGAGCAGATGGGCTTAACCTAGGGTAATGCATATTTATGCATTACTAAAACAGTAGTAAAGTCAAAGCACCAACTATAAAACTCCCAAACCAAATGAGAAAAATAGAATATATTTGAATAGAAAGAATGACACCAAAACAACAACAATCCAAGAAGGAGAACCAGAAATATGAAGTTTTAAAGTTTTAAGTGAAAATAGTGCCAAAAAGCTCTACCATAATTAATCCCAAGACACCTAAACCTAACCTAAACCTATAGCACTCGAGTGGACTAACACCCCCTTCATCACTACATTTCAATATCAAACACCATCAAGAAGAAGAAAATGAACCACCCACTTCATCAAAAACATTGATCTGGAAAAGGTCCAGGAAAAACTAAACAAACTACCAGAATACTTCAAACCTGCCACAGATGTCAGTAGTTTCCTTAACCTTTGCAACCCCAATATGAGAGCACAAGTCCGATGTACCAAGTCAAAGCCATCAGCATTGTGGCACACTCAAAGGCTTTACAAAAATTAATGTACTATATCTAAAAAACAAAAAGAAATAGAGAAAATCTCATTTCCCTGATGACCTCATCCTACTCAAAACTCTTTGCTGTAACAACCAATCCCTCATCAACGCAGCTAAAGTCCCCTACTGCAAGACAACAATCAGTGTGGCAACCAACAGAAGCAAAACCCTTGTTAAACACTGCATCAGACATCTCCCAAAACCTACAGCACCTGCTTCAGTCACATACACATTGCTTAAATCCTTTCTTCACCGAAAAGATTAACAAGATCATATCCAACGTCATTATAACTTCCACGGCCCACTTATTCTAGCTCCATCTACTCACAATCAAACGGACCTCCTTCAATCCAATCTCATTCATGGAACTAGTGAATATCCTGAACTAAAACTTGTAATTCTTCCACCATCAAATAGCTCTACGTAGAGTACCTCACACACTTTCTTCACATTGTAAATATCTCCCTAAACCTAGGATAATTCTCAGATGTCTTTAAGACAAGTCAAATCTTTCTCTTGGTAAAGATCCATTCATGGACCCAGCTGACTTCACAAATTTTAACCCCACTAACCACCTCCCACTTAGGCTTCAGAACTACTAATCAGGCATCAGACCACGTTGTAGCACTGAGACTGCAACACTTCAAGTACTTGATGAACCCCACCCCAGAACAACAATAATAACCCTTGCATCATGGTCCTTCTTGACATCTTTGCAGCCTTTAACACAGCTGAACATCCAACACATAGAAAGCTTGGATTGTGAGGTATCTTGAAATGATGCAAATGCTTCCTTATCAACTGAGCCAGGCTCACACAAATAGGTTCTACAACATCATAGACACTCCCCATTTCCCAAAGAGTATCCCAAGGCTCCATCATTCCTCCCATCATCTTTAGCCTCTATATGGAAAAAGCATTGAAAGAAAGAAGAATCCAGAAGGCACCCATTCTCTGTTTATGCTTTCAGTATATTAGATCAGCACTACCCCTCCTAAAATTGAGAAAAAAGCTGAAGACAGACCTTTTGAGGGAGCACTGTACCTGACCTGGAAGTTTACTCTGATACTCTCCCAATAAATGTATCTTCGCAGTGGCTACACCCCTGTTGTATGCTTTATTATTTTCAAGCTAGGTTTGTGCTCTGCAAATACCAACACATACATACTCATACAACACAATTTTTATATTTATTCTTGAATATATAGGCCCTCATTATGACATTGGCAGTGAGTAGTAAAGTGGCGGTAATACCGCCAACAGGCTGCCGGTAATTACCAACAAATTATGACCACGGCAGTGATAACTCCCATAGACAGCCAATGTACCACACCAACCGCTAGGGCGTTAACACCACTGACCACGGCGGTAGCCAACAACAGCCAAGCAGAAGACAAAGTACCGCCCACCATATTATGACCTTGCAATCCACCAGGATTTTCGGGGCGGTACCAACGCCATCAAAAGCCTGGCAGAAACAGAAGAGCAAAGGCTCACCATCGGAGACACAGGGAAGAACAACGCCACCATGGAACCGGAACAGCAAGTCTTCCCGATGCTCATCTATGTCATGCCCCACCTGGAACACCAACGCCGACGAAGACGATGATGGTGAGTACAGCCATATAGCACACAAGGGAGGGAGAGGGGAAAACTAGATTGACTCACACACGCATGACACACATCCGAGACACACACACCACACACACAACCAGCTGCAGACGAAAAACAATGGCACACGATACACAGCAGAATAATGTAAGGTCAACAAGAATGCAGTAATGACAATGTATTGATTGTAAACAGCTACCAAAAGAAGCAATTGTACGAAAAACAGATATGTACAAATGTACGCAAAGGTACAATGGCCAGTCCAAAGTACTAAGGGCCCACATGGTGACAGGGCACAGTCCAAGGCCCAACTCGAATCCTGACTTCATCTGGATAGAACTCTGGAGGGGCATCAGTTTGCAAGTGGGCAGGCACTTCAGGGGGATGGGGGCTGGGGGGACACCTCAGCCAAATACGGGAACAAGCCCACTGGTTCTGGAGGGGGCATCATGCCCATTTCTCTGTGCTGGGGAGTGCAAGGCCACTGTCTCTCAGGTGGGTGACTTGCCCACTGGTTCTGGAGGGGGCTCCATGCCCATTTCTCTGTGCCGGGGCGTGCAAGGAAACATTCTCTCAGGTGGGTGACTTGCCCACTGGTTCTGGAGGTGGATCCATGCCCATTTCTCTGAGCTGGGGAGTGCACGGTCACAGACTCCCAGGTGGGGAACATGCCCACTGTGTCTGGAGGGTGCCCCTTGTACAGCAGTCCCTGGAGGGTGGCTTACATGGCTTCCGCTGATGATGATGGCTGCACTGTGTCATCTGGAGGTGAGGGCTGCACTGTGTCAGCAGGTGAAGGTGCCTCCTGGGCAGCCTCTGCAGGAGGACTAGGCTGCACTTCCTCAGCTGGCGGTGAGGGCCCCGTTGCTACTGGTGGTGGTGGTGTCACCCTGAAAGCTTCTGCTGGAGTCGAGGGCTTCTTCCCCTTCATGGCAGGAGGCATTGGATCCTTCCTCTTCCTGGCAGGGTTTGAGGGCTTCTTCCCCTTCATGGCAGGATGTGCGGGCTCCTTAGCCTTCCTGGCAGGAGTCGAGGGCTTCTTCCTCTTCATGGCAGGAGGTGCGGGCTCCTTCACCTTCATGGCAGGAGATGTGGGATCCTTAACTTTTCTGGCTGGTGGAGTGGGATCCTTCACTGACTTGCCAGCACGACTAGGTGGTGCCACCATTTTCCACGTGGACTGTTTGGCTGAGGTATTGGGCTGGGCCGTTAAGACCCTGCTCTTACAGGCAGGACCGGGGGTAGGTGGAGGGAAGAGATCAAGTTGGGCAAGGAAAAGCTTCTTGGGGACGATGGGGCGAGATGAGGGAGGAGAGATGTGAGTGGTGGTTGAGAGAGTGGTTGTTGGAGGTGTATGTCTGCTGGACTTGGGTGCAGGTGCATGGGCAGTGTGCTGAAGTGAGGTGGATGGATATTGGGTGTGTGAGTGCTTGCATTTGTGTCTTTTGGGGGGCAGACAGGGTGGGAGACGACACAGGGGACATGTGCATGGATGTTGTGGAGGTGTCTGCTAGTGAGGTGTGTGTGCTGCTTGGTGTGGTGATGCTGGTGGTGGATGTTGATGCAGTGCATGCAGGTGTGAGTGTGGACGTGACTGTGAGGGAGGTGGAGGTGGAGACAGTGGAGGCAGTGGATGTGGTTGTGTCTACAACTGTCTGGTGTTTGCGTGAGTGCTTGTGGGATGAAGTGTTGTGCCTGTGTTTGACTGTGCCACTCTTGTATGTTGTCTTGTGTGCTTGCTTGTCTGTATGTGTGCATGGGATGGGTTGAGGAGACTGGGAAGTGGTAGTTCGAGGGGGTACGATAGGAACAGGGACAATGGCTGCCATCAGAGAGGAGGCCAGAGCCTGAATCGATCTCTGTTGGGCCGCCAATCCACTGTGTATACCCTCCAGGAATGCATTGCATTTCTGCATGTGGGATGCCAGCCCCTGGATGGCATTCACAATGGTTAACTGCCCTATAGAGATGGATCTCAGGATGTCAATAGCCTCCTCACTCAGGGCAGCAGGGCTCACTGGAGCAGGGCCTCAGGTGCCTGTGGTGAAGGAGTGGGCACTGGCAACTTGCTGAGGGGATACTGGGGGGCGGCACTAGTACAGGGGTGGCGGATGTACCTGCAGCTGGGGTGGAAACAGAGGTGTCTGCCACCACCAGGGAGCTTCCATCGGAGGAAGTATCTGAGTCTGTGTTGTCGGCTCCTGTCTCCGCTGTGGTGCTCCCCTCGCCCTCTGTCTCACTGGTTCCCTGGACGTCGGTGGACTCTGCCTCCAGGGTCCTGTGGGATGCAGCTCCCTCTGTCACCAGTGCCCCTGCTCCTCCGCCAGATGATCCTAATGCACACATGGACAGGATGACAGAAGAAAAAAGGGGAGGAGAGAGAGAAAGGAAACGCTGGGTCAATTACTGCACCAACACCTCAGTTGGCATACACAGCACTGTCACACACAGGGATCAGGATTGAGTACTATGCATTGCACTGCCAGTGATTTGTCTAGATTCCATGGCAAGATAAGGACAACACACTGCCAACTGCATCCCTCCTGGGACCCACAAAGCCCTGACTGACATGGAATTCTAACAAACTAGGTTACCTACATTTGCCATACACCCATTACCCTTGAGCTGGATCATGCTGCAATGTCTGGCCTAGCAATAAGGGGCACCCACTAACTCACACCCACCACCCAGATCCCATGCCACCTGCCAATTATTGTAGTAATGCCCACTGTACTCACCCCCTTGTGGCTGCTGTGATGCCCTCAAGTAACCATCCAGCTCTGGGCAGGCCACTGCCAGTATGCAGGCCATCAGGGGGTCAGGTTCCGACGGGCACCCCTTCCTCATTGGGAGGCCGTCCCCCAGCTGAGACTCGGAGGTCTTCCGTACCCAGCAGGTCAGGTCCTCCCACTGTTTCAGACAGTGGGTGCTCCATCTGCCATAGACCCCCAAGGTCCGAACGTCCTTGGCGATGGCATGCCATAATCCCTTTTGTTGATGGGCACTGACCTGCAGAGGTAATACAGACAGGAAGTCGACATTACACATACAATCCAGCCTGTCACACATATGGCCCACCAATCCCGTTTTCATCACCATTGGCACACACATTGGCCGGCGCACACCATGTACACCACCACATTGTTCCCCCCGATGACACAATGCTTACACACACACATCTCCATGCATCCTTCCCACATGCTTTGTGCCCAAGTTGTACTCATCTGTTGGTCTGGAGGCCAATACAGCAGTCCGTACTGGGGTAGGACCCCATCCACCAAACGCTCCAACTCCTGTGAAGTGAAAGCAGGGGCCCTTTCCCCGGTCACACAGGCCATGGTAGGTTCCAGACACAGGTCACAACAGGACACACAGTGTAGATGTTCTCCTGTTGAAGGTCAGAAAACAAGTGAGAAATCAGATAGAAAATGACGGTAACGTCCACGGTGGTGTACACCGTCACCGCTGGCACAGATCCCCATTGGCCACTGTAGTCCATAGAGCCCCATATTATCCAATGAGGAATTCCACAGTGGTGCAAGACCGCCTTCCGCCATGACGCCCAACGTCAGCAGAGTTACCTCACTTCCACCTGTCACAAGACAGGACAGGCGGTCTCCATTTCATGGTGGCGGACAACGGTCATATCAACCTTAACTGCGTCACAGCCTAGATTAGCACATACCTCGCCATTCCCACTGTCCCATCACATATATGCACTATGGACACTAAGGTTGTGGTTCCATTGTTCAAATTGTGACAGCCTACTCACTCTTGTGTCCCTTAGATACCTACCGCTGCGGATGAATAGGAGGAGGAGACAAACCCCCGTGTACAGACCCCTTGTGGTCTTGGATACACTGGAGAACAGGCACATTATACTCACGTGTAGACTGGAGACGGCCACAGTCACAGAGTTGTGTGCCCAACTGGAGCCTGACCTGACATCTGCTATCCGTCATCTAACTGGGATCCTCCCTGTTGTACAAGTGCTGTCAGTGCTCCATTTCCTGGCAACTGGTTCTTTCCAAGTGACAGTGGGCTTGGCAGCAGGCATGTCACAGCCAATGTTCTCAATTGTGCTGGCAAGAGTTTTGTTTGCCCTGGTGAAACACGTGCAGCTACATAGCTTTCCCCCAGGTGGAAGATCTGGCCACTGTGAAGGCCAGATTCTATGCAATGGGGCATATACCCAATATTGTTGGGGCCATTGACGGGACACATATTGCATTAGCCCCCTCCGCCAGAATGAACAGGTGTTCAGGAATCGTAAGAGTTTCCACTCACTGAATGTGCAAATGGGGTGGCTGGCAGACCAGTACATCTCCCACGTCACTGCCCAGTAGCCTGGGTCAGTGCATGACTCCTTTGTTCTGAGGAATAGCAACATCCCAAATGTGATGGCCCAACTACAGAGGCACAGGGTGTGGCTAATAGGTGAGCCATGGTCCCCACCCACAGTATGTTAGTGTATACCTTCAGGTGTCATCCCCATATCATTGTGTGAGGCTAGGCTAACATTTGTCCCTCAATACTTGCAGGTGACTCTGCCTACCCAAACCTATTGTGGCTGCTGACCCCTGTGAGGAATGCCAGGGCAGGGGCTGAGGAACGTCATAATGAGGCACATGGGCGAACCAGAAGGATAATCAAGAGGACCTTTGGCCTCCTGAAGGCCAGGTTCAAGTGCCTCCACCTAGGAAGGTCTGCCAGATAGTAGTTGCATGCTGCATGTTGCACAACCTGGCCCTCAGACTTCATGTACCTTTTCTGCAGGAGGAGGAGACTGGAGATGCCCCTGTGGCAGCAGTGGACCCTGAGGACAGTGAGGATGAGGAGGCAGAGGATGAGGACGAGGACAACCGAACATCAGTTATACGACAATACTTCCAATGACACACAGGTGAGACAGTGCAGACAGTGCAACTGACCATTCCTCTGACTATTGGTGTTTTCTGTGTGGATGTAGCATGATGGCCTTAACTTCCTTTGCATCTCAACTTACTGTCACCTATGGCTTGTCATTTTACAGATGTTGGTGATATTACAACAGTGTCCTAATGTGATTACTACAGACAGCTACAGGTCATTAATCATATGCTATCACAGTGTTCAGATCATTTGCAGTAGATGTGACTGTTTCCATAAATGCACATTTTCAACACATTAAGGGGGTTATTCCAACTTTGGAGGCGGTGGTAATCCGTCCCAAATGTGACGGATTTACCACCAGCCGTATTATGAGTTCCATAGGATATAATGGACTTGTAATACGGCTGGTGGTATATCCGTCACTTTACCGTCACTTTTGGGACGGATTACCACTTCCTCCAAAGTTGGAATAACCCCCACAATAGTCAAGTTGTGATCAAGGGTGTTTATTGTAGTGTTATGAAATTGAGGGAAAAGTGCTATGGAATGGGCCGATGATGGAGGAAAGTCCAGGGTATTGTTCCAGTCTGTTTGTAGCACAGGTCCAGTGTCCAAAGGGCCATGGGAAGGGGAGAAAAGGCAGTTCAAAGTGGACAAGGTGACAGTGTGGGACACAAGGGGGACATCCAGGAGACTCTCATTTCCTGGTTGTGGTCTTGGCAAGTGTCTCGGGCTTCTGTGTGGGTCGCAGGGAATGTTTGCGGGGTGGTTCACCTTCTGTAGGGGGAGGGGTGCTGGTGGCCTGTGGGTACTGTGGTGGGGCCTCCTGCCCACTAGCGGCAGTAGAAGTGGAGGGCTGGTCAATGGACTGGCTACTGGTAGGGGCCCGCTGGTGTGCTGTTGCTTCCCTCATGATTTTAGCCATGTCTGCCAGCACCCCTGCTATGGAGATCAAGGTGGTGTTGATGGCCTGCAAGTCCTCCCTGATGCTGTTCCTCCTGCAGCCGCCTTTTCTCCTGCACGTTGTCAAGGATCTAGGCCATCGTTTCCTGGGAATGTTGGTAGGCTCCTAGGATCTTGGTGAGTGCCTCCTGGAGAGATGGTTCCCTGGGCATGTCCTCCCCCTGGTGCACAGCGGTCCTCCCAGCGTCCTTATTGGCCTGTGCGTCTGTCCCCTGAACGGTGTGCCCCTGCCACGGACCCCAGGTTCCTGATTTTCTTGGGGGTGAGGTGTGGCCTGGGGTCCCTGTACAGGTGGGCACACTGCTGATTGACGTGTCCTGGGGACAGTGGTGTGGGTACGTTGGGCGGGTGCTGTGGTGTTGGATACTGATGGGTGAGGCTCTGTGGTGGACTGTGAGTGGGTTGGGGTGACCATCTGTCCAGTGGTCCCTGATGGGCCAGGTTGTTGGTCCAGATCCTGAAGTCCAGAGTTACTCTCATCACTGATGGCATCTTCTTTTGGGGCACTGGATAGTCGTGGCACCTCCTCTCAGCTGGGATTGGCTGGGTCACCTGTGGGAATGTAAGTGATGTATTATGCTTCATGTCTGTGACATATTGTACATCCCTGGCTTCCCCTCTATAGTTGCTGCTTCCCTGCCACCTTTGTTTGTGTATGGTGATGTATTGTGTGATTGTTAGTTTGCCTATGCTGTGCACACTTTAGTGATTGGTGTCCATGCAGGGCTGGGAGGGCTGTCCATGCATTGGTATGGCATGCAGCATTTGGCATTGGGGTTAGTCCTATGTGTAGGTGCAGTGTGTGGGATGGAGGGGAGTGATGGGAGTGAGGGTGAGGGGGTGTGATGGCATTCAGGTATGAGGGATGATAAGTAGTAAATATTGACTTACCAGATTCCAGACCTCTGGCAATTCCAGTGAGACCCTCAGGATGCAGTAATGCCAAGACTCGCTCCTCCCATGCTGTGAGCTGTGGGGGAGGAGGTGGGGGTCCACCGCCAGTCCTCTGTATGGCGAGCTGGTGCCTTGCTGCCACGGAATGTACCTTCCCCCGTAGGTCGTTCCACCTATTCCTGATGTCGTCCCTTGTTCTTGGGTGCTGTCCCACGACGTTCACCCTGTCCACGATTCTCCACCGTAGCTCCATCTTCCTGGCAATGGATATTTGCTGTACCTGTGCTCCAAACAGCTGTGGCAATACCTGACAATTTCCCCCACCATGACCCTTAACTTCTCATCAGTGAAACGGGGGTGCCTTTGTGGGGACATGGGTGTTGTGTGGTGTGTGTTAGTGAGAGTGTGTTGAGTAATGTGGTGGAGTGTGTGATGTGGGGTGCATGATGGATGTATGGGTGTAAGTGTTGTGTGTGTCTAGTTGTCTCTGTGCTGTTTGTGTCAATCTCCCGGCAGTAATTGTTGTTCGTTAATGGTTGTGGGTGATGTGGGTGTGTTTTTTATTGTGCTGTGGGTGTGAGGGTGTGGTGTGTGTATGAGTGTCAGGTGTGTGTTTTTGGTATCGGCCAGTGTAGTGTTGTTTGCATGTGGGTGTTCATTCTGAGCGCGACGGTATGTACCGCCAATGGTTTACCGCCGTTGAATGTCCGCCTTGGTTATTCGTGGTTCATAATGTGGTGGGCTTTGTTTTGTTGGCATAACGATATGGGTGTTGGTACCGCCACTTTAGCACTGACCTTTGGGCTGGCGGATTTGTGTATGTGGCTGTATTGTGTCGTATTGGTGTGTGTGTGTGTCATAATATGGGGAACGGATATTCGCCACCGCAGCAATATGTGGGATTTACCACCAATGTCATAACAAGGTCCATATTTTTTTAATTTTCCCAGTACTTTACCCCAGGGCGACTCCACAGCCAGGGCAGAGATATCTACATGATAAAGTATAGGGAAAAATTTAAAAGATTGTTTAACTTAATTCATAATAATATTAAAAATATTTTTATGTTACTAATAATGTAGAACAACATTTTCAAAAATAGTACAGGAATATACATTTTGATATACATACATTAAAATAAAGTAACATTATTTTTCTGAAGGTTAAATTAAAGCGATACATTTCTACATAAAGAAAAAATATGCACTAATAATTATTAGAAATGGTTTATAGAATTAATTAAAGTTATTATGGTTGTGTTTTCATAGAAATAGGTACATTACATTTTAAATTCAAAATAGAGTTCTACAATATTGTATATTTGAATAATAAACATATATTATTTATACATTGTTAAAATAAAATTAAACTTATTTATATTTTTAACTATTTTAAGTAATTTGTTTAATTTGACATTGTTTCCAGTGTGGTTTAATTTTAATTCCCTTCCTCCATTATTTCATTATTTTCAGCTTGAGAGTCTTGTAGTATTAGTGGTTGTCCATGTGTGGTGCTAGAATTTTTTTTTTTATATTCTAGTAATAAATTACACTCGGATTTTGTGAATATCCAAAAGTAGTAAACTTACTCAGGAGTGTAAATTACTCAAAAGTGTAAGTTACATTTGTGATTGAGGCCTTAAATGTTCTAGAGGACAGTTAGAAAATGTCCTTATCTGAGGTAAGAGAATTATAGAAATTTGTCATATGAAGAAAAATGGAAGAGAGGGACTGCAAACATTTGGAAAGAAGGTATGTTTTGAAACTTATTTTATTGTAAGAGATGACAAACTAATTCACTTGTATGAACCAGGACAACTTTCTTAGATGTAGTGGCTAAAGATTCACTATTGGTGGCAAATGATGCATAGGGATAGTTTGGTTAAAATAGAAGGTTGTATGGGTTGCAAGTCCAGTGACAAACAGTTTCAATACAGAACCACCACATAAAGCCTGTTCAAGATCCCAAGAGAGCTTGAATAAAGTGGCTAATGAATAAATATGGACGATTTTTCTGCATCAGTTAGATTAGAAATCATTCTTGTGGAGTTCTATACGGGATGAGTTAAGGTCCATTTTGTTTGTTATTCTGGCACCAGACGTGTACTGCATTTTTTAGAGATGTGACTGGAGTTTTGTCCAGCAGCGGCTCCTCCGCTATGGTGGAGGAGCGTCACCCTCGCCAGCAGCTGCAAAACCTGAAAAATAAAGCGATAATTAACCATATTTATTACTGTTTTATTTTTTTAAGGGTGCAGGGCCTTGGGGGATGGCAGGCAGGGAGGGGGAGTCGTGTGCACCCCCCTCAGTGCACATGTGTTTGGCCGGCGGTCTCAGGACGGCCAAACCCTCATGCGCACTGAGATCTTTCCAACCGGAACTGTTTTGCCTGGTTAGAGACAGCAGGCACAGGATTCCACTCTGCCTGGGAGCGCAAAGCCAGGGCGCTCAGACCAATCCTAATGCTGCTCTCATGCTGCCAGCAGCATGAGAGCAGTGTTAGGATTAGCCGCATGACAGGCTGGGAGCCTGTGCCTCAGTGAGTGGAGCCAGAAGAGCGGCGGCAATGTGGTGGTTGTCAGGTACGTTTTTTTAATTTCCATTGACAGCAGCTGCCCCTGGGGATGTCCCAAATAGTTTCTAACGAATGGGCTATAATTTCTTTTAAGAGAAATAGGAGGCTTCTTTTCACAGGTGGGAATTTAGTTTATGAAAGTGTCAGTGTATCACTCACAAGCCCTGTTGCTTTTTATAATGGATGAATTGATACATAGAATTGAGCATGTTGTAAGCAGGGGTTCGGCACTGAAAGCAGCGAGGTCAATGTAGGTTTACCGGAGTTTCTTTCTCTGTGGCTGGCTATTACACATTTCCCTCGTGGTTGGTTGAGAAAAGTGGAGGAAAAATATAGTAATTGAACCAAATTATATGTTGAGGCAGGGAACAAAGTTGAGGGGATGCACTCTAAGAGTATAGGTGTGCAAAGTTTAGATTTCTCTTGACTTGCAATTAGCAAAATGTTTTTCTTAATGACAGCAAGTTTCGCAAACTGGGGGGCTTTCTAAGCTTTTATAGTGGACCTTCACAGCCGAAGGATACCCTTCTGCTGTTGGAATGGGCGATGGGCGTATTGGTACAACTTGGCGCAACGTGTTCACTACTCTGAGCTTTCAGCAAAGACCTGACTGCCAATTGTCACTAGCACTGCCCTTTCACTTCCTGCCCTTCCGTTCTGTGCCCTGCCTCCTTCACTGCCCCCTTTGTAAGAGGTGTGACCAGTGACCCCATTTCTCACCGAATACCCTGCACTCCCCACTACCGACACACTGTGTACTGACACCTTTCTGGCACCTCCCACCTTTAAAACCAGGCGGGTGCATGCCCACAGTCCAAACCCTTGCCTCATGACATACCTCCCAGGGAGACATTGCATCAGGAAATCATTACTGCTGCTTTCACCGAGGCAGAAACTTTGCCTCAGTCGAAGAAGGAAACAAATGTGCGACTTTGCAGACAGGATAATACGTTAAGCACCCCTACTAAAGAGAGATTTGATTGGTTTAAATATGTCAGATGCGATGATAGTAGATTTTGTTAACATTAAGTTGCTTAGCACTGTGCTCGTTGGTCTAAATTTGGCTTTCTCATTTCTCCTTTGGCCAAAGACAGCGCTCTGCTAATCGGCCGGCAGGTCACCCTTTCTAGTCCCTCGCCCAGTCTGTGGTCTGTTTTGAGGGAGCCAGTTGGTGCTGGCTACATTGCGTTGCTATCACGTACCCAAGATCAAGGATAACATACATCACAACACATACCAGGTCGAAAACTGCAGCAGAAATAAATTAGACCACATAATTCTCCATTGGAAGAAAATGATGTTGCAGGTTTGTTAAACAATGTAAGGGGTTAACTTACATACGTTCCAGTGGCGGTCGGCGAGGGTGTGACCATCTGAGTTGCTGACAGATATGTATCATTATTTGGTGTGCATGTTGGATGTTGTCCCAGGACCCTGTGGCCCAGGATACTCTCATTACAGCACGAGGAAGACTGATTCCTGACCAGGGCCCAAGATGTTCAGGTTTCAACTGTCCAAAGGAATAATGGAGCTTTCGTCCTAACGCATTGCCATGGTTACTTGTGGGGGTCTTGCCTTGCAGCCCCTTTTGCAGGGGCGTAGCTTGGGCAGTAAGATTGCAAGGGGGGGGCACGGGGCTGGGAGTTGAGCTTCAGATTTTCTGTCAGGCTGGCATATAGGGGGTCATTCCAACTTTGGCGGGCGGCGGAGGCCGCCCGCCAAAGGTCCCCCGCCAGAAGACCGCACCGCGGTCAAAAGACCGCGGCGGTCATTCTGGCTTTCCCGCTGGGCTGGCGGGCGACCGCCTAAAGGCCGCCCGCCCGCCCGCCTAGCGGGAAAGCACCAACAACGAGGATGCCGGCTCCGAATGGAGCCGGCGGAGTTGCTGGTGTGCGACGGGTGCAGTTGCACCCATCGCGATTTTCAGTGTCTGCCAAGCAGACACTGAAAATCAATGTGGGGCCCCCAGGGGCCCCACGACACCCGTTCCCGCCAGCCTGGTTCTGGCGGTGAAAACCGCCAGAACCAGGCTGGCGGGAAGGGGGTCGGAATCCCCATGGCGGCTTGGAGGATTCACAGGGGCAGCGGGAAACCGCCGGCTTCCCTTTTCTGACCGCGCCTTTACCGCCGCGGGCAGAATAGCCCCGGAAGAACCGCCAGCCTGTTGGCGGTGCTTCCTCCGTCCCCTACCCTGGCGGTCTCGGACTGCCAGGGTAGGAATGACCCCCATAATGTGTAAACACATTATTCCACAAGCAGGGCACATGGTTGGGGCCTAAGGGGCAGTGGAAAGAGGGAGAGGAATGCGCATTAGTAGGAGTACTAAGAGAGAAAACACAATATTTTGTAAAAATAAATATTTTTGAGGGATTTCAAAACAGAGGGTGAGTGTGTGTGTGTGTTCCTTTTCTGTGTATGTAAGAATTAATGGTGAAATCCGATTGACTTCTCAAAATGCCCGACTAAAAGCTCCCAACTATTTATCAACAAATATATTTATTTGGGGTGTGTGAAACACCCCAAATACCCACCCTAAATCTATGTCCTTGCCCTTTTGTGTTCTTTGTTGGGGTGTTACCTTCACCAAAGTCCAGTAGCTCGCTCTGCAACTCTCCCTGAAACTTTATACCAGCATAATCAAAATACAAACTCCTACACTAGATATAGCAGCTTGACCTTGTCTTGCAATATACAGTATATTTTTGCTAATGGTTGCATGTAGGATGGGTTTCACCATGGAACACCCAACAAAGGAAGTAATAGGGGCCTCTGGGTTTAAATAGATCCCACAGGACATCCCACCTAGAAGTAATGATAGTTCTAAGGCGTGACCCCCTAACCCCACTACACCATTTCCTGATAAATGAAAGCACTAGATGGTGAAATAGAAGTTGTACATGGCATTACAAAAAAACTAATTTTTCAACTGCAGAAATACAGCACTGACTTCAGTCAGCTTTATGGCTTTACTATCTCATAGCCAAGCTGAAGATAGTACATACAATATAATAAATGATATTTCAAACATGTCAGCAGAAATAAATGTGTCCACAGTAGGTCTCCATTGGAAGAAAAGTATGTTGCAAGTTTATTAAACAAGGCAATGGATTAACTGAAATCCAAGGGCAACCAGCGATGATGTGACCTAAACTGACTACCCACCTGAGTTGCTAACATTCACCAGGAGTAGTTGCCATCTGGTGTAGTCACCGGTCAAGGTACAACTAAAAAAGTATGCGAGTGTGATCCTCAGTACAATGCGGGTGGGGTCAGCGAGTGAGAAGGCAGGTCAGACGCATAACAAAATATTCTGTAACTATATTGTTGGGCTTTGACCAAGAGATAGCATGCTGATCAAATATAATGCACACACCTTAAATGAGAAACAAATGTAAGATACTCTAATTTTCACAGTGCAGGAGACCTTTTCTTCCCTGTAAACCTGACACAACTCCTGGTTGCCATTAACCATGCAGGAATTGTTATTCTTAAAGAAAAAGTAAGATCACTGTTTTGCTAAAATAAAAAAAATAAAAACATCTGTTTACATCGTTCTCAATAAATCCCATCCTCTTCAACTTTTGGGAATAGTATCTTCTGGGATTTCCCCTTATCTTGATCCCCTAGTCCAGGAAACTGTTACTCATGCGTGGAGTGGAGCAATCTGAGACAATCCTGCAGTTGCTGAGGCTTGAACTGTCCCCAGAATTAATGAGACACCGTTGATTTGATCCTGGTGTCCCCATTGTAGGATGTTGTGTCTTGCAAACCTCTTTGAACCCTTTCTTGGAGATGTTTGCTGCACCAAAGCCATTCAGATCACGCTGTGCTTCACAGAACCTGAAGGGGTTGGAGTTACCATTCCTGAGGCCACATGATTACATGAGCCGAGGTAAGACCTACATTTCACTACTCCCGCCACCTTCAGGGGCATGTGCTAATTCAACAGGTATATACCCACAAGGACAAGTGGATGCCAACTTCTGAAAAATTCCACTCATTTGTGGATTGATCAAATATATCAAAATGTATTTCTAACAAGTGGCACCTTAGGGATCTTCCTGGTCCTGACAGCACAGGCCTCCACTCAAGAACACATTATTGCCCAAGTAAGTAGTGCATTTTATTAGGAACCCATCCCTCCTCATTCATCAAGAAATCTATCTGCGCTGATGAACACCTAGTTGCTTCCAGTAGCTACGCTTACCAATGTCAGAAGTCTCAGTACGATTCCCTACTTGCCTTTCTTAGTTGTAACCACCTTTCCAGTTATACTCCTTCTTCACTAAAGAAAAATTTAAAGCCAACAAAGTAATATTCATTTTTTCACACCTTGGCCACCAGATAGCAGTGCACTCCATTTAAACCCCAAAAACAGAATCAGTGTGGCTACAAGGTGAAAAGGCTGGGATTTGCCTGTGCTAGCCAGCATGGATCGCACTCTCTAATGCTGTTCCAACCCCAAACCATACCACGTGTCATTGGAGTATATCATGATGAACGAACCACTTATTTTATTGATTTTTTGTGATTAAGAAAACAGTTTCCAAAAGCATAACCATAGTGGAACTACTAAGTACATAAGTTAAAGGCAGACACAGCTGTTCTCTTCTGCATAACCACCATCTTCTTCGTTATGCTTGTTGCTAAATAGCCAAATTGATGATGACACTGAACAACTTTTCACTACCCAGCGGTACTCTCCCATAGATGAAAAACAACTTATAAATCCCAGTGTCAGTCCACACAACTCACTGTGAAATATAGGATATTTTGTTAAATGCTACACAGCCCAAAACATCATTGTTTAAAGGTCAATGTACAACAGAATGCATTCCTAGTAAATTGCAGAAGGTATTCCTGTTCGGGACAGCTGTTGCTACATAACATGGACACTGAAGTACCTTCCCAGCAACAACAAACACAGACATTCACCCTATGTTGCTTATCCCCAGCTCATGGTTGCAGTTGCTAAATTTGTTCATTGATTCAAGGTAGACTACCATTCTGACTTAATGATTATACTATGCAGGATAAATTGTTGCCCCCTGATTACCATAATCCACAATGCAACCATCACCCAAGCCCTCATCAGCATCAATCTGAAATACCAGAACGTGTGCCCTCTGAATATTGAATTAGCAATATCAATGGGGCAGAATATTAAGAACAAAATATCAAAAATAAAAGATAGACTGGTAAGTCAGACTAGATTTTCTAGACTTAACTCAACATTTATGTAACTACGCAATACACATATATTCAAGGTATGTAGATGTGAAGTTAGCAATACTAAATCTATACTTCCCTATTGTTAGAAATGGGGTCTTTGGTTGGCAGTCAGATTACCCCCGGTCCAAGAAAGGACCCTCACTCTAGTCAGGCTAAGTCACACACAATCCAAATTGTCCTGTGCCCACCCTCTGGTAGCTTGGCACTGAGCAGTCAAGCTTAACTTAGAAGGCAATGTGTAAAGTATTTGTGCAATAAATCATACAATAACATCATATAGCACCACAAAAATACACCACACAGTGTTTAGAAAAATATATAATATTTATCTGGGTATTTACAGGTCAAAACGATAAAAGATGCAATATGAAATTGTAGAGATATCACTGAAAAGTGATATAAAGTGTTGTAAGTCTTTAAAAAGCAAACAAAGTCTCTTTCAAGCACAAAATACCTGGTTTCGAGTGGAAAACCTCCGCAGAGGGCCGCAGAGGAGAAGATGCGTGAAAAAATGGTGTGTGCATCGGTTTTGCCCCTTCACACACGGACTTGCGTCGTTATTTTTCACGCGAGGAAGGCATGCGTCGTTTTCCAGGAAAAATGGTGTGTGTGTCGGTTTCGCCCCTTCACACACAGACTTGCGTCATTAATTTTCACGCGGGGAAGACGTGAGTCATTTTCCAGCGTGCGGGCAGTCTCCTTCTGTGGGTCGTGGAGATGTCCCGGGGTCTGTGCGTGGAATCCTGGGCTTGTTATCCGACTGCGCGTTGTTCTGGTGGGCTGTGCGTGGAATCTTCTCCCTCACGGCAGGCGTCACGTCGATTTCCTCTCTAGGGGTTACCTAGGGCACACATTAAGGGTGACTTATATGTAGAAAAAGGGGAGTTTTAGGCTTGGTAAGTACTTTTGAATCCCTAGTCAAAGTGGCAGTGAAACTGCACACACAGGCCTTGCAATGGCAGGCCTGAGACAAGGTTAAGGGGCTACTTAATTGGGTGGCACAACCAGTGCTGCAGGCCCCCTAGTAGCATTTAATCTACAGGCCCTAGGCACATATAGTGCACTCTACTAGGGTCTTACAAGTAAATCAAATAGCCAATCATGGATAAACCAATCAACAGTACAATTTACACAGAGAGCATATGCACTTTAGCACTGGTTAGCAGTGGTAAAGTGCCCAGAGTTCAAAAGCCAACAACAAACGGTCAGAAAAAATAGGAGGAATGAGGCAAAAAGTTTGGGGATGACCCTGTAAAAAGGCCAGGTCCAACACCTATATACACTTACCTTTCGATTTTTTGTGCTTGATATTCTGTCCTTAATTTTAGTATGCAACACTATTGTTGGTGTCTATATTCAGTAGTAAAATCACCTTGAAGACTCCAAACCATACAAAAGTCACTGCCGAGGCTCACCCTCAACCTCCCACCCAGCACCCACATCACTCCGCATCTCAAAGAGCTCTACTGACTCCCAGTCGACAAGCAAGCACTCTTCAAACTCCTTGCACATACATACAAAGGCTCACACAATATATGGCCCAGGTATCTCACCAATCGCATAAACGCCCAGAAACCTCCCGGACATCTCTGCTCAGTCTGACTTGTATTTGCACACATCCTCTGTGTTGGAATGTGCCAGCCTTTTAGCATAGTTACCCCCACCTTTTGTCTGATGTCAGTGGGTTTAGACTGTAGTTCACTGGGATCCTGCTAATCAGGACCCCAGCGACTGTACTCTCTCCTCTAAATTTGGTTTCTGGTAAATCTTTTACACCCATATTTGGCATACTAGTGCACCCATGTAAGTCTCTAGCTTATGGTACTTAGGAACCCAGATCATTGGCACACCAGGGTCTCCCATGGACTGCAGCATATATTGTGCCACCCATGGGAGCCCATGCATGAATTACACGCATTGCAGCCTGCATGAAAGGATGCATGCACCCTTTCACCACTGAACCTGATCACTGCACTTAGACACTATAAGTCACCCCTCTAGTAGGCCCTTCAGCTCAAGGGCAGGGTGCATGCCCCTATGTGTGAGGGTACCCCTGCATGAGCAGGGTCCCCCTACAGACCCAGGCCATTTCCTGGACTCTGTAAGTGCAGGGTAGCCATCTTAAGGTATATAGTGGATGCTGGTCAACACGAGTAGTCCAACTACATAATGGCCTCTCTGAATCTAGGCATGTTTGGTATCAAACATGTTGGAATCATGCAACTACACTGATTCCAGTGTTAGTTGCATGATAAGATGTATTTTGGGGGTTTCTTAGAGGATTCCCCAGTTCTGCTTGTGCAGCCTTACAGGACTAGCTGCCAGACCACGGTGCTGCCGACCCCAGACACTGTTCTGCCCTCCTGCTGATGAGTCAGGCTCAGGCCGGAGGGGCAGAACAATGGACTTCTTGCAAGGGAAAGGTGTGACCACCTCCCTCTGTGTATTAGTTGTCTAAGGGCTGGAGTGGGTTTGCCTCTGAGCGCCACCAGACTGCTTTGAAGGGCACATTTGGTGCCCTTCTTGCATAATCCGGTTTGCACCAATTCAGGAACCCCCAGTTCCCGCTCTGGTACAAAACTACACAAAGGACAGGGGAGTGACCACCCCCCTGTCTAGCCCCTCCCCTAGGGAGGTGCACAGAGCTCTGCCAGGTGGCCACTTGTTTCTGCAATCTTGGAAACAAGATGGGCAGAGGCCCCTGGGAGCATCTGACCGTTTAGGCCAGGCAGATGATGTCCCTGACCCCCTCTGATAGGTGGGTCACTTCAGAGAGTGACCAACCCCCTTTTAGGGTTACTTAAGGGCTCCCCCATTGGTGGTCCTTAGATTCATTGAACAAGACTCTCCAAGGAACTCTTTGCAAGGCATCTTCTGCTCTTGGCCTCTGGAACCGCTGCTGGTCTGCTGTGGAACTAAAACATGTCTGCTTCTGGTGGGAAGGCTCCCATTGCAACATTGTTTCTCCAGGTCCTGCAAGAATTCTGCAACATCCAAGGCTGTGCATCCTCCAGGGTCAAAAGGACTCTGTTTGCACTTGGAAGCACAAAGGAATCTCCCTTGGAGTGAAGGAGTCACTCCCCTGCAACCTCAGGCACTTCAGGACAACGTCGACTGGTTGGTGGGGTCTGCTGTTCCACAAACATCGAAAGGCTCTGCTTCACAAGTGGTGAGTCTGTGGCTTCCTCTGGGTCCTACTTGTCCTCTGACCAACATGGGAGACTGTGGACCCCTGCTCCTGTCCCTGGACTGGAACCCCTGTGCACCACAACTGTTGCACTTACCAAGGCTTGTTGACTCTTCCTCCAGTAGATCTTCAGGTGCCAAGAAACCCCTGTCTCTAGCACTCTGCAACTTGAAGATCAGCCCCTGTCTTGCAATTTCTGGGATGTGGGATTTCTGTTTTGTTGTGATGGTGAGGCCTCCTTGTGACTCCCTGTGTCCATCGCCTGTGAGTCACTCGTGGGGGCTCCCTTGACTTCTGCTGGCTTTATTGCGTGCTGAGGGCCAGCACTGACTTCCCTTCAAGAGTACAGTCTCCAGGACCTTGCTGGTCCCCACACTTTGCAAACACTTCTTCTGATCCTGCTTGCATTTGCCAGTGCTTGTTGGTGACCTAGCTGGTCACCGACTCTCCTGCAGTCCGGCGACCATTGAGGGATCTTTTTCAGCTCTTGGACCCTGTCAGCTGGACTTCTTCTTCCACCAACTTGCAGGAACATCACTTCTAGGAGAGTGGGCATTGCCACCTGCAACACCTGGGCACCTCCAAGGGTGCTGGACTCTGTCCCCTTCCTTTTCAGCTTCTCCACATCAGGAATATGTCCTGGGTTCCACCGGCCTGGTCCACAGGTCATGACAGTGGCTTGACAATCCGAGGCATCCACTGACTTCAGAGAGAGTCCCTTCTCCCTTCTGCATCTGTGTCCCCTGGTGTAAGTACTCCTGTCTTCTGGGTATCCTGGGGTGAGGGCACTCTCCAACCTTCCTCTTGTCTGTTGGTTTCCTTGGGGTCCAAAGAAAAGGGTCCTGAATCCCTTGAACTACCAACTACAAAACTCTGTGTTAGCCTGTGGGACGACTAGGTGCATCTGGTCAATGGGGACACTTACCATACTTACCTTTAGTGTTCCTATCTACCCCCAGCACTTACCTAACTACCACACTTACCTTAGTTGGGTTCACTATTTCACATTCAACTTTCTTAGTATATGGCTTGGCCCTCCCATAGGGCCCTGTATATTTTAAGCTATTTCTGTTAGTTATTTTATGTATCTATTGAATGTAGTATCTCCTAAGGGAGCTATACCAGTGCTGGTTTAGTAGTAGTCCTGTAATAAAGTATCCATTATGTTTGCTTCACTTGTGTGGTTCTGTCTTGTGAGTGTGTTAATGTCTGACTACTGTGGTATTGCAAGTGCTTTACATTCCTCCTGGGGAAGCTTCAGCTGCTTGCCTCAGCTCCCCTTAGAGAGCTTTTGCTATCTGGACATCTATTCACTATCACTAAGGGTTGCCTGGACTCAGTATATGGTGCCACACTATAGGTGTACACCATACACTGAGCCAGCATCCTACACCCTGCATACTCAGAACCAGATCCTGTGGTCATTTCTTCTCCTACCTCGCACCTAAAGCCTGGAACAACCTGTTCCTGCACATCAAAGCATCCTCCCCAGCTCTTGAATTCTGCAAGAATCTGAAGGTCTTCCTCTTCACCCAGCCTCAACCCTCGCTCAGCCCATACAGCTTCTGCTTCAGTGCCAGGATACCCTCCCTGGTGAGTTGTGTGCTATACAAATACACATAACATAAGATAACATAACATAGTATAACATAACAGAGGTAGCCAGTATTTTTCTAGAGTTTCTGGTGAGGCAAGTGTGATCTGCTTGAGCTAAAGTTTACTGTTTTTTCATTGGTCTTAAACTGAAAAATCATGCAGCGCACCCAATGGTGAATTACATTACAAGTGAAATAGACCTGTAAATCATTTGAAAATTCAGCAACTCACAGCATCCATTTATCCCAATGGCATTTATATAGTATGCACGGTTGAATTGCCCATGATCCAGTTTGAAATGGAGCCCCTCTGAAGTTGATCCAGTTGGAATTGTGGCACATCTGTCAATCACCTACCACACTATTGGAACCAGTAATCAGAGCCTGCACTACTATTACTCCTAGATTTGCGTAGCCCTGTTTTGTTGAGTGAGCAACTTTTATTGCCATCTTTGTTGCTGTGTAAGGTAAATCTATTTATTCAGTTATGTATTTGATCAATTGTGTTTTTAGTTTTAACATCTGTGCCAATCTTCATTGGATGTGGAGCAGTGGCATAATGACTGTGATCCTCAGCTCTGAATGAGTTTCAGCATTGCTATTGGTAATAGCAATCTATCAGTCATGTGCTCTGACACCGCTCTTAGCCAATTGCACAATCACTTAATCAAAATTGGTTGTTCTCTTAAATACCTCAGAGGGGTGGAAACCTGGCCCTCCATGATGTAAGATGGGCTCTGAAAGACCAAGGACGTCAAGACTTAGGGTTTCAGGTTCAAATAGATCCTCCAGGAAGTATCCCACCGAGATGAGAAGATGATAGAATGAGATAGCGGTCTACCTAGCACCCTGCTCTATTTTCTGATAAACGGAAGAAGTAATCTAGGGAAGCATGACAAATATGCATGAAGTTGGTGCACGACTAAATGTTGCACTGTGTGATGCATTCAGCTTCATGACAAGCAACAACATTTTCTGTCTTGTTGTCAGCATTCCTATGAGTGTTCTAACGTTCCAAAAGGAACTTCAAACAAGCATTGGCAATGTCAATAGAGAGCACATTTTAAATAGTTAGAGCTGACCTATTGACTTTGTCAGTGCCTGTGTGCATTAGACCTTTTTTTTTAGTTTACCATCCTGACAAGACTGTCAGCAATGCTGGAATATTAAAGTAAAAAATAAAATAAAATTAGGGACAGCACATTATGATGCATGCATAACTTGCATTGCTTCACAGTTACGTGTGGACACTGCGGGCATCCTGTTGACACCATTCCAAGATGACCTTCCTATTTATGCATATATGCACGTGCATAATGATGTATGCATTGTGATGCATTGTTGTCCCATGGGGCCATTTGTTATTTACTCTTCCATGATGGCGAAAGGCCGTGTCACAGTGGTGAAAGATAATTAATGAAATAAAGTGTGCAGGAGCAAATCAAAGTGAAGGGAGCAGCCCATTTGCAATCTGCAGCTGATGGCTCCTGGAAGAAAAAAATATTTCTTAAAATTTAGAGGGGGATGTGGCTGGGCAAGGGAGGGCCGGAGAAGGACAGATGCGGAGCCCTGAAGAGCAACAGACAAGCATAGGACTTGGGGGACTAGCAGGGTAACTAGCTTATGTGTGTGTGCGAGAATAAGGGGAGGCATTCCATCCACCAAATATCTCGTGCTGATACCGTCACTGATGGATATCCCTATTAGCCAATCCTAAAGCCAGCTGACCCACAATCGCCAAAGGATGAAGGGGCTGTACTAAGCCTGTTTTTATGTCTATCTCTATGACTGTGTATGATCTGGGGCGCCGTCGCAAATGTCAAGGGGGGGTGTGGGGAGGACGACGGGGCTGGGAAAAAAACCAAAAAAAAAGCGTACCTTTCTCGCTGGTCCTGCCGACTCCTGCTGCCTCGCTCGTTGCTCCTCTTCTTGTGGTGTCCCAGCATTTACTGGGACACCAGCACTGGTTTCCCAGCAATCCTGGCACTTATTTCATGCTAAAACTAGCATGAAAGCAGCATCAGGATTGGTCTGAGAGGATTGGGCTGCCTCTCAGATACTGCCCTGGGGTCTGTGCAGTTTCTCCAGCCCGCTGTTCAAAGCAGCCTGGCTGGAGAAACCTAAGTGCACATGTGTGTTTGGCCTGCCTGAGATGGCTGGCCAAACACACACGCGTACTTAGGTTCTCTCTCTCCTCCCCCCTTCCACCTCCCATGGCCCAGCCCCACCCCTTCCTGCACTGCTGGCTGAGCCAGCAGATGAAAAATAAAACAATAGTGTAACTATCATTTTATTTTCACCTCTTGGCTCTTGGCCAGGGGGGAAACGCCCCTGTGTATGACGTGCATTGTGTTATGACAGTGGTTCTCCCTAGGCAGCTAGGACTGTCTGTGGGCGAGACCTGTGAGTGCAATGCAAAAGGCGGTCCGTAAATTGAAATCAATGCATTTTTTGTAATTCAAGTTTAAAGACAAAATGTAATCTGTCATTTTAGATTACACTGGTGTATGTTTGCCACACCAACCTGTTTCCATGTAACCCCTTAAAACTTGTTCATGGAAAGCAGAGGTGGTACATGCGAGCAATCTTTGGGAGTGAGGGGACAGGTGGCCTAAGGTACCTGTAGGTCTTTATTTGTCTTGCTTGCTCTGTGGAATCACATAATACCTATAAATAAGAGCTTTATCATTCACAGTAGTCAGAAAGCGACTGCGGCATGCCCCCCCACACCCCGGCCCCGCCTGAGAAGTAGGCGCAGTTCTGCCGATCGCGATAAGATATTTTTTCTCTCTTCTCCATCATGGTGCGGCCGTCTGCAGTCCGCGCCTGCCCCTTGCTCGGGCATTAGTATTCCAAAGGCTTCTGGCCATTACTAGGAATGTAGTTTTGTCCATAACCAGAGGGAACAATCTCACTGAGCCATTTCTCGGCTATAAACTAGGCAAAGTAATTGGGTTTAATTTTAATTTTTGTAATGGCTTTCAATGAATAGGAGCAGCTGCTGTCACTGTGTGTGCGCGCGCGCGCACGCCTTTTTTCCATAAAGCAAAGAGCAAAAAAAAAAAAAAACAGGAACAACAGAACTATACAGTGGCGCATTTACTACAAAATAGGTTAGTTCGTTGTTTGAGCAACGCTTTTTCAGTTATCAAAAACAAGTTAGTGGGTGTGATATCTGCTGCCATGTTTATCTCCGATTTTGAGTTCCAGATTAGACTGGCCTTTGCCGGGGCCCCTCTGTTGCCCGTGTATCTAAACACCAACACCGCTCCCGCCACATGACGCACTCAGAGGATACTGGTGGTAAAGTGCTGGGGAGATACTAACAGATTAATGAGGAGTGGAGTAGCAGTATAATTCTTTTTTTTACCGATATTTCTTAAATTTATAGCTTGGACATTTTGTGCTTGGAGAGAGGCAGTGTGGATTTGGGACCCTGGGCTCTGTTTTGTTGCAGTGATGTGACTTTCGGATAGGGAATACCAGATGTCTCGACCATTCCGCAGCCACCATGGCTAAACGCAGTCATAAAGTGGGGGTCAGAGAGGATAATAAAACAGATGTTTAGCTTCAGCAATGCACGGGAACATCCGTGAAATGCAGAAAATGCCCTTTGGTGCATCAGTAGCAAGTTCCAAATAAATAGATAGAGAAATAAAACAGGTGGAGAAATGAAAATGCTGTAAAAGGACGCTCAACAAATGGACCTCACTGAGAAAATCGGTTTATGTTTCTGAGAAATGTAATGCCAGACAGAGAGTATTTAAAACCCATGCCAGATTGGTGTGCTAGTAACTGGGCCTGCTCTATGTAGCATCCCTTCGTGCAAATTTAAAAGTAATGGACTTCCACGACTCTGCAGCACGCCATTGAACTTGCATAGAGGGTTGGGGACTGCCAGCTTGGAGGTTTCTTCTGAATACCAAATCATTTGCTTCAGTGAGTGAGATCCCGCAACACTCTGCACTTGAATAAACATTACACATAAAGACGCCAGCTGAACCGTTGAGGTGGAGGGACTCTGCATGCAGCTAGCCTGTGTCAACTTTGTTTTTAGGGTCGAGCCTACGTTGAATGCGCTCGCGCATGCGTATCGCAGTGAGACGCTTTAGGTATTAGAAAACGGCTCGGAGCCCTGTCGACGTCACGTCTGTGTTTTTCATTGGTTTGTGGGCTTGCCTAGTAAAATCTTCTTGCTTTCATTAGTCGAAGGCATGCATACGTCATGCCTTTTCCGGTGGCTAGCCCTCTCGAGCGCATCGACCAAGTACAGAAAACATGCGAGGCTCGCTTTTTATTGTCGGATCGTGGACTACTTTTTCTCTATTTTCCTAGCGCGATTTCGCTTGGCAGAAGTCGAGCGCTTTACACAGTTAATTTCACTTTTTCGGGTTACGTACATAAAAGCACTTTTGTCGATAGATGAAAAGTCGGGTTAGGAGTTTACAATGCGATCAGCTCTAACATGAGCAAACGCGAGACCCGTTGCATTGCAAATGCTTGTTAATGTATCTTCCCCAGGAATCGACCAAGATGTTTATTTTGAGTTAACACTGGGACATCCTTTCGATAAGGATCCACCACTTTTGGGTTTGGCATGGTTTGTTTCGATCGATTTGGTTAACCCCTTCGCTGCCAGGCCTTTTCCCCCTCAAGTGCCAGGCCTTTTTTTGGCTATTTGGACAGTTCGTGCTTAGGCCCTCATAACTTTGTGTCCACATAAGTTACCTATGCCAAATTTGCGTCCTTTTTTTGTAAAAATCCTAGGGATTCCAGAGGTACCCAAAGTTTGTGGGTTCCCCTGATGGAGACCAAGAAATTAGCCAAAATACAGCGAAAAATTTGTTTTGTTCAAAGGAAATGGGAAACAAGGGCTGCAGAAGAAGTCTTGTGAT
Organism: Pleurodeles waltl; assembly: GCF_031143425.1. NCBI lineage: Eukaryota > Metazoa > Chordata > Amphibia > Caudata > Salamandridae > Pleurodeles > Pleurodeles waltl. The sequence goes on from NC_090443.1 coordinate 908,716,510, forward strand.
TTTTTCCCCTGAAAATGGCATCAACAAAGGGTTTGTGGTGCTAAAATCACCATCTTCCCAGCTTTCAGGAATAGGCAGACTTGAATCAGAAAACCACATTTTTCAACACAATTTTGGCATTTTACTGGGACATATCCCATTTTTACTATTTTTGTGCTTTTAGCCTCCTTCCAGTTAGTGATAGAAATGGGTATGCAACCAATGCTGGATCCCAGAGAGCTAAACATTTCTGAAAAGTAGACAGAATTCTGAATTCAGCAAAAGGGTCATTTGTGTAGATCCTACAAAGTTTTCCTACAGAAAATAACAAATGAAATAAAAAAATATTGAAATTGAGCTGAAAAAAACAGCAATTTTTCTCCCCGTTTTACTCTGTAACTTTTTCCTGCGAAGTCAGATTTGTGAAAGCAATATACCGTTATGTTTTCTGGACTCTTCTGGTGGCGGGGATATATAGGGCTTCTATGTTAATCAAGAACCCTAGGTACCCAGAGCCAATAAAGAGCTGCACCTTGCAATGGGTTTTCATTGTATACCTGGTATACAGTAATTCATTTGGAGAAATGTAAAGAGTGAAAAATAGGTATCAAGGAAACCTTTGTATTTCCAAAATGGGCACAAGATAAGGTGTTGAGAAGCAGTGGTTATTTGCACATCTGTGAATTCCGCGGACCCCATATTAGCATGTGAGTTACAGGGCATTTCTCAAATAGTCGTCTTTTTTACACACTGTCTTACATTTGGAAGGAAAAAATGTAGAGAAAAACAAGAGGCAATAACACTTGTTCTGTTATTCTGTGTTCCCTCAGGTCTCCCGATAAAAATGCTACCTCACTTGCCTGGGTAGGCCTAATGCCTGTAATAGGAAATGCAATATGGACACATCACATTTTTACATTAAAAACTGACTTGTTTTTTGGAAAGTGCCTAGCTGTGAATTTTAATCTCTAGCTCGGCCAGCACCTAGGAAAATCTACCAAACCTATGCATTTTTGAAAAATAGACACATAGGGGAATCTAAGATGGGGTGACTTGTGGGGCTGTCACCAGGTTTGGTTACCTGGAATCGTTGGCAAACCTCAAAATTTGGACAAACAAAATCACTTTTACTTCACATTTCGGTGACAAACATGTCTGGAATCTGAGAGGAGCCACAAATTATTTCTTTTCACCCAGCATTCCCCCAAGTCTCCCAATAAAAATGGTACCTCACCTGTGTGGGTATACCTAGTGCCCACAACAGGAAATTCCCCAAAACACAATGTGGATATATCACATTTTCCCATAGAAAACAGAGCTGTTTATTGCACAGTGCCTAGCTGTGGATTTTGGCCTCTAGCTCAGCCGGCACCTAGGGAAACCTACCAAACCTGCACATTTTTTAAAACTAGACACTTAGGGGAATCCAGGACAAGGTGACTTGTGGGGCTCTCACCAGGTTCTGTTACCCAGATTCATTTGCAAACCTCAAAATGTTGCCAAAAAAACACTTTTTCTCGGTAACAGAAAGTTCTGGAATCTGAGAGGAGCCACAGATTTCCTTCCACCCAGCGTTCCCACAAGTCTCCCGATAAAAATGGTACCTCACTTGTGTGTGTAGGCCTAGTGCCCGTGAAAGGAAATGCCCCAAAACACTATGTGGACACATCAAAATTATCAAATACAAAACTACCTGTTTTTGGGGGGGGAGGGGCGGCACCTGCATTTTGGGTCCTGGGCTCAGCAGCCTTGTAGGGAAACCTACCAAACCCAAACATTCCTGAAATACTAGACACCCGAGGGAGTCCATGGAGGTGAGACTTGCGTGGAGCCCCCAGTGTTTTCTTACCCAGAATCCTCAGCAAACCTCACATTTAGCTAAAAAATCAAAATTTCCCCACATTCCTGTATGGGATCACCGCGCAGGGACAAAGTTCCTACCACCAACGTTCCTCTCAGTCTCCCGGTAACAAATGATACCTCACTTGTGTAGGTGAGCCAAGTTCCTGTGACAGGGAAAAGCCAAAAACATGTCGAAATTGAGGGGGAACCAAAGCGGGTCCAAAAGGGCAGTTTGAAAAAAAAACATGTTTAGGCTGACAAGTGGGGCAGAATTTTTATTGGTATAGGTGGGACAATGCTGGGTGGTAGGAATCTTGTGTATTCCTGCAGATTCCGGAAGGTTTCATCACAAAACTGTGGGAAAAATGTGTGATTTCCAGCAAAGTAGGAGGTTTGCAGGGCATTGTGGGTATGAAAATGGTGCGGGGTGCATGTGAAGCACATCACCCTGGACTCACCCAGATGTTTAGTTCTCAGTTGTGTCTAGGTATTGTAGATTTTTCTACATGGCAGCGTCCCAAAGTCCAAAAAGTGCAGCCATCACCATTCGAAGTGGGACGATTTTAGAGTAAGACAAGCTCTCCTGGCCCAAATGTAAAACCAAAATCTAAAATAATAAAATGTCCTCTTGCTTGCCATGGGATAAGATGTTTTAGTGTGTGGGGGAGAGCTGAAAGACTGTTAACCCCTTCATTCGGGTTGGGGGCATGACCATGCCCATACTGGTTGGTAGCCACCACCCCACTATTTTTTTAAATTTTTTATTCCCTGTCATCTAGTAGGCTTTCTGCCCCTCCCGGGAGTGGATCAGGGGTAATAACCCCATCTGCCCACCGGTGGGCAGAACAACTTTGGCCCCATTTATTTGGGGTGGAGGTATAGCCATAGCCCTCTTTTGGTCTCTGGTGGGCTTTCTGCCCCCTGGGGGGCAGATGAGCTTTCCAAAAATAGGCTGATCTGCCCCCTAGGGGGCAAATATGGACAACAGTAATGTGCCCCCATGGGGCGCGACTCTTCCCCAAGGGGCTGTCCACCCAAACAAAACACACACACACCAATCCCTTTGCCTAAGTGGTTTCTGCCCTCCCCGGGGGCAGATCAGGCCGATCTGCACACAAGGGGAGCAGAAATGGCATAAAATAAATTTGCCACCCCCATGGGAGCGACCCTTGCCTAAGGGGTCGCTCCTCTTGCATGAAATTGGCGCAAACAAAATCCCTGGAGCCTAGTGGTTTCTGAACCCCTTGGGGGCAGATTGGCTAATAAAAAAAGGCCAATGGAAATGACCTAAAATAAATTTGCCCCCCAGGGGAAAGTCCCTTGCCTAAGGTGTCGCTCCCCTTTTGTGAAATTGATGCAAAAAATAAAAATCCCTGGTGTCTAGTGGCTTCTGCCCCCTTGGGGACAGATTGGCCTAATAAAAATAGGCCGATCTGCCCCCAACTGGGGCAGAAATGGCCTAGAGTTCATTTTGCCCCCAACGGAGCTACCCTTGCCTAAGGCGTCGCTCCCCACATATAAAAAAATAATAATAAAAAAAAAGATCTCGGGTGCCTAGAGGTTTCTGCCCTCGTGGGCAGATCGGCCTAATTACAATAGGCCTATCTGCCCCAAAGGGGGACAGGAATGCCTAAAACAAATTTGCCCCCCAGGGGTGCGACCCTTGCCTAAGGGGTCGCTCCCCTCACTTGAAACTGACAAAAAAATCCCTGATGTCTAGTGGTTTATTCCCCCCTTGGGGGCAGATTGGCCCAATAAAAATAGACCGATCTGCCCCCAAGAGGATGGAACTGGTAAACAGTAACTTAGCACTGCCAATTCTTCATAAATGACAACCAGCTGCCTACAATTCCTCTTCTCAGCTAGGTGGATGCATTGAAAGCAACCAGTCATTCCAGAAATAAAGTGAACGGATGAACTCTTTTGTATTGATTTCACTATTTTGGTTGCTTCAGTAATATTTGTAATTCTAGCCAGTGCTCGCGATTTGAGAAATCACTTACACTGCATTTCTGTTTGATTACCAGTCATCATGAGGCTTTATAAATGTTAAGCATTGGTGTTTGCAAAGTTGTAACGTTTGCATAGATGTGGTGCAACACATCAGAGAGCACAAGTCACACACTGGCTCAGATAGCCATCAGTACACTTTTATAAGAGGAACGGCTGCGCCTACAGTAGATGTAGTATGTTGCATCATTTTACTTACTTTCTAACTTCAGTGCTATGCATAGTTCAAGAAGCTATTTGCAAATGTAAACAGTCTCTTTACATAGTATTTCATGGTAAACAATTATTAGAGGAGAATATTTTTTCAGTGTGAGCAACACACCTTACTCTTTCAGTAGCTGCTGCCAAGTATATTCTGGAGCCTGGTGCATGCCACTCATTCTGGCATATCGAGTGCAGCTACAATTCCACCTGTTCCAGTGATTCATTATGGTCGATGCAGTCTTCTGTATCACTTTCATTTTCTTCACAATTACAGTACAATTACAGTACAATTTTCAGTTTCAAACAGTACTTAATAGCTTATAGATATTCATACACAGTGTTTCATGGTGATTGCTAATTAGAGTGTCTGATGTTCTCATAAGTCACTGTTGTAGAACACCTTCCAGAGCTAAAGGAATAAAGCTAGCTCAGATTACCATCGAATCACATTCTTTTGTTCATAAGATTTTAAGGTTTTGTTAAATATGAGAAGATATTACATAAAAGGGCACTGAATAAAAAGAGGTATTTACAGTTGTACAGTCATATTACAACTACTTTTTTAGAAATATAAACTGTATGCATATATATAAGAAAAAGTCATTAAAGTACCTCTCAATTTTACCTGTAATAATAGTATTATGAAACTAAAAGAAGGGGGTAAATAAAACCTCATTGACAATAAGTCTTGATAGAGCTACTACAGTTGTCAAATATACCTTTACATGAACCAGATAACAGCTTATCATTAATACTTATTTAAGGATGTAAAGAAATATAGGCCCTCATTCTGACCTTGGCGGTCGGCGGAGAGGCGGCGGTCGGACCGCGAACAGACCGGCGGTATTAAAAATGGCATTCTGACCCTGGCGGGAACCGCCAACACAGCCCGCCAACTTAACACTCCGACCGCCACAGCGGTACAAACAAACAGCGCGGCGGTTCCCGCCAACAGCCCGGCGGCAGACAAAGTACCGCCCACCCTATTACGACCCACCAATCTGCCACCTTTTCCGGGGCGGGAGCACCGCCGATAAGAACACGGCGGAAACAGACTACGAACGGGAAAACACTCACCTCTACGCACTCCACGCGAGATTCCGGCAGTATGGAGCCAGAGTTACAGGTCATCCCCGCACTCCTATTCCTCCTCATATACCAGGAGCACGCCCGGCGGCGCGGAAGACATCGGTGAGTACTGCACCTACGACACAGGGGAGGGAAAAGATTACCGGCACACACCCACCCACCCACACCCACTACAACACACACATCAATGCATTCCCACAGATCACTGTCACAACCCACAAACCACCCCCCTCCGAAATAATGCAAAGACCAAAAGAAGAGATCATAAACGGGCAGATATATTGAAATATGTACGCCATTAATCCCAAAAAATAAATAAACTATGTACAAAATATATACAGCTACTAAATGTAGTCCAACCACTGTCCGTGGATCACAGGGGTCCTGTGCAAAGGGGCAAGGCCCAGTCCCACGACAAGAACTCCACGGAGAGAACACTGCAGGGGCATCAGAAAGAAAATAGGACAGGCACCTCAGGGGGAAGGGAAGGGGGGGCACCTCAGCCACTTGAGTACACGACGCCAGATCCACGAGGGGACTCCATGACCACTGGCCCATCCTGGGGAGAGCAAAGCCACAGTCCAAACAGTCCATACAGTGGGTGGCCTGCCCACTGGGCCATCCTGGGGAGAGCAAAGCCACAGTCCATACAGTCCATACAGTGGGTGGCCTGCCCACTGGGCCATCCTGGGGAGAGCAAAGCCACAGTCCATACAGTCCATACAGTGGGTGGCCTGCCCACTGGGCCATCCTGGGGAGAGCAAAGCCACAGTCCAAACAGTCCATACAGTGGGTGGCCTGCCCACTGGGCCATCCTGGGGAGAGCAAAGCCACAGTCCAAACAGTCCATACAGTGGGTGGCCTGCCCACTGGGCCATCCTGGGGAGAGCAAAGCCACAGTCCATACAGTCCATACAGTGGGTGGCCTGCCCACTGGGCCATCCTGGGGAGAGCAAAGCCACAGTCCATACAGTCCATACAGTGGGTGGCCTGCCCACTGGGCCATCCTGGGGAGAGCAAAGCCACAGTCCAAACAGTCCATACATTGGGTGGCCTGCCCACTGGGCCATCCTGGGGAGAGCAAAGCCACAGTCCATACAGACCATACAGTGGGTGGCCTGCCCACTGGGCCATCCTGGGGAGAGCAAAGCCACAGTCCATACAGTCCATACAGTGGGTGGCCTGCCCACTGGGCCATCCTGGGGAGAGCAAAGCCACAGTCCAAACAGTCCATACAGTGGGTGGCCTGCCCACTGGGCCATCCTGGGGAGAGCAAAGCCACAGTCCAAACAGTCCATAACAGACCCCACTGCCACTGGAGGAGGCAAGTTGGCCAGAGGACATCCTGCAGCCCTGCCCGAGATAGATCCTGCCCTGCCACGTCTGCCAAAGGGCCAGCGGTTCTTGCCTTGAAGGGCCCAGTTCAGCGGTTCCTGAGACGGCGGGGCCCAGTTAAGCGGTTCTTGAGACGGCGGGGCCCAGTTCAGCGGTTCTTGCCTTGAAGGGCCCAGTTCAGCGGTTCTTGCCTTGAAGGGCCCAGTTCAGCGGTTCATGAGACGGCGGGGCCCAGTTCAGCGGTTCTTGCCTTGAAGGGCCCAGTTCAGCGGTTCTTGCCTTGAAGGGCCCAGTTCAGCGGTTCTTGAGACGGCGGGGCCCAGTTCAGCGGTTCTTGCCTTGAAGGGCCCAGTTCAGCGGTTCTTGCCTTGAAGGGCCCAGTTCAGCGGTTCTTGAGACGGCGGGGCCCAGTTCAGCGGTTCTTGCCTCGAAGGGCCCAGTTCAGCGGTTCTTGCCTTGAAGGGCCCAGTTCAGCGGTTCTTGAGACGGCGGGGCCCAGTTCAGCGGTTCTTGCCTTGAAGGGCCCAGTTCAGCGGTTCTTGCCTTGAAGGGCCCAGTTCAGCGGTTCTTGAGACGGCGGGGCCCAGTTCAGCGGTTCTTGCCTTGAAGGGCCCAGTTCAGCGGTTCTTGAGACGGCGGGGCCCAGTTCAGCGGTTCTTGCCTTGAAGGGCCCAGTTCAGCGGTTCTTGCCTTGAAGGGCCCAGTTCAGCGGTTCTTGAGACGGCGGACGGTCTATGGCCAACTGCTAAATGCCTGGTGGTGCCCTCCTGGGCAGCGGGGATGGTGCTCCTTCACTGCCCACCTGGGCTGTGGGTGGTGGGGCCCTCCTGGCCAGCTGGGCTGGGTCCTCCCTGGGCAGCGGCTATGGGGCTGGTGGGCTCTCCCGGGGCAGCTGTGCCGGTTCCTCCCGGGGCAGCGGCTATGGGGGTTGTGGGCTCCTCCTGGGCAGCAGGCCTGCTGCCTGACCTCTCCAACTTGCTGCCCTTGCCCTCCTTAGTCGTCGGCCTGTGGCCCTTTCCTCCCTTTGGAGCTGTGGCTGGTGACTGTCTCTGGGTGGTGTCCGGGGGGGATGTAGAAGGCGGGCTCCTGCGGCGCCCCTTCCGCCTTCTGCTCCTCTTCCCAGGGGGTGGGCTGGCTGTCCCCTTGCTGCTGGGCGAAGATCCAGACATGCGGGCTGGCGGGCTCCAATACCCCTGCACCCTTGTCAAGGGGGCTGCAGGGCTGGTGGTGGCTGAGGTGCTCTTCTTACCCCGACGAGAAGGAGGGGGGGGCTCAGGGTCAGGAAAGAAGTTAGTAGTGGCGAGGAAGAGCTTCTTGGGACAATGGAGAGTGGTAGGTACAGTGGGAATGGGAGTGGAGGGAGAGGATGTCACGTTTGCTGTCTTTGGGTGCAGGTGCAGGAGGGATAGGCTGTCGTGAGGTGGATGGCTGTTGGGTGGGTGGGTGGCTGCGTTTGTGTGGTGTGGAAGAGGGGGTGACAGACACAGTGGGAGAGGACACAGGGGACGTGTAAATGGCAGTGGGGGTGGTGACTGCACGTGTGCGGACTGGAGTGGAGGGTGTGCTGGTGATGGAAACACTGGCTGATGGTGAGGTGAATGGAGGTGTGAGTGTAGACGTCACAGGGAGGGAGGAGGGAGACGAGGAGGTGGGGGTCACAGAGGTGGTAGTGACTGTTGGCATGTCTGCATCGGAATGTTGCGTGTGTGAATGTCTGCGTGATCTGTGGTGCTTATGTTTGGATGAGCTTCTCTTGGGTGTTGAGGTGTGTGCAGGCTGGTCTGATGGTATGGGTGGGACAGGCAGAGGAACAGGAGACTGGGAGGAGGGAGTTAGTAGAGGCAGGCAGGAGACAGGGACAATGGCTGCCGTCAGTGCTGAGGCCAGAGCCTGGAACGATCGCTGATGGGCAGCCTGACCCGAATGAATGCCCTCCAGGTACGCATTGCTGCGATGAACCTCCCTCTCCACCCCCTGGATGGCATTCAAAAGGGTAGTCTGCCCAACAATGAGCGTTCGGAGGAGGTCAATGACCTCCTCACTGAGGGCAGCGGGGGTAACAGGGGCAGGGCCTGAGGTGCCTGGGGCGAAGGAGATGCCCGGCTTCCTGGCAGAGCGGGCACGGGGCGAACGCGGAGAGGCTGCTGGGAGGGCGGAGATGGTGCGCTGGGTGGCGGCTGTACCTGTAATGGCGGGGGGCACGGATGGTGCCACCCCCGCAAGGGAGCCCCCTTCCGAGGACGTGTCCGTGTCGCTGCAGGCTCCAGTCGTCCCCGTCGTGGAGCTCCCCTCGCCCTCCGTCTCACTGGTCCAGTCTGACTCTGTGGCATGGCCCTCCTGGGCCATGTGAGATGCAGCTCCCTCCTGCCCCGATGCCACTTCTCCTCCGCCTGATGATGCTGATGCACACAAGCACAGAAAGACAAACAAAAAGGGGGGGGGAGAGAGAAATAAAGGGATATTGATTACATGGATCTCCGGTACAGTTAGCGGACATGACAGACACAGATGCCCCCTGCACTAAGTTGCGCACTTGGGGTCCGCTACGCATTCCGTGGAACATGCCCTACACGCCTAGAGTTGTCAACTGCACCCATGGATGACACGGCCCAGGGATGGCTGTACTGACACACTACTGAGGGTGGTGGCTGGGGACACAGGGGCTTACGGGGGTGCCCAGCCTACAGATATCGCCCTGGCCTAGGGGGACCCACAGCCCTCCTCCCCCACCCAGACACCTCCACTGCGCAACAACAGAGTAGATAATGCTTGGACTCACCCCCTTGTGTCTGCTGTGCTGCCCTCACGCGCCCATCCAAATCAGGGTAGGCCACCGCCAGGATCCGGAACATCAGGGGGCTCAGTTGACGGCAGGCACCCCGCCTACGTTGGGAGGCCATCCCCAGCAGAGACTCGGCGGTCTTCTTGGTCCCGCGGCGGATGTCCTCCCACCTCTTGCGGCAGTGGGTGCCCCGTCGATGGTGGACCCCCAGGGCCCGGACTTCCTTGGCGATGGCACGCCAAATCCCGATCTTCTCATGGGGGCGGACCTATGTGACACGTACAGGGAGGGAGAAATACCACGTTCAAGTTACTCAGCATTTTCCTTTCCAGTGGCCCAACGCCCCCCATCCCCGCCAGGCCCCCCGCCAGGCCCAACATGCCCCCCATCCCCGCCAGGCACCCCGCCATGCCCAACATGCCCCCCATCCCCGCCAGGCCCCCCGCCATGCCCAACATGCCCCCCATCCCCGCCAGGCCCCCCGCCAGGCCCAACATGGCCCCCATCCCCGCCAGGCCCCCCGCCAGGCCCCCCGCCAGCCCCAACATGCCCCCCATCCCCGCCAGGCCCCCCGCCAGGCCCCCCGCCATGCCCAACATGCCCCCCATCCCCGCCAGGCCCCCCGCCAGGCCCAACATGCCCCCCATCCCCGCCAGGCCCCCCGCCAGGCCCCCCGCCATGCCCAACATGCCCCCCATCCCCGCCAGGCCCCCCGCCAGGCCCAACATGCCCCCCATCCCCGCCAGGCCCCCAAGCCAGCCAGTGGCCCCAAATCCAGATAGAATTAAACTCACTTGTTGGTCTGGAGGACCGTAGAGTAGCGCATACTGGGGGAGGACCCCATCCACAAGTTTCTCCAACTCCTCTCCAGTGAAGGCAGGGGCCCTTTCCCCAGTCGCAGCAGCCATTGTCCCTTCCAGACCGAGGTCACAGCAACACTTGCAGTATAGGTCCTCTCCTGTGAAAGTTCAAGTCGCAAGTGGATAAGTAGATAGAAAATGGCGGTCACGTCCGCGGCGGTGCGTACCGCGGCGGTGCGTCCCGCCACCGCCGGCGCCCTTCGCCATTGGCTCCTGAAACCCATAGGCTTCAATGTTAACCAATGCGGCTTCGCGCCGCGGTCTTCGGCCGCCGCCCGCCGCGGTGTGCCACGCCAGCGCATTGACCTCACATCCCATTGTCACACTTCACAGGTCAGGCAGCCGCCATTTCCAGGGCCCACATGGCTCAATTTCAACTGCGTCACACAGGCCTAGGCCTTGCATAGCCACTCAGACACGCCATTCACTGCATAGAGAATCGTATACTGTGCTAGCTGTGAGTACGTACCTGTGGGTTGCCTGACTGTGTGCTCCATGTTGTCCTTCCTAGGCACCGTCCGCTGGGTTGGGCGAGGAGACGGATGAATCCTCCCGTGTACCGACCGCTGGTGGACCTGGCGACAATGGAAGAACGCCACATTATCCTGACCTACCGTCTTAACCGTGCCACTATCCATGAACTGTGTGCCCGGCTGGAGCCCGACCTGATGTCCCCCATCCGCCAACCCACAGGGATTCCCCCTCTGGTGCAGGTCATGTCAGTACTCCATTTCTTGGCAAGTGGGTCATTTCAGACAACCGTGGGAATTGCTTCTGGGATGTCTCAGCCCATGTTTTCAAAGGTGTTATCCAGAGTGTTGTCTGCCCTGATGAAATCCGTGAGGAACTACATCATTTTCCCTGAGGTGGGCGAACTGGCTACAGTGAAGGGTGATTTCTACGCCCTTGGACATATTCCCAACGTAATTGGTGCCATTGATGGGACCCATGTGGCTTTGGTTCCCCCAAGAGACAGGGAGCAGGTGTACAGGAACAGAAAAAGTTACCATTCAATGAACATCCAGGTGGTGTGTTTGGCTGACCAGTACATCTCGCATGTAAATGCCAAATTCCCAGGTTCAGTGCATGACGCCTACATCCTCAGGAATAGCAGCATCCCTTACGTGATGGAACAGCTACAGAGACACCGTGTATGGCTAGTGGGTGACTCTGGGTACCCCAACCTGTCGTGGCTACTGACCCCAGTAAGGAATCCCCGGACCAGGGCAGAGGAACGGTACAATGAGGCCCATGGGCGTACTAGGAGGGTGATCAAACGCACCTTTGGCCTCCTAAAGGCCAGGTTTCGCTGCCTGCATATGACCGGTGGATCCCTAATGTACTCACCTAAGAAGGTGTGTCACATCATCGTGGCCTGCTGCATGCTTCACAACCTGGCTTTGCGCCGCCAGGTGCCTTTCCTGCAGGAGGATGGTCGAGACGGTGGTGTTGTGGCAGCGGTGGAACCTGAGGAGAGTGACGAGGAGGAAGACGACGGGGCTGAAACAGACAACAGGGACAGAATCATTGAACAGTACTTCCAATAGGACACAGGTAACATTTCAAAGATAATTTAGTAAATGTTAACTACTCTGCAGCATCTCTGCTGCCTGTCTATTTGCCCCAGTGTATGATGACTGAGTTTTGGCTTTTCCCTCCCTATTTCAGATCTGGGGTCCCCACTACGAGTCCTGTGCTTCGTTTCCCCATGGACTACAGCTTTGTGGCAGCTGTTTGTTGACTTCACCATGTACAAGGACATATTTGCACTGTCATGTCAATTACAATCTATTGAAATCACAGCCAGACTCCTGATATTTTGGTGCAAAATAGGTGTTTATTGAAGTGCTCAAAATGGGATGGGTGGTTTCAAGTGGGTGGGGGCTATGGTGAAGGAATGTCCATGGCAGAGTCCAGAGTAACAGTCACACAGGTGCATTGTCCAGAGGCCTGTGGAGAGATGGAGCATGGGCAGTTCGAGGATGGACAGGGTGACAATGTGGGACAGTGGGATGACATCAGGTGGTATCCATTGCTGGCGGGGGTCTTGACATCCTACTCTGTCTTGCGAGATCTCAGGGCCCTCTTGCGGGGTGGTTCTTCTCCTGCAGGAGGTGGGGGTCTGGTGGGCTGCTGCTGTGCGGGGGCCTCCTGTCCACTAGCGCCGGCGGAGGTGGATGGCTGTTCTTGGTCCCGGCTAGTGGCAGGGGCCCTTGGGTGTTGTTCAGTGTCCGCCCTGCTGTTTACGAGGTCCTGCAGCAGCCCTACCATGGTAACCAGGGTGGTGTTGATGGCTCGGATGTCCTCCCTGTACCCCCGATAGTGTTCCTCCTGCAGCACCTGGATCTCCTGGAACCGGGCCAGTACCGTCGCCATCGTCTCCTGGGAGCGGTTGTATGCTCCCATGATGGTGGTGAGGACCTCGTGGAGAGTGGGTTCCCTGGGCCTCTCCTCCCCCCCCTGTCGCACAGCTGCCCGCCGAGTTGCCCTGTTTCCCTGGGCCTCTGCCCCCTGGCCGGTGTGCCCACTACCACTGCCCCCAGGTCCCTGTTGTTGTTGGGGTGGTGGGTTATCCTGGGTGCCCTGTAGTGGTAGACACACCGCAGATTGACGCGCCCTGGAGACAGAGGCATGGGCCCGCTGGGTGGGAGCTGTGCTGGTGTTCCCAGAGGGGTTAGGGTCTATAGTGGCCTGTGCCTGTGTGAGGGGAACCGACTGTCCAGAGGTCCCCGATGGTCCGGGCTGGTCATCGGTGTCCAGATCGACAGAGCTGCTGTCATCGCTGACGGCCTCTTGGGTGGGGGGTGTGGATAATTCTGGCCCCTCCGCCGCGGTGTGTTGACGGTCGGGTCCTGCAGGGGTATAGAGGTATGGTTATAGTTTCAATGTGTCGCATATGGGTGTATCTGTGGGTTCTCGTGTCCCCAAGTGCTGGCATTCGTGTGTGGGGGCTTTGGTGAGGGTGGCTTGTGGGGGGGATGTGTATATGCATTGGGCATGCTTTGGTGATGGGTGTCCATGCTTAGTGGACGCATGCAGGCCTAGGTTTTGGGATGAGTGGGTTGTGATGGTGAGACATTGGCGGGGAATAGGTGTGGTGGGGGTGGGGGTGAGGATGGTGTTGGGGGTGAGGATGGTGGTGGGGGTGAGGATGGTGGTGGGGGTGAGGGTGGGGGTGAGGATGGGGTTCGAGGATGGGGGTGAGGGTTGGGGTCTGATTTGGCATGCAGGTGGGGGGGAAGCAGTATTGAAGCTTCAACTTACCAGTATCCATTCCTCCGCCGACTCCTGCGAGGCCGTCAGGATGCAGGATGTTCAAGACTTCCTCCTCCCATGATGTGAATTGTGGGGGTTGAGGTGGGGGTCCTCCGCCAGTCTTCTGCACGGCGATGTTGTGCCTGGATACCATGGAACGCACCTTCCCCCGTAGGTCGTTCCATCGCTTCCTGATGTCTTCCCGATTTCTGGGGTGCTGTCCCACTGCGTTCACCCTGTCGACAATCCTCTGCCATAGCTCCGTCCTCCGGGCAATGCTGGTGTATTGTATCTGTGTGCCGAACAGCTGGGGCTCTACACGAACGATTTCCTCCACCATAACCCTGAGTTCTTCGTCTGTGAAGCGGGGTTGTCTTTGGGGTGCCATGGGGTGGTGTGTATGATGTGTGGGGTGGAGTATGTGTATTTAAGTGAGTTGAGTGTGGTGGTGTGTGTTGTTTTGTGTGTGGATAGTGTGTGGGTGATGGTGTTGAGTGGCTGTGGCTGTTATGTTTTGGATGCTGGTGTCTCGCTCTTGCCTTCTTTACGATTTTGTAAGCGTAGGGGTTTGTGGGTGATGTGGGTGGGTGTTTTATAATGTATTGTGTGTGTGGGAGTGGTGTGTGTATGTGTATCAGGTGTGTGGGATTCAAATCGTCCAATGTGGGTGAGTTTTGTTCGTTGGTGTGTATTCTGACCGCGCCGGTGTGTCCCGCCAATGGAATACCGCGTTTGAATGACCGCCGCGTGGATTCGTGGGTCGTAATGGGATGGGCGTATTTCTGTTGGCGTGGCGGTGGAGGTTTGGTCACCTCCACCTTTCCGCCGACCGCTGGTCTGGCGGTCTGTTGTGGCGGTCGGATTTTCGGAGGTTTGCCTTCTGCGGGTCAGAATGACCGTGGCGGGTTTCCGCGACCGCGGCGGGATTATGGAGGATTTCTGACCGGCGGTAGGCGCCTTTTACCGCCGAGGTCAGAATGACCACCATAGTCATCAGTTGGCTTCCAAAATAAATGATATTTAGGAGCATTGTATATGACACCGGATAGAGTCAAATTAGCATCTCTTCTGGTAAAAGTTATCCAGGTGCACCATGCATGAACTGACAATACTGAGGTATTTTTCCAATTGATAGTATTTAATTTTAAAGCTGCACGAATTAAAAAATCTAAAAGCTTGCTAATGATAACAGACACTTTAGTGGTAATTAAAACTGAGTTACAAATTATTAAATTATATGATAGAGTATCTGAGATACTCAATATTTTGGTAATAACCTTCCAAACCGCTTTCCAAAATTCACCAGCAATTTTACATTCATAAAACATGTTGTAGTGTGCCTGAGTTCAGAGTACAATTCCAGCAATTAGGAGAATGTAAACGTTTTGCATTGAATAATCTTAAAGGAGTCCATAAGCAATTGAATAGTATAAAGGAATGAGATTGATATAAGGAAACAGGTAGCCATGCAGAGATGCTATTCAACCAAAGTTTCCTCAATATATCTTGACATAATTAGAGGGTAGTAGTGGAGCCCCCTTTTTGACCACTCTACTGACGACCTTGTTTTCCTTTCCAGTTCTTACTCTGTGTACAGAATCCCTACTTGGAACTTTTGACAACTTTGCCCATATTTTAGGTACGATTAAGGCCACTGTTCTTCCTTTCTCTTCTTCTGGCACGCACTTTTCCGTTTATTTGACTTACCAAAGTTTGTACTCTATCTCAAGCACAGCATACCCATTCCTCGTGGGTTAACCAATATACTTAAAATTTCCACAAACCATCTAACAAGTGTTTTGGTTGTTTTTGTACCAAAGAATATATACATTTCATTGGTTTGGTTTGGCAGTATTTTTTTAAATAGTATCACCGTTCTTACCACTGTGGTGTCCCATTATGGTGTCTGTTCACTATTTTCACTAATTTGATTACCACGTCTACTATCTTCTCTATTCGCTTTAATTACTGGGTTCACTTACTATCGGTGCAGGCAACTAGTCACTTATTTGTTACTTTTTAATTTTTGGGTTGACCAGTCTGGAACAAAATAAAACATTAGTGTGTATATATATCTCTTTGCAGCCTTGAAAAAGTCACTTGTGTGACGAAACACGTGTTGGCTGTATTTGACGGACGTTTCTTCTCACTGAACCAAACTGCGGTTGCAAAATAAAAAGATTTTTCTTATGAGGAACGTGGAATATTGATGTGCTTCACTTACCAACAAACCCTTCATACTTTGGACTTTATTGTTTGTGCATTACTGCTCTGTATGCTGTGTCCTGTGGTCTCTTTTGTTCATATATCTTGAGATGATAATACTAAATCACGTTCTGTATTTCAAAAAGAAGAGAGACAATTGGTATAGTCCATATTATTATTACATTTTTTATAAAATAATAATACAGGATGGGATGACCAAGCAATTGTTTGGATGTGTAGTTGTAAATCTGGGGTAGGATTGAGAGGAAAATTATTTGAAAATGAATCAAGGATTGAATTACATAAAAGATCACATTTGTAAATATCCCATGGTTGTAATCTATATTTTAGCTTTAAATGATAAAAGGGTATTGTTATGATAAATATATTTTACATAAAAAATGACAGCCTTAATTCCAGGATTGCCAAAAATGTATGTGAAGAGCTAATTTTAACACAGGATTGTACCATAATGACAAATGTGAAGTAGAGAATATAAGGGACTGAAAACTAGAGTCAAAATCTTGTAATAATATTTTTGTAGACTTCAATGTTACTAATCTTTTTAACAGGGCAGTAGAGTTAGCCATAGTGAGTAACGAAGGTAAAGGAATTGGTGACACCAAACTTTGTTCAATGCGAAGCCATGAAGGAGGATTGTTAATCTCTATATGATGAAACCATATGGAGCTTTGTTTTAAAATAAACACTTTATAATAATCAAGGAAATCTGGTAAACCAAAACCAACATTGCTTTTAGCCATTTTAATTTTTTTATAACTTAAACACAGAGATTTGTTATTCCACATACATTTAGAAAGACATTTGTCTATATTTTTATATAATATAAGATTACATTGAATAGGTATCATGGAAAGGAGGTAGAAAAGTTTTGGAGCAATAACCATTTTGATAGCATCAACTTTTCCCCACCGAGACAGAGTAAGGTAGCCCATTTTTTAAGTTTGTCTTTAACATGAGCAAGAATGTGATGATTCACAATGTGATGTCATCGATTGTTTGATGGTGTGAGAAAATACTATACCAAGATATTTAACTTTAGTTGTTTGCCAGATTATTTATTTGTTTTGAAGCATATCAGGGGTTCAATGAACATTTAAAGGGAAAAAATCTGTTTTATTAGTGTTTAAAGTATATCCTGAAATCTGAGAATAATAGGAAACTAAATTGGATAGTGGAGGAATTGAAGATTCAGGGTTACCAATATATAGAAGTATATCATCAGCATAAGCTGAGGTTTTGATAGGGACTTGTTTTCTAAAGAGGCCTTCACTGTCTATACAATTTCTAATGGCAATAAGTAAAGGTTCAACAGCAAAAAAAAAATAAAGGTGATAATGGGGAACCTTGTCAGGTACCCTGAAAAAGGAAAAAAAACTATTAGAAATTTGCACATTAATGAAGATTTTGGCAGGTGGACCAAAATATAAAACTGATATCATACAAATAAATGAATTACCAAAATTAAATGCATGGAAGGTACAGAAAATATACTGCCAATGGACTTTATCAAAAGCCTTTTCCGCCTCTAATGCTAAGACACCTGCTGGTAATGTTAGATATGGTCCAATTTCGATCCCATGGAATGACAATTTTACGTTATTTACCAAATGTCTATTTTTCATAAAACTCGATTGATCAATATGCACAATATTAGGAAGAACAGATGCCAATCTAGTTACAAAGATCTTTGTATAAAGTTTACGATCTGGATTAATTAAAGAAATGGAATGGTAATTTGAAACAATATTGGGATCTTTGTTAGGTTTCAAGAAAACCTTAGTCAAAGCTTCAGTAAAAGACCCAGAAGTTGAACCTATATTACTAAAGTAAGTAAATCGTTTGAGTAAATGAGGGTCAGGGTAAGGAGAACATTCTTTATAAAATTCAGCAAGAATACCATCTGGGCCTGGAGATTTAGGTAATTTAAAGCATTTCATTGCTGATTGCACTTCTTCTAAAGTGATTGGTAAATCTAATTTATTTCTCACTGTTAAACCTGGCATCCTTGGCGTGGTCTCCCCTAACGTTTTGCCTCTGATTCCCATATTTATTGCTATGTGCTGGACTCTGTTTTTGGTTGTTTTTGTTACTCTCAGCACTTTACCTCTACTGACCAGTGCTAAAGTGCAAGTGTTCCCTATGTGAAATTGTATGTGTAATTGAATTTTCTATAATTGGCATATTTGATTTACTAGTAAGTCCCTAGTAAAGTACACCAGAGGGTCCTAGGGCCTGTAAATCAAATGCTACTAGTAGGCCTGCAGCACTGATTGTGCCACCCACATGAGTAGCCCTGTAAATATGGCTCAGACCTGCTACTGCAGTTTCTGTGTGTGCAGGTTTACACTGCCAGTTCTACCTGGCAGTGTACCTACTTGCCAGGCCCAAACCTTTCCTTTTACTACATGTAAGTCACTCCAAAGGTAGGCCCAAGCCAGCCTCATGGGCGGAGTGCATTGTATGGAAAAGGTAGGACATGTAATGTTTTTCATGTCCTAACAGTGAAATGCTGCCAAATTCAGTTTTCGCTATTGCAAGGCCTATCCCTCCCATAGTTTGACATGGGAATTGCCTTTAAATATCTTTTAAGTTCAGTTTCCCATTGTGAGCAGATAGAGATGTGGAGTTTGGGATCTCTGAACTCACAATTTAAAAATACCTCTTTGGGGAAGATGGGTTTTAGATTGTCTTTTTGAAAATGCCACTTTTAGAAAGTGTGTATTTTCTTGCTTAACCCTTCTGTGCCTCTGCCTAGCTGCTGAATATACATCTGGGTCAGACTGACAGTTAGGCTTTTTGTGAATTCACTCTAGACAGTGACACAAAGGGAGCTGAGGTGTGTCCTGCATATCCTGATGAGTCTTCCTGAGGTAGAGTGGGAGGGCGGAGCTCACACCTGTACTTGGAAGGGCTATGCCTGGCCTCACACAATACAGTCTCCAACCCCCTAGTGTGTGTCTGGGGCATGGCAAGGAAGAGGCAGGGTCTTGTGCACTACATAGACTTTTCTTTGAAGCTTGCCTACTTCAAAGGCAGAAATGAGTATAAGCAGTGGACCCAAAATCCACAGACTTTCAGATTACTTCTGGATCAAGAGGAACCTCTGCCAAGGAGAAGAGCTTGATGCTTGAGAAAGACCTGCCACTCTGCCTTTGCTTTGCTGTGCTGGCCTGCTGCTGCTGCTTCTGCCTTATGA
Organism: Pleurodeles waltl; assembly: GCF_031143425.1. Lineage (NCBI taxonomy): Eukaryota > Metazoa > Chordata > Amphibia > Caudata > Salamandridae > Pleurodeles > Pleurodeles waltl. The sequence continues at coordinate 908,735,291 of NC_090443.1, forward strand.
GGGAAAGGACTTGACTTTGCTTTCTGAAATCCTGCTTGTGAGGTTTCTCCTGTTGGGAAGTCTCAGGGACATCAAAGATTTCACCTGACATCATCTGGGTACTCCTGCTGAGAACCCTGACTTGCCAAGGTGTGCCAATCCAGTTCCTAGACCCTTGGAAGTGAGTTCTGGCGACAATCAAAAAGATCCAGGTACACTGACTCCGGATGACTCTACTCTGCTGCCTGCAACACAAAGCTGTGGTCCTCTCTGGAGTGCAATGACCCTGACCGACACCACAGGCATAACGCTGCCGCAGCCTCGCTGAAGTCCAGCAACTCCGTGAGCCCCCAGTGCCATGTCAGCAATGTCCATGACACCCGACACCACCGCGGCACCTGGAGCCCCGTGAAATGACCGTGACCCTGAGAAGTCGCCCATCGCGTCTTGACCCTCTGGATTCATCTACCCTGCTGGATCATCAGGAACCAACGCCTCACACTGACACCGCATCACCTCCCCTGCTCTGCAGTAAGGAACCGATGCTGCACTGGACACAGCGACGCCTCACCTCCCCGACTCCGTGCACTTGTTTTCCTCGTTACCAAAAACACTGTACCCGGGGGTCCGTGTGACTCCGTGACCGGTGCCGCCCTCCCCGTGAGTGGCATCAGACTGTTGGAAACGACTCTGTCAACGACGTTGTGATAGCCCCAGTTGGGGCTATTGTGTTTTTAAGTGTTTTATTGGGATTAAATCTTAAAACATTCATATCTTTGCTTGTGTATGTTGGATTTTTGTCGTTTTGGTCTTCTTTGATTTAGATAAATATTGGGTATTTTTCTTAAACTGTTGTGGGGTCCTTTTGTGGTGTTTTCACTGTTACTGTGTGTGTTTATACAAATACTTTACACATTACCTCTGAGATAGGCCTGACTGCTTGTGCCAAGCTACGTAGGGAGTGAGCAGGGGTTCTCTGAGCTGTGTATCTCCCTTATCCTACTAGAGTAAGGGTCCCTACTAGAACAGGGTGCAAACTGACTGCCAACTAGAGACCCCATTTCTAACAAGCCCTCTTTTTTTGTTCCTGATAATATGAGCTCAAAAGCATTGCATTTAGTATATAGTTTACATGGCAGCTAAGCAAGCTATGGTATGGGAATGACATGGGAGTTTTAAGGGTCTGTGGATTTATGTGATTCTGTTGTTGCAGGTTTTAACACGTAATTATGGATTTGCTGTATTTGTCACATAACCTGCCACATAATTTGCAGATTCAAAAGAAGCACTTCTATTTCAAATGGATGAAAATAATACTGCCAAATATTGTGCTGCATAATTTGTATTTTTGCATTCCCTAAAATGTCTTTTTGGTATGGCTAATAACTTTGGCGCTGTTTGATAAATCCCCACAAAACATTCCAAAAAAGTGCTACTTTTTGATTGTTTGTCCATAGAAAGTTTTCGGATGATCTGTCAAGTGGGGCTGTATCATTTTTTAAAGGTGTGGGCACCTCCCCAAGCCTTCTCGGGCCCGGGAAACCCCATACTCCTGTGACAGCAGGTGGGTGCTCCGGTGGCCACCCCGACCACATAGATAAAATAGGCCCCACATCCCCAGCTGGTAATTCTACCCACCCAGAGGGTGTAGCTATCTATCCTTGCTTCCTCCAGGTGGGAGCAATATGTGTTCTGTTTTGTGCAGGGAAACAGAACAGAAGTCTACTTGCAGCACGCAGAAGCATGTTTATATATCCCGCCGGTTGGGAGCAAAGATATGTTTCCCTGTCTGCAGTAGGGCATAGTAATTGAACCCATCCTGGGCTATGGGGTCCACTTGGTCTTTAAGGCTATAATAATAGGTTCTCCAGGGCCTAATTAGTATGTATTGCTTGGTGAGTGCCCTGGAATGGTACTGGGGCACCCACCTATAATTTGGAGAGGGCCAGGAGATGGGATCCCCTGTACCACAATAGCCTTCAGTAGGGAGGCCACATAGCCTCCCTCCTCTTTTTAATGTTATGTTATTTTTATGTTATTCGGCCCCCAGGGGATTGGGTTCCAAGGGCCTATTAAGGCTCGGGTAGGCCTTTTTATTGGAATTTGTCTCCAGGGGATGGGGATCCCGGGGTCAATTTAGGCTTGAGAGAGAGAAGGAGGTTGCAAGTGCCCTGTATATGTTTTCCCCAGTGGATGAAGGCCTTGGGCTCGAAGGCAAACCCTCCACCATGTATGCCAAAATCTCTGCACTTTGTGGGGTTGGCAGCCTGCAAGGGAGGTTGGCTTCCTTCGGGTAGGTTTCCCACAGGCCCTGCTGCCAACCCCTTGCTGTGCACAGCCAAAGGTCATTGTCAATGTAGGATTAGCTTCCTCCGAGTGGGTTGGCCAGAGGCCAAGCCCTCTGGCCAACACCGACCTCGCCTGGCCAATGGTTATGTACAGCATGAGGTTGGCTGCTTGCAAGGGGTTGGCAACAGGTTCTTCAGCCAACCTCCCACCATGAATGGCTAAGGCCATGCACAGCGGTGGTGGCTGGCTACGGGAAGTTGGAGGCAACCTGTAGCCAGGCCATATGTCCAACCCACCATCACAGACAGACAAAGGCCATGCTTGGCAGGGGATTGGCTTTGGAAATGGTGAAAAATATTACTTTATGTTTTTAAAAAAACCTGAGAAATTCAATGAAAAAAAAAAACAAAGGTTAAAGTAACATTGAAGTTACGTGAAGTGTGTAGTAGAAACGTAGGGGGTCATTCAGGGAAAGCCCCTGCAAAGAGGAAGCCGGCTCCGAATGGAGCTGGCGGATTTGCAGGGGTGTGACGGGTGCAGTGGCACCCGTCGCGATTTTCACTGTCTGCTAAGCAGACAGTGAAAATCTTTGTGGGGCCCTGTTAGGGGGCCCCTGCACTGCCCATGCCAGTGGAATGGGCAGTGCAGGGGCCCCCAGGGGCCCCACGACACCCGTTCCCGCCAGCCTCTTCCTGGTGGTGTAAACCGCCAGGAACAGGCTGGCTGGAAGGGGGTCGGAATCCCCATGGCGGCGCTGCAAGCAGCGCCGCCATGGAGGATTCCCTGGGCCAGGGGAAAACCGGCGGGAAACCGCCGGTTCCCCTTTTCTGACTGCGGCTTTACCGCCGCGGTCAGAATGGCCCGGGAAGCACCGCCAGCCTGTTGGCGGTGCTTCCTCTGCCCTCCACCCTGGCGGTTTGAAACCGCCAGGGTCGGAATGAGGGCCGTAATGTTTTCAACTAGAAAAAATCACAGAAATTCACCAGTCATAGTTATAGTTATCTCAAGTAATGTGGCATTTATTAATAATATTGGTGTGCATATATGCTTTATAAATGCCATGGCGTTTTACATGTTTATCAATTTAAAAAAATATATGTAATCAAAACCAGGATGTAGGGAGTTAAATCCTGCAGCAAAGTAAAATCGAAGTGGAAAGGCCTCCTGACTTTCTCATGTCAAATTGGCTATGCTGTGGTAATGAATTCAAATTTTGGAATTTGACCTTTGCACTGTAGTTATAAATGTGTGAATGTGTATTTAAAAGTAGAGTTACTCTAAATAACACTGTTAATAGCCCCCATTTGTTTTCGCTTCAGGTTGGACGCTCATGGTTGGCTTTAATTTAGTATGCTATGTATTCTATGCTCGGCCATAGGGTTTTCTATTTGCCTTTCTGCTTTTCCTCCCTCGGAATGTAACCAAAACACTCAAGTTCAATTATTGGAAAAGGCACTGCAATTAGGAAACACGGTGCAAAACTCATTGTGGCTTCTTTCTAATTAGAGTCTTTTATAAAATCCTGCTCTCAATCTGCTGCAGTAGTTGAATGGTTTCATTGTTCAGGGGACATTACAACACACGAAACATACATTACGGTGCATTGATTGGCCATTCAGCTGAGCGTCTCATTAGGTGAATAGGTTCAACCATCAAGGGTGGACATTGGCAAGAAAGTAAAATATCATCATAACAAAATGCAGTACACAGTAACTTTTTTCTTGCATTTTAAAGGAATCACATGTTCACAATAATTCAGTTCATGGCATTATGTTTCTTTCACCAATCACTGGCTATTATTGTATGTGCAGTATTGGTGCTTCTAAATACCCTCAGTTATATGTTTGTAAGATATATCCAACATATAGCATTCTTGCATTGTCAATGGGTAGTCAGAATATCAGGGCATGTCTTACCTAATACTTTATTGTTTTTTTTTTATAAAGGAAAGGACTATGTAACAGATGGCCAAGGCTTATTTGGCCAGGGCATTAATCCTCCCAAGGACCTGGGTGGTCACCATCCGAAAATCAATTTGTGAACCAAGCCTCACTCCTTTATGACTTTATATATTTAGAGATTGTCAAACAAAAGAAATTGTACATCTCTGGTCAACCTCCTTGCTACAGTAATAATCAAATTGAAACGTATATGATAAATGTTCAAATGCTAGTCAAAACATCTCATGCTTCCCTTTAACAGAAAATCAACACGTGCACACCTCATCACCTCCTCAGGGCAGTCACTCACTCCATCTATCAATCATGACTACAAATTCAATGGAAGATCCAAAAGGCACTTCTAAATCGAAGCCCCCACACTGTTGATCAAACCCTTTCTGAGCAGCTATAAAAACCCACCCCTTTCCTGCAACAACCCCATAGCCACCCACGTTTACCTGCCGTGCCAGGAGCTCTGTCAGCAAAGTGGCAAATCTTCACCAGCAGAGCAGAGTAACAACTGAGAACAGCATGCCAATCACCATAGAAAACTGGCAATATTAACAAAAACAAGCATTTTCAATCAATGGGTCTCGCGTTTGCTCAAGTTAGAGCTATTAGAGTTGTAAATTCCTAACTGGGCTTTTCTTGCCACATATACTAAAAATGAAAAGAAAAACAGTTGACATAAGCAAGCTGATTCAAAGTGTCACAGCCGCCATCAGCGTGAGCCCGAAGGAGAGGCACAAAAGGAAAAAGAAGTTTGCTTGCAGTCAAACGTACTGACAAATGTGCAATTGTCCATGTAAAAGGGGTAGTCTGCAAGGCAGTAACAAAACAGCCACAAGGAGGGACAAACGTAAAGCATTTACCAATGATAACAAAGGATTTTTGAAAGGCAAGCCCAAGAAGGAGTGATAGTGATGGGCGTGGTAAAAACCCCCAGATACATTACAACACGTCAGAGCGCTTGCGCTCTCGACCTAAAAAAGAAGATACTAGCAAATCAATTTCAGTAGGGTCATGATTCCACTAATTCATAACTTATGTCATTGAATATGTTTATATTGTATTAGATCAGTGGTTCCCAACCTGTGGTCCGGGGACCCCTGGGGGTCCGCGAAGCCTCCTCAGGGGGTCCGCCACTGCTTAGAAAATTAAATAATATTAACAGATTAGGTCCCCAGCTTTCAGTAATGGCTCAGTGGAGGGGTACCTGTGTTCCAATAATGATTTAGTGGGGGGTCCCTGGGTTCCAGTAATGATAAAGTGGGGATCCACAGAAGTCAAAAGTTTGGGAACCACTTTATTAGATTGTCATTGTTAGACTGCACCCCTCAAGTCAGTGTGCATGAGATCAACGGGAATCAAAATGCACATGTTATTGTATGCACTGAACACACAATGGTTACAGGATTTCTTATTGAATTTAATTTAACAAATCTTAAAATGTTCCAAGAATGTTTCTAAAACATTGATACTTAATATGTATTAGTATTTTATTCAAGAAAGTGTAATTAGCAGAATAACAAAACATTGTAGGAGCTTTTTCTTGCTTAATGTTAAATTGTGTGTATGTGTTTTTTGCAGGCAGCGCCTCCCAGCTAAAAATGTCTACTACTACCGCTGCCCAGACCATAGGAAAAACTATGTGATGTCCTTTGCTTTTTGCTTCGACCGAGAAGATGACATTTACCAGTTTGCCTACTGTTACCCGTACACATACACACGGCTTCAGCACTATCTCGACAGCCTGGACCGGAGGAACATGGATTACTGTTTTCGAGAGCTACTGGGACTCAGCGTGGTAAGTACGAGGTTTACTCATGGGCGGCATGCCTAGATTGTACCATTGGTAGTTGATTGTACATCTAAATTGGTACCTGTGCAAGTTTGCACAGTTTTTTGCCCCGACTGGCTTGGCTGAAATTGACATATGCACTGAGTAAGCATTGATACATGTCATTTTTGCATTAATCAGTTACTGTAAATTGAGTTTTTCTGAAAGACAACGTTCAGGTCTCCTTTAGCGTGCATAAAGTGTTTACTAACTAAACAATAGTCAGTGGTGAGGTTCTGCAGAGTCTCTCATGATGGTATAATTTCCAGAAAATATGGAAAATATTGTACTGCTCTGCATGAAATTTGTGTTTTTAAACATAAAGCAGGTTTTGTAATCCGATTTCCTCCCCCTTTACTGAATGGTATCACTGGCGCAGAGATCCATTTTTGGAATTTTGGATTTTTGAAAAGTTACCTTAGGTTTACATGAGAGAACTTCAGTTAACTATTTACCCAAAAGGTGAATGTCCAAATGTTTGAGTATGCTATACATTTCTGATTTTCCGCATTAGATACTTTTGTTATGATGAACTTTTTTCTCTCTACAGCTAATTTAGAAGTATACTTGTCTCACCACACAGGAAAATATAGTAGGCGGACATAATTGCGTGTACACAAAAATGATTTAAATGAAATCAAATATAACCTGTTGTTATTCTTTACCATTTGACTTAAGACGCTTGAGCCCAGCTAACCGTGTACAAGCTTTTTTTTATATATAAAAGCACTATAGGTGGAACCACAAAAATGTTGAAATTTTTTTCTCTATCGCAGTCACAGCTGCAAACAGGCAGCAGATTTAAGAGCCCCTAGTGCCTCCTTGTGCCACATTAGAGTCACTTTTTTAACGCTAATGTGGCCCAATGAGGCAAAAATCACCGCGCTAAATTTACAAAGTGGCGCAAAGCATGCATTGCGCCACTTTGTAACATTTGCGCTCCATTATGCCTGTGCCATACATAATGTGTGCAAAGGGGGCGTTCCTCCGTTATGGGGGCTGAAAAAATAGCGCAAAGAAATCGAAAAGATTTCTTTGCATCATTTTTTTCGGCATTTTTAACTTAACGCCTGCTCAGAGCAGGCATTAAAAGGAGGCACACCATTGCTTACAATGGGCCTCAATGGACTTTGCAGGATTAGCGTCAATGTTTTTGATGCTAATCCTGCAAGGCTCCAAACTAGCGGCAAAAATTCTGATGCTCGTTCCCTAACTACCGCCAAGGTGCGCAGTATCTTACATATGGCGCACACATGGTGGCATCAGGGGGCGCTAAGGAGGTGCAGGAAAAGTGGCGCTACACTGGGTGTAGCACCACTTTTCTTAAATCTGGCCCTGGGTTCTTTTGTTCCAAAGAATAGAATAAAGATTTCCGAATGAACACAGAATCTTGAAGGCCGATACAGTGTAACAATGGAAATTGCAATACGAGAAAAAAGATCTGATAGCACTGAAACAACTGAGATTCTGCACACGGAGAGCACAGGCTTTCTGTGCTCATAACTAAGATATAAAACTAGTGTGGAGGGGATATCCATGCTAGCACTGAGCTATAGAAAATTAGAAAAAATATTCATTTGAGGTAGTCTTAGGTACTGCAGACAAATATGCATTTATTTGTTTTGAAAAAAATAAATGCATTTCAAATATTTATGAAGGCACACATAGATCATTTAAATGTAAAGCACAACGTATCTTTCGAAAGGTGTTTCATACTGTCGCTCGGAGTAGAGATAGTCTTAATTTTTGGAGCTTCTCTAATACTGGTGTATGTTTCCCCACGTCCTCTGAGTTTCCCGAAGCATGCTCAGTGTAGACTTTCAGATAGGGAGTGCGTTCATATGTCGATGTATCCTTTACAGTAGTTATAGTAGTTAGGAAACAGTTTATTGTAAAGTAAATGTTCCTTGGAGGCACACCATGGGCGAAATCACAGTGAGTTAAGATTATCTCTATTCTTTCCTGTGACCTAGAAATCCCTAGTAAAACTTTGATGCATATTATATATATATTTCCTTTTCTCTATAGCTGTTTCAAGGGTCAATTACATAACTCATAGTATGTGCCCTGTATGTGTTCCCTGTGTGGTGCCTAACTGTCTCACTGAGGCTCTGCTAACCAGAACCTCAGTGGCTATGCTCTCTCTGCTTTCCAAATTTGTCACTGCAGGCTAGTGACTAAATTTACCAATTCACATTGGCATAATGGTACACCAATATAATTCCCTTGTATATGGTACTGAGGTACCCAGGGTATTGGGGTTCCAGGAGATCCCTATGGGCTGCAGCATTTCTTTTGCCACCCATAGGGAGCTCTGACAATTCTTACACAGGCCTGCCACTTCAGCCTTCGTAAAATAGCGTCCACATTATTTCACAGCCATTTACCACTGCACATAAGTAACTTATAAGTCACCTATATGTCTAATCTTCACCTGGTGAAGGTTGGGTGCAAAGTTACTTAGTGTTTGGGCACCCTGGCACTAGCCTAGGTTCCCCCACATCGTTCAGGGCGAATTCTCCGGACTTTGTGAGTGTGGGGACACCATGACACGTGTGCACTATACATAGGTCACTACCTATGTATAGCGGCACAATGATAACTCCGAACATAGCCATGTAACATGTCTAAGATCATGGAATTGTCACCCCAATACCATTCTGGTATTGGGGTGACAATTCCATGATCCCCCGGATCTCTAGCACAGAACCTGGGTACTGCCAAACTGCCTTTCCGGGGTCTCCACTGCAGCTGCTGCTGCTGCCAACCCCTCAGACAGGTTTCTGCCCTCCTGGGGTCCAGGCAGCCCTGGCCCAGGAAGGCAGAACAAAGGATTTCCTCTGACAGAGGGTGTTACACCCTCTCCCTTTGGAAATAGGTGTGAAGGGCTGGGGAGGAGTAGCCTCCGCCAGCCTCTGGAAATGCTTTGATGGGCACAGATGGTGCCCATCTCTGCATAAGCCAGTCTACACCGGTTCAGGGATCTCGCAGCCCCGCTCTGGCGCAAAACTAGACAAAGGAAAGGGGAGTGACCACTCCCCTGACCAGTACCTCCCAGGGGAGGTGCCCAGAGCTCCTCCAGTGTGTCCCAAACCTTTGCCATTCTGGAAACAGAGGTGTTGGGGGCACACTGGACTGCTCTGAGTGGCCAGTGCCAGCAGGTGACGTCAGAGACTCCTTCTGATAGGCTCTCACCTCTCTTGGTAGCCAATCCTCCTAACTTGGTAGCCAAACCTCCTTTTCTGGCTATTTAGGGTCTCTGCTTTGGGGAATTCTTCAGATAACGAATGCAAGAGCTCACCAGAGTTCCTCTGCATCTCCCTCTTCACCTTCTACCAAGGATCGACCGCTGACTGCTCCAGGACGCCTGCAAAACCGCAGCAAAGTAGTAAGACGACTACCAGCAACATTGTAGCGCCTAATCCTGCCGGCTTTCTCGACTGTATCCAGGTGGTGCATGCTCTGGGGGTAGCCTGCCTTCACCCTGCACCAGAAGCTCTGAAGAAATCTCCAGTGGGTCGACGGAATCTTTCCCCTGCTAACGCAGGCACCAAAAGACTGCATCACTGGTCCTCTGGGTCCCCTCTCATCCTGAGGAGCGTGGTCCCTGGAACACAGCAACTCTGTCCAAGTGACTCCCACAGTCCAGTGACTCTTCAGTCCAAGTTTGGTGGAGGTAAGTCCTTGCCTCCCCACGCTGGACTGCAAAGCTGTGTACCATGTGATTTGCAGCTGCTCTGGCTCCTGTGCACTCTTCCAGGATTTTCTTCATGCACAGCCTAGCCTGGGTCCCCAGCACTCTGTCCTGTAGTGCAAAACCCTCTGAGTTGGCCTCCGATGTCATGGGACCCCCTTTTGTAACTTTGCATGGACCCCGGTTCACTATTCTTCTAAGTGCCTGTTGGGGTACTTCTGCGGGTGCTGCCTGCTTCTGTGAGGGCTCTCTGAGTTGCTGAGTGCCCCCTCAGTCTCCTCCTCTAAAAGGCGACATCCTGGTCCTTCCTGGTCCTCAGCAGCACCCAAAAACCTCTACCGCAACCCTTGCAGCTAGCAAGGCTTGTTTGCACTATTTCTGCATGGCAACACCTCTGCAAGCTTCATCGCGACGTGGGACATTTGTCTTCCAAAGGAGAAGTCCCTAGTCCTCTTCTTTCTTGCAGAACTCCAAGCTTCTTCCATCAGGAGGCAGCTTCCTTGCACCTTCATCCGGGGTTTCCTGGGCTCCTGCCCCCCATGGACACTGTCGCGACTATTGGACTTGGTCCCCTTGCCTTGCAGGTCCTCAGGTCCGGAAATCCGTTCTCAGTGCACTGCTGTTGTTTGTTGTTCTTGCAGAATCCCCCTATCACGACTATTGTGCTCTTTTGGGGTAGTAGGTGCACTTTACTCCTACTTTTCAGGGTCTTGGGGTGGGGTATCTTGGACACCCTGACTATTTTCTTACAGTCCCAGCGACCCTCTACAAGATCTCATAGGTCTGGGGTCCAATCGTGATTCGCATTCCACTTTTGGAGTATATGGTTTGTGTTGCCCCTATACCTATGCTTGCCTATTGCAACCTATTGTAATTCTACACTGTTTGCATTACTTTTCTGACTCTTACTTACCTAATTTTGGTTTGTGTACCTATAACTTGTGTATAGTACTTACCTTCTTACTGAGGGTACTCACTGAGATACTTGTGGCATATTGTCATAAAAAAAAGTACCTTTATTTTTAGTAACTCTGTGTATTGTGTTTTCTTATGATATTGTGCATATGATATAAGTGGTATAGTAGGAGCTTTGCATGTCTCCTAGTTCAGCCTAAGCTGCTTTGCCATAGCTACCTTCTATCAGCCTAAGCTGCTAGAAACACCTCTCTTCTACTAATAAGGGATAACTGGACCTGGCACAAGGTGTAAGTAACTTTGGTACCCACTACAAGCCAGGCCAGCCTCCTACACCTTGGTCCAGCCCAGTGGTTCTGGTACCCAAGGCTGCTGCACCTGGTGCCACACCAGAACTTTGGTTCTGTGTGGACTACCGGGGGCTCAATGCCATCACCAAAACTGACACCCACCCCTTCCCCAGAGCTGATGGGCTAATTGATCAGTTGGGGGCAGTCAAGTTCCTCAGCACATTTGATTTAACGTCTGGGTACTGGCAGATTGCCTTAACTGATGGGGCCAAGGAGAGGTCAGCGTTCTTAACACCAGAGAGGCACTTCCAGTTCCGGGTCATGCCCTTCGGGTTGAAGAACACCCCTGCCACCTTCCAGAGGTTGGTCAACCAGGTCCTAGCTGGGCTTGAAAACTTCAGTGCCACCTACCTTGACAACATTGCTGTGTTCAGCTCCAGATGGGAGGACCACTTGCACCACCTTTGGGATGTGTTAAAGGAGCTTCAAGCCATAGTGTTCACTATCAAGGCCAGTAGGTGCCAGACAGAGCACGGGTCAGTATTGTACTTGGGACACCAGGTAGAAAGCGGCCAGGTGGCACCCCTACAATCCAAGATTGATGCCATTCAGGCTTGGGCACCCCCCAAAGCCCAGACAGAGGTGAGAGCCTTGCTAGGCCTCACCAGGTTCTACAGGAGATTTCTCAATAGGTATGGCACCATTGTTGCCCCCTTGGCAGAGCTGACTTCTAAGAAACAACCTAGAAAGGTGATCTGGTCTAAGGTGTGCCAGACTGCGTTTGACACCCTGAAGGAGGCCATGTGCACGGTGCCCGTGCTGCTGGCCACTGACTTCTCCAAGGATTTTGTGGTACAGACAGATGCTTCAGAGCATGGTGTGGGAGCAGTACTTTCACAGCTGAATGAAGAGGGCCTAGACCAGCCTATTGTCTCCCTTAGCAGGAGACTGCAATTGAAAGGGAAGCTTTTGCTGTAGTGTGGGCGCTGAAGAAGCTAAGACCCTAGTTGCTTGGGTCTCACTTCTGGGTTCAAACTGACCAAAGACCCCTCAGAGAGTTATGGCAGATGAGGGGTGAGAACCCAAAACTGTTGAGGTGGTCCATTTCCCTACAGGGGATGGACTTTACAGTGGAACACCGTCCTGGCACAGAACACGCCAACGCTGATGTCTGTCCAGGTTCTTCTGCCTTAGTGAGGAGGACTCCCCAGGGGTTGGGTAGTTCCCCCTACTCTCAGCTGGAGGAGACGTGTTAGACCTGGCAGCTTTTTGGCATGTCTCTCCTGTCTTTTTGACTTCTGACTTTTTATGGTGTACTGGACTCTGTTTTTGCTGGGTTATTGTCTCTGCACACTTTACCACTGCTAATCGGTGCTAAAGTGCAAGTGCTCCCTATATAAATTGTACTGCTGATTGGCTTATCCATCATTGGCATATTTAATTTACTGGTAAGTCCCTAGTAAAAGTGCACTAGGGGTACCGAGGGCCTTTAAATCAAATGCTACTAGTGGGCCTGCAGCAGTGATTGTGCCACCCACATGAGAAGCCCTGTAGACAAGGCTCAAACCTGCCACTGCAGTGTCTGTGTGTGTAGTTTTAAACTGCCAATTTGACTTGGCAATGTACCTACTTACCAGGCCTAAACCTTCCCTTTTACTACATGTAAGGCACCACTAGGGTAGGCCCTACGTAGTCCCATGGGCAGGGTGCAGTATATGTTAAAGGTGGGACATGTACTGATGTGTGTTACATGTCCTAACAATGAAATATTGCTAAATCCAGCCTTCACTGTTGCAAGGCCTATCTCTCTCATAGGTTAACATGGGGGATGCCTTTAAATAACTGCAGATTCTCTTTGAGAGCAGATCGAAATTTGGAGTTTGGGGTCTCTGAACTCACAATTTAAAAATGCATCTTTTAGTGAAGTTGTTTTTTTAGATTGCTCGTTTGAAAATGCCACTTTTAGAAAGTAGTCATTTTCTTGCTTAAACCATTCTGTGACTCTGACTGTTTGTGGATTCCCTGTCTCAGTCAGTTTGACAGTTTGGCTCTTTACACCTCTCCTCTAGACAGTGACACAAAGGGAGATGTGGTGTAGCCTGCACATCCTGATGAGCCATCTGAGCTAGAGTGGAGGGAGGAGTGGTCAGTTACACCTGAAAGGACTGTGCCTACCCTCACACAATGCAGTCTCTGCGGTGTGTGTGTCTGGGGCCTGGGCCGGACAAGGGAGGTTCTTGCAAACAGCTAAGACTTTCCTTTGAAGTTTGCCAGTTTCAAAGGCAGAAAGGAGTATACGTTTTGGACCCAAAACCCAGACTTTTAGAATCTTTCTGGAATCAAGAGGAACCTCTGCCAAGGAGAAGAGCTGAAGAGCTGGAGGAGAAGTACTTTCCCTTTGCTGTGTTGCTTTACTGGATTGGCCTGAAGTTGCTGCTTCTGCCTTAAAAGAGAGCAAAGGGTGAACTTTGCTGTGTATCCTGCTTGAGAAAGAGCTCCAAGGGCTTGGAGGAGAGCTTGCCTCCTGTTGGATGTCTCAGGGATTTCAAAGACTTCAGTTTCCTCTTGCTACAGCACTGGGAACTGTTTGTTTTGTGCTTTTCAAGGAAACAAACCACCACCACGCCATCAACGATGCTGCTGGCCTGCACTGTGACCTGCTAATGCTGCACGGAGCCACACTGCCCCGCTTTGCGCCACGATCCTGGTCTCACCGATGCCGTCATTGGACGACTTCACTGAGCAGCTGCTCGCGCCGCGACCTGTGGCCCCGCACTCCGGTATCGCCTTGCTCACACCGCAGCCTGGGCATCCCCGACGACGACGCTCCTGCTGACACCGATGCCGCAGCCTGCACCGTGGCCTGTGGACACCACTTGTGAGGAACACAAAGCACCGTCCCGTCCCGCACCGCAGCCCCAGTCCACTGACGCCAGCACCATTGACTCCAGTGTCATCAACAGATGTCTCTGTCTGCACTGCGACCCAATGATGCCACACAGAGCCCGTCCTGCGCCACACCGCCAACTCGGGCCTATCAACGACAGCGCTTCAGCAACGACGATGCCACTGCCTGCACCGTGACCTGGTGACACCGCACGTCACACCGCACCACTTCACCTCGCAGCCCTGGTCTCACCGACGCCACTGGACGCGACACCGTGCCACTGCCTGCACTGTTACCTGTGGGCACCACACATCGCATCGTCCTGCTTCGCACCACAGCCCTGATGCCATCCACGCCAGCTCTCCTGACTTCATCAGCCCGGATTTCGATCTGCAATGCGTGTGACTTCAATGACCCCCGCACCAACTCTGGAATCGACACCGTGACACCAGCGACACTGCTCTCCAGAGTTCACCGCAAGGATCATGAAACCCTGCAAGTCCAAAGGTACTGTTTATGGGTCTTCCCGACACCGTAGCTGGCATGTGATGCCACGGCTGGCCTGAACTGTTAGTTTTGTTGATCACGACGCCGTGATAGCCCCAGATGGAGCTATCGACTTCAAGGAACTGTATTTTTAAGTTAGATCTTGCAAAATTCATACCTTTATTACTGTATGTCGGATTTGTATCGTTTTGGTCTTGTCCTACATTGACAAGTATTGGCTATTTTTCTAAAACTTGTGTGGTGTTCTTTTGTTGTGTTTTCACTGTGTTACTGTGTGTTATGTGCAAATGCTTTAAACATTGTTTCTGAGATAAGCCTGACTGTTCGTGCCAAGCTACCAAGAGAGTGAGCAGGGGTTATCTGAGTGGGTATCTCCCCTATCCTGATTAGAGTGCGGGTCCCTACTTAGACAGGGTGCAAACCGACTGCCAACTAGAGACCCCATTTCTAACAGGTACCATCAGTGGAGTGGTTAATTTATCTGAAATCACCCTTTGTGCTGAACCAAAATCTTCACCTCCCACGAAAGAAAATGGGTGGATAGTTGAAAACATGCTTGGATGGATTTACAGATATATAGAAGAATGGATATATGGATGGCTTGGTGTGTGGATGACTGGGTGGTTTTGTTGATGGATGTTGAACAGATTTGCAGATCGATATGTGGATAGTTGGCTGAATGGATTAATGGATGGATGGATACAAGTGTCAATACTCAAGCTGTTCTACTGAGTGAAACCTAGGTTTGGGAATGCTGATCCAAACTCAACCCTTTTTGTGCCTACCTCAATGGGGGAATTCATTGCTCTTTCTCTTGAGCAACTTCCTAACTTTAGTTCCTCCTTCTGAGAGCATATACAATTTGGAGGAAGGTAGAGTAATATACCTCTGTCTTACGGGGCACCAGCGTGAGCATTCCCTTCACCTCAAAAAGTTACAATAATATGTTTTTAACAAAACTATACTTAGAAGGCAATGAAAAGCCTTTAGCTAGTAGGCTGGTGAACACCCTACCAATACCGAAAATGCATTTGTCGCATAATTCTGCAGCCATTTTTAGCGGTGGAGCGGCTACATCAAAAAAGCTTTTTGAAATCCCATATGATAATGCAACCATCCCACAGTTTTTACAGAGCCATTTACAGTGCCACAGAGGTAATCTGTTAGAAATGGGGTTTCTGGTTGGCTAGGATATGCACCTCAGCCAGGCAGAACTTACCCACTCTAGTCAGGGCAAGGGAGTTACACGTCCAAGATAACCCCTGCTCACCCCCTTGGTAGCTTGGCACGAGCAGTCAGGAGTAAGCCAGAGGCAATGTGTAAAGCGTTTGCACAACACACACAACACACGTGACGCAATATCCCCACCACAAAGGAAACACAACACCAGATTATATGAAAATATACTGTATTGTACACAAGGCAATTATCAGACCAAACATCACATATCAGTACTATCCTGCTACCTTAGCAGTTGTCAGAACGTTACACATTAGTTACTCTGCAACCTAGCAGTAGTCACACATAACACACAGGTTACTCAGTATTCTGCAACATAAGCAGTAGTCAGGAAAACACGTTATTACATCACAACACTTGTCATAAGAACATCATAAAATGCCCATAGTAGGAGCATTAGAAAACATATGGCAAGTTAGGAAAACATATTAGCAAGTCATGCCCATAAAAGGAACATTTGCATATATATGTAAAAGCATCATAGAACAGGTAGGCAATATATCACAATTAGCAAAGTCTTTAGAAAGAACTTCAATTATAGTTATATTGGTCCTTTTAAAAGTACCTGTCTTGATGAAGAGGCACTTCCAGTGCCTAAAACGAACAATGGGGCCCCCGGCGCTCCTCTGCGCAAAACGGGGGCCTCCCTGAGCATTGAGGACCGAGAGGGGCGGCACACACCCTCTCCCTCTCCGAATTACTGACGGGCCCCTTCTGGGACCCGTCATCACTGGCCCCAGGTCAGGGAAATCCTGCGAGTAAGGAGGGGGGCGCCACGCACCCCCTCCGATTTGCAAACTCCTGGGGTCTCCCAGGGCCTCTTCACTGCAAAGGCTGGCCCTCGCAGGGGCCCTGAGGGATCCGGGAGCGCGGCGAGCCTCCGATGAGGCTGCTGCCTGCTCACAGGACAACCGAAGCCTTCCGAGGCTTCTCCAGGCGAGGGAGAGGCGTCCTCCTCTCCTCTCGCCCCTCCGACGACAACCGAAGCCTTCCGAGGCTTCTCTAGGCGAGGGAGAGGCGTCCTCCTCTCCTCTCGCCCCTCCGGCGATTCTCCGGCCCAAGGCAGGTCCTTCCTGTGGCCCGGGGGCGCTCCTCGGAGCGATCCCTACCCCGGGGGCACCGTTAGGAGCAGGCTTGCTCCTGATTCTTTCTGTGTTGATTTTCTCGTGCCCCGGGGGCACTGAGCTGAGTGCGATCCTCGCGCTCTGAAGCAATCAAACAACCCGGCTGCGGCGGTGATCCGGGGGCTCCAAATCAAGCGATTTTCACAGCGCTAAGGCAAGATCTGCAGCCTGGGCTGCGGCGGTGATTCTTACTCAGCGATTAGAAGAGCGCCTCCTGGACAAAGTTTGTAGAGATCGTTTACACGGGTCAGGGGCCACAGCACCCTGCCCCTGGGAACAAATAAGCAAGGAAAAGGTACAGGGCTGGAGGGCCCAGCTACAGGCCAGCACCAGGGGTGCAGATGGTGGCAGTTCCTCCTAGTGACCAGGCAGGTCACAGGTCAGCACAGCAGCAGCAGTCCAAGGCGGTTTCCTGGTGAGTCCATTCATCAGCGTTCTGTGTCCAGTTTCAAGTTCCAAGAATTTTCAAATTGTGGGGAAAATTCCCCTGTACTTATAGTCCGTTTTTACAGTGTTTTACAATGATAGGGAGAGGAGGTTCCAGCCAGTTACAACTGGTTCTGGGAGTGCCCCCTCTCTCCTTTCAGCACAGGCTCCAAACATCAGTGGGGGGTTAACGACCCTATTGTGTGAGGCCAGGGCACAGCCTTTACAAATATAGGTGTGCCCCGCCTCTCCCTTCTCTCAGCCCAGGAAGACTATTCAGTATGCAGATGCACCTCTGTGACACCTCCACCCTCCCTGTGTACAGGCTCTCTGAAAAGCATGCACAAAGCCCCAACTGTCACTCTGCCCAGACGTGGATTGGAGTCAAGCTGCAAAACACCAGAGTCATAAGCAAAGATAAATGTGCACTTTCTAGGAGTGGCATTTCTGTGATAGTAATAAAAAATACACCCACACCAGTAAGCAGTATTTATTATCACCATCACAACCATACCAAACATGCCTACGCTACCCCTCATAAATCAGACAATATCCCTTACACATAAGGCAGGACATTTCTAATGCAATCCTATGAGAAGGCAACACTCACAGCAGTGAGACACCAACTTAGGCTGTTTTTCACTACTAGGACAGGCCATGCAATATGGCACATGTCCTGCCTTTCTACATACATTGCACCCTGCCCATAGGGCTAGCTAGGGCGTACCTTAGGGGTGACTTACATGTAGTAAAAGGGGAGTTCTGGGCCTGGCAAGTAAATTTAGATGCCAGGTCCCTGTGGCAGAAAACTGTGCACACAGGCCCTGCTCTAGCAGGCCTGAGACAGTTTTGAAAGTCTTCTTCAGTGGGTGGCGCAAGCAGCGCTGCAGGCCCACTAGTAGTATTTAATTTACAGGCCCTGGGTATAGAAATACCACTGTACAAGGGACTTATAGGTAAATTAAATATGCCAATTAGGTATAAGCCAATCATAACAACTTTAGATGGGAGAGCACCTGCACTTTAGCACTGGTCAAAGTGCTCAGAGTCCTAGAGCCTACAGCGAGAGGTCAGAAAAACCAGGAGGAAGGAGGCAAAAAGACTGGGGATGACCCTGCGTAAGGCAAAAAGTCCAACATGATCCTTATGTTACCTTATTTCAAGGTTGTGCTGTTTTAAAGATGGGGTTTGCAGATTTGTTTTAGCTTGTGTATGGCTTTAAAAAAGGCAATACTTTCAGTGCTGTTCAGTGACTTTTATATGACTAAGCAGAGAGTATCTTCGTAAATGACTGCAAACTATGTAAAAGGCACACAGTAACAGAGTAACAGAGTGATCAGTGGCTATCATATTCGCCATATTTCCCATTTTTCCCTTTGAATCTTTGTATTTAGATTGCTTGTCATAGTTTAACTCAATGCTATGCTCATTTTGCATCCGTTATGTTATGTTATGTAGATGACTTTTTTCAGTGAGTGATTACCAAAAAGGTATCCTGGCTCTAGTGTCTGTCTTTTCAGGATGTTGCTTATATGTTTAGTTTTCAGATGTTTCCTAAAGAATAAATAATTACTTGTGGTGCATACGTATTTAGGAAGGGCATTCTACTGCTAACATATCTCATAACAGAAAGACCGTCCTTGTTGTTTGACCATATGTATCTTGAGAGGGATCAGAAGATAAGCAGAAGAGGACCATACATTGCAAGTTGGTATGTGGAAGGTAACCATTTCCCTAATTTATTCCAGACGTAGTCCACAGGTGCCTTAATAGACAATGGTGAGTGCTAACAGCCAGTGTAAATGATGAAGATAATGAGAAATTGATATTCTCCATGGTAAATTTCGAATTACTCCTACAGCCACGACCTGAATAAGCTGAGGTTTCTGCAAGGCCTACATAGCTACTTTGGGAGGGAAAGATATGAAGAATTGCAATAATCAAGACAGGATGCCACAATGACCCAATCACTGTAAATTTATGGTTAAAAGGGAAAAATACATTCTTCTTCTTAACAGTCTCAGATGAAACGGGCAGAAGAAAGTTAATTTCAAAACTTGCAATGAACATCTATTTCCCTGTCAAACATAAAACCTAAATTCTGGACTGTTTTTACCCCACTCTACTAAAGAGGTTTGCCGCTGTAAATGTGTCCAAAAGGAGGGTGATAAACCTAGGATCAGAACTTCTGTCTTTTCTGAGTTTAGTTTGAGGCAGTTATTGCCCATCCATCTAGACACAGATGTCTTAAAGACTTATCCAGACAACATACAAATTAACATCAGAATGAAGGAGAACGCCTCACCGACACCAACACAAGCTACTTTTAAAATTAGCATTAAAAATAGTTTGTGTCGATGAGGCGTTCTCATTCATTCTGATGGTAATTTATGTGTTGTCTGGATAGGTCTTTATGTCCAAACCATATGATCTAGTGAGGTGTGCCAATGGGGCCACATAAACATTGAATAGTGTTGGACATAAGGAGAAACCTTATGGAACTCCATATTAAAGCTTAGAGTCAGTAGTAGAATAAGGAGGAATTGAGACTGTCAGACTATGATTTTGAAGAAAATATTTCAGCAAGTCTAAGACCAAGGCCCTGATTTATGCTTTTTGACGCAAACCTGCGCTAAAGCAGGTTTGTGTCAAAAAGTATAGCGCCGGCTTGCGCCATTCCAGGATGTCAGCTGGGCACCATATTTATGGAATGGCGCAATCCGACACAAAGGGTGGGCTAGCATCAAAACAATTGACGTTAGCTGGGTTGGGGTGGCAGTATGGGATATGGGGGTATAGCACCAAAAAATGACGCTAGGCTGGTTAGAGTAAAAAAAGAGGACTCTAACCAGATTTGCATCATTTAATGGCGCTAAACCTTCCATGCCACATGACTCCTGCCTTAGAAAAGGTAGGAGTCATGCCCACCACCCCATTGGTCAGCACAGGGGACAAGGGTCCCCTGAGCATGGCCATTCCACCCTGGCCATGTATGGGGGCCCATATCTGGGCCCCCTACGGCATTTACAAAAAAAAAGGTAAATACTTAACTTTACTTACCTGTTCTAACCGGGGTGGGGATCCCCCATCTTCCACTGTCCCTCTGGTGTGGGTGGAGGTGTCCCTGAGGCGGGCACCTGTGGACTCATTCCATTCTGTTCCACCAAGGAAATGAGCCCACAGGTCCCCTAACACCAAGAAAGCTTATCGCCATTAATTAGGCCCGCCTCTGTCCCGTGCACAATTTTTGCATGGGAGGATAAATAAGGTGCAAGGGCCTTAGAGTAATTTTTTGACCGGGAACGCCTTCCTTGCATCTCATTGACACAAAGTAGTTTTCCGCAGGCAAAAAATGACTTTAACTCCAATATTTTGATGATAGAAGGGCCAAGCGTCAAAATATAAATATGGAGTTAAGTTTGCGCTGAAATAGCGTAAAAAAATGATGCTATTTCAGTGCAAAGAGAGTATAAATATGCCCCCAAGATCTTAACTCCAGTCTCACTGTGCAAGGAAATGAGTGTAGAATGTTACATGGTGTTGAATGAGTGCTTCCATGCCACCCTGGATTATCCACAGCTTATTTGTCACTCCAGTGGTACTGTGGTAAGCTCTAAATCCTTCCTGAAAGTCACCAACCCTATTATTGGCCTTGATACATTGGGAAAGCTGATTTGTAACAATTTCCTTTGATATTTTCTACATGAACAGTAATAAAATAGGCTAAAAATTACCGAGGTTTGAAGGTCAGACAAGGGTTTCTTTAACATAGGTCTCGCAGTAGCCTTCTTCCAGTTCGCATGTGCTATGGCACCACCAAAGGAGCAGTTGATAATATCTGATAGGTTGGGGATCAATATCTCTACAACCACATGGTAGATTCTAGACGGGCAAGTGTCAAGAGTGTAGGTAGATGTTATCCTTATTGCAATATTGGCTAATGCTGTTCTCGATAGCAAAGCAAACTGAAAAAGTCACTCAGCTTTATTGTCTTCTGAGCTTGAAAACTGAAGTTTGTCCGTAGCTACCTGAGGACCGAAAGGAACAATAGATAGATTGTTTTTTTCCACTAAAAATATAAGTTGCTAATGATTCATTGAGTTCTGTAGTAGTAATTACCAAGAGGAGCAGCAATTAGGATTGACCATTTTAGTTACAACCTTGATAACTTTTCCAGAGCTGTAACTGAATAGGGTAATTCAGGAAACATAAAAAGTTGCTGTAGTTTCTCTGACCAACGTCGTTTATTTATTTATTCAGTGCCCATCATGTTTTGCTTTGCTCATAGTGTTGTAATCCCTATGCCAGATCCTCTCCAAAGGTTTATATTCCCATTTCCAACAACCCTGGACCTCGTCGTACCAATAAGCAGCACGAATCTTCTGAAAGGATATGACATTTTTCTGCAGTGCTAATTCATTAATGGCTCCAGCAATCCATTGATTAATCTCCTGTGCCATCGGACACGTCTGGTAATGTTGAGTGGAGTCAATTCGCAAGTTTAGAATATGTTTTTCTGTATCATAACTTTAGATTGATCACATTTAAACAATGTAATTTGAATAACTCTGTTTGCAACGTATATCTCTTTAAAGCGCAATTTAACCGAAATAAATGTTGATCTATCCAAACCCTTGCAGCCACGTTTTAAGAAAGTCGAATTTGTGAAAACATTGCCTAACAGTGCCTTGCAATATGTGTGGGATGCTCAGTCAGTTGGGTCAACCTTAATACAGATAGTGAAGCCTTAAAATATTTGGTCTCGTTTGAATTACTTAAATCTGTTGTAATTTTAAAAATAGAAAGAACAAGCCGATTTGCAGCTGTTAACGCTAGCAGGGCTATGAGCTTACTGAAACTATTAGTACATGCATTTGCTCTACCAAGTAGTAAACAAGAATTCAAAATACTTAGGTCCAGATTTACTAGAAAGTGGCGTGTCAATCCCGATGCACCACTTTTCTTGCGTCACCACTGCCCCTCCTAACGACACCATGGTTGTGCCTTATTTTCAGTATGGCGCAACATGGTGTCATAAATAATTACGCTATTGTGGTGCTTTGCAGCATTAGCACCATAAATAATGGCACTAGTGCAGCAAAGCATTAGGGAGTCCCAGAGGTTACTATGGGTCTGTCACTTTAACGCCTGCCCTGTGCAGGCGTTAAAAATGACAGAAAAATGACACAATGAAAACTTGTAGATTTCACTGTGCCATTCTTTGTAGCCTCCCTGCATGGGAACGCTCCCTGCATACATTTTGCCTAGGGCAGGCATAATGTGACGTAAGGGGTTACAAAGTGGCACAATGCAAGCATTGCGCCATTTTGTAAATATGGCTCTGGGGAATAGCCTCCTTAACGCCACATTGGCGTTAAAAAAAATGACGCTAGCGTGGCACAAGGAGGTGCAAGGACCTTGTAAATCTGGCACTTAGTTTGGGGAGAAGGGCAAATTTACGGGAAGCAGCCTGAACAACGATGGCTGTACAACAACAGGAGTTGTCTACGAACGTGGAACAACGCTTTCCTGGACAATGACTCTGTTTTCCTCTGCCTTAACCATGCACATCTGAACAACTAACATGCCTGGTTAAGGCAGAGAAAAACAGACTCGGGATCGGAGAGGACGCGGTTAGGTAAGTGGGGCTGGGGTAAGATTGGGTGGTAGTTTGGGGGTGGGGGAGTTTTAGTTTTTAAGTGCGGGGTGGGGGTCAGGATAATTTTAGGTTTTAATGGCAGGGTGGGGGGGTCGGGGTAATTTTAGTTTTTTTGGGGGTGGGGTGGTGGGTCGGGTAGTTTTAGGGGAAGGAGTGGGGGGGCCAGGGTAGTTTTAGGTTTTAGGGGCAGGGTAGGGGTTGTGGGTAGTTTTAGGGGCAAGGGTGGGGGAGTCAGGGGAGTTTTAGGTTTTAGGGCCGAAGGTGGGTGGTCGGGATACTTTTAGGTTTTAGTGGAGGGTCGCAGTAGTTTTAGGTTTTAGGACCAGGGTGGGGGTCACAGAAGTTTTAGGAGCTGGGGTCGGGGTGATTTTAGTTTTTAGGGGTGGGGGTCGGGGAAGTTTTAGGTTTTAGGGGTGAGGTAGGGGGTCAGGGTAGTTTTAGGTTTTAGGGGTGGGTTGGGGTAGTTTTAGGGGCAGGGTTGGGGTAGTTTAGGTTTTAAGGGCGGGGGTCAGGGTAGTTTTAGGTTTTAGGAGCAGGTTGGGGGGGTTTTGGTTGTTTTAGGGGAGGGTGTGGGGGTCCAGGGTAATTTTAGTTTTTAGGGGCAGGGTGGGGGGCTTGATGTAGTTTTAGGTTTTAGGGGCGGGGTTGGCAGTCGGTGTAGTTTTAGGGGCAGGGGTGGGGGGGGTCACAGTAGTTTTAGGTTTTAGGGGTCGGAGTGTGGGTTCACGGTAGTTTTATGGGTGGGGGATCGGGGGGGTCGCATGCTAGAACCATGCATGCCATTCTGTCGCGTAGGTTCTCATTATCCTATGAGACTGCTGGATTTGGGCAGCAGAATCACCTGCATTGCAGGGAACTGAGTCTAATCCCGCACCATGTGACACCTTTTGTCCCAATCCGGGTTTGTTCCGGTTAACTAGCATTGCCTCACCTCCACCCAAGAGCAGGGATGATTGGGGCAACCTGGCGCATAACATACATGACTCCCCAGGGGAATCGTGGTCACTCAGATCTCATCTGTTTCCCTCAGTTACATTAGTCTCACGTATGCAAGGACAATCAGAGGCAGAGTAAAGACCAATAAGATTTTATTGAAGTAACTGCATCTTAGATAATAAAGCCTGTATTGCAATAACTAGGATGATGAAGCAAAATTGTGACAAGGAGAGTAAAACACAAGAATAATAACGCAACCATGTTGTCACTAAGGTTATTAGTGATAGTTCCTACCTAAGCTATGTTAGAGAACAGCATGTTAAGCTCTAATTTTGCCCTTCAGGTTACCCCTGGGAAGACATCATCCCTCATACCTGAGCAAGAAGCCTGTAGTCTACATAAGTGGCTGTCGCGAAGCAATCAGCATACAGTCGTGGTCATCTGGCTGGAATTTCCCTCTAATGTACATGGGTCAAAGTAGTGTTTTTATAATAAAACAGCTGATGTTCCAAGAAAGGATCCCCATGTAAGAGTGTGTATGTTTCTGTGAACATTGGACACAAAGCGTACCACTTTTGCCAGCAACCTATCTTACTGCAGCCTTGCAAAAAGTACAGAGTGAAAGAAATATTTTGTTTAAGAACGTAGTGCTCACTTATGTGAAGAACATCTAGATAGAGAAAATTAAACAAGAGGGCAAATGTGGGTTATGTTAAAATAATATAACAAAGCTAAATAAAAACATATCTAGGTTAAATTGCACAGCTGCAGGCCTAGTTTACTAAAATAACGTGTTTAAAACTATAACTAAAATGGCTACACAACAATTCAACGCATGCCTTTACCAGGAATGCCTTTTCAACAAAAAATCATTAAGGCATTCGTGATAAAGGTATTAGTGGTAACAACGCGGTCGTTGTTCCGACCGCGTTATTCAGGCATGCGTGGTTCCAGCATGCGTTGTTCCAATGTATATTCCAAATTTACAGCTAATAACTTCAACAACTTAATAGGGTCAAGAGTTAGCCTTCTTAGATGTGTCTGTAAATGATTGCAACATCTCCCCTTTCCTTTGTTAGCCATGTTTCCTGAGAAATAATATATCCAGGCTTTTGGCCAAAATAAGATCTTAATCCTTAATTATATGTTTTAGAGAGATCCAACATTAATTAGACCAACCAGCTACATAAGATAATTTTCCATTCCTGTTTCCCGTAAATGGGCTTTGTAAGCTCAATCCGGATAATTGGATATTAATTGAAAAGTCCCAATAGCAGTGATGGCTTACTTTTAGATGTTCTTACTTCTAACAAATCCTCCCTTGAATAATGCATCTTGCTTAATTCTGTCAAGAAATGACCAGGGGGTCTGGCCACATTTCGGTTGTAGAGGGGCACAGAAAGTATTTCCTATGGTGCACCACTGTGAGTGTGCACAGTGTGGGCCTTAATATATCTCCCCATCAGCCAAAAGGCAAGAGCGCTGTCTAAGTATCCCTTTAGGTGAAGAGCAGCTCCATAGGAATAGTCAGAGTTTGCTTCTTACAGCCACCTAATCCCACAGTTTAAATCATCACCTAAAAACTCTTCCAGTGAGTTCTAATAAATATGTCACTGCCCGGATTGTTGTCAACTCTCCTGCATCTGACTAGACCTTGTGTGCTGCTGTGCGGTTGCTCTTGTAGTGATTCCTCATTCACAGGATGTTTCAGAAAAATATTTCGTCTCAAAGTAATTAACTCCAGGGCAGACCTCCTTCCTCATGTCCTCTCTAAACCAGGCCCCTTCTTCTGATGACATATATCAGAACTAACAACAATACAACAGCTTTCCTTTCACCGCTAATTCTGCTACTTTGCAGATGTGTGGGGGACCTTATGTTGTGATTGCTCTGCTCTGTGGCATCCTGGTGGATTGCTTGAATGCCACACTTATGTTGCGTCTTGATTTATGCCTGGCCTATAGTTTCCTTCCCTTTCATTATGATGGGACTTATGTTGTCATTTCATTGTGTTTTTGTACTTACAGCACATCTTGAGCAATCATTCTTTGCTTTTTATTCTTTTAATGAACTTGCATCGTATGTGATTAGGCCTCTCTCTGTTGAACCTGTGAGGGCTGTTGTGCCTTTGTACAGTATATGTGTTCATTACATTGCATCCCTTTACCCTTACAATCTACCCTCACGCTCCCAAGACTTCCTACTCAGCTCCCCTCTTTTAAGGATTCATTGACGTCCTTGTTAAGTTATATGTTACCTCCGTTTCTCCCAGCAGCCCCTTCTCCCCATGAAGGTGGTAAATATAAGCCCCACGTCAACTTCATCCCAACCTGTGACAGCATCCCCTAATCTGGACATTGCTGGTTTGCTTCAGGATGAAAGTTATGTGGCTGTTTGATAAAGCTGTGGCGAAGAGTGCCATACCTCATCTGCCGTTTCCTCATGTGAGAGGGCTAGTAAAATGCAATTTTTATTCAATGCTTTACACAAACAAAATTATTGTTTCATAGCTTATATTTATGTTACTGTTGCCTGGTTCCAACACCCAACAGAGCATCTCATTTACTTCCATCACAGCACAATCACAGATATTCCCTTTTAAATTGGTACAAGGCTCCCAAAGGAATATCACACAAGGAGCTAAGAGAATACATTAGACACATTATATCGCAGGGTTCTGCGAAGTCGGTCCTGGAGAGCCGGATCCATGCCAGGTTTTTAGCATATCCACATTTAGAAAAATGTAGATTTCTGAAACATCTTTTTTCCGAATGTGGATGTGAACGTGGATATGCATGTGGATTGCAGAACCCTGTGATATCTTATTCATCGAGCACAGTCCGCTCACCAATTGTCATGTCACCACGCATCCTATTCAGCACGCTAGAAATGGCCAAGCACTTCTACATCAAGTTACATCTCTTAATCATTGAGAGCACCTTAGTTTGGCCATGTCACACACGCGCCTTGTCTACCATTCATCAGTGCTATTTTTTGCAAACTATGGCGATCAACAACAGAGCAATCAGCTGAGGCCAGGCAAAAGTCAGACAACTGCTCACCCCCACATGGATGGCTGGCTGAATGAACAGATGAATATTTAGTTACATGTATTGGTATATAGATAGATGGATGCGGGTGGATGGTTGGATATCTGTGAAGAATTATTTCCAAAGGTTGTCCTGAATCACCAGATAGCTAACATGCAATGTTTGTAAAAACATATTTTCAAGTAGGGTCCACTTCTCAGCTTGCAATAGCTGTATAAAGAAAATGAATGGAGCAGAATCTTGTTGTCCGCCTTCGTTGCCACTCTACTTATAAAGCAATTGGAATCACGCGAATGTAAGAAGCAAGATTGTGCAGAACAAAAAAAGATGTCTGGTGGAAATGTTCATCCAAACACTGAATAGATGGCTATATATTGTGTATGGAAGGATGCATGGTAACCTCTGAAGGACTACTTGCTTACACGTCACTGCTGCGGTCATGAGATGTGTGGACTGTCTCAGCACATTCACTCTCCAGCCCGTGGAGATACGTTCGCAGTCGTCACTGCATTCATTGAAGCACTTTTCCTAAGGCTTGTGTCAGTATTCGGCTACCCCGTTCCTGAAAGGAGTAGTATATTTCCTGATCCTCGGGCCTTCCTATGTTCTGGAATTTGGGAGAGGAAAAATGTCAGTGATGGGAGTGGGCTTTGGAAATGACATGCATCACAAAGGCCCTCACTAAATGAAAATACAGGAAGGTAACCACCACACAGCTATTCCTTGCATATTCCCACAACGCTTTACATAATGTACAGCTCTTTTGCCATGGGTGGAAATGCACAGATATGCTAAGGAATGTGACATAAATTACAGTGTGCCAGTGTTGCTCAGGAATGTTGGCAAGGTGAATGTGTCATACTGATCTTAGGACAAGTCTGTTTGGGAAACATCTGATCTGGCACAGGATGGCACTATCTGAACAGACATCATATTGCATGGGTGGTGTTTGCATTGTGTCTAATGCTAGACCCTTAAACCAGGTTATTCTTTAAAGCAGTGATTCTTAACTTTTGACTTCTATGGACCACTCTTAATCATTGCCGGAACCTGAGAACGCCCACCGAATTATTATTGGAATCTGACGACCCCTCATTGACTCATTATTGGAACTTGGAGACCCCGGAGGTATTTTTCGAAGACTTGAACTGCAGAATAGTATACAAAGAATAGCGAAGCAAGCATTCATCCAATAAATACCTAAGTGATATATTTAATTTCATTCACAAACAAATATTAAAACATTCACAATTTTAAAGTGAAGGTTGGAGCTTTTCTAAGTTCAGTTTAGGCCCCTTATCTTCCATGCTATATTCTGTTTGATGCAATTGCACTGCGCTCGCGAATCAAACTGAGGATGCTAGCCTAATGTTTAACCTTCAAATTCCTTCGCATCAACAACATTTTAAAATCTTCAACTTTAAAACTTGCGTCTACATTTATATACACTTTATTAACCTGATAATGTTAGTTAATTTTCTAAGCAGTTGCGGACCTCCTGGGTTGACATTCCAGACCCCCATGGGTCCCTGCGACACAGGTTAAGAACCTCTGCTCTATAGGATCTCGTTCTCAAATAAAAATATTGTGTGATTTTCGAAGAGTATGTAAAGTCTTAGCTTGGACGTGGAGACAACTGCTGAAAAGAAAAACACCACCTTGACTGTTGTGCATATTCTTCGAGAATAGCCATTCCTAGCTACCCACCTCATTACCGAACTATGGTTGAATACAAGAGATAAGAAACACACAGGTATGCCTACAGGACGTCTGCGTGCTTTTATTTAGCAAAGCAAGTGCTGTGCAGTATAACAAAGGTCACGGTACAACTCTCTGCGCACAATAGAGCAAATAACAAATCAGTATAGTGTTAACTATTACGCTGTTTTTAAAACAAATGTTCATGCAGTGCCACATGTGTATAAAGGTACATCCTATAGAGTGTTCTATGCCCATGAAAGTGATTAGTGGATCCCAATACAGGTGTTCACATTCAATGCGTGCCTCTTTGATTGTACTCTCCTTGCAGATTGAGCCCCCTCCTCTCCGGTCAGCCACTACCGCTCTCCTGGTTCTGTCTGAGTAACACCCGTGCTGCTGTTCCTGCCATGTCCATCACTTGAACGCCATTGGCAGTGTGCCAATGACGTCAACTGGGCCTTTCCATCTTTCCGTTCCTAACCCATTTGCTGATTGCCCCAGCTGGAGAGGGTATGGAAGGCTGCTACTTGCTGCTGCCCGAGCCACCTTCTCTTATGCCTTTGCAACTCCAGCAGCAATTCTTCTGTGGCCCGGGCTGGATCCTTCGCCCTGGTTCAGTGTGGGGATTCAATGATCTGCTCCATGCTGGTCTGTTCCGCTTGCTGACAACTGGCCATGCCGTCCATCATTGAACTTCCATTGGTGGCTCATCAGCTACCCAAACTCAACTAATCCTCCATCCCGAGCTATTAGACGGAGGGCTGCTCCTAGATGTTCTGTGCTGGCAAATGAATACATCCTTGCCTCTTCCACCATTGGACCTTCGTGTCAGTCTACCAGTGACCGTATCTTGGCCCCTCTCGCTCTATGATCGCTCTGATCTCTGTTAGAGCTCAGTGTCTGTTCCTTGGAGGTATGTGCCACTGCACATCAGTAATGACGCTGCCACTTCCATGTTTGGGCCTCCTAACTATGCTGCTGCCTCTTCCATGATTCGACTTTGCTACTCACTGTCTAAAGTGG
The DNA here is from genome assembly GCF_031143425.1 of Pleurodeles waltl. NCBI lineage: Eukaryota > Metazoa > Chordata > Amphibia > Caudata > Salamandridae > Pleurodeles > Pleurodeles waltl. The sequence goes on from NC_090443.1 coordinate 908,764,790, forward strand.
GGAGGTACTTGTCTATTTAGTGAGCTGTCAGTAGCATCTGGTTCCAGTGTTTCCAAGGACAATGACTATCCTTGTAAAAAAGGTTGCCAAGCTAACTGGCTTCCCCGTATCTGATCTCAATACCATGTTGAGCAAACCCTTTCACTTTTGTTTAATAGTTATCTTTAAATGTTAGTTTGATTTTTGATATGCGTTCCATTTTAAACATTTGTAAAAATTAATCATGCCATCCCTCCTCCTTATTTGTCTTAAAACATTGAGCTCTTCAGAGCATAGTACAAAAGGGCACCTGTTAGCGCATTTCAATGCAGTAATACCACGTGTGTGCAGCTGCTGAATTGCAGTGAGCCTTGCACTATTCTCAGTAGCACACCACATTTTCACTCAAGTTTCTAAAACAATTAGCTTTTTTCTTGCTTAACAGCCGCCTAATAATGCAGTGAGATGTGATTTCAGAAGTATGTCAGACCCAACGGTAATTAAGCAGACTGAGCAACTCACTCAAACCTTCAGGGATGTCATCCTGGACACTATTGAGATGACAATATAGTTTGATAGAATTTTAGATGGTTCAGCATGCGGGAGAGTGAAGTTACTCCTATTGATAACATGTACCTCACTCATAATCAAGAATCAATATGACATTCACTTATGGGTGTAAGTTATGAAGGTCTTTACTGGATTACAACTCATCGATTTCCTTTAAAGTAAAATTATGGTTGGTACTTATTAGACCAACTATATCTATGGGGAGGCTTGGATCTCAAGTATTTATTGATGTTGTATTTCATAAGATCATACAGAACAGAATGACAGGGAAATGTATTTATGGAGAACTGTAATGTCACGGTCCGAGTGTACGATGAGTCTGACGTAAACCCAAACCTTCTTTCATCATAGGAAGTGATATTAATATCTTAGGCTTATATTTACAACCCCTGTGCACACCAAAGGGTAACTTTTTTTGACGCCCCGGCAGCACAGTCTGCAGAACCATATCTACAAGGCCATGCAAAGCCACTTTGCATGCGTTTTCATGGCCTCATAGATATCGAGTAAGGCAAGGCAGCTCAAGTCACTGTATGGCCTTACGCTGCACCAGAGAGGCGTTCCATGGGCGGCACTGTGGTGGGTTTTTCCATGCAACACCCATGGGTTTTGACGCATTCCCAGATTTACAAGGACTTGTGAACCTGGGACTGTGTCAAAATCTTACGCCTTCCCCAGGGGAGGCATAACAAGAGGAAATATCTTTATTTCAATTGCTTTTGCAGACAGGGATCTGTATTGTTAGTAGTTCCCAGTGTGCAAAAGCAATACTGGCTCTCGCAGGAGGAGGGGAGTTGACTGGGACCCAGGGGCCTTCAGGCTCCCTCCGTGGTCCCCATTGCACACTGACTATAGAGAATTAGGGTCACATATATGCCTCCTCCCTGGGCCGAATTTGGGCCCAGGGACCCCATCCCCCGGGCCCAGACGTTTATAATTTATTTATGTTTTGTGGAAGGAGGGGCTGCGTGGCCCCCCTCCCCAGCCAATTTTGACCCCATTCCAAGGGCCCAGCCATCATTGCGCGCCACAGCAACACCCATTGCATTTTGACGCTGCCCAGATTTACGAGTTTTCATAAACCTGAGGCAGCGCCAAAATCTAACGCCACCCCAAGGGTGCTTTTTCTATGTGTGCTGCATTCTGCAGCATGCATAGAAGGAGCAAAATGCCAGAAATGATTGTTTATGTGCAGGAAGGTGTCCCTGCACATAAACAATCATTTGAAAATGATGCTTTGGCACTTCGGTGTGTGCTGCAGAATGCCAAATCGCCATTAGTGATTGTTTATGTGCAGGAAGGGACACCTTCCCACACATAAACAATCATACCCTTGGACGATGGTGCAAGAATGCCTGCCTTGGCGCTGGCAGCTAAATTTAGTACCAGCACAGGGGATAACACAGGGTTGTGCAGGATTCAATTAAAAACGGTGCATCCCTGCGTTGTGAAAATGATGGGACGCAATGCTGCCAATTTTGGGCCCAAGTGTGGGCTGGACAGGTCATCCTGCCAGGATGCCTGGGGGCAGAGCTATGCCCTTCGCCACTTGTACTTCAAGGGGCTTGCGACCTGTACATACAAACAAACCTGACACTAGCCTTTTGTCACCCCAGATGTCTTGGAGCCTTGACAGAACCAGATGTGGGGTACAACAGGGTCTCCCCACACACACAAAGGCTGGCACCAGGTATAAATATTTGACCCTCAGTCCATCTCTTCATAACACTCCTGAGCCTGTGGACATTACAGAAAAAAGACTGTCCTGCTGCCAAAGGACTGCCCTGCTGCCATAGGACTGCTTTGCTGAGTGAGAAGAAACACTGGACTTTCTTGCCTTCAAACCTGACTTACCGGAGGGACTCCAAGGGTCAGTTAGCTGACCTCCTTTTTGAACTACTGGGCATATCAAGCTCTGAGACCCCCCTTACAATGACGCAGCTGACCAGCTCTAGGGTGACCTGCAGCTAGACATGTCTGAGCTCTGCTGGAGTCGTTTCCTGATCCCCAGGAGGTGCCCCATGTCCTGGGCCCTTAGCTGACATCAGTCTGAGCTCCTTCTGAGAAGAAAAGGTGAAAACCTAAGGTTTGGGCTCTTCGTGAGTGTGAACGGGCCTGTCGGCACCTGTGAGTCCTGTTCTTAGCGTCACAGTGACAACCAGTGTCAACCAGCAAAGCAAGATCTGCACTCCATGACAGCCTGTGATGACCACCAATGTGGCAGCCCAAGATGCTCGACCTGCTTTTTGCTCTACAGCGAACACCGTCTGCAACAGTTTCCCTGCTCCTTACAGTGGAACTCTTCACATTGGGCTTTGAGAAGGTAGGTTTTTCAGTGGGACTAACCTGGCCCCTGTAACCACCCCATTTTGGCCTGCTTAAATTTGTGACTTTCCCTGGTCTAGCACGACCAGATAACCGCAAGTGGTGCTTTGTGCTTCTAGGCACAATTCGCACTGCAGACTTTACAATTGCATATCTCCAGTTCTAATAATGGATTTTTGTTGTTCTGGTTTCATTTTATTTATTAAAATTTGATGTATTTTTCTAAGTTGGTTTGGAAGATTTTTTTGTTTTGTGCTTTCTACTTTATTACTGTTTGTGTGTTGCATAAATACATACACTTTGCCCCAAAGCCGGGCTGCTTTGTGCCACACTACATGGGGGTTAAACACAAACTAATATAGTGACTTACGTGGTTCACCCTGAAAAGGATTGTGGTTGTTGCCTGACAGGGGCTTCCACCCCCCCCGAACCAATAATGGAAGAAAGAAAGTAAAAGTGCATGTAAGATTCTGGGGTAAAGACATTTCTTCTTCAAAGCTCTTTATCATGGTGCACATATCCTAAGTGGGGTTTGCCTTCACAATTAAGATGACAGAAGAAATCTGTGGACCCTCTTTTCAATATTAATCAGCCATGCTCTCAATTTGTTGCTCCTGGTATTATCTGTGACCTGAGATGTTATTAGTGTGAAGGGGGAGGGGCACAGCTTTAGGGAGGGACAGGATTCTAAGTTCTAGCACCACAGCTTACTGCATACACAGTTATGGATAAGTTCTCCATTACACAAATAAATTCTGGACTATTTTAACTATTCAGTCGAAACAAATTTAAGGAAACAGAGAAGAGAATATAACCTATTTCTCAAAGGTTACGGTTCTCATTTCAGTCTCCGACTTAGACTGTGTGGGAACTGTAGTGTAAAATAATGCTGCACTCTATTGCTGGGAGCAATAAAAGCCAGGGACTCCTGAGTAATGCATCACATTTCTGAAATCTCATTCGTGTCAGCTATGGTCCTTTCCAACAGGGCTGACTGCAACTAGGTTAAAGTGTCACCTAAATGCAATTTGTGACTATTTACTCAAGTCTGTGAAATAAATTCACAGGAACTGTAGCAAGGAAAAGTAAACCTGACTTTCTCATTTTTGTAGTGCAGAGAGGGCATCTCATTCAATCCCTTCTTGCATTTATTGACTGAAATACAAATCACTGCTACTGGCAGGCTCTTTGAAGCCTCCATCCTGAATGGATGGATGAGTGGGTGATGGGATGTGGTGATGGGAGGGGGAGGGTTCCCGTTCTTCCTATTACAGGCTCCTCCACACATTCATCAGATCATTTCTACCAGCAGTAAGAAGTGTCCTCAGCATTTATTCTTTTTTGTGTATGTTAGGTTATGTTATTTTATTTATGTTATGTTATGTTATGTTATGTTATGTTATGCTATGTTAACACCTCTGCAGGCGCTGGGATCTCCTCACGCAGAACTCAATGAGCGATGTTAAAGTACAGGCTAAGAACTGAAACAAACTGCATAAGTGAGAGTACTAGCCGAATTATAGAGAAATCACTTCAATTACATCACATTTCAAACATGGTATCCAAATGCAGGAAGAATATTTAGGATGGCAAGTCAAGCATAGGCAAAAGTGAATCTCAATAATATTATTTTTTAGGAGCATTTACTTAATGAATTTTCACTACAGGAGAATATATATTAGAGAACCAGTGCTAGAAACTCTGTGGTTATTTTACATTGCACTTTTCATACCCCATGCACATTTTCAATCTTAAGTAGTTCGATAAGACTGTACAAAAGTTTGGTAAGATTAGATTCAGCTATATTGGCTCAATCCTGTAGGGTTTCATGGAGATCGGTCAAGGGGCCTTAATGTTGTTGGAAATATAAATGAAAGAATATTCATTATTAAACAAAATCATTTAGGCATTCTTTATAACATTGGCAGTAAATTCCACTTACCCTCGCGGTGACGGCCGCCAACATACTGCCGCGGTAGCGGATATCCGTTCGCCATATTATGACACACACACACCAATCTGACAGAATACTGCCACATACACAGATCCACCAGCCCAAAGGTCAGTGGTAAAGTGTCGGTACCAACAACCATACCGTTACGCCAACAAAACAACGCCCACCACATTATGACCCACAGATCACCACAGCGGACATTCAACTGCGGTAAACCATTGGCAATACACACCGGCACGCTCAGAATGGACACCCAAATACAAAACAACACTACATTGGCCAAAACCAAATTCACACACCTGACACTGACACACACACCACACACACCCACCCGCAGCACCATAAAACACACACCCACATTACCCACATCCCTTTACGAACAACAATTATTGCCACCCAGGCTGAAACCAAGACCACTGAGACAACTACACACACTCACCACAAACACCCACACATCCGTCACACACCCCACATCCCTCACCCCACCACATTACTCAACACCCTCCCACTAACACACACCACACAACACCCATGTACCAACTAAGGCATCCTCGTTTCACTGATGAGGAGTTGCGGGTCATGACGGAGGAAATAGTGAGGGTAGAGCCACAGATGTTTGGAGCACAGGTACAGCAAAATTCCATTGCCAGGAAGATGGAGCTATGGTGGAGAATCATGGACAGGGTGACTGCCGTGGGACAGCATCCAAGAACAAGGGACGGCATCAGGAAGAGGTGAAACGACCTACGTGGAAGGTATGTTCCGTGGCAGCAAGGCACCAGTTCGCCATACAGAGGACTGGCAGTGGACCCCCACCTCCTCCTCCCTCACAGCTCACAGCATGGGAGAAGCAAGTCTTGGCAATACTGCATCCTGAGGAACTCACTGGAGTTGCCGGAGGACTGGACACTAGTGATTCAATATTTACTACTTATCACCCTCTATACCTGCATGCCATGACACCCCCTCACCCCCATCACTCCACTGTATCCACACACTGCACCTACACATATGACTAACATAAATGCCTAGCCCTGCATGCTATACAAATGCATGGACACCCATCACAAAAGCATGCACAGCATGGAGAAATAAGAAGCCCACAATACATCGCCATACACAAACAAAGGTGGGAGGGCAACCGCAACGATAAAGGGGAAGCCAGGGATGTACAATTTGTCACAGACATGAGACATAATACATCACTTACATCCCCATAGGTGCACCAGCCAATCTCAGCGAAGAGGAGGTGCCACGTCTAATCAGTCCCCCAACAGAAGATGCCCTCAGTGATGACAGTAACTCTGGACTTCAGGATCTGGATGAACTACCTGGCCCATCAAGGACCACTGCTCAGTCGGACACCCCAGCCCACTCACAGTCCACCACAGAGCCTCCCTCATCAGTTTCCAACACCACAACACCCACCCAACATCCCGCACCTCTGTCCCCAGGACATGTCAATCAGCAGTGTACCCACCTGTACAGGGACCCGAGTCCACACCTCACCCACAAGACAATCAGGGTCCTGGGGTCAGTGGGCACACCATTCAGGGGACAGAAGCGTAGGGGTACAGGGACACTGGGAGGACCGCTGTGCACCAGGGGGAGGACATGCCCAGGGAACCGACTCTCCAAGAGGCACTCATTAATGTCCCGGGGGCGTACCAACAATCCCAGGAAAAGATGGACCAGATCCTTACCAACATGCAGGAGAACAAGCGGCTGCAGGAGGAACACCATCAGGAGATCAGGGAGGATTTGCAGGCCCTCAACACCACCATGATCTCCATAGCAGGGGTGCTGGCAGACTTGGCCAACATCATGAGGAAATGGACAGCACGCCAGCCAGCTCCTACCACTAGCCAGCCTACTGACCAGCCCTCCAATTCCACTGCAGCTAGTGGGCAGGAGGCTCTGCCACAGGGCCCACAGGCCACCAGCACCCCTCCCCCTGCAGAAGGTGAACCACCCCGCAAACATTTCCTGCGACCCAGACAGAAGCCAGAGACACTTGCCAAGACCAAGACCACCACCAGGAAATAAAACCTTCCTGAATGTCCCCCTTGTGTCCCACCTTGTCACCTTGTCCACTTTGAACTGCCTTTGCTCCTCTCCCTATGGTCTTTGGACACTGGACCTGCGCTACAAACAGAATGGAACCCTACCGTGGACTTTTCTCTACCATCACCCCATTCCATTGCGGTTTCCCATCAATTATTTGCATTACAATAAACACCATTGAACATAACTTGACTGATAGTGTTTAATGAGATGAAAATGTTCATTTATGGTAACAGTCACATCATGTGCAAATGATCTGAAAACTGTGATAGCATACAATTAATGACCTGTAGCTGTCTGTAGTCATCACATCAGTACACTGTTGTAAAATCACCAACATCTGCAAAATGAGAAGCCATTGGAGACAGTAAGTACAGATGCAAAGGAAGTGAATGCCATCCTGCTACAGCCCCACAGATAAAACAATAGTCAGAGGAATGGTTAGTTACACTGTCTCATCTGTGTGTCATTGGAAGTATTGACGTATAACTGATGTTCTGTTGTCCACATCCTCATCCTCTGCCTCCTCATCCTCACTGTCATCAGGGTCCACTGCTGCCACAGGGGCATTTCCAGTCTCATCCTACTGCAGATAAAGCACATGTCGCCTGAGGGCCAGGTTGAGCAACATGCATCATGCCACTACTATCTGGCAGACCTTCTAGGGTGAGTAGCACAGGTATCCACCTGTCAGATGCAGGCATCTGAACCTGGCCTTCAGGAGGACGAATGTCCTTTCGATAATTCTCCTGGTTCATCCATGTTCATCATTGTAACGATTCTCAGCCCCTGTCCTGGCATTCCTCACAGGGGTCAGAAGCCACAATAGGTTTGGGTAGCCTGAGTCACCTGCAAGTTTTGAGGTAAAAACATTAGCCTTACACAATGATATGGGTTTAACACCAGAAGGCATACACTGACATACATTGGGTGGGCAGTGAGGCTCACCTATTAGTCACACTCTGTGCCTCTGTAGTTGTGCCATCAGCTGTGGGATGCTGCTATTCCTCAGAACAAAGGCATCATGCACCGACCCAGGATACTTGGCAGTGATGTGGGAGATGTACTGGTCCGCCAGGCACACCATTTGCACACTGAGTGAGTGGAAACTCTTCCAATTCCTAAACACCTGTTCCTTCTGGCAGGGGGGACAAATGCAATATGTGTTCTATCAATCGCCCTAACAATATTTGGCATATGTCCCATTGCATAGAATCCTGCCTTCACAGTGGTCAACTCTTCCACCTGGGGGAAAGTGATGTACCTGCACATGTGTTTCACCAAGGCAGACACAAACCATTGCCAGCACGTTTGAAAACATTGGCTGTGACTTTGCTGCTGCCAAGCCCACCATCACTTGCAAAGAACCAGTTGCAAGGACATAGAGCACTGATTTGCACAAGGGGATCCCAGTGGGATGACGGATAGCTGATATCAGATCAGGCTCCAATTGGGCACACAGCTCTATGATTGTGGATCTGTCCAGTCTCTAGGTGAGTATTATGTTCCTGTCCTCCAGTGTAGCCAAGCCCAGAAGGGGTCTGTACATGGGGGCTTTTCGCCTCCTCCTATTCACCTGCAGTGGTAGATATCTAAGGTACACAAGAGTGAGTAGGCTGTCACATTTTGAACAATGGAACCACCACCTCAGTGTACATAGAGCATTAATGTGATGGGACAGTAGGAATGGCAATGTACATGCAAACATCAGCAATGACGCAGTTATGGATTATCTGAATGTTGTCCACCACCATTAAATGGCGACCGCCTGTCCTGTATGTATGGACAGGTGAAAGTGAGGTAACTCTGCCGACATTGGGCGTCGTGGCAGAAGGTGGCCTCGTACCATCGTGAAATTCCTCATTGGCTAATATGGAGCTCTCTGGAGTACAGTGGCCAATGGGGATCAGCAGCAGCGGTGACGGTGTACACCGCCGTAGACATGACTGCCATTTTCTATCTAAATCCTCACTTGATTCCTAACTTTCCATAGGACAATGCCTACACTGCATGTGCTGCTGTGACCTGTGTCTGGAACCTGTGAACCAATGCCTTCACTTTGGAGGAGTTGGAGCATTTGGTGGAAGGGGTCCTACCACAGTATGGACTGATGTATGGGCCTCCAGACCAACAGGTGAGTACAACTTGGGCACGATGCATGTGCCAAGGTTGCATGGAGATGTGTGTGCAAGCATTGTGTAATTTGGGGGGGTGGTATGTCTGTAGGCAGTGTACATGGTGGGAGCCGGGTGATGTGTGTGCCAATGGAGATGGAAATGGGATTTGTGGGCCATATGTGTGACTGGCTGGATTATATGTGTAAAGGTGTCCTTCAGTCTGCATTACCTCTGCAGGTCAGCGCCCATCAGAAGAAGAGATTGTGGCATGCCATTGCCAAGGATGTGCGGACCCTGGGGGTCTACAGCAGGTGGAGCATCCACTGTCAGAAAAGGTGGGAGGACCTGAGACTCTGGGCATGGAAGACCGCAGAGGCCCAGCTGGGGATGGCCTCCCAACAAGGAAGGGGTGCCTGTCGGAACCTGACCCCCTGATGGCTAGCATACTGGCGGTGGCCTACCCAGAGATGGATGGGCACTTGAGGGCATCACTGCAGCCACAAGGGAGTGAGTACAGTGGCCGTAAATACAATCATTGGTAGGTGGCATGGGATCCGGGTGGTGGTTGTGAGTGAGAGGGTGCCCCTTAATGCCAGGTCAGACATTGCAGCGTGACCCATCTCAAGGGTAATGGGTGTATAGCAAATTCAGGAAACCTAGCTAGGTTTTATTCCATGTCAGACAGGGCTTAGCGGGTCCCAGGAGGGCTGCAGTTGGTGGTGTTTGGCCCTCATCTTGCTGTGGCACTTAGCCAATTGATTACCAGTGTGGTGCATAGTGCTCAATCCTTAGCCCTGTGTGTGATGGTAATGTGAATGCCAACTCTGGTGTTGGTGCTGTAATTGACCCAGTGTTCCCTTAGTCTCTCTCCCCCCCTTTTTTCTTCTGTCATCCTGTCCATGTGTGCATTAGCATCATCTGGCGGAGGAGCAGGGGCACTGGCGACTGAGGGAGCTGCATCCCACATGACCCAGGAGGCAGAGTCCACTGACGCTGAGGGAACCAGTGGGACAGATGACGAGGGGAGCAGGAGGTGATAACACTGACTCTAATTCCTCCTCCGATGGGAGCTCCCTGGTGGTGACGGACACCTCTGGGACCAACGCAGCTCCAGGTACAGCCGCCAACCCCCATACCAGTACCGCCCTCGCAGTAGCCCCTCACTGAGTTGCCCGTGCCTGCTCACCCAGGAGGGTGGGCATCTCCTTCGCCCCAAGCCCCTTAGACCCTGACCCAGTGAGTTCTGCTTCCCTGATTGAGGAGGCTATTGACCTCCTGAGAACCATCTCTGTAGCGCAGTCAACCATAGTGAATGCCATCCAGGGGCTGGCATCCCACACACAGCAATGCAATGCATTCCTGGAGGGCATCCACAGTGGATTGGTGGCCTAACAGAGATCGTTCCAGGCTCTGGCCTCCTCTCTGATGAAAGCCATTGTCCCTGTTCCTACCGTCCCTCCTCCAACTACCACTTCCCAGTCCCAGTCTCCTCAACTCCAACCCATCCCATGCACACATACAGACAAGCATGCACACAAAACATCAGACAAGAGTAACATAGTCAAACACAGGCAGACACTTCAGGACACAAGCACTCACACAAACACCAGACAGTTGCACACACAACAACATCCACTGCCTCCACTGTCTCCCCCTCCTCTTCCTCCCTCACAATCACATCTGCACTCACAACTGCATGCACTGCTTCAACAGCCAGCACCACCATCACCAGACTACGCAACACACACACACCTCACTAGCAGACACCTCCACAACATCCATCCACATGTCCCCTATGTCCTCTCCCACCCTGTCTGCCCCCCTCCTAAGGGACACAAATCCACGCACACAGACACCCAACAGCTATCCACCTCACATTGGCACACTGCTCATGCACCTGCACCCAAGTCCAGCAGACATACTCTTCCAACAACCACTCCCTCAACCTCCACTCCCATCCCTCCTCCCTCATCCCACCCCACTGTCCCTAAGAAGCTTTTCTCTGCCCAACTTGACCACTTCACTCCTCTTCCACCCTCCGTCCTGCCAGTAAGAGCAGGGTCCCAAAGACCCAGCCCAGCACCTCAGCCAAACAGTCCACAGGTGCAGTGGATGCACCTCCTAGTCGTGGAGGCAAGAAGCTGCAGGATACCAAGTGAAGGATCCCACTCCACCAGCCAGGAAAGGGAAGGATCCCACTCCACCAGCCAGGAAAGGGAAGGATCCCACTCTACCAGCCAGGAAAGGGAAGGATCCCCCCACCCCACCAGCCAAGAAAGGGAAGGATCCCACTCCACCAGCTAGGAAGGGTAAGTTTCCCACTAAACCACCAATGACAGCAGCAGCTCCCACTCAACTACTAATGACAGTAATGATTCCCACTCAACCACCAATGGAAGGCACAATGCCCTCACCTCCAGCTGATACACAGCAGCCCTCACCTCCAGCAGAGGCTGCCCAGGGGACACCTCCCCCAGGGGAGACAATGCAGCCCTCAGCTCCAGCAGAGGCTGCCCAGGAGACACCTTCCCCAGCAGAGACAATACAGCCCTCACCTCCAGCAGAGACTACCCAGGAGACACCTCCTCCAGCAAAGACAATGCAGCCCTCACCTCCAGCAGAGGCTGCCCAGGAGACACCTCCCCCAGCAGTGACAATGCAGCCCTCACCTCCAGCAGAGGGCATGTAGGCCACCCTCCAGGGACTGTTGTACAAGGAACCCTCTCCAGAAGCAGTGGGCAAGTTGCCCACTTCAGAGACTGTGACCTTGCATTCCCCAGCATTGGGAAAAGGGCATGGAGCCCCTTCCAGAAGAAGTGGGTGAGTTCCCCACTTCAGAGACTGTGACCTTGCACTCCCCAGCATTGGGAAATGGGCATGGAGCCCTCTCTAGAACCAGTGGGCGAGTTCCCCACTTCAGCTGAGGTGCCCCCACCCCCCTTCCCACTGAGGTGCCAGCCCACTTCCAACATGTTGCACCTACACAGTTTGCTGCGGTGAATGTCAGGATCAAGTTGGGGCTTGGATGCTGCCCTGTGGCTGTGTGTGCCTTTTGTACTTTGGACTGGGCATTGGCCCTTTCTGGACAATGGTTCATGTATAATATTTGTCACTTCATTACTAATGGTGGTTGTTGTCATGCGAATACATTTTCAATTCTGCCTTACTGTTGTCCTTGCATTTTTATGACATGTGTCCTGTGACATTGTTTTTCGTCTGCAGCTGGTTGTGTTTATGGTGTGTGTGTGAATGGTGTGTGTTGTGCGTGTGTGTGTGTCACTCTACTTTTCCTCCCTCTCTCCCTTGTGATCTAGGTGGCTGTACTCACCATTGTTGTCTTCGTCACCGTTGGTGTTCCAGGTGGAGCATGGCATATAAAAGCATTGGGAAGACCTGCAGTGCCGAATCCATGGTGGCATTGATCTTCTCTGTGTCTCTAATGGTGAGTCTTTGGTCTTCTGTGTTGTGTTTCTGCCAGGATTTTGACGGCGTTGGTACCGCCCCGGAAATAGTGGCGGTGTGCTGTGTCATAATATGGTGGGAGGTACCTTGCCTTCCGCCTGGCTGTTGATGGCTACTGCCGTGGTCAGTGGTATTTACACCGTGGCGGTTGGTGTGGTACATTGGCTTTCTATGGGAGTTATCACCGCCATGGTCATAATTTGGCGGTAATTACCGCCAGCCTGTTGGCGGTATAACTGCCACTTTATCACTCACCGCCAATGTCATAATGATCACCATAGTGTTTTGTGATGGTTTGTGTTGGAAGCAGCACATTCTGGGTGGCTGCAGTAGTGCCCCAGTCAGGCAGAACCTACCATTCCTATCAGGAGTGGGTGATTACACTCACTGTATACCCCTGGGTAGCTTTGCACTGAGTAGTCAGGCTTATCACAGTGGTAAATGTGTAAAGCATTGGTATAACACTCCCACACTAAAAACACTGATCGTCACAAAAGAGACTTCACATATGTAGTATGTAAATAAAGGTTGTAGTCAACACACACATTAATTAACACAATATGAACATTGTAAACTTCTGGGCATATAGTGCACTCAGAAATATTACTAGCAGAACCAGGCCCAAACCGGGTTCAAATGAGTATGCACACTGGGGAGAGATCCTGTGTTACCCCCCTAGTACCCTTATGCAGTGTATAACATTGTTAACCCTCGGCCCACCCTGGCAATTATTATAATGCAATACCACACAGTTTAGGATGCACCTCAGATCACAACGATGTCAGAAATGTGTACACACTAGTAATGACAACACTTTTAAGCAGCACCGTGGGCCAAAGCCTCATGGGTAAAACCAATGTCAAATTTAGTATTCTGTTGGCAAGAAATCAACGTGCAAAGCAACACCGCTGGCTGATGTTATCACTAACAGGCGGTCCTCAGGCAGTCACTCCCACATGCACATACTCACTCAGCACCGGTATGTGGTGCCACGAATATGAGGCATGTTTGTATGGAACACACTCACACACACATGCATGCAGCACCATAATGCGGTGTAACTGATATCCGCCAGGACAATTGATAGCACACTGGAGACCCAGTGGCCCAATCCCTCCTCCAGCCTCCAGCTCACCCTGACTACTCCACACCCACAGGTTGGAGAGAAATCACCCTACCCGCTGATACTTAGGTGATCGCAGCCAGAGTCACACTCGGTCAAGATCCCAGGGAAGAAGGTGAGGGGTAGGTAGCAGGACTGATTAAGAGGCAGTTGGCAAGCGGGGGGTTTGGCCACCACTATGAAATTTCACCCACAAGATGCAGAGCAGAAGCGGCTTAGGACAATAGTTTGTTCAACCCAAGGATTCCAAATTTTGCCTTTTGGTACCAGCCCAGTTCTGCAAACCACCTGGGGAAGAGGTATGCAGTCTCTTGACCCACTTCCAATTGCTCTTGAAGCGTTCCTTCAGCCCAGTCAATTACTCTCACCACCCAGGCTCAGTCAGGGCAATACTACCTGGCAACACAATGTCGCCGAGCACCGGGCGAGGAGAGGGCAGGTAGTTCTCCACAAGGATGGCCCAAATGGAACTAATAATGAAGGGGAATTTAGCAGGGGAGCCTCTTGGAAGAGAGAGGCACCCCATCAGATACACGTTGATCAGAGTCGCACTCAGGCAATTCAGCCACAAAGCCTGGTGCACGTTGATCCCTGTCTCACCAGACAGTTCCGATCACACAATGAAGAGATGTCATTTCAATGCTTCCCTGGAAATCAGGCACAATGCCCGGTGTGGGTTGATACGGTCGCACCTGACAGTTCCAGTTACACGCACAGGTGCAAGTTCACCACTGCTGCATGAGATACAATGAGGCACTACTACGTGCGCGCCCTTACTTCTGAGGGATGCTCCCTGGACACCCCACACAAAGAGTGTGCAGACAGCGTGTTGCACAAGAGAGATGCAGCACATTTGACAAAGCAGGCCACGTGGGGTCCCACAGCCAGTGAATCTTTTCCCCACCAACAAGACACTTATGTGTGTTGAGGCCCCACAAGCGAGGGCCACACACCTTAGATGTGGGCAATGCTCATGAGGCACCGCAGCTGGCAATCTAGTCTCCAGGCACAGTTCTTAGTTCCGCACTTACGCTGCACTACCAGTTGCTATTCAGCAGGTGATGTGGGCACTTATGAGGGCGTTGCTCTCCAGGTGTGGGTCCCTCACATGAGGTCTTTGATGTCTCTGAGATCTCCACAAGAAAACATGGGATAAGCCAACAAGCTCTTGGAGAGTACACTCCAGGGTGCTACACAGCAGCAAGTGGTTGTCTGCCCAGGCCAGCCACTATTCAGGAAGTGTGCACAGTCCCTTCCAATGGAAGTAATCCTCCTTGTGAACAACAGTTTGCTCTAGCAGTGTACACCACACAGACCAGGTTCTCTGGTCCCACATTCCCACAAGCGTATGTCTGCCCTGCTGAAGTATGGCACCAGTAGTTATTCTGTAGTGTGCCTCTGAAGTTAGGGGTGATTCAGAGTTTCTGCATTTGAACCAGAGATGTCTCTCCTAAATTTCAGTCATGTCTGTCGTGGGGCCATGGAATGCAGATCTTCATTTTTAGTAGGGCCATGATCTGGCTCCAGAGGCCATGTGTCAAAACCTCTCCCTCCAATGTATCCAGCCAGGCCCTCATATGGCAGGGGTCTGTTTTTCAGGTTGTATGCTCAATTTGTATAGCTGTTGTTGGGGAATGCACAGATGTGCTCTCCAACCTCCAGTGTGGATTAGGCCAAGTAGAAAGGCACACAACAAATTATAGAGCAGAGAAATGCCCACTTTCCATAATGAGCATTTCTAAGCTAGGAATGCCAAACCATCTTTACCATAGGAAGGGGTTTGTCATTGTGAATCCAATGATAGGAAACATTATGATGCTGCTCAACTGCAATCCACTTTTGCAGCTTGGAATGATTCCAATCAGTCCCCCATTTGCCTTATGGGACGAGCAACCTTCAGAGGTAGGGAAAACACATGGGTATTTGTCACTACCACGGCAAAGAACACCTCTGTATACTTGCTCTGCCTTTCACCTACCACTCGCTTCACCCCATCAGGACTTACCCTTGGGGTGCCCTATTGGCAGTGAAAGGTCTCTTCAGGTTTTGCTGGGATTTAGAAAGGCCAACCTGTGCTTACATGCAATGGTGCTCACACAGGCCTGCAGTGAGAGGATGGACACATGTTTAAAACAACATGGTGCAAGTGCGCACACTCAGGCCTGCAATAGCAGGCTTAGCACATGTTTAAAAATATCCTTGATGCAAGTGCCCACCCACTGGCCTGCAATGGCAGAATGGGCATATGTTTACAACACCATGGTACAAGCGAGCACACTCAGCCCTGCAACAGCAGCTTAGCACATGTTTGAAAACACCCTTGGTGCAAGTGCGCACACACTGGTAAGCACCACTTCCTAAAATGTGTAGAAAGGGTATGCGCACTTTCACACAATACTTACAGTGGGAAGGTGCCCTGAGCCCCAAGGCCACTAAAAGAGAATCAGCCAAACCTACGAGAAGAGCCGATCTTCTAGGTAGGGAAAACCCTTGTGGTTTCTTCACTACCAAGGCATAGAACACCCATATGTACATGCCCAGCCTTTCATCTACCACTTGCTCAGCCCTTGAGGAGGTTTACTAGAGGTATTGGAAGGCCCACTCATGGTTGGCTAAGGAATGAGTCATGCCACCCTAAGTACAAGCGCAACTTCACCTCCACAGGCCTCCACTGTCGGGCCTGATATCTGTTTGACAGGCTATTCTGGTTTGGGAACACTCAGTGCTGTGCCCCCCCACTAGCCAGGGCCGTACCTGCCCCGGGTATGTGGTGTACCTTTTTAGAGGGGACTCCTGGGTACAGCACCTAAACAATCATGTAAGTGCACCTTCCTGGCATATGTGGGAAGGGCACATGCACGTTCCCACTGCATACAGGAGGGAAAGTGTTCAGAGACCTAAGGCCACCCCAAGAGAGTCAGCAAAAAGACCAGGAGGAAAAAGCAAAACGTTTTAGGAAAAATCCTCTAAAAAAGTGCCATGTCCAACAATTTGTATTTAAAAATTGCAGCTTTCCTCAACTAAATAAAACTTGCCTTTTATTTAGGTAGCAGATTGGCATTAACAGCCTCTTTGGTATTTGTGTTTTTTACTCAAGTCAAAGCACAAAGGCGGTCATTCTGACCGCGGCGGTCGGCGGTCGCCGCCCGCCAAGCGGTTCCCGCCGAAAGACCGCTCCGCGGTCAAAAGACCGCGGCGGCCATTCCGGCTTTCCCGCTGGGCCGGCGGGCGACCGCCAGAAGACCGCCAGCCGGCCCAGCGGGACAGCCCCTTCAACAATGAAGCCGGCTCGGAATGGAGCCGGCGGAGTTGAAGGGGTGCGACGGGTGCAGTGGCACCCGTCGCGATTTTCACTGTCTGCACAGCAGACAGTGAAAATCTTTGTGGGGCCCTGTTAGGGGGCCCCTGCACTGCCCATGCCAGTGGCATGGGCAGTGCAGGGGCCTCCAGGGGCCCCACGGCACCCGTTCCCGCCATCGGGAAGGGGGTCGGAATCCCCATGGCGGTGCTGCAAGCAGCGCCGCCATGGCGGGTTCCCTGGGCCAGCGGGAAACCGGCGGGAAACCGCTGGCTCCCCTTTTCCGACCGCGGCTTTACCGCCACGGTCAGAATCGCCCAGGAAGCACCGCCAGCCTGTTGGCGGTGCTTCCGCCGCACTCCGCCATGGCGGCCATGGACCGCCAAGGTCAGAATGACCCCCAAAATCTTTTTCTCCAAACTTTTGTAGACTTTCTCATGGCTTTAAGCAATGAAATTGTAAATGGTGGGCAGTTACCCTTACAGTTAGGACCTGTAAAATGCCTTCTTTCTAGAAAATTATCAGTGAGAAACACTGCTTCCAGAGGTATTATAAGAAATATGACAACGTCACATTGTGAGTGTATGTGCGTCTGCAAAAGCATACTTTTATTGCATATGCGAACAGCTCTTGCGGAGTGTCACGAGTAGACATGGGCGTAACATGTAATTTTGTGTAGTGTAATCACATGAAATTACCTAAGAGTTAAGCAAGATTCCTTTTAAATTACGTATGAAGAGTAATTCTGCGTTTAGTGCTATTTCATAGTGCACAAATGACCCCTTGCATCTAAAATGGATGTGATCATGTATTTTTTGCTAAGAAATAGCAGAAAATGCAACAGAAAACATGTAGTGAGTGTGGACAGCTGGTTGTCCTTACTAAGGGGGTGATTATGACCTTGGCGGACGGCGGAGGCCGTCCGCCAAGGTACCGCCGCCAAATGACCGCACCGCGGTCAAAAGACCGCGGCGGCCATTCAGACATTTCCTCTGGGCCGGCGGGCGCTCTCCAAAAGAGCGCCCGCCGGCCCAGAGGAAATGCCCCTGCAACGAGGACGCCGGCTCAGAATTGAGCCGGCGTAGTTACAGGGGTGCGACGGGTGCAGTTTGCACCCGTCGCGGATTTCAGTGTCTGCATTGCAGACACTGAAATACACAGTGGGGCCCTCTTACGGGGGCCCCTGCAGTGCCCATGCCTTTGGCCTTTGGCATGGGCACTGCAGGGGCCCCCAGGGTCCCCGCGGCACCCCCTACCGCCATCCTGTTCCTGGCGGGAGACCCGCCAGGAACAGGATGGCGGTAGGGGGTGTCAGAATCCCCATGGCGGCGGAGCGCGCTCCGCCGCCATGGAGGATTCCCCCGAGCAGCGGGAAGTCGGCGGGAGACCGCCGACTTTCCGCTTCTGACCGCGGCTGAACCGCCGCAGTCAGAATGCTCGTGGGAGCACCGCCAGCCTGTTGGCGGTGCTCCCGTGGTCGGTGGCCCTGGCGGCCGGTGGCCGCCAGGGTCAGAATGACCCCCTAAATGTGCTCTTGGGGTAGAATTTTTCCCCAGCTTACTACTGACATTAAGCGCTATTTTCTTAGCGCAAAATGCACCCTGGCGATCAAAAAAGATAAATTGCTGCTTTTTGCGCTACGAAGCAGTGCTAAATACAACAAAGCACTTGCTAAATGTGCTTTCGCTGTCGGATACTTCCCCTGAAATTACCCTTAATTACAGGGACTTTAGAAATCAATTAATTATCAGTAATTGTGCATTAAGGATAACACGGAATTACTAAAACTGCACCAATTTTTTCAGCATAATTGAAATTCTGCCCAGGCCTAGTCACAAGGTGCTGACAGGACTCCGATAACAATAAATGGACATGTCCCATTCACTTTCTTCTATGAAAATAGTCCATGGACACTCTCCACTCGCCACATGCTATCAAGGTAGAGAGAGACACCCCCAGACTTTTCCCTTCCTCTCATGAGGTCACACTCCTAATTTGCCCCTAAACTCCATAAAGGCGTCTGATGTTGACAGAAATCACATGGGGTAGACCTGACGCCATTACATGTAATGTGGGGTTCGGCTCGCCTTCTTTATTCACCAGTCTGTAGCTCTCAGAGCATACACTTTAATTGTTCAGTCAAGATATTTTAATCGACATACCCTCTATTGTGAGGTGTTGTTTAGTTTACATCTTGTCACCAATGTTGCAGCAATCTTCAAATGCATGTCATTTCTGCTTTTCATGGCCTTCTCTGGATGCAATCATTGTGTAGGGTGTCCTTTCATATAACTGCAGTTATACATGCATTTCTGCACAGCTTGTTTCCTGTGAGATTCGTTCTGGCTAAATAACTTCAGTTGCTAAAATATTTGACCATTTGCTACCTTTCCTTCAAGTCTTTTATTCAGGTGGAGCTCTCCATGGCTAAAATTAAACTGATCGACTTTAAATTCCTGTGCTCCAGTGTCGACCCAGTGAATCTTATCTGACTCTCGCCGCCTCTCTATCCTGGTGCCTGCTAGCACACATATGCAAAGGGCTCCTGTATGAAATGTCCTAGCCTCGCTGCAGGACTGATTAGGCCATCGCTCACATACTAGTCATTAAAAGATAAGCTCTCCTATATGAAAGAATTCTCAAAGAACAGGCGCCCAAGCTTTAGGCAAGCACTTACTATGCAAACCTATAGCTATTTCACAGCTGTAATACTGCGTAGTGATGTTTAATGCTCAGGTATGTTTTGTTAAGTTTTATATCTCATCATGTTTATATTTCTATGCGCCACATGCTATTATTTATTAGGAGTATATTTCATTATATGTATGTGTGTTAAGCTTTAGTGTTGTTTTATGTGTTGTATTTTGTCATGTATTATGTTTTTTTTGTTTGAAAGATAACGTTTATTGATAATTCAAGTAAGAACAATTAATAAGTGTACATTTATTAAATATAATATGTTAAGACAAAAAACAACTGTAAGATATTCATTTAAAGAAAGGAAAGAGAGAGAAAAGCAGATAAACACATCTCATCAAAATTTACTTATACATTAACATTGCCAGAATTCGGGTAGTGGTTATCTACTTCTAATGAAATGGTATGATAGAAATACGTAGCAGTAACAAGTATTTCATGGAGGTTTGGGTACTTCCTCCATTCAAGGGTTGTGTACATCAGATTGAGCTGAAGAGTTCAGAAAGGATGTAATAGGCAACACAATTATGGGGGTCATTCTGACCCTGGTGGTAAATACCGCCAGGGCCGGGGTCGGCGGTAGCACCGCCAACAGGCTGGCGGTGCTCCGCCGGGCATTCTGACCGCGGCGGTACAGCCGCGGCCAGAAGCGGAAAGCCGGCGGTGTACCGCCGACTTTCCGCTGCCCATGGGAATCCGCCATGGCGGCGCAGCTTGCTGCGCCGCCATGGGGATTCTGACACCCCATACCGCCATCCTGTTCCTGGCGGTTCGCCCGCCAGGAACAGGATGGCGGTATGGGGTGTCGTGGGGCCCCTGGGGGCCCCTGCAGTGCCCATGCCAATAGCATGGGCACTGCAGGGGCCCCCGTAAGAGGGCCCCACAAAGAATTTCAGTGTCTGCTTTGCAGACACTGAAATTCGCGACGGGTGCAACTGCACCCGTCGCACCTTCCCACTCCGCCGGCTCCATTCGGAGCCGGCTTCCTCGTGGGAAGGGTGTTTCCCACTGGGCTGGCGGGCGGACTTTTGGCGGTTGCCCGCCAGCCCAGTGGGAAACCCAGAATGACCGCCGCGGTCTTTTGACCGCGGGATGGTCTTTTGACCGCGGGACGGTCTTCTGGCGGTTCCCGCTTGGCGGGCGGCTCCCGCCGCCCGCCAAGCTTAGAATCAGGCCCTATGTCTCTTTTGATAGCAAGAGACAATGGTGTAACATAAACTCTGTCTAGCCTATGATTATAGCAAACACCATACCACCAAGCCTGAAATGATTAATTTGAAGCTTCATTCCATGACTTGGTGATTTGTTGAAATGCAACATCTAGAGGTACATCTAAAATACCAATCTTATCTTGATGAGGCACCCAATCATGTGTATATATGACATATATTTGTGTAACTAAAATTAATGTGTATTAATAATAATATTAATTTGTTACCAGACCTTTAGCCAAAAGTGATGTGTGGAAGAACATTCAAAGAGCATATGTTTAAGATCCGAGGGTGAACTATTGCAGGACCCGCAGAAGGGTGGGTTTGCGTATTTTATTTACGGAGAGAGTGTGGAGTGATCAGTAGCCTAATATAGATATAAAACTGAGTTTAAATCGAATTAGTAGCTCTAGATGATTTCCTACTCTTAGGCTAAATTCTATTCCATAAGGGTATTGAAAAAGTTGAATGTAAATCATGCTCCCATTGTAACTGTACTACAGAATTATCTCGGCCCATCAGCAGAGCTGTGAGAATTTGATAAATATGTGATGCTGAAGGGAAGGTCAGTAATAAAGTTGTCAATTGGGGGAGGAGGGTGAGAAGTGGAAATGTTTTCTAGTGTAAATGTCTCATTGGTTTTTTGAATGGTTGTAATAAGTGTGAAGTATTTGTTTGAAAGTGAAGTTGGGAGAGAGTATTATTGTCGAGCTTGTGTAAAAGAAAGAAAAACATCATTATCAAAAACGGATTGACCCATCTTAAACCCTTTGCGTACCATACTTTCCAAAAAATGTTTTATTATTTATCTTAATATATTTACTGTGCCAAATTGATGAGTCAAAAATTGATCCTTAGTGTTTTTGTAGAGGACAAAAATGGGACATAAAACTATACATGTATTTTTAAAAATGAGAAGATAGATTGAAGTAGGTAATTGTGTAAAGGGTAAAAATTCGCAAAAAGAGAAAGGATGGAGAAAAAACATTTTCCATATCCACCGAGGGAGGAGAAAAAATAGCTGTAACTTCATTTAATGAAAATGAGGCTTGTTTGAGGAAAAATGAAGAGTGATATGAATGAAAATCAGGAAAATTTAGGCCTCCGTAATATTTCGGTTTTTAAAAGTTTTTGGAGGGACATTCGAGTTTTTTTTATTGTTCCAGAGAAACCTCAGTAGAATCGTATTGATTCTTCAAAAGTAATGACAAGGGATATTTATAGGCATATTTGATAAGTAAAAAATAATAATTGGACTATCTTCACCTTAAGTTTGTCTAGCCTACCTCTCCAAGACAAGAAGAGAGGATTCCATTTGGACATTAGAGTGGCTATAGTGAGGAAGACCTGTGTCATATTGGATGAAACTGTCTCGAAGATGGAGGGCTTAAACCAAAGACCAAGATATTTAATTTGATCTTGATTCAAATGAAAGTTGGAGGAAATAAATTTGCCATGAAAACATAATTTATTTAAAGGAAGTATTTTCTTTGTTTAACCTATATCCTGAGATCGAAGAAAAATTGGAAACTTCCATAAGGAATGCTAGTAGTGAAGTCTGTGGTCTTGGCATGAAAAGTAGGATATTATCAGCATTAGCGGAGAGTTTTAATTGATTTTTTCATATTGAAAGGCATAAATATCTGGATTGTTAAGATGTTTGGTTAGAAAGGTCTCTAGAGCATTAATAAACAAAAAAGAGGGGATGAAGGGCAACCTTGTCAAACTCCATGATGAAGTGTAAAAGGGGAGGGTATCAGACCATTCAAAAATAAGGATGCTTTGAGTGAAGAGTATAATAAAGAAACAAGTTTTATGAATTTAGAACCAAAGCCAAACCAAGAGAGGGTGGAAAATATAAAATGCCAGTCAACTCGATCAAATGCTTTTTCTGCATCAAAAAGTATACTTTTGGTTTACTCAAAACATTAAAAAGCAGTCTAGTGTTATCTGGTAGACATCATCCTTTGATAAAACCAGATTGTTCTCTTCCTATCAACTGAGGAAGTAAGGGATAAAGATGTGTAGCTTGAATTTCAGCAAAAAGTTTATAATTTAAATTAACAAGAGAGATAGGTCTGTAATTTTTACACAGCTTTGGATCTTTACCTTTTTTAGAAATAAAACAAATCAGGGTGTCTTTGAGCTAGCCTCTAGCAGAATTAGATGTGATAAAATATGTAAAAAGTTGATTTAATTTGGGAGTTACATTTTTTGAGAAATGTAAATAAAATTCCTTAGTAAATCCATCTGGTCCTGGGGCTTTGCCTTTTTAAAATTGAAATATAGCTTCAAGAAAATCTTTAGTACAAATGTCTTTATCTAGGGGAGAAAAATCAATATTTGGATACTGGGGTGACTTGATAAAGACTAAGGGCCTCATTACGAGTTTGGCGGACCCATGGCCACCATGCTGGCTGTCGCACTGCCAACAGCCTGGCAAAGAAGACCGCCATATTATGACCACAGCGGTTTCCCCAACAGAACACAGCCAAAGCACCGCCAGTCTAGTGCCACGGATGACGGTAGACACCTGCAGGACGGCAGAGACCATGTTTTCTCCGGACAGATTACGAGGTTGCACACAGCCAATGATTCCGCCATGGTCACACCACTACGGAAACCCAGGAAGAAACCAACCGTATAAAAGGAGACAACGCCTCCAGGAAGCCAGATTTGTCAGCAGCTGCCATGAAACCAGAACTGCACGTATTCCAGCTGCTCCTGCTCGCCCAGAGACACTGGAATCCATGCGGGGTTGTCAGGGCAGGTAGGGACTGTTGATGTGTATGCAGCTGTATGTTGCTTGGGTGCATGTCGGTGGTGTGTCTTGTGGTGCTTGTGTTTGATTGAGCTACACTTGGATGTTGATGTTGATGCAGCGTTTCTGTCTGTGTGCTTTGGCTGGATCAGGGAAGAGGGGTTTGGGATTGAGAAGAGGAAGGTGGAGGGGGGATGGAAGACAAAGGTGACTGGCTGCCATCAGTGTGGAGGCCAGAGCCTGCAATGATCTCTGTAGGCCACCCAGTGCACCGTGAATGCCCTAAAGGAATGCATTACTTTGTTGGACTTGAGTGGCCAGTCCCTGGATGGCTTTCACAATGGTCAACTGACCCACAGAGATGGACCTCAGGAGGTCAGTAGCCTCCTCACTGATGGCAGCAGGGCTGACAGGGGTAGGGGCCACTGGGTGGGGAGCTACAGGGATGGTGGTGGCAATAAGGGGGGTGGCGGACAGAGATGGTGCTGGGGTGGTACCAGATGGGTCCGCAACTGCCAGGGAGTGTCCACTGCAGAAGGGTTCCGATGAAGAAGACATGGATCCTGTCTCCCCCGTGGCACTCCCCTAGCCCTCTGGGCCACTGGGTCCCTTGGTGTCAGTAGTCTCAGCACTCCGGGTCCCGTGGCCTGCAGCTTCCACACTCGGCTGTTGTCCGTCTCCTTGACCTGCCGATGCTGATGAACAGAAAGGGAGAGAAAGGGTCATCACATTCTTCACTCATACATACATTACAACTACACAACTTTTACAAAACATCTCTTGCAAATAAAGCCCCAGTCAGAAACCATTCAGAGTCTACATCATGTCACAACAAGATACTTCCAACTTTCCCATATGACAACAGTCTCACCCACAACATAAGACAACCATCTGACCACTACTTCACCATCCCATCAAATCAGCTGTAACTTAAAAGCATCATGCACAAGATGGATTGGCTACATCAAAATTCTATCCCAAACAGATCATCACTGTTCATCATCAAATCAGTCTAAGGAAATGCAGTTGATTGATAACACGATATCACGCCTACTCCTACTCCACACCTGCCCAGTCCAACACAAAAACTAATGTTCCATTACAGAAGACTCATCTCACTTTATATACAAAACAGCATGTTGCTTTCCAATCACATGCCTATCTGATAATTCTATACACAGCTAACACAATGGCAAAAACCTCTGATGAATACACTACATGTGGAATTCCAGTACAGTGTGCATCACAAAATGACATAGCATGTAAGTGAAACATCAATCTAAATACTAGAAAATATTAATTAGGAGTGTCTGCAGCCACTAATCTGATATATTGTCACATAGACAACAATCCTGTAATGCAGTAGGGGCCTATCTAGCACACAGAATATATCCATAGACATCCATAGACAACCAGAGGGAGCATAGTTACACCACAAAACAATAGATACCAAACAATGGCCATGAAAGGATCATACCATTTCACTATGTATGATGAATAGAAATCTCTACATGGCAACATATGAAGACCTACATGACTGACAACCATCCAGACATGTGATTCCCACTACCTAATTCCAGAACAAACACTTACACAACTGATTACTAATGTACCTTTTAATGACACATACACCTAGAGTCAATTTAATTGGATGACAACATACCTCACAACACCAACAGGTGTACCTGAAATAGAACACCTGCTACACCATTAAGTCAGGCAGAAAAGAGCAGAGCCATAACCAAAACTGTCCAAACAGCCTCTGATTTGCAAAGTTATGGGAAAAAAGAAGCCACTATATCAAATCGGGCACAAAGTATCAACTGAGACATGATGTAGGCAGCAAATAGCATATGTTGCACGCATATAGGTATGGTATTGGCCTATGTAGCATGGCCAACACACATGGGCTAAGGGTTCAGCAGCCTAGCCACTTACCCTCTCAATCAACGTTCAGGTGGTGGTCTTGCAGATCAGTACATTTATTTCACAAGTCAGTGCCAAGTATCCTAGATCAGTCAATGATTCTTTCTTCCTGCGGAACAGCAATGTCCCCCTGCTGATGACATGACTTCACACAGAGAAGACCTGGCTGGTTGGTAAGTTACAGCTGAAATGTGTCTTTGAAATGTATGTTTCCTGCCATCACAATGTAGCATGTCTCACATCAATGTTTGTGTTTTTTTTTTTGTAAACAAATTTTATTGCTGTAAAGTGCTGATGATTCATACAAATATTAACGAGTCAGGTGTATCAAAGTTCTTACTGTACATATGATATTGGTAGCTGCCATTCACTCATCTACAGAATCAATGGGATAACTGGTGTTAGCATTTTCATACAAATGTTACATTTTCCATCATTGTTAGAGAGTTTCATTCTCATTGATATCTCTATAGCTAGCATGAGGGTTAAGCCAGCCTAGCTTGTTCATCCGATTGGTTGCGTACTGATAACAGCTACATTGAAATGCACCTAGTGATTGAGATTATGCATGTCCGTTGTGAGTGTATGGTGCTCACACAAAATGTAACTAGTCCCCTCCCTCCCACCTCACCTTATACCTTGTGGTGACTATATATCCTGTCTGGTCGTGCCTGATCCTCCGGGGTCATGTTAGTCACGCAGAGTGTCCCAAGTAGTTCACCCGGAGACCCCCTCCTTTCCTAGTGTGTGCCATGTGGTGTGACCCCTGAGAGGGCATCAATCCGCATGTGTAGTAGCCTGGTTGAGGGCATCTCTACCAGGGTCCGAATGCTCCGTCTGTAACGCCATGATAATCTGATCCCAAGCTTCCTTCAACTCAGGGGACCCTATACCTCTTCCTAGTTCTGTGTATAACACTGCTCCCTCACTTTCGTCCCATATCCTAAGCTCCCTTTGCCAGTCCCGGAGCAGCGGGCCCCCCAGGGACTTCCAGTTCTTCGTCAGCTACCTATTGGCTAATATAAACACAAGGTCTTGGAATCTGCTAGTGGCCTTATTCCTGGGTGTATGTGGTAACCAATGAAATATGCATCTAGCGGGTGTGCGGGTAATATCGATCTCTGCGACGTTAGCCACTTCTGCGACCACTGTGTCCCAGTAGGATTCCAGCCAGGGACAGGACCAGATCATGTGGATGAAATCCACCGCCCACATTTCACAGCGGGGGCATTTCGCCTCTCCTATTTTAAAGTGAGTTCATAATCTGAGTGGAGTGAGGTAAGCTCTTTGTAGTATGTAAAACTGTATAAGCTGGAACCTAGCATTTCTGGACACCTTAGGCATTCTTTCCAGAATGCGTACCCAGTCGGTATCCGGTATCTGCGTCCCCCGATCATGCTCCCACTTCTGCTTCAGTCCCTGTAGGGGAATCCCTTTCTCTTCCTCAAGCACCCAGTACAGCCTAGTGACCGCCTTATGTGTGCACCCTGTAGAGCCTAGTGACCGCCTTATGTGTGCACCCTGTTGTCAGCATATAATTACTGAGACCATGTTGAGGAGGTTCAGCAGCTCCCGCCCTCCAATGTCGCCCAACGGATCGGGTGAGCGCGTAGTGCAATAGAAAATGACCCTGTGGGAGATCATATTCCTGAAAGGGTAGGAAGTTGCCCCCTCTGTACAGCTCCCCCAGCCGGGTGACCCCTGTCTCAGCCCAGGTGAGTAGGCCCCTCCTGCTTTGGTTGTCTCTTCAGCAGCCTCTTCCCCCGCCGGGCATTGGTGCAGTTCAAGTGTGCTCGGGGAGGACAGGGGTCGCCCAGACCAGCGCGCCCGCCATCTCTAAGTCAGGCGGCGTGCTGTCGTCCCAGCCGCCGCCCTCCAGAGCCCGTTTTCACCCTCAACCGGGGCCGAAAACCTCCTGGTCTGCAAACCTCCATCCTCCAGACCTCCTCCGGCAGGATGTGCTGCTGATGCTTTAGGCACCACAATCAGGATGGGTCTGTTACAGAGGTCCTGGGCCGGAGCTTCTCCTTGTGGCTGCTCACTCCATGAGCACCAAGCCACACCCCCACACATCAATGTGTGTGTTGTTTTACCAATTTGTTAACAAGTGACTCTGGGTATCTATACCGTCCTTGGTTGTTGACACCAGATCTAAATCAACAACAACTGGAGCATGATCTGAGATTCATACAGAACCAATTTCCGAACTGAAAATGTGCTGTACAAGATGTTGTGATACGAAAATATAGTCAATCCATGATTGAGTGAAGTGAGAAGGAGCCGTATTCCTGTAATGCAGGATTGCACAATCTCCAAACATCAGTTAATGCCATTTGTTTGAAAGCTGTAGTAAATTGTGAGTACATGGATGATGGAACAAATTAGATTTTGGATTGCCGGTCAATACAGGGGTCCATAATCATATTGCAGCCTCCCCCAAAAATAAATAATTATCAGTGAAAGTCATTAATTTAAATATGATTTCAGGCCAAAATAATTTATCTAATTGGAAGGGGGCATAGACATTGAAAATTGTGACAGGTATTTTATTAATCATAAGAGATACAGTAATCCAACAACCCGTGGTGTCTGAATCCTGGGATATAACCTGAATATCGAAGGATTTATGTTAGAGAATAGCTACTCTATTTTGTTCCCCAGTACCTGGGGATGAGAAGATATGACCAACCAATTGTTTCTTTAGTTTAGCTATTCCCAAATCGGTCACATGAGTTTCTTGCAACAAAACAATCTCATCCTTTAGATTAGTTTAGATAAGTGTGTTTGTACTCCTTGGTTTTTGGCATGAAAGATACCAAACCTTCAACATTCCAGGAAATTATTCTGAATGGTAACATATTGTAGATAACCATGAAATTAAAAAAACAATAATGTATGTCATAAAAATGTTAAGATAGAAAGCAATGATAAGAATGATGCAGGAAGAATAGAGACAGAATTAAAGAAATATATCAGTAAGTGAAAAGAAAAGTGTAAAGTTAGTAAGAAAGACTGAGAAAGAGATGGAATAGTGTAAGATAGTGACAGAGATAAACAAGGAAATTAAACAAACGCAAGAGACATTCCTACAGAACAAACATATAGCTGAGGATGGTGGAGCTACATGAGAGGGATGACACGACCAAACGCTGAAGTAGCCTAGACGAGAGGGAGGACTAGACCACACATAAACATTATATTGGGTTGTGTAAAAAAAGCAGGTACCTAAGGAAAAGGAAAATCAACAGTTAACAAAGTATTGGTAAACAGATCAAATCAAATAAAATATTAAGGGGGTCATTACAACCCTGGCGGACAGTGTTAAAGGTGCGGTAATACCGCAAACAGGCCGGCGGACAAAAAAAGGGAATCATGACCCTGGCGGAAACCGCCAACTAAGACAGCCACTTTAACACACCGCCCGCCACGGCGGTACAGACAAGCAGCGCAGTGGTCACCGCCAACAGACAGGCGGGAGACAATGTACCGCCCACACTATTACAACCCGCCAATTCACCACCTTTTCCGGGGCGGATTCACCGTGGATAAAAACACGGTGGAAAAAGCTTGCACTATGGGAAAACGCTCACCTTAACATATCCCACGAGGAACGACGACTCCATGGACCCCGAACTCCAAATACTACCTGCCCTTGTCTATCTGCTCCTTTACGACCAACAGCGAAGTAGGCACAGAAGATACCGGTGAGTACTGCACCTACGACACGGGGGAGAGGGGAGGCAAAAGTTAGGGGGACACCCACCAAACACCCCCACCCTCGCATATTACAACATACACACCAATGCAGTCAAAAATATCACTTTAACAACCCACAATCACCCCGGAAGAATCCAAAGAAAAAGCGAATTTCGGTCAAACATTGTAATGTGCCAACATACGTGTCATACAAAAATATACAGATATATATGTCTAAATCACTCATAATTATATATACAATACAAGAAGTAGTGCAGATATGTACACAACAATGTCCGTGCACCAACAGTTCAAAAATGCATGGGCGAGGCCCACAATAGATACCTGACCAAAATCGGAGAGAACACTGCCGGGGCATCAGATAGAAATAAAACAAGCACCTCCGGGGGAAGGGAAGGGGGTGCACCTCAGCCAGATGAATGCGAAGCCAGATCCACGATGGGGCTCCATGCCCATTGATGTATCCTGGGGAGTGCAAAGCCACAGTCTCTCAAGTCCCTACAGTGGGTGGCTTGCCCACTGTGCCATCCTGGGGAGTGCAAAGCCACAGTCTCTCAAGTCACTACAGTGGGTGGTTTTCCCACTGTGCCATCCTGGGGAGTGCAAAGCCACAGTCTCTCAAGTCTCTACAGTGGGTGGCTTGCCCACTGTGCCATCCTGGGGAGTGCAAAGCCACAGTCTCTCAAGTCACTACAGTGGGTGGTTTTCCCACTGTGCCATCCTGGGGAGTGCAAAGCCACAGTCTCTCAATTAGATGCAGGTCTCCACTTGTTCTGGAGGGGGACGGGTGCCCAGACTGGATGCGTCTCCCCGTGAAGGTTCCTGTCCTGTCACTGTCCCAGCTGCACATTCCTACACGGTCCATGCCCTGTTCAGCGGTCTTCACCATGGCGGTCTTTGCCCTGTTCAGCGGTGCTTTGCCATTGAGGTTCATGAGTGTTCAGCGGTGCTTTACCATGGCGGTCCTGATACTGACATTGGTGTGTGGCATGACGATCTCTACACTGGGCATTGGTGTGTGGCATGACGTTCCATCATTGGCCAGCGGGGCTGTGGCATCCTGTCCCCTCCTGGGCTGTGACTCTGGCGGTGGTCTCTGGACCAGTGACGATACTTGTGCCCTCCTGGGCTGTGACTCTGGCGGTGGTCTCTAGACCAGTGACGATACTTGTGCCCTCCTGGGCTGTGACTCTGGCGGTGGTCTCTGGACCAGTGACGACGGTGCTGGCGGTTGTGTCTGGACCGCCGGAAAAGATGGCGCACTTCTCCGCCGTGACACTCACAACAGGCTGGGCAGACTTCCTCTGGACCTTCCCCACCTTTTTTGGAGTTACAGCTGACTCACCAATCGCCTTCGATCCCATTTCACTTGTTGTCCCACCAGGAGTCTTGACACGGTCCCGCCGTCCACTCTCCAATTTTGGAGCCTTTACAGGGGGTGGGCTGCCAGTGCCTTGGCTCCGGGTCCTACTGCCTGCCCTGGTGGACGGTGCACTCCAAAAACCTGGAACACGCACCACTGGTACTGGAGGCTTTTTGGCTGAGGCGCTACGACGGGACTGATGAATTGGAGGGGGGGTGGGGGCAAAAAGGTCAATTTGACAGAGGGACAGTTTCTGACGGACACTGGGATGGGTAGCTGGAGGGGGTCTGGGAGTGGACGAAGAGGAGGTGGTTGTAGGAGGTGTCACTTTAGCTGTTTTGGGTGCAGGTGCAGGTACTGGAGGCTGTTGTGAGGTGGATGGTTGTTGGGTGAGTGATTGCCGGGGTTTGGGTACTTTGGGAGGGGGCGTCACAGACACACTGGGAGAGGACACAGGGGACGTGTAAATGGCAGTGGAGGTGGTGAGTGCAGGTGAGCGGCTTGTGGTGCTGGGTGTCCTGGTGCGAGTCGTAGTGCCTGTAGATGTGGTGCATGCAGGTGTGTGTGTAGACGAGACTGGGAGGGAGGAGGGAGAAGAAGAGGAGGGGGACACAGTGGAGACAGTGGATGTTGCTGTATCCGTATGTGTGTGATGCTTGTGTGAGTGCCTGTGGTGTGTATGGTGCCTATGTTTGCTTGAGCTACTTGTGTGTGTTGACTTGTGTGCATGCTGGTCTGTAGGTGTGCTTTGGATGGGCTGGGGTACAGGGGATTGTGTCTGGGTGGAGGAAGTTGGAGGGGGGAGGCTAGACACAGGGACAATGGCTGCCATCAGTGCTGAGGCCAGAGATTGCAGGGTTCGCTGAAGGACAGCCTGACCAGAATGAATGCCCTCCAGGAATGCATTACCGTGTTGCAACTCTCGCTCTACACCCTGGATGGCATTCACAATGGTAGACTGCCCAACAGTGAGTGACCTGAGGAGGTCAATGGCCTCCTCACTGAGGGCAGAAGGGGTGACTGGGGCAGGGCCTGAGGTGCCTGGGGCGTAGGTGATGCCCACCCTCCTGGCAGAGTGGGCACGGGGCGAACGCTGAGGGGCTGCTGGGAGGGCGGTGCTGGTAGGGGAGGTGGCGGCTGTACCTGTAGAAGTGGGGGGCACAGATGGTGCCGCCACCACAAGGGAGCTCCCATCGTCGGACGAGTCAGTGTCGCTGTTTGCTGATCCGGTGGCCGACATGAAGCTCCCCTCGCCCTCCGTCCCACTGGAGCATTCAGAGTCTGTGGTGTGGCCCTCCATGGCCATGTGGGATGCAGCTCCCTCGTGCTCCGGTGCCACTGTACCTCCGCCTGATGATGCTGATGTACAAAAGGACAGGGAGAGCAGATAAAGCGGGGGAGACAGAAGTAAGAGAGTTTTAGTGCATGGCATACCGCTACCGTTGGCGGACAAGACAGACGCAGCAGCCCCATACATTACGCCGTGCTCCTAGCCTCTGCACATGCAATTTCTGGGATATGGCCTACATGGCAATGGTGGACATCTGCGCACATGGATGCCACAGGGGCAACTATACCTCAACTTGGCACTCTTCTGAGGTGGGGAAGAGTGCCACATGGCCTATATTACGGAGGGGCCATGCCTACCGAATTCGCCCTGGCCTAGGGACACCCACAGCCCACCTCCCCCACCCAGACCCCTCCACTGCACACAAAGTCCGCAGAATGAGGTTGTACTCACCCCCTTGTGTCTGCTGTGATGTCCTCAAGCGCCCATCCAACTCCGGGTAGGCCACCGCCAGGATCCGGAACATCAGGGGGGTCATGTTGCGATGGGCACCCCTCCAACGTTGGGAGGCCATCCCCAGCTGAGCCTCCGCCGTCTTCTTGCTGCAGCGGCAAATGTCCTCCCATCTCTTCCGGCAGTGGGTGCCCCGTCTCTGGTGGGCCCCCAGGGTCCGGACCTCCTTGGCGATGGCACGCCAAATGTCCCTCTTCTGGTGGGCGCTGGCCTACATGACATGCACAAGGGAAGACGAAAAGTCATTACCAACTGCACCATCATTGTGAGTGGCCACCTCCCTACTCTGACCATGTGGCCCATTTATTCCCATTCTTTACTGTAGTATGAACTCTGCCCCTTTCACTATTCCCCCAGCCCTGTCCACCCAGGCCTAGCCCATACAACGTGCTCCCTGTGTACTAACCTGTTGGTCTGGAGGACCGTAGAGTAGCATGTACTGGGGGAGGACCCCATCCACAAGTTTCTCCAACTCCTGTGCAGTGAAGGCAGGGGCCCTTTCCCCAGACGCAGCAGCCATCGTCGCTTCCAGACCGAGGTCACAGCAGCACTAGCAGTGTAGGTCCTCTCCTGTCGAAGGTCAGGTATCTAGTGATTGAAGAGATAGAAAATGGCAGTGACGTCAGCGGCGGTGACGTCCGCGGCGATGCGCATCATCACCGCCAGAGCACCTGTTCATTGGCTCCTGGGACCCATATGGTCCAATTTTAACCAATGCAGCAGTGTGCTGCGGTCTACGACCGCCTACCGCGTTGGTGTGCAACGCCAGCGCTGTTACCCCACAATCCCATTGTCCCAGTTTAGAGGTCAGACAGCCGCCATTTCAGGGGCCCACATGGATTCTTTTTCAACTGCGTCACACATACCGAGGCCTACACTCAACACACATACAGGAAGGGTTTTGTGTTTGTTGTCGGGCTCTGTGTAACTGTGGGTACATACCTGGAAAAATGTTGACTCTGTGGTCGCTGTTGTCCTTCCTAGGCACCGTCATTTGGGACAATTGAGAAGATGGCGGAATCCTCCGGTGTACCGACCGCTGGTGGACCTGTTGACAATGGAAGAGAGACATTTAATCGCACCTACAGGTTTGACCGTGCCACAATCCAGGAACTATGTACCCAGTTGGAGCCAGACCTGATGTCACCAATCCGCCATCTGACTGGAATCCCCACTGACGTGCAGGTGCTGTCAGTGCTCCATTTCCTTGCAAGTGGGTCTTTTCAGACAACAGTGGCCATGGCATCAGGGATGTCCCAGCCTATGTTTTCAAACGTGTTGTCCAGAGTGTTGTCTGCCCTGCTGAAACACGTAAGGAGATACATCATTTTTCCAGAGGTGGAGGATTTGCCTACAGTGAAAGGTGACTTCTATGTCCTTGGACATATCCCGAACGTCATAGGTGCCATTGATGGGACCCATGCAGCTCTGGTCCCCCCCGCAGGAGTGAACAGGTGTACAGGAACCGGAAGAGTTATCATTCGATGAATGTCCAGATGGTCTGTTTGGCAGACCAGTACATCTCGCAGGTAAATTCTATGTTCCCTGGCTCTGTGCATGATGCCTATATCCTGCGCAATAGCAGCATCCCTGATATGATGGGTCAACTCCAGAGGCACCGTGTATGGCTATTGGGGGACTCTGGTTACCCCAACATTTCCTGGCTATTGACCCCAGTGAGGAATCCCAGGACCAGGGCAGAGGAACGCTACAATGATGCCCATGGGCGGACTAGGAGGGTTATGGAACGCACCTTCGGCCTTCTTAAGGCCAGGCTCAGGTGCCTCCATATGACAGGTGGGTCCCTATTCTACTCACTGAAGAAGGTGTGCAACATCATCATCGCCTGCTCCATAATTTAGCATTGCGACGCCAGGTGCCTTTTCTGCAGGAGGATGATCCAGATGATGGTGTTGTTGCAGCTGTGGAGCCTCTGGAGCCTGTGGACAGTGATGAGGATGAAGCTGAGGAAGAAGAAAACGACAACAGGGAGTCAGTCATACAGCAATATTTCCAGTGACACACAGGTGAGAACATTTTCTGGTTTAACATTACATTAACTTTCACACGTCTACCTCTATCCTGTACCGACATTTCACTCACTATTTGTTAACTGAGTTGTCCCCTTCCATTTCAGTTTCACAAATGTGGTAACCTACGTGTCAACTGCTTGCATCCTTGAAGGGCTTGTGATGTGTGACATTGGTATGTTAGCCTTCCAATGGGTAACCCATTATGACACTGTCATTGATAATAGTAAAATACAAATCATAGACTGACTCCAGTTTTTTTAGTGTTTCAAGTGTGTTTATTTAAGTGCTAAAAATGAAGGGGGGTTGTAAAATGGTGAGGGGTGATGGTGGGGGAATGTCCATGGCAGAGTCCAGTCTATTAGTCTCACAGGTACATTGCACATCTGCCCATTGGAAGTGGAGCTGGGGCAGTTCCGATCTGGACAGGGTAACAAAGAGGGACAGTGGGGGGACAATCAGGGTGGTCTTATTTCCTGGCGGGGGTCTTGCCATCTTGCTCTGTCCTGTTCCTGGATCTCAGGGCCCGCTTGCGTGGTGGTTGTCCATCTGCAGGGTATGGGGTGCTGGTGTGGTGGTCCTGTGGCGGGGCGTCCTGTCCACTAGCGCCAGTGGAGGTGGTAGGCAGTTCATCGTCGTGGCTAGTGTCAGGGGCCCCTTGGAGTGCCACGGCATCCCTCAAGGTCTTTTGAATGTCCGTCAGCACCCCTACGATGGTGCCCAGGGCGGAGCCGATGGTCCTGAGCTCCTCCCTGAACCCCAAATACTGCTCCTCCTGCAGACGCAGAGTCTCCTGCAACTTGTCCAGGACCGTGGCCATCTTCTCCTGGGAGTGGTGGTATGCTCCCATGAAGGAGGAGAGGGCCTCGTGTAGAGTTGGTTCCCTTGGCCTGTCCTCCCTCTGTCGCACAGCAGCCCTGCCAGTTCCCCTGTGTTCCTGTGCCTCCAACCCCTGGACCATGTGCCCACTACCACTGCCCCCAGGTCCCTGTTGTTGTTGGGGTGGTGGGTTAGCCTGGGTGCCCTGTAGTGGTGGACACACCGCTGATTGACCTGTCCTGGGTATGGAGGTTTGGGCCCGCTGGGTGGGTGCTGTGCTGGTGTTACCAGAGGGTGGAAGGTCAGTGTTGGGCTGTGCCTGTGCGAGGGGAACCGACTGTCCTGAGGCCCACGATGGTCCGGGCTGGCCATCAAGATCCAGTAGGGCAGAGCTGCTCTCGTCACTGTGGGCCTCTTCTGGGGGTGGAGTGGTGTTGTCTGGACCCTCTGGTGTGGTGACGTTCCTTCGGGTTCCTGCGGGGGTATAAGTACATGATTACTGCATGTGTGTGTGTAATGGTGTGCAATGGTTGGGTGTGCGTGAACCCCAGTGCAGGCATTCCTGTGTGTGGGGTTGTGTGCTGATGGTTGCGGGTGTTCTGGGTATGTGCAGTGGGCATGCTTTAGTGATGAGTGTCCATGGTTAGTTGTGTCATGCAGGTCTTGGGGTTGGGATGTGTAGTTGGTGTTCTTAGTACATTAGTGAGGAGTTTGGGTGATGAGGGTGGGGGTGTGTGATAGCATGTAGGTAGGGTGGGGGATGTGATAGTTAAGATTTGACTTACCAGTGTCCGTTCCTCCGACGACTCCTCCGAGGCCCTCAGGATGCAAGATGGTCAAGACTTGCTCCTCCCGTGTTGTTAGTTGAGGGGGAGGAGATGGGGGTCCGCCGCCAGTCCGCTGTACCGCGATGTGGTGCCTGGATACCGTTGAACGCACCTTCCCCCATAGGTCGTTCCACCTCTTCCTGATGTCCTCCCTATTTCTTGGGTGCTGTCCCACTGCGTTGACCCTGTCCACTCTTCTTTGCCATAGCTCCATCTTCCTTGCAATTGATGTGTGCTGTACCTGTGCTCCAAATAGCTGTGGCTCTACCTGTAGGATTTCCTCCACCATGACCCTGAGCTCCTCCTCGGAGAAGCGGGGGTGTCTTTGGCGTGACATGGGGTGGTGTGTGTGATGTGTGGGGTGGTGTATGTGGTGATGAGTGTGGTGAGTGTAGTGGTATGTGGTGTTTTGTGCTTGGATGTTGTGTGGGTGATGGTGTTGTGTGCCTCTGTGTGATGGGGTTGTCTATTCTGTGCTCTCTCTCTCGCCTTCTCTCAGAATTTCTGGTTGTAGGGGTTTGTGGGTGATGTGGGTGTGTGTTTTATATTGTGTTGGGTGTGTGGGAGTGGTGTGTGTATGTGTCTCAGGTGTGTGTATTTCGAAATGTCCAATGTGGCGGTGTTTTGTATATGTGTGTGTATTTTGAGCGCGGCGGTGTGTACCGACAATGGAATACTGCGGTTGAAAGACCGCCGCGTGGATTCGTGGGTCGTGATAGCATGGGGGTGTTTCTGTTGGCGTGGAGGTGGAGGATGTGTTTCCGCAAGTTTATCGCCGACCTTTGGTGTTGCGGTATTGTGTGGGTGTCTGAATTTCGGCGGATTCCGTGATGTGTGTCATAATAGCTGTGGCGGTCTCCCGCCGCCGCCGCGGTGTATTGGAGGTCTTCTGCACGGCGGTAAGCGCCTTATACCGCCAGGGTCGTAATGACCCCCTATGTCTTCAAGACAAAAAATAGAAATACATAAATACATCAGGAATATTATAGTAACCAAATATTCCATATTTAAAAGGAACACGCATTATTAACTTTGGAAGTGTCCATTGTCTCACCCCTTCAATTATCAATGAATATTTGCAAAAGAGAAGGAGCTTCATAAGAGGTATTCTTATTGTTGTAAGTCACCTTGAACAAACATGATATGAAAAGACCAAACCTAGCATTCAGAGATCAAAGTTCCAGACACAGATCATTACATTTCTTCTGCCTTTCCACAGTAGATTTAGCAAAATCTTGAGCAAAGTAAAGATTAGATCCAGACCAGGAGATACGCCCTTAGCTTTGGCTGCTTTAATAACTCTGAGAAGATCAAGATACTCTAAAAAGTAAATGATTACTCCTCTAGGTTTCTGGGACATTGAAACAAAATGCGAAGAGTGACCAAGTCTCTGTGCTCTCTGTATATTCAAAGGAGGCGAAGTAGGTAGATCTAGAATTTGGAATAGAAATGTTTAAGAGAATGATGTGGGATCTGATCCTTCAACTCCTTCAACTAATCTGTATATTTAAAGATTATTTCTTCTATACCGATTTCCATGTCTTCATCGAAGAAAACCAGAAAATGGACACCAACTCTGTTAATCGATTTTTAATCAATCCAAGACTATGTGATAGCATAATGCAACAACAAACCTCCTTCACTGTTTGAGAAATTGATGCTGGTAACTAAGCTCTTCAAAAACAATTCTCCAGGATACCAATTATCTTCTGGCATCATTCTCTGAGTTGTCTCATTTTTTACCAGTGGATTTTCCACTCACTCTTGCGCTAACAGTTACCAGAACCACCTGAGGTGTGCTGCTTGCATGGCCGTCAAAGGCATGGAGCAGATGAGACAATATTCCCCAGGACCCCTGACTTGCGCAGCAAAATGTATTTATTGCCGTTGAAACACGTCTGTCCTCTTTATTAATGATGAGGCACCCAACATGTCTATATGACCTAGACATCAAATGCTGGAGATGTAGGGGCACATTATCTAATTTATAGCATGGTGCCTCAAGCAAAGTGGTTGCACCACATTCCACTAGGACGAAAGAGCAGTGCCAAGCCATAGCTACAAAGATATAGCACTGATGCTCTCTTGTCAAGCGCTGGGCTTGTTGAAAGATATCTACTATCCGTTTTGTACTGAAAGGACTCCATCTATTTCGCCTAGACAAAGGTTAAAACTTTTTCCACATTGGATACTTGCTGCACTATGCATCACATATGCTATGTGGAAAAAGTTGGGAATAAAAGGAATATTCCTCCAACTTATCACCTGTCTCGAGGAAGCATTATTTTTTGGCAGAAGGGTTCTAATTTATATGTTGGTGGATGAGGCTAACTCCATCAGGAAAATGCAGTAAATAACTCAAGCGACTATGAAAAGCCAAACAAATAGGCTTGTATCCCCCCTCCAAGTTATTGTAAGAGAGTGAGGGAAATCTGCACCATTACAGTTCACAAAGAATGAAGAATTTTCTGGGAAATTGAGACTATAACAACTGTTTTTCCTGTAATTTCTCATTCTGACACAAAGTTTCAGCTTGAATTTCACTAGCTATTAGCGGACAAGGTCTCAGTTCAAATTACAAGGTCTGCAGTTTCACTGCAGTCTTTGTAATGTCAAGGGCTTGCACCAGAAGTAACCACCACCTCACAACTAAGGCACAACTCATTAGTGAAGGCATTAATGTAGTGTGTATTGTCAATCACTTGAGACAGGCTGAATGTAAAGCTGCAGTGAGTTTAACATTGCTCATTTTGATAACAACTGTCTGTGGTATTGAATCGGTATTAAATGCATACCTTTCACCGTATGACATAAACTGGTTTATTTAGCCTTTGAATTACCTCAGGACTCCCATACTCTAAAGAAGTATTTAGATTATGTTCAACACAATGCGTTTCTCAGAAGTTTATTTAATCTTACTTCCACCTATAACTCTTTCCTCCACCCCCGTGTGCTCCCAGACCCTTTACTTCAACCTCGCAGCTTCTATTCCATTTCTTCCTTTTCTCCTTTTGTCTTGTTTCTGTTCATCCTCATGTCTTCTTTTAGGCTTTACTCCCTCGTACTTTGGGACAAAGTCTGAAGAGAAAAAGTGAGTACCATTCTCTTCTGCGACCACAAGTGCTGGGTGTCCCACGTACAACCACCGGCTCAAATTAAGCACTGATTGTACATTTATAAAAGCGCCTATTCCCTCAGTGTTCAGAAACACCTTGGGGCATATTTATACTCCGTTTGCGCCGGAATTGCGTCGTGTTTTTTGATGCAATTCCGACGCAAAACTAACTCCATATTTATACTTTGGCGTTAAATGCTTCTAGCGCCAAAGTGGAGTTAGCGTCATTTTTTAGCGTGGACACCTACTTTGCGTTAATTATATGCAAGGTAGGCGTTCCCGTCTAAAAAATCGACTCCGAGGCATGTGCGTCGGATTTATACTCCCGGGCAAAATTCACGCCCGGGAGTGGGCGGGTCAAAAAAAATGACGTACGGCCGCTTTTGCGCCGTTTTTTAGCACCTGCAAAAGGCAGGCGTTAAGGGACCTGTGGGCTCTGAAGGAGCCTAGAGGTGCCCTCCCATGCCCCCAGGGACACCCCCTGTCACCCTTGCCCACCCCAGGAGGACACCCAAGGCTGGAGGGACCCATCCCAGGGACATTAAGGTAAGTTCAGGTGAGTGTTTTTTTTTTTTTTTTTTTTTTTTGTGGCATAGGGGGGCCTGATTTGTGCCCCCCTACATGCCACTATGCCCAATGACCATGCCCAGGGGACAGAAGTCCCCTGGGCATGGCCATTGGGCAAGGGGGCATGACTCCTGTCTTTGCAAAGACAGGAGTCATTTCAATGGGGGTTGGGAGTGAAAAAAAATGGCGCAAATCGGGTTGAGGCGAAAAAATTGCCTCAACCTGACTTGCCCCATTTCTTGACGCCCAAGCCCCATATCCCCCTACGCCGGCGCTGCCTGGTGTATGTCGTTTTTTTTAACGCACACCAGACGGCGCCGGCGGCTAACGCCGGCTAACGTCATTCAATAAATACGTCGCCCGCATGGCGCTTCAGAATGGCGTTAGCCGGCGCTAATTTTTTTGACGCAAAACTGCGTTAGCGCAGTTTTGCGTCAAAAAGTATAAATATGGGCCCTTATCTTAAGGGCAGGGAAAATGCCAATGTTTGGAACACGACAAACCTCACACATCTCACCCAGCTTCTCCCATACTGATTATTTTACAATCAAAATCCTTACAACCCCTTGCTCTGCTGCTTATGTAATGTCCACCTCACAAAAGAGAGGTGAGACCTGCTCAGTGCTCAGAAGTGAAGTCAAACATATATTGCTTCGCTGTGATCAATCTTAGGATCTGTGTTATATAGATGATATAGATTCACTTCTTTCTTTCCAGTTTATGAATTAAGTAGAAATCATATCCTGTGTAGCTAGTTTTTTTAGCTGAGGTTAGCCTTTTTTCAGCATTCAATCACCAAGCATTGGTTCATTCATATCGACGGGAAACCCCTTTACCTTTCTGTGAATGAAATACTCCATTCTTTAAGGAAAGTTATCCTTGCTTGACACGGGTATATTATTATGGTTACATTGAAACTTATTTTAATATTGTATTTCGTTTTATTGGACCCTCAAGCCAAATGCGTTTTTGTAGGCAGAACTGTCCTGACTTAGAGATTCTTTCACTCACGCTTATTGGAAAACTAACCACAGACTTCAAAAAAAGATTGTTTAAAAATTCTACGCTTGTAGCAGACAGCACTCAGGCACCGTGGAGCATAATCCATACTTAAGAACAGCCAAGGTCCTGAACATTTTGTATTTATTGAAGTCCTAAGGCCGGCCACAGAGGGACTGGCAGGCTGCTGTTAGAATCAGAAATCACACATTTCTCAGAGTTGAATTTTATTTTCTTCTGAATCAATCTATTAGAGTACAAAGCTGTGGTTTGCTTCCACGTATAACAGATATGTTAAAACAATGGAACAATTATTCGCACCTCAGTTACGTGGTGTGTCGAGGGTACATTGCTATTTTCGTTCTAAAATCATTCCAAGCTGACAGCGAAATAAAATCACCTTTCTTTTGTTAATATTTAAATACATTCACAATTTCTAGCAGTGCTTGAATTAGTTTCTGTAAGGTTTTCCATCTATTGAAATATGCGATTTTGCTTCTTTTACAATATGGCCCATTGTTGGAATTACTCAAATTATTTGTGCAGAGTTAAACTATGATAGATTACCTTTTTTAACTAAAAGTACAATAACATTTGTTGAATCGACCAACCCTCCTCCAATCCCTCAAAACAATTTGAATGTGATTTTTTAGACATTGCCAGACCCTTTGCAGGAGTAAAAGGCTTAACATGCTATATCCTAAATTAGCCATAAAGTGCACGGGGACGGCAACATTGTCAATAAATTGATATGTCATTGGCCAGATTGTTTTATGTGAACTACTATTTTGTGTCATTGTGTATGACAAATCAGAGAATTCCTGTGTCTCCTCCACTTTTCTGGGGACCCCCACCCAACAGACAGGACAAGTGGGTGGAGGTCATGCTGCGAACTGATCAGCACAACTTGATTCCAGACCAGGAAGCCCCTGATATGGTTTTGTAAGTGGACTGGTCTCCTCATTAAGAGGCAGTTCAGTGTTTGACTGCACCCCTCAGCGTCGGGCATCTCAGAGGAAACATGTTACTCCTAAAAGAAATGTTCTAGTATTGTACAAAAAGAACAGCACCCGATGGGGCAAATTTATGGAAAGTGGCGCTGCACTGTGTGCAGCGCCACTTTCCCAGCACCCCTTAGCACCCCCTACTGCCACCATGTGTTCGCCGTATTCAAAATATGGCGCACCATGGTGCAGGGTAGGGGGCAATAGTGTCATTTGTTATGACGTTATTGATATACTCTGCAGGAGAAGGGCCAAAATATTGGCGCTACTCCTGCAGAGTACGTAGTGCTCCATTCTAAAGAATGGAAGGCACTTTTAACGCCTGTTCTTGAGCAGGCATTAAAAGTGCCATAAAAAATGGCACAAGGAAATCTCATATATTTCCTTATGCCATTTATTCGGCTCCCCTAACGGGGGAACACTTCCTTTGCATACATTATGCCTGGCGCAGGCATAATGTAGCACAAAGGGTTAGAGTGGCGCAATGCATACATTGCGCCACCCTGTAAGTAAGGCGTGGGGATTTCGGCCTCGCTGGGCCACATTAACGTAAAAAACAATGACGATAATGTGGCGCAAGGTGGTGCTAGGGCACTATAAATATGCCCCAATGTCTGTTATACATTTTGCATCTCCTTCATCAGTTCCTTAGCTCCTCTTAACATATGAAAGAAGAGCAGTACTTCCTTTTACTTTCAACCAAAATGCTCCATTTTAATGAGAGCAACTTGTATTAGGGATCAGGCATGAGCCTGATGTGTGTTTAAACATTCCAGTCGGAGCCACCTGGGCAGCCTGTATGAAGACTTCAGTACTTTAGAGGTTTCACAATTATGACATTTGTGAGGGCTACACACATCATTAGATATGGCTGTCAGTCGCTTTTGTTACAATTTGTTTTCAGACTGTCATCATATTCAAATCTCCATTAAGCACTCACATGTAGCTATGAACATTCCTTGGTGGTCACTCCTAGATTTCTTTGTGTCCTAGTACAGTGCTTTGCATAAAGTGGTGCAAAGATCTTAGGAAAATCCTTGACTTTTACCACAGCAGTACATGCATACTGCCTAAAGCATAGCATGTAGAATGGTAATTGGCAATGGCAGCTCACCCAAACTTCTGGCTTTCAGCCTTCAGCCTCCTCATCAGCTTCCTCGGTCAAAAGGGCAGGCATGAGCACAGCAGCAAATTACATCAGTCATCAGACGTAGTATGTTCACTGAAGGAAGAGTCCAATGGCAGTCAAGCACACATTCTACTAATGCTGCACAAACAAAATCAATACCTTATTAAGAGTGGCATCACATTGTTGGTGCCGACTCCAGTCATAAGTCGAGCAATCGTAATGATCCTGACAACATCAGCCATAGGTTGAAACAATATGTTCCATCGTAACATTTAAAATTCTGCAACCCTACACTACTATATTTGCACAAAATAAAGAGGGCCAGATGAGGTGGCATTTGTTTGCTCACAACACTGAAAAGTGTGGAACAAGCTGCCAAGTTGACATGTCCTCAGAATTAGCATTAAGACGAGGCTGTTGCAACCCAGGTCAGCAGCCTAGGCTTTTCCTTCTCTGGTGCTTGAATGTCCTCTGTCTAGGCTAATTAGTCACATGACAAAAAAAAAAAACTTATATTAGGTGCAAACTATTATGAGTTGTCCAGCAATGTGATCTATTGTCATTTGAAGAATTGGTTTGTGAATAGCTCTTGTGTTTTATGTGCTAAATCTAAAGCAACAAATGCAGCTTTGTTTATACACGCTTCTTGCTTAGACATTTGAAAGGCTGCTTCCTGGGCTCCTGTGCTTCTCTTGGCCAACGTGTATTGTGTGGACTATGACACCGTGGCTGTTGCCAGGTTTAGCACTCTAGTCCTTCAAGAGTCCTTTAGCTGAACCTAACTCAGTAACCTCCATTCTGGGAGGCAGAAAAGTTAAGCAGAGCTAAAGGTATCCTGAGGTCATGTTTTCACCATGATAGTGAGAAAGCAGAAGTTGCTGATAACTTCAGGCAGATCTGAAGTCAAAACCTGAGCATAAGAAAAAACGGAGGTTTATGATATAGCTAATTTGGACACACAGCCGTAACCGTGCAGTTATTGATCAAAGATGAGTGAGATAATCCCCCTATACTCCAAAAGAAGGCTTAGAATTAAAAAATTCCATTGGGCTGACACAATTATGGACACCATTTTTATTTTCTAACTACTAAAATCATATGATGGAACCATTAGTGCTGCCCAGTATGAACAACTAGGCCTGGGTTGGACCTCGTGGAGTTTTACTTCTTGGAATTCTGCAGTTACAAAAAACCTCAGCGATACTTCGCGGACTTCCGCGAACAGGCGGAAGAATGCTTGTCTGCCCTTTTATCCTGTTTTTTGCAGGCCAGTAGCGCATTCTGCACTGAAAAATCAGTGCAAATGGCTTCATGCGCGTGCAAGGGTGCAGCCATTTTGTTTTGCTTACTGGCTGCATTACCATATCCTAATCTGAATCCATCAACCCTCACCTGCTCTATCCTATACCCTATCCTATCATTTTAATACTAAGGGGCTCATTTACAAGCCCCTAGCTTCACCGTAGAGTCACTTTCAACAACGCTTCGGTGGCACTGTGCCCTTTTCCATATTTATAAGGCAGCACTAAGTCACTTTGCCTTGCAAATATGGGGCCCGTAAGCATTTTCTGCTGCAGAGGGCATGCAATAAGTGTTGCTATGGGTGTTTCCATGCGACACCCATTGCTTTTGACACTGCCTCAGATTTACGAGAAATCGTAAACCTGAGGCAGCGCCAAAAACTAATGCCATCCCAGGGGTGGTGTTAGAGTATCACAACGAGGAGAAATACTTTTATTTCTCCTTGTTTTTGCTTTTTCTATGTGTGCTGCGGTCTGCAGCACACATACAGCAAAAGACCATTAATGATTGTTTTGGTGTCCCTTCCCTAAACAATCATTAAACAATGACAATTTGCTA
The DNA here is from genome assembly GCF_031143425.1 of Pleurodeles waltl. NCBI lineage: Eukaryota > Metazoa > Chordata > Amphibia > Caudata > Salamandridae > Pleurodeles > Pleurodeles waltl. The sequence goes on from NC_090443.1 coordinate 908,809,508, forward strand.
CTTCTATTTATGCTGCATTGTGCAGCACACATAGAAATAGCAAATTGCCATTACTGATTGTTTATGTGCAGGAAGGGACACTTTCCTGCATATAAACAATCATTCCCTGCTAAGCAGGCACCCTTGCACTACACATTAGCTCTGCCCCATACTTTCTGTCACTGTACATTGTTCTTCATCCAAAAACAGGGCCAAAACTACATCCAGTTTCACAGGAGAGTATAGTGTTTCTAACTGGTATTTTCTCCTACTTACGTCATATCCATATGTGTGTACAAGTTGCAAATGTGTGTTCACTCCCAATATAGTAATTAAAAGTGATTTGTGTAACATACTATTCAAACAAGTATTGTCTATAATGTGAACAGATGACTACAACTACCATGATGCACTCTTTTCGGATCTGAAAACTATAGTGCAATGTAATGTTGTTCCACCGTCCTTTACTTCCATGTTCAAACACAATAAAAAAAACTAGTGCATTTGTCAGTCACCATGTCATGCAATGGATTAAAATGTCACTTCTTGTGTATCACAATCATGTTGACACCTGCTCATAGCAACACAGAATTGATGAAAATGCTTACGTTATTCATTGTCCTTTGAATCCAAGATATCCAAAAATGTGTTGTTTCATGCGTATATAAGTAGTAGCCACACGCAAGTTAATTTGCACTGTCCATATGATGACCAATTACAATTTATGTGTAAAAAGAACCACTTTGAATCCAATGTATTGCAGCCTTCTAGGCCTTTGAATGGACCAGTACTCCAATCTACTCACCACTGTGTTGGGTTGAATGTCACATGTAACCTACAAATCTGAAATAACACTTGCATTTCAGAACATCTCTACACGGTCAGTACTGGAATTGTCATTTGTGTAAATCCGGCTGCATTTGTAAAATAATAAATATCACACAAAAGCCTAATCAGTCTATCACTCTCTTCCTAGTGTTTAGGTTGGCCTTTATGTAGACAAAGACACTTAAATGCACAAGCTATTTATTAATTACATATTCTCTGTAACCTTCACAGGTCTAACCACCCAACGCAATGCACCACCGTCTACCAGGCAAGACACCTCCACTCCAGCCTTGGAGCAAGCCTTCCACTGTTGCAAGCCAAGATGACCACGAGCCACCTGGTCCATCTTGTCTGTCTGGCTAGACAGCTCTAGTGAGTCAAACTCAACCCACACCTACACCTCCCACCATAGCTGCAACAACATCTCAGCGTGAGGACACCGCAACTTCCTGTGCACTGAGGACCTGCATACCAGTCCTGTACCCCCTAGTCCTGGCTGCTGTTGAGACACCAACAATGCAGCCTCCAGTTATTCCAGAACCCAGTGGGATGGGGAACACTTCCTCAAGGGGACAGGCTAGAGGGGGTAGAGCTCGAGGGAGGGAATCTGGGGGCCAGCCAAGGGAGGCCACTAGTTTTTTTTTCAACCAGACCAACATTGACCAAGTCTTGGGAGCAGTACAACAGTCCCAAGACATGATGGGCCAGGTCCTAACAGAGCTCCGGGCCATTAAGCAGGTTCAGAGGGAGCACATTGTAGAGATGCAGAATAACAATTCCAATTTGTGCTCCTTGACTGGGGTGATGTTTGACATTGACCATGACCACAGTTGGTTAGGATACGCTGAGTCTACAACATGAAAGCAACAGATCAACAGATCACTCATATATCAAGCTATTGTCCCTTCCTAAACTAGTGTTCAGGCAAAATATCATCAAGTCATATTGTTCTTACCAACAAGTCAGGCCCCCTCCGGTCCAAGTTGTGACATCAGCATGGGTATATAGCTGTTCCGTATTATGAATGAATCATGTGTTGAACCAGGGAAGAAGGCACACACACTTGAGATGTATACGTTTGGTAAGCAGACAACTAGCACATAGATGGAATGGAAGTTCTTCTGATTGTGGTAGACGTCTCTGTTGTGTGGTGGGACCAAGGTAATATGTATGCCATTTATTGCTCCAACCAAATGTGGTAGTTAACCCAAAGCAAAAAATTGTCTCGTCAAGGTGACCAAATCCTGTGGACATGGGAAATGGATGTAGCTGTTGATATTTTTCATCAAGGAAGCAAGGACATCTTGTAGCACACCACTGAAAGTTGGCTTTGGCATGCCCCCAGATACTTCCAAAGTGTATTGAAAGGTGCCAGTGGCTACAACATGCAGTACTGCCATGAGTTTTACTATTGGTGTTATGGCTGTTGAATTCATATTGTGTGGCAGGAGATCAGGCTCCGACTGCTGACACAAATCCAGGATAATTTGCCTATTTAGAAGATATTGCTTGATAACGTCCCTTTCCTCCATGGTGGCAAGGTATGGAAAGCGCCAGATCACCAAAGACTGTCACCTTGTACCCATGGCTAGCTTCAGATGTCTATATGTATGGAAAAGAAAATATCAGATGAAATAATCATGCCATACTTTTAATGTCAAAACACATCTGACGTCTTGATAACAGTAGACATGTCTTTGGGTAATACATGTACACCCATTACCATCAAACATTTGGACTTCAATTTTATCATATTTTTTATTTGTTTTTATGTGCAATTAATAAATTTGAACTGTATTATTTGCACATAATTTTTAAATATATATTTTTTAAATACCGTCAATGGAGGTATGAGTGGTGATGTGGCACCAAACTCATAATGTGGTGGTAAACGGATACTACCACATTAATCTTGGCAGTCAAAAGACCACCAGGGTTAAAATAAGGGCCTTTATTCCTTCTCACAAGGCACGTACTGAGGGGGGCAGACACATGACTACATGCAAACAAAGGAAGTTCCAGCATTTTCACAATGACATGAGGGACAGGTTCACAAAACATTCCCCATGTCATGATTGGGTCAGGTGGGATAATACATCACAAATGTCTGTGGTGAATGTAGGCCCCATTACTGGTAACTGTGGCAAACTGCGCAATTACAATGCGGCTGACACATCAGAGTTGACATTGGGTAGTTGGTGCTATGACAATATGAGAATGTGCATCTGCACCAAAAGTATAGGTATTCTGTGTACAGTGGCATCATTCCTTATCTGAAACATGTTTGAAAGCAGTTTGTCCAGCAAATTTCTAGTAAGTTAATGTGGACAGTAGGGGGTGGACCTGAGTCCTTAGTCCTTCTCAAACGTACATGTAAGCCAGTCCGTGATTACCAACGTGAATTTGTCTGCCAAAGTTTATTGATTGCAACAGACAGGAATGTGTCCCCATTGGGGAGAGAGTTGTACATCCCACGGATAACATTTTTATGTCCTTAGTTCTGCCTAGAGGAGAAGTTGAGGATGGAGAGAAATCTGATACTGAAAGGGACATTTGCACATGTAAGTTTACATCATATAAATGTTGTGGTATCCTATCTTGAGAAGCCAATTAACATTCAAAAATGGTACCCTTTGGGAGATGTTATCCAATTTTAGCTCTGTAGTGCAGTGGTTTAGAGATATAGCCAGGCCTATGTGTTTAATCATGCTGTTGGAACTTTTTTTTATCATTGAGTGAACTTCAAGCGTATAAGTGACAAAAGCATACATGATATGCGAGCTGGGGTGGAGGATTACTGAACTTCCTGCACATGTTGTGTGACGTACATTGATGTCCAATTGTATTCTCATAGATACTCTCCAACAGTTGTATCTTTTTTTCAGCCTCAACTGGGCAAGGCAAAGGTAACAGCAACCACATGGACAGGAATGAAGCTGGCCACTGGGGATCGGGTGTTGACACCAGCAACGCTGAGGGAGTCAGTGGCACGGGGTTAGGGTACTGACCAGGAGGCCAAGTGTGATTCTACATTTTTCTCACAGGCCTCCAAAGAAGACCAGTGCCTAGTGAGGGAGGACCCTGGAGAGACTGTGACACCTGTGTCTTTATCTGCCCCTTGCATTCCAATTTCCATCTTCCCTCTTGCTCCACCATTTGGTCGTAACGGCCCCCCTAAAAGGTGCATGGTCACCTTTGCTGCAGGCACCTCTGTTCCTGCCCTAGTGTCCCAGGCTGTGCTCACTGAGGAGGCTGTTGGCAAGGCTGCACTTCTGAATGCCATCCAGATGCTGGCTTACCTGGATGGCATTCATGGTGCCCTGTCTGGTCTACAGAGGTCATTCCAGGGTCTGTCCTCCTCATCGGCCACAGCCTCCCACACACCTCAGCCCCTTTCCCACACTACCACCCCTTCACCATCCCGAATCCCTCAACCCAGCCCTTTCCGAAGCACTCTCAAACATATGTATGCACCCACAACAACCACAAGCAGCACATCCCAAAACCAACACATCAAAAAATACAAGCACAGACACACATGTGTAGACGCCACACACACCACTACCACAAGCATACCCACAGGCATCACACCCATCAGGATATAAACATACACACCAACCACAGCACACCCACAGATACAACACCCACCATTACAGCAACACCCATACATACCACAAGCACATCTCCAGTCAGTGCACCCACCAAATCACAACCACACCCCCTCTACCAGCACACCCCCTCTACCAGCACACCCACAGTTACAACACTCACCACTGCAGCAACACCCACACACACCACAAGCACACCTCCAGTCATTTCACCTACCACCACACATGCATGCACCAGCATACCCACAGTCACCACACCAACACATACCACATCCACTACACACACATCCACACACACATACTCGACACAAACACCTACACTCATCTACCCAACAGACAGTCAGTAAAAGGCACAAATCTAAAGATAGAGTACATACACCAGACCCTCAAGCACCCACACCTTCAACACACACACTCACAACAGACACAGCCACTCCCTCTTCCCCACACAAACCCAAACCCCTCCTGTACACCCTACCCATTTTCCTAAGGAGAGCCTACTTTTTCCATGTCTCTGAGCCCTTCCAAAACCCAAACCATCCCTCCCAAATGTCTATCCAACCCTTCTACCTCCCATTACATCTCCCACCCCTTCCAAACTTAAATCCACCCCTTTAAATCCCAAACCACCTCTTCTAAATCCCAAACCACCCCTACCAAACCCACCCCTCCCAAACCCAATCCCACCACTTCCAAACCAAATCTCTTCCCTCCCAAACCCAAGAACCAATCCCGTCTCCCACTAACATCATTGAGGTGCCTGCTCTCAACCCCATAGTTGCCCCTTCCAGAGGATGTTTATTCTGGCAGTGAATATAGGAGTTAAATGACACCCCTGACAGCTTTTATGGCCCACATAGGCTAACAACTTAGTCTGGTAGTCGTGATGGACTTTTCTTATTTATTATCTAGAGACTAATCCCATGAATATATAAAAAACTTTATTTTGAGAATATCTTTGTCTTGGCCTTATTTTGTGATTGTTTCTAATTGTTTGCTGATTATGTTATTTCTGCTAATATGTGAGCCACACCTACTCTCATTTGTGACAGTAACAAACACGGGTAGTATATTTTAGTTCTTTTTTTTTTAAATACATTAGTGTTGTACATTAGCGATGGACATGTTTATTTTGGTGAAAGTATTCATGTTGTTACTGGACACTGTCACCAAAATAATATGTGTTTCTGTTTTTAATGTCTGGAAAATGCTTGTGTGTTTATTTTGGCACAATGTGTCAATGATATACACATATGCATTACATAGAGAATCTGGCATTTCATAGTTAAGTAGGATATTATGTTCTTATGTTTGTGATATATTGCACACACCAAGGGGACATATGACCTTCATACATCTATGCCATCTTTGCAGTTCACCAGTAAAAATTGTATTACATTCTGTGTACATCCACCTGTAAGTTGTAGTGTAATTGTTACATTATCATGGGATTGTTTGGTTGAAATTGGGTAAACTGTTCGAGTTGAAACTTTTTTAGATTTTGGGGACATTATTGCACACACCTGTACGGACACATTTTTATTTGTGATTGTTGAGACTTTTTGTGTAGGTGTTCGATGCCATGAAGGCTGTCCGTACAAGATTGGTGGGTGCAAATTATAATTTTATGTCTGTTCTGATACAGTTTCTGACTGTAGAATTACACGCTTCACATTGTGCAACATTATGGTGGTGTTTACACATATTAATGAGCCATGCACGAGCCCAGTATTCCTGTGATGCTACAACTCCGAGGGCAACAGGGATGCCTGTGACTTACCTTCTGTCCCGGCGATGACGGGGTTGATTACCATATTGGACCTGGCCCATGAGCAGTGGGAGGACTGATAGCAGCGGGTTCCCGGTGTCAGGATATGAGGAAAGTGTTTAAAGGTGAGTTTCGTGTTTATTTAGCTCCCAAACCTCCAACTCAGGTGTGGAGTTTTACCCACCACAGTTGCGTCTGCGGAACTGCACATCATGATTGGCTTGATGGTAAAAGGGGCTGTCTTCCTGCTGCCAGTTGCTATTGCCTATTGTGCCGTCGATGCGGGTGAAGTGGTGGTAGACCATCAGTGGTCTTTCACCTATGCTCCAGCTGACATCTAAATACTTCAGGTGGACTGGCATGGTGGTGGGTGGGTTTTCCGTTGAAAAGTCGATGGCAGGGCCATTACTGCCAACATCTATATCAAGCCCTAATTCTACAAAGCACAAACCGAAGACAAGATGTGTTTCCCAGGGCCCACTCAGTCACCTACTAGCGCTTCACTTCACCATTCTTTCTTTCTGTCCCAGCCTACCTAAAAATGTAAATTCTGTTTTGGCATGTGATGTCTGTGCCACATTTCTGTGCCCAAGTGAAGTTATCTTCACTTAAAGATTGACAGTTCCAATGCTTTTCCTTTCCATCAATCAAAGTGACTTTGAAATTCTTCTTAGTCACATTGATTGATAGAAGGAAAACTATTTGAACTGTCAGTCCATAGCACATGATCATTTATTGACACTTAATCAACCATTCCATACCTAAACCTCTACCTAGCCCAATTGACTAATATTCCTCACTGCCAAGTGAAGATATTTCTTGAGAATAATCTGTGTTGGAGGCCTGGGTGTAATGTGGGACTAAAGGCCTGATTTATAGTTTGGTGGATGGGACACTCTGTGACAAAATAAAGATCCCATTCACTGCACTATAGTTCAAAATCTTTTTCTATGCACTGTCTACTGTAATACAGCAGATGGGATATACAATATCTGCCAAGTGAGTTGCATCTGCCAGACTCTGCCAGCGTAAATGTGGACTTAGGATAGTAGAATTGAGGAGGGAGTTTGAAAGGAAAAAAGTCATTAGATTTATAAGGTCACATAAAATGCTACAGCTGGGTTGCCACAAAAACACGCCTGAGAATAATCAGACCTGCCAGCTTGGCTCCGTTGTGTTGCATAGTCAAGTATTAATTGTGCAGCATACATACTTATATGCCTTGCTCATTACTGTCAGGTTATTCAAAATTTCTAACACACAAATTGTGTGTTCTGTTTCACTATGAAATTAAATTCTTTTGAAAAATCGTGTTTTCTTTGCCTTCTTTAGATTATGTTGGTGTTCTGGCTTCATTATTCCTTACAGTCATGATTGATTACCTAGCTACGATGTGATGCATGGGTGGGAAAAACTTGACCTAGGTTGTGTGTGACTGAATCATCACATCCCCAAAAATTCCAGTGGCTCTAGGGGAACAGCAATGTTCTGCTACTGTACCCTGACAGTAACAAGTGTTTGAGCTGAGCATCACAATTTGTGTTTTTGTATTTTGTTCTTCTTACTTTTTTTTTATATAGCTACTACTGCTGCTGGTGACAGGCAGCAACCAGTGCTGGCATGGTCACCAACCCAGCAGGAAATAGCCACCCAGCTGCGGTAGCAAAAGTTGGCAAAAGAGTGACCTTGGAATATCGCCTGCTGGTGGGCCTAGAAATAGAGAAGCATGAGGAATAGACCCAGGGCCAGTCCGGAGATACCTCATGCAACCAGCCAGGGCCCTCCTCCAACTCGACCACGCCACTGCTGCTGGCACTAACTGCAGCTGGTGTCTTCCACTGCTGCCTGTACCACCACCATCCTCCCCACCTTGGACCCAACACAGTGCCTCTTGCACTGCATTCTACAATAGCTGGCAAACCTCACATGCAAGTTTACACTGCTCTGGTGTTGCTCTGGCAAGGGCAGCAGGACTTGACCCATGAAATTGATGCACTCAAGGCCCTTTTTTATTGAATTTTTGTTTTGGTGAGAGGGCTTGTTGTGGGTGGAGAGAGGGGAAGGGCACAAAGTTGGGGAAGGGCTTTTGATTTGGACATTGGGCTTTGTTACTTTAGGCTTTAAGTATATGATGGCTTGAGGAAGGGGTGGGCCTGTGGTAGGTGGAGAGGGTGGGTCCTAAAAATAAATGGGGTTTACTTCTTATCCTGTGTCATCATTATCTATCTTTCTATTGCTAGTTGGCGTAGTATTAATATAGCACTGTTAAGTGTACTGTTGGCAAGAGAGTGTGAGATGGAGCTGCCCTCTGAAATTGTTTGTCAAATTGTCACACATTATTTATACTTCAACGTTTTCCCCTAAGCTTTCCCTAACTGAGGTCCCTTGCCATGTATTATTCTTCAGTAGGTTGTTTACCTCTTCCTGCAGTCCAGTTTTGCCCCGGCCCCAGAGTGGCACTGTCTCAGAACAGACAACAGGTTAATTGAAATGTTTCACTTGCTGATGTTTTGCAGCACCAGGCATCAATCAATTATATAGTAAAGTATAGTAGTAGTTAGTGTAGTAACTGCCCTTGTGCTACCATCTCTAACTATTTGCCCAGTAAGGGGTCTGCCAACATATACAAAAATGTAAGTTATCTTTCCTGCCAAAGAACAACTTAACCACCAAGTTAATTTGTTGTTCTAGTTCTTTCTTGCCCAAATTGTTTAGGAAATGGGATCCCTTGAAAGTCTACCCAAAACTTATTGCAAAGTTTCTCGAAAATGGCCTTCTTAATGGTGGTGCTATTGGTGTTCTCTTCTTGTCTTACCAAGGAAGACATAACAAAGTGAGATCCCATTCCCACCTATTCCAATGAGATAAACTCAAACTGTTGGATTCATCAGAAAGAGTTTTCAACACAGGTAACTAGACTGAAAGAAAACAGAGTTAGTCGCTTCTCAAAGACTGAGACTACTGGTAAGGTAAGTTCAGCAGAATGTTAAGGAGCTTTCACCTTTTGTGTGGAAGAGAAGAAGGTTTGTGGTTTGTAAAACATTAACAATATTGTAGATTGAAGGGGAAGGAGAGAAGGTAAGGTTCATGAGGAGCAGATAAAGGGCAGAGCAAGAGCATAGGCTGCTGCAATTATGATGACTCATGTGCGATTAAATAAGAAGTGAGAGCAATTTTACAACTAACCCCAGACAAGTAGATGCATGTACCTGACTCATCAATCTCACACCATGCAAGTAAATCTAGCTATGTGTGAAAGGGCCAATCAACTTCAGGCAAAATCACTCATCAGCCCCCAAACATTGCAAATCATTGACATCAAGTTTACAAATTAGATGAACACACTCACTGTCTCCCACTACATGAATCATCATCAGTCACACTCACTCAACATATATCACTCATTGGTGCAAAAGTTACCTCTTCCAATCCAATCATGGCGGTACACAATTGTCATACTGTATCTCCTTTGTTCCCATGGAAGCAACACAATGGCAGTCTTGTAAATTAATGATCTTTACTTGGGCAGGCCTGCTAGGGGATGAAAAAGAGAATGATAGGTATGCGACGAAGGCAGTCGTTATCTTCATTTCCTTTAAGGGAATGGAGAAGCTTCTTCACTGCACTCTGGTCCGACTCCAATCTGGCTAAACAGCTACATATGTGAATAAATGGTGGAGCTGCATAAGTCAGACACAAAATATATAATGTTCCTCTAGCTATATCCATTTTTTTTTTTTTTGCAAAGCAATTTGACGATAATTTGAAAGTTCTATGGTGGCCTACTTAGTAAGGAAAGTAGAGTTTGTGCTTAAACTCAGGGGGTTTACCCAGAAGTTGGTCAGCTAAGGCACTTGAGTCTGATAAAATCACCCTAATCCACCTCCGGTGGAGTTTCAGGAACAGTGTAATTGTGTTAGTTTATTTTTATCATGGTCAATCCCTCCATATTCTGAGGAGAGAGACTGGTCCTTCTGACTGTTACAACTGCACCAGCTGCACAGAATGCATTCTCAGCAGGCACACTAGCTACCGAATAAGCCAGATACTTTTTGGCCAGCCTGCTGAGCTCTGGCCTTTGGCGCATCTACCCATACCAATAGACCAATGGGTTTTGGTACAGGTAGATCTCTCTTTGGTCATCCAGATAGTCTTGGACCATCCTCTGAATGGCTAATCATACTGCCACTTGCTTGACCTCTGTTGCCTTCGCCTCTGCACCCAGCTTAAGCCTTACCAATTGAAACCAAGTTAGCGCAGAGGTTGAGTGCAATTCTTGTGTTGCTGGTGTTGTTGCTGGTGATGTTGCTGGTGCTGTTGCTGCTGTTGCTGGTGTTGGCTACTGTGAGAAAACAGCACTGCCCTCTCTGGAGGTTGAAGGCTGTATGCCAAAACTTCTGCTTGGGACTCCAATTCCCAACCGTTCTTCTTCTAGGTCTCTCACTTGCTGAAGAATCCACGTCTTCTATAGTGAAACATCCCCTGCTGAAAAAGGAATGAAAGTGGTCAGAATTTTTTTGTACTGTGGATCAAGTATTGTGGCATACATGCACTCTTTGGAGGACATGATCTCTCTTTTCATCCTTGCACTAACAGCCAAGCAAAGGAGTAAGCTCTCCACCAAATCATTCACCTCTTTGTTCACACCAGCAAACCCTTGCAACACCTTTTGAAATTGTCCTTTGTAGATACAACTATGGGATAGCTTGGCTTATCCTACTGTCCTCCTTGCTGACTTCCGATGTAAAAACCTCAAAAGGAAGTAGCAGTTGTGTCAGGCATTTTACTAAGCTCCATTTGTCCATCTCCATGGTAATGCTTTTCCCAGTTGCATCCCCTCCTCTTTGAAGGACATAGTCAGTTATCAGTCTGCACTGCTCAAACAGATGTTGCAACATGTAGTAGGTAGCGTTCCAATGTGTTGACACCACCTGTATGAGGGCTTCAACTGGTACTCTAATAGCCAGCTGAATGATCCTCAACTGCTTCCGGGTTTTAAAAGAATGGCTGAAATAAGTGCAGATTCTTCTGCAGGTGGCCTGTATGTTTCTGACTATGGGTCTGATTTAGATGTTGGCAGAAGGAATAATCTGTCACAAATGTGACGGATATCCTGTCCACCTTTATACAATTCCCTGAGGACAAAATGGGATCGTAATACAGTGGATGGGACACCCATCACGTTTGTGACAAAGTGTTCCTCTTCGCCGACATCTAAACCGGCCCCTATGTCTTCTCTTTTTAGAAAGGCTTGCACAATCAGGTTGATGCAAAATTCTTGACATGATATTTTGTTCGCACAATATTATTTTTCCAATATTTTGTCCAAATGTGGGATCATAGTGGAACTACATACTACACATAATTCGCTCATTGTGCCTAGTATGCATCCTTATAATAATTTCACAGCTCTTGAGTGGTATAACAGATTTATTTGATTTTATACAGCTACTTTATAGTTTAGAAAAAATCATTTTAATAAATCTACCCTTGTTTGAAGCTGTCTTTTTGTATCATAAGCATAGTTCTGCATATTCTCACTCATGATTATCATTATTATGTTGAAAGCTATGCAAACACAGAAGGGCAAATGTTGATAGCAGGAACAAAATATGTTTAAGTTGGTGGTAACCGTTTTCATGGATATACGAAAACCTTTCCTTTGTGTATGAGTGTTAGCCTATAAGCATTGCAAAATGAGAAAATATGTCACATGCATGAGCTTATAAAATCCACACTAATATATCCTCTCAGTTTGTGTCTAGTATTTTCATTTTAGCATTTCTAATGTCAAATTTAGGCTGTATTGAATTGCCTGCACTGTGTGAGACTTTGTAAGCTCTACTCAGGCTACAAGCAAGGGCAGTGGGTAGAACTGAATGTTTGAGACTATTTTGCAAACTACAAATAGAATTAGGCTATACGCACTGCAACCCCCCATGTTATAGAGTAATCAAAGAGCCACAACCTTCACTCAATGGTAGGTTGAGGATGCATGCGTATAGATCACTGGTATATACACCTGTGCAGCAGATATGTTACTCCACTGAGTTGTTTTGCCAGTTTCAATAAGGACCATTGTTTGCCTATGGGCACGAATAGCAGCCCATAACAATTGTACTTGATGATTTAATTTGGTACAGGGTGAATACAATCTAGTAAGCACCATGGTGCATAATATCTAGTCAAATTATAATGTGAAACTTTCTTTTTCATTGTTCTACCACAGCTCAGAGAACAGATGTCTTCTAGGTTCGTTTTATACCGAGCTTGGAATGAATGAGATTAAGATTCATTAATCAACAAGCCGTACTGTGGCATGTTAATTACTGGAAAATAGTTTGAGTAGAAGATGGAAGTCTTGTAATCACAATTCCATTAATAGACATCCGGAATAGTCTGTCTTTGGTTTCTTCCTAGCTGTTTTTTGTATCCAGTCCCCACTAGGCTGACCTCTAGCTATTGGAACTGAGTAATCCGAAATTCTTCCTAATAGCTTTTATCAACTGAAGATAAGTGACAGGAAACGCATACTCACTGTTCATTTTATGTTTAAATTGAAATGCAGTTAAGATACATTTTCAGGCCTTACAATTTGTATAAATCTCACAATTAGCACTGCCAAATGGCTTTTAAACCGAATTCATTATTGTCTAAAATACACCTGCCAGTTTCCTGACTATGTAGAATTCTTTAATATTGTAATGTGAAACTAATTGATCTTTATGGAATTATTAATAACGGCGGCCGTGTTTCATGTTGCAGATGTAAACTGTTGTTTGAAAATGAACTAAGTGCATTTCTCTCTGCTTCACTTTGTGAGCGATAGAGAGGTCTGCCGCCCATTTTAGATCAATAAAACAATGACCCATTATGCATAACAAAGGTGGTTATCCTATCACCTGGGGATGTGCACTGACCCCTTGGAGCCCTAACTCTAACATGTTAGAATCAATTTATGTTCATTTAAGCTCCTCTGTTAATGCACATGTTTACTATTTTCGCATAGGCTACCACCAACAAAAAGCTGGTGGAAGAAAAGAACACACGGTAGAGCACACAGTTTTCATCTCTTTATTTTCCCCCACTCCTTCCTTTTTTATCTTTTTCTTTTAGTGTTTGCTGTATGTTATAGGGATGACTCTATGAGATGTGAATACAACTTTTTTTTAAACAGGCATTGCAACCATCGCACACAAAGCTGAATATACTGTATATCCACTGAATCTATGAGTGGATGTAGGTTATTTTTTAACGTCTCACAGTATAATAGGTCCATGTTTTACCTTTACTTACTAGAAATACGTTTAAGTACTTATTGTAACTACCAATTACATTTATGTATCAAATTACCTTTTTTACACTTATAAATTAACTTATTTAGAAACTGAAATGCAGTAGGTGCAGTGCTTGCACCCAGTGCTCCCCCTTTTTTGACCACCGGGATTAAATGTGGAGCGTTGTTAATCAATGTCTTCACTTTTGTATACAACAGGCCACATTTCTTTAAATAAGGTTTAGTTTGCTTCTTTGATAGACAGAATTAAGATTTTTATTAAAACAGCTTCACATATCATCAGAGACAGCTGCACAACGGTGTCATATTTCCTTTACAGCCAATAACTTCGCACCCTGGGACACCGCTTTGCTTACTTCCCCCCTGGCAAATTGAGTTGACGGCAACAGGTTCCCAGTCGTCATCGGATGGGATTATGTAAAAGCGGGGTTCGGACAGCTGTCTCTAAAGACCCGGCGCTGTCTGATAATGCACAGCAATAGGGGCACACTAATTACTTTTATGCACTGCGACGGCTGCCAGCAAACAAGATGGGAATAATGAAATGTATCTGATTTTTTAAGCGAATCAGAGGAGGCCCTGCCAACCACACAGCAGTCATTCAGCTGAGTGACAGCAAACTCACTTCTAGGGGGACTAGCTGAGATTGTTATTTATACTCTAAGTAATTATTTCCATGCTTTGTTGAGTGCATCATAAATCAAACTTCAGAAAGAGTGGAAGTGGAATTTTCAGTCACTGTTCCAGCTCTGTAATCCCGGTTTTATCCATTTTGCCTGTGTAGGTATCAATATAAATATATGGAATGTAAAATAAAACATGTTGAGGCTACAGCCAACTTCAGTTAAAACTTTTACAAATAGAAGTCAAATGAATAGCGAAATTATATCGTTAATGTAGAAAGTAAATACTATTGCATCCTCACACGTTCATTTTTTCTTTTGATTTTCTTGAGTGTTGTAATGTTTTGTGAAGTAGTATCCATAACCGACGTGTGTTGTAATGTTTTGTGAAATAGTATCCATAACGTACAGATATAATATCAAATCTGTTTTATATTACACTTTAATGTTAGACTGTTACGTCTAGTTACGTGTATAATTACGAAGTGTTTTTTTGTTTACAGTGTGTACTTATCTGTTGGTAGACAATGTTCGGTGTATTTCCATACATTTCTGTTTTAACTTTTGCATTGGTTTGCACGTTGTGTGTAAGCTGACTTTGCAAATGTTGTTAGCTATGTTTATGTGATACTTTTTTTGATTGGCCAGATATACAAAGATATTTTGTGGTCACAACACCTTTGATTCACAATATTACATGGTTTTCAACCACAAAAAATATTTTCACAATGTACAAAGCCCTTTGTCAACTAGTAAAAAAGATTTTGGGACCTTTTCTGAATCATAAATGAAAGGGATATTATCTTATGATACGTGATTCATAAAATTATGTATCAATGGTTCGTGACTGCAGTTGTGGAAGCAAACCAGCGATCAGTAACCTGACCCCATGTTGGGGTGGTAACAGATTCACAAAGGCAAAACTGTATCCCGTCAATCAGCTTCCTGTTTAGAATTCATGACAGCAGCTTTAGTAGATAGGAGCAGGCAGTGACCCGTAGGACCATGATGTCTCCCCAAATGGGAGACATTTTTTGGACAAAAAACATAGCCCCTGTGGTTTTAATGGACATGGGCTTCTTAAAAAACACATCTATATCGAGAAAGCAAAAGCAGAGATAGGTGTCTGTTGTGCTTTGCAGGCTTTCATTCTTTCCTTCACAATCACAAGGTGTCAACTGGTCCTGCCTAATTAATATTCAATAGGCAGGTCGTTTTACAGCTCCTGCAAATGTGTAATTTGTGATATGATCTATTAGGATATAAAGCACATTACGGTGTGTATTCCCATACACAAACCAATAGGAGAGCAACCATGCATCCCTGGTTTGCAAGTGGGACTAGTACATATGGTCTTTACTTTCCAATATGTTTATTTGTGTTGGGGACCTTGTTTGTGATGTACTTCACCTTTTACAGTGCTCTCAGCAATGATGATGTCATTTCCAATATTAACACTGATATTATCAGTGGTGTCAAATAATATGTCATGAGTGATATAATATGTGAGGCTAAAAGCAGTGCATGGGAAGGTTTATAATTACTTCAGTTAACAATAACTGGTGAATTTCAGTGTTCTTTTAGTTTAAAATGTTATGTTTTAAGGAACATTTTCACCTAACTATAATGTCACTTTAACATTTTTTCAGTGAATTTCCAAGTTTCTTTTAGCAATACTTTTTTATCATGCTTAACTGGGTCATTCCCCACCCCACATAGTCTTCGGCTGTGTGCAGCATGGGGGTTATCCACAAGCCTTGGCTTATGGCCAGGCCCTGCACCCAATACCCTGCGGACGGCCAACACCCCATTGCTGGCCAACCCCTATGGTCTTGCAACACCGCATACACCTTCTTTTTTTGCTGGTACCACTGTACTTTTGCTAAATAACACAGGTTTGCACTGAGCCTCACAGTAGTAACACAATCCTACTGCGCCAATATAAAAAAAAACTTTTTCATTTGACTGCAGGGGGTGGAGGGTTCCACAAAAGGATCAGTGTGCCTTACCCAAATATCCCTCCTTTTTTAGTTTCTATGGCATAGGAAACAAGTCCCCAAGTCATAAAATGGCAGCCATGACTTTCTCTTCACATTGTGGCCAGCTAATTAAATTGCATGTTTTGAGCTTGTGGTACCGCGGTACCTTTTTTTTAACATCAAATCTCTTTATTGGCTTTTTTAAACAGTTTGGCATTAAATCAGTTCAGCTGTAATTTAAGTATATAAAACATCATAGGAAGCACTATTTGCATGTATTAGACCCGTACAGTATGTTATTGTCACAGAAATGTCCAACCATTCTCAATTCCTAATTCTAAAGCATTGTCAATGTATTGCATCAGCACCAGTCTATTTAATATTTCTACGAAAACCTTGTAGCCTATGTATTTAATCATCAACAAATCGAACAAATTTAAACCAAAAAGAAAACAAAACAAAAAAAGGGAAACTAAAATATCATAGAAAGGCAGGCAGGAATTGTTAAGTCCATCTATTCTTCTGTGGGTATCAGCTAAAGGCCGAAGGTCAGAGGGGACCATGTTGCATTACTTATTCCTATTGGTAAAGCCACCATGGTAAATTAGTTATTTCCATTCTCAAGAAATAGCTGTGTTTAAGAGCCCATGGTCCAGGTTCTCAATGATATGCCCCTCTCGTGGTCAGTCCGCCAGTACTCATGTTCCCTTTTTCACCTGTGTTTGTCCAATCTGGTTAATTGGTAGTGTAACTATGCAGTGAGTTATATAAGTTTGTCCACAGATTGAGGGGTTACCACTGGCAGTCTCTCAGTCTCAGGGTGAGACCTATTGGCCTCCGAGTCTGTTACTGATCCACCCGCATCAGTCCCTGAGTGGGATCCCATGCGTTACTGTCATGCAGTGTCTGCTGCCACCTTGATAGCTGCTTCTTTCTCAGTGTGGTTTGCAATCGGTGGGTTCCAATCGCCCTTCTTGTCTTAGAGCTTGTCAGTGTTTTCCAGTAGGTCCCCAGATTACATCTTGCTGTGTATGCTTCTTCCATCTCCAGGGGGTCACAGCCTTGTACGCCTATTGCCAGTCCCACACCTAAGTGGGGTCTTCACAAAAATGTGTTTCGCCGTCTATTATGATTTTCAGTCTAGCCGGGAACATCAGTGAGTACTGGATCCCCATCTCTCTCAGCTCTCTCTTCACTTGTGCATAAGATGCTCTTTTTTCCTAGACTGCTGCAGTGTAATCAGGGAACATATTCACTTTTCCATTCTCAAAGAGGTAGGGGGCATCTCTGCGGGCGCAATTCAGTATAACATCTTCATTGCAATAATGTAGCAATTTGGTCACCACTGTGCATGGCTGTCTAACTGGGGACGGTGAATGGGCAGCACTCTATGCACATGTTCCAAAGCGAAGAAAGGTGTGAATCTGTTAGGGGCCACTGCAGTTTTGAGCCAAGTCTCAAGGTACACCACCATGTCGCTGCCTTCCACTCCTTACGGGAGTCCCACCAATCGAATGTTGTTGCATCTATTGTGACCTTCTACATCTTCTGCATGATATTCCAGTCTGCGCACTGGGTCGGTCAGCTCTGTGACTTGGTGTGTAAGTGCTTTGTGAGCTGGGTGAATGTCTGCCATATTGCATTCTGTCTGCCGCACCCTGTCTGCCAGCTTCTGTCACGGTTTTCAATGGGCTTACCGTCGAAGTTGAGAAGAGTAGGGGAACGGCCCCGGTTCCGGCAGGTTCTGCTCTGGCCGAGGTAGGGGCGACCCCTTCCGGTAGCCACGGTGCTGTTTGGCAAGAGCAAGCCACTACAGTCCGTGCCCTCCAGAAGGAGTCCCAGAGGAAAAACCCCAGTAGGGTAAAAAACCTCCACAGGAAATCCCTGAAACGAAAGGAGGACACCAAGGCGTTAGGGCTGAAGATCAGGAAGACTAGAGAACGAAGACAGATCAGGAAACACTGGATTCGCAGGAAGAAATCAATCAGAGTGTGACTACCACCAAGGAGTGTTGCAACGCAATGAACAAGCAGCTGAATTCCCCTTATATACCCCTAGACAGGAAGTAGGAAACAGGAAGTAGAAATACCACCATCTTGGATTGGGGAAAAGAAAGCAATAGTGAATCAGGTACGTGCGCCTAACAAAGAGAAAACAATGCATGCTGGGAAGAGAGGAAGTGGTCAGCATGCTGGGAAAGGAAAAGGCAGGTATAAAAATACCACCATGTGCAAGGGTTCGGCTTTTGCCTGGAGATATTGGTAAGTGGTGAGCAGATGTGATTGCAGAAATGCAGGAAACTAGATGTAAAAGCGCATAATGCGCTATACGCGGTCAGGCCTGAAACCCACTCGGGGTCTCAAGTCCTGCCGCGTCTGCCTTTATGGCAGAACTTAAAGAAAGGGGCGCGGCGAGTGCTGCGACCCCTAATCAGGCCCCTAGTACTACCCGCGGCCTGCGCCAAAGCCGCGGCGTCCCCCGCGGCCCGCGCTCCAGCCGCGGTATGAATGGAATGCCGCGGCGCGGCGACCTGAGCCCGCGGCCGCCGTAAGAGCCACGGCATGACAGCTTCCAGTGTTCAGCCCACAGTAACCTTAGGCCCTCTGAAACTGGCCCAATATCTAGTTGCAGAGCAGTTTCGGTGTCGACAATTGCTGCTAAGATTTAATCAAATTGAGAACGCATGGTGTCGGAGATGACCTCCTGTTCCGCCGACTTTTCAGACAGCATCTCAGGCATGGTCACATCGCCCTGAGCCGCCTGAGAGGATTTCACTTGCGGTTTCCCCATTGTTCACCAATTCAACTCAGCCACTCCCTGTCTAAGTCAGGTAATCAAAAACAAGGCCCTGGTCCCTTGCAGTGCCGCAATCAATTTGCGGAGCTGGCCATCCACTCAACGAGCTTTGCCCGGGCAAATTCAACGTATTTAGAGGGAGGGGGGTGGTCAGAGGGCAGCTTTCACTCCTCCTGTCCACCTAATTGTGCAGCATACCGCGGGCTCCAGTGCTGCCAAAGTGCCATAATATTGTCATTCGTCTTTCCATCTCCCAGGCAAGGCCCTTCTGTTTTTCTCTGACATCTGCTCCTCACCACAGAGGGCCGCCCTTCCAACAGCCCCTCCTGGGGTAAACTTGTCTCCTTCACAATGGCCGGCTCCAATTCCGCCCATTAGCCTCTCTCACCCCTGGGGTCATCAGACATCTCCCAGGTCTGGACAAGCTGTTCCACACTCCCAGCGCATGAGACATGCAAGCCGGATGCCCAGGGTCTCTCTGTGACCGGGCCGCTCCTCCACCTCTCGCTTCTCCTGGTTTGCACTGCTCATTCTCTCAGGAACCTCTGGGATCCCAAACTCCTCTACAGTGGGTTGTGTTGGCAGAGGGCAATCCGGGTGACTCTTTACTCTGTAGAAATGTTTGGGCCCATACGGAGCGAGAGTTTCATGCATCTGCTATTGCTGGCTGCTAGGCCACACCCCCTGGTACCATGGTACTTCACAGTACTATTCTGAAGGTTTTCCCGGCCTGTATTATCTATTAATGTTGAACCTTAATTTCCCAAAAAACTACTGAAAATAATTACACTCATTCACAAAAAGCATGCTTTCTGGACCAAGCTCTAGCTTTCTGCCAAATTTGGTGTAATTGTTTTCAGCCGTTTTGGTCTATAGTACTGTCTAAATTTCCTATGGGAAATGGCATGAGGAAAATGTGTTTTTGGATGCCCCCCGTTTTCATGGCCTCACCACTAAAGTGAAAGTCTAGCTGTATAGCAAGATGTAGCTTAAATCTTGTGGTACAATGGGGTACAGCATTCTTTTGCCGGTATCCAGCATTCTTTTGCTGGTATCCTTGCTCAATTAGTGTCATGCACCTACAAGACAAAAAGTGATGAATGGAATTCTTTAATTAATGTCAGCCACTTGTTTTCACTCCATAACACATACTACTTGGCTGAATTTTTCACACTTTTTGTACAGGCAGATACCCACCATATGCAATTCAGTTATGACCTCAAGGTTAAATGGACAGCACAGCCTAAACTGTTAAGCCAGTATCGGGCAGAATGGCTCAATGAGCTGCACATTTGTCGATGAAACATGTTGATCAGGAGGTCACAATTTTGAATCTGAGGCAGACCAACTCAGTCTTCCATCCTCTGAAGGTCAGTATAATTAGAACCATTAAATTGGGAAATACCATGTAAGGTCATATCCTCTGCACAATGGTGATGGAAGCTGGAATGTGAATGACCCTTCACTCCAAAGGAATGAGTGGACACTTTGCATCGAACACATACATCCAATTGCGGGGCCAGTGGAAAAGAAACACTATGAAAAATAATACAGAACTGCAAGATTGCTCAAGCGGAAACTAGGAGGAGAAGGCAGATGTTGGCGACATTGTGGTCAACCTAGGACACTAATGCATAACCTCTGGTACTACCCCAAGCTGCAGCACTTTTGGTCAGAGGTATTGACAGATATCAATGAGATGTATGAAATGGACTTACCACTCTTCCCCAGCTACATATTATTAGAACTCCCTAATGCACTAACATAACCCTTGTGATTAGCACAGGGCCGGGCATCACTCTTGCCCTATGTGAGGCTAAACAAGTTATCTTAGCTAGGTGGGGAGCAGACATTGTTCCAACCTTATTGGACTGGCATCACAAACTCTGGGATCTCTTGGGTATGGCAAAGCTGACTGCAGTGGTTGAAAATAACCTTCACCAATTTGAGAAGACATGGAGACCATGCATATACTTCCTTTCCCAGGAATTTAGGGAGCTATCCTGCCCGAGATATCTAAGAGTACTCCTCCTCACCCAGGCGGAACGCAATCCACTTGGAGGAGCTGGATTTACTTCCTGATTTGAACACTGTCTTTGCAGATCTGACTGCATTGTAATCTGCATTATTGAGAAATGTTGAGTGTAATTACCCTTGTGTTCTCTAAGGCTTTACCTTTCGTACATGTCCTCCCTTATGACCTTTCCCCTCACCTCGCTCGTTTGCATCTATACGTTTCCCTTACCCCAGAGGCCTATGGATGTTGGTGAGGTTCGACTTATAATCTTTTGTATCCTCTTCCTAAAATTTAATGAAACAGGTATAACCCTAAATTGGGTAACACTAACTCCTGATTTATAGTGCTTAGAAGCAGATGAAGTGTTATAACTTATTGTTACATCGTCTATTTCATGGGCACACAACCAACTCTAAACGTTTTAGTACCACGCCTTCTCTTGAAGCACTCTTTCAAGCCCTGGGACAGAGAGACGACTGCCTAAAAACTAAGGTTACAGCCCGACTGCCTTGAAACAACCCTTCGTGAAAAGTCATTAGGGCGTTAATGTGCTTGCCATGTTGTGTATCAGTGTTAGGGCTAAAACGTAGCCTCTGTATTTGTAATCTTGTACCGTGTTTCTATAAACGCGATATGTGCAAAATGCGCGCAACGAAGGGGCAAAGCACTCATCATTTACATGTCTACTGCATCAACCCTCTGCTGTGACAAGATGGCCCCTACCGACATAATAACGAAAACCTAACATGACAAATGTGAAAGTTTAGAATTAAAACCGCTTCATTTG
Source organism: Pleurodeles waltl (assembly GCF_031143425.1). NCBI lineage: Eukaryota > Metazoa > Chordata > Amphibia > Caudata > Salamandridae > Pleurodeles > Pleurodeles waltl. Next base: position 908,831,190 of record NC_090443.1, read on the forward strand.
TGGTGCTCCTGGTACAAGGAGCTGTCCAGTCCTGAAATGGGTTCCCGGTGGGAGCTGTCCGCGTGCTGAACCATTTTCTTCCTGATGTAACACACAATTGTGTGAGGCGGCTCGTGCCCGCGGAGGCAGACAGCGGTGAGCGGCCTCAGACAGCAGCGGACGGACACGGGGCAGCGGGAAAGGACTGCACTTCTGCGCAAAACTGTGACTCATGCAAATTAACAGTTTGTGAGTCACACGTGGCAAGAAGCGAGCAGAGCGGAAAATCAGATCTTAATTACATATTTTATTGTACAAAAAGAATTGATGAACATAATCAAATTGTCATGTTCGTGAATTTCACATTGATTCCTGGATCAACTACCAATCTAAATCTGAAGCCATGTGGGAGAAAGCTCCCCCGCCCTGCCTGGGTCTGGTGATCTACAATCAATTTGAACGTCATGGACCAGACACATTGATCTACTTCTCAATTCGGAATCAATCTGGATCCATGCTTAAAAGTAGGTTCATTCAATTACTGCCTACGCTGTGTGAGCTGTGGACTCACTAAAAACGTGACGTATTTATTTGTTTCTTTTCGAGCCGCGTCAGAAGGTAGTTTATAGCCATGGATGGACAAAACACCTTGCAGAGAAGAAATCTAAAATGCAAGTTGCATTTTCACACAAAACCTAGAAGTAGCTCAGTGTATCAGGCACTATGTGACTGCAAACACTCACTCACGCATTACCTCAATGCTGAATTCCATTTCCTTGTGGTTGACAAAAAAATTATTAGCAACAAAATGAAACTTTAAAAAACTAAACACACACTTGCATCCGAAGTGTACCTCAAGGACAGCAATCCAGTGGGGTGTGGTATTTATCTTGTGAGCCATTTGTGCATCATTCTGAATTACAGACCTTGAAATAGGTGATAATGAGGTAATTATCTGTAGTTTTATCCTGGTCAAAGGTCCGATTCTGCACAGTTGGCCAGAACAATTTGCACCAGGTTGTAACTGGTGAAAATCACGTTGGTAAAAACCTTGAGGTTCACATTTAGCATCCTGGTTGGAATTCGAGGGGACACACATCTTTTCAGGATACAGACAGGTCTGAGCAGTATGGCATTTGTTTCAGTTTACCCCTTTGATGTTACAATAGTGCTGTCAATGGATGAATTTTTGATCCTTATAAAGGAAATCTGCTGCTAGAAATATGGATGAGTGAATTATCTGTTATGGTTTCACAGATTAACCTATTAAAAAGCGTTAAGTGCCTCTACAAATGATCTTGTACAAATAACTATGTATTGCTTTCATTTTACTACCATTGTCACTATTGGCATTGTGTGGTACATTATGCAGCAAATTCTACTTGCGGAAAATTATTGAATGGTTAAGATCGCCTCTCTTTGTGACTGGAAAATCTGCAGCTTTACCATAATACATTGCCTCTGGTGGTCTTCATTGGTTAGTGGAAGCAGTTCCTGGTGCAGGTAAAAATACATCTATAAATTACACCTAGCCATATTTCAATTTCAGGTACCACTCTCAAAGGACAACTACTATTTCCTCATTTTGTTGCTATTTTAAGCCTGTAAATAAACTGTGCTTGACATTGCCATAGCATTTCATGGGGCCTGATATACTAAGTAATTTAAAGGTTCCAAACCCTACGATTCAGTAAATTACAGGTTTTGCAAGTGTTAAATCACTTATTCATATGTACAAAAACCATTTTGCATGTCAGAAAACTGTACCCACTTGCAATAGTTTTACCACTAGCAACAACCCAGTGGAGGGGATGTTATAACAAGACAAGCTCACTGTTAATGGTGGTTTTTGGCACACCCACAACCAAGACACCGTCAGACCGCAGACTAAGAAGAGTTAAAAGAAAAAAGCATGGCATGAGGCCTTTTCATCTAGGCGCCCAGGATCTGGAACAACATCCTCATCTTATCCATCTGAATCACCCCAGAGCTGCACCAGTTTAGGAAATGGCTGAACACGCACTGCCTTAAAGAACTTTACATCACAATGCTGTAACCGTCCGCAACCTCTCCTATCACTTGTTGACTGTATGCTTGTCTTTGGATGTATTACTGAATATCGACCTCCAGCATAGTGTGGTATACAAATATCGAGGACAGAATATCGAGGGACAAACTAAGTGCAAATAGGGAAGAATAGAGTTACTGTTACTAACTCCACATCTACGCACCTTGAGCATATATATACCACGCAGGTACATATATGTAGAATTAGGTATAAAAAATCTAGACTTCTTCCACTGTCGATATTTCCTTTCAAAATCTCAAAATCCTTGCTATTCTGTTGCATGGATGCTCTGGGCTCCGTATGCAGGATACATACCCTTGTCCTTGTCCCTGTAAAGCACACTGCTGCCTTTAGGCTAGGTTCGCTCTATAGAAATATCACAGACATATAAACATACAAATTACATTTCCTATTCTGTACTTACAATGATATACCCTCTTGCTCTAAGTACCAATTACCACTCGTTGTATTCACTTGAACTGAGGGTCACTGACTTTTTACCTGATTGGACTGGATTGAAAGGCCTGTCTTCCGCAGCTCCTGTAAAAAGCGCTGGGTACACAGATGCAGCCAAACCTTCACGAGCCTGTATTGAATTGTAGCAGCTTTTGTTTTCTCGTTCAGGGGTTTTTGTTTTCCTTTTTCATGCCTGAGCATTAGGAAGTAATTGCAGGGTTGACACTGTTGTGGGAAGCGCTTGCAATTAGCGCCAGGGGTGCTTGCTTTTCTCCGATTATAAAACAATGCCTGCTTAATTGAAAGAACTTTTTATGCTCATGGTAATTCTGTTGTTTTGCCCGCGATGTCTGCTGCTGGAAACAGGTTTACGAATAAAAGAACAGAGCATTTTTGCCATGCTGCCAGATCGCTTGCAGCATTCCCCCGCTTTCACTGCAGGAAGAAGCGGCGTTCTGCGGTGGCGGGAAACGATTTAGGAAAAATGGAAACATTTGTAAACGATTGGCTACGCTCGTGACCTTTCCAAAAGTGCAAGGCAGCCTTTTCCAAGAACAGGAATTCAGGATATATGTTTTTTACATTGTACTTTGCTTAAGACTTAGGGGCATATTTATGCTCTGTTTGTGCTGGATTTGCGTTTTTTTAAGGCAAATCCAGCGCAAACTTAACTCCATATTTATAGTTTGATGCTAGACCCATCTAGCGTCAAAAATATGGAGTTAACATCATTTTAAGGATGCATGAAACCACCTTGGGTCAATGAGATGCAAGGTAGGCGTTCCCGTCCAAAAAATGACTCAAACCCTCTAGCTCCATATTTATCCAACAGGGCAAAAATGACACACGGTTGGGAGGCGGCCCCCAAAAAATGATGTTAACTCCGATTTGCGTCAAATTTTAACGCCTGGGTCAGGGCAGGTGTTAAAATGAGGCAAACACACCACTACTTAAGGAAAACACACACAAGCAACAGTACAGACCGCTGTCTTGCTACTGATGCAGCTTGCAAGACAACGCCGAGCACAGGCCCAATGGCAGCAACCACCACCACCCCAACGCGGCCCACAAAGGCAACGCAGAATGCAGGAGAGACTTTTCAGAAACAGGACAACCCTCCATGGCCTCAGGAAACAGGACATCATTCGGAGCTATTGACTCAACTGGCAAGCCATACTGTGGCTGCTGCGCCATATTGAGCCACAACTAACAGCTAGCCTGCAGACACAACATAACATCCCACCTGTGACCAAGCTGCTAGCTGCCCTGCATATGTTGGCAAGTGGCTCCTTCCAAACAATTGGTGCCCTGGTCGCTGGGGTATCACAGCCCTCATTCTTGGCTTTCCTGACCAAGGTGTTAGATGCCCTAATCTCCCTCACACCCCGCCACATCAGCTTCCCCAACACCCAGCAGAGGGAAACACCCTGAACAACGACTCCGTAACAACGAAGTTGTGGACAATGAAAGCGGAACAACGCTTTCGTTAACCACGACTTTGTTATTTTGTGCCTTAACCACGCATGTACTGAACCACGCACATGCGTGGTTAAGGCACAGAACAAGGGAGTCGGCTGAAGAGGACGACGCCATGAGTCAGGTAAGTGGGGCTGTTTTAGGGGCTGGGGGGTCGGGGGTATTTTTAGTTTTAGGGGCGGGTGTTGGGGTTTTAGTTTTAGGGGCGGGGTGAGGGGTCGGGGGTTTTAGTTTTAGTTTTAGGGGCAGGGTGGGGGCTAGGGTTCTAGTTTTAGGGGCGGGGTGGGGGTTCGGGGTATTTTTAGTTTTAGGGGCGGGGTGGGGGATTGGGGTTTAAGCTTTAGGGGAGGGGGCGTCAGGCGGTTTAGGTTTAGGGGTGGGGGAGGGAGGAAGGGATATTTTTAGTTTTTGGGGCGAGGGTGGGGGGTCGGGGTATTTTTAGTTTTAGGGGTGGGGGATCGGGCGGTTTAGGTTTGGAGGAGCGGTATTTTTTAGCTTTAGGGGTGGGGTGGGAATCGGGTATTTTTAGTATTTGGGGGTGGGGGGTTGGGGTGGTTTAGGTTTTTAGGGGTGGGGGATTGGGGTGGTTTAGGTTTTAGGGGTGGGGGTTGGGGTGGTTTTAGGTTTTAGGGGCGTGGTGAGGGGTTGCGGCAATTTTAGGCGTGGGGGTTGGGGTGGTTTTAGGTTTTAGGGGTGGGTTGGGGGGTCGGGTAATTTTAGGGGCGGGTTGAGGTGGTTTAGGCTTTAGGGGCGGGGTGGGGGGGCTCGGGTAGTTTTAGGGGCGGGTGTTGGGGTGGTTTTAGGAGTGGGGGTTGGGGTAGTTTAGGTTTTAGGAATGGGGTGCGGGTTGGGGTGATTTTAGGTTTATGGGGTGGGTTGGGTAATTTTAGGGGTGGGGTGGGGGGCTTAGGTTTTAGGGGCGGGGTGGGGGGCTCGGGGTAGTTTTAGGGGTGGGGTGGTTTTATGTTTAAGGGGTGGGGGTTGGGGTACTTTAGGTTTCAGGGATGGGGTGGGGGTGGGGATTGGGGTTGTTTTAGGGGCAGGGTGGGGGTCGCGGTAATTTTAAGGACGAGGTTCGGGGTTACGGTAGTTTTAGGGGCAAGGGTTGGGGGTTGGCGTGGTTTTAGGGGAGGGGGTGGAGGGTCGCGGTAATTTTTAGGGGTGGGGGCCAGAGGGGACGCATGCTGCAACCATGCATGCCTATCACTAATGCCTTTACTAGGAATGCCTTTACAACGAAAAATCGTTGTTAAGGCATTTGTGGTAAAGGCATTAGTGGTAACAACGCGGTCGTTGTTCCGACCTCGTTGTTCAGGCATGCGTTGTTCCACCATGCGTTGTTCCGACATACATTCCCAGCAGAAGCAGCAGGAGATAAAACAGGGGTTTTATCAAATCCATGGATTACGCATTGTGCTCGGTGCAAATGACTGCACCCATGTCCAGATCGTCCCACCTGCAGCAACACAGCACCTATTCAGGAACAGAAAGCACACACATTATATCAATGTGCAGTCCATAGTTGACCACCAGGGACTGTTCACAAACATCTTGGCCAAGTATCCTGGGAGTGTCCATGACTCCTTCATATTCTGGCACAGCAGGATCAATGAGCACTTCCAGGATAGACAATATGGCAATGGCCTACTTGTCGGTAGGTCAACAAACCTAGCAATATACACACAGCACAACAACCCTGTAGGACACACAAGACATACACCACTACATTGACACGTGGGAAGGGTGACACTGAGGTGTGACACTGGTAGTTATGTTGTACACACTGACACAATGGATACACACCTCTGGACCAATGACGGCTGCCACAAACATTAGCTGCCACTCTAGAGCACCAAGGCACCAATGTTAAAGCCCACAGTGACAATGACATGGCCTGCACTGTAAGTACAACTTGGAAGATGAACTATTTACAATTACTTTAGGGCACATAGTCAATCGGCCACCCTCCCAAGCAGTATGTAGCATGGAAGGGGTGTGCAATGTGTGTTGCAGCAGGTCTATCACAATGAGACACATAGCATGATGATGCTGACTCAGATATAGGTAACACGGAAATACTGAGGCAGTGCCAACATCAAACACCACACCTGAGTGCTGTATGCAGGATCCAATAAGGAAGTGGACTATGCTATGAACTCATATTGATGTGCCACCAATGCAAACTGCACACTGCTGCATACACTGAAAGAGCCAATTGTCCATCAAAACAGCATAAGTACAGGGACATGGTCCTTCCTGCACAGATACATCCACCTCCACAAGGCAGTTAGCCAGGTTCCCTGGAGCAAGGTTGGTAGTGCAGGTGCACGGTTGCACATGAGCAACTGGCAGAGGGAACAACAAAGGGTTGCCAAGAAATAAGTCACACATGGGACAATCGTGCATTGTCAATACTGAACAGCTCAGTGCTGCCAACTTATGGAGATGTGTTGTGCATTGTCACCTACCCAATTCAAAGGGCCTAAGTGTTGCATTTCATCTGCAATGACACATGTCTAAATGGATGAGATGTCCAGGCCATGTAGTACAACCATGTTACCACCACATCTGAACCCATTGTGTGGATGTATCATGTCCCCTCCAGTGAAAGCACACTGATACATATGGGACACTACACAACGCATGGTACATACATACTGACCAACAGTTAGGAAACCAAATCATTTATCCCAGGTCCATGAGCCAAACATAAGTTGTCATGTCCAACAACCCAGTGCTGAGAAGACCTCACAGAAGCCCAGGAACCCACACCATACCACAAACACATAGGAGTCATAGACAACGCAAGATATCAACAGCCATGCTACATGACAATCCTGTTGAAAGCACTAGCAAAATACTCACTCCTATTATCTTTTGCAGCTGATCAGGGTTATGGGATCCAGCCATGGATCATGTCCCCATTCCCCAACCCAAGTACAACAGAAGAGCGTGCCTATAATGAGGCACATCAGAGAACACGCACCATTGTGGAAAGGACTTTTGGCATCCTGAAGTCCAGATTCAGGTGCCTGAACATCACAGGAGGCAGCCTCCTACATGCCCCACACATTGTGTGTAAAATTATACTGACCTGTGCTATCCTGCACAACATTTGTGTGAGGATGAACATCCCATTATATGATCCGGACCAAGAACTGAACGAGGAGGAGGATGATGGTGGCAGGGAAATTGAGGGGGAACAGCAGAACACAGCTACAGGAATGCACCGCAGACAGCAAATCGTACACAACCTTTTTACTTTATAGTCACTCTAAACACCTTGTTAAGATATGTAAATAAACACCTTACTTGATCACACAATCTTGCCCTGGTGTCTTCATTCTCCATCACATGTACCTTAGGATGTGAGTATTACCTCAGGGAGCATGTCACAAATAGAAATCTGATAACTTCTGATGCAACATCACATGTGATGCGTATGATTGTACAGCAACCATCACACACATAACAAATAGACTCATCACTTGAATGTCACAAATGAAGGACACAATCAATGGACCACAACATATGAGTCACATCCACGTTGCCAACATGTTCAACTGTAGCACATGACACACAACCATGACATCTCCAATTATAAGGTAAACAAGGGCCCCATACATGAGGCAGTGGATGTGAAATATCTGAAGGACAGGAATGTATGAACAGACCACTGACATTACTAAGTGTGACACTTGCACTGTCTGCAAGAAGTTTGTGTGATAAGGGGGGGAATCATTTGTGACAATGGATAGCATGATTGTCCCAGGTATCACAAGCAATGTTCACAACACTTGCCGTGCACAGTCCATCCCCGGAAATCAGTCCTGCCACTGCCATGGAGCCCAATCCTGACACAGGGTGCACATGCCCACATATTTGGAATGGACACTTCTGTTGAATGCACATCTGAAATTATGTGAACACATGCAGCTAGGGCAGCAGGTCCACCAACTGACGTGTACAAAACATTATGTGGGTGGAATTTAGGCACAGTGTGTCAAAAACAGTACTTATCAAATATGTACACGTCAGACATTTGTGTAGTCCATACAAAAGTCACCATGAACTCATAACCAACAATTAGAGACATATGAGGGGTAACATGTCCTACATAGAACTCATCAACCATCATCAATAATGCCTGAGTTGTGTTTGTCGTCTGAAATGTAATGTCCTCTAAGTCAAACAACTACACACATCACAAGAGTCAACACATTTCACAAACACATACCATGACTGTTGTAGATCACTGACTGCCAGCAAATGTGGATACACAGTTGGCACACATTTATACATATGCATGACATCCAAAGTATTGCATGTCGTTCATTCAGAAACACACACATCGTTGTAAAAGACCATACACACCCAACTCACAAAGTTGCATGCTCTACCACATGTGGCCGTACACAATATTACACACTGCAGCCCATACCATCCCATTTTCATGTTGATACAGGGTGCATCCATGGTAAATAGAATAAAATCACGCAATCCCAGATAGAGTTAAAAATGTTGACGCTAATGCTTTGAAAAGACATGCAAACGCAAACTACCGATACATGGGTCCTTAGCGTGAATTCCACCCTCGCACTTCACTCATGCAGATATCCTGTGAAATCGAGGTCTACAGGTAATTCATTGTATATTGCTGCACAAGTAGTTAATGATGTAATAGGAAATCCTGTTTACAGGTGAGGTAGAGTGGGTGTACTTTCTCTTTCCCTTTACGGTCTGTGCATTTGTTGACTGTGTGGCTGTGTCTTGGTGTTGCTGGTGTGTTGTGGGCGATTATTGTATCTTGTGGTGTATCTCTTGCTGTGTCTGTTGTGAAGTCTGATTGTTACTTGTACCAGTGTCTGTGATTTTGTGTACTTTACTGTATTTCACTTTATACTGGTACTGTGGGGTGTCTATCTGGGTATTGGATTAGTTGGGTTAGTTGGGATTCATACGTTTGGGCTGTAAGTTTCCTTACTGTTGAAATTGTGCATGAGGGACATGTCTGGAAGGGCGAGGCTGACACGGATGGGGAGAAAGAGCTTGGGGGCTTCGTGTGGCTGGTGTGCCACTTCTTACCGAGATGAGTGGCAGGGTGATACAAGGGTATCAGACGGAGGCGAGGTGGCTGCGGTGGGGCAAGCACCAGCTAAAGCATTGCTGGGCTGACCTGGTGGGCAGAGAGCAGGAGCTGCTGGACCATCTGGGTGTGGTGATTGGTGCCCCTGTTGGTGAGTATCCCATTGACATATGTGTATAGTAGAATGCTCCTGAGTGACAGTAGCAGATGTGTTGGCATGCTGCATGCAATGCTTGTGGACAGGTTGAATGCAACGAGAATGAAGTGTTAGTGTCCCAGTACTGAGATGGAGTCCACATGTCTATACATGTTAACAATGCAGGTCAGAGGTTTGTTAAGTCACGTACGACTATTACCTAGTCACACATTTCAGGAGCCATGGCAAAACCTGTGCCCCTGCATTCTGTCAAGGATGATAAGGCAAGACACCAGCAGCATACCATATTTCACTAGATCCTGACAGCAAAGTGGGCAATCCATGTTTAGCGCTACATAGTCATTGTTACACACACATGATCCCTGCCATTATGTTGGCAAAAGGGGTATACCCTCCTTAGGGGACACTGGCAATGGGGCATTTGTTACCAACATACAACTGTGCCACATCAGTCATGGACCACTGAATGCATGATAATTGCAGACTAGAAAATTGAGCCCCATGTCCATCAAACAGTTACTCAGTTTACCTTGATACACAAGCCGCAATACCCGAGCCACTTGTATTGCAGTGCACCAGGGAAGTGCCATGGATTTTTCACCCAAATACAAATCATGCCATCTTAAGTAGATTAGCCACATGTGGTTGTTGTAGGGTATAGCACCACATGAGTCTTGGGCCCAGAGCATGTCTGCAGATGTGTGGCTCTCAATCACCCAAGTGTCAGTGTCAATGTGAGTTTGCAGTGGTATGTCTGTTTTACTGTCTTCAAGCAGGATCACTAGCTCACTCATCTAAAATGTTACACACTCTGATATGTTGTCCACTCATAGTGACAGTGATATGACAATGAGCATATTTTTCCATCCATGTCTTACAGGTGGACCTGCCCCTACACCATTGGAGAAGTGGCAAGATTTCAGGACCCATATGTATCCAGTAAGTGTGATGATGTCTGCCCAGTGTAGTGATTGCGGCTGTTGTGTGAGTGACTCTTGTGTGTTGCACTCAATGCTAGATATGATGAGCTGGCACGTGATCAGATTTCAAAGTAGGCTGGATGGTGACATTGTGTCCCAGGCAAGGGTTACCCATTTACAAGCAAAGAGAGTCATATCTTGGGAGTCTTGTGCTGCGCAAAAGGCAGCAGCGTGTGAATAAGATAATTAGTAGCCACATGTAGGCCCACATGTGACTTGGAAGTGCACCACTGTCAGTATATTGGCACTGGGTCATACTGTCATTCTCACAACACAGTGATGCACAAGTTTTCCACACAAATTGGTGCATTCCTGTATTGTAATGTACATGTAGGACTGGGTGGGTAACTGTCCCACAGCATGGTGCCGCATAAGTTGTACTCCATATACGTGACACTTATGTGGTATGTTATCGGTGTGTATGCAGGTCAAGGCCACATGTGTGCTGGCATCAATGTGGGTGTTTAGGGAATTGTGTTGGTAGATCAGGTGTTGATGGGTGTCCACATGTGGACACATGAATGTAGATGTGAATGACCTATGGATACCTGCTTCCTAGATGGCAGCCCTCCTCACATGTGGTCCACTCCCTACTCCATGTATAAGTGGACATGCCTTCGTGGTTGACCTCGACAATTGTGATGATGGATTGCACTCCCATCCCCCCTGAGGCACAGAGGTAGGGGAACAACATATATGTAGGTAGATGTGATGGTCACAGTGTCGATGACAGTCATCTCAATCAGGCTTGCTTGTGTCTCAATCAACACTGACCCCTTATGATTAGCAACTGCATACCATACTCCCAATGACATTCACTAGTTACTGGTGTTGTGTGGTTTAAAGTTGACTCAGATGATGAAGATTAGTTGGCCTGGCCCATGTGAAGTTGTTGCTGCCTTTGTACTGTGACACATTGCACTAAATCTATGCACAGATTAGTTTTTTTGGTTCCAACTCTTGTTCTGCATCGCCTTGGTGTCAATGACATGATAGGTAGGCAGCGTTGCCATTACATTCATCAGGGACATTGTATTATCTGGAATGTGATTCGGAGTGCAAGTGCAAATTGAGGCAGAGTGTTAGAGTATCATACATCACACAATGCTGACACTGATAGTTGCCTGTCTCAATTTAACAACTGCCAACATTAACAGTGCGGAACTCAGGGCGTTCCAAAAGAGAGAAGTGCGCTATTGCCACATATTGGGTGTGGAGTCTGGGTACCGCAGGATGGCACGGCGCTATCGAAAGGAGTGAGCCACTGGGGAATGGCAGGCATTCAGCCGGGGGGACCCGCACAAAGAGTGGCCAGAGCACCACAGCTACACAAGGGGCCACAGCCGCCACCATCACTTCTGGCCCACCTGCTACACCCTCTACATCGGCACCACAGCCCACCATGCCTGCTCTATGGACATGTCGGCAATAAAGGATCTACAGAGGGATATGAAACAGGTCCTCAAGAAGCTGGACAGCCTAAAGAAGGAGGTGGACCGCAACACAAAGAGACTGAAAGCCATCTAGAGGACACTCAAGTGGGCCAACCTCTGAACTGATGCCTCACGTTCACCCCCAGGTCAGTCCCCTCTCTCCTCATTCCTTATCATATTTTGTAGTGGGTTTTAGGGGGTTAGTGATAGGTTAGATTAGGTTAGTTGTTTAGATAGGATACGTAGGTTTCTGGGTTTGGTTTTCATATTATTACATGTTAGTTTGTGGGTGGGTATTGTTGGAGCAATTGCGTTAAAAAAAAATACATATGATAAAATATACAACAAAATATATATATTTGTTTAGGATTAGATAGTATATGTTTAGGTTAGTATATGTTGTCCTGCATGTGTCTCGTGATATAATGGATTGTGGGGGGACCAATGTTTCGAGTGTGTTGTTAAATGTGGTAAGTAAGTTTAGCATAGGGTAGTTAGGGCCAGTTGTGGGTAATGTATAGGTTGGATATATTAGGTTCGGATAGGTGTTTAACATAGTTTTCAGTTCAGTTTTCTACATATATAATACAACTTTGGGTACTCCCTTACTGCATGCGTCATATGCTTGGGTCTCAGGGTCTCCACATTAGTGTTCTGTGCCAATTGTCTGTTGGCCTGGAGAGTCGGTCCTGCATCCAGATCCCTCTTTTGACATGTTCATTCCCACTTCCAACTGAGCTGTCATATTGGCACCTGCAACACATCTACTTGTCAATGCATCTGCCATCCAATGTACCCACCACTCAAGGTGACTATGGTTCCCATGTATTGGACAGGTAGGTGCGGTTTTTAAGCTGTCATTGTTTGTGTCCTGTATCAGAATGTTGGGCACTGTGGGACATCTGCCTGCAGCCTGAACTTCATGTCAACACTGCTAAACTGAGCAGTGCCAATTTCAGATGAGGTCTATTTCACACCAATGTGTTTCACTGGTACTCCCAGCTGACGTTATTGCCCGAGCACTCTTACACAGCCATTCCTGCTGTATGTAGTGGGTGAGGCATACATGTGTTAAACAAGTTTCACATACACAGTGACTTGTTTGAAGGGGATGTGGCCAGCATTGACGTTCATCATGTAGGTACCTTGTGCGTAGATAGGTGCCCCCAATATTTCTCCACTCTTGTACTGACACTCTGTGACTATAGACATGTTACACGCATCACAAATCAACAGCAAGGTAGATGTGTCACATTACACAGAGACAATGTGGTTGTGTAGGTGCTGTTTATTTCAAAGTGCTGTAGTGCAATATTTACATTGTCGCGGTCTGTGACCCCATTAGTGAAAAACATTTTATTGTGACACAACACAAGTCCAGGGTTGTGGGACATGTCATTGGACATGCTGGGTGAAGTGTTGTTCAGTGCAGAGGAACATGAATTGGCAATTGAGTAGTGAAAGACAATTGCAGTCCATAGTTGAAAGGTTAATAGTGTGTCAGTGAACAGTGCATGTCACCAACTGTAGCAACACTGGCATGATGTCAAGCACAAGACAAAGTGAAATCACTGCCCCTGTGGCATGGGCTGGTGCTACTGGTACTCCTACGGGTGAAGATGATCGGTTCCACATCTTCATCCTATGATTTGTGTGTTGTCTCCTCTGCCCTTGATGGTAGTGGTGTTCGGGTAGAGGGGGCCACACACACTTCAGTAGTTGGAGAAGTGGACACCAAATTCCCGGCAGCTGCCATCTGGGGAACTACATATGGCATCACTGCAGCAAGGAGGAGCTGCTGATTATTGAGTATGGCAGCAACATCCCTGTGGTAGGCAGCCATGTCTTCCCTAAGGGAGGGCAGTTCCCGGTACATGGAGTCCTGCTTGTTGTCATGCATGCAGCAGTGAGATTGGGAGGGCAGGTGTTGTGTCAACTCCCTCACGGCAGTGGTTAGGTCCCTCACACACTGTTGGGCTCCATGCAGTGGGGATTGTGTGCCTTGTTTGGCTGCTCTCTGTTCAGTGGCCGTTATGATGCACATGCACATACCCTCAAAGCTGGCTGCCATACCTTGCATCCCCACCCACACCTCCTTGGCCAGCTCCCTCTGGACTCCCACTACTGTCCTCTCAAAGATGGTCCCTGTGTCCTCAGAGTTTTCAGCTGTGTTTGAGCTGGCAGGTTGTACTATTGGGGTGGTGGGTGGGGCCTCTGGGATGACTGCTACATGAATGCTCCTCCTTGCGACTGGAGGTGGTGTCTGAAGGGTTCCCAGGACATTTTGGAGGGTTTCCTAGCTGATGGTTGTCAGCTGGTCATCCAGGTCATCAGGGTAGTCCAGGACAGGCAGATCCACAGGAGAGCCATCGTCCTCTGCAATGAGATATTGTACAATTATTGTCTCTGTGTTGTGGCAGTTTATATGTAATGTCACTGACTTCCTATTGGTGGCACATTGGCATCTTGGTTCCCATACATTGTTCCTGTACTTAATGTTTGCAGTCTTTCAGCCCTATGCCCCACCTGAATGTCACATGTAGGGAAGGGCAGTTTGCGCAATTGTCTGCATCACATCTTCTAGGTGTAGGTTCTGTCCTATTTGGGGCTTGCCACCTTCTTGTCCTCATCAACCCTCACTATGCTTCCGTTTGCATGGTGAGGCCTTGCAATGGGTGTTGCTGTGCTGATGCCACAGCATCACACATGACAATATGACCCTGTCCCAGTCTTTCATGTTTCACATACAGCTATGCGGTGCTGAGACCTAGCACCACCCCATGCATGGCATTGCCAAGACACAATGCACTTGTTACCATTGCTAGTTCCTCATGTTGATGTTTGCCTATGTGTGCTACATTGGATTGCACTGATGAACCTGGTAGAGTTCCATTTCCTCTTGTGATTGTGCCGGTGTGTTCGCTTTCCTACACACATATGTCCTCCCCATCAATGTTGTCATCTTTGCACTATGATACCTGAGATGCAGCATGATGGCTTTGCAGCTAATGTGACACAGGGGTAAACCCAGGGATGGCCAGCATGGGAATGAGATTACTGCTGTGTAAATCATTATGCATGTGACAGCGCCTGATGGTTATTGAGTCTATGGACATGACCAGTTGACAGGACTTGCATTTGGATAGGGATTGATGGGGATTGATCACGTAGTCATACTGAACCCTCATTTCGAGTATGTTTGTTCTATGGGCACCTAACTGCCCTTTCCTAAATGACCAATGCCAAAGGCACAGGTGGTAGTGGCAACTGTTGTCAATGGGGAATGCCCCTTGGGCCAATGGCCTGGCACTGGGCAGTTTCCTGCAGTTTACAGTCTGGCAATACCAGCTGTCTTGTGACACCAGACCAGTTTTACATTCAACGCTACCCTCCTGGTCTGTTTTAGAATTTCCACCGGCCGTGGCATGGCGGTGAACCTCCATGCAGAGGTTTTTGGTGTGTTGTGCTGTGCCCCTGAATGCCCCTGCACAGCCCATGCCCCTGGCATGGTCAGTGCAGGGGGTCCCGTGCCCTGTCTCTTTGCCCTTTACACTGCCTGATTTGCAGGGCTGACATGCATTGTGTAGAAGCTATGTGCCTCCCCATTCTTGTTCTTGAAATTTTGGCATATTTTTCCCCCATGCAACTTACCCCGCATATGTGTTGTTTCCTGGTAGTCTGCGCTGTCCTCTTCTGTAATACCAGTGACAATTTCTTCCGGGATGACTGCTGCAACTATCTCCTCCATCTCGTCCAGGTCCTCATCTGGTGCTGGACTCCCACGTCCGGTCTGCAGTGCTGCCTTCCTGTTCCTTGCCGTTTTTTCCTTTGTCCTCCGCTTGCAGTCAAGCCAGTGTTTCTTGCACTCAGTGACAGTTCTCCTGACCTCTGCCACACTGTTAATTTTGTCCACTGTCTGCTGCCAAATTGCCTCTCTCATTAGCAATTTAGAGGTGATGAAGAGTTGATGTTGGTGCTCCGTCACCTCTCTCATCAGTATTTCATGCTCCTTTTCACTGAAACAAAACTTCCTCTTTTTCTCGTCTCTCCCCTGGGTCTTGTCAATGTTCTCCTGGCTGGTTCCTGGTTGTCTGGGATCTCCCTGGGGTCTCTCCTGGCTTTGTGGGTCCATCTTGACTCTCCTTTGCACTGTTTGCTCCATTAGCATCACTTTTTGATGCTATTGCGGGCAAAAATGGCGCATTTCCATTTGCGACGTGTTTACATGTCGTAAACCAGATTAGAGTCATCTTTCCTGCGTTAACATCATTTTGCCTTAAGACAAGGCGCAATGGTTAGCATCAGAAAAAATTACTCTAACCTATTCTTAGTGCCACCCAGCGTCATAGTATAAATATGATGCCCGGGTGGCGTGGAGAAATGGCGCTAGTCAGTGCTAAAAGTTTTGATGCAAAACTGCGTTAGCGCAGTTTTGCATCAAAAAGTATAAATATGGGCCTTATTGTCATGTCAGATAAATTCAACAAATAGAACAGGGTTGCAGGATTTGGGCCAAAGGCTGATAGCACAGATGATCCAGAAGTGCAATCCATTTAAACCACTTACCACACCGTCCAATGAACGAGAGAACCACCCACCAACCTGCTACACATGAAAGCATATAATTACTAAGATTTCAAGCAATCAGCAAGGGAAGTTGCTGTGTTGTGTGAAAGGTAGAGAGTTGAACTGTGTCATATTTATAAAAATATGGCACGTTTCAGTTCTCTCCTAGTGCTGACACACTTGTGGCTGCATAACACCAACACAGGCATGCTTGCGACATGGAACAAGGTTGTCTGCAGTAGGGGCAGGACTGTTTTCATGCAGGAGGGATACCTTCCTGCACAAAAACAATCTTTAGAACCAGACATCTCTTTCCATGTGTGCTGTAGAATGCAGCACACATGGAAAGTGGAACTAACGAAGAAAAATATGATATTTCTTCTCGCTATGCCTCTCTTGGGTACCCACACCACTTTGACTCAAACCCAGGCTTACAGACTTTAGTAAATCTGAATTTGTGTCATAATCCAGGGGTAGATGTATGGGAATGCCCATGCTCCATCAAAGGAATGGCTGTCTAACACAAACTAACACAACACAGTGTTTCCTTTTTTTTAACTAAGCATTGCAAATCAGGCTTTACGTGGCTTAGTAAAATCCGACATATATGTTGAGTCAAGATTGCATCTAAAAAGTGATGCCATCGAGATGTAAAATGTTAGTAAACCTGGGCCTAAGTGAACAAAAACTCAATAATTACAAAGAATACTAAAAAGGTTCTGATGTGTGACTGACAAGTCACAAGCAAACACAAGTCAACAGCATTGCTAAGACTAGAAAGGTAGAAGTATATTTGTTCACATGGAGCTAAAGATAAAAAAAGTTTAGGCCGTGACAATTATCAATTTTTATATTGCTTGGCAATAGGGCCACACGCAGTAAATCAAACTATAAAGATGGTGCTCATTGGTCTGTTGCAACCATACTATATATTAAAGGTAAAATGAATGAAGTATACGGAAAACCTCAATAAGAACAAGGCTTTATGAGTGCAACAGGGTCACATGTTGAAGAAATGATCATCTTGGCACACTCTTTGATAGCTTGTTTACATGTAGCATAGCAGCTGGTCTATGAGGACTGGTGCAAACAAGGACAACCCCTCCCGCCCCCCCCCGAGCTGCTGTCGGAAAGTAAGCTACAGCAGTAATAGCCATTAAATGGGCCCTCATGCATATGCACCATTGGAAGCATGAAAACTGTAGGACATGCATTCACATATGTTGCAAAGAAAAACAGCATGTATACATACATGCAGTCATACAATGCCCACATTGCATAAGGCAGTAGTCTATATTTAAACACCCAGAAAAGGGAGCATATTTATGCTCTGCTCCTATGTCTAAAGCATTTCAGTGACTTCAAAATATGATTAATAAAACTTAAGTTGTCTCAATATATGTATTTCCTCGGAAAGGTCACTTTGGGAAAGTACCCAGTGCTTGACTTGAATCCGGCCTGTTCTTGTAGTTTAGCAGAGGTTCCTCAAGTGATATTTAAAAAAAAATTAAACCTGTCAAGTATGAGGTTCACAGGGAATCCAACATTCTGAAAGCAAAAACTTGGGGCTAGTGTGAGGATTTTAATAAAGAAATGGAACTATGAACCTAATTTCCAAACAGTTATCTTTATCCACTGCATCCGTATCAAATTAGAGTAAGGGCCTCAGCACAAGTGTGGTGGTCTTCAGACTGCCATACTCGCAGTGGTGGTCAGGACCGCCACTGTTGCTGCAGTCCAACCGCCACGTTAAAACTCTGGCGGTCAGACCGCCAGGGATCCGCCAGCACCGCCAGGATCCATGGCCCTGGCGACCTGGCAGTGGCAGAAATCACAATCCGCCAGGACAGCTGCATGTCCTGTGGATTACTACCTTGTTCTCGGCCAGCCTTTTCATGGTGCTACTGGGCAGTTCAGGGGCCCCCTGCCCAGCACCCTCACAATATTCACTGTCTGCTTAGCAGTCAGTAATCATGGCAAGGGTGCTGGTGCACCCTGTGGGCTACAGCATTGCTGCTGGCTCGATTATGAGCTGGAGGCAATGCTGTAGCCTTTTTCCTGCTAGACTGGGGTTTCCACCCGCCGACCTACCAGGAAATTCTTAATAACTCCAGTGGGGTGGTCGCCATGAAGGCAGCAGCCGCCCTGTCGAGAGTTTGACAGATGGGCTTTCCCATCAGCCAAACTTTTAATTAGGCCCTAAGGGGCATATTTATACTCGGTTTGCACTGAATTAGCGTCATTTTTTTTAACTCTAATTCGGTGCAAAACGAACTCCATATTTATACTTTGGCGCCAGACCCGTGTAGCTCCAAATTTTCGGAGTTAAAGTCATTTTTTGGACATGGTAACCTAACTTGCCTTAATGAGATGCAAGGAAGGCATTCCCATCCAAAAAATGACTCTATGGCCTTAACGCCATATTTATACTCCTGTGGAGAAGTGGTGCACAGGAGGGAGAAGGGGTCAAAAAATGGTGCAAAGCTTGCTTTGGCCCATTTTTTAACGCATGGGTCAGGGCAGGCGTTAGGGGACCTGTGGGCCTATTTCCATGGTGGAACACCATGGAATAAGCCCACAGGTGCCCTCCCCAGGCCCCAGGGACACCCCCACCCATACCAGAGGGACAGCGGAGGATGAGGGTCCCCATCCCAGGTAAGTACAGATAAGTACAGGTAAGTATGTGATTTTATTTTTTAAAGTGCCATAGGGGGCCCTGAAATGTGCCCCCCTACATGGCACAGGGTGCAATAGCCATGCCCAGGGGACCCTGGGCACCTGTGCTGGCCATAAGGGCGGTGGGCATGACTCCTGTCTTTTCTAAGACAGGAGTCATGTGGTATGGATGGTTTTGCATCAGAAAATGACTCTAGACAGGTTAGAGTAATTTTTTTTTACTCTAACCTGTCTAGCGTCATTTTTTGGTGCAAAACCCCTTCTTCCATACCGCCAGCCCCACCCGACTAACGTTATTTTTTTTACACTAGCCTACCCTTTGCACCAGCTTGCACCATTCCATAAATATGGTGCCCGGCTGGTGCACAGAAATGGTGCAAGCCGGTGCTAAACCTTTTGGTGCAAAACTGCGTTTATGCACCAAAAAGTATAAAACAGGGCCTAAGTTTGCAACATTTTTACCTGTGTTATCTTGTAGCAAAGCCCACCACATAAAATGCATCAGCCACATGCTACTGGTAGGCAACATCAAAGCTCTAGAATTTCTTTTGGCCATTACTGTGCAACACACCACTGCCACTCGTGCATGCATCGCTCCACCACTTGAAACACACTTTCCAAAGCAGTGGTGTATATTTTCGGGATTTCATTTTAAATTGCATGTTTGGTGTGCTATTCAGCAAACAAATAAAGTAATCTCATGGGTTTCTTCTGAGAGAGTTGACACTTGCATTTCTCTGTCACTGCATCCTATTAACTGATACATTGCCATTGATTGCTAATAGAGCTTTAATTGGTCTAGCCTCAACACAGCTACTTAAAAGGAAGGTGAAATACATGAGCTGCTCCAGAAACCCTTGTTGTCCACAGGTTACATATAAAGGTGAACTGCAGGAGTTATTGTATCAACAGACACAAATAAAAGGGGCACACCACTCAGAGACTGATCAAAGCACCACGGATGATAATAAAACATATTTCTATAGATCTCATGTTGATGTGCGTTTAGCTCTAAAAACAAAGCGAGTAAAAAGCACAGCACATTACCACAAAATAGAACAAATCAAGCTTAATTCAAATATATAACACATTAACAGACCCCACGTGGAAAGCGGAATAAATAGGAAATATACAAAACGTCAGAACATAATGGAAAATAAAGAAAGAACTGTTGCATAGACAATAGTTCCACAAATGAGAAATAAAACCTGCAAAAGTGATGTGGTGCCCATACATTATCCATATGATATATGGGTATTTTAATCACTGCAAATTATATAGTCAACAGTACATTCCATAAACTATCTTAATGAAGATTTAAACACTGGGCAAGTGGATGCCTGGCCCTCCACTCCAAAAATGTATGTTGCCAGCCTTATACAATATGCACGAAAACACACAACGTGTGAGCTAAAACAACTATTAAATCCATATGTTGCCCAGAGAATCACGTTAATGACTGAGAGGATGACGCAGAGCATTCATCGCTTTAAGTTTATTGCAAATTGGAAAACTCTATGAATACTAGAAAATACACAACTGATCAGCACAAAAAATAAATACATGCCAGAATTCCTTCGACTCTCTGCAAAGATGAAAGTCAAGTAGATAGGAAAACTTGCATAGCATAGTGGGACTAGTGCAGACTGATCCTCGGACGGCAAACATCACAGACATAAATGCAAGCACCACTATGCGCACATACACCTGTCCTCCCACAAATTCCTGCCTTGAAATACAGAGTGAAAGCCATTCAGCACAGATAGCCCCGCTCTTATAGAGTTCAAATTCACAATTTCTGCAATCGTCCTGATATACCTAAACATATTCTGTGGCTCAAAGGCTAAGAAGAAATCTCGAATAAGAACCTCTGTGGTGGACTATGGGTGCCATGTGGGCGTCCTTCCACACCAACAGACTTCAGCATTTGTACCTGCATGCCCAGGTGATACACCTTCCAGGCAAAAGAATAACGCACAATCTGCAATTTTGCAGGAATCTTTTTTTCAATGCAAAATATTTACCCTTTGTGCAAACTGGCTATGCTTATCTCTTGGGCAATAATATTAACCAGACCTAGATGAGGCTCACTGTGCATGCGGAAGGTTTCATATTACAGCGGCATTGAACATGGATGCTGAGCATGCTCGCCTTGCCCCGCTCTGGCTTACCACGCCTCCTTTCATGCGTCCCCTCCCACGCCCTTGTCTGACGCGCCTGCCTTTGCAGTGACACCTGAACACTTTAAGTGGCTGGATAATCCATGAATAGTTAATGTAAGCAACTACATTAACTGAGTCCTTGATCGGAATCTTCTTAAAAGCCCTTCAGAACCTGGTTAGTATTTCATTACAGTCACTTAAAACAGATTTATTTTATCAAAACATCTTGCCTGAAACCTCAGAGCTGTGATTAATAACAACAGCACTTTGACTGGTGTCACTTAGCGTTAGCTTTATAGAGTCTCAGTCACCAGACCCTGGAGCACACCACAAGCCTCACACAAAGGCAGGAGAAAACTTGGCATACACCGAAATCACCTCCTTTTATTAACAATGTGGCATCATTGACATGGTCGTATTGAAGTCATGCCCGGGTATCCTTTTGCAGGTCATGGCAATATCGAAGAGAGCCCCTGGAAGAATGATAACATATTTTTATACAGTGCTTCATACCACACTTCTGCTGCTCCTAAGTGCTGTATTTAGCAGGGTTTACTATTAATCAATGTTATGGTACTCACATTACCGACATTGGAAGGATAGATAGATGAGTTGGCCTGCCCAAAATTTGAATTCATAACCTGTAGCTTGGTGCGTTTTTTTGCAGCTGAGAATTTAACTCACTGAGGCATCCATCTGGTTAAGATCCCATCTTTGCCTGAGCATTATTTTTCTGCTCACTGATCTGGAATTGTGTGGTCAAGATAATCATGTAGTTGGTATTCTTGCTAACACATAACTGCGAAAACCTCACTAGACTGATAAAATGCCAAATGATTGACCTGATGCAACTTAACTTAAAGAATATGCAGTGCATTAGTATTGGCAGGGTTAGAATGTGTAATGTTTAATGTGTGCCTCAGTTTTGATAAGGTGAATTAAAGTGACATTAGAGCGTGAGAAGTGCTGTGGTAATCATAGCACGTAATTAGTTTCATAAGCTATATTTAGCTCTATATATACATATATATATTAGGTGGCATATTTATCAGTGTTTTGCATTGCCTTGCATTATACAAGGGGGCGCAAGGGTGACACAAAACCTAAGTCAGATTTATCAAGCCATGCACCTTGTGTGGTCCTGCATGGCTTGATAAATCTAGAGTGACACAGCGCAGCTCAAATACCTGTGTTGAGTTATTCTGCCCCAGGGAGGCATTCCGTGGGTGGAGCATGTGTGTTCCCACGCATCAACCGATGGTGTTTGGCACATTCCCAGATTTACCGTTACTAGTAAATCCAGTAATGGGATGTGACATCTCAGAGCCAAATTGTGTAACATGCAGCATGCTACAATGATCTGGCACACTTTCACTGGTCTGTACAGTAGGGCCCTTCCAGTAAGGTGCAGGCACCGGAATCTGGCTTTCAGCACTCCAAAGGTCTGTTTGATGACTGGTTTTCAGCTGCTGTAGTCAGATGCCTGAGAGGTGTTAGTAGCCATGTCAGGCTGGGATAACCAGAATCACCTGTGTGCACAGAGGTAATGGGCATATTGAAAAATGTAGGTAAATTGGGCAGGTGGTGTAGAGTGTTCAGTATACAGAGGCACACATATGACACAATACATACCGATGAGCCAGGCATGATCCCTTTGCAGTGGTGCCATCGTGGGTGAGATGCTGCTGTTCCGCAGAATGTAGGCATCATGTACTGAACCTGGGAACTGGGCAGTCACTTGTGTAATGTAGAGGTCTGCGAGACATACCACCTGCACACTGGTTGAGTAGAAGTTTTTACGGTTCCTGAACACCTGTTCACTCCTCCTGGGTGGCACTAGGGCAATGTGGGTCTCATCAATAGCCCCGATCACATGTGGCACATGTGCTACAGCTTATAAGGCTGCCATCACAATGTACAGATTGTCACGTTGGGGGGAACCTGATATAGCTGCCTATATGTTTGAGTAGGGCACATAAAAAGGTCTTCAAGACGTGGCTGAACATGGGCTGGGACATTCTGGCAACCCAGCACACTGTATGTTGAAAGGACCCTGAGGCAAGGAACTGGAGGACTGCCAACACCTGTACTGTGTGTGTGATGGCATTGGGATGAAGAATACCAGCCCGCAGGTCCGGCTCCAACTGTCTCACAAGCTCCATGATGGTCTGATAGTTCAGCCAATAGCACTGGATGACGTGCTGCTCTTCAAGGGTGGCAAGATCTACCAGGGGCCTGTAGACTGGAGCATTCCTCACCATCATTCTTCCACCCTACCTGGGAATAGGAGGGAGTAGTAATCATTATGTGCATTAAGGATTGTGAGGACGCAGTAGAGCTGTGCACAGTCACTGTAAAACATCCATGACGCACCTCATAAACCCCCTCTATACACATTGTAGAAGTAAAATGGCAGTCGCCTGTCCTGCATGCACAGGACAGATGGAAGTGAGCAAATCCCGCTGGCATAAGACATGATGGCAGTCGCAACCGCTGTGCAACTCCTAATTGGTTAAAATGGTTGCCCATGGGAGACATGAGCCAATGGTGATCACTGCTGGCGGTGACAGTGATGTCCGCGGTGGCCGTGACCGCCATTTCA
The DNA here is from genome assembly GCF_031143425.1 of Pleurodeles waltl. NCBI lineage: Eukaryota > Metazoa > Chordata > Amphibia > Caudata > Salamandridae > Pleurodeles > Pleurodeles waltl. The sequence continues at coordinate 908,854,831 of NC_090443.1, forward strand.
TGCGCTCATGTTCAGTTGACTCCTGGCACTCATGCTGAGAAGACCTCCACTGCGTGTGCTGCTGTGTGCTGTCTCTGGTAGCCAAGATGCCATGTGCTGCAGGGAATACGGCCCAGCCTTCTCACAGGAAGAATTAGAGAAGCTTGGGGAGGGTGTCCTACCTCTGTATGCCCAGTTGTGTGGGGCACCAGGGCAGCAGGTAAGTCCACTGGGATTGTACTGTGTGAGTGGTACAAATGTGGATAAGGGCCTTGGGATGAGGATGAGTGACTTGTGGAAGGACCTGGCTGAGGGCCGTGAGGACAACTGGAATGTTGAAATGTGCGTATGTTCATGAGATATGTTGTGTCCAATGCAGTCCCTAAGATGCCACGCTACATGACTGTCTCCTTTTCTCTGTGTCATCCATGCAGATGAGCACCCATCAGAAGAAGGGGATTTGACGTGCCATCGCCAAGCAAGTGCGGACCATGGGAGTCCATGCCCGGCAGAGCAACCACTGCAGGAAGCGGTGGGAGGACCTGTGACGCTGGGCCAGGAAGACCCAGCTGGGGATGTCCTCCAATTGAGGGAGAGGTGCCCGTCGGACCCTGACCTCGCTTATGTCCCGCATTTTGGCAGTGGCGTACTCTGAGGTGGATGGGTGCTTGAGGGCAAGACAGCAGCCACAAGGTGGTGAGTTCACATTCATACATAGGTTATGTGGTGAGTGATAGGTGCAGCCTGTGTAGTGTGTGAAGGCTGTGGAATGTGTGCTAGGTAGGTACTGTCAGACTAGATTTGGGACACATTGAGGCCGGATGTGCTACATACATGTGTTAAAATGCCGTGCAGGATGTGAGTCGAGGTCAACTTAACTGCTAAGTAGTATCGATGACATAGCAACTGTGTAGTAGATGAGCTGAGTATTTTATGTGGACAGGGTCCCTGCTTCTGGAGTTCACACACATTGTGGTCCTAACTATCCAAACTGTGTAGCTATGCCATATCCCTATCTGCTGTCTGCTGGCATGTGGTTTACGTGTACGCTGCGAAGTCTGATGTTTCACATCTCACAGCTGTATGTGGATGGGTTATGTAACTGTGAAAGTATGCCTCCAAACGCCTGTAGAGTATTTAGTTTGGGTCTTGAGATCGTAAAGAGCAATGACTCAATGGGCTGGTTCAGCCATGTGTTGAGGGTATGGATTTCATCCTGTACAGGATTGAATGTGTGTCAGCATGAGTGGAACACATGAGCATGACTGTGGTGGCACGCATGGTCTGATATTGGAGTGGCATGTGTGAGTGAAGGCATGGCATGTAATGACATGGCATTAGAATATGTTGTAGTGACTTATGTGTGGCTGTTGTGCTGGCATTGACCAATTGCTCCCTGTCTCTCTCTCTCTCCCATCCTGTCTCTCACTGTCCCACCCTCCCTCCCTCTCCTGCCCTGTCTTTGTGTGCATCAGCATCATCTGGCGAAGGAGAAGGGGCACCGGCGAGTGGGGAAGCTGCATCCCATGGGACCCAGGAGGCTGATACCAGCGGAGCCGAGGGGACCAGTTGGACAGAGGGCAAGTGGATCACTACGGGGGAGACAACTACATTATCATCAGATTCTTCCTCCAATGGTGACTCCCTGGTGGTGGCGGAATCTTCAGGCCCTATGCCTGCACCATTCTTGTCCGCCACCCCCTCACCAGCACCGCCCTCCCTCTAGCTCACCATCCAGTTGCCTGTGCCTGCTCACCCAGGAGGGTGGGCATCTCCTTTACCCCAAGCACCTCTGCCCCTGCGCCAGTCAGCCCTGCTGCCCTCAATGGGGAGGCTATTGGCCTTCTGAGGTCCATCTCTGTTGGGCAGACAACCATTGTGAATGCCGCCCAGGGACTGACATCCCAGATGCAACAGTCAAATGCGTCCCTGGAAGGCATTCACGGTGCCCTGTCTTCCCTTCAGAGATCGTTTCAGGCTCTGGCCTCCTCATTGACGGCAGCCAGTGTTCCTTCTTCTTCCTTTCCCCCCTCCACCCTGTTTCCACCTCCCACATCCCTCTCCCATTTCCCATCCAAAGCACACTTTCATACCAGCATGCATCCCCTCCAACAGACTAAGAGCGCAATGACAATCACATGCACCACAAACGCCACCATCGCCATGCACACACCCACCATTCAGATGAACACAACAACATCCACTCCCTGTACTGACTCCCCAACCCCCTCCCCCTCACAGTCACATCACCACTCACACCTGCAGACACTACGGGGGTCATTCCGACCCTGGAGGTCATAGACCGCCAGGGCCGGGGACCGCGGATGCACCGCCAACAGGCTGGCGGTGCATCCAGGCCAATTCTGACCGCGGCGGTAAAGCCGCGGTCAGAAAAGGGAAACCGGCGGTTTCCCGACGGTTTTCCCCTGGCCTGAGGAATCCTCCATGGCGGATTCCGACCCCCTTCCCGCCAGCCTGGTTCTGGCGGTTTTGACCGCCAGAACCATGCTGACGGGTGTCGTGGGGCCCCTGGGGGCCCCTGCAGTGCCCATGCCAATGGCATGGGCACTGCAGGGGCCCCCTAACAGGGCCCCACAAAGATTTTCAGTGTCTGCATAGCAGACACTGAAAATCGCGACGGGTGCAACTGCACCCGTCGCACCCTTTCCACTCCGCCGCCTCCATTCGGAGCCGGCATCCTCGTGGAAGGGGGTTTCCCGCTGGGCGGGCGGGCGGCCTTCTGGCGGTCACCCGCCAGCCCAGCGGGAAACTCAGAATGACCGCCGCGGTCTTTCGACCGCGGTACGGTCTTCTGGCGGTTCCCGCCAGGCCGGCGGCATCCGCCGCCGGCGGGGGACAGAATGACCCCCTACATCATCAGTCCCAGGTTCAGCCACATGTGCCATCACTGCCACATCACCACAACAGCAGGCCCCCATACATGCACCCCATACACCACATCCGCACGCACCACAACAGTCAACACTACTGCATGCAGCACATCTACCCTACCTGCACACACCACCCCAGCATTCACTCACACATCCCCCCTGCCATCTCACTGTGTCTCCTCCACTCCTCCTCCCAGTACACCTATACGCCCACACTCATCCACATAACACACACTCAGCACACACGTGTCATACACCCACGCACCAACACCCAAACCACAACCACGTACGCACCTGTCAACCATCCCCTCTCTCTCCACTCCCAAACGCCTCACCCATGACCTACCCGCTGCCCCCAAAAAAAGATTCATACATGAGTTTCCCCTGTTCCCGCCCCCTGGTCCAGTCCCTGTTCCCCCAAACGCCCTGCTGCCCTGCCCAGACCCCTGCCTTCCATCTCCCTGTCCTCCTCTGGGCTGAACCATGCCATGCAGACAGCAATGTGCTTTGCTGCTACAACAAGCAGCTCTGCCCCTCACTCCTCCAGTCCTGGTACCACTCCATATGGGTCCCCTGCTGTCTTGGCCTCCACTGCCGTCCCACCAAAGAAGGCAGGAAAGAGGGGCAAAGGCTAAGGCATCCCCCCGAAAGCAGGACAGTAAGGAGGGGAAGCCTGAAAACAAGAGGAGGGACCCCCATACAAACCCTGATCACACAGCCCCCACCCCCTCCATCCCTGAGGTGCCTACATGCCCCATTGATGCCCCTTCCCTGTGGAGGTCTGCACATTGCAGCCAGGAGTCAAATTGGGCACTCCTCAAATGCCCAGTGTGCCTGGGACATTTGGACACTCATGCATTGGCACTTGTGGCGTTATGTTAAAAGTTGTTTTTATTAAGTTTTTTTTTATATCTAGTTATATTTATCTACAATGGCACTGTTGGTGTCAATGCTACATAGCTTGACCTGGCTTTCCTTGTGCATGCATGTGTGGTGAATGTGCATTTGTGCGTGTGTGTCTGTACTAATGTCTTTCCCTCCAGTGTGTTCTAGGCTGGGGTACTTACGGCTGGTGTCTATGTCGGCGTCGCTGGTCCTGGGTGTCAACGGCCAGCAGGAGCATTGGAAAGACTTGCAATTTGCGTGCCATGACGCCTACAGACGTTCCTGTGTTTCAGAAGGTGGGTACTTCCTTTTATGTTGTTTATTTCCGCTATGGTTTTTGCAGCAGTTAGACTGCCCCGCAAGTCCTGGCGGTGTGCAACCTCGTAATACGGTGGGTGGAAACTGTGTGACCGCCGGCCTGAAAAGACCTTCCGCAGGCAACAGCGGTCCGTCCACAATGGCGGCCCAGACGGAAACTTAAGTATGTTCTGCAGGTGCCTTCCGAGTACCAGGCCTGCGGCGATGCAACCGCCATCTCCACCGGGGCGGTCCACTGACCGTCAAACTCATAATGGGGGTCTAGATGTTTTTTCAAAATCACGCTTATTTTTTAAAATTTGTTTTGAAGATTAAACTTATTGGGAAAATTGAAATAATTGGTGTTTGCTGTGACTTTTTTCAAATCCACAGTGGATCGTGCTCCTTGTTATCTGTCCTCAAAAGTGGGGAAGAACCATGCACAGACCTATAACTGACCCTACTGGTACTTCTAAAGTCATCTTTCTATTTTGTTTGCACATTTTATATTCATCTTGTGAAGTGCGGGAGAGTTTGCAGAGTTGTAAGGTGCTGCGAAGATTGATTACAAGAACACAGTAAGTGCTGCAAGAATACAGGGCTACCATTAGTATACAATAAGTGTGTTGCTATAATAAACCTTGGGGCAGATTTAAGAGCCCCTAGTGCCACCTTAGCACCACCATAGCATCATTTTTTATGCTATGGTACCACTAAAGTGGCATTTCCCCCATGCCATATTTACAAAGTGGGGCAATGCATGCATTGCCCCACTTTGTAAACCTGTGTGCCACATTATTCCTGCACCAGGCATAATGTATGCAAGGGGGACATTCTCCCAGTAGGGCGACCGAAAAAATGGTGCAAGGAAATCTCAGAGAGTTCCTTGCACCATTTGTTTCGGCACTTTTAATGTCTGCTCAGAGCAGGTGTTAAAAGGGGGCTTCCTTTATGTATAATGGGCCCCTATGTACTCTGCAGGAGTAGTGCCAAAATGGTGGCACCACTCCTGCAGAGTATATCAGTGGTATAAAAAAATTATGCTATTGTCCCCTACCCTGCGCCATGGTGCACCATATTTTAAATACGGCGCACCTATGGTGGTGGAAGGGGGGTGCTAAGGGGCGTAAGGAAAGTGGCGCTGCACTATGTGCAGCGCCACTTTACTTAAATCTGCCACCATGTGTTTCTGGTGGTTGAGATGATATATTACAGTTGCCTCTCATTTAAGTGTCTAAAACAGGGCCAAATTGGACTTTCACAACTTCTTCTCAGCTTTGATTTATTCTGTCTTTTTTTAATTTCCATTGCATGTTTAGACGCACATTAATCAGGAGTGTCAGTGGCGTTCACCGTAATAGACACAACTGGCCCTCCGTGGCATAGTCTCATTAGAAACTGTTGCGCGTTTCTACATGGATCATTCTTTAAGAGTCTTCTTCTGGTGCTGAGCCGTGGAACATTTCACAAAGAGGTATTTTTGCACGAATGTTGGCCAGGTTGGCACTTATTAGCATAAGCTGGGCTAGGACTGAAGAAGTAGTCACCTCAGGGTTGTTTTCAGAAAATTGAGGGTGGGTAGAACAAAGGTATGATATGAACCACGTCTGGCTGGGCACACTTGCTGTAGGATAGTGATCTTGCTTGTAATGTAGGAAGTCTGCTTATTTATAGCATTTCATGAAGCATGCACATATACCTAAAGGTGAAGAACGATTTTATACGAAGTAGTGGTTAGCATAAGAAATTGGCAAATATACTCAATTTTTTTGTATGCAAGGCTTCACTGCCAGGTTTTGGGTGTGTGGGTGTATGCATGGCTACAATAAATGTTCATACGTACTTCTTCTGTCTATTTATTCAGGCAAGACACCAACAAAATCACAATAACCTGTTCTGTTTTCATTAATCGTTTGCAGAAGATATGGCTCTTCATCAGCAAGTAAACCAACTGCATCCCATTCTATGTAACCATTTTTCTGTTTTTGCTTTTGAGTTGTTCATGCAAAGCCAATTGAGGCCCTGGGCAAAGGGAGTGCCACTTTACTAGGGGCTTACAAGTAAATTAGATATGCCAATTGGGTATAGCCAATCTTAACATGTTTTAAGGAGAGAGCAGTACCATTTTAGCACTGGTTAGCAGTGGTAAAGTGTGCAGAGTCCTAAAGCCAGCAAAGTCAGCATAAACAGGAGGGATGAAGGCAAAAAAGTTAGGTGGGGGGCACACGGAGATTGCCACGTTTAACACAAATGTATGGATGTAGCTGTGAAATTGCCAGGTATTATATTTGGTTGAGAGCCTCTGCTGTTATGAAGACGTGGGCATCATTAGCTTACTGTAGTGACAAGTAACAGAGTACTGTTGCTCTGAATCCCACCCCCCCCAAATTGTGAAACTTACACCATAAACAGCAAGGGGGAGGGAAGCGTCCCTTGAGAGGAGCCCTCCCAGTCCAAAATGCCAGCTTGATGGATTACCAGTTCCTTCCGTGCATCTTTGAATGAAAGAGATGACACGTTTTAGGAGAGAAGCATACAGGCTCATTGCGTCTTTTAGGTTGTTTCATAAGATGGTGTGATGAAACTATTGAATGACGCTGACACATTTCAGATTTTTACTCAGATTTTGAGAAGTCTGGGAGAACTATCCTGCAGAATAATGGCACCTGATAGACATGGAGTGCAGAAGATGTTAGTTGTTATATTGAGTTTGTCACACTTTTTGGGTTTAGTAGGACTGTTTTTCTAGTGGATTCATTAAACTTCTTGTAAGGAGACAGCCAGTGGCATGTCAGTGGAGTGACGTTCAGGATGTGTTGAGTTGTCCTAACGTTGTTTTCATGTTGCAGATAATTTTGAGACTATCATTGTTGACTGGACTAAAATAAGTCAAGTGTGATGTCAGGGTAAGTATGCTGTTCTGTGGGGTTGGGTGTTTTCAGTTTTGAAGGAGATTCTTTTCTCATTCGTTTTACTGAATTACAGGCTTTCAGACTATATTTTCTTTACTATGAAGTTTGAGTTACTGGTTATCTGAGGTAGTATCTGAGTATTGAAAGCATCTTGCTGTATCACGCCCTCCCAAAATCTGACTCGCTGAAGGGAACCTCCGCCAAATTTGACATGTGCATATTTATAGCCAGACTTGAAAAAAACGAGTCCTTTTAATTTCAGAAAGGGTAATAATTTTCCTTTTTTTCTGCTAAATCTACTGGCGTTAAGCCTGGACCATGCTTATGACATTTACGCTAAGGCTTTTTAATACCTACTCTGCAGGCTGCAATAAACCCAAAATGCCACAGGGGAAGGAATTCAACACTTACACCCACATAACCAAGTCATCCAGCCCGACAGGTGCTGTGCTGGCTGTCAATTGCAAGACACATCTCTTTCAAGCCAAAAATCTTTGGAGATCCATGGCTCTGGACCAATCTTCCTTAAGGCTAGACTTCTAATTTTCCACCGGAAAAGAGACTTCTGATCCAGAATGATTGGCCTGAAGAAAGAGCCAAGTCTTCTTGATTTCTGGGATTCTAGATGGCTGTCAATTACTCTTATTCATTCATTGGGGGAGAGAAAGAGGTCTGAGCTTAGATGTCTGTACGGGAAAAAAGTCCACCCATAGATTTTCGGAACAAAGGAATTACCAGAGCTTAATCATTCTGGATCAAAAGTTTATTTTCCGGTGGAAAATTAGAAGTCTAGCCTTAAGGAAGATTGGTCCAGAGGCCCATTGCAATAAATGGGAGCTTCATTTTAATGCTAGCACTTAACAGGCGTTAAAAAATGCCAATAAAAAGGGCACAACGGAATCTCATAGATTCCTTTGCACCATTTTTTCAGCATCCCTAGTGCCGGAATGACCCCCTTGCATACATTATGCCTGGCACAGGCATAATGTGGCGCAGAGGGTTACAAAGTGGCGCAATGCACGCATTGCGCCACTTTGTAAACATGGCGCAGCGCTTTTCCCTTTACAACGACACATTAGCGTCAAAACAATGAGGCTAATGTGGCATTGGAACATCGCAAGGACTCCATAAGTCTGGCTCTAAATATATAAGCAACTGGAAAAGTCGACTTAGTGCAACATTTCAAATCTGAATTACCCATGCTGCCACTACCGAGAGACTCAGGGGATGAATGCTAGATGAATGATACTGGCGGGATGGTAAATCTACAAGTTAAACTCTAAGGAATGGGGAGCTACCATGAGGGATCGGGTTTCCGTTTTCAAAACCACGTGGAATTCCCAATTCTGTGGGGTTTAAAGCATGCATTTGCCATCTGCTACAAGCAGATGGCAAATGTATGCTGTGTCTTCTGCATGGGGTGGGGGTTAAGGGAGAAGTGTGTGGGAAATAGAGGAAGGGAACAGAGGCTAAGTTCTGGCAGGAGGAACCTTTCATTTTCCCTGCTGACAGAAAAAATAGGGATAGGCTTAGCTGCCAGTGCAGTCAAAGCCTCATGCAGATTTTAAGGGTGGAACTACCACCCAATAAATCAGGATTGGTGTTCTAGTGCCTGGGAAAACCGGATTTTGGAACACCGGCCCACTCAGACGCAGAATTCCATGTGCTACTTCGTCTCATCCTGGCTCCTAATCAGGGCCTAAGTGATGTGTACTTGGAATCTCAGATGCAGGGCGCCAGTTGGTATGTTGTGCACTTGTGTTGTAGAGCCAACATTAGCAAACTTGATCTTGATATAAGTAAGAGTGGAGTATAATTATAAATGCCCTTCCAGAGGAAAAGCAGCCTTGATTACCGCTGAATGCTCTTGCCCTTTAAAAAGGTTATATTTAACTGGTTCGGTTTCTCACTTGATGCATCAGGTCCCGGGGGAAATCAGCTGCCTGCAGAAAATGTTTCATTTGAGTGACGTGACTTTGCCCTGTGCCTTGCATTTGGTAACAGGCAGGTTATGTAACATAAATATATACATTGCGCTGTTTTAGCTAGCTGTGTTCGACCAATTGTGGGCTGGCTTTAGCAAAAAGGGGCGCTTTTCTGTTTTCCCTGCGCATTACAAATCTCTAATAGGCGAGTGATACCTCGAATCTCTACCATTGGGAGGGCTTTAAAACAGGGATGGTAGTGAACGGTTTGTTGGATTGATCTAGACGTATTAATTTACGGCAAAATGTGTGATCTTGAGTAAAGCAATGTATTCTTCTGCACCCAAGTTACTCTACATTGGGTATATCAGAAATTAAGGTTTCTCCCGTTATGTCACCTGTGATTAGTTGGATTTTTGTTTGAGGGGGGAGTGAACCCTTCTCATGCAACAACCAACTAAAGTCACTAAATTAACCTGTGTTTAGCCCTTTGGTATGCTGGCACAAACGCAGTAAGGCTTAACTTAAAGGCAACACGTATTTATGCAGCACACAAACAGTAATAAGGTGTTCACACAACACAAGAAAAATCCCATAACAAATCAGAAAAATAGAGTAAGATTAAGCAAGATGAGACACAAATGACAAAAATCTAATCAGTAGAACTGGAGATATGTTTCTTCAAAGATGTAGATAAATATAGCAACCTAAAGCAAAAAATGTCACTCATGGTTGTCTGATCGTGCTAGTCACAAGTTCAGGCCAACTATTACGGAGCATGGTCTGGATACAGGGACCAGGTTAGTCCACCTGAATAAGTTACTTTCTCAATGTGGAGGAGGCCTCGAGGTGCGAAGAGATCATCACAGATGGTTTTTGCTGTAGTGCACAGAAAAGGACTGGCATCACAGACATCATCGCTGTAGCACAAAGATCCTGTCCGGCATCATGGTTGGTTGTTGCTGGATCTTAGCATTGGCTATCACCACAGACTATCATCACTGTCTCATGAAGTGCAGATCTCATGTTGCTGGCTGTCACTGGCAGTCACTGTACCGGGTTCAGCAGAACATTGTGTTCGAGGTTGGCACAAGCCACAAGATCCCGGCAGTTGCGAAGAGCCTAAGACTTCAGGATTTCTCCCTTTTATTCAGAGGAGTGCACTCTGCTGCCAACCAAGGTCTCAGTACTAAGGATTCATCTCTTGAGGATCAGGCAGTCACTTTAGCAGAGGCCAGCAGGGCTCAGGAAGGTCCAGTTGCAGGTCCAGTTGCAGCAGATCAGCTGGGCAGTTGAACAGAGGCCAGTAGAGCTGGTTGTGCCCCTGTAGCTCAGAACAGGAGGTTAGCCAGCTGATCCTTGGAGTCACTCTGCCTGAGATGAGGGACACAGGTCCAGTCTTCCTCCTTTAAGAGCAGGGATGGCCTTCTTCCTCTGGAGTATTCGCAAGAGTGTACTGAAAAGTGGGCTTCAGAGTCCATTTCATGTAGAAGAAGTTTGTATAGTTTCACCCCACAGATGGTTCCCGAATTTCTGTCCTCTCTATCTTGGTCCCAGGATGTCAGAGGTCACAAAAAGGTAGTCTGAAACCCTTCGTAGTGCACTGAGTCAGCTCTTTTGAAAAGTAAGGGGCATATTTACAAGCCACACTACCGTCATTTTGTTTTTTACAGTAATGTGGCATTAAGGAGGCAATTTCCCCAAGCCATATTTACAAAGTGGCACAGTGCATGCATAGCGCCACTTTGTAAATCCTTGCATCAGCTTATGCCTACGTCAAGCATAATGTATGCAAGGGGGGTGTTCCGGCACAGGAAGGCCCGAAAAAATGGCACCATGAAATTTACATTTTGCTGTGCTATTTTTTCCATAATTTTTAACGCCTGCTCAGAGCAGGCATTCAAATCTTGCACCCATTATATTCAGTGGGACTCCCTGTGCTTTGCTGCACTAGTGTCAACATTTTTTACACTAGTGTAGCAAAGTGCCACAATAGCGTCAAAAATGTTGATGCTGTTGTGCTAACAACCACCATGGTGCACCATATTGTAAATACGGTGCAACCATGGTGTCGTTAGGTGCCGGTAGGGGGGTTGCAAGAAAAGTGGTGCATCATCTATGATGCACCACTTTCTTGTAAATATGCCCCTAAGTGTGGTAGGTGCCAGCTCCTCCCCCACCCATCTTGTCAGGGTGGCCCATCCAGCCAACATCCATTCTTCCTTTTTGACACTGTCTGGGAGGACACAAATGCCAACTGCCCAGTACACTTAGGACCTGATTTAGAGTTTGGTGGGCAGGTTACTCCGTCACAAATGTGATGGATATCCCCTCTGTCCTATTACATTGTCCATAGGACATAATGGAATCGTAACAAGGCGGACGGGATATCTGTCACATTTGTAACAGAGTAACCCCATCCACCAAACTCTAAATCAGGCACAGAGTCATGTGACCTAGGACACAGGCTGCAGGCACCAAATGGTTAGGACAAAAAAATTGCCAACTTTCTAGAAGTTTCCTTTTGGGAATTGTAGCTTAAAAAGCGACTTTACCATTAAAGAGGAATTTAAATTACAATGCTTTAGAGACCAAACATGACATTGCTACGTAATCATAAGAAAATTTTATCACTTATTAAATGTAATAAGGTAACCCAATGCTATCCTATGGGAGAGGTAGACTTCAAAGTAGTGAAAAAAGGAATTGGGAGTTTTGCACTACCAGGACATATAAAACTTAAAAATATATGCCCAGCTTTTTAAATACGATGCACCCTGTCCAATGGGCTGTTTAGGGCCTACCTTATGAGTGACTTTTATGTACTAAAAAAGGAGGTGTAGGCCTGGCAATTTTTTTCTTGCAATGTTGAAATGGCAGTTTAAAACAGACCAAAAGGCTGTAATGGCATGCCTGAGACATGTTTAAAAGTGATGCTTAATTGGGTGGCACAATAAGTGTTGCAGGCCCACTGGTAGCATCTACTTTATAAATCTTGGTTACACCGAGCATCCCCTTACTGGGAACATACAAGTACATTAAATGTGCCAATTGGGTGTAAGCCAATTGCACTATGTTTTAAAAGTGAGAGACTTTAGCACTGGTTAGTAGTAAAGTGCACAGAATCCTGAAACCCAACACAAATGGGTCCAGAAACAAAAAATGGCGAAGGGAAAAGATTTTGGGGTAGTCCTGCAGAGAGGTCTAACACCTCAATTTTCAGAAATATCACTTCCATCAGGAGAGGAGAGTGCCAAATTACTGAAAACAAGGCACAGTGCCTAGTCATTGCTTCATCAAGCAAAATACTATTTGCATTGATCATTCTAAATCTGGAAACTGTTCCTGTGACATATAGCATAATTTAAGCTAGTGCTGATTTGTCCAGTTTGAGAACAGTATACTGTAGAAACCACATTAATACTTCAAAATAAATTAGCAGAATTTGTGACATATTCGGTTGCCCAGACCATCACACCTTGCTATTTGCACCATTTGTCCCAGGAAATAATGTGGTGTTATTATGAAAACAATGAGTTTATGGCTATTGTTATACCAGCACTAGATTATCGTAACACAATAAAACATTTAAAAGAAAGTTTAAATTCAAAAACATGCACAGGAATAATGATGCTGAATGTTTTTGGTGGTTACTGCATTTTTAGAGCAAAGGGAAGCATTGGGGTTGAGGTGGGTAAATAGGGTTTGGTTTGGTTTTGGAAAAGGTTATGGTGAGTGACTTGTGATGTGTGTTTGTAAGTGTGTGTGTGTGTGTGTGTGCTGGTATGTGTGTGTGTGTGTGAAAGTGTGAAAGCTCTTACTTTTTTCAAAATGTACTCTGATTCTGAAAAAATGATGCTAATGCCGTAGTATCTTGCCTGAAATTTCCTGTCTTGTGTAAGAAAGTCATCTTAGATGTGGCAGGTGACTGGCCCAAGCAGAAAATGTGTCTCGGCAAGGCTTTATCTGCTCAAACAGACTTTCAGGGGAAAGAAATGGTGCATAAATGCTTAATGTGAAGTGTCATAAATTTTGCATAACACAAAATTTGCAAATTTCACGAGTGTAGATAAAGTTTGTTTCGACCTGGTAACGAGCTAAAGGCTATAACACAGTGATTGTGACAATAATATGCTTTCTAGAGGTAAATAATAGGCTATTGAGCTGATGGTAGTTCAGGACAAGGTGACAATTCATTGGAAGACAAGTATGTGGACTTAAAAGTAAAGCATGGATTCACACAGAACTGGAATAGCATCTGTAGACCGCTAAGCTCTTATACCCCGAGAGACACTTCATTAGCACGCCCACGGGTGGGTAGGTGCAAGCAGTGTTAAACCTCAATTTCATGAGACAATGTGTCCTAGGATAAGGTGCAAATAAAGAAAGACAGACTCAATAAGTTAGTTTTAAGTCAGAATTAGAATTTGCAAGAATTTATTACAAAAATTCAAAGGTACAATACAGGTTAAGAAAAATGCAAATGCATAAAGTCATTGCCATGAAGACTGCCAGTAACCGGGCAACACAGAATAAAATGCAGAGTAAAAAATAAGTTCTAAATGAGCAGCAGAATAAGTAAGAAATTTGACAGCATCCCTAGTGGCATCCAAAAAGTTTCTGACACCCCTACGTACGAAATCCTCTCATAGATCAGAATGAAAACTGCAAATTCATCATGGTGTGAGCAAAAGAATTAGAATTTCAACAAATCACAGCATTGAAATGAAGAGCGTCAAACAGTGGTAAGAATGTAAGCACTAACCCTCCACTGTATATTAGTTCAGCTCCCTTTATGCTAATGCCACTTGGAGATGTCAGAACAAACTACTTACAAAACATTAGTGAACCATTGTGAATAAGTGCAATAATGCACTCATGGGGAAGAACCTTGAAGGAGTTACATTTCTGAGCCTTTGCTTGAAAGTCTTCTTTGAGAACAATGTAATTCAGAAAAAACAAACATGACTTGCTTGAATATGTGCAGCAGAAATAATATAAACAGTGAATGTGCAGAGGGACGCATTCATTTTCAACAAGATAACATTGACGCCTAAGGCCTAGTTAGCATAAGCTAAGAAAACACACTTTTAACATGTCATATCTAAGGTGTTTCAAAGGCAATAGCATCATATATTCGTAGACATGCAGATTCAAGTGTAGATCACTATTCTGCACATTGTTAATTATGAACAAATAATACTAAACACACAAAAGCTTCTACAACAGTAATTGAAGAGGCAGCAGAAGTGCATGTGTTCAAAAACACATGCACAAACACACACGTGCACATGTTCAGCAGCAGTGTCATCTCCTCTCACAGTGTGCCTGTCAGTGCATGTGTGTGCCTGTGTGAGATGTTGTTTGTGCGATGACACATGTGTGGGGGATAAGGATTGTTTATGTGGACAAAAATGTAAGGGTGTAAAGTGTGTTTCATGTGAATGTGACATGGTATGTCATAGTATGCATGCTGGTATGAATGATCATATGTTTGTATGATGCGTGCAAGAGTTTTTCGTGGTGAGTAAATTCTGTAATGGTATTTGTTGTAGGCCTAGCATATTGTGCAGCATGCCGGCATAATCTTGCATAATGTCAGTAACTTTGCATAAATATACAGAATTTCTCATCATTTTTACAAATTTTCACGTAATTACACCAATCCATATTATAAAGATTTGGACACCCCTACTTTGCATATCTGTGATGTAATGGCATGAGTGTGCATGCCAATGTGATATGTGTGGGTGTGTGTGTATGATGGCAAATGTATTGGAGTAACAGTGTGTGTCACCTGTAAGACTTTGTGAGTTTGTGTTGATTGTCTGCTCTGCCTCCCAGGTCTGGTACGTAACTGTGCACAGGGAGCTATCCCTGGAGGCTGCTTGTCCTGCACTGGCGTAGTACTGAAGCAACATAGCTTGGCTCAAATTTAAGAAAGCCTAGTGCCTCCTTGCTCCATATTGGTTCATTTTTATGACCCCAATGTGGCTCAACGAGGCCAAATTCACTGCGCCAGATTTACAAAGTGGCACAATGCATGCATTGCACAACTTTGTAACCCCTTGCGTCACATTATGCCTGCACTAGGCACAATGTATGAAAGGGGGGTGTTCCCCCGTTAAGGAGACTGCAAAAATGGTGCAGTGGAATCTACGAGATTCCATTGTACCATTTTTTGTGGAATTTTTTAACACCTCCCCAGAGCAAGCGTTCGGAGGAGGCTCACCATTATTTATAATGGGCCTTCATGCACTTTGCAAGATTAGCACCAACCATTTTTTGAGCTAATCCTGTAAAGTACAACAATAGCATCAAAAACATTGACGCTATTGTCCCTAACCTGCGCCATGGTGGACCATACATTTAATACGGCACACACATGGTGGCATTAGGGGGGGCGCTAACGGGTACAAAAAAAGTTGTGCTGCATATAATGCAGCAGCACTTATCTTAAATTTGGGCTCCTGTTTCATGCAGAGATGGGTGCAAGTCTGAGAAGTAGACTCAAAAATAGTCAACAGGCACCCATAAGCCTCATCTGCATGTCCAACCGCAGCTTCCCTATCCAACCGCAGCTAACAACTAAAATATTGCTTAACATCCCAGGTTGGCCCCGCCACCACTCCTGCTACATACCAGAACCCCCATCTACACAAGGACCCACACAAGCAAAGGAAATAGCAAAGATGCATTTAGTCCTGTGCTAGGGCTGAGGAGAGCAACCCTCCTGCATGATGCTTCCTCAGCATTTATAACTCACAGCCTCGTAAAAAGGCAAGCCAAACTAAATTGTAAAAATAGAGACTAAACACTGATTTGAATGCTAGGAGCAACAGGGAGTCGGTTAATCTGTCGCCAGCATGATTCTTTCACAGTCCCACCGTTTTCTCCACCCTAGTATCTAACAAATGCATCACATTAAACAAACGCACGCAAGAACAGCGGGAGAGCTGGGAACATGAAATGTTGCAGGTTTAGAGAATTGACAACTGACTGCCTGGCGGAGAACATGCTCACCCGACTCCTCATTATGCCTAAGGTCTCTGTCAATATAAACTAGAAAAGCAAGAGATGAAGATGCACAGAGTTACAACAATGAGGGGTGGAGTGAGGCAGAGAGTTACAGGTGACATGTTATCACAGGATGGCCAAGTTAAAAAGATGCTGTTAGCACTGGTGTAGCATTTTTCTCATTAGAATAATATTTCCGTATCAATATGACCCTTTTACAATTGAAACAATAATGCTGGGGTGCATATAACTGTATTTTCCTGGCATAGGCGAAGCAAGGCCTCAACTCCATCTTCTTTCTTGGAGCCTCCATAATATCCACTGTGTGGATATTTCTCATGGAACACAAAAGGATGATGGACTGAGTGCTGACCAATGCAAACAATCGTCCCCAGTCACGGATCTGGGTTTAATCCATACTTCTTTTGCTCACCATTCCACCCCAGTTTGGACCCAGACATATGCAAATCAGTCTTTACCCTGTTCCTCATGGGAACAGTCCAGCCCGACCAGCCAGGCCAGGTCCTCCCTGGACCGGAAACAAGCATCCTGGGACTGGTTTCAGGGTATCACCCTTCATAAGCCAGGCTAGCTTGAATCCAGTGGCACAGTGAGCACAGACATAGACACCACATGCACCAAAATGTGCACTGGTGTTTGGTGATGACATGCTGTTCTCAAAGAACTCCAAAGAAGGACTTTAGTTGCTTTTCAAAGCTTTTCCTGCTCGCTCACCATACCCTATTCATTTATGAGGCTAGTCATTGTTTATGTAACCAGACTTGTTTTAACACCTCCGATTACAATAGTTCAGAGGGAGCATATAATTAATCATTTAGGGGAACAGTGCAAGCATGGTGGTATTACATAATGTTTATAATGCAGTATTTTGATTGGTCAATGTGTTGCTACATTTGCTCACCCTATGCTGATTGTGCTATTTTCATTGCATTCGTTTTAAAGCGTATCATAAAAAGCCATGGTTTTGGGGCTCTGTGTGACACTTTTCTGAGCCTCTAGGGATACTGCACCATTTTCTATTGCTGAACACTCTGGACTTAGGGCCAGATGTATGAAATGATTTTGCACTCGCAAATGGAAAAATCGGCCGTTTGCGAGTGCAAAACCGTGGTCTGCGATGCATGAAATGCATTCACAGACCACAACTAAGAAATCGCTAAAATAGCGATTTTTAGCGTTGCGACCTGGAAATTTCGAGTCGCAATTTGCGATTCGCAATTTCCAGGTCGCAAGGCTATTCAGGAAAAAATTGCAAATTGCGATTTTCCCAAACATGGCATTTTGCACTTGCAAAATACCATGCTTTGCAACCAGGTGGTAACCTGGTGCAAAATTTAAAAATGCAGTTAAACTGCATTTTTAAATTAAACATGTAAAGCACACATGCCCTTTTGGCATGTGTGTACCTTACATGTTCAAAAAATAATAATTGGGGTGCAGGAGAGGGGGCCTTAGGCCCCCAGCACCCTGGCCTTTTGCATTTCCAAAATTGCGATTTCTGGTTCAGAAATCGCAATTTTGGAAATGCAAAAAATTCGCAGCTATGGGCCAACAGGCCCATAGCTGCGAATGGGGCGGGTATCGCAATTTGCGATTCGGTAATAGCATTTGCGATTTTTTTTAGAAATCGCTATTACCGATTCGCAAATGTGATACATGGCCCTTTGCGAGTCGGTAATAGCGATTTCTTAAAAATCGCTATTACCGAATCGCAATGGCCCGTGATCATACATCTGGCCCTTAGTCCATTTTTCAGACTTTGCTGATGCTGCTTCTATTTTAAATGCTACGAGCTTTCATACACTTAAAGTTTGATGACTGATTTGTCAAGACTGACTATTCCTTTTGCCTTCTATATTGCACTTTAATATTTTTAATAAACCTTGATGATTTTCTAAATTACTGATCTCAAACCATTTTGAGCAAGCCTTTATGTATTTACTATATTTTCAAACTTTATTTTGAATCTTATATTAGGGACACATTTCCTCATGTATTCTTCAGGACAATACAGTCCCTGGCCCCACAAGGTGCTATGGCTGTTATGTAGATCATCTTAGGTGTAAAACCAACACCACCCACGAGACACTAGTCATGCATACTTCATGGCGTTTGGGTGGCAAAAGCTGCTGAATCCATTGAGCAAACACAATTGACTGTATTAAATCACACTCAGAACCCACAGATGTTTTTTTTTTTTCGTTTTCATCAGAGGCCAGAGACTGAAAGGGCACACAACCAACATTTTATCCTATGTGCCTCCTTCAAAGCAGGATTGAAAAAAAGAAGATGGGGGCTGAAAGATTGCAATGTTTAAATGTGCAAACACCGATAACTCATAGGCTTTCAGTCCACACAGTCCATTCATGAACACAAAATTATTCGATGCACTTACAAATCCCACAAAAAAAGCTCAAGTGGGGAGCATACCAACGTTAGCCAGTCAAGTTTTGCTTTATTCATTTCTGCTGATAGATGGAGGTCTGTGGTTGTATTATCAAAAGTGCTCTAGGGTGGAATGGATGTGTCCCCACTTTTTATGCCCCTAGTGCACTTTGATATTAGGGAAGGGCCCCTGCTGCACGTACCGCCCTTTCTGTGATGTAATCACGCTGAGACACGTGTAACACCATTTTGATCACAACGGAGCATTCCCTCTTTTGCACGGAGGTGTAGCACCATGCAAATGAAGAAGCACGTTGCCTCTGCGCGTGCACTTTATATAGACCCAGGTGCCGAGGCAAAGGAGCTGTCGGCAGGTGCATGGTCTGTGTGCCACATAAAGGGGTACACAGTCAGTTCGATCTCCCCCAAAGAGCACCTGGTACTTGGGTAGAAATGAGATCCTATGAAGGCACTGTGGTGGGTGCAATCGCTCACTGCACTGCGGAAGGATCGCTATTCCCCTTTGAAATCCTGGCCAGGTTGCCGCTTTCATTAACAAACAGTCCCCACAGAAGGTCAGAGTTCACGGGTGCTCTAGGGACAGTGCTTTACTATGAAAAGGCAGAGTGTCTCAGTCTGCCCCAAGTGCACAAAGTTAGAGGTGCTCCATGGCACAGGCCAGGGCATTGTGCCATAAAGCCCAGGTCTGCAGTGAGATCGTGCATAGAACATGGGTGGCATGCACTGCATTCATACATCTTTACACATTCAGTGTGAGAAGCAAAAAAACGCACTCACTGAATCTACAGGGCATGAAAGTGGGTCAATTCCACTGAAGCAAAAACAACACAACCAGTGGCTCTTGTATTTTGTTCTAGACCCGAGATGGTACACACGCATGGCAGTACCACGATGTGGTAGAGAATCTGCTAGTGGATTTGTTAGGTGAAGCAGGATGGTGTCTACATTGATGCCACCTGTGGCTGCACCTAATAGTTAATAAACACTTGACATTGTCACCTCTTATGAGTGTGTGTCTGTATGTGACAGGAATATCTTAATCGAATGTGTACGAGAGAAGCATGTACACAAGTGGCACTTCCCATTCAGAGCGCACGTAACTTCATCCCTCTTAGCATTTCCGTGTCCTTCGTCGCTGTCGACCATTCCATCCCTCTTGGAACGATGTCCTAAGGTGTCGGGGTAAATAAGAAAGGTATGAAAAATTGATCAATTTGTGCTGAACCAATCGTAAGACTACCACCAATCTGGAGCCAGGTGACACCCAGAACTAGCGAAGGTTAAGGCTTGCTCGTGGATGCATGAGAACGTGTTACTACTTAACAACACTGAAATAGAAATCCTGATACTAGTCTCGCGTAATTAATTTTGGCGACCCAAGTCATAATTTGTTCTTTAGGAATCAGACCAGCCAACCATCAATAGTTACAAATTTCTGGCAAAAACGACCTTACTCCTGGCGCTGATTAAATGAGTTATCTCATCTCGTTTATCTTAAAGGGCCATCCAGTAAATGATGTCACAATTCCTTTCAAAACCCCAAACCCAAACGTCATCAAACAAAGCAACATTCTAGAACCGTAATGCAGGTGATTGTTACAGATAGAGCATTGGGTAAAACAAATGTGTTGTTTTTGTCTACGTTGAATGGCCCTTTCAAATGATAAAGAAACAGCCGGTGACCATGTCAGGAGGAGAGTCTAAGGCTGCCGCTACGCTTTTGCCCAAATCAAAATTCAGGCCTAAATTTGTAAACTATTTTTGTCGCCTAGGCCACTACTACTAATATCAACACTCTTTGCTAAATTTGCGGCAGCGTATTCCTTTAATTTAATTACTTTAATTCCCAGCATTTAAAATGTGTGACCCAACATGTCATCAACTTTTCCTTTTCTAAATTCTGCCGCATCCAAAATGTAAAGGCCGCCTGTGCACTGAGACATATAGCGGCTTTATACCAAAGTTCAAATCTCTGAACCATGGGCAATGGAGAGAAAACAGTAGTACCGAGAATGTGTATAAATGCTCTTTTTGTTCTATTTCACCGTAAGCCCTGCAAAGCTCGCATTGTTTTCACAGTTTCTAGAACACTGGCATGGTGTACTATCACACATTAAACCAAGCCTGCCCACTGAACCGCGAGCTGTGTGCATTCTGCGTGGAGGTGGGCGCAATTGATTTTACGATGCCTTCAACCATTTTCAAACATATCAGAATGTGTGACATACTTTACAGCTTTGTCCGACAGGTAAAGCTGGGTGCGAGGTTCTCAAAACAAGTTCAAAGAAGCATGAAAGGGGCCAAAAAAAAAGGACTAGAATGTTTATACTTTGCAAAAGCATATGTACTCTTTTCAAGTGGCAATGCTGAAAAATTGGGCATCTCAACTCCCTGGCACAAATAAGATTTGCACTGGGAGTCCTGTGTATTTTTTAATGAGCATCACTAAAACTGGGACTTATGAGCCTAGGTATTTTTGCATCTGTTTTGCGTGTTTTATTACCACATTCTGGTGTGTACGGCCTGCTGCTACCACCTGCTAAAATGCAATGAAAGACAGAGATCACTATGCGAACACTTCTGTAAGTCAACACTGGTCCTAAGCAGTTGCAAATTCAAATGCACTTATTTTGTCACTGGTATAAGGGCGTAAATGGACATCCAAGGCCCCATTTACTAGTAAGGAGGTAATCCCCTGTCAGTCACAAAAAACTTGCATATGCTACTGAAACGGTTTTACAGATCGGGTGTGATATGGATGTTTGCCCTCTGATACACTCAAGATAAAACCTGTTAAAAGTTGATGGCTGAGGATGGCAGATTGAGCACAATGCCAGTCTACCCCCTTTCGAATAGTTAAAATCATGTGCAAATTGCACATAATTGTATATCCTGTGGTGCTAAAACTGGAATAGGGTGTAAAGTGTGCAAACTCTAATTCATGGTCAACACATTTTTTGAA
The DNA here is from genome assembly GCF_031143425.1 of Pleurodeles waltl. Taxonomy (NCBI): domain Eukaryota; kingdom Metazoa; phylum Chordata; class Amphibia; order Caudata; family Salamandridae; genus Pleurodeles; species Pleurodeles waltl. The sequence continues at coordinate 908,876,126 of NC_090443.1, forward strand.
GTTCAAAACATTTTATTCATTTCTAAAGTGATGAGGACAGTCTAAAAATAGTACCAAAAAAGGCACACAGAACCAGAGTTGATAAAAATCGAAACAGCCATATAACTGTGCCTGTAAAAATATAGTAAATATTCATATGACAAGTATATGTAGAACATAAAATTAAGGCAAGAAACAATAGCTACTTATTATCAATGTAACTTTTGAGAACAACCAAGAATACTCCTTAAACATAGAAGATACATTTATAGATGCATAAGCAACGAAATATTATCATCAACAGGTTTCCAAAACACTGGGGAAAATTGTTATTAGTAGAACAGCCAGTAAGGGAGAAATGGGCACCTCATCTAGTAAATATGACCCAGAGCCACGAAGTACGTATTGATAAAAGCAATGCATCCTCCCAATTTGATGTAATTGATTTATTAGTGGAAGATGGACTAAAGTTCTTTATGACAATGGTTTATAGAATGAAAACCTGATTGGAATATGGCGTGCCTGATGGTAGGAGCCTCTGATCATGTAGCAGCCTGGCGTTTGGACTACCAGACAAGAATAACGCTTTAACCGTTGATCGTAATTACTGTGACACTATGCGATGATAGCTGCCACCCTAAAAAATCTGTAAATCAACTTTGTAAAGATGTAGACATTTTTGAAGTAAGGTTCTGAACATGCTGTATGGTGACTTCCACTTATTTGTACAATTTGTTGTGTATACATTTTGTAATTACTTGGTGATTTTTGTAGTGTATGTGATTGAGGATACTCTTGCTCTTTTATGGTAGCTCTTATAAATGTATAGCGCCTCTAGTACTGGTTTATGATATTTTTTACTAGCTTTTTAATTCGTTACTTCATATTTTTAATAACATATTTTTATTGTGCTACCCTTGTGATTAAACTAGGTAGTTGAGATGGGGAAAAGGAAATGCAATGATAAGCGTACAAGTGAGCCTGCAAATAAAAAAATCCCACAAGCTACAAATTGCACTTTACAGGACATTGACAACCTTATTGAGGCAGTCTAATCAATCATGTGCCCAAGGCATTGAAAAAGAAGCCTGAGGCTCCAGGGGTAAAAGTAAAATTGTCCTTTTATTTGAAAAAAAATGGTTGCTAAGGACAAATTATTTAGTTCTGGAGAACCGCAAACAACTATAAATTCACTTACTCGGGCTGTTCGTAGTTCACTAGCTTCACCAACAGTACTGGATGGTGGCAGCCCTATGGCAGAATGCTTGACGGTTCCGGCTATTCCATGTGCTAACCGGTTTTCCCCATTAGTAGCTTCCAACAAGCCTACTACTAAAGCCCGGTTAGGATCACCTCCTTTAATTAAGTCTTGATGGTTGGAATCTCAAAATGATCAAATTCAAGAGTTGTGGGAAATTATTTCTCTCATTAGGCCAGAAACCTCTGATTTAAGAGTCAAGGTCCAGTCCCTTCTGGAAATATTACAATCCAGCTAACTGACTGATACCAATAGGAGTAATGGCTCTAGCAGTTAACCAGTGAGCTGCAGAGGCAGTCTAATCACCCTATCGGAAAATCCCCCATATCCTTACCCAAGAGATACTCTTTTAGGTCCCTTGTTCTCTACGAAGAATAATTCTAGAGGCCTGGAAGGGCCACATTTTCCAGCTATTCCAGCAATACATACAATGATCCACCAGCTGGATGAACCGGCTCTGTCTCCAAGGCAGGTGATGGGAGGTGTAACTTCATTGATTAAAAAAAGTCATCACTTTCAAATTGGTCCTCCCATAACAAGGCTTTTAATGCTCCTTTACTGATTCCAGAAATACCACCTTTACGCAACCACAGGTGCCCAGGCTCAAAATTGCATCTTGTTCCAGGCCTGAGGGAGGTCTATATGGTAGGTGTCCCAAAGATAATAGGTGTCCTAAAGATACAGACCGTTCATAGGGAAAGTGAAGAGTCATTGATAAATAAGGCAGTTCATTGGATTAGGGATGTCGGAATTGTCATAGTATAATTCATACTGATATTCTTGCAGCTTCACGAATATCGTCATCTGATAATAAATCTGATTTGGTAAAATTAACGCTGGCACATCCATTTCTCAGTAGGGGTTTAATTTCCCTGGAAACCCGCACACTTCCTCCAACTAACTCTGTGATTCAGTTTAAAGTTAATATCCCTATAGAGAAGAGGACAAAATGTGAGAATACCACCTTTTCAACATCTTTCGTGGACTAACTGTATAGTTCAATTAGTCCACCTAGAATTAGACAGGATGCAGCATCTGCTTCAGTAAATCATGGTTCTTCTATACATGTTCCAGCATTGCCTTTAACTTATGGTAGTTTGTGTTCATCTGTGTCTTCTGCCTCTATTAATTTGGCTCAAGATCCACCCTTGGCAACTGACCTCTCCTCCCCAGAAACTGTGCCTGTAATGGCGCAACAGGCCAAGCGAGTATCTTCTCAAACTTGTCAGCCTTTATCTGCATTATCCAGTAATAAACTAGCAATTATTTATTTGAATTTAACGGGATTTGAAAGCAAGGAAGACCAGACAAACTGGGGGGGGGGGGACTTTATTGGTAATAGGGATATTGTTATATTTCAAGAGACTTGGCAGCTAGAAGCACCCCATAGGCAAGGGTTTGAATCATTTAGCATTCCAGCAAAAAAGTCCAAATCCGGAAGAGCGTCAGGGGGCTTGGCTATATGGCTTAACATCTCCTCTAGACATTATGAAAAATTGTTAAAGATAGATTCACCTGATTTGATGGGGTTGGAGTTGTTTTATTGAAGGAGTTAATTGACATGACTCCCATGGGGTAATTTGTGGTTGTTGGTGGGAACTTGAATGTCACATTTGATCCATCAGGGCTTATTAGGGAGATTGAGGCCAGGAAGATCAAATATAGGGAATTCCCCAAGCTATGGGCCCTTGTATGCCATCAACAGCCAGGATTGTCTTGCAAATTCTAGATCTTTGTTTAAGTTGTAACCTAACAGTCTGCAATGTTGGAACTGCTTCTGATCTGGCCAGGTGCCCTACTTTCAAAAGGAATGCATACAGGAGCACAATTGATTACTTTCTACTAGATATTCGTTTATGGAGGAATCTTAGTGACATGGAGGTAGTAGAGAGATCTGAAAGTGATCCTGATCCTTTGATCCTTACCCTCCTAGATTTGTTCAATGGGAGCGTTTGCCTTTTCAGAGTGCCACTTGGCACTCTGAGTGTAACTAACAATCGGAGGAATAGGAGGTGGGAAAATGTAGTGGAAAATTATAGTGTCTTTGCCCAAGTGTATGCAGAGCTAGGTCCTACTCTGTCCCTGTTTTTGGACCCTGATTTGTCCCCTGATCAAGTAATGGCCTCCCATAATATGTGTTTTGATATACTAACAAATATTATTTTTTTCCCAACCCTTGTCTAAGGTAACAAACTCCATTACTCCTAACTCCACCTGGTACAACAAGTCTTGCACATTGGCAAAGGGTGCTTTAGTTAAAGCTATTAAGGGTGGTTCTCAGCATGACATATGGCTAGCCAGAGCTAGGTGCAAACTAGAGCAGAAGCAGGCTAAAGTAGACTGGGATACCTCAATATGGGAGGATGTGATGGGTGAATCCGCTCAGGTAACCAGAACGATTTTGGTGTGTGGTTAGTCACGGGGCCAAAACATCAGTTTCGAGACCCAAAAGTGTCATCCTTCCTCAGGGTTGGGCTAGCCATTTTCAGGAGCTTTATATAGCAGACCCAGAGTCCACCAAGATTTCACTGAAGGGGAACTCCTACTGACAAATTTAGCATCTAATCCGATTCATGCAGGTGTCCTGACAGGTTATTTTACTTTAGCAGATACTCACCATGCAATCTACATTCAGAAAGCAGGCAAATCGCCTGGGCCAGATAAGATTCCTGCGCACCTGTTTAAATCAGGAACCTACTGTCTGGGTCCCATATTTAAATCGTCTTGCCAATGTTATTATGGGGAGGGGGGTCAAATTCCTCCTACTTGGAAAGGAGACGAGATAGTGCCTGTTTTCAAGAAGGGCCTCACATCCTATCCAGCTAACTATCTCCCCATAAGTCTAATAGATGCTGGACAAAAACTATTTTGTGGAAACATTTTGGCCCATCTGCTGGATTGGATCATGGATAATATAATCTTATCACAATTTCAAGTAGGTTTTCATGCAAAAATGAACACTCTGGACCAGGTGTTCAGATTTTAGTTGATTAGGTGAAAGGAGGTGAACATAAGCAAGGGTAGCTTGTATGTGGCATTTGTTGACCTGAGGGCTGCCTTTGACATGGTGCCTCGGGACAAACTGTGGATAGTTCTTAAGGATCTAGGCCTTCCTGCCCCACTTCTGAATGTTATTGTGCGATTACACCAGGACAATATTGCCCATGTTAGGTGAGGAGTAAACAGGGAAGTCACGGACCATATTAAAATTAATAGGGGGTTTAGGCAAGGCTGTGTCCTTGCCCCTCTATCATTTCTCCTCTTTATAAATGGCTCTGTTGACTTCCTAATGAACTGCAATAATGATGCACCACCTTCAGGAGGCTCGAAAATTCCTGCTTTATTATTTGCGGACAATACACTTCTGGTTTTAAAAATGCTGCAGGGGTTTGAGATTCTCCTTGCTCAGTTTAACCTGTATTGCACTAACCATGGTCTGGGCATCAATACTAATAAGACTAAGGGGCATAGTTACAAGCCCCAAGCGCCTCCTTGCGCTGCCCTAACAACATTTTTTATGTGCTAAGGCGTCGGCACGGAGGCCTTTTCCTCACGCCAAATTTACAAAGTGGCACAATGCAAACATTGCATCACTTTGTAACCCCTTGCATCACATTATGCCTATCCTAGGCATAATGTATGCAAGGAGGCGTTCCCCTGTTAGGAGGCCCAGAAAAATCAGCCCAGTGAAATTTACGAGATTCACTGTGCCATTTTCCCCGTCATTTTTAACGCATACCTACAGCAGGCATTAAATTCATGCTCCCAATGTTTCCAATGGGACTCCCCACGCATTGATGGACTAGCGCCATAATTTTTGGCGTTAGTCAACCAATGCGCCACACTACCGTAAAAAATTGTAAATATGGTGCTACCATGGTGATTTTAGGGGGGCGCAAGGTGTGCAAGAAAAGTGGCGCATCATACCTGATGCACCAATTTCTTGTAAATATGTCCCTAAATTTATGGCGATTCATCTCTATAGGTGTTTCATAGGGGCTGTTATTTTTGAGGGTGAGAAACTTGAGAGAGTCATGGACTTTGATTACATAGGAGTATGCCTTTCTAGCAGTAGTTCCTGGGATAGCCAGATTGTAAAGAGTACACTTCAATTGAACCACAGGGTGGGAGTTGCTCTGTGGTTGGCCAAAAGGACCTCTTTCAATCCTATATCTCCCCTATTAGAAATCAGGAGAGCACAGGCTATTACAGCTGCAGCCTACGGGGACGCTTTGTGAGGTTACTGTAATGTTTATGCTTTAGGAGTGGCTGAGAATAGATTACTGAGGGCTTCTCCTAAACTCCAGCAGATTACTCCATTGGTCTTTAGACTTGACCTGGACTTCCAGGCCATCATTCCTAAAGTAAGGTTGAAACCATTGTTGTATTGGTTAGGGATTTAGTCGACCTTGGAGTTGGACCCTCATAGGCATGGCTTGAAATATACCTTAGGCAGACAAAAAGATTTTGGCACCCTGCCGTGGCTGAGATATGTGAGATTGATGTTGTGCTCTTTGGGTGTGTCCAATTTGTGGTCCTCCCTGGAGTTGATTACGCCTACTGCAGTTACCTTGGTGAAGTGTGTCTTTTGGGAGAATGAACAGGCATCCCTGGTCAACCGGGGTACTACAGGCTCAGTAGTAGATAGCTTCTTAGAAGCTAAATTTGTTCCTCGCTTTGAATCATACATGGATGTGACCTACCTTTTACTAAGGCTCAGTATATTCTATTCAGGCTGGGTATCATCCTGTTGTCATCTTTTACTTCTAAATAGAGGGGTTCCAAAGTATAGAATAGCTTGTGCCAAGCATGTACCCTTCAGGCGAAAACAGCTGAAAGCTTTTTTTCTTTTGTCCTAAATATACTAGACAACATAATGGTTGGATTTTTCCATTATGCCGTGTTCTGGACTTGCACCAACCGTAGAGAATTTGTCTGATTAATACTACACCAATGTATTATATTCTTAGTTGCCAAATATTTAGAAAGCACATGGTATGTCTGTATGAGGACTTTATCAGCTTGAATTGTGAGAATTTCTGATATCATGCTTTGAGCTTAGTTTTGCCCTAACTGGCACACTTTTAGGAGGATGACATGGGACCAAACTTTGGCAACTACTGTATAGTAATATGTCTTTTTTATGAAAGTTTTTAAATATTGCGTCTATTGCTTTTTGGGGAATTTGTAAAATATTTTTTGCTGTTTATTTTTCTCTCTTGTGATTGTAAGTTAAATTTATCCTTTTAGTATTATTATGTTTTGGGTTAAATGTGTATTTATGTTTGTACGTTTATAGTGCTGGGCTGAAATATGGTATTGAAATTAAATTGAATTTGGTGGTACAGTTTTGTGGCCTTGTTCATAGACAGTGAAACATGGAAGCTGAATAAAGCGGAGATAAAGTAGATGAAAGGTACCATTTAGAGAGGTGAAGAAAGGGGAGGTACTACACAATAGAATCCTATTCTCACTTAGCCTTGTAGGAATGCTTTACTTAACTGATGTGAAAGTGCCCGGGTAAGCAATGCCTAGAATCTGAATGGATGGCACAGGAGACAGGTAGGTAGATTATGATACTTTGCAGGCTCACATCAAGACCATAGCCAGCCCCAAACATGACTCCTAGTTATGTAGCAATAGAAGAACTCAAGCATTGACAATACCAATAGGCAAGACAGGTGTTGTCACGAAAGTACTTCTTCATTCATTGGTGAGTGAAAGTGAGAATGAGACAATGGTTGGATGACTGAGTTCCTAGATAGGTGGTGAGTGGATGAGCACAGGAGGGGATGCATGGACCTATGTGTGAATAGATACATGGGCTCATTGATAAATTACTGGAGCAATGAATGAGTGCATTGACGGATGAAGTGGCAAAGCCAGCTTGTCAATTCCAATGACCATGTAAGTGAGGTGAAGGGCAATATGTATATGGCTAAGCACCGTGTAAGGGGGTAAGAACATGACAGTGTGAGTGAGCAGATTTGGGAGCAGGGTCAATGTGATAGGCAACAAGCAGAGTATGTATCAATATTGTGTTGATGTAGACAATGCGGGGAAGTTGATGCCAAAAACTCTGAAGTTGCTACCCTCAGAGGAGCAATGGCTTTTCTCCTCTGAAGGTAGCAGCTGTACCTGGAGCAAGTAATTAACTACAATAGTTCCAAACTGTTAGGCACCCAGGTAGTAATCATCATTAAAGTACCCAGCTGCAATTGTCATTAATGACCCAAAGTCATGATAGACACCATTGGCCCTGAGCAGTACATACATCAATGCTTCAGGAAGCAAGGAAATCAGTGGACTCGGGTAGTAATTAACATTATTGACTAAAGTCAGAAACTAGCAATATTGATGGGACCTAGAGACCTAGGGAACCTGATCCTATGCCATAGCTAACCACCTGTGCCAGTACTCCTCCATGGCAGCAGCAGAGACACTTAGGGCCTGATTTTAACCTTGGCGGACGGAGGAGGCCGTCCGCCAAGGTTCCGCCGCCAAATGACCGCACCGCGGTCACAAGACCGCGGCGGCCATTCTAACATTTCCTCTGGGCCGGCGGGCGCTCTCCAAAAGAGTCAGGGTAAGGAAGTCACACTCCTAAGATAACCCCTGCTCACCCCCCTTGGTAGCTGGGTACGAGCAGTCATGCTTATCTCGGAGGCAATGTGTTAAGTATTTGTACCCACACACAGTAACACAGCAAATACAATACAAATGGACACTACACCAGTTCAGAAAATAGCCCAATATTTACCTGAGTAAAACACATCCAAAATGACAAAATCCAACATACCTAAGAAAAGATATGAATTTTTAAAGATTAAATCCTAATAAAGGACTTAGAAACACAATAGCTCCAACTGGTGCTATCACAGCATCGTGATGGAGTCCTTCCCAACAGCACAGGTCAAGGATTCACACGGACCCCAGGTACAATACCTTAGAAATGAGGTTGAGTCAAAGACGTGGCATGGAGTCAGGGAGGTGAGACATCGCTGGAGCTGGGTGGTGTCGGTTCCGTACTGCTATGCAGGAGGTGAGGCATCAGTTCCTTATGGAAACAGCAGAGGTGAGGCGGCATTAGCGGCAAGGCATTAGTTCTGTATGATCCGGTGGGGTCGATGAGTCCAGTGGGGTCAGGTCGGTGGGTCGAGGAGTCCAGTGGTTCAAAACACGATGAGGTGACTTTGCTGTGCCAGAGTCACACTATGGGGCCTCAGGCGCCGTGGCAGAGTCGGCTGTCCTGGACGTCGGTGACACAGCACTCTGGACTAATCGTGTTGTGGGGCTTCAGAGGTGCTGCGGCGGAGTCGGGCCTGTGGTGTCGGTTGCAGTTGCTGCATTTCAGTAGGGACCACAGCTTAGGCGCAGACTCGGACAGTGGCGCAGTTCTGGAGTCATCCGGAGTCAGTGTGCCTGGTTTTTCTTGCTTTATGCCAAACTCTCAAGGGCCCAGGAAGTGGAGTGGGCACCTCTTGGCAAGCCGGGGTCCTCAGCAAGAGAACCTAGGGGCTGGCAGGTGAAGTCTTTGAAGTACTTGAGACTTCTTAACAGGAGGCAAGCTTAGTCCAAGCCCCTGGAGAAACTTCACAAACAAGATACACAGCAAAGTCCAGTCCTTGTCCTCTCCAAAGCCGTAGCAGCAACTTCAGGCCAACCCAGCAAAGCACACACAGCAAAGGGGCAGTACTCTTTCTCACAGCTCTTCGGCTCTTCTCCTTGGCAGAGTCTGCTCTTAATTCAGTTGTGGACTCAAAGTCTGGGGTTTTGGGTCCAATACTTATACTCATTCCTGCCTTTGAAATAGACAAATTTCAAAGGGAAGTATTTGTAATGCACAAGACTCTGCCTTTGCTGCCCTGGTCCCAGACACACTCTAGGGGGTTGGAGACTGCTTTGTGTAAGGACAGACACAGGTGCAATTGTCAGCTCCTCCCACCACACTAGCCCAGGAAGACCCATCAGGATATGCAGAGCATACCTCAGCTCCCTTTGTGTGACTGTTTAGAGTGAATTTACAACCAACCCAACTGTCAACCTTACCCAGACATGTATTCCGCAGCCAGGCAGAGGCACAGAATGGTTAAGCAAGAAAATGCCCACTTTCTAAAAGTGGCATTTTCAAACACACAAGTTAAAAACCACCTTCACTAAAAGATGTATTTTTAAATTGTGAGCTTAGAGACCCCAAACTCCACATCCCCATCTGCTCCCAAGGTGAAATTCACTTGAGAGATATTTCAAGGCAATCTCCATGTTAACCCATGGGAGAGCTAGGCCTTGCAATAGTGAAACCGAAGTGGGCGTGTTTCACTATCAGGACATGTAAAACACACCAGTATATGTCTTACCTTTTAAATACACTACACCCTGCCCATGGGGCTACCTTGGGCCTACCTTAGGTGTGCCTTACTTGTACTAAAAGGGAAGGTTTGGGCCTGGCAAGTGGGTGCACGTGTAGGTCGACATGGCACTTTAAAACTGCACACACAGACACTGCAATGGCAGGTCTGAGACATGTTTACAGGGCTGCTCTTGTGGGTGGTACAATCAGTGCTGCATGCCCTCTAAGACCATTTGATTTACAGGCCCTGGACAAACATGGTGCATTATACTAGGGACTTACTAGTGCAGTGGTTCCCAACCTTTTGACTTCCGTGGACCCCCACTTCATCATAGCTGGAGCCCGGGGACCCCCACTGAATTGTTATTGGAATCCAGGGACCCCCTACTGAGTCTTTACTGAAAGCAGGGGACCTAATCTGTTAATATTATTACATTTTCTAAGCAGTCGCGGACCCCCTGAGAAGGCTTCACGGACCCCCAGAGGTCCCCGGACCACAGGTTGGGAACCATTATAGTAGTGAATCAAATATACCAATCATGGATAACTAATCATAATCACAATTTACACAGGAAGGATTTGCTCTTTAGCACTGATAATCAGTGGTAAAGTGCCCAGAGTACCATCATCAACAAAAACAAAATCCAGCACACAGTCAAAAATACAGGAGGCAGAGGCAAAAAGACATGGGAAAGTATGCCAAGGATGCCAGGTCTAACAGGAACACTAAAATGCTTTGTCATGTTCCTCCAGACCACTAAGACAAACTTGTGCAAGGGGATAAGACCACCACCGCCCAAACAAAAAAAATGACATGGATCTAAAAAGTAAGTATAATTCAGGGACAAACACCTTTCTGGGAATGTCCTCACTGGGACATGTGTATTCTGTGACATCTGCGACTGAGTGAAAGTTGGGAAGTGTATAGACCGTCTGACTGTAACTCTAGTCTGTCCCACTTAAAGTTCCCATCCTACGTAATGAATAGGTGAGTGCTTCGTGATGCTTTTCACTATGTTTGGTGCTCCTTCTTGGAACAATGACATCCAAGTAGGGGGCTAATACCAACCGCATGTTTTTTAACAAGACTCTATTTTAGTCCAAGTTTATAAAAGTTCAGAGTTATGCTTATTTAGGTCCGCCTAATTTTTGTTCTCCCTTTGCTCTTAGAACCTACACAAATTACAACGTCTCCTTGAAGAGGCGTGATGGAGTCTCAGTTTTCTGCTGCCTGCTTTCTCAGCTGCCTCACTCATCCAGGGAAATATTTAGGGGCATATTTATACTCTGTTTGCGCTGAATGTGCGTCAACATTTTTGACGCACAATCGGCGCAAACCCTGCCCCATATTTATACTTTGACGTCCGACCCCGCGGGCGTCAAAATTCCACCATGTGCGTCATTTTTTGGAAGGGGGAACCAGCCTTGCGTTAACTATATGCAAGGTAGGCGTTCCCTTCCAAAAAATGACTTTAAGGCCTGTGCCCCATATTTATACTCTGACGTCATTTTGACGCACAGGAGGGGTGGGCCTTAAAAAACGGCGCACAGCCTGATGGGCGCCGTTTTTTAACGCCTGGGTCAGGGCAGGCGTTAAGGGACCTGTGGGCTCGGAAGGAGCCCAGAGGTGCCCTCCCCTGCCCCCAGGGACACCCCCTGCCTCCCTTGCCCACCCCAGGAGGACACCCAAGGATGGAGGGACCCATCCCAGGGAAGTTGAGGTAAGTTGGGGTAAGTATTTTTTTTCTTTTTTTTTAAGTGTCATAGGGGGGCCAGATTTGGGCCCCCCTACATGCCACTATGCCCAATGGCCATGCCCAGGGGACATAAGTCCCCTGGGCATGGCCATTGGGCAAGGGGGCATGACTCCTGTCTTTGCTAAGACAGGAGTCATGTCAATGGAGGTTGGGTGTCAAAAAAAATGGCGCAAATCCGGTTTGAGGCCTGAATTTTGCCTCAGACCTGACGCCCCATTTTTGGACGCACAACCCTCATTTTCCCATACGCCAGCGCTGCCTGGTGTGAGTCATTTTTTTGACGCACACCAGTCCGCAGCGCCGGCTAACGTCATTCCATAAATAAGGCGCCCGCATGGCGCGTTGGAATGGTGTTAGCCGGCGGTAAAATTTTTGACGCACAACTGCGTTGGCGCAGTTGTTCGTCAAAAAGTATAAATATGGGCCTTAATCTCTCATTAGGGATCATACCCAATCTGTCTGCGGTTTGGTTGCTTTAAAGCTAAGAGATAGTGATTACTGAAGTGAAGTCTAGAGATATACGAGGTTGTGTAGATGTAAATTTTATATGTAACTTATATTGGTTGATATGGATGCAAATTTATATTTTCATATTTTATTGCCCACCTTCTGCTGGACTGCAAATGGTTGTATATGCCAGGGGGCTCTTATTTACACCCTTCAGTTTAGCCTTCTCCTGTAACTACAGCAGCCCAATCAAGGTCTTCGCTGCGTAGAAAATGGCGGACCGCTCTCAAGAAACTGATTATGTGCTCTTTTTAGATATTCAAAGGGCGCTTTGAAAGGCAGTATTGGATGCTGTGCACATTAGCTCATTCGGTCAAATGCATTTGCGTAGAGTCATCAAAACTGAGCCCGTTCGGTGCTCCTGGCCAGTGCAGATCTCATTACACTGCAGTTTGCATTAGCATACATATTATAAGCTGGCATGATTATTTACTCTTCTGCTGACCTCTTATGTTACTGTATAATAACTCACTTTTTATTCCTTTGGCAGAGTTTGCAGGTGGTATCGTGGGAGGAGGAAGGAAGAGGGCATGGTTTCTTCAACCTTATAATAAATTGTTTGCAAATGTGGCACTGTCGACGTGCATTCTGTACGCCCAGGCATGGTTATGGTTGTTGGTTACCACTGTGCCTACTCTGATAACTGTAGAGAGTGTACTTGCATTGTGATCACATCCTTCTGCCACAGCTGTTTCCTCCTCTTGGTCACCACACTAAAGTTAAGGAGGCAGCAAGCAGGGTTCTGTGGGAGGAGAGAGACCGTGACTTCAGATATGCAGTGGGTCTCTGCAACAATTACCAGGAAGTAGCATGTCATGTGAAGGAAGTCATCATTAAATCTCTGACATGTAGGATGGACCGCCCTGACACTCATGTACATCTTCCTTATACTGTCTGAAGAAAGGTACGTATTGTGTATATAGTTGAACTGGGTGAAACGAAAGCAGGCATTTCTTGTGATCACGCTGATCGATCTCAAGCATCTCTTCCATTTAGGTTCTGATAATTCTATTGTCAATTAGAACATTTGAATGTTGGGAGCTCCATTGAAGACAACAGAGAGCTCTGGGCTTCTAATGGCTGGTAAAAGCCCAGAGCTCCAACATTCCAGTGTTTTTCTAACAGCAACAGCTGTGAACAAAGGTCTCATGAAGCCCGAGGGATTTCAGTCTCCTCGGGCTCCGAGAGGCCCTTGTTTTATTATTAGAGCATTTCAGTCTCCTCGGGCTCCGAGAGGCCCTTGTTTTATTTATTAGAGCATTCTGCCCTCTAGTGGTGGAATGTTCCAATAGCCTTGTAGCCTGCCATAGCTGGGCTATACTGGCCAATAAAGGCTCACTCTCTTGTTATAGTCCCTCACCTTTGCCTCGGACCTTTAACGCTGGAGTGGGCCTTTCATGGACTATAAGGCTATATTTTTCCTCCCACTACTCCTTAAGCACCTGAGTTCCCATGTTAATGTGATCCTTAAGCTGAGCTCCGTAGAGGTTGGACATCACTAACCTCCCACCAGCCATCATTTGCAGTGGGCCCACCATCAGAGGCAAGTTTACGGAAGGACCCTACATCTTGCTCGCCGCCCCATGCAGGGCCGAGTACAGAATGTACTGTCCTGGGTCTAGGTCACTGGCAGCAATCAGATCCTCAAACGGGCATAGTCGTCCCTCCTGCACCACATCGCCCCACTTCATGAATTCCCCTTCAGTCCAATTTCCAATCTGGTATGTTGCAGTCAACTTCCTACATAGCGGGGGACCCACAGCGGTAGGCCCGAGGCATAGGGCACACCCTTCGTACTTCAGTGGATGTACTTTCTTTAGCACCAAACCACCATTTTCAGTAGCATGTTCAGAATGCTACAGAGAGGTGAATATTCCAGAAACCACTCCAGCAACAGCTTACCCTGAAAGTCAAAGCTGAGCATATCCTGTTCAGGACACAAGGCATTCCCCATCTAACGCAAAGGCTATTGGAACTCTACCACATCATAGTAAATCTCGTATTTGTATGGCCCTAAGCCCCAATCCTCCAGAGCAGGATACAATGTGGCAATCACCACCCTATTCCTCATGTTTCCCCAAATCACAAATGCAAGCAGACGCTTCAGGTCCATGAAGAACGGTTCCTTCGGTATCACCAACAGCGCCACAAATGAGTAGAGGAGCCAAGAGAGGATCAGCATCTTTGCTATTGATACTCTACTCATTGGGGACAAGGGTAACTGGGTCCAGAAGGGGAATATCTGTCAAATCGATCCAAGTGATTTACCCAAATTGCCCTCAACCGGGTCATGTTCAGTGTGGTATATCTGGATTCCTAAGTACTTAAAGGTGTCATATTGCCATGCAGGGAGCCGATGCTGTCTGCCCGATGCATGGGTTTGGGCATCTGCAGACACGACTTCCCTTAGTTCATGCGGAGCCCAGATGTGTACCCAAAGTCATCCAAAACATCAATAATGCCTGGAACAACTGATGAGTCCGCCTTCAGGTCTATCAAGGTGTCGTCAGCATACAAGGATACCACATGAAAAAAGACCTTTGACCCTCAGTCCTCACTGATAGGCACATGCACATAGCAGACCGGCCATGCCTCCATGGCTAGAATGAACAAGAGGTGTGTTGGGGGCACCCCTACCTGGTGCCCTGCCTGATGTTGAAACTGCCGGAGATGACCTCGCCAATGGAGCACCCAGGCCAATGGGGACTCCTACATTATCCCTATCCATCTGTGAAACTCTGGTCCCATCCCCAGTTTAACCAACACAGACTGCAGGTAGGCCCACCCCAGTGTCTCAAACGCCTTCTCAATATCTAATGATGCCACTCAGCAATGTGCGTCGGTTTGGCATGCCAGTCCATGACACTGAATAGGTGATGGATATACATAAATATACATCTGCCCAGGATGAACCCATTTCTTATCCGGGTGTACTAAAGTCTGGATGAAATGGGTCAACCTATTTTCCAGACTCTTACACAGCACCTTACAATCCAGGTTGAGAAAAGAGAGAAGGCAATAAGAGGCCACCTCAAGCAGATCCCTGGGTTTTCGTAGCACTGCAATCAAAGCCTCCTACATGGAGTCTGAAAGCTTACTGTGTTCCCTTGCCTGTTCATACACCCAAGCTGGGAAGCCAGTTGCACTCGAAAGTTGGCGTAGAACTCAATTGGTAACCTATTGGTGCCCGGTGCCTTGCCTCTGGCCAGTTGTTTGATGGCCTATTTGATATCCTCTAGTCTCAGAGGTGCATCTAGCTTCTGTCAATTTAATGGACTCAGGAGAAGGGTCCTTAGGTTCTCCAGGTAGGCCAAGATCACCTCAGGTCCACTCCCATGAAGGTTTATTGGAGGTCCTACAAAGCTCCCTATATTCCTCATTAATTGTTAATTTGGAGTTCACTAGGAGCCCAGTCCTTGATCGTGTTGTACCTATAGGGGAGCATGAATGTTCAGACCTCCACTACTAGGCCAATAGTCCACTGGCCTTGTCACCCAATTCCTGGTGCTTAACATATTCCTTGTAATACAGGTTGGATAGCCATTGCAACGCCTCCCTGTACTCCACTCTATGTGCCCATGCGTGGTACAATGCAGAGTCAGCCACCCATTCTCGTTCCGCCATTTTCAGCCTATCTTTGAGACCCAATATTTCTATCCATAGCCCCTTCCTCATATTGTACTGTGCAATCATGCATACTCCCTGTATCATTACCTTGAAGGTGTCCAACTCCACTATCACATCCGAGGCAGACTCCTTATTGTCAGCAAAGTATCTGTCAATGTGCTTCCCCACCTGTGTACAGAATAATGCATCTGTTAATGCCAATGGTTGTAAACACCATGTAGGTATCACTGGTCAGGGCCACTCCCACAAGAAAGTTACAAGGGGTGGGTTATGGTCAGACAGTATCCTGCACAGGACTCCACCCATCTACATTTACCCATCATTGCTCCTGTACCATTAATCAAATCAATCTGTGTGTAAAGGGCATGTAGCACCGAGAATTGGGAGTATTCCCTGAAGTGCGGGTGTAAGGAGCACCAAACATCAACCACCTGTGTACTGTGTGCCCATTGCTGCAACTACCTAATGGTAATATGTAACCATGCCCCTTGTATGGGAGGTGTTGATCGGTCACCCGCCAAGTCCGGGACAATGTCCCCACACCAGAAGACCTGAGGAGAGCCAGAGTTAGGAAGGTAAGGAAGAGGGTTTGTTGCACATTCGGGGCCTACCACACTGCCAGCACCGGGTGTTTACCATTCAAAGTACATTCTGCTATGACATAAGGGCCCTCTGGATCTATCAAGGTATGTTCCCCTACAAATGGGACCCCAGGAGCCACCCATGGCAGGACATAAGTGCTGCTAACGCATATAGCATGCGTTAGCAGCACTTGTGCAACCTAGCGAGTTCCCCTGCTGTCAGATGGGTCTCCTAAAGGAGGGCAAACTGAACCTGGAGCTGCTTAAGGTATGAATGTATCTGTACCATTTACTATAGGTGCCCATTCCATTCAAATTCCATGTCATGATGCAATATTTTCATGCTGTTGTGTGAGTTGTGTGTATCATGCAACTGCTTGGTCTAAGTGCATAGTGAGAGCCTGGTGCAGGGGAAAGCAGCCAGAGCAATAATAAAAAAAGCAAAATGAGCAGCATCATAAACATTCCCCAACAAACCCACAACCCTAGCCGCACCATCAATGGGATGCAGCCAAACAGTGCCATCAAAGATTCAGCAAACCAGTACTTGCTCAGCCAGCCATGTCTCAAGCTATAAGGCCATAGTTTGCCCCTCCACTCCCTCGGGCAGTCCCACAACCCTGATGGTATTTTTTTCTTGAGCATCCTTATGCATCATCAACCCTGGCCCTCAGTACCTTATTTACTTTCTGTAGTAACTCAATCTATTGGTGATGGTCCACCACTGAGTGTCGTAGCACCACCATTTCTGCTTCAGCATCTTTCACCCTGTACTGTAGTTTCTTGTGTTTTTCCCAGAGGCACCCAACATCAGCTCCAGGGAGGCCTTCAAAATACTGACAGTGGTAAGCGGTTCTACAAATTTCTTTGTGTGGTTTTGAAGTAGAGACACCACTGAAGTCTGAGGGGTGGATGGCCATGTTCCACTGTTGGGCGAAGCGTCATCTGTGATCCCTCCCTGCCTTTACCAACCTTCACATTGGCCATACTTGTAGTCTGATATGACATAGACTCTTCACCCCGGTGAGTGATCAAGAGGCCCCCAGTGCATCCTGAGCTGGCCTTCATTCCACTTGACACTCTGTGCTGGTGCCTCCACCGGTTGAGTTCTGGCATGTCCTACCTGGTGCTAATCTGGGCAGGATGCAGCAGCAGCACCGCACCTCAGAAAGTCCCATGGTGTGCCTACGTTCAAGTCAGTGACTTCATTTGCTGCCACACAAGGGCCAGCTTACCCCACAGCCACTTCCCACAATCTGAGTTAGTGCTGGGCCTCTCACTGGGCTTGTGCTGCAACTCCCAATGCCCCAGCAGTCTTTGTTTGTATCCGCGCCCCCAGGGGCTGTGGCCGTGGCCCTGCACTGGGTTTGTTTCCTGAGGAGGTCTGTTAGGTCCCTGGGTGCGCCAGCGTCTAATTGCCAACTCTGTAAGGAGAACAGAGCATACTAACAATATCTAGGAATAGTGGGGATGTGCTAATTTTCTATAAATCAAATTAATTAGATCCTACTTACAGGCCTGTGGATTTATCCCTCTTTTTTACATCTTTGTACTGGCATTGTTTTTCTCCAGTATTTCATTCTAAGCTCTTGTCAGCAGTGAAAATGGATGTACTGTTTTCTCGTATGTTAACTTTAAAACCATTTTCCTCATGACTGTTAAACTGAGAGGAGCTTCACACAAAAATATAATAGATACTCATAAAATCCTGAGTTTTACCTGAAAAACATGAGCACAGCCGTTTGTGGCCTATGAGTAATAATGAAAGTATTTGCAAGAATTACAAAATGTTTAGGAGAAAAAAAAACAGTCCTTGTCACAGAATCCCCCAGTTTTTTTTTATCAGTACTCAAGAAGCTTAGCAAGAAGAAGGTGTGGGCCAACGTAAAAGGCCTTAACTTACTTTATTTTTGAACCCGCCATGCTCTGGCAGCAACTGTAGCACCACTAGTAGTGTTTTCCTGGCTCAAAAGTTCAGTCTGCTTGGCGAGTTACATGCACACCATCTAGGATGAAGAACCAGTCCTCCTTTTATTTTCATCATGGTTTGTGCACATAGAAGAAGGGCTACCAATACAACACATGTTAAAAAATAACTATTTTAGATGTACTTCTGCTTCAGCAGACCACTATGGAAAAGAAAACCTCTCTGTTTGCTGCTGCTCGGTCAAAGAACCTCTTGGGCTCTATGGACAAGACCGTCAGGTCCATAGCACTCAAAACCGGGCAGTACCAACGTGAAGGTAACATTTCAGCATCAAGCACTGGAGCAGCAGCTGTTATGTGCTTTTCCAGTTCCCCCCATCACAGCCACCTGGATCAAAATGGGAGACTATCCTGCTCCAGCCTTGGTAGGTGTGATGTCCTGCAAATGATGTGACAGCATGCGTCAATCCAGTGCGCTGTGCATCGAATTTCCAGTCGCAATGCAGGTGCTGCATCGAACTCCACTCGGGATTTTCTCACTGTGGGACAGGCTGCGCGTCGATCCGGCAGGCTGTGCGTTGATTTCTGCCGCACAAGGACTCCTTTGCAGAGATGAAGTCTTTTTGGCCCTCAGACTTCAGGAAACAGGAGGCAAGTTCAATCCAAGCCCTTGGAGAGCGCTTCTCAGCAGAGCCAGAAGGCAGCAAGGCAGCAGGGCAACAATGAGGCAGAAGTCCTTTACAGCAAAGCAGTCAGGTGAGTCCTTTGGGCAGTCACGCAGCTTCTCTTAGCAGGTTGCAGGTTCTGGTTCAGAGTTACTTTCCCAGTAGCTATCTTGTCAAGAAGTGTCTGCATTGTTAGGGTCAGGGACCCAGTTTATATACCCAAATGTGCCTTTGAAGTGGGGGGAGACTTCAAAGAGTGGCTTACAAGTGCACAGGGTCCGCTTTCAGTTCCATCCTGTATGCTAGAGTCCCAGTAGGGGGTTTGGCAGTCCATTGTGTGAGGGTAGGCCACTGTCCTTTGACTTTAAGTGTCAGGCCCTTCACCCTCCCAGCCCAGAAAGACTAATTCAGTATGCATATGTGTGCAGTTGTGACTGAGCATCCTGTGTGTGTTTGGGGTTATCTGAGTGAAATGCACAAGGAGCTGTCAACTAACCCAGCCAGATGTGGATTGAAAGGCAGCGAAGGATTTAAGTGCAGAGAAATTATCACTTTCTTAAAGTGGCATTTCTAAAATAGTAATATTAAATCCAACTTCATCAATAAGCAGGATTTTCTATTACCATTCTGGCCATACTACATATGACCTCTTTACCCCTTTCAGATCAGAATCTATCATTCAAACAGTATATGAGGGTAGCCCTGGTGTGTGCATCCCTACCTGGCGTCTCCAACCAAGTTTACTACTAGATCCACCATTTAGAAAAAAACTTGCCACTCATATCACGTCCTATTTCAAACTAAACAGGGGAACAGCAAACTCCCGGGCCACAAGGTGGTGATAAGGGGTACATGCATATCAGTGATAGGAGGGGCCCGTCTGACACTGTCACAGGACCTCCAAAAATACAAACGAGAAGTACGCAAGGCGGAATGTAAAATTGCAGAAGAAACAATAACAGAAGCGGAGCTAGGGCAACTGCGTACGAAATGGAGAGAGGCAGACAATCGCCTCAGACAATATGACTACTGTCACTACTTGGCTCGGTCACATGCGGAGGGAGATAGACCTGGGAGATTGCTAGCGTGGCTACTAAGGAACGAACGGCGGAATACTTCCATAGGAGCCATCTTCCTAGACACAGAGATAATAATAAACACTCAGGTGGAAATAAATGAAGCTTTTAAAGATTATTATAGCATACTATACAAGACTCAGCCCCCCCCCACCAGAACAGTTAAGCGAGTTCTACAAGGAGATACAGTTAAATAGCCTCAATCCAACACAGGCAGAAGCCCTAGAGATACCAATCGGCCTTGAAGAGATTCAGCAAGCCTTGCTACAATTAGCACATTGTAAAGCTCCAGGCAGTGACGGCCTCCCCATAGAATACTATAGCACTTTCTTGGCACAAATACTAACACCTTACCTAGACATGCTGGAAGAGGCCCTTAAAAATGGTCAACTACCAGAATCTCAACGCGAGGCGATAATAGCGGTGTTACCCAAACTGGGCCGCGATCCACTTGACGTTCGCTCATACCGACCACTATCATTATTGAACTCAGATTGTAAGAATGGCCATAGCTAAGATGATAGCATTGCCCCAGTTATTATATTTTTTCATGGCACTCCCACTGACACTCCCTAATTCTGTCTTCAAGATTTTGACCAGTATCCTGATAGACCTGGTGTGGGGCAACAGTCGCCGACGAGTTTCTATAGCAAAGATACACCAACCACTCATGCTGGGAGGGCTAGGGGCACCACGATTTGAGCTCTACTACGCTTCTGCACAATTATACTGGGTGACCAAATGGATCAGAAATCCCACATGCACAGAAGCACAAACGGCGCACAATGACCTTGGTCACACTAACATATTACGCTGGTTGCTTGCGCAGGATGGTCCTCACCATACACACAACACTTTATTAAGCACCGCCCGTTGGGTTTGGTGCAGGTTCATAATGATGGGGAACAAGAAACCGTAGTACTCCCCAAGGATACCACTGATGGCCATCTCGAAAGTAGAAAAGGTGGCAACGAAACTAGGTCTGACAGCATGGCCCGAGAAAGGTGTACAAACAGTATGGGATATATATGGGGACGGACACCTCTTAACCTATGCAGCACTAGCTAATGCCCATAATCTGGGACATGGATGCTTCATAGCATACGGTGCATTACGACAGGTAGTACGGACAGCATGGAACAGCGGAAATGACGAACCCAAGACTGCGCCAATCCTACACGATCTAATAGAGAACTCTGATACCCCAATCACCATATCGGGATTATATAAAAACCTGACCTCACACACCGAACACAAACAGGAACAAGCCAAAAATAGATGGGATGAGGATCTCACTACACCACTCTCACAACAGGCATGGCGCCAAGCTATGACAATGACATACACAGTATCACGCAACCCCGCCTTAGATACACACAGTTCAACTACCTACACCAAACATATCTTTCACCATATCGGCTTACTCGCATGTTCCCATTGTCACCACAGACGTGTCCTAGATGCGGAGTTGCTGAAGCTTCTTTCTTCCACATGACATGGGAATGTCCCCCAATTATGAATGCATGGGGAGACATAACATCACTGATCGCAGAGTGGCTTGATACCCCTTTGTCCCCCTCACCGGAACTGTGCCGACTAGGAATAAGAGACAGACAAAAAGGACAGAAACAGACAAACAGATGTATTGATTTAGCGCTAGTGCTATACAGACGTCTAATAGCTATGCAATGGAAGGCACCCAGTGCGCCATGCACCCCCCAATGGCAGGGAGATCTGTTACACTGGGCGAAAGCAGAAGCACACACACTGCAATCACTCTTAGACAGGGGGTGCAAGTTAAAGGCATAGAAACATGGGACTCTTTTGTCAATAACTTGGAAATTATAGATGACACACGACCCCCTTGAGCAATAGGCTCGATTAAATAACAGGGCAAAAAGGATAGAACATACACACGCAAACAATAGAGTATCGCCACACATATCAAGACGGGAAGCCCACTCACGAATTACATTGAGATGCATAGAGTATGTTCTCTTCCGCCCCCGAAAAGGAATACTAGAAACAGAAACCATAAACACTCCCCATGTGGCATTCCCCTGGACCACGATCTTTTCTCTCCTTTCACCTCTCTCCTCCTTTCTATAAACCTTTTTTTATATTGCTTTTAAATAAATTCAGCTGAATGTATAATAGCAATCACATCGAAATGTGTGCAAAAGACATGTAAATGTGCCTATACCCAGTACACAAAATACATTTGTAAATGTCTTCATGAGGTGACACACCTGTATTTTCTCACAGACTGAACATAATAAAATAGTTCAAAAATAAAAAATAAAGAGGGTAGCCCTAATGCCATCCTATGAAAGAAGCAGTCCTCACAGTAGTGGAAAACGAATTTAGGAGTTTTACACTACCAGGACATATAAACTACACAGGTACATGTCCTGTCTCTTGCCTACATAGCACCCTTCTCTATAGGTTACCTAGGGCCTACCTTAGGGGTGACATATATAGAAAAAGGGGAGCTTAAGGCTTGGCAAGTACTTTTAAATGCCAAGTCGAAGTGGCAGTGAAACAGCACATACAGGCATCGCAGTGGCATGCCTGAGACATGGTTAAGGACTACTTATGTGGGTGGCACAATCAGTGCTGCAGGACCACTATTAGTATTTAGTAACACATGTAGTGCACTTTGCTAGTGACTTACAAGTAAATTAAATATGCCAATTGGGTATGAGCCAATGTCACAATCAATTGTTTAGGGAGAGAGCATATGCACTTTAGCACTGATTAGCAGTGGTAAAATGCACAGAGTCCCAAAGTCAGCAAAAATGAGGTCGGAAAAATAGAAGGAGAAAGGCAAAAAGTTTGGGGGTAACCCTGTAGAAAGGCCATTTACAACAGGGCATTTAGCCTTTCCTGGGGTTGGGGAGGCAAAAAGCTCATAGACACCAGGGATTTTATATTTGGGCAAATAGGTGCAGGTGTTCCACTCTGTCATTAGGCCTTACCCTCATCCCAAATGGGGCTTGTTCTGACCTCTCACCCAAGGACAGAGTTTTGCACTCATTTGCCCACTGGATGCAGAAATACATTTTAATAAAATAATGGGGTGGGGCTTAGCCCATCCTGACATCAGACTCTAGCCCCACCCCTAAACCCTAACAATGTTTATGCTTCCTTGGGAACTAAAATATCCCCAACCTAATGCAAGCAAGAGGAAATGTTGATTCTTCTGCACATTGTTTTTACATACGTGCCAGCAAATTGGGTCTAAATGCTAATATCATCCCACTTGCCATTCTGAATGACTGCAGTTTTCAGGCTTGGGATTTGCCATCACCTGGGGAAACAGACCGTGCCCAGATATTTTGGACAATTAGACACCTAGAGGAGTCCAAGGTGGTGTGACCCACATGGATTGCCATGACATTGTTTTACCCAAAATGCCCATCTCACCTCAAACTTTGCCTAAAATCACTTTTTTTCCACACATGTCTATGACCTAACCTTCTGGAATCTGCAGGTATCCACAACATTCCTACCATCCAGTATTCCAAAACATTTCCTCATAAAAACACTACCCCACTTGTGTGACTTGGCCAAGCACCCTCAGCAAAACACAACATGAATATGTCAACAATTGGGGTAGCTGTGGTATTTGGTCACAAGCTTGGCTGCCGTCCAAGGGACCTTTCCAAACCCAGACATTTTTGTAAAATAGGCACACTGGGAAGTATAAGTTAGTGTGCCTTTGCATGGATTCCACAGCATTTCCACAATGCTCTGCAAACTTCAAGCTTTGGATAAGATCACTGATTTTTCTTGCATTAATCTGACTGAAACTCCTGGAATCTGTAGAGATCCACAAAATTCCTCCAACTCAGTGTTCTCCTACTTTTCCTGATAAAGATGCTATGCAACTCCTGTTGCATGCAGTAGCCCAAGCGGGTGTCTAGATTTCTGAAATCCCTGAGTTTGGTAAATTTACTTCTGAGCCAAGGCCTAAAATCCATAGCTACCCACACTGCAAAAAAAGGATTGGTTTTGAGTGGGAAAATGTGATCTGTCCATATTAGGTTTTAGGCGCCGTTCTATGGGGCTGATAGGACTACCCAAACAAGTGGGGTACTGTTCTTTGCATGGAAATGTTGGGTGGAAGGAAATTTGTGGATTCACGCAGATTTGAGAACGTTCCCTCTCAAAAATCTGAGGAAATGTGTGTTTTTAGTCAAGTTTGAGGTTTGCAAGGACTTTTGGCTAAAGGGTAAAAAAAACTCATAGGATCTGTTAGACCTGGCATCCTTGGTGTGGTTTTCCCCCTAATTGTTTGCCTTCAGATTCTGACTTTCTTTTTACTGGCCTTAGGACTCTGCACACTTTACAACTGCTAACTAGTGCTAAGTGCTTGCACTCTCTTCTTAAAACATGTTGGATTGTCTTATAGCCAGTTGACATAATTAATTCACTTGTGAGTCCCTAGTAAATTGGCGCTACCTGTGTAGAGGAGATGTAAATTAAATGCTACTAGTGGGCCTGCAGAACTGATTGTGTCACACACTTAAGTAGCACTGTTTCAGGCCTGCCATTGCATTCTGTGTGGGGATTTTAAACTGCCATTTTGACCTGGCAAATTAAAACTTTGGCCAGGCCCAAACCTTTCACTTTTACCCCTCGGGTGCCCGGTACGAGCTGGTCTCGTCCTCGGCCAAGGTTGCCCGGTGCAGAGGACGAGACCAGCTCTTTCTGCTATGGGACCTAGCTCCCCCTCCCCTGGGCAGGGAAGAATGGGGAATCGCTTCCCCTTCCACCCCCACCCCCCACATGGCATCTGATGACATCAGCGGGCATCGCGCGCTGACCTCATCAGAGGCTGCCCCCTCAGCTCTATTGGAGGAGAAATGCAAAAGCAATTCTCCTCTAATGGAGGGGACGAGAGAGATGTGAAAGGAAAGGAAAGCTCTTTCCTTTTCTTTCATGTCTCTTTCTGCATTTCTGCTGCCCGATCGCAATGAAATGCCCACTAGACACCAGGGAGTTTTTTTTTTTTCATGTTTACACATAGGTGAGTGGCCCCTTCGGCAAGGGCCGCTCCCCAGGGGGGCAAATTATTTTTAGGCCTTTATTGCCCCTCCTTATAATTAGACCGAGCTGCCCCTAGGGGGGGCAGAAACTGATAGACAACAGGGATCATTTTATTTCATTGATTACATGTGGGGAGTGACCCCTTAGGCAAGGGTCGCTCCCCTGGGGGGGCAAATAATTTTTAGGCCATTTCTGCCCCCCTTGGGGGCAGATCGGCCTATTTCTATGCCAAACCACTAAGCACCAGGGATTCTTTTTTTGCGCGAATTTTGCGCAAGGGGAGCGACACCTTAGGCAAGGATTGTTCCCCTTTGGTGGGTGGGCAACTTTATTTTACGCCATTTCAGCACCCCTTGGGAGCAGATCGGCCTATTTCTATTAGGCTGATGTGCCCCGGGGGGACAAAAACCACTTAGGCACCAGGAATTGCTGAGTGTGTATGTGTGTGTTTTGTTTGGGGGGGCAGCCCCTTCGACAAGGGTCGCTCCCCATGGGGGCACATTACTGTTGGCCATATCTGCCCCCTTAGGGGGCAGAAAGCCCACCAGAAACCAGGGAAGATTTAAATGGGGCAAAGTTGTTCCCCCCAACCCACTCCCCAGGAGGGCAGAAAGCCTACTAGATGCCACGGAATTAAAAAGAAATAGTGGGGTGGTGGCTACCAACCAGTATGGGCATGGTTATGCCACTACCCCAACTGAAGGGGTAACAATCTTTCAGCTCACTCTTGCACACTAAAACATCTTATCCCACAGCAAGCAAGATGACATTTGATTATTTTGGAACGCTGCCATGTAGAAAAATCCACAAGACCTTGACACATCGGAAAACTAAACAAATGGGTGAGTCCAGGGTGGTGTGCTTCACATGCACCACGTACCATTTTCTTACCCACAATGCCCTGCAAACCTACAACTTTGCTGGAAATCACACATTTTTCCCACATTTTTGTGATGGAACCTTCCAGAATATACAGGAATTCACAAAATTCCTACCACACAGCATTGTCACATCTATACCGATAAATATTCTGCCCCACTTGTCAGCCTGAAAATGTTCTTTTTAAAACTGCCCTTTTGGACCTGCTTTGGTTCACCCTCAATTTTGACATGTTTTTGGCTCTTCCCTGTCACAGGCACTTGGCCCACCTACACAAGTGAGGTATCATTTTTACCGGGAGAATGAGGGGAACATTGGGTGGTAGGAAATTTGTCCTGGTGTGGTGATCCCACACAGAAATGTGGGAAAATGTTGATTTTTTAGCTAAATGTGAGGTTTGCTGAGGATTCTGGGTAAGAAAACACAGGGGGATCCACGCAAGTCACACCTCCCTGCACTCCCTCGGATGTCTAGTTTTCAGAAATATTTGGGTTTGGTAGGTTTCCCTATGTGGCTGCTGTGCCCAGGACCAAAAACGCAGGTGCCCCGCCGCAAAAACAGGTAGTTTTGTATTTGATAATTCTGATGTGTCCACATAGTGTTTTTTTGTACATTTCCTTTTGCGGGCACTAGGCCTAGCCACACGAGAGGTACCATTTTTATTGGGAGACTTGGGGAAACGCTGGGTGGAAGGAAATTTG
Source organism: Pleurodeles waltl (assembly GCF_031143425.1). Lineage (NCBI taxonomy): Eukaryota > Metazoa > Chordata > Amphibia > Caudata > Salamandridae > Pleurodeles > Pleurodeles waltl. The sequence goes on from NC_090443.1 coordinate 908,902,484, forward strand.
TGGCTCCTCTCAGATTCCAGAACTTTCTGTCACCAAAATATGAGGAAAAGGTGTTTTTGGGGGCAAATTATGAGGTTTGCAAAGGATTCTGGGTAACAGAACCTGGGGAGAGCCCCACAAGTCACCCCATCTTGGATTCCCCTGTGTCTAGTTTTCGAAAATGCACAGATTTGGAAGGTATCCCTAGATGCTAGAGGTCCCAATCCACAGCTAGGCACTTTACAAAAAACTGGTCTGTTTTCTTTGGGAAAATGTGATCTGTCCACGTTGTGTTTTGGGGCACTTCCTGTTGTGGGCCCCAGGCCTACCCACACAAGTGAGGTACCATTTTTATCGGGAGACTAGGGGGAACGCTGGGTGGAAGGAAATTTGTGGCTTCTCTCAGATTCCAGAACTTTCTGTCACCGAAATGTGAGGCAAAAACATTATTTTTGCCAAATTGTGAGGTTTGCAAAGGATTCTGGGTAACAGAACCTGGTGAGAGCCCCACAAGTCACCCCATCCTGGATTCCCCTAGGTGTCTTAGTTTTCAAAAATGCAAAGGTATGGTAGATTTCCCTGAGTGCTGGCTGAGCTAGAGGCCAAAATCCACAGCTAGGCACTTTGCAAAAAGCACATGAGATTTCAGTGTAAAAATGTGATGTGTCCTTCTCAATGTAAGACAGTGTGTAAAAAAGATGTCTATTTGAGAAATGCACTGTAATTTACATGCTAATATGGGGATCCTGGAATTCAGAGATGTGCAAATTACCACTGCTTCTCAATACCTCATCTTGTGCCCATTTTGGAAATACAAAGGTTTCCTTGGTACCTATTTTTCACTCTTAATATTTCAGCAAATTAATTGCTGTATACCCAGTATAGAATGAAAACCCATTGCAAGGTGCAGCTCATGTATTGGCTCTGGGTACCTAGGGGCATATTTATACTCCGTTTGCGCCGAATTTGCGTCATTTTTTTCGACGCAAATTCGACGCAAAACTAACTCCATATTTATACTTTGGCGTTAGACGCGTCTAGCGCCAAAGTTCATGGAGTTAGCGTCATTTTTTTGCGTGAACACCTTCCTTGCGTTAATGAGATGCAAGGTAGGCGTTCCCGTCTTAAAAAATGACTCCCAGGCATGTGCGTGGTATTTATACTCCTGGGCAAAAATCACACCCGGGAGTGGGCGGGGCAAAAAACCCCGCATTTGCGCCTCTTTTTAACGCCTGGGTCAGGGCAGGCGTTAAGGGACCTGTGGGCTCAGAATGAGCCCAGAGGTGCCCTCCCCTGCCCCCAGGGACACCCCCTGCCACCCTTGCCCACCCCAGGAGGACACCCAAGGATGGAGGGACCCATCCCAGGGAAGAAAAGGTAAGTTGTGGTAAGTATTTTTTTTATTTTTTTTTTGTGTCATAGGGGGGCCTGATTTGTGCCCCCCTACATGCCACTATGCCCAATGACCATGCCCAGGGGACATAAGTCACCTGGGCATGGCCATTGGGCAAGGGGGCATGACTCCTGTCTTTGCTAAGACAGGAGTCATGTTAATGGCGTCTGGGCGCCCCAAAAAAATGGCGCAAATCGGGTTAAGACGATTTTTTTGCCTCAGCCTGACTTGCCCCATTTTGGGACGCCCAAACGCCATTTTTCCCTACGCCGGCGCTGCCTGGTGTACGTCGTTTTTTTTCACGCACACCTGGCTGCGCCGGTCGGCTAACGCCATTCAATAAATACGGCGCCCGCATGGCGCTTCAGAATGGCATTAGCCGGTGCTAATTTTTTTGGCGCAAAACTGCGTTAGCGCAGTTTTGCGTCAAAAAGTATAAATATGGGCCCTAGGGTTCTTAATGAACCTATAATTCCTATATATCCCCACAACCAGAAGAGTCCAGCAGACGTAACTGTATATTTCTTTTGAAAATCTGACGTCGCAGGAAAAACGTACAGAGTAAAACGTGGAGAAAAATGGCTTTTTTAAATCTCAATTTCAATATTTGTTGATTTCAGCTGTTATTTTCATTAGGAAAACCTTGTAGGATCTACACAAATGACCCCTTGGTGAATTGAGAATTTTGTCCACTTTGTAGAAATGTTTAGCTTTCCGGGATCCAGCATTGGTTTCAAACCCTTTTCTGTCACTAACTGGAAGGAGGCTAAAAGCACAAAAAATAGCAAAAAAGGGGTATGTCCCAGTAAAATGCCAAAATTGTGTTGAAAAATTTGTTTTTCTGATTCACGTCTGCCTGTTCCAGAAAGCTGGGAAACGGTGAGTTTAACACCACAAACGCTTTGTTGATGCCATTTTCAGGAAAAAATAACAAGCCTTCTTGTGCAGCCCTTTTTTCCTTTTTTTCTTTTTTAAAACTAACTTTTCGCTGTATTTTGACTAATTTCCTGGTCTCTGCCAGGGGAACAGACAAACTCTGGGTACCTCTAGAATCCCTAGGATGTTGGAAAAAAAGGACGCACATTTGGCATGGGTACCAAAGTTATGGGGGACTAAGCACAAACTGGCCCAAATAGCCAAAAAAAGGCCTGGCACCTGAGGGGGATAAGGCCTGGTAGCGAAGGGGTTAATACATATAGGTTACCCCTAGAGACAGCCCTGTGCTGGTAATGAAAAACTCTTACATTAATTTTTTACTGCTGCAAAGCCTAACTCTCCCAAGGATAACAATGGAGTTACCTTATTACATCCTATAAGTGTAATTTCCAAATAGAAGAAGTTAACCAGCTCATGTGTGGTGCCTGAAATTATAATGAAAAATCCTTACTTATAGTGAAGTCAAGTTTTTAATTACAATTCTGAACATGTCACTTTTAGACAGTTGGAATTTTCTTGCCTTAGCCATTTGGTGCCTGGAGCCTGTCTCTGGGTCACATAACTGGGCGTAGTTGCCAGCTGGGCTTTGTGTATTCCTCCTAGACAGCCACCCCAGTCCTGGACTCTTAAAATTGGGTGTAAGGCTCTCTGCCAGCCTCTGTGGATCCAGCAGAACTGATGCATCTCCTCTGCTGCACAGTGCAAACAAAGCAGAACAGATGCATTGATGTTGCTGCGTGGATTGGACCCGTTGCTAAGCAACACATCCTTGGTGCAGGCCCTCACATCCCTTTTAGATGCAGCCTCGATGACACCAGCCTCTGTATTGCAGCTTTGCAGCTCTTCGCAACCAATGCATCACCATGCCTGTGCACCGCATCTTCAATGCTGGACTTTTCAATGCAAGCCTCGTTGACAAGATCCTCAATGACAACGCATGCCCTCACATTACAGCCTCACAGTATCTCGGAACCAATGAATTGCTTTAGCTGCACTAAGCATCTTTGATGCGGATCCTTGCAACGCTCCGCAAACCGGGATTCAAGGTACTTTATTCAGCTGGCGTAAGTGGGTGCCTGTAGCTGGCCCACACATAGTCTGCCTGAACTTGTGACTTTGTCCCGGTCCGGTGAAGCCAGATATACACAGCTGGCACTTTAGTTTTTTGGTACTATTTTCACTAAATTCGGGGACCGCTGTTGGCTGCTCTTGTCCTGGTGCCTGGAGGAAGGGGTGGGTTCTGAGCCCCTTTAAACATTTATCACGCTTCCGCTTCGCGGGAAGCGCAGGGACCGCTGTTGGCTGCTCTTGTCCTGGTGCCTGGAGGAAGGGGAGGGCTCTGAGCCCCTTTAAACATTTATCGCGCTCCCGCTTCGCGGACGTGCCCAGGCCAAGAGCGGGCCTGTCCTTCGCCCTTCATCGACTGGAAGAGGCTGGGCTGGGACACCCCCCTAACATTTCTTTTTTTTTCCCATCTGGTGGTAAATTCTCCTGGAAGCTGGGGAAGGAGGTGTGGGAGATCGATATCTAAAATGGGGAAGAGAAAGATTAATCTGCAAAAGGGGGAAGGTGGGCCCAGCTCCTCATGTCAATCTTCTATTACCAGCTATTTATCTTCTGTGATTGGGGCTATTGAATCCGAACTAGAGCAAGTAGAAGAAAGGATTGGGGCTGTTCGAAACACCGTTCAGCAGCCCCTATTGGAACCTATTGTCCATATAACTACTAATTCAAAGGATGGGTTACCTTCATTGGCTTCGCCTATCAACATAACACAATCTGCTCAATGTAATATGCCCCCACCAGTTTTACCTAAACTTTAGGTACAAAGTGTTAATTCGTCCCTGGAACACTCCCCGATCTTTCTCCACCATTGAAGAAGAGGAGGGCGGGTAAAAAGACCAGGAATATAAAAAAGACGCTAGGCGCGAAAAAGCGTTCACATATTTCACCAGCAATAGTCCCAAAGAATCACTTGTTTTGGTTTCAACAAACGAACATCCTAAAATAAATTATGCTTACAGCGACTCTTTTGATGCTATAGACTCCATACTTAAATCTTTTTGCACTACTCTAGAGGAGAAACTTAGATTGTTTTTGTGATAGCGTCCTTAGTACCCTTGTTCAGTTACCAAATTCAGGAGTACTGAGCAAGGGAATGGCACCGAGCCGGGATGTGGCAACAAAGGTTAACCAATTACCCATGTTGACATCCCATGATGCCGTTACACTTATGGCCAGACCTTCGGCTATACTTGGCTTTGGTAATGCCGTGACTAGTTTGCCACAAGCAACTCCTGAAGAAGCCACTTTTCCTGGCCCAAAACGTCCATCATCTAATAACTTTATTAATCAAGCAGATGTCTTGCATCTACCTCCTGATCGTATTCCATATGTTTTGGTGTTATCAAATGTACCTCCTCTAGAGAGTAACAAAAAAGAAGACACCCAAGCTTTGATTAGGAAGTCTGTTCACTGGCTGAAATCTAAATTTAAGGCTAAATATCATCAGAATAACAAGATCCTTATGGCACATAGAGTGAGGCAGATGGGCCATCGAAGAAATAGGGACAAAGGAGACAGTGTCGTAATTAATTTTGCTAACCCGTGTTCAGTTGATCACCTCTTGGCAAATTCAGATTGTTCTTATCTCCCAGATAAAGGGATACAAATCCACTCCCTATGTCATTTTTACGACCATTCTCTTTTTCCCCAATTTACCGGGTTGTCCCTAGCTATTACAGCTTAGCTCCTGTTAGGCCATACGCGCCTGTAAACGCTCCCACTAGCAATTGTCCTCTGTCCTTTAATTCTCTTGACGAAAATGATTGACTTAAGGTTATTGCCAGTCCGGGTCACAAAAATCTGTTGAGATCAACAACTGATGATGACCATGACAAACTTGTTCAGGGAGTAAGAGTGAAGATTCCAGACAGCTCCCATTTAAACAATATTGATAGATTGGTACCTCACCCGGGATCAAAGCCCCTATCCTTGATTAGTTGGAATATTGCGGGGCTCCGATCTAAAATTAACAACCCGGACTGGGTGAGTTTTATATCATCCTTTGACATAATCTGCCTACATGAAACTTGGTCCCAAGATATGTTTTTTTTGGACGGGTATACAACTCTTTACCAGCCGGCAGAAACGTCTACAATGAGAAGAGCACGTGGAGGTCTTCTAATGTTCATATCTTTACGTTTACCATCACTGAAGGCTTCCTTAATTTGGTCCTCTCCTTATTGTATGATTGTTTTATTATCTATTAGGGGCTGAAAAGGTATTTTGATCTTACATTTTTATAGTAATGTCTCACGCGGTCTCCTTAAAGGAGCGTTAGAGGACGCTGTGGATTTTATTGATTCTTCTATTAAATTGCAGGACGAAGATTTAGTAGTCTAATGGGTCGGCGATTTTAATACCTCCTTATGCTGTCAGGAAAATCTGGAATTGTGCACTATTCCTACTGAAGGCAGAGAATCGCTAATTCATTTTACTCACTCACCTGAAGGTGAAGCTCTGAACTCCTTCTTATGCAATTTTGATCTGGTTCATGTCAGGGAGAAAATGGCACTAGATTCTCTAAATGTTCCAACGTTCACAGGGAATGTGAAGGGGAGCACCATTGATTTTATTCTTATTGGCTCCCCAGATTATCATCTAATTTTTGATTTCAAGATAATCCCTCATTGTGCCAGTGACCACAACCCTCTGTGTATCAACCTAGACTTAATTATAGATCAGGTACCTAGGGATAAGGGTTTGAGAAGAAATACTACTTTTCACGTAAACTCTGGTTTACGTTTGAAGTGGGATAAAATAAACCCAATGATTTTTAATCAAGAAATCATAAGATCTAGGTTCGACTCCATTAATATATGTTTATCTCAGAAGCTTGGCCATGATCATATCGTTCAAGAATTTGAAATTCTAAGCAATGCCATTTCACATGCCCTGGTGGTGGACAGGCGTACTATGGGCTTGCCCGGTCATAAATGGTTTGACTCTGCATGTTCTATTACTCACAAAAAATTTAAAGATACCCTTAAATCAGTTTCTTCTTCCCTTGACTTAATTAAATCTGTCAGGGCCGAGTATAAAGCCACTTTGGTAAAAAGGAAATCAGAGATAAGGTCTAAGGCATGGGAAGAGCTTCAGGCCGCGTCCGACCTGAAGGACTCCTCAAAATTCTGGAAAGTGGTCAATCATTCCTATTTTACGGATAGTAATACTAAGGTTGATGGTTGTTTTATCGTGGAAGAAGTGTGGTTGAACCACTTTAGGAAAGTTTGATCCAGAAAATGATCTTCAGATCAGGGAAGATAACATAAATAATCGGACTAATATAGATCCCAATATAAATGTCTCAGATATTTCCTTTGACCTACATGAGATCCTTGGAGCCATAAATCGCTCAAAACAAGGGAAGGCCCCCGGCCCCGACGGTGTCCCCATTGACATTTTTAAATCCATGCCTAATCTTTGGGGCCTTCTAGTAACAAACGTTTTAAGAAATGTTGTTAAAACTAATATACTCCCTTCTTGGAAACTGGCAATTATTATCCCTATTTTCAAAAAGGGCAATAGGCAAGACCCTTCTTGCTACAGACCTATATCGTTGATTGACTAAACAGCTAACATTTTGGGTAGTGTGATTTTATCTCGCCTGGAGGATTGGGTGCTACAAACACAGATTTTGTCTCCAATTCAATTTGGTTTTCGACCCGGTTTGGGTACAGTCGAGCAAGTATTAAACCTGCATCTCATTCTTAACAAATATGTAATTGCCAAAAGGGAGCCAATTCATATGGCTTTTTATTGATTTATCCAGTGACTTTGACTTGGTAAACGGGGAGAAGTTGTGGCAAATCATGGAAACTCTGGGATGCAATGTGACTCTACTGGATCTCACAAAGCGCCTTCACATGGATTTAAAGGTGTCAGTTCAGTATGACCCATCGGGACAGAGAACTGCCCCCATTTCCTCTTTTAGGGGAGTGCGACAGGGATGTATTTTGTCCCCCTTTCTTTTTTTGATATACATTAATGGGCTTTATAATTTTTTACAAAAAACTGGAAGGATGTGCCAAAGATGGGTCAGAGATTGCTCCCAGTTTTACTATATGCAGGTGACGCTGTACTTATTGCACGCACTGCAAATGGTTTACAAGGCCTGTTGAATCTTTTTTTGGATTTTATGTTGGACTTTAGATTTAAAAGTTAATTATTCTAAGACATTTGTTATGACATGTGGCCCCCGAAATACAAAATCTAAAACATTTACTATGGGGGGCAATATCATTAATAAGGTGAGGGATTTCTGTTATCTAGGTATGCATATAAGCTCTTCTACGCTTTGGAACACTCACCCTAAATTCAAGACTCAGCAAATGTCAAGGAACACTGAAGCGATTTTTCGTTTTACCCGTAAATTGGGTCACAGACCGTCTTCTCAGATTATGACGCTATACAACTCCAAGTGTGTCTCAGCAGCCCTATATGGGGCCGGAGTCTGGGGTTACACTAAAATACCCACTCTCTAATGTACTGAGAATAAATTTATGCGCAGACTATTGATGGTACCTAAGTGTATAGCAAACATCATTATCCACGAGGAAGTGGGCCAATGCTTTTTTGAGAACATGGTCTCTATTGCCCCCCTTTTGCTGTGGATTAGATGTTGAACGGACCCAGCGGCTAGTCTTGTGCAGGAATGTATTACTGAATGCACACAGTTGGCTAACTCGAACAGGATTCTCTGGCTTTCGTACTTGCGATCATCTATTGATAAGTTGGGGCTTAGCTGGTAAGAACCACAAATGCTAACCAAAACAGCAAAGCCCCTGTTGAAAGCACGTTACTCTGGGCATACTTTGCATATAAGACTTCATAGCTGTCTTAACTTGAAATCTTTGGATTCTTATACTCAGATTGCTACGGCTTTACATATTGACTCTTATTTGACTTGGTTTTCATGCCCAAAAATATATTCTTTTTTAACTTTTTTTAGACTAAATTTGATCCATTTTAAGGTGGCCTTTCCCAAGCAGTGTATTTGGCAAAAAGATTTACCACCTTGCCCTTGCGATGCCAGCTCAAAACAAAGCACTTCCCATTTTTTCCTCTTTTGCTCTCTTTATGCCTCCCCTAGGAATACTTTCATTTTACCTATTTTACGCACTTTAAGACCAATCCATTATAAGGAAGCTTTGATAAATTTTCAGAAATTACCAAATGACAACATTTGTTATCAGGTTTTAAATTGTATTAGATCATCTATTGCTATTAGGAACCGGTATTAATATCCTGTAATTTATTCATTCTATTTCATGCTGATTTTTAAATCTTATTCTTATGTTTAGAATTCTACACTTTATATATGTGGTTTAGTATAGCTTTTATTCCAGCGGAAGAAAGGTTTTTATTATATTTTAGGGTATTTAAACAGTTTTTTAGCATTATATTGTATGAAATTAGTAAACGTTTTGATAAGTACATTGGAATATCTGTGAAAGAGGAACTAGGATAATACTAATCTGTCATCCTTTTTCTTTGGTAACATATGTAAGATGTGTTTTACTTTTTTCTGTCTGTTTGTTCTCTCGGAAATCTGATCTTAATTTGTACTTTTATGGCAATTGCCGAATAAAGTTCTTTGACTGACTGACAGACACTTAGGGCCAGAAGTAGGAAGCCTTTTGCATGCCGCAAACTGCGAAAAACGCAGTTTGCGGCATGCAAAAGGCTGATCACGATGCACAACCTCAAATTGCGAGTCGGTACCGACTCGCAATTTGAGGATGCAACTCGCAAATAGGAAGGTCGCAAACCAACTCGCAGTTACCACCCACTTGAAGTGGGTGGTAACACATTCGCAAAAGGGAAGGGGTCCCCATGGGACCTCATGTCCTATGGACCACTGCCTACTCTGAAAAAAACCGAAACCAAATGGTTTTGGAAGTTTTTTGTAGTATTGAGTTTATTACTAGGACAATATTGTAGGTAGTGTTTTGTCATAGTATTTCAATGTAGGATCGTATTTTATGTTTTAGGAGTGTCTGTATTATTTATGATCTATGCGGTATCTCCCAGCTTCACCTGTGGCATTTGGTATCCTCCTCAGCTGGACAGCATTCCGTGCTGGACAGTTGATGGTGCTGGAGGTTTGGGTGAAGACTGGAGTTCCTGTTTTATTATTTATGAATGATAACTGAAATAAATCTGATATCAACTTCATCTGCGTGGACCTACTCTCATCTTCAAGACTGATACTACATTTTGGTGACGAGCTAGCGAACTCCATCCTACAACAGGAACTCAAGTCTGTTTTGATCTGGGTATTGTTGGATTCTTACCTAGTACTAATTTTTCTTTTGTACAATACTTCCCCTGTGTAATTCTTTCATCTGTACCTTCGTATATCTTGACATCTTTCTTATTTTCTCTTATTGTGTTTACCTCTATTTTTTTTTTTTTTCCTTTTCATTTTATTTTTCTGGTTTGTGTATCATTTATTTATTATAGACTACATGAATTTTATTTTTTCCCTTGTGATTTCTCCGTTTTCTGGTCATTGTTTATCCTCGGTTTCCCTATTGTTGTCTTTCAAACGCTTTATGTAACGCGCTTCATTTTGTTGCTTGGCCGCGTGCTCGGTCTCTTAGCAACATAGGACGCGTTATGTTTATTTAACTCTGCGCACGTGTCCGTGCTGCCAGAGTAAACACGTAACTCCGCGTGCGTTGTTGCGGTCCGGTTGCTTGGCAACGTATTGCTCACTACTTAGCAACGCTGGACGCTTACATTGCACGGGCTTAATTTCTTAAAATTTTTTGTTCGCGCACGCATTAACATTTCTTTCAGATGTGTGCTCGTTAGGTACTTGTAAATTCACACATCTAAATTGAATAATCATCTAATTCAGCGATTTTAAGTGCCATTTATGTTACAATATTCTGCTATAGCCATACTAAAACCGTGTTTTGTGTTTTATTGGATTTGGCAATTTTTGAGTTTATTGTACTTTGACATTATTAAGTGATGGTTAACCGGTTTTGAGTACAATTTTGTATTGCTTAAAAATTTAGAATAATAGAATATTATTCTATTATTTATTAGTGTTTTGAGCTTCTTTGTAAATCTTTGGCACTTTTTTTTTTTTTTTCTTCTCATTGTCGTTTACTGGTTCGTGTCTTTTCACTTATTCTTTTTAGTTATCCTACTTCTCACTTACTATCTATTCTCTGTATATGATATTCTTATCATTTTTTCTCCTTTCATTATGCAAAATATCTCTCCTCCTCCTTTCTTCTTATCTTCTCCGGGTGAACCAACAATTCCTTGGCCAAAATGAAAAAAAGTTTTCTTAACTTATTTAAAAGTTTGCGGTACAAACTTATCAATCGAGAGGAAAACGTCACTTCTCCAACACTGTTTAGGTGCGGAAGGACAGGAAATATTGGAGACATTACCTGCTGTGTCAGATTTGGATGGAGCAGTTGGTGATGCTCCCTTGAATGACTTTGATGAAACTCTTCTTCGTCTTGACACACATTTTTTACCCAAAGTCTCTATTCTTCTACAAAGGTTTTATTTTGGAAAAAGCAAACAGACGGATGAAGAATCAATCGAGGATTATATAACGAAACTTCGCAAATTAGCTTCTCTTTGCAATTTTGGTGCTAGTATAGAGGAACGTATACGAGACCAATTTATGTTAGAATGCAAATCTGATAAAATCAGGGAAGCTCTATCGTCGAAGAGTGATCCGTCTCTCGATGAGGTATTGAAAGTTGCTAAACAAATTGAGCATTCTCAATCCTGTATTGAAACGTTGAAGAATTAAAAAATTTCTTCTTCTTTAAACAAGATAGATTCCAAACCTAAAAGCTCCGTCAATATAAGGAACAAAACTAAGACATTTTGTTTTAGATGTGGTTCACCTTCACATTTAGCGAACTTTAAAGACTGTCCAGCTATCCAAGTTGTCTGCAATAGATGCAACAAAAAAGGTCATTTCGCTAAATGTTGCAAGTCTGTTAACAAGAACAATGCAAAAATTAATGAAGTTACTGATGACAACGATAATCAACCTTTCATTCTACAAGTAGTAAATGATGTTAATTGCATCTCCACAATTCATTGTGAGTACCCAAAAGATCTTGTAATGATTAATGAAATTCCTGTCACTATGATGATGGACTCTGGTGCAAAGTTATCTCTAGTGTCTGTACAAGATTATGTGACACTTTTTGAAGGCAAAGTTGATCTTTTGACACCTGATGTTTTGCCTTTCTCGTATTGTGGCAAACCTATTGAATTAAAAGGATATTTTAAAGCGAAGATTAGTTTCAAAGGCAGTGAAATAATTGGGAAAATATATGTTCCTGTAGTCGGAGATACCATTTTACATTGGCCCCATCAGAAAGAATTGGGAATAATTTTGAATCCTAATGCTGTACCGCAAGTTATGGTCCAAGAAGTGTCTGATCTGGAATGTCAATTGTGGAATGAATATCCAGAGGTTTTCAATTCCAATGTAGGATGTATAAAAGGCTACAAGCATCAGATTGTTTTGAGAAAAGATGCTCAACCTATAGCTTCCAAAGTGCGGAATATTCCCATAAGTTTAAGAGGAAAAGTAAAGCAAGAACTTGAAAGACTTAAGGACAGTGGGATTATTCAGGAAGTAGAGGCAGCACAATGGATAGCTCTTATAGTAGTTGCGACTAAACCTTCTGGAGACATTAGATTGTGTATTGATCTACGTAACTTGAACAAAGAAGTACTGGAGGACAGGTTTCCTCTACCGAACATCAATGAAATGATAAGTACATTAGGAGATGCAAAGGTTTTTTCCACCCTTGATCTTACTTCTGCATACCATCAAGTACAACTAACTGAAGACTCTAAACCTCTTACTTCTTTTATTACTCCGTTTGGAGTTTTCAAATTCAATCGTATGCCTTTTGGTTTATGTTCAGCAGTGGCTGTTTTTCAAAGACTAATGCAAAAAATGTTGGGGAGTTTGAAGGGGGTGTGTTTTTTCCAAGATTATGTTCTTGTGTTCACTAACACTCAAGAAGAGCATATTAAGAAACTGAGAAGTGTACTTTCGTTGTTCAAAACCAAAGGTATCACACTGAAAAAAGAAAAGTGTAAATTTCTCCAGTCTCAAATAACATATGTAGGACATGTTATATCAAGTGAGGGTGTTAAGCCAAAAAATGACTTAGTACATACTATTATGGGTTTATCCACTCCAAGGTGTAAGAAAGATATTCAAGTCTTTTTGGGGATGGCAGAATTCTATGCCAGGTATATTCCAAACTTTGCTAAAAGATCTAACTCGATTAGATCCCTGCTCAAGAAGGGTAGTGAGTTTATTTGGGCAAAAGAGTGTGAGATGGAATTTCAGGATCGTAAGGAAGCCCTGAATTCTGCTCAATCCCTAAGTAGTTTTCAACCAGGTATTCCATGTTATCTTATTACTGATGCATCTGATAAAGGTTTAGGGTGTGTAGTGAAACAACTAAAGAAAGGTGTTGAAACTACTGTTGCCTTTGCATCTCATAGTCTACATGGTGCAAAATTTAATTATTCTACAATTGAGAAGGAGGCACTGGCGATTTATTGGGCTGTTAAGAAGTTTAGGCAATTTCTTTGGGGAATTTCCTTTGAGGTACGATCCGATCATAAACCTTTGCAAGAGATTTTTAGGAAGAAAGGTTTAGACAATGTATCTTCTCGTATCTGTAAATGGATAGTTGGACTTCAAGACTATCAATTTACGGTAAAATATGTTCCGGGTTGTGATAACAGGACAGCTGATTGCTTGTCTAGGTTAGTTGCGGTTGATGTGTTTGATGAGTGTGATAGTTTGTCGTGGTGGACAGAGGACGAAGTACAAGTTTGTACTTTAACGGATGGGTGTGTTTCAGAAAGTGAATGGCGTGAGGGGTTAACTAAAGATGAGGATCTTTCTAAAGTGATGCATTTGTTGTTGTCAAGGGGATTGAAAGATTGCCGTGATATTTCACTTTCTCCTTACAAGAAAGTGTGGAATGAATTGTGGTTACATGAGGGTTTGTTACTAAGAGGTAACAGACTTGTCCCTCCGTTATCTCTACGTGATCAGCTCCTTGCTCTATCACATTCTGGCCATCCTGGTATAAGTAAAACCAAGGAAAGAATGAGGGCATTGTATTGGTGGCCGGGAATGGATATTGCTCTAGAAAGGAGAGTACGAGATTGCTATGAGTGCTGTTTGGCGAACAAGACACTTAAGGTGAGAACTCAACCATTAATACTTAAAGAAATACCAAATGAAGTTTGGGAAGAAGTTGCCATTGACATTTTGGGACCTGTATCATCAAGGTCTAGTTCTAAGTACATTATTGTATTAATTGACATGCTTTCTCGCTGGCCCGAAGTTTGCATAACTTCTGAGATTTCTTCAAAGGTAGTAGTGGACTTTCTTTCCAAAGTCTTCAGCAGAGAGGGTAATCCTGCTGCTATTCTGTCTGACAATGGTGTTCAATTTACCTCAAAATTTATGAGAGATTTTCTTTCTTCTAGGGGTATTGTTCATAAAAAATGTGCACTTTGTCATCCAGAAACCAACGGCATGGTGGAACGTTTCAATAGAACATTGAAAGAAACGATACAGTTGGCTAAAGTAAATGGAGTTAATTGGGAGAGTTGGGTACAAACGAAAGTTGAGGAGTACAGATTCATTCCACATTCCAGCACGGGTCAAACTCCTTTCTTATTGTTTAGAAAATGTGTGCCACATACTAAAATTGATCCTCCATGGCTTAAGAAACATCTTTCTTATGTTATAGATAGAGAAGCTATTAAAAGCAATGCTAAGAATAAGGATGAACATCACCAACTGAGAAGAAAGGAAATCTATGATGTTCGTAAATCCGTGAAAAAGAATATTGTATGTGTTGGTGACAGAGTTAGGGTTAAATTACCTGGAACCAGCAAGTCTAGCACATCTAGGTTCAGTCCCATATATGAAATTGTTAAAATATATAAGGGGGCTGTCAAACTTGATGATGGACGGATTTGGAACTTGAATAGAATTGTTGTGGTATAATTTGTGTGGGGAGGGGGGTGGTGTAGTATTGAGTTTATTACCAGGACAATATTGTAGGTAGTGTTTTGTTATAGTATTTCAATGTAGGATCGTATTTTATGTTTTAGGAGTGTCTGTATTATTTATGATCTATGTGGTATCTCCCAGCTTCACCTGTGGCATTTGGTATCCTCCTCAGCTGGACAGCATTCCGTGCTGGACAGTTGATGGTGCTGGAGGTTTGGGTGAAGACTGGAGTTCCTGTTTTATTATTTATGAATGATAACTGAAATAAATCTGATATCAACTTCATCTGCGTGGACCTACTCTCATCTTCAAGACTGATACTACATTTTTCTTTTTGCAACTCGTTTTCCATTAAGGAAAACGGCCTGCAAAATGAAAAAAAAAACTGCTTTATTAAAAAAGCAGTCACAGACATGGAGGTCTGCTGTCTTCAGCAGGCCACCATCCCTGTGAGTGCATGGACTCGCTATGGGGTCGCAAAATGCGACCCACCTCATTAATATTCATGAGGTGGGTCTTTGCGACCCCATAGCGAGTCGCAGAAGGTGTCTGAGACACCTTTCTGCATGCACTTTTGCGAGTTGCAAATTGCGAGTCGGTATGACTCGCAATTTGCAACTCGCTAATTTTTCTGTACCTACATCTGGCCCTAAATTCTTTAAAATTGCATATCTCCTGTTCTACTGATTGAATTTCTGTCATTTTGGTCTTCTTTTATTTATTAAGGAAAGTACAATTTTCCTAACTTGGTGTGGGATCCTTTTTATGTAGTGTTTTCACCGTTTTACTATTTTAAATGTTGCGTAAATATTTTACACATTACCTCCTAGATAGGCCTGACTGCTCTGTGCCAAGCTACCGAAAGGTATAGCACAGGTTAATTTAGTATTGACATGTGCTTCCCCCTGACAAGGATTGTGGTGGGTGCTTGACCAATGCTCACACCCCAGCCAACCAACAACCCAATTTCTCACAAGATCCATACAATACACACATACTAGACTCCGCTGGGTGTCTAGTTTACCAGAAATGTCTGGGTTTGGTAGGTTTCCCTTGTTGGCAGCTGAACACAGCCCCAAAATTCACATTTTAAAAAGTTGGTTTCGAGTGGAAACGTTTGATCTGTCAATGTTGCATTTTGGGCCCTTTCCTGTCCTGAGTACTAGGCTCACCCACACAGATGAGGTGTTATTTTTATCAGGAGACGTGTGGGAACCAAGAATAGTAGAACAGGTGTTATTACTAATTGGATTTCTCTGCATTTGCGGCTTCTAAATCTAAGCCATTCTGCAAGAAAGAAGACATTGTGCAAATACCCCCTGAATCACGATAGTAGGGTTAGTTACAAAGTCTGAGGTATACAAATACCCCCTGTCCCCAAACTCAGTATTGTATGTGCATTTCAGAGGTATATAGGTTTCCTTCAAATCCATTTCTTTCCTTATATAGTACCATATGAATTGCTTTATAGTTGGTAGACAATGAAAAATCATTGCAAGGTGCTGCTCAGTTGTCAGTTCTGGGTATCAAATCAAATCATTAGCATTTATAAAGCGCGCTACTCACCCGTGCGGGTCTCAAGGCACTAGGGACAAAGGGGGTGGTTATCGCTGCTCGAACAGCCAGGTCTTTAGGAGTCTCCGGAAAGCGGAGTGGTCCTGGGTGCACGTAGGAAGAACCTACCAACCCTGTATATCCTCACAACCAGAAGCATTTATCAGAAATAATAATATATTACTTTTGTCATTCAGCCCTTGTGACAAAAATTTACAGATAAAAACATTGTCACAAATGGCCGTTTTTTCCCACTCATTTTCATTACTTTTTTATTTGAGCAGTTAGTTTCTTTGGGAAACCCTTGAGGAATCTATGCAAATGATATGTTGCTGAATTCTGAATTTTGTCTACTTTTCAGAAATGTATAGCATTTTGCGATAATCCAAGGGTTTCACACCTCAAGTATGTTGAAACCACAAACATTTAGGAAAAGTGGACTGCCTCTTAGAAAAATGCAAATGTTGTAGTAAGAATGTGTATTTGATACAACTCTGTGCTTGAAAGATTTGAATATGGTGATCCTTGCACAGCCCACATTTCATTGGTGCCTTTGTTAGAGAAAAACATGCGCTTTTTTGCTCAGCACTTTTTTCCCATTTTCCCTTCAAAAACAAAAATAGAACTATATTTTGCCTTTTTTCTCGGTTCCTTACAGAGGAAGCTACAAACCCTGGGAACCTTTATGAGCATCAAGATGTTGGTTAAAAAGACTGAAAATTGTGTATAAGTACTTTTTGTGGAAAAAAGTTATTACGGTTTAAGCACCAACTACCCACACATCCAAACAATAGTGGAGCACTGGGGTAGGGTGGAGCGTTGAGTGGGGGAGCCCCAGCTGTAAAGTGGTAAAGACAGCTGCAGATTGGGACTTGGACAGTTTTGAAGGTACCAATAAGTCCCTGACATAAGTTCTGGTGATGCCCAGAGGCAAACAGTAGCACAAGTAAAGCACTGTGAAAGACAAATTTGACAAAACAACCATAATTTGTTAAGGGCTCTAAAAAAACGCATAAAGGGCTGAATACGATTACTATAAAGAGGTAGAAAATCTCAGCCCTGTGGTCAAAGATTTCTCCTCTCCCAGCAAAATTTACATTCTGTTTGAAAAAAGATTAATAAAAAAATATATCTCTGCCATGTTACTATTCAATTGTGCTTTGATGCAGAAGGTTTGGTTTCATTTTTTGCCATATGATTTCCACTCCATCCCACAGCTGACTATGCTGCCTCGCTTTTGAGTGACACATTTTTATGGGTGAGCGCAAAGCGCTCCATCCATTCTGTAATCTCTCTTTGGGTTTCAAACCACGCCCATGTGATGTCAGTCACTTACATTGGTTTGTGGACTTGCCTTTTAAAATCCGCTTGCTTTCATTTGTGAAAGGCATGCATACGTCATGCCTTTTCCGGTGTTTAGCCCACCTACACAGCACCGGTAAACTACTAAAAACATATGAGGCTCGATGTTTACAGCCTGGTGTCCGGACTACTTTATTTGTTTATTTTCCACGCAGCGCGATCGCGCAGCCTTTTACATAGTGCGATCGTGCTGCATTTTTTTTTTCTTTACAACGCTAATAGCTCTAACTTGAGCAAATGCGA
Organism: Pleurodeles waltl; assembly: GCF_031143425.1. Classification (NCBI taxonomy): domain Eukaryota; kingdom Metazoa; phylum Chordata; class Amphibia; order Caudata; family Salamandridae; genus Pleurodeles; species Pleurodeles waltl. The sequence continues at coordinate 908,920,063 of NC_090443.1, forward strand.
GACCCGTTGCATTGAAAATGCTTGTTTACCGTTTGCAACTAAACATTTGATGTTGTCTTTTGGAATTGCTAAATGTTCAGCCTGGTTTGGCTTCTGTTCTATGGCAGGCGCCCTGCAAGTAGCACTGTAGTGCTTTTCAAGTGGGAGTGAACAGGGTTAATGCATAATAATGAGTAATACTATACATTACAAGGAGAGCCAAAAGCACACTCTGTCCACACTGCAAACATGGGAGAGTTAGAAGGCGTCCCTCCCCTGCCATAAATAATACTGGGGGACTGATTAATCAAAGTCACTGCTAAATTATCCATCCCTAATGGGCACAAGGCAATTTAATGCCAACCCCAAAATAGATCTCAATGTTTGTTTCTTGCATTTAAAGCAGCAGGCGTTCTTACCTTCAGCAAAATGTAATCGTACAGCTTTTCAGATATATTAGTACCATGCCTTCTTAGTACCTTCCACGCACAGTTCTATTAAGCTTGATTCAACGCCAATGTGGGTAGCTTTTGTGGTCATGTTTTTCCTGCCTGCAGCAGGAGCATCGCATGTTTTGGATCATAGATCTCGAGAGCCTACCAGGTGAACCTAGATATACCACCTGGGTTGAACATTAAAATATCTTGATCTTTACTCTAAAGGTACTGTATACATGTTTGAATACAAGCGCCTTGTTACGGGTGGCAACAAAATCCCTATTCGGCCAGTAACCCAAGTTACAGGCCGAATTGGGTTAATTACAAGGGCTAACAAAACCCCTCTTCTGCTAGTCACCCAAGCTACTGGCTGAATGGGGTTATAGCAAAAAGGCTTCCAGTGAGTTTTCTAAAGACACATTTTGCCGCATAAAATCCACTAAAATGTGCCTTAAGCAATGGCTCTGAATATGAAAAAACTGCAAAAATGTCTGCAGTAACGCTGATTTCCACGGCAATTCCCCATTCCAAAACGACAGATTTTTAATTGTGTGGTTTACACTACACCCAGTGGAATGCTAAACTATTCGGGTGGCTGAGGCCCTCAAACCACCTGCAGTATTTTCAGTTCCCTACCACTCTATCAAGTCAATTTTGACAAAAGTGCTTACTGTAACATACTGGGAGCACTTTCGACAAAAATGCAAAGCTGGGCAGGTAACCATGGTATAGGGCCTTCTCAGGATTTGTTTTTAATGAATTGCCACAGTAGGGTTGTCTTTCTGCATGACAAAAAGAAATGCCCCTGGCCCACTTAGGGGCATATTTAAGAGCCCCTAGTGCCACCGGAGTGTCACTTTTCATGATGCTCCGGTGGTGCTGTGCCCTGAGCCGTAATTACAAGGTGGCGTTAAGCCACTTTTTGTGGCTTAACGCCACCTTGTAAATACGGCCCCTTCACACGCAGCACTTTGCTTGGAAGGGGCGTGCAATGGGTGTTTTTATGGGTGTGCCACAGAAACAACCGTTGCATTTTGACTCTGCCACAGACTTACGAGTTTTTGTAAACCTGAGGCAGTGCCAAAATCTAGCACCACCCAGGGGTGGCATTAGACTGCCACAATGAGGAGAAATGCTTTCATTTCTCCTTGTTTTTTGCTCTTTTTATGTGTGCTGCATTTTGCAGCACACATAGAAAGAGCAAATCGCCATTTAAGATTGTTTTTTGTGCAGGAAGGTGTTTCTTCCTGCACAGAAACAATCTCCCCCTCAACGCAGCCATCCTAGCACTACGGTGCAAGGGTGGTTGCGTTGGGGCAGGGCAGCAAATTTAGCGCAGGTGCAGGGGGACACACAGGGGTGCGCCATATTCTATTAAAACTGGTTTCTGTGAAGTATACCTTATTCAGAACCATTCTCATAGTTTTAAATAGAAGAAATGTGGACCATAAATTATGCAAAATTTAAAAGTGCTATAATAACAACTGATACCTTTGTAAAGTTGCAATATTTTCCATAGACCTTTGCAACAGAAAAACAATAAAACTGTGCGCCATAGTGACCACTTTGTGTGATATCCCTTTATAAGTGTAGAAGCAGTCAGGGAAGAATGTCTTCCTATGATTCTCACCCTCTACATTTTCTGGCCAATACCTGGCAGGAAGTTTCACGCAGGTCTCGCTATAGGAGATACTTTAAACTACTTGGACTTCAGTTCCCTCCTCCCAGTGATGGACTGTGACCATGGAGACAGCTGCGTGACCAGGGCACTGGTTATAGCACACACCATGCCATCCAGTAATACCTGCAAGAAGCAGGCACTCTAAATAATGAACAACCAGCTCCAAGCAGCGCTGCACCACAGCGGGTTCAGTTAAAATGAGTAAGCGTCATCCCACACTGACTGCACCCTGACACCATAGAATGAATGACTCCACTCAAGAGCAGGCGTATTGATTCCTCCAAGTGACCTCAGCCTGGACATCAATAGCTCATGATCCACTGTGTCAAAAGCTGCTGACAGGTCTAACCTAACAGGGTGGCTGAGCAACCATTGGCCATCACTCTCAAAGGGACTGCCTCGGCCCAATCAGCAACGTTTCATTTCCATGCCATTGGTCTAACAAAAGAGACAGAAGGAACCAGGCTTTTGAAACATCTAACTAGTCCAAAAAAAGGAAAGAGGGTATCTGTTTCTTTATTTGTATCTTACTTTTTAATTGACCTCCTTAAATTCAGACATTGTGTGACTTAGCTGCGGGGTAACTGGGAATGTGTCTGGGCCATTAGCCAGCAGCTGCACTTTAGTTCAATTTTCACTGCTGTGAAACCTTTCAAGGACGGATTTTGTGCCCCTTAACATTGATTACACTTCCCCAGTGCCACACTGTGCGTGCACGCATATGTGTGAATTAAAAGGTACTCTCAAAACGCATGGCTGTCAAGGGAAAAATAATACATTCTTCGGTATACACATAATCTGGACAGATTTTCTGCTGCGGTCAGCTAGTCAATTACATACAGCCTGAGGAAATGGGAATGGGGGGTTTTGCGGCACTTCCGCTAAATTTCCCTCGGGGGACGTAAATTATAGCCCAGCCACCAAGGCTAACACGGAAAGAAGGGGATAAGATATGGGTGTCGAACAGACCTCTCACTCTTGCCTGTCTTGTCCCACAACTCGGCGCTCGCTCTGAGAAGTTACGGGCTTCCCGTTAAATTGAATTCCTCTCCCAGTCTTGCCTCGCGATATATTGTGTGTCAGAAAACCGTACTATGTGGGGAAATCTTGCAGCAGCATCATTTGTTCCACCGCGAGGCCGGCCGGTATCGAAGACCAGGGTGCAGGATGAGTTGAGAGAATCCGACATGGAAGACGGATCGTCCATGTCATCTCTGAGGTTTCCAGGGAACTAATTTTTTTGTCCCGCATTTGTCATCCGTTTACACCGCCATTTCGCAGCAGAAAATAAGCCGGACAGAACACACCTGATGCAAAAGGTATTTAAAGATCAGGGTGACGTTTAGGTATCCCAATACATCACTTACGAGTGAAAATTCATATGAGTGATTCACAAGGTGTATTCCTAATTGGATTTACACAGACCTAAATATGAGTTGGAATTTTCCGTGTAAATAAATCTACTCACAGATTAGAGCTGTCGTGGTGTTAGGGCAGAGATCCCTGCAAAACTAGGTGACCACTTTTAAACTTGCAACGATGCGGAGAAGTGGCTAGAGCGGTTCACTTTAGAACTTGGAGACCCAGGTTGGCGTTTCGCCCTCAGGACTAAACCTCCCAGTGCCTAAACATGTGAAGTGCACCGTACAATCCCCTCATGATGTACACGATCTAAGATTGTCTCCCAACAACCCACCTAAGTAAGGTACAGCTTTTCATTCCATCCTAGCTAGCTGGGCACTGTATAAACACTGGAACCACCATGTTCTGTTCTGGTGCATGACGGGAAGGTGTTGGTTCACGTGTGTGGTGACTGGATGTTGTGAGTGATGACCTGAGACCTGCTCTTATCGTGTTATATTTCACTGCACCATAGCATGTAGTGCAGCGAACATGAATAGGAGGTAGGATGCTTAAGGGCATGAGGCGCTGTGTTTGGTTGGAAGTGTGTGGTGATGCGGAGTATTGGTTGCGCGCGTGATTGGCAGAGGCTGTTCATGTTGTGTTGCTGAGAATGTGCAAGTCCACCTCACCCAGGGGCAGGGACACAAAGCAATACAGGAGAAACTCGAGAGGTCTAATTCATATCAAGCAGCTGAAAGTCCAGGAAAAAATGTACTGCTACAGGCAGTTGATATAAACAGGTACATGGGACGCACACACAGATCAGCAATATGAGTGTGGAAAGGAATAGACGAGTACGTTCATTCAAGCAGCAAGGGCACCAAGAAGTACAGGGAACCCTTCATTCCCACCCATCACACGTTTGGAGATTTACTCATGTGTTCACACCTGCGATTACTCCTTGAAATCTGCGACGGTTGCAGGAGTACCCCGGAAGCAATGCAAAGACTGACAGGAACTCGCACAAATAGTTGGCAGAAATGTGGAAATCTGATTTTCTGATTTCTAGTCATACATACAGTTCATGGGCTTTAATAAAGCACCCCCACAATGCAGGAATTAAAAGTCGAGCAGCAATGTTACAAATGACTACCTAGTTAACAGGCGCTTTCCAAGGTGTGGTGGGACCCGTCGGACATTGCAGAAACACGGATGCTGTTGGAAACCTCAAGACATTTTGACCTTGGTCAAACTCTTTATGTATGCATGAAAATAGTTTGTAGCCATTTTGCGATATACCGCCACTTTTGCTGAAAAGCTGTCTTTGTGACTGGTCTCGTTCTCAGTTTGAAATGTATAAATACCTCCACAGTCTAATGCCAATTTTAATTGGTCTGGTATTATCAGCACCTATTACACCAGCCCCATATGTCAATAGGTCTCCATTTTGAAGGGAGTTAAGAGTCAAAAGTTCGTCAAAGTGGAGATCTGCTTACAACAGAAAATACAAAGTAATCATGATCCCCGCTGGCAAAGCATGACGGGAAGACATTCAAATGTAAGGAAAGCAGTGGCAGCCCATCCTTTAGGGCGGAGGGGCCACGCCCCCCACCTTTTTCCCCTCATGAAGAGTGTCTGTCACGCTGAACAAAGGCCAGCCTGACAGACACTCTTCATTTTCAGCTCAGACAGCCAGGAGTGAGCCATGCCCGATTTGCGCAGGCTCCTGGCTGCCTGAGCTGAACTTTGCTGGTCTGAGGAGGTCACAGCTCCTATGGGCGTGACCTCCTCGGCTCAGCAAAGCTGCCTCGAGGCCCTCCCTTGGGTGACGAGGAAAGCATCACCCATTGACACTCACCATGGGCGCTTCAGGTTTAAGCCGTGAAGCGCCTAGGGCGAGTGTCAATCAGTGACACAGTCACAGAGTGGGGTGGGGTCAGCAGTCTCACTGACCCCATCCCACTCTGTGACGAGACTGGGACCTAAGGTCAGCCAATGCAGAGGGAAGGCAGCAGTCCCAACCCTCCTGGGACCTGGAGGCTGAAGGTAAGTGTGTGTGTGTGTGTATGTGTGTGATGTTTGAAATTGAATGTTTGGTGCGCGTGTGCATGTTTGAGTGCTATGAGTGTTGTTAATGAATGCGCATGAGTTTGTGTGTGTGTGAAAGAATGAGTGTGTGTGATCTTTTAAAATTAATGTTTGGTGCTGCATGCGTGCATGTTTGAATGTTATGAGTGTTAATGGATGTGAGTGCGTGCGTGTGTGAAAGAATGAGTGTGTGTGATGTTTTATAATGAATGTTTGGTGCGTGCGTGCATGTTTGAATGGTGTGAGTGTTGTTAATGGATGTGCGTGCGTGCGTTTCTGTGTGTGAAAGAATGAGTGTGTGTGTGTGTGTGTGCTTCCCGCCCGCCCCCCTCCCTCCTAAAGATGCCGGCCGCCACTGAAGGAAAGTGTATATTATTTACTTAATGAATGCTTATAGTTCTAGGACGCAGACAGGAAACTGCTTCGGAGCACGGGTGGCTTTGGTTTCAGTTGGGGACGACAGGGAGAGGAGGTAAACAGAAAAGATGAGAAGGGAACCAGAGGGGATAAGAAAGGTCACTTCATCAAGCACTGCTGCAGACAAGAAGGTTCAGAGGTGCAGGGCTCAATACAGCAGATCTTCAACCACCAATATCTTCCTTTGAAATCAAAACAATATCAGTTTTGTACAGTGTTGCAAACTGAGGGGCTTATTTACAAGCCCCTTGGCGCAGGGCGGAGCAGCAAGTGTCTTGCTGTGCTGCCGTGTGCCACTGGGAAATATGGCACATTTCTGTCTTCTCCCCCTGCAGTGGTGCACAAATTGCTGCCTAGCGCCAACGCAATCACCCAGGCACCATGGTGCAAGGATGTCTGCTTAGTGGGGATGATTGTTTTTGTGCAGGAAGGCACACCTTCCTGCACAAAAACAATAAAAAACAGGGAGAAATAAAGATATTTCTTTCCATTGCGTCACTTCTACGCCACCTCTGAGGTGGCGCTGTGTGGCCTTGTAAATATGGACGGCACACTGCGCCACTTGAGCGTAAAGAAATTATGCTCTAGTAGTGTAGTGTGCTGATAGGGCCTCGTAAACAAGGCCTTGCTTGTGCTGAAATCAGTGCACCATGTGCAGTGCTGTATTACCAGTCCACAGGGTATGAGTACCCCTTCCCCACCCACTCCATTAGCATTTTTTCCATCTGCAAAATTATTGCTTCCATGACACAGGCAAGCAATAAAATGGAGTGGGAAGTGGTTATAGGAGGACTGATTCTGGAAGGAAGGAGTGGCTTGGGAAAGGGCATACATTTAGGGAGCTGTACATGGTGCTGTCAAGCATATGACTGTTCTGCTGCCACAGACCTGCATATAAAGAATTGTGGGAGGCAGAGAAGAAAGTGGGCTGGGATGCCAAAGCATCAGTCTTTAATTCTATGGCTTCCCTTAGGTCTGTTAAGTTCTAGTGGAAGATGGGGAAAGTGATGAGTCTCTTCCAGTGCATCCCTAGGGAGATCCAGTGGTGTAACAAAACTCCGGGGTGGAACCCCGCAAACTACCTTGAGGGCTCATCCTACCCCCTGGACTCAGTCAGGGGTCTGAAATCCGTGCACAGTGTACTGTGCTGAGGGGGTCCCCAGGAGCTCGGGGATCCCCGCACCGCGGGGGCTGCAGGGCCTTTGTTATGCCATCATAATGATCTTGTTGGTTCAACCTGCTGCAGTGAATTAAATTCCTGGAAACTGATAGACAAAGAACCAATCAAGAAAAGTTCCAGTGTTGACTCAATGGCCTTACAGTAGGAGCCAGCCACTACTGTCCCCTTCTATGCATACAAAGTTTTTACACCTGTTGTCTGGTTCTCATTAAGGCTTCTCTTTAGAGTAACCAAAGTCCCGGAACTCATCCTTCTGAATTGATATTGGCTCCTTGCTTTTCATTAATCACAAATGTAGTAACTTGACTGTGTATAGCCACCCCAGTGGATTCAAATGCAGATCAGCTTTGATATATTTTCTTAGGTGCTTGTATGTCTTCTATAACAGATCTTTAATATCTATTTAGATTTCCTTGATTTTCCATAGATATACTTTGAATATATTGTCCTATTTATTTAATTGGGGTTATTATTCCATGGTTAACAACTTTTATACCACTTATCATTTTTTAATTTATTTTTCTAATTGCATTCTTCTCTTGTTAAAGCATAGTTTTAACCGTTAAGATCTTTACTCTGCATAACTCTTTTTTTGGGTGGGATTGTTCTATAATATGCCTCTGAGATTTCTCTAATGGGCGCCTTGTTATGCAGTGCAGCCTTCTAAAGGTCACCAAAAGCTGTCTTTGTGCAAAATTGCCTTACCTTTTTATGTCATTGTTGCAAATAAATCCATCTGTTTAGTCCACCAGGATTTTTTGTTTTTTGATTAACCAGTTTTTGGACCTTTACTGTGGGTGAGTGTCACTACTGAAGTCTCACTTACTGTACCTTCACAATAAAATGGATGGAGTGAGTTTACCACCAGTGTCTGCCTTTTAAGTTGCGACTGCTGTGACACAGTTAGGGTAATGGGCACTGGGCTGATTACATATAAACTTGTGTGCAGACATGTGTTCGCAGGTGTTTGGACTGCACATGTGAGACTACTGTTGTACACAGGCTGGTAAAAGCACACAGGTAACCCGGTAACATGTCTGTGGCAGTTTTAATCGGCAAATTTGACCTGTAAAAATAACTCCCAAACCTTCCTTTGAAATATTTATAAGTCACCCTTGAGTTGCCTTATTGTGCATAAAGGCAGGATGAATGAAATTTAAAAGTAGGACATCTAGAACTACATGTTGAACATATCTTTGCAATGAAATATCACCAAAAGCTATTTTCACTGTAGCAAGGCTGACTGCTCCATTGGTAAACACCCGGCTACATTGTTAAAATAATTACATTCTAAATGTGGGTTTGTAGCTGCTAGAGGAATACTTGATGGACTCATTTTAATATTAACCTAAAATCCAACTTAATGGTCAAGTCAGATTTTAATTTACTGTTTTGGAAATTACACTTTTAGAAAATTGCCATTTTCCTGCCTAAAACGAAAAGGGCTTTCTCCCAGTATTCAGTGCCACATGCCTGCTGATGGCTGCCCTTATAGTGAAATGTGTATTGCCCCCAGACAGTGGACAAAGGGCCCTGGGTTTGTGGATGGAGTTTCCTTGCTTCGTAGAATGGACTGGGGCCTGTTTCAGGTAACTTGATTAACTTCAAAGGGAAATTCCTTGTCACAAACAGATGTAGCTGACACCTGGGTCAGCCCTTTCTATAGTCCTGCTTGCCAACTTGGCTCCAAGGCCAGCTTTAGCACTGGTGCCACCTGGTGCGGCAATCTTTTTTGGTGTCCTCCCCACATAATGCCCTCCTCGTATTCACTATCACCCGGCGAAAGTGCTCATCATCCCTCCATAGCCCTTCTTGCACATACATTTAATTTGTTTTAAATTGCTGATGTGCAAAGTACTGTATTTGTGCAACACTTCAAAGGCAAACACAGTGAGAACACACCATAAAAATTAACCCACATAGAAACATAGAGTCAAATGTAAAAAATGAAACAAGATCAAAATTACAAAAGTCTAATCAGTAGAACTGGAGATATGCAATTTTAAAGATTTAAGTGAAAATATCACCAAAAAGCGCAAAGCTCCAACTGTGGCTATCTGGTTGCACCGGACTGGGAATAACTCAAAGGTTCAGGACAACTGCAATAGAGCATGGGCCAGCTACAAGCTCCCAGTTAAACATGCTGAACAAAGCTACTTTAAATCCTGGTTGGAGAGCATTGGAAGGTCCTGCATCAAGGACTTGTGGTGCAGTCAAGGTGATGTATCGGTTCTGAGGAAGGCTGTATCCTCATTAAAGAGGCTGTCAACAAGGGAAGCTTGCGATGCTAAGTCCTCTGTAGAGGATGCGTTGTGCACTGGCTGGTTCTGAAGAGACTGGGGGGCTTGCAAAGAGAAATCATTAATCGTCATTGAAGCTGCTGTCGATGAGAGGTTTGCAATGCTGGGGCCTGTGTCGGGATGTGTTGCTCATCGTCGGTTCTGATGTGGCTGTGGGCTGTGAACTCAATGCAGAGTCCTTTCTCTTTAAGAACTCTTGCAGCAGAGGAGATGAATTCGTTCTGTCCAGGCTTGTGCTACACAGCAGAGATGATACGTTACTTCTGCTGGTTCCACAATGGACTGGCAGAGCACCTTCCGGCCTACTTCCAAGGCCCCAGTACTGGGGTGACCCCACTTGTCAGAACAGGACTGGCAGTTGCAGAGTCCAGGTGTTAGCTACAAGAGACTAACCCTTGGAGTCACTTTGGGGTCCTGAGTTCAACAGATGAAGGTCGAGTCTTCCTCACCCAGACAAGAGGACAGCAGGCAGCAGGTCAGCACAGCAAGCAGCACTTGTTCCGTGCAGCAGTCCAGAAGAGTGGTTGTCCTTTCATTCCTTCCTGGAAGAGTCCTCCACAGGTCCAGAAGTGTACTGAAGAGTTGGTGCCTAAGGTCCAATTTCATACCTATTGCCTCCTTTGAAGTTTGAGAAACCTGTAGAGATTTTCCATTGAAGTTCACAGGTTTCCTGCCTCTCCTGACCAATTTCAGAATAACTAATCCTTTGTGTGAAGGCAGGACACAGTCTATTCAGGTGTAAGTGGGGCTGTGCCTAATTCCAACCTCCCGTCCTGCCTGTGATGGCCCATCCATGCACACCTAAGCTGTCTATTGTGTGAGTCAATCCAGGAGGAATACAGAAAGACTAACTGCCAACTGAACACAGTCATGTGAATCATCCGAGACCGTCTGCAGGCCCTAAATGGCTAATGCACACCACACACAAACTGTTCACCTGTTCCCATGTGGAAGTTACAGCTTATTAAATGTAATAAGATAACTCCAGTGTCATCCTATGGGAGCAGTTGGCCTTACAATGGTGAAAAATGAATTTAAGGTGATTTCGCTATCAGGACACGTAAAATGTAAAAGTACAGGTCCTTCATTTTAAATACATTGCACTCTGCCTTGTTGGTTGTGGAGGGCCTTCCACACAGGGGTGACATATAAGTATCACAAAGGCAGGCTTCAGCTTCGCAAGAGGTTATTTTTATCAGGTTGAAATGGCAATTTAAAACTGCACACATAGCAGGAATGGCAGACCTGAGACAGCTGCAAGGCTACTTTAATGGGCAGCACAACACTTGCTGAAGGACCACTATTATTATTTAATTTACAGGCCCTGGGTACAAGTAGACCCAGTTTATTAGGGACTTATAAGTAAATTAATTATTCAAGTCAATAATGGTACAAGTCAATGTCACTGTGTTCTAAGAAGTGAGTAAGTACATTTTATCACTGTTTGGCAGTGGCAAAGTGCACAGAGTCCTACAGCCAACAAAAACAAGATCAGAAAAATATGTTATATTATGTTTGTTATGTCGATTGGAATAGTGCTCAAATCACCTGGAAGGGTATCCAAGCTCTTGGGCAAATGTGTAGGTGTATAGTCCCCAGGGTGCATATAAGAAAACCCAATTTTTTAGCTTCTTGCAGAACTCAAGATGAGAGGAGGAGGCTCTGATGTGCTGAGGGAGGTCATTCCATGTCTTGGGGTTGATGTAGAAAAATATGTAGGAGTAAAGCAAAAAGTTTTGAGGAAGACCACTCTAAGGCTGGTAGGTCTAACATAGGAGCAATTTATAAACAGCATAAAAACATAAAGGGCCTGATTGAGATCTTGGCAGATGGAATACTCCGCCACAAATGTGATAGAAATTCTGTTCACCGTATTACAATCTCCATAGGATATAATGGGATTGTAATACAGCGGACAGGATATCCGTCAGGTTTGTGACGGAGTAACCCTGTCTGCCAAGATTGTAATCAGACCCAAAGTGTCTTTTTTGGGCGGTGCTATCACAAGGGCGGGGATCTAAGGACCTTGCCCAGTCTTTACATTGGGGGAATGAAATAATATAATCAGCCATGTTTCATCTAAACCTGGTAGGAATGAATCGTTGGCTATTGTTAATGAAGGCCTGGTAGGGTTGCAGCTTGGGTGAAAGGAACGAGTACAGTATGTAGATGGCTTTCTGACTGTCTTCAATATGTCTTTCCACTTCAAAGTGCTGTAGGCATAGGTGCTTAAATTCTTTCCTATTTACTTTGCACTAGACTTGTAGGGCCATGAACAAAGTGTGCACACTCTAATTTGTGACACAGTGCTCTAATGTTCCTGAGACAAGGTATATGACCTGCATGCTCAAGAGACAAACAGCCCTATAGAATCTGTCTATTCAGCAGTGCCTCCTGGTGTGTCCATACCCTGTGCCACAGCAGTAGAAGTTGAAGCCTAATATAATCCTGTACCAGTCCCAGTTCACTATGACAAAGTATGGACACATAGCTCGAATGAACTGACAATGCCTATGCAGGCATGCATTTTCTATCAGTTGCAACTTTGTGTCTGAGACATTTTCCCATACTCCAGCCCCATAGGTCGCCACTGATAGATACTTGGCACAATAGACTGTGTACATTTCTTTCAAAGGCTTCATCACCAATGTATGTGAGAGGGCAAAAAGTGCATTAATAGGCCCTGTCAACTGGTCATTCCTCAGAATAATGTGCTGCTTCCATGCTTCCATGTGACTGCTGTATCAAAAAGCCCCCCTAAGTAGGACAAGGTACTGATCTGTTTTAATGGCAGCATAATGATTAAGGGCAACAGTTTGTTCTAGGCGATCATAACAAATGATTTACCTAGATTTACTTTTAGGTCCAATTTGCCCACAAATGAAACAAAATAATGGATTGAGTCTGCAAAGCAGTTGGATTTTATTACAAGACCGGAGGCTCATACTATGCAGTCTTTTCTTGCTTTAATTTAAACAGGAGCCAAGAAGAAAGACTACATTTCCCAGAAAATAAAGAAACTACAAAGTGACATCAAAATGGAAACATCCAATAAGACGTCGAATACAGCTATTAACATATTGACTGCGGTACAGCCGCGGTCGCCCAGCCGGAAACCGCCGGATTACCCCCGGCTGGGAGAATCCTCCAGGGCAGCGCTGCAAGCAGCGCTGCCTTGAGGATTCTGACCCCCTTCCCGCCAGCCTGTTCCTGGCGGTTTTCACCGCCAGGAAGAGGCTGGCGGGAACGGGTGTCCTGGGGCCCCTGGGGGCCCCTGCACTGCCCATGCCACTGGCATGGGCAGTGCAGGGGCCCCCTATCAGGGCCCCAGCCTGCTTTTCACTGTCTGCCTAGCAGACAGTGAAAAGCGCGACGGGTGCAACTGCACCCGTCGCACACCTGCAGCACCGCCGGCTCCATTCGGAGCCGGCTTCAGTGTTGCAGGCCGCCTTCCCACTGGGCCGGCGGGCGCTAACAATGTTAGCGCCCGCCGGCCCAGCGGGAAGGTCGGAATGGCCCCAGCGGTCTTTTGACCGCAGAGCGGCCAAATGGCAGTTCCCACCAGGCGGGCGGCGACCACCGCCCGCCGGGGTCAGAATGACCCCCTATGTCTCTTTCTATTTACATCACTCTCTTGACAAGGTTACCAGGAATAAACTCAAATCTGAATGTCCCTGTCCCTCTTTACCCGACAGTGTTACTGCTACCCCTGTTATTGATCCGAATATGCTCATGTTTTTTACAAAATTTGGAAAAGGCCCCAAGAAAGGTGTGGATAGAGCATGGTCAGGTTGCCAGGATAAGCTTTTGGATTTGGTGGGTCCTCTCACCAGGATTTTCGATTTGGCTGAGGAAGCCAAAATGGATCAGTCTCCAATTGACCCTGTTGTTCTTTCCAAGTGGGCGCAACGCGCAATTTGCATGCTTGGGAATGCGAACACCCAATTATCCATTGAAAGGAGAAAGAGTCTCCTTTTAAAGATGGATCCCAAACTGGCGACTTGGGCCTCCAAAGATGAGGGCCCTTCAGCTAAAGGTTTGTTGTTTGGAGACTCCTTCATTAAGGAACTTTGCAAGTACGTTTCCACCTTTGCCACCTTGGACAAAGCTCATCTTTCTATAAAAAAGATTTTTTCCTCACGGGTTTTCAGCCAGGGCGTCAAATGCAGGAGTCGCTTTGCCGGCTGCTCCCTCAGAGGTCAATACCCCAATCGAGACTCCTACAACCAGCAGAACCAGCTTGATACCTACACAGGATACAAGCCACGTTTCTACCCTCGTCACTCCAGAGGCTATCGAAGCAGAGGTTATGCCAACAAAGGAGATCAGATTTCCGGTAAGTGTTTCCAATTCTGGCCTTCCTCCAGTAGGAGGCAGACTGGCTTTATTTCTAAATTCATGGTTGTTCCTCACGTCAGATCCCTGGATAATTCAATCAATTCAGGGTTGCCTCTCTTCAGGTTTTCTCAGTACCATTTTCTTGGTCCAAATGAAAAACCAGAAGTTTTGATTGGTTCTGAACCTAAAAAAGTTAAACAATTTCGTAATCTATCGACATTTCAAGATGGAGACTATCCTCCATCTCAGGGATATTTTATTACAAAACGACTGGGTAGTAAGATTAGACCTTCAAGATGCTTACCTCACAGTGCCTATCTATCCTTCACACAGAAAATTTCTTCAGTTTCAATGGCAAAACTCTTTCTACCAATTCAAGGATCTTCTTTTTGGACTCTCTTCGGCCCCTTGGCGTTTCACCAAGATTCTCAAGTAGGTAGCAGCCTTCCTCCGATCTCACGGCATCCGTCTGATTCTTTACCTAGACGATTTTCTCCTCATGGCACAAGACAAGGACCTTCTCCTTGTTCAGTTACATTTTTGTCAGGATCTTCTTCTCAAATTGGGATTCCTCATCAACTTTCAGAAATCAGCCACTGTTCCAACTCAAAAACTGGAATTTCTCGTTTTTTTCATAGACACTACTCGTTCAATTCTTCAACTTCCCCAACACAAAGTCTCTCTAATCAAGAAAGAAATTTGTCATTCTTTGTCTCTCGCTCACATCTCCCTCAGATCTCTAGCTCGTCTAGTGGGCCTTCTTGCTTCCTCTATTCAAGCTATTTTCCCAGGTCCTCTACACTATTGCACCCTCCAACATCTGAATATACCCCATCTTCACAAGGGCCTTGCTTATTCTGAGCCACTTCTTCTAGACTCCGAGTCCAAAGAGGAACTTCTGTGGTGGCTGACTCACCTAGATGCCTGGAACGGCAGAACTATCTTCTCTGCCGCCCCAGATCTTGTATTAGAATCCGATGCAAGTCGGACTGGATGAGGCGCAAGATGTGGTCAGTTCTCGACTGGAGGTGCATGGTCTCTGAAGGAGTCCTTCTTGCACATAAACAGTTTAGAGATGCTTGCAGGTTCCTTTGCCATCCGCTCCTTTACAAAGGACAAAATAAGTTGCACCATTCTTCTCAGAATGGCCAACTTGACCGCTGTCAGATACATCAACCATCTAGGAGGCACCAGGTCCAAAATGTTATCTACCCTGGCAAAGCATCTCTGGGAATATTGTCTTCCTCGACAAATTTCAGTCAGAGCAGTTTACCTACCGGGCAATCTCAATACAGTGGCAGACTGGTACTCCAGACATCTTCACGATTCCAGCGATTGGCAGTTGCATCCTTCAGTGTTCAGTCATCTTATTTCCATCTTTGGCGACATGTCCATAGATCTTTTTGCTTCTCGTCTCAATGCCCACCTTCTTTCTTTTTTCAGTTGGAGGCTGGATCCGCAAGCTCTTGCCACGGGTGCTTTCCTTCAGGTTTGGCCCTCATCTCTTCTTTAAGCTTTTCCTCCCTTCCTTCTGATTCCTCGAGTCCTTGCACAAGCGCGCAGACAACAGTCCACACTAATTCTCATTAGATACCAAGCTCAACCTTGGTATCCAACTCTATTTGAATTAGCAATCGACCGTCCATTTTGGCTTCCCCATTTCCCCAACCTGCTCTTGGATCCTCTAGGTCGACAACACCACATGGTCCTCTACAATTCCTTTTTACTCATTGCTTGGAAGATTTCGGGTCGTCCTGGAGAACCCCAGGAATTTCGGAGGATGCTCTCAAACTCATCCAACAGTCCAGGGCCCCTGGGATCTCCAAGGCTTACAAATCTGCATGGGCCATTTGGTGCAGCTGGTGTATAGACAGGAATTCAGATCCCTTTTTAGCTGATGTAGTGTTGGTTGTGAACTTCCTTGCTTCCTTGGCCTCCCAGGGTAAGGCCTCTTGCACCATCAACACTTATAGATCAGCCATTTCAGCTGAACATCATAGAGTCAATGGTAGACGATTGGTGAACATCCTCTCATCTGTCAACTTTTGAAGGGAGTAAGATGTGTTTTTCCTCCATCTCCTAAATATAATGTAATGTGGGACGTTAATCTAGTGCTGAGATTTTTTACCACCTGGCCGGACAATAATTTCCTTTCTCTCAAGCAGCTTTCGGCAAAATTGACTATGCTTTTATGTCTGATTTCCCTAAAACGTGTTTCGGATGTTAAAGTTTTAGATGTTTCCTCCTTTTTCTTTCCTCCTTTTGGTGTTTCTTTTCAGGTTCAAAGACATACTAAAACTACCCTGGCTTCTGTTCATTACCCATTTTTTCCTTCTCAATCTAAATTATGTGTTGGTAATCGTTTAAAGAGTTATGTGACTCGTACTGCAGATTTGAGATCATCCTCAGCCTCCCAGCTACGTATTTCTTTCCAAAGACCTCATAAACCTGTTTCTTCTCCTACCTTAGCCCGTTGGGTCAAATGGATCATGTCTTTAGCTGGGATCAATGTTGATTCTTTTGGAGTCCATTGTGCCAGAGGAGCCATGGCCTCTCGGGCTTTCTGAGCTGGAGCCTCTTTACAGGATATTCTCACGTCTGCAGACTGGACAATTTCTCATGTTTCTGACTCTGTTATTGCTATGCTTTGAACATGCATAATATGAGCCTCCGGTCTTGTAATAAAATTGAGATTTTCCTGGCCTTGGTGTCTGAAAGTCTAGATTTTATTAAAGACACGGAGGCGAGTATTATCCCGCTACTCGATTAACCCCTCCCTACTCCTTTATTTCAGTTCCAACTCCCTCTTCCGGCGTTGGATCCTCCTAACCAACATGGTGTTCTTCCATCAACACAGGATTCTTTTTTCAATGGCCCCCCTTCCTGGACCCAGGTCTATGCTCGCCAGCTTCAGGACTGCCTTTTTGACATTTTCACTATGATGATTATATTTTATGTGATTTTGTTTGCTACTTCTTTTCCTCTTTAGTTCTCGCATCAAGAAAAGAGGACTTGTTGTTCGCAGTTAATATGTTAATAGCTGTATTTGACGTCTTATTGGATGTTTCCATTGTGATGTCACTTTGTACTTTCTTTATTTTCTGGGATATGTAGTCTTTCTTCTTGGCTGCTGTTTAAATTAAATCAAGAAAAGACTGCATTATACTCGCCTCCGTGTCTTTAATAAAATCTAGCCCTTCAGACACCAAGGCTAGGAAAATCTCAATTGTGAGCCATCAGCACTCTATTATCCGCATCCAGCATAGTGGGGACAGGGCAAAGACCAATCTGTGGCATATCTCTACCCTTCTCCACCAAGACCCTCTGAAAAGTGTTGATATAAAGCGTGAAGAAGAAGGGTGCCAAGACAGCCCTCCATCACAACTTTGGCTATATGGAACTCATCAAAGCGGTCCCCATTTGTCCTGTACCTCATCCCTGTTGTGGTCCCTGTATAGATGTCTCCTACCAAATTGAGGAGGCCCACGTCCTACCTCATGTGCTCCATCAAGTGCCACAATTTACTGTGCAATACAATTCACTTGACAGATCCATGAAGGCAAGATATAGGGCACACCTTTTTCCAACCTTGTACTTGTTGATCATTAGGGATAGATTTAGGCAGTGTTAATTCAGTGCCTATTCCCCTCAAAAACCTATACTGAATATCTGCTAGGATCTGATGTTCCTCTACCATTCTTCCAACCTCGCTAGCAGTATCCTCCAAATGTTTTCTAACCAGGGCATACAGCAGGGGTATCAGGAGGAAATAATTTGGATCATTGTGACTGAATTTTTAAAGGTCAAAACAATTGTAGATTCAGACCAGGTTTCCAAGTTTCCTGTTCTGCATGCAAACCTCAAAACATTGTTTATAGGAGGGGCTGAGAACTCAAGTTTAACCTTAAATAAATCAGGTGGGATCCCATTGGGCCCTGGGGCTTTAGCTTTGGGGCATTTTACGATGACCTTGAAACCTCTCGAAGGGTAGTTTAAAAAATCATTCATGATGGATCAAATTGGTCCCTTTGTTTAATTTTAATCCAGCATATCAGTGAATGAATTTCAATTATCATTGTGAAGTTTGCCAATAGGTGAAAATTTTTGCTTTATAGAACTTCCAAATAAATGTGGCATTCTCTCAGAAAAAAATACTATTTCCTCCTGATGTCCACCTCAGTTATTAAATGTACTTATAAAATATGTGTAAGTGCTATTGATAAGTATTACTCAACATATTCAATCCATCACGTTTCTGAAGTGAATTCCCAGGAGACCCTCTATTTAAAAACCCTCACAAGCTCAGACTGATGTAGTCACTTAGGAGGTCATTAGGACTTTGGCTATCCTACAACGGGACCACCAAAGCTGTGAGGAGGAGGATGCTGTCATGCCGGTGGCCCCCACCCTTTTCGTATTACAATGTGCCTGCAGGGCTGACCGGTGGGAACATTGTATTACAACTTCCCGCCAGGCTCACCGGTGGGAACAGTGCTATGATATTGGTCTCTGCTCACTTAAGGGAGCCGAGGTCAATACCATAGAGCTACAGCACCCTCGGAACGTGCACTTTTTGCAAACCAGACAGTGTGCATTCTGAGGATACTGGGCAGGAGGGCCCCTACACTGCGCTCAACATGGTTGTCTGCAGTGCAGGGGTCACCTGTGGCCCCCAGTACTGTGTTTCCGCCAGCCTTTCCATTGCAGAGTCCTCACCATAGAAAGGCTGGTGGAAATATGAGTCGTGATCAGCACCGCCGTGGCTGACCATGAGTCTGCCTGTCACCAGCCAGTCTTGTTCCCGGCGGTGATGGTGGTCTGACCACCAGGGTTGTAATGTGGCGGTCGGACCACCTGGAGTGCAGTGGTCCGACTGTCACCACTGGCCTGGAGGTCTCAAGACCGTTATCCTCATATTCAAGAAGCCATTAGAAACACGGAAAGACAACTCGGCCCATCACTGTAGTGAAGTATACATAGAGCACCTGACTTCATCTTACAGCGTCATCAGAATGGCATTAAACTCTTTAAACAAGCATTGGCAAAATCAATGTATGTGACATTGGCTGCTGACCTTTTGACTTTGCCAGTACTTAGTTATTAGTTTTTTTTGTAAAACGTTATCACAAAAGCAAAGCCAGGTAAAAGTTTACTGTGCATGCATAAGCATGAGCAAGCATGTGCACACACAGATGGACATTTTGATTTTTTTTGTATGATTTTTAGATGGGGTGTAAACATACATATGCGAACAGATGGGCAGCCATCATTGAATCTTGTATCCTATATCTCAAAATATCATGATTCTCTCTTAAAATTGTACTGTTTCAAACATTATAGCTCAGGGAATCCCTACCTATCATATCCAAAGGTATATGCAGATCGAGGGTTGGGCTTTAAAATGTTGTGCCTTTGGCACTGTGTACTAAATCTGAATCATACTTTAGGAGCAGAGGAATTTGAAAAACTGGAGAGTAAAGGAACAAAATAACAAACAAAAAATACAGTGATGAGGATGCAGATTGATGGGTCTGCACTGTGTGAGTGTGTATGTGTGTTTGTGCTTGCTTGTATGTCGGTATTTGGGAATTAAGGAACCAACCAGTATGAAGCGAGCAGATGTCTCAAGAGCCATTTGGCTGTCTGGTTAAAGCCAGGGGAGTTTTTCTGCCATAGAGAAAGCCAGATTATTATTTACAAGCAAAACTTGCACGCAGAAAATGGAGTGAGCACAGGAATCATTAAGCACACAATAACCATCCGCAGAAATTACCACCCACCAGTGTAACGCAGGAAGATTGCGCGCTTAGCGGCCACCCAGTAGAGAAGATGAGCAATTACCATCATCATTGCAGTCTAGAGAACGCAGGAAGTGCTGCTCCTGCTGCTCGTTTGTTTTGAAGGTTTTTTTTGGTTTGGAACTGTTTCTTAAAGTAGCAGCAAACAGCGTAAATGACATAAAGCAAACAAAAGACCTTTTTTGGGGAAAACGAACACTATGCTAAATATCGTTGATGGATATTTGTTTGCTTTTTGTCCTACTGCATGTTACTTTATTTAATTCGTTTATTCTAGTTGCTGTACAAACCCCCTACAAGTAAATTTGGAAAATATCCCATCTTTGTGAGTTTTGTAAGCTCCATGGTACTCTTTGTGCCATTTTTCACTTCTCGTGTAGATGTTAAATTATAAAGTCAACTTTGTTAAAGAAACAGTGCCTTACCAACCTTCTTCATTAAACAACAAAAATAGGGGTGATTTTTCATGTCCTCTCTGCCATTTTATATGGTTTGGGTACATGCTGACAAATAATCCGGGATGGTACACCTAGTTATTGCCCCCTCTTTTGGCACTGTCTTTTGGTGTGTCACAGAGAGATTATACTTTCAATGCTGCCGCTATATACTTTGCAATATTTATGATTTGATTTGTAAAGCAAGCACATTTTGATGTATGGATGTGTTAGAAAGCTTTATGACCACTCTGACCTTCTTCTTTCACCTGTATCTCAGTAAGTGGCACTAGTTAAAGTTACGAAATACCCGAAACATGCAACTAGAGAAAGTAATAGTAAACACAACTTTCCATGTTAAAACAATTAGCAGCAATTTGTCAAACAAAGTTGCTTGTCACAAGACATTTTGCACTTGGACACACAATAAATGCTTCAGGACAAACAAATGAATGCCTCTTCATTGTAAATTCACTTTCTCAACTTCATCAAGGATAAACGGGAGTGCTGCAGCCCTGCTCCAGCACCCCTACTTCTAGAGCCGCTGGTCGCTTGGTCCCCCACAAAGCCAACATCAGTCCTGCTCTGTAATAGATTAGGTCCTTGTTCACTAACCAAGCTTGGATGGTTCCAAACAATTACATCATAACCCTCTCAGTATGTGTTATGTGTGAACAACAGCAGCGGTGGCTCACCCGTTCGGGCGTGCTGGCTTCTCCCATCACTTTATTTCCTGTCAGTCTCAGAGTCTGAAGCTGTGACGCACAGTTTCAGACTTTCACAATCACAGGAGAAAAAGCATTCATAAACTGCACATGTCTTAGTCAAAGAGGAGAGCTTGTCCAGACGGTCCTGTACAGTTTGTATATTTAGAGCGCTGACTGGCAGTTCTCTTGTAGAGCAGAGATGGGCCTTCAACCAAGCCTCATGGTTCTCTAAGGAACTCTGGCCGTCAGTGCTTTGACCAGTGTCTTGCTCACAGTGTGACTGCACAATCTGGATCTGCACGATCAGCCATGCAACATGTATGACTCCAGGCCTAGGAATAAAAGAACTACAACTTGGAGGCAGTTGGATACCTGCCCAGGATTCATGGAGCTTCAATGGTAGCTTCAAAGATGAGGAGACGGATCTGAAGAGGGACCTGCACAGGCAATAAGTGTTCTGAAATGTCTCATGCATGTGGGTGTGTGTGAGAGAGAAAAACGGAGAGAGTGTGCATGTGAAAGAGAGAGTGAGTGAGTGTGTGCATTCTGTCTGTGGAGGTGAGGGGGATCCTTTTTCGAGCTCATGTTCTCTGTTTTGATAATCATGCCAACATTTCTCTTTTTTGGATAAATGTAAAGCCCTTTCGGAGAAACCTGCAAGGTCCCCTAACTTAGAATGTATCTGAGTTTTTCTTTATCGTGTTAGTATAAATGTACAAGCACCCTTTCTGATGGATGCCAGGGAAGAAGATCTTTCTCCTTGATAACTGCGCAGAAGATTGTCTTTTCTGCTCTGCTGGAATGCACGTGAAGGGTTCACTCTAAAGGGAGGTTGATGCAGGAATTTTCAGTTGTGGTCTAATGATAAGCTTCTCTCTACCTGAAAGCATGCGCAGGAGTTTTGTTTTATTGGATTCAGAAAAAAGGAACTTTTTCAGGTAAAATAACACATTGTCCGAGACTGTTTTTTGGAGGAAGTTTAATAATCTCTTATTCCTGTGGTAAATTTGATCCATTAATCACTAAATATTCAGAATGTGTGTGCACAGGCGTGTCTGTGTAAATGTAACCTCACCTCCAATGTCAAGCCACCAATATTCTCTGTGGATGAAATACTATTTAGAATACTATTAGTTGTCACAGAACACCGGTCCTTCAGTTTTCTCCAGTAGGTTTCTGAAAGGCAAGGCTCAACAAAAATCTCAACAGGCAGGTCAGCATCCCAGCAGGCCACCTGGAAATTAAGCTCTTAATTGTTCACTTTACCTTTACTGGCCCTTGACATTTATGCAGTAGCCCAGCTAACAATCATGTCGAAGAAAGGTTTGAGGACACGTAGATATTGTAGGACTTTGATGGCCACAAATCTCAAACTCCAGTGCCATACTAACATTGCTCCACCCATTATTATTAGACTAAAAATAATAAGTATCAATTTATATCTTGTCTCTACGTTAGTAAACACAGCAATAGAGACCAGGATTCTTCCAAAGTGCTTATGAAGCTGAGCTACACAGGCTAGCGTTGTGTTGCCGTTGGCCCCACAGCTTGATACTAGGTTGCGTTCTTCCCTTCTGTGAGTCCCCCCTGCATTGAGATGGCAGCTGAGAGCAAGTAAACAGCGGTCCTGAAATGTTGTGTGCTTGCGGGTGAGAGAATCTGTGCGTGTGCTGTTCTGTCGGGAAAGAGAGAGAGCTAGTGAGAGTGGGACAGTGTGCGTGTCTCTGTACATATGTGTGTAAGTGGGTGGGAGAAAGTGTGCTGGCTCCTGGTATTGGGATATCGGGGGTAATCATTTGGAGCCAGCCCATGACATAGTGGTATTTTGTGACATACTGTGACGATCAATGAAAGGATCGTGCCTTCCTCAAGAAAGTACCTGCGCTGGTACATTGATGAAAATGTCAAGCATTTTTCGGCCATTTTGGAGCCATCCACTGCATGCTGGAGGCAGTGATTGCAATTTCATTGGTTATTTGTGACATATTGGGGCTTTCCAAGGCACAATGGACATAACATCGTTAGAATACTGCTGGCCGTACCATATTAATGGTAATCCTGGTTTATTGGAGGCAACCATGTGAAGCCCAAATATTTGGGGCAGCCATGGCATGGGATGGCGATACATGAGCATGGAAGGCAGAGAGCGTTGATGTTTGGAGTGGCCACTCAAAGGAAATGAAAAATGTTTTTTGAGCATCGATCACGTATTTACTGAAAATTAAAATGTGGTATTTTAGAACTCAACATGTGTTTTTCATGAAAAGTATTTTTTGTATGTGTGAATCAAGATTGGAAGAAACATATGAGATTGATAAAAAAAGATGCGTATTTTCATATACTGGCAAGCTGATGTCGCATGGCGGGGGCACGATTTATAGTTACATGAAAGAACTCTAACTATAACTGCTGAATTTCTATGCTTTTGTATGATTAAATTCACAAACTAACTATAACGTCCCTGTAACCTTTAGTTTTTACAGTCAATATATATATATATATATATATATATATATATATATATATATATATTTATATATATATGAAAAGTCCAAAGTCATAAATGAAGCACACACTCAGGCGTGCAGTGGATTACAAACTTTTAACCACCCTCCATGACACATTTCGGCAGTACCCGTGGCCTTGTTCACATAATCACTGTATTGGAAAAAACGTCTATAAACGCTGTGGGAAAGAATATCACCATTGAAAAGGGACTAGCACATAAGCAGCATTTGCAAACAACTATGTGCTCACAGTCGCCATCTTAGAATGTAGTAAATGCATATAGACATATATTATATTATCCCTCCATGTTTTGGAAAACAAAATTGTTAGTATCTTGTATCCTATATCTCAAAATATCATGATTCTCTCTTAAAATTGTACCATTTCGAACATTAGAACTTAGGGAATCCCTTCTTATTATGTACATCCCAAAATTAAAAAACAAAGTATGTTTGCAGCACCATCTTGGCATGTAGTCTAGTGTACATAATTACCAACTCTATTTTTCTCCATAGGCGATACTAGCTGTAATTATAAATAAAACGTTCTTATAATTATCGATATATTGATAGCATATAAATATTAGGAGCGACTAAGAGTTCTATTTTTGGCTATATGTCACATTATTAAATCACTATCACAATAATTCATGTCATTAAAATTCTCTTAGAGTTACATAGCTGCACATAACACTGCATAAGTAGCTGGTTTAATCTGTAATTTTTACTGAGTTAATGATATACCAGTGATTCCCACTAGAATAGTGTCAAACACCGGTGATTTGAATGATCTCCTTCTATGTAGAAGAACAAAATATGTTTGCTCCCCAAATCCTGTGAGTCAACACAAGAACCATTTATATACACACAACACACCATTTAAAAACAAATCTTACATCTTGAATGTTATCTCTGCTGCACAATTTTCTCATAAAATTACATAATTACTCTTGTAAATGCACACTTAATTCCTCATCAAGGTTGAGCCTATTGGGCACTAAGGTCTGGAGACCAATTATTAATTCAGAATTCCTTTTTTCTCAGTTGGGCAACTCGATTCCCACCTCTTGGGTTAATTTTAATCTGTTCAATCTCATGAAAAGAAAATATGAGGCTGGCAGTCAGGACCACCACTGCTGAGCCGGTCCAACCACCAAATTAGGACCCTAGCAGTCAGACCGCCAGGGTTCCGCCATCTCTGCGGGGATCCGTGATGCAGATGGACTGACGGTGGTGGAGATCATAATCCACCAGGGCAGTGCTGAATGCAGTGTCGCAATGTTCAGGCTACAGCATTGCCGCTGGCTCGATTGCAAGCTGGACACAATGCTGTAGCCTGTTACCCACTAGGCCAGCGGGTGGAAACCGAGGTTTCCGCCCGCTGGCCTAGATGAAAACTCCTAATAAGCCCGACAGGGTGGTCACCACGAAGATGGCAGCCGCTGTGTTGGGAGTTTGGTGACAGGCTTTCCTGTCCGCCAAACTCAAAATGAGGGCCTATTTGTGTGCTTAAACTATAATAAGCAGATTGAACCTTGCATGGCACACAAAAAATCTGGAACAGTGGTTAGACCTAAATAATTGAAAGTTGTATACAGTGATGATCACAGTACAGGGCAAATTAGACCCCTGCAGTACAAATCTTTCACCATGAATGTCGATCCCTGCAGAATACAGCATGCATCTCATCAAAGTAGCACTTGGGCAAATACTTTGAGAAAGGGATCTCACGGTCCCAAAATATTAGCAAGATAATGACAAACTGCAGTTGTGGGACAGGCCACCAAAGGAATAAGACAATGTAGAGCAAAGACCCCAGCTGAAACACAACGATTTGAAAGGTATATATGCGCCATGCAGGAATGCGAAAAGGAATTATAGAAAACACAAATATCAGAAAAATAAATCAATGCTGTAAGGGTCATGGCAAAGCCAGATCACATTATTCATAAAATAAGTGACTGCATTATAATTCTTCATGGAGTAAACTACACCTATATATTAAAAAAGGCTGCTTTGACAGCTGAAACATGGCAAGCCAATTAATTTTTTTACCCCAATGGATTGGAATAAAGATCCTGTCTAATTGATCTTGAGCGTGCCAGTGCTCGTTTTTTTCTTTTATAACGACTGTTGATATATATACCTATTATTAGTTGTAGTTAGGACCGTGTTTTCATAGAAAAAGGGTTTTTTAATTTGCCTATATCTTTGGCACTGTTTGACGAATGTTCACAAAATTTTCCAAAAAAGGTGTAATTCTTGTTGCACACGGGAAGGTTAGGGGAGAAAGCCCAAAGACACAGCCACTACTCATACCATACCTACAGAAACACCATCCTCCACCCACATTGACACATCCAAAACTCCCACATTCCCCATCACTTCCACGTTACAGCTCACCAAGAGATGCAAATGCCCACACTCACACATGCAACGGACATGCAACAGACACCAACAAAACACAAACATACTTCAGACACACACACCAGCACTAACAACACCCAAATCCACAGCTGACACAAGTACTTCCTCAACCTGCCAACCCCTAATCCCTCCTGTACACCCTCCCCATTTTCCCAAAGAAAGTTTCCTGTTTGGCCTTGCCCTTATCCCTGTGAAATCCCCCCTCTCAAATCAAAAAGGACCCCACCCACACCCCAACCCATCCCTTCCAGGTCCGCGTCCTCCCCTTTAATACCTGGCCCCCCCAGACCCAACCATACCTCCTCCAAACCCAAAAAGAGGCCAACCCCTCCCAAAGTGAAGCCCATCCCACCCCTCCCAAGACCAAACCCACCCATCCAAAACTCGACCCCACTCCACCCAAGGGTGATCATTGAGGTGCCTAGAATGCCCACTAGATGTCCCTTCCTGTGGAGGTTCTTGTGACAATTATTTGTAAGGCAAGTTGTGGGGCACAGCAGTGTGCTCAGTATACTTTACACCATGGATTGGCCATTGGCCTTTTCTCAATTTTTGGAGTGTTGTAAATAAAGTTCAGGTATTTGCTTTGCTACACATTGGTCTTGCCATTATTTTTCTACTTTATTGATGTTCATGAATAATTTGTGATGTATGACTACAGTTGGGTCTGTTTCACCCTGATTGATGAGCCATTTGATGTGGTTGGTAAGATCTGACTTTGGAACCAGTGCTGGAGTCACCCAGGGGAAATGTTCGATGGATGGATGTTTGGGATTTAATCCAAATGGGTTGGGACTGCATCTGGTGTTGTTGCAAATAGTAAGTATTTCATATTGGCTTGGACAATGTCAACATCTATTTGGTTACATTTATCCCCCTGATATGTGCAAGCTGGAGGTTTGTTTGTCCACACATGAAGGGTGTTCAATTGTGCTTTCCTATATATTTGAAAGGACATGTGTCCATTTTAATGTGTGTACCTTATACCTACTTTAGAATGTGTGACCCATGCTGGTAGTGGTGTATTTGCTTTCCAGACTTGCACTCACACATTTGCCACATGGGTATGACACTTGGCTATACAATTTGTTGGCCCTTATATTCATCAGGCCACAGTTCCTCTGCAAAGTGTTTTTGAGGGATATGTAAAGTGAAATGTGTTCCAGGGCAGCAGCCTGCCTGAAGGGTTCCCCTGATGCTGCCATACCTGTTCTGCAGGGATTGTTTATATTATGTGCTTTGGATGTTTGTCACACAAATTATTCTGCATCCCATTTACCTTACATTCTCTTGCAATTTAGGTGATATGTGTGAGTCCATTATAAGTATTTTGCAGGGAAGGTGGGTTTAGGTTCAGTGACACGTCCATGTAGATGTATATGTTCTGTCACGACAGGCCATGGCATGTGAACAATGTGAGGGTGTCACTTCAATTTGTAGGTGTGATATTGATGAGGATTTGCTGTTGTGTGACACACTGATCTGAGCACATCACTATCCCTGACACTGTGATGTGCACACATGTAAAATTCTATAGACTGTGGCGGTGCAGTGTCAGTGACCTAGCCAAAGGGAGCACCATGGGGCTGTGATTGGGGCATACGTTGTGTACCACTCTGTGACAAGGCACATGACATATATTTGGGCAAAGAGCACATCCCAAATACCAGGTCAATGCCGGGCCAGTATCTTGCTGACCGTCTTTTGCATCCATGACGATGTCGATTTTGGGCTCCATCGAGCAGCACAAGCAGCAGCAGGACATGCAGGATTGACGACATGGTGACACAGGATGTGTGACGCTGCCTACAAGTTTCTGCCTGCTTAGGTTTGGTAGTTGGACTGCCACAGTCACATCAATGGAAAGCAACATTGTGATTGGGACAGCGATTGGACTGGTGGCCTGCCCTCCAATAGATGCATTGGCCTATCTCGCCAACGTGGCGGTCTAGATTTTCTGGCGGTGTTGGCAGAACCACATTGGTCTTTCATCTATGTAATCGCATGTATTATAATACAGTGGTCAGAACGTCAACACTGCAGCGGTCAGACCATTGCCGCGGCAGTCCCCAGACTGCCAAACTCGTAATTAGGCCCTAATATAGTGTACGAAAAGCCAAAACTACACACTAGTGAAAAGCGACACTATGAATACAACTAAATGTACGGAAAACCCACAAGCAACACTTTAACTAACCTTTAGACCTCCTCCTTGCATCCACCTACCCTCAAGACCCTTAAAAAAAAAAAAATAGAAATAGAATTACCTGTTTCAACAAACAGCAGAACCTTGCCGCGACCTGGATTCCAGAAAAGAGACTACAAAACAGAAGATAACTGTAAAAAAAATGGCTGCTAAACTAAACTAAAAAAAAAAAAAAACTATCTCCCCACAGGAATGAATGGGAAATTATTTGAAAATGCTGAATAAGTGTATTAAAAATTGTAAAAGATTATTAAACATGTAGAACATGCCAAAATATGGTGCAAAAAGATAAAAAAATTAAATAATAGTGTAAAAAATATGCAATTATTTAATATAGGGCCTCATTATGATATTGACGGTCCCACCACAGGACCGCCAATGCCGGGGGAGGACGCCACAGACATGCTGGTGGCATCCTCCCAGTTGTATTACAATGTGGCAGCCTGACCGATGGGTACATTGTATGACGACATTTGTGCCAGGCTGACCGGCGGAAACAGTGCTAAGGTATTGGTCTTGATTCCCTTAAGGGAGCCAAGGCCAATACCATGGCATATAAGCACCCTCGGAATGTGCAAAGCAGACAGTGCGCATCCCGAGGGTGCTGGGCAGGGGGGCCCCCAAACTGCCCAGGCCCCTGGCACTGGCTTTCCACCAGCCTTTACCAGCAAAAAGTTTAGTTGTATTCAGCACGGCAGCGCTGAGTACAGCGATGCCGTAGCTACCCGCAATCTAGACTGCTGTCAGCCTGTCTGGAACAATGTTCCTGGCAGGGACAGCGGTCTTTAGGTGGTCCCGCGCGCCTGTGTTGTAATGTGGTGGTCAGACCACCTGGAGTGAGGCGGTCCGACCGTCACCACGAGGCTGGTGGTCTCATGACCGCCACCCTCAGAATCAGGCCCATAGACTGAAAAAAAACTTATGTTAAAATGATGTTGAAAATATGCATATAAAACAATTTAAGAAATGTTTAAAAAAATAAAACAATGGATAAAAAGGTTACAAATTATGTAATAATAAGAATGTATTAAAATGTTTTATTTATCTATATAAAAAAGTGTATTTAACTTGCAAGATATATGTTTAAAAATGTAAAATTATACATAAGTAAACTTGAAAACATAAAACTACGAAAATGTGTTACATGCCTTTATCCTATAAATTATGTAATCCATAATAATATTTGTTAGAAACATACAACTATTTTTATTATATTTCTAAACACCAACAACACTAAATAAAAATCAAACTATTTCTACTACATACAAATACTATTTAAACAAAGGATTACTCACTAAAATTATAAAATTAAATAATTAATAAACTGTTAGACACTAAAAAGCTAACATTGAGTATTTCCACTCCAATCTAAACCAATTTGGGGATGTTGTTGGACACTAGACGGTAACATTTGCTACTCACAGTCCAATTTAAACCAATTTGCTGAAAGTGTTGAACACTAAAGGGGTGATATTTCCTATTCCTGCTCTAATCTAAACCAATTTGGGGAAGGTGTTGGGCACTACAAGGGTGACATTTACTATTTCCACTCCTACCTAAACCAATTTGGGGGAATGAGTTGGACACTAAAGTGTCACGGGCTACTCATCGTTTATGACCCTGGCCAACTGGAACTGTAGAGTGGTCTTGATCCTTGTAGGTTCTGCATTGACCAAAGTAAGGGCAGCAGTTTCTGGTATCCACGGTGCTGCTGACGATGGGACGCCACAGGCAGTCCATGCCCTCCAGAAGGAGTCCCAGAAGAAAAAACCTAAAAACCCAAAGGGAAAAACCTCTATAGCAGGAACTCCCTGGAACAAAAATAAGCAAAAAGGTAAGTCTTCCAACAAGAAAACAATACTGTTAGAAACTGGAACATGCGAGTGAAAAAAACTGGAGAAAAAAACAACGGAGCGAACATCACCACCAAAGGAAGTGTTTCAGCGCAAGGAGAACAAGAATCACACTCCTTATATACCCTAAAACAGGAAATGACCAACAGGAAGAAAAAAGACACCATATTGGATTGGGAAAGAACCATAGGAGAATATAGAGAATGGCGCCATTTTGGAAAAGGGTCCTAGAGCATGCAGGGAAAAAGAAAGGCATGCTGGGATAAAGAAGAACATGGCTGCTAAGTGTAGAAACAAGGAAAGAAAGAAAAAAATGAGAAAGAAGAGAAGAGAAAAAGAAGAAAAGAAGAAAGGAACAGGCTGACCCAGGTAAGTGAGGGGCCAGGGGAGTGGGTGCCCATTCCTGATGTTGAGGGCACGCCGCACCCAGAACTCGCCGAGGCCCCATGCCCACTTTGTGGCCTCGTGCGAGGAAATACAAAACAGAAGGGGCGCGGCATGCCCGGCCGCCAAAAACATGAACCGCGGCCGCGCCTTGAGCTGAACGCTCAGAGGTAGCATTTACTAATACTGCTCCAGTCTAAACCAATTTGGGGAAGGTGTTGGACACTAAAGGGGTGATATTTATTATTTGCACACTAATCTTTACCAATTTGGATAAGGTGCTGGGCTTTAAAAAGGTGACATTTACTATTGCCACTCCAAAGTAAACAAATTTGGGTTAGGTGTTGGACACTAAAGGGGTGACATTTAGGCCCATATTTATACTTTTTGACGCAAAACTGCGCTAACGCAGTTTTGCGCCAAAAAAATTAGCGCCGGCTAACGCCATTCTGAAGCGCCATGCGGGCGCCGTATCCATTGAATGGCGTTAGTCGGCGTTAGCCGACCGGCGCTGCCTGGTGTGCGTGAAAAAAAACCACGTACACCAGGCAGCGCCGGCGTAGGGAAAAATGGCGTTTGGGCGTCTAAAAATGGGGCAAGTCAGGCTGAGGCAAAAAAAACGTCTTAACCCGATTTGCGCCATTTTTTTTACGACGCCCATCCCCCATTGAAATGACTCCTGTCTTAGCAAAGACAGGAGTCATGCCCCCTTGCCCAATGGCCATGCCCAGGGGACTTCTGTCCCCTGGGCATGGTCATTGGGCATAGTGGCATGTAGGGGGGCACAAATCAGGCCCCCCTATGCCACAAAAAAAACATACTTACCACAACTTACCTTCTCTTCCCTGGGGTGGGTCCTCCTGGGGTGGGCAAGGGTGGCAGGGGGTGTCCCTGGGGGCTTGGGAGGGCACCTCTGGGCTCATTCTGAGCCCACAGGTCCCTTAACGCCTGCCCTGACCCAGGCGCTAAAATCCGGCGCAAATGCAGGTTTTTTAGTCCCGCCCACTCCCGGGCGTCATTTTTGCCCGGGAGTATAAATCCGACGCAATAGCATCGCAATCATTTTTTTAGACGGGAACGCCTACCTTGCATATCATTAACGCAAGGAAGGTGTTCACGCAAAAAAATGACGCTAACTCCATGAACTTTGGCGCTAGACGCGTCTAACGCCAAAGTATAAATATGGAGTTAGTTTTGCGTCGAATTTGCGTCGAAAAAAACGACGCAAATTCGGCGCAAACGGCGTATAAATATGCCCCTTAGTATTTCTACTCCAATTTATACCAATTGGCAGAAGGTGTTGGACACTAAAAGGGTGACATTTACTATTCTCACTGCAATATATACAATTTGGGGACGGTGTTGGACACTAAAGGGGTGGCATTGACTATTTGCACTACAATCTAAAACTATTTATGCAAGGAGCAACAAATTACAAATGTTATATCTGCAATCAAAAATCCAAACTCACACATAATTTGTAACTATAAAATAAATTACTTCAAAAACACACTAATACAAAATAGAAACATATGTAGTCATAATTAAATATTTACATGTAATAGATTATTCTTATCACTATTAATAACTAATATATTTTTGACAAATATTTACTACATTCCTAAAATTGCAATGTTAAAAAACATAATATGCTCTAAAATTAACAATCAAAAAATAAACAATATATTTTTAATAAAAAATACATTTAATTTAATACATTTTAGAAAATATATTCCCATCAACAGAACGTATTCATATATTAAATATAATACACATCTGATTAATGAATGTTTGTTATCATTATTATTAAACCAATAACATATAAATATACAACACAATATAAGTGTATACATCATTATCATTACATATTTATATTATTTCCATATTATAATTAAACTTTTCAAGAACATTTTAAATAAATATAAAAAAATAAAATTTATCCAAAAATGTTTTCAGTCTTACAATATAATTTTCAACATAAACATATTAAACCATCTTTTAAATTTGATTTTAATTAAATTTTTATTTTTTTTAAACTTAAATTAAAACTTTCATTTAATTTCTTTAAAAAAATTAAATTATTTCACATCTTAAATTAAGTTTTTGATATTTTTATCTTTCATACATGTGTTATAAGTGAATTATATATTTTAATGTTTAAAATTGAATAATCTTTTCTGATTTAGTATAAATAATATACATTTAAAATTATTATCGACTATTATTTATTAAAATTATTAATGTAACAAGCTAATTTGTAAAATTGTAGTATACTAATTTGTGTAGCAATAAAATAATGAATATTAAATGTACATTACATTTTCCAGTTTTTAATAATCTCCCCATCCTTATCCCCTTAAAACCCAATATCCTGCTGCTAGTAAAAAATATAGATCCATTATTTTTAGGCATTAAAACAACTAAAAATACTAATTTCAACAATTTCATATTTAATTACAAAAACTTTTTCAATTATATATGATCACGCTACAATAAATTACACACAAAATAACACTTACAAATAACATTACATACATTGATAATTTTTAAATCAATATTTTTTACAATATTAAAAACAATACTTAAAACGATATTCCTGTTGATTATATTTTTGACATCCCAGTATTCTTGACACAATATTTTTGTATCATAATATTTTGAATGTGATATTTTTGTGACACAGCAAGAAAATTGCTTCTTTTAAAACATTATAATGCAAAAATGATATGACTTCAAGAAAATTATAGTAAACATTAGAAATACAACAGCAGTGTAAGAACTTGTGTGTTTACTTAGTCGGAAATGTGTACACTCACCTAGGCAGGAATAGTTGTATATTGATCACATCTTGTGTATTATATATACATGTCTTAGTTTCAGATATATGTGTTAAAAAAGCTCAGTCTGTTTGGCAATCACTGCTTGAATCTGTGTGTGCGTTTCAGATTGCTGTATAAAATACCTTTAATTTCAACTCAACATTTCATTTTTCTCTGGTCAATGAAACGTGTATCAAATCCGATCGGGTAACAATATTTGGATACATATATGTTCCATGTACAGCACTTTGGATGAAAGTGCTATATAAAGAAAATATCGATGTCATTGAAAAATGAATCCTTCTCTCCATCTGTTGTAAATGTATGAAGGTTGTAAATGTGTGAGGTTTTTATTTACTGATAATATTTTTTTCTCATGACAAAAGAAAAAAACACCTTATCCCATGAATACCCCATACTTAGGGCCTGATTACGAATTTGGCGGTTGGAAAATCCGACCACCAGACCCGTGGTGAGGAGACCACCGCAGAGCTAGAAGTCTCCCCACCGGTCCCATTACGAGTTTTCCACTGGACTGACGGGCGGAAATCAACGTTTCCACCGGTCAGACCAACGGAAAACATGCAGCAGCATTGGACTCGGCTCCCTCTGGAGCTGAGTCCAGTGCCTTCGCACGGGGGCAGACAATGCGCATTCTGAATGTGCTTGGGAGGGGGGCCTCTGGACTTGTTCTCTGCCAGCCTTTTCATGGTGGTTGAACCGCCATGAACAGACTAGCAGAGAACATGGGTGTAATCAGCACAGGGTGCGTGTGTTAGTGCTAGGCTATACTTAGTGCACCAGCACAAGGAGAGAGAAGAATTGCAGCATATCTTAGTAGATATAGCGTATTTCTGCTTTCTCCCTGTCAGGTAACACAGTGCAGCAAGTTATCTTGCTGCATTCGGTTGCTTGACTTGTTAGTAAATCTGCCCCCTAGTCTTTATCCTGGGGACTGCTCCATATTTCCACCCTTTCAAACATTAACAATGAACCAGTAAAGTGATATAAATCCTTAATAGCATAGTGAGTTAACCACTCATTGCTGATACTTACAGATTCAGCGTTTGGATCCTGTTGATGTTGAGCACCATTGCACTCGGTAATAAAAGCACTTAAAAAAATCACACCTAAAAATCTGTTCAGTGTTTAGAATAATGCACCCACCAAAGTATATGGAAATGTGATAGAATGAGTTAAAATGCAGATTTTCCTAGTAATTTATGACGGAAAGTCTTAATTTTATTAAAGACACAGAGGCGAATATTATGCTTTCTTTTCTTACTTTATTTTAAACAGCAGCAGTCAAGAAACTACAGCTCCCAAGGGGGTTAGCGACAGACTAACCAATGGGAGTAAAACAGGAACTAAAACTGAGCCAATCAGCATAAGCCATTAACCATAGAGAGTACCCTTGACTGCAAGCAGCCCTCTTTTCTTGAACGAGCAAGTCAGATAGAGTCATAAAACAAAGGGTAAATAAGTCTGACAATTGCCAATGCCAAAGAAACGGAACAAAACTCTTGGACCACTGCGATGATTCAAGAGGCAGATGAAGGTGGCAGGAGATCCTGGGAAGGTTGCGATGACGCATCCGGAGGTTTCTTCTTGAAGAAGGAGAGGGAGGAGCCAGCGGCGTTATCTGGAAGTTGGAGGAAGTGCTGGAGTCGCTGGGAGGGAGAAAAAAGTACATATTAATAGAAGTACTGTGGTGGGATAATATTTGCCTCCGTGTCTTTAATAAAATTAAGACTTTCCGTCATGAATTACTAGGAAAATCTACATTTTATGACAAGACCGGAGACTCTATTATGCAAGTTTAAAGCTTGTCAATAACAATTGAAGAAGCAGATCTAACAGGTTTACAATAGAAGGTTTTAAAAACAGTGTCATTGGACCAATCTGCTGACCTGAGAATGTCCTCTAAACTGGACCCCAGGGCAAACGCCTTGGAGTCCATGGCTCCCCTGGAAGAATGAGCTCCAAAAACGGAGATGTCAATCCCCGCTAGGGACATGATCCATTTAACCCAACGGGCTAGAGTTGCCGAAGACACTAGTTTATGGGGTTTGTGAAAGGAGATCAACAATTGATTGGAAGAGGACGTTCTCAGGTTAACAGTTCATTTTTCATATTCTTTTAAACAAAGACCCACACATAGTTTTGGCTTGTCGGGGAAGAAAGGGTAGAAGACAGAATGTAAATTAGTTTTCGTACGTTTGGAAATGTGAAACAAAACCCCCGAAGGTAAGAATTGGCGGGCAGAGACGTCTAAGGACTTAACATCCGAAGTCCTTTTGATAGAAATTAAGCATAGCAACATAGTAAGCTTGGCCGAAAGCATTTTAAGCAAAAGGCTTGAATTATCTGGCCAAGAAAGGAGTAGATTCAACACTAGGGAGATGTCCCAGACATGGGAATATTTGGCAGAAGGGGGTCTGGAGAGTTTCACGCCTTTTAAGAGGCGACAAATCAAAGGATGGATCCCGATAGGGTTGCCATCAATATGTGAGTGGTTCATGGATATAGCGGATCTGTAAAGGTTTATTGTCTGATAGGACTTGCCTAGACCCGCCTGGGCGGCTAGAAAATTGATAATTAAATTTAGATCTGTTGAAAAGGGATTGGCACATTTTCCCACACACCAGCTTGACCAAAGAGTCCAAGCTGATGTGTATGCTCGCCTTGTGCCGGGTGCCCATGTGTTATTGATGAGCTCTGAAGCCTCTGACGAAATAGCGAAGGACTGTTGGGTAGACCGGAAATGTGCCAGGCTGACAGGGTTAATGACTTGTTGAGAATCATATTGTGGGGACGTCCGAAAGGGTCTAGAAGGAGAGACGGAAAAATCAGGAGTAGGATTGGAAAATCTACCGCGAGTTCGAGTAGGGGTGGAAACCAAACCTGTGATTGCCAAAAGGGGACCAACAGGACAAGGGACACCTTTTGACATCTGCCCTGATTTAAGACTCTGTTGATTAGAATAAATGGAGGGAAGGCATAATTGAGGGTTCTGGACCAGTCTTGGAGGAACGCGTCTGTAGCTATGGCAAGCGGATCCGGGCGCCAGCTGAAAAAGTGAGGAAGTTGGGTGTTGAGTCTGGACGCAAAGAGATCTACCTGGAAAGGACCCAATTTTCTTTCTATTTGGCGAAAGACTGAATGGTGTAATTTCCAATCGCTGGAGTCCGATAAGTGGTGTGAATGCCAGTCTGCATTGGAATTCAAAGAGCCTGGGAGATATTCGGCTAGGAGGGAAAATTTGTGGGACAGACAAAATTCCCAGAGGCTCTTGGCTAGTAGAGCGAGAGGCTTGGATCTGGTGCCTCCTAAGTGGTTGATGCAACGTACCGCTGAAATATTGTCCATGCGGAGTAGGATAGAGCATCGTGCTCTGTTTTTCGTAAAGCTTCTGATTGCAAAGGACTCTGCAAGAAGCTCTAAACAATTTATGTGCAATCTGGACTCCTCTGCGGACCATGTACCGCCAGTCGATATCGAACCACAGCGGGCGCCCCAACCCGTGAGACTTGCATCTGATTCTAACACAAGATCGGGCACAGAGGGGAAGATGGATCTGCTGTTCCAAGCCTCTAAATGGGATATCCACCATTGAATTTCCATTTGGGATTCTTGGTCTAGAGACACGAGGTTGGAGAAGGCCAATCCTCGACGGAGATGAAGAATTTTGAGGCGCTGGAGGGCGCGGTAATGAAGGGGTCCTGGGAAGATGGCCTGGATCGAAGAAGAGAGAAGACCGACGACCCTTGCGAGCGCTCTGAGTGAGATAGTGTCTTTTTGAAGAGTTAGAATCAATTCTTTTTTGATTGCAGAAATCTTGGAATGGGGAAGGAGCAGAGAGGCCGACACCGAATCTATCTGGAAGCCTAGAAACTCTATCTGTTGAGAAGGAAGGACCACAGATTTTTCGTGATTTATAAGGAAACCGAGTTCTGTGAGAAGGGTGGATGTTAAGTGAAGATGGTTCAGCAGAGAAGACTTGCTCTGGTGCATGATCAGTATATCGTCGAGGTAGATAATAAGTCTGATGCCCAGGGATCGAAGATAGGTCACAACCGGTTTCAATAGTTTTGTGAAGCACCAGGGAGCGGACGATAGGCCGAAAGGAAGAGAGGAAAAATGAAATGTTTTTGAATTCCAATGAAATTGTAAATACTTCCTGTGAGAAGAATGAATAGGAATGGTTAGATATGCGTCCTGAAAATCTAGTCTGACTAGCCAATCGAATTGGAGTAAAATATCCCTGAGATGGATAATGGTTTCAATCTTGAAGTGACGATAGACTACGAATTGATTGAAAGATTTTAGGTTGATTACTGGTCTTAACTTTTTGTTCTTTTTGTGAACGAGGAAGATAGAGCTGATGAAGCCTGAAGGGTCTGGAGTGCAATAGTGGATAGCCTCTTTTTCTAAGAGGGATTGGATTTCTAAAGAGATTAGAGAGGACATTTCGAGAGAAAACCTTGGAAGAGGAGGAAGATAGGATTGGAAGGGGGGGGGGGAAGAAGTTCGATATGGTATCCCCGAATAGTGGAAAGGACCCATGGGTCTGCTGAAATTGACTTCCATTTTTGGAGGAAGAAACGAAGACGACCTCCTACGGGAGGGCCAGAAAGTTGGCTTACCTTGATTATTGGACGATCTGGAGAAGCGTTGACCACGATTGCGGAAGCCCCTTGATCTTTGTGGGTAAAAGTGGGGTTTGAATTCCTGGGGATAGGGATTGTATGAGTTTGAGTATCCTCTTGAGCCTTGATTTCTGTATGAGCGGCCGGTAAAGCGGCTCCTACCTCTACCGGCCCGGGCAAAAACACGTTGGTTGAAGACCTTTTTTATTGATTGTTGGGCTTTGTCCAGTGATGAGAAGGTCGAAACAAAACGGCTAAGGTCCTTAATGAATGAATCACCGAAGAGCTTACCGTCGGCCTGGATGCCGGGATCCCGAGTGGCTAAATTAGCCAGCTTAGGGTCCATCCTGAGAAGAAGGCCTTTGCGTCTCTCATGAATAATAGCGGAATTCGCATTGCCCAAAAGACAAAAAGCTCTTTGAGTCCAAAGAGAAAGATCTAAGGGATCAATAGGAGAGTCCTCTAATCTGGCAGATTCTGCCAGATAAAAAATTCTTGCTAGTGGACCGACCACGTCCAATAGTTTATCCTGGCACGTGGTCCAGGCCTTGTCCACCCCTTTGCGGGGGTCCTTGCCGAATTTGGTAAAGAAAGTGATGAGACTCTCATCAATAGTTGGTGTTACGGTAATGTTGGAATCCAACGACGGTCTAGGGCATTCTGATTTCAGTTTGGACCGTGTTTGTTTGTCTAAAGGTGGTCGTAGGCGGGAAGAGATATATTCACCTACTTGGTCCAACGGGAGCCACTCTGTCGAGTTAGGGTGGTGAATGAGGGACGGATCGAACATGGGAACGCCCTCAGAGTCCACCACACTGGTGGAGGGGCCACCTGAAGATAGTTTGATACGTTTGGGGGGGGGAGAGGATGGGGAAAACGTATTGTCAGGATTATCAGACTGGGATAAGTCGTCCATGTCTTCATCGTCTGTGTCCAATATTTTCGAAATCACAATCTTTTTTGGCGCAGGAATATGCTTTGTTTTTGCTTTACATTTTGGAAGAGGCGTCGAATTTTTGGCGGAAATCCCCTCCTTGGAAGGAGGCCTGGGAGGAATCAAGTCCTCAGTCTGGTGTGAGGCAAGCTCACTCTCTGTCTGTGCGCCTTTACGTGATTTAAATGAAAATCATTTTCGTTTTCTGCTTTCCCCCGCAGAATGGGCCATAGAATTGGACACCATGGACATGACTGAGTTCTCAATGTTCTTAGACATTTTATCCATTGATGCTTTTAAAGCATTTTTCACTGAGGATTGAATAAAATCATTTAAATCCTGTTTGAAGGATTCCTCATCCTCCCCGGAGTCTGACCTTAAAGGTGAACTACAATCCATAATGGAATTTTTATATATAGGAAACACCAGGAAACTATACACAGGGGTGTCAATAAACGTTTGGGGCCAGGAACTATGAAAGGAAATGCAAGGGTTAATGAGGGAGCAGCACGCTCCCTGGGGCACGATACGG
The DNA here is from genome assembly GCF_031143425.1 of Pleurodeles waltl. Lineage (NCBI taxonomy): Eukaryota > Metazoa > Chordata > Amphibia > Caudata > Salamandridae > Pleurodeles > Pleurodeles waltl. The sequence continues at coordinate 908,959,077 of NC_090443.1, forward strand.
CTCCTCCCCACAGGCGGGGACAAAAGAAAGAGCCGGTCGGGAGGAATTCAACAATTAGAGGCGCGTCGAGAAAGGAAAGCAGTTTCGGTTCTGCGGGAAGCCGGAGACCCGCAAGGTTGCTGAAAACCGGTTGCTGTAGACGCGAGGTAAGGCAAGCAACCTCTGTCAGACGCGCGTCTGCTTTATCGCGCACTCTGACTCAGCGCAGAGGAGATGGAGCAATTAGAACGAGGCGGTTAGCGCGCGTTGAAAAATAACGGCTGCACGAAGGGGGGGGGGGACAGTAATAAATATACCGTAACGGTAAAAATAGCAACCCACAAGGAAAATAACCTGTTCTGAACAATATCAAATTATTACATGGAAACACATTTGAAAAACGAACATTTGAATAGTCGAACAACCAAAAGAGAGTACTTATCTTGACTGCGAGCAGCAAGAAAAGAGGGCTGCTTGCAGTCAAGGGTACTCTCTATGGTTAATGGCTTATGCTGATTGGCTCAGTTTTAGTTCCTGTTTTACTCTCATTGGTTAGTCTGTTGCTAACCCCCTTGGGAGCTGTAGTTTCTTGACTGCTGCTGTTTAAAATAAAGTAAGAAAAGAACGCATAATAGAGCCTCCGGTCTTGTCATAAAATTTATGAAAAACTTCGCAAATTTAAAATACTACTTGCATGGCATTAATGTTCACTTGACTAATAGACATGTCTTTGTGCAGCTGTTAGTGCTACGTACTTATATACTTTATCAGCATTAGTTTACAAGCTGCTCTTTACCTCTTCCTTGGCTCATCCTCTCTTTTCTGCCATCCTTCTCTGGCAGCGATTCATCCTCTTGCATACTTCATACTGGACCTTTTTAAATCCTCATCCTCATCTTTATGTCCCCTAATCCTCCTTGCCATAGTCTTTTGTCTCTCTCTCATGGCACAAGCTTCTTCTGCGCATATACCACCACGTATTACTCCCTTTCTTGTCAGCCTTCATGTGGCAAGGGTTTCTCTCCCCTCACCTCCTCACAGCACCATCCATCTACCAATCATCACGTCCACATTTCTTCCTTGTTACCCCATCTTCCTCATCTGTGCCATTCTTCACTCTTCAATTTCACCTCTATTCTGCACTTCTCCTTAATCACTACTACTAAGCCATTATTCTCATTGGTTTCCCTAAAAGCCTCTACTATCCTCACATTCTTGTTTCTCTCAGCTCTTCTCTTTCCATTACTTTCACTCAGCCAATAACTAGCAGAGTTAGGTAGGCTCTACATTTCGACACCTGTGTATTACCTCAAACTCATAGTTGAGTCAATGTCTCATTCTTCCAAAATTGATAAACTGAGTACTATTACATTGAATAGTAGTACTCCTGCTATGTACAGTTTCTAAATAGTAAAAGAATGGTAGCAAGTGCTATAAAATATATTCGTTATCACCCTGCTATCAGACATTTTTCTATTCACCTCTGATTACTCTAACAATATGCATTCTCAACCTGTCCCTTCTTCTGCCGCTCTCATCTGTGTACATACCTCAGTAATTATCAGTCCTCAGCTTTTCCTTCAGGCTGTATCATTCTTCCTTCACTAATGTTCATCCCTTTGGCATTTTTTCCATCTTTTCCTGCAGTCATCTCTTTTTCCTGTTTCCTTCTGTCAGCCCTTGACTCAATTGTTCCTCTACTCCATCTTCTTACTCCCTTTGGCCATTTTGAAATTCTCTGTTGCGCTTCGCTTTCCTCCAGTTATTCCTCTCATTAGCTTTTCTTTACCTCCCATTTTGCTTCTCCCCTCAGCTACTCTCTCACTTTTTTCTTCAGTTAGTCCTTTTGTTTTTTTTCCTCCTCAAAGTTGTTAACCCCCAGTTTCCTCCTATAACCCCTTTTCCCTCTTTTCTCCACTTGTGTCACTTCTTTTGAGCTCCAGTTGTTGTCTGACAGGAGGCCCAGTTTAGCTCTCACCTGTACTGGATTGGAAATCCTTCCTTTTACTTTACTTGGTAGAATTACAAGTGCCATGGATAAATAAATAAAAGTACTTAATACACCACCATCTTGTTTTCTTGTTTTCGACCCACCCATAATAGCTTACTCATCAATGATCCTCTCTTTATCCCTATTCTATGTCATGAGGATCTCTTGGTCACCCATGTTTTATCTTTGTTTTTCCTATTTTAACAGTTCCTATTTTATTCATTTTAGTTTAAGGCTGCCTTTAGCAATGATTTTTAGATATTTTTATCAGCTTGCAATGATTCTAGGAATACAAGGAGCAAGCTTTTTAGTTATCCTTTGCATGACATGCAATCAGTGCATTTTGTCCAAGGTTCAGGAACATGGCACACAATATGCTAGTTTGTGTTGTCCATTCAGGAGACAGCTTCTACATCTATACACAGATTTGATTCAGAACTATACTCCCAACACAGTATAGTTTATTATATAAATGGTCCACTGACCCAGAAGGGGCAGAGAGCATTCCGGCCACAACTATCCTGGGCTGCATGCTGTGCAACATGCAGCTTGGCTGGCGCTGATCGACCAGCCTCCTGAAAGGTTAGCGATCTACACCAAAGGCCAACTTCTGACACTATCTTCAGGTATGGGGTTGGGGCTAATCCCTTAAATCGTGTCAGGCAGAAGGGTACACCTGCTAAGCTCTCAGCATAGACTTAGGGTTAGGTAGGAACCTCTAGAATCTCTACAACATCTAGAACCACATACACCATGGTTGGATTGTTTATCTTCTTTACCATGTGTGTAATGCTGATTACTTTGCTTTGTTTCGTCTGCCTAATTCTTGCAGCTCACACTTAATATTCCAGATTGCAATTGCTTCAATAAATGTATTGAAAACGCATCTCACATGCCTTGGCATGCATTAGTAACAACACAAATGAGGCAAGATCTGTTTCCATGGCTTCCCTGGGGAGTCAGAGTATCATGTTCAGGTTGCCATAAATAACCATTTACCCTGGTGAGTTCGGTGAGGCACTGTGAACTAGTCAGGTGTTAAGCAGACAGTCACCATGATGTGGATAGACTCAGCCCCTCATTACGACTTCAGCGAAAGGAAAACGCTGCCCGTCAAAGCCAGGCGGTCAAACAAGTGCCAGTGCAGTGATCTGACCACCAGGGCTCTTGGGAGTTTCCTGCTGGGTCAGTGAACGGAAACAGGGTTTCCACCTGCCCAGCGGGAAAGAAGCCACAACATTGACACCGGCTCATGATTGAGCCAGCAGCAATGTTGCTGTGCGTCGGGTGCAGCAGCACCCATAGTGCTTTTCACTGTCTATTATGCGGACAGGGACAAGTGCTACCAGGCTGCCCATGGGGGCCCCTGCACTGCCCATGGCAAGTGCATGGGCAGTGCAGGGGCTCCCATGGGGCTGCCGGCGCCCTGTCACTACCAGCAATTACATGGTGGTGAAACCGCCATGTAACAACTGGCAGTGAGGGGACTCGTAATTCCCAGGGCAGAGCTGCCCTAGAGGATTACAACCGCCAGCACTGCCACGCCATCAGCTGGCGGCGACATAGCGGTGTCAGTGGTCGGACCGTGATGCGTTCGCCACGGTCGTAATGTCGCAGTCAGACCTCCGCTTTGGCGGCGGTCCGACTGCGACCGCAAGGCTGGCAGTCTGAAGACCGCCAGCCTTCTAATGAGGCCCTCGGTCTCCCACACTTTGTCCTTCTGCTGTCCTAAACACACAGTCCTATTATCTGAGTAGGAACCACATAACAGCTGCAGTTCAGTTTTCGTTCAGCAGGCTGGCAGGGAATTATGTGGCAACTCAGCACTGCTGACGTGTAGCAGCTATTAAGAGCAATGTGGTAATGGTGCACAAATGGGAAAAGGCCAGAAGAAATGTTACCGGGGCATAACCCCTCCTTTGCCCCACTCTAGCGATGCCACTGGGTGCTGACCTATGGAAAGAAACATGGCAAAAATGATCAACACGTTTTAAAGAAACTGAAAACACAACTGGTACAAGAGAATGCTGGCAGTCATAACTGTTTTGTGTGATTAAAATCAATTCATATAAAGTCAACAGTAACAATGCAACAAGTTGACAAAAATAAAATAAAAACATTATAAAACAGTGTAATCACCATTCCATAGAAAGCACCAAACACAACCCTGTTATCTAACAAAAAGAATGCAGTTATGCTACACTTCACAATTATTTATGTTGTTGTCTATATCTAATGTCTGTACTGTTCCTTCTGAACATCATCACCTTTCATCCCTATCTCTCCACCTCTCCCCTCCTCAGTTGCCCACTTACCCACCTAGAGAGAGTGAGCGTATTCCATGCCCTTTAACGGGATGCTTTTCTAATCAGAGCCCACGCCAAAGCAGCACAAGGCCAACAAAGAAAAATGGTGTGTCACAGAGGAGCTGTCACTCCAGAAGTGAACTACCATTGGAACAGGGAAACAGTCTCTCACAAATGTCTAAATATGTGCGTGTGTGTGTCTATGGGCCCTGCGGTGGTGGTCAAACTGCTGCACTCCAGGCGGTCTGATCACCAAATTACAACCCTGGTGATTTCTCAGGTTTCTGCTGGCCAGCCCAGTGGAAGCCTTGTCATAGGGCCGGGAGGGGAGACTGCCAGCTCCGTGGCGGTCTCCTCTCCATGGGGCTGGCGGGCTGATAGTCAGCCCACCAACCTCGTAATGAGGCCCCAAGTATTTACAAACAGATTAATAAAATGTATATAAATAAAGAAGCAAAATGTAGCATTCAAAATTTTAAAACAGTCTGTAAATGTGAAGTTGATATTGTCAGTTTGATTTGTGGAGGCAGTCAGTACAAGTGCTTGAAACAGAATAAATGATGCGTGAGGGGTGCCTCAGCTGAATTCAGAAAATCCCCAACCTACCCATTAAAGCTAAAATGTTTATATTTTATATTTGTGAATCAAATAAAATATTTAATTATTCATGCATTTCTTTGAGGAATGATAGTGTTTTTATTTTTGTGCATTGTTTTGTCAATTAAATCATTGAAATTTCTTAGGCCGGGTCTCAGCTTCGAGTAATAACTCAGTTGGGGGTCCCTGGATTCCAGTAATGATTACGTGGGTGTTCCAGAAGCTAAAGGTCAAGAGTCACTGCTGTAGACATTAAATCAAATTCTCTGCTCATCTGTCACCACTTACAAATGTGTAGTGTCATTGATTTGCATGACCTGGTAGATATTGAGTAAAACAAATCAGCACAAGTTGCTGCTTTGCCTTACTCTGCTCCAGGGAAGTCCATCCATGGGTGTTTCTTCTTGTTTTTTCCTCTTTCCATGTGTGCTGCATTCTGCAGCACTCAGGGAAAGAGGAAAATGCCTCTGAGGAGAGTTTTTGGCAGGAAGGTGTTCCTTCCTGCACAAAAACAATCCTGCATGCAACGCAGGCACCCTTGCACCAGGGTGCAAGAGTGCCTGCGTTTGTGCGAGGCAGCCAATTGTGCACAAGCACAGGGGAAAAAGGACAGGAATGTACTATATTTCATTAATATGCTGCATCCCTGTCCTTTCACATTGGCGTAGGGCAGCACAGCACAGCAGGAAGACTTGTGGCGCTGCCCTATGCCAATTCCCCATAAATATGAGCACAGGGGACTAACCTATCTAAATGGTGAGCTACAGGTCACAGCTAGGTTAGTGACAAAGAAGAGCAGGATTTCTGTAGTTCCATGTGTCACTCTTGGAATTGGTGCTTAAATACAGCAACCAAGTTATAGAAGATGTAGGTTAGATGGAACATGGTTCAATATAAAAAAAACGTTGAGTGTAAAGATCCGACCCAACACGCAGGTAAGTGAAGATACGTTTATTCTTTGTGTGATCGGGAGGGAGACTCTCACCAACTGCCGAGCTCCTCCATTCCAAGCCCACCACGTATCATGGAATCCTCACACAACATTCTACAGCGCGAGGCTGCTTCATAACAAGATTAAGGAAATTAAGAATATTACACATCCCCTTCCTTCACTAAGTTACATTGGCATAAAAAAAAATATTGTTGAAAATAAGAATTTTTCTATTGCTTTGCAAAGTCCTCCAATTTCTTGGGCAACCTTAACATAGTTTTGTTACGCAGACGCACTCTATGGCAACCACCCTTTGTGACCAATGATTTTGTGGTAACTCCAGTAAAAAAATTTGGCTCAATGCATTCTGGAACTTTTATAACTTTACTGCGATTCCACATATTCTCATCAGTTAGCAATAACGAATACCTGTACAACTTCACCACATCCAATGGCTCTGAAAATTTAGAATCACACTTATTGATTTTTTCCCCTTTCACCACACGCTAAAAAGGGTTAAGCAGAGCTTTTAGTAATTGAGACTGGTGTATTATCATCCAGTTTGGGAAGAGCACAATCCATTTGAGTTGAACTAAGGAATCCCACAGTCTTTACTGATCCCTTTGATACAGACCCTATCCTGCTGACTTGAAAGCTCTGAGGGACTGGTAGGTCTTTACAATAGTCAGCACAGCACTTTGAATTCTGAGAAACTGACCTAGATGGGCTAAAGCACGCATCAGAAAACAAGGGGATCCCTAGGATGGCTTCTTGGACAGTGTCATGGTTCTTTGTTATAGCAGAGTCCTGGAAGTGAACTCGGGATGCACTAGCATGAGGCAAGGAATTATCCAGTTTTTCTTGAGAGTAAGTTTATTGTGCAGATGTAGCAAAAGCACTTTCACTATTCTCCCCTGTTTGAGGTAATAGAATCTCCAAAATCCCATTATTTCTGTGTAATCCTTGTACAGATAGGGTTTGTGGGTCATAATCACAGATATGATAATAGTTGAACATTGATGGATCAGCAAGCCACGCAATGTAGTACTAAAATTGCAATCTTTGATTTTCTTTAAGAAGTCTATCCTTTAAACTAAGGCCTCTTTTAGAGGTCTTCAGAGAAAGTATAGTTTTAGAAAGGGGTGTCTTAACTTGATAGGGAAACATTGTAGGTCTGTGTGTGCCTTTACTGCCTGGGGAGCTTGACATTTTTAGGTTTTTAGGTTGTGCATTCTGTCACGGTTTCGGGCGGGTCTAGTCAGGGCTCTGGTTGGGGCACCCTTTGAGGTCACAGAATATCTCCCAAGGAGGTAGTGTACCAAAGCAGAAGGGCAGCTAAAGGCATACACTGGGAAAGGACAACTATGGTAAGGCACAGAAACAGGATAGTGAAGGTAGAGCAACCTTAGTGTGAACAAACAGGGAACAGATCAGTAATGGACAAACATGCTGGGGTTATCACTAAGGTTGTACCCAAGGTAGGGCTCAGAACTTCCTACAGCAACAGGGAACGTTAATGCCTCTGTGCAGATTTCTCTTACAGCTAGTCATCCCGCAAGCCCCACAGAAATGAGGCAGCAGAAGTTAATCTGTCTCTGGACCCCAGGGGCACAAACAAGGATTGTACTTACATACACAAGACTAGCCCTTGTGGGTCCAGCTGGAAACACAGTGGCAATTCCTAGAAAACAGCAATAGCACATTGTCACTGTTAGGCCCTAAAGACTACATACAACACTAGACAAAGGATGGGGGCTGCAATTGCCTCCTAGAAACCAGGAGCCAACCCCAGTACAAAGGAAAACACTGATACTACACTTACCAGACACGATAACCCAAGAGGAAACAGAAACAGAAGGAACAAACTAGGAGGCAAAGGCAGGAACAGGGAACAGGCTCAGGCTGAAGCAAAGGCAGGAACAGGACTGGAAAAACAGGGAGCAGACTCTGGTTGGAACAAGCAGGAACAGGACTGAGAAACAGAGAGCAGGCTCTGGCTAGAATGTGCAAGAACAGGACTGGAATACAGGGAGCTGGAACAAGCAGGAACAGGACTGGGAAACTGAGAGCAGGTTCAGGCTGAAACAAGGCAGGAACAGGACTGGAAAACAGGGAGCAGGCTCTGGCTGAAAACACACAGGAACAGGGCTGAGACACAGGGATGAGGAGCCTCAGGAAATAGTAGCTTTTAAGCAGTTCTAGGCAGCAGCAAGCCGAGGGCGGAGTCACATGGCTGGGCTGCACAAGAGAGGTCACAGGTGTGTGCAGTTTCAGTCTCTCACAAGTACTAGAGGAGGGAATCCAGTATAAAGGAACAACCAGACTTTTCCCATAGGAAGTAATGGACAGAAGATTACAGGTCTTACTGACTACCAGGTAGTGCATTATGGGACCTGAAGTCCATGGGAGCAAGTTCTTCTATAGCATACAATGTTGGGAAGGAGAGCAAACAGGATTCAGAAAGGGACTCTGGGTGAGTGTTAATGATGATTCCCAGGCTACAGATAGTCCATTTACAGCCCCCCCCCTAGAGATGGGATGGCAGAGTCGTAACAGTCATAACTTTTCAAAAAGTCAATTATGACATTTGACACAAATTGTACTCCATTGTCAGACACAATTGCTTCAGGTACACCTTCAGAATTGAATAAATCCATTAAAAACTCAACCACAGTTACTGCATTGACATTCTCAACAAACTTCACTACTGGTCACCGAGAAAAGTAATCCACCACCACCAAGGCATACTTAGGTGCCATCCCCAAAGCATCCAATGGACCCATGACATTCATGGCTATTTTTTTCGAAGGTCCGTTCGACTTATCTGACTCTATGGGGGAGTTTTTCACAACCTTCTGAGACATGTCACTCCAAGCACACAAAACACATTCCCTGATATGATGTTCTATATCTCTGTCTATGCCAGGCCACCAGTACTCAGATCTGATACGCCTCTTAGTTGCACTCATGCCCAAATGACCCTCATGAGCAAGCTTCAACACACACTCACGCAACACAGCTGGAACAACCAGTTGTTCCCCTCTCATTACCACACCCCCTTCCAAAAAAAATAATTTGATACTAACTTGACGGAAACATTCCACTTACATGGAAGCATCACCCCTTGACGCCCAACCATTTTGCACATATCTCATAACCTCTTGCAAAATAGCATCTCTTTGCGTTTCTATTACCCATTCATCATGAGGGATCCTACCAGCTGTAATACTTCCTGCATCCATGTCCTCAACACCTATAAGTTGCTTGGTTCTTCATCTTCTTCCACATCACTCTTAACAGGCAATCTAGATAAGCAGTCTGACAACACATTCTTCTTCCCCGGGACAAACTGCAGTACATAGTTGTACTCTAACATTCTCGTCACCCAGTGAGCTATTCTAGGAGTGGCCATACCAGTACCTTTAGTTGGGTACTTCATTCAAGGGTTGGTTATCTGTTCTTAATACAAAAGTCATTCCCACACATACTTCCTAAAGTAGTCCACACCCCACCAACACGCAAGAGCTTCTTTTTCAATAGTGGAGTAGTTCTTCTCAGTTTCTCTCAGAGGTCTGGATACATAAGCAATGGTTACCTCCTTGCCCTCTCTTACTTGCAATAACACTGCGCCCAACCCAACGGAACTAGCATCCGTGTTAATGATGGTACGATCTCTGGTGTCAAACGATTTTAATGCAGGCGCAGAAGCTATCTGTCTTTTCAACTCTCCAAACTCTGACTCACACTCATCACACCAGACATATCGCTCTTTTATGCACATTCAGTTCTTCATGCATTTTGTTGTATTTGCAAACATCGGGATAAACTTCAAATAGTACTCTGCCAGACCCAAAAAGGATCTGAGTTGGTCCTTGTTGACTGGAGAAGGTGCATTTTCAATAGCTGCCACCAATTTCAGTTTAGGAGAGATACATATTGGTCTGTCTATCTAATGTCCTAAATATTCCACACCAGACACACTTGTCTTACACTTCTCTAATCTGATGGTCAATCCACTTCCCATCACAATACCAAGAACTGTTCTCATAGTACAGTCATGGTAACCTGATATTTCCCAAACACCAAAATGTTATCCTGAAAATAAGCCACATGAGGAACATCTTTCAACAAATGATGCATTGCTCTTTGGAAAATAGCTGACGCCGACGCCAGACCAAATGGCATCTGCTTATATCTGGCGTGATAAACGACGGCAACACACAAAATTCAGGATGCAACATTATCTGGTGGTAAGCAGATGACAAATGTAATGTGGAGAATATTTTTACCTCCTTCACAGTGGTCAACATTTCTCCGATATTAGGTAGTGGAAGTCTATCCACCCCGATAGCCGCATTCAGATCTCAGAGGTCCACTCATAAGTGTAAATCCCCATTACTTTTCTTCGCAATCACCACAGTAGCTAATCATTCAGTCATCAATCACTTCAATCACATCTTGCTCACATAACTTTGGTAAATCTTGACGCAACCGTTCCCTCAACACAATAGGAACAGAGCAAGGCTTATGAGCTTTGGGAACAGCATTTTGCTTCAAAATAATTTTTCATGAATCCCTTCAATTTTACCAACTCTTTCCTGAACACCTGTGGATATTCTTCCACAAACTTGAAATTCTGCACAGTGCAATTCTTCCCCCAGTACCTGTTCAGGATGGTTGGGATCCAACTGTATTCCAAGATCTTTTTGCTATGGCCAACCTAAAATGTTGGCACCATCTTCAACAAAATACACTTTGGAAGACACCATCACGCCCTCAAACTCCAACTTGGTCTCCATGTAACCCACTAAATCTATGGACTTAATTCCGTATGCTACCAAACACACATCAGGGGGTTTGATTTCGCGCTCAGGATTCTTTTTTACAAATTCTCTTTCCCAATCAACGTGTATCGTGCCCCCGAATCAGCCATCACTTTGATTTCAACCCCATCAATGCTGATAACACAGTAAGGTCCACTCACATTTACACTTCCGACATCCACAACCTGCAAAATGAATTTTTGAGCATCCTCCTCATCGTTATCACACCCCACAGAACTAATCACCCCTTTAGCCTTCTTTACACCAAACTGTCTTGCCTTGCAAAACCTAGCAAAATGTCCTTTTGCTTTACATCTCCTAAAAATCTGACCAATCGCAGGACAACGTGAATCAGTTCCTATATGCCCCCTTAATCTACATTTAAAACAAATCTGTTGTGGCTGCTTAAGAATGTTGGGTACAGTCTGGAATCTCTGTCATTGAGATTCTAACTGAGTGGTCTCGAGGACGGTCTGCGGAGTGGAGAGATACTGGACGGTTGAGGAAATGGGAGCTGACGCTGCTGTTGGGTTGGTGGTTTTTGAATAAAGCTCTTTACACTAAACTACCGTGTCAGAGCTTAACACTGGCGACGAGGTGACCACCAACCCAGAACCCACGGATTTCTACTCTTCTGTCGCGACGCTATTTCCCCAGGGACTTGCTGCGCTTTTCCTACCTGATCGAACGAAAGTGTCTGTTTTCCTGGTTGAACGGATGGTCTTCTCCGTGTTGTTGGCAGAGTAAGCGTCTCCGGCGACCTCCATCAAATTTTCCCTGTGTCAGCGGCAGCATGGACGTTTTTCGCGGTCTCCACTAGGTGGGGGTGAGAACACGTTCCAGGAACAATTTCTGTCTGCTCTAGACAGTGGATTTGTTTGTGTTTTTATCCTTTCTTGCCGGCTACAGTTTTTTTCAGTTCAGCGCGAGCCTCCAACGGACCCAGCGCGCTCGAGTGGGCACGCACATTTGTTGCTACAGGAGCCTAGCAACGCGGCCCTGGCAACGAGAAGTATACGGAAGGCCTAATAACGCGAGCCTGCATTGCGTGCGCAGCCATAGCAACGCTGCCTAGCAACGCGCTTGCGTCTCAATCGTCCAAGCCAGATTTATATATATATTTTTTTTCTTTTTCTCCTCTTCGTTGTGCAGTGCTACATTGTGGAACAGTTTAAAGGGATTTTCTTCTACAGTGGACTTAAGACGCGTTACAAGTTATGGCTACTCCTACAATGTCTCAGCCTCCTCCTTTTCTAACGGATAAAGGCGACCCGATTCTTCTGTGGAAGCGTTGGAAGAATCTTTTTGATTCCTATTTAATAGCGATAGGTGGGGAAAAGTTCTCTCCTGCAAGGAAACAAGCAGTCTTGTTGCACAATTTAGGAATTGAGGGCAGGAATATCTATGATAGTCTAGAGACCTTGTCCTTTGGAGGGGCAGAAGGTGAACCCAGAGACTGTTATGAGATGTCTGTGGCCATTTTAGCAGCACACTTTGAATCCAAACTCAATGTTGTTCTTGAGAGACACAAGTTTTTTGCACGCTCACAAGGGAAGTCTGAAAGTGTGGGTAATTACATTGCTGTTTTGCGCACGCTAGCACGCACTTGTGATTTTGGTGACATCACGGATTCCTTAATCCGTGACCAACTCGTCCGATGTACTAACAACAAGAGAGTTCAGGAGAAGCTACTGACGAAAAACCCAGGCTTAAGAGAGGCCATTGCAATTGTTGAAGGGATGGAGAGCACCAATAGTTGGATTAAGGAGATGAGTGGAGACAATGATTTGTGCACGGTTCAAGCACCGCATTTTCGCGAGGAGGTCTTGAGGGTTAGCTGTGACAGTGACAGTAAAACCCCAGGATTTACCCAAGAGAGGAAGAGAGAGCCTAGACTTCAGCGTTGTTTCCGTTGTGGTAATACAGGACATGCTGCGAACAGTCCTAATTGTTTCGCACGGAATTCTCAGTGTAGGAAGTGTGGGAAAAAAGGGCACTATGCTAGAGTCTGCAATAGTGACAAGAACAATATAGATGCTGTCACTGAGAATGTTAACAAGATGATCCTATGCATTGATTCGGATTCCGGCAACATTGTGAATGAGTCTGGAATGGTAGATGTAGGACCTGTAACCATGCCTGAGTGTGCTATTGAGCTTGATGGAAAAATAGTAACAGTATTAGCTGATTCGGGTTCTCCTTATACTATGGTGGGTGACAAGAATTACCGGGCAATTTTTGGGGAGGATTTCCATTCGTTAACAGCACCTGATATCAACCCTGTCAGTTATGGGGGGTCTAAAATAGAAGTGATAGGCTATAAGATCATGCGTATTCAATTCCAAAGTAAGGCCACTGTAGGGAAAGTTTATGTAGCAAAACGTGGGAACAATCTACTAGGTTGGCGTCACCAACGTGATATGGGGATTAAATTGGACCCCAATGCCAAGAGTCAGGTTATGGTAGTGAATGATAGCAACTTGGATCTTGATATTCTGAAGGATTTCCCTACTGTGTTCAGAGAAGAATTAGGTTGTCTGTCCAATTTTGAACACAGAATTATTCTTAAGAAGAATGCCACTCCTTCTGTGCATAAAGTGAGAGGAGTTCCAAAATTAATGTTAGAACCTCTCAAAGTGGAGCTTAACAAGCTTTTGGATGCTGGTGTGATTGAGGAGATAGAGTCCTCTGAATGGTTGGCTCCCATTGTTCTAGCGCCGAAGGACAATGGGAGACGAATTCGCATGTGTGTGGACCTCAGAGACCTTAATAAGCATATTTGGGTTGATCGCCAACCCCTGCCCAATATTTCTGAGGAATTGTCAGGGCTTGGTGGTTCAAAAGTATTTAGTGTACTAGATTTGTCGTCAGCATATCACCAGGTTGTTTTACACCCAGACTCTAGACACCTCACGTCATTTGTAACTCCGCTAGGAGCTTATCAATTTCGTAGAATGCCTTTCGGGCTAGCCTCCGCTGCTGCCTGTTTTCAACGTATTATGAGGAAAGTTCTGGAGGGGGTTTTGGGTGTCCTAATCTTTCAAGACGACATTTTGGTTCATGGCAAAACGTTAGAGGAACATGATGAAATCCTTAGAGAAGTATTGTGTAGACTGGTTGGTTCTGGCCTCACGGTTAAGAAGGAAAAATGCAAGTTTAGAGTTTCTTCTGTGACCTACCTTGGTCATACTATTTCCAGTGAAGGGATTAAACCCAAGCTTGAGTTGGTTGATTCTATTGTCAGCGCCCCTGAACCCAAAGACAAGGAGGGTGTGAGATCCTTTTTAGGGCTGGCAGAGTATTATTCTAAATTTGTTGCCAACTTTGCGAGCGTGACACAACCTTTGAGATCCCTGTTGAAAAAGGGAAACACATTTGCATGGTCTAGAGACTGTGCAGCTGCTTTCACTTTTGTGAAAGACTGTATTGGGAAAATGCCCACATTAGGCCATTTCGACACACACGCTAAAACCTTCTTGTACACTGATGCTAGTGTAACTGGATTGGGGCCAGTGTTGATCCAAAGAGAAAATCAAGAGGAGAAGGTCATTGCCTTTGCTTCCCGTTCCCTGAAGGGGTCAGAGCAACAGTATTCCGTTATTGAGAGGGAGGCTCTTGCGTGCTCATGGGCAGTCAAGCATTTCAGATTCTATCTGTGGGGTTTACCCTTTGTTGTGAGAACTGATCACAGACCCCTCGTACAAATTTTTTCTTCAAAGAAAAGTGAGGGATTGACACCTAGAATAAAGAGGTGGGTTGAAGGGTTAATGGAGTATAATTTTTCTGTTGAGTATGTGCCCGGGCCGAAGAATACGGTAGCTGATTTCTTGTCTAGGAGTTCGATTGATAGTCATGACGAAAGCGAGGATGAGGGTGTCATTAGTTGGGTGAATGAGTTGGCTATAAGTGAAGATGAGTGGAAGACTGCTGTGGATCAAGATTCCATTAGACATGATCTTGCTGGTTACATTGTAAGAGGGTGGCCGGATTATAAGGACATTCCTGAACCTTTGAAGAGTTACTGGAACATTAGGGATGAACTGTCTTTAAGTGGTCGTGAGGTATTAAGGGGTACTAAATGCATACCTCCCACTGGTTTAAGAAATAAGATCATCAATTTGGCTCATGAGGGTCATTTGGGCAGGAATCTCACCAAATCAAGGTTGAGATTGATATATTGGTGGCCAGGGTTGGATCGTGAGGTCGAAGCGACCGTTAAAGATTGTGTGACATGTGCACGAAGTGACAAGAGTAAAGTGGTATCGAAACCCCCACTTTCCCCAGTTGCTGTGCCAGAAAGGCCCTGGGTGAAGCTAGGTCTAGATTTCATGGGCCCTTTCCATCTTCTCCCTGCTAGTGAACGGTATGTCATTCTCATGGTGGACTATACTTCAAGATGGGTAGTGACCAAGTGTGTTAACTCCCTAGATACCAGGACGGTGATTGAGTTTTTAATGGAGGAGTTCTCACGAGAGGGTGTACCCAGCCATTTGGTTACAGATAACGGGGTACAGTTGACATCCGTGGAAATGAAGTCCTTCTTGGACTCTTTAGCTATTGTGCATTTGAGAACTGCCTTGTACTTACCCCAGGCCAATGGTCTTGCAGAACGTATGAATAGGATGGTGAAGTACTGTGTCCAGGAAGCAGTTGAGACGCGAGTTTCTCTTGGGAGTCTCCTGAGAGACCAATGGTGGGCATATCGTAATACTCCCAATAGCGTTACGGGAATCGCCCCTTTTGAGTACATGAGGGGAAGGTTGGGTTGTAACAAGATGTTCCCAGCATGGTTGAGAGATAAGTTGGGATCATGTATTTCAGAGAAACTTGACCAGGAGAAACTTGGTAAAGCGTCCATGCGTAGGAGCGATCATCAACAAAAGTACAAATTGCGGTATGATTTCAAATCTTGTGTGTCCGATGTTGCATGGAAGGTTGATGACTTGGTATGGTTGAAAGACCCTAATTACAAAACTAAAGGGAGGTCAAGTTTCAAAGGCCCTTTCCGTATTAAGGAGGTGAGGGAAAATGTGGTTGTGCTGGATAATGGTGAAGTGTGGAGTATGTCCAGAATTGCAAAATGGAACTGTCCCAGGATTGATTCCGATAATCTGTCTAACCGAGGAGCGAACCACACCGCAAGGACAGAGTCCAAGGTAACACCATGCAAGACAACTCCTGTCAGACTCCGTTCTAAACCAGTGTGGTGGAAGGACTATGTTTCTTGAATTCCGATGTTTTTCCTGCATACTTCTGTGCAATTTAAATATTCTGTATTATCCTGTTATTCCGGCCATTACATTGTCATATTGTTGCTTATTTGTTTTATCCACACACATATGTTATATTTTCTTTTTTTTTCCTTTTTTGTTGTTGTTCCTTTTATGTATTCCATCTCTAGTGTAATAAGGGGGATGTGTTGTGGCTGCTTAAGAATGTTGGGTACAGTCTGGAATCTCTGTCATTGAGATTCTAACTGAGTGGTCTCGAGGACGGTCTGCGGAGTGGAGAGATACTGGACGGTTGAGGAAATGGGAGCTGACGCTGCTGTTGGGTTGGTGGTTTTTGAATAAAGCTCTTTACACTAAACTACCGTGTCAGAGCTTAACAAAATCAAATTGGTTTTCTCCTCTGGTTTTGCAGAAGTACTAGGCTGTTCCATTTTCTTAACTTTGAGACCATCGGCATTGACAGAATTCACCGTACCTGTTGAGGTTGACAACTCTTTTAAACCCTGAGCCATTATTTCCACTTTTTTCTTTATGTCTATAGCCATCTGTAGAGTCAACTCCTCCGTATTGAACAGTTTTTCCTGTACTTCTTTGTTGTGCACCTTTAAAACCAGCTGGTCCCTAAACACCTCATCCTGAAAAATTCTGTAATCACAT
Source organism: Pleurodeles waltl (assembly GCF_031143425.1). Classification (NCBI taxonomy): domain Eukaryota; kingdom Metazoa; phylum Chordata; class Amphibia; order Caudata; family Salamandridae; genus Pleurodeles; species Pleurodeles waltl. Next base: position 908,975,591 of record NC_090443.1, read on the forward strand.
GAGGATGCCAAAGCCCTTAATCTGGATACACAGCTCTCCACTGACTCACCAGGTGATTGGCATCTTCCTAAAAATGTTAATTGTTCCACCACAACATTTTTTTTCTTTCCAAAATTCGCATCATGTTGTTCCATCTCTATCTCATACTCATCTTTGTCTTGTTCATCTTTATCATCTGGATCCGGCAAATGCTTTAATATGCGCCTTCCCTCAGCTCCCAACCAATGTTTGAGCATCACCAGTTTTCTAGATGCTGTGAAAATATCACCTCCCACAGCCAAGACAAAAGCTTAAAAACCTTCTTTCCAATCCTCCCAATCTGCTATCGGTTCACCCGGAGTGTTAAGAAGGAACACAGGAGCTGCAAAAGCCTCCATGATACTATATTTAAGTCAAATGTAGTGACTAAATTCACTGCAATAAATCCAGCAACCTTAATTGTCCTTTCTTCGCCTAAAGTATTTGATTTGACCAGCACAATGCTTTCTTTGCCACTTTAAAATGTCTATAGAGAATGTCACTTAATATCCCCAAACAGGCACGCAAATAAAAAATAAAAACTTGTGCCAAAACTCTAAGAAATGTCATAGAAGGCCTGATGTTGCCAAACAAAGTAATTTTGTATAACGAAACACGTTAAAAACAGCGTTTAGAGGTTCCTAGGCAACAAAATTAGACAGTGAATAAAGGGTTGCAAAGGGCGCAAGGCACTGAATGAAGGGATGTTAAGGACGCTGGTAACATACGGTTGTTGCTAGGCAACTTTAGCAGGAGACGTGCTTGAGACGTATTGACGTATGCAGGATGTCGAGGTATGTCAACACACAACTCCCATTGAGTATTTTTCCAAATTTCCACCACTTCTCTGCAGTCGACTCACCGAAATGTGGATACAGCAGTAAAACAGCAGCGCTGACTCAAATGGCAGCGCATCTGAACACCAGCACAACGAAGCACAGGAAAGCAGCTCTGTGGATCCAAAGAAATGCCGGAAAATTGATCCAATTGTCTCTCCTCCCGGTCACAAAGCCATCCTTCGTCACCAGTGTAAAAATCCGACCCAACAAGCAGGTAAGTGAAGATAAGTTTATTCTTGTGTGACCGGGAGGGAGACTCTCAGCAACTGCCGAGCTCCTCCGTTCCAAGCCCACCCCATACCATGGAATCCTCACACAACATTTTACAGTGAAAGGCTTCTTCATAACGAGATTAAGGAAATGAAGAATATGACATTGATTTGACAGAAAAATTGCATAGTCAATTGAAAAAGAACACTATGATTAAATTTACAGCAGAGAAAACAAGATCCAAGTTAGCTTTGGCCCTCTTTAACTATGTTGCCAAGTAGGTTAGAGTCAAAGGAAGAAAATCAGTACCATAAAATACTACAGAGAGCGTGACTCTACTACCTTGTAATTTCACTTTTGTAGTTCATTATTGCCTCGGACCATCTCAGTTTTAACCAGGATTGTTGTAAGGCTTTTAAGACTGGGTGGACGATCCTGCCAAAATCAGTTGAATAATAAAGAAGGATGAAGCTTCCATAGTTTTCTAGAGGTGAAGTTGCACTTCATCGACCCTTTCTTTCCAGTTGTAGGCTTTGCTTAATATGGCTGCAACTTCAGATTGTGGGAATTGTGCTTTCTTATTGTCACTCAGAACTTTCCAAGTCAGGATTGTCAGCAGGAAAACACAACAGCTGCAACTCAGCAGCCATTTCTCAATGACAGAAGTCCTGGCCAGGAGCGCAGGAATGTGTATTAACAGCAGTTATTGCCCAGTTCTGCAGGCAACAATGCTTTGGCAGACAAACCAACAAACCATACAAACCTAAAATGTTTCTATGTATATTACCTGCCCTCCATTTTCTAGTCTGCACGTCTTAAAAGAAACCACCGTGGTCCATAGTATATTTTAGAGTTAAGTATGGTTGTCATAGATAGCCTCAATCATTTATTTCAGTTTCTGTAAGTCATAACTCCTTGCTATGACATCACAACAGTTGATAACAAATCTGGTTAGCAACTGTTGTGATGTCATAAAGGCCTCCCAAGCCAGTTGACAGGGGTGGCAGTGCAGCTCTGCTTGGCCTCAAAGCACAGGTGCAGGATGGGAAGGAATGCAGGGATGGTTGTGAGTTTTGGTTATAGATATCAAATAAGAAATGTATTTTTCATATTTGTATGAGGAAGGAGAGGGCATCTTATATACATCTCTCCCATTGTCTTCTATCCCCTGTGCAGTACTTGAAGGCAAGCAGATGACGGTGGGGGCAATTCATAACATAAAACTACAGATGGGTAAAAAGTAGAATGTGTTTCACCTCAGGGTTCTGACTGACACCATGGACACGTATTTGATGTCATTCAGAACCCTTGGTAAAAAAACATCTCTGTAATTCACTGTTACCCGTCTATAATTCTATATGTATTTACACAGGATTGGTGTTGCAAGTGCAAAAATGTAAAGTGCAGCAGCACTGCAGCTCCATTGGCAACCAGTAAAATAGTGAAGGGTCCAGTAAAACATTTTAAAGTTTTTCTGATAAGACAAAGTACACTTTTTTGACAGCATATTTGTTTTGCTGGAAGAGGCATTTCATCTGCGCTGCTGCCCGGGAATAATACCATGGTCCCTCATTTATGAAAATCTAATGAAAATGAAGTTAGAGAACCTTGGAGTTACTAGACCTTGAAATTCAGTTTCAAAAACTAATTTGCAGGCAATATATAAAAACATATTTATACATGATAAATGTAAATGCCTGCACCTGCCTGACACCTGGCTGAAAGTTCATCCATTTTATTTTAATTACTCCTCCGCTAAGAAAGTGTTAGACTTTTCATCCTTGGCGTGGTCTCCCTTAACTTTCTGCCTTTGTTTCCCAGGTTGTTGATGTGTGCTGGCCTCTGTTTTTGCTGTTTTTGTTACTCTGGACACTTTACCACTGCTATCCAGTGCTAAAGTGCATGTGCTCCTATACAAAATGTGTATGTAAGTGGTTCATCCATGATTGGCATATTTGATTTACTGGTAAGTCCCTAGTACAGTGCACTAGAGGTGCCCAGGGCCTGTAAATCAAATGCTACTAGTGGGCCTGAAGCACTGGTTGTGCGACCCACATTAGTAGCTCTGTAAACATGGTTCAAACCTGCCACTGCAGTGTCTGTGTGTGCAGTTTTAAACTGGCAATTCGACTTGGCAAGTGTACCAACTTGCCAGGCCTAAACCTTCCCTTTTCTTACATGTAAGGCACCCCTAAGGTAGGCCCTACATAGCCCCATGGGCAGGGTGCAGTGTATGTTTAAGGTAGGACATATACTAATGTGTTTTATACGTCCTAACATTGAGATACTGCTAAATTTGGTTTTCACTGTTGCAGGGCCTATCCCTCTCATAGGTTAACATGGGGGCTCCCTTTTAATATGATTAAAGTGTAGATTGCCTTTGGGAACGGATAGACATGTGGAATTTGGGGTCTCTGAGCTCACAATTTAAAAATACATCTTTTAGTAAAGTAGATTTTAAGATTGTGTGTTTGAAAATGCCACTTTTAGAAAGTGAGCATTTTCTTGCTTAAACAATTCTGTGACTCTGCCTGTTTGTGGATTCGCTGTCTGTGTCAGTTTGACAGTTGGGCTGTTTGCGCCTTTCTCTAGACAGTGACACAAAGGGAGCTGGGGTGTAGCTTGCATATCCTGATGAGCCATCTGTTCTAGGAGGGAGGGGAAGAGTGGTCACTCACACCTGAAAGGGCTGTGCCTGCCCTCACACAATGCAGTCTCCAACCCCTTGGTGTGTGTCTAGGGCCTGGCCTGGGCAAGGCAGGATTTCACAAACAAGAGAGACTTTTCTTTGAAGTAAGCCTTCTTCTAAGGGCAATATTGGTATAAGAAGAGCACCCAAAACCACAGACTTTAGATCACTTCTGGAAACCAAGAGGAACCTCTGCCTGGAGAAGAGCTGAAGAGCTGAGGAAGAAGAGCTGCCCTGCCTGTGACTGTGCTTTGTGGAGCTATCCTGCAATTGCTGCTTCTGCCTGCGCAAGAGGACAAAGACTGGACTTTTTGTGCCTTCCTGCTTGTGAATAACTCTCCAAGGGCTTGAAACTGAGCTTGCCTCCTGTTGTTGAAGTCTCAGGGACAGCAAAGACTTCTCTCTACCAGCACCTGGAGCATCTGCTGAGACTCTTGCCCTGCCAAGTGGTGCCCTATCCAGTTCCTGGGGCCTTGACAGGTGGAGCTGGTGGACCAAGGTTGGAAATCCACGCATAGATCACAGTGCGGGGAAATTTCCGACACAACCCCCGCGCCGCTGGCTCCGCAGATGAAATCAAGGCATCGCTTGTAGCGCGACTGTGAAATCGACGCATGTAGCTGGAGAAACGACGCTCAGCATCACTGACGGAGGTTGCAACAACGCAACATCGCTGGGTGCGGAAAATCAACACAAGCCTGCCCAGACCCGAGGTGCTCTTTCCAGATCTACGCATCTCTCTCCTGCGGGGAAAGAAACGACGCACGCTGATCGGACCGGAGAAGGAGAAACGACGCACGACCTCGCTTGCGGGTGAGAAATCGATGCACCGCTTTCCTTTTTCGTCACACACTCGCCCGTGTGGGTTATTTTGACGCAACACAGATACGTTTCCATGCTAACAGTGTTAGCGTTGTGTTTAAAAGAACATGAAGACTCTTTTTGCATTTTAACTAATAACTTGACTTGTGTATGGTGGATTTTAGTCGTTTTGGTCTTGTTTTGTTTAGATAAATATTTTCTATTTTTCTAAACCTGTGTTGTGTCATTTTGTAGTGTTGTCATTAAGTTACTGTGTGTGTTGGTACAAATACTTTACACCTAGCACTCTGAAGTTAAGCCTGCCTGCTCGTGCCAAGCTACCAAGGAGGGGAGTGGGGGTTAGCTGAGGGTGATTCTCTTTTACCCTGACCAGAGTGAGGGTCCTTGCTTGGATAGGGGGGGTAACCTGACTGCCAACCAAAGACCCCATTTCTAACAGCGAGTGCTGCATCTTCTCTTGTACCGCATAACTACAAACCAAACGCAGCTGTTTATAGTTACTTATTCCACCCATTCCTGCATCAATATACTGTTGTGTGATAACTTTAACTCTTGGGATAACATTTACTAAAGTGTCCATGGGTGGGTGCTCCTGTAATGCAACGCAAATTAGAGGAGTGCATGATAGCTTTTGAATTAGCAAGAAAATCAACGGTATTTTTTCTGTTGTGTTGCGTCGTGCATCCACCTGTGCAAAATGTAAAACAAATGTGGCCTTGTGGTTTAGTTAGTGATATATATATGAAGCTGCTGGTAATTTTAAAACATTAACAGCTCATGGTGGCATAAAACGCGAATTGAAAGTGACACCTGAGACTACAATTACCTTTTTTGTTTTCTATTTTAAAGCAACCTTGTCTTTGCCAGGCTTGTACTGTCCTGGTATTCACTTGTGGAGGTATGCCGTCCAGTGGTCTTCTCTCATGTGGTCTTTGGTGCAATTAAAGACTGCTCAGAGCGAGCTGTGATTTTGGGTTACGAGTGCAGGAGGCCTTTTTTGGGGACTCTCTCCTCCTGCTCACAAATATCAGTGCAGGTGCAAAGATGTGGTATTTTCTGTCAGCGCACAGTGCTGGAGTGCTACGATATTGGCCTTGACTTCCTTAGAGGGCCAATATTGTAGCACTGTTCCTCCAGGTCAGCCTGGCAGGAACCCGTAATACAATATTCCCACTGGTCAGCCCAGCTGAAACATTGTAATACGCTTCGGGAGGACACCACTGGTATGACTACGGCGTCTTCCCCTCAGCTTTGAAGGTCTGCTTTTGGGAACGCCAAAGTCGTAATAAGGCACTAAATGTTTGATCTGTAGGTAAGGCTTTATGCATGATTTAAGCCAATCATTTGTGCCTCTCCTAAGTCGCATTGATTGGGTTTACTTTCTTTTGCTCAAATGGTACCTGCTTATATGTTAAATTAGATCTTACTGAATGTCTTTTCCAACCTTAATAACTTTTTGAAGGTGATTCAGTTTTGGTGGAGATATATTGATGATGTTTTCATTATTTTGTCAGGGTCCAGGAAGGACTTGTGTAATTGCCTCCTGGGCTGAGACAGCACAGGATTATCATAGATTCAGATAAACTAGCAATACACATATACCAGTTATACCAGTGCTTAAATCAATATTTTGAGGATGGTCGTCTGTATACTACACACAGAGAACCAAAAAAGAGTAATGTTGCAACTGCAAAAGCACACTTGATTATTTTGATTAAACAAGGATAGTAATTTGACCCCTTTTGGAGAGGGCTAATCAATGCAAAAATTTGAAAAATGCTATGAAGAGGGCATGGAACTCAGAGAGAAGAGCTATTGACCTCAATACCTAACAATGATAGAAGGAAATTGGTATGTGTGACTGCTGTCCACACTTCATCAAAGAAGTTAAATAATTAAAAAAACACTGGAATTTGCCCAGGACTGGTCATCTTGCTCTCAAACCCCTTCTTTTTGGGTGTGGTTGCAACATTACAAATCATGAAGTTCTCTAAGTAAATGGAGTGATCACCACCACCAACAAAATACCAAGGACATGGGGTCTACCCACATGACTGTACACTTTACGTGTGGGAAGTGCTCTCTATGTAATTTGACATCTCACACAAAGACTTATATATGGCAAAATAACCCATGAATTGACTTTTGTTCTAATTGTTATGTCTATGTTGTTTACTGAATTTGGTGACCCGGTGACATGATTTACGTGGACCAGACAATGCAACATATTCTGCCAGCAAAGAAGCTGAATTTGTTGCAAGACAGCCACTGCCCTATTGGTGACATTCTTTGTGGCTAATAGGCATACTGAAGTCGATATCTCCTAGGAGGTGATCAGTGGTAATAATGAATCCCCTGAGACGCGGTAATTTTCAAGATATTCTGTAACACCTTGAATGCAGATATATGTACTGCCAATATAGTAGCACTCCAGCACCATCTGAATGTGCACTGTCTGCATCACAGGCAGTGCGCATTCAGATGGTGCTGGGTAAGGGTCCCCTTCAATGCCCATGCTATTGGCATGGGCATTGCAGGGGTCCACCTGTGGCTCCCAGCACTGGCTTTCTGTCAGCCTTTCAATGGCGGGTCCCTACCATGGTAGGGCTGGTGGAAAGCTGAGTTGTAATCAGCCACGCGGTTCAGCACCACCCTGGCTGGTTACAACTCTGACTGCCATCACCACATTGGGAACCATGTTCCTGGTGGGGACAACGGTCCCCTGGAGGGTCAACCCACCATGGTTATAATATGGTGATCGGACTGCCTCATAATCAGGCCCTGAGTCACTGAATCAACCTAACAATTACATAGCAAAGTATGTTAGTGTAACTAGATATGGAGTTAAGAATAATAAATGTGTATTTAACTTGACGATGTAATGATAGGCAAGTAACAGATGCAAAATTATTATCAGTCAATATTAATGACCTTGAAATAGTATCATATACATGCCTCAAGTAATGGAACGATCTCCTCTCTCACTGACCTAAGTAAAACCTTTAGAGCAATTATTGATGCCCATCTGACTATATCTATATATGGCAACTCAGCTTTCTTTTTTTATGTACCACAAAGAAAATGTTTACATACCTACGATTGCCCCATCACTTGCAAGTGCCTCTTGTGAGGTCTAGAGTTAGAAGTGTCAGCCTTAGGGTAGTTTTCCCCTCAAAATATTTGGCTGCTTGCCTCATACTTTTGCTGATTCTTTTTGTTGACCTTAGGACTCTGAGCACTTTCCCACTGCTGACCAGTGCTAAAGTGCATTTGCTTCTCCTATAAACATGGTAACATTGGTTTATACACAATTGGCATATTTAATTTACTTGTAATGCCCCTGTAAAGTGATATTTCATATACCCAGGGCCTGTAAATTAAATGCTATTAGTGGGCCTGCACCACTGATTGCGCCACCCACCTCGTAGCCCTTTAAACATGTTGCAGGCTTGCCATTGTAGAGCCTGGGGGTGCAGTTTTACTGCCACTTTGACTTGGCATTCAAAACCCCTTCCAAGCCTTAAACTCACCTTTTATTTCACATAAGTCACCACTAAGAAGGCCCTTGGTAGCCCGTAGGGCAGGGTGCTGTGTAAGTAAAAGGTAGGACTTGTACTTTTAAGTTGCTCATGTCCTGGTAGTGAAAACACCTACATTTGTTTTCAGTACTGTGAGTCCTGCGTCTAGGTTAACACTGGGAATTCTTTAATTCACCTTTAAGATGCAATTCCTGATTAGAAAGAAGTATCTGTATCATGTTTCATATCTTTAGAATGGTAATAATAAATCCTCTTTACTGGTAATGTCGGATTAACATTACTATTTTAGAAATGCCACTTTTAGATAATACAAAAACAACAGATGATGGATGGAATGCAGAGCGAATCAAACATTCACCCCCAGTCACAGATATGGGTTTAATCCATCAGTTTTTTTGCTTGCCATGCAATTCCTATTTGGACCCAGCCATATGCAAATCAGTCTTGACCCTGTTCCCCATGGGAACAGTCCAGCCCGAACTGCAAGGCCAGGTCTGCCCTGACCCAGAAAAAATCATCCTGGGACCGGTTTCAGGGTATCACCCTTCATTAGCCAGGCTAGCTCGAATCTGGTGGCATAGCAAGCACGGGTCCCACGTCTGGGCATACCCTTCCCACTTAGGGCGACAATTGCAAAAAGAACAGATGATGGATGGAATGCAGAGCAAATCAAACATTCACCCCCAGTCACTTTTAGAAAGTAAGCATTTCTCTGCGCAGACAGCTCTGTGTGCCTGTAGCCTGTCTCCAATACATGTCTGGGATAGGTGACAACTAGATGTTGTGCATTCCCTAAAGACAGGCACAAACACGGGAAGGTTAGATGTGTCTGAGTGCTCATCTGTATTTATCTTCATTCTGATGGCTCTTTCTGGGCAGAAAGGGCGGAATGGAATGACACTTAGACCTGAATAGGCAGTGTCTGTCACCACACAAATGGCTGATTACCCCCTACTGATAATCTGAAGGCAGGACTGAGGAAGAAAGGATACTTGTTCACTTCAAAGACCCTCCTTTGAAGTCATCCCCACTTTAAAGGCACATTTGGGTATAACAACTTTGTCTCTGACCCCACCAAATCAGACACAACTGGACCTACATCTGGACTCTGTGACAAGAACTGTTGTGCTGCGTCAAGGACTGTCACCATGCTGGAGTGTTGACCTGGAAGGACTGCTTTTCCACTGTGCTGCCATGCTGCTTGCTGCTCTCTGACACTGTTGAGGGGGAGCTGGACTTTGCCTTGCACTCCAAAGTGATCTCCAAGGGCTTTTTGGCTTTCCTCTTTTTTTACTAGAGACTCAGGATATCAAAGCCTCTACCCCTTCTCCTGGATGTCATTGGAAGTGGAGCCAGATACGTGTACTAGTGAAATTGACACATCTACTGTCTGGTGGAAGTGGCAACCAATGCATCTACCCTGTTGCTGGAATAAAAGTTGTGCATCACACTTGTGGCCAGAGCAGCATCTTCGGAACCTCCGCATCGACCGACGCATCCTGCTGGAAGTGGCACCTGGCACATTGGTATTGATGCAGCACTGAAACCACTGCATCACCATCATCACTGAAGGATGATTAATGCATCCCTTTGACAGCAAGGAAAAATCCAGGGCATCAGCTCCGGATTAAATGCGTCACAGCTTTGACACTTGTCTTTAGAAACCAGTGCTTTGCCATCAACGTATGGGAAAAATCAACACATCTCCTCAACTGCAGAAGTGACATTCACACATCTACCAACGCATCGCCCCTACATCTCGTGCTTGTGACAAAGATCAATGTAACATGTTCCTTGGGCTTGCATGACTCCTGTACCAGGCCTGCACACCATTGCAGTTGCCTTGAACTGTTGAGTTTGTCCTGGTCCATTGAGACCTCAAGTAACCCCTAAAGTACTAATTGCTTCTAAGCTCTAGAACTCTAGAATTATTTTTATTCTTTAAAAATTCATAACTCAACTTCTAATTTTGGGATTTTTGTCGTTTTGCACTTGAGTAATTCATAAAATTATTGTCTGTTTTTATAAACCTTTCTCTTGTGTTTTCATTGTGTTACTGTGTGTGTGTTGTAAAAAATACTTTACTCATTGCCTCTTGAGATAAGCCTGATTGCTTTGTGCCAAGCTACGAGAGGGTGAACACAGGAAATCTTTTAGTGTGTATCTGACTTACCCTGACTAGAGTGATGGTCCCTACTTGGACTAGGTGCATACCCCATCTAACATCTAGAATATACTATAAATAGTGTTATGTGTCTAGCCACAAAAGGTGCATAATAATAAAGGCATAGCAGTTCGAAAATCTGTTTCAAACTAAGGACCTCATTAAGAGTTTGGAGGTCCAAGGACCATCAAACCTGCAGTGGTGGTCAGACCACTGCAGTTCTGGTGGTCCTACCGCCAGATTAAGATCCTGGCGGTCGGACCACCAGGAGACCGCCGCCACTGACAGGATCATAGATCCAGACAGGTTAGCGGCAGTTAGAGTTGTGCCATGCTGATCACAAATGCACTATCAAGGCTGCTGGAAAGCCAGGGCTGTCAGCTAAAGGGGGGCCCCTGCATTGCCCACGAGCATGTTGTGGCATTGCAGGGCCCCCGCTGTCAGCACCCTCAGAATGCGCACTGATCGTAATGCAAGGGAGCTGAGGCCAATGCCACCACAGTGTTTCTTTCCTTGGGGCTGAACGGTGTAAATGTCGTAATATAACGTTTTTGCTGGTCAGCCTGGTGGAAACATTGTAGTACAGGGGGGAGTGAGGCTATCATCTTATCAACGGCCTCATCCCCACAGGTTTGGAGGTCTGACAGTCGGACCGCCAAACTCATAATCAGCCCCTAATAGTTTATTTGTCATCACCTTATTTAAATGCAGATATATTTTCCATTTTCTTTGGTGTAGTGTCCATTTACGGTGCTGGGATTTCCACCCTCAATATGTCATCACAGACTGCGAGATTATTGGAAGCAACAAAGTCCAGGTGAGGGAGAGGCGAAGCCAACATGTCAGAGAACGAAAGTTGATACAGTTTAGAAAAGCAGCAGAGCTGTAGCCCTTATATAGTGGTTGTGCTGTCTCTACCCCTGTGGTGTCAGAATGCCCAATGACTGCTGGGAAATGTAGCGCTGGGTAGGGGGGTCCCTGCACTGCCCATATCATAGGCACGAGCTCTACACCAACAGGGTTCCCGACATGGAAAGGCTGGCAGAAAGCTGAGTTGTAATCAGCCAGGCGGCACGGAGTTAAGTGCTGCCCTGGCTAAGTACAACTCAGGCCACCGTCAGCCTGTCGGAAACCCTGTTCCAGCCGGAGACAGCAGTCCCCTGGAGATCAGATCACTAGGGTTGTAATGTGGCAGTTGGACCGCCACAGTTGCGGTGGTCCTACCGCCACCACGAGTCTGGCGGTCTTCGGGCCCTGAGTTTACATGGTTATAAGGTAAAACTCAAGAGTTGCTCAGTGTGCTAAGTTATCATACATTAGATAACAGGTAAACAAAAAGTGTAAATGTGTATTTACAATAACAAATTACAATAATTTTGAAGATTGAGGAGCATATTTTGTTATTAGTCATTGTTACAACCCTCTATCAATGATCCTAGAACTAGTCTGTTTGTTTCATTGTCAATTGCATTACAACCCAGGTAATAAAAGTCATTTACAAAAAGATTTGCAAAATTAGGAGCAAAAGTGTGTCCCATAGAAGTTCCCTTGCATTTAAAATAATAGTGTCTATCCAACATGAAGTAATTGTTGGTAAGTGCGATCTTCAAGTGCAACACTATGAAAAAAAGTAGGACCCTAGACAGAAAATGGCCTGAAATCCAAGACGTCTTTTATGGCCCTTAATCATTCCCTATGTGATATATTTGTGTAGACTGACTTTATATTCATTGTGCACAGTAGGTCTGAGCAAGGATTGAATGGGAGATCTTCTATTAGAGTGATCATATGCAAACTGTCTCTCACGTGATAGTCTGTCCAAGGTACTAATTTGCTTCTAAAATGTCTATGTGCCATCCCGATGGTTCTAGCACAGAGCCACATCTTGATAGTATGGGCCTGCCTGGAAGATTGATGTATCCTTATGAACATTGGTTAAATACTTATGTTCCAGGAGAAGTAGTATTGAGGGATAGAAATTAATTCTGACTGATAAAGACTTCCTTGCCTAAGTTGTGACCTGCTAAATGCCTTCCAAAATTTCAGATAAGGAGTTCTTAGCTAGTCTCTTCTTCTGCCCATAGTTCCAGAGTTGTCAATAGGTTTATGCTTTATATAATGCCATATTCTGTATCACAATGCATCCTCTCTTAACTGCTGGCTCACTTACTATTTCCTTTAGGCTTAGAAGTCTTTCAGGGTTATTCGAAAAGACCACTTACCCTTAAGTAAGTGGTAAAGAGCTACGCAAAAAGACAGGACAGATGGATGAACACAGGGCTGTTGGAGCAGACTAGGATTTCTGTTTGACAGAATCAACCATGCCAGAACTCTGAGACATTTGGTGGTGAGCCTCCCATGGAAGGGTCCCTAGGGACCTGATAGGGAGGCACAATGTCACCCCAGCTTGCTTGGTACCGGTCAATCCTCACTAGAAAGGGAGTCTTCATAGAAAAAGGACTGTTGGTGGTCTTATTGTACAATACATAACAAGAGGGAAGATTATTTGGAGGATAGACCAGCCATTTCACTGTGCACTAAAATAGCATGGATATGAGACTGAACAAGCAAAGTGATACAAGAGAGCTAAAGTGATGATATTGCAAAATGGGATCAAATCTCATCATTGATTATATAATGACTCCAACAGCTATCTTCTTTAAACGAGTAACCACACCTTCCCAGTAAATTACCAAAAAGCTTGAACAAAGAGAAAGGTCTGGCCAACCAAGGGGTCGCTCCCTTCTTTGAGGAACACAGGAGCATCTCCTTCACTGATTTTGCAGCACCAACTTTCCCCATGAAAGCCAAGCTACCCACACTGCTGGAGATCAGTAATTAAACCATCCTGGATCACACTAGCACACACTCAGATAATCCTTCAAAGTTGATCTGTACTCAAGCTTAATTGTCATTCCCCCATCCACACCTCAGGGGGGGGTGCAGAAACAAAAGCAATGGCAATCCATAGAGCCACTCCAGCTCAAACTGCCATGATGTCCAAACTTGCAAGACAGCTCCTGTTCACTGAAGCTATGTCAGGAAAGGCTTCAAAACCCAATACAGAACAAAGTGCTATTCCACAAAGACACCACCCTAGAGAAACCATACTGAAAGAACTGACGGCATTGAGAATCTCAGTGGCCATGATGGAAGACTACACAACAAAAAAACCTGCAGACGTTTGTTAAATACATTTATTCATGGTCTCCTTCAATACAGAAGATAGACTCACCCAAGGACAGAAGATAGACTTGCCCAAGTTGAATGGAAGCTCGCAACATTAATAGATAGGAAGCAGGGTCAATGTTTATGCAAAAAAAGATTCTAGAGTTCAAAAACATAAATCACCAAGATAATCATTACTTTGCTGGGAATCTGGAAATGTTTGACAGGGATGATATTGTATTTTTTTCTACGATGTTTCCCGGAAATCATGAATCTTACATTTGATTCTTTGCTGGAATGGCAGTGAGCCCATAGCCTTAGATCAAGAGGCTCTACAAGTAAAGAAGGACCATGTCAGGTAATCGCCTCCTTCCTAAGACACAAGCCCACAAGACAGATCATCACATAGGTTTTTGATGATGAGACTTCTGCAGACAAAGAAACTTGGCATACGCTATGGTTTATTAGACCCTACAACCTTGCTATTAAGCAATGAAAACAGAACCACAGAATATGAGGACCTTAGATAGCAAGAAGGAGTTTTTGGCTCACTTGCCACTGCCAAAATGGACATAACCCAGAGATGTGCAGAATTGGATCCTTCTACAAATCAAAAAGAGACATCATATTCAAAACCACAAATGGGGGAAAGAAAAAAGCTGGAAGAAGTGACTAAACAGTGGTATGCGGAGCCCAAAATCTAAATATTTGAATAAGTACCTTCCCTTTAAGATTCAAGTCAAGATCACTGCTGAAAACCTCCTGCAGTCCATTCCTACTGATAAGACTTTAGAAGTTTGATTAATTTTGTAAAGATTTATTCTTCTACTATTGCCATAAGTGTACGGAATGAACACTTAGCAAATGTTGACCTTTTAATCCAAGGGTTTGGTAACTGGTGTTAGGGATGAACACTGTTCCATGAAAAAAATAGGGGAAATAAAACCAAAGACCAAAGTTGTTATGGTAAGACATACTTGAACATTAGTGTACCCCCTTAAAACCAAGGCTACCCAGAAATGTTACACCCAGTACTCCCCCTCCATCAGAACAAAGTACAAACCAATCACTACAGCTTGCCCAGCAGCAAAGAAAACATGACACAGTTTTCACTCACTGAGAGCCAGCATTGACCCAGATGACTGTTAACCCACCCATCTAAAGATTTAGACCGTCCATTGCAGATGATAGCCCCCATCAAACAGATAATTTGTTTTTCCATCATTCTAAAACACGGATTTGTACAACTTGCTTGCGCTGATTGAAGTCAACCAATCACACCTAACCCACAATTGTGTTCAGACCCACCTAATACCCAACAAAAACAAAACACAAGATTGCACACCCCATACCTCCAAAACTATTGAATCAATATGGGCAAATGTTTATTGTTAAAGATAAGAAGCCCTTAAATGCAGATCATATACAATTCATCATTAGTCTCACTCAATGTGAATGATCTAACCCATTTCATGAAAATAAATAAAAATGTGATCCTATCTCTGCCCTTTTAGACTTGATATTGCACTCTTCCAAGAAACTCACCTATCCAATTTGGAGGTCAGAAACTTTAAAGAAAGTGGGTGGGGAAGGAATACTATGTCAGTAAAAACACCCCAGGAATTGAAGGTGGTCACACTTCCTGTTCACATTGTAAAAGGGGTGTAGCCATCCTGATTTGGCGCAACCTACCTCTTCAAGTTCAAAGAAAGTGGCATGACCCAAAGTGGCACTTTGCTTTCATCAAAGCAACAATACAGTACCAAATATTAATCATAGTGTCAATATACACATAACTGTAAAACAAACTTGAGACTTTTGATGAAATAACTAGAATACTACTCTGCCAGAGACAAAGCGCTTATATGGGGCGATTGAAGCTTAGTCCTTGTTCCGGTCTTAGATAAATTTGATCACCCACTAACACGACACCAGAAAAAAGAAGCTTGCTAGGAGACCTAATGGCCAATTTCTCTATGTGACCCTTTTAGACTAATGCACCTGATGGGAAAGGATTTAACATGCGGCTCCTGCTCACAAACCACACACACTAGCATAATTACTTCTTCACCTCAGCCTCTCTCATGAGGTGAGTGACTCAGACAAACATATTACCAAATAACGTTGCAGACCACAACGCAGTCTTACTAGACCTAGGTTTAGTGAAACCCCCAAGGGGTAAGAGACAAAACATGTCTTGGTACCGACTTCCAAAAGACAAAGATCACTTGAGGTCAAATCTTCACACATACCTTGAGGAGAATAATCACACACGATACCCTCTGTCCACACCACATGAGTGGCAAGCAAGGTATGTATGCAAGAAGAAGTAATGTGAGACCCAACTCACAATAATAGGGATGCAATGTATGTACAGCAAGGTTTGGACCAAGTGTTGATGGAGCTGACTTCCCAATGCAAATCTACTCATTCACGAGAAGTGATTCATCAATTACTCAAGGAGAAATATGACCTTAACAACTTTCACACCTGTATGTCGCCTTAACTTGACATTTACGAAAAAGGCGTGAAAGCAGTTTAGTTAAGTGATATGCAACTGAGACAGCAGCAGCCCCACCACAGGTTTCTATAGTCACACATCCCACGGAAATACTTGAGACATTCAACAACGTGTATAAAACCTTTCACTCCTTTGAATATCAAGATGCTTTCGCAATTAAATATCGAAACTAACACCTAACCAACTAGAAAGTTTGGAAAGTGACATTACTAAAGATGAAATGAGTAAAGTTATAGTTGAACTCCCCTATATTAAAGCACCTGGGTGAAGGATGCACCTTAGAGTATTATAAACCTAACCACAATTAATAGTGCCCTTGTTAAGCAAAATGATTTGAGACATTCAGGCCGATAATACTATTACCACACTGACGGAGTCAAATAAAGCTAACATAGACCTCCTCCTCAAACCAGGTAAGAATCCACTGATTTCTCAGGTGTAGGTCAATGTCTCTCTTTAATATTAAGAAAGGTACTGGCTAACAGACCTAAACTAGTGGTACCATCCTTTATCCACTGGGGTCAGGTGGTCTTCAATCTGCTTTCCAAGGTGAGTGAAGATGGAGACGAAAACGCTGTGGTTTCCTTGGATGCACTGAAAACCTTTGACAGAGTAGAGTAGAATTGGTCTGTCTGTTCTCAGTGATGGAGCTGACAAATGATCCAGAACAGAAGTGTAATGGCTATATAGTACACCTACAGCAGTGCTAACTTGTAACGGTCATGTGTCACCAGAATTCGTGCTGAACAGATGTAATGCTATTCATTTTAATACTGGAACTACCAGCAATTACTATTGATATGAACAAATGGCCTGATGTAGATTTTGGCGGAGAGGTTACTCCATCACAACGTGAAGGATATCCTGTCCACCGAAACCTAAGTACCACAGAAAACTATGTGATGGAGTAGCCCCTCTGCCAAATTCTAAATCAGTCACAAAGACAGAGAAGGAGTCAATCACACCCGTGGGAACACAGGTCCCTCTACCATGCTGATGATCCTGGTTAACACATAAAGAACTGGCACAATCCATTAAAGGCCTCATAGATAGAAGCAACTGGTGGAAATGAGAGACACTCCCACTGATCAACTTTTGCATTAATCAGAGATTATCCATTCAAGTGGGAACCCTCTCATTTGAAATTAATCTGAACACATGCTTATATCTCATGCTAGATGATAACATATACTCTCTGATCAAAAAAGATTTCGACCCCTGTATATGGGAAAGTCACCTTGCTGCACTGTACTGCGTCACTGGGAAAGGGCAGGAATGCGCTGTATTTAAGGCATTTGACATATTCCTGTCCTTTTCTCCTGCATTCGCGCACAATGGGCTGCCTAGTGTCAACACAGACCCCTTGCACCATGGTGCAAGGCTGGCTCTGTTGCATGTTCTATGTAGAGGCATATTCATCTATCTATGTGTGCTGCAGTTTGCAGCACACATAGAAAGAGGAAGTAACGAGGAGAAATAAAGATATTTATCCTTGCTATGCTTCTCCTGGGGAGGCATACCTTTTTGGTTAATTCCCAGCTTTACCATGTTTAGTAAATCTGGAAATGTTTCATAAACCATGGGAGTTGCATAGGAACACCCACGCAATGACCATGGAATGCCTCCCTTGTGTAGAGTAATGCAAAGCAGCTATTTGTGCTGCGTTGCATTACTCCATATTTTTGCAGTCACTCAAAGCCACGCAAAGTGGCTTTGCGTGGTTTAAAAAATATGACTTAAAGTTTGCATCGTGCATGTACCATGACGCGTGGTGCAAGCATGACACAAACCTCTCTTAAATATGCTCCCAAGGTTGATCTTGCTAGATGATCTGTACTCAACTTGTCATTGTGTGTAAAGGTCCATTTGATCAAAATGATTGCGAGACTCTACTAAAATGTAATTTTTTATATTGTTCCCATCCTCATCCATGCCCCATTGATTAATTAGATGGCCAAGTTACTGAAAACATTTATATGGAGAGGGAGGAAAGAATAGCAGAATAAACACTGATGTTCTCTTAAGGAGCAACTTTAACATAAGAATGGAGGGTGGAAATGACCTGGAAGGATTTTGAATCTAAAAGGCATAAACACGGTATATCATTTACTAACAGAACACAGAGTGAAAACACAAGCAGAATTCAATCTTCAACCCACCAAATGTTGAAACTGACAGTACCTTACCCACTGCCTCTGTAAATGCCTAGGCTCTTCCCCACAGAGCTGCAGGATTCTTATATTCTTAAGTATCTATCGATCTAGGGAGCAAATAGTGGGTTGTATAATGGCTCTTTAAGATCATCTTGAATCTTCACACTTTCTCAGAACTGATATCCAAGCAGTTGAAAGGGTAGTGGTCACAAAGCCTGCAAAATCAATATTTGGATAATGGCTGTTAAGACCTCAGGCCTACCTAGCTACTATAAAATCCCACACTGATGGCGTTGGTCGCCCAAAAGACTAAACTGCATTTTCTTAGCGATGTGAACAACTGAATAGGGGCATAGTGTTCTTAATCTGGTAATGCACATACCTTAAACTTTATTTTACTAGGGTGTGGGATACAATCGGAGAAACCCTAAATAAAATATAGCCACTGACATGCCTGGAAGTTTTCCTACATAACTTGATCCATACCGAGAGCTCATTCACCACTCGATGAGGTAGTTTGCAATGGCTATGGCTCTATATCAGGCTCCAGTGATCTAACTGTAGCTCCAACATTGAATTGAGAATGAATACAGGAGCTGTAGAAAACAGTATCCTGTGAAAAGTAATGTCTACTGAATGACCAAATAGTAAAAACTAGATTTGTAACCAGCTAAGCAACAATGAGACCTGTCTGGGCAATGAAAAACCATATATCCTGTTTGTGGTGAAAACCAAGGGATCAAATACGATTCTATACAAAGGATTGTTTGGATAAGGGAAGAGTGAGACGGGAGGGATGGAGGATAATAGTTGGCAAATATTTCATAGTACTGTATAAATCCTTTAAAAATTGGATATTATACAAAGAATATGAATACATTACAATTTCAATAAAGAACTCTTAACACAGATGTAGGAGGGTCTGAGAAGGTACCTAATACAGGGTCTGAGCTATTGGATTCAGCACTGGAGCAACAGACCTCTCTCTGGTTCTGTATGATTACCTCATCTGGTAATGGCCTTAGTTGTCTTTTCTTTGTTACATTTTGTATATCCTTAGTAACTTTACCTGCCTTCTTTATTATTTCATGTTGGATTGAGTTAGCAATTGATTTCTTGAGCATCTCAAGGGTGTGTGCATCAGACCTAAACAAACTCTTTTACAACGCCTCAGTCTCTTACAATTTGTGTTTGGTATTCTCAAAGAGTATTTCGATCCCTAGCGCCATCCAGTGCTTAGAACAAGTTGTGGCAATATGGCTAAAGCCACCTATGAATTTCTTATCTTGTCTAAAAATTACGGGGAAGAAAATGATTCATAGAAATTGGTGTGTCTGGCTACATTCTGTCCTCACACCAACAAAGTGGTTATAATAATTAAAGATACTGAAATGTGCTCATGCCTGGTCTCCTTGATCCACAAATACCACTTGTTGCTTATGTGTGTGGTTGCAACATTAGAGATCATGTAATTCAATTCAGAGACTTGGTGATCACTCCCTCCAAAACAATAGTAAGGACATCGAATCTACCCTGCATAAGGGAGCACTTTAAGTTTGAGAAGTATTTTCTATCTAATTTTATGTCCAACACAAAGACTTTCGTAAATGGCATAATAAACCATGAATTTAAATTTTGGTTCTAATTAATACGCCCCTAATTTTGTTTACTGCATTTGAAGTCCTTCTTACCTTATTTACATGGGCCTGGCAGCGCAGCTTGTCAACCCTAATGTTATGTGAAAGAACCTTGGCAGGCAAATGAAAAATGTTCTTAAACCATAATTACTGATGCTCTTTCATTGTTTATATTTCCGAAACGGGTACTTTAGGAGGTCTGAGATCTACAGTCACTTAGGCAGTGCTCTAAATTTGCATATTGACTAATATGATGGCCTGGGAAGGGCAAGGGTACCACCAACGAATGACAACATGTTCTGGGAGTTGCCAAGAGTTTCACACCCCCCACGTGAGTGCCTCAACATATTTTGCATTTGGCACTCTACATTTCCCAGGATATTGAGTTTCTGACCACTGGAGAAGCTTCACATTGTTTGTAGCATTCCTGCAGCTAGAATGTTTGCTCATAAGCACTAAAGTATGGAGACTCCTGGTTGGTTCTAAAACTGCAATAACAGCATAATAAAAGTAGAACTAAACCTCTGGCACTCTTGTTTTTCACTAAAATCTTTATTGGCAATGTTGATAATTGACAATGCTTAGTTGTACAGTCCAGTGAAAAGAATTGTTATTTGCACTATCCCAATTGACGTGGGTTATAACATGTATTTAGTATCAGTACTGTGCCCATTGATTTCAATGGTGAATGTTGCTGCTTTTATTAATGTGGTGATACCCAGACAAAGCCCTTCCTTATTGATACTGATGCAGCCTATATTCTAACACTGCATCTAGTATAGGATGGGAGTATTGTGGTTGTAGGATTCAGAACCCACAAGAGTGTAATGTGTCATGAGGGTTTCACCAAATACATTTCTACCTTCCATATTTTATAAACATATAATTAATATGTAGTGTTTAATGGAGTGTATATAATAAAAAATATATATATATTTTTATAAGAAAAGGCAGTGACTGGACAACGATTTACTGAGTGTTATTATATACCAGTGCCCTGGGGTTACTAGCCCACACCACATCCCCTGAGTAGGCCTTGGGGTTTTGTGCTTTGCTGCCCTGAGAGAGTCAAGTGTTATAATGGGGTACTGGG
Source organism: Pleurodeles waltl (assembly GCF_031143425.1). NCBI lineage: Eukaryota > Metazoa > Chordata > Amphibia > Caudata > Salamandridae > Pleurodeles > Pleurodeles waltl. Next base: position 908,996,444 of record NC_090443.1, read on the forward strand.
TTCCCAGTAAAAAGAAAGCTGTGGACTTTTAGTTTGGGAAAGATTCACATTCTTTGTAACTATTAATAACCCACATTTCTTGCAAACATTTATAGGGCAGACTTTATGAGTGATCAAAGCTGGTGTCAACTAGGGCCTGCAATGACTATTTTGAAATGGACTAGAATCTCTGTAAACAATGATATAAAATATATACAGTCATGTTTAATATCATGAAAATAATATATATTTCACTTTGGGGTGCTAAAGTAGCTCAGGTCCAACATTCTTTTAAAATACAACTCAAACTAAAGCCACAAGCAAGAGTAAATTTAGAAGCAAAGTGTGAATTTAATTTAGCCTACACTATACATCATATTAGAAACATAAATGCATGTGTTTTGTTGCAGATAAATTAAGCTAATTTGAATGCTGGTAAATGAACAGGCCTCAACAAGACTACATAAAAGGCCTGCATACCATGCAGACAAGTTAACTGCTAGTATTATGAGATGTGCGGCTTATAAATAGATGCTTGTATTTATAACATGTGAAGTAGGCTAAACACACATATTTCTGCAAGTTGCTGGAGTTGAACTCAGCTCACTAGTAGTTCTACTCTTGTAGAAAGTCCAGACTAGGTACAGGATTTACAGTGGGGCAGGGGGTCAGCTCACTTCAGCCACTGGATACGTTCACTTTGTTTGACTGCATTTTGCTCTATCACAAGGAGCACATCCACAAACAAGCTGGTTTCCTTCTGTGCCAATGTGTTTTTTTCATTACTTTGATGTTGCTTTTTATGGGCGAGCACAAAGTGCTACATCCATTCTGTAATCTCTCCTTGGGCTTCAAATCACGCCCATGCCACGTCAGTCACTTACATTGGTTTGTGGGCTTGCCTTTTAAAGTCCGCTTGCTTGCATTTGTGAAAGGCATGCATACATCATGCCTTTTCCGGTGTTTAGCCCACCTACACAGCACCGGTAAAGTACCAAAAACATACGAGTCTCGATGTTTTCAGCCTGGAGTTCGGACTACTTTATCTGTTTGTTTTCCACGCAGCGCGATCGCGCTGCATTTTACATAGCGCGATCACGCTGCATTTTTTTTGCTTTACAACGCTAATAGCTCTAACTCGAAAAAATGCGAGACTCGTTGCATTGAAAATGCTTGTTTGTTTAGAGTCTGATGTGATGGAATGACTCTACACCAAATGTGAGCACAGGCCACATTCCAGCTTTATCAGTTCCTATCTCTTGCCAATTCTGTTGTAAATTTCTTCTGGAGTGTCCTTTGTTTACAGTTTAACTGTTGGTATTTCACAGTATAACAAACAGGTTACGTTCATTTGAAACTGCTCTTTATCAAGTAATGGACAGCTTCAATATTATACATAAGAATTCATAACTTGTTATTCTGGACTCAATTTGACCAATTGTTCTTTGATAAACTTTACCCGGGAAGAAAACCAGCCTTTCTCATGCTTCATTTGCAGCATTTCTTACACTTTTTGTTATTGCCTTCTTTCTTTTCTTCTTTCTCTTGTTCCTTCTTTCTTTGTTTCTTAATATCCTTCTTTCTTGTTTTCTTTTTTTCCAATCTTTCATTCCCCATTCCTTTCTTCCTTCATTCTTTTATTCCTTCCTTCTTTTTTCTTTCATTTGTTCTTTTTTCTTTACTTTGTCTTCCATTATTTCATTACTTCTTTCTTGTGTACCTCTTCTCTTTCATTTCTTCATTCCTTCTTTCTTTCTATGTTTTTTATTGCTTCTTTACTTTTTCTTTAATTTCTTCTTTACTTCTTTCTTTCGTACCTCTCTTCTTTCGTGTTTTCATTGTTTCGTTCTTTCTTGCTTTCCTTTGTTCTTTCATTCCTTCTTTTTTGCTCTCCTTTTTCCCTTCATTCATTCATTGTAGGAGGTTGGCCTGGCTTATAGTGGGTACCTTGTGGTACTTACACCTTGTGCCAGGTCCAGTTATCCCTTATTAGTAGATTAGAGGTGTTCTAGCAGTTTATGCTGATAGAGGTAGCTATAGCAGAGCAGCTTAGGCTGAACTAGGAGACATGCAGAGCTCCTACTATACCACTTATATCACTTAGCACTATATCATAAGAAAACACAATACTCAGAGTTACTAAAAATGAAGGTACTTTATTTTAGTGACAATGTGCCAAAAGTATCTCAGAGGATATACTCCCTTAGGAGGTAAGTAATATACACAAAATATATATACAGACAAACCAAAATCAGGTAAGTAACAGTTAGAAAAGTAGTGCAAACAATGTAGAGCACAATAGAATGCAATAGCGAGAAATAGGCCTAGGGGCAACACAAACCATATACTCCAAAAGTGGAATGCAAACCACGAATGGACCACAGGCCTAATGTAGTGTGTAGAGGGTCACTGGGAGTGTAAGAAAACACTAAGGGTGTCCAAGATACTCCACCCTAAGACCCTGAAAAGTAGGGTTAAAGTTACCCTACTACCCCAGAAAGACAGTAAAGTCGAGATTGGGGATTCTGCTACGACAACAACTGACTGCAAAATACTGAAGGCAGATTCCTGGACCTGAGGACCTGTAAAGGAAGGGGACCAAGTCCAAGAGTCACGCAAGTGTCCAGGGGAGGCAGGAGCCCACTAAACCCTGGATGACGGTGCAAAAGGGCTGCCTCTGGGTGGAGAAGCCAAAGATTCTGCAACAACAGAAGGTGCCAGGAACTTATCCTTTGGTCAGAAGATGTCCCACGGTGTGCTAGAGGATGCAGAGATGCTTGCATGCAGAAAGACTGCAAACAAGCCTTGCTAGCTGCAAGAGTCGCGGTTGAGGAGTTTGGGTGCTGCTAGGGCCCAGGAAGGACCAGGAGGTCGCCCCTTGGAGGAGGAGACAGGGGGGGGCGCTCGGCAACACAGAGAGCCCATGCAGAAGCAGGCAGCACCCACAGAAGCACCCGAACAGGCACTTAGAAAATCTGAGGATGACGGTGAACTCAGAGCAACAAAAGAGGGTCCCCTGACATCAGAGTCCAACTCAGTGAGTTGGGCAATTCAGAACGGAGTGCTGGGGACCTGGGCTAGGCTGTGCACAAAGGAAGTCTTGCAAAAGTGCACAGAAGCCCGAGCAGCTGCAGTTCACGCAGTACACAGGATTACTGTCTGGCGTGGGGAGGCAAGGACTTACCTCCACCAAATTTGGACAGAAGGGCCACTGGACTGTCGAAGACACTTGGACCCAGCTCCTGTGTTCCAGGGACCACGCTCGTCAGGATGAGAGGGGACCTAGAGGACCGGTGATGCAGAAGTTTGGTGCCTGCGTTAGCAGGGGAAAGATTCCTTTGACCCACGGGAGATTTCTTGTTCGCTTCCAGTGCAGGGTGAAGGCAGACAGCCCTCAGAGCATGCACCACCAGGAAACAGTCGAGAAAGCCGGCAGGATGAGGCGCTACAATGTTGCTGGTAGTCTTCTTGCTACTTTGTTGCGGTTATGCAGGCGTCCTGGAGCATTCAGCGGTCGATCCTTGGCAGAAGTCAAAGAGGGAAGTGCAGAGGAACTCTGGTGAGCTCTTGCATTCGTTATCTGGTGAGATACACACAGGAGAGACCCTAAATATCCCACAGAGGAGGATTGGCTACATAGAAAGGTAAGCACCTATCAGGAGGTGTCTCTGGCGTCACCTGCTGGCACTGGCCACTCAGAGCTGTCCATTGTGCCCTCACACCTCTGCATCCAAGATGGCAGAGGTCTGGGACACACTGGAGGAGCTCTGGGCACCTCCCCTGGGAGGTGCTGGTCAGTGGAGTGGTCACTCCCCTTTCCTTTGTCCGGTTTCGCCGCAAGAGCAGGGCTGGGGGGATCCCTGAACCGGTGTAGACTGGCTTATGCAAGGAGGGCACCATCTGTGCCCTTCAAAGCATTTCCAGAGGCCAGGAGAGGCTACTCCTCTCAGGCCCTTCACACCTATTTCCAAAGGGAGAGGGTTTAACACCCTCTCTCAGAGGAAATCCTTTGTTCTGCCTTCCTGGGACCAGGCTGCCCAGGCCCCAGGGGGGCAGAAACCTGTCAGCGGTAGCTGCAGAGGAGACCCCGGAAAATTAGTTTGCCAGTACCCGGGCTCTATGCTGGAGACCTAGGGATGCATGGAATGGTATTGGGGTGACAATTCCATGATCCTAGACGTGTTACATGGCCATGTTCGGAGTTACCATGGTGACGCTACATATAGGTATTAACCTATATGTAGTGCACATGTGTAATGGTGTCCCCCCACTCACAAAGTCCGGGGAATTTGCCCTGAACAACGTGGGGGCACCTTGGCTAGTGCCAGGGTGCCCACACACTAAGTAACTTTGCACCTAACCTTAACCAAGTGAGGCTTAGACATATAGGTGACTTATAAGTTACTTAAGTGCAGTGTAAAATGGCTGTGAAATAATGTGGACGTTATTTCACTCAGGCTGCAGTGGCAGTCCTGTGTAAGAATTGTCTGAGCTCCATATGGGTGGCAAAAGAAATGCTGCAGCCCATAGGGATCTCCTGGAACCCCAATACCCTTGGTACCTAGGTACCATATACAAGGGAATTATAGGGGTGTTCCAGTGTGCCAATTAGAATTGGTAAAATTAGTCATTAGCCTGCAGTGACAATTTTAAAAGCAGAGAGAGCATAAACACTGAGTTTCTGGTTAGCAGAGCCCCAGTGATATAGTTAGGCACCACACAGGGAACAAATACAGGGCATACTTTATGAGCACTGGGGTCCTGGCTAGCAGGATCCCAGTGACACATAGGCAAAACAAACATACATACAGTAAAATTGGGGGTAACATGCCAGGCAAGATGGTACTTTCCTACATTCATTCCTTATTTTTGCTCTTTTGTTCATTCCTTCTTTCTTGCTCTCTTTCTCTCTATTCTTCTTTCTTTCCTTCTCCCTGCTTTCATGCTTTCTTTCTCTCTTGTCTTCTTTCTTCCCTCTTTCCCTCCTTCATTCTTGCTTTCTTTCTCTCTTGCCTTCTTTCTTTATTTTTTCTTGCTTTAATTCCTTCTTTCTTGTTTTTCTTTTTTCATGTTTACCTTCCATCTCTATTGTCTTTTTTCTTCCTTTCTCCTCTTTTTTCTTTCTCTTTCTTTCTCTCTTTCTTTTCCTAATTCTCTTTATCACACCCCTTCCTTCATTTATTTTTTCCATCTTTCTTGCTTTCATTCCTTCTTTCTTGCTTTTGATCTTTTTATCCCCTTTTCCTTCCTTCTTTCTGTCTTTCTTTCTATCCTTCTTTATTTCTTGCTTTTTTCTTTCTTTTGTGCCTTCTTTCTATCTTTTCTTTCTTTCATTCATGTTGCCTTCTTTCTGTCTGTCCTTCGATTCTTCTTTCTTGCCTTCTTTCTTTCTTTCTTTCTTCCTTTCATTTTTTTCTTTCTTGCATTCTTTCTTTCAATCCTTTTTGCCTTCTTTCATTATCACCTTCTTTCTTTCCTACATGCTTTCTATCTTTCCTTCTTCCCTTCCTTTCTCCTTTCTTTCTTTTCTGCTTTCTTTTTTCCTGTCTTTGCTTCTTTCTTTTCTTTTCTCTTTTTTTCTTTCTTTCTTTCTTTCTTTCTTTCTTTCTTTCTTTCTTTCTTTTTTCTTACTTTCTACCTTTCTTTCTTCTCATAGGCAAGAGGCTGGCAGCCAATTACACAACAATTAGCTTTTTTAGTTATATATTGGATTAGACCTTTTGATTTTGCTACAGTTATGACCATAGTTACTTATACGGTTATCCAACCATACTTCATCCCTTTGTCTGTGGTTTTGCCATTCACATTTGTATCCAACCCACTGGTGCATGCATCAAGGAGCAACAGGGCACCCCACTTCAGCCACTGGCTGACTTCACTACAAGTTAAGGCACCTTTAATCATTGTTTATTTTAGTTTGACAAGCTCCTAGCATTTCTCAAAGCCTTTGCAAAAGCCATGACAAAGCAAAACAAGAATTGCCCAAAGGTTGGTGGGCGATGCCAGACCTACTGGATTTGTCAATGCTTGTTGTCAATGATATTCTGGCATATAACTTGTAGAACCTACACAAGTTGCAAATACCACATACCTCCGAATTGTCTGAGGTTGTTTAATGTAGTAAAGAGAACTCGTTGAATTCACACGTCGCTCTGATATAGGTTTGATTCCGCCAGCATTAGGTACAAATGAAAACCATCTTGCTGTAGGTGAAGCTCAAATATAAGCAGAGCTGGAATCACAACAAACAAGCGCAATGGGCAGGGCTCAGGCCTGTTTAACCTCTTATAATGTACAATGGGGATAATTATTGGTGTGAAATGCTTTAATTACAGCTTCTTGACCTTCCCTTCAACTGCTCTGCAGCATTTATCCAAACTACATGCAGGCCTTGTTCTGGAGTAGGCAAGGTAATACATTTCTCTATTAAATTGTTTTGCTGTACACTTTATCACATGCACACTTCCATACAGTAGTATTAGCTAGTTCTGAAATATATAAAGAAATTCATTCTAGCATGGCTCGCATGTACCCCCATCTGTCTTTTCCATAATCCAGCTACTCGGATTCCGAATATTGGTGAGACACATACATGGCACATGATCCTCGGGGTGACTATCAAGGATTTATTGTTGGGCAAATTACAAAGTGATGCATATCCCTGACCTGCCCGTGCAATTAGGACAAAACGCGGCATTGCATCGAGTTAGTGGCTGCTAGGCCGCCCCGCCTCAGCCCACTGTCACTTCTGGTGCTATAAATTGAAAGCATATTTTTTCCCAGGAAGCGCCGTTTGACAAATAACACCGCAGACTCTATTTCTTAATTTTTTTCTTGATGGTCTTGCAAAATGACGGATATAAAACTGCTAAATTTGTTTCCTTTCGGAATTCAATTTGCACAAATGTCCCCCTGAAGACTCTCAATGTCTTTGTATGGAATCTGATTTCAAAATAGAATCCCTCCTTTTGAGCTAATGTGAGCTATCATGCAGTTAGTTTATTATGGCGCAGCAAACCGTTAAAAAGTGATTTGGGAGGGAGACATCATTAGCATAATGGAGAGAGAGGCCTGTTTGTGTTGCCAAATGTGTTTTCCTGACAACATTTTGCTCTTCGTATAGAATGAATTGAACCGAAACAATTTACTAACATGGTGTCTTTTAGAACACGGCTAATGCAAATGCCCTGCAAGCAAAACAGCACTGACAGAATTGTAAACTCGAGGTGTTCGGGCATGGAGTTGCAAGCCCAGCTCTCTGATGTGACATAATGTGTGACCTTCGGTAAGTTCATATGCCCCTTTTGTCTGAGTAAGGCGAGGGCACTTGGATTCCAATGGTCAATGGGGTGCCCAGGATCTGCACAAACAGATGTGCTTGTTGTTCATGTACCTAGAGGCTGTAAGTTAAGCCTCAGAAATGATCAATTGTCTCATACCAAAAGCCCTATCAATACTGTCCCAATGTTTTGTAATAATCAATGTAAATGTTTATGGCGTCTAAGTCACTTGCAGATTTATGCTAGTGACACACCCATGTGGATTAGCCTGGCTATGTAGAGTTTTTCCTTTTCTGTTGTTCTTCAGACCCTGAACATTTGCAAAAGTGTTGCCCAATCAAGTGGTTGAGCATTCTAAAACTCTTTGGATTTGAAATGTATACCTTCTTGGATGTTTGTCACTTGTTGATGATAATTCTTGAAAATATACACAATTTTACATTTCATGGAAATTTACATTTTGCATTTCATGGAAACTGTGAGTCCTTTTGGTTTGTGGGAGAATTTGCTCGACTTGCGACATCATTTGGAGTAGACGTTGGGAAAAGGTTTGAACAAACTTCAGAACCTTGCAGAATTTACAGAGAATCCCTATTTTTGAGAATTTCATATGAAACATTGTTACCTGTGACTTCTTACATATAATCAGGGCCAATGAAAAAGTGTGATTGCACGGCCACATAGTTTTCTGAGTAGTTATAGATTACCACACTTGGCACTTAATTCACCCTTTGCCTATTTTGTAGACTGTAACAAAAACTTTAATTTCTGCTCAAACTTATCAAAAGGTTCTAAAAGCCACGAAGTGCAGTGACAAGCTCTATGCAAAGCTTCACTGGCCACTTTTCAATTTTTGAGTGTTGGTTTTAAATAATATCTGTGCAGCTGTTGCCCAGAAACTGTGTGTGTCCATATTTGATATACCAGAAAGTAGATTTTGTTAAAAATTTAAAAACGACTAATTTTAAAGCAATTCAAGCAGGGTGGAAGTAATGATTGGTTCTTTGTTATGAAGAGGTTTTGTTTCATTATTTGTGCGAGTTTATGCTACAACACAGACACTGTTCTCAAATAACAGTTATTTCAAAGTGATACTCAGAGTACAGAACATTTCGAAATATCCAATTTCAATTTAAAGTCTGAAGTCTGGAATCCTTAAGTGCCTCCAAGCGAGGCTTTTATGTTATGCAGAAGTAACGGTAAATGCTGTCTTACAGGGATATTTCTTAATAGAAAGAGGTGGTTCTCAAGGTCCATTTTGTAGCACAAACAAAATAAAAACTGAAAATCAGATATAAAAGATAATCGACACACAGAATATAAGAGACACGTGTTTAATACAATGGTCTACACAATCAATGCTGTACATGATGCATGAAGCACTGTATAGTCTACACCAACTGCTTTCCTATTGGGATCACCCACCCTACTCTCTGGACTCTAGTCTAAGAGTTACCTTCCTCGCACATTCGTCTGACTTCTCTCTATCCATGCCACCAGGTCTAACCCACTAATTCCACTCTGCCAAATCCATCATCTCACTCATTCCTCCTTTCTACACTCTCCATACATTTACGCTCACCTGTTTCTATAAATTATTTAAAATATTACAACTATTGCCATTACTTTTTCATGTCCCTTCTCTCTTTTTTCTCTTTTGATGTATGTTTATAATTATTGACCATTGATTTATTTATAGGGATTGTAGCACAACTTCAAGGTCTATTGATACATTAAATGATAAGCATTTGCATTGCTCATCTCAAAAGTACCAATGTGATTACACTCACAGGTGACAGATACTGAGGTTTCCCTGCATAGGTATTAGCCATGTACCTGTAGGTGTGCACCACAGATGCATTAGCTCCCGGAGCTGTTTTTCTGCAAAGTGTATTGTGATGCCTAATCTGGTTAAATATTGCACACGATTTGCAGCGCTCTTATTGTGATTCTGTCATTCTGTCTCAGATAGTACTAGTGGGGGCATTGCAGGGGTCCTTCTGCAGCCTCTGCGCCTTACACTGCACGCAGCTTGCCACATCACACTGACTGCAGAGTAGACCTCCTTGGTGACACTGACTAGAGTACACCTCCTTGGTGATACTGACTAGAGTAGACCTCCTTGGCGAATTCACGAATTTCCAGGAATCATAACTGGAATGATGTACTGTTGCTTTGAAGTCTTTCCCTTTCTTGCAGTGGTAAGAATATATGAATTAGGTGAAGTTCTGTTTGGCTCCACCTGACTCTAATTTCATGTGTGATGCATTTGTAAACCTGGTACACCTGAAGCGTATTGTTTGTTCACCCTTGTTCACTGCTGTCCCAGCATTTTCGATCCTCAGCAATCTACGTGTCTTGCTTAGGTAGTCAGAGATAGGCAATGTTAGGATATTCAAGCCAAGATGAAATAAAAACAGTGACTACAGAAGAGAAAATGTCAGATATGATAAAAACCTCTTCCTAATTGTGAACTTGTAGAAACGGCTTCTTACCGCAGCTTCAAAATGATTGTACTTGAAGAGATATATATGTTGATGATTATCCTCACGTTACGCATCTTTGTGGAGGACACTATGCAGAGTCCTACTGATTAAGGACAGAAGATATTAGACCATAACTCAGCAGTCAGGTGGATGCATGGGGCAGCTGGGCTATGTATCAACATGTCATTGGTCTTACAAAGACCTCTAATGATCATTCATGTTTAAAGTCGACAACTATCTATTGAAGGTCCTCAGCGATGATCTACCTGCCATCATCATTTATAACAAAACTGAAGATGTTGGTCTTAATAATGCTATCAAGTGTCATTGTTTTTGTGTTGAAAAAGATGGGAGAGACGAAACAGCCCCTGTGGGATCCTCCATGACTAATCTTTAGGCCAGATTTAAAGGGTAAGAATGCCACTGTTTAGTCTACACTTCAGTCCTACTGCACTAAAAACCACAGAGAGGTCTAGAAGGATCAGAGCTCCTGGTCTACCTGTACTTGGTAATTGCCTCGGGTCATTCACATCCTGGGTGATGCATTTCTTGGTTCCTCCCTCTCAGCAAAAAATACCATGGAAAGGTCCAAAAATAATATGTGTTGCTACAGTAATGTAATTGCAGAATGTCCCAATAGCTCCACTGTACATGAGTTAGGAAAATGGCCCGGAATTGGTTGGTCCTTTCCTGTCTTGTGCTGTTTTCTTCAGTAGCATACTACGTATGACAGACACAGCCCTTATGCCAGTACAATCCGGGCATTCCAAAACTATTGTTTACCTGTAATTAATTCATACAGGCCTTGCAGATAAGCAAAGAAATATATTCTAAGCAAACAATTAATTTAGTAATACCACTAATACACTCTAGCCTTATGGGTGCTTTCATTAAACCAAACATGTATAGCGTAGTAGTTCGTAGACCACATAGAATGTGTACAAAAGTCACATAAAAGGTGCAATACGTAGACAAATGAACAAATGTGTGCTGTGTCTCAAGGTTAAAAAACACAAAGAAGTGAACAAGTGACAATTTTATGTACAGGCAACACTTTTCAATATGTGTTTATAAATGCACACATATGCAAATCAATAAAAATGCCAAATGCTTTTAAGCAAGCGATAAGTAATGTGCTTTGGTGTAGACAGTGTTTCTAACTCTCTAGAAATGTTGAGTTCTCTTCAGAGCAATGAAAATGAAATTATGATTAATGAAGGAAAATAATTCCTATTTAATGTACGCTAAAGTAATAATAGTAATATTAAAGGGTAGTCACAAGGCCATGGATGAAGGAACCTCTAGGTATGGTAGATAAAGGTATTTAGTGCATTGTCGCAAAAGGCAAACAATGGAATGGGTTTGATTTAACAGAGAACCCACTAGGATGTGTAAGAGTTCCAGTGTCACCCGAATTGTGATAAATAAAATACACTCAGTTGTGATAGCAAACTAATAGAGTACCCAGGCATTAATGGGGTAATTCCTGCAGAGTTAATATTAACTTATGGTTGTTAGCAATTGAACTTACAGAGTGATATTACCATGAGTAAATGATGTTCGCTTTGATAAAATAGGTCGGTTAGTAGAGGATAAATGAATATCTCCTGTACGAAGCCAGTGCAGAAACCAGCAAAACTGAATACAATCCACCTTCCGAAACGGGTTCCTAGAATATGGAATAGCAAGTGAGAGAGCGTAGTTTAAGCGTTACCTATTATAGATGTGAAATGCTTATGTTTAACAATGCTGCATTAATAATATAGTTCATTGAAACATATTCTAAACGTGGAGAATTTTTCATATACGTAAACTAAAGTCGACTATAAGAAATAATTGTTTATATTATGCCTAACTGAAAACATTAATACGTATAAAACTACATTCATTAGAATTCATACCTCTTAAGTTAGCATGAGTCGAAAACTAGCTGTGTAACTCTCATATTAAAGCGTATTTTTCTGTTTCTCCAGTGTGCTGACTTGCAAAAGGCCATGACCCAGTAATTGTTCTTTTCTTCACTTATTTGCAACAATGCTAGATTTTCTCATCCGCATGCTAGCAGCTTTAGTATAAAAATTATGGACTTCGAAACAAACATGGACACTTCCAAGGACATTAAAGCGAGGAGAAAAGAACTCCTGACCCGGTGTGTGTGCCAAGGAAATGAAGTAACCCCGGATATGCCACCTACGAAAAACGTCAATGATGAAGACCAATTAGAAATAAGAGAAATATCGTGAATTGGCAAATGCATTACTTAATGTATAATTTGATAGGTTACAGATAGTGGGGTGTAGTGACTGTCCAATAGAATTTTGGGGAAATGTATTTTGGAAAAGGGATAAAAACCCATGACACAAGAGACAAAGGGCATTAGGTAGGGAATGATATCGATTGCATCCAGAAACTCTGTCACTCTATTTGGTGACTTGAGACTTAGACAAAACCATCCTCACCCATAGACGGCCCCATTACACTTTCCTCCTTATGAGGAAAGTGTCCCTTGCCCTTAGCTTAAATAGACTGACGGCGATCTAACTGATGTCCTGAAGACGAAGACTGACCCTGTGTGCTGACCTATTCTGAGGAGGGTAATTATTGTTACTAATGGAAATTCTTTTATTTTGCCTTTTCTTTCTAGGTACCAACTGCTGTGTGTTTTGATTAGAGACCTTAGTTAGACGTTTTTCAAATTGATGTTCTAAATTGTTTTTGCATGAAGCCCAACATGCTAATGCTAATCAGTGGTTAGATGAGGCTTTCTTTTGACTGACGTAACTGACGTGACTGACATGATGCTATGCTGAACTAATACCTCTATGAGTTCTACGCCTTTTGATTTGTGTATCTTCGTATGATTATCATATGTTCGTGATCTTTGCATTATTGAAAACTTATCATAGTTGCCGCCTTGTGATTAAGTTCTTTTGTTTTTTTTGGTTTTGAGATTAATACGTTTGTTATTAGATTGTAATCAATAGGGAATAAAATTCACAAAACTTCAATAAGGTGTGGTTATTCATGACTGAAAGGTCATGGTTGCGTCGAAGGTTTATTGATGTCTAAAGTGAAATATATTGTGGTGATATATGTTGACAATGTTATTGACATATTGATTGATATATTGATTAGTTATCTCGTCTTACGGTGTCTCACCACTGGGTCCAAAGATTCATCGGCTTAAAACGAGTCCTGATGTGTATAAATTAACATAGACGGACGCGTTAACAGTTCTGGTAGCAGAGGATGGTTTGGCCCTTGGGGGCCCTAGGACGCAGTTTCATTGTTTAATTTGTTTTTCTGTGATAATGCCATTTGGAAAGATGATGGGTTGCTAGGTTCGCCATGGCTTTCCCGGGATCTCAGAGCCTGCCTAAATGAGTTGGGAATGCTCTCGGCGCCAAAGTATGTGTGGTTAGGGTCTTTGCGCTTGCCTAAAGCTTATGCATCTTGCAGGTGATTGCGAAAATTTGCGTGTATTTAGGCCAAATTAAGTGTTGTTTAGCAGGAGTGGGCGTGCTCCACAGTATGAGAGTAGGGAAGTCGGCGTACTTCATGTGAATGTAGCGCTTGATTGCTCAAAATTATCCACGTGGTTGGTTGTTGTACAGACCTATTGAGGTCTAAGACTCCGGAGTATGATGATAAATGTGGTTTATGTTGTAATCTGTGCGGTTTAATAGGTCAATCGGGCGTGGTTGACAAGTCGAGTTTGAGTTATGATGCATGTGTGAAACCTTCGATGGAGATTTGACAAATTCTAAAGTGCACTAGAAGGAGTCATTGACAAGTCGAGAGTAGGATTTGCAGGTCGAATTCTGCTTGCGTGTGTGGGAATTGAGAAGGAGAGAGTAGAGGCCGAGGCTTCAAGTGAAATCTCTGTAAAGTTCTGAAGCGAATGTGTTACCCTTCCTGTAGTAAACCGACAGATTTGTGTTGTCATTTTAAGGTGCTTGCAATAATTCGCATTAGTTTGTATGAGTTGTAAGGGGTCAGTAAAGAGTGAACGAGCCGCAAGACTTTGTCAGCTGCAGTGTGTTTGAGTGTGACGTCAGTGGTGCCGCGCGGAGATAGGTCAGATGCCGAGAGGGGTCGCGCACGGATTGGCTGCAGTCCGTGAGAAGCGATAGAGAAAGAGCAGGTGAAGAGTGTCCTGGGAACCAAGCCATTTTTCGATTAAATACGAAATAAAGAATTGCAAAAATGAATTTTGTCAAGGCATTTAAAAGCGCTTTGAAGGGATACGTATATATTGTTGCAACTGATGGGGAACCTACACCACCTGAGGGTACTCCAGCCTATACAGTTATGGAAGAAAAGGGTGTTGCACCTTGTTTATGGATGAAACAATGGCGCAAATTAACAGAAAAAGAGGGGTGTCTAGCGTTTCCAGAACATGGGACATTTAATCCAAAGGTGTTAGAAAATTTGAGGTGGATGTTAAGTATACAGAAACCACCTCCGAGACCAGCACAATATGAGGCTTTGGCGATCTGGGATTTGATGTCTATTAAACATAGGCAAGAAAGGTTTCACAGAAGACTGAAAAAGGCAGAAAAATCCTATGCAGAGGCTAGATGGGACAGTGAGAACAAAATGTGGAGACGGGGAATCGTAGATGGGTTAAAGTTGTTCCCGGCAATAACACAGGGAGAAGAGACACAGGGAAAGAAAGCTTCCTGCAAAACAGACAAGGATTCAGGCAAAACCAAAGAAAATAAAAGATCCTGGGAAGAGGAAGATGATTCAGATGATGAGGCATTTATGGATAGATTGTTACATGATCGTCCACCACCATATGCGATGAGTGACAGTGCTCCAAGCACTAGCTTGGATCCTGGGAACCAGACGCAGGAGAAGGGAGTTACTGATACGGTACAGACTAGCGATACAACCTCGATACAGAATGGTGTCAGTGTACCCACTGCGCCAGACTTGCCGATACAGTTGCAGCCTCCACCGCAGATAAAAAGAATTTACCCTGATGTTCCAGTGCTTGAGACTAGTACGAACTTGGTGGTGCCGCCAGACCCGATATATACGAAGCCAAGGTTAATACAGATTGAATCAACTCCAAAGCTAATGTCTCAACCACCACAGCTGATACCTGGGTATAACCCTGTAGCAGGACCACCGATAGTACCTGTACCGGGTACACTAGAGCAGACTTATGGTGTTGGAGCTCCAAGAAGCTTGGGACCAGGTCAAACACCTGCCGCTATATCGCTACCTTTTACTGTTGGTCCCCCGGTGCCGTTGTATACACAGGATAAAACAGGGACATGTGATCAGGGAGTTATGACTCAGGAAGCGATAAGAGGAGGGCCTATTAGAACTCCACAGATAATGGCTCTGGGAGAACAGGTATGTGAACAACCGAGACCCTTGATGGACCTTAGTCCAGTAGGGGCACCTCTCGAAGCGATGCGTCAGGCAGGGTTGGGAGTCTTGACTCCCCAAACCATGAGTACAAATACCTCACCCTCTCCAATGATACATGCAGGAAACATTTCACTGCAGGGTTTTACAGTACAACAGCTAAATGAATGGTTAGAGAAAACTTGTACCTCGCAAAAGACTATAGTGACTACGGTTGAACCTGAGAAGGAAAAACAAGATGAATACTTGAATTTTGTACGACTAGGAGCTGAAGCTGCCGAGTTAGTAGAAGGAACAATGGGAATGAATAGGTTGGAATCATACACTGAGGCAGAATTGAGATACTTGTGCCCCAAGATTACCAAAGAGGTAGGCAAAGTACATCAGAGATTAACGAATTTGGCAGACAAATACAATATTGATATCGGAAACACTAAACATTTGAAAAGAAGCTACAGATTAGATTTTGACTCTAAAGATTTTGAACACATGAGATCTGCAGGCATGAAGACACACCTGAAAGAACTGTTGCAAAGCGCACAAATTTGGGGTGCATTAGAGAAATGGGAAGGCCGATGGGCAAAGAAGAGAGATAAGGGAAAAAGAGATAGCCCAGGGTCTAATGAAACAACAGCCACACCTAGTTTAGAGACAGTGAAAATCCTACCTATGAGAGAGACAGCTGGTGGTGTTTTAGTGCATGTGCCTTGGTCTAGGGGAGACATTTTGTCCTTTACGAATGATTATCCTAGGTTAAGAGAGAAGCCGATCGAGTGGTATCAACAGACAGATAGGTTTGTGAAGCTTGCAAAGTGTCTCTGGGAAGACTTGATTACTTTGTTTGAGATCATTGTTCCGCCAGATTTGTGGCTCGAGTGCAAGAGAGGGGTAGATTGGCCCACGAAGGAGCCGGCAAGAGATAAGGTGACTGGAGCACCTTCAGAAGAGGTGATGAAGTATTATCATAAAGTAATTGAGTTTTTGAAACAAAAGGTGTTGTCGAAGGTGACAGATTGGCAGAAAATCGACCGGACCTCTCAAGAGGTTAAGGAGTCAATACATGCGTATTACGAGAGATTATTAAAAGCGTTCAAACATTACAGTGGTACTGAGACTATCGAACCGAAGGACATGAATCATCTTGTGTTTAGGTTCGTCGAAGGGCTGAGACCGGAGGTCAGCCAGATGATTAAGAATCATTTGATTTGTTGGCAAGCTAAACCGATTGATTAAGTATTACAGTATGCAAAATACTGTAGTGATGAGATTGAGTTGAAGCAGAAAAAGTTGAAGGAGAAAGTGATGGTGATGCAGATAAGGGCTGCACAAGCTGGAATACAGGGAAATGGTGTTCAGCAAATGATACCGCAACAACCGCAAATGAATGGTGGGTTTCAGGCACAGCCGAGAGGTAGAGGTCGAGGATTTGTGAACCGTGGTTCAGACATGAATAATGTTGTCATTCAAAATGACGGTCAGGGAGTGAAAAGGATGTCACCATGTCACGCGTGCGGGGGCATGGGGCATTGGAAACGGGATTGTCCGAATATGGTGCAGGATGGTGCAGTTCAGCAAAGCATTAATGTCGGTACATTACAAAATTCACGAGGTCCAAAAATGAGACATCAGAACCCGAATTTTCAGAATAATTTGGTGCAAACGCCAGGGGTACAACCCATGCAGCAGATGCATATGCCGCGTTTCCAGTCAGTGTCAGTGCAACCAATGCAGCAGCAGATTCCTATGGTGCCTAGACAGCAAATGCAATTACCCATGGCTCCGACAGGACAGTAACAGGTGATGCTTCCTCAGCAGGTCACAGGCCAGGTAACAAACCAAAACAACACTGTGCAACAATTCCCATTACGAGGTGAAAGTGACATGAATGGGGATTGGTCAGACGATAGCTCAGACAGTGAAGAGTGCAGACTTGCAGCATCTTTAGAGTTGGATCAGAGAGGCCCATATGTAGAGGGAAAAGTAATGGGCTATAAGGTTTCAATTTTGGTCGACACAGGAGCTACACGCTCTACAGTTCGAAGTGCAGAAGTCCAGAGATTACCTCTCTCAGGGCGTAC
Organism: Pleurodeles waltl; assembly: GCF_031143425.1. Classification (NCBI taxonomy): domain Eukaryota; kingdom Metazoa; phylum Chordata; class Amphibia; order Caudata; family Salamandridae; genus Pleurodeles; species Pleurodeles waltl. The sequence continues at coordinate 909,013,649 of NC_090443.1, forward strand.
TATACGAGTGGTCGGTGTGGCAAATCAGTACCTGACTAATCCGATTACCGATCCATTGCAGGTTGAAATTGGTAATTTCCAAGGCCTGCATAGATTTGTTGTATGCGATTCAAGTCCAGTATCCTTATTAGGGAGAGACTTACTATGTAAGACAAAATGTTCGATTACCTGTTCCAATGATGGAATAGAAGTACAGACAAACAGTGACGATGAGGGAGATGAGGGTCAATTCATAGAGGAAGGAGGAGAGACTAATGAAGATTACCCTTTTATTACTTTATTCCCAGTACTTACCTTGATCGATCTACCTGCTGATCTACAAGGGACCGTGACAGAGAGAGTGTGGGATCTGACTGGGAAAGAAGTAGGATTAATCAAGGGAGTAGAACCAGTCAAAGTACAGATAAAGCCAAATGCAGCGTTCCCACAAGTGCCACAATACCACATGACTCAGGATGTCCTCATTGAAGTAACACAGATAATTGCAGATTTTCTCAGACAGGGAGTTCTGAAAGAAGTTTTGAGCAGTCCGTGCAACTCTCCTATTATGGGTTTGAAGAAGCCCTGTGGAAAGGTTCGAATTGTGCAGGATCTGAGAAAAATAAACGAAATTGTGATAAAATGCTGCCCTGTGGTACCTAACCCAGCAGTAATAATGTTCCAGGTTCCATGTGATGCCGAATGGTTTACTGTAGTAGACCTATCACAAGCATTTTTCTCGATACCTCTTCATGAAGACAGCCAATTTTTGTTCAGTTTCAAATTCCTGGATAAGGTGTACAGTTGGTGCAGAATTCCTCAGGGGTTTTCTGAGTCACCGTCCATCTTCAATCAGATACTGAAAAAGGATTTGGAACCTCTTGTGATGCCTTTTAATTCGACTCTCGTGCAGTACATTGATGATTTGTTGATTGCATCTAAAACCAGAGACAGTTGTAAATATGATACCATTGCATTGTTGAATCATCTGGGAAAGAATGGACACAAGATGTCACCCAGAAAGTTGCAATACTGTCAAAAAGAAGTGAAATACTTAGGACATCTGATTGAGAAAGGGTCCCGAAGAATATCAAAAGAAAGAATAACAGCTGTTTTGCAAATTAATCCCCCAACAACAAAAAGAGATGTCAGAATGTTCTTGGGAATGGTGGGTTACTGTCGCCAGTGGATACCCAACTTCTCGATCATCTCAAAGCCTTTAATAAAATTGACAGGAAAAGAAGTCAAAGATGAACCATACACAATCACTTTGACAAAAGAGGAGTTTGAATCATTTCTAGAATTGAAGGAATGCATGTGCAGGGCTCCAGCATTAGGAATGCCTGATTATGAAAAACATTTCCTGTTGTTCTGTCATGAACGTGATGCTTGTTCTTTGTCTGTTTTAACACAGGTCCACGGAGATGCAAATCGCCCTGTAGCATATTTTTCAGCTACTTTGGACCCTGTCGCAGCAGCCTTACCGGGTTGTTTGCGAGCAGTCGCAGCAGTTGGTCAAAGCCTTTCACAATGTGAAGGCATAGTCATGAGATACCCTCTGACAGTAATGGTTCCACATTCAGTTGAAATTCTGTTGACACGAACTAAGACACAACGCATGCCAAATGCACGACTCACTAAATATGAGACGATTATACTGGGGTCACCAAAGGTCACATTAAAGAGATGCACTGTACTGAACCCGGCAACCTTACTTCCCAATGAGAATACAGAAATCAAAGATGGGGAAGAATTTGAGCATGATTGTCTTGAGGTGACCGAACTCTGTACCAAACCTCGCCCAGACATACAGGATACCCAGTTAAAAGAAAACTATTGCATTATGTTTGTTGATGGGTCCTGTCTAAGAGATTCAGCAGGAACATTGAGAGCCGGTTACGCAGTATGTACCATAACTTGCATTGTTGAAGCCTCCTGGCTCGAGAAAGTGTTTTCTGCACAGGTGGCAGAATTAATAGCTCTTACAAAAGCCTGCCACGCAGCTGTAAATTTGAAAGTCACTATCTATACTGACAGCAGATATGGATTTGGAATTGTGCATGATTTTGGCCAACTCTGGTCACAGAGGGGTTTCATGACCTCCTCTGGTTCTCCTGTGAAAAATGGTGAACAAATAAGAGATTTGTTACATGCGATTCAGTTACCTCTTGAAATTGACGTGGTAAAGTGCAGTGCCCACACCAGATCACAAGACTTTGTGTCAATGGGGAACGGTTATGCAGATCAAGTTGCAAGATTTTGTGCATTAAACTGTATATCATTCAAGGAACAGTGGGAATTGTTACCACAACCTGAAAATGACACGAGTTTAAGTCTAGCATTACGAGTGGTTGATACCTTAGATGAACTAAAAACATTACAAAGTCGTGCTAGCAAAGAAGAAAAACGTTCCTGGCAGAAAATGCAATGTGTACAAAGAGCAGATGATATGTGGGTTTCAGAAGAGGGAAAATTGGTTCTGCCAAACAGTCTTTTGTCACAGTTTGCCCGGTTATATCATGGCCAGGCACATCTAGGAAGAGATGCCATGATCAGATCCTTTAAGATTGATTGGTTCAATCCAAAATTCAGACATGCCGCAGAAATTACTTGCCACAGGTGCGTCATCTGTCAACAGATGAATGCTGGAAAAGGAACTGTGGTAACTTTGAGTCACATTGGGAGAGCTGGAGGTCCATTCAACAAAATGCAAATGGATTTTATTGAAATGCCTGTTTGTGGAGGATTGAAGTACGTGTTGGTGATCGTGTGTGTTTTCAGTCATTGGATTGAGGCATATCCCACACGTAGGAATGACAGTCTTACAGTTGTAAAACTACTACTCAGAGAATTAATACCAAGGTTCGGGTTTCCGGTTTCTATAGAATCAGATAGGGGGAGACACTTCGACAATGAGGTGATTAAACTTCTGTGTGCTGCACTCAACATTGAACAAAAGCTGCATTGTAGTTATCGCCCTGAAGCATCAGGACTAGTTGAACAAATGAATGGTACCTTAAAATCAAGAATAGCAAAAATGTGTGCAGCAACAAACATGAAGTGGCCAGATGCTTTACCTCTAGTACTGATGTCTATGAGAAACACCCCAGATAAGAAAACGGGACTGTCCCCCCATGAAATCCTCATGGGCAGAGCAATGAGGTTACCAGCGGTACCTGCAAATACACTAGTGAATATTACAGATGATATGGTGTTGGATTACTGCAAAAGTTTAGCTGACGTGATTCGCTCTTTCTCTCACCAGGTGGAAGCTAACGCGTTGCCACCAATCGGCGAACCAGGACACTCTCTACAAGCTGGAGATTGGGTGGTTGTCAAGAAGCACGTGAGAAAATCGTGTCTTGAGCCGCGCTGGAAGGGGCCATATCAAGTAATATTGACAACCACCACTGCTGTGAAGTGTGCCGGGGTTCCCAACTGGATACATGCCAGTCATACAAAAAGGGTAACGTGTCCTGTTGAAGAGGAACTTGAAGATTCCGGTACAGCAACTTCAGGAAGAGAACTCTCAGAGTTAGAGATCAGTCAAGAAGGAACTGAGACTACCAGAGAGCCCACTGAGAACAGCCTTGTCCCTCAAGCAGTCAATGAGTTCGAGAGAGGTGACGGAGTGCCTATCTCAGTTGAGGCAGCAGGAGAACTGAGTCAAGGAGAAGTTCTCCCAGAAGCAGATGAATACGATTTAGAGCCTGAACTCAGCTTAGAACAGGAAGACGAAAGAGAAGGAGAAATTGTAAACACAAATCGAAACGAGTCAGAGTCTCCTGAACCAGTTGCAGGTCCGTCAAGAGAAAACACCATATCACAAGAGGAGGGTGCTGTCCAACGTCCTGAAGGGAAACACCGAAACAAGACGCATAGAGGCGATAATTGGCCAGACAAGACACATACTAGAATAAGAGAGGTACCAAATGAGACAATTATAGAAGAAAGTGATACTTCACAAGCAGATGATCTGAGTGAAGGAGAACAACAAGGTGAACGAAGATTAAAAAGAAAGAGAATAGCAAACAGAAGATATACAGGTCCTGAATGGGCATATGCTACAACCTCTGAATGGCAACAAGAATTCTTAGCATTCTGCTTTGATCGAGAAATACCAGGCCAATACTACGGCACCTGAAGATATTCAACAAGAATACTCAGATAAAATCGAATTCATGAAAGCTGAAAAGAGAAAGAGTCTTTAGAAACTACCGGAAAGTGACACTAAACCTGGATTTGACTTTAAAGAAACCTGATTACGACAAGCTGCTAACCTGAATTGACGAAAAGGGTCCTGGAGTGAGTGAAGACGCTGTAAAAATACGCAGAAAGAGTTTTTGCCTTCTTAAGTTGATTGTTGATCTGCTATTCGGATTCTATACAAACATGGCTTATAGTAGCAAAGGAAGTAAGGTGTGTGGTTGGATAGGTCTTATGATAGGTGTTGTATGTGCAATAATGATTCTGGGAGTGATTGTGGGAATGCCATGGAGAGAGAAAGAAACTATTAATGCAACTTCGAAACCTGAGACTACTACTGCTAATAAACTATCACCGTGGGAAAGATTTGAGCAAGACGCAAGACATATGCATGAGGGAACTAATGCAAAAGGGGAGCTTTCTACTAATGTCTTCTATCGCTTACTAAATGAGTATGTGGACACTATGGATACGAAAGATTGTTATGTGTGTACTAAAATTCCTTCATCTGTGCAGGAGGGAGCTACTTATCATAGCCTCCCTCTTACTTATGGAATTAGTTGCAGCTTGCTATTAACAAGATTCTATGATCAAGAGCATGTGCAATACTTTTATTCAAATTTGGCTGTTGTATTTTCTTTTGTGCCTGTGATTGAATTCTTAAATAAGTTAGCTAAAGAGCATGATATTAAAATAGTTAGAGGATTCTTTGAGCCAACACTTACATTTGGAACTGCTTATGCACATCGCAATAATTTGACTTGCTTACTGTCTCCTGTAGAGAAAAGCTTTTTAGATCACACAGATGATAGACGCAAAGCACTAAAAGAAAAGTTAGAAAAAGGTCTAGAAAAACGTACTTATGCAAATGATTATGCTTACACTGCAATTAAAACACAAGGCAAATTAGCTATAGATGCATTACACGTAGGTAGACTCTGTATATATAGACCAAAATCCGATCAAGACAATTTGTTTGTGGGCACGAGTGAATGTAGGCATGTGTTTTTGTTTCAGAGTACATGGACCTTTATGTTAAATGGACAAGATCCAGCAATCCCTGGAATCTATTATATTTGTGGACTGAATGCATATTACCGTCTTCCTAAGGGATGGTATGGGACATGTTATTTGGGAATAGTATTTCCAAAGATATACCAGATTGATGACTTAAAACAAATACCTAAAACGTCTGAATTACAACATCCTAGACAAAAACGAGAATCAGTGGCGGCTGTCATTGGTGACATATTTTGAGCTATAATCCCATCAGTAGGGGCTATCTTGAACTCTATGAAAATTCAAAAGTTGTCTACTATTGTGGATAACATGTTGACCAATTTCACAGGAGCTATACTCCTGATGGATACTGAACTTGCTGCAGAAAGAGCTATGACTCTTCAAAATCGGCTTGCTTTAGACATTCTTTTAGCAAAGAGTGGAGGTGTTTGCAAAATGCTTAATGAGCATCATTGTTGTTCATTTATTCCAGATAACAGTAAGAAAATTAGAAGCATGCTTACTAATCTTACCAGAGATAGTACAGATTTGAAGGATCTCAAAGAACTTGGTGTTTGGGAGAAATTTGGGAAAGGAATTGCCTGAGTGGGAAGCTGGTTTACCAACATTTGGAATGGGGTACTTGAAAAAATTATGATGGGTCTATTAATTGTTTTAATTTGTCTATTAGGATTATGGGGGGTATGCAAAATCAATGACAAAGTAAAAAGAAATTGGACTAAAAGAACCAAAAGAAATGAAGAAAGTGAAAGAGAGAAAATGTTCAATGAAATATGGGAAAGCTCACATAAAGGGCAAGATGTTGAAATGCGTATTATGCGCAAGGTGAAAAATTAAGATCAAAAGATTGTGTGATGACGAGCGTCATCAGAGGAGGGACTGAGAGAGCGTAGTTTAAACGTTACCTATTAAAGATGTGAAATGCTTATGTTTAACAATGCTGCATTAATAATATAATTCATTGAAACATATTCTAAACGTGGAGAATTTTTCATATACGTAAACTAATGTCAACTATAAGAAATAATCGTTTATATTATGCCTAACTGAAAACATTAATACGTATAAAACTACATTCATTAGAATTCATACATCTTAAGTTAGCATGAGTCGAAAACTAGCTGTGTAACTCTCATATTAAAGCGTATTTTTCTGTTTCTCCAGTGTGCTGACTTGCAAAAGGCCATGACCCAGCAATTGTTCTTTTCTTCACTTATTTGCAACAATGCTAGATTTTCTCATCCGCATGCTAGCAGCTTTAGTATAAAAATTATGGACTTCGAAACAAACATGGACACTTCCAAGGACATTAAAGCGAGGAGAAAAGAACTCCTGACTCGGTGTGTGTGCCAAGGAAATGAAGTAACCCCGGATATGCCACCTACGAAAAACGTCAATGATGAAGACCAATTAGAAATAAGAGAAATATTGTGAATTGACAAATGCATTACTTAATGTATAATTTGATAGGTTACAGATAGTGGGGTGTAGTGACTTTCCAATAGAATTTTGGGGGAATGTATTTTGGAAAAGGGATAAAAACCCATGACACAAGAGACAAAGGGCATTAGGTAGGGAATGATATCGATTGCATCCAGAAACTCTGTCACTCTATTTGGTGACTTGAGACTTAGACAAAACCATTCTCACCCATAGACGGCCCCATTACACTTTCCTCCTTATGAGGAAAGTGTCCCTTGCCCTTAGCTTAAATAGACTGACGGCGATCTAACTGATGTCCTGAAGACGAAGACTGACCCTGTGTGCTGACCTATTCTGAGGAGGGTAATTATTGTTAATAATGGAAATTCATTTATTTTGCCTTTTCTTTCTAGGTACCAACTGCTGTGTGTTTTGATTAGAGACCTTAGTTAGACGTTTTTCAAATTGATGTTCTAAATTGTTTTTGCATGAAGCCCACCATGCTAATGCTAATCAGTGGTTAGATGAGGCGTTCTTTTGACTGACGTAACTGACGTGACTGACATGATGCTATGCTGAACTAATACCTCTATGAGTTCTACGCCTTTTGATTTGTGTATCTTTGTATGATTATCATATGTTCGTGATCTTTGCATTATTGAAAACTTATCTTAGTTGCCGCCTTGTGATTATGTTCTTTTGTTTTTTTGGTTTTGAGATTAATACGTTTGCTATTAGATTGTAATCAATAGGGAATAAAATTCACAAAACTTCAATAAGGTGTGGTTATTCATGACTGAAAGGTCATGGTTGCGTCGAAGGTTTATTGATGTCTAAAGTGAAATATATTGTGGTGATATATGTTGACAATGTTATTGACATATTGATTGATATATTGATTAGTTATCTCGTCTTACGGTGTCTCACCACTGAGTCCAAAGATTCATCGGCCTAAAACGAGTCCTGATGTGTATAAATTAACATAGACGGACGCGTTAACACAAGCAATGTGTAAAAAACAAAGTACAGAAAGAAAAAAGAATAAAAGCCAACAGACACAACCACTACTAACCAAAACAATGATTTCAACAACTTTAAATATATAGGGGCATATTTATACTCCGTTTGCGCCGAATTTGCGTTGTTTTTTTGACGCAAATTCGGCGCAAAACTAACGCCATATTTATACTTTGGCGTTAGACGCGTCTAGCGCCAAAGTATGAGGAAAGAACGTCATTTTTTTGCGTGAACGCCTACCTTGCGTTAATGAGATGCAAGGTAGGCGTTCCCGTCTAAAAAAATGACTGCGACGCAAATGCGTCGTATTTATACTCCCGGGCAAAAATCACGCCCGGGAGTGGGCGGGGCAAAAAACCCCGCATTTGCGCCGGATTTTAGCGCCTGGGTCAGGGCAGGCGTTAAGGGACCTGTGGGCTCAAAATGAGCCCACAGCTGCCCTCCCATGCCCCCAGGGACCCCCCCTGCCACCCTTGCCCACCCCAGGAGGACACCCAAGGATGGAGGGACCCATCCCAGGGACATTCAGGTAAGTTCAGGTAAGTATAATTTTTTTTTTTTTTTTTTTTTTTTGGCATAGGGGGGCCTGATTTGTGCCCCCCTACATGCCTCAATGCCCAATGACCATGCCCAGGGGACATAAGTCCCCTGGGCTTGGCCATTGGGCAAGGGGGCATGACTCCTGTCTTTACTAAGACAGGAGTCATGTAACTGGTGTCTGGGCGTCGTTAAAAATGGCGCAAATCGGGTGGAGGCGATTTTTTGGCGTCAACCTGACTTGTACCATTTTAAGACGCCCTAACGCCATTTTCCCCAACGCCGGCGCTGCCTGGTGTACGTGTTTTTTTCCCACGCACACCAGGCAGCGCCGGTCTGCTAGCGCCGGCTAACGCCATTCAATAAATACGGCGCCTGCATGGCGCTTCAGAATGGCGTTAGCCAGCGCAAAACTTTTTGACGCTAAACTGCGTTAGCGCAGTTTAGCGTCAAAAAGTATAAATACGGGCCTTACTACTTAATGTATTCAATCAATCAATCAATTTGTAAAGCGCACTACTCACCCGTTAGGGTCTCAAGGCGCTGAAGGGGGGGATAGGGGCTGCTACTGCTCGAATAGCCAGGTCTTGAGGAGTTTCCTGAAGATCAGGAGGTCCTGGGTCTATTGTAGGTGAACCGGGAGGGAGTTCCACGTCTTCGCGGCGAGGTGGGAAAAGGATCTGCTGCCAGCTGTGGTTCGATGGATGCGAGGGACGATGGCGAGGGTGAAGTTGGCGGATCGTAGCTGACGGGTGGGAGTGTGGAAGGTAAGTCACTCGTTGAGGTAGGCAGGGCCTGCGTTGTGGAGAGCTTTGTGAGCGTGGACCAGGAGCTTGAATGTGATCCTCTTGTTGACGGGAAGCCAGTGTAGCTCTCTGAGGTGAGCTGTGATGTGGTCGCGGCAAGGGATGTTGAGGATGAGGCGTGCGGAGGCGTTCTGTATTTGTTGCAGTTTCTTCTGGAGCTTGGCCGTCGATCCTGCGTAGAGCGCGTTGCCGTAGTCCAGTCTGCTGCTGACGAGGGCGTGGGTGACCGTCTTTCTAGTTTCGGTGGGGATCCATCTGAAGATCTTGTAGAGCATGCGGAGGGTGTTGAAACAGGTGGATGAGACGGCGTTGACTTGCTGTGTCATGGTGAGAGATGATATTCATACATATCACTGTTCAATCTACATAAATAATATCGACATTCTTCTACATATCCTGGGACACAAAAAACTAAAAAAGTTATATGCATTCACACATTGTCAATCATACAAATAAAAAAAGACAGACCAGACAAACTGTCCAAATCAAGAACAAGGAGCACAATCGATATTTCCCCCTTTAAACAAGCTTCTCCCCAAAGCAACAAACTGCTATAGGACAAAAGATGACAATGAAAATCAGAAGCAAAATAATTACATATATATTTTTTATAGAGTCCTCTATTTTGAAAATAATATCTATATTACAGGAGAATTTTCTTATTCGTTGAAGGGATTATTTTGGTCTGATCCTAACTCCCAATGGGAGAATTGCAGGAGAAAAAACAATGTCCAATGTACCATCCTTGTCCAGACCAATGATGTCTTTGTCCAGGTCAAAGGTTCCGACGCACGTTTCAGTGAAACGCGACCAACAGGTGGTCACTCACCTTCCTCAGGGCACAAATATTTCACGTATATATAGCTTTCCCAGGAGAGAGAAATTAGAAAGCATCAACCACATACTCATGTCCGGAGGGCTCTTAAAGCTCCAGCCCTGTTAATATAATAAGGAGTCCCTTTTGTATGTCTCAAGAGTGGACCTCCTCATAGGTGCTGATCCAAGACATTTGCATTAGGGACATAGGCGGTCATTCTGACCGCGGCGGGCGGCGGTCGCCGCCCGCCATGCGGTTACCACCGAATGACCGCTTCGCGGTCAGGAGACCGCGGCGGCCATTCTGGCTTTCCCGCTGGGCCGGCGGGCGACTGCCAAAAGGCCGCCCGCCGGCCCAGCGGGAAAGCCCCTGCAACGAGGATGCCGGCTCCGAATGGAGCCGGCGGAGTTGCAGGGGTGCGACGGGTGCAGTGGCACCCGTCGCGATTTTCACTGTCTGCCAAGCAGACAGTGAAAATCTGTATGGGGCCCTGTTAGGGGGCCCCTGCACTGCCCATGCCCATGGGCCGTGCCAGTGGCATGGGCAGTGCAGGGGCCCCCAGGGGCCCCACAACACCCCTTCCTGCCATCCTGGTTCTGGCGGTGAAAACCGCCAGAAACAGGCTGGCAGGAAGGGGGTCGGAATCCCCATGGCAGGCTGCAAGCAGCGCCGCCATGGAGGATTCCCTGGGCCAGGGGAAAACCGGCGGGAAACCGCCGGTTCCCCTTTTCTGACCGCGGCTTTACCGCCGCGGTCAGAATAGCCCTGGAAGCACCGCCAGCCATTTGGCGGTGCTTCCGCTGCCCTCTGCACTGGCGGTCAGAGACCGCCAGGGTTGGAATGAGCGCCATAGTCCCTTCTCATAGTCCTCATCATCATCCGCTCCAACAAACTCGAAGATCTGCGGTAGAGGCGAGATTGGTCTCTTATGTTTTGAAGGACGAAAAAGTGCTGAAAGCAAACTGGTTTGCAAGAAGGTATGAGCCTGAAAATGGACTATGCAGCGGGCACCAATGAAGTCTAGCGTCTGAGAACCCAGGCTGCTGCTGGCTAAATCAGTCTAAAGGCGGGCACCATCACTATCTCCAGCATTGAATCCTCTGTTTGTGTAATGAGGAGGATCAGTTAAAAAAACATGACCACCTGCCAGAGTATGGCTTGGCACACGAGGAACTGTCTCTAGGCACATTAAGGGCTCAAATCATGAATAATTTGGGAAAAAGTAATTTAGAGTGTACCCGGACTGGTGATTTAATTTACAAACTATATTGTAGACATTTAAGAAATAACAACAAAAATGGAAGACAGACTGTCTCAGTGAAGAACCAGTGAATATCATGGCCGCCTGCCAGAATGAGGCTTGGTGCGCAAGGAACTGTCTTGGGAACATTAAAGGCCACCTAGTGAATACATCAGGAAAAATTTAATTTAGGGTATACCTGATTTGACTCAATACTGTGTTAACGGAACAGGTATGACCTTTATTAGCTCTCCATAAGCTATTCACTGAAACATTTCCGAGAGAGGTGAATGGACACTACTTTTTATTCAGCTGCAATGTAGCTATCAATTTTTCATTAGTTTCTTGTGGGTGAGGCTGGCCTTGTATGGACTGGGCAGAGCATAACAAATTCAAACTTCTTTGGTCATTAGCTCGTCTAGGTCTTATGCTGCAAACTATTTTAATTTTCTGTATGCAAAAGAGATTGAAACCCAATTTTAACCTATGGGGAGACAGTGTTAGTTAAGAAGTGGGATAAAATCCCAAATAATCCATCCAGCTCAAATCAAACACAGCTTCTGCTGTGATCATATTCAGTGCTGTCAAAATGTCATCTGATTATGACCTTTTGAAACAGTGTGGCCTATTACAACCTGATGATTGTTACAAAGCCTTAGTACCAAGGTATGATTACTGTCTTCCAGGAGTTCGTTAGAAGCACCCAGGACCCAGATTCAGAGATCAAATTTATATTTCATTTTATGTCACTGAGTGTGCCAGTTCTATAAATTAAAATAAACTCAAAAGTGTTATCCAGATGACATTGGTAGTCAATGCAAAGAAAATCAATTGACCCAAAGTTTTATAGGTCTAGCCATGACCGAAGCATTATATACTTATCCACTATCTTGCTATGTACCATCTGCCTTGAATAATTGGTACCCACCAGACATCAAGTTGACTCATGCAGAAATACAGTACTCTGTCAATCAATACTCTGTGACAAAACATAAATTCAAGTTGCCTATTGCAGTTACATCGCAGACTCAGCTATCTTTGGTATCCAACATTGCTCCGACTCCTTACTGTGAAGGAGATAAATCTTTGAAGAGAAACTGTGGTGTCAGAGGTAGAAATGAGCTAAACATAGTAAGTCATCAACATTTTCCTCAGGCCCACAGTGTGTGATCTTCAGTCAGGCTTTCCTTTTCTATCTGCCATCACACTGGCTTAGACAGTTGTATATGGGCATCCCTATACTTGTCTCAGTTCTCTTCTCTAGTTACCTTTCTTGTCATTGGCCTCCCTATCCTGTGAGCTTTAATCCGAGATTCAGCTTCTCTAATTTCTGGAGCTCCATCTGAGTCACAGTGAAGCTTTTCCTTAGAGTTAATTCTTACATTTGTAAGGTTCTGATTAGCACGTCTTATACAGGAACCACTTGAGCTTTGTCTTTAGAGTTGCTAGATACACTTTAAGGAAAAACTGATGTATTGTGTTTTTATCACTCATGTTAGAGTGTACTCTGGTATCATGTAGTCACCTGTTTATGTAACAGTGGATTGTCTATCCTTCTCTGCCTTCCTTACAGTCACATTTCCTAATGACACCCTTCAGATTTACATTTCCTGAATTATTTCCACTGCACTTGATCTTGGATTCAGTCCTTTTATTTTCACATTGCCAATACGTTCAAGGGATACTGGTCCTTCTCCTATTGGCCCTTTCCCCTTGAAGTCCCCAGCCTAACCTGGCAGCATACCCTGATACTGTTCTTCCCTTAGCACCGTCTAAGGCCATATCTCAGCCTCTCTCCCATCTCTGTTGTAATTGTGAAACTGTGTAACAGAAGCGAGACATCATACTGTGGTTACTGCTCTTCATCTAACTTAGCTTCAAGTGTTTGCATACATGCAGTGGCAGGTCATTATTCATGTATGATGAGACTAAAAGACCCCTGTTAAATAAATTGTACCCCGTGAGCATCTGGCATGAAGCACTTTACTTATTAAGTATTTGAACCAGGTTTAATTACCATATTAAAGGAGCTCCTGGTGCCTGTGTCATCAAATAAACTCATGCAGAAAATGTCATGAAAATGAAATGCTTCTCTCCTCCTACTGACATTGGCACTCTTTTCTAGTTGTGTAAAAGACATGGCAACCCATGCAAGTCTCAGTAGTCCTTGTTCTGAGGTTATGATATGGATTTATTTTAAGATTGTATTTGGCGCAAACATAAAGCTCCAACTGCTGAGAAGCAGAATAAGAGGAAATGTACAACCCCTTAAAGACATTTCCAGGAAGGTGATTATTGAGCCATCATGTAGATCAGTGTTACACCTGACAACCTTAGAGTGGTCTCCCCACAAACTATTTGCCACTGTCCTCCATTTTTTTTACTGATTTTGTTTGTCCTGGCCTTAGGGCGATGTGACCTTAACCACTGCTAATCAGTGTTAAAGTGATTGTGCTTACGTCTTCATGCATGGCAACACTGGCTTATCCACAATTGGCATGGTTAATTTACTGATAAGTCCTTAGTAATGCACCCAGGGCTTGAACATCAAATGGTACAAGTGGGCCAGCAGCACTGATTGTGCCACCCACCTAAGTAGCCCTTTAAAAATGTCCCAGGCATGCTATTGCAGCCTGTGTGTGCAGTTGTAAACTGCCATGTAGACCTGACAATATATATGTTTTTCCAGGCCAAAACTTTTAAATACTTTTAAGCAACCCGTAGGGTAGGCCCAGGAGAGACCAGAGGGCAGTGTGCAGTGCATTTAAAAATCAGAACATATACTTTTAGGTTTTGTATGTCCTGTTATTGAAAACCTCTTAAATCCATTTTTAAATACTGCAAGGCCTACCTCTCCCGTAGGATTAAATCGGCGTTACCTTATTACACTTAATAAGCTGTAATTTCCAAATGGTAGAAAGTGACCAGTTCATTTTTGGTGTCTTTAGAATTGTAACGAAAAATCCTCTATCACAATTTTTAAAATAGCTCTTTCTCATGACTGGATGTAGCTGATAGTTGAGCTTTCTGTATTCCTTCTAGATAGTCACACACAAAGGAGAGCTTATATGTCCCTGGCTGGGCCGTCATTGGCAGGATGGGAAGGTGGAGCTGGGCCCATCCTTACTTACACTTGACTAGGCAGTGTCCTGCCTCCCCACAAAGGGCTGCATACCCTCTGTAGTTAGTCTGGAGCCACGAAAGGGAAGAAGGATGCCTGGGGACTTCAAAGGGAATTTATAGAATCTTCTGCCACCTTCAGAGGAAGGGTACTGTGTATAAATATTGGACCTCAGACACCAACTCTTCAGTACACTTCTGGAGCTGTGGCTACTTTCCCAGGAAGACGGTCTGTTGTGCTGCTGAAGGACTGCTACTCTCCTGGCCCCTTGCCCAGCTGGACTACTACTTTGTTGGACTGCTGCCTTGCTGTGCTGACCTGATGCCTGCTGCCTTCTTGCCTGGATGAGAAGCACTGGGCCTGCATCTGTTGAGCCCACTACCCCGGGGACACAACAGGCTAGTTGGCTGGTCTCCTGACTAGAGCCTCAGGGACAGAAGGCTCCAATATCCTTGATGCCAGCACATGAACTCTGCCATCTGTGAGTCTACCCTGTCATGTGGTGCTACCCCAGTCCTGGACCCTTGGAAGTGGGCCTAAGGTGCTCTGTTAGCCTCTATGGTTACAGTGGATTGACCACCTCCTCTTCTGAGCGGCACAACCCTGAGCAGAACCGATGCATTACCACTGCTACGTGTTTTGGACCCGTCATAAAAACCTGCATTGCCTCTACAGCCTTATCAGAACCGCTGCTGAGCGGCGGATCTTCAGCACAAGCCCCTCCATCCCTCGTCAACAGCAAGCCTTGACGACGCTGATGGACTCATTGCAATCTTGCAGCTCCTTGGAACTGACACATCACCTTAACTGTGCAATGAAGCCTTGACGCCGAACTTTGCATCACAAACCCTTGTCACCACACTTTAGAACTGATGCATCACTTCACATATGCGATGCATCTTTGAAGTGGATCATTGTAATGCTCTGCAAACCAGGATTGAAGGTACTTTGTTCAACTACCATAATTGGGTCCCTGTTGCTGGCCAGTGCTCCATCGTGTACAGCTTGAACTTGTGACTTTGTCACAGTCTGGGTTGACCAGATATAGACAGTTGGTGATTTGTGCTTTTTGGCGCTATATTTTCTGAAATCTTTTTTCAGGCATATTTCTGGCTCTACTGACTGGATTATTGTCATTTTGGTCATGCTTAATTCATTACAAGTTACTCTATACTTCTAAACTGGTGTAGGATATTTTTGTGGTGTGGTTTCACTGTGTTACTGTTTGAAGTGTTGCACAAACACTTTCCATGTTGCCTCTGAGGTAAGCCTGACTACTCTGGGCCAAGCAACCTGCCCATGGGTTGAGCAAAGGTTAATTTAGGGTTTCCTTGGGACTTCACCCTGAGAATAATTGTATTTGCTGCTTAAGGATCCCACCCACCTCAACTACTAACCCAATTTCTTACAATAAGTTCCAAGAAATGTGGCACGGGCAGAGAGGTGTAGGAAAGAGAGTCTCTGGAACTGCAAGCTTTTCATTTCAGAGGTAATTGTGGGGAGAAACATTAAATGGAACCTCTAGCTGGGTAGAATTGCAAGTTATTCGACAAACTTTTACAGGCATTCCTTCCTTTAATGGGCATTAACTCTTTCCTGCATTGAAGAGGAGGTGGATGTTGTTTCACTTTTTTGACGCAGACTAGAAAAAGCTTGCATTTGAGGCTTTTCTCTTTAGTTGTTTTCTGTTTGCAGTTTCTAAAACAAGGAATGGTGTTCCAGATGCTGGCACACATTTAAGTGTGACAAAACCAGTGCATGTACACAGGCTTAAACGTTTTCTTTAAGGAGAGGATATTTTGGTCCTGCATAGGATGGACATTGGAATGAAACTTATGATGCATAGCAATTTCGCACAAAGTAGAATGTAGATTGTTGGTGAGGTCTCCAAAGTGCATGGATGGAAGTGAGGACTGGATGTGAAGATGTTTGTTCAAGAGGGGTACAAAATGTGCAATGAGAAGCATTTGAAGAGGGGCTGAAGGTGATTGGCTTAGGAACACTCAGTGTTGGATACATACTGGTTAATACGGATTGTGTTGATGCAAAGGTAGGTTATCAAAACCTTGCTCTGAAGTTGTGGAAATGGTCCTCAGTAAGAGAGAGAAATTGTTAATGGCCACACATAGTCTAATGAACCCTTCATTCTCTTTGATGGGGGTATAGTAATTAACTATATCCCTATCATAGAAGTCCTCTTTCCCCACTCAGTCATTGATGCAATTAATCACTAAAAGTCTTGACTAGCATGTACTACTAAAATGCACTCCAACACAGATGTTAAATTGTATAGTTTACTTAATACGGTGTTCGACACTAGGAACATGGCCTTTTTTGCAGCCAGAAAATTAATTTATAAAAAATGTCTTGATAATTTCCATCTGATATTTAACTGAAATTTTCAGTTATACTATTTTAATTGATCATCTCTTTGACATCAACACAGAACATTCTTGAAGAGCAATACTTAACCTTTTTCACTGGTTTGTTTGATACACAGCCACCACAATCATTTGTTTTAGAGGGAAAATCAAACTGATGATCAAAATATGTTCTGCATATGGAAAAGTAAACAAACACAAATGATGGACAGACTACGGAACCAGTTACCCTTCATCAGCCAGGCCGAATCCAGTGGCATAGTGAGCCTGGTACCCACGTCTGGGCATACCCGGCAAACTTAGGGTGACAAAAGCAAACAAAAACAAATGATGGACGGAATGCGGAACCAATCAAACTTTCACCCTCAGTCACATATCTGGGTTTAATCCATCAATTCTTTTGCTCACCGTGCCACCCCAGTTCGGACCAGCCATATGCCAATCAGTCTTGACCCTGTTCCCCATTGTGAGAAAAATAATTGATGGGTTAAACCCAGATTTGTGATTGGGGTGAATGTTTGATTGGTTCTGCATCCCGTCCATCATTTGTGTTTGTCTGTATATGGAAAAGCCTGCAAGGTGGATGGAGTATTGTAAGAATGCGGAATGCCCTGAATAGTGATCACATACATGATCATTTTGGGATCTTGCAGGTCAATGTTCAATACAATGAAAATGAGCTGAGTTCTGTTTATTGTTGATAGATGGAATATGCCTTACTAGAACAGGGTAAATAACTGAGTGGAATAATATCAAAGGAAAAAGAGGTGGTATTCGTAAAGGAGCATTAAGGACAGCATGGAAAATTTGAGTCAATAAATCAATAACAAAACCTCAATATTCAAATGAACACATCAAACAAATCTTACATTTAACATACAATTCAGATGTATGAAGAAAAATGTGGTCTTATTGTCTTACGTGCATTGACCGCCACACAGAGAAGAATTGTCCTAATGGGTTGTCACCATTTATTAATGCCAATACTACATGAAAAAGAAAATACTTTTGAGGAAGGTGATTATGCAAATAGATTTCATGTTGCACAAATAAGTGTAGGCCTGATGTACCAAGCAATTTTACAGTTACAAAGGTCAAATTGGAGCTTTTAAAACCATAAAATGACTTTTTCAAATGTACAAAACCCAAATTGCCAAATTTGGCTTTTAGAATAAATACAGAAGCTGTATTTGGAAGGGGTGTTCAAAAGGCTTACCTTCCAAATACCAGTTCTTTAGCATATATATTAATGTTTTGCGACCAGAATCCGGTCTTAAAACATTAATATTTTACCACCAAATCGATATAGGTGGTAACCATTCTAAACGGGAAATTGTCCAAAAGGGACCCCATCCGCTTTGTGAATGTCGATAGAACATTTTTTATGAGCAGGTAATAGTCCTTGTGACCACAGTCTGCTCCTAAAAATGTTTATAAAAGTATTGAATTTCTTTCTTTAAAAGCATCCCACTTTCCTACCAGAAAAACATGCTGCATCAAAAAAATATATAGCTTTATTTAAAAGCAATCAAATACAAGCTGGTCTGCTGACCATGTCTGTGACTACCTAATCGCAGAGCATCTCAATATGCAACCTACCTTGTGCATATTAATGAGTAGGTTGAAATATGACTCTTTATGAGCCAGTATTTTATGAACCAATCTATTAATACATAGGTTGTTTACAAAATACCAATGGATTCAGTAGAAGTCCATGTGCAAATTGCATCCACTTCTACAGAATCCATTTTAAGAGCTTCCGAAAATGTACAATTTCTTAGTAGGAATCTCAGTACATCAAGCCCTATATGTGTTAGCATTGCTGCCTGCATTTATCTTAGTTGCAGAAGGTAATACTACTGTACCAATAAAACAACTGGGAATCTTACTCTGCTAAAGCACTATTAGTTGTATTCTTCATCTTCCATCTGCACTTCCAGTGGATGACAGGGGTTCACTGCTTCTAAGCACATCTGGGGACTTGACCAGCATATGAAAACAGAAAAACACCTAGTGATTGATTCAGTAGTGCCGGAAAATTGAAATCCTTGAAGTCATGTAATAGCACATTGGGTGACACCGGGAAAGAGTTCAGTAGCATAATAAAGTCTAAACACACTAAGAACTAGTGAGGCAGTCAATCTTCATGGAGAGTCTAGAAAACTATATATTCACATTAACATTCTAAGGGATACAGTAAAGGTCTTCATCACTTTTTACTCTTCATTTTTTCAACATTTCCATAGGGTAATTTTCCAGGATTGTTGGCCAAAAATAGTCTGCCCACAATTAACTATCAAAAGTAATGGCGATGATCACTTTTGGGCATGCATCTTTAGATCAGTCTCCACCTCCAATTGAATAATCTGTGTGAAGTGGCTAGCCACTATGTTGAGCACCATCTGTAAACATGGATATGATGGCTCAGAATGATGTGAAACAAAAATCAAATTCAAGGCTTGATTTAAAGTTTGGCTGACGGGCAGGAAATGTCTATTTCCGAGATGAAACATCCAAGAAACCTGAGTCGATTAGTGCTGTGTTTTTTTAGGTTTTTTTGCTGCATGTACTGCAGATGTATGCAGTTTTAACTGCTGCAAAGAATATATGAGTAGTTGGGGTGCAGTTCCTCTTTAATTTATTTCAGTAGTCGTGCATATGTTCCCCATTGTGAAGGAATTGTTAAACCCTTTATCACAGGGCTTCTTATCATATGCCACATACTTAGGGTCAGATTGTGAGCTGGATGGTAATCCACTGATTTCAGGAGAAAGTGATAAATCCAGTGGACAATCCATTGGTGGAACAACTCTTAGTTGGCTCCTCATCGAGGTCTGATCTACTTTTACAATGGCTTGCCATGTTCATTTGCTACTTAACTCTGACCCCTCTCACTACATGACCTAGAAACTGAAGCTTGCTTGGGGTCCTGCCAACTTTGCAGTTCTAGCACTTACTTGAAATCTCATCTTCTACAAAACAACTGATATTTAACCAATCCTTCCTGGGAGGTACTCGGTTTACCTGTTCATTGACACAAATCCCTCTTTTCCTTCCTTGAATAAAGAACTGAAACTACTGCTCCTTGGCCAAATCTATACAACTTTTCTGTCTAATTCAAAGTCTTCTTTCCCTAAAGGTGTTTTCTACGCATACCAGTAACATGTTGATGACCTAACTAACATTATGTTTATATGACCCTACCTTTCTGGTAGAACCCTTTCTTTTATTTTCGCTACATATACAGTGACATGGTGTCCGTGTTCTGTAGAAATTACTCCCTTGTTACTGCTTTTGTGTTTTCCTAGATTTTTGTAAATACGATATTTATCCACATTACTGCATCTGATAACTTGATTGTTACTAATGAACTCTGATTCTCTTCTTTGTCCCTTGTACATGCTATACAAATCAACGAAAAAATAATTACAATAAAATAGGACTATTAGTGAGTGGATGAGTGGATTCTCAATCAGAGTTTGTGGTTTCACAATAACCAAATAATAAAAAATGGTAAGTACCTCAGTTGTTAGGATTCTACCATCAAGAAGGCCACCTGGGGTCCTGACTTTATCTTTGAAAAGGACTATATCCATTTCTACACCTTGCATTCACAGGTCCACTTCATATTCCATGTTGCTACACTACCTTCCTGATGCATCATACCCTGTATTACTTTCTTTATCCAAACCCTGCCAAGATCACATCCTGGTGGTGCGTCTTTGTTCTATGTTTTAGGGGGTCATTACGACCCTGGCGGTCAGAGACCGCCAGGGGTAATGTGGCGTCCGTACCGCCAACAGGCTGGCGGTACGGAGACCCGTATTACGACTGCGGCGGTAGCGCTGCGGTCGCACCGCCGGGGCCGGCGGTTTCCCGCCGTTTTAGCCCCGGCGGTGGGATTATGACCCCCCTCCCGCCAGCCTGTTTCTGGCGGTTTGCACCGCCAGGAAGAGGCTGGCGGTAAGGGGTGTCCTGGGGCCCCTGGGGGCCCCTGCACTGCCCATGCCACTGGCATGGGCAGTGCAGGGGCCCCCTAACAGGGCCCCGGGCAGCTTTTCACTGTCTGCATAGCAGACAGTGAAAAGCGCGACGGGTGCTACTGCACCCGTCACACGGCCGCAACACCGCCGGCTCCATTAGGAGCCGGCTCCTATGTTGCGGCCTCATCCCCGCTGGGCCGGCGGGCGTAAACTTGGTTTGCGCCCGCCGACCCAGCGGGGATGTCGTAATGGGGTCCACGGGAGTGCGGCCGCCGCCGCCCGCCAAGCTTGTAATGACCCCCTTAGCCATTTTGACTCTTTTATTCCTGCCATCTGTACTTTTTTCTTTCTCGCCTCCAAACCTCACTCCATCCCAGGTTTTCCTCTTTCATGTCTCGTACCTCTCGGTTTACCATTGCTTCTCCTGCCAAAGCCTCAGTGCAGCCATCCTTTCATTGGTGGTTTCCTGATTCCTAGCACCGCTTTGTGGTACTTTGCATCAAGGGGGCATTCCATGATAGGGTAGGGGCATTCCAATGCAACCACTCTTGGGTTTCGATGCAAATCCATATGCACAAAGAATTGTAGACAGCAGTTACTGCCAAAATCCTTTGCCTCCTGAAGCAGGTTTATCGAGGAGAAATGTTTTTATATCTCCTCGCTTTTTCTCTTTGAATATGTGCTGCATTCTACAGCACACAACAAGGGAAAGCCTTGAAGCATAGTTTTTTAACAAAAAGGACACCCCTGCAAAGACACTATGTCGACCATAATGCTCACATCCTTGCATATGGCGTAAGGGTGCCTGCTTTGAGGCATGTTTGCCAAAACTGCACCAGTGAAGGTAGCGAGAAGTTATGGAGCAGTTCTGCTCTCTCTCCTTCATACAAAGCAGCACAGCAACTTTACTTGCTATGCTGCGTGAATTCTTTGTATATCTAGCCCTCAGTGTACAGCGGCTTGTAACTGACTAAGCTGTTGGGTCTCCTTGTCCTCTGTCACAATCCTGCTGCTGTATTTCTAGGCTTGCTCTTTGATTTCTGTTTCTATATTTGCTTGATTCCATTTTCCACTTCTAACTATGTATTAATGTCCGTTTTCTGTCTCTTGCTAGTCTTCTTCTTTTTTCCTATGATTGCATTGTTTTTAGTTCTGACTGCATGCTTCCTGTCTTGTATATTCAGATTCATTATCATGTGTTCCATGTTCCTGCTTTGACTGCATATTTCTGTCCTTTCCTCGCTAGTTAATACATTTCCAGTCTTGTTTTCACTATTCATATTTCTGTGTTTTTCATTCCTGTTTCTGATTTTGATTTCAGTCCTGTTCTTAATTTTGATTCCAGTCCTGTTTTGTCTGAGTTCAGTTCCTGTTTCTATGTTCCTTACTCTGTTCCTTGTTGTCCTTGTGTTATAATCACCCCAACTAACTGTAGGTCATTAAAGGAGACCATGTTTTTTTTCTGTGACCAGGGGCGGACTGGGGAAGCAAAAGCAACCTAGGCAAAAATACTCAAACCAGCCCTCCCTCTTCAACTACTTGTGCTAGCTCTCTCTTTCCATCCATTCTCTTTCTCCTTTAAGGGCTCCAAACTACTGATGTTATACCCAGTAGAATAAAAAAGCTTGTCCCACCTGTCTGTGACCTTCCTTTTCTGGACAGCAGATAAAACACAGAGAGACTCATTTAGAGTTGAGAAGTAAAGAGATATCCTCCCAAAATTGAGGTACATCCTATTCCCACTTACCCTCACCTCGTTTAAGGGTGGCAGAATCATTGTGTTTTTTCTCAAGGGGGTTTTCCATCCTTCTGTGCGCATGACATCAAAGGGTCTCTTGAATGTAGGCTGGTCCCTTTTGAACCCTCTAACCTCTTTCCCTTCAGGTGTTTCCTGTCCCTTATTGCAATGTGTACTATGATGGTCCTGGAATTAAAAAAACCTCACATGTCTTCTAAGCACTGAGAAGAAACTCTAAAGCATCAAGAGTACTTCTTTTTTGTTTTTCAAAAACAAATAAATGAGAAAACTGCTGACTGGTCCTCCTTAGAATGCCAGTTCGCTGATAATCTATATTTTCTCAAGGGTAACTAAGATTTCCAGCGAACAGGTGTTAAACTCAAGGTTAGGTGGGCTACTACCAATGCGCTGGAGAACTGAAGGCCTCGCCCCTATCACCCTCCTCCCAAGTGTTTGAAGGCCAGCCACTAAGCCGTAAATGGGGGTCTAAAACAGGCTCATAGATGATAAACTGAAAAGAAGTTTTAGAATGGAAAGGTGTAATCCTCAAATGAGATGTTAAAAGTACCCAGCATAATTTCAAATCTGATTGAAAGAACTAGTCTCCTATTGCATCTAGACATGGGGCTGACCCAGGTCCCACATAGGGGGCATATTTACAAGCTTCTAGCGCCTCCTTGTGCCGCCCTAGCATCATTTCTTTTACGCTAAGGTGACGTTAAAGAGGGCTTTTCCCCATGCCAGATTTACAAAGTGGCAAAAAGCAAGCATTGTGCCACTTTTGTAATCACTTGCACCACAATAAGCCCGTGCCAGGCATAATCTATGCGAGGGCGGCATTCCCCCGTTCGGAGGCCCAGAAAAATGGCATAGTGAAATGTATTAGATTTTTTTCCGTCATTTTTAATGCCTGCCCAAGGCAGGCATTAAAGTGCCCCCCCCCCCCCACTGTTTCCACTGGGGCTCCCCATGCATTGATTGTCTAGTGCCATAATTTTTGGCACTAGTCAACCAATGCGCTACAATAGCGTCCCAAATTTTTAGGCTATTGTGCTAACGTGTGCCATGGTGTGCCGTTTTGTAAATACCATGGTGACGTTAGGGTGTGCAGGTGGGGTGCAAAAAAGTGGTGCATCATAGTTGATGCTCCACTTTCTTCTAAATATGCCCCGAAGTATGTTCTGGAAACAATAGGACTTGCTAGCTGTCCATAGCCCAGACCTAAAATTAGACCACCATTTGGTTGTGTAGGTCAGTATTTTCTTTATTGCACTTTAGCAACAGTAAGAAATATTTACAACAGATTTTCATATGTGAGTATTGTCTGTATGTATATGGTTGCCTCTTTGTGTGTTTTCTGTAAGCACAATCAAAACAAAATGAATCCATTACAACAGAGAACACATACATCTATAACAATCTAGAACTAATGCCTTTGACGATTATGTTTTAACTGCAGATGTAGGCCTGTGAATGCTTCATTTGGCCTGTACTCAATTCACTCCATGCAGTCAGTCACATATATCATTACAAACGTTTGCCCCGGAGTTGATGCTCCTCAGGCAGTCATGACCTTGCACAGATGTCCAATCACACAACAGTATTAAGGACTGTGCTAGATGTCTTGGAAAATCTACAAAACAACAGTGCACACTTTGAGTTTTTAAATGAGATGGATGTATTTATGTGTTGTATGTCTCCTCTAACAAAAGCTGAATTACCAATGGTCATTTTCCTTAATACAGATATAGCTAAATTTGGCAAATGAACTATCTTCCACATTTCCAAAGGTTATCACCTTAAAGGATTAATGTGAATCTGCAGTTCAGCACATAGTAGTATGTTTTTCTCTGATATAAACATTACGGTCTACTTGCTAAAATGACCCTCATCTGAGAAGGTCTGCAAATTGTGTGGCCTCCATGATGCAAATTACTTACTTGGTAAATGCTGATTCGAAGGGGGTTTGGTATTTGCCAGGTACCCAATCTGAGACCCATTATGGTTCATGTATTTTATTCCTGATTTTGAGGCTCACCAACAGCTCAAGCACGCTATTTGCTTGTCCAATTGGTGCCAGGTTTGATTGGATACAAATCAGCTGGGCAAGTCTCCTCCATCCTCATTACATACAGTGCCTCTGGCGCAACAGGTGTGAGCACACGTGTTTTATGGCCCGTGGGCACTGTTGTATTCCAGAAGGAGATGCAGATGCTTGTGAACCCCTTCTGCCCATCTGTAACATATAAATCGCCGGCACTATACGAAGGGCACACACCCTCACTTTAAAAGGGGTGTGGCCCCCATGCAAATGAGGGGCCACACCCCAAAATCATTTCCAGATTATGGACTTGGAGGCACAGCCAAGAAGGTTGTCAGAAGCTGCGCTCACTACATGCCTCAAAGATGTGGTGCACAGTCAGTGTGCCCCATAAGGTGACCGTCTGGAGGGGGAAAGAGAGTCCCATGAACCATCAGACATCACCCTGCAGGTTGGTGACGTCACTCAATGCACCTGCCTGCAGGAGGATCTCTGTCTCCCCCTTTGAAGTACAGGTGGGCGCTCGCTGCACATTGAAACACAAAGCGGCTGCTTGAAGCAACCACTCCATCTTTCACTAATGGGCTGCCTTTAGCAGTGCATTGCTTGCAATAGGGCACAAACAGGGACAGTGCGCCCGCTGCATATTAACGAGCCAGCTGTCTGCCATGCGTCCAGGCTGTAATATCAAGTTGGTCACAAATGGGAGCTTGTGCCCTATTTGGGATCTGTGAACTAATCAGTAACAGGGCAAAAAGTCTTCAAGACGTTTTTCAAAAACACAAAGCAACAGAAAGAAAATACACAATAACTTTTCATGAGTCATAAATTCTAAATCCAAATAAGCTCTTGGAATCATTTATTTTCTGAACTGCAGCAAATTACCAGCTCCACAGGTCTTATCTGGTCTTGGCAGATGCTGTTCCACATTCAAAGGATTGAAACTGTGAACAACAACTCTTAGCAATATGTTTTGTAGCCATTTAGTTTCTGGTGTGTCTCCTGAGTTTTCTAGGTTTCAGCTGGTAGATCCCACATGCAAAACTGTTCGGAGCTAATGGCTTTGAATAATGTTGGTTCTGGCAACGCACAGCAGTTTATCGCTCCAGAAAACAGCACTTTATGCGAGCGCGCCAGTGGGCCGTCTTGTGCAAAGCTAAGTGCAATAAGAAACAGGCCTTTCCTGGTCCCAGTTGCTATGGGAAACATGGCATCCCTTGACACGACCAGTCGTGGCTTGGAAAACGTCTGCTGTGAACAGTTCCAAAAATGGAAACATTTCCGTGGGGTACAGGATGCAAAGGAAACATCCTGACAACAAACAGATCAGTTAAGTGGAGGAATTCCAGTCATTTTGAGGTATATGTACGGCACTTATTATCACTAATCACCGCAGTAATATCAAAGTAATATACAGCCTATTAACAGCAAAGGGCAGACTATACACAGAGATTGCATCTTTCACTTCTCCATCAATGTCTAATTGTGTTACTTCAAGCGCGTTAAGAAGGACATTGGAGGGTTTCCTTCGTTGCATTTGCTCTCCCAAGACACTGTGGAACACCTCATTGGAAATTCAACAAATGCTACAAATATCAAGTATGTGAGACCATCTTCAGAACCGGTATTGTTCCTTAATTTATGACAGTTTTAAATCCTTTCTTCCACTGTACAACAGCAAAGACAACATGGGAAGTGGACACGCAACGCTAAGATCTCCATCACGTTAAATACATCCATACAATACATTGCTATATATTATCTATTTCCCCCTGAATGATTTCCACTGACCTACTTGAAAAAGTTCGTGCCTTGATTGACACAGCATGTTTGCATCGTGCACAGTCCATAGGTCACAAAGGGTACAGTCTGTGGCCAAGCACTCTGGACCATATTTTCAAGAATGTGAGGCAGCACAGCAAGACAGGGGAAGGGCAGGAATGTGTCATATTCAAAAGAATATGGCACATTCCTGCCTTTGTCCCTGAGTTGGTGCAGTTTCGGCTGCAAGGGTGTCTGTGTTGTAAGGAGGATTTATTTTTCTTTTTTTGCAGGAAGGGGCGCCTTCCTGCACAAAATCAATCCCTTGAGGCATTTTCCTCTTTTCAGTGTGTGTTGCAAAATGCAGCACACATATAAGGATGAAGTAACAAGGAAAAATAAATGTATTTTTCCTCTTTACGCCTTACCTGGGAAGGCATAGCATCTTGGCACATTCCCAGGTCTACCACTTTTTGTAAATCTGGGAATGCGTCCAGATCCATGGGTGTTGCGTGGTAACACCCAGGCAACACCCATGAAATCCTCCCTGCGGAAGAGAAACACAACACAGCGATTTGTGCTGTGTCGCGTTACTCCAGATTTATCAAGCCAACTAGGACCACGCAAGGTGGCCTCTTGCGTGGCTTGATAAATCACGTTTTGGGCTTACATCATGCGTGCACTACATTGATTGTTGCAGGAGTGACGCAACCTCACTCATAAATATGCCCCTCTGTGTATTGCAGTTATGGACATATCTTGTGTGCAGTACATACATGGCATTGTCTAAGGGTAGGTCCTGCCCAGTATACACACAGAGAATGTCCTAAGGCCATGTCTTTTTATACAGTGCATAGGGCATGTCCTGGAGCCATGATCTTCAAGTGAAAACCCAGAGGTTTGGGGCTCTTTGTGACCGCGTTCAGGCTCCCGGCATCAGCAACAGTTGCCACGCCTCTCATCAATGTAAAGTTCCAGTGATGACCAGCTCTTCATGCCAAACACAGCTGCCCGCATCATGCTCCAAAGTGAAACTCTAGCGGCAGCAGCTCCTCATGCCAACAACAGTCTTCTCCTAGCCCCTGCCAATGCAAATCTCCAGCCTTTTCTCATAGACTTGGAATTTGAGAAGGTAAACTCTTCACCTGGATGGACCTGTTCCCTGTATCTGACTCACACTCATCACAGTCAGCCTGAAATTGTGACCTCGACTTGGTCTTGCGCAACCAGATAACTGCTAGTCACGCTTTGTACCTCTTGGTGCTGTTCTACCATTTATAACTCCAGTTCCACTGATTGGATTTTTGTGGTATTGTGTCATTTTAGCTATTAACATTTACTCTATTTCTCAAAATTGATTTGGAATTTTTACTGTGTTGTGTTGTCACTTGATTCCTGTTTAAGTGGTGCATAAATTCTTCAGACATTGCCTCTAAGTTAAGCCTAACTGCTCTTGTGTCTAGCTATCAAAGGTTTAAGCACAGGGTTATTTCGTGACTTTTGTGGTTCAGTTTGCCAAGGACGGTGTTTATTACTTGAGTGGGGCTCTCATCCCCCTTAACTAATAGCTCAATTTCTCACAAAAAAGGTCACATTTATTATCATTAAGAAGTGCTCAGATAATGGAAATGAAGATTGAACCACAACTACAGAGTCTCTATTGTCAACTCTTTAATATGAAATCACCATACCCTTGATATGCTACATGCATGTCAAATAATCACCATAATCAATTTCAAGGCATTTTTAAAGGTGGACCTCTGTAACAAATGTTGCTGTGAGAAAGCATAGGGGGTTATTTACTAAGATTTTGTGGAAGCACTAGTGAGGCACAAAGCATTGTGACATTTAACTTCCCATTTAAAATGCCCACAGGTGCAGTGCAAGACTGCACAGTACACATGCAACCCTTAGTTAATATAGTCCACTGTTTCAAACTCGAGATTTTAGTCATTAGTTTAATTGGGCAAAGATATTGCCTACACCTAAGTTCTGTTTCAGCTACAGCCTCACCATGAGCCCCAGTCATTTTCATAGTGGTAAAGCTAGTGTTATGATGATTCCTGGCGAAACCAAGCATAGCTACCTGGGAGGAGTGTCAGATGGTAACCAGGCACTGTGGACATTTAAGATCATGGATGAGGATCCTGCACCCAATGGCCATGGAAATCCTATGGATCCCATTTGCTGTGGTGGATGTGCATCAGAGGAAAAGGGGAATCATTTCATGGATTCCAGATGCCTGTGAGTTGTGGTTATGCTTATGGAATGCAGTGGTGCTCAGCCTCATCCCAGCATAAACAATGTGTGTGATCTTCTTGGCCTACCCACCCTAGATCAGACACACACAATGGAGAAGGTAATCCTTGGCATACGTTATGTCTTCAGGGGTGGTAGGTAACCACCTCCCACTCCATGGCCATCAATGAGTGCCTGTGCCCACCTTCTCAGTGAAACTTGTACAGGTGTTAGTATCTCAATGGTGCTACAAATGTGCTTTTCTCTATGGACAAAGCTTTGGATCAGGACATGGTGTCTAGGACGAAGTTCAAGATTCTCCCCCCTCTGGTCAAATCTTCCTTCTTGGTTTGGTAGGCAGCTCATATACTTCCTCAAGCTGTCAACTGAAAACCTTCACATTGCTCAGGCAGATTTGTAGACCTCTGTCTTCACCAGTAAGACTCAAGGAGATGTCAATAAACAACTGGGCATCCTTCACAAACATCTAGAGCCAGATGTGTCATCACGGCCCCTTGCGATTCGGTAATAGCTATTTTTAAGAAATCGCTATTACCGACTCGCAAAGGGCCATGTATCACATTTGCGATTCAGTTATAGCGATTTCTTTAAAATCGCAAATGCTATTACCGAATCGCAAATTGCGATACTGGCCCCATTCGCAGCTATGGGCCTCCTAGCCCATAGCTGCGAATTTTTTGCATTTCCAAAATTGCGATTTCTGAACCAGAAATTGCAATTTTGGAAATGCAAATCCCTAGGGTGCTGGAGGCCTATGGCCCCCTCTGCTGCACCCCAAAAATGTTTTGGGGGACATGTAAAGTACACACATGCCATAAGGGCATGTGTGCTTTACATGTTCAATTTAAAAATGCATTTTAAATGCATTTTTAAATTTTGCACCAGGTTACCACCTGGTTGCAGTCCATGGTATTTTGCATGTGCAAAATGCCATTCTGCGAAAAATCGCAATTTGCGATTTTTTGCGGCATTGCCTTGCGACCTGGAATTTGCGACTTGCAATTTCCAGCACCGCAAGAAATCGCAATTTTAGCAATTTCTTATTTGTGGTCTGCGAATGCCTTTCATGCATTGCAGACCACTGTTTTACACTCGCAAACGGCCGAATTTACTGATTCGCATCATTTGCGAGTGCAAAACTTTTTCATACATCTGGCCCCTAGTTCCAAGGTCAAAATTTAATGAGATCATCCCTAGTGTAGCAGTAGGAGTGCCTCAATGTGGTGACATGTTGATGTTGGCTGATTCTGGTCTTCTGATGTGGATTCATGGTGCCAAGCATGTCATCTAGCAGCATTCTTGACACACATTATTTTGTGGCTTGTATGATGTCATTCTTGTCTTCTTTACCCCAATCAGATCTTGTATCAACCTTATGAGTTGACTATCAAAGGTTCAACCTTGGAAAGGGTGCACATGTAGTGGATAACAACATTTCACAGAGGACCAATGTTACATTGGACATCTTTGGGCCTGTACATTAAATGCTACCAGTGGACCTGGTGCACTCATTGTGCACCTCACTGAAGGAGCCCTCTAAATCATGTCTCTGGCCTGTCTCTACAGCCAGTAGTGCAGTTTTAAAGTTTTAAAGTTTATTAAAAGGAAATGTATAAACTATACATATAGAGGCAACTGTAGCTTACAGCAGGATTATGAACCAAACATTAATTGATTAAAATAATACGAGTAAACTAGAATCAATACCAGCAAAGAAGTAATGAAAGCATATAGCAAGTTAAAGTAAAAAAAAGAAAACAAAGGTAGGTAAAGAGAAAAGTGAAAGATAAGAGGAGAGAAGATGGAAGATTAATATGAAAAGAGCTAAGAATGAAGTTCTATTCATAGGAAGAAAACAGTGCAAATCTAGAAAAAGATACAGATAGAAGCTGTAAAAAATAGTTAAACGTTATATCAAAAAATAAAAAAACAATACATCAAAGAATAAAAAACAATGCAAACAGTAATATAATTTAGCAGAAATTACCATTATTAATTCAGGGTGGTTTACTGTCTTCTTTGCTAAAATGTCTTTAGCTTTTGCTAAGGAGCTTAAGTTATTTTAAAACAATGTAACAGGAAGCCATAAATGTTGTCTCTTATCTGAAAGGGAAATAGGACTAACAAAAACATTATCTAATTTATGATTATAACAAACAGGAAAACACCAAGATTTTAATCTGGTTTGTCCCATAAACAAAGCCATATATATTTCATTCTGTATTATTTGGTATTAGAAGGGTTTTTCGGCAATATTAAATAGTAAAGGGGAAAAAGGCAACTTTGTTAAACTCCCCTTTGCAAAGAAAACTAATTGGAACAATGACTATTCACAAAAATAGCAGCTTTAGGCGAGGAAACCAAAACCAAATCATTGTAATTGAAAATAATTTTCAGCATCTAGGGCAAGAGCTGCCAGAGGATATGAGAGATTAGCTGCTTTACTAATAATATTGAAAAGAGGCTAGTATTATCTGAAGACATATGACCCTTAACAAGCCCTGATTGTTCTTTTCCAGTAAGAGTAGTTAAAAGAGTTCCCACATATATAACTAGGATCTTTGCAACCATTATGTAATCAATATTCACACGCAAAATTGATCTGTAATTTTTGCATAGCTTTAGATACCTATTCTCTTTGGGGATAAGGCAAATCATTGATTCTTGAAAGGAACCCTGAGCAGACTTTGAAATAGTAAAACGATTAAATATTTGTAACAATTTGGGGAATAAGATTTTTGAGAAAAGAGAATAAAATTCCACAATAATCCCATCAAAGCCAGGATCTTTATGTTTTTAAAGTAAGTTAACTGCATTAGTAATTTCTTCACCATAGATGGAGGTTTCAAAGTATCATAATCAGTGGCATCCAATTTTGGGGGACTAATCAAATTAAAATAGTTAGTTATACCAGCATTTGAAGGTAAGATATCTGGTGTACTGAGAATTCAATAAAATAAAACAATTTCCTGTAAAATATCTTTATCCTTAAAAGGGGCAGATCCTTTTTCAGTAGTTATAGGGTAAATTTTAGTTTGCTGTTTCTTAGCTTTAAGATAATTGACAAGTAACCTCCCGTGTTTATTCTGACCTCCATAAAATCTGGCCTTTTGCTTTAATAAGTAGACAGAAGCACTTTCAGTGCAGAGTGTTAAAGTGCATTTTACCCTTGATGAGTCCATTCAAAAAGTCAGTAGATTTGAAGTGATAGTAAGGTGGTCATTCTGAGTTCGGCGAGCGCCGGCCCTATTCTGAGTTCACCGCAGGGCCGGCGAGCAGAAACAGAGTTTCCGCCCACCGGCCCTGGAGTGAACAGGGCCTTCACATTGACGGTGGCTCCTAATGGAGCCAGAGCCAATATGGCGGTGCGGCTGGTGCAGCAGCACCCGTTGCACATTTCACTGCCCGTAATTCGGGCACTGAAATGTACAATGGGGCTGTGCATGGGGGCCCCCAAGTCACCTATTCTGCCAGCCTTTCCTTGGTGGTGTAAACCGCCAGGAAAAGGCTGGTACCTGGGGACTGCAAATACCGTTGGCGGTGTCAGGTGTACCCCCGGGCCAAAGGTGATCAACCTTCGGCTAGGCAGTCCCACACCCCTGGCGGTACGGGCAGTGAACTGGCTGCGATGCAGCAAGTTCGTTGCCGCACTCAGAATTTGGCGGTCTGCCCCACCACTGCCGGCGTGGCTGGGCAGACCGCCAAATTCAGAATGACCCCCTGTGTGTATTCAAGCTAATTAATCCTATCTAAATGTTTTTTATTTGAAAATAACATTTCTTCCACTTTTTCGACATAAAATCAATAATGAACCTTTGAGTAGCAACTCTGAATGTATCCGAAGCATCAGGAATGGAGGTATCCAGAGGATACATAATTCAAAAAAATACTCTGGAAAAGTATGACATTTTGAAGTAAAATTTGGATCCATCCACAAAGAATTATTGAAACTTTGTTGTTTAAAATGAGCCTGAAAAGGGATTGAATCACATTTTGTAATAGCAGGAGCCTAGTTAGAAATGAGAATAGCATACATTTCTGAATTAAGTTGTAATTGAGGTAGATCTTTGGAACTAAATAAATACTCAATATGGGATTGAAAATGATGGACAAAAAAACAGAAATTATATTCCCTCAAAGCAGGATTAAACAACCATTAGTAAGAGTTCCTTACAAAACAGTAGAATTAAATTGCTTATGCATCTTATTCCTGTTTAATAAAGGGTTTGAAAACTTGGTTGCAATCCCCACCCAAAATATACTATTCAGCAGTATGATTCAGTATTTCCAAAAGTAAATAATTTCAAAAGAAATTGTTAGCAGATGTGGGACTATATACATTAAAAATTGTAATAGAAACTTTGTTAACACTTAAATCAACAACAATCAACCAGCCCTTTTAACTATATTCATGAGGAATTACAGTCAAATTAAGAGATTATTTACATAAAGTAACAGCACAGAAACAAAGATAGGATTTCCTAAACCCTTTTTGTTCCATGAATAAACTTGACTATTGATCATTAGAAGTACTTAAAATCAAGTTGTTATAATTTATATAGAAAAAGAATAACACTGTAGAATAAAAACACATTCAAGGAAATAACTAAAAAAAGAACATGAGAGTAAAAGATAGGATGGGTAAGTAAAGGAAATACAAAGTGAGAATCTAAAGTAAGGAGATGAGGGAAGAAAATAAAGAGGAGACAGTCCAATAAATTATGCCTGTAAAATATACCTGTACAAAATACCTAAGTAAATGAGGAACATCCGGGGGGTGGAGAAACAACAACAGACAAAGATGGCGCATCTTTGCGTTGGACAACCAGTACATCAATTACATAGAGACAAATTGGAGTTGGAGATAGGAGACCTGGAAAAAAAGGAAAACAGAGGACAATAAAATAAAGAAATACACAAATTATCAGAAGAATTGAATTAGAACAATTTCAATAGTACCATTCTCTCTGTTTTGCCATCATGTAAAACCTTAATCATTGGTCATTGTTTTGTCTTTATTTATAAACTTAATTGACACAGATAAACATGGTCAAATGTATCTCCATGGTCCTCAGTGCTGGTCTCAAGGCCAAATATTGCTTTCTCCTACCTGAGGTAGCTTTTGCAACATCCTGTGAAATAAGAGGATATGTTCCTACCAGATGTTTTGGGGGGGATTTGGCACTTTGAGGACTTTAAAAGGTCACTATATTTCAGGAAAAGACTTATGACTCCTCTAGGTTTCGTAAATGATTTGTGACCTAACCTATGGGCTCTCTAAATATTCAAAACTGTGGTAGAAGACAGAGCCAAAACCTTTGGAATAAAGGATTTTAAAAATCCACTGAGTCTGGGCCTTCAATGTTTTGTGGTATACCATAAATTCTACTATGATCTCCAAAATAACCCTTTCTAGATGCTTCCCTCCTCTATCTCTCCTTGGCTCACCGAGCCTCATTTTACTACTATGATCTCCCAAATAACCCTTTCAAGCCCTATTTTACTACTATGATCTCCCACATGACCCGTTCTTGATGCGTCTCTCATGTACCCCTCTTTTGGCTCATCCCAAACTTCATTTTACTACTATGACCTCCCTGAGCCCTTTCTAGACTCGTCCCTCCTCCATCTCTCCTTTGACTCATCTCAAACTTCATCTTACTACTATGATCTCCAAAATAGCCCTTTCTAGACCCTTCCCTTCTATGCCTCCATTACCCTATTCAATCCAACTAACAGACTTGCATGTCCACTTCTCAAATTAACATCTCCTATTTCCCTATACTAAACCACCACTAATCCTTTTTAGGTTCCGAAGTAATGTGTTACCTTTCGAAAAGCACGTTGACGCCTTGTCAGGAGTAGTAAGTGCTAAATAAATGCAATTTCAATTTCAATTCAAATGGATGATAATTTTAACGTCCTCGTTTTGCTGACATGAACGAAAAAAAATTGAGATTAGTGCACTCACTTTGTATCAAGATCCTCCAAAAAAGGTAGCTTTATGAGAGATAAAGGGGGTCATTATGACTTCGGCGGTCTTACTAAAAGACCGCTGAAGCCGCGGGCGCCACTATACCGCCAGTGTTGGTGGTATATGTGGCTCCCTATTATGACTTTTCCGCTTGGCCAGTGGACGGAAACCAGCGGAAAAGTCACATCAACATTGCATCTGAGTCATATTAGAGCCGGCAGGAATGTTGATGTGCAGCGGGTGCAGCAGCACCCGTCGCGCATTTCACTGCCCGAAATTCGGGCAGTGAAATGCGCGATGGGGCTGTGCCTGGGGGCCCCTGCACTGCCTATGCCAAGTGCATAGGCAGTGCAGGGGCCCCCAGGGGCACCCCGAGTTCCCTTTACCTCCAGCCTTTTGGCTGGCGATTGGGGACTCATAATTCCCAAAGCAGCGTTGCTTGCACCGCTGCCCTGGGAATTATGACCGCCAGGTGGAAGCTTGGCAATATGTTGGAGGGGCCAGCGGTATGGCCGTGGCTATTGCGCCATGGTCATAATACACTGGCAGTACACCACCAGCCTGTTGGCGGTGTTACCACCAGTGTACCGCCGGCCACCAGGGTCGTAATGACCCCCAAAGTCTTGTGTATATAGAAGAAGGAAAACACTGTATCAAACATTAGCCGATGTGGAGCCATTGAAATTGGATTTATTTAATGATAAATTATATATAGGAAAATATGTTATTTGTTATATTGGAAGGTTGGCTTATATCCTCATAGTGTTGATGCACAGAGATTTACCACAAGATGATTGGCTGAATTTAGCAACAAAAGTACCAGGAACAAGAAGAAATGTTCACGGGTAAATTCTTAGAGCCAAAAGAATCCTGCGACAAAAAAATTACTCGGTGCGAGCTGGAATAAGCACAATATGAAACATGAAAATGGCAGCTATATCTTATATCAACATATCCCTAATATACAGGGAAATGCCACAAATTAAATTGTCTTCAAAATAGTCATAGAAGAAACAGTGGCAGCATGCAGAGAATGTAGTCATACATTTGTGAGGTAATACCAAAAAATGGCAGCCGCACTCAATCACATACAGGAAAACAAAGTCCATGAATTAGTACCACATGTCTATGAGGGAGAGGACCAATTGCTTGAAGAAACCTCTGCCTTCCATTCAAAAGCATGAAAACAAGCTGCCTCACGAAATGGCGGGTGTGCCTCAGAAGAAGAATGGAAAGCTGCATGATGAAAAAGAGCACATTCCAAATGCCAGAATTTCAAAAAGTCATGTTGTGCAGCTTCAGAAGAATCCAGCTACCTTTCTGTTATTAAAGGCATCCCATCCAGACATAGAAGTCATTGATGAAGCATCCGGCTCGTCACACAGCCTATGAACACTGGCCATCTTGACTGGTGTCAAAGCCATGCTCCACTCCTTGTACTACAGCTTTAAACTGCCATTTCACCCTGACAAAATAATCTTTTTGACAGACCTAATCCTTCTTTTTTAATACTTATAGGTCACCCCAAGGTAGGCCCTAAAGTCTCATAGGGCAGGGTGTATTGTATTTAAAAATTAGGACATGTGTACTTAAGTTTTATATGCCCTGGAAGAGAAACACTACTAAAGTAGTCTTTCACTGTATTAAGGCCTATCCCACCCATTGACTACCACTGGATAACCTTATTACATTTAATATGTGCTAACTTTATATTGGGGGAATTTTGAGATATGCTCTTCCACACTCAAATGAACTGTAATATAAAATCCTCTTTAATGGTAAAGTTGGATTTTAATTTAGAATTCTGAAAATGCCACTTTAAAAGTTGGCATCTGATTCTCCCTTCCATTGGCTCCTTCTGCCTGTGTCCTCTGTTGCATAAATGTGAATGTCCTGCTTTTGGGGTGTGTGTATTTCCTCCAAACAGGAGCACAAAGGGGGCTTAGATATGGACAGCATGGGCCATCTAGGCAGGATGACTAGGGAAGGGTTGTACCCAGCCCCACTTTAAAAGGGCTTTGCCTCATGCACACAAAAAGAAACCTATCATGAAGTATGCCATGCCTTTTGTCATCCCCGACAATTTGGAGTCTTGAGAAGGGAAAGGGGTAGAGGTTTCCACAACCAGTGTCAGGGAATCCCCAACACAAAGACTGGCAACAGGTATAAATACTGGACCTTCAGGGCCTCTCTTCAGAACACTCATAGACCAGAAGAAGTTACAGAAGGAATGTCCTGCTGCCAGAGGACTGCCCTGTTGCTTGAAGGACTGACTTTCTGCCTGAGAAGGAAGATTGTACTTCCTTGCCTTCATTCTGGGCTACCCACTGTGGCTCCAAGAGTCAGTTGCCTGACCTCCTGTGTGAACTACAAGGACACAACAAGCTTCAGAGGCCTCTATGCATCTGCCCAGCTGCCCTGGTGCAACTGAATCTGCCTGGATCTGCAACTGGACCTGCCTGAGCCCTGTTTCTGGCCTCTGCTGGAGTGAGTCCTGATCCCCAAGAGATGCCCCCCTGGTCCTAGACCCTTGCCTAGAGTCAGAGTGGACTCCTCCTGGCTCAACTGAATGTTTCATCAGAACCAACATAGACCGTCATGGCCCAAAGCAGGACCTTGCATTGCAGAACCTGGTTGGCGGCTTCATAAGAACTAACACAGCTCGACACAACCTCAGTCAGTCAGTCAACCAGTCAGTAGATTTGTAGAGCACTTCTTGTCTCCCGTGAGGCATCCAGTTGATTACCTGAAGTTCAGGCAGTGGTTCAAGTAGACAGGTCTGGAGTTGTGTATAGCCTTGTATGCTTGGGTCAGTAGCTTGAACTGGCATCTTTTCTGTACAGAGAGCCAGTGGAATTCCCTGGGCAAGGGGGTGATGTTGGTTCATTAAGGAGATGCAGGATGATTCTGACTGAGGAGTTCTGTATGGTCTGTAGTCGTGGGAGGAAATCAGCTGCGATCCCTGCATAAGGAGCGTTGCTGTAGTCCAGTCGGCTAGAGATGAGGGCCTGGGTGATGCAGGACCTTGCATTGCAGCACCTTACATCTCACGGATGGCAACTTCATTGGAAATAATGCAGCCCAACTGAACCCTACACAAGACATCGCATTGTAGCACCCCATATCGCAGCACCTTGAAGCTTCTGCCCAACGGCTTCCTTGAAACTAATGCAAGACCGCACATCTCCATGCCAAGGACATAAACATACAACTCCCAGTGGGTCGAACTCGGCTTCTGTACCCAACCCACGCTCCAGCACTGTTAAACTAAACTTGTGTTTTTGTCCTGGTCCGGCACTACCAGATAACAACAGATGGTACTTTCTGCTTCTTGGTGCTATTTTTTACTTAAATTTGAATATCGACGGTTCTACTGATTGGACTTTTGTCTTTCTGGTATCATTCTATGGCCCGTATTCATACTTTTTTTGCACTGCATTTGCGTCATTTTTTTACGCAAAAACGGCGCAAACTTGCAAAATACAATTGTATTATGTTGGTTTGCACCATTTTTGCGTCAAAAAGCGGCGCAAATGCGGCACTATAAAAGTATAAATACGGGCCTATGTGTTTTCACTTTGTTACTGTTTGAGTGCTGGATAAATACTTTACACATTGCCTCTAGGTTAAGCCTGACTGCTTTATTGCTTGATGGGTAAGCGCAAGTTAATTTAGTGACTTTTGTGGTTCATCCTGACAAGGATTGTAATAGTTGCTGGAGTGGGGCTTCCACCCCTCTTAAACAATAACCCAAACCCTTACAACTGGAAATGCAGCATCTGGAGCTCTAGCAGTAACACACAACACTGCAGGATTGGCAGATTAGTTAAATGGAGAACATACTACATTAGCAGTTTGTCAAATCTATGGTGTCGGTTGTATCTCCAGGCTCCTAACATAGTCTGACCCAACCAAGTCAAGATACACCTTGGTGAATGCACCATGCAGGGTTAAGACTAGTCTCTTCAAGTAATTTGATCCTTCTCTTCCAAGGGGCATACCAGTGCAACAGTAGTGTGTTCTTTGTGGATTCCAGCAATCTTTTTTGGCAAACACACAGATCTAACCTAAGTAGGGGCTTATTCGTGTTCCTACTCTCAAAATTAAAAGTACTCAATCAATCAAATAATCAATCAACCTGTTTGTTTCGGACAACCAATATAAACAAAACATTTCCAGCTCAATAAAATAGTGCGGTTCCACTAGCAACAATCAAAATACAAGTGCTCAACTACATGATATGAGGCAACCATTGTACACATAACAATTCCAGAAGAACATAAGGCCAGATGTATCGAAGCTTTTGCATTCGCAAATGGTGCGAATGCCCGTTTGCGAATGCAAAAAGCTATTTCAGAATGTATCAAAGGCATTCGGAACGCAATTTTAAGGAATCGCTAAAATAGTGATTCCTTAAAATTGCGACCCTGTTTAGAGAGTCGCAAATTACGACTCTCTAAATTAGAAATCGCAAATAAGGAATCCTTTTTTGCGATTTCTAAAGCACATGTATGAAGCAGTTCCTTAATGCGAATTGGGCATTAAGGAATCGCTATATGTGCAAATTTTAAAAATGCATTTCAAATGCATTTTTAAAATTTACATGTAAAGCACACATGCCCTTTTGGCATGTGTGCACCTTACATGGTTTTTTAAAATGTTTTGGGGTGCAGCAGAGGGGGCCTTAGGCCCCCAGCACCCTGGACTTTGCATTTCCCAAAATTGCGAATTCCAGTTAGGAATTCGCAATTTGGGACATGCAAAATATTTGCAAATATGGGCCTACAGGCCCATAGATGCGAATAGGGGCTGTATCGCAATTTGCGATTCGGTAATAGCATTTGCGATTTTTACGAAATCGCTATTACCGAATCGCAAACATGCTACATTGCATTTTGTGAATCAGAAATAGCGATTTCTTAGAAATCGCTATTTCTGATTCGCAAAAGGCCTTTTTCATACATCTGGCCCATAGTGCTGCAGATGGTCACTAACTCTCACAGCGCCCCGATCCTCTACCCATCTTGCTAATGATTCTAGAGTTTAAAACTTCCCCACTCAAGTAATAAGGGAGAAGGAATCACAAATAAAATCACAAAGAACTGTCACGGGCCAAATACTCATTTCTGACACAATCATTACGTTTACGTATGAGTCATCCCACATGAATATATTTGGCCACCGCGACAACAACCACTTCTCCGGTGTCTGAGCGCAGACCTCTGGGTGCAATAGCATATTGTCTAAAATCCAAAAGCGTACATACTGGCTTAAGCCATTTCCCACATGGGTGCACATACATGTTGCAAAGGGAAGTAAAATGAAGGAGAGTTGCACCTTCTAAATTACATGAAAGTCACTTACTAGAGCTACAGTTCTTTACGTTCCATTTTGAATAGAAGCTTTTGACAAGCAAGATGGTATATCTCCAATTTCAACCGAGTTGCTTTAAAGGGCACCCAGGAATGACACTGAGAAATGGTTCATAAACAGGAAAAAGTTTGAGGTGTAAAAAAAGAATCAGTCAGGCATCCAGGCGTAACTCCCTTCAGTTCCTGCACCCAAAGATATTGTATACAGTGCTCTTTAATCAATGAGCACGGGACTAGTTTAGTTTCATCAGTTTTCCCTCAGTGCTGGCAACCCAATCTCATACAACATAGATTTAATAAAAGCAAGCCAAGGCATCCGCTCCCAGTCATTAGAACTAAGTAGAACTACAAGTGAAAGTCTATCTGGTTCCAGCTCCCTTGTAGACCAAAGCCTGTGCCAATACAGCATGGGTCTGAGCATCAGACTGAAATTGACCAGAAAAATGGCCACATGTAAAAATTGGGAGAGGCGGGGAGCACTCTAAGGAAGAGTTAATAGATTCATAATAAACTTGTTTTCCTCCTTAATAAATGCATCAGCTCTTGTCTGACCCCATAACTCTGACCCCTACATGGCTGCACTTTTTACTTTTTACATTATAAATCTCCAGTGCAGGTGTTAGCAAACTAGCCTGGGTTTCCTTACACATCTTAATCCCAGCACCAGCCTCCTGCTGTAATTTCAGGGTGCTCCTACTATTTTGCGCAGTCCAAGTGTTTGTTCGCCAAGCAAACCCCCAGATAAACAAGCTCCTGCTCTTGTTCGAATGGGACGCCCATGTCGTGCCGTAATAATGGCCCTCACCATTTTATAGGAGTTGAAAGCCATACATTTTGTATTTTTACCTGTAGTTCCAGAACCTTGTCACTGGAGAAACTTAGAAAATAATCTACTATGGCCTGCAAACTGCATGGAGTTTTGGATATAAAGAGTGTATCGTCTGCAACTAACAGTAGAAATTTTGAGGGAATTCAGGTTAGGTGCGACATTACCAGGAAAATCCAGTACTTTTACTAAATCATTGATATAGAGTGTGAACAGTGTTGGTACCAAGACACAGCCTTGCCGCACACCTGTCTCAACTTTGAAGGGGTCACCTTTTTCTCCATATCTAACTCATGCATAATTAGAGGCATGTAATTTTATAAGAATTGCCAAAAGAATTTCTGGGACCCCCATCTGCTTCAGCACTTCCCAGAGATTTGCCCTGGGAATTGAATCAAAATGTGATCGCAGATCAGCGAAAACTACATAAAGGTGACCACGATCCAACATTATTGTCTTCCAATAGATACTACAGAAATGCAGTATTTGATCTACTGAGCTGATATTCTTCCTGAAACCCACCCTGATAATCTGAAAGTATGCCATTTGCATGTGTCCACTCCAACAGTTCCCCAGTATTAGCTGGCAGAATATTTTCTGCAACACATCAATTAAACTAATTGACCTGTAAGTAGTATGGTCTTCTCTCCAGCCCTTTTTAAAAATTGTGATGATCTCGGCTTTCTGCCACGAACTGGGTAGGGCCACCTTGCAGGATTGATCAAAACAGCAGCTGGAAATAAGACTTCCCCAAGCAAGAGATTCCAATAGATATAAATCCCCTGGAACGGAGTTAGGGCCATGAGGTTTGTGAGGGCAAATTGCTTTGATCACCTCGACAATAACTTTGGGCGCAAAAAAACAACTGTTCGTCATTCCTAGTTGTTGGTGCTGGTCCTACAGCTATAGTTTTAAGTGAGGTAGGACCCTTCACTGCATATACCCTCTTGAAATGTTCAACCCATACCTCAGGTTGGAGATAGAAGTCAATAAGGGAGATGATGTGTCAACTACTGTGTGGTAATATGCCCCAGAAAAGTTTATTGTCTTCTGCCCTGACTACTTCTACTTGATCCTCCCACATCCCAAGTTCCCGAGAGGTTTAACCCTGGGTCAAGTCATCTTTATATTTTTTCTC
The DNA here is from genome assembly GCF_031143425.1 of Pleurodeles waltl. Taxonomy (NCBI): domain Eukaryota; kingdom Metazoa; phylum Chordata; class Amphibia; order Caudata; family Salamandridae; genus Pleurodeles; species Pleurodeles waltl. Next base: position 909,055,287 of record NC_090443.1, read on the forward strand.
GCAAGGGAAATTTCAGTTTTGTTTCCCACTTTGATTGTCCTATTAAGATTAGCCCTATCCATTCCACCTAGTGGTAGTTCGCTTGCCTTACCACCATCTTTTGCTAATAGTGCCTGCAATTCTTTGAAGAGCTCTTCATGGGAACTGAGTACAGACCCAGGGACTGAGTCTGGAGATGTGATAAGGTGCTGCTTCTCCAGAGCATCGGAAACCAACCCAAAGAACTTTGCCAGGACCCTTGTGTCTTTAGACACAGAAGCCCACTTTAGGGCTTGTTTATTATTCGAGAGTCTCAACTTGCCTGACATCTTGGAAGTATTGTGCAAATGATCTTGAACCCCCTGTCTGTTGATGATTAGATTTTGTGAATTGTGGTCACTGTTGTGGCACTCCAGAACCTCCATGTCCCCCAGAGAAGACCGCATTTTTAAAGGTAAAAATGTATATTCAATGCAACTCTTTCGAATATGCCTCTTAAAAACTATGGGCTCCACTATGGTCAGGAATAGACCTACCGTTGCATGCTCTTAGACCCAAGCGCAGGAATAGCCCTAGCACCTGGCTAGCCACCATTGACCACCTTTTAACCGGTTTAGGATGTAGCTGGGAAATATCCCAGGATTCATCTTCTTGTTCTGTTATATCAGAAAACAGGGAGTCAAAAGGTTCAAATGTTACTTTAAAGTCTCCTACAACAACTATCAAAACAACAGATGGAAGCACATCCATAGCCTCTCTATGTATGGTAAGAGTATTAGATAAACTGTTTGTGCTGATGAACCTGTTATATAAGTTGAAAATATCTGGTGCATTTATCATACACCTTTTGATCGTACAGTCTTATGTATTCCTAACCAAACTAGTGGGGCCAACTGCAGGCCACCCCTTGCCCTGTGATGAAGCAAGACAGAAAAAAGTTGCGAACCCCAATCTGTATATTGGTTCTGTACACCAGATTTCTTGAGGCAGGCAAACATCATATGAGTCTATAAATACTACCCAGTCCAGGTTAGCCACTTTCGCTTTCCAAACTTTAGCTTGTGTCCTGAGAGGTGTGGCCATTGAAGATGGATATGCAGTGGATGGTGCGAGTCACACCTCTGTAGAACCCATTCCCTCCTGCTGACGTATGCTTCGGTCAGCTCCATTTGTGGCCTGAGGCACACTGGATTTCAAGTGAATCTTGGTTTCCACTGGACATGGGAAGTGAACCTCCAAAGCAATGATATTGTCAGCTACTTCACAAGAGACCGTTTTTTTCTCAAAATAATCAGTCACTCTCCGGTGGAATACAGAGCTTCACCCTAGTAATGTCCTGACGAATGACTGACAGACATTTCCTTGTAATGCGTAACCAGTAAATCACTTCATTAGTCAACGACTCCTGGTCTTCTCTCACCCCAGGTGGCAGCCTTGTACATTAAGCATATAAATAATGCCAACACATTCTGGTATTCGCTCCCATGCAAAAGGGGACATTAGTTCTCTCAGAGGGGATGAGATAGGAGTGTGCCTCTGTTACGCTTGAGCTGGTGCTCAAACCCCAGTACACAATTTCAGTCCATTGATGGCCTGCTTCAAATCGCATATGCAGCGGGAGGGCTGAATGGGAGGTCTTTAGCCGAACCCTCCACCCTCTCTCTTGGGGGGTGCAGATTTTTCAACAATCTGGGTTACGAGGTTGTAGGGCTAATTGGAAATATTAGCTGTGGATTAGACTGGAAATTTACTATATCAGTGAGGGGAAGCAAGCATGCCATATTCAGATCTTTACATAACAGGACTGGCACAATCTCGGCAATACGAGGGTGTATTTTGCCTCGCAACATAGACGTAGTTTGCCACTCTTGCATCACTTCTTTTGGGAATTGAGGACCCCATAAACAGCATTAGAGATGATACTGCCTACCATACTTAAGCCCTGAAGAAGTCCTTTGTTAAGGACGAAACGCGTTGGCTGATGTGTTTTATATTTGCAAGGAAAACAAAATAAAAAGATGATTATGTCACAACAATGACTAGTTGGACTTTATTGATTTACTTTCAGTGGTTCAGAATATCTATTATCACAACTCCCTTGAGATAGACCCTTGGTGGCAGGTGCTGTGATTTTTGCACACATGGACTCATAATATTTGTTTCTTGTTTCCCTACAATGTATACATTCCAGTAAGGTGATAGGGATAGGTGCATTCTCATTCTAAACCCGTCGCCAATTCTACCAGTAGTTTCCATGCCATATTCACTTGTTGCAAAATGTCTATTGACGGAGAAAGGGGGTTAATGTGTTCTGAAACTGCATTAGGTAGTTCATCTGGGCTCTCAAAATTTTTACTTCACCACAAGATCAGTGACAAGATCAGTAACTGGGTCAAATCAGCAGAGGAACCGGTTTGACTGGCCAGAGTACCCGAGTCCCCCAAGAGTACTGACACGCCATTGTCAGCAAGTACCAAACTGTCTAGGGGGAGTAACAATTGCTATACAGCACATCAACCGGTGTGGGAGCCACAGACATTGCAGTCTCCATAACAGTTTCTGGAGCTGGTGTGATGTCTATGGGATCGTTCACCACACATCCATTGCTCGAAACCAAAGGTTTACCAGACTGTGACTGTGTAGGTTTGACCTTTTTCCCTGCATTTTATGTGAACATTTCTACCAAGGATCTTCCAGACTCCCTCATTCCATGTGGCTTGGAGGGGCAAGACGCAGACAGAGGTTTCAATTTGGATTTCAACCTTGTTTCAACCTCTTCAATTAAAGTATCAATCTCCGATAAGGTGTTGCTAGTTGTTGTCACACTGGACTTTTTCTTGGAAGTGGAGGCCTGGATAGACGTCTCCAGCAGCTCTTTCTCCTCCCCATATTAGCTAACAAATGCCTATGCAACAGTAATACCAACAAGGGCCACTGGATTGTCAATAACAAAGTCTGTAAAGATTGGAAATAATGGCTTTTTGGCCTTACACATGTCAGGGGGTGGCCCAGCCCTGCCTCCTCCAAGAGATGACAGGTGCAGGATGGGCTCACCCTTGCCCCGGACTTTGCCTGAGCAAGGCTCGCTTGTGGCCTGCACCACAGGAGGTGGTAGGCACTTTTTAAAGCGCGTGGCACAGAAAAATCAAAGGCAGCCCCTCCTCCTCAGCAGGGTGATTCTGGGACAGTGAGTCCCTGGGCAATAGTAGTCCCTGAATGTCCCACACCGTGGAAGGTGATAGGTTCTTTTTAAATCACGCAGTGTGGGGAAATCAAAGGCAGCCTCTCCTTCACCTCAGCAGGGTGATTATGGGACAGCAGATACCTGGGCAGTAGCAGTCCCTGAATGTCCTGAGCCAGGTGAGGTGGTAGGTGCTTTTTAATGTGCTGCACGGAGAAATCAAAGGCAGCCTCTCCTTCTCCTTAGTAGGGTGATTATGGGACAGCGAGTCTCTGGGCAGCAGTCCCTGAACGTCCTAAGTCCTTGAGTGCAGCCTCATGGTACCGGGTCTGGGTGCTCGCTGACACCATTCCAAGCACAAATTGCGGGAATAAGGCAAAATTTACCCTGAAAACATACCAACATCTGCAATCTAGGAGCGAGGAACAGTGTCTGGCTCCTAGTTCCTGGTCTGTAATGTAACTGTTCATCGAGAAATTACTATTATTGGTTCAAAGCAAAGGTAGCTTGCTTTAGGTGGATCCAGTAGTTGGGCACATGGACAATGCAAACGTGAGCCACTGTACAGTGCTGCTGGAGGCCAATGGCCATTCAGCTCTACTAGAACATCCATCTCGGGGCTTTGAAAGTGCTGCTGCACATGGAACTATGTCTTATTCTTTCTTGATTGCAGGGCTCCAGGTGGCTTGACCAGTCAGAAGCTTCCTTTATTCACAGTCTTTTCTAGAGTCCGCAGTCCCTTGAATATTACTGTTGTTTTCCTGTGGTTCTAGAGTGTAGTGATTGGTAGGATTGGGCCACATAGGAAAGAACTTCTCTTATTCTCCACAATGGAAACAGAACTAGAAGTACTTTTTTTTCTGTGTCCTGGCTTGAAAGTTCTGGTCTCTTGTTCTCGGCTGCTGTGAATGTCCAGTAGAGGAAAAGGTGAAGTTATCTCAAGGATTCCAGAAGCCTTTGACTCGCCTGGGCTCTGGTATGTCTGGACAGGTCAGATATGATCTGACTGGCTGTCTCTCACCTTATGTTACTTGAGTGACTTCTCATTACTTTTAGGTTAAAATTAGCCTCATGACACCTACCTGCTGTTGCTGCTCTTCCATTTGTGTTTTCGAAAGGTAGGGAATCCACATTTTGATTGTGCGATATGACCAACATCAATCTTAAATGGTGTTGGGACTTTGTATGTTTCTTCAGCTGAATCTCCCAGAGGACATCAGGAAAGCCGGCAGGACTTTTCTTCCATTCTCTGATTGGAATGTGAGATGCATCAATTCCTCCTCAGTTCTTATGGGTAACACATGCTCAAAAAGGTGCATTTCAGGTCCTGTCTCTGACCTCTCTCTTGATCCTGAGCCTGTGTCAGTACTTCTTCATTGCACAGTATAAAATCTGACAAGCTCTCTCCCTTTCTCCCACCATCGGGTCATAAATTGAACTATCATTTATTTCCCCACCACTGGACTATCATGAAATCCTTTGCGGGTGAAGAGCCTAATAGTTGCTATGATCTTGCTTGCACGGCATGTGAGAGACTGTACAACCCTAGATGTTCTCTCCAACTCTCCCTCCAGATGGTGTACCACTTCTAGGCAGACATGGAATACTTCTTCTCTTTGCAGAACTGGCTGTGTCCCTAAAAATATACATGGCCTGGATATGTTCTGCCATCACCCTTTGTGAGGGCTGACTTGTTGAGAATAAAATAGAGGTGTTACATCCAGGTTGCAATACTTATTCTGCCTTTCCTTCTGGTGGCATAGCTATTGCTGCTGTCTTATATCTCATCCTGTTGGCCACCCATCTTTCAAGGACCTTTACTATGTCATTCATCATCACCTCTGTGGTCACTATAGCAGGGACCCACTGGACTGTCCAGCAGGGCTCTTCCTGACCTATAGTGATTAAACTAACTATGGTAGTAGAACTTGTTATATTCAGGAAGAAGAGAACAGTCAAAGTTCAGTTTTTTCAATAACAAACAAAAACTGCTGGGGCTTCAAAGAGGGATACCTAGAAGGTTCAGTGCATTTAACAAGCTGGTCCTTGAAATGCAAGGAGAAATACCCCCTACTACAAAACGTTTTAATGTTTCCTTTCACTTCCTCAATTCATACCATATTATGTTGGTGTCCTATTTTGTTTCCTTATAGGGTGAACAACAATACACCATACACAAGCTCAGCAGTGTCCATACGGACACACATGTACAATATCAGCAGTGCCTCCAGCTTGTGGCTATGTGGGTTGGATTAATGTAACAAGTGTATTGCAGGCCATAGATGCAAGGTAGATGGGAGTCTCCGCCTTGCCTTGCCTTGCTTCTGGGTGAAAGTGTGGGGTGCAGTCAGGATCAAATAAATTTCCATTAGGAAAAATCACTCCACCGAAATCAATTGCAGGAGTTAAGCACCACAAGTGCTGTTGTGGCAGCATACTGTGTAGTGATCAATAGGAGTGAACTGGTGGTTTTTAACCTGTAGCACTGGAATGATGCCTACAGACTCACTCACCTTTTTAAAATTCTGCTGCTATGTGCTTAACTCACCCTTGGCCTAAATCAGATGTAGAGTGATGTGCAGTGCAGGAGTTGTGACTCTGGATGTATGTGTGCCTAGTAAGGGTACAGTACCGGGATTGAGCAGTGCTGCGTAGTGCATGCACAGTGAAAGCATATTCTGGTTGCATGTGTGTTTGTGAGAAGTACACTACATGAAGGGTGAAGTGTTACGCAGTGTGTGCATGGTAAATGTGTGTACTAGCATTGGGTGTTTTGCATGTAGAACACCATCGCACAAAACAGTGTGTGATGAATGTATGTGCACCTGGGTGTCACACTACATGGAGGTGACAGTACTGTACAGAATGTGTGCTGTGTATGTACACTGAGTAGGAGTGTGCCTGCATGTAGGACCCTGGGTTTCTTTTTGGGAAGCCTGGGCCTGTCTGGTGATGAAATGAGTAATAGAGGAATTCCCACAAGTTAGATTTGTGTATTGCTGCAATCCTGTGAGCTGTGTAGGACACACTGGAGAAGGGAGAAAGTGGGAGACTCCTCCTGTACACCTCAAAGGGTGCTCTTTGATTCAGTGAGAGATCAGGAGGAAAGGGCCTGGACACATCTCAGGAAAGAGATAGGGCTAATGAAGGAATCATAAAGAGTAGGGCTGAGAGCCTGGGATTTATTTTTGATGAACATATTACTGTGGCTCACATCCGGATGTGAACTCTGGTCACTCGCATGGCCCTGTGGCCTGTGTTGTAGGACTATTAGCTTCATAGGCTTTCCTGATGTGACAGACAGCCTTTAAAGAGGACAAAATAGAAGAAAGTGTGCATTTCAAAAGGAGCTGAACCCCAACATAAAACTTAAAAGACCCAGATCCTAAATCACATTTGGAAGGGGAGGATGAGAATTGGCAGTCTACCAAGGAACCAGAGGGGCTGTGTGAGGAGGAGAAGTTCCGTAAGACTTCTGCCTGTGACCAAGACTGGGGGCCCATAACTGCTACTCTACCTGCTGGGTGAGGGGACATCACCCAGGAAAATCAAGACTACCTGCTTCGGAGCCTGGAGCACCAGCACCTGCCTACTTGCGAAAGCTAGTGTGCCTGGTAAAGAAGAGAAAAGCATTGGAGGGAGTGATGTCTAGTTGGGAGCCCAGACGAGTGGACTCCCTGTGCAAGGTGTGAGACTTGCATGTGTGCAGATTCCAATTGGTGACCCCTGTATGCCAGGAGAGGGCCACTGTGAAGATAGCAATAAGAAAAGTGTTGTGCAGGGTGAGGGAAGCCTGTGTGGTTCCAGTAATGGTGACTCCATATGCCAAGCGGGGCAACTGTCAAAGTTGTTGCTGAGTGTGAAGGGGAGAAGCCTGTGCAAAGCCGAGTAGCAACCTTGTATGCCCGGAGGGGCTGCCAACACTCAAGTTGTTGTGAGAATTGGGCCATTGCCCAAGAACTGTGAGCTGCAACCTGCAAGTCACCACAAAGTATCAAGGTTTGTGCCCGATTTACCCTTGTGAACTGAGGACGATGCCTTTGGTGATTTGCCACATCACTGAGACCCAATCTGTGAGCATCAGAATCCAATTCCCCGCCCCATTGGGGAGTACAAGACTTACTGTGCAAGAAGATCACTAGAGAACCTCGGATAACTGCTGGAGATCGCTGGGTTTGCTCAGGAGAGAGCACACATACAGCTGAGTCTTTGAGCAGGACCAGAGCATTGTTGGTGCCAGCAGTTTGTAAAAATATTTTTGCAAAACTTCAAACAATAAAGCAGTGAGTACGCCACACAAAAATATCCTACACCAAGTAAGAAATATTGTACTTTCTTTAATAAATAAAACAAGACCAAAACCACAAAAATCCAATCAATAGAATCAATGTTATTAATTTTGAAAGAATAATGTTTAAAATAGCACCTAAAAGCGCCAACCGCAGTTATCCAATAATGCTTGACTGGGTCAAATTCAAAAGTTCAGGCCGACCGTGATTGAGTGCAGGTTGGATACAGTCCCAGGTTAGTCCCGCTGAAGGTTTACCTTCTCAAGTTTTGTGCAAGAGTCCCGTTCACATTGGAGAGGACCACAAGGAGCAAGGAGAGTGTCAAGGGAGGCTGTTGGAGTGGCACGAAGAAAGGGCCAGGCATTATGGTGGGTCGGGCTAGAGATTGGCATTGTCAGTCTCTGCGAGCACTCAGTGCTGCAGTGTGTTGAGAAGTGCTGGCCGTGTCTCGCCCTGGTTTTCATTCGGAGCAGCACAGTCTTGGTGTGAATGGTCCTATTCACGAAGAGCCCAAGAACTTGATTTAAGCTCACTGAGCCACATCGAGGGTCCAGGACCAGAGGGGCACTATTTGGGAGTAGGAACTCGCTGCAGCTTGGTCCAGGAGCTGGTTGGGGAGCCTTTTATGTCCCTGAGGCTCAGTTCAGGAGGACAGCAGACTAGCCCTTGCAGTCCTTTGAAGCAGCAGTCCAGCAGATTGGCAGTCCTTGTAGCAGCACAGCAGTCCTCCCTGTTAGAGTATCCAAAGGTCCAGAAGTATACTTAACCGCTGGTGTCTGAGGTCCAGTCTGTATATCCAGTTGTGCCTTTGAACTGGGAGAGATTAATTCAAACATTCCATTCATCATCTTGTTGTTTTTGCATCTGACGCTCTAATGCCCAAATTGGGGTCCCATGCTCACTGTGCCACTGGAATCAAGCTATACCTTGCTGAGTAGCCTCTAAATAGGACAAATCCAGTGCTGTGTTGCTTGTGTTCCAGTTCACAGATGGCCTCTTCCCATGAGGAAAAGGGTCAAGACTGATTTGCATATGGCTGGATCTAAACTGAGTTGGCATGGTGGGTGAAAATCAATGGATTGGGATGTGACACAGAGCGATTGGCATTGACTGAGATTCATTCAAGCATTGCATCCAGTACCTTGTTGTTTTTGCAGTTGATGCCGAAAGTGTGCTGGGTATGCCCAGACATGGATCCCAAGTTCACTGTGCCACTAGAATAAAGCTATACCTGGCTGATGAGACCATAATAAGTGCTAAATCGGTCCTGGGTTGCTTGTTTCCTGGTTCTGGGAGGACCTTGCCCTGGCAGTTTGGGTGGACTGTTCTGATTGGAACGGGGTCTAGGCTTATTTGCATATAGTGGGTCCAAATTGATGTGCATAGTGGGTGAAAAACAATGGATTGGGATGCGGCTGAAGCGATTGCCTGTGGCTGAGACTAAAGCATTCCACTTGTCATCTTGCTGTTGTTGCAATTTTTTAAAAGTGGCATTTTCAAAACTGTAAAATCCAACTTCATCGTAAGTTAGGATTTTAAATTCCAATTCCAGAGACATCACACATGAACCGGTTATCTACACCCATTTGGAAATTGCACTTGTTTCGGAGGCAAGATGGCCTTTGAATAACGTGCTCACTTCAGCGCACCCCCCCAACCCTCTGCCAGACACCAGTTTGATTGGGATTCTTTAAATATGCAGCGTTAGCGGCCTTGCCTGGTTGGTTATGTGGACTTACCCACATTAGGGTGCCCTTTCCGCAAGTGGTGATCCCTGTGCTGCACAAGTGGTGCTCGAGGCTGTGCCTGTGGTGATCTGCAGATTGTCTGCATCGGTGCTGCAGGGTCTATCGCAGGTGGTTCGAGTAATGGGAATCCCTCTACGGTGTTCTGGAGGTGGAGACATGCCGCCCAAGGCAGGGTGTCCTCAGCACAAGAAACTAGAAGGTTCACGGATCTCCGGACCAACGCAAGTGAAGTCGGTTCGCACCAACCCGGTCCTTGGGGCTAAGAAGCAAGCACCAAATTTACATGAGGGCTCCCAGGCTTCATCGGATGTAGGAAATCAACTGAATGCTGTGGGGGATAAACCAGTGAGCTCCCAGATCGGGAAACACAGAGCTTTAAGCGCACCACCCCTTCAGCAATCCATCGCTGGATACTTTGTTTCAGCCCAGATGGTGACTGCTGAGGATGAATTAAGGCAGAGACCTAAGAATGGCCAGGGGATGAAGGAAGGCAAGTTCTAGTGCTCAGTGGGGGGAGGCAATGGCAACACCATGTCTCACTACATTAAGGTCCGGGACAACCCTCCATGCTTTATTGGAGGACTTATGAGAGGCACCAGACTTTGACACCAGCCTGGAGGCTAGGAACTCCCTGAATAACTTGCCCAATACAGGGGGGGGCTACCCCTTACAAATCGTTTTTGGGTTTGGTAGAGGGGGTAGAAGGGGGTAGAAGGGAATGACACCTGGCCCGTCATAGTGAATCTTTTAAGAAATGCTTACCCTGACATAACATCATGGAAATGGGACTTGGAGGTACAACGTGCTCATTGATTCCCCCTCACACCAAGAAATCCACGTTCTGGTGAGTTGAACAGGCCTAGAGCTATTTTGGTATATTTTGGCAATTTCTTGTAGCGTCAGGCCATCTTTGAAAAAGCCCAGCCCTGATGCCAAGAGAAATCATGATGGCCATATCTCTTTTACCAGTCCTAATTTCTGTCATGCCACAGTTGAACGGAGATAGTGACTTAGGCAGCTTACTAAGCCCGTGCAGGAGCTTGGCGGGTCAACATATCTATTGAATCCAGAAGGCTTAAAGATTATTTTTGATGGTAATGTACAGACATTGACTTAAGAAATTAAAGCATCAGAGTTTTTAAAGAGTTTCTCACCTGGGTCCAGTGCTGCAAAAACTTCCTTATCTGAAGATATGATTGATTGTCTATTCTATATGCCAGGATTTTGTTTTTTACTTGCCAGTGGTTACTTTTTTCTGGTTTTCTCTATATGGTGCTGGAGGTGTGGGGGTGCAGAATCAGCAGTTCAATGGCCTGGGGGGGTCAGGCAGTTGCGGTGGAAGTGAGGGAGGGGGTGAATGCCTGATGGAATTGCATGGGGGGTGGGTCAGGCAGGTGTGTCTGGGGGGGTGTTGAGAGCAGCACAATAGGAGAAATGACATGCGTTTGATGGCTGGGTCAGATTGTCATACAAGACTACATGGAGAAATATGTAATTTTCTTGAAGCTATGGGTTTCGTAAGGCAACTTTGGCTAGGGTATAATAGGTATGAGCAAATTGCAATTTGCCTCAGTTAATATATGTGGACTGAATGACAATGGTAAATGAAGGAGGGTTGCTCTTGATTTGGAATCCATCCAGGTGAATATACTGTGTTTACAGGAGACACATATTGAGGAAGCCAAGAAACATCTTTTGGAGTCTATTGTTTTTTTTAACTAGTTGGGAGCACGTCACAGTTTGCAAGGGCAAGGGGAGTGGCCATATTGGCCAGCGGTAACTCGCCCAGTTTTCATCGTACAAAATCTGATAAGTGTGGCAGTTGGGTGATTATGGATTGTTTACTTGGGGATGGCCAGTTTAATTTAGCAATAGTTTATTGGTCAGTATTTGATGATCAAACATTATCCGATTGGCTAAATAATTAACTGGCCCACACCGATTTTCCTCTGTGGAGAATTTAATTGTAATAGTGCAGGCGGGTTGTATTTCAGCCATAAACCAAATGTTTTGAGGTGTTAAATCACTTGAGTACTACCCATGGTTTGTCGGATGTCTGGTATGAACTTAAAAATCCAGATCCCACATATACTTAGTACTCCGCACCACATAAATCTCATGCCTGCATGGATTTTATGCTGGTATCACATATGCTTTTGAAAGGGGCAAGTATAGAAAAATTTCCCAAGGTTATGTCGGATCATAATCCATTAGTATTAAAGCTACTTGGGACCAGCTTCCGGTCTCAGGGTCAAGACTGGACCTTCGATTGGGCGTTGTTATTTGGTGAAGAATATATACGCCAAATGAGCTGCTGGATTCTGGAGTTCTTGGGGATTAAACATGGGACTGCCTCAGCTAGGGTGGTTTGGGATGCCTCTAACGCTGACATTCGTAGGGAAACTCTTAGCATTGGGCTTAATCTTCAAAGACAGGAAAAACAGCAGCAGGGAGAACTGTATTTGGCTCTTGAATGAGTGCAATCCCAGCTAATCATTGTGGCTTCTCCTGGGGCAGACATTAATGGTTCATTTCGAGCAAAAGGGCATCTGAGAAGTATATGGTCTATAAAAGGGAGAGCTATGAATATACTGAACACATGGGTCATCTGCTAGCAGTCCGCACTAGGACAAAAAAAACTCTCAGTCTGAAATAAGGAAGATCTTAGACCTCTGTGGCACCTTGGTGTCAGATGGCAATGGAATTCCCAAGGTTTTTAGGGGGTTTTATGAGAATTTATATGAGGAAGAGGGAGGTCTGATGAAACTGGGAAGGTTATATGGCTGTGTTCAGGTTTGGTTCCCTTTCATAATTTGACTGCAGAAGGACAGGACTGGCCAGATGCCCCCATCACATGAAGGAACTGTAAAGTGCTGTTAAGCAATGGGACTCTGGGAAAGCCATAGGAGCAGATAGGATCCCGTTAGAGCTTTACAGAGTTTTTTTCCCATATCTGGGAAAAGATCAACTGTTTCGTTTGGAGCAGATCTAGAAGGCTCCGTGACATGGACACAGGCTAATATTAGAACATTCCCTAAAAAAGGAAAGCCCGCACAGGACCCAGGGTCATATAGACCTATAACCCTCATTAATAGTGATGCCAAAATGTATTCCAAGATTTTAGCAACACGCCTGAATCAGCTGATTGGTAGATTAGTATACCCCGCAACATTGATTTATCCCTGGGGGGGGGCACCACAGACCATACCGGCATGTGATTGCACTTTTTGATGTAGCGTCATTCTCCTGAAACCCTATGGCGTTGATATTACTTGACACAGAAAAAGTGTTTGATAGGGTTTCCTGGGACTTTCGTTGGCTAATCCTACATTGCTGTGGAATCGGTCCAAGTTTTGTTAAACCTATTAGAGTGCTGTATCATAGGCCAATGGCAAGACTTTTTTTGAAGGGGGGATTGTCAGATATAATCCCTATAAAAACATTGTACGAGACAGGGATGCCCCTGCTTCCCTTTACTATTTGCCTTGTATATTAATCCCTTTTTTCTGAAATTGGAGCAAAATCCCTTAATTCCATCTATGCATTTCCTGTGCTGTGACACTAAAGTGCCTGTGACACCCTATCCCGAGGGGGCTTTAATTCAAATAGAACGTGTGGCACAGGATTTTGGGAGTTTCTCTGGCTAGTTTCTGCATCAAAGTAAAACCCAAATAGTTGTAAGTCACTTTGTAGGGATCAATAACGATAGGGTGGTGGAAAGTGCAGTATATTTGGGGGTACTATGATGGCAGAACCAGGCCAACCGGTTGAGTGCGATCTTGTGCGAGTCATTGCAAAGACAAATAAGGATTTACATAGACTGGACAATCTTCACCTTTCAGTAGGGGGGCAATGCAATATTATAAAGGTGATTTTTCTACCAAACGTTTTGTATTTTTTTCTTGCTATTCCCCTTGAATTTGATAATTACTGGTTTAAGATTATGAATGATATGGTGACTCAAATCATTTGGGCATACACAAAGACTAGAAGAATACTGAAATATTTAACCCATCCTAGGGAGAGGGGAGGCTGGGCAGCACCAGATCTTAAACTTCATTACTGGGCCGCGGCTCTTAGCTATATAACTGCACTTTTTCTGAACAGGAGATGGCCAATATTGTGGGGGGGGGGGGTCGAGGGGGGGGGAGGATTCCTTCCGTATCATAGGTACTCCTGGGGAAGGAGGTCCAGGGCTGTTTTCTGTGGCAAGTTGAACCCAGTTACTTTAAGAAAGTGTGGTTCAAGACCATACTTGGGTGCATAGGATTTGACTGTCACTCCAAAAGAAACTGGGTTTGGGGTTTTTTCGTTCCATACCGCTCTGCATAGAAATCCCATGCTCCCTGATATTTTCTGCAGCTCTCCCATGAAGGACTGGTGCTTGTACAGCATCCAGCAGCTGGGTGTTTTTTTGGGGCAGATGAGTTACTCTCATTTGAGGAGATCCAAGATAAATTTGAACTCCCTTATAAGGCTTTTTTTAAATACTTAAATTTTTAAGGCAGGTCGCTTATAAGGCTTTTTTTAAATACTTAAATTTTTAAGGCAGGTCGCTCCCCCCATCTGCCACGCAGCCCCCTGTGGGTTGAACCTCCGTTGCCACTTTTGCCGCCTGACTACTCGCTCCCTTTTTTCTATTCCCCTGAGCTTGTGCTTCTGTGCCACTTGTTTTTTCCATTCTGTGCCCCTGTGTTTTGCTTCTGTACCCCTGTGCTCTGTTGTCCCTTTCCCGCCGTTTTTTCCCCGGGTTTTCCCCTGGGTTTTTCCCTTGCTGCTGAGCCCCTGCTGCCCCGCCCCCTTCACTCCCATTGGCCGCCCCGCTCCCACCTCCCAGCTGCTCCTCCCTCCCTCTGCCCTCATATGGAGGGCGCGAAGCGGTGGTAGAGAGCGACCTTTGACCCTGTCACCAGGCAGGTCGCTCCCCCCATCTGCCACGCAGCCCCCTGTGGGTTGAACCTCCGTTGCCACTTTTGCCGCCTGACTACTCGCTCCCTTTTTTCTATTCCCCTGAGCTTGTACTTCTGTGCCACTTATTTTTTCCATTCTGTGCCCCTGTGTTTTGCTTCTGTACCCCTGTGCTCTGTTGTCCCTCTCCCGCCGTTTTTCCCCCGGGTTTTCCCCTGGGTTTTTCCCCGGGTTTTTCCCTTGCTGCTGAGCCCCTGCTGCCCCGCCCCCTTCACTCCCATTGGCCGCCCCGCTCCCACCTCCCAGCTGCTCCTCCCTCCCTCTGCCCTCATATGGAGGCCGCGAAGCGGGCGCGAAGCGGGTGCGCAGCGGGCGCGCCAAAGGCGCGCCTAAGGCAAGCCCGTCTGCGCCCATCCGCGCCTGGACCGCACCCAGCACCAGAACCCCTGGAACCCGCACCCCCCACAACGCCAGACTGCACTACGACGCAAGCACCCTCCACGCACTCAACACCAGACGAGACCACCCCTGCTACCGGGCCACCCCGAAACGCACCCAGGGGCCTTTCACCTGCCGGAACTGCAGATTCTCCAGCATCCAACCCTCCACACCACCAGCCAGAGAACCCAACCACCTCCGCTGCATCCTCCTCAACACCCGCTCTGCTCGCAAGCACGCCATCGAACTTTGGGACCTCCAAGACTCCACTGCCCCTGACGTTGCCTTCCTGACGGAGACCTGGCTGAACGCCACCTCAGCACCAGACATTGCCATAGCCATCCCACAGGGCTACAAGATCTCCCGCCGAGACCGCACCAACGGAGTGGGAGGAGGAATCGCCATCATCCACAAAGACTCCATCAAAATCTCAACGAACACCGATGACACCCTCACCACCGCCGAGCACATGCACTTCCAGATCCACACCGACCCCAACACCACCCTCAGAGGAACTCTCATCTACAGACCTCCCGGACCCCGCCCACAGTTCAGTGACACCATCGCTGACCTCATCAGCACCCACGCCCTCGCTTCCACGGACTACATCCTCCTCGGGGACCTGAACTTCCACCTCGAGAACAACAACGACGCCAACTCCACCGCCCTGATCGACAACCTTGCCAACCTCGGACTCAAACAGCTAGTAACGACACCCACTCACACCGCTGGACACACGCTTGACCCCATCTTCTCTGCAAGCCCCCACGTCTCCTTCAACCACACCACCGAACCACACTGGACCGACCACAGATGCGTCCACTTCACCTTCAGAAAACCCACCACACACCACCGCACCCAACAGCTACCACGCCGCTGCTGGGGCAAGGTCACCGGGGACCAACTGACTATCGCCCTCGCCCTGAGACCACCCACCAACCCCACCGACCCAGACACTGCCGCGACCAACCTCACACAGTGGATCAACGACTGCGCCAACACCCTCGCCCCTCTCAAGACCTTTACAACCAACCACACCAAAAAGAAAGCCGCCTGGTTCACCGAGGACCTCTGTATCTCCAAGCACACCTGTCGGAAGCTGGAGAAGAAATGGCTCCACGACCGAACACCAGACAACCACACAGCCCTCAAGAGTGCCACCCGCAGACATCACCAACTCATCAGGACCGCCAAGAAGACCGCCTTCAAGGACCGCCTAGACAACAACGCACACAACACCAAAGAGCTCTTCAGCATCGTGAAAGAACTCTCCAACCCCAGCTCCATCACCAACGACATCCCGCCATCTCAAGACCTGTGCGACTCCCTGGCCACCTTCTTCCACAGCAAGATCACCGACATCCACGACAGCTTCAACCCCGACCCCACCTCACCCACCACCGAGTCCACCACCCCTGCGACTACCACTCGCACCAGTCGCCTGACCGCCTGGTCCAGCGTCAGCGACGAAGACACCATCAAAACCATGAACTCCATACACTCCGGATCCCCATCGGACCCCTGCCCTCACCACGTCTTCAACAAAGCCAGCGCAGCCATCGCGCCCCACCTCCGGAAAACAATCAACTGTTCCTTCGAGACAGCAACCTTCCCAGAAAGCTGGAAGCACGCCGAGATCAACGCCCTTCTGAAGAAGCCCAAGGCGGACCCCAAGGACCTCAAGAACGTCCGTCCCATCTCCCTGCTCCCTTTCCCGGCAAAAGTGACCGAGAAGATTGTCAACAAACAGCTGACCCGCTACCTCGAAGTCAACAACATCCTGGACCCGTCCCAATCTGGTTTTCGCAGTAACCACAGCACCGAGACCGCCCTCATCGCCGCCACTGACGACATCTGGACCCTGATGGACAAAGGAGAAACAGCTGCCCTCATCCTCCTGGACCTATCAGCAGCCTTTGACACGGTCTGCCACCGCACCCTATCAGCACGCCTCCATGACGCCGGTATCCAAGAGAAGGCCCTGGCCTGGACCACATCCTTCCTCTCCGGCAGAACCCAGAGCGTCCACCTCCCACCCTTCCGCTCCAAAACCAGAGATAATCTGCGGCGTCCCACAGGGATCCTCCCTCAGCCCGACACTGTTCAATATCTACAGGGCCCCCCTCGCCCACGTCGCACGACAACACAACCTCAACATCATCTCCTACGCCGACGACACCCAGCTGATCATATCCCTCACCGAAGATCCCGACACCGCCAAAGCTAACCTCCACCGAGGAATGAAGGCCATAGCCGACTGGATGAAGGACAGCAGACTGAAGCTGAACTCAGACAAGACGGAGGTCCTCATTCTCGGACCCACCCCATCAGCCTGGGACGACTCTTGGTGGCCCACGTCACTAGGCACAGCCCCGGAACCCACGGACCACGCACGCAACCTGGGGGTCATCCTCGACTCCACTCTCTCCATGACCAGGCAAGTCAACGCCATCTCCGCGTCCTGCTTCAACACCCTCCGTATGCTCCGCAGGATCTTCAAATGGATCCCCCTTGACACGAGAAAAACCGTTACCCAGGCCCTCATCACCAACAGACTCGACTATGGGAACGCCCTCTACTCAGGAACTACAAACAAGCTCCTGAGACGACTCCAACGCATCCAGAACACCTTGGCCCGACTCATCCTCGATGTCCCCCGCCGCAGCCACATCACACTCCACCTAAGAGGCCTGCACTGGCTCCCCATCAACAAAAGGATCACCTTCAAGCTCCTGATCCACGCACACAAAGCACTGCACAACACCGGACCCACCTACCTCAACAACCGACTCAGCTTCCACACCCCCACCCGAAGCCTCCGCTCAGCCAACCTCGCCCTCGCCACAGTCCCCCGCATCCGAAAAACCACAGCCGGCGGCAGATCCTTCTCCTACCTCGCCGCCAAGACCTGGAACACTCTCCCCACCATCCTACGACAGACCCAGGACCTGCTGGCCTTCAGAAGACTCCTTAAGACCTGGCTCTTCGACCAGTAGCACCCCCCCTCCCCAGCGCCTTGAGACCCTTGCGGGTATGTAGTGCGCTTTACAAATGCAGTGATTGATTGATTGATTGATTGAAATTTACTTTGTAAACAGATTGCACCATGCCTACTGTGCTGTCAAGGGCCTACCTACCTAGGGGTGACTTATTTATACTAAAAAAGAAGGTTTGGACTTGGCAAAAGGTTTACTTTGCCAGGTCAAAATGAGAGCTTGAGGCTCCATAGGGGCCTTAACCCACACATTTTGACCAGGTTGAAGCTCTACCAGTGTAGCTTTCTGGTCATACCATAGTTTTATAACTTCATGATTGGCCTCAAAATGTAATCACTTTTCACCTTCTTCCAGAAGCGGTTCATCTGGTTGCAGAGGGCCAACATGTAGGTGACCACATCCTGAGGGGGCTTCTGGGAGCTTGAGCCCACTCCTCTCTCACAAAGCTGCGTGATCCCCTAACAGGATGGCCACAGAGGAGTTAAATCCAATCCCATTCTGTGGCACCTCCCTGTAGGCAAAGAGAAGGCACGGCAGAAAGACATCCCACTTATACCTCATGGGTTCAGGTACGCAAATGTTCATGCCCTTCAGGGTCTTGTTGAATCTCTCTACAAGACTGTTCTTTTTGGGGTGCCAGGGTGTGTAGAACTTATAAGTTAATTCACACTCATCCCACATGAACTTCATGGACACTGACATGAAATGAGTGCCACTGTCAGAAGCTCTGTGCAGAACCCCTACAGGTAAAATCGCCATCAGGGCCCTGGCCACTGCAAGTGTCACCTGCTGCCTTGGTCTCAGCTTGCCACCTCAAGTCCTCTAGAGTGGTTCACTCTTTCTGAGCTTTGCAGAATTCCTTCCTGGTTGGCCCAACCTCAACCTCCCAACCAGCAAGCTCAGGCAGGTCACCCAGAGTGGCAACATCCTCCCTGGTTGTCTCAGGGGCATCCTCCTCTGGGGCCGTGTCAACCTGGACCGGAGGAACTTATAAGGCTGGTTTTTCTTGCCCCTTGCTCCCACTATTCTTGGCAGCTGCCTGGGCTCCGATGGACCAATGCCTGCTCTGAAAAAATAAAAATAAAACTTTTAATTTTAATTTTTGAAAGGCATCCCGTTTTCCATTAAGGAAAACTGGCTGCATTTAAAAAACTGCTTTATTGAAGTAGCAGTCACAGACATGGTGGTCTGCTGACCCTAGCAGACCACCATCCCTGTGACCATTCCCAAATGGGTCGCAAATTGCAACCTGTCTCATGAACATTCATGAGGCAGGTCCATTATGATCCATTTGGGAATCGCAAACAGTGTGGTTAACACTGTTGTACGTTTTGTTTTGCGACTCGCAATTTGCGATTAGCAAACAGGTCGCAAGTTACGAGTCGCAAAACAAAAGGTTGTACATCAGGCCTAAAATGTAAAACAGCACTTAAAAGCACAAAGTGCCAAGCCCAGCAATCTGGTCACACTGGACCAGGTCAAACTCAAACGTTCAGGCCAACCATGATGGAGCGCCAGTAGGATGCAGTCCTAGGTTAGTCCTGATGAAGGTTTCGGTACTCAAGTTCTGTGCCAAGATCCCTGTTCACTTCAGAGAGGGCCGCAAGGAGAGCTTCATGTGAGGCTAACAGCATGGCACAAAGAGCAGGTCAGGTGCTGTCTCAGTGCAAACGAGCCCGTTCACGGTCATGAAGAGCCCAAAAGCTTGATTTAAGTTTGCCTAGCCACACCAAGCATCCAGGACATGAAGGGCACCACTTGGGGTTAGGAACTTCCTGCAACTGGGACTAGGAGCTGGTTGGAAAGTCCTTTATGTCCCTTTAGCTCAATTCAGGAGCCCAGCAGACTAGCCCTTGGAGTCACTCTGGGGTCCTGTGTTCAAGATGAAGTTGCAGGTCCAGTTCTTCTTCCCCAGGCACAAGGGCAGAAGGCAGCAGGTCAGCACAGCAGTGCAGCAGTTTTTTTAGAACAGCAGTCCAGCAGAGTGGCAGTCCTTGTAGCAGCACAGCAGTCCTTTCTGGCACAGTATCCACCGCTCCAGACATGTACTGGAAAGTTGGTGTCTGAGGTCCAGTATTTATTATACCCAGTTGTGCCTTTGAAGTGAGGAAGAAGCATCTAGAGGTCTCTCTTTGAAGTCCAGAGGCATCTTGCCTTCCCTGCCCTGGCTCCAGACTAGCTACAGTGGGTATGCAGCCTTTCTGTGGGGGCAGGACACAGCCTATTCAAGTGTAAGTGGGCCTGTGCCCAGCTCATTCCTTTAATCCTACCAGTGATGGCACATCCAAGCACACCTACGCTTCCTATTGTGTGTGGCTGCCTAGGAGTAATACACAAAGCTCAACTGTCAGCTGCACCCAGTCTTGTGACGAGAGACAAGCTACAGGCACTAAATGGCTAAAGCAGAAAAATGACAGCTTTCTAAAAGTGGTATTTTCAAAATTGTAGTTTGAAATCCGACTTCACCAAAAGTTAGGATTTTTAAATCCAATTCCAGAGACACCAAACACGAACTGGTCATCAGTTCCTATTTGGAAAGTACACTTATAAAAGATAATAAGGCAACTCCAATGTTATCTTATGGGAGAGATAGGCCTTGTAGTATTGAAAAATTAATTTAAGAGTTTTTCACTACAAGGACATGTAAAACTTAAAAGTCCATATCCTACTTTTCTAAATACATTGCACCCTGCCCTCTGGGCTGTCCAGGACCTACCCTTGGGGTGACATATGTATAAATAAGGAAGGTTTGGAGTAACATATATGTATTAAAAGGGAAGGTTTGGGCCTGGCAAAAGGTTAAGTTTGCCAGGTCGAAATGGCAGTTTAAAACTGCCCATACACCGGCCACAATGGCAGGCCTGAGATATGTCTAAAGGGCTACTGATGTGGGTGGCAGAATCACTGTTGCAGGTCCACTAGTAACATTTAATTTTCAGGCCCATGGCACAGGTAGTGACACTTTACTAGGGATTTACAAGTAAATTAACTATGCCAATTGGGTTTAAACCAATGTTACCATGTTTTTGAAGCGACAGTAGAAGCACTTTAGCACTGGTTAGCAGTGGTAAAGTGCAGACAGTCCTAGGGCCAGCAAAAACGAGGTCACTAAAACAGAGGAGGAAGGCAAACATTTTGAGGGAAGACCACCACAAGGCTGACAGGTCTAACAAGGGATTTGCTAATTAAACACTAGAGTCCCAACCACAAGGGGAAATGTGATCGTGTTTATGTATGTCATACCATTGCTTTGAATGGGTAGAGTTAGAAATAAAATACTTCTTTTTATTATAAAAAAAAAATATTTGACTGGAAATTGAGTGAGTTCTGTTCACTGACCTGTTTGTATGAGCAGTAGTTAAAGATGAGTGTGACTGTAAAATGAGGACTCTGAAACAAACTAAGAAATATTCTCTGTAAGAAGAATAAGAACATGAGCCATATTTACTAATAGTTCATGCAATGCAAAGCGGCAGGCGCTGCATGAATGGAGGAGAGCAGTACAATGCCATATTTACCAAGTTATGGAACTTTTCATGTCCCTCTACATGCTGACGCCCTTGTGGCTGCCTAGCCCTAATGCAGGCACCCTTGTGCCATGGGCAGGATTGTTTTGTGTAGGAAGGAATACCCTCTTGCACAAAAACATTTCTTAGCTGTATAGTCCTCTTTCCATGGAAAGCAACAGTAACGAGGAGAAATAAAGATATTTCTATTCATTGTTACTCCTTCGGGAAGGCCACCATTTTGGTGAAAACCCAAGTATACAAGTATTAGACCTGAGAGCCTTAGGGTGGTCTTCCCCCAATCTTTATGCCTGTTTGCCTCACCATGTTGCTGTTGCTTTTTGTTGGCCTTAGGACTTTGATCACTTTATCACTGTGAAAGCATGTGCTTCTCCCCTAAACATGGTAACATTGGAGTATGCCCAATTGGCATATTTGATTTACTTGTAAGTCCCTTGTAAAGTAGTATACCATAATCGCAGGGCCTGTAAATTAAATGCTACTAGTGAGCCAGCAGCACTGAATGTGCCACCCACTTAAGTAGCCCTATAAACATGTCTCAAGCTTGGCACTACAGAGCCTGTGTGTGCAGTTTCACTGCCACTTCGACTTGGCTTTAAAACCTCTTGCCAAGCCTTGCCAAGCATTTAAAACCTCTTGCCCATTTATGACATATAAAGTCGCACTTAAGGTAGGCCCTAAGTAGCCCATGGGGCTGGGTACTAAGTAAATAAAAGGCAGGGCATGTACTTTTATGTTATACATGCCCTTGTAGTGAAAAACTCCCAAAGTATTTTTCCACAACTGTGAGGCCTACTCCTCTAATAGGCCAGCATTGGGATTTCTTTAATATACTTTTAAGCTGTAATTCATGATCAGAAATGAGTAACTACCTCACGTTTCATATTTTTGGAATGGTAATATTAAATCCTCTTTAATGATAAAGTCAGATTTAACAGTAATATTTTAGAAATGCCACTTTTAGAAAGTGGGCATTTTTCTCTGATCTTACTGCTCTGTGTCCCTTGCAGCCTGTCTAGGCTAGGTGACAGCTACACTTTTTTGCATTCTCTCCAGACAGCCACAAACACAGGAATGGTGGGTGTGACACAGGACCCATCTGCATTCTGATGGGCCTTCCTGGGCTGAACGGGTGGAGAGCAGCACACACTTTAATAGGGAAGTGCCTGTCCTCACACAAAGGGCTGATTACCCACTACTGGTAGTCTGGAGTCAGTGCTGGGATGAAAGGGGGACCTGTGCACTTCAACGAGTTGCTGTGAAGTCACCTCCACTTCAAAGGCACCCTCACTTCAAAGGCACCGTAGAAAATCAGTACACTTCTGGACTTGGGAAGAAATCTGCTGGAGTAAAGACTGCTGTGCTGTAAAGATTGCCACTTCGCTTGGATTGACTGTTCCAAGGAACTTCTTCTCTGCTTTGCTGAGCTGCCCTGCTGCCTGCTGATCTTTGCACTGCTGAGGAAAAGGACTGGAGCCATCCCGCTGAACCCAGAGTGATTCCAAAAGCTTGCTGGCTTGACCACTGTTCTGCAGTTTCAGGGACATTAAAGACTGCCTGCAACTCTTCTGGTGCTGCTGGATTCTGCCATCTGTGAGTCCTCCCCTATCCTGAGGTGTCCCCTCCAGTCATAGGCCGCAGAGGTGGGTTCTGCAGCTGAGTTCTGCAAACATATTGCTTCAAGTGCATGAGAAATTCCGCTGCATTGCTACGCCAACACAAAGGCTGTTCAACAACAGTGGATTCACAGCCTGTGCAGCCCGACAACGACACTCTGCGTGGCTTGATGATGAGGCATTCCATTCACTTCATTGGAGCCGGATGATAACGCAATGACTCGACAGCGAGGAAAATACCAAAGTATCGTGCCCTTGACATTGTTGGTTTGCTCCATCAGAGGTACTGTTTCGGCAGACCCTGCATGGGTTCTGTAGCTGGCCTTCCCTCCATTGCAGTTGGACTGAACTTTAGATTTGCACTGGTCCCTCATGACCTAAAGTAACCATAGAAGCGTCCATTCTCCACCCATGAAACGCCTAGCGATTGCAAAGTCAAGCAAGGCAGTGCTATGTGCTACCTTGTGTGATTTTGTATTCACTTAACCACGTAAAACCATGCAAACCAACTTTCAGTGAATTAGTAAACGCCAAAATGGATTTTGCATACGGGCTGTGCCACAAAAGTGACACAACTCAGATACACAATTTTAGTAAATCTGGGCCAATATATCTAGTTTTACTCTGCCTCGAATGAGCTTTCTCTGACTTCAGAACTATCCCTGGTAATACATGCTGAAGTATAGGACCTCGCCACATGCTGATTCCCATATCACCTTTTGGAGAAATGTATGCAGGTGGATTTCTTCGTGAGTGGACAAATCCAAGACCTGCCTGGTAATGGTTATGAAGAGTTCACTTGGTTTGTTGAGGCAACCAGTGAAGTACCAGGCATGGTAGTGTGCAGTGGCATAACATTGTGCAGGAGAGCCCGGTGTGCCACAAGTTCTGTTGTTCAGGGGTTGCAAACATGTCCACTTACTATGTCCTTCGAGACGTCTCATCTCTGGTTCCCTCCTTGGTAAAACAGGAAACTGAGAGAAGGTCTTTAAGGTAAGCTTCTTCTAGATATCAGTCCTCTGAGGAGGCAGAAGCTAACTCAGCCGAGCCCTATGAGGGCTGGCAGTATTAGTGAGTGAGCGAGATAGGGAGAGAGAGAAAATGGAGAGAGAAAGAGAGTAAGATGGAGACAGAGCGCGAGAGAGAGAAAGACAGCAATAAGGAAAGAGAGCGGAGAGAGAAAGCGAGAGAGCGAGGGCGAGCAAGATGGAGAGAAAGAGAACGAGATAACGAGAGAGAGAGAGAAAAAGAGAAAGAGAAGACAGAGAGGGAGACACTGCTTTCGAGGCCTTGCATAGGATTTCAGGGATTGTCAATTCCAAATGACACTTGCAAACAACTTCCAATCAGGGACCGTGTAACGTACCTGTTTTTTTTTTTTTTTTTGCCTCATCATGTCTCAGTAAAGTTTGTGGTGACCTCACACGCCCAGCTAATCTCGCCACCCAATGAGAGACGGTTCTAAGTTTCCCTGCCACGCTAAATAACTTTCTGAAGTCTATCAGTTCGTGAACCCTGGGGCCATGGTAATTTCGAATGCTTAATTTACCGACACTAGCTATGTCGGCAGCGATAACAATATGTGAATAATCTTGATTCACTTACAAAGAGGATCTAAACCTACCTGGTCCTAATGCAGCCAAGTCCAATGTATATGTGTGAGATGTGCTAGACTCAGGGGCCCCTCTTCGTATTGTGCAAAGGGGCCCCATCATTTTGCCTTACGCCACTGGTCCTACCACTACAGAGAGGGGGAACTGGGAATCTTACCAGGAGTACTAACTATAATGGAAGCCATTTTCCTCCTACTTGTTTCGCTGCAGAAAGGATTCCAGCAGCAAGAATACATCTGTGTTTTTAATCACTTTCTATCTCGGTTTACTTCTCTCATGCATAGCAATGTTCATTTCATAATTGAAAAATTCGCTTTGAAGGCTCCCACCGCTCACTGACAGGGAATGTCTATTAAGCTACTCAGCTCATTTGGTGACAAGTAGCCTGATATGCGAAGAGACAAGACTCAAGCTGTTACATCCACAACCAGCCGCAGCCATGAGTGCTGTGCCTGACATGCATGTCACATCATTTCCCCCCACAGGATAGATGGTGCTGTGTCACAAGTGATCGGTCGCTGTCCGTGCTGCACGAGCAGAATCGAGGGAGCCCTCGTCTGCATGGTGTTTTGTTATAAATAAATGCCTGCCTAGCTTTGTGGGGGCCGGCATATGATCTTACAGTGGCCTAGCGACCATTGACTGAGCCCATGCCGCTTTCACTCGCCGCATCAACATGGCGTCCTCCAGTCGCTTTGCTAAATCCCCCCCATGCAGTTATCCGTCCACTGCTGCGAGGGAGGGCAGTGGAAGGGAACGCACTGCAAATAGAAGCCAGAAACAACGGAAGCCTCGACGGGACAGAATCCGTTAGGTTCAGAAATAGAAGAATGTCATTACTGTGCTTTAACCATCATAACACTTTTTGGCAGAGGTTTAACCACCATATTCGTGGTTGATTTATAGTTTGCTGGATCGGCTGACGGTATAGCCGACGCCCTCCCTTGCAGGACCAGACAGCCCTTTTAACACCCCCCCCCCCCCTCACCCCCCCCCCCCCTCGAATGCCGGTTTGGAAGCCCAAGACTGCTCCTATTGCCTCTGCCACTTTCCCCAGCTCCCCAATGTTAATTGCAAGAGGCACAGGGAAGATTCAACAGAGAGAGAGTGAAGGGGGTTCTAAGCCCCACTGTCCATGACCTAACCCCCATTTCAAAACCCCCACCCCTATCCCCGGTGTTATCACATTGTGAAAATGATTGTACTGTTGGCAGATCCATACTTGTAAAGCTCTTTGAAGAGGCTACTGGTCAGCGCTACATAAATGCAATGAATTATGTATGCATCTGTAGGTCATTAAAGACAGCGTCATTAATCAAAATAAATAAATTACATACGCTTGTGTAAACTGGGTGAAATTCACAAGAAAATCTCTGCGTGTGTTCCATGTGTGCAACAAATAAATACATTACACGCATGTAATCCAGATGTTTTATGCAGAACTGGTTGCATTCTGAGCAGTGACAGAGGAGGAGGCAAGGACACGGACTCCAAAAATGGAGAGCAATGACAGACTAGAAACCATCTTGGGAATACTTGAAATATCTTAAATGGCCTTAATACATTCAGCTTACAAGCAGCCAAGCGCTGGCATTAAATACTATATAAAAACAGGGTACTAACACTATTGCTACTAGCTTACCAAAAGGTTGGCATTGGCAAAACTCTTGTTAAAATAATGGCTAAATGACCAATTGATGTTTACGCTAACTTACACTCATTACTTGTAACTAATTTGCTATTGGTTATATTCAGGGCCACTGGAATTATGCAGCAAGTGAGGACCAATATATGTAGCAGCATGTACTAAATTATGCGTCAAGAAATGCAAATTATGTGGCTTAAGCAGCACATTTTGTGATAGCATCAGTTTATTACTTTATCATTTTTACACCTTAGCTCTGTCTGGACAAAAGTTTCACCTCTTTAGTACTAGTTTAACACCAAATACAGAAAATTGCAACTGAAAGGAGAACTGTCAACTTGTGCAAAGTGCCTTCCTCTGCATAATAACAAGCGTTACCACCATTTTAGTAACTGTTGATCCGTTTGAGCTAGAAACACATTTTTTTGTTAAGATCTGCAAATTATGCTGCAGACGATGGATTATGTTGCCAATGCGTCAAATCCATAATTATGGAAAAAATGCTGTTGTCTCAGAATCCCATAATTCTAGTAGCCCTGATTATATTACATTACCTTTCAACAAAATCTGATTATCTAGGTGAGTAGGTCTGCCCCATTAGGAGGTGTTAATTATACTCTATAGCTACCATGATATGTAGCATGCAAATGTCATCTCTTTGGCACTCATTACAAGTATGGTAAAATAGTGAAGTATTTCCCAGGAGTGGTAAATACCTCCTGTTCTCACTTTAGAACTTTCAAATGACGCATAACATGCAGAATCAGCATTCAAGAAACCAAATTCTGCATTTTGCTTTTTGTACGTGCCCCCTGATAAATGTCAGCAGGTTTGACCTACATGGAAAACTGCAAGGGTGTGATAATTATCACACAATTGGTAGTTCCCCTCCATGTACAAACATGTGTTTGCACAGGGATCAGAATTTGACCCTGCTCTTGTAAATAAGGCTTGAGTGTCCAAGTATTTGCATGTGGTCCTCATGTTCTGCTTGTAGTTGTAATATTCATCCCACTTTTGTTGGTTCCCTACGTGGACGCCTGTCTAGAGCCATCTCTCTTGTGTTGTTGCTTTCTATCACTGCTGTGCTTAGATGCATGAGTTGTCTTGGCCTCGAAAGAGCACAATATAGGCAGAGCCAATTAAATTAGGCAGAAGTGGGGGAATCAAATTATGCGGCAGGGTTAACAAAATCATGTGACAAAAAACAAATTATGCTGCACAATATGGCCCAGTCATGGCAGTACTATTTTGTTATTTCGCCATTTTAACAACTATTAATCCTGTCTAGAAAAAGTTGCACCTTAATAGTAGCTGCCATATAGGCAACTAAACCCTAGTAAGACGGAGAGAACCCTACTCAGGATTCCACTAAGGCACACTATTTTGCCACAGAATATGGACAAGTTGACTGCGTGACCTATCAAAGTTTCACCAGCCACGTTTCTGGCTGCTGGCACTGGGACTGCCTGTGTAGGGAGGGCTGGCTTTAGTGCTGGTGGTGCCTAGTGTGACGATCTTTGCTGGTACCCCTCCCCTATACCTTCTCCACAAATTCCCCCACTACCATGCTCCACCAGACCCTCTCATCTCCCCATTGCACCTCTCTCGCATGCATTTCATTTGTTGTATAGCACTGCTCATGCCAGTGAAGGGTGTCAGAGCACTTTACATTACACACACATTATACAGAGCCAATGATTCATACATGTGTAAATCAGTCTATAGGAAATGTTACATAAAACAACGAGGATTAAAAGGTGTAAGTCTCACTGATACTAGTAGGTATTATATTTTAAGTATGGTTGGTCTGCAGACGGATAAACTCAGGATTTAAAACGTACCACAGTGGTTAGTGTTACTAATGAGAATGTAGTTCTACCCAAATGAACCCCTTTTTTTAGCAACATTAGGCTCATGAAAGACCGGGAAAAACATTATGTTCTAACCTATGGGAAGTTTGCATGCAGCTCTTCGATGACAGTTCATAGGTCACTGTGCTTTATTAGCATTGTAACTTATACAATGCAAGCATCAAAGGGCTCTCTGTGACTAAAGCAGTGACCTACTGAGGGATCCACATAAAACAGAGTTCGGTGATTTTTGTGGCACACGTTCTTTGTGGCAGGAACAGAAACCCCTCCCCTACTTCAGCATGAGTGGAAACTACCTCTAGACAAAAACAAGCATTTGCAATGCAACGCGTCTTGCGTTTGCTCATGTTAGAGCTGATAGCGTTGTAAACTCCTAACCCGACTTTTCACCTATCGGCAAAAGTGCATTTATGTACGTAAGCCGAAAAAGTGCATTTAACTATGTAAAGCGCTCGACTTGTGCCAAGCGAAATCGCCCTAGTAAATTAGAGAAAAAGTAGTCCACGAGCTGGACAGAAAACAGCGAGCCTCGCATGTTTTCTGTACTTGGTCGATGCGCTCGAGGAGGGTTAGCCACTGGAAAAGGCATGACGGATGCCTAATGACTAATGAAAGCAAGCAGATTTTAATAGGCAAGCCCACTAACCAATGAAAAACACTGACGTGACGTCGACAGGGCTCCGAGCCCTTTTCTAAACCCTAAAGCGTCTCGCTGCGATACACATGCGTGAGCGCATGCAACGCAGGCTCGATCCTAAAAAGAGTTATCTTAGCATTTGTATTGTTGCCTGAAAACTGCTGGACATTTACAGAACTCTGCAGCAGGGGCATTTTAAACCCGTATTATTTCTAAACACTGCTCCCTCAAACCACCCCCTTGCCCCCCTCCTCCCAAAATCAGAGCCAGGTGAGGCTGCACTGGGCGCGACGCTCTAGAGCGGGCCCTGCGTGCAGCGCATTTCCGAGCCTTTCTCAGCTTTTCCTGAGGCAAACGGCTCTTATCAGACCTCGTCGACTCTCTGATTCCAGAAAAAATATTAGTGCAACTAATGTGTGCACAGGTTCCTTGGAACATGGAGGGAGTTCCTGCGGCAGCAGCACTGCCAAGACCTAAGGCACTGCCCAGTGGGGTGCTGGAAACAGCCCCTTGCATGTGCCCCCACCTACGTCTTTCTTTAAATAAGCTTTGCAGGAGGCTGCGAGCGATGCCCTCTTTCCCTATAGTTTCCCTTCGTTTAATTGCAGCCCTTCTAAGTAGCTTATGTGTCGCACTCCTTGTGTATTGGGGTTGGTGCCAATTTTTAGGCGGGTACCAATACCGTCAAACCTCCAACCATCGGTAGGATGAGAGGAATACATTTTTTCCTTCCAGGAGACGTCGAGTTCTAGGATTGTTGTTTTAGGGAGTAAGCTGCTATATCAAATCAGAATTATTAACGGGGGAACTTGAATCATTTTTTCACAAAAAAGACGCACTTAACCGCTCATTAATTGGTACAGAATAAGGCTTGCTCCGCCTGCGACAAGCTTGGGTTTTTGTACTTTTTTTAATTGCGCGCGCAGATTTACAAAAGAAAGAGCTACATTACGCTTTTCTTTAAATAACAAGACGCGGCATAAGGAAGAGGCGAGCATATGCCTTCCCTCTGGGCCCCCCTTGGCAATGAGGCGCTGGCATGGCGCGCCTTGGCGCGGGAGGCAGGAAAAGATGCCTAATGGCTTTCAGACTCCGAAATGAGTTCTGTGGGCATGAGGGTCCCTCTCCAGTTGTCTGAGGAGATGAGCTTGAATTACGGCTCAGTCGCTGCTGCCAAGCGCCTCCATTATTCCCGCACACCGGCTTGCCAAGCAGGATTTATGGCCCTTTTAGTTCGATAGCGGTCGATGGCGCGGAATGGTGAGATACAGACCATCGACCAGAAGTCCCTGTCGATGGAGGGGGGCCCCGAAAATGGCTTCCATGAGCGGGTTTATAACTAACGCCTTCCTAAATGGCACCTAACTGCATATTGTTACACATGGAAACGCACATCAAGCCACAGTAAATACAAAGCAATTTGTAGATGGAGATCCCAATTGTAAATTCGTTACTAAATGTACCATTTTCAGACTTTTAGATAACGTTGCAGGTCTGCCCCGATTCTTATGTAGAGTGTGGTGTGTGTGTGTGTGTGTGTGTGTGTGTACGCGTGTGCATGCGTGTGTGGGTCAAAGGGCACGCTACTTTAATGGATCTGTTGGAAGCTGTCAGGAAGTATGGACATCAGTTTGGGATTTACATGTTTGTATCACAAAATGAAATTCCATTCCATAATTTGGTCATTACATTAGTTTTCACACATAATTACAATCCTACGAATAAGGCGTTTAGATGTTTGATTGTGAACCACACAGTTTCCGGGTTTATAAGTTTCCTAGCTAGCCATGCAACCGCACCTCTTTTCTAACATTGTAATGCGGTAGATTCGTTTTACTGTCAAGGGTAGACCTCAAGTTCGAAGTAAATTGTTCTTTCTTACAGCAGGAAAAGTCCTGCTGCCTTTAACAACCTTCCCAGAATCCAGTTTGGATATGGACTCAAAGAGGTAGCCAAATTCAGACTGAAAAATACAGGATCTCAGGAGGGAAACAATTGAATCTCAGGAAAAACCCTTCTGAGAAAGCAAGCAGTCCAATTAGCAAAACAATTCTGAAGCCAGGAAAAAAGTTTCAAGTAGGAGGCTAGCCGGATGCACAGGAAGGAGTAACAAGTTGAAGAAGCAGCACTAGGACACACTCTTTTAATGAGGAAGATGTATAATTAACTTGGAAGAGGAAAAAATGGGACAGGAAATTATATCCTTCAATATTTCTTTGGGAATTCTCAACCACTAATATTTTTACTATGAACTGAATTCAAAAGGAAATTGTATTTTGAAAAACAGGAACTCTTAAAGGCTGTGAATCGTTTGGCACTAAAATATCTACACTGAAGGAATTCCAAAACAGTGTCTCCAACTCCTAGTAGTCTGATAGAAGCAGACTTAAAACCTGGCAAGTGCAGGTACGTGTGCCTGAAGAACTGCAAGGAAGACAAGCTTCTCTGGGAGAGATATTTCCCAGAAAACTAAAGATTTTCCTTCTTTCACTCAAAGGATAAAACAGTAGAAAAAGAACCTGGAAAAAGCACTTATTTGTGTGACTATGTGTGACTACCTGCAGTCTCATAGAAGGTCCTGGTTTCTCAGGATGTTTTCTATGAAATCTTCTAACTATTCTTGGGGCACGGGCCATGGGGGGCGGTTCCTATGATATACCACCCGGAAGAGTATTTGGAGATAACCACACTTGCTCTTCAGATATACTTTACAGCAGATCGTCTATGCTTGTTGGTCTGCTTGATATGCTATTGTTGAGCCTTTTCCAACTTTAGTTTAAATTGACTTCTGATCTCATTGAGAATATGGAAAAGTTATTTTACTGCAGTAACAGATGCGGAACGGTGCCCGAGCAACATGGCGTCGGCGTCAGCGTAACTGCGTTCTTGCAGTTCCGCCCACCAGGGGAGCCGAAGGATCGGCGGTCGAGGCGTCCGTGGTGAAGCAGCCTGACACGCTGCGAGCTTCCCGCGGGAGCGGTTTGCTTCCTCTCCCGCGGTTGTACTCGCAGCGGGGAGTGTAATCGTGGTGGCCGCGGCGAAAGAAAACGGGCGGATAGAGGCCGAACCTCGGTCCGTCTTTATTATTCACTCTCCCCCGCGGTCCAGCGGAGGGGGGAGGAGGGCGGCGGCGGCCGAAGTGATTATGGCAGCGAAAGGCAACTGAAACCGGGCCGAGGGTGGTGTGCCGGTCGTTTTGCCTTCTTTTTTCTGTGTTTGGTTTTCTTTACCCCGCATGGAAGAAAGTGTGGAGCCACATTGAGCCGCTGGCGTTTGGGGTAAGATTGCACGGATAAGGCTGCACAAAGCTTGACAAAGCTTGACAGTCTCTTTGCAAGAAGGCATATGGGGCATATGGGGCGGAGAGGCTTCCCTTCCTCCCCCCCCCCCCTTTTTTTTCTCTCTGGAAGATTATGCTTGAAGCTGCAAAGGACTTAGGAGTAAAGGACTACCAGGATTAAAAACTCTGCTTTTATCTGGAGGAGCAGAAGGGCGAATTTAGGAGGAGACTAAGAAGATCAAGAAGAAAAGCAGACAGGACAAGGACAAGGACAAAGGACAAGAGCTTGGCTGGAGGGGAAAGGAGGGAAGAAAAGAAGAAAAAGGGGGGGGAAAAAAAAAAACAATAAACAGGAGAAAACAAACAGGTGGAGAGCCAGGTGTACTCTACTACTCAACTACTGCGGTAAGAGGGGGAGAGGTAAAATATCGGACAGAGGGGAGCGGTTTGAGGGGGGGGAAAAAAGGGAGAAGGGGGAGAGCGAATATTTGAGAACTCTGATGCTGGTATTAAGTGTGCAAGATGATTTCGGTCGACATTTATATACCCCCTTATGGCTTTGGAAAAACTTGACAAAACAAATAATAGTAGATACAGCTTTAGTGTCGTCTGGGGTAAAAGGACTATTTAGGCTGTTGGCACATGCATTAAAAACTAAGATGCCTCCCAAACCCTTCCGGAGTTTAGGAGAAAAGATGGAAGTGGTGAAAATGACTCGGGCTGGTCGCGGCAAAGGAGAGCAAACGGGATCAAACAAACGCCTGACGACAGCGGTGGCTAAATCGGCTGTGGAAAATGTGTTGAGAGGTGTCAAGACAAGTGAGAGTAGTATTACCACTCCCCCCACTCCCCCCACCGAAATAAAGGTCAAGGGCAAAAGTCAATCTACTATCACAACGTTTCTTGAAGGAGGGGCACAGGATATGCGGCCGGTACATTTTACCCTCCCCTCTGAGAGTAAGGTGGTTGGGACAGAACCCCCTCCGAGCAGTAGTAGTAGTAGTATAAGTGGATGTATTACGAACAACGATCCCTCTGTGAAACTTAAGCAAGGCATACCAGAGTCAGAAGACAGTCAGAGGGAGGTAAGGGAAAAAAATTCTGGCTCCTATACAGAGATTAAGCAGCCTCAGGCACAACATCTCGACTGGTCTGAGCAATTGGAATATCGAGATGGGGAAGGAGGTGCGTCTATATTAAAATCTACAACAGAAGAAGAGAATTTGCATAAGAGTCTCGCAAATACTAAAACTTTGGGCAAAACAGCAGGAAAAGTCTCTCAATTGGCGGAATGGGGAAAGGATAATAGTGATAAATTTTATTCTTTGACAGAAGAGTCTGATCTCAGTAGTGGTGATCACAGTCTTGGCGGGTCTGAGGACAGTGAAACGTCGGAGACGGAAGATAAAACCTCAAGCAACGAACCTACAGTGCGACAGCTGCGTCGACAGCGTAAATTGGTCAAAGCACGGCCTTGCGCTCAGGGGTCCTCAGGAAACCCGTCATCCACGGGCGGTAAGAATTTAAAATGGGACTATGCAGGTATTGGACTCACAGATTCCTCATCTATAACTTTAACTAACCAGGGCTCAGCTAATGGCAATAAGGAATCAGATATTGGCCCTCTTACTTATAGCCCACCCGCGCTGGGGGCTGAGGCAGGAATGTTGCAGTCAATTTACAACTCAATCAAAGAGTTGCAAACAGAAACAAGGATCGAAAGTCGACGTGCAAGGGTTGCCACGAAGAGATTACAGGGAACAGTTCGTAAAGTGGCCAAATCATGTACAGAAATTGGGACTAAGCTATCCTTAATGGAAGAAAGGATCATAACGGTCGAGGAGGATGTTGTTAATCTTAAAGAACAGAATACTATGAGGGATGAACAATTGACAGATGTAATGTGGAAATTGGAAGATTTTGAAAATAGGCAAAGAAGGAATAATCTCCGAATCTTGGGCATACCGGAAGGGCTAGAAGGAACTAATATACGGACATATATGATAAATTTTTTGCGTGGTGCTTTTCCGGAGCTGGGGAATTGGAGCTGGGAGAATGAACTGCAGCGTGTACATAGGTTCCCACTAAACCGGCGGGAGGGGGGCCAACGTGCAGATTCCAAATATCCCAGAGCAATTTTAGTGTATTTTGGGAATTATTTATTGCGACAGGAGATCTTGGATAAAACCCGCCCAAATACCCCTCGCACTGTGGATGGGGTGGCTTTTTTCACTCGACCTGATTTTTGTCATGCTACTGTTGAACGGAGATGGCGGCTCCGACAACTTATTAAACCAGTTCTAGAAAAAGGCGGGGAAGCGTATTTGCTGGCCCCGGCTCGCCTCAAAATAATATTGAATGGGAAAACAGAGATATTCACGTCAGAAATTAAAGCAAAAGAATATGTGAGGGGGGCCAGATAACGAAATAGAGTTTCTTGGTCAGCAAAAGTGCTCCGGTAACTGGTGGGTGGGTTCGCACTTTCACGACGCCAACATTCAGACCATGAGTGGTCTGATTGCTCTACAGGATGGGGGGCCAGTCTCAGGGAGGAAGTTAATACGGGAGGGGCGTGGGAGGGACTGGTCCAGGGAGGGGGGGGAGGGAGGAAGGATGGCGGTTGGGGAGGGGGAAAGGAGGGAGGGGTCGGAGAGGAAGAGAAGAAGGATAGGCAAGGGAGGGAAAGGATGGAAAACGAGGGAGTAAAAAGGAAAGGGATGAAAGTAGGAGTGCAACAAGGGAAGCAACTGATAGCAGGGGCAGGAGAGACAAAAGGAGGGGAGCAAATTGAGTGGAAAATTCAAGATAAAGCACAGTCAGATATGAAAATCTGGGAGGACAAAAAGAGAGAAAGAAAGCCTAAAATAGAAAATGGCTAGACTTCGAATCGCTTCAGTTAATATTTGTGGGTTAAATGACTCTCGTAAAAGAAGTAGAGTAGTGGAGGAATTTAAAACTTTTAAAGCAGACATTTACTGTTTACAGGAGACACATGTGGAATATAGGAATGTCGGAATTCTGGGTACACTTGGTATGAAAGTAATTGCCCGAACAGAACAAGAGGTTAGAACTAAAGGGGTTGCGATATTAGATCGGACTAATAAATTGAATTTTGGTAGGCAAAAGGCAGATAGGGGAGGAAGATGGGTAATTGTAGAGTGTAGTTATGGACATGGTAGCTTTACACTCTGTTCCGTATACAGCACGGTCACGGATGACCCAATAGTTTTAGATACCCTGGCTATAGAATTAATAGGATGGGCTCCCCCGTATGTTCTTTGTGGCGATTGTAATTTGAATGGATCCTGGGAGGGACTACAGGATGTTTTAGTGCCTACAAAGAAATACCAAGGGCGGAAACCGCGAGTATATAATGCAATGGTCGCTATTCAGAAAGAACTAGGATTAGTGGACGCATGGGTGAGATTATGTAAGCCAGATCCTGGATATACCTATTACTCCGCCCCGCATATGAAAGTAGCACGACTCGACTATTTTCTGGTTTCCCCAGTACTATTAAACCAGGGTCAGATGGAGTTATATCCGCGGGTGGTTTCAGATCATAATCCCCTAGTACTAGAATTGGAGCTAGACGGGTTGGAACAAAAGGAGAGGAGATGGACATTTGAAAGAGGGCTTCTTAGGGACCCGGAATATTGTACGCATATGAGTAAGTGGATAGCCGAATTTCTGGGGTTTAACCAAGGGACAGCTCCGGTAGAGATAGTCTGGGACACTTTAAAAGCTGGAATACGTGGTGAAACATTGAGTTTTAGTATAAAAAAGCAAAAAAGTACCCAAAACAGAGTAAAAGATCTTCAAATGAAACTGAGGGTATTGGAAAGACAGTTGGTTGTGGCGATAGAAACAGGGAGTGATGTTAAAAAGGTTCAGGAGGAAGTGGTAATAGCTAAAGCCGCAATTAACGAAACTATGACTCAAAGAATAGCAGAGAAATATCTTGCGCAGCGTTCATTAGGATACGAGTATGGAGAAAAATCCGGGCGTTTATTAGCAATACGGGCAAGCCAGAAAATAGCATCCGGGACTATTAGAGAGATTAAAGATTGGCAAGGACAAATGGTTGTAGAAGTGGATCAAATTAGGAGGGTTTTCCACAGATATTATACGGAATTGTATGATGACGCATCTATATACTCGGATGAAGAAATATTGAGATTTTTAACCCCCATTAAAGTTAATAAATTATCGGAGAGTGATACTTCATATCTAGGGGAACAAATAGATATCTCGGAAATTGACAAAGCACTGGGGGATTTAGCCACGGGTAAAGCTACAGGCCCCGATTCAATTCCTTTAGAGTTTTATAAAACATTTAAAGCCATATTGCTTCCGGTAATGATAGAACTGTTTATTCAGGTACAGAATGGAGGGGCAATTCCACCATCATGGGATACGGCTAATATAGTAATGTTTTTGAAGAAAGGGAAACTCGCATCAAACCCGGCGTCATACAGGCCAATTACACTAATCAATAGCGACACTAAAATATATTCAAAGATATTAGCCGCTCGACTATCTCTTGTGATCAGGAAGATAGTTTTTCCTAGTCAGCATGGGTTTGTGCCAGGAAGAGATACTACCGATCATATCCGAAAAGTTATTGCACTTTTGGACGCTACAGAAGTGGCCCAGGAGCCGATGGCAGTTGCATTATTAGATGCGGAAAAGGCGTTTGACCGGGTGAGCTGGAAGTATTTATGGCATGTAATGGAGTATTATGGGTTAGGGAAGAAATTTATTGCAGCAATAAGGGCTCTATATAGATCACCGGTAGTCAAAATACAACTAATGGGGGGACAATCGGAGAGTGTCCAGGTTAAGAGAGGTACTAGACAGGGATGTCCATGCTCTCCGCTCCTGTTTGCTGTTTATATAGATCCCTTGCTTAGACAGATTGAAGATAACAGCAAGATTCCACCAATTCATAGGCAGGGATGGGATATAAAAGTTCTAGCATATGCAGATGATATTGCTATACTAACTCCCACCCCTGATCCGGCATTGAGAGAGGTTGAAAAGGTGTCAATGAAGTTCGGAAGATTTTCTGGATATCGTCTAAACAGAGATAAAACACAGATATTGATTAATCAATACACCAGCACTCAGGATACACGAAGGGTCGACCATGCAGTATATTTGGGAATAGATATCACGCCACAAGTAGGAGAAATTGTTAAGTTAAATCTGGATCCCATACTCGCTAAAGCAAGACAAGATATGTGCAGATGGAATAATTTACATTTAACCATCATGGGGAGGTGTAATATGGTAAAAATGATTTTCCTCTCTAAGCTGTTGTATTTGTTCCGGGCTGTACCATTGAGCTTTACTAACTCGAGATTTAAAGAGATAGATAGAGTGGTTATGAGATTTATCTGGGCATATGGTAAATGCAGAAGAGCAAGTAAATTCATGTCACTTTCCCGAGAAAGGGGGGGGTGGTCTTTGCCGAATATAAAATTATACCAAATGGCGGCAGCCTTTCAGTATATGCGCCCTTTATGGGGTTCTAAAAAAGGAGGGATTCCAGAAGAGGATAGTCCTAATATATATGAGCTGCAGATGGGTGCAACAGCTAATGGATGTTTGGTAACTTTTCATGAGCCCGGGTACTATAAGAAAACTCGATATAAGGTATTGGAGGCGGCCTATAAGTGCTGGCGGTCATGGTATAAAAAGAAAGGTTTTGGTAGATATAATTGTTATACCATGATCAAAAAGAACCCATTGCTCCCCGACATATTCAAGGATAAATGTATGGCAAGCTGGGTTTCGGCAGGTATAGAGAGGTTGGGGAATCTCTTTGATAACTCGGGGGTTAAGGCATTTGTCGATCTACAGAAGTGTTATGGTTTAGAGCGTAGGGATTTTTTTAAATACCTTCAGATACGAGATTTCCTTTTAAGAAAAACAGGAGGGGTGCAGGGATTTTGGAGCGTTCAATTGCTGGATGATATTGTGACTAATCCTAATATATCAATCAGGTCAATCTATCGATTATTAATGTTAGAATAGCCCGATGATTTAGAGAAGAATTGTGAAAAGTGGAGTAGGAAACTGGAAGACGGGAGTAAAATCTTTCTAAGGTCATTAGAATTGGGACACACTATTCTACTCTCTTCCTCCCTCCAAGCACAACATTATAAAACTGTGTTTGATTTGTATCATACCCCAGCTCATCTTGTTAAATGGGGCAGTTTATTGGGAACCAGCTGTCCAAGATGTAGAATGTATGGAATAGATATTGTACACATGATGGCTACATGCGGGGAATTGAAGCATCTGAAGGAGGGCATTCAATCTGTATTGAAAGAAGTCCTGGGATTTGATCTAATCCTAACCCCCGAGGTAATGGTTTTAGGGGTGTTGGGTGATACGGACAATCTTTATGAAGCATTTATATTTGTGGCTATGGCAGTATTTCGATTATGTATAGCATCCGCCTGGCTCAATGTCCGACCCCCGACTTGGCAACAATGGTTGGCCAGATTATTGTCAGTGTATTATTTGGAAACAGCATTGTATGAACGGAAAGGGAAATATGCGAGGAGGAAAGGGAAGGTAATATGGGGGGCATTTCAGGATTGGATTTTTGCTCATAATGTTTAAATGTTTAAACCAAAATGGTATGTCACCATTTAAGAGATGGACATTTGTCTTCCAAAGGTTTATCCCCCGCTGGGTGTTATTTGCTTTATTTTCTTATTTGTATTTGTTGTATGATACCTTTCCAATAAAAAAATAAATAAATAAAAAAAAAAAATAAAATAAAAAAAAAAGAGAATATGGAAAAGTTATTTTACTGCAGTAACAGATGCATCTAAAATGAAAGGAAAAGGATAATCTTATTGGTTACATCAATAAGTGGAAAATGGATTAAAACCAGTAGACAAATCCATCGGCCGAGAGCCCACAACTGGCATTTCCAAAAACATAACTGTCTTTTGAGCCCATCCTGAAACACTCTCGGCAGAAAATGGGGTGCCAGAGGTCTTGGCCTGTTCGTGAGAGGTCCCTCAATGTCCAATAGATTGTCCTGGCAGGACCTCCAGGACCTATTGATTCCTTTTTTAGGGTCTCTCACAAACTTCTGGAGGAAAGTGGCCATTCTGGGATCTATCTCTGAGGTAGAGGCGCCCTTCCCTGGTAGGGAGGGACGGGGACATTCCACCCGCAACTTGGCGCGGGCGTCCTTATCCTATGGTTTTCTGATACGATGAGCAACATATGAGCTCACTTTCTCAGAGGGTAACCAATCTGCTGAGCAGGGGTGGACCAGTTCCTCACAGTCTAGCATTTCGTGAGGGGCTCTGAGGACCCAGGGGAAGGACGCCAGGGCCTAGATGGGCCTGCTTCATCAGTCGAGTCACCTGAGGAGTCCTCATCTTCTGCGTCCTCCGAGGGTAGGACTGAAAGACCTTACGCTGTGGCGCCGAACACATCAAGCAAATCTGCAAATGTGTGTGGGGGGGTAGCCCTTTCTAGAAAGGCCTGCTTAACTCTATCAAAGGTCATCATGTCCACCCCGGCCTCTATGCTACGCTTCTGGAGGCGTTGCTCTGGCTGGTCTGTATGAGTACTCTTAGGGCGGGGGCGGGCAAATTAAGAGGAACTGGGCAAGCATATGCCAATTGAAGGAGATGTCTCTTCAAGGGTCCAATGGCCGCGGCCACAGGCTTCTGGATGGAGGCGTCCACTGCTTCATGGAATTCATCATCAGTGGGAAGGACCAAAATGGTCTCTTCCTCCACATAGGTGTCCTGTGTACCAATATGTATTCTGAGCTATACAGAGTACAAGCAATGCTTTCTCTGTATTATTATAATATATATTTATTTTTACTACCTAAGGGAGATGTCCACCAGGCTACTGAGGATGACCCAATGTATATAAGGGGTGACAAGCACCCAAAATTCACACGAACTAGGATTTAGCCCCACTCACGTAGGAGCAGAGCACCAGATAAAGGCCAGGAAATCAATGTGGTGACAAGTCACTGCTATATTATTTTCGGCTCAGCCAGTAATTTCTTTGTGCCCACAGAGGGTTAATGTGGTATGTTGCCAACACTGAATCAACTAAGCGTTGAGACACTTGTTTAGCCTTTGTCTTCAAATGTACCTGGGGTAATCCCCTGGGGCCAGCCTCCCAAGTGCTACAGAGGGAATGGGCAAGCACCTGGGCCCGGCCCCACATCGGTGAGAGAAACTCTCACTCAAGCGAGAAATCAATAAATGCCTGCAAGAGGCTTTGTCAAATTTACTGACCCAGTTGTGGGCATCAGCCGCTGTAATTAGACATACAGACCCCCAAGGGAGGTCAGGGCTTCAAGGGCGACGGGGCTGTGAGGCACCAAGGACCTGCGTCTCAATTCAAATTAAGTGCCCGTCCCAAGGAGATGAGGTTGCACGTAACGTGCGTTGCTTGGTATAATGCCCTCTAAGGGCAGCTGAGCCTCACCACAGTCTCCGCTTAGCGCTACCTTGCATTACTTTGTTTTGGTAAGGCATTCCATGTGTAGACCATGGGTGATCCTGTGCATCAACCCATAGACTTTAATACAATCCCAGATTTACTAAGGTCAGTAAACCTGGGATAGCTCCAAAATGTGGCACCTCCCTGACCCAGGTGTAACAACGAGAAATATGTTTATTGCTCCTTGTTACTTCCTCTTTCTATGTGTGATGCACAGGTTACCAAAGATATAGAGGAAAGTACATGCCACATGAATGAATTAAACCAGTATTCCCTCTAGACATGGATAGAGTGGGTACAGACCCTGAGGAGAGTTATATCACAGTACTGGAGTTGATGAATGGAACTTCACTGAGGCTGATGTTTGTCTATGCCCCCACTGTGATGTCAAACAATTTATTACAGGTTTTAATGCTACCAGTGGTGGAACTTGGGTCTCATATATAGTATGGAGAGAAATTACAATGGTGTTACTGGTGTGAAACAGAATATTGTGTACCCATTGTCTGTCACTGGATGTACCTAAACAAAATGAAATGAAAGATTGTTAGCACACTGGAAATTAAATGATATGTGGAGAGACCTGAATCTCAGTCCCTTGGAATATTCATTCCACTCTACAGTTCATAAACTCTATGCTTCAACTGATGTGTTTTCGGGATGCAAGGGAATAGCAGGCCACCTGCACAACACAGAATTCCTCTGTAAAACAATATCCCTTCATTTTTATCTCTTCTTGGTGACTACAGGTTGAGGCACAATACGTGACAGCTTTCTATGGTATGATTAAGGAGGCCATAGAGCACTACTTTGCTGATAATGAATGTTCAGTGTTTAATAGTGGAGCAGAATGGAAAGTCTTCAAGCCGGTGGATAGGGTTGAATATATAAAAAGGACTAAGGGCATAAGAGATACTCTGTTGAGAGAACTATTAACATTGGGCCCATTGTTAGCAATCACCTTCAATACTACTGGGATGGCTAAGAGGCTTAGATTACAGTGCTTACATCCGCAAGGCCTATTCTGAAGGTGATAAATTGGGTAGGTTACTAGCTATTTTAGTGGCCTAGGAATAAACTAGACCTGAGTTGACCGCCTTCAGAGACTGGGAGGAACAGATAGTTCATTCTCATTATTAACAAAATATTGGGGACACGTATATCAAATACAGTACTACAGGTGCTGGCCAGATTGGTGCATTCAGACCAAAATGGGTTTGATCCTAGTCATAGAACCTCACCCAATGGGAGGTAACCATGTAATGTTATTTCGATCATCCTGAAAGAAGTGCAGATATTGTCCGTATTTGCATTAGATAAAGAAAACGTGTTTAATTTACTGGAGTGGTGGTATTTATTTGACATGCTGAAGAAGATGGACCTTAGCCCAGAAATATTACTCTGGATTAAGCTGCTCAATTCATCCCCTACAGCTATGAACTTCACTAGCTATGGTTAGCCCTCCAGATGGGGCATGGAGCGAGGATCCAGAAAAGGACACCCTCTTCCCCCAATTTTAAGTACACAGGCCATGCAGCCATTGGTGTGCCACTTTAGATGGTAGGTAAATGATTGGGGTCTGGAGGAATCTAGTCCTCAGCATATCTTTTTGATTATATATTACTGTACATCTGGGACCCTGCAAAACAACTGCAGGAGTTGTCATGCATGTTAGATATGGCTGAGAGCATTTCAGTCCTTAAAATTCATTTGTGTATAGAATGTCTATTCCAAACATATTAAATTGCAATGGACACCCTGAAGACCATTGGTCCTTCAAGGTGTCATGGGTTAACACTACATTCAAATACATACAAATTTAGCTTTTGTCCCCACTTGGACTTGAACACATTTATCCTCACATAAAATCGATTTTATTGCTAAGCAGGGCTGGCTCTAGTGCAGTGCATCGGGTGCTGAGTTTGGGGCGCGAGGGCTGAGTTTTTTGGTGGTGGTGGCGTGCAACATATTTTCAAATATATTGTGGATGTAAAGGCATCTGCTGCAGCTTCTTTGTCTCCAGAAATTTACAAGCAGCAATACAAATGTCAAGATAACTCTAGTGATTAATGCTTTTGCTGGAGAGAGATCAGAGTTTTGTCTAGTGGAAGCTTTGACTCAGCTTAAGGTAGCACAGAGAGTTAATATGCCTGCTGAAAAGAACATGCACCATGCAGATCACAGAAGTGCATATAGTGCAAATAGTTCAGTGGGTTACTGCTTTTGCCACAGAGATCCTTTTGTTACTTCCAGTTTATAAGTTAAAATCGTAATATAGAACAGTGACCTACTACCTGTCATCAAAGAGCTGCATGCAGACTGCAAGGTATGGGTTAGAATGTTATGTTTTCTTACCCCGTCTTTCCTTATCCTGTTGTTGCAAAAAGGGTTCATTTGGGTAGAAATCAATTATTAGTAAAGACAACCCCCAACTGTGGTGTTATGTTTTAAATTCTGAGTTTGTGCTTCTCCAGAGTTGGCACTCTTAAACTATGCTGCCTAGCAGTATGGATGATATGTGACTCCTACAGCTAGTAGTCCTCCTTCTTAAGTAACATTTCCTATACACTGATTCAGGTACGATTCAGTGTCTCTGTGTAATGTATGTGTGATGTAAAGTGCCCTGACAGCCTACACTGACATGAGTGGTGCTATAAAACAAAAGAAACACATGTGAGAGAGAGTGGTTATGGAGACTTGAGGAGTGCTGTTAAAGGGTGGTAGTGAAGTAATCTGTAGAGAAGGAGGTCATTTGGGGATGCCAACAAACATTGTCGCACCTAGGGCAAGCCAGGTCTAAAGCTGGCCCTGTTGATAAGAGTCCTTCTTAAATCAACAATGTTTTAATCCTGCCCCAAAGAAGTTCATGCATTACCTG
Organism: Pleurodeles waltl; assembly: GCF_031143425.1. Classification (NCBI taxonomy): domain Eukaryota; kingdom Metazoa; phylum Chordata; class Amphibia; order Caudata; family Salamandridae; genus Pleurodeles; species Pleurodeles waltl. The sequence goes on from NC_090443.1 coordinate 909,098,395, forward strand.
GCCAAAGGCCACATGTAATCCAATAACTCAATAAAAACGTTTACCTTCTGCATTAATTGAAGTCTGATCCAAATACCGCAAGCCAGACCAGCTCACGCGATAGCCGACTTGTTCCCAAAGCATGATGCTTACAAAAAAACAAAATTTCCATTCACTGTGGAACTATTTTGGAAAATATTTCAAATGATCGATTAGTGAAAAAACCTCAATGAGATCACTCTTGTTTCTTCGCTTGAAAATTAGCTTAATAACAAGTCCCTTGCACAAAAGTAAGTTAGAATCCACTGAAATACATGGCTCCACTGTCTTCCCCACTGTTTCAGATTCAGCTGTTATGACAACAGAATTTCTTTTGGATGAGAGCAACACTTACTTTACAGCCTTCAACTTCCCTTTTAATAATCTGAACAGAGCCTAGGCCATTGAGGTCTGTGTTACAAATGGGAAATTCACTTCCTAAAACCATCCATAGTCTTTGGAACAGTTCGTTTAAAAACAAGTGCGAGCTTTTCTCCCACAAGCTCAGACCAGGCACAGGTGAGACTTTAAGTTCCCATCAATTTCAAGAGGCAGAATTGCCACTGCATACTGCAACAAATTCTATATTTCTGGTTTTGATTGTATCAAATGGAGTTATTCTCTCCTCATGAATAGATCTTCATACAAGGAAGCTAGGTCCCCAGTTTTTGCCACATTAGGGCTTGGTGCTTTTGGCGCGCTGGTCCTCATTATGAGCAGCCTCTTGACCCTGAAGGAGCCCTTAACACTAGTCGAAAATTCTGAGCACCAGCCTTGCCCAAACTGAACAATTATTGTGGGTACCAGACTCAGAATTACCGAGTCGGCCACCAATTCCTTATTTCTTAGTGGACCCTCAAAGTTGAACAGTAGGCCAGATTTTTCCCAGTGCTGAAGTTTCTGATGACACTGGTGCCAGTAACTCCAGAGGTGGAGACATCCGAGTCCATATCCTAGGCCACTAATAATGAGTTTCTTAGTGTAAAACCCATCACCTTTAGTGGATCTGATTTGGAATTTCCCACACAAGTTGGATGTGAGGGTGACCTTACCTAGTGTGGCTATCAGCAGGTTATAGCTCCAAACTATGAGTCATTGGCACTAACTGTGTGTGTTCTGGGCAAAAACAGTCCTTTGTTCAGTTCACTGTTTGACAGTGCTTACTTTCCCAAAAATGTTTAATTGGAGTTTTTAAAAAATAATTTAGCATGCACACAGCTGGTACTTGGCTTAGTCTGAACTTCAAATCCCATAAATGTGGTTTGCAGTAAATATATTGTGGATTGAAAAAAGACGTGTCACAAATGTTGTCGAAAAAAAAAACAGAATTAAAACAGATTGTGACTACAAAAAAACTGACAAATGTCATGCCGCATAAGGCAAAGGCTAGTGTATTCGGAGCAGGGGCTAGGTGACATCCTCCTGCAAAAGTATAGAACAGCAGCTACAGTGAGGTGGGGAAGGGGCCAGCCGAGGGATTTTTAGAATTCAGAACTGGTTAGATATAAATAATTGTTGGTGGGGTTCGGGGACTGGTAGCATTAACAGGTAGTTAGGGGGTTTTAGGGTTCACAAAGGGTAGCACTAAGGTGGTTTTGGGTTTTAAGGGCTCAGGGATTGGAGGCATTAATGGATAGTCAGGGGTTAGTAGGCCGGCTAGATAAATTAAAGAAGTCATCTAATAAAAACAACTTTTAACATTCTTCGAATTGTTATAGATAATAATGACAGCGCATTATTCCCTTGTTAACTTCAACTCGACTTTAATGTAGTTGACATTGTAAAAGTCAACTTTATTACATCCAGGTAGAAATACAAGATTATTTATCTGGGCTTGAGTAACACAATATTTGGATAAACCTCTACCTTGTTGGTCTTCGATAAAACAGATATAAAAAGCATAGAAATTAAATGAGTTGAACATTTTATTTAGTGGATCAGTTTGGTCTGGATATCTTTGATCTTTAAATCAATCCATTAAAGAATCTAAATTTAGTGCCAGACGATGATCTTAAATATAGCACTGTCTTGCTTTCTCGCTGTCTGTTCTCTTACTGGAGACCTTCTACAAAGGTTCATAGCCTTTACTTAGTTGTTGCATTACACATTACCTTGTTGTATTAGGCCGAGGGTTCCCTTACTTTCCTTCCAGGTTTATCCATTACAATGCTCGTCAAATTTCTTGCCCCTCACTGATCTGCTGAAAGAGGGATGCATGACTTGAATGAAAACTCATAACTTTAACTCCAGAGTATCTATCCTGAACCTGCACTATGTTGCTCATCCATTAGGACATTTTTTTCTGTCATTGCATTACGGTACATGTAGCATAAACTAAAACATATTAGCATCCTTACTACCTTCCCAGACTCCCAACTCTGAACATTCTTGTGTTTGATACAGAACATTAGTAACTCAAGGTTGTACTGAGGTACAATCAGGGAAAGCCTGAATCAAGAATAAGCTTTTCTGTTTTAGAATACTTTTTATAACTTTAATTCTATGCAGTAATGAAAGGGAAAGTTGGTTGGTTTAGATATGATTTTCCCCATTAAACCACTGTGTAAATTTCCAGGGCTTCTTTGGCCATAAATTTTATATAATTCATTTTTATTTGGATGCATATGAAAATACGATCATATCTGGAAACAATGGTCAAAAATAGAACTGCTCAGTTTAATGAATATACATCGGTGTCATAACCATACACCCAGATTTATGATGAACCTGCTATATCAGGGTGCCTCATAATCCCTATATTTGTAAATAATCGGTCAGTGGTGCAATAAACAGAGGATTAAGAGATTGGATAGGCAGGTTTCTAGTGGATTTCTAGCTCAATTTGGATCTTTCATCCCAACCTCCCATTCCATATCAAATTTGTGCAGGTGCCGCTGTACGATCCATTGACCAACTTGGTAAACTGGAGTGGAAACTCACTTGCGCATAGCCCTTGAAGCTGAAACTCCCAGTTGAGTTCACTGGTCAAAATCGTTTTGCCATTCAGCATCCCAACTTTTAACTTGTCCCTGAGGAGTTTGCCTAATTCACTGAATCCACCAAGGAAAGCATTTTCACTAACACATTTTTAACCTAATGGAATGGGGTAGCTAACCCTTTAATAATTGATGCTAAGAGAAGTAATCTAGTGAGATGAGCCACAATTACATTTATTTTTCTCCATATTTAAAAGATTTCCCTGCAGAAACTGTGCACACATATTAGTCCCTTGAATAGAATATTATAGATCTGCTAAGCCTTGACGTTAATAAATTTCCAAACACGTTATACATTCATGCAGGGTCTCTCACTAATGGTTTTCCCTAAAGGGGGTGAACTGATTATTTCCTGTACTTGACTTTCTGTCATTGTGCTAGTCAGTCCCTCCTTTTTATAGTTGCTCAACCTGCCCATTCAAGAGCAAACCTGTTTTAAGGCCAACCCAAGGGCGTAACGCAAGCCCCTGCAGAGCAGGGGTGGGGGCGGGGTAAACATTTAGGAGGCCAAAACCATTCAGGGGCACTCATTGAGCCTAAGACCAGTGATTGTATGTGGATATAGGAGACTAAGCGTCATCTCCACATTCTGCACTGAGTCCCCCATCATTTTGCCTTATGCCACTGGGTCAACCACTTTCCCGTAAGCGTTTGGTTTCTTCTTCAGTGGAACTATCAGGTTGATAACAACCCAATTTTTTTACCCTCCTTATTACTTTGTGATTACCAGTAGCATGATTCATTATTTCATTTTAGAGACACTCCTCTAATAGCAAGCTGTGCTTTTTCAAAGTGCATTTAAGCACAGTTACACTGCAGTTTCAATATATGTGCCTTTATAACGGCCATAACTGCATCTCCAATTCGACCAAGCAAACCAATTCTTTCCTCTTCCTCCTAAGGTCATCATGTGTGGCACACCCTCACGGCAGGGTATTACAAGTATCCCACACCACATTAATCAAGGGGGCCTCATGATTATTTTTGAAAAACTCAGCCTTCTCAAAGCGATCTTTGCTAACATACTGTGGTTCAATAAAAAAAAGTCCAATACAATTTCCAGAATGCTAGTGACTTTTTCGGCTTTTTTGCCCCACAAATGTCATTCTAGACCTAAGGGGTAGTATTTGGGCAGTGCTGGAATCGCTGAATGTTCACACATTGTCTATAGAAAAAAATGAGTGATCTATATATGCATGGATTGCATGTATAGATTGCATGTAAGGATCCTCTTTCCACCAGAAATTGGAAGTGATTGTTTCTGCATGTTTTTACTAATTTATTATAAAGTTTAATTAACTTTTTTTCAAATGAGTTTCTCTACACTTGAACATAGGGAGATCTCCACCTCGAATGTATACCTCAAGGGAATAAGGAAAAGTAAAAAAGTTTAACTAAAAAAAAAATAGTAAAAATATTTGTTTAACTATTAACCCCTTCGCTGCCAGGCCTTTTCCCCCTCCTGTGCAGAGCCTTTTTTTAGCTATTTGGGGCAGTTCGCGCTTAGGCCCTCATAACGTTTTGTTCACATAAGCTACCCACGCCAAATTTGCCTCCTTTTTTTCCAACATCCTAGGGATTCTAGAGGTACCAGACTTTGTGGGTTCCCCAGAAGGAGGCCAAGAAATTAGCTAAAATACAGTGAAAATTTCGTTTTCTTTTTAAAAATGGGAAAAAGGGGCTGCAGAAGAAGGCTTGTGTTTTTTCCCCTGAAAAGGGCATCAACAAAGGGTTTGCAGTGCTAAAATTACCAGCTTCCCAGCTTTCAGGAACAGGCAGACTTGAATCAGAAAACCCAATTGTTCAACACAATTTTGGCATTTTACTGGGACATACCCCATTTTTACGATTTTTTGTGCTTTCAGCCTCCTTCCAGTCAGTGACAGAAATGGGCATGAAACCAACGCAGGATCCCAGAAACCGCAACATTTCTGAAAAGTAGACAAAATTCTGAATGCAGCAAGGGGTAATTTGTGTAGATTCTACAAGGGTTTCCTACAGAAAATAACAACTGAAAAAGAAAAATATTGAAATTGAGGTGAAAAAAACATAAATTGGCCTCTAGCTCAGCCGGCACCTAGGGAAACCTACCAAACCTGTGCATTTTTGAAAGCTAGAGACCTAGGGGAATCCAAGATGGGGTGACTTGTGGGGCTCTGACTAGGCTCTGTTACCCAGAATCCTTTGCAAACCTCAAAATTTGGCTAAAAAAACACATTTTCCTCAAATTTCGGTGACAGAAAGTTCTGGAATCTGAGAGGAGCCACAAATTTCCTTCCACCCAGCGTTCCCCCAAGTCTCCCGATAAAAATGATACCTCACTTGTGTGGGTAGTCCTAGCGCCCACGACAGGAAATGTCCCAAAACACAAAGTTGGCACATCCCATTTTTTGACAGAAAACAGAGTTGTTTTTTGCAAAGTGCCTACCTGTAGATTTTGGCCCCTAGCTCAGCCGACATCTAGGGAAACCTACCAAACCTGTGCATTTTTGAAAACTTGAGACCTAGGGGAATCCAAGATGGGGTGACTTATGGGGCTCTGACCAGGTTCTGTTACCCAGAATCCTTTGCAAACCTCAAAATTTGGCTAACAAAAATATATTTTCCTCACATTTCGGTGACAGAAAGTTCTGGAATCTGAGAGGAGCCACAAATTTCCTTCCACCCAGCGTTCCCCCAAGTCTCCCGATAAAAATGGTACCTCACTTGTGTGGGTAGGCCTAGCGCCCGCGACATGATATGCCCCAAAACACAACGTGGACACATCACAGAAACAGAGCTGTTTTTTGCAAAGTGCCTACCTGTAGATTATGGCCTCTAGCTCAGCCGGCACCTAGGGAAACCTACCAAACCTGTGCATTTTTGAAAACTAGATACCTAGGGGAATCCAAGATGGGGTGACTTGTGGGGTTCTGACCAGGTTCTGTTACCCAGAATCCTTTGCAAACCTCAAAATTTGGCTAAAAAAACACATTTTCCTCACATTTTCGGTGACAGAAAGTTCTGGAATCTGAGAGGAGCCACAAACTTCCACCCAGCGTTCCCCCAAGTCTCCCGATAAAAATGATACCTCACTTGTGTGGGTAGTCCTAGCGCCCGCAACAGGAAATGTCCCAAAACACAAAGTGGGCACATCCCATTTTTTGACAGAAAACAGAGCTGTTTTTTGCAAAGTGCCTACCTGTAGATTTTGGCCTCTAGCTCAGCCGGCACCTAGGGAAACCTACCAAACCTGTGCATTTCTGAAAACTAGAGACCTAGGGGAATCCAAGATGGGGTGACTTGTGGGGCTCTGACCAGGTTCTGTTACCCAGAATCCTTTGCAAACCTAAAAATTTGGCTAAAAAAACATATTTTCCTCACATTTCGGTGACAGAAAGTTCTGGAATCTGAGAGGAGCCACAAATTTCCTTCCACCCAGCGTTCCCCCAAGTCTCCCGATAAAAATGGTACCTCACTTGTGTGGGTAGGCCTAGCGCCCGCGACAGGATATGCCCCAAAACAAAAACGTGGACACATCACAGAAAACAGAGCTGTTTTTTGCAAAGTGCCTACCTGTAGATTTTGGCCTCTAGCTCAGCCGGCACCTAGGGAAACCTACCACACCTGTGCATTTTTGAAAACTAGAGACAGCAGCACTGTGCCTCAGGACGTAACCATTACGTCCTGGGCACAGAACGGGTTAATGTAAATCACGTTTATATATGATTCTAAATGTATAACAAAATACAAAAATGTTGCAGTACTATAAACGTAATTTTGAATTAAATCTTGAACTAATTTAAATATGTTAATGTAAATAAAAATATTTTTCTGAAGTTTAAATTAAAAAATAAATTCTTACCTAAAGTATTTTTTACTATGCATTAATAATGATTAAAAGTGATGTATAGACAACTAAAAGTATTTTAATTATATTTTGAATAAAGCACGGTGTTTTAGTCATTTATAGATTACAGGTTGTTCATTTTTTATAATAAAATAATACATTTTATGTTCAGATTTTCTAAATATTGAATTATTTTTATTTTTATTTTTACCTATTTTAAATCCTTTAATTTAGTTTAGCATTATTTGCTATTGGGTTTTATTTTAAGTCCCTAACACCATTATTTTCTATGGGGGCTGTTGTAATGCCACTGATTGGCCACGTGTGGTGCTGCACTTATGCCAGTTCTGAGCTGGAGTAAGTTACTACTGTTTTGGGGCCCTTTTTTGAGTAGTAACTTTAGAAGCGTAATTTGTGATTAGCAATGGGGTTACCCTTTTGTACACAAATGCACGCAACTTCCTAAACCCCTTCCTAACTCTCACTACACAGCCCTTTACTCTTCCCTAAAACTGCTCCCATTGTGTTTTAAGTACGCCCATTTTTCCAGCCTCTCACACAGGTCCCACATTTACAATTAATAGTGAACTTCAATGTGTGAGAATCCCCCCATAGACCATAGGTGGTGTGGAGATTTACACTCCTAGATTTATGAATAGCATTTTGTAGTACTTTAGCAGTCCTACTGTATTATTACTAAGTATGTCACAAAATGCACTTCAGTTTGTGCGTAAGCCCCGTAGAGTATAGAAACTCAGCATGGAATGTCAATGTGGAATCTGCAGTACCAGACAATGTATGCCTACCATAGAAGTAGTGGAAATGATCCCCCCTCCTTGAAAACTCAAAATCAACAGTAAACATCATTTACATTGCAACATGTCATCCCAATGGTTTTGCTATGTTCTTCATAAGTTGTAAAAACAATGGTTATGTTATTTATGGCTCTCATAGAGAGCCTCTATCAGTTATTTGCTTGCTTGTTTTGATTAAAGTAGAAAGCACAGCTGCAGAAGGGGGAAACGAAACCAGGGAATGTGGTGGGGGTTGGTCAAGGACAGCAGGTAAGTTTTTTTTAACCTTTGGGACAGAGAAATTTAACCAAGGCCATGCTATGTATGGCTCCCCCATTACTCCTCTGCCTTTGCGTGGCAGTTGAAAGCAGCGGCAAATGATTCTGGGGCCATAAATAGCAAAAAATTATAGAGGAATAAAAAGTGAATTAGGGGGATGTTTTTCACTTCGGGGATCTCTTCGCTTGTGTTGCCTATTCAATGCCACTCAGAACCTTCAGTGAAAAACAGCCCCCTTATTCACTGTCACCCAGCAATAATTCTATATTTAGCTAATGAATGTTTAATGACTTTAAGATGGGCATACAAACATATCAAATCGTGCCACCTCTACTTCAGATGAATGGCTCAAATGCATCACACCTCTGTTAAGAATCTGTAAAGGTTCTGACATTAAGGGAGGCTCCCTCATGGGGAGCCCCCAATCAGCAAAGGTGACTCCTCTATTCAATTTTGGTGGTTCAGAATATCACCCGAATTTCCCAGTGGTTACTGAAAGCCCTGGAGCTGTTGGATTTTGCCTCCTGCGCTGTGCAATAGGCAGCGGTGAGCAGCTCCAGGTCATGTGAGTGTTGCCAGAATCTAAGCAACACTGTGGCATTGAAAGTACATTGTCACACATGCATAGGTTCCCATTTTCTTAGGGGTGGATGGTTCTCAAGTCCCAGAAGGCTGTGCCAGAGCTCAGGTTCACACTGACATCTATACCAAAGTAGTATGTTCCTGCATGCAGAACCACCAGCGAATCACTAGTCCACAAGCAGCAAAGTGATGTCCAGTGTCGCACAGCTCACGGTCTGCATAAGCAAGGTCGGCAGTTTCCGTGGAAAGTCAGACCAGAAGAGCTGCTGCCCACACCTTATCCCCTAGACAACCATCGGCTAGTGGATATCGGCCACTGATGTAGGCGGAGCTATCCGTCTGTCAACAAGATAAGTGAGGGTGTGAGAAGGTGGGGACCACATTTATGAGTATAAAAATGTGTGGTTGGGTGTATGTGTGCACGTGCATGCACCCATGCGCACCTCTGCGTGTATTTGAATGCAAGGTGAATGAAAGGAGCACACTTGTGAAAATGACACCAATGGTTGACATAAGCACATTTGGGCAAATGGCAAGCTGTTATATTTGACTGGCACATATAGCATTTAAATGGCAGATGTGGCACACCTGGACATGCAATGACACTGATGTGCCAATTAGAAGTATCAGGGTGCATGATGTGATTGTCTTGCATATATACCTACTTGAGCACATGAGGGCATTCACTGGCATAGAGGACTCAAGTTAGCACATGATGGTAGCTCCTGGAATCAATGGCATAACTTGACAAAAGGGATTGACTCACATATGTGACACACCTGAATGCAACGTGTTGCTAAATGGCATATATGGTGGCATTTGGGGATAAATTAATAGAAGATGACACTGACCTGCCTCTGTTTGGCTAACCTGTGCAAGCAATGGCTTTGATTGCCCTACGATAATATGCAGAGCCTGAAAATACGAAGCAACAACTGAAACATATATATCTATATATATATGTGTGTGTGTATTTTTACTACATTCAAAGAAGAAATTATGGGCAAGTGAGTGAATATACTGAAAATGTTAAGCTGATTTTGTGGACAACATGGGTGGTTGGTTTTGTTTTAGAAAATCAGAAGTTGAGTTTTGTGACAAAGTGGTTGTCTCCAAAGCTGATGTTTTAGCAGTTGACTAGAACAGTTTTATTTTACTGAAAATTACATGCTGATATTTTGTGACAAATTAACTACATTTCTGACACATTCCAAAAAATGTCAAGCTTGTAATTGACTGCATTCCTGTTTGAAGACATTTATTGTTGATGTTAAAGTATTACTGTGCCAGGGTAAGCACCACTGCTGTTTTACTGTTTTGATAAAAGTGTAACGTTCGTGTTTATTTTTTTAATATTTTTTTTTGTTACATTTTAATCCTTGTTTTAAGACGAGGACATTTCTCGGGGCATTTTACTTCCCACCTATCTCAAAATACACAAATAGGTGACATTAAAAACAAGCGTTTGCAATGCAGTGGGCCTCGCTTTTGCTCGAGTTAAAGCTATTTGCATTGTAAACTCCTAACCGGACTTTTCTTGCCACATAAACTGCAAATGAAAAGTAAAACAGTTTCACATAACTAACCGGACTTTTCTTGCCACATAAACTGAAAATGAAAAGTAAAAGTTTCACATAAGCGAGCCGACGGCCGCCATGAACACAAAGCAGACACACAAAAGGAAACAAAAGTTTCCTCGCAGTGAAAGGTATCAGCAAAAGTGCATATATCCATGTAACAGGATCGATGTCATGCAAAGCACTCGATTACTGCCCAGTGAGATTGCGCTGCCTACAAAATAAAGAAAAAAAGTAGTCCAAAAACCATACCAAAAACATGGAGCCTCATATGTTCTCAGTAGTCGGCCGGTGCACTCGAGGCGGGCTAAACACCGGAAAAGGCATGACGCGTGCATGCCTTTTACTAATTAAATCAAGCAAATTTTAAAAGGCAAGCTCACAAACCAACCAAACTGATGGGCGTGACATTGGCATGGTTAAAAGCCCACAGAGAGATTACACCAGGAACAGAGTGCTTTGCACTCGATCCTAAAAATGTCTAGGGGAGAGATTTCCTTCGCCCAAACCCCACCTTCCCCCAATTGGAATTCAGTTCAGAGCATGTACTAGTAATAGGTCTGTTCCCCCAAGAAAAGGTGCAATCAGACCATCTCAGGGATGGTCTATAAAATGCTGTTCCAAAAACAAGAGCATTGACTGTGTTCAGGAGAATTATAAAGACGTTCCAGAAGTTTCCCTACCAAAGCAAGTGTGTGTATGCTTCAGTGCACAGTCACACAGCAGTGCCCAGGGCCATTGATTTCTGTACTCCGCTATATAATTTCAGCTTGTGCAGTTGGACGCTGACCAATGCTCGACCATTATCTAAAGTGGTAAGGTCACCAACTAGTCCATTTACTTTTTAGTATGCAAGTTGCCTATTATGGACGGACACTGAATGCAATAAAGTGCAGAAAGTACCCACCGAAAGTCCAATACACTTCAGGGTTTGGGGAGAGACTGGATAAATTTGTAGAAATTGCAATTAACTTTCCGTTGGTTTTGCATTGTTCTGCGTTACTCTTTGACGCAAAATTACTGATAATTACGTGATTACTCCACCTCATGTAAGTAAGAGTAACTTGGAGGAAAAAAAATCTCACTATGAGCACACATTTTGTGCACGTGGTCACTCGCTATTTTTGTTCTGTTGCATTTATCGTTAGTAGTGCAAAATGCATCCTTACATCCACTTTGGATGCAAGGATGCATGTTGTGTCTAGAAAATTGCGCTAAATGGCGGTAGTACGTTGGAATAAAATTCTACCCCAAGAACACATTTAGCAAGTCTGAGCAACTGCTTGCACTCGCTATTAATGTTCTATTGCACTTAGCGCTAATTCTCAGTCCAAAATGCACCATTGAATCGATTTTCGGGATGCAAGGGGGCATTTTTGTCCTAAGAAATAGTGCTAAATGCCGAATTACTGTTCTTTCATAAATTCATTTGTAATCTCGTGGCATTCTTTTTTTTTTTTAGAAAATCTTTTTATTGCATTTGAAACAGACAGAAACATTATGGCAGAGCACAATTGACCCCAGACCTACATTTCAGAAGTATCCCGGTTATTACTACAAAGGATGTAACTCATTCACAACCCCCTTCAAATCCTGCCTTTTCATCTTTCCATCACTATGGAGCTCGGTCATTAAAGGCATTAAGAGCGCATAAATCACCTCAATATTCATTCCACTTCTCCCATATTTTGGAGCATTTAGCCAGGCAGCCTTGCCCGTCATATACAACCCTTTCTGCCAACATACACCAGTCCATGTCAGGATTCCAATCCTGAAGCTGGGGTGCCTAATACGGCGTCCGCAGTCTCGCAATATTATGCTTGGCTACCATGAGTCTCAGCATTACCCAAATACGATCTTTACTACCTAAACTGGTGGGTCCCCAAACATTCAGTAGACACAATTTTGGAGTAGAATCCATCTTGCAACCACAGACCCTGATCATGCAGGACATAACAATCACCCAGTAAAGCAGAATGGCGGTACAGTCCATATCATATGGAAAAACATTCCTTCCTGCCCGCATTCTCTGTGACAAAGTGCAGGATTCACCGTTCTCATCCCAAAAAGAGTGGTGCAGGTATAGTAACTCCTGTGCAGAACTTTTAATTGAACCAGTCGGAATCGAGATTTGATTGAATCTTCCCTGTGGAACGCCAGGGCCTCGGACACTCATCATCATCTATACCCTCCAGATCTTCATCCCACTGCGTACGGAGCTCAGAAAGGGTATCTGGGGAGTTGTTCAGTATTTTTTATAGGTGAGGGAGATTGCCTTACCGGCAATGTAGTCATCATGGAGTCTGTCCTTTAAGGGCGATGATTCAGGGGGATCTTCTCCCCTCGGCAGCACCTTCAACAGTGCATGTCGGATTTGGATTTAGTGATAGGCTTTGGTGTCTGCAAGTTGGTATTCTGTTTGTAGGGTGGAGAACGGGATCTCCCACCCACAGACCAGAGATCTCCTACCCTAGATAGACTGAGGAGTTCCCACTTATCAAAGTCTAACTGTGTCCCCAGCATACTCAGTTGTGTGGTGTCCCATAATGGGGTGACCTGTGTACTTTTGTCATACCGGCCTAGTGCAGCAAGTGTTTTATGCCAAAGAGTAACTGTCATTGCTGTTAGATTTTGAGGAAAGTATATAATCGCCCACCATGAATAGTCCGAAGAGGGCCCCCTGGGCTCATGTTATATTTGTTCATGTGGTATGCAGGTTCATCTGGGGGCAGATGGACCCAGTGATTGGTAAAAGTGAGCTGTGCTGCCCAATAGCATATGCGTATATCTAGCAACACAATACCCCCATCATACCAACTTCTAGTTAATTTTGAAGGGCAGTACGTGCAATTCTGCCATCCAGAGAAGGGTACATGTGACAGTCTCTATGGTTTGAATGTATGCTGACGAGATCAGATGGGGTATTGTGAATGTGAAGAACGTATAAGAAGCCGACATCATCAGCATAAAGGGAGATTCTGTCTTCCCAGTCAGCCGGCCACGGCAGACCCCATACTAAGGGGTCTTGTCTGATCCAGACCACCAAAGACTCCAAGATCAGAGCAAATATTGGAGGAGAAAGTGGCCAGCACTGCCTTGTGCCTTGCTAGAGCGGGAACACCCTTGAGGTACCCCCATTTACTATCTCTTGTACCGGAGGGTTAGTGTAAAGGAGACAGACCCACGCAATAAAGCTCAGACCGAATCCAAACTTAGTCAATACCGCACACATAAATGGCCAATCAACCATGTCAAACGCTATGCATGCAACACATCAAGTGACAGCACCAGGGCATCTACAAGGCGCTGTTTTGTGCGTTCCCACACTTCGTAGAGGCGACGCAAGTTCAGTGCTGTTTTTATTCTGGCATAAATCCTGACTGATCCAGGTGGATTAAAGATTTAATGACTTGGAGTAAGCGAGTGACAAGCAGCTCTACCAACACCTTAACCTCAACATTAAGCAGGTAAATAGGCCTATATGAGGCACAGTCATCCGGTGGTTTACCTTTTATATGGATAACCACGATATTGGTAAGTCTTTGATCTCGAGATAGGTAACCCACCTCACAGCTTTCTTTAAACATTTGCAACATGTGAGGGGCGACTTTGGAGGCCGTGAGCTTTTAAAGCTTGATGGATAGCCCATTTGGACCTATTGCTTTGCCCGAGTTCGAGCCCAGATTGCCTCTATAACCTCTTCTTCAGTGGGGTCTTGGTCGATGAGTGCCCTCCCAGGTATTGTGTTCCTTGGAAGACGTATATCGTCTAATAGTTCCCAGGGCTCCTTTGGCATAGCAGCAGAGGCAGAGGCATATATGTGTCCATAGTGCTCAGAGATGACGGCCGCTATTTCTTGTCTGTCTTTCACCTTGGTCCCTTTACCTGTCAGTATCTCCATCATCCAGTGATTCACCCTACCTTTCTTCTCCAACAAGGCCAGAAATTTACCAGCTCTATCTCCCACCTCATATAGCCGTCTTTGACTTACATGGTTGCTCGCTTTAGGAGCCTCCGACGTAATATCTTGGTATTTCTTTTGTTTACGAACCAGGGTATGTTGCACCTTTCCCTGGTCCACAAGTTGGGCCTCAAGGTTGATTATCTCCTGTTCTAACTGATCTAATTGTTCTCTCTTCTTCTTTCTGTGACCTGTTATCAAAGAGACAGTTTGACCTCTAATGACAACTTTGTAAGCCTCCAAGAAAGTCTGGGCTGAGTCTGCAGAGCCCTAATTTTCTTTAAGATAGTTTTCCGTAGCATGGTGAAGTCCCTCTTGGATATGAGGCACTTTAAGGTACCAATGATTAAGTATGGGAGGACGGCTGAGCCGCCAATGCGCAGGACCATAGATGGCCCATATTGGCGAGTGGACAGATATACCACTGGCAAGATGAGATATGTCTCTAAAGTGTTGCTCTTGATGTGCTAGCATGAACTGATGGTTTATCTGAGAGAGGCTGCCATGGGCACCCAAGTGGAATATCTAGTGCTGTGCTGTTGGATTACGGTTGCGCCGGGTGTCACCCAGTCCCAGTGCCATCAAGAAGTCCACTAGGGGTCTCTGCGCCAAAACTGTGTGTTAAGGGGGCCAGTGATCAACGTCATCATTAAGAGTGGTATTAAAATCACCTATGAATATTATCTCACCTTCAGGAAAGCGGAGGAGGAGGGCACTCAGGTCAGTGAGGGTGTCTACCTGTACCTAGGAGGGACATATACTGAAGCAATATTAAGCGTTTTACCATCCCAGAGCCCAGAGACTGTTGCATATCTCCCAACCACCTGTCTTGCACTGTAATTTTCAGTGATTTGAGCATTATTATGTCCACCCCTCTGGAATCCGTGGTGTCACCGGCATGAGCTATCATCTTGTAACCCCATCTATCTAGTGCCCGGTGAGTGCTACCTTGTAAATGTGTGTCTTTTAAGAGAACAATATCTGGTGAGGTACTGGAGTACGACCCCCTCACTTTATCTTCTCTCCCGACCCATTGACATTCCAAGATAGGATTTTAAGATTCAGGGTGGCCATCTCTGAGGGGGCATAGTAGTGGTTGAAAAAGACCATAGAGGGACCGCTGCAAAGGGAGCCTAGGCCAAGATGGAGGCACACATCCCATAGGATGATTTTGTACTTAAGTGCATGTGCTGTCTATGTGAAGTCCTGCCATTAAAATATTAATCAAGAAAAACAAGAAAAAACGAACCCCAAACCAATCAGGTCAGGTTTCACTCCCCACGCCACGCAGCTCCTCCTGACTGTGTCCGTGCCCTCTACCCCGCCCTCGCTGCTGCTGCGAGTTGGAAGCCCTTCACCACCCACAGGCACCCGCCTGCGCCTCATCCCTGGTGTCTAGTGGTTGCTGTAAGTATTGTGTGTCTATCCTGTAACTGTCTTTCCTTTTCCTTTTTTTCACTGCTTTATCTCTATTTTTCAGACACTTTTTCCTTTGTTGTGAGCCTTTTTGCCTTTTGCCTTTTTTCCCCTTTTTTGCTGTGTTCAGCTTCTCTGAAGCCATCTCTCTCTTCCCTTTCCCGCTGCTGCGGCCCGCCCTCCTTGGACCCCATTTGCCAACCGCTCCCGCCTCCCCGCTGCTCCCCCCTCCCACCTCCCCTTCTTAACGGTGGCCGCTGTGCGGCCGCACCGCCGGCGCACCGGAGGCAAACCCATCTGCACCCATCCGCGCCTGGACCAGGCCCAGCGCCAGACCACCTGGCAGCCCACGCCACCCGACGCTGCTAGAATGCCAGCGACCTCCTCGCCCTCAACACAGGCCGCTCTGCCACCTGCTTCCAAGCCACCCCAAAGATCACCCACAGACCCTTCTTCAGCCGGAACTGCAGCTTCTCCTGCTCCCAAGCCACCAAACATCACACCAGAACCAAATGCATCCACCTCAGCTGCATCCTCCTCAACACCCGCTCTGCCCACAAGCACGCCGTCAAACTCTGGGACCTACTCACCTCTTCTTCCCCAGACGTCACCTTCCTCACCGAAACTTGGATGAACCCCTCCTCAGAACCCGACATCGCCATAGCCATCCCTGAAGGCTATAAGATCACCCGCAGAAACCGCACCAACAGACCGGGAGGGAGGATCGCCATAGTCCACAAGAACACCATCAGAATCTCGACCAACACCGATGACGCCCTTGATGCTGCTGAATACTTACCTTTCCAGATTCACATCAACGCCAACACCACCATCAGAGGAACCCTCGTCTACAGGCCACCCGGCCCCTGGCCACAGTTCAGTGACTCCATCGCCGACTTAATTAGCACCCACACCCTTGCCTCTAAACCCTACATCCTCCTCGGCTACCTGAATTTTCACCTCGAGAACACCGACGACAGCAACTCCACCGCCTTGATCGACAACCTCGCCAACCTCGGTCTCAGACAACTTGTCACAATGCCCACCCACTCCCCTGGCCACACGCTCGACCCCGTCTTCTCCGCCAGCAGCCACGTCACCTTCAGCCATACCACCGAACTCCACTGGACCGACCACCGCTGCGTCCACTTCACCTTCCAGAAACCCACCACACACCACAAACCCACAACAGATCCCCCGGCGCAGCAGGAACAAGATCACTGAAGACCAGCTGATCCCTACCCTCGCTCGTGCCCCGCCGCCCATCACCACCGACCCCAACACAGCCGCCCTCAACCTCAGACAATGGATAGATGGCTGCGCCAACACCCCGGCCCCAATCAGGAAACCCTCCAACAACTGCACCAGCACTAAGGCCATCTTGTTCTCCGCCGACCTTCAGGCCTCCAAGCGGGAGTGCCGAAAAATCGAGAAGAAGTGGTGCCACGAACAAACAGAGAGGAACCACACCACCCTCAAGACAGTCATCCACAAGCACCACCAGCTAATCCGGACCACCAAGAGATCCTTCTACAAGGATCGCATCGACAACAATGGGCACGACAGCAAAGAGCTCTTCAACATCGTCAAGGAACTCGCCAATCCCAGGTCCTGCTGCATCGACCCCCCTCCCTCGCAAGACCTCTGCGACTCCCTCTCCACCTTCTTCCACTGCAAGATCACGGACATCCATGACAGCTTCAACACCTCGACCCCCACAACCACCACGGTCACCACAAACCCCAGCTCACCCAGCCAAACCAACCTCCTGCTCTCCTGGACCAACATCAACGACGAGTACACCATCAAAACCATGAGCACCATCCACTCCGGATCACCCTCCGACCCCTGCCCCCACCATATCTTCAACAAAGCCAGCCCCGTCATCGCCCCCCAACTCCGTATGATCATCAACAGTTCCTTCGAGAGCGCCACCTTCCCAGAGAGTTGGAAGCACGCTGAAGTCAACGCCCTGCTAAAGAAACCCAAAGCGCACCCCCGAAGATCTCAAGAACTACCAGCCCATCTCCCTCCTCCCGTTCACAGCACAGGTCATCGAGAAGATCCTCAACAGCCAACTGACCCTCTTCCTGGAAGACAACAACACGCTGGACACCTCTCAATCTGGATTCCGTAGGAACCACAGCACCAAGACCGCCCTTATCGCCGCAACCCGACAACATCAGGACCATGCTTGAGAAAGGCGAAACTGCAGCCCTCATCCTCCTAGACCTCTCGGCTGCCTTCGACACAGTCTGTCACCACAACCTCTGCACACGCCTCCACGACGCAGGGATCCGCCACAAAGCCCTGGACTGGATCCTCTCCGGCAGAACCCAGAGACTCCGCCTCCCTCCCTTCCTCTTTGAAGCCACCAACACCATCTGCGGCGTTTCCCAAGGATCCTCACTCAGTCCAACCCTTTTTAACATCTACATGGCACCGCTTGCCAACATCATCCGATCCCACAACCTCAACATCATCTCCTACGCCGACGACACCCAGCTGATCCTCTCACTCACCAAGGACCCCGCTACCGCCAAAACCAACCTCCACAACGGAATAAAGGCCATCGCCACCTGGATGGAGAGGAGCCGCCTAAAACTGACCTCATACAAGACAGAGATCCTCATCCTCGGCTCCAACTGCTCTGCATGGGATGACTCCTGGTGGCCAGCCACCCTAGGAACCACACCAATGCCCACCAACCACGCACGCAACTTAGGTTTCATCCTAAACTCAGCACTCACCATGACCCAGCAAATCAACGCTGTCTCATCTTCCTGCTTCAACACCCTCCGCATGCTCTGCAAGATCTTCAGATGGATCCGCCCCGAAACCAGAAGGACTGTCACCCACACCCTCGTCAGCAGCAGACTGGACTACGGCAACGCGCTCTACGTGGGAACCACGGCCAAGCTCCAGAACAAAATTGCAGCGTATACAGAATGCCTCCGCACGTCTCATCCTCGACATCCAAGCCGCAACCACATCTCAGCCCACTTGAGAGACCTACACTGGCTCCCCGTCAACAAGAGGATCACCTTTAAACTCCTCATCCACGCTCAGAAAGCACTCCACAACGCTGGCCCTGCCTACCTCAACGAGTGACTCACCTTCCACACTCCCAACTGTCAACTCTGCTCCACCAACCTCGCTTTCGCCGCCGTCCCTCGCATCCACCAAACCACAGCCGGTGGCAGATCTTTCTCCTACCTCACCGCCAAGACCCATCCACCTCCGACAGACCCAGGACCTGCTGACCTTCAGGAAATGCCTCAAGACCTGGCTGTTCAAGCAGTAGCACCTCCCGCCCTCTCCTTTCAGTGCCTTGAGACCCTAGCGGGTGAGTAGCGTGCTCTACAAATGATTGATTGATTGATTGATTGAATCCCCTGTCCCTGCCTCGAACTGCCTGCCCCCTAACTGCACAGAGTGCCTGTTGCCCCAACATAACATAACTCAACAATAGTGGGCGGTGGAATCCTGCGCCAAATTCCCCTCTTCTACTCCCACCCTCGTAACACAGAACATTTTACCTCAGCAGTCTATTGTCATTATAGACTATGCCAGTCATCCCTGAAATCAGTGATCTAGAATCACACTCAAGGTCCCCCATCATCGCATGAATCTGTCGCCTCTATAGCGGAGGCTCCTGGTCATTTAGGCAGAACATGAAGCCATTCAAGTTTGATCATGCTTCATTTCAGCAGGCAAACTCTCTGTTGTGGTGAAGTGTTGTCTACTCCCGCTCATGCTGTCACAGCGTGCTCTTGTCATTGTCGATTGGAGTGTTTGTGCCCCCGGGATCCATCCACTGATCGCCATCCATCCAACCAGTTTCAAGTTTGGAAAAGTACCAGGTGTTACTGTCCGCTACAACTTGGAGTATTGCTGGAAAGATTATAGAGTAGTTGATTCTTCGGTCCAGGAGCATCTTCTTAACCTCAAGGAAGCCACGTTGCATTTTCTGGACCTTGATCATGAAGTCTCGAAAGAAGGTGATGGTGGTGTTTTCATAGATTAGTGGCAGTGCGCTGTGAGCTGTCTATAGTATGATGTCCTGAGCCCTGTAGTTGAAAATGCGAGCAAGTATTAGGTGAGGGGGATCTCCTGGTTTTGGTGGGGTACCCGGGACTCAGTGGGCTTGTTCTACAGAAAAGTACTTAGAGATCCCCAGGGGCTGGAGCAGCTTGACTATGAGATCCTCCACAAGAAGGTCCACTGCAGGCCCCTATGCACGCTCCAGAACCTCAGTTATGCACATTGTTATGCCTCAAGCGACCTTTAAAGTCCTCCATACGTTCCTCCATTAACTTGGTGGTCGCACGCATTTCTTTTACTTGAGTTTGTAGGGTCACTGTATCTGTTGTTACAGTAGTGATAGACGCCTCCTAGTACCCATCTTGCAGAGGTCTGCTCTCAGTAGCGTGACCTCCATTGAAACTGAGTCTATTTTAGATTCCAAAGATGTTCGTACTCCCTGAATAGCAGACATTATATCTTGGAGGGTAAGAGAGTTACTATGGGAAGTACTGGGATCTGTCAAGGGACGTGTTTCTGTGATTTCCACTGCAGCTTGTGGGTCTTTAGTAAATGTGAACTTCTGTTTATTCTGTATGAGCCTCTGGTGCCCTTTCCTCCAGTCATCTTGAAAAGGGAGCAGGCACAGTGCTGAGCCCTCGCACAGGAAAGGGGGGAGGCAGAGATTGCATGCTGTAGTCGCCACCGTCTGCCTGGGAGGAGATATTCACAGTAGCTTCCGTCCTACACGGCCTGTCGGTCTTCCCGCGGTCTACTCCATGCCTCTGTCCAAATGCGAGTCAGAACCATCCGCATGGCAATTAAACACCACATGTGTGCCCACTCACAGAGTGTCTTCATTCTGTGAGGGAAAGCTGTGCGACAAGTGTGTAGTCCAACCTGCACCTTGCAGTATGTAGCAGCAGTAGGGGATGAGGTCTTGTCATGTTAGTACCCAGGATTCACTGTTCCAAAGGATGATCACTTCTGGACCCTCAGGTGGTTTTCATGGACTGTGATGTAGCAGGAACGTCAAGTGGGCCCCCACACGTAAGTTCAGGAGGGAACGTACCAAGGTAGAACAAAGCTAGGGCTGTGGACCAAGCGGAGAAGAACTCATCCAAAATTTGTAGTCCGCTGTGCACCCCAGTGTCACAGTCCCCACAATAGTCCCCGGGTCCATATCAGTAAGAGCGATACCCCCGTACTCACTGTGTCGCACTTAATTGAGGTCACCTGTCCCAGCAGATAGTAATGCGGTTGTTTCACTCAGATCCTCCACAGGCTGTATCACTCTTGGCAGTTGGGGCCGCACACACCCAGGGCTACAGCGAGTGCATGCGGGGCTGGTTAGGGCCCCAAATGCTCCAGTGACGCCAGCTCCAATCAATGACTGTGAGTGCGGTGCTTATTGGGCCTGAGCACGCAACAGGCCCAAAGTTACAAGGTTCCAATGACAGATCGGGGAGGCCTCACCCGCAGTCCCTCCGGAGCCGCTCTTGGGCCCCTCAGGCTGCTCTGGTCCTCAGGGGGAAGGCTCTCTCATGGAGTGCTGCCCTCTGCTCTCACCATCCACCCCCAGCCTCGTACTTCGGGAGCTGAACCCTCCCTACACCAGGTCCCAGCTTCACCGCAGCCAGTTGGCCTCACCTTTTCTGTGTGCAGACAGCATCTTGGATCGTCAAACAGCACACATGAGACAGCTTTTAGGCAGCAGACTTCATGGCGGTAGTTTGTTGCATGGATGTATGTAGCAATGTACAGATGTTAGCGAGATTGGAGTTTCAGAGGGTTGGAGCTACATTGGTGAGCAGTCATTTTCGGCGATGGTCAGCCACGCCCCCTAGTCTTGTGGCATTCTTAAGTAATGATTATGTATGATTATGCTATGCATATTTATGTGAGTTACGCCCACCCCTAGACCTTACTTTCAGTCTGAAGTCAATTTCTATAAATAACAGTGGGACATTTGCTTTGTGCCTGCCTCTTCCACCAGCCTTAAATGGTAAGCGCATCCTTCAAGTATTTCTGGCTCAACTACAGTTGCCTATGTCCAAAGTCCACAGCTGGAATTATTCTGGTAATATGACATTTAGTGAATCACTTAAACAGGTTTTTGGCATGCATACGAGAGGGCTGTCTTTGTTTGGCAGGGTAGTATTCGTTCACAATCACAGGCATGAGAAAAGTTTAAGAATGCTCTACTGGGTCCCACCTATGTATGTATTCTATTGGAGACCCCTAATATCACCGCTGGAGTTCCAGTGGTCATGACCTCTATCCAGTCAGTCTATTATGGAAAACATGTTCACATTCACTGAACCGCATCCATGACTGAAACAGCTTCTGCTCAGCAGTACATAGGAATAAGCCTTTGTTGTTGACAAATGTACAAGTACACCTCAGCATCATGTGGTAGCCATAGAGACTGGATCTGCATCTTCTCCATAACTTTTCGTCCCAACTTAGAAGACTGATTGCCCTTGGCCTCCAAGTTCCTTGGAGAGAGAACATTGAGGACTTAGCAGGATAATAAAGGGAAATGTAGAGATATGTGAGGAACTATATCTGATATAAGAAGCAAAATCTGACTAATCATTCAAAACAGTAGACATAAAATGATGCTTCCCCCTAGGCACCTACCACAGTTACTTGGTGATATGGTCTGTTAGGATGGGACCTGCAATAGCAGGACACCTAACTGTACCTATGTCTTCCAATGGATGTTTACAAAGAGTGTTGTTTCCACAGACAGCACTTGCCCCTGCAATTTGTGGGACACTGGGATTTGTGTCTCTACGGCTGCCATTTGGAGGGAAGGTGAAGCAATCACTGAATCAGAGAGAAACACTGATTAACTGGTCTGTTCGATCAGTGATGAACGGGCAGCATGTCTCCCTGGTGGGGGATGAGATACTCACAAATGCCCGCTAAGTGAGGATACTTTGCTTGCAAGGTATAGATAGACTGTACCTAGTTGGTAATCGCACTTACAGGATCAAGGTGCACAATGCACAGAAAAAAACACAGAGAAGAGCAAGAAAGCAGCATGAAACATATATGCATGAGCCCCGCGAGCATTTTGAAAACAAAATGGCCGTTATTCATTATATCACTTTTTTCAAACAGTAGAGGGGCAGGGACTGAGGTGGAATCCATTCAGATATATTCCAAAACCTAAGGAATGGATCCTCGATTAGACTATCAATTGTTCAAGAGCAAGTACTTTAATTGAGCCATGAAATTTTCACTGCCTTTTCAGGTCTAGCTTGTATTAAATTCTTTATTGCATAGATACTTTGTATGCAGAAAGCGATCTTTTGTTTTGTTTTCTGTTCTTTTCTTTTTCTCACTACAACAGCCTTTTTTAATGATTTAGTGAGTACTCAAAATGCAAGCCTACCTATTGGCTTTGCCACTGCTTTTTCCACACACAGTCAAGCACGATGCTGTACATGCAACAGTATGATCTATATAGCCAGGACCCACTGGCGTAGCTTAGTCAGTGAGATTCAGGGGTTGATGGGTGGGATGACCAGGGTTCCAGATGTACTGTTCCCATGAGGATTAGAGTCAGTACTGACGTGCCTTAGGTGGCTTCTGGAGATGATTTAGAGTTTGGCTGAGAGGTACACCACTGCAATGTCCCTGGATAACCCTGTCTGCCAAAGTAAAGATCTGCCCACCCGATTGTGAGCTGGGCAGACCGTAAGCTTTATGGAGATGGAGAAGATGCCATTGGAGGTAGGCCAATCCAACACCTGCCCTTTTTAGAGTGGATGGTCGGATGGCTTTTTCTTTTTTTAACTGCCAGTCACTAAAAGGTATATCCTGGAGGTGAGGGTCTGTAAAAAAAGAAAAATGACCCCCACACTATGGAAGAAAGCTCCCATGGTGCGAGGGTCATTAGTTTTTTTATTTATCAAAAACAAAATCTCACTTTTGGAGTATGTTTCGAAAGATAAAAAACTTTGACAGCCTGCCATCATGTTTGATGGAGCCGTCTGTCAAACTTATCATACACTGACAGGAACCACTATGACTGTGGTTCATGCCAGTGTATAGTGATGTCCGTGGGCTGCCTCACAATTCTTTATTTAATACGCTGAGTAAAAGCAGTGAGTCAGATGTAAAGTCTTCCACCACCTTGTCTGCCTTGACTCCGTCTGCCAAACTCTAAATTAGGCCCTATGTCTAGGGTGGCACTGTGGGTGACAAAACAATGGTTGCAATGCGACCCGAGGGATTCCTAGTGGTTAGACTATGTGTAAGCAGTCTTCCCATCACCTTTTGGGTGTTTGGTTGCCAGTGGTATGCCTGGAAACCTGACGCTGGTGCAGCTATCCTAGCCTACTACTGCCAATAATTGTGAATTGTAAGCAGTAGTAAATTTGTATGAATTCAAGTGCTTCCATTGGTGCAGATTTGACGTTTCAGTTTCCTTGGTAATCTAGTCACCATATCTATTTAAATTCCTGACCCAAAAAATAAACAGGTTTAAACCTTATGGTGAAATCAGGATGACGAGAAAAACTGACACACAGCAGACCTAACTCAGGACCCCAGACCCAACTCTCAAGCCAAGAATGCATTTATCTGGGGGTGTCAGAGCCCAAGCAGACATGTGGAGCTACACTCCTGTCAGGACCTTTAAGGAAGTGACTCCCTCCACCTGAACATCTGCAGCCCTGCAGCAAGCGACCCCAAAATGTATCTAGAAACAGGGAGCATTGATGCAAGTCATGCATATGCTACAAAAGGCTTCTAGTGATTGAAATGCAAACAAGAGCCCACCCGTTAACCACGGACACAACCACTGTGGTTCTCTGCACAACAGAATGTCAGTAACAGTTCTATGGTGTTGATATTTACTTTCAGCACCTCCCCACAAAAACTTCTTTCCACCTTACCGATCCAGTGGGAAAAAGCAGGCCTGGTTTGCAGAAATCACCTTCCGGACTTCTCTACATTTCTTTGTTTACTTGGGCCTGTCATTGCGTGATTTATCACTCATCATCATCTATACCCTCCAGATCTTCATCCCACTGCGTACGGAGCTCAGAAAGGGTATCTGGGGAGTTGTTAAGTATTTTTTATAGGTGAGGGAAATTGCCTTACCGGCAATGTAGTCATCATGGAGTCTGTCCTTTAAGGGCGATGATTCAGGGGGATCTTCTCCCCTCGGCAGCACCTTCAACAGTGCATGTCGGATTTGGATTTAGTGATAGGCTTTGGTGTCTGCAAGTTGGTATTCTGTTTGTAGGGTGGAGAACGGGATCTCCCACCCACAGACCAGAGATCTCCTACCCTAGATAGACTGAGGAGTTCCCACTTATCAAAGTCTAACTGTGTCCCCAGCATACTCAGTTGAGTGGTGTCCCATAATGGGGTGACCTGTGTACTTTTGTCATACCGGCCTAGTGCAGCAAGTGTTTTATGCCAAAGAGTAACTGTCATTGCTGTTAGATTTTGAGGAAAGTATATAATCGCCCACCATGAATAGTCCGAAGAGGGCCCCCTGGGCTCATGTTATATTTGTTCATGTGGTATGCAGGTTCATCTGGGGGCAGATGGACCCAGTGATTGGTAAAAGTGAGCTGTGCTGCCCAATAGCATATGCGTATATCTAGCAACACAATACCCCCATCATACCAACTTCTAGTTAATTTTGAAGGGCAGTACGTGCAATTCTGCCATCCAGAGAAGGGTACATGTGACAGTCTCTATGGTTTGAATGTATGCTGACGAGATCAGATGGGGTATTGTGAATGTGAAGAACGTATAAGAAGCCGACATCATCAGCATAAAGGGAGATTCTGTCTTCCCAGTCAGCCGGCCACGGCAGACCCCATACTAAGGGGTCTTGTCTGATCCAGACCACCAAAGACTCCAAGATCAGAGCAAATATTGGAGGAGAAAGTGGCCAGCACTGCCTTGTGCCTTGCTAGAGCGGGAACACCCTTGAGGTACCCCCATTTACTATCTCTTGTACCGGAGGGTTAGTGTAAAGGAGACAGACCCACGCAATAAAGCTCAGACCGAATCCAAACTTAGTCAATACCGCACACATAAATGGCCAATCAACCATGTCAAACGCTATGCATGCAACACATCAAGTGACAGCACCAGGGCATCTACAAGGCGCTGTTTTGTGCGTTCCCACACTTCGTAGAGGCGACGCAAGTTCAGTGCTGTTTTTATTCTGGCATAAATCCTGATTGATCCAGGTGGATTAAAGATTTAATGACTTGGAGTAAGCGAGTGACAAGCAGCTCTACCAACACCTTAACCTCAACATTAAGCAGGTAAATAGGCCTATATGAGGCACAGTCATCCGGTGGTTTACCTTTTATATGGATAACCACGATATTGGTAAGTCTTTGATCTCGAGATAGGTAACCCACCTCACAGCTTTCTTTAAACATTTGCAACATGTGAGGGGCGACTTTGGAGGCCGTGAGCTTTTAAAGCTTGATGGATAGCCCATTTGGACCTATTGCTTTGCCCGAGTTCGAGCCCAGATTGCCTCTATAACCTCTTCTTCAGTGGGGTCTTGGTCGATGAGTGCCCTCCCAGGTATTGTGTTCCTTGGAAGACGTATATCGTCTAATAGTTCCCAGGGCTCCTTTGGCATAGCAGCAGAGGCAGAGGCATATATGTGTCCATAGTGCTCAGAGATGACGGCCGCTATTTCTTGTCTGTCTTTCACCTTGGTCCCTTTACCTGTCAGTATCTCCATCATCCAGTGATTCACCCTACCTTTCTTCTCCAACAAGGCCAGAAATTTACCAGCTCTATCTCCCACCTCATATAGCCGTCTTTGACTTACATGGTTGCTCGCTTTAGGAGCCTCCGACGTAATATCTTGGTATTTCTTTTGTTTACGAACCAGGGTATGTTGCACCTTTCCCTGGTCCACAAGTTGGGCCTCAAGGTTGATTATCTCCTGTTCTAACTGATCTAATTGTTCTCTCTTCTTCTTTCTGTGACCTGTTATCAAAGAGACAGTTTGACCTCTAATGACAACTTTGTAAGCCTCCAAGAAAGTCTGGGCTGAGTCTGCAGAGCCCTAATTTTCTTTAAGATAGTTTTCCGTAGCATGGTGAAGTCCCTCTTGGATATGAGGCACTTTAAGGTACCAATGATTAAGTATGGGAGGACGGATGAGCCGCCAATGCGCAGGACCATAGATGGCCCATATTGGCGAGTGGACAGATATACCACTGGCAAGATGAGATATGTCTCTAAAGTGTTGCTCTTGATGTGCTAGCATGAACTGATGGTTTATCTGAGAGAGGCTGCCATGGGCACCCAAGTGGAATATCTAGTGCTGTGCTGTTGGATTACGGTTGCGCCGGGTGTCACCCAGTCCCAGTGCCATCAAGAAGTCCACTAGGGGTCTCTGCGCCAAAACTGTGTGTTAAGGGGGCCAGTGATCAACGTCATCATTAAGAGTGGTATTAAAATCACCTATGAATATTATCTCACCTTCAGGAAAGCGGAGGAGGAGGGCACTCAGGTCAGTGAGGGTGTCTACCTGTACCTAGGAGGGACATATACTGAAGCAATATTAAGCGTTTTACCATCCCAGAGCCCAGAGACTGTTGCATATCTCCCAACCACCTGTCTTGCACTGTAATTTTCAGTGATTTGAGCATTATTATGTCCACCCCTCTGGAATCCGTGGTGTCACCGGCATGAGCTATCATCTTGTAACCCCATCTATCTAGTGCCCGGTGAGTGCTACCTTGTAAATGTGTGTCTTTTAAGAGAACAATATCTGGTGAGGTACTGGAGTACGACCCCCTCACTTTATCTTCTCTCCCGACCCATTGACATTCCAAGATAGGATTTTAAGATTCAGGGTGGCCATCTCTGAGGGGGCATAGTAGTGGTTGAAAAAGACCATAGAGGGACCGCTGCAAAGGGAGCCTAGGCCAAGATGGAGGCACTCATCCCATAGGATGATTTTGTACTTAAGTGCATGTGCTGTCTATGTGAAGTCCTGCCATTAAAATATTAATCAAGAAAAACAAGAAAAAACGAACCCCAAACCAATCAGGTCAGGTTTCACTCCCCACGCCACGCAGCTCCTCCTGACTGTGTCCGTGCCCTCTACCCCGCCCTCGCTGCTGCTGCGAGTTGGAAGCCCTTCACCACCCACAGGCACCCGCCTGCGCCTCATCCCTGGTGTCTAGTGGTTGCTGTAAGTATTGTGTGTCTATCCTGTAACTGTCTTTCCTTTTCCTTTTTTTCACTGCTTTATCTCTATTTTTCAGACACTTTTTCCTTTGTTGTGAGCCTTTTTGCCTTTTGCCTTTTTTCCCCTTTTTTGCTGTGTTCAGCTTCTCTGAAGCCATCTCTCTCTTCCCTTTCCCGCTGCTGCGGCCCGCCCTCCTTGGACCCCATTTGCCAACCGCTCCCGCCTCCCCGCTGCTCCCCCCTCCCACCTCCCCTTCTTAACGGTGGCCGCTGTGCGGCCGCACCGCCGGCGCACCGGAGGCAAACCCATCTGCACCCATCCGCGCCTGGACCAGGCCCAGCGCCAGACCACCTGGCAGCCCACGCCACCCGACGCTGCTAGAATGCCAGCGACCTCCTCGCCCTCAACACAGGCCGCTCTGCCACCTGCTTCCAAGCCACCCCAAAGATCACCCACAGACCCTTCTTCAGCCGGAACTGCAGCTTCTCCTGCTCCCAAGCCACCAAACATCACACCAGAACCAAATGCATCCACCTCAGCTGCATCCTCCTCAACACCCGCTCTGCCCACAAGCACGCCGTCAAACTCTGGGACCTACTCACCTCTTCTTCCCCAGACGTCACCTTCCTCACCGAAACTTGGATGAACCCCTCCTCAGAACCCGACATCGCCATAGCCATCCCTGAAGGCTATAAGATCACCCGCAGAAACCGCACCAACAGACCGGGAGGGAGGATCGCCATAGTCCACAAGAACACCATCAGAATCTCGACCAACACCGATGACGCCCTTGATGCTGCTGAATACTTACCTTTCCAGATTCACATCAACGCCAACACCACCATCAGAGGAACCCTCGTCTACAGGCCACCCGGCCCCTGGCCACAGTTCAGTGACTCCATCGCCGACTTAATTAGCACCCACACCCTTGCCTCTAAACCCTACATCCTCCTCGGCTACCTGAATTTTCACCTCGAGAACACCGACGACAGCAACTCCACCGCCTTGATCGACAACCTCGCCAACCTCGGTCTCAGACAACTTGTCACAATGCCCACCCACTCCCCTGGCCACACGCTCGACCCCGTCTTCTCCGCCAGCAGCCACGTCACCTTCAGCCATACCACCGAACTCCACTGGACCGACCACCGCTGCGTCCACTTCACCTTCCAGAAACCCACCACACACCACAAACCCACAACAGATCCCCCGGCGCAGCAGGAACAAGATCACTGAAGACCAGCTGATCCCTACCCTCGCTCGTGCCCCGCCGCCCATCACCACCGACCCCAACACAGCCGCCCTCAACCTCAGACAATGGATAGATGGCTGCGCCAACACCCCGGCCCCAATCAGGAAACCCTCCAACAACTGCACCAGCACTAAGGCCATCTTGTTCTCCGCCGACCTTCAGGCCTCCAAGCGGGAGTGCCGAAAAATCGAGAAGAAGTGGTGCCACGAACAAACAGAGAGGAACCACACCACCCTCAAGACAGTCATCCACAAGCACCACCAGCTAATCCGGACCACCAAGAGATCCTTCTACAAGGATCGCATCGACAACAATGGGCACGACAGCAAAGAGCTCTTCAACATCGTCAAGGAACTCGCCAATCCCAGGTCCTGCTGCATCGACCCCCCTCCCTCGCAAGACCTCTGCGACTCCCTCTCCACCTTCTTCCACTGCAAGATCACGGACATCCATGACAGCTTCAACACCTCGACCCCCACAACCACCACGGTCACCACAAACCCCAGCTCACCCAGCCAAACCAACCTCCTGCTCTCCTGGACCAACATCAACGACGAGTACACCATCAAAACCATGAGCACCATCCACTCCGGATCACCCTCCGACCCCTGCCCCCACCATATCTTCAACAAAGCCAGCCCCGTCATCGCCCCCCAACTCCGTATGATCATCAACAGTTCCTTCGAGAGCGCCACCTTCCCAGAGAGTTGGAAGCACGCTGAAGTCAACGCCCTGCTAAAGAAACCCAAAGCGCACCCCCGAAGATCTCAAGAACTACCAGCCCATCTCCCTCCTCCCGTTCACAGCACAGGTCATCGAGAAGATCCTCAACAGCCAACTGACCCTCTTCCTGGAAGACAACAACACGCTGGACACCTCTCAATCTGGATTCCGTAGGAACCACAGCACCAAGACCGCCCTTATCGCCGCAACCCGACAACATCAGGACCATGCTTGAGAAAGGCGAAACTGCAGCCCTCATCCTCCTAGACCTCTCGGCTGCCTTCGACACAGTCTGTCACCACAACCTCTGCACACGCCTCCACGACGCAGGGATCCGCCACAAAGCCCTGGACTGGATCCTCTCCGGCAGAACCCAGAGACTCCGCCTCCCTCCCTTCCTCTTTGAAGCCACCAACACCATCTGCGGCGTTTCCCAAGGATCCTCACTCAGTCCAACCCTTTTTAACATCTACATGGCACCGCTTGCCAACATCATCCGATCCCACAACCTCAACATCATCTCCTACGCCGACGACACCCAGCTGATCCTCTCACTCACCAAGGACCCCGCTACCGCCAAAACCAACCTCCACAACGGAATAAAGGCCATCGCCACCTGGATGGAGAGGAGCCGCCTAAAACTGACCTCATACAAGACAGAGATCCTCATCCTCGGCTCCAACTGCTCTGCATGGGATGACTCCTGGTGGCCAGCCACCCTAGGAACCACACCAATGCCCACCAACCACGCACGCAACTTAGGTTTCATCCTAAACTCAGCACTCACCATGACCCAGCAAATCAACGCTGTCTCATCTTCCTGCTTCAACACCCTCCGCATGCTCTGCAAGATCTTCAGATGGATCCGCCCCGAAACCAGAAGGACTGTCACCCACACCCTCGTCAGCAGCAGACTGGACTACGGCAACGCGCTCTACGTGGGAACCACGGCCAAGCTCCAGAACAAAATTGCAGCGTATACAGAATGCCTCCGCACGTCTCATCCTCGACATCCAAGCCGCAACCACATCTCAGCCCACTTGAGAGACCTACACTGGCTCCCCGTCAACAAGAGGATCACCTTTAAACTCCTCATCCACGCTCAGAAAGCACTCCACAACGCTGGCCCTGCCTACCTCAACGAGTGACTCACCTTCCACACTCCCAACTGTCAACTCTGCTCCACCAACCTCGCTTTCGCCGCCGTCCCTCGCATCCACCAAACCACAGCCGGTGGCAGATCTTTCTCCTACCTCACCGCCAAGACCCATCCACCTCCGACAGACCCAGGACCTGCTGACCTTCAGGAAATGCCTCAAGACCTGGCTGTTCAAGCAGTAGCACCTCCCGCCCTCTCCTTTCAGTGCCTTGAGACCCTAGCGGGTGAGTAGCGTGCTCTACAAATGATTGATTGATTGATTGATTGAATCCCCTGTCCCTGCCTCGAACTGCCTGCCCCCTAACTGCACAGAGTGCCTGTTGCCCCAACATAACATAACTCAACAATAGTGGGCGGTGGAATCCTGCGCCAAATTCCCCTCTTCTACTCCCACCCTCGTAACACAGAACATTTTACCTCAGCAGTCTATTGTCATTATAGACTATGCCAGTCATCCCTGAAATCAGTGATCTAGAATCACACTCAAGGTCCCCCATCATCGCATGAATCTGTCGCCTCTATAGCGGAGGCTCCTGGTCATTTAGGCAGAACATGAAGCCATTCAAGTTTGATCATGCTTCATTTCAGCAGGCAAACTCTCTGTTGTGGTGAAGTGTTGTCTACTCCCGCTCATGCTGTCACAGCGTGCTCTTGTCATTGTCGATTGGAGTGTTTGTGCCCCCGGGATCCATCCACTGATCGCCATCCATCCAACCAGTTTCAAGTTTGGAAAAGTACCAGGTGTTACTGTCCGCTACAACTTGGAGTATTGCTGGAAAGATTATAGAGTAGTTGATTCTTCGGTCCCGGAGCATCTTCTTAACCTCAAGGAAGCCACGTTGCATTTTCTGGACCTTGATCATGAAGTCTCGAAAGAAGGTGATGGTGGTGTTTTCATAGATTAGTGGCAGTGCGCTGTGAGCTGTCTATAGTATGATGTCCTGAGCCCTGTAGTTGAAAATGCGAGCAAGTATTAGGTGAGGGGGATCTCCTGGTTTTGGTGGGGTACCCGGGACTCAGTGGGCTTGTTCTACAGAAAAGTACTTAGAGATCCCCAGGGGCTGGAGCAGCTTGACTATGAGATCCTCCACAAGAAGGTCCACTGCAGGCCCCTATGCACGCTCCAGAACCTCAGTTATGCACATTGTTATGCCTCAAGCGACCTTTAAAGTCCTCCATACGTTCCTCCATTAACTTGGTGGTCGCACACATTTCTTTTACTTGAGTTTGTAGGGTCACTGTATCTGTTGTTACAGTAGTGATAGACGCCTCCTAGTACCCATCTTGCAGAGGTCTGCTCTCAGTAGCGTGACCTCCATTGAAACTGAGTCTATTTTAGATTCCAAAGATGTTCGTACTCCCTGAATAGCAGACATTATATCTTGGAGGGTAAGAGAGTTACTATGGGAAGTACTGGGATCTGTCAAGGGACGTGTTTCTGTGATTTCCACTGCAGCTTGTGGGTCTTTAGTAAATGTGAACTTCTGTTTATTCTGTATGAGCCTCTGGTGCCCTTTCCTCCAGTCATCTTGAAAAGGGAGCAGGCACAGTGCTGAGCCCTCGCACAGGAAAGGGGGGAGGCAGAGATTGCATGCTGTAGTCGCCACCGTCTGCCTGGGAGGAGATATTCACAGTAGCTTCCGTCCTACACGGCCTGTCGGTCTTCCCGCGGTCTACTCCATGCCTCTGTCCAAATGCGAGTCAGAACCATCCGCATGGCAATTAAACACCACATGTGTGCCCACTCACAGAGTGTCTTCATTCTGTGAGGGAAAGCTGTGCGACAAGTGTGTAGTCCAACCTGCACCTTGCAGTATGTAGCAGCAGTAGGGGATGAGGTCTTGTCATGTTAGTACCCAGGATTCACTGTTCCAAAGGATGATCACTTCTGGACCCTCAGGTGGTTTTCATGGACTGTGATGTAGCAGGAACGTCAAGTGGGCCCCCACACGTAAGTTCAGGAGGGAACGTACCAAGGTAGAACAAAGCTAGGGCTGTGGACCAAGCGGAGAAGAACTCATCCAAAATTTGTAGTCCGCTGTGCACCCCAGTGTCACAGTCCCCACAATAGTCCCCGGGTCCATATCAGTAAGAGCGATACCCCCGTACTCACTGTGTCGCACTTAATTGAGGTCACCTGTCTCAGCAGATAGTAATGCGGTTGTTTCACTCAGATCCTCCACAGGCTGTATCACTCTTGGCAGTTGGGACCGCACACACCCAGGGCTACAGCGAGTGCATGCGGGGCTGGTTAGGGCCCCAAATGCTCCAGTGACGCCAGCTCCAATCAATGACTGTGAGTGCGGTGCTTATTGGGCCTGAGCACGCAACAGGCCCAAAGTTACAAGGTTCCAATGACAGATCGGGGAGGCCTCACCCGCAGTCCCTCCGGAGCCGCTCTTGGGCCCCTCAGGCTGCTCTGGTCCTCAGGGGGAAGGCTCTCTCATGGAGTGCTGCCCTCTGCTCTCACCATCCACCCCCAGCCTCGTACTTCGGGAGCTGAACCCTCCCTACACCAGGTCCCAGCTTCACCGCAGCCAGTTGGCCTCACCTTTTCTGTGTGCAGACAGCATCTTGGATCGTCAAACAGCACACATGAGACAGCTTTTAGGCAGCAGACTTCATGGCGGTAGTTTGTTGCATGGATGTATGTAGCAATGTACAGATGTTAGCGAGATTGGAGTTTCAGAGGGTTGGAGCTACATTGGTGAGCAGTCATTTTCGGCGATGGTCAGCCACGCCCCCTAGTCTTGTGGCATTCTTAAGTAATGATTATGTATGATTATGCTATGCATATTTATGTGAGTTACGCCCACCCCTAGACCTTACTTTCAGTCTGAAGTCAATTTCTATAAATAACAGTGGGACATTTGCTTTGTGCCTGCCTCTTCCACCAGCCTTAAATGGTAAGCGCATCCTTCAAGTATTTCTGGCTCAACTACAGTTGCCTATGTCCAAAGTCCACAGCTGGAATTATTCTGGTAATATGACATTTAGTGAATCACTTAAACAGGTTTTTGGCATGCATACGAGAGGGCTGTCTTTGTTTGGCAGGGTAGTATTCGTTCACAATCACAGGCATGAGAAAAGTTTAAGAATGCTCTACTGGGTCCCACCTATGTATGTATTCTATTGGAGACCCCTAATATCACCGCTGGAGTTCCAGTGGTCATGACCTCTATCCAGTCAGTCTATTATGGAAAACATGTTCACATTCACTGAACCGCATCCATGACTGAAACAGCTTCTGCTCAGCAGTACATAGGAATAAGCCTTTGTTGTTGACAAATGTACAAGTACACCTCAGCATCATGTGGTAGCCATAGAGACTGGATCTGCATCTTCTCCATAACTTTTCGTCCCAACTTAGAAGACTGATTGCCCTTGGCCTCCAAGTTCCTTGGAGAGAGAACATTGAGGACTTAGCAGGATAATAAAGGGAAATGTAGAGATATGTGAGGAACTATATCTGATATAAGAAGCAAAATCTGACTAATCATTCAAAACAGTAGACATAAAATGATGCTTCCCCCTAGGCACCTACCACAGTTACTTGGTGATATGGTCTGTTAGGATGGGACCTGCAATAGCAGGACACCTAACTGTACCTATGTCTTCCAATGGATGTTTACAAAGAGTGTTGTTTCCACAGACAGCACTTGCCCCTGCAATTTGTGGGACACTGGGATTTGTGTCTCTACGGCTGCCATTTGGAGGGAAGGTGAAGCAATCACTGAATCAGAGAGAAACACTGATTAACTGGTCTGTTCGATCAGTGATGAACGGGCAGCATGTCTCCCTGGTGGGGGATGAGATACTCACAAATGCCCGCTAAGTGAGGATACTTTGCTTGCAAGGTATAGATAGACTGTACCTAGTTGGTAATCGCACTTACAGGATCAAGGTGCACAATGCACAGAAAAAAACACAGAGAAGAGCAAGAAAGCAGCATGAAACATATATGCATGAGCCCCGCGAGCATTTTGAAAACAAAATGGCCGTTATTCATTATATCACTTTTTTCAAACAGTAGAGGGGCAGGGACTGAGGTGGAATCCATTCAGATATATTCCAAAACCTAAGGAATGGATCCTCGATTAGACTATCAATTGTTCAAGAGCAAGTACTTTAATTGAGCCATGAAATTTTCACTGCCTTTTCAGGTCTAGCTTGTATTAAATTCTTTATTGCATAGATACTTTGTATGCAGAAAGCGATCTTTTGTTTTGTTTTCTGTTCTTTTCTTTTTCTCACTACAACAGCCTTTTTTAATGATTTAGTGAGTACTCAAAATGCAAGCCTACCTATTGGCTTTGCCACTGCTTTTTCCACACACAGTCAAGCACGATGCTGTACATGCAACAGTATGATCTATATAGCCAGGACCCACTGGCGTAGCTTAGTCAGTGAGATTCAGGGGTTGATGGGTGGGATGACCAGGGTTCCAGATGTACTGTTCCCATGAGGATTAGAGTCAGTACTGACGTGCCTTAGGTGGCTTCTGGAGATGATTTAGAGTTTGGCTGAGAGGTACACCACTGCAATGTCCCTGGATAACCCTGTCTGCCAAAGTAAAGATCTGCCCACCCGATTGTGAGCTGGGCAGACCGTAAGCTTTATGGAGATGGAGAAGATGCCATTGGAGGTAGGCCAATCCAACACCTGCCCTTTTTAGAGTGGATGGTCGGATGGCTTTTTCTTTTTTTAACTGCCAGTCACTAAAAGGTATATCCTGGAGGTGAGGGTCTGTAAAAAAAGAAAAATGACCCCCACACTATGGAAGAAAGCTCCCATGGTGCGAGGGTCATTAGTTTTTTTATTTATCAAAAACAAAATCTCACTTTTGGAGTATGTTTCGAAAGATAAAAAACTTTGACAGCCTGCCATCATGTTTGATGGAGCCGTCTGTCAAACTTATCATACACTGACAGGAACCACTATGACTGTGGTTCATGCCAGTGTATAGTGATGTCCGTGGGCTGCCTCACAATTCTTTATTTAATACGCTGAGTAAAAGCAGTGAGTCAGATGTAAAGTCTTCCACCACCTTGTCTGCCTTGACTCCGTCTGCCAAACTCTAAATTAGGCCCTATGTCTAGGGTGGCACTGTGGGTGACAAAACAATGGTTGCAATGCGACCCGAGGGATTCCTAGTGGTTAGACTATGTGTAAGCAGTCTTCCCATCACCTTTTGGGTGTTTGGTTGCCAGTGGTATGCCTGGAAACCTGACGCTGGTGCAGCTATCCTAGCCTACTACTGCCAATAATTGTGAATTGTAAGCAGTAGTAAATTTGTATGAATTCAAGTGCTTCCATTGGTGCAGATTTGACGTTTCAGTTTCCTTGGTAATCTAGTCACCATATCTATTTAAATTCCTGACCCAAAAAATAAACAGGTTTAAACCTTATGGTGAAATCAGGATGACGAGAAAAACTGACACACAGCAGACCTAACTCAGGACCCCAGACCCAACTCTCAAGCCAAGAATGCATTTATCTGGGGGTGTCAGAGCCCAAGCAGACATGTGGAGCTACACTCCTGTCAGGACCTTTAAGGAAGTGACTCCCTCCACCTGAACATCTGCAGCCCTGCAGCAAGCGACCCCAAAATGTATCTAGAAACAGGGAGCATTGATGCAAGTCATGCATATGCTACAAAAGGCTTCTAGTGATTGAAATGCAAACAAGAGCCCACCCGTTAACCACGGACACAACCACTGTGGTTCTCTGCACAACAGAATGTCAGTAACAGTTCTATGGTGTTGATATTTACTTTCAGCACCTCCCCACAAAAACTTCTTTCCACCTTACCGATCCAGTGGGAAAAAGCAGGCCTGGTTTGCAGAAATCACCTTCCGGACTTCTCTACATTTCTTTGTTTACTTGGGCCTGTCATTGCGTGATTTATCACTCATCATCATCTATACCCTCCAGATCTTCATCCCACTGCGTACGGAGCTCAGAAAGGGTATCTGGGGAGTTGTTAAGTATTTTTTATAGGTGAGGGAGATTGCCTTACCGGCAATGTAGTCATCATGGAGTCTGTCCTTTAAGGGCGATGATTCAGGGGGATCTTCTCCCCTCGGCAGCACCTTCAACAGTGCATGTCGGATTTGGATTTAGTGATAGGCTTTGGTGTCTGCAAGTTGGTATTCTGTTTGTAGGGTGGAGAACGGGATCTCCCACCCACAGACCAGAGATCTCCTACCCTAGATAGACTGAGGAGTTCCCACTTATCAAAGTCTAACTGTGTCCCCAGCATACTCAGTTGTGTGGTGTCCCATAATGGGGTGACCTGTGTACTTTTGTCATACCGGCCTAGTGCAGCAAGTGTTTTATGCCAAAGAGTAACTGTCATTGCTGTTAGATTTTGAGGAAAGTATATAATCGCCCACCATGAATAGTCCGAAGAGGGCCCCCTGGGCTCATGTTATATTTGTTCATGTGGTATGCAGGTTCATCTGGGGGCAGATGGACCCAGTGATTGGTAAAAGTGAGCTGTGCTGCCCAATAGCATATGCGTATATCTAGCAACACAATACCCCCATCATACCAACTTCTAGTTAATTTTGAAGGGCAGTACGTGCAATTCTGCCATCCAGAGAAGGGTACATGTGACAGTCTCTATGGTTTGAATGTATGCTGACGAGATCAGATGGGGTATTGTGAATGTGAAGAACGTATAAGAAGCCGACATCATCAGCATAAAGGGAGATTCTGTCTTCCCAGTCAGCCGGCCACGGCAGACCCCATACTAAGGGGTCTTGTCTGATCCAGACCACCAAAGACTCCAAGATCAGAGCAAATATTGGAGGAGAAAGTGGCCAGCACTGCCTTGTGCCTTGCTAGAGCGGGAACACCCTTGAGGTACCCCCATTTACTATCTCTTGTACCGGAGGGTTAGTGTAAAGGAGACAGACCCACGCAATAAAGCTCAGACCGAATCCAAACTTAGTCAATACCGCACACATAAATGGCCAATCAACCATGTCAAACGCTATGCATGCAACACATCAAGTGACAGCACCAGGGCATCTACAAGGCGCTGTTTTGTGCGTTCCCACACTTCGTAGAGGCGACGCAAGTTCAGTGCTGTTTTTATTCTGGCATAAATCCTGACTGATCCAGGTGGATTAAAGATTTAATGACTTGGAGTAAGCGAGTGACAAGCAGCTCTACCAACACCTTAACCTCAACATTAAGCAGGTAAATAGGCCTATATGAGGCACAGTCATCCGGTGGTTTACCTTTTATATGGATAACCACGATATTGGTAAGTCTTTGATCTCGAGATAGGTAACCCACCTCACAGCTTTCTTTAAACATTTGCAACATGTGAGGGGCGACTTTGGAGGCCGTGAGCTTTTAAAGCTTGATGGATAGCCCATTTGGACCTATTGCTTTGCCCGAGTTCGAGCCCAGATTGCCTCTATAACCTCTTCTTCAGTGGGGTCTTGGTCGATGAGTGCCCTCCCAGGTATTGTGTTCCTTGGAAGACGTATATCGTCTAATAGTTCCCAGGGCTCCTTTGGCATAGCAGCAGAGGCAGAGGCATATATGTGTCCATAGTGCTCAGAGATGACGGCCGCTATTTCTTGTCTGTCTTTCACCTTGGTCCCTTCACCTGTCAGTATCTCCATCATCCAGTGATTCACCCTACCTTTCTTCTCCAACAAGGCCAGAAATTTACCAGCTCTATCTCCCACCTCATATAGCCGTCTTTGACTTACATGGTTGCTCGCTTTAGGAGCCTCCGACGTAATATCTTGGTATTTCTTTTGTTTACGAACCAGGGTATGTTGCACCTTTCCCTGGTCCACAAGTTGGGCCTCAAGGTTGATTATCTCCTGTTCTAACTGATCTAATTGTTCTCTCTTCTTCTTTCTGTGACCTGTTATCAAAGAGACAGTTTGACCTCTAATGACAACTTTGTAAGCCTCCAAGAAAGTCTGGGCTGAGTCTGCAGAGCCCTAATTTTCTTTAAGATAGTTTTCCGTAGCATGGTGAAGTCCCTCTTGGATATGAGGCACTTTAAGGTACCAATGATTAAGTATGGGAGGACGGCTGAGCCGCCAATGCGCAGGACCATAGATGGCCCATATTGGCGAGTGGACAGATATACCACTGGCAAGGTGAGATATGTCTCTAAAGTGTTGCACTTGATGTGCTAGCATGAACTGATGGTTTATCTGAGAGAGGCTGCCATGGGCACCCAAGTGGAATATCTAGTGCTGTGCTGTTGGATTACGGTTGCGCCGGGTGTCACCCAGTCCCAGTGCCATCAAGAAGTCCACTAGGGGTCTCTGCGCCAAAACTGTGTGTTAAGGGGGCCAGTGATCAACGTCATCATTAAGAGTGGTATTAAAATCACCTATGAATATTATCTCACCTTCAGGAAAGCGGAGGAGGAGGGCACTCAGGTCAGTGAGGGTGTCTACCTGTACCTAGGAGGGACATATACTGAAGCAATATTAAGCGTTTTACCATCCCAGAGCCCAGAGACTGTTGCATATCTCCCAACCACCTGTCTTGCACTGTAATTTTCAGTGATTTGAGCATTATTATGTCCACCCCTCTGGAATCCGTGGTGTCACCGGCATGAGCTATCATCTTGTAACCCCATCTATCTAGTGCCCGGTGAGTGCTACCTTGTAAATGTGTGTCTTTTAAGAGAACAATATCTGGTGAGGTACTGGAGTACGACCCCCTCACTTTATCTTCTCTCCCGACCCATTGACATTCCAGGATAGGATTTTAAGATTCAGGGTGGCCATCTCTGAGGGGGCATAGTAGTGGTTGAAAAAGACCATAGAGGGACCGCTGCAAAGGGAGCCTAGGCCAAGATGGAGGCACACATCCCATAGGATGATTTTGTACTTAAGTGCATGTGCTGTCTATGTGAAGTCCTGCCATTAAAATATTAATCAAGAAAAACAAGAAAAAACGAACCCCAAACCAATCAGGTCAGGTTTCACTCCCCACGCCACGCAGCTCCTCCTGACTGTGTCCGTGCCCTCTACCCCGCCCTCGCTGCTGCTGCGAGTTGGAAGCCCTCCACCACCCACAGGCACCCGCCTGCGCCTCATCCCTGGTGTCTAGTGGTTGCTGTAAGTATTGTGTGTCTATCCTGTAACTGTCTTTCCTTTTCCTTTTTTTCACTGCTTTATCTCTATTTTTCAGACACTTTTTCCTTTGTTGTGAGCCTTTTTGCCTTTTGCCTTTTTTCCCCTTTTTTGCTGTGTTCAGCTTCTCTGAAGCCATCTCTCTCTTCCCTTTCCCGCTGCTGCGGCCCGCCCTCCTTGGACCCCATTTGCCAACCGCTCCCGCCTCCCCGCTGCTCCCCCCTCCCACCTCCCCTTCTTAACGGTGGCCGCTGTGCGGCCGCACCGCTGGCGTACCGGAGGCAAACCCATCTGCACCCATCCGCGCCTGGACCAGGCCCAGCGCCAGACCACCTGGCAGCCCATGCCACCCGACGCTGCTAGAATGCCAGCGACCTCCTCGCCCTCAACACAGGCCGCTCTGCCACCTGCTTCCAAGCCACCCCAAAGATCACCCACAGACCCTTCTTCAGCCGGAACTGCAGCTTCTCCTGCTCCCAAGCCACCAAACATCACACCAGAACCAAATGCATCCACCTCAGCTGCATCCTCCTCAACACCCGCTCTGCCCACAAGCACGCCGTCAAACTCTGGGACCTACTCACCTCTTCTTCCCCAGACGTCACCTTCCTCACCGAAACTTGGATGAACCCCTCCTCAGAACCCGACATCGCCATAGCCATCCCTGAAGGCTATAAGATCACCCGCAGAAACCGCACCAACAGACCGGGAGGGAGGATCGTCATAGTCCACAAGAACACCATCAGAATCTCGACCAACACCGATGACACCCTTGATGCTGCTGAATACTTACCTTTCCAGATTCACATCAACGCCAACACCACCATCAGAGGAACCCTCGTCTACAGGCCACCCGGCCCCTGGCAACAGTTCAGTGACTCCATCGCCGACTTAATTAGCACCCACACCCTTGCCTCTAAACCCTACATCCTCCTCGGCTACCTGAATTTTCACCTCGAGAACACCGACGACAGCAACTCCACCGCCTTGATCGACAACCTCGCCAACCTCGGTCTCAGACAACTTGTCACAATGCCCACCCACTCCGCTGGCCACACGCTCGACCCCGTCTTCTCCGCCAGCAGCCACGCCATACCACCGAACTCCACTGGACCGACCACCGCTGCGTCCACTTCACCTTCCAGAAACCCACCACACACCACAAACCCACAACAGATCCCCCGGCGCAGCAGGAACAAGATCACTGAAGACCAGCTGATCCCTACCCTCGCTCGTGCCCCGCCGCCCATCACCACCGACCCCAACACAGCCGCCCTCAACCTCAGACAATGGATAGATGGCTGCGCCAACACCCCGGCCCCAATCAGGAAACCCTCCAACAACTGCACCAGCACTAAGGCCATCTTGTTCTCCGCCGACCTTCAGGCCTCCAAGCGGGAGTGCCGAAAAATCGAGAAGAAGTGGTGCCACGAACAAACAGAGAGGAACCACACCGCCCTCAAGACAGTCATCCA
Source organism: Pleurodeles waltl (assembly GCF_031143425.1). Classification (NCBI taxonomy): domain Eukaryota; kingdom Metazoa; phylum Chordata; class Amphibia; order Caudata; family Salamandridae; genus Pleurodeles; species Pleurodeles waltl. Next base: position 909,139,804 of record NC_090443.1, read on the forward strand.
CAAGCACCACCAGCTAATCCGGGCCACCAAGAGATCCTTCTACAAGGATCGCATCGACAACAATGGGCACGACAGCAAAGAGCTCTTCAACATCGTCAAGGAACTTGCCAATCCCAGGTCCTGCTGCATCGACCCCCCTCCCTCGCAAGACCTCTGCGACTCCCTCTCCACCTTCTTCCACTGCAAGATCACGGACATCCATGACAGCTTCAACACCTCGACCCCCACAACCACCACGGTCACCACAAACCCCAGCTCACCCAGCCAAACCAACCTCCTGCTCTCCTGGACCAACATCAACGACGAGTACACCATCAAAACCATGAGCACCATCCACTCCGGATCACCCTCCGACCCCTGCCCCCACCATATCTTCAACAAAGCCAGCCCCGTCATCGCCCCCCAACTCCGTATGATCATCAACAGTTCCTTCGAGAGCGCCACCTTCCCAGAGAGTTGGAAGCACGCTGAAGTCAACGCCCTGCTAAAGAAACCCAAAGCGCACCCCCAAAGATCTCAAGAACTACCAGCCCATCTCCCTCCTCCCGTTCACAGCACAGGTCATCGAGAAGATCCTCAACAGCCAACTGACCCTCTTCCTGGAAGACAACAACACGCTGGACACCTCTCAATCTGGATTCCGTAGGAACCACAGCACCAAGACCGCCCTTATCGCCGCAACCCGACAACATCAGGACCATGCTTGAGAAAGGCGAAACTGCAGCCCTCATCCTCCTAGACCTCTCGGCTGCCTTCGACACAGTCTGTCACCACAACCTCTGCACACGCCTCCACGACGCAGGGATCCGCCACAAAGCCCTGGACTGGATCCTCTCCGGCAGAACCCAGAGACTCCGCCTCCCTCCCTTCCTCTTTGAAGCCACCAACACCATCTGCGGCGTTTCCCAAGGATCCTCACTCAGTCCAACCCTTTTTAACATCTACATGGCACCGCTTGCCAACATCATCCGATCCCACAACCTCAACATCATCTCCTACGCCGACGACACCCAGCTGATCCTCTCACTCACCAAGGACCCCGCTACCGCCAAAACCAACCTCCACAACGGAATAAAGGCCATCGCCACCTGGATGGAGAGGAGCCGCCTAAAACTGACCTCATACAAGACAGAGATCCTCATCCTCGGCTCCAACTGCTCTGCATGGGATGACTCCTGGTGGCCAGCCACCCTAGGAACCACACCAATGCCCACCAACCACGCACGCAACTTAGGTTTCATCCTAAACTCAGCACTTCCCATGACCCAGCAAATCAACGCTGTCTCATCTTCCTGCTTCAACACCCTCCGCATGCTCTGCAAGATCTTCAGATGGATCCGCCCGAAACCAGAAGGACTGTCACCCACACCCTCGTCAGCAGCAGACTGGACTACGGCAACGCGCTCTACGTGGGAACCACGGCCAAGCTCCAGAACAAAATTGCAGCGTATACAGAATGCCTCCGCACGTCTCATCCTCGACATCCAAGCCGCAACCACATCTCAGCCCACTTGAGAGACCTACACTGGCTCCCCGTCAACAAGAGGATCACCTTTAAACTCCTCATCCACGCTCAGAAAGCACTCCACAACGCTGGCCCTGCCTACCTCAACGAGTGACTCACCTTCCACACTCCCAACTGTCAACTCTGCTCCACCAACCTCGCTTTCGCCGCCGTCCCTCGCATCCACCAAACCACAGCCGGTGGCAGATCTTTCTCCTACCTCACCGCCAAGACCCATCCACCTCCGACAGACCCAGGACCTGCTGACCTTCAGGAAATGCCTCAAGACCTGGCTGTTCAAGCAGTAGCACCTCCCGCCCTCTCCTTTCAGTGCCTTGAGACCCTAGCGGGTGAGTAGCGTGCTCTACAAATGATTGATTGATTGATTGATTGAATCCCCTGTCCCTGCCTCGAACTGCCTGCCCCCTAACTGCACAGAGTGCCTGTTGCCCCAACGTAACATAACTCAACAATAGTGGGCGGTGGAATCCTGCGCCAAATTCCCCTCTTCTACTCCCACCCTCGTAACACAGAACATTTTACCTCAGCAGTCTATTGTCATTATAGACTATGCCAGTCATCCCTGAAATCAGTGATCTAGAAACACACTCAAGGTCCCCCATCATCGCATGAATCTGTCGCCTCTATAGCGGAGGCTCCTGGTCATTTAGGCAGAACATGAAGCCATTCAAGTTTGATCATGCTTCATTTCAGCAGGCAAACTCTCTGTTGTGGTGAAGTGTTGTCTACTCCCGCTCATGCTGTCACAGCGTGCTCTTGTCATTGTCGATTGGAGTGTTTGTGCCCCCGGGATCCATCCACTGTTCGCCATCCATCCAACCAGTTTCAAGTTTGGAAAAGTACCAGGTGTTACTGTCCGCTACAACTTGGAGTATTGCTGGAAAGATTATAGAGTAGTTGATTCTTCGGTCCCGGAGCATCTTCTTAACCTCAAGGAAGCCACGTTGCATTTTCTGGACCTTGATCATGAAGTCTCGAAAGAAGGTGATGGTGGTGTTTTCATAGATTAGTGGCAGTGCGCTGTGAGCTGTCTATAGTATGATGTCCTGAGCCCTGTAGTTGAAAATGCGAGCAAGTATTAGGTGAGGGGGATCTCCTGGTTTTGGTGGGGTACCCGGGACTCAGTGGGCTTGTTCTACAGAAAAGTACTTAGAGATCCCCAGGGGCTGGAGCAGCTTGACTATGAGATCCTCCACAAGAAGGTCCACTGCAGGCCCCTATGCACGCTCCAGAACCTCAGTTATGCACATTGTTATGCCTCAAGCGACCTTTAAAGTCCTCCATACGTTCCTCCATTAACTTGGTGGTCGCACGCATTTCTTTTACTTGAGTTTGTAGGGTCACTGTATCTGTTGTTACAGTAGTGATAGACGCCTCCTAGTACCCATCTTGCAGAGGTCTGCTCTCAGTAGCGTGACCTCCATTGAAACTGAGTCTATTTTAGATTCCAAAGATGTTCGTACTCCCTGAATAGCAGACATTATATCTTGGAGGGTAAGAGAGTTACTATGGGAAGTACTGGGATCTGTCAAGGGACGTGTTTCTGTGATTTCCACTGCAGCTTGTGGGTCTTTAGTAAATGTGAACTTCTGTTTATTCTGTATGAGCCTCTGGTGCCCTTTCCTCCAGTCATCTTGAAAAGGGAGCAGGCACAGTGCTGAGCCCTCGCACAGGAAAGGGGGGAGGCAGAGATTGCATGCTGTAGTCGCCACCGTCTGCCTGGGAGGAGATATTCACAGTAGCTTCCGTCCTACACGGCCTGTCGGTCTTCCCGCGGTCTACTCCATGCCTCTGTCCAAATGCGAGTCAGAACCATCCGCATGGCAATTAAACACCACATGTGTGCCCACTCACAGAGTGTCTTCATTCTGTGAGGGAAAGCTGTGCGACAAGTGTTGAGTCCAACCTGCACCTTGCAGTATGTAGCAGCAGTAGGGGATGAGGTCTTGTCATGTTAGTACCCAGGATTAACTGTTCCAAAGGATGATCACTTCTGGACCCTCAGGTGGTTTTCATGGACTGTGATGTAGCAGGAACGTCAAGTGGGCCCCCACACGTAAGTTCAGGAGGGAACGTACCAAGGTAGAACAAAGCTAGGGCTGTGGACCAAGCGGAGAAGAACTCATCCAAAATTTGTAGTCCGCTGTGCACCCCAGTGTCACAGTCCCCACAATAGTCCCCGGGTCCATACCAGTCAGGGCGATACCCCCGTACTCACTGTGTCGCCCTTAATTGAGGTCACCTGTCTCAGCAGATAGTAATGCGGTTGTTTCACTCAGATCCTCAACAGGCTGTATCACTCTTGGCAGTTGGGGCCGCACACACCCAGGGCTACAGCGAGCGCATGCGGGGCTGGTTAGGGCCCCAAATGCTCCACTGACGCCAGCTCCAATCAATGACTGTGAGTGCGGTGCTTATTGGGCCTGAGCACGCAACAGGCCCAAAGTTACAAGGTTCCAATGACAGATCGGGGAGGCCTCACCCGCAGTCCCTCCGGAGCCGCTCTTGGACCCCTCAGGCTGCTCTGGTCCTCAGGGGGAAGGCTCTCTCATGGAGTGCTGCCCTCTGCTCTCACCATCCACCCCCAGCCTCGTACTTCGGGAGCTGAACCCTCCCTACACCAGGTCCCAGCTTCACCGCAGCCAGTTGGCCTCACCTTTTCTGTGTGCAGACAGCATCTTGGATCGTCAAACAGCACACATGAGACAGCTTTTAGGCAGCAGACTTCATGGCGGTAGTTTGTTGCATGGATGTATGTAGCAATGTACAGATGTTAGCGAGATTGGAGTTTCAGAGGGTTGGAGCTACATTGGTGAGCAGTCATTTTCGGCGATGGTCAGCCACGCCCCCTAGTCTTGTGGCATTCTTAAGTAATGATTATGTATGATTATGCTATGCATATTTATGTGAGTTACGCCCACCCCTAGACCTTACTTTCAGTCTGAAGTCAATTTCTATAAATAACAGTGGGACATTTGCTTTGTGCCTGCCTCTTCCACCAGCCTTAAATGGTAAGCGCATCCTTCAAGTATTTCTGGCTCAACTACAGTTGCCTATATCCAAAGTCCACAGCTGGAATTATTCTGGTAATATGACATTTAGTGAATCACTTAAACAGGTTTTTGGCATGCATACGAGAGGGCTGTCTTTGTTTGGCAGGGTAGTATTCGTTCACAATCACAGGCATGAGAAAAGTTTAAGAATGCTCTACCTTGTTCTGCTAATTACTTGGGTCCCACCTATGTATGTATCCTATTGGAGACCCCTAATATCACCGCTGGAGTTCCAGTGGTCATGACCTCTATCCAGTCAGTCTATTATGGAAAACATGTTCACATTCACTGAACCGCATCCATGACTGAAACAGCTTCTGCTCAGCAGTACATAGGAATAAGCCTTTGTTGTTGACAAATGTACAAGTACACCTCAGCATCATGTGGTAGCCATAGAGACTGGATCTGCATCTTCTCCATAACTTTTCGTCCCAACTTAGAAGACTGATTGCCCTTGGCCTCCAAGTTCCTTGGAGAGAGAACATTGAGGACTTAGCAGGATAATAAAGGGAAATGTAGAGATATGTGAGGAACTATATCTGATATAAGAAGCAAAATCTGACTAATCATTCAAAACAGTAGACATAAAAGGATGCTTCCCCCTAGGCACCTACCACAGTTACTTGGTGATATGGTCTGTTAGGATGGGACATGCAATAGCAGGATACCTAACTGTACCTATGTCTTCCAATGGATGTTTACAAAGAGTGTTGTTTCCACAGACAGCACTTGCCCCTGCAATTTGTGGGACACTGGGATTTGTGTCTCTACGGCTGCCATTTGGAGGGAAGGTGAAGCAATCACTGAATCAGAGAGAAACACTGATTAACTGGTCTGTTCGATCAGTGATGAACGGGCAGCATGTCTCCCTGGTGGGGGATGAGATACTCACAAATGCCCGCTAAGTGAGGATACTTTGCTTGCAAGGTATAGATAGACTGTACCTAGTTGGTAATCGCACTTACAGGATCAAGGTGCACAATGCACAGAAAAAAACACAGAGAAGAGCAAGAAAGCAGCATGAAACATATATGCATGAGCCCCGCGAGCATTTTGAAAACAAAATGGCCGTTATTCATTATATCACTTTTTTCAAACAGTAGAGGGGCAGGGACTGAGGTGGAATCCATTCAGATATATTCCAAAACCTAAGGAATGGATCCTCGATTAGACTATCAATTGTTCAAGAGCAAGTACTTTAATTGAGCCATGAAATTTTCACTGCCTTTTCAGGTCTAGCTTGTATTAAATTCTTTATTGCATAGATACTTTGTATGCAGAAAGCGATCTTTTGTTTTGTTTTCTGTTCTTTTCTTTTTCTCACTACAACAGCCTTTTTTAATGATTTAGTGAGTACTCAAAATGCAAGCCTACCTATTGGCTTTGCCACTGCTTTTTCCACACACAGTCAAGCACGATGCTGTACATGCAACAGTATGATCTATATAGCCAGGACCCACTGGCGTAGCTTAGTCAGTGAGATTCAGGGGTTGATGGGTGGGATGACCAGGGTTCCAGATGTACTGTTCCCATGAGGATTAGAGTCAGTACTGACGTGCCTTAGGTGGCTTCTGGAGATGATTTAGAGTTTGGCTGAGAGGTACACCACTGCAATGTCGCTGGATAACCCTGTCTGCCAAAGTAAAGATCTGCCCACCCGATTGTGAGCTGGGCAGACCGTAAGCTTTATGGAGATGGAGAAGATGCCATTGGAGGTAGGCCAATCCAACACCTGCCCTTTTTAGAGTGGATGGTCGGATGGCTTTTTCTTTTTTTAACTGCCAGTCACTAAAAGGTATATCCTGGAGGTGAGGGACTGTAAAAAAAGAAAAATGACCCCCACACTATGGAAGAAAGCTCCCATGGTGCGAGGGTCATTAGTTTTTTTATTTATCAAAAACAAAATCTCACTTTTGGAGTATGTTTCGAAAGATAAAAAACTTTGACAGTCTGCCATCATGTTTGATGGTGCCGTCTGTCAAACTTATCATACACTGACAGGAACCACTATGACTGTGGTTCATGCCAGTGTATAGTGATGTCCGTGGGCTGCCTCACAATTCTTTATTTAATACGCTGAGTAAAAGCAGTGAGTCAGATGTAAAGTCTTCCACCACCTTGTCTGCCTTGACTCCGTCTGCCAAACTCTAAATTAGGCCCTATGTCTAGGGTGGCACTGTGGGTGACAAAACAATGGTTGCAATGTGACCCGAGGGATTCCTAGTGGTTAGACTATGTGTAAGCAGTCTTCCCATCACCTTTTGGGTGTTTGGTTGCCAGTGGTATGCCTGGAAACCTGACGCTGGTGCAGCTATCCTAGCCTACTACTGCCAATAATTGTGAATTGTAAGCAGTAGTAAATTTGTATGAATTCAAGTGCTTCCATTGGTGCAGATTTGACGTTTCAGTTTCCTTGGTAATCTAGTCACCATATCTATTTAAATTCCTGACCCAAAAAATAAACAGGTTTAAACCTTATGGTGAAATCAGGATGACGAGAAAAACTGACACACAGCAGACCTAACTCAGGACCCCAGACCCAACTCTCAAGCCAAGAATGCATTTATCTGGGGGTGTCAAAGCCCAAGCAGACATGTGGAGCTACACTCCTGTCAGGACCTTTAAGGAAGTGACTCCCTCCACCTGAACATCTGCAGCCCTGCAGCAAGCGACCCCAAAATGTATCTAGAAACAGGGAGCATTGATGCAAGTCATGCATATGCTACAAAAGGCTTCTAGTGATTGAAATGCAAACAAGAGCCCACCCGTTAACCACGGACACAACCACTGTGGTTCTCTGCACAACAGAATGTCAGTAACAGTTCTATGGTGTTGATATTTACTTTCAGCACCTCCCCACAAAAACTTCTTTCCACCTTACCGATCCAGTGGGAAAAAGCAGGCCTGGTTTGCAGAAATCACCTTCCGGACTTCTCTACATTTCTTTGTTTACTTGGGCCTGTCATTGCGTGATTTATCCAGTCCTGGTTCACAAAGTGCAGCGCATTGGCTGTTTTTGCTTTTCTGCCTGCATTACATTTTGTTGTTTGTGTGTCAGCCCCTTTCCGAAATGGATACCATTAGCTTTTGAATTACACTTGCTTGCTGATTATGCTATGTTAATTATTTCTCCTGATGTAAGTGGTTAGCAAACCTAACTACTATACAGTTCGCTGTGGCCTGTCCGGCTATGCCATTAATATACATTATACCAGCAGCCACCTGAGTATTGAACCCCGTCAAACCACTCAAGGAGTAAATGATGAGTCGGCACCCTGATAATACTGCAAGCCTGCTCTCCAGGCATACGCTACCTCCAATCAATTTCCGCACCTGGGAGGATGCACACAGGTCAGGAATGAGATTCTCTTCTCTTTTGCATAGTTAGTAAAGATACTTTTTCGTGAGATGTGAGCAGGTTTGACCTTAAAAAGGAAGGCATCTCAAATTTCCAATTTAACCTTGGAAGCACAGAGTGTATAAAAAAGATGGAATTGGGAATAAAACAAATGCAAACATATCAGTTAAATAAAAATTAGGGCTCCCGGTTTTATGTTATTATTTTTTTAATATTTCCATCTGTATTTTTCCATATTTATTTGTTGGCCATCTTATTGGTATGTATCCATGTTTATGTTGTGTTTTGAGAACAAATGGAGTCATAAAATTATATATTTCCAAATTTATGAACTGATAAACATGCACTAATACTTTGATGCCAGTCCCGTTTTAGTAAATTAAGCAGCCAAATATAGAAACTACACCCACAGGTAAATTCCAGCATCATACTACAAGTATATATTAACATATGCCTGGACTTAGGGAAATCTCAACCTGTTTTTTAACTTCCAATGCTGTCTGCTCAGCTGTTGTCCTAGAATTCACGAAAGACAGCATGGAGAGTCACTCACAAAAAACACAATTTTCAGTATTTTTCCGCTTTTAAAAATAAATACAGACAGGAAACATATTGTTTTCTGTCTGTATTTATGTGTAAAAGTCAGTAAAAATGAAAAACTGGGAGCCTTAATAATAATGTGTGAGTAATGTTTATGCTATTAACTTGAACCAAAGTGGCTCTGGGTGCAGGGTGGGTAATACCGCACTCAGTAAAATCGATAACACAAGGTCCAGTATTTCCATGTTGCATTATAATATCCTGACTCAAAAATGTCAACATTTTGAAAATGGAAAGTGGGAGAATTTGATGAAAAAACTGCAATATATTTTCCACAAAGGCTTTTGATGGAACAAAGGCAATGTTGGGTTGGAGTCACCTAAAATAAAGCTGTTTTTGGCTTCAGGATACTTGAAATCCAGGAAGAACCCACTACTATAGTCAGGGTACTCAAGATAACCTCTGCTCACCCCCTTGGTAGCTTGGCCAGAGCAGTCAGGCTTATCCCAGAGGCAACGTGTAAAACGTTTGCATAACACACGCACCTGTGACACAATAACTACACCACAAAAGAGACTCCACACAATGTTATATAAAAATAACAATTATATTATACATAAACAATAGACCAAAAACTCACAAAATAGTGATTACCTTAATAACTAGGAAATTGTCAAACATCACGATGAGTGCAAATAAAATAAATGTTCCTACATTGCACCTGTCATGCAAAGCCACCCTCCTTATGCCTACAATGCAGATCCTGAAATATGCTCATTATCCTGACAGGGTAACAACAACATATAAAATTACATCAGGTCAGAAAATGCAGCCAAAACACTGAGGGCATAAAATACATTAGTGAAATGCAGAATTTAAAACAATCATCCCAAAATACCTTCCATACGAAGACTACAGTGCATCTGCTAGCCTTTTGTGGATTATACGTTAAGTGGAAACCCACCAAGTCAAGTACAGGAGCTCCTGTGCTCCTACCTCCACAATTACAGTACAAGGGGACTCAGCAGGAACGGGACCTCTGTCGAGGTTTCCTTCCTGTCCTGCAAGCCACAGGTTAGTGTCTCTATTGAACAGTATGCTTCCTTGAAAGGGGGGGGGGGCACACTCCTCCCACACAGGTGGGGAGACCGCCCTAGGTTTCCCCCGTGAAAAATAATGAAAAGGCCGCTGGGACCACTGTGGGCTCCTCACTAGGGGAAATAGGGGATTCCAAATGAGCCTTCTGGCTCTGGGATCTCATCAGAAACCTCGCTGGGTCCTTTGTCTTAGAAATGCCCCCACTGCAGCTGCCCGCGAATGTGCAGTGCAGCAGTCTCAATAAATGAAAATATCTTCCACCTAAGTGAGCTGGGCGGGTCCTGGGAGCGGTTTCCTTCTTCCCCCACGACTCCCCAGGCAGAGGAGACAAATGCGAGCAGCTCACCCAAAGCAGGCACTAGGGCTTGCACACCCCGGCCATCCCGGATTGCCCCACACCGAATGGGGCGCCTGCTGTGCTCGGGGCACCAGATCATGTATACCTCGACTGTGCTTGCTGGAGGCTTCATGAAGCTGCTCCTGGATTCATCCTTTGTCCCGGCCCATCCTCGGGGGGCAATACAGTATTTGTCTGGACGTAGAGAGAAGAGGGGAGAGCGCTCTCCATGTGCTCTCTGGAGTCTTGACCCAGCACCCGCCATGCCAAAATCAGGGAAACCTGAAGCCCTCCCCACGTGCTGAGTGACCAGGTCTCCCACGTAGGTTTCAGGCTGCCATCCCTGGAGTCCAGCTGCAGGAAGTCTCCCAACACAAAATTTTCTGGACACAAAATTATGGCAGCCACAGGGAGGGAGCAACCCACTCTGGATCTGGAGTACAACAGGGTAGCACTTGGGGCAGTAAGCAGGTAGGCCATCATCCAGAGTCACTTGTCAGAGTGGCAGTCCTTTCAGCATCCTAGTTGACAGTAGGTTAGCCCCAGCAAGTAGTTTAAGATGGTGGTTCTTCCTGACAGCACAGTACTCACCTGTTGGATAATGTAGAGCCACGAGTGCCTTGTTACATGTCCATACAGTGCCTAAAACCATGAGGTCACAGCCCCTCTACTTATACCCAAAATGCCTTTGATCTAGGGGGAACTTCAAAAGAGGCTCAGATGTGCATAACACCCCATCTCAACCCCAGTCCAGGCTCCAGACATCAGTAGGGGGTAAATAAACCCTTTGTGTGAGGACACAACAGTGCACCCCGCCTCCCTTTCTCCCAGCCCAGGAAGACCATTCAGAATGCAGATGCATTCCTGTTACACCTCCACCCTCCCTGTGTGATGGCTGTCTGGAAGTATGCACAAAGCCTAGCTGTAACTCTATCCTAGATGTGGAATAGAGTCAGCTGTAAAGCACAGGAGTCATAAGCACAGTGAAATGCCCACTTTCTATAAGTGGCCTTTCCACAATAGTAATAAAAAATACACTTACACCAATAAGCAGGATTTCTCACTACTGTTCTAACATACCTAAGTGCCCACGCTACTCCTCACAGATCAAAAATTACCACTTAACTACCTTTAAGGGAATTCCTAATGCTTGCCTTTGAGAGGAGAAGGCCTCACAGCAGTGAGAAACCAAAAAGGATTTTTGTCACTACTAGGACATGCCACACAGTGAAGGTACAGGTCCTACCTTTTACCTACTCCACGTCCTTCCCACAGGGCTAGCTAGGGCCTACCTTTGGAGCGACCTATATGTATTAAAAGGGGAATTTCAGGCTTGGCAAGTAACTTTAAATGCCAAGTCAATGTGGCAGTAAACTTCCCACACAGGCTCTGCAGTGGCAGGTATGAGACAGGTTTGAAAGACTACTGCTGTGGGTGGTGCAAGCTGCACTGCAGGTCCAATAGTAGCATTTAATTTACAGGCCCTGTGTATATGGGATACTACTGTAAAAGGGACTTACATGTAAATTGAATGTGCTAAACAGGTGTAAGCCATTCATACCAAATGTAAAGGAGACAGCACATGCACTTTAGCACTGATCAGCAGTGGTAATGTGCCCAGAGTCCTAACGCCAACAAAAAGAGGGACAGAAAAACAGGAGGATGAAGGAAAAAGGTTTAGGGATAACCCTGAAAAAAGGGTCAGGTCCGTCATATGATTATTTCAGTTACAACCTCAGAAGGTAGTAATGCTATGTTTTCCCCATTCCGAGCTGCAAAACTCAGAACGAGCAGTGTTTTTCCAGCGCAATTTATGTCAGCTTTCACCTGGCAAAACGTGTATGGGGAATAAGTGTGCTATTTTCACACCATTTGTAATCCTGTTTCGGGCACAAACTCCATTTACACCTGGATACTGATTACTTTGTCCAATGGAATGAAGTTTGAACTGTGGAAGTGATGTGTGTTCATAGTAGGTCAGGACTCCCTAAATTGTATGGTTGTGACACAAAGATGCTTCTCACCTGAGGTAGTCCTCTGAAACTGATTTATTTAGCAGTATCACAGCAGGGCTTGCCTTCCTTTGGGGTTATCCTCTATGCTCAAGAATGTTCCACCCACAAAAGCTGGGTGGAACTCTAGTTGCCCTGTCTGTGCAAGCACATAGCCAGGGAGACTACTGCGTACTCTATAAAACGAATGTCAACAGCAGTATCAACCACTTTATTCAGATCACACAACGAGAGCAGCCTGAGATATTGATGTGGAAGACAGATGGGGGCAAGATGGTAAATCTGCAACTTGTGGTGCATGTACTGTGATGGTACCTCAAATCCAACACAACCGAAACATCTCCACAAAGGTGTTATCTCCCTCCTTGCAGTGACGAACGTCCCTGAGAGGCAACACGCATCCAACATTCACATGCATTTGCCTGCTGCTACTATAATAGACTAAGGCCCATATTCATGGAAGGTTAGTGCTGCCTTAGCACCATTTATTTTGACGTTAAAGCGGTGCTAACTTAACTCCATATTTATATTTTGACACCAGACTGTCTAGTGTCAACATTTTGGAGTTAGCCCCATTTATAGGAAGCGCCAACCCACCTTGCATTAATGAGATGCAAGGTAGGCATTCCCTTCCTAAAAATTATGCTAGCTCCCTAGCGCCATATTTAACACCTGACGCTGAAATGATGCGCAAGTGGCAGGCGGACCTAAATAATGGCGCTAAGCCCGCTTAGCCCCATTATTTAACCCCTGGTCAGACCAGGTATTAATGTGCCAGTAGGCCCATTTCCATGGGGAAATACCATGGAATGGGCACAAAGATGCCCACGCGAACCCCCAACAAAAACACCACCCACACTACAGGAACACTACAGGAGAAGGGAGCCCCTCCCAGGTAAGTTGCAGATAAGTGTATGTGTACGTGTGGTGTGACATTGGGGGCCCCTTACATGGGGCCCCCTGCCGGGCACTGGGTGTGTAGGGTTTGCTTAGGAGTCACTGTTCCCCTGTGGTGGGTAATGGGGTACTGGTAATGACACCTGTCTACACTTAGACAGGAGTCATTGCCGCTAATCAGCCTACCATAATTTTTGACCCACTAGTGCCATTTCCCCTAAAGCCATCACTCACCAGCTAGCATCTTTTGAGTAAACGCTAGCCATCCCTTAGCACCATGTGTCATTTTATAAATATGGCGCACGGATGACATTAGGGAATGGCGTTAGCTCTTGTTAGGAAAAATGACGCACAACTGCGTTAGCACAGTTTTGCGCCATTTTTCATAAATATGGGCCTAGGTATCCATCTCCATGTCTCAAAAAGAACTAAAGGGTATATTTATATGCCCCTTGCACCACCTTAGTGCCGCCATAGCATAATTTTTTGGACGCTAACGCGGCGCTTATGTGGCCTTTCCCCCGCACCAGATTTACAAAGTGGCACAATGCATGCATTGCTCCACTTTGCAACCCCTTGCACCACATTATGCCTGCTCCAGGCATCATGTATGCAAAGATGGCGTCCCCACACAGGGAGGCCCAAAAAAATTGCGCAGTGAAATTTACTAGATTTTCATTGCGCCATTTTTTGCATCATTTTTAACGCCTGCTGAAGACATGCATTAAAATAATGAACCCATTAAAATCAGTGGGCCTCCCTGTGCTTTTCTGCAGTAGCGTCAAAATTGTTGACACTAGTGCAGCAAAGCGCCACAACAGCGTCAAAATTTCTGATGATGTGGTGGTAACAACCGTCATTGTGCGCCGTATTGTTAAATACGGCGCAACCATGGTGTCGTTAAGTGGGTCAAGGGTGACACAAGAGAAGTGATGCCATGGGACCGATGCACCACTTTCTCATAAATATGCCCCTAACTACCTGAGCCGAGCTCCTTATTCACATTTCTGTGCATGAAATGACAAGCAAGGTCAGACATGTTTGTGCTTTAATCTTTGGGGATGAGGTGCAAACGTTATATGACAACCAACATTTCCACTGCTTTTTGTGATAAACATAAGGAAAGAGACACATCTATTTTGAGTGCAGAGAAGCTCCTGGTTGCACCTCACAAGGCCAGTTGGAGTTTATTTAATGTTTTGTTTTTACCACCACCAGTGACAACCTTTAATGACTTCCTAGACCCATGTTAAAAGTTGCCAACATCTCTATCTCAATAAATGCGACTTTACTTGATATCCCTTCATCTTGATTTCGTTCAGAATTATGGCTCACCACATTAACCCCCTCCCCCCCCCCATTTCCTCTTCCACATTCTTAGCTAGAGCACGTGTTTTCCACCTTATACCGTTTTCTCGAGACCTGAAGCCCGCAAGTGTCTACTAGGGAATAGCTGCTTCTTATCGAAACGTCTCGAAACTCATTTTCTGTCGCTCTTTTCCCTTTATTTTGCAAACACTGTCAAGATATTTCAGTGATGAATCTACCATTACTTCCAAAGGCCCTTTTAAAGATGTTTCCTTTAATTAGGTTCAGCGCATTCCTCCGCTGCGCTTTTCCCGCCGCCCGTTCCATTGGTCTTGTGTCAGACGGTTTCCACGGCGGAGCCCGTAAGCTTGTGAAAAGCATTTGCTGCTTATCCCGCTTATCCCAGATTCATTATTCTTCCCAATAAGTCATTAGCGAACGTAATGACTCTGCAGCCCACGGTGATTGTCCCATCGTTGCCATTAATATGCACTGTAAAGAATAATCACTGTAGGACTCCATCCCAGGGTACCGCTCTCATATTTGCCTCGTTTGGCATCTTCCAACCCCCAATGACTTGATTTTCTCTTTATTTCTCTTTATCATGCACATATTTGGAAAAATGTTAAGTTTCAAAACAGACTCTAAATTGATAAATAAAGCTGGATAATATTCATTACTAAAAAATATCTAAAGCTGCTTGGTATTTGGTTCTATGTAACGATTTATTGGGAAAAAACATAGTTCACTTTCTACTGATATTGTGTTGTTTGTTTTCTGTTTTTCCATTTGTTTGACTTTTTCACTGACTAGCATCAAGACACTCTTTTCTCCGTACTCTCTTCTATGAGGCACTTCTAATGCAAGTGTCTTTCTTTCCCATCTTTCCTTTTGAGCTGGAAAATGGTCATTGGCCTTTCTCCACTAAGAAAAGTTGTTTACCACCAACACATTTCAACCCAAAGTTCAAACTCAATAGAAAGTATGGGGGTCATTACGACCCTGGCGGACTTGAGACCGCCAGGGTTGCGGCGGCGGTCGGACCGCCACCAATGTGGCAGTCTGACAGCCACATTACGACCGTGGCGGTAGTGCCACGGTCGGACCACCAGCACCGCCAGTTTCCCTCCACAGGAGGGACTGGCGTTTGCTGGCAGTCCTACTCCGCCAAGGCAGCGTTGCATGCAGCACCGCACTGGGGATTACAACCCCCTGCTCTGCCAGCGGTTACATGGCGGTAGCACCGCTATGTAACTTCTGGCAGAGACGGGATGCAGGGGGCCCCAGGTGGGCCCCTGCACTGCCCATGCACTTTACATGGGCAGTGCTGGGGCTCCCATGGCCAGCCCCATCGCGATGTTCACTGTCTGCTTTACAGGCAGTGAACATCGCGACGGGTGCTGGTGCACCCTATGCACTACAGCATTGCCCGGCGTCAACGTTGTAGCCCGTTTCCCGCTGGGGCAGTGGGACCCAGCGGGAAACTCTTAATGGGGCCCTCAGGAAGGGGGCTGCACTGGCAGCAACCTGACCCTTGGGACTTTGGCACACAGCTTTTCCGTCTGCCGAAGTTGTAATGACCCCCAATATGTTGTGACTTGTGCTTGTCTAAAAGTCACTGCTGTCCTTCTTGTGGTTCTTATAATGTGTCCGTTCACTATGCTTCCAGTTATGCCATAAGGATTCTTAAGGTTTTATTTGCCACAAGTTTGCTGAGGAGTAGGCAAGCTAAGTTCCTGATCAGCCAGTGGCCTTTGAAACTTTGTTACAGAAAATGTCTCTACATGTACCAATTTGCCTGCATCTTCATTATCTAGAGACACAAAGCCACTTCGTTACACTATTTCTGAGATTTACCCTAAAGTATATTTCTCGAAATTATGAACCTTTTGTAATTGGGCAGCTTCAAGAGACATGCTGTCCTGAAGCAAATAATTCAAGCTGCAATTATGCAACTGTATCTGCTGAAGTTAATTTTCTGCTTAGATAGCATTAGAGTTGTGAACATATCATGCACAAATTCACACCTCATTGTTTTTCCTTTTTTTCCAGTGATTGATAGCTGTTTGCAATTTAGGTAGCATCATGCTGAGTTGGACAAATAGTGAATAATCTTTGTAAAACATTTTTGTGTTTTGTTTTTATTTTATACTAATTATGAGTTTAATGTAAGTATCACACACTCCTGATTACTACTTGGACTATATCCATCCACTCCTAATTGGATGTTGCTCAATCTGGACCTACAGATCAAACAGCCAACTACCAGAATATGTCAGATGGATACCTTTACATATAGGTTGCCCAAAGGAAATAGAAATTACTAACATGTTTCAAGGAACACCTAGAACTGGATAAGAATTCTATGTATTCCTACCAGACGCTATGGACACCTGCGAAAGCCTATCTCAGGGTCAGGATGATAACTGACCTCATCAAATAAATGGGTTGCAGACAGAAAAGTTGAGCTTGAAAAGAAAATACAACAACTCCAGGACTCCAACCTAAAAAAAACTGGTGCCCACGTTTTTCATTAATTTGTTGCCACAAAATAAAAACTGTACACTATATGTACAACACAGGCTGAAAAAGCCCAGAGCGAGAAAGCAGGATGACTACTGGCAATACAATTCAAACATCAGAACACTCAAATGACCGTACCGCAGATCTATAATTTTTAAAATTACCTACTTACCTGACAAATGGATATATCACGAGGGAGTATGCCTCTTTCTACTCCTGACTTTACACTACGGAGACCCTACAGATGAAACTGATGAGAATGGTTCCTGTCTCAACTTCCTATACCAAAATTAACCAACAACAATGTGTGAGGAACTGGATGAAGCCATCACTGACACAGAAATAAGAGAAGCGATTAAATGCATGCTTACTGGCAAATTCCCAGGTGAAGACGACTTATCTCTATCAATGTAGATTCCACTACTTAGAAAGCCTATATCTGACAATCTGCAAATCTACTGAAATCAAGGGCATTGCTACTCCTGCAGGCAACCTGGTTATCAGTAGAGATCACCTAAGCGTAAAGGAGGCTGCAAGTGGTGTGCTCTTGCCTCCATTTCTGTGCTGAGACCCTTTGCACTAGTATGAGATCCAATCATGTGGGGAGGCAAAGGAGTGGGGACCTCAACCAGGAAATCTGGGGATCCTGAATGGTTGTGATCAGCTGAAATGCATCAGGATGAGAGCTGATCAGGAGAAAATGTCAGTTGTGGGAGTAGAGTCAGTCCTAGCCAGCAGCCGGCTAACGATCCTTGAGATGCAGCAACAAATCGCAAATTTGTTCAGATTGTTCAAACCAGTCCAAGGATGCTTATTTCCGGTCCTGGGAGGACCTGGCATAGCAGTTTGAGCTGGACTGTTTCCATGGGGGACAGGGTCAAGACTGATTTGCATATGGCTGGGTCCAAACTGGAATGGCATGGCAATCAAGAAAACTGATGGATCAAACACAGATCTGTGACTGGGAGTGAATGTTTGATTTGCTCTGCATTCCATCCATCAATTTTAGTTTTTGCATTTGTCGCCCCAAGTGGGAAAGGTATGCCCAGGCGTGGGTCCCGTGCTTGCTATGTTGCCAGATTCAAGCTGGTGGCCTGGCTGCTGAAGGGTGATTCTCTGAAACCGGTCCCATGATGCTTGCTTCTGGTTCAGGGAGGATCTGGTCTGGCAGTTCGGGCTGGACTGTTCGCATGGGGGAAAGGGTCAAGACTGATTTGCATATGGCTGGGTCCAAACTGGAATGGCAGGGCAAGAAAAAAAACTGATGGATCAAACCCAGATCTGTGACTGGGGGTGAATGTTTGATTTGCTCTGCATTCTGTCCATCATCTGTTGTTTTTGCATTTCTCAGTTGCTAAGCATAATCTTAAACATATTTGCTTGAAATGCATGCTACTTTATCCTGCAAAACTCAGGATAATAGACCAGGACCCAACACGTTTTTTCTTAGATCCAGAGGAGATACTGGCTTGGATTTGAATATGTGGGGGTGGAAGTATTGTCACACAGAGGAAGAGACTGCAGTATTGATGGTAAAGTACAGTGCTGTTGCTGATTGATGGACAGTTTGATGGACATGTGATTAATGCACTGATTTCTCAGGAACGTGTATAGGTGGTGAAATATGTATGCATGACTAGGGTGTGAGAGTGGAGAGTACTACAGACGTAAATATTGGAGCCCGGCGAGTTGTTAACACACCGTAGGGTTAGCGGGAGCATTGAATTAGGCCATAAGCTAACTCCCTTACAACATGTTGGAGTTCTCGTAAGTGGCCTCCAAAAGTCTTGCATACAGTTGGCTTTGTTGGGCACTGATTGTTTTAAACCTTGCCGGGAACAGTTGTTTGAAGTTTGAGTGCACTTTAGAGATGTTTCTGGTCACCTGTTCTTCCAGAGGTTTCAGTGTTGATATTGCCTTGATGAATAATCTGGGAGTGGCCAAGATGGCCAACATCAGGGCTTGGTTGGTGTGGACAACATATTATGATGGGTGAACATGACAAGTATAGGATTCTATCCTGGAATGTACAAAGAATGAGGAACCCAGTCAAAAGGTACAACGTGCACTGTTATTTGAAAAGACATGGGGTGGATATGGTTTGCCTTTAACAGGCAAATCTGGTAGCATAATAAGAGGTCAAATTGAGTAAAAAATGGAGGGGGGCATCTGCTTTACACTGCATATTTTTGCATGCAGGGGCGCATTTATATGGCTGAGACCTGGCTTATCTTTTCGATTACAGATGGTCGAGCTTTCACTGTAGCAAAAGTGTATGCCCGCACTGCGAGTCAATGAGAATCTTTAGATAGGATGCAAAGCACATACACAGTAAAATGGAGCAACAAATACTTTGCTGTGGAAATTTTAATTGTGTCTCGAATTGTGACGTTGATAGCAGTGCCATAACAAAGGCCCCCGCAGTGCGGGGTGGGTGGGAGCTCCAAGGGGCCCCATCAGCACAGTATCGGGACCTGAGAGCTCCTAAAAAGTCTGGAGGGGTGCCCCTCCATGTGCTTTGCAGGGGGCCCCTTCAAGTTTTGTTAAGCCACTGGTTGATAGATCATACTTTGCCAAAAGTGCAGGCTACAGCCGCTTTGAAAATGTTGATACAAATGTGGTTGTTGGTCAATACCTGTAGTCAATACTCTGAAGACTGAGTATTCCCATCATTAATGTGTGCATACGTTGTATTCCAGAATTAACTTGATATTTCAGTCCACTTCAACGGCAGAATTGTGTATTGAGGAGTGGTTATCTTGTGCACGCTCTCATTGATCATGGGCCGTTGGTAGTTTCTTAGGATTTGGGGCACCACAGACCTAGGATACCCTCATAGAAACTTCAGGCTGTGGCTTTTCTGTAAGATAAGGGCCCGTATTTATACTCCGTTTGCGCCGAATTTGCGTCGTTTTTTTCGACGCAAATTCGGCGCAAAACGAACGCCATATTTATACTTTGGCGTTAGACGCGTCTAGCGCCAAAGTATGGGCAAATAGCGTAATTTTTTTGCGTGAACGCCTTCCTTGCGTTAATGAGATGCAAGGAAGGCGTTCCCGTCTAAAAAAATGACGGCGACGCAAATGCGTCGTATTTATACTCCTGGGCAAAAATCACACCCGGGAGGTGGCAGGTCAAAAAACCCAGCATTTGCGCCACTATTTAACGCCTGGGTAAGGGTAGGTGTTAAGGGGCCTGTGGGCTCAAAATGAGCCCACAGGTGCCCTCCCCTGCCCCCAGGGACCCCCCCTGCCACCCCTGCCCACCCCAGGAGGACACCCAAGGATGGAGGGACCCACCCCAGGGACATTCAGGTAAGTTCAGGTAAGTATAATTTTTTATATTTTTTTATTTTTTTTGGGTGGCATAGGGGGGCCTTATTTGTGCCCCCCTACATGCCACTATGCCCAATGACCATGCCCAGGGGACACAAGTCCCCTGGGCATGGCCATTGGGCAAGGGGGCATGACTCCTGTCTTTACTAAGACAGGAGTCATGAAATGGCGTCTGGGCGTCGTAAAAAAATGGCGCAAATCGGGTTGAGGCGATTTTTTTGCCTCAACCTGACTTGCCCCATTTTAAGACGCCCTAACGTCATTTTTTCCCAACGCCGGCGCTGCCTGGTCTATGTGGTTTTTTTCCACGCACACCAGGCAGCGCCGGTCTGCTTGCGCCGGCTAACGCCATTCCATAAATACGGCGCCCGCATGGCGCTTCAGAATGGCGTTAGACGGCGCTAAATTTTTTGACGCTAAACTGCGTTAGCGCAGTTTAGCGTCAAAAAGTATAAATATGGGCCAAGGTACTTGCAGGCACAGTACAGACACATATTTTGTAGTATTTTGAGCACAATGTGGAATCTGTGGGAGATTTACGTTCAGAGTGGGATATATTTCAGATGTATTTAAGAGGAGTGCCCTTCTTCACTTACTGTGGAGTCCAAAAAATACTAAATGATGAAGTGTTCAAAATAAAACAGTTGCTAAGGTTGGAAGAAAAAAACATTTGCAGGGCTGAACAGTGGCCTGTGACATTTCAGCAACTCCATCAGGTACATAAATACACTGTAAGTAGGTTGACCCGTCTGGACTGTAGGAAACTAGGCAGGGTAACATAGTGATAGGGACAAGCCGGGTCGATTGTTGGCATGGTTTATTTGCAAGTAAGAAGATCACAACCCCATGCCAGCAATAAGGTCAGCTACAGGAGCATTGGTAATGGTGCAAAAATAACAAAAATAAGGTTGTGCAACATTATTATTCAACACTTTACAAGCAAAAGCAAGGGAGCACCCATACAAAATTGATGCGTAAAAGAGGGAGGCAAACTTAGTGAAACTGAATGAACTTTAGGTACAGGAACTGGGGGCCCCGCTGGA
This sequence comes from Pleurodeles waltl, assembly GCF_031143425.1. NCBI lineage: Eukaryota > Metazoa > Chordata > Amphibia > Caudata > Salamandridae > Pleurodeles > Pleurodeles waltl. The sequence goes on from NC_090443.1 coordinate 909,160,833, forward strand.
TGTGGCAGAGCTCAGGCAAGGCAGACAATGTAAGGCTACTTGTAAGACTGCGGGTTGCAATAGTGTCCCAGTTGAATTTTATGCACAATATGTTGCCCTGCTGGCACCAAAACTTAAAGAGGTTTATAAAGAGGCATTGGGCCAGGGCAGGCTTTCCCTGAGCACATGTGAGGCAATAATTGTTCTGCTCCCTAAAACCCCTACAGATCCACTAGATCTGAAGTCATATAAACCATTGTCCATATTATATCAGGACTACAAGGTACTGGCCAGGGTACTGACAAACAGAGTGACTCTAGTGACGTATGCTGTGGTGGATTCGTACCAGACTGGATTCATTCCTAATAGGCACACAGCCATGAACATCAGATGCCTTGTTCATGTCATGAACGAGTGCCCTAAGGGGGAAGGTCTGCTAGCCGCTGTGGCCATTGATATAGAAAGGGAATTTGGCTCTTTGCTCCTGGACTACCTGTTTGTGCCTTTCAAGACTTCAGTGCTGCAGTGGATTAAGTTTCTATACAGATGCCCTGAAGCCAGAGTCTTCACTGGGAAGATGGTATCAGAAGCCTGGCCCAGTGGGATAGTGACACAACAGTGATATCCCTTGTCGCCCCTGCTGTTCGCTCTAGCATTGGATTCAGTGCCAGCGATGTTTACACAGCACAGAGAGGAGTGGAGAATTCATCTGGGGCAGGACATTCGCATGCTTTATATGTGGATGATGTTTTGTTAAACCTGCACGATGCCCCTTCATTAGTGCTCTTTGTTTTTAGACCGGTTCAGGACTTTCGGTCTCAGGCCATCTGGAAAAGCATGCTAAATCCTATGTGACTTTTCCCAACCAAGAATTGAGATAGGAACATGTTAATTTTCAGTACTTGGACACATAGGTGTATTATACTGAAAAGGACTCGATCACTGGTACTATTATGACAACTGTCACAGGTATCTGGAAAGATTTGTGGTCTTCTGGAAGAAACTCCCCTTATCACCAGAATAGCATTATCAAAGGTGAGAGCACTTCCAAGACTACTTTACTTATTTGTGGCCCTTCCTTTGTGTTTGGCTAGAATGATATTCACCAAGCTGAAGGGTATTATAACATATTTGCTATGGGGAGGGCAGGAAGCACGGATGTTCTCTTAAAACATTGGAATTGTTGATGTTGTAAAGTGGGCTGGTAGCACCGAATTTTCAAATTATATTGTTTGACTGCCCAGTTGCAGAGGCCAGCTTCGATAGAAATTGCTGGTATGGGAATTAAACAATGTGTTTGCCAGAGGCCTTCAATTGATCTGGATGTAATGATAGTGCTGCCCTTAGAACTTATTCCTGTTTCCCAACTGGCTGCATTCTGATGCCTTCTTGATCATAGCAACATCATTGCATCTCTGACTCAGCTGCACGTCCCTAAATGACCCGACTGTCTTCATTATACCATGTGCAAAAGTGGCCTGCCATCCTGCATGTATGTCTCTGCCTAACATCAAGTAAAATCCGTCCTACAGATCATTGCACCGTTCATTCTCCTACAGAGCAAAGAACAATGGCCCTCATTCTGACCCTGGCGGTCAAAGACTGCCAGGGCGGAGGACCGCGGGAGCACCGCCGACAGGCCGGCGGTGCTCCAATGGGGATTCCGACCGCGGCGGTAAAGCCGCGGTCGGACCGGCACCACTGGCGGGCTCCCGCCAGTGTACCGCCGCCCCATTGAATCCTCCACGGCGGCGCAGCTTGCTGCACCGCCGCGGGGATTCCGACCCCCCCTACCGCCATCCAGATCCTGGCGGTCCGACCGCCGGGATCCGGATGGCGGTAGGGGGGGTCGCGGGGCCCCTGGGGGCCCCTGCAGTGCCCATGCCACTGGCATGGGCATTGCAGGGGCCCCCATAAGAGGGCCCCTACATGTATTTCACTGTCTGCTGCGCAGACAGTGAAATACGCGACGGGTGCAACTGCACCCGTCGCACAGCTTCCACTCCGCCGGCTCGATTCCGAGCCGGCTTCATCGTGGAAGCCTCTTTCCCGCTGGGCTGGCGGGCGGTCTGAAGGCGACCGCCCGCCAGCCCAGCGGGAAAGTCAGAATTACCGCCGCAGTCTTTCGACCGCGGAACGGTAACCTGACGGCGGGACTTTGGCGGGCGGCCTCCGCCGCCCGCCAAGGTCAGAATGAGGGCCAATGTCACTGTTTCTCAGATGCACTATGATGCCATGGCCTTCAGGCGTTTTATGTCTGCACTCTCAGAGCAGCTATTAAACAGGCATGTTGCTAATGATATATGTAGAGTGGTCTTTGGCTCTGCCTTATCTAGTCATAGGCATTCTTTGACCAGGCTCTGTCAGTCATTGGCTTGACATTTTGTCAATCACATTTTGCCAATCACATGTATTTGATCAAAATCCCCAAACATGTTTTGTGAAACAAATCATTCCACAAGAGATTATCTTCAATTTCTTTCACCAACTTGGCATTCACCAAATTTGTTAAGATAGTACATACATCAAAAATTATTTTTGTTCAAATATATTTGTGAATTCCTGGAATATCTTAATTTTCTTCCAGCAAGTGCAATAGGCAGGGGAGATATAAAGGTGGTTGAATGGTGTAATCTTGGGTATGACATAAATTGCTACTGAGCAAGCAGGACTCAGTTGGCTGATTAAAAATATAAAGCCTAAAAAAACAAAGAGCACAATGTTTTGCACAATACAAACACTTGAAAAAACACAGTCAATATGGGCAAGTTGAAGAGTGTTCATATACTGTTGTTAAGAAAATGAAGTACACGACTCTGACGTTTAATAAATACACAGCAGTATAAAAAGGTTTCTAAAAAAAACACATCTCAGCAAATTGTTTTCGAATAGCCAGAGCTGGACCAATCCTGAACCCCTCCCCGAAAGACATCTGGGGGTTTAGAATCCCAGATTGATTGAGATGTCACTTGTGACCCTCACTAACTACTGAGTGAGCAATGACGTCTACTAAGACTTGTACAGTGATCAGCGGCCCTAGCGGCCCAGGCTTTTGGAGGGGTCTGTGACATCATTTGTGCAGTGGATGCTTTGGAAGGGCAAATGCATGTTTTGGGCAGCAATTTGTTTGGGAGAACTGATAGTCTATGAAAAGGCAAGAAAAACCAGCAGCAGGGATGTCCAAAATAGAGCATGATTCAGACCAGTGTATTAAGACTATGGTGTTATGAGAGGTATGTTGCCCAGTCACTAGTGCACCATAGAAGTGAAATGAGAGGTGAAGTGGAAAGCAGAAGTCAGTTCTAAAGGAGATCCCCGTGTCTGGAAAAGAGTTTCAATTTGGACAGTCTGTAGCGGCCTTCCAATTCTGGAAACTGGCTGGATTATGGATATCCAAAATTAATATGTGGATTGTAAAAGCTGGGCTTTGGAGAGCCAGAGCAAAACAAGATCCCAGCTAGCACTGAGTAGAATAAGGACTGAAAGAACAAAACTGGAATTGTACAAACTGATTATGGGAACCTGAACACAGAGAAAATCATTTGCTGTTTCTGAGGAGGCCCAAAATAACATTGGCAACCTCATCACATGCAAAGTTGTTTGGGAGTGTCAGCTTCGACATAACTGGAAATTGATAACGAGAGACATGGAATTTCCTTCTTATCGTTTTAACAAGAGTTTTCTAGCGAAGGGGATGTTCGCCCCATGAGAACTAATTTGACCAGCAGTAGTAGATAGAGTTTGCATAAGCTTGGGCATTGGGCTAGTCCTCGTAAATGTTCATGAGCATAGGTGCGCGGTGTGTCTGGTAAAAGAGATGACAGGTTCTACTAGAAGAAGAGTGGGTGGTGGCCTTGACAGAGGGCTAGTCTTGATTGATGTGGGAATAATTGTGATTCTCAACATTATTACAGGCCGTTAATATTATCAATGACCCTCATGAAATAAGCTCAATGGACTACTTCACTAGATCATTTTCATTACTTTTTAACGCATGGGGACCCAACAATGTAACTTTTTCACAAGAAGCCTTTTTAGTTGAGCCCACCCTGGGCCGTGGTGTTACCAAGGATAAAGAAGTGAACCCTATGATGAAGCATGCTACTACTAGTGGGTGACGATTCCACATACCAACCCAGAAACCACATTGCAAGATTTTGCAGATGGCATGATAAGGCCAGGTTGGTCTGTTCATTATACTCTGATGGCTGCTCTTGTATATTCTGCTGGAGGATGCATAGGCTGGAGTTTAATCCCCTCTCACACTGTCTGTTTTTTGCGAGATAGCTATATATCAGCATCAATAATGAGAGAATGTCCAGGTAGTGCTATTTTGTCTTAGTTGGCCAATATGTTGTTTGGTTGCATTCAACTTACACTCATGCCACCGGTGCTTATCCTTTTGCTTGGGAATTAAAATATTGTCTAAGATGTGTGTGTGATATTTGAGTCATGTGTTTTCACCGGAGAGGAGGTGGAGGTTTGGACAAACCTCCTTCATCCCATCCCAGGGCAAAGGGCCAGATATACAACCCATAGTGTTTGTGACTCACAATTTGCATTTTTTTGCAGATTGCAAATTGCGAGTCGCAAACACTGATGTACAGCCGTTGTGAGACACAGTTTGCAATGCCCAAATGGGATGCAAAGGTCCTGCCTCATTAATATTCATGAGGCAGGTCACAATTTGTGACCCATTAGTAATGGGCAGCACTCACAGGGATGTAGCCTGCTGGTGTTGGCAGACCACCATGTCTGTGACTGCTTTTTAAATAAAGCAGTTTTTTTTAAATGCAACCCATTTTCCTCAAAGGAAAATGGGATGCATTTAAAAAATAAAAATGAAAAGTTTTCTTTCATTTTTAGGTTTCACCTGCACAGCGCTAGCACTGCGCTTGTGAAATCTAATACATTTAATATAAATCTCAAAAGAGGCCCCCCTTGCTTTCCTTGTTTCCATTGGTTTCTGTGCTAGTCACTTATTTTTCCTCTGTTTCTATTGGCTGTCATGCTATTTTCTTCCATTTACCTGTGCATCCTGATGCCCAAGTACTGTGTTATTCACTTGGTTTCGACACTCACCAGTCCCCCCAGGCCGAATCAGGCACTCACGCTAGTGCTCCCTTTTGTTCCAAGGCAGGCGCATTCTTTGTCATAAAAGCTCCTGACGCAGGACCATGTGAAGATCAGGACTCTTTCTTTTTTTTGATTGTTGTGTCTCATTTCAAAGCAGGACTGTGGCACCCCGGAGCCCCGTCCTCCAGCTGCCCGCTGCCAAAATTGGCAAAATGCAGGACTTGTTTGTTTCCTAACACCCCTCTCCCACACCACCACCAATAGAGACACTCCTGATTCAAAATGTCCACCACGCATATTACTTGTGATCTTCTACATCACATTAAATCTGCTCCGCTGGACCTGGGAAGCATTGCAGGCATAGGGCCACAAGTTCTCAAGTGGTGTGCTGCAAGTGTGTTATTTGCCCCTGACAGGGTATGCACGGCACACTGAGGGGCCGATTTACCAAAAGTGGGGCTGCTCTGAGTGCAGCGCCACTTTGCCTGCGCTCTTTAGCACCCCCCTACCGCTACCATGCATGCCTCGTATTTAAAATACTGAGCACTATGACGCAGGGTAGGGGGCAATAGCGTCATTTCTGATGACGCTATTGATGTACTCTGCAGGAGTAGGGATGAAATATTGAATAAAGAATGGAAGTCCCCTTTTATTGCCTGCTCTTGATGAGGCGTTAAAAGTGCCGTAAAAATGGCAAAAGGAAATCTCATAGATTTCATTATGCCATTTTTCCGGCTCCCCTAACAGGGGAATGCCCACTTTGCATACATTATGCCTGGCGCAGTCATAATGTAGCGCAAAATGTTACAGAGTGGCACAATGCATGCATTGCACCACACTAAGGGCCAGATGTATGAAAAAACCCCATTGCGAATCGTAAATAGTGATTTTTAAGAAATAGCTATTTCTGAGTCGCAAACTGCAATGTAACAAAATTGCGATTCGGAAATAGCGATTTCTTAAAAATCGCTAATGCAAATAGCGATGACATCACAAGCAGGAAGTGAGTCATCCGAGGCTGTTTCCAGGTGCCACACCCAAAGGAGCAGTGAGAGAGACACAGCCCAGCCCCAGGGAGCAAGTCTGTGAGCAAGCCAAGACTGCACATCACCATGACCATTTCTGCTGATGGAAAGGAGAAGGGAGAGAGGAAGAGAAAACTGAAGTTCAGTGAGCAGGAACTGGAGGTGCTCACTGAGGAGGTGGTGAGGAGCCATGACCGGCTTTTTGGGAAGAGCTCACTCCAGGTCCCAGAGAGTGAGAAGCGCAAACTCTGGGCGGACATACAAACCAAAATCTGCACAGTGGGGGTTGCGCAGCGCTCAGTGGAGGAGATTAGAAAGAGGTGGTACGACCTGCGTTCCTGTGCCAAGGAAAGCGTGGCCAGAAGACTACAGGAGGCAAGGAGCACAGGAGGCTGACCATCCACCCAGACACCCTCCACCCCCATGGAAGACCTGGTAGAGTCAACACTGCTCCCAGAAGCTGTCAATGGGGTCACTGACAGACACGTCTGGCACACCAAGCACCAGTAAAGGTGAGTGCAATAATGAAATGTAACCCCATATGTGTATGTGCAAATGCCCCTTAGGAATTAGCAATTAGTGCAAAGCATTGTGAAAAGTAGTCCATTCCACATCTTAGAAGCGGCACAACAAAGCCTTATGGGAGTGGTAGTCCACAACCCAGAACTGAAAGTAGCACATAGAATGTGATTAAGTAGAGCGACACCCAGAAGAACACAACACCCACCACATAGTGATATGATGTAACTGTACATTTATTACCATTGTGCAACATTTGGTGAGACATACATAAATGACATGCTGCACATTGTCGTTGCAGATGGCCCAGGCCCAGCAGCATCAGCATGTGCCATTGTGGGGGATGCTGAGACACTGCCTCCATCAGACTCCAACACCAGCGAGTCAGTGAATATTGTGCCAATCAGATGCAGGGCAAGGGCTGTACCTCTCCCAGATTTGAGCCAGGACTCGGATGACATGCGGGATGAAGGACACACACCATCCCCAGAAGCCAGAACCACCGTAAGGCAGGAGTCCCAGCCCCAGCGTCACTCAACACCCCGCAGGAGGCCTCAGTATGCAGGCACACAGCACGTGGAAGCAGGTGAGGGCCCATCATTCTTTGGTGGCCTGGAATCCTCTATGCTTAAAGTGCAGCGCATGCAAAATAGGAACATGAGGGCAATGCATAGGCAGATGCAGGCACACAATGCTAACATGGGGGGCTGCATAGGCAGTTGGAGTGCCTTAATTCTAACATTTGCAAGCTGCATGAGGGACAGATCACAGCTACGGAGAACACCAGGGAACTGACCAATGCAGTGAAGGAACTCTGTACAGAGATAAGGCATGAGAGAGTCAGCCACCACAGGCATGAGAGACGATTCATGGGGATGTTTAGTGGATTCTGTAGATCTGTCAATCGCCTTGCAACATCTACAGCCCTCATATCGCGGCGTGCTGTGGCCGCACAGGTGGAGGCAGCACACAGCAGACGGGATGTAGCCCAGGGACTGGTCCAGATTACAAATGTTCTGGATACTATGCTGGGTAGCCGCAGTGCTACACCCAGTGAACTTGGACTAGGGGAGACTGAGGACACATCTAGCCTCAGCAGCCTTGCAGTGCACACAACAGATCCTAGGCGTCGCAGTGCCAGGCACAGCACTGCCACTGAGGCAGATACCAGAGGTGCCGGCGAGGCCACTACGCAATCGAGTGGATTGCGTGGCCGTAAAAAGTGACTTTGATGGCCACAGGGGACTGGCTGCATATTTTGTTTTACAGTGAACTATGAAGACAATAGTGAGACACTGTAAATGGTTCTTTTATGACACATGTGTTTATTATTTTTTGCTAGTGAAACTTATGTTACCTGAGGTTAAGGTAATAAAGGCACTAACTACCAGAACACGTCAGTGAAGTTGTGTTGTTATTACTTACATCTGAAATGGTTGTGCGTGATGTCAGCACGCCTTTGCCTGCCCTCTGCTGCACTGGTCCTGTCTGCTGGCTGTAGGGGGGTATGGGATCATCATCCTCATCTGCGTCTGGATCAGATATTTCCACAGGCATGCCCCTGGTGGTAGCTATATTGTGCAGGATCGCACATGTGGCCACTATTCTACAGGTCGTGTCCGGGCTGTACTGTAGTGCCCCTCCACTTTTGTGGATGCACCAGAAGCGACTCTTCAGCAGGCCAAAGGTGCGCTCCACCACATTGCGGGTTGCCCTGTGTGCTGAATTGTATCTCCGTTCTGCTGGTGTTGTAGGAGTTAGGCAGGGCGTCATCATGTAGGTGCGCACTGCGTAGGCACTGTCTCTTGGACGGAACAGAGGGTATAATGAGTAACTGAGTCATCTGACGTCACACCACCATCAATGCGCCAGTGTACAGAGGGACAATACCTAGTAGATATCCTTCACCAAACTCCCCTGCTAGCCGTCTTGTGTGAATCCCGCTGTGGCGAAATATGTACGAATCATGTGTGCTCCCTGGGTACCTGGCCACGAGATCAGTTATGATGTAGGAGGCATTGCATATCACCTGTATATTCATGGAATGTTGGTATTTACGATTGCGGTTCACATACTCTGTGGCCGATGGTGGACAGATTGCAACATGTGTCCCATCTATGGCACCTAGTACGTGGGGGAACTGTGCTATCTGGTAGAAATCTATTTTTGTCTGCTGTATTTCCTGTGGAGTGTGGGGGAATCTGATGTACTGGTGTATCCTACTCAGCATGGCGTTAAGAAATGCATTGAAAAATCTAGAGAGGGCACTCTGTGATACTCCTCCAGCTGCTGCTATGACTCCTTGATAGCTCCCTGAGGCAAGTAGGTGCAGTGAGCATAATACCTGCACATGGGTGGGTATGCTATTAGTCCTATGTGTTGTGCGCTGCAGTATGGGTTGTAGCTCAGCTATCAGGTCAAGTATCATGGCTGAGTTCAACCTGTACTTATCATATATTTCCTCCTCAGTCTGGTCAAAAAGGGTAATGTGCACTCTGAAAATGCGCTCCTGTCTCCTCCTCCCTCTCCTCAAACCTGCCAAGATCCTCATTCTCCTCGCCATGATGTAGAGTGCAGCCATTGTGGAAAAGATCTGAGGCATTCTGGGCCTCTTTATTTAGGTTGCACTTGGTTACCACCTGGTTTCACTCCGTGGTAATTTGCATGTGCAAAAGGCCATTCTGCGAAAATTCGCAATTTGCGAATTTTTGATGCATCGAATTGTGACATGGTTTTGCGTGTCGCATTTTGCGTCTCGCAATTTCCGACGTGAAATACTGAATCTGTATTTGTGAGTCGCTATTCCGACTCGCAATTTGCGAAATGCTAATAGCGATTCGGTATTTCATGTCGCAAATTGCGAGACGCAAAATCATGTCACTTTGCAAAAAATCGCTAATTTTGAGATTCCTTGTTTTTGGCCTGCGAATGCCTTCCATGCATCGCAGACCACGTTTTTGCATTCGCAAATGCCAAAATTCTGCGATTCGCACAGTTTGCGAATGCAAAATGGTTTGATACATCTGGCCCTAAATACTGGGCGGGGATTTCGGCCTTGTTGGGCCACATTAACGTACAAAATAATGATGTTAATGTGGTGCAAGGTGGCGCTAGGGCATTATAAATATGCCCCTGAGTCTTATTCCTTCTGTAAGTTCCACATTCATTGTGTGCATTTCCCCGCTTGAGGGTTACTTTCTCACCACTTACTTTTTTGTTTGTATATTACATGGAAACTATGCTAACGTTTTGGCATGAGACATGTGTCACTGAAACTATTAACAATTATTAGCAATGTGAGATGTCAATATTGTTTTCTTTTTCAACCGCAGTAAAAACAAATTCCAATATGACTGCAGTGTGCTTTTTGCTGAACTGAGCAGCCCTGACTTCTATCGTCCATTTTCCACTTCCATTCTCTTTACAGGGAATGAGGTCTCACATCAGTTGCTCTCTGAAGCTATACGGCATTGAGGGCAGAAAAGTATAAACAGTGGGCAAAGGGGCTTGGTCTCTCTTTTGTGTGCTTCGGAAGCATCATCATGGGTGTTCTGCAGCTGATCGCAGTGGTTGATACTAAAACGCTATGGCATATGAAGCAACAAATAACAGATACTGATTACTGAAAATACCACCAAGGAGTGACTTAGTAAGACATCGCTCAGAGCCGCGTTAGTGTTTCCCCCAGGCTTGAGAGAACTTACCTGGCCTTCCTAACTTATATTGAACAACTATTCACCAAACTACAACTGACAACAAAAACCAAAATATTATTTATCACATTGGCGAAACCTAATGCATTTACCAATGATTGTTTTAATGTGGGCAGTGGTCCGTGGGACCACTGCGTGCTCTGAAAAATGTTGGTGCCCCCATTCAAAAAGGGGAAGGGGTCTCTTAGGGCCCCCTTCCTGTTTGCAAATGCGTTACCACCTCCTTTAAGGAGTCGGTAAAGTATGAACGTTTTGCGACTGCATTCCTGTTTGCAAATCATTTCTACATACCAGTGCGACTGGCTAATAGGGAGGGAGGCGCCTTCCGAATAGCGGCTTGCCAATCCTATTTTGTGAGTTGGTAATACTTAATGACTTACAAAATAGGGTTGGTAAATAGGGAAATTCATTTTACCAGTCATAAATTACCCAATGGGTGGGTTTACGACTGGTAAAATATATTGTACATCTGGCCCAAAGCCTTTGACAGGAAAGTGTCCATCCAAGCAACAAGTAGTTCTTCCACCAAGGCAATGCATGAATCTGCAAGACAACCCATGCACACATGCCCAGGTGTTCACTTAGACAAACAAAACTGTGACAAGATGGATTTTAAAAGCACTTCCATCTGCACTAAGTCCAAAAAGCACATGCGTGGCATCACAGGAGTGATGAGGTATTCAATCAGATGTTTTGCCTTCAATCCAATGCAAACACTTTTAATAAAATATACCATAAAAGATGGAGCATCTGGTGGAGGGAGAGGCTGGAAGGAGCATATGGGAGGGCTTAATGGAAAAAGGAAGAAGACTAACAAAGAGGATGGTTTAACAGGAGAATGAGTGTACAGAGATTTCATTATAAATAAACCAGATTGAAAGAATCCATTCAAATACGTTATACTAAGGTAGCTTCAATGTATTTTCGACCACGCATGCACTCATTAAGAAGCATCTGGAGCATCACTCCTGACAACGAAATACTTGTTGGATTCGACATACCTGAGTCATTATGGACTGTTTTTATTACTTTGGGGTCCTTGGGGAGGGTTGCATCTGTATAACATGCACATATTACTGAAAAGGCGTTTTATGTTTTTCGCTGTGAAACAGCCCTGGCCAGTATAGTTTTATTATTCTGGCCAGAGCAATGATGAAACTATCCAGGACTTGAAAAATCAGCAAATTACAACTAGATCCACAGATTCTTTAATGAAGTTAAAAGAAAGACAAGGTGCCCACTCAACCCTGTTTCCTTAAAGTAAAATCTGTTTTAAGGACATATTTTAGAGAGTTTCCAACACTGGTGGATTAAGCATGTGTTGGTGGCTCATTAATCGAATGCATCCACTGCAGGGAGAGCTGTTGGACTCTCATGGCCACAGGTGCATATCTGGGAGAATTGTATGTGTGTGTGTGTGGTGCACACACACACACTAGTGGCGTCGTTAACTACATGGATGAACCTGTCAGGCTCAGCCAAAGGCAGTCCCAGGAAGGGGACCTTGTAGAGACAGAGAAGAGTTCACAACCATTGCAGCCTGTGCGTGTTCTTCCACAGTCCTCTCTAGCATACCCTTTTGTGTTATTGTTTTTTTACTTAATTGTATCAAAAAGCGTCGCCTTGTCACTGAAGCCACTTTGATGACTTCTTGTCTTTTTATGCACATAGGTACCCGTATTGTACGTCTTCAGAGATGTTTCCTACTTCTGTAAATCCAAGATGGGTGAAACTAGCAATGCCACAAATTGCGGGCATCAAAATTTGAACATGATTTCCTTAGTAGAAATGGGGCGCCGCCTATGCCCTGAGAGAGTGAGTAAGAGTCTGAGTTAAGCTATCTGTGAGACCCTGGTGAGCTGTGTGATATTCAAGACTCATTCGAGCATTTCTAGTCTAGAAGCGTCACTGAGTGTTTATTAAAAAAGACCACTCTGTGGCAAATGAACCGGTGATGAGGGGACGTAACTGTGATTAACATATGGGAACCGTCTTCGAAAATAATTGACATAATGCAAATTACCCGAACTGACAATATTCACAACTGCATTACAGTTTTCTTTGCAGCAGCTATGCACTGAGACAGTATGTGTGGAAGGTGCCTGACCTTGCCACGTCTCAACTGAACCTAGCCTTTTTCGAGTGCCCAGGGAGTAATTGTGATGTTTGTTGTTTTTATTGTTGTTAATTTATATGTTTTGGGAATTTGCTAACATCAACATATAGTTTGAGTCTACATTCATAATGCATGGTAACCTACATCCGTGTATTGTGGCAAACCGTACCCTCCAGCCTGCTTCCCCAGGTAAATTGCTGAATCTGGAACCAGCAGCAGTTTACCAGGGGAAAAATATCTGCAAAATTCGGGAACAACCAAGTGATGGTGTAGTAGGCACTCAAAGTAGCATGTTATACCCTATTTTGCAGGGGAGAACCCGGGGTCGGCGATAATTGTTGCACCTGTTAAATTCCAGGCCCCTTCATCTGAGGCCAGAGCTCCCATAGTGAGGGTATTAGAGTCACAACTTTATTATGTTTCCAGAGAAAATAACTCCAGAGGTATTCAGTAATTTGTGCTCATTCTGGTATTTTTTGGAATGTCCCATTTAAGAACACAGTCCTTGGAGAATGATTAACTTGGGGTAACTGGTTTGGGCATTTGATGTTTTACATGTAGGCTTGCACTGGACTGGATGACGAATACTAATCAAGAAGAAAGAAAATAAAAGATACACAGACGCAAACATTGAATAAGCTCATATATTGTATTGGAGAAATTGCATAATTGATAAATTAGGGAATCAAACTATAACTGGAAACCTCCTATAGCCATAAGCTATATAGTGAGTGCACAGCATGGTCTGGGCAGGAAATACCAGACCAGCTGAAGATTAAAGATAAAAAATGCAAAGACTTGAAAAATATGTGTCCCATAGCATTGAAAATCTTCTTCTCAGCAAAGCATTGTATTCCCACGTGTAGATATAAACACCTCTTTTTGTGCCGGTTACCACTAAGCGAGCTCCAGTTTGCCCAAGTTTGTCTGGTTGGGAAGCTTCATGCAGTGAATGCTTTACATATGATGCTAACAAATCTTATTTTTTGACAAGTGTGCCTTTTACTCAAGACCCTGAATGCCCCCAAGTTTGTTACGGAGAAATTGTTGCTGTCAAATTTATGCTGAATTATATTTTCAATTTGCTCTCGTCCATCCGCATTAAAATTTCTAGGTGACCCTTATTGGAAACCTAATGAGCACCTTTTTTTTATTTATTCTCTGGTTGCCTTTTATTTGAAATGCTTGAGACAAATAGTTTGGAATGCTTTTAATTTGTTTCCCTAGATACCAATTTGGTTACTTAAGTGTCCCTTCGTGTATGTGATGCATCACATCCTACACCCTAGGTTGTTTTCATTTGACACAGGTACTTCTCAGTAAACTTGCTTCTCATTGGGTGTTCCAAGTTGTTGATGTTTGATTCACTTGGCCTCCCTCATCCAATACCATAGATCCTCCTCAGTGTATGCCAGTGTAATTTTATTGCAGTGAGTTGTGTACTATTGAAAGCAGGAGTGTTAGACCTGGCATCCTTAGAGTGGTCTTAGCCCAGACGTTTTGCCCTTCCCTCCTGTTTTGTTGTTGTATCTTTTTGTTGGCCTTAGGAGTCTGCACACTTTACCATTGCTAATCAGTGAAAAAGTACATGTGCTTCACCCCAACAAACATGGTAACACTGGTATACTGCCAATTGGCATATTTAATTTACCTGTAAGTTTCTTGTAAAGTGGGGAATCCTACCCCCAGGGTCGGTAAATTAAATGCTACTAGTGGACCTGCAGCACTGATTGCCACCCACCTAAGTAGCCCTGTAAGGCCTGCCACTACAGAACCCCCTTAAATTGTAATTCCTGATTTGAGAGGAGTGGCTGGGTAATGTTTAGTACCATTGGAATGGTAATAATAAATCCTCCTTACTGGTAAGGTATGATTTATTGCTACTAGTTGAGAAATGCCACTTTTAGAATGTGGACATTTCTCTGCACTTACTGCCCTGTGACCCTATAGCTTCCCTCCAATACACGTCTGGCTGGGTGGGGTGACAGTTCCACTTGTGCATTTCCTTCAGACACCCACAACACAGGACACTCAGCCATATCTGCATATTGGTATGCCTTCCTGAGGGAGGGGTGGGGAGGGTCTCACACTTACATTTCAAAGGGGGAAGGGCTGGGTACACACAAGAGGGCTGATTACCCACCACTGGCTGTTTGGAGCCAAGACTGACTTGAAAGGGGCACCTGCGCAATTCACAAGGTTCTTTTGGGGTCATCCCCTATGACAAAGGCACTTTTTTGTATAAGTAGTGGGCCCCTTGACCCACTAGGGTAGTACACTTCTGGACCTCCCAAGACTACGCTGGGGCAGAGACTGCTGGGTGCCAGGATCGCCATCTTGCCAGACCTGACTGTTCCTGGGAACTGCTGCTCTGACCCCCCCGCACTACCCTGCTTGCCCTGCTGCCTGCTGATCTCTGCCTGCACTCCTTACAGACATCTTGAAGTAATCCCAGAGTGTCTCCAGGGCCCTGTCAGCGTGCCCTGCCTTCACTAAGATTAGGAAGCACCTCTGCATCCATTTAGTCCATGCCGGAGACGGACTTTGTCTAAAATCCTTCCGAACCGCTTAAGCGAGGAAGAGAGGGACCAGGGACAACATTGCCGTAATTATCAGAGGTGAAGCACCTCTAGATCTGTTAAGATCCGTGCCAGAGCCAGACTTTGTCCCAACCCCTACCAGTCGATCAAGCAAGGAAGAGAGCAAATGGGGGAAAACCTCCCGCGTTTCCCTGAGGTAAAGCGCTTTGACAATTTGGCAAGTCTGTCATGAGTCAGACTTTGAACCCCCACATCCCTGGCCGCAAAGGAAAAGAAAGGTGCAACCGTACTCCTTGTAGGCAGAGCGTCTCACTAACTCACTAAGGCCCTGATTTATACTTTTTTTGTGCCGCATTAGCGTCATTTTCTGATGCAAAAGCAGCACAAACCTACAAAATACGATTGTATTTTGTAGGTTTGCGCCGCTTTTGCTTCAACAAATGACGCTAATGCGACACAAAAAAGTATAAATCAGGGCCTACGTTCGTGCAGGAGCCGGATTGCGCACACCCTCCATTCCGGGTCACACAGGAGAAGGAAGGCGGGACCGGTGGGTGATCGCCATACTGCTTCGAGGCAAAGTGCCTCACTAACTCAACGAGTCTGTGCAGGAGCTGGACTGTGGACACCCCACATTCCCGGCCGCGCAAGTGAAGAAGGGCGTGACTGGATGTGATCCCCATATTTCTCAGATGCAAAGCGCCTCGCTAATTCACCCAGTCTGTGCAGAAGCCAGGCTCACCAATTCCGATTCTCAGCTGCTTGAGTGAGGGGGAGAGCGACTAGGGAAAAAGATAGCAGACGCGCATCAACATTCTTTTCCACAACCCTGTGAGATCCCTTCAAGAGCATACTCAAGAGCACTGCTACGTTAGAATATTGTATTTCATGAAGTACTGTCAGACTGTGTTGCTCAAGCTAAATCTAAAAGATTATTGCTAGATGGATTACTGTTACTTTCGCACATACCTCAAAATATAAAGGTTCTGACTATTTTTCTAATACACCTGGGTAGAGTCCCTTTTTTGGGGTGCATGCATTGGGTCACTGTGGGGTCAAATTGCACAGATACTTTACACACTGCCTCCTAAATTTAGTCTGACTGCTCAGTGCCAAGCTACCAAAGGGTTTAGCACAGATTATCCTAAGGAACAAAGAGTGCTTTAATTCATGCTATGATTAGGTGCAGGCGGTTCCTTAAATCCTAATCCTATTAGAGATCTGTTGGTGTCCTAGCCAACCACTGCATCTTTCTCAATCGACTGTGGTATATAAAAGCAGATGTTCATATAGAAAAACAGTCCTTTTTACCAACCCAATCTTAATTTGTAAGGGTGGTCACCTGGCAGTCCAATAATAAGTAGCAACTATGGCATCTTAAACGGGCATTATTTTTATCTCCTCTTTTCCTCAAACACTGTCTGATACCTAGTCAAAATCATATTTGCTCTCAGGTACTATCTATGCATCTGTGTGATACTCAGAAAATGTTAAGATTCAATCACTTAGCCTGATGTGGAAAACTCCAGACATGAAGGAACACAATGGATTTTTTTTTGTTTTACACTGAAAAAAATTGCCCCTGAAGAGTGTGAACGTTTCTTTGAAGACCCTGTCCTTTAAACCCAGAGTCTCATTAACTTGTAAGCGAATTGTTAGGCCTGGCATCCTGCGTTGGTTCCCCTTGTCTTTTTGCCTCTGCTGCCTTTATTTTTGACTGTGTGCTGGATTTCGTTTATGCTGGTTTTGGTACTCTAGGCACATTACCACTGCTGATCAGTGTTAAAGTGCAAATTCTCCCTCTGTAAATTGTGACTGATTGTGCCACCCCCATGAGTAGCCCTGTAAACATTTCTCAGACCTGCCATTACGGTGTCTGTGTGTGTAGTTTTAAACTGCCATGCCGACCTTGCAAGTGCACCCAATTGCCAGGCCCAAACCTTCCCTTTAAGTACATGTAAGGTACCCCTAAGGTAGGCTCACAGTAGCCCAATGGGCAAGGTGCAGTGTATATAAAAGATAGGACATGTACTTGTGTGTTTTACATGTCCTGATAGTGAAATACTGTCAATTTCGGTTTTCACTATTGCAAGGCATATTCCTCACATAGGCTAACCTGGGAATTCCTTGAAATATCTTTAAAGTGTAATTTTCCATTGGGAGCAGATAGAGATATGGAGTTTGGGGTCTCTGAACTCACAATTTAAAAATACATCCTTTAGTGAAGGTGGTTTTTGACTTGTATGTTTGAAAATGCCACTTTTGGCTATGGAATACACTTCTGGGTCAGGATGACAGTTGGGCTGGTTTTGAATTCGCTCTAGACACCTGCACAAAGGAAGTTGAGGTGTGCCCTGCATATCCTGATGGAGGCTGCTGGGCTAGAGTGGTGGGAGAAGCTGACACTTGCACCTGACTAGGGCTGTGCCTGACCTTACACAATGCAGTCTCCAACCCCCTACAGTGTGTCTGGGACCAGGGCATGAAAGGCAGGGTCTTGTGCACTACAAGGACTTTCCTTTGAAATCTGACTACTTCAAGGGAAAAAATGAGTATAACTATTGGACCCAAAACCCCAGACTTTTAGAACACTTTTGGAGCAAGAGGAGACTCTGTCAAGGAGGACAACTGAAGAGCTGTGAGGAGGAGTACTGCCCTTTGCTGTGTGTGCTTCGCTGGTTTGGCATGCAGTTGCTGCTTCTGCTGTGGAGAGTATAAAGACTGGACTGAGCTTGCCTCCTGTTAAGAAGTCTCAGGGACATCAAAGACTTCATCTGCCAGTCTCTGAGTTCTCTTCCTGAGGACTCTAGCTTGCAAGGAGGTGCCAGCTCCAGTTCCTTGGCCCTTCGGAGTGAAGTCTGGCATAAAACAAGAAGAATCAGGCACACTGACTCTGGATGACTCCAGAACTGGTGCCACTGCCTGACTCCGCCCCACTGCCTGCACCCGAGGCCATGGTCCCCTCTGAAGTGCGATGAACGTGACCAACACCGCAGGTCCGACGCTGCTGCAGAGTCTCTGAAGTCCCACAACATCATTAGTCCTGAGTGCTGTGTTATCGATGTCCGTGACACCCAAGTCCGTCACAGCACCTGTGGCCCCATGGTGTGACCGCGACACCACAAGGTTGCTACATCGTGTCTTGACACACTGGACTCATCAATCCCACTGGATCATACGGAATCAACACCTCGCTGCCTACGCCGCTTCACCTCCTCTACCTCCGTTAGGAACCGATGCCTCACCTCCCCTGCGTAGCAGTAAGGAACCAATGCCTCACCTCCTGCGTAGCAGTACAGAACCGAAGCTGCAACGACTCCAGCGATGCCACACCTCTCTGACTCCTTGCCGCGTCTTTGACTCTGCCTCGTTTCTAAGGTACTATAACTGGGGGCCGTGATCGGAACCGAACTTCGTCGGGAGTAACATTGGACTGTTGAGAACGACTCTGCCACGGCACTGTGATAGCACCAGGTGGAGCTAGTGTGTCTCTAGGTGCTGTTATTGGGATTTAGTCTTTTAAATTTCATATCTTTGCTTGTGTATGTTGGATTTTTATGGTCTTGTTTTACTTAGATAAATATTCGCTATTTTTCTAAACTGGTGTGTTTTCCATTTGTAGTGTTTTCACTGTGTTACTGTGTGTGAGTACAAAAACTTAACACATTGCCTCTGAGGTAAGCCTGACTGCTTGTGCCAAGCTACCAAGGAGGTGAGCAGGGGTTATCTTAGGAGTGCAACTCTCTTACCCTGACTAGACCCTGACTAGACCTGACTAGAGTGAGAGTCCCTACTTGGACAGGGTGAAAACGGACTGCCAACTACAGACCACATTAATAACACTAATGTTCTTGGTTATAAGTAATTGATGAATATATGAATAATTCTTCAGACTGGTTGTTCAAAGTCAAATCATGGTTTCAAGATGCAGGGGCTCCACACAACTTCAAGTCCATAGCAGAATGTACAGCTCCATTTGGTGGACTCCTTTCACTGGACCACCTCCGTCAGCATATAGGGTTTTCTCTACTCCCCAGACACCCTGTGACTTATCACTCCACACACAAAATGTGCAATCTCGGATACAGTGCTCCATGCCAGGCCACAAGTAGTCAGATCGTAACCTCCACTTGGTCGCACTCATCCCCAATTACTGTCATGTGCCAGATTCAAAATATGTCCTCTCCATACTTTGGGCATCACCAATATTTCACTTCACCATAATATATCTTCAATCACTGATAGCTCATCACTCAATTGACAACAGTTATTGGCCTGATATGAACCTTCCACTTTCTTTGGCCAACCACCGAAACATATCTCATAACCTCTTGTAACACCATATCCTCTTTTACAGATCACACCCACTCTTCATGTGAAATTCGTCCATCCACCACAACACTTACACCAGCCACCATCCAGTCCTTTTTGTTCAAATTGTGTTCCTCTAATCTATTGACCGGCAATCTCAATAAACAGTCAGCCAACACATTTTTCTTTTGTGGTAAATATTCAATAGTCTATGTGTATTCCATCATCCCCATTATCCATCTTGCAATCCTAGCAGATGATTTAACGGACACACTCAGAGAACATCCGGTTCATGAAAGGTCTGCTGTGTTAAGTAAGTCCACTTTTATTGGAAAAGCTGAGCACTTCAAATGGAGTTCTTCCAATCTCAAGGGTATTACAGTTGACAATTCACAAAAGACAACACCAGAAAGTAATTCAGCAAATCCAACAACCTATATGCTATATGCTATAAGTTACTATTATTAATTAAATAAAACATTCTAAATCACTTAAAATTACAACTTATACAAAAGAAACAACAGCAAATATATAAATAATAATAACACATGAAATTAGTATATGAACTAAAATCTATTAAAATTATTAAAAAACGTATTTTTTATAACTATATTACTAAGAACAATATGAAAACCAATGTTATTCTTATAAGTGATATTACCTAAAAAACATAGGGCCTGATTCTAACTTTGGAGGACGGTGTTAAACCGTCCCAAAAGTGGCGGATATACCACCTACCGTATTACGAGTTCCATAGGATATAATGGACTCGTAATACGGTAGGTGGTATATCCGCCACTTTTGGGACGGTTTAACACCGTCCTCCAAAGTTAGAATCAGGCCCATAATCTTGACATGGATATTCTTGCATCACAATATTTATGTATCACAATATTGTATTTCTGATATTTCTGTCTCCAGATATTTACAACTCAATATTCTGTCCAAACACCGAATAACTTTCACCAACGTGTGCGTTTGCAGCCTGTGCACTTAGAATCAGCCACTTTTAAGTCTGACAGTAGCCACAATCTTTTGAATTTACTAAAATGACTTACTAATAGGGGCTTTGAGCCAGCACACTTCATCCATTGGTCTGTTATTGTGTCATTCACATTTTAATACAGCCCAAAACAGCATACAGCATGGGGGAATGGCTCAGTTCACATCAGTCATTGGTTTACTTCACTATAAGTGACAGCATTCTGCCCTTTCACAAGGAGCACATCCACACACAAAGTAGCTCTCTTGCCAGAGACTTCTGTGTCAATGTGTGATTTTTGGAACCAAAAACATATTTTTGTTTTGACTAATGCTGTTGCCTGATGAGGGCCTGGCAGCTTCCCCAATAGTAATGTTTTGAAAATACCACAACAAGAATAAGTACTGCCATCAGTGTCAGACATGCTGGCTTTGACAATACTTGTTTCAAATTGTAATGGAAATGCAATAATGTTGTTTAAAGTGAAATGACATACATTAAATTGGAAAATTGAAGTAAACACATTTTCAATGCTATTGTCAGTTGGTCTAGATATTTGAGAGAGTAAATGATTTCCCATCTCTTAATTGGATCGAATGTGAATACTGTGCCAAGCGTTACTAAAAGAATATATCATTCACCCTTTTTCTAATGCACTAGTTAAATGCCTATAATTTCAAGTATGAAATGTATTTTGCTTTTCCTATTTCAATTGATCTGATTTGTGTGGAGGCAGGACACAGGCTATTCAGAGGAAAGTGGGGCTGTACTCAGCATTTCCCTTCCATTCTGCCAGTGATGGCCCATCCAGGTACACTTAAGCTCCCTGTTGTGTGTGACTGTCAAAGAGGAATTCACAAAGCCCAACTGTCAGCTACACCCTGTCATGTGACCAGAGAGAGCCTGCAGGCACTAAATGGCAGAGGCGAGAAAATCCCAAAGTTCTAAAAGTGTTTTTTTCAAAATTTCAATTTAATATCCAACTTCACCATGAGTTAGGATTCTAAATTGTGATTCCAGAGACACCAAACATGAACTATCTCCTCCTATTTGAAAAATACACAAATAAAATGCAATAAGGCAACTCTAGTGTTATCCTATGGGAGAGATAGGCCTTGCAGAAGTGAAAAATTAATTTAAGAGTGTTTCAGTACCAGGACATGTAAATCAAAAATATTTGCATGTCCTACTTTTTAAATACATTGCACCCTGCCATCTGGTCTGTCCAGGGCCTACAATAGGGGTGACATATGTTTTAAAAAGGAATGTTTGGGCCTAGCAAAATAATTATTTTGTTAGGTCAAAATGGCATTTTAAAACTACATTCAAAGGCTCTGCAATGGCAGACCCAAGACCTCTTAAAGGGGCTATGTAAGTGGGTGACATAATCAGTGCTGCAGGCCCACCCGTAGCATTTAATTTACAGGCCATGGGCACATGTAGTGCCACTTTAGTAGGGACTTATAAGTAAATTAAATATGCCAGTGGGGCATAAGCCAATGGTACCATGTTTAGAGGAGAGAGCAGCAGTGGTTAGCAGTGGTAAAGTGCACAGACTCCTAAGGCCAGCAAAAACGAGGTCATTAAAAATTGAGAAGGAAAGCAAAAAGTGAAGGGGAAGACCACCCATAAGGCTGACATGTCTAACACTCCCCTCAAGCAGTAACTCAATTCCTTAGAGACAGGTTTCAAGACACAGTGAAAAATACAGTGTCAAAATGTCAGTGTCAACATCTTGTCCTATTGAAGCATTATGGAGGCTACAGCTGCACAGCTTGTTAAGCAGGTCCTTGGCTTCTGGGCCATTTCTTTTTTAGTTAGTTTTTTAGACACAGCAGTACCATATAATTAAGCATGAAACCTAACGTTTTTTAGTTCGTTTTTTTAGACACAGAAGTACCATCAACAACACTCTCTCAATAGAGTGGAAGGCAGTCGGTGTTGCTAGTGGTCCTTTAAGAAACAATATTGCCTGAAAAAGGAAGCTATTGTTTTTCTTTAACTTCGTAATCCTGCTTCCAGGAATGGATTTTCCCTTCTCTCTCTCTCTCTCTCTCTTCCTCTCTCTACAGTGCAAAGTAATTGAAAGTGCTGTATCACTAATGCTTTCAGAGATACCATTTTAAATATCTTGTACTTCTGTCATTGATACAATGGCAGTTACTGGTTGTAACCTCACTAGCTTGAAACCTTAGCCTTCTCCAAGAATACTAGATACAGCCATCAATGAACCATCTTGCTCATATTACCTCAATAAGTATGGCCACAAATTGGCCCTTCGAGCTGAGTACGAGACAGTGGTAAGATAGTAATACGCCAGCTTTCTACGGAGTGCAGTAATGTGGCAAATCGATGGTCAGTCAGTACGCTCACATTTCTCCGAGTATGTAATGGTAAAACTACAGATGGAAAGGTAGATGTTATGACACGCTACCTCTTTTTATACATTTAAAAAATGAAGCAGTATTGCTACTCATGCGTCAGTGGCTTGCTCTGTAATTAAAATCCATATGCCTCAATTTCTATCCAGTGTAGCATATCAGTGCATGAGGTCCCTGAGCCTTGATATGGTAATTCAAGCATGAAACTAAAAAGACATAGTATGATTAAAGTGAATTAGGCAAGGGTTGCTCCATACGGGTGACCGTGTGTTAGTGTAATAGGAAATACAGCATGTTGGGACCAATTTGAAGAATGACCTGAGAGCAAATAGCAAGCGCGAACGACAAATTATTCTGTGTTAACAATAAAATGTGTCTCCAACAACAGTTTTAATTGAAGGGCCATGGGGGAAGTGTGGAAGCAATGGTGTATACACCACTACAAATGTGCAAGTGGGAAGCTGCTCATAAAATTCCTCTTTCAAGGCACTTAGCATCGGGCCAACTAACCAATCTATGACTCTTGAAGGGCTAAGAGCCATGGCATGATAATACAACTGGTTTAGTCAGGGATGGCTTTAGCACTGGTGGCGCCCTGTACGACAGTCTTTTTTGGCACCCTACCCCACGACAATCTCCTCGTATTCATGCACTACCGTCCAGCTTTCACATACATTCATTTGTTTTAAAGTGCTTGGAAAGGCTGGCTTTACTAATCCACTCAGCTATCCACATAAAATATAGTTCTGTTCTTTGCAGCAGGCATATTAACCCTCTACCCTACTTTATGGTGAGTCCAAGCTGCCATTAGACAAAACTCCCATCTCTCTCCCTAGCAGGACACACAAGGAACTTTTCAGCAGGTGCTTTTAAATCGCTAGTTTCGTAAGTCATTGCTAAACACAGCACCACTCTGAAGTCAGCGCCCCCCACTCCAGGTCAACACCCAGTGCGGCTGCACCGCTCGCACCACCCCGAAGCCGGCCTCGGTACGGTGACGTCCCATGATGTCATCTCAAGCTGTAATCATGCCTGTCCCTGGCCAACCAACTGATGTTTTGTTTCGTCAAGCATAATTCATGAAAACTATAACAATTATTCCAGTGACCTTTCTATGCACATTCACCTGAAATTCTCATTAGGCTTCATCTCGAGAAAATCTCTCAGCTTCTGTTTAAAGTCAGTACTCAGAAGTTGCTTAGAAATTCCTGAAGGCTGAAGAACCTAAAGGAAACTTTCGTCCTACCTGGCTTTAACCATATGTGTAACAGTGTGGAGGAAAGTCACCTCTTATTGCAAGGTCATCCCAGATTTTTTTAACTTTTTTTCTGGACCCTATTTTTGCTTATATTAGAACTCTGTGCCCTGTGACACTGCACTTCATTGCCACATTGTGTGTGCCCTGGTTAAAATGGCATTGGTAAACTTAGATTCACCCAATTGGTCTGTTTAACTTTGCTGTAAGGTCATGGTGAAATGACACATAAATTGTACAGTCGGCATGGAATGTAAATGGCACATGAGGTCTGCAGTATGTATTTACTCCACCCATATATATGACAAAAATATATGGCGTCTGAAAGCACCATTGTGCTCTGGTTTGGCTACAGTTTGAATGCACTGCAATAACAAATGGCATTGAAAAGTGCATTTGACATGTAAACAAACCTATTTTTATATACTAATATTGTGTGACTAGTAAGCCAACAGGGTGGGGTTCCTAAATACATAAAAAAAGTGGTGCACTAGCTTTTTGAAATAGTTGTTCTTGCAGTGCATGAAGGCCTTAAAGCAAAATTAATTTTTACAAGGGAGGTTTATATTAAATTGTTCATAGACAGGCGTGGGTGTGATTAAAACGCTTATTAATATTTAACTTTGGCAAAGTGTTACTAAAATGACTCAAAGTTATCTTCCTCATAGTTTTCAAACCTGATTTAACCCTGAAATCAAAATGTTGATAACTTTAGTGGAAAAGTAACTTTATACTTTGGGCTGCCTGAGGCAGAGCTAGCTAAAAGTCAGTTCTGTCACTCATCACAGTCCCAGAGGGCCAGACACTTTCCTGGCTGGAGTTAACAATGCTACCTGTCAGGGGACAATAGTCTGACCTCTGGTTGTAGGAAGGCAGGGGAGTTGCCAGCAACTGGCCACTTAATAGGAATTAATTGATTGGGAGGAGGCAGGAACAGGTAACAGAACCAAGGACAGACTTGATGCCACGTATTTTTAGTAACAGATGCTAAATGGGATTGCTCTTATTAACCCCTTCGCTGCCAGGCCTTTTCCCCCTCAGGTGCCAGGCCTTTTTTTGGCTTTTTGGGGCAGTTTGTGCTTAGGCCCTTATAACATTTTGTCCACATATGCTACCCATGCCAAATTTGCGTACTTTTTTTCCAACATCCTAGGGATTCTGGAGGTACCCAGAGATTGTGGGTTCCCCTGGAGGAGACCAAGAAATTAGCCAAAATACAGCAAAAAGTTTGTTTTTTAAAGAAAAATTGGGAAAAAGGGCTGCAGAAGAAGGCTTGTGTTTTGTTCCCTGAAAAAGGCATCAACAAAGCGTTTGTGGTGCTAAAACCCCCCTCTTCCCAGCTTTCACGAAAAGGCAGACTTGATTCAGAAAACCACATTTTTTTAACACAACTTCGGCATTTTACTGGGACATACCCTATTTTTACTACTTTTGTGCTTTTAGCCTCCTTCCAGTTAGTGACAGAAATGGGTGTGACCAATGCTGGATCCCATAAAGCTAAACATTTCTGAAAAGTAGACAAAATACTGAATTCACCAAGGGGTCAGTTGTGTAGATCCTACAAGATTTTCCTACAGAAAATAACAGCTGAAATAAAAAAAATATTGAAATTGAGGTGACAATAAAGCCATTTTTCTCCACGTTTTACCCTGTAACTTTTTCCTGCCATGTCAGA
This sequence comes from Pleurodeles waltl, assembly GCF_031143425.1. NCBI lineage: Eukaryota > Metazoa > Chordata > Amphibia > Caudata > Salamandridae > Pleurodeles > Pleurodeles waltl. Next base: position 909,186,405 of record NC_090443.1, read on the forward strand.
TTTTGAAAAGTAATATACCGTTACGTCTGCTGGACTCTTCAGGTTGCGGTGATATATTGGGCTTTTAGGTTCATCAAGAACCCTAGGTACCCAGATCCAATAAAGGAGCTGCACCTTGCAACAGGTTTTCCTTGTATACCTGGTATAAAGCAATTCATTTGGTGAAATTTAAAGGGTGAAAAATAGGTATCAAGGAAACATTTTTATTTCCAAAATGGGCACAAGATAAGGTGTTGAGAAGCAGTGGTTATTTGCACATTCCCCCAAGTCTCCCGATAAAAATGGTACCTCACTTGTGTGGGTAGGCCTAGTGCCCGCGACAGGAAATGCCCCAAAACACAACGTGGACACACCACATTTTCCTAAAGAAAACTGCCCTGTTTTTTGCGAAGTGCCAAGCTGTGGATTTTGGCCTCTAGCTCACCCGGCACCTAGGAGAACCTACCAAACGTGCATTATTGAAAACTGGACACCTAGGCGAATCCAAGATGGGGTGACATGTGGGGCTCTCAACAGGTCCTCTGCAAACCTCAAAGTGTGGCAAAAAAACACTTTTTCCACACATTTCAGTGACAGAAAGTTCTGGAATCTGAAGGGAGTGCATGGAGGCGTGACTTGCGTGGATCCCCCAGTGTTTACTTACCCAGAATCCTCAGCAAACCTCAAATTTAGCTAACAAAAACACATTTTTCCCACATTTTTGTGTGGGATCACTGCACTGGCACAATTTTCCTACCACCCAACGTTCCCCTCAGCCTCCCGGTAAAAATGATACCTCACTTGTATAGGTGGGCCAAGTGCCTGTGACAGGGAAGAGCCAAAAACATGTTGAAAATGAGGGGGAACCAAAGCAGGTCCAAAAGGGCAGTTTGGAAAAAAAACGTTTTTAGGCTGACAAGTGGGGCAGAATTTTTATCGGTATAGATGCGACAATGCTGGGTGGTAGGAATTTTGTGGATTCCTGCAGATTCCGGAGGTTCCATCACAAAAATATGGGAAAAATGTGTGATTTCCAGCATAGTTGAAGATTTGCAGGGCATTGTGGGTGAGAAAATGGTGCGGGGTGCATGTGAAGCAGTCCACCCTGGACTCACCCAGATGTTTAGTTTTCAGAAGTGGGCAGAACAACATTTTCCCCATTTATTTGGTGTGGGGGTATGGCCATACCCCCACCCTCTTTTTGGTTTTTTTAAATGTCTTCCCTGGCCTCTGCTGGGCTTTCTGCCCCAGTTAGGAGCAGATGGGCCTTCCAAAAATAGGCCAATCTGCCCCTGGGGGGGGGGGCAGAAATGGCCAACAGTAATGTGCCCCCAGCAGGAGCGACCCTTGCCCAAGGGGCTGCCCCCACCAAACAAGAGACACACACACCAATTCCTGGTGCCTAAGTGGTTTCTGCCCCACCTAAGGGCAGATCGGCCTAATAGAAATAGGCCGATCTGCCTCCAAGGGGGGCAGAAATGACCTAAAATAAATGTTCCCCTCCAGCAGAACGACCCTTGCCTAAGGGGTCGCTCCCCATCTGTAAAACAAAACAAAAAATCTCTGCTTCCAAGTGGTTTCTGTCCCACTTGGGGCAGAAATGGCCTGAAATAAATTTGCCCTCCAGGGGAGCGACACTTGACTAAGGGGTCATTCCCCATCTGTAAAAAAAATATAAAAATAAAAAATCCCTGGTGCCTAGAGGTTTCTGCCCTCGAGGGGCAGGTCGGCCTAATTTAAATAGGCTGGTCTGTCCCCCAGGGGGGCAGAAATGGGCTAAAATAAATTATCCCCTCCCCCCCGGAGCAACTCTTGCCTAAGGGGTTGATCCCATTGCATTGCATTTCTGCAACCTCATCGCTTCACGATCGGGCTGCAGAAATGCTTACAGAGACACGAAAGAAAGGAAAGGCCTTTCCTTTCCTTTCATGCGTCTGCCTGCATAGCATTTCTCTTCCACATCATGCTGGAAGCATGCTTCCAGCGCAATGGGAGGTGACGTCTGATGAGGTCAGCGCCTGATTTTTGTGCTGGCGTCATCAAACGTCACTTAGGGGGTGAGGGTGGTAGGTCGTCCAAGGCACCCAAGAGCCCTCCTAGATCTCTTAGCACCAACAGTAGCAGACAGAGAAATAGTTAGGTCCCTGTGAGAGAGAAGGATACCTCACCTAAATAGTGGAATAATGTTGCCGAGAGCCAGGGATAGTGGTGAAAGAAGGTTTCAGCCATCTTTGAGGACTTCTGAACATTTTTAATGTACAGATAAAAGGAAGTGCTGCAAAAGACGATGTGCATTGAGCAAGAAAGTAGCCAGGATTGGGTTGGAATATTCTCCACTCAAAAGACTGGCACCTCATCTCCACCCCCACAACTCCTGAAGGAGAAGGATCTTCTGGAAGAAAGAAGACCCCTGACTTCTTTCTGGTACCCAGTGACTGGAACTGTTCCCCAAGTGTGAGGTGACTGGCCTTCTCTTTGCCTGCTCCAGAGACACAAAAGTAGAAGGTCTCCTGACTCCACCCAAGACCGGCTGACTACAGATCACTGGACCTTGCTAGAGCCCATGCTGAAATGAGACATAGTGCTTGGAAGCCTGTCCGAATGACCCCACCATCTCAGGAGTGACCTGAAGAAACTGGAGAATTTGGAGAAAAGTGTGTCTTAGAAATGATTCGATATCCAAAGACCATGACAAAGTACTGAGGCTTACCCAGAGAGGTCACACACATAGCAGGTATGAATACAGGGTTCATCCCACTTGGAGTTTTTTGCCACACAAAAAATGGGTTAAGGTGATGTTGCAGTGAAGGTATCTGTCATTGTGGAGCCTTAGCTAGTTAAATCTTTTAGTCTTTCTCCACTGGAGGATTTTGAGAAGCAAAAAAGTTATTAAGTGCCAGATAGATCAACATTAGAAATACTGATTTCCTATTTGTGATTAAGAAATCTGTATTCCTAATGTATGAATGTAAGTTTCCAAATTGTGATTCCTAGTAGGTCACATATTGACCTATCTCATGAATAGCAATGAGATAGGTTGCAATTTGCAACACATAAGGAATCCACAACACCACAGGGATGGTGGCCTGCTTGGGTGAGCAAACCACCATGTCTGTAATTGCCTTTTAATAAATAAATATATTCTTTTTAAAATCCGCCCTGTTTTCCTTAAAGGAAAACAGGATGAGTTAAAACAAGAAAATGAAACTTTTAAATGTTATTGTTTTAAGAGTAGGCAGTGGACTACTGTCTGCTCTTCACAAATATTTTTTAAACATTCTCAAAGAGGATGGGGTCCCACATAGACCCCGTCCCATTTGTGAATGGGTTACCATCAACTTTGAATTGGTGATGAAATATGAATGTTTTGTGACTAGCATTCAGTCACAAAACATTAACACATACCATTTCAATTCGGTATTTGGAAGGGGTGCCCTAAACCTGTCCCTTTCAAATACAGAATCGGTATGTATTTGCAATATCAAATTGCAATTGGAGAACGTATTTCCAATTCAGAATTGGGATTAATACATATCAAAATATCTTTTTGCATTCACAAACAGAACAATTTGTGCATCATGTTTGCAAATGCAAAGTGGCATGAGGCATCTGTCCCAAAGTCCGAAGATAAAACCTCGGACTGGGGTGAAGCTGCAACAATAGAGCATTCCAACAACAAAGCAACCTCAGCAGCTACAAAATCCAGCTTTGTTCTGCTCTGAACGTTTGGTGCTTCTGCAGGAACTTGATGACTTATCTGACTTCCAAGGACCCTTATTGCCTAAGCCCTTATTCTTGCAAGCTTAATGATTTGACTTCCATTTCGGAGACTGAGGCCTTATTTAGAATTTGGTGGACGGGATACTCTATAGAAAATATCCCTTCTACCAAATTACAGATGCCAGAAGCTCTAATGCACTTACAATACGGCAGACAGAACATCCGCCATGTTTGTGATGAAGTAGCCTGTCTACAAACTCTAAATAAAGCTCTAAGTCAGAAACTTTCACTGTGTGACTCACTTGGTGTAATCAACTGTTGTTCCATTCCAGTCTGCTTGAAATCACACCTGCACCCAGTGAACTGCAAACTATTTTTTTCTACTGTGCTCTACTTTTTCTAGGTACATTTTGCTTCAGATATTTAAAGACTAATATCTCCAGTTCCTCTAATCCAGTTTTATTCATTTCGGCCTTTTTGCTCATTTAAATTTTAGTCATTTTTATAAATTGGGCTAGGAATTTTATTGTGTTTAGTTCTTTACTTTGAAATTCTTGTTACTGCTGATCTTAACATAGATGTATCTGGGGAATTGCCAGTGTTGAGAATAGCTTCTCTGAAACTTGCATTGAGACCTGACAAAAGTGTGTTAATTAAGTTGGTAAGAGCCAACCTTCACAAATTAAAAACCCACTTTCTGGCAATATGGACTACCCTATTGCCAACACTAAATTGGACCTGACTCTTCGTATGCCCTTTCCCTTTTATTCAAACCATTATATATTATTTATATCTGTTATGGAATTTATGGAGGCACCCATTTGTCAAGCATGTAAGGTGCTATTTTGCCGTCGTGGACAGCTCCCACTTTGTGAATTGATCTCTTTCGGATATTGGTATTTTAATCAATGGCATGTGGCCACAACTTTGGTTGCAAATGATTGATGCAGTCCATTGTGAATTATTAGGACTTCATGCCCCTTTTCAAATAATTTGTGATGGATCAGAAAGTGTACATTAAGATTCACAAAGATAACATACCTTTGAAACATTGGGATATTTGATTTTGTGAACCACACGTGGTCAATCAATCCATTAGGACCCAAGGTCCTAAACCGCTTAAGCTGTTGGTGTATAATTCAGTACCATATATTCTCCTCTGAACAACAGTTCTACTTTACTTAGTATTTGTAAATCAGTTTTATTTGTGTTTTTGGATCAAGCGACTTGAATGTTGACAGGATTGGTGCTTTCCAGTAGTGACAGCCAGGCTGATGATGCCTTCTTAAGCCAGAACAACACACGGTAATTAGTGCATGTCGCTAGCAATTAGACACACTGTCTGTTAGATCTAAAAATTGGCTATTTCTCACACAAGCAAGGATGTTTTCCTAGGTGATCATTGAGTTCATTTGGGATGAGTTGCCAAACTGCTCAATCTGCATGCAGCTGCAATATTTTCTGTGCTTGTAACTTCCAAGAATGCTTATTCTCTTGCCCAGCTCAAAACCTTAGGTTGCCAGACATTCCCTGAGGAATGGAGTCTGTTTTTATCTTACACAGCTGAAAGGGAAAACTAGTTTAGAGAACAATCAGCCAGGAGCACAAGTTGTACTGAATCCACCTTTGATCCCTTTGTAATCATTTACTTTGCTCTGAGTTTAGCGGTTCCGCACAAACTGGCTGTGTAGTCTGCTGATGGCCCATGGCAGGATTAAGGAGAATGTTGCCCATGTACATATCATGCAATGCATTAAATGTAATGCTAATGCTACAGTTTTACATCAATAGTATTGTCACACGTTGGAACACGCTCCTTCCTACTTTACCAGAGGTCTCAACCTCCTCAGTTCAGTGTTTCACATTGGTTACCCTAAACCATCAGAGTTTAGGTGGGGGACGCGCTTGTAGTGGAACCACCGCTACTGATAAGGGTCCAAACTCAAAAGTTCAAACCATCACATGAAGTAAATGAACAGACATAATAGAAAGACAAACTAAAGCTGGATTCTATGTCCTGGATTATGAGTCTGCTGGAGCGGTATCCCCATGGAGGACACTGCTCATGAGGATCAGATCTTTGGGGCGCAGGAACACTAGGCTTGATTTTACCGGCCAGACAATCCAGCCAATAAAGTGTCTTAGGGTGTGGCGGGAGCTGTGGGCACAAGTAAAGGCCAGCCCCTGCTGGCACATTTCTGTGGCGGGGGAAGAATGGATTTCTCCTAATACTCGTGCATGGCCCTACCAGCTCTTGGAAGTCAAAAAGTCCCTTTCCCCCCTAAATCAACACCACACTACTCCCCCGATCCCATTTACCATCTGCTCAGAGCAGGCGGTGAATAGGAGCGTTGAAGCCCAGGGAAGTGAAATAACTATTTGCATTTACGCCACGTAGAAGCAGTTCTGCACAGTTTTCCCCATTCCAGGGAGTTTGACTAGTAATTGCACAGTACTAATGGGTACCAGTGATAGAGCGATCCGTACTGGTAATTTACCTGTATTTTGGACGCTCTTTAGGTCGATGAATCTTTTGGCTAAGTGAGACTCTCTTCACCCGAGATCAATCAATTTAATCTAATCAATAATCAATAACGAACATAAGCAATGCCCTGATCAACATAACACTTAACAATTAATCCAGAATACATTTCGGCGAACCATGACCTTTTGGTCATGAATAACCACACCAGTTTATTCAAAGTTAATGAATTTATTTCCCTATATTAACAAAGCTAGCACAATATAGATGTGTCTCAACACCAAATGATAAACATAAATGAACATTAATAGCTGTCCATAACGACGAAACAGGTGCAATCTATGCAGCATTTGAATAACAAGGCATTCGATAATAGCAATGCAAATCACTAGAACTATAATCTGTAATGGGCTAATTGCATACATTGGTCAGCACAGCAAGGTCTCAAATTGCATCGTGCAACAAAAGGAATCCTCATCTAACCTCAAATTAGCATCGGCATGTGGGACTTCATGCAAAAACAATTTAGCAACATTAATTTGGAAAACTCCTAACTAGGGCTCTTATCAAAAATCAGCAGTTGGTTACCTAAAAGAAACACAATGCAATTTTACAATTTCCTTTCATATTTACCAATTACGATCAGCATACAAGGAAGTCTTCGTCTCACAGGTACCGTTTCTCGATCAGCATGGGACGGGGCAAGGGGGCAAGGTGGACGGGGCAGTTGCCTCACGGCGGCAAGATAAACTACTACTTCATGCGAAGGGATCAAGGTTAAAAGTCTCTAGGGCAAGAATCATTTAAAGTCTCTTTCTCTCGATTAGAGAAAGCATCAAAGTCTCTTTCAAAATGGCGTCGCAGCAAGGTGGGCCATACTAGCTGCAATGTCCTGCAAAATGGCGGGTATCGGGCTGGTAATGGCTGTAATGGCTACTTTCTTCTTGTGCACCTAGTTTAAATAGACAACAGTTCAAATCCAGTAGGGTCTTCCATTGGAGGGTTCATAGGTTGGCTTCAAATTGTCCAATCAAAACAACAGTTCTCAAGCTTTTACTTAAGCATACATTATCCTTGGAGACGGGTACGCAAGTTGCAACATTTTATACCAATTAACTCATTTTCAGAGCTTCCATTGTCCGCACCTGCAGATTGACCTTGGAGCAAAGAGAAAAATGCCAGGCTGGCACGAAACCTTAAGATAAGCATGTGAACGATCTCAGTGGAAAAAGTACAGCTTCAAGCAGAAATACACGTTTATTAGCACATTGGAAAAATACGAGCATCTAAACCGTGAGACCAGGCAACTAGGCCGAAGCCTCCACTAAAGTTATGCTAAGCTAAAACATTTCAAACAAGCAAATCGTAGCACACGTTTATGATTATGTCGGACTAGTGCATTTCTAATACATCACGTTATATAAAGCACGCTTATAAATGTTGGCAAACTACTCTGAGGGCACATTTTGTCCCCGTACAATCTTTATTAGTTCGGTTAAAGTCACACATGATTATTTCACACTACGTTTATGCGCTAATAAATGTAAAACATTCATTTCTGCGTCATCAATCCCTCCTCTGATGACTACTTGTCATCACACAAACTATTCCCACAAATTTTATTCCATTAAAATTCTGTCAGTTCTCTTTTCCTTTTAATTCCCCTAGTTTTCGCTTTGTATTCTTCTGCCATTCTTTTCATCATTTTCTCTTCCTTCCTTCTTTTAATTCTTGCCATAATCATTATTATTCCCCTTTTTATTCCCCAAATTCCAAATATGCAAATCAGTACTATTAAAATTCCCTGTATTATTTTTAGTAATATTCCATTCCAAATTCCCCCAATCCAATTTCCCACTGAAGCAACTCCTTTTCCAACCTTCTCCCACACTCCTGGTTCTTTCAATTCCTTCAAGTCTGCACTCTCTTTTGTTAGATTAGCAAGCATAGTTTTAATTTTCACACTGTTGTCGGGAATATACGTGCAACAGTGGCGCGCACCAAGCATTTTGCAAACGCCGCCATCCTTTGCTAAAAGAATGTCTAAAGCAAGCCTGTTTTGAAGAGTCATAGCTCTTTCCGCTGCAAGTTCAGCATCTATCAGGATTATAGCACCTGAAAACTTTGTCAACATGTTATCCACTATAGTAGACAACTTTCTTATTTTGATGGAATTCAACACAACTCCCAATGAAGGAATCATGGCTCCAAATATATCTCCTACCACAGCAGCTGCGGTCTCTCTTTTCTGGATACGATGGGATCCAGATGTCTTTTGAATCATCGATAGGTCATCCAGTTGATAAACCTTTGGGAACACTATACCCAAATAACATCTCCCCCACCATCCCTTTGGAAGACGATAATAGGCATTATACCCACAAATGTAATATACACCTGGTATGACAGGATCAAGTCCGTCCATCATGAATGTCCATTTGGCCTTAAAGATAAACGTATGTTTACACTCACTTGCTCCTACGAAAATGTTGTCATAATAAGATTCACCTCGATATATACAAAATTTCCCTACATGCCAAGCATCTAAAGCTATTCTCCCTTGTGTTTTTATTGCGGCAAAATCATAATGATCTACTGAAGTCCTCTTACTTAGCTCTTTTTCTAATTTCGCATTCATTTGTGCCCTTCTATCATCGGTGCGATCTAAAAAGCTTATTTCTAGTGCAGAGAGCGAGCAGGTAAGGTTTTCCCTATGAGCGTGAGCCGTTTCAAAAGGTTGCATTGGCTCGAAAAATTCCCTCATTATTTTAGCATCCCAATCTTTAGCAATCTGGCTTAGCTGCGCTATTATAGGAACATATGCAAAGGTAACATCATAATTTGAGTAAAAATACTGTATGTTGGTTTGACCATAAAATCTAGACATTACTATACTACATGTAATCCTGTATGTAAGAGGCATGTGGTGATAAGTCACCCCTTCCTTTACTGATGTCGGTATCTGTGTACACACATAACAATCTTTCGCATCCATAGTCTCAACATATTCTGTTAGCAAGCGATAGAAAACGTTATACGAAAGTTCCTTCTTATCATGCAAGTGTCTCTCATCTAATTCTAGTCTTTTCAATGCGGTTAGTTCAGTGACAGTAACAGGAGCAAAAGTAGAAGCATCAATTTTCTCATTCTCACCCTTTCCATGCATGGCAAGCACAATTGCCATTATTATTAGTACACATGCAATTATCAAGCCTATACACGCATATTTACAATTTTTCTTTCTACTGGTTTGTGTAGCCATGATCTGTATAGAATCAGAGAGCTAGAAGCACCTATAAAGAAACTATTTAGCAATTCAGTTACAAAGCTGAACGAGCGCAATGTTCACACAGTTTTCTTCAAGAGGCCAGTCACTTATCGGTTAGCAGCATTTGTCCCAATTCGGCAATAACTCAGTCTTTTATCAGTTCAGCAAGTGTCTTATCCGGTTTAGCAATGTCTCAGCTGGTTGTATCACGTTAGATTGTAGCAAGCAATGTCATTTATCACCCTTTCAATCAACAGCGTCCATAAAACTTTTCTTTTCTATTGGTATCTCTTCTTCCTCGTTCTCGAGGCTTAGAGATACAAATTCGTCAGTCCAATCGTCATTGACTGCATAGGCCCATTCTGGACCGGAATATCTCCTGTTCGGTATCCTTTTCCTTTTCAATTTTGCTTCTCTTTTCGATTCTGCCTCACTGGTACTTTCCTCTTTGGCCAAGTCTTTTCCTTCACTTGAGGATGGTACCACGACAGACACTTCCTTTCTTTTCTCTTTCACTTTTGGCCTTTCTCCGTCGTTCAAATTTTCTCTAGTTCTTAGTTTTATTGGTGATATACTTAGTCTCCTCTTTGCACCATGTCCATTTGATGGACCTGCGATCTTTTCTGTGGAAGCTTGAACTGTTTCGTTCTGTTCTGCCTTGTCCCCTCCTTCTGGGGAATCAATCACGTTCTCTTTTTCTTTTTCTGTATCGTCTGCTTCTGGGAAAGCCCTCCTCTGATCAGGCTCTCCTGCCTTTTCACCTCTTTCGAGCCCTTCGTCACCGTTACTTTCGTCAGGCTCTTTATCACGTTCAGCTGCTTCAGGTTCTTTGTCACCTTCAGCTGCTTCAGGCTCTTTGCTACCCTCAGCTGCTTCAGGTTCTTTGTCACCTTCAGCTGCTTCGTCGCTGTCTGAGGTTTCTCCTTGGCCTTCCCCAAGTGAGTCGGTTGCTTCGTCCTCAGAGAATATTTCTCTCTCTCCTGTTCCTGCCTGTTCGCTTTCAGTTCGGTTTTGCTCTGTCTCAGCACTCAGCACTGTTTTATCAGGCACTGGCAGTTTCAGCGCTTCAACTTCCTCATCTGTGGGACACAACACTTTCTTTGTGTGACTGGCGTGAATCCAGTTGGGAACTCCCGCACACTTCACAGCGGTAGTTGTCGTCAGGATCACTTGGAAAGGGCCTTTCCAACGGGGTTCCAGACACGACTTCCTCACGTGCTTCTTTACCACGACCCAGTCACCTGCTTTCAGTGTGTGTCCTGGACCTTGGATCGGTGGCAAGGTGGTCGCTTCCACCTGGTGAGAGAAAGAGCGAACCACGTCAGCCAGGCCTTTGCAGTAGTCTAACACCATATCATCTGTAATATTCAAAAGCGCGTTTGCGGGAACTGCAGGAAGTCTCATAGCCCTGCCCATGAGAATTTCGTGCGGAGACAACCCAGTCTTTCTGTCAGGGGTGTTTCTCATTGACATTAACACCAAGGGCAATGCGTCAGGCCATTTCAAATTTGTCGATGCACATATTTTCGCCATTCTTGATTTCAGTGTACCATTCATTTGCTCCACCAGTCCTGAGGCTTCAGGGCGATAGCTACAATGCAGTTTTTGCTCAATGTTCAGCGCTTCGCAAAGTAACTTTATCACCTCGTTATTGAAGTGACTTCCCCTATCTGATTCTAAAGAGATCGGGAATCCAAAACGTGGTATCAACTCCCTCAACAGTAGCTTTGCAACTGTAAGGCTGTCATTCCTACGTGTAGGGTATGCTTCAATCCAGTGACTAAAAATGCACACAATCACCAACACATATTTCAGACCTCCATGCACAGGCATCTCAATGAAGTCTATCTGCATTCTACTAAACGGGCCACTTGCTCTACCAATGTGGCTCGCGTTCACAACCGTTCCCTTCCCTGGGTTCATCTGCTGGCAAGTGACACATCGATGGCAAACTGCTTCTGCAGCTTGACGAAATCTGGGGTTAAACCAATCAGTTTTGAACAATCTTATCATGGCATCTCTCCCTAGGTGAGCCTGCCCATGATAGAACCGCGCAAGCTGCGATAAGAGACTATTTGGCAAAACAAATTTTCCCTCATTTGAAACCCATAACTCATCTGGTCTCTTTATACATTGTGATTTAATCCAGGAATCTCTTTCATCCTCCCTGACTTTATTCTGTAATGCTTTTAGTTCATCTATTGTATCTACGACCTTCAAGGCAAATGCTTCAGCTGGTTCGAGTTCTGGTTCACTTATCGAATTCCATTCATCCCTGAGTAATATACAGTTCAAGGCACAAAATCTTGCGACTTGATCCGCATATGCATTTCCCAGAGAAACATAGTCCTGTCCTTTTGTATGAGCACTACACTTTACCACTGCAACTTCGGCTGGCATTTGAATGGCGTGTAACAATTCCCTTATTCTCTCCCCGTTTTTCACTAGGGATCCTGAAGAAGTCAGGAAACCTCTCTGTGACCATAGTTGTCCAAAATCGTGCACAATCCCAAACCCGTACTGACTATCAGTGTAAATGGTGACTTTCATCAATGCAGACAGTTGACATGCTCTTGTAAGGGCTACAAGTTCTGCTACTTGTGCAGAATAGACTCCTTGGAGCCAGGATACTTCCAAGACACCTGTTACAGTACATACAGCATATCCTGCTTTCAAAATTCCCATCCCATCTCTTAGACATGAACCATCAACGAAAACAATTTGGTCATTTTCATCAAGCTTAGTATCCTTAATGTCAGGTCGAGGTTTTGTGCAAAATTCAGTCACCTGAAGGCAGTCATGCTCGACGTCTTCAGCGTTCTCAACTTCAGCATTTTCACCGGGAAGCAAGGTTGCTGGATTCAACGTAGTGCACCTTTTCAGCTGCACATTCGGTGAGCCCAGAATTACCGTTTCATACCTTGTGAGTCTTGCTCCACTCATGTGTTGCGTTCGGGAGCGGGTCAAAAGTATCTCAACTGAGTGAGGGACCATGACTGTTACTGGGTGTCCCATCACTATTCCTTCACTCTGAGTGAGGCTGATACCAACTGCTGCTACGGCGCGCAAACACCCTGGAAGTGCTGCTGCGACCGGATCCAAAGTAGCTGAAAAATACGCTACTGGTCTGTTTATGCCACCATGGGCTTGAGTCAAGACAGACAAAGAACATGCATCACGCTCATGACAAAACAGTGTGAAAGGCTTTGTGTAATCAGGCATACCTAAAGCTGGAGCCCTGCACATACATTCTTTCAATTTGATAAAAGCATCCATCTCATCTCCTTTCAGCTCAATTTGATCCAAGGCATCCTTCTGGGTCAGTTTCAGTAGAGGCTTCGCTAGAGTTGAGAAGTTGGGAATCCACTGACGACAGTAGCTTACCATTCCCAAAAACTTCCTCACCTCCCTCCTTGTCTTTGGTGGACTCATTTGAAGTACACTCGTTATTCTTTCCTTCATTATTCTCCGTGACCCCTTCTCTATTTGGTGACCCAAGTATTTCACTTTCTTCTGACAAAACTGCAATTTGGAAGGAGACACCTTGTGTCCATTCCTTCCCAAATGGTTCAACAGAGCAATGGTATCGGCTGTGCAGCCACTTTCTGTCTTTGATGCAATCAGTAAGTCATCGATGTACTGTACTAGGGTTGACTCAAATGGCAATTCTAATGCTTCCAAGTCTTTCTTTAGAATCTGATTGAATATTGACGGTGACTCAGAGAACCCTTGAGGAATTCGACACCAACTGTACACTCTGTCTAGGAATTTGAAACAAAAGAGAAATTGGCTGTCCTCATGAAGAGGCACCGAGAAAAATGCTTGTGACAAGTCGATAACTGAGAACCACTCGGCATCGCAAGGAACTTGAAACATTATCACAGCTGGATTTGGTACGACAGGGCAACATTTAATGATGATGTCATTTATTTTCCTCAAGTCCTGTACAATTCGGACCTTTCCACTCGGCTTTATTAGTCCCATGATTGGTGAATTACATGGACTGCTCAACACTTCTTTCAGTACTCCCTGCTTTACAAATTCGTCAATGAGTTGGGCAACTTTCATGAGGGTGTCTTGTGCCATGTGGTATTGTGGGGTCTGGGGAAAGGTTGCATTGGGCTTTACAGTCACTTTCACTGGTTCCACTCCTTTCATCAATCCCACCTCTTTCCCTGTCATATCCCACACTTCCTTTCCGACTGTTTCCCGTAATTCAGCTGGAATATCTTCTTCAGTTATCATCGGAAAAAGACAAATCAGAGGGTACTCTTCATCGACAGTTTCCATCTCATCCCCCTCTACACTGTCCTCTTCTTCCCCATCACTGCTCGTCTGAATTTTTATTCCATCGTTCGAACACATAATCGAACAACCCAATTTGCACAATAGGTCTCTCCCTAACAGTGCTATCGGGCTTGAGTCACATACCACAAATTTATGTAACCCTTGATAGTTACCAATGCTGACGGGCACCGGATCTGTAATTGGGTTCGTCAGGTGCCTGTTTGCTACTCCCACCACTTGAACTGTTCTCCCTGAGAGTGGCAAATTTGGTACTTCAATGCTCTTAACAGTTGAACGTGTGGCTCCTGTGTCAACCAAGAATGAGACACGATGACCCATTACTCTTCCCTCCACGTACGGACCCTTTTGATCAACTTCCAAGGATGCTGCAAGCACACAATCTCCTTCCTCCCCTGAACTTTCACTCTCCCACACATTGTTTATTCCACTCTCACTGTGTAATGGGAACTGTTGTACGGTGCCATTTGTATTCATTACCTGACCCAAGACCTGTGGAGGAACCATCACTTGCTGCTGACTCATTGGTGCCAAAGGTATTTGCATTTGCTGATTAGGTACCATGGGTAACTGCTGTTGCATTGGCTGCATTTGCGTCATCTGCATACGGGGCATCTGCATCTGCTGCGGCTGCATAGGTTGTAATCCCTGCAACTGATTTATGGTCTGAAAATTTGGGTTTGGACCTCTCATTTTCGGTCCCCTCATTGTCTGAAATGCATTGACATCATTGTTCTGCTGACCAACACCTGCACCTTCCTGCACCACCATCGGGCACTCGCGCTTCCAATGACCGACGATTCCGCACACGTGACACAGCATCACCTTTTTCAATGCCTGCACACCATTCGGAGTCACAACAGTGTTCAAATCCGGACAATTATTCCCAAAACCTCCTCTGCCTCTGCCTCTCGCCTGTGGCTGAAACATCATATTTCCCTGCAACTGCGGCTGCGGTACCTGCTGTTGGAACCCTTGCAACCCTTGCAAACCTTGCAGACCTGTCTGAGCTGCTTTAAGTTGCATCATCATCACTTTCTCTTTCAACTTTTTCTGTTTCACTTCAATTTCGTCGCTACAGTATTTCGCATAATTCAACACCTCATCAATAGGTTTCGACTGCCAACAAATCAAATGCGACTTTATCATCTGACTTATCTCTGGTCTCAGCCCTTCCACAAATCTAAACACAAAATGAAGCATGTCCTTCGCCTCTATTGTTTCCGTGCCACTGTAGTTCTTGAACGCCTTCAACAACCTCTCATAGTAACTATGAATCGACTCTTTAGCCTCTTGGGCAGTTCGATCGATCTTCTGCCAATCCACATTTTTCGCGGCAACCTTCGTCTTCAAATGCTCAATCACCTTATAGTACAAGCTCATCACCATAGGTGATGGTGCACCCGTATCCCTGTCTCTCTCTGGTTCACTTGTCGGCCAACCTACAGCTCTTTTGCAATCCTCCCACAAATCTGCCGGAACCACAATCTCAAAGAGAGTGTTCAGGTCTTCCCAAAGACATTTTGCAAGCTTCACAAACCTATCAGTCTGTTGATACCATTCAATCGGTTTCTCTCTCAGTTTGGGAAAATCATCTGTAAAAGACTGAATGTCGCTTCTGTGCCATGGTACATGTATTAATTTTCCCCCTGCTGTCTCCCTCATTGGTAACATGGTTACTGCATCACTACTCTGTGGTCTTTTCTCGTTGAGCTCTGGGACACTGTCTTTCCTCTTTTCCTTTCTCTTTACCCATCTGCTCTCCCATTTGTCTAAGCACCTCCACACTTGTGCACTCTGCAGCAATTCTCTAAGGTGCGCCTTCATGCCTGCTGACCTCATGTGTTCAAAATCTGTGGTCCCGAAATCCAACCTGTAGCTCCTGCTCAAGTGTTTCGTCTTGTCTATGTCAACCCCGTTTTTGTCCGCTATTTCTTGCAAGCTTCTATGTACCTTATTCACTTCTCTCGTAATCCTGGGACATAGATACCTCAGCTCTTCTTCCGAGTAGGACTCTAACCTATTCACACCCATAGTCCCTTCCACCAATTCTTGTGCTTCCATGTTCAACCTGACCCTATTCAGATAATCTTCTCTCTTCCCACTGGCTGAGCTTTGTGTGGAATTCAGACTGTTGAACCACTGTGTCAGCTGTTGCGCATTCAACCCCATCAGTGTAGCATTCACATCGACTGCCATCGATGGTTGCGGCAACTTTTCAGTGTTCGATGATAGCGGTATCACCAGTGGGGGACTCGACCTCACCAGTGTTGACTGAGCACATATGGGACTAAACTCCATCAAGGACCCAGATCCAGTTGGCTGAGCCGCTATCGGAGTTATCCCTGGAGTGTTTTCTATGCACCTCCTTTCTGTCCCATTCTGCAGTATTGATCCCTGGCCGCTCATACCCAAGTTAGGCTGACTGTACAAAGGTACCGGTGGACCTACAGTAATGGGTAGTGATATCGCATCTGGGTTCTGTCCATTTCCCATGTTCTGAGACATGTTCATTCCCACACTATGGGTCATCATTGCCGGCATGCCCATCTGACTCCCCGTCATCTGAGCATGTGCAGTTCCCCCCTGCATCTGCTTTTGAGGCATCAAAAACTGGGTTGATTCAGCATGTGCCAGGGTTGGGTTGTGACCATTCTGTCCTCCCATTACGGTTGGATCTAGAATCATTCCCGTACTGTTGTCACTGCTGCAGTACCTTGGGACCTGCGGCTGATAATTTTCTGCTGGTTTCAACATGGGCACATCTGGATATATTCTCCTAACCTGCGGTATCTGCGGGGTGAACAGTAAACTCGGGTCCTTAGATCCCGATGATGCTCCTGAACTCTGAGCTTCACTGTTCTGTACCGGTGCCGGAGGGGCAGAACTGGTACTTGGACCTTGTCCACTCTCTGCATAAGGTGGTGGACGGTTGTTCAGCAATTGCATGATTAACTCCTCATCCTCTAACTCCTCTTCTCTTCTCAACTTTTCCTCGTCCTCTCTATCCTTGGAACACCTCCTGTTTGTCTTACAGGTAGCTTTCTTACCCGTCTCCTCTTCTTCCTTAGTAATTGCGGGAAACAATTTTATCCCCTGCAATACATCTGACCTCCACACCTTCTGCGCATTATCCCACCTAGCGTCCGCTAGTGTCTTTTCTACCTTTCTTATCCTGGTCTCGAACTTATTTTGCTGTTGCTGTCTAGCCATCAGTTCCCAAATTGCTAGAGCCTCAAACTGTGCTGGCCTTGGAGGTACCTTCATGTCGTACATCGCGAATCTCAAATTCTCTAGGATCCTTATATTGAATGTCCCATGGACCGGGAACGCTACGCTCCCATGTTTCTCTGTCGGCTTGTGCCATTGCTTTAGCCACAGGCACGGAGCTACCCCCTTTTCCTCCATTACAATGTAAGCTGGTGTACCTTCGGGTGGCGTCTCCTCTCCTACGCTCGCTTTAATGTAAGACTCCACCTTCATCGCACTCCTTAATGCTTTAAAAAATGTCATTTTCTCGTCTTTTATTTCACAAAGTTTGTAATCAATAGGTGACTTTAATTCCCGGAATACTCTTCGCTTGCCTTTCCCCTTCCAATCGAGCCCCACGGACTGCGTCCAATCCGTGCGCGACCCTCCTCACCAACCAACCTATCCCAGCGCGGCTCCTAGTGACGTCACACTCACACACTGCGGCTGACAAAGCCTCGCGGCTAGTCCTCCTTCACTCAGCTCCTCTCGTAACAACTTCTTGCATGTATCGCGAGCTACCAAAAAAAAAATAATAAAACAGATCTGTCGGTTTACTACAGGAAGGGTAACACGATCGCTTCAGGACCTTAGGGATTTTTCACTAGCCTCGGCAGTTATTCCATCTTTCTCGGTCCCCACATTCGCAAGCAAGTCTGACCCGCAGACTGCTCTCAACTTGTCAGTGATCTATTCTAGTGCACTTTAGAATTTTGTCAAAGCCTGAAGTCGAAGTTTTCTTTCACTCCCTTAACACACGTACCGACTCGTTGACCACGCCCGATCAACCTATTAAACCGACCAGACCACAACATAAAACAAGTGTCTCATACACTTTTCAACATACTCCGGAGTCTCTTGACCTCGCAGGGCCCGTCTCAACAACAACAACCACGTGGACCTTTTTATGCACGAAGCGCCACATACACGTGAAGTTCGACGACTTCCCTACTCTCACACTCGGAGTCGCACCTCCGCTATTTCTATGAAGTTCGACGACTTCTCTACTTCTACACTCGGAGTCGCACCTCTGCTATTCTCTAAAATCCTCGCAACCTTTTCACACAATCTGCGGCAATAAGCTGTGCAAGCGCAAAATCCTAACTTCACTCATACCATCACTAGTACCGCCAACGCTGATCTCACACCTCCATTCTCTTCATTCGCAAGCTCCGAGATCCCGGGAAAGTCACGGTGGACCTAGCCCATCATCATTTTCTCAATCTGTTTTACCCAAGAAAAATCTAATTCAACTTCTCGAGTGGGATCTCAAAAGTCTAAACCGTTAATTCGACACCATGTACCTCTCGAATGGGGTCCCAAAAGTCTAAACCATCCTCTGCTACCATCTACTGATAGAGCGATCCGTACTGGTAATTTACCTGTATTTTGGACGCTCTTTAGGTCGATGAATCTTTTGGCTAAGTGAGACTCTCTTCACCCGAGATCAATCAATTTAATCTAATCAATAATCAATAACGAACATAAGCAATGCCCTGATCAACATAACACTTAACAATTAATCCAGAATACATTTCGGCGAACCATGACCTTTCGGTCATGAATAACCACACCAGTTTATTCAAAGTTAATGAATTTATTTCCCTATATTAACAAAGCTAGCACACTATAGATGTGTCTCAACACCATATGATAAACACAAATGAACATTAATAGCTGTCCATAACGACGAAACAGGTGCAATCTATGCAGCATTTGAATAACAAGGCATTCGATAATAGCAATGCAAATCACTAGAACTATAATCTGTAATGGGCTAATTGCATACATTGGTCAGCACAGCAAGGTCTCAAATTGCATCGTGCAACAAAAGGAATCCTCATCTAACCTCAAATTAGCATCGGCATGTGGGACTTCATGCAAAAACAATTTAGCAACATTAATTTGGAAAACTCCCAACTAGGGCTCTTATCAAAAATCAGCAGTTGGTTACCTAAAAGAAACACAATGCAATTTTACAATTTCCTTTCATATTTACCAATTACGATCAGCATACAAGGAAGTCTTCGTCTCACAGGTACCGTTTCTCGATCAGCATGGGATGGGGCAAGGGGGCAAGGTGGACGGGGCAGTTGCCTCACGGCGGCAAGATAAACTACTACTTCATGCGAAGGGATCAAGGTTAAAAGTCTCTAGGGCAAGAATCATTTAAAGTCTCTTTCTCTCGATTAGAGAAAGCATCAAAGTCTCTTTCAAAATGGCGTCGCAGCAAGGTGGGCCATACTAGCTGCAATGTCCTGCAAAATGGCGGGTATCGGGCTGGTAATGGCTGTAATGGCTACTTTCTTCTTGTGCACCTGGTTTAAATAGACAACAGTTCAAATCCAGTAGGGTCTTCCATTGGAGGGTTCATAGGTTGGCTTCAAATTGTCCAATCAAAACAACAGTTCTCAAGCTTTTACTTAAGCATACATTATCCTTGGAGACGGGTACGCAAGTTGCAACATTTTATACCAATTAACTCATTTTCAGAGCTTCCATTGTCCGCACCTGCAGATTGACCTTGGAGCAAAGAGAAAAATGCCAGGCTGGCACGAAACCTTAAGATAAGCATGTGAACGATCTCAGTGGAAAAGTACAGCTTCAAGCAGAAATACACGTTTATTAGCACATTGGAAAAATACGAGCATCTAAACCGTGAGACCAGGCAACTAGGCCGAAGCCTCCACTAACGTTATGCTAAGCTAAAACATTTCAAACAAGCAAATCGTAGCACACGTTTATGATTATGTCGGATTAGTGCACTTCTAATACATCACGTTATATAAAGCACGCTTATAAATGTTGGCAAACTACTCTGAGGGCACATTTTGTCCCCGTACAATCTTTATTAGTTCGGTTAAAGTCACACATGATTATTTCACACTACGTTTATGCGCTAATAAATGTAAAACCTTCATTTCTGCGTCATCACCAGTAAGTATGGTGGCAGAGTCTGCGTAACAGCAGGATCCTGCAACTCTCATTGGGGCCTACTTTATTTTCCATTATCAAAGATTTATGGGGTTAATTCGGCCCTTCTTTGTGAATGTGAAAAGAAAAAGAAATTATAAAAAGTAGACGGAAATAGTTACTAAGGCCCTGTTTGCAAGTAAGATGAATAATGCCGATATGAACGATATGAATATGCACAAGCAGATAGGAAGCAAAAAAATGGAGGGAAATAAGAGTGCTGCGGAGAAAAACGGAAGTGCAAGAGAAGCAAACTCAAGATACAAAGGTGAAAGGTTCGAACAGCAGAAAGGCGTTCACGAGAAATAATATGACGTGGATCGAAGAGAGGGGAGAGGATGAGGAAGTGATAGAGAGAGAAGGAAGGGGTTGGGTACAGCGGAGGAGAGGCAAAAACGTGAGAATGGTGGGGAGAATATAAGAAATGCGAGAGGTGGTGCAGAGAGGGACTGGAAGGGGATAGGGGAGAGAAAGACTGAAAGGGAAGATGAGAAGCCAGCAGGATGGATATAGGAAGGAAAGACAAAAGGCAGGTAGAATAGGGAGACCCATAAGCAGACGCACCTTAGCTATCAGAGTGCAGTAGATGCTGTGGCACCCACCCACACTCCCCCCAATAATGGCTGCTTTAAAATCTACCTCGGAGGTAAAGGGGCCCATTTCTCTTGCTGTCTTGAGGGCGGTGGCCACATCACCCATCCTATTTAGTCCTCAACTTGTAATGGGGGCCAGTGTGGCAAAATCTCCTATTCTGGCCCTGTTCAAAGCTGTTGCCTGCTTAGGGGATTGCAACACTTTTGTCAACTGGAAAACCACCTCTCTGACAAGTCCAATCAACAAACTGTCCTTAGTAATAACTACCACAATGAATACAGAGGGGTCACTGCAGTATATTTAGGGGCAGAGTTAAGAGCCGCTTGCACCGTAATCTCACCACATTAACAAAATATTTTATGCTAATGTGGCAATATTATGGCAAAAATGCTGCACCAGATTTGCAAAGTGGCGCAATGCGTGCATTTCACCACTTTGTAACCCCTTCCGCCACATTATGCCTGTGCCAGGCATAATGTATTCAAAGGGGCCGTTCCCCCGTTAGGGGAGCTGAAAAAATGTTGCAAAGAAAAAAAAAAAAAAAATGTTGCGTCATTTTTTTCGGCATTTTTAACGCCTGCTCAGAGCAGGCGTTTAAAGGGGGCACACCATTGATTACATTGGGCCCCATGTACTGTTCAGGGTTAGCTCCAAAATTGTGGTGCTAACCCTGAACAGTACATCAATAGCATCAAAAAGTCTGATGCTATTGCCCCCTTCCCTGCGCCATGGTGTGCTGTATTTTAAATATGGCGCACACATGGTGGTGCTGGGGGAGGCGCTAAGTGACACAAGTAAAGTGGCGCTGGACTGGGTGCAGCACCACCTTTCTTAAATCTGCCCATTCGTTTTTTGAATATTTTACAGTATTTTTGTCATCCCATAGCCCTTTCTTGGGATCGCTATACATTCAGGAAAGAAAAGCGATTATTCAAAGTATTGTTCACTACTAGCCCCTCCAGTCTCTTTAGTCACTTCTGCACTCTGGCATGTGAGGACACAGTTCGAAGTAGGAACATCAAAATGTACTCACAATTCTGTCTTTTTACTCTCTCTCTTCCATCAGTCAGTTGTGTCTCGACGCCATCTTGTTGACATAACAGATGAAGTGACGTCAAACACCGGATTACAGGGCAGAGGCAGCATGGTCTTCTTTGAGATTCACTCAGGCGGCCTCATTACGAATACACTGGTATGGCCGATAACACCTGTTGCTCCACATACCTGAATCCTGGGGCCTGTGACAAACCCCACAGCCTGCAATTTTCCCCAGGTACATTTAGGTAGGTCTAAAGTGCTGAATTCTGCCCAGCATGTATATGCATTTCTGTGCAGTAAGCACAAAAATCTGCCTTATGCCTTATTTTTGACAAAAAAACTTGCAATAATTATAAATCTCGTTAAATTCCGAACACCTTGGGGCCAGATGCTGTCAAGTGAGATAGACATTGTATCCCACACGGGACACTCCTACTGTCTAAAGAAGAGAGGAGTCCGGGCTACTTACAGCTTAGCACTCCAGGTATGTGCAATAGAATTTTAACTTGACCCAAGGACAACCTCATTCGCATGCTGTAAACAAGAGTAAGGGAACAATGGGTGCATTCAGGAAAGGAAGGGCAATTACTTAGTGAGTCAGGTACCCCACATAAAATACGCAATAATCTCAGTTGGTGTAATACTTAATAAGGCTAATTTGTGTAGTACCTATTGTTGAGGTTCTACCCCCAGATGGTCAAAGAGGGATGCGAAAACAATTTATGATAAAAACAAATTCCCTTGGTCGAATCCGGCGGTAGTGGCACTATAAAGCCAATAGCTGCATGCAGATACGGGGGGAAGAGGAGAGGGGGAGGGAGGAGAGGTGATTTACTAACAGTTTGCACTGGGTTTACATCATAAAAGTGATGCAAGGGGGTGTTACATGGGCGTTCCCGTGCAGCCACCCACCCTCTTTGATGCAAAACCCTATCTACTAAAAGCTGAGGCATGGTTTGCATAAAAAATAATGCCTTAAGAGGAGAAATGTTTTCATTTCTCCTTTCTTTCTCACTCTGCATGTGTGATGCACTGTGGAACACACATACAAAGTAAGAAAAGTCTTCTAATTTGTGTAGGCACAGTATTTTGTACTGGTTAAGTACCCTTCCAGTACAAAACTCATGCTTGACTCATGCACACAACCTTGCACCATGGCACAAAGATGTGTGTGTGGTGCACAGCAGCTAAAACCTGTGCTGGCACTAGGGTGAAGGGAGGAGAGACCTATATCTCTGTAGATATGTCACTCTCCTGCTCCCTCCCTGCCATACAATGCAGGTCAGCATTCTTGGCTGCTGCGCTCATTGGGAGAGTTTAGTAAATCTGCCCTCTGTTTTTTTTTATTAAAGATGCTGACATATGTCAAATCAAATGAAAAGTCAGCATTCTGAGTTGTGCAAGGCTTGTAGGTATATAACAACTGCAATGCAATGCTTGCAGTGTTCAGAGCCTTTCACCCACATATGAGCAGAGATGAGCAGCTGTATGTTGCAGAGGATGAGTTTGGATGGTTTGTAATGGCTTCTGGGAAGAGGGTCGAGTTGCACATCTATATGGACTTTGGAGGGCCAGTTGCATTGCTTTGCAAAGGCTGTAGGAGGCTTTTTAACAATAACCATTTGAAAGTACTTTAGATATTGCCCGATTTCATTCATGGTGCTTGTGTTACATACAATGTACTCGGCAGGTGGCATCAGGGCATTACTTACGTCAAAGACAAATTAGGGGGAAACCAAAAAGTGTCGACAGTATCAATGTTGCATCTAAAAGTCTATGACAATATTAGGATTAAGTTAATCTTTTGGGGATTGTCAGATTCCCAATACTGTCGAGTCTTGGTCAATATTCCATCGCAGGTTCACTCCCCTCTGGGACTCTTTCATTGGCAGATGTGGTCACTTTGTTGAAGGAACCTCGGCCACCACGGAATAGTGAAAACACCACCACCTTTGCATGTGTATAGCCCCCACCACGTTGGCAAGTCACAAATCTGCCAAACTCTTTGTTAGCCCAAGTGTTGCACTATCTAGAAGGTTGACATGTGTGCTAGTGTGGTCTGCATTCTTGCAAGGTAGACTCTAAAACGATCCTGGGGGGCATTGCACCCACCAAGACTTTCTGAACCCAGCCTGGAGCCATACAATGCACACCACTCACAAACAAACAAATCCTACAAGCACCTACAATACTCAGGGGATAGAGAAGCTGGACGAGGGACACTTGAAATCACTATAGATGTGAGTATTTGTGTAGATATGTACATGGTACAAACCTAATAGAGAGCAACATAGAGATGTACGTAGTTGCTATTCTTACTCAGACCTGGCTATAGACCCCACACAGTGCTGGATTATTAGGCCCCTATGCAGTAGGGCACTTCCCTAATCTAGAGGAACAAATGTTATAACTGTCTGTAGATAGTGAACGGCTTTAGTTGTAAAGTTAGTCAGTGACCCGCTCATTCCCTCCTTCAGGGAGCATATAAAGGTATTGGTTGAAGGGATTCCTACAATTAGGACCCATCATCTTATTCACCTGTAGGACTGGAAGGAAAGGGGCTCGAACCCACCCATATCATAGGTAGAGGACCTTCTATGTTTTTATACTCACATGTGTGTTGGCCTAGTATACATTCCTAATTACTGTTGTCTTCCTGAACTCGTCGATATTTCACAGCATCTTTGGGCTAATGCATACTCCATTCCATGGTCTGCTGAGGGACCAGGAAAACATGTCAAAGTTGCGGGATGGACTGGGTCTCCACATTTTCCATTATTAGAATGCCCTCGGGCCTTGTCCAAATCCTTGTGGGTCTGTACTGGACAGAGCCTTCCACAGGTGTGCTCCCTGTGAGAAGTGAGTAACTTTCCTCCTAAAAGTCAGTCTTTCTCGATCACCTCTCTCATCTTCCAGAACATTTTAATCCAGGCAGGCCTCAGGGATGTCCACCCATCCATCTGGTAATTACGCAGGCAGCCAAGCCCTACTTACGCAGTACAACAATCCGCCCTCCATTGCTTGAGGAAGGTCACAGATTCCACATCCACTACCAGTCCTTCCATTGCCACCTGACCTAAGCGGATCATCGGGAGCAGGCATCCCAGTACACTCTCTGTCGGCGGGGCACACTACAGCGTAAAATGTACACCTCGAAACCTCTATGCATACAATGACTTCGACTTTACTAGTGCATAAATTGTCCTGAATAGTGTATCAGGCGGATGCCTTTTCCATTGATGTGGGTACATTTTCAAACACAAAAGTGGTTGTGATATAATGACACTACTTTTAATAATTGCTTGAGGCTTGTAGTACATTATATATTTTAAATTATTGATTGTATAAACCTTTCAAACTCGATTAGGGTTTTAAGCAACTACATGAGTACAAAAGGCACATATTCTGCATGTATTGGTGTAAAAATGTCACAGATTATTATGCATTTACAAGGCAGAAAAGGCATGCTAAGAAGAAAGATTTATGGGTGTGGAATCTTTTGTGTTATATGTGGTTGTGTAATTTCACCTTAAGGAAGTCAAGAGGAATTGATGAAAGAGGCAGGTCTTCAAGATGTGAAATACAATGTGGCCTTACCCATATACGGGGCAATTTGCAAAAGACAAATCTACGTGGGGAGATCTCTGTGCACATAAATGTAGCCCTAAACTTAGGCTTAACTCTCCACCTAGAGGCAAAAAGAGGGCGAATATTTACATCTAGTGGGAGCCACATATGTCCCGACTCATTACAGGAGGGTTTAATGACACATTCAACTCAAATTTCTACCATAAACCAACTATTAGTATATTTAGAGGAGTATGTTACGTGTAAATGGGCAACATTTCATGTTTACATAACATTGGTAAAGCTCTCCGACTATGCTATGCAGAACCATAAATAGAAAAGAATAGGGAACAGGAATCAACTGATTTTCACGAGTGTCCACAATGTCTAATGTTATATAATACATTTTTTACATTTATTTTTTAAGGCGTAGATCTTTGTGTTACTCCTTACTTCTACTGATTTCTATATGATCCCCCTGCATTACCTGGAAGTGGAATATGGGATATATGACATACTTTAATTTTTTAATTGAATCGAATTCAGCTGTAGTACCACTAAAGTTGAAGTGGCTGTAAAGTTTGTGAATTGTAACCGCCTTTCCCTTTTTAGGTATGTTTTTATATTTCAATAACTGCCCTTGTTCCCTTCCTAACTTTCTCTACTTTGCTCGCACTTTACAGTAGATATTTCCCAGTTCTAGCCATTCCTCCAAGCCACTCCCACATTTAGGCCTAATACATTGAATTTCATGTGTGTACGCTTTTTGGTGGAGAATCCCACAAGTATGAGATGGGACCAAAATATGTTTAGATCTACGTGGCTACCTTTGAATTTGCATTGACAAGTTTGTGCATCAGTAGTCCAATAGTCGTAATACTTACACTTGTAAATGTTTTTCTCATGTGCCCCTATAAGTTCTTTAATCAAGAAGCAACAACCAGGTGCTTGAGCATAACCACGTTCTCTTGCTCGAAAATTCCAAATGAAGTTGTGGCTACTTGGGAGTTTTACACATGGATTTCATGTGATGGTAGATTCTCAGGGTGTGTGTGACAGAGTATGATTGCCCTGATGTTAGTTGACAAGTATGGGATGGTGTTCATCAAGGTAGGTAAATATAAGTGTTGTAGTGTATCAACACGCAGCTAAATTCTACCTTGTACTTGAAAAATCTACCTGAATTTCTGATTTTGGTACCTTGTGTAGGAACCTGAAATATGCACTGCCACCAAGAGAATAGGTGCCCGATTTGGAGTGAAGTCTCAAACACCATAATATCTAGTCCCGGTTCAAGGATTATCAACAGAGATGCATTCAGGCTAGAAGTCTAGTGAAGAGGGAAAACAGAGTCTTGAGGCCACAGAAAACCCTCTAGCACAGGCCAGCCCATGAAAATCAAATGATACAACTACTGTCCCGCTGGGAAGAACACTAGTCTGTCCAAAGTCAGCTGTGAGATTTCAGTTCTTTTAATTGAGGCACTCTTGGAACACTATTGGGTGCTCCTTTGGTCCCCTACAGAATCCCTAAAGGGCAAGATATGGAGTGGCCTGAAATATGACCGGCTCCAAAGAATGGAGTTTTGGCTTCCTGGCCTATATTGCAAGGCTATATAATTTGGTCCACAATGTTATTATTGTCCCAAAAATATTGTGAGACACAAATATTGTCAAATAAATATTGAAGCTACAGGTGATGTGGTACAGAACATCTCAGGTGAGAATATCGTGTTTAGGGGCATATTTATACTCCGTTTGCGCCACATTTGCGTCGTTTATTTCGACGCAAATTCGGCGCAAAACTAACGCCATATTTATACTTTGGCATTAGACGCGTCTAGCGCCAAATTATGAGGAAAGAGCGTCATTTTTTTGCGTGAACGCCTTCCTTGCGTTAATGAGATGCAAGGTAGGCGTTCCCGTCTAAAAAAATGACTGCGACGCAAATGCGTCCTATTTATACTCCCGGGCAAAAATCACGCCCGGGAGTGGGCGGGGCAAAAAACCCCGCATTTGCGCCTCTTTTTAACGCCTGGGTCAGGGCAGGCGTTAAGGGACCTGTGGGCTCAAAATGAGCCCACAGCTGCCCTCCCATGCACCCAGGGACCCCCCCTGCCACCCTTGCCCACCCCAGGAGGACACCCAAGGATGGAGGGACCCATCCCAGGGACATTCAGGTAAGTTCAGGTAAGTATACATTTTTTATTTATTTTTTATTTTTATTTGGCATAGGGGGGCCTGATTTTTGCCCCCTACATGCCACAATGCCCAATGACCATGCCCAGGGAACATAAGTCCCCTGGGCATGGCCATTGGGCAAGGGGGCATGACTCCTGTCTTTACTAAGACAGGAGTCATGTAAATGGCGTCTGGGCGTCGTTAAAAATGGCGCAAATCGGGTGGAGGCGATTTTTTTGCCTCAACCTGACTTGCCCCATTTTTAAGACGCCCTAACGCCATTTTTCCCTACGCCGGCGCTGCCTGGTGTACATGGTTTTTTTCCACGCACACCAGGCAGCGCCGGTCTGCTAGCGCCGGCTAACGCCATTCAATAAATACGGCGCCCGCATGGCGCTTCAGAATGGCGTTAGCCGGCGCAAAACTTTTTGACGCTAAACTGCGTTAGCGCAGTTTAGCGTCAAAAAGTATAAATACGGGCCTTAGTGTTTAATGTCCTTTTTAAAAATGTAGTTGTATATAATATGTATTTTGTATTATTTTCTAATGTTACATGATTTTGTGTTTTTTTAGCATATTCATATGTTTATATGTTCATTTTATTTGTTTCTAATTTTTATAGTAGTCGTTTTATTGTGTGGTAATATTTTGAAGTGCTGTTTTTGAGTTTATGTATTTTTTTACATTATTGGTAGGTAGTTGGATTTGTAGGGGAGTAGGGTGAAGATATATTTAAATTGTATTTTTTTTTTAATGTTTTACCATTTGTGAAATTTAATATTTTCGGTTAAATTATTAATTATGTAAATTATTAGTCACGTGTTTCATTCATAAGAATACAAACTGTATTTTTTAAAATTGATACATTAAATCATTAGCTGTGTAATTTTCAGAACATTAAATATATGTTTCTAATTTTTATTTGTTTATTTTAATTGTAAAATTATGTTATTGCTTTTTTCAATTATTTATATGATTACAATATTTGATTTCTTAGTGTGATATGTATGTGTTTTAGTAAACATTTGGGAGCCTATTCTTGAACTGTATTTTGTACCACTATGCTATTCACAAACCTATGAGTGTAAATCTCCATCTCCAACTTGCTATCGTTTCTCCTGGAAGATTATCACACATGTACGTTTACTACTCAGTAGTACATGTGGGAGGGACCATGGGAGTGGCTGGAAAAGGAGGAATACTTACTACTAAATGGAGAGCTGTAGGGAGGAGCAAGGAGGGATTTAGAGAGTGGTATGAGGAGGGACACGCACCCACCCATAAAAGAGTTAGAAACTGCTATTCACAAACTGCACTTCTAAAGTGTCTAGATCCAAAAAGGGAGCACAACAGTAGTAAATTACTCCAGCTTAGCGTTAGAGTAAGTACAGCACTAAGCATGAGCAACCACTGGAGCTACATCACCCACCCGTTGAAAATAATGCAAATAGGCACTTAATATACAACCCCATAGGAAATAATGTTAAATAAAATTATTTAAAATAAAGAATAAATAAATATGTATTCCCAATAAAAATATCTTTACAAATAAAATATATTCATTCAATAATTATAAATATTTTAACAAGCTTTTTTGAAGTTTTGTGACATAAATTTTTATTAAAATTGCATTAAATTGTGTTTAATTACTTTTATAATCACTTTATATTTTTACTTTATGTGGGAATATATTTTTGCAAGTTAGACTTAAGCATGTTTTTTTATTTGATATATTCAAGTTAAGGATTTAATTCAAAATTAAGTTAATGGTGATGTAGCATTTTCTATTTTCTTCTACATTTAACATAAATGTATTAAATTAATTTACATTAATATTTAACATACAAATATTTTACTTATTTGTTTTTGTAGTTAAATAATCATTTTCTTTATCCTACACTTTACTATAGGGAGACTGCATAGCCAGGATGGAGTTCTCCCTGTGTAAAGTTGTTTTGATTTCCATACTAGACTTATGTGGAAATAAAGCATTCGTGGATTACCAAGACGAACCACAGGTTTGAAGCCTCAAATGAACCACTAGTAAGGGCACAGCAATGAAACTTTAACTGCATTAATTATTGTAACATAATATAAATAAATGGCAGACAGCAGGCGGACACATACTTCTGTGGGCCATGTAGGATGTTAGATCCTAACGCCAATGTATTGAAAGGCTGTACATAATGCATAGAGTCCAAACAAATTGTTTTGATATAGTGAATTGATGTGGCAGAGTACCTTTAAAAAATGCCCTGTACCATGATGTAATTTTCCTAGAGAATGCCATTTTATAGTGAATGGATCCTACATTGTAACATGCCATACTAGATAGATTAGGGCCATAACCCAGTAGGTTCATTTGATTATGTGCAAAATTTGAGCATGGAATAAATAATATTACATATCTTTCTTCAGACGCACACAAAGGCATTAGAACCATATCCTAACAATGTTCCAAGTCAAAGACAACAAAGCCTTTGAACACGATTAAATATATAACTGTCCTTTATCTGGTAATTGTGCTTTGTGAAATACTCACACACTGATCTGTTCTAGCAGGCCAGATGGACATTTTTTTTAAAACAAGCTCATCTTATGAAGCATAAAATGTATACTCTCATTTCACAATTATACTGGTGGTAACATGGCAAAGTGGCTAAACCAGTGATCGGTACATAATGGAGCCTTGACTGAGCATGCTACTGAAGAGTTAACTCACACAGGCTTGTGTAACAGAAGAATGTTACCCCTCGAAAAAAGCTGCTGCTGATGATAAATAAGTCTCAACATCTACATCTGAGCCCTCAACAGCTTTCAGCACATCAGTGAGAGTGCACATATCTTAATACCCAATGAGACACATAGCACATGAGGGAAGAGAGTGAACATCCCACTACCCAAAAAGGCACCTAGTACAAAGGGAAGAGTGTGCAAATCCTAATGCCAAAGAACACACCTAGCACTTCAGGGAAGAATGAACACACCCTAATACCAAAAAAAAGACATGTAGCACTCATCCTACCCCCCAAGAAGGCCTCTATCACTCCAGAGAAGATTGAGCCTACATACATGTCTGAGGAACACCATGGGATTTCAAGAGAAACAATGAGAAAAATAAGGAAAATAGTACTGCAGATAGGGTAATTTCAGTGCTACAGCTGCAACCGGCCCATACACATCAGTAGCCACATCCACTTTGGTATCATTGCCAATACCCTCACATGTATGTACAGTATTAACAACACTAACAAGATCACATTCTTAACAGTAATCACCACAACCAGCACCAATTGTGCATTGACAGCTTGTCCCACCAACAGTGGCACCGTTATGAGTAAGACTGTTTTCTCCATTGGCATCAGCAAAGAAGTTGGGTGACTAATCCAGCCTGAAGACATAATGTCTCTACAAATTGGAGATGATGGAGCATGTGACAGAGAAGGCAGTGCCAGTATCATTTGACATGTGAAGATGATGTAGCTGCCATCTCAGAACAGGTATTTAACAAACACCAGCCTCAAAACAGATCACAGAGGAATTGAGCCTGCCTATAACTAAGCTGAAGCAAGGTCAAACACAATTACTAGACTAATTTGGAAAGCAGGTCGAGACATGTGCATCCACACCCAAGGTACAAGATACTTTAAGAGAACAGCTGCAGCCCATAAAGCAGGTAGATGTTGCTCAGAGAAGCTTTCCATGATCAAAAGCCACTGCCTTGAACCACATGACTGTGTCAATACTAGCGCTTAGTCTCCAGATACTGGAAGGAGATTTATCTAAAGGTTCTATCCAGAATACCCGAGGTCAGATCCTAGAGAGACCAAAAATACCTGTGTCCTCAGAGATGCAATTTTTTATTAGGGAAAGCATCACTCCATCTGTGCAGTCCACCACATCCACTTCTCCATCCTCTTGGGCATCACCACTGTGAAGGCGAAGGAGATCAGCATGTACAGCACAACGTATGGGCCCAACATGTAGCATATCACTAAAAATGATAGTTAGCCTTGTTTTACCTAATTGGTCTTTTGGTTTTGCGGTTGTTTCAGTGATTGACATGGTGTAAATATTTTGGCACATCCATATCTGTGTTGCTATAATTATATTTCATTTTATGTGCAGTAAATGTATACCTTCATTTTGAGGATCATGTTAATGGATCTCCTCCCTGTGATCACAGATTGCAGTTTGGACAGACTTACCCATATTTGTCTGTTAAACATCAGACATGTGAATCGTGTATTCGCAGTTCTTACTTTTTATCTGTAAAAGCTTTCATTTTAGTTGCATTTGTATTTTCATAACCTCTAAAGGGTTGGAAAATTGCTGTTTTGACAATTGATATTGATGATATTTTGGCGACATAAGTAACAGGTTTACACCTGTTTCCACGCGATACAAACTCAGCAGCATGATGATGTTAAATTGGACTTGCGTTTTGCTACTACTCCTAGTGCCAGGGTCGTGAAAGGACCCTTGCTGTAGTATAATGGTGGGATGAGCTCTTGTGAAATAGACTGGGGGGCACTATAAGCAGGCAAGCTGAGTCAAATGACACTATTACTAACAAGCCTTGTTTTCATGTATGTCCATACATACAAACAATCCCAAATTGATGGGAGTCTCCTAATTTATAAGGGAAAATGTCTTTATTTTAGCTTTCTTGCACTTCATGTGGCATCTAGTGATTGATGACGCAATACATCTCAAAACCCAAACTGATGTGATCAAACAAATCAACATTATAAAATGCCTGAGGTTGGTGATTGATAGTGATGCAGGACAGGGTGAAGTTGACAGCTGCGGCTCCTCCGTTATGGCGGAGGAGCATCGCCCCACTTCTGAGAGCCAGCAGATGAAAAACAAAATGATAATAATACAATTTTATTATCGTTTTATTTTTCGCTCACTGAGCCAAGGCTGGGCCGAGCCTAGGGTGGGGTCATCCTCTATGGACAGCTACATCAGCATGGAAGAGGAATGGTGGTCACTGCAAGTCAGTTTGGCTGTCTGTCTGAGGACAGCCAAACTGACATGCGCACTCAGATTTCTCCAACCTCAGCTGTATTGCACAGCTAGATGGAGAAGAGGGACAGTCTCCCTGTCCCTCTGCGAGCTGCAAACCAGCCCACTCAGCCCAGACCACTCAGCCCAATCCCGGCACTTCAGAGAAGCATCTGGATTAAGTGGAGCATGTGCACTGTGGCTCATGGACTGCCGGGAGAAGAGGAGCACCAAGGTGGCAGTTAAGTGCTTTATTTTTTTTAATTATTTTGCTGCCTCACCACTTTTTATTGGCAGCAGCCACCACTGGAAGTTAGCTGTGTGATGATTTCTCTATATTAGGTGATCCCTTTCAAAGTTCCTTCACATCAATGCAAGATAATGGGAAAAAAGCAATTCCTTGAATGTTTTTTACTACTGTACTTTGCTCCAAAATTAATCTATCTTGATTGAAGCAATGGCATGATCACACAAAACCTTTGGGTACAAGATTAATGGTGGATATACAGTCAATTGGTTTTCACCATCTATCTGATCTTGTCATACTAATGAACCAACCCTCCCATTCTTAAAGCATGGCCTATAATTTAACACAGAATCATAGTCAAAGAAAAATCGATCTGAGTTGCCAAGGATGTAAGTACCTGAGGTGATTTCAAGAACAAAAGATTTCTGGGATATGTGTATACATCTATAGTGCATTTGGTCTCTAACAAATAGGGTCTTTATACTTCAAAAGATCTCTTGATGACCCAAAGTTCCTTGTCAATAATGATGCAATTTAGTTATGCTAGTGAGCATTCCTTATACAATTATCCTATTAGGTACACCTGGCCACTATTTGGATTTGTCTGAGACAAGATTCCTCTCATTGCATGTCAGGAAGCTTCTGTTACATCTCTGAGAGGCCACTCTACTTTATGAGGTTGTAAAACTGGAGCACCAGGAAAAAAAAGCTTGTTCTGCTTCTTTTGACCAAACGTAAACTACTCCTTTCTGGTGCAACTTTGTCTTACAAATTCAGAAAACTGCTGAATAAATGTTGTATAAAATGTGGTAAAGTCCAATAAACTGTGAATTGCCCTAACTGAGGTGGGTGCGCAGGATATTACATAAATGCTTCTATTTTCTTTTTGTTCATCAAAATACCTCCAGGTGTGATGATATACCAAACATCCAAGACAGTGATGTGAGATAGGGATTTATATCTTTTTGAAAACAGGTGATAATCTCTTAATTGTTGCAATACTGTCTTAAAATATCATATGCTGGTTTCCAAGGTGTCATACTAATTTAACATATCATGTAGTACCTCACCAATAAAATACTGAAATGCTGCAGGTCCATTGTTTGTCTTCATGGTAACCTCTATACACATTGTATGCACTAGGACAGGTGATTTTAGTAACTAAGGTATACTCCTGGTGTGATATCTTGATGTGTCTTTTCATGATGAAAGGAGATTTGGAGCCCACTAATAACACATACTTTTGTGAATTTTATGGGACTGATCCTTGCTTAGTCTACATCTTCCTCCTGTAATGCTCAGTGTGTTACCTGGGTTACAATCCACTTTGTTCTCTGTCTCATGTTGGTATATCAACTAAGTCTGGGCTGAAAGATGGTCTGTATTCTGGAGAGGTTTAAGAACATTTAGTAGGATAATGACCTTCAGTCTCTAATCTCAAAGCCTCTCTCATAAATCCTATTTGATTCATCCAAAGACCTAGAATGCATGCCAAATAGTTCCCATACTTCTGCAATAAAAATTTACGAATCGCAATGTCTTTACTGCACAGGTCATTGGAACTTGGATGTGTTCTTTCTCTGAACCTCCACATAGGATCTGAGTCTTCACAGCTGACTCGTTTTACATTTGGCAATAGTCATATCACCCAACAAGCTGCTGCTTCTCCTTATATAGATACTAAAGAAAACTCCCAAATATCTAGTAATGATCTGCTGTTGGGTTTGTAACTGACGGAAATATAGCTCCAGACACCCTGTGGATGGTAAAGTTGTGTCTAGTGACAAGTACAGGGCAAGAATTTCTGGAGTGTCTATAGACCACTCCATCCCCTTGGTCCTCATTTGCTCAAGACTATCATCTCCTAACGTCTAAAATTATCTTCCACTATTGCTGGAACACAGCAAAGTACATATAGGTATTAATGGTGGAATTAACGCAAGGTAGGTTCACTCATCCAAAAAATGGTGCAAACTCCTATATTTTGATGGTAGACGTGTCTAACGATAAAATATAAATATGGCGTTAAATTTGTGCTGAATTTGCATCACAAAAAATGATGCAAATTCGGAGCAAAAGGAGTATAAATATGGGCCTATGAGTTTCAATATCTGCAAAATGAGCAATCTAAAACAAACTACTAGGATGTTTACCCTTTGCATGGGACACCAAGCATCTCACTACAAGTAAGCAGAAGCTAAATTTGAGTATTGCATCTTTTCAGCTAAGAGTGCTTAGCACCACCTGGCCAGAAAGATTCACAGCCAGAAAGTAAAAGGTCAAACTCGAACAATGAAAGATTGGAGATGGCCAGACAGGTCCTGCTAGTAGAAAATCTCTAAAGGAGACAGCAAGTAAGGTGGAATCCCACAGCTGTGCACCCTGTCCTCTCAAGTTAAATATCAATAGTGGTGCATTATTCAGACGATGCAAGAGTGACAGCCGGGCCTTAGTTCCATTAGGTCGGCCATGTTGGTACCCAACTGCTGAACAATGAATCATGCCAAGTAAACAGGGTTTCTTTTCGGTTTTGGTTAAGGCTGATCACTTGTCTCTTGTGATATGATATGTTCAGGCTCCCGAAGACAAGGCCTCCCCCACCCTTCTGCAGATCTAATTAGCATCTTGTCAATAATCTTCAGCATTTCATTTTACTGCTTTAATTAACAAATTCAATTTGTTCAAACTGCTGTGAAAACAAATTAAATGCATAGGGAATGCGCGGAACTGTCCTCCATGGGGAGGGCGAGAATGGTGCTTTATGACAAAGCATTACGTCACCCTCTTTTTTTGTTTTGTTTATTTTTTTTCAAAACCCCAAAAAAAGAAAGACACAAATTGTCCTGGTTCGTGTTTTCCAATATTTGTAAACGGGTGTGGCACAGTGTGGGGGGCTATACGAAAAGCCCAACCAAATATCTATGTATACAGTTTCGAAGTGGCAAGTGATGGAATTTTCCTGAATGCATATTGATCCTATCATATTTGTCCGCACGTGCTCTAATGGAAGTCGTGTACTCTTACAGAGCTGGTTCACGAGCAAGTAACAAGAGTACAGTGAGAGAGAGTGGTCTCCCCCAAATCTCCCAATACCTTGGGAGGGGCAGAGAATGCCCTCATTACGAGTTCAGGGATACACTGTGATTCCTGTCCAAACATTTGTTTACACGAGTAATAATTTCAAGTTGTGTGACAATTATCACAATTTTCTCCTGATAAATTCTAGTAGGTCCGGCATAATAAAATGTCTCAGGTGAAAAAGGTCCAGAAAAGAAATCAAAATATGTGGAATTTGGCGTATTCGAAATAATTCTATATGGTACGCTTCATTTTTTGCTCGAAAGTAGGAATGGAAGGCTTTGAAGATGTTTGTGTTTAGAGGCCAGTCACAGCTCAGCCAGGAGCTGACCTATGACCACAAACGAAGTTCGCTGTTGTGTTATTTTATTCACCCGCAGCGAGGGAGCCAACTTTATTTCGCCTCAGGGCGCTATCCTAGCAAAGGCCATGTGGTAAATACCCCACCCTATTCTGACAAGCCTGTAATGCGGGCCCAAAAATAGTGCTCACCACGCCGCCTATTTCTCCTCACTACTTTGGCGCGTGCATGATTTAACTCAGGTTGCCAAGTGCAAAATCAGTTTCTATAAAATACTTTTAACCAACTCTCAAAACATGAACAAAATATTAAGCATTAGCTGTGACTGAAGCAAAATGAATCTCATTCTTGACATTTTGTTGACAGAAAATGCTTGCTGTGCATTTGCCCTTCCTGCTATTACCAAACTGCAAAGCTCTGCCCTTCTCTGATACACTTCCTGCTAGTTTCCAAGCAACCATAATAGAGCCGATGGTTAGGTATCCAAAGTCTCACCCCCTGCCACGCGCTCCATTCTAATAGCCGTCCAAGTAAAGGCTTCTTCCTGTTTAATGGGAATTCTTAAAGGTGTCACATTCTGTCACGTCTCAAAATGAATGTTCTAATAG
Organism: Pleurodeles waltl; assembly: GCF_031143425.1. Lineage (NCBI taxonomy): Eukaryota > Metazoa > Chordata > Amphibia > Caudata > Salamandridae > Pleurodeles > Pleurodeles waltl. The sequence continues at coordinate 909,223,004 of NC_090443.1, forward strand.
TTCCAAGTTTGCTTATAATGTCAGCCGAGGCCAGTAGAAAGTTGAGTGCAACCAGTTTTTTTTCAGTGGAATCAGCACATATTCCAGGGACCTATTCAAATATGAGAAGGGCTATTCACATGATATGTTCCAGATCCAAGCTAGTGAAAAGAACCTGATGTACCTCCTTGATATCACCCCCCACAAGTGGATAAGGTGCAAAAGACCTGGGTCTAGGCCCCCAGCCCACAGGTAGGACTGATTGCTACACATTGTATTAGCTTACAGGAATTGGCCTCCCCTCCTGATTGTGTGTAACATCAATGTGCAATATCCCCAATGTGCACTTCCTAGTACAAAAAACATATAGTCAACTGTCTGTGCCAGCATTTTGACGGTTCAGGAAGTGTGCTTCCATTCTTCCCCATGTGCCACCCCACAGGTGGTATGGTCTAAACTCCTTTTACTGGGAAGTTGTACAAGTTGTACTTGCTGTGCTTACAAAGAGAGGCATGAGGTCCACCCAATCATCCAGAATCAGTCTATGCTCACAAAACATATATGCATCCACACAGTAGACCCACATCCATACCGCCCTTGGTGGCTTCTACAAATGTGGGGCAAGGTATAGTGGTGCCAGACTTTATACCATGCCTGCTCACATAGCTGCTCCACTCCTGCCCTCTGTGTCTTCTCTGTTTGTTCCTCTCCACATTAGAGGCCGAATAATATCATAGGATGGACAGGATGGGGCCTGGACATGTACAGTGATAGAATATCCTCTCAAGGGAAACAACTACAAGAATTACTGATGTCTTCAAACACAGGATTTGGTTGAGGTCGACAGCTAGCATGCTGCCAGTAGAGTAGGCCAGTAGACACCCAGGACTAGGTAGGAGTCTGACAAATGCCTTGATCAGCCCCCCAGAGCGTGAGGCCCTTGTGTGGTAAATTGCACACCTACCCATTTACTTCTCATTACTCAGAATGCAGGATCTTACCTAGGTTCCAGTGCATTCCATCATTCTGAGAGATGAGGGAACAGGAAGCCTGAAGGAACACCTTCTAGTGGGTTAGCATCAGTCTAGCGTGAACCTTTCATACTCTGTAGCTACCCACTAGGTCCTGTCTCAGCCTCATGCACTCTTCCCATGCACCGTCCCAGGAAATCACTCCCAAGCAATCTGCAGTAAAAACCTACCACGAAGACTGCTTCCTCAAAAGGCACTCTGTCCATTCAAATCATTCCTGAAACTGCTCTGGTTCAGCCAGACTTCAGCACACCCATCTCTCCACTTAAAGTTATCTCACCCCACTATGGGAGCAACCAGCAGAATGTGTACAGTCGCATACATTACTAAACATATCAGCTTCAGTGCTCTACTCACTGCTTTCATCAGAACCCTCTCTCTGCGAAAACCTACAACTCACATGACAGACCGGTGGATTATTTATAGTATTCAAATGGGCAAACCCCTGATATTAACTCGATGCCCTGGAAAACAATAAAGTTGTTGTCACAATGATCATTCTCTTCCTTCTCATGCTTCTCATCCTGTCTCACAAATCCATTATTCCACCCCATGCAACACTTACACATCCTATATTCTATATCTTCCTTTTGTCCATGCAACCCCAAATAACTCACCACCATATTTAAGTTGTATTGCCCATCGTACCTACATCTGTATGAACTCAAATCATCTAAACGAGCAACCCACTATATTCACCCACCTACTCTAACATTTTAAATGTTTTATTCAGCTCATATATCATTAAATGCCTGTCATGCTGTCACAAAAGTCCCCTAAATCTAAATGTAACTCTGATAATCCTAACCTCGTGTCTTCCTTTTCCAAGACCTTTGAGAAGATCATCTTCAACTGACTCATGAGTTACCTTTACTCCTACGACCAATAAAGCCTCCTGCAAATTGGGATCTTCTCAAAGAACATATATGCATGGTGCTGACTTCACTATCGTTCCACATTACAGCCTATGTTGCTTATATTCTTCTTGCTCAATCACTCAGCCATCTTCAGCATCTGTCTCTCTTGCTGCTTCTCCAACTAACCATGCCTTGTGTCACAATGCACAAAGACCTCTTCTGCAACTGAAATTACTTAAAACTACAATGTGAACAGTCAAAGATTTGATCATTTAGGACCTTTTGTGCAAAGTTGACCAACTTACTTTAATACCTCCCACATCTTCTACAACTGCCTAGTTTATACTGTTCACATACCATGTCAATCAAGGTCATACAAACAAGGTGGACTTGGAGGAGCAAAAGGCAATGGTGGTCCATGAGTAGAACCAGAACAAGATGGATCCGGCATCCACAAGGGCATCAAAGTGCCAGGATGGTGACACTGTGGTACCCAGGAGCTGTCATTTCAAGCATGATATTTACAAAGACCTTGTGCTTAGCTATGCAATTGGGGATGACTTAGATAAGTGAGTTGTAGCTTATAAAGCTGCCTTGCACGTGTACAAAGTACCAGAGGAACTTTGGGGTTTGGGGGTTACCTGAATAAACATGTGCCTACTCTGGGTGTGGGGAGGAACATGCTGAACATGTCAGAACAGACACAGTATCACCCCATGAAGGCCACTGTTATTCACAAGATGTGTCTCAGTCCCAAACACTGTGGCCTGAAATTTAAGGACACTCAAAAGCAGCTACAGCAGTCTTGGGAAGGTTTTGTTGGTGTGTTTTTTAAAGCATTAGAAGCTTGGGTAAAGGGCAGTAAATACCGGACTAAGATATGTTGTATACGTTTTGTGGGAGTACGTTTTGAGTCATTGTTTTACAGAGCCACCTTATTGGTTATATGCTTGCTGATCTCAGAGTGCGTAGAAAACAGGCTGACTTCTGGCTTGACACAAGTGTGTCCAAGAATTTCAAGGGGGGGCAGCAAAGGAAAGGTGGTTTGGGCTTTCAACAGCTGGAAGATGGGGAGCAAGGACAAAGATCAACAGTAGAGGGTTAGAGGAGAAGTGTTACCAGTTCACATTTGAAAAGAAGGGGCAGGTTTAATGCTCTGGTCCCCTCCATCAGAGGCTGGTGCTTTGTCTACAAAAAGGGGCCCAAAAAGAGGGGACTTATTGTCTTCTAAGCAGCCCCTCCAATGGGTGGACAGTCCACAGGTATTGTTAGTTTAATACTGGGTGAAGAAGATTGCCCACTAGACAGAAGGGTGAACAGAGGTTACCCTTATGTCCATGGGTGAAACGGAGGTGGAATCCATATCTTACACATGCCTGCTCATGCTTAAATGCACAGGCAGTGGCCAGGCAATGGGAAGAGGGTGGGGGCTCTGAGAGAATACAGGAGTCAGCATGACTGCTGTCAAGTGTCAGCTCATATTTGCAGGGATGATTATTCTCAATGTGAGCTACTCTATGGTGAATGATGACAACCAGGTCAGCTACACACCTGTTGTGATGGGTACCTTAGATTAGGGTGGGGTCACTGGTCCGCTGAACATAGCTGTTAACCATGTGATGCCTGTTTTGTGTCTGCTGGAAAATGACTGTGAGCATGTAATGGAATGAATAAACTACAGCTCAAGCCTCATGCTAAAATGTTGGGAAAGCATAAGTGTGTGTAGCACATAACAAGGGCTAGAGGAGCCCATCAGGGAAGTCAGTTAGTCAGTTGACCTTGCTGTATAAAAGTGTGGAGCAGGTCCTGTGCCCCTTGCCAGGAAGAGAAGGGGCAAGGGACACAGGAAACCAGCCCCGCAGTTCAAATGGTCCAGAAGAATCCACCCCCTCAGGAGGTATTCGCGGAGTCTACAGGGGGAGGTGTGCATGTTATGGGTGACCTCACTGAGTTGACTGGTTGGTAGGCTCCAGGAGGACCATATTAGGTAGAATTCTGCAATGTGCAGAAACTCATTCTGGAAGACCTTCAGTAACAGGCTGGTGCTACCTCCGGAGATCGCCTGATTTATTGGGAGGATGGCATCATGAACATTCAGTAAAGGTTCATGAGCATGGGTCAGCCAGAGTGTTGGCGGTCCCACAGTGCTGTGTAGCACCCTATTGGACTTGGTGTATTACATACCTTTGGCAGGACACCTAGGGCATCCCAAGACCTATGACAGGCTGGTCAACCACTTTTTACTAGCCCCAAATGAAAGAGTTCACTGCCCCTGGATGTTAAGACACCATCTGAGATCAGGTTAATACTGGTTGTGGTAAACCACTTCACCCTGTATCATGAGGCTATTCCTTTGAGGTCAGCAAATAAGCCAGTGATGGCTGGCCAAGGGCCTTCTAGGAATCTTTCATTGAGTAGGGTTCCCCAAAGTGGTAGTTACAGATACGGGGACATAGCGGATGAGAATCTTTCTACTAGAAAGTAAATCCCAAAATAACAGTTGATGCAGATGTGCCTCACATTTGTGATACAAACCATGTGCCAATTAATAGTACATCTGCCCCTAGTCTGAAGGTAAGAACTTTGACGGTTTGTCTCACTTGTATATCTGACCTTCGCTCCTTCGCAGTCATCCCAAAACCACTTCTAGGTCCTGGTCCACTGTGAACAGTGGCTTTATTTGTTGTTTTGGGCCTGATCTAGAGTTTGGAAGATGGTTTAATGTTTATCAGGGCCATAGAGTACTTTACTCTGCCACCCTAACGGAAATCTCGCCCACCAAATTTAGGGATGTTTGTTGGTCCCACGGGCATCATTCCATATTGGAAGGAACCACCGTCATGCCTGATCCTGCCACTGTACAAAATTTTTATGTATGACTTTGTAAAAAATGACAGTTGGCCATCAAACTTTTCTAATGTTTTACTTTTTTTCAAAAACAAACTGCCAAAGTAGGAGTTTGATTTTGAATTATGTAAAATACATGGGCGATTTCTCCCAGGGTGTGGGGGTCGTTGTTTTCATTTTTACTGTCCTTCACTGTGGAGACAGACAGCAAAATAAGCCATCCAACCACACTCTAGATTAGGCAGACAGTCAGATGTCATACCTCCAACACTCCGTACTCTGTCGGGCCATCAGGGAAGTATGTCAGTGACAGAGGCAGTGTTGGCTCCACCACGGACATACTGTTGGTCTGCCCAGTCCTAAATTGGACAGGCGGACTGAGAGTTTGCAGTGAGGGTACTCGTCATTGTTGTAAAAGAGTACCCTCTCATCACCTTCTAAATCAGCCCCCTCAATTTTTTGTGCTGCTTTTTGCCTTAACATTTTAAAATTCATATATGCAGTTCTTCTCATCCAATGTTAATGATCTTGGTATTGTATTTATTATCTTGTTTTCTATTGTTTCTTAATTGAACTGGAAATTTTATTGTGTTGTGTTCTTAACTTGAAGATTGCTTGAACTTAACAGACACTTCTATTAGAAGTGCCTGATGCTAGTGCCCTACCTTACGTGGTTTGACCACAGATGGTCTCAGAATTTTGTCTTGACCTAACCAAAGTGGATTTATTAAGTTGAATCTAAGGTATAGGAAGAAGGTAAATACTGTCATGGAGAGCTTTATGGTATATTCAAGTGTGCAAGGAGAGTAAGAAATTATTGAGGAATGTTTATCAGCCTTAATGGCTCTTGTAGTAACATGTGAGTTTAAGACCACTTGTTATGATCAGAGGTCCGTTTTAGAGTTTGTCGGGCAGCTGACCTGTCCTTCAGGGTGGCAGAGGACATTAAGTCCACAACCCACCACAGACCCAGCAGTTATTTCTGTGACTATAGAAGAACTATGTTCATGTCTGTTCCTCAGAAGGTACTTCACATTTGGTAGACAGCTGCAGTCTGCTAGGCAGCCGTTCACCAAACGTTTTTGTTTTTCAGAAACATACTCCCAACAGTGAAGTTTGTTTCTAGAAGAAACACCCTGGGAGATTTCCACCAGTGTGCAGGTTCATTATTTATTTTCTGCCAGTGACCACTAGGTTTTCCCTTACAGTGATGGGCACAGTGAAGTGAAGTGCACATGGTCTGATATCAGAACTCCAACACGCCCACCTTAATCAGCCCTTTAGAAGACGTTTTCTGATGGTGGAGCCAGTAGGTGCGCTGCAGTTGGAAAACTGCTGGTCCCAATGACTCAGAATATAATAGGAGGACAGACAGGGGTATAGCTTGACCAGTAAGATTGGGAAGGGTGAACTACAGAGTTTCCCGAGAGTCACTCTGGCATATAATGTTAAAATAAATGATCTGACAAGCAGGGTGCATGTGAGGGGCCTAAGTGGCAGATGGAAGGGAGAGGAATGCAGATTAGTAGGAGTACTAAGTGATAGAAAACAATATTTTGTAAAATAACCAACATTTTTGAGGACTTTTGAAACAGAGAGGGAGCAAGTGTATGTGTGTTCTTGTCTGTGTGTATGTAAAAGTTCCTGGGGAAATCCCACAGAAAAATCAACATACCCGACTGAATGCACCTGTACCCAACTATTTATCAGAAAATAAATTTATCAGGGAGGTGTAACACCCCCATGAAGCTACACCCCTGAGGACAAAGGTTTGGTTGGACAGCCGACTCTGTCACATTTGTGATGGAGTACCCTGTCCCCTAAATTCCAAATTAGCCCCCAAATCCTGAGATCATGGATTATTGTTGGGTACAGATACAGCAACACTCAATGCAGCTATATATATAAGAAGGGTATTGAACAATCTGAAAGGTTTGTGCAAGAAACAAGAGGGTAATCCGGAGCAATAGCTAACACTGTGAAGAAAGTGAATACTTCTACTAAGGTGAAATTTGTCAAAGCACAAACCAATGAAAAAACAGAATGAGCCCTAAAAAGGTCCCTAGCCCTGCACACTGCCCCTTCCCCCAGCCCTGAACCCTAAAACTCTACTCCAACCCATACAACTACCTGAAACCCACAGCCCTGAGCCCTAAAACCCTGTCCCAGCCCTTACTTCTACCTCGATCCCCCCTGCCCTGAGCCCTAAAACCCTACCCAAAAAACTAACCAGACTACCCCGTCTTAAAACATACCTGACCTCCCCCCTCCTTGAGCCCTAAAACTGCCCCACCCTTCAAAAGTACTCCCCCAATTCTGGTCCCAGCCCCTAAAAAACAGCTACTTGCCTAAAAAAAGTAATGCAACTCTCCTCCATAAAAAAATGAATAAATAACCCGACCTCCCCCCCTTGCCCTGAGCCCTAAAACTGCCCTCCACCCCTCAGAAACACCCCCCAAACCCGGTCCCAGCCCCTAAAAACCTGTTACCTGCCTAAAAAAATAACATGACTTCCCCGTTACAAAAAACCTAACCCGACCTTCCCCCCCCGGCCTAAGCCCAAAAACTGCCCCCCCCCCCCAAAACCAGCACCAGCCCGACTTACCTCTCCTGTTACTTCCTCTTCTTGGTCCTGGAACAGCTAGACCGTGCTGTCTGCCTTAACCACACATATGCGTGGTTAAGGCAAATGCATGGTTAAGGCAGACACCACGCCAATGCATGGTTCAGGCAAGCATGATTTAGTTTGCGGGGAAACTGCACATGTTGCTCAGTCTGCGTTGTTAAGGCAGTTTCCCTAATTTCTATTATACTGGGAATTTTAAATGTTAAACCCTGGAAAAAAAAGTAATTTTTGTAGGAAGAAGGGGCACTTTGGGGCCATGTATAAGAGTGATAGAGAGAATAATATTAACTGTGTGATGGATGGCAGAGAAGTTAAAGGTGCGAATCCCAAAGTGGTGTTATGCATGAGTGAAAGGAACTGCAAAGGTTTTCCTAATTGTACTATTTGTGTGGCTTGTATCGTGATGGTAAAATCATGCATATGGTTCACCATAATGGATAAGTCAGTTAACAAAATGTGGATTAGCAGACGTCTATTACCAGCAGACACCCATCTTTATAGTTACACCAGCACAAGATTGACTTGGAAAAGTATTCCTTGGCAGAAATGGAATTCAGGGCACGGACAACCAAAGATAAGATTTATATCACTGTTAAAGAGGATCGCATTATTGTTTGGACACTTCAACAAAAAATGAGAATATATTTGGACCCCAGAGCAGATCCTCTGGTGAGTGTTGTAAAGGAAAGCAAATATGATGGTAGATTTGTAAATACCTCTTAGGGGAAGTTGTCTTCTTTGTTCAAGAATGTGTTAGAGAGTTTTTGTGGGATTTATTTTGAAGGACAATGGTGTTCCAGTCAGGCATATGGTACAAAATATTCTGCTCAGCTAGTGGTTGAAATTAAACGAAGGGAGTCATTAAGAGTTTGGCGGGTGAAAAAGGCCGCCGGCCAAACTCCAGCGGTCAGGTTGCCGCCAGTGCCGCCACTTTCCTGTGGGGCCAATTAGGAGTTCCCTGCTGAGTCAGCGGGCGGAAACTGTGCGTTCGTCCACTGGCCCAGCGGGGAACAGCCCACACATTGACGCCAGCTCATAATTGAGCTGGCGGCGATATTGCGGTGCATAGGGTGCAACAGCACCTGTCGCGCTTTTCACTGTCTGCAGTGCAGACAATGAAAAGCGCAACGGAGCTGTCCACTTGGGCCTCTGCACTGCCCATGCCAAGTGCATGGGCAATGCCGGGGCCCCCTGCACCCTGTCTCTGCCAGCTTTGACATGGCGGTGCAACCGGATTGTAATCCCCAGGGCGACGCAGCATGCAGCACTGCCCTGGCGGATTAGGACTCCCAGCACCGCCAGTCCCTCCAGTGGAGGGAAAGTGGTGGTGCTGGCGGTCCCACCATGGCCCAATCGCCACAGTCATAATGTGGCAGTCTGACCGCAACAAAAGTGCTCGGACCACCAATTTGGCGGTGGTCAGACCGCCACCGCAGCACTGGCGGTTTCAGCAATCCCCTCCTGAATCCTCACAAGATGCTGTCTGCATTGTCTGGTGCTACAATGTTCTCCACACTAGAATCAGCTAGCGCATATCACCTGACTGAGCTGGATTGAAAATCTAAATATCTACCTGCGTTTCTGAAATCCCAGGCGATTTTCCAAAATTACAGAATGCTGTTCAGTCTGACAAGTTCTGCAACAGTTTTTCAACACATAATGATGGAGACTTTGGGAGGAGTGTCTTAGGCAGTAGCATCCCAAGGTGTTAGCTTGATATTTGGAAGTGACCATTAAGAACGTGATAAAAACGTGTTTGATGACATTGAAATTGACTAAGTGCAAATTTATGTATGAAGCAGTGTAATATATGGGCCATAGAAGGCCAAAGGAAGCGAAGGGATAAAACCCAAAAATCAAGCGGGAGCATGTAAAACGAAGGAGTGGCTGATGTTGTTCATTGGGTCTGACAGAATTGTATGCAAAGTTTGTTGAATATGCAAGCGAAACTGAATGATTACGATCACTGCTCGAGAAGAAAACTCAATTTTTATGGGGTACTGTCCAGCAACATGTGTTTGGGAAATCAAAACAAGAGTTTGTACAAGCTCCTTCATATTTAAAGTCACTTGAAATAGGAAAAGACTGTGTGGTGGCTCTTGATGCTAACAATTGTGGGATTATGCTTGTTGATTCAATGTGGCATGGGAAAAGAGTGGACAGTATTATAAGCATCAAGAACTTTGAGAAAGGATGACCATACTTATTCAGTGACAGAAAGGGAACCGCTGGCTTGCACCTGGGCATGGAACACTACAGGACATTTTTGGTCTAAGGACAGACCATAAACCTTTAGTCAATATGTTGGCTTCCGTTTCGGGAAGATCACATATTGTGTGCTTGGCAAAGTTGAGTGCCAACTAGTAAACACATTAGTTTGGAATGGACTATGTTCTTGGCAGAGATAACGTTCACGTTGACTGTATGTCACATCTACTGTTGTGGTGTGAGGATGTGCTGGTGACGGAGGACAATGAATGTCAAGTGGCATTTATCATAGATGATGCCGGTACACATAAGAGTGGAGAGAAGACATCAGCTGTTTCAAGCAAGAATGTCATGAGGAAATGGTTAAAAATATGGAAATGAAACAGTGATTAATGGTCGGCCAGGAGAACGCTTGTTGAGTGGTGACCTTGGAGTGTTGTTTACAATGCAGGCTGAGTTGATGGTGAATGGCAATATTTTGGTCAGGGAAGATAAGATTATTCCTTTAGTAGGATTAAGGAAGAAAATCTTCATATTAGGTCATAAAGTGTGCCTATTTATCTCTGAGAGGAAGAGAAGGGTCTCAGAGTAATATTGGTGACCTGCGGGCCAGGTACTGTGCTCCGTGTGTCCTTTTGAGTTGCTGAAAGGATGAAAGATCCAAACCCTTGCCATGGTGCCTTAGAGAAGGATATATAGTAAAGGGGAGGGCACTGACTTTAGCAGCGAATTAGTGTAAATGTACCAAAAAGAAAGTGCATCAATTGGTGGAGAGCTCAACCTACAAAATGTACTTTCAAAACTGGTTTTAGGTATTCATTGAGTTATGTATAGGACCTGGGTATGGTTTTCCCAGTTTGTTTCCTCCTGGTAAGCTCATGGAGGTGCTCAGCAAAGCAGTGAAATGTGACAGCAGGAAGTTTTGAAATCGTAATAGGGTTTCTGTTTGCAGTAAACCAATGATCAAGGATTAAAATATTTACTTGGATGAAAGTAATGCTTACCTGCATCTAGCAGATGAGGACTTACTGGATGGATGTGCATCTGAGGTAGGTACCTAGCAAGGTTCAAGATCATTTTATGTTTTAGTTAGTTGGTCTGTTTGCCTAGTGTTTGTGGGTTTGTCTAGTGTGCGTGTCATTCGTGTTGTCCGTTTTGAGAGTATATGTAACTCTGTATGTTTTCTAGGTCTCGGGGTTATTTATCGGAGTGAACGAACGGGTGGGTGATTGTTTTTTTAAGGGGGACGGTGTGTTATTTTGTGGAATGGAGAGCTCGTGGGTGGCGTGGGCATGAAATGTATGTGGGATGTGGATGGAATCTGAATTTGTGCCAAGTGTAATGGCGGGGAGGCGGATGGGTAGATAAAGACTTTACGTATATTGGGCTGCAGTCATACCTTTGTGTTAAGGAATAAATGCAATTGTTTGTTCTCACTTGTGTCCACCTGAGTGACTATGGTTCTCCGTCGAAACCTGTTTGTCAAGTGTTACAAGCCCAGTTTCCACATTTTATCGTTGATTTACATTTGTAAAAAACAATGTTTCCACAGGCCACGCAGATAGCCCCCATCTCATTGCCTAAATCCAAATTTCTGCTTCCCACTTCAGTCTCCTACTCACCAAATAGTGTATGGGAAACAGGGTGCACCCTCTTGTATGAGGATGAACTCTGATGGGTATCTGTCTGTCATCATAGTAATTCGCCCTGTTGAAAGTGCGCAGAAACGGCAAATATGTGACATTAAACGCTATATAAAACAATTGTCATTAGAGGAATTGTGAAACTTCCGCCACGCAGTAAATGGTCTCTATTGCCTAGTAAATCACCAATAAATAGATAAATACATACGTTTTAATGTCTGTTGCCAAAACTGACAAGCAGGAAAATACAACAAGTTAAAGGTATATTGCAAAAAAAGCAGGCTAAAAAATAGTCCCTACCTTCTGGACTTATTAGGGACAATGGACCCTTGGCTGAAAACCACCCTTTAACGGGAAACAAACATGAAATTGGCGCTCATCCTCTGTCAAGAGAGCAAACTACACTCACCAGGAGGGAATTATGAGCCTCGGTCGAGCGCATTTCCTCAGCTGTCAAATGGCTGCAATCTTCGCTTTGATGGCACGAAATGAATATTTTTTCCAATGCACACTCGCCATAAACGATACACTGGAGAAAGCCATTGTCTTGTGCAATTACACGGCTGTCATGGCAACCACGCACACAAGTTATTATAACTACCAGTTCAAGATGAAGCAAGTCTTAAATTGGAATAAAACAATTTGAGAGGATAGGCGCTCCAGAGGGAAACAAATGACCCTGCCAGCACTATAAAAATACATTTTATTCATGGATCTGTGTAGAAAGGTTCCTAGTCTCGATTCAGTTTCCAGCGCAGGCATGTTAACAGCGGTGCAAGTATAGAATCTAAGCCCGGCTGAAAGATTAACAGAGCGCTTGCCCAGTTGCCAAAGACATCGCTTGCAAGAGTTTTGTATCTTGAAGGTCATTGGTTCAGACCGTGGACCAGCTGACTATGCTTTTGTTTTCCTGGGCGGAGGCAACGAGGGACTACTTTGGGAACTGGTATTTCTGGATATGATTCCCCTGGTATTTCCTCACTCCCCCAGGGGTGTAGCTATCCACAGTGTAGTAGGTGCCCTGGCACTAGTGCCCATGGGTGTGAGGTGTGCACTTCACTCCATTTACGCCTGCCTTTTAATATTAAATCGGGCGTAGGGTGGCATTTTCCATGACTTAATTAGCACTCAAGACCGAAACCCAATAAATCTCATGTTGTATTGTGAAAGAGCTATACTAATTATAAATCATACATTATGTAGAATTGTTATTAAGTATGTATTGATTTATCTTTTTATCAAATGTACTTTTGATAATAATTGCATTTATATGACTTGTCTCTTGTTATACATATTATCTTGAGGGCAGAAAAGAGTTTATAATGTGTTCTGTCCATCATCTGCGTGTCCACCTCGCTTAGATCCCTAACAACGGGAGACCTCCATGCGGCTACCGACCCTTTCCCAAGCATAAAAGTTCCTCCCCCGTCCATACTTCCTGTTTCTCTTTGTCATCTCCTGTTTGGGTAGGTGAGGTGCGCTCACTACAGCGTTGCGTACAAGTGCAGTTCTTGCACCCGCCAGCGAGCGATTATGTGTGTGCACGACCCGGCAAACCTCTGGATCAGCGGTGGACATGTCTCACAGGTGGTTGCTGGGATTGCGGCACTCCAGCAGGTGATGGGGGTAACATTCTTCCTGGTCTCTAACCTCCTGAGTGATGTGGGGTGCCGACGCTTTGGAGCACTTTCGAGCAGCTACTCTGGGCTGCTGGTGCTTTCCTTGGTATCCTGGAGCGTATGATGTGAGGCTTCTCCTACGGCCATTTTCAACTGTGCAGTAGGGAGCTGCGGCACACTTCTCGGCTGTGCCAGCATACAGGTCTACAAAGCTGTGGTGGTATCTGGCCCCATGAGAATGGCGGCAAGGGTACTAGGTACTCCAATGGGTCAGCATCTTGTGTGGTGTTGCCAAGGGCTGAGCTGACTGGTGACCGACGCCAATTCTAAGACCCCTGACACCAAGAACCCTGCCACAACAGAGAAGTCTGTAGAAACTTTGTGCCTCATTTACAAGCAGAGGAAAACGCTTCTCGAGATTGTTTTTATGCATGGTGGTGTCCCTTCCTGCACAAAAACAATCATTCATGCAACGCAGGCATCCTTGCACCATGGTACAAGACTGCCTGCATTGGTGCATGGCAGCAATTTGTGCACCAGTGCAGGGGACAAGGACAGGAATGCACCATATCTTGCAGATACTCGGCATTCCTGCCATCTTGTTTTGTTGCGATGCTGCCATGTGCCACAACATTGTAAATGAGGCCCTTTGATGGCACTGCACAGTTCATTTGCAACTGCCCAATGAGATTACAAAGACGACTGCTCCCTGGTTGATGCGTGTGCAACTAACCCTTGGGCCAGTGGTGCTTAATGTATAACCTACAATGAGCACCACAGTTGCACTTGTTCCCCAGATTAGCAGGGCAAGTACTGCTACAATGAGGTGCTTGAGTGCACCCGCACAACATCTGCCAAATTGTGGCTAATGGACTAATGCCTCGGCTTCTACAAATACCAGTGTGGAAATGGGCAGGCTAGGCAGCTGTTTGAGAACATTTATGTGCCATGTTCACCATCCTAAAGCTTGAACAGACCTGGCACTGCTGCCGGAGGTGAGTGTGGCACCAGCGCTTTGGAGCACTTCTGGGTTGTAGGAATGCAGAGCTTTACTGGGTTGCCAACATCCTCCTGGGTGTCATGAAGGGGGTATACAATGCTTCTCCTAAGGCTGCTTTCAGCAGTGCAGGGGGAGCTGTGGGGAGCCTCTCAGCTATGCCACCCTACAGGTGAGGCAATCTCCTTTTATTTATGGCTGGGCTTTCATTTGTATATCTGGCCCCCTTTTTCCTTCTTTACAGCCTTTTGGATGGATTCCTAGTTCCCTACTTTTTTGCTCCACACCTGCTCGGTGCGTGTAGCGTTCACCCTCTTCTTCTGAAGGCAAGGTTGGGGTGATACCTTGGCACATGGTACATGCATTCTCTGGAGAGAAGGCGTTGTGGGTGTATTTGGAGGCTCTGTGGTAATTTTAAATAGTGCCAACAGTTCATGGCTTTACAGAGCATCCTGTGGGTGACACAATCAAGAAAGGTATAGTCCGCTGGCATTGTAAACAGAAGCCACCGCTGTAAGAAAGGTGAACACCATGCAGAATGAATGCTCCACGCAAGATCCACTGTAGGTAAGAACGAGGGATTTATTCATGTATTGCAACATGTACAAGGCGGCAGTTAACATACGAATGATTTTAACTGCCTCTAGTCCTCCTAATATTTCTCCTCCACATTCCAACTCACACTCGCCCAAACAAATGTCAACAACCCTCACACTAATAAAGTCACATTATACAATTGATACACGAGCACAGTAATACCACTGTCGCGCTTGTGAGAATGTCGATATCAGAACAACGGTTAAGGACAGGATGTGCATTTTTCATGGCATTGCGGAGTGTCCTGTGGGTGACACAATCAAGAAAGGTTTAGCCCACTGGTGCTGTTAACAGGAGCCACCGGATGTTTTGCTACATGGTAAATTGGCGTGGTCTTAGGCAACCATGCACACTAATCCAGGTCACAACTAAATAGGACCATTCAGCGATATCATAGATTCTGGCGGCCCAATTACATATTTTGCGAGTATTGTCTGTCAATGACTGCCGACTGGATGTTAAAGCCTTTTCTGAAAGACCTTACAATGACTCTCAGTTTTCTCACAGATTTTGACTTTCTGAGGGCAGCATTGCATTTGGGGGCTGTTGGTTGGTTCTGCATACCATCGCATGCACCCACCTCAATGGCCTAAGGGGTTCCTTTGATGAGTCCATCAGGGAGGGTGCATCCGCTCAGCTGTCCGGACTATTCCAGTCCTCCGACTTTGGCAGTGGTCAGTGGTCAGCTAATGGAGTATCCCTCTTTAGTACTCAGCTGTCATGGAGCACTGGGTTGTAGACTTTGTTTGGCATGGGTAATCTCTGGACTTTCCCTCCCTGCCTCAGGATTCAGGTGTATCCTTTCTCCTGGAATGGCTTTGCGAGTTGTTAGGTGGTGTTTTCCTTCCTCTTTTTTCATACAGCAGGTGTTGGGTGGCTATCTTCCGATGCGTGCTCTCATTTTTACATGATATTCCTGCAAAAAGTCATTTCTCTGGGCTCTGCATGTGCTTTGTTGGCACCTAGCACTTTGCAGGTCACATCCTTCCACTTGCCTCTTCTTTGGGTCTTCCTTTTCCCCTTCAATGATGATTGGAACAGGCACAGAGGCCTCCCTTGTTCCTCTTGTGGTCAGCACAACAACATCCCTCGGATTCCTCATTGCAGCTGCACAGTCTAGGGTGCACCCGGACCTTGTTTAGGGTCTGGGTCTGCTCTGTTTTGGGAGTCTTGAAGGCCATTGTATGTTTCTTTTTAGGTCACTGGGCTCGGTTCCATATGGACTTCTACTCATTCAGTACACAGATCATGCCGTGCTGGTTTTGTCTCTTTCTCTTCTGGTTCGGAGGACTTGTGCCAGGAGTGGGCTTTGTGGCGGGGGCACTTGAATCTTGCAGGAGGTCTCCTGGTGTCCTCCCCCTCTATTGGAGGTCATATGGTACTTGGATGCCCTTCTTCCTAGCTAGGGTCGGTAATCTTCCGTACAACATGTACAGTCTGCTGGAGTGGCTTGGGCTGTCCGTTTGGCTCTTTTGTTCTTTTTCAGGCATTCTGCTACAGGGCATCTTGCTCCAGTCTGCCTCCCCCTCAGTTTAATCATTTCACAACCATCAGGGGGGACAGAGGTCCTCTCCCTATTGGTCATTTTGGATCGGCTCTTCTTTTGGGGCCTGACCATCTCTTTCTAAGATGGTTCTTTCTATTCTGAGTTTCCTGTCCCCTCCGGCAGACTGCTTTAGCAGGGTGTTTCCCTTCCCCAGTGACTTATCCTACTCTCCTGTTTGGTCAGTTGTGTCTGATGTGGGAAAGTTCAGAGGTGTTAGTGTTTGCACCATGACTCACATCTCCTCTTCTCCTCTCGTTGCTCTGGGCAGTGGGAGCCTGCAGTATGGGCGATGAATGTTCTGTCCTGTCCTTGGCCAGTAGGTCTTCTATTGCTAGCCCTCTTTCCCTTTCCCCCTGAGGTTTTCTGTTTAGGGAGTCGGAGGTGGGGGCTCCAGGGTTTCTTGTGCTCTGGTTTGGACCCGCTCCTCCTGGTTTCCTCTTCATGTGGGTGGAGGGGCTGGCATCTCAAAACCTCCTAACTGTCTCCTAGTTGGTCTTCCAAGGGCTGGTGCGAGCTACCAGTCCCACATTTTGTGTTACCGTCCCGACGTGGCGCTCTGTAACACACGGAATAGAGGACAGGACACCAGATTACTTTCACACTGCTCTGGTGCCAAACTGAAGCCCTTATTTATTTACTCACTCACCCCTTACGTCAGGGGCACACCACCTTCACAGCAGGAGGCGGGGCAAACAATGCATGGAGAGGGACGGAATCCTCTCCCAGTTGGACCATTCCATGCTACAACATAACACCACAAACTGTCAGGAGTAGACCAAAAGTAGTGCCCCTCCAACTCTGTGTGGCAGCACTGGACACAAAAATGTGCTGAAGAAAGAAAGCTTTCCTCGACCGTAGGAAGGGATAAAGACGACAGTGCTGTTAGGAAGCTGAAAAGACACAGGGAACTATTGTGGAGTCGTTCTGAAGAGGAAAAGACAGCCTATAGCTGCCTCTTGCAGTTCCACAAGGTCTGGCAAGAAAGTCACTGCGCACACGTATGCAGCTTCACAACCAGACAACTTAGCAGAATGGGAGAAACGGGATTGCCATGAACTGTCAAAAGCACCAGCAAGAGAAGGAGTAATTGATGGGGGGTAGGCAAGAAACTGTAGGGTAATGCAAAGGTCAATATCAGTTAGATAAGTCAGGGAGACTCCTTCAGGACTGTTAATTTCCTGCAAGTATGTCAGTTCAGGTTGTTAGAATGAGAAAAACGAGGTATAGACTTTCTCCTTCTAGAGACTCACGGGGTCAGTAAAGCTCAGGCAGGAAGGAAGCTGCAATTTTACAACTCTTTTACACTCCATATGATCCTGCCTTCAACCCTAACTGGAGGGCCTCCCAAAAGGCACAATAATACTGGGTCTGCTGCACTTCTGCACCTCTCTTTCCCCAAATCTCCATCTTGCCCTTATAACTTCATGCAGAGGTCACCTCCACCAAGATCCTAGTTGTCCCCCGCTCCTACACACCAGAGTGAATCTGCTCGCTCTGCTACCTGGACCCTTCTGCTTCACCCAGGGAACCCAATTCACCAGCAAGGAGATCAAGATATAAAGCACAAAGCCCAAGGCTTCCCCTGACCCTAACACTCCAACCTAGTATCAGTAACCCTTTACCTCAAGGGTAAACAAGATGGATCTAGGAGGACTAGATCCACATCAGATTTTCTGATAATCCACATGAGATAAGATTACATACAATTAATCTGACTGAAGTACATTGACTAAGCAAGTGCATGGATCTGGCCTTTCTGCACATAAGCTGGACATCCCGGCTCTTGCTGATGACTTCACTGACTAGCCACGATCACTCTTACTACTATTCTTGGAGGTCATCTTGAGTGCTTAAGCAACAAAGTGCTATTGTTACAGATTGTGAGCTTCAATAGTAATCTACAGAAACTGTCTCTTATTCCACTGTGGAAAAGCAATTACTGATAGATTAGTTATGTATGTGTTTTCTGTAGCTGTGCAATTTCTTTATGACTATGATATTCATTAGGTTTTCACTGCCTCTATAATCTATTTGCAAAATATGCTTGAGAAAACATGTGTGAGGGAAAGTGTGCTTGGTTCAAGTTCATTAACATAATATACATTTCTTTACATATTTCAGCAAATTTATATTTATGTTCTTCTTGTTAAAATTGAAGGTCTTGTTACTTATGATCACAGAAGGGCCCTTCCCAGGATTTCAGCAAGGATAAAAACCATCGGCAAAACAAATATGTGCCAAAGACGAGATCTATAGTCTTTTTCAATGTTCGTTCTCTGCTGCACCTATTGAGAGGTGCTCCATTCTCTTTTTGTGGTTTGATGATAAGTGCCATCTTTGTGAAGGTGGGTATGCATTTTGCTGCCCTATTTTCCCTCAAAAACAGTTAGCAAAAGGGTATTTTTAATTAATAAATGAAACACACATCTTTATAATGATGATTACTACTGTAGGAGTGTTTTTGTGCACCACCACTTTCCATAGAAACCATAGGCACTGTTTCCACTATGGCACAAACACCTTCCTGCTGTGCATCCTTACATCTCCTGGGCACACAGTTTTCTAATGGGCACGTAATGTGTTTTTCGCTAGAAACTAATAATGTTAGAGATAACTCTAGAATACCTTATTGGATTTTTCAAGACTATCAAAACTGTCTCTATAGTCTGATGCATTCTAGGCTATACTTTTGACAAATACATCCCTTAACACTATTTTAAAAAACATTTATTAGTAAGAGAGATGTCAGTGGATGTCAGTGAGCCGAGAGGTGTTCATTGATTACCTCAAATGACTGGCATCTGCCTGAAGAGCCCGTAGATATTTCTGTTCAACATTATTAAAAATAACCAGTAATCTAAAGAGTAAATGTAAAGTATTAATAAAAATAGAAATTAAAGAAATATGCTGTCACTTCCTGAAGAAGCTCTCTTGCAATCTTCCCATAAGACTGTGTTAAAGTGTGTATGTACAGTACAAAGAATGTGTTGTGATCCACATAAAAAGCCTAACTTGCATGCATGCATAAGATCCCAGAACATATTTAGGGGCATATTTACATGCTCCTAGCACCACTGGAACGTCACTTTTTGTCACGCTCCGGTGGCGCTGTGCACTGTGTCATATTTACAAGGTGGCGCTAAGCTACTTTTTGTGGCGTAACGCCGCCTTGTAAATATGGGCCCCTCCGACGCAGTCTTCTGCGGCAGAGGCGTGCAATGGATATTGCTGTGGGTGTTCCACCGCAGTACCTATAGCTTTTGACACATTTCAGAAGTGGCACTGCGCTGCCAATCTTGGAGCAGCGCTGCACCACTTCTGTGTAATTATGACCCTCAGTTTATTATTTAGGCTTTCTATACTGTTGCCAAAATTTGAAATGCAGCTGAGCCATGGAATGCAGCTAGTTAATATTTTTTCATTAAAAAAAAAGACATAATAATTTTCAAATCAGGGAATCCAGAATTTTAAGAATGTGCTACTAGGAAAATCTTCACACTCCATTTCTTAGTGATTGCTGTCCCAGCCTGCTACACTCCATGAAATTAATATGACCGGGAGACATCTGGAGGTAAATTATGGTGACACTGAAATTATTTTCTGATTTTATATCGATCCTCTTCCCCCAAGGATATCAAAGCGCTTTACAGTAAAAGAGTGAGGGCAGGTTCAAAAAGGAACTACATTGATGAGGAAAAATGAGTGAAAGGAAGAGCAAAGTAGAGAGGAATTTTCAGATGGTTTACTGAAGAGACAGATGGGAATGTCTCAGATGAGGAAGTTAAGTCACAATGGAAGAGTAAGGCTGACTAAGCAGCTATGTGTTTTATACAAACATGAGTCAAAGCACATTTATAGCTGGAGGGGGTCTCTGATGGGTTTGAGCTAGGGGCTGCAGCACAGAATGGCTGGGAATAGGTGTTGTTTTTTTATTGAAGCAGTGGACATTAAGGACCTGATTTAGAGGTTGGTGGGTGGGTGCTCAATAACAAACGTGACTGATAGCTTGCCCGCCTTATTGCAAGTGAATTAGGATATAGTGCAGCTGTAATAAGGTGAATGGGATATCAGTCATGTTTGTGATGGAGTATTAATCTGCCAAGCTCTAAACCAGGTCCCAGGTTTTAAGACTTTCTTGCAGTAGATTCAGGCGTTCACCGGGGGTTGCCTTCTGGGACTTTTCCAGGAAACTTCAAATGGTTCAATGGTCTTGAAACACTGGACCCCAGTTTTAGTGAGAGCAGATTTGCCTCTTGTAAAATCAGGGTAATAGTTTGGCAGGGGCAATGAGTAGAAGCACAACCCAGTTCCTGAGATCTCCTCCAGCAGCACAGGGGAGCAGACATGCTCACCCCAACCAGGCCACTGCCTTGCATGACCTCAAATGGCTTGCCTTCCTACTTTCCACCGCTCTCTACCCCTGACTGGCACTATCCGTCCACTGCCATTTACCACCTGAGTAAACAAGAAAATGTTAAATGGCAGTCTTGAATTAGGCCTGTGAGAAAGGGCTTGTTAATTCTACATTCAGCAGGTTATCCCTCATTCTAGAGAGCTGAAATCATGACCCCATAACTCGCTGCAAAATACTGTCCCGATTCTTTAATTCTGGGCCCAGTATTTCCTCACAGAGTACATTAGCAGCTCATAATAAGTCCCTTATAGCAGAATATCAGAAAGCCTTGAGGTGAGGAAAGATATTTTGCTGTGTTGACTGATTTCAAATTGCAAAATACACTGGTGAAAGTAGTGTGTGCTTTCATAGTTAGTCATCCAGGTATGCCTGTTGGTAAAGTGTTTTCACTGTCAATATGGTACCTTCTTATTTCGCTACAAGATGGTGCAGTTTGTAAGTGCTAAGTATTGAAAAGCGCTACAGAGGCTAGTTCTTTGGATTGATGGCTTATGACTAGAAGGGTGTTGGCTCATTCAGAGAGTGGAGTAGTGCTTAATTTGAGCTAATTTCATTGTACAAGAATTGCTGCTGCTGCTATTTCTTCTCAGCAGCTAAGATGGCAGCTGTCAACTTCTCTTCAGCTGCCAGTCTCAATTCTTCAAGAGCAGGGGCTGTCTTCCTTTCATCCGCAGCCAGAGCAGCTGTTGCCCTTCTCTCCTTAAGGACACAGGTTCTTTTCTTCTCCTCAGCAGCAAGGCCGTCTCTGCCTTTCGACCCTCTGCAGCCAGTACAGCTGGGGGGGGCTGGTGCCTCCAATGGGGTGTTGGTTAGAGTTAAGGCCCTGCAGGCAACCTACCATTGCTCAAGGCCAAAAGCTATTGTCATCGGGGAGTTGTTTGAATATTATCACAAACCCCATATAAAAAGACATTGATGGCATCACAAATGACGTCATTGTTGACAACATAGTCATACACAGCATAGAGTTACTGAGTGTAAGTGTGTAGGTCGGTAGCATGGAAATAGCATAAGCCCTGGAGACAGGTATAATTGAGCATTTTAAAAGATATATAGTGCACTGTTTACAACTAACCAAAGTTTGATGTAGAAGAAGTATACCATATTAAGCAAGGTAAAGGCTGAGCACACCTGATGTGGGTTACACATCAGGTGTTTGAAAGTAGGTGGTGGCTTAAAACCAAAGCCTGTTCTAAATAATCTGTGAGAAAGGCCAAAGCCTCTGCTGACAATGCATTAACCACCAGTGGACATTGAAGCACCTGCACATGTTAAGTGGTTGCAGTATGGTGGCACTGACCAATCTAGTAAGTTGTCAACGCTTTTTTCGACAACTTCACAAAAATGTTGAGGCATTGCAGATTATTGAATAATGTAGGATGTAGTGGTACTGGCGTTGTAAGCATGGCTCTAATTTTGTATGCCCTTATGCTCATCTCAGCAATGTGCGTATTGCATTTACTAACCTGCGGCGCTTTGACCATAAGCCCTGCCAGAAGCTGTCTTTATAGTGGCGTATTACCAACCTCTTAACCTAAAATTGTGAGTCATCTGATATCTTTGGGATGATAATCCAATTAAAGTGAATAGATAATGGTCCACAAGTGTTGCATTTTGAATTACGTCAAGTCGACAAACCCTACAGGACGATGTCCCAAATAATAACTGTATGTCATCAGTGCTTTCATCTATGAGGTTATTAGAGATGTCATCAGTAATGTCATCAAGATGTCATTTAACATGTAAAGTTTAAAGTTTAAAGTTTAAAGGGACGCTATAGTTAGGTGACAATGTCAGTTGAAACACACCATTTTACAAGACCACTGAAATTCACCAGTTATAATTATCTCAAGTAACTATAACTCATGCCCAATATGTTGTGGAAGGCATGGTAGGGCTCAGAGACTTCATTGATGGGTCCTGAAAATAAATGACAAAATATATAAGGGTGCAGGGTGAGCAAAACCTGACTCCCAGTGGCATCTGGGGGATCCCAAAGAGGCTCCCCGTTGATTGGCTTATTGGATTTTATAAATAAATCAAACACTACATACACGATGCCTCAATAAACCCACCACTTGAAATGACAATGTAATAAATAATTAATAAACATTTAAATATAATATAAATTATAAAATAATTAACAAATCCAGTATTTAAAACACACTGCCCTCAATCCCCCATTAAAACCCAACAACCTGAAAAAATATATTACTATAAAAAACATTTACAATAACATATATAATGAAATAAAAATATATAACAACACAATAAAACGCAATAGAAAAAAGCAGTTAAATCAACTACATTGCTATATTGGATATTATACTAAAACAGTTAAAAAAAAACAATCTACTTACCTTCGGTATTTTGGTCCACGGTATTATTGTAGGCACAATACTTTAATCTGACATTATGCTTCAACTATATTTTTGAGTCGGTTTTTCAAAGGAATACCACTTACAGGCACAAAAAGTAAAGCACGATTTAAAAGCCATGTTTATATTCAGTAGTTTCACCTCCTTGTCCTTCCTCTAATTCAAAGGTCTTCAAACTGGGGGGCGGGTCCCCCTCGGGAGGCCCAAAGTGATCCCAGGGGGGGCACCAGGCGCTGACCAAAATAAGCATTATGCTAATAACAAGGTTTTGTTTTGAGCTGAAAAAAATGAGGAGCAGCAAACTGCTCTGTAATGGGCCATAACTGACATGTTTTGTTTTTTATATCCAAGCTGGGAGTATGTGTCAAAAGAGAAGGGACTCAAATACTCTTCAAAACATCATCCCCACTTCTAATAATCACGCTGTGGATATTTTTACACATTAGTAAGGCCTGCCTGACCAGAATAGTATGCTTGGCATCATGTATTTGATTGCATTTTTAAAACAGTAACAATGTAACTGCAATGTTTAAATAAGTGTAGACATATTTAAAAATTGACAATTTCGTGGAATAATTGTGAAAAATGCAGATAGGAGAGGCCACAATGATTTTTTTTTTCACTGAGGGGCGTTGCATTAAAAAGTTTGAAGACCACTGCTGTAACCTCTCGACAACAGATAGAAGCCAATGGAAAGGCCAGGGGGTAGTTCCTATACTGGACATTTTGGTAAATTGACGTCCATACCCATGAGCAAAACTGTATTTTTAGTCGCATATTAGAAACTAGTCTTTTCTGCATCTTTTTTACTTTTTAATGGCCCCCATCTCCAGTGGGGTGGCTCTTCTCCATGACTGAAAGTCCAAGTTATGCCTAAATTTCAAATTTGCGCACAAATAATTTGTGGGTGCCATTTTCAATTTACACCTGTTGTGCTCACTCGTCATTTCTGCACAGGTAATTTGCACCTGTAGGACATTATGCAGGCAGAATAGTGCAGCAGGGGTTACACGGTGTGAAAAAATAGTCACAAATTATGTTTTTAATGTTGTTTCCCAGTGACCACCGCTTAGGTAATAATTCTGTGCAAAAACCAGAGTAACATTGTGAGCAAACTGTATTTGAACTGGGGTTGGGGAGGGGGCAGTTATACCTTTTATTTCCTTAGTACTTGCAAAAAATCACAGGCGTATACTACACAGTCTACGTTACTCTGATGCTATGCAGCTAACCAAAAATGCATCAGTTTGATTATCAGTTCAGTTCCCTTTCAGGTGACACGTCCCCTCCCCCCTACTACAGCCCACCTGATGTTAGGGCAGCGGAAAAGCAGGCCTGAAGTTTATGATCTACTGATGGGAAAAGTGCTCATCTGTAACAGATGATTTAAACATAACTTTTACTATTAAAAAACCACCGGACCTTGCATTCTAGCCTGCAACCCCTGCAACTGGCGGGGTTTAATAGATGTTCTGCGCGCTTATCTTTCCAGCGAGAAGCCGCATCATTGTACATTAATCAGCGCCTGCAGACATTATCACAGAGGTAACCAAGACTTAATCAAGTGAAAATGTGAGCTGGCAGATGGCGGGATGTCACGGGTGCCTGGCTGTGTACAGAGTCTGTCGGTGCCGTGCCCACGAAAGGAGCGTGCTGCAGGAAGGCTGCAGGATTTGGGCTACCTTATTGTTGTATTGTGTTGTAATAGTATTTATATAGCGCTTACTACCCCTGACGAGGCGTTGAAGTGCTTTTCGGCAAGTAGCACGCTACTCTGGAGCCCAAGAGGAATTAGTGGTGGATTAGTATAGGGAAATATGTGTTCAGTTTTAGTATTTTTATGAGTTAATTTGAGAAGAGGATTTGTGAGTTTATTAGCTGGATTGACTAAAGTAATGGAGAGATGGAGGAGGGAAGGATCCAGAAGTGTTAATTGGGAGTTTATAGTAATAGGATGAGGCTTGGGATGAGTAAAGGAGAGATGGGGGGGGAAGAGTTTGTGGAAAGGGTTAGGGAGATCATAATAGCAGGAGGGGTTTTGGATGAGTCAAGGTGAGATAAATGAGGGAGAATTTATTAGGGTTGTTTGGGAGATCATGGTAGTAAAGTGAAGTTTGGGTGAGCTAGATGTGGAAGAGGAGGGAAGAGCTTAGGCAGGGTTATTTAGGAGGTGAAAGTGGTAGAATGGGTTTGGGATGAGTCATGGTACCAAGCTGGGAACATGAAACTGACGTGGTTCCGGAGTTGACAGCCATCACAGTGATTTTGTTTCCATTGTAAATGCGACATCATATATTGTATTCGTGGTATTTTTTTTATTTTATTTTATGGTGGGATCTGTAAGGCGGAACCTACCTCTAAAGGTTTTTTTCCCCCATTGTAAATGAGACATCATGAATTGCATTTGTGGTATTATTTTTTTACTGCAGGGTAGTTAGAAACAAACCTAGCTCTAAATAAACTTACATAACAGTGGGATGCGCAGTCAACATCCAAGAATAGAGAGACAGACGTGTACCTGAGATCTCAGGATAATAAAGGAGTAAAAAACACATAAGAAACACTGCACCATTTTCGGGTGGGATGGGAGAATGGCACAGTCTAGATATGAAAACTGGAAGAATGGACTTGCAGGTAGGAGGGGTGTGGTTGGCACAATGCTAAACTTAGACCTGAGTTCCCACCATAGGTTTGCAACTCTATTTGACATGCCCTCCGAGCATGACAGAACTAAGGGACGGATGGCATTGAGAAGAATGACCTGGCTGGTGACACAAGGGTGTATGGTGGCAGATCAGCTTGGGGTTTAAGGCCCATATTTATACTTTTTTAGCACCGCATTTGTGTCATTTCTTGACGCAAAAGTGGCGCAAACTTGCAAAATACAATTGTATTTTGTAAGTTTGCGCCATTTTTGTGTCAAAAAGCAGTGCAAATGCAGCGCTAAAAAAGTATAAATATGGGCCTAAGCGTCTGATAAATGAAAGGGTTTTACCTACTAGGGCCCAGATTCATCACAATTTGACACGGCACAGTAAGACTACTTGGAGAGGAATGTGCCACATCTATCAAGATATGATGCATTGCTGCTCTCTCCTTGGCAATGGTGCACTTGTTGCTGCCTAGTACCATGCTATGCGTTGCAGACAGATTTCTCTTTGAACAGGAAAGTAAGGCTTCCTGCACAAAAACAATCCTTAGAGACTTTTTCTTCTTTCTAAGCGTGCTGAAGAATGCATAATGATATTCCTCCTTGTTGAAATTCTCTCTGGAAGGCGTACTATTTTGACACATTTCCAGGTTTACCATTCTTATTAATCCTGGGAATATGCCAAAATATATGAACGGATGTGTGGGAATACCCACCCTCCCCCCATGGAACGCCTTCCTAGGGCAGAGTAAGGCAGCAACTACCACTGCTTTGTGTCAGTCCAGATTTGCCAAGACACGCAGGGCCATGCAAGGTGGCTTTGCACGACTTGGTAAATCTGACTTAAGTTTTGCTTGCATCACCTTGTGTGCTGCAAGGGCAACACAATTCTATGATAAATCTGGCCCTCTATGTCTAAAGGGAAATGCATTGATACATATGGGCCCAGATTTGGGGCCTCATTACGAGTCTGACGATCCATGGACCACCAAACTCGCAGTGGTGTTCGGACTGCCGCCGAAAAGGGTGGTCCGATTGCCCTATTATGACCGTGATGGAGCCGCTACCACAGGCACCACCAGGCTGCCATCAGCCGACGGCCTGGCAGTGCCAGTGGTCTCAATTCTCCAGAAATTACGACCCACATTTCCGCCAGCCTTTGGATGGCGGTCACACTGCCATGCAAAGGCTGGTGGAAAAAGGATGTCAGGGGCCCACTTGGCATGGGCAGTGTAGGGGTCCCCATGGACAGTCCTGTTGCGCATTTAACTGCCTGAATTACAGGCAGTGAGAAGTGCAACGGGTGCTGCTGCACCCAATGCACCACAACATTGCGCAGGCGAGATTAAGAGCCGGCGTCAATGTTGTGGTGAGTATTCCGCAGGGCCAGCGGAAAAGTCATATTAGGACCAGCGAGCGTAAAACCAGAGTGGCGGTTTTCCATCCCAAACTCGAAATGAGGCCCTCAGTATCTAACCTCTGGTTTTGTTTTTCTTTCTTCACCCTTAACCTCACTTCATTTATTGTTTTACATCGGTGCTCTGATGAAGGGCACAATTACAGAAGGGCCCTCTAAGATGTATATTTGCCCTCTTGGGATGACTTGATGAGTTTCGGACACCTAAGCAAGGTTCAGTTCTCCCCAGAATTACCTGGGCGATCCCGTGGGTGAGGAGTGGACACCATCCATATTTTTACATAACTCATATCTTGAAAGTATTAACAGTTGTTATGTGATGCAAAGACCTCTAAGGACCTAGGCAATGAAAACCACCACAACTGAAAATTAACTGTTGAAAATGGCAGCCAACTTGTGCGACCATTGACACCTTTCCATAACCAGATTCAATACAACAGTCTGTAAATGCTGACCAAAGTTAAAACACCCTGAGGGAGCGGGAAGAAAACTGCCTTCTCTGTGGTTTGTATTTCTCATGCTCAGTGTGAATCTTCCTCAGTAAATGTGAACGCGACGGTAACCATTCGAGTTAAGCTTCGCTCCCAGAGTTGGACCTGCGCAAGATTGGCTGAGTAGGGACAGCCGCTGAGAACCCCCCTTTCCCGTTCACGCAGAGTTACTGTAGGCAGGGATGCCTCTTGGCTCTTCTTATTTTTAATCTATATGTAAATCACTTCGTGGACGCATTAGGCTGGGATGAATTTTGCCTGCCAAGAGTAGGCAATAAGAAAGTTTTGCTTTTGATGTATGCAGATGACACCGTTCTTCTGTCTCAGTCCCCCAGAGATCCACGGCATATGGTAGATAAGTTCAGAAAATGTGTGTGCATGGGTTTTAAGGAATGCTATAATGGTGAATTGCCTTCATTCCATTCTTCTTCATAGGTAAATGAGTTTACGGAGCTACTGTGTTAGTCTGTTTCGATCGTCTGTTCATCCTTGTTTATTGTGATATGCTTTCTGAATACAATGGCAATAAGCCCAGCAGCGATAAACTAGACTAGGCTAAATATGATCCGTTCATCAGCTGCTTTTGCCGATGCAAATCTTTGCTTCTGTTAGTGGCATAAAGTTGCATTACCGGTGGTGGATTCTGTGGTTACCTGTTAGTATGGGTTCAACACAACTCTGCATGAATTATTTACTTTTAGGAATTTAATTTAGCAAGGAACACATCTCATGGGTGTAAAAGTGATGCATGCATTCAGTAGTAACATCACAATAGCTTGGATGCTTTTGATACATTATCTGGTTATGGAAGAAGACTACTGTCACTATGTCAATCAATCAATCAATCATGGATTTGTAAAGCGCGGCTAATCGCCCATAGGGTCTCAAGGCGCTGTTTGTGGGCTTGCTGCTCAGTCGAAGAGCCAGGTCTTGAGGTCCTTCCTGAGCTGCTTCAGGGATGCGGTCTGCCTGAGCTTGAGGGACATGGGTTCCACACCCGGGCTGCTAAGTAGGAAAACGATCTTCCTCCTGCTGTACTTTTCCAGATCTTGGGGACAGCTGCCAGGGCGAGCTGGGAGGAACGGAGATGTCTGTTGGGTACGTAAAAGGTGAGGGGGTGGTTGAGGTATGCTGGTCCTATGTTGTGCAGTTGCTTGAAGGTGTGGATCAGGAGTTTGTATGTGACACGCTTGTTGACTGGGAGCCAGTGTAGGTCTCTGAGGTGGGAGGAGATTTGACTGTGTAGGGGGATGTCCAGGATAAGCCTGGCTGCTACATTCTGGACTCCTTGTGCCACCCATCACATAAAGACAGATGCTTCCTGGCCATATGTTCTGCGGGGGGTTTCGTGACAACAGTGCACGGAGCTAATGCAGGTGAGAAACTGTTGAATGGGACTAGAGTCCTGGGGTGGTGGAGTTTAGACCGGTCTTTTTGTTATCGAAACCTATGTTGTTTTTAGAAGTGACTTAATTAAGCAACCTCAAAGCCCTTCATGGTTTGAATTGTCCCTGAGTATTCTTTCTCCATCAGGAAGGAAGTGGTGGTAGCACAAAGCATACATAGGAAGAAACAATAGTATACCTTTGATACAGTTAGGAGGATTTCAGTGCCATGCTGGGGTGTGTGGCATGTTACTCATATTGTAGTATTAGCTGTATTAGCTGTCTATAAATACACAGATTGAGTACTCTTTTACACCAATAGGGGTTGCTCAGCAGTGCTGGGTGGAGAAGAATCTGTGTTCTAAACTAACTTGCAAGTTAAATACTGCAATGGTGAACGAAGTAGACACATTGGCACATAAGCTGTGTGTGAGAGAACATCATCTGACTTGTGCTGCTGGACCACAAGTGTCTTCCTAATGGCTCACAGAAACATTTAGCAGAGGTGGTGTGGTGGAGTAGGAAGAGAAGAGACAGATGGGCTTTCTAAGACGTGCACCCCGTCTTGCATTTGGTGCGCAGCAAATTTTGGAACTTGTTCAGCTTTACATCATCGATGACTCATGTTAAAGGCCTTACATGTTATAAAATAGTTTACAAATTCTGAGTGAAATGTCAGAACCAAATCATGGCTGTGAGTGCCAATCAGGCAGACAGCAAAATGAACACGTTTTAGTGTGGCTTCACTCATCCTGCAATATCCTACCTGTCTAAACTCATGGGAAGCACATAAGCACATCATACTCTGAGACGCGCTTTGCAGAAATGTCTAGGAATCTAATGGTAAGTTCTGCTCTGGGCCTGCAAGTGCTGTGATTTGAGCTGTTTGTTAGCACCCCCGACCAGCCTCTTGCTAACTCACACACCTCGCATCGGCAGATCTATCTCGGGGTTGTGTTTTCTCATTCCTAGCTCCTAAAGACTGTCAAGACCTCCTCTTGAACATCAAAGCCGCTTGCCCTGTCCATGACTATAACAAGAAACTCTAAAGTTTGCATTTTAACTACGTCCCAGTCAGGATTCAGCACATCTACTGATGCCAGGATACCGTCTGGGTGATATGTAAATCCTACAAATACACTTAACATAGCATAGCATAACACAACCCAGCATAACATGGCTGGATGCTCCAAATGACTAGGATTAGAGGAGCGTCACTAGTGGATAGTCGATACATTGTTGCAGCTTTTAACTTTGATGGCTACTGCACAAAGCTTTGTGCATTGTCACTATTGCAGCCATGAGGTCGAACCACGGCGTGGTTATTGCTTATTGAAAACTTTTATTTATACCCTGCTGTGACGGCCTGAACACTGATGGCTCCGGGATATTGGGATATGGCGCCGGAGGTCTTTGTGTAAAGAACAGCAGACTGCATATTGCAGCATCAGCTGGTGAAGAATACTCCAACAAGAAGGTTAACCACAAGGAGGCAAATTCCTACGACAACCACTTTACCCAGACAAAAACTATGAATAAGAAGCTGAACTGAATAACCTTGGTAGCACTTTTTCTTCCTTTCTAAATTAATTGTTTTCAGCCAATGCACACGTCTCCATGACAACCAGCTTGAGGGTGATCATGGCAAAGTCAGGCAAGCAGCGGTCAACATGTGGATAGTCTCAGTTCTGGTCCATAGGTGCTGCCAACTTCAGAATCTGCCAACTTCTTTGTCTGCGGACCCCAGTTTGAAAGCAACGTTTGTTGATTCCAAATCAAGTACTGAGAATATTGGAGATCAACTGGAGAACTTCCTTTAATAGCTTGCATAATGGGAACGCTGGTTAAACATGGTGACCGAATTGATACGGCAAGCAAAGGCTGGAATTCTTTGAAAATGGTTCTGTGATTATATAATCTACGTTTTCCAAACTCGAAATGGAACTTAAAATCATTGAAGCCAAGAATGAAACTCAGTCATATAGTGATAAATCCCTGGGCAAACACAGTCACACGAAAGGGGTGTTTATTGCCCTGGATGAACCACACTTGTAGAAGGTTCTGCACTATGATAATTGGCAGTGTGTAATATTGGGTAACTCTGTGCAGGGCTGTGGCTGGCCCCGTGTACCCTGCGTGGCATGGGTACTTATGGCATCCCTCAATGTTCACAACTGGCGCGTACTATGCAGCACTGGGAAGCATTGTGTCACACTGGGAAGCACTGAGTCATATGAAGCACCAGGAGCCCTATTTTGAAAGTGCCTCGGGCAGGACGGGTGTGACCCCACGGTCTGCACCCCCTGGGCATTTTGGTTAACAGAATGGGTACAACTTGCATGACCCCTTCTGGAAAGCAAACAGTACACAAAATGAGGGGGATCCCGCCAGATCCTGGGTAAGGATATAGGAACTGGCTGACTCAGTGAAAAACGCTGAATTTGCCCTGGTGAAATTTTCCTACACCGGGAACCCACACATTGTCTGCCTTCTGTTCGGAGGAGCAGCCTGCTGGGCGGTGAGGGGGTTATTTTCATTTCTAGCTGGGCCAAAAGTAAATGCATTATATAAAGGGCCATCAGTCTTTGTTTCAAGTTTCATAGTGGCTGGGAGTCACCAGGTACCTATACACCAATGCAATGGAAGGCAACAAAGGTACGCAGCTATCACTTCACAAGTACTTTAGAGAAACTAGAGGCAGGTCTTTGACTTTGTTTCTCCCCATGTAGGATGGGCAAGCCTTGTAAAATTGCCAGATGTGCCTGTTTGTATAGGTAATTACACAAATAATGATTTAAATTGCACTGACTAATTTATTTGTTATTTAACCATTGTATAGCGCTAGTCATCCCAATGCAGGGTGTCAGAGCTCCTTACATAACACATAGGGATACAATAACTCATAAAAGTGTGTACATCATTGTAGAGGAAATGTTACAAAAGCCGGTGACCGTTCTAAGGTGTAGGAGTCACATATTGTCCATACTTGTAGATATTTCGGCCCGTATTTATACTCCGTTTGCGCCGAATTAGCGTCATTTTTTTCGACGCAAATTCGGCGCAAAACTAACGCCATATTTATACTTTGGCGTTAGACGCGTCTAGTGCCAAAGTATGGGCAAATAGCGTCATTTTTTGGCGTGAACGCCTTCCTTGCGTTAATGAGATGCAAGGAAGGCGTTCCCGTCTAAAAAAATGACGGCGACGCAAATGCGTCGTATTTATACTCCCGGGCAAAAATCACGCCTGGGAGGTGGCGGGTCAAAAAACCCCGCATTTGCGCCACTATTTAACGCCTGGGTCAGGGTAGGCGTTAAGGGGCCTGTGGGCTCAAAATGAGCCCACAGGTGCCCTCCCCTGCCCCCAGGGACCCCCCCCTGCCACCCCTGCCCACCCCAGGAGGACACCCAAGGATGGAGGGACCCACCCCAGGGACATTCAGGTAAGTTCAGGTAAGTATAATTTTTTATATTTTTTTATTTTTTTTGGGTGGCATAGGGGGGCCTTATTTGTGCCCCCCTACATGCCACTATGCCCAATGACCATGCCCAGGGGACATAAGTCCCCTGGGCATGGCCATTGGGCAAGGGGGCATGACTCCTGTCTTTACTAAGACAGGAGTCATTTAAATGGCGTCTGGGCGTCGAAAATAATGGCGCAAATCGGGTTGAGGCGATTTTTTTGCCTCAACCTGACTTGCCCCATTTTAAGACGCCCTAACGCCATTTTCCCCCTACGCCGGCGCTGCCTGGTCTACGTGTTTTTTTTCCACGCACACCAGGCAGTGCCGGTCTGCTAGCGCCGGCTAACGCCATTCCATACATACGGCGCCCGCATGGCGCTTCAGAATGGCGTTAGACGGCGCTAAATTTTTTGACGCTAAACTGCGTTAGCGCAGTTTAGCGTCAAAAAGTATAAATATGGGCCTTAGTCTTAAGAGAGCATGGTCAGGAGAAAGGCAGAGTCAGATTTAAAACATAACACTGTAATTGAGGATGAGTGTACTATTAAGACTTCATTACTACCCAAAGGAACCCTTCTTTGCAAACCTAAGAATTACAGTTAAAAAAATCATTAAGGATCTAAACCCATGAATTACAGCCTACAAACAACCCCTGTATGCTGCTTCAAAGCTCACTGTGCTATACGGGAAGGATTGCAATTTATGAACTAGAGGTAACAAAATGATGATCTCTGTGCCAAAAGCTGTAGCCCACTTACCTATGTACATAAAATTCAAACCTGTAACCTGCATGTTACATGAAGTGCTTTGCAGCAGGCACATTAATCCTCTATGCTAAGTCATGAGTCAAAACTGTGACTGGACAAAACAAAGACCTCTCTTGAAACTGTATTTACCACCAGAGTTCTTTTACCATTATTATAATCCCCTGGAACAGCTGGCCACACAAAGATCTCTGCAGCATGTGTCTTGTTCCTATCAGATATTTTGAAATCCAGCCTATTTGTGACCAACTAGGTGAGCTAGAACAGATTTACTATCACATTTATTTTAGTGTTTCAACCCCCTCAACAAGTAACCAATTCCTTATATACTTGTATTGATTGCTTGTTACCTATCAGACTCACAGAACCTGCTCAACATTCTGTAAATTTTTTAGGTGAAGCCTACCAGACAGCAAAAGCTGTCTTATTGTGAAACACCAAGTGTGAGGCCACAGTGAGCTTACAGTCCACTTAATGGTTACCATTTGCCGGTATTACTGACATTTATATTTGCTTACTTTTGATTCAATGGCTTGCTTTTCTTCTCTAGTGTTTGTCCCTCCCCTAGAGCATAGTCTCTTTATGATCCTTTTGATTAGTTGACTTGTAGCCTTCCATTGCGTACATTTTAAGAAACTTGTTTTTTTCTTTTTTAATAAGCACCCCATGAGAGTGCATGTGGTTTTAGCTCTCTGCCTCTTGTGCTGCTTCACCCTGTGTGTTGCTCCCCACACCTCCTTGTCTGTCTATGAAAGCACAGCCACAGGGATATTTTTGCAGGGCTATGGCTAAAGTGCAGACTTGCGGGTAGGATGTCTTTTATCTACTGCATTCCACAAATTGGATGAAAGCAGTTGTTTTGACACACAAAGACTTTTATGGCACTGGGGAAAGAACAATCTCCTGTACTCACTCAGCTGATGTCCCGAGCAGAATGTGTACTATAGCCTTAGAACCCGCCATAGCGGGCTCTACCGGCTATTAAAGGCCCGCTCCCGAGTTAAATGCCCGAGCCGAAGGCGAGGGCATTTAACAAGGGAAAGGGCCTTTAATAGCCGGTAGAGCCCGCTATGGCGGGTTCTAAGGCTATTAGAACATTCTGCCACTCAGGGCAGAATGTTCTCTTAAAAAAAACAAATTGCTCACGGAGCCCGAGGGGATTAGAATCCCCTCGGGCTCCATGAGGCTTTGTTCACAGCTGCTGCTGTGAACAAAGCCCATTGGAATGTTGGCGCTGCGGGCTTTTACCGTCCAGTAAAAGCCCGCAGCACTCCATTGTTTTCAATGGAGCCCCCAGCATTCCAATGTTCTAATTAGCATTATATTTCTCCTGAAGGCTCCCTAGGCTACTGCAGAGAGGCAAATGGCTGAATTGTGTGGATTAAATTAGGCCTTGGCAAATCTTTACATGCTGATACTTCCTTATTCTTTTTAAATTCTGTTCAGACTTACTTGACCGAAAGGTATTTGAAAAATAAACCGTGCCATTTATAAAAAAGTATACATTTTGAGATAATATGAGATAAGTGTTCACTTTGCCTCCAGTATTTTGAAATGTTTACTTTTACTTTTTTTAAACAAAACTTTACTGACAAACTTTGGCAAAGCCAGTAGTTTAGCACTCACATAATAAAGGCGAAATGCAATAGCTTTTCTAATGCTTAGCTCATTTTCGATGGAGGATGCTTTTCTTTAGTTTTCACTTTCACACTGAGGAGAGAATTATTTTCTCTTCCTCACTTGCATGATTTGAAAAGCCCTGTTCTTTTTGACAATTTTGTATGCCGTCAAATAATGCATTAGTCTACACTTTTCATCGTCCTCAGTGGTGGGCAGCAGATCGCTGTTGTGGCTTGTAGTGTCCTTCAATCCTCCTATATTATTTCTGTGCTGCACGGATAACAGGTAGATTGCAAGATAATCCACTGAAGTTCATGGAAAATATATTTAATCAGGGTTGGAGTTGTACACTTGGGCTCCCTAACCAAGGTAGATAATGTTCTCACGCATCTCTGGAAAATCTTTGATGCCTTTCTCAATCCACCTGACCTCAACAGACAAGCACCAAGTCCTGGTTTATTAGCTTAACTATGACACTCATTGAAACCCAGCTGTTTATGGTGCAAGCTCACTCTGAATTCCTTCTTGTTCTGCTGAAATAATCCCCTAATACAGGAGTTTCAGTGTGCAGAACTAAAGTAAAATGGCCCTGACATAGAGGGGATTTTCCATCTCTATGTCCAGGACCACCATGCCTTGCATGACAGCTCTGGTCAGAAAAACACATTAATGGTAGTTCTGCCCTAAGTACAGTTGAGCTGCGATCGGTGTTGCCCAGTGGCTTTGTGGCAGACGGACTGCTGAATCAGTGGTTTTCACAGGTGGGGCTCACTTAGGCTCCATCGCTGAAACATACCTGTTCCTCCACCTCAAAATTGAGCACAACTCATGTTTAGCGCAGTTGGTACTATGCTAATTAATAACCAAGTTCCCTGCTCACCGTAAGATATATAAAGGTGTATATGAGCCCAAATTTGTCCTTGATGCAAGCAATAGACATGCAATTTTTCTCATATGTTCTGGTGATGCAGAAACTTACACATATTGGACACTATACTGAATTTGATAATAAATCTATTGAATACATTTCCTTTCCTATTAACTATAAATATATATTATACTCTCTTGTCTTGCTCTCATTGCATCGACATGAAGATGTTAGTCCTTAAAATGTTATTATCAATTAAGCTTAAAATAGTGCTGTATGAGATGTTTGATAGTCTGCCTATCGATAAACAGGCTTTGCGGTTACACTACACATCAAAGTCTGAGGTAATTAATTGTCTGTAAAACAACCAGGAAAAATGTCTTGGAAAAACAGATGTTCTAGGAACATCTTTAGACTCTTTCATTGTAGTGTATCTTTGAGAAAGCCTGACCAGCAGTTAAGGCTTGGCTCCGCAATAACACGATCAAAATTCACCAGAACGCTGACACATAGCTCTATTTTGAAGCTTCTTCCACTATAGATATCAAACACTTCCATTATTCTCTAAAAACAACCAGTAATGCAGAATGTCTAGTCCAAACTAGCCTCAACATGAATCTGGATGGATTCAAAGTCCAACTTTCACCCAATGCCAAGTCACTCTGATTCAGCCTTAATACCAAATTCATCCTGAAAGTACACATCCCCAAAAGAAAACAAGATGGTGGTCCCTGCGTTCTCTACTAAAGAAACTGAAAACATTCCTTCTAGAAACCAACATTGAACTACTTTTGATCCTCTAATAATCTTGCATCTGGATGGGGCAAAACACTCTGTACACCCTTGAAAGCTTCACAGTGGCCCCCATTCAGGGGCAACCTACATCTCATTATACCTCATCAGTGGCCTGAAGAAATATTACCAGATCACCACCACCTTGATGGTATTCCTCTGGCTCCAAGTGCAAGCTCTCACTGTCTTAAAAACCAGGGCCATCCTCTGCAAAGCCATCATTACTGGGACGTCTGCCTATTTGACCGACAAGCTCACCACCTCCAGTGCTTCTTGGCACTCTCAAAGAAAGAGAAATGTTCTTTGAGAGTATTTTACCTGGATTACTGTAATATTGTGTAGTATCGGACACTGATACATCATCTGTGGTGTCTTTAGGTGATCCCAAAAACAATTATGCTGATAGACAGATTGAGAATTAAATAACACAATTCAGATCATTGCAGGCTGAAGGCAGAACTCACCTTCTGCATAGGAAATTGTAAACCATTTTCCAAAGCACAGTTCACAAAATTTGAAATTCTCCTTCAAACTCCAAATATTTTGGTGCTCCCAAAGTTCTATAAATCCTCCAGTTCTTAAGCAGATCAGAGAAGCTGCTCACACCACCTCTCTTCCGTCCTCAGAAGCACTTTCCCAAAGTAAAGACCACTCAGAGATATGATCATTCAATTCCACCCCCCAAACTTCCACTTCAGGATTAAAATGGCATTTCCCTCCATGTCCAATGCTCTAAAGTCTAGGTAGTGATGTGCGATGCGCTGTAATGCACCAAAGATTGAAAGCAATGGGGGAAATAAGACACCACATTTATTTATCTTTCATATTTGCTGAATCTGAAGGGAATGTGCTGACTTTGGGGATGCCTGAAGCAGGTTGTAAATGATGCTTGAAAGTGGAATGGAGAAATATTCCCTACTGCCTTAATGAAGTGCTACGTAAACACTATGGGGAGGGTGTTTTCCGCTGGGCTCTGCACTTTCTGTGGGCATTCAGGCACAGTACAGATCTCACCATCAAATCCTTTCAGACAGAACTTTTTAGTGTGTCTTAACTAAAGTAATAAATTGAAAAGAAAAGAAAATACACTTTCCTAACTAACGCCAGATATGTTTCAAGCAAGCTAATAGGCTACTCTGTTGTAGCTATCACTTGGTAGGCAGCAGACGTTCACATTTTAAGTTTCAGAGCATGACAGACAATGAAATGGGAGAGGACAAGTCAAGGGGGAAC
Source organism: Pleurodeles waltl (assembly GCF_031143425.1). Taxonomy (NCBI): domain Eukaryota; kingdom Metazoa; phylum Chordata; class Amphibia; order Caudata; family Salamandridae; genus Pleurodeles; species Pleurodeles waltl. Next base: position 909,260,429 of record NC_090443.1, read on the forward strand.
AAACATGCCCAAAAACATGCCCATTAAAAATCTCCTTAATGAAGTCCATTTCTGCTATGCTCTCTGAGTCAAATGAAAGGCTAGTTAAGGGCAGGGCTGCCACTTGCCCCTGTGCAGGTTGGGTTAGCATCCATTTTGAAGATGGCTGCAATTGGTTCTCTTCCTAGAGAAGCAAATTACAACAGGCATTGGCACATCCTAATGCTCTGGCTTTGAAAAGCTGGCACTTTTTTTTTTTTTGGAAGCATATGCCACAGCAAACGAAAAAGAAATGTGCAGCCACCTTAACATGGCTGTCATATGCTTACAATAAAATCTAAACATAAAAAAAAAAATCACTGATGTGGCGCTTGTACTAGTGATGTTTTTATTAAATAACAAGCCTTTCAGTTCTGTGATGTCTAGTATTTTATCAGTATTTGTGAGGAGAAAAAGATAAAGAAAACAACTAACCAAGCATTCAAACTGCAGCCATCTAGAATATTACTCTACCACCTAAACACAGGAACAGAAACTTTAAAAAAGAAACAGAAAATAAATCTCCATCTAACTGGGCGCTTGAAGTGCATAGTAAATTAAAAAAAAAACAGAACTTAAAGTTAATATAAAAAAAATCAAGAAAAGAACAATGAATTTGTTTTTTTACTGAAGAGAAAGGATCTATTTAACAAAGGATGTGAACAATGTGCATAAAGTTTGCGTAGTCACTCAAGGTGAAGGGAGCCATTAAGTAAAGTGGGCTGAACCATTGCCCTATGTTGCATGCTGTGGTGGGCAGAAGTAAAATGTGAATGACAATTAAACAGACTAATGAGTGAACCTGCTGAAAATAATCCCTACTATGTATGTATATAATGTATGATTTGTGCCTCAAGGGCCAGGCCTAAAAAAGAGATGCTTAAGAGGATAACATGTAAAACTTTAAGGATGGGCTGTGACAAAACTCTGCTCACCCAATATGAGAAGAAGGCCTTGGGACAGCTCTTGAGCAGCTGGTTTGTAGATTCAAGGGTAAAACAGAAGGACAATTGTTTAAGTAGCTGGCTGCTTATTAACATATTGGGGCAGATTTTCTATGATTTTGAGTTGGAGTTGTATCACTTTTGTGGTGCAGCCCTGACTAGGTATTTACTAAGCCTTGCAAAGCCACTTTGTACGGCTTTGTATTGTTTATCAAATACAAAGTAAAGCAACTCACTGCATAACGCTGCCTTGCATTACATTGCGTTGGAAAGGCATTCCATGGGTGGAGCATGGGTGTCCCCATGCATCCCCTCATGGATTTTGGCGTATTTACATATTTACTAAAGTTAGTAGATCCAGAAATGTGTAAAAATACTACACCATCCCTGGAGAGGCATAACAAGGAGAAATGTATTTATTTCTTCCTTCTTGTTGCTTCCTCTTTCTGTGGATCCTGCATTCTGCAGTACCCATGAAAGATGTCATTAAGAGTTGTGTTTGTGAGCTGTTCCTCCTAGCACAAAAACAATCCTGCCCATAACCAGTCACCTTTGCACCATGGTGCAAGGGTGTCTGTATTGGCACTAAGCAGCCTCCAGTGCGCGAGCACAGGGAGAGAGCTTAAGAGAGCCATATCTTAGGAGATAAGGTGCTTTTCAGCTCTCCAATTCACGCAATCCAGGGCAACGTCTTCCCTCACTTAACTGCATTATGTGTTTTCTAAGTAAATCCGCCTGTTGTCTGGTAGTTAAAAGATTATAAAGATTTTCACTGTTGAGATATAATATCAGATTAAGATTGGTTTCCAAGTGTAAAATACCAGGTTGCTTGCTTAAGTACACAGTTACTGCTGTGAAGCTGTATACAGTGAAAACAAATAAAATATTCTTAAGCAGCTTGCCTCATTATGAACCTTTACTGTGGTAAAATGGCGCTACAGAATTGCAAGCATGGCACACATCAAGGGACAGATTTATCATGATTTTGCATCAGGGTTGTATCATTTTTGTGGTGCAGCCCCAACACAAACTCATATGTGGTATTTACTAAGCCATGCAAAGTCACTTTGTGTAGTTTAGTAAATACAAAGTGACACTAGGCAGCACATTAAGTTGCATTGGGATGGTGTTCCATGTGTAGAGTGGTGGTGTTTCCATGCATCCACCCATGGATTTTGGCACATTCCCAGTCATTCACACAATGCAGTGTAGAAACCTGCCTTGCTGCACAGTGTTGCTTGAATTCTAAGTAAACCTGCCTTCAAAAGCACCAGTGGGAAGAGGTGGGGGTTGTGCATACCAGCGATATCAGCCTCAATGCAAGCTAAATTTTCAAACGCTTGGATGTAGGATGGCAGAGGACGTTCCTGTATAATCCCCAGCACTTTCATTTGGATTTCCTACTCTCAGTAAATTTAATCTAAGTGAAATTGATGGGAATCGATGCCATTCAAAACAAAGGCCTTGTTGCTGGTAATTCAGGCCCTGACTTACTAAACCTTCACACAATGTAGCAAGGGAACTTGCTGTGCTGCACTGCAGGAAAGGAAAAGAACAGAAATGCTCCATATTAACTAGGGTATGGTGTTCATCGGCTTTCACCCTGCACTGACGCACTTGTGGCAGCCTAGCCCCAGTGCAGGCACTCTTGCATCATGCCGCTAGAGTCCCTGCCTGGTGGTCAAGTTAGTTTTTGCCCAGGAATGTGGTACCTTTCTGCACAAAAACTATCCTTAGTGGCGTATTCCTCTTTGTATGTGTGCCGTAGAATGCAGCACATATGCAACAAGAAAGTAGAGGAGGAAAAATATATAAATAGAATGTCGTTGGGCACACCATGTTGGCACAAACCCAGGTTTCCTGGCTTTAGTAAATATGGATTTGTGTTAAAATACATTGCTAGATGCACTAAATGCTAATGTAAATCCTCCCTGATGCAGGGTAGCCCTAGGCAGCTCAAGGAGCTATGCTGCATTACTTTGGGGGTTAAGAGTGATGCAAGGCCACTTAAATATCTAGTTGTATGGCTTTGTAAATGTCACTTAAGCACTTGAAGTGCCTCACGTCAACTTGCTTGAAGGGTGTAGCCATCTAGTCTAACTAAAATTACCTTACTTCAGTAGAAAGAAAAACAGTGGATTGGAATATAGCCTAAATACATGTCCGTGGCTGAGATTAATGAAATGTCTTCCTCCAATCACTTTTTAGACCACATCTGGGCACATATTTAGCAGTCTCACCAGGTTTATGAAAAACGTATATACACATACAAAGATATGCTTTGTGTTGTCCCTCTACATCCATTGGTCATTGACACTATGCTTTCACCCACCACAGCATATAGTCACTTCATATGGTCATGTCGAAGGCTTAGGCTCCCAACTGTGGGCCTGATTTAGAGTCTGGCGGACAGGGTACTCCATTATAATTGAAACAAAGTGCCCTGTCCCCCAAATTTGCGATCTGCTTTACACATTTAGACGTGGTGGACTATAAGTATTATTGTTGATGGAGCCCCTGTTGGATCCCTCGACTGAATGCTCTCTCTGATAGCTCAAAGGAGTAGGGTTATGAAGGAAGGACCTTACACTGCATACCCTCTTCAGGGTGGATGCTTATAGGATATTTTCTCTTGTCAGTCACTGTCAGCACAAACTTGGTGGTAAGGGCCTGGGAAAAGAACAATAATTATCCCCACACCCTGGGAGAAAGCTTTGGAAAAGGTCCAAAGAGGACCACTTCCCTTTGGCAAACCAGATACCACCCTCTGTGCGGTGACAATATCTGATCAATTCAAGCCATTATGCACTCAGAATCACAGTGATTGTGTGAATTACAGCCTCTGTATATGAGGCTTTTAAAATTTGAGATTGAGCTTTATATTCAGTAATCATCTTATGAACTCTTACATTTGCACTTTTGCATTTCCATGAGAGCAATGAATAGAATCCTCTACTTTGGAGAGACTTTGATAACCATATAATCATATGCTATATAGGTATTATCTTAGAGGGGTAATTGATTTCTCTCTGTTAGGTCAACTCTATAATACTAGTGTGCATTTATAATGTTGTAGTTTATGAACCAGTCATGTTGAAAGTAATTCGATGCACAGAAAGTAGTCATATAACATTGACAGTAGTTGCCTTTAGTTAGAAACGCATAATCGCTCAGAATACTCTTTGCGTATGTTTCATAGACTAGAAATGTGTTTTACGTCTAGGAAGACAAGAATGTATTCGGACTCCACAGAGTTGGAAATACAGAGATAGTTAAAAGGTATATCATATACAATATTAGGAATTAGGTGCTGGAGCCAGAATGATAAAATCACGAATTACTTCCTCTCATCTTTAGAGTCATTGCTCCTGCAGGTCATCCTATGAATAGCTGTGTAACAATGGACATCATTTAGGGGTCTCCAGTGGTAGCAGCTGGATCCCTGGCTTGTCCCTGGTGACCTCTGGCACTGCCTTGCAAGCCCTGGCCTCAGAGGTGGCAAAAGCAGTGACATGGACACTGGGTCAGCTCGTCCTTATAGACGTCGGTTGAGGCTCCATTTTCCTTGTTTTCTGTCAATTTCTTTATTATACTGTGAGAATAATAGAATTTAGTGTGATAAAAATGGATTCCAATTAGCTGGAATATAACTCCCTGTCAACTGAAGTAAGCAAAAAAAAAAAAAAATGTACAACTTAATAAATGCTTGATATTAAAGAAATGTAGATGATTGATCCATCTTCAGTTCCCTTAGGCTGAAGCGTCCTTCTGTGTCTTGACTTAATACAAGATTGGTTTATAAGTATGTCAAATTGTCAGGTAATTGAATTGAAGATCTTGCATGTGTCAAATGAAAGAGTGAGGATGTTGCATGTCATTCAGTGATCTTCCACAGAGCGCTCAGTTAGCTCTAAAATGTTACCACAGAAGGGCCTACATCTTTACACTGTCACAAAGCTGAAGGAGCAGTGCTGAATATAAACTTCTCATGGATAGAGGTGTGGGACTAGAAATTGCATGCTAAAATGCACCGGTGTGAGGTGTGAGTCATGATTACTCCATTGAAATGATCCTTTTGTGTCCCCGTTTGAGTATTACGAGTAAGGATGTTCTATCTCGATTAGCTAGAATTGCAAAGTACCCCGTCTTCTGGTCAATAAAGGCAAGCATATGCATGCTGAACTCTAATTTCCATGTGTGTAGTTTTTCTTCTGTGACAACTCACCCATCTCTGAGATTGTAAGGCCGGAATAGCAGCCCTAATTGTACCAGACTGTAACGCTCTGTGAATGTCCTCGTGTACTTGTCAATCCAATGTCTAGAACAGGCAGCAAGTCAACTATTAAATCACCCTCCTGCCACCACATATGGCCACCCCATACCCTTTTTTTATTTTCCTCAGTGATGGGGAGGCATATCTGTTGTTTGAGGTTTTGCAGCAATATGAATCACTCTCATGAGATCCTCCAACAGATCTAATCCTTCAGGAGATCAGGTGCGCCGTCACTGCAGCACTGTTCAGTCAACAGTGTATGTTTCATTCAAAATATGCAAGCGGGCCGAGCAGGGTCGGCATGGCCGCAGAAGCATCACTGACCCCACCCAAGTGAATAATTGTATACTTGAAGAAGGGCTGCATGGCCCTCTTGCAGTCTCTTGATTGGCCAGTCGCTCCACAAGAAGCATGACTGATAGTCCAAAAAAGCCACAAATTGGTCCTCTGTGGTGAAGTGATCAATTGACATGAAAAAACTTAGCTCCGTTGCAGAGCTTAAGCTTCTGTTTGGGTGAGTCTTCAGAACTACCATAGCCTGCACTAGCTGTGACCTGGGCCACTGTAATTATGTCATTCTGTGTACACATAAATATGAATCTGAGACACTTGCTTCGCAATCCACGCAATGCAGCACAATTCGCAGATTTCAACAATTTTTTTTTTTTTTCTAGTTCAAGTGTATCAAAACATACTGAACAAAAGTGTGTGTTACACAGTGTTGTACACTGCAAAAGTTAACTAGTCACTTTGTAGTTGTTAAAACGTAGTACCGTCAAGGTGAAACCCTGTACAGACAAAATAATATGTGTCGAAATAACAAAATAGTGCAGTAACACTGCCACAAAATCTGTCTCATTACTCGACATATTTTGCCTTTTTATCCTATCAATGCAGTCAACCCTGTCACGTAATCTGTTAATCAGTTCCCTCATAATTCCAGAGGCCCAGGCTATGATTCATGTTAGGCGTTTTCTTGCACATTGGGCAACAAAAAGGATATATATTTTATTCAATGAAAATGTAGAGAACAAGCATCCACAGGTTGGTCGTATGATCAGTTACAGAAAGGGGCCTTAGATTAACTCACTCCTTTTAAAGCATCTCACAGTGAACAAAACATTACAGCTCAATGTACAAAGCCATGTTGTGGTTGCAAACCTTTGATTCACAAAATTACAAGGTTTGCTATAGCAAAATGTTTTTTAGTTATGGAGTAAATCCATTTTGCCAGTCAGAACAGCATTTCCAACTAGAAAAATGGGTTTCCTGACCATTTCCGCATTGCAATTAGGTAGGTGAGTTAAGGGGGGGAAGTATGAAAACGGTATGTGTCAATGGTTTGCAACCGCAAAGGCGATTGTAAACTGTTGAAAAGTTACTGACTCCTCAAAGGAGGTGATAACAGATTTGTGAAGAGGAAGTTGTCCCATTGGACATTTTCTCCATTGGTAATCATGTCGCACACCCGTAAGGGGAGAAGGCGGTAGTCAAGAAGACCACTGCCTGCTCCCCATGTCTTCCCAAATGGGAAGGTATTTCTTTAAACAGCACTGGTTCCTTCAAGGTGCACAATTTGCAACCACTCTTTGAAACCAGTGTTTGCATTCATTGGGTCCTACGTTCATAATATATGCCACCAGTCACGGCTCATTACAATGGGCGGTACTTACAAGGGGCGGGGTGGTGCGCAGGGGGGAATATTAATAATATTAAAATATAAAGAAAAAACGTACTTGCGCGCCACGCTGCTGATCGTCCATCTGCTCAGCTAGCAGCACAGGCTCCGAGCCTGCCCTGCGGCCAATCCTGACACTGCTCTGAGCATTAGGATTGGCTGGGAGTGCCCAGCCAGGGCACTCCCAGGCAGACTGGGAGCCTGTGCCTGGTCTCTCCCGCCTGGCAACACAGTGCCGGGCTGGAGAGAGCACAGTGCACATGTGCGTTTGGATGGACATGCAGACTGAGGAGAGTGCACAGTGCACTCCCCTCGTCCACACCACCCCCAATGCCCTGCCCTTGTAACAACGAAACATAGTTTATTATCCGTTTGCTGTTAAAGGATTTGCAGCAGTTGCTGCTGGCCGGGGGGGCGACGCTCCTACGCCATAGCGGAGGAGCCGCCCCTGTATGCCACACTACAAAGATGTGATTAGATGTGCAATAGGTGAAGTTCATGGCTGTTACCCTCTACTTTCAATTGTGTAACAGTATGCATAAAGCACACCTTTTTGGACTTCTGGTAGTCTCTTGGTAAATTAAGAGATCTGCAAACACAGTGCACATTATATCAAACAACCAACATCCTCAGTTAATTTGCACAAGCCTGCATCCCAACTGCATTTCCAAAATGGGTTTTAAGTATATAAACATATGTTTAAGGATGTAGATTGCTGGCAAGATAAAACGTCTCTCTCAGCTGCCTCCCCTCATGGTCGAAGTCCTTTTGTGCAGGCCTCAGAAGTGGGTCAGTGGCTGCACCAAGCCGGGGTGGCCCCGCTTGTTAGCGTCCCATTAGTGGGCGTTGCTTTCTTGCCTTTGTCTTTGCTTTTCATTTCTCTTACATTCCGGCGCTGAGTGGTTTCCTCTGTCATCTTGCTGCAAATTGATTAATACTGCCCGCCGATGCAGTGAGCCACATGGCTAATATATCAGTTAAATGCAAACTGCAAACGCCACCTGCTCCTTCAGGCAAATAGCACTTTAGGAAATGGAATGTGTAATCAATGGAATTAAAGCTTAAGCAGAAAACTGCAACCAAATCCAGGGATGTAGATTCTGTTGGACATGGCGAGGTTTTTGCTGCTTTTTTGGAAAAAACAAGCATTCACTATCCGTCTCATCAGCAGCTCCTGTCTGAGAACGCGCAAGTGTCCCCCATTACCTGGGACTTATCCGGACAGAACATGTTCATGTATTTATCCATCAAATTTCACAAGCTAACAGACATAGCCTCTCACGGTTTTTCTAGTCCGTGCTTTATTTAATGCGGGTATGTATTTTGTCACCTTAATATAAAATCAGTCGATGCAGAAAAAATGTTATTTGATCAAATATTTTTTTGCCCAGGGTAGATTTTTGGAGGGCTTTTCTAGTTTATGTAATTGTGAGCATATTGCACTCCTGAAATTCAGATTAATCTTGTTTTGACGTGACCCCAGGTGCTTCCTGTAGAGTGAAAACTAGATAGAATGTCACACAATATACAGTGGAGAGCTCGAAACCACATAATTCTAGTGATACAATATTTCCTTTATGCTTGTTATGTTAATGACGTTTCCCAACGTCTGTGATTCATATGTTATGTATGCAGAGTGCAAGATTAGTTGCGTTCTGCCTGCGGAATTGGTGGAATTTTGGTCACTCCGCATCACTCTTTCTTGCGGAGTTCTGGCCACATTTCACCATTTGCCGCTTGGCGGAATGTTTCTCTCACAAGGCTCCAGACAATGTGAGCTGGAGAGTGCAAGCGAGATTTGGCGTCCTCTAACATGATTTTCTAACACGAGCAGTCGTGAGTGGTCATGGTCCGAGGGCTTCAGTTCAAGTAGTTTTGCTGCCCCTTGAGTAAATTGTCTACTCGAGCTGCAGCAAAGTCAACTCGAATGGCCGCACGCTCTTGCACAATGCAAGGTACTGTGTGGACTGATTTTCAGTGCTGCTCACGCTCCCCGTGCTAAATTGTAGCACGAGCAGCGCAAGCTGCATATATTCTGTCCACTGGTGGAACTCTGCAGAACCTCTCAAAGTTTTATGCAACTCTGATGAATGCTAAGGAGTAAAACTCAGTGAGTTCCACACAACCCTCGTTTCATGAAAAACGTGGGTACTGGAAGAAAATATGTGGCATGTCGCTGAGCTAAAATTAGAGTGTTGTAGTCCAGCTGATGGATTGCTCGTGCTACCTTCGCTCTCCTTGGGTGGAACTGAGTAGGCCCAACCCCTCCAAAATACTTGTTCACAGAACGATCCCTCAATTATGTGCAGCTCTGTGCTGCTTGCCAACTTAAAGCTATTACATGTAACCAAGCATGGCTGGTCTTCCTTAGACCCAGCACTAGACTGAGAGGATGAATTGGCTGTAAACTGGATTGAGGTACTAGGGTATGGGCTAAATCATGTAGAGGCACTAGGGTATCGACTGGGATTGCGGACAGACCTGAAGTAAATTTAGTTCAGTGAGTAGGAAATGTCCTGGGCATAGGAAGATGACAGCAAAACAGACAAGAGGGAACAAAGAAATGGTAGAAAGAGAGGGACTTTACTGCCATAAAAGGGAATCTTGGGATCCATCTGATCCTGGGGGGAAAAGACTCCTGGAAATCTTTTTGGCATGAAGCTCACTTACTATGCTGGATTTGGCAACCAGAAAATGCAATATTGGTGAAAATAATCAGAGGAAGCTGGTTCGTGGAAAAACTTTTTTCAGAACAGTTGTCATCCTTTTTTTCTTTAGAATCAAATACAACCAACACTGAAGACTGTTGTATTGAGTTGCCTGAAGAGATCCACAAAAAAGTGAGTTCCGGGTGGCTCATGCTAAGCCTATAAGACACAAGTTAGCAGTTGAAAGAACGATCTGTTACCTCAGATCCATTGTGGCATAATCTAAAATATATAAAATAGAGGTGGCTTGAAGATAAATGGAGGTAAAAACGCCATGATGAAGGGAGAACCATAAAAATGTCAAAGTAAACAAATGAAGCAGAAGTGAATTGAGCAGAAAGGCATCATCGTTAGGATATTTGTGAATACCAATACACATTTCAGATCCTGTAAACTTACTGGCAAGGTTAAGTGAGAGCAAATCTGGAAAATGTGAAGGAAGGAAAGAAAAACAAGAAATCAGGGGAAGGTTATTGAAAAATATTATATTAATCAGATGGCAGAGTCACTTTAAATGAACCACTTGGTTTTGCAGTTTCTTTGCAAGTCCATCAATTTCCTTATTGCTTTCTTGGCGTTGGTATGCACTCAGCTGGTAATGACTGTCATAGATAGTTACTTGCTGGTAATCTTCATTACTCTGAGTCATAGACTTCTGTGCTACAGTCCTACATGGCCTCCTAATCCTCCCTGATGCAATGGCAGGTAGGAGGATTTTTTTCCTAGCTTGTCAGTTACAGGAAGTACTCAATTGATAGCCTCACATGTATGGCCATGTTATAATCCACTTCCTGTGGAGCCATGTTGGCTGCGGCATAATTAGTTTTTCTTGTTCTGGGTAAACGCTGTGCATGAGCCATGGAGTACCTCGAGTGATAAGGACTGTGGCGAGGAAGACGGACGAGGTTGATAATATTATATTCTACAGGAAGGGACCAGCCCTTCTCGAGCACTGTCAAAAGGAGGTTATCACATCACCTCATAGTCACAATATCCAGTCCTAGGCTTTAATTTAACAACCTGATGCACTGAAAGAGTTGTAGTCCAGCTTTGTTCAGGTTGAACCATTTGGACTAAATTGGTTACCCGACTGGAGTAATGTGTCTTCGAAGGCATGGACTAATTTAGCATGGTATAGCCTGTAGTTTCTGAAACTGTTTGCTTTGTGATGCCAGACGCACACTGAGCGTCCGACAAAGACTCGTGCAAAAGTGGACTATCACCATTGTCTTTTTCATGAACTGAACAATATATGTTATTTAATTGTTCCCCTATTTTATTAAGTCTATTAACCCTTTCAAAATCTGCATTATGTATTCTGATGATCCCTAAAATAAATGGTGCAGTAACCAATGTAAATAAATAGAAAGAGGTCAAATTCTTCAAAAAAAGAACTCAAGAAGACCCTCCAACTTCAATGACACTTCTGGATGTGAACTGACCCTGCCCACCACCGCTGAAACGCATCATATTGGACTATATTATATTTTGTCAAGGTCGTGAACCGCCACTTACTCAGTGAAATGTTTTATTAAACAGTATTTGATTAGTGTGTCCTATAGAGTGAAAGAGAGAGAGAGAGGCAGAGAGAGAAGGAGTGTGTGTGTGTGTGTGTGTGTGTGTGTGTGTGTGTGTGTGTGTGTGCGCACGCGTGCCAGCGTAAGAGAAGCCCTTTTCCACCCTTTGGGTTGTGTACGTGATATACATAGGCAGATTTCTAAATTAAATAAATAGTACAAAGAGAAATAAAGAAGTATAAACAACAAAAGGATATGGTAAAAAGTGCCCCCTCAAGAACAAAAGGATATTGTAAAAAGTGCCCCCTGAGTTTTGGTCTGGACCTCCGGGTGTATTGAATTATTAGTCGCAGACCGTGTGCATGTTGAGGTCTTAAAATGAAGCACACAGACCACACCTTTGATTCCCCAGGGTCCTAATGATGAATTGATTTGTTTATGTAACCAGCTCAAAGATGCAGGGCAAGAGTTATCGCACAGTGCTAAAAAACCAATAGCACATTAAAGTTAATAGAAAGTGGCAGCCTCAGGAGCACGGAGGCTGAAGACAAGGGGTGACTGCTAAAGACGCTTACATAAGACAGCTACAGGGAACACTTAAGATCTTCAACTGAGGGGAATCAACAGAAACAGGCACTGACAATAGACAACAGTTCAGGGTTTTGCATATTACACGCACTTACGACCTCATTGAAGTTATTCAGTCTGATCATTGTGAACACACACACTGAACAACCTAAAAGCACAGCACGGTGCCCGTCTAGCAAAATAAAAGGCCTTACGCCTCAGCACTCATTATTTCAAGCGAATGGAAGTGTCCTGAAGCAGTCTTCCTGGGGCCTGCGCGAAACACAAACAACCAGCATCATAACAGCGTGCAGCAAACTAACTATGTAGACCAGGATAGTGACGCTGCATGGGAGATTCTCTTCTTCTTTACAGCTTCGCAGTTGGTCACGGCTGTCATATCATCATTTCCGTTCCTGTTCGTGATTGAGCTACTATTTCATTCTTTTTAACTTCTAGTACACTGCAAACAGGCGGTACATGACTGGCAAGTCGTGATCAGCAGGACAAATCAAAATTGCACTTATATTTTCTAAAGCAAATGTTTTGTTTTATTTGCTGAGTCTTCTTTTCTCACTTTGCACACATTTTTGCTTGCAGGCGCTGTTCTCAAAAGTTTACTATTAGCTTGTTATAAATATTACAAAGCAACATTGTTGTGTCATGTGTCATTTTCGAAATTATGCTTCAACACATAATCGTGCAGCACACCCCAATACAACGCACTCCAATCCAATCAACCCCACTCCAATCCAAACCACTCCAATGCACCACACTCCAATCCTCCCAACCCACACCACTCCAATCTGCCTCACTCCAATCCAAAACAATCTGCCCCACTCAAATACAAAAACAATTTTCCTCACTCTAGTACAGAGATCCAAAACAATCTGCCCCATTCCAATCCACATCAATCTGCCCCACCCCAAACCAAAACAATCTGCTTCAATCCAATCGAAAACTATCTGCCCCACTCCAATCCAAAACTATCTACCCCACTCCGATCCAAAACAATCTGCCCAACTTTAATCTGCCCCACTCTAATCCAAAACAATCTGCCCCACCCGAAAAACAATCTGCCCTACTCCAATTAGGTCCTTTTCAGTCCAATCTGCCACAATCCAATACACCTCACTCCATCCCAATCTGCCACACTCCAATCCTCCCACCCCACCCCACCCCACTCCAATCTGCCCCACTTCAATCCAAAACAATCTGTACCCCTCCAAAACAGCAATCCAAAGCAATCTGCCCCACTCCGTTCTACCCCAATCCAAAACAATCGGCTCCACTCCAATCCAAAACAATCTGCCCCACTGCAATCTGCTGCACTTAAATCCCCTCCAATCTTCCCCAATCCAGTCTTCTCCACTCCAGTCCAAAACAATCTGCCCCACTCTAATCCAATCCATCCCACTCCAACCCAGTCAACCTCAGCCAGATCCCCCCACTCCACACCGCCCCACCGTGCCCCATCCTGATATGCCCCACTGTGATCTGCCTCAATCTGATCTGACCCAACCCAATCCAAAACAATCTGCCCCAATTCAGACTGTACCACTGCAATCCAAAACATTCTGCCCTACTCCAATCCAAAACAGTCTACCATATTTCAATCCAAGCAACACAAAAGGATGATGGATAGAGTGCTGAACAATGCAAACACTCACCCCCAGTCACAGATCTGGGTTTAATCCATTGTTCTTTTGCTCACCATGCCACCCCAGTTTGGACCCAGCCACATGCAAATCAGTCTTGACCCCATTCCTCATGGGAACAGTTCAGCCCGAACTGCCAAGCTTGGTCCTCCCTGGACCGGAAACAAGCATCCTGGGACCGGTTTCAGGGTATCACCCTTCATCAGCCAGGCTAGCTTGAATCCAGTGGCACAGTGAGCAAGGGACCCACGTCTGGGCATACCCTTCCCACTTAGGGCAACTTTAGCAACACAAAACGATGATGGACCGAGTGCTGAACAATGCAAACACTCATCCCCAGTCACAGATCTGGGTTTAATCCATCGTTCTTTTGCTCACCATGTCACCCCAGTTTGGACACAGCCACATGCAAATCAGTCTTGACCCTGTTCCTCATGGGAACAGTTCAGCCATGGGAACAGTTCAGCCCGAACTGCCAAGCCAGGTCCTCCCTGGACCGGAAACAAGCATCCTGGGACCAGTTTCAGGGTATCACCCTTCATCAGCCAGGCTAGCTTGAATCCAGTGGCACAGTGAGCAAGGGACCCACGTCTGGGCAATCCAAAACAGTCTGCCCCACGCCCGTCCAAAACAATCTGGTCCACTTGAGTCTGCCCCACTACAGACCAAAAAAGCTGCTATACTACAATCTAACAGTGCGCCTTGGTATAATTCAAAACAATATGCTCCATTCCATTCCACAAAAATCTGCACCACTCCACTCCAAAACAATCTGCCCCACTCTAACCCAAAACAATCTGCCTCACTCCAATCCAAAACTATCTGCCCCGTTTCAACTTGCCCCACTCCAATCCAAAATAATGTACCCCACTCCAATCCAAAACAATCTGCCCCAGTCAAATCCAAAACAATCTGCCCCACTCCGATCTACCCCACTCCAATCCAAAACATCTACTCCTCTTTAATCTGACCCACTACAATCCAAAACAATTTGCCCCACTCTAATCAGCCCCAGTCCAGTCCATTTTGCCACACTCCAATCCAATCCACCTCACTCGATCCGAATCCACCACACTCTAATTCTCCTAACACAGCCTACTTCAATCTGCCCACTTCAATCCAAATTAACCTGTCCCAATCCAATACAGCAATCCAAAACAATCTGCCCCACTCCAATCCAAAACAATCTGCCCCACTCAAATCTAAAACAATCCGCCCCACTCCAATCCTACCTGCCCAAATCCAATCCAATTCACCCCACTCCATTCCAGTCCACTTCACTTCACTCCACTCTACCCCATGCACCCACCTCACCCCACCCCAATCAGCCCCACTCCGATTTGACCGACTCTGATCTGTCCCACTCCAATCCAAAGCAATGTGCCCCACTCCAATCCAAAACAGTCTGCCCCACTTCAATCCAAAACAATCTGCCCCACTGCAGTCCAAATCAATGTGGTCCACTCCAGTCTGCCCCACTATAATCAATAGAATGTGCCTCACTACAATCCAACAGTGTACCCCGCTACAATCCAGAACAATCTGCCCCTCTCCAATCTGTCCCATTACAATCTCAAACAATATACCCCACTCCAATCTGCCCTACTCCAATCGAGAACAATGTGCCCCACTCAAACCCAAACAGCCCCACTTCCATCCAAAACAATCAGCCCGCTCCAATCCAGAAAATCTGCCCCACTCCTATCTGCCCTTTACAATCCAAAACAATCTGCTGTCTCCAATCCAAAACAATCAGCCCCATTCCAATCCAAAACAATCTGCCCACTCCAATCTGCCCCATTCCGATCCAAAACAATCTGCCTCACCTCAATCCAAAACAATCTGCCCCACTCCAATCCAAAACACGATGGCCTGTATTAATCCAAAACAATCTGCCCACTCCAATCCATAATAATCTGCCCCACTCTAAATCAAACCAATCTTTCCCAAACCAATCTGCCCCACTCCAATCCAAAACACTATGGCCCACTCCAATCCAAAACCTTCTGACCACTCCAATCCACCCCACTCAAATCCAAAGCAATCTACCCCACTCCAATCTGCCCCACTTCAATCCAAAACAATCTTCCCTACTGCAATCCAAAACAATCTGCCACACTCTAATCCAATACAATCTGCCCCTCTCCAGCCCACAACAATCTGCCCCACTCTAATCCAAAACAATCGGCCCCATTCCAATAAAGAAATCTGTCCCACTCCAATCAAACAAACCTGCCCCACTACAAGCCAAAACAATCTGCCCCACTCCAAATCCAAAACAATCCTCCCCACCCCAATCTAATCTACCCCACTCCAATTCACCACAATCCACACACCTCTCCAGTCCAAACCATTCCAATCCAGTCCAACCCATCCCATTCTAATCCACCACATTCCAATCCAGCCCACCCCACTCCATTCCAATCCAACCCACCCCAATCTAATCCACCCCATACGGATCCAAACCACCTGCCTCATTCCAGTCCATCCCCCTCCAATCCAATCCACCGTAAACCACCATAGTCCAACCGAGTTCGCCTTAATCCACTCCAATCCACTCTACACCACCTTAATCCACCCTACTCCAATCCTCAACACCAATCCACTGTGCTCAACGCCAATCTAATCCACCCAACTCCAAAACAAATCATCCCACTCCAGTCCAATCCTCTCCACCCCAATCCACCCCACCCCAATCCAATCCACCCCACTCAGTCCAATCCACTTCACTCCATTCTTGTTCACCCCAGTCCAATCCACCCCACTCCAATCCAATTCACCCCACTCAATACAATTTACCCCACCTCAGTCCAATCCACCAAACCTCAATGCATTCCACCCTACTCCAATCCACCCTACCACACCCCAATCCAATCCACCACACCCCAATCCAATCCACCCCACCCCATTCCAATCCACCCCTCTCCAATCCACCCCATCCACTGCAACCCACTCTACTCCAATCCACCCCACGCTACTCCAATCCTACCCACTATACTTCTATCCACCTCACCTTACTCCAATCCACACCACTCTACTCTAATGAAATCAACCCCACTCTACCCCAATCCAATCCACACCACCCCAGTTCAGCCCACCACACTGCAATACAACCCACTCCAGTCCATCCATTTCAAATCTAATTCGCCTTAACTCCAGTCAAATACAATCCACCTAAACCCACCCTACTCCTGTTCAACCGACCCCAATCCAAACCATTTTATTTCACCCCACACCAATCAAATCCACCCCACTCCAATCCAAACCACCCCACTCCAATCAAATCCATCCCAATCCAATCAATCCCACTAAATCCAATCCACCCCACTTCATTCCAATCCACCCCATTCCAATCCTAACCAATCCATCCCAGTTCAGTCCACCCCACTCCACTCCAATCCACTCTACACCACCTTAATCCACCCTACTCCAATCCATTCCACCCCTCTCTACTCAACACCAATCCACTGTGCTCAACGCCAATCTAATCCACCCAACTCCAAAACAAATCATCCCACTCCAGTCCAATCCTCTCCACCCCAATCCAGCCCACCCCAATCCAATCCACCCCACTCAGTCCAATCCACTTCACTCCATTCTTGTTCACCCCAGTCCAATCCACCCCACTCCAATACAATTCACCCCACTCAATACAATTTACCCCACCTCAGTCCAATCCACCAAACCTCAATGCATTCCACCCCACTCCAATCCACCCTACCACACCCCAATCCAATCCACCCCACCCCATTTCAATCCACCCCTCTCCAATCCACCCCATCCACTGCAACCCACTCTACTCCAATCCACCCCACGCTACTCCAATCCTACCCACTATACTACAATCCACCTCACCTTACTCCAATCCACACCACTCTACTCTAATGAAATCAACCCCACTCTACCCCAATCCAATCCACACCACACCAGTTCAGCCCACCACACTGCAATACAACCCACTCCAGTCCATCCATTTCCAATCTAGTTCGCCTTAACCCACCTAACTCCAGTCAAATACAATCCACCTTAACCCACCCTACTCCTGTTCAACCAACCCCAATCCAAACCATTTTATTTCACCCCAAACCAATCAAATCCACCCCACTCCAATTCAAACCACCCCACTCCAATCAAATCCATCCCAATCCAATCAATCCCACTAAATCCAATCCACCCCACTTCATTCCAATCCACCCCATTCCAATCCTAACCAATCCATCCCAGTTCAGTCCACCCCACTCCAGTCCAATCCACCACAATCCACTCTACTCAAATCTAGTCCACTCCAATCAAATCTACCTCACTCGACCCCACTATGCAAAAAATCAATTCCACTCCAATCCATCCACCCCACCCAATCCAATCCACCTCAATCTACCTCAATCCACCCCACCCCAATCCAGTCCACACCACTCAATCCAATCCACCCTACGCAACCCCACTCCAGTCCAGTTCACCCCACCCAAGTCCAGTCCAAACCACCCCACTCCAATCTACCCCACTCCAGTACAATACACTCTTCTCCAGTCCAATTCACAGCACTCCAGTCCAATTCACCCCACTCCAATCCACCCAACCTCAGTGCAATCCACCCCAGTCCACCACACCCACCCCACTGCAATCCAACCAACCCCTTTCCAGTCAAAAAACAGCCCACCACAATCTACCCCACCCCACTCCAATCCACCCCAATTCAATCCAGTCAACCCCGTTCCAATCCACCCCACTCCAATACACCCACTCTAGTCTAGTGCACTCTACCCCAATCTAATTGACTCCATTTCAATCCAGCCCACTCCAACCCACTCAGACCACCCCACCCCACTCCAATCAACCCACTCCAGTCCTATCCACTCCAGTCCAATCAACCCGACTCCAGTCAACAGCAACCCAACACACTCAAGTTCAGTCTAATCCAACGCACTCCAATTCAACCCACTCAAAACCACATATCCAATCCACCCACCCCAATCAAATCCACCCCACCCTAGTCCTTTCACTTCAGTCCAGTCCAGTCCACCCATCCCAATCCAATCTAATCACCCCAAGCCAATCCCACCCATTTCAATCCACTCCATTCCAATCCACCCACTCTATTCAGTCCACACCACTCCACTCCGTTCAATTCACCCCACTCTACTCCAATCAACCCCACTACCTGAATCCTCTCCAACCCACTCCACCCTATTCCACCCCTCACCACACCACACCATGACAACACTCTTTGCCACTGAACCACTGAACTCTAATCTCCTCCACTCAAGTCTACGGCAATCTCCTCCCCCTACTCCACTCTACAACACTCTACTCCCCCACACCACAACTCCCCATGACCCTAACTTTAAGCCACGCAGAACAGCAGCACACTGGTGACCAACATGGCAAAAACACATTGCTGCAGCCAATAGCTCTTGTATAGCGAGACCTATTGGCTTTGAGGGGTGAAGCAGTGCCAGTTACACGCTGGTGTTGGGCCTTTAAGGTGCAGTGTGAGTGACTTATTTTGCCCGTGCTACTCATAAGACGTTAGGGCTGGGGAGGAGAGAGTCAAGTGCGAGACTCGTTCCTTTTCACGGATTTCGGGGTGCTGGAATAGCCAGACACATGCTAGGCTCTAAAACGCCAATTAGGAAAGGGCAGGAGAACGTCACGTGGCAACCCTTTGCATCTGGTCAGACACGTCAGGCTCCTGTCTTTGGAAGCACCAGCAGAGATGCGGAAGTGTCAGTCTTGCGTCCCCAAGTGGCCGAAAATGATCGGCTGCATTTAGTCCCCCAACAACTATGTCCATCTTAAAGGAAATAGGCAAACTCGTAACTACAATGGTCAGTATTTATTTTTAAACGGATCACCACTTTAAGCAAATGTTAAAGTCTGTTTCCTTAAAGTCATCCACATGCATATGTTTCTCTTTAATTTTCGAATGTAACCATCACACCTTTCAGTATGGCTCTGATCTCTCAAAACGTAGCCCATTCTGGGGTACACTAAGGGATAGAGACCCTGATTTCATTGGGGGGGGGGGTGAAAACAGTGGCACCGAAAGGGACATAGACGTTTTTTTCACTTAAACATCAAAGCCACTACAACAACTCTAACCGTCTGAGGGAGTCAGCTAAACTCCACATTTTATGCACCACTCCTGAATTCCTCCAGAAATAAAAACTTCACACCAGTCCCTTAAGTCAGCAAAGCTAATGTTCGATTATTACAAGTCAGGAAAAATATATAGCTTTCTCTTGTCTGGACTAAAACGCTCCAGTTGATCAAGGAGAATGTACAGTGTGCAATCAGAAAGACAAATAAAATTGTCTTTTGAGATGGGTTGGTAAAACAATCTGTAGGAAACTACACTGGAGAATTAAGTGGAAACAGTTGTGGAGCTGTGAAACCCAAACTGCATCGAGGAAAAATGAGGAGTAGGAAAACCTAAAAGAATGCATCAGTTAGCGTGTAGGCGTCTTACTAGGCCAAACTACAAAACTCACTTTTATGCTAGAAAAGTAGTAAGTGATTGCATTTAAAGATTATTTCAACTTTACTCAAAGAGAATAGCAGGCAGCACGTAGGTTGAGGTATGGTATGATTTACTTCCAGACAGGATAGTGTTGGAGAGAGCCTCGTCAATCACAACTTAGGACCTTAGCGGCCTGGGAACCCCTCTGCCTTCCTCTCCATCCGTGGCAGGAATCACACCACCGTGATGGCAGTCCTCTGCCCCTGAGAAGTCTCCTTCTTCTGCAGGATGCCGGCCATTGCCTCATTCCGGAGAGTGCAGGGGTTGTGTTTTATTGATTGGCAGATCTGTGGTGCCCCTCCACTGGTTCTTGCATTGCTAGTGCCTTTCACAGATTTCACTTGCCTTAAGTGGTGTTTTGTAGTTATGGGAGTGTTTCCGGTCACAGGCTAATATTTTCAGATAACAAAGGTATCCAAGTTCCCAGAGCACATCTGTTCACCTATGAGCTCTGCAGGCTGCAATGAAGGATAGGTTTTCGGTGTATTGTAATGTCCATTGCATGGGTACAACATGGTAGGAATGGAGGTCTTCTTTACCAAGTATTAATTTCTTTGAATCTGGCCACACCTCTTCTCTCCTCTATAATCCTACCTGGGAATAGGCTTGTCATGGGTCACAAATGTACCTTCCTAATTTACACCTAAAGATGAAAAAATTAGGTTAAAATGCTTCTTCCATCCTTTCAAATAAACCACAACCTTCCCTTTACATCGAAAAACAATGTTGCTTTATTAATAGTGCCTTGCTAGCAGCTGTCCTTCTCTTTATGCAAATCAAACCATAGCTTGGGCCTGTTCTAAAACACATACATATACATTTAGATATTTTGGCTGAACGTTTGTATTACCTTTTTACCATTATTACTTTATACATAGTTATACAGAATTCTACAAAAGCTCTCAAACATATTAACAGAGCTAATGACACATCAAAATAACACAATTAAACATTTTATAGTACCCAAAATCACAATCAATTAGTTCGTTTTTGTTAATGCACTAATAAGCTTCCATTCACTTTTCCCCAACGCATATGTATCTTGAAGATGTGGAGATGAGAATAGTGAGCTTGTACTTACCTCTGCATAGTTACCTTGTTGAAATTATGCTGTCGATATTCTGGGTACGATATGATGGTAGGGCAATATTTTTGTGACTCGATATTGTGACACACACCCCATCAAGCGCAGTCTGAAAGGCAGCCATCTCACTGCAACAGGGCATTGGTCAACAACTTAAAAAAATATAGGAAAGAAAACATTATTTGAAAATGTATTTTTAATTGCAATGCAGGACAGTTTCAAAAAGTACTATTGCCCTGCAGAACATTCAATATTGACTATAGTCCTCATTATTAATACTTGGTGAAATCTTTTTCCCTAGCGATTGGAAATCTGAGTTGTGGGGGAATCCCTAATTCTTGACTATATCCCTCGGAATAAGAGGTATTTACTGCACTCAATAAATAACCACCCACACAGGGGTAATGTTATTTATCTAGTTCAACCTAATAATACTCAGGGCCGAACAGTTTGTGATAAGTAAATCGATGTTATCCAATTAATGCACCATTGTTCATGCTGTACAATAAGCCAGTGACCAGCCTATCCATACAATGAGCCCATGTCCCTGCCAGCTGCAGTTAGAGGTGGGCGAGCCAATGAAATCTCGAGCCCCGCTAGAGGTAGATGTCAGATCGAGGCCCTCTTTACTCTTTGAGCCCAAAACAAGCCAAGCATTCATGTGGCTTCTTGCTGTCACCAGTGGTGGGCAGTAATTCAAGCAGTAGGGGGGTCAGGCAGCCACACATGCATACACATGTGCTCACTCATCTACGTGCACATTCACTCACACCCCATGCTTTCACAAGCAGGCACACATAAAACCGCCATTCACAAGCACACACATAGACCAATTCACGGCACGCATTCACAAATATAATACATGCATTCATACATGCACACACGCACCAAACATTAAAAAACGTAGCACTTACCTTCTGCATCATATCGGGGAGGGAAGTCTTCATGATTCCAGGATGTTTGGGACTTCTGCCTCCTCTCTTTGTCAGCCAATGGGAGGAGGTAGCATCTGTTACTCGTCACAGAGTGGGATTAGGTCATTGAGACTTGATGGCCATACCTCACTCTGTGATGAGGCATCGGTGTTAAAACACTATGCCCTGGGCACTTCAGGGCTTAAAACGTAAGTGCTTAGCTCTGAGGCTATCAGTGACACTGCCCCTCATCACAAGGAAGAAGGCCTCAAGGAACTTTTTCAGGGTGAGGAGGTCACGCCCACAAGACTGCGACATGTTCAGCCTGGCAAAGTTAATCTCAGGCACCCAGGCATCTGCCCATTTAGCATGTCTGGCTCCTAGATGCCTGACCTGAAAATAAAGTGTGTCAGGCTGCCCCTAGCTTAGCCTGAAAGACACACTTATATTAGTGAAAACTGCCCCTCCACCCTTAAGGACAGGCTTCTGCTGCCTGCCACCTCTGCGCTAACATCATGCATCATAAATTAAAGGCAAAACATTCACCTTTGATGTAATAAAGGAAAGGGAAAGCCATATCTAGCAAGTGGTGGAATTGCTCAATGTGAAACCAGAAGACCTGGGCTCAGTCACAGCTTCGCCACATGTTCAAACTGTGTGATCCTAGGCAAAATGTTATTTCATCGAGCCTCCTTTTTCTTTATCACATATGACAGCACCTTTGTGTACATGCGTTCAGAGTGTGTGCTGTACAAAAAGCTTTTTTGTTTGATTTAATAGACTACAATCTTGCCAGATCTATAATAAGATTCTAGGACACATATAGACTTCACATGACAACTGATTTGCCTCTTAGCTCACTAATGGCATTGTCATAAGGATATGAGGGGGGCTGAGATGTTTCTAAGATCATGTTTCAAAAAGATCCGTTTTAATAAATGGCTTTCAAGACAGTGATATATTCTGATGTGCTAAGTGTGCTTCCGCAAGTTAAAGAAATACACTATCTGAATATTTTTACCTGATGTTTGTTGCAGGTGTTAGTGCCAAAAAATGTACAAGGCTCGGCTCGTGCTAGGGCACTTAGAGCCAAGCCGATTTATTGGCCCGACTTGCTCTGTTAATTTAATGGCTCGCCCACCTCTTGTTTCAATCAAGATTATGCACTTTCCCCCAAGGCCGAACACAATCTTACACAACGCTCTCTCTGTAGCTGTTGAGAAAAAGGTTCCCTTTGTATCCACCTTTTGTGGTCTGTGTGTAAACACTTCACACCTCTGCACCCCTTTTGAGGAATGGATCCTCGGCCATGGACGTCCACAGAAGTCGCCGGCTGCAGTTACCTGGTAATAGCGCCAATCCGTCTCAAGCCGCCTCGAACAGCTCGCAGCGGACCCCGCGCGCTGATGGGGACGCGCTAATTACGTTCTTGCTGGCAGGATTTACAGCTCGAATGCCAGCGCCCGAGCACCGGGTAGGAAGTGCTGTGGTACCGAAGGAAACCTGCAATAGAGGAGGCAATCTGTCCGGCACCGAGGGGGTCCTGCCGGCGCGCATAGATGGGCAGCTGAGAGGGAGGGCAATTCAAAAGAAGGAACGAGAGAGCGAGGAAGAGGCAAGAAGGAATCACAATTGGCAGTTATTTCCAGGGTGATACATTACTCAGGATTACGTTCGGAGCAGGGAAAACAAAGCGGTTGGTGAACCCAAACACGACGAATGGCTGTGCAAGAACAGTGCTTAATTTGTACATAAAAACGTGCCAGTGCCCAAAGCTCTCTTTTGAAACACGCCTCTGCTGCAATTGTGCGAGCCATCTCGGGCCTCTTTAATCCATTTACAGCCACTCTCTGCTCCTTCAGCACACTCTTGCAGCTTTCTGCTTTCTCCATTTTTGAAGCTTTTTAATTTTTCTCTTCCTCCGTCTTTCCCATAAGTGTCTTTTGCTCGCAGCAAATGCCTGATGCAGAAAACTAAGACCCTGATTTAAGAGTGCCTAACGCCACTTTAGCGGCGTCTTAGCTTAATTTTTTTTTTTGCGCTAAGGTGGCACTAAGGTGGCCTTTTTCCCGCACCATATTTGGAAAGTGGTGCAATGCATGCATTGCGCCACTTTGTAACCCTTTGCGCTACATTATACCTGCGCCAGGCATAATGTATGCGAACGGGGTGTTCCCCGTTAGTGAGCCATAAAAATGGCGCAATGAAATCTCAGAGATTTCTTTGCTTCATTTTTTTTGGCACTTTTAATGCCAGCTCAGAGCAGGCGTTAAAAGGGGGCAAACCATTGTTTTCAGTGGGTCCCTATCTACTGTTCAGGGTTAACGCCAAAATTCTGTCGCTAACCCTGAATAGTACATCAATAGCATAACAATTTTTGAACCTATTGCCCCTACCCTGCACCATGGTGTGCGATATCTTAGATGCGGCTCACACGTTGTGGAAGTAGGGCGGCGCTAAGGGGCGCAAGGAAAATGGCTGTGCACTGGGTGCAGCACCACTTTCTTTAAATCTGCCCCAGGTGCCGGCCCTCACAAATAAGTGCCGGTGCCCCGCACTGGAAACCACCGGCTCAAATTAAGCACTGTGCAAGAAACCTTTGGAGGCGCTATATGTAATCAACAGTAGTGAACGGGTCCACAACACGTTTTGCCTGAAATGAGGATCTCTTCTGAGCTACAGACTTATGGCTAGATTAGCAAAAGTCTTGCACAAGTTAGAGGTGGAAAATTATCAACATTTTGAAAAACTGAGAAAGGGTTTCACTCTGCCCAGCAGAGACATTTTAGGGATTTTTAAGCCCCTGGGCCAAATACATTTTGAGGGTCCCTGTTCGGAAAAGGTTTGGAATTATGATCCATTTTCAGCTCTGCCCTGCCCTCTTTGGCCAGGTCACTGACAGTGCACAGGCACACTAGTCCTACTTCTAAATGCGTTTACAACTAATAATCAGGGATAGCGATGTGTGTTTTCAAAATTGTAACACAACAGCAGCTCAGTAATATTACTGCAGTAATCTCTGTGACCCTCTCCAATTTCTCACATGTGAGGTCCTGTTTTGATCTAAAAGAAACATTTTTATGCATGTTGCATGAAACACATTTCTCTTTAAAATGTCTGTAATTGAATTTAGCGCATCATCCACATTTAAAATAAATTAAAGGAAAATGGTATTTAAGACAATCTGTTTAAGAATTATTCAAGGTCATTAAGGCTAGGCACTCTGCAGATCAGAGCTGGCTCTGTCATGGGGCCCCCTGAAAGGCTGAGGCCCTGGGCCAGAGCCCCCTTTGCCCATGCCTTAAAACGTCTCTGCTGCGGATGGGGTACCAAATTAACATTCTCCCATTAGGCGCTGAGTATGATGATGATGTGCAAATTTGAAAGAAAGGTCCATCATATTCTGTAGGTTGGTGGGGGGGGGTATTTATCGATCTTACTGATGCTTATCTTCCATAAAGCAGCATTTTAATGTTTTATGCCCAGAGCAAAGGTCAGGAAGGGTCCAAAGGGCAGGACACCCCTTGACAGATGCATTCTCAGAATGCCAGTTGTGTCCCTTCGATTGTAAAATTTGTATAGCTCTTTCTTATGTCTACTGTCAGGTGGTGAAGCGCTTGCCTTACATGGGTCGTGGGCTGCACTTTGGTGGTTAGAACGGTGCTATCTTCGTTTTACATACATTATTCCCTTGCGGTACTCAATGTAGCTACCTTCAGGAGGCCGGAGGCTGATCTGGCCTTGCAGCGATACAAATTTATAACCTATCGACCAATGCATATTCAGATCACTGAGTTATCCCTCCAGACATACCAAAGGACCCACTCAACCCTCAGATAACAGAATAAAGACTATGATCAGGGCTATAATTATGCAATCTTGTGGCTATTGCAGTGTCCACATAATTACATATTTGTCAATTTGCCACATAATCCACAATTTACTGCATAATCTGCAGATTTTAACAAAAAGCTTTGCTTCTAGATCAAATGGATGAAAAGTTATTTAAAATGCAGCAACGCGAGATGCATGGTAGAGCAAGGAACTTTGCAAATATTGACTGCCCCTCTTTCTGTTGCTTCTTTCTTTTTTTTTGGGTGTTAAGCTGGTACCACTGAGGTGAAACCTTTGCTTAGACAGTGTCAATGTGTGTATAAATGACAAAATAATGAAGTAATGCTATCACAAAATGTGCAGCATTGTGCCACATAATTCAGCTTTTCTTTCCGTATAATTTTGTTCTTCCTTGGTACATAATTGCAACGGCCCTGACTACGACTGAATGCTAAGGCTGGAAGGCGAAATGTAATCATTGTTTTCATGGACATTTACACTGACCTATTTGCATATGTTTTGTTTTTGGACTTTTGGTTGCTGCGAAGGTAACTTAGGAAAAACAGGACACCTTGAAAAAGGGATCCATGTATGTTGATTTTGCTTAGAATGATATAGAGCTCATTTTAGTTTTCTTGAAGGATTCCTTTTGGATGCAGAAGGTGACATCTCTCTTGCTTCCAACCGGCACACACCCACCTCAAGTGGCTCCCCTGAAAGTCCATTACATTTTCAGGTCAACTTGAATTATGGGTAAATCCATTAAACTGAATGCACACAACAATCTGCAACAAAAACTCAAACACCAGGCACTGCTTCTGACGTATTAGCCCATGTAGTTCTCTACTGTTGGTCAAGCACATGAGTAAATCAAGGAAAGAAGGTTCTTGGTCAGAATGGTGTCACTGGTGCAAACAACAGAGCAAACCGATTTGACACAACCTTGCCACTACTGTAGTGTAGTGGAACAGAGCAAACAAGGTTTGTGAAAATCTAAACTACAGTAAGATTTAAGCAGACAAAATAGATTGTAGAGCCTTTGCTGAACATATAATACACTTTTTGCCACATATGAAGCCTCTTTGATGTTTAATAGAGATTTCAATAAAATCACTAAACCTGAAACAACCCTATTAAAAAATAGAACAGCCTCATTTTGCACTAATTTAAAAAGAGTAGTTATTATATTTTCTTCACTTATTTCTCATGTAATCAACAAAAATAATTTGAAATCAGTCTGTGGTTTTCTTGCCCTTGTGCATATAACGGTCACTCCATTTCCTCTTACACAGGCAGAAACATTGGTGCAAATGGATTGCTCCGTGTTTTTTTAACCAAGTAAATGTTTCTGTGGCGTTGCAACAGAATCAACGAAAAATCAATTAATTAATTTTATTTCTGTAACGTTGATATCTTTGTCAACCCCTAACCAGATCAGAAAAACGTTATCTGCGAGTTTAACATCCCATTGTAGACTTCGGGGAAATCTGTTTTGCACTACACTATTGATATTCAATTGTACTGCTGTAATAGTCCAAACGTTTATTAAACATCTATATTTTATTATTAATCATACATTCCATAAGATTGGGATTTAATTGTTTGTAATAACTTGCAGAGGCGTATCTGGTACTGCATTCCAACATAATTCAACCACAGCTACCACTGAGGAGTCAAGAAAACTAAGGGTGTTATAGCAAACCACTACAGCTCTCCAGTACTTAATTTGTGAAAGGAAATTAAGTGCCAGGGCCCAATGGATTACCCAGGAGTCCACTGCAGCTGGCTTCGGCCCAGCTCCTGTCACTTATGCCAAATGCCAATGACAGCTATACCTGCTTGTTTAAAGTATATAAAATAGCCACTGAGGAATTCTACTAAAACATAGACACACAGCATCACCATGTGGTGAATAAATCGGCGCAGGTGTTTAGAAAGATACTGGCACAAATGAAGCACTGCAGCTCTCACATGTATAATCATGTATCAGTTGGGTAAAGAAGGAGTTTCACCTCTGACAATTCTAGATGCACTCTGGAACCAAAATGATTTGGAGAAAAAGTTGGGAAGCAGGAAATTCTGGGACCATATCTCAGGATTTTATTTTTTTTAGAATAAAGTGTGGCGAATAACTCAAAGTAATCCAAAACCGAACCTGTAGGATGATTGAGGAGATGGTATTGAGATCCTTGTCAGTGGATGAGATGAGATTACAGATTTGTCTCAGGAAGCTTAAGAATGGTGGTTAGAAAAGGACAACCCTCATCATTGATCTATTTTGCAGCATCAGATGAGTGCTGCCCCAGGAGACACTCAGAAGACCAATAGCAGCTCATAGCCCCAAAACTCAACCAGTGTACCAGTGCTGGTAACCTTCAATTCTCCTTAACCCCACTCTCTTGAAACAGTATCTCCTAAGTCAAGTAGATGAAGTTCATACGTATAAAAAGTCAGGGTGATATGTGCGGAACTGCAGGGAGACAATGAGGTGGACAGCCTCTGCAAAGAAAGAGATGAACAGATGCAGGCAGCCCTGCTGACCAATAATGTCAAAAAGAGGGCTCATGAATGTAACAATAGGAAAATAGAACTGAAGGTTGTTCAGATAGCTTCTGTGGTAGCAACCCTCTTGGAAACTTTTAGCCCAGCCATTTTCCCTCTTCATCCTAGCATCTGAAAGAAACTAGGACAAAACTGTTCAATTGGCGTACTTGTTTTGGAATGGCCAACCACTTTTAAGTTGGTGTTGAAGATACAAACACTGACAACTGGAGAGAAAGTTGCATGCATAATCAGCTTTTGAATGGAAAAAGAACCATCAAGGAGGAAATAAACTATGGGTGTCATTATGACTCTGGCGGATGGCGGTAAAATGGAGAAAAGTACTGCCAACAGGCAAGCAGTACTTTTCTCCATATTATGACATTGACAGTTTGGCTTGTCCGCCACGGCGGTAATGACTGCCGGGCTGGAGACTTTACTCTCCAGCCCGGCGGCTGTCACTAGGCCGCCTGCGGGATTATGACCCTCCCTACCACCATGGTTTTCGTGGCTTCCGTACTGTCACGAAAACCATGGCAGTAGGCACTATCAGTGACAGGGAATCCCTTCCCTGTCACTGATAGGGGTCTTCCCCGACCCCCTCCCCTGGGTCCCCCCCCACACCCCTCTTCCTCTCCAGACCCCCCTTCACCCATGCACATTCATGCACACACGCACACACACATTCACACACTCATACCCACATTCAACCACGCATGCATACATCCATTCACACACACATCCACACACACTGACATACATACAAGCACACACGCAATCACACAACACAACATACACACTCACACATCCATCCAGGCACACACATACAACACGCATCACACACCTGCATACACGCAAGCACAGACATACACACACTCACACACACACAACACCCCTCTACCCCCTCCCCTGTCGGAGCATCCGACTTACCTTTTGTGAGGGGGTCCTCCGACAGGCGGTCTACTGGCGTGGTGCTGCTGCCACCTTACCGCCATCCGCCGGCTTGGCTGCAGCCGGATTTCCGCCATTCCTCTGGCGGAAAACCATCTGTGGTCATATTACAGCTGATGGCTGGTAGCCGTGGCAACGGTCTTTTGGCGGCCATCGCCGCGGTGGTAGGCGGTATATACCGCCAAGGTTGTAATGAGGGCAGATGTTCGTAGAAATGAAAGAGGTAATTGCAAGATTATTTGGGTTGTCCAAATAAGTTCTCTCAGAGCTTTAAAGAGACTTCCTAATGGGAGTCAAGAAGCATGGGTATAGGAGACACAGGAGAGAAACTGGCTAGCCGAAAGTGATTAAAGTAAATACTTTCAAAGGATTACTTGACTCTTAAATACTGGAGCATGTTTTGGATGCTTGACAATTGAAGCTCGGTCAACACTTGAAATACTGTATATTGTGACTTTTGAGCTTATAGTTTTGGTGCAGACTGCGAGACGATGATTAGAAAGAACTAACAGTGATGGGGGCATTGCCAAACAAACTGGAATTCTGCCTTACATACCATTCCACCAAATGCTCAATCAACTATCACTGACATAAGCACCTTCAATGTTAAGGGCACTTAGAGGACACTCAAGCTTGTTTCATTAAAGAATGCTGGAACTGTGGAGTATGGCCCACAGGAGAAGGAATCTGTGATGCCCTTTGAAGACATATAGCACCTAGAAAGCCAATATCATCTTCCATGTTGATGAAGAATCTTTATTGATTGCTGGCTGTTGAGATCCAGGGAACAGCATCACAATAGTACGTTCATCTACTCTTGAGAAGAACATTAAGTGGCAAGAGGAACACATATGCTTTCTGTGATCCTACTGCCATTCCAAATGGATGAACAAGATCTGAGCCAGAGGGTTAGAGAACATCTCAGTGGGTAGTTTGCTAAGAAATGGCACAGCTGATCTAAGAATGATAGATTCCATTCAGACTCGCTCCCATGTGGTTTAGTAAGAGCCGGGAATTCTAGGGAACGGAATCTTTAGGCAGAGGATCCATTAAAGATATGAGTCATGCCTGCTACTGATAGGCCTTACAATGTGTCCACAGACCTGCCTTCTCTTGTGAAGAAGAAAGAAGTGCATGCTTTAGATACCCCATCATCTGTGATTAAGGATCACCTTGTGCCACAAGAACTGCTTGCATAAAAAAGCAATAAAAAGATTCAAATCAATAACTGCTTACAAGGTGTTGCCCAGAAACAAAAGTATTCTGCAAGGAAAGGACAAAATTGCTTACTCTCCTACGACTGTGTTCTCGAGCACAGTCTGAAAAATGAAGTAGGCACAGCAAATTATTCATAGTTACCTAAGAATTCAAGCTCAAGTTTAGTCACCCAGGTTTCCCAAGCCTAGAGGTAGCAGAAAAATGGTCATCCCCTGTGCCAAAGGAGCTTCCACTGCAGCAAGCAATTCACAATCTTCCTTTGGCAGGGAGTTTGGCATAGGAAACACCAAGGAAAGCCTGCTCCAACATGGATGTAAATATTGAGCGGATCCTTGGAGTTTGAGATATTTGTCATTTGTTTTGGAAGTCAAGAAGTCAGACAAAAGCCTCCGATACCACAGCAAAAGGCAGGGGTACACCTTGGGGTGGTATAGACACTGTCAGTGCCTTGGTCCGATTCACAGGGGGTTATTGCTTTTACACTATTAAAATATTTTTCAGCCTATGTTTTGTTTGTGACTTAGTAAGATCCTGCAGGTTCAAGTCTCAGACTATAAAGCTATCCAACAGGTAATACAGATCTCATCATTCTAAACAGTCTTACCTCAGGTTACGTAAAAACTTCAGACTGAGAGCCATGCTCGAAAGGAGATTTTCCTGTAAATTTCAGACCTTACAGGTTCTAATCTCATACAGCATATCTGTCTCTTAATTTGAACAGTGCAGGCTCACACCTCCGACAAATCCCTTTAATGGAACTTTACGAGGTACGGAGATACAGCTGGTGATATATTTTGTAGTCCTGCCAATCAGACAGCAGGCAAGATGCTGGCTACTCCACTACTCTCTCGTCTCGCACTGATGCTGACTTCTGACAATGGAAATGGTAAAGTGGTCTTTCACCAGTTGGATAGTGGGAATCACGTTGGGTCTTCTCCCTCACAGCTAAGGAGTGCAACACTTTTGTTGGCAAGATGGGTGTATGTGTCTCGGCGTGCACTCATTAGATTGAAACTTAAAGCAAGAGGTCAGTCACGTCTTCCAGTACTAAGTCAATTCCTGGACCATCATTGTGCAGGCTCTTCTGCACTTTCTGTGCCTCACAGGTATGGCCCCACCAACGAAAGGCTGTTGAGTCCCAGCTCTGACAGGTTCCATTTTGCTCTTTGGACCTTGACCTCTTTTGTCCTTTTGTTTCACTTCTTCATATTCACGAGCACTGGATTCATGTTCCATTTGTTCTATTAATCTAGGGTTGTTTAGGCGTCTCATTTGTTTCATTTTTTCAATTTTTCTGCAGATATTTACTGCCTTCATCTGGCTTTTTCCTCAACTGAGTGACATCTTACTCACCATATTAATTTCTTAAATACCTCCATCTGGCACGGTGCCTACTGAGAGGCGTACTATCAAGAAATTTCTCAAATGTAGATGCATGCATCTTCTCTTTAAAAGAAGATGGCTGAAGCACGCTGGCAGATATAGGTATTTCTAAATAAAACTATAGAGAATAATTCAGCTCTTTTCTCTAAACTAGCATCTAGCTAAAAGAGTTCTTTGAAATGTAAGAGCAAAAACATCACTTGAACAAGTCCTTATAATATTAGAACAAAGACGTTTCTTAATAAATTCCAAACAAGAGTCATGCAAACAACTGAGTAAATAAATGCATAAATTGTAATTGGATTTATATAGCGCTCACTACACCTGAGGAGGCATCGAAGTGTTTTACAGTGAGTAGCACAGTAAGTGATTATTGTTGGTTATTACAAATAAAATGTGCTTTCTAGGAACAACTGCATGCATTTACTGTAGGTACTCTGTAACATTTTAATACTAGTTCGTTTGACCAATATTAGGGGCTATGTGGTTTCAGGTGAATGGTTAAGCGGTTGGTGAGATAGATAGGCTGGCGGAGATCAGGTAATGCTATGTTACATGGATAGGGTTTTAAAGACAAGAGGTTGCGATCTAGGAAATGATACATAAGCCAACTGCAGAATTACAGGAAGGATTGAGGCAGGCATGAGACTGAGAGGAGGCTATGGTTAGAAACAGAATAAAAAAAGAAATACGTCTCAACATACAACTAGGGGATTCCCCTCTACAGAGAACATTACAAGACCCTGTTTGTGAGACTTCATGTGATGCAGAATTCTTCTGCGTGCCTGGTTTATGGCGTGGCTGTTTTGACCATTCTGCTTGTCTTACAAGGACTCTGCTTGGTCCCCTGGGTTCATGATAATATAGTTCATCCATTGAGATTAATTCTGTTTTATTTATTCAAGTTTTTAATATAGCACAAGTTCAACCACATGGGCAGCCAAGCACTTTGGTCCTCATCCTGACCTTGGCGGGCGGCGGAGGCCGCCCGCCAAAGTCCCGCCGTCAGGTTACCGTTCCGCGGTCAAAAGACCGCGGCGGTAATTCTGACATTCCCGCTGGGCTGGCGGGCGGCCGCCTTCAGGCCGCCCGCCAGCCCAGCGGGAAAGAGGCTTCCACGATGAAGCCGGCTCAGAATCGAGCCGGCGGAGTGGAAGCTGTGCGACGGGTGCAGTTGCACCCGTCGCGTATTTCACTGTCTGCGCAGCAGACAGTGAAATACATTTAGGGGCCCTCTTACGGGGGCCCCTGCAGTGCCCATGCCAGTGCCCCCAGGGGCCCCCAGGGGCCCCCAGGGGCCCCGCGACCCCCCCTACCGCCATCCGGTTCCCGGCGGGCGGACCGCCGGGAACTGGATGGTGGTAGGGGGGGTCGGAATCCCCTCGGCGGCGCAGCAAGCTGCGCCGCCTTGGAGGATTCCAAGGGGCAGCGGAAAACCGGCGGGAGACCGCCGGTTTTCCTGCACTGACCGCGGCCAAAGCGCCGCGGTCAGAATGCCCTGCGGGGCACCGCCGGTCTGTCGGCGGTGCTCCCGCCGACCCTGGCCCCGGCGGTCTAAGACCGCCGGGGTTAGAATCACCCCCTTTATGTTTAGAAATAATCAGTTACAATTCTTGTTGGATACACAGAGTACTCTAGTGGAAGAAGAGAAAAAAAAATAGTTTTAAGGTGGACTCTGAAGTACAGAACCATGAGATGTTTTGTGAAGGAGAGCAAGTTAGGATTAAGTTGTACGTTTTGTTGTAGTCAATTCCAAACTTTTTGTAGTTTGGGGGATTTCTGAAAGAAGGGAGTATTTGCCTCTGGTATTTCATTCTCCTTCAGTGATTATCAGGCACTTCTTTAGCTGTGAGCGTGATCTGGTGTACAGTGTTCTGTGTGAGACACATGCCTTTACAAATGTAATACTATCTTTAAGTGAAACCAATGACCATCTTTTAGAATAGCGTTGATGTCCAATGGCTTTGCTTCTGCACCGGGTGAAGCAGTTGCAAGCAGGATGGCCTTGATAGGAATGTTGCACTCACGGATACTTAATAACTCTTTTAAATGCATAACCTATTGACTCTATGTAATATTTGACCAGGATTTTAACTCATATAATCAGCAGTAATTATTGTGTAATTTTATGAAAATCTTTTTTGTGTTCATGCTGTTACAAGGCTTAGAAAGCAAATAAGGGCCGTATTTTAGGTTTGGGGAGTACCCTGTTATATAAACTTGACGGACTACAATGTCCGCGGTGCTTCCGGCTTGTCGGCCCTATTTAGAATTGGGCGAACAATCATGTCTCTGCCGACAGAACCTCCATAGGCTCAGCCAGTGGATACCTCTGAGCGACCGCCTGACTGACATTAGGCCATAGGTCGTGTACAAGCAGGTGGAGATCTCTAAATATGGCGGTCTGTAGTCCACCAGCGCCGTGAACTACATCCCTCTGCTGCCCTGGTGAAACAGAGTAAAGCCCGCTAAGAGCTAATGAGACCCCTAAGTGTGCATTCATGCAGCCCCCTACTGCTTGTAAATTCCCATATTTTTTGTGTGTGTTCTTGATAAATTGACATAGCTCACACAATGATTTTACATTTCCACATGAAAAACCTGATCCAGTTAGGAAGCGCAAACTATAATCTGCACCTTGTAAAGTATAGTTTTACTTCCTGTTTCCTGCATTACTGAGTGCCTTACATGTGATTAGCTTGGGAAGCAGAACAGATGCTTGTGCTTCCCTTCCATTCCATTCCAAGTGTATAACAAGCTCAGGTTCTAATTGTTTACAAGTGGTCACTTGAATGAAGGGGAATCTACACTGATTGAGAGAGTGCCCTGGTAATGCACAACCTGTCCTATCAATAGAGCATTCTCTATAGAAAAGAGGAGAGGTACGGTCTGCTGGGCTATTATGCATCTCTCAGTGACGGTAGACAAAAAGATGTAGGCTCTCATAGACCTGCACTAATGCTAGGTATATATTCACTTTCTCATCTCTAATAATTACATGTTTTAATTTGCTGGTAATTATAGCCCTAACTATTTGTCATTATTTACGCCGTAGGTTAGCATACAGTATAATAAAGATGTTTAACTACATAATTGTGGTATTCTCTAATTATATAATGATGTTTTTTCTCTAATCTCTCTTTACCGTCCAACTTTAGTAATGCTTTTCTTGTCACTATCCAAGGAGGGAAGACCATCACTATAAATATCCCTACAAGTGTCCTGGCACTTACTGCAGCAGTCACTATAGAGATCCACATACCAAGATTCACCCATGGGGGTTATTAACATACATATCTTTTTCTCCATTCTGTGTACCTACAAGTTTTTGAATACAGGTCTCAGGGCCTGGGGAGGCCAAAGAAATCATCTTTGGCGTGCACCAGGAGATTTGGGGATGCTGGTGAATATTATTTTGTCGCTGCCTAGGTGCGAGAGGATTAATGCTGTTGTTGCTGTTAGGTTTCTTCCAGTGGCAGCTCCTCCGTTTGGGTGGAGGAGCGTCGCCCTCCCTCCAGCAGCGGCAGCTGCAAAGCCTTTACCAGCAAAGGATCATAAACTTTGCTTATGATCGTTTGCTGGTAAAGGGGGCGGGGCCAGGGGGGTGAAGAGCAGCGAGGGGGGGTGCTCAGCACTCCCCTTGACTGCGTATGTATGTTTGGCCAGCCGTCTCAGTCCGGCCAAACATACATGCGCAGTAGGCTCTCTCAAGCCCGGTAAATGTAGAGCCTACAAGGCTCCCAGTCTGCCTGGGAACACCCTGGCTGGGCGCTCCCAGCCAATCCTGTCGTTGCCCTGAGCAGCGTCAGGATTGGGGCAGGGCAGTCTGGGAGCCTATGCCTGCAGCATCCGGCGACAGAGAGGAGCGGCGCGCGGTGAAAGGTAAGTTTTTTTTATTACAATAAATAAATGTTTATTCCAAATACCCCCCTCCCTCGCGCGCCGCCCCACCCCCTAAGCGCCACAAGAGCCTCTTACTGGTTTCTTCATTAATCAAAGATTATAATTACTCCTTACAGTAAGATTTCCCACTTGCTCAAGGTACTTAAAATTATGGAGAAAGTGAGTAAGGCTACCTTTTCATGGCACTGTCTCCTGCACGTTGTATCTTGCTCTCTTTCCAACTTCGCTGTCTTATAACTCATCTGCTGATCCACAAGAAAATGAAGACTCCGCTTTTACCACGGTCCTGTCTTCATTTGCTTTCAGTTTATTACTCTTTGGATAGTGCTAAAATCTTAATGCTTTCTTTCTCGCTTGTAGCATCAAGATGCCCCTTTGCGTGTGAAATTGCACTCGAAAAAAACTGAATTCTACCTAGTAGACTGAACACGTTGGTAGGCTTCTGATGGCACACTACTCTTCTTGAAGCTTGCTTTCATCCATCTGCTAATGAACAATAATGCAGCTGCTTGGTGTTATGTCTTATCTTTTAATAAGATTTTTAATGGAATTTCAACAGGGTACAAACATTAACAAGAAAAAGAAAGAAAATATAAATGAAAGAAAAAGCTTACATTACATTGAAATGTTCCAATTCGGTGTACCTCATTTAAGCATGCTGAGTACACTGTTTCCAAGCTTCCCTCATAGCCTCATTTGCACAAGGCCATCTCCTTTCAATACTCGGTGGAGCTCAATTTGGAAGTGATCCCACCAGGTTCCCCACGTTTTTTGTGCTTACCAGGACATCCTCTAGGCTGGTATACAGGATATACCAGTTCTGAGCACCAGTCCGTTCCCTTCAAACATGCTCTATAGGGCGGAGCATCCTCTGATCCCCAATGTTTACTAATATCCCATCTGGCTAATAATGTACCTAACCCCACTAGTGTTCATGCTCCTCTTGGCCATTAGTTTCTTCCAGAATTCCTGTAAACGTGCCCTAGGTGGTAGATCTGTGGGCTTTCTTAGCACGCCAGGTAGGGTGTCTAATACTTCCCTCATGAATGTGTCAGTTTCAGGTACATGTCCTATAGATCCAGTGCCCATCTCCTCATGGCATCTAGTGTAAGTTGGAGAGAGTATTTGGACCATTATCCAAATGCCTTTATGGGTAAGGTAATTTCTAATTTGGATCAATCTCAACCTTGCTCATCAGGCAATTTCTTTGGGAGCAAGAAGGGTATCCCTCCAACCCACCTCATCTAATGGCCCCATACCTTCCACCCACCTGGTTCTCAATGCCATCAGTTAAACTGTAAGTTGGTAACAAGAAATTGATATGTTTTTGAGGTATAACCCTTTTCAATTATTTAAATAGTTAGTTTCCCATCCAGGGGCTGTATTCAGGTAGGATTATGTGACAGCTAGCATCTAGGGTGTGGACTCAGAAAAATTGTGAGGTGGAAATCAAATTATGTTTGTAGAACTGAAATGGTTTCATAAGGGAGGCCCTCCACACATCACCGAAAAAGGAAAGTCCAGTATTATCCAATTGCTATAAATTGTTCCAAGCGGGTTGTATGACTCGGAAATGTAAGTATACCTCCCATGGCATCCAGCATCGAGCTTTCAGTCGGTATTTGAGTACTGTTCTGGTATGAGGGGAGGTCCCGGTGTATCTGAGAACTATACAGAAGGTGAGTAGATCCATTCAGCCATGAGGTCCCCCTCAACCTGGAAGGCAGGGACATCCAGACAGTTGTTATTGAAAGCCATCCGGGAAACCAGTGTTACTTTTTCAGATCCACAATTCCTAGTTCCCCTACAAAGATTCACTGGAATGGAGATCCCGGAGAATGCATTACCCTACATGAAATTTGAGACACTGGATTTCAGTCAATCAACTTATTTTTTAGGAATCTCATAAAGGTAATTTTCAATAAGGTAAAGGAGGTTTGGTAAAAGAAGCAATAGCTTCTCTTTTTTCATCCCTCCTTTTAATTTGTTTTTCGCCTCTTTAGTTCATTCCATTTTTAACGTAACTTCATCTCCATCATCTATTTTTATCAGATTGTGTGTGCTGGTGTGTGCTAACACCCGTCTTTTGTGCTTCATTAGCACAAGCATACAAATAAGCCGCCGTGTGTTTTTCTCGCTTGACCTGCCTGGCTTCATGGCTGACCTCTGGGGTCAAGGCATAATTCTTAAAAAGTGTTCAATAAGGCATGGGTGACTGGACTCGCCAGGCGGGGTCAAGTATAGACAGGTCATGCCCGGTCATGTCAGCTCTGAATCACCTCCTGGTCTCCCCACTGCTCTCCCAGGTGCAGTTAATTTGAATTATGGCACCAGTAACCTCTAGTTTCTCTTGAATCCCCTTCCTCTTCGTAACCTCTGTCTGGTCCGGCCCTTGCACTTGAAAGGAGGGCATCTTTGGGAATATTTTGCAAATAAATTACCGGTTTGTACCTTTTATGGAAACATTTTACTTAGTTTATCAGTTGTTTACTTTTGTGGAGAGGGGCGGTTTTTGCTGCACTTGATGTCTTTGTTCATCAAATTCGTTTCTTAGCAGAACATAGATTTAGAAAAAAAACAGTGACACATTTTATTGCATGCATGTACATATGTACCTGTATATATTTTCTTTTACTTGAAAAGCCAAAGGTTACAGGGATGTTATAGGCAGGCTCACATTTTAAATGTAAAAAACCATAGACATTCAGTAGTTATAGTTAGAGTTATTTCAAGTAACTATAACTCATGCCCTAATGTAACTGTAACTCGCGCCCCGCATGGACACTCTTTTTCTCAAAAATTAACGGCAAGTATTTCAGTGATATTATCAATGAAGTTATCAAAGATGTCATGAGTGTTTCAATGTGTAGGGTAATTGGCAGTGCATGGCGAGAGCGAGAGTTATAGTTACCTTAGGACACGAGTTACAGTTACTTGGAATAAGTTTAACTGCTGAATTTCTGTAGTTTTGTATGTTTAAAATGTGAGCCTACCTGTAATGTCTCTGTAATATTTGTTTTTTATGTGAATTTCTATGTTATTTAAATTATATTTCCTAATTATAACGTCCCTGTAACCTTTGTTTTTTTCAGTGAATTTCTATGTTTTTTTTAAACATCATTTTAATTACAATACGCTAATTCAACCACCACCGCGCATGGCCTTTGGCCGTGCACGGCAGGGGTGAGACCCCTAACACCATCCAACCCTACGTCACCACCGGCCTTCAGCCAACCCCCTATAAAGACCCACCTCAGTACCGCTCATGGCTTTTGGCTGTGAATGGCAGGGGGTTGGTGGCAGCTGTGAGCTCCCACCAAGCAGAAGCAAACAGCTACCTCCCAAGGGTGGCCACCTTAGGAGGTAGCTGCAGCCGGCCCTCTCTGGCTCCACGAGGGGGGGTCACGCGCCCCCCTCCAATGTTTGTTTTAATCCCAGGGAGGTGGTGTTCCCCAGGGCCAGCGGTCTGCAACAGACCCCTTTCATTATTTTATTTTAACCCCAGGGAAGTGGTGGTGGGAGGGGCTATGCAGGCTCCACCACATTCATTAAATATATTTTGCCCCAGGGAGGAGGTGGACCAAGGGGGCCAAGTGGGACTGCAAAGCCCCTCACATATTAAACTGATTGCCCTGGGGAGGTGGCGTTCCCCAGGGCTGGGTGTCCGTGAATAACCTCCTATATTGTGCTATTTAAGTCCCAGGAAGGTGGTGGTCCCCAGCCCTGCGGGGGGCCACACCGGCCCCCCCATTTATTAAAGATATTTTTAACCGGAGAGGTGGCAGTCTCCAGGGTGTGGTGTAGCCACACAACTCCCATATATTAAACTGATTGTCCCAGGGAGGTGGCAGTCCCTGGGGTCTGTGACCCCCTACATTATGTTATTTAAGCCCTGATGAGGTGCTGTTCCCGGGGCTGCGGAGCGGGGCCACTCATTAAAGATATTTTGCCCTGGGAGAGGTGGCGGTCCCTGGGACGTGGGGTCATGCAGCCCCCGTCTATATTAAACTAATTGCCATAGAGAGGTGGCAGCACCCGTAGGTCCACGACAGACCACCTACATTATTGTAATTGTAACCGTATTTATATTGCGCTTACTACCCCTGAAGAGGTATTTAAGCCCGAGGAGGTGGTCTCGGGGGCTTTGGAGGTTGGGGGGGGGGGGGGGTGTCTCAAAGGTCCCCTGCATTCATTAAAGATATTTTGCCCCAGGGAGGTGATGGTCCTCGGGACCTGGGGTCTGTGACGGACCCCCTAGATTATGTAATTTAAGCTCCAGGGAGGTGGTGGACCCGAGGGCAGCACCGCCCCTCCCCTGTGTTCATTAAAGATATTTTGCCCAGGGGAGGTGGCAGTCTCTGGGGCTTTCATAAGCCCTAGAAGGGGGGCCCCTGTGCCCCCCTCCTATATTTTCACAATGTCCCTTGCGGTACAGTCTGAATGGGTGCAGCCGGTGCATCCCTGGGCTCGGTGAGTACCTGGGATGATCGATGGAGAAAGCGGAGAAAGTAAAACCACTGATATGGCTTCTGCCTGCTGTACCTGCAGAGGACCACATAGATTACTTGGCACTAGGTTCTGGCAAGTTCATGAGGAACCAGTGCCGTCCTCATGGGTGGCATGGGCGTGACAGGAGGAGGGAGTGCCCCATGGGGCTACTTTCCGTTTGTTGCCCTGTGCACTGAGCTCATTTCTGAGGTCTACACTGCCCTGTTTGGCCACCAGGTCACATTCATGGCACTGGGCTTTGTTGGGTGCACAGCAGCATGGCCCTGGACATCAGGGGGAGTGTGTGCCCCCCGCCGTGGCTGAAAAGCATTGTGCTCACCGTCATAGAAAAGAGTTGGTGGGGTTTTGGCATCCATCTGGCTCTGTGCCAGGTTTTAATATTAGAGAAAGCTGTGAGCCAACTGTGTCCCATATGAGGAAATCTACTTCATTAGTTGACATTAAATCATTGTGGGCCGATAAACACCCAAAGCTCTGCCAGTTGGAGCTGGGCGCTGTGGGTGTTTATCGTCCCACAACCTAACTCCTCTAAAGTGAGTGATCCCATGGCATCCACAAAAAATGCAAATCAATCCTCTGGAAAAAATGGCATACATAGTGACTGAATACATCCAAGCGGCACAGAGGCATTTCTGGGCTGCAGTGGATGGGCAAGAGAGTGAGTCACAATGAAAGTTTGTATCTGAAATGCTGGAGAATCCATGGGGGGTCCAGGTCCTTCTCATTCATTCATCTTGGGAGACAACACCCCACAGGACATCGGGATTGTGAGGGCTCACAGGGTAGGCCCATTCAAGCAGGAGGGGTGCACCTGCTCCAGGGACATTCTAGCGAAATTTGAACCCTCAGCTGTTGAAGATATAATACTAATCACAGCCTGTCAGAAAGACTATATTGAATTCAACAACTTGCACTCTATATCTGTATCAGGATATCTCACCAGCGATGTTAGAAGGAAAACTATGGCAGAAATCACGCTTGACCTCAAGAATAGGAAATACACTGCTGGGTCTATCCCACTGCCCTTGTTTTAGCTTTTGGTGGGCATACATCACAGATCCATTCATTGG
This sequence comes from Pleurodeles waltl, assembly GCF_031143425.1. Classification (NCBI taxonomy): domain Eukaryota; kingdom Metazoa; phylum Chordata; class Amphibia; order Caudata; family Salamandridae; genus Pleurodeles; species Pleurodeles waltl. The sequence goes on from NC_090443.1 coordinate 909,301,716, forward strand.
CATATGGAAGATATTCTGGGCACCTGGAGTGCTCCAGCATCTCTATCCACCTCAAGGAGCACCAAGAGTGTCCCATCGTACTCAGAAAGATGGGAAAAGTAATCCAAGTGACCCAGGAGAAGTCGACAATCAACGAGATAAGGATTCACTCTACCTGGGAGTGCTGTAATTTGATCTGGTAGTGGGAGACTCGGAATACACTAGGTTAGGTGACATCATTTTTATCTATTGTCATTGCTGTCTTACCAGTGGAGAGTTTGCTTCTACGTGGCTAGTGGAGGCACCACAATGTCTTTGCTGTATTGGTATCTTTTCATGCTGCTGGTGGTGCACGGTAGATCATGAGCGGCAACAGGGTTGGGAGATGCAGGCTATGAGGGTGGTTCTGCACCCCACCTGTTGGTTTGTTCACCCATGTCACTCTATTGTATTATGTGGTTGATTGTAATGTTTGGTTTGATTTCTTTTCGGTGGGGGTGGAGAGAGGATTTTATGTTAGCAGGACACTTTGGGAGGTTGGAGGTCTTTCTGTCCAAATACTCGGTTTATTTCCCATATAATCTTTTGTACACTGTGTAGTCGCTACTTAACTATTAGGATGGTTAGGCTGTTGTCCTGCAATGTCTGAGGTCTTAAAGTGCACATTAAGAGACACAAGATATAGAGAGCCATATGTAATGAACAGCCTGATATTATTTGCCAACAGGAGGTGCATATTATGTCAAAGGACGCTAGTCTCATGTCAGACTTTCTACCACACAGTTCTTCGCTACTTTAAAAGCTGGAGACAATGTGAATTCTACACCTTATCAACTATTGTAGATATGCAGGAGGGTAATTATGTCATCTTTGTTGATGCCCTACAGAGTAGGGATGTGATGCTGGTTGCCTGTTATGCTCTCAACTCTAACCAGGAACACAATGAATATGACATCTGATATCATAAACAAACTTGCCTAGGGAGAGAGCTTGTGAGTGAGGGACTTTAACCTACTATGCTGCCTAGAAGTGGAGAAATATCCAATAGATCTCCACACAAGAAGTGTGAAGTGGAAAGAGTTACAAAAACAGACTCCTAGATTTGGGCCTGCATGATGTGTGGAGGGAAATGCATCTTAGATCTAGGCCTTTTACCAGAAAGCTGTAATACTATTCCTGAAGCAGTAAAAGGCTTTTGGCATTTTTTAGCTTGGCATGGGCAGCACTAGCTAATCCTATGCTTAAAGATGTTGCTGCATAATGGCAAAAGGCTTTGTCATTTTTCTTGCTTGGTCTGCATGGCACTATGCTATAATCCTATGCTTAAAAAGTTTGCTAGAAATACAGACATTTGAGGTAAGCAGTTTAAGAGGGTCAGTGGCGTTGTACAGTGTTCCACATAAAGGAACTGCTTGCAGCCTAAAACATGGGAACTACCCAGTTTTTGTTATGTGGCATGCTAGGCCTGAAAGGGTTTTGCTTTGAATTCTTTATCTATCCCAAGCTCTCCCAGGCACAATTGCTTCTCAGGATTTTCAATTTTATCAAAACATATGCAATCAATTTGTGCGCAACTGTGCATTTGAGTGGCCCCTATGTGAAACAGACAAACACTGGCCCATTATGGAATGTCACTTATTGGGGAGTGCGCTCTGGGACCCCCTCTGACGGCCAAAGTGGTCACGACTCAAGGTGGCCTATGCATCGGCTGTGATACAGCCCTTTATTGATATGTGGGACTCTAGCTCTACACATTTGGCAATCACCATCTTTCCCTCTCCCTTCACTCTGTGTTCTCTATAACCCAGATTTTATAGTGGCCATAGACACGATTCAGTTTGCTGCCCGGAAAAAAAGAGATTGCACGATGCTGAGGGATGTCTATCAAACAACTCTATCAAGTATTTTTTCCCAGTGCCAGCAAAGTTGTAAGCTACCTGAAATTGAACAACAGAGATACTTTCAAATTCGTCATTGGGTTATGCATCCCCTGTATAAAAGGGTGAGAAAACTTTCCTCTACCTATACCTCCACTAAAGAACCTGTATCTAATATCTATAAAACAATAAACAAAGTGCCTGGGGACCATAAATGGGAAACTACGCTCCTGGGAGGTGTGTCAAGAAATGATTTGTCACAACTATGGAGGGATTTCCCACAATCTATCGCAGTATACAGGGCAGAGAGATGAGACACAAGATAATTTATGATTGGTATAGGACACCACAGAAATTGATTACATTCTAGCCCGGTATGGATGGTAAATGCTGGCGTAGCTGTGAGAAGGAGGGTACCCCTTTACACATTTGGGCGGTCATTCCAACCCTGGCGGTCTATGACCGCCAGGGCGGAGGACCGCGGGAGCACCGCCGACAGGCCGGCGGTGCTCCAATGGGCATTCCGGCCGCGGTCGGACCGGCAACACTGGCGGTCTCCCGCCAGTGTACCGCCGCCCATTGGAATCCTCCAAGGCGGCGCAGCTAGCTGCGCCGCCGAGGGGATTCCGACCCCCCCTACCGCCATCCGGTTCCCGGCGGTTCTCCCGCCGGGAACCGGATGGCGGTAGGGGGGGTCGCGGGGCCCCTGGGGGCCCCTGCAGTGCCCATGCCACTGGCATGGGCACTGCAGGGGCCCCCGTCAGTGGGCCCCTAAATGTATTTCACTGTCTGCTGCGCAGACAGTGAAATACGCGACGGGTGCAACTGCACCCGTCGCACAGCTTCCACTCCGCCGGCTCGATTCCGAGCCGGCTTCATCGTGGAAGCCTCTTTCCCGCTGGGCTGGCGGGCGGCCGGCCGCCCGCCAGCCCAGCGGGAAAGTCAGAATTACCGCTGCGGTCTTTCGACCGCGGAACGGTATTCTGGCGGCCCCCGACAGGCTGCCGGCGACCGCCGCCGGCCAATGTCGGAATGAGGGCCTTGGTGTCTTGCCTTGGGATTACAACTTTTTGGAAAAAGATTCTTAGTCACATTCAGTAGGCACTAGGACTTCTGACCCAATTACGGTTAATACTGGGTGTCACCCCTAGGGGATGGAAGTTCCTGATGGGAGATGACTACATAGTATTCACCCACGTGCTTTTAGTGGCGAAACAGGAGTTAGCGCTGCTTTAGAACAGTTAAAAAATCACCGATGTGCTAGCGTGGCCTGTAGACAGTGGAATGTATTAGCTATGAAAATCCTGTCTTTGAGTTTGAATGATGAGCATGATCAATTTATTTCAATATGTCAACGACTGATCAAAAATATGCAGGTAGACTCAAAAAATGTGAAGCGCCCACATACACTACAAGTATTGATTCTAATGGGTTAGGGAGATCTTCAGGCCTCGGAGGGTGTTTAATTTGACTTACTGCTCTCACTTTCAATTTGATACCAAAGCAATGGGACAATGCTTTACTATGCTGTATGGGATGTCCTGTGGGGAGGGGGTTATAGCCATTGAGTTGATGCATCTGTATTGTATGTAGATTTGGTGGAAAACAAACAAAGGGCCTCATTACGACATCCACGGTCTTTTTCAAAGTCTGCCGAGGAACCACCGTGCTGAAGAATGCCAGAGTAGGCGGTTTGCCGTGCGGCGTATTATGACTGCTGGCAGCCCTCCGTCCTTTTTCGGATGGAGAGCCGGCAGCAGCCATACTGGCGGTCGGCGGGGAAGTGAAGGTTGCTCCACCTCTACCGCCCCGTCATCAGAACACCGCCCACTGAATCACGTCCCATGATTCAGTGTGGAGGTGTTCTAGTGACGGGAAGCTGGCGGCGGAGCAGCCCCCATGGATCCCGTCCCCTCCCGGAAGATCAACGGACAAGGTAAGTTGATCGTCCGTTAGGGGAGGGGGGGTGGGGGAGTTGTGTGTTGTGTGCGTGCATGGGGGTGTGCGTGTGAGTATGTAGAGGGGGTGTGTGAGTGCGTGTATGCATGTGTGTATGGGAAATGTGTGCGGGTCGGTCTGTGTGCATGTCTGTTGTATGTGTGCAGGTATATGTTGTTGCAGTGTATGTGTGCATTTTGGGGTGTGTGTCTGTGCATGTTGGGGGTGGGGAGGGTGTGTGTGTCCGTGCGCATGTTGGTTGTAGGGGTGGGGAGGGGGGTCCTGCCACCTTTGGGAGGTGGGGGGTGTAGAGGGAGGACTCGGGGTGGGGAGACCCCTATCAGTGCCAGGGAAGGAATTCCCTGGCACTGATAGTGCTATCGCCATGGATTTCATGGCGGTTCCAAACCACTCGAAATCCATGGCGGTATGCAGGGTTGTGATACCCCCGGCGGTCTGGTGACAGCCGCCGGAAGGGAGAACGAAGTCTCCAGCCCAGCGGTTCTCACTGCCCTGGCAGTCAGAGTGGAGAAGTGGCAGATGACCTTGGCGGTCATAATTATATATATTTTTTCCGTCGGCCTGTTGGCGGGATTACCGCCACTTCTCCGCCAGGGTTGTAATGAGGGCCAAAATGTTTTGAAAAATCTCCACATCTTGCTTTTTCCCCACTCTCTGACTCATGTCAAACCTTTCAGACTACAATGGACTCCCATACATACTTTCCACACTCCTCTCTATCTACCTACTCATCCAACTAACAGGCACACATCTTCACCAGTCCCAATACCAAGTTACATCTTTCCTCTACTAGTCCATTGCAAATAATCTATCACTATTCAAAACACTAGAGTAAATGCATTAGATTTCGAGAGCACAAATTTAACACAACTAATCCTACAAGGAAAAGGCACCAGATATTACAAATCTACTACCTATTTAGCGCTAAGCTTGGGTTACGGAATAGCATGATACTCAATGCAAATCTCTTCAATGCCTTATTTGGGGTAGCATGTGCTATATAAATAATATTTGCAATTACAATTTAGCTGCAGGCTTGAAGATGTCAACAGATATTTTCAATCGGTGGGTTGGAATTAGTTCTGAGTCTTGACCATGCTTATTAAATACAGAGGACTCGCTATTTTGTGAATGGTCTAATTTATTTGACTTGAAGTGTGCACTTCATATTTATTTATGAACATACATACTTTTCAATCCATGATTTAGAGCATGGTTGTCCAACATAGGTACAGGCGGGTGGGATCCTTACCAGATTCCCAAGTCTCTGTCTAAGATAAGTTATCTTATCAGTGAATCTAAATGAGACCCAGATACACAGAGTGAGTATCTTGAAAATATGCTATAATCTGGTCCGCCTAGAACTACAATAGACACCCCTAATTTAGAGAAACAGCCACATTCACAGTAAGAATCCATATTTAGTGAACCATTTTGTTACAAAAGTGGTAAAGGAACTTTGTCACCAATATTGCAATTGTTTATTAGCTCATGCCAATTTGACTTCTTTCAGGTATTTAATCATCAGAATAATTTCTTTGACAGCCGGGAGAAATGAGAAACAGGGAAAATATGTTTTTTTAAATGTATACTAGGGGAACTTAAAATACAATACAATATATATATCAAACTGTGAGGAATAATGGATCTGGCTACGATTTTATTATTTTTTGGACCTGGCCCTTTCTGCAGGGTCACCCCAGATTTTTTCCTTGTTTTGCTTTCCTTTGCTCAACACTTTTTTGTTGACTTTCGCACGTTTTCCTTGCTAAACAGTGGCAAAGTGCTTGTTGTCTCTACCTCAAACCTGGTAAAATTGGTCTACATATGATAGGTACATTTAAATTACTTGTAGGTCCCTAGCAAATCGTACTATATGTACCCCAGGGGCCTGTAAATTAAATCCTACTAGTGTGCAGCAGCACTCATTGTACCACCCACTAAAGTAGCCTTTTAAAACATGTCCATGCCAGCCACTGCAGCCTGTAGTGTATTTTAAAATTGCCATTGCAACCTGCAAAATAAACATTTTGCCAGGACTAACCCTTCCTTTTTAATACTTAAAAGCTATCCCTAAGGTAGGCCCAAAAGGCTCATTGGGCAGGGTGCATTGCACTAAAAAAGTAGGACACGTGTGATTAAGTTATGCATGTCCTGATAATGAAAAACTCCTGTCTTTCTTCTTACTACTTGCTTCTGTAATTTTTGCCTACATGACTAATACCACTTTTAAGTATGGCGTTTATCATTTGTATCATAACTACCATTCCTTATTCTTGTAAAGCGCTCGGACACCCGAAAGGGTCTTGTTTGTGCTATAGTAAACACTATAAATAAATAAATAACTAAATAAATACAAAAATAAATAACTGGCTCCCCTAAAGGTGTACTGGACCCAGACAGTGAACATTAGCAACTTGTGTACCTGGGAGAGGGTCGTCCTGGCAGGATTGCTGGGGAGGAGTTGTATCCTTCCCTAATTACATTTCAAATGACCTTATCCACAGCACACACACAAAGGAACCTGATGTCAGGCTTGCCCTTATCTTTGTACAGCCTCAACAGCTTGGAGCCAGGATCAGGAAAAGGGGAGGAACTGTCCAAAACCAATTTTAGGGGTCGGTCAGGTAATTCCCCCACACAAAGGCTGGCACCATATATAAAAAATAGGACCTTCACAAGCACTCTTCAGAATACTTATGGACCAATGGAAGATTCGGAGAAGGACTGCCCTGCTGCCAGAAGGATGGTGCTGTGTTTAAGGACTGCCTTGCTGTTTGAAGAAGGAAGTTTGGAACTACTTGCCATGATCTCAGGCTACCAAGAGTGATTCCAAAGGTCACTTGGCTGTCCTCCTGTTGAGCTACGGGGACACAACAAGCATCCAAATGCTTCCCTGCAACTGGCCAGCTGCAACTAGAGCTGCCTGAGCCCTGTTTCGGCCCTCTGCTGGGGTGCGCCCTGATCCCCAAGAAGTGCATCCCCAGGTGCTGAACCCTTGGCTTGCATCAGTGTTCCTTTATAACAAAAAGGCAAAAATCCTGAAGTTTGGGCTCTTTACTACCACAAATGTGCCTGTTTGTGCTGTACTTTGTTCCCGCTACGACAGACAATGTGAAGCTGTGATTGCTTGCAAAGACTGGCAACATGTGACTGTACTTCGCACTACAGCAACCACCCAAAACGACCACCAACGCAAAGCTTTATTGACAACCGGAACTTCATTCTACAGCAACGACCATCTGCGACACTTGACTTGTTCTTCGCACCGAAAGCTTCCTATTTGTGGCCTCCTTCAACGTGAACTGACCTCTTTATGCGGTACTTGAGAAGGTAAACCCCTTTACCTGACCTGCGCTCCATTGTGGTTGGCCAGAACTTGTGGCTTTCCCTGGTCTAATGCAACCAGAAAACTGTGAGTGGAGTTCTTTGCTTCTTGGCACTATTCTCACTGGAAATCTAATACTCAATATCTCCATTTCTACTGATTGAATTTTTATTGTTCTTGTATAATGTTATTTATTCAAATGTACTCCATATTTCTAAATTGGCTTGGGGTGTTGCTTATGTTGTCTATTCACTTTATTACTGTTTGTGTGCTGCCTACATACTTTACACATTTCCTCTAAGTTAAGCCTGACTGCTTTTTGTCAAGCTACTAGACTGTTATGCATAGGTTAATTTATTGACTTTTGTGGTCACCTTGACAACTATTGTGGTTTGCGCCTGACTGGGGCTTCCACCAATCTTCGAACCAATAAACCAATTTTTTACATTAGTCATTTGGTCTCAGTTCAGGTTTCTCTGACTAGAATTCCCATTCCTTGTGAATTGCATCCTTGTTTTGGAACATGTTCCATTATGCAGCAAATCCATACTAGTTCAGCACTGAAAATCTTTGTGTTCTCGTCCACTAAATAAAAAGACTCACATTCCTAATAATCCTTGGAGATGCGCATTATGATGATGTTCTATGAGTTTACCCCTATCATTGTTTTCCAGTCTTTTGTCCATTGTGCCATATACCCACATTGTTGTAATGGATGTTCTCTCCTATTTGTGTAACAAGTGCCAACAGATTGAGTATGTGAGAGGAACCACAGATTTTGTTGAGAAAAGGAAGGGTGGGGCAGCTCACAGCTCCCCCCTGCATCATGTACTGACAGCTGCCCTGCTCCTCTGAGGACCACAACATTTGGTTTCACAAATTAGATGGGAACAGCCGTGAAGGGGGCAGGCAGTACTTTATACAGATCGAAGTCTGGACCACAATGACAACAGCGTTTGTGTCAACTGAACAAAATTCACACATTGTGGTCTCTCAGTGTGCTCCTGGTCCCGGTACTGCATATGCCAACCAGGTGCTGAATCTCTGCATAGAAAAAGACAAAAACAATAAAAATAGGTGCAGGGAAGGGTAGTGTTTGCCAGGTAAAGTCACCACTCACTTCACTTGCGCCAGCAGGGCTGTGCTATTATGGAAGTCCTCCTTTGTTCTCTGGGGAGGAGTAGAGAGTGCTTATAGGCAGTGTCCATGCCTCTCGTCTCCCAGGCTGAATGGCAACTTCACGACCAGTAAGAGCAGAATTTGCAAAAGGGCAGGTCAGCAAAGCACAGCTGAAATGGGTGGCACTGGCAGCACCGCAGCAGAAGGGTCTTTGCATGTGTGAGTACAAGAATATGTCTTCTGAGATGTAGAGGAGCACCGAATCCTGGTAGTTGGGCAGTAGCCCACTGCCAACCAGAGTCACCGCAACCAACAAGAAGGTATCTGCCCAGGCCCCAAACACACTCAGGGATACAAGGAAGCATCACCCCTGGGTGTAACTAATGCACCTCAAAACTTATGTCTGCATTGAGGAAGCAGAGGGGACCAACCTTCAAGACTTCAGGTTGGTGAGACCAGTGGACGGCTTCCACAACCTCAAGGCTCCCAAGTTGACCATGAAGAGCTCAGGATTTGCAGTTTAAGTGGTTCCGCAAGATTAGGGGCCCCACAAACTGTTTCCAGAAGCAAAACAACAGAACGCGCAGCAAAGGCCAGGAAAACAGCAGGCCTCTTTGCACCTCCGCACAGTACAGTTAAGAGGAACTCTCAAGGGAGGAAGACACTCAGAGGAAAATGCTCCATGACTTTTAATAAGGTTGATCCAATTGCCTCAATTTCCTATCAACTTCTCCTTATGTGTACGCGACTCGGCTTGGCGTATCCCATACGGGCCGTTGTCGTGATATCGAAATTAGCGGATGGAGTAAGAGATAAGCACCATCAATAAATTAAACTGTAACCTAAGCAGTTTAGTCACGAAAGGTTAAAATAAACTTGCTTGATTGATTCTGAATTTTAAGCAGCCTTTCTTCAATGTAATCAGTGCTCCACCAATGTCATTGCTCATTAAAAAAAAGATGTTCATTCCGACGTTTGATTGAGGATGTTTTCTCCTCATTTGCATTTCGCTTTCTACAGCGTAAGCATCTTGCCCTGAGTAATATTAGATTTCTCTCCTCCGCTGCCTGTCCATTAAGTCCGACACCGGCGAGTAGGAGCGGTTTAGAGGAGGGGAACTGGTACATGAGCGATTGGAGGCAGCTATTGACTGCCGGGGTCCAAATGCAAACAGGGCTGCCTGATGGACTGCCTGTGACAGAATGATGGAAAGAGGGGGGCCTTGCGGCCTACTTAGCTGCCCTTCTAATTGGCCTTTATGAATATTTAATGAAATCAAGATGAAATTCAATCAGAGCTTTTAACTGCTGAATCGTAGGGAAAGAGCCGCGGTATTATTAGAAGCTGCTGGCCTCTGCACAGGGAAGCAGTAGTGAGATTTTCTGTATGCAAGCCAGATCGCCGAATGCCGGCTGGTTGTCCAGCCGCTCGCTCGTTTCTGGAGGAATTAACCTTTTTCCACCACCGAAAAGCAACACAATTTCCCATTTGCATGCATCAGTGGTATTTTATTACTGGCACAGTAAAATGTTTGAGCCATAAACAAGCAGCAGCCATCGCCTTGGAAAACATGCTGCGCGCAGAGCCCCGACCGTCCCCTCCTGTGTGAAGCCATTTTGGAGGGAAGATATAAGGTCGCGTAAATAGGTTTTCGCGCCTCCCTTAATACTGTTGTCTGAAATGTTTGCTCCTCATCTGATCGCGTGTAGGTGGGGCTTGATGGAAGCTCGTTCTGGAGGCATAATGCGGGCTGTGTCGAAGGCGTGGCGGTGCACTAAGGCGACGAGGGTAGTAAGCGGCCGGCAGGCTTTTGATGCAGCGCACGTGCGCGGTCATTTAAATGCAGATTGTGTCCTCCTTGCCTGGCGTGCTGTGCATCGTTCTGGGAAGAGCCAAGGAGAAATCCATCCATGAATGACATAAATGCACTGAATTACAGGCTGTCTCTACTGAGTGTATTTTATCGCAATAGTATTTTAGTTAGGGGCTTCAAATATTAGGAACACAAATGCTTTCTCCTAAATGAAACAAGCATTGGCAAACCAAATAGGACTAGTTCTAGTGTGCTAAGGCCTATTTATGTGTGTTCAGTACATACGTGTGTCATTCTAAAGCATGCTCTAATGGCTTTGCCAATGAAGGGGGGGGGGAAACAAAAAGGCTTGCTTTCTGTATACAATGTATATAGGAATTAAAGAATGTGGCAAACAGTGTGATGAATCAGTAGGGTAGAATAATAAAGCAGGTAACCAACAGCATTGTGTCCGAAAGTAATATTCGTCCAGGTCGAGCCAACACCATTCTATATTTTAAAGAACCAATAACAATATGTCTTACAGAAAGCTTCACTGGAAAGTTGGATGGAAAAAAATTCAAGCTAAAGGCCTTATTCCAAATAGCTTGGTAATAACAGGTGCAAAATTACCCTATTTGAAATAACGTTTGTGAATTGTATTAGGTCATCTTTTGTGCACTATTGTTACTTTGTGCTAACTAATGTCGAAAACTATAAAATATTTTGTATGCACTGTATTACCTCTACTGAACTGTTTTGCCTGCAAGTGGCTGAGTATTATTCTGGAATGAGAGCCATATGTGAGAATGCCCTATTGGACTAAAAGAAAAAAGTTGACCCAAAAGGTTTGCAGCCAACTAGACTCTTACCTGCTCAACTTGAAATCTGACAGCCAACAGTAAAATGGCAATCAACAGTAGAATACACAGTAGTGTGTCTGTATAGCCATCATCAGCGTCCACTAAAGTTTATGCAGTAAAGTCTCAAAGTGAGTGCTATGTTGTGCTGTGGTATTCAATGCTATGTTAATCTGTGTGCTTTGTTAACATTGGTGTTGACTAACTTTTCACAGGAGGGGTAACAGCTGACAAACACACAAGCTCAGATCAGATCCCACAGATATGCAGCAACACTACAATGGTTCCCCGAGATTGGCGCCAATAAAGCACAAATGACAAGAGGGCCACATGCATTCCTAAAACACCACAAAGTCAGATGCCACATGCAGTTAAGTACATTCAGCCTATCAGGACACAGCACACGCAGTGACCAAGCACCCCTCAGGCCTGTCATATGGACATGTACTTACTGGGCCACATGGTGTCCGCGCCAGATCAAGGCCTACTTGCATTCCTTATCTGGAAATTGGATCTGTTACTCCTGGGCAATAATTTGCATATTTCACCAGGAGAAGAATGTCCATGTGTTGATTGTACTGAAACAAATATATAAAACATGGGTCATTTTGATGTTCTACGAGAGACAGTCCTGAGACCCCGATACTGTAACTGCTCTCCTGATCCTAATGTTTAATTAAATGAACTGTTTCCTCATTTGCCAGACTCCTCTTGTCGCTTGTTTTTTTAAAGTAAAATCACATTTGAGAAACATTTTGGTGAGCCAGCCAGGAGCTGATTGGTTCTTCGAACTCGAACGTGACCAAAGGAAGGACAACCCGGCCCGAACGGATTCACATTCGCACAAACAGGAAAGGTAAGCAGAAGCCGCAATTGATTGAAAGGTATGTTGAATCCGTGGGGTGGAGGTCCGTCCTGAAACCGCCGTCACAAAGGTAAGAGACCATATCAGAGCCTTAGTCTCAACATTTGGGATGTGGCAAACTAGGACAATTATAATCCGCGAAAGTCACTTTCTTGATTGTCAGCATCGGGAAGGGTGATCACTTGGACCACTGGGAGTAACACAGATGGTATGCTTGGCCCCTGGGTTTAATACAGGGTTTTCGGGTTGCTGGCCACTTGGACCGCTGGGTGTGACACAGATGGTGCGCATAAGGCTCTGGGCATGTTTTAGGGCCAGGTCTCTGTTTTAGGAGGTGCCATCGCTTGGACCGCTGGTCGTGATGCAGTCGGTAGACATAGGCCTTGGGTGTGATATAGGGCCACATCTCAATCTTATTAGGCTATCCTGGTTTTCTCAGTGCCCTCCATTTCTTAACACTGTTGGTATTTGAAAGAAGTGAAAGGTGTGCTTTGCTTGGATGGCTGGACGTGACACAGATGGTATTGAAGTAAGTCCTTTTTTCTCCACTTAAATTACAGCAATCTTTTCTTTTAAGCTGGTATCAACAAGATTATCGGGCTCCCCTAGCTTCATCCAGCGCAGAGCTACCCTAGGTCACATGATAACATGCTCTAATAGTGGGCAGAACTAAGGTATTGAGGGCGGGCCGTTCCCCTGATTTTTTGAAGCCTAGTCAGCATCTCCACTGACAGTTGAAATGGTGTCATTTTGATATGATACTGGTAGACTAATGGGACTATGTTTGTCTTAAATGTTGAACGGTGTGTTGTCAATTTTTAATGTATACATGAAGAAGGTTGTTGATTTGTGTAAAGTGTTGTTTGATGCCAAAGTAAGTTTTTCTATTTTGTCACCAAATTGCAGGCTGTTGTAATCTAACAATTGCACTTTTTTCCTAGGGTTGTGTCTCTTCATGCGTTTCTTTGTTGAATGTTTATTTATTTGCATATGTGAAAAGCACTGAGTTCTTAAGATCCAGGAATCCCTACATGTATATCCTTCACCACTGGATTTGATTAGGTAAATCCCTTGTGTGCATAGTTTCCCACTCCTGGAGAGCTCAGTAATACCCTTGTACATACTTTCCCTTTACCTGAGTAAAATTTAGAAACTCATGAAAACAAAAAAGTCAGCAACTTGAAAGAGAGAAAAACCCTATAAAAATAGAAAGCTAGAGCACGCGTAACTTAAAAATCCCCTAGAGGAGTGCAAACCTAGAAGAGTAACTGTCCCCTGAAAAGACTACCATAATATCACCATGGGATCACCGTTAGAACAAATGCGGAGTAAGTTCCCCATGGATTTGAGAAAGCTTATCAAGCTCCGCCATGAATTACACATGCACACCAAAACACACATTCCCCTTGCCCAACATTAGACACCAACACCATTGAGCACACAAGAACATATGTACAAATGAAATACATGGGGCAAAAGAAAGACAAAAGGTTAGCATTGCTGGAACTATGGGCTGTCTTTGAGGAAGTACAGGCCAACAGCATTGATCCACCGGAGGTAAGCAAGGAGTCCGCACCTCTCCCGCCATATGTAGATCAGAGGTACTCTCCCCAATGGCAGCTATCCCTGCATTGGGATACACTAACCCGCAAGATGAGGGAGCTCAGGAGGCCCCTACCAAACAACAGGATGTTAGGTCAAGGCATGATGGACCAATGGGCCCACAGGCCAAAACACTCACTGCACTGCCTCAAGCTCGACCCCCCCATCTGTTGCAGTTGGCAGACAGAGCATCTGCGGCCCTGGAAGCACACACCTCGCTGGGTCAGGGGAACAAGCCGGAGGGGAGGGAAGATTTAGAGCAGTCTTGGATAGCGAGACAGCTAGCAGGAGTGAGAGAAGTGGTCCCAGTCCTCCGAGATCCGGCAGTGAGGAGAGAGCCACAGGGTGCACTCAGGTAGTCGAGGAAATCACGGAGAGCGAGCATGAAAGCAGGACCCAACTTAGAAGGACAGCACATAGCTCTGAGTGAAGAAGCCAGTGTAGATGGGAGTCAGACGAAAGGCGTGAGCTAAGATGAGAGAGCTCATACCCTGAAGCCCAACGAGAGAGTAGTGCAGTGCGCCCTCCATCTGAGGAGAGCGGGAGTAGGTACAGGCCCCTAGTCATGGAAGAATCCTGGATAGAGTCAGAAGGGAACATTTGACAGGGGACCGTACTTCAACAGAGTGCCAGCGAAGGAAAGGGGCTGACCAAGAGATTTGGGACCAAAGCAGCCTGATGTGGACCCAACTTAGACACAAGAGGACTAAAATGGCACTACTGCGTGCACACAAGGAGAGCAGTGACGAGGACGTCCGCTACTCAAACCGAATGCACAGTACAAATAAACCAACCCCAAGGGACATTATAACTCAGGAAGAAGGTGAATTATTTGCCCATCCCTTATGTCACCTGATAGCCTGCTGGACCGAGAGAAGTGATCAATACGATAGAACCTGGCTGGAGGAGGGATACTTCGAACCAGAGGACATAGCGATTGCCGAAGACTGCATCCAGCATGGAGGGGGAGATCCCAAATGGAATCTGCCTTACATGCAGGAGTGTCTGAGGAGATGGGAACACTATGTAGAGGGAAAAACAGAGATGTCCAGAGAAAGAATATGCCCATTGCTACAGAAGGGCACGTCAGGGGCCATCTATGTGCCATGGGCCCAGAAGGATAAGGAGGGACTAAGAGTCAAGTTGTTGACGTGGTTGGATGGGCCGGGAAATGGACCTCATGTTTTTAGAAGAACAAGGCAGGGATCACTCTAGCAATAGGTGATGTTAAGAGTCTGCTAAGCAGCCTTATCGGTAAGCAGACCAACACAATGTTTGCCTGCACTCGCATCCCAATGGTCACGTTGACCAACTCGAAGCACAACAGGGCTGCTTTTAATTCATACAGGCACCAGATATGGACGGTCCTGAGGGAAATATTCCCTGACTGCTCAGACATAGGTGGGTTAATGGCAGAAACCATGAGACCTGGGGAAACCATAATAGACTTCTTAGATAGAATGAGAGAACGGTGAGGACGAGAGACAGGAGAGTCATGGACAGACAGGGGCCCTCAAGTCATTTTCCTTTTATAAAATCCTCAAAAAGGGACTTCCCTCTGACATACAAAGTGGTCTGCACAATGTAGTAGGGCTAGAAACTAGGTCCTGGCGAGAAATACAAGCATACATATTGCACTTCCACAATAGTAAACAAGAGAAAGATAAGGAGAAGCAGTAACAGGCCCATAGGGACAACGCTAAGTTGATCCAACATAAGCAAAGGAAGACCACCTTGGAGGGGGGCACATTGGCAGCTACCTTGCAAATGGCACTAGTCTTAAAGGCAACTCTAGCGCAGGACCCTGTGAGGGTTCCAAAATGGCTACAGCAATGGAAATCAGGGTGGCTGGCAGCAGCCAAACCCCATACAGTACCACAGCTGCCGTAGAATGGGCCTTAAAGCCATATGACCGACAGATGCAGGCTAAGAGCACTTAACATGCAGAAGTCAACAAGCCAAGGCCAGGCCCCACAGAAACCCCAACCACAGAATCAGGCCCAAGAAAACATAAAGACATCTTATACTCAGAGGCATAGAAATGAGTCCACTGCCACACCTCCGCAGCAGGGGTCAGGAAATTGGGCCAACGGATGGCAGCAGCAGCCACAGCCAGAGAACCAGGCCATCATGGATTGGGGCCTTAACCGTGACAGGTAGAGATAAGTGTTTGCGGAAGCAGTGCTTTCGCGCAGACACAGACTCCCAAATGCACAGTAAGCCTTAGCACCCCTGATACAAGTTAGACATTTTGAGCACACCTTAAAGTTAATTGCAGCAGGATTCAAAATAAAAGGCAAATTAGAGTAACACTAGGGATTTAAACCTTTTACTTGTACTTGGGAAACTCAGGGCTGTCGACCGGGTGTCCTCGCTAGTTTCTGCCATCCCGGGCTGCCGCGTGGCTGTCAATCAAGAATCTACACCTGAAGTGCCCACCAGAGCCTGGGCCCCGCTCTGCTGCTGGTCCCCCAGGGCGAGGCTAGCCAGCCATCCCCAGGGGGAGGGCAGTCTGACTGAGGGGGATAGGGCAGCGCCCCAACCACTGCTTAAAGGGCAGGCACCCGAGGTCCTCAAACCCATAAGCAAGTGGGATGGGTTCCCCTTACCTGTTCAGAAGGTCTCCATTTTCGGACCCCCCAGCCAGGACCAAAGTGCCTTTGTTGCATAGCCCCAGCAGCAATAACATCCTCAATGGCCCCCATTTTTTGTTCCAAAACAAAACTGTTCTCCATAGTCAGGGGCCACGTCTTCCGTATGCTTAGGGCAGTAAAGACCCTGTAGGCTCACAGCGCACACATGCACTCCAGCGACTCACCACACGGCATCAAATCAGCACAGTCAAGACATCCAGCCACCCCAGTCCATCACCGTAATGCGGGCAGAAATTCCTACAAGCTCCCAGCCTTGCTCCTGACTCCCGACATGGGGATGTCTTTTGCCACCTCCTTACCCTCAGAGTACAGTATGCCCAAAAGGACATGGCCTGAGGGAGAGTGGGTTGCTAGGGAGGGGAGTCCAAAACATCCAACGCAGCCCCAAGCAGAGCAGAACGTAGAATTAAGCTCACACCTGCAGCAGATTTAGTAATAGGGTGACACACAAGGCCTCATACTGCTCAACGGAAGCAACAAGTCCGATATTGCGCTCAGCAAATCAGAGACACAGGGGTCATGGAGCCACACTCCAACCCCCACCAGCACACAATGGTAAAAGTTCAGCGGTCTGAGGAAACGCTCAAGAACAGAATGAAGAAGCCCAAAGCTAGCCCAAATAAAGTCAGGGACTAGTGGGGTGGACACGTGATCTCAGGGCACACTGTGTTCACCGACCAACATTCCCCTTTTGCATCCTCCACACATGTGTAGGTTAGAAACACAACCTTGTGCTGTTGGCCCTGCCCCAGGCTCACACCAGGGCACTGAAGGGCTGGCAACTCAAACATATCACAGATTAGAAGGTTAAAAATCACCTGTTTCAAGAAAATACCCTTGTAAAACACACCATCTAAATGTATACTTAGTTAATCGTGGAGGGGGAAGGGGGCGACAATGTGTAGAAATGAAATGTTTTATAAATAGCCCATTTCATCCAGAACCAGGTATCTCGATTGAGACCACCCCCTGGTGCCACACCAAAATACAGGGAGAGCGTTGAAATTCTTAAGGGTCAAGTGGCAACGTACAGATATGCAATGTTTTTTCTTTCATAACGACCAAACGTAGCTCTTGCCCATCAGGTCTGCAGTCAAGCTGTTAAGTGCACCACTGCTATACTGGATTTTCATCTTTTCGGCAGCCGCTTCTGAATGTACAACAGGATCAAGAGCCTCAAGGACTTTAACATCCATACCCCCAACGGGATCCCGTAGCACACCTTGCCCCAAGGACTCTTTCCAAACTGTACTTTCTTCAACTGTTTGTCCCGGTCACAGAGAAAGCTGTATGACATCTCAGCTGGAAACACCTCAAGAAGTACAATGATGCCCAAGGTATGTGTAATAATGTGTTTATATTTCTCTTGTTGCTAAGGATGCTACTGCATCCATGTATTTCCAACGTACAGTCTGATCTACTGGAGTCTGTTTAAGAGTTGTCATGCATATGCAGGGATCCCACTCCTATTACCTTTAAATACACTTCACTCAACACTAGTATCCCACATACACTACAGAGTGCTCTTTTACACAACACGTGGTATCAGCACATGACCGCTGTAGGCATTAAGACATCAGCCGAGTCATGTTATGTCTGTTCGCTAATACCACATGCAGTAGGCGCAGATAGATTGTACTTATCAAAGAGATAGCACCAGAAATGGTTCTTCAATCTGTCCCTGTGTAGAATTAGGGCATTAATGCAACCTACTAGAGCTCCATAAGATAGTAGTAAATATGACCCTTTATGAAACCAATCCTACACCACTATATTTTCTCACCGAGCCTAGCAACATCTGAACTGAGCTAGACAGGATACGCAAGAAAGGGGGCTAGAGGGAAGTACACCATTTGGCCCCAGGATTTTCATGAGAAGAGATTCTTAGAGGTAGCTAAATTACCTAACCGGTGCACAAACGTTTCTGCTCCCACTTCCGTCTGCGGTTCCAGGGTGACCCTTAGTGTGTCTGGGGTTGTCTTCATTAACAACAAATGGACCCCAGACATGGAGTTTCAGTGCAGGACCATCCCCCTCAATGACATGAAGGGAAATTGGTCTCGCAGGGGAGGGGTAAACAACAGCATAGACACCCCATGTCAGGAGATCTGGGACACTCAGGTAGACAGGTACACGTGGATAGAATGGAAGGGGCAACCCCTAATTGTACGGAAACTCACATTGTATTCCTTATGTTTCAGAGGCAAAGGAATCATTCCACTGGGCATGAACGAGCATGGTGGCACAATACTGCACATTCTGGATCTGCAAAGGGGCATGCCACGCTGATGGACATCTCTTGGCAGTGCGGCAAGTTTGCTTATACCAGCTCATCCCTGGATGGCATGGCCTCTGCTCCCTCGTCACCTTACACACCCAACACTGGTCATCTCCTGGAGAAGATCTGTCTAAACTGTTCCAACAACCGCTGAGGAAGGAAACAAACTTGTTGCATCAGACTCGAAGGAGAAGAACTGCTGATTATTTTGGTTGGGCTCAGTACAAGGACATTCCTGAGGTGTTTAGGCTGTTCACCGATGCTCGAGTATCGGCAGGAGGGTCTAAATCCTTCACCTCGCAGATAAAAGCAAATGCCGGTGGTTGCAGATAACACAGTGGGAGATGCTCAAAATGATGAACAGTACTTAGCTCGGCTTCCGTTCCATTAAAGAAGAACTAAGAGCCGTTTGCCTCATGATGATGCAACATCGGTGATGACTGCAGTGGAGGGTGGGGTGTGTGCCAAGATCAGCACATCCTGCTGCACCTAAATACCTCACAATGATATGGACAATGGAACTTTGATACTTGCCATTCAAGCATAGCACAGACTGCAGAGAGGCATGTGTGAGGAAGGAGGTGCCCCTGAGCTGGAGTGGTTAACAAACTGGTTCTCCTGGCTCCGGCGATGGCTGACCGGGTTATATTTGTCATTGTTGCCTGTTTTCATCATGTTACTGTTGTTGTGTGGTTTCCTACAATTGGGGGTTTTCTTCAGTAAAAATGCAGTTCCCAAATTGGGTAGTATACAAGTAGTGAGGGAGGTGAAACAGCAAAGTATCACCATTGTGACAGATGGGCTTGATGGTGTAGTTGAAAATTCAACCAGAGCGGAGAATGTTAACATCGGTGTTGACATCAGATCAATCAATACACATGACAAGAAAACACCATTATACACAAATGATACATTTTCATACACAAACAAAGTCTCATCACCCCTGTTGGATTCCCCTGTCACAAACTCTCCATCAACCCCAGCACATAGGTACATGTTCAGACAGGCTCTGCAGCCGAGACCTGAAGGTTAATGACTGACAGGTCACATGTGTGGTAACACTTAGCCAACAGCCAAACACACAAGCTCAGATTAGATCCCACAGATAGGCAGCAACACTACAGCGGTCCCTGGAGATTGGCCCCAATAAAGGACAAAAAAACAGTAAAGTCAGATACCACATGTAGTTAGGTACACTCAGCCAATTAGGACATAGCACACACAGTGACCATGTGCCCCTCAGGCCGGACATCTGGACACATACTCACTGTCCCACATGGTGTCCACGCCAGATCCAGGCCCTTCTGCATTCCTTATCTGGAAATTGTATCTATGACTCCTTGTCAATAGTTCACATATTTCACCAGGAGAAGAATGTTTACATGCTTATTACACTCAAAGAAATGTATAAAACATGGGCCATTTTATGTGATACAAGTGATGGTCCTCAGACCCCAGTGTTGTAACTGCTATCCCGGCCGTAATATTTAATTAAACTAACTGTTTCCTGTTTTGCCAGATGCTTCTTGTCTCTTGTTTTTTAAGGTAAAATGTCATTTGAACAACATCTTCTTTCAGTCTCTTGGTATTCGTTTGTGATAGCAGTTGAGACAAGTATTGTTTTTAATTTAGTTTCATAAAGCTCTACATTTCACTTTTCACTGGTCACTCATAGTGCTTGCCAGGAAATAGAAAAAGAATCTTAGAAATTCTGGTAACACGAAAGGACGAGCCCAGCCCTGTGCGTGAGATTAAGCTTGTAAGGATAGTGTGGGTAATTCTTCTAGAAATTACTGGTTATATCTCGTAGGATGGTAGATGATGGTGAGAGTGAATGAAGTATTTGAGTTAATAGTACTACATGATAGCACACTGGAGGGTAGAGAAACTCAGTAGCCGAGCATGAAGTGATAATGAGGTCTAAGACTCAGTGTCTCCATTTGAGTGCAGTATTACTAGTAGAATCAGACGCAAGCAGCATTTGCTCCCCATCTTACACTGATTGGTGTCACCCGAATTGCACTGATTTGGAGGGTCTTTGCAGCTGCAGTCATCAGCAAGCTATGCATGCAGAACATCGCTTGAACAAAACAGTGAATTAATGAGAATTACCGTACAGTGAAAGTGGTCACAAAAAAATCCTTATGTTATTCCTCATTGTGCAGAACAAAACCCGGATTAGAGCACAGAAATCAACCCAGTGCTGCTCACAAACAGTGTTTGCCAGGGCATTTTATGCACACTATGCTAACATCCAGATTGAGGCCATAAGAAAGAATTCAGTTTAAAAAGTCATATGCTTGGTCTCTCTTGTCTTGCAAAAGAAAATTACTGGGGAGGCTAAGGAAAGGGGATCTATTTTCAACTTCATCTACTGGTCCAGAGAGACCTCTATAACAATTTTGAAAGGGGGTGTTGTATGGACATCCTGGCCCTAAATAAATGTTGCATCGCTGCTTTGTCTGCTTTCAGCTGCTGCTGAACCAGTGAATACCTTGCATGCTCTCATTGCACTGGACTTAAACTGCATGATATATATGAATATTTGCGATTGCACATATGACATAAGGAGAGCACTCTATTTTTAAATGACTGCATAGCACTTTCTCAGGCTGCACTGGTGTGTCATTTAATTCTCATGCCTCTTCATATACCATAATTCCTGGCAACCACCAGCCACATCTTAATGACTACATGAGGCCCCTTGCTTCATATTTTCCAGTCCCAATATGCACTGTAATGTATGGAACATTTTAAACATGCTCTATTTTCCCATTAGGTATCACATTTATCACAGGGTAAACAGTATGCATTATATATGGGTAACTCAAAATATGCCATTACCAAATAGGTCGGTCCCTCGGATGCACAGCTCTATCACATTCATACTTGCTGATACAATATCAGTCCAGGCAACCAGATTCATAATTTTCAATTTACATTATTTTCAATTTTCTATTTGAATACCAATTTGTTCTTGCAGTCATCAGCAATGGACCTGCATGATGTACAGCTTTATTCATTTTCGCATCACATTGCTTGTTCAAAACTCTCTAGGGATTATGCTACACTGCATAAACTTACCTTTGCCCTCACCACCTTCTACCGCCACTGTATGGTTAAAAGCTTTTATAACTCTTTGGTGCAGAATCTCTATTTAGATTTAATTGCTGTTTTAACGTGCACCCAATCATTTATTGTGTACTTCCTGGGCATGCACCTTGTCTTCCTTAATTGTCTACACAATACTTTTCCTGCTTTTCCCATGCCCTTCCACAATCTACTTCCTTGACTCCTACCCTCACCCTACTTTTACCCCTTTAGCCAGGACACACTTTACTGTATGGAATCTTTCCTCTTAATAAGCAATCAGGGATTCAACTGGTGTAAAGTGTAGGGTAGTTCTATAATTCCATAGCATATTCCATATTTCTTCTTTCCGCTCCAAACCACTTTTTGTGTTATGTATGGTATGCGTGCCTTCACAAGCATACTGTCTGACTTAATACAGCAGATCAAGGCACCCTCAAATTCTATCAACTTCAGTTCTCGGGCCTTAGACGATACACGTCCTATAATAAAGAGGAAGCACCCTCCTGAATCCACAAAGTAGTCGCAATGTCAGCAAAGTCTATCCTCACAAAACAGAACGCTCCGGGGTAGGCAGAGGGACTCGATGTATTACAACATACACTGATACAGGTTGTGCAACAGACAGGAGGCTAGCAGCTACATGTCACACTATCCCGCCATGTGCAACACAAGTATATGTTGTACAGAGTCGTCACTGGGAGCTACACAAAGGACATGTCACCAGCTTCACTGTCAGACAGCAACTGCTAGTCCTAGAATGTAATTGTATTTATATAGTGCTTACTCTCTCTGGGCTTTGAAGTGCTTTTCGGCGGGTAGCACACTACTCCAGAACCCAAAGAATTATAAGTTGTTCATTTTAGTAGTGGACATGTGAGTCTGTTAGTTTAATTGAATAGGATAAAGTAGGGATAGAGGCGGGAAGAGTCTAGATAGTGTTATTTGGGAGTTCCTATTAGATGAGGTTTGGGATGAGTCAAAGGAGAGGTACAGGAGAGAAAAGTCTACTATGCATTATCTTGGAGATCATAGTAGTAAAATGAGGTTTGGGGTGGGTCAAGGAGGGATAGAGAAGGGTAGAGTCTAGAAAGGGTTATATGGGAGATCATAGTAGTAGAACGAGGTCAAGGAGGGATAGAGGAGGGAAGAGTCAAGTAGGAATCTTACGGCAATCATAGTAATAGAGTGAGGTTTGGGATGAGTCAGAAAGTGGAGGTAGAGGATATCTTGAGAGAGATCTTGGATGAGACATAGCATAGTACATTGGAGGGAGTTGAATATCTTTGTCTTTCTTTCTACATAGAGAGGGTATATATGTTTTAAGGAAAATAATAAAGAGATATAGAATTGTACTGCATAAAGTTCCATACGGTCAAGTATGGAAAGATAGTTAGAAATTCAGGCATTCAGGTGTTCCTGTACGTAAAAGCTATTTATTTGTGAATTTGTAAGAGAGATTTTTGTATTTTATTTTTATGTTTTTCTCATTGTTTCAATAGTGAAGCACTTATAGATACAATAGATCATATTGACATATTGTGATGGATAAATAACATAAGCAGAAACATATGTATATATAGTTAACTATAAGTAATATATACATTTGTTAAGTAGACATAAAGAAAAGAACATCTATATATTTGTAAACCACTAGTAGTATATATATTTGGAAAAAGAGATGGACATATCTAAATACACACATATAATCAAATTATACATAGTAACATACATAGGCATATGTTGTGCGTTTGTGTCTGAGTGTGATAGTCATGTAGGAAAGAGCCAACTCTTGAGTAGTTTTCTGATGATAAGATAATTATCCGTGTCTCTTATGTTTGCGGGTAATGAATTCCTTAGTCTGGCTGCTTGAACCAAGAAAGATGTACCCCCCCCCCCATGTTTGTTCTTGTGTGCTGAGGTTTTGAGGCAATGTGTCGACCGTGAGCAGAGGTTCCTTTGTTGTTTGCATTTAGTGATTTTATTCTGGATAAAAGTGGTTGTGTTCCATCTATTGCATTTTAAGTGATACAAAGTAGCTTGAAGGTGGATCTTCTGGCAATTGGTAGCCCATGCAGGGCCCTAAAGAGAGAGATGTGGGCTTGTTGTTTTATATGTAAGAGTAGTCTGGCAGCAGAGTTCTGAATTGGTTGTAGTTTTTTCATAGTTGAGAAAGATGATCCATGGTAGAGTCCATTTGTGTAATCTAGTTTAGACAGTACAAGAGAGATAGTAGCTTGGATCTAGTGTGATCCTAGGTGGGGGAGATGTGTCACAGAGTTTTCACAGTAATGAAGCTTGATCTTGCTAACTTGTCCACTTGAGCATTCATTGATAATTTTCAGTCCATGGTAATTCCAAGGCTTCTTACTTCCTTAGACACTTTAGGAGGTGATCCCAGATCGTCAGGCCAGATGCAGAGTGGGTCATAATTTTTTCAGTCACCACATGTGAGTATTTCAGTTTTGGAAGACATGATAGAGCCTTGAGGGACCCTTGTTTTTGTGAATATGGTGTGGATGAGAAAGGAAGAGTGTGGATGACATTTGTCATGTTTTAAAGGTAGGCTGTTATCCAGTCGAGAGCAATTCCCTGTTAACTGGCTTCACAGAGTTTTTCGATTAGAGTGTCATGGTCAACTGTGTTGAAGGTAGCTTAAAGGTCCAAGAGAAGTAGTGCAGCGACCCCATTCCTGTCTGTTGTGTTTTTAAGGTCATCCCAGATGGCAATGAGGGCAGGTTCTGTGCCTCCTCCTGGACAGAATTTTGTTTGGAAGGCAGAAAGCATGGAGTTATCTTCAATGATTTGTGACATCTGGGTGAATCCTGCTCTTTTTATCAGTTTGCCCAGGAAAGGTCCATTTGTAATCGATCTGAAGTTGTTTGGGTCATGCGGGTCCAGGTGAGTTTTCTTCAGTAATGGGCATATGTATGCCTTTTTTAAGGCTTCTGGAAAGATTCTTATAGTTAAGAAATTATTCCAGATTTTTCTTACTTATATAATAGACTGGAGCACTCTATTGCACACAGTTCCAAACAATGTAGCAACATTTTGTTTGCATTTATTACAATTTGTGGGATACTTAGGGCCTGATTCTAACTTTGGAGGACGGTGTTAAACCGTCCCAAAAGTGGCGGATTTACCACCTACCGTATTACGAGTCCATTATATCCTATGGAACTCGTAATACGGTAGGTGGTATATCCGCCACTTTTGGGACGGTTTAACACCGTCCTCCAAAGTTAGAATCAGGCCCTTATTGTTAGAAATTGGGTTTCTGATTGGCAGAGGTATGCACCCTGTCTAAGCAGGAACCACAGTACCAGTCAGGGTAAGTCACAAACTCACCCTAGGTTAACCTGTGCTCACCCTCTGGTAGCTTGGCATGGAGCAGTCAGGCTTAACTTAAGAGGCAATGTGTAAAGTGTTTGTGCAATACGTCAAACAGTAAAACAGTGAAAACATCACACAAAAATAATCCACACCAGGTTAGAAAAATAGAGCTTACTTTCATAAACAAAACAAGACCAGAACGACAAAGATCCAATAAGAAGAAGTTGCAATATGAATTTTTAAAGAATAAATGTAAAATAGTAGTTAGAAGCAATAAGTGCTTAAAAAGGCAATCTGGTCATGCTAGACTGGGGCAATTTAAAAGTTAAGATGTCCTCTAGGCACAACTTATACCTATTGTACCTTTTGTACTAATAGGTGAGTGTGAAAAAACCTCATCCATTGTGGATCGCAATTCGACCTACCTCATCAATATTTACGAGGTAGGTCACAAATTCCAACC
The DNA here is from genome assembly GCF_031143425.1 of Pleurodeles waltl. Lineage (NCBI taxonomy): Eukaryota > Metazoa > Chordata > Amphibia > Caudata > Salamandridae > Pleurodeles > Pleurodeles waltl. The sequence goes on from NC_090443.1 coordinate 909,326,915, forward strand.
CACTATGAATTACAGATATCCTAGGGATGGCTTCTGCTGCAGTCACAGAACACCATGTCTTTGATCTCTGTTAAAGAAAGCATTTTTTTCTTTAAATGCAGCCCGTTTTCCTTAAACCGGACCCACCCACCACTGCACCATGCAGTGCACCTAAGGGCACTGCTGCTCAAGTGGCTTTAGTGCCGCTCAAGTAGATTTTCTTCTCGAGCACAGCTTTCCCAACGCGAATGGTCACGAACAACCGCAACGTGAAAAATTCTCTGGGTGCTATTCTGGTGCCCAAAAATAGCGCTAGGAGACCCCAATATTTGCTCGCCAACTCCATCGGAGAGCTGTGCTCGAGAAAAAAACTCCACCAGGCGGTGGTCAGCAGAATTTGTCCAGAACTCTGCATTACTTGCGTAATGCGTAGTGGCAAAAACTCCGCAGAAGGAGCAGAGTTTATATCCACCCCTAAAAATTAGGTTTTATAGAATGGAAGATGCTCTCTGAATGCAAGATCTAACATTGTATTCTTTAAAATGTCTGGCATCACTCAATTGATGCTCATTAGAGAAATAAGGACAGTTAATACCTGTTACATTAGTTTTCATTCTTCTTGAGAAAGACATTTATATTTCTGAAGGTCAAAGAACCTCCAAAGAGATCTAGAGCTCTCTTGAAAGGAGGCACAGAAACAGGAATATTTTGCAGGCACCTTTAGAGAGGCTGAATTGCCTCCAGACTAGGAGTTTAGCCTAAAGTTGAGGTCTGCGTGAAGGAATGTCTGTTTTTTATTGTTTTTGCTCATGCCATGGGCTTTGAGAAGTGAAGTTCACTGGGTTTAGTTCAACAGCAATTTATTTTTGCAATTTGTATATAGTGCAAACTCAACCGAGGATATTGGATCGCTTCATATGAGCACCAGATACATTACACAAGGACGCATTCATGTGTTATGACATAGTTTTAGTGAGATAACTAGGGTCCGAGGCTAGAAGCTGGTTAACCATCTCCATAGTCGGCAGCTCAAGCCGTTACACCACATCCTGTCCCCAATTTTATCTTAAAGCAGGAAGCAAGGAATGATAGAAGCATTTGGTCTTGTTTAATATCAGACACAAACATAATATTGCAGTGTTTTATGTACAATATTCTGCTTTGCGATGTCTGGGCTGCAAGTGTACTGAAAATAGCAAAGACTGATGAATGGAAGTGTTTCACAATTTGACTGGTGCATTCCATTCCGAGCGGCACCTACTTGATGGGCCTCAAACACACCAAAGTGTGTCTCTCTTGGAACGGACTGTCCTTTGCATCTGGGACAAGTCTGATTTGCATATGCTTGGTTTTCTTATAATGATACACATACAGCATAAAAAAATGGAATGGAATGCAGCCTGAGTAGGTACTAAAGTTTCTCATTCATTCCATTATCTCCATCCGTTACTTTTTTGCAGTTTAATTGAAGTAACAACATTTTCATCAGGCTGAGTCTGAATTTTCAAGTAGTATTATAGGCAGGGCCACTGAAATTATGAGATTGTGCGGTAGCAAATTTCACATAATTTTATATTTATCGCATTTGCCACTTAATCCATCATCTGTTACATAATCGGCAGATTTTAACAAAAACAATTGTTTGTAGCTGAAACAGTTCAAAAGTTACTAAAAAGGCAGTGACATGTTGCCGTGCATTGGAAGGTCCTTTGGAAAGCTAGATTGGTCAGCTTTCTCTTGCTTTTTGCCCTATTTGGGTATTAAATATGAACTAATGAAGTGCAGCCAATACCCAGACAGTGTTACTAAATTAAAAAATGACTAAATAATGAAGTGATACTATTGCAAAATGTGCACCATTATACCGCATAATTAGTCTTTTCTTGCTACATATTTTACTCAGCCTTGCCACGTAATTCTGCCCAGTCCTGCCGCATAGTTCTAGTGGCCCTGACTATAGGACTAGTCAATTGCAGAACAAGGTTAAAATTGTCAAAGCAGAGCGGGGGTGGGTCTCTGAGGAGGGCTCATTTTATCAAGTGTCTTTTGTCGGTAAGGGGAGAGATCATACACAACGAGACTGTAATGCTTGGAAAATCCGTTGCCTTACTATCGTTTAACAGTGTTATTACACGGGCCCGTTTGAAAAAAGTGTGACCGCTTTGTAAATTGTTCTTGAATTATAATTTTTCATCTCTCACTGTTTTCTTGATCATAATGATGGCGTTACGTGCCACAGGAAGGCAAATATATTATTAGTCTGGCTGCTGAGCTGTGGCTCGAGTCTGTGACATTATCTCCAATCATGCATGATCAGTTTAATATCTGCTTTGTATGTGGCTAGTGCACGCTATAATTATTGCCAGCAGGCAAAAGAGGGAGCAGTGTAGGAAAGCTAAGAAACTCATGGGGGCGTGCTGAAGGAGAGAATTGTAATTGTAATTGCATTCATATAGTGCTTACTACCAGTGATGAGGCATTGAAGCGCTTTAGGCTGGCAGCACGCTGCTTCGGAACTCAATGCTAGTAGTTAGTCCAGTATTGTTGTTTATTCTTTGCTATTATTCTTATTATTGTGTACCCAAGCAAACCTTTCCATGCACTCACTGCAGTTTCTTGGTGGTGGATTAAATTAACAGGAGTTATTTGTGACCATTATTGAGGGTACGTGACACATTCACATTATTGGTGGCATTAATAGACGAGCTAGAGGAGGGTAGGTATTGTTAGGCTGCAAGGGCATGGCTTTCAGAGGAGGAGGGGTTGTAACCATATAAATGAGTTATGGGCAGTTTGCAGAAACTGAATGATAGAGATTAAAGTAAACATGCATGTAACAGAGTAGTTTGTGCTTAGAGAAAGGAGGCATGTAGAGGGGGAAGGGAAGATGAGGGACATTTGAAACAAAAATTTAGAGATGACAGAAAGACGTTTTAAAAAAAGGGCAGCTTTTAGAGTTACAGAGAATATCTTTTTAAGATTGCACACAATTTGAGGATGCAAGACTGTACAAACTAACAACATTATTTGCATGTCAGCATTAGGTGTTTTTGATAGGCATTGGAATCAGACAAATAGTCTATCCGCTGCTAGGCTTCTGCTAGACCACTGCTCCATGCTAAGTCATCAGATGAGCTCAAGGGTTGAAAGCAAAAAGTAATGGCTGGACACATGCAGGGAAATATCAAGAGTTTGGGCTGCATTCAAAGGAAGCAGTAACCTCAAGATCATAGCAATGTAAGAAAATATATGGGCACTGAAAATGCTGGAGCAGATGTTTTCTAACGTTCACCCTGAAGCGTGGCTCAGAGTATTACTTTTAAAAGCAAAGTTGGATCCATGTAGATGTATCTGGGTTGGCATGGTACAAAATGGAGGGCGACGACAGGTCTATTGTCTGCATTCCTGTGGCTGGAGTGTGCAGATCCAGACACTGAAGTGTAATGGATAAGGACTGGGTTCGCTTTGGAAATTCAGTGAAGGCTTTGATAGCAAAGGGCTACTGATTAAACTTCCTAAACCACTCTCCTTTTGTAAATAGTAGAGGTGAGAGGGTGGAACTGCAGATTCTGATATGCAAGGTGAGGGGGTCTTTAGGTGAGGTCGAGCCTTGTGCCATCCTCAATCACACTGTCATTTAACACATTGTGGGTGCTAAAGGCTGGAGACAACAACCAGCTGTGAGTGTCATCACTCAATAAATGCTGTGTCTGCAGAGCACCCTTGATTTTTGTGCACAAAAGTGATGTGCTTAGGAGGGCTGTCTGATCGAGGTGCTATGTGCATAGAGGGCTGCGTGCATAGGTACAGTGTGTTACCAGGAGGGAGGTGTGCACAAGCTATGGGCAGTGTGCACTGTGCACCATGGGTGGGGTGCATGCATAATTAGGGCCGTGTGTAGAGGTGGCTTCTGCGCAGAACTGACGTGCACGCATGGAAAATGTGTATACAGGCGATGTGTGCGCACAGGAATAGATGTGAACAACAATAATTGTCTGGACATGAGGGGTAGTGTGTATAGAGATGTGCATGCTCAGAGACTGCATAACAAGGAAACAAGTAGAGCTGTGTGCACATGTGCAAAGAGTTCTCTGAAAAGGACCACCTCACTCAGTACACGGGATGGGTGCAGTGCTCTCCTACATGGGAGCTTGCTTCTGTGTGGCAGGCACTGCTTTATAAAACCTAGTTTCCACCTTTGCAACTGAATTGTGCTGCTTTTTTATGTTTCTATAATGACGGATATTTTTAATTCTGTGGTTTGCTTCTGTTATGTTAACTCGTCAGTCGCATGCACTCAGCGAGCTGGCCACAGTGACTGGAGAGAAGACCTGACATGTCGGTGGAGGCCCCTCAACCTGTCACTGAAGACATAGGGGCATATTTAAGAGCCCGTAGCTCCACCTTTGTGCCGCCGTAACTTAATTTTTTTTTTACAGTAAAGTGGCTTTTCTGCTCCCCATATTTACAAAGTGGTGCAATGCATGCATTACACCACTTTGTTACCCTTTGTACCACATTATGCCAGCGCCAGGCATAATGTATTCAAGGGGGCGTTCCGGCACTAGGAGGCCCGCAAAAATGGCACAGTGAAATTTAAAAGATTTAGGCGCATATTTATACTTTTTTAGCGCCACGTTTCCACCATTTTTTGACATAAAAGCAGCGCAAACTTACAAAATACATTTGTATTTGGTAGTTTTGAGCTGCTTTTGTGTTAAAAAGTGGCGCAAATGTGGCGCTAAAAAAGTATAAATATGGGCCTTAATTGCACCATTCTTGGTGTTATTTTTAACACCTGCTCAGAGCAGGCATTAAAATGGCACTCCCATAGTAACCTATGGGCCTCCCTGCAGTTTGCTGCACTAGCGTCATCATTTTCACACAAGAAGACACAACTCAAAACTCGTAATTATCTGATCTTCGCCCTGTTGTGAGCTTCTTTAGCGTAATCTGCTGACATTCTGTTTGTTCTTGGGCTGGAGAGCGACATCGCATGCACGACTACAAGGCACGGTCTGGTTATTACGAGGGCTGCATCTTCATTACCGTTTTGTGGGCTTCTATGTAAAGGGGTTCCATATCAACCATATTTCGAAGCACATGGCGTGTCTTTTCTCACTTGGCGCTAAGTAAGTTAGATAATGTAGCAAAAGAGTGCGACAGCAGAAATATTATCTTTTCACTAAAGAGAGACCAAGAAAGAATTAGTTTTGGAGGCCTTTTGGTTTAGACATTGTCACAAGACTGAGTAGTATACTGATAATTTCTTTCCTTTGAACCAATGTCCAGATGACATGACGAGGTAGCAGTGACCACTTTGGCCCCCAAGTGCACAAAATGGGGCAGGTGTTTTCCCCAGGAAACAGAACAACCCCAAACCAAACATCCTGTCAAACAGAATGCTGGACACTTGAAATAAGCATTAAAAAGGGGAAAACACGATATAAGGAGGGTCCCTTTGAAATGAGCATCTGCATCGGTCGCGGTTGGCGATGGAACAAAGTGGCGAGGCAGGGGGGCAAAAACAACAATAAAAAATAATTTTTGACCCCCGCCTCACTGCCGCTCTTCTGCTCTCCGCTGCACTGCAGGCAGGCATAGGCTCCCAGCCTGCCCTGCGGCCAATCCTGATGCTGCTTCTGAGATGGCCGGCCAAGCACACATGCACTGAGGGGCGTGCACACCACTCCCCTCTATGGCTGTCATCCCCCCATGGCCCTGCCCCTTTATTATCATTTTATTTTGAAAGTTTTGCAGCTGCTGCTGCTGGCGGGCGGTGATGCTCCTCCGCCATAGCGGATGAGCCGCCGATGATCTGCATTAAAATGGTTACCCAGTGGAGGGAGCGGAGACACCGAAGACAGAGTGTTTGTTTAAGGGAGGAGTGAAAGGACTAACGGCTCTCTGGTGAGTAAGTGCACGTCAAATAACCCCACCCATCCCGGGTTAGGTCTGGCTAGAGCAAACCATTATCATCCTCTGGCCCCTTACGCAAAGGGAACCGGAAAGGGGGGCTCTAAAAGAATGCGGCTTCGGAATTAGAACACAGTTTATTTGTTTTCACCACTTAAAAACACGATCACTCCTGTTCCCTCATGGCAGCTTCATAGCGCCTAGAGTAATGCACAAGCTATTAATGCATAGAACAAACTGGACATCACCAGTGCTCCAAAGTCCAGTCAGCTTACACATAAAGGAGTTATTGAAGGACACACAGTTCTCTTTGTCCCACGGGACTCTTTCCTTGTCCCCCTAACAGGCAGGAGCAGCTCACCAAGTACAATCACACTGCCACCTGCCATGTTCAGGTTCTTCACCCAACAACCCTCTCCACCAGTTGGATTTTCAGTGATATAAAAATTCAAAAGCACAATACTGCTTTGCAGTCGCCGTGACAGTGTGGCATACCAATATCTGACTTACAAAATGGAGGGTAAGAAACTAACTTTTATGTCCTTGGCCTCGTTAAAACTTAAATAAACTGCTCCTTAAGAAAATATACTTGAGGGCTTATTCTGTGAGAGATAAGCAGATGGAAATGAAATCAGTTGAAAAGAAATTAAGACTAACCTGCCATCAACCCTACCTTTATCTATTGCCTTGATTAAAATTGTATTTTCTTCCTTTTTGTGTGAAGGGCTGCATTTTACTATTTTATAGAACAACAGACCACCCAAAGTTATGTAGCCCATGTGCCTCTGGTAAACAAAGACTCTCACTGTGTAAGGTACTGCCCAGGTTGCCTACTGGCTATGGGTTTAGGATATCGCACCTCGAATCACTGCACTCCATTCATTAAGTTGTGTTATCTTAAGCAAGTCGTTGAAAGTCACCATACCTTGTTTCCATTATTTGTCAGAGCTGGGAGTGCCTAGAAGCAATTTAGTTTGTGTTTGAGCTTAACTATCATCAACATATTGCAATAAGCGCACAAGGCAAAGTCTCTCCAGGAGGTGGAGGGTGGAATTTGCTCCCACCTCAATTTGGACACATGGTACCAAACCATGTAATTTATACCATGATTTGTAAAATAAATTGGCAATTAGGTTGCACAAATGGCGATAAAGGCATAATTTATGAACATTCAAGTATTTGAGGGGATGCCAGAAGCTTTATTTCTCAGCATAACTAATATTGGATGTGGCTTTCAGAAAGTTATGTGCTAAATAAAAACGGGTAATGCACCAAAAAATATATATATTTCTGCTGCAAAAACACACTGCCCGGTTTGCGTTCGTATTATTAGCTCCTTTCAAATTATTAGGTCCTGAGGATGTATAAACCCGAAAATAAAATACCATCAGAATTTGTTTTTATAGTTGTGTAGTGTTACATTGATATAACTTCTTATCACATTTATATCCTTTCTAAGCATTTTAAATAGCAGATGTTACTGCTACCTAATTTATGATGCTCAATTTAACAACCCCGTAAAAGTAAGGATGAGTGTGCTTTGCTGTGATACAAACTTTTGACCTCCACATCTCTGCATTTGTCAGCAGCAGCTGTTCTATTTACTAAGCTCGCCTCACTTGCATAATAATAGCAAACCTGGGGTTATGGTGTTGCAAATTCAGTCGCAGTATGATTGACAAAGTTTCAGACTATGTGCTGTGAATCACATTGCTATTGTGTGTGTGTGTGTGCAGAGCCTGTAACACACTCAGGGGCATATTTATACTCTGTTTGCGCTGAATTTGTGTCATTTTTTATGCAAATCAGGCGCAAGCTTAACTCTATATGTACGTCTAGCATCAAGATATTGGAGTTTGCACCATTTTTGGATGCGCAAATCTACCTTGCATTATGAGATGCAAGGTAGGCGTTGCCATTCAAAAAATGGCGCTATCCCCATACTGCCATATGTATCCCCCTGTGCAAAAATGACGCACGGGTGGGATGTGGCCCCAAATAATAGCAAGCAAGCACCATTTTTAACGCCTGGGTCAGACCAGGCGTTAGGGGACCTATGGACCTATTGCCATGGTCAAACACCATGGGATGGGCCCACAGGTGCCCACCCCAAACCCCAGGAACACCCACACCAGAGGGACACCAGACGATGGGGGACCCCATCCCAGGTAAGTAGGGTAAGTATGGATAATTATTAGGGGATTTTTTTTAAAGTGCCATTGGGGGCCCTAACAAGGGACCCCCTGCATGGCACTGGGGGCAATGTCCCCTGTGCTGGCCATTGGGGTGGTGGGCATGACCCCTGTTTTTTTTTTTTTAAGACAGGAGTCATGTTTTAGGATGGTTGTGCGCCTGGAAATGACGCAAGGCTGGTTATCTGCATTTTGTTTGCCGCTAACCAGCCTAACGTCATTTTTTGGTGCACAACCTCCTCATCCCATACCGCCACCCCATACTGCCAGCCTCGCGGTGGCTGTCAGAACCGCCGCTGCTGTGGTGGTCCGACCACCACATAAAGACCCTGGTGGTCCGATCACCAGGGCTCCGCCAGCACCACCGGGATCCATGATCCTGACGGCTTGGCGGTGGCGGAGTTCGTAATACGCCAGGGCAGCGTGCATGCAGCACTACCCTACGTATTACAACCTTTTTCTCCACCAGCCTTTTCATGGCGGTTTGACCACCATGAAAAGGCTGGCAGAGAACAGGTGCAGTGGGCCACAGGGGGGCTACAGCGTTGCCACCAGCATGATTATGTGACGGAGACAATGCTGTGGCATGTTTCCTGCGAGGCTGGTAGGTGGAAAACAAGATTTCCGCCCACCGGCCTAGGGGGACACTCCTAATAGGTCTGGTGGGGTGGTCACCACGAAGGCGGCAGCAACACTGTCAGGAGTTTGGCTTTCCTGTCTGCCAAGATCAAAATGAGGCCCATAAGTAGTATGAAATCAGAGTGGAGGAGAGCCTTCAGGCTGGGTGAAGGGACCTGAGCCAGAGTAGAGTGCAGGGTGATACAACAAGGTTTCATTTGCTGTAGGGTGCTGGGTGTGCTTACTTGGTTCCATGTCCTTCTCTCAGTCTATGTTTGAGAGGATGCTTGCCCATTCTCTTGCTGTTAGACCACTCTCCAGGATTATGCATGGGACTATCACAAAGACAGATGCAAAGGCTTCAGATAACCCAGGGAAGGGCAGCTACGTCACTCCTCTGATATCATATCATGTCCAAATAATCCCCATTAGTCACCAATGTACTTGATTTCAGAGCACCTCTCAGCCTCCTGTGAACATGGGCTGGAAACATCCTCCTTATACAAATATGTAGTGAAAATCAAGGTTACATCATATTCATCCATATTTGCCCTTGAATAAATTGTTTGAAACTAAGGTGTGTCCTTGAATTTACAGACAAGAGGTTTGCAATTTTTCTCCATACATAGATTTACTAACTAACCCATTGTGAATGTTGTGAATGTTGTGGATCTCTTTCTCAAAGGGCATAGTGTGGGGCCACATCTCGCATTGCTCCTAAAGTGTGGAATGACCTGCCGCTACACATAGGAGCCTCGTCCTCACTTCTTGAATTCTGCAAGAAGCCAAAGACCTGGCTTTTCAAATAGTCCCACTAGGCCCTATGTGTATCTAGACCCACACCTGCTCAGTGTCAGGATACCCTCCCAAGTCATAGTGCGCACCACAAAACTGCATACCATAACATTTCTCCTCAACCAGATACCTCTAAAGTGTTGACCATTACGTTCCCGTCCACAAGTGCCAAGACCTCTCCTTACTAACGCAATCCACTTTAATCTACACAACTTAATAGTTCCTGTAGAGACACCCTCTGACACATGAAATCATACTTCAAGACCAATATAATTGGCCACCCAGTAACCAAACAATCGAATCCCTGCATATTCAACGAAGAATTGACACCTGTTTGACCAAAAACCCTCTAGTGGCTCGAAAACCTTCACTCAGTTCAAAACAGCACTGGCTATTATTGTCTTTCACTGTTCTATCTGCGTTTTTAGGTTAGACGGTGCAACGCCCATGGGCGCTCATTTCTTAAGTATTCCATCCAACCACCTTCACATTTCTTACTGCAATTAAATAGGAGCTGTTTTGTTCGTTCCTTTATACAATTGATGCTGGGTTAGTCTTTTACAACTAGAGTATAAATATATCCTAAAGGATTGTGGTGTATGGAAGGAGGAATATGTAGGGAGGAGTGTGAACCGAGTTGCCACATTTCCCAGGTCCGTTCATGACTTTCTCCTCTAGACCAGGTTTTCAATATGCATTCTGGGACTTGTAGTCATGGTTTTTAATGAGCTAAACTGGACTACAAGTCTCAAAAAGCAGAGGAAAATCCTAGACTGGAGCAGCAAGGAACGAATAGACCTGGGAACTTGACAAGGCTGATATCCTGTCCCGCACACAGCAGTTACAATGATATGAGTGACCAATGACACAGCCCGAAACACAGACTATAATTTCATTCACATGTACCCTGAAGACCACAGGCTGGCCTCTGCATCAGATGCTAAACCCACTGGGCTATCTTACCACTTCTGAGAAGAGGACAGGCTGTGTATCCCCAGTTAATCATTGAGTCTGGGTTTGGTAGAGCCTGTTTTGATGGCGGTTTCCTAAAAGATTATGAGAACAAAAATGTAGTTCTGGAGCTGGCCTTTCTATTGTATTAAACCATGCTTACAAGAAGAAATGGTACGGCAAAGGAACTGCCTTTGAATGTAACACCCCGCACACCTGAGTATCGCATGCCTTATGAGGGCTTGTGCTATATCCATCGTGCTCCTACCTCAGGATATTCACCTGCCCAGAGCCACTCTCAGGTGGCAGCCGCATCCTCCCTATGCACAACTGCTGTGCCCTTCGATATTAGATGTGCTGTTAATAGCATTACGAGTGACATCTAATGCAGATTTCGTAGTGGCCTGACAGAAGGGCACTTCCTGGATCTGGGGAAGCCAAACGCACAGAGGCAATCTTTCTAATACGATTTCCTCCGTTGTTCTGCAGCCAATGCCTGCGGGTGAAAGTTACGAAAGACTAATGAGGCACAAAAAGTGAAAGTAGTAGGTGACGCACGCGCAGTGCGGGTAGACGAGTAGGCCTCGCTCCACCTCAAAGAGAACCAGCCCCCTCCGCCCTAAAGACTGTAGGAAGGAGCGCCAGCGTCCCATCCACCCTCCATGCCTGTGCCACACCCACCCTCCACGTCTGTGCCACAATGGTTGAGCGCAGCTGATGCTTCCATGTGGCGGTTGTGTGCTACGACATTGCACTTTTGCAGAGGGAGCTAAAGCGGGGCGTGGCTGCCGTTGGTGCAGTGGCACCGGCGCCCTGCGGGTCCGACAGAACCCTGATTATTACTGTATTTCACAGTTCAAACAGTGGCCAGGGGGCCATTTCCTTCCTTAGACAGGTCCTTTGGCACACTCGCTACGCCACTGACCTAAAGGGAACCCTCCCGGATGGAGAAGCCTGCCGCCCCGTTCACCTCTCGGGCTGCGTGGCCCTTTGTTATGCCTCTTTGTAGCAGAGTACAGACCGACAAGGTGGGACGATTTACCCACATCTAATGCGGAACAGCTCCTTTCCTGCTACCTCGTGAAAGTGTCCCGGAGTCGCAGCTCGAGCCTCTGCAGGGTCAAGGTATGACCCGGAGCTACTTACAAGCATTTGGCATCAATTCACTGATCATAAAGTGAGAGACTGTAAAATTGTCTAAGGCTTATATAAAGCAGTCACCAAATGAAACGTACAATGAGAGGGCTTGTATACTTTGAAACTGAAGATACAACCACCAACCATTGGCGAAGCCAATACGTCTCGCCCATGCAAGTTATTGGATTGGTCAATGTTTTTAGCCGTGTTGCACAGCAGCAAGGTGATTGTGAGGTCGAGAGTGGAGATCGAGGGGAAACAAGATGGAGGTGAGCTGCACTTTAGTGTAGGTGAGGTGAGGCTTGGATGATGCGGTTGAGGTGGGGATGAATTTTATTTGAGGAGGAAATGTTTGGTTGAAGTGTGGGCTGAGGCTGTGTGGAGGGTGAAATGAGGCCAATGTGCAGTTAAAGTGGGGATACAGTGATGGGAGGATGGATTTTTACATTAGAGTTGGGAGGCGAGGCTGAGATTAGGCATAGGTGAGGTAAGCAGGAAGTTGAGGTGGTTGGGGGAAATGAGTGGGTGAGATGAAGGTGTGGATGACGATGTTTAGATGAAGTGACGTTAGGGTAAGGGTCAAGTGAGAATGAGGTGAGTTTGAGTCTATGTATTGTTGAAGTAAAGGTGAGAAAATATGTGGTGTGGTGAGTTGAGGTGATGAGTCGGTGAAGTAGAGGGGAGGCTAAGGGGAGGAATAGGTCCTGATGTCTGGGTGAAGAGACACATCACAGCAGTCGTCTAAAGGACCAATTCCAGGTATGAGGCAGCGTGGGGCATCCGCACAAGTACAGCAGGGCTTGCTGAATCCAGCATTATCGCAGCATAGCAGGGTGCAGTCTGAGTCTTTAGCAGTCTCTCCCACGCCGCTGCCTAAAGCACCCTTCAGCTGCAGCAGTCCTGCCTGGACAGTTCCTGTTTCTCTTACAATTGATCTGCCCATCTGTGATTTCTGTTCTTAGACACTCAGTAGTGGTGGGCAGGCCTGCAGGGAAAAAGCAGAGCATTGCTAGGGCAGGCAGTTCTGAAGGGCTGCTGCTACTGTCTGCCTCCTTTATGTTGTTCGGAAGAGGCAGGAGAAGCGGTCCTTAACTAACTGCTACTGTGAGAGCGGAAGCAGGGGTCCAGGGGGACATTGAGCCCTGCCGAGTGGACTCCAGCAGCTGATGTCCCACTTTCTATCAGAAGCTTAACAATGCTCATGCACATCCTTCTGAAGTGCCTTTACAGCCTTCCTCTCACTTAAGTGCACTCTACGAATTGAAATGTTTTGCCATGCCTCCCTCAACTGACTGTAAGAGAGCAGAAACAGTCGAGTGACAGTCCAAAACATTTGACTGACTGATCTTGCCTTGCTCTGCCCTGCCTCATGCTCACACCACAGTCAGAGACACAGCAGGGGACAGCACCACTACAGTTCACACACAGCTTAAGCCCTCTTCTGCAGGGGATGACAAAAACTCATGTAGCTCACTTGTTAACTTGGCCATTCAAGCCTAACCCCAGGGGGCATTGCAGGCTCCTGCAGCCCATGTAGCCCCAATCCTTCAAGGGGCCCCTAACCTCCATATTAAGCCACTGCATAGCACACTAGCACAATATCTCACTCACGTGCCACCAGTTTACTCGGTATATCACACTTCATAGCTCACTCATCTCAGTTACCTAATATTGCAATGATTATCTCACTCCCTTATTCACCACTCGTTTCCTCAGTGCGTCAATCTCGCTTCCTCTCAAACTCAATTCATCAGTCATGTAGTGTCAGGGTCGGACTGGGACAGTAAACAGGCCTGGGCACCAAAATAAAAGCAGCTCCCTTTTGTGAAAGAGATCGCTAAATAAGTGGCCCACATTTGCAAGCCAGATTAAAACATCTACGAAGTACCTTACAGAGTCTACTCACGTGTGACCAAGGACTATCCTTTTGAGTACCACAGGGGTTTATGACGTTCTCCCAGAACCAATGGTGGATTAGGCCTTTGATTACCAAAAGCTCCATTATAGGGCTCTGTGGGAAAAACTCTAACACTTTCAGAACAGTAGTCAGTCAGTGAGATCCACCAGATAGTGCTGGGTGTGCAATCCTCATAAGTGAACTATAATATAGGTATTGTGTGGAAGGAAAAAAAAAACATTGAGGCCATGGTATATGGGGCACAAGGTGGCTGAAAGAGGAATTGATAGGGATGATAAAGGGATAGCCATTTCGTGGCACTACCAGGCCCAAAATAGTGAAACACCATAGGAGGCCCTTACCCTCTCCGCCCTATCCTGGAAACTGAGGCTGGGTGTACTTGGAAGACAGACTGAAGGACAGGCATTGACTCAAAATTGCATGGACGGTGCAGCAGTGAGTGAAGGGTAGGTGGTAGAAGAAAGACAGGGATGAGGCCAGATCCTGGGGAAAGCTTAAACACCTGCCACTGGGTGACTCACAGTACAAGGTAACACAATAAACTACATATATGATTAAAGAAAATGCCCCCTAGAATAGACTAGGGACACCACTCCTATATTAAATTTAATTGCACCTGAAGAGTGGGCCACTCTTATAAACACTGGAGCATGGACCAACTACAGATTGATTCCTCTTGATTAGTGTCCATCCGCTGTTGGCACTGTGATTGAAGTACTATTTCTTCTTTCATGTGTTGCACTGTGCACCTCCCACCCACACCTTCGCTGTGTTCCCTCTCATTGGTCCTGGCTTGTACTCCCACCCCTTCCCCCATCCTTGCTTGCTCGTCCCGCATGAAAAAAGCAGTATGACATGCCAGCTCTGGCCACGTCATTCTCGTTGGCGAGAGCTACTGCTTTGTCAATGCTTGTGATACATAGAGGACAAGTCATAAAGAGAGAACAACAGCATGCCAAAGACTCCAGCTTCTGTATGTTTACAAAAACTATATGTAAGAGAGTGGACTATTAGGTTGCCTCTCCTCTGCAGAATGCAAGCTGCACGCAAGTCACAATCCATTTACAAACACCCTTGAGACCATATTTGAATGTCACTCATACGAGCAATATGTGTTATGCAAAATATTGTTTGTACAGTATTGTCGCAATATTTGCAGTACTTTTGCTTCTGTTTCTACACAGAATGCAGCGAAGTGCAGACGCTGACATCTGATTCTTTTCTTTCCTCACAGTTATGCTCTGCAAGCAGTAATTATAACGTGCTAAACACACGCCTTACCAGATGCAGCCTCGTTGCACAATGAAGCAATACAGCACCATTCACACGCAACTCAGTGGGAGGTGTACAATAAATGGAGACGGTAAAAGACGTCACATATGGGCACTGAATATTAACACTTATTCTGTTTTTGCAAACCGACCAATGTCCTAATAAGTGGGTTGGCAAAATCCGATTGGCAGTTGGTCACAACTCGGCCTACCTCATGAAAATCAATGAGGTAAGTTGCAAATTGCAACCCACTTTGAAACGCTGCTGAAAGAGTGATAGCGGCCTGATGAGGTCATCAGACACCCATATCTCTGACTGCTTTTAACTACAGTAATCTTTTTTTTAATGCAGCCCATTTTCATTCATAGGAAAAGGGGAAGCTGTTAAAAAAAGTTTAACTGATAGGGGTAGGCAGTTGTCCCATGAACCACTGCCTACCCTTAAAAAATATTTTTTCAATATTCACAAAGGAAAAGGAGTTCCTTGGGTACACCTTCCCATTTTGAGATGCCTTACCACTACCTTTCAGTAGCTGGTAAAACAATAATGTTTTGCGACTGCATCTCAGTTGCAAAACATTAATACATCCCACTGCGATTCAGTATTTGGAAGAGATGCCCTAAGCATGCCCTCTTCCAAATGTCAAATCGGTATGTAGTCGCAAACACAAATTGTGAATTTGTAATATGTTACTGAATTGCAATTTGGGTTTCTTACATACCAAAATGTCTTTTTGCTGCCGTACACGGCCCTGTTCTGCAAATTCAGCCGTTTGCAAATGTACAAAGACTTGGTACATCTGGATCTTAGTTACAGTGATCATTATCAGAAAACAATAGGCCGAATGCAAGAATGGATTGGTTAAAGGCTCCAACGAATAAGATTCACTAATGATTTCTCCACCTGACCAGTGGGGGATATTTATCTAATTAGCCTGGCTCACTGGTCACTACCCGAACACTGCACGTAAGTGTTAAAAAGTTTTGCCTTAAAACAAAAGGTATGTGAAATGAAAATCAGAGCAATTGTTTTAACTATGTTTTCCCATTCAGGTGTTCATGCATAATTTCCTCAGTGCCATCTCCTTTGTTTCATAATTGTGATTTTTTAGCGCTGTTTTTAACTTCTTGTCCTTCACACCCCTTCCAGTGAAATACTTTGTTTGCCATACAAAGACCTTTTGCAATATTTTATGAATTAAAAGTGTTTGATTTGTTACAATTTATGATCAGTCTGGGTGGTTAGTTTGTACAAATATTATTTGATGTCGTTGATGTTTCCTTATATGTGTGGTGTGTTTCTCATAAAATGGCTATTTTCGACATATATTACAATGTAGGGATGACTGTTGCCGTACAGCCAAGCATGCATAAACGCAATACACTTGCTGGACAACAAACCATTGAGCTTATGCCAAGCACCAAAGTCAAGACTTCTGTGTTGCGAGGACACAGGTGCATGGTCTTAATGCTGATTATGACACTCTCAATACAAACATCTCTGTCACTGGTAACGAGACAAAGGAAATAGATGCATTGCTTATTGTCTATGGGATGTGAGAGGACTACATTTAGGGGGTCATTATGAGTTTGGTGGACGGAAAAGGCCGTCAGCCAAACTTCCACCGTCAGGTTACCACCAATAAGGTGCCCTTCCTGTGGGCACCGTTAAAAGTTTCCTGCTCTGTTTCTGCCTGCTGGCCCAGCAGGAAACGGCCTACAACATTGATGTTGGATCATAATAGAGCAGACAACAGGGCTGGCTGGGGGGTCCTGCACTGCCCAAGGTAAGTACATGGGCAGTGCAGGGGCCCCCTTGGGGCACCCTGCACCCCGTCCGCACCAGCCTTTACATGGCGGGGCTACCGCCATGTAATCGCCGGTGGAAAAGGGACTCGTAATCCCAAGGGCAACACCTCCAGTGGAGGAAAACTGGTGCTGCTGGCGGTCTGACCGTGGCACAACCGCCATGGACGTTATGTGGTGACGCTCCAACCGTCATCGTGGCTCTGGTGGTCTTAAGACTACCAGGGTTGTAACGAGGCCCTTAGTGTCACACATAGCATCATAGTATTAATGATGATACACTGACCACCCATCTTGAGGAAGTTACACTGTAACAGGTATCGATAAAATAAAGCCAAAGTGCGAAACCAGGTGGTCAAGAAAACGCCTAAAATAACCTGTATGTTTCAAACAACAATCAACATCATACTCACTCGACAACAGAACTCAATGAAAAATTGAAATAAAAACTTGTTTCCATTATAACATGTTGACTCATAACAGCACCACAGTGACCACAATATAGGACAATTGATCAACATGTGTGGACACATACCATGCAGAGGTGAGAACTGTTACCTATTCATGCATTTAAGAGCAGTACGCAGAAATACTCACAAATACATGCAACAACCAACATGAACGCTGCTATTTCAATGGAATTTCTCATGCTCACCAGATACGGATTCTCATTGCACATCCCATGCTGCTGGAGGATGAGTGCACAGCTCTAAAGGTTCATTTTGGTCTAGAGGAAGCTCAGGATAAGGCTCAACACACCTAAAATTACAGAATTTCGGCCCTCACAACCTATTGTTTTGACACAGAGACCTCACACGGTGAGAAATAGGGTTGCTGGTGGAAGAGGATGTAGGGCCTTCTCAAGCAACAGCCACAATACTTGTCAGGGTGAACCACAAAAGGTCATTAAATTGACCTGTGGTAACCTCTGTGGTAGCTTGGCACAAAAGCAATCAGGTTTAATTTAGAGGCAATGTGTACAGTATTTATGCAGTACTTTTACAGTAATACAGTGAAAACACAACACATGGACAATCCCATACCAATTAAAAAAAAAA
Organism: Pleurodeles waltl; assembly: GCF_031143425.1. Lineage (NCBI taxonomy): Eukaryota > Metazoa > Chordata > Amphibia > Caudata > Salamandridae > Pleurodeles > Pleurodeles waltl. The sequence continues at coordinate 909,344,556 of NC_090443.1, forward strand.
AGTAAAATGTAATAAGGTATTTGACACCAAAACAACAAAAACTCAGTCAGTTGAACCGGGGTTATGAATTTTTAAACTTTGAAGAGAAAAATAGCACTTAAAAGATCAAAGCGCCAACCTCGGACATCTAGTTGTGTGAGACCTGGACAAAGTCTAAAGATATGCCTAACCACAAGGGGGTGCAGTTCGGACACACAAAGTGGACTTAGATCGGTCTCTGCTTACTTTGAGAATTTAAAGAAATTTTGAACAAAAATGTCTGAGAAGGTAAAGTTCAGCGGGGCAAGGCAACCTGCGGTATTCAAGGAGGAGGCTTCATCATCGTGGAGCCGATGGACTAAGTTGTGGTGAAGGTTTCTACATTCGGATTTACTCTCTCTTATGGGAGTCCAAATCTACATCAGGATGAAGCTGCAGGCTGTAGCCGATGAAGGTCCCACGTGGCCAAATACCTCCTTCTGCGAGGAGACACTGAACAGGATTTGCTGCTGCAGAGAAAAACGTAGCTAGAGCTACCACAAAGCCAGGACAACCCGCAATGCACTTTGGATGGATCGGCGAGCAGTTGGGTATCGATCTACTCTTGGTTCTTAGAGCACTTTTTGGCTTAAAAATGTTTAAGTCCCAAATTTTGGATTTGGGCTATCTGGGCATCTTTAGCACCATTTCCAAGGGTCCAGGACTGGAAAGGCACTACTGAGAGAATCATGACTCACTCAGGCTGGGTCTAAGTGTGGGTTCAAGATGGTTGAAACCCCTTCTGTCCCTGAGGCTCTAATCAGCAGGCCAGCCAACTTGTCCATGAAGTCACTCTGCAGGTCCAGTAGTCAAGCTAAAAAGCAGCTATCAAGCAACAGGGCAGTCCTTTAAGGGCACAAGGCAGGCTTCAGACAGCGGGGCATTCCTCTTGGTGCAGCAGGACAGTCTTTTGAAGTACACAGTAGGCAACAGGGAAGGCCTCTGAGAGTCCTTTCACAGGTGCAGAAGTGAACTGAAGAGTGAGTCTGAGGGTCCTTATTTTATACCTGGTGCCAACTTTGAAGTGGAAAAAACTTTGCAGGTTTTACCCTCACAGAAGTGTCTGGAATTTCTTGCCTCCCTGCCCAGGCTGCCTGCAGTCACAATAGGCTAGTGTAACTGTATTTGTGTGTGATCTGAGTCAGTGGCTTTAAAGTTCAAGTCATCGCCATTCTGCCAACACCTGGTGCCTTTTTATGGCCGTCTAGGAGAATACACAAAGGCAGACTGCCAACTACAAGTAGTCATGTGACCCAGGTAACAGGCTGCAGGCACCAGATGGTTAGAACAAGAAAATGCTAACTTTGTAAAAGTGCCATTTTCATTATAGTGACTCAAAATTCAAATTTATCATTAAAGAAGATTAAAAATATAATTCCTTAGACACCAAACATGGAATTTCTTCATGCACCCAAACAAACATCGTCACTGATTAAATATAATGAGGTAAGCCAGTGTTATCCAATGAGAGAGGCAGGCCTAACAGTAGTGAAAAATAGATTTGTGCATTTTTCACTACCAGGATATGTACAACTTAAAAGTAGACATCCCTCTGCACCCTGCACAAGGGCTGTTTGGGGCCTACCTTAGGGGCAACATATGTATTAAAAAAGAAGCTTTAAATTTGGAAAGGGGTTCATTTTGCCAGGTTGAATCGACAGTTTAAAACAGCACACAGGATGCAATGGCTGGACGAAAACATGTTTTAAGAGGATACTTAAGTGTGTAGCACAATAAGTGCGGCCGGCCCACTAGTAGCATTTAAATAACCAGCCCTGGTATACCACTTTACCAGGGACTTATAAGTAATTTAATATGTCAAATAGGTGTAAGCTAATTTTATGATTTTTTAGGGAGTGAGCACAAGCACTTTAGCACTTGTTAGCAGTCCTAAGGCCAACAAAAACTAATCCAGAAAAACAGGTGGGGAGTAGGCAAAAGGTTTGGGGGAAGACCACCCTAATGCTGAGAGGTCTAACATACACCTTATCACATCTGCCATTGGGCAGGTGCTTGAGCCAAACATTGGCATACAGACTGCCATACCTCCAAACATCACATTGCTAAAGAAATGCATTTTTGGTAATAGACTCATACCAGCTTACAGTCACATGGCACCTGGATTATCATTTATTTTTCAGAATATTTTCAGAAATACACTTGCAATGTGTGATTGCACTGGTGAACATAATTGACCAGCACATCATGTTTCACATGGGCACACAGACAGCTGATGCAGTGAGGACAAAGATTTACGTCATGTACAGTTTACCAGATTAGCTAGAGGCCATAGTTGCTCGTACACATACCTTTTCCTTCACAAGGACTAGGGAGCCAGTTTTACCCTTTACCCATGTGACGCATTATGCATTGGGGATAAGTCTCCTTGTTGAGAATACCCCACTTCACACCATGAAGTAGACATTGTTGAGCCAATCGTTGAATGTAATGTAATGCATTTGCTTAATTACCACATATGCGTAGTGCTTGTTTTATTGTATTATTGTTGAAATGGAATAGCCCAATTCTAATCAAAATGGCATTGTTACCAGAAATTATTTACAGTACTTTTACATGTGGGACCACATTGGTAGTGACAATGAGGAATCATATTCACTTTGCACCCCCTGTAAATGTGCTAGGATGTCATTCACCCATAGGACCCAGCTGTTGCTAAGGCGAAGGCGTACCAAATGGCACGTCAGAACCAAAATACAAGAGTGTGAATATGAACTACTGAAAGGCCATATCAGGTGTCTGGAAGGCTTTGGTGCAGGGCTGAAGTGCAAGTCAAATAAGATACCGAACATGGTACTTATATGTTGTATGCTGCACAACACTGCAGTAATATTTCATGTACCAATGCCCAGTGAGGTTGATTCTTGTGTAAGATGTAAAGAAAACCCTAATGACTGATGTTGAAAGTGACCATTTTTTGGATAGTGTACCCCCACATTTTTGCCTTGACTGTTTTGCTGGCTGTAGAACTCTGTGCACTTTACCCCTGCAAACCAGTGGTAAAGTGCCAGTGCTTCCCCTGATATTAGTATACTCCCTAATAGTGTATTTAATTTACCTACAAGTCCCTAGTGTATGGTACAAAGTGTATCCAGGACCTGTAAGTTAAATGTCACTAGTGGACATTGTGCACTCACTACGGTGGTGGTGTAAGCATGACTGCAGGCCTGCCATTTGTAACATGGCTGTGCAGGATTTAAATGTAAATGTAATCTGTCAAAATATCCTCTTTTGGCAGGCCTCAACCTTCATTTTTAATATTAATAAGTCAACCATAAGTGGTCCTTACTGCCCATAAGGCAGAGTGCATGGTGTTTAAAAGTAGGTAATGTAGACGTTTGATGTTAAACATGTCCATACAGTGAAAAGGCCCTAAAAGTATTTTCACTGTTTCAGGGTTGGATGTTCTATAGGAAGGTAATGGACTAGACTACTGAATTTAATATTGTTATCCCCTGCTAAGGAAACACCAACAACATTTATTTTGTTGGTGTTTCCTTAGCAGGGGATAACAATATTAATAGTATTTATCACAAGCCTGATTCACTGGTAAAGTTGTATTTGTAATAAATATTTTGGAAAAGGTACTTTTAAGAAGTTACCTTTTCTATGTCTTAAGCGTCTACAGTCCCATTTGCATGAGCTTCAACTGTCACCCAGGAGCTGAATAGCTCCTTTGTTGAGTTGTGAACTTGCTCCCAAAGCTGGGATAAAGACCTTGGGTGTGAGGAAGTGCTGTGTTCCTCTGGTATGATGACCATCTGGGCTGTGCCCAGGAATGTAATTAACTTCAAAGAGGGCTACTCTGTCACAGGTAGATATACCTAACATCTGACTCTGACCTCTCTTTTGTCCCTTTAGTCAGCCAGGCACCAATCCTAGTGGGAGAGGAACTCTCCCCAAAACGTTTTGAATGACTACAGAGGAGTGGTTGTTCATTTTTCTGACTATGGTGGGCACAGGAGCTCTTTACTGGGGAAGAAGGTTCTGCCATTGTTTTAGGACCTGCTCTGTGCCCTTCTGATGGCCTCTGCTGAAGTGAGTCTTGACCCTCCAAATGCTATCCCCAAAGGCCCTGAACCCTTGGCTGGTATCAAAGTGTACTCCTCCCAAGTTTTCATGAAACCTGGGACTTAGAAACTTCTAGGCTTCAATCACCTCCAGAGAACCAGGACCAACCTGCCATGCCAATCTGACAAAGGTGCATTGCTGCTTTGCGAAAGATTCAGGTTGTTGCCACTCACAACTTTTCAGCAGCAGCAAATCCATTTCAATGAGACCTCTTGGAGAAGGTATCTGTCCTCATTGAGCCCTCTTTGGATAGAGCCTGCATCCTTGCCTCACTGGAAGAAGCCGAGCTCCAAAGTGACTAAGTCTGAAGGTAGAAATCTTCACCAGACAAAGGTCCGAAAAGTATCGTCCGGCGAGGATTTTTTAATTCCATTTCAAAGACTAAGGGCCTCATTACGACTTAGGCAGTCGGACGAGCCGACAACCAAAGTCGCAGGGAGGAGCCTGCCGTCATGCCAGCAGCCTCCCCCAGTCACATTACGATATTTGTACGGGACTGACTGGTGGAAACATCTATGAAGACGTTTTGGTCTCTCGGCCCGGTGGAAACAGTGCCAAGTCATTGGCCTCAGCTCCCTTAAGTGAGCCGAGGCCAATGCTGTCGCACAACAGCACCCTCGGAATGCGCACTGTCTGTACAGCAGATAGTGCGCATTTCGAGGATGCTGGCGGGGGGCCTATACTGCCCATGTGATGGGCATAGGCAGTGCAGTGCCCCCTATGTGGCCCCCAGCACTGGCTTTCTTCCAGGCTTTTCATGGCGGGGACCCTGTCATGAAAAGCTGGTGGAAAGAGGACTCTTGATCAGCACATCGGTGCTGAACTCAGCGCTGACATGGCTGACCACGAGTCTGATCACTGCCACCCCGTCAGGATCCATAATCCTGGTGAGGATGGTGGTTCTTGGCATTTCGACCAACAGCCACTGCTGGTTTGGCTAGCCTCAGACTGCCAAAATCGTTATAGGGCCCTAAGTCCGAAGGCGAAACTTCCAACCGGGACGCACCTGTTTTCTGTATCCAACCCATGCTCCATAGCGGTTGGTCTTATCTTACTCCGAGGTGCCAGTCAGGTGCAAACAGATGACTGCTGTTGCTGCTTGATGCATTTTAGTGCCTTTTTCAAACTTAAACTTTAAACATTCATAACTCTAGTTTCCCTTTTTATTTTTATTTTTATCATATTAATGTCATTGTATTTATTAAAATTGGACTCTAATTTTCTAAGCTAGTTTGGGATTTTTCTCCTGTTGTAGTTTGACTTTAGTACTGTTTTGGTATTGCATAAATAATTTACATATTGCTTGTAAGTCATGCCTGCCTACTGTGTGTGATAGCTACCAGGTGAATGAGTTCAACTTAATTCAGTGACTTTAAGGGTTCACTCTGACAAGGAGTGAGGTTATTACTTGAGTTGAATACTTACTTCACTTCAACTAATACCCCAGTTTATACTGTTCCTATCCGACACAAACCAGCCCTCCTCCTACTGTGATTGACAGATCCATCCAGCTCCTATCCCAGACCTCACCTATCAGTCCCCTAGCTGCACAGTCTGAACAGTCCTCTGCCCACCCTAAGCCAAATGCACCTGGTGCCATTACAGCTCCATCCCACCGCCACACTGACCTCCGACTCCGACTCGACCTCTGTCCTAACCTCGATGCTCTCTGTTCCCCAGCAGCTCAATCTTTCACCTTCTCTAATCCCAACTGAGTCACCCTCTAGTTGTACAATCCTAACGCCCATCACCTAGTCGCACAACATTACCCCTGCTTTAAACCCAACACCCTCTGTGCTCTGACAAACATTCCCAAAGCATGAATTCATCACATGTGGTTCGAATGGTGCGCTCGAGAGTTGGGCTGAGTGCCTTAACTGGCTTTGGGACATTTAGGTCTAATGAAAGAGGGTGGAGGAGAGAGAACGGGGGGATGGTGTTGTATTGTTCTAAGCAGGGGCCCTAGGCAAATGTGGAATGGTCCTTGTCACCTAAAAAGCCAGTAGCCTTATAAGACTCTAAAAGACTACCTTTACCTGGTAATGCCCGTCTGATATCTACCAGTTTATGGTGAAATTAAAAGCTGTGAGCCGTCTATTGGAACTACCGTCTCTACCCCTGGTTTCAGTGTTATGCCCTGTAGTGGTGAGAAGATTCCACCTCCTCCGTCCCTGACAGCGGCCACCTCTCCTTTTCCATGCCTGCACAGATCTACAGGAGGTTGGTTAAAATGGCTACTGTTGACCCCTTGCCTGCTTCAAAGGTGGTCATTCTGCAGGAATGTTCCTGTGCATATTATGCTGATGTGTTAGTAGAGGTACACTTTGAGAAGTGCAGGTGTGACAGCAGGATGACAGCTGTGATTCATCCCTTCCCCCATCCACTGCTGCTGGATCTGTAGAGTCAACCCTTGTATTCTTTTAAGCATGACGGGCTCGTGCCCCCCTCACCCCATCCATACTTTTAAGATGGGTGCCATCTGCAGATGTCTGTGGATATGTTTGTATGCTTCGTATATGTGCGTGCATCTCACTCATGGTCTCATCGGATAATTACCAGTAAAAATACCCAGATAGAATGCCATCAACGCATGGGTGTGGTCTTACCTGGGTGGACTTACCACATGAGATTGGAGGACACTGAGCTGTAAAGGGCTTATTAAGTGGTGAAACGGGTCAGTATTCTCTTTTTCACTGTTTTCACTACAGGTAATTCCTGGCGGGATATAAGTTTGAAAAAACACTGTTGCAGGTGCCATTTGTGCTGCTGTTGCACCTGGAATTTTCCAGGTTTCAGTATCTCCGGACCAACCACAATGTGCTCCCTGCATGGTGAGCTACTTATAAAGAAAGTAGACATACCTTGGTATAGATGGCAGCTGCCTTCAGATTTAACCCTCCCTGTTACTCCAGCCAGCCAGAGAGGCCCTAGATGGACGTGACTCTCTCCTCCCAGGTTTGGAGGGCCGATTGTTGTGGGGAGCCATCACCTATTTCCAGGCTGCCCCGTCACTGTTTCCTCATAATCCTGCAAACTCAACACTTCAGGTCATTTCCGCTGTTTTTATGTCATTCACTGCCCTCGGGTTAGCGAGCACACTGTTTGCTTCATCTGTGATAGACTTTTGCAGGCTGGACCTCACGTTTGGAAGCATCATTGACATAAGGCACCAAAAGAGCTTGCCTCATCTTTCACCTCCTCCTCTACTAAGAATGCAAGCTCCCGGTCGGAGGATTTTTACTGCCACTGTGCAATTGTGGCTGCTATGGTACATTGTGATACAGAGAACATAGTTCTTGGTGTCTGGGTTCCTGAAAGCATAGGATGGTGTTGAATGTTTATTGTTGTTTAGACCTGTGCTGTGATCTGAAGGTGCTGGTTGTTGGGAAGTGTAGATTGGGGGTAGTATACACTCACCAGGCCTGCTCTAAGGTGCCATTGTTCATCTGCATGTGTTCAGGTACCTTTACCAGTGCTCCTACACACTTCTGAAATTTTAGAGGGTTTTAAAATTGCAATTTCTGGCTTCATCGTGCCAGCCCGGTATTAGTGCATATTCTACTTTCATGCAATTTTCCTACATGGTAAAATTGCACATGACATTATTGCACGTGATACAATATCGTGGAATATTACTTATGTTAGCACAGTTACTGTTAAAAAATTAAACAACACTTCAGGGAAGCCAAAAGTTTAAAATGCGTTTAATGCAAAAGAGTTGTGGTTTCTATGGACCAGAGCTGGCATCCAGTCCAGTTGGAGCATGTGAGTGCTGAAACCGATACATTTTTGAAGTTATTGTATACATTTTCCTCTCAATTCAAGTCAATGAAACCATGAACATGTGGTTGAAACAGTTCATTTAATGAAATCACCTAATGAGCAGGAGGCAGGATCTTCTCACAAGAACAAATGTGAGAAGACCTTGAAGGAAGATACAACTACATAAAACAAATGCTGATTCATTATTTCTGAAAATCATGCTTCCGGTTGCCAATTCTCATAACAAGGCTACGCTTTTTACTCAGTGCTAAAGAAGTGTGAATGTACCACGCCAAACAAAAAGCCTGTGGAGCCTCAGAAGTTTACAAAACTTAGCAAGCATGTTAAGCATATGTGAACATCAGGAATTGGCATTAAGATACATTTATTAATTATTCTGCTTTCTCACTGTACAATGCAGTTTTTCTGTGTTTCCTTTTTCCTAATTAGTATTAATTTTAGATATCACTATTACTGGATGTGTTTTACTGCTTAACTTGGAAAAAGCCTGTAAAACTGCACTACAGTTTTGTGTGTGGTACATGTGTATGTGTGTGGGCGTACACCCTGCTATCATGTAAGGTGACATTTAAAACAGTTTTTCTTGCTGGAGGTGCACGTGTTGTTCTTTAATCTTGTATGGTTGTCAGCTGACTATGACTTTCAGTGGAGCGGTGGGAGGCAAACCCTGCATTGTTATATCAGTTTATGTCTGCATATGCCAGTCAGCATTACAAAAACAAAGGGATCTCTATTTTGTATTAAACAATGTTGAACAAAATATAATCTCAAGGATATCATGAGACACAAATGCCATTTTTTAAATATTTTGATGTAAAAAATAACTTGGATCAGAATCTTGCAGGTAAGAATATTGTTTTTGTAATTTGTTTAAATACCATTGCAAAAAATATTGTTGTGCATTTGTATAATGTACATCTAGTTTAACTATATTTTGTGTATGTTATTCTTGTATTGATATAGTATATTTGTTTTTAAAATGTCGTTATTTTTTGTATAATTATTTTGGCAGTGACATGTTGGGTTTATCAAGGAATATGTTGAGAAGTAAATTATTTATTTACTTTATGTGTTTGTTATGTTTAAAATTGGTGCGTGAATCATTTTACATTTTTGTATATTTCAAAATGTTTTCATCAAATGCTATATGTAAATGAAGAAATTGTAATTTAAAAAATGTTGTCATTTTAAAAATGGATTTAATTATTTTTTTAATTGTAAACAAGATTATGATCTCTGCCAGCACTGTGCACCAGCACCCTTGCAATGTTCACTGTCTGCAAAGCATGCCAAGTGCATGGGCAATGCAGGGGCCCTCCTGGTACGTCCTGCACCTGTTCTCCGACAGACTTTTCATGGTGGCGTGGTGGTGAACAAGATTATGATCAGGCTGGCAGGCTGGTAGAGATCATAATCTTGGTCCCCACCACGCCACCATGAAAAGTATGTCGGTGAACAGGTGCAGGAGGTCACAGGAGGGCCCCTGCATTGCCCATGCACTTGGCATGCTTTGCAGACAGTGAACATTGCAAGGGTGCTGGTGCACCCTGCAGCCTACAGCATTGCCGGCTGGCTCGATTACAAGCGGGTGACAATGCTATAGCCTGGTCCTGTTTCCTGGCAGTCTGATCGCCAGGGTTTTAATGTGGTGGTCGGACCGGCGCAACAGCAGCAGTCTAAAGACTCTTGTAATGAGCCCCTTAGTCTCTATCTGCTTGCCACTAACTTCTTTCTTGATTACTTTGCGTAGTCTTGTCTCTCTTTACTTAGTATTGCCTTTGTCTGCATGCATTTGGCACTGACTTGCCTCAGTGTTTTTACTTAATATTGTCCTTGTGTCAGTGCTGTTGGTATATTACCTACCCATGTGCAGAGGTCGATGTGACTTTCTCTGCGAGGCATCAGCTCTGTCTATTTGTGATATCATCTGGTCCTGTCTCTCCATACTTTACATTGAATTGTACATAGTCAACTTTTTGCTCTGCCTCTCACCCACTGGTAGGATATTGCTGAAAAGAAGTTTGAATGAGATGCCTGGTTCTCCTGTCCTCTACCTCGACAAGTCAATGAAGGTCACATATGTGCTATAATGTGCTAAAAAAATACCATCCTGCAGTCACTAATGGAGGAAAGAAAAGAGTCTATGACAGGATGAGGAAGAAGGAGCTCCACTTATCCCTTCAAAAATGAATTGCACTGCCATTACTGTGCCTGTCTCAGGAGTCACAAAGGCAGCAGCATAAACTAAAAGCAGACAGGCTCAAATCGCTATGTCTAGATTCAAGAATTCCTGTCCATATTGGTGACTGGAACTCCTCAAAGCACACATAAGGCCGTTTAAGCATTGGAATAGGACTTATAGGTGGATTGTTTAAACTTCAGTGGGCTTACAGCCCATACACAGAATCCCATCAATTTTTTTTATTGTCTGCCTTGTTTTCAATTTTTTGGTTGCTTGGGTCACGTTGGCTTCCCTTCCTTTCTTTCATTGGAGAATGGACCAAGGACATGTGTTGTTCCTCATCTTTTTGCAACACACTATTTTCGGTATTATTACTGGATGTGCAATATGCTTTCCTACTTTTAATGCAGGTATACACCTTCTTATTTATGTTGCTTTCATCCTATCTTCCATCTCTACTGGTGCTTTAGTTACTTAAACCCAAAACTATACTACTCTATGCCACTCTACTCTACTCCATCTGACATCACTCTACTCTAGCCAACTCTACACTCTATGCACTCTACAGCACTCTACTCTTTGCTACTCTACTCTGTGCCACTCTACTCTACGCCACTCCATGTTATGCCACTCTACGTTACACCACTCTTCTCTATGCCACTCCACTCTACATCATTCCATGACAATCTACACCACTCTGCTCTATTCTACTCTACACCATTCTACACATACACTCTACTTCATGTAATCCACTCTAAAGTATGCCACACCACTCCACTCTATGCTACTCCACACCATTCTACACCACTCTAGCCTACGCCAGCCTACTCCAGTCTCCTCTATGCCACTCTCCTTTATGCCAAGCCACTAACGTTTAGCCACGCTGAACATTAACCATGCTGCTGCACAACATGGCTAAAATACATTGGTAGATCCAATTACTTGCCAAAGATTGTTTGTGAAATGACATCAAGGTAGAGTAGACTGATAAGGTTGCAGTTCGAAAGTTTCCCATTGGTGAATCTGGTGATTCATTATATTTATTGGTTTATTTGCCTTGGAAAGGCTTGTGAGTTGCTCTTGCAGGCAAAGGCCCTAATGTTCTAAGGACTGCAACATTCCAAATTTAGATGCCGCCAAGGTGACCATGGCTCAGGATAATTGAAAGGCAAAGGCTGCTGTGAGTTGTGAAATAATTTCTAAACACACTTGAAAAACAGATTGTTGGTTCCATGTGAGCCAGGACCTTTTGGCAACAGCTGCACTAGATCGAGAAGACTTCTGATCTTATGGTATTCAGGCCCTGATGTATACTTTTTGACGCAAAACTGTATTGACACAAAACTGCGCTAATGCAGTTTTGCGTCAAAAACTATAGCGCCGGCTTGCGCCATTCCAGGACACCAGCCGGGCACCATATTAATGGAATCCCACAAGCCAGCGCAAAGAGTGGGCTAGCGTCAAAATAATTGATGTTAGCTGGGTGGGGTTGGTGGTATGGGAGAAGGGGGTTTTGCACCAAACAATGACGTTAGGCTGGTTAGAGTCAATAAAAATGACTCTAACCTGCCTAGCGTTATTTCTTGACACAAAACCTACCATGCCACAGGACTCCTGTCTTATAAAAGACAGGAGTCATGCCCACCACCCCAATGGCCAGCACAGGGACAAGGGTCCCCTAGGCATGGCTATTGCACCCAGTGCCATGTAGGGGGGCCAATATCAGGGCCCCCAATGGCACTTTAAAAAATAAAACAAAATACTCACCTCTGCTTACCTATACTTAACTGGGATGGGGTCTCCCATCTCCGCTTTACCTCTGGTGTGGGTGGGGGTGTCCCTGGGGCCTGAAGAGGGCACCTGTGGACTTATCCCATGGTGTTCAATCATAGAAATGGGCCCACAGGTGCCCTAACGCCTGCCCTGACCCAGGCATTAAATAATGGCACTAAGCATGCTTAGCGCCATTATTTAGACCCACCTCCCTGGGTGCACCATTTTTGCATGGGAGGATAAATAAGGCGCTAGGGCCTTAGAGTCATTTTTTGGGCGGGAATGCCTACCTTACATCTCATTGACGCAAGGTAGGTTCACGCATCCAAAAAATGACTTTAACTCCAATATGGAGTTAAGTTTGCACTGAATTAGCATCAAACAAATTGATGCTAATTCAGCGCCACCAGAGTATAAATATGTCCCTCAATACCCAGATGGACAATGAAAAAATGCTCTCGCAAACCTCTTTTTGATCACCTCTGGCAATCTGATTATAAGGGAGTGCTGAAATTATCGAGTGGCCGTGAAAACCACATGGACACCATTTATGGGTCACCAAGGTTTCCAGCTGTGACTCCTGGCACTGCCTTTGTATCTCCTGGCCTCAGAGGTGGCAAAATCAGTGTCAAGAACACAGAGGCGGCACTGCATTCACGATTACCTGCTGGGTTCTCATTATACTAATAGTGAATAATATTCTTTTATTCACCATTAGTGCACTAAAAACGAAGCTCACATGGGACTTTTAGTGGTACTGTGATAAGTAAAAATGGTTTTACATGTATATTGTATGCATGCTTGTGGGTGAGAGTATGTTTAAGTGAGAGAGAACATGTGTATGTGAGCAAGTGTGCCTTTAAGTGGAAGCATGTGTGTTTGAGTTCAAGTGAGTGAGAATCAAGTAAAAGTAATGTGTGGATTGAAGCCCAGATTTTCTATTCTTTGCTGCAAGGCAGTACTGCACCAAGATTGTTGTGTTGCCTTTTGTCACGGTGAGAGAGAAAAACTGCACCTTAGCTAGAAAGATAGGGTGCATTTTTTTCTCAACCCTATGCCCTGGCTCACTTTTGGCAGCCATGCGTCAACGCTCATATCCTTGGGCCATAGTGCAAGGGTATGTATGTTCTCTGAAGCATAGTTTTTACACTGGAAGGGGTCCTGTTCAGTACAAAAACTACGTTGTACAGTCCTGCTCACTTTGGATGTGCGCCGCATAATGCAGGGTCAGAGTCCATGATGGGAATGCTCATGCACCAGCCAGGGAACACTCCCTTGATACAAAATAACGAAAAGCAGTGCACAGCAGAATGTTTCATTACCTTGGGATACTATTCAGCACAGATCATCAATTGTTGTAATGTCAGGGTCAGTTGACATGCCTCCTGGAAAAAATCAGGGTCAGGGGTCATATTATGTCACTTCCTGTGATGTCATTAAGGTCAAACGGTATGTGATGTCACCATCGTTACCCCTGACATTGTGGTCATTCAGCGCCCATGGAAAGGTGCAGCTGCACTTCTGACCACATATGAAACCATTTTTGATGTAATTAACTAGTGAGCAGGTATTTTCACGTTGCACGTTATGTAAGATAGTGCAAGTGAATGGCAAAAACGCCTCTAGTCTCGTGTTGTGTGTCATACTGGTCGCGGGTCATTCTTAATAAACAATGGAAGTACAGAAGAAAACCTCTTTTCTCCCCACCTAGACTCATTTTAATAATGTCTGAAATTGCTTTTGTATAATGCAGGCAAGATTAGTTTTCTTCATTAAATGCAGTGGGCCTTTTCCTTAAAATGAATTACATGATAGTACTATAGGAAGCGTCTGCTAAGAAAGAGTCCAAAGTGTAATAAAAATAAGCCATTTATATCGCAGAGTTAAATGCGTTGTAGATAATTTCCATGGATACCTTAAAGTCCTTCCGGGATTAGCATGTTAAATTCTAAGCAGTATACATTTGAATTCTGTTTATGCATGGAAGAAAGGCCCATCTTTATGCCATGGGAATTGACTCATTTTCACCCTTTTCACAACTGGCCGGAAATGCAGTCTAAGAATCTGTTGCTAAAATGCCAGCGGGAAGACATAACACACTACAGTGACAACACCCAATAGGAGCCCTGCTTTACTCTATCAGTGTTATCTTTCGAAAGAATGTGGCAAACAATCGATTGAAACCTACAGGGGTTCAAGTAAAATCAAAACAATGCTTATTAATGGGGTTCTCGATCCTAGGCCTCTGTCAGCTTATGCTAGATTCCAAACTAAGAACTAAGAGGCTTTTCTACTAAACTTTCACAGAGCGCAGCAAGGGAACTTGCTGTGCTGCATTGCGTGAAAGGGAGAGAGCAGAAATGTGCCACATTTACTAAGAAATGGCAAATATCGGCACTCTCCTTGCGCTGAGCACTTGTGTCAGGCTAGTGTCAATGCAGGCAACCTTGCGCCATGCTGTAAGAGTGCTTGCATTGTGGTGAGAATAGTTTTTGTGCAGGACGGGATACCTTCCTGCACAAAATCTATTTTAGGGTTTTTTTTCATGTGTCATGTCACTAATCCGTGCGATTGGTGGAATTTGGTGACTCCACGTTGCTCTTGTAACACAAAGCTCCTGCCAAATCATGCCCATTGCCACATGGCGGATGTTTTTCCTGCAAGCCTCCAGAAATGCGAGAATGAGCATAATTTGGTGTCCCCTAGCACAATTGTCTAATGCGGGTGGTTATGAGGGAATGGGATCAGAGGGCTGCTTCTCCAGTAGATATGCTGCCACTTGAGTAGATTTTCTACTCAAGTGGCTGGCTGTAAAATCAACATGAATGGGCGTGCACTCTTGTGTACTGCATGGTGCCATTTGTGCTGATTTTTCAGCACTGCTCACGCTATTGATGCTAAATTTCAGCACAACATGCATGTTTTCTGCCCGTTGGCGGAAATCCATTGAGTTTTTCTGTAGCTCCGCAGAATTTCTTGGAGTGAAACTTCGCGAGTTGGGCCCATCCCTACCTGTCATCTCTCTAGTGTCCCTTTATAATCCCAAATGGATCCCTGAATCTGGAGCGCGCACAATAAAAGACAGCATTCAAAATACTGTGACCATGAACGTTATAAAAGAAACATAAGGGCCAGAACACACACCCGCTAACATAAACAGTGGAAGATCCTCCATCAGCCCCAAACAGTCCGCAATCAAAAACAGATAGACATCCACTAGGACAGTGACGCTTACACCATAAAGACACAAAGAAAATGATTCGTTGATAAACACCTGCAAGGTTTTCTGGAGATCAGTAGATACAATCCCCACTCATATCCCTACAACCCAAAAGGCGCACCAACTCACAACGGCCTCCAAATTAAAGCTAAAACACTGATACTTTCACTGTAACTACAATTAAATGCCCATTTACAATCTGACTTGTGTGAGTGCAAAGTTACAAGACCACCCAACCCTGTTGAAGCTCTTAATATTGGAAAAACCAAAAACTAGCAGACAACAATCCAGATACTAATGACAGAGAAACACTGGCAAGCAACTAATTAAAACAGAAAGCCCATAGAACACAGAATAGATAGTGGAAGTCCACAAACCTTGGAATTCCATCAGTAATTTGCACGAGGCTCCTTTCTTGGTGTTGCTTCTGATATGGACCATAGGATAATTGTGCACTATATGTATTCATATGTAGAACATAACATAATATAGCATACCAAGAGCGACCTAGCCCCTTTTGACACTCCAATTAATGGAAACATCCACAATGAGCAATTTGCAAACTGGGAAACCCCACACTGGGACGGAGTTAGGACTGGTGGCGCCCTGTGCAACAGTTTATTTTGGCGCCCCCAACCCATGACCTCCTCCTCAGTTTCACTCACTATCACCCAGCAAATGTGCCTCTCATCTCTCCATCGCTCCCCTTTTGCATACACTGATGTGTTTTAAAGCACTTGTAAAGACTGGCTTTACTAATCCACTCAGCTAGCCACTTAAAATATAGGGGAATATTTAAGAGCCCCTAGCGCCATTCTAATGCCACATTAGCATCTTTTTTTAACGCTAATGTGGCGGTATAAGACCAAAAGCGCTGTGCCATATTTACAAAGTGGCGCAGTGCATGCATTGTTCCACTTTGTATCCCTTTGCGCTACATTATGCCTGCGCCAGGCATAATGTATGCAACGTTGGCATTCCCCCATTAGGGAGGCCAAAAAAATGGTGCAAAGACATATGACAGATTTCTTTGCATCATTTCTTCCGCCACATTTAATGCCTGCTCAGAGCAGGCGTTAAAAGGAGACATCTGTCGGTTACAGTGGGCCTCTGGGTGCTTTGCAGGATTAGCATAAAAAATACTTACGCTAATCTTGCAAAGCGCCGGACTAGTGTAAAACATTCTGACGCTAGTCCCCTAACTACTGCCGTGCTGCGCCGTATTTTAAATACAGCGCACACATGGTGGCATTAGGGGAGGGCTAAGAGGCGCAAGAAAAGTGGTGCAGCAATTTGTTTTAAGCTAATGTGGTGTTAGAAGGCCAAAAACGCTGCGCTATATGCATACATTGCGCCACTTTGTAACCCTTTGTGTTACATTATGCCTGCGCCAAGCATAATGTATGCAAAGGGGACATCCCCCCATTAGGGTGGCCCAAAAATAGCGCAAAGAAATCTGACACCACTTTTAACACCTGCTCACAGCAGGCATTAAAAGGAGGCTTCCATTGGTTACAATGGGCCTCTGGTTGCTTTGCAAGCTTAGCGTCAACATTTTTTATGCTAATCCTGCAAATCGCAGGACTAGCGTAAAAAATTCTGATGCTAGTCCCCTAACAAAAGCCATTCTGCGCCATATTTTAAATATAACGCACACATGGTGGCATTAAGGGGGCGCTAAGGAGTGCAAGAAAAGTGGCTCTGCACTGTATGCAGCACCACTTTTCTTAAATATGCCGCATAGTTCTGCTTTTTGCAGCAGGCATATTAACCCTCTGTGCTACTTTATGTTGAGTCAAAGCTGCCACTGGATAAAACTCCCATCTCTCTCTCTCTCTCTCTCTCTCTCGCTAGCAGGAACATTAATCACAAGAGGTATCTTGACAGTTTGTTTCTTGAAGGCTAAACACACAAGGAACTTTTTAGCAGGTGCTTTTAAATCGCAAGTTTCGTAAGTAATTGCTAAACAAAGCGCCCCCCTGAGGTCAGCGCCTGGTGCGGTCGCACGGCTCACACCGCCCAAAAGACGGCCCTCGTCCCCACAACCCACAGGTAAGAATCTCAGATTAAGTAGAGGACACACGCACATGCACACACTAGCTGTGCCCCCGTCACACCTCACGCTCTTGATGACGCAGAAAAAGAAGGTCCGACATATATTCATGTAGACCGTGTAATCGATACATATAATGAAGTGTGATTTTAATAAAGAAATAATGTACGAGGGAAATTGTGCCCTCGGGGTAGTTCGCCATCATTATAAACGAGCTTTATTAATCACGAAGTATTAAAAAAAATTTAGTAATCCGTCATAATCGCAAATGTATGCCATAATTTCTTGTTTGAAAAACTGTTTTGCTTAGCTTAAATTTAGTACAGGCTTTGGCCTAGTTGCTTGGTTTCAAATTCTAACTGCATGATTTTTTTCCTTGAACTAATGAAACATATATTCTTGCTTGAAGTTGTATTTTTCCAGTAGAAACTGGCTGGTACACTTATCTCCAAGGTTTCGTGCTAGGCCGGTTACATCCCCTTTGATAAAAGGTCAGTCTCTGCAGGTGCGGACAATGAAGGTACAGATAGTAAAATAATTGGCAAACCATGTTACAATTTGTGTTCCAAGGCTCCAAGGACAGTGTATGCATAAATGGGCGCTAGTAAAAGACAATTTTTGATTGGACAATTTGAAGCCAACCTATGAACCCTCCAATGGAAGACCCTGCAGAATTTGGAATGTTTCTTACTTAAACCCACCGGACAAAGAGAAGTCAGCCATTTTCCTCGATGCCAGTTTGAAGCCTGATGCCAGACTCCATTTTGGACGACACCCTGATGCCCTCTTCTCTATCTGAGAGAACAGAGACTTTAAGAATTCTCACCCTAGAGACTTTAACTTTGATTTGACCCCGTCTTGCCCATGCAGTAACTTTGCCCCATTCTCCTTGCCGCTGCAAGGAAACTTGCCTTTAACTTTGCCCCTTTGAAACTTGCCCCATGCTGATCAACCGGTACCTGAAGGACGAAGACTTTTCTTGAATGCTGATTGTATTTGGTAAATATGAAAGGATAAATGTATTATGCATTGTGTTTTTTTTTTCCATTTAGGTACCAACTGCTAATTTTGATAAGGGTCCTAGCTAGAAGTTTTCCAAATTTGTGTTGACTAAATTCGTTTTGCATGAAGTCCCACATGCCAATGCTAGAGGTTAGTCGAGGTATTCATTCAATGTATCATGAAGAATTGAAATCTTGTTATGCTGACCGAATGTATGCAATTAGTCAAATACAGTTAGTCACATTAGTGATTTGCATTGCTATAACAGAGTGTATTATTATCCAGATTTTACGTAGATTGCGTTTCTTCCGCCGTTATGGACAGCTAGTAATGTTCATATACATATATCAATTGGTTTTGAGACATATATACATCGTGCTAGCTTTGTTAATATAGGGAAATAAATTCACTAACTTTTAATAAACTGGTGTGGTTATTCATGACTGAAAGGTCATGGTGCGTCGAAATACCAACTGTTATTGATTTCTGATGTGTTATATTGATCTATTAATTGAGTATTAATTACCGATTTCAGTAGTTATTGATTATTGATCTGAGTGACTTGACTAATGAGGATGAGGAGAGCCCGACTCCGTTAAAAGATTCACCGACCTCCTACGTGTCCAGGTACAGGTAATTTATAAGGGCTGGACGCGTTATCAGTAGATGGTAGCAGAGATTGATGGTTTAGCCCTTTGGGACCCCATCCGAACAATAGACAGAGTCAGGTTAGAATTTTCTTTGATAAAACAAGTTGGAGAGATGATGATGCCCTAAGTCCCCAATGACTTTCCCGGGATCTCGGAGCTTGCGAATGAGGAACATGGAGGTATGAGAATGGTCTCAGCATTTCTAGTGACGGTATGAGTGAAGTTAGGGTTTCGCGCTTGCACAGCTTATCGCCGCAGATTAATTGAGAAGTTTGTGAGGATTTAAGGAGTTAAAAGATATTAGAGGAGTGTTCCTCCAAAGGTGTGAGAGTAGGGAAGTCGTCGCACTTCACGTGTGTGTAGCGCTTTGAGCAGAAAAATTGTCCACGTGGTTGTTGATGTTGAGACGGGCCCTGCGAGGTCAAGAGACTCCGGAGTATGTTGAAAAGTGTATGTGACACTTGTTTGATGTTGTGATCTGGTCGGTTAAATAGGTTGATCGGGCGTGGTCAACAAGTCGGTATGAATGTTGCAGAGTGAAAGAAAACTTTGACTTTGAGATTTGACGAATTCTAAAGTGCACTAGAATAGTTCATTGATCAGTTGAGAGTAAAGTTTGCGGGTCAAATTTTGCTTGCGAAAGTGGGAAATCGAGAAAGATGGAATAACTGCCGAGGCTAGTGAAAAATCCCTAAGGTTTCTGAAGCGATTGTATTACCTTTCCTGTAGTAAACCGACAGATCTGTTTTACTCTTTTGGTTAAGTGCTCGCGTTGTAGTGCAGAAATTAGTTTATGAGTGAAGCCGAATGAAAAGAGGACAAGCCGTGGGACTTTGTCAGCCGCAGAGTGTGAGTGTGACGTCACTAGGAGCCGCGCTGGGATAGGTCGGTTGGTGAGAAGGGTCGCGCACGGATTGGACGCAGTCCGTGAAGCGCAATTGGAAGGGGAAAGGCAAGCGAAGAGTATTCCGGGAATTAAAGTCACTTATTGATTACATATTTTAGAAAAACAAAAGACGGAAAGATGAAATTTTCAAAGCATTTAAGAGTGCCATGAGGGGAGATGTTTATATTAAAGCAAATGTAGGAGAAGAAACACCGCCTGAGGGTACACCAGCTTACATCGTCATTGAAGAAAAGGGTGTAGCGCCATGTCTATGGTTAAAACAATGGTGCAAATTAACAGAGAAACATGGAAGTGTAGCGTTCCCTATCCACGGGTCGTTTAATTTAAGGGTTTTAGAAAATCTGAGATTTGCGCTATACGACATGAAAGTACCCCCAAGGCCAGCACAGTTTGAGGCATTAGCAATTTGGGAGCTAATAGCTAGAAACCAACAACAAAAGAAATTTGAGACAAGAATAAGAAAAGTAGAAAAGACACTAGCGGATGCTAGATGGGACAGCACACAAAAGGTTTGGAGATCAGACGTATTGCAGGGAATTAAATTGTTTCCAGCGATTACCGAGGAAGCGGAGATGGAAGGAAGGAAAGCCACCTGTAAGACAAACAGGAGTCAGTCCAGAGAGGGAGAGAGCAATAGAAACTCGAAAAGGGGAGACGAGTCAGATGATGAGGAGTTCATTATACAATTGCTGAATGATCGCCCACCGCCATATGTGGAAAGCGAAAAAGGCTCAAGCATTAGTACTGCCCCTCCAGAACCAATACAGGGTAATGTAACACCAAATTTGAGAATATCTCAGAGGCCGAGCAGCTCTGACATGCCTTTCTCACCACGAATACCACGGATTCAGAGAATGTACCCAGACGTGCCAACATTGAAACCTGCTGATAACTATCAGCCACAGGTTCAAAGGCACTGTTGCAATGAGCATAATGTGGGAATGACTTCCGATTCAATGGCGCAGGGAGGACAAAACTATCAGAGACCGACATCGATTCAAGCTGAATCAACACAGTTCTCGATGCCCCAAAAGCAGACACAAGAAGTGCAAGTAATAGAAAGCCAGTTAGGTATGCCAGCAATGATGAACCACAATGTGGGGATTAACATGCCACAGAATTCGGGGAACAGACAGAATCCAGACGCGATATCTCTACCTATCACTGAAGGTCCACCAGTACCACTGTACATACAGGCAAATTCAAGCACCAGCGACCAAGGGTTAATGATATAGAATGGGACAGGGAGGAGATGCATAGAAACCACTCCAGAGACAACTCCGATAGCGGCACTGCCAAATGGATCTGGGTCCTTGTCGGAATTTAGTCCAATTCCAATTTGTGCTCCGTCAACCGTGGTAAGGTCACATCCACCACTATTAGTACCGTTAACCTCACAGACTGAAACATTACAGAAACCGTCAATGGCAGTTGATGTAACTGCTACATTGATGGGACTGAACGTACAACAGTTAACACAATGGTTCAACAGCCTGAACCCCCCACAGAGTACATCAAGCGGGAAGGGAGAAGAATACCTGAATAAAATAAGGTTGGGTATGGAGGCAGATGAACTGGTAGAGGGAACAATGGGTTTGAACAGATTAGAATCATACACAGAGGAAGAACTAAGATACATGTGCCCTAGGATTACAAGAGAAGTGAGCAACATACATAAGAAGTTACAAGAAATTGCAGACAGAAACAAGATGGATATAGGTAAGACCAAACACCTGAGCAGAAGTTACAGGTTAGACTTTGAGACAAAAGATTTTGAACACATGAGATCCGCAGGGATGAAAACACACCTTAAAGAGATACTGCAGAGTGCACAGGTTTGGAGATGTTTAGACAAGTGGGAAAGCAGGTGGGTTAAGAAAAAGGACAAAAAGAAAGAAAATACTTCAGAACGAAGTGAGAAAAACAACAGAATGACGATCTGATAACCATGTTACCAATGAGAGAGACAGCAGGGGGAAAACTTGTACATGTACCATGGCACAGGTGCGATATTCAATCCTTTACGGATGACTTTCCCAAATTAAGAGAGAAGCCGATTGAGTGGTATCAACAAACGGATAGATTTGTGAAACTCGCGAAGTGTCTCTGGGAAGACCTGAATACCTTATTTGAAATTGTGGTTCCGGCTGATTTGTGGGAAGATTGTAAAAGGGCTGTAGGTTGGCCAACGAGTGAACCAGAGAGAGATAGGGACACAGGTGCGCCATCACCTACGGTAATGAGTTTGTACCACAAGGTGATCGAGCACTTGAAAACCAAGGTTGCGTCGAAAAATGTGGATTGGCAGAGGATTGACAGAACAGCCCAAGAGGTTAAAGAGTCTATACATGCGTACTACGAGAGATTGTTGAAGGCGTTTAAAAATTACAGTGGCACGGAAACAATTGAGCCAAAGGACATGCTCCATTTTGTGTTCAGGTTTGTGGAAGGGCTGAGACCCGAAATTAGCCAGATGATTAAATCGCATTTGATTTGTTGGCAGTCAAAATCGATCGATGAAGTGTTGAATTATGCAAAATACTGCAGTGATGAGATTGAGACAAAGCAGAAAAGATTGAAGGAAAAGGTGATGGTGATGCAGCTCAGAGCAGCTCAGACAGGTTTACAAGGTTTGCAAGGTTTTCAACAACAGATGCCACAGCAGCAGCAGCAGGGAAATGCTATGTTTTAGCCGCAGATGAGAGGCAGAGGCCGAGGAGGTTTTGTGAATAATGGTCCTGATTTGAATACCGTTATGATTCCAAATCGTATACAGGCAATGAAGAAGGTGATGCCATGTCACACGTGCGGAATTGTCGGGCATTGGAAACGGGAGTGCCCAATGATGGTGCAGGAAGGTGTAGGTCAGCAAAACAATGATGTCAATGCATTTCAGACTATGAGAGGACCGAAACTGAGAGGTCCGAACCCAAATTTTCAAAACAATATGAACCAGATACAGGGTCTACAACCCATGCAACCGCAACAGGTGCAAATGCCTCGTGTGCAAATGACACAATTGCAGCCAATGCAACAGCAGTTTCCTATGGTACCTAATCAGCAAATGCAAATAACCTTAGCACCAATGAATCAGCAGCAAGCAATGCTTCCTCAACAGGTCACGGGTCAGGGAATGAGTCAAAATGACACAGTACACCAATTCCCACTACACAGCGAGAATGGAATAAACGATGTATGGGAGAGTGGAAGTTCAGATGAGGAGGGAAATTGTGTGCTTGCAGCATCTTTGGAAGTTGATCAAAAGGGTCCGTATGTGGAGGGAAGAGCTATGGGTCATCGCGTTTCATTCTTGGTTGACACAGGAGCTACACGTTCCACTGTTAGGAGCATTGAAGTGCCAAATTTGCCACTTTCAGGGAGAACAGTTCAAGTAGTGGGAGTAGCAAACAGGTACCTGACGAACCCAATCACAGATCCAGTACAAGTCAGAATTGGCAACTATCAAGGGTCACATAATTTTGTGGTATGTGACTCAAGCCCGATATCACTGTTAGGGAGAGACCTATTGTGCAAATTGGGATGTTCGATTATGTGTTCGAACGATGGAATTAGAATTCAGACGAGCAGTGATGGGGAAGAAGAGGACAGTGTAGAAGGGGATGAGATGGAGACTGTCGATGAAGAGTATCCTCTGATTACCCTTTTTCCGATGATCACTGAAGCAGATATTCCAGCTGAGTTGCAGGAAACAGTCGGAAAAGAAGTGTGGGATATGACAGGAAAAGAGGTGGGATTGGTGAAAGGAGTGGAACCAGTGAAAGTGACCGTAAAACCCAATGTAACCTTTCCCCAGACCCCACAATACCATATGGCCCAGGACACCCTCATGAAAGTCGCCCAACTCATTGATGAGTTTGTAAAGCAGGGAGTACTGAAAGAAGTGTTAAGCAGTCCATGTAATTCACCAATTATGGGACTAATAAAGCCAAGTGGAAAGGTACGAATTGTGCAGGACTTGAGGAAAATAAATGACATAATAATTAAATGCTGCCCTGTAGTACCAAATCCAGCTGTGATAATGTTTCAAGTCCCTTGCGATGCCGAGTGGTTCTCAGTCATCGACTTGTCACAAGCATTCTTTTCGGTGCCTCTTCATGAGGACAGCCAATTTCTCTTTTGTTTCAAATTCTTAGACAGAGTTTACAGTTGGTGTCGAATTCCTCAAGGGTTTTCGGAGTCACCGTCAATTTTCAATCAGATTCTAAAGAAAGACTTGGAAGCGTTAGAATTGCCATTCGAGTCAACCCTAGTACAGTACATTGATGACTTACTGATTGCATCCAAGACAGAAAGTGACTGCACAGCCGACACCATTGCCCTATTGAACCATTTGGGAAGGAATGGACACAAGGTGTCTCCTTCAAAATTACAGTTCTGTCAGAAGAAAGTGAAATATTTGGGTCACCAAATAGAGAAAGGGTCACGGAGAATAATGAAGGAAAGAATAACAAGTGTACTTCAAATGAGTCCCCCAAAGACGAGGAGGGAGGTGAGGAAGTTTTTGGGAATGGTGAGTTACTGTCGCCAATGGATTCCCAACTTCTCAACCCTAGCAAAACCTTTACTGAAACTGACCAAGAAGGATGCATTGGATGAAATTGAACTGAAAGGAGAAGAGATGGATGCTTTTATTGAATTGAAAGAATGCATGTGCAGGGCTCCAGCTTTAGGTATGCCTGACTACACAAAGCCTTTCACATTGTTTTGTCATGAACGTCATGCATGTTCCTTGTCTGTCTTGACACAAGCCCATGGTGGCGTAAACAGACCAGTAGCGTATTTTTCAGCTACTTTGGATCCGGTCTCAGCAGCACTGCCAGGGTGCTTGCGCGCCGTAGCCGCAGTTGGTATCAGCCTCACTTAGAGTGAAGGAATAGTGATGGGACACCCTTTAACAGTCATGGTCCCTCACTCAGTCGAGATACTTTTGACACGTTCCCGAACACAGCACATGACTGGTGCTAGGCTCACAAGGTACGAAACAATAATTCTGGGATCACCTAATGTGCAGCTGAAAAGGTGCACTACGTTGAATCCAGCAACCTTGTTTCCCAGTGAAAATGCTGAAATTGAGAACGCTGAAGACATCGAGCACGACTGTCTTCAGGTGACTGAATTTTGCACCAAACCAAGACCTGATATCAAAGATACCCGATTGGAAGAAAATGATCAAATTATTTTTGTCGATGGTTCATGTTTAAGAGATGCACTGGGTGTATTGAAAGCAGGGTACGCTGTATGCACGGTAACAGGTGTTTTGGAAGCATCTTGGGTTCAAGGAGTTTACTCTGCACAGGTAGCAGAATTGGTAGCCCTTACTAGAGCTTGCCAACTCTCTGCATTGATGAAAGTTACCATTTACACTGACAGCCAGTACGGGTTTGGAATAGTGCATGATTTCGGACAATTGTGGTCACAGAGAGGCTTCATGACCTCTTCAGGATCGCCAGTGAAAAATGGCGAAAGAATAAAAGAATTGTTACATGCCATCCAACTACCAGGAGAAGTAGCAGTGGTAAAATGCAGTGCACATTCGAAGGGACAAGATTATGTTTCTCTGGGAAATGGATATGCGGATCAAGTCGCAAGGTTTTGCGCATTGAACTGTATATTGCTTAGGGATGAATGGAATTTGATAAGTGAACCAGAACTCGAACCAAGCGAAATATTTGCTCTAAAGGTGATAGATACGATGGACGAATTGAAATCCTTACAGAATGATGTCAGTGAGGATGAGAAACTTTCGTGGACCAAATCACAATGTGTAAAGAGACTAGATGAATTATGGGTTTCAAGTGAAGGGAAATTCGTTCTTCCAAATAGCCTTTTGACACAGATAGCCAGATTTTACCATGGACAAGCTCATCTTGGGAGGGATGCCATGATTAGGTTGTTTAAAACTGATTGGTTTAACCCCAAATTCCGTCAAGTTGCTGAAGCAGTTTGCCACCGTTGCGTCATTTGCCAACAGATAAACACAGGGAAGGGAACCGTAGTAAATTTGAGCCACATTGGAATGGCAGGGGGGCCATTCAGCAGGATGCAAATGGATTTCATTGAGATGCCTGTGCATGGAGGCTTGAAATATGTGTTGGTGGTTGTGTGCATTTTTAGTCACTGGATTGAAGCATACCCTACACGCAGAAATGATAGTCTCACGGTTGCAAAACTACTCTTGAGAGAGTTAATACCACGTTTCAGATTCCCGATCTCTTTAGAATCAGATAGGGGAAGTCACTTCAATAATGAAGTAATAAAATTGCTTTGTACAGCACTGAACATTGAGCAAAAGCTGCATTGTAGCTACCGCCCTGAAGCATCAGGTCTAGTGGAACAAATGAATGGCACATTGAAATCGAGAATGGCGAAAATATGTGAATCGACAAACTTGAAATGGCCTGACGCATTGCCTTTGGTACTAATGTCAATGAGAAACACCCCTGACAGAAAGACTGGACTGTCCCCACACGAGATTCTCATGGGCAGAGCTATGAGACTTCCAGCAGTTCCTGCAAATGCGCTTTTGAATATTACAGATGATATGGTGTTAGACTACTGCAAAGGTCTAGCTGATGTGGTTCGATCTTTCTCTCACCAGGTGGAGGCAACCACCTTGCCACCGATCCAAGGTCCAGGACACGCCCTTAAAGCAGGTGACTGGGTCGTGATAAAGAAGCACGTGAGGAAGTCGTGTTTGGAACCCCGTTGGAAAGGACCTTTCCAAGTGATTTTGACGACTACCACCGCTGTGAAGTGTGCGGGAGTTCCCAACTGGATTCACGCCAGTCACACAAAGAGGGTGTTGTGTCCCACAGATGAGGAAGTTGAAGCGCTGAAGTTACCCGACCTGATAACAAAGTACCAAGCGCTGAGGCAGAGCGAAACAGAACTAGAAGCGAACAGGCAGAAATAGAGGAGGGAGAAATATTCTCTGAGGACGAAGCAACTGATTCACTTGGGGAAGGCCAAGGAGGAGCCTCAGACAGCGACGAAGCAGCTGAAGGTAACAAAGAGCCTGAAGCAGCTGAAAGTGACAAAGAGCCTGAAGAAAGTAACGGTGACAAAGGGCTCGAAACAGGTGAAGAAGCAGGAGAGCCTGATCAGAGGAGGGCTTTCCCAGAAGCAGACGATACAGAAAAAGAAAAGGAAAACCTGATTGACTCCCCAGAAGGAGGGGACAAGGCAGAACAGAACGAAGCTGCTCAAACTCCTTCAGAAGAGATTGCAGGTCCATCAAATGGACACAGTGCAAAAAGAAGACCAAGTATATCGCCAGTAAAATTAAGAACTAGAGAAACGTTGAACGACAGTGAAGGGCCAAGAGTGAAAGAGAAAAGAAAGGAAGTGTCTGTTGTAGTACCAACACCAAGTGAAGAAAAGGACTTGGCTAAAGAGGAAAGTACCAGTGAGAAAGAATCAAAGAGAGATGCAAAATTGAAAAGAAAAAGGATACTAAGCAGGAGGTATTCCGGTCCGGAGTGGGCGTACGTAGCCAATAACGATTGGTCAGACGAATTCGTATCCCTCAGTCTTGAGAACGAAGAGGCAGAACTTCATTTTGGAAATAAAAACTTTATGGACTCTGTTGATTGAAACCATTGATCACTTGATTGACTTTTCAACCGGCTAAGACATTGCTAACTTGATTGACTTTTCAACCGGCTAAGACATTGCTAACTTGATTGACTTTTCAACCGGCTAAGACATTGCTAACTTGATTGACTTTGAAACCGATTTTGAGACAACGCTGCTAACCGATAAGAGACTAAGCTGCTAAAGAAACTGTGTGAACTTTGAACTCGTTCAGCTTTGTAAATACCTGCAAACACGCTTTGATAAAGTGTCTTCAACTTTCTGATTCTATACAGATCATGACTAGCTTCACTACACAGGGGCGTAAAATGAAGTATTGTAGATACATGTGTATAGGCTTAATAACCGCATGCGTACTAATAATCGTAGCAATAGTTCTTGGAATGCATGGTAAAAGTGAGAGTGAGACGAATGATGCTTCTACTTCTAAACCTATTATCGTTACTGAACTAACAGCTCTGAAGAGACTCGAGCAAGACGAGAGACACTTGCATGATAAGAAGGAACTTTCATCTAACGTTTTCTATCGCTTACTGAGTGAGTATGTTGAGACCATGGATGCGAAAGATTGTTATGTGTGTACACAAATACCTACCTCAGTAGTGGAAGGGGTGACGTATCACAGCATGCCTCTTACGTATGGAATTACATGTAGTATAGTAGCTTCCAGATTTTATGCTCAAAAAGACATTCACTATTTCTATACTAATTACGATGTTACTTTTGCATATGTCCCCATAATAGGGCATTTAAGTAAGATAGCTCGAGATTATTATGCCAAATTAATGAGGGAATTCTTCGAACCGATGTCACCTTTTCACATAGCTCACGCACATAGAGAGAACCATACATGCTTGCTTTCACCAGTAGAAATAGAATTTTTAGACCGCACTGATGATAGGAAGAATGAAATGAAGGAGAAATTAGAGAGGGAATTACACGAAAGGACGTCTGTAGATAATTATGCTTTTGCTGCAATAAAGACACAAGGGAAAATAGCTTTAGATACATTGCATGTAGGAAGATTTTGTATACATAGATTTCCATCATATTATGACACAGTTTTTGTGGGAACGAGTGAATGTAAACATACATATGCATTTCAATCTAAGTGGACGTTCATGCTGAATGGACAAGACCCAGTTATTCCTGGAGTCTATTATATTTGTGGACTCAACGCCTATTATCGTCTTCCTAAAGGATGGTATGGGAGGTGTTATTTGGGAATAGTGTTCCCAAAGGTTTACCAACTAGACGACTTAAAGAAATTTCCAAGGCTGTCTGAATCACATCGTGTTCAGAAAAGGGAGACAGCTTCTGGTGTGGTAGGAGATATATTTGGAGCATTGATTCCTTCAGTAGGAGTCATATTGAATTCAATCAAAATACGAAAGTTGTCTACTATTGTGGATAACATGCTGACAAAGTTTTCAGGAGCTATAATCCTGATGGATGCTGAACTCGCTGCAGAAAGAGCTATGACTCTTCAAAATCGGCTTGCCTTAGACATTCTTTTAGCAAAGGATGGCGGCGTTTGCAAAATGCTTGGCACGCGTCACTGTTGTACATATATACCAGACAACAGTGGAAAAATTAGAACGATGCTTACAAATTTAACTAAAGAAAGTGTAGATTTAAAGGAATTGAAAGAACCCGGAGTTTGGGAGAAAGTTGGAAAAGGATTTGCTTCCGTGGGAAATTGGCTCAGCAACGTTTGGAACGAATTGTTACTAAAAATAGTAAAGGGAATATTGATAATATTAATTTGTTTATTAGGCTCTTGGGGAATATGGAAAGCTTTCAAAATGTTAAAAGCAAGGAACAAAAGAAAAAGGGAAGAGAAAATAGAGAACAAAATGGTGGAAATATATAGGGAGAAGTCAAAAGGGATTAAAAGAAAAAGGGAATTGACTGAAGTGCCAAATTACTATACAGAATTTTAATGGAATAAAATTTGTGGGTAGATTTGATGTGATGACATAATTAGTCATCAGAGGAGGGATTGATGACGCAGAAAAAGAAGGTCCGACATATATTCATGTATACCGTGTAATCGATACATATAATGAAGTGTGATTTTAATAAAGAAATAATGTACGAGGGAAATTGTGCCCTCGGGGTAGTTCGCCATCATTATAAACGAGCTTTATTAATTACGAAGTATTAAAAAAAAAATTGTAATCCGTCATAATCGCAAATGTATGCCATGATTTCTTGTTTGAAAAACTGTTTTGCTTAGCTTAAATTTAGTACAGGCTTTGGCCTAGTTGCTTGGTTTCAAATTCTAACTGCGTGATTTTTTTCCTTGAACTAATGAAACATATATTCTTGCTTGAAGTTGTATTTTTCCAGTAGAAACTGGCTGGTACACTTATCTCCAAGGTTTCGTGCTAGGCCGGTTACATCTCCTTTGATACAAGGTCAGTCTCTGCAGGTGCGGACAATGAAGGTACAGATAGTAAAATAATTGGCAAACCATGATACAATTTGTGTTCCAAGGCTCCAAGGACAGTGTATGCATAAATGGGCGCTAGTAAAAGACAATTTTTGATTGGACAATTTGAAGCCAACCTATGAACCCTCCAATGGAAGACCCTGCAGAATTTGGAATGTTTCTTACTTAAACCCACCGGACAAAGAGAAGTCAGCCATTTTCCTCGATGCCAGTTTGAAGCCTGATGCCAGACTCCATTTTGGACGACACCCTGATGCCCTCTTCTATATCTGAGAGAACAGAGACTTTAAGAATTCTCACCCTAGAGACTTTAACTTTGATTTGCCCCCGTCTTGCCCATGCAGTAACTTTGCCCCATTCTCCTTGCCGCTGCAAGGAAACTTGCCCTTAACTTTGCCCCTTTGAAACTTGCCCCATGCTGATCAACCGGTACCTGAAGGACGAAGACTTTTCTTGAATGCTGATTGTATTTGGTAAATATGAAAGGATAAATGTATTATGCATTGTGTTTTTTTTTTTCCTTTTAGGTACCAACTGCTAATTTTGATAAGGGTCCTAGCTAGAAGTTTTCCAAATTTGTGTTGACTAAATTCGTTTTGCATGAAGTCCCACATGCCAATGCTAATTAGAGGTTAGTCGAGGTATTCATTCAATGTATCATGAAGAATTGAAATATTGTTATGCTGACCGAATGTATGCAATTAGTCAAATACAGTTAGTCACATTGGTGATTTGCATTGCTATAACAGAGTGTATTATTATCCAGATTTTACGTAGATTGCGTTTCTTCCGCCGTTATGGACAGCTAGTAATGTTCATATACATATATCAATTGGTTTTGAGACATATATACATCGTGCTAGCTTTGTTAATATAGGGAAATAAATTCACTAACTTTTAATAAACTGGTGTGGTTATTCATGACTGAAAGGTCATGGTGCGCCGAAATACCAACTGTTATTGATTTCTGATGTGTTATATTGATCTATTAATTGAGTATTAATTACCGATTTCAGTAGTTATTGATTATTGATCTGAGTGACTTGACTAATGAGGATGAGGAGAGCCCGACTCGGTTAAAAGATTCACCGACCTCCTACGTGTCCAGGTACAGGTAATTTATAAGGGCTGGACGCGTTATCACTCTCAGATCCCCAAACACACTAAACCACTTTGATATGGCATACTTTCAGTCACATAAACTGTGCTTCATTCTGTTCCACAAGCTTGTAACAAAGAATTGTGAACATATTACACGTATCACGTATTGAGTTTGAAAGTTCCACAAGGAACTGAAAAATGACTTTGAGCAGATGTCCAACAGAGAGGGATATCCAGCCGCGTCGCCTTCTTTCTTTGCACTTTTTTGCTTTTTTTTAAAAAAAAACGGTAGAAAAACGGAAACATGCATCTATGAATTTCATAACAATTGCTTCCTCCAGCCGAGGCTTTGCTTCATCTGTATTACTCTATCTAAAATCAGCTTCTCCTCTAAACTCGAGCTTCACCAGGAATATAATTGCTTCCGACACAAACAGGGACGTTAACACTTTCATCACAGTGTGATGTGCACACTGCTAGAATGTACATCTCATTACACCCCTGCCACGTGAAGAAGTGTTGAAACCACTCTGCCCTCTGCGCTCCAGTAATTCAGCACACGGTGGGGAACAAACATTTATTTTATCACTCCTGTATCCTACCCACCAGTTGTAAAATATAATTTTAGAGACGTATCCACTATATCCTTCCTTAACACTAAAATAGATGTCGGTTACGTACAAGAGTGCTGCAAAAACAACCAGTGCTTAATTTTGAATGCGTAAATAAATAAGTGAGGGGCCCAAATGATGCACATGCTGAATATGTAGGCAGCCTTTTCAATTCCCCTTGTGCGTGTTTCATCCATCACTCCACAGTTCCTGCCTATTCACCTCCCAGTGAAAGATTCTTTTTCATCGTCCCCGCTTTCTCACTTTGTCACTGTTTTCCTATCGTCCTCTTCTCCCTGCTTTTTTTCTTATTTTCTCTCTCTTGCTCTGTGATAAGGGCTGATGAGGAACTGTGATGGTTGGTGCTTGCCTCCTGCAAAGACTGGCACAAATTAAGCGCTGATAACAGTCTGAGGTCCACTGCATGTACACCAATTAAACAAGCTTTCGGCTGAAAATCCATAAGTTAAGTGGCGATGCAGTATGATCTTAATCACTTATTTGTTGTAATGTCATTACTGACACTATACTACACCACATCCACGGCTAAAGTAGGCTCTGAGACGCCTGAAAAAATCATGTGACAGAGGAGAGGAGGGTGAGCGGCCATAGACCTTTGCAGTGTTTCAAGAAAGCCCTTGCCTGAAGGCTCCTGAAAGGAACAGTACCACAGGGCCAGCTCCAGACCTGCTCTCAAGAAGGTGTTGAAGTGGCATAATTATAAAGTTTTTCCTTCTATGTATTCCCCTTTTTGAGCTACATATGTTGATCATTTAGATGCAGGTGACCAATACAGAATGCACGTCTGTTAATGTCACGTTTTATTGCAATATGCTGTTGGTTAAATTAGATTCACAGTATTTAATCTCAATTTATTTCCCTGCTATAAATAATTAATTTTGAGTTACAAACAAGGTACCATGGAAGTTGATAATCTAATTTAACGATTATTATTATTAGTATTCAGTGGGCCTACTACAGGGACCTAGCTGGGCCTGCTGAATAGAGTCCCTTAAATCCTAGGTTTCCGACTTTACGAGGATCCACACCCAAAATGAGTCACACAGCCGAGGCGTTGCATCAGTTCCGAGGTGCGGCGAGGCTGCGAAGAAAGGTCCTGTATCATAATTTTTAAAGAGCCCATTGATGAGGGCTTGCGATGTGAAGTCTAACATCCAGAATGCGTTGGGCAGTCAGGACGAAGTGTTGATTCTTAGGAGCTGCGAGGCTGCAATGCAGAGTTCAACGTCATCGTTGAAGCTGACCTCAACAAGGGATATAAGGGTCTGCTTTAAGGATGTGTTGCCCAACAGCAGTTTCAAAGCTGTTGCAGGCTGTGGCAGCGATGCAAGTCTTTGTAACTGGTCCAATCTACGCAGCAGTGGTGATGTATCAGTTCTGCTCTGGGTTGTGCCATGAAGCAGATGAAATGGGTCGGTTCTGCTGGATCCACAGAGGCCGGCAGAGCACCTTTGGCCCACTTCCAATGGTACAAGACTGGGGTGGTACCTCTTGGCAGAGACAACTCTCAGATGGCAGAGTCCAGGTGTAGGTGCAGGGCTGTTGGAAGCCTGTTGTGTCCCAGAAAGCCAGCCAACTAGCCCTTGGAGTCACTCTGGGGTTCTGGGTTCAGGAGAGGCACTTCCAGTCCTCACTCAGGCAAGAAGGCAGCAGGTCAGCAAAGCTGGGCAGCAGTCCTTCAGAGTAGTGGTCCAGCAGAGTTACAGTCCTTTCAGCAGCACATGAGTCCTTCTTCCTGGCAGAATATCCACAAGTCCAGAAGTGTACTGAAGAGTAGGTGTTTGTAGTCCAGTATGTATCTCCAGTTGTGCCTTTGAACTGGCCAGAAGCTTCTACAGGCATGCCTTTGAAGTGCACAGGTGCCCTGCCTTCCCGGCAATGGCTCAGGCACACTACAGGGGGTATGGAGCCCTTTGTGTAAAGACAAGATACATCCTATAAGTGGAAGTGGGCCTGTGCTCAGCTTTGCCCTCCCGTCATGCCAGTGATGGCCCATTCAGGCACATCTAAGTTCCATATTGTGTGTGACAATATGGAACTTAGATGTGAAATAATACAAAGCCCAACCATCAAATACACACAGTCATGTTATCCAGAGACAGGCTGCAGGCACCAAATGATTAAGGCGGGGAAATGCCAACTTCCTAAGAGTGTCATTTACAAAACTGTAATTTAAAATCCAACTTCACCATAAGTTAGGATTTTTCATTACAGTTCCAAAGACACCAAACATGAATAAATGACCTGTTCCCATTTGGAAATTACATCTTATTAAATGTAATAAGGCAACTCCAATGTTATCCCATCCATGGGAGAGGTAGGCCATGCAGTAGAACACATTTTAGAGTTTTTTTTCACTACTAGAACATGTAAAACATAGAAGTACATGCCCTGCTTTTTAAATACCTTGCACCCTGCCCTCTGGGCTGTCCAGGGCCTACTCTAACAGTGACCTATATGTATTAAAAAGGAAGGTTTGTATCTGAAACATGTTTTAAGTGCTTCTTATGTGGGTGGCACAATCAGTGCCCGCTCATATCATTTAAAGTACAGGCCTTGGGCTAGTTAGTGACACTTTCCTAGAGACACACAAGTAAATTAAATATGAAAGTGGGTATAAGCCAATTCCACCATGTTTTAAGGAGACATTGCAAACACTTTAGCAGTGGTAAAGTGTGCAGATTTCTAAGGTCAGCAAAAACCAAAGTCAGCAAATCAGAAGATCTGAAGGCAAAACGTTAGGGGGGGACCACACCAAAGAATGCAAGGCCTAGCACAGTACAACTGACTTTCTGTCTAAGGTTGGTACACTGACAAAGTCCTTCGTGTCAGGGGGTCTGATTTCTGGAATATTGCCCAAAAACATATTGAAGGGTGCAAGTCTCAACACTGAAAAACAAAAGCAATGCAGTTAAGAAAATAATTGAGTGGCCAGGTGCACTAAACACTTTCACAAAATACTGGTTACAAATTTGCAATCACTGTGAAATGTTGCCAACACACCTATGTACTAATGCTGGAGATTCAAATGACTTTAAAACACCATTGTTCTATATCCAGATTGTTAATGAATCAAAAAAGACCTTATTAATACTCTGTCTTCTTAAATCTAGGTCTGAGAGCTTATAATTGTTCATGAATATTCGCAGAGTTTCTTTATCAAAGTGTTGATGAAAAAATATTTTCTCACCTTCCACCATTAATGAAGGGATTTCTCTTGCAGCTTTTCAGATGAAAATGAGGGGATGATATTGCTATATTTTGAAAACGACTTGGATAGGTTTGGATCAATTAGCTTTCTGATGTGAGAGGGTGTGATGGTCTTTGTCTATTTCAATTTTTGTCAGGAAATGTTATAATGAGAAGCTTTGGAAGTAAAGTCTTGAAATGCATTCTGCAGCTTTGACCTTTCACATTTTCTGACAGATTAAAATGTGCAGGTTATAAATAGGAGTGTGCAAAATTTGCATAATTTGCTTTCACCTGATTATGCAAAAAGTTTAGAAAATGACACAAACTTGCACGTAATTGCACAAAATATAATCTGTCAATTAGTGCTATTTTAGCACAGAAAGCATCCTTGTGTCAATATTTAACACGAAAAGTCACTTTGCTCTTAAACATTAGTTTGAAAACCAAAATTACCACGAAGAACAGCTGCTCACATTCTGGTTTTTCTCATTGTTACACCACACCTATGCTATAATTTTATTGCAAAGGTCAGTGTTATGAAACTTCGTATAAAGACGTACTTTTAGGAATTTGACGTAACAATCTGTGAGAACCTGAGTTTTGGTTGAGGGGGGTGAAACCCAACTCAAGCAGCAGCCACAATCCTTGTGATGGTGAACCACAAAAAGTCCCTAAATTAACCTGAGCTTAACCCTCTGGTGGCTTGGCACAAATGCAGTCAGGCTTAATTTAGAGGCAATGTGTAAAGTACGTATGCAGCATTTAAGCAGTAAAAAAATTAAAACACAAGAAAAATTGCATACCAATTTATAAAAATAGAGTACAGTTTAATACATTATTTGACAACAGAGCAACAGTAGAAATAGTGATAATCAATTTTAAAGATTTCAGGTAAGTATAGCGCCTAAATGTACAAAGCGCCACTCGAGGTTATCTGTTTGTGTGAGACCGGGTGAAAGTCACACGTTCTGGCTGACTTCGAAGGAGCTAGGCCAGCTACAGGGTCAAGGTTAGTCCGACTGAAAAAGTTACCTTCTAAGTCCAAGGAGAATAGTTCTGTTTATGTTGAAGGAGGATGTGAGGAGAAGAGAGAGCGTTGTGGATGGTTGTCACTGTAGCGAGAAAAACAGGCTGGGATCTCGTGTTGCCAGTCATCACTGGCAGTTGCTGTAGCATGAAAAGTTGGGGTTCACCAGAGCTTCACCTTGGTGGTGGGCACGGCGGCAGCATCTTGACTCAAACAGGCCTTATCATGGTTGCGAAGAAACCAAATATCAGTATTTCTTCAAGGAGGAGTTCAACTGATGCCACTCTAGGGTTCCAGAACCTGGAGGCACCACTTAGAGATCAGGAACTCACTCATACAGAAGCCAGCGGGGCTTAAGCAAGTCCATCTGCAGGTCGAAGTGCAGCAGGTCAGCTGTGCAGTTGCAGAGAGCCCTCTGGGATCTGTTGTGTTCCTTTAGCTCAGGACAGGAGGTCAGTCAGATAACCCTTGGAGTCACTTCAACCTGTGATGAAGGGTGCAGATCCAGTTTTCCTTTTCAGCAAGCAGGGCAGGCCTCAAGCAGCAGGGCAGGAGGGCATCCTTCTTGTGTAGTATCAATAGGTCCAGGAGTGAACTGAAGAGAGAGTCTGAGGGTCCCATTTTTATACAGAGTGCCTACTTTGAAGTGGGAGAAACGTCTGGCGTTTTCCTCCTACAGAGGTGTCTGGAATTTCCTACCTCCCTTCTTGGTCCCAGTCTGTCTGGAGGCACAATAAGCTAGTGTGAAATCCTTTGTGTGTGAGCTGAGCCAGTGCCTTTGAAGTGCATGAGTAGTAGGTGACATCCCCCCACCCCCCGATCCTGCCAACACCCAAACCCTCTGGGAGAAATACAAAAAGGCCAACTGCCCCATGTCATGTTACCCAGGAGCAGGCTACAGGCACTAAATGGTTAAGACAGGACAATGCCAACTTTCTAAAAGTGGCATTTTTAGAATTGTGATTTAAAATATGACTTTACCATTAATGGGGATTTTAAATTACAATAAATCAGCCACCAACTATTACCTTTCTACCTGCTCCCAATCACAAGTTATCAGTTAGTAAGGGCCAGATGTAGCAAATAAAAAATTTGCGAGTTGCAAAGTGCGAGTCAATGCGACTCGCAATTTGCAACTCGCAAATTGGTATGCAGTACGGTGTCTCAGACACCGACTGCAACTCGCTATGGGGTCGCAATGACCCACCTCATCAATATTCATGAGGTGGGTCGCAAATTGCGGCCCCATAGCGAGTATAGGCACTCGCAAACATGGAGGCCTGCTGTCGTCAGCAGACCTCCATGTTCGTGACTGCTTTCAATAAAGCAGTTTTTTTTTTTTTTAAGTGTAGCCCGTTTTCCTTAAAGGAAAACAAGCTGCACTTAAAAAAAAAAACGAAACCTTTAGTTTCGATATTTTTTCAGGGCAGGGAGTGGTCCCTTGGACCACTCCCTGCCCTGAAAAAATATTTTGGGGTCCATTCACAAAGTGGAAGGGGTCCCATGGGGACCCCTTCCAGATTGCGAGTGGGTTACCATCCACTTGAAGTGGATGGTAACTGCGATACCATTTGCGACCGCGTACGCGGTCACAAATGATATTGCATACCACTCAGACTCGCAAATAGGAAGGGAACATCCCTTCCTATTTGCTATTCTGAAATGCATA
Source organism: Pleurodeles waltl (assembly GCF_031143425.1). NCBI lineage: Eukaryota > Metazoa > Chordata > Amphibia > Caudata > Salamandridae > Pleurodeles > Pleurodeles waltl. The sequence goes on from NC_090443.1 coordinate 909,381,923, forward strand.
TTGCGAGTCGGTCCCGACTCGCAATATGCATTTCTGCATAGCAAAGAGGCATTTGCGCCTCGCAAACGGCGATTTTCGCCGTTTGCGAGGCGCAAATCCTTTGCTACATCTGGCCCTAAGTGTAGTAAGGTAAAGCAATGCTATCATATTGTAGAGGTAGTCCTCACAATAGTGAGTTTTTCACTACCAGGATATATAAAGTTTAGAAGTGCATGTCCACATTTTTAAATACAACACAACGTGCCCTATCGACTGTTTCAGGTCTACCCAGGGGTCACTTATATGTATTAAAAATGAAAGTTTATGCCTGGCAAGGGGATTATTTTGCCAAATTGAATTGGCAGTTTAAAAACACAGCTAGTCCCACTAGTAGCATTTAACTTACAGGCCCTGGGTACATGTTAGGTGCAAGCCAATTTACCATGTTTTAGGGAGTGAGCACAAACACTTCAATTTAGCACTAGTTAGGAGTGGTAAAGTACTCAGAGTCCCAAGGCCAACAAAAGTAAATGAATAAAAAATAGAAAGAGTGAAGCCAAAATGTTTCGGGATGACCTTGCCAAGGGGTCCATTCCAACACAAGCACAATGCAAAATTACAGAAATTATACAGATGCAATGTCATTTTTGCCCTAGGCCTAGTTATATATTGCCTTTTGTGTTCCCTGATCAAGCTGTATATCTTTGAAGAGATTTTATCAATCATAGCAGTGATATGCTTGAGTGCCATCTTAATATGTCTTATTTTATTCTCATTTTCAACTACCTTTGTCAATAAACTAGTCATGTCTTCTCCACAGGTCAGAATAAGAAGTAAAAATAACTCTTCTGCTTCATGCTGAAGTAGTTGTGAAATCATTTTCGAACAAAAATGCTACAAGGCTTGAACACACAGCTTTTGTATATGTACATTCTCAAAGTGCATTTTACATTAACAAAGCCTTATTTTACATTAGTGCCTTCATCTATGCCTGATGAACTTAGGCTATCACTGCTAGTAATCTTGCAAATGGTTGTCACTAGTGCAATCTTGTTTTACGTTGTCAGTATTACAACACTAACAATATTAGTAACTCAGGATGATTTTCATTGATCATGCCCTTACCCTAATACAGGTGAAGTCTGAACTAGACTTGTGTCTGTGTTCACATACTTTTTAATTTAATGGAAAAAAGAACTGGGTAATGTTCCCCTGACATATTATGACAGAACCCTAATGTAGGTGAAATATAAAACAGACGTTTGTCTGTCTTATGTTTTTATATTTATCACGTGGTTATTATGAAATTTAAACAATGTCAATTATTGTGATGCTATCAGGGTTGAGGCCATGAAACATCACTTCCTGGGAATACTCTGGGTTAAAGGTCACATGAGATTGCTTCCTGTAATGTCGCTAAGGTCAATGGTTGCATCATGTAACTTTCAGGACTCCAAGCATTTTGCTGAGTCGCCGTGCATGGCAGACATTTCATGATCTATCGTGGGCACCTCTTTGGCACTTGTTTTACTTTATTACGGTGGCAGTTACAGCGATTGCAGAACTGGGCTGTCAGATCTGTGTCCCTGCTTTACTTAAATGGTGGCACCGGTCCTACGTCCTTTCTAATGGTTTCCTCTTCTAAGCTGTGTAATTTTATATTTATATGTAGACGCTGATTTTTTTTGGGGGGGGGTTTCATTTATGTTAGTGCCCTGCAATGCCGAGTGAGTGTGAATATTTAAATAGCACATTGATTGCACGCTAAAAGTCTCTAGTTGCTGTGCAGAAAACTGCCAGGGCATGATTGATTGCTGGCTTTCTACTATTTGGATTGCTTAAATCACGCGTGATTATTACAGTTTGACATCCATGGATTATTCCACACGTTTTGCATATTGAAAGTTATGCTTGCAGCTTTCTGAGTACTTCAGTTTTTTGGCTGTTCGTCTTCCTGTATTTGTGCTTCGCTGTAATAGATTGGGTTAGTGTTTTGTAAAATTCCTAACAGCATGAATGCAGCATTTTGGTTTAAAATGGACGCTACGTAGGCATTCGCGGAGTGTCTTGTGCTTGCAGTCAGCTTACAAATTCACGTTTCTGACAGATTATACCTTCGATCTTTATCTTTATCTTCATCTCAGTTTAGAGGACATTTTCTTCATTGGTTCGTAACCTGCGGTCCAGGAACCACCGAAGATCCACAAAATCTACTTAAGGGATCAACCATTGCTTTGAAAATTTAATTATATTAACACAAAAATAAAGTTTATACAAATAAAGAAGCAACATTGCATAATTTAGAAAGCTCTGTAAATGTGAATAAATTTAAAATTGCGGGGAGGCACAGCTTACTTCTAAGCAGACCCACCTTTCCAAAACATCAACAGTTTGGTTTCCACAATGGTATGGTTTCAGCTGCAATTCTATATTATTCCGACATTAAGGGCCATTGCGGCAGTCCAACCACAACATTACAACCCTGGAGGTCGGACTGCAAGCAGCACTGCCTTGGGGATTACGACCACCATGAAAAGGGTGGTCGAGAACAGGTGCAGTGGGCCACTGGGCAGTACAGGGGGCCCCCTTGGCCAGCACCGTCGCTTCACAGACCGTGAACATTGCGAGGTAGCTGGTGCATCCTGCGGGCTACAGCATTGCCGTCGGGTTGATTACGAGCTGAAGACAATGCTGTAGCTTGTTTCCTGATAGGCCAGCGGGCGGAAACTTAGGTTTCTGCCCGCCGACCTAGCAGGAAACACATAATAGCTCTGGCGGGGAGGTCGCCGCGTAGGCGGCAGCCACCCTGTTGGGAGTTTACTCATAATGGGGCCCTAAATCTTTCCTAGTCCTGATGATAAACCCATGATTATTGCTCCAAGTTTGAAACATTGACTCTTTGCAAGTGGGCAATACCAGTGTTAATGAACCTTAGAAAATCATAGTTATTCCTGGTATAGACCCTGAAGAAGGCGCTGGATGGCACCACTCTGGGTCATCACTCTGGGCACTGCTACCTGCAGAACAGAATAGGTATCTAAAGGCAGATAGGATTGAATGTGTGCCTTTGATTGCAGGTGTTTGTGCCAGTGTTTGCTTGTGGTCCCCGACAAGCCCCCAAGACAGGATGAGAAAGAGAGACTCCTATGTTCCAGATCTGAAGTTGGCTGGCTCAGCTCAGTGGGTCGTGCAATGCAGGACAGGCTGGCATGTGCGCACTGTTTCTCTGGTGCTGATGTGTGTTGGGCATCCTGGACTTGAGTTGTGAGCTGCACTCTTTAAGACATCTTTTGGCACTGGGGCTAAATCCTCACAAGTGTATCTCTCTACTTATATATAGAATGTCTGCCTTTTGATGGAACTTCTGGATCAAACCATACTGTAGGAAACAGCCCTCAGCCAAATCACCAACAAAATGGACACAATCTAAGCAAGGCTTTGTTATAAATAAAATGTTAAAATAGAGGCATTTTCTTATTAACAGAAAGTTCTCATTTATCTTAAATGATTTAAAAGAGAAGTGTTTGTCATAGCACACACTTCATTTCATTCTGTAGTGGAAATTCAAATTTCATGGAAGTGATCCCTACTAGTGGTTAATGCTTATCACTGTGCTTCAAAACAGGCAATACATATATCAACAGCAGTATTCCAGCATGCTCTCTGATAATTGCCACTTGATCAGAAGGTACATTCTTGTAACTTGGAAACACAGTAGACCCCCACAGATTCCCCCAGTAACTACTGCTGCTGAAAGTGATGAAATCCCCATGTGATAATCTGGCCTGAAATGAAGAATAGATAGCACTGGGAAATGGATTTGTTAATCTCATTCTTCTGCTTATTCCCCAGTCCTAAGTGGACCCTATGGACCCAAATTATAATGACCCATTTTTTCAGGTCCTGAAGACATCGTTCAACCACTTAGCGTTATTGTGGTAGTCAGAAAGAATATCAAGAACAACAATATTTAAATTCACAAATATCGCAAATACTAATCACAGAATTATCCTTATCCTACACAGAAACAAAAAAAAACATTAAAAATATCTAAAATACACAAATATCGAAAACAAATATATAGAAATAAGCAATATCGAAAATATAATTATCGACTATCAGAATATCATTGACAATAAAACAAATATTAAACATGTAAATAAACTCCACTACTATTTTTAAACACCATGAACTACTAACACATTAAAGTATTTTAAATATTTATTTTGCATGTAAACAAAAAAATAAATCTTAAACAAAATATTTCAAAGTAATAATAAACTACAGGAACACAAAATAACATTAAACCAACATTAAAGCAAAATTATAAAATTAAACCAACCAATACAACACCTAAATTTTTTTATTTATTAAAAAATTTTATGCAAAAAAGTTTAATAACTAAAACTTCAATACATATATAAAAGTTAAGTTAAACTTAAAACAAACTGAGTAATTCAAAGATTCAAAGACTTTACTAATTAAGTACCCACCAGGAAGGATACACAAGTGTACATTCATTTACAGCAAAAATACCAACATGTCAAGAAAGCAACACACTGTCAGATTCTACATAGAAAGAAGCTTTGGCACAACCAGTAGATCTCGCCTACGTGAGAGCTATTGGCTTTGCCAATGTCTTTTGCCCATGTTGTACAGCAGCGTGGTGTGCAGCATGGCTGAAAGAAAAGTTAGAAAAAAGGTGTTGTAAAGAAACCAGTGCTGGCACTGTCACAGTACTTTTTTTGTCTTCTGGCAGGTGGTGGTGGGCAAGACAGAGAAGGGGAGAGAGGGAAGGCGGTAGGGAATAGGGAAGGAATGGGGTGGTAAAACAAAAATGACACAGCCAGCACTTGCCATGGCGGAAGGAGGGGAGGCACTGCAGACAACAGGAGGGTGTAGGTCAAAGCGATAAAACAACACAAACAACGAGGGCAGGTAGGCCAAAGGAGAAGAAGCGATGGGCAAGAAGCAACAGGAGCACAGAAGGGGAAGGGGAATAAGCAACAGGAGCATGGAGTGGGAGGTGAAGAAGCAACAGGAAAACAGTGGGTTGAAGGGGAAGAAAGAAGTAACAGAGCACATGTTGGGAGGGTTAGACAACTGTTTGGGGGGTGGGTTGGGGAGCAAATAAAGAAAATACTACCTGAATCACAGCCTGAACAGTGGATGGACAGCGTTAGGACACTAATCAAGCTAAATCAATCAGTAGTTGGTCCATTTTGTTCACAAAAGAAGAGGAGGTGAAGCCAGCTTGCACTGGGCAATTAGGCGGCAGAAAAAAAAGAATAACAATGAAACCAACAAATGGTAATCAAGGAGGTCTGCAAGATTCTTCTAGTAAACACTACCCCTTACAGTGACAGCATACATGCCATCGGCAGGCGAAATAACCACCCCAAAAAACAAAGGCCAAATCTGAAAAGTAAGCAATATACCCTAAATACATTTAACAAAATTACACCAACAGCCAAACATATAAATCAAATCGAAAATTTAATAGAATGGTTTCTAGTTATTTTTCCCTAATAGCAAACACCAGCTGAGCATAGCTGAAAATTAGAAGATGAAAATAAGAATATATATTTCTAAACTCTAAACTTTACAAACAAACTTTGACAAGTAAGTAATGAAGAGCAACCAAAAACACCATTTCATTTAAAAGTAAAATAAAATAGAGGCTAAAAAAAGAGAAAGATTATTTTTTAAACACTTAGGCTCATTTGTATGGAAGGTTAGTGCTTCCTTAGCGTCATTTATTTTGATGCTAAAAAGGCGCTAACTGAACTCCATATTTATATTTTGCCGCTAAACCCGTCTAGTGTAAAAATATTGGAGTTAGTGCAATTTCTAGGCAGCGCCAACCCACGTTGTGTCAATGAGATGCAATGTAGGTGTTCCCTTCCTAAAAATGGCGCTAGTCCCCCATATTTAACTCCCAGCACAGAAATGACATACGGATGGGAAGCGGACCAAAATAATGGCGCTAAGCACTTAGTGCCATGATTTTTAAGGCTTGGTCAGACCAGGCATTAAAGTGCCAGTAGTCCCATTTCCATGGGGAAACACCATGTAATGGGCACAAAGATGCCCACCCCAACCCCCAGCAACACCACCACCCACACCACAGGGACACTACTGGAGGAGGGAGCCCATCCGAGGTAAGTTGCAGGTAAGTGTTTGTGTATGTGTGTGCCACTGAGGGCCCCTTACATGGGCCCCCCTGCCTGGCACTGGCTATGTAGGGCTTGCTGAGGGGACCCTGGTCGCCTGTGGTGGGCACTGGGGTGGTGGTAATGATTCCTGTCTATACTTAGACAAGAGTCATTTTTTGGCTGCTTGTGCGTCAAAAAATGACGCTGGTCTGATTAGTGGCAGAACTTTTGCCGGTAACCAGCCTAACGTAATTTCGGATTCACTAGTGCCATTTCCCCTAGTGCCATCCCCCAAAGGTAGCGTCGTTTTTTGTGACGCTAGCCATGCCTTAGCGCCATTGTGCATAATTCCATAAATATGGCGCACCAATGGCTTTAAGGAATGGTGTTATCCGACATAAAAAAAAATGACGTACAACGGTGTTAGCGCATTGTGCACCATTTTTTATAAATATGGGCCTTAATGCCAACGAATGTTGTTTATTAAACAGGCAAAAATCAAGAACCTGACCCATTTTGTTACCAAATGCCTCAGTAAATATGGTTACAAAATAACGTAATATCAAATCTGTAATTCATATTTAAATAATAATGCTTCGTTAAAATTCTTACTACCAACATTCAAATATTGCATAGTTCTAAAACCCTCAGAAATATGGCCTGATTACGACCTTGGCAGATGGGATACTCCGTCACAAATATGACAGCTTTACCGTCCGCTGTATTACAACTTCCATTATATCCTATGGTACTTGGAAAACAGCGGGCGGGATATCTGTCACGTTTGTGACAGAGTATCCCATCTGCCAAGGTCATAATCAGGCCCATAATGTTGGGAAAAAACAATTACATGTACTCTTAAAAAGGCAAAATGTTATTGACTCACCTGGGATATACTTACAGTCAAAAGAATACAAGCACAGAAAATATGCATTGCAAATGCACAATGTATTATTTGAATACAGGTTATGGGAGGGCAGTGACTAGAAACAAAATACAATAAACAAACAACTGAAACCCCTGCTGACTTAAATATTTTGAAGACATAAATATCTCCAATAACTTAACTACACCACATCGCGAGGAACTTCCTTATGTCAACATTATGAATGACAGAAGAAGAAGAAGAATGTATGCAACTTAAAACTACCTGCAAAAGATTAACACAAAGGAACATGTGGATGATCTATGGCACATTTAAATCATGCCCTCCACCTTTCACTCAAATATACACAATCCATGATGATTATCACAACACAAAAATTCCTTTTTCCTAACAAAGCGCAAAATACCACAAACTAGTAAATCAAAGAAAACTCAAAACAGCCACCATCCCCAAAAAATTATCACTTACTTCACACAATCAATGATGAGTTCCAATAAGAAAATATATCCACATGCAGCTAATCCAGGCCTTTATGACTATTTTAACCAGAGTATATCGCAACACCTCCAAAAATCTACACTGGAGTGCTTATTTACAAGCCCCCTGTGCTGCTGGTGCATCACTTTTTGTGACGCACCGGTGGTTCATGGCGCAGGCCCATATCTACAAGGACACACAAAGGCACTTTGCTTGGCTTTTTGCATGGCTTTTCGTGGCCTTGCAGATATGGTGTAAGTCAATGCAGCGCAAATTACTGTGTTTCCTTACACTGCGTCAGGGAAGAGTTCCATGGGTGTTGTGGTGGGTTTTCCCACGCTACCCCCAGGAGTCTTGCTGCATAGCCAGATTTAAAAGGCAATGTAAACCTGGGGCTGCGTCAAAATCTTATACCTCCCCAGGTGAGGTGCAACGCAGAGAAATATCTTTATTTCTCCTGGTACTTTCCTCTTGCTATGTGTGCTGCAAATTTATTCATAAACATTATTTTAATAATTTTCAATAATCAGTCATAAATTTACATTTTCTTAAGAACAAAATCCAGTCAGACTGAAAAGTAAAAATCCCGAAACTAACTGTTAATAAATAGATTAATATACAGTGAGCCAATATAACACATAGGACCTCATAAAAACACAACCGCTAAAACCAGTTTACAAAAACAATAAATACATTAAAAAAAATCACACAACAAAACATTATAATACAGTGAGCCCATATAACACGTATTGAAAACACAACTATTAAAACCAGTTCGCAATAAATAAATAAAAAATGTAACACATAACAAACCATTATAATGGGAGAACTATTTTAAAAGAAATAGACATGCCCCATCTGTTAAAAATAAACTAAAATATTACTTACAGTTTAGTTGGTGATGTCCACAATCTTGCAGGAATCCAATTAAAAAAATCCAAAAAAGAGATAAAACAAATCCCTCCTAAAAATGCAAAATATGCTAGTATTAAAAATATATCCATGAGGAAAAATTGCATTCCTCTGAAATTATCCCAAACTCAAAAAATAAAGTATAAAAACAACTGCAGGAAAACCAAGAACAAATAGAAAATAAAAATAATATAACTTGCAACCAATAATATTTCCCTTATAATATAAAACACATCCGAAAACTCTGAAAGATCATCAGATCTGCAAAAAATACTCATACTCACAACACAAATAACCCTTTAAACATAACAAGTAGAATAACATTGTGTACATTAAAATAAAATATACATGATACATAAAGGCCTACCATACAATTGAAACTAAATCTACAAGCCAACACTTAACCACTAAACAACAACATAAAACTAAACTATAATAACTCCAAACAAATCCCCCAACAACACAATCCCTATAAAGTAACTTAAAGTTACTCCTACCTGATCTGTATAACAGCAACTGGAAACTACAACCAAATGGAAGCTGGAAAGACCCAAAAATTAGGTTGATAGTTTGGAAAATAAAGGTAGCAATAAAAATGTTTGCTAAATGAACATCAAAAAGATGCTTCAATATATAAAAATGCATGTATGTAAAATATGCACATTATAGTTACCTTAGGGCATGAGTTATAGTTACTTGAAATAACTCTAACAGCTGACTTTATATGGTTTTGTTCATATAAAATCTGAACCTATTTATAACATGCCTGTAACCTTTGGTTTTAGTGAATTTCTAGGTTTTTGTTAATGTTAAGTAAAATGCCCACCTCAATGCACAGTGGGGGTGGGTTGGATGCAGAGCCTGGCATTGTTCTGTGCTCCCCAAGATTGCAGCTCCTTCCTCCAACTAGTACTTTGCCATCCATTGTCGAAGTCCATGCCCTTGCGCCCTCATTACAGTCCTGTGTAGCAGTTGTTCTGCCACTGCCCTTCCCGCCTGCCCTGAACAGTTAGCTTACTGCCCCACCCACCCACCTCCTCCCTACACTCTGTTGTCTGAGTCCATGCAGCAGCAACCCTCCCTCCCGCCCTGCATGGTCCGATGTGCTGCCACTGCCCTCCATTTACCTTGATATCCCTGCCCACTCGTCTTGACCTCCTTTGCCCAATTCTATGCCCCATCATTTCCTTCCTACTTAGCCTCTGTGCTTAGCTTGCTGCCTCTACCCTCCTTTCCCCTTCCCGCCATGTGCATACCCCTGCTCCTTTCTATTTACTCACCATGGTCCATGGACCTGCCACTGCCCTTCCTATCTACTCTGAGTCTTATATTGAGCTGCCACTGCCCCTCCCACCTGCCTAGTGTGGTCAAATGGCAGCTGCCTTTCCCTGCCACCTCCACCCTGCCTGCCCGAGTTCCATCCCCCTCTCCTTCTCCTGTCCTTCATGGTCCGTTTTGCTGCCACACACTTCTGCCCTCTGTGCTTTGGTATGTTGCAACTGCTCCTCCTGTCTGCTTGTGTGGTCTGTTGTGAACCCCTTCCACTGCCCTCTCTTGTCTGTGTCCAGTCCGTGATTCTTTGTGCATGCCCCAGCCGTTGTGCTGCCACTAACCCCTGCTTGCCATGCATGGTCTTCTGGGCTGCCACAGCCCCTCCCACTTGCCCTGTGTGGTCATCTTGCTGACTCTGAACCCTTTCCATCGTCCTTCCGTTGTCTGTGTGTATGCCATTACAGTCTCACTGTTGCCCTCCATGGTGTGTGGTGCTTCCAGTGCCCATCCCGCCTGCCTGCCCTCCGGGTGAGCTTGCTGCTCATGTGCTGCCCCCTCGCTCCCTGCGCTCCGTTTTCCAGGTACAGGCCCCTATCCTTTCCCTCCCACCTTCGCTGGTCCATTGTCATGTCCCTGCAGCCCCCCTTCTGCCCTTCAAGGTCAGTTATCCTGCAACTTTCCCTCCTGTCTGTCTGGTATGGTCACCTTGCTGCACTTGCCTCTTTCCCCTCTGCGCTCTGTTGTCCATGTGTATGGCCCTGTCCCCTCCCTATCACTTTCCTTGGTTCGTTGTGCTGCACTACTGCCCTGATTGCCCTGTGTGGTGTATTGTGCTGCTGCAACCCCTGATGCCTCCCCTGTAAGGTCAGTTTGTTGCCCCTGATCATTTCCCTCCTGCCCTCTGTCGTCCGAGTCCATATTCCTTACCCCTATCCTCCTGTCCTTTTTAATCCAATGTACCATACTTGTGAATATTTTGAGTTTGGTAAGAGGGAGAGTTTGAAATAAAAACAAACCTGGGCAATTGATTTTCCCTATTAACTTACATTGAAAAAGAGGAGATTTTAGGCAGGAGCCAGATAAAATAAATCCCTTCTAGTTTAAAAACATCAGGAGTCTCCTGCCTGAATCTGGTATGTTGGCATGTATGACAGTACTGCCACTGCCTCTTCCTTCTGCCCTCAAAGATCTGTTGTATTGCCACAGTTTCTCTTGCCTGTTCCGCATGGCTGGTTCATTGCCCCTGCCCCCCTTTCCGAAGTGATGTAATATGTTAGATCATTGCAGGGGTGTAAGTTATAGTTAGCTCAGGTAACTATAACTGCTGCTGAATTTCACTGGTTTTGTATGATGAATGTGAGCCTAACTATAACTTCCCTTCAACCTTTGTTTTTTCAGTGAATTTCTAAGGGTTTTTTAAATTCTATTTCCTAACTATAACATCCCTTTAACCATTGGTTTTTTTCAGTGAATTTCTATGTTTTTATGTTATTTTCTAACTATAACATCCCTGTAACCTTTGCTTTTGTTACTGAGTTTCTAAGGTTTTAAAAAAAAAGTAATTCCTAACTGTAACCACTAACCTTTGACACTGAGTGTGTGAGTGAGGGCATAAGTGACTCAGTAGGTCTGGGAGTGGGTGTGAGAGTGTCTAAGTGAGTCTATGAGTGGGTGTGTGAGTGATTAAGTGGGTCTGTGAATGGGTGTGTGAGTGTCTGAGTAGGTCTGTGAGTGGGTACATGAGTATCTGCGTGCGTCTGAGTGAGTGCATGAGTTTCTGAGTGGGTTTGTGAGTGAGCGAATGAGTCATTGAGTTGGTCTGTGAGTTGGTGCATGAGCCTGAGTGGGTCCGTGAGTCGGTGCATGAATGTCTAGTGAGTCTACGAGTGGGTGCATGAGTGTCTGAGTGGGTCTGTGAGTGAGTATATAAGTCTCTGAGTGGGTCTGTGAGTGGGTGCATGAGTGTCTGAGTGAGTGTCTGAGTGTGTCTGTTAGTGGGTGTGTCAGTGTGTCAGTGGTTGCATGAGTGACTCAGCCACAAAGGAACCACACCTGCCTATTTATCCAACAATAGTCCACAGTTTTGCACAACATGTCTACCCAAATGAAGTACTTTCTACTGGTTAGTTAGTGAGTGCTACCTCATTGAGTAAATGCCCAGTGTGTTTTACACACTCCAGCTGTATAATGGACCACAAGGAAATGTCTCCAGCAACCTTGTGTGCATTTGGCAATGTGATTGTTCCTTGTGCATCTTTTTCCAGAATTCTGTGATAACATGAATCCACCTACAGAGAGGCCAACAAGACTACAAAGACGCAAATCTCAATCAAACTAGGGTCCTTCCACTTAGCTATATGATGTAAGTGCTCCTTTGTTTGGTCGGGAGGTCCTCATTTTCCTCAGCATCAAGAAAGCACCCCCAAAATCAGCAACAAATGCACTGGGGGGGCCCTTTGGTAAGCTGTCCATCTTTCTGGCAAAATGCGGGAAGACCTTTGCATACTGCTTAGGTGGATGAGGATGGGCCAATATAATGGGGGAGGGCGGTGGTGACCACCACCCCCTAGGGCAAATCTTTTAAAAAAAAGAAAGTGGGTCCCTATTGGACCCCCAAGCCCTGGGTACCACCACCCCCCGGGACTGCTATATAGATACATGTGTGGGGACCATGCCCCCGCACCTGGGGACCACCCCCCCGGGGCAAACAGAAAACAATTGAAAGGAGGTCAGTTTCGGACCCCCACTAGCACTGGGGACCCCCACCCACCACGTGGCCCCACTCGTGGAGCCACAGATGTCACTGGGGACCGCCACCCCCAGGGCTGGTTCCTGCTATGTCCCGGGGTGTTCACTCCCGGGATATATCTGTTTGTTGTGGCTTGGCTGCACTGCTGCAGTTGCAGGCAAGCCACAGCAAACACTTTGTTGTTTGACAGCGGGACCTTTAAAGCAGGTCCTGCTGTCAAACAGCAGAGCTTTCATCTCTGTCCTCGGCACGCGGTCAGCGGACAGAGATTGACTGCTTCAGCAAGCACGGAGCTGCTGTCAAACTCGCACCCTGGCTATGCACTGCCAACTACCCCACAAATTATGGTAATAATGCCATCTTTAATAACATCATTGATAACATCAATGTAATATCTGCACTAAAATGTTTGATGAAAAAACTGTGCATGGCGAGGGCGTGGATTATAGTTACCTTAGGGCATGAGTTATAATTACTTGAGGTAACTATAACTAGTGAATTTCTATGGTTTGGTACGGTTAAAATCTGAGCCTGACTAGAACATCCCTTTTTGAGTGAATTTCTATGTTTTTTTTAATTCTATTTCCTAACTATAACGTCCCTGTAACCATTGTCACAGGGACGTTATAGTTAGGAAATAAATAGAATTTAAAAAATAAGGAAATAGAATTTAAAAAACATCGAAAACGCATTATTAATAGTTTGCCATACAGACTAGTTTTAAGGATTATGAGAATATTACATGGTTATGGTGGATGTAATTAAAGACAGATGCCTGAGAGAGTGCAGGAGTGTGGCTATTCAGATGACAGAGAAAGTCACTAGGAAACAATTCCTTGGGAAGAAAGCTATGTATTACCATGGTTACATACCACTTTCATCTTAACACATATCTATGAAAGAGTATTACTTACAATAGGAGAATAAGTAAACCAAACCATGTTTTGAAACATTCCTTGAAAAACAAACTTGTTTATCTAAATACATCTGAACGCATCATAAAAGTCAGAAAACACTTCACATAAACAAATATGCCTGACATCATTAAAGAAAGGAACAGGCCATTATCATATTTGCAAATACTGTAATAAGTGATAGGGTGTCGTTTTACACCCAAGAGCACACATAGCTGGATTTCTGCACTTTTTTTTTATTCTGTAAAGAAATTTTGTTTGTATTCTTTCCATAGGTCTGATTATGACCACCAATGTTTAAGTAGAACACTGACCATTTATTTAAAGGTTAATGGAATAAGAAAGTGCATTGACAACAGAGACTAAAGAAGAAGGAGAAACAGAGTGGGCAAGTTACAAATTAGTTCAAGTGTATGGAAGACACTACTTTAAGAAGATAATGTGGGTAAATGTGAGGAAAGGGCACATTTTACTGACAGACAATCCTGGCTCCTATTGATTGAAGGTCTTCAAATGGTGAAAGAATTCAGGAGCACAAACAAACCCCTGTCCCCACCACGTCATTAATCTTGGGAGCAAGGTGATTGGCGACAAGCTCAAGAAAGACCTGAGCAGCTCCATCACTTCAGCCTCCCTTCATAAGGACTAGGACCACGCTGACGTAGGGCCCCTCCTGAAGAAACCCCTGCTGACCTAGCCGAACCCAGGAACTACCGACCCATCTCCTTGCTCACCTTCCAGCAAAGGTTCTTAAAAAGGTAATCAACCAGCAACTCACTGAACACCTGGAGCGCAACTACCTCCTGGGCCCCTTTCACGTCTTCACTGCTAAGCCTTCCCCTCCACCCATGCTAGGCCTTTTTTGGCTACTTGGTGTAGTTCACGCTTAGGCCTACAAACCTTTTGTCCACATAAGGTATCCATGCCAAATTTTCCTCCTTATTTCCAACATCCCAGGAATTCTAAAGGTACCCAGGGTTTGTCGATTCCCCTGCATGAGACTGAGAAATTAGACAAAATACGGCAAAATTTTGTTTTGTTTTGGAAAAATGGGAAAAAATTGCTGCAGAAGAAAGTTTCTGGTTTTCCCCTGCAAATGGCATTAATGAACGGTTTTCAGTTATAAAATCACAATCTTCCCAGCTTTCAGGAACAGGAAGACTTGAGTCAGAAAATCACATTTTTCAACGCAGTTTTACCATTTTACTGGAACACAGCCCATTTTTCCTATTTTGTGCTTTCAACCTCCTTCCAGTTAGTGGTAGAAATGGATGTAAAACCAATGGTGGATTTTGGAAAGCTATACGTTTCTGAAAAGTAGACACAATTCTAAATTCAACAGAGAGACAGAGAGTCATTTGTATAGATCCTTCAGGTTTTCCCTATAGAAAGTAACAGTTGAAATTAAAAGATTTTGAAATTGAGTTGGGTAAAACAGCCTTTTGTGTCTACGTTTTCATCTGTAACTTCTTGTAACTATGGCAAATTCTCAAAAACAATATACCATTACGTGCGCTGGACCCTTCTGGTTGCGGGGATGTATAGGACTTGTAGGTTCACCAAGAACTGGAAGTACCCAGAGCCAATACCTGAGCTGCACCTTACAATGGTTTTTCATTGTGTACTGGGTATATAGCAATTCATTTGGTAAAGTATAAAGAGTGAAAAATAGGTATTAAGGAAACCTATGTATTTCTGAAATTGGCACAATATATTGAGTTTAGAAGCAGTAGTTATTTGCACATCTCTGTATTTGTGGGTACCCATACTAGCATGTGAATTAGAGGGCATTTCTTAAAATGACTTATTTTTTACACACTGTCTTACATTTGGAAGGCACAAATGCAGAGAACGACAATCGGCAATAACACTTGTTCTACTATTCTGTGTTCCTCTAAGACTTCCCATAAAAAGGGTACTTCACTTGTGTGGGTAGGCCTAGTGCCCGCAACAAGAAATGACTCAAGCCACAATGTGGACACACCACATTTGTCACTGAAAACTGACCTTTTATTTGCAATGTGCGTAGCTGGTGCTTTTGGGCCCTAGCTCATCCTGCACCTAGGGAAACCTAGCAAACCTGTATATTTAAAAAAAACTAGACACCCAAGGGAATGTAGAATGGGGTGATTTATGTGGCTACCACCAGGTTCTGTTACCCAGAATCCCTTGCAAACCTCAAACTTTGTCTAAAAAACATATTTTTCTCGCATTTCTGTGATGGAAAGTTATGGAATTTTGGGGAGCCACAAACTTCCTTCCACACACCATTCCCCAAGTCTCTCTATAAAAATGGTACCTCACTTGTGTAGGTAGGCCTAGTGCCTGTGACAGGAAATGGTGCAAAACGCAACATGGACACGTCACATTTTTCCACTGAAAACAGACCCTTTACTTGCAATGTGCCTAGCATGGATTTTAGGACATAGCTCAGCCAGTACCTACAGAAACCTAGCAGACCTGTACATTTTTTAAAACTAGGCACTCAGTGGAATCCAGGATGTGATAGGGTGACTTGTGTGGCTCTCACCAGGTTCAGTTAGCTAGAATCCCTTGCAAAGCCTTAAAATATGTCCAAAAACATATTTTCCTCATTATTCTGTGATGTAAAGTTCTGGAATCTGAGGAGAGCCACAAACTTCCTTTCAACCAGCATCCCCCCAAGTCCCCAGATAAAAATTGTACCTCACTTGTGTGGGTAAGCCTAGTGCCCGCGACAGGAAACAGTCCAAAATGCAATGTGGGCACATTACATTTTTCCACTGAAAACTGACCCTTTGTTTGCAATGTGCCTAGCTGTGGATTTTGGGCCCTAGCTCAGCCATCACCTAGGGAAACCTAGCAAACATGTACATTTTTTAAAACTAGACACCCAGAGAAATCCAGGATGGGGTGACTTGTGTGGCTTTCACCTGATTCTGTTACCAAGAATCCCTTGGAACCCTCAAAATGTGTCTACAAGCACATTTTCCTCATACTTCTGTGATGTAAAGTTCTGAAATCTGAGGGGAGGATCAAACTTTCTTCCACTCAGCATTCCCCCAAGTATCCTGATAGAAATGGTACATCACTTGTGTGGGGAGACCTAATGCCCGCAATAGGAAACGACCCATAATGCAATGTGGGCACATCACATTTTTCCACTGAAAACTGACCCTATTTTGCAATGTGCCTAGCAGTAGATTTTGGGCCCTAGCTCAGCTGGCACCTAGGGAAACCTATAAAACCTGTAAATGTTGGAAAACTAGACAACCTGGAGTATCCACAGTGGGCTGACTTGCTTGGCTCGCAGCATGTTTTTTTTACCCAGAATCCCTTGCAAACCTTAAACATTGCCTACAAAAACACATTTTCCTTACATTTCTGTGATGGAAGGTTCTGGAATCTGAGGGGAGCCACAAACGTCCTTACACTCAGCATTCCCCCAGATCTTCTGATAAAAATGGTACCGAAGTGGTGTGGGTAGGCCTAGTGCCCGTGACTGGAAATGGCCCAAAATGAAACACGGACGCAGTGCAGTTATTCACCGTAAACAGACACATTTTTTCCAATGTTGGTAGCTTGAAATTTTGGACCCTAGCTCAGCCGGCACCTAAGGAAACCTAGGCAACCTGTACATTTTTTTTAAAGTAGACATCTAGGGATATCCTGGATGGGCTATCTTGAATGGCTCACACCACATCTTTTTAGCCAGAATTCCTTGCAAACCTCGAACGTTCACAAAAAAAACACATTTCTGTAATGGAAAGTTCCGAAATCTGCAGCTAGCCACAAACTTCCTTCCACCTGGCATTCCCCCAGGTCGCCTGATATAAATGGTACCTCACTTGTGTGGGTAGGCCTAGTGCCTGCGACAGCAAATGGCCTAAAGCGTATTGTTGAGACATCAAAATTATCTATCACAAAACAACCTTGTTTTGCAAGGAGGTAACCTGCGTTTTTGGTCCCGGGCTTGGCGGCCATCTAGGGAAACCTACCAATCCTAGACATTTCTGAAAACTAGATACCCGGAGGAGTCCAGGGAGGTGTGGCTTGCATAGATCCTTCAACGTTTTCTTATCCAGAATCACCTGCAAACCTCAAGTTAACCTAAAAATAAAAATCACATTTTCCGCACATTTCTGTGTGGGATCACCGTGCTGGCACAAATTTCCTACTACCGAGTCTTCCAACAAAAACGAAACCTCACTTGTCTGGGTGGGCCAAGTACTGTGACAAAGAAGGGCCAAAAACATGTAGAGATTAAGAGGGCACCAAAACGTGTTCAAAAGCACAGTTTTTTTAATACACTTTTAGGCTGACTCTTCTTTGGCCACCAACACAAGTGAGGTATCATTTTTAATAGGTCACCTCTAAAACCAGGAAGATCATCAGGGGCATCCCCCAAGGATCATCCCACAGCCCCACCCTTTCCAACATGTACAAGACCTCCTTGGCCAATATCATCAAATTTGTCACTGCCTGACTGAGCAGGGGAGCGATGCTCCTCCACTGTAAGGGATGAGCCGCCCCTGTTAAAACCTCAATTATGAATTCTATTTATGTATTAAAAGATGGACTTTAAATTAAGCCTAAAAATGATAATCTTGAAGGCCTAACCTGCAAAGGGCAAGTGGCAGTGACGAATAAACGTTAACCTACACGAACAGGGATGCACTGATTTCCCTTAACACCAGGCCTCTTCAATCATCAAACAGAAACTAATTTAAAAGGCTATTTTTTTCATAATGTTGTCTTTGATGAGCTCTATGCACACATTCTGTGATGCTAGTCAGGAACACATACCACTGCCCTTAGGCTAACATAAGTGCTTAAGGCTGCCTAAAGCGGGATTCCAGGTACATCAGCTCTGTCTCTCATAAGAACGTCGCCCGAACTGCAGCTGTAAAACACAGGCCTGGGAATTCTGAGGTTTAACTGCTTTGGACATCGGAGATGTAGTGAGGAATTTATGCAAATAAAATTATCTATTATTGTTCTGTATGTCGAGAATTAGAAGAAAAATGGATTATGCAATGCAAAGCTACTGTCACTTGTTTTGGCGAGTGTCACTGACTACTCTGAACATGCCATTTGGTGGTATGCTACCTTGAAACCCTGAGTAACAACATAAGATGGATGACAATTCCAAAATGGATGCCTTGTCCATTCTTCTTTGGCCAATTACTGGCTAAGAAATGTTCCAAAACGTGGACATAAAGTATTGTGCCTCACCCAGTCAAGAGCCTACTTTCACATTATAGGCCATCTAGGCCTGCGCAAAGAAGCGTGGCTAACCTCTCTCTTCATTTTTGATTGATCGGTTCAGATCAGTTAGACCATTTGCCCTACTGGCCCGTCATATGTTCAGATCTGAGGAAAGCTTAAGTAGCTTAACTTACATTTGGAGCCTATGTATGTAAAACACAGAATACAGCTAGGGAACACCAGGGGGAGGGCTTGTGGAGGAGCTTGTACAGAAAAATGATGCAAAGACCCACCTTTTTTCTTGAAATTGTATCTAGAGAGTAGACCAAGTGCCAGAGCAACATGGTGACCAGAACTGAAAGCAGAAAGGAAGGAGGTGAAACTGAACCACAGTAAACAAACAGAAGCATGCTCAATTAGTGGAAGGCAGAGGTTAAGATATGGGGAACCCTATGGAAGTGAGGGAAAAGTCCACTGAGAAGAGGACAACTTGGGCAATGATGTAAGTAACTACTATGACTTTCCAAGGGGCCATGGAAGACATTGGGGATTTTGAATGTGCATACCTGGCCCTTAATGCAATCCTGATAGTTAAGGCTTTCTAATACAGATTTAGGGCTGAGGGCCTGTAGGGCAAAGCCTGTGATGTGCAAAAAGACAGAGTTTGTGACAGCAGAACACCTTTTTGCAATGGACCAAAGCCCATCATACTTTGGACTCCAATGTATTTGAATAGCATTCCAAATTGTATATTGGCAGACACATAAAAAGGGTATTCCTGTCATATTTGTGTATTGCAAAGGGCTAAATCAATGGTTTTGTGAGCACAAATTATGTCACAAACACCGTCGAGTCCAGAAGTGGGGTGTCGGTGCTGATACGATGCTGTAATACTGTGACTGATTTGGTGCCCATTATTTAAATAATAAAATATTTCAGCAAAAAAAAGAAACATTTTTCTCACAAACCATTAATCTATGAGCAGCCATCGAGCTGGGTTGGTAACTGATTTGCAGATGAGAAGCACTCTCCATGATCTTCGCTCTGATGTCTCGGTGGGGATTCAACATTAGTCAAGAAGGAGGCAGTCGCATGCTCCCCTTGATGTACATCCTGGCAAGAAACCCTTTATTTATAAAAGAAGCACCGATCTCTTTGAGGGACATGGGTGGCTTTTAAAGGAGAAATATTTTCCTGCTAGTAATATGAACTCAGGGGATAAAGTTTGCTGTACTTTCCAGGCCTATGTTCCTGCAGCAGCAGGAATCCACAGGGGAAGGGGGCGCAGAATGCCTCCTGTCCGTTTGATATTCATAAGAAAGGAGTTTGAATCAGTGCTTTAGGTGGGTAAAAATAAGTGAAGGAACTCACCAAATGATGCCATGGACTGAGGATGTAGTTTGGGGCGGAGCTAGGGGTGGGGCTAAGCGGAAAGGACTTATAAACAAGATTAAGACTCTCAGGGGCATATTTATACTCCGTTTGCGCCGGAATTGCGTCGTTTTTTTTTACGCAATTCCGACGCAAAAGTAACTCCATATTTATACTTTTGCGTTAGACGCGTCTAGCGCCAAAGTCCATGGAGTTTGCGTCCTTTTTTAGCATGGACACCTACTTTGCGTTAATTATATGCAAGGTAGGCGTTCCCGTCTAAAAAAGTGACTTTGCGGCATGTGCGCCGTATTTACACTCCCGGGCAAAATTCACGCCCGGGATTGGGCGGGTCAAAAAAAATGACGCACGGCCGCTTTTGCGCCGTTTTTTAGCGCCTGCAAAAGGCAGGCGTTAAGGGACCTGTGGGCTCTGAAGGAGCCCAGAGGTGCCCTCCCATGCCCCCAGGGGCCCCCCCTGTCACCCTTGCCCACCCCAGGAGGACACCCAAGGCTGGAGGGACCCATCCCAGGGACATTAAGGTAAGTTCAGGCAAGTCATTTTTTTTTTTTTTTTTTGTGGCATAGAGGGGCCTGATTTGTGCCCCCCTACAAGCCACTATGCCCAATGACCATGCCCAGGGGACAGAAGTCCCCTGGGCATGGCCATTGGGCAAGGGGGCATGACTCCTGTCTTTGCTAAGACAGGAGTCATTTCTATGGGGGTTGGGAGTCGAAAAAAATGGCGCAAATCGGGTTGAGGCGAAAAATTTGCCTCAGCCTGACTTGCCCCATTTTTTGGTGCCCAAGCTCCATATCCCCCTACGCCGGCGCTGCCTGGTGTACGTCGTTTTTTGTCACGCACACCAGGCAGCGCCGGCGGCTAACGCCGGCTAACGTCATTGATTAAATACGGCGTCCACATGGTGCTTCAGAATGGCGTTAGCCGGTGCTAAATTTTTTTACGCAAAACTGCGTTAGCGCAGTTTTGCGTCAAAAAGTATAAATATGGCCCTCAGTGCACAATTGTGCATGAGGATACAGAAACATTACTGCTATTATTATTATTTCTGCACACGCAAAAGTGCAAAAGGATACATTTAGCAATGTTTTTTAAATTTCAAATGCGTGCAGATTTCTTCTGTACTTATGGCGTATGAACAACATTTGAATTTTCACTTATCCACTATAATGGATACTGTGTGCAGTCTGAGAAAGAAATCTAGACGAGGACATACCATGACCCGGTTCTTGCTGACAGATTGCGCCTCTCCTTACCTATATTGTTTCTGTTTATTCAGCTATTCTGCTTTCTTTGAAGTGCCTTTTATAATTCCCTTGAATTAAATAATAATGTTTATTCACCTAACATGGTAGTTGTTGGTTTAAAGGTTACAAAATAATTAAGTACATTGATGTAAAGTATTTGAAGAACAAAAACAAAGGTTACGAACTCCATGTTCTGACTAAGAAAATAAGCATTGCTGATTTATTTATCCTATTTTGTTGCAGGCCCACTGACTTCATGGCAAAGCTGAAATTGTATTCATCGTTCCTCCATATTTCAGGGCCCAAAAGCCCCTTTTAAATATTTACCATGAATATTCATAATTATTGTTTCCGTTGTTTTCCTTCATTTCAAGCATTTAACATTGTATGAGGACAAATAGTATTTCAATGCATTTCGGTGCCAAGCTTTTTCAGAAAAGTGGAACCCCCTTAAAGTGATGCACTTTAACTCATTTTTAAATTTAAAAAACTGCACTTTCCCCATCTCCTTTTTCCTCCTTCTTATTTCTGCTCTCTCCTCCTTTCCATCAGATCCTTCCATCCTCCTTTCTCTAATTATATTTCTGGGACTCTCTGCCTGTATCCTCCTGTCGTTTACTTAATAATGCTCTTGTTTCACCCCTCATTCTTTCTTCTATCACTTATTCTATTCCGTGTCTCCTCTCTCTTTAGTACCTTCCCTTCACTTTCTCCAACCCTTATCCTCATTCCTATTCCTCCCTTTCACCCTCTCTCCAGATTGTTTCTCTTTTCCTTTCTATCTCCTTTCAAATAATCTAAAGGTGCACATGCAAAACTCAAGAGTGACATTCATACAGATCATACACCAGAAAGAGCTATCTGCCAGAGAATCAGTGGCAAACATTATTAGTCTTGTCACAGCGGTCAAACACCCAGCACATGCATTTCAGGGCCACGTATGCGATTCTGCGGTCCAGGCATTTTACGTGTAGCAATGGAATTGCTGCATTTACCACATAAACCATCATCTGCTGTATAATCTGTAGAGTTTACCCAAAGTAATTGTTTCCAGATTAAACAGATAAAATGATACTAAAAACATGACTACAAGTATTCCTGTGCAGTGGACGGCCCTTCGCAAAAGTTTGCTGCCCATCTTTCAGTTTCCTGTCACTGTATCGGGGTAGTAAACTGGTACTAATAAAGTGAAATCTTTTCCCATACAGCGTTACTAAATGAAAAATGGCAAAATAATGAAAAAATACCATCATAAAATATGGCGCATTAGGCCTCATAATTTGTCTTTTCTTGCTGCATAATTTAGTCAACTCTGCCACATAATTTGGTCCCCCTCTGCCACATAATTCCATTGGCCCTGGCTATATTGCAAAAATTCCTTAAACAAAACACTAGTGCTGGCACGACCGGACAAGTGAGGCAGAATGAAATGCACCATGCTGCAGCAGAACCGATTTAAAGCATGAGCATGGCTTATTTTGGGGGCAAGTGCATCGCATGGATAAAGTTCGAAATATCTGTAAATAGAAGAGTGGTGCTGGAAGGGAGCTTAGTTGATAATTTTACAGAGAGTTGTTGTTTGATTAAATCATGCTTTATTAAGCGTTTACAAATTCCATCACTATGGAATGTGGCCCTTTCGAGTATATGAATGTCTCTTGCTCACTCTCCTGGTCTTCACTCTCCACAATTTCTTTCTCTTTCTCCTCTCATTCTCCTTGCTCACGTTTCCCTCTCCTTTAACTTTCTCTCCCTCTCTTAGGGCGCACTGAGAAAAACTAAACGCAACTTCATTATTTGCCCTTGTAAAACTGAGTCCACACTGAACTCAAATGTTTTTTCACACTGCCACTGGCCTTCCAAATTCTATTGTAGCACAAACTACTTAGATCTGCTAACAAAAAAACATTACTTTACAGAACTTTGATTTAATGTTCCATTTCGCCTGGGACAGCCAGCTGGCCCTGCATCGCACACCTGCAATGGGATTAACTGCGCTGGGTCACTGGACCCAGTGCTGAATTTTTGCTTATTGCTTCCGGTGCTGAGCACTAGCACTTATTTTTCAGGGCCGGGGCTTATTTTTCTCCCTGAAGCATTTGCTGCGAGCAAAAGACACATATGGGAAAGACGAGGAAGAGAAAAACAAAAAAGTGTCTCAAAGGTAGAAAGCTGCAAAAGTGAGCTGAAGGGGCAGGGAGTGGCTGTAAATGGATTAAAGAGGCCCAAGATGGCTTCAGGATTACGCTCTCTCAGTATTCCGTGTTCCCACATTCAAATGCAGCTGCCTCGTGTTTAAGAGGAGGGCTTTGGGCACCGGCACCTTTTTATTTACAAATTAAGCACTGACTGGACCCCGCACTGTGATAATACAAATGAGTGGTTCCTAAGCACCTTTAGAACAACAGCAATGCAAGTGTGGCGCTCGGGCACTCATGCAATGGATCCTGCTGTCCTGTTCCTCTAAGTACCAGTACTCTTCTTGGGGAAGGAGAAGTTCCGGTACTCAAAGGGTGAAAACGGAAAAGTACCGGGACTTAGTACCCGGTGAGTACCGGCCCCTTTAAAGCACTGGTTTGAATACACGTTTTGCAACGCAACTCATCAGTTCAACTGTTGCATCGAAAAATGAAGGCCAGCTCGCAAAACAGACTTTGTGCGAAAGCCCACCGATTGCTTTGCGAACTCGCTTTAAAAAGTCAGGCTTTAAGAACTGTACACGATAAGAAAAAACACAAGTACTCCTCCTCTGCTATTTTTGTCAGAAACACAATGACTTGGATGAAACATTTTAAAATTGTGTTCTTGTTGGTTAAGCGTAGCTCATTTACAAAGTCACTAGAATCCTGCGATTTTGCGGCCGTTGAAGTTTCCGCATTTGCCACATAAGCCTTCATCTGCTGAATAATTTGTATTTGCAGATTTAAAATACATGTTTCCAAACAAACGAATCAACAGTTACTTATTACGCAGTGACACGTTTTACCGCCAGACCCTCCACAAATGTTCCTTGGTCACTGTTGCGTTGCTCATGGCTACATTCTGGGTGTCAAACTGGTACTAATGAAGTGGAAACCTTTTCCCTGATAGTGTTAACGCGTAAAAATAACAAAATAATGAGGTATCATAGATCACAAAATGTGCCGCATAATGCCCGCAGCATAATTCGGTCCTTCCCTGCTGCAGAATTCCAGTGGCCCTGCTCATGAACAGTGTCCTGTATTGTCTCAGTTTCACGTTTCATCAGGTTCAACAACATCCAAACAAGAACCCTCTTGCCTGTTGCGTCTTCTGATTGGCTCATGGGCCTTGCCCTTCTCCCACCCACTAGGCCTCAAACAGAGGGTGGTGGACCACAAGAAACAGCTCGTGAAGCAAGGGGGGGTGTTCTTGTGCACGCTCACAGATGCTGCTTTATGCTTCACTCCAGTGTGAAAAAGCCCTGGTCACAAAGCTTACAACAGTTGTGCTCAGGCACAACGCCACACTTCTACTGAATAAAATGTAAATGCTTTTGTAAAGTAGTCCTTTGTTACCTGAATTGTTTGACAGCCCTCAAAGTAACAGTGCACTTCAGCACCTGGTAGAGCTTCCTAAAAAAACATAAAATGAGTGACATTGTCGTTATTGCCAAAGAGATGCCCGCGTCTGATCTTCTTCAGGAATTCAATAGCGTTTTTCTCAACCAAACGTTTCTCGCTGAAGAACAGCAGCAGAAGTGACACCTCCTGTGCTTTCAGATCGCCCTGTGAAGTTCTACTGACAAACCCAAAACCTGCTATTAGAGTGATTCGACTTGAGACTGGACAGGCTCTTTTAATCAGCACCAGGCACCACTGAGGCCTGCTGGAGGGAAGCAGAGCGGCGGGGGGGGAGGGGGTTGGATGGCTGCTATTACACCCAGAGCGTGCAATTATAGGCATAATAATTCGTCAGATATTGCTGCGTGTGTGTATGTTATATTTAATAATCAAGATAGGACATATCTTAAGCTCACATGTTATCACAATATATTGTATGCTTTAATGGAACACTGCAAAATATATAAGTGCATTGCAGGCACTGGGAAATCGGTTCCCTTTAAGGTTTTGTGAGAATAAAACATTTGGTTTAACGCATATCAGTTTCATGAGTTTATTAAGTTCGATTCAAGCCCTAAATGACATTAAAGTTCTGTAAAAGATGGATAAGGATTAGTGGGGGCGGTTTAGTTTGAGATGTACGTTCCCGTTCCCTGAATAGCTGCGCTAACCCCTATTCCTTTCGGTGGCCCTTGGGACTGCTATCTCAACCGTCTTCCTGGTGGCGACTTGGGAGAGGGCCTCGCAGGGAACCGTGGCACAGGAAATGAAGGCCCGTATTTATACTTTTTGATGCTAAACTGCGCTAACGCAGTTTAGCGTAAAAAAAATTAGCGCCGGCTAACGCCATTCTGAAGCACCATGCGGGCGCCGTATTTATAGAATGGCGTTAGCCGGCGTTAGCCGACCGGCGCTGCCTGGTGTGCGTGAAAAAAAACCACGTACACCAGGCAGCGCCGGCGTAGGGGAAAATGGCGTATGGGCGTCTCAAAATGGGGCAAGTCAGGTTGAGTCAAAAAAATCGCCTCAACCCGATTTGCGCCATTTTTTTACGACGCCCATCCCCCATTAACATGACTCCTGTCTTAGCAAAAACAGGAGCCATGCCCCCTTGCCCAATGGCCATGCCCAGGGGACTTATGTCCCCTGGGCATGGTCATTGGGCATAGTGGCATAGGGGGGCACAAATCAGGCCCCTCTATGCCACAAAAAAAAATACTTACCTGAACTTACCTTAATGTCCCTGGGGTGGGTCCCTCCATCCTTGGGTGTCCTCCTGGGGTGGGCAAGGGTGGCAGGGGGTGTCCCTGGGGGCAGGGGAGGGCACCTCTGGGCTCATTCTGAGCCCACAGGTCCCTTAACGCCTGCCCTGACCCAGGCGTTAAATTCAGGCGCAAATGCGGGTTTTTTTGCCCCGCCCACTCCTCATTTTTTTAGACGGGAACGCCTACCTTGCATCTCATTAACGCAAGGAAGGTGTTCACGCCAAAAAATGACGCTAACTCCATGAACTTTGGCGCTAGACGCGTCTAACGCCAAAGTATAAATATGGAGTTAGTTTTGCGTCGAATAAAACGACGCAAATTCGGCGCAAACGGAGTATAAATATGCCCCGAAGAATTTTTAAGGCGCCATCCTCCTCACTGCAGCACGGCCTAACGCGATATTCGGGGTAGGACATCAGCAGCCGCGGTGCACGAGACCTGCCTGTCTTCCGGGGCTGTTCCACCTGGGGCTGTGGTGAGGGAGGCAGCTGGATCCCTAAAGCTCTTGGGTGGGGACGGGGTACAGGCCATGCTACTGTCACTACTACTCCGGCTCCCGAGTGCATTCCTTGCCGGGAGTGCATTAGTAAAGCTAACCTCCGAAGATTATTAACTCACCACTAAGGCTAACAGGTCACTGGACCAGCTTCTAGACGGAAATGATTTCATATCTTGCGAACTTGGTTATATTGAAACCAGGGAAGGAAAGGTCTGTCTTGGAAACCCCAGCTGCTCCATAACCCCCTCTTTACAAACTCAGCCTACTTTACAAGTGGACTGGATTGGAATACCAATATTTTCCCAGTTCACTGCAGAAGCCAGTGGAACTGAATGGCTTCCCTCACTTCTTTCCTATGCTGGTGAATGAGCACTATGTGGGAGCTCCATTTTGCTACTGATTTGAGACCAAGTGCTGAAGAACACGCAAGCTTAAGGGACGAGGCAGGTTGCTATTTTTTTCAGCACATTTCCATTGCTTTCTGTGATATGGACTGTTCTCTTGTGAAGTCTGGGATTCTGTAAGATAACCTTTCTTCTTCTAAATGTCGACACAGTCTCAGCCCTGCTTATCTTAAGGACAAAATAATGTTTTTGTCTATAAAACTCAAAATCTAGAAATTGCAATGGGGAATCAATGGAGCTCTTCTATAGGAGACATTTCCTACTGGAGCATGCATACCTGCTCTTGATGGTCCCCAAGCTTGTGGCCCCCAACACTTGTTCTCTGTCAGCCATTTCATGGCGGTTGAACCACATTGAAAAGGCTGGTGGAGAACATAATTGTTATCAGCCATGTGGGTCTGATTTCAGTGCTGCCATGGCTGATTACAACCACGACCGCAGTTATCCTGTCGGGATCAAAGATCTTGGCGGAGATGGCGGTCTTTTAGCGGTCCAACCACCAGGGTCGTGATGTGGCGATTTGACCACCACAGCCGTGGCAGTCCAACCTCCACCACAAGTCTGGCAGACTTCAGACTGCCAGACTCGTAATAGGGCCCTTAATTATTTGCTGATCAACAACATCTTTTCATGCACACCTCAACAGGTGTACTTGGTTCAGTTTGCAGAGCATGGACTCCTGGACACCAGTGCTAAATGACCCAAACCAACATGGTTGGGAGGAAATGTGACCTAGTAGCTAGAGCTACTGACCTTGGAACCTGTGGACCTATGTTTGAATCCTAACATTGGTGCTTGGCTCAACATTGTGTGTATCTGGGCAAATCGCTTATGTTCCCTGTGTTCTGTTGCTTCCTAGCTAGGGTTGAGCTGTATGCATATCCACATATACATGCAGATGGTTGTGGAATTAGTATACACAGTCTGTCCTGTGTCCCCTGAATTGGGTCCAACTAGAATTATGATCTGTAAATTCTGAATTAAGAAGTAGTGTGTATCCTTGATTCTGAAGAAAAGGTGTGTATGCAAAGGTGAGAGGATCCCATAATACTCAAACCAGCCTTAAGGAAGAGGTTAGAAAGTGCCTTCTTAATGAGGGACACAGCATGGCTGAACTCAATTTAGAGGAAACATTTCACACTGGTGGTCCAGAGGACCAAGTGTTGGTGGGGAAATTGTTCTCTTAGTCGGTTTACAGCACCCACACAGGTGAAGAAGGTTTATTTTCATTAATTCCTATCATCCCACCTGTAAGGAGGACCAAAATCCTCAAAATATGAAAGCGTTCCTGACAATTATATTAAGATGCCTCTCTTCCCACATGTGACTGAATTTGTCCACTGGTAAAATCTCACATCACTTTTGTGGTTATTTATATATGTACAAGTGTCCATTGAGTGTATTCTTAGATTGGCTCACAATTAGGTACAGGGCTTACACTCGAGAAAGAGGTACCAGGAACTATCCTATATCATGTGCAACATGTTTAAATAGTTTCAAAATCTTTAATCATTACGATTTACAATTTTGGATCTTCCACTTTTGCTTTTCTATAATAAGTATGGACCTACAAGTACTAGCAGGGCAGTTCTTACAGTCTGAAGGGCAGGACTGGCTGAAGGTATCAAGCATGACATAGAATCACTTGGCAGCTTTGTGCTAAATTCCACTTCTCTTGGGGACAGATGTATCAAAGATTTCTACCCATTCTGTGTCTATGGGAAAATGTGTTTGTACACATGGCTCTTAGTCTCACTGTTATCACAATGGAACACCTCACTTCAGTTATTCCATGTGAGTTGTGAGTCATTCACCCTGACGTATGGTTCTGCCTAATTATAGTGCTGGTAGACAACTATCAGTCCAGTAGTATACCTGCCCCCCTTTTCCTAAGGTCTGGCATATTTACTTACAGTTCTAAGTTAAACTTAAAAGCTTTATGCTGTCACTAATTCTCCTGCTTCAGTTTCCTGCCTCCACTTCTTAAAATCAATAACATTTCAAAAGCAAATTAAATTTGTGTTGCATGCTACCTAAACTATGACCTCGATTAATTGATCAACCAGAAAACAGTCAAATTAATTTCTTGTGTGTTTTCCTGCTTTTTAGTTTGATCTCATTCTGTAGCTACATAATTTGCTTCACCTTTTTCATATAATATAACCAGTGCTTAATTGGAGCTGGTGGTTGCATGTTGGACCCATCTGCACTTATTTTGGGGGCGAGTAATTATTTTTCCCCAAAAAACATTGATCTGATGAAAATTACAAAAGAGGGAAAGAAGGAGGAAACGAAGGACGGTAAAACAATGTCAGAGAGAGAAAGCAGGGATGAAAAAGAACCTGAAAGAGTGAGATAAAGAGACAATGACTGTCTGGTGATGAATTAAGGAGCCATGAGGCAGAATCAAGACTAAGCAGCCTTGGTTTTTGGCGCTCCAGCCTTCGATAGCACTGGCTGAGGCCTTCTGAACAAAACTTTGTACCACAACACTTATTCTTCACAAAATATGCACTGTATGTAGCCATTTGAACTGTAGTCATTCAGCCTGGAAGGTGATCCTCTACACCATAATTCCTTTTCCCTGTGTTCCCTGTAAAATCATTCAGAGGCTTTCTTTTCTGCTTTAGTTTAGTTATTTCCCCATTTACTTTATTATTTCCTTCTTAGTTTAATGTTTACTTCTTTTTGTTTCTTCTTTGTATCCCTCGTTACTTGTCATACTTTTGCCTTGTTTCCCTTCCTTCCTTATTTTCTCCCTTGTTCTCCTGCCTTCCACTCTGTTTTTTCATTTTTTCTGTTTCCTTATTTCCATTTTCACTCGTTTTATCTCTTTGTTTCTTCCTATCTTTTTCACTTTTCATCTCACTCTTCCTTTCATCTTTCCTTCTGCCTTTTTTCTATTTCCTGCTATCCCTCTTTATTATTTATCAGTTTAATATTCTTTCTCTCATGCTAGCCTTTTCTCTTTCTTTTTTTCCCACAATTTTGTATGGTTTTACATATTTTCCTATAATCAACTGGGATGTCAGAATACATTCAAGAAACAGGTGATGCAAGCAAATCAGAGTGGCACTGGGGCCAAGCAGCAGAATTCAATCCCTTATAACCAGATAGAGGCTTGTCGGGTGGGATATGTGGAGGACCGGTCCCTGGCAGCTAGGGCGCCGTAGGCATGAATGACCGCTTAAACCACAGAGCTACAAGAACCTCAGTGAGTGGTCTGAATTCATCCAATCAGAAAAAGAGTGAAACACTTCTGGTTTAGTTTAAGTAGAGGCAGCAGGCAGAAAGAGATGCTGTGGAACTTTCATTAGAAATAGAGTTAGCTCTACCACTAGTATTTCACTCATTATTTAGCGTCTTTTTCACATTGTTGTTTTTTTCCCTTTGCGCAATTATTGTTCCTTTTACAACTGCTATGAAGTTTGTTTTGGTGGGCATGTTAGAAAATAGTTTCACTTAAAAGCAGTTGAACTTAAGATTCCTGCATAAAGACAGGCCCACCTTTTTATGGGCAGAGTTCTCCCCACCCCGACTGTGGAGTCTCCACAGCCTCAAACATACCCTTAACTCATAGGTTGTGAATACCAAAAAAAGAGAAAACCTACACAAAAGAGTACGTTTACCTTTGTGAATCAATCCCTATGAATATAGGCCAGCAACAGGAACTGCTGTAAGTGGAAACCTAAGTTCAACTACTTTTAAGTGCAACTCTGTTGTGAGATGGCCACTTGACATGAACTTCATTCTAAGGTGGGCATTGAACATGAACAACATTTCAGTGGAGCAAACACCTTCTTGTCAGGGGGTTCCTGGTCTCAGACTATCTCTGACCTGTCAGGGGGTTCCACTTCTACAGAGACTTACAGGACCTTTGATCAGTGTACCACTCTGTCGAAAGAACTCCAGCTTGCTCCTGCTGTTTGACTTTAAGCTCCTGTTCCTGCCTCTCTGAGCTTCTGCTTTATATTTTTTATAGATTGATTGGCCGGTGAGGGGTTCACTGTTGTCACCTCTAGTGCCCTTGACATCTTGCTTTCATTCATGTACCTCGGCGTACACTCTCAAGAAGACTAGTTGGTTTCAGGTTTACATGGTTTACATAGATTGTTCATCCATTGATTTCCCACTCAACAGCTCTTGCTCCCCACCAACCAGTGTTATCTCTTTTGTGGTATGTGTTTTGATGCAATGTGGTCTAAGGGAACCTTACGCTGCTTGTTTAATGTATTTTTATATGACATGGAGTAAGGGCAAGTGGGAAATTATCTGTCGGTATTCGAGTTATACCTAATACGGAAAATCAATAAAACTGTACACCTAATATGGAAAATCATAAAAACTATGTTTACAAAAAATCTTTATGTACACTGATATTTATAAAGCATAAAGCTAACTGGGTAGCCTCTGTGCATCAGTGGGTACCATCAAATGTGGATTAACAAATTATGCATTTCAGACTCACATTTCACGTATTTACAAATGCATCACATTTCATGCATATTTATAATTATAGTCAAAGGAAGATCAAGTGTGTTGCCTAGAATCACGAGTTTCTTTCAAAACAGGGATTAGAAATCAGATCCCAATGTTCCAAAGGCAGCAGTTTGCCCACTAAACCTCATGTCCTCTGCTCCAGTCCTGGTAACACCAGCTCTGCTCCACTCCTGGTCTTACCTGGACCTGACCTGAATCTTTAGCTTCCAAAAAGTGCCTTGCAAACTGGCCCAGCACATTCTAGATTTTGGTGGCATTGTGCGTCATTCCTCCTGGTGCAGTCAGGCACTACTTTTCAGGATGCATTGACTCTAAAACCTGTATTTCACCCATGGCTTCAGAGCCTCTGTGAGTTGGAGGACTGATGCCAACTTTTAGACCTTTACAGAAAACATCTCTTACAGTATCCATCCATGCATTGTTAAAATAGCTTTGTTAATCCACAGCTTATTCTTAAACATGCAAAAGCAGGACAACGCGGAGCTCTAGAGAGACAGAACCTTTCTTAGCACCATTTTCTTAAAAAACACAAATATATGCTGATGCAGTCAAGACAGTTGAGGTTTCTCCTCACGGTGTGTTTTGCAAGACATCCATTTCACAAATAATGAATTGATAGGAATTCAATAAGGATTCAGTAAGCCTGGCTTATAGTCTCTTTTTTCACTAATATCCTGCTTGCGGACAATATGTTCTCATTTACCTTAAAAGAAGTCTTGAAGCCGCTTTCCATTCAAAGTGAAAAGGCTTTAGATTTGAAACTAGTTTTAAGAAACTATAGAGGGCTGATTCTTGGTGTTCCCAGGAATGCAAATTTTTAAAAATGCCACTGTCTCACAGGGAGGAAACATTCTTCTCGAAGGGGACATTTGTCTTTGCAGTGCAGCAACAAACCTGCGATTTAGGGATTTGTTACTACAAAGCAAACGAGAAAGCCAAGGGGCTAATCAAATTCAAATGGGCTGCTCAGCTTGCAACAGTAATGAAAGTGCAACCACCGCACTGGGGATTGCACTTTAATGACAGGGTCCCTGCCAGAAGTTCAGGGATCTCTAAATATGGCAGGTGGTCCCCTTCCAAGCTCACTGTCTGCTAAGCTGCCCTAAAATGTTTAAATGACTCGATTTGACATGAATATTGTGTATAAGAAATGAGTTGAAGTCATCAGAAGTTCATCCAATAGCCTGCTACTCTGCCAAATTTGCTATGCACTCATTTACTAAAAAGGAATTGATTGGTTGATTGATTTCACTTATAAAGTGAAAATACACTACTAGGCTTTGTGGCATAAAAAAGAGAGTCGAAGGATGTCGCGTTTGATGGCATCAACCACTTAACAAAAACATTATGTTTTCAAGAGCTTACGAAAGGCCAGGCTTTCAGCAGCTATGTGTATGTGCAGCAGGAGGGAGGTCCAAAATTTGGGCCTGATTACCATGATGTCCTGTCGCTCTCACAAAACTCTCCTAATTCCAGGCAACTGTAGTAATATTTGGAAGCTGAACAAAGGGTCCTGAGTCCTGACTAGCAAATGAGTGGATCTCTTGTAGTAGTAAATGGTTGTCCGTCTCGATTTCCCACAACGTAACCCTAGACAATTTTCAGAAATAGACCAACTTTTTTTGTTGATCGAAGGGAATGATGCTGAGGGTGGGATGCAGCCACATGTTAAGAAATGGCAATACAAAATTAAGGAGAAGAAAGAAGGAACTACTCTCTGCAAATCACAGCTCTGTCCAGCTAATCGAGCCACTGGTAGGGGCAAGTCTCTATTAGGTACGGCTACCCGCTGTTCCTCACTGTTGTCCAGCAGACATAGTGCTATCATTACTACATACACCAGACATGATTGGCTCTTGTTCCACAAATAAAAGCCTTCTGGTTCCACCCATCTCAGCTTTGCTGGTATATGTACTGTTAAACCGCCATGTGATGTATATGAAGGTGACCAAGCAACTTGTGTGAAAGATGAAGCTGAAAAACTCGAACCTTAGTATAGTTTATCACTTGCTCCCCATGTGAGGCAATAATTCAGACTCGTAGCTTAATAAAACCTTTTTAAAATAAAGTGTCTTATCATTTTTTTTCTCAAATATACATCATTTTTAAAATGTCTGAGGTTCTGAAAAAACACAATTTTCCAGTTCAATTATCCTCGAAAATTTAAATCTTCTAAAATGTCTCGAAACTCAGTTTTAAGAAGATCTTGACTCACAAAATACCTAAAATAGAAGGGACTGTTGGGAGTTTAAAAAATCCTGAGTTCTGGGAACTTTTTGTGTTGTTACCCCGCCCCTCAACCTCTTTGCCTTGCACTGTATGGAGATTAATGTCCTTCTGCCATCTAGTGTCTTCTACTACACTCTTCATCTTTCCTACAGGGCATCCAGCATAGCATCAAGGCATAAATCAGAAAGGTTAATGGCATCGTATTGTGGTGTCTTCCTTTTTATGGCATTAAAGGGCCTGGGGGGCAGAATTCCTCTGGGATGACCATCAGTGCTTGTGACTAAACTCATCACACACCCATCTTTCTACTGAAAACTAGTACCTTACATCCACAGGACAAATGAATGATGCCTATTAACTGGGCAGAGTGTGACATCTATCCCTTGGGTTCCACTTCTACCACCCCTGGATGTATACCACAGACCCACTACTGTCGTGTTTGTGGCATTTCTTGGGGTCTCACTTCCACTACATTTTAGGGAACAACCTAGATCCAGTACTGTGGTGTCTGAATTATTATTTGGGTTATAGTCTCCTCCACTTCTAGGGGGGGCCTGTGGTTTTCCATAGGTTCTTATTTCCACTGCTACTGGGTGGATAACTTGGATCCACTAGTGTGGTGTCTGTGGTATTGCTTGGGTAACCTCTGTCACTGTTTCTGGATGGGTTGCACAGGCACACTGCACTGATATCTCTGGTATTCATTGGTGTCTGCCTCCACTGGTTTTGGGTAGACCTCACATACCCACTACTTTGGTGATGGTGGTGTTACTGGTATTCCTATCGCCAGCACTCTGGGGTTGATCCTTATTCCCACAAATGCGGTGTCTGTGGTATGTCTGGGGTTTTGCTTCAACCTTTCTTGGGTGGACCCCATAGGCCCAATCATGAATTATCCATGATATTCCTTGGGTCACTTATCTACTTCCTCATGTGGTCCCTTACAAATCTCTTGGGCCTTATCACTATTGAGATTCCCTAGTCCTGCTGTTTATTAGGTTATATACTCCCTGATGATGATAAGCCTTCCAAGGTAAACATGGCAATCATACATGCTATCGTTGCTAGTCCTCCCATGTATCTGCTACATGGCATGCGTAAACTCAACTCTACTTTTGCCACAACATGACTGGAGCACATCTCTCAACCTCTAGCATGACATCAAAAATGTTCCCTCGTTGACCACATTGAAACACAAACTCTGGCAGCCATGCTCAACAAGAAGACTAGCCTTATACCGGACCACCGGACTGTTTTTAGGGCCTCATCAAAGGAAGGAAAGCACTATACGAATACTATGTTACATCAATACAAATGTTTACATGTCACAGAAGAATTTTTAAAACTATTGTAAAACGCATTAAAATTATATCTAAACATATTTAATATCCACGTGCAATCTGTGATATTAAAAACAACTGAAATGTAATAACAGGACAAATGGAAATCTTTTAGGAATTGCACACCATCAACGTGTAAGGATCCAGTGAGACTTAAATAGCATTGGAATTTTAGAAGCATCTTATTTATAGAATACTTCAGTTATAATGCACTACTACATACGTTGCAGGTTCAGGAACGTAATGCATATATTGAGAAACACTTGAAATATGAGAAGTCTTGGGTAAGATGAAAATATATTTGTGGTGCCTAAGCACATGTCTGGAAAACAGTGACTGATATGTGTGTTAACTTCACACAAGTATCTGATTTGTGATGTGCAGCCTTTTAACAAATATACAAAACAGTTTGCAGAAATAAAGAGAGAAACAACATAAGACAGACATACAATGTGGCACAACACATCAGCAGGTTTGAGTGGCAGGTCTGTAAGCTTCTCTGTAACATTAAATAAATTAAATAAAAAATAACTTAGTGCTCAGTTCACGCCATGTCATAGTTTGCATGTGTCATCCAAATGCATCCTGGGTGATGAAGTATTGGTTTGCTTCCACAGAACTAGTCAGAACACCAACCCTGATACTAGTAATTTGTAGATGAAAAGGACTAGAAGCACTGCCTATGATGGCATGGCGTGTGATGGTTACCCTCATTGGGAAGCTTCTTACTCATGAGCAGGGCCGGCTTTAGGCCCTGTGTTTTCAAATATCTTACAGGTTGAAGAGCACCTGCTGCAGAGTCCCTTGAACATTCTGCAATTTTCAGGCAACAATAAAATGTCAAGATAACTCTTGTGATTAATGTCGTTGCTGGTGAGACATGGAGTTTTGTCTGGTGGCAGTTTAGACTAATATTAAAGTAGTGCAGTCTGGTAATATGCCTGCTGCAAAGAGTGTCTACCATTCAGATCACAGAATTGTATTTTATGTAGATAGGTGGGGAACTGATTTTGCCACTGAGTTCTTTTTGTTGTTTGCAGTTCATATGTTACAATCCTAGTGTAGCACACTGAGCTGTGACCTGTCACCAAAGGACTGCATGGAATGTAAAACATTATCTGGTGTGTTCAATAACAGCACCTCTGTCATTTCATGATTGATATTATAGCCACCTATCTTCATAAACTGATAGTTCTCTCGAGTGTGTCCTCTATATCATTTATTTGTCGTAAGAAGCAAATCAGCCTCCTTACTACTGTATAACGCTTACATTCACCTGGCCCAAAAAAAGGGGGTGCCAATTTTTCATCTATACGAAAAGAATGTGGCCAGGGTCTATAAAATGCAAATTATATAAGTTACACCAGGCGCCCCTGGTTTACATTGGAGGTGTAGGTCCTCTTTATGAGATGATGGTGCATTGAATTAAAAGGAAGCTGGATTTGATAGCTGGACGGCGATGTTGCTAAAACTTGTGATTCCCCATCCGTGGGGTTCTAGGGGATGCACAAATTATACATAAGACACCAGTCTTGTCCTGGCTTTGAGGACGATGTCAGATATGTTAGGAATTTAAATGGCTCTTTAGGTTCTCATTTGTGTTTTCGCCTGTGGTTGTGGTAGAGCATGGAAAGAGTGAGCTGATGTTACTGTGAGAGTACGTTGAATGGGCTCAGAGGAGCTTGTGTGTTCACCTAGTATAATGAGTTCCAGTATGCAGTTCTTTGCTTGTGTGATGTGTTTTTTAATACAACAACTTAACCCTAAATCTCTCCAACATAAGAGATATGTTCCCCAATTCTTCATCAGAGAAATACAAACATGCAATTACCGAAATACATTTTTCATTAGAGCAAGTCAGTTATCCTTCTAAGTAGTTGATTGGTAAAGTAGATATGATTTAAAGACAAATACTCTTAAGGGAAAGGTTCTTTCCAAATGGAGGTTTGGCAAAAAATAATGACATTCTGTAGATTTGATTTTAGGTATAAGGGTTATGTAGGTTTGAAGGTAATCTGCCTTGTTCCTTCCTAAGAGAGTCTTTCCTGCTGAGGCATAAAGGCTGCTGATGAAGGTGGCTGTGCTGGGGCCCTGTGATGTAGACCCATCAATCCTCATGGATAGCTGTTCTGCTCCCTGATAACCGGCTGCAATGGCAAAGTTGGAATAGGGGAGGACATGGGACAGGAAGAGAAATGAATGAAAGGAGAGGGGGAGGAAGGAAGAGAGCAGGAGTGAAAAAGGTAAAGCAATAAGTGGAGGAAAAAGGGTGATTTAGAGGGAAGGAGTTAATTGGAATGGCACAGTAAATAAATGACCAGGATGGGGTAGCAAAAGGATAATTTTACAAAAAAGTAGAGCCAGAGTGAAAAAAGACAAAGGGGGTCACTACAAGTCTAGCGGTCAGTAGACCACCATACTCGCGGATGGCAGTCGGACTGCCGCCAATGTGGCGTTCCGAGTGCCACATTACAACCCTGGCAGTCAGGCTGCCAGGGAACTGGCAGCTCCGACAGGATCAGAGATCCTAGCGGTCTGGAGGTGGTGGCGGTCCTAACCTGCCAGGGCAGCACTGCAAGCCTGCAGCATTACGACCCCCTTCTCCATCACCTTGTTTCATGACAGTACCACCGCCATGAAAATGCTGACGGAGAACAGGTGCAGGCCCCCCTGGTTTTGTAGACAGTGAACATTGCGAGGGTGCTTGGCACTCTGCAGGCAACAGCATTGCCGCCGGCTCTATTACAAGCCGGAGACAATGCTGTAGCCTATTTCCCGCTAGGCCAGCGGGCTGAATCTTAGGTTTCCTCTCACTGACCTAGCGGGAAACTCTTATTACCTCCAGTGGGGAAGTGGTGGCCACCCTGTCAGGAGTTTGGCAAATGGAGTTTTCTGTCCGCCAAACCCAAAATCGGGCCAAAAGAGACAACCGGAGTACAGCTTATTCCTGCCCCTTAATGATTCAGTCAGTAATAGGAGGGGAAGGCTGTGAGACTACGGGAGAAGCAATGTCACAAAAAAGGACTACAATAGTATGGGTTCTTTACCTGCTAAAATATCTC
This sequence comes from Pleurodeles waltl, assembly GCF_031143425.1. Classification (NCBI taxonomy): domain Eukaryota; kingdom Metazoa; phylum Chordata; class Amphibia; order Caudata; family Salamandridae; genus Pleurodeles; species Pleurodeles waltl. Next base: position 909,419,973 of record NC_090443.1, read on the forward strand.
TTATGCAGACAATGTGGCAAATGGTTAAATTAATAAGGACAGCTGATCCGTGCTTATACCAATATGCACAATGACATAATGCACTGCAATTGAAGCAGTTCCTTTGAAAAGCAAAGCAAAGCAAATGAGGCAGGATATTTTATGCAATTTGTCACCCTGTCTATCTATACCAACTTTATTTCCTAAAGTTTCTATTTGCCATTTTGCTAAATCTAAAAGTAGATTGAAGAGGTGACAAACTAACCATAGAAATGCATAGTAACAGAACATACAAACTATTCCATCACATCTGGCCAGGTGGAAGATCTACACCATAGTCAAATTAGAATGGATTTGCTGCCTCTGAAAGCTTAGAGGTTAGAACTTCTAAAGTAAAATTGTGGACCTAAAAATATACCTTTTACTTTGCTCTCCGGTCGTCAGCTACCTGCACCACTTCTTGAAGCGTCATGTTTTAGGTTCCTCAAAAGTTCTCCCTGTCTCATAAGCAAGGCTGGCTTTATCGCTAGTGGCGCCCTGTGTGCCAATCATAGTTGGTGCCCCCAATGATCTCCTTCTTGACAGATTACCTCACTACCACCATAAAAATCATAGTTGCTAAGTCAATTATAATGCAGAACTGGATGGATGCCCTGCCTCTAATGTTTGACAATTGGTTAAATAAGATGCACATAGGTAAGAAGCATGAGTTACTGTACACTCTATAAAACGGATCAAGTAAAACGTGTAGGCAAATTTCTGCAGTTTTTGATGAAAATTCATGAATGTATGTAGTTTGAAATATATGTTTGTATTCCAAGCGGTATTTTTAAATGATGAAATAATATTATGTAATAAATGCAAAGATATAAAAAGGCACAAATATTAATTAACTTTTTATTTTGAAAAGTTGCACTCAAAGTAGGGGAATTGCACATTGCACTACTTTGAATCAAAGCAGTGTTCCATGGTAGTAGTTTGCAGCACGCCTGCAATGTGTGAAATGTTTTAAAGTTTTTCTAAGCATACAATTTTGTACTAGGCAACCTTTTTGTGCACTAGCACAGAGGAACAGAGCAGCAGCAGTCCATAGCACTTAGGCACTCATTATGAGTTTGGCAGACGGGATAGCCCGACAAACTCCCGACAGGGTGGCAGCCGCCGTAGTGGCGACCACCCCGTTGGACCTATTAGGAGTTTCCTGCTAGGCTGGTGGGTGGAAACCTCGGTTTCCGCCCACCGGCCTAGTGGGAAACAGGCTACAGCGTTGTCTCTGGCTCATAATCGAGCCAGCCGCAATGCTGTAGCCCGGAGGGTGCATCAGCAGCCTCTCGATGTTCACTGTCTACACAGCACAACATTGCGAGGGTGCTGGGCAAGGGGACCCCTGCCCTTCCCATGCCAAGTCCATGGACAGTGCAGGGGCTCCCTTGTGGCCCCCAGCACCTATTCTCTGCCAGCCTTTTCATGGCAGCCGCCATGAAAAGGCTGGCGGAGAACAGGGTCGTAATCCTCATGCAGCAATGCCCTGGCAGATTACGGTCTCTGCCACCACCAGGCTGTCAGGATCACCGATGCCGGCGATGCTGGTGTAACTCTGGCAGTCTGACCACCAGGGTCTTTATGTGGCGGTCAGATCCTCACAGCAGCAGTGGTCCTGACTGCCACTGCGGCCACCCTGTAATGAGGCCCTTAATCCCTACCAACTCAAACAAGTATGGTGCAATCTCAAGTTTACAATCTCCAGTAAAAAATATTGGAACACTTGGTAAACTTTATATCACCAGCCAGCTGAGTCTGTTGTCTTAGAGCTAGCAGAGGAATAAGCCAGTGCGCCTTGTCCCTGGTGAAAATCTAGTTGAGCAGCTGCAAATGATCTCTGTTGGATGTAGTTGTGAGGTATTAGTTGTTGTCATGGTTATTTTTCTTTGAATATTAACTGAAACCAATAAATAGCATTAGTGATCTATGAATTCTCCCACGAGACTACTACTATCGACTGAGGCATGATTATTTGCTGTGTGCAAATGTTTGTGCTCAGCATTGACTGCAGCAGCGATCCAGGGGTGTACAACTGTGGGTTTTAAGTTCTCAGCACAAGTATGTTTTGCAGACCACCAGCTTCGTAAAAATGGTTTTATAACTGAAGTCTAACTCTTTCAGTTTGGATTTCGTAAAACAATTGTACTTGCGTACACATATTTTTAAGACTTTAATAAGTGAGCACGTCATGCTGAAATCCTGTGAGTTTTTCGCTGCTAAATGTGTAGCACTTCAGCATTAAAATAGTTTCTGGGCCAAAATGCAGCATTTTGTTTGTACAAATTGCACACTGAAACAGTCATATTCTGGCCACGAAACAAATTTAAGAACATTGTTGGAGTGCAGCATATTCTGGCGCTTTTAATGTCTTGTAAAGTGAACACACCACAAGCAATATGGTGAGAAAATATCTTACCCCTGTGAGTAAATAATTGAGCAGAGCATGTAATCCAGCCCTTAGTATTTTCATTTTAGTATCTAAACATATGGCCAAAGTTGTCACCGACCATAGTTATTATCCGAGAAAAGCACTAAAAGGATGAGAAAAACGGAGATAGCACAGACACTGCTGTCTGACTGAAGGCAGCTGCTCCTATTCACGACTTCAGCAGTGCACAGATAGCTCTCTGCACTGTCGGTTATCGTAAGGGAGCCACCCAGTGGCATTGCAGCATTACAGTCGTACTAGCTATTACATAGCAGGCTCCATGGACATCTTCTCAGGCAGTGCAGGCTGAGTGCCACAGCGAAGGAGAAAGATAGCACTGCTGCCCAAAGTGAAAGTGTGAGATGCGTTGTTTTGATTCTACACACACTTTCCTAACAGCGATGGAGGGCCAGTCAGCCAACAAAATGCCGATCAACAAAGCTCTGACTCGAAAAGGTGAAAATTCTATTGCAAAGCATGAAACCCCAGCTGGAGCATGCCCATAAATGCGATCTGTGTGTGAGTGCCGTGCACTCATGCGTACACCATCTATGCACCCATAGTTGGGAATTGGCTTTAGACAAGTGAGCATTCCCTTGGAGAGACTGAGGAGGAAGGAAGTGCAATATATATTAGGAAAAGTCTTGCAGAGGTGTAATTTTGTGAGAAGCCACAAACATTTTGCAAGTTTTTTCCCATGCCCATCTGCTGCACATCTAACTTATGTATGAAAGGTCCAGGCTAAGATGGTGTAGAAATTGTGGAAACGTGTACCAATATACTAGCAGTTCTTACATGGTTTGTGAAATGACCAGGCATTCATAGGAAGCAATCTTTTTCATTTAACAAAAAAAAATTGCAAACAAAATAAAAGAAAATCCGCAAATTCCTTAGCGATATGATTCATCATGAATGCAAGCATTGCACACTAGCTGGGGGTAGGCAAACAGCCAAGCACCAATGTGCTTCATCTACAACATGACTGTTTTATGCATGACTTGGGCAGGCATTTTTGTAACATAAACAAACACTTATTCATCACAAATAGTAGGGAAAACTTCTATATAAAAGTGCTTTTGATCTGGGCGATTAAAGGCTAAAATTCAAACATTAGTTTAACATTAGTTTAACAACCTGAAAACAAAAACTTCACCCATTTCACCCCTTTATAAAATTGTTACATTATGGGATATACTACGTGATTGTAGATAAATAGAATGTTTACTTCAGCTAATACATTTCACACTTGAGTGTTGCAAAAATATAACAACAGAAAATACTGCTTGCAACACAAAATCACAAGATGCTTACCTTTTGCCTTAGTCATTCTTTCTGATATCATTAACATCCAACGAGGTAAGGCAGGGTGCTGTGGCCTTGAGACACCCCAAAAGGCTGCATACTTTAAAGTCACAGCACTGCTGAAGCACTGACTTTTATTAACAATAGCCTCAAACACAAGAAACCTGAAAACAGAACCCTTTGTTGATCTTCACAGTATGCCACCTTTCCCTACGCTTGAGTTTGACATTGCAACCTAGTGCGTGAAATTATTCTGTGGGGAAATGTTGAGAGCTACAGGTGGGCATGGGTCGGCAAGATCTAATCCCTGGTTGGCATTCTGCAAAAATATCAATGAGAAATAGCGTTAAACAAAAATATCATTGCAATAAAACCTTAATGTAAAAGATATTGTTGATGTTAATATCGCAGGCAAGAATACAATTTTTTAAAGTTGACTCTAAATATCAAAATTAATAATATTGGTGTTTATTTGTGTTTTATTGTCTTTTTTAATTAGTTTAACTATTTAGCAGTGGAATGAGTGGTTTATAGGGGAATAAGTAGGGGAGTATTTTTTCTAATTGTTTAAAAAATATAAAGTTTTTGTTTTTTGTGTACTTTACTGTTAACATTTTATGTCTACTTACTGTTTATTTTGTGGTGTTTAATACAATAAAATGTTTTAGGAGGGGAGTGCAGGGGTTGAATGGAAACTGGGTGTGGTTTTGATTTTTTTAATGTTTTAATTTTTCTTTTAATTCTTTCGTATAAATACATTTTGCAATACTTGTGTTTACTTAATGCATCTGTAATTATGCTTTTTACAATTGTAAGCTATTTTTTAGCATTTATATCTCATCATATACAAATGATGTTTCATTTAAAGTTCAGGAAAGTATTTGTATTATTTTACTGGCTGTTTATCTGTTGTATTCTTTTTAGGTATTAGTTGTTACTTAAAATAATGTAATTTATATTTTAATTACTTTATAATTTATTGAATTTTATTTTTAGAAATACGTTTATTATTTAATTTGTATGTAGTCTTGTAAAATATGTAGTGTATGTATTAATTACAATTTTAGAATAAAAGTTTTGTAAAGTTTCAATGTACTTATTTTTTTGCAATATTCTAACTTTGTTCAAACATTTTATTGCATACAATTATTAATACTTTTCCATATTTTTTTAATTTAAAATTATGAGTGTTATGTTACTGTTTTTCATTATAGTCATTTTTTTATGGTATATTATATTCTTATCAACACTTTTGCATTGGATGTGAAATATATAATAATATGAGATTGGAGTGAGAATAGTATATCTACACCCATCAAAGTCCAATGCTTTCTCCACTATGGATTAAATTGGAGTGGGAAGAGTAAAACTACCACCCTCAAAGTCCTACGCTTTCTAAATGTGGTTTAGATTTGAGTGGGAATAATAAATCCACACCCTGCAAAGTCCAACTCTCTCCCCATTGTAGCTTAAAATGGAGTGGAATAAGTAAATCTACACACCTCAAGGTCGAACGCTTACCCCAATGTGGCTTGGGTTGGAGAGGGAATAGTAAATCTACACCCTCAAAGTCCAAAGTTTTCTGCAAGGGTGGTTAGATTGGAATTGGAATAATAGGCCTACACCCATCAAAGTTCACAATTTTCTCAAATGTAGTTTGGATTAGAGTGGGAAAAGTAACTGTACACCTTTTAATGCTTATACTTTTTTATAATGTATTTTTATTTCAAGTTGGAATATTTAATTTATACCCTTGTGTAGTTTGACCAATGTTATTATTAATTTCTTTGATTTGTTTTGTGTTTCTAGAGCATTTTTGTTTAATTTTCATTTTTTGGGTTCTGGGCGGTCTTCATCGATTGATGTTAATTTTTAGAATTTTATTTTTCTTTATATTTCACATTTTTGTGGGAATATTATCTTCTAATTATGGATTGTTTTTGCCCTTTGGAGTATTATGGAGAGTGATGTCTTCAGCTACAAAACTGTAAGTAACCTTTATCTTAAATGTTAAAGGGGGAAATATGTTATTGTATTTTATTATCTGTTATTTATTGTTAATTATATGTTTATGTTGTGTATATTTCACTCTGTATTTTGTATCATGTGTTGTGGTTTTCAGGGATGCCATTTGTGATATTTAATGTTTATTAAATACTTTTGTATATTTATTTTTTAATGAAGATTTAATAGTAAAACAAATATACTAATATTAGTAAAAAATGGTTAGTTGTTTATATGTTTGTTTAGGGCTGTATTTGGCTGTTTAGTTTAGACTGGTTAGTTCAAGTAAGGTTCTTGCTTTGCAGTCTATGTGTTGTAGGCCTTAATTGTTAGCAAAGAGTTGGACTTAGTTTTGTAACATGATTTGCAATTCTTTGGTTTGTTTTGAGACATTAGATTTTAGATGGGTTAGTGATTGCTCTAAACTTCATTGTTGATAGCTTTGTTCCTGTTTTATCATTTCTAAACATTTGTAGAATGTACAGTGCTTTGCATTACAGTTTGTTGGAAGGAATTGTGCAAGCCTTCCACTGTGTTATTGGGTTTTGCCTGTTATGCCATGGCACTGTCATACACATTCCACAATGGTATCTGATATGTGTGCTGGCAGCTGTGGCTAGAACAGTACAGTCAGCCAACCCAAGTTTCTTCAAAGTAGTTTATTAAGAGGGGTTAATTTTCCTTCATGTGTATTCTGTTAATATGTTGTAATGTTTTGCTGCTTTGGTTACAGTCATGTATTTTAGGGCAATACGTTTTTTAATTTTTGGGGCAAATTCAGCATTTGTGGCGTATTCTAGAGATACTGCCAATTTCTGAAGTTTTGAAGTCTCAAGGATCTTTGTTTAAAGTGGCAATAAACCCCTTGAATGGCTGTCTGTAGGTATATATTTAAAATTATTTATATATTTGCTTGCTCAAGGATGATATTTTTTTACTCTAATTGTTTGTTTTGTATTTTATGTCATTTAATAGTTCTTGATATGTTGCACATATTTATTATGTGGAAGTGTGTAAAAATCAGGGCATGGTGGTGCCTTAGTATTATCCATGGACTGTATAGATTTGTGAGAAAGTTGGATGGCAAGATTTGAATATGCTGTCCATGTTGCTCTGGGTAAGTTATAGTAGGTTAGTGTAAGTAGCACATATAATTATTCTGTCCTAATTGTTACCACTGTCTTATAAAAGGCAAGTGGTATTTATATGCGTCACGGTTACAGTTTTTGGACATTTATATAATCAAATCTTTTTGAAGCAGCATGTGTTTTTCTGGTTGCTTTTCTAGTGCTGGCTCCGAGCAATTGCAACAGCTGGCCTATAGTATAATCCGGAACTCTGGGTATGAAATATTTTAAAATTGTTCCAGTAGGCTTATATTAGCTTCACTGAGGTTTTGCAACACATTCTGTACTTCAGTTTCTGTAATGTTGTGGAGATGGTTATATTTAATAACATTTTCAACAATTTCCATTTTTATAGTTGCCCTCCAATTTCGTGCATTAAAGTAATATTTCGTACATTTCCAGTGCATTCTCTCACTGCTTATAAATTGTTGGCTGTATGTGTATGCCTTGTGGTTTAATGATAAATTTCCATTCTGAGATCATGTGTGTGTGGCTTTGTCAGACCTTTTATCTGTGAGTATACAATATGAGATTATTAATAAATAGTATTTTTACAAGATAATTATCTATATATTTGTAAAATATTTCTGTACATTTTTACACTTTTAATTTGTTAGTTTTTTGAATTTTCTGTATATAAACAGTACAACAAAAAAGGATGTGTACGCCATCAGCAGTACACATTTTCATATCTTATAACACATTCATGCACAGACAAAATCAGTTCGCATTTATCATATTTTGCATTAAATCAGGTGGGTCAACCTATCTCCTGTGTAGTGGGTGGGAGAATATTAGGATGTCCCAACAAGTGGGCAGTGAAAGGGCCCAAATATCTCTGGGCGAGATGAAGCTTGCAGTTCCTCTGCATAAGTCTCCAGGGTTACATGTCTTGCAGCTCTCTCACCACTTAGGGTAGGAGCACTGTCCCCAATGTAGGGCCACCTGCCTTTTAGCTAGCAAAAGCGCCACTGCCACAAATCTGCATCCTCATGGCTGAATCGACTTAACTAAACCCAGCAGGCACATCTGAATCGTGCATTCAACAGTATCTGCCATCATGGCACACAGTTCACTCACCATCCACCCCCTTGAATCTCAGCACAATTCCAGGCAAGGTGGAGGAAACCCACATCGGCATGCCCACAATGGATGCAGCGGGTGTCCTCCCTGAATCCATACCGATGCAGCCTGGAGGGTAGGTAATTCATCTTTCTCCCTTTGTGACGCTTTTTTGTTTTTCTCTTCCTCCGTCTTTCCCATATGTGTCTTTTGCTTGCAGCTAATGCTTAAGGCAGAAGGATAAGCACCGACCCTTAAAAATAAGTCCTTGTGCTCCGCACCGGAAACAACAAGCAAAAATTAAGCCCTGATCCACACCCCCAAGTACTTCACTGCATCTTTACACTATTCAGGGGGATTCTCGGGGATACATCACTCTGTACAGTGCCAGCTGTAAAATCAGTGATTTGTCCCAGTTGATGCTTGAGACTAGAGTGGCACTCATACATATTCCCTAAGAATGGGTTCTAGATTCAGAGTGGGGTGCCTGATATACACCACCATATCATCAATGATACACCAATGGGCCACAGTCTGAACTGGAGTGCTGCTGCAGCATGACACTGCCTAGTTACCCCAGTCAGGGGCTCCAGGGCCAGTGTGAATAGGAGTGGGGATAGGGAGCACCCTGCCTCGTGCCGCAATATATAGTTACCAGTGCTGATGTATATCCCTTCTCCTGTACTCTCGCCATTGGGTTTGTATACAACAGCTGTACCTACTGCAAAAAGGCACCTGGCATCCCTATTCGTCCCAAAATGGTAAACATAAAGTTCCATTTGATGGAGTCGAAGACTTTGTTGGTGTTTAACAGTATCCCCGCCGCCTCCAGCTCTGGGTTCAGTTGGTGTAGGAGCGCAAAGATTGTGTGGAGGTTGTGCATGGTGGAGCGATTCGGGACAAAGCCCGATTGGCCCAGAAGAATGGGATTCGGCATTAGAAGTTGCAGTCTACTGGCCAGAATCTTCACCAGGATCTTAACATCATTATTGATGAGCAGTAGGGGTCAGTATGACCCGCTCCAGTCCGGTGGTTTGTCCAGCTTTAGAAGGGCTGCTATGAGGGCCTCACGCATGGTCGTTGAAAGAGTCTGTTTTGCATACACCTCTGTGTAGATGGCGTGGATGTAGGGCCCTAACTGGGCAGTGTATGTCTTATAAAATTCACTAGTTAGTCCGTGGGGGCCTGGTGCCTTATCATTTGGCAGCACCTGTATCGTCTCCCAGACATCGTCTATCTCTATTGTTCTCGAGAGGGAGACTTGCTTCCCATTGGATAGCCACGTCTTCTAGGTATGCCTCTGCATCTTGCGGCTGAGAGGCATACAGAGCTTCATAGTAGCCCGAGAACACCCGCAGAATCACGGGGGTATCGTAGCAGTCATTTCCATCCCTAACTTTGATTTGACCACATGCTGGGCGCCCGGGGTGGACCGCAGCTTGGAAGCCAGAGAGCGTCCAGGTCGGCCACCTTCACCATATGCCCGTGTCACAGGCCGATAGGACAAATAGTGCTGCTCTCGCTCCAACATGTCCTGATAACTAGTGATATGGGCTCGTAAATTAGCCAGGATGTCCACTATAGGCGAGCACTCAATCTTTTTCAAACTGTTGCAGGACTTGTTCTGTTTTGTGCATTTGTGCACGTATGTCCCCGAGTATCCCCACACTGGTGCCAATGCAGATGCCCCTTATCGTGGCATTAAAGGCCTCCCAAAGAATGCCCGCTCCCTCCACTGAGCCCTTACTAAGTACAAAATAGTCCTGTATAGCACAACCAATGGTCTCGTTATAAACTGGGTGTAGTAATGCAGTAGCATTAAAACACCACAAGGGTTTGAAAGGGAGCGTGGGGATGGTAATGTCTAGTCAGACAGGTTTAGGATCCGAAAGGGTTCTTGCTAAGTGTTGGACATTCATTACCCATGTGCTCACCTCTTTGGTCGCCAGCCAGTAATCTAGGTGGGCCCAGGATGCTTTCACAGTTGATATATAGGAGTCCTATCACATGTCTGCATTGCGTATCCTCCAGACATCCACCATATTGAGCTCCTCCATACCATCCCTAAGCACTTTAGAAGATTGTCTATCATGGCTATATGTCCCTGTGAACCTGTCCTGTGTCATATCAAGACTCGTGTTCGAATCTCCCCCATATAATTTCTGATTGAAGCAGGAAGTGCAGTGTATTCCACAGATTAGTTTAGAACGCGGGGTCATCCATATTTGGACCATGGATGTTTACCAAGGTAACCAGAGAACCTCCCAGTGTCCCCTGTAGTATTACATATCGACCCTGGTCACCTGCGAGTGTATGACTTACAATAAACGACGTGCCTTTTTTAATCAATATCATCACTCCCCTAGAGTATGACAAATAATAGGACGTCACCCTAACCCCAGCCCATCTTACAACAATTGTGTTCTCTGTGTCGTTTGTCAAATGCGTCTCCTGGAGGAGAACAACCTGTATGTGGTATCTGTCGAGGTATGCTAGGACCTGCTGTTTCTTGAGGAGGTTATTAAGACCTCTTACATTCCAGGTCAGAAGAGATATAGACCTGATTTGTTGGGCTTGACTCATCAGCATTTCAGGGTTAAGCCTGGGATTCACCCTCCAGGCATGCGCAGGCGCGTGTGTCAATAATTAGGTGCAGTAAACAGCTGAGGCAATAATTTAGCATAGCATTGAACCATTCCAAAGATTACCCAATAAAACAACAGAGCAATTAACCAAAACAAAAATAAACTCCCACATTCTTCCGTCTGAATCTAGTGGGCAACTTCAAGTCTACTTCAGGTGCACCCACGTGGGAGCAGCTAGAGTCCCAGTTCCACGCAATGTGCGGGGTGGCCATGAGACTCGGCCAGGTCTAGAGTGTCTAGTACAGTAAGTGCGTTGGGCCAAGCACCAGCCACAAGGGGAGATAATGCATCTGTAGCAAGGGTCGGATCTACCAGTCGATTACACCCTGCATCCAGCAGCATGCAATGGATTTTCAGGTTTGGTCCTTGAACCCACCTACCATATCCACCTCCATGCATTCGAAGCCCCAGTACCAGCTGCAGCAGTGGATCCACAGAAGCCCCCCCCCCCAGCAGCAGGGCAGCATCCACATCAATCAATAGTGTCATAGCTGCAAATCATGTTTATTCTCTAGCTCTATCATTTTCAGATGTACAGAGTTCCATGTGTCACTGAAGTAGTTTGTTGACGCTTTCCATCGCAACCTGTGGCGAGTTGAAAAGCTTTGTCTTGCGTTGGTGTTCTATCCTGAGCTTCACCGGGTAGAGCATAGCTTAAGCGATCCCTGCTTTTTGAAGCATCTTTTTTACCAGTAAGAATTCTTTGTGTGCAGCTTACACAGTGGTCATGAAATCTGGAAAGAAGGATAGCGCATTTCCCTCATACGTGACTTCACCTTTCTCCCGGGCCAGCCGTAGCACCGCATCGAGGTCCCTATAGTTCAGGAGTATGGCCAGTATTGCCCACAGAGGGATCCCCAAGGGCATGTACAGCACTAGGGTCCTTTGGGCATGCTCCACCACCAGCACTGAGGATAAGGCTTCAGCTCCAAAGATCTCAATCAGTAGTCGCTCAATGTACAGCTTCAGTTTCCCATGGTTCGTCAACTCCGGGATACCCACTGTCTGTAAGTTGTTGTGCCTTGAGCGTGCCTTCAGGCCCTCATTGTTGGCCTTGATGACCCCCAGTGTTGAGCAGCTTGCCAGCCATTGTGTGCACACTATCTTTGGTATTGGAGATCCGCTGCCGTCAAACAAGTTACATGCTGGTCTAATTTGGCTGAAATATGGTCCATATGGAGGTTGAGCTTATCAATTTTACTATCTATAATGTGCAGACTTTGCTGCATCACCAGCAAGGTACTCTCCAGAGATCCAGTGTCACGACTTGGGCCTCCCTTGTCTGTTTCTGCTCCAGTCTGAGTTGGGACTCTGGTGATTTTATTGGACTCAAAGGTGAGCCTGGCTTGAAATTTCTCTGCTATACCTATGGAGGCTACCAGGTATCAACGATCTGCTCACAGTGGGGTGAAAAGTATTCATGCTCCACAGCAGCTCCGCAGGGGCATCCACAAAGTGCAGTAATCAGTGCTGCAGGTCCGGGTCCCACTATGTAGGGTAATCAGGATGGTACACCCCCCTAGCAGCCACCACCAAGGCACCTCTGAATCCCATCCAGCAGCTCGGGGGTGGTGGAGCCCAGCATCTGGTCCACACAGCTCCATGCAAGCAGGGCACCAGGTGCTTTCCAGCTTTTCCCCAGTGCGCCTGTAAGTGTAGCCTCAGGGATCAACGCTCTTCCTATTGTTGACTTCACTCACAGCCTGGGTTCCTTCATGTGATCCGCCTGAAAGAAATCTCAGCCAAGCCCTTCAGTTAAGCTATCCACACAGCAGAGCCCTCATACACTCAGAGTGTAGCTAAAATCTGTGCTGGGGCCTTTGTGGCTTCAAGCAGTCAGCACTGGGGCTCACCCTGCCACAGCCCCCACACTACTCTTATCAGCTGTAGTTCACTGGAGTGGAGATTTCATCCATCAGACCACGGCTCCAGCAGGCGAGAAGATAGGCAGGAAAACTCACTGTGTGTCTCCGATGTAGTGGCAGACACCTCGGCTAGCCGTGGACCAACAATCCCTGTCGCACGCAGCTCCCTCCAGGCGGAGGTCTAATCCTCCCCACATCACTGACCGCTACTGCCAAAACAGTGTGCAGGGGGCCCTCACCATCTGATCGGTTCTTCAGGCTTCACAAGTCATTCAAGGGAGTGCTTCCATCCTCCCTCACACAGGGCTGCACCGGGGCCACAATGGGGGCACACCAGCTACGCCACGGCACCTCTCCTCCCCACTGCAGGCACTTGCGTCCGCACCCTCCAAGGCTGCACAAATTTGTTGGAGAAGCTGCTCCACCAATACGGGGGCCCCCGCTGAGAGCCAAGCACAATCTTCCTGCACTGCCCCAGATTGCAGGATATTGCTGGATTATTTGCTCACAATGCTGCACTACAGTGTGTCCATCTTGCCATGGGCTCTCTAGTGCCCCTACATTTTTACTTATGATGCTTTAGGGATGCATATGAATGTCTCTAATTGTTCATTCATTTAGATGTGTTTTTGCCACAGGTTTTTCGTTTGAATTATTGAAAAAAATAGAATTAGCTTTACATCATAAACAACTATTTTTGTTTTATTTTTTAAGTGAGGGTAGTCTTAAAAATAAGTTGTTTGTTAATTAGTTTTTTATTAATTTATTTCCTATTACCTACTTTTTATATGTCGTTGTGATGTTTGATTTTGAAATATACATCCAAGTTTATTTTTAGTGCTGTTTATTCTGCTTTGGATCTGTTTTTTTTAACTGTATTTAGGGAACATGGAAAGAAATAGATATATCAAGTAGTTTGTAAAATTGAGAATTTTTAGTTTTTATTTATTTATTTTAGTTTAAGTTTAGTTTATTAAAATTACTTTTATACAAGCTGTTTGTTTTCTTTTGAATTTTCCTTTTTGTTGTGTGTCAGCTTTTTAAAATACAGGGTGTTTGTGAAAATATTTTGAACGTGTGTTACTTTTTCTTACTCTATTTTTACTGTGCTGGATATTTTTGTGAGAACAAATCATGCAGTCTAGTCTTTCTGGGGGGAACAGATATAAACAATGGCAGCTGTGTTTGAGATTCCTTGCTACTACTTTACTTTTGCTGCTATTATTCAGCACTTTGACTTCTTTACTGCTCCTCTCTAATACACTTAGGGGGTGATTACAACTTTGGCGGGCGGCGGAGGCCGCCCGCCAAAGTTCCCCCAACAGAATACCGCTACGCGGTCAGAAGACCGCCGCGGTTATTCTGTGTTTCCCGCTGGGCTGGCGGGCGACCGCCAGAAGGCCGCCCGTCAGCCCAGCGGGAAACCCCTTCCCACGAGGAAGCCGGCCCCGAATGGAGCCGGCGGAGTGGGAAGGGTGCGACGGGTGCAGTAGCACCCGTCGCGATTTTCAGTGTCTGCATGGCAGACACTGAATATCTTTTAGGGGCCCTCTTACGGGGGCCCCTGCAGTGCCCATGCCATTGGCATGGGCACTGCAGGGGCCCCCAGGGGCCCCACAACACCCCTCACCGCCATCCTGTTCCTGGCGGTTTGGATGGCGGTGAGGGGGTCGGAATCCCCATGGCGGCGCAGCAAGCTGCGCCGCCATGGAGGATTCCTCAGGGCAGCGGAAAACCGGCGGGAAAACGCCGGTTTTCTGTTTCTCACCGCGGCCATACCGCCGCGGTCAGAATGCCCTTGGGAGCACCGCCAGCCTGTTGGCGGTGCTCCCGCGGTCGTTGACCCTGGCGGTCAATGACCGCCAGGGTCAGAATGACCCCCTTAGATTTCTTCCATTGGCTGGAAGGGTTAATAATACATGCCAAGACCATCTTCCTTGAGGTGCTTGGCACTTTTGATTCATTGGCATATACTATTAGACAGCCGTGAGAAAATCAAGTGCTAAACAGTTTAAACACCCATGCCCTCAAACTGATTATAATCTTCCCATCCGTCACAGATTTGGCCACACGCTGAATTTTATCCTTGCTACCTTTGAATAAATCAAATTTGAAACTGTTAAGGTCTTACCCTGGAATGTCCAACACCATGAAAACACCATTCAGGTAGGCATAACATTTCCCTCAGAAATTGGAAACACATCTAGCCAGCCAGATTTGGCAACATTTCCAGTATTCTCCACAAACTAGTGACATTCAGTCTGCCAACACCCTAGTAACAAACTTCAACCAAAAATTAGTTCAGACCCTCAATAAACCTGCCCTCAAGGAAACCAAACTTGTGAAATGGAAATATAGCCAGAAACCATGGTTCAATAAGGAAAAGTCTTACAGCGTTGCAGACAAAATTAACCATCAGAGACAAATGCATCAATACAATCACCTCATTCGGACAGCCAAGAGGAATGTTTACTCCCAAAAAGTTCTGTTGGCCCCCAATATCTTCTGTGCACTCATTGCAATTATTGAATCTATATATAACCCTCAGAACACTAACTCGAATATGACTCCATCACAGGATATAGTTCATAAACTCTAATCCTTCATCTATAAAAATTGATGTCCTTCCAGAGAAGAACACAACAACACATACCTGTTCCTAATCAGCACCTTAGAGAATCATCCATTTCTATAAGTCTCCCGACCTCACAATATTGTCTCACTCATTCCAAGAATTGCCCCGTTACCAAACTAGATTGTCTGACTATCATTGCCACAAAAAGAAACCACTCGTCCCCTCTTGGACACTTGCCCATCTTGTTATCTGAAATCAGTTGGTGGTCAAATTGCTGAGGACACTAATCATGTCATCAACATGTCCTTAGATGGTAAATTCCTAGATGAGCTAAAAACAGCTTTTGTATGTCCTATCTTAAGAAAGGCCAATCTAAACCCTATCAAACCTGCTAAGCTTAGGCCTATATGTGTACTGATTTACTTCTCTAATATGATAGAGAAAGTAGTGACAAAACAGCTTCAGCACTATATAGAGGAATAAAAATGTCTTGAATCCACCCAGGCCGGTTTCCACCCTGGTTATGGTACTAAGCTGGTGAAGTAGATGATCGCAGGCATATGATAGGCAGCGGAGGTCAGGAGCAATATTAATTCTCAATCGCTCAGCTGCCTCTGACAACATAGTTCATTCCATCCTCCTTCAGTGCCTCCTGGAAATTGGAATAATCAATGAAGCTCACTTCTGATTAGAGGATTTTCTATGTGGAAAAATGCAACAAATTCAGTTGGTGCCCTTCTTATCAGCTGCTACCTCATTGTGGTGAGGAGTTCCACAACACTCTTTTCTGCCCAGTTATGGTTTAATATTTGTGTACACCCACTGGCCAATCTGGTAAAAAGTCTAAATATTATCACCTACCTATACGCTGATGACATACAGATCCTCTTCAGATTTCAAATAAGATGGCACAATCTAAACTGCCTCTCTCCCCACCATTCTTACTACCATCTCTACTTGGATGAAAGCTAATTTTTTAAAACTTAAAATCTCTAAATCTGAAATTCTCCTGCTTGACAATCATATCATCCAACAGGACAATATTTTATGGCCCTGTTATGGGACTACCCCTAAACGCTCCCTGTGGTATGTAGGTTTGACTTCTGGTTAGACATGGACTTTAACCTAGATCATCAAATCTCCAAGGTCACACGGCTTAGGCGATATCAAGTCCGCCTCTTACAACATGTTTCCTTTCCTCAGTCTTTCTCATAAAAATCATGTGGCCAGTGAGTTTGTACAATTGCATCTCGACTATGCCAACTCAGTCTGTTTGGGATTACCTCTTAAAACAATAAACTAAAAAGATAAAAAATACGCCAGCTAGGTCCATATATGCCTTAAAAACATTGAGTCAGTGACTACCCACTGTTAAAAGTTGGGTCTCTGGTTGGCAGAGGTACACACCCTGTCCAAGTAGGGACCACAATCCTTGTCAGGGTAAGTCAAATACACAACCTGAATTAACCTTTGCTCACCCTCTGGTAGCTTGGCACAGAGCAGGCAGGCTTAACTTAGAAGGCAATGGGTAAAGTATTTCTGTAACACACATGCAGCAATCACAATGAAAACACCACAAAAAGACTCCACAGAGGTTTGTTAAAAAAATAGAGATTATTTATCTGTGTAACTCTATACCAAAACAATAAAAATCCAATAAGTATATCACAAGCAATTCACTTTACAGTTCCTCAAGACAAAAGCACCTTTCACAGTACTCATTTTAGAGGTTTTACGTGCTGAAATCACGCTTCCCCTACTGTGAGGAGCGTAGTGAGGTATGGCCGGGCCGTTTGGATCCAACCTGGGTATGGAGGTAGCAAAAATTCAACTGTGCTTTTATCCTTCCAAGACCACTTGGGTCTAATCTGACGGGTAATACACTGCTGCAGCTGTGGGCCATGAACCCAGAAACACCTGGGACTGGTGCTGCGGCAAGATAGCAGAGTTGTGTGGGGGTGTAGCATGCCATCCGACAGATTGCAGCGCATCACTGTTGCTAAGGCTACCAGGTGGGGCACTGCAGGTTGCAACGCCAGAAAGAGAACATCCAAAGTTCCGCACCCCCAAGAGATCCCTTGGCGTGTGGCACACAGGCCAGGTTGGGGCCGCACTCCAGCTGTGTGCACCTGAAAGTGCTGCTCACAGAGCCTTAGGGAAGCGGCAGGCTGGAACAAGCCACTCACAAGTCTTTGGTGGCTGGGGCAGCAAGTTAGGGCGAAGCCGCTGTTAGTGCTTTTGCGAAACAGGGTGGCAGCCTCGAACAAAGCCACTCCCAGCATTGTGGATGAATGGGGCGACAGGCTCAGATGAAGCCACTTCTGGTGTTGTTAATGAGCGACAGGCTCAGATGAAGTCGTCCCAAAGTTGTTGATGAATGGGGTGGCAGGCTCAGATGAAGCCACTCCTGGAGCTGTTGCAATTGGTGCAGTAGTTCCACAGAGCTGCTCATGAGGTCTTTGATGTCCCTGAGACCTCGAGGGAGAACAGGGGGCCAGCCAGTATGCCCTTGGAGTCACTCTGCATGCAGTTTGTTGTCCCTCTTGGTGGGTAGAGGTCAGCAGGCATCAGGGCAGTGTAGCAAAGCAAGGCAGCAGTTCCTGAGAGCAGTCAGCCACAGCAATGGGCCACTCCTTTCAGCAGAGCAGCCTTTACTCCAGCAGAGGATCTTCCAGG
Organism: Pleurodeles waltl; assembly: GCF_031143425.1. Classification (NCBI taxonomy): domain Eukaryota; kingdom Metazoa; phylum Chordata; class Amphibia; order Caudata; family Salamandridae; genus Pleurodeles; species Pleurodeles waltl. The sequence continues at coordinate 909,437,678 of NC_090443.1, forward strand.
TCCAGGACTAATCGGAATTTAGCTGGTCAGAGAACCAGTACGTATACCAAAAAGTACCTTTGATATGGGGGGTGAATACAGAAGGTTTCTCGAAAGTGCACAGGTCCCCCTTTCTGCCCAGCCCTGGCTCCAGACTATCAGTGGAAGGTAATCAGCCCCTTTGTGTAGGCTCAGTCCACTACAGTTTGAAGTGTAAGTGAGAGCATTTCCCAACCTCCACCCCAGCAAGACCCATCAGTTTAGAGATGAATGCAGATGCAGTTGAGTATCCTGTGTCGTGGGTCTCTGAGGGGAATGTACAAGTGTACCTGTCACCTAGCCCAGGCAAGACGTGTTTTGGAGACAGCCTGTGGACACACAGGGCAATGAGAGTAAAGAAACACCCACTTTCTAAAAGTGGCATTTCTGAAATAGTAATAATAAATCCAACTTTACCAGTAGAGTGGATTTATCATTACCATTCCAGTGATACAAACATGCTGTGACTGCTCCTCTCTGATGAGGATTTACAGATTAAAAGGATTTTAAGGAATTCCCAACGCTGGTCTATGAGAGGGGCAGGCCTCACAATGTAAAACTGAAACTTACTTGGCACTCTGCCATACGGGCTACCTAGGGCCTACCTTAGGGGTGACCTATATGCAAGAAAAGGGAGTTTAAGGCTTGGCATGAGGGTTTTAAATGTCAAGTTGAAGTGGCAGTAAGACTGCACACACAGGTGCTGCAGTGGTAGGCCTGAGAAATGTTTACAGGCTACTTAACTGTGTGGCACAATCAGTGCTGCAGACCCAATAGTAGCATTTAATTTACACGCCCTGGGTATATGGTATACCAATTTATAAGGGACGTAAATGTAAATTAACTATGCCAATTGTGGATACACCAAAGTTTAGGGGAGAAGCACATGCACTTTAGCACTTGTTAGCAGTGGTAATGAGCTCATAGTCCTAAGGCCAACAAAAAGTTACAGCGGCAAAATAGGAGGTGAAAGCAAAACGTCTGGGGTAAGACCACGCTAAGGATGCCAGGTCTAACACCCCCCTATAAGCAATTCCATTGGCTGTTAAAGACCCATGCATTATGTATTGGATGTACAATAATGGAACTCCGTCTCTGCTTACCAAAAACTCAATTAATATACTCCCTCTCGTAATCTAAGGTCGCTTGTTAACTAAACTTCTTGGTTCCTCATTACAAATGCAAGAAGTGGGGTTTTGGAAATTCTGTTCCTGTTGAAATTTACTCCTTGCCATCAATGTTGCATTTCAGGGAGTACACAGCACTGGCCCTCAGGGCGCATGTATGTCTGGCCGGACGCCTCGGGCCAGCCAAACATAAATGCACACTAGGCTCTGTTCAACCCGGCAACACAGTGCTTGACTGGAGAGACCAGGAAGAGGCTCCTACTGTGCCTCGTAGCGCTGTCCAATCCTACCACTGCTTTCAAGCTGTGAACAGCATGAAACCAGCGTTAGGACCGGAAGCAGGGCATGCTGCGAGCCTGAGCCTGTCCCAGATGAGAAGCGGTTCGGAGGTGCGCGGCATGGCAAAACAGGTATGTTTTTTTTTTGTTTTTGGTTGTTCCGTCACCCCTGTCCCCCGCCATGCACTACCCTGCTCCTTCTCCCCCCCCCGCTAGCCGCGACTGACATACATAGAAATTCAGATCTAAGCATTTTAAGAAAACATGAAGTCTCGTGCACTGCCTCAAACAAACACTGTTATGTGGTGATAGTATACGAACAAATACGTGTGGGGCAAGGTGCAGTGTCTCTTTTTTCTCTGTTGCCTCTTGGTACCTTCAACTGCTATAGTGGTGGGGCAGGACAAATAGAGCTGGGCACGGGTCCAAGATGGTCCCTCTTTAGTGATGCCATTAAACGTACACAGCTTTACACTTCTGAAAAATCTCCATACTTGCTAAATTTTAGGACACTGGAAAATACATTTTGCTTCAGAGATATGGAAGATTCTGCTTGTCTTCTATTTGTTGTGGACTGGTGAATGATTTTAGTGGGAAAGGCAAAAACGGCTTTTAGGTCTGGGTATTCACAGCATAGCTGTCAAACAGACCTTTGCTAACAATATTCTTAAAGTGGGCTTTGACCCCCCCCCTCCCCCAACCATTCTTTGACCAGCCTCTTTTAGCCATTGGCTTGAAACCTTGTCTATCGTGTTTTGGCTCACTGGAGAGGAGTATTCCCCTCTCGCCTAATGCTATTGACTGTTTGGGTGTATTCTACTTCCACTTGAGTGCTTGGATCGAGTAACATAAAAAACTACCTCTCTCTCCACCCCTGCTGGCTCCCTCTCATGTGTCTTGCTGTCATGTGCTAATGCTCCTGCTAACACTTTAAATCTAGACCTATTGGCTTTGCTGGTCCATGTATTTTGGTGTAAGCGAGAGAATCTCTCCAGTAAAAGGATGCTATTGCATCCTTGTGCTTCTGATTGTATGCTGTGAGCTAATGAAATTATTCTATTTAGAAGCTGAGTGGTTTGCTTTAATGGAAGCATTTTATGGCATCAACCTGTCGATACACTGTGATCAATTAAAATGCACATTGTATGATATCAGACTGACAAAACCTGGGAATCATCCTTCAGTTACCTCTGAGGAGGATGGGGCAGCGAGAGACCCTGGGCGTTGCTGTTATTTTCAATTAATTTTATTCTTTCTCACTCTCCCAGCTCCGCAGCTGTCACTTAAAGTTTTTGACTTTTGACTTATTTTTTATAATGAGCTGGTTCATCATTTTATGTTGCGTTATGCTATGTTACCTTAGGTTATGTTTTTATTAGAAAAAATAGTTCATAAAAAGATGGAAAGCTTTTCTTTTTCTACCTTAAGTACAGCAGTAAGGGGAATTCATAGCATTGAGTAATCCAATGTGATGAATACAGACAGAATCGATTCATGGACCTTCAAGGAAACGGAGAAACAAAGTCCATTACTAATCAGGACTGGACCACACACTTCCCGTAAAACACAACGACATGTGCAGGATCGACATTTCTAGGCCATGAATAAAGACGAATTGCCTCCGCCATTCTCGGACAGCTGGATGGTCAGGTGGAAGATATACTCTGCCAGTGCCAAGTTTAGCACTAATAATGGCAATATATGCAAACCCAGCCTGTTTGGGCAGAATGTTAGGAGCATAACCTAGAAGTACTAATGAAGGATTTACGGAGTACCCGGTTCCGCATAGGGCAGTGGTCTTCAAACCCTTTGGTGTCGGTCCCCCTGCCCCAGTGGGAAAAAAAATCATCACCACCCTTCAAATTTTTCACAATTATTCTATTAAATCGACAATATTTAAATGTCTAGACTTATTTAAACATTGCAGTTAAGTTCTGTTACTGTTTTAAAAATCCAATCAAATACAGGATGCTAAACATACTATTAAGATCATACAGGTCTTACAAATGTGGAAAAGTGTCCACAGTGTGTATGTTAGAAGTGGGGGTGGGGGTTTTGAAGAGTATTTGAAGTCCCTTTTGACACATACTCCCAGCTTGGATATGAATAAGAAAACATGTTAGTGATGGCCCATTACAGAGCAGTTTACTGCTGCTCAATTTTTCAGCTTAAAAACAATGCCCTGTTATCAGTATAATGCTTTTCTTGGCCAGAGCCTGGTGCCCACCATGAGATCATTTGAGGCCCCCCTAGGAGGGACCAGCCTCCATTTTGAAGATCCCCGACAAAGGGTATTAATTCCCTTCAAGAGTTGGCCCCTTTAATAATCATATATAAAATATATGTAGGTATGGGATTCTGTATTTTTGCTCTACAAACATAAGGGAGACTCTATGTCCCCATCTACGCAATCTCTTAGATGTGTAATAGAAATTTTGGAGCATTTTGTTCTGATGTCCTTCAATATTAAAATATTAAGAACCCTATGGCCCATACTAATACTGCAAGAAAAATCATCTAAGGTCACCTGGTCTCCGACCTTAGTGGCCCATTTTATGGCAAGACTATTTAGATTATCTGGTTGTGCTTCTATACCAATTTTGTATTTCAAACAAATAGACCCTAGTTTGGGTGTGTTTACCACAAAGTCAAGAAATTTGAACAAATCTAGCACAAAGCTCATTGGGTGATACTTTTGAAAAGATAATGGTCCTCATGTGGACCTCGCTGCCGGGATGAAGACCGCCAGAGTAGGCGGTTTTCCGCCCAGTGTATCATGACTGCTGGCAGCCCTCCGCCCTTTTTCGGAAGGAGCGCTGCCAGCAGCCATACTGGCGGTCAGTGGTGAAGTGGAGGCTACTCCTCCTCCACGTCATCAGAACACTGCCCACCGAATCACGTCCCAGGATTCGGTGTGGCGGTGTTCTGGTGACGGGGTACTGATGGCGGAGCAGCCCCCATGGATCCCGTTCCCTCCCGGAGGATCACCGGACAAGGTAAGGTGATCGTCCGTTAGGGGAGGGGGTGGGGGGGTTTTGTGTGCGTGCATGGGGGTGTGCGTGTGAGTGTGTAGAGGGGGTGTGTGAGTGCCTGTATGCATGCAAGGGGTGTTGTGTGTATGGGAAATGTGAGCAGATATGTCTGTGTGTATGTGTGCGTGTATGTCTGCGTGTATATGTAGTAGTTGTGTGAGTGTGTCAATGTTTTGGGGGGATGGGGAGAGGGGTTCTGCCACCTTTGGGGGGTGGTAGGGGGTTGTGGGTTTGGGGGAGGACTCTGGGGAGGGAGAGGGGCTGGGGGAGACCCCTATCAGTGCCAGGGGACGAATTCCCTGACACTGATAGTGCCTACCGCCATAGATTTCGTGGCGGTACAGAACCCAGCGAAATCCATGGCGGTATGCGGGGTCGTGATACCGTCGGCAGTCTAGTGATGGCTGCCGGGCTGCAGACTGAAGTCTCCAGCCCAGCGGTCATTACCACCCTGGCGGTCGGAGTGTAGAAGTGGCGGTTTGGCATGGCGGTAACTGCCATGCTTTTAATTTCATTTTTTTTTACGCCAGCCTGTTTGCGGTATTACTGCCATTTCTACACCGACCGCCAGGATTGTAATGAGGGCCAATGTCTAAATTTAAAGATATATTTTTTTAAAAGGCAGACAATATGACTTAGAAACAGCATCCAAAGGATGCAAATTTGACCTTTTATACAACTGACCATCCCTGACAAATGACAAGGCAATTAATTCCATCCTCAATGAATCACATGAAAATGCCAGTAAATCTGGGTTTAGCCAGAGGAAAGTGTACTTGGTAATTCAAGGAATTTACTATCAGCGAGTCAGAGCCACCCAAATTATTGAAAGACAGACAAAGTGTACTGTTTTTGAAGTTGGCTTGATCATATTAGCCAATAGAAGGTGCATAACCAGGACACAGGTCCTGTAAGGGGCAGGGTTTCTGTACTAAGCCAGAAACCCAGACAGTTTAATAATGATACTGATGGGATTTATAGAGCGCACAGCTACTCAAGAGTAATGGAACTAGCAGCCAAGAAATACATCCTCATACAAGGAAATATCCACCTTTTTTTCTGTGTTTAGTTGTGAATAGGATAATTCTCTGTGTGGTTTTCTATACTTCTGTACAAACCAAGACGAGGCGGCCTCAACTTTTTCCAAATAAGCTGTAAAAAGTAGGTCAGGAACGGCTCGAAAGAAGTACATTAAGCAAAAGGGACTAATCATTTTAATTGGATTGAAGCACCCTATCAGCCCCAAAATGTAGCTGGTCCCATTTTCGAAGCACCGTGGTTCATAATTTAAATGAATAATTTCTAAGTCTTGAGTGGCGATTTTAATGCCAACATTGGTGCTTGAAGATGATATAACCTTCTTTTTAGATGGTGTATTACAGAATATTTGAGTTTTATCCAGATTCAAAACAAAACTGGCTATCTGGCCAAAGTGTTTACCAAACCTCTCAAACATATTAATAGCAGTGAGAGGATCTGACAAGAAGATATGTATGTCCTCTGCACAAGCCAATATATTAACGTCTACCTCATGACTACTTACAGGTTGTATTAACAACGAGCTTTTAACAAGCTGCAAAAAGGTCTCCAAATACAGAGCAAACAGTTGTGGATAGAAGGGTCAACCTTGCCTAATACCTCAGCTAATGTACAGTTTTTTATAAGATTTGCCCCATGCATATAATTTGGGCCGAGATCTCAGTCTAAACTTGATGACTAAACAAACAGCCAACACGTATAGCCCTTAGCACATGCCTGATACTGCGAGCAGGCACTATTAAATATCTTCTCACATACAATAGTATCATCCTGGCTGACATCCTGAGTTCTTGTGCGATACCAGATACCAAAGGGCTAAATAAATATGCACAGTTGTATCCTTCTCAGGGACAAAACTATGTTAAATAGGGTCTGCAAGACAAGGCATGTAGTTGACAGTCACATAGCCAAGATCTGAGAATAGATTTTCGAGTCACAGTTTATTAGTGATATAGGTCTGTACGACCCACAGCACTTAGCATCCAGGGGCATAGGAGACACTAAATTTCTGGGGGGAACAGGGACAACCTTGAGGTGGGCCCCCTGCACAAAGTTTGCACCCAGAAGGGTTGCCGTGGTGGGGGGAGATGGGGAAGGCGGTCGCTTCCAGTCGAGTCCTGCCTGTGTGGCCTGCAATTCCCTGTCTGCTGGGCCCTTTGCTGCCTTTTAGGCAGCGACAGGCTCTGTGATGCTGTTCGCCTGTGTGAAGTCCTAAGAGGCCTGTACTGCCTGCTGGGCGCAGTGCTTCCTGTCGATTCCTGTGCTGCCTGCCATGCACTGTACTGCCTGTTGGGAGCTTTCTAGTCAGGCTGTGTCAGTCTCTGCGCCTTCGCCTGCCTATGAAGGCCAGTGAGGCCTATGATTGCTGCTAGGTCCTTGTCTGACTGTCAAGTGGCAGTCTCTGTGCTGCTGTGTTCTTGTGAACTGCTGTGCTGTCTGATAGGGCCGGTCTTAGTGCTGGTGGCGCCCTGTGCGACATTGTTTGTTGGTACCCCCCAGTGACCACCTCTGCCACGGATTCCCTCACTACTATCCATCCCCACTCTCTCTCAGATGCATTTCATTTGTCTTATAGACCACTCATACCGGGAAATATCCCTTACAACGCAATCAATGCAATGCAATGCATTGACCACGCTGCCATTTCCACAAATATGGGTCTAGCACGCATGCCTTTACCACACATATCTTTACCACACATATGCGTGGCTACAGCATAGAGAGCGGTCTAGCTGTCCGGGTGGAACAGGAAGAAGCAGAGGAGAGAGAGGTATGTAGGGCTGTGGCCGGGTTTAGAGTAGGAGGTTGGGGTCATTTTTAGGGCAGGGTAGGGTCGGGGTAGTTTTTAGGACAGGGTGGGGTAGGATTTAGGGGTCAGGAGGAGTGCATGGACTTCAAGTATTTTTACCACAGTGTGGGGTAGGTTTTAGGGTACAGGGTGGGGGTCATGTAGTATTTAGGACAGAGCGGGGTAGGTTTTAGGGTTCATGGTGGGGGCAGGGGCATCAAGGTAGTTTTTAGAACAGTTCAGGGTAGGTTTTAGGGTTCAGAGTGGGGGTCGGGGTAGTTTTTAGGACAGGGCAGGGTTACTTTTAGGGCTCAGGGCAGGGGGGTTTAGGGCTCAGGGCAGGGGCAGTTTTAAGTGCTTGGAGGGGTGGAGTATTGTATCAGGTGTAAGGGGGCAGGGTAGGGAGAATTTACCACACATGTTCCTTTACCAAACATGCTTTTACAACTAAATTCGTTGTAAAGGCATGCGTAGTAAAGACACGGTCAAAGTTGAGACTGCGATGTTAAGGCATGTACGATATACGCATGTGTTGTTCCATCATTCATCCCTCATACCAGTCTAGGGTGTCAAAGCACTTTACATCACACAGACATTACGCAGAGACAATCATCATATATGTGTGAATCATTGTATATGAAATGTTACATAAGACAGGACTACAAGGTGTAGGTGTCACAGGCCATCCATACTGGTAGCAGGTATAGTTTCAGAGTGCTTTATCTGGAGAAGCGCAAACTCAGAATTTAAAACATAACATCATGGTTGGGGGCTCTCTTTAATAATAAGAACTGATTTGTGCTCAAATCAACTTGTTTTGCAACATTAAGTTAATCAAAAAGTGGGGGGAAATCATAACGCTCTAATCTATACCTTGATGTTTGCATGCAGCTCTTTGATGAGTTCATTGCTCACTGTTCTATATTCAGTTTTCATTTATAAATTGCAGGGGACAAAAAAGGAGCTCTCTGATTTAGGAAGCTGGCCTGGTGTGTGGTGAGTACCTATGGTATTATCACCTTATACCAGGTCCAGGTATCCCCTCATTAGTGAAGTGTAGGCAGTATCTAGAAGCCAGGCTCTCTAGAGGTAGCTGTGGATGATCAGCCAAGACGTATCTAGGACACATGCAAAGATCATGCAATACCACTGTAGTCACACAGCACTTACACACATGAAAGAAACACGCGTTGTAAAAATAAAGGTTCCTTATTACAGTAACACAAACACTAAAACACTAGATAGGCAATACTCCAATAGGATGTAAGTAACACACTTTTATATGTACAGCAGCAATCACAAAATTGGCATAAAAAGCAATAGAAAACAGTGAAAAGCAATAGGCAATACTGAAGGCCTAGAGGGGACCAGACCATATACTAAGAAAGTGAAATGCGAAAGCCGGGTCCCCACCCAAGGAAGTGGAATTGGTAGAGGGGAGCTGGAGGAACTAGGAAACCCCAAAGGTAAGTACCAGAGTGCCCCCCAGCAACAAGGAGAAAAGAGGTAAGTTACTGTTTTTTCCCTGACCCACCAAAAGAACTTCAGAGAAGGATATTGCAAAACGCAGACAAGACTGCAAGAAACTAGAGGTGGATCCTGAAAGAGTAAGACCTGGAAAAGAAGGGCACCAAGTCCAGTTTACGTAGGATGGTCCGGTCTTGGCAGGAGCCCCTACCCACCCATCTGTGGATGCAGGAGTTGGTCGACGGAGAGACGAGATGGTCAGCAATGCAGCACTGGAGCAGATGAAGAGTTCCTAGGTGATGCAGTCGACGTCCCATGCCAGATGAAGAATTGCAGTCAGTCTGTGGTGTGGAAAACCCACCAACAAGCCTTGGCAAAAGCAAATGTCGCAGTAGGAGAAAAGTGGAGCTGCCAGGGACCAGCAAGGTCCAGGGGGACTCAACCCATTGAGGGGAGTCCCAGGTGACCATCAGCAAGGCGGAGAGTCTGGAGGAGGAGAGGCTGCCCCCACAGAAGACATACAGGCAAGGAGCCCAGGAGCTGCAGAGAGGCCCACAGCACACCTGAAGAGAGGTCCCACTTCACAGGCGAAGCACGTTGAGGGCTATGCTTCACAGAGAAGAGTGCCGGGGGCTGAGGCTACACGGAGCCTGAAGATCCCTTGGAGGAGGTAACAACAAGCCTTGGTAGCTGCAAGAGATGCAGTGCATGGGGGTACTATCCTGCTTGGGAAGGCAAGGACCTACCTACTCCAAAGTTGGGCAGCTGGTAGAGAGGACCAAGGAGACCACTCCAGACTACCACCCCTGATGCAGGATCCACGCAGCTCAGGAGGAGAGGAGATCCACGCAGCCGGTGTTGTTGCAGTTGGTGCCTGCAGAGGCAGGTAAGTGACTCCTTCAATCCGAGGAATTTTCCTTCTTTCTTCTCATGCAGACTGAAGACTTGCTTCCCTCAGAGGAAGCACAGCTGGGCAAATGTTGCAGTTGGTGGAAGGAGTCGGAGAAACAATGTTGCGTGGCGAAGTCGTTGCTGGAGCTGTAGATTGTAGGTTCCTGTGAAGTCCAGTTGCAGTTCCAGTGGCCAGAAGTCAAAGTAAACGTTGCTGAGGAATCCTGCTGGAATCTTGCACGTCAAATCTGAGGACCCACCCAAGAGGGAAACCCTAAATAGCCCAGAAAGGGGGATTGGTCACCTAGCCGGGTGACCACCTGGGAGGGGGCTGTGATGTCACCTCCCTGACCTGGCCCCTCAGATTCTCACAGAGGCCTCTGCCAACCTTGGATTCAAGATGGAAGAATCAAGTGGCCACCTGGAGGAGCTCTGGGCACCACCCCTGGGGTGGTGATGGACAGGGGAGTTGTTACGCCATTTCCATTGTCCAGTTTCATGCCAGAGTAGGGGCTGAGGTCCCTGAACTGGTACAGACTGGTTTATGCAAGGAGGGCACCAAATGTGCCCTTCAGGGCATACTAGTAGCTTGGCGAGGCTACCGCTCCCAAGCCTTGTAACAGAGAGGGTGTTGCCTCCCTCTTCCAAAGGAAATCCTTTGTTCTGCCTTCCTGGGCATGAGCTGCTCAAGCAGCAGAAGGAGGGCAGAAATCTGTCTGAGGGGTGGCAGCAGCGGGGGCTGTCCGGAAAACCCCATAAAGCTGGTAGGAGCAATGCTGGGGATCCTCTAAGGAGCCCCCAAAGTGCATGGAATCATACAATCAATACTGACAATAGTATTGGGGTATGATTCTGACATGTTTGTTACCAAACATACCCAGGTTTGGAGTTTCCATTATGTAGCTGGACATAGGTAGTGACCTATGTCCAGTACAAGCGTAAAATGGCATCCTGCACTCACGAGGTCCAGGAAAATGGAGCTGGAGTTCATGGGGGCACCTCTGCTCCTGCAGAGGTGCCCTCACACACAGGTACTTGCACCCTGCCCTCTGGGCTAGGAGGGCCTACCATAGGGGTGACTTACAGTGACCTGGTGCAGTGACCTGAAGTGAAAGGGTGCAAGCACCTTTTCACGCAGGCTGCAATGGCAGGCCTGCAGACAGTTTACATGGGCTCCTATGGGTGGCATAATACATAATAAATGCTGCAGCCCATGGGGAACTCCTGATCCCCCAATGCCCTGGGTACCTGGGTAACATATACTAGGGACTTATAAGGGGCACCAGTATGCCAAGTGTGGGGTTTGTGTGGTCCAAGCAACCAAATTTAATGGGAGAGAGCACTGGGGTCCTGGTTAGCAGGATCCCAGTGAACACAGTCAAAACATACTGACAACAGGCAAAAAGTGGGGTAACCATGCCAAAAAGATGATACTTTTCTGCATCTGACAAAAGCAGTAACCCACTGACCTATTCACATTAGGTACACTTTGTGATCTGCATGTAGACCGCCTTTGTAGCAGGCAGAGTAACCCTGTATGTTATGATGAGTCAAAACTTCCACTAGACAAAACTTCAATCTCTCTCCAGAATGACCATTAATCACCGGAATTATCTTAAGATTTTTATTGTTGCCTGAAAACTGTTGGTGGCAAGGAACATCCAGCAGGTGCTTTTAAAGTCACAATATACTTGCAAACATAGCACCCCCATCCTAAGTCAGCACCCAGTGCGGCAGCACCGGTTGCATCACCCTAGCTGCCTTACCTAGCCCTGTCCATCTGGTTCTTCCTGGGACCCATGCTGTGTGCTGGTCTCTCCGCTGTCTATCCAGCAGTGTCAGGCTCTGTACCACCACAGCCTGTAAAGTCCTGTAAAGCCTGTGAGCTGCCACAGTGCTGGCTTCGCATCCACAGGCCATTGGCAGGAAATGAGATTTACAGACAGCCCTTGCCCTTCAGAGCGGGCTTTCACAAATACCAGGAAGGCTTAGGGAGAGACAGGGGACCGAACTGTTGGGGGGGCAGGATGTCAATTTAGGGGACAATAATTAGCACTGGGGCAGGCAAGCTAGAGACAGAGGAGAGAAGAGAGTGAGAGAGAGGTGACAGAAAGGGGGGCCCTAACAAACATTGTTGCATCAGCGCGCTAAAGCCTGCCCTGCTCATATCTCACAGTAACTCAACAATACTGTTTTTAGAAAGGGAGATACTCTGCAACACAGCACTGTATTTAAAAAGAAAGGAAGTTACTTAGCAATAGTTTATTTAACTACCCAAACCTCCTTACCTTCTTCAAACCTTGCTGCTGTCTTCAGGGTTCGTTCTTCAAGGGACAGGAAGGGTAGGGCTCAGGAGAGACGGGATGCAGACAGCAATCAACAAAGGGCCTCTCTCGTCTTCCTTTGTTCTCAGAAGTGCAGACTGCAGGGGGCTGTGGGGCAAGGTGAGAAAGAATCCCTTGTGTGCTGCAGCACAACAAAAGGGCAGAGGGCGAGTGTCCTGGAGCCAGGTCACAGGTCGAGTGCAGGGCCAGTATAGGTAGCGCTTTCATGCGCTAATGGCCCTGCGAATTACAGGAGAAGGGAAAATTCTTCTGTCCCCTCGTCCCCCACACCCTTGTCCCCTGTGTCCCCCCCCCACTCCAAAATCTGGTGGGGACATATCCCCCGCGTCCCCCACACTTCCTACGCCCATGTTAGCATCCTCCCCTCTGTTCAAGAAAACAGCGATGTAGGTCTTTCTCTAAGAGCTAGGAATCCTAACCCCTTCAGCAAGTGAACTGAACAGCTTCAAAATAAATTGAATCAAAATCTGTTAGAAGGTTTTACAGACCTCCAGCAGTACTGAGTCAGGCTCTCCTTTTTTTTACAGAATGGCGAATTCATATAGTTCAGAAATAGTAATTGATGATTCTATTTTTTTTTGTCTGTTAATTTTTTAAGATTGACACAAGATAGAAAGTCCAACATTCCCTGTTGCATTGATCTATCATCTTCCTTGTACAGGGTTAAATAAAACGAATGAAAAGCCTTAGTAATTGAATCATTAACAGTTGCCTTATTCACTTAAGAATCTACAATAGCTTTTATCAAGTGGCTGCTAGCCTGTTCTCTAATCTGGAGGGCTAGCGATTGGCCCACATGCTCACTGTTTTCAAAGCAAAGAGTTTGTCAATGAAAAGCTGCACTAGATGCATTATCCTACATCCTTTTCCTGATTATAATTTGTAAGGCAAATTATAAAATTTAGGCCAGTGTTCTTTCAGACAATTAGCATGCATAAATCCTAAATTTAAGAAATGCTGTCTCAAAAGCTCTACTGATGTGTTCTCTTCCCTATTTTTTCTTATAATGAACCTTACAGTAACTTCCCGTATTGTGGTATTAAGATGGAAACTTATTTATCTGTGATAAAGTCCGTAGGAACGTGGGACATATAGTTAACATAATCTGGGTCTAGCGGTAATTTATGATCATAATTCCAGAATCCCCCAGTAGAATGCTGGTTGGGTAGATAATGGACTCTATAATGAGAAATAAGGTTAGGATCAGAAATTACTCCCAGGTTTTATTTTATGGATACAATTGGTAAGAAGTCCACACCAATAAGGACCAAATCAGCCTCCCTCAGAAGAATGATACCTATACCTTTGCTCCACTGCCTGGAGGTGCTGCCCAGTTTTTAATAAAACTATAAGTGTCCATAATTGGCAAAAGTGCATTTCTTGACCTCTGCCTGTGAGAATGAGATTAATTACCAGTTTAATGTTTTAAATGATTTAGTGATAATTTGAAGTAGTCAAACAATATAAGTAGACCTGTCCAAAAATAAAAAAGGTAAGCAAGGGAATTCCACCCTGACTACCACTCATCCAAAAAAAGAAAAAGTCAAGAAAAAAGAGAAACTTTTTAAACTAATGTTTTCCCTTCCTTTCTACTTTACTCATCTTTTCCTTTTTATCCCCCCCCCTTGTAAAGTGAGCTTAATAAGTACTACGGATAAATCAACAAACTTAAGTCAAACCTGAGGCGTGACCTCAACTCCTTTGAGTTAGATATTCTTTTGCTCTGGTGTCCCTCCATTATAAATAATTTTCGGTTTGGATGGCTCCTGAAGATAAACTTGAGCACCTTTATTTTGTAAGAGAGGAAACGTCTGCTGCAAGTGCCAGAATTCAGCTCAGACAAAGAATTTAGGGCCAGATGTATCAAAGCTTTTTGCATTCGCAAGCGGTGCGAACGGCCATTTGCGAATGCAAAAATGGCTTTCAGTATGTATGAAAGGCATTCGCTATGCAATTTTAAGGAATCACTAAAACAGTGATTCCTTAAAATTGCGACCCCATTTAGAGAATCGCAAAGTGCAATTCTCTAATTAAGAAATCGCAAATAAAGGATCCTTATTTGCGATTTCTTAAGCACATGCATCAAGCTTTTCCTTAATGCAAATTGGGTATTAAGGAATCGCAATTACCACCAGATTGTATTTGGTGGTAACCATGTGCAAATTTTAAAAATGCATTACAAATGCATTTTTTAAATTGACATGTAACGCAAACATGCCCCTTTGGCATGTGTGCACCTTACATGTCCTAAAATAATGTATGGGGGTGCAGCAGAGGGGGCCGGAGTCCCCCAGCACCCTGGGGATTGCATTTCCAAAATTGCAAATTCCAGTTAGGAATTCGCAATTTGGGAAATGCAAAAAATTCACAAATATGGGGCTACAGGCCCATAGGTGCGAATGGGGTCAGAATCGCTATTTGCAATTCGGTAATAGCATTTGTGATTTTTAAGAAATCGCTATTACCGAATCGCAAATATGATACATACCATTTTGCGACTCTGAAATAGCGATTTCTTAAAAATCACTATTTGAGAATCGCAAAATGGATTCTTGATACATCTGGCCCTTAGTGCTTCCATCCTTCTCTGGGTTGCTAGGGCAAACTGTTTGGTAGGCCTGCTGGTAAAAAAGTAAAGCCCCTTATGTCAACAAGTATGAAGGACGAATATTGATTCACCCTAGGATTGTGTAGTTTTCGAAAAGTAACCTAGCAGTCAATATCTCATTCAGAGAGTTAGGGAAAAGCCAGCAGAAATGTTTGAACCCTGAAGTACAGTGCTTGACCTCTTTCCTAAAGATACCCACAGTCCCACCTTTTTAGGAATTTTGAAAATAGTAATTCGTGTCTTCAAACGGGATGCCTTCAAATTGACACAATCTTTTTTATACTATTCCCTATGGAGGCTTAATAGCTCATAAATAGGAGGCAGAGTGGTTTGCTCGGAAGTAGGATAGAAATAAGTACTGACACTTCTTCCTGGATGCTCAGGAGAATAATATCACCTCCATATAATCCCCCTGCAGCTTGTTCATGCTTCCATTTGGGAGGTATGACTCCAGATCATGGTGCACCGGAGATGCTTCTTGCATTATTTCACCCCAAGGGCTAAGCACTCGTATACATCCTATTTTCTTTTATGCAGTAACTTGTGTGGGCTAAAAGAGTATTTTCAGCATCACTTCCAGGAGAGGTTAAGCCCCTCCCTCTGATAGATCTGAATAAAAAAAGAAGGCCTGTTCCTGACCTCGAGGAAGGTCCTGCAAATATTCCACTGCTGCGACACACCAAATAGCAAGTATTATTTATGGGCTCCTCGTCCTTGGAGCAGTCAATGATGCTTTTATTTTGGGCGTGTTCCAAGCCCCTTCTCTCCTGTCGCTTTTCACCATCAGCTATAGCTGGATGGTAATTTGCAGACCATTAAGACTAGGACTGTGACTCCTTAGACGAGGCAAAAAAAATAATTTATCTGCAAATTTCTTCTTTTATTTTTTGACTAATTTAAATCACTTACATGGAACTTGGCTAGTTGTCTTGAGCTGCTACAAAGGGGGGAGGAGGACGGGCTGAGTACTTACCTGTGCTGAGTCCTTTGAGAGCGCTGGACGCCCCTGCAGCCCCAGGAAGTGCCTTCTGATCCACCCACCTTGGCACCATCCTGTCCTGCAGGCCACTGGTCAGTTCTTCCACCTGGAACCATCAGTTCAGTCAGTCTGATTAACACCATGACCTTCATTTTGTGGTTCAGTGGTGGCTGGTGAGTTAGTGTGTGAGGTAAGCCAGAAAGGGTGTTGCGCATGTTATGCAGACAGCGAGCATTGTGAGGGTGCTGGTGCACCCTGCAGACAGCAGCATTGCCACCAGCTCAATTACGAGCCAGTAACAATGCTGCTGCCACTTTCCCGCATGGCTGACAGGTGGAAACCTTAGTTTCCATCCTTCAGCCCAGCAGGGAAGCCGTAATGGGCCCGGCAGGGAGCTAGCCAGTATGGCGCCACCTCTCTGTCGGAAGTTCGACGGACAGTTCGTCCCATCCACCGAGCTCACAACCAGGCCCTTAGTCTAGCTACACTCTGCTCTGGCTGTTTCAGTGGTGCCCTAGTAAAATAGGTCAATAACAGTCCTTGTGGTGCAAAGGGTACTGCAGTAGGAGGAACAATGTTGAAACATAACTACTTATGATCGAAGGGTTGCATGAAGCTCAAGTAGTTGCAGCTGGAGCATGAAGAGACAACCACACCAACATTGGCAAGCATGCATGAGAGATATTTTTTAATAAATGGGCAATGTGGGCTCTGGCCCAGGGTACCAACCTTTCAGGGGGGCCCCTGACATAACCAGCTCTTTTGTACTGAGTCTCGCCCTCATGACTTTAAATAATTATTAAACAGATTGTTTTAAATATCCCTTTACCTTTAATTTATTTTTAATGTGGGTGATATGTGTGTCTATGAGAGACATTTTGCAAAGGAAGGTTTTTTTTATGTTTCATGCAGCATCCATAAAACAAGTTTCTTTTAGGTCTAAACAGGACTTCACATATTAGAAATAGGAGGGTGTCATAGAGATTGTTTGCAGTAATGTTAGTGAGCTGCTGCTGTGTTACAATATTGAAACACACCACAGACTATGGAAATTAGATGTAAACACACTTAGAATTTGGATGAGTGTGCCTATGCAGTGTCAGTGACGTGCCCAAAGAAGGCATGCAAGAGCTGAAATTGGATCATACATTCAAAGCTGTTCTGAACAGGGGCCCCCAAAATATGTCTCGCCCTGAGCCCACAAAATCCTTAAGATGTCCCTGGCATGCATGAGCCTTCACTGAGCTCCAGAACATCGAGCGCTGGTCCCTGCCAGTCATTGCAATCACAGCCAGACACTGGGGAAAAGGACTTGGACTGCTAAGGGCGCTTCCCTTTCAACCAATTCGGAGTGCCTGTGAGCTAAAAAAACTAGATAGGTAGGTTTATTTGTACAATACAGAACAACTGCAAGGAACGCTGCCAAAAAAAGAAGAAAAACTGCATTTTCTTCCTTTTTTCTTTAGTTCGGTACATGCTTCCATTTTCTTACGATAATGGCATTACTCCTAGTCCTACTCCCTCGCCTTCCTTTTAACCAATGAGGCCTCCCGCCTCCCCTCTAGACCCTCCCTTCCCCTTTCAAAAACCCCCCCCACCCTTATCCCCTCCTGTACAAAAACCAAGCCCAAGCTGCAACTCGGACAGTCCGTACCGGGAGGGTGGGAGGGAACGGAAAAGGAAGGCGAGGGAGTAGGACTAGGAGTAATGCCATTATCGTAAGAAAATGGAAGCATTACCTCCCGTCCCTCCCTCGCCTTCCTTTTAACCAATGAGACATAGCAAGAAAACACACAGGAGACGGACATCGAGTTGCAAGACCTTTATTTAATATCCTGCACCAAGAACATCCCAAACATTATCTCATAGAGGATAAGACCCGGTGACCTAACACCGACTCCAAACTACCCAAGTCCGACAGCCTATAATGACGCACAAACGTCGAAGGAGAAGCCCAAGTGGCGGCCCTGCAAATTTCCACCACGGAAGTCCCCTGAAGCTCCGCCACCGTAGCCGCCATGCCTCTGGTAGATCTCCCCTGAATCCCTTGAGGAGGAACCACCTCTTTCAAGGAATAGGCCAACAGAATTAAAGATCGAACCCACCGACTCAAGGAAGCCGTGGAAGGTTTTTCACCTTTGCGAGCCGGACCAAAATTAACAAACAGTGAATCCCCTTTACGAAAAGGAGCCACCACCCGCAGATACTCCAACAAAACCCTGCGCACATCCAACGAATGCAAACGGACCTCCTCCCTTGAGGAGGGATTCGGACAAAATGAAGGAAGGATGACCTCCTGCCGGGAATGGAACGAAGAATTGACTTTTGGAATAAAGGAAGGTACCGGAACCAGAACCACCCGATCGTGAAAAATCTTACAAAAAGGAAAGGAACAAGCCAATGCCCCCAATTCCCCCAACCGACGAGCCGAAGTAATGGCTACCAAAAAGAATGTCTTCAAAGATAGATGGCGCAAATCACAGTGCCCCAAAGGTTCAAAAGGGGGCTCCGTCAACACATCCAAAACCAAGGACAGATCCCATGAAGGAAAAGAACGTACCGGGCGAGGAAATAAATTAACAAGCCCTTGAAAAAATCTCGGCATCAAGCGCCCTTCATCCTGAAGATTACGCCATGGTCCTCTGAATGCCTGAATAGCCGCCCACTGCACCCGAAGAGATACCACTGACAACCCTAAATGTGCACCGTCCTCCAGGAACTGCATCACCTCAAAGATAGAAGCGCAGGTAGGATCTAACTCACGACTTAAGCACCATGACGAAAACACCTTCCACTGTCTACCATAAGAAAGCAAAGTGGAACGTCTCTTCGAAGCCAGCAATGTAGAACTCAAAGCTACCGGCACCCCCAGACCTGTCAATCCCCGTCGTTCAACTTCCAGGCCGTCAAGTGTAACCTTCTCAATGACCCCAATGGGAGGCAGGGAAACTCCAGGGGAGACGGACAAAGAGGCAGAGGCCACATCCTCCCCTCCGCCATCAGCCTCAACAAGGGGAACCAATTCGCCCTCGGCCAAAGTGGCGCAATTAGGACAACCCTGGACCCCAGATCCCTCACACGTAACAGAAACGCCCTGAGTAGTTGAAAAGGAGGGAACGCATACAAAAGGCCCTGCGGCCAAGGACATGACATCCCGTCCACCTCCCATGCTTGGGGACATCGAAACCGGGAGCAGAAGCGATCCACTTTCGCATTCCCTACTGACGCAAACACATCCAGCACTGGAAGACCCCAAAGCCGAACCAGATGCTGAAACAGAGACTTCCGGAGAGAGAAAAGTTGAGAGGAAGGAATCACTCTGCTCAGCAGATCCGCCGGAAACATTCACCACCCCCCGAATGTACGTAGCCCTGAGAGAAGGAACCCACTCCTGAGCCCACACAAAAATCTCCCTGACTAGATTGAACAGAGCCCTTGACCTGGTCCCTCCTTGCCGATTGACATAAGCCTTGGCCACTAAGTTGTCTGTGCGAACCAGAACCGCCGAACCCCTCAGGGAATCCTGAAAATGGACCAGGGCCAGGAATACTGCCCGCAATTCGCGCCAATTCGACGACCGACTCGCCTCCCGAGGGGACCAAAACCCCTGAATCTGAGCCGACCCCATCCATGCCCCCCAACCGGAGAGGCTGGCATCCGTCGTCACCACCACGGGTCTCAGAGGCGATAAAGAAACCCCTATCCTCAGGTGGTCTGCATCCAACCACCATTGCAACTCTCTGTGAATCAATCCGGACCCTGGAACCCTGTCCTTCAGAGAACCGGACCATGGTGTCCACCTTCTCAAGAACCATGTCATCAAGCACAGGAGATGGAAACGTGCCCAAGGAACCAGAAATATCACCGACGCCAAATGACCCTGCAGACGCAACCATAGAAGAGCTCGGGGAGCAGACCGCAACAATACCTTCTTTACCAAAGCCTGTAGGACACCCAACCGTTTTTCTGACACAGTCACCAACCCAAGAAGAGTCTGAAACCGAGCTCCCAGAAAAACCAGATCCTGGGACGGCACTAAGTCTGACTTCTCCCAATTGATTAAAAACCCGTGGTTTTGCAGGACCCCCAGAACATGGACCACCTGCTTCTGCAAAAGGTCTCGTGATTGGGCATGAATCAAAATGTCGTCTAGATAAGGATGCAGAAATACCCCTTCTGAATGAAGCAAAGCCACTAGAGGAGCCAGCACCTTTGTGAAAATTCGAGGAGAAGATTTTAGACCGAAAGGCAGAACGCAAAACTGATAGTGGTCCTGACCCACAGCAAACCTCAGGAACTTTTGAGAGGATCTTGCCACCGGTACGTGTAGGTAAGCGTCCTGCAGATCCAGTGACACCAGAAAGTCCCCGTGTCTGACAAATGGAAAAATAGTCTGAATGGACAGCATGCGGAAATGCACTGTCCTGATCCAGGTATTCACCTCCTTTAGATTGAGCACCGGCCGAAATCCCCCTGAAACTTTCTGCACAAGAAACAAGACCGAATAAGTGCCCTGACCCCGTTCGTCTAGCGGAACGTGGGAAATGGCCCCCTTGACCAGTAAGTCCCGCACCCAATAATGCTCTTCTCCGTGACCCCTCTGAAGGCAGAGGTGTGGGACGTACCCCTGAATCTGGAGGAACCACCACAAAATCTATGACATAACCATTGGCCACAATGTCTAGTACCCAATGATCGTTTACACTGTCCTTCCAAGCCGAAAGAAAGTGACTCAGTCTTCCCCCAACCGGCCCTCTGCCAGGCCCACAGTGATTGTCAGGACCCCTTCTTGAAACCACCCCGGGTCGCAGGAGCAGACTTCTTAGTTGAAAAACGCGGCTGAAAACGCCGTTTCCTAAATGAAAAGGATTTAGCATCCCTAGTAGGAGAAGATCTGGAATGTTTCTTCCACCCTTTACCCGAAGAAGAACCCCCTTTATAAGGTAAGGCATGCTTCCGTTCCTTAAAAGCCTTGGAAAGCATGGATGGCAATTGTTCTCCAAACAAGGTACGACCTTCAAACGGCAGTCTCAACAAGGCCGCCTTTTCCCCTGGATCAGCCTTCCAGGAACGCAACCAGAGGGACCTACGAGCCCCAATCAAAGACCCAGATGCCAGAGCCGAAGTACGGACCACATCCGAAGACACATCAGCCAACAATCTGGCCTGTTGCTCCATACCTGCCAGGAGCTCCGAACATTCCGCCCCTTCCTGTACAGCCACCGCCAGATTATCAAAGTCTTGAACCAATGACTGTGACGCATAAGCAGAATAAATCCCTGCCCTCAGCGCCAGATTCTCCGCAGCAAAAGCCCTCTTAAGACCCGAATCCACTTTACGGTCAGTAGCATCCGTAGGCACACAATCCTCCGGATTGACTGCCGTTTTGCCAATCAGAGTAGCCAAAATAGAGTCCAGGCGTACTGAAGGAGGCAAAACCTCCTCACCCTCAAGTAAGTAAAGTTTCTGAAGGAATCGTGGAACCTGAGCCTTATCCACATCCTTCCACTCACGAAACACCATATCCCTCACAGGTCCCTGAAAAGGCATGGCAAACTTTGAAGGTGTCTTATATTGAGGAAATAAATGAGAATCCGAGTTTGCAGGTTGAAACACTGGGAAACCCAAATTGTCCCGAACATGTGCCATCACTTCCCACATATCTTCTCTGGAAACATATTTCCCCCCAGATGACGTCGATGGGGCCTCATCCTCACTCTCCGATGAGGATTTCCTAGCTGCTACCGATGAGTGCGCACATTTAGACTGACCAGTCCTGGCCACGCCTGCTTGTAGTGCCCTGGTCACCGCCACCTCAATCATATCCTGAACCTCCTCTCTGGACATGAGGGGAGTACCCCTGCCAGGTACCTGTGAGTTCTCAGGAGTAGTAATGCTAGCCTCACCCCCCTCCTCCTCCGAGGAAGAAGAGACAATCCTACGTCTCTTTGCTGGAACTTTAGGCATGGTAAACAAATAATCACTGACTTGAACCCCAAAAAACTACCCTCTATATAGGCACCTGGTCCTCCCCCCAATCAGGGCTCCACCAATCCCTAAAGAGGTCACCTATTTCATCAAATACATAAAAACCACGGGCCGAACGCCCGTCCTACCTGAGAGCATCTCAGAATTGAATTCCCTCGGTTCCCCGCGGCTCCGCGGCGCTGAAACCCGGAAATCAACGTCCCAGCCACAGAGGGCCGGCTGACCCCGTCAGCCGGCCTCCAGGACACGCCTCTCGAGCAACCATGCTGCTCGTTCAAGACGCGCCCCAGCCGTAGCACTCCTCGCGGAGCTCCGCGTCCCGAGGAGTGCCTCCATCGACGACCTCCAGGCCCCGCCGTGCAGGTAAGAAAGGGAAAGAAAACCGTCTAGCGTGGGCTAGACAAAAGAACAGGAGGGGATAAGGGTGGGGGGGGTTTTTGAAAGGGGAAGGGAGGGTCTAGAGGGGAGGCGGGAGGCCTCATTGGTTAAAAGGAAGGCGAGGGAGGGACGGGAGGTAATGTTTAATACTGTCTTGGGTCATTGATAAAGAGACCTTGCATATCCCCTGTAATCTACTGTGTAGTGGTGTGAACCCCGTCACCCCCATCACATACATCTACTCTCTATCAGCCGCCATCTTTATCCTCTACGTTATGTTATTGAGATTCGTATAGCACAGTGATGCGATTAGTATAGTTATTAGATCCAAAAAAATAATCATTTATATGTTATCTATGCAAGGTGGCCCAGTGAAAATATATAGATGAGCTAAACAGTAAGCTTGTAGACACTCGTATATACCGTATCACATGTATTTACTTTAATTTGTATTACTTTCATAATAATACAATATGTATTGGTCATACTTCAGCAGAATCCACAGGGTGGCTCCTCCGTTAGGGCAGAGGAGCGTTGCCCCCTCACCCCCACCAGCAGCAGAAGCTGCAAAAGTTTCACAACGAAGGGATAATAAATCATGTTTATTATCCCTTCGTTGTGAAAGGGGCTGCCAAGGGGGTGACGAGCAGTGAGGGGAGTGCACTGTGTACTCCCCTCAGTGCGCATGTATGTTTGGCCGGCTGTCTTGGGCCGGCCAAACACACATGCGCAGTAGGCTCTCTCCAGCCCAGAGGAGCGGGGTAAGTTGTTATTTATTTATTTAATACATTTTTAGGACCCCCCCTTCCTCCCCCGCGCACTGCACTCGCCCCACTCCTTATGAGCGAAGCGAGCTGCGACTGGCAATCCAGTATTTCCCAAATGAAGGACACGTGAATGAAAAAAGTCAGAAAGCATGAGTTAGACAAGGTGAAATGAATAAATTATTCTGCAGCATCTTAATGCGTTAGTGAAAATGTACAGTGCCCACAGAACAAGATATTTGTAACATATTCTAAGTGAGTATCAGTGCACATTCCAATTAACAGCAGTTGTATATGAGCTGACCTGGGCAACCTCATCTTGTCCCAGCTCTTCATCGGTTAATTTTCACATTCATCTTCCTGCATGGCTGTCACTTAAAATTATACTATGCCTCCTAGTAAAACAAATATTTATATGACATGATATGAGATGGAAAATATGCATATTGCACTGGCTTTCTATTAAAAATGAATCCAGAACTAATCAAATTGCAACAACATGCACTATAGTGCCCAGTAAGACTAAAGGCAGGTTTTTACTTTCGTCCCACCAAATAAGGTACCTCAGAGTCACCTGCTTTGGAGTCACAAGGTCTACAGGTCTACATATTTTTCTCAGTGGCACTTCAGCCTGAAGGCACGGGGTTTATAAGAAAAAAGGTTTCATATCTTAAGCCTAACAGAGAAAATTAAAGCACTTCAAATAATGCTAATTGAGATTCAACCAAACATCTTGAACAATGAAACATGAATCTGCAATAAATTCAGAAGTTTGATGAACCTCGAAGCACCTGACAATTTGGGTGATTTGAGTAAGGTGTAGATTCGGTTTGATCCGGTTTATTCAGCCAGAACGTTTAGAGGAAAACAAAATACCACATTGCAAATAATCCAAATAGTGAGGAATGGAAACAGCGGAAAAAGCAGTGGGAAATGGAAATAATGTTAAGGAGCACAATTTGACCTCTAACAGCAATTACAAATTTAAAGTGTCTCCCATTGACAGGATGTGAGAAGACAGGTGAAGGAAAATAGAACTTAGGAAAAAAACAAGTATACTGGCAATTGCACATTAAAAAGCATGCAAAAGGCAATACAGAAAACATCAGTGTATTTAAAGGTTTGTACTAAACGGTATCTCTTTTCTTGAAGTTTTATTTTAACAATTTAAACAAAATGGTTTCTGAGAAGTGTTTTTCTATCAGTTTGTTTTTCTATAAGCTCACATACACCTGGCACAGACCAAATTGGAGGATATTAGTGTTGCACACTGTTGGACTTGGCCCTTTCTGCAGGGTCTTTCCCAAACCTTTTGTCTTCACCTTCCTGTTTACTGAACCCGATTTCTTGACTTTTAGAACGCTGTGCACTTTACCAGTGATAGAGTGCTCGTGCTCCCTCCTTTAAACATGGTAATATTTACTTAAACCTATTTGGCTTATTAAATGTATTAGTAAGTCCCTCTCAAAGTGGGACTAAATGTACCCAAGGCCTGTAAATTAAATGCTGCTAGTGGGCCTGCAGCACTAATAGTGCCACCCACTCAAATAGCCCTTTTAAACATGTATCAGGCCTCTCATTGCAGCCTGTGTGAAGTTTGAAAGTACCACTTTGATTTGGCAAAATAAATCTTTTTCCCAAGCCCAAACCATACTTTTTGATACATATAGGTCACCCCTAGGGCAGGCCTTAAATCACCCAGAGGGCATACTGCAGTGTATTTAAAAGGTTGGACATGTAGTTTAAAGTTTTACATGTCCTGGTAGTGAAAATGTCTGAGGGCCTCATTATGTGTTTGGCGGTCCAACAACAGGTCCACCAAACTCACGGGAAGGGCACCACCACCATATCAGTGATGTTCCCCTGAACGTATTACAAAGTTCCCACTGGGCTGACCGGTGGGAACATTGCAATACACGTTCCTGCAGAGCTGCCCGGAGGGAACAGTTTAAAGGGAGCCAAGGCCAATGTCCTGACACATCAGCGCCCTTGGAATGCGCACTGTCTGCAAAGCATTCCGAAGGTGCTGGGCCGGGGGTGCCTTGCTGCAGCCCCCAACACTGGCTTTCGCCAGCCTTTTCATGGCGGGTTCCCTTCCATGAAAAGGTCGGTGGAAAGATAGTTCGTAATCACACAGGATGTGCTGAGTTCAGCGCCACCATGGCAGGTTACAAGCCCGACTGCCATCACCCCATCAGGATCTTTGATCCTGGCGAGGACAGCAGTCTTTAGTCCGTTCCACAAGCTAATCTTGTAATATGGTGGTCGAACTGCCACAGTCCTAGGACCACCAGCCTCGTAATGAGGCCATTAGGCTTTCAGCACTGTAAGTCATACCTCTCCCATGGGATAACATTGTGTTACCGTCTTACATTTTATAAGTGATAACTTTCAATTGGGAGCAGGTAGACATATCAAGTGTGGTGTCTGTAGAAGTGTAAATAAAAGCACTCTTTAGTGGTCAAGTCAGATTTTTTATCATGATTCTTAAAATGCCACTTTAGAAAGTTGGATTCTTCCTGTCCCAACCATTTGGTGCCTTCAACCTGTTCCAGGGTCACATGACTAGGTGTAGCTGCTAGTTGGTATTTGTGTATTGCTCTCAGACAGTGGGACAAAAGGAAGATAGCAGTTGGCATGACAGGCCACGTGTTAACAAGGGGGAGGAGATGTCACCTAGTACACTTGCACATCACAAAAACTCTGCCAGAGCACACTCACAAAGGGGTTTCACACCAGATTTTTATATCCCCAGACAATCTGGAACCAGTGGAGGGAGGCAGGGAATTACAGGTGGCTCTTTTGGAGGGTGAAAACCTCTGGAAGTTCCTCCAACTTCAAATTAGGCATCACGTATACATTTTAAATTTCAGATCCTAACTCTTCAGATCACTACTGTGGACTCTGCCAGGAAGAAGGATTGCCCAGCTGTGAAGTCTTCCCTGCTGACCTACTTTGCTGCCCAAGGACTGCATTGCTGCCCAAGGACTGCTGTTACTGCACCAGGACTCTTCTGCAGTGAGCTGACTTCCTACAGCTAGGCTACCTGTGTGTCCCAGGACTCCAAGATCTCCAAGGGTCAGTCGACTGATCTTCTGTTCTTAATCCACAGGGACAAAGCAGGCTTCGTTGTGCCACACATCTTTGACACAGGACAAGGCATCGCCTCAACATCTCCTCAAGCTTGATCCAGTACAACACATGTTGACACAGACAACCAGCCCAGCGCACTGTAGCTCCTATCCGATCTGATGTAGGACCACTCATCACCTCAGCAGCTCTGCCAGTCCGACGGAGTAAGGTGCATCTCAAAGCTGACAACAGGCTCAGCTGGACACAGCACAGTATGTCTGATCACAATTCCTCGCAAGCCACTGTGGTTTCACCAGCACTAGCCCAGTGCAACACAAAATAACCACTGCATGGATACATCACTACACAAGTCTGTGCAAGCCTTAGAACTTTCTTGACAATGATATAGGACCTCGCATTGCAAGCTAGATGTTGATGGTTTCACTCCACAACCAGGATTTAGACCAGGCCAAATCATGATATCAAGCCCAGCAAGTGCCAGGTAGAGTAGGACTCAGACACATGTTGACCACTAGATTGCCAGTTGTAATATGGATCAAATCCAACCTAAGATCCAGCCCACAATGGACTGGAGTTCCATCCTCGCATCCAAATGAAGACATTCTTAGGTCTCACTGGTTACTGTTGGATTGGTTCGTCTAACTCCCCTGTATTCTCTGTCTGATCTCACCATTCCAGAATGTTTGAGAGCACATACTGAGAATACCACAGTTACTCCAGAAGATTCTTTGGTGAAAATGTATGAAAGCACTGTGGCAACACTAACCAGTGCCACTTCCTGAAAGAAGCCTAAATTTGTCAATTGGACCCCAGAATTGCAAAGTGTTCCACTCCCTGAGAAGATGTCAGCTGCCCAGGGAGATTCACTGAGCTACTATTGAGAAGGAGAAGTTTGCTGTTGTGTTGCCCTTGCTTTATCTTAGACCATATTTTGTTTCAGATTCGCTTGAGAGTACAAACTGACCACAAACCACTGGATTTTCTGATGGAACTAAGAAGCAAAAATCCTAAACTGTTGAGGTATTCGATCTCTCTTAAAAAACTGTTTTGTAAGGTGGAACATCAACTTTGTACAGATCATGCCAGGGCATATGGATTGTACAGGATTTGCTGCCAAGATGAAAGAAGCTCTGACGGGATTGTCTGAGATTCTATGATGCTTAAGCATCTGTTTGGTGGCTGTTGAAGCCTGAATTATTTTAACTGTGACTGCGTACCTGTCAGATACCCCATCGAAAATGCAGCATATGCTAGTTGTTCTGTGATGATTTTGAATGCAAAGATTAGATTTGGAAAAGGTACTTTATTATACAGTTAAAACAGATGTTATATGTGCTACTTTCCCTCTGAGAATAAAATAATGACATAATGCCCAATTAGCTCATGAATATGATCAAGTGTAGGAACTGGCCCAGCTGACAAGCTTCAGATGGCTTCTACACAAACACCACGAGATGAGAAGAGACTTTCTAAACTGACCTAGAACTGATAATTGGGTATACATTTTAACCCATTGCCCAGGGGATGGTAGTAATTAGATTATCCAGGCTCTTACAGAGGTATTCACAAAGGTATGTTACACCTGTAAGCAAGGTATTTGTGTAAGTTTACTCTTGCACCTTTGATTAACTTTACTACTTTGGGCTATTCACCAAAACACCAAACGTAAAGTTATTCAAAAGTTATTCAAAGCTGTAGATTTACAACTCCGGATTGGCGAGTAGTAAAGGACAGACAGAGAGTAGCGAACAAATTTGTGGCATATGTAGAATCCTTTTATGGTGTACACACCCATGCCCCAGAAGATTAAGTCCTAGAATTGATAGCAGACTGCCCCATGAAGCTACTGGGATGATACCATGCCCAAAATCTTGACGCAGACATTACAATAGAAGAAATAACCGAGGCAATGGGGCAGATGCAAGCAGGCAAAACACCAGGACCAAACAGGTTTCCCATTGAGATCCTACATAAACTTTCCAGAAGGACAACAAAACCATTACATGCAGCCTTTAAGGCGGCATTTCGGGAAAGTAGGTTACCGCAAGATATGAGACTAGCAACAAATGTACTCATCCATAAGGCTGGCAAGCCTTAAGATTAATGTATCTCAAATCGACCAATCTCATTACTGAACACTGACATCAAAATATTGGCCAAAATCCTGGCTAAAAAGCTAATGAAAGTAATACCCAGCCTGGTCTACCCAGACCATAATGGGTTTATTTCAGACCATTCAACCAAATTAAACCTAAGAAGACAATACAATAACCTAGCAGCAGTAAAGGCATCACCTATGGGGAAAGCATTAGCCTCATTTGAAGCAAATATGGCTTTTGATTCAGTAGCATGGACCTATCTATTTGGGGCATTGGGAAAAATGGAGTTCTGACCAATGTATATCAAATGGATAAGACTCCTCTATGACAGCCCTTTGGCCAGAGTTACAGTGAATGGCCACAAATCTAAAATGTTCAACATATATAGGGCAATCGTTAGGGATGTCCCCTATCACCAATGTTATTTGCATTGGTTATTGAGACACAAGCAGAATGGATCCTCATTGACACACAGATCTGGGGATGGCCAGGGTGCAATGGCTTGGACAAACGCATATCCCTATACGCTGATGATATCCTTTTATACATATCTAACATTGCCCAAACACTGACCTGACTAAAAGAAATATTCCACACTTTTGGCAACTATTCGGGCTTCTGGGACAAATCTCTGCTGTTCCCAATGGGTGAAAACATAGAGGAGCCATTAACACTTCCACTGAGGCCAGAAACTGTAAGTTTCTAATACTTCAGACTTTGGATCACCAGATCCCTCGTCTCTCACTACGAGACAAATTTCTATCCCCTGATCAAGCAACTGGAAATAGATGTTCAACACTGGCAGTCACTGCCACTTTCACTCCTGGGTAGAGCAGCGCTGCTTACAATGATAGCCCTCCCTAAACCATTACACATTTTTCAAAACAGCCCCTACAAGATACCAGCCATCCTGTTTACCCAGATAGATGCCTTAACAAGATTGTTGCTATGAACAGGTGGACAACCCTGCATAGCCCTGCGAGTGCTACAAAGATCCAAATACGAAGGAGGGATTGCTCTACCCAGCGTTAGGAAATGCTATGAAGCAGAGCACATTAGGGTAGTAAGTGCTTGGGTACATACAGAGGAACAGGATCCAGCCTACAAACAGGACAGAACAGTCATGGGGAATGAGAGCTTCACACATTTACCTATATGGGGGTTGAGTAACGCCCGAAGCCTGCCCAGCTACAATCACAGTGGTAGAGGCCTGAAAGAGACTGACCAAATAGATGGGATGGAAGGATCGATTGACCCCATGGACACCACTATGGGAGGGTACATGGCTACAAGCAGTGATGGCCCTAACAGACTTTTAAAGGCTGGGACAATGTAGACCTAGCCACGCTGATGGACATATGAGACGCCAATGGGATGATACCATTCACATATCTCAAAACAGAATATAAGATGCCTGAATTCCAATGTTTTAAGTATAGGCAACTACGACACACTGTACAACACTGCATCTGCTTCGAAGAGGAAACTCAGGAAGATGCCCCACTGGAAAGAAGACTAATGGATAGATGGGTAGACAAAAACTAATATGGTATGTCAAGGAGAAACACCCAACCCACCTTATTATACCTGATAAATAGATAGGAGAGAGACCTAGGTACACTTAAAGAGGAAGACTGGGCAGAAGCGCTTACGTTCCCTACAGAAAGGGGCCATTAAAGCTAGCTTCCAACTTATACAGATAAAAATATTACATAGAACTTACTACACACGCACTATGCTTCAAAAAATAAGTAGAGCAACACATGCACACTGCTTGCTAAGATGTGGACTAGAGGGTGCATTTTACCATACCCTGTAGATCTTTCCCCAGTTACAGGGTTTCTGGGAAGCAATGCAGACATACTTGGTTAAGACAACAGAACAATCACTCTAGCTTAATCCTAAATTAGCTATATTGGGAATTTGGGGATCAACAGACCAATCCCGTTACCAGAAAACACTAGTAAATTTGGGATGCGTAGTAGTCAAACAAGATATCGCACAAAAATGGGGCTCAGGAACTCCCCACCTGCACATACAGGACTGAATAACAAGGATGGAACACTGCATGCTGCTAGAAAATGAAGTTTATAAAGGACGAGGCTGCATGAGAAAATGTGACAAGGTCTGGGAAACAGCTGCATTAAACATATAGGCACCCTAGTCACAATTTGCAAGACAACTCATGATGGGACCGAGACCTAGACACACAAGGGATACACTTGACTGATAGAGATTACATGGGATGAGGAACTCAAGGATTGGGGCGAGCTATGTGATAGGGGTGTGTAGTAGATGGCTGTTCCCAGTACATTGTATGTAATGTTTGTGTTATCTTGCAAAACAATAAAAATATTCTTTAAAAAAAGACAAAAGTGTAGATTTTTCATGCCTCCACCTCCTGGACAAGGGGTAGAGTCAAATTTATGAGTGTAAATCACATCAGCCAAAAAGGAACAATAGAAAGTCCAGCACCACACATGGCCAAGTACTGATACTCACAACACCCTTCAACAGAAAATAATGGAGGCAGGGACTAAAAATATAACCCCATAGGAATTAATGTTAAGTGAAATTATTAATATGATATATATATTTTTTTCACTGAAAAAACAATGGTTCCAGTGACATTATTGTTAATTATAGTTAGGAAATAGAATTAAAAAAACATAGAAATTCACTGAAAAAGACAAAGGTGTCAGGGACGTTATAGTTAGGCTCACATTTTAAATGTACAAAACCATAACAATGCACCTGTTAGAGTTATCTCAAGAAACTATAACTTGTGCTCTAAGGTAACTATAACTTGCTCTCTCGCCATGCACTGCTAATTACCGCACAAATTACAGCACTCATGACATCTTTCATAACATCATTGATAATGTCACTGTAACATCTGCAGTAAAATTATTGATCAGATAACTGTGCACGGTGGGGGGCAGCATAACTTGCGTACTGAAAGCTAGCTTTGTGCCGAATTTGGTGTAATTCCGTCCACTGGTTCGGGCTGTAGTCGTGTGCAAAGGTCCTGTGGTAATTAACATTAGAAGGGCACATTTTTTGACCCTCGTTTTTTCTTGGCCCTCGCTTGATGGATTACCCCGAAACATTCTGCGTGCAACAAGAGTCACCGGGGCACTTTTTGGGGGGGAAAAGTTCATGAACATTCGGCACACGGTGACAAAGATATAGGCAAGTAAAAAAACGCTTTTTCTATGGAAACATGGTCCTAACTACCTAGCAGGGGCCACCACTAGGTATATTTTATCTATATATATATCTATATATATATATATCTATATATATATATCTATGTATATAGATATATCCATATATCCATAAATATATATATATATATATATATATATATATATATATATATATATATATATATATATATATATATATATATATATATATATAAATAAAATTGAAAATTAGAGTAACAATTGTATACATAGGACATCCATTGTATATCACCAATCACCATCTCTCCTTACTCTTGGCCTCTTATTCCTAACGGTCCCTCTTAACGCACCCCTCAACACTCTTTGTGTGATGAATAAAGAGAGGGTGAATTAGGATATTCTGAGATGTACACACAGATGTCTAGTTTAAGACTCATGGGTGTTAAATTGTAGTCCTCCTACCACCTTTGCTACCCCTTGTTTTAGGGCTCCTGAAGGTAGCAAAAGGAGCAGAAAGGAAACAAGCCTTTAACAGTCCTGTTTACTTTCTTTAGCTACCACTCCTTAACCTAATAGAAACAAATTACAGGATGCAAAGGGGCTCTGGCATAATTGTATTTTCACTACCACTGAAATTTTGGCTACAAACACACATGCGCTGTGAGGGTGAGTGCTCAGCACTCCCCCTCACACTCGTCACCCCGTGGCCCCACCCCTTTACAAGTTTATTATCGTTTCCTTATAAAGGTTTTGCAGCTGTTGCTGCTGGCGGGGTGGGGGATCCGCTCCTCTGCCCTCATGGAGGATCAGCCCCTGGTGTCCTCCACGGACAACAGTAATTGAGCCCTTACTCGAGGAGTCAGGATTTGTGGAGTTAGGAATAGCCTGGCCTGGCCATTCTGTCACTCTGCCATTTCCCCAGTAGCTGTAAGCTTATTGGCTGCTTTTAGAGCACAGTGGGCTGCCACGAACCAACCATTGCCTCATTCTATGTTTGGCCTCTTGAGGTTTACAGTTCCTGTTTGGGTGCTTTTGTAAGAAGGAATGCAGTCCGGAAATGAATGCAGTAGGGATTTCCAGAACAAAATGATATAAGCTATTCATGGATAGTTTTGCTTTCCAGTTATCACCCAGAGGTTACCCTCTACCGTCATAAAAATAACTTTTTAATTTAAATAGCTCGTGCCCTCAGAGTTTTGCCACTTCTAAAAACAAACTGTAGAGCATTCCTCCTTACCAGTTCAATGTTCCCAATATTCCGATGCTGGAAAGTTGAATGTCTGACTTTGTCCTGGGGGACCCGAACTCATCACCTACCTGCACATGACATTAGATGTGTGTGCTTAACTCGCTGAGAAAACTCCCCAGCTCCCTCATCAGAGGTTGTGCTTATTTTCCAAAGACGCTGTCGACACGTGCAAGAATAATTAAAACATGACCATTCCTCTAGGTACCACTACACATTGCAAGGTCACAGTGCTTAGCATTCCTCCCACGACCGATGCTGGCAATTTATTTAGGAAAAATAATGTCGAATGGCCATCAATTACTAGAACAAGGCGAAGAAGCATTTAGAGGAAACGTAATGAAGAGCATATACTCTCAGTGCTAGGCATTTACGCCCCACCATGATACATCATTGTGGCAATGTCCTACAACTTTGGCCAGGAAACGGTGGGGATTAATGTAGCCTCATTTTCAGTAACACAATTTACTTCCTCGCATAAGACATTTTTCCAGCAGCCCAGAGCTCTTTAGGCATGTGTAGCCTGTTAATGAGGCTCCTGGTTAGTCCTTGATAACGATTTTTCATTTATAATACTAATTATCACAGGGTAAATAATGATGAGGTACCATTTTTGCACAAAGCTAATCTGTTTTGTGTGCTGATGGAGGCGGCATTGGGATCCTCATCCCTGTGAAAGAACTGAGGAGGACTTACAAATGTGCTGTGATCCTCCCCTTCTCTAATTGGTACAAGGGGAAAAATTAAAATGCTAAACCTCACTTAATAAATGTCTGATCACTGCAAAACTTCAAATGGAAATAAAAGTGTGCTGTGTGTTTCTTTTAAATCAATATGGCTTGATGCAGTTCAAACCGGCCTGCTGGGGCCACTTGAGAGATGCTAAGGCGCTAGAGCGCTGTAATATGACTTAAGTAAACCAAAAGTATGGTTCTGCAATTTATTCTCCTAGCAAGTAACTCTAAAATATACTCTTGCCATAACTTCATCCTTTAAACAAAGAAGTGAGAAAACTTAAATCCAGTGGCAGCTGCTGCCAGGAAGGGCTGGTGGAGCAGCACGCGGAGCAGGGGACGGGCAATAATGAATAAATAAATAAATAAACAAATAAAGAACACTTACCTGCCGCTTCGCCTCCACTGCTCCCATCGCCTCGGTGCTTCTGTACTTGCCTTGCTCCCTTCCCCACCCAATCCAGACACTTCTCTCATGCTGTTACACGGTATGAGAAAATCACCGGAATTGGCCTGACTGGGCTGAAATGCAGTTCAGTGAGGGAGTGGGAGCCTGCACATGGTCTCCACCTGGCTGTGCAACACAGTCTGGGTGGAGAGTTCTAAATACATGTGTCCATTTGGCCAACCTCAGACCAACATGCGCACTAGAGTTCACCTACCACTCTTCCTCCCTGGCCCCACCCTGCCCTACCTAAGCGGAAAAATAAAATGATAATTAAATGCTTTTATTATCATTTTATTTTTCTGCTGCCATTCATCAGTGGGACGACGCACCTCTGCCATAGTGAAGGGGTGGCTCCGGCTTAAATCGAGTTCCAGCCGCTTAATAATTTTGCAAAATAATTAGGAGCTCCATGTTTCCGTAAAGTGTCTGAGGACTAGGCATCTATGGCCACTCCAAGTATACAGGAGCGTCAAGATAGGTGTGTCTCAATAAGTCACTGTTTACTTTTATGTTTGTCTCATGACAGCGTCTATCCCCAATAGCCCAGTGATCATTTTATGATGTCTAATTTTTCTGTGTTTGTTGCTTTTCTTCGCGTCTTTATTTATATTTCTGTTTACTTCTTTTTACAAAAAAGTTTTGGAAACTTTTATCCGAACTCTGTTTCTCTCTTGATAATGCAATATGATAATTTTCGACGCGCATCTGCTCACACTGAGAATTCTCTAATGTCTGTTAGACATCTTCTTGATGAAGCCATTCAAGAAACGTAAAGTAGTGTGTCACTTTTGTGATGTAGTTCTAATTCGCTTGGTACCACAAGTTATACAGGTTTAATTTTTCCCAGTATGAACACAAACAGATGCATCAGCTCGTCTGTTCAGTAACACTGCAAACAAAGAACTACTTTAGCAGATGTTTATAGTGCATAGGCTGGCGAGTGACAGTCTTTCCTCTGCTGAAATAGAAAAAACACAAAAAACTCCAAGCTGTACACTAGATACTCTCAACAATAAACCAGGCACTTATGCTACCATGTGTACAGGGCATTATAGATACACTACTAATATCAATTGTCTGTGGATAATGATACCTTGGGCAAAAGCCTCCTGGATACCTGAGAACAAAAACCTGAACTTAGAGAGGACATTGACACATGCAATCAGTAAAAAAGTGTACTATCAAGTTTATTTTGTAGCAATTTATACCACCTCTGCAGTTTCTAAGCAGTGAAATAGCAGTTGATTCTATTACTCAATGTATTTGCAATTCATTTAGTAACCTGGAATTGATGGAAGGTTGATCTGGCGTTTTTGGGGTTTAAAAAAGTAACCTACCAGTGACAGCAGTTTCTCACATGTCTTTCATGTCATTACCACTTTTTCTTTTAAATGTACTACTCATGGTTAACAACTCTAAATCCTATTTTAAATTTTAAGGATTATATCCTGGACCTAAAAGATGCTTGCCCTCCCCCAGTGTTTTTAAATCAATAATTAATGTACCAATGTAAGTAGCACTATCCTCTCCACAGGAATTGTACCTGACTGCCTCAAGAGCGTTATTGTTACTGTGCTTCTGCTAATAAAATCAACAGCTATCAAACAATAACTCTTCTCCTGAGATCTTGTTAGGTCCCATGGCTGTAGAGGATTGTCCTCTGCAGACGTCTTGCACCTCCTACTCCACTTCCAGGCTTAGGCCCGTATTTATGGGCTTTTGACACAGGGCAGGGCAGCAAGTCACCTTGTTACGCTGCCCTGTGTTAAAGGGAAAGGGCGAAATGTGCCGTATCTATGCAATACGGCATATTCCTGTCCTCTCTCACTGTGCTGGGGCTGTATTGTCTGCCTAGCACCAACGCAGGCAACCTTGCACCAGGGTGCAAAGGTACCTAAACTGCATGTAAGATTGTTTTTGTGCAGGAAGGGAAACATTACTGCACAAAAACAATCCTGTGAGGCGTTTTCCTCTTTCTATGTGTGCTACAGAATGCAAAAAACGAGGAGACATAAAGATATTCCGCCTCATTGCACATGGGGAGGCGTAAGGTTTTGACACATCCCCAGGTTTACATGTAAATCTGGGGATGCGTCAGCATCCGTGGGTGTTGCATGGGAACGCCCACCCCAACACCCATGGAACGCCTCCCTAATGCATAGTAAAGCAATGCAGCGATTTGCGCTGCCTTCCTTTACACAATATCTATGAGGCCGTACAAAGCCACACAAAGTAGCTTTAAATGGTCTCATGGATACGGTTGAAGGGTTTGCGCCACCATTGCATCTTTAAGCGTGATGCAAGAAGGGCACAAGCCTCTCATAAATATAACCCTTAATGCCCAAAGCTAAAATAGAAGTGAGTTGCATTTTTTCCTCTTCGTTCTTGGAAGACCAACAGAGCCTCAGAGGAGCGCAGAGATCAAGCTGGATAGTATGGTCTAATCCTGTTCCTCAAGCACCATGGCCCTGTTTAGTGAAAGGCTCCATGAGTCATCATGAGCCCTTTAAACAGGACTCTCTCCTTGATGGGAAGCCAGTACAGCTCTTTCAGATGATGCTGGATATAACTTCTTCTCAGCACTATTAATAGCAGCCTAGCTGCGGCATTCTGTACTTATTGCAGTCTTTGTAGTTGGTATGCTGGTAAGCCCCAATAAAGGGCATTCGCATAGTCTAGTCGAGAAGTGACCAAGGCATGAATTATCATTTTTTTTACTGCCAGGTAGCAGATACAAACATTTCTATAATGATTTTAAGAGGCCACAACAGACGTCCACAACACTGTCAACCTGTGCACAAAACAAAATCATGTTATCAAATTTGACCCCAAGGTTCAGCACTACAGAAGCAGACGAGGGGGCTCTAGGAGGTGGGACTTGACTTGGCCAACATTGAACATTCCCAACATTTAGAATTGCACCGAAGTTTGCTCAGGCGCAACTCTGGATGTCGCAGAATATTCTTACTGTTAGGGAAGAAGACTATGCATTGAGGTGCTATGTTTTGGCCAAACTGCATGTGGACCCCGTCCATCCTGTGATTAATGCTGAATCACTAGGAGTGCATTTCATCATTTATGAAAACAAATGGATTCTGTGATCAGTTCTTATTTCCAACTTTTTTGGACATTGAGGAATGTTTTGCCACTTTTACCTAAATCTCAGCATGCCATCTTGGTGGTTTTCGTGTACAAGCTTGAGAGTGGACTATTGTAAAAGGCTATGTCTGGCTTTCTGGGGCTGTTTTAACATCCCTTCAGCAAATTCAAAATGTTGCTATTAGTCTGGTCATGAATTTGAGCGAATTAAATCACATTTTGTGTGCCAGTAGTGAGCTTCACTGATTAGGCATTGATTATAAAATTACATTTAAAAGCATAGGTTTTACTCTTCTATTGTAGAAAAAATGTGAGCTGTCTAGGACTCTGGTACCCTATGAACCAGGGAAACTTCTACAGACCTTTAATGCCCTATAGCTTGTTGTTCCCAAGGCAAAGAAAGCTCAACATGGGGGAGCGATCGTTCCACGTTTTGGCACCAAAGATCTGGAACATCCTGCAATCAAACAAAAAGAAAATTGAAAATTATTTAGTCTTCATGAATGCTTAAAAACGGTTCTTTCTGGTAGTTTTCTCAGCAGTGCCTCAATCCCGGTAGACTTGGATACTGGTTGTTGATGACAATTCCACCTTTTCCCTTTTTTGGGTAAGCCACCTCCTGCACAGAGACTCCAGGAAAGTGAAAGCAACCTAGAACCTTGAAAAAAGAGGTCGGAATGAGAAGAAGAGAAATCATCCTTTTGCCTGCAGGTTGGATGGTAAATTACTTGAACTGGACTCTTAGGACTATAGGAGGCACACCCAATTAGCAGTGAAAATACAGAGTGAAAGGCAGTAAGACAAACAAGGGCTTACCTGGTGACCTGCAAAGTCTCAGTGTAACCAGTCCCCAGGTAAACTGGGAACCTTGTCCAAGAAACAAAGATGGACACACCCAACAGGCCCAGGATGGATAAGTAACGCAGGCTATCCAAACCAGGACCACAGACTCGTAGACAAACGTACAACAAATACTGGAGATAACAAACAAGGAAACATCAGATTACAGTTAATGAAGACAAGATAATGGAATGGTGCCAATGGGACTATAGAGGAAACTGCAACCAACTTGTTGGAATGAAAAGGAGTGCAAACTTATGTGAAAGGGACGTAACAACTACTCTTGCCAGATACCAGCTCTCAGTTCAAACAGTATTTGATTTTTCAATTACACCCTAAAGACATGATTGAGAGTTTGGTGGATGGGTATTTATTCCATCAGTGTGGACTCTTTACGTTTGGTGAAGAGGGTGCTCCATCGCTGCTATGACGGGGCACCCTTTTTGCCAAACTATAAGTTGGGCACTAAGTTTTGGTTCCAAGAACCTGAGTGTGCTTTGAAGGTTAGGCAGATACGCTTGCACTTGATTGTGGCATCTAGCAATAAACATTACAGGTCTCCTAGCACACGGGTTATGTGGTCAAATTTCTTTGAACACTTAATAGGTGATGGAGGGAATGATTGCAAATAATATAATTCAATGAGAATTGTTATGGGTAGCATGCCAAAACATAATTTTCCAGCCACTGTGCCCCTCTAGACAAAGGCCCACCTCATCTGGCAGTCTAGGATTGACTGTTCTCCAGAGGAGCAGGCACAATACTGATTGGCATAAGTTGTATCTCTCTTTAGTGTGGCACAGTGGTTGAAAAACAATGAGTTGTAATGCTGCCCAGACTGATTGTCAGTCATTTCGTCTTTTGCAAGCATTCTTCCCATTGCCTTTTGTGAGTGTGATGTGATGTTTAAGTGGGTGAAAGTATGCCCAGACATGGGTTCCTAGTCACAGTATCAGAGGCTGTAAGCTATAATTCAGTGATGATCCCTAACAAGGTCAAAGTCGGCCTTGAGTTGCTTATTTTTCCTTCTGGAGAGAGGCCTCCAACGACAGTCAGTGATGCCATCATTGCTTCAAGACACAGCCTAACTATGGCCTAAACATCAGTGGTGGCTGGTAATTTTAGGAGTGCACACTCACACTTATTCATTCACACACACATGCACACACACATCCATTCACAACACTCATTATCAAATATTAAAACATGCACTCATGCACCAAACATTAATTTAAAAAAACACACACACACTTACCTTCAGCTCTGCCTCGGAGGTCCCAGGAGGGTTGGGACTTCTGCCCTCCCTCCCTGGCTGACCTTGGGTCAGCCAGTGAGGGAAGGCGGCAGTCCCAACTTTGTCATAGAGTGGGATGGTGTAGTGAGACTTCTGACCCCAACCCACTCTGTGACAAGGTCAGGGCTTAAAACTGAAGCACCCAGGGCAAAATCAATGGGTGACGCTTCCCCTCGTCACCGAGGAGGGCGGCCTCGAGGACCTTTGCTGAGGTTAGGAGTCTCGGCCACAGAAGCTGTGACCTTTTCAGCCTAGCAAAGTTCAGCTCAGGTAGCCAGGAGCCTGTGCAAATAGCACATGTCTAGCTCCTGGCTGCCTGACCTGAAAATGAAGAGTGTCTGTCAGTCTGACCTTTGTTCAGCCTGACGGACACTCTTTTTGAGGGGCAAAAGGTGGGGGGGTGGCCCCTCAGCCCCAAAAGATGGACCACAGCTGCTAAATATGATGCTGTGCTAAATGTGTCAATCTGCACACCATAGCTGGTATATTGTTCTGTTGTGCAATTTTAGAAAATACACCCAAAGGTCTTTTTTGATAAGCTTTGCCCAATATGTAGCTTATTGAGAATTTTATTGGGAGTTTTCCTGTCAATGTGTTTTAAAAGTGTTAAATGCACTGTTGTGTTAGATTAAATACTTAATAAACACATGACCAAATCTTAGAATGCATTTAATAAAGTATATAAACTATCCCTAGCTATAAATATTTCAACTGATAGAAACACATAAAACAATAACTTTGGGTATGATTGCCTATGATCAGAATAAATGTTTTCCACTTAACTAGTTCAATCTAAACTCCCTCTCTGCACTTTTAACATGAAATCCTAAAGCCCTGATATATTTGAAAAAGATAAACCCTCTCTTAATGAGCCCCAAGTCAACTTAACATCAATTATGTTTGCGAGCAAGTGGTGATCATTAGTATAGTCAAGCTCACTGCAGCAATCTCTGGAGGCAACTCACCGCATGACTTTCATAAATATGATACTTGTCAGTTATACTCTTCACAACATTTTCCCACTTGATATTACATAAAAACATGTATACTTAGTAGGACTTTGGGCCTGATTTAGAGCCTGGTGGAGGGGACTACTCATTCACAAAATTGAAGGATATCCTGTCCATTATGTTACAATCCCATTATATCCAATGGAGATTTTAATACCGCAGACAGGATATCCGTCACATTTGTGACTGAGTATTCCATCCGCCAAGTTCTAAATCAGGCCCTTCCTAATAAACTTTCCTTTGAATATAAGAAGAATAATCAGATGTGGTAAACTCATAAGTGAAGAGATCCACTTTACAAAGAGTGTCTTCAGGGAATCCACTTTACCCCAAAAGAAAGTGAAAACATATCCAAAAGATGGATAGAATGTTTCTACCAAGCAGCATACACAACGTACTCTGAGTTTGGCTGATTCCAGGAGCATCTGTCACTATCCGATAGTGTAATCAATCAATCAATCATTGAATTTATAAAGCGTGCTACGTACCCGTGAGGGTTTCAAGGCGCTGGGGGGGGGGGAGGGGGGAAGAGTGAGGGGAGCTGGTGTTACTGGTCGAAGAGCCAGGTCTTGTGGAGTCTTCTGAAGGTGAGTAGGTCTTGAGTCTGTCGCAGGTTGGTGGGGAGGGTGTTCCAGGTTTTGGCGGCGAGGTATGAGAAGGATCTGCCGCCAGAGGTCTTTCTTCGGATGCGGGGGACGACGGCGAGGTAAGTGGAGCGGAGCTGACGGGTGGGGGTGTAGAAGCTGAGTCTGTTGTTTAGGTAGGCTGGTCCGGTGTCGTGGAGCGCTTTGTGAGCGTGGGTAAGAAGCTTGAAAGTGATCCTTTTGTCCACGGGGAGACAGTGAAGGTTTCTCAGGTGGTGGGAGATGTGGCTGTGGCGGGGTACGTTGAGGATCAGCCGGGCGCAGGCGTTTTGGATACGTTGGAGGCGTAGTAGGTCTTTTGCTGTGATGTCTGTATAGAGTGCGTTGCCGTAGTCCAGCCTGCTGCTGACGAAGGCCTGTGTCACTGTTCTTCTTGTTTCTGTCGGGATCCACTTGTAGATTCTGCGGAGCATGCGGAGTGTGTTGTAGCAGGAGGAGGAAACTGCATTGACTTGTTTAGACAGGGTGAGGGAGGAGTCGAGGATGAAGCCCAAGTTGCGAGCGTGGTCGGACGGTGTCGGTGGGGTTCCTAGTGCGGTGGGCCACCAGGAGTCGTCCCAGGCGGAAGGGGTGGGTCTGAGGATGAGGACCTCCGTCTTGTCCGAGTTCAGTTTCAGACGGTTGTTTCTCATCCAATCGGCGATGGATTTCATTCCCTCGTGGAGGTTGGTTTTGGCGGTGTGGGGGTCTTTGGTGAGTGAGAGGATGAGCTGGGTGTCGTCGGCGTAGGTGAGGATGTTGAGGTTGTGTTGTCGGGCCACTTGAGCGAGGGGGGCCATGTAGATGTTGAACAGAGTCGGGCTGAGGGATGAGCCTTGGGGGACGCCGCAGATGATGTTGGTGGCTTCGGAGTGGAAGGGGGGGAGGCGGAGTCTCTGGGTTCTGCTGGAGAGGAATGAGACAATCCAGTCGGGCGCTTTTCCTTGAATTCTGGTTTCGTGGAGGTGTGATTTCAGGGTGCGGTGGCAGACTGTGTCGAAGGCGGCAGATAGGTCCAGGATGATGAGGGCTGATATTTCGCCGTTGTCCATTTGGCGGCTGATGTCGTCTGTGGCGGCGAGAAGGGCAGTTTCGGTGCTGTGGTTTCGTCTGAAGCCGGACTGGGAGGGGTCTAGGATGCCGTTGTCTTCGAGGTGGCTGGTTAGTTGTTTGTTGACGATTTTTTCAATCACCTTTGCTGGGAAAGGGAGCAGGGAGATGGGTCGGAAGTTCTTGAGGTCGTTGGGGTCTGCTTTGGGCTTCTTGAGGAGGGCGCGGATTTCGGCGTGTTTCAATTTTTCAGGGAATGTCGCTGTTTCGAAGGAGATGTTGATGACCTTCTGTAGTTGGGAGGCAATGGTGGAGTCTGCTTTGTTGTATACGTGGTGATGGCAGGGGTCTGACGGAGATCCTGAGTGGATGGAGTTCATGATCTTGCGTGTCTCTGTGTCGTTCATGTTGGTCCAGGAGGTCAGGTGGTTTGCACAGGTGGAGTG
This sequence comes from Pleurodeles waltl, assembly GCF_031143425.1. Taxonomy (NCBI): domain Eukaryota; kingdom Metazoa; phylum Chordata; class Amphibia; order Caudata; family Salamandridae; genus Pleurodeles; species Pleurodeles waltl. Next base: position 909,479,550 of record NC_090443.1, read on the forward strand.
TTCGGGGGTGGGGTCTGGCGTGGGAGTGGCGTCAAAGCTGTTGTGGATGTCAGTGATCTTCCGGTGGAAGAAGGTGGACAGTGCGTTGCAGAGTTCTTGGGATGGAGGGATGTCGTTGATGTTGGCGCTGGGGTTGGAGAGTTCTTTCACGATGCTGAAGAGCTCTTTGCTGTTGTGTGCGTTGTTGTCCAGGCGGTCTTTGAAGTGGGATCGTTTGGCTTGTCTGATGAGTTGGTGGTGCTTGCGGGTGGCGTCCTTGTGGTCTGTGAGGCTGTCAGGTGTGCGTTTGAGGAGCCATTCCTTTTTTAGCTTCCGACAGTCGCGTTTGGAATTTAGGAGCTCGTCGGTGAACCAGGCGGCTTTTCTTCTGGCTTGGTTGTCGGTGGGTTTTTTGAGTGGTGCGAGGGTGTTGGCGCAGTCGTTGATCCACAGGGTGAGGTTGTTGGCGACGGTGTCTGGGTCGGTGTGGTCGGGGTGGGTTCTGGGCGAGAGAGATTGAAGGCTGATACCTGCTACTGTTGAGTAAATATTGGTGTCCTCAACATATACAAAGACATCAGTGTCCTTAATGTATGCAATCCTAATATGGAGTGTAGGAAGTTGGGTTATTAGTTGAGGGGGTGTGAACCATTCTCAGGCAACAGCCATAATCCTTGTTAGGGTGAACCACAAAAGTCACTACATTAACCAATGCATAACCCTCTGGTTGCTTGGCACAAAAGCAGTCAGGCTTAACTTAGAGGCAGTGTTAAAGTTATTTTTCCACCACACAAACAGTAATAAATCGAAAACACAACACAACAAAAATCCCACACCAATTTAGAAAAATAGAGTTAATTTTAATAAATTATTTGATACCAAAATGCCAAAAATCCAATCAGATAGGAGATAAGCAATTTCAAAGATTTCAGGTAAGTATAGTGCCTAAAGGCACAAAGAACCACTCGTGGTTACCTGGTCTTGTGAGAACAGCCGAAAGTCACAAGTTAGGGCCGACCACGAAGGAGCATGAGTCGGATACAGAGACCAGGTTCCTCCCACTGAAAAAGTTATCTTCTGAAGTCCAGCACAAAGAGTTCTGTTTGTGGTGGAGGAATTCACGAGGAGCAGGGAGAGCATTGCAGATGGGTGTTGCTGTAGTGCAAAGAGCAGGTTGGGCGTCACTGATGGTCCTCCCTTTTGTGCGAAGATCCTGTCAGTTCTGTGGATGGTCATTGCTGGAGATTCACAATGGCAGTCACCACAAGCTGTTGATGCTGTAGTGCGAAGTGCAGATCTCGCATTGCTCGTCGTCACTGGTGGGCACTGTAGCGCAAAGACTCAGGTTCATAGGAGCTTCACATTGGTGGTAAGCATGGGCGGCAAGATCTTGGCATGAACTGGCCCAAAACTTCATAATTTCTCCTTTTCTTCAACGAGAACTTCAACTAATGCCGCACTAAGGGTCCAGGATATGGGAGGCACCTTTTGGGGTTCAGGTACTCACTCCAGCAGAGACCAGCAGGCTGATGCAGGTCCAGCTGCAGCTCCAGGCAGTCCCAGTTGCAGCAAGTCAGTTGGGCAGTTGCAAGGACGCCTCTGGAGCTTGTTATGCCCCTGTAGGTCAGTCCAGAAGTATACTGAAGAGTTCGTTCTGAGGATCCAATATTTATACCTGGTGTCAGCTTTGAAGTCGGAGAAGCTTCTGGAGTTTCCCCCTACAGAGGTGTCTCAAATTTCTTGTCTTTCTGCACTGGTCCCATTCTGTCTGGGGGCACGATAGGTGGTGAAGTCCTTTGTATGTGAGCATGGGCCAGTGCCTTTAAAGTGCAAGTTTGGTAGGTGTCAGCTCGGCCCCCCCATTATACCAGAGATGGTCCTACCTGCCAACGCACAGACCTTCTTTTGGGATACTGTCTGGGAGGAATACCCAAAGGCCATCTTCACCCAGAGATGTGACTGAGGAACTTTCTCAAAGGTCCATTTTCTGATTTGTTACTTAAAATCCGACTTTACGAGTAGAAAGGATTTTAAAGGCAGACAATAAAGGGAAAGAGATTTTCAAAATTGTCATCAGATTTACAGACACTAAAACCATGTCCACCCACTAGAGATTAGCCAGACACTCAGCTCAAGACTCAGAGACTTCTCTGAGAACAAGATTATCAAAATAAAGACCAATTTAGTGAATGGGAATCATCTTACTCTTGGACCAGGGTCATAAGACATAGTAGGACCAATGGCACATTTGAAACTATTGTCCTTTCCCCTTTTATGGAGGAATTGATAACAGAGTTTGTGAACTGTAGGTCTGGGTCCACAGATGATCCATTCCACCCCATATCCTGAAGTCTATCTCAAATATCATTGCTCCTATCCACCCAGAGCTATTTGCCATCTCCCTCCATTCAGGCACTATGCCAGATGACTGGAAAAGAGCAAACATTATTCCTTTGTTTAGAAAGGCTACTGCTGTCCTTGAAATACTGGCAAATTTTAGACTCGCTCTACTCCCAGCTGCCTCGAAAATTCTGGAAAAGGTGGTGAATCAACAGGTTACCTCCTTTCTTACTTAGAGCAAACTGTTACTTGACCCAATTGGGCTTCAGAGCTTGCCACAGCACCAAGACAACGTTATTGGTGGTCTCAGAATCTATTAAGGACAGATTAGATTCCAGACTCAATGTTGTTTTGGTGCTGTAAGACCTGTCAGCAGCATTTGACATTGTGGACCATACCATCTTGCTGCACAGTCTAGAACATCTGGGGGTAACGGGTTTATCCTTAGACTCAGATCCGATAAATTGCAGTGCAACCCAAACAAAACTGACACCTTATTGTTTGGGCTGAATACCCCTCGAGGGTGGACAGTAGAATTATCACACAGTGCCCCCCACACACTCTGACAGCAGTTGCCAGGAATCTGGGTGTTACATTTGACTCCCAACTATCATTCAATACCTAGGTGTCAGCAGTGGTAACATTTTGCTTTTGAATCGGCCTTATGCGGAGGACATTTCTCAACTTCCTGTCTCACGATGCGCAAGTTACTGTCATGGCGGGCTGATTCTCTCTAGGCTTGACTATGCCTATGTTCTGTACTTGGGTCTTCCTGAATATTTGGTTCCAGGTTTACAAGTAGTTTAGAACAAGGCAGTCTGCCTACTTTATACATTTCACAAGCATGCGTCGGTATCTCAGTTATGGGAAAAACTGCATTGGTTACCGGTTAGGCAATGCATCATGTACAAGGCTCTGACACTGAGACATCAAGCCCTCCACAACAAATGGCCCATATATCTCATTGCAAGGATTAAGGAATGTAGACCAGGGAGGTCCCTGCGCTCCAGTAAAGAAGGTCTACTTTCAGTCCCCTGTTTTACAAAACAGTGCGGAGAGGGATCCTCCTTTACTGTTACCACCACCAGCATGTGGACCCAGATGCCTTGACAACTGAGATCTATTTTGAAGGAAATGAAATTTAGAAAAGAGTTGATCACCTATTTAGTCAAACTTTAGGGAAAGTATGACTCCTGCAGTTTCCTTCTCCCAAATCTGTCTCTGATTGCCTAGTTGCCAGGACACTCCTGGAATAGCCCTGCGCTATATAATAATCTTTCATTCATTCATACATTACAGTTCCTCAGACTCCAAACATGACTTTCTTACCTGCTCCCAATCAAACACTATCACTCATTAAATGTAACAATGTCATCCTATGGGAAAGGGGAGGCCTCCTGGTAGTGAAAAACTACTCACTACCAGAACACTGAAAACTTAAACGTACATGTCCAATTTTTTATTTATAATGTACCATGCCCTGTGGGCTGTCCAAGGGCCTACTTTAGTGGTGACTTATATATTATAAAAAGGGTGTTTAAGGCTTGACATGGAGGTTATTTTGCCAAGTTGACTTGGCAGTATATAATTGCACACACAGGCTGCCATTGAAGGCCTGAGGTATTTGTAAAGGGCTACTTAAGTGGGTGACACCATAAGTTCTGCAGGCCCACTAGTAATATTTAATTTGGAGGCCCTGGCTACATATAGTACACTTTACTAGGGACTTAGAAGGAAAGTAACTTATTCAATTGAGTGTAAGCCAAGTTTCCCATATTTAAAGAAGAGAGCACAAGCACTTTAAAACTGGTTAGCAGTGGTAAAATGCACAGAGTCCTAAAAGTAAACAAAATACAGGTTCAGAAAACAGGACAGTGCAGGCAGAAGGTTTGGGGTGACCCTGCAGAGAGGGCAAGGACTAACCTGAAGGATATTTTTTACATCTCTCTGAGCACACTATGGGGCAGGTTTATGGAAAGTGTTGCTCCACCGAGTGCAGTGCCACTTTCCCTGCGCCCCTTAGCACCCCCCTACTGCCACCATGTGTGCGCCTTATTTAAAATACGGTGCACCATGACGCAGGGTAGGGGGCAATAGCGTAATTTCTCATGACGCTATTAATGTACTCTGCAGGAGTAGGGCCAAAATATTGCCGCTACTCCTGCAGAGTACATAGGACCCTTTCGAAAGAATGGAAGCCCCCTTTTAACGCCTGCGCTTGAGCAGACATTAAATGTGCCGTAAAAAATGGCGCAAGGACATCTCATAGATTTCCTTATGCCATTTTTCCTGCCCCCCTAATGGGGGAAAGCCCCCTTTGCAGAAAATATGCCTGGCGCAGTCCTAATGTAGCTCAAAGGGTTACAGAGTGGCGCAAGGTTTGCATTGTGCCACTCTGTAAATACGGCAAGGAGATTTCGGCCTCGTTGGGCCACATTAACGTAAAAAATAATGACGTTAATGTGGCACAAGGTGGTGCTAGGGGCTTATAAATATGCTCCCAAGTTCACTGCATTTAGGCAACTCCATTAAATGGGCAGGAGACTCTAATTTCATACTGAAAGGGATGGTTGGTCACCTCCTAACCTTCTATCACAGATTACAGACAGGAGAGCTTGCACATGATAGATATGTGGCCAACCCGATTTTCTGAAACTTACCTGTACTTAACACATACTTTAGACTGCATACGCCCTACTGTCGGAAGAAATAGTGCAATCTAGGCTGGAATTACATTACCACACAATGTGACTCTTGGCTCAGTAGCCGATAAGATGACTTATCACTACTAACCTATGCGCAGTAGGATCCCCACATATTGGCTGATGTCTGACACTGTTTCACATGAGAAGCAGGAAGCAAAGACTATCCTTCAAGGACAACAAAGGGTCCTGCACTTTCAGCTACCTAGAATGCCAGCTATGAAGATGCTGTACCTGTATTTCCCTTAGCAGGGCAGCAGGAATGCATAGATGATAAGAAAAAAACAAAAGGGAACAGGAATTATTGTTAGTCCAACTGGATAACGATGTGAGAGAAGTGAGAAATGCAATGAAAAGAATTGATAATCAGAAGGACAAACTGAGGAACATAATAGAAAGCTTTAAGACTTCCACAGAATCTCATGCAGACAGCTACTGCAGAAGAAAGGAGACAAATCTGGGAAAATGTTGGACTGGTTGCTTACAAGGGAACATCCATGCATATATATTTCAGACGGTACATCCACGCATATACATGCTCACTACGTCACAAATAATAGGGATGTCACAATGAGTATGTGTAGGGATGGGTGAGAGGAGTGGAAGAATGGTCCCATGTTTGCAGAGAAAATAGGATAGGAGAGGATATTATAGACTGGAGGATGCTGATGCACGACTTCTAATGCCCACCAGACACACTGCTAGCCCTGAGAGGAGCATACCCAAATGCCGAACATGGAGCACAGTCTAGTCTTTTGACACAAAGGGCCTCATTTACAAGAATCTGATGCATCAGCATCAATGCGTCAGATTTCTTGTGCTTACCTAAGATCCCCTAATGACTCCATAGATGCACTGTATTTACAATGCAGAGATCCATAGCGCACGCTTTCACAGATGCATCAGAAATTCTGACTCATCTGTTGGCACTAAACTCGCGCATTGCTGAAGTAATGGCATAAAAATGATGCTACTCCAGCAATGCGAGGATTCTCCAATTGGAAAAAGCCTTGCATCAATTTTATGCCTGCTCTGAGCAGGTGGTAAAATTCTGATGCAGTGAGGTTACAGAATGACGCAGTAAAATGTTGTAAATGTCAGTGCATCAGTTCTGCGTGGCTTTTTGCATGGGAACGTTTACCCTGCATACATTATACCTAGCGCAGGTATAATCTGACACACGGCTTTACAAATTGGGCCCAATGCGTTAGTTTGTAAATCTGGAGCAGTGCACTGCTAGCACAACCTCTGCATAAAAAAATGACACAGCAGTGACACAAAAAGCTTGTAAATGAGGCCCAAAATACGGTTACTTCCCCTACATGGAGTGTACTGTAACGACGCAAGACCCCATATACTTAAAACAATGCTGAATTCACTGTCACCCACGGCATAGCTTTATCCAGCAGCTATGTCACTTGTTATTTTTATGTCATCTAATTGGCTTTACTATACTATGTGAACATGCACCAAATATATGTTATGTTAAACTTTTCGTTTTTCTGAAGGAGTATGAGAAACAAACGTCTTGTGCTGTGCAGATGGTGAAGGAGCTATTTACACGGTCACTATGTGAGTACAGACTCTTGCCCCCTCCAGAACTTGGGCAACGGAGTGGTGAACAAAGTCACCATTTACACCATTGTGAAAGCAGCTGCAAGGTATCCAGCCTGCATGTGTCTGATGTGGTACTTAATAAAGAGCAGACCGTGAAGGGAGTGGATATTTGTGTGGAACTACGGTTTGAGCCCACACTACTATTTTTCACTAATAATGATCAAGCAAAGATTTTGCAAGTTTGCAATCTCGGGCTGATTTAGAAGATATTTGGGTACTGGCAGATAAATGCAAAATTCAGCATAGGGCAGGACCTGCAAATTCTAACATATAAATTATACCCAGCAGTTAGAACATTTTAAACTCGAATTACCATTTTATCCTTCCTCATCACAGGCTTTGCGGATTGAGGTGAAGCTTCACCTCTGAGAACCCTGTTATCCTTCTAAAATTGAATCTTTATGTATGTTTGATATGTACTTTTTTACAGCGGCGGCCACCGCAAATCTCAAGGTGAAGGGCGGGGGATGAGAACAGGGGCGGGGGCAGTAACAAAAATAACATTTTTTTAAAAACGTACTTTCAAGAACGCTGCTGGCAGCCTCACGCTCCTCTTCTCTTCTGGTGTCCGAGCATTCACTCGGTCACGAGTACAGGCTCCCCAGCAATCCTGGTGCTGCTTTCATGATAAACTTAGCATGAAAGCAGCATCAGGATTGGCCTGAGTGGCTTGGACTGCCGCTCAGACATTACCCAGTAGCCCAGCCCTGACCCTCCCGGCACATGCTGCTGACTGAACCAGGAGCTGTAAAATAAAATGATAATTAAATATTGTTTTATTTTACAGCTCCTGGCTCTTAGCCTGGGGGCGATGCGCCTTCCCCATTGCGAAGGATCCGCCCCTGCTTTTTTAGTATCCTGTATAGATAAACTCTCTCCTTTCAAGTGGTAAAAAGGCCTCTATACCTAAAACCAAGTTCTATTGATCTATTTCTTGTTGAAAGACTGAAATGTCCAGCCCTAACCCTAGCAAGGGCCGGTTAGGTGCTAAGTTACAATATTTTTTTTTTTTATCTTGATTCCCTTGTTTGTGGTTGATGGCCAGAGGCCTGCCAATCGATGCCTGACAACGCATTTTATTGTGCTTTAGTTAATGCTGTGCCTCACATCTGTCAGGCTGTCTATATTCGAGTGTTGGAATGGCGGGCGCTACTCTAACACACCCAACTTACTCTGCCCTGGCCCTCTTCTCTTTCCAGCACTAAGCCCAGGTATTCTGTTTCACAAACGTAGATTCTAGGTGTCAGCATTTGCTTCTGGGGAGTGTGAGGTCCAGGAAACCATGCTGTCGCAGTCGCACTATGTGATGGCAGCACGCGGCTACTAATATCAAGAGGTCTGTGATACCCCTGCTGATGCAGACATTCAGCATGATGAGCCAGAAAAGCATGATTGCTGTGTCCCTTGAGTGGCTGACGTTCTTTGATGTCAGGGGGTCAATCTGAATTTCTCCAGAGGCTTCACAATTTCTGAGAGTGGCATTTTCTGCACTTTCAGTGGCCAGAATTTAAAGGTTTATCTATACATGAGGTTGTTTTTAATGTGATCACCAGGAATTAAAAGGACTTGGGAGCACTGGCCATATATAGGCCAGGTGGTTTCCTATTGAACGGTTGTTGAATAGTTTCTACAAGGATTAAAAAAAAGATCTCTAACAGTAGGGTTATCATCTCAGAAGAAGCCATCCGGGTAAAACTTGTGGATACGAGAGCCTGGTGACTATGGCAGCATTTTTGCTCGCCATCCAGGAGATTCTCCAGAAATAGCCAAGCCTGTAGAAATGTAACATGATAACTTCAATTTTATTTAGCACTTCATATCACACGTCTGTGGCTTTCTAATGCGGTGGACTGTGGCTATCTATCTCTTACTTATAGGAAGGCATGCGCTGCTTCGCCTCCCAGACTGAAAAAACTGAGTGATGGAAATGCTTGAATTATTTTGAAGAAACTGTAGTTAGTCTGGGTACATTCAATGTCATTATTGTTTGTCTTTTATGTGCCATTAAATACAGGGACCAGCAGTACGCAAGCCAGTTTTCACCCTGCCATCCCCTTTTTAAGTCTAATCTGGAGAAAGCACTAGCTGTCTAACCAGCCTCATGTAATCAAAGAAATTCATAAATATAAAATATATACATAGAGGGTTTCTTGGCTAGTTCTCTTCATACATTAGTCAGTTCAACTGTCATTCCCATTTTGTTCCCGCCCCCCCAGCATACAGCATTTGCCAATGAGTCAGCCCGCTTCAGTCATTGGCTCTCGAGCACCGTGAGTGATGGCATTTTGCTGTATCACATGTGCCCATCTATCTAAACAAGAAGTGCAGTTTAGAGACAAAGACGCCTGGGTCTTCCTCGTCGCGGTCTGTGGGTTCCATCTCGACAGTTGCCAGTAAGTACCAACACCAGTGTTAGTTTAGTGTTTTTATATTTTGGAATTATTGTGAGCAACCTTTCTAACAGAAGATTGAAGTTTCCTTTTAAATTGCCCGTTTTACGAATTGTCAGAACATTCCCATTCAAAATGTAATGAGGTTGGTCGAAGAATGATCCAATTTATTGCAACTTAACAGACGTCCTAAGAAAAGTCTCACAAAAGCATTTCAAATATTAAAAATGCAAAAAAAGTCTGTTAATTGGTCATTAAGGTAGTACTCTAAATCCAAAATGCTGTAATCATAGCCTCATGCTTGATTTCACAGATGACATCACAAATGACAAAAATAATGCCTTCGCGGCTGACATCACATATTGCAAAAATGTTTTTATCATATTTTAATTATTTTGGTTATATACGTCTGTGGTCTTCAGGACAGATCAATGAAGTCCCCTCTATTCTCGAAGTATTTATGAAGCCCCCTGGTTCTCACAAGCGCCAATAGGCTTCCAAATAGGAAAATAATCAGGAAGTCTGCCATTCATATGGATGTGGGTACCGCTTGTGCCACCTGGGTAGAGTAACCACCCTACCATAATCCACTGGCATACATTGGGAAGGAAGTCCTCAGTGAGTGGCTCTGCAAATTAGCGCATCACCAACTCCTGTAATTTGTAGGTGAATCTGGCTCTGAAAATATACCAAAGGCTGCAAGATGATGAAACTTCAGTTGCAAAGCAATAATGCTGTTTTTATCTCTCCCATGAGCCCAGCATTGTTTACACCCTCCTCAGCGAACTATAACTCTGTCTGCAGACCCTGATATATACTTAGTTTGTAGGCATAAGCCAGCTAACTTTTGCATTAGCATAGAAATGCTTCTGCACTCATTACGGATAGTGCCATGAATATAATGTCCCCTGGCATTTGGGAAGGGCTAACTCAGCAAGCGAAGGAAAGGAGCTTACATAGGTAATCATCACAAAATGTCTTTCATACAGGAAAAAACATTTTTTTTAGCATTATAGAGCAGTCTCTCGCCTTGCAAGTGACCGGTGAGCACGATGGCTTGCAGCTGAATATTTCAGAGAGAGAGAGAGAGAGAGAGAGAAAAAGAGAGAAAGAGTGAAAGTGTGTGTGTGTGTGTGTGTGTTTGTGTGAGAATGTGTGTGAGTGTGAGGGTGTGTGTGTGCAGTGTTATAGAGCATGGGCATCGCCTTGGGGAAGTACAGCGCTTTACATTTTTTTTTGTTTAATGATACTAATTTACAAAACAAAATATACTGTACTTATTCAGCAACATCCATAGGAACAACAGATAACAGCCAATATATAAATACAATAGGAAACATCAATATGAGGCGAACCGAATAGAAATACACATTTACATTTAGACAAACAGAAAACCATAAAGGAAGCACCAGAGAGCTGCCATTACTGGAGGTGAGGGAAGGGACGAAGCCCAATGATCAGTGGTTGTGAAGGAAAAGTGATGGACAGACTGACAATGCAGGGCAGTGGTGTAGGGTGGTGATGGGATGCGAGACGTGCGAATATCGATGTTAGTTGGAAGGAAAAGGGTCACCCTGGCTCTAGTTAAAGTTTCTTTGGAAAAGAAGAATTTTCACCTTAGTACTGAATGTAGAAAGCAAACTGGTGGTACAGATACCTTGGACCAGAGAGATCCAGATTCTGGTCACACTGAACAAGAAAGTTGTACCCCTGGGTATTCCTTTTTAATAACAGGAAGTCTAGAAGCACACCTTAACAGCCCCTCAGAACAGAGACGTTTTAAGGCATGGGCGAAGTGGACTATGGCCCAGGGGCCCCCCTGATAGCTCCAGCTCTGTTCACCACACAGTCCTGCCCTGAGGACCTTGAATGATTTGGGAAACATAGATTTTTTTTGTTAATACAATTTTCCTTTAATTATTTTTCTAACACGGATAATGTGTGGAAGTCTATTACAGACGTTTTGCAGACAAATGCTGTTTCTATTTTTCAATGGCATGCGACATCCATAAAAATATCCTTTTAGATCAAAATAGCACCTCAAATATGATACATGGCAGTGGGCCGCAGAGATTAATTCCAATAATATTAGTGAGCTGCTGCTATATGACAATATTGAAAACACACATCCTTATCCCTGAATATTAGATGGAAACACATTTAGAATTTGAACCAGTCTGCCTGTGCAGTGTCAGTGACCTGGCCTAGGAGGGCATGAAAAAGCTGAAATTGGATCACAAATTCAAAGCTGCTCCTAACTGGGACCACCAAACTATGTTTGGCCCATGGCCTTCATAATCCTGAAGAGGTCACTGTCTCAGAATCAGTCAACTTTGCATCCAGGTATTGAGGGGTAAAGGTGTGTAGAGCTGTGTGATTGATATGACATCTTATATACTTTTCTGGCTTTAGTATGATGCCACTGAAAAGTAAGTACCACTAGTGTAATGCGGTCATCACATCTGATACCACTCACATAGCATGCTGCAGGATATGGCACTGCTCTCCAAGTGGGTAGCAAGTCAAAGAGAAATGTAATACTCAAATATGACAAAACAGGGGTTTGGACATGACTCTGGGAGTCTTTTTTATGGATGATTTGGCGAATTCCTCAGAGCAAACATAGTTAAAAATGAGCAGTCTTGGCCATTGAGTTGATTTGTGTATGAAGATTTAGTTTTTTGGTTTTTTTTACTGAAAATGATACCCACAGATATAGATCTGAAATATTGAGGCCGAAATATCAACTATCATGACCAAAATCCTTTGCTCTTAACAGTTTTCTTTCCTCAAAGTGATCTTTAGAGAACAAAGAAGATGAAGATTTTGACCTTTTTCATCTGCTTTTACTAAGAAGCTAAGTCAGCAAGAAGTTCAGGCATTCAATGATTACAACTAGAGACAGAGGCATTGATGTCATTGAAGGGACTGATAGGAGGAGGTTTATTCAAGGACAGTGCACTAAATTATTTAGGTCAAACTTTTTAGTATCACAAAACCACGTTAACACATTTTTAGTTTGGCCTACATTTCTATCACATGTAAAATCGAAAGAAAAGTTGATTAGAAGATGATCAGAACAATTTACTGGTATGAAATCCTCCACAGTAATCCACCCATCCTTTGAGAGGATATGGTCCAGAGTAGTGGCTTTTTATGCAGCTGAGTTTGAGTCAGTGTTATATATATCAGTGAAAGTGACATTATAGATAAGTGCTGGAATGAGATATAAGCTAATGCTAAAAAACACTGATACACCAGTTATAGTTTAGTCAAAAACCTAGAATGTCTGCCCCATCATACACTGTGTGAGAAAATTATATTTTTTGCCATGATCACCCCCATTATTTGACTGATATTGGTGGTTACTGACTCTGATTGTGCCTTGGGCTCTGCTAACCAGGACCAGGCCAGTGCTCTTTTTAAACGGTATATGGTAATTAGGCATCATTACCACTGGCTCTGATAACCTACCTTTAAGCCCCTTGTATATATGATGGCATGTAGGTTTAGGGACCCCAGTGGTGTTAAGACACTTAACCCCTCAGCTGTGAGGCCTTTCCCCCAATGCTGAGCCCTTTTTTGGCTATTTGGAGTAGTTCACGTTTAGGCCCCCATAACATTATGTCCACATAGGCTATCCACGCCAAATTTGCGTCCTTTTTTCCAACATTCTGGGGATTCTAAAGGTACCAAGTGTTTGTGGGTTCCACTGGAGGTGACAGAGAAATTAGCCAGAATACAGGAAAAAAGTTAGTTTTTTTGGGGAAAAATGGGAAAAAGTGCTGCAGAAGGAAGCATCTGTTTTTTTCCCTGTAAATGGGTATCAATGAAGGATTTGCAGTGATACAATCACCATCTTCCCAGCTATCAGGAACAGGCAGACTTGAATCAGAAAACCAAATTTTCCAACAGAGTTTTGGCATTTTACTGGGACATAACCCATTTGCACTATTTTTTGTGCTTTCACCCTCCTTCCAGTTAGTGACAGAAATGGGTGTGAAACCAATGGTGAATCCCAGACGGCTAAACATTTCTTAAAAGTAGATAAAATTCTGAATTCAGAAAGGGGGTCATTTGTGTAAATTCTTCAAGTAACAGTTGAAATAAACAATATTGAAATTGAGTTGGAAAAAACAGCCATTTCTGTCTGTGTTTTCTTTTGTAACTTTTTTCAGTGATGGGAGACTTTTTAAAGCAATATACCATTATGTCTTCTGAACCTTTCTGGTTGTGGAGATATATAGAGCTTGCAGGTTTATCAAGAATTCAAGGTACCCAGAGACAGAAAATAAGCAGCACCTTGCAATGGGTTTTCATTGTATACCGGATATACCACAATTAATTTGGTAAAATATAAAGAGTGAAAAATCGGTATCACGGAAACCTATGTATTTCTGAAATGGGCACACTATATAGTGTTTAGAAGCAGTGGCTATTTGCACATCTCTCAATTCAGGGGTACCCATACTGGCATGTGAACTGCAGGGCATTTCTCTAAATGACTTCTTTCTTACACACTGATTTACATTTGGAAGACACAAATGTAGAGAAAGACAACTGGCAATAACACTTGTTCTTCCATTCTGCGTTCCTCCACGTCTCCCAATAAAAATGGTACCTCACTTGTGTGGGTAGGCCTAGTGCCTGCAACAGGAAACACCCCAAAATGCAACGTGGACGCAGCACATGTTCATACTGAAAACCAACATAGTTTTTCCAAAGTGCCTATTTGTGGATTTTAGGCTACAGAGCAGCTGGCAACTACAGAAACCTAGCAAACCTATATATTTTGGAAACTCAACAGCTACGGGAATCCAGAATGGGTTCTGCTAGCAAGAGTCCTTTGCAAACCTCAACATTTGGCTACAAAATATACTTTTTCCTCACATTTCAGTGATGCAAAGTTCAGGAATCTGAGGGGAGCCACAGACTTCCTTCCACCCAACATTCCCCCAAGCCTCCCTATAAAAACAGTACCACACTTGTGTGAGTAGACCTAGTGTCCGTGACAGGAAGTGTCCCAAAACACAACGTGGACACATCACATTTTTCCAATAAAACCAGACACGTTTATTGCAAAGTGCCTACCTGTAGATTTTGGTCTCTAGCTCAGTCGGCACCTAGGGTAACCTAGCAAACCTATGCACATTTGAAAAATAGACACAGAGTGGAATCCACAGTGGGGTGACTTGTGGGCCTCTTAGCAGGTTCTGTCAACCTGAATCCTTTGCAAACCTCAAAATTTGTCTTAAAAAAACTAATTTTCCTCTCAATCAAACAATGCAAAGTTCTGGGATCTGAAGGGAGCCGCAAACTTCCTTCCAGACAACATTTCCCCAAGTCTCCCCATTAAAAATGGTACCTCATTTGTGTGGGTAGGCCAGGTGCCTGCATCAGGAAACACCCCAAAGCACAATGTGGACACATCACATTTTCCCAAAGAACACAGACACATTTTTTTGCAAAGTGCCTAGCTGTGGATGTTGGTCTCTAGCTCAGCCGACACCTAGGGACACCTAGCAAACCTATGCATTTGTGAAAATTAGACACCTTGGGGAATCCAGAATGGGGTGACTTGCGGGGCTCTCACCAGATTGTGTCACCAGTGATCCTTTGAAACCTCAAAATTTGTCTAAAAATCATATATTCCTCACATTTTAGCGATGCAATCTTCTGGAATCTGAGGGGAGCCACAAACTTCCTTCCACCCAGCATTCCCCCAAGGCTCCCAATAAAAATGGTACCTCACTTGTGTGTGAAGGCCCAGCGCCTGTAACAGGGAAGGGCCTAAAACATACTGTGGCGATAATGATAACTGAGGTGAGTGTACTAATTAGTGCTGGGATCTGGAACCATCTAGGGAAACTTACCAAACCCAGACATTTCTAAATAAAATAGACATCCAGGGGAGTCCATGGAGGTGTGGCTTGTGTGGATTTCTTAAAAGTTTTTTTTTACTCAGAATACCCTGAAAAGGTGAACGGTTGAATAAAAACAGTATTTTTCTTTGAATTTCTGTGAAGAAAACCACAGAAATATACAAGGATCCACACACATCTTACCACCTAACATTCCCTAACTTGCCTCAATAAAAACGCTACCCCACTGGAGTGCCTGGGCCTAGTCCCCATGACAGGAATGGATCCCACAGGGGTCAATGGTAGTCCTTGCATGAGGGCTACTGTTGACCCTGTAGTGATCCATTCCCGACGCGGGCATTAGGCACTGGCACTGGCATAAGTGGGGATGTGTTTTTATCAGAACAAGTGGGGAAACACTGGGTGGTAGGGATTTTGTTGATCCCAGCACATTTCTGGAGTTTACGAGACGGAAAAGCAAGGAAAGAAAAATTATATATTATATATATATATATATATATATATATATATATACATATATATATATATATATGTAGAGAGAGAGAGAGAGAGGGAGAGTTAGTCTCTCTCTCTCTATCATCTTTTTTATACATGTGGTTTCCCTGGGGGCTGATCACGACCCCAAATGAAACCACATGTATAAAAAACAAATTCAGCACTCAGCCTGTGCCAGGTGGGCCAACCTACCATTTTATTTTTAAAAATATAGCCCCTGCGGGGCCCGATTGCCCACACGAGGTGGGGGAAGCAGGGTGGCCCACGTACATGGGGGCAGACACCCTCAAACAAGATGCCTGGTGCCTAAGGCCGTTTCCTGGCCATGCAGCACATCTGCGATCTATGGCCAGGAAACAGTGCCAGGAAGGCATCAATGGAAAGGGTAGGCTCTCCCCTTTTTGTTGATGCCTCCCTGGCATTTGGGAGGCCGTTTTTGCCTTTTTACCCCCACCAGAGTGGGAAGAGGATGCTTACCTTGTCCTTGATCTTCCAGTAGGAAAAAAGTGTGATGTCAGCATGCCTCGCTGCGTGCTGATGTCACAGATGGGCTGGAGGAGGTATGGGGGGAGATGCAGAAGCTCTTCCGTGACTCCCAAAGGTATTGGAAAAAAAATCCTCGGGTGTAAAGCACCATAGAATTGTTTAAAGCCCTCCCTGGTGTCGACCAATTGGGAGGGTGTATGTGTGTCAGCCATTGGCCGACACACACAATAATGGGGTTAAGGATGCACTTCTGTGGTGTCTGCAGTCAGTTTGAAGTCAGCCCTGCTTTGCAGACTACTTTTACAATAAGCTTAAGCCCAAATTTGACTTCCAAAGTCACAAACTACCTTATTTTTACACATAAATCACCCTTAAGATCTACCCTGCGGTAACGAGCATTGTAATTATAAGCAGGGACATTATAAAAGATGTTTTATATGCCCTGGCGAGAGGAAAACTGTCCGTTTAGTTTTTCCCCATTGTAGCACTGCTAGCTTCATAGGGTAACATGAGAAGGCTTTATTAAACTTTAATAAAGTCTAACGTGATAGAAATGGACTAGAACAGTGATTCAAAGTGTCAAAATAATAGTTAAATTAATCCAACAACATGCCAGGTTAGATTTATTATAACTATTAGAGGAGAAGAGTTTTAGAACTCTTTCCTAAAGTTACCTGATATCAGCCCTGTAGCACCCTATTCTGATTAGTCAGCCTTTGACAGGCTGAGCTGCTCTGATGAGGTGTGAAGTGGCCTGGGCTGAGACAAAAAGGACTATCTTGTGCTAGGAGATCTGCAGATGCCAGGACAGGAAGGGAGCTGGGTAGCCAAACTGGTCTTCGAAGGGAGAAGCACGGATAGTGCAGGAACCAGGCCCACCCTCACTTCCTGCATCCCCAGCCAGCTGGGAGTCTTTCTATTTTGAATTAGGAGAGGGGCTGGAAAAGGAGTGCAGGCGGAAGTTAGTCACGCCTGTGGGCTGGGTTAGCCAGACCTGAAGCTCCAGGAGAGTTCCTCCATTTTGGATATGTGAGAAACATGCTTCCTGGGACACAAATGTCCTACACTTCAATAGAAGTGGTCATCACAGAGGGTTGCACCTTGTACCCCATTGATCTGGGCTTCCTCCCTGATTGCCAGTGTAGTAATCTGGATAAACATGGGAGAGCGGCCCAGCACCTCAGATTCCTGCTAAAATAAATCTGAAGAAGAAGGACTGCCGTGCTGAACCACCAGTCTGCTCCAAGAGAGGACTGCACCTGCTACACACTCTGGGTTTTACCAAAAGTCCTCCAGGTGGACTCCCTGTAATCTACAGGTAATCTACAGGTAATCTACAGGTACAAAGGAGTTACCAAGAATCCCCTGCATCATCTTCTCCATTCCAGCGTCCAGTGGGCTTTTAAGGATTTGAGCAGGGGCATTGTGGGAATTGTCATTCAAACTCTCCAAGGAGCAACTCAGAGCTTCTGGAACCTTGGCTGGTGCTGTGGACACTTCAAGACCCCAAAAACACTTTCTGTGAGAAGATCCAGACGATTGGAGACATTTGGAGAATTTCTGTGAAAAAGGTCAATAAGTGGGCCGACCTGTCATTGAGAGTCAAGCTGCTAACGTCAAACTGCAACTCTGCCTGTATCTCAGGCTTGTCCTGCTGAAAGCTCTGGAGGTCTAGGACCTCCACGACTTCACCAAGGCCTCATGCTGAAGCAAGCCACAGTCATCGACTGCAAAGGAGACCACGTTGATGAAAACAGAGTCAGAAAAGTGACTAAGTGCAAAGGTAAAGTTTTGATTGAGGCCTAGCGCTCAGTGTCTCCAACCCAGGATCCATTGCGGTTGGGCTCCAACTTTTACTTTTACCCGGTCAGGTGCGACCAGATGGCCGCGGTTGGTGCTTTTCACTTTTAAGCACTAGACCGTATATTTTTTATTTAATGTTTATAATTCATATCTCTGATCCCCTACATTAGAATTTTATCATTTTTACATCAATTTAAAGATAACAAATATTTCCTATTTTAATAAATTGGTTTTAGAGTTTTATTGTGTGTTGTGTTTTACTTATTTACTGTTTTGTTGATAATAAATGCTTTACACACCTGTCTCCTAAGTTAAGCCTGCCTAATCGTGACTCAAGCTACCAAAGGTTGAGCAGTGGTTAACTTATTGAAACCTCGACTGGACCCTATTTGTGATTGTGGTGCTATTACTAAGTGTAGGTTCTGACCTGGTATGACTAATAAACCACTTTCCAACACACTGTACTTGAACCAGGCCCTGTTTCCATCCCTGTGCAAGCATCCACCCCATACATTTGTCCCTTTTTTTTCATTCAACCTGTCATAAGTGATGGAATATGTGAAGTTATATGCTGTGCATGATTGTGCGGAAATTATAGTGTTTTTTACTAAATTATAACTGGTGTATTTCATGTCTAATTGCAACACCTGGGTATAATGCCACTTTAGCCTTTGATTTTTTTGCAAATTTCTAGGTGTTTTTAACGTGTTACTATCACAAACTAACCTATATGTAACGTCACTTTAACCTTTGGGTTTTTCAGTGAATTCCTGGGGTTCTTGCGAATCTTCTAAACTAATATTTGACCAACAGCTAGTGCTTTGCCTGCAGCCACCCACGCTATGCACAGCCATTGAGCTTTAGCCAGGCCCTGCACCTAGTCCCCCACTTGCACCCAATCCTCGCTGCAGTCCCCACATGCACCCAACCTCTACTGCAATGCCTCACATGCACACGACCCCCGCTGTGAGCACTGCACTACCCCAAAAAACTTTAAAAATAAAACAAAAAAAAGGGAGGAAAATTTGGGTTGGGCACACATGGCCGAAGTCTGTGTGCTGCAGTGTTTGGCTGTAGGGGCTCAGCGGTTGGGCACAGGGTCTGGCCTTTATCCAGGTTCTGCGTCTAACCCCCTATAAGAACCTTAACAGCGCTGCTCACTGACTTCAGCCATGCATGCCTAACCCACATCGTCTTCTCAATTTTATTCAATTTTTTTAATAGTTGTTTTGGACAATGTGCTCCTCTTGCATAACCCCAGTCTCAAGCTTCATGCTACCATGGGACAGAAGCTTATGACACAAGTACCCCAACAGTACTGTAGTACCTCACAGTGGGCCACGCTGGGTTCTCCCATGAGACCCCAAAATTATTTTTGTTAATTTTAATCATGGAGGATGTACCTTTGTCTCACCTCCACCAGTGCCTGTGGTTCAGGGTGTCCCTACCCTGTCACTCATGACCCAGAAGTCCCTCATCTTGACCTTCACTAGTAATGATCCTAACGCACCTTGCCACCACTGCCCTGTTTTACACAATCGTACAGGTTTTCTAATGCAGATTCTATGGCATCCTTCCTGGAAACAAATTCTATCTCCATATACGCACCTTATTCTTGGCAACCACACTATTCTTAATGGTATGGCATGTAATTTACATCTTACCATAATTAATTTGAGATATTATTTTGTCAGATTCCCTGCAGGGGCTTTATCTGGGAAGACATATTGTGGTCATTCAATTGTATTTCTCTGACAATCTTTCATAGGGTTTCTAATTGTGGTTGATTCATATTGTCAAGTGGAACCCTGTTGTTTTGGGCCTATCTTGAGTTCTATTCCAATAGGTTGCTCCTTGTGATTCTTGTTTGTATTTGGATTTAGGTTTCCCCAGTGCTAAGGTTGTACCCATAGTTGGATTCTTGCAGCCTGTTCTACCTGTGCTATTTGCCACATTGCAAATAGTCCTGAATACGGCAGAAAGGATTCTTTATGAATCTCCAAAAGTATGGCTGGTTGTCCATGGCCTAATAGGAGCGACGTTGCCTCCCATTTATTGAAAGGATATAGATGAAGGCCACTTGCTTTGCCCATAATGCCTTTAAGGCCTTGCGTCTGCTAATATCTAAGCTAAACCTCAGCATCGTGTGTTGCCTTGTCCTTTCCTTTTAAGTACTTGCTCTTGGTTCCTGAATTTAATTGTGCCTGCTTGTGGAAGAGCCTGGAACAAACTGGCTACCTGAGCCCAGCAGATTTCTAGCCACTAATATGCTTACCAGTACTATGAACCCAGCTTTTTTTTATTTTCTTAAGCTTATTTTTTCTTCTTTGCTTTTCGAGTTTTCTGCAGTAATATGCTCTTATGCCTCACTCACTCACAGTTTAAGAAATCTTTACATTTTCATCTCTCTGTGATGTGTCTGAGCCTGTCTGATTGTACTTCATAGCTTGGCTCAGTGTTTCGGCTTGCTGTTATGTACTCAGTATATGTTGTATTTTGTCTATGTCATCAGTACACTGGAATGCTATGCAAGTAACAAGGAATACTATGTATGTAATGAGGCTGTGAGTTCCTTGAGTTCCTGTAGGTTTTATTTTCTGGCGGTTGAACTCGAGTTGGAGCCTGTCAAGGAGGTTTGGTGGTACTTGATGTTAACTTGAATAAATTCACATCTTCTACCATATCCTTCTTGCGGAATGTGCTTTTAACACTTGCTTAATGTGCTTCATGTGAAAACGATCACTCTTCAGAAGGGCTGGATAATTTGTGTTTTTCAATCTATGGTAAGAGAAAGGAAATCATGTCATAAGTTCACATTTCCAATGATTTGCTTCTGTTTATCTTTGGAAAATAGAGAAGGGACAGGCGGTATCTCTCAGCAAATCACCAGCTAAAGAGCGATCAGCTTGCCCTTCCTGTAAATCACTGACTGCTCTTTGGACACTGCAACTGGTCAATAGACTGATATCAATCAATCAGTGACAATGACAAGACAAAAGACACATTGTTATTGTTTGGTGTCAACCAATTTCGATTGCTGAAATTGCATGAAACAGTCTACTTCAACAATTCTGATTTGCTGCCATCAGCCAATCAGAATGGACTCCTATGGTAATACCATTCTAATAGGCTGAGAGCAGCCTATCAAGAAAAACAATGGTTAGCTGACACCTGCAAGGACTGTTTTTGCAGTATGAGAAAGCGTCATCCATCAGAAGACAGGTGGATTTGCCAAGTTTAGATTGAAAATGTGGCCTTTTTCGAGTCTACCTGTGAAGTTGATGCAGATTTTGTTTACTGTGATTCACTCCACAGGTGAACTAAAGAGAAATGTGTATTTTGTCTTTTTAGCATTTCAGCCCAAGACCTCTCCCACTCTCTGACAGATGTCTTAGGGCCTGATTTAGAGTTTGGAAGAGGAGGTAACTCTGTCACAACGGTGACGGGTGCACTGCCCACTGAAATATAAATCCCATTGGATATGATGGGGTTTATATTTTGGCAGACGGGATATCCGTCACCGTTGGTCTGTTAATATGAAGGATAGTGACGTCTTTAGCTAACTGTCATTTACAGTAATTGTGGTGCATCAGAGGTGTACTATTTCTGACAGCAGAAAGTTAAAGATTGATGGTTGGGTGAAATTCATCAAATCATCTGTGAAGTTGAATGTGGTCTTGTTACGCAGTAGTTGAAATCAACAGGCTAACAAGAATGGAGGAAAGGAATTTTAACGTGTTCTATCACAGGGGGGAATCACTCTCCAGTTGTGCCATGAAGAAATTTACAAACTACTGTTCAATACAGCTTGCCATTGTTATTTGCTGATCTGTGCCATTACAAGATGAAACACAGGACGGTCAATAGAATTCTTTGCACTTTGCTGCAGTGCCAGTAAGATCATTCTAAGCTTCTAGTGCTTTTCTGAATTCCCTTTTCTCATTATTGGGAGGAGTGTAGGTGTACAGTGGCTCCATATTCAGGGCTGCCTGTAATGTAACCTTCGGAAAAAAGCATATATGCTTAGTTTCTTTAGAAGATAAGTGGTGTCCAGGTTGTAACTTGGGATCTTTCCTAAATAATTTTATTTTTGTTAAAGCTGACACGATGCATAGGCTTTTTGTCATGCTGATATGATGAGTTATCTTCTGTTAATAATTGCTCCTCATGTAGCACTGGATAGTTCTCGTTCGTGTACTGTATCCTGGTTTTTACAATGTTTTCCATTTCTAAGTGGAATTATATTGTTTTGTGAAAAAGACTGATATACGTTTACTGATATAGATTATGTATTGCATGTTTATATTTTTTACAGGACAGGGGAACAACACAAGTGTGGGAGACAGCAGCCCAAGGGCTACCCTGGGAATTAAATGCTGTAAATCACACTTCAACCCTTGGATGAGGTAGAGTGACAGCCCTTCATCTATGGAGCATTCCACCCCCCAATGGATTGAACAAATTCCAGTCATAGTGTACATTGCACACCATAACTCATGGAACAGCATGAAAATTGGCATTCATGTTGTAACAACACTTTAAAAATCTGAAAGGCACAAAGTATTGCCTATCTCAAATTAAACACATTGGCATTTAATACATTTTTATAAAATATATAAGCGAGCCAAAATCAAAAAAGCTCAACCTGCCACATTTCTTATGCTATATATCAGTAAAATCAATGACACCCTGTAGAATAATGTGCTTTTCGACTGCATTCAGAAGTAGGGGGAAAGATACCAGTGCTCTGGGAGACTGAAAATGTCAGCTGCAGGTAAAAGTGGAATTAGATTTGTGTTCCTTACGGTGAAAAGGTTAGTTCCATAATAACCTACCATGGTAAACTAAAACAAGCTCGAATAAGGTAATCAACCTGTGGGTGCACAAATGTTGGCAGAGAAAATAAGAAAAAACATGAAAATCAAATATAAATCAGCACATTTAAAGGTCATTACAAGCAAACAGAAACCACAAAAAATGCAATTCACACAGTTTAGCATCAAGACTTTTTAAAGCTAGATTTCTCAGGACTTATTTCGAGTTTGGCTGCCTGTGTGACGGTTGATTGAGGTAGAGGAGGGATTTACTCTACTGCCCCTGTGGCCAATTGACTAGTGTAGTGTTGTGTGAGTTATTAATGGTGGAACCCTTTTGGCTCCTGATGGACTCCGTAGAACTGTGACATAAGTGTTAGAGTGTGGTGAAGTGACTGCAGGTTTAAAACATTGAGTTCGCAGTTACACACAGATGAATAAAGACACGTAATACACCACTCTGTATGTGGCATAGTCATTGGCAGGTACTCATTCTGGGGATGACGCCACAACTAGCAACGAGATAGGGGATAAGTAACTCGAAGATCGACAGGGCTCTTCCATAGAGTTTGCTGCGGTCCAAGCAAACTGCTTGTACGTGCCTCTGTCGATGTGCTGAATCGACGTTTGGTGTATGTGGAGTCCAAACACAACTCCAGCTGATGTGAAGCGCTTAAAAATAATGAAAGCATCACTGAGAAGTCTACACATCATTGGCCAAGAACCTGCTGGCAAGGCCATAAAGAGAGGTACTGTGCTACTACGCAGCATAAAGCTATACATCATACAAAGTGACAACACTAAAGGTGGACACAAACAGATACAGAAAAGAAGCACTGAAAACTACCATAGTCAGATATCAGTAGAATACACAAAAGTGCTAGCTGACAGAACAATTGTTACTAAAGCATACTGTTGTTGCAATTACTATAGCCTTGACAAGAAGAGCTATAAGACCTCAGCAGCGGGTGAGGAGACCCACAAAGAAGCACAGGGGTTGTGCTCACTTACAGAGCTGTCCAATACCTGAAGTGGCATGCCATCAAAGCTGCTGGGCGGGGGCTCAGAACAACTCCAGAAATCTCCAGAAAAGTGAAGGGCTCCAGTGAAGACCAAGTAAGATGTCACAGTTCCACAGTCTGTCCAAGATGACTCAAGGCCAGCACGTCACAGGGCCTTAGAGATGGCATGGAGGAAGCATGTCCTAGAGGACAGCAGACAGTATCAGAGATAAATCCATTCTCAGTGTCAACCAATAACATGAACATTTATAATGCTGCTGCCTTCTGCAAACCACTACCCTCATTTGATACAGCCAAAAACCAGAATATTGGTGATAGATGGACTGCTTGAATAGAGACATTTGATGATTTCATTGATGCACTAGAAGAAATAGATAACAAGAAGATTATCAAATACCTTAAGAATCTTGCTGGTGAGGATGTGAAAGATGTCATAAAGAAAATGCCTTAAGCTGATGAAATTGCATCCCACCAAACTAAAGAAGCCTTGAATCTCAAATTCAATCCAATGCTGAATGTAGATCACAAAAGGTAGATTTTCAGTCAAGAATGACAAAGAGTTAGAGACAAATGTATTCAGAGACTGGATACGCTTATCAAACATACGTTTGATGAATTTAATGATGAGAAAGCAATACGTCTCAGAGGTATTGATGGATGCCTATCAGATTCACTCAGACCCCAAATGCTGAGAGAAACTCATAGTCTGGAGTGAGTTCTCATAGCTGCCAGAGTTGAAGAGCATGCAAATCGACAATAAGCTAACATGGAGGCCAGAGGTGCCCAAAGCCCAAAGTGAGTAGGTCATGAACATGAAAAGAAAACAGAGGCACAAGCCTGAAGGACACAAAGTGATGTCTCCACAGAAAAAGAAGTTGTGTTTCAGGTGTGGATTGTTGTTTCTACATAAAGGTAAATCTCCTGCCATTGGACAGATATACAAAGGCTGTGGGAAGGAGAACCTTTTTGTAATGGTTCAAAAGGCAAAGGAACAAGTAAGTACGTTGTGGCGAGAAGACAAAATGGGTGCCGAGCGTTCCAGAAGCGATATTCGATGCACGCCTACAAGGCCAAGCTACAACACCAGTTGAGAAAATCAACATCAAACAAAGTCAATCACCATCGAAATCATCAGAAAGTTCTTCAGTATCATTATCAAGTGAAAATGAAGAAGATAATTGTGCAATGTTGCTGTTTACCTCAGAAAAATGTGCACATGTCGAACTTGCCACATGTGAAGAAAAATACCAAAGAAAAGTGCACAAGAAAAAGCACCAAAGTCGTTCAAATATTATCCGAAGATTACATTGAAAGTAAACAGCTGTTCAATACCTTTCATTATTGACAGTGCTGCGTCGATAAACATTAAGCCTGAGGCGAAATATAATGAACTATCTCAATTGCCACAACTGAAACCATTGAAAACTAAAGTATATACAAGGGCTGCATCAACGCTATTGAAAAGTCAAGGTTCATTTGTAGAAACAATGAAACACAAGAAAACAAAAGTGCAAGTGCCTTTTCATGTGCTTCAAGGTATGACGTCAAGTGCCTGTCTACTCAGTTTCAGCATGGCTGCTGATATGGGACTGATCTCAGTGGCCTACAACATAAATGCTCATCATGAAACAGTAAGTCAGTTTCCTTTGTTTTTTCATGGGTTAGGAAAACTTAAGAATATAAAAGTATATTACATACAATTGCATATTAATGAGGACGTCGATCATGTTGCTCAAAGACATAGATGAATTGCATTTTATTTGCAAGAAGCTGTTGAAAAGGAACTCAAATCATTATTTAAACATGATATAATTAAGCGTTCTACTGTTCCAGCGGCATGGGTTTCTCCTTTAGTGGTAAAACCCTAAAAGGACAGGGAAGGAACTGAATGCATCTATGTGGATATGCATCAAGCAAACAAGGCAATTGAAAGAGAACAACATTTGGATCTGCACATTGCCGACATGATAACACACTGACTGATGCTAAGATCTTCTCTCACTTTGATTTAAATAAAGGATATCAACTCAAGGAGAATTGCAGGTACATAGTAACCTTTTCTATACATATTGGTCTATTTTGATATAAAAAATGAAGGGCCTGATTTAGATTTCGGTGGACGGGTTACTCCATCACAACAGTGATAGATAGCCCGTCTGCTGAAATATAAATCCATTATATCCTATGGGATTTATATTTCAGCAGACAGGCTATCCATCACCGTGTGAAGGAGTAACCAATCCACTGAAATTTAAACTAGGCCCTAAGCTTCATTGTGTCATCAGCTGCAGAGTTTTTTTAAGATGTAATTCGACATATCATACAGCTTCTCATGAATGCTTTCAGCCATAGTGATGACATGTTAATTTTCTGAGCTATACAGAAGGAGCACGGTAAAGCTCCTAAACAAGTGTGTCATTTACTTGTTGATGCAGGTTTAACTTTGAATGCTGAATATTAAGAAATGGGAGGGGGCCGTGCAGATCTCCACCATTGGGCACACTTAGCCCCTGGGACCATCATCGCCTCCCCAGGGCTTTCTTTATTAAGGGAAGGAGGAATTCAATAAGTCATAGCTAAAGTTCTTTGGCCATATCTTTTCTGATAGAGGTATGACACCCGATCTAGCTAAAGTTCAAGCATTGTCAACTGTCAATCTCCCATGTTTCCATGTACGTTCATTCCTTGGCATGGGCAGTTACTGTTCTAGATACATACAAGACTTTGCCACCCTGAGTGCTCCATTGATAGACTTGACGAAAAATAATGTTTCATTTCACTGGACTCCTGAATGTGAGCAAAGCTGTGAGAGAATCAAACAAGCTATCGCGAACACTACTGAAATGGCATACTTTAATCCAAAGCTTCATACTGAAGTTGTTGTTGGCTTTCACCCAGTCGGGGTAGGTGCAATCCGTGCACAGCACAGCGGACACTCAAATGCTTGAAGACATATTGTAGCAAATGCAAGCAAATGTTTGCCCCAAACTGAATGTCCTTATTCACAACCTGAAAAAGAAAGTTTAGTAGTGGTGGGGGCTTGTGAACATTTTCACATGTTCTTATATGGAAAACCTTTTACACTTGTGACAGATCATCAAGCATTGTTGACTATTTTTGGCAAACCAAGGCCAAGATACCTCCTTGCATTGAAAGTTAGGGTCTACGAATACAAGAATACAACTACACAATCTTGCACCGTCCTTGCCAACTACTTCTCCAGAGTGCCTAAACGGTGTCATGATACTCCTTCTAACATGGTTGAAAGCTATATAACTTTCATTGTGAAATTAAATACACCAGCTGCCAAAATTGTCACTGCCACGAGTCAAGATAGTGACATGTTAAAACTGAAAGACAATATTACACATCAGTTATGGAACCAGCACACACTTTCTCATGCCAATGACAGTGAATACCAGAAGTCTAAAAATGTCAAAGATGAATTTTCCATGACTCAAGAAGGCATCGTCCTGAGGCGTTTGATTTATTCTGGAGAGTCTGCGACAACAGATAATTGAAGTGGCTAATGAAGGACATCGTGGATTTGTTGCCACAAAATGAGCTCTTCAAGATCCAGTCTGGTTTCCTCATCTCAATGAGAAAGTTGCCTGTCATTGAAAATCATTCAGCACCCTTTAAGCATGTCAGACTTGCCAAAGCATGTATGGGAAAGAATTGCTGTTGACTTTTCTGGTCCTCTTGACAAGAGACATCACCTGATGGTGATTGTTGATGAATACTCCCATTCTCCATTGATAGAAGATCGCTCATCTATCACTCAAGAGAGAATCATCGAGAGATTAGATGGCATCTTTGCAACATGGGGTATTCCTGCAATCTTAAAATCTTAGGCCCGTATTTATACTTTTTTTAGCGCTGCATTTGCGCCGCTTTTTGACGCAAAATGGCGCAAACCTACAAAATACAATGGTATTTTGCAAGTTTGCGCCGTTTTTGCATCAAAAAACGACGCAAATGCGGCGCAAAAAAAGTATAAATACGGGCCTTAAAATCTGACAACAGCTCACCTTTCAACAGTCGAAAATTTTGAGACTTTCTCCGTCATTTTAATGTGAAGCTTCAGAAGAGCACACCTCTTTAGATACAAAGGCCAATGGCATTGTCAAACTTTTCATGAGTATTGCAGAAAGCTGTTCAGCGTCCTGCGTTGAAAAAGTGCAACGTTAATACTGTCTTGAATTCTACCCTGAGAGCTTACTGATTGACCCCTCACTCGACCACAGGTAAAAGCCCTGCAACTTTGATGTTCTGGAGAGCCATGATGACCAAGTTACCTTAGCGGACCAACAGAAGGTCAAGTACTGAGGAAGAACCCTATATAAAAGACTTTGATCGTAAATGGAAAATGAAGACTTATACAGACAAGTGAAAACATGCAAAAGACATTATTTTCGAGAAAACATAAGTCTGATGCTCCATTTGATGCTGAGCCATTTCATGTTGTAACCAGCAAAGGATATATGGTGAATGCCCAATGTCCTGGGAATTCCATTAGGCAAGATTCCTTGCATTTCCAACATGTAGCTCACCATTTATCAAATACTGATATCAACACAAATACTCTGAAAGGGCACTTGAAAACCCCCTGACTACTATTGCTCCTGCATCACCAGTGCAGTTCATGGACACTTCTATTGCCAGTTCTCGGTTTCCAAAGACACGATCAGGACAAGTAATCAGAGTGTGGCCATGGCTCTAGATGAACTGTGACTGTGTATATATTTGTAAAAAAATGTTAACTTTTTATTTAACAGAGTTTGAGATGTAGTATTGTGTGAGTTATTAATGACAGAACCCTTTTGGCTCCTGGTGGATTCTGTAGAACTGTGACATAAGTGTTAGAGTGTGGTGAGGTGAATGCAGGTTTAGAATGTTGAGTTTGCGGTTATACACAGATGAATAAAAACATGTAATAGACTGCTTTGTGTGTGGCATAGTCATTAGCGAGTCAATAGCGAGTACCCAGGCTTGGGAAGATGCTGTGACCACTATACTTCAGGGAGGCTAGAGGGGGAAGAGACCCCTAGATATGGCAAGAGCATGGGAAACTTTTATGGAAAAATATGAGAGAGCCCCGGACCCTGAATAGAGGCTGCCCGGACCCAACTACCTCCCCATTGGAAAAAAAGATCCATCCTGAACAAGAGACCAATCTAATCCATTCATATGAAAACAGGGCACAGAAGGCTTCATCACACTCTACACTCCACGCAGGTTAAACATGGCTCATCAGGGAGGTGGGAGGGTAGTTCGGAAGAATGGGGGGGTAATAGACTTTCATTAGACACAAGACAGGGTAAAATATTACTGAGGAAGAAAGAAAAACAAAATATGCAGGATGGCAAATATATGTTGAAATGTTAATGTACGATTAATTACAAGTCATAATTGCTAATAAAAAGTTTGTTTAAAAAAAAATGAATAGATCTTTGTGCTGCAGGTGTTGATCCCTGTATGTTCAAGAGAGCCGCAGTACCAACAGCTCTATTGAAAGCATACGGAGTGTGTTTTTTTAGTCCTTTGTAAAGCACGGAAGACAAACTGAAGTAAAGTTTAGGGGATATGCTTTTTATTTTGAATATCTTACATGCTGGGTTTCCCGCACATCCATAAGACAAAATACATCCTTTCCATGTTCTTTGGTTTTCTTTGATTAATGCCCTTCCTTTCACCAAAGGTGTAGAATTAAAGTCACTGTTTCACGTCCTGAATTCCCCAGTTTATAGCTTTTCTTTATAAAATCCCAGTCTGTACATAGAAATAGGTCAATTCTTGAGTGGGAAAAATCTTTGGAGGTTAGATATTTCAGTCATTGCAGGCCATAGTAGTTTTGAGTTCCTGCAAAAATAAAGAGGGGTGCTTGTCAGGGAACTGAGACTGAATTGTTTGAAGTCAATTTGTGATTTTAATATATATTTATTTGACAAGTCCACCATAAGTGATGATCACAGCACTCTGACATGGTACAAAAGGTGTGCCAAAACCCCATTAAGCAGTCAACCCTTTGCCACACATGGCCTTGGGAAACAAAAGAAAAAGGGACAGGTTAGGAATACCCTAACCCTCTAGCCTTGGTGCTGGGGTCCCCCTGGGTCCCTGCCAGGGCAACAAAAAGCATTTTTTTTAAAACAAATTCCTCAAATTCGTGGTGGATTTACGAATCTGCAGCAATTTTTTTTTAAAAAAGCAAGCTTGGTCTCCTGCTCTTTTCTAGAGAAAAGCCCCAGGGTTGGCCAGGGCCTGTGGCACGAGGGTAATACTAAAAATAGTGGAGGGGGTACACAGGACCTCCCTCCAAGGGCTCTTTTTAGCACCAGGGCCACCACGTCCCAGGGGCTTTACTAAGAAATGGAAGTGGGGCCATGCGGACCCCCCCTCAATTGAGCCCCCAATGCCCCAGGGACCACCACCTCCCCAGGGTTTTCTTTAATAAAGGAGGGAGGCCATGCATACCCCACTATTTTGTATGCCCCGGGGACCATCACCTCCCTAGGGCTAAATCAACACTCATGCGGGGGCCTACTAGACCCCCCGGGAAGTCCCTGGGGGACCCCTGCACCAAGGCTCAGGGGTTCAGTGTATTTCTACCCTGCCCCCCTTTTTTAAAAATCTTTTTGTGTTGGACTCAGCTGAGTCCGAGTCCCAAAATGGCTGCCAACACTTTCAGGGTGAAATGTTGGCAGCTGACCAGATCTCTGCACAAGATCGGGAGGATTCACAAAGAGTTCACGCCTCTAGATATACAAATTTAGTTTTGTTTTAATATCTCAAAAACTACTGAACGGGTTTATACCAAATAAAAAAGGGCACTTTCTGGACCAAGAGCTACCTTTCTGCCAAATTTGGTGTAATTCCATTCCGTAGTTTGGGCAGTAGTCGCGTCTTCTATCCCTGTGGGAACTTGCATGGGGAAAAAGCGTTTTGGGACCCCCACCTTTTCTTGGCCCCCACTGGATGAATCACACCTCAACTTTCAATACAGCAGCTGAACTGAGCATCACAGCCATTGTGAACATTTTCTGATAATTCAACAAACAGCACCAAAGTTATTGGCAAAACAAAAAACACATTTCCTAGAGAAACTAGGTTCTAATTATAACTAACTACTGGCGACCTCCGTAGGTAATATATTATATACATATATATAGTGGCAGGATTGCCATTATTTGTGGGGTAATTAGCAGTACATGGTAAGAGCTTGAGTTCCAATTACCTTAGGGCACGGATTATAGTTACTTAAGGTAACTCTAACTATAACTTATCAATTTCTATGGTTTGTACATTGAAAATGTGAGCCTAACTAAAATGTCCCTGTAACCTTTGTTTTTTTTAAGTGAGTGTAAATATATATATATATATATATATATGTATATATTATATACATATATATATATATACACATATATATATATATATACACACACACACACATATATATGTATATATATGCATACATATATGTATATATGTGTGTGTGTATATATATATTTATATATATATATATGTACATTCTATATACATATATATACATTCTGTAGGTATAGTTAGGATAGGATTCCCTGGTATAGGAATTCCTCAGAATTTAGGTTGCTAATAACTTTACGCCCATTTGACAAATCTCCACGACTGTGAAACTTTGTAGACCTATTTCTCTTTACGTTTGCAGAATGCAAAGTTTCACTGAGATTTAGCAAGGGAGTGAAATGAAAACAGGGGGCCCCCAAAACACCTTTGGCCACCAGTGCATTTCCTATAGATTTTGTACTCACGCATAGCGTGAAAACGACTGAACGAATTTGAATTAAGTTTTGCAAGATTACACATTATGATGTGCATATAATCCTTTTGGGTACTATGGGTATGTATTTTTATATAATAAGGCATTTTTACTTAGTGATCTCTGTAGAATAATACTTTCAGTGGCGTCAGGTAATTTTCGGAGGAAGGGGGGCGGGCTGGAAGCACACTCACACTCATTCATTCACACACGCATGAACATCCATTCACAACACTCATCCTCATTCAAACATACATGCATGCACCAAACATTCATTTAAATAACAAACACACACACACTTACCTTCAGCTCGGAGGTCCCAGGAGAGTTGGGACTGCTGCCTTCCCTCACTGGCTGACCTCAGGTCAACCAATGAGGGAAGGCAGCAGTCCCAACTTTGTCACAAAGTGGGATGGGGTCAGTGACACTGCTGACCCCACCCCACTCTGTGACGAGGTGCCACTGATTGACACTCGCCCTGGGCGCTTCAGGGCTTAAACCTGAAGCGCCCAGGTCGGAGTCAATGGGTGACACTTCCCTTCATCACCGAGGGGGAGGGCCTCGAGGCACCTTTGCTGAGCCTAGGACGTCACTTCCTTAGGAGCTGCGACCTCTTCAGCCCAGCAAAGTTCATCTCAGGCAGCCAGGAGTCTGCGCAAATCGTGCATGTCTCATCCTGGCTGCCTGAGCTGAACATGAAGAGTGTCTGTCAGGCTGACCTTTTCTCAACCTGACAGACACTCTTCATGAGGGGCAAAAGGTGGGGATGTGTGGCCCCTCCGCCCTGAAGGACGGGCCGCGGCTGAATACTTTTGTAGTATTTTGTGGTATTACGTGAAAATACTGTGGTAGATAGCGATGACAAGTCATTATTTGATTGGCTAATGACTGCCTTTACAAAAATTAAAGGTAGCAGTGTTGTGTTTAGGTGCACTTTTGTTGTCTTCTATATTCCGCCTTCAGATATAGGTAAGTGTTAGATCTGATATTTTTCCCCTACCAATTACCACTGTATGTAAGTATGGTAGTGAAAAAAATGATGTTTCTATATATTTAAAAAAATATATACAGAGTGCTGCGGTGCTACCTTCGGAGTTCTGCAGTATTAAAAAAAATATATAATATGTTAAAAAAAACAATATATTTTACAAGTATAGTGTACTACAATGTATTTTCTATTTTAAATATATTTAAATATGCACAAAAAAGTCTAACGAGTACTGCAGCAATGCTTACAAATTACCATGGTACTAAAAAAAAAGTTTTAAAAAATGTGCAGTTCTCCCTAAACTGCTTGAAAAATGGATATAAAATTATAATACATTTCTCTACATATTTCCACTTTAATAACCTAGTATAATGTAGTGAACAAGAATATAATCTACTATTTACCTATATGTAACACTGTAACCTGTAATGCAGAGAAATGAGGATGTAGCTAAACTGTGCTAAAAGTTACACGGCTGCCTTTTACTTTTGGTGAACACAGTCATTAGCTATTCACATTCTGACTTCTCATCCACACGTACTACAGTGTGCCACAAATTTACCATGGTATTCTGTGGCACAATACATAACTACATTTTTTACAAGTTATAACTTTACCACTACTTTCACTATTCACACACACTACCATAAATTACTATTTACACCTCATAATGTTCTCCTGACACATAATATTGACATCTGTTCACACACTTTCATGGTCTGTCTCAATTACCACACTCAACTCTTTGCCACTCCACTCTATGCCACTCCACTCCACGCACTACACTTCACTCTGCTCTATGCTAATCCTATTTACGCCACTCCAAATTGCACTACTTCACTGTACGCTCTTATAGTCTACACAACTCCATTCTATGACATTCCAGTCTACACCACTCCACTGCACACCCCTCCACTGTATGCCACTGCACTGTCACCACTTCAGTGTACACTACTGCACTGTATGCATTTCCAGTGTATGCCACTCCAAAACACGCCACCCCATTGTATGCCACTCCACTATACACCACCACTCTCTATGACAATCTATTGTATGCTATTGCATTGTACACCACTCAACTCTATGCCACTCTACATGACTCTACTATATGCCACTCTACATCACTACACTGTGCACCACTAAAGCCAGCATTATTCCACTCTACACCACTCCACTGTACGTTACTCCAATTTTGTTTGTCACCCCACTCTACTCTACATCATACCTCTCTATGTCACTATATTCTACGCTATTCCACTGTGCACCACTCCACAACACACCATGCCACAGTATGCTATTACACTGTACGATGCTATGGTCTACCCCACTGCACTGTGCCCTGCTCCACTCTACAACACTCTGTTATTCCACTCTTCACCTATTCACTTTATGCCACTCTAGTCTATGTGATTCAACTGTACGCTACTACACTGTACATTACTCTACTCTATGTCACTTCAGTGTATGCTACTCCACTCTATGCTTTTCAACTCTATGCCACGTCACTCTATGCTACACCTCTTTACCACACTCCACTGTACTCTATTTTGCTGTACTCCACTCTATTGTGTGCTACTGAACTCAACGTCACTGCACTCTACGCCATTTGATTGTATGCTGCTACACTTAACCACACTCCAGTCTACACCAGTCCACTCTGTACCACAGCACTCTATGCCACTCCATTCTATGCAATGCCACTCTATATTATTCCACTCTATGCCAGTCCATTCTACCACACTCCAAATGTACGCTACTCTACTATATGCTATTCCTTTGCACGATTTTCCACTGTACCCCACTCCACTCTACAATACCTCACACTACTCCGCTGTATGCCACGCCACTATATACTATTCCACTGTACTCCACTCCACTCTATGCCACTCCACTCTATTCTGTTCCACTCTATGCCACTCCATTCTATGTCACGCCACTATATGCCACTCGACTCCACCTCACTCCATTATATGCCACTCCACTCACACAACTCCACTCATGCTACTCCACTCTACACTATTCCACTTTACTCCACTCCGCTATATGCTATTCCACTCTATGCTACTCCACTCTATACTACTCAACTCTATGACACTCCACTCTGTGCTACTCGACTATATGCAACTATAATGTACCTCACTTTACTGTACACTGCTCCACTCTAAGCCACTAAGCTCTATGGTACTCCACTGTACACCATTACCCTCTACCACACTATATTCTAACGTACTCCATTGTACACCTCTCCTCTGTACCCTGCTCCACACCACTATACACTATTCACTGTATGTAGCTACACTCTACCCCACTCCACTGTACTTTATTCCACTGTAATGTACTGCACTCTACCCCAACCTACTGTACACCACTCCATTGTACACTGTTCCAATTTATGCCACTAAGGTGCACACCACTACAGTATGCCCCACTCCACTGTATGCCACTCCACTCTACACTACCCCACTGTATGCTGTGGTGGTCTAGACTGCTCTACCGTATGCTATTCCACTGTATGCCACTCCAGTCTATGGCACTCTAGTCTACGCCGCTCCACTATACACTATTCCAGTCTACATCACTGCACTGTATAACACTACACTGTACGTCACTCCACTCTACACTACTCCCCTGTACGCCAGTCCAGTGTTCCCTATTCAGCTGACCTCCTCTCCATTGTACCCCACTACACTTTATGCTATTCCACTGTATGCCACTCCACTCTATGGCACCCCACTGTACACTACTCCACTCTATACCACTCTAGTCTGTGATACTCAATTGTACACTACTCCACTCTACACTAATCTACTCTACGCTATTCCGCTGTATGCAACGCCACCCTATGCCACACCACTCTGTGCTATTTCACTCTATTCTACTCTACTGTATATCACTACAGTCTACGCCGGTACACTACTGCACACTACGGTATTCCATTATACAGCAGTGCATTGTGGGGTACTCCAATCCATGCTATTCCACTCTATGACACTCCTATATACACTATTCCACTGTATGATACTCCACTGTAAGCAAGCCCGCTGTACCACACTCCACTGTATACTATTCCACTCTACCCCACTCCACTGTACATCAATCCAGTTAAGTACACTATGCTATATGTAACTCCACCAAACGCTACCCCACTCAACGCCACTTCAGTATATGCTATTCCATTGGACACCACTCTACTCCACAACAATCCACTTTACACTATTTCACTGTATGTCACTCCACTACATGCAGCTCCACTCAACAGCTCTGAATGGCACTACACTATACAAACACTATATGCCACTCCACTGTAGCACACTGTACCACACTCTAGTATACTCTACCTCACTCCACTGTACAACAATGTGCTCCACTCTGTGCCAATGCACTGTACTCAAATCCATGAACGTTTCATACATACAACACACCATAACACTCCACTGTATGACATGCCACTCCACTCTATAATGCTACACTGTCTGCCATTGCTACATGCTATGCCACTACAGTGTACTACACTCTCCAGCACTGAACTATACGAGATGCCACTCCACTAAATGACACTTTAGTTCACTCCGCTATATTCCTCTTGACTATACTGTACAACAGTTTAGCCCACTGAATGACACTGCAGTGTGTGCCACGCCACTTTACAACAGTCTACTATTTTCTATAAAACTGCACTCTACTACACTCTATGCTTCTTTGTGACACTGTACTACACTGTACGCCCCTACAATACACTGTACAACACTCTTCCCCACTCTGTGCCAATCTGCAACACTCTACTCAACTCTATGCTACTCAATGATATTGCATAACACTACAGTAGGATGATGTTCCACTGTATGACACTCAACTGTACTGTGCGGCATGCCATTCCACTGTACAACACACCACTACAATCTACAGTACTCCACTGCACTATATGACACACCATGCCACTCCACTATAAAACACTTTACTCCAGTATAAGCAACAACCTACTCCATTCCACTGTACTCCACAACACTAGACTCTATTACACTCCAATGTACAACACTGTTCTTTACTGTACTCTAAAAAACTGCACTTAACACCACTCACTTGAATGACACTCAATGATGTGAAATACACTTTTATAAAAAAATACAAACCATTTAAATTTAATGAAAAAAACATAGGGGGTGATTCTGACCCCGGCGGTCTTAGACCGCCGGGGCCAGGGTCGGCGGGAGCACCGCCGACAGGCCGGCGGTGCCCCGCAGGGCATTCTGACCGCGGCGGTAAAGCCGCGGTCAGACCGGCAACACTGGCGGTCTCCCGCCAGTGTGCCGCCGCCCGTATGAATCCTCCGAGGGGATTCCGACCCCCCCTACCGCCATCCAGTTCCCGGCGGTCCGCCCGCCGGGACCGGATGGCGGTAGGGGGGGTCGCGGGGCCCCTGGGGGCCCCTGCAGTGCCCATGCCACTGGCATGGGCACTGCAGGGGCCCCCGTAAGAGGGCCCCTACGAGTATTTCACTGTCTGCTTGGCAGACAGTGAAATACGCGATGGGTGCAACAGCACCCGTCGCACCTTCCCACTCCGCCGGCTCGATTACGAGCCGGCTTCATCGTGGGAAGGACGGTTTCCCCTGGGCTGGCGGGCGGCCTTTTGGAGGCCGCCCGCCAGCCCAGGGGAAACCTCAAAATACCCACCGCGGTCTTCCGACCGCGGTACGGTATTTTGGCGGCTCCCGCCGGGCGCGCAGTGACCGCGCCCGGCGGGAGTCAGAATGACCCCCATAGTGTTAGAAATGGGGTCTCTAGTTGGCAGGAGTATGCACCCGGTCCAAATAGGGCCCACCACTCTAGACAGGGTAAGTCAGACACAGACTAAAAGATAACTTCTGCTCACCCTCTGGTAGCTTGGCAAAAACAGTCAGGCTTATCTCAAGAGGCAATGTGTAAAGTATTTGTACAACACACACACACTATCAGTAACATAATGAAAACACCACAAAGGGACTCCATACTGCTTTAGAAAAATAGACAATAATTATATAAATAAATCAATACCAAAACAACAAGAATCCAATAAGTAGAAGTTGTTATACATTTTTAAATAATTAAAGACTCTAGCACTTAGAATTAAATAGTGGTTAGTGGTTATTGGATGTCGCGCTGGACCGGGACAAAGTCAAGAGTTCAGGCCACCTGAGATGGAGCGCAGGCCAGCTGCAGGACCCACGCAGAGCCCGCTGAGCAAAGTACCTTAATCCTGGTCACAGACACAAGATGTGTTGCTTTTTCCTCATGCATGGTTGGCGATGCATCCATTCCATAGCCGATACACCAGGTGTTAGAAATGGGGTTCCTAGTCGGCTAGGATAGGCACCTCAGCCAGGCAGGGACCACCACTCTAGTCAGGGCAAGTAAGTTACACACCAAAAATAACCTGTGGTCACCTCTGGTAGCTTGACACAGAGCAGTCAGGGTTATCCCCAGAGATCATGTGTAAAGCGTTTGCGCAACACACTCACACCATTGACCACAAAGAAAACTCCACAACAAGTTATATAAAAATATACTGTATTGTATACAGCATCATTAGACCAGAAATGACATGAACCAGTAATACTCTGCTAAGCAAGCAGCTGGCAGGTCATCACACAAATCAGTATACCCTATGAAACAAACAGTTGTCAGGTCATCATCATTATGAATGTAAAAAAGGATATCCTCATCCTTTGCATACGTCATAAGAAGAATATCACCAACAAAACGTTACTGTGCATATCTTACAGTCCATGAAACAGTATTGGTGCTCTTGGTGTTAGAAGAAATATGACATACATCAATCCTAGGGCACAAAAATGCAGCATGTAACAAAGAAAAACACATCTGTCATCATAAAAGTATGGGGCCCAGTGCTCCCAGGCTCTTATCGAGGGTTGTACGGTAGTTTAGATGTCCAACGTGGGGTACAGGGCCATCTGGACCCCTACTATACATTATGCGGTAAAACCAAGGAAATAGAATCAGCAGGATCTGGCCCTCTGTCGAGGATCGTCACCCCATCCTGCTATCTGATTCAACTTATTGGGGTCCCCAAAGATATGAGCAACATGGAGGGGCACACACTGCAAGGTGGTAGCCAGGAGACCTCCCAGGACCCACCTGTGCCCAGAACCTTCAAAAACGGGGCTTGGGGCCACAGCCTGTACTCGTCCTGAACATGTGGTGCGGCTTCCAGCTGGAGCCGCTGACTGCTCTTCCTGTATCGCGAGGTGGCTGCCCATGGAGAATGTTCCTTCTTTGTTGGGGCTCCCCCTACTGCACTGGCACCATTGCAGCTATCCTCCTCCCTCGGTGTGGCGCCGCAGTGGGAATGGAAACCTCGCCTTCCCCCGAGCGAAGGCACAGAGGCTGAATGGGGCCTCTTCAAGGGAGGTTCCCTCGGCACGGCTGTCGTTTTAATGTGAGCAGCGTGCCGACCCCCGCAAGGGGAAGTCCTCCAAGGGCATGTCTCTCCCAACGGGTCTAGCTCACGGGCAGGGCCGGCGATCCTCTGGACTTGTGGGCCCGTCCTCCTGTGGGCCCTAGCTGCAGCGCTCCAGACGCACTCTAGTAACAGTTGAAATGCTTACCAAGCACAGAAATATAACGAACTCCCGCAAGGGCTAGCAGAATCCCACCCATTGCTCACCACGAGCTGACACGAGACATAAATCCAAAGTATAGTGCGACCCATATGTTATATACACGTTTTCAGAACCAGGGTCAGCAAAGGCACATAGGTAATCTCAAGCTGACCCCTGGGAGAATACTCGAGGTGGAACACAGGGCATATAGGGCATACAGGGCCAGGCAGGCCAGTACACCAGGGCAGCAGTGGCGGTTTCTCCTGGCAGTCCCGCAGTGCCAGGGAAGTCCAAATCAGAGACCAGCTGGCAGCAAAGCAACAAGCAGAAAAGCAATCCGGGTGAGTCCTTTGTGCCACCCAGCAGACACAAGGCAGCAGGGCAACAAACAGAAGAGCAGTCCAGATGAGTAATTTGTGCAGTCCAATAGTCTCTCTGACAGAGGTTTGATTCCAGGTCCAATAGTGCTCTAACCATCATGGAACAAGCCCTGTCTACTTATACTCAAAAATGCCTTTGTTCAGGAGGTAGCTTCAAAAGAGTCCTTTCAAGTGAAGCAAAACAACCTTTCAACCCAGCCCTGTCTCCAGAGTAGGGGGTAATCAGTCCATTGTGTGAGGGCAGGACACAGCTTATTCAAAAGTAAGGTGTGAATGACCCTTCGTCTCCCCAGCCCAGGAAGACTATCAGTATGGAGCTACCTCTTCTGACATACCCAGACCCTCCTATGTGTTGGATGTTTGGAAAGTATGCACCAAGTAGAACTGTCACTCTACCCTTGATGTGGACTGGAGTCAGGCTGCAAAAGCACTAGAGTTATAAGCACAGAGAAAAGGCCACTTTCTAAAAGTGGCATCTCTACAATGGTAATAAAAGGGGTGGGTGAAGAATTCTGCTCCGCCGGCAGAGTTTGCAGAGTTTTCCCCGCAGTTGCAAAAAACTCCACAAAGTGACCCAGAGCAGAGTTTTTTCTCTCGCTCGCCAACGTTAAGTTGGTGAGCTAGAGCGAGATTCCTGAACCCGAGCGGCCACCCCTCGCAATGAGAAAGCTGCCACTCGCCGCATCACAGTGAAGGGATGCAACGATCATCCTTCCGGAGTGGTGGAGATGCAGTGGTTCAGATGCGATTTTGATGCACTGGTTTCAAAGCCGATGCACCAGATTTTTCCACGCAGTGAAGTGATGCTTCAATCTTCCTTAGTAGTGGGGTAATGTGGTGGTTTCGATGCAGCGACAATGTGAATGCGACCTGCTGATTCTGAATATGATGCGCTGGTTCTACTCTCGAAACAGGGTTAATGCGTTGGCTGCCACTTCCAGCAGACAGGTGGTGCAAGTATCTTGGTCCACTTCCAGTGAACCAGGCTAAGGAGCGGGGTAGAGACTTTCATATCCCTGAGTCTCTAGCTACAGAGGGCAAGCAAACAAGCCCTTGGTCTCCCTCAGCAAGGTCAAAAAGCAGCAGGGCAGCATATCAGAAAAGCTGTCCTTGCAGGTCAGAAGTCCAGCAGAGTGATAGTCCATGTTGCAGCACAGCAGTTCTTCTAACAGAATCCAGATGTACGTCCAGAAGTGTCTGATTTTGTAGGGTCAGACAACCAGTACTTATACCCAAATGTGTCTTTGAAGTGGGAGTGACTTCAATGAAGGGTCTTTGAAGTGCACAAGTATCCTTTGTTCCTCAGCCCTGGCTCCAGACTATGAGCAGGTGGTAAGCAGCCATTTGTGTGGGGACAGGCACTACCTATACAGGTGTAAGAGTAAGGCGCTCCCACCCTTCTTACCCAGGAAGAGCCATCAGAATACAGATGAGCACTCAGACACACCTAACCTTCCTGTGTTTGTGGCTGTCTAAAGGAAATGCACCCACCTCAGGCGTGTATTGGAAACAGGCTGCAGGCATACAGAGCTGTAAGAGCAGAGAAATGCCCACTTGCTAAAAGTGGCACTTATAAAATAGCAATGTTAAATCCAACTTCACCAGTAAAGAAGATTTATCATTACCTTTCCAAAGGTATGAAACATGACACAGCTTCTCTTTTCTAATCAGGAATTACAGTTTAAAAGTGTATTGAGGAATTCCCAATATTCACCTATGAGAGGAGGGGCCTCACAGTAGTGAAAAACGACTTTCGGAGTTTATCACTACCAGGACATGTAAAACGTAAACATACATGTCCTGCCTTTTACTTACACAGCACCCTGCCCTATGGGCTACTTAGGGCCTACCTTACGGGTGAGTTATATGTAATAAAAGAAGAGTATAAGACTTGGCAAGGGTTTCTAATGCAAAGTCAATGTGGCAGTAAAACCGCACACAGGGGCATATTTATACTCCGTTTGCGCCGGAATTGCGTCGTTTTTTTTGACGCAATTTTGACGCAAAACTAACTCCAGATTTATACTTTGGCGTTAGATGCGTCTAGCGCCAAAGTCCATGGAGTTTGCGTCATTTTTTAGCGTGGACACCTACTTTGCGTTAATGAGATGCAAGGTAGGCGTTCACGTCTAAAAAATCGACTCCGAGGCATGTGCGTCGGATTTATACTCCCGGGCAAAATTCACGCCCGGGAGTGGGCGGGTCAAAAAAAATGACATACGGCCGCTTTTGCGCCGTTTTTTAGCGCCTGCAAAAGGCAGGCGTTAAGGGACCTGTGGGCTCTGAAGGAGCCCAGAGGTGCCCTTCCATGCCCCGAGGGACACCCCCTGTCACCCTTGCCCACCCCAGGAGGACACCCAAGGCTGGAGGGACCCATCCCAGGGACATTAAGGTAAGTTCAGGTAAGTGTTTTTTTTTAAAAAAAATTGTGGCATAGGGGGGCCTGATTTGTGCCCCCCTACATGCCACTATGCCCAATGATCATGCCCAGGGGACAGAAGTCCCCTGGGCATGGCCATTGGGCAAGGGGGCATGACTCCTGTCTTTACTAAGACAGGAGTCATTTCAATGGGGGTTGGGAGTGAAAAAAAATGGCGCAAATCGGGTTGAGGCGAAAAAATTGCCTCAACCTGACTTGCCCCATTTCTTGACGCCCAAGCTCCATTTTCCCCTACGCCGGCG
Source organism: Pleurodeles waltl (assembly GCF_031143425.1). Classification (NCBI taxonomy): domain Eukaryota; kingdom Metazoa; phylum Chordata; class Amphibia; order Caudata; family Salamandridae; genus Pleurodeles; species Pleurodeles waltl. The sequence continues at coordinate 909,521,529 of NC_090443.1, forward strand.
CTGCCTGGTGTACGTCGTTTTTTGTAACGCACACCAGACGGCGCCGGCGGCTAACGCCGGCTAACGTCATTCAATAAATACGGCGCCCGCATGGCGCTTTAGAATGGCGTTAGCCGGCGCTAATTTTTTTGACGCAAAACTGCGTTAGCGCAGTTTTGCGTCAAAAAGTATAAATATGGGCCACAGTGTCTCAGAAGTGGCAGGTCTGAGACATTTTTAAAGAGCCACCTCAGTGGGTGGAACAATTAGTGCTGCAGGCCCACTAGTAGCATTTAATTTACAGGCCCTTGTATATATGGTATATCGCTTTACAATGGATGGGCAGGTAAAAGATATGGCAATTTGCCTTGAGACCCTATGGGTGATTAGCCACACTTTACAAATCCATGATTGATTGATTGATATATACACTAATGTTAGCATGTTTGGAGGAGAAGCATAAGCACTTTAGCACCGGTGAGCAGTGGTAAAGTGCTCAGATTCCTAAGGCCAACAAAAAGAAATCCACAAAAATATGAGGAAAGCAGGCAAAATATTTGGGGGAAGACCATACTAAGGATGGCAGGTCTAAAACAAAGGTTATAGCTAGGTTACAGCTAAGAAAATGTTATTTATATACAAACCCAACTTAAACTATACGAACTGGAGAAATTATAAAGTTAGAGTTATGACTCGAATTTCTAATGTATGCACCACTATATAGAACTTACAGTTATAATGTATGCACCACCTTCAATTTACTATTCATCGTGCACCTCTGGACACATTCTTCCTGCATTAATCGCCACACTACATTAACTACAACTCTCTGTTTCTCCATGCACTGGTTATACCCTAGCATATCATATAACTTATAGCATGTGAAATCATGGCAGTTATAATAAGGCTTATGACATCTGAAATGACATCATCTGTGAGAACACAATGCATTGTAGAGTGGTGAGTTGTAGTTAATGTTAGTTATAGGCATTATAGATAATTTTTTGTGAGGGTTAGGGACCTGGTTTTAAAGTAGTTTTTGTCCATTTTCTTGTTTGTTGTTTGTGAATTTTGAACTATTTTGCTAATTTTACTGTCTGGGGTCTAGTCGCTCATGGGCCACAATGGCCAGCCAACACTAGGCACTGGATCTATCTTGAAAAACATGTTCTGTGCTATATGTTTTTTTTAAACATCTATTGATTTATGGATGACACTGTATTAAATGTAAAATGTGTTTTTATATATTTTAGGTTTTTCTGCAAAGTATTTTGGTGGGGTAATTTTTGATGTCTTGGGATGTTTGTGCTTGGGAAATGTTTAAAGTTGACTTAACTAGAAAAAGCAGTGAGCCTATTGGCTTATCAAATGGGGTAGCACATTAATGTAAAACAGACCTATTGGCTTTGTCCAAAATTCACCAATAACTATACATGTACGTCTCATAAATTCACACATTACAATGTATTATAATAATGATTGTCTGAAATTATTTCAATAAAGCATTAATAAGGGGCTCCTGTACTCCAGCTGAAGAACATACAGCTTCAGCTCACAGTGCTTCCACTCTTTCGTTGCTGGGCCTTTTTCACCCCAGTGCTATGCCTTTTTTTCATCTATTTCGTGTAGTTCGTGCTTAGGCCCCCTTACTTTTTTTCTACATAAGGTATCCATGCCAAATTTGAGTGCTTTTTTACCAACATCCTGGAGATTCTAAAGGTATCCAGGGAGTGCGGATTTCCTTGGAGGGGACCGAGAAATTAGCCAAAATGCAGATATTTTATTTTTTTTAACAATGGAAAAGAAAATGCTGGGGAAGAAAGCATTTTTTTTTCTTTGCAAATGGAATTAACAAAGGGTTTGTGGTGCTAAAATAGGCAGACTTGAATCAGAAAACCAATTTTTTCAACACGGTTTTGACATTTATCTGGGACATAGCACATTTATCCTACTACTTTTTTGCTTTCAACCTGCTTCCAGTTGGCGTTAAAAGTGGGTATGAAACCAACGGTGGATCCAGAAAAGCTATACATTTCTGAAACGTAGACACAATTCTAAATTCAATAAAGGGTGAATTGTGTAGATCCTTCAAGGTTTTCCCAAAGAAAGTAGCAATTGAAATAAAAATAAATATTGAAATTCAGATGAGAAAACAGCCATTTGGGCCTACATTTTCATCTGTAACTTATTCTAACTATGGCAGAATTTTGAAAGCAATATACTGTTACATCCACTGGACATTCTGGTTGTGGGGATATATAGGGCTTGTAGGTCCAACAAGAACCCTAGGTACCCAGAGCCACTAACTGAGGTGCACCTTGAAGTGGTTTTTCATTGTGGACTAGGTATACAGTCATTCATTTGGAAAAATACATAGAGTGAAAAATAGGCATCAAGGAAACCTATGTGTTAGAAATGGGGTTTTTGGTTGGCAGTCAGGTTACCCCCCTGTCCAAGCAAAAGCCCTCACTCTAGTCAGGGTAAGTCACACCCAATCCAAGATTATCCTGTGCCCACCCTCTGGTAGCTTGGCACGAGCAGTCAGGCTTAACTTAGAAGGCAATGTGTAAAGTATTTGTGCAATAAATCATACAATACCACCATATAGCACCACAAAAATACACCACACAGTGTTTAGAAAAATATATAATATTTATCAGGATAATTGTAGGTCAAAAAGAATAAAGTTGCAATGTGAAATTGTAGAGATATCACTGAAAAGTGATATAAAGTGTCTTAAGTCTTTAAAATATGAACAAAGTCTCTTTCAAGCACAAGTACCTGGTTTGGAGTGGAAAAATCTCCTCAGAGGGCCACAAAAGAAGAGGTGCGTGGAAAAAGGGTGTGTGCGTCGATTTCTCCCCAGCACACACGGACTTGCGTCGTTATTTTCCACGCGGGGAAGTCGGCGTCGTTTTCCGGTGCGCGGACAGTCTCTTTCTGTGGATCGCGGGGATTACCAGATGTCCCGGGTCTGTGCGTGGATTTTCCTGCTTGTTTTCCGGCTGCGCGTCGGTCTGCGGGGCTGCGCGTTGAAATTACGATCTCACTGCAGGCGTCGCGTCGATTTCTCCTCTAGAGTTCGGGCGGCGTTGTCCTTGCAAAGCCGTGCGTCGGATTTCCGGTCGTCCCGAGAGCGTCGCGTCGATCAGCGTCGGTGTGCGGCGTTTTTTCTCGCCGCGGCACAAGCTGTGCGTCGAAATTTTCGGTGCACGGAGCGTCCAAGTGAAAAAGAGAAGTCTTTTTGGTCCTGAGACTTCAGGGAACAGGAGGCAAGCTCTATCCAAGCCCTTGGAGAGCACTTTCACAGCCAGACAAGAGTTCAGCAAGGCAGTAGGCCAACAGCAAGGCAGCAGTCCTTTGTAGAAAGCAGACAGGTGAGTCCTTTGAGCAGCCAGGCAGTTCTTCTTGGCAGGATGTAGTTTCTGGTTCAGGTTTCTTCTCCAGCAAGTGTCTCCTGAGGTAGGGCAGAGGCCCTGTTTTATACCCAAATGTGCCTTTGAAGTGGGGGAGACTTCAAAGAGTGGCTAAGAAGTGCACCAGGTCCCCTTTCAGTTCAATCCTGTCTGCCAGGGTCCCAGTAGGGGGTGTGGCAGTCCTTTGTGTGAGAGCAGGCCCTCCACCCTCCCAGCTCAGGAAGACCCATTCAAAATGCAGATGTATGCAAGTGAGGCTGAGTACCCTGTGTTTGGGGTGTGTCTGAGTGAATGCACAAGGAGCTGTCAACCAAGCCCAGCCAGACGTGGATTGTAAGGCACAGAAAGATTTAAGTGCAAAGAAATGCTCACTTTCTAAAAGTGGCATTTCTAGAATAGTAATATCAAATCCGACTTCACCAGTCCGCAGGATTTTGTATTACCATTCTGGCCATACTAAATATGACCTTCCTGCTCCTTTCAGATGAGCAGCTGCCACTTCAACAGTGTATGAGGGCAGCCCCAATGTTAGCCTATGAAGGGAGCAGGCCTCACAGTAGTGTAAAAACGAATTTAGGAGTTTTACACTACCAGGACATATAACTACACAGGTACATGTCCTGCCTTTTACCTACACAGCACCCTGCTCTTGGGGTTACCTAGGGCAAACATTAAGGGTGACTTATATGTAGAAAAAGGGGAGTCCTAGGCTTGGCAAGTACTTTTAAATGCCAAGTCAAGGTGGCAGTGAAACTGCACACACAGGCCTTGCAATGGCAAGCCTGAGACAAGGTTAAGGGGGCTACTTAAGTGGGTGGCACAACCAGAGCTGCAGGTCCACTAGTAGCATTTAATCTACAGGCCCTAGGCACATGTAGTGCACATTACTAGGGACTTATAAGTAGATTAAATAGTCCAATCAGGTATGATCCAAAGTTACCATGTTTAACAAGGGAGAGAGCATACGCACTTTAGCACTGGTTAGCAGTGGTAAAGTGCACAGAGTCTAAAAGCCAGCAAAACAGGGTCCAAAAAGTGGAGGGAGGCAGGCAAAAAGTTAGGGGTGACCACCCTAAGGCATGTCAGGTCTAACATGTGTCCCCCCCAGCTGAAAGTGGGGAGAGCTACCCGACCTCCTGGGAGCTCTCATCGCTAAGGCGGAAGTATCTGGAGAGACCATCAGCATTGGTGTGGTCAACCCCTGGGCGATGCTCCACCGTAAAGTCCATCCCCTGTAGGGAAATGGACCATCTCAAGAGTTTTGGATTCTCCCCCCTCATCTGCATGAGCCATCTGAGGGGCCTGTGGTCTGTCTGAACCCGGAAGTGAGTCCCAAACAGGTAGGGTCTTAGCTTCTTCAGTGCCCAGACCACAGCAAATGCTTCTCTCTCAATAGCACTCCACCTTTGTTCCAGTGGTAATAGTCTTCTGCTAATAAAGACTACTGGTAGGTCTGAGCCCTCCTCATTCAGCTGTGCTAGAACAGCCCCTATGCCATGCTCTGAAGCGTCTGTCTGGACAATAAATTCCTGGGAGTAGTCAGGGGCCTTGAGCACGGGGGCCGTGCACATGGCTTCCTTCAGAGAATCAAAGGCTTTCTGGCAGGCCTCTGTCCAATTCACCAACCTAGGTTGTTTCTTGGAAGTGAGTTCAGTCAAGGGGGACGCAATGGTACCATAGCCCTTGACGAATCTGCGGTAGTATCCAGTGAGGCCCAAAAAGGCTCTCACCTCAGTCTGTGTTCTAGGTGGTTGCCAGGCCTTGATAGTTTCAATCTTGGCCTGGAGCGGCTGCACCCTTCCACCACCTACGAGGTGCCCCAAGTACACCACGGAACCCTGCCCAATCTGGCACTTACTAGCCTTGACAGTCAGGCCTGCCTGTTGCAGGGCCTGAAGCACCTCCTTGAGGTGGAGCAGGTGTTCCTCCCAGCTGGAACTGTAGACAGCTATGTCGTCTAGGTAAGCTGCACAGAAGGCATCTTTACCAGCTAGGACCCCGTTAACCAACCGTTGGAAGGTAGCGGGGGCATTTTTCAGCCCAAATGGCATCACCCGGAATTGGTAATGGCCATCAGGGGTGGAAAAAGCAGATCTTTCTTTAGCCCCCTCAGTCAGGCCAATCTGCCAGTACCCGGAAGTAAGATCGAACGTACTCAGGAACTTGGCAGCGCCTAGCCTGTCAACGAGCTCATCAGCTCGGGGGATGGGGTGAGCATCAGTCCGGGTGACTGAATTGAGACCCCAGTAGTCCACACAGAACCGGAGTTCTGGTTTCGCACCTGGGGCAGTAGCCTTGGGAACCAATACCACAGGGCTGGCCCAGGGACTACTGGATTTCTCAATAACCCCCAAAGTCAACATCTTGGAGACCTCCTCCTTGATGCTGGCCTTCACCTTATCTGACAGCCTGTAAATTTTGTTCTTTACAGGAGCACTGTCACCTGTGTCAATGTCATGCACACAGAGGTGGGTTAGTCCAGGTGTAAGGGAGAACAGGGGGGAGAACTGCTCTAACAGCTCATAGCAGTCCCCTCTCTGTGTTGGAGTCAGGGAGTCAGAGAGAATGACACCACCTACTGACCCATCCCCTTCTTTGACAGCGAGGAGGTCGGGGAGAGGTTCACTCTCCTCTTCCATGCCCTCATCGGTGACTAGGAGCATACTGACCTCAGACCTCTCAAAGTGAGGTTTGAGCCGGTTGTGATGGAGGACCCTTAGGGGTTGCCTAGGGGTCTTGAGGTCCACTAGGTAAGTGGCCTCCCCTTTACGCTCCTTGATCTCAAAAGGGCCAGTCCAGCGGTCCTGGAGAACCCTGGGCTCTACTGGCTCCATCACCCAAACTTTGTCTCCAGGTGAGAACTTAACTAGAGTGGCCTTTTGGTCGTACCACTCCTTCATCACCTCTTGACTGGCCTCGAGGTTACTCTGGGCCTCCTTCCAGAAGCGTTGGGTTTGTTTGCGGAGGGCCAGCATGTAGCTGACCACATCCTGGGGAGGGGCCTGGGGAGCTCTCTCCCAGCCCTCCTTAACGATGCTTAGGGGTCCCCTGATAGGGTGACCATAGAGAAGCTCAAAGGGGCTGAACCCCACCCCTTTCTGGGGCACCTCTCTATAAGCAAACAACAGGCAGGGTAAGAGGACGTCCCACTTACGCCTCATGGCCTCAGTCAGGCCACCAATCATGCCTTTCAGGGTCTGGTTGAATCTCTCAACCAGCCCATTGGTTTGAGGATGATAAGGAGTGGTAAACCGGTAGGTCACCCCACACTTATCCCACAGGGTCTTCATGTATGCAGACATGAAGTTTGTGCCCCTGTCAGATACGACCTCCTTAGGGAATCCCACACGGGTAAATATTCCCATCAAGGCTCTGGTCACCACCTTTGCAGTCACTGTTCTCAGAGGGATTGCCTCTGGATAGCGGGTGGCATGGTCCACCAAAACCAGGATAAACCTGTTGCCCAGGGCAGTTTTGGGGTCCAAGGGACCAACAATGTCGATGCCCACCCTTTCAAAGGGGGTGCCAACGACTGGGAGTGGGATCAGGGGAGCTTTAAGCCGTTTCCCTGCCTTCCCACTAGCCTGGCAGGTGGGGCAAGCTCTGCAGAAGTTATCTGAGGCTTTCCTCATTCTGGGCCAATGAAAGTGGGTGTTAAGCCTGTCAAAGGTCTTGTCTTGGCCCAGGTGTCCTGCCAGGGGAATGTCGTGAGCCAGGCCTAGTAGGAATTTCCGGTAACACTGGGGGACCACCAGCACACGGTGTGGCCCAGGACCTGGAATTCTACGCTCACTGTAAAGGAGATCATTCTCCCAGTAAATATGGTGAGCGCCAGAGGCATCACCTGCTGCGTGGTCTGTGGCCTGCTTCCTCAGACCCTCAAGGGTGGGGCATTCTCTCTGCACTTTGCAGAATGCTTCTCTGGTTGGCCCCCCCTCTACGTTACCCAGGGCAGCTATGTCCTCCCCGGTTGGCCCTGGGGCCTCCTCTTCCTCAGGGACCTCGTCTACCACCGTGGGAACATTGGAGGTGGGTTTCCCGCGCCCCTGGCCCCCCTCTTGGGCGGCTGTCTGGACCATTTTTCCAGGCTCCAGACACCCTTGACTCCCTTCCCGGGCAGCCATGGACCTGGTGGTCATGCAGACCCACTCAGGTAACCCTAACATCTCCAGGTGAGATCTGAGCTCTACTTCTTTCCAAGCAGTGTGCTCAAGATCATTGCCTAACAGACAATCTACAGGCATGGCAGGACTCACAGCTACTTTCAGAGTACCAGAGACCCCCCCCTACTCAAAGGGAACCAGAGCCACCGGTAGGTGACTCTCACGATTGTCAGCGACTATGACCTGGTGGAATGTATTAGGGACTATCTGCTCTGGGGACACCAGCTGACTCTGGATAGTAGTCATACTGGCTCCTGTGTCACGCAGAGCCTCCACCTTCTGCCCATTAATGGTGACCCACTGCCTGTACTTGGAAGTATTTCGGGGCATGTGGGCTTTGGGCACCATTTCTCTTTCTCCCAGGGACACTAGGGAAATCTCTACTTGCTCCCCAAAGCCATCTGGGTCCATCTCCCCTCCAAGCGCTACACTAGTTAGCCCAGGTGTCTGTCCGGTAGTGGACGGTGCCCTTTTGGAGCACTGGGGGTCGCCTTTATAGTGACCATACTGGCAACACTCCATACATTTGGGGTTGGATTTCCCTGACTTATCAAATGTCCCTGGCTTCTTCCCAAATCTAGAGAAGGAATGGTTGCCACCCCCTCCCTGGGAATTCTTTTGGGGGCCTTTTGAGAGTTCCTTATCTGTAAGTTTATCTCCCCCCTCTTTCTTCTGTTGGGAACCCTGACCACCTTTGTGGGAGTCCCCCCCAGGTACCTTTTTGGACACTCTGGTGCTAACCCAGATGTCCGCCTCCTCAGCAAGCTTCCTGGGATCAGTCAGCTTACTATCTACCAAGTGCTGGCGCAACTCTGTATAGGTAACATTGAGTATATGCTCTCTCAGAATCAAGTCATATAGCCCTTTATAATTATCTACTTTGTTGCCCCGCACCCATCCATTCAGTGCCTTACTGGAAAAGTCAAAGAAATCTACCCATGTTTGTGTGGTTTGTTTGGTGCTGTCCCTGAACCTCTGACGGTATCCCTCAGGTGTCAGCCCAAACTTGGCAAGTAAAGTGGCTTTCTGAAGTGGGTATGTGTTTTGATCAGGTTGATCCAATGTGAGAAGTGTGTCCCTCCCCAATGGCGGTACATAACCCCACATAGCTACCCCCCATTGCCCTTCAGGAACCTCATGAGCCCTTAGTGCAACTTCATAAGCAGCTAACCATTTATCTATGTCATCTCCCACCACAAAACTGGGCACCACATTTTTGGGTATACGAACCTTCTTTTCTCCAGCAGGTCCTGTCTGTATGCTGCCACCATTATTGCTGGATTCAGACTGTCTTGCCTTGATCTCCAGCTCCTTGAGACTCAGTTCATGAGCCAATAATAGTTTCTTTTCAGCTAAAGCTCTTTCAGCTTCCACCTGTTTGGCTGCCCTTTCAGCTTCATCTTGAATCTGTTTGGCCGCTCTTTCAGCCTCAGCTTGCTTGGCTTCTCTCTCTGCCCTTCTTTCCTCCTGTTGAGCCTCAATTTTCAGTTTCGCCATTTGCAATTGGAACTCCCTTTCCTCTCTCCTTTCCTCTGCGGTCAGGCTTTGCACAGAGACACTGCTCCCTGGTCTGGAAGGGGGCACAATTGCAGTGGTAACACCATCCACAGATAGTGAAAATTCCTCTGAGGGGCCATGTTCTGGCTCCTCTTCCTCATCATCTTCTAAATGGGCTTCTGCCCAGGCCCTCAGCGGCACTTGAAAGTCCTCCTTTCTGGAGGCCCCTTGGGTGGGTACCCTCAATGCCCTGCAGAATCCTCTTAGTTGTTTGACCGTATATATATCCAACTGGACTAGGTCAAAGTCCCCTGTCTGAGACCCAGTCAGAGACATGTTGAGTGAGGATTTAGTTTTTGGAAATTGCCCGGAAAAAATCGGTTTTGCAAAAAGAGATAAAAACCAAGTTGACCTTTAACTGTGGGTAGGTAGTGAAATACTTAGCTACTGTATGTCACTGCACAAATACAAGTCCTATCCTCACCGCTGATCACCAATGTTAGAAATGGGGTTTTTGGTTGGCAGTCAGGTTACCCCCTGTCCAAGCAAAAGCCCTCACTCTAGTCAGGGTAAGTCACACCCAATCCAAGATTATCCTGTGCCCACCCTCTGGTAGCTTGGCACGAGCAGTCAGGCTTAACTTAGAAGGCAATGTGTAAAGTATTTGTGCAATAAATCATACAATACCACCATATAGCACCACAAAAATACACCACACAGTGTTTAGAAAAATATATAATATTTATCAGGATAATTGTAGGTCAAAAAGAATAAAGTTGCAATGTGAAATTGTAGCGATATCACTGAAAAGTGATATAAAGTGTCTTAAGTCTTTAAAATATGAACAAAGTCTCTTTCAAGCACAAGTACCTGGTTTGGAGTGGAAAAATCTCCTCAGAGGGCCACAAAAGAAGAGGTGCATGGAAAAAGGGTGTGTGCGTCGATTTCTCCCCAGCACACACGGACTTGCGTCGTTATTTTCCACGCAGGGAAGTCGGCGTCGTTTTCCGGTGCGCGGACAGTCTCTTTCTCTGGATCGCGGGGATTACCAGATGTCCCGGGTCTGTGCGTGGATTTTCCTGCTTGTTTTCCGGCTGCGCATCGGTCTACGGGGCTGCGCGTTGAAATTACGATCTCGCGGCAGGCGTCGCGTCGATTTCTCCTCTAGAGTTCGGGCGGCGTTGTCCTTGCGAAGCCGTGCGTCGGATTTCCGGTCGTCCCGAGAGCATCGCGTCGATCAGCGTCGGTGTGCGGCGTTTTTTCTCGCCGCTGCACAAGCTGTGCGTCGAAATTTTCGGCGCACGGAGCGTCCAAGTGAAAAAGAGAAGTCTTTTTGGTCCTGAGACTTCAGGGAACAGGAGGCAAGCTCTATCCAAGCCCTTGGAGAGCACTTTCACAGCCAGACAAGAGTTCAGCAAGGCAGCAGGCCAACAGCAAGGCAGCAGTCCTTTGTAGAAAGCAGACAGGTGAGTCCTTTGAGCAGCCAGGCAGTTCTTCTTGGCAGGATGTAGTTTCTGGTTCAGGTTTCTTCTCCAGCAAGTGTCTCCTGAGGTAGGGCAGAGGCCCTGTTTTATACCCAAATGTGCCTTTGAAGTGGGGGAGACTTCAAAGAGTGGCTAAGAAGTGCACCAGGTCCCCTTTCAGTTCAATCCTGTCTGCCAGGGTCCCAGTAGGGGGTGTGGCAGTCCTTTGTGTGAGTGCAGGCCCTCCACCCTCCCAGCTCAGGAAGACCCATTCAAAATGCAGATGTATGCAAGTGAGGCTGAGTACCCTGTGTTTGGGGTGTGTCTGAGTGAATGCACAAGGAGCTGTCAACCAAGCCCAGCCAGACGTGGATTGTAAGGCACAGAAAGATTTAAGTGCAAAGAAATGCTCACTTTCTAAAAGTGGCATTTCTAGAATAGTAATATCAAATCCGACTTCACCAGTCCGCAGGATTTTGTATTACCATTCTGGCCATACTAAATATGACCTTCCTGCTCCTTTCAGATCAGCAGCTGCCACTTCAACAGTGTATGAGGGCAGCCCCAATGTTAGCCTATGAAGGGAGCAGGCCTCACAGTAGTGTAAAAACGAATTTAGGAGTTTTACACTACCAGGACATATAACTACACAGGTACATGTCCTGCCTTTTACCTACACAGCACCCTGCTCTTGGGGTTACCTAGGGCAAACATTAAGGGTGACTTATATGTAGAAAAAGGGGAGTCCTAGGCTTGGCAAGTACTTTTAAATGCCAAGTCAAGGTGGCAGTGAAACTGCACACACAGGCCTTGCAATGGCAAGCCTGAGACAAGGTTAAGGGGGCTACTTAAGTGGGTGGCACAACCAGAGCTGCAGGTCCACTAGTAGCATTTAATCTACAGGCCCTAGGCACATGTAGTGCACATTACTAGGGACTTATAAGTAGATTAAATAGTCCAATCAGGTATGATCCAAAGTTACCATGTTTAACAAGGGAGAGAGCACACGCACTTTAGCACTGGTTAGCAGTGGTAAAGTGCACAGAGTCTAAAAGCCAGCAAAACAGGGTCCAAAAAGTGGAGGGAGGCAGGCAAAAAGTTAGGGGTGACCACCCTAAGGCATGTCAGGTCTAACACTATGTATTTCCAAAATGGATACAAGATATGGAGCTTAGAAGCAGTGGTTATTTGCACATTTGTGAATTTGGGGGTACCCATACTAGCATGTGAATAAAGGGCATTTCTCAAAATGACTTCTTTCTTAAACACATTCTCACTCTCTTACATTTGGAAGACGCAAATGTAGAGAAAGACAATTGGGAATACGTGCTCTACTATACTGTGTTCCCCTAAGTTTCCCGATAACAATGGTACCTCACTTGTGTGGGTAGGCCTAGTGCCCATGACAGGAAACGGCCCAAAATGCAATGTGGACAGAGCACATTTCCACTAAAAACTAGCCCTTTTGTGCAATGTGCCTAGCTGTGGATTTTGGGTTATATCTCAGCTGGAACTTAGGACACATAGCAAATCTGTACATTTTAGAAATCTAGATACCCACGGGAATCCAGGATGGGGTGATTTGTGTAGCTCAGATCAGGTTCTGTTACCTAGAATCCCTTGCAAACCTCAAAATCGGTCTACAAAACACATTTAGCTCACATTTCTGTGATGGAAAGTTCTGGAATCTGAGGGAAGCCACAAACTTCCTTCCACCCAGCATTCCTCCGAGTCTCCCAATAATGATGGCACCTCATTTGTGTGGTAGGCCTAGTGCCCGCAACAGGAAACGGCCCAAAACGCAACGTGGACACATTACATTTTTGCCATCCAAAACTGGCCCTTTTTTGTCATTTGCCTAGCTGTGGGTTTTGGGCCCTACCTCAGCCAGCACCTAGAGAAACCTAACAATACTGTAAATTTTTTTAAACTAGACACCCAGGGGAATCCAGGATGGAGTGACTTCTGTGGCTGTCAACAGGTTCTGTTACACAGAATCCCTTGCAAATCTCAAAATGTGTATACAAAAAACACATGTACCTCACATTTCTGTGATGGAATGTTCTGGAATCTAACGGAAGCCACAAACTTACTTTCACCCAGCATTCCCCCAAGTCTCCTTATATGTGTAATATACTACTTATTACTGTTGTTGAGTGTGGGAAGGGGCCATGACTCATGGTGGGAGGTGAAACTTAAAGTGGGTCATTGCCACTCCCAACCCAGATAGGGGTGGCCACCCCAACCCAAGGAGTTGTCATTGGTTGTAACCACTAGAGGTAATCCTAGAGGAAAATGAAGCCCCTTTCTAGAGATTGCGGATCTGACCACTACTATCACCACTGTAGTTGACAATGAAGTGAAGCTGAAACTGGAATCATTCTTTCAAAGTCCTGAGAAGCTGAGTTCCAGTGCTCAATCTTCAAAGTGATGTGGGTCCATTTTAGCAGCTTGGGCACAGTGGTAGCTTAACCTTGCAGCCTGTGCACTTTTTACCAAGTTATCATGCTCTGTTGTTTTTATTCATTTTATTTTCCTGAAATCTTTAGGGGTATTGTTTTAATTCCAATATCAGCTGCTATTCTGTGAAAGCACCATTATCAGTGTTATGGATGACATACTTTGCATCATGTTCTTTTCCTCAAAATCACAAGAACAGAATGTGAGGCACACAGAATAATATTTTGTATTGCAGGCCCCAAGCCTGTTTAAACAGTCCAGCGCTTAGGTACATACCCACATCAGGCTTCTGTGCATGAACAAAACATGTCCCCTATAAAAACATATTGTAGGACAAAGTGCACTAGAGGGGGTTCCAGCCAGAATTTCCATACATGCAGCATGCTGGTTTTCAGCGGACTTCACCCTTTGTGCCTCCTCAGATCCTATTCTGGAGACTGGCGGCCTGACCTTGTACCAAGGTTACAGGGGTGGGATGTGCTGTTCATGGACACTGTACGGACAGATTTGGCTCACCTCACAATGCTCTCACTTAGGGGCTAAATATTAGGCATTTAGGTAGGAATTGTATACTCATGTTATGACAATATGTTTGGGTTGTTCTTATTCACATCTCTAATTTTCACAATCCTGATTTTGTTATTCCTCATTATCCTAATCATTGCCGCTCATGCATCTATTTCCTTGCCTATATATGTGTAAGAGACTTGTGTGTGGAGAGAAAAGGGGACGACTTGTTTCCACCACGATTTCCCTGAGGGGTTTTCAGAGTCCATGCAAGGCTGGCACAAATCACCTTTACTAGATGGGTTTTGATGAGGTGCTGCTAGTGAGCCAGGAGGGTTGGGCTGACAGCTGCCAACTGGTGTGGGAGTGACTCCGTCAACTACAACACAGAGTTGCTGCCTCCCCAAATCCAGCAGTCTTGTGGTTGTGTGAGAGTCCTTATGACAGAAGTAGAGGGAGCCTGATTATTCCAAACTCCAGCAGCCTTAGCATTCATGTAACCTTGCTTTGCTTCAGGATCCCCATCTGCAAACCCTCAGTGACCTCATGGCATGTTTCCTGGTTGGCTGAGGAGGAATGGGAAACTTGACCTGAAGTCTCCTCCAAATGGTGTCCTTTATGAGAAGGAGTTACAGCCTTAGAATTATATTGGCAATTGGAAACCACATCAACCCTTTACTGCCTTACTTGATATGCTGTTGTGTTCTTTAAAAAGGCTTCAGATCGCTGCCCCCAGTGGACTGCTTAAAATAAAAGTTTGACCATTGGTGTAAGCTTGAATGGCAGAATTTTGATCACCATGCATGCGTTAAAGAAAGTCCACACTTAGCAACCCTGAAGGAAAGAAACCCAAATTACATACAGTGGCAGATGATTCAGACCTCGTCTACCTTCATGAGCATCAAGCTCGAGTGGTAAGAAACCACATGGTCTGGAAGTGACCCAGCTGTGCTGCCTCTTGCAAATCCCAAGTTTCTTTAGGCAAGGATCAGGGCCTCTTTCCTACCTCACTTCCATGTCGCATGACTGAAAAGTTCTGTGCTCGACGAGGGTCCTCACACCTTCTAGTTACTCATTTCACGCTGAGACAGGATAAAGCAGGACGTATGCTGGAGGACGTCAATCACATCCCCCAGCAGGGTGGGCGGGGCTTCGGCTATCCACCATGCTTATGTTTCCTTCCTCTCTCGAGGTGGGGCCACCTCATGAATAACAATTGGGACAAGGATGTCATGGTAATCTATTCCATCACTGTCCAGAATCCCCTCTTCACTACTTAGTTGTGGCTATTGTCCAAGACCCTCCTTTCTATTATTTGGGCCCAGGTTAAGCCCAGCACCCGCCCTGTTGAAGTTACATTTGTTCGCTTTAAAATATAGGCAGTCGTTCTGTCTCTGGGTAGGAGAATGCAGCCAGTAACGCTGCTCATAACTCAGTAGGTTGAACACTTGCTGCTGCTATCTTTTTGTTTCCAGCAGTTCATCCCCAAAAGGGCCAACCTGTTTTTAACTCCTCCTAAGGCTGATATAGCTAATGCCATTGAGAAAAGTATATTTTCTTTATAGCGCCAAGTAGTGGCAAGACTCTGGAAACTTGTTATGCATATCAAAATTAACATTTATGAAAATCCTATTGAAGAATTAAGAACTGTAGCAGTATAAGAAGATTGTTCCCTAAACAATCAGCATTAACTCAGGGACAACATCGATCGACCTGTCTGCAACACTGGAAAAAAAACAGAAAAAAAGTGATTATTTTTCACTACTCGCTACTACACTGCTCGTCCTATAGTTAATTTTTATATAAAACTTTTCCATTTCCGAGTACAAAAAGAAGCTAAGCTGGCTCTTTTTATGAGCCAGTCGATCTGCTGAGTTTAGATAGGAACTCTTTCCATCACTGTACTTTTAAATTGCTTGGCATAAGGTTGAAACGCAATAAAGGCAGTTGATGTATCTTCTTTTAAGAGCATTTACTGGAGATATATGCAGAGGTCGCAGGGAACAGGCAAATAAGAGCTCATCTGAGCTACGAAGATGAGCAGAGGAACTTAATGGCAGCTTTTATCAGAGGGAAGTGTGTTTGATATGGCTCAGAACCGAGGCACCGTCGATGAGCTGGATCAAATGCATCCTGAAGTCTCAGATGGAATGGCTCTTAATGCTCTGTCAAACTCCTAGCACAGGTGACGTGCCTACAATCGTGGCACAAAAGTCCCCACAATCCAGCTGTCACTGCAAGGGCACCAGAGCTGTTGAAACTTTAAGCTTGATTTCCTACTATCTATTTCCCTCTGTTGAATTTCCACTTTTTAATCTTTTTTAAACATTGTGACTTCTCGTGAAACTCTCCCCACCCACCCCCCTTACCCCGCCCCCCCAGTAAAAGATTAATAATTAGAATTAAAGGTGGCAAGAGATACCTTCCCTCACGGTTTTTCCTCCATTAGAGGAGTGTTTCAGAAATGTGTTCCACGCAATGCTGTCACTCTGAATTTCTTTTTCATGAGTATTTTGAAAGATAGCAAGTGCCATTTTCACAAAGCTATTTACATACTACTGGCGCATATAGCATACTTTAAGAATACCAAGGGAGAGTTGCAATTTGTGATGGGTTTTACACAGACGTATAAATATCTGTGGAGAGCACAGTTCCCCAGGGATGGGGGAGGAGAGGCAATGGATGAGACAGAACATTGCTCCAATTGAGATTGCTTCAAGATCCCCACTAGGTGGTATGTATACTAATACGCTGATGATGGTTTTGATATACATAATGGAAGCTAGATACACCGCTCCATAGGTGGTGTTTTTGAAATCTGGAGTAGATGCTAAGTACATTGCTCCACAGATGAGTTTCAAGAGCACCAGTGGATGGTAGGTACACTGCTCCACAAATGACGATTCTGACAGCTCGAGTAGTTGGTAGGTACACTGCTCCACTGATGATTATTCTGACAGCTCCAGTAGTTGGTAGGTACACTGCTCTACAGATGACGGCGTTGGGATACCCAGTGCATGCTAGATACACTGCTCCATAGATGATGATTTTGAGAGCCCTGGTGGATGAGAGGTACACTGCTTCACAGATGACGGTTTTGACAACTCCAGTAATTGGTAGGTACACTCCTCCACATATGACGGTGTTGAGATACCCAGTGGATGCTAGATGCACCACTCCATAGATGATGGTTTTGAGAACCCCAGTGGACGGCAGGTACCCTGCTCCACAGATGATGGTTCTGACAGCTCAAGTAGATGGTAGGAACACTGCTCCACAGATGATGGTTTCAAGATACCCAGTGGATGCTAGATACACCGCTGCACAGATGATGGATTTAAGATCTGCAGTAGATGGTACGTACACTGCTCGTCAGATGATAGGTCAAAAAGTACCAGAAGATGGTAGGTACAATACTCCACAGATGACGGTTCTGACAGCTCCAGTAGATGGTAGGTACACTGCTCCACAGATGGTTCTGACAGCTCCAGTAGTTGGTAGATACACTGCTCCACAGATGATGGTTTTGAGATACCCAGTGGTTGGTTGGTACACTGTTCCACAGATGACAGTTTCAAGAGCACCAGTGCATGGTGGGTACACTGCTCCACAGATGATGGTTCTGACAGCTCCAGTGGATGGTAGGTACACTGCTGCACTGATGACGATTCTGACAGTTCCATTAGTTGGTAGGTACATTGCTTCACAGTTGACGGTTCTGACAGCTCCAGTAATTGGTAGGTACACTGCTCCACATATGACGGTGTTGAGATACCAAGTGGATGCTAGATACACTGCTCCCTAGACGATGGTTTTAAGAGCCCCAGTGGACAGCAGGTACCCTGCTCCACAGATGATGTCTGACAGCTCAAGTAGATGGTAGGAACACTGCTCCACAGATGATGATTTCAAGATATCCAGTGGATGCTAGATACACCACTGCACAGATGATGGCTTTGAGATCTGCAGTAGATGGTAGGTACACTGCTCCACAGATGATAGGTCCAAAAGTACCAGCAAATGGTAGGTACAATGCTCCACAGATGACGGCTCTGACAGCTCCAGTAGATGGTAGGTACACTGCTCCACAGATGGTTCTGACAGCTCCAGTAGTTGATAGATACACTGCTCCATAGATGATGGTTTCGAGATACCCAGTGGATACTACTAGATACACTGCTCCACATATGATGGTTTTGAGATCCCCAGTGAAGGGTACGTACACTGCTTTCCATGTGACAGTTTCGACATACCAAGTGGATGCTAGATCCACAACTCCATAGATGATGATTTCGAGAGCCCCAGTGGATGGCAGATACACTGCTCCACAGATGACAGTTCTGACAGCTCCAATAGTTGGTATGTTCACTGCTCCAGAGATGATGGTGTTGAGACACCTAGTGGATGCTGGATATACTGCTCCATAGATGATGGTTTCATGAGCCCCCGTCGATGGCAGGTACACTGCTCCACAATGGCAGTGTTGAGATACCCAGTGGATTCTAAATACACCACTCGATAGATTATGGTTTTCTGAGCCGCAGTGTATAGCATGCACTGTTCCACAGATTACGGTGTTGAGGTTCCCGGTGGATGTTAGATACACTGCTCCATAGATTATGGTTTTGTGACCCCCATTGGTTGGACGGCACACTGCTCCACAGATGATGGGTCTGACAGCTCCAGTAAATGGTAGGTACACTGCTCCACAGATGATGGTTTCAAGATACCCAGGGGACGCTAGATACACCGCTCCACAGATGACGGGTCTGACAGCTCCAATAGCTGGTAGGTGCACTGCTCCACAGATGACTGTGCCAATATATACCCCATAGATGCTAGGTACACCGCTCCATAGATGATGGTTTCAAGAGCCCCAGTGGCTGTCAGGTACGCCGCTCCACAGATGATGGTTTTGTGATCCCCAGTGGATAGCAATAATTACTATTTTCTTCACATATTAACAACAAATTAGCATATGTAATCAATAGTTTTGTTGTAAAATTTTAGGATGACATAAAATTAAAGAAGGATGGAAGTTCAATTCTTGTCTACTGGCAATGGCATGAAATTTAACTTTAATAAAATGTAAAAGGATTCACTTCAGGAATGTGCATTTAGTCATTACTGATGATAATCTCAGCTGATATACCCAGTGTACTGTTTTAACAATACACCACATCAGGTACCACCTGCATCCCAACATCACCCCGTTCCTCTGAATTAACACCTATGTTAGTTCCTTTGCTAATCTGCATAGACAAATATATTCAAGGCAACCTACAGTACTACAAAGGCAATACCCCCACAGTCAAATGAGCACATAGCCTTGTTAGTAAATCTCTGCCTTGCAAAATGCATTTAAAAACTTGATCCAGTCACAAACAGAAAATAAAAGTCTGGCACTGAATCCACATACATACAGTCGCAGCTCGTTGGGGTTGCAGGAAGGGGGGGACGTGCAGGGCGGGGGCTTAGCACGGGGTAAAATAATTTTAATTAAAAAAATTAAATAAAACAAACTTACCTCTGCGTCGCTTCTCGCTGCACCACTACTCTCTTCCGTCCTGCAGTGCAGGCACAGACTCCCAGCCTGCCCTGCGGCCAATCCTGACGGTGCTCAGAGCAACATCAGGATTGGCTGGGAGCACCCAGCTAGGGCGCTCCCAGGCAGGCATACTGGGACCCTGTTTGCCGGGCTGGAGAGAGCCTACTGCGCATGTATGTTTGGCCAGCCAAACATACATGCACGGTGAGGGGAGTGCACAGTGCACTCTACTCACTGCTCATCACCCTACAGCCCGCCCCTTTCAAAAGGAATTTTCCCTTCCTTGTGAAAGGTTTGCAGCTTCTGCTGCTGGCCGGAGGGCGACGCTCATCCGCCCAAACGGAGGAGCTGCCACTGCATTCAAGTGGTACACTAGAGAACTGACTGAGCTGAAGCACACCTCCGTAACAATGAGCTCAAATAGTGCTAGTCAGTGGCAAAAAAATATATAATAATAACCAAACATTCCTAATTTGCTGGCATAGTTTCAGCTTTCCTTTCTGTCCTACAGCTTTCAGAAAATTTAGCATGTCCCTTTTTTTCAGACAAGGTCGAGTGAACACACATGGAGGAACGTGGTCATATGTTTCAGTATAGAATAATTTAGCAGCCATTATCACAAAGGACAATAATTTACACAGGTGACAGTCTGTGTAAAAGTTGCATTGTGTTTTGCTTAGTGCTGCGTTGTCTGTTTTCTTTTACAGGTGAGCGGTCCATGCAAAATTGTAGCTCTACGTCAATGTTTGTATAATGTCCTATTTTTTGGTTTTGAAAATCTGGTCACCTTAAGACAAGGAGACAATCTAATACAATACGCTTAGGAGGAGCATCCACTAAGCGCTTCGGAAAGCCAAAAATAATACCATGCCAAATTCCCTAGAAAGTATTGCACATCATATCATGAACATTACCCCCATCTTCTTCCTTGATCCTTTTCTTACTCCATGAGGATGTAGCCTGCTATAACCATATGAATTGCCACATCCCCAAATTGTTTTCACTGTCTATGATGATAGACAAGCCTTCTCCTTTAAATATTGCCTCCTCCCTGGGCACTTCCTGATTTTCTGCTGTGACCATTTAAGGTCCCTACCTCCTTGAAGCTGCAAGAGTTGCTGCAGTACTTTAATTTTTTATTTTATAGACTGTGCAGATTTAGGAGAGCAGTGCATGGGCCTGTGCATTTTATTACAGGAAATTGTTTTCTTTTTTAATCATAGCTCTTTAGGACCACAGTGCTCTATTTATGAGAGCTCTCTTTTTTCTCTACCAGATCTGAGAAGGTCCATAGTGGTGTCAACATGGGTAAACACAATCAGAACAAGAACCATCTTTCTTCCCCTGCCTCTATGGAGGATTACTTTCATGGAGTGAGGAAAGATGCTCGGGGAAATCTCAACGACCTCAAATGACCGACCAGAATTGGCAAGAGATATTGAAATCACTGTCACAGGTTTATGACAAATACAGAGGGCTTTATTTTACAGTGCATTCTCATAATGGTACAGATCCTTCTAGTTTTTTAGTGATTTCTCCTTTGTCTTGTTCCTCATGGGCTTTCCTGCATTATTATGAGGAAGACAGAGGCTTAGTAGGTGACTCTGCTATTCCAAGGGGAAAATAAATTCAAAGAAAATCTGAAACGGGAAACACCTGGAAGCACGACTCCAGCACAACGAAGTCGTGAACACCGCAAGCAAAACAGTGCTTGCGTGAAGAACGGCTTTGTTTTTCTGTGCCTTAACCACGCATGTGCTGAACAACACACATGCGTGGTTAAGGCACAGAAAAAGGGAGTCAGCATAGGGAGAGGACGCGGTCAGGTAAGTGGGGCTGGGGCTGGATTGGGGGTAGTTTTTAAGGGTGGGGTAGTTTGGTTTTTAGGGTCGGAGTGGGGGGTCGGGGTAGTTCTGGTTTTCAAGGGTTGGTGTTGGGGGATGAGGTAGGTTTGTTTTTAAGGGCGGGGGGTCGGGGTTGTTTTAGTTTTAGGGGCGGGTGGGGGGACGGGGTAGTTTTGTTTTTAGGGGTGGGGAGTCAGGGTTGTTTTAGTTTTTAGGGGTGGGTGGGGAGTCGGCGTAGTTTTTCATTTTTAGGGGCGGGTGGGTGATCGAGATAGTTTCAGTTTTAGAGGCGGGTGGGGGTAGTTTTACCTTTAGGGGTGGTGTTGGGGGGGTCGGGTAGTTTTAGCTTAAGGGAAGGGGGTTGGGTTGTTTTAGTTTTGGGGGTGGGGGGTCGGGGTAGTTTTAGGTGTGGGGTACTTCTGGGCGTTAGGGCAGGTGGGGGGTTGCATGCTGGAACCATGCACGCCGTTCCACACATGCCTTTACTAGGCATGCCTTTACAATGAAAAATCATTGTTAAGGCATGTCTAGTAAAGGCATTTGGGGTAACAATGCAGTGGTTGTTCCAACCTCGTTGTTTACACCTGCGTGGTTCCAGCATTCGTTGTTCTATCATACATTCATCTGAAACCCATTGTTTCTTATCTTTCTGCAAATCCATAAATGCTGACAGATGAGGATGAGGAGCAACCCTTCTCTAGCAGAGATTGTTTATAACAATTCCAGAGGACTTCCTTTGCTTAACACCCTGTCATATAGCTTATGCAGGATCTTTTGAAAAGGGAATAAAAGGGTCCAGACAGGGTATCTACCCCTAGGTTTATGTAAAGGCTATATCATTTGAAGAACTCCTAGGAATCATCAGGAACTCTTATGAGGGAATGACCTGCAAGATAGTCTATGGAGGACAACCCACGGAAGCCTTCCAGGTGAGGACCGGAGTCTGCCAGGGCTGTTTGCTCTTGCCTTTTCTCTTCCTGATGGCCATAGACTGGATCATGAAGACATCCACAGCAGGTAGGAACAATGTGATCCAGTGCACACCTTGGACACAGCTCGATGACCTGACCCTAACCTCCCATATCCATAAGCAGATGCAAGAAAAGACTGACAATGAGACAGCCACATCAGCACAACTTGGCTTCCATATCCAGAGGGGGAAAAACCTAAATCCTGAAGGCTAACATGGCCAGCACAGTTTCTGACACTCATGCAGGTGGTGCACTGGAACAGGTTGAGTCCTTCACCTACCTGGTCAGTGTCATAGACAAGCAGGGTGGCACAAATGTCGACATGAAGGTAAGAATCGGCAAAGAAAGGACTGCCTTCATTCAGCTAAAGATGACCTAGAACCCCAAGGACCTAAAGCGGCAAACCAAGATCCAGCTTTTTAACACCAGCATAAAATAGGTCCTTCTTTATGGAGTGGAATCTTGGATGACAACAGTGATCATCACCAAAAATCCAGACCTTCATTAACACCTGTCTGAGGAGAATCCTCCAAATCTTCTGGCCAAACACCATCAGCAGCAGCGCTTTTTGGCAGCGAACATCCCAACTCCCTTCCATGGACAAATCATGAAAAGACGCTGGGGCTGTATAGGTCACACCCTCAGCAAGCCCTTGTCAAACACTACTAAGCAATCCCTGACCTAGAGCACTCAAGTGACAAGGAAAAGAGGAGGGCCTAGAGACACCTGGGGCCAAGCCTCGAGACTGCCTGCAGGAGCTGGGCTACACCTGGAGTCTGATAGAAAGAAAAGCCCAAGACAGAGATGGCTGGAGAGTCCTGGTTGACGGCCTGCACCCAAAGAGGGGCAGTAGGTATAAGTAAGTAAGTATATGCTTTGGGCACGGGGAGCTTGAGCTTCCTCAGACCTAATATTTGACCCGCTTCAGCAAGTTTGATTGAGAAGCCTTTACTTTTGACAGAAGAATTTGTGATTTTGTATCCTCTAGATAAGAAAGTGGAAAGTGCTTTAAAGGAGCATATGCAGGTTTAGGTCTCTCATTGAAGGCAGAAATTGTTGCTGTAGCGTCAAAGAGGGTGAGGATTGTTCAATGCTTTGGGGCTTTATGGAAATTCAAGCTAACTCCCCCTCAGATATTGTTTTTGACAACCTCAAGGCATCCGCTATGGTCTCAGGGGGTATTGTAGCTGCTAATCATCCTTTACATTTGAGTGGGTGGAAGGTAGATGCATCACTGTATAACAAACTTGCTGAGGTTGTCCTTTGGTTGGAATCAACTGATTGATGAGGAACTGGAAAAGGTTGTACATAAGACTTTTAAGAACCAGAAGCATGTACAGTGTTTTCGTTACAAGCAAGGGATTGTTCTGAATAATAGAAAGCTGTTCGTTAAAAATAAGTGGGGTAAACAAGACCTATTCTATAACAGGTTAATGTTTCAGCTTAGGAATGGTAATCCTCGGACTAAGGAAAATCTAAATCAGTGCCCCTGATTATGTTGAGCAGGTAGGGGACATGATTCCTGTTGAGAGTTGTCTATTTTTGTTTCTCAACCATTGCAACACTTGAGTGTAGACATCCTTTCTCATACATATACAATTGATTTTCAAGAATGTCCCACATACTTCTATTTTGTGCAGAATCCTTTGCCCAAGGAACCTTTAAATAGGTAGATTTTAGAGAAGAGTCTTCTCTCCCGCGCCAAGAAGGGAGTTGTTCTACCAGCCCCAGTCCAGAAGAAGGGTTTGGGTTGGTATTCAATATTTTTTTTTAATCCAGTAGACTTCAGTACAGAATGATTATAGATCTAAAGCCTACCAACACGTTTATCTGATGAACCATTTCAAGATGAATACTCTTCTGCTGATGATTCCTCTTATTTTAGATGGGAACTTCCAGCAAAGATCAATCAGCAAGACGCTTATTTTCATGTCTTCATTGCAGATTCTCATTAGGGAGTTCTTGAGTTCTTAGTAGGGAAACAGCAGTAGCAGTTTTGACGACTCCTCTTTGTGTTGAAGATGGCTATGAGGGTCTTTCTGAAGATCTTGTTATCAGTGATGTCTTTACTTCACAATCAGGGGATCAGCATTCATCCATATGTCAACAATCTTCTGACCCGCTCATTTTCTAAGACTTTGAGGGGCACAAAGGAAAGAATCATGATACTACAAACTGTTGGCTTTCTGATAAAGTTTAGAGTGGGAACTACCTATCTACTCCCAATGCATGGTTCAAGACAGGTGTAGGAAAGGCCTGAGTCACAGAGACAAACACTGAAGAAACAAATTGGTCTGTTGATGTCCAGAACAAAAGCTACAGTAAGGGATTGGCTTTTTGTCCAGAGAGACATGGTAAGTATGCCAAGTGTAGGATTTGCTGAGGAAGAAAGGGTTTATGCTCTGTCACAACATATAGAACGATAGATAGGCAACAGTGAATTATGGGGATGTTTTTCACTGAGGGGTTCTGAGTGACTTCATATAGACAATGAGAGTTATGCTTGAGTTGGCTGTAATGCCACCTCAGAACCCATAGCTGAAAAACATCCCCTTCATTCACTGTTTACCCACCTATAATGTTATGTTATGTAAGGCTCCAAAAATCATCTACCCCGCTTTCAACTGATGTACAGGGCAGAGGAGTAATATGTTTTGATGTTAACTGCAGCTGCATCATAGCAGTGAGTTATCAGATTCAGAAACTTCCATAGTTGATAGAGGCTCTCTATGAGAGGCCATACATAAGACTATTAATTGATGGTCAGAACTGATTAAAGTAGACGATGCACAACTTTAAATGTATATTGTCTAAAAACATGTTGATGGTTCTCGTGAATATATTTTGCAGACATAATTGTTAAATTACACTGTTAGTAGTGTGCTACTGACATACCGTCCACTAGGACTATATGGTGACAATGTAGCATAGATAAGACTTTATCTGTTAAAAAAACACTAATAAAAATTGTTCAAAAAAGTAAAGTCTTGCTTTCATGCTGAGGCCATTCAAGCTGTATTTGATGCCAAGTTGTCATCTTTGTATTGAATTGTGGCATTTCCATGGTGCTGCCCTACTTCTTGTTGAGGCCTAACGCAGTCTCAATAAGGTTCAATAGAAAGTTACCAAATCTTAAAGCGTATGGCTATGGATCACCTAAATGTTTTTGTTACAGTGTTGTCTATTAGTAATGAGTTTCGGTGTTTGTCTGTGAGGCCCGCAACGTGTGCTCCTGGCTTGGTGAGGTGGCACGTAGCAAACGTCTTAAGGTCATAAGTGCCAGATTTTGGGCGCACCCAAGTCTTTAACATAATCATTAAAATGTACACCGCACTATAACCGCGCAGACCTTTAAATTTCAATGTACTCTGGGTCTTACACAGGTTTGAAACTACTTTATGGATATGTTGTTGTGTTATTCCCTAGCTTCTTTAGAAAAAGAGGTGGTCAGAGCTGATCTCTCTGGGATTTGGGGTACCGATTTATTGTGATAAACACAACTAGAAATTCCAGAGGGAATAGAGAAGAAATCCTGAACCAGTGAGCTAATCAACTTGAGCCTTCTGGGTGACAGACAGTGCAATGGACTCTAAGGTTTGAAGACGTGGCAGACATTTTAAGGGCAACTGCATGACACGTACGTGGACTACTTTTGAGTCTGCCTTCTGTGGGCAGACAATGCTGACAGTTCAGGCTCTACATGAAAATAAGACACATTTCTAAATGCTCCTGGTTCTTCTAACATTACCACCTTCATTGGCTGTTTGGCAAATCCATCCAAGAGCTGCCCTTATATCGGGTAGATTTGTAAAGGATGTAATCCGAATTCATCTGCGTTCTCTTGATCCCTGTGGCAGCTGATGAATAACATTACTACAAATCCAACTCCGTGTATCCTATACTAAAAAAAACTGCTAATCTTTGTATGGTTACAGCATGCTTGTCCAACGCACTGGTTATAGTTTAACAAAATGTACACCCTAGAATCAGAACCAGGGTGACCAGATTCATGGGCGTAGGAAGTGTGGGGGACACGGGGGATGTATCCCCCCCAGATTTTGGAGGGTGGGGGACACGGGGGACGAAGGTGGGGGGGGCAAGGGGACAAAATAATTTCCCCTTTTACATCTATTATTCAGAGAGCCATTAGCGCACAAAAGCGCTACTTATAATAGCCCTGTACCGACCATCCTCCAATCTGATGGTAACAGAATGAAGGTGAGTCAGGAGGCCCCCTGCGCCCTCTGCCCTTTTGTTTGTACTGTTTACAGCTCTGGGCATTACGGGTGCTCATAAGAACAAAAGGCACGAGGAGGAGAAAAGAGTTTTGGATGATTATTGTCTGCATCACCTGCCGCCTTGAAGAGGAGCACTGCAGGACGCCTTCAAGAGGAGCTGCAACACAATGAGGAAGATCTAAAGAGGAAACAGAGTCCCACTCAGCCTGATGCCCGCAGGCTAGAAAAGAAACTCTGTGAAACAAAATATTTGCATCTGCCTAAGATCACACCAGTTGGTGAAACAGTGAAGTCGAGATTGGGCTCAGATTTTACCTTTTCACACAACAATTTAGCTATTAGAAGGGTATATTTTTCTAAGATTTATGTTTAATGTTTTGTTATCTAGGTAATGAAGGGCTTGATTATAGCGTGGCTAACAGGGAGAAGCCATATTTCATTTTGGGCCGTTATGCCTAGCGTTATTATTTATGTTGTTGTTATCGTTACATACTTCAGCATATTGAAGTATATTATCTTTTCTCTATCTTTTCTTCACTGTACTCTGAAACAATCTACCCTATGCCACTGCACCCTACACCACTTTTCTCCACTCTGTGCTACTCTACACCACTGCAATCTATGCTGTACCACTCCACTCTACACCACTCTACTCTGCAGCACTCTACACTACGCCACTGCAAACTATGCTATTCTACTCTAAATATTGTACACTACCCCCTGCACTCTGCCAGTGCACTCTTCACCACTTTACTCAAAACCAATGCACTCTATGCCACTGCACTCTATGCCAATCTACTCTGCACCACAGCACTCTATTCCCCAACTTTCAATGCCACTGTATTCTGCGCCACAGCACTCTAGGCGACTGCACTCTATGCCACTTTACAATACACCACTGTACTCTGTGACCCTCTAATCTGCAATATTGCACTCTGCCACTGAACTCCACGCCACTCTACTCTGCACCACTGCATTCAATGCCACTGTACTCTGTCCCACTGCACTCTTTTCTGCACCACTGCACTCTAATCTACTCTACTCTACATCACTCCACTGTAGGCACTTCACTCTACTTTGAAATCATCTCCTCTATGACACTGCAATCTACGCAACTCCACTGTATGCTATGCCAGCCTAATCTACCCTGCACCACTCCAATGTACCCTGCGCCACTCCAATCTGCTCTGCACTGCTCTATGCTACTGCACTCTACATCACTATTCTCCACTCTGCAACAATCTACTCTTTACCACTATACTGTACTCTGCAGCAATCTACTCTATGCCACGGCACTCTATGCAGCTCTATTCTACTCTGCACCACTCTACTCTAAGCCACTCTTCTCTACTCTGCATCACTCTACATCACTGCACTCTACACCAATGCATTCTATGCCACTCTACTCTACACCACTGCCCTTTATGACACTCTACTCTGCAACACTGCACTCTGCCACTGAACTATACTCCTCTCTACTCTGCACCACAGCACTCTACTCTGCACCGCTCAACTATCTACCACTCTGCTGCACTCTACACCAATGTACTATATGCCACTCTACTCTGCATCACTGCACTCCACCACTGCACTCTACACCAGTCTATTCTACCTTGCACCACTCCACTCTACAATGCACTGCATCACTCTGACACATCACTCTGAACCACTGCAATCTATACTGTGCCACTCCACTCTGCTCCCCTCTACTCTTCACCACTCTACACTACTGCACTGTACGCTAAACCAGTGCAGTCTTCGCCAATGCACTCTACACCATTACACTCTACACCAATCTACTTTGCACCACTGTACTCTATGCCACTTCACTCTAGACCACCCAACTCCACTCTATGACACTTCACTCTGACATTACACTCCACGATACTAGACTCTGACACTCTATTCCATTAAACTCTAACACTTTCTCCACTCTGTAACTCCCTACACAACTCCCTATACGCCACTCCATTCCACTTTACTCCACTCTATGCCACTCCACACCACTCTATGCCATTTCAATCTACGATACTCTACTCAACACCACTGCACAACCCTCTATGCCACTCCACTATACAACAATGTACTATGCTCAACAACACTCTACCCAACTTTCTCTATGCTAGCTCACGTTACTTTACTTCACTCTACTCCAGTTCACTCTTATTTATGTCTCTGCACTCTACGACACTCTGCCACTCCACTCTCTGACACTCTATTACACTGTGATACTACTCCACTCTACTACTACTTTATGGCATTGGCACTTGATTAGAGATTCAGATCTCCATTGATTGCCTTGTCACTCATATGAGACGTGAGTCATATTTATCTTCGCCATTTTGGTTACAAGCAATCTGTAACCCTTTTAACTCAAGCTTAACGAAGGTTTAGGATGATCCTGATACTTGTCTAGGGGATCGAAATATCATCGGCCAAAGTACCTTGACTTGAATTTGTGATATTGTACATAAGTTGGCATAAGCATAGGTACTATGAGCTAATGACTCCTTGATTCACTATTTGAGTCATTCATGTAATGTGGATGCTAACCTTGTAGGACAGTAGCCTCTTTCTAGCTTGGTTACCCCCACATTTGGCCTGTTTGCCAGTGTGTTTGAGTGTGTCTACTGGATCCTGCTAATCAGGACCCCAGTAGTTATGCTCTCTCCCTTAAATTATGGTTGTTGCATACTGGTAACCTAGTATTTCACCCAAGATTGGCATACTGGTGCCCCCTTATAAGTCCCTAGTATATGGTACGTAGGTACCCAAAGCATTGGGGTTCCAGGAGATCCCTATGGGCTGCAGCATTTCTTTTGCCACCCATAGAGAGCCCATGCAAAGGCTTCTGCAGGACTGCCATTGCAGCCTGCGTGAAAAGGTGCATGCACCCTTTCACTGCCAGTTACACTGCACCAGGTCACTTATAAGTCACCCCTATAGCAGGCCCTCCTGCCCTGAGGGCAGGGTGCAGAGTACCTGTGTGTGAGGGCACCCCTGCACTAGCAGAGGTGCCCCCATGACCTCCAAGACCATTTTCCCAGACTTCAGGAGTGCGGGGATGCCATTTTACACATGTACTGGAAATAGGTCACTCCCTATTCCCAGCTACATAATGGTTACTCCGAACATAGGTATGTTTGGTATCAAACATGTTGAAATCATACCCCAAGGCTTTTGCAAGCATTGGTTGTATGATTTCATGCATTCTGGGGGCTCCTAAGAGGGCCCCCAGTATTGCCATTCCAGCCTTCTGAGGTTTTCCAGGCAGCCCCAGCTGCTGCCACCTCTCAGACAGGTTTCTGCCCTCCTGTTGCTTGAGAAGCTCAAGCCCAGGAAGGCAGAACAAAGTATTTCCTTTGGGAGAGGGGTGTTACACCCTCTCCCTTTGGAAATAGGTTGGAAGGGGTAGCTTCCTTCCCCAGGCCAATGGAAATGCTTTGAAGGGCACATTTGGTGCCCTCCTTACATAATCCAGTCTACACCGGTTTAGGTACCCCAAGTCCCTGCTCTGGCATGCAACTGGACAAAGGAAAGGGGAGTGACCACTCCCCTGTCCATCACCACCCCAGGTGTGATGTTCAGAGCTCCTCCAGAGGGTCCCTGGGTTTTGCCATCTTGGATTCCAAGTTGGCAGCGAACTCTGGGAGCATCTGAGTGGCCAGTGCCAGCAGGTGGTGTCAGAGCCGTCCCCTGATAGGTGCTTACCTGTTTAGCTGACCAATCCCCCTTTCAGGGCTATTTAGGGTCTCTCCTTTGGGAGGTTCTTCAGATTCAGATTGCAAGACTTCAGCAGAAATCCTCGGCATCCTTTACTTCACCTTCTCCCCGAAGAAACTGCATCTGGACCCTCCAGGCACTCCACAAACTGCAACAACAAAGCAAAGACGACTTCTGCAACATTGTATCTTCAGCTCTTGCCAGCAAATGCAACTGTTTCCCGATCGTGCATCCTCAGAGGACAGCCTGTCTTCATTCTGCACCAGAAGAATGAACAAATTTCCCTTGGAGTGAAGGAGTCACTCCCCTGCTTCAGCAGGCACCTCTCTGCAACGATGACCATCTGCATGGGTCCTCTCTCCTGACGAGTTGCATGGATCCTGCATCATGGGTGGTAGACTGAAGTGGTCCTGATGGTCCTGACGTCCTACTGTCCATCTTTGGTGGAGGTAAGAGCTTGTCTTCTCACGCAAGACAGTACCCTGTGCACCACGTGTTTTTCAGTTGCCAAGGCGTGTGGCATCCTTCTATGAAATTCTTTGTGCACAATATAGCTCTGGCCCCCAGCACTCCTTCCTGAGATGCACAGCTTCCTGAGTGGTTCTCTGGCGGCATGGGATCCTTTGTTTTTGTGCTGCGTGGGCCTCCTTTTGCAACTCCTTTGTCCCCGTGCTGAGGGACTCCTTGGTGCGCTGGCTGGTGTTCTGTGGGCTCTCTGAGTTGCTGAGAGCCCCCTCTGACTCCTCCTCCTGGGTAGAGTCCACCAGGTCCCTCCTGGTCCCGGACAGTGCCATTTTCCGCTAACCATGAGCTTTGCCAAGGCTTGTTGGTGGAATCCAGTGATGCAAACCAGACTGCAATCATCCATCTGGTGTGGGATATCATCTGCACCAACCACGAACCTGCATCCATTTTCTTGGGTGCAGTACTGACTGTTGTTCTTCACCAGTGGTTCTTTTTTTGCACCTTGATTTGGGTTAGCAGAGGCTCCTGTCCTCCCTGGACTCTTCTGTGCTTCTTGGACTTAGTCCCATTCTTCCACAGGTCTTTAGGTCCAGGAATCCACCCTTTGTGTCTTGAAGTCTCTTCTGGTTCTTGCATTATCTTCTTTCTCGTGTTCTTGTGTGTTTTAGGAAAGTTACTGTGATTTACTCCTGCTTTCCTGGGCTCTGAGGTGGGTTCTATTACTAACCTTTGGTGTTTCCTAATACTCCCAGCGCCCGTCTACACACCACACTTGCCTAGGTGGGAAACTGACATTCGCATTCCACTTTCTTAGTACATGGGTTGTTTCCCCTAGGCCCATTTCTAACCATTGTGATTTTCACTAATTGCACTGTTTTCTAACAGTTTTTATTGCTATTGCTGCATACTAGTGTATATAATTGGTGTATTACTTACCTCTTAAGGGAGTATAGTCTCTATGGTATTTTTGGCATTTGTGTCACTAAAATAAAGTACCTTTATTTTTGTAACACTGAGTATTTTCTTTTATGTGTGTGAGTACTGTGTGACTACAGTGGTATTGCATGAGCTTTGCATGTCTCCTAGATAAGCCTTGGCTACAGCCACGCCTAGAGAGCCTGGCGTCTAGACACTGCCTACATGTCACTAATAAGGGATAACTGGACGTGGTATAAGGTGTAAGTACCATAGGTACCCACTACAAACCAGGCCAGCCTCCTCCAAACCACTGTACTATATAGGTTACTTTTTAAATTTTTCTTCCAATTGGCTACATTGGGTCATCTAGATAACTTGTTTAATGCCCGAATACCAGTCTTTCTCGATTTCCCCTGTTGATGTTTTCCCACTACATTTGATCTTTTATATTTTGATTGAATAAATGCATAAAACATTCCATTTGCATACTACTTTAATATCATTGTTTATGGGAGTGGTGTTGCATTTTTTTCAAGGGACCCCTGTTCCTTTAAAGTTAGTTTACTGCTCCATTCTAGGACACTCTACTTACTCCATGATACTATGCCACACCAGTCGATGACACATCATTCCCCTTTATGCCATTAACTTTGAGCCATGCTGAATAGTAGTCTCACTAGTGTACAGCATGGCTAAAACACATTGGCAAAGGCAATAGAACTTGCATGGGCGAGACCTATTGGCTTTGCCAATGCTTGTTTATAAGGTATGAACTTTAAGGTGACTTGCAATATCCTTATGTACACAGGGGGGTATTTTACCCCATATAATACATGGTCACACCACCAACTTTCCCACAAACCACTTAAAACCTTAGTGCATAGCTTCTGTCATTCCAAGCTATTAAAGTAGAGCAGAAGAAAGAAAAGCAACATTCAATTTTTTGCTTTAAACAGCTGCATTAATTATGCTCTGTGACATGATCTGCCTTTTACCTTGGCTGCTAGCTCTGGCAGAAGGCATTGTAATGTCAGAACTTGACTGTAATAACCCTATCAATAACCCTACCATAGTCATTTTCTGATGTCTTTTCTTTATAATCAGTGAATGTCTTTTCTTTTTACGCTGTGACTTGGTGCATCACAAACAGCCGTTTCTAAAGAAATTAGTGACTGCAGTTTATACAGAGATTAGAGAATCCATGTTTATATAGCCGGTAACTCCAAGAGCTTCTTCAGTTGAAATGTTTCTAGTTATGACTGATGTGGAGCTGAGCTTCCCAAGATCACACACAGGAGTAGAAGTGTTATTAGAACTATGGTTTCCGAGCACAGTTTACAACTATTGTACCTAATCGCTTTTGATCTCTCCAGTGCGGTTCCAATTGGCATGAGGCGAAGGGCATGATGGGTGTGGGGCGCAAAGGGTATGTTCTTCCTTTTTACCCTCCTACCTTTATTTGCTTGGTGCATGAAGATGCAAGGTTAATCAACATGTTATTTTCACATTTGAGCTAATTACTTTGTGAATGTAAATAACAATAAAAGATACTTTCAGACTGTGAAAACATGCCTTCCTTTCTCCCTTTTTCACTTCCAATATATATGATTGTGTATATTTATCGGAGCCTGCAGTTCGTAAACAACGAGCGATTTGTATAGGGTTGATTTAAAGTCCCCAAGGCTGTCCCTGTAGCCCCCAGAAATGTATTGTCTCCTACGCCCCTGACCAGATTTTTAAAGTAAAAAATCGGTACATTTTGCAAAAATAGAAGAACTACGATTTTACTTCAACCGAGCACATAGAATTGCAGCGCTCATCTGCATGCAGTTACACAGGAGGCACTAAGAATATATATAATATGCAATTTTTAAATCTAGTATCATGCCTGCTAGTTAAATTGCTTTCAGTTAACAGCTGTTAACAAACCCCGCTTTGGAAATCATTAAAATCACCTCCCACTGTTTTCAGTCTCCTCCCCCTCTAAAAACAGGGGCATGAGCTAAATTTGCGGAAGTCTGCCAAGACAGGTGGCGAAAAACCGAGACTTGTCCCGGCAAAACCGGGGCGCCTGGTCACCAGAACCCTATAATAGACAGAAAATCATGCTCTGTTAGTTGACGTCCAGGTGCAGCTCCCAGGCGCCACAGCAGGGTGCATCCTGGGTCTTGTAGTTTTGTCAAACACGCGATGAGAAAGCGCTCAATATTCCAAGCATGAGTAGTCTGGCTGGTTAAAAGGTCAGGGCGGAGTGAAGGTGTAGCCGAAGACAAGGGGCCGCTGGGCAGCCCGTGCATCCGTCTTCACTTGAGAAATAAATAGCGGATGGTGTAACCTTTGGTTGACAAGTAAACTTGATCGACATTTGAGACAAAATATGAAAACGTATTCCTAAAGCACATTGCACTTGTTTTCTTCTCACTCGGCAAACGTCACAGAAAAAAAACATAGCAACTAAAAGTATTCTTGTACTCTCTGTTTGCAAACGCAAGCCTTGCAGCGAATCACGTCGTCTTTCAGGGTAAAAAATGTGCAAGGCTGCGCGTTTCACGGTGAATATAGGTCAATCTCGTCCCAAAATACCACGCTTTGCATTTCCAAAAAAAAAACCTGCTAACTGCGAAAAAGTGTGGGAGGCCCGCGAGAGATGAACGCTGAGCCGTCTCCAACCATCGAGAGGGGAAAAGGAGCAGAGTTACTTAAGGTGAAACCACAGGGAAATAGAAACGGGTTCTTGATGCTGCACACCTCAGCAGTGCATTCGGGGACTCGATGGCTCAGTAACGGATGCGGAATTAACCTGCGCTTCCGGTTTGTCCCGATGCCAGCCGAGAGGCGCGCGAGTCATTAGCCATCTGATGGCCAGTGGTTGGTCCGAGTGAAATCAGTCGGTGGCTCCAGCCTAATTACGGGCGAACAGATGTTTGCATCATAATGGGCATCAATGCAATTAGCACTAATTATGGCCCCCACTTGTCTGTCTCAGCAGCAGGACCAGCGAATACCGAAACCAAAGAGGCCTGTCCTTGCCAGTGGCTAAGGGTCCATGACAGGGCAGAGGGAGGACATTTTGAAGCTAGTTAAGAAAAAGACAATGACTCTGTCTTTCAGTTTGACAAGGACCTTGGTTTGCATTTTATTATTTCTATTTTGAGTAATCCATGCTGTGCTGGAAATAGCAAAATATTTACTCTGGGACCCCATTAATTGGGTTCCAGGGTGTGTGGTAGCAGAAAGACAATAGTGTTGGATCAATTTTCAGAGACAGGGCGCTGCCATCAATGTTATATCACTGTGTAACATTGTGGAAACAATCATTGCACAAAACCAGTGTAACAAATTATCCAGGCCCATTAAGTAAGGGAGTGGTATGTAGCTAGTGGTACATTGAGGAGCACACTGTTGCAAACAATTTAATAAAGCGTGGTGTGGTAGCGCACCGTCATTCGTAGTCAGCACATTCTCCGTTGTAATCGCAACTAATTGTGCACAAATTTACAGTTTGATTGATAACTATGTAGTGCACAAACAAGTATTTGTCATTTACTCATCACCAAGTAAAGTGTCCTGATTTGTTTTGAACCTATTATAATCTTTGTTGTTTCACTTCAGATTTACAAACTGTTCTTCACTTGTGCTATTCCAACTGCTGTTATATTTTGAAAATATGTGTACAGTTCATTTACAGGTATTTACATTTTCTTGTGTGTGAGAAAACAATACATGATTCAGCCATTTTTTCACACTCATTCACTTTACACAACCCTCTCACTTTGAAGTCTAGTCAGAGGAAGAAAAGTAAACACAAGTCTCCATGTTAAAAGAATAAGCAGCAGTTTGTTAGGAGACATAACCTGACATTTGACCTCTGTCCTTGAAGGCACAACAAATGTGACAAGATAAAAGCAAAATGTGAAGTCATCTTTAGTTCTCATTCACCTTCAGAAATCCAACCTGCACTTCCACTTCCAGCACCTATGCAGAAAGGGAGTGGAATCCCAAGGGTAAAGTTATAAAAAGCGAAGTCTGACATTCAATTTGTACATTTATTTTTTGTAAAACCTCTGCTGCTAATATATTGTCAACAAAGACAAACACGACAGCAAAACAGTTCTGGGTTACTTAATTGTTCACAGAGAGTGCATTTTAAAATATCTTATGGGATTAAGGCACTTGCTGCAGAGATCCTTGTGTGCCCAGCACTTTTCAGGAAACAATATTAATATATGATACATCTGTGGGTGATGAACATGCTAGAGAGATCTGTATTAGTCTAGTCACAAGTTTGGACTCATCATATAGTAGCACAGAAGGTTAATCTGCCTGCTGCAGAGCAAAACATGTAACATCCAGGTCACAGATGTGTATATTATGTAGATAGCTCTTTGGGTTACTACTTTTTTCACAACGATCATTTTCTTACTTGCAGTTTATAAATTACAGTACTTCTAAAATAGCGCTGTGAGCTATGAACAGGCATCAATGAGCTGCATGGCAACTGCAAGTCATAGGTTTAGAACCTTATTGCTTTTTTTAAATCTTTCTATATTCTGAAGTTGCTAGAAAATAATCCATTTGGTTAGTAACAAAGTCTTATCAGCACTGACAACCCTAACAACTGCATTATGTTTTAAATCCTGACTTTGTATTTCTCAAGACCAACTGCTCTTTAAATATAATGCAACAAGTCTGGAAGACATGTGACTTGTACACCATCATTGTCTTATGTAGCATTTCCTGTACCTTGATTTACACACAGGTTTGATTCGGTGTCTCAGTGCATGTGTGATGTAAAGCACTTCTGACACCCCACATTGGGATGAGTAGCGTTACAAAGAAAATTAAATTAAAAAAAAAATGAGTATGCAAAACTCAAACCATAGTTAGTTTAATTACTCAGGCAGCTACTCTGACATTCTCACAGTGCATGCATATCTCTTACACATATGGACTGAACAAAGTCCCAAAATTGCCCTTAGATCATAGTTTTTTCAAGCACTTTTAAAGCAGTAAAAAAACCTAGGGCAAGATGTAACAAAAAAGTGGTTTGTAATGTCCTAATAGCGAATCCTTGCGATTCACTATTAGGAAATCGCAAAGTGGTACGCACAATAGTGTGGTGTAACATTGTTTGTCATTCCCAAACGGGTTGCAAGAGACGAAGCCTGCTGTGGGCAATAGACCACCATATCTGTGATTACTTTTAAATAAAACAATCTTCTTTTTTTTTTTTTTAAATGCAGCCAGTTTTCCTTAAAGGAGAAAGGGATGCGTATAAAAAAGAAAAATTAAAAGTTTTCTTTTCATATTTTAAGAGTAGGCCGTGGTCCGTGGGACCATTGCGTGCTCTTAAATTTTTTTTGCTACCGTTCTCAAAGGGGAACAGGTCCCAAGGGACCCTTTCCCCATTGCGAATGGGTTACCACCAACCTGAAGTTGGTGGTAACTGTCAATGTTTTGCAACTTCATTCCCAGTCCCAAAACATTTCTACATGCCAGTGCGATTCAGTATTAGGAAGGGACACACTAAACATACCCCTTTCTAATACTGAATTGCAAAAGCAAAATGTGATTTGGTTAACAATTTACTGAGTCGCATTTTGCTTTGGTACATGGAGAAATGCTTTGTACATCTGGCCATAAGTGCCTTTGTTTCCCTCCATTGCATTGGTATGTAGGTGTGAGACTCCTGACAGTTCCCAATCAGGTTCAAAGTCCAACAAAAGGAGGGCTGATCACCCTTTCAGTCAGGCCTTTGTGTTTGACCCAGCTAAAAAGGAAAACAAGAAATACTCCTCACTGCCTGCTAGTTGGTGCTCTGCATGGAAAGCATAGCTATGTGCAGGAGCTGCTGAATGTGTCCCACCGTCTGCAAAGTACAATAAGACAAACTCAGCATATTTCTTTGGCAGTTGACCCCGATCCCAGAACCAGCTCAATAATAGCTGCCGTATCCTGCTGGAGCACCCTCATTCCCTGTGCTTTATCTATGGAGAATTTATGATTGATCCAACGCGGGCCCAACTGTGGCACATCCATGCCTGATTTTCAGAATATGTACTGTAGCGGTCATCCAGAAAACCATGCATGAATTAGGTACTTCTGAACCTAAATTGAATCCCACAGTCTTGATGTAATGCAAACTTCACATAGCACGTCCAGGTTTTAAAGAAGAATGTCAGGCACAGAAAAGTACACAGACATCCAGACACTAGGGATCACTTAATATTTCAGGTGTATCACACACATGTTCTGGTGACATTGACACATACAGAAGCGTGAACCTGTGGAGGTGAAAGTTAAGGGTAATGGAACAGAGTGAGTATGTGGCAGTAAGTGGGAAGGAAAGTCTGTACCTCATTATAAGAGACCCACAGGCCAGACCAGCAGAGAGAACAGCAAACTGGACCCATTTTTTAGATCTCGAAAACAACAGCTTTACTTTTACCTGTCAGTTGTTGAAAGACCTATTTTGCACAAAACAAAATTATACATTGGGCCTTTGGTCATTCCATGTGTTTTCTTCCTCTCTCTACGTCTACCCTGTGTGCTGCTTCCCCCCGTGCACCCCGCCACTCTGTTCTCTTTGTATTACTCTCCCAGCCTCCAGCTCATCTGTTGCTTCTCCCACCCCTCCTTATCCCATTTGTGTTTGTTTTCATTAACCCTCTTACATTACTAGCCTTCTCCTCCTTGCTCACCACTGCTGCCGCTTGTCTGAGATGTTTCGTTAAAATTCTCCTATACCCTGCCATGCCATGGTGGCCCCCTCACCTATTCTCATTTTCATATACATTTGTTTACCTTCATTGTGGGTCCTGATAGCTGCAGTTTGCTTCTAGTCCTCTCCCTTGTTAAAATGCACTTAAGTATGTTTTAATTATAATTTTTTTGCTCCTGGAACAGTAAATTTAAAAAAAGCGACCACACCATGACATATGCGTGCACATGCGTGATGAAACAAATGCATTATGGTGCGAAAATGCATACGTGTAATGAGGCATGCATGCCAATATATCATCTTAGTATCTGTGGCCAGTGCTGTTCATCAGTGACAATATCAATTTCTTTTTCTGATGCGAAATAGTATCAACAAATTGGCAAAGCCTTTAGGTCTGCATTGCCAAATCCAAAAGATGAGATCTATGTCCTTGTTTTATTTGCTTGGATTTGTTGATTGTGGACCCGTTTCAACGGTGACGACCTCTGTATAAAAGAAGCATTTACAACGTATTTAGAAAGTAGAACAAAAGATCTTTCTGCATAGAGGCAACGGAGCAAAGTTGTAACAATGTACTATAGTAAAAAACTATTAACATTCATGAACAGGCATTAACAAAGCCAATAGGTTTGGGCTTAATCTGCAAACATATGTAAACACAGGTATTCACATATTGGGGGTCATTCTGACCCTGGCGGTAATTACCGCCATGGCGGAGGTCGGCGGTAGCACCGCCAACAGGCTGGCGTTGCACCGCTGGGCATTCTGACCGCGGCGGTTCAGCCGCGGCCAGAAACGGAAAGTTGGCGGTGTCCCACCGACTTTCCGCTGCCCTTGAGAATCCTCCATGGCGGCGGAGCGCGCTCCGCCGCCATGGGGATTCTGACACCCCCTACCGCCATCCAGTTCCTGGCGGTTCTCCCGCCGGGAACAGGATGGCGGTAGGGGGTGCCGCGGGGCCCCCGTAAGAGGGCCCCTGCAGTGCCCATGCCAATGGCATGGGCACTGCAGGGGCCCCCGTAAGAGGGCCCCAAAAAGAATTTCAGTGTCTGCCTAGCAGACACTGAAATTCGCGACGGGTGCAACTGCACTCGTCGCACCTTTCCACACCGCCGGCTCAATTCTGAGCCGGCGTCCTCGTGGGAAGGGTGTTTCCCGCTGGGCTGGCGGGCGGACTTTCGGCGTTCGCCCGCCAGCCCAGTGGGAAAGCCAGAATGACCGCCGCGGTCTTTTGACCGCGGAGCGGTCTTTCGGCGGGAACCGCGTGGCGGGCGGCGACCGCCGTCCGCCGCGGTCAGAATCACCCCCATAATGTTTACGTGTTGTATGCACAAAGGTAGGTTATGACATTTAGCCCTACACAAATGGTGTTGCTAATAGTGTGAACAAGTTTTTAAAAAGGACTGCTTTCTCTACACAATAGATATGGAGGTAAAATACTCAAAGTGGCAATTCCATGACGAGTGAGTGCACTTTCAAATGTAAAATCACCTCTCAAGCATTCCAGTGGAAGTTGCCTGAAAACTGAATAAAACATAAAATATCCAATAGCATAAGGTGGCAGAGTTGGGCTACTCTGGGCGAAGCCAAATGCCACTTTTTGTGTATATTAAAGAATTGATAACAATACGTCAATAATACAGCCCTACGGTTAAACCAGACCTAAAAATATCTTATGCAGGTAAGGCCATCGAGGGAATGAGGCCATGCATTGTAAGAATCATTAAAGGAATGCCAAACCCTCGTAGCATGTCATCACTACATGGAGACCGGAGGAAGAGTCCATAGATGCATCGTGGTACCAAGCAAATTCACAGTGAGCTAAGTAGCAGAACCTGTTGTGTCCAGTAGTAGTGGAACAGAGGCTAAGAGGAAGTCATGCCAAATAAATAGGAGTCATAACAGATAATCAATGGTACAAATAAACACCCACCAGACGAGTCACATGTAACTTTAGGCTGTTTGATGCTATGAGGGAGAAACTGAACAACTTGGAATTCTGCTTAGTAAATTGTTGAGGCCATCTTTGAAAATGTAAAAAGTAGACTTACCTGTGGGGACGTGGAGAAAGGTACCATAATCTTAGGTGTGTCCACAGAAAGCCTTGCACTTCATAATAATTAGGATTTCCAACTACAGATCTCTTTTGCTTCTTGAAATAGAGTAACCTCATGGTAGCTTAGATTTAAAAAGGAAGCACTCTGGTGCCTGAACAGGTCAAAGGGCGGTGGCAGTGATCATCGGTTGCGGGGGGGGGGGCAGGCAGCGATGTGAAAACTGGGCGACCTTGCCCACTATTTAAACATGCCCCGCTGCCCCCGGCGACCGCCCGGGCAACCCCGCCACCAATGGGAGCAACCAATGGTTGCTCACCGTGGTAGAGTGGGAAATTCAAAAGGTGGCTACAGTTGGCCATTGTCCCTGACCGGTCCGATCCGGCCCACACCTGTCTTCGGTGCCTGCGACCTGGCGGCTTGGCCCCTTGTCCATTGTGTCAGATATTTTGACTTATAAAGGTGGTTTGCCTAGTACGTGATGCACGCTGCTCTGTAGGGGCCTCGTGCTTAGGGTGTGAGTCTGCGTAGATCATTGAGTGCAGGAGAAATGTGGTCCTTGCGGCAGCTGCAGGTCTGACGACATGCAGCTGCATGCTTTATTGCCTTAAGGGATACTAGCTTGGACATGGGAAGGGAAAACCGTCAAGGCATTCCATAGTCAATTTTGTTGTGAACTTTGACTTGTATGAAATGTTTTGGGTTGTTTGAGGATAACATATTTTACTGTCCTAAAATCTTCATTCCCAGATGAGCACTGTTAATACCGTTTATTGTGTTCTTCTGAGTAAAGTCACTTCTAAAGGACGAATACCAATCAAAGTTTTGTACAGTGGATTCATAAAGGCATGGAGATGTTAGTAAGACCTCAGTGTGGATGGGTGAGGATGAGTCCTGCAGGTGAGGATACAGTCTGTGGGTAATTCATAGGATCACTTGAGTCACAGTCCTGGCTTTTGAGGCACCACAATTTGTCATGTTGGTATTTTTAATCCCATATTTAAACTGGCAATAAAAAAACACTACAAGTCCAAGAACTCAAATTGTTGTTTGCTAAAAAGGCGGAATTGGCTGAAAGTATCACCTATGGCGCAGCAGTTTTGTATATCTTTGCATGGAATTTACGATAACCTACACATGGTGAAGACCACAACTAGAACCAATGCCACATTGTATGTATTCTATGTATTAACATTGCCAGATCTCATCGGCCCGTCATTGTTGTTGTGGTACCTTGTGTTTTATTGTATTAAGTGGTAGTAAGTAAGCAAATATTGTTGTATGTAAAGGAAAACCAGTTGTAGGTAACTTTAGGAAGTGGAAGGGGACTGAAGCCTTTGTGTTAGAGGAGGGTTGCTTTTGGCCAAAGGCCTGTTGAAGGTGGCAAGTGAGGAGGGAAAGGGCTCTCAGGTGAGCCAGTGATGCAAGGGAAGGGTGGCTGAGGGAACTGATGCCGATATATATGCTAATTGAAGAAAAGGAACATGGGTGTGAAGGATATTGTAGAAGAGCAGATGGCTCAGGCAGAATATCATGAAAAATTAAGAGAGTGACTGTACGATATCGCTGTCGAGCAGTGTGACTTTGTGACTTAATATGATGAATTTGAGGTCTGGCTTGAGAAAATTATTTCTTTAAAATATATATGGCGTGGGCTTTGGATCCACGCAGAGGAGTATTTCTCTTTCACATAATGCTTTTGGCTGTTTGGTGTATGGATCTACACCTTATGGGATGCTTGCATTGCAATACACGAGAGACTAGCTTACATCTCAAATATCCACTGAATCATCACATTACATTTTATATCTCATGGATGTACTGTATGCAGAAAAAACTGGTTGTGTGCCAGTTTTTTTACTGCAGACTTTTTTTTTAATGACTCAAATGTCAAACCAGATCGTTTTTGGCTTGAGTAATGCCTGATTCCTTGGAGCTGTCCAGCTATGCTTTTTAATGATATGTTAAATTCAGATGTTTTCACAAACCATGTACAATAGTTGCAGTTTGGAAAGCAGAATACTGCCCGGTAATCCAAAAAGCAGGGGTTCAGGTACTCGTGTTCACTGATGCTACAGCTCCGAGGCAGTGCCTCGTCTAGTTGAGGTAGCAGGAACCTGGCGCAAGCACTAAGGCGCAAGCACGCAGCGCAGTGATGAAATGAGGTTAGGCAAGCGACGCAGCATCAATTGGCACGAGGATGCGCTAATTGTACAGATACTACTGACTGAGCTTAAAACAGAGCAATCGCAGGAGCCGAAGGATAGACAGGCCCTGAAATGAGGCTGACTGCGATGCCCTGGTTTCACACATGCGCTGAGGAATACCGGAAGGCTCAAAGGCTGCAGTTTACCAAAGGCTGGCAAACATTTAACCTCATCAA
This sequence comes from Pleurodeles waltl, assembly GCF_031143425.1. NCBI lineage: Eukaryota > Metazoa > Chordata > Amphibia > Caudata > Salamandridae > Pleurodeles > Pleurodeles waltl. The sequence goes on from NC_090443.1 coordinate 909,563,879, forward strand.
GCTATTTGCCGAACTTACACCTGCAAATAGCTTTTTTATGAGTTCAAAATGATTCACAAACGAAAGTTCACAAAAGTTTGTTTTGGACTTATAAGGTAACATACTCACGCAGAGGTTTCCTGCGGGTGGGGTTCGAGCCTTCCATTGAGGGAAGTATAGGAGGCTGGCTTAGTATATGGTTTACACCTATACTGGTGATGCACCTTGCAATGAGCACAGGCAACCCTTAGTGATAGTGTTCACGGTTTCTAGTAACCAAAGCACTCAAAGAGCATCTGTAGAGAACAGCTAAGACTTATCAGAGAGGGTGTAAAGCACTGCAATAACCACAGCGTCAGTCAATGATTTGCACACAAAAAAGAGCCACACCAAGTGTTAGAAAAATAGAGTATTATTTATTGAAACACAAGTACTAAACTAACTGTGGTATATCTCCTAACTGGAGACATGTACATAGAAAAAGATACTTATAAACAGGTAGGTAAAAGCATCAAATAACATGGGCTACTATGGGGGGACCAAACCGTACACAAAAAATGGGTTAATAAAGGCATAGCTCACCAAGACTAACACACATGGATCCTAAGGACTGGGGAAGTATTAGAACACTAGAGGTAAGTAGCAGGTATTCCCCAAGAGCCTGTGTGCAGTGGTGTTACCTAGTGGATACCATTGGGTAGTCACGGTTAGAGAAAGTGGAGCTAGACCCTTGTCAGAGAACCCTGAGGAAACCTGGGGAACAAGGAAGGTTTAGGAGAGCTTCCAACTGTGGATACTCATAGAAGTGGAGTATCTTCACCAGGGAGCCCAGGTGCATAGGGAGTGAAGTCATGTTGGTCTCTCCCATTGAAGTCAATGGGGACCTCAGCTGTCCAGCTGCTACAGTGACCCGTGGACTAGGTCGGTGGAACCCAGGTGTGGATTCTGGACAAGGAGCACCTGTGAAGAGAGGGGACAAAGTCCAAACCACCCAGAGTCATCCAGAAGGTGCAGGAGGGCAATGCCCTTCCTTCTTGTAAATGTTTCTCTGTTTGACGGTTCTCGTGAAGATGCAGCTGCAGCTGCAGCATCCAGGCAATGCAGAGGGATCCCCACAAGCTGTCCCATGCCACTTTACGAATGCAGAGGAGTCAGTGGCCATCAGGATCACCAACAAGCCTTGGCAAATGCAAAAAGCGATGCAAAAAGAGTTGCAGTAATGGGGACCAGCAAGGTCCGAGAGAATCAACTTCTACAGCTAAGTCGGGGATAGCCCTCAAAAGTGAGGAGAGCCAAAAGGAATTGAAGGAGACCCCACGAGGACCCTCTGGCAGCAGTCACAAGGAGTTGAGAGGAGGCCTCAGCAGCACAAAGAAGATGAATGCTCACATTGCAGGATTTGCAGGGAGGAGCTGGTCTTGAAGCTGTTGATGCTTGAGGTTGGTGCTCCTAGGAGTTAGGAGATCTTTGGGCTGAAGATCCAAAAAGGCATGGTATTGACAACAGACATCATGCACATGGGTGCTCTCCCAGCAGCTCCAACAAGTGACCTCCGTCTTCCCAGTCGCAAAGAAGACAGGTCAGGCCTCCAGAGAGCCACAGAACTACCACCTGTGTTGCATAGTCCGTGGGACAGCAGGATCCACAAACTGGTTGTTGATGTAGAGGTGCCTGCGGTTGCAGGGGAGTGACTCCTTCACTCCAAGGAAGATTCCTTCTGGATGCCCTTAGTGCAGGCAGAGTCCTTGTTACTCTGGAGGATGCACAGCCGCAGAAGTTGCAGAGTTCTTGCAATGCCCGGGGGCACAGTCTCAGTAGGAGTCCTCCTACCAGTTGCAGTCCTGTATTGGTTCCCGGTGTAGTCCAGCAGCAGAATCTGGTGCCCAGGTCATAGAAGAATTCCTGAAGATGAATCAGTTATCCCGCCCTCAGGGGAGCCCTTTAGTAACCCAGAAAGGGGGTTGGACGACTAGTTTGGTGACCCACCTATCAGGCGGAGTCCGGAACGCTACTCTATTGGACTGGCCAGTCGGCTGCTCCCAGGGTCCTCTGCTCATCCTGTTTCCAAGATGGCAAAATCAAGTGGCCACCTGGCAGAGCTCTGGCACCCCCCTAGATGAGAAGCTGGACAGGGGGGTCACTTCCCTGTCCTTTGTATGTTTCACACCGGAGCCGAAGCCAGAGGGCTCCTGCACTGGAAAGAATTGATTTTTCAAGGAGGGCACCAAATGTGCCCTTCAAACAGTCTGGTGGCGCTCAGGATTACCCCTACCCTAGCCCAGAGGCACTTATTTCTAAAGGAGAGGGGGTAACACCCATCCTCTAAAGGAAATCCTTTGATCTGCCTTCCCCTGCCCAAGTAAAGCTCAGCAGCAGGAGGGCAGAACAATGTCTGGGGTTGGTGGCAGCACTGGCTTGCACGCAGACCTTGCAAGGCTGGACAGGCAGGCATGGAGGATCCTCCAAGAAACTCCTAAGGTACATGGCATCATGCAACTAACACTGGAACCGGTGTAGGTGCATGATTCCAACATGTTTGATACCAAACATGACTAGGTTTAAAAAAAGCATTATATAGTTGGACTTCTCATGATGACCAGTGTCCACTACATACCTTAGAATGGTTTCCTCGCACTTACAAAACCCCAAAACATGAGTATGGACTATGTAGGGGTACCAGTGCTCCTGCAGGGGTACCCTCACACTTAGAATCATGCATCCTGCCCTTGGTCTAAAGGGGCTACCTGAGGGGTGACTTATCAGATCAAAGTGCAGTGACCACTATATATCGGGAATCTTATACCTGGGATGAAATGTGCATGCACCATTTCACACATGCTTCAATGGCATGCCTACAGACACAATTAACATGGGATCCCATGGGTGGTACAATACATGCTGCAGCCCATGGGGGACCCCTGGTGTACCAATGCCATGGGTACCTAAGTACCATATATCATGGACTTACAGGTGTACACCAGTATGCCGTTGGTGGGGTGTAAGAAATCCATTCTAACCAAATTTAGGGGAGAGAACACTGACATTGGGGTCCTGGTTAGCAGGATCCCACATTACTACAATCAAAACACACTGACACCAGGCAAAAAGTGGGGGCAACCTTGTCAGAAAGATCTTACTTTCCTACAGAAGGCTCTACAAATGTACATGTTTGGGATTATTGCTTTAAATGGATAGACATGCCTAATGGAGAGTACAAAACTGTTTGGTGGTATTCACAAAGCATTTTCCTGCTCTTTCACACCCGGAAAATGTTTGGGAATGTATGTGTATATATAAGAACATTTTCTTGTGAAAAATGAAAAAACACTTCTTTTGTCATTCTAAGATATTTGCACCTGAGAAAAGGGAATTCAAAAAATATTTTTATGTTGGGAAATATGGGGAAAGATCAGGTTTCTAGTCATAAACTGGCATAGTTTTGTTTTTGAGAATAAGGGCATTCTTCTCTAGACTGCCAGCTCGAATGAAACCTATGTTGCCAGGGACTGAAAACCTCTACTGACACTCATTCAGTGGCTGATTCCTAAAGGGCACATGTGTGTTGCCCTCAAGCTACTATAATGACTGGTGCAAAATAACACCTTTCTTCAAAGCGTTTGCTGGTGCACAGTGACGCCTTGTTCACAGCCTTGACTGAGAGGCCATTGATCGAATGTGCCCTTTCAAAGTCGTCATATTGTTAGACTGCTCCTTGGAAGCTTCTGCTCAAACTGTGCTGGATACACATGGTTCATGGGGAAGAGGAGACATTGTTTCCCCGTACTCTCGTGTTGGGTTAGTGTTATGTCCTTACATTTCAAGGGCATCTCAAAAGTGCTTATTTTGAATATTTCTGGTATGTAAAGAGCGCCACCACATTGCTGGTAGTAAACCAGCAACCTCCATTTAGCTCGCTGTCATGCATTAGAGAAATGGAATACTCTGCCTGTGGAAAACTCTCTTGTGAGGCACACCGCCAGCTCTCTGTCCACCCTGGCAAACCTCATTTGCACGGAGTTACCCCTTTGCAAATGAAGGCCAGGCACTTTTACCACTGGTGGTATCATGCACTTTGGTATTAAAAGCTGGTTGTGCAAAGGGTAGAATTGTCTGTAATAAGACTGTTTGTTGGTCTTCTAGTCCCCCCCCCCATTTAACTAGTAGTCTCTTCTCTGTGCTTAGTGGCTTATTGGACTACTGGGTAGAAAGGGCCTGACAGACAGTGAAAACTTCCTTTTTTGCCCATTCAGGCGCTTTTCTGTAAACAAATCCTCTTTGTCCAGGGATTTGGAACCTGTTAAGGATGCTTACTGTCCACCTCAGTCAAGACCTGGATGCCTAGTGGCCCCATGTCACGTGAGACACCTTTAGTCTGTTCTGACTTTTTAATAAAATTTGCTTTGAGTGCTGGAATTCTTAAGGCCAACCAGTGACGCAACATGCTGCAAGTCCCAGAATGCGAAGACCTTTTTCTAGAAAGCCAGGGAAGGCTGAAGCTGAAGCTGTCCAGGAAGACATGTACCCAAGGAGTCTAGAGTCAAGAAGACAAAGGGCCTTATTACGATTTCCCGATGGGGAGGTTGCTGCCATTGTGGCTGCCTCCCCGCCGGGCCAATTATGAGTTTCCCACTGGCTCATAATCGAGCTGGCGGCAATGATGTCGTTCGCAGGGTGCACCAGCACCCTTTCAATGTTCACTGTCTGCAAAGTAGAGCAGTGAACATTGCGACGGTGCTGGCCGGGGGGGGGGCTGCACTACCCATGCCAAGTGCCTGGGCAGTGCAGGGGCACCCCTGTGGCCTCTTGCACCCATTCTGTGCCAGCCTTTTTATGGCAGTGATACCGCCATGAAATCGCTGGTGGAGAACGAAGTCAGGCAGCGCCGCCCTAGCGGATCAAAACCGTTGGGACTGCCAGACCACCAGGACGACTAATCCTGGAGGTCCGGCCACGGTGGAACTGCCACCGTCGTAATTTGCCGCTCGACCACCACTACGAACCTGGCAGTCATGAGACCGCCAGGTTCGTAATCAGGCCGAAAGACTCTAGTCCACAAGCCCTGACCAGAGATTTGAAAGAAGCAGCACATTTTGAAAATTTCCCAAGTAGCCTCTAAAGAGATTGTCGAATAAAATGTGCACATGTCCAGTTGATTTTGATGAGGCATATTTTACATTGTACTTAAGCATAACCAACAATAATAAATAGCTGAAAAGGGAGAAAAAAAGGGAAAGATGGCGGAACGTCCACTGCTCTGATAACAGGCACCTCGGCCCTCCCTTGCATGCTTCGAGTTTATCATGTTTAATTAGTTCAGCCTTAAAATGTCAGACCGCTTACTTTCCATGTCTAAGCTGACAGAGTTGTTTACTGTCTCCTAACAATATCTTTTGGAACATGTTTTACAGCAGCAGCGCCGGCTCGACCTCCTGACAATAACCAACCCGCGTGAGTAAGCCGCAAGGCTGCCATCTTTCTTATTTACTCCCTGTTTTCTTAAAGCAATGTTTGTCCAAACGCTCCCCTCCTGCTCCCCGGAAAATCTTTAACATAATAGCAAGTGACAGCTATATTGTGCTCGGAAGAGCCCTGAGCAGTGTTTCTGTTCGCGGCGGTGCCTCGGCGGACCTTTACTCGATGAGTCTGCATGCTGATATTTCGCCGACCCTCGCGGGGTTGGGGGGCGGGGAGTGGGAGTTAGTGGTATGGCCGCAGGGCAGATCCTAAACCTTCGCGATGTCTGTCCAAGTATCTCAGGGAAAGGAAGATGGAGATGAACTCTGCTTGGAGTTGCACAGGGACTATTCAAGTAGTGAAAGGGACCTTTAAGCACAGGTCCTGGCAGAGCGGGGATGAAGGTTGGCTCGTAAGAGGTAGGAAGAGGATGGGGAAGCCACCAATGTACACACAATTATTTAATTTTCATGGGCCCTGGGTTCTCCAGAAAGTCACCCACCTGTATATCGCTAGTAGGCGTTTCTTTGTCTCTTCAATGATGGTGGAGGAGTTTGGAGCGATTAATTGAAGATCTGTTTTATTTTCCCATTCGATGCTGTGTCAGAAAATGAAATGTTTGCAATGTTTCCCTTTTCAAGAACATCTCAACCGAGAGTGGATGTGCATTGTAACAGATGTACAACCAGAAAAGATGATTTTAAAACGTCATGGATTGGGGAATTCAGCCGAAATATTGACAAGTACTGTGTCTGACAACAGGGCCTGTGACTTTCTGAGTGATCATTGACATTATAAAACTTTAAACTCTCACTTTGGACACTCCCACAGTGGCACATAGAGATTGTATCATACCAGACAGTCTGAGTGATTTTGTCTGAGAAATGTAAGTTACAATGGAGAGGCTATTAAGGTTAAAGCCGTGGGAACAGACACTGTATAAAACACAACAAGCATTTTTTTATTATTTCAATAGTCTTACAAGAAACAATAGCTCTAAAGCATTTACTAACTCAGAGAAAGAAGAGGAAGAAGAGCTTTGACACATTAGGACAATCAAAGAACAAAGGGATAAACTCGAACTTGAAATTAACCAGCAGGCAAATGTAAATTTACAATTTGAATTGAGTATACACTGGGAAGCAGACAAAGTACATTTGAAGGCATGACAGCCAGGTAACATTAAGCTTAAATGTGACAAGTCGTCCTTCGTAGAGCAAGCATTGGCAAAGACAATAGGTCTGGCATTAGCTGCTGATCTGCAGTGGCGTAATATCAAATGATGTCTCCCCCCTGCAGAATGTAATGAGCGTGCTGAGTCTCCCATAATCTCAACTATTTTTATTGACTTTGGCCTGAGTGAGGGCTCTTGAAGGGTTTGGGGGGCTCCCTCCACCACAGAAGCTGAAGGGGCTTGTGATACACCCCTGATGATTTGCCTTCACCAACGCCTATTTTCTTTGTGAATGTTTTTTGTATTAAGACACATGACACAAGAGCCACCCATTAGCAGTGTTGTGTCAGGGAAGCTGGTAAGCCCCTTGCTTAAGTTAAATAAGCAAGCACTGTCTAAAAGCCTATATTTATATTTTTTAAGGTTGAAGCACACATTGCAACAGTAGTCTCTAGCACTGAAGGGGACTAATTGTTGATTTTCACATTGTGCAAGAGAAGAATGCCGTTACTCACAGTCAGGTTAACCAATGCTATGGGGGGAGGGGGGGTGATGGAAGCAAAATGTGATCAATGGTTTAAGGGGACTGACTGAAATCCCTTGTCAATAACTATGTATACTTTACATATGTTTAGTAAAAACAATAGGTCATGCCAAACACCTGATCTAAAAAGGATTTCTAAGGATGCTTGAAAACCCAGTTCAGGGATCCAATTATCATTATTGGTCACTTCTTATTTTTTCCACATCCTCAAAAAGTCTTTATGGTAACCTAAAGTGCTGTCCAAATGACATTCTTTTCAGATTTTGAGTTAAGTTTATGAAGTACTACATTTTTAGCATCAGAAATTTCCCAGTGTATTCAGTCATGGACGCTTTGATTGACAAAAAAATGTTTTAAGAGTGAGATATGCCGTAATTATCACTTTTAAATAGAATGAGATTTGGTTGAGTATGTGGTTGTTTTGTGGGCTGTTTATTATCTTTTTGCAATTTGGTTTTTGAATTCTTATTACAATCAATATGTAGGTTAGAAGGACAGTAATTAGCACATTTGCTCCAACCACATATAGCCGAATGGAGGATTTATCTTTGCGTGAGTTAGTCCTGCAAGCTATGCCCATGTAACACGTGGCTTTGTTTGCTGATTGCTTTAATGGTAAGGATGTGTACCTGTCTTGTTTTTATGTGTTTTATGGCAAATTTGTGTAACTGAAATAATATGAATTTGAATTTGATTGACAAAAGACTGCTTAGTACGAGTTCCACTCTCATCCAAGTCAAAAGGGTTGGTAAAGATAGAGTAGTTTTTACTAGCAACGGTTGGACCTTGTCCCCACCTCCGAGGTGGACCCACTAAATTGCACCTAATGTCAGAGTGATCAGTCCGGTCGCCTATAGTTTATACACACCCGCCATCTTAATTTCAATGGTAGGTTAAACAAATATTAATGACATTAATTTGAAGGTGGGTACTGGCAATGAATATATGTGACTGTGCAGAGTAATTTGAAAGGTTCTTTGCAAGCAAAGAAATATTATTTGGAATCTCTCTTTGACCAAAGTTTGTTCCAAAAAATGTTTGTCTCTTTGAAGTAAGTTTGTTAATTTTTAGATAAAAATGCTACAATTTAGACTTCAAAAGATTATTGTCTCAACTATTTTCACCAATACAGAGACATGAATGTTAGCCTAAACCTAACCAACTCTGAAATATTGGGCTGTCTGATGACAAGCTACACACCTTCTGGCTTCTACAAAAGCTTAAGGCTGATTTCTGTGTACTTCAAACAAAAGAACTGTGTAGTCACTACTGTTAATCAAACCTTGTACTCCATCAGCTGCTTACATGCCCTTTACTGATTATTTAACAAAATGTCATATTTCTGACGTATGGCCTAATGCTTCCCTGGCCAGTAGGCTTTGCCGTTTATGTGGATCATCTTTTTAGAATGAAGCATCATCACTGCCTTATTCTTGATTGAAGGTGACTTTTATAGCACCTTGGATACAATTCTGAATTGTGAAGATAGGTTGAAGATGACTTTTGTGTAATGTACTATATAATACTATTTGTTTTATAGATAAATAATGGTTGTGTAAATATATTTATATGTTTGATATCAACCATGGAAATGCAACAAATATAAAGGAATGCATTTCCACAAATAGAAAGGTTACCAAGATTAAAACTTGAAGGAGAATGGCTGTGTTCAGTATGTGTACACATTAATATTTCTGCTCCTGACTAGTATGTTTTGTTGTTGATGCCGCTATAAAATTAGGACTCCAGTTCCCATAATGCAAAGGATAAACCTGGATAGGATAAGCTTCTCATGTATAAACCTCGGAAACTTGAGAACTCTGAGATCAGGGTTGTGTGTTGAGTTTTTGTGATGTTGTTGATTAGAAGCATGCACAGTACTTTTGAGGACGGTCTCCGTCCCATTTGCACATTATAGAAAAATAGGGAACTTTTTCAAACAAAACAAAACCATCATAAATGCTTAGAATAAAAAATGTGTTTGTTTTTAACTTTCCAAGGTGCATTTTCTCTATGTCTGATGTTTTGCTTAAATAATGTGAATATTTGGAAAGAGTTTCTGGTAGCTGTGAATGCCTTATGGAGTTTTCATATGTGTTTGTTAATAACTGGTAATTCCAGGATGTGTCTGAAATGAGACACTTTTGGCTCTGCTCACAGATAATCTCGCATGTTGATAAGCATTTGAAGGAGAGCAACAATAAACAAATGTTACACATGCACCAACATCGCATTCATGATGCTGCATACAAAGGGAGGGTCGGACCTTCCTGTTATACATTGACAGGCCTGATCGACGGATTTCCACTTGTACCCACCGGTTGGATGCCCCCCTTGTATGCTGACTGTATTTTCTTCTTCATGATACCACATTTTGTCTTGTATTATTTCTTCTTGAAACAAAGCTATTCTACACCCTACCTCAATGGCAAGCCTTGAATTCTGACCTGTACAGGTTTATAAATTAAACATGATAGTCAAGTGAGTCCCCTCAAGAAATCATCCAAAATATGGCTTTGTGTTTAAATCTTTTGGGGCCAATATAATTTGTTTCCATGGAGCATCCAAGAGTTACTCATTTCACGTGTTGTATGGGCAGTCAAGGTGTCAGCTTGAGACCACTTCTGGACGCTTTGTAACAGAGATGCACATATATTGGGCTAGCATGTAGGTTTATTCAATTGCTTTGTAAAGTGCCGACTTGGGACAGATTGCCTCCCTGTAGCATTGTTGACACTGTAGGAGACAGTTGATGAAAGGAAGTTTCAGATCCGACTCTCCACATGGGTCTAACCGGAGAGAAACAGATAATCTCCCTTTTGGAATTTGAGAGAGTTAATACCAAGGATTTCATAGATAGCTAGAAAAATGCCTTAAATAGGCTTTCTTTAAAGATTTTTTGGGTGATGTAAATGGTGACTTTGGCAGGGACCATGATTTACTATGTTATAAGACGATGAGATTTTACCCTGTAATAAGCTTATCCTTGTGTAGTTGTGAATGCGGTAGCAAAACCCAAGTTTATAGTAAGGTTGAAAGTGCGAATTTAAGGCAACTGGTTAGGGTAATTCACAGGGGTAGAAATGCAAATGCCATGCTGTAGGTCATGGTCAGTGACCTGGTGGGAGGTCCTGGATGGAACCCTAATCTGTGTTTGTGGGTCAGATATGCATGACTCTCTCACAGAGTTGTTTGAACATGGTGTTTTCAGATTTGTTCTGAGGAGCAGATGAGTTTGATTTGCTCTCCAGGGTGGATTGAGGGTGATCCAGTGCCCCCAGAATGGTAGTGGGCCCTGATCTTTGCTTTTGTCACTCCTCATTTTGGCAGCTCATACACTGCATTATTGTGAAACAAAGCTGAAGAAATAGCATTGCAATCTGATGAGTAGCAGTTACAGCTAGATTAGCTATTAATATGACTGCCACATCATCATATAATCTGTGCATTAAATTCTGGAAAGACAGTACCACAGGGTGTCTTGAGGTTTACCCAGAACTAACAAAGCAGAGCTGATTGAAAATGCAGAAGAAAACTACACAGATCCAGTGTAAGGCGGATGCTTCCGGGTGCCTAGAGATATACTTTTGCTGTGACTTATCTCAGATCTCTACAATCCAGCAAATTTGAGGGAAACTTTTTGCAAAATGTGTGATAAATGTCCCCATGCTAGTAGATGAAACACACTGAATTGCTGCATATACTGTACTTCACATTGTGTCCTGTCTTTAAAGTGTGAAGCAATACACAACTCTTTCTGAAATCCTCACACAGTTTATTGAACAATTTTTCAGTCTGGAACAACATATCATATTCCCACGAAATGTCACACAATAATATAATTTTGCCCTAGGTTTTACTGTATTTTTTTTTTAGAATGTAAATAGTTTTATGTCCAGTCTTTATTGTTATTATCCTTCATTTTTCCTCCTGCTCTCCTTCTTAAGTCTCGGTTTTGATTGTTCAGGTGTCAAATCAGCAATGGCTGACATAAATTAAAAGTGGTGGGGCGGGAGAGTGTGGGTGTGGCGGAGCACGGGGGCGCAGGAGAGAGCATGAGGGGGGAGTGCGGGGACTGGCCTGAGTGGGCTGGTTTGCTGCTCACTCAGGCACAGGGAGTCTGTTCTATTTCTCCCACCTGGCTGTCAAATACAGCTGGACTGGAGAAACCTAACTGCACATGTCTGTTTGGCCTCCCTCCCTCCCCTCTCCCATGGCCAGGCCCCAACCCTCCCTCCACAGCCTGGCTCAGCCAGCAGTTGAAAAAAAAAACAGATAGTGAAATATCATTTTAATTTTCAGCTTCTGGCTCTGAGCCAGCGGGACAACTGTCCTCCGCCATTGCAGAGGAATCGCGGCTTTGTCCAATAGACCTGTTTCTAATAAAATACATGGAGTGGGCTCTGGATCTGCCCTTTCAACAACTGGCTTTCTTCAACAGTTTTCTTTCACCAATTTGCTTTAGATTTTATCAGTCATGTCTCGGTGCAGTTGAATATCCACCTCTCACTTAGTGCTATTGGCTGATTTGGTGTATCCTTCTGCCTCCACTCAAGTGTGTGCACCAGTCAGCATGAGGGACTTCTTTACTATAGTCCTCTCTGCCGGCTCCTTCCAATGTGTGTTGCTCCAATGTGCTAGCACATTAAACCCAGACCCAATGCTGTTCTTTACATTTTTTTGGTACTAGTGAAAGATAATTGCCTTGTTATTGCAGGTGTGCATCTAGGGCATGTGAGTAGAATGTGCTTTTCATTTTGCACCATACAATATTGCCTGTGGGTTTAAACTTGGCACACTGATCCTCTTGACTGCTGATTGATTCTATATCCCTATTGTGCTCTGTATTATTCATCTAAAACATGAAATTGCAACTTTCCTTAAATAGTGCAATACCAGCTGCTTGCATACAAAGTGAAAAATTCTTGCAAACAAAAACACCAATCTACTAAGTATGTATTATTTGCATAAACAGCAGTAAATAATACAATAATACTGATAGAGTTTCGTACAAAATATTTTGTTTGCACTATTTACAGAACTGTACCATGCTTGGCACACTAGTAAAATTATTGGTAGATGTTGAAACACAGGTTAGGATAGAAATAAGAAGAAACGGTGTCAGATCGTCTCAAGTACCTCTAATGCTTACTTACACACAGAAGTTGAGATTTCGACATAATGCGGATAGTGAATGCAAGGCCCAGATAAAACCAGGCACGGTACATGGGACATACTTCATGGCTGGTTTTTTACATCCTGTCTCGTTTTTAGGGTCGAGCCTGCGTCGCATGTGCTCGCTCATGCGTATCGCTAGTGAGACGCTTTAGGGATTAGAAAAGGGCTCGGAGCCCTGTCTACGTCACGTCAGTGTCTTTCATTGGCAAGTTGGCTTGCCTGTTAGAATCCGCTTCTTTTCATTAGTGGAAGGCACGCATACGTCCTGCCTTTTCCGGTGGTTAGCCCTCCTCGAGCGCAGCGACCAAGTACAGAAAACATGCGATGCTCGCTGGGTTTGTGGACTACTTTTTCTATGTTTTCGCAGTGCGATCTAGCTGGGCAGAAGTCCAGCGCTTCGCATACTATGGACCTTGTTACTCAGTTAATTGCAGTTTTGCCGATACTTTTATTAGTGTGAATTGTAGCAGCGCGAACGCGCTGTTTTTTTTTTTATGCAAGAAAAATCTGGTTGGGTGTTTACAACTGTCAACAGCTGTAACTCCGACAAATGCGAGACCCTCGTGCATTGCAACTGCTTGTTGACTGTGTGGTGAAGAATGCCCCAATTTCCGTCTCGTCATCTGTTGCATGTACGGATCCACAGTACAAAAGCTGTGTGATTTCCCTTTTTTGAGATTTCCCATGAATTATCTCTGTTGCATGTGCTCGAGGAAAACATCCTCTCAGTCAGTGCTTAGCCTATGTTACGTGAGAAAAAACACATACTGCTCTGTGATGCCTGGACAGTGCCTCTTCCAAGAAAGAAGCTTGAACTGCTACTGTCTTTACAGGGGTGTCTGCGAAATACACGTAATGTACTTTCACTTAATTATGCCCGTTTTTGCAGAATTATCCGTAATTACATGAACTTCCAGTCTGTCATTTAATGTCATATTTTAGCTGGAAATGCAACCGTTCATCGGTTTTTGACGCTCTGGGCATTTTGCACTTAAAAAAAGGTGCAAAAACCCCCAAAACACAGCTAACTCCAGCTACTCACGTTCTATTGTTCCAGTGAATGTGAGGTAAATTTCTTCCATGAATGGTGACTTGGCAGTATATTTAAACCACAAATGGTGTGTAAGTACGCAAAGTGGCATAATGGTGTAATTTCAGGAATATTGAGTAACTAGCACAGGAGCGGCTCCTCCATCAGAGAAGAGGAGCATCGCCCGCTGAAAAAATGCCCCAGAGAAATATAATGGTAGTAACGTTTTTTTATTACCATTTTAATTTTCAGCACCCCGTCCTGAACTGAGTGTCAGGACGGAGTGGGGTAATTGCTGCTGAGAGGCAGCAGGGAGCTGTGCACTATGCGATGGATAGCCTGACATGCACACTTTAAACTTCTCTAAGCCAGACATCGGGGTTAGAGAAAGCACAGGCCTCCCGTGCTCTTAAGAGCGCTGAGAGAGGCCTCTCCATCCAATCCTGATGCTTCTATTATGCTGTTTAACAGCATGAGAGCAGCACAAGGATTGGGTAGTGCAGTTTCCTGGGTCTGGAGCTTCGAACAGAGAAGACACCAGAGCAAGGGGGAGGACGTTGTGAAAAGTCAGTAAGGTACGTACTATTTTTTTCATGATTATATTAACCCCACCCGTATTTTGCCTGCCATACCACTCTAAATACATGGCAGCTGCCACTGAACTAGCATAAAGTGAAATTCTTCAAATTACACTAATTACCCCTGCATGATTTGAATTTCACGCAGGCCCAGGTTATAGGAAGCTCTCATTGCTTCAGTCTGTGTTGTTCCTTTGGTGCGAGGGAATCCTGCACTCCTGTCACGTCTGCTGTGTCTGTCCTGGATGTGAATGACTCTTGTGTCAGTTAATACAGGGTGAAGTAATTGATTAATGCAATTCCCTACTGTAATATGATGTATGGTAAAATAGCCAATGCAATCTCCTGTCTTGGAATGGAAGGTAATGTAGTTAAAGTAATAATCTTTAAACTATCAATATTATAATGTTCTCAAACCAAACGCAAAGTGACGTAATTCAAGCTCTCTAGTTGAACTTGATGCAAAGTAAAGACTTGGAAATACTTTTTCTATAATACAGCTAAGGTCAGAGTAATTGAATACATTTCCTTCCATAACTTAACCAACCCTAAAGCAAATTAAAGTAACTACATTCCGTAATTCAAAGCAGACAAAATCCATAAAAGCATTGTCTTCTCTAGTGGTTAATTAACAGGAAAGGCAATACGCATAATTCCCTGTAATTTCATGCAGGTAAGTAACCAGCCCACTTCTTCGGTAATGTAATGCAGGGCATCAGATTATTTACTGCCTTAATACCGTACACGGCGAAGCAAAAAGTATAATGCACACTGCCTGCAGTAAAGGGTAGAGTAATCAGAATAATCAACTGCTGTGATCTTATTCAGAATATTGTAACCACAATCGTCTCCGCAATCTGATACAGGATGTAGGAATCAATGAAGTATATTTTTACAATCTAACATAAAGTAAATACTTGTCATTAATCTCCTGCTATAATATCCACGGTAATGTAATTAGAGTAATCTTACTCCACATTTGAGTGAAGTAACTTCCTTTAATGCATAGTAATCAGGACCATTGTAATCAGTGATGTAATGTAGGGTAAATCAACCAAAGTCATCTCTTTCTATACTCCTTCAAAGCACGAGGGATTCTTAATAATATTAATTTACAATCAAATTCAGGGTAGCATGAGAGTGTTTTTATTCTATAAACTAATACGGAGGAAAGTAACCTGAGTAATCGACATAACTCCACAACAATAGACGCAAACTTTATTAATATAACACAGGATGAAGAAATTGACCAATCATTTATTCTAATTTATAATAGAAAAATATACAAATTATCTTCAGTTATTTAATATACAGTAATATATTCTATTATTAAAATAAATGTAATCTAATAGTACATTAATTAATCATCACGATCTACTTCCGGTTACCAATATAAAATAGAAATAATGTTCTGAATTTTACTGAGGCGGAAAGTAATCAGTGTAATCTGCTTCTTCCAGAGTAATCTACCTTTGTAATCTAATGCACATCAAAGTAGTCAAAATAATGGCCTAAAATAATGCACTAATGGGCAAATACTGCCGTAAACGTCTTCTGGAATCAAATTCATGGTAATTCTATCAGTGCAGTATTCTTTAGTCTAAGGCAGAGTAAGGTAACCAAAGTAAACCCACAATGCAGTTAAATGTAGCATGAAAGTAACTGGAACAATTTCCTGTTATTTAATGCATGCTCAATGAATTCCCTTCTTCAGTCCATTGAAGGATGAAGTAATCAAAGTAATACTCAACAATCAAATACATAGCAAAATAATCAGTGTAATCACACTTTTTAATTCACTGGAGGCTACAGGATGAAGAATAATTTCCTTCTTCAATCCAGTACAATGTAAAGTAGACGGAAATCTCTTCTGTAATCTGATGTAGAATGAAGTCATGCATTTGCTTCAATCTATAATTTAAAACATGCTAAAGTCACAGAAGACATCTGTTAGCAGGCAAGATGACACAGTGAGTTGGGGGCTTGCTGATATCTGCAGGACTTTAAAGCCATAGATTTGAATCATACCAATATCAGCAAGATTGGGGAAAAATACATATGTTTCTGTGCATTCACTTCCTAGATTCGAGCCTATCATTCATAGCAGCTACTAGGCACCTCATCAAGGTCACAGTTACTCTACATTTTGCCAGTCGATGGGCTAATGTCACCAATTTCCTAATCCCCTTTGGCATGTGAAATTCCCAGAATTGGTGCTAGCACGACTGTTTATTTGTCCATTCTATAAATTCAGTTTATCACTTGCTTCCGGAAAACTGGTACCAACAGGGCATGCCAAGGTTAATGACCCACTTACCAGTGTTTGCATCTATCACAATGGAACCTGTCACATTCCAGACCTGTGTAGGGTCAGTGGTGGGTGGTGGTGTAGGAATTTTAAGTGGGTCAGCTCGAGCCTCCCGTCCAAGAAAATGTTGCTGTTTGCACACAGTAGTATTCTCTCAGTAGTGCTTTGTAAAGTCATCTACAAGACCCATCTCCCTCATTTCCCCGGCAGATATTTTCATAACCACTCTCGAGAACATTCCAAGTCCTGACCCACCTTCTGTTATCTTCAGTAAGTATGAGACCTGTTAGAATCACATATTCTAGGTTTTCTAGTTATGTCAGGTATGCCTCCCTGACCATATGTTTTAGCCTACAGAGGTGCGTTTCAGAATCGGGTGCCCTGTTCAAGTCAACGAGAGACTGTCCTGTTGAGAAGAGGCTGCAAGCAGGTACTGGAGGGGCCAGTCTAGTTGAACCCACAGGGGACTCAGGTCTTGAGGGTCTCTGGCACTCAGGGCCACCAATGGTTCACTGGTATTTGGGCTGGGGACTCATGTGCCGTAGTGCTTTGTCCAGCTGCAGGAGACTCTCACTGTTTTCAGTTTCTTGCAGAAACAGGCTGCAGGGGGGGACTGGAGGACTAGACCGTCCAAACCCAAGGGGTGGCTCAACTCTAGAGGATCTCTGGACCCTGTTGGCACTATTCATTCACTTGGACTCGGGCTGTGGGGCTCGGGTGCAGAGTTGCTTTTCGGTGTAGAATTGCAGCGGTCAGAGGCTCACTCTCTGTATTGGTGGCCTGGTGGAGAGGTGAAAAGAGGACAGCAGGGCCACTCCGGATGCTACCCTTGTGGGTCCTGACGTCCCTCAATGGTAGGTCTGTCTTTGTGCTGATAGAGTCTGGATTGGGCCACCAACAAGCCTTGGTTGCTGCACGGGGTCTGATACCCCAGGTATAGATCTAGGGAGGCTCCGGGAGGGGTCTGCGTCACAGGACCTTGGTGAGGTGATCGGACTGACCTCCAGAGCTCCAAGCAATCTTCTTCTAGCCGGTTGTTCCCTCTATGGGCCCGATGGCCAACAGGACAGAGTACCGGACTTTGCAAGCGGTACCTGCAGATGCAGGGAAGCAGCTCCTCTGTTCCAAGTGAGATATTTCCTGGTTGTTGAGGTGCTGGGCAATCCTCCAAGGGTCTGGGGAGGTTGTCCAGGTTTTTGCAAAGATGATCCCAGTGATGGTCAAAGTGCAAGTAGCCTGGCAGGGTTTGACACCAATCTTTGCTGCAGGTTTTCAGTTCTCACTCTTTTGGTCCTTCTTATTTCTTCCTCAGTTCCCAGTAGTCAAAGCCTTGACTTGATCTGTTTTTTTGGTGTCAGGGGGCCATTTAAATACAAAATGTAGGAGTGTTAAGGGTAGTGAAGGGTAGTAGCCAATGGGCTACTTACCCTTGGGGTCACTCCACCCCCTATATGACCACTTCCTGTGGGTAGTGGGCATAACCCTGTTCTAGAGCTCCTAATTTCACCAAAATCAAGATGGTGGATTCCTTCGTTAATGGGTCACATAAGGCACCCCACCCTAGGGGTGTGACTGGCCTGGTAGTATACCAGCCCTCCCTGAATATCTTATTTCCTACCTGTTCATATGCCAGAAGGGCAGGGGGTGGCATCTCCTTAGTCTGGGGAAGCCAGGGTTACATATCAAAGGTGATAGGGTCTTTGAAGTCCTTGGCCTTGATAAGCTGATTTACAAGCCTGCCTGCTGGACAAGGTGATAACACCTCCTGCCAGAGCTGGCATTGTTCCTGACCTCCTGAGAGCATGGGCTCTCACCTGCAGGGGCTCAGAAATGTGTCTCTGGTGTCAGGCAGGATGAGACCAGTCATCCAGCACACTAGGGAGCTAGTAATTTCAGGGGGCACCTCTACGGCGCCCCCTGGGTGCATGTCATAATAAATCCAATACTGGCATCAGTATTAGTTTATTGAGATGAGGTTTTTGATACCAAACACCACAGATTTCAGCGAAGCCATTATGTAGCGGGGTAACTCGATTTGACCAGTGCCTAGTACATACCTTAAGATGCCTTCACTGCTCACTTGTCTAGCAATGGTACTAGACACTACAGAGGCATATCTGCTCATGCACATATGTCCTCACTTGTGCTACAATGCACCCTGCCTTTGGGCTCCAAGGCCTGCTGTAGGGGTGACTTACATATAGCCCATACAGTGTTTGGCATGGCACACAGGTGTGTGCCATGTCATGTTTTCAAATATGGATTGTACCATGTCACGCAGCCTGCAATAGCAGTCTGTGTGTAATTTGTGCATGGGTCTCTTAGGGTGGCATATAAGATATGCTTCAGCCCTTGGGGATCCTCTGTAGCACCCATGCTCTAGGTACCAGGGGTACCATTTACTAGAGACTTACAGTGGTGCTAAAGTCCATGCCATTTGGGTTACAATTAAGCTTTACTTATTTTAGGGGGAAGAGCACTGTCACTAAGGTTTGAGTAGCAGGCCTCAGCGCACTGTC
This sequence comes from Pleurodeles waltl, assembly GCF_031143425.1. NCBI lineage: Eukaryota > Metazoa > Chordata > Amphibia > Caudata > Salamandridae > Pleurodeles > Pleurodeles waltl. The sequence goes on from NC_090443.1 coordinate 909,582,643, forward strand.
ACAGTTGAAAACCAGCATCTAGTAGTTCTAAAGGAGGCACAAAGTGGGGGGACAACTTTGTTCCAGCTTCCTACAACATATACTTTTAAGTTGTATATGTCGTGGTAGTGAAAAACACCCAAATACATTTTTCACTACTGCAAGCCCTATCTCTCCCATAGGATAACATTGAAATTACCTTATTATGTATGTATGTATGTATGTATGCCGTGATTTTTAGAGGGCATTCCTATTCAAAAGAGCATCGAAGCGCTAGGAGGAGAGATCATGAGAAGAAGGGGACGCAATAAGGGTCACTAGCTGGAACTATTTCCATGAGCTGCCTTAAATGTTAGACAGAGCGATTTAAACTGTATACGCTGAGCCACCGGCAACCAGTGTAATTGCTTAAGGCTCTCTCTGACTGATATCTGCCGAGGGAAATTGAGAACCGCTCTGGCGGCGGAATTTGAACTAATTGAAGCCTGTTAATCAGCCCCTTGTCCAAATTAAGCAATAAGGCATTGCAATAGTCTACCTTGGACATCACCAGTGCCAAAATGGCAGATACTCTCCATTCATGAGACAAATAGGGAAAAAAAATTCTGAGCATTTTGATGGACCATACACTGATCTTTACCGTATGATTAACCTGCTTTTTAAAGAATAACTGTTCATCAAACAGGATGCCCAAATTCCTACTAACAGTCAAGGGCACGGGACAATTGCCACATTCAGAAGGCCACCACTGTGAGTTCATAGCTCCTTCCCAAGTCCAAAACATAAAATTTCAGTTTTGGTGGCGTTCATTTTGAGCCAGTTGGTATTCATCCATTTACTCACTGCCTGCATACAATTGCTAAACCGATCCGTCACCTTCTCCCATGGCTGATTAATAGGAATAACGAGCTGGGAGTCATCTGCGTAAGAAGATGGAATGAAGCCAGAAGTTCGAATTAAACTAGCCAGCGGAGCTACATACACATTAAACAGCGTGGGGCTGAGGGAAGATCCCTGAGGAATCCCGCAAGGCAAAAGATAAGGTGTGGATTTGAAATTGCCACAACTAACTGTGGTCCATCTATTCGTAAGAAAGGAGCATAAGTGCCCGGTCCCTTATCCCCACTTGATGAAGACGAGACGTCAACAATATAGGAGAGATAGTGTCAAAGGCCGCTGATAAATCTAAAAGAACCAGAATAGCCCCCTGGCCTTCATCAACTATCCTCCGAATAGCATCAGAGGAAGAGATCAAGGCTGTTTCAGTGCAGTGCACTTTCCTGAAACCATGTTGAGAAACATCAAGGACTTCCACTTCAGTTAAAAACTCAGCCAGTTCCAAATTCAGAATTTTTTCTAAAATCTTCCCCAAATATGGGAGAAGTGCTATTGGCCGCAAATTACTCAGGTCCTGGCTATCACCGTCTGTTTTTTTCTTGAGGGGTACCACTATAGTTTCTTTCCAATAAGAAGGGTACACCCCGGACATTAATACCTCTTGATAGATAGGAACTAACATCCGAGCCATCAGATCAGGAACCAGATGAAAAATAGAAGGAGGGCACGGATCAAGAGGGGAGCTAGACTTGATTTCAAGAATCCTCTTTTTAATATTGTCCAGGGTAGGAAGATGGAAATCTGATAACAGTAATTTGCCGCTTGCAATAGGACTAACAGGTGTCACAGAAGGAAGTACTCCAAAGATGTCCTGGGGATCAAAGTTGCCATGTATTTGTAGAATCTTCTTCTCAAAATGCATAGCAACCCTATCATAGAATTCCTGAGAGTTTTCTAAGCCAGCGGGCTTAAGGGGCGCAGATAAGGCCTTAATCGTCTTGAAAAGCTCCCTAGGGGCATTTAATGCCTCCTTCACTTTAGTGGTGTAGAAATTAGATTTGGCCTTACGTTGCGCTGCTTTATAAACCCTCAAAGTAGACTTAAGGACCACCCTTTCATCAGGTCCTGGATTAAGTTTCCACCGACGTTCCTGTTGTCGGTACTTTCTTTGAAGGAGTTTAACCCCTTAGCTGCTGGGCCTTTTCCCCCCCAGTGCTGAGCCCTTTTTTGGCTATTTGGGGTAGTTCGCGCTTAGGGCTTCATAACTTTTTGTCCACATAAGCTAACCACGCCAAATTTGCGTCCTTTTTTTCCAACATCCTAGGGATTCTAATGGTACCCAGAGTTTGTGGTTTCCCCTGGAGGAGACCAAGAAAATAGCCAAAATACAGTGAACATTTTGTTTTTTCCAAAAAAATGGGAAAAAAGGGCTGTCGAAGAAGGCTTGTGGTTTTTTCCCTGAAAATGCCATCAACAAAGGGTTTCTGGTGCTGAAATCACTATCTTCCCACCTTTCAGGAACGGGCAGACTTGAATCAGAAAACCACATTTTTCAACACAAATTTGGCATTTTACTGGGACATACCCCATTTTTACTATGTTTGGTGCTTTCAGCCTCCTTCCAGTTAGTGACAGGAATGGGTGTGAAACCAATGCTGGATCCCGGAATGCTGAACATTTCTGAAAACTAGACAAAATTCTGAATTCAGCAAGGGGTCATTTGTGTAGATCCTACAAGGTTTTCTTACAGAAAATACCAGCTGAAATAAAAAAATATTGAAATTGAGCTGAAAACAACAGCCATTTTTCTTTATGTTTTACTCTGTAACTTTTTCCTGCGATGTCAGATTTCTGAAAGCTATATACCGTTTTGTCTGCTGGACTCTTCTGGTTGCGGGGATATAAAGGGCTTGTAGGTTCATCAAGAACCCTAGGTACCCAGAGCCAATAAATGAGCTGCACCCTGCAGTTGGTTTTCATTCTATACTGGGTATGCAGCAATTCTTTTGCTGAAATATGAAGAGTGAAAAAGAGGTATCAAGAAAACCTTTGCATTTCCAAAATGTGATCAAGATAAGGTTTTGAGGAGCAGTGGTTATTTGCACATCGCTGAATTCCGAGGTGCCCATACTAGCATGTGAATTGCAGGGCATTTCTCAAATAGACGTCTTTTTTACACACTCTCTTATATTTGGAAGGAAAAAATGTAGAGAAAGATAAGGGGCAATAACACTTGCTTTGCTATTCTATGTTCCCCCAAGTCTCCCGATACAAAAGATACCTCACTTGTGTGGGTAGGCCTAGTGCCCGCGACAGGAAATGCCCCAAAACACAACATGGACACATCCTATTTTTTTTATAGAAAACACAGCTGTTTTTTCCAAAGTGCCTACCTGTAGATTTTGGCCTCTAGCTCAGCCTGCACATAGGGAAACCTACCAAACCTGTGCATTTCTGAAAACTAGAGACCTAGGGGAATCCAAGGAGGGGTGATATGCGGGGCTCGGACCAGGTTCTGTTACCCAGAATCCTTTGCAAACCTCAAAAAGTGGCTAAAAAAACAAGTTTTCCTCACATTTCGGTGACAGAAAGTTCTGGAATCTGAGAGGAGCCACAAATTTCCTTCCACCCGGCGTTCCCCCAAGTCTCCCGATAAAAATGATACCTCACTTGTGTGGGTAGGCCTAGCGCCTGCGACAGGAAACGCCCCAAAGCGCAACGTGGACACATCCAAATTTTTGGAAGAAAACAGAGGTGTTTTTTGAGAAGTGCCTACCTGTAGATTTTGGCCTCTAGCTCAGCCGGCACCTAGGGAAACCTACCAAACCTGTGCATTTCTGAAAACTAGAGACCTAGGGGAATCCAAGGAGGGGTGACTTGCGGGGCTCGGACCAGGTTCTGTTACCCAGAATCCTTTGCAAACCTCAAAAAGTGGCTAAAAAAACAAGTTTTCCTCACATTTCGGTGACAGAAAGTTCTGGAATCTGAGAGGAGCCACAAATTTCCTTCCACCCAGCGTTCCCCCAAGTCTCCCGATAGAAATGATACCTCACTTGTGTGGGTAGGCCTAGCGCCTGCGACAGGAAACGCCCCAAAGCGCAACGTGGACACATCCAAATTTTTGGAAGAAAACAGAGGTGTTTTTTGAGAAGTGCCTACCTGTAGATTTTGGCCTCTAGCTCAGCCGGCACCTAGGGAAACCTACCAAACCTGTGCATTTCTGAAAACTAGAGACCTAGGGGAATCCAAGGAGGGGTGACTTGCGGGGCTCGGACCAGGTTCTGTTACCCAGAATCCTTTGCAAACCTCAAAAAGTGGCTAAAAAAACAAGTTTTCCTCACATTTCGGTGACAGAAAGTTCTGGAATCTGAGAGGAGCCACAAATTTCCTTCCACCCGGCGTTCCCCCAAGTCTCCCGATAAAAATGATACCTCACTTGTGTGGGTAGGCCTAGCGCCTGCGACAGGAAACGCCCCAAAGCGCAACGTGGACATATCAAAATTTTTGGAAGAAAACAGAGGTGTTTTTTGAGAAGTGCCTACCTGTAGATTTTGGCCTCTAGCTCAGCCGGCACCTAGGGAAACCTACCAAACCTGTGCATTTCTGAAAACTAGAGACCTAGGGGAATCCAAGGAGGGGTGACTTGCGGGGCTCGGACCAGGTTCTATTACCCAGAATCCTTTACAAACCTCAAAAAGTGGCTAAAAAAACAAGTTTTCCTCACATTTCGGTGACAGAAAGTTCTGGAATCTGAGAGGAGCCACAAATTTCCTTCCACCCAGCATTCCCCCAAGTCTCCCGATAAAAATGATACCTCACTTGTGTGGGTAGGCCTAGCGCCCGCGACAGGAAATGCCCCAAAACAGAACGTGGACACATCACATTTTTTCATAGAATACAGTGCCTACCTGTGGATTTTGGCCTCTAGCTCAGCCGGCACCTGGGAAAACCTAGCAAACCAGCACATTTTTTAAAACTAGAAACCCAGGGGAATCCAAGATGAGGTGACTTGTGGGGCTCGGACCAGGTTCTGTTACCCAGAATCCTTTGCAAACCTCAAAATGTGGCTAAAATAACACGTTTTCCTCACATTTCGGTGACAGAAAGTTCTGGAATCTGAGAGGAGCCACAAATTTCCTTCCACCCAGCGTTCCCCCAAGTCTCCCGATAAATATGATACCTCACTTGTGTGGTTAGGCCTGGTGCCTGCGACAGGAATAGATCACACAACGGTCAATGTTGGTCCTTACGTGAGGCAGCTGTTGACCCTGGGGTGATCCATTCCTGACACAGGCACTAGATGTAGGCACTCAAGTGGGGTAGTGTTTTTATCTGGACAGGTGAGGAGTCACTGGGTGGTAGGAATGTTGTGGATCCCAGCATATTCCTGTAGTTTGTGTGACAGAAATGCGAGAAAAATAGAGTTTTTTTTCAACATTTCAGCTTTGCAGGGTATTCTGGGTAAGAAAACTTTGGGGAATCCACACAAGTTACACCTCTGTGGACTCCCCCGAATGTCTAGTTTCCAGAAATGTTTGGGTTTAGTGTGTTTCTCTATATGGCCGCCGAATCCAGGACCAAAAACACAGGTGCCTGCCTTACAAAACCAGTTTGTTTTGCCATAGACAATTTTGATGTCTCCACAATATGATTTGGGTGGTGGAATTTGGGGCTGAACTAAATTGGTGAGCTCCCAAGAGAGCACTCTCTCTCTGCTTGCCGCCGCATTCACCTGCTCTCTGGGTTGGCCTAACCCACTATTACCCAGTTGGACGAACAGCTTGCGAAGGGACAGCAGGACTGTCCTCATCACCTCCCTCATAATGTACTGGAAGAGGAGTTTTCGAATGGGACTCCTCTGACTGAAAAATCACTCCCAGAGTCTGCGCCATTGTCCTATCCCTCAGATGCTGTCTCAGTATCTGATGTCTCAGTCTCTGATCCTATGTCAGAGCGGTCCTCTATAACCCGAGTGCAGGCAGCAGTCATCCATCAAGATGCCATCTCTGCTATTGGCTAAACTGTTGCTCTAAAACACTGGCCTACGTAGACAGTCACAAAATCGATGGTGTGTGTGAGATACGTGCAACAGTAGAGGCCACCTTACCTGCGCTTCTTCCCTCAATCAGCACGTACTTTCAAGACACTCAAAAAACACCTTGTCACATACCATTCGTCACAGTCTTTAGCACCTCCTGCGCCCAGTCCAACAATCATTATTGGTGCTCCCACTCCCTCCTCCTCGGATTCCCTCATTACCACCCAGCAAAAGTGCCCTTCATCTCTCCATAGACTTTACTAATGTACTCAGCTATTTACATAAAATACAGATATGCTCTTTGCAGTAGGCATATAAACCTTCTGCGTTTCTTTATGGCAATAAAACTGCAACTAGACAAGTCGGACCCTTCTCCCCCCAGGGAAACCACACACATATTGACAAAAGTGATATATATATGACAGCCAACCACCTGAAACTCAACTCAAGCAAAGCCGAAATAATCCTCTTTGGCCCACACAAAAACACCTAGGACCCCCCATGGTGGCCCACCACGCTAGGCCCTGCACCCACCCCCGCCAACCACGCACGCAACCTCAGCATCATCCTAGACTCCTCCCTCTCGATGACCCAACAAATCAACGCTCTTACCTCCTCATGCTTCAACAAACTCCGTATACTGAAAAACATTCAAATGGATCCCCACAGAGACCAGAAAAACTGTCACTCACGCACTCATCAGCAGCAGGCTTGATTACGGAAACGCCCTCTACGCCGGCACCACTCTAAAACTCAAGCGCAAACTACACGCATCCAGAACTCAGCAGCACGACTCATCCTCGACCTCCGCCGACACCAACACATCTCTCCACACCTCAAATCCCTCCACTGGCTCCCCATTGACAAAAGGATCACCTTCAAGATCCTCATCCTCGCACACAAATCACTCCACAACACAGGCCCTGCCTACCTCAACGAGAGTCACATTCCACACCCTCACACGAAACGTCCGCTCAGCTGACCTCTCTCTCGCCTCTGTCCCCCGCATCAAACACACCACCACCGGGGCAGATCCTTCTCCTACATTGCACCCAAAACCTGGAACACACTCACAACCCACCTTCGCAAGACCCAAAACCTACTTCTTTTCAGGAAGGGCCTCAAAACCTGGCTTTTTGAACAGTGAACCTCCCAGCCCCTTTCCCTCCCCCCGTCCTCCCCCCCCAGCGCCTTGAGACCCTCACAGGTGAGTAGCGCGCTTTATAAATCTCTTTGATACAGATCTACCTCTATATATATATATATATATATATATATAAATATATATATATATATATACATATATATATCTAGGGAAACCCTACAACATCTAAAAAAAAATTGCCCCCACAGGGGGTCACCCTGCCCACGGGCGACCCCCTGTCATTTCATTTTTTTTTTTTCTTAAACAAAAAAAAATCCCCTGGGGGGGGCACGATTGCGCCCCCCAGGGGGCTCCTACCTTTTTTTTAAAAAACGGCCCGTTTTCCGGGGGGGCCGCCCCCCAAAAGTGAAATCCCTGGTGTCTAGTGGGGGTTTCTGGCCCCCGATCGCAGCTGTGCCGTTTCAGAAGGCCTCGCACAGCTGCGATCGGGGGCCAGAAACAGTTTCAGAAGGCCTCGTAAGAAAGGGGAGAGTCTCCCCTTTCTTACAAGGCCTTTTCAAAGTGTTTCCTGGCCCCCCCGCGATCGGGGGAGCCAGGAAACCTGAAAGTGTTTCCTGGCCCCCGATCGCAGCTGTGCTGCGATCGGGGGCCAGGAAACACTTTCAGGAAGGCCTCGTAAGAAAGGGGAGACTCTCCCCTTTCTTACGAGGCCTTCCCGAACGTGTAAAAGACCGTTTTCCCCATCAGAGCAGGAAGCGGCCGCAAGGCTGCTTCCTGCTTTGATGGGGAAAACACCTTTGCAACGTCAGCGCGCCTCGCGGCGCGCTGACGTCACAAAGGGGCAGGTGGGGGGCGGGGGGAGACACGGTAGCTTCCGTGTCTCCCCAGGGAAGAAAAAATAAATAAATGAAATCCTCGGGTGCGACGCACCCGAGGATTTATTATTGCCCTTCCTGGTGTCGGCCACTGGTCGTGACCCGCACCAGGGAGGGTGTGTGGGCGTCGGCCAGTGGCCGACGCCCGCACCTAAGCGGTTAAGCTCCTTTGTAACCAGGGATGACCTGGTTTCTTCTGACTACTGGGTCCCCTAAATATAGGGGGCACCAGTAGGTCCATAGTCATTTCCACCCCTTGCTGAAAACTATCAAGCAGGGGCAAAGCTAAATTCTTTGCCTTATCCCAGCCTATTTCTAATGCTGGGCCTAATTCCTCTGCTTTAACCTGTTTTCATAGCCTAACCACTCTACCCATATCCACATTAAGATCACATAAATTCTTAGAGGCAAGTTTAAAATTCAACAGGTAATGATCCGTCCAGCTCAGCCACACGATGGTTACATCCACCTGTTGAGAGGCTTGTACAAAGACCCCATCCAAAATATGCCCTGCAATATGGGTTCCTGATGAGACTCTGAAGGTCCAATCCAGGGCCTCCATGAAGTCTATAAATTCACGGATCATGGGGGTAGATGTCTCATCAAAGTGGATGTTAAAGTCGCCCAATATAACAGCTTTCGGGGACAGGACCATAGGTTCTATCAACTTGGCCCAGGACTGTAAGAAATTTGTGGGTGGTCCTGGCGGGCGATATATCAACAGGCCCTCCAATAATACCCCAGTATTTTGGGAAATCCTAAAGGCCATTGCCTCACACGTTTCAGTGGAAGAACTAAGCCATGTCCACACAAGCGTAGACCTACAAATAATAGCCAGACCACCCCCCCCATTCTGAGGTCTGTCAAGTCTATAGTAGGTGAATCCTGGTGGGGAGGCGGCCACAAAGTCAGGGTCAGATTCTACTTTACCCCAAGTTTCAGTAATAAATAGACAATCAATCTGCCAAGTATCAATCATTTCGCTGACTTCCAGTTTGTGTTTGTGGAGGGAATGGGCATTTATTAAGGCATACTGAATAGAATGATTACAGGCTGCCTTCTGTTTCTGTACTTCCCCCCAACCCCAGTGGCCTAATATCTTGGCTTCTGACCTCTGTTAACTTGGTAGGGGCTTGGTCACACCAATTACATGTTTCACAAGTCCAAAAGGTCCCACCCTCACTTAGAGACTTAGAATTCCCCATAAAAGTAGACTTGAGAAAGGACTTTCTATACTTTTCCTCTCCCCAGGGTATTACACAATTATGAAAAAGGGCAGCATCTCTGGCCCCTGGACCTGTTCGGGCGCGGACGGGTGCAGACGGGCTTGCCTTTGGCGCGCCTTCGGCGCACCATCGGCGCGGCCGCTCGTTCCGGCACATTTATGCCACAGGAACGAGGCCCAGACCACGTAGTCACCAACAACTAGACTGCTAACAAGCGGTGCAAACAGGAAGGAGGGCTCTTACTGACCCTCACTTCCTGCCTTGTGCCAAAAACAGACGGAAAGCCTTCACAAACTGCCTCTGCAGCCCACCTGCAGATGGAGGCAGCCCCCTCTCCCCCGTTTCCCCTACAATAAAAATAAAATGTACAAATCCAAAAAGTATTTTTTTTAAAGGTTAAAAGAGTTAGAAGTATTTTGTAAAAGGCACACACAAAAGATTAAGATTATTTTTATAAAGGACACGAAAAACGAGTGAAAGTAACCTTAAGAGCGGCAACCAAAAACACACTCTCCTCTCCTGCGCGGCCGCTCGTTCCGGCAAATTTATGCCACAGGAACGAGGCCCAGACCGCGTAGTCACCAACAACTAGACCGCTAACAAGCGGTGCAAACAGGAAGGAGGACTCTTACTGACCCTCACTTCCTGCCTTGTGCCAAAAACAGACGGAAAGCCTTCACAAACTGCCTCCACGGCACTGTAATAGAATGCAGCCCACCTGCAGATGGAGGCAGCCCCCTCTCCCCCGTTTCCCCTACAATAAAAATAAAATGTACAAATCCAAAAAAGTACTTTTTTAAAAGGTTAAAAGAGTTAGAAGTATTTTATAAAAGGCACACACAAAAGATAAAGATTATTTTTATAAAGGACACGAAAAACGAGTGAAAGTAACCTTAAGAGCGGCAACCAAAAAACACACTCTCCTCTCCTGCGCTGCTGCTCGTTCCGGCACATTTATGCCATAGGAACGAGGCCCAGACCACGTAGTCACCAACAACTAGACCGCTAACAAGCGGTGCAAACAGGAAAGAGGGCTCTTACTGACCCTCACTTCCTGCCTTGTGCCAAAAACAGACGGAAAGCCTTCACAAACTGCCTCCACGGCACTGTAATAGAATGCAGCCCACCTGCAGATGGAGGCAGCCCCCTCTCCCCCTTTTCCCCTACAATAAAAATAAATTGTACAAATCCCAAAAAGTATTTTTTTTAAAAGGTGAAAGTGTTAGAAGTATTTTATAAAAGGCACACACAAAAGATTAAGATTATTTTTATAAAGGACACAAAAAACGAGTGAAAGTAACCTTAAGAGCGGCAACCAAAAACACGCTCTCCTCAAAACATTACATGTTTTAAGTGTAATTTCTATTTGGAAAGAGATAAACTTTTCAAGTCTGGTGTCTCTGGAGCAACAATTTAAATTTCAAAGTGATGTTGAAGTCGGATTTTAAGTTGCAATTCTGAAAATGACACTTATAGAAAGTTGGCATTTTCTCGCCTTATCCATTTAATGCCTGCAGCCTGCTTCTGATAACATGGCTAGGTTTAGTTGGCAATGTGCTTTGTGCATTCCCCTGAGACAACCACACACAATGGGAGGTTAGGTGTGTCTCAATAGGCTATCACTGGCAAGATGGGAGGAAGGAAGTGGGCACAGCCTCACTTACACCTGAATAGGCTGTTTCCTGTACCCACACAAAAGTTAAATTGGAGCCAGGGAGGGCAGGACATCTGTGCATTTCAATGGCATGACTTTAGAAGTCTCCCTTACTTCAAAAGGCACCACTGGGTATAAATACTCAAACTCAGACACCACCAATTCAGTACACTACTGGACCTGTAGATACCCTGCCAAGAAGAAGACTGCTGTGCTGTTGAAGGACTGCCACTCTGCTGGACCCCTGTTCTGCCTTGTCTGTCCAATCCTATTTTGGAAAATAGTACCAGAAACGTTAACCTCTATCAATGGCAAGTCTAATTTAAGTATACCAGAGACCTTTCTCCTTGGCATCATGTCCCATCCTTAGAAGACAATGGTGGAATGTAATTGTAGATGTTATAGCCATGGATGTAGCAAAACATGACAGTGATGACCTGGAAAACTGCAGATGTGCCTAGTATTGTGACCTAGAAGAACAAATCAATATTACTATAGCCTGCTATATATTACTGATCGAGCAGGCAGACAATGATGACAACGCAATGTTGATCTTTCCTGTCTCACACCACGCTGCATTGTGGCCCGGACCACTGGAATTATGCATTTTTGTGCCCCTTGTGTTTTCCACATAATTGTGGTTTCGTTGCCTATGCCACATTGTAACAAGAATGGATTAAAAGTTACTTAAAACGCATCAAAGTGTGTTGCTGCACAGTGGAAAGCCCTTTGGAGTGGTTGGTTACCGATCTGTTGCTTATTATTTGTGTGTTAAACCAGTACAAATTGGGTGAAACGTTTGTCCAAACAGTGTTAACGTGTAAAAATGGAAAAATAATGAAGTAATACTATCACAAAATGTGCCACTTTATGCCGCATAATTTGCCTTTTGTCGCCACGTAGTTTAGTCTGCCCTGCCACATAACTTGACCCTCCTTAATGCATAATCCCAGAGGCCCTGCTGATGGCTGGAAGCTGGTGCAATCGTAATGCCTCAGAATGTTCTACACCGCTGCCCCCACCTCCATCTCAACAAATTACTGTTTTAGAAACACTCTGCCCTACTTATGGTACTGCAAACAAATATGTTTAATGCCTTAACGCGGAGAGCCTGAAATAATGCAACTAACAGTAATATTGCACAACAAGGTGGTGAAACCTACACGATAACATGTATATTTTAACCAAATCCCCTGCATTCAAACATGAATGTTTTACGTATTTATTTAACTCTTATGAAAAATTCTAATACAAATATTTTAAAAGAATATATAAGGAACTGGCTAACTGAAGTCAGCTTCTGGCACAGGAATCGGTCTCTGTCTTCTACCTGAGAGATTAGCAAAAGACTTGCGAAGTTGAACTCCGCAGCTGAGAAATGACCGCAAATGGCCTCCCCGAAGCTGCCAGGTTACTTCTGAAGAGGCGCCTCGAGCGCTACCGCGGCACCCCCTTATTATCCTGGGTCGGTGAGGCTTTCGTCCACCTTGGCATGTCCCATTAATTGGCTACCGGCGTGGGGAGGTCCAGTGCGGTCCATTGAAGACTGACATTTCTAACGAACTGACCTTTCGGGCCCGGCGATACTCCATAATGATTATCCCCCGGCATTGTTTGGACACAATGCCACCCGCTTCACAGCACGGAGGGAATGTGGTCTGCGGCGGCCTATTCAACGCCCCCAATCCAGAGTTAGCTAAATGAGAAAATTGGGTACTAACATTCATCAAGGTGTTATTGTGCCGCTATGGATTTAAATGCCCTTTCATTTCCCGAGCTTTGTGCTATATGGAGCTCTAAATTAACTCGTGTTCTGTTAGATGTTCCTACTAACTATAAAAAGGTCAGATGCATTCAATAGATGGAGACAGATATGTTGTGTGCAAGCAAGGAGATAGCAATCAACTTTCAGACAACCTTTAAAGGAACAGCTCCTCTTTTTCTTCTTCTAATGCAAACTTGTATGGATCCGCAGGAAACTTAGAGTGACTATCCTTGAGGTGTCCCCCAAAGTGCAAGATTCTTTTTAGATTTGGCTGGGCAGCTGACTGAGAGACCTATTGTCTACAATCCCTTAAAATATAAATAATGGGCTTTAGGTCCACCAAGAATATTTACTCTCTGAATTTAGTTGTTTGGTGTATTATTCTGCCTGTATGAAGTGCATGCTTTGCAATGCATGAAGTGCTCACTTACATCTCAAATGTGCACGGAATCATCACACATTATATTCTTTATCTCACAGATGGATTATATACAGAGAGAAATCTTTTTTCCCTTTGTTTTTTCCACTCAGCCCTTTAAAGAATTTTATGCGTATTAAAAAGTGCTGAAGACTTACAGAAAATATCACATACAAACATTTGACTGAAGAGTTTGCAGAAAGGCCATCTCTATATTGTGAGTGGACGTGGGAAAGCGCTGCCAAGTGTTATTTCTTGCACATACAACCACAGTGCTTCACTTGAGCCAGTGGTTGCCAGTGGCGGCTATTGGCACTTATTTTTGTGGACAGGCACTTATTTTTCCACTTCAGACATTTCCCAACAGCAACAGATGGAAAAACCCACAAAGCGGAAAGATGGAGGAAGGGAAAGAAATGATTAATCTCCCAAAGGGAGAAAGCGGGAACCTGAAAGAGTGAGATAAAGTGACAGGGAGTGCCTGGCAGTGGATTAAATAGATCTGGTGTGGATTCTGGACTGCATAGCCTTAGTATTCGGCATGCTGAGATTTAATAGCACTGGCCCCAGGCTTATGAGCCGATCTTCGGGCTCTGACAATCATTATTTTACAAATTAAGCACTATGCAACTATGGTGCTCTGAGGCAAGTAGATCAAGACCCTCGTTGCAAGTGGCTCTGACATTATGGTTGCACACAAATTGGAGTTACAAGTGATGCTAACCTTAGTGAACCTGGGAATTGCTGGTTAAATTAAAGTTTGGATCCCCTGTTAAATTTCAGCAAGTCAGACCTGGATGCATTTAACTGTGGCAAAATGACCAGCTATTGCCAGGACGTGCACATTTTGGTGCAGGAGGCACCAAACTCCACATGCTGTTCCTCATTGTTGAGGAAAATCTCATAGCAGGTACTGTTTATCGCACCTAATTAATTTGAACCCCTGCAGAATCAGATTTTAAATTGCACAATAAATATGTGGGGAACAGGTGAAAAAAACAGCACTTATTACACAGTCAGTCAAAAAATAGGTGTTGAGAAGAATTGCACCCCACGATGGGGCAAAACTGTCAGTCTCACTTGCCTATTGCCTGAGAGTGTGATTTGTGCTGTTGGGCAGGTGTCAGTATTCAGTCCCCCCACTGTTCTCCAAAAGCGGGTGGGGGTTCCTGCCAACCACCTGGTGGATTGTGGTGTAACTTAACACTTCCATCTGCGCACTCATGCTTTACGGTATCGGGACACAGGCTGGGCCCCCATCGTAAACCCTGCACCCATGACCCAGATTAACACCAGCTGAAAGATAGTCATAATTTTCACATTTTGCCCTGAACGTCCTCCTCCAGCACTGTTATATCACAATATATTACAGCGTCAGAAAAGACAGAGGAGGCGCTGACTTGAATAATGTTGAATAAGGGCGGGCCGTTGAAACTTGGCAGGTTGGGCCTCAGTACACTAGAAATATATTCAGTGTACTGCCCTGCAGGTATCATTGGTACACTAGAAATATAATCAGTGTACTGCCTTGCAGGGATCATTGGTACACTAGAAATATAATCAGTGTACTGCCTTGCAGGGATCATTGGTACACTAGAAATATATTCAGTGTACTGCCCTGCAGGTATCATTGGTACACTAGAAATATAATCAGTGTACTGCCTTGCAGGGATCATTGGTTCCCATCCCCCTGCTACACTTTAAACCCAATGGGAACAGTTGTTTCCCTAAGTTATTTGTTTCCCAATTCAACTCAATTGCATTTGTCAGACCCCCTCCCCCCCGGGGTATTGCAGCATAGATTTGCAGATTTTGGGGCCCAAAAATGGAATTTTTGCAGCATAATTGTAGCACTTTATTTTATTCTTAATCATTCCTTTTCAGCCTTACATCAATAGAAAGTGTTTTAGCAAAGTATTCCACTGTGAAATTGGCATGTTTAAATTGTCTGAGAGTGTTTGTTTGCTATACAGGAAGGAGGAATCCTGTTGAACTCAATAAATCGGGTCAGTAAATAAATCGAGATTACACAAATTCCCAAAACATATGCAACTCCAGAAAAAACGGAGAAAAATGTGTCCGCAAAGAAGCCACTGGCTTCTAACAGTTAAAATGTTGTCTGCATCTACCATCAAGAAAGCCAACCAGGCAGTGGTGCGCAACATTCGATTTATACAGTATATCAGAAGCACACCGGACCTTTGTACTTGTGCAGCTTTGCAAGCTCAGGTGTTGTGGATCGTGCTTTGAACTGAGTGGGTAGTTTACATTTTCATTGAGGCAGGTACTACTGTGATATTCAATATTTGCTATTGATTTTGTCTCACACAGGGGCGTAGCTTCCATTGGTTCAGCTGGCGCAGCAGCACCTGGGCCCAGAAACCTAAGGGGGCATTTGAACCATGAGTATTGCTGTACTTTAAAATTCAAACAAAATCTGGCCTTGGGAGGTATTTCCTTCCTTGTAGTGGGGTTGATGACACGTTGGCTACGCCACTGGCCCTACCAGGGTCGGCCATTCACTCACAGCGCCCTGAGAGGAAAACAAATTGAAGCACCCTAGTAACTCAAGTCTGCACCTCTTAAGGTCACGGTTCAATGTACACAAAGCAGCACAGGTGTCACCTTTTCCTACACCCAGAACCGTTTCCGTACTGGCAGCAAGAGTGCAAGCTTTGCTTGCAAACCCAGAACAGGCATAGGACAGAGAGCAAGGCAAGCTTCTTTGCCATACTCGTCCACTGCAGGTACATTCTAGTCAGAAGCCACACTTCATTCCAACATAGGCAATACCCCCATGGCACCTGCGAGTAGTTCATCCTGTCCTGTTGATTTTGTCTTGCCCTTCTTGCTTTAGTGAAGCATTTTGATGTCACTCTTCTATGTTACAGAAAGCATAGCCTCCGTATTCCAGGAATGTGAATGCCATCATATTAGGTATCATGCTCAGAAATGGTAAACTTGAACAATGAAGTGGTTATTATAAAATATCAATTTGCCTTATATGCAAACATTGACGAATCACAAATGTATTGAGTCGAGGCATATTACTACTGGAAGTTATCTCATAAAATAACTCTGACCTTAGTGTTTCTGAGCAGCGGCGTAGCGCGGGGTCTCGCTGAATGGGCTGCCAGGACCCCAACGATAGAGATAGGCCTGCCTGCACGCGGCATCTGTTGGGAGATCTTTTTTGTTTTTTGCAGCCAAAATGGTAAATATTGCAGTCATTGCACTCCTTAGCTAATTTGGCGATTATTTGATGAATCACAACCTCACGAAATGCTGGGGGCGAGGGGGTTCTGATTTGTGGCCTGGTGTCCCTGGTGTCCCATCCTAAAGATTTTATACCACTTTGACCACTTTATGCACTGTCTTTCCATGGATAATTACAACATTCATACCACAGTTTGCAATTCTTAGTTCTCATTGCTTTATAAAAAAGTCTTTGTTTTTCAAATAACAAGCATGTCATTGATGATGTCTTAAGAAATTTATGATAAATTATTCTTTCATAATACATTCGCTCGGATAAAATGTTTATTCCTGAACAACTGAATGCTCTCTCTTGGTTCTTTATTTCAAACTAAGGAACAATTGACTGGGGAGGTACCGCTGGTTGTTTTTTTTACTAATTTGTTAGGGATCATGCAAACAGCTTCAAAAAATAGCAATGAAGACGGATGAAAACTCTGTTGTGTACCCCTTCAGAACATTTTTCTCACCTAACAATTACTTTTTCCATCCTCTGTCTGTCCAAGTGTAATGGACAGATGCAGATGTTACTGCTGGTTTCAGCCGTGGGCTCAATACAAAACAAACATTGGCAAATCCTATCGGTTTCATTTTTCCAATGCTGCATGTGCAATGCTGTTGGCTTTGCTAGTGACAGAGGTTACTAAAATGCACTTGCGTAGTGACTGGCCGTGTTGTAGGTGTCAAAAATATTTTTTCTATAGTCTCAAGATGGCCACTGCATTCCGTGATGCAACATTGTGGAGTGGAGTAGAGTGGCATAGAGTGGTGTAGAGTGGGTAGAGTGGTGTAGACTGGAGTAGAGCGGAGTAGAATGAGAGATTGGGGTAGAGTAGAGTGGCATAGAGTGTCCTAGAGTGGAGTGGCATAGAGTGGGCTACAGTGGAGGTGTGTAGAGTGAAGTAGAGTATCATACAGTGGAGTGGCACAAAGTGGAGTATGCATGGTGTGGTAGTTCAATGCTGTTACAGACAACACTTCTCAATTGAAATAACCATTACATTTACTGATAAGCTATACAGCGCACAAACAAAAGATGATGTGTGGAAATGGCATCACTTATTGTATGATTTGTTATGAACCCATTCAAATAATTGTTTTCAGCACACATCAGAATTACAAAAAAGTGCTTTGTTTGTGCTTCCTAATACTTATATATTCTGAAGTATTTTCACAGTTCATTTACAGTCATTTACATTTAGTTTTTGGTTAGAAAAAGCCTTTAGCAAGTAAGAAAAATACATTTGTAGTCTGTACAGTACCCAAAGGTGCCATGGTGCCAACAAAACCCAAAAGCTGTGATAGAGACAGGGAGAGCAAATGAAAAATACAAGAAAACCCTACACAATACAAGTCAGAGAATCAAAAGAAAAGACCATGTTCCCCGAGAAGACAGAATCTGATATTTATCCTACATCTTGGAATGCACAGCAAATGTGACAAGCTAATAATAACATTTAAAGGCCTATGTGCGGAAAGTGAGCACTTGTGGAAGAATACAGTAAATAGGATATGCTACACAGCAGGACAAAGTCCTGATGGGCACATTAAAACAAGTAAAGTCAGTAAATAGAAGCAGTGTGGTGCTACATTTACCCAGGGCCTGTAAATTAAATGTTATTAGTGGGTCTGCAGGACTGATTGCGGCACCCACTTATGTAGCCCGTTAAACATGCCTGCCATTACAGCCTATGTGCACAGTTTAACCTGCCATTTCAACCTGGCGGAATAAACACTTTGCCACGCCTAAACCTTCCTTTCTATTACATATAAGTCACCCCTAGGGTACACTCTAAACAGCCCAGGGAGCAGGATGCACTGTCTTTAAAAAAGTTGGACATGTATGTTTATGTTTTACAAGTCCTGGTAGCGAGAAATTCTTAAATTAGTTTTTCACTAGTCTAAGGCCTACCTCTCCCATGGGATTACATTGGATTACATTATTACATTTACTAAGTGCTAATTTTCAATTGGGAGCAAGTAGGAACATCTAGTTTGAGGTCTAAAGAATTTTAAATTAAATCCTTCTTTAATGGTAAAGTCAGATTTTAAGTCATAATTCAGAAAATCCCACTTTTAGAAAGCTTGCATTTGGGGCCTGCACCCTCTCTCCTGGATCACATGACTAGGTGTAGCTTGCAGTTGGTCTTTGTGTGTTGCTCCCAGACAGTGAGACAAAGGGTGAACAGGGGTTGGCAGGGCAGGCCATCTCTGAATTGATGTCAGGGAAAGAGCTCTCACCTACCACACTTGCATATCACAAAGCCTCTGCCTCAGCACACAAAAAGGGTTTGACACTAGTCTTTTGTGACCCCAGACAAGCTGGGGCCATGGCAGGAAGGAAGGAAATTCTAGGCACTTCTGAGGGTGGAAACCTCCAGAACCTTCCCCTACTTCAAAGGGGCACCAGGTGTAAATATTGGACCCTCGGAACCAAATGTTGAGTGCACCTCTGGACCTGTGGAAGACTCAAAAGGACTGCTGTGCTGCTCGGCAAGAAGGACTACTACTCTGATCCTCTTCTACTATTCTGCCCTGATGCCTAAGTGAAAGGACTGGACCTGGATCATGAACCCAGGACCAGCAGAGTCACTCCAAGGGCTACTTGTCTGCTCCTCTTACCAGAGCCGCTGGGACAGAAGAGACTCCAACCACCTTGAACTCAGCACCTAGACTCTGACTGATGTGAGCCTTGCTTCCCAAGTGGTGTCATGCCAGTCCTAGATCCTTGGAAGTGGGCCGGAAGGTGCTCTGCCATGTGGTCCTGTGAGAAGAACCAATGCAGCACAAGGCATAACCTTGCAGCTCTGCTTCCGAACGCAATGCATTCCCAACACAGGACCTCGCACTGCAGCCCACAGCTTCCTCTGAACTGACATTGTGTGATGCATCCTTAACACATGTCTTTGCTTTGCAAGCCCCTCATCAACAGCTTTTGCAATGACAATGCAGGACTTTGCATCACAACCCTGCAGCTTCTTCTGAACCACTGCTATGCGATGCATCCTCAAAGCTTCCTCAATGCAGGATCTCTCAATGCTCCGGTAAGGTACTTTATTAAGAGTCCCTAACTTGGTCCCTGTATCTGGCCCACACCTCATCTTGATCGACCTGAACTTGTGAGTATGTTCAGGAATTACACTACAAAGTAACCACAGTTGGCGCTTTGTGCTTGTTTTTTTTTGTGTTCTGTTTCTACTTCATTACTGTTTGAAGTGCTGCATAAATACCTTTCACATTGCCTCCAAGTTAAGCATGGCCGCATTGTGCCAAGCTACCAGAGGGTGGAACACAGGCTAATTTGGTGTCCGCTTGTGTTTCACCCTGGCAAACACTGTGGTTGCTGCTTGAGTAGGGTTTCACCCACCTCAGTCAGTAAACCAATTGCTTACAGGTAGGCTTCGACCTAAAAAAGCAGCAACATAGTAGAGAAAACACACGAAGATGATAATACAAGCAAAGGAAGCAAGGGGAATACTGCTCAGGGACATTTAAGGTATCAACCCCATGTACACCGAAAACAAGGGACGAAGAGAAATAAGGAGCAGTATGGGATGACAGAACCCAATCTGTGTAAATAGGCACAACTGACAACTGCCTCAGCAAAAGAACAATTATTATACAGCACTAAGATCAAAGAATTTAGTCCTGCACCTTTATAAGCCCTTGGAGCCTTCCATTCAAAACCTGTCTTGCTATAGGGGTTAAACGGTGGATGCTGTTAGGATCGATATATGGTTCCAGTGTGGCCCTTCAGCCATCATTGTTGTTCTTTACATAGTAACTGATAACATCTGCATTGTAGTAGACCTGTGTGCTGCAAGGCAGAAACTGCCACTTTGAAATACATTGCAGCACTTAGGCCTCCCTTCGAAGTGGGTAAAACATTTCTGACTCAGTCGATAACTTTCATTACCTCCCGTCCCTCCCTCGCCTTCCTTTTAACCAATGAGGCTTCCTGCCTCCCTCTAGACCCTCCCTTCCCCCTTTTAAAACTCCCCCCCCACCCCTACCACCTCCTGTTTTTTCTCTCTAGCCCACGCTAGTCTTACCTTTCTCTTTTCCTCCACGGCGGGGCCTGGGGGACGTCGATTCCTGCACTCCTCGGGGCGCGGGGCTCCTCGAGGTGTGCTCTGGCCGGTCGCGTCTTTTCCGAGCAGGCGGGGCTGCTCGTGAGACGCGTCCTGGGAGTCGGCTGACGAGGTCAGCCGGCTCTTTGCGGCTGGGGCGTCCATTTCTGGTTCCTCGGCCCGCGGAGCTGCGCAGAGGTGCCGGTGGGCATTTTTTGGATTCAGGACTGGTAGGACGGGCATTCTGCCCGCATTTTTAACTAAATTCTTTAATTTGGATCTTTGTTGGGATTGGTTAATGGATGTTTAGTGGGAGGTCCTGTGCCCTATATATTTGGGATTACATTCAGTGCGGTGGTAGTGCTATTTGATTCTATCATGCACATGTACGGGACAATTTGGGTTTTCCAGTATTTCAGCCTACGAGCTCTGACTCCAACTTGTTCCTGCAGTATCAGACGCCTTCTAAGTTTGCCATGCCTTTTCAGGGACCTGTGAAGGATATGGTGTTTCAGGAATGGAAGGATGTGGATAAAGCTCAAGATCCATGATTCCTTCAGAAACTTTATTTGCTAGAGGGGAGGAGGTACTGCCTTCCTCTGTTCGCCTGGATTCGATTTTGGCTACCCTGATTGGCAAGACGTCTGTCAATCCGGAGGATTGTGTGCCTACTGATGCCACGGACCGTAAGGTGGATTCTGGGCTCAAGAGGGCTTTTGCGGCTGAGAATCTGGCCCTGAGAGCAGGTATTTATTCTGCTTATGCGGCCCAGTCATTGGTACATGACTTTGATAAGCTGGCCGTTGCTGTTCAGGAAGGTGCGGAGTGCTCCGAACTTCTGGCTGGTATGGAGCAACAGGCCAGGTTGCTGGCGGACGTATCATCGGATGTGGTCCGTACTTCAGCTCTGGCATCTGGGGCTTTGATTGGGGCCCGTAGGTCCCTCTGGTTGCGGTCATGGAAGGCGGATCCTGGGGAGAAGTCTGCTCTCCTGAGACTGCCCTTTGAGGGTCGTAGCTTGTTTGGAGATCAATTGCCTTCCATGCTTTCCAAGGCGTTGAAGGAAAGGAAGCATGCCTTACCTTATAAAGGGGGATCTGCGTCTGGCAAAGGGTGGAAGAAGCATTCTCGTTCTTCTCCCAAGATGGATGCAAAATCTTTTTCTTTCAGGAAATGTTGTTTTCAGCCCCGTTTTTCACCTAAGAAATCGGCTCCTTCGAACCGGGGTGGGTTCAAGAAGGGGTTCTGACAATCACTGTGGGCCTGGCATAGGGCAGGTTGGGGGACGGCTGAGGCACTTTCTTTCCGCTTGGCAGGAGAGTGTCAGCGATCATTGGGTGCTGGACATTGTGGCCAATGGTTACGTCATCGATTTCGATGTGGTGCCTCCAGATTCGGGGGTGCGTCCCACTTCTCTGCCTGTGGTCAGGGCACGGAGAGAGGCGTTGTTGGACAGAGTCCGGGACTTACTTTTGAAAGGGGCCATTTCCCACGTTCCTCTAGAAGAAAGGGGTTAGGGCACTTATTCTGTCTTGTTTCTTGTTCAGAAGGTGTCAGGAGGTTTTCGGCCTGTGCTCAATCTAAAAGGGGTGAATGCTTGGATCAAGACGGTGCATTTCCGAATCCTGCTGTCAATTCAGACTATTTGTCCGATGGTCAGTCAGTGGGGTTTTCTTGTGTCGCTGGATCTGCAGGATGCATACCTACATGTACCTGTGGCAAAGACTTCTCAGAGGTTCCTGCGGTTTGCTTTAGGTCTGGACCATTATCAGTTTTGTGTACTGCCTTTCGGCCTCAAGTCTTCTCCCCGGATTTTTACAAAGGTGCTGGCCCCCCTGGTGGCTTTGCTGCATTCAGAAGGGGTGTTTATTCATCCGTATCTGGACGAAATCCTAATACATGCTCCCTCGCAAGACCTGTTGCGGAGGCAGGTGGCCCGGGTTCTAGTGGTCCTGCAAAACCACGGGTTTTTGATCAACTGGGGGAAGTCAGATTTGGTCCCGTCCCAAGATCTGTTTTTTCTAGGGGCTCGGTTTCGGACTCTTCTCGGTTTGGTGACGGTGTCCGAAAGGAGGTTAGGTGTACTCCAGTCTATGGTGAGGGAGGTCGTGTTGCAGTCTGCCCCCGGGTGCTTCTATGGTTACGGCTGCAAGGTCATTTGGCATCAATAATATTTCTGGTTCCTTGGGCGCGATTCCATCTGCTTTGCTTGATGAACTGGTTCTTGAGAAGGTGGGCGCCAGGGTCTGGTTCTCTGATGACCTGGATTCCGGGGTCAGGGTTGATTCGCAGGGAGTTGAGATGGTGGTTGGGGTCCAATCATCTTCGGGTAGGGGTGTCTTTGTCTCCTCTGAGCCCAGTAGTGGTAACAACGGATGCCAGCCTCTCAGGATGGGGTGCTTGGATGGGGTCGGCACAGATTCAGGGATTTTGGTCCCCGCTGGAGGCCAATCGATCATCGAATTGGCGCAAGTTGAGGGCAGTGTTGTTGGTTCTGATTTATTTCCAGGGGTCCCTGAAGGGAGTGGCGGTTCTTATTCGGACAGACAACTTGGTAGCCAAGGCTTATGTCAACCGACAGGGGGGGACCAGGTCGAGGGCTTTGTTCAGTCTGGCCAGGAAGATTTTTTTGTGGGCTCAGGAATGGGTGCCTTCTCTCCGGGCTACTTACATTTGGGGGGTGGTCAATGTTCGGGCGGATCTGCTAAGCAGGGTGATTCCTTCCTCGCAACTTTTCTCCCTCTGGAGGTCGCTGTTTCTTCATCTTGTTAGTCTCTGGGGTCTTCCGGTGTTGGATGTGTTTGCGTCCCCGGAGAATGCAAAACTCAGTCGCTTCTGCTCCCGGTTTCGGTGTCCTCAGGCTTGGGAGGTGGACGGGATGTCGTGTCCTTGGCCTCGTGGCCTTTTGTACGCTTTCCCGCCGTTTCAGTTGATCCGGTCCTTTCTGTTGAGGGTGAGGCAGCTGGGGGCCAAGGTTGCCTTAGTTGCACCCCATTGGCCGAGGGCGAATTGGTTTCCATTGCTGCAGCTGATGGCATCCGGTCAGATGTGGCCTCTTCCTCTTTGTCCGTCTCCCCTGGAGTTTCCCTGCCTCTCGATGGGATCATTGAGGAGGTTACACTTGATGGCCTGGAAGTTGAACGACGGGGTTTGACGGGTCTGGGGGTACCAGTGGCTTTGAGTTCTACTTTACTGGCTTCAAGGCGGCGTTCCACTTTGATTTCGTATGGTAGACAGTGGAAAGTGTTTTCTTCTTGGTGCTTCCGGCATAAATTGGATCCTACCTTCACTTCTATATTTGATGTGATGCAGTTTTTACAGGATGGTGCACAATTGGGGTTGTTGGTGGCTTCTTTGCGGGTGCAGTGGGCGGCTATTCAGGCGTTTCGGGGTCCTTGGCGTAATCTGCCGGATGAGGGTCATTTGATGCCTAGATTTTTTCAGGGACTTATTAATTTGTTTCCTCGCCCTGTACGTTCTTTTCCTTCCTGGGATCTTTCTTTAGTTTTGGATGCATTGACTGCTGCCCCTTTTGAACCTCTGGGGGACTGTGACTTGCGCCATCTTTCTTTGAAGACGTTCTTTTTGGTGGCCATTACTTTGGCCCGCCGTTTAGGGGAATTGGGGGCCTTGGCCTGTTCTTTTCCTTTTTGTAAAGTTTTTCCGGATCGGTGGTTCTTGTGCCGGTTCCTTCTTTTATTCTGAAAGTTAATTCTTCTTTCCATGCTCGGCAGGAGGTCATCCTTCCTGCATTTTGTCCGAATCCCTCCTCGGATGAGGAGGTTCGTTTACATTCTTTAGATGTGCAGAGGGCGTTGTTGGAGTATCTGCGTGTGGTGGCTCCTTTCCGTAAAGGTGATTCGCTTTTTGTGAATTTCGGTCTGGCCCGGAAGGGTGAGAAGCCTTCCACGGCTTCATTGAGTGGGCGGGTGAGATCTTTGATTCTGTTGGCTTATTCTTTGAAAGGGGTGGCTCCTCCCCAGGGGATTCTGGGCCGTTCTACCAGGGGTAAGGCGGCTACAGTGGCTGAGTTTCAGGGGACTTCGGTGGTGGAGATTTGCAGGGCCGCCACTTGGGCCTCGCCGTCGACGTTTGTTCGGCATTATAGGCTGACGGACTTGGGTGGTTTGAGTCGGTGTTGGGTCACCGGGTCTTGTCCTCTATGAGGTAATGGGGGTCGGGTCTCGGTGGTCTGTGTGCATTATAATAAACTTCTTGCAACTCAGTGTCCGTCTACTGTGTTTCTCTTGCTATGTCTCATTGGTTAAAAGGAAGGCGAGGGAGGGACTGGAGGTAATGCGTCCATTTCTTACGATAATGGCATTACTCCTAGTCCTACTCCCTCGCCTTCCTTTCCGTTCCCTCCCGCCCACCCGGTACGGACTGTCTGAGTTGCTGCTTGGGCTTGTTTTTGTACAGGAGGTGGTAGGGGTGGGGGGGAGTTTTAAAAGGGGGAAGGGAGGGTCTAGAGGGAGGCAGGAAGCCTCATTGGTTAAAAGGAAGGCGAGGGAGTAGGACTAGGAGTAATGCAATTATCGTAAGAAATGGACGCATTACTGATTGACTCAGAAGTTAACAGTGATGTTGGAATGCCCATTTCAGATTTTTTTTCCTCTATAAGTACACCAAAATTAATTGTGGGAAACGGCCAAGAATTGTGACTTTCTGTTGTAATCCAGTGGAGTAACTCTGATTTCTGAGGGTACCTTCAAGATGCAACTTGAAATACCGCAGCATTCTTGCATGCAGGAATTATTGATGGGCGTGGTGTCCATAATTCCAGTTGCAGGAATATGGCACTGGTATTCCCAGCCTCAGCCTAGGCTGCCCCCTGAAATCAGGATAAGTTGAATGGTCCCTGCATTCACATTTAGTAAAATAACTTTATTTCTTCGACCCCCCACTTCCATTGTCTATAAGGTAGCAATACATTTTTTTTTTCATTTAAGTGCTTACTGCGTTGGAAATCTTTGTTGATTTTTTTCATCTTTTTGACGCCAGGAAGCTAGCTAAACGTCCACCTGCCCGTGGACAAAACTGATTCACGGTTCCCGGCTTGATATTTGGTGCAATAAGGCCAGGAAAAAATCAACTGCACACTGGAGACCCTCTCCAGCCGCAGTCATAAAAACCACTGCTGAAAAGTTGTGATCAATGTTAATTCACTTATTTTTCATTTTCTTTTTTATGGACTGTTGTATTTCGTAGGTTTTCTCCTGTGCCACTCTGCGTCGATTGCTTGTCGTTCGGAGGGTCGCTGGTTTTAAAATATAATGTTTTTATTGGTCCACCCACGTAAGTGCAGCTGGTGAAGCGTTCAGAGACATCATTTTCAGGAGCGAGAAAGAGAGAGACAGCGCAGGCCTGGGCTTTTTGCTGGAAAATGAGATTTAAAGTTTACTTCTCTGTCCTTCTAGTTCGGTTGCCTCCTGGAACTATGTAGTCAGCAAATGTTTTCTTGATATGCTTTGTTCCTGCATGAATAACATTCAAAATATAAACACAATTCGGAAAATGGCTTTTTCCGTATTAAAAATGAAGAGTGGCAAATGACAAGCAATTGGAAGGGACTTGAACTTGCTGCAGTGACAGGTTTTTGTTGTTAGTGTATTACTCATCACATATGTTGAAATATTTTTAATAGGAAATTGACAGGACTCACTTGATACAATTGTTTGTTGAGAATGAAACTAGTGATGTTCAGTGGAAAACAATGCGGTGAAATGTGTTAAAGACACAGGCACTGAGCCCTCGCTTTTCAGTTCGATGTATGAGCAGCTCAACCAGTTTAAGCCTTTGCTTTGCATTTTGGGATTTGTAGTCTATTTGATTCATTATAAAATTGAGACTAAGAGTCCCAGATGGACAGGCAAGCCCTGGACTGCATGAGCTAGTCACGTTTGGAGGTGGGAATCTAGCGAGATCTGCAAGCACAACATTTATTTTGAAATGTATTGCAAAATATATGTAATGCTGGCTATAGGTCTCTATGCACCCCTAAAATATATGGATGTCAAACAGAGATAGCTAGGAGTAGTGGTTGCTGCCCCTAGCTTGTCCTTGTTACCCCTAGCTTTCCTGTCTACTGCAGGTTTCACGATCATGAGGGCAGAAGCAGGAAGTCATCAGAGCGTTCTTTACTTCCTGTTGTTCCAAGTCCTTGCTTTACTGATATCCACTGAGCAGGAAATTGGAGAATGAAGGGTCTCTTTACTAAGTTTTAGCGTCGTGTTTGCATCACCAAAGTAGTGCAAAACGATGCTAAATCTTTTTCACTACTTAACTTTCCAGCGCTAAACTTGAAATTCACTCGAAAGTATGTGCTGCTTTGCATTACTTAGCGCCAAGAGGGTGTACCATGAGTGGTGCATGGGGGTTTCTGACCTAAGCCCTCTTTACTTAAAAACCTATACAAGGTCTAGCATTAGAAAATGGCTCCCATTTCAGGTAGGCGCTATGAAGGAGAAATGCTTTTTTCCTCC
This sequence comes from Pleurodeles waltl, assembly GCF_031143425.1. NCBI lineage: Eukaryota > Metazoa > Chordata > Amphibia > Caudata > Salamandridae > Pleurodeles > Pleurodeles waltl. The sequence continues at coordinate 909,609,347 of NC_090443.1, forward strand.
TTTATTTTCCAACTTTGCATGTGTGCTGTACTGCAAAGCACACATACAAAGTGGGAACATGTTTATAGTATTTTGGACTGGAAGGTTATCCTTCCAGTAAAAAACCTATGCTAGGCTCACGGAGACACACACGAACTATGGTGCAATGGAGTGTCCGTGGCACACGGCTGCACATTTCTGCGCTGGTGTTATGGAGAGTGGAGGAGAGTGCCTTAGTTCTCCTGCTCTCTCCTTCTCACGCAGTGCAGCGCAGCATTTGCGGCTGCTGCCCTGCGCGGGATGACCAACTTGTAAATCTGGCCCTAAAAAACAACCCTGTGATATCATTCGTTGTTCAAGAGTGATGTCACTTCTGTGGCATTTTGTCAACTTAACATCTAGGCTACAATATATGCACTGCAGTGAAGGATAGGTTGGGAGTGCTAAAAGCATCAGGGATGGATCAACCAACTCACAGTAGAGAGTCTGTTTGTAGAGCACAGAGCTAACCAAAAGGTACTGGTGTTCTATACTGTGTCAAAAGCAAAGACAGAATCAATGAATGAATGGCGAGGGAGCTGGGTCCTGGGAGCAGAAGTAGACTGTGATGTCATTATAATGTAGAGTTCTTTAAAGAGGTGCACCTTCAGTGCGTTACTAAATTGGAGCAGGGTTGAGGAGATTTTATTCTGGTCCCGTGTGCTTAGATAAAAAATGCCTGTTTTTTTTCTTTTCGGTGTTTCTTTGCTTCCAGTCTGATTGTGTCCCACCTGTATGTGTGCAGAGAGCTATCACAGATGGTGACATTGTCAGCTAGACATGTGTGGGTGTTGTTTGTATAAATGATGCAGTTTGTTTGAAGATGGGGCAGGCCAGCATGGGAAGCCAAAATAGTTTTATCAGGATAGGGATGATGTGATCATATTTCTTCAGGCAGTGGTTGAGATGTGGTGTGGGATACACTTAAAGAGGGCACTTGTGTCATCTGGGAGGCCATGGAGCAGGGTATTGTCACCATACAGGTGCAAGGGTACAAGGGCTTGAAGAGCAGTTCTGAAGCCACCATCTGGGAGGAACAATTTCACTTTCCATAGAATGCAGGTCATCTTTGTTTTCTTAACAATGTGTTCCTTGAGGGTGAGGTTGGTGTCCACGATGAATCCAAGTGACTAGGCACGTGAAAGATTGGGGTTTAAATAGTTTGGGTCCTTGTCATTGTTATTCTTTGTAAATAACAGGAATGCTGTCTTGGTGAGCTCAAGCTTCAGGTAGGTGCCAAACATCATATTCTAGATGAAGTGTAGGCATTTCTTTAGGTGTAGGATATCTGGAGTGTAGAAGACTTTCGAATAGGCCTGTGTGAAATTATAAGCAAGCTAGTGTCGTTTTGGAAATTTCAAATTTTTTTGCAAAATTGCCGAGATTGTGCTATCACACCAAATTGCATAATTTTGGGGAGAAATTGTAACACAAGACATACCATTCGGGTAATTTTGAAATCAAGTAGCATTTCAGGTACATCAAAGCAAAACTCCCGAAAGGTTTTGTTTTTGCAACTGAGTTTAGGAACAAAATGGGATTAAATTTAAATTAAAATAAGTCAGAAGTCCTCCCATTCAGCTCTGCATTGTTATGGTGATCCCCATAACAAAGTAGAGCATCTATTCCTAAATATCCAAGATTCTTGTCATTGTCTTATTTATACATAACAAAAACAACATTGTGGATAATTTCACAAATATCATAAAAATATTGAAAATGGTTTTGTAAACTTCCTATTTCCATAGCTGGTAGAAGTGTACTAATTAAGATGATCTAATGTTTAAATATCTTCATGCTGTTATGAATGCCCCTTTTTCTCCCTTAATTTGACATTTTGTACCCAAACACAGTCCAACATCTCCAGGCGTGGGTGGGTGGGCAGGACTATCGAAGGGAATCAACTTGGATGCACTAACTTTGAATAGACCCCCTTGGGTCACAGGTTTACACAGTCACATTGTCACAGCACAAAAACGGCTCCAGTGCACATGTTTGATCCAATAAACACAACCCATCCATTTATAAAACGTATGATATCAGTCACAAACTAGACCATACAAATACCCAAAGAGGGGCTGAATGATCATCAACAGAAAGGTAATGGCATGGTGAAAAGCAATTTGGATCTCAACTCTCAATTCATTTTTGATAAATGCTTCAAACTTTGCAAAGCCAGTGGAAAGAAATGTGAAATGATGGGAATATTATTAGCCAATTTCGGATACATGAGTAAAAAGGCCACAGAGAGTAAAGTGGGAAATGTAGCAACTGAAGCATTATGGTAGAGAGCTAACTTTATGAAGGTGGGAACATTCTGAAAATGATTGACCATCATTTAAACCATGCTGCATGAAGCATACTCCAGGAATTCAAACCTTGTGCCAGAATACTGGTTGTTAGCCATTGCGTTGGAATGATAATGCTCTGTAGGAACAATGGGCTACCACATGCACCCAAATGTGGTAAACTTCTTTAAATGCCACTTTCCATCGATCCAATTCATGATTAGGAGTAACTTTTCTGTTCAGTTGAAAAACAGGATTGATCTAGAATTTGCCCAAAATGTGCCTGGTTCCTATATAAGGGAGCAGACCTTATGCACGTGATTTGGTTATGTCCTATGTTAAATTGGCTTAATCTCATCTATATAACACCAACCACAAGGGCATGCTTTTGTATTTCTCTTTTGCATTAAAGTAAGGGTATATGGCTTGTTGGTGACGTATGGCATTAATTTTTTTATGATAAAGGGCAGGAGTCTAGGTAAAAAACCCTTGATTATAAACCATGCATGAGGTCAAACACCGCAAATTGTTTTTCTATTATGACACAGCCTGCATAGCCTTATAGCAGAGGTTGCATTCTCTGAGTCGTTCTGGCTGTCGTGTTTAGGAATCATTTTTTGGTGTCATTTGCTTTTTAGGTGTGTAGCAAGAAATGGTCTGAAGACAAGTGCCTGGGAAGATTCCTGATAGTCTAACAGTAGTTTAGAATAAACATAATTGGGGGAGTACCGAAAATGTTTACACCTGAAACATTGCTTCTTTAATGCACCAATGCTGCCTTTAAGAAAGTGTTTTAGGTCGAGCCTGCAGGAGCATGAACTAGCACTTGCAAGACTCTTGTAGTCAATAAGGGACTTAGAACCCTCCAATGGCTGTCCATTTGCTGACATCATTGTAGCTCTTCTTTGATGCCTTCTCATTGGGCAGCTGTTGCCATACGTCACGTCCGTTGTGGTACGGGCGCACCAACCAAGTACAGATTAAGAACCTTCTTGGTTGGTGACCCTCTGCTCGCCATCTGCAGCTCGCTCTGGATTTCAGGTACTTTTTTTTTCGCTGTGATGCAGTCAATGCGGGCCGCGTCATAGCTTTTTTTTTTACTTATCCCTCAGTCAATACTAGCGTGCTGCTCTTATTAAAACACAAACCCCCCAGCAAGGCGGATGTGAGAAGAAATCACTGGGGTCACTGGGTCATTGCACAGCCTCACCCTGTTCATCCCTTCCTTTGTGTTCTGATAGTGAAGTGCTCTTTTTTTATGGACGAGCACAAAGTGCTCTGTCCATTCTGTAATCTCTCTTTGTGCTTGAAACCACGCCCATGACACGTCAGTCACTTACATTGGTTCGCGTGCTTGCCTTTTAAAATCCGCTTGCTTTCATATGTCATGCCTTTTCCGGTGTTTAGCCCACCTACACAGCACCGGTGAAGTACCAAAAACATACGAGGCTCGATGTTTTCAGCCTGGAGTCCGGACTACTTTATCTGTTTATTTTTCATTGCGCGATCGCTCTGTGTTTTTTTTTTTGCTTTACAATGCTAATAGCTCTAACTCGAACAAATGCAAGACCCGTTGCATTGAAAATGCTTGTTCTTCTAAGTCACACAGACATGAAACTTTTTCCATGTCCGACCAAAACTGCATTCTGCAAGAGGAAGCAGTGTGTAACTGCAGTTCTGAAACTTCACATGCTGGAAGAGATGGCAGAGCTCCCTATTTGAACCAGGATTCTGAAGGTTTCTGTGTCACAGCCATGTTAACTAACTATCCAGTACCTGCTGACTTCACCACGCCTCTTTTGTGTAACCTTCGGCGGCAGTCTTGCCAAAACAACGAATTTCAAGAGAAACCATCTGACCGGGTGTTTTTCAGCATCTCGTACACTCTTCTGTCCCGCCCTCCCTTTCTCTGCTTCACAACTCCCTAGTTTATACAAACACAAAACGATTGTGTCAATGAACCCATGTGTCGGAGAAGAATAGTCCACATCACACGTTTGTGTACACCTCCCTCACCCAAAATCCGTTACACAAACAGTGACAATCCAGGAAGAGGCAACACAGCACGCACAAATACATACTTCACTAATACTTGCATCACAATAAAAATGCAGACCACCAGTGCACACACTGTAGCAATAAAAGCACTTATAGTGGAGGTTGGTGCACACAATACAACACACACACACACACACACACAAACAAAACTTTACAGTCAAACAATGGCAAAGACAACAGCTTGTCACTCGCACTGTGAAGGAGAGAACTATTGGCTTTGCCATTTTTGCAGCAACATTTTTATGCCCATGTTTGTTTCCTAACCCTTCATGTGGTCTCTAAGCACAGCACACTGCTCTAGAGGAGTTACTCTGATCTGTGTTTCAAACTGAGCAGATAGCACTGGGCATAATGCAAACGTATCTTTCTTGGGGATGTCTAAAATTAATATTTTCTAAACTAAACAGGCTCTTTGTTTAATCTATGTTAGTTCTTTCATGTGTCTGTGTAAGATGATTATTGATTCTAACTTAGTCCAGAAGAGTAACTTGGGTCAACCTGAAAATAGTCACTCTGGTTTAGAGATACAATAACCTTTTCGCAACATTGAGAATTACAACATTAAACCGGTTATAGTGAGCCAGCCTGAGCCATGAGCACACGTTTCATCCACAGCTCCACATTCCATCATCAATCCTAAATCAATACTTTAAGCCAATCAAGACTATACACCTTCATTTTTAACTAATGATGTTCTAATATTAAGATGGAGCATAAACACAGTTAGTCAGGCATGTGTAATATAGCATATATTCAGAAAACAGATCACGGAGGAGAGTGGATTCGGTTGGCTAGTATCCAACATAATATCTCTTCTCAGTGGCGATATCCAATCACCTAAAGAGGAAAACCAACCAAACTGAATGAGGTCTTTAACAATGCTTTCATGGAATGTTATAGGGTTGGGCCTGCTGTTACAAGATAAAAATACATATTCCTTTGGTTTTTTGGTAACAAAATTATCTGTATCCAGGAACCATGAAGTGGCTACCCCTTCCCTGTCCTGAGTTTCAGAATTTTCTGTATTAATGCAGCAAGCCTGGAAGCATGGGCAGAGCCAGTGGCGGTCTGCGTAACTATGCATCAAACATCCACCCTGGCTGATGACAACCTGCAAGCACTGCAGTTAACGTGGCATACTACAGGGGGGTCTGTTCGCTTACTCTTTCTAATAAATATCTACGTTTATCCAGCCGGGAAGGAAAAAGCAAATAAGATACACCACCTTGAGACCACACTTAACTTGCTCCTTTAGGCCAAGAGATGTGTTCCGGATTCTAAACACAATTTGGCATACAATTTGACAGATGACTCTTCATGCTCACATTGACACTACTTGGATAATGTCCCCCCCAGCTTATCAGTGTATATCAATGTCATGCATCAAGGAGCCTCAATCTATTTAGGTTATTACTGTCATTTAATTTGGGCTCTCTGACTTTTTGAGGTATCAGAATCAGGGTGCTAAACTACATCATTGTTTCATCAGAGTACTTTAGAAGAATAGGGCCTAATTACGAGTTTGGCAGTCCTCGGACCACCACAATCCTGGCAGTCTGACTGCCAGATTACAATTATGCTGGTTGGACCGCTAGGAGTCAGCTGCCTCTGCCAGGATCAGGAATCGCCATAGGTTGGTGGCAGTAAATGTCGTGGTCAGCCACGCTGGTGCCGAGTTTGGCACCACCATGCTGATCACGACTCTCCTTTCCACCAGCCTTTTCTTGGTGGGTTCCCTGCCATGAAAAGGCTGGCGGAAAGGCATGGTTGGGGGCAACAGGGTGGTACCTGAACTGCCCACAACCATGTTGTGGTCAGTGCAGGGGCCCCCTGTCAGTACCCTTGGAATGCGCACTGTCTAGTAGGGCAGACAGTGCACATTCCAAGCGTGCTGCGTGAGATAGCATTGGCCTCGGCTCCCTCAGGGAGCCGAGGCCAATGCCACCGCACTGTTTCCATCGGACTGACTGGCGGAAATGTCATAATATAATGTTTCTGCCCATCAGCCCAGTAGAAACAGCCTAATATGGTGGTGAGGCAGCCACCTTGACGGCCGTCTCACCAGCACCATATTGGAGTTGTGGCAGTTCACCCGCCCAACCCGTAATCAGGCTCATAGCGTCATTTGAAATCATTAGAAGGGTAGAAAGAGACCATGTGGCTCAAATTATAAATCTAATGCACCAGCCAGTGAGCCATCATTACGTCAAACGGGAATGTGTTGACTATAATGAATTGAAACATCCTGTATGGTCTAACGCAACATCTGAAAGCATTACAAAATGGTTGAAAGCGGAAGGTGTGTCAATACAAATTGTGTCTCTCTTGGAAGAAGGATTGATGAAAGCTAATTGCAATTAACTGATCTTACAAAGTTAATGCTCCTAATAAGTTCCAAAACATCCTGCAGTTTACCGAGAGGTAGGCCTTCAACCATTACAAGCTGGTATACAAAAGAACTACGGGCCTCATTACGCCATTCACCGCCATGGAAAGGCTGGCGTAAAGCCAGTGCTGGGGGCCACAAAGGGGGCTCCTGTACTGCCTATGACCATGTTGGGGGCAGTGCAGAATCCCCTCTACCAGCACCCTTGGAATGCGCACTGTCAGCTATGCAGACAGTGTGCGTTCTGAGTGTGCTGGTGGCACCCTCTCCACAACAGCATTGACCTTGGTTCCCTAAGGTAGCTGAGGCCAAAGCTGCTGCACTGTTTCTGCCAGTCACCCCGATGGACTCATCATAATGCTAGGGTGGAGAGGCCGCCAGTTTGACAGCCTCCCTCCCCCCACTGCTGTATTGGAGTTCAGGCGTTTCAACCGCCAATCTCGTAATTAGGCCATAAGTTAATAATAGATGTCCGCAAGTTATCTATTTTAATATTTAGTAATAAATGCTATAAAGTGAAAAGCTGGCAAACTGGCAACAGCACAATTGAGAAGCAATTGACATATATCTACTTAGGGGGGTGTTTGGACAAAATATTGAATAAAAAATATTGTGATACAAAAATGTGTCAAGAATATTAGGATATCAAAAATATTGTGGACAGGAATATTGATGATAAGAATATTGTTTAAGGTGTTGTTTTTGATATATATATAAAAAATATAATTTTTGACTATATCATTATATACAATATTGTTTATAAGTGCTATTTTATATGAATTTTGTTAAAGTGTGTTTAATTTTATATTTAGTAATTATTTTTTTAATTTGTGTGTTTAGTAAGATAATTCATTAAATTTGAACATTTTGTCACATTTTTTATTTTTAGTTGTATTAATGTATAAAAATAATATATGTAAAAAGAATTTGGCCACAAAATGTTGGCTTTTTAGGGTATAATGGTGGGAAGTTTTTACAAAAGTAAATATTTTAACTTTAATTTAATGTTATTTTTTGATGCTATTCAAATGAAAACAGTAAAATATTACATTTATTTTTTAATTAAGTTTTTTAGAACTATTTCATAATTAATTTTAATTCGCTGATAACATATACATTTTAAACGTTTTTTTATGGTACATATAAAAATAATCGTATTTATTATAGACATTTTGGAAAAAGTTAAATTTATTAAATTCAAATTTCATAATGTAAACATTTTGAAAACATAGTTTTATAACATATTTTAATTTATTAAATGTCGGATTACATTTGTATTAGACATTTTATTCTAGTTTTCTTTTTTAAGTTGAAAACTATCATCTCATTGTTAATAAATGGGTTCAATTTTTTTCTTCAGTTTTCAATGTATTAAAAAAAATCAATTATATATAAAGTATGAAAACAGAATAAATATGTATTGTTTAACATATGTTAATTAGGATTTATCAGTATATTTCATGTCATAGGTTTATTTATTTAATTTTTAATAAACGGTTTTAAATTACATTTTTATTATTTATATTAATTTATTTGTTCTGTTTTTGATACTATGTATCCTATAATGTTTCAATTTAAATGTAGTATAAATTATATTTATTATATAATTTAAAAAATGTGTTTATATATTGTTATATATTTAATCATTTTTATATGTAGTTTACATAGTTATATATTTTTATGGTGTATTTTTAAATCTAGGAATAATAATTAATAATAATACAAATATATTATTTATAAATAGCAATTAAAATATTATTTTATTAATGATGCATTTTGAATATATATAATTTTGTTTGAGTTATTGTGCTTTCTAAGAACCTTTTATTATATACATAAAAATTATGTGTGACTATGGATTATTGATTGTTAAAAAAATAAACTTTTTAGTGTCAAACACCTTCCCCATTATGTTTTAGATTGGAGTGGCAAAAGTAAATGTCACCCTTTTAGTGTCCAACACTTTCTCCAAAATGGTTTAAGTTAGAGTGGGCAGATTTAATTTAACCATTTTAGTGTTAAATTGTTTTGCTAAAAATGTATTTCTACATAGTAGGAGTACTTTGTGTCACTTATTTTGTATTGCTGATGTTTAGGAATATAATTAACATAGTAGTTGGTTGTATATTTGTCATAAATAGAATTATTGTAAAACATATTTTTATAGACTACAGACATGTAACATATATTTCATTTTTTTCATTTTATGTAATACATATTTTTAATTGTTTTTAAATGCATAGTTCTATTTATAAAAAAACATTTATATTTTGATACATAAAACAATTTTAAATATATTTTAAAGATTTTAGAGATTTATGTCTATAATTTTTTCAACACTAGTTCACTTGTCTGATATACATATTGTTAACATATGTTTTACATAAGTTTCTCTGTATGTATTAAGTAATTGTATATTTTTAAAAATATTATTTATTTTATACTTTGCAATTTCTTTTACATATTTGGGAACATGTTTAACATGGTTTACATGTTTAATCATTTTTTACAATTTTGAAAATATGTTTTAAACATTTTTAACTTATAATCCTATTAATTTTATGTGGAGAGTATTTTTTTATTTTCATTTCACAGCCATTTTGTTACCACTACCTTCTATTTTGTAGTTCATGTGTCTAATGTTTAATCTATTTTCCATGATCCAGGTTTCTGGAAGATGCTGCTGTTCAACAGAACAGGCAAATCCCTTTTAAAGGCTGCTGTGGGGTGTTGAGGGTAGGGGAGTGTAGGGGAGTGCTAAAGGTTAGTGATGGTGTTGTTTGTGGGTGTTGAGTACCATTTGTTGTGGTAATTGTAGTGTTTTTCATTAGTTTGTTGGTTTAGGTTTTTCAGTACTTTTTGATGATTAAGGGGCTTATCAATCAGTGAACCAAACAGGCTGACGGCAGTGCAGGCTGCAATCAGCCAGGTCGGCGCTGAACTCAGCGCCACCTGCTGATTACAACCATGTTCTCTGCCAGCCTTTTCAAGCGGTTCAACTTCCATGAAAAGGCCGGCGGAAAACAGGTGCAGGGGGACAGAGGTGGGCTGCTGTGCAGTCAGTGCGCATTTCAAGGGTGTTGCTGCCCCCTGCTTGCTGCAGCATTGCCGCTGGCTCTGTTATGAGCCGGCGACTATGCTGCTGCCACTTTCCCACTGGGCTGCTTTCCGCCGGTCAGCCCAGTGGGAAAGTCGTAATGGGGCCGGCGGGAAGGTCGCCAGCATGGTGGTGACCACCCCGTCAGGGGTTTGGCGGACGGGTGTTCCCGTCCACCAAACTCGTAATCGGCCCTGATGCACATGCCATCGCAGAGATGGGGGCCTCCGGCACCCTTGGAATGCACACTGTCTGCACAGCAGATATTGTGCATTCTGAGGGTGCTGGGCAGGGCAGGGCAGTCATGGGTAGTACTGGGGCCTCCCTGTGGTCCCCAGCACAGTCTTTCCGTCAGCCTTTCGATAACGGTTGAACCACCATTGAAAGGCTGGCAGAAAGGGGACTTGTGATCAGCACAGCAGTGCTGAACCCAGCATCGCCGTGGCTGACCACAACTCTGACTGCTGCCAGTCCTCTGGGAACCATGTTTCTAGCGGTGGTCCCCTGGCTATTTGACCGCCAGGGTTGTAATGTGGTGGTAGGACCACCAGGAGTGTGGTTTCTTTTTTTTTAAAGGAAATCTGTTTTGGCTTGTATTAAACCAATATTTTTTACTTTGACTTACTTTTTTATTTTGAGTTTCCAGGAGCGTCTCTTTTTAAACACTTTTTTGTTTTTTTTATGGTTCCTGGATACTTATTGCTTTGATGTGTCTCTATTGGATTTGTTTTATTTTTGCATTTCATGTTGAGTTTGTTGGAAAACATTTTTTCAGTTTTGGAGGATTATACTTTTTAACTGCGTGTATAGAGAGGATGGTCTGCAACAAACTTCCGATGGGGAGGCTGTGGCCTTGCTGGCTACCTCCCCACCCACCCTATTATGAATCTCTCACTGGGCTGATGGGTGTAAACCAATGTTTCTGCCCGTCAGCCCAGAGAGAAAGTGGCGGCAGCATTGCCTCCAGCTCGTAATCGAGCCGGCAGCAATGCTGCTGCCCACAGGGGGCACCAGCACCCTCATAATGCGCACTGTTTGCACAGCCAAACCCAGATATTTCTGAGCAATAGACACCCAGTAAAGTCCACAAGTGGGTGAGCCAAGCACCTGCGACAGGGAAGGGCCAAAAATGTATAGGTTGCCCTTTTGGACCCACTTTGGTTCCCCCTCAGTTTTTCATTGTATATGTTTGTAAGCTGAATCTGGGTGGTGAGAAATTTGTGGGGGCGCAGTGATCTGACAACTTTCCCATGCAGAAATGTGAGTAAAATGTAACTTTTTAGCAACATTTAAGGTTTGCAGGGGATTCTGGGTAAGTAAACACTGAGGAAGTCATGCAAGCACCACCGCCAGTCAAGTGCAAGTCCACACACACTGCCAGCAAAATGCCAGTGTGCCCACAGCCAAACACCAGTGAATGCAGACTATCAGCCGAACTCCAGTTCACACACACAGACACTTTCCCTGGTATCTGGTGGTTTTCTGTCCCTCTTGGGAGCAGATGAGCCTAAAATATTGTTGATCTACCCCCAAGGAGGGGTGGGAGGTGCAGAAATGGCCAAAATGTGCACCTAAAAAAAGGAGGGAGCCACCTTTCCCTATTGAGGCACTCCCTGACATGCCGATAAACATATCCCTTGTGCCAACTGGGCTTTCTGACTAACTCGGCAAAGCAGACCGGGTGTAATAATCACCCTCTTGGCCCCAGAAGGGGCAGAAAGACTGTGCCCATTTTATGGGGCAGCCCCCACCCCTACACAAAAAATATGAATAAAATAAATTCCTAGTGCCTAGTGGGCTTTCTTCACCACTTGTTTTTTTAGGGTTGGGAGGAGGCATTTAGGACAGCCCCCAACCCTAGATGTGTCTAAAAAAAGAAATCCCAAGTTTTTAGTGGGCTTTCTGCCCCTCAGGGAGGCACATCAGGAGCTATTGTTAATGCCCAAAAAAACACAGGGGGAGCAAAAGCCCTTGCCCAAGGAGCCACTCCCCTCTTCCTGGAGTCCAGTGGGTAGATCCCTGTTTGGAGATTGCCCTCCTTGGGCAATCCCCAAGCAGAGATCCACTAGGGAGCAGTACCATTGGAAATGGGAGATTATCCTATCTTCAATGATAAATCTCCTGTCTGCTTCGGTGCTCAGGGGGCTGATATAGCCCACTGAGTACCGAGGCACTGAAAGTCAAATTAGCCTATTGACTCATTTCATTTTCAGTTTCAGTGAAATTATGTCAGCACGCCGTGCACACTGATTGTCATTTCACTGAAACAACCTTAAGAGATGGGCAAGCTCTCCCCCAGCTTCTGGGGCTGAATCTTTATAAAAGAGATCTCTCTGGTGCCAGAGGGATTTCAAGTGCCATGTGGTTGGTCGGCTGGGAGCCATCTGACACACTTGAGTCGGACAGCTCCCTGTCGTCTAATGCACAGAAGGGGTTAATGTTTATTTTAGTGTTTTTTTTAACATGAAAAGTAGGTATTGTTATGTTTAGTAATCATAATTTATTATTTTGGCGATATTATTGAAGTCAATATTGTGTGAGGTGATATTTTTGACTATTCAAATATTTATTTAAAGGTAACAATAGGTTTTGTTTCTTACATTTTTGTTTTCGATATAAGTAAAAAACAATATTTATAACAGGAACATTTATGATCTTGATATTTGTGGTTTTATTAGTTAAGTATAGGAAGGCAATATTTTTGTTAACAATATTTATTTTTCAATATTTTTGTATATTGATAGTGTGTGCCTCGATAGTGTGTTATTGAACCATTTAGGGGCATGTATCGTTGCAGACAGCTCTGTTAAAGAACACTGGGCTTACCTGAAAACAAAATTTGCCTCACATTCATTTGTCCTATGCTGCTTACACAATAACTTAGAAGCACTAATAATTAAACTAATACTCATTGTGCCTAATGCCAAATCAAATTTCTTCTGTCCATTATTTATGGGCTTTGGAATTCCTAGGGAAGCTAGGAACCTGATTATACAGCATACAGTGCATGCTGCAAAGCAACTATTTCATCTTCCTAATTCCGCTTGCCAAGTAAAAAAAAGGCTGGAATTCAGTCAACAGCAGCCATCACTTAAACTCATATATCTATTCCTGACTAGTTGCTACAGGATATGGTGTGCTAAAGATCACAACTTAAGAGACACAGGGGGTCATTACTACCTTGGTGGGCGGTATAATCCGCCTGCCAAGATCTGACCGCCGTGCAGCCGCCAATGCGGCCGCACCCCCGCCGCGGCCATTTGGAGATCCCCGCTGGGCCGGCTGGAGGAAACCTGGTTTCCACCCGCCGGCCCAGCGGGGATCACGGCCGCAACATGGGGCCTGCTCCAAATGGAGCCGGCGGGGTTGTGGCCGTGCGACGGGTGCAGTTGCAACCGTCACGCTTTTCACTGTCTGCTATGCAGTGAAAAGCTGCACGGGGCCCTGTCAGGGGGCCCCTGCACTGCCCATGCCATGGCATGGGCAGTGCAGGGGCCCCCAGGGGCCCCGCGACTCCCCATACCGCCATTCTTTTCCTGGCGGTTCAATCCGCCAGAAAAAGGCTGGCGGTCGGGGACTCGTTATACCCTGGGCAGCGCTGCTAGCAGTGCTGCCCTGGCGGATTACTACCGCCGGGGCCATTGTGGTGGAAAACCGCCGGCCCCGGCGGTGCGACCACGGTGCTACCGCCGCAGTCGTAATGTCCCTGGAAGCACCACCAGCCTGTTGGCGGTGCTTCCGTCATTTCAGCCCTGGCGGTCCCGTACCGCCAGGGTTGAAATGACACCCAAAATTTACAGGATTTTTTCAACTTTCAATACGAGATACCAACCCTAGTTATCATATCTAAAATCGCTCTTAACATTTTGCATCTAGAAAAATTATAGGATGCAGAAGTCTCTGAATGTTAGCTTAAACAGGTAGTCTGAAAACAGGTCAAAGCTCTTTTAGTTACGCAGGCTATCTAGAAAGTGAAAAAATAAAACATGCATACTACACAGCAGAGCACATTTCTGGGAAGAAACTGGCCAATTACCTTTCTTGGGCTCTGGCCAAACAGTGAGACAATGCTTCATTCACTTTCATTCTTATGCACTCCCCAGTGGAGTTCAGGCAAACATGGTTAACATTCAAAGACTACTCAAACCCCTCTGCGTACTTTCAAATTGGAATCACTATCACATATTGACTGTAATTGTCCTGTTCTTTGTTGAGTAACGAAGATTAATATCACTCTTCATTAAAAAGTGTTGTTGTTGAGTAACAGATGACATGGAAATGCATTGAGCATAGACGACCTTCAGATGACAATAAGCCTTGTGAAATATATGGAGGGAGATTTGTCATTCCTGAATGCCAAAGACTTTAGCTTACAGAACTGCCTATATGTTAATAGGAGTGGCTGTTTTTATTATATTTTTGCACACTCTTTCTCTTTTAAGCCTCCGGAATTGTTTTGATGGTGCTTGTAATAATTTGGGATCTGTTGGACCTAACATCCTTGATTTGAGTTTTCCCCAACTTTTTCCTTTAGACTTCCTATTTTTGCTGACTCAGTTTTACTAAACATCACTAAAATGCTTGTGCTCTCTTTCTAAAACATGGTAACAACAGCTTATACCCAATTGGCATATTTAATTTACTTGTAAGTCTGTAGTATGATGAGACTATTTTTATCAAGGCCTGTAAATTTAATGTTACTAGTGGGCCTGCAGAACTAATTGTGCCACCCACTTAAGTAGCCTTTTAAACATGTCTTCGGCCTGCCATTGCAGTCTGTGGGTGTAGTTTTAAAGTGCCATTTCGACCTTGCAAAATAAATGTTTTGCCAGGCCTAACCCTTCCCTTTTAACACACATAGTCAACCCCTAGGGTTGGCCCTAACATCCCATAGCGCAGAGTGCAATGTGTTTACAAAGTTCAACATTTCAACATTTACTTTTAATTTTTACATGTGCTGGTAGTAAAAAGCTCTTAAAATAGTTTCTCGCTATTGCAAGTCCTGTCTCTCCCATAGGATAACATTGGGTTGGCATATTACATTTAATAAGTGATAACTTTCAATTAGGAGCAGGTAGAAATCTAATGTTTGGTGTCTAGTTTTTTTAATTTAAAACCCTTTTTAATGGTAAAGTCTGATTTTAAGCCACAATTCTCAAAAAATGCCACTTTTAGAAAGTTGACATTTTCTTATCCTAATCATTTGGTGACTGCAATCTGCATCCTGGATCACATGACTATGTGTAGCTGGCAATTGGTCTTTGTCTATTACTCCTAGATAGTGAGACACAGTGGAGCTAGGTGTTGAGTGAATGGGCTATCTCTGACTCTATGAGGCGGGGAGCTGTCACCTACCACACTTGCACACCACAAATGCTCTGCGTGAGAACCCTCACAAGGGGGTTAACACTAGTCTTTTGTGACCCCACACAAGCTGAATCCAGGGCAGGAAGGCAGGAAATTCCAGACACCTCTGGGTTTGGAAACCTCCACAACCTTCCCCATCTTGGGGCACTAGATATAACTATTGAACCCTCAGGCCCTATTCTTCAGTACACCTGTAGACCTTTGGAGGACTCAGAAAGACTGCTACTCTGCTGGCCTGTTGCCTGAGTGAAAGGACTGGACCTGAATGTTAAGCCCAGGACCACCAGAGTGACTCTGAGGACTAGTTGACTGGCCTCCACATCAAGAGAATCTCAGAAAAGGCTAAAAACCGCCTTGAACCTGACATCTGGACCCCTCCAGTTGTGAGTCCTGTCCCCTACAAGTGGTGCCATTCCATTCCCTGCCCTCTTGGAAGTGGGCCTGATGGGGCTCGGCCAGCCCAGCTGTAGTCCTGTGGGCAGAACCGAGGCAGCATAACACACAACGGGTTAGAATATACAGTACGCAACATTTTTGGTGCTGCAGTTAGAGAATGTTTGTTGTGGGATGGTTAATACCATTTATAGTTACTTGGTTTGAGTTAGTGATAAACTGTCAAGCAGTACAATGTCTGCATCTAAAATGTCGTTGGATGGGGGCAATCTCATACAGAGTGTGGCATCTTTGTTAGAGGGTCTCCTAGCCATCCTCACTAAAAGTTGATGTAAATTCTCAACTTTCCTGCAAAAAAATAGAGGACTGGGAATGGTCATTGTAGACAACGTTTACAGTTGGTTTTGATGATTTTCATAATTTTATTAGCTTTAGGGCTGAATGTGAGGACGCATGTAAGAGGTGTAGAACCATATTTTTCTTTGGTTATCAAAGGGGTTCCCGAGGGGCAAACTAGGAATGATTAAGTGCTCCATTGACCAGTGTTTTAGGGTCTCCCCTGCTTATTAATTTCTTAGACAGTACTTCACCATTGGCAAAATATTGTTCATTGTGAGTGCAGTTTCTTCGGATCTGAAAACATTGTCCATACAGCAAGTTTTATTTACGAGATCTGGGGTGGCTGCTCTCAAAGTGTAGAAGAGTTTTTTTATCTGTTCGTTTAGAATATGGCTTATCGTCAAAGGACCATTCTCAGCTATGACCCATAGATATAAAAAATGGACTTTCACATTACTAGATGACTTAGTAAAATGTGAATCACATGAGTGGTGAAGTGAGGCAGCTTGGTCACAGTTCCTTTCCAAACAAAGAAAGTACCATTGATATATCAATCCCACGATGTCATTTGATAAAAAAAAATGTATTGGCCTCACTGTATATCCATTTCTCTACAAAAAGAAACATAAATAGATTAGCCGTCTATGGGGCGAAGGTGCAGATGCAGGTGAAGATGCAGGTGCATGAGTGGCAAGAGACTCATCAAAGTGCAGTTTGGTCATCCAAGATGGATACTAGCTGCAGTTAATGGGAACTGCTGGTTTCGCTGTTTCTGGCGACCAGTAGACCAGGGGCAACTGGCTTTTGGCTGGACTTCATCTGGAATTTGAGGGACATCCGTCTCTCTGGTCAAAGTCTCCCTACTGTGTCCGTGGCCCCAGGAAGACCCCATCAACTGGAGAAGCACCCCTAGCATCCACCAACATCTTCATCAACTGTACCCCTTACATCAGGACCACTCCATTGATGCCTATGGTGATTCACCCATAGAGCCTGGAACTGGGCTGGAGACTGCTTTGACTGCAAGGTAACTGTCCTACTAAGCCTCACTGGCCCCTGTGGCTTGCTCCTTTCTGGAGTTGGTCACCCGAAGCAGGCTGGAGTACCCAAACACAACTTTATAAAACGTTTTCAAAAGCATCCAAAGTAACTGCTAACCGCTAAAGCTGCCAATGCTTGCTCACAATTTGAGTGAAAAGCTGTGATTTACGATTTACTTAAAAATTCATATCCCTGGAACCCTCCAGTTGATTTTGTTCATTTTGGTGTATAGAAAAGCATCAAAATATGATCCATTTTCATAAATTGGGAGCAGATTTCCTTTGTGTTTCCTCTTTCATAAACAATTTTCTGGTTCTTCTAAATGCTTTGCACTTGTTCCTTTGTTAAAGCCTGACTGCTTGAAGCCACATCTACCCAGGTTTGAGCTGAGGTTTTTACAAACAAGACTAACTGGGCCTAAGACAGGTTTGTGAGTTTATTACACAACAAGGTCACACAACCACACCATTTAATAACCACATTTCCTCACAGGGATTGACTAAGAAAAAAAGGCAAATTATGCAACATAATGTGACACATCTTTTCATAGAATTACTTCATTATTTTGTCATTCTTAATCAGTTGGCCCTGATTACAGTGTGTCTGACAACATAGGAGTGATTAATTCACAACGTAAACGTAGCCAAAGCACTACCTGGGGAAGGAAGAAAAGATTTCATTTCATCATTACTAATGCCACTGATGGCTAATAAGGTTGACTCTTAGAGGGAGGCCTGCTGTTTAAGGTGCCCTGGAAAATTATTTTAAATTAGATTGTCACACTTTTTAGCATGAGGTTTCCAACAGCAGAGAAATCTTCTTACCGGTTTTGCCCATGCCATTTTCTTTCTATGGCCTATTCATTAGTTGTTCCTCCTAGTGCATTAAAGAGTGTGTCTGTTTCTTCCTCTAAACAATATGTGAGATCCTGGTTTATTAATTTGGAGGAAGGGTCCCACTAGATTAGCCAGTAGCATCTTTCTTGGTGAAAGCCCATTTTCAAGTAGAACCTTTGGAGCAATGGCACAAAGCAGATGATTTTTCTCATGAGAAAATCGATTAGTTATTTAAGCAGCGCCAAACGATATTTAAGTCTAGAAATAATGTGATAATATTCACAGACTAATTTAGTAAGAAGACATGAGAAAATGTGATACTTGAAACACAATTGTCAAATTCAGATTAAGATGACCAAAGATATGAGTTTCTAAAATGCTTAACTCAAAACAAAACAAAAATCAATTACCAGCACTGTTCTGCCCCACAGATGCTGGAATATGAAAGAAGGGTCACTTACAGTCCAGACTGGAAACCTCAAATGCTTCTAAACTTGCTGTATATCTTCTTCCACATAATTCCTACAGACCTCAAATAGCTGGTAGATGCTTCTAGAATCGAATCCAGGGCACAGTTTTGCAGTGGAAGGCGGGCTTAATCTAGGTAGGAGTCAAGCAAAGTTCATCCCATTTAACTCCGAATTGTCAGCTTGTTCTTCCACAGAGGAGTCCCTCTCTCAGACTTTGCTGTTCTTGGGCTACAGAAGGCCTTATCCAGACATGCAGAAGACATCAAATAGACATACTCTTCTTCTGCTCTTCCAACTTCTAGTTATTCTGAAAAGTTTGTTGTTGGACTCTTTTCGTAAAGGACACAGTAGTCAGTGACATGTAACTTCTAAAGCAATCCGAAAAATATTTTTTGTCCCAGAATAGACAACATTTTCAGTACTCCGTAATATTTTCTAGTAAAGTAACTCAGAAAATCTTGCTCAGTGAATCTTTCAAAGTCCAGAAGCCCAGATCCAGTGTGTGGGACTCAGAATTCCCAAACATGAACTATCCTATATCTGGATAGATTACTCCCCCTGAATACCAACCATGGCTGCTCCCCAGTTCAGACCCCTACTCATTTTTTCCGCTAGTGACAGAGACCAGTTTGCCTGGAACACAGTAACTTCAAAGTCATGTGAGATTATAAAACTAGTTGCTATAAACATGCTAGTCTGAAACGTACCCACCAGTTCTTTGTTATGGCATTCTGCACTTTCTATCTAGCCCCTTTTCGCATTTGAAGATAAGTAACAGTATTTGCTCCTCTCACCCTTGTTCCCCACACTTGTTACCTGTTGTTTCTATGCATAAGGTGGAACACTGTCACCGGAGGTAAGACTAACAAGCAGAACTGAATTAATTACTATCCAGGTAGTAATGTATATCTACAACAATGTCTCAATAGGTATAATTCAAATCCCAATGTTAGAAAACCTAAAGAAAATAAGGTTAACACAGGGAAGGATACGTAATCAAATTAATGTTTATGGTATTATTCAGATTGCCATAAAAAGCAATGAACAGCAACCACAACTCACATAGCCGAATTGTGGAAGTGAGCACAAGGTGCTCGTGAAAATCATGCAAGTGAACGGCACAAGTGAAACATAAAAGTTACATATAAAACAACAATAATATATATATATATATATATATATATATATATATATATATATATATATACTAGGGGAGGGCGAAGAATTCCACTCCGCCGATGGAGTTCGCAGTGTTTCCCCCACTCCGCACGGAGTTCCGAAAACCTCCGCTAAGTTGGCGAGTGCGAGTGAGATTTCGGAACTCTAGCAGCCGCTCGCAATGAGAAAGCTGCCGCTCACTTTGAGGAAGCTGCCATTCGGGTAGAAAATCTACTCGAGCGGCAGAAAGAAGTTAGTGCCCTCTATCGCTCCGTGTGATGCTGTTTGCCCTGATTTTACAGCGCGGGAGAAACTCCTGTGCTGAAAATCATTGCGTACAGTGTGACTTACCCCATCTCTGCTGCTCGTAGAAGTCGCAGAGTTTTTGGGCACTTTGCGGAGTTCCACATAGCGGAAATCCACGAATTCCGCCAAGGTCTAATATATACATAAAATAGCAGACGGGCTATCGTCGTAAAGTATAACTAAAGTATATGTGGAAACAAATGACTTGATGGATAATTCACACATTATATTATTGTTTGACAATGAAAGCCCCATTTCACTGTATCAGCAGTTGATGTTTTGACCCTTATCTATTTAAGGATCATCATCAGGACCAAAAGAGGCGAGAACGTGGTGCTGATGTAAAATCAAAAATTCTCCAATCCAGGGCTACAGGGTCTAGAAAGGGACAACACCACAAGAGATGACAGCATATAAGTGGAAAAAGGCAGCCCTATGGATCCAAAAATGAATCAATGGTTCCATTTGGAACCCTGGGAGCAAGTCAAGGTCTATTACCCATCATGAATGAAGTCAGTTAAATCAGACCTGATCTAATTAAAGGCATGAGCCACTGAATAACTCGAAATGTCTGCAAAAGAAACCGATATCACTTAATGCATCGATATCTGTGAAGGTAAAGTCATGGCCTCATTAACCGGGTGCTATTTACTCAGCTCTTTAGTCCGTATAAATTCAAAGCTGCTGTTTTGAGTTATAGCCATTGAGACATTGTTGTAAATGCACATCTATACCCTGGTCTCAACTGGGCAACTGGGTTTTCCATTGGGTATCCTCTCTGGCACTTTTCTTCTTATCCAGGTAGTAAGGCACAGTTAAGCAAGTGTTTACAAAATCACCTATGCAATATATTTAACAAATTTAAGTATGGTTTCAGTACCGTTTTCTAAACTGAATATGTGAAATATCGATTTTTATTCACTATCAGGCTTTAAACATAGGAAAATAATCTTCCACAGCCTAGGCAGTCAAAAGACATGGTTTGGATATTTGTTCTTCACAACAACACGCTCAGGATTGACATTGACAAGTCAGACTTGGCGACTTTGAGATCATGAAGCTGCTGTCTCAGAATGATAGGGACATTATCGACTGTTAGGTCCCATTTGAGAATCACACATCTTTTCCAATGTCCATTCTATTCACTCGATGAAATATATGTTGACTTTCTAACTATATCAAGCCTTGAAAGAGTTGCTTAAAGATGAAACACGTGTTGGCTGCCAGTTTCTTTGTAGGAATTTCCAATCAAAAGTGTTTGTGATCACTTACGACATCACTAGAACTATCCCACCAGTCACAGACGACATGTCCATTCAATCATATGGACTTTATATTTTTGTGTGTTGGTATCATTGTATATACAGTTGCGGCTCGCCGTGTTAGAGGGGGTTGGGTGGCGCGCGCGGGGGGGAATATTCATACTTTTAAAAAAAAAAAAAAAAATTACCTGGGCCGCCGCCTGGAGAACCGCGCTGCTCCTCACCTCTGCCTGCAGGCACAGGCTCCCATCCTGCCCTGCGCCTAATCCTGACGTTGTTCAAAGCAGCGTCAGTATTGGCTGGGAGTGCCCAGCCAGGGACCTCCCAGGCACACTGGGAGCCTGTGCAGGCTCCGTGCGCATGTGTGTTTGGCCGGCCGTCTCAGGCTGCTGTTGCGGTTGCTCCTGGCGGGGGGTGATGCTCCTCCGCCCTCATGGAGGAGCCGCGCCTGTGTACATCTTGATTGTGAACTCCTATGGGCACATAATCACAGCATACCCTTTTGTTAGGGGTATAGGATACCATGAGAGCACCTAGTCCTTGTTGACTCACAGTTACGCGCTATAATTACATTGACCCCAACACTGTTCTTCGGGATGCGCAAGTTGCATCCACTGCTACCAATTTATGTTGGATCTCTCCCTGAAAGAAAGCTGTTTTTTCTGGCAAACGGCCTGTGAAAAGAACACAAAACAGGTTAAAAATGTAATCCAGGAAACCATGGGATGTTGTAGCAATGTATTTGTCTTTCCTGCTTCATCTATTCAAACAACTTCTTCATTTCATGCTCCATCGGTCTTTGTACAAAATCAACATGTTTTCTACCTCACTATGCAATTAATCCGAATACCCTCTTAATGCAGCCGTTCAGGGACACCTCGGTTTTGGATTTTGTTGACTTCATTAGTCGAGTGCCTGCAATGGACAACATTAAACCGATCCTGGTGTGCGCTATTTTTCCACCCTAACTCGAGAGGATTTCCATGGACTCTTATGTCTTCCCGGGCCCCAGCTGTGCGTCTCATTAGTGATGCACCGGTGAGTCAAAGCTGTAATTAATAATTCAGGTGTGAAGATAATCTATTTTTTGTTTTCCTCCAGAGCTCTTTAGCCCTGCACTCGTATCCCCCACCTCAGATCCTGGTAAGGTGCAGGTCTGTGGAAGCCTGCTCTCCCCATGAACGTGTAGTGCTGGGTGGGCACCAGCAGGTCTGGCATCGCCTGTGGTCCCTGCTGGCCTGTCGTACATGGGCGTATAAAACAGTGCGCACCCCTTCATGAACAATGTTCTGTGGTTTGTGTACTAGACACTATAAAGATTTATGGGAAGATGATTTTCAAAGCACAGCATGTTGCAATACTGCACTAAACAGCCATGCCTCACTTAAGTATTTTGACTTTCTGTCTAAAGCAGTATCATTATCCACCATACAGTGTATTTTTCAGCAAAGTGATGAGGTGCTGTTTTGTAGGAAGGACCGAGTGGTGCGCTGGCTGTGTGTGACCACTTTTTGTTCCCTTGGAGCACTTTGGGAGTAAATAATTTGCCTCAGATGCTTTGCAGCCTCTTCTGTAATCAGTGCTTAATTTGTAAATAAAAACGTGCCAGTGCCCAAAGCCTTCCTATTAAACATGCAGCTTCTACAATTAAATGCGGGAACATGGAATACTGAGGCGGCGTAATCCTGAAACCATCTCGGGCCTCTTTAATCCATAGAAAGCCACTCCCTACCCCTTCAGCTCACTGTTGCAGCTTTCTAGTTTCTCCTTTTTGTGACGCTTTTTCGTTTTGCTCTTCCTCCGTCTTTCCCATTTGTGTCTTTTGCTCGCAGCAAATTCTTGAAGCAGAAGAATAAGCCCCAGCCCTCAAAAATAAGTGCTGGTTCGCCGCACCGGTAACAGCAAGCACAAATTAAGCACTGTCTGTAATACGGATTACACTCATGCTAAATGTACGCTTGTGTGATCTCAAGGGAGCATTTCTTCATATGAATGGAGGAGTGACCCAATGCAAATGAGGAAATCTTTAGTCTTTGTGCCCATGGCATATGTGTGCTCAGAGGCAAAGAGGCTGTCAAAAGAACACTGACTGTGCCACATACAGGAACACAAAGTGAACGAGCCCCAGTCTGTGCCCCTTAAAAGGGGGAAATGATATCAAATGGACCCCTGGCACGCTTCTGCAGACAGGTGCACTCACTCATTGTATCTGCCTGCAGGGAATGTCTGTCCCCTTGAAAAGTCAGGCTAGTTTTCACAAAGATAAGTGAGAAGTGGAGAAGTGGCATCAAATAGCCTGTCCTTCCCTTCCCTACCGAGCTGTTCCCAGTGCAGGCATGGATTCACACGTGCACTGGAAGCAACACATTTGATGTGGGACTTAAGAGACTTACGTGTGTGGCAGCTGAAGACAGTGCACCGCATCACTAATATGGCCCCCATGTATCCAACTGGGTAAACGCTGACTAAAACTACAGAGAACATGAGCATACTTGGCGCTCTTGCAAGGATTTCTACACTAAAGATGACTTGATATGGAGCCTCACACGTCAACGTGCACTGTAGTCTTGAAGAAGTAATGCTCAGCTCTGTGCTGGTGCATGCCATGTATCCCTGCACTCAAGATAGTGAGAGGAGTTATGTTTTATAGTTGAACTCCAAGGAAAGCATGACAATTCCTTGTAGTATATAGTGAACATATTTTAATAAAGCTCTTATGAAAAAGTATTGGTTCTATTAGAAGTTTACCCTTAGTCAAAAAAAAATTGTTCACATTTTGTAAAATACTGCTCTTTAAAAAGCAGTATTTCGGATTGCTAAATGCAGGGGAAGCTCTAGTTGGCCCACGTGAGTGCGTTTGCCAACAGTGCTTTGGACTGGTTATCAGCCAGCTTCGGAACGTTTAGGCCGCAGAGCTGCTCGGCCTCAGTTCTGGCTACTAGCTCTCAGGCCGGTCAGAAATTGATGCAAGGCCTAAGGCCAAAACGGAAAGCAGGGCCCTCTTGATGATTTTTCTGTTTTTGCCAGGGCCACAAGCCCATTTTTTCTCAATGTAAACAAAATGTACTCTGGGGGGAGAGATACATGGCTACTGGCTCCATCTAGCTGCCTGGACATTTAAGCTACGTCATCATTAATGAAGCCAGCAGGTGTGCTTGCAATTCAAAATCTATAAATAAATGTTGCAGAAGGAGGGCAATGGGGCATAATGCCTCTATGGCGCCCTCGCCTTGTCACAGCCCTGCTAGTCCTGGCTGGCATGTTGGCTAGCCACTTGGCCTTTCTGCTTCCTTGTACTGTACTTTTAAGAGAGGGCTCCCTCCTGCTGCTAGCGGGGAGCATGATGCCTGCAAGAAGACCCAGAGGGTGAAGATGCTTGCACTCGGGATCAGCCCAGTCGATACAGCGCGAGCTTTCAAGATGTTGTGTCTGAGTCACAAGACCCCGGTGCTGCTATCATAGCTGAACTTTGCATCATGCCTGCCAACGAGAGGAAGGCTGAAGCAAGGCAGAGCAAGACAAGGGTACACTGAAAGAAAGGCAGCAGTCCGAGAACAAGTGGGCATGACCCAGACTCCTGCCACTGAAAGCAAATCTACAGGTACTTCAATTGTGGAATGAGCTATGATACTCTCACCTTGTATGCATAATGCAGTTGCCCATCATCTGTCCGTTCAGATGCCCCTGCATGCCCCTGGCAGGCACCTGACAGAAGCGCCTGTCAGGTACATGCCAGACCTCCTACTCTCATCTTCAGTGCCAGGCACAGCAACTTCTGTAGGTTTGATCTCCATACTCAAACACCCTTGTGTGTGGCAGCATCTTCTTGTGCGTGCATGTGCCCCTTAAATCTACACACCATGCCTGTTCATTATTAGCATTTCTATAGTCCACAACTGCCATTTGTGTGGTTTTGCTCCATGTAAAGTAAGCAGATACATGATTGTTTGGAAGGACCTTGGGTGGAGGGAGTTCTATGAGGGAAGATTGAGAAGTGGCTCATGAGGGCCGGACATGTCAGAAGATTATGTTGCAACACGCATGATGGTGCACCAGTCACACTTATATCACAGAATGTGTACCAGATCAGGCATTTAGCTTTATGCATGGCCGGCAGCGGCACGGGTGCGTGAAGTCCTTACGATAAAAGTAGGGCGTGATGGCCAAAGATGTGCTCTTGTACCACAATGAATTTAATGCTCCAACCAAGTTTAGTGTGCAGCTAAGAGCTGTCCTACAAAGTAACAGTCTCATTCATGTCTGTGGCAAATTGGGGGTCTACTTGGACCCCACGTGGGAGCTCATTGTAGAACAGCAACTATGTGTTGCACTCACTCGTTATTTACTATCCCTCTGAACAAAACAGATTAAAAAATTTTTTGAATAAAAATGACCTTGTATGCGGAGTGCAGCAAGCCATTCTTTAGAGGGGGTGTAATTCCCTGTCCTACACTACAGACATCAGGCAGACCAATATCAAGATAAGGAAATATTTTTTTTAATGGAAATGATGTTCAGCTAGATTTTCATTTAATAGAAAGAAATGTCTTCTTCAGTATCTACTGGACGATTAAGAAACAGATTAATGGATTGTGCTGCCGATAAAAATTGTCATGAGACACCAATAATTGTAAAATATACTTTACCCTGCACCAACCACCGCTGTACGCACCTGGGAAGCCCAACTGTAATTTGTAGTTTTTACAGGTTAACTATCAGTCCATCAGGCACATTGTGAGTTAGATCTGCACTTCAGTGACAAGTAACCAAACAGTCCTGCCAGCTGTCATACAGGAAATATGTAAACACTGGGGGACGTGTAGTGATAGGCGAAGCAGTGCAGATCAGCAACCAAAGCCACTGTGCTGAGTGCCATCAAGGGGAGAGTGAAAGGCCATGGGATGTCTACTAAGATATGGCGCTGTTTTTCTCTCCTCCAGCTCTGGTGCACTTCCTCGCACCATAGTGCAAGAGTGTGTGCATATTGTCAAGTATGCCTTTTGCACTGGAAGGGGATCCAGATCACAGTACACAAACTATGCTATAATACTTTCCACACTTTGTGTGTGTGCTGTAAATGCTGCACACATCCAAAGTTTGAGCAGTATGGAGAAATTAAAACATTTCTCCTCCGTTACACCTGCTTTGAGGAGGCATAAGGCAGTTCCTCCACTATGGCTAAGGAAAGTCTCTCCCTCACCTCCCTCCACCACCAGCAGCCACAGCTGCAAAGCTTTGACAAGAAAATGATAATACAGTATGTTTATTATCATTTTCTTGTAAAAGGGGCGGGCCACGGGCGATGACAGGGACATGACAGTGCACAGCACTTCCCCTCAGTGCGCATGTATGTTTGGACGGCTATCTCGGGCCAGCCAAACACACATGCAGACTAGGCTTTCTCCAACCCAGCACTGCGTTGCCGGGTTGAAGACAGCAGGCAGAGACTCTCACTCTGCCTCGGAGTGCCCTGGCTGGGCACTCCGTCCAATCATAACGCTGCTTTCATGCTGCTAGCAGCATGAAAGCAGTGTCAGTGTTAAGATTGGATGTAGGGTGGGCTGAGAGCCTGTGGTTGCAGTGGAGGAGCGGAGCAGATCGGAGCAGCGCAAATTGTAATTTTTTTTTTTTTGGTTGGTTCCCCCACCACCGCACCCAAGCAAACCCCCCCCCACCCCTGAAAACCTCCCACCGCCCGCCACGCTCCACCCCTTTTCCCTCCTGTGAGCCACCACTGGTTTGGTGCAAATGCAGGTCTGCAGATGGTAGTAGATATTTACTTGCATCAAAATCAATGCATAGTTGCATGGGAACATGAACATATCACCCATGGTGCACCCTCTTGCTGCAAAGTAGTGCAAACTACCACAAAGTAGCTCATAGCTCCACTTCGCTTTACTTTGGACAACTTTCCTACTGAAATTCAGGTTTGTGCAGAAAAGTAAATGCTGAAATTCAAAGTAACGCAAACCTGAAGCAAAGTGTTACTAAATGTGAGCCCGTGTGTTTTTTCATCAAAAATTACATGCGGGCCCTCATCCAATCACCGTGCGAGTTTGAACTCCACAATGGACACGCCAGCTGCAAACCAGGCCTGTCCGGCCGCCCACAGTCCAGCAGTTCCTCATCCTTATTAATGCGCTGTACATCCATCGGTGTAATATTTTCCATGTATTCCTCATACTTATTATTTCTAAAAGCAGACTTAAGGGTCGGGCACCACGAGGGCGGGTGGGAAGTGCTTGTATAATGAGGCCAGGCCCCGCGGGGACTGATTATGAGGAGGTTGTAGCTCTGATCATTAGAGGAGGCCAAGGAGGGAGGGAGCGCAGCCTGGAGGTAGCTGAGGTGGTGCGGTACCGCACCCATCCTCTGTCTCCGGGGACCCGGCCAAGGATGGAAGCTCTCACCACAAGGGAGGGCGCTTGCGGGCTTAGCGAAGTATTTAATAACTATTTATGTTTTCATAGCGCCATGACGCAACAGCATCGGCCATAATTAGCAGCCTACACGTGTCGTCTTCTACGTCTCACCGGTTACTGCTTTCTCTTCTGTCTTGGTAATTAATTTAAAAAAGACATTTTAAGAAAATTCTAATTCAGCAGTTTTTTGGGTAGTGAGGCGGCATGAAGCCTTGTGAATGTGGTGAGGATCTAGATATATGTATAGGACTCGGTACCTATATTCAGTCCTATTGTAAGGGTTCTCGGTTTTGAAGGGCAAGGAAACTCGGGCTGAGAGAAATTATGTGATTTGTCCAGGATCACACAGTGTAGTAAAACTGCAAATTTGGAATTGGAATCTCAGCTCGCTGGTTCCATAATCATCATATGAGCCACTGCAGCCAATCACGTTGTATGTTTAGTGCGCTGCAAACTGCAAAACCAAACTATAGCACGAGTGCTAGAAATGACTGCTCACGCTCAACCTTATGTGCTGTGTATGGAACAATTTGTTCTATTTTGGCAGAATATAGGTGCTGTGTATAAATGCCTAATTTCACCGAGGGTCACCAAAATGAATGACTAAAGTGAACGCCCTTGGGCATGAGAGTCCTGCCAGGAGAAAGCTGGGAGCAGGCGGCTTGCTGCCTGGATGCCTCCAATATGGCTTCTGGTCCTAAAACGAAAATCTGGCTTCACTGCACTTGACTTAATTAGATTAAGAAGTGAGTTTATGGTGATTACCCTGCTTAGCAGAGAAAAAGATCTGCACAGATGTTTGTGCAAAGTGGCCATACATCATGCACAGCCGCTGACATACCATGTGATGAAGAAGACGTTGCCCAAAATTGTCACTCTTCTCCGTGGCCGCGCCTCTTGCCTCTATCTCCTGGCTTTAAAGCAGATTTTAAAAAATATTTTTCAAGCCTAGTTCTGTTAAGAAGATTTAGGCAAATACATTAATAACTTTGTTGTTTTATGTCGAAGCGGCCTTAGGATTACTGCAGGCTTCTATGGTGTGAGAAAGAACATCTTGTCGAAAAAAGCACAAATTAATAGGCGTATGGTTTAGTATTAGCTGTGACATTCCCTTCCAGTGGGATAATTGATTTAAAGACTTGGATCGTTTTGGTGGGGGGTGGAGGTGGGTGGTAGCATTCTTATTCCACCCGCTTGGTCATTTAAGTGGAAGCTTTTGTGCAAGCTCATGTGCCAGCCTGGCTGATGGTAACAAGATTTTAAATTCAGATTTCAAACTGTTAAGGTCAGCCTTAGAATGGCTGTGCTTGTTCAGTAATATTTTTCTGCCCTCTCTTTGAAAATGTGGTAATGTGATGCAAATGCTTGCCTTACTGCCGATGAACGTAACCGACAGCAATGGCGGCTCATCAAACTTCTTTATCACCCCTGCAAGTAGCAAATGCCACAACGTGCTATTGTATCACACCGTTTGCATCATGCAAGTAGAGAAGGAAAGACATTGGTGGATTCCAAGTTTTCAGTCTTAATATTTAGCGTTTAATGAAGGTCTGCGGGAAAGCTTGATGCATCCTCTGCATGACCTGATCCAGGACTGTTCTGTGCGTATGGGCTGAAACGTCAGACTCCGCTTCCAATTATCTTTAGAAAGCCCTTAGAACATAAATAGAAGTGGACCACATTGAGCCATGAGTCTATTCTTCTGACGTAGTAGTGCAGCGTTATTATGTCCAAGGGCCATATAGACCTCGTGGATGAATAATGGATCCCATGGCCTTGAAAATGATGTAGACAAAAGATATGGACATCGCATTATAGTCTTCCGTGGTTCATCATTATGACTATTCAAAAAATGCTACGCTTAATAAGTTTAGTTCAGCTGCCAAGCAGGAGAAGCATGTCATCAATATGGTGAATGCACTGTTGGTGAAGCCGCGTGCCGGTAGGCCTGGGCACCAGGAAGTGGTATTATGAAAAGATGTATGTCTTGGACAAGTGCACCAGACTGCATGTGACAGCTGCTCTGCCTAGATCAGGTAAAGTCTTGGACGCAGCCCTTTACGCAAATTGTCTGTGGCATAATCCATGGCAAGGTTTTGCATGAGAAGGGTGTGCCTGAATTCACTGCCATGTCTCTGAGCCTTTGTTTCCCCATCTATCTCTTTCACCTGTCTCCATGTCTCTCTGTCCCTTTCCTTCACCCATTGTCTCCCTGTCACTATGACCCTTTCTCCTTCACCCTCTGGCACCTCTCCCTTCTTGCCGCCCTTCGCCCTCCTTTTATTTGTGTCTGTGTCCATGTCACTTCTCTTCAGTATCCCTGTTTTGATGTTTTCATCTTCATGTCTTCCAGTTTCTCTACCCCTTATACTCAAGTTTTCCTTGCTGCTGGCACGCCATTCTCATGGACCCCTTGGTACCAAGCATTTCTCCGTGCCGCTGCCAGTCTACTTTCTTTGCCAGAGGTAGCATGACTCTCCAGTGGCATAATGAAACTGGAGGGGGCTCCCCTGCAAAGAACATGGAGGGGGGCCCCCTCCGGACTCACTCAGGCCACATGCTGTGCTGAGGCGGATCCTTTGTTACACCACTGTGACTCTCACACATTGGTGGTAAGTAATATTTTGGTAAGCCTAATTTCCACGATAATATAATTTTTTTGCTTAATCAAGAACTGTATCAGCATACAAAATTGAATTTGTATGCAATTTAAATGAAATTGAATATGTGTGTATCACATACATCTAAGTACAGATCCATCCTCTGCAGTCACAGTGGTGGTTCAGCTTAACCCGTATGCAGTAGCCAACAGCAGTAGTCGCAGTGCTAACTCGGGGAAAATCCGATGCGCCTGTAGGCAGGAGGCTCTAGGGAGAAAGAAGAGCAGTGTACCTTGGCCTTGGATGGATAAATGCAAACAGCAGGGGTGGTTCCTTCTCTGGGGCGTAAGAGCATTGCTCCCCCAACAGAGGAATTCAAAACAAAAATCCTATTCAAGGACCACTGGGGCTGCGGCTGCGCTGTGGGGTAGGTAGTGTGGCCTGTGGGGACGGGGCAGGGTAAGGCTGCAGGGATGGCTAATCTGAGCGACTGGCAATATCAGCAGTGTTAAGCCCTTTGCGCACGTTTGATTGGACAGGTCTCTCGCTGTGGCCAACCCAACATGTGCACGTGAGGCCTCAAACCAACCAGGGGATACATAGCACATCCACTCTGGTCTCTTTGAGAGTGCTGTTTTCACCTGTCCAAACGAGCCCCTGCTTTGCTCTCATGCATGTACAACTGAGAGAAAAGCTTGAGTTGGTTTGGGCAGACTAGCCTATCCTTACAGGCTGCACTTTCAAGGCAGCACAGGGACATGGTCATTAAAAACATGACCAATCACTGAGTGGCTTTATTTTAAAGTGATGGGTGACGTCTCTTTAATGTTGACACAGTGGCACTGCTTTCCGCACATGCACAGCACCAGTGGAGGCAATGTGCACAAGGGAAGTGGAGCTAGCAGTCGCCATCTCACGCGTCTTAGGGCCACCCTCTGGGCACATGTATCCAGGCCAGTAAGGGTTGTGTTTCTGTCCTGACTAGGCCTGCTTAAAGCAAGTGCTGTTGCAACCAGTTCTCCATATGGTCTTGGCATGGGCAGTGCAGCGCCCCCCCGACCAGCACCGTCACATTTTGAGGGGGCTGGTGCACCCTGTAGGTGACAGCATTGCCACCGGCTCGATTAAGAGCTGGAGACAATGCTGTAGCATGTTTCCTGCTAGGCCTTTCCGCCCGCCGACCTAGCAGGAAACTCTTAATAACACTCGCGAGCAGGTTGCCACATAGGCAGCAGCCACCCTGTCGGGAGATTGGCTTTTCCTTCCACCAAACTCATAATAGGGCCCTTAATCACCCCATACCTACAAAAATGAATGTTACTGGCGCTCATATGCTGATTAGATCCAAAGAGAGGTGATTTATATTATTAAGCTCTTAAACCGTCACAAAGTTTCCTAAGAGTATATGTGGTTTGACTTTCTTTAGTTTTCTCAAAGGAAAACTCCAGCATTGTGTGGATTCCTTCCTGACAGTTCGCTAAAAGGCACGGTTGAGACAATATAATAGTTACTTTCATAAGGAAAGTGGAAGTGTGTCAGTTCACAGATTTTAAACTAACTCTTTCATGTGGGTTTGTTTGACCTTGTGTTGCACATCAGAGAGGTACACTCAATCAGCCCAGCCTGAACCTCTGATATAACATGGAATATGTGGCATTATCACCAAAATAAATCCTTTTATTTACCCTCTCTGTGCAAAGTGAAGGTCACAATGAGACCTTACGTGCAAGTATCTATGAATCACAGCTGGGCAGGTTCAAAAATTTCAGAGGTGCATCATCAGTGATATATGCTGCTTGCACCAACAGGAGCTAAACCCTCCCAGACCCCACTCCTAATTAAAGAGAATAACCAATTTCTTTAGATCAATTGCTCAACAATTTGTACTCGCCCTCTTCTTTGCTCAGAAACTCTCATGATTTTTTTTTTAATATTCATTATTATTTGTATATTGAGGGAAGGTCAGGATGTGGCGTTATGGACAGAGCTGCCGACTTTGAAACTGAGGAACCAGGTTTGAGTCTCAGCGTTGACTCAACATCCTGTGATTCTGGCCAAATCACTTAATCTTCCCATGCCTACAAAGATGAATATAATGGGTGCTCATATAAAGTTCTTCAATATGTTTAGGTTGAGCTTGTGATCAGCAGCCAACACAAGCAGGACCGCCAAACTTTTCAAATAAGCACATATGAGTTATTTGCAAGGGGGCTCAAATACTACATTTGCACTAAAATAACATTATTAGAATGTAATGCTTTAAAATCGGAACACCTTATTTCTGTCCTAAATATCTTACAGAGCACGGAAAGCGCTCCCCAGAATAGGGATCAGCATCTTTCAGATGGGCTCACTGGCTGCGATAGCATGGAGACTGGAGATGGGACATCGAGCAAGCTGTGTGCTGACTGATGTGTCTAGGGAGACCGCGGGCTGAATCTAATTTGCCCGCCTGCACCCAAGTCCATGACAGGCTCACATGAACATGGAGTAGACCATTTGCCACAGCAGCCTCATGCCTAGAACATGTCCAGATGCACTTGGGCAGACCTCACCCCCATGTCCCCAACATGCTCATATGCGTTGGAAGTGCATCACTTGCCCTATCGGCTGATAAAAAGGCAGTGACAGCGTCTCCGGCTCCACTTATCCTGGGGGTGTAAGCAGCAGTTCTATTGCAAATTGATATTTAATTTAATGAAGGCCAATCTCACTGTGTCTTAGAGAGCCACTAACCGATAATTCAATTTTTTCCTAATAAATCTATTCCTGGCATATTTGCTCATATCACGTGACCCCTAACTGTGCTTAATGACATTGAATGCCTTCTTTGTGATGCCTCTCATAGAATGAAATGTGTGACACTATCCTAAGTTGTAAAAGGTACCACTGGGCACACAAGTAAGTCCATTTAAGGATAGAGTTCCTCAAGCATTTTTAAATTCTCAACCCCAGGTCTAATTGCATATAAAATAGGTTTGCTTTCAAATGCACATATTGCCACTCTTTTTTTCAAAATATTCACAGGGCGGAGAGCCTCTGTGTCCCCCTTTTGTTGGTTGGGCTTGCTTGCTCGTGATGTGACGCTCTTACCCAGCTTTTACCTCCCACAACTTCAAAAGTCACCGGCTGCCACTGGCAAACAGGCCCCTCCAGGTAGACCTTGGAAGCTCACCAATACTGCTACTAGTTTGCTCTAAATTGTGCCCACTTCACCTACATTCCACATAGCTAACCATGCCCACAACTGCGGTGTTGGTTCTGGGTACCTAGGCAAATGGCACCATTGAGCCATTCATTGAGGTATTTCAGAAATGCATTTCAGCAGGGTGTCCACTCCACCCACCTAGGTTCTGAGGCCATACACGACGCTCTTCAATGAACACTTGTGGCTTACCTCATCATCATGCGTCACTATCGTCCAGTAGTGCTGCCACTGCTAATGTGCCTTCCCCCAAACCAGCCAAGGAGCACGCCTACCCAGCAGATTGCTCCAATGCCTGCTATGAGTGATGGGACACAGAAGAGTGGTAATCTTGGCTGGGGAAGGCGTGAAGCCTGAGACTGAATCTTACATCCAGCAAGAAACTATGCCGGAGCCACACCTCACCATTTGGCAGAGTTTGGTCTTAGGCAACCATGAATGTGTGGCAGACAATCTTCAGATGAACACCCGACTCCTAAAAGGCTACGTACGTGACCTTCTGTTTCTTTTTTGGCGGCAAGAACAGGGACCACCTACAGTTGGGTGCATTCATGCTACCACAACAATGCAACACCATTTCAGGGATCGAAATCTCCCTGTTGCCAGATTGCTATTGGGCATCTGAGTTTTAAAGGTCTGCATTAGCTTTAAGGAGCTTGCATTATCATGGTACTGACAAACGTGCCTGCCCCTATTTTTGATCCATGGTCTGCTACCATTAACAATATCATTCTGCAGTTCTGTCAGACTCTGTCCCTCAAAAGTAGTTTCCACACAGGAATGGAGAGACACAACAGGACACTACAGAGTAGCTGTTTGTTACATTTACTTAGGAGTTCGCCAACTGCTGCTTTGATATTCCTTAAGGTCCTTCTGAGAAGGAATACCCACTGGTATGATGTATAGAAAACTATGACTGCTTATTGAACCCAGTCAGTGAGTACATAACTGGGCACATCACATCCAATTTACACCTCTTGCATACTTTGTGAACCTTGAGTAAACTATCTGGTTTCAGGTCATGACTTGATGACTGTTTTTCATTGCATAACGAAGATGTACACCTGGAACAACTAAACAGTTAGGGGAGAAATAAATAATGTAATGGTAAAATACAGCAGGCCTAATTTACGCCTATGTCAGTCCATGTGTTACGTAATAACTGACTCCCCTCCTAGACTGGCGTAGACTGTGTTAAAAACAATCTTAAGTTTATTATTAAAGTAAAGAATACGTTGTTTAAGCATGAACCGTTTTAAATTAACTTTTAAAATCCTTTTTTTATTTGCGTTAAACTATTTGTCCTAACATGTCCGGTCTTCCTCCACTGCCTGTGAAAACAGGTACAATTGTTGCCCTCCTGCAACACTTAGGTCTGGACATTTCTACTGTAGTGTTACTTAATTGGGTTTATGAATGTGGGAAGTGCACTTCCAATACTTGGAATTATCCACAGTTATACCTCACTGGGTTTCACACCCTGAGGATCTTTCATCAGCAAAACGTAGGAGAGCCATGTAGATTATATCACAATGAACTAACCATCCACAACCCAGATTCCTCTATTACTCATTGATTTTATGTTTATCTTTGACCATGTACAGCGCCCCGCTGCCTTTTAGCTAGGTTTGCACTATAGAAGTACCAGACACATACACACATGTAAATTGCATACTCTTATTTCACTGATTGTGTCAGCTCTTGAATGCAAGTATGGTACAACTCATATTATTGTAAGTTATTCCTATGTATTGAAGTAGCTAATGGCATAAGACAGCCATAGTGTTGGAAAGATCCTTTATAACTCTGACCTTAGGTTTCTAGTACTTTGCAAAGCCTCTTAACTGGTATACAATATTAATCATTGATACCACTGACTTTGAGGATGGGGCGAGCAGTCGCGGATCGCGGCTCGCAGCGCGTGGAAGGGGCTGCACTCGTGGAGGGGAGGGGACAGAGGGTGGGAATTAACAATAAACATTAAATTAATTTAAAAAAACACTTCCTGCACACTGCCGTACCGCTCCTCCATCTCCTCTTCTGCTACAGGCAGGCACAGGCTCCCAGCCTGACCTGCGGCCAATCCTGGTGCTGCTCAGAGCAGCATTAGGATTGGCATGGAACGCCTAGCCAGGGAGCTCCCAGGCAGACTGGGAGCCTGTGCATGCTCTCTCCAGCCCAGCAACACAGTGCCGGGCTGGAGAGAGCACACTGCGCATAAACACAGTTTATTATCGTTTTCTTGTAAGGGTTTTACAGCTGCTGGCCGGGAGAGGAGGGGTGATGCTCCTCTGCCCTAATGGAGGATCCGCCCCTGGGGCGAGGCCCGGGGCACCTACTCATTGCCCTCCTCTGGCCAGGAGCGCTGTCTCCTTCCTACAGGCTTTGCCTAGGTGCTCTCTTCTCTGTTCATCCCCATGTTGCTCGGACCCCAGCCTGTACACTCCACCTATGCAGATTTGCCCCCAGTCATGCACTCACAACCCTCAGGTGATGATCACTTCCCATGCCCAGCCACTAGTGGAAATTCATAGGGGGTCATTCTGACCCTGGCGGCCGGTGACCGCCAGGGTCACCGACCACGGGAGCACCGCCAACAGGCTGGCGGTGCTCCCGAGGGCATTCTGACCGCGGCGGTTCAGCCGCGGTCAGAAAGGGTAAACCGGCGGTCTCCCGCCGGTTTACAGCTACCCCATTGAATCCTCCATGGCGGCGGAGCGCGCTCCGCCGCCATGGGGATTCAGACACCCCCTACCGCCATCCTGTTCATGGCGGGAAACCCGCCATGAACAGGATGGCGGTAGGGGGTGCCGCGGGGCCCCTGGGGGCCCCTGCAGTGCCCATGCCAATGGCATGGGCACTGCAGGGGCCCCCGTAAGAGGGCCCGCAAAGTATTTCAGTGTCTGCTTTGCAGACACTGAAATACGCGACGGGTGCAACTGCACCCGTCGCACCCCTGCAACTACGCCGGCTCAATTCTGAGCCGGCGTCCTCGTTGCAGGGGCATTTCTGCTGGGCCGGCGGGCGCTCTTTCGGAGAGCGCCCGCCGGCCCAGCGGAAATGTTTAAATGGCCGCTGCGGTCTTTTGACCGCGGTGCGGTCATTTCACGGCGGTACCTTGGCGGACGGCCTCCGCCGTCCGCCAAGGTTAAAATCACCCCCATAGTTTCTTTTTAAAGTGCTCTAGCAGAAATGTTTCTTTTTGGTTTGTGCATCTTTATTCACACGTTCAGACCCTTTCTGTGACTCCTTAAAAGACAACAGCAAGTATAGGGAATTAAAGTGTGTCTGTTCTTTTTATTGATACAATCTTTATGAGTCTCCTCTGCGCTCATTTAGTAGAACCCAAGGATGTACTTAAGATTGTCTTCTGCCTGAAAAGCATTTTTCTGGGGAGGCAAGCTGTGGTCTGATGTGGTTAATGAATGTTCCTCATCCATGTATAACTCGGTCTCCCCGAGAATGAGGAGCGAAGCCATCTCTTGCAACAACCGGCCTGTGATGTTGCTTTTGTCGCCTGAAGTGAACATGCTAAAAGTATTCCATCACACCCTACCACGAACAATGCGGCTATGCAAGGACGTTTCGGCACAGTATTGGGGAACTGGCTTCATCTGGTCAGTGTGAACTGGAAACTAAGGCTGCTGCGAAATAAGGTTCCATTATGTACATGAGCTAAGGAGACCACATCTTCTCGGCCCTGAATCCAATGACACTATTGTGTAGACTGTGAAAAAGGACATGATTATGCAGGGGACAGAAGCCTCCCTGTGTTTTCTGGCACAGTAGGAGAGATGGGGAAGTGGAAGGGCCATGCTATTTACAAATCATGAAGCAGCAAGGGCATACCTTTCATCTAGAAGCCACTACTCATCAACCTGAATAAATCCACCATTGACACAGTGGCTGCTAGGTGGCTGCATGCAACAGGTTAGAAGCGCAGCTAATGGGCATGAGATAAGGACTGTCGTAAGCTGCCTAGCCCCTCCCTTACATCAATGCCCTTAAGCATTGCACATAATTATTAGTGCTGTTAATTTTGGTCAATGTTGCAACTTGCTTCCCCTTCCAATGAAAATTGTGTGTGGCAATGGCTGACCCGCCTCATCGGCATCCAGCACCATGCATGTGGGAGCAAGCAGCACAGGCTTTCAGAGTCCCAAACAGAGCCTCCCAGATTCTCTTTTTCATGAGCAAAACAGCCCTGGTCCCCTAAGACGGGTCCCGACGGTGCCCACCAACAACTGTCCCCTCAAATTAAGCTGTGCCTTCTCAGAGGGAAGTTGCATGTAATTCTTCTTAGTGCCTCGTTGTCTGTATTGTTGAGCGCTGTCAGTTATTGTAGGTCCCCCAGTGGATTCACAATGGTAATCCTTCCTCTATGTTTGTGGAATGTCCTGGGTTTTGGGTTTCAAACATCTGGTCACTCCAGCTTTATTCTAGTCGGAAAAAAGTGTATCCCAGGTTGTCCGCTTCTAGAATGTTGTTGACAGATTTGCTGGTTGTGACTAAGACAGCTAAGTTAATGCTTTTACATTAGCAAAGGCATGGACCTGACTCCTACGATTGGTGGCTTCCTACTGCAGTGTCTTTAATTCGTAATACTTTCTTAGTGCTCAAAACAGCACAGCCTGTCATTTGCCTCACTTTCACCTACATTGCTTGCTCAAACCCCAGCGGAGATGTAGCAAACTTTCATCATTCTGAGGTTGATGAACTGAGTGCCAGTTATTTTCAGTGCCACAAGGCAGGAAACACTTGTTTAAATTAAACAAAAATGCTAGTGTTAATACTAACCGAGTCATACTGCTCGCACTCTCTGAGCCTTGATATGTTAAGTGCTGCAAATTGATCAGCGTGAATGAAGGACAAAACACTTGGCGTGACGTGGCGTGGCGTGGGATGGCGTGAAACCGCGCACCCACTGGAGATTGCCTAATTTTGCAAACTGTTGACTAGATGGTGATTTAGGCATGCAACTCCCCTTTTGGCATAGATGTTTTGTAGGGGTCACCAGAGTTGCAGGGGTAATTCTTGGTGTGCTCCTTATGAACCCTGGCACTGCCTTTGCGACCCCTGAAAATAGAAATAGAATAAACAAGCATTGGCAGAGCCAATAGGTCTGAGATTGACCGCCAGCTTTCTGGCAATTCTTGTTTTGCCATTTACTACTGGCAAAAAGTTTTTTTGCTCTGAAAAACCACACATTACCGTAGTATCCCTGGCAATGAAGGGAACTACTTTGTGTGAGGTTGTGTTCCTTGTGAAGGGGGACATACCGTAACTTGCCAGTAACTTGCCTGTGGTTGAAGTAGGCTGATGCATCGCTCTTTGAGTTATGCTGGAGTGGGTGGAAAAAAATGTGAATGACACCAAACACAGACTTATGGATGAAAAGTGACAGAAACCCCTATAAGTAACTATGCTATACACATATTGTTTTATACTCTTTCTTTATTATGGTCTCAGATATGCATACAGTCATCAGTTATACATAAGCATCAATATTAATAGTACAAATTGGGTTGTACTTCTTTTCAAAGCGACCAGCAATGCATTGCTCCAACAATCCCACATCTATCCTTCCAATCTCGGATCAGCAAGTACCAGTGCTGCATTAAAAACTACAGAACCTGTAAAGGAAATCCTGCCCCCCCAGCACACCCAGAACCCTTCACCTGGACTAAGCGCCCCCACTAACGTTCATGACCAATGGCTCCCATTCACCATCTCTGCCCGTTCCCTGTACTCCCTGCACGTATTGATGCCCAGCACCCCCCTGTCGCCATCGCCCCAAGCACTATTCATCTGAGTCAGAAGACCGGTCATCCTCTGTCGTGTCCAGTTCACCGGCTAGACAGTGCAGCATGTCTACCTGGTCTCTAGGTCTTCTGCAATCTTGCCATTTGTCCGTACCTGCTTTAGCACAAACCTACTGCCATTTAGCCACTTGTTGATCATAGGTCCCGCACTAGTCACCAAAATATTGCCACCCGTTTTTTCGCCAACAGGAGACCCAACTTTGGAAGTCTGTATTGCATTGCCCTCTTTTTTGGTCTAGGGATTAGGCCCAGCAAACAGTGCTGCACCATCAGCTGGACATATATGCCAGTCACTCGCGTCATTTGCCCAGTCACTTCTTCCCAGTAACTCGTCAACAATACACACGATTTTAGTAAACCCAAAAAAGGTCTTGGCTAACACGGACCTCAAAAAGTGAACCAATCTGGTATTGCTTCAAGAGAAAGAGAGAAAGAAAGAAAGAAAGAAAGAAAGAAAGAAAGAAAGAAAGAAAGAAAGAAAGAAAGAAAGAAAGAAAGAAAGAGCAAGAAAAAGTGAAGGGAAGAAACAAAGGAAGAAATAAATGAATAGATGCAAAGAAGGAAAAAAGGAATTCAAGAATTCAAGAAAAAGGAATAATAGAAGGAAAGTGGAATGCACAGAAAGGGAGAAGTAGTGAAAAAAGGCAAAAAAGGAAGAAAGAAAAACGAAGAAAAAAGGAATTTAAAAAAAGGAAAAAGAAAGAAAGAAAGGAAAAAGAAAGAAAAAGAGAAATAAAGATAAAGGACAGAAAGAGTGAATGAGAAAAAGGAAGAAGGGAAGATAGAAAGAAAAAAGGATGAAGAAGGCAAGATTGAGAGAAGGCAAGAAGGCAAAAAGGAAAGAAGGCAAGACAAAGAAGGAAAGGAAAAAAGAAAGAATGAGTGATAGAAAGAAGGACAAAAACGAAAGAGAGAGAGCGAAAGAAAAAAGTTTAAAGAGGATAACTTATTACAGAACGGTTTTAAAGGGACACAATATGGTATACAGTGCAATAGCAGCAGTCAGAAAAGGAAAACACTCTAAACAGCATTGGCAGGAGATGGGACATGATAAAGATGAACTGTGCATCAGAAGTGTCCTGCTTTCACATCAGGCTCTGAACACAAAGGCAACACTAAAGTAATTGTAAATCCAAGAAACACTGGCTCTGAAGGGCAGTAGCATGTGTGTGGATGTGCTCCTTGTGAGAGAGCAAAATGCAGTCACCCAAAGTGAAGTTAGCTAGTGGCGTATGTAGGCTTACTCACTGCCCCATTCTATATGCTGTGGTGGGGAGAAGCGAATTGTGAATGAAACAAGAACAGACTAATGAATGAAGCGAGGTGGCTGAAATCACCTATATGTGTCTATATTTTACAAATTATAGTAAAGCACAAGGTCTTGACTAATGCCAGACCTAAAAAGAGGGATCAGATGAGCCCTGTTTACTTTATGCAGCCCCAACAGAACTGGAAAGGTTTTAATTTATTAGAGTTTGTATCTATTTAGATAATATTCAGAAGTGTGGGCAATACACATTCCAACCAATTAAATTGTTGTTTTCCTGCAGGTTTATTCCAAAAGCCCCATTTCATTTTGGGAATGCCAACAGGAACAGAGTTAATTTAACTTTAATGTTCCCTCAAAACAAAAAAACAGAGAATCGTCAGTTGGGCAAGTTCTTTGAACTTTTGGCTAAAAGATCTGGTAAAGAGCTCCAAAAGGATGGCGGTCGGATATTGCACTCCCACCCGACGAGGAGCAGGTCCCAATGATGAAGCATGCCACCTTGGTGGGTGAGTGACCCCGTATCCTAATAGAAGAGGACCTGTAATTTTGGGCTTCTCATGTTTTGGAACACCAAAAATATCATTAATTGACCATTCAAGGCTGCCAATAAAAACACATGTGTCTGCGACTTAACAAATTGCTGTATTCCCGCTCTCATGCCCTGAATTCTATTTATAGATTTTGAATCAAGCCTGCTCTGTTTATTCATGGCAGCTAACACAGCTTGAACACCTACAAGGTGCCAGATACTGACGTGTGCCTAGATTGACGTTTTTGCCCCCGCATGATTTTTGACACGCCTGACACTTACTAGGTCACCTCCCTCTCTGGATATTGTTCTGCGAATTGGTAATGTAGCACAAGTGCACACACATCCTTGACTCCCACTCGCAGCAGGCTGAACTTTGAGATCTCCTCTTCGATTTGAAAGGTGTAGGCATGCAGTCGCGAGCCACAGTTGGCTCAGTTTATCTTCCCTGCTGTTGGAGATGATTTTGCAGCTCTTGGCAGCCCTCCTGGATCCATTTCTGAAGTGCTCTCTGGGTGACATTGGCAGCTGCGGGAGCCAGCTGCAAAAACCTCTCCGCTGTGCTTGGGCACTGGTCTCTGGGCTGGTGCCTAAAGCGTGGTGGCAGAGCTCCACCTCTAGTTTGGCTCTTCCTCCTTTGTTGTGAGCAGACGCAGTATCCTGTTTGATGATGGTTCCACCTGAAGTGTCACTTGATGTTTTCATAGAGGCAAAATATATCACACTCTACATTTGGAACCCAGTGCCAGGAATATACAGTGTTCCTAATACATTTATACAGAATGATCTTTCACAGATGCCTAGAAGTAAGCGGGTTTTTCAGAGCAAGCAAAGTAAGCAAAATAACACACAGTTTTTTTTATGTAAGTAAATATGTGTTTAATCCAGCTGGATTGTGCTTTCTACCATCTCTTCCATTTAGGTACCAAAATATATACCCTTTTAAATGGATAAATCATCTGCACAAAGAAGTGATGCACATTGTTGTGGATATACACGCCTTCGCTGGCCATGCACTTATATGGTGAAGCTTTTATTAGCCCCGTATTTACTAGCAGCATTTATGGAATGCTGAAACTGGCTCAGCAAATCCAAAAAACTGCAAATCAAACACTTGCCAGTGGTGTTATCCCTCATCTTGAGGCTTTTTGAGATGTGAGGGCGTTTAGTAGGAATGTCAAGTAGGCTTGGGACTATGAGGTTGGACAGTTAACCAGCAGTTGCCACCCTCAGCAGAAAGCAGCAATGCTTCATTATTTAGTTTCCCGCTGAAGGAGGGATTTGCTCGTGATATCTTGTGCCTCTCACACAATCTTGAGTTTGTCCTTAAGGTTGAGTTCTGGATAGCTTTAGAAGCTATGCACAGTAGTAGGAGATGTGTGCATGTAGCGACAACCACTAACAAGAAATGTGAGCGTAATTCCCATGTTCAGATATCTGCACTGAAAGTGGACTTGTGTTGATATTATGTGATGCAATTAGTGGGAAGCTAAAGTTTGCACTTGGGGGACATCATTCGAGGATGATCTCAGGACAGACTTGTAACACCGAATTATAAATGTGGATAGTGTGTCATTAGTGCAGCCAAGAAGAGGTCCTTCTAAGCAGGTTTAATTTAGAGGAACAAAGGGGACATCAAATGTTATAAGCAAGTGTAGGCAGTTTTTTAATTTAGATATGTCAAACAGGTAAATTGCCATATGAATATTTATATTCGGTTTTATTATTATTTTAAGTTTTCGTGAAGCACTGCATATTGTCATAGGGCATCTTTGGAGTACCTGAGGTAGGGAAATAAAAAGAAGGTTATAATTCTGAACAATAGCTTAGTTGCATGATGAAACATCACTATGGATTCTCCCATTAATATGTGCAAAAAAAGAATCTTAAAGCATTAAAGTGGGCAAGCTATTGAGAGTTTAGGTGTCCTTAGATGACAGCGACATTGGGCTGGCACAAGGGGTCTGAAAATTAGAACCGATCAAACCTGTATGGTATATTATCACTGTAACGCATGTGTTATATTGCGTGGCAAAAATAGCGATTCCACTACAGTGACCTATACGTTACTGGCCTGATTCACAAACTGCATTTTGTAGTACATAAAGCAGTACAATAGTAACGCTGCTCACTTACTATAAAATGCAATTCACAAACCTACAAATGTAAATCTCCACCTTCACCTCTTCAGTCTTTTCTATCTGGAGATCCTCACACGTGCAAGATTAGTACTTAGTAACTATGTCGGGGGTACCATGGAGTGGCTGCAAAAAAGGGCTATTTACTGCTAAATGGGAAGGTTTAGTAGAACTAAGGAGGTGTTTTAGTAGGGGAGGGTTATGCACCCACTCACAAAAGAGTAAGCTTATTTCTAGTCCCAAACTGCACTTATAAAGCTATCACAGACCAAACGACTCAAAATAGTGGTAAATGTACTCTACCTCAGACCTGGAGTACATCCAGCACAACATATGGCTATCCACTGGTACTGCAACACTCTCCCATTGAAAATAATGTAGGTATGGGCTTAAAATAAAACCCCATAGAAAATACTGTTAAATTAAAGTATTTAAACTAGTTAAAATATAAATATAATTTATTTTATGCTTAAAATGTCAAAAAATTATTTTAGTTTAAAATACTTTAACTTTTTTTCATTTACAAATGAATGTAACATTAATTTGTGTGTGTTACAATATAATTAAATGATGTCACTTTTAATAATTATTATTACATAATACAAAATATAATTTTTTTACATTAAGCGAAAAATATCTTTTAACTTAAATCTTGGGAAAATAATTAGAATTTTATTTAATGTATTCAGAATAATTCAAACTTAAATGTAAATTAAGGTACTAGTGCCGCAGTATTCTTTCATTTTGTTCTACATTTAACATAAATATATACCAATTCATTTACACTATTATTTAACAGAACTATATTTTTCCAAATGTTCTTAAAGTTTAATAAATTTTTGTACTTTTCTGCATACCTCACCATAGGGTGATCACCACTGGGGATGTAATAGTGCAGAGACCTGCAAAATCCACACTGCCACTGGTGTGGGCGCTGAGGTGAATGTCGCAACTGAACCACTTAACCCCTGGGGTGCCCCGGATGAGGTGGTCATGAGACCACCTCGTCCGGCTATGGGCCCCCAGGGGGAGCACTAGCGCTTCCCCAGATGGCCGCACACCCCCCTCCCCTGGGCAGAG
Source organism: Pleurodeles waltl (assembly GCF_031143425.1). Classification (NCBI taxonomy): domain Eukaryota; kingdom Metazoa; phylum Chordata; class Amphibia; order Caudata; family Salamandridae; genus Pleurodeles; species Pleurodeles waltl. Next base: position 909,653,432 of record NC_090443.1, read on the forward strand.
ATGGAAGGGGAATCGCTTCCCCTTCCACCCTCGCCCCCGTGACCCCCCTGTGGCGTCTGATGACATCACTGCACTTTCACGCGCTGACCTCATCAGAGGCCTTCCCCCCGGCGTTGGAAGCACAGCTTCCAGCGCCGATCGAAGGAGAAATTCAAAAGCATCTCTCCTCCGATCACGTGGAGGGGCAGAGAAGCCTGAAATGAGAGGAAAGGCCTTTCCTCTCCTTTCATGTCTCTCTGACAATTTCTCGGGCAGCAGAAATGCCACTAGATACCAGGGATTTTTTTTATTTTTACATTTACTGATAGGGGGAGCAGCCCCTTGGGCAAGGGCTGCTCCCCAGGGGGGCAATTTATTTCTAGGCTATTTCTGCCCCCCCCTCCCCCCCGGGGGCAAGATTGGCCTAAAATTATTAGGCTGATCTGCCCCCGATGGGGGGCAGAAATCCACTAGACAGCAGGGATCATTTCATTTTTTTTTTTTTTAAGTTTGGGGAGCGATCCCTTGGGCAAGAGTCGCTCACGGGGGGAGGACAAATTATTATTAGGCCATTTCTGCCCCCGGGGGGGCAGAAACCACTAGACACCGGGGATTTTAATTTTTTTGTACTTGCGCATAAGGGGAGTGGCCCCTTAGGCAAGGGCCACTCCCCAGGGGGGCAAACGACTTTTAGGCCATTTCTGCCTCCCTGGGGGCAGATCAGTCTAAAATTTTTAGGCCGATCTGCCCCCGGGGGGGGGGGGCAGAAAACCACTAGACACCAGGGATCATTTATTTTTTGTTTATTTTTATTTTTGGGGAGCGACCACTTTGGGCAAGGGTCGCTCCCGGGGGGGGGGGGGCAAATTATTATTAGGCCATTTCTGCCCCCCTGGGAGAAGATTGGCCTATTTTTGTTAGTCCAATCTGCCCCCAAAGGGGGCAGAAACCTCTAGACACCAAGGATTGGTGTGTGTGTATGTGTGTGTTTTGTTTTGGGGAAGCAGCCCCTTGGGCAAGGGTCACTCCACATGGGGGCACATTACTGTTGGCCATATCTGCCCCCAAGGGGGGCAGAAAGCCCACCAAAGACCAGGAAAGATTTTTTTTCAAAATAAGAGGTTGGGGGTATGGCCATACCCCCACCCCAAATAAATGGGGCCAAAGTTGTTTTTCCCACCAGTGGGCAGATTGGGCAATTACCCCCGATCCACACCCCGGGGGGGACAGAAAGTCTACTAGATGCCAGGGAATAAAAACACTAAAAGAAAATAGTGGGGTGGTGGCTACCAACCAATATGGGCCTGGTTATGCCCCCACCCGACCTGAAGGGGCTAACAGTCATTCAGCTCTCCCCCGCACACTAAAACATCTTATCCCATGGCAAGCAAGAGGACATTTGATAAATTTTGGTTTTTGTTTTACATTTGGGCCATGAGACCTTGGTAACTCTCAAAATCGTCCCACTTGGAATGGTGAGGGCTGCAATTTTTTTTTTTACTTTGGGAAGCTGCCATGTAGAAAAACCCACAGGATCTAGACACATCTGAAAACTAAACATCTAGTTGGTTCCAGGGTGGTGTGCTTCACATGTACCCCGCACCATTTCCTTACCCACAATGCCCTGCAAACCTGCAACTTTGCTGGAAAGCACACATGTTTCCCACATTTTTGTGATGGAACGTTCTGGAATCTGCAGGAATCCACAAAATTCCTACCACCCAGCATTGTCTCATCTATACGATAAAATTTCTGCTGCACTTGTCAGCCTAAAAATGGTTTTTTTCAAACTTCCCTTTTGGACCCACTTTGGTTCCCCCTCAAGTTTGACGTGTTTTTGGCTCTTCCCTGTCACAAACACTTGGCCCACCCACACAAGTGAGGTACAGTTTTCATCGGGAGACTTGGGGGAACACTGGGTGGAACGAAATTTGTGGCTCCTCTCAGATTCCAGAACTTTCTGTCACCGAAATGTGAGGAAAAAGTTTTTTTTTAGCCACATTTTGAGGATTGCAAAAGATTCTGGGTAACAGAACCTGGTGAGAGCCCCACAAGTCACCCCATCGTGGATTTCCCTAGGTCTCTAGTTTTCACAAATGCACAGGTTTGGTAGGTTTCCCTAGGTGGCGACTGAGCTAGAGGCCAAAATCCACAGGTAGGCACTTTGCAAAAAACACCTCTGTTTTCTTTGAGAAAATGTGATGTGCCCACTTTGTGTTTTGGGGCATTTCCTGTCATGGGCACTAGGCCTACCCACACAAGTGAGGTACCATTTTTATTGGGAGACTTGGGGGAACGCTGGGTGGAAGGAAATGTGTGGCTCCTCTCAGATTCTAGAACTTTCTGTCACCGAAATGTGAGGAAAAAGTGTTTTTTAGCCACATTTTGAGGATTGCAAAAGATTCTGGGTAACAGAACCTGGTGAGAGCCCCACAAGTCACCCCATCGTGGATTTCCCTAGGTCTCTAGTTTTCACAAATGCACAGGTTTGGTAGGTTTCCCTAGGTGGCGACTGAGCTAGAGGCCAAAATCCACAGGTAGGCACTTTGCAAAAAACACCTCTGTTTTCTTTGAGAAAATGTGATGTGCCCACTTTGTGTTTTGGGGCATTTCCTGTCATGGGCACTAGGCCTACCCACACAAGTGAGGTACCATTTTTATTGGGAGACTTGGGGGAACGCTGGGTGGAAGGAAATGTGTGGCTCCTCTCAGATTCTAGAACTTTCTGTCACCGAAATGTGAGGAAAAAGTGTTTTTTAGCCACATTTTGAGGTTTGCAAAGGATTCTGGGTAACAGAACCTGGTGAGAGCCCCACAAGTCACCCCGTCTTGGATTCCCCTAGGTCTCTAGTTTTACAAAATGCACAGGTTTGGTAGGTTTCCCTAGGTGGCGGCTGAGCTAGAGGCCAAAATCCACAGGTAGGCACTTTGCAAAAAACACCTCTGTTTTCTTTGAGAAAATGTGATGCGTCCACATTGTGTTTTGGGGCATTTCCTGTCACGGGCAATAGGCCTACCCACACAAGTGAGGTACCATTTTTATCGGGAGACTTGGGGGAACGCTGGGTGGAAGGAAATTTGTGGCTCCTCTCAGATTCCAGAACTTTCTGTCACTGAAATGTGAGGAAAAAGTGTTTTTTTAGCCACATTTTGAGGTTTGCAAAGGATTCTGGGCAATAGAAACTGGTGAGAGCCCGACAAGTCACCCCGTCTTGGATACCCCTAGGTCTCTAGTTTTAAAAAATACACAGGTTTGGTAGGTTTCCCTAGGTGCCGGCTGAGCTAGAGGCCAAAATCCACAGGTAGGCACTTTGCAAAAAACACCTCTGTTTTCTTTGAGAAAATGTGATGCCTCCACGTTGTGTTTTGGGGCATTTCCTGTCACGGGCAATAGGCCTACCCACACAAGTGAGGTACCATTTTTATCGGGAGACTTGTGGGAACGCTGGGTGGAAGGAAATTTGTGGCTCCTCTCAGATTCCAGAACTTTCCATCACTGAAATGTGAGGAAAAAGTGTTTTTTAGCCACATTTTGAGGTTGTCAAAGGATTCTGGGTAACAGAAACTGGTGAGAGCCCGACAAGTCACCCTGTCTTGGATTCCCCTAGGTTTCTAGTTTTAAAGAATGCAAAGGTTTGGTAGGTTTCCCTAGGTGGCGGTACCCTTTTTATCTGGAGAATTGGGGGAACATAGAATAGCAAAACAAGTGTTATTGCCCCTTGTCTTTCTCTACATTTTTTCCTTCCAAATATAAGACAGTGTGTAAAAAAGACGTCTATTTCAGAAATGCCCTATAATTCACATGCTAGTATGGGCACCCCGGAATTCAGAGATGTGCAAATAACCACTGCTCCTCAACACCTTATCTTGTGCCCATTATTGAAATACAAAGGTTTTCTTGATATACCTTTTTTTACTCTTTATATTTCAGCAACTGAATTGCTGTATACCCGGTATAGAATGAAAACCCACTGCAAGGTGCAGCTCATTTATTGGCTCTGGGTACCTAGTGTTCTTGATGAACCTACAAGCCCTATATATCCCCACAACCAGAAGAGTCCACCAGACGTAATGGTATATTGCTTTCAAAAATCTGACATTGTAGGAAAAAGTTACAGAGTAACAAATAGAGAAGAATTTCAGTTTTTTTCACCTCAATTTCAATATTGTTTTATTTCAGTTGTTATTGTCTATAGGAAACCCTTGTAGGATCTACACAAATTACCCATTGCTGAATTCAGAATTCTGTCTACGTTTCAGAAATGTTTAGGTTTCTGAGATCCAGCATTGGTTTCACAGCCATTTCTGTCACTGACTGGAAGGAGGCTGAAAGCACAAAAAATTGTAAAAATGGGGTATGTCCCAGTAAAATGCCAAAATTGTGTTGAGAAATTGGGTTTTCTGATTCAAGTCTGCATGTTCCTGAAAGCTGGGAAGCCGGTGATTTTAGCACTGCAAACCCTTTGTTGATGCCAATTTCAGGGAAAAAACCACAAGCCTTCTTCTGCAGCCTTTTTTTCCAATTTGTTTTAAAAAAACAAAGTTTTCACTGTATTTTGGCTAATTTCTTGGTCTCCTTCAGGGGAACCCACAAAGTCTGGGTACTTCTAGAATCCCTAGGATGTTGGGAAAAAAAGACGCAAATTTGGCGTGGGTAGCTTATGTGGACAAAACGTTATGAGGGCCTATGCGCACCCTGCCCCAAATAGCCAAAAAAAGGCCTGGCACCTGAGGGGGAAAAGGCCTGGCAGGGAAGGGGTTAAAATTGGTCTGACCGGAATGTATCAGTCTGTTCCATGCCCATGCACTGCTCCAAATGTTGGAATCAAAATATCTCTGTTGTAGAATCATATAGTTGACTATGTTGATATTGCAGGCAGTTCTAATTATATTAAGGGACTGACACCACTGTAATCTGTATATTGTAAATCGTCCAAGACTGAGGTCAATGCAGCCTCAGTGTTCAGGTCAGGGCAAAACACACCTCACTTTCAGAGAACTCCTTTTTTCTTTTTGATTAAGATCTTCATGAGAGTCTATGTGTTTTCCAGCTGACTCCTTCATGTGCTTCCTCCTGGCACTCGATGTCCATGTGCTTCTTTCTCCCCACCTGCACTGGTGTGGCTTACTCTTGCCGGTGTGTTTCTGCTCATGTGCTACACACTGTTTGTTTCGCTCCTGCTCTTTCTATCCAGTTATGTGTCCCCCACCTGCCTGCTGCGCTGTTTTTCCTCGTCTACTGTTTTGCTTCAACCCCCACCACCTCCACAGCCTGATCTCACAAACAAATAATTCATTTTTTTTTTGTTTTAAAAAAAGCATTTGTGCTCTGCGTTTTAAAACAGTTCTTTTGTGGTACTTTATTTTTTTACTCAACAGTTTATCTTGGATTGGTAAAATAAAAAGTGTCCATTAGTAGCCGTGAGCATGCTTGTTCAACTTGTGCGCATGCCTACATAATGATGCTGCAGCTGCACTATTACATGTTATTTATATGTATTTTTTGCCATGGTGCACAACAGTCATGGCTCTGTAAAAGCATGGCTAAAAACATTAGTGAAACCAAAAGGCTTTATAGGCGAAACCTGTTGGCTGGTAGCTAAACCTTTGCTTTTTCCAATCGCCTCAGTCAGAAGATCACTTCCAAATTGTAACTTTCTGATGTACTGATTACTTACAGACTGCCAAAGCCACAACATGGCTGCCACCTTTGAAATCGAAAATGGAGGATGGTACTTCTCCATTAGTATGCATTGCCTGTAAATGTATTTGAACAAATAAATGTGTGACTTGCTCTGAACTGTGCCATAGTCACAATGCATTTCTGACAATATGGCTAGGGCACCCCATAGAAATACCTCATAGAATAAGCATAATTTCAATTCCTCATGTTAGAGTGTAAGAGGGCATTATATTTTACAATGAATAAAGGTGATAACACAAAATTATATTAATGTTAGAAATAGACCCACACAAAAATGCTGCATTCAGCACTATGACATAGTACAAAGCGAGGTGGAAAGTCCCATATAAAGGCCCAGATTATTACTTATTGTTTACATGGCAGAGTTGGAAGTATTTTGTAAATCGAGCTTCACACACTGTCCCATTTCTCTTTCGGTTCTGTTTGGTATGCCTTAAATGCTAAAGCTGCTGTGTGTGTGTGTGCGTATGCATGTGTGTGTGTATGCATGTGTGTGTGTGCGTGAGTGTGTGTGTGTGTGGTCATACAGACCCAAATAATTGTGTACTTTGACTACCCCTGACATATATAACACAGTAATGGCCGTGTCTCAGAAGATAAAGAGGGAGCAACAATAATGCTACAGATGAGAAAGAGTTTGTCAGGCGAGCTCAGTTAGTCGAAGGTTGGTGTTTTATGGGCTTGGGGGATATTATATTTTGATTAGGGCAAGCTACCTCTCTGTCTCCTCCAGTTTCTCATTAGATGGGATATATGGGCAGTTATGGTTGTATTACTGAATTGGCTCTATCAGTTTGTAGTTAGCGTGTGTTCTCAAGCAGATTGCCTCTGTGTTCCTCTATAAATAGACCCCTCTAATTGGTTTGGACCCATTGCTGGGCCAAACACGTTCTGCTGTGACTAAAGTTAGCAACTCATAAGACATGACGGGAGCCATGTTCCGGGCCAGGGGGCTGACGGGAAAACTTCCTGCTTTCGAGAATGGAGATGGTGCATAAGTGTCATACATGGACAATATTGAACTTGGAGGAAAAGCATTTGGACATGGAGTGGTGCTTTCTGCGTGTTTGCGTGAGCAGGAACATTTTAAGAGGGGCAGCGGTAGTTCAGTATTTAAACTGCATTAAAATAGAGTGTGTTTAAAAGGGTGTTTAAAAGGGATCCCAGACATAATATTGTCTTGTAAGCATTTCTGAGGTTGCAGTGCACTGTGGGTATTGTTTAGCAAGCTGGCGGGTGTTTCTACCCTTTGTATCAGCGTTTCCACCTCTCCAGCTATGCCTCCTTGTTCCATCTCCAGCCAATTGTCACCCTTTAAGCAAGCATGGCTATTGTATCCCAGGTACAGAAACACTAACAATGGATTCCCTTTGCTACTTCAGTGCCCCTTTACTGCCCACCTCACAGCACTCCCTGGCCAGCATTCAAAAGCATCCACCTCGGTGCATGAGCGCTATGTCATAAAACACATATATAAATAAAATATCAGTAAGTGCAGAAACATACTTTATATCTACAAATGCATATGTACCATCTATATGCATTATGCAGCTTCTGCTAGTAATCCTGTGTATCAGAGCACAGAGCTCGCGCACCTCACCCGAGCGTGCTAACGCCAACTATCTGTCGTGATTCAGCATGTCAATGAATCAGCAAATGACTTTTTATAGAATGTCAGGATCCCACCAAGAGCCATGGCACACGGATGGACTGTGCGGCGCTGTCACAGTTTGTCAAACAGATTTTATACAAGAGATCACATGATCTGTCCTAAAATAAGGATTCAGCCTAGTACGTGTGTCCCATCTCTTTGGATAGTGGGGCTGCCTCACTGTTGAGGTAATGGTGTTGTCAAATGTCTCCACTGCAATCTGAGGTCCCCAGGTTGGTGCAAGAAGCCTTTGACATTTGCATTAGTAGATGCTGGCACTTCTGTTCCATCCCAGTACCACCGGCTGCCATCACATACAAACATTTCTTTCCACCACTAGGCTAATGTCATGGTCACTAGTTCAGAGTCCATGCCAGATACATGAAGGTCAGTTCCAATGATGCTGCTATGATTCTTAAGGTAACAGAGTTCAGCTATGTTCGAAGGAGAGTTTGAATTACAAAGGATGTCTCTTGGGAGGGTTTTTGTAGTAGGAAGTGGCCTTCACCACACATTTTCCATTCCCATAATTGCCTAGAGACTTCTTGCAGGTGGAACTGTCACAAATAAGAGGGATTTTAGGAGTAATGTTGACTGAAGAGGGGTGTGGATATCAATGGATAGATTCAATGCAGAAAGCCATCAAACTTGCCTAGGAGTTGGTAGCTATGCCATGAAATAAAAAGTTACATATTTGCATTACTATAATTTTAATTTTTAGTACCTTGATTTTTATGCTGAGCAGGTGTGCTTGAATTATGGCCTTTTTGAGAGGTATTAAGATCTTGAGCCCTACCACTTCAGGTGCTGATCTTGGGAGTCGCTACTCAAATTCCCTCTCATTATGACCCTATGTTTGCCTGTCATGATAAAATGTGTGCACCCAAGTTTATGTGGCCGCGGCCATGATTCCATGATTGAGAAATACCGCTAGCTCTGACAAACGCTCATGCACTTGGGGATAAACCCGCCAGGGCTGCTTCTCTCCATGGATTCCCTTTGGAAACATTTTTGAGCAATAGTCATTTTATTGAAGCATGTGCAGTGGATTCCACTGGGACTTCTGTCTCCTAGAGAGAGTCAGGCACAAATAAAGTGGTTCTTAGTGAGAAGGACTCTTGATTCATGTAACTGACTGGTCGCCTCCAAAACAATGCGGAAAGGTTTCAATCGTGTTCAATCCCATGTGTGTAGCTAGTGTACCAGCCCAAGGAGAGTATCTGCTGTTGACACTTGTAAGCAGCAGTGGCTTCCTCACATTGTCACTTTGGGCTTGATTACAACTTTGGAGGAGGTGTTAATCCGTCCCAAAAGTGACGGTAAAGTGACGGATTTCCCACCAGCAGTATTACGAGTCCATTATATCCTATGGAATTCGTAATAATGGCTGGTGGTATATCCGTCACATTTGGGACGGATTAACACCTCCTCCAAAGTTGTAATCAGGCCCTTTGTGTTTTAAATTAATCTTACTTTCACTTTCACTTCAATTCAACCTCCTCCTCTGGCTTTTTCCTAGAGAAAACTCCCCTTAAAGTGGTAAAAAAAGTCATAGGCTTCAAAAATGTTAATCGGGGCGCCCATGGGTAACATTCTGTTGCGCCTCAACAGATTTTGGCCCATATCATCATTCTGACTGTGCTGCAAAGAGGCTAGGACACCTCTGTGTGAAACAAGCTTTTGCTGGTCATTATCAAAAGGGATTTATGACTTTCGCTTCTGAAGTCTCACACTAATGCCCTACACTGTCAACCTGCATCTGAAAAGAGCAAAAATTAAAAAAAATGCATTCATCCCATCATTTGAGCACTGAAATCTAGACTGGTTTGGTGAACGTCAACAATGAGCTGTCAAATTCCGCTAAAGGATTTCTCCTGTAGCGAGAAACGGAGGGTCTTTGCTAGCCAGGCAGGTGTTCCAAAGATTGAATCTCTGCTGCCCAGGGAACTGCCAGCTTCTAAATGTTTTTCGCCAAGTGAGGAGGCCGCGGGTCTTGAAAGGGGTGCAGCTTTGTGTGGAGTACTGCCTGATCAGCACTTTCACCATCTCCACCAAATTAAAGAAACAACCTCTGAGGGTGGTACTGTGTCAAGTGAAGGTTTCAGCACTTTCAGTGGACATCAGCTGCTCAGCGCCGGAATACCCTCACAGGTGATAGTGTGCTTTACAAATACACATAGCATTACAACTGTGCAGAGCCTCGAAACACGAGGTGCAGACTACTGTGTGCAGATGTTTCAGTTCATTGTGTAACAATGGCTTTTCTCCGGGTGCTGTGTGGAGGGGGACGATATTGTGTGGCACACAGAGGCATCATGAGGTGGTAAGACTCTCAGCTATTGCAAATTCAACAACAAGCTGCATTTTCTTGCACTGCTAATTCGAGCACATCTCACAAGCACTGTATTCCAATTTAATGCCAACAAGAACATACAGTCCACGCCAAAATCAATTGCAACTTTACCGTGTGTGGTTATCATCGCTATTGGTGTCAATATCATTTCTGCTTTAGCGACAGGAAGCAATGGCTTTTCCACTGCAACATTACAGCAGTGCCATCGAGCAATCAATTACAATTGATTTTCATCAAAGTGAAAACACACATCAAAATAGGACAATGTAAATTACTTGGATCCATTAGCAGCAGAAATTTATGTTGTCGTAGCCAGAATTGATGAAAAGAACAATACCTTTTTGTCTTGTGAGTTAAAAGCCAAGTGAGGGCAGAGCAGCAAATGGCTTTTCCAGCCTCTTTGTCTTTCTTGAGAAGCTGGATACGAAAATTCAAAAGGCTGCAAAAATCCATATCTGGATCCCTTATCAGAACCACGCGTGCTTTCTGCAGAGAGTTTTTAAGGCATGTGCAAAGGGGGCAATTGCAGAGAATCCCCACTTTTAAAGGGGCACTCTGGTAAAGTGATCTTTCTCTCACTCAATCAGAACCTCTCTCTGCCTAGCTCCACCTCTGACTTTCTCTCCAGGGAGCCCCAAAATATTCTTTGTCCAGGCCCCAAAAAGCCTTACAATGATGCTGCCTTTCACAAATACTTTTAATTGTGGCATGCATTGAGGGTGCACCTCTCTCCAGGCACGGACCTCCCCAAAAATAGGGCCTGATTACAAGTTTGGCGGATGGGATGACCCGTCTCCATTATAACTTTCCCACTGGGCTGACTGGCAAAAACCAAGGTTTCCGCCCGTCAGCCCAGCGGGAAAGTGGTGGCAGCATTGTCGCTGGCTTGTTGTCGAGCTGGGGGCAATGTTGCTGCCCGCAGGGTGCACCAGTACCCTTGCAATGCTCACTGTCTGCACACACACAGCAGACATTGAGCATTGCGAGGAGGCTGGGCAGGGGGGCCCTGTACTGCCCATGCCAAATGCATGGGCAGTGCAGGGGGCCCCTGTGGCCCCTTGCACCTGTTCTCTGCCAGCCTTTTCAGTGAGACCGCCATGAAAAGGCTGGTGGAGCACCAATTTGTAATCAGCAGGGTGGCGCTGAGTTCAGTGCCACCCTGGCTGATTCCAACCTGGACCGTCGTCAGCCCGTCTGAAACATTGTTCCCAGCGGAGACAGCAGTGGTTTGGCAGTCCAACCACTAAACTCTTAATTTAGTAGTTGGACCACCAAACCGGCGGCAGCCAGAAACACCACCATAACCTTTTTTATAGTGAGAGCTACTTCTAATCATTGAAAATCATTGTGAGCTACTGAAGGCTAAACAACTTGCGTAGTGTTACCAGACGCCCTCCTGCCCAGCTTAATTGACTCTAAACTTAAAGTCCTTAGAGACAGATACTAAAGTTTGAACAAAATGCTTTGAATAGAGGCATAATGACAGGGCTGTAGTGTATGTCAGTGAGAGCGTGGTCTTTGGGGGATGTAAAAACATGTGTGCATATGAATAGGATATATGTGTATGGAGTGACCGAGAGCCTGTGTCATATGTACTTGTGGCACAGGACGTACATTTCACCATATGTGGCACCGTTACATGTATATCACAAGCATGCAACCATTGGTATTCAATAGGAGAAATTTAAAGTGCAGAAAAATGTTCTGCAAAAATATTCAGAATATGGAAATTTATTCTGCACTTTAAATTTCTCCCACTTAAAATAATGGCTGTATTTTTAATGTAAAAATATGGCTCTGTGTCAAGAAAATTAAACTGAAGAGTTAACTTTTTTATGTAGATTTCATAAAACACATCATTTAAATTTTCTCCCATTTCCAAGTGTCATGTTTACAAACACCGGGCATCTTGCTTCCAGGGCCCTAAGGCATGCTGCCATATTTGTAACAGAAAAATACATCTGTTTAAATGGAAGGAATTTAATGTGAAGAAACATGCTACATAAAGCATTAAGATGTAATTGGCTTAATTAAAATTAGAGAAAGACATTAAGACTTAAAGCCTCATTTAGAGCGCAGGACAATTCTCCGCCACAAATGTAACGGATATCCCATCCACCATATTACAATCCCATTATATCCTGTAGGAATCATAATACTGTGGATGGGATATCTGTCACTTTTGAGACGGAGTACTCCATCCGCCAAGATCTAAATCAGGCCCTTAATGTTCCATAGAAAACGTTTCGTTTTCTACACTTTAAATTTCTCTCATTTAAAAGAGGACTATTTTGCAGCTATAAATATGGTACAGTGTCTACTGGCCACTGGGAGCAAAAGGCGTGCTGCTTTTAAATGTGAGACAATTAAAATGAAGAGTGAGTCATTAAGGTAACTTTTCATTTTAATTTTCTCCCTTTGAAAAGCATTCAGAAGCATAATTTTCTCAGACTCCAATATTGAGTAGAAAAAAACTTTTATTTAAGAGTTAAATACTTCAGTGGTTCTGTTCTTCACCTCTGTGCTCCAGCCTAGCCCACATATCTGACTGAGCACTGCTCATTGTCAGGCTCTGCTATCTGTATCTGCTAATGTAAACAGCCTTCCCTTACCTGTAAAAGGAAAGTGTGACCTTGTACTTTGCTTATTTAAAAAATAACTCAAGGCGGGCTATTCTGAAGGTGTCAGGGAGCTACTGGCAGCTCAGGATCGACTGGTTGAAGACACCTGCCTTAGAAGCTAAGCTTGTGATGGGTGCTCTGCTTAAGGGGGGAATCTCACAAATCTACTGCTCCTTTATCATTAACACCCCAGACAAATGTGCGCTGCTGTGAACCCAATTGAGGAATGGTTCCTACCCTTAGAGGAGGATGACTGGCAAGACTCTAAGATGCCCCCCCCCCACCTTAACCATCTCATCTACGTTAAAATAATACAAACATACTACCTTCACTGCACCTATCTCACCCCTAACCATCAATACCGGGGACGCCTCCTCCCCAGCTCCACATGTTTCAGATGTCCCCACACCAGTGCTTAATTTGTGCTTGTTGTTTCCGGTGCTGAGCACCGGCACTTATTTGTGAGGGTCGGGGCTTATTCTTATGCCTCAAGCATTTGCTGCGAGCAAAAGACACATATGTGAAAGACGGAAGAAGGAAAAACTAAAAAGTGTCATAAAGGGAGAAAGTAGAAAGTTGCAGGATGAGCTGAAGGGGCAGGGTGGCCGTAGATGGATTGAAGAGGCCCGAGATGGCTTCAGGATTACGCTGCCTTAGTAATCAGTGCTTGCAAATTTAATTACAGCAGCCTCGTGTTTAAGAGAAGGGCTTTGAGCACCGGCACCTCTTAATTTACAAATTAAGCACTGCCCCACGCCACAGCAGACTTCTATCATATCGTATGGACATGCCACTTAATTGCCAGCAACTGGGGTGAAGCGACGCAGACACTGGGTCGGGAGGTGGAGTTTTCCTCGAGGATTGTCCTACTGGGGATTTTTGAAGGGATGGGGGCACAAGGCCAACCAGACAGTAGTTGGAGTGGCCACCATGGTTGCAAAGTGAGATATAGCCCGGAGATGGAGATCACCCATACCACCCTCACTGACCCAGAGGTGCCAGAGTGTAGATTGGTGCGCACAACAGGAGAAGCTGGTGCATGAAGCCCAGGGCTGCCCAAAAACACCCTAAAATATGGAGCAAGTAGTGGGATTACTTGGTGCTTTGCATGCTACAGTAACGCTGTTTAGGTGTGCTCATGTGTGCCCTCTGAAGCAGCATTATGATGTGGGGATTAACCTGGGACTTGACTATTGTCTATTGTACTTGCTATAGTGGCTATAGGTGGCTACTTTCTGTATGTTTTTCCTATGCAAAAATTAATGAAGTTGGTTATAAAAAAAAAAAGAGACTGCTGTGTGGCATTCTTTACAAAGTGATTGGGTAAATATGACTTGAGTTCTTAATTCTGATAAAGCAATCCTGCACCTTGAGATTGAATGTCAAATTTATGCAAGACATATCATGAATTTTAGCACACTGTTTTATCCTTTTTGCAGATAATAGCACAGTAATATTTGCGCACACTGTATGTGGATGGATTTAATGACCGTTGTATCTCAAATTGATATTACCTATTTCATTATGTCTGTAGCTGCCTCCTTTCCATGGATACAACTTATTTGTCATGGTGAAGGCAAGAAATATAAAGTAGTGAATATCGAATTATCACAATATTCTAACCAAAATAGTAAGGACCAAAATGTTGTTACATATATGCAGGTAAGTATTTTAACTACGTCAGAGTTATCGGAGTAATTTCAGAAATTACGCATTACTCTTGTGATGCAAAATTACAAAAATCACGCAATTACACCAGTTTGAGTAATTAAGAGTATTTTGATGCAAAAATCCTACCAAAGGAGCACAGGAACATCAAATTTAGAGACAGCAAGTGGCTGCTGATTACTGCTGTTCATCCATCTCCTAAGTAATTTAGTACTATTTTCTTAGCTAAAAAATGCAGGCTCATTTTGCATGTGAGTGTGCATTTTGCACTGGAAAAAATAGTGCCAAATGCTGGATAATGCTTCTCACACAATGATGCATAGTTATGGGGAACTTTACAGGAATTACGAATAACTGTGCTAGAGAGAACTACGCCAGATATGCCCACCCCCTAGTAACTACAGATTTACTATACTTAACTATACACATATATATCTTGATAATATACTGGAAGATGCAGGATCACAAGAAAACAACAGCCAGCCAGGGCAAAAATCTGGATCCCAAAGGATACAATGAGTCACAAGAAAATGTAATATCCAAGAAAGAAGTGACTCAAACAGATGATCTCACTAAAGAACAAACAATCTTGTACTACCTGAGGAAGAAATATATTTTTGTTCTTTAGTGAGATCATCTGTTTGAGTCACTTCTTTCTTGGATATCTTGATAATATAAATATATAAAAGTACGTAGGTGTGGAGTTAAGAATAGAAAAGCTATACTTACCTGTATGCACTTACCTGCTCAATATTTTGGTGCTCAGGGCCTCATTTCCTAAGAAGTGGCGCAGCGTGACGCTGTGCCAAATTTGGCAGCACTGGGCTGCGTCACTTCAGAAACGCAGGGAGGCACCATCTTTAATACATTGTAGTGCACCCCTGTGTTTTCTGTAGCACTTGTGCTAAAATTAGCTGCCTAGCGCCAAGGTAGGCACCTTTGTACCATAGTGCAAGGGCGTCTGCATTGCAGGGAATTAATGTTTATGTGCAGGAAGGTGTCCCTTCCTGCACATAAACAATCAATAATGGTGTTTTGCAGAATGCAGCACACATAGGAAAAGCAAAAACAAGAAGAAATAAAAGTATTTCTCCTCTTTGTGCCATGCTAACACCATCCCTGGGGTGGTGGTAGTTTTTGGTGCTGCCTCAGGTTTACGAATCCTCGTAAATCTGGGGCAGAGTCAAAATGCAATGGGCGTTGCAGAAGAACGCCCACAGCAACACCCATTGCACTCCATTTTCAAGCAAAGTGATGCATGTAAAAGGGCCGTATTTACAGTGGTGTTAAGGCACAAAAAGAGGCTTAACCTCTCGTCGTAAATATGGGGCAGGGCATTGCGCCACTGGAACGTCGGTAAAAGTGACGTTCCGGCGGTGCAATGCCCTTGTAAATGATGGCCATAATATTTTGAAATGATATGCGTATAATTTGGCATTCCCTACTCAATATTCTGGACTAGAACCAGTTGTAATTGTTTGGTTACATTATTTTAGAAGAGGCTAAGAGTTCGGGCATTAGACCACTAACCAATGTGACTGGCAAAGGTCACATGGAGACAGTGCAAGGCTATGAGCAAAAATGATATACATTATCCATATACCTTCTCATTAAGGTGCACACATGATCAAACAGGACTGATACTTCTACATGGAGAGACACTTATAGTACTCTGGCTAGCAATAATCCTTGCTTGCTAGTGGCAACCTAATGGTCTTGTATGCATCAGGCCTGTCCCATGGTGTCAAACCCTGCAGTTGAATGGAAGGGTAAGACTTTTTTTTTGGTTTGGCATAAGCCAAGCCCTTTTAACTTTACTAAGATTATATGTATAGCATACTTATGTACAGGGGCTTTCAACTAGTCCTCTTTATCCATTGGTCCGTTGTGTGTCATTTACAAGTTTCTTCCACCCACATCAACATACAGCAGGGGGTAGTGGGTCAGTCCACTTCAGCCATTGGCTAACTTCATTGTGAGTGACAGAATTCTTCTCTTTCACAAAGAGCTCACATACAAAGTAGTTCCATTGAGTGCCCAGGACTACCATGGCACTGTATGCTTTTTAAATACCAATAACTACTTTTGATTTTACTTATTATTATTTTTTGCATTGATGAACTGTCCGGCAGCTTCCCCAACAACAGTTTTGCAAAACCATGACAAAAAACAAGCATCGACAAAGCCAAAAAGTTACCAATCCATGTCAGTCCTATTGGCTCTTCCATTGTTTCTTAAACAAGCATATAGTTAGCGACACCTTATCAACTCAGCCTGGCGGAGGTGAAATCCACAACGGATAAAACAAGGATGCACCAAGGGCAGGTGAGAGTTCCACGTTCGCCATTTATGCATAACCCAGGATAGCAAAGGCTGCCGCAATCCGGTATGGCTTTCTTTGCAACCATTGTGACTTAACTTATATGATTACTGGTCTTATGAAGTAAGAATGCTTTTAGTAACTCTTTGCCCCTTAAAGTAATCACTAATAATTTGGCGCCGCCTCAAGTGTGCAATAAACATTGTTTAAAAAGAGCTACAGTGGCGCGCGCTTGGGGGTTAGGTACCCTGTGATGACACTTCACTAGGGGTTAAGTAGTTGCGATACAACACTCATCCTCATTTGCTGTTGATTCATTTAATCATAATGTTCTTGCATGTGGATTTTATGCGAGGCTTCTTAGACAATGGGTCTTACAGACTGGACGGCCCTGAGAGGATAAAAGCCTGAGTCAGCCTTGTAGGGGTTGCACTTGTGACCCCAGGATGTTGAGGGCGTCCACAGCTCGTGCTTGAAACAGCTGATCCTTCCCCCAGGCCCAATCCTCCTCAAATGTCTATTTTTCAGACAAGAAGAACACCTTTTCACCTTGCAATTAATGGCGCTGCTGACAGAGCCGTGTATTTATGGCCGCGTGGGCGATTCTTCATCGCTGGACATTTGCAGTGTTTGTTTGCTTGCAGTTTTATGATTCTCTGTTGTGACCTGTTTCTCTGCCTCTCTGGTACCACAACCGGCGCGCGCCTGAATCACCGCGCTTTAACAGCTTCCTTTTTATTTTTTTATTATTTATTTCTGGAGATGAGAGTGCTCCTATGCCCTTCACATGCTGAGGTAATTCTCTGCCCTCTCCCTCTGGTCTGGCTGCGGAGCGCCATCCATCTCCCAATATGAGAAATTGCGCTCTGTGAGGGTCGTGCAAATCACCCAGTGAAATAACAGACACGACTACAGTTCACGGAACACAGCTCTACGTCGCGTCTAGTGTTACTAAGCGTTGTAAAAGTTTTGCTAGTACAGGCTAACATGTGGCACTGTAAGTGGTGAATTTGTCTTCGAGGCTAACCTCGTGCCTTGTAGCCGTTGCTTTACTTGCATATGCTGCTGTATAGTCCCCCGTGGACGTGAATGATGGGCAGCCAGGCCCAGACCCAGGGGCGTAGCTTCCGGTGGTGCAGCAGGTGCAGTGGCACCGGGGAACGGAGGTCTGAGGGACCCATTTATTTACACCTGGTTATTGCTGTATTTTAAAATTCAAATAGACACTAAGGGACCCATTTCCTTCCTTGCATTAGGGCCCATGACTCTCTGGCTATGCTACTGAGTGAGCCCTGGGTGACTCCCGCCAGGGCCTATGATAGCCCCAGTGCACCAGTTGCAAGTTCCAGGCCCATGGGATGCACTGAAGTTTGCACCTGCTGCACCTAAGACACAACCCACGAGTGCAAATTACTTACGGGGAAGGCATGATAGGTGCAGATAAACATGCATGCATCTCATTTCGTCTGCACAAATTAGATCTCAAGTTTGTGGGTATTCACAATGCCTTTGCCTACAGTTTCCTAGCATAAAAATGGGTGAAATTTACCCACGCCAATAGCGGGAGTAAATTTTGAGTGTAGGGTGAAAAAACTGAGGGAACTCGTCCAAAATTGGTGGGGAGGTAAAGAAAGAAGTTTGTCCATAGATAATGGTATTTTCCAGAAGGAGAAAAAAAGTTAAGCAGTGCAAATAGATTTGTTACATTAACAGTTCAGAAAAATACACTTTCAACGTTTCTCAATATGTAAATAAATATTTATGAATGTGGGCACTTCTGGGAAAGTGTGAAAGTCGCATCTTTCTTGAAATGTTTATGGATTTGTTTTGTGAATTCCAAGAAAGTCAGAAATTTGCTCCAACCTTAAGAGTAATCCTGGATGAGCAAATTTCGAACCTTTATGTGTCGGGTTGTAAGTGACAGATTCAGCCACATGTGGGTTATTTGTAAGACTCCAAAGACGAGGTTTGGAATTTCCAGAAGCCCCGACAAGGGGTAAGGCCTAATGTACTGGCTACCAAAAGTGGCTGCAAATATTTTACGACCTGTCTGTGATATGGTGAAGCAATTTATGCATTACTAGATCAAATTGCAAAATTACAGTTTGCAGGTGTCAGAAGAACTGCCTGATGGGTATTAACTAGTCAGGTGGCGATTTTGACCCCCTGTGATTGGCTACAAACGCAGGGATGGTGGACTTCAGTAACAGCAAACCACCGCCCTTGTGTTTCCATTCCCAAACGTGAAACATGTTTTTGTTAAAACAGCCTATATTCCTTAAAGACACCGCTGATGCTTTATTTGTGAACACACTGAAAAGCAAACATTGGTCTCTGAGACCACTGCAGCTTCCCCCTGGGGTCGCTCAACAAAATTCTGGGAGCTCTTCCCATTGACAACCCATTACCATCTCCTTTGAGAAGTTGGTAACTTATCAATAGTTTGCAAATGCAATTGCGGCTCAAAAAAATTGATACGAATTGTTCCTAATCACAATTAGGAGGGGACACCCTTTGTCATTATGATTCAGGATAGGTAGATAAACCCATTTTATGCGACAGAAATGCTTTTGTGACTTGGAAAATGAGTTTAGTGGGTAGGAAAAATATAATTTAGAGGCCTCACACCCTGTGCTTTTGTGAGTTGAAGGGCTTGTGACCACAAAATGTTTTTGTGCCCCTGGCCATACTCAGGACTGAAATACGTGGAATCTCATAAGGTCTAGACGGGGCTGAAAAAGCAGCAGATTTTGCCTACAGTCCGCTGTAAGTTGTCTCAAACAAGGATCCAGCGAATGGAGACTTACGCATTCACTGCACATCCACAGACAGGGCTGGTCAGGTCTCAGCATCACCCTCTCCACCTTCTCATCACTGTCGAGAATCCTCTGAGCTGTCTCATGCTGGGAATACAGAAGTTAATTTTTTATGAGAATTAGGCTTTTCTAATTAAGTCTGCAGAACATTAGAGTCAACAGTACAGTACATTTTCCAGCAAAGGCCATAAATTCATTTGGAACCATTTACTGTCAAGTACAATTTCCATAATTTAAAGTAAAAAGAGCACAAATCGTGATTCCCGCCTTGACAAACGATCCCAAATTTACCTTCTTCTGGTTTCAAAGAAGGAGAAGCAAATTAGATCCTGTATAATGCTCCTGTTTATTAGTCAAAGAGCGGAATTTTTAGGACAGATGTGGTTTTTCCCTCCCCATTCTTTCCTCTGTGGTTCAAGTCTTGACCTTTTCATAACAGGACCGTCTTTGACACTTGCAAGCAGCTGTCAGAGGATAATGAACAAATTGCTGCGCTAATCGAACAGAGGCCTTTCGCAGCGCTGCGCCTTATAGTCATGCAACAAAGGTCAGCACCGAGCTAATTGGAGCTGCCGGTGATCGCTTACCCTGAGCCGGGGCTTTGGAAAGGCCACTTCTTATGATGGCACGATGGGGTAGGTGTTAGATCTTAGGTGTTTGATTGGCGCGGGATGGACATCATATCCATCACCAACACCTACAATCGGGCTTGAACACTCAGCCCGCTTTGTATGCATATCCATTCCAGACTCCAGCTCTTGAGGGGCCTTGCTGTCATCTTGATGGATCTTCGCGCAAATTTACCGATAGGAAAGGACAGTAGGCGGTCAATGGCGGCACCGCGCCTGTCAGGTCATCAAGCGTTTCAAATGATTTGCAGCGATCAAGAAAGCAAATTATGACTTGAAATGCAAGGAACATTTTGCACATTAACCCTCTGCACCTGCCTGGGTGACAATCTGGGCTACCGGGCATTAAAAATGCATACAGTCAAGTGCCATTCTGCTTCCTGGCAACCTTTTTTACATGTTTGTATCCAGAGACTCCTCTTTGATATGTTTTTTGTGCATTGTATTCATAACTTGAAATATCAAATAAGTTTCTGAACAATGAGAGGAAATAACATCTATCTGTCACTATGTTCTTTGTACTAACTTTTTATTTACTGGATTTAACTGAATCATGCCTCTCAGTTATTTTAGTTTTTCGTGTAAAATACCAGGCAATTGTAAAAATGTTTCATTATTACAAATATTAAAAACAAAACAGTGAAAATACGATAAATTAAATACTTTCAACAACTTTCTTGAAGAAAGAGGTCTTAAATTGCATTAAAATAATGTATGAGAGTAATTCGGTGCCAGAGTCAGCACTCTGAGTGCCCCACGTAGATCTTTAGGCCATAATATATCAGGTGTCAATTTGGACGTAGGGTTCAAGGACCGTGTGGCTATCCTGTTTCCAGGTCCCTCCCCAAGATACTGGACACTACTTCCTCTTGGGTGGCAGAGGACAGGAAAGGACAAGATGAGAGATTCTGAACCCAATCTGTTCCCCCAGAAGTAGACTCTATGTGTAAAAGCTAGGGAATAACAAAATAAAGGAGACATTACACAAATGAGTGGCTCTGGTGGTTGCTGTGGCACAAAGAGGGCAAGAAACCAGTAAAGCTAAACTGGATGTGAACCTTAATTTTAAGCCAGTGTGTTAGAAATGGGGTTTCTCGTTGACAGAGGTATGTACCCTGATCAAGCAGGAACCACAAACCTAGTCAGGGTAAGTCACTAACGCACCTTAAATTAACATGTGCTCCCTCTCTGGTAGCTTGGCACAGAGCAGTCAGGCTTAACTTAAGAGACAATGTGTAAAGTATATGTGCATCACTTCAAACAGTAAAACAGTGACACACAAAAGATACCACACCTGGTTAGAAAAATGTAACTTAATTTAATAAATATAACAAGGCCAAAACAACAACAATACAATAAGTAGAAATTGAGTTATTAATTTTTAAATAATAAATTGTAGAAGAGTGCTTAGAAGCAAAAAAGCACCATCTGAGGCTATTTGGTCATGCTGGTCCAGGACAAAGTCAAAAGCTCAAGCCGACCATGATGGAGTGCAGGCAAGCTACAGTGACCATGTTGGGCCTTCTGAACCAAAGTGCCATAAATCCTAGTGATGGAGTATTCCGCTAGTTCTGAACCATGCTGTTGAGGACATGCATCAATTTTCTCCATGCTGTCGAAGATTTGCATCAAAGTTCCCAACAGAGTGACAGGAATGCATCAAAGCTGCGATGGAGATCGGAAGCGGGTGCCAGCTGCAGCGACATTGAGGCGATGCGCTGACCGATGAACGAAGTGACTGCTGTGGGGGATTCTGATGAGCGCAGTGACTGAAGGCTGTAGTCAACGGAGATGCTGAGACTTTGCACCAAGAGAACCACCACAGTGCTAGTTCTGAATGTGATGCACCCATTTCATCCATGCAACTGGGGAAATGCACCGGTTCTGTTCCGGCAACAGGAGAGATGCAGTGGCTCTGCTGCAGCAACAGCTGGAGATCTACTTCCATGGGCCCAGGACTGGGGTGGCCACACCTGGCATGGCAGGCTCACAGCTGGCATAGTCCAGTTGCATTGTTGAGTTGGTTGTGCATATTTTATGTCCCTGAGACTTCAGAATAGGATACCAGTCAGCTGCACTTCTCATCCAGGCAAGGAAGGCATCAGGTCTGCACAGCCAGGCAGTAGTTCTTCCAGAGCAGCAGTCCAGCAGAGTTGCAGTCCTTGTAGCAGCACAGCAGTCCTTCTTCCTGGTAGGGTATCCACATGTCCAGATGTGTACTGAAGTGGTAGGGTGAGAGATCCATTTCTTATACCCAGTGGTGCTTTTGAAGTGGGGAAGACTTCAAAGATATTTTTGAACTACCCATAGGTCCTCCCTTCCTACCATGCCTCCAGACTCACCACAGGGGGGTAGGCAGCTCTTTGTGTGAGGACAGAACACAGCCTATTTAGATGTAAGTGTAGCCAGCTTCCCCCCCATCCTGTCAGGATGGTCCATCAGGGCCCACCAAGTCACACCTAAGCTTCCATTGTGTGTGGCTGTCTAGAGGGAATACACAAAGCCTACCTGACACCCACACCAGACAAGTGGTCAGAGACAGACTGTAGGCACACAGGGGCAAAAGCAGGAGAATGCCAACTTTCTGAAAGTGTCATTTTGAAAATTGTAGCAATGTTTGACTTTACCATTAAAGAGGATTTATCATTATAATTCCATAGGTACTAAACATGAGAGATCTACCGCCTCTCAATCAAGAATTACAGCTTATTAAATGTAATAAGGAATCCCCATTGTTATCCGAAGAGGGGGTAGTTCTTGGAGTACTGAAAAATTTATTTGGGAGGTTTTCACTACCTGGACATGTAAAACTGAAAAGCACATGTCCTACTCTTTAATTACATAGCCATCTGCTCTATGGGCTGCCTAGGGCCTACCTTAAGTGTGATTTATATATAATAAAAGGGGAGTTTAAGGCTGCCAAGGGTTTTAAATGTAACATGGACATGGCAGTGAGACACTGCATTCAGGTTGCATTGGCAGGACTCGGGACATGACTAAAGGGCTAGCATTTAATTTACAGGCCTTGCACATGTAGTGCACTTTACTAGGGATATATATGTAAGTAAATCAAATATGCCAATTAGGTAGATACCAATCAAACCTAGTTTACAGGCATGAGAACAAGCACTTTAGCACTGGTTAGCAGTTATAAAATGCACAGAGTCCTAAGGCTAACAAAAAGAATTCAGCAAAATTGAAGGCAAGCAGGCAAAAAGTTTAGGGGACGATCACCCTAAGGGTGACATGTCTAACACAATGCAGACCACAGTGCCTGTGTATTATGAGTGATGTGAGAGACATATCTCAAGGACAGTTTCTGCACTATCTTCAGAGGAAGGCATGGATAAATTATTTTCACTCTTCACAAAATGAAAACCAGAATATAGTGCAGCTCTCAAAGGCACCACAAGAGGCTATGGTTAAACAGTACCCCGTGGATGGGGACATGTCAAATGTAAAGCACATCAGTCAGCTCAGGATTGAGCTCACCCAGACCCAGCTTCATCTGGAACTCACGTCAGAATTTACCTTGACAATAATGTAATTCAGTCACACAGCATGTTTGTTAGCTTGAAGGTTGCCCTTCCCTCGTAATTGTAAGTCTTTTATCTGACAAGCCCACTTTCAAACATGACACCCCTTTTTTACTATGGTACCATCAATTACTCCCCAGGAAGTAGACATCAATATCAAATCTTTATGCATCAATGTTAAAGCCATCCACACCAGTAGAACTTATGGAACTCGTCCAGTTTGGCTGTTCTACCATCAACCTCCACACCGGGTGAACTTCAAGAAAGAAGGCAAAAAAAAAAAAAAAAGCCAGCCCTTCTCTGATGCTCCAACCTGTACAGCAGTTTCTGACTTAATATGAGACTGGCCCCTTTGGTCTTGACCTTCAGAATATAACTAAACCCTGATAGTCTCTGATAGTCTCCTATTACTGCTGATCTCACTCTATTCACCTCCCCACATCTGCCTGATGTTCTTGTGCATATGGTGCTTCAGCCTTCAATCATGGTCCGTCGCCTGTAATTATCTATTTGCCTGCCCATACTTCTATAACCCACAAGTCAGAATGTACTCCTTTTTCTATGTAAAGCCTTCTGCTTCCCTTCAGTACTAGGTGTCTCTAATTAATACCACAAATAAAATACTGAATGCACAATGCAGTTAATGTATTCAGCCTTTTGGGTTAAGCTAGCTCTGTAGCCTTTTTTAGTGGAATGTGAATCATTGTGGGCACCTACGTCTTTGAGTGCATTATAGCCAGTGAAAACTTGAAGGACAAAGGCCATATTTCCACAGTGGTGAATGTTGCTCGAAAGATCATAGTTGCTGGTCTTTCGTTGGTGTACATCTATGCTGGTCCAGAAAATTAAAAGCAGTCCTTTTTCTATCCCAATCACTCCTTTTTTAGTCAAAGCACTTTTTACTTGATTTCCCCTCTACTCTGGTCAGTGTTAACTATGTGAGAGGATTTTTTAATCAATAGGACTTAAAAGATGTTGGATGCAGGAGTGGCTTGTGGGATGGAAAAAGGGCAGGGCGCACGGCGCGAGGCGGAAGGGGGGAGTGTGTGACAAACAAAAATGTAACAATGTAGTTATTAATTTTTGTTATCTTTTTGTGTCCCGCCATGCCTCACTGCTCCCATTCGCTCCTCGAATGGACTGCAGACACAGGCTCCCAGCCTGCCCTGCATCCAATCCTAAAGTTGCTTTCATGCTGCTGGCAGCATGTAAGCAGCCTTAGGGTTGGACGGATCATCCAGCTAGGTCGCTGCGTGGCAGACTGAAAGTCTCTGCCGGCTGTCTCAAACCCAGCAACTTAGTGCCTGCGCTGCTGGGTTGAAGAGAGCCTAGTGCGCATGTATAGGCCGGCCCGAGACGGCCGGCCAAACATACATGCGTACTGAGGGGGAGTGCTCCTAGTCCCCGTCACAGCCCCAAGGCCCGCCCTTTTACTATAAAACCATAATAAACATAATTTATTATCGTTTTATAGTAAAAGTTGTGCAGCTGTTGCTGCTGGCGGGGGGGGGGGGATGCTCCTCAGCCCCTAATGCAGGAGTCGCCCCTGGTTGGATGGCATGACATCGATGTGCAGAGGATTTTAGTTAATTTTAGAGGAGAGAATATTTATGCAGGCAGTTGCCTTGGTTTACATGGCATTGTTCTTGCTGCTCCTGGCCTCAGGAACACAGTGACGGAACAGAAAGTAAACCAAATTTTTGTCGCTTATGTCAATATTGCCCTCATTGCCGATATTTATAGAAATACATGTCGTTGCTGGATTTGCTGCGAAAATGGAACACTCAAATGACGGACTGCATTTTTCATCTTAAAATTAGGCCTTGGCAAACTTTTCCTTAAACTAAAATTCCCAGAATTTGTGTTATTTAAAAGGAGTGAAATCTCTAGAAATGACATACTACAGATACTTTTTTTGAGCACAGCTCACATAAAAAAGCCTTGCACGATATCAAGTTCATACATAAACATATCACAAGGTTTTGCTTGAAAACATTATGCAACTTCACACACCACTACACATTTTATGTGGTTATAGGCGTGGCAACAACTTTGTGCACTAAGACATGTGGGATATACTCCTTTTGGGTTCGATATGTAGTATGATGTGGTATTTGGTGTTCCAAACGCATAATTTACTTTGTGTTTCATTGATTTCCAAAGTAAAACCTTGAATAAAAGATAGTGGGCTATTCACAAAGTTAACTTACATTTGTGAGTAGTTTACACATGTAAGTGCACTTTTACTCTTTTGAGTAGCTTTTGTACTTTACGCTATTTACCACTTACAACTGCAAAGTTACTTGAGAGTGTAGACTTACACGTGTCCACCTTCTGAACACAATTTACACGTGTAAGTTACTGCAGCCATGAAGGAGGAGCAATAGCAAATCCAGCATGACACATGGTCAACCACTGATACTGTAACAATCTCTCATAGAAAACAATAAAGTAAGGGACTTAAATGCTACATTAAAATAATTTACCTCAACTTTGCAAACCTATATATAGATTAAATTGAATGTTAAGAATGACCTAAATATAAAACACACACACACACACTATACACACATACACAGACACACACACACACTACACACACACACACACACTATACACACATAAAAGCGTCTCATTTCCTGGACCGATTCCTCTTTTCAAAGATATAGTTTTAAGTCTCACAGGCAGAATTCAATCTTAATCTTGCATCACTCTAAATTTCTTAGAAGAGTATTTTTTATAAGATTCCCTCAGGACGAGAAGAATTTTTAAAGATAAACGCATCACATCAGCTTAGTTTTAACAGGATGTTTAGTTTTCAAAAATGGCTTCCTATGCTTCAGTCAGGCAGGGGCTAAGGATCTGCAGTGTGCCACCAATTTACACGTCACATGGCCACAATCCTGGGATGACAATGGCTGTTAGTAGTAGGTTTGCAGATGTAAGCATGTAAAATAAATAATAAAAACCTATATTTTAAAGCTGTAAGCACAATTCTAAGTGTATTGGGGAGTATAGAAATATTATGCGACCAATATGATTCACACTTTCACAAACACCAAAGCATGTCTAGTGTTAGGTTTTGGTATTTGTTGACTTTTGACATTGTTGTAAGTCAATATGGTCCAAGTTTAGGTCGGAATCGCCTATAATGCGATCTGGCAGTGCCAGAAGAAATGGTTTGACAAATTTGTACATAGGCCAGTCTTTTGGCTGTCGGTTGGCCTGTTTGTGGGCTGGTTTTTACTGTTGATTACCGTGGTATTAACACAAATATTAGCTGCAGCAAGCAGAAATAAATACCTTGCAACGTACCTATACAGCATGTTTGTACAGCCAAAACTTCCCCAATTTGCAACTGTGGGCCACTTTTTAGCTATCTGATTCGCTAATGAGGGCCACTGTCATTTTAGTGCCTAGGCCTAATTTCTGTCCCAGTCCGACATTGAGTTCCCTCTACAAACTGCACATTTGCTGGACATCTGGTCTCCACCCTTCTTATGCGCCTTCCACCCGCCATCTGTGTTCTATCCTCTATATAAATCCACCTCCTAACCTTTTTCTTCTCCCCGTCTGCTCTCCAAATCCACTCGCTACGTGTACATTATTTTCCAAATCACACATCTTCCTCACACCACACATTTGCTCTTCATCCTCCACAAGCCCTCTCCATCCACGCTATATACCCTGCATGTTTTCTCTCAAATCTCCATTTGCTCTCTCCCACCTGGACTTCGTTTCCCCCCCTCCAAATGCACTCTGCACACAGATCAAGAGCCCTCCACCCCATGCAGGCACTATCCACACTCAACAATACCTTGTTATGTTCCAGATGTGCCCACCTCCTCAAGTTGTGCTCAACTCCCCAGATGCCCTCACCATGGATCCTCCACCCTGTAGACCCACTCTCCAAATTCTCTCTCCACTATCAGCATGCATTCTAAACCCTGAGCATCAGCTCTCCATACTCCGTACCCACTCTACATCTGTTCTCCACCCCTGTTCATCAAATCTGGTGTGGAAACTCTACATCCACTCTTCCCTTTGTATCTTGGCACTCCATGGTCACATCTATTCTATATAACTGATTTTAGTCAAACTTTTCATATTATGCTTTGGCTCTCCATCCTATTGATTCTCATTCTACCTTATTAGTGCATTGCTTGAGGTTCACATCTTCCTTACACGTGCCTTTTCCACCCTCTACTGTTGTCCATCTTCACCTTCTCTCCCTGCCCCTGCATGTGATCACCTACCTGCACTTGCCACATTCAGGAGCTCCTTCACCCTCCCAGTGCACACCCTCTATGTGAAGGGGTATAACTATTACAATTACTAGTAAAGCAGGTGCAGTGGCACCAGGGCCGGTGGATGTGAGGGGCCCTCTGAATTCTGATTATGGTAGAGTTCCCCTACTTAAATAGGGCGATAAGGTGGCCACTTTGTTTGTATTGGGGCTTATGGCATCTGCAACACTATCTATGTGCAGTATCCCCTCACCACACCCATTGTTCACCCTCTGTATCTACAATGTTCATCTGTTCTCCACCCTACATATATTTTACTCAGCCCTTTGCATTCACTCTGCAATTCCTAATTCCACCTGCTCTGTCCTCTACACACCACATCCTCTCACTGCATTACATCCCTCTATATCCTCTATGCACCCTCCATATCTGCCATCTACATCAGCTCTACACCCTTCACCTGCGCTCTACATCTGCTGCATTCACTTTCTGCCCTCCACATGTTCTCCACAATTCTGTTCATGCTGTACTTTGGCTCTTAATGCTCCTCGTCCACTTTCCTCATTGTACATCCTCTCTTCACCCTGCACATCTGCTCTCCACTCAGAACATGCATTTGCAATATTCCACATTTGTCTTCACCCCCTGTATTCACTATCCGTACCAGACATTAGTTCTCCAAACTCTACATTTACTGTTTACTTTCCAGATGGGTTTCCAACACGTACATATGCTTTACACGTTTGATTACCACCCCATATATTGCTGTACACCTGTAACATGTACTCTTCACCTTGCATATGTGCAGCACACTTAGGCTGTCCATCCCATTATTACAAGGTGAACAGCCTTTCAATTTCGGTTAGCTTGTGCTGTTTACATGCACCAATGATAGGATATTTACCCAAACTAAGGACCAGATGTATCATGCATTTTTGCAATTGGAAAGGGCCCAATCGGGTCGTTTCTGATTGCAAAAATGCATTCTGCTGTGTATGAATTCCAGTTTGCAATTAGGTCATTTGTTACCGAATCGCAAATTGGAATTGCGGCTACATACTGATTCGGTATTAGAAAGGGGCGTGTCAAGGGCGTCCCTTCCTAATATCGATTCACATCGGTATGTAGGAATGTTTTGTGACCGAAATGTGGTTGCAAAACTTTCACATTTTACCACCTACTGCAAGTAGGTGGTAACTGTTAGAAATGGGGTCTTTGGTTGGCAGTCAGGTTACCCCCTGTCCAAGCAAGGACCCTCAATCTAGTCAGGGTAAGTCACACATAATACAAATTATCCTTTCCCCACCCTCTGGTAGCTTGGCACTGAGCAGTCAAGCTTAACTTAGAAGGCAATGTGTAAAGTATTTGTGCAATACATCATGCAATAACACAGTATAGCACCACAAAAATACACCACACAGTGTTTAGAAAAATATATAATATTTATCTGATAAGATGCAGGTCAAAACGATTAAAATGCAATAAGTATATGTTGAGATATGAATGTGCCTTTGAAGTGGGGGAGACTTCAAAGAGTGGCTTAGAAGTGCACAAGGTCCCCTTTCAGTTCCATCCTATCTGCCAGGGTCCCAATAGGGGGTGTGACAGTCCTTTGTGTGAGGGCAGGCTACTGTCCTTTGACATGTAAGTGGCAAGCCCTCCAACCTCCCAGCCAATGAAGACCCATTCAAAATGCAGATGTATGCAAGTGAGGCTGAGTATCCTGTGTTTGGGGTGTGTCTGAGTGAATGCACAAGGGAGATGTCAACTAAACCTAGCCAGGCGTGGATTGGAAGGCACAGCAGGATTTAAGGGTAGAGAAATGCTCACTTTCCTGAAAGTAGCATTTCGAAAATAGTGATATAAAATCCAACTTCACCATTAAGCAGGATTTTGTATCACCATTCTGGCCATACTAAATATGACCTGGCTACTCCTTTCAGATCAGGATCTGCCACTCAAACAGTATATGAGGGTAGCCCCAATGCTATCCTGTGAAAAGAGCAGGCCTCACAGCAGTGTAAAAACGGATGTAGGAGTTTTACACTACCAGGACATATATACCACACATGTTCATGTCCTGCCTTTTACTTACATAGCACCCTGACCTAAGGGCTACCTAGGGCCCTACCTTAGGGGTGACTTATATGTAGGAAAAGGGGAGTTTAAGGCTTGTCAGTTACTTTTAAATGCCAAGTCGAAGTGGCAGTGAAACTGCACACACAGGCACTTCAGAGGCAGGCCTGAGACATGGTTAGGGGTCTACTTATGTGGGTGGCACAACCAGTGCTGCAGCCCGTTAGTAGCATTTAATTTACAGGCCCTGGGCACATATAGTGCACTTGACTAGGGACTTAAAAGTAAATTAAATAAGCCAATTGGGTATGAGCCAATGTCACCATGTTTTAAGGAGAAAGCATATGCACTTTAGCACTGGTTAGCAGTCCTAAAGCCAGCAAAAATGAGGTCATAAAAAGAGAAGGAGGAAGGCAAAAAGTTTGGGGTTGACCCTGCAGAAAGGCCATTTCCAACAGTAACCCATTTACAAATGGGAAGGGGTCCCAAAGGGACCCCTTCCCCTTTGTGAATGCATGCGAATACACTTTTTAAAAGCAGGCAGTGGTCCCATGGACCACTGCCTACTCTTAAAAAATGAAAAGAAAACATTTCATTTTCTTTTTTAAATGCATCCCATTTTCCTTTAAGGAAAACGGGCTTCATTTAAAAAAAAAAAAAGATTGTTTTATTTAAAAGCAATCTCAGATATGGTGGTCTGCTGAGCCCGCCATCATCCCTGTGATAATATCCATTTGCCATGGGTTGCAAATTGCGACCTACCTCATAAATATTAATGAAGTAGGCCGATTTGCGAGCCATTGGGAATCTCTAAATGAAACTCCTGGAGCTTCATACATTCAAATAGTGATTACATAATTGTGATTCACAGATAATCACAATTAGGTAATCGCTACTTAGATTAGTGATACATCTGGCCCTAAATCTTCACCCCGTACCGTCACTCATGTGCCCCTATTTCTGCTCTCAGCACTGTTTTCACCTTCCCTGTGCAAACTCTGCCATCTGTGCATTTTCCACCATTCATATGCTCATTTCGCTGTACATTCATTGTTCACCTCTCCCAAGTCCCATGCATGCTCTCCGCCATGTACTTCTAATTTTTCACATCCACACCATGAGTTTGTTCTGTACTCTCTGCACACCTCATCCTCCGGTGTACTACATCCACTCTCTGCCATCTACAGTCTGTCTACACTCTATATGTGCTTTTTGAATTAGCTCTCCATCCTCTATATACACATGCCACCTGCCATGTCTACTCTCACCCTCCAGTTGTGTGCACCACTCAACACATTTGCCCACCAAGTGTGCTGGCCATCAAGTACTTTGCTCTTTATCCTACATGTCTGCACTACACTGTTTACATTGGCTCTCCAGTGTGAGCATCCTCTCACTACCTGGTACATTTGTCCTCCACATCCACTCTCAAAAATGTACATAAGTCCACTAGCTCCTTTGTGCTCTTCATCAACAAGATGAACTCTCCACCCTGTCCACTCTCCACCCAGTATTTCCACATGCTATGGCCCAAACCCACTCCCTATATGTGTTCTCCACATCCCATATGGATGCAGTGAAGGCTCTAGCCTGTACTTCTGCACTCAGTGGTCTGCATCCTCTCTCGGCATTGCACACTCATTGTCCTAGCCCTCTCATCACACTGTATAGCTGCTTCTACCCTCATCATCTGCTTCAGCTTGTACTCCATGCATCCGCTCTGTGCATGAGCTCTCCATCATGTATGTCAACTCTTCTTAACCTCTCATGTGTGAGCTTAACTATCCACATGTGTTCTCCACCCTTCACATGCACTTCAAACAATACATTAGTTGTTTAACCTCTATATCCTCTCTCTAAATCTGTTCTTCACCCTACGCAAAGTCCCATCTACACTTTCTATCAAGTTCTTCTACAGTTTACAGCCACTCTCTCCTCTCTGCCCGCCCACCAGATCATCACCCTTTCCATTAAATTAACTTTCTGCCTTCTATCCCCCTCCACATGTACTATTTGCCTTCTACTTCTAATCTCCACCCTCTGTGTTTGCCATCTGAACGTGCTCACCTCTGTGTTTTGTCTATACCCTCAACATCCTCCTTTCTCCATCTGCATGCCAACCTACATATCTGATCCACACCCTCCTTAAGTTCACATTTGCTCTTCAATGACATTTTCTCTCTGCCCTACCTCCACTCTATGCCCGGTACATGCACCGTGAACACTAAATGCACACTGAACATTCTACATGCACTCTCCAACCTACACTTACACTTTCCACCCTGTCTGTGTGCTCTCTATTTACAAAATGCACTCTATCCTATACATCCACTTTGATCACACCCTTTCTCCATAACTGTTTTCATTCCATCTCACAACATCTGTGATGTAGGCTCTACCACATCTCTCCACCCTATACATTCGCAGTCCGAGTTTCTCTGTTCGACTTCCACACTGAAAACTCCTTACCACACAGTATATCAGCTCGCTGCTCTGATCATCTGCTTCACACTGTAGTCTTGCAAATATGACTGCTAACTGTGCTCTCCACTCTCCATATCTGCTATCTACCTTCTACGTAACCTAAATTCACCTACCATGTGCTATCTCCATGATCCATGTCCTCTTGCCACCCTTCATATATTGTTAAAACTGTACATTCATTGTGCACTCTCTATTTCCACCCTCTAAATGTGTTCATCAACCAACACATCAACTCTAAGCCCTCTCTATCCAGCCTCCAATTCACACCTCTGCTTTCCACCATGTTCATTGCCTATACACACTCAACTTCCCCATTATCTCTCTGCATACCATATATTCTTTCAGTGCACTACACATGCTCTTGGCCCT
Source organism: Pleurodeles waltl (assembly GCF_031143425.1). Lineage (NCBI taxonomy): Eukaryota > Metazoa > Chordata > Amphibia > Caudata > Salamandridae > Pleurodeles > Pleurodeles waltl. The sequence continues at coordinate 909,685,885 of NC_090443.1, forward strand.
CTACTTCTATTGCCCACACTCTTCATCTTCCTTTTCCATCTGCTCTCTACCCTCAACATACACTGATCTGCTCTCTTCCATGTACATTTGTACTCAACCCAGTATATCTGCTGCACCAACTCCACATATGCTGTCTGCTGTACATCCACTCCCAGTCCTCAACATGCCCTCTTCATCATGTATGTACCCTCCTTCCTCCGCTTGACTTTCCATTCTGTACTACTGCTCTCCACATCTTCATTCCAACCTATGCATCCACCGTGAATGCCCACCCTGCCTATGTGTATTTAATTCTGCCCATGTCCACTCCAACCTGCCCATGAGCGTGTTTCCTCCCCACCTTTTCTGTGGGCTTCCTCTACTGCACGTGGGCTCCCTCTACTGTTCATTGCTTCTCTACTGTTCTCAGGTGCTCTCTATGCCGGCATATCCATCCTCCACACCCATTGTCCAACCTGCACAAGCATACTCCAGAATTGTGCTTGCCACCCTGTACGTATGCTGTCCAACCTACAAATACATTTTCTACCCTCCTTGAACTATGTCCACTCATCACTTGCTACCTCCATCTACATACTCTCCACCCACTACTTCCCTCTTCACCCTCTTGATGCTTTTTTACCTTGCACATGCGCCCTCCACCTTCTACATCCAATGCCTATGAGTCACATCCTTCTTGCTACATTGGCTGTGCAGGCTCTACATCTGTTTTCACCCTGTACATCTGCACTCCACAACCCTCATCTTCTCTCCATGTTCCACTGTCCATATCTTCACATCACACCCCTCTCTGCTACATACTCTATTCCGCCTATTTCCCCTTGATCATCCACTCTCCAGCAGGTAAGTCCACATGCATACTACACACAGTACTTGTGCTGTCCACACTCGCTCTTTATTTTCCATGTTTGATCTCCCCATCCACGTTTTCTATCCTGCACTTTCTCTACTAGTCTTCATCCATTGTCCACTTTTTTTACATCTGCCCTCTACTTCTGTTTAGCTCACATCCAACGTAAGCCCTATGCATCCACTTTCCAAGTTGCATATCCTCTCTGCACCCTATACACCTGTTTTCGACATCTTAAGATACTCTTCCCATACCGCTTAGGCTCTCTGTGCACTACATTCACTCTCCACCCTCTGTATTTGCTAAATACTGTACTCCCTGAATTTCTGCCCTTTACAGTTTCTATCTAGGGTCTACATCATGCCTCCACAAAGTATATCACTCTCCCCATAAAACCCACTGGTAGCGCAGTCCATGTGTTAGCCATCATTTAAGTTCTCTCTATACTTAAATGGTGGTTAACTCCTTCCACATCCACTCATCTCCCTCAATATGAGGTTTCCATGTCCACTAATTATCCACTGACTCTACACTTCTTCTTTGTAGCCTCCAAAAGCCCTTTTTCTCTTGGACCTTCAAATCTGATCTTCACATAAGCTCTCCATATCCACTTTCAACATCCACTATGCCCTGCACTCTTTACCATAATTCTCCACATTGCCTAAATAAATCTGCTTTGCCCAACACATTCCATGTGCTATATTGTTAATCTTCTGTCCAGTTGGGTACTGTTCCACCATCTACAAATAGGACATAACTTTACACTTGTTCGTTCTTTACATGCCGCTTATCTTTTGTCCCATGTTTTTTTTGTTCACACTACATTTATCTCCTCTCTCCCCTCTGCTGACCATATAAACATTTCACATGAATATCCTCTCACAACATTTAGCTACGTAGTTTAACATCCAATTGCACTTAAAACCTATTCTTACTCAACAATTGACAAGGTTTATTCCATTTGCCAACTGTGGTTTAGAAAACAATTCACTGCATGCCATACAGGCAACCACTTATGAAACACTTGCACTACCAATAGCCCCTCAATCCATCACCCACATCACGTTTAATACCCATTCACCTACAGCCACTTACGATAAGCCTGTCACTCGTGCCATCCCAATACAGCGCCACTCGTAGCACAACTTAATATATCCACTCTTATGAAAACATGCAAGAGGTACTTGCAGTGCCACTTGGTACACCTTATTCTCACTAGCAACAACTGATGCTACTTATCAGACCTTTTATTCACCATAACAACACAACACCATTTACATCAAACAGCCAGTGGCAAGACCACCATTTTCCTCAGATGTTTACACTCCTTACTCTCAACTGTTCCTTATCACTCACTGTATTGCAGTTACTTTGAACACCACCTCTTCACAACAGACTCCCACATACAACAGAACCCACGCTTAACAACTCAAAGATTCACATCATTCTAATCCGGCTACTCACCTACAGGCACGGAAATTCACCCCAATCTTGCCACCATTCTTTTTTCTCCACTCACACTTGTCACTCACAAACCCACTGACATAAATGTGCAAACCAACAGACTCACAATTGACCACCCAAAGCCATTCATAATGAAGTTCTTAACTATCACCCTACTGCATTGAGTAAATCACCCACTTACACCACTTGGAACTCAAAGGAAGTACATTTGCATTACTTATCAACACCTCTATCGCAATGTTGAAATTAACATGATAGTATCAATTTAGAGAAAAAAGATATTATAAATCACTGAACACTGGTGCAAACTCCTCTAAATAGGGAATGATGTATGACAATGGGGTTTCTGCATGTTATTACCCATGTAATTTTAAATGTACAGTAATCACAGTGAGTTGTTGCAGTAATAGTTACTAGAATTGTAGTATTACCATAACATTGTCAGGAAGGTGTCTGACATTCACTAATTGAGGGCTTCTATGTTTGTGCTTAACAGTGCTTCCCAGTGCTGTTAGTCTACTGGAACAACCGTGAGAAGGAGACCTAAGAACCACAGAAAATTGCTTTGACACAGTCATCTTGGAATCATGCTGGAGTAGTAAACACCTACTCAGAAGCACTCACTGAGTTAAACTGAAGTAATACAATTACATCCATTAGCCACAAATCATTAAAAGTAATGCACATCCTGAATTCCTCATGAAGTAATTGTGAAGTAATCTGCCCCCATCTGCTAGTTTTCATGTAGTAATATGTTCTCATCCCTTAGTTGTCATGAAGCCATCCTACAGTAGTTAAATATAATTACACATTTCCCAAGGAAGTTATCAGGGGATCATCCTGGAGTAGTAAACGATCATCACATATTTTCCACTGAAGTCATGGGATGACCATTGTGCAATAGTAAATTATCATCTCCTTGAAGTAATCGCATCATCATCTTGGAGTAGTTCCTCTGATGACTCTAGAGTCATCTCATTTAAATAGTATGCCCTGTACACATACTTCAGGATGGCTTGGGATGACTTCACCAGATAGTTACAGGAATAGCCCAGCTGAAGTCATCTGATGACTTCAGAATGACTTCAGGAAGATCTTTCTTTTTGACTTGGGCTTTCAGCAGGTTGGTCGCTTCCACATGGTCCTAGTGCTACCATCGATGACTGGAGCCAGGTTCACATTGTTATGAAATGTCAAGGATATTGCATTCTAGCCATGTTATCTAGAAATTACCACGTTCTCAGTTTTTCTACCTAGTTTGCAAAGTATGTGCAGGCAAGAAACTACTGTGAAAAAAATTAAGAAATTATTATTTGCTATAAAAGTTTTGGAACAAGCAATAATACGCAGTCTGCTTTTAGAAACGTAATGGTTCTGGTTTCTCTATATACAGAAAAAGTGCACAAAGATTTAGCACACTTTTCTGAAAGACATACAGTGCTCTTTTATTTTGTTATACCAGTCAAAAAGAAAACCACAGACCCTTGATAAAATTATGTTCACAGACCAGCAGTGACAAAACTGCAATCTGGCCTGATCACTTGCAACAAAAGTTGTGACATTTGAAAGCAAGCAAACATCAACAATACACCTGGAAATGATGTAAAGGATGCATATGTTATGCATGCAAGGGTCACAATTGCACCGTGCATGTACTTATGCTTATTCTGTGTGTGGAATTTATATTACATTTGCATACATTATACAAAATGCATTTTCAGAGGGTTGTTGTAAAATACGTGGTTCCCAGAGAAGTACCAAGGAGAGGACAGTAATTTAACTTAGGCATTCTGTAGTTTACACATTTAAAACTATAGCTCTGTGAATTGTGTACGTCACACTCAAGGAGCTGTAGGCCTCTATGTCACTGTATTTTAAAATCGCTAGATTGCCTCCTATTAAACGTAATCTAGCTGGTAATTCCCCGTACACTTGGATACCAACACAGGGCTTCTAATTTCTCCGGGATGAGTGAGGCAATTACCAGTTAATTATAAATGGGTTTATTAGGGTCCCCTAAGAAATGAGAAATTCCTGTACGAATTTTTTTATTTTGCACCCGAATCCTCTGGTGATTCCTCTTTTTCAACCACCCCCTCAACCCCAATTTCTCTTGAAGTTTTCAATTCAGGCAAATTCGCTGGAAGAGAAAAAAACGCCAGGCCAGTTGGAAATCTAGGATCCTTTGTTTGCCGTGGACCTTGTAATCCCGCTGAAGCCGGTAATGGGCGCTGGTGATCCGGTTAGGACCAGAGGGCAGCCTGTACAGAGCGCCAGGTCTCGTTCCCCAGTCCTGCTCCGGCTGCAGGCGGCTGGGAGCTCGCGCCCTTCAGCTCTCCGGTTCTGCTGTCCGGTCGGACATCTTCTCGAAAGGTGCTTATAATAACGATTAGGCACACTCCAATCAGTAAAGCGTAATCCTTATCTAAATCAGAAAACACCCTAGAAAGAACAAATACATCACAAACCACTCCGAATTTCTGCTTGAGTTACTTTTCAATTACATTAGGTGAAGCAGAACGAAATTGTTGCCTTCGTCTATTGATTGTGTTTCTATCCATTAGGGTTCACGAGGAGGAATCTGTCATATTGTGGAGCAACTTAACTATCCCGGTTAACAAAGGCCCCTTTCTTCTGGACCCTCCCATATTGCCTTCATCCCCGCGCATGCCGAGTGCACCCTGAAAGCAAACATTAGAATAATGACATTTATCTATTAGGAGTGAAGTTAGGTCTGCGTTTTTTTAAGGCTGAAGCCTCCCTCTATTTGCATTCATTGGGCGCGTGTGAAGCGAGGCAGATGTAATGAAATGTATTAATTACATTAATGGGACTTTTTGCGAAAATGGCGCGGCTGTAAATGAAGCTGTATATAATTGTATGAGGAAAACGTATCTGAAGGCGGAGGTTTGAAAGTCACAAGGCGGCGCGCACCGGGGTGACTTGTATATAGGTTTAACTTAACAATAACGGTGAGGCTCGGTGGAATAACACCTGCTCATACACTAGGACCGGTCCATAATATGACACACAAAAGTGCAACTGGCTTCGATACTGGCTCACAAAACTTCAGCAAACTACACTGCAGAGTTTTGTATGTAAACAAAATATTTACGTGAACAGGAGTGCTCTTGCTTCTCAAAATACCCCAGCTTAACCCCTTAGATGCTGCCCCCCCATTCCCTCCCCACCTGCTGTGCGGAGCCCTTTTTTGGCTATTTGGGGTAGTTTGTGCTTAGGCCCCCTTAACTTTTTGTCCACATAAGCTATCCACTGCAAATTTGCGGCCTTTTTTTCCCACATCATGGGAATTCTAAAGGTACCCAGAGTTTGTGGGTTGTCCTGGACGAGACCGAGAAATTAGCCAAAATACGGCTAAAATTTGTTTTTTTGGGGAAAAGTGGGAAAAAGTGCTGCAGAAGAAAGCACCTGTTTTTCCCCTTCAAATGGGATCAATGAAGGGTTTGCGGTGATAAAATCACTATCTTCCCACATTTCAGGAACATACAGACATGTATTGGAAAACCAAAATTTCCAACACAATTTTTGCATTTTACTGGTACATACCTCATTTTTACTATTTTTTGTGCTTTCAGTCTCCTTCTAGTTAGTAACAGAAATGGGTATGAAAACAATGGTGGATCCTAGAGAGCTAAACATTTCTGAAAAATAGACAAAATTCAGAATTCAGCAAGGGGTCATTTGTTTAGATCCTTCAAGGCTTTCCTATAGAATGTAACAGTTGAAATAAAAAAATATTGAAATTGAGTTGAAAAAACCAGCCATTTCTATCTACACTTTCTTCTGTAACTTTTTCAAACTATGGCAATTTTTTAAAAGCAATATACCGTTATGTTTGCTGAACACTTCTGGTTGCGGGGATATATAGGGCTTGTAGAGTTATCAAGAACCCAAGGTACCCAGAGCCAATAAATGAACTGCACCTTGCAATGGCTTTTCATTCTATACCGGGTATACAGCAATTCATTTTGTAACACACAAAGAGTGAAAAATAGGTATTAAGGAAACCTATGAGTTTCCGAAATGGGCACAAAATATGGAGCTTAGAAGCAGTGGTTATTTGCACATCTCTGAATTCAGGGGTCCGCATACTAGAATGTGAATTACAGGGCATTTCCCAAAATGACTTCTTTCTTACACACTGTCTTACATTTGAAAGGCAAAAATGAAGAGAAAGACAATTGGCTATAACACTTGCTCTTCTATTCCGCCAAGTCTCCCGATAAAAATAGTACCTCACTTGTGCGGGTAGGCCAAGTGCTTGTGACAGGAAATGCCCCAAAAACGCAACATGGACACATCTAATTGTTCCATTGAAAACTGACGTGTATTTTGGAAAGTGCCTACCTGTGGCTTTTGGGCTCTAGCTCAGCCGGGACTTAGCGAAACCTACCAAACCTATACATTTCTGAAAACTAGATACCTAGGGGAATACAGGATGGGGTGACATGTGGGGCTCTCACTGGGTTCTGTCACCCAGACTGCTTTTCAAACCTCAAAATTGGGCTATAAAAACTAATTTTCCTCACATTTCGGTGCTGCAAAGTTGTGGAATTTGGGGGAACCACAAACTTCCTTCCACCCAGCATTCCCCCAAGTCTCCCAATAAAAATGGTACCTTCACTTGTGTGGGTAGGCCTAGTGCCCGCAACAAGAAATAACTCAAAACACAACGTGGACACATCACACGAATGTGTTTTTTGCAAAATGCCTAACTGTGGATTTTGGCCTGTAGCTCAGCTGGCACGTAGGGAAACCTAGCAAACCTATATATTTTATAAAACCAGGTACCTAGGCAAAGCCAGAATAGGGTGACTTGTGAAGCTCTCACTAGGTTCTGTCACTCAGAATCCTTTGCAAACCTCAAAATGTGGCTAAAAACACCTTTTCTGCACATTTGGGTGATGGAAGGTTCTGGAATCTGAGAGGAGCCACAACCTTCCTTCTACCCAGCATTCCCCCAGGACCTCCCAATAAAAATGTTTCTTCACTTGTGTGGGTAGGCCACATACCAGCGACAGGGAAGGTCGCAAAATGTATTGTGTCGATAATGATAATTAAGGTGAGTGTACAAATTAGTCCTGGGATCGGGAACCATTTAGGGAAACCTGTCAAACCCAGACATTTCTGTAAAGTAGACATCAAGGGGAGTCCAGGGAGGTGTGGCTTGTGAGGATTTCCCAGAATGCCTTGCAGAGGTATACCATTGAAAAAAAAACACTACTTTTCCCTACATTTCTGTGACATTAACTACAGGAATATGCAGTGATCCACAAACTGCTTACCCCCCAGCGTTCCCCAACTTGTCCTGATAAAAACACCATCCCACAGGTGTGCCTGTGCTTACTGCCCGTGACAGGAATGGATCACACAACAGTCAATGGTAGTACTTCATGAGGGCTACTGTTGACCCAGGGGTGATCTATTCCTGATCCAGACACTAGGCACAGGCACACAAGTGGGGTAGCACTTTTATCAGGACAAGTGGGGAAACACCAGGTGGTAGGAATTTTGTGGATTCCTACATATGCCTGTAGTTTGCGTGACAGAAATGCGAGGAAAAATTGAGTTTTTAGTCAATGTTTCACCTTTGCAGGATATTCTGGGTAAGAAAACTTTGGGGAATCCACACAAGCCACACCTCGGTGGACTCCCATGTTGTCTAGTTTTCAGAAATGTCTGGGTTTGGTAGGTTTCCCTATATGGCCACGGAGCCCTGGACCCAAAACGCAGGTGCCTGCCTTGTTTGTGATAGATAATTTTGATGTCTCCACACTACGATTTGGGTCTTCCATGACGCAGCCCTGTGCGACGATATGGGTTACCCAGACCATGCAAGTCTTCCAGCAGGCCTGCATGGTGGGTTTCTGCACTAAACCTATTTTAAACATAAGGCCCAAAACTATCTTCAACTCCACCAGCGAAGTGGGAGTCCACTGGCTTGCCCTAGAACAGGGCCCTAGAGTGCCTCCATGCTCCCTCAGAAATTGTTTGGAACGCAAATTTGTTGGCTGCACAACTTGCTGAAGAAAGTCAACATCCAAAAAGAGATGGACGTAGTCAATTGGCAAAAAAGTTGGTTGTACCTACTTTAAGTCCAGCATCACCAGTAAAAGGTAGAATTTGGGGATGAACTAAATTTGGGAACTGCCAAGAGAGCACTTTCTGTGCTTGCTGCAGCACGCACCTGCTCTCTGGTTTGGGCTAACCCGCTGCTGTCCTGCTGCACAAACTGTGCTTGCGAAGGGGAAGCACAACTGTCCTCACCGTCTCCCTCAGAATACCTGGAAGAGGTGTCGTTGGATGAGACTCCACTGACTGAAAAATCACTCCCAGATATTGCTCCATTGTCCTCTCCCTCCGATGCTGTTTCAGTATCTGCTGTCTCAGTCTCTGATCCTGCCTCAGAGCTGTCCACCAGAACCTGAGTAATGGCTTCAGCAGCAGTCTTCCAACGAGATGCCGTCTCTGCAACTAGCTAAACTGTCCCTCTAAAACACTAGCCTACCTAGGTGGCAGATTTGGTGACAAAATTGCTATTGGGTGTGTGTGTGTGTGTGATGTGTGCAACAGTAACTGCCAGTCACCTTACCATTGCTTCTTCTCTCCAGCAGCAGGTTCTCTGAAGACACTGAAAAAACAAAAAGACATACTATTACTTCACCTTGCCACATACCCATTATCACAGTCTTTGTGTGTGTGTGTGAGAGATTTCTCACCCTCTTTAGAGGGTCTCTCTCTCTCTCTCTCTCTCTCTCTCTCTCTCTCTATCTATCTATCTATCTATATATATATATATATCTATATATATATGTTTTAATAACTGTTTCCTTGGGGGACGATTGTGGCCCCCAGAGAAACCACACATCTATAAAAAAAAATGCTACCCCTAGGGGTCAGCCCTGCTTATGGGTGAACCCTGTCAATTATTATTTTTTTTTAATATATCTTTTTTTTTAACCCCTGGGGGGGCTAGATTGCCCCCCAGGGGTAAACATACGTATTTGTGGGGGGGCTGCCTATTTTCTAAAGGGCAGACCCCCTTTTGAAAAATATATATCAGGGGCAAACAAAGTTTACTTTTAAAAAATGCCCCTGGGGGGTCGGGCCATTTCTAAGGGGGTTGACCTCCTCAGATGACATCCCTGGTGTCTATTGGGGGTCCCTGGGCATGGATTGCTGCACAGCTATGATCCATGCCCAGGAAACACTTTCAGGAAGGCCTCGTTTGAAAGGGGAGAATGTCCCCTTTCAAACTAGGCCTTTCTGAAGGTTGGAGAGGCCCTTTGGGTCCGTTTTCCCCACCGAAGCAGAAAGCGACCTTTCCTCTGCTTCCTGCTTCGGTTGGGAAAACAAAGTGTGACATCACAGAGTGGCGGTTTGGGGGAGACACAGAAGCTCTTCCGTGTCTCCCGAATGGGGGCAATTAAAAAAAATAATTTAAAAACCCCTCCCTGGCGTCAGCCACTGGTCGTGACCTGCACCAGGGAGGCTGTGCGTGCATCGGCCAGTGGCCAACGCACACACCAATGGGGTTATTTATCTTTAAAGAAAGACAATAAGGTGGGCGAGGCTTAGCGGGTGACTAAAATGGCCGCACCGCACAGAAGCTCTGGGGACTAAGGGCCTAATATCACTGTCTGTAGATGTTAATCTTCCTCCTGATGCTCCCCCATGCCAGATCCTGGGCTGCCTAGGTGCCCGAAGCCCATAAACCCGCTTCAGCTTCCGACTTCCTCCCAAGATCGAAGATGTATGCACTGTCAGCCGTGGTGTCCTGACGCGGCCCTCGGAGGCCCAGCGGTGATAGGGACCATGAGTGAGCCTGAGGGCGGGGCTGCGGCGTGCCTGGACTAGGAGAGCACCACAAGGGGAGCTCACACTGCACAACATCCGTCACCACATTTCATCAGCATTTGTCCATCATCCGTCTCAGAGACTGGCCGCGGCCTGCGGTTGCCGCCCACCTCCTACCATCACACCTGCATAGGCCCTTGGCCCGGGCCTGGTGGAACACTGCATTTGTTTCGTAGAGAGTCATTGATAGACACATTTGTCGTAGAGAGAGCACATAGTACACTTGGTCAACGTCCTATTCCAGGTGCAACCCCATGCCCTATAATCAACAGGCTGCTTAGTTTTCTTGACCGTAACACTACCCTCTGGCTGGCTCATGAGAAGTGACCACTCTAGTATCAGGGGATCTTTCTATCTTCCCAGACTTCACTCAGATGTTTCAGGAGGCACGCTGTAAGCATGCCAACGTCAAGGCGACTTTGCATAAATGCAGCCTCCGCTACAGTATGCTGTACACATCGCAACTTTGCATTTAAAAGGATGCCAAACATTATGTGTTCACTTCTCCTGGTGAGGCAGCGCTCTTTTGTAAGCAACACATATTGGATTCCTCTGCCTCTCTGCCGGATGCTCTGCACCTGCATTCCTGGGCACCTGCATTCCTGGGCTTGCCTGGAACCTCTTCACCCTGAATGCTTTTGGTTGGGGGGCTATCTCCATAGTAGGATGGCACTGGACCTACACTTGCTACAGTGGATTTTGGCACATGAAGGAACTCTTTGAACACTGTTACATTTCCAAATCCTTTTTGCTGCAGTCACCATACTAATACAGGCCCACGATACAATTTGGCATGGCCCCCCCTTACAGAACGTAGTCTCACCCCTGAGGTGTATACTGCATTGAATATATGTTCTGGTTTGTTGTTTACTTCACTGGAAGTTTATGTACCTGTGTGAGTGGGGCATTGGGGACCAGTTCTATGTATTATGCTTGTTCATTGAGGCTACCATTCAACTGTATGACATACCATGTATCCTATACTGCTCATCTTGTATGTATAACCTATCATTCATATGTCACCTCAAGGTAATGGCGCTCAGTCTCTTCCTATATCATGCATTACATGGAACATTAGGGGCCCCAACATTCCTAGAAAAGGGAAGCAGGTCTTGTCATACCTAAATAGACATGGTGTTAAGTTAGCATTCCAACAAGAAACTCATTCATCACCCAGCACTGACTGCTCGTATGCTGCAAATTGGGGCACGAATTGCTGTTTTGTCTATTACAGCTCATACTTGCAGGAAGTATGTATATTAATCCATAAGAGTATTCCCTTTGTGTGTTTAGACACTGTTACTGACCCTAGGGGAGATTTTTGTTGGTATATGGAGAGCTGGCAGGTAAAACTATGCTACATATTGTGTATGCTCCCAATGTCGATTCCCCAGAATTTTATTTCAGACCCTCCTAATTCTGCTGAACCGCTTTCCAGCTGATCACATTCTCCCTGGAGGAGATTTCAATATCACATTGGCACCCTACACTTCACTCTACTGGCTCCACTGGTGTCACCAAGCCTCACTCCTTGTAGGTGCTTAAGGAACTCCTTGATGTGCTTTACCTTTCTGATACTTGGCGTTCTCATCATCAAAACGTGACATGCTATACTTTCTATTGCGCCCCTCATAGTGTCTAGACCCGCAAAGACCACTGGTACTTCTTCCCATCAGTACACCTTTGGCTCACTAATATCACCCACCACCCACGCACCTTATCTGATCACTCCTTAGTAGTGGCCAAGTTATGCATCCCATGTCAAACCCCACAGATCAGGACTTGGTGTTTCCCAGCAAACACTTTACATAATGAGGTTTTCTCAACTGAAGCCCACAGCACCATCATAATGGCTCTGTACAAAGCCACTCGATGCTCTGGGAGGCATTCAAGGCATATACACGGGGGTCTGCTTAGCCAAACATGCAGGAGTACTTCATAGTATCAAAAGTGATGTAGCTAAAGTTGAGAGCCAGCTTAAAGAATTAGAAAGCCAATCCAGGACTCTTGCTGGGCCAGTGTTCTTGAGTGCTCACTCAGCGCTACTGCAGGAATTTCATGAGCTAGCCACTCGCGAGACAGCCTACTTAGGTAAATATGCCAGAGCTCGCAGATATGGGGAGGGTGAGAGATCTGGGTGTACACTTGCCCGAATATTGCACCCACACTACCAGGCCTCCTATATAACTAACCTGCTCTGAGAGGACGATACAACGGTCAGTGAAAACACTACTATTGTGTCAGAATTTACTGCGTATTACCACCACCTGTATACCTCCTGCGTGGATATGCCTGAGTCAGCTCTAGCTGATTACCTTTCTGAAGATGCTATGGTATGTGGCTTAAAAGAAGCCAACAGCAATTTTCCAATTACATTCAAAGAGATATCACAGGCCATTGATGCTCAAAGCAGGCTTGAAAGTCCCTGAATTGGATGGCTTTAGGGGCAATTTTTTACAAACCTTATAAAGCGTCCCTGACCCCCCACTTGCTGGAAGTATATGCTGAATCCTTAGAACGAGGTATCCTTCCAACCACCCTTAGAGAAGCAGTGATAACTTTGCTCTTAAAACCAGGCAAACCCACTCATCTCTATGCCTCATCAGGCCTTTGTCATTGCTGAATCACGACAATAAAATATTGACCAAAATTATTGTGTCGCTCTCCTTATAGACAAAATCATATCTCCCTTGCAGTCAGGGTGTGTCCCTCACCCTTCCACTGAAATTAATCTGCACACAGTGTTTGCATATATTAACCAAATATCCCTAGATCTCCCTGCTGCGGCAGTGCTTTTAGATGCCGAAAAAGCGTTCAACTCTCTTTAATGGTCCTTTTTTCATGCCACCCTAATGAAACTAGGAATCCCTAAAGGATTCAGAGACCTGATAGCTCTGCTTTACGAGGCCCCTCATGCGTGACTACACATAAATGGCACGCTGGTTGACTTTTTCCCTTTAATGTGTGGCACCCGCTAAGAAAGCCCACCTTCCCCTCTCCTTTTTATAATTTCTATGGACCCTCGGGTCCGACACATTTTCAAGAGCGTCACTTCGATTGAGGGCTTCGCTTCCTTCGGTGTCCATTGTTGGCATCCCTCTATGCTGATGACATTTTACTATTCATTCAGGAGCCCACCATCAATCCTTCCCCTGTAATGAGGAAAGTGATATGTTTCGGTACGTTCTCTGGCTTATCCATTAATTGGAACAAATGAGAAATCTTTCCCTTAACTGATGCCACGACTCCATGCCCCCTTGAGCCCTTACAATGGTGCACCTACCCACCACAAGTATCTTGGCATTTACCTACATAGAGACAGCGCTGAAGTGATAAGGCTGAGTTACGGCCCTGCAGTCAAAACACTCACAACCCAGATTGACCTCTGGATCAGGTTGCCACTGTCTTTCGCCAATAGGATTGCCATTATTAAATTGCTGGTTCTGTCATAATTTTTGTTTTTGCTCCTCATTATTCCTATCGTCCTGACAAATGTTTTTTTGGAACACTCTCCGCAGTCTCCTCACTAAACTTGTATGGGCTCCCCTATGACTGAGCTGAATTTGGGGTCCCTGATCTGCACCTCTGCAGGCACATTTTGCATATTACTGGTACCATCCCTATTCTAGACTTCAATACCTGAAGCCAGAGCTCACGTAGCCCTCCTGTTTTCCCTGTTACTCTGTTACCTCAGAGGTTGCCCAGAAACCCGGCTGAGATACAAACGCCCCCCACTACCTGCTGGGCATGGGTCAAATTACTTTGATATTTAGGATACAATACACTATACTCCTCACATTTCTTTAGAAACAAATTACATTATTTAAAGAAACACAATGAACTTTACTGAAACAGCACTGTTAAGGACTAAGTTATGATTCTGGCTCATACATGCAAACCACTGAAATCGTCCTACTATTTTTGTGAACACACTCAACACAAGCCATAACTCACACCACCAACCATGCTCAGAATGCAAGTTTGTCATCAGCACATAACAAAGAAAAAAGTTTGCAAGTGAAAAATATGACAGGTGGTTCAAGTTATGGTGTGTTCTGTGCTTTGGTAAACATACCTGGTGAATTACAGTGGTTTTGCATGGTTGAGGCTGAACCATAATTCAGTTTTAACTGTGCTTTTTCAAGGTATATCTATTTATATATCTTTATACTCTTTGAGCGTTTCAGGCTCTAACCTCCAGATATAGCCACTGCCATCAAATGTATAAGCTTGGAACCTTCACTGGGCTTGCAGGTAGGACATTTTCACCGGTCCAAATCTAAATATCACCTCACATCCAATTGCTATAATCTAAAACAACAACCTGACTAAGTACCTTACTTTATATCATAAATTAATGGAGCCCTAGTCCCACCAAACTTCCAGTTCTCGAGTCTTAGACAGAGTCAGGAAATCTCCCATCCAAAGCTCTTTACCAGGCTGTTTCTCAAATACTGGTCGCCGAGTCACATGGTGGCTGACCCTTCCTTTTCAGGGTGGGTGACTGTCACTGCAGTTTTCTTCCCTGAATCACCACGATGGTCCAGGAAAGGAAAATGTGGAAATGTCCCTGACATGTAGGGAGAAAGCTCCCTGTGCGTTGGGGTATTGTTTTCTCTTGCTTCCCAGCAACAACCCTCCACTTTGGGACTATGTTGTTGAAAAACAAAAGAGAACTTCAAGAGAGCTGAGAAACGTAAGACATCTTGGCATTGAAAATGTGACGAAAGTGTATCAGCCACACCAGTAAAAGCATTTTCATCAAATAAATCCCCACCAGGGAGGTGGGAATCTCTAAATGTGACAGGTGATCAGCCGCCATGGGACTGGAGGCTAGAAACTCCACTGGCCTAGTGGGCTGGCAAACTTCCCCCTACTTGAAGATAAATGACCCCGTAAGAGTCCAAGTGGTGCACACTGCTGACCTTCCACATTTTAAATACAAAAATGTCACTCAACATTAGAGAAACCTGCAGTTATCCTAAAATTATTAAGCACTCAGTTTGCTTTCGTAGTCTAGCTTCCGTTGCTGCAGAGTAAAGAGCCTACTGTCTAATGAGAACAATGGCAACAGACCTACAAAAAAGGACATAACTTCACCAGTGTATGCACAATGTCGAAATGTCTCTATCCAATTAGGATAATCACAAATCTCGACACTAGTGGTGTCCTCCTTCAACAAAACCTTCTTTAGAGAGTCCTGCTCCACCACACTCCATGGCTAAACTGGCCTATAGGCATTGCCCTATGGCTGGACTGGTCGACAGGCAGTGCCCGATGGGCTGGTTTTACAGATCAGTGTGTGGGCCATTTTTTTAGCAGTTTAGAGGTCTGTTTTATGGCCATATGGGCCGTTTTTGTCTTTTTGATTTCACTGATATTGCCTGCAGCATGCAGTTTTACATACCTTGCAAAATACTCATATACCGTGCCTTTACAAATGCAAACCTGTCCTGATTAGCAAATGTGGACCATTGTTTTCAGGTATCTTGTTCACTAATGGAAGGCCACTTTTATTTTGGTGCCTGAATCTGTTTTTTGTCTCAGTCTGACCCTGCCACGCTATATAATCACAACCTCCGCCAACAACAACTCCCTTAATTGCAAGCACAACCCTTCCCTGTTACTTACCTCCCTCTTTCTGTACATTTCACCTTTATCTCATTTTCTGCTCCTTTCTGATCCCTCCCTACCTTTACTGGTCCTTTGCTTGCCTTATCATCAGAGCTTCTCTACCCCTTGCTCTTTCATGTTCCCTGCTAATATATAATTTACTTCTCTAAATTACACACTCTCTCACACCACCAACCAATACATCCAAGTATAACATTTGCTAATTTTCCTCTTTGCATTGCTCCCAAACCTTCCACTGCCTGCCTGTCATCTACATCCCCCAGCTCCACTCCACCATAGTGATCACTTATATCTCCTTCTACATTGCAAATTCAATCTTCATCTTCCTCTCATCCTCTGCTGCCTATTTAGGAAGAGCAATAATCACCATTGCTGATGTAATACCACCCAAAACAATCATACTCTCACTCCTAACTACCTCTCAGACACAGACTATGGCAAAACAACCATAACTCCATTCCACCCCCACCTTGGAGTAATTCAAGCACCACAAAATGCCAGCCACTGCTACAGCAACACACTCCCCTAGAAAACAATGGTGTCAGGCAAATAAAATAACACCCTACAGGGACTACTGCTAAATTAATTAAATTAGTTCAACATATAAAAAGATATTTATATTTATTGTAGGTGATTAAAAATAATATCTAAATATTCTAATTCTTTTTAAATTTAAAAATAAAGTTAGTTTAACAAAATTACATTACATTCTTAAACAAAAATAAAACGTTTTAAGATTAATTACATGTGTAACTACTAAGTTTACAAAATATGAAATCAAAAGAAATATGTTAGTGAATGTGAGTTTTTATTGCTTAAAAATTAATATATATAAATGTAATTAGTATATTTAAATTATAGAATGCATGTTTATTTCGATGAGTTAATGTGTATGTTGTAGCAATGTATTTTATTAATTCAGATTAATAATAACTATTTTAATTCAATATATTCATTTAAATAATAATACACTATAATAAGTTTCCTTATACTAGGAAGATCTCCATCTTTGGTGCTGAAGGTTTTGTCTCCGGTGGTTGACATGTTGTCTACTGGGGGACAGGGGGAAATACAGTGGTAAAGTTACTTGTACTAACCTTACAGTCTTAAATACATTCGCAGGTGGCCTCACACCCTGATTTGAGGAGGTGGAGATATGTAAGCCTACACCTGGGTGTAAATCTCCACACTGAAAAGATGAACAGCAAGAAAACTGGAAAGTTACACCTAACTGTGTATTTAACTTTGTGAATATGGCCCCTTATTCATGAGCACAGTGTGGCCAGTATCATGGAAATGTGGGCATTTCACTAAGAGCCTGATTATGAGTAGGTCGTCAATTCCAACTCATCCGTAAACCTATGTTTATGCATGGATTGGGATTACGAGATAGAAGGTGTTTAACACATCTGATAACCATCAGATTGTTATGTTATAATTCTGAGTTCTCATGAGCACCCACGAGACAAGCTTACTAGTCAAGGTGCTGCACAAGAACTCAGGGTAGAATGTTTGGGTTTGTGTAGAGGATATGATTCGATGTAGAGCGGTTGGTGGAGAGTGGTCGGGAAGCGGATCGCTGAGGGACATGTAAAGCGTTATTTATAGAAAAATAAAGGTAGTAATCTAATCTACCATTCTGTGACAGCTCTTCCTTTCTGTGCCACCACACAACATCATTTGGCGACGAGTGGTAGACTGAACCTGTGCGCGTTTTGTGTCCTTCAACTTCGTGATTACGCTTGGCCTCGGATCATGGCTTCCGGTCCAGTTTAGCATCTCGTACCCTCAAGAGACTCTCATCCAAGGTTTACAAATGAAATTGTGAGGAGCCTTAAAGGGGCAGCCTCGTCACGTTTTTTCAGTGTGCTTTTGCTGACATCTGACGTCTTTCCCTTCGGCGATGAGTTGCCTTAAATGGGCACGTACTCTCAGAGTGCTTTTGCTGTCATCGGACGTCTAGTCCTTCAGTGGAGATTTGCTTTAAAGGGGCAGGCTTCCAATTATTTCAACTTGGATCGTCATTTAAACTAGAGAGAACTTTTAAGGATTGATATTGTCCAGGAGAAGTCTTAAAGGTGCTAGCTTCTAGACTTGTTGGATATATTTTTAGATCCGTTTTGCCGTCATTATTTTAACTCTTTGTGGACCTTGGTTGGAGTGAATCTAGTTTTGGCAATTTTCACTATAAATTCATCGCTGGTTGAACAAGGCATATGGTGGCATGCACACCTTAGCACATGTGTGTGATTACACCGCTCGGAACGCTTTGAAGCATTTAATGCTGCACGGTGACACGCACACCTGATTATATGCGTGTTGTTACAAAATTTGGAACAAAATTCATTGTTGGTTGAACAAGGCAAATGGTTGCACGCAAACCTGAGTACATGCATGTGGTTGCACCGCTGGGTACGCTTTGAAGCATTGAACGTTGCACGGTAACACGCACACCTGATTATATGCGTGTGGTTACACAACTTGGAATGGTTTGCAGCATTTCACCATTATTTATTGGGTTATTTATAGTCAAGTTGACCTGTTAAGATGTATTTAATCATTTGAATGTTTTCTTATTTTATTTTTTTATGTGCATACAACTTTTAGTTGCATTTCACAGTTTATGTGTTATTAATGAATTGTTGAGTTTCCTTTAAAAATATTTTCACTTACTGTAGCCATGGCAAATATGCAAATGGATAATTTACCCATTGCGTTTTTAAGTGAGCCAGGGGTGCCAAAAGTTAGATGGAGTCAATGGTTAGCTCTTTTAACAGCTATTTGATTACCATTGATGGGGAAGGGTTTCCAGTGTCAATGGAAAAAGCCATGTTATACAATTGTTTGGGTATGGAAGGTCAGAGAATCTTTGATCACTTGGCGGAGGTAGGCGCACCACTTGTTACAGATTTAAATTAATACACAGAAGCCATTTTGACGCTGGAGAGGCATTTTGAGAAAGAACCCCGTACGATTGTTGAGAGACATACGTTTTGCACACTGAGGCAGTATGAACATGAAACTATTGATGATTTTATAGCTGAATTTTAGCTTCCTCATGTGAGCTTGTGGGCCCAATTGAGCAGTATTGAAGAGATCAATTGGTAGTGAAATGTTTTGATCACAAGGTTCAGGAAAGATTATTATGTAGTAGGAACCCTACTTTAGTAGAAACGCTAGAGATTGCTAGGGGGATTGAAAGATCTCAGCTAGCTTCAAAGGTTTTGAACAAAAATAAGAGCCCTTGTGAGAGTGTCAATGCCATTGCTTGCAAAACGAAACCCACTCTGCCAATGAAGGTGGGAAAAAAAGTATATAGAGTGGTGTTTGTTTTAGGTGTGGGTCTAAGATCATTTGGCTAATGATGCTAATTGCCCTGTAAGACCTTTTCAAAATGCAAGAAAGTAAGACATTTTGCATGTGTGTGCAAGACTTCATCCAGGATAATGTTTGTGGACAACAATGATGTGCAGGAATTTTCACATGTTGTGAGTGAGGAAGGGGTCAGCAAAAAAGTAGTGTTGTTGATTAAAATGGTTGAGACCAAAGTAGATACAGGCGGGAAGAGTGGGGACCCAGTTTGCGAGATAACTATAGCAGATAATTGTATTAAGGTCACTGTTGGCTCTCGGTCATCTATTACCATTATTTCGGACAAACTGATGTTGAGAAAAATTTGAATTTGTACCCACCGGATATTCACACAATAGCTTTTGGGGGTCAAGAGACCGAGTCGTGTGGGTATTTCATGGAGAAGTTACATTATAACAGAGTTCTTTAAACTGGGGGGGGCGGGCCCCCCAGAGGGGCCTCAAGTGATCCCGGGGGAGCGCCAGACTCTGGCCAAAAGAAGCATTATACAGATAACAGGCCTTCATTTTAAGCAGACGCATGTTATTGCATTTAAAAAAAGGTAACAGTACTTAACTGCAATGTTTAAATAGGTTTAGACATATTTAAACATTGCCACCTTTATAAAATAATTGTGAAAAATTATGAGGGGGGCCCAATAATTTTTATTTTTCAACTGGGGGGGACGCAGCATTAAAAAGTTTGGAGACCACTGCATTATAAGGACAGGTCTATTCACACCAAGGCTTATGTGGCAATACGTGGATATAACATTTTGGGGTGGAAGGACCAGGGTAAATTTGGTATGGTTCTTAAGCCTGGAACTGCACATCCTATCTCTTTGATGAATGATTGTGAAAAAGGTTGTTGGTCATTGGAAGAGGTTTTGTCTAAACACCTGGGGATGTTTCAGGACAAGTTTGGAATGGTTAAAGGCTTTGAGCACAACATCATTCTTAAGCCGAGTGCTGTTCCAGTTATACATCGAGTTCGTAATGTCCCAATATGCATTAGGCAGAGACCTAAGGATCATTTGTCACAGTTATGTGAGGATGACTTCGCAATGGATTGCCCCCATAGTGGTGGCAGTCAAGAAATCAGGAGATTTGAGACTGTGTGTTGACCTGAGATCATTAAATAAAAACATCCAAGTTCATTGTTTCCCCTTACACGAAAATTCAGGGCATGTTAGCTCATATTGGTGGTTGGGAGATTTTTTCAATATTGGATCTGAGGACTGCATATCATCAGGTGGAACTTTGTCCAGAATCTAAAGATCTTACAGCGTTTAACACACCATTTGGAGCTTTCCGGTTCCTGAGGATGGCGTTTGGACTGGCATCAGCGGCTTCAGTATTTCAAAAACTGATGTATCAAGTATTTGGGGAGGAGAAAGGAGTGTTGATGTACCAAGATGGTATATTGATAAGTTCAGAGTCTATTAAGTCTCACTTATGTAAACTCGACAGAATTCTGAGTCTTCTTGAAGACCATGGAATGACAGTTTCCAAACAAAAATATACATTTATGTTGAAAGAAGTGGAGTATTTGGGTCACAAAATAAGTGAGCATGGCATCAAACCCAAAATTGATTTTTTGATGGCTGTTGAAAAATGTGAGCTGCCTAAGGACAAGGACCAATTAAGATCCTTTTTGGGTTTGTGCGAATATTATTTCAGGCTTGTGCAGAATGTTGCTTTGCAATGTGAACTTCTATGGAAATTGTTGCGGAAAAATTAGAAATTTGAATGGGAACAGGAACAGTCAGAAGCATTCAAGGTTTTGAAGAAGCTTATAGTGGATGCTCCAGCTATTCAACCTTTTAATGATGAAGCTTTGTCTGTCATGACTGTGGATGCAAGTAATTCAGGAATTGGAGCTGTGCTTACTCAGCTACATGAAGGACGTGAGCATATTTTTGCTTCGCGCATCTGAGGGCAACTGCAGTACTTTTGAAAAAGAAGCTTTGGCTTGTGTATGGGGCGTTCATCATTTTTCAACTTATTTGTGGGGCAGAGAATTTGTGGTGGTCACAGATTATAAACCTTTGATGTACATGTGGAGCGAAAAAGGGTTGGGGAATGCAAGTCCTCGATTGATTCGGTTATTTTCTAAAATGCATGTCTTTAATTTCAGGATGAAACACATTCAAGGAGGGCAGAATTGCAGGGCAGATTTCTTTTTGAGGTGTCCCGTGATTGATGATGTTGTTTCGACAAGCGTGGGGGAAGATGATAAAGAGGTTTTGATTGGAATGGTGGATGATTTGGTGATTCCGGAGAGTGTGATCTTGAGGGAAAGTTGGAAGACTAAGGTGGATAATGATCACACGTTGAAAATTCTCAAGAACTATATAAAAAATGGTTGGCCTAGGGAAGGTCAGGTAAAAAATGAAGTGAAGAAGTTCTTCAAAGTTAAGGAGGAGCTAAGTTTGGAGGGTAGTTTGGTTATGAGAGGCACCAAATAGATCTCTCCTGTTGAGCTTAGATGAATTTTCGTCAAGCTGACTCAAAAGGGTCATATGGGCTTTACAGGTACAAGGAAGAAACTACGCTTGTATTATTGGTGGCCTGGTGTGGATGCGGACGTGGAAGTTTTAGTTGACAGTTGTAGTGTGTGTTCTCAAGCTGAGAAGTCTATATTTGTACGGAGCACTCCCTTGCATTCTGTGAGATTTCCTGAGTGGCCGTGGGAGAAGATTGGTATGGATTTCATTGGTCCTATTGGGGGTGTGAATGAAGGGAGGAGATATGTTTTGGTTGTGGTGGAGTACCACTCTAAATGGGTGTCGGTTAAGTTTTTGAGAGAACCCAACAGAGAAGGGGTAGTAAAATTCTTGAAGAAACTTTTTCAATCAGAAGGGGTTCCAGCGTTTGAAGTTACAGATAATGGTATGCAATTTGTTTCTCATGCCATGAGGCAATTTTTTGATAGGTTGGAAATCAAGCATTTAACAACAGCGCTATATAGTCCTCAAGGTAATTACATGGTGGAAAGGGTTAATCGCATGCTCAAAGAAACTTTACAGATGGCCATATGGCCAGGAAAGCGGGAGAATCCGTTCAGGAAGCTATCGGGGAGAGAATATGGTGCTATCACAACACTCCTCACTCTATGACTAGCGTTACTCCTTTTGCGTTGTTGAGAGGCAGACACTCGTTTAATGAGTTGTCTCCTAAGTGGGTGATTGAGAAATCTAACCCAGATAAAAGTATTCCTAATGTGGAGTACATCATGGACAAGGTGGTGCAGTCGCAGAAGAAGGATAAATGCAGGTATGATGAACTTAAGAAAGTGAGGGAGTTTGATTTTGAGATTGGGGATTGTGTGAGAGTAAGAAGACCTTATAAGGTTAACGGTTCTAACTATTTCACGGCTACTAATGTGGTTCAAGTTTCTAAATATTCTGTTAAGGTCGAAGGGGGCAAGTGGTGAAGTAAGAAGAAAGTGGCCAAGTTTGATGCTCAAAGGTTCCGGTTGGAGGACAGGTTCTCGGGTGAAGGTTCGGGAGGATTGATGAGCGAGGTTACTGTTGGTGGTGAAACAGATGGGAAGAAAGGACAGAATGTTGGAACGGGTGGTGTAAGTCAGGAAGAGACGTCTTTGGCGAGCAAGTCAGTTGCTGAGGAGAGTGTGGAGAACTCAGGTTTGGATCGGGAGTGTGAGAGTGTGGAGATATTGGAAGATGCAAACAATATTGCGGTTTGTGGAAATCCTACCAGAGGGGGTATGGAAATGGGGGAAAAGTTCAGAATGATTTCCAAACGGGTGATCAACAAGCCAGTATATTTGGAGGATTATGTTTTGGACTAAATGTTATATTTTTGGGGTTTCATTTTTGGTCATTGTTAAGGAGGAAGATGTGTTATGCTATAATTCTGAGTTATTGTGAGCACCCACGAGACAAGCTTACTAGCTAAGGTGCTGCACGAGAACTCAGGGTAGAATGTTTGGGTTTATGTAGGAGTTATGATTCGATGTGGAACGGTTGGTGGAGAGTGGTTGGGAAGCGGATCGCTGAGGGACATGTAAAGTGTTATTTATAGGAAAATAAAGGTAGTAATCTAATCTACCTTTCCATGACGGCTCTTCCTTTCTGTGCCACCACACAACACAGATGCATATTATTCCTCAAGCTTCATGAAATTTTGGCAGGTTGGAGGTGCCGAAATTTAACAGTGGAAATGTGAACAGTATTTACCATGCGTTAAACACCAAAATCCACTTGTTTTTTCCCACAAGCTTGTAATGCAAGCTATTTACCGCACCCTATAAATTGTGTACCCCGTGGTATCGTTATTTATCATGTGCACTAAATAGTACCTAAACTCATAATCAGGGTCAGAATGTTTCAATTTATTTTTTTACAAAGAATTTATCTTTCTGAAAATAATATTCAACATATAGATAATTTTGTTATTGTCTACTCCAATTGGACCCTGAAATCGTTGCACTTGTGTGTAAGTAAAAACACAATGAGGAACCCCAATAGCACATATAGAATACAAAAATATCTAATTCACAAAAACTTGGTTGCAACAATCAGTCCATGATGTAACCTGTAGATTTTCAAGTCACTCAGTGCAGATAATTTGATCAGTTCAAAATTTATTACGAATAGGATGTCACAAGAGTAATCAGCAATCCAAATGAATTTGTGCTTCCAATTTTCCAGCCAACACGTGTTTCGTCTTTGGGAGTATTTTACAATCCCTCTACGACTTCTTCAGGGCTAGAAATCACAAATAACACATACGAGTTAAGACCAATATGCTCAATCGTCAAATACACATTAGGATGTGCCAAAGCCCCAAGGGAGGTAAATAAGAAAGACACCCACACACTGTGAAGAACCACAACACTCAATAAAAGTGAAAAACCTATCACAACCAATGCACCAATGCCCACAAACATAAAGTGAGTGGGAAAACTTATACACACGATATACGTGATCAATCATCATAACACTCCATTAAAAACACCACTAAGTTACCAATAGTGCTCAGTCACTTACTAAAATCACCAAAATTGTGGCTCAACATAATACCTTATAGATCCAGTAATGATTGAGAATAAATGATAATATCAGTTAATCAAGCAACCGAAATGTTGCTGTGTAGATAATCTCCGAATGGAAGTTCAAACCACTGTTAATAAAGAACAGGTGTCACTCAAGAATAAAGTTTCAAAATATATACACATCACAGCACCAGTTCGTCAAATTATTACAGCAAAATTCATAACATCCCTAACCAATATTAATTGAAGCTCCAACTCGAAATACGTGCATTCTAATAAAATTCGTTGGAGAGAGACTCGGTTCTCAACCAACTAATGCAGTTATCCCATGCACTCACCAATTGTAATCTTGTAAAAAGTCCACGTATTCAAAGAGCGGCGCCTCCGTGTCAGGGTGCCTCGCGAGTGCGCTAGTAACGCGCATGTGAACTCCGGAAGTTAAAGTACACTTCCGGGTTCATCCCTTCCGAATTCGGAGCAACTATAATAAATAACGGACACACGCTGCCCGGTAATGATTATACGTCTCAACCGCACATTAACCCTTTATGCCACTAGCTTTACCACGAAATAATCAGTAACCATGTCATACGAAGGTGTGCCAAAGATGCCCCCTATTTCACCACACCGCAAAAATTATCTAAGTTGTCAAAAATGGATAAAAATATTTAAATCAATAACCAATATACACCACTATACACTTTTATTTAGTGCAATAGGGCAAACCTACCACCCATAAGGATGATCAACCCGACTTTAAGTAGATATAAATATATCAACTGTCCAAAATTTCCACATCTGAGATTAAATTGTAACGTACACAATATTACCTAAAATACACAAAGGGTTACCTTTTCCACCAGGGAGACCCATTGTGTCAGGTATACTTGGTCCCACGGAAAAGCTCTCAGAATATGTGGACAATTTTCTGCAACCATTGGTGCACAACCTTCCCTCTTTTATTCGAGACACCACACATATTCTGAGTGTCTTGAGTGATGTTGAATGGGACAGCAACATGCTTTTGGTAACCTTAGATGTTGTATCACTTTATACCTGTATCAAACATGATCTAGGCTTAGTAGCCTTGAAATATTTTTTTAATAAAAGATCAGCAGATTTATGGGATCATACCAAGATGTTATTAGACATGACTAGCATGATTACCAATAACAATTTCTTTTTGTTTAACGACACATGGTTTCGACAAAAACAAGGTGTAGCTATGGGCTCCAAATTCTCTCCATCCTATGCAAACTTATTCATGGGGTGGTTTGAACACACATGGATTTGGGGCCCAGGAGCTGTTGCTTGGCATACATATATCTTGTTCTGGGGTCGTTACATAGATGATTGCTTGATGATTTGGACTGGTGGTGAACAAAAACTTATTGAATTCTGTAATTTCCTAAACTTAAACAATATGAATGTGAGATTCACATATCAATTTAGTAATGTGAAGATTGAATTTCTAGATGTGGAACTTTTTATTATGGATGATAAAATTCACAGCAGACTGTATCGAAAAACAACTGCCTGTAATTCGATCTTGCATGCTAATAGTGCTCATCCCAGACATCAGGTGGCATCAATTCCTTTTGGAGAGTTTTTAAGAGCACGACGAAATTGTAGTATAAATGACGAATTTGTTGCCCAAATGAATGACATGGAGAGGAGATTTGTAATCCGTGGTTACTCAAATAAGTTATTAAAGAAAGCTAGACATAAGGTGAAATATATAGATAGAAATGCAACATTAAAACTTAAAGAACAGAAAAAGACTGATTTGGCATCCGATGTGGTAAGGCTCATAATTGATCATAATGAGGCTTCTTTGATTTTGAAAAAAATTATTGTTAAACATTGGAATTTACTGTCACAGGATACATCACTCAAGGACATAGTTTCTGGAACAGTAGTGACATCGTTTCGTAAAGGCAAAACCCTTAGAACTATGTTAAGTCCTAGTTATACTACTAGCTCCCCCAAGATAACTTGGTTATCCAAGAGAGAAGTGGGCTTTTTCAAATGTGGTTCGTGTGGAGTGTGTCGCTGGGCTTGTAATAAGCTTAAGGAATATTCCCATGAGGGTAAATCATATTCGATATGTTATACCATGGATTGTAATTCTAATTTTGTTGTGTATATAATACGCTGCAAGTGCTCTAAAATATATGTGGGAAGTACTATACGACCACTTAGAATAAGAATAGGAGAACATATGCGGGCACTCAAAAATGGTGATCTGAGATATCCCTTGGTGGCACATATGGTTTCCTGTGTAGCACAATCAACTTATAAAAGCTTTGAATTTTTTGGACTAGAGCATATCCCCCGTGACCCTAGGGGTGGGAATAGAGAATTACGTTTACGTAGACAAGAGGCACTTTGGATTTTGAGATTAAGAGCTGTGGAATCAGGGTTGAACACTGATAGAGAATTGGAATTTTTTTTGGGGGACTAATTCCTGACTTCAATGTGTTTTATTATGCTTTTCATTAATTGTATCAAATACATGAATTTTGCATTTGTATTACTAATTGTTGTGCTGTGGTATATCTTTATTTAATGATGTTAAGCTCCATCGGTTTATACGAGTTTTATGCCAAAATTCTCAAACGTCAGAAATGTACTTAGTTGGAGGGTTCTCCTAATCCTTTAGACTTTTTTACTATTTGTATGATCTTCCTCCCTATGCTGTGCATCAATAGGACAGTTGGGTAATATTGTGTACGTTACAATTTAATCTCAGATGTGGAAATTTTGGACAATTGATATATTTATATCTACTTAAAGTCGGGTTGATCATCCTTATGGGTGGTAGGTTTGCCCTATTGCACTAAATAAAAGTGTATAGTGGTGTATATTGGTTATTGATTTAAATATTTTTATCCATTTTTGACAACTTAGATAATTTTTGCGGTGTGGTGAAATAGGGGGCATCTTTGGCACACCTTCGTATGACATGGTTACTGATTATTTCGTGGTAAAGCTAGTGGCATAAAGGGTTAATGTGCGGTTGAGACGTATAATCATTACCGGGCAGCGTGTGTCCGTTATTTATTATAGTTGCTCCGAATTCGGAAGGGATGAACCCGGAAGTGTACTTTAACTTCCGGAGTTCACATGCGCGTTACTAGCGCACTCGCGAGGCACCCTGACACGGAGGCGCCGCTCTTTGAATACGTGGACTTTTTACAAGATTACAATTGGTGAGTGCATGGGATAACTGCATTAGTTGGTTGAGAACCGAGTCTCTCTCCAACGAATTTTATTAGAATGCACGTATTTCGAGTTGGAGCTTCAATTAGTATTGGTTAGGGATGTTATGAATTTTGCTGTAATAATTTGACGAACTGGTGCTGTGATGTGTATATATTTTGAAACTTTATTCTTGAGTGACACCTGTTCTTTATTAACAGTGGTTTGAACTTCCATTCGGAGATTATCTACACAGCAACATTTCGGTTGCTTGATTAACTGATATTATCATTTATTCTCAATCATTACTGGATCTATAAGGTATTATGTTGAGCCACAATTTTGGTGATTTTAGTAAGTGACTGAGCACTATTGGTAACTTAGTGGTGTTTTTAATGGAGTGTTATGATGATTGATCACGTATATCGTGTGTATAAGTTTTCCCACTCACTTTATGTTTGTGGGCATTGGTGCATTGGTTGTGATAGGTTTTTCACTTTTATTGAGTGTTGTGGTTCTTCACAGTGTGTGGGTGTCTTTCTTATTTACCTCCCTTGGGGCTTTGGCACATCCTAATGTGTATTTGACGATTGAGCATATTGGTCTTAACTCGTATGTGTTATTTGTGATTTCTAGCCCTGAAGAAGTCGTAGAGGGATTGTAAAAT
Source organism: Pleurodeles waltl (assembly GCF_031143425.1). Taxonomy (NCBI): domain Eukaryota; kingdom Metazoa; phylum Chordata; class Amphibia; order Caudata; family Salamandridae; genus Pleurodeles; species Pleurodeles waltl. Next base: position 909,713,949 of record NC_090443.1, read on the forward strand.
ACTCCCAAAGACGAAACACGTGTTGGTTGGAAAATTGGAAGCACAAATTCATTTGGATTGCTGATTACTCTTGTGACATCCTATTCGTAATAAATTTTGAACTGATCAAATTATCTGCACTGAGTGACTTGAAAATCTACAGGTTACATCATGGACTGATTGTTGCAACCAAGTTTTTGTGAATTAGATATTTTTGTATTCTATATGTGCTATTGGGGTTCCTCATTGTGTTTTTTCTTTATTGTGAGGTTGGTTGACCTCGGAGGGTTGGGGTTTCCCCAGTGGGGTCCCCACATTTATTAAGGTAAATTAGCACCGTGAGCGCCATAACTCCTCATATTACACCCCATTCTTGTGTTTTCACTTGTGTGTAAGTGTTCATGTGTTTTTGTTTCTACAAATGTAAGTTTGTGTGCGAGTGTGTGTTACACATGCGCGTTTGTGTGTGAATTTGTTTAATATTTAGCCATGTCAGGTATATGGGCTTCACAATTCAATTTCTCTCTTTTTATACAACTTTGTATGCGTTTACTTATGACTGAGGTGTCGTTACTTGAAAATGAAATATGAAAGGCACACTCAGCCTCTTGGGGGAATTACCCTTGTGGCCATTTTCTTCACGCTGAGAAAAGTATATAGAATCAATACGGTAAATAAATAACCAATTTATTGCTGTGTACTTTTAGATTTCATTTAATCTTTACAGAATTTTCAATTTAAAAAGATGTGTACACACCGCTCACAGAAATCCAATAGATACATGGCAATTATTTTGTAAGACATTACGCTTGCCTTCTTGTTTGAGGATGAAGCCGAAATTCAGTTTCAACAGCGTACCTTGGCTTTATTTTGTGGAAAGCGCCTACTGCACACATTCGAGGCACCCCTCTGCCAGACTCCAGACCCCTTTACCTGGATTCTGGGTGAAGCCCTTGCTTTTATTGCAGAAAAGCAATAGCTGGGATGTACAAAATCCTATAGCTTGCTACCATAGGAACACTCATAGGGTCTTATTTACAAGCCTCTTGTGCCACTGAAGCGTCACTTTTAGCGATGCTCTGGTGGCGTAATGCTCTGCACCATATTTACAAGGCAAAGTTAAGCCACTTTTTGTGGGTAAACAGGACCTTGTAAATACCCCTGTTACACGCATCACTTAGCATGAAAGGGGCGTGCAGTTGCATTTTGACGCTGTCACAGATTTACGAGAAATCGTAAACCTGAGGCTTCACCAAAAACTAATGCCACCCTAGGGGTGGCAATGGTGCAACAAGGAGAAATACTTTTAATTATCCTCGGTTTTGCTTTTTCTATGTGTTCTGGATTCTGCATCACACATAGAATGAGGTGCACCGTATTTTGGTAAATACAGCACATCTCTGTGTTTCTGAAGTGACGCAACGTGGTGCTGCCAATTTTGGTGCAGCGCCACACTTTCTTGTAAATGAGGCAAATAGTTTTGAAGGCAGAGTTCAAGGATCAGGGATTTGCAAGAAGACCCTGGAGCACACCCAGAGGATTTTGAGGAGTACTCACATTCATAATATTCTTTCATGCAGGATCGAGACCGAGGTGGGGAATTCCATAAGCAGAAATGAGGCACATATCTGCATTTGCCCATTTTTTATTTCCATCTCCATGAAAAAAAACATACATTTTTTGCATGTAGCAACAACCAATATTAAAGATAGGGGTGCTCACTCGCCACTCCCATCCTAGACACTATTTTACTACTGTCCTTGACAGAAGTACATTTGTAAGAGTTTCCAGGGTGGTAAACTCACCTGCAGATTGTGTGTGCATAACCACAAACTTATGAAAGTAATTTGACTCCTCTTTAAAATTCCACCATATTCCTGCAATTTTATCATTTGCAAATCCCATTTGCGAGGATAAAATTGTGTCTTCTTTCTTTGAATTAGTAAATTGGTACATGTTCTAACTGAAATTGGTTCCTTAGGTGGTGCTGAATTTCCATGGTGTGAGCAATGCTGTTTTTTAGCATTATCATGGAACTGTGGGTTGGGCCAGGAATTAAGCACAGTGATGAGTGATGCCCCTTCACTGCAAATGCTTTAGACGGTGTGCTGCAACTTCTGATCCTGATGTCCAGTGTACTATCATTTGGCGAAAACATTTATAAGTGGGTATACCCACATGTTCGAATCTGAAAATAGAATATAGCTTTCCCTGAAATATTCAGTTGGATAATGTAAAACCTTGGTTAACAGACTTGTGCTGCAAATTGAAAACCTGGATTGGGCGTTGGGAATTTCTGGATTGTGACAATGCCTAGCAACAGTGTGATGGAATGCTCTAGCCGCCCAGAAAAAGGAACGGTCAAAAACTCCACCGGTGATGGTAAAGTTGTCTGTACTGATGTCGACCTCAATATCCAATTGGATGATCTCTGAATCCAGCTGGTAGATCCTAAAGGTCCATGGTCATTTTTATTGATTACGTTGACCCCTGGTCTTGCTCTGACCTCCTCTTCTTGCGGTGGTTTGTTATGGTCATTTGCTGCACTGCTTCCTTTTTCTCTGGTTGCCTGGCACAGACCAGGAGGATTGGTAGATCATTAATTTGTAAGAATTTGATTATTTTTGTAGAATTGGTGTATATCTTATTATGTCAGTCAGCTACCTAGTAATTTAATTTTTTTGGTATATAGTGTAGATTTAGCCTTTTCAATACTACTGTGTTCAATTGCCATCTGAGCTATTTCCATGATGTTTTATGTATGGATTTTGTACTGTGTGCTTTTATGACTGTGCAGTCAAAATAAACGATTGTATTTATTGATTGATTAACTGGACTGGTATTTGGCCTGCAGCAGTAGATTCTGGTTTGGTGGGTTGTATTTTGCTGTCAGTGCACTGTGGAGCAGGTGATCGCCACAGGATGGAGCTACACGTAGGCTAATTTTCTGTACTTTAGGTGATTAATGTTGGCTCAATTTTTTTCACGTTCTTTCCACATGCAGCAATGTCACATTTGGTATAATCAAATATGATAACTATGTGTTATAAATATCTTGTGATATTCCACAAATTTGTAAAAACGCATCCAGTATGTTCATCAAAATTGTTAATATACTACTGCCGGGCACCTTTCCCATTAACAATGTTTTTCTTTAAAAAACTGCAGCACTCTCAATGAGTACATGGTTGTACCAAAAGGAATTTCTTGTAAGAGCAAAGATGGCACCAATCATTTAAAAGTAATAACGTTTTCCAGTTCTGTTTCCTTTCTTTGAACTTGTAGGACTAGGCAATACAGTCATCAACGCTGACTGCTGCCCCACGCATTATTTGCAGAGTTTGCTGTGTACTTATAATCATTCCGTGACCGCAGATATAATCTCTGTGATAAATCGCCTGCCATAACACAGGCGCGTAATCAGTCTAATATTATCATATCTGCCGCGGCTTCTCTCCCATCCACCTTATCTTCCAGGGTACAATCGGCTGCACAGATCATCAGGCCTTCCTTTTGATTAAGTAAAGTGGGCATTGTATGCTGTTGGCTTTAATTACCTTAAAAGAACTGTGCGCGCGCGTTATCTCCAAAGAATAGCCTTACTATAGACCAGAGAGGCATTTGAAAGCCACTAGGCTAGAACCTACATAGAGGAAGGCCAGTTAAAGGCACCTGTATTTTGCTGCTCGGAGTGCAGCTCGTTCCATTCGCCATCTCTGATCTCATCATGTAGACTGGTGCCAGTTCAGTTGTAAAGATTCTGGACAATATTGTACCTGTGTTGGGAAACTTTGCAGACATTTGTACCGATGACCAGCAGGCTCGGCTCCTCCGCTAAGGCAAGGGAGCGTCGCCCACTGGATTGCGAGGGATGGAAAAATAAAATTATATCAACTCAATGTTATTATCCTTTTATTTTTCCTGGGAATAAGGGGCGGGTGGGATTGGGCTAGAGGGAGGGGGCCGGAGGAGGGCTTTTGTTGCACAAAGTACACATGTCTGTTTGGCTGGCTGGCTCTGTTGGGCCGGCCAAACAGACATGCGCACTTTGCATGTTCTATACCCAGCTGTATTGCAAAGCCAAGTGGAGAACATGCTCCCACTCCCAGTCTGCGCGGCGTAACAAGCCGCTCAGACCAATCACAACTCTACTGTCATGCGGGTGACAGCAGCGTTGTGATTGGCTGGGAGCCTGTGATAGCCAGGAAGAGGATGACGACGAGAACGGAGGAGAGACAAATGCGTCTCCCCCGAAGGTAAGCTTTTTTGAAATTTTTTATTCCCCCATCCCACCCCCCACGTTGTGTTGCAGATCCCACTGATGACCAGTGCAAAAAACCCTAATAATAATAATAATAAAAAATTACATGTGCACTGACTGCGCCATGTAAAACCTACATTTCGTAATAGGCGATCTGTGCAAATATCATTTCTAGACTAATGCAAAATTGTAACCATAATACGGCTAATACTTATGAAAAAGTAGTATTGAAACACGACGTACTTTCAACTTTGAAGACACCCATAAATGTTGCATTTGTGTGCTACCTTTGTATATAAAATTACCAGATATCATGACATTACTGGAGTCACTGGATTCCAGTGCAATTTATTCCATCCACGTCCTATTGTCATGTAAAGTTCTAATCCTTTTGTTTTGATTCCAACAAACTGGACTACGTATCCCAAAATACATTTCGCTGTTAAATCCATGTCTAAGATTGAAGCACTGGGTCCCAGATGGCATTAGGGTGACCACCCGTCCGTAAATTTCACGGACGGTCCGTAATTTCGCCCTGCCATCCGTTGTCCGTGATGAAAGCCTTAACGGACGGCATTTGTCCGTAATCTTAGCCTTTCACCTAAAGGGCAATAGGGGCAGGGCGAAATTACGGGTAGATCAGTTTCTCCAGCTGGGCTGGAAGGGAGGGAGTCTCCTGTGCTCTGAGGGAGGGGCAGATAGATAAGAATCAGACCTTCTTGACAGGGGGTCGCCTTCCCATAAGACATGCAAATGTGCCCAACTGGTAAATCTGCAAATACAAAGGGGCTTGAAAACCTGCATTGACTTTACTAAAAGGAGTCACTTGAAGTTTTCTGGTGGCAAAGATATTTCTTTTAGAGAGGTATTGTAATGGTGTTCCAAGGTGAGCTGTGGAGTGTGTGGTTTTAATGGAGTGTTATAAATTTTTTTAGTACTAGGTATAAACTGTATATTATTCAAATCTGTATTTGAGAAGCACTTTTTTTTTATTTAACCGGAATGTATTTGTGCATTTTGTAGCAGCCTTTATTATGATGTAATTGTATTTTTCACAGTTCTTTCAGGTACCTACCTCAGTATCTCATAGTACTAACAAACATTGGCAAAGCCAATAGGTCTCATCTATGAAAGAGTTATTGGTGTTGCTAATATGTTTTAGCCATGTTATACACCAGAGTAGCTGCTGTTCAGCATGGCTTAAAGTTAGTGGCATAGTTGTGTGGAGTGGAGTAGAGTGGCATAGGAGCAGTGGCGTAGAGCCCAGTGGTGCAAAGTACAGTGCAGTGGGGTACAGTGCAGTTGTTTAGAGTGCTTTAGCGTAGAGTGCAGTGGTTTAGAGTGCAGTGGCATGGAGTGGCGTGGGACAGAGTAGAGTGGCATAGAGTGCAGTGGAGTAGAGTGGCATACAATGGAGTAGCAGAGAGAGCAGTAGTGTAAAGTGGTGCAGTGGCATAGATTGCAGAGTAAACTCACGTTGCAGGGAGTGCAGTGGCGTAGTGTAGAGTGGTGCAGAGTAGAGCAAAGTGCTGTAGAGTGGAGTGGAGTGATGCAGAGTAGAGTGGCATAGAGTGTAGTGGCATAGAATGCAGTAGTACATAGTTCATTGGTGTATAGTACAGTGGTGGAGGGTGCAACACTGCAGAGTAGAGTGTCAGTGCAGTGATGTAGAGTGGCACAGAGAGCAGTGGCATAGAGTACAGTGGTACAGAGTAGAGGGCAGTGGCGTACAGTGCAGTTGTTAAGAGTGCATTGGCGCAGAGTGCAGTGGCATAGAGTGGCATAGGGTAGAGTTACAGAGAGTGCAGTGGAGTAGTCTGGCATACAATAGAGTAGCAGAGAGTGCAGTAATGCAGAGTGGTGCAGTGTCATAGAGTGCAGGGTAGACTCATGTGGCATAGAGTGCAGTGGTGTACAGTGGTGCTGAGTAGAGTATTGTAGAGTGGTGTAGAGTAGAGTATAGTGCCTAGAGTGCAGTGGCATAGAGTAGAGTGGTGTAGAGTGCAGAGTTGCAGAGTAGAGTGTCAGTGCAGTGGTGTAGGGTGGTACAGAGAACGGTGGCATAGAGTACAGTGGTGCAGAGTAAAGGGCAGTGGCATACAGTGCAGTTGTTTAGAGTGCACTGGTGTAGAGTGCAGCTGCATAGAGTTGCATTGGGCAGAGTAGAGTGGCATAGAATGCAGTGGAATAGAGTATATTGGTGCAGAGTGCAGTAATACAGAGCAGAGTGGTTTAGAGTATAGTGGCCAGTGCAGTGTTGCAGAGTGTCAGCTTGCAGTGATGTAGAGTGCATTGAACTAGAGTGCAGTGGTCAGAGTGGTATAGAGTACAGTGGCGTAGAATAGATTGTTTCACACTAGAGTGCAGTGGCATAAAGTAGAGAGGTGCAGGGTAGAGTGCAGTGGCACAGAGTGCAGTGGCATAAAAGTAGATTATTTCACAGTAGAGTAAGGTGGCTTAGAGTGGAGAGGTGCAGGGTAGAGTGGAGTTGCATAAAGTGGCATAGAGTGTGATGGCATAGAGTAAAGTAGTGTAGAGTGCTGTGGCATAGAGTGCAGAGGTGCAGAAGATTATAATGATGTACAGTGTATTGATGTAGAGTGCAGGGGCATAGAGTTGAGTGTTACAGAATAAAGTGCATTAGCATAGAGTGTATTAGCTTAGAGTGCAGTGGCGTACAGTGCAGTGTTGCAGAGTGGCAGAGAGTGGAGTTGTGCAGATTAGATTGGTGTTGCCTAGACTGGAGTGGTATGGCGTGCAGACGAGCAGAGCGCAGTGGTGTAGAGAGGCGTAAAGTGCAGTGGCATGGAATAGAGTGGTACAGAATAGAGTAGAGTAGAGAGGCATAGTGTGAAGTAGCATAGAGTGCAGTGGCATAATGTGGAGTGGTTCCGAATGGAGAAGAGTGCAGTGGCATGGAGTGGAGTTAAGTAGAGTGATACAGAGTAGGGTGCAGTGGCGTATAGTGGTGCAGAGAGAGTGGAGTGCAGTCTGGATGGTATGCTAACACACTGCCATTACAGACAACACATTTTTGATTGAAATGACCATTACATTTGCACAGATATACAGTTTTTCAAATCAAACTATACTGTGCACAGACAATGATGTGTGGAAATTACATCACCTAATGCAATGATTTGTTTTAATCATGTAAAGGTATTTGTTTCCAGCGCAGTTCAGAATTTACAAAAATGTGCTCGATTTGTACTTCTAATTCTGATATATTGTGAAGTTTATTTTAATGTTGTCATGTGATAGAAAAAACTCTTTCCTAACCCCAGTATCCAGCAAGATTGTCCCATAAATCCTCTGACTTTGAAGTCAGAGAAAGGAAAGTAAACACCAAGCTCCCACTGAAGACAGAGCCAGACATTTGACTTTGTTCTTTGAATGCATAGCAAATATGATAAGATAAGAACAAGATTTACAGGCCTGTTTATAGAAAGGGAGCACTCAGCAGGATACTGTAAATAAGGTTTTGGCAAGGAAAGGGACGAATTCAAGCTGCATAGCCTAAAACAAATAAAGCCAGCAAATTGAAAGCAACAAATTGTGAGTTACAAACCACAAGGCCAATGGCAAGCAACGGGCAGAGTGCATTCACAAGGAAGCACTATGAATTTACTTAAAGTGACAGCTGTGGGATACTTTGTGGGGAAAGTCCAGTATTTTAGTCCATATCTTGCAGACGTTTGGCCACATCAATCACCCAGGTAGTATGACGAGAAGACCTGGAGTGGTTTCCATGTTGCAGGATAGGTCTGTACACCCATTCTATCAGTTTGCCACCATTTTCTATGGTACAGAGCTTCTGGCACACCTCTTGTAGGGTTAGTGCTAGGTGGCAGACATGAAATAGGGCATTTAATGATTATTTAAGGTGGTTGTAAGTAAGGAGTTGACCGGGGTGAAGATGGTAGTCTGCCACAAGGGTTTGGAAATTTAGTAGCTCACTGTTCAGAAACAAAGTCCCCAATTTTAAGACACCTGCAACATGCCACTGATGGAGTTACTCTGAGCATAGCCATCCTGTGCGAGTCGGAATGCTTAGCAAAGATAGTGCAGGAGCATAGGGTTTCTTCGTGTCAGTAAGTTTACAGGTTCTGGCAAGGCAAGAGAAAGCCATGCATGATAACCCCGAATGGTGATCCGTAGAATGGTCAGTAGGAAACAATGAGCAGTGCATTAAGCCTTTCTTTAAAGTCTTTACTGGTAAACCCCATCTCATGCAGGGAGGTGGGCAGAAAGCCAGCGAGCCACCCATTGGACCTGTGCAGCTGAATAATAGCATTCTAAGTCCAGAAGACCTAATCCACCCGCAGTCACAGTTAGAGTGGAAAGATCTCCCGATGGTGCCGCAGTGACCAAAACAGATGTGTGGCTTGTCTGAAGAAGGAATGAAGGACGAGCAGGGGAAGGTTTGCAAAATAATACTATCATTGAGGTAGCACACCATCTTCACTAGTGCCACATGGCCTCTACAGAAAGCAGAAGAGAAGACCACAAAGCAAACTGGGCTTGGGGGGACCGTTTGCTCTGCCGAGATTTTCATCCTGGAAATCAGTAGAAGAATGGTAGATATTAATCGTTAGGTATCAAAAGGTAACTGGTTCCCAGTTCAATATGAGATATAATTGTATATAAAGGCAAAAACAGTGCTATATGTTAAAGAAACACTAATTACATTTTTAAAATTTTAAATTTTGTTTGTGCGATTTACTTGACACTTAGGGATAACCCAGATCTCTAGTTTGGCTTTTGCTCAATTTCAAAACCATATAGAGACATGGACAAAGCGGGAAATTGCCTTGCACAACCCTGCAAGGGGTCTAGCTCCTGCTCACCCTTCAAAAGCACTAACAGCGGACCATTGCACCAGAAGAGTTTGCCAGTGTGGATGGGTGTTGCTTGTTCAACCACTTGACAGTGCCCCTTCTGTTTCGCTCTTGTGTGCAGAGACAACTCCCCAGGTACCCAATACCTTCGAATGGTCTTGGTGGACCCATCTTGTCTGATTTTAGGAATTGTCCCACCTTGTACTTCTCTTCTCTATTTATCCAGTTTTTAGCAACAACCCTTTGAATAACTTGCCGCAGATTTCCCATTTGCTCTCGATTTCATCCTCCTCTTTTATTATCCTTGATTGGTAGTCCGGGCTCCCATTTCTGAGATAAATGTAGAATCCCAGACATACATTCTAGTGCAGTGAGACTACAGACAAGTTATGGGTACATCATATCCTGACATTAGGTGTGAGATTGTCGCCCACACCATCTGCCCTGCCTCTTTAAAAAAAACAAATAGGTTGAAAGTCCATGGGCGGTTGGGGTAAGCCAGATGTTTTTGTTCAATTTGTTTAAACTAGCATAAGGTTAATTACCTTAATGTTTCCCAAACTGTTTGCCAGGGGTTTTAAAATGTTCAGAAACATAATCAAAAGTTTGCTGTTACTTTCTCTTCAGGAAAGATCGGGTAGATTTGGGTAGGGGTGATGGCCTTGCAGCAGTACTGAAGGGCATTAATTTACTACTGAACAAGGAAGTAATGTGACACCTGAATGTAGCATACTAAGAGGCAATCACAAAAAGACCACAGTGAATAAATAGTGCTATGTTACAAGAGAGTAAATAAATGCACTGACAACATAGTGAGGCATGGCCTCTCTTGCGTGTGTCTGTAAAACTGACGTTTGTTCTTGAATTTTTGTCCAGAAATTTGACCCTTTGTCCTGAATTTTTGTCCTGAATTTTGACCGTTTGTCCTGAATTTTTTTACAGTCCTGTCCAGAATTTGCCTCAATGCTAGGTGGTCACCCTAGATGGCATGGAGTCATCTGGTAATCTTATTACCATGTACATAAAGTACAGATATGCAGAGGATAAGTTCAAGTAATTTATTTACAGGCCTGGGCACATAGCGACTCTGCCTTTCCAACAGACCAACTGTTGCCTTCTGCTCTGCCCTTCAACTGCCCTCTAAAGTCAAGCATGAACATTGTACGCAAATGGGTAAGACAATACTAGACACACTGGGGCAAGAACGTTCTATAAACACTACACAAGGACAAGGTAGGATTCACCAAAAGAAACAGTCGCAGGGATCATTTACAAACCATGTACATGGTGCAGAGGTTATGATAACACAACCAATAGAGAACAGTGTGACCTTAAGCTCTAATCAGCAGCAATGTCTTTGAAACAGAACATCTAAATCTTCCCAGGGAAATATTAATACTAGTGGAATCGTGCTCCATATAATCCAGATACAGACCCATCTCCAATAATCCAGGCGCACTGTCCAGAGCCTCTCCACACACAGCTTTCCCACTGGATGTGCCTGGCAGTGTTTTGAGTTCCACTGACAGTGATTCGGGTACCACTGACAGTCACTCGGGTGCCCCAACATCCCTGTGACTGCCACCTTCAGGTATACACACTGACTCACCATTCCCTAGATCACCTCTTATGCTTCCAAAAATCAATCATTCTTCCAACCTTGCATTTCACCTACTGGCTCATGTGCAAATTTTCACACCACTTAATTAACCTGAATTTGCCAAACACTTAGGGGGTCATTCTGCGATGACCGCCAGGGTCGACGACCACGGAAGCACCGCCAACAGGCTGGCGGTGCTTCCCAGCCCATTCTGACCGCGGCGTTAAAGCCGCGGTCAGAAAAGGGAATCCGGCGGTTTCCCACCGGATTTCCCCTGCATGGGCTGAATCTCTTGCAGCGCCGCCATGGAGATTCCGACCCCCTTCCTGCCATCCTGTTCCTGGCGGTTTTTACCGCCAGGAACAGGATGGCGGGAACGGGTGCTGTGGGGCCCCTGGGGGCCCCTGCACTGTCCATGCCACTGGCATGGGCACTGCAGGGGCCCCCTAACAGGGCCTCATAAAGATTTTCACTGTCTGCATTGCAGACAGTGAAAATCGCGACGGGTGCAACTGCACCCGTCGCACCCCTGCAACTCCGCCGGCTCCATTCGGAGCCGGCTTCATTGTTGCAGGGCCTTTCCCGCTGGGCCGGCTGACGCTTCTTTGGCGGGCGCCCGCCGGCCCAGCGGGAAAGCCAGAATGGCCTCCGCGGTCTTTTGACCGCGGAGCGGCCAAATGGCGGTTTACGCTTGGCGGGCGGCGCCCGCCGCCCGCCTAAGTCGGAATGAGGGCCTTAATACCTTCTAAAGGTTCTAAAGGAAAATTAATTTGCACCAATTTCCAAATGAATTCCCTTCTTTATACGAACCCACTACCCAACTCTAAATTCTCTTTCACACCATGCTTAACATCATAATGATGTTTCTAGACACTTAGAGCTTTTTTTGTGTTCCCTCCAACCATTCCATACAGTTTCCTTTGGATATCCAACCAAAATTGTATTTGGTGAATGGGGCCATAATTCTCCTAGATGTAATGGGACTGTACCCTGTTAAACTAGGCGTGATGTGGTGTCCTCATGTCATTGTCTTCGCTTCACATTTCCAGCTCTTCCCATTATGCCTTAACGGGTGTAAACATATCTTTAATTGCTCTATTAAATCTCTCCACATCACCAAGACTAAAATATATTTCACTGTACCACTTCCTTCAGACATGAAGCCAATTTTATCTATACCTAATATTTACCATGGCATGTTGGGGTAGATAATGGGACATAAACAAGGCCTGTGAGTGACACGAGACTCTTACTCTGCACTTACTCTCAGCATCGGTTTCTGACCAGCTGTAAATACTTTTAGTTCTCTTCTTGTACTTACCAAAAGCAAATTACCCTTGAAGCATAGTTCCAAAATCGTTGCTCTCATTCACACAGAGGGAATCACCCCACCATTCCTCACTAAAAGTCCACCTTCTTTCATTGGTTGATGTCCCAAAAAACGCTTGTCCCACTAGACATCTCTTTCCTTCTTGGCCATCCCTTGCACGCATAACTAAAATCTTTTGAAGAACATTGTCACTTTCATACACAGTCGCCCATTCTCTTTCCTCACATTTTAACATGAATTCTGTTCTCAACACAAATTTGCAGAAGTTGGGTAAGGCCTACCCATAAGTCATTGTCTGCCTTTCAGAATGTTGTTTGAATGTGAGTATCAAGGCACGCGAAGCAAATGCTATGATATATTCCTCCTGTCCACCAGCCTCAATCTGCGTGAGACGGCCCCACGAATTGTACCTCTCACATCAATTACTATTGCACTCTTGGCAGAGGGGTCTCACACATGCAAGGCTACTCCTTCACAAATACACAGCCTAATCTTGGAAAAATCACTGTGGTAATGTTCTGACCAAACAAACCTGGGTTGATTTTTCAGCTCATATTTATTTCACAAAGCTGACATTTTTCTTATGCCCTCCACTAGTTCAGCTTTCAGTTTTATCCCCAATCAACTCACTGCATGGCCCAGGTAAGTAACATTTTGGACCGCAAGTTTACGGTTTTTAAAACCTGCTGTGAGACCTTTGTATTCTACAATCTTAAAGACTACCTGCAACCTCTGTTTTACTCCTGCCCATAACTAATATGTCTTGTTGGAAGAATTGTACACATGGTAGCGGTCGATGCAAGCTCAAAAGGCATGCGTACAAACTAAACACAACGGAGTACTGTAATGCATCCAGTCTGTCTTTTACTATCATGATGTAGCAGTGTCTTCCTTCAAAATATTTGTTGTACAGATCTTTCCAAAACACCATTTCTTCTAAAATAAATTTCTTCTGAAACTCCCTCAAAATATTTTCATCAACAGCAAGCAGTGCTCTCATCTAGTACTAAAACATGCTTGGGCTGTTGGGAGTTAAAATATGTTGTGAACACGGTCATCAATCCAATCCAACACATATGAGCTCTGCAAAGTACAGTTTTCAGAGAGTTTTCTTATTCTCAAATTCTAAGGACGCAGTTCTATAAGACAGCATGATAACTGACTCATCAATAACACTGCCAGGGTAGATATCTGATTGAAATAATGCATCTCCAAGACTTGGTGTGAGGTGAGTTTAAATGTGTGACTATTAAAAGTTTCACTCCCCCAGTCTTCATTTCGCTCACTGATTTAGTCCTAGAGTCCTCGTTTAGGGTACACACGTCTTCCCCAATGTTACCAACACTGAGTACAGCATCCTTTACACTGTTTCTACTTGTATCAGTGGTGCCAGCAGTCTCGCGTGATTTGTTTTCATTGACGTTTGTTATTTTAGTTTTAGTTTAGAAGTTAATGGAATTCGGTGATTGCTGGGCAATTTTCGCTTTAGGTTAATTGTATGTACTTCCAAACATGTAAAATACATTTTGCATATCCCTGTTGGTACAGTGCCCTCTGAACTTATTTGCATTTACCTCTAGTACCTCTGTCAATAACAGAGTAATTTCAATTATTGCCTTTAACTCTCTTTCTCTTTCTTGACTATTCCTACGACTTCTCTTTCATTGGCAACCTCATTAATCATCACAGCCTTGGCACACACATCACAGACTTCAGCCTTGCACACAATAGCTCTGAAATACTGAGGGCTGAATCATCATACACCCACAACCTTTCTTATACGCTTTCACTATTTTAGTGCTTAACTTGAGCCGATGGTTTCCGGTGCTCAGCACCGGCACACAATTCTCAACAATGGTACTAATGACCCATGATGGCATTGTCTATCTAATTTTAATATAATCACAAGAACAGTGTTTAATAATTCAATATATTAAAATGTATAACCTGACACCCACATCATTCATAGAGCTTTCCGTGGCCTGTAATAGTCAAAATTGTCACATTTGGAGGGGGGCGATGGTGAGTATTTATGTTGGTACTGTCATTGGTAGCGCTGGCGGGGGTGATTGGTGGTATAAGCAGCACTGGCATTCGGAGAAGTGCCCTGGGTCTTACTTTCTTTACAAAGTAAGCATAGATGCATCTTGGCTTATTATGTCCTGCTTTTCAATTTGAATCATGAAATGGAAAATAATATTTGCTGAACTTCTTCTAATGTGAAACATTCAAGACAATAAAAGAATAAAGAAAAAGTTGAAATACTGAATTAATTTGATTTTGGACCTCATCTTCTTCGTTGCACTAATGTGGGTACAGCGCACTAAGAACAATTCCTCCCAAGCTGCTAATATTATTAGGGATATAGTAGTAACTACAACAGACAAGAGTGCGTAAGTGGCCACCATATGCACAATTACTACCAGAGATCATCTCCCTGGGTCAGGCACGATTGCCAGCAGTAATGTAAAAAATGCTTTGCCAATGTGGAATGCCTCTACATGGGTAATACATAAAAGCCACTGTTGCAATGCCTGGCACCAATGTAATAAATTAGTAATAGTCTTCCCAACAGTGTTTGATTTTTATTTCTCAAATAATAGCTTTAAATATATTTTGGAAAATCAGTTTTTTTTTACAAATCTCAGCTTTTGAATTCTGAAAATGCACACATTTCCATTTCAAACACAATCTTCTCAAATTTGGCAACGTGTTAATTCATATAAGCAAAATCTTCTAATTTAGTACACTGGGCTGCATACAGGAGAGCTTCTTTCAGGTAGCTGGAGATCTACTAGTAGCTCATGAGCCCCTTGTTGGAGAAGCCTGCTCTAGACAGACATTTGTGGCAAGCTTCTATTACTTGTATCCAACTCCTTTCTCCACCACTTTACCTTGTAGCAGTCCATGTTATAAACAATACCACATGCTCAGATGATATGCACATCCACTCAAATAGACACTTTAGCGCTTCAATTCTTGCCTGCTACCATTTTGTTTACCCTTACGTACAAGCGTACTTCCAAGGTGCATATGGAAATGGTGACACACTAGCACCTCTGTCCTCTGTAGTGCAATGTCATCAGGGAATACTGGCCCTCCAGCTGTCCAGCAGGTTCAGCAGATCTCATGGCTAAGCCCCCATCTTGTAAACCTCAGCAAACAGCAGATCTGTAAATACAGCAACCAACTGAGCAGTCCGAGCCTATAAGAGAGGTAATGCTTGAAAAGCAGGAAAGATCCAAGATATTTTAACTCACACCAGAATCCTTGCCAATAGATTCCCCCAAATAAATGACCTTTCTGCTCTCCTATCTGCTATTGTAAAATAATTTCACTTTTTTCTTTTTTTAAATATTTGAGCAACATCCTTTTTAATGTTTTTATTTATAATTTGGTTGTATACAGAAACACGATTACCCCTCATGCCAAGTGCTTCCAAATCCCACCAAACACCAAAAAATCGTATGTGTCTTAAAGAATTGCAGGATCCTGCAGGAGAACTTACTTTAATATTACAAAAAAGATGGACCTTCTTCTTAAATATTTAAGTTTCTGTAAAACACAGATTGCCGTACTTTGGCATTCTCTTAGCACCTTGCAGTGGGCGTTGTAAGATAACTGATCTTGCATAGAATCTGTCCTGGAGTCACTCAGCAGTTCAGCTAGGATGACAAGCCATCATAGAAGTTCTGGGACAGTCCCAATTTTGGACAAATGTCCCAGTGTCCCACCACTTTTCCCTAAGTTGAAATTCATGTGCCAGCTTTGAAGTGGGATAGGGGGGGAGGCTTCTGAGCAAGCGCACTACAATAAAATTGTTGCTTGACCTAAGATAAGCGTGGGTCATTCGCTTTTTGTGTTGCTACTCAGCTTCTATAGATTCCAGATGGCTCCATTTCCCATTTCGCATCCCAGCATGCAAAGTGGAATTGCCTACAAATTCAGAGTTGGCTCAAGGTGTCCCGCATGACAATGGCCACTACGACGGTATGAGCATGGCAAGAAGGCAGGCATCACTTTATCAGCACAACACATTTTTGTTTTATGTCATGAAGTCGAGTGTGTACTAGCAGGACTTTGCAACTAGCACGTCATGCTGTATAGCAATGTGACTTACAAGATACAAATCTCCCAGAGTCACAATTCCAACCCTCCTAATGCAAAATGTATCTCACTGTGCGATTGTTACTTTTGAAATGTGTGTCTTGCGTCTAGATTTAAACGTTGTGTATGTATAATAGTGTCATGCGAGCCTAGTGTTATTACAACCCTCTGTTGGAAAGTGCTGTCATTCTGCCGCCATGTGTCATCTAGACTCTCAAATGCGGCCAAATTCTGCCACGCTCTAGTCTTTCTTCCATGCCTGTGGCCTGTCTCGTGTTTTGGTTTTGAAAACCGGGTCCCATATCCTGTCCCCTGTGCTATACTGGGGTGCTATGGTGCTGGGCTGTTTGGAGGTTTTCAGTTGTCTTT
The DNA here is from genome assembly GCF_031143425.1 of Pleurodeles waltl. Lineage (NCBI taxonomy): Eukaryota > Metazoa > Chordata > Amphibia > Caudata > Salamandridae > Pleurodeles > Pleurodeles waltl. The sequence continues at coordinate 909,730,433 of NC_090443.1, forward strand.
TTTGGAAGGTCTCTGTAAATTTTGTTGCAATATTTCAGATTTAGATTCACCACTCCGAGAACAATGATCATTTTTACAAGAAGCCGGTATAAAGGGAGACCCCTGGGACAGACAGACAACATGCTCTTACTCACTGCTCTCAGCTGTGGTGTGAATGAGAGTCCAATGTGGAAAGGAACACCTATATTGCATATTTCTTCTTCTATAGTAGTTACCCCTCACAATTGTCTCGATCAGAGGAATGGGAGATATGGCGGGCGTACCTAGTTCATTAATAGGCCCTCTGTTTATGACCTTAAGACAAAGCACATTTGGCTGTATCACACATCCTTCAGGCAACCAGCCATTCTTATTCTGGTGGATGTTGCCACTCAGTAGATCACCACTGGGTGCTTAATGAAATCCAGGTCTATTGGCAGGTCACAGTGATCTTCCCTTATGTTCAGCAGCAAGGCTGTCCCTTGAAAATGTCAACTCTAGGAAAGTAACCCATCTGTTGGTGCCATTGTGTTATGAAATTTGAGAAGGGCCATACTAACATCTAACTTTGCTTTTGAGACGAACCATATATTCTAGCCTTGCAGGTTGTGTATGCAGTTTTCACCATGAGCTTTTCAGGTTAGCGCTTAGTAAAATTACAACACACAGGTCACTATAAAATAGGAGTTCAAATATTTTCGAAAACAAGTCATGAACAAAGAAATGCCTAGTTTGTTCTTATGGGTGTTTACATCGTTAACAATAGTTCATATTTTTAAAAGATATCCTAAAAAAAAGTCTGAATTACCCATTTCTCTGGTATTTCCCTTTGCGCCATTGTGCAAAATGGAGTCTCATGGTATAGAAATAATGAAAAAGGTATTATGTGTCGATTAGAAAGACAAATCTTTTGAAAATTAATTTTATTCGTTTGATCTTTAAGTAAATTCTTTAATAAACACCATCACTGGGAATTATGAAAGCGCAATTTCCCAAGGACATATTTAGGCAAGGAAACAAGATTGTTCAAAGAAGTTAAACTTTGCCTAGGGCTTCTGATAAATATTAAAGTACATGGATAGGTTTGTTAAGAAATATAAGAAAGTGAGCGTCGGTTTTATTTGTTCAGTGTGGTAGCTTTCCTCTTTGGTTCTGAATATTTTCGTTTTTTGTAAGTGGTACAGATTAGCTTTAACACAGAAGGCTTCTGCAGTGCAAATACTGCTTGATCCTGATTGCCAGTGGGCTTTAACATTGTTGTTAAGGAATATTTGTTTTCCCGTGTATATTCGAGCAAGTGATAGGTGTGCAATGTAGGACTCAAGGTGCAATTGACTTATAAGACCCTACAAGACACAAACCGGCCCGAGATGGCTCGTGTTCCTCTTCAGAGAGGAACTGACTTAGCTGCCATACCATCTGTTTTTGGGGGCGGACCAGGACTGATTTGCATGTAGTTGATCCTGTCTGGTGGAACAGGCGCTAAAAAAAAAAAACTATGAATCGACCCAGAGTGAGTAGCAGTTCCTGAGAACAATTCAAGCATTCCATCCATCTTTTCTGATGTTGTCGAAATGTAGGAGGACATGTAATTTGGTGTATGAAAAACAACAATCACAAATTCCGAGTAGATTTACAACATCTCAGGAGTATAATTTGCTGACCATAGAGTGCTGTGGTACATTGCTAAAGAGGCAGTATGCATTGAAACAAAACATCTAAACAGGCATATAAATAGATAGAGATGTACGTCATGCCTATGCCCTTCTGAGACAGCCAATGGTGAAGCGGTTCTTAACCTTGGATTTCTGCTTACCCCCACTGAATCACTACTGTTTGCACCCTAAAAGCACCACACTACAATATAGGAACAAGTATACTCAAATAAATACAGAAATTATGAAATAGTTTATTTAATTGGCAGAGAAAAATACAAAAATACAAATATTAATTTGAAGAGTGGAGCCTTACAAAATGTTGTTTTATTTTTTTCTTTTCCATAGTTTTTATTGGTGTGCTTACAAATAGCACAGAAACAGACAGTGCAGCTTGTAGTAAAACAACCCGAAACAGTTACATCCTTGTTGCCACATCCAAGATCCCATCCCTATAGCAGACCACTCGCCCATAATCACACATTCAAAGTCAGCATCTAGAACTTGAGGGGATCCATATCGAGGCAACAATAAAGGATCAGACAGACCCAGCACTAATAATGTTTGTGGACATTTTGTGCCATCGAAATTCCTGTTCAAATATGAGGGACCAAGCCCCATAATTTGTGGAAGATCTGCAGGCTGTCCGGCAAGTCATATGCAATTTGCTAATGTCTCAGCAGGTGCCAAAGCTGGCAAAGCCAAAGTTCAAATGGAAAGGAAAGCAATTTTCCTCAGAGAAGAAAGAATTGTGTTTTTGGCAATGAGGAGGTGGTGGGCTATTCCTTTGCCTGCAGTGGAATGGAATGGATAGAAAAGTTCAGGGAACTTGTCTTGGCCATGGATCTGGGAGATTGCAAGGAAGATAGTGTCCCAAACGTTTCCCAATCAGGGTACGACCACAGGATGTGCATGAGGGAGTCTATGCATCCGCATCTGCACCAGTAGGACTTGGAGTAGGTAGGTCTGATCATGTGGAGACTGTGACATGAGAAGACAAAAGAACAGTAGTTTCAAGAGGATCTTCCTGCCTTCGGCATCATGAACAAAGTTGTTTACACAGAGAAATAACTCTTGTCCATGTTTTGCATCTATTATGATGTTAAGATCTTTCTCCCAGTGTACTTGAATGGATGCCTGTGTGTTAAGTATGCTGTAGGTTTTAGAGACTAAGGGTTCCGCCGCCCGCCAATCTCGCGTAACCAGAAGACCGCCAGTTCGGTATTCCGCCCACTGGCCCTATTATGAGTTTCCTGGTGGGCCAGTGCATGGGCAGTGGAGGGGCCCCCATGGGGCCCCCAGGACTCTGTCTCTGCCAGCCTTTGCTTGGCGGTGGAACCAGCATGCAAAAGTTGGTGGAACCGGGGATCGTAATCCGCAGGGCAGTGCTCCTAGCAGCACTGCCTTGGCGGATTCAGACCGTCAGCACCGCCAGGCCATTGGCCGGTGCAAATGTGGTGGTGCCAGCAGTCTGACCATGGCGCTTTTGCCACGGCCGTAATGCAGAGACCGGACTGCCACATTGGCGCGGTTCGACCGCCAACGTGAGTCTGGCGGTCCTAGGACTGACAGACTCGTAATGAGGGTCTAAGGGCCATATGTACAAACCCATTTTCCCATTGACACAGAATGGGAAAAACCCTTTGATACATCTGGCCCTAAGTGTTTAATGAGAGTCATTAGTGCCTACTGTGGAGGGTTAAGCAAGAGAGCTAGGGCTCAGAGAAAGCAAAAGGGACTTAGATGGCCAACAGGAAGGGTTTCAAGCAGGTGAGAGGGAGCGATCAGATGTGCTTGAATGGCCAGCAGATGTGGCCACTGAGTGGTCATGAGCATTTTCGAGAAAGGTAGGCGACTCTCATACTTCCTGCCACTGATTGCCAGAGCTCCTATCATCTACCCATCTTTCTTACATGGAGTACCAATCAGGGAGCTGAAGTCCACTCTGTATGGTAGAGTTGAGTGAGCCCCGAGCCCCAGTGTAAGTCTGTCCAGCAGCATAAAGCAAGTAAGAAAAAAAGTGTTCTTGCTGAGTGTTTTTGAGCGCGTGTGAGTGCTTGCCTGTGGGTGCATGTCTGTGTAAATCTGAGTGTGTGTGTCCACAGAAGAGGTCTGCTGTGTCCACTGCTCACCTGGTGAAATGCTGGCCCTTGCAGTATGGTTGTAATTCGTGGCAACTAGTGGACATTCTTAATATGATGACCTGGCTCTCGCATGGTGGTGGAAATGCTTGAAATCTTATTATGTTTATTGCCCACCTTGGGTAAATGTTGACCCTGGCACAATAGTGGATATTCTTGGCTACTTGTGGGCATTCATGGAATGAAGCCCAGTGCCCACCGATCAGAAAACGCTGAAAATTGTGATATTTCTTAGCAGGTTATGGGCATCCATTGCATGATGCACACTCTTGGTAAAATGCTGAACCTGGCATAATGATGTTAATGCTTGAAAGCTGGTGGTCATCCATGACATTTTACTCATGCCTGGTAAATTGCTGGGTTGGCCATGTCATAATGGTGGCAATTCCTGGCATATTGCAGTGATCCATTGGTAGCATGGTGGCTAACTCAGGTTTATGCTGCTCCTTACCATATGGTAGTCATTGTTTGCATATTGTGCTAATCCATGGCACAGAGGTGCCCTACCAATCATATAATGACAATCATGCTAATATGAAATCTCTTCTCATTATCATGGACTTTTCAAGTATGATTTCCATCATTTTTGATAATCTCTCTCTAAAATCATTAGCTTACAAAGTAAAATTGATTTTCTTTCTATCTTCCCCAGAATCCTAGAAACACCCAAAAGGTGGCATAGCCTTTCTCTGCCCCATGAATGAAGTGATGTGATCACACAAGGGCAGATTCTGCACTCAACTCGAAATAAAATGTAAGAACTTTTTCCAAAGAAATCTGAACTAAAACTTCATATTGAGGCAGGATTCACAGCTCCAAAGCAGCTTCAAATCTAGAGGCTGACAGATCCAAAAGATCTTAGTCACTCACATGGATCCACACTTTGATGGCTGGCATCATCTCGGATCCGCAGTACTCTTTAGAGATCCAGCAACTTAAATGAGTCCCATTGTACTGAAATCGGCACCAGGGCATCGAAGCTGAATCAGGTCGTGTACATAAACCATCCTCTGTGCCCAAAGCATTGTGCAACCAGCTTGGTTTATCGGGATCACGTTTGGGTGGTGGGACACCGTAGCACAGATCCTGCTTAGTATGGACAAAGACGGTGAGCATAGAGTTCTGTGTGAGCAGAGGCTCGTGCAGGGAAAAGTCAGAGGTTATGTGCTGTGAAAGCACATGGGCTGGCAACAGAGTGCAGCTGGAGGACTTACTAGTTTTCAGAGCGGTGCCCGGCTAAAGTCCATGCGTAGTAGGTGCTGCGGGCGCAGTAGCTGGGTGCAGACCATGCCATGCACCCAGAGCACACTGCCCACAGGTAAAGACTGTGCATAGAGTCCAACTATTTTGACCAGCAGCCAAAGTGTATCATTAAATATCCTAAAACCTTAAGTGAAAAAAAAAACATGTTAAAGCAAAGTTTAAATATGTCAGTCATATGGTTATGGTGCAAAACCTAGAAAACTTTGAAACGTAGTAGGTACTGTGAGCCACGTAACCATAACTCCACCAATGCACACCTCATGACCTCACATAGAAGAAGAGCTACATTTCATACATTTGGAATACTACCTTTTTGTTTCATACATTTAAATAAAACTTATTTGGAGAACATAAACATTCTATGCTATTGACATCTAAGACAACATTTGAACAGCTATTCAGGCTGACTGCAAGTGAGTGGAGGTCAGATAACCAAGCAGTTTGTCCCAATCAAAAGGTTTTACTTTCAGGCTTAGTCATCAACTGCTGAAAAAGCTTCTTCTGGTCAATCCTGCAGTTTCTACCTTTTATGGGCAGGCTTCTGGACCCGAGGTCTTCCTTCTACCAGGTCTCATGAGGGTGTAGTCCTCTTTAATCACGAGGAAATCTTGGAGTCCAGTATCCTTCTGCTTTTTGTGTCCCACAACTATTTGACACTTGATGAAGGGCTCCAATACCTGGGTGCTAAAGGCATTCAGGGGTCCTTTAGCCCTTGTCTTCGAACAGGGGCTAGGAGTCAGAAGTCAGCAATCAGGATTCTTCATCCAGTAGGCCTGCCTTCTTCATATGGAGTCTTCAAATATATCCAGGAATGTTCTGAGCAGATGGTAGTGGAGATGACATATTTATCTTGTGCACGAGTCAGTATTTGGAGAAATTTTACAGCCCAATCCTACCAATTTGCTTCCAGCCCTCCCAACTTCAGCAACTTTCCCAACTTTCAGCACTTTCTCTTTGCCTTCCTGCAAAATTACCCAGGAGTCCCTGTTTCAAGATGGCAGGAACGAGCTGCCAGTGTCTTCAGCTTCTTGGCAGTCCCATGCCTGACAAGTTCAAAAGGTCAAAACCCTTCTTTTTCCTACTGAGGCTGGAGTCTAACTGTCTAGCATGGTCCTGGTGATGAATAGAAGAATGCTTTGTTGGCATTTCCAAGTCAAATGAGATAGTGCTAAAGCTGCCTTGTGCTCTGCCATGTGTTCCTGTCTACTCCCAGACACCTAATCCCTTCTAAGAAATCAGCAGTTAATACCATTTGGTCCTTCCTTGACAAATAGTTATACCACTGTCCTCTGAGCCAGAGTTGTTTTCTCCCCAGCTAAGTATGTGTTTTCCAGCTCTGGAAGTGAGATAGGTGGCAGAACTGGTTAACCCCACTACTGTGACTGTGGGTGGACTATCTTGGAAGATCCTGAGAATTGACAGGGAATCCCTTACTGGCAAAGAGGTAGCAACTCCAGCAAGTGTTCCCGTCCACTCCCAGATAGCTAATTCCTTTTAAGTGTGTGGTAACACTCACTGGTGTTTCTTCGGCTGCCATCGTCCTCTGAGTCAGAGGTGTGATGTCTCCCAGCTAAGGATGGGTATTCCAGCACCTCCAGAGATGGAATACACATTCTTGGCTGATCCCTTTTAAATGATCAGCAGTAACACTCAATGCCTTTTTCTAGGTCAAAAGACAGTTGTAAGTCACATATGTGAACTTTCCCAGTCACGGATGTTAACTCCAGCTCTGGAGGTGTGATGAGTGGTAGAACTGGTTTTAAGCCAGTTCTGGGTCAGGCAGCCTAAAATCGATTTTTACAAAGTTAATTTTCTGTTTAAGTTATCAAAAATCCGATTTCACCATTAAGTCAGATTTTAAAAACTAAGCAGGGAAAAACGTTGAAGCACTTTTCTAGTCCTTTCTTAAACAGAGGTGGAAAATAATGTTGTAATTATGCCTGTGCCTATTAGAAAAAAAAGTCAGAACAGGCCTACAAAGTAAAATAGCTTTCAAGTTTTATCTCACTGTGACAACACACTACCATAAATAGATAGTGTGCCCTATTTTTATATATTAGCACCCTAGCTTGTGTTCTTACAAGGCAATTTTAGGGGTGACATGAATATTTTAAAATAGACTTTTCCTACATGGCAAAGGAATTTTCCCTGTGTGTCACTGCAGCATATTTAAATTATACCAACGGTAGAGCACAGAGGTGTAAATGGCAGAAATCTATTTATGAAAAATATATGTGGGTGTTGCAAATTCACACAGGACATCCCACTCATGACATTTAAAATTCAATAGCATAGGTGCAATTAAGGCACCGATCACAATGGAGTTATAGGAAAGGTAAATAGGCCAAATAGGGAGGTTCACTATACAGCACACATGTTAACGTGGAAGCACAGGTCCTATACTACTGCTTAGCAGTGGTAAAGTGCACAGGTCTTATAACCATAAAGTCCAGACATGCAACAATTAGGGGTGGGGGAAACCACAACAAAAACTCGGTCATTTCTCACAGTTTTTGTTTGGCATTTTAAGATTTTAGACTTTCCAAGAAGTAGGGGGCTAATAGTTTTTATATCTATGGTCACTTTTTATTCAGGTGCATGTGTACTTTTAGTGATTAACCGCTGCTGCTTTGGAATAGGTAAAGCCGAGGGAGACCTGCCAGCAGTGATATGTGTTAGATGAGTGGGCTTCAATAAAATAAATCTATTTTGCTGCCACTCTGTTCACTCTGGGTGAACCAAACGGATTTCTTTCGATTATCTCATTTCATGAAATGGCATTCGTGGTTTCAGTCCATTTCTCACATGTGCAATAAGAAGTCATTTTATTAGGGCACCTATTAAATAAAAGAAAGGAAAGAATCTGCAAAGCATTCTGGGATATTTTTTGTTGCAGTGAATGTCAACTCACAGCTCTGAGCTGCTCTGCTTTCTCAAGACTCTCCACATTTAGGACACAAACATTTTTTGTGAGAACGTGTGAGTTACTCTTCATTTTCAGGAGTAAATCATACTAATTCGTATAAAACACACTTTTAATAGGGCCATTGAGACTTATTGTTGGCCATTTGGGCATGTTTATTTTGCTTGATCATGTATCTCTGTCTGGAACTAAAATGTCCATTGTTGTGGCTTAGATGCCTCTTTTCAGTCTTTTCTTAACTGAAGAATGATAATCTGAGATTTCGCTCTCTTCGCTAACCAATTTTAATTTAAATCCACAGTTTAGGGATCTTAGTTATCTGGGGATTTATAAAAGTGATGGGTGACTTTTTTCAGAGAGGGGAACTGAAAGAAAGAATGAAAAAAAAACACAAGCCTATAATCTTTTTCTCTTTGAAAAAAGCCTGATTCTTGGAAATATTTTGCACCAGCCAACTATATGGATTTCACAATGCCAATAGAATGGTAATATGCAAGAAGATTGAACCAATTTCCATGATTCCTTTTTGGATTATTTAGAATGCCTCAAAGACTAAAAGGAATCACCTGACAGCACAGCTGTACAAATGTTTATGCAAAGGGGGTAATGTTTCATGTGAAGTAGCAGACTATGGATCCAGGAGACCTAGGTTCTTGTCCTCATTTCCCAGTTCCCTGGTTCACTCTTGAATTAAACCCACTAAAACACCTTGCAAAAGATTGGAAAGCCCATGGAGTAAAGGTTGTGGTTGCTAATACGAGATTGTATTTATGATAATAGCCACAAAATCACTTTTAGGATCACAACAGAATTGAGTAATCTCAACTGCAATCTTACTGATATCCCTCCTTCTTATGAACTTTGAGAAAAACTATGACTTTTTTCATTTGAAAATTGAAACTAATGGTAGTGCATTCATGTCAACCCCCATCTACTCTGTGGTACCCAAATTGACACCATTTTGTCCTGTCCTTGACCACTTTCCAGCATTTATTCCTGAGGACATCATAAATTCACTGGCTGACATCAGATACGTTATCCTACTATCCCAAGACCCTTGGGTTTGCTGGAAAATGTTTACTTGGTAATAGAGCCCATTCTGTCCAAGAAGCTCAGCCTCTCAAGGCAGAACAGGTCCCCTGTTTTTGTAAACAGGCCACTATCAACTATCCATTAAAAAGTGCACGGATTCCTCCGAATTGAAAAACTATCATGCTTCTTCCTGCAAACCACTTCTGGAAAGTGCTGTCAATACCTATCTTTCATTATTTTTACATGATTTTCAAGTTTTAGATGCTGTCCAATCAGCTTTAAATCCAACCACGGCACTAAGACAAACCTTGACAATATTAGGTTTTCCTTGGATGGAGGTGGTATCACAGCCTTTAACTTCTTCCATCTAACCATTACATTCAACACTGTTAATTACTGAAGGCTTCTCCAGTGACTGCATCACATGAGGTTTGTGTACTGACTTGAGGTATCTGGAAACGTTCTTATAGACTCGGACTGAAGTGGTGTCCCTGCATATCTTCTGTTCACAGCTTTCCTGTGGCGTGCCTCACAGCTATACCTGAACACCACTTAATTTAAAGTTTATGTTGCTGTTTAGTGGAACAGATCCCCCCCTTCAGTTTCTTTTTGTGCAGACTATTCCCAACTACTGTTTTGACTTGATGAAAACAAATCTGTGTGGTGCATACTTTCAAATCTTGTATTCTGAAGGTCTCCAAGATAATGTCCTCTAATGCTCTGAAAAATAACGCAGAGAAATCAAGGTGTTTTGTAGTTGATGCTCATCCTTGTGCCAGGACTACTGCGTGGTGGGAATCTGCACTTGGCACTCACACTCCATCTACAAAGAACATCTGAAACGCAGAGGTCACCTTTACACCTCGCTATCTTTTTAGGCCAAGATTACCTTGGTCAGTGGCACCTGCTTCTTCTTAGTGTAATCCACACAATTATTGTCTCTTGATTGGATTATGTTGAATTATGTTAAAGCTCTGCCTCCTAGTATCATTAGGTTCTTGATTCTCAGACTATAGTTTATTCACATTGCCACTGCTCACCTTCTGTGTGGGGTCATGATCATCCTGTACTGATCATCCTCCTCGGACAAACTTACATTAGCTCACAGTGGGAAAACACATTAGTTTCAAGGCACATGCATGGTCCAACCTGTAGTCAACATTAAAAGCCCATGTTGCCTTTCAAGCAAATTCAAATATTATACCGCGGACATTGCCTTAATTTATACCTGTTTAATTCTCCTGTCTCTTCTCTGGATACACTTTGTCCGTTTAGATGGAAGTGCCTTGTTATTTGTACTACTGCTACTGTGGAACCAGCTTCCATTACTCAGCCATATACTTGAAGATCATCTCCCCTTTCCATCGCTAAAGAAATGGGACATCGCCCTTGAACTTTTGGAGCCTATTACGCAGCTGAATTCCAATTCCTGAATCCACAGTAAACTAGGTGACGGAGCCTGAGTGTAAAGAAAAATCCCCACCACGCCGGGTGTAAAGCAGGGGTGCGTGTAAGCCCCCCTCCTTCTCAATCTGTCATCTCTGATCTGTCCAAATCCCTCGACTCCATCAACAGCCCCTCCCCAAAGATTGGTGGGGAACAGATCAGCAACCTGCTGTATGCAGGCGATTCATCCCTGTTCAGCTACGCAAGAGCAGGGATGCAGCTACGCAAGAGTAGGGATGCAGCGCTTGTTCAACCTGCTGCACTCCTTCACTGTTACTAACACCTTTGAGATCAACTTGAAGAAAACCAAAGTTGTAACACTCATAAGGAAATCCTATCGAGGCGGCAGGTAAAAAAGATCATGAAGGACCATCCCTATAAATATCTGGGGGTTCTCATTGACGCAAGAGGCTCCTATGCTCAGTGGTAGAAGCAACTTAAAGCAAAGGCTCTGGCCCTTCAGGTTATTCTGTTCAAACTATTAAACTTATTGCTGGGGCCAAGCCTTTCCCCTTCCTGGAAGTTATAAGGGCTAAAATGATCCCATCCTTGTCCGACGGCAGTGAAATACTACTGGGTAAAGATTCCTTGCTGAACAAACTTGTTGCTAGGATATATGAAGTTGTCCTTCGCCTGCCAAGAACCTCTTCCACCACCCAGATGATGCTGGAACAGGGCCTTCTTAATCAGCGGGCAACTACACCTGACACCTTTTTGAATCTGTGTCACAAACCCGGGAGGCCAGGGGTAGCTGCTTAGAGGCGCTACCAGGATATAAGATCAATACCAGCGGCCCTAGGCAACCGCACCATCAGTTCCTTGAGGCCTGCCTAAGCATCCTGGATGTGAGAAATCTCGGGGTCTTCAACCTTAGTTAACCAGCCTTTAAGGAAGGAATTGAAAAGTGTGCATGCCTCTAGGCATACCATTCTGGCAGGGCCATTTAGGCTAAGCGTAAGCATGCCTGGGCAGTCACCAATTCCTATCAGCCAGTGTCTCCCCTACCCTACGTGTCTTGCACCTACTCTAAACTTCAGAAGGAAAGATTCATGGCTCACGTGCTTGCGGAATGGCATTTTTTGAAACACCTTGCCAGTGTGCGTCAACCCTCATTAGAAATAACTTGCAGGGGCTGTGGTTTGTGTGAGGAATCTTTCGAACACATTGTCTGCCATTGCTCAGCCCAAACCAGCCTGAGGTGAGAGTAGATTAACTTGGGACTTCGTTCATGCCAGCAGACCATCATTGCCTCTCTCAAACCAGACAATATTACGGCTGTGCTAGCCGTTAACAGGCTCAGCCACCCAAGGATTTCGCTGCGGGCCCAGACCCTCACCTTTGGCTGGCCCCTGTCCTTCAACGAAGCTCCCTCGGCATGGAGAGTCGCCACTGTGTTCACCTACGAAGGGGCCTTTGTTCGGTTTATTAACATATGTCCCTTTTGCTATTGAATGCCGCAAGATTACATCTGTCATCCCATGAACTACTACTACTGCCCGGTCCTTGCACTAGCACTGCCAATGAACTGCTACTACCACCCAGCCCTTGCAGTAGCAATGTGTCATTGAACTGCTGCTACTACCCTGCCCTTGCAGTAGCAATGTGTCATTGAACTGCTGCTACTACCCTGCCCTTGCAGTAGCAATGTGTCATTGAACTGCTGCTACTACCCTGCCCTTGCAGTAGCAATGTGTCATTGAACTGCTGCTACTACCCTGCCCTTGCAGTAGCAATGTGTCATTGAACTGCTGCTACTACCCGGCCCTTGCAGTAGCAATGTGTCATTGAACTGCTGCTACTACCCTGCCCTTGCAGTAGCAATGTGTCATTGAACTGCTGCTACTACCCGGCCCTTGCAGTAGCAATGGGTCATTGAACTACTGCTACGACCCGGCCCTTGCAGTAGCAATGTGTCATTGAACTGCTGCTACTACCCAGCCCTTGCAGTAGCAATGTGTCATTGAACTGCTGCTACTACCCGGCCCTTGCACTAGCACTGTCAATGAACTGCTGTTTCTACCCGGCCCCTGCAGTAGCAATGTGTCAATGAAGTGCTGCTACTACCCGGCCCTTGCACTAGCAATCTGTCTTTGAACTGCTGCTACCACCCGGCCCTTGCAGTAGCAATGTGTCATTGAACTGCTGCTACTACCCAGCCCTTGCAGTAGCAATGTGTCATTGAACTGCTGCTACTACCCTGCCCTTGCAGTAGCAATGTGTCATTGAACTGCTCCTACTACCCTGCCCTTGCAGTAGCAATGTGTCATTGAACTGCTGCTACTACCCGGCCCTTGCAGTAGCAATGTGTCATTGAACTGCTGCTACTACCCTGCCCTTGCAGTAGCAATGTGTCATTGAACTGCTGCTACTACCCGGCCCTTGCAGTAGCAATGGGTCATTGAACTACTGCTACGACCCGGCCCTTGCAGTAGCAATGTGTCATTGAACTGCTGCTACTACCCGGCCCTTGCACTAGCACTGTCAATGAACTGCTGCTACTACCCAGCCCTTGCAGTAGCAATGTGTCATTGAACTGCTGCTACTACCCGGCCCTTGCACTAGCACTGTCAATGAACTGCTGCTACTACCCAGCCCTTGCAGTAGCAATGTGTCATTGAACTGCTGCTACTACCCGGCCCTTGCACTAGCACTGTCAATGAACTGCTGTTTCTACCCGGCCCCTGCAGTAGCAATGTGTCAATGAAGTGCTGCTACTACCCGGCCCTTGCACTAGCAATCTGTCTTTGAACTGCTGCTACCACCCGGCCCTTGCAGTAGCAATGTGTCATTGAACTGCTGCCACTACCCAGCCCTTGCACTAGCAATGTGTCATTGAACTGCTGCTACTACCCGGCCCTTGCAGTAGCAATGTGTCATTGAACTGCTGCTACTACCCGGCCCTTGCACTAGCACTGTCAATGAACTGCTGCTTCTACCCGGCCCTTGCAGTAGCAATGTGTCAATGAAGTGCTGCTACTACCCGGCCCTTGCACTAGCAATTGGTCTTTGAACTGCTGCTACCACCCGGCCCTTTCAGTAGCAATGTGTCATTGAACTGCTGCTACTACCCGGCCCTTGCACTAGCACTGCCAATGAACAGCTGCTTCTAACCCGGCCCTTGCAGTTGCAATGTGTCAATGAAGTGCTGCTACTACCTGGCCCTTGCACTAGCAATCTGTCTTTGAACTGCTGCTACCACCCGGCCCTTGCAGTAGCAATGTGTCATTGAACTGCTGCTACTACCCGGCCCTTGCACTAGCACTGTCAATGAACTGCTGCTTCTACCCGGCCCTTGCAGTAGCAGTGTGTCAATGAAGTGTTGCTACTACCCGGCCCTTGCACTAGCAATCTGTCTTTGAACTGCTGCTACCACCCGGCCCCTGCAGTAGCAATGTGTCAATGAACTGCTGCTACTGCCCGGCCCTTGCAGTAGCAATGTGTCATTGAACTGCTGCTACTACCCGGCCCTTGCAGTAGCAATGTGTCATTGAACTTCTGCTACCACCCAGCCCTTACAGTAGCAATGTGTCAATGAACTGCTGCTACTACCCGGCCCTTGCAGTAGCAATGTGTCAATGAAGTGCTGCTACTACCCGGCCCTTGCACTAGCAATGTGTCAATGAACTGCTGCTACTACCCGGCCCTTGCAGTAGCAATGTGTCAATGAAGTGCTGCTACTACCTGGCCCTTGCACTAGCAATCTGTCTATGAACTGCTGCTACCACCTGGCCCTTGCAGTAGCTATGTGTCATTGAACTGCTGCTACTACCCGGCCCTTGCAGTAGCAATGTGTCATTGAACTGCTGCTACCACCCGGCCCTTGCAGTAGCAATGTGTCAATGAACTGCTGCTACTACCCGGCCCTTGCAGTAGCAATGTGTCAATGAAGTGCTGCTACTACCCGGCCCTTGCACTAGCAATGTGTCAATGAACTGCTGCTACTACCCTGCCATTGCAGTAGCAATGTGTCATTGAACTGCTGCTACTACCCGGCCCTTGCACTAGCACTGTCAATGAAATTCTGCTTCTACCCGGCCCTTGCAGTAGCAGTGTGTCAGTGCAGTGCTGCTACTACCGGGCCCTTGCACTAGCAATCTGTCTTTGAACTGCTGCTACCACCCAGCCCTTGCAGTAGCAATGTGTCATTGAACTGCTGCTACTACCCGGCCCTTGCACTAGCACTGTCAATGAACTGCTGCTTCTACCCGGCCCTTGCAGTAGCAATGTGTCAATGAAGTGCTGCTACTACCCGGCCCTTGCACTAGCAATCTGTCTTTGAACTGCTGCTTCCACCCGGCCCTTGCAGTAGCAATGTCTCATTGAACTGCTGCTACTACCCGGCCCTTGCAGTAGCAATGTGTCATTGAACTGCTGCTACCACCCGGCCCTTGCAGTAGCAATGTGTCAATGAACTGCTGCTACTACCCGGCCCTTGCAGTAGCAATGTGTCAATGAAGTGCTGCTACTACCAGGCCCTTGCACTAGCAATGTGTCAATGAACTGCTGCTACTACCCGGCCCTTGAAGTAGCAATGTCTCATTGAACTGATGCTACTACCCGGCCCTTGCACTAGCACTGTCAATGAACTACTGCTTCTACCCGGCCCTTGCAGTAGCAGTGTGTCAATGAAGTACTGCTACTACCCGGCCCTTGCACTAGCAATCTGTCTTTGAACTGCTGCTACCACCCGGCCCTTGCAGTAGCAATGTGTCATTGAACTGCTGCTACTACCCGGCCCTTGCAGTAGCAATGTGTCATTGAACTGCTGCTACCACCCGGCCCTTGCAGTAGCAATGTGTCATTGAACTGCTGCTACCACCCGGCCCTTGCAATAGCAATGTGTCAATGAACTGCTGCTACTACCCGGCCCTTGCAGTAGCAATGTGTCAATGAAGTGCTGCTACTACCCGGCCCTTGCACTAGCAATGTGTCAATGAACTGCTGCTACTACCCGGCCCTTGCAGTAGCAATGTGTCATTGAACTGCTGCTACTAACCGGCCCTTGCACTAGCACTGTCAATGAACTGCTGCTTCTACCCGGCCCTTGCAGTAGCAATGTGTCATTGAACTGCTGCTACCACCCGGCCCTTGCAGTAGCAATGTGTCAATGAAGTGCTGCTACTACCCAGCCCTTGCAGTAGCAATGTGTCAATGAAGTGCTGCTACTACCCGGCCCTTGCACTAGCAATGTGTCAATGAACTGCTGCTACTACCCGGCCCTTGCAGTAGCAATGTGTCAATGAAGTGCTGCTACTACCCGGCCCTTGCACTAGCAATCTGTCTTTGAACTGCTGCTACCACCCGGCCGTTGCAGTAGCAATGTGTCATTGAACTGCTGCTACTACCCGGCCCTTGCAGTAGCAATGCGTCATTGAACTGCTGCTACTACCCGGCCCTTGCACTAGCACTGTCAATGAAATACTGCTTCTACCCGGCCCTTGCAGTAGCAATGTGTCAATGAAGTGCTGCTACTACCCGGCCCTTGCACTAGCAATCTGTCTTTGAACTGCTGCTACCACCCAGCCCTTGCAGTAGCAATGTGTCATTGAACTGCTGCTACTACCCGGCCCTTGCACTAGCACTGTCAATGAACTGCTGCTTCTACCCGGCCCTTGCAGTAGCAATGTGTCAATGAAGTGCTGCTACTACCCGGCCCTTGCACTAGCAATCTGTCTTTGAACTGCTGCTACCACCCGGCCCTTGCAGTAGCAATGTGTCATTGAACTGCTGCTACTACCCGGCCCTTGCAGTAGCAATGTGTCATTGAACTGCTGCTACCACCCGGCCCTTGCAGTAGCAATGTGCCAATGAACTGCTGCTACTATCCGGCCCTTGCAGTAGCAATGTGTCAATGAAGTGCTGCTACTACCCGGCCCTTGCACTAACAATGTGTCAATGAACTGCTGCTACTACCCGGCCCTTGCAGTAGCAATGTCTCATTGAACTGATGCTACTACCCGGCCCTTGCACTAGCACTGTCAATGAACTGCTGCTTCTACCCGGCCCTTGCAGTAGCAATCTGTCAATGAACTGCTGCTACCACCCGGCCCTTGTAGTAGCAATGTGTCATTGAACTGCTGCTACCACCCAGCCCTTGCAGTAGCAATGTGTCAATGAACTGCTGCTACTACCCGGCCCTTGCAGTAGCAATGTGTCAATGAAGTGCTGCTACTACCCGGCCCTTGCACTAGCAATGTGTCAATGAACTGCTGCTACTACCCGGCCCTTGCAGTAGCAATGTGTCATTGAACTGCTGCTACTACCCGGCCCTTGCACTAGCAGTGTCAATGAACTGCTGCTTCTACCCGGCCCTTGCAGTAGCAATGTGTCAATGAAGTGCTGCTACTACCCGGCCCTTGCACTAGCAATCTGTCTTTGAACTGCTGCTACCTCCCAGCCCTTGCAGTAGCAATGTGTCATTGAACTGCTGCTACTACCCGGCCCTTGCACTAGCACTGTCAATGAACTGCTGCTTCTACCCGGCCCTTGCAGTAGCAATGTGTCAATGAAGTGCTGCTACTACCCGGCCCTTGCACTAGTAATCTGTCTTTGAACTGCTGCTACCACCACGCCCTTGCACTAGCATTTTGTTGCAAACTCAGACGACTTCTCTCCCTGTCATCTTTTAACCCGAGGCCTGTTTTTAATTGCTTCCAAAGTACTATCAGTACCATGGCTGTTTTCAACTCCAGTGTTGACTTGCCATGCCGGCTGACTGAGCCAGGTTGACTCTGACAATCTTGCTGCTACCACTTTGCTATTGCACTAGCATTTTTTCGTTAATCTACTTTTTTCCCCGTTACCTTTTTCAATCTGACGCTGTTTTAAACGCCGGTAAAGCTTTAAAGCGACCCCGACTGTCTCATTTTAGGCGTTAATTTGATATGACCGCTAGTCTGTTTTTAATGTGCCTTAGGCTGGTGGATTTATTTTTGCACAGAAGCATTCTCGCCATGAAGTAATATTTTTATGTTACTACTCGTTATGTTATTTTAATTTATTTGTATTTTTAACAAAATTGTAATGGTTTGCAAGTCTCTTGTTTAATGTATTTTAGGCTAGAGGATTAATTTTTGCAGAAAGGTCCTCTCGCCACGAAACAAAAATCTTTGGGTTCCCCCTTGCTATGCTGTTTTAACCTTTTCTACCTTTCTCAAAATTGTAATGGTTTGTAATAAACCAAACTATAAAGATTCATTTGTCGCCATTGCTATCAGAATCTAGCACCAGGACACATTGCCTTTTGAGAATAAAGACAAATAATTTAGGGCCAGATGTATCAAAGCTTTTTGCATTCGCAAACGGTGCGAATGCCCGTTTGCGAATGCACAAAGCCCTTTCAGAATGTATCAAAGGCATTCTGAATGCAATTTTAAGGAATCGCTAAAATAGCGATTCATTAAAATTGCGACCCTGTTTAGAGAGTCGCAAATTGCGACTCTCTAAATTAGAAATCGCAAATAAGGAATTCTTATTTGCGATTTCTTAAGCACATGTATCAAGCAATTACTTAATGCGAATTGGGCATTAAGGAATCGCTATTACCACCAAGTTGAACTTGGTGGTAACCATGTGCAAATTTTAAAAATTCATTTAAAATGCATTTTTAAAATTTACATGTAAAGCACACATGCCCTTTTGGTATGTGTGCACCTTACATGTTGTTAAAAAATGTTTTGGGGTGCAGCAGAGAGTGCCTTAGGCCCCCAGCAAACTGGACTTTGCATTTCCCAAAACTGCGAATTCCAGTTAGGAATTCGCAATTTGGGGCATGCAAAATATTCGCAAATATGGGCCGACAGGCCCATAGATGCGAATGGGGGGCTGTATCGCAATTTGTAATTTGGTAATAGCATTTGCGATTTTTAAGAAATTGCTATTACCGAATCGCAAATATGATACATTGCATTTTGCGAATCAGAAATAGCGATTTTTTTAAAATCACTATTTCCGAATGGCAAAAGGCTTTCTACATACATCTGGCCCCCAGAGAGCAAGGATACTGAGGGTGAAACAGAATGGAAAGATGGTGCGAGCATAGATAAACAACTGCATCAAGTTGGTGGATGGTTGACAACAGGGGAACCTAAGGAATGTGGCAACCAAGGTAAAGTTGCTGTTAGAAGAAGTTTAGTGAAGAAGTATGGTGAGTTAGACAAAATAGTTTCCCCAAAAGGATTGAGAATGAGACTTGGGTAGTTTGGGTCGTAATTTGACCAAGTGACATTTTAGATAGTTGTATTGGCAGCTGGGTTTTCTGGTGAAGTAGAGCTACACATTAAAGTGCTTCCCATCTGCCAGGCTAGTAATAATGTGCATAGGATCAAAGTACAGCCATTAAGACCTGTTGAATTTCCAGGAAGCCTGTGCTACAAGGTATCCTCACACATTTAGGGTCCCATTCATAAATTGTGTGACCAAAGTAGAAAGACTTATGTTAGTAATTAACCATTACAAGTAACCTACCACGCAAGACAGTAGTGAAAGAACTTTGTAGGGATATAGGACCTCAGACTACGCTTTGTTGGGACATAACCCTTTCCATTTGATGAGGAGGAGGAAAACTAGAACCGACCTGACTGTATTCACAGAGAAGATTACGTGCACAAGTCATTTTGTCAAAATAAAAGAGTGACTGGAATAGAAACAATGTAAATACTGTGAGTTTTGAATGAGAATTGTGGCATAACGTGTTTGGATGTTTTCCATGTCAGAGGGTGAAGATCAAGTATTCCTCCAGAGCACTAGAATGGTCATCAATCTATGCCAAACTCATGTGAGTAGTGAGAATGGGGAAAGTGGTAGCTTTGGTGAATGGTGGAGTGTGAAAGAAAGTTAGAGTGGTAGACGTGAATGAAGAGAAATATACCATTCAGGAAAGAGGAAGGATGGAGAAAAAATGAGGTATGTGGTTGACATTGAAAATGGTTATGAGAAAAAGGCAATCTGGAATGTGATAAACTGAGGGATAAAAAGTGTCTCATGAAGACAGTAGACAGAGTCATGTACTAAAGTAATATGAGCATTATGTCATGCCATTTTAGTAACCCATGGGTTTAGTGTACCCTATCGTTGGAACTTGGACTATGCAGATTTCAGGTGGCTAGCAGGACAGTAGTGGTTCGGACTTGACATTCAGAGGTGCTGTTGCTTTCCAGGAGGTACTGCACTGCCAACAGAGATATTAAACTTCTTTCAAATGTCTGATGGAACGTGCTTCACTTCAGGTTTCGATCAACTAATTTGGTTCAAAATTCGAGAACCTGGCACTCCTCTCAGAATCTGACACAAGAGGAGTCCTGGGTAGGTGCCTAAACAAAAGCACAACCCAATGACCACCTTACGTCTAGCTCCCTCCAGCTTTCAGTACAAATCCAGACTATCTCAACAATTGGCTTACACACTTTTTATTTAGCTCCAGTTTTGACACTCCCAATTACATCACTAACACTCTACAACGTGTGGGTGGCCCTAGAACGTTCCTTTGCGTGAAAGCATGTCAGTCATTCATAAAGACAGACCCTGGTTTGAACGTAAATCAGGACTCTGATCTGAATGCACACTCAGATTTAAGCAAACGTAAGGCAGAATTCAGATGTCAAGCAGCTCCGTGACATAGATAACTGTGTAGCACTTGTGGGCCTCTCTGTTACAGGGCTGACTATTCCTCTTCACACAGAATGGATCCCAGCCAGCAAGTCTTCACTTATCATCCCTCGTTCTACAAACCAACCACAGCAAGCATCACAGTATGAATCATATAAAAAAGAGTGTGGATAAGAGGGTCAAAAATAAGAATATTGAATGGTGTGAGGGATAACCATAAAAATGAAGCAATTTGAAACCAAACACAAGAAAGAAGAATGATAAATGATCCTTTGGGAAATAGAGGAAGCAAGAGGACAGTGAAACCCACGACATGAAGCCCGGCAGAATATTGTTAAGTACACAAGAGTGATTTAAGTACCCTGTCCATGCTAGACGATGCATCTAACCCAGATCTACATTAGGGTCAGGCCACTCATCTGTTATACCAGTTCTAAGCTGAGAGTATTGCCGCACAACTTTGAAAGCAAAATCAAACTTCTCAATGATTAGTTCTAAAAGTTGGTAGTTCAGAAAAGGAACACTTCTCAATGTGTTTGTCCCAGATTATACTAAAATAAAGACAATGTGAAAAGGTTAAGGGTTAAGGGCTATGGTTATAGTGAGTAAAGGCATTAGGGGGTTAGGGCTTAGGCGTATGATTTTAGGGATCAGGCATTAGGAGCAGGTTTGGGGTAAAGAGGTTAGAGGCTAAGAGTTAGAAGTCCAGAATTATGGGTAAAACAGTTAAGGGTCTGAGGTTAGGTATTTAGGGTATGGGAGATGGAGTATAGGGTTAATGGTTTGCAGTATAGGGTTAAAGGTTAGGTATAGGGGTTAAGAAGTAAGGGTTAAGGGCATCAGGCACACAGGTTACTGGTATGGAGTTCGGGGTTAAAGATATAATGTTACAAGTTTCGAGGATTAGGATTAAGGAATTGGGGTATCGTGTTTAAAAGCCTAAGGGGAATAGGAGCTAAGGGTTAGAAGCTAGGGGTGTATGGTTTACATGAAAGGAATAATGGCATGTACTTAGGGGTTGCGTTTAAGCATATTGAGCAAAGAGCATAGGGAACAGGTATAAGGGTTTGGGGTACGAAGTTTAGGGTTTGCAGTATAAGGTTACGGTTTTTGGGCTTTGGGGGTTAAGAGGGCAGGGTCATTTGTAAAGGCCATAGAGTTAATCCCTATGACTGCATCTGTTTAGTGTCACATTTGGAAATGTGTTGACTTAAGATACGTATATGAGTGATACACACATTTGTATCTTATCTGTATTATAAAAAACATCAACATGTTGCCTTTTTCAGTAAAATTGCATTTAATTCATTTAAAAGTAAACGAAGTGATGAAATTGAAAGTGTTACAAATGAAGGGATGCTATTTCTCAGTAAATAAAATGAATTAAAAAGGTACACAGCGTCAGCTGGATGACAACTACTCTGCTATTAACAAATTAACAATGCAAACAGCCCCCACAACACCACCAGCTCATTTTTGCCGCAACACATAAGAATAACAGTATCCACCTGATGCAATGCAATTCGTGAGGGGCCGAATGATGCACAGCTGCCTCAGATTAGGTAGACGGTCTGAAGACTCACACAAATCCCCTCCCTCAAATCCCCTCCCCCCCCCCCCCCCCCAAGTGATGCACACCCTGCGAGGCCAAGCAAAACACATAGAACCCCTCGGGTGCCAAAGGCAAGTTTCCAGGCCATACCCCTTCTCTCACCATGTACCCCATTCACAGGAACACCACACTTCCTCATTGGGCCAGGGTCTATCTGTGGGTCATGCCTCTCATACACCCTGTGAAGGCCTGGCAAGGTGTGTACACCCACAACCACGCACAAGTTCTGTACTAATGTTCTATGGGACCGACTCGTTGGTTATTATGTGCTATGCAACATAAGTGGTATAGTACCAGATTGTACATCTTCTGGGCGCTACATCGCCATGGTGGCTATCTATTACTTTAGTAACAATCATTCTATATTTGAAGTTTCTGGATCAAATTGATTGTCGTTTCCGGAAATTTAGTGAACCTTTAAGAAATATATTTAAACATTAGTAATTATGCCACTTGCTTTTAACTTTTTATGGTTGAATGTGTTGACGTCCCGAAGCCTGTCAAATCAAGATGGAATAGATTACAGGCCTAGGCTGTCATTTCAAAGTTTTCACCTTTATGGACCTTTCTATTTAAGGCACGTATAAAAAGTTTGCAAAAAAAAACAGTGCCATCTGAGAAATGTGCCTTGGGGCAATACAGGTAAATGTATTACGCTGTATAGCCGTGTAATTGGGATAGGCTGTCTTGGAGACACAGTAAGCATTACTGGATAGTCTGTACAAAGATGTCCCAAAAGGTGCTATGAAATCATACATCCATTTCCGGACACAAGTTGTGCTGTTGCATAGCCTGAGGTCATCTAGCATGGCTGTTTTGATGCCTGAGAATAACAAATGTATTTAGTCCTGTCTCAGGGGTATTCAAATTAGGTTAATTATAATGTTAAATTCACGTTCAATTAATCCAAATGTAAAGTATCTACATAATAGTTACTCTGACCTTCTGGCATTGATACAGCCCTATTGGACCCATGCTGGACACTCCTATGCTATCTGGACATAATTATTGTCAGTATTGTCAGTGCAGAGATAATTTGATAGGATGTGTTCCTTTTGTATCTTTCACAGCAGGTGTAGCAAGAATGGTGTTTGTTTCACTGTGATTTTGATGCAGATATTTTCGTGTCGTTTGGATGCTGACACCAGCTTGACAGAATTTGAATTACACTGTTGAACATGCATATGTTTGTTTTGAACACTGGGACGTAGTTCATAGCTGCCGAGTTAAGTCATGTCATTGATACACCTTCGGCCACCTTAAGCCACCAGCACTTTGCATCCCTAAATTTTATAGCCCCTATATCCAATGATAAAATAAACAATACAAATATCAGGATACAAGGTGTTGCTCTCAAGGAGTGGCTGAAGCCATCACACATAACATGGGACCAATGGGTAGATATTGAATAACAAGTACGGCGGCAGCAAGAACTCTTTTTTAAGGATCTAGTCTGCAGTAATGTTCTTAGAGGCTTGCATATTGCATGGGAGCAAAGTCATCATCTATAGTCACTGTCAGCAAGAGTTTTGCTTATCTCATCCCAATATTAGTGCCTGTATGTCAATGATTGTTGACCACACAGCATGGGAGTTCTGTGTAGAAACTGCAAAGAATGCGGGACACTGTTGTCCCATGGAGGCTATGCCTGCCATTTTCATGTTGTTAGACCTAGGGCACTTTAATTTACTTTACGGAATGTGTACTTTATTTTAAAGAGTTAAATGTGATTTTGCTCGTTTTCATGGAATACCTGCAGCATGGCATTTCGTGAACAATTTACGCACCACTCCACCCCACACCATAATTCGATGCCATACTTTCAGTTCTGGGCTTTCATTTACAACGATGTCTGGTTTGGGAGTTGGGTTTCTTTCACTGAATAAATTCTGTAACAACGATTTGCAACAGAAAAGCCCAAGAATTGAAAACCACACTGTGACAGATGTGGAGAGAAGTAAAAACCAGACTACACACCTCGCTCTGTGTAAATCTTTATCGAAGGATTTCATGGGAAGACCAGAGGCTTATATTATGCTATCTAATCTTGCCAATCTTTAGCCACTGAGTTTCAACTAACAAGAAAAAGTTTAGTAGAGAGAACAATTTGACATTCATCAGAGTCCATAACAGGGACGATGTTTTTCCTCACTTCCTCTTTTCGTACTGCTTAAACCATAGGTGAGTATTCCATTTGCATGTTTAGTACCTATTTTGATGGATTGACATGTTCTCTACTTTGTGCAATTGATTGATCTTCGTTTGTAATTGTGCTCGTTCTTAAGTATTATGGGGCATATTTATCAATATATCACGAAGCGCAGCAATACACCTGGGATAGGAAAAGGGCAGGGATGTGCAGTACTTAACACTGTATGGTGCATTCCTGTAATATATCAGTGCTAGCACACAATGAGCTGCCTAGCACCAACGCAGGCACCCTTGCATCATGGTGCAAGGGTGCCACAATTGTAAGCAGGATTGTTTTGTGCAGGAAGGGGCACCTTCCTGCACAAAAACCACCCCCTGAGGCATATTCCTCTATCTATGTGTGCTGCAGAATTTAGCACACATAGAAAGGGGAAGTAACAAGGAGAAATAAAGATATTTCCCCTTGTTATGCCTCACCTGGGAAGGCATAGGTTTTTGACACATTCCCAGGACTTCCAGTCATGGTAAATCTGGAAATGTGCCAAAATCCATAGGTGGATGCGCAGGAACACCCGCGCTCCACCGATGGAATACCATCCGAGGGCAGCGTATTGCAACACAGTGAGTTGCATGGCTTGATAAATCTGCCTTGAGAGTTGCGTCACTCTTGCACCATGTTGCGTGGTACAACAGCAACACAACCGTTTGGTAAACATGGCCCTATATGTTTTCGGGTTACTTCACCCATTGTCACTGGGGACTTGCTAATGGATTTGATGTACTACCCAGTTTTGTTCTGGCCAGACATCCTGGTGTATTGGGGCTGTACCGGTTTTCACACTGCTACCCGTGCGCCCCAACTCTCTCTCTAGGGACACATCACTGTCCAGAATTTCAGTCTGCAGCAGCTCACATAGTGTCACATGAAAGCATCCTGCAATTCCTGGCTAACCTCTGCTCACCAGTCTCCATGCATGGAGCGCTCCGCCAGTCGCTCAGACATTGTCTGACAGAATGTGTGGGATGGGCTCATTGGTATTCAGTGAGAGGAATTGAACCTGTCTCTCATTGTGGAGCATTTCAACTCCCACTTGACACCTCATCTATGACTTAGTGTTAGACCAGTATATGGCCGTCTCCCACCCCACCCCAGACACGCTACTGACTACTAGGGGAGCAGGATCCGGTTCTTTACCTCATGCCTTTCTTACAACTTTGTCTTAGGTAGAGTTTTCCCATGCTGGGAAGATGGGTACTGGGCACTACGAGCAACCCAACCCAACTGCCATGGAGGCAATCTCTTTTACTCTGTGTATGTCTGGCTGCTGCTGCCAGTGCTGACCCAGTTGGTCCCTGGCCTTGCACTACAACTGCCACGCTCAGCGGGCTATAATAGCCACTGTAGTCAGTCTATCGTTACCGGCTGAGCTGGGACTCTCACAGTGACGGTATCTACCAGGATGCTCTGCCAATGGTGACGTAGAGCCAAAGCAAGGAAAGAAACGAGATACACATAGGTTGCTGCTAAGTACGCCATGGCATGTCTGACACTTTAAGCCAGGCTTGTTTTACTCTGGTCAACAGAACTTTGCAAGGTGAGATTGCTGATCCCATGTATATAACAGAAAAAACAAAACAACTAGGTCCAGAAGGCACATTTCTTTTGGCTAAAAGCCAAGAACTGACGAAGGAGTCTCAAAGAACAAAGAAGCACCTGTTAGCGCGTCGGACCTTAGTAAGTAAACTTATAAGGGGACATGTATAGGCTGATGAACCTTTTGACTACGCTTAGGATGTTCCCACCATATAACCCAGTGACCCACACAATTCAATATCAATAATAAACATCGTCATCAATAATCAATAGGAGTCAGTAAATTTTACTCACCCTGACCTTTCGTCCATGAGTAACCACACCTTTATGTAAAAGTTAGAATGTTTATTTCCCTATATTAACAATGCTAAGGTGACGTAATTCATTCTGAAAATCAAATGGTAAACATATACAAACAACACTGGCTGACCAAAGTGGTGAAAGAATCGCAATCTAATCAAGGCTTTAGCTACTACACATTTTAAAGTTACAGTGCAAATTACTAGCAGGAATAACTGCACAAACGATATAACATACACTGAGAGTCAGCAAATATAAGACATCAACTGTTATTACATGTATAGGAACTCATCAGTGAGAAGCCTAACTGTCATCAGATTAAAATAGCATGTTTGGACTTCATGCAAAACAATTTAGTCACACAAATTTGGAAAAACTTCTAACTATGGCTCTATCAAAATTAGCGGTTGGTACATAGAAACAAAGCAAATAGGCATAGCAATCAATATCAATGACAGTATAGTTCTCCTCAATTGCATCAGCAAGATAAGATAGTCTTCGTCATCAGGACATCAGTCTGGTCAGTAAGACATCAGGATTCAGCATCAAAGTTCAGAAAAAAACAAAGTTTCTTTAAGCAATAAAGTTAAGCATGTCTCTTTTCAAGACGGTCAAGAAAATAATGACGGTATCTCCTCTCAGTGCAGACCAGCTAAGTTAGATTTCCTAAAACGACTTCCCATGTCCCCATTCGTCAAAGAATCACATGTTTACACTTAGTCCAATGAAATTAAAACCCCATATCTAAAGTCTCTTCTAGTACATGGTTCACATGTCGTTGATTGGCTCCCGTTGTTCCGTTCTCGTCATCGCGCTCATCAGGTAACAATATTTATACCATCTTGTTCTGCAGTCAGAGCATCCTTTGTCTCGTCCTGGGAAAGTCGCATTTTGCACTCATTACAACTTACAATGTATATCTGGTTAGAACATCATTTCCTAAGAAGCAGTTCTCATGAGAAAATAAATTTCAGCAATGAGCATTCGGTCAGCACAGTGGAAAATCACAATTTTATTCTCTAAACATCTATTTTATTAATCGCTCAAGAAATGCATCTTGACATGAGGCCGTGCAGTTAGGCCAAGACATTGCTAAGTTAAGGTCTACGTTTAATAAATCTTAATACATAATTCATCTACCTTCAATATGATATATTACTACGTTAATAAAACAAAAGCTCAACATTTCATATTAATAGGCTATTAATAAGTACACTTCGTGAACCCTGGTGGCCACTCAGGTAGGCGCACCTTTAAACGTGTGCATTATTTTACTGTACGTTATTACATTTTCTTTGCAAATTCAACATTCAGAATACATGAATAATCATTAATACATTCATTTAAAACATCAGTGTTAACAATCTCTCCTCTGATGACTAAGGGGGTCATTACGACCTCGGCGGTCTTTTTGCAAGACCGCCTAGGGACCGCCGTGCGGAAGACCGCCTGTGCAGGCGGTTTGCCGCTCAGCGTATTATGACTGTTGGCTGCTCTCCGTCGTTATTCCGACGGAGAGCCGCCAACAGCCATACTTGCGGGCGGCGGGGAAGTGGAGGTTGCTCCACCTCCACCGCCACACCAACAGAACACCGCCCAGCGAATCACGTCCTGTGATTCGCTGTGGCGGTGTTCTGTTGGCGGTGTGGTGTCAGCGGAGCTGCCCCAATGGCTCCCGTCCCCTCCCGGAGGATCGACGGAACAGGTAAGTCGATCGTCCGTTAGCGGAGGGGGTGGGGGGGTGTTGTGTGCGTGCATGGGGGTGTGCGTGTGTGTATGTAGAGGGGGTGTGTGAGTGCGTGTATGCTTGCGGGGGTGTTGTGTGTATGGGAATGAGTGCGTGTATGGCTGTGGGTATGTCTGTATGGATGTGTGCGTGTATGTTTGAATGTGGGTGTGCGTGTCTGACTGTGTGTGTGGATGTAGGCATGTATGTCGGGGTTTGTGCGTGTGTGTGTTGGTGGTGCCTGCATGCGTGTCGGGTGAGTGTGAGTAATGTTATGTTGGGGGTCAGGGTGGGGAGGGGGGTGGTGGGGGGTGTAGGGGAGGGAGTCGGTGGGGGTGGGGGAGACCCCTATCAGTGCCAGGGAAGGAATTCCCTGGCAATGATAGTGCTTACCGCCATGGATTTCATGGCGGTTGAAACTGCTGGAAATCCACGGCGGTAAGCCGGGTCCAAATACCGCCGGCGGTATACTGACGGCCGCAGGGCTGGAGACCCAGGTCTCCAGCCCGGCGGTCGTCTCCGCCCTGGCGGGTGGGTCGGAGAACCGGCGGTTGACCATGGCGGTAACCGCCATGGTTATAATACACCAAGGAAAGACCGCCAGCCTGTTGGCGGTCTTACCGCCGGTTCTCCTCCATCCGCCAGGGTTGGAATGACCCCCTAAATGTGTCATCACAGCTAACTCCTTCACAGAAACTTTCTTTGTCATTTTACACTTCTATCATTTCAATCTCTTTGTAATTTCGTTCTCTTTTTGATTTTTCCCTAAACAAATTTTCATTTTTCTTTTCTTCCCTCTGATTGTGTTTCGTGTTCTTTAATTTGATCTTTCTACACAATTTACATATTCCCCATATTCCAATTAAGCATATCACAACAATCAATATCTCCTTTATTATTTTCAATAATATCCCTATCCCAATGTTGCAGAGCCAATTTTGCACCGAAGCAAATCCTTTGCCAACATTTTGCAAAACACCTGGTTCTTTCAACTTTTTTCAAATCAGAACTTTCATTAACCAGATTAGTAAGTAAGCTTTTAATTTATTTACTATTGTCAGGAATGAATGAACAGCAATGTCTAGTATTAAGCATTTTGCAAACTCTGCCGTCTTTTGCTAAAAGAATGTCTAACGCAAGGTGGTTCTGAAGAGTCATAGCTCTTTTAGCAGGTAATTCAGTGTCTATCAGGAGTATCACTCCTGCTCCTGAAAAATTTGTCAGCATGTTATCCACTATAGTAGACAACTTTCTAATCTTTATTGACTTCAGAATAACTCCCATGAAGGAATTATTGCTCCAAATATATCTCCTACTATACTAGAAGGAGACTCTCTCTTTTGTCTGTGTGATGTAACTCAGTCACTTTCAGAAATTTCTTTAAATCGTCAATTTGATATATCTTTGGGAAAACTATCTCCAAGTAACATGCACCATACCTTCCTTTAGGAAGACGGTAATAAGCATTAGGTCAACAGATGCAATATGTACCAGGAATTGCTGGATCCTGTCCATTCAACATAAATGTCCATTTGCTCTGAAATAAAAACACATGTCTACATTCACTCGTTCTTTCAAATAAAGTGTCAGTGTGAGATTTAGGTCTATGAACACAAAGATTTCCTAAGTGTTGCACATCTAAAGCTAATTTCCCTTCTGTTTTTATTGCACTAAAAGCATAATCAATTCTAAAATTTATTTTCTCTAGTCCCTTTTCTAATTTCTCCTTTAATGCCTTTCTCCTATCATCTGTGTGAACTAAAAAGCTCTTTTCTAGTGGTGTAAGCAAACATGTTAAGTTGTTCCTCTGAGGATAAGCTGTGCCAAAAGTTAGCGTGGTTTCAAAGAAACCTCTCACTAATACTATGTCATTATCCTTAGCTATTCTAGCTAGGTACCTAATTATGGGAACAAACAAAAACACCACATTGTGATTGGAGTAGAAATACTGAATGTACTCCTGGTTATAGAATCTTGCTAGTAACAGACTACAACTTATCCCATAAGTAAGGTACAAACTATGATAGGTAACTCCTTCTTCGACTGATAAAGGAAACTGCGTACACACAAAAAATTATTTGCGTCCATCTTCTCAACATAAGTGATAGAAAACATTAGAAGATAGTTCCCTTTGTGCATTGTCTACGTGCAGATACTTCTCATCTAACCTAATCCTTTCTATTGCAGTTAATGCAGTAGTTGTCTCTAAAGCTGGAGTGTGGTTGGCTTTGCTCTTGTCAAGAATAGTCATTCCCACAATTAATATCACACACAATATCACACATACAATTGTCAAACCAACACTCATATATTTACAGCCCCTGTTCTTCCTACCCTGCTGGCTAATGTTATTCATGATCTGTAAAGAATCAGAAAGTAGAAGAGAAAATTTAGAAACTATGCAGCAAAAGTAAAAAATAAAACAAAACAAAAATCTTCAATCTTCTTTCAGAAGATATTTATAGCTTTCAGTCTCCTTTCCAGGATCCTTTTCTCAAAATCAGCAAAATTGTCAAAAATCGGTTTAGCAGCTTTGTGAAATCAGGTTTTCAAAAGTCAATTCAGTCTTTTCTGGTTACTTTCAACAGACTCTTTTCTTTGCACTTTCTCAATTTGTCTCAGCAGTTCAGTTCAGTGATTGCCTTCAAGTACCAAAATATTGACCTAGAATGTCTCTATCAAAACTAACAGACAAAAATGATTTCTGCCATTCGTTTTTGCTTGTTGCATACGCCCATTCAAGACCTGCGTACCTTCAACTTGCTGTTCTCTTTCTTTTCAACTTTCGGTCTCCCTGCAATTCTCCTTCACTCAGATCTTCTCTCCTTGTCATATCTACTTCCTCGATTGTTGTTTCAACAATTACTTGTTTACTCTTTGTTTGTGATTCCGGCCACTTGTCTCCTTTCAGTGGACCTTTGGTCAATGTTCTTTTCAGTGTTGAAGTTGAAACTTCTCCTTGTTCTACAGAACTCTCTCTTGATTGACCTGTAACTGATTCAAGAGGAGTCAGATCACATTTGCTTTGATCCGCCTCAACTCCTTCCTCGTCAGGGTCTGACGTTTGTTCTGTTTGTCTCTCAAAATCATCTGCTTCTGGGAGAGTTCCCTTATGACTACACTCTCCTGTTGGTTCAATTGAGATCGATTGATATGCACTCTCCTGGAGGTCTTCTCCTTTGTCTCTCACAGGAGTAGCTGAACCGTTTTCAGCGTTTTCAGAACTAATTTCAGTTCTTCTTTCTCCTTTTTCCGACTCCGAGGCTGATTTTGTTGCTGCTGTTGATGCTCTCAACAGCTCATCTTCATTGTTCAGAGGACATGCCACTTTTCTCGTGTGGCTAGTCCGCATCCAGTTTGGAACTCCAGCGCACTTCACAGCTGTGGTAATAATCAAAACTACCTGGAAGGGGCCTTTCCACCGAGGTTCCAAACACGATTTCCTCACGTGTTTTCGAACAACAACCCAATCACCAGCTCTCAGGTTGTGTCCTGGGTCGTGGATGGGTGGCAGGGTGGTGGCTTCCACCTGCTGAGAGAAAGAATGAACCACATCAGCCAGACCTAAGCAGTAGTCCAACATCATATCATCTGTTATGTTCACTAGGGCATTTGCAGGAACCGCTGGCAATCTCATTGCTCTGCCCAGGAGAATTTTGTGCGATGACAATCCTGTTTTCCTGTCAGGTGTGTTTCTCATTGTCATCAAAACTAATGGCAATGTGTCTGGCCATTTCATATTTGTGGACACACAAATTTTCGCCATTCTTGATTTCAAGGTACCATTCATCTGTTCCACTAGCCCTGATGCTTCTGGGCGGTAACTACAATCCAACTTCTGCTCAATGTTTAAGGCTCCACATAGTAATTTAATTACTACATTATTGACTTCCTCTATCTGATTCTAAAGAAATCGGAATTCCGAAACGTGGTATCAGTTCCCTAAGCAGTAGTTTTGCTACTGTGAGGCTGTCATTCCTTCGTGTAGGGTATGCTTTGATTCACCAACACATAGCTCAGATCTCCGCACACAGGCTTATCAATAAAAGCCATCTGCATTCTGCTGAATGGATCTCCTGCTCTTCCAATATGGCTCACGTCAACCATTGTCCCTTTCCCTGCGTTCATTTATTGACAAATGACGCAACAATGGCAAACTGCTTCAGTAACTTGTCTAAACCTTGGGTTAAACCAGCTATGTTAGGACAGGCAAATCATGGCATCCCTCCCAACATGTGCGTGACCATGATAAAACCAAGCCAGTTGGGTCAGTAAGCTATTTGGCAAAACAAATTGACCCTCTTCTGAAACCCACAAATCATCTTGTCTCTGTACACATTTAATTTTGCTCCATGGCCATTTTTCTTCCTTGTCAACATTATTTTGTAATGTTTTTAATTCTTCCAACGTGTCTACCACTTTCAATGCAAAAGTTTGACATGTTTCATCGTCTTCAGGTAACAGTTACCACTTATCTTTTAATGATATACAGTTCAATGCGCAAAAACTTGTGACTTGATCCACATATCGATTGCCCATTGACACAAAATCTTGCCATTTCAGATGTGCACTGCATTTCACCACGGCAATCGTTTCAGGCATTTGGATAGCTTGCAGCAATTCTTGAATTCTCTCACCATTTCTCACTGGTGAACCAGAAGAGGTCATGAAACCTCTCTGTGACCATAGTTGGCCAAAATCATGGATTATTCCAAATCCATAAAGGCTATCCGTATAGATGGTAACTTTAAGCTGGGAAGAAACTTGGCATGCTCTAGTAGGAGCACCAGTTCCTCTACTTGCACAGAGTATACTCCTCGAAGCCAGGATGCTTCTATTATACCAGAAATCGTGCATACAGCATAACCTGCTCTTAGGACTCCTGCAGTATCTCTTAGGCAGGAACCATCAACAAAAATAATTTGGTAATTTTCTTCCAATCGAGTGTCTCTAATATCAGATCTCTGTTTTGTGCATAAGGCAGTTACTTCAAGACAATCATGATTAACGTCTTCTAAATGCTCAATTTCATCATTTTCATTTGGGAGTAAAGTTGCTGGGTTAAGCACTGTACGTCTTTTCAATTACACATTTGGTGATCCTAGAATACATGTCTCATACCGGGTCAATCAGGCACTTGTTAGGTATTGTGTCTTGGTTCGAGTAAGTAAAGCTTCGATGGAGTGAGAGAGCATTATTGTCAAGGGATGTCCATTCACGATACCTTCACACTGTTTGAGGCTCTGCCAACCGCTGCAACCGCACGCAAACAGCCTGGTAAAGCTGCTGCGACTGGGTCCAAAGTAGCTGACAAATATGCTACTGGGCAGTTAACACCTCCATGGACGTGTGTCAAGACAGACAAGGAACATGCATCACGCTCATGACAAAACAATGTAAAGGATTTGGTGTAGTCAGGCTTTCCCAAATTCGGAGCTTTACACAGACTCTCGCAACTCAGAAAAAAACGCTGTCATGCAATCCTGATCTAACACTACAGGATCAGCAATTTCTTCATGAGTCAGCTTCTGCAATGGTTTGGAATCCATTGTCGGCAATAGCCCACCATTCCTAAAAACATTCTAACATCTCTCTGAGTGGCTGGTGGACTCATCTGCAGTATGGCTGTGACCCTTTCTCTGATATTTTTCTGGTTCCCTTTTCAATCTGGTGACCCAAATATTTCACTGATTTCTGGCAGTACTGTAATTTAAGTGGGGACACTTTCTGACCATTCTTTCCCATATGGTTCAGCAAGGCAATCGTGTCATATCTGCACTCGCTCTTTGTTTTGGATGCAATCAGCAAGTCATCAATGTACTGCACTAAAGTTGATTGAAAGGCAATTTCAATGACTCCAGATTCGTTTTCAAGATCTGATTAAGTATTGAGGGTGATTCTGAAAACCCTTGAGGAATTTGACACCAACAATAAACTCTGTCCAAACATTTGGAACAAAAGAGAAATTGGCTGTCCTCATGAAGAGGCATGGAAAAGAAGGCTTGTGACAAACTATGACGGTAAACCATACAGCATCACATGGAATTTCAACATGACCACGGCTGGATTTGGCACCACAGGGCAACATTTAATCACAATGTCATTTATGTTTCTCAGGTCTTGGACAATTTGATCTTTCCCACAGGGCTTTTTCAGTCCCATTATCGGTGAATTACATGGGCTGCTCAACACCTCTTTCAAGACACCTTGGTTTATGAATTCTGCAATTATGTGAGCAATTTTTATAAGGATGTCTTGTGGCATGTGATATTGGGGAATTTGAGGAAAAACTGCATTCGGCTTTACGGAGACATTGACAGGCTCAACTCCCTCGATCAGGCCAATTTCCTTCCCTGTCAAATCCCATACCCTTTCTTCAACCATTCCCTATAAATCAGAAGGAAGTTCCTTTACTGTGAACACTGGAAAGAAATCAAACAGGGTACTCCTCATTGGTGGTTTCACACTCTGTCTCTGGTGCTAGATCATATTCATCATCACTATTCGTTCGTATCTCGATTTCATCATTTGAGTAGGTAATTGAGCATCTGCTTTTACACAGCAAATCTCTTTCCAGTAGGGATACTGGACTTAAGTCACAGACTACAAATTTGTGCATCTCTTCGAAATTGCCAATTTTAACCTGCACTGGTTCTGTGATTGGATTGGTTAAATACTGATTCGCTACTCGTACAATCTGGACTGTCTTTCTTGAAAGGGGCAAATTTAGAACTTCTGCAGTTCTTACTGTAGAGTGTGTAGCTCCTGTGTCAACAAAGAATGAAACTCTGTGACCCATGACTTTTCCCTTCACATAGGGGCCTTTCTGATCTACTTCTAATGAAGCTGCAAGCACACATTTCTCCTCATCCGAACTCTCGCTCAACCAATCATCGTTTATTCCAGTCTCACTATGTTACCGGAATTGGTGAACTGTGTTATTACTTTGGTTAGGCCTCTCACCTGTGACCTGTTAAGGAAGCATCATCTGCTGCGGTTCCATTGGGGCTTGAGGTATTTGAATTTTCTGTCTATGTACCATTGGAACCTGCTGTTGCATTGGCTGTGACTCTGTTATTTGTACACATGGCATTTGCATCTGCTGCATGGGTTGAAAGCCTTGCATTTGATTCGCATTATTCTGAAAATTTGGATTATAACCTCTCATTCTCGGTCCTCTCATTCTTTGGAATGGGTTGATATCACATGTTTGCTGAATAGCACCTTCCTGTACCATCATCGGACACTCCTGTTTCCAATGTCCAACCTCTCCGCAAGCGTGACAAGGCAACAATCTCTTCATTCCTTGCACATCCTTCTGAACCACTACAGTACCCAAGTCTGCACCCCGGTTTCTAATACGAATTCCTCAGTGACCTCTGCCTCCCATCTGATTATGAAATACCACATTTCACCTGCTGCTGCTGTAGTTGCTGCTGTAGGAAGTTTCCCTGCATTTCTGTTTGTGCCGCTTTAGTCTGCATCATCATCACCTTCTCTTTCAACTTTCTCTGTTTCAACTCAATCTCATCACTACAGTACTTTGCATACTGCAACACCTCATCAATCAGCTTTGCTTGCCAGCAAATAAAATTACTTTTAATCATCTGACTAATCTCAGGTCTCAATCTTTCCACAAATCTGAACACAAAATGAATCATGCCTTTTGGCTCGATCGTTTCTGTACCACTGTAATGCTTAAAAGCCTGTAACAATCTCTCTTAATAAACATGTATCCACTCCTTTGCTTCCTGAGCCGTTCTGTCTATTCTCTGCCAGTCAATGTTTTTGGACGAAATTCTTGTTTTCAAAAATTCAATCACTTTGTAGTAATATTTCATTACCCCAGGAGAGGGCACACCTGTAACCTGATCTCTTTCTGGTTCCTTTGTCGGCCAATGTATATTCCTCTTGCATTCAATCCATAGGTCAGCTGGGACTACTATCTCTAAAAAAGTGTTTAAGTCCTCCCACAGGCATTTGGCAAGTTTCACAAACCGGTCTGTCTGCTGATACCATTCGACTGATTTCTCTCTCAAACTAGGATAGTAATTTGTGAAAGACAAAATGTCACCTCTGCTCCATGGGACATGAACAAAATTCCCTCCTGGAATCTCTCTCATTGGTAAGATTTTCACTGAATCTTTATTCAGTTCCACAGAATCTCTTTTTCTTTTATCTCTTTTCTTCACCCATCTGCCTTCCCATCTGTCTAATGCCCCCCATGCCTGGGTACTTTGGAGAAGTTCTTTAAGGTGTGCCTTAATTCCTGCAGATCTCTTGTGTTCAAAATCTTTTGTCTCAAAATCTAACCTGTAACTTCTTTTCAGATGTTTTGTTTCCTCTATTTCTATGCCGTACTTCTCTGCCAGATCAGCTAATTTCTGATGTACATTGCTCACTTCCCTTGTAATCTTTGGGCACAGATATCTTAATTCTGCTTCTGTATAGGATTCTAGTCTGTTCACATGCATAGTTCCCTGAATAAGCTCACTCGCTTTCATTCCTAGTCTCGTATAGTTCAAGTACTTCTCCCCCCCCAGGAGCACACTGCCGAGTATTCAGCTTGTCTAACCATTTGGTCAGTTGCTGGGTAGTCAAACCTTGCAATGAAATATTATTGGACTGAGCAGATGGCTCTTGTTGCACAACTATGTGTAGGGACTGCGGCGTCAGTAATTTTAAACTATGATTTACGTTGGACCCTGTAATAGCATCCAGAGGAACTCTGGCTGGACTAAGGTCTAGCAAAGATCTTGTCCCATCAAAGGTATGTCCCACAGGAGAGACTACCTGTGTATTCTCATTGAGTCCTCCCCTCATTTAATTTTGACTCAGGATTCCCTGTCCACCTGCTCTGTTATTCTCTTGGGCAAACAAAGGTACGATTGGGCCAATGGTAACAGGTACACATACAGCATCTGGGCTTGGTCTAACATTTAGGTTCTGCAGATATGTAATTCCCGCATTCTGGCTCATCAGTACAGACATATCTGATTGAGTTCCTGTTATCAGAGTGAATTTCGGCATTGCTTGTGATTGCACTTGAGGCAGCAAAAGTGGAGTAGGCTCAGTCTGAGCCAATGTTGGTTTCAGGAAAAACCTGTCATGTAGGCACTTTTAAGTTGGTGGAGGTTTCCACTATAGGCACATCAGGGAAAATTCCCTGAACATTTGGCTGTGGCACCTGGGTTGGTGCTACTGGAGTATTAGATGCATTAAGACTGCTCTGCATTGGATTCCGTGCTACGCCCGGATCAACCTGTACTGGACTAGCTATCACATTAATCAGTGTCGGAGCTGAAAGATTTATACTGGTGCTCAGACCACTTTCCTGTGCTGCATAGGGCGGGGATGATTTCTTAATAACTGCAGGATAAACTTGTCATTGTCTGATTCTTCCTTAACTGTTAAAGATTTCCTAGTCTCCCCTGATCTCCGTTCTCTACTCTCGGAGTGGCTTCTGTTTGTCTTTTTAGTGGCTTTCCTCCCTTCTTTCTCCCTGTCCTGCATAATCGCTGGGAACAATTTGATCCCTTGTAAAGTCTTGGTTCTCCAAAATCTTTGGTCACTGTCCCATCTAGCCTCCACTAGTGTATTTTCTGCCTTTCTCATTCTCTTGAATTTCTGTTGCTGTTGCTGTCTAGCTACTAATTCCCAGATTGCTAATGCCTCAAACTGGGCTGGTCTCAGAGGGGGTTTCAGATCATACACCCTTCTCAGATTTTCTAAACTCCTCAAATTAAACGATCTGTGGACAGGAAATGCTAAACTCTCATCATTTTTGGTTATTTTGCACCATTGCTTTAGCCAAAGACATTGTGCTGCACCCTTTTCTTCGATTACGATGTAAGCTGGTGTAGCTTCTGGCGGTGCTACATCCCCTTTGCTAGTATTAATGTACACATCTCCTCTTAAAGCACTCTTTAAAGCTTTGAAAAATGTCATCTTTTTGACCTTTATGTTTTGCTAAATCAATTCAGGAAGTGACTTTTAATCTCACAATTTTCTTCACCCACCTTTCTCAACCAATTGCACCTCACGGATGGCTGCCAATCCATGCACGACCCTTCTCACTAACCAACCTATCCCAGCGCGGCTCCAATGACGTCACACTCACACGTTTTGCAGCTGACAAAGTCTTGCGTCTTGTCTTCCCAAACTCAAATTCACACAAAACAAATGCAATGTATCATGAGCACTAAGCAAAATCAAAACCCAATTTGTCTGTTTGCTACAGGTAAAGTAACACACTCGCTTCAGAAATTTTATGGATTTTTCACTGACGGCTTTCGCTCTAGCAGTTACTCCTTCTTTCTCAATTCCCCTGATTCTGAAGCAAAATTCGACTTGCAGATTTCACTCTCAACTGATCAGTGGGTGTGTCTTGGTGCACCTAGGACTCGCCACATCTCAGTCGAAAAATTATTTCGCTCACTTTGACTCACTCTCTGACTTGTCGACGACGCCCGATCAACCTATTAAACCAGACAAATTACAACAAAAAACAAGTGTCTCATAAATTTTTCAATATACTCCGGAGTCTTAGACCACGCAGGGTCCGTATACCAACAACCACGTGGACAATTTTTTAGCACAA
This sequence comes from Pleurodeles waltl, assembly GCF_031143425.1. Classification (NCBI taxonomy): domain Eukaryota; kingdom Metazoa; phylum Chordata; class Amphibia; order Caudata; family Salamandridae; genus Pleurodeles; species Pleurodeles waltl. Next base: position 909,768,461 of record NC_090443.1, read on the forward strand.
AGCGCCACGCACATGTGAAGTTCAACAGCTTCCCTACTCTCACACTTCAGAGTACGCACACGCCTCTACAACCTGATTTGGAGTACATAAACTCCCTAAACCCTCACAAATATCAGAATTCATCTGCAATTTGCATAAGCTGTGCAAGTGCAAAATCTACATCTTTCATACTGTCACTAGAACGCCAGGAACATCATCAAACAACCATTGGCAAGCTCCAAGAGCCTGGGATCGTCATTTTAAGGACTTATGGGCACATTTCCTCTCCAATTTGTATCACTGAATTAAAAATAAGGACAAACCATATACTGGGACTTTATGATGGGCTCTTAAGGAGACAAACCATCAGTCTGCTACCATCTCTGTTAGCGCTTTGGACCTTAGTAAGTAAATTTATAAAGGGACACGTATAGGCCAATTAACTTTTTGACTACGCTTAAGATTTTTCCACCATATAACACAGCGACCCACACAATTCAATATCAATAATGATCATCTACATCAATAATCAATAGGAGTCAGTAAATTTCACTCACCATGACCTTTCGGCCATGAATAACCACACCTTTATGTAAAAGTTAGAATGTTTATTTCCCTATATTAAATGCTAAGGTGACGTAACTCATTCTCAAAATCAATGGTAAACATGTACAAACAACATTGGCTGACCAAAGTGGCGAAGGAATTGCAATCTAATCAAGGCTTGAGCTACTACACATTCTAAAGTTACAATGCAAATTACTAGCAGGAATAACTGCACAAACGATATAACATACATTGAGATTCAGCAAATAAAAGACATCAACTGTTATTACACATATAGGAACTCATCAGTGAGAATCCTAACTATCATCAGATTAAAATAGCATGTTTGGACTTTATGCAAAACAACTTAGTGGCACAAATTTGGAAAAACATCTAACTATGGCTCTATCAAAATTAGCGGTTGTTACCAAGAAACAAAGCAAATAGACTTAGCAATCAAAATCAATGACAGTAAACCTCTCCTCAATTGCATCAGCAAGCTAAGATAGTCTTCGTCATCAGGACATAAGTGTGGCCAGTAAGGCATCAGGATTCAGCATCAAAGTTTAGGAAAAAACAAAGTTTCTTTAAGCAATAAAGTTAAGCATGTCTCTTTTCAAAACGGTCAAGAAAATAATAATGGTATCTCCTCTCAGTGCAGACCGGCTAAGTTAGATGTCCTAAAACTACTTCCCATGTCCCCATTGGTCAAATAATCGCATGTTTACACTTATTCCAATGAAATTAAAACCCCATTTCTAAAGTCTCTTCTAGTACATGGTTCACATGTCGTTGATTGGCTCTTGTTGTTCCGTTCTCGTCATCGCGCTCATCAGGTAACAATATTTATATCATCTTGTTCTGCAGTCAGAGCATCCTTTGTCTCGTCCTGGGAAGTCGCCTTTGCACACATTACAACTTACAATGTATCTTAGGTTAGTACATCATTTCCTAAGAAGCAGTTTTCATGAGAAAATACATTTCAGTTATGACCACTTGGTCAGCATTGTGGAAAATCACAATTTTATTCTCTAAGCATCTATTTTATTAATCGCTCAAGAAATGCAGGTTGACATGAGGCTGTGCAGCTAGGCCAAGACATCGCTAAGCTAAGGTCTACGTTTAATAAAGCTTAATACATAATTCATAACGTTCCATATGAAATATGAATACGTTAATAAAACAAAAGCTCAACATTTCATATTAATAGGCTATTAATAAGTACACTTTTTGTAAACACTGGTGGCCACTCAAGTGGGCGCACCTTTAAACTTGTGCATTATTTTACTCTACGTTATTAAATTTTCTATGCAAAATCAACACTCAGAATACATGAATAATCATTAATAAATTAATTTAAAACATCAGCGTTACCACACCTCACAGCTATGTCACTAAAGATATCACTGTTTTATAAATAGGATGACACTACCTATTTCGAGACATTACACAGGTGAAATGGAGTCCTTCTATGTCGGTAGGTACATTGTGGCCTGCCGTCTGTGTTGCTGACAACCTGAAGCCCTTCTTCTGGATTGGTGGCTGTTGCATCTTACATTTTTTTTGTTGCGGTTTTATATAGCACAAATTAGACCCGAGGGTATTGGAGCCCTTTACACGAGCACCAGTTATGTTACACAAGGATACATTCATTTTTAGTAGGCAAGGGGACATTAAGTGATTTGCCCAGACTCACGGCTGAGCTGACACCGAGGCTCAAACCTGATTCTCCAGCCCCAAGGTTGGTGGCTCTGGCCTTCAGGCCACAACCTCTCCCCTAAATTAGAGAGAGAGCTTGTCAGTGTCAGGACAGCACGCACTCCAAGTTGAAAGTTACAACGGTCCAAACTAGGACATGGCTATATAGCCAATAAAAGACTGAGGTTACAAGCTCATACGTACTCTTCTGACCCAACAACTCACTGTGGATATGTTTGTTCTGCTGTGAGTTCTATCAGTCAGCATGTGCTGACTCACACAGACTCCAGTGACTTGTGCCAGTATTTGGCTTTAAAAATCTTGTCACCCGAAATATGTGTGACAGAATCGGACAGCCCTGCCCTTTGCAGTTAATAACACTTTTAAACTGGGATTTGATCCCATGGTTGTCAGCCAGCTGTTTCTTTTTTTAATTGGCCTGGTTATTGTAAAGTATAGGCCTGTAAAACCAATGTAAAAAGAGGTAAAATCTGGTATTATTTTCCCTTCAGAAACATAAACCTAAAACGGCTAATCCCATAAAGATATCAATGTCAATATATTTGAGAGCAGTTTAAATCGTTCGGAATTATTTTTAGAACAAACAGAGGGATTATTCTCATGATATACAAGAATCCTGACAATTTTATACAAATTATTTTTAACCTATGTGCTCTTGGTGGCAGACAATTCCAAACATACCATGTGACACTTAAACCTACAAGTCCCAGAATGCTACTACTTTGGCCAATAAGCCAGGCGTGGCTAAGTAAACTTCATTTTGACAGTTATCCGCCTCCCCCCTTAAATCGAGCTGTTTCCCTTTGATTAGTTTTGCCTAGGTCGAACTTCAACCTATACTCTACCGAGAAATGGATGGAACTTGCAATCTTGATAATATTGAATTTACTGCAATAATTTCGTAGCTCAGAATAGATTAATAGGTAATCAGTTGTATTGATCAAATAGTAAAACAAAGTAGTGCATTTGAAGTCCTTTCTGTAAAATGGAAGGCATTTTTATTATGATGTAGTTTGGGTAAAATAAATTCAGGAATGCAACGCTAGCAGTCTTTTAAAGAAGAATAAATTCATTCACACATTTTAAAGAAAAATATGTACAAAGCCGGTAAATACTTTCGTAGAAACAGGTTTTGCTATTATTGCCAGACCTTTGTTGTTGTTGAATACCTATCATAAATGGCGGCTCTATTAGGAAGTCGCAGGAGAACGACCGAGGTACGGCTGGCACTCTCGTCCTTCTTTCCTGTCTGGGCTGGGTACCTGCACCAGGCAGGAGCAGTCGATTACCGATCATCACGGGTAAGAGGTCTCGGGGGTCCTCGGTTAAGATGCTTGCTTTCGTACGTTTTCTGGAGGATAACGTCTGCTATGTTGTGCCCGTTTCCTGCGTGCAGGATTTTCGGCCCCGTACCCTGACTGACTTTGACGATCAGCACATCTATGATGTTTACCGGGGCCCAAAGGTGGGCGAGAACAACGACCAAGAGCAAATGGGGCCCAGTCTGCAGCGAGCGCAAATCCTGGCATTGGCAGGTGAGTCCAGACCCCCTTCTTTTGGAAATCTTTTCCCACGGTGCTGTAGCATCTCACGCTTTCACCATTTTCATTGAACATCTAAGTGCATTGTCCAAATTCAGTGTCCTGAGCCTGTCACCAGTGTACATGGCCACCGTTGTACACACCTAGTATGTATATTTTCCTTTCGCTGTCCCTTTGCTAAAGTGCACACACTACTAATGGCCAGTCAGTGTCCCATCAACAGTATTCATATACAGCAGTGTCGCAGAAAGTGTGTCGGTATACCACCGTGGTCACCTGGCCAGGGTGCTTGTACCACCCCGCATGCCTGCGCCAGGGTGAATAACCCATCCAATTTACGGTATTGCATGGTAAATAGATGGTCGATCAGGAGACACCATGGTTTAACTGTTAACCACTGCACATATGAGAGGGGATCACTAGTGTTCATGTACGGATTAAAGTGATCGGTTATCCATGGCCCACCGCCAGTGTACTGGGTCTCATCCCAAGTATACCTGTTACACTTAGTGCCCTGTTACCATTGTGCTGACACACTTCTGGTGTCACATTGTCACTCTGCATCAGCTGGGTAAATCACATTATAACGCAGCATGTACCACCACGTCTCAGAGCCAGCATGCAAATTCCCATTTAGTGCCCATCATACTTGCACAGATTTGACCCATAGCTCCATCACTGTTGTGTTTGTACCTTCTAGTACCTTTGAACTAGTGCACAGATACCAAACCTGTGTTTTATCAAACCTACTCCACCCCACTGTCACCACCTTTTCCATCTGTATATAAAACATTGTATTCTAATGTTACACATAGCGCACGTGGCAAAGCTTTAAGAAATGTCATCCTATCTTTTCAGTAAATGTGTACCCTCCCTTCTCTAGCTTTGTCTAGATTTGGACTGCAAGAGCCCTTTGTACGGACTGATCACCATTAAACTCAGAATCCTGTCGCCAGTAGTAATTTATGTATGTACTATTTTTCCATTGGCTCGTTCCAGATTTTCCAGATCTAGATACAGGCTGAGTTTTGTCAACTCCCACACACACACACACACACAACCCCTGCTGACTTAGCAAGATTCAAACACTACTGGTTGTTTGTCTATTTTCTCTACCATTGGTCTAGTCCTGGGTCAAGACGCAGTCACAGGGTTGTCTATAACACCAGCCATTGATCTACATGCAGATTCCCTCTGTGGCATGTATGAATGTGTGCATGTACTTCTTCTACTGCCTAGATTCAGACAGTTCCAACTGTATACTCTATGTTATTCCTACTTTTTGTAACTGTTGAATTAAGTTAGCTCATCGATGAGTAAAACTGCAGCAGGTCTTATTGATAAATACATTGGATGGGGCAGGACATACAATTCCGTTGCTTTCCATGTGTGGAATGTATTTTTGAGCTTTTACAGGATAGGAAAGAGGAACTATCGTAGCTTTTATTGAGTTTTAACGCACATTTATTACTCAGAAATTAACAAGCTACAAGGCAAGTCAAGTGGCATCCTGGTACAGGGCCAATATAAATATCTTTCACAACCCTGTGATTTAAACTGTTAACAAATTGTTACTAGACACTCGGGACACGCAAGTTAATAAAGTTACTAGCTCCTTGAGGCGTCACTGTACCTATTTTATTTTTATGTTCATATTATGCCACAATGCTGCAAAGTTTGCATATACCTCCTAGTCATTTCAACTAAGAAAAACTCAACTCTCACCTTTGTCTTATTTCCTCATTGAAATATCAACACTTTTTAACAGAGCCAGTTAAAAAAAATAGTGAGCATAGCCGACCCTCCATGTAGTTTGCCACAGTGCTAATCTCTTTTTCTTCTACGTGATTTAGTTAAATCTCACCACTACATACTTGTTAGTTAAGAGTTCCAGGAACCCAGTATATTTTTAATTTTCTTACCCTCACTCCCGCCCCCCCAGGATCAACTTCTCTATGGCCATACATTAAACTACTCTTCTCCTCCGGGTGTTCACATCTGGTGTACTGACGCTATCCCGCAGTCATCAAGAGCTAGCAGCCAACACCAGACATATTGGCTTTGCCTGTGCTGGTTATTTTATAGTAATAATAGTAGTCTGGTGACATCAAGCGTGTTTCCCTTCTTTCATTAAATAGTCACAGTGGCTCAGGATAAAGTGTAGCAGGCAGTCTCTTATGGCACTGTACCGGGAAACTGGTCAGACCCGAAACCTTCCCGGATTGTAGCTACCCATTGTTCTCATGATCGTTTAGTCATGGTATACCCTGAGCTCCTGAGCCTTATCTATGTCTTCAGTCATCATTCGACTCTGTGCATCCATGATAATCTTCATGCACCCACCTAGTAGCTTCTTCCCTGCTTCTGAGCCATACTAGAGGCTTTCCATCCGCATTGCCTCTAGTCCTCTTTTTTGCTCCAATCATGTAATATGCTTTGGTGGCATGAGCCATCTTCTCCCTTTATTTGTCTCGAAGATGATTGAGCTCTCTGAGAGTGTTGGAATTAGAAGTCGCCATCATGACCCCTTGGTCCACTAGGACTTTAGTTTTCAGGTCTGTTATGGATTGACAATGTAACCTTTTTGTCAGAGAAAAGGGGATTGACCTGCCCTCAAACTGTTGAATTTTAAGCCTCCCATAGTCTTATTCTAGAGCCAGTATGCCCAACGTATCCATCAAAAAACTGAGTCGTCATTGTGGTCATGTATTTAACAAAGGGTTTGATCAGTAAACTCCCATGCATCTAGTCTCCCCATACTACCTCTATCTAAACCACATTCTCAAAGGACTAAAAGTAGTGGAAGATGGTCAGAAATTCCTTATGTTGGGAACACAACCAGTTAAACCCTGTGCGAAGTTGTGCTCAGCATGAAAAAATAATCTATTCTTAACATGGTACTATGAACCCCCGAGAGAAACCAAAAGCTGTAATAAATTTAATCTGGTTTGTAGATATTGCAGATGATCTAGGCTGGTCTTCAACCTGGCCCTAGCGAGATTCATGATATCCACCAAATTGCCTGTCATCAGTAATTGCGTCTTCAGGGTTTCTTGCACTAGTGGGCAGTTTTAGCAAGGACCCCACTTTTAAGTTGTTGGAAGGTACAGAAAATCTTGAGGTATTTACTAGGCCTGAGCGGAGTTCACAGAACTCTGGGAAGTGACCAAAAAACTCAGTCTCGCTATGCAGAGTTCCACAAGCGGGGGAGTGTGTTAGGTTGCACCTTTCTCGCTGGGTGTTTGTCCTGTGCTGTAAAATCGGCGCGAACGGCACCACACGCGTCACAAAAGGGCGCTTCTTCTTTTCTGCCACTCGAGTTGAATTTCCACTTGAGCGACAGCTTCCTCAACTCAAACAGAAGGTTTCTTAACGTAAGCAGTAGCGACCATCTGTGACCTGCGTTAAGAAATCTCGCCAGGAGGTGGTCTGAAGTAAGATTTTCGTTGCTCGCTGTAGCCAACTTAACGTTGGTGAACAAGGAAAAAACTCTGCTATGCAGTTTTTTGAAACTCTGCACTCAAAGTGGAGCGCGAAAAACTCAGAGAGCGAAGTTCGCCGCCTATCCCTAATATTTATAGTGCTTCAGTCTTTCAGTGTTAGTAACTATCCAAAACCAGGGCATAGCATCCTTCTTGGTCTATCCATTCATAAAGCATCATAAATGGAAATATGACATTCAAACATAGCTGCACATGTGGAGTCCCTTGTGAATTTTACAAGCTTGTAAGACCAACCAACGGGGGAAATAACATTCTGTTCCAACAAGATGTGTCTTCTGGAACAATACTGGATTAGGTTTGCTCTTTATAGAAATTGGGTAATGACTCACTGTTTAATTTTCACTCTCAGTCTAGTTGCATTCAACAAGATAATCTTAAAGGATATCCATACTCTTTTACTCACCATTGTCACTGATCCACTTTGATGTAGCCTAGGGGTTTTAATATAAAAGTGTCTTCATATGCAGTCATTCCACTCTGCTTGGCCAATTGTAGTGTTACATCACAGTCTCTCTAATTTAACAATTTGACTATGGGCAGGAAGTGAAAGTCTCCTCAGACGAAAAGTCAGAGAGCCCTTTCGGTTTCAGAAGTGTTTCAGTCCAGTGTTCAGTGAACTTTTCTGTATTGGGACAACCCTCTGCCTATTAAGGGTTCTGCACAAAATAAACCCTTTTTTTTTTAATGGGACTGACCGTCCCGTATTCTGTTCTTTTGAACAAGTGTAGTGTGTCTTTCGAGAGCATTCAAATTTAATTCTAAAAATGTTTTACTTCAGTTGTCCCCTTTTTTTGGGCTAAGCAAATACGGGTTCTAGATATGCCCAGTCCCTGCTCCTGGAACCCCCCTCCTTCAGGTGAGAACAGTACATAAACCAGTCTCCCCCCAGGGCTGTTTTAGTGTTTACAGCTAGAATGAACACTATCAAGTTTGGGTCTAGAACCAACCCATTTTGAGGCTGATCTTCCACTCTGGTATCCTCCATTCTAGGCATGTCATCTTAGGAGCACCAGGTAAAAGCATATCAGTGTAGGTTGTTTGTTGGGCACTGTCATGCTCCCTTTTCCAAGCTCTCTTTTATAATCAGAAGAGAGCTTCACTTCTATCATCAGTTACATATCTGGATGCTTGGGCGTGGGGTCCCACAATGCACCTTCGGACAGATTTACGGTGTCCTTATTTATGTGCTTATTTCCTATTTGTGGAAAAGTCCTTCAAACCTTTTAACAAACTGTCAGTCTTGATTCACTGTTCACTCGCCTCTAAACAGTTAAGTGGTACAACCATTGCAGGACTCAGGATGAGCACATTGGGTCATAGCTATAGATCGAAGGCAGTCCTGTATCACAGCATCCCTCAGAGGAGTTCCCAGTTACCTTTAATTGACATGGTGCAATGAATGGTGATGCCCATGTCGCAGTGTCAGGGGACTTCTTCTTGATAACATCATTCTAGGAGTTGGGGTTGATAACTGGGTTTCCTCTGTGAAGTGGTGTGTACATCATGCTCAAGCAGTCCTGCTCAATCCAGGAGTAGTCCTGTTGTATTTAAAGCAGGTAGAGGATCCAGTCTTGTTTCGCAGTTCTGTATTCCCAAGAGTGGGGAACAGACCACAGTCCAATACTTCTGCTTTTACACTTGTGTGTGGTCAGAGCTGCATCCACCCTCGGCAATGGTCAGGGATCTAGCACTTCCGCCAGCGGGGCACTGCCGTGTTTTATTCCCACAATTGCCATCTAAGCCTCTGGCATTTTTTTCTGATGTGGAGCACGTGTCTGATTCACTACCCCTAAGCTTCATACACCATTGAAAGTCTTACTGCTTTTTTGTGTGGATTGCTGACCATGGGTACTGAGACATCCGGGTCCCTGTTTCATCTGCCCAAACAGTTGTGGCCTCCTCACCATTCCTGACTTGCCCTGATGAGGATGTTGTCATCCTGAATCGACGCTGTTTGTCACCATCCAACCTAGCTCTGAAGCAGTGTTGGTATTGGGGATCATTTTCAAGGGACACTAGAGGATTATGAAGGATGCATCAGCCAGCAGGCTAGAGCTCCGATTTAAGCAAACATCTTGCCATGCCCTACCTTTTTTTTTAAACGTTTATTTTTTATTTGTCAGAATTATTGTATGCATATTTTCCGTATGGTGCAGCAATGCAGAGGTGTTGGCAGTTAAATATGTAATGGATCTTGGGTAGTGAATGGACTCCCCTCTAACTCTGTCACCCTTTCAGTTACTAGGCTGACATTTGACTGATTCTGCCCTCAGCCTAACTGTCTCCAGTCCTCTGCGTTGCACACTCCAGAATAACTAGCAGGTAGTGTCAACATATGGTGTGGACAGTAGGTATGTACTTGGGATTCACACTTAAAATACAGTCCCAGACTCTGTTCCACAGTCAGAATTTTGCGCGTTCCCACCTCAACGTTAGCAATTCTGTGTATCAGTGTGTCAGGGCAAAAGCAGTAAACAGCCTTCTATGCATGCAAAATACTTAAGCTATGCTGGTCTGAGAAAATTAGGACCTGCCATTTCAGCCCTCCTTAGACATTAGGAGAAGGGTTCCTTTGGGTGAGAAATGGACAGAAATATAGATGATCACAATCACTGTTGTTTGGGCCCAATGGAGCCGGGGACAGCAAAAGCCCCAGGTGGGTGATGCTGAGAATGCATCTGGATTACTCCAGGTCCAGAAGGCCATGCTCGTCCTACCATATGGGCTTATGCTGTGCTGCTAGAACTCACCCTTGGGCTGCAGCTGTCAGATTTAGACCAAGCAGCTGAAGCACTCCAAATGGTAGATGCACTCCTAGGCTCCTAGCATGTCGATGCTGTAGAATCCTTACCCTTATTTTGTGCATTTAACCCCAAAGAATTAAGGGGATGGGGAGACCAGACCGATCAGGCCACAGGAAACTTGCAGATACTGTTAAGCCTCTGGACGACAGACAGGCAGATAGCAAGCTATTGGGAATGGGGTCGGGAAGATAATTCTTGACAGCTGATGAGACGCATGGGACACTTAGTATCCATAAATGGTGTACGACATGATAGCTCCTTCTTCCTGTTGGTGAAACACTCCAGCTGCACCAGTCTAGCCAGCATTTCAGCAACTACTGCAGGGGTGTGGAATTTAATCAAATATCTACTTGTCCATGGGACAAGTTGCTTCTTAAATCTTCTTGTCCTCTAAAAAATCTACTTGTCCGCAGAACTACATACTGGTGCTGGAGGAGGCAGTAAGTAATAGTTCCAGGGCTGGATTGCCATTGAGTTTGCAAACCTACTAACTTGTATGTTTTAAGGATTTTCACCAGCTCTTCTTTAATCTTTTCCCATGATGAGAAAGGTTGGAAATGTACTCCTAACAACACCAGAAGTAGAAGTTCTTCAAGGGTTGGAAAAAAAGCGGTTGGAGGAAAAGTAAACTTGTAAACGCTCAATAGATTTTCACATGAGCAAATCTACACATGCATATTTACTCGTGCTAAAATACAGTTCACAAATATTTTGTAGGAGTACGATTTCCTGATCTACTTCTGTAAGTTCATCTGAATTCATGAAAGCCTCCACTTCAAAGATGTATACCATAGGTGCACTTTTGTGACTTTCTTTAAGAATTGGGTTCCTAATTAGGTCTGGCGTTCACAAGGACATTTTATTTTTATTTAACTTCTACTTCTCTCTCTATCTGCTAACTTTACTGTGAGTGATCGCATTCTGCTTTTCCACAAGCATATCGGCTCACAAAGTAGTTTTGTTCAGTGCCATGGACTACTGTGGCAATCCGTGGCATAATGAAACTGGAGGTGCCTTCCCTTGCAAAGAACATGGAGGTCCCCCCATCCAGACTCCCTCAGCGCGGGTGCTGTCCTGAGGGGGCCCCCTGGAGAAGGGCTACGGGGCCTTTCTTATGCCACTGGTGGCAATGTGTGCTTTTTGAGACCACAAAACTTTTTTTGATTTTTGCCAATGTTTGTTTCAATTGTGAGGGCCTGGCAGCTCCCACAACAATAAAGGGTTACAAAAGCCATGTCAAAACAAGAGACACATTGCTGAATCCAAAAGACTCATTTTTTTTATCTGTTGGTTTTCCCAGCACGTGTTTTATTTTCATGCTTCCCACATTCTTATTGAAAATGGTTAAAATGATTTATCATTAGGAATATTTTTTGGAAAATCTAGCATGCATCAACACATTTTACTGAATGACGCTTCAAAGAAGTAGCTCCTAAAATTTCATAATAGCAAAACTTTGTTTTCTTACTTGCACTTTTTTCTTTTCTTTTATTTTGAAAGCAAATAATTACCCCTCTTGCGTACAGCTTCTGCAAACATTTGCATCTAATCAGACAGCATTCTGGGAGCATTATACTTAGCCTCATATTGTTAAACTTTTCAAACATGTAGGTACACTTTTTTTTTACTGGAACGACTATCAGTAGTGCATTGTGACCGTAAAACGTTTATTTACAGCGTTCACCCTAATTATGAAGGTTTTTCATTAATGAACCATAAATACAATTTCAAACAGCATTAACATATGGACACACATATTACCTCAACTGCAGACAGTTCCCTTCTCTGTAAACTGGCAGTCAAAGGGCTTGTGCTGCAGGGGGTTAGGCCTACTTGTCCTAAGGACAAAATAAACATGAAAACTTGTTGTCCTTGACCCCAAACAATATGTCCCGGGCGTCGGGCGATAGGAACTCCGCATCCCTGTACTGCATACACTTGTTGGTGGGTTACTTGGCACTGAGACCCTCATTATGAGTGTGGTGGGTGAGTACAACTCAGCTTTCTGCCAGCCTTCTTATGGTGGGGTCCTGCGCCGGGGGCCACAGGGGAGCCCCTGCACTGCCCATGGCGACTGAGGCTGGCCAAACACACAGGCACACTTGGGTTTCTCCAACCCGGCTGCATACACAGCTGGGCTGGAGAAACTGCACAGACCCCAGGCTTGTGTCTGAGGAGCAGTGACTGACGCTCAGACCAGTCCTGATGCTGCTTACATGCTGCGTATAGCATGTAAGCAGTGGCAGGATTGCCGGAGAGTCTATGATGGTGTCCCAGCATTTAATGCTGGGACACCAGAAGAGCATCGAGGTGGCAGGTGGCGGCAGCGGTGACGGAAAGAGGTAAGTTAATTTTTAAATTATTTTTTATTCCCTCCCAGCCCCCCGCCCCTCCCTTGAGATTTGCAGCGGCCGCTGCTGCTTTCACAGGAGCTATCCAACATTCCCAGCTCCAACAGCCTAATGATACACTGAGCTACCAAATGTTGTATGTGATGTTTAGACGCTGGTTTTGAGCCCTTTAAATCAGTTTACTCTACAGTACAGCTATGTATCCTTTGTAGACCCATCATGTTAGATTTTCTGTGTGGCTCCTTTCTTTTTAATGTAGCGATGGAGGAAGGATTCAAGATAGCAGAAGCCAAGAAAATTGTGGCACTCTGTGATACCTATATCACGTCATATTATTCTGTCATATTATGTATAATACATTCCAGTAAGTGAAAGACCGAGACAAAGACTGAATTTCTTCTAAGTGGTGTTGCCTGTTGGTGTCTTAACCAATACAACTTTAGGACTGCTTGCATGTGAAAAATATAACAATCTTCTTTCCTCTCCCGATATGCATTTTAGATAACAAATCAGAACTTGAAATCAATGCGTTGCAGAAAAAAATAAAAATCCCTAAACTTTCTGGTGGCAGCCATGAAGATTATATAGGAGACGATCGAGTAGAAGACAAAGTGAAGCTTAAACACAGTAAGGTATCAGTTTTACAACTTTTTCTGATTCAGTTTGCATTTGAATGCCAGTGTCAACTTTTTGTAGAATGTTTGCATTTGGCTTTGCTATCAGTGATCTCTGAGTTGCCTCCACTTGGAAGTAAATGAAACCATCATACGAGATGGTGCAGCCATCTCAAGGTTTCAATGTCTATGCTGTATTCATTGCTGTGGCAATGGTTAGGGAAAAGATGACAGCTAAAGCAGTACATTGCTGTGATTTGCACTTAATATTTGATACACTTAGCTGAGTAGAATTGTAATTTTATGTATATAGCGCTTACTACCTCTGGTGAGTAGCACGATACTCAGGCACCCAAAGGGATAAGGGGTGGATTAGTATAGGGAAATATGAGTTAATTGGAGCAGTGAACATGCACGTCCTTTAGTTGGATTGACTAGAATAATTTAGGGATAGAAGAGGGAAGAGTTTAGAAAGTGTTGTTGGGGGGGGGGGGTCATAATAGTAAGACGAGGTTTGGGATGAGTAAAAGGCGAGATGGAGGAGGGAAAAGTCTGTAGAAATAGATTAGAGCGATCATTTTAGTAAAATTACATTTGGGATAAGTCAAAGGAAACATACATGAGGGAAAGAATTGAGATGGGTTTATAAACACACGTGCACACAATCTTCATGAAAGCCCGTTGTAGGTGGCCCAACCAGTTTTATCTCTGGCCCCTTATGTACTCCCCCAAAAAATCACGTCTAGGAATACCTCTGTGACTACCTTTCAAAAGAGCTCTGTAAGAAAAGCCTCAAAAGTGGGGAGACAGAAAGACAACTGAATTCGCCTTAGTGGGAATCCACTCAGAATCATGGAGAGATCTCAACACAGCTCACTAAGAAGAAACTCGCCTAAAGTAGGAGCTAGAAAGACACTGGACTCCATCCTGCATGGTTCACTACCTGGTCTCTGCAAACATGACAGAGGATGTGTGCCTCGTTGCAATTTATTAATATAATTTTATTGGACATTATGCCCTTTAACATCTCATCACTTGTAATCCACTTTTTATAACGGAGGCTGCAGCTTATACCCATCTGTAGTGCTCCATGTTTATGGGATATCCATTTGGGGCATTTGTGAGGGGCAGTTCCAACATGCCTGCAGTACTGTTCATGACTGTCATTTTCTGAGAGGAAACACGCTTCACAACTGGCACGTACAGATGTGCAGTGAGTGAAGCTTATTTACACAAGAAGCAAAGATATGTGCTGCTTAGCAATAGCAACTACTGTACTTGTGAACCTCGGCTGATTCTTCTCCTAGTTGTATTTATAAGTGGTTTAATACGTTGGGTCTTTAGGAGATAATACAGTGTAGTTGTATTTATGTTTGTGAAAAGGAAGTCCTTGAATGCGTTTTTTCACACTGAATTTGCTTCATGTACTAGTGTACATTTCTTTGCATTTAATATTTTAGACTTAACACATTAATTTGCACAGCTACCAATTTTGTTAAATGAATACTGAACTTTTGAGTTTCTACTGAGTATCACACACACAGACTACTCAAAATATATTCACAAATATTTAATATTTTCTTCTTTTGCCTCTGTAGCCATTATGGCAAGAATGAGGTTCACCCTCTATTCCACTGTGGGATCTGAGTTCTGTATTTGTCTAACTGAAATGGTTCTTTGAAAATGATTACACTGTGTGGTACAGTCTATTGTCCACAGTTGCGTAGCAAAATTTGAGGGGACCCCCTGCAAAGTACATGGAGGGGGCCCCCTGACACAGTCACGAGCTCTCAGGCCAGGGGCCCTTGGCCCCTGCACAGTTTATTGTGTTCCAGAGGCCCCCTGGAGCTCAGGCCCCTCCCTGTGCAACAAAGGCTGCGGGGGCTATTGTTACGCCAGTGATTGGCCATAAAAGTGATGATGGTAAAATAATGACGGCTGAAGCAATTCATAAGCAGTGCAAGCCCATGCCAAAAGAACTTTATATATAATTTCTCGATGAGACTACATGTGTCCATTCATAGGTGTGCAGAATACTAGTATGAAGACTCACCAGTGGGAAAAAAAACAAGACTAGTCGTTTTAAATTAAAGTGTTCAGTAATTTAAAAAAAACACCAAACTGGCACTAGTGTATTCAGAGAGATCCATATGTTGTATCCAAACAGCAAAGATATAGCCTAGTTTCCCTGGTATTCTGAAGCTATATTGAAGACATATAAACAAGAGTTATTTAAACACGTTGCACGTCTTACCTGCTTTTCCAACACCTTTTATCCTATTCCTCACGAGACCCACTTCAGTTTGTCCTATATTCCTCCCCACGCCTATCTCAGTTTGTCATTGACAAGAGAGCAACTGGTTAGTTTTACTATATTAGCTGTTTTTTTCATTTTAGATTTACTTATTTCTGTTGCGATACATTTTATATCATTGTACCCATGCCTCCATGCCAAGACTTCTACGTAGCCCACAAATTGCTTGTGATATTTGACATCATTGCTTTGACTTGAAAAGTGAATCACAAATGTAGCACACTTCCTCTCTTAATGTCCTCAACCATTCAATGATGGATTCATCCCCAAATATTGGTAATTTGATTCATGACTTGTTCAGACAAGAACAAAAGCAAAGGGTGTTAACCTATTGTCTTGTATGTCTTAGCAAATGGAAGGAAAGTATTTAATAAAAGTCTTGAAAGCTTAACGATTCTTCAAAATAAATTCCTTCTCTCTTTTACCTCCTTTTAGTTCTCATGTAACTTTTCAAATCTAGTGTCCACGTTTTCCTATTTGTCTCCACATCCCAGCTTTTTCATCTTTATTTTCAACCTATAGATATTCAGATTCCAAGCAATTGTAAAAATAAATCGAATTCTAATATTCGAAAATTCAAACCAAAACATAACCAGCCCAACCACCCTTCCTTTGTAATGTTTTAGCTAAATTTGTTACTCTTAAAGCATTTTGTACCATCACACTTCTAAAACAAAAAACACGTTTTTAATTCTCCCCATGAGGTTTACTTTCACCTATCAAAATAAAATATTTGACGTGCACCATATTAAAACTCACATTGATTCTTTAAGTACAAAGATGTGCCTTCAGGCATAAGCCAAGGTACATTGTGCACACGTAATCTAAAACACATGCCCAGTCTATTTTCCAATGCTAACTGAAAGTCAGAGTCCACATCCAAGGTGCTGGAGGACTTCATTTCAAGTAGGTCATGAAGGAGAAGCAAAAATTGTCTTGGTAGGATCTGCACGGTGAAATGGGGAAAATGAGTCTTCTCTTTAGAGGATGGACGAGATCAATCATTATAGTTCATTACTTGGGGATGCCTTCATTTCTTCGGTTTGCTTGTATTTTTTGGCTACTGAAAACATTTATATAGCGCACAGCAACCAAGTGGGTCTACTGGTGTGCTTAATTCATCCTTCATTTCTTGAATTTCCACCCTTTTGCACCCTTGATGACACATAAGATAATACAGTTCTTTTAGTCCAGGAGGTTTTTCTCTCTGGCTAGCTGCGTTCTCGGCTGCATTATCTTTCCATTTCTTCTTCCTTGCCTTTTTTCTTCGTTGGGTCACATTATGGCTCGGAAATTTTGTCTTTTCATCCTCTTTCTTCTTTACCATTGTATTGTCATTCATTTGTAAAGTTAGCGATTTTCCGCACGCTACATGCTTTCCACAATTTTATCTTTAGTTTTTGGGTGAATGTTACTCACCAAATATGCCACTGTCTCACTTGTTCATCTTGTGTGTTGTTAATGATTTGTACCTTCTTTATTGCTGTTGCCACATCAAAGCCCTACATAAGCACTACAACGTTTAAGGATGCATTTGGTCTTTTATTGCATTTATAGATGCACTTCTGCTCAGTGCCCTGTCTTGGTATGTCTTTGATGGGATCTTTGTTTTTGCAGTATGAATGTGATGTAGATTTTGCACATATTCCTTTCATCTGATGGTTGGGTCACAAATTCACCATTTCTTTTTAAACGTGTTGTTGCTAGATAGGTCTTGCACAGGTGAATATCCGTAATGATGTGGCACAGAGCCTCAGGTCCAAATTTTCTCACACTTGGTGCCATCTTCAGATTAGTTTTTACAATGTTGAAAAGTTGGAACATGCATAGTATTGCCAAAAGCATAACACTTAGAAACCAAAAGGTGCTCTCAAAAGTCTGTTGAGCACAGCTTTTTATTAAAGTTGAACATTTTCGGTGGCTATGCAAACTCCAGTGTTGCAACCGTGACAAAAAATAGTGATGACTTAAAAGCGTGTCATGTATTTTGTTTATTATTGTCACCAGGGCACTTAAAGCGAGACTAGTAACAAATTCTGAAAGGGAGCTTGAATGTTTACTAAAGGTTTAAAGAACAGAAAGCAGCTTCAAAGAGGCACCCGTTCACTGAAGAGTACCTAAACCAGATACAACACCCCGGGTGTAATCTAGCACACCTGGAGTAGAGCCTTATAAGAACCCCTAAAATGTTGAATAGAGGGGATCCCATTATGGATTAAGCAATAAATGAAACAATTGTGATGAGTATTTTCATGAAAATGAGGCACAATTCTTTTCTACTCTTCCCTTGACAATCAATAAACTTTTAGTTCATCAATAAATCCATCTTCACAAGAGTTCCAAATTCCCATGAAGATGGAGGAGTCAGAGATGTGATGATAATGCTAAATATTCCTACAGCTGGTAATCAGTATTTCCTAACTAGGGATCAGATTTTGTAACAACCTAAGTTAATGTATGAATCTCCCGTGTTAGTTAAAGCATTCAGATCCAAGATGAAGAAGAAGAAATGTAAAATGGCTTCTCAAGATCAGGTTTTCATCCAAGGATTTCAACTAAATGAATGTGTCCACTAAATACTATTGCCACTGCTCTTATTGAGGCACACCTAACTAGCGCTTGCGGCATAGTTCCAAACCCAAATGCAATACAATACAGTACATTTCTAAAGCACACAGCTCTCTTGAGGTATTCCGGTGCTAGCCATATTTAGAAACTGTTAATACTAGAATAAAAAAAAGCATTTTTAGATTTTTTTCTAAATGCTGTTTCAGAAGCAAGTGGAAGTGCATTCCACAGCCTGGTAGCCAAAAGGCAAAGGATCTGCCTCCCCTTCTGGCTTTAAATATGCGCAGTGTTTGGAACAGTTTAAGATTGGTGGACTTCAGTGAGAGCGCCTGACGGCGTGGTCTCTGATGCTGATGATTCCAGCCTCTGAAGCAAAATAGCATGAGAGACAGAATCAAAAGCCGCAGAAAGATCTACAAGCATTACCATGACTGGAGTTTTTAGATCCAAGTTTACTTTGACATATTCAGAGACCTCAGGAAGAGTGGTCTCAGTCCTGTACCCTCTGCAAAATCCTCATTGCGAGTCATGGAGCTAGCGGATAGTCTCCAGGAAGTGAGTGCCCTGCCTGTCTATACTTTTCTCCAAATGTTTGGCAGCTGAGGGGAGAAAGGAGATAGGTCTAAAATTACTGAGAATGTTTGGATTAGCTGATGGCTTCTTTAGTAGAGTAAGCAAAAGAGCTTGCTTTCAACCAGAGGAGAAAAAACCCTGGGCGAGGGAATTATTGAGTAATCTATTCAAAATTGGATTTAGCACCAATTTGAGAACCTGCCTTGCATTTGATGAGATCCTTAAAGGATTCTTCAAGGGATATTGGGCAAAACAGAACAGCATGGGAATGAAATACTTTTTTTTTTTTTTTTTTCTGTCCTCATACACCTCACCGAGAAGTCACACCTTATTTCCAGCAGGTTCTCACTTGTATTCGAAACCAGAGGTGGACATACCGCCCAAGGAGGACCCTGTGTCACCTGCTCAGCCCACCTGGGGTACCCCCAGTGGCTGGCCCAGATGTAAGAGGGGGGAAGGATTTAAATCATCGGCCAGTGTGCCCCTGCAGAGGGGGGGGCCCATTCCAAAAGCGGAGCTCATAGTTTACTTTTTTTCCTTCTCTGATCAGGGCTGCCCACCTTAAGATCTAGTTTAGCTGTTTTCACAAACATGTCCAGCCAGCTCCTATACAGTGGAGGGGCAGCCATCATCCACTTTAAACATCTCCTTTCTAGCTAACAAAATAGCAAAGAACACGAAATTCCTATTATTTCTAGACCACCCTACCGAATCGCCGGGTTTGCCAAAAATAATTAGAGGGAGACTTGCAGTTAATTCCTTTCCTACCATCTGTGATAGCGCACCCACCACTTCCGACCAAAAGGAGATAACTCCCGGGCACTCCATGAACATATGAACATCTGCGGCCTTCGGAGCTCCACATTTGAGACACTTCACCACTTCCCCTTTCTTTATCTTTGTAAGTTTCGCTGGAGTGATATAGGCTCTATGTATCACATATAGATGATTCTTCCTCAACGGGGTGGCCTTAACTACCTCAAAACACATTCTCATTGATTCTTGCCACCCCGATTGCGCCATTTCTTTTGTCATAGTGCCTTGCCACAGCTGCTCTGGCAACTTAAAATCTCCGTCCATCAGCTCCAAATCTCCCAATACCACCTTGCAATCTTACAGCCATCGGGGGAGCCATTAAAAAGATCGTTTGATAAAGGGTTCACCCCCAGACGGCTTCGTCAAGTAGACTGTACCCGGGCAGCCAGTTGGAAATATTTAAATCTAGACAAAGTGCCTCCTGTCATACCCCTCAGTTCTTCCCAAGAAAGTAACCTCGCATCCTCTATAAGATCACCCCAATATTCTAAACCGGCATCTCTTAACGGTTTGGCCAAAGCGTCTTTCAGACATTCTGGAGTGCCCGGAGAATCCCAAATAGGGGCTAGACTTCTCTGAGTTAACCTGGTAGCCAGAGACAAAACCAAAATCCTCAGCTAATCTTCGTAGGGCTCGGAGAGCGGTCGATAAATCAGCGGTGAATACCATTAAATCATCTGCATAAAGTGCAACTTTCCTCTCCCACTGCTCCATTTAAAAGCAGCTATTTCAGAACACTGTCTTATTTTCCTGGCAAAGGGTTCGATATACAGATCAAACAAGAGTGGAGACAGCGGACACCCCTGCCTAGTTCCCCTCGATATCCTAAAGCAATTTGTTAGTTTCCCATTAATTAAGATTCTAGCAGAGGGGTCAAAGTAAATCCATTTAATGGTTTTGCAAAAATTATTCCCCAAATTATAACTATTCAAAATGTGAGCTAAATAACTCCAGTTGACCCTATCAAAAGCCTTTGTAGCGTCCAAGGCTATAACCCCCAGGGGGGTCCTATAAGTAGTTGCCAAATCTATTGCCCCAATCAAGGTGTGCGTCAACTCATGTAGATACCTGCCCTTAATAAACCCCTTCTGATCCATGTTAATTAGATCCTTTACCTACCTGAAAGAACCTTTGCAAACAACTTGTAATCTGAATTCAACAACGAAATGGGTCCATATGACTCACACCTAGTCGGATTTTTACCAGGTTTTAGAATCAACAAAATGACTGCCTCATTCCAAGATGCCGGAATAGGGGAGTCATTCGCAAATACCTCAGAGAACAATTTTAACAGAAAGGGCATTAATACCTGCTCCAAGGCCTTATACAATTCACCTGGGAGACCATCTGGACCTGGGGCCTTACCCCCCCTTACTTCCCCTCAAGGCGGCTATGATTTCATCTGGGGTAATAGGCCTATTCAACCAAAGCTGCTGCTCCCAGGATAAACGGGAGAATATCTTCCCCCAGCCAAGTTTGAACAGCCCGTTCAGTAACCTCGACCTCTTCTGTATAAAGTTGAGAGAAAAATTGTACAAAGTCCCTATTTATTTCCCCAATCTCTCTAGTCCTCTGCGCTTGCTCTACCTCAGTTTCCTTAATAGAATTTCTTACTTGATCCCTTTTTGCTTTCCAACCCAGTAGTTTCCCTTGGTTTTTCCCATATTCAAAATGTGCCAACTTACTCGCCTCCCATCGCTTCGTAAGTCTTGCTTGCAAAAGAGCTTCCACTTGATGTTTCAAAACGACCAATCTTTGCTGCCTTACTCACTTCTCATCTTCGTCTGTACTCATCAATAACTTTTCTCTACAAATCCTCATTTCTTCCTCCAAATGCTCCAACTCCTCCCTATACAGCTTATTCTTATAACTAGCAATGTTAATAAGAATCCCTCGTATCACTGCCTTATAGGTGTCCCAAACCACATAAAATGGAGCTGAACCCAGATTCACCTTAAAAAAACTCCTCCGTTTCTACACGCAGCCTGATTCTGACTTCTTCATCTAATAATGAAGAGCAATCCAACGTCCACCGACTCACCTCCCTCTCTTTTAATAAATTCATTTTTAATACGACTGCTCCATGATCCGATAAATGAGAGGGGAAGATACTCAATATTAACTATCGCACCGCGCCATAACTGATCCACCAAAAAATAATCAATACGCGATGAATGGTTATACTTCTTATTATTATATGAAAAAGCCTGTTTAGGTCCCACTCTATCTCTCCACCAATCCTCCAATGCCCTTTCCTTCATCATCCTTTTCAAAAACTGCTGAGAGTTTGAATTAACTACTGATCTACTTTTAGTTGATCTATCCAACTTATTGTCTAATATTATGTTGAAATCTCCTGCCATTAACACTGGGTCTGAAGAATCCAACGACTGACAAAACAGCTTCTTAAGAGGCTCTGTATCATCGCTATTGGAACCATAAAACCCAACCAGAGTAACAGGTCTGCCAAGTAACTTAACTTTAATTATTACCCACCTCCCTGCAGTATCTACACTAGCCTTTAATATTACTGGATCGCACTGATGTTTAAACACTATTGCCACCCCCCTAATATGAGAGCACTGTTCAGTACATACACAACAGCGGACCCACTTCTGTTTTCTAAACAAGGCTTTACATTCTTCACCAGTTAAATGTGTTTCTTGCAGTATCAAAACCTGTGCAGAAGAATCCCTCAAATACTGTAGAATCCTGTCTCTCCTGCCACTCACCCTCAAACAATTCACGTTCCAAGAAAGTATTTGAAGTTTCCCCTGAGAGCAAACACCTTGGGCTGCCCCTTCCTTATGCATCCCTTACGGATTGACTAATAAGCTGAGGTGTACAGGACTTTTTTCTTTTGCCAATATTCCTCCCATCTGCTCCCCACCCTGTGCTCCCCTTAACCCCCCCTCTCGTGCCCCTCCTTCCCCCTCATAAGAAACCCCCCCAACCCCATCCTGTGCTCCCCTCACCCCCTCCCGAGTCCCTCCTTCCCCTCCCAGGAGAACCCCCCCGTTGTTCAGGTCCATGACCCAATTTTGAAGCACCATTCGGCCATCCCTCGGCGGGCACAGATTACTTCTCGATGCCTCCATCTTTAATAGTCTCCAGCAGCTAGTCCGCTGCTTTCCCCTCTCTTATGTTATACATTTTGTTATTGTGCACAATCTTGAGAGTAGCAGGGAACTTCATCTGAACCGAGGCGCCTAGTTTCCTAAACTCTTCCACCCACCTCCCTAGCTCACACTGCCTATTTATAGTCGCACTAGACAAATCAGACCTGACCTCAAACGTAAAATGATCTCCCTTTAAAGTTTTCTATTTAAGAGCCAAAGCCAAGATTTTCTCTTTCAAAGAATAAGTTTGAAAATGTATCTAAATCTTCAGAGGTTTGAGACTATCTGGCCTCTTCTTAAAGGGGTCTCTGTGAATTCGCTGAATATCCCCTGCTATTTCCTCAAGAGACTCTTCCAATGAAAGCGAACTTTTAAGAAAAGAGCTCAGAAACGTTTTTTAAGTTTCCACCTTCCACGCCCTCCGGGACATTCAGCACTCTCAAATTATTTCTCCTAAAGTTGTTCTCCAATTGTTCCAACTTACTCTGAAGAGCCTGCTCATTTCCCTTAACAAATCGATTTCTTTTTTGTGGTCTCTAATTTCCACTTTCATTTCTCCCACCGCCTCTTCCACAGCTTGTGTTCTTTATACCAGAAGATCCAACTTTTTCTCCAAAGCTCCACAAGCCTCTCTTATTTCCCCTTGATTAATTTCAGAAATGGCAAAACCCTTTTTAATGTCCTTCGATAAGGTTGGGAGCACTGCCTCAATAGGGGAGCCAGGATTACTACCAAGAACTACTAAGCCAAGGCTGGATGTCGGGGGGGGGGGTAAACAGGAACCCCACTCCCCTGCAACATATCAACCAACGATGATACAGATTGAGGGACTGTCTCCTCATTAACCATAACTTCTCCAACCTTCTGCTGACCAACTAGAGTCCCTTGGAACGTCGAGGGTTGCTGTTGGCTATCAAGAGAGTGTCTCCCACCTTGGCAACCATCTTCCCCTTCTGCCTCCATCTCCGAACCCCTTGAAACACTCCCATCCATCTCGCTTTCAAAAATCGCCGATTTATCAGAGGACTTGACTTTAAAAAAATGCTTTTGCTGATGGAGTCAGTTTGAAGCTTACTGTTTTCTTCCTAGTTTTTATACCTTTTAGGGGCTTAAAACCACCATCTCCACTTCCTTCCCCAGTGTCCAATTTAGCTCGTGGCAGACTTTGCCTACCAAAAAGGGTATGGCGCCTCATAGAATCCAACTTACAATGTACCATGCCCGGCTGGCTCTCCTCCCTCTCCTCACTCCCACCACCTCCTACCTTCTCATGGAGTGCTGTTATACCAGAAGAGAGACGAATACTGGAGCTGCTACTGCACCGTCTTGCCACTTGCTTCAAGCTAGCGGCTGTCCTGTCTTCGTTCAGCAGCCTGTCAGCGTCAGTGCTGACTCTGCCTGCCCAAACTCGGAAGGGAAGTCGGGCTGCTACTCGCCTGGAGCGTCCGAGCTCTAAGCTAGCCCTGAGCCAGCACAGCCCAGGAGAAGCACCGGGACCCCCAACGAGGCCCTCGCTATGCCGCCGCGGCGCTCCCATTCACAAGCGCGGGAGCCAGCTGAGTATTTTTCCAGGGATTTGCCTCCTCCAAAACGCCAGAGACGTCGGCCGCTGTGCCTAAAGCCGAGGAGCCAGTAAGTGCTTCAGCGCGCTGCGCAGAGGACAGCCGCCATGTTCTCCTTGGGAATGAAATACTTTGAGAAATAGAGATCGGTGCATGGAATTGGCCATAAATTGCTTGAACTTTACTATGAAAAAAGTCTGAAAGGCCTTTCAAAGTTCCCTTTAGGGAGTAAGAGTACTTTTGAAAGCCGTAGGTGAAAGAAAGGAGTTAACCCACTTGAACAGTTCCTGAGGCATATTATCAGGTTCAGAAATGGATGTAGCAATATATGTTTTTGAGCCATCTTAATTGCTGTTTAAGGGCAGCCAGATATATCAGTTTCTTTTCCTTATCATACTTAGTCCTCCATTGCCTTTCTAATTTTTTGCAATTAGATTTCTCTGCTTTAAGAGCAACAGAAAACTGAGGTGCTGATGGCTTAGATCTCTTGAGTGAGTGGTATTATGTAGGTGCAATGGTATCCATGGCATTCTCAATTCAGTTGTTAAAAAGGCCAGTGTCTTGTTCTAAATCTCCAGTTAGATCCAAATTGATGGACTGGAGAGCCTGTGTAAGAAGCAAAACATTAACCCTATGCCAAGGTCTAGACTTCTTTGTAATCAAACAAGCTGAGATATGACAAAGGGATCTCGTTGTGCTCAGACCAAACAAGATTCACCACTGGGTTAACTTTAACTAATGAAGAGGTTGACAGGATGAGGTTAAGAGTATGGGCAATTATGTGAGTGGGCACCTTAATGAGTTGCTCAAGATTAAAACTCTACAAGACGCTCATGAATTGCTGTACAAGTTTGTTATTAGGTTCATTACCTGCAGGTTGAAATCTCCTAAAACCACAAAGTTGGCATGCAGTGGATAAAATTGACCCAAAGTGTCAGCCAAGGATTAAAGAGATGAAACTAGGCCATGAGGGGCGATAAAAAATTGCACCTGATACTGCAAAAAAGGGGGCCAGAATGATAGTAAACAGCAAACCCTCAATGTTGTCAATATTAGTAAGCTTAGAAAAGTACAGGAGTAAACAGAACAATATATAATCGCCACCCCACCCTCATTTTTATTCTCCCTATCAACATGCTTGATCGAGAAATCTTAGGGGATTGCTAAGGCACTATCAGCGGCGGAACTATCCTTTAGCCAAGTTTCTGTGAGGAATAGTACATTCCAGTTCTTATCATTTAATAGATTAAAGATGTGAAGTGCATGTCTGGGTAAGGAACTGCAGTTTAGGAGACAGGCATTGAAGGATACTCCAGGAGGGGATAAAGAAGCCCTGTGTAATCTATCCTGAGCCAAAGGTCCATGGGCCTTATTAGGTAAGTTATTAAAAGACTTCGGAGCTTCAAGGAAAAAACTGCATCTAAGGGAGCCAATGCCCGTTACAAGATTGTCCATGTTAAAGACCTCAGCATGTGCACAGGAAGCGCATCGTAGAGAGAGCAGCTCCAACTTAATGTGCTTAATAAGGGGAGGCTTAATGGCAAGTCTTACCCGCAGCGTGGCTGGCGCTGGCTGCAATCCGGATGTGAACGGGCACAGACAGCCTTGGCTTTTTGCGTGCCAGCGGCATGCGTCTGCGGCATCGTTCTGTTTAAATGGAGTGAGGCCACTGAATGGCTAGAGCACAACCAAAAGGAAATTCCGGTTCGATGTTGGTTCAGTGGGAATCAGCAAGTCGTACTCCATAAAGTGCCAGGTGCAATATCAAGGAAGTACGGTCTAATGTTTAATCAGGTAATTTAAGGAGCCACCAATTTCCTTAATTCCCCCCCTAAAATGCGAAAGCTCTTAGACATGAGTGATTGCAAAAACAGACCTCCTGAGTGCCCCAACATGCCAAAAAGAGTAGGCGGCACTCAGAGAAAATTCCCAGCAATAATGATGTGCTGATACAGAGCAATAAAAAAGACAGCAATATAAAAAACAATAGCACTAGCAACATGACCACAGCAAGAAAATGAAAAGTTATTAAAAATCATTTGCAAGCGAACAGACTGCCCAGTCATAATGTTCCTTTTTTATTATGATGTAGAATGAGGAATACATTGCTGTCAGTAATGGATGGTTGGGTTAAGGAGAAGATGTTAGGGTGCATGGCTGGAAGAGCCAGCAAGGCGGCCACTCTTCCGAGAGCTCCGCATCGTCAGCCCACTTATTCTCGCCAGTTATTCCCTTGGTGCTCGACATCGCCCCTTCATCCGCATGCTATCACCAGCTGAATCCGGGGGTCAGCTGGATACTCCCTGTGTTTGTGCTGCCAGGCACTCTGCGACAATGCAGAAGAGGTGAGCAAGGGAGGTCTTGGGTGGCCCGCTCGACTTCTGCTTGTGTCCCCACCAGAGCGCACAATGCCCCGGCTCCCCATTACAGAGTGCTCCCATTCCCTGGGCTCCTAGGACCACTGACCGCGCCCCGCTCGAGCCGAGAACACCCCTCGGGATCCGTGAGTCAGCGGCAGGCCGAGATGCAGGAGGATCCAGTGCAGCCCAGCCTCCATGCACCCGCCGGCTTCTTTGCCTCCACTGGCACCTTTTCCGTTGCCCACATTCTTCCTTAGAGCCCGAGGACCCACCGCCACTGCCATAGGAGAGGAATGGCTGGGGGGAGCGACGCGTCCTGGATCCGCCGCATTCGCAGAATGGAGGAGACTCCTCCCTTGAAATACAGCATCCAGTGGGGACGGGTGCTCCTTACGACCGATGCTACTACCCAGGCAGCTGGACACAGACCATTCCTGACTAACCCTCGTGGTCTGGGACTGTGAGCACTCGAGGGGTACCTTCAGAGACCACCTCCACCTTCAGCTGCCCAGCCTGGGATGAGATGGGTACCCCTACTTCGATCTTCCTCCGTTGAGGGGAGCCTACCCTACGACTGGACTACTGGGGAGACCCTGTTCTGAGAGCGTGTTGCACCCTTTCACCGGTTCCACCATCTGGCACGAGGCCACCGCAACTAGTGCTGCCCACACTGAGGGGACTAGCCAGGCGGACTAGACCCCTCTGCGCGCTCTCTCTCCCCTTTTCTCCTGTCGCACGACTCCCGGTGAGACTTTGCAAAGTCAATCAGACACCATGAACATTCTTTATTAACCACTTTCTCTCTTTATCGTATCCGCTTCTTTCTCTCCAGTTTTCCATTTCCTCCTTTTTACTTACAGCTATCTTTTCTCTATCCCTCTGTCTCATTGTGGTTTATCTTTCTGTTGCAATATCCCTCTGTCTCTCCTCTTTTCCCATTCTCAGTCTGTCCCTCACCCAGTCACCTTTGCTTTCTTTTGCTCCCTTTCCCTTGGCTGCCTCTGTCTCCTATTCTCATATTCCTGTTCTCTTTCGTAAACCTCCCCTCTGTATCTCCCATCCATCTTTTTTCACTCCTTCCCAAACTGCCCCTTCACACACCTCGCTCCTATTAGTCTGTTACTCCGCTCTCTTTGCATCGCTTGTTCTTGTGTGCCTTTCTTTTTGGCTCCCTCTTTTAGATCCCCTCTCTGCTTAACACCTCCTTGTTATTTTTCTGACTTCTTATTTTACGCCTCTCCTTCTCAGTCCTACATGTCTCTCATGATAACCCTTGTTTAATTATTTCTCTACACATTTTCCCCAGCTGAGCTGTCTTAATAGTAGACATACACCCTAGCTAATCTAACTAATACCTAAATTCTGGGTACTAATGCAAGCTTATAAACTGTCCCAAGTATATTGAATAGTGAGAGAAGACATATTCATTAAATTCCTTCATAAGACATGTAGAGGTCCTATTCTTGTTTCTCTCATCTTAATCTGCAAATAATCCGTTGGCCGCTTTCGATTACCTGTTTTTTTTATAAGACCTAGACATGTTCTATTTGTTTTTTTTTATCCACTCATCCTACTCTGCGACTGATCCACTGCCCACATTGGAGTACCTGTTACATCACCTCTTCCTACCTGCTTTCGACTGAGTGGCCAGCTATCTTCTTAGTTAATTTCAATCACTTGAATCCTGGAAACCTTGTGGCCTGGATCTGGAGTACCTTTATTTTGCCAGGTGCCCTATATTTGTAATCATTTATATTTGAGTGCTTACCTCCTTTTGATAACTTTTTCTCTCCTTTATAGTGGTGGTTGATTTTATGTAATTGACAACAGCTGAAAAATAGTCTAGCCTAGACCTTTCAGATACCTTGGTCTACACCAGTCACATTTTATCCAGACCAGTTTATTGCTATAGAAAATATAACCTAAACTAAATACTTTCTAATAATTTTAATGCCCGAGATACCATGATTTGGTTAGACATGGGGAAAATCCTTAGTGCAGCAGTACATCACAAATAAGCACAATGGGGAGGCAGCGGCCTATCCAGGACTGTTCTGCTGCCAACTAATACTGCAGGGACAGGGAGCATATCTTGACTTATCTTTCCAGATGAGACGATTGTATGAAAATGTATCAATGCCTTTGCAGCAAGGAGGATGCAGCTTCAGCCCAAGGAGAAGTGTTTTACTGTCTGGGAGTGTCAAATGAAGCAGATATGAGGACTTATGGAAAGTATATAGCTTGTAGGTGGCTGAGAGTTGGTACGAAGCAGAATCTGTTGAGCAAGGTTTTCCAACCTTGTCTGTATTGAGAGACATTTATGTTCATTGAAGGTCATCAACAGCTCCTAATATTATAAGTGTTGCGATAGTGACTACATCGGACAATAAGTGACCACTGTTAGACCTGGCATCCTTAGGGTGGTCGAACCCCAGACTTTTTGACTTTACCTCCTGTTTTGTTTCTCTATCTTTTTATTGGCCTTAGGACCATGGGCACTTTCAGTGGTAGCTGGGGGAGCTATGTGATTGCCCTCATGTTGGGAAGAGCTGAAGGCTGGCACTGCGCCCGGGCCCCTCAAACTGGTGTTGGTAGGCTGTGTAGGCTTTGCCGGTGTCCCTCGTGGAACAACATGGTTGAAGGGAGGTTGCGCTGAGGGATTTCTGAGGAGCCATTAGGGAAGCCGGCAGGCGGTGTCTTCTCGCAGCACTCCGGTCAGTGTGGTGGGCTGATAGTCACTGCGGGGCCCCATCGATGCAGCGACAGACAGGGAAGTCGGCTGACAGTAACTCTGCTCGGTACTCTGATCCAATGTCCGGATCGTCTCTGGGTGGGGGTGAGGTGGTTATAGGCAAATGAAAAGACCGCCAAGCCGAATTTATGCTAGGTTAGTCACGGCACACTGAGTCCAGCGTGAGGTTTTATCCAATGAGGCTACTGGTTCTCCTAGAGCGGACTGCTGGAGTTATTTAGGCAATCTTTAGCAGGAATTAAATAACTGCGGCTGATAGCGAGGTCTTTGATGTCTCTGAGACTGCAGCGGAAACAGGAGGCAAGCCAGCAAGCCAGTGGAGTCACTTCTGGAGATATCTTTAGGTCCTTCTTGCAGGAAAGAGGTCAGCAGGCTGCAGGAGAAAACAGCAAGCAGGGCAGCAGTTCCTGGGAACAGTTAGGCACAGCAGAGTGGTAGTCCTTTTATCGCAACAGCCTTTACTCCAGCAGAGGTTTTTGCAGGTCCAGGAATGTACTCATTTTAGTGGGGCAAGAGACCCATTACTTATACTGACACATGCCTTTGATTGGGGGGGGAGACTACAAAGGAATTCTTCTGGAGTGCACAGGTTCCCCCCCCCCTTTCAGGTCAGCCTTGGCTCCAGACTGTCAGTGGGAGGTAATTAGCCCCGCTGTGTGGACTTTAGTCACTAAACTTTGAAATGTAAGTGTGATCCCTTCACAACCTCCTCCCCAGGAAGACTCAAAAGTGTGAAGATAAATACAGATGTAGCTGAGCATCCTCTGTTGTGGGTGTCTGAAGGGAATGCACAAGTGTAGCTGTCACCTAGCCCAAGCCAGATGCGTATTGGAGATAGACTGTAGGCATACATGGCAGTGAGTGCAGAGAAACGCCCACTTTCTAAAAGTGGCATTTTTAAAATACTAATAATAAATCTGACTTTACCAGTAAAGAAGATTTATTATTACCATTCCAATGGCACTAAACATGATGCAGCTACTCCTCTCAGATCAGGAATTACAGCTTAAAGATTTTATAAGGAATTTCCAATGCTGGCCTATGCAAGGGGTAGGTCTCACAATAATGAAAAATTACTTTAGGAGTTTTTCATTACTAGGCATGAAAAACATAAAGGTGTATGTCCTGCCTTTTGCTTGCATGGCACTCTGCCCTTTGGGCTACAGAGGGTCTACCTCAGTATATGTAAGAAAATGGGAGTTCTGGGCTTGACATGAGGTTTTAGATTCCAA
Organism: Pleurodeles waltl; assembly: GCF_031143425.1. Taxonomy (NCBI): domain Eukaryota; kingdom Metazoa; phylum Chordata; class Amphibia; order Caudata; family Salamandridae; genus Pleurodeles; species Pleurodeles waltl. The sequence goes on from NC_090443.1 coordinate 909,798,814, forward strand.
GTCGGGGTGGCAGTGAGACTGCACAGACAGCTCTGCAGTGGCGGTCCTGAGATATGTTTACAGAGCTATTTAAGTGGGTGGCACATACAGCGTTGTAAGCCTACTAGTAGCGTTTAATTTATAGACCCTGGGTGGTAGACCTGTCAGCTCTTGGCGGGGTTTTCCCTGTCTTTTGGGCTCTTGACCTGTTCTTGATCCGGTGCTGAATCTCGTTTTTGCTGGCTTTAGGACTCTGGACACTACACCACTGTTGGCCAGTGCTAAAGTGCAAGTGCTCTCTTTCTAAATGGCAGTGGTGATTAGTTTATCCATGATTGGCATATCTGATTTACTAGTAAGTCCCTCGTATAGTGTGCCAAGTGTGCCCAGGGCCTGTAAATCAAATTGGGCCTGCAGCACTGATTATGCCAAACACATGAATAGCCCTGCAAACATGTCTCAAACCTGCCATTGCGGTGCCTATGTGTGCAGTTTTACACTGCCATGTCGACTTGACAAGTGCAACCACTTGCCAGGACCAAACCTTCCCTTTTACTACATGTAAGTCATCCATTATGTAGGCCCAAGGCAGCCCCATGGGCAGGGTGCGGTGTATCTAAAAGGTGGGGCATGTACTGGTGCGTTTTACAAGTTCTGATAGTGAAATACTGCTAAATGTGTTTTTCACTATTGCAAGGACTATTTCTCCCATAGGGTAAAATGGGGATTGCCTTGAAATATATTTTAAGTGTAATTTTCCATTGAGAGCACTAAACATGATGCAGCTACTCCTCTCAGATCAGGAATTACAGCTTAAAGATTTTATAAGGAATTTCCAATGCTGGCCTATGCAAGGGGTAGGTCTCACAGTAATGAAAAATTACTTTAGGAGTTTTTCATTACTAGGCATAAAAAACATAAAGGTGTATGTCCTGCCTTTTGCTTGCATGGCACTCTGCCCTATGGGCTACATTGACCACCCTCGCGCACGCACAGCAGTTACCTTCAACCCCTTCCAGTAACTCCATCTTGATCGTAGCTAGCCTACCAAGCCTTCTGTTTTTTCACAGGTAATGGTTTGTTCTCATTAATAGTGATAAGTCACAAACAAAAAAAAGATTGAGTTCAGAGTGAATAATTTAGAGAATTTAACCACTAACACAACCTACTGGAGAAGTGAGAAAAGGGAATTTATTGCTTCAGAACGCTGACCCACTTTTACTATATCTTCTGATTGTCATATCATTCTGTACGACATCAAGCCTAGCAGCAAATGTTTTCAGGAAAGCACAACCTTTAGTTTCCAGTCCAACCTTTCAATCTATAGTAAAGCAGTGATGAAGTGGGTTTTGCAGAATTCTTTAAGGGCATCAGTTCTATCATGGCCGTTACTTAGTTTACTTGAAGATATCTGAATATGCCTCACTGAAGCCCAACTAAACTGGAAGGGGAGCCCCCGAGTTAGCATTCGAGATATTGGTGACTGAAACACTCTTAGTGTCATTAATCAGTGTTTTGGGCTCAGCCGTTGCATGCAAATTCCAAGTCTATGGCTAACTTTTGGAGGCTCCAAGATATTCTGTAATTCTCTTTCCGTTTAGCAGCAGCTGAAAATTTCAAAAAATCCCTTCTGTTGTGTTCTTCTGTGCCTTCTTCTCTGTTACACAACACCTTTTGTCATGCTAAGTTATCATGAAGGCAGTTTGAGGGCCCACGGCCACAAGACCACTACCGGACATGGGGAAACTTATAATCCTGGTGAGGCTGCTGGCCCCATTAACATTAGTGGGACATTGACAATGAAGTTGTAGGTAGTTAGTAAATTTCCCCTCAGTAACAATTTCAGCCTCCATTTGAAACATGGATATTGACATTTACTTTTAAGTTTGATTCTTTTCTGTGCAGCAGTCATATCATTTTAAGTTAAATCTGCATATGCTGTTTATGGACTTCATGCAACGCTTTTTATTGAAATGTTCTCTCGATGTAAATTAAGATAACTTTGAGCATTTACAGTGTCATGTGAGGTCAGTTGTCTCTAGTTCGATCAGTTCCATGTCTCACACTATACTAGACCCATTGTCTCCGGTCTTGTTTCCCAGGTTACCCATTTGTAGACAAGATCTCTTGCTGCAGGCTGTTTTTGTTCTTTTTTTATTGCTACGATAAGCCAAATGTAACCTCTAGAAAGAGCTTACTACCCATTTAGTATTTCACTGCTGTCAAAAAAGACTGTCAAGAGAAAGTTACTTATCAATTTGTAATCATCCTCAATTTCTTTTAAATCGAGACTTGTCTGAGGACCTCAGGCGCATGCTCCTTGTAAATCTAGATATTAATTGCATTTCAGGATTCCACTAATCACTAAATCGACCCCACCTTGGTATAATCAGTGCCTACCTTAGACATTCTCAAATTCAATTCCTACCTGTGTATTCTGTGGAACTTGGTTTGCTGTCCTCGAATCCGCATGAACTGTACTAACTTGGACTCCTCTCTCTGACATCCAGAGGCTTGATGGAAGAAAGGTGACGGAAAATGCACACAAAAGTATTGAAGCAGTTGTTGCCCGACTTGAACAGCAAAATGGCTTAATGCAGACTCAGAACTCCAGCTGCAAAGCAGACATTATTGCGCCTTCGGATATCATTAGCGCAGACCAAATGAACAGTGCAACCATCCCTCGTGCCTTGTATGAGGAGTTGTTGAGAAACTACACAGCGCAGCAAGAGAACATGAGACGCATCCAGCTAGATCTGGAGAGAACGCGGAGACAGCTTGTGCAGCAGGCCAAGAAACTGAGAGAGTACTGGACTCTGGTGGCAGAAGTGAAGGAGCTGAGAGACCTCAACAGAAGGCTACAGGATGTGCTGCTTCAACGGTTGGGCAGTGGTAAGTTTGCTGAATCCCAGATGCATGTTTTGAATAGTCTTAGTTAATTGTATGTTGGCAAATACAATGTCAGTGGGTAAAATAAACCTGTTACCCTGCAATCGGAGTGCGACCGCTATGTATCCCACCTCTGTCTCCCTTCCATAGTCTGCACCACTCTAACGTCCAGGTAAGATATGCAGGTTGGAGTGGGACCTCAGCAGTGTTAGTGGAATAAATAAGAAATACACGAGAAGCCCCATAACTGCCCACATTTCACTTGTTACTGCTTCCTTTATGCGGTATTCGTTCCTGTTGATGTTCCAACAGTTGATGCTCTCCCTTCCACCCATGCTTCCTGGAAGTAGGCATATTTTCATGATTCCCTAGGAAAAGATGATGTACTATTCTGATCCACCCCATCGGGTATATCGCTAAAGTATTCTCATGTGCCTTGCTGTAGTCTCTGCAAGCTGAGACTGAAACTCCAGGTGTGCAGTCTGTTAGTATGCTCAGTAGAGATGGTAGATCATGGGCAGATGAGTAATTTAAAGAGTCAAAACACAGCTCTCCTTGCTTCACCCTTTTGGTGCAGGACTTTTTGGGGGTGGTGATTGTGAGGGCAGCAGGAAACAGGGTGGCAGACGAAGGGAGGGGTCTTTGCAACCCTGCTTGCCGAAGAATGGGCAGGAAGCTCAGTGCACTAAAGCGATGATGAGTAGAGAGCTGTGAATACTGACTCATTTGCCAAACTTAAAAGATAGGCTACCGTTTCTAATAAATAGCTTGGTAATTGAAATTTGTTGTTGCAAAAAGGATTTAGCTCTGCATGGGAATCGGATTTATCTGGAAGGAAAACGTTTTACTTGAATCTTTTACCAAAGTTAATTTGCTGAATATTATTATTCATTTATGAACAAAGTTGGCAAAACTTTGTCTGCTACGGCAATTGCTGTGACAATTTAATGATATTCAGAACTGCATGAATATTTAGCATCTTGTAGCTGAGTCAGAATCGTACTTAATCCAAGATAATCTAGCACATAATACAGTAGTCCTAGTAAAGTTAAATGGAGCTTTCCATTGCAATGTGACATGTGAAATCCCAGCAATTTAATGAACATGATTGGTGTAATTTCCCCGCTGCCTCTCTTTAAGGTGTTTCATGTATGTCTTTTCATTATGTTATTTTTATGGTCTAGCTTGACAGCGCAGCGCTCGCCAGACAATTTTGTGAGAATCACTAGAGAAGTGATTTGACCCTGCCTACATGATGGGAGCTAGGAGTACATGTTTTAATTGGACAAAAGGTGTGTGCTTTCTCAAAAAAGTGCTTGTCCTCCACGCAGATGTGATCATTCGGTTTATCCAGCTACCTAACTTTCAGGGCACACACATGACATTGGAATGCTATTAAGTGTCTTAGATAACTATATAATTAGTGTTCTTTTTCTCTGGCTGTAGCACAGATTGGAGGAGGGCAGTTATTAACCTATATGGATTTTTAGGTCTACCTTGGCAACGCAACTGTCGCCTGACCTTTCAATATCCCCCAATATTAATGTACAGTTCTTTGCTTCTACACAGATGCATATCTATTGCCTTGCTATAAACATGTAATGCTTCACACTACCAATCAACATTCCTTTAATGCCAGCCCTACTAGCTCTGTCAGTGCTTGTTTCATTCTGTTAAACCATGTACCTTTTTAAACTTTGAAAGCTATAGCAGGAAAATAGCAACCTTTAATTTTTCGGTCTGGCTTGAGAGCGCAGCTGCATCAAGGACATGTTGTCACCGGTTATTTACTTTACATATTGTGAGCTCAAGTGGGCTTTGGCTTCGCCCTGAGCAATATTTTTCTCTCACCACATGCTATTGGTAGTTTAGTGTGTCAGACCGTCACTTGTAGGAAGTGCTTCCATTGAAATGCTGAGGAATGTTTTGCCCTCACTTACCACACTGTGCCACATTTAGGGCCCGGATATACTAACCTCCTGGTCGCAAATTGCACACCAATTCTTTTTTTTTGGTATGAGAAGTATTTATTTATTTATTTTGGCAAACCAAGCTATTTATTTATGAAGGGGTCGAAAAAGTACCCTTTCTATCTTTTGGGAATCAGTCACCACCCACCATTTGAAGTTGGTAACCGATCAACTGTTGTCAAGTGTAATCTGATTTAAAACTGTTGAATGATTCCAGCCTGACAGCTTGCACATTTTTATGGGGCACAGGGCACATTAAAGATGGGTTGAGGTTCTACACCTGTCCAGTCCATGCTAACCCCCAGTTCATTACACATATTAAACAGTGTTTTACAAGACATAGTTATATATTTCAAGTTGGCAAAAATGAAACTTATGAAGGAATTTGTGGTCAAATTTTCAACGCTTGTGAGCAACTCATTGTTGGGTGGTTGAGCGCACGGTTCGTTCAGGGGTGGGCAGTAGATTATAAAAGTATCCACATAAATGATGATATGATGAAGGGGAGCTGCTAAGCAGTTGGTGTGCTTCACTTAACTTGGGAGTATTGCAGTGGGACATGTGATATTTTCTTACTTCCCTTTCCGTTTTATTTAAAGTCAGAATCTTTGTGAGGTAGCCACTGCTTTTGCTTGGCACTCGTGTTCCTTTTTAGAATTTTTACATCTTACTTAAAGCAAAAATATGTACATTATTTTAATTGCTTCCCTTGTACTCATAGTTTTTGGGCAACAGATCTGAACAATGCCTCAATTGATCTTCTCTTCGATTCTACACCTGATTATGAGTTGACTGAATAGCTCCCCCAAATGTGGGATCCTGGATCACTTAATATGAGAAACCTCCTGCAGTGTTGTGAAGGTCAGTCTGTGGGAAAGTATTGGCAAAGCCAGTAGGCCTGGCTTCTGCTTCAAGACATGTAGCTTTGTCAATGCTTATTCTGTCATTGTGTTTGCAAAAGTTTATTGTTGGGGAATATGCATGGCCCTCTTCAACCTAAAAACCTAAAACAAATTGTCTAAAAGCAAAAATATGCTTTGGTCTGAAAAAACACACATCACCATAATAGTTTCAGACACTGAATGGAACTACTTTGTGTTTGGATGTGCTCCTTTTGAACAGGCAGAAATCTGCCACTCACAGAAAAGTTAGCCAGTTACTGAAGTGGGGTGAACCATTGCTCCTTGCTGTATGCTGTAGCGAACTGAAGAAAATGTGAATGACAATTTAACAACAATGGCTGAAGAGGGTTGGCTGAAAGGCCTGAAGGTAAGTATATACATGTAACCTAAGTATAATCAAAAGGAAGGTCTTGACTAACTCCAGACGTAACAAAAAAACACCCATATGTTCTGTGTCATTTACTTTCCTGTCAGTTCCTCCTCACCCAATCATAAACCTATTTTTGAAGATTTGTTATTTGGTTTTTGACTTCAAATTCCTCTACACGTTTGTGATAGACCTTGGTGTCATCTGGATAATTGTACTCTCTGCTGTTGTGAATTTTCAGAGTGTCAGGCAAAGGCTTCATGTGGATGTTGAAGGGTGCTGTGTGCCAATATAGTATGGCTAACACTAAATTTACATTGCCGATGTTGGGACAGGGTTGTATCCTTTTAATGAAGGGAAGGATCTTGTCAGTTTTCTGAAGTTTGGTAGTGGTGATATCAAATGATTTTGCTTGTAACTTTGTTTTAGTGGTTTGGGTATCACCTGGTTTAGATTGGTTAGGCGCAAGGTGTTTGCCTTGTCTGAGTTCATTCCTAAGATCACACTATTCAGAAGTGTGCTACAGAAGAACTGTGATTGGCCAGTGAGTTAGACCAGTGTGTTTTTTCGTTTCTTTTTTTTTTTTTTTTTTTTTGCATTTGTGGTAGTTCATTCATGTCCAGACTTTGAGGGTGCAGGTTGGTCAAGCTTTTGTGCGTTCATGGCCCATGCTAAGGTTTCACTGGGTAACGGAAGTGGTTGGTTTGTGGGGATCAAGAGAACCTGAGCAAATTGAGGGTGTAGCTACGATCCGTTCTTTCTTCTTTCTGAGAACCATTTCATATTGAGCTAGATTTTTTAATTTTGCCTCGTCTCACTTTCAAAAAAGTTGATCATGGTATGATCTGACCTAGATATGACCTAATCAGTGATCTGGAACTTGAGAATCAGCAAAAACTCGAGGCTCAGGCTTTTGCCTCAGGCAAGAAGAGTTCATTGGAGCCAGGCTATTCTGGTTCTATATGATGCCTTGAAGATAGATGCAGGATTGGTAACAGAAATTCAAGCATCCTAGTATTAAGTCCTACTGAGCACAAACGTAGCATAAATGCTGTATATAAATGTTGGCGCAGAATAGATAGCAACATTGAAAATGTAATTTCCAGTTTTCAAGGATGTACTTTGGGTTTTTTTTCTGACGCAGTTGTGTTACAGTGATTATTCATAGATGTTGTTGGTGTTACAGATTCCAGCATTAAATGTTTGTACAATCATATCATTAGAGGTCATATTGTTGTTTTGAGTAGAGTCATGTCAGTTTACTTCGTAAGGAAATTATTTTACAAAGGGATTGATGTGTGTTATTGATGATTTGAGTAAAGAATTTGTACCACATGTTAATGGTTAAGCCCAAGCTCAGTTTTAATTTCCATTTTGTATAATTCCAAGGCTGTGGTATGAGTTAATTTGTGGTTCTGTGCAATAATTTCTCCAGCTTTATGCCAAGGTTTTCTTTAAAGACCAAAATCGTGAAAATATTTCTAAAAAAGTAGTCCTAGTTATGTGGGTTAATAGAATAGGGCTGTGTTTTGTAAAGATTTCGAAGGACAGACATTTTGGCTACACTTGTTTAAAAGTAATTTTTATCTAAAGCATGTATGTCTCGATGCTGTAGAGACCCGTGCTTAAGGTTTTGGTCTCCTCTATACCATGTTTGAATGAATGCATCTCACAAGATCAAGAAAATTCACTCATTGAGCAGGAATAAGTGCCATTCAGCTGGTCTGTGAAACATATGAAGCTTTCATGTTAGGATAAATATCATAATATCCATTAGCCTTTCACATTTTAAGATTTAGCTTCTAGACTTCAGTATGATCCATGATAAATACTTTCTTAAAGTGCATGTCTGGTTTGCTCCCTGTGTGTAAGGTGAATTTAATGAGGAGGTAGATGGGGCTGCCTGCTATATGTTATTTACACCATTATGTGGTGTGTGTATAGGAACATATATGAATGGCTGTGTGCGAGCACAAAGTATAGCTGAGTTTATAATAGGAAAATGCCCTAGGATCATAGTATTTCATCACAGTTGTAGCATTTTCCTACGGCAGTGGTTCCCAACCTGTGGTCTAGGGACCCCTTGGGGTCCATGAAGTTCCCTCAGGGCGTCCGTGACAGCTTAGAAAATTAATTAATATTAACAGATTAATAAAGTGTATAATGTTAAAGTGGCTGAAAGTACAATTGAAAATTTGTAAAAGTAGTGTAAATGTAGGAATTTGAATTTGGAGGCTAAAAATTAAATTAGTATCCTCAGCTAGATTTGTGGGAGCAGTGCAGGTGCATCGAAAAGAATATAGTATGAACCATGTGTGGCTTCAAATTAATTTAGAAAAACTCAGATTTTCTAATTAAGATTAAATAAAATGTGTTAACATTTGTGTAAATGTTTGATGGAAAATGTGTTTCTGTAATTTTTGTGTTGTTTTCCATCGACAATGTTTAGGCCTGGGTCCCCGGCTTCCAGTAATCAGTAGTGGGGGGGTCTCCGTATTCCTCCAATAATGATTCAGTGCTGGTCCCCAGGTTCCAATAATGATAAAGTGGGGGTCCACAGAAGTTGAAAGGTTGGCAACCACTGTCCAAGGGGATATTCAGGTGTATCTTTGGAGGGAAATATTGCAGTGAGAGAAAATATGTTTTTGCATCTGTTCATATCTAGTCTGAGTAGAAATGGCTCAGAACATATGTCTTGTGACGACCCTCCCTAATGGGATGCCTCAAGAAGCCTTCCTGTTATTACGTCCGCTCTGACACGTTTTGTGTTTGGTAGAGGATTGTACTTGTGATTTAACAGATTGGCAATCATTGGAAGTGGTTGATTGGACATTAGACAGTAAACTTGAGGTTAAATATTTTTAACCTTCAAGGGAAGACAAATAAGCAAGAGCCTTGAAAACATAAGGACTCTATCTCCAAATACCTTGTTTGTTGTAGGGAAGATGGCGGTTTTGTTCGGTTTTGGCATTCTCCATTCAGCTATTATGATGATGTGGTGGTAGCTGTGTTGAACTGGCTTCCTGCACAAGGTAAAGGGTCTTTAACTCAGTGCTTTCCTTGAGGGGGAGGTTTTTGGTGAACATCAAAGTAGGTGTGATGTGGTCTGAGTGATTCAGAACTTGGGTGAGGCAGACTGCATGCATTTGTAAAAGTTAGTATTTGATAATTGTCTTAGCTGGGAGGCATTGCAGTAGTCCATATGGGAGATGAACGCTGCGGGCAAAGATGATCTGTTATGGCTGGGCGAGAGGTGAGCAGCACATCATAAAGGATATGTCTATGTCAGAGTAAAGTTGCAAAATCAAGAGCTAAGGGGGATGGCAGAATTCTGAGTATTTTCCAAGGAAGGGGTGCTTAGAGTGGTGCCTGCCAAATAGTAGTTTTTTTAAAGTTGTCCTTGTTGGACATGGCCTTTCTTAGGGGATTTCTCTGAAACTTTTTGCTTTTTCTCCCAGTTTTTGCTGACTCTCTGTGCTTGGCATTGTTTTGCTTTCACTAATGACCGAGCTGACAAAAATCTCTGGAATGCACTTCTTAGTTTAAAGAAGACATTTATTATTATTCCACCAGAGGTTCCTAAAAAAAATGAAGGAGATTAGTAGGTTGAAGGCACATGTTTAAAAATAGTCACAGCAATGAAAGGAAAAAATATCAAAATGATTCTCAACTGCAATGTACACAGCAAATATATATGATTATATTATAGCATAATTGCAAAGCAAAGGATAAATTAAAAATTCACCAGCGTTGGGCCTGCCAAGCTCTTCATCTTTTTCATGCCAGCAAGAAGACGACCCCTGTTCAACTGCGAGAAAGAGATCCTCACCCTCACGAGAAAATGTCAGGCATTTGACGTCCAATCCTGACCGAGGTCTCGGAAATTCCCTCGCTACTTAGCAGGGCCACCTCTATAGTTTAAAAAAAACAAAAGGGCTTCCTGGAGAAAACCCCTCCTCTCAAATGGAAATATTCAAACATGCTGGCTACTGTATGTCAGAGTTGGAAGAAAAACGTTGAAAACTGTCCAGCCTTTCAAGGCTCTTCCTCCAAGGTCGCACCTTTCCCTGCACTGACGAAAACAAAAAATATATGCTTTCTTATCATGCTATCGTGTTCGGTAAGAGAAAATACGAAAAACACAAGCTTATTTCACCATGTGGAAAAACACAGCTCATCTGCAGTGTCTCAACTGCAATGTCTAACGCCAGGATAAAGCCAATAGGCAGCTAAACTGAATACAAAATGTAATCTGCAACTGGTGAACACTGAACAACTAATATGCGCAGTGGTGAAACACAGTCAGTGGTCAAACCTACCTATTTTCAATACATTTCCACCCTTTGACCAATGACTTTGTCTACTTTTCTCTTATTTCAAAGAAAAAGAAAACATCATAAGCAAATTAGGTTTGCATTGTATACAGCAACATAATGCAATAATAAAAGCAAGCACTGTAAAGCAAATGAAGTGGATTAACATGTTGATCTTATAAACTGTTAAATGAGACACACCTACAATGAAAAGACTAAAGCTTATATATTCTGATTGGGATAATAACTTATTGAATAGTGTCTCTAGGATAGCAAGTTGGTGTAGAATTAGATGGAAACATCATGAGTTCTAATCATGTAAAGGTGCACGGTCCACCTGAAAGGTTTGTTGGAATGTGAGTAAAAGTCAGGTTTCCACATGAAAAACATCCAGCTAACTGGCAATTTTCCTTAATGAGACTGGCAGCAGTCATCAGATGATAACACGTCATGGGTTATTTCCAGTGGAAGAATGTAATCAAACAAGTTGACAGAACATCCATGGTACTCTGTATTGTTCCCATGTAGAACTTGAATCAGAGATGCAATTAGCACTAAATGGAGCCATAAGTTTTGTTCTTTAAAAGCTGCATGAGCGTTGCACATAGGTTATCATTCAGGTTCAGGTTGGGGGTGTGGTCCCTCCCCCGACCCCACACGCAAACACCCAATGGGAGACCACACCGCACACTCATGGTCAGTGGCAAGTCATAGTAGGATCTGCATAAGAAACAAGTATGACTTTTCTTGCAAATAACATTTGTCATCTGAAATGTGATCTCCTTTTTCCTTTCCTTGTTTGATAATCAGCAGGACGTTATTGGGGTACTTTGCTATAATTTCTGCAGGTTCTGGAGGGCCATTTGGGGATTCAGCCCACACCTTAGCACTGCGGTTTTTATCTGCTGAACTTCACTTTCCTTGCCCTGTCAGAAGGGCTTGGGCAGTCACCTTCCTTACCAAACCTCCGTACACTGCACTAATGCCAAGTTGGGCAATTCTGTCTCCAATCTGTATGAAAAAGTCAACTTCTCCACTATTTAACAGAATAACTTTGATTTCTACTTGGTAATCTCCATCAATCACTCCCCCTAAAACCTGAATACTTTTAAGGACTGACACAGATCTGAGAGCAATCAATCCAAAATGCTCTGGGGGAACCTGTATTCCAACACCTGTTTCACACAATGCTATGTCTAGGGGTTTTAGTCTGTAAACTTGTAAAGCATGTAAGTCAAGACCTGCAGATTCAGGTGTGGCTCTGCAAAGAGCTAACGCTCCAGGTTTTATTTCCCAGTATGTCATGGTATTGGTGGCCACATGTGGTTGTATTTGCAAAGCTGGAGTTAACATTTGCATCAAAGGTGTTTCAGCATTTGTTAATTGTCTATTGTTCAGAATCTTGAGGGCTTCATTTAAATGCTCTCCAGTTTTTCAAAGTTCCTTCAGATAATTTTCTCAATTGAGCTTTCAGTAAACCATTAATTCTCTCAATCAGTCCTATGGCCTGTGGATAATAAGAAATATGATATATCCACTCAATATTGTGCTGAGAACAGTAGTCCTGCACCAAATTGCCTTTGAAGTGTGACCTATTGTCACTCTGGATCTGGAGTGGCACTCCATAGTATAACATTAACAAGTACAGAGTTCTGATAATATTGTGCTTAGTAGCATGTTTACAAGGGACAGCAATCAAGTATCCAGAATAAGTGTCTACTACGGTGCAGGCGTATTGACTCCCTCTACTAATCGGTAGTGGTCCACTGTAATCAATTTGCCATATCTGTCCAGGTAACTTTCCTCTCCCCAACTGATCTTTGACTGTTTGTGGGACAGATCTCTGTTGTGTGTGCTGACAAATAGGACATTGCAAAATCACAGTTTTTATCAAATCTAGGGGAATGTACATCCCTCTAATCTCTGCCCACCTGTAAGTGGCTTTTTCTCCCAGATGTCCACATTTCTGGTACACCCACTTAGCCATCCCCACCAAATCAGAATTCTGGATTGACACTTCTGCCTCTGAACTTTTGTCTTTGACGTCTGCAAGGGAATTGAACCAGCGTTCTAGTGAGTCAATGGGACAATGAGCATCTGTGACTTTACTCTGTTCTAACATTTCCCACATTTCCTGCCACAACTCTTTGCTCCTCTCCTCCTTTGAATGAATTAAGTAGTTATTTGCATGCCATGTGGAAAGCCAAACGGCTAATCCATTGGCAGTGAACCAAGAATCAGTATAAAAATGACAAGTCTCGGGCAGCTCTTGCTTTAGAGTCTCACACACAGTGTACAATTCTGCATATTGGCTACTTTTTCCTTCTCCTGTGGTAGACAACGACTTTTCAGTAACTGGATTGTATTACACTGCTTTCCATTGTCTTTTAGTACCCACGTATTCAATCAATCATTAGTAAAACAAACATGCTTCCTGTCCTCAGGGAACAAGAATTCAAATGGTGCACTCAATTTCACTGGTGACTCTTTTACCTGTGGTACTCCCTGCACTATCTCCTCATCTTGTACAGGGGCTTGTGACACCTGTTCATGTAGGGCTGCAGTGCCTGTCGGTCCTACTCGAGCCCTGTCTTGTATGTACCAGTTCCAGTGTATGATTCTAGTCTCTTGTGCGTGTCCTACACAGTGAGATTTAGGTGAACTTATCACCCACTGCATGATTTGTAGTTCAGATTTCAGAATTACATTATAACCCAGTGTCATTTGCTTAGTATCCACTAGAGCCCAATAACAAGTCAAAAGCTGTTTTTCAGAAGGGGTATAGCACTCCACAAAGTCAAGTAGTTTTCTAATCTAAAGCCCCAGGGGCACCCTTGTCCTCCCCTGTTTCTGCCACATACTCACGTTTGCATATTGTCCCTGAACATTTCCATGTAACTCAGTGTTTCCCTCTTGCACTGTGCACAAATCTGAAGTCTGTTGAATTATTTAATTTGCCAAATCAAAAAGCACACAGCTGCTCTTTACTACTTTCCAACTCATGTTTTTTCCTAGTTACTTTGTACCAAAGGGTTAAGATTTTGCTCAGATGAGGGCTATACTGTTTCCAAAAATCAAACAATCCCATGAAACTCTGTGTCTCTTGCTTAGTGCAAAGAGTAAAAAACTCCAAAATCTTTTGTTTTACCTGTAACAAAATCTCTCTATGTTCTGCATCCCTTGGATTCCCCGAAACTGCACATTTTGCGACAGTACCTGTGTCGTGTCTGAATTAATTCTACACATCATACTCTGCAAAAGTGGTCTGGATATACCGGTAACATCGTCAACTCCTTGCTCGGCGTAATCTTTTAAAGAATGCATCTCAACTCCTGCCAAAAACTGTGGGCTGCTCTGCGCATTGAGAACTACGCTCTTCTCAGGAGGCTCACACTGGTCCCCACCTTTTTTAACCTCCTCATTACTGGAATGTGAAAAGCCAGATTCTCCTGTAACAGCTTTAGATTTCAGCTTTATCTTGCAATAATTTGTTCTGGCTAATTTGCTCACGAAAATTCTTATTTTCATGAACTGTTTACATTTCCCATGCATTTTTCTCTAAGCTGACAAAAGTATCCAAACCCTCCTGTCAAGAACAAAAGGGACACCATTCCTTTCCAAAAGCACCTTTTCTAAATATGTAAACACTTTTGTTTTATCCAAGCACCCATCCCAAAACTTAGAAAGTCCTGATAAACAGGAAAACATGTTTGTCACAACACCATAAGGCATTTTAACTTCACATTCATTTTCTAACATGGTTTGCGGTGCTTCCTTTAGTTCTCTAAACAAAAAAATATATATCTATATATATAGATATATATATATATATATATAGATATATATATAGATATATATCTATATATATAGATATATATACACTTTTAAATCGTGCACTTCCAACCTCCAACTCCTTTTTAGACTGATGATGTACGCCAAAATGTTTTGCTTTCACTAATGACCGAGCTGACAAAAATATCTGGAATGCACTTCTTAGTTTAAAGAAGACATTTATTATTATTCGAAGTTCCTAAAAAAAATGACGAAGATTAGTAGGTCGAAGGCACACATTTAAAAATAGTCACTGCAATGAAAGGAAAATATATCAAAATGATTCCCACCTGCAATGTACACAGCAAATATATGTGATTAAACTATAGCATAGTTTCAAAGCAAAGGATAAAGTGAAAATTCATCACCGTAGGGCCTGCCAAGCTCTTCATCTTTCTCATGCCAGCAAGAAGATGACCCCTGTTCAACTGCGAGAAAGAGATCCCCACCCTCATGGAAAAATGTCTGGCATTTGACGTCCAATCCTGACCGAGGTCTCAGAAATTCCCTCGCTACTGAGCAGGGCCACCTCTTTTATAGTTTAAAACAAACAAAAAGGCTTCCTGGAGAAAACCCCTCCTCTCAAATGGAAATATTCAAACATGCGGCTACTGTAGGTCAGAGTTGGAAGAAAAACGCTGAAAACTGTACAGCCTTTCAAGGCTCTTCCTCCAAGGCCGCACCTTCCCCAGCACTGACGAAAACAAAATATGTGCTTTCTTATCATGCTATTGTGTTCGGTAAGAGAAAATACGAAAAACACAAGCTTAGTTTACCATGTGGAAAAACACAGCTCATCTGCAATGTCTAACGCCACGATAAAGCCAATAGGCAGCTAAACTGAATACAAAATGTAATCTGCAACTGGTGAACACTGAACAACTAATATGCGCAGTGGTGAAACACAAAGTCAGTGGTCAAACCTACCTATATTCAATTCAGGGATTAGGGCTCTAGGCTCTTTCCCATTGTACCGCAGAGGGAAAGTGTGCGTGCCCTTTCTACTCATGTCAGGAAGAGGCACTTACGTGTGATTGGTTGAGGTGCCACACCCAGGAGTGCCCTGTTAAAAGGTACACCACGTACCCGGGGCGGGTACAGACCTGGCCACTAGTGGGACGTCGTACTGAGTGTGCCACCCACCAGAGTAGCCTGCCCTACATGTAACAGGCCTGGTAGTGCAGGTCTGTGGAAGCGCAGGGGTGCCTAATCTTAAGGTGGCATCTTCTCCTCTGGGACAGCCCTGAGTAGGCCTTCTGCTACCCCTAGAGCACCCTCCGGAGGGTGGAGCAGGTGGTAGTCAGAAGGTAGGGCAGGTACACAAGGGTGTCCCATGCCATGGTAGGGAAGAACCCCTATGTGGCTTTCCTTACTGAGGAGATTGGCTTTTTCTTGAGGTTTTGCTGATCCTCTCTGACTGGGCATGGGGCCCTGGGCAATTTTCCACTGTAAGCACATTGTGAAAGTGCATGTGTGCCTACCCTACATAAGTTAGGAAGTGGCGCGTACCATTATGTGCAAACCTGCACATTGATGATTTCATGAATATTCTGTGCCTGGACTGGTTGGCCTGTATGTGCACACTTGCACATTGGTGACGTCATGTATATACTGAGCCTGGCATGCCTTACCTATATGTGCACACTTGCACATTCTTTTTTTCAGTGTATCTACTGAGCCTGGCATGGCTTACCGATACGTGCACATTTGCACATTGGTGTTTGCATGTATATACTGAGCCTGGCATGGCTTGCCCTAATGTGCACATTTGCTGGTGTTTGCAGGTATATACTGGGCTTAGCATGGTCTGCCAGTATGTGCACAATTGCACATTGGTGTTTTCATATGTATATACTGAGTCTGGCACAACTTGACAGTATGTGCACACCTGCACATTAGTGTTTTTATATATATATATATATAAAATATACTGTCACAGTAGGCCTGGATGAGCACACCTGCAGCCTTGTGGTGTTCTCAAAGATTGTTTCCAGCCTTCCCCTGCAGGCTTATGAGTGCGCCAGGGCACATGTACTCACAGAGTGAAGAATGCCCATGTGTGTTTTCACTACCATTGAGAGCTGCTCTGCTAATAGGTCAATATGGCAGAGAGTTTATAATTAATCCTAGCTGCAATAGTGGGTTGCAGTGGAGCAGCCTCATAATGTTTACTATTGTTAAATTCCTAAAGACAAACCCTTTCCAATGGTAAAGGTGTTTTTGGCAGTAATACCTTGAAAATGCAACTTCTGGCAGCCAGAGAAGCTGATCAGAATGGCGCGGCGAGAAAGGTACTTAAAAAAAAAAAATTATTGTATTTTTGTTTTGTCCCCCCCTGCTAAGCCACGCGCCGCCCCTTTTCTCTCCCGCAAGCCGCAACTGTTATAGATATTCTTCTAGTTTCTGCCCCCGCAGCTGATTTCGATGCTGTGGGTGGGTTCTCGTGCGAGATGAGGATGGATCAGAAGTTCAAGGCATGGTTAAAGTTTCCTATCTAAACGTTGTTCCATATGAAAAGACAACCTGAGCGAAAATGAGAATAGGATTTCTATAACAAACTTTTTAAAGCAGTTCACCAAGTTGGCAGTACTTCACTCCTACCAAATGTATTCTCCTTTACCAGGTTTAAGGCTTTTAGGTGCCTGTCTTTGGGACCCAGAGTTTGTTTACTCGAAAGCGCAACAAAAAAGTAAAATAATACATGGCTGACATTTGTAAATCTAGATCTCCCCACAAAACAATGAATGGCTTAAGTACAATTGAGGAAGAGCTGAAGCGGCCCTGTTATATTATTTTATCAAGCTCTTAAAGAAGAATGCGTAGCAAAAAGGCTGCGTGTCCTTTTAGTTATGTATTTATACGTTCCCACAGACTGGAAAATGTCAAATGTTGAGGTGTATTGATCGGCGGAGGCGCCTTTACTGGATGACTCCTCTTTGAAGACGTTTTTTGCGATCAAATGAAGATAATCTCGAGGAAGGCGGCGCAGCGTTTCGATTGAAGATGTTTTCTCGTTCGAGGCTGGTGGGGTAGGAGGGGTTTCGGGTCGACGTGTCCCTGACGTTTATGGGGGTCCGAGAAATGCTATCTTCGTTAGGTAGCTTGCGTATGTTCCCACTTATCATGTTTTGAAGTCTAATAAATCCACAAATGTCTGTTCTGTCAACATTGATCTGAATACCACTACATAAGCAAATGGTTGCACCCGTCGTCTGGGAATCACGACCACAACTGGAATTGGAAATGTACATGGAAAATGTCTTCCCAAAATGTCACAGATCGGTTCCAACACTTTGACTACACACTTTACACATTCTTTACGACTGTTGCTCGGGTCCTCCTCCCTGTATCCTCCAGACAGCAGAGCGCGCTGAAGCATGTGGTGATTCGGGGAGAGCCTGACCTCCTCTCCTGTCTCTCGAAGAAAACACTCCAGTGGGGCCCAAAAGCTGATCACTAACTTGCTTTTGCTTTGCCTTTCACATTGCAACTTTTCTGCCAGATTCGGCAGAACGGTGCGGTTATTGTTCTTTATTCGTGTGTGTTCTTCACTAAGCTTCTCTCTGCGCCTGTTCCTGTGTTACCTTTTTTCCCCTAGTCCAGTAAATTTCTCAGCCTCGCCACCAGTTTAACAGTTAGAAAGGCCTTCACACCAATGGGACAATATAGGGATTCCAACATTTGCTTGCTCTTTATTTGGAGAAAAGGATTGCAGTTTCTTTCATTAGATAGAAATACGAGGTAACATAAGGCACAACAAAAAGAGGGAAACACTGCCTGCTCAGCACAGATGCACACCACCTCTGCCAAACATGGTATCTCGACAGTCCACATCAGCGGGACGCTCCCAGTCTCACAATTCATACACACAACGTAGATGCAAGGGGACAGTCTCCACCTCTGCACAACATCATTCAAGGCTGCATATTACTACACAGGTCACACATAAGTAACTTCCATGAGAAAAGAAATCCACCATAGACCTTCACAGAGAAGTATGACTTGCATGAAGAAGTTAAGTTGAGCTTCACCCAGTGCTTTAAATGGGCCGGTACTGTCCGGTACTGAGTACCAGCACTTTTTTATTTTGAGAGGGAGAGTACCGGCACATCTCAAGAAAAACGTAATACTTTTAATTGGAGAGTACCGGCACTTCTCAGGAACAAGCAGGTACTCTGGCACAGAGTACCGGCACTTTAATTTTTCCATTTCAAGCACTGGCTTCACCCAAGGAGCAGAAGTTTTTATTCCCTCCGTTACCGTTTGTCTTTAATGCATGGAAATTTGGTAAGTACCTTGTGATATCTGCCTATGCAATGCTTTGAAAAGAGCGTGCTTTTATTCACAGATCTGCCAGTGGAGGTTTGCCAGTGTTGTCCCATCATTTGTTTAGAGAGGACCACGTCAGTAGGGGGATCACGTTAGTAGGGGAAATGAGATTAAACAGATATTTATGTAGGTGACCAGGGAGGTTAAATGACAAACTGTTGAGTTTCATTGCCTCTTTGAATGGCTCCATGAGCTATCGAGATATCATTGTTCTTCTGCTGTGGCCCACTAAAACAGATCCAAAGCCCGCAGCTAGCAAACCACCTGCTGTATCCACATATCTACCATAAGGTGTTGTATGGTTCTGGGGGCTGTTAGAAGTGGAAATGTCCATCAGCAACTTTGACCCCATCACACCAGGCAATTAATGAATGTGGTGTGTTGGACAGGAACATAAACTGACCTCTAATCAAACTGGCAGAACAGAGTCAAGAGGTAAAAGAAGGCTACAAATCATAGTGGGTTCTATAGCACCATTCTGTATAGGGCAATAAGCAACCTAGCACACCCTAGCAATCTAATACTGAGGTGGGATTAGACTTGGAAAGTGGCATCCCTGTATATTCTTACCATGCACGTTTAACTTTTCTATTTCTTATAGCACTTTCAGTTTGCAAGCTGGCTACATGCAATAGGATAGATTTTGGGATCCTACGTCCTGATGAATGCCCAGGCCATATACAAATGGGGAGAAGCTTGAAAAACCCCTTGCATTTCCCCATTTGTTTAACCTTGTGTAAGTGAGATAACTTGTGTAAGTGAGATAGATTCACTTAGACCTTGCGCGTAGTAGGTCAGCAAAACTGCATCAAGCAGTTAGGAGAGTTAACATACACAAACATCCCTTAAAAATTGAGCTCTTGGTGAGCCCACCTAGCAGCAAACCACAATTACAGGCGAGGAGCGACCCCAGTGGCAAAGATTGTTTCTGGGAAGCCATTCAGTTTAGTACTTGTTAGCTTGCTCACAGTAGTCGTTAAGTCATTTTGGCGGCCTTCTCCAGATTCTGTTACTTAGAAAGGGAAGAGGTGTCAGGATAAAACAGATAGACCAATGTTTTAAGGCATCCGCTTTACCCAAGGCCCAGATTATCTTATTTGATTCGATTTCCTGTATTTCTAGTCTTCACCCTCTGGATCTTAGATCTGAGTCTTCCTATTCCAAGCCATGTTCTTCATCTTTGTCAGGTGGATTGATAATTCTCAGTTTGGACCATTACATTCGCCATGATCTACCACCACTTCTCGGATCAGAGCTCTGCTATAGCACTATTTAAAAAAAAAACATTTTGAAAATCTCTGTGTTTTCTGCACTCTTTTATGTCTGTGCACCTAGAAGCAATTTAGCCTCACTTTGTCGAACTAATAAACAATTTGACCCACAAGAGAAACAGGTGTGAATCATTTTATAAAAAAACTCAACATTTTATGATTTGCCATAATAACTAATTCATGCATTTTACATGGAAAATAATGTACTAATGTAATGGTAGACTGTGGTATTTATTTAAGGTAAAACACAAAATAGCGTGTACTTTGACCGGTTAGCAAGATCATTTTTTCTGGACAATATATTTCTAAGCTGTGAAATAAAGTGTCCTGCTCCTAAAGTGCCTGCTAATCAGCATTTGATGTATTTTTTTTTAAAGTAGACTAAGTTTTAACAGTGCCCAACATATTTTGACCGAATTGCTGGTCGTGTGAATGATTTTATCACACAGTTTCCAAGAACGGGTAATGGTGTTTTGGAAGATTACTGTAGCACAATGTGAGGAGTACAGAACGTCCAAGACGCACATAATGACCACAGGAGACGGGACCACAGCTACAATACGTTACTTTGAGTGAGGTTATTACTGTGCACAGTAACAGAAATAAAAAGTGCCTAAGTTCTTCTTCTAAAAAAACAAAAGAAAATATCAGTTTAGAGAAAGACGCGCCATACTGCATGCAATGAGCGGCTCACGCGGTACTCACTGAGTAGGGCCAGTCACGCAGCCATTAGTTCCTAGCATTCGTCCATCCTTTACAGGATATTTCTTTTGACCACTGTTTAGGAAGAATCTATACTAGATACATAGAGTGAATGAATACGGCTAGTTTTTTTGGAGTACTTTAATTCCGTGAGCAATGATTAGCATTGACCACGGAGAAAAATTTCTGTGAGCTTGAATTTGGAAGAAAACCTTTTAGGGGCAACAAGACGAAATGTTTTGTGAGAACCAGAGGAAAAGCTGTTTTTTAAAAATAAATATGTGCGTTAATCAAGAAAATCTTGGTCTTTTTTACGGCTTGGCCACGTTATGTTCCATTTCTGTGTTTTATGATATTTTTTTGTACAACCTGAACTGTTATTTACTGGTAATAAGATTTTATCACACGTTAAATGTCCATTTTCTACCTGTCTGTTTGTCTGATTAAGTCTTCAAAGAAGGTTTACTTTATCACTATTCATTACCATGACCTGCCTCTGTGAATCTCTTTACTATATCCACATTGATTTTAGAGCTTTAACAAAGCATAGCCAGGTCTACTGAACAAATGATGAATTCTGCTCATCCTGAGTATTTTCATCAATACTTTTTTGGTTCGTTTTTTTCTGATTGAGGTCGCAAGTAAAATCATAGTTCCCCTCTTCTAGACTGCAGTTGAATATATGCTATCCTTGATAGTTTCATCTGATCTATTTTGGTGTTGTCAGTACAATTGTGAAGGACCCATTCTCTATTGCAGTGGAAAACTGGTCTTCCTATATATATATTTCTTCTTGGCTGTTTTGGGGTTATTTTTTTATTACCAATGGTGGTTGCTTCTGACCTGTAGAAGATATAAAGTTTCCCAAGGTAATTTCACTAGGTTTTTCCTACCTCTGCAACATCTGATAGACTTAACGGTTAATTAGTAGACACTAAGCCATGGATGTTCTAGTGGTTTTAACTTTCAATGGTTTACAAATTACTTTAATTCTGCCACCAGGGATTCCACCCAACAAGCAGTGGAGAGAACGGAACTAATCCGAGTGGGGTTTTACATTCTATGACTCACTTACAATGGCAAGGCCATTCCATCTGGTGCTCCTCACTCGAGCTGTGGGTTGTCAGTGCTATGTTGAAGGTCTTCAATATTAGTTGCTCAAATGCTATGCTGATGTAGGCCAATGCGTGGTTTAATTTGTTTTAAAAAAGGACGACCTTTGGTTGTCAATGTTCGCCATAAAGCCAGTGTCGAATTTTAAGTGTGCCTGAAAGAGCAAAAACATTGTTTTCTATTCCCTCCAAGCTTTAGATACTGGTTGAAGGTTTTCAGTATTCCTATATTATCCACTAGAGGAATAAAGTGTTACTGTTGGTCTCCAGTGATTACCCACAACTGGCCTTTCGTTAGCAGTAGCCCGCGGGCTCCATACTGCTCACTGAATTAAAAAAAATTCCAAGACCTTACTCGGTACAAAAGGGAATGTTGACGTGGCCGAAGGGAGATATTCTGATCATGAAAATACACAATATAGCTCATTTCTCAGGCAAGAACATGTAAGCCAAATTGATACAATCTGTTGTGTGTTTTTTTCTTGTACCTGATCATTTTACCTCTTCCAGCAGACAAAACTTGCAAACTCTTCTATACCAACAGTTACTGCTCTAATAACTTGGACACTAAAAATATGTGGTTACCCCACAGAGATGCTGTACTCCACAACACCTTCCTTAATAGTAATCTGTGCCCCACTCACCCCCTGCTAAATTTATTTGAAGTAAAGTATCATACTATCAATACTCTGAGTTGCAATACCTGTAGCCGACCATGCCATAAAAACATGGGATATGTTTTCATTTAGTAGCCACATAATATTAAGGTAAAATGAGGCAGCAGGTGGACTATAGCTCCCGCTTAACCCATACCTCGCAATTACTCTAATTTTTATTGGGAAGTATGACATACTACGAGCAGGAACATACTCATTGGATTAGTCCCAAGTTTCCTTTCTTTAGCCTCTTTAGCAGCTTTTTGTTGGCTTAGCTGAACTTAAAACGAGCAAGCACTCCTGTGGTTGATAATTGAGCGAGCGAGGAAAGAAGTACTCGGATCATATTTGTCTTTGCAATTCTTCACCTTCACACTGATCTCCGTGAGAGTGCTACTGCTAGCGCGCCTGGTCCTTAGTAAGTAAACTTACAAGGGGACGCGTATAGGTCGATGAACCTTTTAAATCGCATGGAGTATCCTAATCATGCAGTGACCACTGAAATGGTAGCTAACATCAATAATCAAAGAACATTCTATGAAAAACAGCTTTAGACCATAATACTCAAGAATAACCACTGCTCAGTGGTTATTCCCTATTGATTACAATTCTAATCATCCGTTAATTCAGTCTTTATTAATCAATATTTATTAATCCATTAATAGAAAGACATTATTCTCAAAGAAAACATATGTGACAATGCAATATCATAAGCTATGAATACCAGCATTACTAATGTAATTCAGCAATTTAGTTCGTCAGTCACTTGTCACTGTCAACGTCACCCCGAACAGCCTACCTAACGAAGATTAGCATCAGCATGTGGGTCTTCATGCGAAAACAATTTAGGGAAAAATATTAATTTGGAAAAATCTACCTACGAGTGAATCTCTGTAAAACAGCACAGTTGGTACCTAGAAGAAAAGGTACAAAATCGTCAGTCACATTTTTATAGATACCTATCCAAGATGGATCAGCAACAAGTCAGTCTTCGTCTTTAGGTCATCAATAGTCAGCTGCAGATCAGGCTCACAGAGTATGAGCCCAATATCAGCACCTCGGACAGCGTCTCCTGACGTCATCAACTTTCTCCTCGCAGTTCTGAATCTTCACCCTTTGTCATGACCTTTTATTAGGTTCTCCCAGTCCATCCCACTAATTGCTAATTGATCAGCCTATCGTAAGTTATGACTGTAACCTATAGTTTTTGTTTACCAAATCCTTGAGTTTGCATATATCTTGTGTCCTATAAAACTGATTGGTTCTTCTTGCATTGAGAACATCATCAGGCTCTTCAGGTAACAAAATTGTTGCATACAAGTCTTCAGTCAGTCCCTCCATTGTTCAAGTCCTGGGAAAGTACATTTAGCCTTCACTACACATAATTGTATCAAATTGTCTTCATCATCTTCTGTCCGTTGGGCCATTTGCAGAATGTTCTAGCTGAGCGGCTTAAACTCTGAGCGGTTCAAGGTTGCAATCCCCAGTTACCAGTCCTTTGCAAGGCATCCGAATTCTCCATGTTCAGAGAAGGCGAGGCCCAGTGAAACCAGGCCCTTAGTTCGGCTAACTTAAGAATATGAATTAATATAAAACATAAGTTATACATTTTGTTATAACGTATTAGTGCATTTTTCTTATATGTTTTTCATTATTTTGCATCTTTTAGTTATTTTAATACACATGGTGATCACTCCCTGAGGTCACATTTTTCAAACACGCACATTATTTTTCTACAATGAATTTCTCTATGCATTTTTCTCATTAGTAAACACACACATAAGCCATTAATGATTTCTTAATTAGCATTTCTCCTCCATCACTACCTAATGTGTTAGGTGCTAGAACCACAGTGTATCGCAGGTTTGCTGAATGAACCAGGCTGCCACCCCTAATGCTGGTTATCTTCTTCCTTCATCCCTTACCTCGATGTTCCAGCCCCAGTGATCTATACTATTTGAGAAAACTTCTCATTGCTGCCTCCTGCCCAGCCAGGGAGTGGAAAGTGCTAAGAGAGGTCCAGAAGGCTGCAGGGCTCCAACCAGAGTACAGAGAAGAGAAAGAGTTGAATGTATTCACTACTAAAGGAATACAGTGATTTTGCCACTTACAGCTTTTTATCATCAGGGTCTTGATGCCACATTCTACTTTAGATATTTGCAGGAATCGACCAGAGCCTTGTATTGTAAGAGGCACACATGCACACATGTATAAAATAGTAATTAACACCGTATCACACATGTCACCATCCAGAAATGTCTGTGTTCCAATGAGTTCTCAATAATAACTTGTTTTAAATATTACATTCTTAAAGCAGTACTGTTGATGGCACAGTGAACAATGCTCAAGAAAACTCTTCTGGTCCTCCTTAGACGAATGCCACCCTTAGATACTCACTGATGGTGGTCATTGCATGACTTTCAAGTTAAAATAAAGATCCAGGAGACACCTGGCGAAATAGGACAAATTACACTCCAGTTCTGATCCTATACATAGGCTCTAGTCTCACTACTGAGCAATGCCCAGCGTCCTCCACCAAAGACAACTTTGATTCCACAGCTCCTGATGTCACAAGGGTTTTTATATTTTGGTCAGCAAGACAAAGTACTCATACACTCCATTATAACACACTCCTAAGAAATTCTGTAGCAGATCCCAGAGGTTGATGAAATACTGACCAAAATCAATCCTTCCATTCATGATTGTGATAATGAAGAGCGTACTCACAGACCAACTCTGTGAACTTTTACAAGGGAACAATATCCAATACAATAATCATTGTTGAGAACGCTTTCGAACACTAACTCAGACTAATATTGAAGAGCTGATGAATTGGAAATCCTGATCCTTCCCAGCTGTTACATGGCAGATGACAGAGCTAACTATGAAATTCTTTTGGAGTGATCGAATCATGGGCTGCAATCACAGGTTTCTTATTTCACTGATGCAAAGTGGGTGATTGGCATTGCCCCTTCACTGTCTCAACAGAATTGCTGCAGCATTTTCCAGGGCTCCTTTTTCCTTGTAGTTCACTAACTTCAGCTAAATAATCTTGGCTGAGCTATTATCCCAGCATCGGCTTCAATACCAAATTTTGGGATCCAGCTCTGTATTCTGGTGGGTAACCATGTTGAGCAGTCACCCTTAGCTTGTGGTTCTATTGATATTTCTCCAATGCTCACCAGATGACATGGGTGACAAAAATGCCAAACATCTTTTCATGATTCTGCAAAGGGTTCTTCCTCCCCCCACCCTCTCCAGAGAAGTTACTGTAACACCCTCACCAGGACCTTAGTATTGTTGTGGATGGATTACAACAGAATAATCTGCACTTGTTCCTCATGCAAAGAAATCCTGTGAATTCAGCGACAAGCAGGTAAGACTTGACTGCTTGCGGGAACAAGGGCTCAAAACACCTTGACATCTTACCTTATTGCAATAGTAACTTAGGTGGGAACTTAGACAGGAATCACCAATTAATGACAAAATGAAACTGAAAGAAACAAGGAGATTAAACAACCTTTGTAATGGGCTCACAGATCTAGAATTCCTTGAGCATGCTCCAGAGAAACCTCTACTGTCTGCTAGCCTTAATCCAAGCCCTGAAACTGATTTCCTTGAAGTAAACCTTTATCTTACATCAAGACGACAACAAAACCAACCTCTCCTTCTTGAAGGGGCCCTTCCTGTCCATCTTCATTGTATTGAAGACTCTATTGAGTAATCTATTTACATCTTTCTCTTTGCATAGCTGAAGTCTTCTAGTCTAGTGGGGCCCCACAGTTAGTCAATTTCATGTACTGCATTGATGCTCCTAAGTCTCATCACAGCAATGTGCGTGACAGGCAAATAAATCATTATCTGATCACTGTTATTGGCAGCTCATTAGCCAGCAGAAGCACACAGGATGCATGCTTTCTCAGCCTAACGTCATGTGATGAGAGCATAAGAGACCTATTTATTTGACAGAGAGTTATCATCAAATGTGTATTTGGTCATATGAGGCACTGCCTGATGTCCATTGGTTGATCTATGCCTGTTCTTATGTCTTGCAGTTCCCAGCTCTGACTTGGTGCCACATGGTATGTTTTTACAAGAGGACGTTAACATTTCCCTGGAAGGTAAGATTTGTGAGTGGTTCATGTCCCATTGACAAGCATGCTGCATATAGGCAACAGGCCAACTCACACACAGGATTAACATTTCTAAATCATAGACTTTAGTGGCTGTGCACAGAACACGTGCAGTGTTAACATAAAACTGGCTTTGTGATGGTTGTGCTTGGAACCCTCGAAAAGGCGTGCATGCAGATTGTGTGCCACTTACAACCCTCATCACTCCATAACAATGAGGCTTTGTCTACCAGCATGGCTTTAAACAACACATTTCTAATTCACTCATAATACATGTCACACGCACTCCTCTTCTCCCTCTGAACCACAATCATGTTCATGCACTGCTGCAGCATAAAAGGGATCGGTCTGAAGTCTCCATGGTGTTAATGGACTCCCAGTATGCCCATGAAATGCTTGTAGCGTCTCAAATACACAGCATACCTCCGGAATGTCTCTGAAATGACTATTGCCATAGGAACACATGTTGAGTGTTATGTACTCTTGTAAATTACTTACACATCCTTTGATGGTGCAGTGTTAGCATATTGTACACAAATGCCGTTGCTTTTAGGCTTGGTATTCTCTCACCTTCACTGTGACATCCCCATCCATTCCTTTTCCATTTACAGAACAAATCAGCACATGCCGGAGGAGCAGAGCAGAAGCAGGTGTCTGTGTACAGTCAATTAGGGCACACCAGTCCAGCAGTCCCTCTGTTAAAACCTCTGAATCCATTGATGGTAAGTCATTAAAATGGAGGGTGTTAATATGTGTCGTTATCAGTCAGCAGGTTGCTAGTGATGTGTTGAGCATCAGGGCTGCAGTAGAGCTGTATTTCAAAATGCATAATGTGACTGACATAACGCTTGCACTGTTGGTACCATTGGGCTGACTCCTAACGAGGGTTGTGTGACACTGGGCAAATGTGTATCTCAACATGTTACTTGTGAGAGGCATCAGTTGGATTTTGTGCTGGGTCCACAGAGAACCTGTTGAGAATGACACATCAGAGGTACCCAATTCAAACTCACAATAGTTTTTGTGGCTTGTAGGAGTTAACTGCCTTGCAGTAGAACACACTTAAATGAAAGCACCAGCATAATGAGGTGAAAAGCAGCTCAGCAAAATAGTCAGGGATCTAGGCCTGCAGTTGGTAATGCCATGTACAACATTCATGTCTGTATAGCACCTACTGTGTTTGTACATAATGGCGTTTGGTGGAAAAATAATCCAACTGTACTTTGGTTGGTTGATTAGGGGAGCATTACTGTTATTCTGCAAATTTATGGATGTGGCTAACAGGCAGTTTAATCACCCGAAGTGTGTGCCATAGTTGAATCAGACGTTTGTCCATCGCATCGCCCAGCCATGTTTACCTTTAGTAAATGTGGACACCTTTAGCTAGTGGAGCTATAAAGCAGCTGCTGAAGCGTGGTATGGGAAACCTGTGCCCAAAGATAATTTTGCCCTTCAAAGGGATATTCTGTGCCATTCAGTTAGGTAATGAGTGGAAGAGCTGTTCTCTTGGGCTTTGTAATCTTCCCTGATGAGACTGCCCTTTTGTGTGTTGGTCACACAAGCTCCTTGCAGTATGAGAAGATAATGTAAAGGGGACTTTTGGTTTTCAGATAACATCAATCCTCTGTAGTGGCTGCTGTGTCTATTCAGAGTTCACGCCCTAAAGAAGTCTACCCATCATGATTCCATCTACATTCATTTCTTATTTATTAAATGTGCCTTCAGTACCATTTTCTCAATATCAAGGGCATAGAAACTTGTTTTTCTTCCACTTAACCAACTGTTAGATTGGTGACATGCTAAAAAGCAGCTATCTAGTAGAATGGCCAGAATTTCCTCTGTTAATATGACATCATCTGGGTTCCTCTGGCAGTAACGGGGCTTATTTCTAGACTATTTTTGAGTATGCAGGGTTTATGTTCACCAGAACCTAGAATGTCATCAGGGTGTTTCTTCTGTGACCAGATCTTCCAAGATATTGATTCATCTTTATTTAGATGACTTACTTTAATATTCCCAGCCTACTCAAGGCCCTATAGAGGTGTGGGCTCTACTGAAATCCCATGGCATTGCTGTTCATCCTTCACTCTACAAGGTACACTTGACTTGACACTTTCTTATAGTTTTCAGGATTAGAAATCAACTTTTCTGCACAAATGTCGTTTTGTGCACTTAGAACATTTTGTAAATGTGTGCCTACTACTATAATAAGCACATGCTGCCAGTTCCTTTCTCAGGATTCTTGTACAGCACAGTATTTTAGAGTTTTCCTCCACTATTGTTGCTTTCATTAATTACTCTTTTTAAGTCATCCAACATAAAAAATCAATTTAATGAAATACAATCCTGGTTTATCTACTGTCCCTTGAAAATCTTGAAGTTCATAGAAAAGATGGCCAAACCCCAGTTTCAGGCTTTGGTGGAGGCGTATATGGTTCTAAGGAAATTGTTTTTGTTGGTCTTGCCAAATAGGTGCATTGAAACACTGCCCAGAGGTTTCAGATCAGGGATGAATGGCCATCCTTCGTTAACTTGATTTGCCAGAGTGACACCTTGTGATGTTGCTGGGATGATGATCTTGATTGTATCATTTGTAAGCCTTAGTAGTAGAACCTGTAGATTTAGGGGGCTTTGATTCTTACCCTTCTTTAGTCTATTATGGAGTGCAGGAGTGCTGTACTGTTTACTGTGCATTTATATTCAACCATAACACACTTACTGTGACGGCTTGAATTGAGGATTCATACCTATGGTGGAAATGCTGCATTTTAAAAAATTAACTTGACCAGTTCGGTCATATATTTATTCCATTCAAAGAATGTTCATGTGCATCCGAGATCGGCTAATAGCACTAACATAGGTTACATGAATGTCCTTCTTTCTTTGACCCCTCTATCTTAATACAAAAGATAATGGTGATTTGGAACTTTTGCAGAAAAAATAGTGGTTAAAATTGCCTCCCAGTCTAAGGTACATTGTTTATATAAATGTGTCTTCTGGTATCAGACTGGATCTAGAATTTCATTTTTGGATTTGCTTTGACTGCAGGCCAGGAGGCTGTCATTATTAAATGTAACAAAATTCATTTTTCCGCACTTCCCAGGCTCCGGGATGTGGAGCTTGCAAAGCTTTTAACATTGTGTTTTCACCGTTGCTTATCATCTTGCTGATCACATCTGCTGGTTTTAATCTTGTGTGAAATGTAGGGGGCCAATACCAGTGTCTGTAGACACATTAATATACAGTTTGGTGTTGCAGACCTGATCATGATGCAGGGCCCCATGATAGTGCTTCTTAGCGGGCCCAGATTAAATTAGGGTAGGTTAGAAAAACCTCTTAATGTCTCATCATAAAAACAGTAGAGCATCTAAGTCATGGCAGCTTGACTCCATCACAGAGTTATTTCTTTATTTATTTCTCAAGCACACACCCATCTCTAGGTACCTTGACATTTGGAACGCTAAAAGGGCCAGAGAACAGAAGCTAAAGTAGCACCAGACCTTAACAAAGTAAGAAGGTCTTCAGAGTCTTATTAAAGAAGATAAAGTCAGAAATGCTTCGGTCAGCCAATGGGAGAGGTTGCCACAGTTGGAGTCCAAAGATCTAAAACACTCTGCCACTACAGTGTCTGCACTTAGAGTGTGGAACAGACAGGAGGAACATGTCTTCTGTTCGATGGGATCATGAAAGTAGAGTTGTGCAAAATGTGCGTAATTTCCTTTTCAGTAATTATGCAAAATTTCAGAAACATTATGCAAAACTACGTAGAATGCAAGGATGGCATTTAGGGCCAGATGTACCAAAGGATTTTACCCATTCTGTGTCTATGGGAAAAAGCTTTCGTATGGCCCTTAGTGCTTTATTTTAGCATGAATTTGTTTGCGCATAAGTATTTTGCACTAAAAGAGAGCAAAAAACACAAGCTCTGTGAACCACCACCGCTCAAGTTTTGTTCTTTTCCGTTGTTCCCATGCTCCTGTGATAATATTTTTAAGTGAACAAACTTGAAATATGCAACATGGCTTAAGGCTTCATTTTGAGGATTTCACTCATAAGCCTAATGTGAAATGCCTGAAATTATGAGAGATGGTGTAGTGAAAAATTTGTCTGGACCTCTCAGGGAACCTATTGGACTACCCAGTTAAAGTAAATCTGGGATCCAGTTCTCTAAAAGGCTCTGTGTACAAAGCTTGTGGCTGCTCTCAATTGGATATGCTGCTTGATAGGTAGCCTATCAAACAAACTGCAGGCTGCTGAGACATTATTATACATACACATCCTACAAATCAGTCTTACAGATATGTTCTGTACCCTTAGGAAATTATTGATCACAACTGCTGGCAATGCAAGAGATATCATACTCCAGTAATCGAGGATTTTATCTGCAGTAGACGAAGCTACAAAAAGCAAGTTGACCAAACCTTTTGGACTGTTTGTCAAAAATCACACCCAGGTTCTTAATCGTAGTTAAAATGACAGATCCTCCTAGATCCTCTGGCCAGCATTTTATGGACCAACAAGTGGAGTACCCTCTACTTACCAGGTCCCTGGTGAAAGAAAACCAGTCCAGTTCAGTGCCACATAGCCCAGCAGGGTCTGCATGGGTGATTAAAATATCATGATTGACTGTATCAAATGCTCATGCTCCTATTCCTCTCCCAAGTACATATCAAATTGCCCCAAGCGAAACCACCATATACACTGTTTATCAGCTGAGGAGCCATCTGACTCATCATTGAGTTTGTTGTTAAAGGAACTTTTGCCCAAGCTTCCATGCTGCAGGAAAGTAACTAGATTTACTAGTAGCCTTTAAATCCTGGTGTGATGCACAATAGAAACAGAGGTTTGACTCTTCCATTACCAACCAAATAGCTGCCTAAATCTAAATGGGTTGCATGCTTTGATTGACTTGTTAGATTTAGTTTGTGTTTTGAAAATCATAACCCTGGCGCATCATGATAGCAAAGCAACCTATCTGCCACCTGAGTGGGCTTATCAGATTTTGAAAATTGAGAATTCATTCTGCTACTCCAAGAAACATGCATCTTCTGGCTTTCTGGGGGGTAAACACTGTATAAAACCTTAACCATGGTCCATCTAATATAGAGACAAAAAACCTAACTTCTTCACAGATACTTTATGAGGTGCTCCAGCTTTGGATGCTATTCGGTCTTTAAGGCTCAGATGGCCATGATATAAGCAGCGTGGAAGAAACATCATGCTCTGGCGGTGTAATCTCTGCTGCACTGCCAGTCTGAACTTAATGTGTGTGCGAGGTCTAGTTAGTTCAAGAAAACTTAAAAGGGCATTGACAAAGAACCCCTTTGATCCTTCCAGTGGCTAGGTAATGTAGTAGCCTGTTCTGAAAACAAAGGTACAAAGTGATTTGGTAAATGAATTTTGAAAGAGAACTATTTGGTGCATGAATGAACCACTGACAAGTGAAAAGTTGAGATCCTGACTTGAGACAACAAGTGTTATTGTCAGCAGGCCTTCAACTCATTACTTTGCATATTACTGGATTTTCACTATTACACCTCACTCCGTTTCTGGGGAATGTTGTTTGTTCAATGTGTGGCTGTAAATGCACATGCTCTGCATACTCTTGCCATCTACTGTTGGGGTAGGTTTGTAACTTGTTTGTCTTTGAAGAAGTCTTTCGAGTCACTAGGTATAGTGACTGCCACCTTAGTTGGTATTGCATATGGGCACCGGCTCCATTGTTCGATTTTTTGTTTTTTTGTTTTTCCACCATCTGATTGGAACGTGTATTGATTGGCCTTCAATGCATAATAGCTCTTACCGCTGAACTTTTCAAATCCATTTGTCGCGTACTAATGCTAACAGATCTGTGATCCCTCCTCATAATTGTTCAACGAACTTCAATTACTGCACTCACATTGACACCTTCCGCCGGGGCCTCTGCCCCTCTTGAAGCCTGTCCCCCTCGGTTCCGGTGACCCCCTTGACGAAAATGGCAAGTCAGTGATGGAAAGGACTCCCTTCCAATACTGCTTCCAGTGCTTATCCAAGTTCCCCTCGTCTGACCAGCATCAAGACTGAAGTCTCTGCCTCTCCCTTAAGGAAGACAAGACCACGTACCAGGCCTGCGTCACCTTCTGGTCAAGGAAGACGATTCAAAACCGTTGTCAGTGAATGTTAACTCATCTTACAATGCAGAGACAAGATGAAGACAATACCCCGGAGTCTTCGGGGAGCGCGGCGTTAAGGTAGAATAAGAAGCCGGTCATGCAGAGTCTTAGCTGGTGCAGTCCAGTTCAGAGGCAAGCTTGCCCTCTGAATGCAGGGGAGAGCAGCAGCAAGACCCTGAGATTAATCAACCTTTGAAGACTTCGATCTTGAGTATGGTCACTACCCAGTCACAACCCACGGCCGCACAGTGATCCCATGGACAGACAAAACACACCCCAGCAAGGGTGGGTCATCGAGCCCAGATACACAACAGCCTGCAGGGCCATCATTACATTTGGATCATGGTCAGTGCCGACAGAAGCCTATGGAGCCATCACCGCTCCCTTCTCCTGCCCAAAGGCTATGCATAAGCCACGACCTTCCTTGGAAGCAACAGCCTTGTCGACTGCAGTATTGAACGTGATGCTGAAACCGATAGTGGCACCAAACCAACCTTGAGCGCAGCCCACAGTTGTCAACTTTGGCACCGAAGGCCTTCATGCCGAAGACCAAAAACCCACTTGGTGCCAAAAGTGCCATCAATGACCAGCTACCACAACTCAGACCTACCTATTCTCCAGCTCTTACAGGACAAATTGGATTCTCGCCCAAAGCGTCTCTTCATCCACCCATAAACTGGAAAAATCTCCACTAAGCTACCACCAACAAGCTGCAGGGGACTCTGCCAAAGAAGAGGAAGTTATCCTTTGAGGAACAAATTTCCTTGGAACCCACTCTTCCTCCAAAGCATAGAAGACATAAGATGGGGCATTAGTACCCTCCCGGCTCAACATCCTCCTCCTCCTTCACTTCTACTCCTACTCCTCTTCATCCTTCACCACAGCCACCACCTCCTGCCACTTCACTACATGGATCGCTGCACTCTTCCTGTGGGGAGGGCAGCCTGATGATCCAGGTAAAGCATACGATGCCCCCTTTGATCCTGAAATCAGAGACAATTGTTGGAGAACTAGGATGTTGATCCCTCCCAGGTGATATAGACCCTGATCTCTACCTAAAATACCCCCAATGACACTATCCTGTACCATGAAGTTATACATTGAGCAGCTACTTTTCATAAAGTTGATATGCACATCATCCAGAAAGACAGTGACTTCCTTGTTGAAACACTTTGAAAGATCCAGCACACCCTCCAGGTCCTCCCGCTGCTAAAAGGGGTGCTTCAGACTGTGCCCAACACATTAATTCAAAGAGACAGTCAAGGGTTAAAACCTCACACCTAGAGTCTACAATAAAATACAGAACCTAACCATGTGCTACCCCTTATATACACGGCCACCTTCCTCTGGACACTCTCATGGTCCACACAGCACGTAAATGCTCCAACGCTCCGGGTACAGGGAACGCTCCACCTCCTGGCAGCTAGAGTGGGGAAACAATGACGCAGCAGGCAAGAAGGTGGAAGTACAATCAGCCACACAGTGGGGGATTGCTAAATCAGTTGCCCTGCTTTCCTCATATGACTGAGTGCATTGGGATGAAATGGAGGAACTTCTCCTACACCTCACTGAGAATTGTAGGCAGTGTGGGCAAGACCATCTCAACACCATCCGCTGCACCCTAGTTGCAGCTGACACTGCTGCCAGGGAAATAAATACCAGCATTCTGTTCAGGCGTCATGCCTGGATTGGGATTCCTGGCTTTAAGCCAGAAGCAGAGCAGCATCTACTGAACCTGCTCTTTGACCTTTTCAGGCCGCTGGTAGACCAGAGACTTGAAAAGCCCAAGAGAGATATGGACACAGCCAAGGTGATTGGTGCCTTTTGGGCATCCACTCCTCAGGGTTCTTTCGGAGGTCACAGTACAGGGGAGGAGGTAAGAGCACTTCCCTGGTCTTTCCCTCCTCCTCCTACCAGAGGCAAGAACACAAACAGTCAACACCGGGTATTCAAGAGGAAGTTACAGAGGCAACAACACCTGGGGAAGGGGCAAAGGATGCTCGGACAAAGAAGTCACCTCCTCCAAGCAGTGATTCCCTTTCACTCCTCCCTAATCATACTTCACCTATTAGTGGAAGACTACTTGGTTTTTTTTCCATGCTGGGAAGAGATCGCCTCCAACCAATGGGTCCTCTCTACCAATAAACATGGCTACTGACTCGAGCTCACTGCAGCCTCATGAAACATTTTCCCCACAGACACACCCTCTCTGCAGAACACCAGCACTTTGTTTGGGAAGAAGTCCAGGTGCTTATTCTCAAAGGGCAATAGAACCAGTGCAACTGCAGCATCACTACAAAGAGGTGTACTCCCTGTAATTTCTGATCCCCAAAAAGGACGGGTCTCTAAGGCCTCTCAACCAGTACGTCCGCTTAGAACATTTCCACATGTTCATACAGTAGGATATCATCCCTCTGCTGCAGCAAGGCAATTTTATGACTGCTATCGGTTTGAAGGACACCTAGTTCTACATACTCATCCACTCTGCTCATCGCCGCTACCTGTTTTCCGTGGTAAGTAATCAACAGTAAGTGGTCAACAGTATCAGTTCAAAGTATTGCTATTCGGGGTCACTACTGCCCCAGAGCATTTACAAATTGACTTGTTGTAGTAGCCGTCCATCTCAGAAGTAGAGACATTCACATATTCCTCAACTTAGACGATTGGCTGATCAAGAGTGCAAGCTAGCAACAGTGTCTTGCTCTGACCTAAGCTACCATATGCTTCTTCCACAGTTTGGGCTTCACTATAAATACTGTCAAGTTCTACCTTAAAACCCTTCAGATCCAGCCCTTCCTGGCCACCATACTCAGTACAGTCACTGGTAAGGCTTACCTCCGTAAGCTCAGGCCCAAGCATTCCTGGAGATACTGACTTTTTTCAGTCAAATCGTCAGTTAATGGTCGGAACATTTGTGCACCTTCTCAGAATGATGGCCTCTTTCATAGTCCTAGTCCTCCATGCCAGACTTCAAATGCGTCCGCTGTCACAATAACTGTCAGCACAATGGTCACAAACAGACCATCAGTGGGAGGATCTAATTTTTATATGGGCCAGCACCCATACTCTGCTGTGGTGGAACAGCAACATTCTGTAGCAGGGCCGGTCCGTCATAGACCCCATTCCACAGCTGACCATTACCATGGATGCCTCGCTCTTGTAGTGGGGAGCGCATCTTCAGCAACTGGCCATTTCAAGCAATTGGTCACCACATCAAAGAGGCCCCTATATCAATTACCTTGAGCTTCTGGCCATCTAGCTACCTCTTGAGGCTTTCTTTCACTAGGTTCAGCATAGACTAGTTTTGATGAAGACCGACATGTATTGTCTCCAAATACAAGATGGCGCACACACACCGCAGCTGTCAGCGCTAACACAAGGCATTAGGCATTGACCTCCACACCACTGGTTACAACACCTTACAGAATACCCTCTGAAAGTGGACAGCAAGTTTTCAGATCTGCTTGTGATGCTGCAACAAGTCTGAGTAGGAATTCCACCCACAAGTCTGACTCCTGTTGTTACGCCTTTTGAGTTCGCGGGGTGGACTACTAGGTCGATCCCTTCACCACCATCTAAAATGCCAAAGCTTCGCCTCCAGGTTCCCACGCTCACAATCTATGAACATTGTTTTATGGATGAATTGGTCAGGGTTCCTTGCCTTTGCTTTTCCCTCTCCTCCAATTCCTTCCATTTGTGGTCCAGAAGCTTCAGTAAACCAACCCTCATTCTCACCATGGTGGCACCCACGTGGGCCAGACAACCATGGTTCTTAACCTTTCTAGAGATGTCATTGGTTCCCCATGGGAAGCTCCACAACAGGCCTGGCATTCTTGCAGAGAACCAGGGCAGAATCAGGCACCTCAGCCCCAGGCAACTCAATCTAGCAATCTTGCTCTGGAGGTCCTAGAGTTTGGCTACCTTAACCTCTCTCGAGTGCATGTCTATCCTCAAAGAACCGTACAGACACTACGTGGGCCTGCTATGCTGCTAAGTGTAAAAGTCTGTTCACTAATGAATCCCTAAGCATATAAACCTGCAGTTTAGGATATTGTCTGCTACCTTCTTCACTTAAATCAGGTGTAGCCTATACTTCCATATGCCTCCACTTAGCCACTATAGCAGCCTACATGCAGAATATGGAACACTCTTCCTTATTCCAAATCCTTGTTATCAAGGCTTTCTTGGCTGGACCCAAAGTAGTTATTTTCACCCAGGATACACCAGACTCCTGTATGGGACCTTAACAGTATCTTTACCAGATGCATGGGCCCTGCCTCTGAACCCCTGCGTTCATGCCATTTACAATTCCTTTTCTGGAAGGTTGCTTTCATTGCGCTAACACATTTAAGGGGTATTTCCGAGTTGCAAGCCCTCACTCTGGGAAAACCTTTCAAGTTCATCACTA
The DNA here is from genome assembly GCF_031143425.1 of Pleurodeles waltl. Classification (NCBI taxonomy): domain Eukaryota; kingdom Metazoa; phylum Chordata; class Amphibia; order Caudata; family Salamandridae; genus Pleurodeles; species Pleurodeles waltl. The sequence goes on from NC_090443.1 coordinate 909,835,828, forward strand.
AGAACCAAGCCTAAATTCCTTCCTAATGTGGTATCCCCCTTCCATATCAACCAAACCATTGAGTTCCCAGTTTTCTTCCCACAAACAGACTCTGTGGCAGAGAGAGTTCTTCAATACTTTGATGTCAAGCGTGCGCGACATTAATAGGACGAAGCCCTTTTACAAAACTCAGCACCTTTCTGTTGTTTCGCTAAACCACATTAAGGAGACGCTCTGTCAAATGGCGGGCATAGCCAGATGGCTTGTCAAATTTATCTAAACCTGTTTTATTAAGGCTAAAAAAAATTGCCTGCCCCGCCCAAGCCTTATCCCACTCGCAAACAAGGAAATATACCCATAGCTGACATTTATAAGGCATCTACATGGTCAACCCCACACACATTCACCAAAGCTACTGTGTGGATGTCTCTCTGTTTCAGTCTCCTGTATCATCCTCCATCTAACCACCGCTTAAGGGAGTACTGCTTTACGGTCTCTGCAGAGTATGTGTAACTACAGCCACAGATGCTATAAACTGACTATATTACTTACCTTGTAAGCATCTGTTTATGGCATATAGTACTGTAGATGCAGCTACCCACCTCCCGAGATGACTTTGGTTGATGCAGATGTACATTCTTCTATTTAAAACCCTATATATGCATATATAACTTCTTGCATGGCTACCACACTTTCCTAACTAACGCTTTATCTTTATGATCACCCAATGTTAAAAAAACAAGCTAACAATGGAGGCGATGTCAGTCCTTATTACCAACTAAGGGAGGAGTCACTATATCTCGTGACTCAGCATACTTCGTCAAAGAAAAACAAGTTCCAATCGTCCAGGGCCAATACTAAATGGCAGAAGGATGGTGAACGAATGAATCTACATGCCACGGACAGATGCTTACAAGTTAAGTAATATATTCCTTTTTAGGTAATGGGGGAAAAGTATACCATCTGTTGTATTTTTTCATGGGTGAATCTTTCTTGTCGTACATCTGTGTTTTCGCCTTCACGTCACAGCATGTCCCTACTTACTTTTTTCCTCTGCCTTCGTGGTGTACTATAATAAACAGCTTTTCATAAAAATGTTATTTTCCTTTCGTAAGCCAATGTTGCATTAACCAAATGCTAATAACATGGCCTTAAATTCAGTCTCTGATCTCTTCACAAAGATTATTTTGCCAAATGTGTCATACTTTTGAGAACGGTTTACTTTTTAAAGAACCACTGATGAACTTGATAGTAGCAGCGTGGAGGGAAACCCTACTCTGCACTGCGGTGAGGAGACGCATCCTCAGACCCTCACTTTCTCTCAGTGTTTTCTGCACCATAAAAAGTGTTGTGCAGGTCTCATTTAATTTAGGGACTAATGTATTCTCTTCATCCCATCTGAATGCATAGCGAAGAGATCTGCGGCCATTGGGAATAATGTTTTTGCTCTGTGGATCCAGAATTGCGGAGCTTTGAATACTGCTTATGGAAAGTTATTCCAGATCTCTTTGGAAGAGAGCTGTTCTTGCTACCATTCACTGACCAGAATATATTCATGGCCTTTTTTTAGCTGAGGAAAGATACCTTACATTCTTCGAAACATAGCCTACACGCTAAAGGTAAGTGGCCTGATCAGTAAGGCTCGGATTCGGATGTAAGAAATTCACCACATAGACTCAGACGCTTCAAATATTGTCTGTGCTCAGAAGGCAGGCCTCAATTAATAGAAGCTGCTTGTGCACAGATGCGAATTCCTGGTGTTGCATTCCGTGGACAGCCACTTACTTGAAGCTGTGTGTTCAAGGAGTCCTTGGTGTTAACATGCATCTCGGGACTGCTTGTATACTGTATATGCGCTATAATTCCAGATCATTTGCCAATGCGCTGGAAGCATTCTATGAGATTTGCTATTACAGGTACCAGTTATCTAGTAGCTGAACTTTCTTTGAAGAATCCAGTTCTGGGTTTTTAGTTTTGGTTACTTCCGAGATCTGTGACACTTCCCTGGCTGAATCCCAAAGCAAAACTGTAGGATTTTGCTTCCTCGTTTTTTTTTTTGTTTTTTTACAGAATATTTTACTATAAAAAGAGTTTACGTTTGTTCCTCGCTGGGAGATCCTGTTTGTGCTCCAGTTTCTGTCTTGTTCCATTTCCTTTTCCAGAACTTTCAACCTCATCTGTTCATTTTTGGCCCGTGGTTCTTCAGAGTTTGTTTTCTGAAATGTCCCAGTTTTTTCCCCTTCCAAGATTTGGACTCTGCTTCCAGTGTAATTGCAGGTCGCTTCTCAATCTGGAGTCTGGAAATGCTTGTGGAGAGTACCGGTTGTGACCTGAGTGACCACGACTTCCCTGAGAAGTACTAAGATGTCATGCGCTCGGCTGCCCAATTGTCTCTACCATTAGGGAGAGATAAGGCACTGCTAGTTAGCCGGAGCAAAACCCGGATTTAGAGTGACAAGTATCATTCACCGTGAGTCATACTTAGTCCCCGACTCTGTGAACGATCTTGCAGCTCAAAATCCAGTAGTCTCATTAGAATAATGAGAGCCTACGCAACAACGCATTACTGATCTTAACGTTTGATTATGCTCCTTTATCGTTTCAACCCCAAGATATCATCCTAAAAGTATGTCATGTTCTGTAACCCTTTAAAGATTTCTGCCATTAATCTTTGAAACACGCTAGTGGCTGAGGATAGTCTGAATGGCATCCTGGTGAACTGCAATGTGCCCTCCATTGTTATGAAAGCTGTGAGTGCTTTTGATTCACCATGTATTAATTTGATTCAGTACTTATTCCACACTCAAGTCCTCCACAACCAGCACTTTTTCTGTATAATGTGGGTCAATTACAATGTGAAAATCATATTGGTGTATCCAGCTTAATATGGGCGGTCCATCTTCAGCTACATAGATTTTTACTTCAACACATCGAGACTTGAATTCTTTAGGCCCGATAAAGTATCCCAAAACATCTATTTTTTAATCCCTGGTAGCTTGGATCAATGTCCTTTGGTAACAACGTAGAACATGACCACTCCTTTTTTCACATTGACTTTGGTACCATAGTATAGAGTGAGACAGAATCTACCATTAGTTCTACCTCCTTGTCCAAAATTACAAATTACACTTTAGGTCTAATTTTCCTTCCCTTTTCCTCGGTTTCAAAATATATCTTCAAAATACGATCTTCTTTATACTCTTATTCAGCAAAATCTTCAGTGACTGCTACTAGTGACTTGCCCCCATTTTTACACATACAAGCATAATGTCCCTTACAACCGCACTTTCTGCATTCTTTGTTTGCTGCAAAACACCATTTAGCTTCATTGATGTGCACTGTACTACCGCATCTGGAGCATACTGTGGTCTTTGTTCCTTTTAGAGATTTGTTGTATTTGTTATTATATGACGCCAAATTTTCACAAGTCTCATTTTTTCTACTCACAGCTGCAATTTCTCATTCATTGTCCGTTTTTTCTTTTTTTGTTTATTGCTTCCATACACAGTACTGACTCTGCTACTATTTTTGCAGTAGTAAGTGCATCCTCGAGTGACAGATTTTTCGCTGCCCATAGTCATTCTTGCACCAAAATGAGTAATGACCTCGGGACACGGCACAAGATGAAAGCACAAGTATATTTATTCTGTAACGGACAAATGTGATCCTCCCCTTCGCCAACCACACGATCATCTGATTCGGGCAGAACCACAAGCACTGAAGGTTTCATTTCTTGTGCAATATGTTATAAACATTCTATTGATTAAAGGTACAACCATTTCAGTACACGGTACAACACATTTCAACTCACTTGTCATTACAAACAACCCAACACTGGTGACAAGTGTTCTTTAACAGTGCAGAAGTGACCGAATCCATGTTCAGGCAGCACTCCAGACTGAACGACAAGTGGGAGTGAGCCTCATCTGCCTGGTGGATCCTTGTAGTGAGTTATTTGATATTTCTAGTTACAACAGACATTTTATGATGTCAAAAGGCAACTTAGTTGTGACCAGCGTGATGAGCATGTGTGCCAGGGCAGTGACATTAATACTGGCAGGAACCTTTGCAGAAGGAGCATCATTTTAGGTGCATTAGCATAGCAGCATATGATGCAGATCACTGTCTTCTGGGCTAGGAGAAAGTCAGTCAGCGCTCTGTCCTGCACTTTGAATTTCAGCATCAGACCCAAGCAAAAGCCAGTCAAGCCAGTTTTGAAGGATCCTGTTCTGGCCACCAAGGAAAAGTTATGTCTTAATTGGGTCTCACTGAATTGTTTTCGAAATTGTTGGCGAACTATGCTGCCAACGTTTGAGAATGTTGTTGAAAAAATTGCAGATTTTGTTTGGGTCAAGGAGCAGGATGAAGAATTGAAACCCTTAAGTGTAAGATGGCTCATGCTTCTTCTCTGAAGTAGTTTGTGGTGGGAAAGAAGTGCATTATTTATGCGGATGTCAGTGATGTCGGTGTTGGTTAACTGTTATCACAGGATGCACGGTGAGAATGGATCGTGGCTTTTGGTTCCAGAACTCCATGTGGGGCAGAGAGACCTTATTATGTCATTGAAAAGGAACTTGTTCTTGGGCACTGTGGAATGTTTGTGAATGCTTTGTGGAGATGTGGAGAAAAAAGGGTTTTATTATCCTTTGTTTAACGTGTTCTCACCAGATGGCGGTAGAACTTTGACAGCCAGACTTGCTAAATTACAGACTTTCTGATTTTCTCTTAAATACATTCTAGGGTAGAATAATGCTTGACGCAGATTGCATTTCCTATTCACCTTTTCCTGAACAACCATCCATGAATGAGTTTGAATGTGAAGTAATAAATACAGTTGAGGATTTGGGAGGGGGGTGGTGAGTCTGGAAATTACCACGGCCCAAGAGTGGGTAAAAGAAAAGTTGCTGGTTTCTATGTGAAATTGGTGTCACAATATATATAAAAAAAAAAAAAAAAGATTGGCATGAGAAACGTTACCTTCAGGTAGTGCAGAAGTGCTAAAATCCAAAGTAAGTTCGCTGTAGAAGGGGAAATCCTTATGGGGAATGATAAAGTGATATTTCCTTTTGGTTTTAGGAGAACAGTCGTGTTGGGTACCTTGGTATGTTAGTAATGAAGAGGAAGGTCAGGTAGGTCTGCTGGTGGCTGGGAATGGATGGTATTCTCCGGGATTGTCATTTGTGTAAATCGAGGGAGCCAAGCATGCCGGGTGAGTTCTCAACCTCTTGAATCGACCAAGGGAGCTTTACGGATGTTAGGTGCGTATATCAATGGTCCTTTTTTGATTTGGACCAGAAATTAGATGGTTGCTTTGTAAACAGTATTACTTTTCAAAATGGTGCAGATCGAAGGTGCAAAAGGTAACAATTGATTCTTTCATCAAAGTTTTGGAAGGCATTTTATCTTGGGGAGGTTTGCTTGAATACTTACTGGCAGATGATAATGGTCCTCAGTTTGTTAGCACGAAGATGGGCGCGTAGTTGAGGTGTGGTAATGTGCACAAAAAGATCTTGGTGTCTTATTTCACGGTTAAATGGACAAGTTAAGTGTAGTCAAGGAATCAGGTTAACTAGCCGTGAAAGGAGGTTTGTGTTGCAGGTACAAACCACACCGAATGTGGTAATGAGTTGTACCCATGTCCAGCTATTAAGAAGGCGCAGTCCTGCTTATCAACTGACCCTGTGGTGGTTAAGGTTTAAGAGTGGGGTCTCTAATGAGGCAACTTTAACTGAGCGAAGAGGAAGGGTCCAGGCCCATAAGGAAAAAACTCAAGTATATGGACAACATGAAGGTTGATGGGTCATTAAGAGAGTTTAGGAAAGGGCAGTTGGGCAGGACTAAATTGCCAGTAAAAGCAGGGAAATGAGGAGTTCACCTACAACTTCAGCAGATGTTTACTTCATTAGAATGCTGCAGGTTGCCATATTTGCAGTAATTACCATTGATATCTTAATAGTTAGATACTATTGTTTGGCGCAGCTTATTATTGCATTGTAATAAGCAGAGTTGGTGTTTTCACCAGTTATGTTGTTGTGCCCTTGTGTGAATTACTTTTTTCAGTGCTTTTCCGTTCGGGAGGCGCATATACGTTGTTTAAAGTGTTGGCATGGATGTAGTGCAGTTAGGACACGTGGGTGTTTTTCACTCGGGTCATGGAGATGCGTGATGCCAATGCGCTTAGTCTTGAGCGCATTTCAGTGCATTTGTCCTGCAGTTCCTGTTTTCTTTGTCTGAACCTGTAAGTTCTATTGGTTTGCCTTTCCTCTGACTCTTTTCTCATTAAAAGTTGCCTTTGTGCAATAATTTTCTCTGTAATCACTTTTCAAAGTTTAACTTCGTAAATTGATTGCATCCCGAAGAGCAATCTTCAGCTTTTCAAGTCTGACAGTACTTGTAGTATGCCTGAAAAAGTGTATGTAAAATGTTCCAAACAATGGTTACCTTTAGTAAGTATGCAAGTGACGTTAGGCTAGAGTGTTTGTGAAAACTGCACATTCTTTTATAGTTTTATGGATAATTTAGTCTGTGACAGATTTAAACATTCTAAGGCACGCTCTTTTAAAGTACAGAATATGTTTTTCTTTCAAATGGATAAGGCAGTGAATGTATAGCTTGTGCTCTCAGAGGTCTTTGCTGGTCACAGTGCGCCTATTACCTTGTCTTCTCTCTGTTAAGGTTACCGCAGAGGTGGGATAGCACACTCAGGGCTCAGATTTTGCAGCTCATTACCTTCTTTGTAGTTTCTGAAGTAGTTTTTTGAAGCCATTGGTTGGCCACATGAGGACATGCTGTGGCGTGAGCTCATCAGTGGTGATCACAGCGACCTTTCCGCCAGTGAAGGGACTAAGCGTGTATTGTTTGATGTCAGTAGTTAATGCTACTGTCGCCCTTCTCAGATGACTTCTCTTTTGTTTGCCCAAAGCTCTTCCTGCCATGTAACCCAAGGCTGATCCCACCACATAGCAATGGCCATATAGCAGGTTCCACAGAATGTCTCCAGTGCTCTGCACTCTCACGCGGAGGTCTAGAAACGGGCCACATCATTAGATCAGTATGTGTGTGTGTGTATATAGATATATATGTATATATATATATCTATATATATATAAACACAAAACAGGTTTTCTAAATAAATTCTAAATAAACCAACCATACTTGAATTAGCATTCTAATATTGTAGTTTATTACTAATCGCCACATGTGATGCGAGGAAAAATGATGAAAAAAAGCTGAGAAAACTTGGGTCACAGAAGGTTGTATAGACACCCTGCCAGGTTCAATGAGACAACCAGCTGGCTCTCCTTCTAAAAAAGGCCACAGTAGATGAGCTTACCTTGCCTCTCATACCCTAGGATAACAAGCTAGAAAAGCATACATTTCAAAAATGTGCATGCGCCAGGTGAAAACAGCACACTATACGGTGCACATGTATCCACAAAACAGTATGGGACACAGTGCATTCAGTAGTGAAAAAGGACTAAGACGGGATTCTGAAGGATGATTTTTTTTTTCTCAAAGAATATGGGCTGTGGAATAGAAAGGCATAGAAATGTAGACCCTGTCAGAAAGAGAAATGGAGATGGAAATCTTTGCCCAGGGTGACCAGGTCATTCAAAGAACAGCACACAACTCTGGGTACACAAGCAAAGGTGAAGTGAAAAGCAATTTAATGCTTTAAACAAGTGATACAGTTAAAGCCAAGCCTAGTATCTGAATTAAAAACTGTAAAGGAAGTCTGTGCTGAATGTAACTGCCTTGAGATATTAAAAGCAAACCGCACGGGTGTTCTGCTTCCACTTTGTAGAGCAGGGTCTTCAAACTGGGGGCGGCCCCCTTTGGGAGGGGCTCAAGTAATCCCAGGGGGGCTGCCAGGCTCTGGCCAAAAGAAGCATTATGCTGATAACAGGGCTTTGTTTTAAGTTGAAAAACAGTGAGCATTGGTAAACCTCTGTAATGGGCCATAACTAACATGTTTTCTCATTTATAGCCAAGCTGGGAGTATGTGTCAAAAGGAAGGGACTCCAAATACTCTTCAAAACCCCACCCCGCTTCTAATAATCACGCTGTGGATACATGTACATAGTGGTAAGGCCTGCCTGACCAGAATAGCTTGGCATCATGTATTTGATTACATTTTAGAACAGTAACAGAACTTAACTGCAGTGTTTAAATAGGTCTATACATATTTAAACATTGCCAGTTTAATAGAATAATTGTGTAAAGTTTGTATGGGGACTTGATCATTTGTTTTTCTCACGGGGGCCGCACGGCATTATAAAGTTTGAAGAGCACTACTGTAGAGGCTGTAGTTACACTCTTAAGTAACCTGAAAGCAGAGGGCATTCCCCAGGATGCTTTTCCGCCTCTTGTGCCTGTGGGTGCTGCTTCAGCAAGTAATCCCCTTGTGCAGTGTGTTTGAAATGATGTTTAAGGGCCACTACCTGCGTTGACAGGTTCTCTTGTGTGGATCTCTGACGGGTTTCAGCATACCCTTCCACCTGTTGCCTGCAGGTCATGGTTTTCGGCCTGTGTTGAAGGTTTCCAGTGCATGTGTGAGTGACGGGCGCCTCCCATTCCTACATACTTTGGCTGCATGACTCCAGACTATGCATAAACGAATATGAAAGGGGGCCTGCTTATCTGAAGAAGAACTTAAATCAAATACGTTTTGTGGAGATTTTCTGCACCTATGTAGCGTGGTTATTAGCAGGAAACTTTTATTTCTAAAGAATCCTACCCTCCACTAAAATACACAACAGTCTTTCAACAAGGCTAATGTGTATTGTATTTAAGGGTAAGTATCCTCCTGAAAGAAACGTCACTAATACAAGCCAGCAGTGATGTAATGGCACTGCTAGTGATGATTTAACATTGGGTGATAGTTATCCTGATCACGGTAAGGCGTATTAACAAACACACAATTGATATATTATATTGTTCGTCTTTTTCAGATGTGATTCTTCATCCACGAAAGTTTGTGGGTATTTGGTGATACAGCCAGTGGCGATTTTTCAGCTGCACTTTGTTTTTAATTGATATGATGGAAGTATTCGGTAGTCCCTAAGTAAAAATACATAGTTATTCCACTAGAAGGCAAGAACAAACGAATTTATTATTCTCTAAATTAGTATGCCTCTTCAAAGTCCTAGAGACAAAACATTCATTGAATTTGGACAGTAGCCACAAATATTGTTAAAACCCAACCCAACCCAACCCAAATCAGTGGATTAAGGGGCAAAACAGTCCAGGAAGCCATCTAGAAGTAGTCATTTTTGTTAAGTGGAGAATTTATTAAGTTTTTACTCCATCAAGTGTTCACACCTTTGTATAATTTCTAGCATACCTGAAGTGAGCATTTCATGTTTTTGTATTCTTTGTTGTAATATGCAGATCCTGCATTTGAGCTGGAAAGGGTAAGATCAGAATCCCACGGTTCAAGGCCTGATTTATCGAAGACGTTCACTGAGGAGGCAAATACGTCGACCTACTGTCCTCCTGTCCCCTTTGCAACGTTTCCTGTTACAGACAAGTACATTCTTCGAAATGGGAAGGTATTATCTGAAATTAAACCTCGATCCACCATACACAACTGTCCGTAGATTCATTGCTAGTGAGGATGTGTAGGTTTTGAAACTGCAAGGTATTCCTTAGCAGATGGTCAGAGCTAATAGTATGCTGGATATGGGATTATGTTATTTTTTAATGTTTTCTGCGTAGACGTATTTTTTCAAAGCTGAATTGCATAGTTGACCTACTTTGAAAGGTCTATCTAGATTGTATATTTTGTCACAAGCGTAGAAAACTTAAGTTTTCCCTTCCTTCAGCGCACCACAGAGTGAAGAGTGACTACATTCGAACTGAAATAGTTACTTGTTTTCTCCTTCAGCTACATGAATCTGTTTATCCTGTGTAAGTTTGTGAGTTGTAGAAACCTGGGACCTTATTCATAAATAAGTTTATGGTGAAAAATGGCTTTATTGATGCATGTCAGGAATGGACCGAAGCATTCCTGACAGTCGTAAATGGCTTTCTACGTGTCCATACTGTTCCCAGTAATGTGCATACCAATATGTTTAAGAAGGCTTCGCCTAGCCCCTTCGTCCACCTGTGCCGTGCCCGGACCTGGGCCCGGTCCTCTGAGCAGGCCCGTTACGGGCCCAGCTCCAGCTCCTCTCTCTCTCTCACTCTCTCTCTCTCCTCACTAATTGCCTGCAGCTTTCTCTTGTCTTGCTCACTCTTTTTTTGCCTCTTCTTCTGGACGTTATCACTCTTTTTTTGCCTCTTCTTCTGGACGTTATCACTCTTTTTTTGCCTCTTCTTCTGGACTTTCCCACTCATTCTTTGACACTTTTCCATTGCCTCTGTGGCCTCTCGCTCTTTGCCCCTTTTGCTCTTTTTCTTTCATTTCACCCTTTTTCAAGTGCTTCTGTCACTCTTACCTCCTTCTTCTTTTTCCTGCTCTTTGGTCCCCTTCTCAATCTTTTCCCCCTACGGTGGCCTTTCCTGCCTCTGCGTTGTGCTCCCTTCCTGCTGCTCACCCCAGCTTTGCCCATTGCTGCTTTAGCACCTCCCCATCTTGCTCTTGCTTAAGGAAAGCCTCAGCGGGCATGCAGCTGCTGCGCCAAAGGCAGGATAATTTTTACCCGATTGCACCATGGCCAGCACCCAGCATCAGAATCCTGCAACCCTCTTCCCTGTAAACCTGTGCTTGCAACTCCCAGCATCGCTTCTGGGCCTTACTGATTGAAGGAGCGTCTCTTGTGTCACTTGCTTATCATGCACACCCACACTGACACCCTCTGCGCGCCCCATCATCCCTTTCACCCTTCAGTCATGACTCGCACTATCCCAGACCCCCATCCCCCACACCACACCCAGTCCCCTCCCTGCCTCCTCCTCAACACTCATTCCCTCGCCTTGCATGCTGCCAAATCCTGGGGCTTCCTGTACAACGTGTCACCAGACCTGCACTTCCTGACTGAAGCCTGGCCGACCCACCCTCTCCAGCTCCGGTTATCGCCACAGCAGTCCTACCAAGATACTGTATCTTGGGACAGGACAGAACGAACAGGACCTTGAGCAGTAGTCATAAGCATTTTAAAGAGCACATCTCTGTGACACCACTGCTGCAAACACCAACTACATGAAAAATTGACTTTACAACTACACAGCACCATCTATTACACCATGAGCGGTACCCTCATCTACTGACCTGCCAGACTGAGTGACAACTTTTTCAGCACCATCACAGACTCAACTCCAGCTCCTTCACTCTCCTCGGCGACCTCAACTACCACTTGGAGGATCACACCAACCTCAACTCGATCAACCTCCAGGAAGACAAGGCAACCCTTGTACTCGCCCAGCAAGTGAACAAATTCACCCATGATGCTGGCTTTTACTGGACTCCATCTTCAATGAAATCTTAGTGAATGAGCCCCCTCCCCTCACCTGGACTGACAATACTATCATTCACTTTAACATGCCTATCCCACACCAGAGCAGAACTTCACCTGTGAAATCTACTGGGTGTGCTGGAACAAGATCCCAGAAACAAGATCAGAGAAGAAACATAATCCTCAGAGCTCCAAAGCCACTGTAGTATCTACTCTGTTTTTATCTACTCTGTGTTTTTATTATTTCTTTTTCTATTTCTATTTTGTAGAATGTTACGTGGCTCTGGAATGCATGTATTGTTCTTATGTGGAATCCTGGTTGCCAGGTAGAGGCAGTTGGTTCCTACACTTTGCCTGGCAAACAGCGATTCTCCGTGGGTCCTGAAATTACAGAAATAAACTTCATCAAAACTGAGTTTCTTCTCTGCTTCGTCGGCCTCCGTTTGAACTCTACATCCACCTTCCAGAACACAACAACAACCTCACTTGATGCAGCAACAATTTCTACACCTGAATCACCTCCTGGACAGATGCCGTTCCCCCACTCAAAACCACCAACACTTTCTGGCCACAAGCAAGTTTGTATACGGATGACCTGAGAGCCACCAAATGCCACTGCAAGTACCTCGAACCGAAATGAAGGCAGAGCCATGCTGACACAAACAAGAGCACATACAGATCAGCTGTCAGACGATATCCTCAACAAATCAGAGCCAAGTTGTACTCCTCAGCAGGGATGACCAGTTTGCCATGACCATCCTCAGCAAACCGAAGGTACTCTTCGCACACAAAGATACCATCAAACTCCACAACTCCCATCAGCTGCCTGCTCCTGAACATCCACTTCCTCCACTAAAACGCCACCGATCTATCGGACCTGATCGACACCACTCGCCTTCCTCACTGAGACCTGGACCAACCCCACCTCGGGTCCAGACATCGCCACTACCGACAGTTACAGCATCCTAAGAAGGGACCGGCTCTCCCGCCCAGGTGGAGGACTCGCCATCGTACACAAGTCCTCACTACGTGTCAAGGCCGTCAAGAAGATCACTGCACCACCATGGAACACGTTCACTTTTTGGTCCACTCCAAATACAACTCCTCTGTCTGTGGCACCCTGGTGTACTGGCCACCCGGCCCTCGCATAGATGATGTCTTAGACTTCGCTACTTCCCACGCCTTGGCGTCAGTCAACTACCTCCTCATCGGCGACCTGAACTTCCACCTCGAGGACCGCACCGACTCAAACACCACCACTCTACTCGACAACCTCGCCACCCTCTGCCTCAGACAGCTGATCTCCACACACATCGCTGGCACACTGGACCACATCTTCACCTCAAGTGACGACTGGATCACCATCAAGACCATCTCCACCCCAGACTGGACCGACCAACGCTGCATACACTTCACAATCATCGCAGCCAGCAGCCGCACCCACACCTCCAGGCCCCCCCACAAGAAATGGAACGAAATCACCAACAAGCAACTTACCTCATCACTTGCCAAATCCCTCCCTCCCCACTCTGACTACGCCAACCCAGTAGCGCACAATCTCAATGCATGGATCACCAAATGCGCCGACACTCTAGCCCCTCTCTGGCTGACATCGGCCAAACGCGTACCTAAGAAGTCCAGCTGGTTCACCACGAACTCCCAAGAATCAAAGCGCACCCGCAGACGGTTAGAAAACAAATGGAGGAACAGCCAATCCAGCGAAGACCTCGCCTGATTCAGAGCTGCAACTGCCGCCCATCGACGAAAAATCAAGAACGCAAGGCAAGATCCACTCCAGGAGCGCATCAACTCCTCTGCACACAACTCGAAGGAACTCTTCTCAGTCATCAACGAGTTCACAGATCCCCCCTCCGAAGCCACCAGCATCCCCCGTCACAGGACCTGTGCCACAAACTCGCCTCCTTTTTCCACCACAAGATCCAGGACATCTAAGACAGCTTCCTGTCACCTGGCACCGGTACCTGCGACCGACCCTCCCCCCCCCCCCCCCCCACACCCCTCCCCAGAACCTGCCCAGACCATCCACGACTGGTCCACGCTCACCACAGAGGAAACAGTCAACATCATGAATACCACCCACTCCGGAGCCCCCTTGGATCCCTGCCCGCACCACATATACATCAGAGTCAGCGCATCCATCGCCCCGAGCTTCGTAACACAATCAACTGCTCCATTAGCACGGGCACCTTCCCTGAGGACTGGAAACATGCCGAAATATGCCCTCTCTTGAAAAAACCTTCAGCCGACCCATCAGAACTAAAGAATTTCCAGCCCATCTCGCTGCTTCCCTAACCCAGCAAAGTACTAGAGAAAGCAATCAACGCACAACTACAGAATTTCACTGAGGCCAACAACTCCCTGAACAGGTCCCAGTCCGGCTTCCGCAGCAATCACAGCATGGAGACTGCACTCCTGGCAGCCAGCGATGACTTCCGATTACTCCTAGACCACGTTCACACCGCAGCACTCATACTCCTCGACCTCGCAGCAGCTTTCGACACGGTCTCCACAGCACTCTGCGCACCAGACCCCACAAAATAGGAATCCACGGAAGAGCCCTGGAATGGATCCACTCCTTCCTCTCCGGGATGACGCATAGGGTCAGACTCCCGCTCTACACCTCCAGACCAACAGGAGTCAACAGCGGAGTCCCCCAAGGATCCTCACTGAGTCCCATACTGTTCAACGTATACATGGCCCCTCCTTCTGCCATCGTCGGAAGCCACAGTATGAACATTGTGTCATATGCCGATGACACACAACTCATCATTTCCCTCACCGAAGACCCGGACATGACCAAGGAACTTTCACACAGGAATGAAAGCTGTTGCCACCTGGATGAGAGAAAGCTGCCTCAAGCTCAACTCTGATAAGCCGGAGCTCATAATCTTCGGAAACGCCACCTCAGCTTGGGACGACTCCTGGTGGCCCACATCCCTCAGCATCCCCCCTGCACTGGCCGAGCATACCCACAACTTAGGAATCAATCTCTACTTCTCCCTATCCATGACCGGCCAGGTAAACTCTGTTGCCTCTTCCTGCTGGCACACACTCCGCAAACTCCGGAAGATTTTCAGATGGACCCCAGCAGACTGTTGCAGGACAGTCACCTACGCCTTAGTCACGAGCAAGCTCGACTACGGCAACGCCCTCTATTCCGGCACCTCAACTAGGAACATCAAAAAACCTCAACTCATCCAGAACGCTGCTGCCAGACTCATTCTGGACCTCCCTTGCTGAGAACACATCTCCTAACACCTGAGGGCCCTCCGCTGGCTACCGGTCAAGAAGCAAATCACCTTCAAGCTTCTCACCCACACATACAAGACCATACACAATGCAGGACCAGCCTACCTGAACCACCGTATCTCCTTCCACACCCCGCAAGATCCCTTTGCTCTGCCCAGATGGCCCTGGCCACCGTCTCTCGCATCCGCAAAACCACAGCCGGAGGACGATCTTTTGCCTACTCTGCAGCGAAGAGCTGAAGCAACCTCCCACCTGCACCTCAGACAAAGCCCATCGCTCATCATCTTCAGGAAGAACCTCAAGACGTGGCTTTTTGGATGAGGCCTCTCCCCACCCCCCCTCCCCAGTGACTTGAGACCCTCATGGGTGAGTAGCTGGACTTTACAAATACTGATTGATTGATTGGCCAACTATTTGAAGCCAGTGTCCACCTTCTGTTTCCTCATCCTGAAAATGTTCAGGAATTTCTTGAAATGGCTCCCAGTCAACATATGCAGGACCGTCAACCAAGCCCTCGTCACCAGCAAGCTTGACTACATACTACAGCAACATTTTCTGTGTTGGAATCAACACACTCCTGCCCAGAAGACTTCAGACCGTTCAAAACTCAGCAGCAAAACTCACACTGAGGCTTGCCTCTCCCACCCACATCACCCCACATCTAAAAGTCCCCAACTAGCTCACCATTCCCAAATGTGCACTCTTCAGACTCCTCACACAAGCATACAAAGCCCTGCACAACCGTGACCCCCCAACTACCTGAACAACTGCATCAATTTCTAGACACCTTCGCTCAGCCGAACTTCTGCTCGCACACATCACCTGCATATGCAGAACCAGAGCCAGAGGTGGGTGCCTTATTTACATAGCTCCTGAAGTCTGGTTGACCTGCCTGTTCACATCAGAGCCACCTCCCAGTTTTTGAGTTATGAAAAGCTGAAGAACTAGCTCTTCACCCAGACACAGCATGGACATAGCCCTGGTGGCACCCAAGCAGCATCCAATCAGCCTTCGGGCCTTCCTGGGCCTGGACTTTGGATTTCACATGCTTGCAGCTTTCCCTCATTTGTTGACAACTGCATGTGACCCTGCCTCTTCAGCAACCCACCATTGTAGATTTAGACCTTAAAAGAGGACTAACTATGGAGATATGCACATCACAGGGGAATTTAACCTGATGTGTGATCCTCTGACAGATAGGGAAGCAAAGAGTACTTCCCTGTCTGTCAGCTGATCACACATCAGGTTAAAGTGAGTACATTTTTTAACACTCTTAAGAAAGCTCGAAGGAGACGGGCTTCAGAGATTTATGGAGGGAGAAGCCCAGAATGGTCAGAGAATTTACGTATTATTCCCATGTCCACCAGTCACATTCACAAATAGATTATGTATTGATGAGCACTGCCTTAATCCTTAAGGTAACATCCATAGACATTGGGCCATTTTGGTCTCTAATCATACCCCAGGAGTAAGGCAGCCAACCCCACATGATAGGGGATTGGCAACAGTGACCCCAGGGCATTTTTTTTTTTTTTTTTTTTTTTTAAAGGTGTGGGGGGTGAGTGGGGGAAATACCCCCTTCCCGAACCAATTATGGCCCTGGGGATCCCACCCCCCAGAACCACTAGTTAAAATTAAGGGGAGGGGAACACGTGGCCCCCTTCCCCTGGCCAATGTCGGCCCCAGGGACCCCAAGGTCTGGTGCATTTTTGTTGGGGGGGGGGGGTGGTGGTGGTTGGGGTCTACCTATTCCCTGGACCACTTTTAGCCCCAGGGACCCCATCACCTGGATGCATATGTGGATGGGGAGGGGCACGTTTCCCTCTCCCCGGCCACTTTCAGCCCCTAGGACCCCACCCCCCATGGCCCAGCAACATATTTAAGGGAGGGAGACCCAGGACACCCACCCCACTTTCAATGAGGGTGTCTGGGGGGGGAAGCCAGAGCCCTTCATCCAGCAGGACCCAGCATTGCTCCTGCCTGCAGGGAGCAGCTAAAAATGCTGATCCCTGTGGGAGGGAGCAATTTTTAGATCTGTTTTCCTGTCTGTATCACTGCGGGCAGGGAAACAGATCCACAGTCTGCTCCCAAGGGGCGGGAGCATTTTTCAAGCTCCTGCCCGCTGGGACTAGACATAAGTGTTTGGTCCGGCTTGGCAGGAGATTTTAAATTGCTCTTGTCGAGCGAGAGCAAACACAGGTTTCCCTGCCCATGCAAGTGCAGGTAGAGAAACAGCAATGTCCTGAGGTTATACACCACAGGATATAGCATATGAGCCGGCCCCGGGGAATGGGGTCCCCACGGCCATTATTGGCTCAGGGAGGGGGATGACTTTTGCACATACGACTGGTTCCCGGGGGATAGGGTCCCAGGTCTGAAATAGACATGGGGCCACATTCCCGCCTCCCCTTTACCAATACGGCTGGTCCAAGGGAGATGAGATCTGTGGGCCAAAAGCAGCCTGGGGAGGGGTAGGGGGGAGTCCCTCTCTCCTTTACATATGCAGCTGGGCCCAGGGAGATGGGGTCCACTGGGCCAAAAATGGCCTGTGAAGGGGGGCCACATGTGCCCCTCTCCCCAAACAATAAATCTGTTTTTCCTCCTGTGACCTGGCCCACCAGGAAGCGTAAAAAAAACAAGCATGGGAGACCACACTTTAAAAAAAAAAAAAAAAGCAGCTGATTTGCAGATCCTCTGGCCCCAGGCAGGGTCCTTCTGAAACCTGACCACCAGGCCTAGGAGATCAGAGTGTTGCTACCCTGCCCCATTGTGTCTTTTTTAGTTTTCTTTATGACTCTGGACGCAACTCGGGACCAGGTCCTGAGTCCTAAGATGGTTGCCACCATGTACTGATTGAAGTGGTGGCAGTCAGTCAGATCTCACCTTGAGCTCTGTTGAGATCCACAGAACCTCCATGTCCCTATATATACAAAGTTTTTGAGCAATAATTGCCCAATAACCACTAAATGGATTTACACCAGAACAAAAAAAGCTCTCTTTATGGACCTAGATCTAGCTTTCTGCCTAATTTGGTGTAAATCCGTTCTGCAATTCAGGCTGTAGCTGTGTCTGAACTTCCCATGGGAACATGAATGTGGAAAACATGTTTTGGGACTCCCCTTTTTTCTCAGCCACGATTGAAGAAGCACTCCAAAACTTTCCACCTGCAAACTAGGCAAAAAAAGAACACTTTTTTGGAAAGCTTTGTGGAGATTCGTCAAACAGCACCAACATTATTAGCAACACAAAAATGCATTTCCCATGAAAACATGATCCTAACCATAACTACCTGGTGTCTACCGCCACTGGGTAATATAAGTCTAAATACATGTTTCTTTACTTTAACATTATCTTTAGTTTAAAAAAACTAGGGTTGTATTTAAGTCTCTGCCTCCATTATTTTCTGTTTTCTCTTGGAGGGTGTTGCAGTAGACGTGGTTGGCAAAGTGTGATGCTGACTTCACCATTGCTCCTTTTTGGCAGTAGTAAATTATACTCGTAAATTGATCTTTACCCCCTCTTTCAGGGGATGGAGACATATGTCTACACCTTTGAGTAACTTTATACTCTTAAATGGTGAATAACCTAAAGTAGTAATGTTACTCAAAAGTATAAGTGTAAAATTACACATGTAACCTACTCAAACTGTAAAGTTTCCTTTATGAATAGCTTTGACAGTCTCAAGCTGGCCACATCAGAATTTGTTAGGCATGTCTCTAAAACCCAAAATCACTCCACAGGTTGTAGTCACCAGTATCTGTTCCATAGAAAGCGTATTGATCACAGAATTCCTGCTGCTTTTTGTAAGAGGAGGTTAGATGTTAGCGGTATTATGTACATCACATCAAACATAAGGAAGGAACTGTGACTTCTACTGGAAAGCAGAGGAAGATTCACTGTTGTGCTAGGGATGCTGTTGATACAGAAAACAGTTTTACAATCCAAAGAAAGGTGAGCAGTGGCCTGCAAACAACACCAACACTCTGTCCCAATGTTAGTAATTGCAAAGCGTGACATGCATACACCATAGACACCTTTTGCTCCAAGGTGTGCTACCAGCAATCATACAAACAAAGATAGCAATGCACCATCAAACAATAAAGGGTCCAGTCAGAATGTCCAATGATCCAATTTGTCTTTGGCTGTAACCACCAGAAATAAAAGACAAAGACCACGTGTTTCATTTTTTTATCTGTAATTGCCCGAAGGAGATTGGACTTTTTACTGTTTGATGGTGCATTGCTATCTTTGTATGATTACTATAACCAGTTTGTATATATGAGAGATTACAGAGAAGGTTGAAGCAAAATGGTGGTTGGCACTAGTAGTAGTAGTGCAGTAGGACAACAGTTATATCAGCCTTTGTGTAAACTTGAGTGAGTTTAACAAGAGTGCGGTTCACAACGAATTCTCTTTGCCCAAAATAACTGAGATGATAGGTGTGCTCATTAGAACCAAATTCCTTACCCCTCTTCATCTCATGCCAGGATACCACCAGTGTAGTTTGAGTGAAGAGTCTAAAGATCATACTTGATTTATGACAGTTGTCGTGTTGGTTTAATCACAATGATACGGATGGTTGCATCTGGGGATGGGAATGGTTAGAGGAATTCGGCAAGGGTTTGGTTCTCGCAGAGGTTTCTGAGAAGGTTCTAAATGGGAAAGGCTAGATAGACTGTCGTTGTATGAAGAAATCATATGGCAGAGCCAACAACAAGCTGGGGTAGCTTATTTTGATCTTTTGTGGGGAGGAAACCCTTGTTCAATAGTTTGTCCTTTTTGGGTCATGGGGTGTGTGAGTGGTGTAAAGACAGGAAGTGGACATAGTGGTGTTGCTGGGTGTACTGATTTGAGGAAGTAACACATTGAATAAAGGAAGAGGAAATGGAACTGTAATGTGCACAAAACTGTTACTAATGTAACTTCTTGGGCCTAAGTTGTGAGTAAATCATCTGTGAATCAGCATGGAATCTCCAAATTTAGTAAACTGCTGAATATGGTTTTTATTTCACGGAGAGGTGAATTTAGAAGATTGGCTATTTTGGAATCGTAATTCTGTTTTCAAAAAGTAATTTTAAATTTGTATTTTCTACGGTTGTTCACCTTGATTAATTTCAGAGGTGTGTATTTCTTTTGTAGGTTTCTCCTTTTTCTCCCCTTTCCTGTGTTGTATGTGTTTGTGTGGGGGCGTGTGTGGTATTGGGGCCAGTGGTCTAGTTTGCTAAGATGCTTCTTTGGATTATGCTATATGGGCTCAAACCTATGTCAAAATTCTGTGTTAGGCAGTTTGTATTCCCCTCTGTTGGCTAGTCGATGTGATTTCTTAAGAATAAACTTGGAATTTACGTATACTTCTTCAAGGTGCCACCTCGTGTTTTTTCAACATCCCTCATAGTTAATTCCATAAATAAAAGTTATATTTTTTTAGGGGAAAACACGCACAGTCTCGTCGCTAGTCAGAACATTTTGTGGTAGTATCTTTCACTTCTTTCCCAAACAACTTCTGTACTCCGTCCCTGGCTTCACCTTTTTCCTGGCTTCACCTTTTTCCATAATTTCTCGCAGTGCTCCCTTCCCTCTGCATCCACTAAATTTAAGTTTCCTCTCACTTTCCTCTGTATCGAGACAAGCATAACAAGGCCAATAGGTTTGGCTTGTCAAGCCTGCATTTTTTATTTTGCATGTTTTTGCAAAAATAACTTGGGCATTAAACGTGTAAAAGCAATAAAAGTAAACATGTTAATGGCTAAAGATGGTGTTCATATGTATGCAAAAAAATAAGTTAAAATGACACATAGCAAAAATTATTTGAATAAAAACATACAATCAAAGCTAAAGGAAGCAGGCTACTTTTTAGAGTAATGCAAACGTGTACAAGCAAAATGTTTCACTCAGTGCAGAGAGCAAATGCCTGAAGTGAACTAACATTTCCCCATGGTGTATGCTGTGGCGGGCTGATGCAAAAAGTGAATGAGGTTTGACCGGACCAGTGGATGAAGAGGGATGACCGAAGTACTCCTGTTTGCATAGTTATATGTATTTATTTTTATTGTGAGTATTTCTGCCGAGACAATTAGAGCAGTGTCCTATCAGTCTTACAAAGAGGCTAATTTCTTTGAAAACTCATGACTTATAATACATCCAGTGTGCCGAAAGTGTAATAAGAGCAAGTGTCAGTTACATAGTTGTAACTAACAATTTCAGAAATAACGCCCGAGTATCACAAAATCAGCCAGTCAGATGTGAAGACAATTTCCATAGTGAGGGAAGCGGCACGGGAAAAGACTTGGGTTAAATCTCAAAAGGTTTTCTATTATTTTTTCAAAAAGGCACTGGGGTGAGATCAAGATGTATCAATAATAATAGTTGTTTTTAGGTTGTTATAATGCAGCATTTGTTTAATTTGTTATTTCGAATGCATTATGGTGTATTGGGACCTCTGTCTTGTAATGAAATGTATATTTGACGGAAGAAAAGAATTAATTTTCTTTGAAGGACACCTGTAGCGAATATGCTATTTAAAAAAAAAAATGTATTTAAGTAGAGCTATATTTAAAAGTTTTCAGAAAGACTTGTATCATAACAACTGTAGGCGTTTCAAGGGTTGAGTTGAACACTTTGTTTCTTTACGAAGAGTGCCACAAATCGTGGAAAAAACGTTTAACTTTTACTCGGTTACCCGCGGTATACATTGTTATCTTTTTAGGTCCATCTTGGCAATGGAATCTGGGTGGATGAGGAGAAATGGCACCAACTGCAAACGACACCGGGAGATTCCAAGTTCACCAAAAATCTAGCTGTCATGATCTGGGGCATAGATGTTCTGAAAACCCGAAGCGTTACAGGAGTTGCTACAATTAAAAGAAAAGATGCAGTTCCCAAACCTCCACTTTCACCTCACAAATTAAGCCTGATCAGAGGTAAGTTTTCATTAGAGTGAGGAACTCCAGAAGTAATCATTAGGCGCACATATGCACTGGTTCACGAGAGATCCCTGGTAGTTCTTGAAGTGTGAGTAATGATGCTGTTGGTTTGCACCTATCCAAAGGTGCATTGTAGAACATGTTTCTCCAGTTATCAGTTTTACAGTGTCCAAAATCCATATGGTGCTGATAATACCACGGTACACACATTTCTAGCACTCATTACATAAAAGCCCTAGCCTTAAATTCTCCAACTTGATGGGCATTGCAAGAAAGCAGCAGTGAAAGGTAATTTGATGCAACTCTGCACTCACCTTTGGTAGATGATCCCTTTACTGTCCATGAGAAAGCACTGTTAGCCCAGTTTATGAATAGTAGGACATAAGCTTAAGAGCATTTACCTCACCGCAGCATTGAGTTTCCTTCGCTGTTTGTGAGAACATGTTCAAGTTGTTGAGGTCTTGTGGTGCTTTATGAAGTTCATTCATATTGTTGGCTCACTAAATTCAAAAGCTAAACTTGGTTTTCTGTGCCTGACTCAGTGGCTGTTGCTATCAAACCCTCAGGCATTGACCTGACTAATGGATTTTGAGGTTTTTGATAATCTGCATCACAGCAGAGCAGCAGACTCTATTAGAGTTTTGGTTGCTGGTTTTACAAAAGGGCTGCAGCATCCATTTTCTTAAATTACAGTAATGCACGTTTTGGAATCTGAACTTACTTGTTTATAGAACTGCATGTGTTTCCCCCGCCCTGCTTTGTCAATATTAGGACTACATCACAGAGGTCACATCAGGTCGTGACCTCTACAAGTTGACATGCTGGAACTAACTTAAAGCCTTCCACTTGGGATCTTGGCCCACACATATCCCAAACAAAAACATCAAATATGCCATGCCGGGACACTCCTGACGGATAACCTGGTCACATCATGAATACATTTGAGGAACAAAAAAAATGGTGGGTTTACATTGGCTCATCCTCATCAAGCCTTCTACAATGCCTCATGATCTCCATAGTTGCAAATTCAGTGCAACCAGTTCAAGCCTGTTTTGCTGCTGATTTGCTCAGTCCATAGTTCGCATCTTGATACTTCTCCAAGATTTTTCCTCTCCTCTCAATCTCATGTGACTTTGGCAGTTAACTATTGCTGTCTAAATTAACATGTTGAACTCTTTTCTATCTATCTCTTTGCTGTTTGTGCGCCACACATTTTTGTCTTGTCTTCTGCAGTTTAGCACTGTCCACACTTTTCAGTTTAACTTTCTTCTTTCTCAATGGTAATATTATCCTTTATCCTAATTGTTGGACTGGGCCCTATCTGCAGGGTCATCTCCAAACTTTTTGCCTTAACCCTTAATTTTATTAACCCGTTTTTGTTGGCCTTTAGGACTCTGAACACTTTACCACTGCTAATCAGTGCTAAAGGTCTTGTGCTCTCGACTTTAAACATGGTAAAATTGGCTTACACCCAATTGGTAGATCTAACTTACTTGTAAGTCCCCAGTAAAGTAGTACTACATGTATCCAAGGTCTGTAAGTTAAATGCTACTATTGGGACTGAGGCACTTATTGTGCTACCCACTTAGGTAACCCTTTAAAACATGCCTCATGCCTGCATCCTGTGTGTGCAGTTTTAAACTTCCATTTCATTTTGATCTGGCAAAATAAACCTTTTGCATGGCCCAAACCTTCCTTTTTAATACATATGTGCCCCTAGAAAATGCCCTAAACAGCCCATAGGGGAGGGTGCATTGTATTTAAAACGCTGGACATGTACTTTTAACGTATTTATGTCCTGATAGTGAAAAAATCCTAAATGTATTTTTTACTACTGCTATGCTGGCCTCTCCCATAGGATATTATTGGGATACCTTATTACACGTAATAAGTGATAACTTTTGATAGGGAGCATGTAGGTTAGTCATGCTGGATGTGTGAGGAAATGTAATTTTAAATCCTCTTTACTGGTAAAGTCAGATTTTAAGTCACAATTTTGAAAATGCCACTTTTAGAAAGTTGGCATTTTCTTGGCCCAGTCATTTGGTGTTTGCAGCCTGTTACTGAATCACATGACTAGGTGTAGTTGGCAGTTGGCCTTTGTTTATTCCTCCCTGTCAGCATCACAATTGAGGGTCTGGGTGTTGGTAGGATGAGCGGGTCACGTACCATACTTGCACTTCAAAGGCACTGGCCCAGCTCACACACAAATGATTTCACACTAGCCTGTTGTGCTCCCAGACAGACCGGGGCTGGGATACAGGAAATTCCAGACACCTCCGTAGGTGAGAAAGTCCAGAAGTTTTCCCCACTGCTAAGACAGCACTAGGAATAAAGAGGGGGCCTTCTGATCCATATGTAGTACACTCCTATAACTATGGATACTATAGAAGGACGCCCTGCTGCTCTGCTGCTTGAGGCCTCACCAAAGAAGGAAGACTGGTCCTGCACCCTTCATCCCAGGGTGAGGTGACTCCAAGGGTCAGCTGACTGACCTCCTGTTGTGAGCTACAAGGACATACAAGCTCCAGAAGCCTTCTGCAACTGCCCACCTGAACCTGCTGCACTAGACTTGCAACTGGGCCTGCCTGAGCCCTGCCGGCCTCTGCTGGAGAGAATTCTTGATCCCCAAGAGGTGCCGCCAAGGTCCTGGACCTTTGGTGTAGCATCAGATGAACTCCTCTTTGAAGAAAAGAAGAAATCCTGAAGTTTTGGGCTCTTTGCAACTGCAAACAGGTTGTTTTATGCCAAGGTCTTTCCGCCTGTGCCGACTGTCAATGCAAAGCTCCTTTGAACACAGCTCTTCACCCTACAGCTACCACCAGCGACGACCGCCAACATGAGATCTGCACTTTGCGATACAACATTGTTAGCCCGCGGTGACCACCAACACAAATCTCCTGCAATGGCTGTCCATGATCACAAACAGGATCTTTTTGCCACACCCAGCCTGCTCTTCACACTACAACAATGACTATCTGACGCTCTTCCTGCTCTTGTTGTAGCCTCCTCCACCACAAACAAAACTCTTCACGCTGGACTTTTGAAGGTAACTTTCTCAACGCCATTAACCCAGTCCCTGTGTCTGACCCGTGCTCCATCGTGGTCAGCCTGAATTTGCGACTTTCACCTGGTTTCGAACCACCAGATAACCCAAGTGGCGCTCTGTGCCTTTAGGCACTGTACTTAACCTTAAATCTTCGAGATTGCATATCTCCAATTCTACTGATTGGAATTTTGTCCTTTCTGGGTCAAATGTATTAAAATGTACTCTATTTTTCTAAATTGTTATGCAATTTTTCTTGTTTTGTGTTTGCACCTTATTACTATTTGAGTGCTGCATAAATGCTTTACACATTGCCTCTAAGTTAAAGACTGACTGCATTTGTGCCAAGCTACCAGAGGGTTAAGCACCGGTTAGTTTATTGACTTTTTGTGGTTCACCCTGACCAGGATTGTGACTGTTGCTTGAGAAGGGTTTCACCCCCCAACCAACAACCTAATTTCTCACACTAATCTTCTCAGCTTACCACCATTCTGCAGATACCTGGCTCTGATGTTGCACAGTATTACCAACAGCAGAACCGTTGTCTCTTCTGTGGATAGACTGATTGCCTCTTGACCACATCTGCTGTTATTTTTTAGAAACATAGTTTAGTCTACGGTTTTGGCATGAATGCAGTCTAATGTACAGCAATATAACCATAGCACCACTTTGTTTTTTTGTTTTAACAGAATGTGTATATGACAGAATAACACAAGAGACAGTGGATGAAACAGAAATCGCACAGAGACTCTCCAAGGTCAACAAGTACATCTGTGAGAAAATTATGGACATCAATAAATGCCGCAAAAAATGAATTTACAATAAAAATTATCTTATTTTTTACACTTTTGTATTTGAGTCTGTGTTGTTTCTGTCATCCAAGGGGCCTCTGGTCAGTTAAAACGTTTACTTCTAAATTTAATTTCAGTTCTTCGTCTACTTTTACATGTTCCTGAAGTTGTAACGTGGCAGATCTGCCTATCTTGTATTGTGTGCACTGATTTTACAGAACCACTAGTTTTATCATCATAGGATCTTCTTTGATAATTAGACACATGATGTCCCAGAACAGATTTTAATTCTGGAAATTCTCATTATACAAATTCATTTTACAAAGAATTCTGACGTCTGCCATTTCTGTTCTTATTTTTTTTGTTAAATTAACTCCTTTTAGAATCACATGTCAAAACCTCACTTCAGATTTCTAAAGTAGGAGATGGTGCGGCTGCTCACCACTTTACAAGAATGAATGATTACACCAACTCTTTTTAGGCTGCCAGGAATTCTGATTTCACAGAATGCAGAATACTTTCAGGGGAGTTTCTTTCTTCTCTGTGAAGGTAGAAACTGAACACAGCTCTACTCTTTTGGACATATTTTTCTATCAGATTTTTATTTTATCAGGATATATTTTCTTTTTCAAATTCGGAAATTATTTTTCTCCAGTAGTTATTTTTTTGTATATTTTCTTCTTGAAAGTCTGTCACCAAAAGGTCTCTCAGTGACAAAGTTGGTTCCCTTTGACAAGTGTCTTCTGTATTTTGTTGTGCCTGGTTTTGCACCATTGAGTGTGACATCTGCTGGTAGACAACTTATTGGTTTTCAAGAACTGAGCGAGCAGTGCTTTGCAGTCTGAGAATAAAGAAAAAGAACAATCTATGTAGAGTCCCAGCCCAGTAATAGGGCAAAAGGCAGTGAGACCTCTGTGAATATAGTAGGACCTTTCTGTTACATCGAAGGGTCACTCAGACAAGAACCACAATGTCCACAATTCCATTAAGCATTAGGATTGCAGATGTGGTGACCTGTTTGATTTTGAGTCATTCTTCACCTTCAACATCTACATCTTTGATGCAGAGGTCAGGCGTAATTTGAAGTTATTCGGATTCACAGAGAGAAGCTTTTAAGGGAACGTTAGCTCTTTTGACAGAATAGTGGCACCAGAGATCAAGATCAGGTGCCACTCTCTGAAGCAGCTCCCAGCAACACAGGATCTGACCGTCTTTCCACAAATAAAGAGCTATTCAGTGGTGCACGCTTCTCTAGCTCAATAAGGGTGACCTAAGCGTAGCTCTCGCTACATAACAAGAAAGAAATTACGCTGTTGACACTGTGCATTGTGGGCACTAGGAACCAACAAAAATGTTACGCTCCAAAACTCAACCTCAACAGAACGCCCATGGCTTGATGAATCGGAGACGGAGTTAAACCTCGATTTCATGAGGCAATGTGTCCCTGAAGGAAGGTACCTCCCAACACATCAAAAATACAAATAATCCAGTTAATTAAATATGGGCCTACGCAATGATTGAGCTTCTTAATCAGTGGTATACAGTAGCAAAAATGTATTTTGTATTAGAAAATTCAAAAGGGTAGCAATACAATCTCATTTTAAAATCATTGTCATGAAGGCTCTAATTAAATATGGCATACACAATAAGTGGCAAAATCAAACTAATCATATGTCCCAAATGAGCAGCAAAATCAATAGAGAAACTGACAGCATCTGCAGTAGATTTGGAAAGTCTTCTTTCTCACCCCCAAACCCAGGGGGTTATATAGGAAACCTTCTCATAGAACAGAATAGAAAGTGCAAAATCGTCATGGTATGAGCAGATACATTGCATTATTAGAAAATCAGAACACAGTTTTGTTATGCCTTAGAACCTAAGTGCTATCCCACTATCTGAATATTGATTCTGTCCACTCTATGCTTGTGTCATCCAGAGATGGCAGGACAAACTAGTTACATGAACAATTGCAAGCTATTACGAATGAGAAGGGCACGGTGAGCTAGCCTAGCGGGAGGTCCTCGAAGAAAGTTATAGTATTAGGACCATGCTAGAAAGATTTAATCAAGAACAGCAAGAACCTCAATGGAGATAAACATGACTCTGCTTGACTGTGTGCTGGGGAAATAATGAGCACTGGGACGGGGGAGACCTCCATTTGCAAACAGATGACAAAGCTGGGCTTAAATTGAGGGCTAGATAATGTGTCAGGAAATCATTCTTCTATATGTCATAGGAAAATCTTTGTAAAAGCATTAACACTATATCAGTATATACATGTAAAATTGAGAGTAAATCCACATTCTGCATGTTGGTAATGTACAAAAATCTTTAACAACGTAACCACTGATAAAAGGACAGATACTTCTGTCCTGGTAAGGGTAAGGATTATCTCATCAGATGAAAAGCAGTGCAATGAGAAAACCTAACACCATTGCACTTGTCTTGTAAGTACAGGTATGTCATTTCTGAGGCACTGTGACTGTGAATGCAGACAAAACAACATTGATTTCCGGTCTCTGGTCTTTTTAGCCCATCATGGAGGCCTTTCTCCTGTAAGTCACCAAAGAGGACACAAGACGGAATTTTAAGGATTTTCATAGTTTCTGCTGCCTATAAAATATTTGAACATTAGTTCTCATCTCATCTGGAAAATAGAGCAAGTGTGTATCTTTTCTTCTCATTATCTTTAAGTGCAACTAGTTCTACAGGCCAGTGGTCATGGTCATAGTAGATGGTTATGCAGATTACCCACCAGCCTCTCACTTTCCACATGCCCTCTAACCCATTTGTAGTGGGTGTAGGATGAGGGGAAACAGGGTTATGGTAGGTTGAGAAAACAACATTGGTGAAGCAGTTTGGATAAGCCAATCACATTAATGCTCAAAAACATTCCATAGTGTAGAAGGTAACCCAACTGCTGAAACATTTAACACCATTGGTCCTGAGGGCAGCTTCGACCTGGTGGAAGCTGGAGACTGGCTCATACTGTAATGTAAAAAAAAACAAAAAAAACTGGAGAGAGTTAAGTATTAAACTTATACAGGAACCCGAAGGAGGACTAGAAAACAAAAAAAAGTTTATTAAAAGGAAGGGGACTGACTGAGCTAACTAGTCTTCAGCATTCAAATCCAACAATTACGGATGGTGCCAGTGCTGCTATAAATACCACCAGAAGCCCTTTTAACCCGTAAGTGAAGGATCATCAGCCCGGAAATCAATGATGGCCATCTTGGATTGGGAAAGAAACCATTAAGGAAACAGATATAATAAAATGGTGGTGATTTTGAATCAGGGAAGACTAACCATTCACAAGGCAGAGAACACCAGGGGCAAACAATCTCCATTGCTGTCCTGGTGACCATCACTGTCATCCCCCATAAACTGGTTAGCAGCTTCCCCACCAACATCCCTTGGTAAAGCTGGAGAAGTCGGATGGAATCCCAAAGTCCCCTAGAACCCCTAGTAAGTCTTGCGCATATTGTGCTTTTGTAAACACACCCTTTAAGAGTCAAGGCAGCAAGTTTTCCAATGAGTGAAGAAAATGCTTAAGGGAAATTAGAAAAAACACGAAATGATCACACCAGACCAGCTTAGCAAAAGATTTGGTGTGTCCTCCTAACAGTATACTCTCAGCGTGTCCATTAGGTGTTCTTTATGACTGCACCTCATTAGGCCAAAATGCTCAGGAGAAGATCCTAGACCTCTCTTTCTCTAGATTATAGGATCACTTTGCTTGTCTCTCCTGTAGACTAAGAAAGCCAGGAGATGAGGTCTGAAGCTGTAATCTGAGTGAAACTTAATTAGAGAAAAATAAATAAATACCTGGCAGGCTTTTCTCTCATCATTTAGTTCATACAGTGTACTGTCATAGACCGCAGAGATACCAGAAGGCTGCTTAGTAACTGCAAAGGACATCAACAAGCTCCAAAGATAAAGGTAGCAAAGAACCCTGTTCAGAGCTGCACAAAACTCCACCATCTTTCTGACACCACTGTTGAGCATCCCAGTGGGAGGAAATATATTGAAGTATCTTTCATCAGCGTCTAGAATAACAAATGGGTGTTTGATATTGTACAGCATGGTTATAAACCTGATTTCAAAGTTCAGCAACAAACGTGCCACTCAAAAGTAGAGATTTATTTTGTCCTTCACAAGCTGTTGTACACTTCCATATTTAATTCAGTCACCGCAGCAACATAGAAATATAGTCCTGCTGCTTTAGCCAATAGGAAAATCCAGAATAGAAATATAGTCCCATGAAAGACACTAGGTCAACTAACAAATTGGAGAAGAAAAATCAACAGCCATGCCATTTAATTTAATCTATTACTGTGTTGCCTATCGTTTAGAGGAGAGACTGCCTTCTCTACAGGAGAACTGTCTTCTGCTTCAAACAATCACTCATCCAAAAGTCAGGCAGATTTCCTCCTTTCTAAACTCCATGGCTGGACGCGTATTAATTGAACTGTACGCAACCCTCTTCAAGAGAGCCAGAAGGCCCAGTGCTGCTTAAAAATGAGGACTCGGAAGAGAAGTTATTCTCTTCTTATAAACTCTTAAATTATTTCCTCGGTGATGCCAGAGGAGAGACACGGTGGGAGTTTTTTGCAGAAGGAGCTAGCAGCATCTTGACTGAAGCATTGATATAAGGATATGATATCAAAATGTTACAAAGAAAGCGCTCAACCAGAAGCAATCATATCGCATCATTAGACTAAAGTCCAGAGGAGTTCATGTGGCTTTCAAGTCATTCTTTGTCCGCTAATGTCAGACTATTCATGATCCAAACCAACAGTGGCACATGGTGTAGTATCTGGCGGCAAAGAGAGGGAACATGAAACCCAAGACACTCAATGAAGGAGGCTCATAGGATTTAGTCTGGGCTTCTGGAACCCCAGGTCACTGATCCATCTAAGTGTTCACAAATCTTCTCTGACACTGAGGCTCAGTCTTTATTTATTTACTACTGCATTAAATGTAAAACACTACAACCTAGCGACTCAATACCTAAAGCCTAACTCTAAAGACCGCCTTTTCGATAGTCTTGAAACAGACCTTTTTTTTACACTTTTTCTCAAAACCTCCACTCTCCCAAAAGAGTTAGTAAACCTGAAACAGCCTACATTGAAGATCTGCCTCATTGCTCTGGGTCACTACCTCATTGATTGTATCCGCACCTAAAAATGTTTAGCTTGAAAACCCCCTCTTTCATACGAAATTGGGATAATTCTTTCAAAATGAATGAGCCTACTGTTTGAATCTGTGCATATATCTAACATCCAGCAGCGGTGATGGAATGTGACTTTCCTGGAGGCTGTTACGTCTAACAGGACTGCGAGTGTATTCCATCCCTACGCTCACACGAACCGTGTACTGTTTTAATCATAATGTGTTATAGAGAATTAATCCCTTTTTTCTGTTTCTGGTTCTCTACCAATCGCTTCTCTCATATGAAGTGACCTCTAATTACATTTTATGTAAAGAGTGCTTCAAAACACCACCTCATTGAGCTGGAACACAAATATAAAACCAAACACTAATTTGTTTAATATGGGGCTAGTGTACTGATGGATAGCTTTCTGCATACCAGCTTTTGTCAGAAACCTACGATACCCCTTGCAAGTAAACATAGAGCTCCAGAAAGGCAAAGGATCCAATGCTGCTCTCATGGGGACTATCTCTCATTGGGTTGCTGATCATTTTGCACGTTTGCCACTCCCACTATATTCCCACTCCAAGGCTGAGACCTTAATAGGTCAAGCCTCTCTGTCCTAACCATGGGCTTCACTGGTTAAGTGCCCTTCTTTTCTCTGTGCTTGTGGCAAGGATAGGTGTGCGGTTCTACTCGGATATCTATGAAAATCAAAGAAGATAACATTAAGGGGAAGAAGAAAAATTATTTAATTTTTATTCTAGTTCTCTAATATATGTGTGTGTGTGTGTGTGTGTGTGTGTGTGTTTTTTTTTTTATTTATAAATGCAGCTTACATTTCCCTTTAAAACCAGACGTAAGCTAGAAATGTGTACTTTACTTGCTTATTCTACTAATATGTCATCATTGCATGCTCTAAAACTATACTTCTGTTAAGAACCTTCAGTAACAGGACTGACATTCCCTCTTGTGAGAATGTTTCCTATCTGCAGAGTTTTTGTATATTTTTATTTTCAGTAGAAAATTAGATTTCAACATTCCATAGGCACAAGTGACAAAATGTTATTCTAATTGGGCATAGTTTTGTAACAATACATTTATTTTGTTAGATTGGAATGCATTGTTTGTGAAATTAATTTCTTTAATGAAGACATTTCGCAATTCAAATGTGTTTTGATATTTATACAAAGATGTTAATGAAACATTTAGACAGTGAAAGAAGATAACTAATGATAAAGCTCTGGATTACCGGTAAATAATCTCAGTTTCTGATAATGGGCTTGCGTGTTGCCATGTTAACTTTGTGGCTTATTCTAAGATCACCATTATCATATGAAACTAGTTTGCTATGCATAACGTGCAAATATATACTCATTAGATGATTACGTGATCGTTTTTCCCAGCGCTATATGACATCACCCTACCAATGGTTAGTTTATTTAATCCACTGGTCTTTTATGAATTCGGCATCCAGTGTTTTTAAGAATTTCTGTAGATTGTCATTCAGTATTTGTTTTGCACCATGCTGGAGTGTATTTCCGATTATAGGCTGTACTTGAATGTGTTTTCAAAAGTTAGATCGCTTATGCCCAAGGGGAATGTACAGTTTTTTAGCTAAAGATAGAGGTGGATAAGGGTCTGTTTGTATTTTTATATAAAACAATTTATTATAGAAACATGGCATGCAGGAAAATGTGCCCTTGAAAATGCTAACCATTGTATTTGAACATGCACTTCACTTTTCATTTGTAAGTGAGCAACATGCTCATCTCATAGCCGAAGACAAAATTACATTCTGGTAAATATTTCTAACTCCAGATTCCTCACCTATTAAGTATCCCCTAGACATTAGGCTGGATCTGGAAA
This sequence comes from Pleurodeles waltl, assembly GCF_031143425.1. Classification (NCBI taxonomy): domain Eukaryota; kingdom Metazoa; phylum Chordata; class Amphibia; order Caudata; family Salamandridae; genus Pleurodeles; species Pleurodeles waltl. The sequence continues at coordinate 909,868,254 of NC_090443.1, forward strand.
CTTTTAAGCAGTACCTCTGTGTGCTGATAGATGGCGTTATACGGCTCGGTGCTAATGTAATTCAGCTCCGAGAGTGAAACTCAGAACCGCATATAGGGGCACATCGAGCACTGACATCTGTTCCTTTTATCCCGTGACAACATATCTCCAGATCAGTAGTTACCTTTTGTCTTTTCATGATATCCTTGTCTTCTACAAATTGTTTGACAATTGCCATAGCAATTGCGATCAGGCTCCTAGGAATTCTCAGGGCCTCTACATGGGGCTCTGTTGGTGGGTGCACCTGCTACTCCAGCTGGTCCCAATGGACCCTCTATGGGTTCTGCACCAGCTTCCTATCCACTCTTGCCCTGGTACTACAACCCACACTAAACATAAGGTGATAAAGAGCACCCTATTGTGCTTTCCGACTCCGAGTCAGTCCTGCTTCGGCCTTCATTGACGCTGCACCCTGATCCCCTCGTTCTGTAGGCTTTCTGTAAGCCATCATGCTCCGATAGAGAACCATTGCCTCAAAAAAGGGCTCAGACTCTACATACTTCATTTGTAACTGATTCTGACAATGATGTTTCCAGTGCTTGAGATGATTTTACCCAATGATACACAGATAACTTGTAAGAGGAGCATCACGATGCCTGTGATCTATACACTTTGCCAGGCACTGGGCTCATCTCACCTCCGGGCTACTCCATGGAAGAAAGTTCCTTCTTCGCAATGGTAATGCCAAGGGCAACCGAGGTTCTTGACCTCCAGTTACCAACTATGGAAGATGAAGACTAGTGTCCTTACTGACATGCTTCAGCGTGGACAAACAAATACTGAGCCCCTGCTTCTGTTTAATGAAGCCCTCATACATACCTTTATTAGGCTTGGAAAAAAAATTGTTCTGGACAGCCAGTAAATGCACAGCACAACATCATCATCCAGTCACAGGTAATCTAGACGTTTTGGCTCGGCACACCATTCCTGAGAGCCTAGTCATGCAGGCTTCAATGAGCAAGGTCAGCCCTAATGCTTTTTTTTCTAATCCTCCAGACAGGCAGTCAAAGCGTATTGAAACATTTGAGAAGCTCATGTTTTCTTCGACAGGTTTGACACTATAGTGGTCATTTTGACCCTGGTGGTCTTTGGACTGCCAGGGTAAATGTGGTGGTCCCACCACCAACAGACTGGCGGTGTAGACCGCCACATTGAGTATGGAGGGTTGGCGCCTGCCAATCCTCCACATCTTCACTCATACCACCATGGCAGTCGGAACCACCGGGCAGGAGATGATCATCTCTGGCCCGGCGGTACACAGAAGACCGCCGGCAGTATTAGGAGCAGGCTTTCCACCATGTTTTCCGTGGCTGTAGCACCACCATGAAAATCATGGCGGAAAGGCTACCGGTGACAGGGAATTTCTTCCCTGTCACCGGTAGACGCCTCTCCCTCCATCCCCCAAGCAAGCACTAGACCTCCCCTCCCCCCACCCACTTCAGCCACAGCGCTTCCCTCCATCTCCCCGCATATATGCACACAGACACCCACACGCACCACGCATACACCCATTCACCTACACTTACATACATGCATCCATACATGCATTCACAACATTCATACACGCATTCAAACAAGCATACTCACACGCAGACAAACATGCATTCACCACAACACTCATACTCGCATATATACTTACATGCAGATACGCAATCACTTCAACATTCAGACATGCATACAACCACGCATACACATTCATGCACGCACGCAGACACCACACACTCCTACACGCACACACAACACCCCCCAACCTTCCATCCCCCCGTCGGATGATCACCCTAACTGTTCCTGGGAGAGGGTCATCCAGCAGGGAACGGGAAGGGGCGCTTCCACCCCTGGCAGCGCCCCACTAGCAGGACACCGCCAGACCGTATTATGTCCCATAATATGGCAGGCAGTGTCCTACTGGGGGGGCAGAAGGTGGAACCGCCAGAGCGCCTCCACCCGCAAGCACGACTACTGCCAGATTTCTGCCCAAAGTGTGGCGGAAATGCGGCAGCACCTGTGATATGATGGGTGGAAGACTGCCAGCACTGGTGGTCTTCTCGCACCTGTGGCTTTGGTGGCCTATGTTCTGTCAAAGCCAGCAGCCTCTTAGGATTTTATGCCCTCCCGGACTCAGTTGCACAGGTCTTACCCAGTGTTATTTAGGACCTGCCTACTGTCCTCACACAGTTATCCAAGATCCATCCCCTGTGGATTGAAGACCACACATTGCCTAGGCAGGGCAATTGGCACCACTGTGGCTATCAAGAGACGCACTTGAATGAGATCCACGGTCTCCTCCGGTGACATTCAACCCATGTTAAAAGTCATGTCTTTCGATGGCTCTGACCTTTTTTGGTGAGAAAAGAGATTCGACCCTTGAGCGCTTCATTTTCGGCACCTCTGCAACTATGGTAGGGGCTTCCAAAATCACCACCAAGACCAGCATATCCACCAAACGCAAGCCTTTTGCGTGGCCAAGGCTTCGGTACCCAAAGAGTAAATGGACAGCATGCAACATAATCCTCTGCCCCTCCTGCTGCCATAGCCTCAAAACCTCTTTAGTGCATCCTTTGAGGCACACAACCAACATGTCATAGACGGAATCTTTTTTTAATTTTTGTTTAATGCCATGGTGGCAGGCAATAACTTTGGACAAGTGGGGCCTACAGATTGTCTGACTGGGTTATGACCCATTTCTTATTCCCCCCTGCTATACATTTCACCATCCACAGAACGGCTAACAGAAGACCATTTGTCCCTCTTCCAATAGGAAGTGCAGGTCCTTCTGGCCAAAGGAGTCTTACAGAGCATGCTGGCACCAGAAGTAGGCTTTGGGTGTTACTCCCACAACTTTCTGATGCAGAAGTTGGACGGACAACTTTGTCCTATTTTTAACCTTCACCCTCTTAATGCCTTCCTATGGAAGGACAAAGTAAAGCTGCTCACTCTGGCCCAGGTCTTGTCCGCCATTGACCTTGGAGGGTGTATGGTAGCATTAGGCCTGCAGGACACTTTTTTTCACATCCCCATCCTTCAGGCCCACAGTTACTATAAGCAGTTCATGGTGAGGTATGAACACTTCCAGTTCACTTGGCTCCCCTTTGGCCTCACCAGTGCCCCTTGGATGTTCACAAAAGTGATTGGGGTTCCAGTCCTCCCCTACTTCGATGACTGGCTCTTGACGGCAGGCTTCTCCCACGTAGTCATCACTCACCTCTAGACTACTGCGAACTGACAGTGGCACTATGATAGTCTCCTCTGTTTGGAGGTGGGGCTTAGACATGTGTTCATTCAAAACGGTGTTCTGTCATGAGTAATTGTTGCTGTATGCTCATTGACTCAACGAATGGGGAGCATTTAGCACCATGATGCTCTTAATTGATGTAGGCGATGCTTGTTTTATAACATTATTATGTGAGCTTTTAAATTGCAAACTGTACCCTTGCACTCAGGTTTTATTGTCATTTCTATTATCAGCTCAGTTTTAAATGTACAGTTTTTATCTTTTTGCACTTTTGGTTGTTATTTTTGTGATACTTCTTGCAATTTTACACTGCTTTTTTTTTAATGTGATGCTCTTGTACATGTACTTTTATGGTCCTGTAGACCAAAATAAAGTAATTTGATGAAGAGGATGACAGTGGTGACCAACGCATTGCTTCTGGGTTGGGGTGCCCAGCTGGGAGAGGTGGAGGTCAGATGCATCTGTTCTCCGACAGATTCCACATCATTCTCCTCAAGCTGTGGGCCATCCACTTGGCAATGAAGGACTTCCTGACATCCATTAAAGGAAGACTGGTGCAGGTGCTCACAGACAACACCGCCGCCATGGGGTATTGCAAAAAACAGGGCAGGGTTGCGTTGTGGAACTTTTGCCAGGAGGCACTGTGCCTCTGGTAATGGCTGAAATACTAAGGGTATAGTGTGAGCATTTGCAGGGAAAGGGGGTTAGTGGCATCCATGATGAGCCATTAAATACAATTCTTAAGATGCGATTGTGTTAATTTTCTTATGTTGGTGAGAGATAGTTGCCATTCGATCGTGCGCACCATCTCAAATGAACAATATTTCTGGTTCTTGGATGAATATGACCCTGATATTTGTGATGTACATCATTTTCTAAAATCGGTTTATTGCTAATTGTAATTCTTCATGATTTGCTTGGAAAGAACAATGTTTTGCTTGCTTCCTTAATTCCAGGTGATAGAGGGAGTCTCTTGTCTTTGCTGGGAGGAAGTTAATAGATTTTCTTACAGCTTGTATAGAGAAGAAAGTACAACCTCTGTGTTTCTTCTTTTGGGGGGGGGGGGGGGGGGGAGTGATTAGCCAAGGTGTCATACTTGAATGAAGAGCACCCTTTTACATGAATTTTGTTCGAATTCAGTTTGTATCTACTTGGGTTTCTGCCAAGGATGGCCCTATGGACAAGATGGCCTGTAGAGATCTGAAGAAGGTACATCTGGCTAAATACAACCAGTTGAGTGCTTATGTTGGTGCAGTTCTTTCCAATGGCCAATGATCTAGGAGCTGTCTTTCTGCGACAGTTTGGATGTTTTCCAGTTTTTCTAGCAGGGAGAGCAGGGCCTCTAGGTAAAGACAATTTCCAAAGTCTGGTACATGGCAATGGTTATAGCGGCCTGCAGTTTTGGAGAGTACGATGGTGTGTAATGCATTTCTTGTGAATTTATTCACTTGTGGATCAAAAATTGTTTGAAATTCTTTTTCACTTTGATGGTGGGGCATTGAGTTTGTAGTGCCATATATTAGCAAGGTTGAAGTTCTATTCACAACAGGCTTGGGTCTCTATGTTGGAAGAGTTGAGTTTAAAGTGGTTACTCAGCATCTATTCATCAGTGGCTTGAAGTCTGTGGTAAAGTCATTTTAACTCTAGTTGCTCTGGGTGTTCCTGCTTTAGGATGATCTATATCCCGTCAGTGTAGCTGCATCAGGCTTGATTGAAGGACTTGATGAGTTCTGAATAGAGAAATGAAATGATTGAGAATTGGGACCCCCCACAGTTAGTGCTGAAAAGAGCTGATGAGAAAGGGGACATGTAGTTGATACTGTGCCTGTTGTGATGCTGCACAAAATACATTTGAAGTATTTTAGTGTACTCTGGAGGGGAAGAGAAGAGGGTGGGGTTCTTCTCTGGATTTGTGAACTTTGCTCATATTGATGAGTCATGATGATAGAACTACTAAATTTAATTCTCTGTGAGTGGCCTGTAAACTGCAGTTGGTGCATGTCTGCTGAAATATGTAACTTGGGGTTGTGTAAATTTGTCCTGTTGATAAAAGTTGAGCAGAATGAAGTCGATTATCATAAAATACAACTTGCATATGCTAATATGTGTACCATGTTCTTTGAAACTTATAATTAGCATTTCCTCTTCTTAGTTCTTAATCAGTTCTTTCTTGAGTCAGGATTAATTCCGGTAACCCGCTGTGCACATGAAATTCCTGCATTCATTACACTTCTACCCTGCCCTTTTCTGCTTCTCTGTTCTTATGTTTTTTTTTTTATTCCTGAATAGCCAGGTCTTCACTCACTCTGCTTTTTAGGTTGTAGCATACCAGACGCCGCAACTCTCTGTTTTGCTAAAGACATCTTGGTGACTTTCAGAAAGTTGATCTAGGGATACATTCTGCTTATTGATTACCATCGGCTTTGTGATTTGTAACCTACATTTTCTAGCTTTGTATTTGCAGCTTTATTTGCTTTGAGCTCTCCAAGTTCAGTTCGTCCCTCCCGTTGCCTGAACCGTGTTTGTTCTTCTACGAACACGCTTTCTGTAAACATGCCATTAAATCTTGCTCTTATCTTGTCACATTTGCTGTGCATTCAAAGACAGAGATCAAATGTCAGGCTCTCTTTTCCAAGGAGTTTGGTGTATGTTTTTCTTTCTCTGACTTCAAAGTGAGAGAATTTACAAGACAGTTCTGCTGAGTGCCCATGTAAGACGAGAGGGATGTTTTTTTTCTACTACAAAACAACAAAAACAAGCATTGGCAAACCCAACAAGTCTTGCTTATGCAAGAGCTATTGGGTTTGTTAATGTGTTTTAGCCATGTTGTACAGCTGCGCAGCCTGGCGGAAAGTAAGAAACAAAGGGCTACAAGGCTGGTGGTGTCATAGCACTCACCCCCCCCCCCCCCCCCCAACTGTCATCCATGCTGACGCAGCAGTGCTTCTGTAAAACAAAGCTAAAAGACATTGATAAAGCCAGAAGCTCTTGCATAGGCAAGACCTGTTGGCTTTGCCAGGGCTTGTTCACTTCTTTTGCCACTTCTGCAAAGGGGCAGCCAAGGCCTTGTCATGGGTTCCTCCATGCTGCAGTCCACATTAAGTTTGATTCACTCACAAATAACTCCTGCTATCCTGTAACGCAACATAATCTGTCACTGTTTGCATGTGTTCATGTTTTTTTCTTTTTTTTCATATCAAAGAACATATTTGTTTGTACATGACTTTAAAACACGTTAAATGTATTTGTAAACAAAGATATTCTTACATTCTGCTGTAATGTGGCTTAATGTCTGCTTCCCTGCTAAGATCATGTGCTTACCAACTTTCGAGCTCTTCATAGAATGTTGCAAGAATAATTTGTACCTCGTGACTTTTTTAATGTCCTAGTTGTTACTGTTTTGAGATTTTAATTATGCCTCTTTTTGTTTTCTTCGTTTCATGGTAAGAGATTTATTGGATTTTCATTGAATGCACATCTGACCACTTTGAAAATAAAAATGAAATGGGGTCTCTTCTGCCCTGTTGCATATCTCTTCATTTTTGTTATTTTGTAACTGCTACTGGTGGGGCTGGGGTCTTGTTTGTCTGATGTATTTAGCCACCCAATCTTAATTGTGGTAGAATTAATTTCATTGTCAGTTACTGTAGGGTTTTTTTCTGAGGCACCTACAATTGAGAAGGTTTTTATGTGATGGTTATTATACCAGTGACAATTGTCCAGTCTCATCCAGTGACAATTGACCAGCCTTATTCAGTGACAATTGACCAGCTTTTTCCAGAAGGTCAGTCAGGAGCTTCAGTGCTTGTTATTGAACTCCGGAGAAGGATGATATGGATGTCCTTCAGTAGCCGACAGTATTATTTCTAGAACCCTGTTTCATGAAACTGATAAATTGTACCTCCTTGTAGGACGAATCTGGACCGAATGCATACATGTCGCAAATGCGGGACTCAAAGACCGCTCACAAAGGCAAGGATTGCTTAATGACGACAAGTCAACGGCTATTAACCCATTACAAACTTGAACAGACCTAGAATCCTGTTATTGTACTGATAATTGCAACACAACTTCAAAATTCTTTAGAATTTTTCTTCAGCACAGTGTGTAATCTATACCGCTCTAATATCCTCCAGTCCTTCATTACGAGAAAGAAGATGCCTTTTGTACTGCTTACTGTTCGTGCTATTGGTATTTGTTTCCTTATTATTGGACATATAGTCTGACATGCACATTGCTTTAGTTATGGTATCCCTGAATTTTGCTGTTAACAAAAGAGGTCTCTTCATGAGGTCCTCCCAACATCAATTTAACATAGATTCTGGTATAATTGAGGAAATGTGATCTTTAAAAGCTCTTGGCTGTGTATTTTGTGTGGTGGCTTCATGTGGTGTTGATGTGTGGATTTATAGAGTAACAATATATCTAGAAAGTACCGAGCAATGCCCAGTGGAGGAGAAAGGATGGCCCACTTTATCATGATTACGGGAGAGAGGTCTGGTTAAATGGGTAGAGCCAAGGTTATGGGAAACACTAGCAGTGATTTTGGTGGGTCTGAAATGGAAGGAAGAGGGAGAGAAGTGCAAGAGTCATGTTTCGAACATTGCAGAACTTTTATGCATCTCTCATGCAGAGAATGGGTGGTGCTCGATGTACTTTGACTAAGTTGCTACTACATACTGTTGTATGGGTATTGTGTGAGTAATAATAAAACATTTTCAAGAGTTGATTGGATTGTAGCTCCTGGTCTAGTTCTGGCCTGGCCTTGCTACTGCTGAGCCCTGTCTACAGATGTTGGGACAGCCGCTGTTCTCTTTTAACTTGAGTTTACCACTCATGAAAAGATTCCCAAAGACAATCAAAAATCGTTACCAACAACAATTCTACAAGGAACAATACAGGAATATATAGTACTCTGGTAATAATAACAAAGCTATTTCTCTGGCATTTAGCAGTAATTTGGCACCACCACTAGGTGGCACCCAAAGACTGCTTGCTACCTTATCTCATTTCTTTGATCACATTCATCAAACAAGACTTCTTACTATTATAATGTCTTAAAAATCACGTGGCACCCTTAAAGTGTAACGTTTGTCATTCCTAAATGGATCAGTTCAACCAGAACTATTCTGATATAAATTAGGCAATAAATATTTGATATTGATACTTTCTCAATATATATGATTTATTTAGCACGTTTGTAAATACATACGTCAGTCATGCAGCCATTCAGTCTCAGCTAAATGTATTATATTTGACAATAGATCATATGTAAAAATCATTGGATTTTAATCATACATTTATCTGCACAAGTGTGGGCCCACAGTAGCGCTTAATCTTGAAGGCTGGTAGTTATTAAGCGAAATGCACCTCATTTCAAGGGCTAGAGCCTTCGTACTCTGAGGTACGCATCCTTCTGGTTTCACCTCATCACCCTCTTGGTGTTCCCTCTCCCTCCCCATGCTCTGTGCTGTCAGTGTGAGGGAGATTCTGCAATACACACAGCGGCCTGCATTGGAGATGCTTGCTTTCAGAGTAGCTGGTAATTGTGCTTTGAAACCCATGTATCTTGTGGAAGCAACAGATAGCAATGGAGTTGTCTGCCCCTCTCTGGACATTCTAGCTGCACATCCCTGCTAGATGCACGAGCCAACTTTACACAGCTTTGTCAGTCTGGACATAAACTGATGCAAAGTTCAAATTATCCAATGGGGTTCTTGCCAGTAGCTGCGTTGAGCCCTTCCTCCTCTGCCACGGGCAGTCTGCGTTTGGGAGGAACTCATTTTATAAAGCTCTTGATTCTCAAGAGGAGTGTTAATGGATTAGGAAGAATTTTGGGACAAGTTAGAAGTTATGTGGTGAATTTAGTTTAAAAGTCGTAGAAGACAATAAACAATAGTATGAAACAAGGCAGCTCAGTGACGTAACAAAACTTGAGCCCCCCCAAAGTCTATGGAGGGGGCGCACTCCCCACTAGATCCAGTCAGTCTAGTGTGCTGAAGCGGCTCCCTAGGGTCTCAGGGGCCTTTGTTATGTCACTGAGGCTGCTGCATAAATTAAAAAAGCACATCTATATTTTCCGTGGACAATACACAACTGAAATACCTTATTAGTAGTATTAGTAGTAATATTAATCTGATTATTGTTATTTTTGTTGTTATTATTAGTACTGCTATTACAACTACTACTATCACTATCAGATGAGACGAGAAGCAGAAAAACACAAGAATAGATCCAGTCCAACAGGGTACAAAATGCACAAATTCTCCACTGCAAGGTTTGGCTGATCTAACAGTCTTCTCATGTTGCATTGGAAGGTTGATTAAGAGGGTGTATCAAGTATCAAAAGAGGGAAGTAGAAGTATTTATAGGGGATCCACTCAGCTTCTAAATGCAAACAGATAATCAATGGGAAGTGAAACCACTCGTCACCCTTCTAAACCAGGAAACCCCTTCTTGTTTCAAAAAAGAACCCTCACCCACGGTTCACTAGTGGCATGCCTCATCATTCGGTCCTCACCCAGAGTACTTATTGTGTCCTCTTACTAGGGGTATTGATAGTGGTGTCTCTGTTATACATCAAATTACCTCAAGTGCCTTGGTGCAAGAGGGGTCTACATGATTCAGCCACCTTAGCCAAAGATAGGACTTGTGGCTTTCCTGGGGACCTACATATAACTGACCCGTTTTCCTGTGTGAGGATAATTCCCTACACTAAATGTGCATACATTCACTATTTGTGGTCAAAATGTGTTACAGTGTGTGGGACAATTACACTCATTCATTCAAGTCACAAACTTACACACTCTTGGGTTAATTGGCCCTTTGGATTCCTCAGAAAGGGTCATCCAAAGGCCTCATAGAGAATTTAAAGGCAGGCAGACCCTGTAGCCCCACACTGGTCAAGGAAGCCCGCCTGGCTATTGCACCTACTTGTTCCTCTAAACCCAGCATCCTTGGTTACGTGGGTGCGCAGTACTTCTAGCTGCCTCGCTCGGTATCCTTCACACCAGGCGTTTTGCTCACTTTTCACCCCGTGTTCCAGCGCTCTGAACAAGAGGGAGCTAAGCGTGCTGGCGTGAACGTGGTTCAGAGAGTCCACTCTCCCGGTTTAAGTGCTTGTCCGCACTGGCATCTTTAAACGCGGATTGTCAGGATTTGAAGCGCGTGGCTTGTCCTTCTCCGCTCTGAGACATCCGCACCGATGTATAATTTAGATGCATCTGTGGAACGTGCGTTCTTTCTCCGAAGAACTCGCTGACTTCACGCGTGGTGAGCGTGATGCGTCCGGTCAGCTTGCAGCAGTTCTGATTAGTGTTTACAGACACGGTGCCTCGCGCAGGGGTGACATCCAATCTCTCTCTCTGATCCCTCAATTAAAACATACTCTGTGCCCGATTGGCTAGCGTCGTTAACCGAGCTATTATCTATGGAAGCAGATCTACTGTCTACTGGAAAGCTGAGTCTCATTTTCACACTAGCTCTCCCCCATTGCAACTTATCTCCCTGTTCTTTGCTGCCACAAAGTTTGTCTCGCGGCAACCTTGACCGGACTCATACTCGCCTAGGGTCAGTTCAAATGGAAAATACAGCGGCCTCCCAAGATATAGCCAACAATGAAAAAGCTGACCAGGGAGCACCGTTGATTTCAAACAACTGCAGCATTTTTAACAAGCACTGGCAAAGCTAATAGGTCTCCATTGGCTTCCAACTTGGTCATCACTTCCTTTGTTTGTGTTGCTTTTTGTAAAACTTTGTTGTTGGAAAAACTACTGGGCTCCTGACAGTATAAAACATGACTAAACGTGAATGTGTTTTTTTGGTATCACAAAGCGCACATTGCCTGAGAGTCCCTGGCACTGAAAGAGTCTGCTTTGCTCGAGAATTTGTTCATTGTGAAATAGTAGATTGCCAACACTCACATGAAATAAGCCAATGCTTTTAGTAGGTTGACCAATTGCCCTGTGCTGTAGGCTTTACTGGTTGGAAGAAATATGTGAATGACACAAAAACAGTCCAATGAAGGCTGACTGAAATCCACAGCTGCTGGAAAGCGTTTGACATTGTGTGATTGATCTGGACAGATTCCGCTGACATATTTTTAGAATATTCGCAGAAAAACTTTTTATGAATGGTACAAGCAAACTAAACTCAATAAGCATGCGATAGTAAATGTATTACTAAACAGATTTCAGATGGGAAAAGGAAACCAATTTGATAGTTTAGAGTTGTGATTCTCACAAACCCTTTTCCAAAGCAATAATAAGTGCAGACAAATCATTAAAAATAACTCGGAATGCCCCTCGTGTTTTTCATAGCGAAGCAGCCAGGCTGATCTTAGCCAGTCAACAAAATGTCAGAGGATGTAATTATGTAAAATGAAGTCGAGGTTTATTAGAGCAAGGTTCTTAGAAGGAAAAAACACACGGAGAAACAGTAGACCTCACATAACAAGCAGACAGTGGAAGTATTCACTTTGCATATATGTTTTAACAACACGACTTGTTCTACCCTTTTTTATATATAAAGGGTAAAAAGTAAAATCAAACATTGGTGTTTTGTTTTAATTGTAAAAAAAAAAAAAGACACACTTGTAATGCAGGCTACCTGTCCACCTTTTCAGAGTTTTCCTTTTTCACATTACAATTGTTTTCACCCTTCATTCACTTGAGTTTTACGGGTGCACCCACACTACACCTCAGCACTTGCACTGCCCAGAGTCTATGCACCCGTACATACTATTGGTGCTGTCAAACACTAGGGTCTTTCCTCTCACTTTTATTTACCCGTGAGGCTTTTGGGAGGACCCTTCCATTTTACGGCATTTCTGGAGGTTGTGGGAGGCGGTCAAGGCTCCATTAGATGGCAGTTGCCCATCAGATGTGGATTATCATCTCTGGAACATCTGGAGCACCACACACTGTGCAATCGTGGCTCTGTGGAGGGAGGGACCTCAAGTCCCATTGTGCAGTGCAGACTAACCCCAGAACCCAAGCACTCCTAATATTTGCAGCACACTCTGGCGTGCTTAACACATAAGGTGGATACCATTTGCCTTTCTTAATGTATTTAAATGGTTCTTTGATGCAAGCAGCACCAGCTGCACAGCAAAAGACTTCCTTTAAGAAGATTGTGAATTAGCGAGGCACGCAGTAATGGCAGGCCCCGACTACTGGTGAGGGCGACGCGTGGCGTGCGGGGAGGTTGGCCCAACGGCATTTTTCAGTCGGTTCTTATTTTTACATTTTGGGCACTGGAGCGTCACCCATGCTTGACGTCCATTGGCCACCTGGGGGAGGGGCCCAGGTACAGGTATTTAAGCCTGGGCAAAACCTTATGCACCCACTTAGCCGTGTGGAGTGCTGTGGCTGTTCCCCTGCCGACCGCTGACACGACCTCTTACGCTGGGAGTGAAAATGCGCTGGACCCAACATTTACTACTTAAGCGCCATTTCTACTTCTTTCTCTCACTCCATCACTCGGTGAGATTCATGCTCATAATTTATCTACTCCAGTGAAGCATTTATTTCAAAGCAGTATTAAAAAATCTCTTCTAGACTGTGGACCCTACTTAGAGTTTTTGCAGCTAGGATACTCAGTCACAAAGGTGACAGATATTCCACCGGCTTTATTACAAGTGTCATAGGCCATAATGCACTTCTAATACGGTGGATGGGACATGTACCACGTGTGTGATGGAGTATCCTTTCCAGTAAACTCTAAATAACGCCCTTAGTTACTAACACATTTTCCTTCCTACAAATCACTGGTTAAATATCAAGAGGAACTAAGTGACCTGATATTAGATACAACCCTGCTACCCACTGTTTGGTGGAGCCATGGCTCACACTGACCAGCAAAGCAAACATTTCTGACCTTTTCCTAGCACACTACCCTGGTTTACTTCAGGATATAGCCCAGTGGGGGAGGGATTTAGTTGTTGGTAGTTTAGTAGAGAGTCTGTTATCTCCAAGTTTACTATAAGGTGCGACTATCTGCTTTTCAACTTGTGGCTTTCTCCCAAACAATTAGTGACCTGGTTACACTGCTGTTGTCCTTGTGGTAGAAATGCCAAGCACATTCATAACATAACCAATCTGTTGGCTGCCTTTGTGAGATTACCAATAGATTACCAATATTACCTCAACTGTTTGATGAGATGACTATGTAGGTATCTGCCCAAGAGAATCAGATGTGTTGACCACTCTCTGGACTCAACCCATTCATAGATAATTTATGCCACAGGATTTGAAAAAAGAAGCCTGCCTACCTTTCCCTTCTTATGAATATTAATCTGGCTGCGGTACATTTACGGGCATGTTGAGACGTTTTAGTGGTGTAGACGCTTGAGTACTGAAACTTTCCAATTTCTACACATAAATGTTTCTTAAGCCAAGGATCAGTCTCCGAATGTTAATAGTTTTTGATTCCTATAACTAACCCATAGATTTTCATGATACCTATTAGAAACTTCAGGTCCACTAACAGGTCTTTAATTATTAGACGGAAATTATGTTTACCTTTGTAGCTTAGTTTGTCAGGCAGATGTCTATGTAGGTGAGAACACGTTCTGCCAGTATTAGTTTTATGGATGCAGACTGACTGGAAAGTACATGAGAGTTTCCCAATATGATATGAATTTTCCGATTTTTCAAGTTCAGTTTGAAGTGAAAAGGGACAATTTATGTCGACGGCCCATTGGTTTCACCTTTTTGGAAATGCAAAGGTGCATCATCTTCATACTAAGGCACCCATGACTGGAGGATAGGTGATAGTAATCTTGGAATGTCATCCACCTCGGAGATGTTCCCGTTGAGTGTGAAAAGAAGAAGGCTTGTTTCTTCCATGGTTTGGCAACAGGTTCTGGTGCCACACACTATAACCAAGAACCTAGTGGGTGTTTTGTTATCACCAGCAAGGGTAAAGGATTCAGCCCCCTATGCATATATCATTATGTCGACTATGGTGATTTTGGGACAAGGTTTTAGTTGTGAATATTGTCTCTTGTTCATAATATTGAGAGAGACTTGTGTGCCATATGGAATAATAGTCTAAAATACACCTATTATGATTTTTCATTTGGGTTGTGATCTCTTTGGCTTTCAGTTGGTTTCATTATAAAGCATTAGTAATCTGCTTTTATTTGGGGTTGAAGTTGCCAACTAGCACTGGTACCCCCTTTTCCTAGTCCTCATCATGACCATGAATGTAGATATTTTAGAAAACATATATTTCTTCTTCTGCTCAGTGATCACAGCTTTTGATTCCTCTGTTTGCTTCTCTTGTGGATTTAAACAAATGTTTAGTTTGTCATTCTATATTGAACTGAAGATGGTGCTGCCTGCTCTCTGAACAGGAGGAGAAGGTGCGAGACAATGTCAAAGAGTTAAACAGGTTCTGTCACAAGCACCTTGTCTTCCTTCATGATTGCCTGAGCATGTGGAGCTTAAGCAAACTGTGCGGGGTGGGTGTAAACCGGGGATCACCATGGTCATTGATCCTGTGCTCGCCTCTCGATTGTTTGCCAGGGTGGGAGCTGTGTGCCATGTGCGTGCCCATGCTGGAAGTTATTCTACTCACACTGGGTCTCAGCTCTAGACTAGGACTCTAGTGCACCCAGTCTCTTTTATTTAGTTCCTTTGTCAGCTGTGGAGGGCATCTTGGCCTCTTGTGTGCACACCTTGCCCTCAGCAACCATCTCTTAACATCAGATGCAGACATGAGTGCACAACATAATAGAACTACCTGGCCCTGAAGGACTTATAAAGTAAAAAGCTGGCTCTGTAATGGTATATTTTCACAGGGAATGAGTTATAATGCCAGTGTGCCTTAAGATCAAGAGGGCTTTCTAGGTACCATGGACACTTCGTAAGGGGAATAGCTCCATAGAGCTTTACACTCTTGTTTTCATTGGTGCCTACACAGAATACTAAGGAATACATGCATGGTGTGCACCCAGAGCCTAACTTCACACCATTCCTGAGTTACAACATGTCTTCCTCTTCTGAGCCCACCCATATCTGAAGCACATTTAGGCAGCCTGCATCCCTCCTCTGTGCCCAACCATCGCAGAAGCACATTTAGGCAGCCTGTATCTCTCCTCTTATCCCACAAGTATCAGGAGCACATTTAGGCAATCTGCATCCCTCCTCCGAGCCCAACCATTGCAGGAGCACATTTAGGCAGCCTGCATCCCTCTTCTGAGCCCCCCATCTCAGGAGCACATTTAGGCAGCCTGTATCCCTGCTCTTAGGCAATGAGTATTATGGGCTCAGAGGAGGGATGCAGGCTGCCTAAATGTGCTCCTGATTCTTATGGGCTCAGAGGAGGGATGCAGACTGCCTAAATGTGCTCCTAAGTATCAGGAGCACATTTAGGCAGCCTGCATCCCTTCTCTGAGCCCACCAATCTCAGGAGCATGCTTAGGCAGCCTGCATCCCTCCTCTGAGCCCACAAGTATCAGGAGCACATTTAGGCAGCCTGCATCCCTTCTCTGAGCCCCCCCATCTCAGGAGCACATTTAGGCAGCTTGCATCCCTCCCGTGAGCCCACCCATCGCAGGAGCACATTTAGGCAGCCTGCATCCCTCTGAGCCCACAAGTATCAGGAGCACATTTAGACATCCTGCATCCCTCCTCTGAGTCTCACATCTCAGGAGCACATTTAGGCACCCTGCATCCCTCCTCTGAGCCCACCCATCTCAGAAGCACATTTAGGCAGCCTGCATGCCTCCCCTGAGCCCCCATCTCAGGAGCACATTTAGGCAGATTGCATCCCTCCTCTGAGCCCACAAGTATCAGGAACACATTTTGCAGCTTGCATCCCTCCTCTGACCGCCCCCCCTCCATCTCAGAAGCACATTTAAGCGGTCTGCATCACTCCTCTGAGCCCCCCCAACTCCGGAGCACATTTAGGCAGCCGGCATCCCTCCTCTGAGCCCACAAGTATCAGGAGCACATTTAAGCAGTCTGCATCACTCCTCCGAGCCCCCCATCTCCGGAGAACATTTAGGCAGCCGGCATCCCCCCTCTGAGCCCACAAGTATCAGGAGCACATTTAGGCAGCCTGCATCCCTCCTCTGAGCCCACCAATCTCAGGAGCATGCTTAGGCAGCCTGCATCCCTCCTCTGAGCCCACAAGTATCAGGAGCACATTTAGGCAGCCTGCATCCCTTCTCTGAGCCCCCCCCATCTCAGGAGCACATTTAGGCAGCTTGCATCCCTCCCGTGAGCCCACCCATCGCAGGAGCACATTTAGGCAGCCTGCATCCCTCTGAGCCCACAAGTATCAGGAGCACATTTAGACATCCTGCATCCCTCCTCTGAGCCTCACATCTCAGGAGCACATTTAGGCACCCTGCATCCCTCCTCTGAGCCCACAAGTATCAGAAGCACATTTAGGCAGTCTGCATCCCTCCTCTGAGCCCACCCATCTCAGAAGCACATTTAGGCAGCCTGCATGCCTCCTCTGTGCCCCCTATCTCAGGAGCACATTTAGGCAGATTGCATCCCTCCTCTGAGCCCACAAGTATCAGGAACACATTTTGCAGCCTGCATCCCTCCTCTGAACGCCCCCCCCCTCCATCTCAGGAGCACATTTAAGCAGTCTGCATCACTCCTCTGAGCCCCCCCAACTCCGGAGCACATTTAGGCAGCCGGCATCCCTCCTCTGAGCCCACAAGTATCAGGAGCACATTTAAGCAGTCTGCATCACTCCTCTGAGCCCCCCATCTCCGGAGCACATTTAGGCAGCCGGCATCCCTCCTCTGAGCCCACAAGTATCAGGAGCACATTTAGGCAGCCTGCATCCCTCCTCTGAGCCCCCCATCTCAGGAGCACTTTAAGGCAGCCTGCATTCCTCCTCCGAGCCCACCCATCGCAAGAGCACATTTAGGTAGCCTGCATCCCTCCTCCGAACCCACAAGTATCACGAGCACATTTAGGCAGCCTGCATGCCTCCTCTAAGACCCCCATCTCAGGAGCACATTTAGGCAGCCTGCGTCCCTCCTCTGAGCCCCCCATCTCAGGAGCACATTTAGGCAGCCTGCATCCCTCCTCTGAGCCCACAAGTATCAGAAGCACATTTAGGCAGTCTGCATCCCTCCTCTGAGCCCACAAGCATCAGGAGCACATTTAGACAGCTTGCATCCCTCCTCTGAGCCCCTCATCTCAGGAGCACATTTAGGCAGCCTGCATCCCTCCTCTGAGCCCACAAGTATAAAGAGCACATTTAAGCAACCCGCATCCCTCCTCTGAGCCCACAAGTATTAGGAGCACATTTAGGCAGCCTGCATCCCTCCTCTGAGCCCCCCATCTCAGGAGCACATTTAGGCAGCCTGCATCCCTCCTCTGAGCCCACAAGTATCAGGAACACATTTAGGCAGCCTGCATCCCTCCTCTGACCCCCCATCTCAGGAGCACATTTAGTGAGTCTGCATCCCTCCTCTAAGCCCACAAGTATCAGAAGCACAATAGGCAGTCTGCATCCCTCCTCTGAGCCCACAAGCATCAGGAGCACATTTAGGCAGCTTGCATCCCTCCTCGGAGCCCACCCATCCCAAGAGCACATTTAGGCAGTCTGCATCCCTCCTCTGAGCCCCGCATCTCAGGAGCACATTTACACAGCCTGCATCCCTCCTCTGAGCCCACAAGTATCAAGAGCACATTTAGGCAACCTGCATCCCTCCTCTGAGCCCACAAGTATCAGGAGCACATTTAGGCAGCCTGCATCCCTCCTCTGACCCCACAAGTATCAGAAGCACATTTAGGCAGTCTGCATCCCTCCTCTGAGCCCACAAGCATCAGGAGCACATTTAGACAGCTTGCATCCCTCCTCTGAGCCCCTCATCTCAGGAGCACATTTACGCAGCCTGTATCCCTCCTCTGAGCCCACAAGTATAAAGAGCACATTTAAGCAACCTGCATCCCTCCTCTGAGCCCACAAGTATCAGGAGCACATTTAGGCAGCCTGCATCCCTCCTCTGAGACCCCCCATTTCAGGAGCACATTTAGGCAGCCTGCATCCCTCCTCTGAGCCCACAAGTATCAGGAACACATTTAGGCAGCCTGCATCCCTCCTCTGACCCTCCATCTCAGGAGCACATTTAGGGAGGCTGCATCCCTCCTCTGAGCCCACAAGTATCAGAAGCACATTTAGGCAGTCTGCATCCCTCCTCTGAGCCCACAAGCATCAGGAGCACATTTAGGCAGCTTGCATCCCTCCTCGGAGCCCACCCATCCCAAGAGCACATTTAGGCAGTCTGCATCCCTCCTCTGAGCCCCGCATCTCAGGAGCACATTTACACATCCTGCATCCCTCCTCTGAGCCCACAAGTATCAAGAGCACATTTAGCCAACCTGCATCCCTCCTCTAAGCCCACAAGTATCAGGAGCACATTTAGGCAGCCTGCATACCTCCTCTGAGCCCCCCATCTCAGGAGCACATTTAGGCAGCCTGCATCCCTCCTCTGAGCCCACAAGTATCAGGAACACATTTAGGCAGTCTGCATCCCTCCTCAGACCCACCCATCTCAGGAGCACATTTAGGCAGCCTGCATTCCTCCTCCAAGCCCACCCATCGCAAGAGCACATTTAGGTAGCCTGCATCCCTCCTCTGAACCCCAAGTATCAGGAACACATTTAGGCAGCCTGCATCCCTCCTCTAAGACCCCCATCTCGGGAGCACATTTAGACAGCCTGCGTCCCTCTTCTGAGCCCCCCATCTCAGGAGCACATTTAGGCAGCCTGCATCCCTCCTCTGAGTCCACAAGTATCAGGAGCACATTTAGACAGTCTGCATCCCTCCTCTAAGCCCACAAGCATCAGGAGAACATTTAGGCAGCTTGCATACCTCCTCTGAGCCCACCCATCTCAAGAGCACATTTAGGAAGTCTGCATCCTTCCTCTGAGCCCCTCATCTCATGAGCACATTTACGCAGCCTGCATCCCTCTGAGCCCACAAGAATCAAGAGCACATTTTGGCAACCTGCATCCCTCCTCTGAGCCCACAAGTATCAGGAGCACGTTTAGGCAGCCTGCATCCCTCCTCTGAGCCCCCCATCTCAGGAGCACATTTAGGCAGCCTGCACCCCTCCTCTGAGCCCCCATCTCAGGAGCACATTTAGGCAGCCTGCATCCCTCCTCTGAGCCCACAACTATCAGAAGCACATTTAGGCAGTCTGCATCCCTCCTCTGAGCCCACAAGCATCAGGAGCACATTTAGGCAGCTTGCATACCTCCTCTGAGCCCACCCATCTCAAGAGCACATTTAGGCAGTCTGCATCCCTCCTCTGAGCCCCTCATCTCAGGAGCACATTTACTCAGCCTGCATCCCTCTTGTGAGCCCACAATCATCAGGAGCACATTTAGGCAGCTTGCATCCCTCCTCTGAGCCCATCCATCTCAAGAGCACATTTAGGCAGTCTGCATCCCTCCTCTGAGCCCCTCATCTCATGAGCACATTTACGCAGCCTGCATACCTCTGAGCCCACAAGTATCAAGAGCACATTTAGGCAACCTGCATCCCTCCTCTGAGCCCACAAGTATTAGGAGCACGTTTAGGCAGCCTGCATCCATCCTCTGAGCCCCCCATCTAAGGAGCACATTTAGGCAGCCTGCATCCCTCCTCTGAGCCCACAAGTATCAGGATCACATTTAGGCAGCCTGCATCCCTCCTCTGAGCCCCCAATCTCAAGAGCATATTTAGGCAGCCTGCATCCCTCCTCTGAGCCCACAAGAATCAGAAGCACATTTAGGCAGTCTGCATCCCTCCTCTGAGCTCACAAGCATCAGGAGCACATTTAGGCAGCTTGCATCCCTCCTCTGAGCCCACCCACCTCAAAAGCACATTTAGGCAGTCTGCATCCCTCCTCTGAGCCCCTCATCTCGGGAGGACATTTACTCAGCCTGCATCCCCCCTCTGAGCCCACAAGTATCAAGAGCACATTTAGGCAGTCTGCATCCCTCCTCTGAGCGCCCCATCTCAGGAGCACATTTAGGCAGCCTGCATCCCTCCTCTGAGCCCCCCATCTCAGGAGCACATTTAGGCAGCCTGCATCCCTCCTCTGAGCCCGCCATCTCAGGAGCACATTTAGGCAGCCTGCATCCCTCCTCTGAGCCCACAACTATCAGAAGCACATTTAGGCAGTCTGCATCCCTCCTCTGAGCCCACAAGCATCAGGAGCACATTTAGGCAGCTTGCATCCCTCCTCTGAGCCCACCCATCTCAAGAGCACATTTATGCAGTCTGCATCCCTCCTCTGAGCCCCTCATCTCAGGAGCACATTTACTCAGCCTGCATCCCTCTTGTGAGCCCACAAGCATCAGGAGCACATTTAGGCAGCTTGCATCCCTCCTCTGAGCCCACCCATCTCAAGAGCACATTTAGGCAGTCTGCATCCCTCCTCTGAGCCCCTCATCTCATGAGCACATTTACGCAGCCTGCATACCTCTGAGCCCACAAGTATCAAGAGCACATTTAGGCATCCTGCATCCCTCCTCTGAGCCCCCCATCTAAGGAGCACATTTAGGCAGCCTGCATCCCTCCTCTGAACCCACAAGTATCAGGAACACATTTAGGCAGCCTGCATCCCTCCTCTGAGCCCCCAATCTCAAGAGCACATTTAGGCAGCCTGCATCCCTCCTCTGATCCCACAAGAATCAGAAGCACATTTAGGCAGTCTGCATCCCTCCTCTGAGCTCACAAGCATCAGGAGCACATTTAGGCAGCTTGCATCCCTCCTCTGAGCCCACCCACCTCAAAAGCACATTTAGGCAGTCTGCATCCCTCCTCTGAGCCCCTCATCTCGGGAGGACATTTACTCAGCCTGCATCCCCCCTCTGAGCCCACAAGTATCGAGAGCACATTTAGGCAGTCTGCAACCCTCCTCTGAGCGCCCCATCTCAGGAGCACATTTAGGCAGCCTGCATCCCTCCTCTGAGCCCCCCATCTCAGGAGCACATTTAGGCAGCCTGCATCCCTCCTCTGAGCCCGCCATGTCAGGAGCACATTTAGGCAGCCTGCATCCCTCCTAAGAGCCCCACATTGCAAGAGCACATTTAGGCAGCCTGCATTCCTCCTCTGAACCCCAAGTATCAGGAACACATTTAGGCAGCCTGCATCCCTCCTCTAAGACCTCCATCTCGAGAGCACATTTAGGCAGCCTGTGTCCCTCTTCTGAGCCCCTCAACTCAGGAGCACATTTACTCAGCCTGCATCCCTCCTCTGAGCCCACAAGTATCAGGAGCACATTTAGGCAGTCTGCATCCCTCTTCTGAGCCCACAAGTATCAGGAGCACATTTAGACAACTTGCATCCCTCCTCTGAGCCCACCCATCTCAAGAGCACACTTAGGCAGTGTGCATCCCTCCTCTGAGCCCCTCATCTCATGAGCACATTTACGCTGCCTGCATCCCTCTGAGCCCACAAGTATCAAGAGCACATTTAGGCAACCTGCATCCCTCCTCTGAGCCCACAAGTATCAGGAGCACGTTTAGGCAGCCTGCATCCCTCCTCTGAGTCCACAAGCATCAGGAGCACATTTAGGCAGCTTGCATCCCTCATCTGAGCCCACCCATCTCAAGAGCACATTTAGGCAGTCTGCATCCTTCCTCTGAGCCCCTCATCTCATGAGCACATTTACACAGCCTGCATCCCTCTGAGCCCACAAGTATCAAGAGCACATTTAGGCAACCTGCATCCCTCCTCTGAGCCCACAAGTATCAGGAGCACGTTTGGGCAGCCTGCATCCCTCCTCTGAGCCCCCCATCTCAGGAGCACATTTAGGCAGCCTGCACCCCTCCTCTAGAGCCCCCATCTCAGGAGCACATTTAGGCAGCCTGCATCCCTCCTCTGAGCGCACAACTATCAGAAGCACATTTAGGCAGTCTGCATCCCTCCTCTGAGCCCACAAGCATCAGGAGCACATTTAGGCAGCTTGCATCCCTCCTCTGAGCTCACCCATCTCAAGAGCACATTTAGGCAGTCTGCATCCCTCCTCTGAGCCCCTCATCTCAGGAGCACATTTACTCAGCCTGCATCCCTCTTGTGAGCCCACAAGCATCAGGAGCTCATTTAGGCAGCTTGCATCCCTCCTCTGAGCCCACCCATCTCAAGAGCACATTTAGGCAGTCTGCATCCCTCCTCTGAGCCCCTCATCTCATGAGCACATTTACGCAGCCTGCATCCCTCTGAGCCCACAAGTATCAAGAGCACATTTAGGCAACCTGCATCCCTCCTCTGAGCCCACAAGTATCAGGAGCACGTTTAGGCAGCCTACATCCCTCCTCTGAGCCCCCCATCTCAGGAGCACATTTAGGCAGCCTGCACCCCTCCTCTAGAGCCCCCATCTCAGGAGCACATTTAGGCAGCCTGCATCCCTCCTCTGAGCCCACAACTATCAGAAGCACATTTAGGCAGTCTGCATCCCTCCTCTGAGCCCACAAGCATCAGGAGCACATTTAGGCAGCTTGCATCCCTCCTCTAAGCTCACCCATCTCAAGAGCACATTTAGGCAGTCTGCATCCCTCCTCTGAGCCCCTCATCTCAGGAGCACATTTACTCAGCCTGCATCCCTCTTGTGAGCCCACAAACATCAGGAGCTCATTTAGGCAGCTTGCATCCCTCCTCTGATCCCACCCATCTCAAGAGCACATTTAGGCAGTCTGCATCCCTCCTCTGAGCCCCTCATCTCATGAGCACATTTACGCAGCCTGCATACCTCTGAGCCCACAAGTATCAAGAGCACATTTAGGCAACCTGCATCCCTCCTCTGAGCCCACAAGTATCAGGAACACATTTAGGCAGCCTGCATCCCTCCTCTGAGCCCCCCATCTCAAGGGCACATTTAGGCAGCCTGCATCCCTCCTCTGAGCCCACAAGAATCAGAAGCACATTTAGGCAGTCTGCATCCCTCCTCTGAGCTCACAAGCATCAGGAGCACATTTAGGCAGCTAGCATCCCTCCTCTGAGCCCACCCACCTCAAAAGCACATTTAGGCAGTCTGCATCCCTCCTCTGAGCCCCTCATCTCAGGAGGACATTTACTCAGCCTGCATCTCTCCTCTGAGCCCACAAGTATCGAGAGCACATTTACTCATCCTGCATCCCTCCTCTGAGCCCACAAGTATCAAGAGCACATTTAGGCAGCCTGCATTCCTCCTCTGAACCCCAAGTATCAGGAACACATTTAGGCAGCCTGCATCCCTCCTCTAAGACCCCCATCTCGAGAGCACATTTAGGCAGCCTGTGTCCCTCTTCTGAGCCCCTCATCTCAGGAGCACATTTACTCAGCGTGAATCCCTCCTCTGAGCCCACAAGTATCAGGAGCACATTTAGGCAGTCTGCATCCCTCTTCTGAGCCCACAAGCATCAGGAGCACATTTAGACAACTTGCATCCCTCCTCTGAGCCCACCCGTCTCAAAAGCACACTTAGGCAGTCTGCATCCCTCCTCTGAGCCCCTCATCTCATGAGCACATTTACGCTGCCTGCATCCCTCTGAGCCCACAAGTATCAAGAGCACATTTAGGCAACCTGCATCCCTCCTCTGAGCCCACAAGTATCAGGAGCACGTTTAGGCAGCCTGCATCCCTCCTCTGAGTCCCCCATCTCAGGAGCACATTTAGGCAGCCTGCATCCCTCCTCTGAGCCCACAAGTATCAGGAACACATTTAGGCAGCCTGCATCCCTTCTCTGAGCCCCCCATCTCAGGAGCACATCTAGGCAGCCTGCATGCCTCCTCTGAGTCCACAAGCATCAGGAGCACATTTAGGCAGCTTGCATCCCTCATCTGAGCCCACCCATCTCAAGAGCACATTTAGGCAGTCTGCATCCCTCCTCTGAGCCCCTCATCTCAGGAGCACATTTACTCAGCCTGCATTCCTCCTCTGAGCCCACAAGTATCAAGAGCACATTTAGGCAACCTGCATCCCTCCTCTGATCCCACAAGTATGAGAAGCACATTTAGGCAGCCTGCATCCCTCCTCTGAGCCCCCCCATCTCAGGAGCACATTTAGGCAGCCTGCATCCCTCCTCTGAGCCCACAAGTATCAGGAACACATTTAGGCAGCCTGCATCCTTCTGAGCCCCCCGTCTCAGGAGCACATTTAGGCAGTCTGCATCCCTTCTCTGAGCCCCTCATCTCAGGAGCACATTTACTCAGCCTGCATCCATCCTCTTAGGCAACGTGTATTATGGGCTCAGAGGAGGGATGCAGGCTGCCTAAATGTGCTCCTGATTCTTATGGGCTCAGAGGAGGGATGCAGACTGCCTAAATGTGCTCCTAAGTATCAGGAGCACATTTAGGCAGCCTGCATCCCTTCTCTGAGTCCACCAATCTCAGGAGCATGCTTAGGCAGCCTGCATCCCTCCTCTGAGCCCACAAGTATCAGGAGCACACTTAGGCAGCCTGCATCCCTTCTCTGAGCCCCCCCATCTCAGGAGCACATTTAGGCAGCTTGCATCCCTCCCGTGAGCCCACCCATCGCAGGAGCACATTTAGGCAGCCTGCATCCCTCTGAGCCCACAAGTATCAGGAGCACATTTAGACATCCTGCATCCCTCCTCTGAGCCTCACATCTCAGGAGCACATTTAGGCACCCTGCATCCCTCCTCTGAGCCCACAAGTATCAGAAGCACATTTAGGCAGTCTGCATCCCTCCTCTGAGCCCACCCATCTCAGAAGCACATTTAGGCAGCCTGCATGCCTCCTCTGAGCCCCCCATCTCAGGAGCACATTTAGGCAGATTGCATCCCTCCTCTGAACCCACAAGTATCAAGAACACATTTCGCAGCCTGCATCCCTCCTCTGAGCACCCCCCCTCCATCTCAGGAGCACATTTAAGCAGTCTGAATCACTCCTCTGAGCCCCCTCCCATCTCCGGAGCACATTTAGGCAGCCGGCATCCCTCCTTTGAGCCCACAAGTATCAGGAGCACATTTAAGCAGTCTGCATCACTCCTCTGAGCCCCCCATCTCCAGAGCACATTTAGGCAGCTGGCATCCCTCCTCTGAGCCCACAAGTATCAGGAGCACATTTAGGCAGCCTGCATCCCTCCTCTGAGCCCCCCATCTCAGGAGCACATTAAGGCAGCCTGCATTCCTCCTCCGAGCTCACCCATCGCAAGAGCACATTTAGGTAGCCTGTATCCCTCCTCTAAACCGACAAGTATCAGGAGCACATTTAGGCAGCCTGCATCCCTCCTCTAAGACCACCATCTCAGGAGCACATTTAGGTAGCCTGCGTCCCTCCTCTGAGCCCCCATCTCAGGAGCACATTTAGGCAGCCTGCATCCCTCCTCTGAGCCCATAAGTATCAGAAGCACATTTAGGCAGTATGCATCCCTCCTCTGACCCTCAAGCATCAGGAGCACATTTAGACAGCTTGCATCCCTCCTCTGAGCCTCTCATCTCAGGAGCACATTTACGCAGCCTGCATCCCTCCTCTGAGCCCACAAGTATAAATAGCACATTTAAGCAACCTGCATCCCTCCTCTGAGCCCACAAGTATCAGGAGCACATTTTGGCAGCCTGCATCCCTCCTCTGAGCCCACCATCTCAGGAGCACATTTAGGCAGCCTGCATCCCTCCTCTGAGCCCACAAGTATCAGGAACACATTTAGGCAGCGTGCATCCCTCCTCTGACCCCCCCATCTCAGGAGCACATTTAGGGATCCTGCACCCCTCGTCTGAGCCCACAAGTATCAGAAGCACATTTAGGCAGTCTGCATCCCTCCTCTGAGCCCACAAGCATCAGGAGCACATTTAGGCAGCTTGCATCCCTCCTCGGAGCCCACCCATCCCAAGAGCACATTTAGGCAGTCTGCATCCCTCCTCTGAGCCCCGCATTTCAGGAGTACATTTACACAGCCTGCATCCCTCCTCTGAGCCCACAAGTATCAAGAGCACATTTAGGCAACCTGCGTCCCTCCTCTGAGCCCACAAGTATCAGGAGCACATTTAGGCAGCCTGCATCCCTCCTCTGAGCCCCCCATCTCAGGAGCACATTTAGGCAGCCTGCATCCCTCCTCTGAGCCCACAAGTATCAGGAGCACAATTAGGCAGCCTGCATCCCTCCTCTGAGCCCACAAGTATCAGGAGCACATTTCAGCAGCCTGCATCTCTCCTCTGACCCCCTCCCCCATCTCAGGAGCACATTTAAGCAGTCTGCATCACCCCTCTGAGCCCCCCATCTCAGGATCACATTTCGGCAGCAGGCATCCCTCCTCTGAGCCCACAAGTATCAGGAGCACATTTAGGCAGCTTGCATCCCTCTTCTGAGCCCCCCATCTCAGGAGCACATTTAGGCAGCCTGCATTCCTCCTCCGAGCCCACCCATCGCAAAAGCAAATTTAGGCAGCCTGCATCCCTCCTCTAAGACCCCCATCTCAGGAGCACATTTTGGCAGCCTGCATCCCTCTTGTGAGCCCACAAGCATCAGGAGCACATGTAGGCAGCTTGCATCCCTCCTCTGAGCCCACCCATCTCAAGAGCACATTTCGGCAGTCTGCATCCCTCCTCTGAGCCCCTCATCTCATGAGCACATTTACGCAGCCTGCATCCCTCTGAGCCCACAAGTATCAAGAGCACATTTAGGCAACCTGCATCCCTCCTCTGAGCCCACAAGTATCAGGAGCACGTTTAGGCAGCCTGCATCCATCCTCTGAGCCCCCCCATCTCAGGAGCACATTTAGGCAGTCTGCATCCCTCCTCTGAGTCCACAAGCATCAGGAGCAAATTTAGGCAGCTTGCATCCCTCCTCTGAGACCACCCATCTCAAGAGCACATTTAGGCAGTCTGCATCCCTCCTCTGAGCCCCTCATCTCAGGAGCACATTTACTCAGCCTGCATCCCTCTTGTGAGCCCACAAGCATCAGGAGCACATGTAGGCAGCTTGCATCCCTCCTCTGAGCCCACCCATCTCATGAGCACATTTACGCAGCCTGCATCCCTCTGAGCCCACAAGTATCAAGAGCACATTTAGGCAACCTGCATCCCTCCTCTGAGCCCACAAGTATCAGGAGCACGTTTAGGCAGCCTGCATCCATCCTCTGAGCCCCCCCATCTCAGGAGCACATTTAGGCAGCCTGCATCCCTCCTCTGAGGCCACAAGTATCAGGAACACATTTAGGCAGCCTGCATCCCTCCTCTGAGCCCCCCATCTCAAGAGCACATTTAGGCAGCCTGCATCCCTCCTCTGAGCCCACAAGTATCAGAAGCACATTTAGGCAGTCTGCATCCCTCCTCTTAGCCCACAAGCATCAGGAGCACATTTAGGCAGCTTGCATCCCTCCTCGGAGCCCACCCACCTCAAAAGCACATTTAGGCAGTCTGCATCCCTCCTCTGAGCCCACAAGTATCAAGAGCACATTTAGGCAGTCTGCATCCCTCCTCTGAGCGCCCCATCTCAGGAGCACATTTAGGCAGCCTGCATCCCTCCTCTGAGCCCTTCATCTCAGGAGCACATTTAGGCAGCCTGCATCCCTCCTCTGAGCCCCCCATCGCAAGAGCACATTTAGGCAGCCTGCATTCCTCCTCTGAACCCCAAGTATCAGGAACACATTTAGGCTGCCTGCATCCCTCCTCTAAGACCCCCATCTCGAGAGCACATTTAGGCAGCCTGTGTCCCTCTTCTGAGCCCGTCATCTCAGGAGCACATTTACTCAGCCTGCATCCCTCCTCTGAGCCCACAAGTATCAGGAGCACATTTAGACAGCCTGCATCCCTCCTCTGAGCCCACAACCATCAGGAGAACATTTAGCAGCTTGCATACCTCCTCTGAGCCCACCCATCTCAAGAGCACATTTAGGCAGTCTGCATCCTTCCTCTGAGCCCCTCATCTCATGAGCACATTTACGCAGCCTGCATCCCTCTGAGCCCACAAGTATCAAGAGCACATTTAGGCAACCTGCATCCCTCCTCTGAGCCCACAAGTATCAGGAGCACGTTTAGGCAGCCTGCATCCATCCTCTGAGCCCCCCATCTCAGGAGCACATTTAGGCAGCGTGCATCCCTCCTCTGAGCCCACAAGTATCAGGAACACATTTAGGCAGCCTGCATCCCTCCTCTGAGCCCCCCATCTTAAGAGCACATTTAGGCAGCCTGCATCCCTCCTCTGAGCCCACAAGTATCAGAAGCACATTTAGGCAGTCTGCATCCCTCCTCTGAGCCCACAAGCATCAGGAGCACATTTAGGCAGCTTGCATCCCTCCTCTGAGCCCACGCACCTCAAAAAAACTTTTAGGCAGTCTGCATCCCTCCTCTGAGCCCCTCATCTCAGGAGCACATTTACTCAGCCTGCATCCCTCCTCTGAGCCCACAAGTATCAGGAACACATTTAGGCAGCCTGCATCCCTCCTCTGAGCCCTTCATCTCAGGAGCACATTTAGGCAGCCTGCATCCCTCCTCTGAGCCCCCCATCGCAAGAGCACATTTAGGCAGCCTGCATCCCTCCTCTGAGCCCCCCATCTCAGGAACACATTTAGGCAGCCTGCATCCCTCCTCTGAGCCCACAAGTATCAGGAACACATTTAGGCAGCCTGCATCCCTCCTCTGAGCCCTTCATCTCAGGAGCACATTTAGGCAGCCTGCATCCCTCCTCTGAGCCCCCCATCGCAAGAGCACATTTAGGCAGCCTGCATTCCTCCTCTGAACCCCAAGTATCAGGAACACATTTAGGCTGCCTGCATCCCTCCTCTAAGACCCCCATCTCGAGAGCACATTTAGGCAGCCTGTGTCCCTCTTCTGAGCCCGTCATCTCAGGAGCACATTTACTCAGCCTGCATCCCTCCTCTGAGCCCACAAGTATCAGGAGCACATTTAGACAGCCTGCATCCCTCCTCTGAGCCCACAAGCATCAGGAGAACATTTAGCAGCTTGCATACCTCCTCTGAGCCCACCCATCTCAAGAGCACATTTAGGCAGTCTGCATCCTTCCTCTGAGCCCCTCATCTCATGAGCACATTTACGCAGCCTGCATCCCTCTGAGCCCACAAGTATCAAGAGCACATTTAGGCAACCTGCATCCCTCCTCTGAGCCCACAAGTATCAGGAGCACGTTTAGGCAGCCTGCATCCATCCTCTGAGCCCCCCATCTCAGGAGCACATTTAGGCAGCGTGCATCCCTCCTCTGAGCCCACAAGTATCAGGAACACATTTAGGCAGCCTGCATCCCTCCTCTGAGCCCCCCATCGCAAGAGCACATTTAGGCAGCCTGCATTCCTCCTCTGAACCCCAAGTATCAGGAACACATTTAGGCTGCCTGCATCCCTCCTCTAAGACCCCCATCTCGAGAGCACATTTAGGCAGCCTGTGTCCCTCTTCTGAGCCCGTCATCTCAGGAGCACATTTACTCAGCCTGCATCCCTCCTCTGAGCCCACAAGTATCAGGAGCACATTTAGACAGCCTGCATCCCTCCTCTGAGCCCACAAGCATCAGGAGAACATTTAGCAGCTTGCATACCTCCTCTGAGCCCACCCATCTCAAGAGCACATTTAGGCAGTCTGCATCCTTCCTCTGAGCCCCTCATCTCATGAGCACATTTACGCAGCCTGCATCCCTCTGAGCCCACAAGTATCAAGAGCACATTTAGGCAACCTGCATCCCTCCTCTGAGCCCACAAGTATCAGGAGCACGTTTAGGCAGCCTGCATCCATCCTCTGAGCCCCCCATCTCAGGAGCACATTTAGGCAGCGTGCATCCCTCCTCTGAGCCCACAAGTATCAGGAACACATTTAGGCAGCCTGCATCCCTCCTCTGAGCCCCCCATCTTAAGAGCACATTTAGGCAGCCTGCATCCCTCCTCTGAGCCCACAAGTATCAGAAGCACATTTAGGCAGTCTGCATCCCTCCTCTGAGCCCACAAGCATCAGGAGCACATTTAGGCAGCTTGCATCCCTCCTCTGAGCCCACCCACCTCAAAAAAACATTTAGGCAGTCTGCATCCCTCCTCTGAGCCCCTCATCTCAGGAGCACATTTACTCAGCCTGCATCCCTCCTCTGAGCCCACAAGTATCAAGAGCACATTTAGGCAGTCTGCATCCCTCCTCTGAGCGCCCCATCTCAGGAGCACATTTAGGCAGCCTGCATCCCTCCTCTGAGCCCCCCATCTCAGGAACACATTTAGGCAGCCTGCATCCCTCCTCTGAGCCCACAAGTATCAGGAACACATTTAGGCAGCCTGCATCCCTCCTCTGAGCCCCCCATTGCAAGAGCACATTTAGGCAGCCTTCATCCCTCCTCTAAGACCCCCATCTCGAGAGCACATTTAGGCAGCCTGTGTCCCTCTTCTGAGCCCCTCATCTCAGGAGCACATTTACTCAGCCTGCATCCCTCCTCTGAGCCCACAAGTATCAGGAGCACACTTAGGCAGTCTGCATCCCTCCTCTGAGCCCCTCATCTCAGGAGCACATTTACTCAGCCTGCATCCCTCCTCTGAGCCCACAAGTATCAAGAGCACATTTAGGCAGGCTGCATCCCTCCTCTGAGCGCCCCATCTCAGGAGCACATTTAGGCAGCCTGCATCCCTCCTCTGAGCCCACAAGTATCAGGAACACATTTAGGCAGCCTGCATCCCTCCTCTGAGCCCTTCATCTCAGGAGCACATTTAGGCAGCCTGCATCCCTCCTCTGAGCCCCCCATCGCAAGAGCACATTTAGGCAGCCTGCATTCCTCCTCTGAACCCCAAGTATCAGGAACACATTTAGGCTGCCTGCATCCCTCCTCTAAGACCCCCATCTCGAGAGCACATTTAGGCAGCCTGTGTCCCTCTTCTGAGCCCGTCATCTCAGGAGCACATTTACTCAGCCTGCATCCCTCCTCTGAGCCCACAAGTATCAGGAGCACACTTAGGCAGTCTGCATCCCTCCTCTGAGCCCACAAGCATCAGGAGCACATTTAGACAACTTGCATCCCTCCTCTGAGCCCACCCATCTCAAGAGCACACTTAGGCAGTCTGCATCCCTCCTCTGAGCCCCTCATCTCATGAGCACATTTATGCTGCCTGCATCCTTCTGAGCCCACAAGTATCAAGAGCACATTTAGGCAGCCTGCATCCCTCCTCTGAGTCCCCCATCTCAGGAGCACATTTAGGCAGCCTGCATCCCTCCTCTGATCCCACAAGTATCAGGAACACATTTAGGCAGCCTGCATCTCTCCTCTGAGCCCCCCATCTCAGGAGCACATCTAGGCAGCCTGCATCCCTCCTCTGAGTCCCACATCTCAGGAGCACATTTAGGCAGCTTGCATCCCTCCTCTGAGCCGACAAGTATCAGGAACACATTTAGGCAGCCTGCATCCCTCCTCTGAGCCCCTCATCTCAATAGCGCATTTACTCAGCCTGCATCCCTCCTCTGAGCCCACAAGTATCAAGAGCACATTTAGGCAACCTGCATCCCTCCTCTGAGCCCACAAGTATCAGAAGCACATTTAGGCAGCCTGCATCCCTCCTCTGAGCCCCCCCCCATCTCAGGATTACATTTAGGCAGCCTGCATCCCTCCTCTGAGCCCACAAGTATCAGGAACACATTTAGGCAGCCTGCATCCTTCTGAGCCCCCCATCTCAGGAGCACATTTAGGCAGCCTGCATGCCTCTTCTGAGCCCCCCATCTCAGGAGCATATTTAGGCAGCCTGCATGCCTCCTCTGAGCCCCCCATCTCAGGAGCACAATTAGGCAGCCTGCATCCCTCCTCTGAGCCCACAAGTATCAGGAGCACATTTCAGCAGCCTGCATCTCTCCTCTGACCCCCTCCCCCATCTCAGGAGCACATTTAAGCAGTCTGCATCACCCCTCTGAGCCCCCCATCTCAGGATCACATTTCGTTAGCAGGCATCCCTCCTCTGAGCCCACAAGTATCAGGAGCACATTTAGGCAGCTTGCATCCCTCTTCTGAGCCCCCCATCTCAGGAGCACATTTAGGCAGCCTGCATTCCTCCTCCGAGCCCACCCATCGCAAAAGCAAATTTAGGCAGCCTGCATCCCTCCTCTAAGACCCCCATCTCAGGAGCACATTTTGGCAGCCTGCATCCCTCTTGTGAGCCGACAAGCATCAGGAGCACATGTAGGCAGCTTGCATCCCTCCTCTGAGCCCACCCATCTCAAGAGCACATTTCGGCAGTCTGCATCCCTCCTCTGAGCCCCTCATCTCATGAGCACATTTACGC
This sequence comes from Pleurodeles waltl, assembly GCF_031143425.1. Taxonomy (NCBI): domain Eukaryota; kingdom Metazoa; phylum Chordata; class Amphibia; order Caudata; family Salamandridae; genus Pleurodeles; species Pleurodeles waltl. The sequence goes on from NC_090443.1 coordinate 909,900,682, forward strand.
AGCCTGCATCCCTCTGAGCCCACAAGTATCAAGAGCACATTTAGGCAACCTGCATCCCTCCTCTGAGCCCACAAGTATCAGGAGCACGTTTAGGCAACCTGCATCCATCCTCTGAGCCCCCATCTCAGGAGCACATTTAGGCAGTCTGCATCCCTCCTCTGAGTCCACAAGCATCAGGAGCAAATTTAGGCAGCTTGCATCCCTCCTCTGAGACCACCCATCTCAAGAGCACATTTAGGCAGTCTGCATCCCTCCTCTGAGCCCCTCATCTCAGGAGCACATTTACTCAGCCTGCATCCCTCTTGTGAGCCCACAAGCATCAGGAGCACATGTAGGCAGCTTGCATCCCTCCTCTGAGCCCACCCATCTCATGAGCACATTTACGCAGCCTGCATCCCTCTGAGCCCACAAGTATCAAGAGCACATTTAGGCAACCTGCATCCCTCCTCTGAGCCCACAAGTATCAGGAGCACGTTTAGGCAGCCTGCATCCATCCTCTGAGCCCCCCCATCTCAGGAGCACATTTAGGCAGCCTGCATCCCTCCTCTGAGGCCACAAGTATCAGGAACACATTTAGGCAGCCTGCATCCCTCCTCTGAGCCCCCCATCTCAAGAGCACATTTAGGCAGCCTGCATCCCTCCTCTGAGCCCACAAGTATCAGAAGCACATTTAGGCAGTCTGCATCCCTCCTCTTAGCCCACAAGCATCAGGAGCACATTTAGGCAGCTTGCATCCCTCCTCGGAGCCCACCCACCTCAAAAGCACATTTAGGCAGTCTGCATCCCTCCTCTGAGCCCACAAGTATCAAGAGCACATTTAGGCAGTCTGCATCCCTCCTCTGAGCGCCCCATCTCAGGAGCACATTTAGGCAGCCTGCATCCCTCCTCTGAGCCCTTCATCTCAGGAGCACATTTAGGCAGCCTGCATCCCTCCTCTGAGCCCCCCATCGCAAGAGCACATTTAGGCAGCCTGCATTCCTCCTCTGAACCCCAAGTATCAGGAACACATTTAGGCTGCCTGCATCCCTCCTCTAAGACCCCCATCTCGAGAGCACATTTAGGCAGCCTGTGTCCCTCTTCTGAGCCCGTCATCTCAGGAGCACATTTACTCAGCCTGCATCCCTCCTCTGAGCCCACAAGTATCAGGAGCACATTTAGACAGCCTGCATCCCTCCTCTGAGCCCACAAGCATCAGGAGAACATTTAGCAGCTTGCATACCTCCTCTGAGCCCACCCATCTCAAGAGCACATTTAGGCAGTCTGCATCCTTCCTCTGAGCCCCTCATCTCATGAGCACATTTACGCAGCCTGCATCCCTCTGAGCCCACAAGTATCAAGAGCACATTTAGGCAACCTGCATCCCTCCTCTGAGCCCACAAGTATCAGGAGCACGTTTAGGCAGCCTGCATCCATCCTCTGAGCCCCCCATCTCAGGAGCACATTTAGGCAGCGTGCATCCCTCCTCTGAGCCCACAAGTATCAGGAACACATTTAGGCAGCCTGCATCCCTCCTCTGAGCCCCCCATCTTAAGAGCACATTTAGGCAGCCTGCATCCCTCCTCTGAGCCCACAAGTATCAGAAGCACATTTAGGCAGTCTGCATCCCTCCTCTGAGCCCACAAGCATCAGGAGCACATTTAGGCAGCTTGCATCCCTCCTCTGAGCCCACCCACCTCAAAAAAACATTTAGGCAGTCTGCATCCCTCCTCTGAGCCCCTCATCTCAGGAGCACATTTACTCAGCCTGCATCCCTCCTCTGAGCCCACAAGTATCAAGAGCACATTTAGGCAGTCTGCATCCCTCCTCTGAGCGCCCCATCTCAGGAGCACATTTAGGCAGCCTGCATCCCTCCTCTGAGCCCCCCATCTCAGGAACACATTTAGGCAGCCTGCATCCCTCCTCTGAGCCCACAAGTATCAGGAACACATTTAGGCAGCCTGCATCCCTCCTCTGAGCCCTTCATCTCAGGAGCACATTTAGGCAGCCTGCATCCCTCCTCTGAGCCCCCCATCGCAAGAGCACATTTAGGCAGCCTGCATTCCTCCTCTGAACCCCAAGTATCAGGAACACATTTAGGCTGCCTGCATCCCTCCTCTAAGACCCCCATCTCGAGAGCACATTTAGGCAGCCTGTGTCCCTCTTCTGAGCCCGTCATCTCAGGAGCACATTTACTCAGCCTGCATCCCTCCTCTGAGCCCACAAGTATCAGGAGCACATTTAGACAGCCTGCATCCCTCCTCTGAGCCCACAAGCATCAGGAGAACATTTAGCAGCTTGCATACCTCCTCTGAGCCCACCCATCTCAAGAGCACATTTAGGCAGTCTGCATCCTTCCTCTGAGCCCCTCATCTCATGAGCACATTTACGCAGCCTGCATCCCTCTGAGCCCACAAGTATCAAGAGCACATTTAGGCAACCTGCATCCCTCCTCTGAGCCCACAAGTATCAGGAGCACGTTTAGGCAGCCTGCATCCATCCTCTGAGCCCCCCATCTCAGGAGCACATTTAGGCAGCGTGCATCCCTCCTCTGAGCCCACAAGTATCAGGAACACATTTAGGCAGCCTGCATCCCTCCTCTGAGCCACCCATCTTAAGAGCACATTTAGGCAGCCTGCATCCCTCCTCTGAGCCCACAAGTATCAGAAGCACATTTAGGCAGTCTGCATCCCTCCTCTGAGCCCACCCACCTCAAAAAAACATTTAGGCAGTCTGCATCCCTCCTCTGAGCCCCTCATCTCAGGAGCACATTTACTCAGCCTGCATCCCTCCTCTGAGCCCACAAGTATCAAGAGCACATTTAGGCAGTCTGCATCCCTCCTCTGAGCGCCCCATCTCAGGAGCACATTTAGGCAGCCTGCATCCCTCCTCTGAGCCCCCCATCTCAGGAACACATTTAGACAGCCTGCATCCCTCCTCTGAGCCCACAAGTATCAGGAACACATTTAGTCAGCCTGCATCCCTCCTCTGAGCCCCCCATTGCAAGAGCACATTTAGGCAGGCTTCATCCCTCCTCTAAGACCCCCATCTCGAGAGCACATTTAGGCAGCCTGTGTCCCTCTTCTGAGCCCCTCATCTCAGGAGCACATTTACTCAGCCTGCATCCCTCCTCTGAGCCCACAAGTATCAGGAGCACACTTAGGCAGTCTGCATCCCTCCTCTGAGCCCACAAGCATCAGGAGCACATTTAGACAACTTGCATCCCTCCTCTGAGCCCACCCATCTCAAGAGCACACTTAGGCAGTCTGCATCCCTCCTCTGAGCCCCTCATCTCATGAGCACATTTATGCTGCCTGCATCCTTCTGAGCCCACAAGTATCAAGAGCACATTTAGGCAGCCTGCATCCCTCCTCTGAGTCCCCCATCTCAGGAGCACATTTAGGCAGCCTGCATCCCTCCTCTGATCCCACAAGTATCAGGAACACATTTAGGCAGCCTGCATCTCTCCTCTGAGCCCCCCATCTCAGGAGCACATCTAGGCAGCCTGCATCCCTCCTCTGAGTCCCACATCTCAGGAGCACATTTAGGCAGCTTGCATCCCTCCTCTGAGCCGACAAGTATCAGGAACACATTTAGGCAGCCTGCATCCCTCCTCTGAGCCCCTCATCTCAGTAGCGCATTTACTCAGCCTGCATCCCTCCTCTGAGCCCACAAGTATCAAGAGCACATTTAGGCAACCTGCATCCCTCCTCTGAGCCCACAAGTATCAGAAGCACATTTAGGCAGCCTGCATCCCTCCTCTGAGCCCCCCCCCATCTCAGGATTACATTTAGGCAGCCTGCATCCCTCCTCTGAGCCCACAAGTATCAGGAACACATTTAGGCAGCCTGCATCCTTCTGAGCCCCCCATCTCAGGAGCACATTTAGGCAGTCTGCATCCCTCCTCTGAGCCCCTCATCTCAGGAGCACATTTACTCAGCCTGTATCCCTCCTCTGAGCCCACAAGTATCAAGAGCACATTTAGGCAGCCTGCATCCCTCCTCTGAGCCCACAAGTATCAGAAGCATATTTAGGCAGTCTGCATCCCTCCTCTGAGCCCACCCATCTCAGGAGCACGTTTAGGCAGCCTGCATCCCTCCTCTGAGCCCACAAGTATCAGAAGCATACTTAGGCAGTCTGCATCCCTCCTCTGAGCCCACCCATCTCAGGAGCACAGTTAGGCAGCCTGCATGCCTCCTCTGAGCCCCCCGCCCCATCTCCGGAGCACATTTAAGCAGTCTGCATCACTCCTCTGAGCGCCCCATCTCAGGAGCACATTTAGGCAGCCGGCATCCCTCCTCTGAGCCCACAAGTATCAGGAGCACATTTAGGCAGCCTGCATCCCTCCTCTGAGCCCCCCATCTCAGGAGCACATTTAGGCAGCCTGCATTCCTCCTCTGAGCCCACAAGTATCAGGAGCACATTTAGGCAGCCTACATCCCTCCTCTAAGACCCCCATCTCGGGAGCACATTTAGGCAGTCTGCATCCCTCCCCTGAGTCCCCCATCTCAGGAGCACATTTACGCAGCCTGCATCCCTCCTCTGAGCCCACAAGTATCAGAAGGACATTTAGGTAGTCTGAATCCCTTCTCTGAGCCCACCCATCTCAGGAGCACATTTAGGCAGTCTGCATCCCTCCTCTGAGCCCACAAGTATCAGGAGAACATTTAGGCAGCTTGCATCCCTCCTCTGAGCCCACCCATCTCAAGAGCACATTTAGGCAGTCTTCATCCCTCCCCTGAGTCCCCCATCTCAGGAGCACATTTACGCAGCTTGCATCCCTCCTCTGAGCCCACAAGTATCAAGAGCACATTTAGGCAGCCTGCATCCCTCCTCTGAGCCCACAAGTATCAGAAACACATTGAGGCAGCCTGCACCCCTCCTCTGAGTCCCCATCTCAGGAGCACATTTTGGCAGCCTATTTCTCGGAGTCAGTATACAGGTCGATGAAACATCTCTTTCACATAGGATTTGCACAGTTATGATAGCACGTCACCATTATACATGCTTTTAGTGACATAGCTAGCATGAGCATCCCATGCATCAGGGCGAATCTGTAGGGAGTGAACCCACAGGACGAAGAGTGTCTTCATTTTCAGACTTTAAAACATTATATACTGAATAGAGCAGCATCAAACATTGGGATTGTGATAATATTGTTTCTGAAACTGTTTCCTACCCCAAATACAAATTCAGATTTGCTTAAGGTCATACTTGAGTCCTTTGAAGATCCTCAGCCCCATTCATGGTCTTTTTCTTGCTGTGGTTTTGCATAGTCCCTCGGTGAGCCCTCCTCTGAGCAGGCGTTAAAAGTGCTGAAGAAAATGACGCAAAGAAGTGTCTTAGATTTCTTTGCATAATTTTTTCGGCACCCCCTAACAGGGGAATGCCCCCTCTGCATACATTATGTCTGGTGCAGGTATAATGTAACTCAGAAGGTTACAAAGTAAAAATGGCGCGGGGAAAAGACCACCTTAGTGTAAAAAAATAAATTACATTAAGACAGCACAAAAGTGGTGCTAGGCCCTCTTAAATCAGGGTCTAAATGCTGCTCTCGGCAAGTGACGACCAGGCACTAGCTTGAACAGTTTGAACCTGCCCAGCCGAGAAGAGCAAAAGACAGTAAAGTAGTCTGGCAACGGCAATTGCACCCACTCCTTCGATTAAACATTTAGGCCGCTTGAAGGTGCGCTGTGCTTGCAAAGGCTTTCGAAGCAGAGTTTGAAAAATGACTGCCATTGTAGCCAACGTCCGTGCTGTGCTAATAAAATGGCTTTCAAAGCTCCGCTGCCTTTGTGTCTTTACTGCTGTCATTGCCTGTGGTCACAACGGCCACAGGTCTGAGAGCTTTAATTTTCGCTGTCTGTCTAAATCATGCTCTGCATGCACTGAAACTTGATAATATTTGGACTGATTTGTATTCCCAGCGCAACACATTTGCTATCCTAAGTGTTTAAAGTTAGATAAACGCAGAGGAAAATATTTTGTTTTTCCTTTTTTTCTGTTGGTTTGCCTGGGTATACCTTGTCTGAGAAAATCATTGTATATGAATGCTATTTCCCATAGCAGACTCTGCAAGCTAAAGCGCTTGCAGGTGAGTTGATGTGTGTAAATATATATTGTATTTTAACATATATATTTACTGAAAATGTGAATTGTGGTTAATTTTGCTTATATTAAATTTATGTACATATATTACAAATAAAACGAATTTCAATAAAAACTACAGTTAAAGAGGCATTACACATAACATACAATCCAGTTACCAGGCAAAATCTTAAAATACTGAAATTCCTTATTTCTAGTAAGTTTTGTAAATGATAACTCATGTATGATGGCACTGACGTCATCTTAAATATTGCTACTAATAATATCTCAATCGTGGATCAGTGTCCTATAGTATAGTTGAGCCTTAATGATGCCCATGCTCACTGTGCCGCTGGAACCAAGCTGTGCCCCACTGACATGCCTCAGCTAGTATGAAACTGAATTTGGGATGCTTGTGTTCCGGTTCAGGAAGGACCTGGCCTGCCAATTCGGGCAGGATGGTTCATATTGGGAGAGGGTCAAGACTGGTTTGCATACAGCTGTGCCAAAACTGTGGTGGCATGATATGCAAAATAACAACGGACTGGGATGCGGCATTGAGTAATTAATGGTGAACGAGATTAATTCAAGCATTCCATCCATCACTTTTTTTTAATACTTTACTGTGACGCAGTAAGTGCAATGTGTATGTCCAGACATGCGTCACATGCTCATTGAGTCACTGGAACTAAGCTGCACCCTGCTGATGAGCCCCAGTCAGGGCAAAACCAGTGTTGAGTTGCTTGTATTCAAGAAGGACCTTGCTTGGCAGTACAGGCTGGACTGCTTTCATTTGGGACAGGGTCAATACTGATTTGTGTATGGCTGGGTCCAAACTAAGGTGTTTGCAAACTTTATCTGACCACCAAACGGGGCACAGGCACAGTGACCCTCTTTATTTCTTATATCTCAGAAGTCACGGAAATAATACATAAAGTTAAGGAAGCTCACCAAAGAATGGAACCACTGTGTACCTGTCAGATGTGGTATACTTTATTTCATTATTTTTGGTAAACAGAGAGAAAGTTACTGAAGAGAATTTTTATGTTAAATAGAAAAGCATTTGCTTTGCCGCGCTTTGCCAAATTCACGGATGTAAAACTGTGTTTTCCTATGGAGTTTTGATGTTGAATCAGTCTTAAATATAGAGAAATATAGAGCCAGAAATATGAGTCTGTAAGTTATTTACACACAGTTGCCCATGGCAGTTAAAATAAAAGTACTTATCAACATATGGTATGTGGAATAAGTGTACGTATAAACAAAGATTTGTCATTTATTACTACAGTCCGAAAGCCAAATCCCATATTACTACCAGAGGAGTGCTAAATCGACATGAGTAAACATCGAATAATTTCTCAGAGATTCCTTCTAAAATCACTTTATGGAAAACAAAAAAACAGAACAGAGGCCATACTCGCATGACCTAACTATTGTGATTTACAGATGCCCCAGGATATTGCAGCATGGATTAGCACATTTTGAGGCACAAATATGAACATTTTGTGGCATGAATTTGGGAATTTTGTGGCATTTTTGCTGCACTTTATTTTGCTACTCTGCATAAAATAGTGTCCCATGGCACTCATTTGTAAAGACCAGCTCTTATTTTTCATGATTCCTAGCGGATCTGTAAGCACCAGAATGAGATCAATGGGCAAGGCATCCACTTCAATTTCCAGGGACGTTCTCTCATGTGAAATAAGGCTTGATTACATCTGACAGTGTGAGTTCTGATGGCTCTCGTGGCTCTGCTCCCACGTAATTTCTCTCTTGGTAGCAATGACCTACCATACTTTTTTACGTTAGGCTGATTGGCTGCCACATGTGTCACTTTATTTTCATCATGATGGGTCTTCTCCATATTGTCCGCTCTACAAGTGTTCGATGTGGGGGCTTATATTACCTAATGGCAGTCAATACGCAGGATCAGACTCCTGCAGCACTAGTTGTGTCTGGTGGTAGTGCTTGCTATATATTGTGATGTGTACAGCCTGTGCATGTCATTTCCCCCATCGTACCTCCCCTAGGACTTGATAACGTCCATGCCATTTTGTGGGCTATTGAATAAAAAGTGGTGATGCTGAGAGTTATGGCACAGCCCAATGCTCATGTGTCAGCAATAGTCTACCTCCTTCCCGGAGGCTGATCTATGTTAAAATGTGCCCAATGTTTCAGTAGTGTATGGCTGGTCCCAGGCCCTGCTCATGTGGGTTATACCCGATGTCTCTCAGACCTTATGGCTTTTAAAAAGCACAGTGTTATCTGAACATCTAACAGTGTCCTTACAGCAGTGCCTTTTTTTTGTTTGGGCTCCTGGACCAGGGTGCTTTTAAAGCAGAAAGAACAGTCTGACTGAGAAAAATACACAGAGATGTTGCCCAGCAATAAATGTGACATTAGGACTTGCTTGGAGTGAGACTGTTCTCAAGGATTTGAAACTCACATCTAGGAAATTAAACTGTGCCCCAGGATGTGAAACTAGTAGCCACCGAGTGAGACTGCACAATGACATGAAATACACAAGGGTGTGAGACTCAACCAATTCTCTATTGGCCGGGGGAAAGACTAAAATCTCGCACTGAACTTAAACTGCACAAGCATATTGAAAATCGGCTGGCTTGCCTACGTTAAAAATGCACTTGAAGTGATCTGCCTTAATAACCATTGGATGAGTCCTGGAATAATGACAAATTTGCCGTGGGTAGGTTATGTGGACAAAACCTTATGGGGCCTAAGCACCAACTACCCCAAATAGCCAAAAAAAGGCTTAGCATGGGGGAGTTAGCAGCGATGGGGTTAAAGTTGTGTTTAATAGCAAGCAGGAAAGTATTTGAGGCACAAAACATAACATAACAAAATAACATGCATTTGTAAAGCACACATTCATCCAGAAGGGTATCTTGGAGCTGAATCACAGATGCTTATTGTTTAGAGGACACTGCTTCAGCCAATCAAGAGTTGCCGGTTCCAAGTCAACATTCCATTGGCAGCATAATTACCAGCCAGAAACATTTAAACATTGACCAAGTGTGCTCCAAAGGGAAAAATACCCGTGAAATTGACAGTACTGCTTGCTAAGAATATTTTTAAGAAAAAGTGATTAAACTTCATCTTATGTATTGCAAAGTTCAGCGGAGGAAATCCTACTACTGGGATGACCAGCCTGAGCAAAAGAAGTATGAAAAACTAGTGGTGTCATTCTGGAAAGGCTAAATTATTGCAGTACTAGTCTAGAATAGCACTTATTTTTGATCAATGCTTCTTTGAAAATATAGGAGTACTGTGTTTACCACTTGCGGCTGAAGACTTCTCATAAGGTTTGCATACATATTAAATGGCACAGAAAAATCAAAATGTGATTCAGTCTCCATAGCTTCATAACAAAATAAATATACTTTTTCATTTGAAAGTATGCATATTAAAAACAGTCTTTAATGTTTTCTTTGAGATATTCACAGCACCATGTGCAAATCAATAGTATTTAAGAAGACAGCCACATAGAATATTTTAAAAAATATTTTATGCAGCATTCAAACTCTGGCCCAATTAGGCAACAAATAAAAACACCATAGTGCAAAATAAATAGGTTCAGTTTTTAATTAGGCTTTCACTATTTAATCAGAGAGAAAATCCTTCATGGATTGAAACTGGCCACGAATGTGTGAGAGTGTTTCTTGATAAAGGCATGTGTTGTAGATAATTATTTCACTTTTCATTGAATGTTTGAACCTGGAACACAACTTGCCTCACAAAACCTACATCCCGATGCCAGTTATGCAATCAACTAGAACCTGAAGCCACAGCGAAGCCATGACGTCACACAGAACAAGCTTGTACGCTAGAGTGGGCTCCAATAAAAGAGAAACATTGTAACAGCAGAGAGACACTCTTCTGCAAGGCATATGTAATGATTCAAAAAGTTTCTCGATTCAAATATATGTTGAGTGCCCCCAAAAAGTAGCAAGCCAGAAACACCAAACTTACCTACTGGGAGATGGAGCTTCGCACTAAGGGGAATGGCGGAGCCTTTTTGAAACTATGAGATGATTTCCTTCAAGGTGTCAGTATAGAAGGCACCATCTGCCCAAAGGTGGTCCTGTTAACTGCCATGTGTAAAGGGGACACTGAACATCTCTAGATATGACCAGAGCAAATGGCACAGAAAAGTGGCCTTTTGAGCTACCTGCTATGTCGGAGTTCTGTCCTACTCAGTGCTAGAAGCTGAAACAACTGTGGTGTACAAAATCACCGCCCAACATGCTACGAGAACACACCTTGGTGAATGTTGCCAGTTCTCATATATTTATAACAAACATGGTGGTGCTTTTCCCATTCCTGGCCACAAAATGTCCTTATTCCCCAGATATCTGACGAGGATGCACTGAATAGCAGCAGGGAACACCAACCAGGAGTTTGATGGTTTGGGCCCCGTACCGTGTTTTTTGTGTCTACGTAGCTGATTGAATTCACAGTGACCGATGTGTCAGAAGTACTTTGTAAATGCGGTTTGGAGAATTTCATATTGCCTGCATGTGTGTCTTGACTTACTTCGAGGATTTTGACCACGATCCACCTCTACTCATTCAGGCGTGAGTGTTAGACATCGGTGTCCTGAAGAGACCTCATAAATTTTAGGAGGTTGAAACGTCGACAAATCTTTCCCATGTGGTTATGTGTAATTAGATACACAGGTAGAGTCCTGAATTACGGGCCACCCCTCAACCTTTCGGATTAGGACTATTGGGAAATGTACAGTGTATTTTATTGTTCTGGTTGTATTTATATGTAATTACTTGAGAGCACTGTGCCGTTGGAACTATTGATTTACTTTCTCACACCTTGTTAAGTTATATGTTGCTAATTGAAATGAATATAAATATTATTCGACTGGTGTGGGGATCCAATAGTATTGATTACGCTTCGTCTAACATACTTTTGAATGGTTATCCAATTGTACTGAATAAATGAATTTATTGTCAGTTGTTACAGAGCTCTCAGACCGATTGGCATGTAACTCTGTTGAAGTAAGTGCCAGGTGACAATTTTGACATATTGTTGATATTTACCCCACTCTCATGGGCATATTGGGTAGTCCTTGTTGTTGGTATAAGGTCAATTCAAATAACAGTACTCTGTGGCTTGACTGGGTATCAAACTGAGCTGTGGTACTCAGAAGTGGGCTGTGGAACTGCTAATAAAACAAAAGAATCCTGTTATCGTATGCAACAAAGACTTGCAAATTTATACCATGTAATAGCAGGTGTTACTACTGACTATTAGTGGTCACTTTATCAGCCTCGGTATCATGAAAGTGTAAGTCCTGCTATGATCTGCCTTGTGACATGCTTATTTCACATATATTTCAAAAGTGAATCCTTAAATCAATAAATAATTCTAATATTTTATTAATAATATAACTATGCCAGCTATTGCCAATGAAACTTGGTTTTGATGATTAAATAGGTGCACTGATAATGAAACTGTGCTTGAGCATTGTCAATTAAACTCTTCTTTTTACTGCTAATTAAATGGCCAGGTACCACCTAGGCCTCCAGCCAACCCCAGAGTTTTTCCTCCCCAGATACCATCGCACATTTTTAGTAAATTAAACACACTTCTTGGCTTAGGGGTCGTAAACCCCCAGTCATTTTATTTTTACTAGCAAACAGCAATTTAATATCAGTCATTACTTAAAAATTTTTTACGAAGTAACCCCATCATATTTACAGCTTAATTTACATGTGTAGATGTCTAGCCTTGACAGAGATGCTAATACATCTGGTTTCCTAACAGTATCTAAATTCAGTTGCTGCGTTTCCACTTCAATGACTGTGGATGAGCTCATGACTCGTCTCGATGATGACTCCCAATCCTGGGTCCACCCCTCCGGCTAAGTGTCCCAGAGGTAGGTAACCCATATGCGAGAGCCCCCCGTACTCCCGCTGGGTGCAAACTTTGTGCAGTGGACTTGCCTGCTCTCCAGGATACTTACCTCGGGTGCCCCCTCTACCCCTCAGGCTCCGCCCTAGGGCAAGTACTAGCTTCCTGACCATTGCACATGCATGGGTGGTTGGCCTTAGGGAACCAGATGCCAGCTATCGCTCGCAACCCCCGTAACCCTGGCTGTGAATGAATAAATGATTAATTTTATAAAGTGCATTGTCACTCCCAGAGGAGCATACTAGTGCTAACCGGCACAGACATATGGCTCAAGGCTACTTGGAAATTCACTAGCAGAAATTACAGGGCCAATGAGTAGCAACAAGCATCTGGCATTCCGAAAATGCAGGTTTTCCGTTGTCTCCTGAAGATCTCTTCAGAATTTAAAGATCGCAAGTCAGTGGGAAGGTTATTACAAGTCTTTGCACCCAGTACTGCAAAATACTTTCCTCCTTTTGATTTAAGCCTGAAAGCAGGAATTTTAATTAGATTGGCGGAAGAGGAACTCAGAAGGCGGGGAGTAGTACAATGAGTCACTCTCAGAGTTAAATATTTCGGTCCCAGAGTTCTGTAGACTCTAAACATTAATGAAAGGATTTTAAACAAAACCTTTAATGAATAGGAAGCTAATGCAATGCTATCAGAACTGCTGATGCTGACGAGCGTCGGAGCAGGTTCAGAACCAATCTAGCTGCAGGGTGTTGGACAGTCTGTAGTTTCTGACTGTTTAGCTGACCCTACATGCAGACTATTGCATAGTCTAATCTCTGATATTAAGGCCACCCTAACTGTTTTCCTGGGGAAGAAGATCAAAAACATTTTTTCAAGGATTTAATGAGGCTAAAACATGTACCAGCCACTGTGGTTGCTTGTGGATGAAAGGACAGGGCAGTGCCAAATTTAACTCAGAGATTCCTAGCTACCTGAACCTCAGGTGGAGGAGTGGGTGTAGAGGTAGGCCACCATGACAGGGGGTCAAAAAAATATGATTTCTGTTATACCTGTTTTACACTTGAGATGGTTAGCTTTCATCCACCAAATGATCTCTGTCAAACAATTTTTGAAGTTGAGATCAGAACCCAAGGAGTCTTTGTCCAAAGACAACATCAATTGTGTATCATTGGCATAAGAGGTAACCTCAATGCTGAAAGAAGGGATCAATATAATCAGAGGGGCCATATATATATATATTAAATAAGGTAGGGTTATGTGAGGAGTTTAGCTGGACTCCTAGATTAATTGACTTTTCAGGGGAGAAAAAGAAGCCTAACATCACTGTTTGCCTCTGATTAGATAACAAAGATTTGATCAATGCCCAGGCTTTGTGGGAAATACCACTATCATTGACACAATGCAATAGTTTGTTGTGTGAGATAGTGTCAAATGCTGCAGATACGTCTAATAAAGTCGCATCTAGCATCATTTTAAGGGTATCTGAGACGTCTTGAGTATTTTGGATGGAAAGCAGAATGTCTAGGATGCAGGATGTTAACCTCTTCCAGTAATGCTATTAACTGAGTGTTTAGTAGCTTTTCAGTGATTTAACATAAAGCTGGAAGTAAAGAATTGGGCCGTAGGTTAGACAGCAGAGTGGTATCAGTTAATTGTTTTTTCTGTAATGGTTTCACTAATGCTACTTTCCAATCATCAGAAACCTCAGCAGAAGCCAAAGAGATATTTAAAATGTCATTGTCTAATGGATTTATGCACTTGACAGCCTTATGCAGAATATGAAGAGGACATAGATCATGAGGGGATGCTGATTTACAAGCTAAATTTGCTTTAGAACATTGAGCGAGTGAGATTTCCTGAAAAACTGTTAAAGAGGATCTTAAATGAGGGATATTACTTGTTGAAGGAATCTTCAGGGTAGAGGGCTGTGAAATGTGCATCGAATGTATGTTTTCCTCAAAATATGTAGAAATTTTATTACATAAAACTTGCGAGGGTGGCATCTCCCTATTTGTTGCTTTAGTTTGTAAAAATGATTTAGCAATGGTAAAAATGGCTTTTTGATTTGATTGGGCATTATAAATCTGTAGGGAGTGGATTTAGCCATCACAACCCAGGGCCCCAGCTCTCGTAGCATCTGGATTGCTTGATCCAGGGGTGCATTCTTGACTGAGCACAATGCCCATCAATAGCTTAATTCACAGAGCTGCCCTTGGGAGCCAACAGGTTATGGATCAATCTAAACTCCCCTGGTACTTTCGTAGGAACAACCCCCAGGGGAGAACAAACAAAGCCATCCACAGGGACTAGGTCAAAGGGACCAGCCACACATCCCAAACTCAACTCCTTTAGAATATTTGCTCTCACCAGACCCTGGGTGGGTCTGAGAGACTGCTGGTTCTTACATTGAGGGGAGACCACATAGCCTGCTGCTGGGATCCTAAAGTCCTCCTTATAAACCTTATACAATATCTGAGTAGCCTCCTGTTAGTGTAAGTATTGAGCCAAGGGACAATTGCCATTAAGTTAACTGGGGAGGGAGCTTTGCCAAAACTTGAATTATCATTCCTGTTTCTTGTTGCCCTTACCTCTGGATTTTTTTTAAACACTTGAATTCAGGGTGGGAGACCTTACCACAGAACAAACTGCAATGTTTGAATCTACAGGTCCCAGGAGGTCGGATGCAGGTCTGCTGGTTAAAATCCCAGCAAGCCACTTTCTTTGCCCCCATTCCTTGCCGGGCCACTGGTGGACCCAACCCTACCCGAAAGGGCTGACCTGCTGTACCTTGTGACCAATTCATATTGCCGGGTCTGGTGGCTTAGTGGACTAAGGCATCCTCTGTAGGAACCTGTGTTCGACCTCAGAGTCACAGGTTCAAATCCCAGTGGGTCCACTCAGCCTTTCATCCAAAATTCTGAGGTCGATAAAATGAGTACCATTGAGTTGAGTAACAATAAACATCTGTTATTCAGCGCCTAGATACCTACTGGTTATGTGTGCTTTACAAATACGCATGTTATATATTGGAGCTAAGTGATTATATCAATCTGATCCCATCCTAGAGTGGGTCTATTGGCTTTAAACCTCCTAAACACCTTATCATAATGCTATCAGGCTGTACCACCATTTTCATCATGTGCACCCACAATTCTGTTCTGATAACAATCCATCTGTGCCCCACTAATCAATGAAATGTTCTGCCAAAATGGCCTGAAAGGCGAGAAACACCTGACCCTATTAACTAAAGTCTTGTCAATCTTCTTATGAGGCCAATGGTCACATTCCCTAGAGTGTGCACATTCTTTACAATGCTTAACCTCCTCTTTCACAGATTTATCAATAAGCAAATTAAAACTGTCAATATAAGCCTCTTTCCATATTTGTTTCCTTCCCCTTCATTGGCACATGCAAACCCAACCTCTCATGCTCAGAGCAGATATCACTCAAACCCATAGGGGATAAAGAGGGCCCAATACCTGTACTCGCCATGCCATGGGCAGGGGCAGATGCCAGCGTGGCTTCCATTCCCCCCAGAACGGTGACACTCTTTGCTGTACTTGAAGCCGTTGGTGCTTCACTCAATGGCTGCACCAGAACCCCACCCACTTGCAGGGCCTGACTCCCTACAGTAGCTGAAGAAGTAGCAGAGGTGGCCCTCTCTGCCCCCTGTTGGGTGTGCGCCCAGCGGTGCGCCCTTGCAGTCCCTGACCATCGTTTGCGTTAGCCAGGTGAGAAAACAGGTGTCATGCTTTCTCCATAATATTACCCTCACCAATCCCTTCCAAGATGTACCCCACCAGAGGAGCAGAGAGCATGCCCACCTCAGAGAGCCATGGCAACACAGATGCTAAATTAGCCACCATGTGCTGCTGTACATGTCCCCCTGCAGAAGTAACCCCTATATCCGTACCCAAATTCTGCACAATTCCACCAGCTGCTGCCATCCCAGTGACATTCGCTGTAGTATCCTGCTCAGTCACCTGATCAGCACCACTTACAGCCAGGGCCGGGGCTCCAGGCGCATCCACCAAGGACAGGACCGGTGCATTTGCGGTAACGATCTGCACCGTTGCCTGACTAGGGACATCCTGGGCCTGACTAGGAGCCTCCTGGACCAAAGTCAGGTCCCCTGCACTACCTACAAATGGCTAGGGTCTTGATTCCCCTGAGTGCCCTAGTTACTGACAGCCGTTCCTAGCAGATTACCTTAACGCCTACCTTGCCCATGTGCTCTCTTCAAACTAGGAGGGGAATGCCTCCCTGAGGGGCACCTGTGCCTGCCTTGGCCTCTCCGCCTGCTCCCTGGGCACTTCAAGTGGCTCCAACTTCGGGGATGCAGTGGCCTGATCCATAGCATTCATTCTGAGCATCAGTGCCTCTAACAGCGATTTGGTCCTGGATCGCTTAGCTCCCCTTTGCCCACTTGCTGCCATGCTGCTGGATCTGCCAGGCAAACACCACTATAATCACCCAAGTGTAAAACTCAATGGTCACAAAGCATGCTGCTAACCAGGCAACAGAAAACACTGCCCAAAGGCCTAGCAACCAAAGAATACAGGAGGAAGGACTAAAATGACCAGCAAACCCCACTAACGCAGTCGCACTGGAGACTCCCACTGATGCTGCCAAAGCCACTCGGATGGAAAACACAAGCTGGCACCAGGAAAAACACCAACAATGAATATAAAACCAAGTGAACCAGAAACAACTCAACAGTGACCCCAGCAACACCAATTAACTCAATCCCAAATGCCACCACTTCTGCTAGTGCTCACAAGATTACTCATCTCGCTCCAGTGACAGCACACTCAAAATATACCCCTACAATTACACCCCCTCATCAGCAGCACCAGGGTCCCTGCCAAAGCCACGCTTAGCCGCGCTCGAGTCAGGTGAGCAGACCTCAAACCTGCTGCTGTGGTCACAATGGGCAGATCGCGAAGCGGAGCGTGCCTGGACCTTCAAGAAACAAAACAGAGAAAAGTTTTTAAAAAAGCCCGGACACTCCAAAATTCCTCAGCGCAAAATGTAGGTCTTTCCTGCAGTCAGCGAGCAGGAGAGAAAGGTGCCTGGCCCAGCTTGGACCTCCCATATATAGGGGCTGCCCCAATATGGGGGAGCTGGGTGCACACTACTGAGATACCAACACACAGTGTTTATTTTTGTTCGTACGGTGAATCTGTAACTCAGTACCGATAACCCTTCGTTTGGTAATGATTGTGAATGTGTATTTTCACCAGTCAAGAATGTGAAATGAACATTATCTGCGTTCAACGAACTTCCAAAGTTTTTGCGTTTCAACTACATACTTCAGGAGCAAGGTTTAAGGTTTACGATAAAAAAAATATGTTGTTGATTTTTCTCCCAAAAACATTCATTTGTGTTGATTGTTCTTCTCTCTTTGTAATATTGTGAGATTTTTTTTAAATAACTTAGTAAAGTTGTCGTAAGCAACGATACAGCCCTGTGTTGGGTTACTGCTAATGCATCTAATACTTGCTATTGATAAAGAAACTGCTGCGATACTCATCATACAAGAGGTTTAGTTGCTGAAACAAGGCTGTGATGATGTACTGATAATGAATCCCTGTGAGGCTCATCTGAGATGCTGATGATGAAACTTAGACGGGACGGCACTGGCTTATACATTACTGTAGTTCAGTCGCCCTAATATGCAACAATTTGTTTGGGATTGATTTTACTAGGGATTTCTAAACCTAAATGAGCCGGCTGGAACCTCACTCAGCCCGACTCACATTGACTCATCAACTTGCTAGGTAGCCATGTTGTCGGCTTCTGTGCTCAAGGGACATAGACTGGCTTTCTGTGTCTTGCCAATTACCTTGGCATTTGAGTAGAAAACGGGGAGTGGGATGAGGGAAGGAGGCCTTCCCTGAAAAAGAAGTATCTGCCATCTTGGAACTGAGGAAACGTAGGGCGTATTTATTTATTTTTGTATTTATTAAGGTTAAGACATTTAAAATATATATAAAAAATAACACACACACACCCTCCCATATATAGGAGCAGAAAATTCTGGGTAGTTCCCAAGTTTCGGTGGAGAACAATGCACCTATGTACGACACCCTACATCACGTCACTGAATCTGCTCATCTCAAATCCCTGTTTATATAGCAAAAGTTTTAAGAATAGGATTAGCACAATGTCATCCATGCCGAGCTAGAAAGGGGCAAAGCATTTTGCAATTTTTACAGCAAAGTCTCAAAGCGTATGATTAGCTAGTGCTGTCTACGACAACCTCAAACATGAGACAAAACACTTTTCTAGGCACAGTATTTCAGCTTTGGATTAGTAAAATGACATACAAGCCAGCTTGGAATGAATAAAAGCAACCCCTGAAAAGCTCTAATAAGAGTGAAACACGTGTCAGGGGTTGCTTTTATTTATATATATTATACATATATGTTCATACATAAACTCATGTAATAGTTAGATGAAAATGTAATTTTAAAGCAAAATTTTCAAACTAACAAAACTACTTAGTTCACCAGTTATAGTTATCTCACCTAACTAGAACTTGTGCCCTAAAGTAACTATAACTAGCGCACTCATCATGCACAGTATTAAGTGCTGTCATTTCAGAAGTCATTAGGATGTTATTAATGCAGTGAATGAACATGCCATGAGTGATGTAATGTGTGAGGGTACAAGCACACATTAGGTACCAGCCCATATTATACCATTCTTCAGCAACTTTGGCTTCACCCTTTGCTTCTATTAAATCTTCAACACAGCAATAACACCCAGACAGCCTAAGATGCAATCATATAATTGTTTATTTCATGCCTCATTTAGTCTGATACAGCGGGTAAAATGATTCTTAACGGTACTAGTTCAGCATTTTGATGAACATGTGACTTCAGAACTCAGCCCTGCTATTTTTTTTATTTCTTCCTAGGTAGCAGTGACAGAGAGAATTTTAGGAGAAGGGTCATTCTAGAAAGAAACAGGGGCAAATCCTTCAGACTGTAGACTTGAAACAGAACAAGGCTCCTCCTTTCAATAGGCACTCTTTACTGTGAGAGAGATTTCTTTCCTTACTTTATTGAGTGGTTGCTGCTTTAAGACTACAGGGCTGGTGAAGTCTTCTCAAGAAGAGACCTGTGCGATCACTGGTTGGGGGTCCTTTATTTAGGAGTGGGGATGTTGCAGCAATAATGCTAGTCAGTGGTCACAGTGCAGCATGGCCCAAGAGTGCTCCCGCATCCATTTATTCATGCACATGGAGCCCTGTTTCCCGGTGCGTGTGACGCCCGCCGTCCCCATCATGGTGGCAGTGCGGCTCACTACAGAACACAACTTTTGATGCTTCCCTTGGCTCCACATTGCCCCCACCTGCGTAAAACAGATCTTTCCCTTGCTTCTCCCCACACTCCTGTCTTGCGCTTCTAGGCCCCAGGGTCCTTGTCCAGCCAGAGTCTCGAGCATTGACACAGTAGAGCAGGGAGTGCCTAGGGTGTCACGTGACCTGCGTGCTAAAGTGATACAGTGACTAAAGGGTGGAAGCAGGGAGCAAAAAAAAATAAGGCCTCAGGTTGTGCTGTGCTGTTGGCGGGTGCCTTACTTTCTGAAACACCCCTAAGACTGTGAGACCCGTGAGGGTTTTTGGGACATTGCAGCTCATGGCCTTCATACAAAGACAGGAAAATGGCTAGAATGACAAGCCAAAAGTCAATGCCGTAGGGCAGTGGTTCCCAACCTGTTGTCTATGGATCCCTGGGGGTCCTCAAAGCCTCCTCAGGGGGTCCCTGACTGCTTAGAAAATTAAATAGTATTAACAGATTAGGCCCCAGGCTTTCAGTAATGACTTAGTGGGGGGTCCCTGGATTTCAATATTGATTTAGCAGGGATACCCGGGTTTCAGTAATGATAAAGGGGGGCCCACAGAAGTCAAAAGGTTGGAAACCGCTGCCTTAGGGCTTGACTCGTAGCTGCAGCATGTTGAACCTCAAGGGGCAACAGTTGGACCGCAACAAAAGAAAAAAGTGAGTAATTTCTGCTACTGCCAGGAGGCTCATTTGCCGGCACTCATCATCCCGATTTGTGCAACTTATAATAGTGAGATCCAGTGTTAAATTAGGTGCTAGATTCGGCGTGAAAATTTCTTAAGCACTCCTATATTCAGAGGGTGAAAGAAGTTTTCCACAGAAAAAACTGCCCTCATGGAGAATAAATAATAAAGTGCACTTTCCCCTTAATCGTAACACAGACCTCCATTAGGGTAGGTTTAGGAATGCACATGAACGTCTAAGATTTACTTCAATTTCTGTGCGCAGTTAAATGAAGTTTTGCTCATCCTTAAAATTGAAGATTGTAATTACTGTTGTTGGTGTAACACTATTGTTCCTTAAGGTATTATTTTTTTGTTCATCGCACCTTGCGTCTCCATAAGTAGCACTTCTTCAATAATTTGAGCCTACGTTATGGTTTATTATGGAAATTATATCAGTGGCGGCTGCCACTGAACAGAGCTGCTGGGGCAGGACAGGGCGTGAAGAGATGGAGAGGGTTTTTAAAAAAATAAATCATTAAAATACGTACTTTTCGAGGGTAGACGCGTATGTCTCCCCTCCGTCCTCTTCCTCTTCCTGGGTTGCACAGGCTCCCAGCCTATCAGGATTCTGCTAACAGCAGCGCCATGATTGGTCTGAGTGGCCTGCTTCATCGCTCAGACTAAGAGTGGGAGCGTTTGCATGTTCTCCACTTGGCTGTGCTATACAGCCTGGTAGAGAACATGCAAAGTGCGCATGTCTTTTTAGCCGGCCAAACACGACCGGCCAAAAAGACATGCACACTTTGTATGCACATAGCACTCCTTGGCTCCCCTGCCTCCAGCCCAAACCCTCCTCTCCCTACAAGGAAAAACAAAATGATAATAACTGTACATTATCATTTTACTTTTACTTTTTGGAAAAACTAGTGGGGCGATGCTCCTCCATCTTAGTGGAGGAGCCGCCCCTGAATGATAGATTTTGTTCTTGGATTTCATTTTATGTTTTCTGCCGCAATAACAGTTGTGTATGTATTTTTTAATTGGCGCTTATTAATGCTTGCAAGCTAAAGGAGGCTGTGATGTTTTTTCATGGCACCACGCTGTTTTTCATTGCTCTGGTGTCTCTAAAATATTCATTATGCCCTTGACGTTTGTCATGCATGGCAGTGACTGCTGCTGCCAATTCTGCTTTCCTTAAAGCAGGTAAAGAAGCCCAGGGTGCCGTATGAAGGTGATTACAATCACAACAGGTCATGTAATTGAGTTTTGTAAAAAAAAACACTAATCTTGCTATGCTCATAAATAACCATAAAGTAGAAAATAATCCGTGAATGGCTTTTAACATAACATGAATATTTCATTCATTCTGAACAGCTGACCTCCTATAATATACTCGTTATTTCTGTCTTGTCATGTGTGCTTGTACCTCTCAACCTGGGGTCATGCTAATTTTGACAAGAATGTGCTTATATAATTGTGGCCAGAAGATTCTCACTTGTCAATTTACTTCACCCTCCCGCCATCTTCCATGGGATTACAATTTAAAGATGGATTTATCAAGGAAGTTGTAAATCTGTGCCCAGTGCCCCCAGTTATTCCTCATTCTCCCTTGGTGTTTCACATTACGATTTCAGATGCTTTTAGCATTCCGCTTTAAGTATCTGTGGTGATCCCATCCCATGGATCTGTTATCGGTCATATTGGAATCAAAGGGGAACCTGGAATGGGCCCTGTAAGTCTACGGGACAATTCACGAAGGATTTATGAGTATTTGGACTCATGTAGTGCTACTTTACACATACATAAATACACATTAAATAGGTACAAGTATTGGTCTTTGCCTACCCCTGTCCTATCTGCCGTCCACAGTTTTCAGTGAGAGGGAATAGAACTAGGCACACAAAGCTATAAAGTTTTAAATGTAAACGTGAGAGTGGCAGGAAAATTAGGCTAATCTACTACAAAGTGAACGGAGAAAAGATTTCTGAAACAGGGAACGTAAATAGATATGCGAATACAAAAAACCCGTAAAAAGATTATTTAACCCCATTTCTATTCCATTAGTACCAAAATCCAACCAGGTCTTAAATCTACTGCAGCCAAGACTTGGAGTAAGACAATCCCACAAATGGCCAATCACAGGTACTGCAAAGAAATCACATAGAAACCAATGGCGTCAGGGAATAGCACTACAAGCACCAACACCAAACAATAAATTAAAAAAAACAATAAAATAAAAAATGGCCAAATAAATGTATACATTGCAGACACCCATATGAAGAAAATTATAAAGATATAAAACAAAAGTCAAAAACTAAAAGTTATTGTAAATTAATGGTCAAATAACTTTACACGTTGTAGAAACCCATGCAGATCACTTTGTACAACTGTAAACTTTACAGACGCACATACATAGACAATTACAAATCTATCATTCTTTATAGTTCATTAACAAACACATGGCTCATGTCAGGTAACATTACTCAACACACTATTGAGGACTCACCATAACACATTGCATGTTCCCCAAAACACACACAACACAAATGTAGCTGATGTCTGCACAGTGTCTTCCAGCACCGGGGATAAGGCCAGAGCCCAAGGTGTGAACTGTATTAATGTTGTTCCTTTTGATAATTGTCAGGTGAGTATTATTTCCCTTAGGTGATTCCTGTCTCCCTATTCTTTACTATTGATAGTTCTTCATTGTATAGGCGCATCTTCCTGCCTGTGCCATTGTGAAAGCATTTTTAAAATCTATATATTTGTGCAACAAATAAAAGTGACTAATATTGATGATTATGTTAGACCCAATACGTAAATGAGGACTTAATATGATTACAGTTAAAACAAGTTTAATATGAAGATTAGAATTGTGTTTGTTACCATGAATTAGTTGTGCCACATTAGGTGAAAACTCCATTTTGAATAAAATGGATGCTGCTCCTGTCATCCGCTCCTATATTCACTACTCCCGTCAGGTGCCCCTGCGCATCTACTTTCCTGACAGGCTCTGCAAGAGCGAAGAAAGTTGATATAACATTTTCTGTTAAGAATACAAGGCTAATTAATGAAACTTCTAGTCTTCCAGATAGGTTGATACATTCAGGCTCCTTCCGCAATAGTTCAGTTGGACAAGTAAATCCTTTTTATTATGTGAACTAATATTATTAAAATATTTCATGTTTTGTTCGAACATCTGTGGATGGCAGTAGCTCTCTTAAAATCGGATAGTACTAATGTATAAAGACGTTGACGTTATTTTTTCAGATTTGTCGAATTATTGATATATTTAATCATGCTATGATGAATCTGCAGTTTTAGCTAAATAGTTTGCCAGAGATGGGGACGAGCTAGAAGATTTTTGTACTTTCCTAGATGCTAATAGAGATACAGTCTGACACTTTTCTGATTTTACTGGTCATTTGGGACATAGAATGATTTCTGCATTTTTTTTTACTACTTTGTAATAACTTTGCATTGAACCCTTCATTACATTTATTCTGCACCGCTTGACTATGAGATTGTTGTAATAAACCCTTTAACTTTTTCTTCTGATCTAACGCTTAGTTATTGATTGGTCCCAGTTGCTTATTTTGATACTCTGTTAAACTGATGTTAGGGAGGGTGCCTTTTTACACAATTATTTCCCTTGGGGGAACCGTATAAGGTAAAATTTCAGGGTTTCTACATTTTGGGGTATCCTAAAATATTGGGGTATAGTTTTTGCTCCCACGCCACATAGAACTGCATTTGGTGGACGTACAGCTACAATATAACTTCAGACCCATGTTTTAGTCCTACTCAGTTGTTCATCTCATGGACACATTTTGTAACTCCAAATGACGTTTTATTATGTTTGCATTCAAAACATGCCATTAGCTCTAATATCCTTGGAAAGAACGAATACTGGTAATACCTTTGAACAGAAAAAAACATTACCATAATTTATAGGTGTATGTAAGAAAGCACCACCCTACATTCCTGTTACTCTACCAGTCCTGGAGACACACGGTATCATTTAGAGTTTGGTGGGAAGAGAGAACTGTTGGATATCAGTGGTTCTCCCATCTTGTGAAGCTTGCGTTTCTTTGCTTCATTAGGAAGTGGGGGAACTACTGAATGACCATAGGTGGAGCCACTGTTGACACTGCTGAGGCTGTTGGCAGTCCATCAAGGTTTATGGCCCATCAGCAAGAAGATCACCGATATTGCATTCATTCCATTTATTGGAGGTTCGTCCTTTATAAGGCAAATCAAACATTAGCCCCATGCATATGGAGAAAGCTCCTTTCACACCAGGGCCATTGTGTTTGGCTTTGGGGTTTTGTCTCTGCTGTAGAAAATGGAATGCCAAGTGGGCCAAAAAAGTATGGCCCCACACTTGGAAATTAACTTTGCCGAAAGTGCAGCTGCCCGACTTTCCGCGAAGAGATCTCCACCAGGCAGTACTGATCTCTCAGTTTGGTAGACTGTCTACCTTCGGGGGCAAAGATGAATCTTGCTGGTATGCTGCTGAGGCAACAACAAGAGTTTAAATGATCCCAACAGTATTTCTAGTTTGCGTCAGAAAGTTACATCCAGTACTAAGAACCCACCTAGTGACTAAAAGGCACACTATATATTCATCAAACTATGACTTACGTTGATGGTACAGGTTTTTCTCCAACTACATCAATGGAAAAAATCACCTCACTGCGCAAATAACTTTTCAATCCCTTACTCGCATCTCATAGCCTATTAAGGCCGATCTCCAACAGGATAAATGATACAAAAAATGGTGCTCCATATCTAAGGGTTGAAGAACAGTGCAAAGGGCAGGAAAATAACGCCATTTTGAATGTGCATCCCACCACAGATAACTTTTCTCTCTTTTTCCATAAAAATGTTGTTCTCAACCCTGAGCGGACCAGCATCTAAGCAATCCCAGCAATCCCATTATTTTTTAAATGTGCTAGGTGTCTCCTGCGCTGACAGGCCATGGCTTTTTTATGTTACCCTTCAAAATGATGTGTATTACATACAGCTGGCAATTTTTCTACATTACCTCTGTAAAGCTGCTAAAATCCATTGGTAGATGCAAATGTCGACCTATCACACACTTCCAGTCTCCGTCAGTACTCGCATTTGCTAGATGACGGCACACTGCTGATCTGCTGGGGACAATTGCTCAGTGAACTTGGAAAAAACATGGATATTTGAAAAGGGGTCGTCCTCGAGAATGCGATGAGTGGATAAGTGTGCTGACCACATGCATTCTTCATGCCACTAATGCTCACCATCCCACTGCACGGACTGTACAACCAGGCACTCTGCATGTTTACAGCATGTCAGTAAACCAGTTACAATCCCTCTCTGGTATGCTTGAAAATGGCAAGCCGCGGTGCTATAGTGAACACATGATGGTGGAAATGAAGATTTGGACACAAAATAATATCAAAATTCAAAAAGGTGCATGAACCCAGTTCATTGGATGCTGGAGACTGAACCCAGGAAATCCTAGAAGTACCATATTTCACTCTATAGAGGCCGTTTTTCCTAAAAATATATCTCCTTTCTCGAATTGTTAAGACCCTGAATCTTTCACAGGACTTAAAACGACTACTTGTGCAATGTCTCAATACACATTGAATATATTTGCTACCTTCTTCACTGTATAATTGCTACATTTTATTGTTTCAATAAATACAGCAGTAAACGTAAACTCTGTGCTTGCAAGTACCCAAACTTTAAAGCTGTTAGAACCTGCACACACCGGACCAATTGTGGACCGACTATTGTGGCTACACCAGCAGGGTGTCCACGTTAATCAAGCTCTGGATACAAGACACCAAGCATCTTCACAACCCATCAAAATAGAAAGAGGAATACGTGATGGCCTTCAGGGAGTTGCAGTAGCCCAGTACTTCCTCAATAATTCAGTTTCGCTTAACTCCCAGCCACTAGTCAAAAAGCTCCTACAGTATCCCCAGAAAATGATACCTGTAAGTTCATAGCCTTGTTAATGAAATTTCGTTGATGACCAGAGTTTGCTCTAAGTAGCACAGATGTCATTAAAGCCCTCACCCTCTTAGGTGGCATGTTTCAATATTAGATTTGTTCCTCACCACAGTGAAGATGTATTGGCTGGGGTGTGCTCTTTGCAAACAAGGATGTAATGTTTACCCCTTGGGAGCATTTTCTTTTTAAGTAATGGCCACTTAGGTGTTTCCTCACTCGTTATCCTCCAGCTCCTGTCAGCGAATTGACTGTCGGACTCTATTCATAATTAGAATCTGTCTGTACACATAATTCTTGGACCTACATGAGTCAGAGCCTGTTTAAGTAGCCACTGGAAGTGTAGGCATAAGGGTACCACTGTTGTGAAGGGTGCAACAGATCCAGGTTGGCTCATAGTTGGTATAAATATGTAAACGATGAATCCATGATAGGTCTTAATTTAGCTCTTTTGGTATTAAGTCTTGGCATAGAGAGACACACATTTTAATAGAATTAGTCTGCCATGAGGCAATTTTATTAGAACTTGCCTCACTAGTCTAACTAAAGTTTGAGGCACCTAAACGGTGCATCTAAAACACTGTTTCAAGAGATAGTGTGTGAGATTAAGCGTCCTCTGACAATGTAGGTATTAGGATGATATAGCAAAGACTTCAAAGTTCTGACCACCGTCAACATGTATAGACTGGGACGAGAAGCCAGGCTAATGATGAAGCATGCCACGTAAGTGATGATAAAGTCAGACTAACAATGAAGCATGCCCCCTAGGTGGAAACAAAGCTAGCTAGCTTGGTAATGAAGCATGCCATTTAGGAGGATATGGAGCCAGCCTAATGGCGAAGCATGTAATCAAGGTCAATGATGAGCCAGCCTAATGATAAAGCATGCCAACTAGATGAGAGAAAAGCCACCCTAGTGAAGAAGTATGCTGCTTAAGAGGGTGGCAGCTTAATGTGCTTTTAATTAAGGAATCTGAGTAATGTTGTAGAATGTTTCCTTAAGCATAATGTGTCACAAACTGGTGTAGGCACCTTTTATGTCCCCCCATAAAAATAAGCCTAGAGTACTTTTTGCTTGTTATATACAAGAAGGGAGGATGCACTGCATGTAAGAAAATTATATCCCTCTCCCTCTCCTCTTCCATGTTGAAGCAACCTCATTTTACAACATTGCTATTTTGAAAAATGAAGACTTTCAGGACACGTTTGGGTCAATATATTTTAGAGGAAAGTTCAAACAGCAAATACATTTCACTATAAGGGGATTCTCACAACTTTTGCAGTCTGAGAGCTAATGTGCATAGTGGTCTACCCCTGGCTTTAAACCATATATAGTCCCAACAGGATTGGCTTTGTAAATGCTGAATTTAATGCCTAACCAGAAAATGTTTCAAGGAAATCTGAAAATGGTGGAGATGGCCTATGATGTATAGAACACAACTTCATGTAAACCTGCTGTGAAGACGGTTTGTACACATTCTCTGCGCAGTTGTCTGGTCTGGGCATACCCATTTGTTGCTTAGTTGACTGCTGTGGGACTCTAGATCAGTGTGATTTATGGTATTGAGTTTGTTCTAGGCCTTGCATCACTGCTGCTTGCACTCACTGTATTGCTTGTAGAAACACATAAGGCAGCCTTCAGACAGCATAACTGAAAACCCACCTCAATTCTCCATGTACGGCTTCTCTATATTTGTGCCCAGGTCTACACGGTTGCATCATACTGATTAGGAACGGGAAGGGGAGGGCCGCTAGAATATGTACCTGCCTCAGTAGTGCGTGAGAGTAGTTCAGTGTAAGCCAGGAAACCTCCGCCATGTAGTTTCCGGGCAACCTTAAACCTCATGATGCAAGAAGCATTGATTCTCAATTGAAACTAGGGCAACCCTTCAAGGGGCACCACACTGAAGGTCCTTGTTTGGTGGCCATATGGGATGCTGGAGGTTTAAAAAACTGTATTTTAGTGATCAGGAATTATTTAGGGATAGGTGTTTCAGATGTTCTCGGGCACAGTCACGGTGCTAAAAAGAGTCACCCTCCCATATAAGCAGCCCACTGAAGTCCACAGATATTCTAGGGTCTCAGGCACGCTTAATAAACACAATTTGCCTCTTTCCTTGTACATAGTCCAAATGGGTATCATGACTCCTCCAGCTGGATCAGGTTTTCACTGCAAACCGGTCTGAATACAGAAGCTGAGAACCATGAGAGATTGAGCAATTTTATTACTCAGAAGTTATTCTCACTTTGTGCTTTCCTCTTAGCTCCTCTTAATAAATTATGATTCTTCCTTCACTTGGAAACTTTCAGCATAGACACCATGTCCCTTTTTATTGGTCAGACCTGAAAATCAATTAGAAGATTATGGTTTTTATCATAAAAATGTGAATTTCTGAGCCGCTAATGGAAATGGCAACACTGCAATGATCTTTTCAATGACATTTTTTTGCTGATGTTGAAGTCTGATCTCATAAGCTTTAGAAGATGGCTAAGTGCCATTTAAATGCTATCATCTGCAGTTCTGCTCTTCAGATGTTTAACCCTTACAGAGCAGGTTTATAGCGTTATGTGCTTAAAATTCGTTGTAAAGCGTTCCCCCGTTTGTGCTAAATTGAATGTATTTTAAAGCATACACCATGCACCTGGTGCACTATCTTGGCACGTTGCTGCATTTTGCAGACTGTGAGGCAAAGAGAAAAGTGTATTTAGTCCTGCCTTAATCAGCAACATGTGCAGTGAAAAGGAAGAGGTGAGCACTAACAAAGCGTCCAATCAGAAAGGCTGATAGCGATACCCTTCGGGATCACTGTCGCTATGTGCTCCTTGAACTTGAAAGCTTTGCTAGGGATTGATCAAACGGTGACCTATAAAGGCCAATCGGTGTCCAATTTCTGCTGTACAGATTCTTTGGTTAAAGAAATAAATATAACAGGTAAACATACCCTCTCGTGTTAGGAAAATGTGCAAATGTCACCATTGCACACGACTACCATTCAATTATGTGTGCATGTGATGACCTGGATAGTCTACGCATCAGTTACAAGGCAATGCATTTTATGCATGTTACAAGTTTAATTGTATGCCTTATGTATCAGGCACTATGGGACCAATTGACAAAACGATATGAAATCTTCCCATGTGAAAGTACATCTACGTACTGGTGCAGATCTATTACATTTTGTATTTCACATATATTCCTAGTAGAAAGCCTGGAAAACTGTGCCGAGTATAGTTTCCTATTTTCCTTGTGGGCAATTCTACATAGCATAGACAAGGCACTAGAGAAATGATGCCTGATGTATACATGCAATTTTGTCTTTTCAGGTCTCACCAAAAACTGTGCATGTACTGTCTGTTTGGAGACATAGGGGGTTATTACAACTTTGGAGGAGGTGTTAATCCGTCCCAAAAGTGACGGTAAAGTGACG
The DNA here is from genome assembly GCF_031143425.1 of Pleurodeles waltl. Lineage (NCBI taxonomy): Eukaryota > Metazoa > Chordata > Amphibia > Caudata > Salamandridae > Pleurodeles > Pleurodeles waltl. The sequence continues at coordinate 909,930,081 of NC_090443.1, forward strand.
GATATACCACCAGCCGTATCACGAGTTCCATAGGATATAATGGACTCGTAATACGGCTGGTGGTATATCCGTCACTTTACCGTCACTTTTGGGACGGATTAACACCTCCTCCAAAGTTGTAATAACCCCCATAGTGTGGACTTAAAGCGCTCTCCTATTGCTCACCATTGGTTGGCTTCATTATGACTTTCATTTGCTTACTTTTTATTTGTTAGCACTGTGGGCTTTCCTTCCTCTTCTTATGTTTGTACTGCCCCTGTCCTTCTATTGCTCACTTTTTCAGTTGCTACTTTTATCATTTTGTTTGAGCACTCTACAAGAGTTCATCTTTTTTCCCCTCTATCTCACTTGTGTGCTTCCCTTCCATGATCACCATGCTCCATGTTCATTTCTCCCTTGTACTTATCCCCAAATACCCCGCAGGTTGCCTTCCTGCGCATGTGCTCCCCCCCAGCTCCACGTTTCTCTTTTGCCTCTCTGATTCCCTTCCACATCCTCTGTAGCTTCCGCCCCTCATTCCTGTGGTGTTCCGACTTCACGCTACCCCTGTGTTACTTCTCCCTCCTGCTTCACAAACCCACCTCCACTCGAGAAAGCCCTGAATTGCTTACGAAAACCATTCGCAACTCCTATTTGACCCAAAGGCGAAACCTTCTGGCTTTGCCTCTGCTTGTTTATTCTCTCTAGGCAAAACATTTTTCCCTATGGAGAAAGATCCATCTCCCACCAGCTATGCAGGTGATCTGTTCCCATACCCATGCTGGAAAAGGAATTTTCCAGCCCTTGATTAGAAAATCCTTCCCTTTCTAAGGTGGAAAAAGTTGAATTTCGGTTTGGGAAGACTCACCAACATAAAGGGTTGTAGCCACCCAAACAATATAAGCCTAACAAGGCCACTTTACTTCCACTCCCTTGCATGGGCTTTACTACCCCAGATGTTTTCCACTGGTGGTGTAGAAATCAACAGGTGGATAAGCAGTGCTTAATTTGTGAAAGAGAGCCAGTGCCCGAAGCTCTGCGCAAAAGCCTGTGGCGGACGCAATTAATTGATAGGGCATCAAATACCATGGCTGGTAGTCCTAAATCCACCTCAGGCCTCTTTAATTGACTGCCAGACACTCCCTGCATTTTTATCTCACTCTTGCAGTGTAGGAAGCTCGGGAACCTTGCTGGCACCTTTGGTTAGCTTCATCTCAGGTCGTGGATGTCAGGTGCAGTGGTCACTTCAGGTGTCAGGTCTTTGCTGTTCTTGAGTCCGCAGAGTCCTTTCTTGAGACTTTGTTGCAGAGGAGATCTGTTGCTCACTGGAGTCTTTATGGAAGGCAGGCGGTGCTCCTGGATTTCTGGAGGCTAAGCTGCAGGACGAGTCCTCTTTTTGGACAGAATCCGTCTAGGTCAACAGGCATGCCGGCGGGGTGGTACCAGGTCAGCTGGTTCATCTTTTCTTCTACTGCAGATGCGACTCTTCTTTGTCCTTTGCTTCTTAGGTCATCAGGATCTTAGTTCTGCCGTTCAAGGTTGCCACCTAAATACTCAATTTAGGTGTGTTACAGGGAGTGCCATGTGGTAGCCAATGTGCTGCCCACCTTTAGGGTGACTATACCCTTTCTATGGCCACTTCTGCTGGGAAGTGGGCATAACTCTAACCCTAGTGGGCTAATTCCTTCTAAACAAGATGTAGGAATTTGAAAAGTGGTGTCCACTTCAGGTCATCCACCTTAGGGGTGGGACTACCATGAAGTGGGAACACCTGCTAATCTACCTAATTTTCCCACCTGTGCTGTTGCCAAAAGTGGGGTCAGGACAGGGGGGTCAGACATCTCCGCCATCTGGACAGACCTGGGTTGCATTACAAAGGCGGCTAGGCCTTTGAAGCTTCTTGCCCTGGAATGTCCATCCTGCATTGGTGAGGTGGTAAAACCCCACCCAGTGCAGGCTTTTGTCTCTGGCTCTCAAGAGCACTGGCTTTCACGTTGGGGAGCCAGAAATGCATCTATTGTGGCTAAACTGGCCAGGGCCAGCCAGTCAAACCACTAGTTACTGGTAGGTTTTCAGGGGCACCTCTAAAGCACCCTCTGGGTGCAGTTATTAATAAATCCCTTACTGGCATCAGTGATAGTTTATTAATCTGAGATGTTTCAAACCAAACATCCCTATATTCAGAGAAGCCATTATGTAGCTGGAAAAATTGTAGTGAGAAGTGTCCAGCACATGCATTTAAAATGGCTTCCCTGGTCACTTAGGAGCATATTTATACTCTGGTTGCACCAAATTAGCATCATTTTTTTTACTCTAATTCGGTGCAAAACTAACTCCATATTTATACTTTGGCGCTAGACAAGACTAGCGCCAAATTTATGGAGTTAAAGTCATTTTTTGAACGTGGAAACATACCCTGCTTAAATGAGATGCAAGGTAGGCATTCCTGTGCAAAAAATGACTTTATGGCCTTAACGCCATATTTAGACTCCTGTGCAAAAATGGTGCACAAGAGGGAGGGAGAAGGGGTCAAAAAATGGTGCAAACCTTGCTTTGCCGCATTTGTTAACGCCTGGGTCAGGACAGGCTTTAGGGGACCTGTGGGCTTTTTTCCATGGTAGAGCACCATGGAAAAAGCCCACAGGCGCCCTCCCCAGGTCCCAGGGACACCCCCACCCACACCAGAGGGACAGCGGAGGATGGGGGGCCCCATCCCAGGTAAGTACAGGTAAGTATTTCATTTCATTTTTTAAAGTGCCATAGGGGGCCCTGAAATGGGCCCCCATACATGGCACAGGGTGCAGTGGCCATGTCCAGGGATCCCTGGTCCCCTGTGCTGGCCATTGGGGTGGTAGGCATGACTCCTGTCTTTTCTAAGACAGGAGTCGTGTGGTATGGATGGTTTTGCATCAGAAAATGACTCTAGGCAGGTTAGAGTTTTTTTTTTTTACTCTAACCTGCCTAACGTCATTTGTTTGCTGCAAAACTCCCTTCTTCCATACCGCCAGCCCCACCCGACTAATGTCATTTTTTTTTTTTACTCTAGCCTATCCTTTGCACCAGCTTGCACCATTCCATAAATATGGTGCCCGGCTGGTACACAGAAATGGCGCAAGCCGGTGCAAAACGTTTTGGTGCAAAACTGCATTAGTACAGTTTTGCCCCCGAAAGTATAAATCAGGGCCTTACTATGTCTGTGAATCAACCAAGTCATAGCAGGGGCAAATCTGCTCCTGCAGATATGCCCTCACATGTAATATAATGCACCATGCCTTAGGGCTGTCAGGCCTGCTATAGGGGTGACTTACATATATTGCATGCAGTATTTAGGGGACCTAGCACACAGGCTGTGTGCCATGTCATGTTTTCACTTTTCTCTGCACCAAAATATGCAGCCTGCAATGGCAGCCTGTCATGTGCTTGGTGTGGGGTCCCTGACGGTGGCACAATTTGTGCTGCAGCCCTTAGGGACCCTCCTTGGTACCCCAGGCACCAGGGGTATCATTTACTCGAGACTTACAGTGGGTGCTAAAGGTTTTGCCAATTGGAAAAACAACTGTGCAGTTTTGGGGAAAGAGATGTGGCACTGGGGACCTGGTTAGCAGGAAACCAGTGCACCTTCAGTCGAAATTACACTAGAAATCAGGCAAAAAGGGGGGGATAAAAGAAGCACTTTCCTAAATGCAAGAAGCACCTTCCTAAATGCAAGGTCATGCTTTCTCCCATTGTGATGATTTTTCTGTCATTCTTTTTCCTCCGTCTTTCTGCTTTGTGTATTTTTCTCTCTCTTGCTCTCCGTAAATACATAGCATGGAAAAATAATTGCCGGCCCCCAAAAATACTTACTGTGATCTCAACTGGCAATCACTGGCTCAAGTTAAGCACTGATTGTAAGCATTTACCCTGGCCTGGAAGAATTTTGTAAATTCAGAACATGTGTAAATTTTGACATTTTTAGCAGTACACTTACGTTTATGACGGAAAATCCCTTTGTAAATTTGTCATCTACGTATTTTATCATCACCATAAGCATCCATTGACTCCAGCATCCTCAAAGGCCACTCGGGCGAGTGACATCCCAACACAAAGTCCATGGTGGCTAAAACATTTTTACTGAACATAGTCATGCATCAGCCATGGTTGCCCAGGGTTTATTCACAGCTCATCGGGGAAGAGCATGGTTTGACTTTGATATTTACTGCACTTTTCATCGATTTCAACAAAATGTATCCTCATTCGTGAAAATATGACTGTGACAAGGCTACTCAATGCCACAGGAGACACACACAAACAGATACACAAATCATACTGTTGACATGCTTATTTTGTGTCTAAAAACAGATGGATAGAAGGTTCTGCTAGAACAGTTTGTTTTTTAGTCATGTCTTCTTCATACTGTTGTCCGACTCTGATTTTGAAAAGCATCTATGTTAGAAATGTGAACAAGTTCATGCTTTTGTCTGGAGCAATGCTCCAGCGACTACTTACGTATTCTGGTAGCAGTTGTAATGCAGCCAATATTGTCATTTGTGGTTTATGAGAAAAACATAGCCTGTGCCCCTGAAAACGTGCCAAGCTACTGTACTCATCTTCTCTGCAATCACGTCTTGCCCTTTGGGATGTTTTATGGCATGACTATATTCATCAATTGATTAACTGTTCTTAGCTAATGGCAACAAAGTAAGGAGAGGAACAAAGGGGATTGTTTTTTTTTAGTAAACAAGACATAAAATCTACAATAAGAAACTGCAAACAACAAGCTGAGGAAAGTTCACTGACTCGGGTGTGGGAAATGAGAGTGGGTGACGCAGCCCCATTTTGTGCCAGATTGGGACATGGACAACTGTGTGAGAGACATGTGGAAGGATGCCCTCTAGATATGACACATGCTGGCAGGCTTCGATGGCATGTGGCCCCCAGGGGTTGCTGGCGGCTTTGCTGTTGCTTGCACACAGCTCCCTGCTGATGGCCTGTGCTCTCTCTTGAGGAGTCTCTCAGAAGTGACACAAAACAAAGTCTTGTCGGTCCCAACTGCACTTATGGAGAACCTGTATTCCTTTAAGGAGTCCAAAAGCGCACAACTCAGTACACAATAAAAAGAAGAAAAGGCAAGAAAGAACACATAGCCAGGACGGACAATTACTGCACAGCGTATTATGTCCACAGTACATAGGATACAAATACAAATAGCCTGCTGCCTGCCAGTTCAATTTTTCTAATTCACAGAGGGCCACTAGCAATATTCCTTAGAAGTCCAAAGGAGGAAGTTAAGCTTTTGTCCAGACATATTTGTATTTTTATCCTGAGTCTCTTTATTTTTCACACGTCACTTTGCACGAGCGCTTATGTCACGTTTTTGCACATACTGGAGCAACCTTGATTCACATGTGCAGATTATTGTCTCCCGTACTTTGGGCATAATATGTTATGTGCAGTAATTGTCTGTCTTAGCTATATGCTCTTTCTTGCTTTTTGCTCTTTTTATTGTGTATTAAGGTGTGTGTTTTTGGACTCCTTAAAAAATAAAGGTTCTCCAAAAGTGTAGTTGGTTCTGGCAGGACCTTGTTTTGTATGTACCATTTGCTACCCAGGTTCTGAGGTGATATTCTGTAATTTCTGCACTGTGCATGAAAATATTTGTGAGGGTTTAGAATCACGTACCCTCCATCTCATTGCATGCTGTTGGAGAATAAGAGCCTGGGCTATCAAAGCTCACATGGAGATACACCCCATTAGATTGTAATAGTTCCCATATGAAGCAGATTGCAATGCTAGCCAGTGGTGGCGCACCAATGTGGCACACACACTGTGGGACAGTGACCTCCAGGAAGTCAAGTGAAAGCTGTTTTGAGAAATCAGTTGCATCTTGGTAGCTGAGTAGCTAGGACCTCTCTCATGGATTGGGAAACCTTTTTTTGTGCACACTTTAATAAGGTAATTTATTTTGTGTAGGGCTGTTGAGTCCACTGTAAAGCGATCAGTCTTTTTTGTTTGAGTCCAGTTGTTTACTTTTTAAGAGGGATGCCGCACAGTGTTCTCACTTTCCAACCACATTAATGGCGCTAAATCCTTGAGATTAAACTGTAGAAGCATAAGGAACACCATCTTTCAGCTTCCGATGAAAGCATAAACTAAACATTTTCCCCTATAATCGATATAGAACCAATCTGTGCCCCCTGCATCCCTCTCTTACCCTACAACTGTAAGAGTCTGACTCGAGCCTTGTTGTTCTCTTTGCTTTTACTTTCCTACGTGTTCCTACCACAAGTCTGTCTTTTTTTCATGTTTACCCATTGATTGATGTATCTGGCCACTAAGATGGCCATTGTCTTATGGGATACCTGACTGATGGCTAGTGGTTTGTAGTGAATTACCTTAATGAACTTTGTTTCCATACTAATGAGATCAGTGCAGGTAGTACCTTACATGTTGATAGGAGATCATAATTCAATATTTCGGCATTGTCCAATTCCGCTTGTCTGGAATAACTTGGAGTGACCAATGTGGCATCCTAGTAGAGTGTTTACTCTGAAAAAACAGCAACCATTGTTTTGTTCATATTTATGTCATTTCTGCACTGTGCATGAAAATATTTGTGAGGGTTTAGAATCACGTACCCTCCATCTCATTGCATGCTCTTGTAGAATAGGATCCTGGGATATCAAAGCTCACATGGAGATACATTATGGTCGTCCAAGGTATGAAGATGTGCTAACTTATTTATCAACATTTCTGTATATGTGTTATTGGGGTTTTTGAAATCCGTATTGCTGATTCCATAAAAGCAATGATTAAGGAACTGGCAGTGGATAAACGAAACTCCCCAAACCTTCAGTATCAGTAAAGAGGTATACTTTTCTGAATGGTCTTCCTTGGTGCCCAGGTAAAAAGGCCTTGTTTATGTCACCCATCTTGGAGGTGGCGGGCATCCAAGTGAGGAAATATCTTCAGCAACAGGGACATTTGTTTAGTGAACATTTACATTTTCAACACATTAGCGAATTTTCAGCAGTATCAGAAACCATGTTGGGTTGGATTGTAGTTGAGCTGATAGGGCAAACATATATTGTAGGAAAAGAAAAACATAAGGGGAAATGCCAGGTCTTGAGGTCAGTAGTGATTTCACTACTGCACTGGGCCTGACATTGTTTCTCATCTTTAGGAGTCTGGCATCCCTAGGGGGACGATGCTACTGACTAAGGGCCAGATGTATCAAAGGTTTTTGCATTCGCAAACGGTGCGAATGGCCGTTTGCGAATGCAAAAATGCCTTTCAGTATGTATGAAAGGCATTCGCAACGCAAATTTAAGGAATCGCTAAAATAGCTATTCCTTAAAATTGCGAGCCTGTTTAGAGAATAGCAAATTGCGATTCTCTAAGTAGGAAATCGCAAATACGGAATCCTTATTTGCGATTTCTAAATCACATGTAACAAGCAATTCCTTAATGCGAATTGGGCATTAAGGAATCGCTATTACCACCAAGTTCAACTTGGTGGTAATCATGTGCAAATTTTAAAAATGCATTAAAAATGCATTTATAAAATTGACATGTAACGCACACATTCCCCTTTGGCATGTGTGCGCCTTACATGTCCTTAAAAAAATTCTTGGGGTGCAGCAGAGGGGGCCTTAGGCCCCCAGCACCCTGGGGTTTGCATTTCCTAATTTTGTGAATTCCAGTTAGGAATTCGCAATTTGGGAATTGCAAAAAATTCACAAATATGGGCCAACAGGCCCATAGGTGCGAATGGGGCCGGTATTGCAATTTGTGATTCGGTAATAGCATTTGCGATTTTTAAGAAATCGCTATTACCGAATCGCAAATATGATACATAGCATTTTGCGATTCAGAAATAGCGATTTCTTAAAAATCGCATTACCAAATTGCTAAAGGCTTTTTTGATACATATGGCCCTAAATGTACTAGTTAGCAAAAGAAGGACAGTGCCATGGAATTCATGTTTCACTACACACTATTGTAGCAATGTTTTCGCTATGGGGATCAAGAAAATGTGTTCAGCGCAAGAGCAGGTGTTTTTTTTTTAATAGAGTTGCTGAGAATTTACGTTTTGGAGAGGCCCATGTGGTAATAAAAAAATGAAGATTAAGATCTTCAAATTACTATTAAACTGACTACAAAACCCTCCCCTATTAGAACGAATTCACTAATGAGGATAATACATGGCAATCTCCCTCACACAACACCCGCAGAGCTCACTGTAAGCTAATGCTAACTATAATCTCACCATAAAGTTAATTTTACCTCGTGCTTCCTTTTAAAAATGTAACATTGCTTTACATAAGTAGTGAGAGTTAATTTCCTCCCAATGTTCATTGTCTGTAACTTAAAATGTGTGTGGGCTAAAGCTTTAATGCTACCTTGGGAAGATGTCCTCTGTGCCATGACACATTTTGAGAAGAACAGGGCTCGCTTGTGTTGAGTTTACCTCTTTCACTTTACTTTGGGTGACATACACTTGGACTTACCATGACAAGGGGTTTCTGCGCTTTTGTAGCACGTTTGACAGCGTATTCAATCTATAAAAACAATTAACACTCATTTAATAGTCTTCTTTGTGTTCGTTCATAAACTGATAAAACCCAAATTTCTTTGTTTGGACTCACTACCAACCCCAATACGCTTCCTCCCTTTTACTTTCTATGTCTCTTTTTATTTTTCTTTATTTTTCCCTTCTTTTCTCTTTTCTCTTTTCTCTCTTCTTTTCTTCTTTCTTTCTTCCCCCTTCTTTTCTGCTTTCTCCCTTCATTCTTCCCCCTTCTTTTCTTCTTTCTCCCTTCTTTTTCTTCCCCCTTCTTTTTGTCTTTCTCCCTTCTTTCTTTCTTCCCTCTTCTTTCCCTCTTCCCCCTTCTTTTTCTCCCCCTTCTTTTCTTCTTTCTCCCTTCTTTTTCTTCCCCTTCTTTTCGTCTTTCTCCCTTCTTTCTTTCTTCACCCGTCTTTTCTTCTTCCCCCTTCTTTATTTCCCCCTTCTATTCTGCTTTCTCCCTTCTTTCTTTCCCCCTTCTTTCTCTTTAGTAGAACATTTTTTTATTTTTTAGTGGCAAGAGGATTGTGTGATTCCTCCGTCAAGGGAGTCCATTCTCACTTCATTTTCTAGTTTGTCCTGCATGCGCTTGATCCCTAATTCACTATATTTGGGGTTTATGATCACCTGCAATGGACACTTAGAGGAGACAGTCCCTGTTCCCTGACAGAGTCCCTGTTCCCTGCAGTCTCAGGTGCATACTGTACCTTGACTAGAAGTGAGTGATGCAAACACAAGTTGGCACCCGAAGACAAAGTGAGCTATTTCAGACAATTCGCCTACTTTAATCTGTTTTAATTAGGCAGAGTTAATGCTGCGCCCTACAGAAACCTCATTTTCATCCTACTGGCAAACCTTTCCCCATCTGGATTCGCCGAAGGCTAATGAGGTCCGCTGTAGCCCATCTCTGAAATAATTAGAGTTAATTGAATGCGCCTCTGTGTTGGCTTGCACAGCCCTCACTCTGATAACCAGGCTCCCAAACAATGTGCCCTTTTCATCACTTAAACAGCTTTATCTTCATCTGCTCAGACTTGTGATCAGGCGCCATCCTCTTGTCACTTCTATAATTAGCCACCACTCCATCCAGCATCTCCTTTAACAGCCATCAATATGATGTGCGCTCTCCCTTCTTGCCCTTTTCAGGTGAAAGCATTTTGCTGGGTTTTATAACTTGGATCTTTTTTTCTAAACCAATCAATTGCTAATTTCTAAGGCATTTATAATGCAGGATTACTTTTATATATATTCCTTTCAAAGCATTGGACTTAACAAAGGTATCAGCGATTAAAACAAATGAAACATAAGAATGAATGGTTATTACAGAGCTCTCCACTGTACCAGTTCCTTGCGATAGTAATTCATCCAGTCCAGGAATTTGCTTTGCATTCTGGAATATGTAGTCCTGGTTTTAATGTAGGATAAAAGGACTTCGATTACCAGAATGTAAATCAAAATCCTGAACTGAATGGTGTTAAGTACGACTATAAGAAGGATTGGAGATTTATTTGATTCTCTTGTAAAGATATATATTATGACCTCCTCCTAGCTAGGGTTGGAGAAACGTGATCTCTGGAGCGACACTTGCGAAAGCAATGATGTAAAGCCTTGATTCTTCAGAGGTGGATCCATGACTAGTTTTATGATAGCTACGTGGGCTAAATTTAAGTAACGTGCATCTAAACATTAATTATTTACTTCTAAATATTATCAATTTAAATTGACAGTAGTTTTGAAAATTGGGCATGGATCAAAGTCTTATGGACCAACACTGGAAACCGTTCCTCTGATCATCACTACAACAAATGTGAAGCAGCGGGAAAATCCCGCAGCTCCCAACCTCAAGAGCTCATAGGGCCATATTGATGAATGGAACAGTTACATAATTATTCACAGCATCCTTAGTATTGTTCACAGATGTCACCCTCATGACATGGAGCTAGCTGTCCTCTGTGAGAAATGCACATTTGTAGCATGCGACCTGATATCCAGCTCTGGGCTACAACCACTTGAAACATCAGTTCTTAGCTTCATTGCCAGGCAGCAGGTAGATTAGTCTGAGGTGAGACCTCAGTGAAGGTCGCCAAAGTTCAATGATCTAGGCTAGGGCAGGAAAAATTCTAAAGACCAATATTCAGGTTAATCGTGTCTTATGCCTTTTTAAAATGCATTTTGTTGGGATTGTTGAATGTTATGTCGTAGAACGTGTGAACTAATAACTCACACATAACAGATTATAATATTAAACAAAATAACTCACAATATGTACTAGTTTGAGATGTCCTTTGATGCAAATTAGGTTGCTTACTTAGAGAGTGAACCCCTACTCAAACAGCAACCACAATTTTTGTCAGAGTGAAGTCAGAAGCAAACCCAAATGAAACTATGCTTAACCCTGTGGTGGCTTGGCAAAAGCAGTGAAGCTTAACTCAGAGGAAATGTGTAAAGTATTTATGCAGCTCTTTAAACAGTCATAAAGTAAAATCCTAAAACAAGAGAAATCCCACACCAATTTAGAAAAAATAGAGTAAAATGTAATAACTTATTTGGGACCAAAATGACAAAAATCCAAATAGTAAAACCAGAGCTATGCAATTTTAAAGATTTAAGTGAAAATAGTGCCAAAAAGCACAAAGCACCAGCAATAGTTATTTGGTCTTGATGGACCGGGACAAAGTCACAAGTGTAGGCCGGCTGCAATGGATCATGAACCAGCTACAGGGATCAAGTTGGGTCCACTGATCAAAAGTACATGAAATCCTGCTTGCAGAGCCATGCGGAGTCCCACCTCAAGAATGCATTGTGCAGTGGTATTTCCTAGGAGCTGAGAGGCTTGCGATGTGGCGTCCTGTGTCATTGTCAAAGATGCGTTGATGAGGGGTTTGTGATGTGAAGTCCTGTGTCCAAGATAAGTTGTGCACACACTGGGTCCAAAGATTAAGCTGGGCTTGCAATGTGGAGTCCTGCAACGCCATTGAGGATGCTGTCAATGAGGGGCTTGAGATGTGAAGACCTGCATCAAGAATGCATTTGACACCAGTAGTTTCTGAGGGGCTGTTGTCAGCATTGTGAAGTCCTGCACCAGGCATGCATCACACAGCTATCCAGATGCAGAGATTGGTGAGGTGATGCGTCTCACACTGGCTCTGATGCAGAGCTGCTGGTAGGCGATGTGTTGCGATTTATCTGTTCTGCTGCAACCACAGTTTGGCTGGCAGAGCATCCTCAGGCCTACTTCCAAGAGTCCAGGAATGGGGTGGCACCATGTGGGAGGGCAAGACTCACAGCTGGCAGAGTCCAGGTGCTTGGTTGAAGATAAAGGAAGTCTGTTCTGTCCCTGAGGCCTCTGATCAGGAGGCCAGTCAGCTAAACCTTGGAGTCACTCTAGTGGTTCTGGGATCAAGATACGGGTCCAGTGCTTCTCATTCAGGCAGGAGGCAGGAGGGCAGCACAGCAGGGCAGCAGAGTGGCAGGAACTCTTTCTTGTAGCAAAGCAACACAGCAGTCCTTCTTCTGTGTCTTCCACAAGCCTAGATGTGTACTAAGGATTTGGGGCCTGAGGTCTAATATTTATACCTTGTGACCACTTTGAAGTAGGAGATGTTTCTGGAGGCTTCCAACCCCTTGAGGAGTCAGGCACCGCCTCCCTCCCTTCCTTGGTCCGAGTTTGTCTGGGGACACAAAAGACTAGCGACAGACCCTCTGTGAGAGTGCTCAGGCAGAACCTTTGTGATGTGCAATTGTCATAGGTTTTAGCAACATAAAAGGATGATGGATGGAGTGTTGAAACTTTTCAAACACTCACCCCCAGACACAGATCTGGGTTTAATCCACCATTCTTTTGCTCACAATGCCACCCCAGTTTGGATCCAGCCATATGCTAATTAGTCTTGATCCTGTTCCCCATGAAAACAGTCCAGCCCGAACTGCCAGGCCAGGTCCTCCCTGGACTGGAAACAAGCATCCTGGGAACGGTTTCACCCTTCATCATCCAGGCTAGCTTGAATCCAGTGGCACAAGTGCTCCCCCCCAGGGGAAGACACTGGAACTAGCGAGTGTAGCACTTGGGGATGATATTACCCCAGTGAGTGTGTGAGGTAGTTAGAGGTTATACTAGTGTCCCTGGGTGCTGGAATTAGGGGGGGCTGGGTGCTGGAATTAGGGGGGTCTGGGCATATCCGGCACACTTGGAAAGTTTCAGCACTCTGTCCATCATCCTTTTGTGTTGCTAAGTGGGAAGGATATGCCCAGACGTGGGTCCCGTGCTCACTGTGCCCCTTGATTCTAGCTAGCCTGGCTGATGAAGGTTGATACCCTGGAACTGGTCCCAGGATGCTTGGTTCCAGTCTAGGGAGGATCTGGCTTGGCAGTTTGGGCTGGACTGTTCCCATGGGGGACGGGGTCAAGACTGGTTTGCATATGGCTGGGTCCAAACTGGGGTGGCATAGTGAGCAAAAGAACGATGGATTAAACCCAGATCGATGACTGGGGGTGAATGCTTGAAAAGTTTCATCACTCTGTCCATGATCCTTTTGTACTTCTAGAAAATGGGCATTTCCATGTTCTAAAATCTCTTTTTCAAGCTTCATTCCACTGGAGGTTGGGGAAAAACACATCTGTGCATTCCCCAGAGACAGCTATAAAACTTAGGCAACTGGAACAACAGACCTCTGCCATTTGAGGCCCTGGCTGGATGGATTGGAGGGAGAGGTTCTGACACTTGGTTTCTCAGAGCCAGATCATGTCACCACTAAAGATAAAGATCTGCATTCCATGGCCCCATGGCAGACAGGGCTGAAATTTCAGGGAGTCATCTGTGGTTCAAAGGGGACCCCTTAGAACCACCTCCAACTTCAAAGGCACACTTGAGTATAACTACGATCACCACACTTCAGCATTTTAGAGATACACTTGCAGGAACGCAGGACGGAGACCCCGGACTGCATGGTGCTCACTGCCACGGGAATTTGTTGTGCACAGGAGTATTTACTGTCCTGGGAAGGGATCGCACACCCTTTCTGCATCGTGGCTGACATGGGCATACTCCTTGCTGCATTGTGACTCTCTGAAGTGTGCTCTCCAAGAGCTTGTTGATTTGCCCCGTTCTGTGTGGAGGTCTCAGGGACATAAAAGACCTCCTGTGACAGACCTACACATTCACCTGGAGAGCAGTGCACGTCCTACACATGCACATCAGCTGCTGGAGTCCACCAGGTAGCAGCGGTGTGAACGTAGAACTAAGAATCGTGTCTGGAGACCAGATTTGTCTGGCGTTGAGGCTGCAAAGCACTGCCTGCATTCAAGGAGTGTGGCCCATCATCACGGGCCACATCACGCATAAGCGTTTGGTTGGTAGTGAACGGATTACTTGTTGCGGGACCCCGCGTGGCCCACTGTTGTCGAATGTGCTGCATTTCTGTAATGCCACACCCGACTGCATCCTCATTGCATGCGGTGTCCGTGTCACTAGTTGTGACCCTTGGAGGTGGGGGCATACCCAAAGCAGTGCAGCATTCTAGTTCATGTGGTACTGCTGAACTGTTGTCTGTGTGTAACCGGATTAGTCTGGTGTGGCTCAAGTCATCACACACCAGAAATTGTGCCTCATTCCAGGGAGGTATGCACTGGGAACTGATTGTGTGTTCAGAAGTGCCTGGTGCCACTTAAGTCATTGTGCACCAGGTGTGGTATCTCATTCCCAGGAGGAGCTGCAGTGGTAACCAGTGGGATTTTCTGGTGCGACTCAAGTCATCATGCACCAGATGTTATGCCTCACTCCAGGGAGGCACTGCATATGTAACTTTTTGTGGGCAAGGGGAATTGTCTGGTGCTACTCATGTCATTGTGCACCAGACATTTTGCCTCATTCCAGGGCGTCACAGCCTTGGTAACTTGTTGTGTGCAAGCAGGATTGTCTGGTGCGAATCAAGCCACTGTGCACCAGACTCTATACCTCATTCAAGGGAGGCACAGGATTGGTGACCTTTCGTGTATGAGCAGAATTGTCTGGTGCGAATCCAGTCATCACGCAGCAGGTGCTGGTCCTCATCCCATGGAGGACCTGTATTGAGCACTTTGCGTGTGCATTCAGAAATGTCTGGTGAGACTCAGGTCATCGTATGCCAGAACTTGTGCCTATATCAGGAGGGTGCAGAACTTGGTAATCTATTCATGCGCAGCTGGGACACCTGAGGTGGTCCAAGTCATCGTGCCCCTGACGTGGAGCCTCCTGTCCTTGGAGGTGCCGGATTGGTAACTATCTGTGAAGGGTAGTGTCTGGCTTGGCTGGGTGCCACTGTGAACAGTGGGTACCAAGGTGACCCTCCCCGTGCTTTGCAGACCAGGACCCATCATGGAAGGCCGGTGTGGAGACCCCTGAGTGAACTTCTTCAGTGGGGACCAAACCTCCATTTGCCGACTGTCACCAGATCAGTCATTCTCCCTTTCTTCCCTGCACCTTTGCCCCGGGATCCTGACTAAGTGTAAACACTGGCTGTGAAAGGCCTAGTATGCGGGGAAAGGTTTCTTCATTTCTAACTCTGAGGAGTTGGGAAATTGTTGGAGGGTGGAGGAAGGTTTGGGTCCAAGAGGGGTCTGCAAACTCATTTACACCTCATCTGCCGGCTGTCAGAACACCGTAAGAAAATAGGAATCCTGGGTGACCATGCTAAATTTTATGTATTTCATTTTCCTGCAGCACCTTTTGCTGTTCGGACTCATTTTGGGGAGGGTCGGCACAGGCCAATGACCTTTTCGACAGATGTACAAGACAGTGCAGGGCAAAGAAAGCTCTCAACTAGAGAGGTACCATTCTAGACCTGCCAACCTTGGCATCATTTACACCATTTTGTCGATGAGAGGATGAAGATGGCCGTTAGAGAGGCAGGGCCTAGAAGGCTATAAAGTAACTTTCATAAGTATCCAAGACGTGATGCGGGGACCATCTCCTGATGTTTTCGGTCGTAAACAAACATGAAGAAAACGTCTCCAACTGATTTATTTTGTTGAACTTTTATTGTCAAATTTTAATTTATGGATAGTTTTCAATAGATTGATGAAGCCAAGCTGAGGAAAAACATCCCTGAAGATTTTTTTTTTTTCATGTTTGCTTTTCTCTTTGTCCATTTTTGGGAACCCACTTAACACCATTTGTTAAAGGTGCCCCTTCTTATGCTCCCTCTTCCTTCTTGTCCCCTGTTTCTTTTACCCCCTCCTTATCTACCCTTAATGTTTTCCCCTCTGACTGTAGCTACAGTCTAATTTCTACCAGATATAGACCTTTTCCACAAGCACCTTTTTGTGGAAAATTTATTTTGACATTTTGAGATTTCTCTTAAAAGGAGTTTTGGCAACCTGATTTCATCATGCTGGCATTCTTCATTATGGAAACTCGTCAAAATGATGGAATTCCGTTGTTGTCTTCTCTACACTGATTTGCTGTAGAACCCCCCTACAATATCACTTGTTTATGCACACAATTAAGGGGTGTACAAGGGGTATATTGTCTATTCAGTAGGCAGTGGACCACGCCATTCGGAAGAGCAGTTGTGGATAGGTCAGTGTACAAATTTTACTTTGCCTCTCTGCTGATGTAAGATGTCTCTATGGAGAAGGGTGGTGTGTATCTGTTTTTTAGGTCTCGCCTAGGCAGCTCATGCATGCTGTCTCTACAATATGGGCTTCAAGCGGCACCCATCTTTTTAATTGGTTCCTCTTTCTGTCCTTTGCAAATGATGGCTTCTGTTTGATGAATACGCTTAGTAATTCCTGCTTTTGGACTTTTATATCCTCCCATGAGGACTGCCCCTGTTACATGTGCTCTTACTCTTCATGCTATTTAGTATACTTTGAGCGCACTCTGTTTTTTGTTGGCCTGCCTCTGCTCATGTTAAGTGTTGGGTTTTGTTTACTTCGTGTGCTAGCTTGATGAAAGGTTTGCCGCTGTTTCATTTACCTTGCTTGATCTTTCTTAATGACTGCCGCGCCCTCATGTTTTTTATTTGCTTTATGAACCATGTTTGTATTTTGTTTACTTTCGGCGCAATGTTCGGAAAAGAAAGGCGTGAAGCCACTTTACTTGCCATGCCTCCACTGAGCTTGTTTAGGACTCTTCATGGCTGTCGCGGTCTCTTGTTTTGAATTTTCTTTAGGACCCGTGTTTGTGTTTTGTTTACTTACGGTGCCATGCTCAGAAAAGAAAGGCGTGCAGCAGATGTTTTTGTCGCGCCCCTACCGTGCTTGTTTAGGACTTGTTTACTGAAAGTCAATATCTGTTTTCTTATGAATGCTTTTTATTTGCACTGGAAATACTATGAGTAGGCATGGTGGTTCGTTTGCAGCTCAGCTGCCTGCTCAGATCACCGGGCCCTTGATTGTGCTGAGCCAAGCGAGCAGAGCCTCATCATGCCGGTGGCTGTCCACCAGGCACAGAGAGGCGTGCCAGGCCCTGTTAATTGCAGCTGCGCTCGCTGGCTGCCAGCCCTTGCTGCAAAAGAAAGTGTGCCTAGCCCTGGAGTGTGGCATAAAAATTATTCACTAGCCAGAGGGGTATAATGCTGCTTAAGTAAAGTTCCAATGGCCGCCGAGCTCGCTTGTTTAGGGAAGCAATTAACCAAAAAAAGCATAGAAAGAAAATGTACACACTGCTGTACATAATCTCAACATCCAGTCTTTCCTGTACGGGATGGATATCTGGATTGCTTGCATATTTAGTTACTGGTGTGTTTCTGAAATGTGCTAGTTTTTTTTTATTTACTTAAGGAGCTGTGTTTGTTTTCTATTTACTTTTGGTGCCTTGTTCAGAAAAGAAAGGGGTGCAGCTGCTTTATTTGCCACACTCCCACGGGGCTTGTTTAGGACTAGTTTACTGAAAACCAGCATCTCTTTTCATATGGATGCTTTTTAAGGAGTTGCACTTTAAATGCTAAGAGTAGGCATGGTGGTTTGTTCACACCTCAGCTGCCCGCCCAGAACATGGGGACCCTTAACTATGCTGAGCCGAGCGAGTGGAGCCTCATCATGCCCGACGACCGGCCACCAGGCACAGAGTTCTCGCCAGCTGCCAGCCCTCACTGCAAAAGTAAGTGTGCCTAGCCCTGGAGTGAGGCATAAAAATCATTCAGTTACTAGCAGGGTATAGTGCTGCTTAAGTAAAGTTTCAATGTGCTTTCTGCTGCACTCTAACACACAGCACACCCGCAGCCTACATAGTTACCTTGCACATAGCACCGCACAGCAAAGATGTCACTCCGCCCCAGTGCAGAGCTTTGCTGCTGCCAACGTCCACTTGGTGCTCTTTTCACGCACTGTAGCACCGCCCACCACCCCCTGCCAGCAGCCAGCACGGTGTCCACACCTGGGAAGCCAACCTGGTACCACCACTACCACATTCAGCCCTAAGTTTCTATGATGGGGTATGGCACGCCCCTTCAGTGCTGTCGGATTTTGCTGTTTGAGCCTGGACAGCAATGTTGGTTTGCACATCCTGTGGTGTGTATGGTAAAGCCGACCATCTTTGAACACCCGTATATTTAAGGTTAGGCAAAGAGCAAAGGTAATGTAATGGATAATGTGCTGCATGGCGCTAAACACTTATAAGGTCCTAAGGGCGAGACCTATTGGTTTGCCAATGCTTCTTCGAGATTAGTAGCACACAGAAGTGGTGATTTAACTATGCCGTACCTTGTTTTTCCCGGAAATGAAATACAAACAATACCTGTGTTAATTGTTCATGATATATTGCACAAAACACAGAGAAACACTCTGGGGGGCAAAAAGAGCGTGCTGCTTGATATTATTACACTTTTATGTAATCATATTTTTAAATGCTCAAGACAATCCAAGCAGGGTGGTGGGGTCTGCGCACTTCACTGTGGTCCACACCCATGCTCGACAATATCAAATATGCATTGGATTTCCTGAACTAATTACAATGAAGCACCAGGGTTTCAAATTAATTCATAGACTGCCATTTAGCAATAATAACTAAAAGCTCTATTGAAAATCTGCCAAAGGTAATTTTTAAAGCTGAGAAGACATCGAGGGGCGAGACACGCGCCCAGATTCAGATGAAATGAGACACGCCTTCGGGAGATAAACAGTGACATGCAGTACATTTCATTTTTACTTTTGGTGTACTGGCTTATATTGTATGCCAGAATATTGTGGATTTAGATATCGTGCTAAAAAATATTCAAACCAATATAACATATTATTGTAGGGGCATGTTGGTGCTTTAGAAGAAAGGCACATAGGTGGTCATTCTAACCCTGGCGGTAAAAACCACCAGGGCGAATGACCGCGGTAGCACCGCCAACAGGCTGGCGGTGCACCGCTGGGCATTCTGACCGCGGCGGTTCAGCCGCGGCCAGAAGCGGAAAGTCGTCCGTGTACCGCCGACTTTCCGCTGCCCTTGAGAATCCTCCATGGCGGCGGAGCGCGCTCCGCCGCCATGGGGATTCTGACACCCCCTACCGCCATCCTGTTCCTGGCGGGTCTCCCGCCAGGAACAGGATGGCGGTAGGGGGTGCCGCGGGGCCCCTGGGGGTCCCTGCAGTGCCCATGCCAATGGCATGGGCACTGCAGGGGCCCCCGTAAGAGGGCCCCAAAAAGAATTTCAGTGTCTGCCTAGCAGACACTGAAATTCGCGACGGGTGCTACTGCACCCGTCGCACTCCAGCAACTCCGCCGGCTCCATTCGGAGCCGGCTTCATCGTTGCTGAGTCTTTCCCGCTGTGCTGGCGGGCGGCCTTTTGGCGGTCGCCCGCCAGCACAGCGGGAAAGCCAGAATGGCCGCCGCGGTCTTGTGACCGCGGTGCGGTCATTTGGCGGTAACCGCATGGCGGGCGGCGACTGCCGCCCGCCGCGGTTAGAATCACCGCCATAGTCTGCTTTGCTTTAGAATGAATCTGTGCTCTTCATCGCAAGTACTTGAAATTAATTCTGAGAAAAGAGCATGAAAAAAACCAGCTGGAAGAGTTTGAGAGACAAAATCAGCAGTGGAATCAAGATCTCTGTGGGTGGCACAATTTTACTTAGTTGCTAGTTTTGGTAGGGTGACGGTCAGTGCTTAATTTGTAAATAAAGACGTGCCAGTGCTCAAAGCCTTCCTTTTAAACACGCGGCTGCTGCAATTAAATGTGAGAACACGGAATACTGAGGCGGCGTAATCCTGAATGCATCTCGGGCCTCTTCAATCTATATAAAGCCACTCCCTGCCCCTTCAGCTCACTCTTGCAGATTTCTGTTTTCACCCTTTGTGATGCTTTTTTGTTTTTCTCTTCCTTCGTCTTTCCCAAATGTGTCTTCTGCTCGCAGCAAATAAGTGCCGGTGCTCAGCACTGGAAACAACAAGCACAAATTAAGCACTGGTGACGGTGTCGCTGCCATAATGTTGGAGTTAGAAGGTGAGAGCTTTCGAACAAGAACAAATGTGCTCCTTGGGCGTGTGTTATATGCCAGCTATGCTTTATAATCTGGTGATTATTGGAACTTTATTAGTTTTTCAAGCACCCTTGCTGCATAATCACCACTTAATTGGGATGATGAATACATTAATCAGTGAGTTCTTATGTGTCTTATCAGGACAGATTAAATGCTTAATAATCAGTGTATCTCCTTCATGGCGGCAACCAAGGGCGCAAACTTTGACCCTATCAAAGGTTAGTCCTAGTTTTCAGACTTTCTGTTCTGGCTGTGGTGGGGAGAATAGAGATGTGAATTTATGTATCTTGCAGTGCAAGGGCATCTGACTTTACTCTACAGAAGAGTTTTTCACTGGGGCATCCGCTCCCTTCAGAACATGAGAAGTTTCAAAAGAATGGGGAAAATATGTTCTGTTATTATTCTTTTAATCTTGTTGTTTGTTCACTGAAAACTCGTTGAGAATGTGGTGCTACTGTTCTTTATTCTGAAGAGAAATAATGTTTGTTATAAATAATACTGATGCTTCCTTAAAACTCATTATTTGAAAGGACTTTAAGGTGTGGTTCAAAACCTAAAAAAACACTGAAATGTATTAATTATGCTAAGCAGTATAAACATATTTTAATTCAAGTGTTGTTCTCAAATTGTCACTCTCAAACCCAGCTGTCAACATAAATAAAAACCTACATATTCATTATTTTGCATTTTCCTGTGTATGTTATAGTCCCAAAAATGTCACTTGGTGCCCATTTCGGAACTATGTTCCAGTTCTGAATTTGGAATTTACAGGTGAAGTTGCAGTAGCTACGGTTCTGTTGGGATAATAACTGTCGTAGAACAAGGAAATGCAGATACTTCAAGCAGTGGTGGCTGGTGAAATTTGAAAGTGGTGGGGCGTAAAAGTTGGGTATTACTTTTATGTAGCGAGTGACACGAGCAAGCTTAATGGATAGACGTGGGGTCCAGGGTGGGTCCTTCTCCCAAGAAAAAATTTAAAAAAAGATTGGCAAATGGTTCATTTTAAAGCAAATTAGTTTAGTGATAAAGCATGGCCTATAAGGCAGTGGGAACATATAGGCCCTCATTATGACTTTGGCGGTCTCAAACCGAGACCACCAAGGCCATGGGTGCCAGAAGACCGCCTGTGCATAATATGGATAGTGCTGGATTTCCACCACATTTAGGGCGGAAATCTGCAGTAGCCATGCCGGCGGACGAGGCGCCTGGGCGGAGCTACCACCTACATGGCTACGCCAGTAGCATGCCCCCAGCTATATTTTGACCAAACAGACAGCCGGGCGGTGTCTTGCCGGTGTCATGCTGCTGGTGGTAGCAGCGACCCTTCCCGTTCCCTGCCGGACGACCTCCTCACCGGACAGGGTAAGTCGGGCATCTGTCAGGAGAGGAGGGTGTTGTGTGCGGTGTCTGCATGTGTGTATGAATGTGTGTGTGCGTGTGTGTATGCGTCTGTGAGTGATGTGGTGTATGCGTGGTGGTACGCTTGTGTGTGAATGTGTGTATGAATGTTACAATGAGTGCCTGTCTGCATGTCAGTGTGTATGCATGTGAGTATGTGTGAGTGAATGCGTGTATGGATGAGTGTGAGTGAATGCGTGTCTGGAAGTGGTGGTGAATGGATGCATGCATGGTGAGTGTGGGTGTGTGTGTGTGCATGATTGCGGGGAGGGGGTGCTGTGATTCTAGGGGCCGGGGGTGGGGGTTTGGGAGGCGCTGTGATTCTAGGGAGTTGGGGGTGCTGTGATTCTAGGGTGGCGGGCTGGGGGGTTTGGGGGTGCTGTGATTCTAGGGGTGGTGGGTGGTTAGGGGGTGGGGGGTCAGGTGATTACTGGGGGTGTGGGGGAGCCTTCTACCGGTGACAGGGGAGGAATTCCCTGTCATCGGTAGCCCTGCCACCATGGTTTTCGTGGGGGTAGTACCGCCGCGAAAACGATGGTGGTAGGCCGGCTAATTATACCTCTGGCGGTCATGTGTGGACTGCCGGGTCGGAGATGCACATCTCAGGCCCGAAGGTTCATACCGCCATGGCGGTATGAGTGGTGATGTGGCGGGTTGGCTGTGATACCGCCACATTAACCCCGTGGTCAAAAGACCACCAGGGTCAAAATGAGGGCCATAGTTTTTACATATTAAGCACATGAAAAAGTGCCCCGTATCTTACTGCATCAATATGTTCAACAGTTGCTGTAATGTGCAAATTGTACAGCACAATAATTTCAGGCCCTTTAAAGTGTGTGATTGCCTAGTGTCTTGCAATGCATGCGGCATCAACTTTGGAAGAAAATGCTCCAACCAGACTTCGGGAAGCACCCAGAGCTGCCAGCTGCAATCAGTCATACAGAAATATGTGCAGACAGATCTTTACATGGGATGAAAATAGTGGGGGCTCTCTAAAAGGGAACACATAAATTAAGTGTCTGATTCCCATAATGTGCCTATCAATCGGTATTTTGGTTTCTTTCTCAGGTGTAATTGCATCCAGAGATATACTACTACAACTGAGATACACCCCAAACCTGCCAGTTTGACTGGCTTTGTCAATTGTTGTTAGCTGTTTAAGATAAATGAGTAGCAACAATGATTTGTTATAAATAGCTAACATTGGAAATGTTTCCCCTCTGAAATTGTGTCTCTGTGCATTAAATAGTATTGAGGCCTGTAGGAGGAGTTTTGTCCATCTCCCTGACATTACCATTTCCAAACATATACTGCACTAACTCATATTTAAGCACTTTATTTCCTTTTGATTTTGCCTTGAAAATATATTGCCTTGAATATATTTCCTCTTCACACACAATTACACTAAATAACAGTTGCAACTGGAATACATGGCCACTGTTCTCTGTGCTCTGCAGAAAGGCCAACCCACTGACTATAACTTGCTGTGCCTTCAGCATCAGCCCCGGAGCTCTCAACAAAACTCAAAGGATGAACTATTCAAGTGTAATAAGATGCGCAGAATAATACAGAAACACAACTCAAAGTATGAACTGTATAAGAGTAAATAGATGCTTACAATGATACATAAACTCAACATGATAAAATAGCCAACACTCTTGGGGAATGCAAGATTAAGTAAAACGTGAAATAAGAGAGAAACTAGATCGCTGACTTCCATTGCCTTAACGTTTTCAACATTCATTATTCGTAAATCAATCCATGTTAAGGGCATGAAGATAGGATCAGTTGTATTGCCATATAGCAGATAACTGTCTTTACTATAAGCACATATTTCTCCCATTGTGTTTAACTTCCTACACTGTAGCCGCACTGATTTCATGAATAAGAATATGGTTCACGTTCACAGACAGGTCTGTCATGTTTTAGATCTGTAATTTTTGCTTTTAACTATACGTTACAAGCAGCTGCTATGTAAATGTAAATAGCATCTGGGGTAGAATGTGAGGCTTTGGCAACGTTTCTTAATTTTCCAGGCTATACCAACCATTGTTCATGCCCAGGAAGCCTTCTGTGGCTGGCAGATCCTTGTCTCTAAGCTATCTTTGATTATCATTTCTCTGTACCCTACCCCGGTGCACAGGTTCAGTTCTCTGAACCAGAAGATTACTAATGGGTTGAGCATCTAACTCACTGAGCCACCTCTGGTTTTAAAAAAGCACTTAATTATGTGATGCATAATCTGTTGTAAAGTTCAGCAAGCATTTACAAACGTCCCCCTACCACTGTTTGGCCAGGGTTCCTTTTCAGCCCAGTAAGAGAAAGAAAAAAAAGAACCGAGGAGGAAGGCATACTCAATGATTAGGTGCAGATAAGGACATTTGGTCAAAAATGTTAATTTGAATGTGAAATGTGCTCTGGTTAGGGCACCTTGCTACCTGAAATCAACTAGAACTTGGTTCTTGCTGCAAGGGAGGGCCTAAGTTATGAGGGCCTCATATTAACAGAGCGGGGAATGCAATTCTCAAACAATGAAATAGAAGAAGAGCAATTTCTGGGTAAATTAAATGCACAGATAACAAGCATTGAGCAACCAAAGTGAGTGCCCACAAGACATTGGATCACATTCTCAAGTGAACAAAAACACTGCTCATCTTTTAGATCAATTTTGCGGGGAACAAATAAAGCAGCTGCACTTTCAAAGGGGCCAGCAACTTGCAGCCAAGGCCTGGGATGTTACAGTTGGGGAGGTTAGTGTGATGAGGGGTCTCAGCACAATATACATAACCCAATATTAGCATTATAACACATACCATTACCGCAGACCAGGAACCAAATCACACATGCTTGCATCCATTCCTACATGTGACGAATGGAGAAAGGGTGGGATCTATGCCCATGAATGCCCGATGTCTGGAGCCATGCAGGATCCATGCAGGATAGAGACTCTGATGCCCAAAACCATGCTGCTAAAAGTGTCCCTGGCCTGAAATGGATACTGCCAAAGACCACAAAGGAAATAAAGGGCTTTAGAATGGTCAGCCGTCACAGTTCATAAGTTGATTTACTGCGTGGCTTCTGTCTCCTGCTTCAGAGCGAGGTGGGACCGGCAATCTAGGTCAGACATCTCACACCTAAATACATCAAATTGTTTAGAGATACAAGCATATCTCTAAATAGATCAATCTAGTTGATATTTGTGTAGCAATGTGTAGGATTTTCAGTGGAGCGCAGCCCCAGTGGAAAACCTGCCCCTGAATCCAAGTAAGGTTCAGAAGAGGAATGCTCCTCCTCCCCAGGCCTGATGTGTAAGTTAACACAACCATATGTTAATTCATTATTTGGTTCATGCAGGAGCGGCTCCTCCGCAATGGTAAAGGAGTATCAACCCACTGGCTCACATCCAGCAGCAGAAAAATAAGACAATATTTGATTATCGCTTTATTTTTCAGCTGCTGGGTGTGAGCCAGCATGTGCAGGCAGGGTCGGGGCTGGGCCGTGGGATGGGGGGAGGAGTGGTGTGAGTGCACCTAAATGTGCATGACAGTTTGGCTGGCCGTCTTAGGTTGGACAATCTGACATGCGCACTTAGGTTTCTCCAACCCGGCTGTGTTGCACAGCCAGGTTGGAGAAGTAGCACAGACTCCAGTGCACTGTCAGAGCGGCAGACCAAGCCACTCAGGCCAATCCTGATGCTGTTCTCATGCTAGGTGTAGCATGAGAGCAGCACCAGGATTGTATGGGGGGCCTGTGCTGGTGTCACAAGGACTGCTGGGACACCAACATAATAGGGAGAGGACCTAGGTGACCGGCGGCAGACAGGTATTTTTTTTTAATTTATTTTTTTATTATTGCCCATCCCCCACCCCCTTGAGTTTGTGGTGGCTGCCACTGGGTTCATGAATCATAGCATGTTTAGAATCATTAGAGAAGGTAGTATGTTTATGTACTCGTGAGTCTAACAGTGAGAACAAATGTATTCTTTAATTATTTGAAGTTGATGCAGTATGCATGTAATGTAACTCACTTAGGTATATTTTGGTAACTTTTTCCTTTAGTGGCAATGTTTAGTATTTTCTTATTAGGGTCTTTAAAGTTCTGCGTACTGCATTAGTGCCACTGCAGTCAACATTTGAGGAGTACAAGGAAAGGACAATGCGCCTTGCATATGGTGAAGGTGCTTGTGTTTTGCCGATTTCATGTTGCAGCATGAAGGAATGCTGGACACTACATATGCTCGGGTAACAGGCGTTAACACCTCTTACAACGCAGCACTGCAACACAGGAATTTAATTCAAAAGCCTTAAGTTTGTTGCATGGATGAAAATAACTGGCAAATATGTTTGTGGCCTTAATTGGATCTTCTTTCCATAGTTCATTTCATGTGGGCTTTGGGCTCAGAAGAAGAGGTGGGTTTTCCCATTTTGTTCCAATCCTTGGAAAGTTCTCTTTAAGATTCAGAGGAAAAAGCAGGCCATTATAGATGGTAGAGCCCTGTACGTTTAGTGTTCAGAATTTCAAGTCTTGAGTGGGTCAGCAGATAGTGAGGCAGAATAGCCTAACTTTTTCTGGTATGCTGGGGCACAGCAATAGAGGGATTTGTGGATTGATCAAAAGTTCTTAATTTGTTCCTTCTCCTTCGACATAACCTACGGAGTACCCTAAGGGCAGGTTTCATATGATATAGTGGTCTCCTTAACCCATATATAAACTGATCTGTATGATTTAGGACCCTTTGCAGAATGGCCAATGTCTTCTAAGGAAGCTCTGTGTAAAAGACTGCTGCAGTTGGTTAAATGATAAGCAGTGGTGGCTCCTCCACTATTGCGGAGGAGCATCGCTCCCCGCCAGCAGCAGAAGCTGCAAACATTTTGCAACGAAGGGATAATAAACTTCATTTATTATCCATTTGTTGAGAAAGGGGCAGGGCCGCAGGGTGACGAGCAGTGAGGGGACTCCAGTCAGAGCGCATGTGTTTGCCAGCCAAACACACATGTGCAGTGTGCCCTCTCCAGCCCAGCACTGTGTTGCCAGGCTGGAGAGAGCACCAACGGCTCCCAGTCCCCCAGCCAATCCTGATGCTGCTCTGCGAATGGATGTTGAATGGGTGTTCTCGCACAAATCCCATCGTTTGTGATGCATTTCCAGATTTAACAAACCCGGTAAACCCGGGAATGTGCCAAAAAGATACACCTCCCAGGGAAGGAGTTTTTTTCTCCTTGTTTTTTCCTCTTTCTATGTGTGCTGCATTCTGCAGCAGAAATAGAGGAAAAAGCCTCCCCTGCACAAAAACAATACTGCATGCAACGCAGGCACCCTTCGACCATGATGCAAGGGTGACTGCATTGGCACTAGTCTGCCAAAAGGGCATCAGCGCAGGGGGAAAGGACAGGAATGTGCCATATTGGAAAAATATGGAGTATTTGGAGCCCTTTCCCTGTGACGCAGGCAGTGCAGCAAGTCAACTTATCATAGCTCCACAAAACCCTTAAACATGGGCCTTTGTATGCAGGCTGTTTACTTCTCTCTCTTACCTCTGCCTTAGACCTATTATCATTTATACCATGCCTACTGGGAACCCCTCTGCTTCCCTAGAGTACCATCTCACTCCCTCTCACTCTACTCCAGCGTGTCCTGCACCTATCCTTCTGCTTGTCTTACATTTCTCTTCTGTCTGACACACCATTGCTATGTTGCTAAGTTTGGATTCTACAAGTGTAATACTTACATTCATGGAGACATAGGGGGTCATTATGACCCTGGCAGTCACCAGACCGCCACGTTCCAACCGCCGACACCGCTAGACTGCTGCCAGCATGGAGCCTGGCGGCCCCGGTGGTTGTAATCTGCCAGGGCAGCGCTGCAAGCAGTGCTGCCCTGGGGATTACGAGTCCCCATCTGCCAGCCTGTCCATGGCGGTAAACACTGCCATGGAAAGGCTGGTGGAATGCAGGGCTCGGGGGCTCCTGGGGGCCCCTTTCACTGCCCATGCACTTGGCATGGTCAGTGCAGGGGCCCCATGCACTGCCCCATCGTCCATTCCACTGCCTGAATTACAGGCAGTGGAATGTGGAATGGGTGCTGCTGCACCTGCTGCACTGCCACATTGCAGCCTGCTCCATTAGGAGCCGGCTGCAATGGTAAGGCCCTGACCATAATAGGGCCGGCAGGGTTCAGGCCTGATGGCGGTATGGAGGCCGCCCACCAATCTCATAATGAGAGCCATAGTGACCAAGGCTTTGGCGAACTCTAGGAGTGGAACCAATAATATGCTCTATTCCTTGTAACCAAACTGCGGAAGCAAGTCTTTCATTGAGGGCAGACACTATTGCAAGCCACAGACCACAGCACTTTAGAATATCGGACAAGCCAATCCCAAGTGACCCCTGAGAGACAACATGCACTTTTAACACATATATCAACCTGACACTCTCCTAAGCACATTTCTCACTAGTTTTGGAGAGAATCTGCCTGATAATACTTACCCAGTGAATGTTATGCATAGGGTGGAGACCCGTTATAATTTGAGTTGCAGCAATGCTCTATGAGCCTTCAGATTTTATAGATTGTCCTCACTTCATTTTCCAATTATTTACTGTGCCACATGCTTCTACTCCATGTAGAAATCATAATGGGAAGTCTTCCCTAAGGTACATCTAGTTTAGTTCTTGTAATCATATGTAAGACTGTATAACAACTGATGGCTAGTCCAATGTAACCTTTTATGTGCAAAGTGCTTGCACGTGATCATAGTACAACAGGTTCATTATTGTACAAAACACACAGAAACAAAAAAGCAATACAAATAAATCAAAATATTTTTATTTGCATTACATCAGTGGCAGTACAATACACGTGACAAAACATTTTATGAGCTTGTGGTGCTCAATGTACCAGAACTCCAGATGCTCACAATGATAAATTGAGCAACACTTACCGTCGGCCAAAATAAAGGAAAAACAACTCTAGAAGATTTTGAATTAATAAAACATGATGTCTCAGAAATTGTTTGAAAAGCAGAAGTATGCAATCTAAAGAAAACTTCGAATTATTCAGGGATGAATGGCTTTACCTTGTAAATATAGGTCCCTATAATGCAGTTTTCTGCGTCAGAGGGGCATGCAATGGGTGTTGCAGTGGACGTTCCACAGCAGCATCAATTGGTTTTGATGCTACCCCAGATTTACAGGAAGGGGTACATCTGTGGCAGTGGCAAAAACTAATGCCACCAAAGAGGTAGCGTTAGCATGGCGCAACTAGGAGGAATACTTGTTTATTGTAAATACGGCACATCCCTGCATTTCAAAACTGGTGTGGCACTGCCAGTTTCTTGTAAATCTGGCTCTACGCCTCACCGCACCCTTCCAACATGTCCTGGAGATGACTCTCCAGGACCTAAGCTATGATTCACTACACTCTCAGTGGTAGTACATTCTTCTGCTGCACTGTTCCATGGTTCATGCAGGAGGCTCGGAAAACTAGTGCTCTTTGTTGCTTATGATGTTAACCGCATTTCCATTAAGAAGACTCTGCATCCTGCACTTTGTAGATCAAGGAGGGAACAATGAAGCATTTACAAGCATGGACAGTAGTCAAAGTCCAATGAGATGAAGAGCTTACTCCAGCACAATCAGACTGTGTGAAATATTATCTACTGTTGCCTCATTTGAATGTATTATTTAATCGATCACAATATATATGGGATAGAAATGACTTCGCCCCCTCCTGTCCTTTCCCTCCCTTCTCTCCCTTCCTTCTTTCCCTTGCTTCCTTTCTCCCCTTTCTTCCTTCCCTTCCTCACCTTCCTCTCCTTTCTCTCATTCTTTTCAAGGCGGAACGGGTCGGGATGTGGTACAGCCACAATGGAAGGTCAATGAGAGATATCTAAAGAATGCTCATAGAAGCAAGTCTAGTAAAGAAAGACAGAATTAGAACACAACCCTGAACAGGCAGGTATTCAAATGTTTCTCAAAAGAAGATAAAGTAGAAACTGACTTCTAGGGCCAGGAAGATCATTTCCTCCTTCCTCCTATTTGGATCACAACATTATATATCTGTGTCTTCTGAACCTAGGGCCAGATGTATCAAAGACCGTTTTGTATTTCTTAAATATTGAATTTTAGCTATTTGAGAAATGCAAAATGGGGTGTAAGAAAATAGCGAATCCCTAATAGCGATTTCTTAAAATTCACAATCGCTATTAGGGAATCACTATTAGGAATGGGACTCCATTCATCCCTATGGGCCTGAAGGCCCATAAGTGTGAATGGTTTTGCATTTCCAAATTTGCGATTCCCTGTTAGGAGTTACTTAGGTAGTGCAAATCCAAGGGTGCTGGGGGCCTAAGGCCCCCTTTGATGCACCCCCCCAAAAAAAGTGACAGTCCTGTTCAGGTCAGGTTATGGCTTGGAAACGTACCACATGACTGAAATATAGGAACAGATTTGATCCTTACAGGAGAGATGGTATTTTTCAGTGTTTGTCTTTTGGTTCACCAGTTCAATTAAGAGAAAAGCTATAGACCCTAAAAGAAGTGAGTCAAATATGCTGAATATTGACTACTTCACAATGATATATAAAGCTACAGGCCTTGACTGGAGGAGCGGTCAAAGGGACCCTTAAGCTATGAAACCAATCTTACTTCGTGTAGGAACCAGGTGATCTGATCGGTAGCTGAAAAACACAGTGAAAATTCATTCATACTAAAAGGCAAAAGTGCAAATGTAGGTCACCCGAAAAAAGCAAATGAAAATGTATGCATTTTAACACAAGGACCCCATGTTTTTGTATATAAATTTGCAAACTCCCATCACAAATGTCGTCCGACTCCTAATGTAAGTCCAAGTCTGCACAACATTGCGCTATGAAAGTCCTATTTTTCACACCAAGGTTCATATTTAAGAAAAGTGGCGCTGCACACAGTGCAGCGCCACTTTTCTTGCACCCCATAGTGCCCCCCTAATGCCACCATGTGTGCGCCATATTTACAATACCACACACCATGGCTGTAGTTAGAGAACTAGCATCAGAATTTTTGGCGCTAGTCTGAGCAGGCGTTAAAAGTGCAGAAAAATCTCTTAGATTTCTTTGCACCAACTTTTGGCCCCCATAATGGAGGAACACCCCCTTTGCACACAATATGCCTGGCACAGGCATAATGTAGCACAACGGGTTCCAAAATGGCACAATGAATGCATTGCACCACTTTCTAAATATGGTGCAGCATTTTTGGCCTTCTAACGCCACATAAGCACTAAAACAATTACGCTAATGTGGTATTAGAATGGCACTAGGGGCTCTTAAATATGCCCCCCAAATGTTTTGCCCTTCTGTTTTCTTCCTGAAACCCTCTTTAGGGAAAACCGTTGCTGAATACCGTCCATTACTGGGAGGCCTATCAATTGGCTAGATATGTCATAACTGGACTTTTAGCATTTGATCCGGTAAGTCAGTCCTGTGGGGGTTGGAAGACATCTGATTTTTTAAGTTTTGAGATAACCATACATCTAAACTCTGCAAAAGGGCAGATGTTCCAAGTCAAGTTTATCCTCGAAAGCCTATAGATACATACAGATGTAGTAATAGTTTTTGCATGTTGCCTTATTGGCAGCTCTGGAATGGCTGCTTTACAGCATGCTTGATACAGGAGAGATATCAGCTTAGGAAACAAGCGTTTTCACTATAATGGGTCTCGCGTTTGCTTGAGTTAGAGCTATTGGCGTTGTAAATTCCTAACTGGACTTTTCTTGCCACATAAATTGAAAATTAAACGTAAAATAGTTGACATAAGTAAGCCGATTCAAAGTGCCACGGCTGCCGTGAGCGCGAAGGAGAAACTTAAAAGGAAAAATAATTTTGTGCCTGCTAGGCACATTTTTGCCAATCACAAGCCTTCTGTTTGCTAGGCATTCCAAGTTAAAAACAACAAATAGTACCTCAATCACGTCAGGAGCAATGGGGGGGGGGGATTTATTATTTTGCATCAATTAGAGCTTGATCCCTGCTCCACACAGAGAAACAGAAGTGATGCCAAGCATGCATTGACGAATTACAAGGCTATAAAAAAGAATGCCACTCAAACCAACAAATGGTAAGCGACAGGCTGGCTCCAAGCCCTTTACTCAACACAACAGAGTCTTGCAAGCGAGACACGTGTGCTAGCGCATGCACTTGCAGGCTCGATCCTAGAAAGGCTACATAAGTATGTGGCACAATTAGTGTTGCAGATCCAATAGCCCCTAGATACAAGTAGTACCACTTTATTGGGGACTAAATTAAATTTGCCTATATTACAAATATGGGTAAAAGACAATATTACCATGTTTAAAGGTCAGAGCACAAGCACTTTAGCATTGGTTAGCAGTGGTAAAATGTAGAGAGTCCTAAAGCATGCAAAAACTAAGTCAGCAAAAACAAGAGGATGGAAGGAAATAGGTTGGGGGAAAACCACACCAAGGATGTCAGGCCCAGCACTCGGGGTAAAGGAGGTGACGTCACACATCCTTGGACCCACAAAACCTTCATTGGCTTGACTTCTTTTCCCACCCTTCCTCTAGGGGAAAGTTTGCGTGCAGAGAAACGTGCAGGAACTATAGGGCATATTTATAAGCCCCTACTGCCACCTTGCACCTCCCTAGCGTAATTTCTTTTGACCTTTTGGCCTTTCTCCTGTGCTGTATTTACAAAGTGGTGCAACGCTTGCATTGCACCACTTTGTAAACCCTTATGCCACATTATGCCTACACCAGGCATAATGTATGCAAGAAGGTGTTGCAACGGAGTGAGGTCCAGAAAAATAGTGCAGTGAAATTTACATTTGACTGCACCATTTTTTCCATCATTTTTAATGCCTGCTTAGAGCAGGTGTTAAATTGACGCACCAATTTTAATCATCGG
Source organism: Pleurodeles waltl (assembly GCF_031143425.1). Classification (NCBI taxonomy): domain Eukaryota; kingdom Metazoa; phylum Chordata; class Amphibia; order Caudata; family Salamandridae; genus Pleurodeles; species Pleurodeles waltl. Next base: position 909,962,341 of record NC_090443.1, read on the forward strand.
GACTCCCTGTGCTTTGCTGCCCTAGTGTCAAAAATGTTGATGCTAGTGCAGCAAAGCGCCACAATAGCAGCAAAAATGTTGACGCTATTGTCCTAACGACCGCCATGGTTCGCGTATTGTAAATATGGTGCAACCATGGTGTCGTTAAGTGGGCCAGGGCCGGCACAACACAAGTGGCGCATCAGGACCGATGTGCCACTTTCTTGTAAATATGCCCTTTAATATGGGTGTTAAAGCCACTTACATTGTTTTCCTGTTGTCAGGAGTAAGAAAGGGCAAGACGGGGTAGAGGCTGTAACCGCTTTGAAACCCAATTGACGTCAATTATCAGATCCTTTTTCCAAAGTGATATTTGAGTTGTACTTTCGAAGTTAGAGTGAGCGGAGGAGGCCACACATTTAACACACTCATGGTTTAATCTCCCTTTCCCAGGCAAACCCAGCAATTGTGTAATTAATTCACATCATAAGTGATTACTTTAACACTTTGGCTCTGTGTTCACCACCTTATGACATCGTTTATGTATTGTTATTGTAAAAGGGTTCTGATGAAAATGTTGACAAACTTAACTAAAAAAAGACGGCATACAACTAATACTGTAATAACAAGCATTTTTAATGCAACGGGTCTCGCATTTGCTCTAGTTAGAGCTATTAGCGTTATAAAGAAAAAAAACGCAGTGCGATCGCACTATGTAAAATGTGGAACATAAACAGATACAGATAAAGTAGTCCAGAGACCATGCTGAAAACATCGAGCCGTGTATGTTGCTAGTAGTTTACCGGTGCTGTGTAGGTGGGCTAAAAACCGGAAAAGGCATGACGTATGCATGCCTTTCATAAATGAAAACAAGCGGATTTTAAAAGGCAAGCCCACGAACCAATGTAAGTGACTGACGTGACATGATTACAGAATGGGACGGGGCGCTTTGCACTCGCCCATAAAAAGGAAGGACCATTGAGAACACACTTCATCATGGCAGCAGGTGAGCGCCGCAGTGTAAATAACAAAACCTTTGGAGAGCATCATGACAAGAGGCGATGAATATACGTTATTATATAGAAGCTTCTGGCTATACGGCTTCTAGTACGTCAACCAGTTTTGTATTGCAAGCTTTCTGTTATTTCAAAATGGGCTAACTAATTATATTTAACCTTAATTGCACAGTAGTTGGGCATAATTGCTATGCATATGAGATTGTAATGGTAGCATCAATCAGAAAGAAGCAAGAGAAAAATATGTGTTTTCTGCTGCTGCCAGGCCTCTCTTTTTTCTTTCTGGCTCTTGAGGGAATACTGATAACCCTTGAAAAATGAAAACCCATGCTCCTCTAAATTATTTTTGCTTTTGGGGTCACATTTTAATCAAACCAAGGCACGGCTTTCCAAAAAGAGCCGGGAAAGTGATGTAGTTTAATAATCCGCAGAATACAAACTGTCTTCTTTTGAAATGCATATGCGCCTATGACATTTATCTCCTACTGTGCGCAATGCATATATAAATGGTTATAGGGATACTTGTTATTAAAAATGACTTTTAGTTAGGGAGGGCACATTATAGCAGGGCTGGTGTTTTGTTTCGGTATTGAAAAGGCTGACAGTGCATATCTTAATCCTGAATGCAAATGTAGACAGGTCAATATATAAGAAAACAGTGATTCGATATGATATTGCAACTGGTTGTCCAATGTCACTTGGTGATTACCCAATGAGATTACGGTAAACATAGCAAATCAAATGTATGCATGGCAGTTGTATTATCCAATCAAAGCATCCTAGTGCTGCTACAGTTGTGTCTGCTGATTGGTTCAAGGAGGATGGGGAGGTGGCACAGTTGATGTTGTTTTATGGTTGTAAGAAAACACAAATCTATCCGCCACTTGGTTTTGCCCAAGATAAGTTGGTAAAGTATCTAGTAATGTTTACATTTTTAGAGTTTTCTCTAGCAAGAATAATGCTCCATACCTCGAATCCCTCAAATTACACTGACATAATATACATTGTGATGGACCTAGTCATACATGGGGTGGATGATGTGTCATGCTTTTTTGCATTGGTTTTTGTGCATTTGTTGCTACATGTGTGTTAGAAATGGGGTGTCTAGTTGGCAGTGGTTTGCACCCTGTCCAAGTAGGGACCCTCACTCTAGTCAGGGTAAGCGAGTCTCATAGCTAAGATAACCACTGACCATACCTTTGGTAGCTTGCCTCAAGCAGCCAGGTTTATCTCAGAGGCAATGTGTAAAGCATTTGTATACAGACACACAGTAGCACAGTGAAAACACCACAAAAATACTCCACACCAGTTTAGAAAAATAGCCAATATATAAAATAACAGAAATGTCAAAAATTCAAAATACACAAGTAAAGATACACATTTTCAAAGATAATAATATCTTCAACTGGGGCTATCACAGTGTCTTTTTGGAGTCACTTCCAACAGTGTGACGCGACTCACAAAGGAGTGCAGGCCGGTCACAGAGTCGCACATACCAGGGGACAGTACTTTGGAAAACGATGAGGAAACAAAGATGTTTCTACTTGGGAGGTGAGGCATTGTTTCCTTACTTCTAAGCATGGGAGGTGAGGTGTCAGTTCCTTAATGTTGCAGAAGAGTTGATGCGGCGTTGCTTGTGAGGAGTCAGTTCCTTAAGACATAGCGGGGTGGATTAATCCAGCAGATCATGCTTTAAGGTATCAACTTTGTGGTATTGCTGTCATATCATAGGGCCACAGGGGCTACAGTAGAGTTGGTTGTCACCGACATTGGTGACACAGCATTCTGGACTCCCGCTGTGGCTGGACTTAGGCGGTACTGCTGCAGTGTTGAGCCTATATTGCAGGCCACAGTCATTGCACTCAGCAGGGACCATGGCTCCAATGCAGTCAGCAGCATGAAATCTGACATCAACGCAAGTTCCAAAGTTGGTCTGGAGTTGATGTGCTTAGTTTCTTCTTGGTTGCACCAGAGCTCACTTCCAAGGACCCAGGAACTGGATTTGGCACCACTGGGCAAGTAAGGACTCTCAGCAAGAAGCCCAGGCGGTGGCAGGTAAAGTCTTTGATGGCCCTGAAACTCCATAACAGGAGGCAAGCTCAGTTCAATCCTTTGGAGAACCTTGGAAAACAGGATGTAGAAAGCAAAGTACAGTCCTTTCACTCCCAGGACAGAAGTAGCAAGTAGCAGGCCAGCACAACAGAGCAACAGGAAGAGTGACAGTCCCTCCTACAGCATCCAGCTCTTCTTCCTGGCAGGATGTCTTCATTCCGGAAGTGATCTAACCATGTGGTGTCAGAGGTCCATTACTTATACCTGTTTCTGTCTTTGAAGTAGGCAAACTTCAAAGAGAAGACTTTGTAGTGCACAAGACCCTGCCCTTCCCTGTCCTGGCACCAGACACTCTCCAGGGGATTGGAGACTGCTTTGTGTAAGAACAGCACGTCCTTGTTCAGGTGCAAGTGTCAGCTTCTTCCACCACTCATGCTCATAAAGACTCATCAGAATATGCTTGTTTTGTGTGACTATAGAGTGAAATTGCAAACAATCCAACTGTCATTTTGACCTACACCTGTATTCAGCAGACAGCCAGAGGCACAAAACGGTTAAGTAAGAAAATTCTCACTTTCTAAATGTAGCATTTTCAAACTTCATCAAACGCTGTTGGTATTTTTATATTGTGAGTTCAGAGACCCCAAACTCCATATCTCTATCTGGTCCCAATGGAAAATCACACTTAAAAGATATTTCAAGGCAATCCTGTGTTATTCTACGGGAGAGATAGGCCTTGCAATGGTGAAAAACAAATTTAGCAGTATTTGACTATCAGGGCATATAAATCAAACCATTTCATGTCCTACCTTTTACTTATGTTGCACCCTGCCCATTAGGCTGCCTTGGACCTACTTTAGGGGTGGCGTATGTGTAGTAAAAGGGAAAGTTTGGGCTTGGCAATTGGGTGCACTTGCCAAGTCGACATGGCAGTATAATACTGCACACACAGGCTCTGCAATTGCAGGCCTGGGACATGTTTGCAGGGCTACTCATGTGGGTGACACAATTAGTGCTGCAGGCCCACTAGTAGCATTTGATTTACAGGCCCTGGGCACACCTGGTGCCCTGTACTAGGGACTTACAGTAACTCAAAAATGTGAATCATGGATAAACCAATCACCAATACATTTTAGACAGAGACCATATGCACTTTAGCACTGGTAAGCAGTTGTGAAGTGCCCAGAGTCCTAAAGCCAACACAAACAGGTCAGGAAAAATAGGGGGAAGAAGGCAAAAAGTTTGCGAATAGCCCTGCCAAAAGGACCAGGTCTAACAGTGTGTTATTCTTTCACACAGGGAGGAGTAGATGCATATCATCCAGTATCTAATTGTTTGGTGTGATGTCCACAACATGTCATGTACACATGCGTACTTTGTGTAGTGCCAATGTACATTTTTGAGGCTTAGTAAGAAAGATTTCTACCATGTTGTTTATTAGTGTCTTTGCATCAAAAGTGAAAAATTATATATTTTTGCTGTTTTGTCTATAGTTATATATTGACGTTGTAACATCTATATTAATTCTGCTATAATTTGCCACATCAATAAACTTAGGCCCATATTGATACTTTTTGACACAAAACTGCGCAAACGCAGTTTTGCGTCAAAAACGATAGTGTCGGCTTGTGTCATTCCAGTGCACCAGCTGGGTGTCAAATGTATGGAATCCCGCAAGCCGGCGCTCAGTTGGGGCTAGCGTCAGAAAAAATGATGTTAGCTGGGGGTGGGGAGGGGGGATGGTACGGGAGAAGGGGGTTTTGCCTCAGAAAATGACGTTAGGCTGGTTAGAGGCAAAAAAATGCCTCTAACCAGCCTAGCGTCATTCCTGAGGCAAAACCATCCATACCACATTACACCTGTCTTAGAAAAGACAGGCATCATGCCCACCACCCCAATGGCCAGTTCAAGGGGACCAGTGCCACGCAGGGGGGACCATGTCAGGGCCCCCAATGACACGATTTTTTTTTTAAATACTTATCCATATTTACCCTACTTACCTGGGATGGGGTCCCCTATCCTCTGGTGTCCCTCTGGTGTGAGTGGGGGTGTTTCACCAAGGAAATGGGTCCAAAGGTCCCCTAACGCCTGGTCTGACCAAGGCATTAAATAATGGTGTAAAGCAAGCTTTGCGCCATTATTGATCCCCTCCTCTCACCCTTGCGTCATTTTACCACAGGGGATAATTATGGGGCTACGGGGTTAACACAATTTTTTAGATGGGAACGCCTACCTTGCATCTCATTGACACAAGGTAGGTGCACACATCCAGAAAATGGTGCTAACTCCAATATTTTGACACTAGACGTGTCTAGCGTCACAATATACATATGGAGTTAAGTTTGAGCTGCGTTTGCATAAAAAATTATGCAAATTTAACGTAAACATGGTATAAATATACCCCTTAGTTGTACAGGGCAATGCAGTCCACTGAATATGAAATCATTGATATTTGCTATAGAGTGTCAGAGAAGCACATTTAAATAAGTTACTAGGATGTGTACATGCACTACTTCAAGGTCAAATGCATTTCATGGTATTGATTAATAAAACCTCCATGTGAAATATTAATAGTACTTGCAATGAGAAAAATTAAGGATGGGCTTGACTTTAACAATTTTTGTGAGCATCATTTTTGGGCGAGGCGAAAACCTTAGCCCGCCTCTTAAAAATGCTCCTAAATTTACCTATTTGTAAAAAATTCTAATAAGTACATGTCTGAACTTTTATTAATTGGGATTAGCAATTAACAAAGATTACATTAAAATAAGCATTGGCAAAACCAATTGGCAGGGGGATGTGTTTTGAGTCTTGACTAAAACATTTAAGAAGACCTTGTTACAGTGAAGAAGCAAAAAAAAAACATTGATTAATGTGTACTGTAAATCAATGTGATAAATAATTTAGAGCCAGATGTACTATTCACGGCTCTCAAAATTATGTCTAAGATTGTAACCAGTATTTTTCCAACCAGTAAACCATTTTCCTATCTGAGCCATGTACTAATAGGTTGGTTGTAATTTTTTTAATTCAGTGTGGGTTGTAACCTGTCTCAACTCATTAATATTCATCAGATAGCTCACAAACTGTGGCTCACTACAATTGGAGGTCATCACCGGCATGGAGGCCTGCTGACATCAGCAGACCACTTTTTATGTGATTACCATTCAATAAAGTCAAATATTCTTTCAAATGCTGCCAGTATTCCTTAAAGAAAATGGAGCTGCATTTAAAGAAAAGTTAACTTTCCTCTTTTTTGTTTGTTTGTGAGCTGGCAGTACTTCCATGTACCATTACTTACTCCACAACAAACTCTTTTGTTAAAATTCACTAGTGCAGGGTTCTGCAAAGTCAGTCCTGGAGAGCCAGGTCCATGCCAGATTTTTAGCATATCCACATTTAGAAAAATGTAGATGTCTGAAACATATTTTTTCTAAATGTGGATCTGCTAAAAATCTAGCATGGACTCGGCTCTCCAGGACCGACTTTGCAGAACCCTGCACTAGTGGAAGGATACTAAAAAGGGCCATTTTCTTTTGTTAAGGGGTTACCACCTCAACTTGGGAGTCTGTAAAATTCCAAGTTTTTCAGCTAGAGTTTTAGTGCAAAACATTGATTCATGTAACACTTTTGTATTTTGAAAGACACCTACAGCACGCCCCTTACAGATACCAAGTCGGTTTACAATCAGAATCCTATTTTAGAAGTTAGAAAACCTTTTCCGACACTGAAAAACAGATTAGTACATACCAAAAGGAATTTAACTGTTGCAAATGCTGAAAAAGTGTGTTTGTGACCATCAACATACTTGATACATTTGGCAAAAAATGTGTCAAGATTTAATGTGGTTTTGAGATGTAAAATATATTCTCATGCATTTCAATGCAAGTGCAGTATGGCAATTGGAATGATACACCAAATTGCCAATAATACGAGTTGAGAGAGTAGAGCCAAAACACACTCTATATATACTTTAAAGAATTGGCAACAATAGGTCTGCAGACAGATGGCTGCCAAGCTAGGCTTATAAAGAGATTACAGGTTTTTTGGATGTTTAGTATGCCATTCCTTGTTAGGTTTGCACAAATTAGTTTACCGATGTGTTTGCACACAGTGGTTTTCTGCACTTTACTATGAGTTTCACCTTTCTTTTAAGGTCATATTGTTGAATAGAAGAAATGAATGAAAGGGAAGGTTCACTGCATGTTCAATGCAGGGAAGTGCAGGTTCACTACCTCCCAGTTCATGAAAGAGGTCAACCACTACAGTCAGGCCTGTGCACCCAATTGATACACATTTGCTGAAATCTTTAGAGCAACATGCATTGCGAGGTATAACAATATTTTCAACGTAAGATTTTTATAATAATTCAAATCAAATAAGCACTTTAAACAAGTCTTATGGCCTGATTACAAGTTTGGCGGTGAGACCGCCGGACAGCCGTTGGTGGTCCTAAAAAGACCTCTGCACTAGGTGTCCCTAGCCTGCCATATTACGATGCAAACAGGCAGACTCGCTGCTCGCCAAACAAAAAGGTAGACCGCCAGCGACGTGGCATCTTGTAGCTTGGCAGTCCGACCTTCAGCACCGTCAGTGCTACGACCAACCACCAAGCCTATTACAAACACACAGTCACCGTGGCGGTCTCCTCACGGCGGTAAGCCAATGGCGGTCAACCACTGCGGTACATGTCCAGCAAAGTAATAGACAAGTGTACAGTGGATGAATTAAAAAACAACACAGCTGATACACATTGGTTCAATGGACACACCTGCTCATCACACCATAAAACACCTTCCTTCACAGATCACAAATCTTTTCTATTTCCACTGCAAGCCAAAGAACCCCAAACACTGTTGTTTGTATTTTTCAAAGAGTAGGCACTAATTTCTTCATCATCACATATAATACCTTGCATACACATTTGTCCATCCACTCCCTATTGCACTGCCCCTGTTAATTAAGTCCCTGTCACCCAATTTACTTGTCCACCATGTCACATCCCAAAAATTCCTGTTTTTTAGAAGATGAGTTGAGAGTCATAGTGGAGACGCAATTGTTCAGAGCCCAAGTCCAACATACTCCTCTAAGTAGGAAAATAGATCTTTGGCAAAGGATAGTCGACAGAGTGAATGATGTAGGCATCACCCTGCGGACAAAGGACGCCATTAGGAAGAGGTGGAACAACCTGAGGGGCAAGGTGCATTCTCTGGTCTCCAGGCAAAAGATGGAGGCCAACAAAACTGGTGGTGGCCTTCCCAGGGTCCCATTAAGACTCTTTCCCTGTGAGGAGAAGGTCTGGGCCATCCTGTATCCCAAGGGCATGACAGGAATACCTGGGGGAGTGGAGTCTGGTAAGTTACCACACAAAAACGACCACAAAAACTGAACTGTCCTGCATGCTCACAGCTCAGCTTTTGCCAATGTGTTGTTCATGTATGTCATCAACATTTAATACCCAAAGTATCAGAGATATAACACTGTCAACGTGTATTGTTAAACTCAACAGCTGTTAGGGTTTGTGCACAGCAAAGAACATGTCCCCTCTCACTGCACTAGTGGGTTCTGTAATAGCTCCCTTTTAAACTTACTATTCAAACCCTTTCTTGTTATCTCACCTTCCCCCCCCCCCTTAGGCTTCTGTGTATGTTGTTTAATGTGCTGTTTTGTTTACACATTGGGCCTTGCTTTTACCAAGGCTTCTTTAAAACACTCCTCCCTAGGCCATGTGTTAATTCAACTCATTTGCATAATAACTGAAACTCTGCACACCTTTCAAGAACATGTGCAGCATGTGAGGACCACACCCAGCCCTTCAAACCACACCCAGCTCTGCTCACCTTTCAAGAACATGTGCAGAATGTGAGGACCACACCCAGCCCTTCAAACCACACCCAGCTCTTCGAACCACACCCAGCCCTGTCTATAAAAGGCAGCCCCCGAGCCTCACCCAGTGCTTGTGCTCGTCTACCTCCCGCTTACCTGAGAACAGATCCCTCGGCGCTGGCACTCCTGCTCTCTACAGACTTTCATTGGCTTCAATGGGCGCAGCTGCTGGCTCTTCCTTCTTCTGGTTTCCGGTTCCTCCTTGCCTCAGCCTCTCTCCTACAAACAACCTGCAAAAGAGAAAGAAGACAAGGTTAGACTGATCAGTATCTCTTGCCAGCAACAAGTAAGTGCAAAACTTTTTATTACCTGAAGGAACTTTGACAACAATTTCTGGATTCGTGTGTGGACGGTTTGAAGCAAGATACCTTCCACGAACATTGTGATTCAGGCTCTTTGTTGCAAGAATACCTTGCGGAGCTTTGTGAAACAAACATTGTTTTTTTTTTATGGAACTTTTAAGAATCGAACAGTGGAAACCATTAACAGCAAGGCAAACAGTAAATCAAGGACTTGCACAAATTACATGCTGTATTTTGATGTAAAAGTACAGTATTTGTTTTCCAAAAGATTCTGGAGATATGGGAAAAGTGAGTCTGTTATTGGGAATTTAGGCTTTAGTTATATTAAGATGAATGTTTGATATTGGTAATTCTGATAACGGTATTTGTTTAATGTTTTAGAAGCTTTACAGTAATAGAAAGCACATCCCAGAGCAGTAACACATTCCAAACCTGGAAACTCGAGACCAGGATCCAAGAGGTACTTTTAGAAGAGAATTTCTAATAAATAAAGGGATAGTCAGGAACCCATTTAGGAATAGGTTGCACTTATCTGTTCTTTGTTTATGTTTCATTAGGCACCAGTTTCTACAGAAGTCAGAAAGGGCCGTAGATTTGTGCAGCACTTCAACAGTGGAAACGCAAGAACGGTGTTGTCTCTCTTTTTTATTTTATCCACTTCCCCCCTACCCTTGAGCTTCTGTTCTTAGTGCACTGTGTTAAAAACTAGTGTGCTGGAACAAGCAGTTTCAGGGTGGGGTCGGATTGTCTTCAACCTCCATCAGAACTGAACAAGAACTCAGGTGAGCTGGGCTTTGACAGAAGCACAAGCCTTAAAAAATGTCAGTTCTGGTGGACGATGAATACCAGGGAAGAAATAGAGGGCATTGACGTCACGGATATGGCGCAGGCCCTAAATGAGGACTTGGCTCATAATGAATCAGTGTCTGGCATCTTACAACATATGCAAGAGGAAATAGAGAGATTAAAGATGGAGAATACCTCTTTAAAACAGGATTTAAGCAGGTATAAATTTAGGGGATCTCAGTGGAACACAGCTTTTACGCCTTTGTTTAAAACCACCTCAGAGACAGGGGCGCCATCAAAACATACAACTTTGCCTCCCCCAGTTGAGGTTACTGTTAATGTTCCTAATGCTGTGCCCTTAGCAGCACCTGAACGTTTTCATGGAGATAGTAACAAATTCCATGTTTTTATCCATCAATGTCAATTACACTTCGTTTGTAAGCCACAACAGTTCCCTACTGATGCTACGAAAGTGGCATTCGTCTTGTCTTATTTGGGTGGCACAGCAGCCAATTGGTCAATTCCTTTCGTGGATAGAGATGATCCCATCCTCCATAATTGGAATCAATTTAAACGTACCATGACCAGCCTTTTTGCAAAACACACTTTCATGCAGGCAAGTGATAATGAGCTTTTAAATCTTAAACAAGGTAACAAGGATTTATTGACCTATCTCACTAGTTTTAATCGTTTACTCACCGAGACACAGTGGCCAGAAGGAAAGCGTGTCTCCCTTTTTTATAAAGGTTTGAGAGACGAGTTAAAAGACGCGCTGGCTCATATCGTTGATTTGCCAGAAGACTATTCGGACTTTGTAGATTTAGTTGTGAAATTAGAACATAGACTAGAAGAAAGAAAGGGAGATAAATACAAACTGGAATCACGGTTAACTTTTATTAAACGCGAGAAGAAAGACACAGATAATAAACTCCCTGAACCTGAGCCTATGCAAATAGGGACACTCAGAGGTCCACTCACATCAGAGGAAAAAGAAAGAAGGAGAAAACTTCAATTATGTTTATATTGTGGCAGGGCAGGTCACTTTGCCAGAGAATGTCCAGTAAAGCCTAAAACTCCACAAAAGGGTGCTGTTTCCTCCACCTCCTCAACTGAATCGGGAAACGATTAAGCTCGACAAGGGGAGAGGTTACTTGTTCGAGAAAACATCTTAATCAAACCTCTAATGCTGCAGCCTTCATGGTACCGCACATACCTAGACATTTCATAATTCAGGTCGTTTTAATTGTTACTACCCAAGTGAGGCATTCTCTCCCTGTCCTACTGGACTCAGGCTCGACAGGAAATTTTGTGGATAATAAGTTAGCTGAAAACTTAGGACTTCCTATGTGCCTAAAGCCTTGTCCAGAAGCAGTATGTGCAGTGGATGGGTCAGAATTGACCTCTGGATTAATCACAAAACAAACAAGTCCACTTGTTATGGTCTGTCAGAATGGGCACACAGAGGTGATTAGCTTTGATCTGATAGATACTCCTAATTTTGGTTTGATTCTCGGGGTACCCTGGTTAACAACTCATAACCCAAAAATTGACTGGGTGAATAGAACTGTTACTTTGGATTCCTCTTTCTGTAGAACCAATTGCTATCAAGAAGCAGGTACAGAACAGAGCACAGTATTACACTGTGCTAGTGTTACACAAAATGAACCAAGTCTCCCTCCTGAATATTCTGACTTTAAAGACGTCTTTGATCCAGTAAAGGCTAGTGTGCTGCCCCCACATCGGTCTTATGACTGCCGTATAGATCTTATCCCAGGGGCCCCTTTACCTAATAACAGAGTATATGCTTTGACTGACGAAGAAACCAAATACTTAAGAACCTACCTAGATGACCTACTACAGTCTGGGTTCATCCGTCATTCCACATCTCCGGTATCATCTCCACTCTTTTTTATCCCAAAGCCGGATAAATCCCTGCGCGCGTGTATCGATTATAGAGGACTAAATAAGGCTACAATAAAGAATAAATATCCTCTTCCTCTAATACCTGTGTTGTTGGATCAATTAAGACATTCTACTGTATACACTAAACTAGATCTGCGGGGAGCTTACCACCTGGTCCGAGTAAAAGAGGGGGATGAGTGGAAGACAGCTTTCAAGACAAAGTTTGGTTTATTTGAGTACACAGTAATGCCCTTTGGGTTATGTAATGCCCCTGCGGCCTTTCAGTTCTTTATAAATGAGGTCCTACACGAATTCCTGGACGTTTGTGTCATAGTATACATAGACGACATCCTCATTTACTCTAAGAACTCAGAAGAACATACCCAACATGTTCGTGCAGTATTATCAAAGTTAAAAGAAAATCATCTTTTTGCTAAGTTAGAAAAGTGTACTTTTAATGTCAGCAAGGTGGACTTTTTAGGATACTGCCTGTCACCTCAAGGAATAACTATGGATGTAAAGAAAATCAGTGCTATTGCTGATTGGCCAGAACCATCCTCTGTAAAAGATATTCAGAAATTTCTGGGTTTCGCCAATTTTTATAGGAGGTTTATTGCACATTTTGCAGACATTGCGGCCCCAATAACTACCTTGTTGCGGAAAGGGCAACGATTTCTTTGGACTGATGAGGCGGCACACGCCTTTCAACTCCTAAAACAAAAGTTCACTTCAGCCCCAATTCTGAAACATCCTGATCCTGACTTGCCCTTTTTTGTTGAAGCGGATGCTTCACAAGTAGCTTTAGGAGGAGTTCTCTCTCAACGAGATATAGTAGATGGCCAGTTACATCCTATAGCCTTCTATTCCAAAAAGTTATTACCAGCTGAACAAAATTACACTGTGGCTGAAAGGGAACTACTAGCTATCAAAGTAGCCTTTTCAGAATGGAGGCATCATTTAATGGGAGCCAAGTACCCAGTTACAATCTTTTCTGACCATAAGAACCTACAGTTTTTTGGATCACTTAAAGCACTAACACCACGTCAGATGCGCTGGTTAATTTTTTTTAGCACATTTGACTTTGTTATAACCTATAGACCAGGTGCACAACAAATTCAATCTGATGTGTTATCTAGATACGGACATACCTCAGACATGAAACAAGATAAAATAGGAGAACCCATTATTCCTCCCCAAAAGTTTTTGGCACCAGTACAACAGAAGGATTTCATCACAGATCTATATAATGCACACATGCAAATAGCACCTCAAGATTGGTTAAAGGATTCCCATAACACAATACAACGAGGTTTATTGTATCACGACAACATGCTGTTAGTGCCCACCTCTGAATTACAAACACAGGTGATAATTTGGCATCACGCCTCACCGTTGGCAGGTCATCCTGGTTGGGTAAAAACCCTGGAAAATGTGCAAAAACACTTTTGGTGGGACACTATAAGAAAGGACATTAAGCAATTTGTCACTACCTGTCCAATTTGTGCAAGACATAAATCTTCTCATAAGGCCCCTGACGGCTTGTTAATACCAATGCCAACACCCAAGCAACCTTGGCACACTGTGAGCGTAGACTTTATTGTAGGCTTACCACCTGTAAAATCCTTCACAACAGTGTTGGTTATAGTGGATTTTTTATCTAAAATGGCACATTTTGTACCATTACGGAAATTACCCACGGCGGCAGAATTTGCAGATATTTTTATAAGGGAAATTGTGCGTTTACATGGTTTGCCAAGCAAAGTGGTGTCAGATCGAGGGAGCCAGTTCAACTCTAGATTTTGGAAAAAATTATGTGAAAAACTGAAAATAGATGTGGCATTATCCACTGCTTTCCACCCAGAGACAGATGGACAGACTGAACGACTGAACCAAACCTTACTTCAAACGCTACGTTGTTTATTGGCTGATTATTCTAGTGAATGGTTGGAAGCTCTCCCTGTAGCGGAGTTTGTTTATAATAATACTGAGCATTCAGCTCTACTTTGCTCACCATTCTATTTCTTGCAGGGGTATCATCCAAGAGCTATACCCATTTTGTTAGAAGAGTCCCTGTTGCCTACAGTAACGGATAGACTAACGAGGTTAGGTGACATACAAGACAAAGCCAGGAAACATTTATTAAAGTACAAGGAAAGCATGAAAAGACAAGCAGACAAACACAGATCTGAGGCCCCAATGTATAAAATTGGTGACAAGGTATGGCTCTCCACAAAGAACCTAAACATAGAGGGATCCCGAAAGCTGCAACCACGTTTCATTGGACCCTTTAGTATAACTGCCATAGTAAACCCGGTAACAGTAAAATTAGATTTACCAAAAGAATATCCAGTACATACTACATTCCATGTGTCCTTGCTTAAGCCGTACAACCCAAAAACCCGACCTGAACCACCACCTCCACCCATACCAATTAAGGGAAATCTAGAATATGAAGTGAAAAGCATAAAAGACTCAAAAAGAATTAGTGGACGTCTGTTTTATTTAGTAGAATGGAAAGGATATGATGAATCTGAGAATTCATGGGAACCAGCATCATATGTACATGCCCCACAGCTGATTAGACGGTTTTATTTAAAAAACCCAGGAAAACCCCGTCCTGTAGGAGGGCCTTTGAGGGGGGCAACTGTTAGGGTTTGTGCACAGCAAAGAGCATGTCCCCTCTCACTGCACTAGTGGGTTCTGTAATAGCTCCCTTTTAAACTTACTATTCAAACCCTTTCTTGTTATCTCACCTTCCCCCCCCCCCCTTAGGCTTCTGTGTATGTTGTTTAATGTGCTGTTTTGTTTACACATTGGGCCTTGCTTTTACCAAGGCTTCTTTAAAACACTCCTCCCTAGGCCATGTGTTAATTCAACTCATTTGCATAATAACTGAAACTCTGCACACCTTTCAAGAACATGTGCAGCATGTGAGGACCACACCCAGCCCTTCAAACCACACCCAGCTCTGCTCACCTTTCAAGAACATGTGCAGCATGTGAGGACCACACCCAGCCCTTCAAAACACACCCAGCTCTTCGAACCACACCCAGCCCTGTCTATAAAAGGCAGCCCCCGAGCCTCACCCAGTGCTTGTGCTCGTCTACCTCCCGCTTACCTGAGAACAGATCCCTCGGCGCTGGCACTCCTGCTCTCTACAGACTTTCATTGGCTTCAATGGGCGCAGCTGCTGGCTCTTCCTTCTTCTGGTTTCCGGTTCCTCCTTGCCTCAGCCTCTCTCCTACAAACAACCTGCAAAAGAGAAAGAAGACAAGGTTAGACTGATCAGTATCTCTTGCCAGCAACAAGTAAGTGCAAAACTTTTTATTACCTGAAGGAACTTTGACAACAATTTCTGGATTCGTGTGTGGACGGTTTGAAGCAAGATACCTTCCACGAACATTGTGATTCAGGCTCTTTGTTGCAAGAATACCTTGCGGAGCTTTGTGAAACAAACATTGTTTTTTTTTTATGGAACTTTTAAGAATCGAACAGTGGAAACCATTAACAGCAAGGCAAACAGTAAATCAAGGACTTGCACAAATTACATGCTGTATTTTGATGTAAAAGTACAGTATTTGTTTTCCAAAAGATTCTGGAGATATGGGAAAAGTGAGTCTGCTATTGGGAATTTAGGCTTTAGTTATATTAAGATGAATGTTTGATATTGGTAATTCTGATAACGGTATTTGTTTAATGTTTTAGAAGCTTTACAGTAATAGAAAGCACATCCCAGAGCAGTAACACATTCCAAACCTGGAAACTCGAGACCAGGATCCAAGAGGTACTTTTAGAAGAGAATTTCTAATAAATAAAGGGATAGTCAGGAACCCATTTAGGAATAGGTTGCACTTATCTGTTCTTTGTTTATGTTTCATTAGGCACCAGTTTCTACAGAAGTCAGAAAGGACCGTAGATTTGTGCAGCACTTCAACAGTGGAAACGCAAGAACGGTGTTGTCTCTCTTTTTTATTTTATCCACTTCCCCCCTACCCTTGAGCTTCTGTTCTTAGTGCACTGTGTTAAAAACTAGTGTGCTTGAACAAGCAGTTTCAGGGTGGGGTCGGATTGTCTTCAACCTCCATCAGAACTGAACAAGAACTCAGGTGAGCTGGGCTTTGACAACAGCACAGCTACCAAGGCCCATCACATGCCATAAGTCCAAATGGTGCCTGTAAGTCTTTCAATAACAAAAAATCATCCCAGCACTCATGGTATGTCTCAACATGTAAATGCATGCTTAAACCTAAATGCAGTCTACCTACAGATATGTAATAACCAACATTTCTTAAGTGTTGTGAAGTAGAGGGAGTGACCTGACTACAACCCCCTGTTTCTACAACTCCAACCTCCAGCCTAGTGTTCACTTGCCCATATGCCCCTGGTTGTGAACTCTCAAATGAAGTTTACGCACCTGGGAGGACACCATTTGTCAAGTGTTGGGAAGTAGAGGGGGTGACCTGACTGCAGCTCCCAGGAGGCCCTGTTTCTGTAATTCCAACCACCAGCATAGTGTTCATTTGCACATATACCCATTTGTTAACTCTCCAATGACGTTTACTCACCTGGGAGGATAACATTTGTCAAGTGTTAGGAAGTAAAGGGAGTGACCTGACTGCAACTCCCAGGAGACCCTGTTTCTCTACCTCCAACCACCATCCAGTGTTCACTTGCTCATGGACCCTGTATGTTAACTCTAAAATGAAGTCTACTCACCTGGGAGGATATCATTTATCAAGTGTTGGGAAGTAGAGGGAGTGATCTGACTGCAAGGAGGCCCTGTTTCTCTAACTCCAGCCACCAGCCTGGTGTTCACTTGCCTATATACCCCTGTTTATTAACTCTCAAATTAAGTTTATTCACCCGGGAGGACACCATCTGTCAAGTCTTGGGAAGTGGGAGTGACCTTACTGCTACTCTCAATAGGCCTTATTTCTCTAACTCCAACCACCAGCACAGTGTTCACTTGCCCATATACCCCTGCTATTTAACTCTCAAAGGAAGGTTACTCACCTGAGAGGATACTATTTGTCAAGTGTTGGGAAGTAGAGGGAGTGACCTGACTGCAAAGTTCAATAAAGCCTGTTTCTCTACCTTCAACCACCAGCCCACTGTTCACTTGCCCATAGATCACTGTTTGTTAACTCTTAATTGATGTGTACTCACCTGGGAGTGAGCAATATACATTTCATGCTCAACTTAGAGACATGTCTGTCTACCTAGCTCCATCTTGACCTGCTATCCCAAGATGAAACTATTAAGGACAGGAATGACACCTTACCAAGTGTGTACAACAAGTATTCCAGTATTCCTAATGCCTCAAGCTACATCATTAGATTGCTATTGGCAGCAAACACATTGACACAGCACTGCACACATGATGACTGCAGTCACAAATCCAACAATGTTCTGTGTTTGCCTGTATCTCACTGAACTAGGCCTCTAAAGGTCAAAGGGATATGTTGCCTCTCCACTGTGTGGGTTCACTGTTGGTAAGATGTCATTTTCATTCCATCTTCCAAAGTGCAAGTTATCTGCACATCTCTTAGGCTGCTTAAGTCAAATAGTTTAGGCAAGCTTCACACGTCATGTCAAATACCCCATTACCATGGCAACATGGCATAACAGGTTAACCTACAACTTAAGAATGTCCAATGTCTGCTTACTGTAACACAAAACCTTTGCAAGTAGATGCCACACTTCAACCAGGAACAATGTACTTCCTTCATAAACAGGTCGAGCTGCCAATGGGCATCAAACAGACTACCACTAGCCACCTAGATGAAGCCCTCAGTGATGACGACACTCCTGGACTTGTTGACGTTGAGGAAGGTCCTGACCCATTCTGGCAATTTGGTCAGATGGCAACAGTGAGTCTCACTGTGGACACAATGTCACCTCCTAGCCCTGTTGCTTCAACATCACAGGCAGCCATGCGCCTCCCCAACCTGTGTACATAGCACAGTTTCCACCATCTTGTGCCCCCCAGTCCTGGATCCTGAGATGCAGCTCGACACTCCGGACACTGAGGGTACAGGATCCAGTTGGAGAGGGCACCCTGTGCCAGAGGACCAGACTTGTGGGGGTTGGGTGCCTGGGAGGAATTCTGAGTGCCAATGGAGTGAGGCCACGAGGGCTGCTGTCAGCCAGGACACCATCAGCCACGTCTTCGGGGTCTATCAGGAGTCCAAAAGGGTGATGGCCTAGGTGTTAACAGAACTCCGGGAAATGAAGCAGCTTCATAGGGTCATGACTGACAAAATAGATGTCCATAATAAAAAATGGGCACCATAACAGGAGTGCTGAGAAAAATTAACACCACCCTGAGCAAGCCTTTACTCCCAACATCTACCCCTTTCTGTATGGCAGACACAGGAAAGAAGGCCATGCCAGAGGCACAAACAGCCACAGACACCCCTACCTCTGCAGCAGGTGACCCCCCTCTTCAAAGTGGGGACATCCATGCAATAATCAAGGATGTGCAGATGGCAAGACACCCACCACTGCCAGCAATAATCCTCTTCCTTAATCTCCTCCTTTGTGTGTCACACATTCACTCTGCTGACTGATCCTGAACCACTTTCCATTTCCAATGGGAGGAGTACACTTGACTTTAGACTTTAAATGGCGTGGCAACTTCTCTAATTTCATTCACCAGGACTGACCCCTTCACATTTCAATTTTTGTTAATTCATGTCACAAATATTTTCTGCTACTTGTAGATTCCCAATAAATTCACCTGTCACTAACTCAGTGTCTGCTTTCTTTAATTTCACATTTTGCTATGTAGATATGTCAGACCATCTGAACCATATGATAATGATCCAAGGTACTTGTTCAAGATGGGATAGGTTGCATGTACAACGTGTCCAACTCAGGAGCATAACCATTCCACACAAACACATACATATGTGTGTCATGTCAAAGAAGACATTTTATTACATTGTTCAGCACATAGGCTTTCATACTGTCTGAAATCATACATGATTGAATCATAATGGGTAAATGAACATATTTACAGGTACAGACCTCCAGACCATGGAAGGAAGGAATTTGTCAGCTATTGTCCTGTACAATAGGCAAACATTTTAGTGGTTGATGTCACCAACTGGAGCCGTATCACCTACCACACCAAAGAAATCCAACATCATATCATGCAAGACTCAGACAGATGGCTTCTGATCACAGCGTCATTACAATCCAGTGCTTTTGCATCTTGTGGTATGACGCAAACAAATGTCAGTGATATGGCTCATGCACTTTGGCCTACAATGATGAAACACAATCAACAGCTACATGTAGGTCATACAAAAAGAATGTTTAGCCAATGTGAAGGGTAACTTACATGATTTTGGTCTACGGCTACATATTTTCTGACCACATGGTGACACACATGATGCAAAAAGAACAGTTGATGGATGGAATGCAGAACAAATCAAACATTCACCCCCAGTCACAGATCTGGGTTTAATCCATCAGTTTTTTTGCTCACCATGCCATTCCAGTTTGAACCCAGACATATGCAAATCAGTCTTGACCCTGTTCCCCATGGGAACAGTCCAGCCCGAACTGCCAGACCAGGTCTTCCTTGGACCAGAAACAAGCATCCTGGGACCAGTTTTGTGGTATCACCCCTCTTCAGCCAGGCTAGCTTGAATCTGGTGGCATAGTGAGCACGGGACCCACGTCTGGGCATACCCCTCCCACTTGGGGCGACAACTTGGGGTGATGCATCAGGGCCAGAACACAACAAGTACCAAGTCCAATGTGAGTCTTCTGAACTTCCATCCTATCATTATGCAAGCTGTCTTGGCACAGGTGACCTGCACCCAAAGTCTGTGACGTCTATTCCCTAGAACAATCCATGTCTGCTTTGTATGTCAGAACAGCATCACATACTTGCCAATGTCACAACTCATGGTGAAGGTACTTGAAGAAAGAACAAAACAAGGAGTATAGATATGAAACCTACATATGGCACAAGTCACATAGCAAGCATCTGGAAAGCAAGGTACATTGCAATAAATCTGACACAACCAAAGCAACATTATCAAGGTGTGGATGTGTCTCATCAAACAGACTTTGGTTGATTTTGGCTGAGTAACAGCTCCTTAACTATTTCCAAAAATGTACTACACACATTATCACAACTCCAGTTCACTGTACAGTCCAAGTCATGACATCACATGACATACACTCATGAGAAGAAGCTGTCAATAAGATCTTGTTGCAAATCAGCTTCTTCCTCCTCACCACTGTCATCTTCATTTAGCATTTCAGGATTCTCATCCGGGGGCACTGAAGACTCCCCCTCCTCTAGGATGTAAGGGATATTCCTCCGTAGGGCGATGTGAATCATGCAGCATGCAGCAGTGATCTGACACACTTTTCCGGGTGAGTACAGGAGGGCTCCCTCAGTCTTGTCCAGACAGGGAAATCTGGCATTCAGGTGCCCAAAAGTCAACTCCACTGGCAGCCATATTCTTTCATGGGCCTCATTGAAGTGGACTTCCCTTGGTGTAGTTGAGTTCTTGTGGTGGCACCAAGGCAACATGTGTGCCATCACTGGATCCCACCACATGTGGGAGGCGCGGAAAACCATTGAAGTGAGCCTTCACATTGGTTAAATCCTCACGTCGGGGGAACCTGTTATAGCTGTCAATGTGTTCAACATTGCTGATAAGAAATCTCTCAACACAAGACTGAACAAAGGTTGGGACATACCACCAGATATAGCCACTGTATGTTGGAAGGACCCTGTGGCCAGGAAGTGCAATACTGCCATGATTTGAACAATGGCTGGTATGCAGGTTGGATTTCTATTTTCAGTTATCAGATTCCATGGTTTGAAGGTCTGGCAATGGATGGTACACCAGAGGTTGCCGCCTCCTCCCTCTCCAAGGGCACCTATGTGTGATAATACATGAGTTAGAGACTTAGGGGATCATTATGACCCCAACGGTCGATGATAATGTGGCGCCACATTATGACATTGGCAGAATATACCACACCTATAGCCATGGCGGTAGCAGCTGCCGGGCCAGAGATAGGAATCTTGAGCCCAGTGGCGGCTAATGTACCGCCAGCTGCATTTTGACCCTGCCTACTGCCATGGTTTTCGTGGCGTTCATAATGCCACAAAAACCATGGCGGTAGGCCCTACCAGTGACAGGGAATTGCTTCCCTGTCGCATATAGGAGGCCCACCCACCCCCTAACACTCCCCAGATGCCCCACCCCCTTCCATCCACGCTCCCCCTTCCAATCCCTCACCCCCCATACACGCATACTCACAAACACACGCACCATGCATACACATACTCACTCACACAGGCATACACGCATTAATCCATTTATTCACACAAACATCCATACCACATTTACATTGACACGCACACATGCATTCATATTTCCATTCATACACACATTCTCACACATGCATACACACTCGCAAACAACACTACACACACATTCGCATACACACACACTCACACATTCATGCACACCCTCACCACACACAAACACACAACACACCCACCCCTCCTCCCCTGTCGGAAACCCAACTTACCTGCATCCAGGGGGTCTTCTGGCAGGGGAGGAGACAGGGTGCTGCTACTGCCAGCAGCGCCTACCAGCAGAACACCACCAGGCCGTATTATTTTTCATAATACGGCTGGCGGCGGTCTACTGACGTGGTGTTGCTGGTGGTGGCAACGCTACCTTAACACCATCTGCCAGTATGGCCACAGTAGGATTTCCACTCTTCTTATGGCAGAATCCGTCTGTGGTCATAATTTGGCAGAAGGATGTTAGCTGCAGCGATGGTCTTTTGGCGGCTGTTGCCGCAGTGGTAGGGGGCACTTACCGCCAATGTCGTAATGTGCCCCTTAGTCACTGTGTCCACACCAACATACATGATGAATACCAACAAAATCATGTGACAAAGCATTTCTGATGGGAAATACATTACACACAGTACACATCACAGCTGTCAACTACACAGGGGTCAAATGTGACCTCTATGGTTGACAACACATGTGTCCACAATATGGATTTGGGCAACATCCAACTATCTGCTACTCAATTGCCCCTCGAAATTTAACAGTCTGTTCTGACTGCCAAAAATACTGTCAGCAGAAGTGGACAGTGCACTACCATCATATGCCATCTGTGCCCAGCAACACACTACATTGGTGATTGTGTAGTACAACCTACACAACAAGACTGCTTGAGGGTGTTTGTGATGATTTGACACATACATTGGTGTTGTGACACATTTAACTGGGCCAAATACTGTATTTCCAACCACCACAATGGCAGATGCCTGTCCTACGTCACTGGACATTAAGAACCGCCAGCAGCCACCGGCAAAAGACGTCTGTGTGGTGGGCAGTACCAACCATGGCAGACACAGCCATAGGCTATCTTTGTTGCCTGTGGCAGTCGCAGGCCAATGGCTGTGCCCATTGGTGGTGATCACCGCATACGTGATGTACGTGTGCGCCACGTTTTGCAAAATCAATCTGTTGACTCCTGACACTGCTGCCATCAACACATCCACAACATCAGCTGCTGTGTGCCGCCTATGTTAGAAGTCATGCCATGACAGGTGAAAGGGCCCCTGCCTTCTCTCCAGAGGAGTTGGGGAAGGTCGTGGGTGAGGTCCTTCTCCTATATGGTCAGCTCTATGGTTCACCATTGGAGCAGGTAAGAATCTCATAGGCACAATTGACTCTGTTCAACACCATCATTTTCCTCCTCATATGCTACAATGTGCCCCTGTGTGCCAGTTAGTCTTCTTGTGTGCCTGTTGTAGCAGTTTGTGTGGCGTAAATGGGATGTACATGGGGCAGGTATTGGCGAAAAGTACTATAAGTATTGCACATTCACATTCTGTTGTGTGATGTGTTTTGACGCGAAGATCCTTCTTTGGTTGCATTTATATATTTAAGCAAGGAGACTTTACAGTCATACAATTACATTTCTTTGGATATCATGGTGTAAATGTCAACCAACATGTATGTGCATGACAGCAGGAGCTGTGTATGCATCTTATTTGAGACATTTGTGGATCTTGTAAGCAATGTGTTTTGTGCCACAGATCATTCAGCCCACATCTAGCCTTGCCAAACTGTTTTATGAGAGTCATATCATGACTCACTATGCCTTTAAGAATGCCACATGAGCCACATTGATGATGATCACATGATGTACTGTCATACATGAAAGTGATGGAAATGTGAGTGTCATGTAGGTTCTGTATGCTCAGCTTGCAGAGACCGGGGCCTTTCAAATGTATCTACCAGTATGGGACCGAGTCCAGGTTGGGGTAGAGTTACTGTGGCTATTCAATTTGGGCACTGTAGACCTACAATTCTGGCATGTGGACAATATGGGGCTCTAGTGGCATGACTTGGCCTGAACACCTTAGTCCTTTGGCTAGTTTAGGAATGGGCACTGAGGTGAATCCCTGAGCTAGTATATATGTGCATTTTGAATTCATTGTCAATGTGAATCATTGACTTATGACAGATCCCTTATTCTCACAGCCCTGTTGTCACCTTTACATTATTCATATTTGTCTAGTACAGGCATATTGCACAAGTGACTAACCCACAGTGCAGTAGTTTGTCGATTCCAGGGATGCCATGACATGTGACTCAGCAGCTTTGTCACATGCCACAAATTAGACCAAAGATAACTTTGTATGTTGGATGCTATCTCTGTAGGTTTACCACATATGGTCAATAGTGTGGTCTGTGGTACAAGTGAATACCACACAAACCCACCCTCAAGAGGCATTTGTCCACATTGGGTTGGCCACATGTCCACACAGATCCCTTATTCTCACAGCCCTGTTGTCACCTTTACATTATTCCTATTTGTCTAGTACAGGCATATTGCACAAGTGACTAACCCACAGTGCAGTAGTTTGTCGATTCCAGGGATGCCATGACATGTAACTCAGCAGCTTTGACACATGCCACAAATTAGACCAAAGATAACTTTGTATGTTGGATGCTATCTCTGTAGGTTTACCACATATGGTCAATAGTGTGGTCTGTGGTACAAGTGAATACCACACAAACCCACCCTCAAGAGGCATTTGTCCACATTGGGTTGGCCACATGTCCACACATGCACAAGGAAGAGACTTTCCATGCCCACCATGGCAGCCCTTTCAATGTCACCCAATTTCCAGTTTGGCCCACGGACTTTACCCTTCACAAGACCACAATAGTGTTTTGTGTGTCATTGTGGCTCACATCACAGTACTTTTTGCTTGAGCCTGGGATACCTAATGTCAGAAGTCTTGCTTAGTCAGTGTAGGCCATGAGCAGGGTAGTGGGTTAGTCTGCAGATTAATCCAAAAGTGTGTAGTCATGTCCCTGTACTCATCAGTATGTGTGTTAACATTTTTAAATTTTGTGCTTGGTGTTTCCGACATGTGGGTGACACAACCATCTGGGCAAAAACTTGAGTTTATAAACTTTTGGTTTGTGTCCTGCATCCATACAGGTCAACACCCATCAGGAAAAGGGGATTTGGAGAGCCATCACCCAGAAGGTGCGGACCCTGGGGGTCCATAGCTGGCAGCGCGCCCCTGTTGCAAGAGGAGGGAGGACCTGAGACGCTGGGACCAGAAGATCATGGAGGTCCAGCTGGGGCTGTCCTCCCAATGTGGGTGGGGCGCACGTTGGAGCCTGATCACACCTAATGACCCGCATTCTGGTGGTGGCCTACCCAGAGCTTCATGGGTGTTTGAGGGGAGCACAGCAGCTAGAAGAGGATGAGTCCAAGGCATATTCCTGCCTGTAACATTGCCAAGGTGTTGTGTTAGGTTCTTCCATCTTCCCCTGAAGATTAGGGATGGGCCATGTGTGACAAACAAGATGAGTAACTGTTTGTGTAGGTATGGAAGTTGGTGCATGCTGATGTGCCTTGCCTATTAGCCCAGTGACCTAGGACACAACAGAGTACAGTCCACAACCAATTTACTCTCTAGGTCCAACACATGGCTGGGTACAGTGATCAATCAATTGTGTTGTTTATTGTTGTGGGTGTCATTTGTACACAACAATCCACTACTCTCCAGTGTGACAGTCCAAACAACCTGAAATAATAGCTCACTGTCCTCAGCCATGTGTTTGCTCAAGTGAATATATTGGTGTCTGTCCTCCACAGGCCACTTGTCTTCAATGTGTCACAAGTGCTGGTGCCTCACTCTGTCTTGTGAAAGTGGCCATCATACATTTGACAGAGCATACATTGCTATTTGGGTGTAGTCACAGAGCAATACTTTCCCTTGGTAAGTAGTAAATATCCATTGACATGAATTTTGTGACATCTCTTTTGGCATCATTCCTTGTGCCTACATGTTAACATACGTTCCCTTCATATCTGAAAACACATTTTCATTGCTGTTTCGTACATGGCCTACCTATCTTCATGGGATGACATCTAACTTCCCTCACATTTGTGTGCATGCCAACATGCATTTTGAATGGGACATATGTGATGGGGCTACAGTTCATGTGCTGCTACAGACAGGAGTGGGTCACCATTGATTGGTCTCTCACACTTACCCTCACACATCATTACATGTAATTTGGCAGGTACAACTGCAGTAGCAATGAAGGACATGACAGGTAGGACTACAGTTTTTACCCACAATGTGCTTTTCAATGTCATTGATATATGATCATGTGGCAAAGTGCTTTGCACATATGAAATGGGGAAGGTTTGTTACCTAACTTTGGACATGCGTCATGGATTGCCTTGCAGTTATGTGGCAATCATATGTGGTTGTGTACAACCATTCACCCAAGGGAATCTGGTTGCATGACAAAAAGAGACAGTGACACGGCTTTCCATTGGGCAACATATTAAGTGCCTTCTACAAGTATGGAAGAATCCCTGGGCCTCTGCAACATTCAAATGACTATTAGTTTCTACTGATGGAGAGTAGGGTTTTGTTAAAAGTACCAATCAAGAGAGGTGTTATCCCTGGGGCTAGCTGATTCATTGTTGGGTGGATTGTGGCGACATTTCTCCCTGACATTTTGCCCAACTTGTCTCCAGTGTACATTTCCTTGCAAGATTTGTTATCTATCTGAGCATCATTAGTACAACCTCCATAAGTCAATTTAGACAATGTACCATAGTGAAGTGACCATTTTTGATTTGTTTCTAGTGTGACATGGGTGTTTCTATGTCACCTCCTTCAGGTTACTGCACTTCGGTCAGCAACATGCTGGAAAATTGTGGGCTATCATTTCTTAATGATGTGACATTGGGTATATGAAAATTAGCTAGATGCATGACCTTGTGTGGGATCTTTGTAACTGAACTTGGCATTTCCCTTCTAATATATGACTACTGCTAACTGATGGGTGCTACATGAGGTCTCCTACTTGTCCAATGGGTACTGTGATTGCACAACTGCACCCATGCAACTGGAGTTATCCTTGATTCTCAATTTCCTGTGGCCAACTGCTGAAAGTTCATGTAGCATGCATGCATATGGTGTGGCAAATGTTGGAGCCACTTTGCTGTAGCTTGTGCCTCAGGGCTACTAAACATCATGGTAATGCCTGCTGATCACAGCTGTTGTTCAAGTGTGATTAGGAACATGTAGTGACTGTATTTGTCTTTATAATTTCAGCATTATCCTAGGCAAGCAGAGGAGACAGGGTGGAACCAAGTGGGGAAGCAGCTGGCCACATTACCCCCAGTCATAAGACGACCGACATGGAGGGACTAAGTGGCCCGGAGGGTGAGAGGAGTGTCATATGATCAACCTCATCATCATCTTATTTTTCCTCCAGTGGCCACTCCCTAGTGGTGGCGGACCCATCAGGACCTGCTCCTGTTCCATCTTTGTCCACCTCCCCCAGTTCCATTTCCGCCCTCCCTGTTGCTCCCTACCCAGTTGGCCGTGCTGGCTCATCCATGAGGGTGGTCGTCTCCTCCACCCCAGGCACCTCACTCCCTGCCCCTGCTACCACTGCTGCCCTTAGCGAGGAGGCTATTGACCCCTGAGGAGTATCTCTGTGGGTCAGACTGCCGTTCTGAATGCCATCCAGATGCAGGGCAGCCAGCTCCAGCAGATGGTTGCATACCTGGAAGGCACTCATAGTCCCATGTCTGGCCAACACAGCAATCCACCCCTCACAGTCCTCCCCCCACCACCTACTGCTTCCCAATCCCAAGACCCTATTCCCCTACCTGTCCCAAGCACACAGACACATCCATACGCACCCACCTCAACAGACTCAAGCAAAACACATAAACTTAAGAACCACAAGACACACCAACACATAAGCACTCAACAGTCACACACACCGACCATTGCAACCACCATTCCCACAGACACCACCACATCACCCAGTGACACAGCCACCACACCCAACATACCCCCAGACACCATCCCAACACAGACAGACACAGCCACCATATCCACCATAACCCCAGACACCACCCCAACACCCACAAACACAAACACCACATACACCATACCCCCATACACCACCTGAACACCCACAAACACAGACACCACATCCACAATACCCCCAGACACCACCCCATCACCCACAAACACAGCAACCACTCCCACATTACCCAGCATCTCCACCTCACAGCCCCCAAGAAATGCAAATGCCCACACTCACACATGCAACAGACACCTCCCAAACCCAAGCATTTCTTAGACATGCATACACCAGCAGCATCATCACCCACAGGCAAGACAACTACTCTCTCAACCTCCAAAACTCCAATTAAATGTGTGACCAATGCTGTTGCTGCTGTATTTGCTTTCTTGACTTGCACTTACACATTATGCAGATTGGCATGTCACTTGGCTCTACTATTGGTTGTCCCAGAGATACATGAAGAGACAGTTCCTGTGAAAATGGTGGTTTAGGGGCATGTGCAAAGTGAAATATGTCCCAGGGCAGCATCCTTCCTGGAGTGCCCCGATGCTGCCATCCCTATTGTGCAAGTATTGTTCACATTGTGAGCGTTGTATATTTGTCTCACAAAATATTGTGTATCCCATTTGCCTTCTATTGTGTTGCAATGTGGGTGATATGTGTGAGTAAATCACTAGGGTTGTTTCATAGAGCGTGTGTTTGGGTGAAATGCCACATCCATACATATGTGTTTTCAGAGTGACAACAGTCCATGGCATATGAGCAATGTGAGAGTGTCAGTTTTATTATGTGCGATGTTGATGTTGTGTTGCTGTTGTGTGACACTATGTTCTGTACCCTTCAATGTCCCTGAAACTGGGATAGGCAGGCATATGTGGTTTTGTGGAGTGTGGAGGTGAAGTGCCAAAGGGGGCATCATGTTGCTGTGTATGGGCCATTGGTTGTTTTTGATTCCGACCCGGGACACATCAAAAGTGTACTTGGTCCACGTAGCATAAACCAAATACCAGTTCTATGGCGGTGCGACAATTTGTTCTGGAGTTTCTGGACAAGGGAAGGTGTGTGATCTTATTATCAGTTGTGTATATGGCGGCATGTATTTTGGCCTTCATCTATGAGCAGCGGCAACACTTGTGCGATTGACTCCACAGCAGCACAGGATGTGTGACGCTGCCTACAGGTGAGTTTTTGCCTTTTGTGCCTCCATTTCATCCAGCTGGAACGTAGTTGTTGGACCACCACAGTCACAGTGAAAGGCATCATCAGAATCTGGCCAGCGGAAACCATGGCTCCGATGCAGTCATTGGCCTATTTTGCCACCGAGGCAGTCTACACTGCCAGTGGTGCCATCAGGACTGAGGCAGTCTTTGGTCTATGGAACCGCGTGCATGGTAATGTGGTGGTCCAGGCACCAACCCGACAGTGGTCAGACCGCAGCCATGGCTTTCTATGGACCGCCAAACTCGTGACCAGCCCCCTAGTGTTAGCTACATATGCAGTACAATTTGGAAGACAAGTTAGATAGACTATATTTATGTATTTATATTGGTGCCCAAACATGAAAGCAACAATGTACTTATCCTCCTGCTGTTTCATCAATTGAATATGGGTATTGGTTGCCTGTAATTTATTCCCTTTGACAAATTGGTATAGATTTGCAACCAAATAATTGAATTATACAGTAATATGTAGCTGCTTAATGAAATCTCTTATTTGAAGAAAATCTCTTATTATTGATAACATCTTTTATTATTATGGGATTCTGCAATCGAACGACATTGCTTTTAAGATCATTTTATGTATTATTTTATTATACCTACAAACCTTTGGGCCTCTTCAGAAAGTCATTTTGGAGTACATAAAAAATATTTCTATAGCACTCTTTTACGTCTCATACATGCCTTTTTGTATTAGTTCCAAAACCTCTACTATGAGAATATTCTGGGAACATTAATTAACAGTTAGTACAAATAGAAAAGGCTCTGCCTCATTGTAATTTTACTAATAGGGAGTTGAACTTGTTGGTGTCAATTCCCAAATGCACATCAGAGTACCTAAAAGAGTAATATAGGAAAACATTTGTATTTATTCCAAAATACCTTTGTGTCTAGGCCCCCGTGATTTCAGGGGATTTGTAAGTAGGACCTCATTATTGCAACAGTTGGATTTAGTATTGTGTCCAAATTTCCTGTTATTTTGTTACCTAGTGCAATACTTCAGTGTCAGTCTGTTAATACTTTTAATCAGCTGCATTTTAGCCATGAAAAAGCAAAATACAATTAGCAAACATAATAAGTAAAATACGTGTAAAATACAAATTCATTTCGATACATTAAAAGAAAGACAGAGCAAAAAAAGCAAATCCTTACTAAAATTGAAATTAAAGTTAGGACTGAGCAGAAGCCCCTAAAATATTTCTGATCCTATGGGGATATCTGATAAAACTAATGAAAGGCTGGCAAATACACAGACTCCCCAAATGCTGAAGGAGTTTCAAACTTACTCCTGCAGATCTAGAGTTTGAAGATAGCAAATTGGGATGCAGGAATGTAGCTCTCAGAGCAGAGTGAAATTTACTGGAGAAAATAAAATGAAGAAAAGATTGCTGACTAGCCTGATCACATGGACAACAAGATAGGGAAGAGAACCAACTATCTTGAATAGAGTAAGCTACCGAGAAGTGAGACATAGACACCCTGAAGCAGATCAGATAAAACCTATGTTCCTGATTGGGAACCCATGCAAGTATGGCTCGATACATTTGGGACTTGTAATATCTAGATGCAAAGCAACTGTGTCCAGACAGTGGGACTTATCGGCCCATTTCAGATCCATAATGTTAAAAACAAGGATCGAATGCAAGACCTTGAATTGGTGTTAATTGTCTCTGGTGAATGAAACAAAATGAGGTAGGCTAAAATCTAAAAATATTTTTTTAATGAAAGATAACCAAGGAATTATGGCCCTGTTCTCTATACGCATGCAGTCCTTCAAACTTTTGGCTAGAAAAATCAGTGTTTGGAGAACACCAGATTTTTGCCCAAAGCAGAAGTGGGGCTGGATGAACCAAGTCCTCTATATAGGAAAAAGCCAACCTCTGAATGAGTAATGATACTGTCAGTACTCCTAGGTACCGCCAGTAGTCTGGCTAAAAATGTATTCTTAACCACCTTTAGGTGCTGGAAATCGACATATCGCCAAACAGCTGCCCCATACATACCAAAAGAAAGACATTTAGAATTATACAGGAAACTAAGTACATTAATTGTTTTTGTTTGAGCTTTGTGGCGAATTTAAAAGTCACATTAGCTGCAATTTCCATCTTTGATCGTCTTTGGGCCAAGAGCTTGTCACCTATAAAAAAAAAAAATTCACTCTGAGAATGTGTGGTTTTAGGGTCAAAACTCATCATAAAAGATTTCTTATGATTTACCTTCAGTTGCAAACCCCACATAAATTTATTGAAAGAGTATAAGAGAGACTGGAGCCCGTTCACAGTCCAAGATAAAAGAACTGCATCATCTGCATAAAGTAAAACGGGCACGAATCGCATCCCAACCCTCAGTGCGTTTAGATACAAAAGGAAGAGAACGGCAACTAAAATGCGGTCCTGTCTAACCCAGTTGAAAACCTTAAAACAGGGGGAACAATCCCCCTTAGGGGGTATAACGAACTTGGGACGAGGCATCCCAGTGTTTTGTGTCCCTGACACTCCTTCGCTATCATGCCGCTCGAAGGGTGGCTTTGGAGTTTTGGTTTCTTTCAAGTTAGCTAATGTATCTACACTGAATTGAGGGGGAGCCCCTGGTACCAAATTCTGTCTTTGAAACTGCCTGATTCTTTTTTTCTCCTTTTGATTAATTTTTATTGTAATTTGTTCTCAAATCACCCAATCGAATTCCAATTGATCACTTTCAGCGCCATAAGAAATTCCACAATGTTTAACCAAATTATATTGCTTCATACTGTACATTATTAATGCTTAACAGATTCCTTTAGATGTAACCATGAGGTTAAACTAATTCTTGTTGTTCACTTTTGGTGTTTTATCCTGTGTGATCCCTTTAGTACTGGACTACTGAAGTTTGCTACCAGATTGAGTACCTATTTAGGGTGGAACTAAAATAGGCATTTGGCAAGTTAACTGGTCAGTCAGACACGAATGCCCAGGTTATGAGTGTCTCAGATGCTGGTTGGGTATTTATTGAACCTGTTAAACATGAAACCCCTGATTGTAAGGTAATTACTGGTGTGGTCCATAGCACCTACCCTGCATTGACACTTGGTGATGGGGAATACCATGCAAAACCTTGGGCTTACCACAAACATTTTTACAACTTTCACTGTTTACTTGGTGCTTTTTCTCCAGTAAGTATCTCATGTTTAACCCCTTGAAATATACTTGGGGAAAACTGTAGGAGGATTGGGCTTGCTAATGACCACACAACTCAGAATGTCAGGTCTCCATGGACACCGGTCCAAAGAAGGTAAAGGCAGTGGGAGAGCCGGAGGCTCTTGGCCCAGAGGTCCATACAGACTAATATGTATGTGTGCCACAATAATATAATACTCACTTAAAACAATGGTTCCACTCTGAGTAGTGATTGCTTGCCTAACGATTGAACGCCTGAGCTTTGCCTGGAAGAGGAATGCTTGCACATACATTATAGAGCATGAAAGAAGATCAGTGGGCCATGCTTACAGGATGTGCATGATGGATTGATGCACCCCAGTGGAGGCACTGTGGTTGAAATGCAACATACTGTTAGGAATACTACAACTTCTTGTCCCCTGACCAAGGCAATCATCTCTTCATAGGGGCACTAAAAGATCACACTACTCCAGGAGTAATAAAGGCGAGGGAAATTGTGCTAGCAGAGCCAAATGCTCAAAATATGTATTTGTGTTTGATATTTACTCTGCATATGCTTGCTGAAGCTAAAAGAAAAAAAGAGGTCAAATACAAACCTGTACAGTAAAATGAGGATACGAAGGTCCTAAGAGCAAATAATTACAGCAGCTTGAAAAAGTTTATGTAGTGAACGCTGAACAGTTAGAAAACAGTAGAAGGGATAAAAATTGAGATTTCAACAGAAAAGGAGTAGATAAGAGATTCTTGATGAGAACATCACATATAAATAAGTATAAAAGGAGACTGAAGCAAGAGAAATGTGGATTTTGTTTTTGGAGTGGCCATTGTCATCTATACACTCACAGCAATGTAAGTTACCTGAAAAAAGGGGAAAATGGCTCTAAAAGGGAGATTGCAGAAACTGGTAAGAAATTCCTGGGGACAGATAGCCCTGTGATTGACATCATAACTAATTCCATGGGCTGTCAGGGTACACAGAAGTGATGCACTTCTTCCCGCTACCCGCGCTGCGAAGAGCACGCTGTTGATGGGAGACACCCCTGATACACAAAGCAATTCAGACGAACAACTGCTTTGTTTATCTGGAGCCAGCGACAGGTTCCGGGCAGTAATTGAATCACCAAGAAACATGTTGTGCACATAGGGAATTTCATTTAAAGTGAATTCAATGGGAAACAATTGCAGAAACAAAGTATCACCGTAGACGGGACTGGTGGTTATCCTGACGCCGACGATGTGTGGAAACTACTGACAATGAATAGCACAGCAAACACGAGTGGATCTCATATCTTCAGTTAAAGTCCAGGGGGGCATGAAATCTAATTTGCACTTGGAGTTCAATGATGGAATTAAAGGCAACTCTACCAAACTACGGCCCAGATTTACAAAACTGTCACGCTGAGCAATGCAGTCGCCAAAAATGCTGCGATGCTTGAGAAGCATAGCGCAGGAAAGTGCCATATTTGCAGAAAAATGGCTCTCTCCGCCCCTCTCCCTAGCGCTGATTTTAACTGCCGTGCTCCACGCACACACCTTTGCGCCATAGTGTAAGGGTGTGTGCGTGAGTCTCGCATAGGTTTTGTACTGGAAGAGCACCCTTCCAGTACAAAATACCATGCTTAGACACACTTTAAATGGTTTCCTACTTCGGGACATATTCGAGTGACACCAGTCGTAAGTGTAAAAGGTCATTTATTAGGACAGGATTGTAACAATAAACATCTTTAAACTTTAAACGCATACCCCAACTTTAACAGATCCCCCCCTTTTAACCTTTCCCGATCATCTTTCTACTTCAAACCCCCCCTTTTTCTGCTAAGCACTCCCCTTTTCTTTTCATGCCCTAGTTTCGTGCATCCCCCACGCTGTGATCCTTTTCCTTGTTCTTTTTCTCCTAGAAGGGTGGCCAAGCCCGCACCTGACTCTCCACCCTCCCCTATCTACTGCTCTCACTCTTCTGTCTTACAGCCTGCCCTAACTGATTCCCTTCGGACCCCCTACCTCCTACAAGCGTACCCTTAAAAATAAAACCTTAACTAACTCCTACAAAACCTGCCGGGTGGGTGGGCGGCCAAACTTTCCCTAACTAGTTTTGGCACGGAAGAGGCAGAGCCCTCCCCCGCGCAACCTTTTATTCCCTACCTAAGACCCACCCCCGCTTACCTAACATCCTGCCCTACTCCCCCATGTCACTTCCCCTCTGTCCCGAATATGCCCACGGAGACTAGAGCGCGTCTCATCTCTGCGGGCCCCTCCATCGGGACATATTCGAGTGACACCAGTCGTAAGTGTAAAAGGTCATTTATTAGGACAGGATTGTAACAATAAACATCTTTAAACTTTAAACGCATACCCCAACTTTAACAGATTCCCCCCTTTTAACCTTTCCCGCTCATCTTTCTACTTCAAACCCCCCTTTTTTCCGCTAAGCACTCCCCTTTTCTTTTCATGCCCTAGTTGTTTCGTGCATCCCCCACGCTGTGATCCTTTTCCTTGTTCTTTTTCTCCTGGAAGGGTGGCCAAGCCCGCACCTGACTCTCCACCCTCCCCTATCTACTGCCATCCAGCACAACCCATTTGGCGTTGTGCTGCCCCACCCTCATTTGTTTTCTTCGTGTCCCCGTTTTTTTTTTTTTTTTTTTAAACTTTCCTCTGCCCTTCTAACCACATCTCCCCACAGATCTCCTACCAGCAATCTAAATTCCGTCAAATAATAAGCACTCCCCAACTGTGATAAATGCACTCCGTCATCTCGGAAAAGACCCACCTCCTGTTCCTTGATGTCCCCATGCTTCAACACCTTTATACCCTGTGACCAGCAGAAAACCCTCATGGCCCTATTGAGTTTTTTGCGAGCCCGTTCTATGGCTCCATGCCTAACTGCCTCTCTCCAAGCCCTTCTGGGCACAAATTCAGTCCAAACCAGGCAAGTACCATGCAACTTCTGCTTAAGGAGTTCCAGATCTCTCTGCATGTGCTGCAACAAAACGATTCCTGACAATTTCACGAGGTCATTCTCCCCGAGATGAATCAACAGTAAGTCTGGACAGCCCCAGCTCGGCATGGAAGAAGTGATGAACGGCAGCAGATTCCCCCATCTCATGCCGCTTTTTCCCCACCAGATGACTTTGTGTTTGTCGCTAGGCAGCCCTAAAGCCCGTCCGTAAACCTGTCTTTCCGCGAATTTTGCTGCCCAATGTATAAAAGAGTGTCCAACCAGCCATGTGGTCGCCTTGTCCCTCTGTGGTCCATACACGCACCCTGAAAAGAAAAAGAGCTGTAACAAAAACGTCTCTTCTCTGCCAAAACCCCCCCAACCCCCTGCCTCTTAAATTGCCCTCCCGTATGTAACCTACTCCTAAAAATCGCTAAGGCCTCACGTAACGCTCGCAGCACCTAGACTTCCATCTCCCTATGGCCTTGATTTTAGCCCAGTCCCAACCCAGGTGCGCCGCAGCAGTTGCCGCCCCAATCCTGAACGAGTGAGTGCCAAAATCCATAGCCTGCGACCCTGTTCGCCTAAGCGCCATACGCAACACCTGAAGCAGTTGAAAACTAGTAAGCTTCGCCCCTGACTCGTGCATGAAAACCCCATTCTCTTCCTTCAAACGCCGTACCCCTTGAAAATGCCTCCACTCTGTTACGGGACATGCAGCCTGATTGTCACCTCTGTCCAACCATATCCATTTTCCCCTACCTAACTGATCTGTCTTTGAGCGCCTGAGCCAGATCCCCAAACGGTGCCCGTGCAGATATACCTCATTAACTTTCACTCCAACGTCCTTACCTACCCCAAACAGTTCAGAAACTCTAAAAGCCCCCAAAAACATCCATACCATGCATAATCTAAATAAAGCCAGCACCCATTCGTCAATACAACAGACCGGTAACACATGTAAAAGCTCTAGCAACAAGTCAAAAGTGATAGGTTCTCTAGCTGGTCTAGTTGTACTCAACCTAACCCTTCCCGCATCCCTTCAATATTTTCCCCAACAAATCGTTACGAGCTGGGTCACACCCAAAAACGAGGTTCCCATAAAAAGACACCCCCGCCAGTTTGCCACCTATGGTTGCCGGCGATAAACCTCTCTCGATTAGTGCTAAAACAAAACGCAACGCGCGTAACTCTAACGCCTCCGCTCTCTGAAACCAAAAATGACCGTGACAGGATTCAAAGGATTGAAAATCCAACCATGCCAGCCTGTAACTCCACCGAGTGGATTCCGCTAGGGACATCTCTACCAGTCCCGTGATCGTCACGCCCCCCCTCCCAAATGTCTGCTGGGACCTTGGTCTTGCTCCGCTCTGCTCCTGGCGCCAAAGTGCGAAACCGCTACCACTGTGAACGAGACAGGGAATCCGCAATCTCATTGTACACCCCAGGTATGTGTGCCGCTTTAAACATTACATTCAGCGATAGGCAACGGAGCATGAACTGGCACAACAAACGCAAAACCCTGAGATCCCTCGCCCTCTGCCTGTTCACTAAATCCACTACTGTCATGTTGTCTACCTGAAACAGCACTGTTCTATTTGCTAACTCGTGTCCCCACACCGCCAAAGCCACCACGAGGGGGAAAAACTCCAGAAATGCAATGCTCCTCCCCTGTTGCATCCACCGTGTCGGCCATGTTTCCGCACACCACCTCCCGTCCCAGAAAAGCCCGAAACCAGAGGCCCCTGCCTCATCTGAAAAAATTTGCACTTGCCAAACCGTGTTGGTGTTGCAGAAAAACATGGATACGCCGTTGAAATCTGCCAAAAATGTTTCCCAGACCTTAATATCTTCCCTCACACC
The DNA here is from genome assembly GCF_031143425.1 of Pleurodeles waltl. NCBI lineage: Eukaryota > Metazoa > Chordata > Amphibia > Caudata > Salamandridae > Pleurodeles > Pleurodeles waltl. The sequence continues at coordinate 909,998,867 of NC_090443.1, forward strand.
TACTGAGACGCGTATCCTATGCCCCTGACATGGCTAGCCCTAAACGCCTGCAAAAAGTCCTGCCTCCCCTCACGACCCTGCACGCAAAATTAAGATAGCCTAACAGCTTCTGTGCTGACCTTAGATCAATCTTGTGGAGTACTTTTATTGTGCCCAAAAATTCCAGCATCTCTTGCACCTTGGGTCTCGGCAATCTCGCCACCATGGTGTCCGTGTCCAGTTCTATGCCTAAAAAGGTTAAAACTGACTGTGGCCCTTCCGTTTTTTCCGGAGCCAAGGGCACCCCAAAATCCTTTGCCAAGTTTTGAAACAGTGTGAGTGCCCTGGCGCAGTCACCTGAAGCGGCATTTCCTACAAAAAGGAAATCGTCCAAATAGTGCGTCACCGTCCGGTGCCCGCTCAGCTTAACAAAGACCCACTGAATGAAGGTACTAAAGGTTTCAAAAAGTGCACAGGACACTGCACACCCCATGGGAAGCACCCTGTCTACATATATGGCGCCCTCAAATTGCATCCCTAGTAAATCAAAATCATCCGGATGTATTGGCAGCAACCTAAAAGCTGATTGAATATCGCACTTCGCCAGTTCGGCGTGCCTGCCGCACCCTCTGACCAATTTGATGGCATCGTCCACAGAGGCATACACCACTCTCGTGTCCTCGGGTGCAATGAAATCATTAACGGAGGTACCCCCTGACCAGGATAAATGGTGTATCAATCGAAACTCACCTGGGGCCTTTTTGGGCACCACTCCCAAAGGTGATATCATCAGCCGTGCACTTGGCCACTCATAGTAAGGCCCGGCAATTCTGCCCAATGCCACTTCTTTATCCACTTTCATGCGCACCATTCATGGCATCTCCTTGGCAAACCGCAGGTTATCTGCCCATCTCCTTAAACGCGGGCATTGGTAACCTACCCGAAAGCCTTCCTTAAAACCCCACTCTAGCTTGCAAGCTGCGTCGGTATCCGGATATCTTTTTAACCATGGCAAAAGGGCCCTCAGCCTAATTGGCTTATTAGCCCTTTGCCGCAGGATTGCCCTGCATGCCTCTGCCTTTGGACGCTCTCCATTGCTCGGCTGGGCTGGAGAGCGTAAAACATTGTGTGACCGGATGACGACCCCCGCACTTGGAGCAGTCATGTTTGAATTTACAGGGCTGTCTGGAACAGAAACCTTTATTGTAGTTCCAACACGCACCTGTTGTGGATACCGGGGGCCGCTGTCCCCCTCCCGCCCCTCCCTGGGAGGGACGTGACTGAAAAGGCTTGTATATTACCGGCAAGCCACTTGCGGTGTGCGTAGATGCCGTGGACTGTGCGGATGCCATCCACTGCATCCACAATTCTGGGTCCACGTCCCCCCAGGGCTTGTCTGGATTAATGCTCACCCTGGCCCTGAATTCTTCGTCGTAGCTGAGCCACGCGAAGCCCCCAAAGTGCATCTGAGCCTTCCTTATGATATCCATATATTTGAAAAGTGCAATGGCCCTGTCCGGGAACTTCTCGCAGTATATGCTAGCGAAAATCAGAAAGGCTGATGTCCAGTTGTCCATCGTTATTGGCGCCCTGGGTCTGCGTGCTAGCTCCCATTCCTCCTCTTTTGAGCCCTCTTTCGCCTGAATATCCCTATGTAGCAGCTTGAAAACGTCTACGTATTCGTGTCTCCAAATTTTGGCTTTTGTTTTTTCTCCTATGTGTGATCCCAAAGGCATGGCAAGGCCCATGTACGGAAGCCTCTTCTTGTGGCCTCCCCCCCTTCTTTGTCTTCCGCCCCAGTGGCCCCTTCTGCTGTCTCCTTGCCAGTCTCCTTAGCTGCTGACGTTAAGGATGCTTTAGCTGAAACTTCCTCACCGCCCGGTTTCCCTGTCCCCTGAACCTTGTCATGCACTGAAAAATCCCCCACCCCTATGGACTTGCTTGTGCGCGTCTTGCCATGTCCGGGATTATTCCCCCACACCGACCACCATTGCCCCTTACCTCTGCCTTGCCCCGCCAGGGGCCGGGCCACCTTTCTTGCCCCCCGACCTCAGGCCGAGCCGTGCTGCTTCTCCCGTGGGCTGCCAACCTCCATTGGAACCTGTAAAACAGAAACAGAAACAGGGGTTGCGCCGCACTTGCGCCCTTGTACTCTCCCCTGTGTTCTGGTCGCCTCTAACTCACGGATTTCTCCCTCTTCCCATTCCTCTACATCCTCCTCATAATCAAGCTCCAGCACTTCCCCTTCAGTCATTTTCCCTGTGTGGCCCGTATTTTCATTCAAACGCATCATATTCGTGGAAAAGTCTTCCCGGTCCTCATGGCGCATACCACCTTTGCGTTCCCTTCGTTCCTGCGGTGTAGAGAATGCCGCCGGTGACCCCTATAGTGCTTCTGACCAGCGTGCTGGGGCCGTGCTGCGCCCCGCTGGCTTCGGCATTTTTCCGCCAGCCTCTGCCACTGGCATTGTATGTCCTTGCCCCGTGTGACCGTGTGCGCCACTGGGGCCTTCCGTGCCATAACTCCCTTCGGCCGCCTTAGCCACCTGCCCCCCCCTACACCTGCCTGTGGCACCCAAACCCAGCTGCCGGGCCCCCTGTCTGTATACTGTGGGCCCTTGCCCTCCATCCCCACTGCCTTCTCCCCCCACTGCCTCTCTCGCCTCATTGCCTCCTCCCTGTCCCTACACAACTGGGCCCATCGCTCCTCCGTTTCCGCCACTACTCGGCGCTGCTCTTTAATTCTGGCTTCTAACTCAGTCATCTCACTCTGGTCCCATCTGGCCTGCTGTGCCTCTCCCTTTTTTCTTTGCCCCAGTATGCCCATCTTAGCCCCGAATTTCCCTTTCCTAGCCTGTCTGTTCGCCACTTTTAGCCTGCTCTGCCAGCTTTTTAACCTGGCTTTTGTCTTTTCCTTTTTTTTCAATGGGGCCCCAGGGCCCTGACTGTGCTCTGACCCCTCCCCTTGGTATGACAGGTCCAGAGGGGCCCAGTCCTGATCATGATCGGCGGATGCCCCCTCCCCAGTAACCACAATTGGGCCCTGCCCCGTGCCCTCTGCCAAATTTATGAGGCCCTCTTGGGCCTGTTCCTCCCCACCCTCGATAACCGCCCTTTGCCCGCCTCCTCCGCCGACCGCTCCGCGTTACCCCTTGCCTGGGTTGCTGTGGCATTGGGCGCGCTGCGCGCCCGTCCCCCTGCCGCCTTTTTCACTCGTTTTGCCCCCCCCCTCTCGGGGGATGTCTCCGTTGAAGAACACGCGGCAACTACAGCCGCTACCCGGCTCGACGCTTTACGCGTCGACCGCACCATGCCGACCCAGGCCTGGTCAAGCACGCCAGGCCTGAGGAGATCGGCACGGCCGGCTTCGCCGAGCAGGTGAAGCGCGGCCCGCACGGCCTCAGCGTCATGGCTTGTTGCCATGGCGCAGCCGCGGAAGCGGCGCAGCCGCCGCTTAACCTGAAATTAAAATGCCTGGCACCGAGGCCCCGACTCGGGCCCCCTCGCTACACTCACCGTGCACCAGTTATTGGCTGGATGCGAAACCGCCTATCCAGAGGTAGCCTGCTGCAACAAAGGGCCTTTACCATTGAGTTGCGACTCCTTGGCCCTAAGTTTTCCCCAGCCGCAAAAAGACCTCCCTACCCAAACGTTCCCTAACTAGTTTTGGCACGGAAGAGGCAGAGCCCTCCCCCGCGCCACCTTTTATTCCCTACCTAAGACCCACCCCCGCTTACCTAACATCCTTCCCTACTCCCCCATGACACTTCCCCTCTGTCCCAAATATGCCCGCGGAGACTAGAGCTCGTCTCATCTCCGCGGGCCCCTCCATTGTATGCATGCAGCATGCATGCAAAATTGGAAAAGAAAGGAGTAATGAAAACATTTCTCTTTTTAATACCTGCTTTCAAACGGCATTAACTTTTGGCGCAAAACAATGTCTACTTTTGTTTGTAGATAGGGCTTTGCATCAAAAGGCATGTGTGGTTGGATGGGAATGCCCATGTACCACCTATGTAATTCCCCCTTGGCACTAAGTAATGCAAAGCTTTGCACTGCTATGTGGTGCTTCTAAGGTACTTTCCAGCGCAAAAAAAGTTGTGCACTGGAAAGTATGTTAGAAAAAAACTTTTGTGCTGATTAGCATCACTTTTGTGACGCAAATCCAGCGCAAATGTTTGTAAATCTCCCCCTACATGTTTAGAACTTTTCAAGAGTACATTTGGGATGATTATCTACTGTGGCAAGTCTACTGGGCATTGTTTCATTTGCACTGCAGTGTGTGCAAGGCAAATGAAATAATTCCCAGTAGCCAATTGCACGATTCTTCCCCTGTGATCTCTGCATCCTGGTCACAATATTTACACATTTTAACTAATTCTAAAAGTGCTATTTCTCGCCCACCCAGTCTGTGCACTATAAAAGACTGCCACTCCCAGAATACTCAAGGATGTTTCTGTTTTCAAGGTAAGGCAGATGTTTGCCTTGCATTCAATCCTTGCTCACCTTCTGAGCTGAGGGAACATTGAGATGAGAGAGGGATTAACACTGGCGAATGATGGCGTAGAGTGTCACAGAAATGTGGTATTGTGCAAGTGTACTGATCTTCACAAAAAGATGGTGATCTAAAGCTGTGCACGTGCACCTGTCCTATTTGTTCTTTGGGTATTAGTGAGACTAATTTGAAATACTTGTGAAACAACTAATTCCAATCTTTACTAGTCTTCCATTACTTTAACAGAATGGCTGGATTGTTGGCTGTAACACAACTAGGGAAAGCCTTTAGACATTCCTGAAGCCAAAAGCTCTCAAATGCAGCTACACTCTTTAACATGTGACAGGTCTCCAGCACAGTGTCCTGAAGGTTTAGTTGGATGGAAGTTCAGCAATTCAACTTACCAGGCCGTTTCATTTCTGTGATTAAGACATTCCTTTCAAAGTTAACTGCTGCTTTGCGTATTAATCAGACTGCCCCTTGACCAACTGGCTTGATCATTTGCACATCTGCACCTGCTTGTGCAGTGTACTGGAGCTATTCCTGAAGACCTGAGTGACTAATCTACAGGGGCCCTTAGTACTCATAGGGTGCACTTTTCCTGTAGGCACCATGGTGCACCTTAAGATAGGTGCACCATGCACAAACAGGGAACGTGCACCCTATTACAGTGAATGTGCTACCGTCAGGGTAGCCCCAGCTGCAAATGAGGGAATGCCCTCTTGAGATAACGCTGGTGCTACATGTGCCCCAGAGCTATCTGTATTACAGAAGGGGGCACACAAGCATATGTGACCCCTTCTGTAGTGCCAAAGTGCCCTGGCGGTGCACAAAGTGGGTGCACATGCCCGTTGATTTCTTAGGTAAGTAATATCGTTCGTTAAGAATATCCATGTTGTTAATATCAATTTCTATAATGTAGTAGTAAATAATATTGTTTTTTAATGATCTTTATGTGTTTTAGTTCATACATTAATTTTATGTGTTAAACACTGTTTGAATAATGGTTGACAATATTTTTAAAATATTGTTTGGAATTTTAATGATTTATAAATTGAAATGTAATCTTTAGTAGGAATTTGTAGTGTTGTAGAGGGTAATGAGGGTTGTAGAGGTAGAGGGTGGGAAGTTATTTAAGTATAATTAGTTAACAATTAATTATTAATTGTTATTACTTATTTAATTTATTAGTAATTATGTAAATTGTGTTGTTATATTTTTAAAGATATACATTAGGTGTGGGTTGTTGAGTTAGTAGGGGGATAGGGTGAGTAGTTTATTAAGTAATAATTATTAACAACTAATTATTCATGTACTAACTATTGAATTGATTATTAAATATGTTAATTGTGATATATATATATATATATATTTATATATATATATATATAAATATACGCATATAGATACATATATATGTATATATATATATATATATATATATATATATATATATATATATATATATATATATAATTTTCCTAATACAAGTTTTACATTTCTCGTCAACTAATAGGTTTATTAAAAATGTGTTATGTGTTTGAAGTTAAGTACTTTCCCTACTGTTGCCCAGACTGGAGAGAGAACAGTAAATGTAACCCCTCTGAAGTCTAACGCTTGCCCTACTGTTGCATAGGCAGGAATGGGAATAGTAAACTTTACCCCTCTGAAGTCCAGCACTTTCCCTACTGTAGTGGGGATAGTAAATTCAACCCCTCAAAAGTCCAATGCCTTCCCTACTGTTGTACAAACTGCACTGGGAATAGTAAATTTCACCACTCTGAATTCCAACTTGTTCCCTACTGTTGAAAAAAGACTGGAGTGGGAATGGTATATTTTACCCCTCTGAATTTCAACACTTTCCCTACTGTTGCACAGACTGGAGTGGGAATAATACATTTCACCCCTCAGAATTCCAACGCTCTCCCTACTGTTGCACACACTAGAGAGGGAATAGAAAATGTTACCCTCCCAAAGTCCAACGCTTTTCTTACTGTTGCACAGATTGGAGTGGGAATGGTATATCTATTATTCACAAACTTTTTAAATATTGTTTAAATGTATATAATACTAATATTTGATCATTTGTTTATATTATTTGCATATGTATTATATATAATACTTTAGTAAATGTGTTTTTTATTTATCTCAATTATTTTGGTATGGTATTTAATGCTTTGTATTTGATTTTGTTATATTTTTATGCTATATATTTATATATATATATGTACATATATATATGTACATATATATATATGTTTTATAGTAATAAATTGGAAAAAAATAGAAAATGTCATATAATGTGAAATATATAATAAGACAATAATATTGGTATACTATATATATGTATATTTAAACATACACACATATGTTTTTATGTGTGTATGTTTATATAAGTATTTATTTATATTTAATACTAAATGTTAATGTATTTAATATACATTAAACTATTGTTATGTATTACAATATGTAAGATTTACTATTTTAAACTATATATGTATTGAACAACAATATTATTCTATTATTTTTAATGATATTAGTGTGAAACTATTTTTTTCCAACATGTTTGTACATTTTGTATACAGAAACTATATTTGTGCTGTCAGCATTTTTCACACAGTATCTGTGTGTCACAGTTTTATTGAAATTAATGTTGTGTCAGTGATCCAAACATTCCATGCATTTACTCCTGTTTGTTTGTGGTGGATTAAATTACTATGACTTGGGTATGAAAATTAGTGGCGTGGTATGTGGTTTCATGCAGATGGCTGGTGGGTTTAATAGCTGGGCTACAGGAGATTGGACATTGTGAGGTTGCTAGGTATCACGTTCAAGGAACGAGAAGTAAAGCTCTTTAAAGTGAGTTGTGGTTAAATTGCTGGAATACATTTTTCGAGCTTAAGGTAAACACGCATGTGATATAGAGTATACAGAACTCAGAAAGAGGAGACATGCAGGGCATGAAAGGAAAATAATGGTATTTGAAGGAAGAATGTTTAGACACCAATCAGAAGTTTTAAGTAAAGGACAGTTTTTCATGTTGGATTTTAAAAATTATAGAGGGTACTTTTTGAGTCAGCCTGTCATTTAAGGATACATGACGGTAGAAAGAAACAGCAATATGGGACCGGTTATGAGTTTGACGGGTGGGAAATCCTGTCCATCAAACTACAGACAGGGTGGCCACCGCCTTTGTGGTGACCAACCCACCGGACCTATTAGGAGTTTCCCACTAGGCTGGAGGACGGAAACCTCAGTTTCCGCTCACTGGACAAGCAAGAAACAGGCTACATACAGCATTGTCTCTGGTGCCTAATTGAGTCGGCGGCAATGCTTTAGTCCTCAATGTTCGACGGTGCTGGGCAGGTGGATCCCTGCACTGCTCATGCCAAGTTCATTGGCAATGCAGGGGCCCCTGGAGGCCCCCTGCACCTGTTCTCCACCAGCCTTTTCCTGTGAAACTGCCATGAAAAGGCTGGTGGAGAATAAGGTCGGAATCAGCAGGGCAGCGCTGCATGGTGTGCTGCCCTGGTGGATTACGATCTTGCCCACCGCCAGTCCGTCCGGATCACCAATTCGATGGAGATGGCAGAACCCCTTCGGTCTGACCGCCAGGGTCTTAATGTGGCCACAGCAGCGGCATCCCCGACCACCACTGCGGCTGGCGGTCTAAAGACCGCCACCCTCGTAATGAGGCCCTATTTGTCTGTGAAGGTAGTGCTGTATTAGGCACTAGAATCAAGCAAAAAGTCTGTCTACTGTTAGGCTGCCATTAGGCCACCGCTTCAGCTATTGTTTAGGGTTCCTTATGTTAATATTGTGCAGACTGGTAATTATTTTTTATGTAATCTACTATTATTGTTCAAGGATGTGCTTAGATCTATGGTATTAATGTACATTCAGTCTTTTCATACTGGAAAGATAGCAAGTTGGCGTTCAGTCCTAGATCACCTGATCCTTGGGTAATGCTTTTGCATAGTCACAATATTTTTATATTTACAAGTAATGTCTCTGTGTCCTGCAGCAATAACCTGTAACTATCAGTAACAAGAAGAGCAGCTGTAAGACGTATGGCCTTTAGAAGCCCAACAGTTGATTTTATGCAGGCCATAAAGCATTGCATTAGGATGGGGAAGAACCACTGCTTCAACAACTCTTCTCAAGTTTGATGGAGGAATGAAAAGTTTACATTTTCTCAGTAGGATTTGGAAGGATGTGGTTTCAGTGATTTTGGAAATTTGAGGAATCATAGTTTTTGGGCAGTGGTTTGAAGGATGGGACAGAGGAGGGTAAAAGGTGAGTGATTCTAGCCTTTTTTGAAAAGGAGATAAATCGTCTTTGGAGTGCAGGCTGAAAAAAAAAGCCAATTTCTGCATGATTTAATTTCAAAGAACATTATGAGGTCCCGTTAATGAGCTTTTCAGAAGGATTTTTAAGATTAGCATTTCTGTGGGATTAGAGATCCTTATGTACAGTTGTCTGCAATTGATGCATAGCAATCTTTTTACCTTGAAACATTGAGCCTTATGATTCCACATACTGGGGTTGATTACAAGTTTGGCTGACGGAAAACTCCGTCTGCCAACCTCCCACAGGGTGGCTGCCGCCTACATTGTGACCTCCCCACCGGAGTTATCATGGGTTTCCTGCTAGGTGGGCGAGAAGAAACCTACGTTTCTGTCCGCTGGGCTAGCGGGAAACAGACACAAGCATTGTCTCTGGCTTCTAATCGAGCACCAGCACCCTCGCAATGTTCACTGTCTGCAGAGCAGCCAAGTGCATAGGCAGTGCAGGGGCCCCACTGTGGCCCCCTGCACCTGTTCTCCGACAGCCATGAAACCGCTGGCGGAGAACGAGGTTGTAATCCCCAGGGTAATGCTGCTATCAGCGCTGCCCTGGCAGATTAGGACCTCCACCACCGCCAGACCACCGGGATCCAAGATTCTGACAGAGCTGGTCATTCCCTAGCAAATCAACCACCAGGGTTGTAATGTGGCGGTCCAGACCGCCACCGCGAATGCGGCAGTCTATAGACCACCACACTTGTAATGATCCCCAAAGTTTGGCTAGGGATGGTGAAACAATAGAGCCTTAGGATGCTTTGTATTTAAGTGGTAAAAGAGGAGACCACCACACTCATAATGAGGGCCTTAGTTATTGCTGCTTACCTAATGCTAAAAGAGCCTTTAAAGCAATTGATTTCTTTGTCCTATTACGGATTATGTGATACTGGCTACATTTTGCTTCTGTGTTGTTCTTTAATAATTTACTGATCTCAAATTCTCTTTTTTAGTCAGTTGTTATGATTGACTCATTGACAGTACCGTCAGGACCCAGCATTGGGCACTTCATTTCTATCATGCAGATTATCTGAGAGACAGCACCCAGAGTAGTGATGATGATTTGTAGAAGAAATCTGATATAACAAGTTTAAAAGGCTGAGGAGTGCTCAGTGAGAGAAGTCAACTGGGTGAACTTGTTGAGCTCTCTGTTTATTCTTAGAAGCTTCTTAGAAGCTAAAAAAGAGGTTGGCTATGTTGCACGCAGTCGTGCGTGGATGCACTTGGAATTTGTGGCTTTTGTGCTGGAAGGATGCAGTTTCTAAGAATTTTAAAGAGATGTTGTGCAATGTGTTTAACACAGAGCTTGCATTTGAAAGTAGATGTTTACACTGTTTGCATAAACAATAACATACATGAGCAAATATGGCACAAAGGGCCAGATGTAGGTAGGTTGAAAATTGTGACTTGCAATTTGCGAGTCCATGCGACTTGCAAATTGCAAGTCGCAATTTGCTATGCAGAAAGGTGTCTCAGACACCTTCTGCAACTCGCAATGGGGTCGCAAAGACCCACCTCATTAATATTAATGAGGTGGGTCGCAGTTTGCGACCCCATTGCGAGTAAGGGCACTAACGCGGATGGTGGCCTGCTGGAGACAGCAGACCACCATGTCCGTGACTTCTTTTTAATAAAGCAGTTTTTTTTTTCTATCTGCAGCCCGTTTTCCTTAAAGGAAAACGAGCTGCACTTAGAAAAAAAACCGAAACCTTTTGTTTCTGTATTTTTCAGAGCAGGCAGTGGTCCATAGGACCACTGCCTGCTCTGAAAAATTGTTTTTGTGATCATTCACAAAGGGGAAGGGGTCCCATGGGGACCCCTTCCCGTTTGCGAATGGGTTACCATCCACTTCAAGTGGATGGTAACTGCGAGTTCATTTGCGACCGCTTTTGCTGTCGCAAATGAACTTGCATAGCGTTGCGAGTCGCAAATAGGAAGGGAACACCCCTTCCTATTTGTGAGTCGGAAATGCATTTTGCGAGTCGGATCCGACTCGCAAAATGCATTTCTGCATTGCGGAGAGGCTTTTGCACCTCGCAAATGCCGTTTTTCGCTATTTGCGAGTCGCAAATCCTTTCCTACATCTGGCCCAAAATCATGACGTTGAGCATCAATATCATCTGAGGGACTCATGCAGCTTCTAAACAATTTTCCATTTGAGTATGAATAATAACCATTGGGAGTTAAGGAAGGTACTATTAGGTAGAAGCTTCTTCGTCATCCTGTTTTTCCAATTTAGTTCAATGGGGTTTCCCCTTATCAGACATCATATTTGGATGTGGTGTTTAAAAGGGAGGCATTTATCAAGAACTGATTCTTCAGAACCTCCATCCTGATGACATCAAAGTAATTGATGTCTCAAAACCTAGGGTCAGATTTATCATTCTTTTATACAGCACAACGCAGCAAGCCACCTTGCTGTGTAGCCCTGTACGGTGTGAAAGAGCAGGAATGCATTGTACTTAACATTTTATGGCACATTGCTGGCTTTTTCTAGTGCTGTTGCACTTTTGCCTGCCTCGCACCAACTCAGGCACTCTTGCATCATGTTTCATGGGTGCCTGCATTGTAGGCAGGACTGTATTTGTGCTGGAATGGGCACCTTCTTGCACAAAAACAATCTTGCAGCACACATAGAAAAAGGGAAAATGAAGATAAATAATGATGTATCTCCTTGTTATGCCTCACCTGTGGAGCCATAGCATTTTGATTTGTTCCCAGGTCCACCGCTAATGGTAAATCTGGGAAGCACCGAAATCCATGGGTGGATTCATGGGAATACCCACACTCCTCCCATGGAAAGCCTCCCTGGGGCAGAGAAATGCAAAGCAGCAATTTGCGCTACCTTCCATTAATCTAGATTTATCATGCCATGCAGGGAAAGGTGGCCTTGTGTGGCTTGATAAATCTCCCTTACATTCAGCATCACCCTTGGGCAGACAAGGCAAAACCTTGATAAATATGGGCTTTACTGTATAACTTAAAGAGAAAATGTATTGATAACAGGCAGATTAACAAAAAGAGATTAAAGACAATATAGTGGACATTCCTAGCAATATGATTCCATATACTCCATACATTGAATATATGAACTAAGGACCTGATTAGGAGTTTGGCAGTTGGAATGAGCCGACTGCCCAAGCCCTGGGGAGGAGGCTGCTGTCATATCAGTGGCATTCCCACCAGTGGTATTCCAGTGTTTCCACGGATTGACCGGCGGAAACATCATATTACACATTTCCGCTAGTCAGACCAGTGGAAACAGTGCCACGGCATTGGCCTCAGCTCCCCAAGTGGGGCTGAGGCCAATGTCATGGCACAATAGCACCCTCGGAACGCGCACTGTCTGCACTGCATATTCTTAGGGTGCTGGCGGGGGGGGGACTGCACTGCCCATGCCATGGGCCCCCTAGCATTGGCTTTCCAACAGCCTTTTCATGGTGGGGACCCAGCCATAAAAAGGCTGGTGGAAAGAGGACTTGTGATCAGCATGGCGGTGTTGAACTGAGTGCTGCCATGGCTGACCAAGATTCCGTCCGCCGCCACCCCGTGGGGATCTATGATCCTGGCAGTGGCAGTGGTCCCCTGGTGGTCCACCTGCCAAAGCAGGTTTGTCAGTCCTCAGATTGCCAAACTTGTAATAGGAACCTAATTTATTTGCTTGACTTACTCCTTATCATTATTAACAAGTGTTGATTTAGGGTGATTTGTGAACTATCCCATTTGCAAAGCATACAGGTGACTGTTCTGTTTAAATACATCATTAGCTGTGGCCTACAGATGGCTTCAGCTGTTTTGCCACCCTCTTGTAATGAAACAAATCACACATAAAACACAAATATATATATATTGATATTCAGGGGATTTGAGTCAGCTCTCCTCATCCACTCCTATGTTCAACAGTAATTCTGAGAACACTACCATGGTATTAGACAGGAGGGGAGCCAATTCTGTTGGCTGACCATGGGGGTGGGCACGGGTGCTTGACCTGGACCTTTGTCAGCATTGAATATAGATTTGGTTGTTTTTTCCATTGTGGATAACTGAAAGTGATCTCTGTTTGCTGTATTGTAAGAGTGGATAACACTCAAACAATCAGATTAGATCAAACAGATCAGAGCCTCATCATTTTATTAAGAGATATCTTGATATCTTAAGTTTTTGGCTTGGAGAATTGTGACAGTAGATGAGGGTCTTCCTTTGTCAGTGGTCATGACATCCTTTGAATTTCCTCCACTTCCCCTTGTTTTTCATCTCTGGTTAATGGTAAAAGTTTTAGCATGTTTTTATCTGTTTTGCCGCACAGTTTATGTGTTCCTTCATACAGTGGAAGTCACCTCTCTAGATAAATTTGGTCATGAAATTCTTTCACGTAGAGATTCTTCTATGCTGTCAAATGCATTAGGTGCTCCTGTTGTGGGATGTATTGTGCCTGAATTGTCAGAAGCTATGTTACACAGTAGTATTCCCATGAGTATTTACAGTGGCATTGCCAATCTTGAAATGTTTGTTTCTTGCTCAGTGCATACTATTGGGTTTGAACGAACTTCTGGTTCACCTGACAGACCCTTTAGAGTCAAGTAAATATAAAAGGAGGTTCTTGATGACCATTGAATCATCCAGGAGGCTAAGTAAAGTGTGCTAATGTAGAGGGCACATATTTGTGCAGTGGTATTCCTGAGCAATGGTTCCCTGCCCAGCTATTGCATTTCATCCCAGGTTGTCTATATTTTATAGGACTCAAGATGTTAGAAGGGCAAGTGTGGATTTAGGATAACCATGATTATCCTCTTCACTATAACAGCTAGGTTGTGAGTTTTTGAGCATCTTGTCTGGGGTGGAAGATATCTGCACCTTTCTTTATTCTTTCCTGTTGGATTGTAGTATAGATGTACCACTAGTGAATTCAATTATGGTCATGGAAGCATTACGAAACATCTCTGTTGGAAGTCCCTTCCTTTGCTTTCTTCTGGATAATTATCATCTTGTGGTTGGCGCCTTAGGGTAGAATTATTCAGAATCTGCACTGTTCAAGCAGCAGTCAAATGCATTCTTTATTTCTAGATGTATCGACAAGCTGTGGTGAGATTGCAGAATAAAATGGGCCTTTTTGTTACTGTGGTAATTTTCTGATAGTTTGGCATTCCTCAGTAGTAAGAACGGGGAAGAATGAGAGGAATTTGTGGATAATATCTAAATTACTTAACAGTAGAATTCACGCCTTGCCCTTCTCTTGTTTGTTCTCAAACTTTTCCCATCCATTGCACTCAGATTGGTTGGACACACATTGCATTTTCGGAATTTTTAACAGGGGTGTCTATCTTGAAGATTGATTCTACCTCATAAGTCATGCCTGTGACAATACAAGAAATAAGTCTGAACTTTGGCAGGCAAATTTATATTCAAGCAGTATTTTAGTAGAAGAATGTATGCTAACAAGATGAGTAAGATAAGTATATAGTTCCACTATAAGATCATAAATTCCAAAATGGTGAATGCAATTTTATCACATCCATGACAGGGCAAAACCACATCATGCACACACCTTTTTGAATACTACTAAACAAAATCTGGTGTTTATTGCATTGATAGGAATATGCAAAACTGCTTTTTGTGCTCACAGATTTCAAAATCAATGGTAATATACTGTGCTAACATATAATTCCCCCCTCTGTTTTGGCACCCATCTTCTCACTAAAGCATAAATAAAACTATATATATCCCTGAAAATGTATTTGTAAGGCACAGTTACCTTTTATAGCACTAAACACATCTCACTCCCCACTAACCCATCCCCCTGGTGCTAAAAGGATGCTTTGCCAAATTGAGAATAGAGTATGTCTCGGTACCAGAAGACCTAGGAACCCAACTGATCCGGACTGACAACTGATGGTCCATTGACACAATAGGGTCACGTGTGTGCAAGAAACACTGAAGGACTGTTTTTACAGGTTAGTCTGAATTGCCTCTCAACATTTCTAGAGGTCTGTGCCTAGACATATGTTCCACTGAATGCAGGAAGTGTGGCCTAGTGCAGTCATCAAATCTCCATTGAGCATTTTGGGCTTTCTGGATTGCCCACCAATGAGGCAGAGAGTAGAAGTTATGCTTCCCACGTGATCCCGTTTATTTTAATGTAATTAAAATGTCCAGAGCTGGTCTTGCTGACGTCCAGATGGTTTGAAACACAATCTATAATTCTCAAGTTATTGAAGTAACAATATTTTGTGTCACCCTAACCTTAAACATTGTATTTTGTAAGTTTGCGCCGCTTTTGCTTCAAAAAGTGGCGCAAATGCGGCTCTAAAAAAGTATAAATATGGACCTAAATGTAGGAAACTTTCTGGTTGAACAGAAAAGGCTCTGTTGCTTTTTAGATCTCACCTTTGACAGCACATGAAAAGGTTGCGCATGCAACGTTGCTTGCAAAACATATAGTATACCACAAGGGGCTTGCTTACCTTATTTTCTGCCTCATAATTGGACAGTGAGTGACACCATCACCTACTCTTCTTTGGCAGGTGCATGGAACCGGTACAGATTGCTTTTCAGCCTGATTCCTGTCCTTCTACTGATCGGGGTACTATTTTTATTTTTTATTTTATTTATTCTTTGTGTCGCCTCTTTTTCTCCCACCCTGCCTTGTCCCTGTTGCTTCTTCCCACTCACACCCTCTACCCTCCTGTTGTTCTTGTTGCTTCTTTCCCACCCACCATAAGGAAACCAGCGTTATGATGCGGCCCGTGCTGGCCGCGTCATAGTGCTTTTTTAACCAGCCCATTGCCCCTTCCCTCCCACCCCTACTCTTTGATCCTGTGGCCAATCCTCAACCGTTGTAGGAAAAAAACAGCTACAACGTGCTTTTTCTTTTACTTTTTAAACTTTTAACCATGCTGCACAGCAGCTAGGCTGCTGTACAAGGTGACTAAAAGATATTGGCAAAGCCAATAGCTGTCGTTTGTTGCCATTTCCTCACCTTGCTCCTCAAATTGGCATACTGGTTTTAGAAACAAAATAAATTGTAATTATTTTTACCGTTTGCCGCTTTGACCAATCAACGACTTATTCAATTAATCTTATTTTTTTTTTTCAAAATATTGTTATTACTTTGTGTGTTCGTTTTGAGACCAATCCCACTTCCTCAGAGAAGGAAGGAGCTTGTAATGCTGAGATCGATTTTAGTTTCAAAGCTTCAAAATAAAAAGTTGCTTTTACTTTTAATATCCGCCAACAGGAAAATAAAATGTTTCAGTTTGCCCCGCTGCCCCTGGAATGGTTTGCGAACTGCTTCTAGTTCTCCTCTTATTGTTTGAGGGCTTAAAGGTGCTTCACAAAATACAGGAGCGCCTAAAAAAGAGGAAGATTTACAAAAAAGGTAAAATTACAGAAGATGGAATGAGGTTAGAATTGAGAGATCTAACAAAAGGTAAAAACAGACTAGTAAACATATTTTATATTTTAAGTGTCTGTCCCGTTTAATTTGGTGTTGGTGTGCATGTTTATTCATTTAATCACCGTGCCTTTCCATTAATTTAACAAACATGGAAGACGCAGTTCTGAATAGCAGGGGAGACGAGTATCTTTTCTCGAGGTGGGTGAGAGTTGTCTCAGCACAGAGAACGATAGACTCTTACCTGTCAGCTTGAAACAGTGCCTAAGCTCCGTTTGGCAATCTAAGCGACTGATTTCATTTTTTTCAGCATCTTTTTATGCCAGGGACTGAGACGGTGTCAACACTCAAAGTGCTCTTTCGTGGCCTGCAGTCTGCTGTCATGCCATCCAGATTGGCAGAATAAAACAAAAGGCACAAGGAAAGCTGCCAGTCAGGTGACAATGGCATGATGTGCTTCCCGGTGATGCTCGCTAGCAATACTTAAGGGTCTTTAGAAAGCGCCGCTCTGCTCCTTTTCACCTGATACTGCACTATCACGCGGAGTTTCCTCTTCTGCCTGTCTGTCTCTTGTCTGGCAGCGTTTGACTTTGTCGTGTGTGCCTGTCATGAGTGGGTAACACAAGTGGCACATCTCCGCCCGAGGCCTCACATCACTCACAGCGCTGACATCAGATGCTGGTTATGGCAGGTTCGACACTGAGTTTAGCAAATGCTATATTGTCTCTGATTTAATGAGTCACTCCACAATCAGCACCATGTTATTTTAAAAAGTCTGGGCCAATCAAAATAGCGTCTCTCCTTCTAGGTCTTCCTCCTGCCCCGCTCTTCCGTGCGCACCGCAGTGGAGGGGAGTAATGTCCACTCTGAAGGGCACCAGGCGGTCACATGATGCGAGCGACTTCTTCCAGAAGGACTTAGGAATGGGCCAAAAGGTGCTTTTTGTACACAGTTCTTTCACATAAATGTCGGTTAATATCCATAGGTACTAAAGGGTCATTTATTAAATATTCAATTTTTTCATGGCGCGCCAAGGAACACTGGTGCTGTAAAGCTGTATTCAACCGCCTCAAGAACATTGTGAGAGAATTGTAGCAAAGTTGTGCACTGTTCAGCACGATCACCCTAAAATGTTTAAAAAGCCATAGATGATATGGGGAGTTCAGAAAATATTATTTTACCTGGTTTATAATTTTGCACAACATCTTGCTTTTCTACAACATCTTACTTCCTTTTCATTTATTCAACCTGCTCCTTCCAAGTGATCAATGTGTTATGACTCAGGATCTCACTGGACAAAGCAGGGAGGAAAAAGTAACAAGCATTTGCAATGCAATGGATCTCGCGTTTACTCGAGTTAAAGCTATTAGTGTTGTAAACTCCTGAGCGGACTTTTCTTGCCACATACACTGAAAAGTAAAGCAGTTTCACTTAAGTGAGCTGTCGGTCACCATGAGCACAAAGCAAACACATAAAACGAAACAGAAGTTCGCTTGTAGTGAAACGTATCGGCAAAAGTGCAATTATCGATGTAACTGGCAAAAGTGCAAATATCCATGTAACAGGGTCAATGTCATGCAAAGCGCTCTACTACTGCCCAGCGAGATCACGCTGCCTACGAAATAAAGAGAAAAAATAGTGCAGAACCCATATGGAAAACATGGAGCCCCATATGTTTTCAGTAGTTGGCGGGTGCGCTCAAGGCGGGCTAAACACTGGAAAAGGCATGATGTATGCATACCTTTCACTAATTAAATCAAACTAATTTTAAAAGGCAAGCCCACGAACCAACCAAACGGATGGGCTTGACATGGGCGTGGTTAAAAGCCCATAGAGAGATTACACCAGGGACAGAGCGCTTTGCGCTCAACCCTAACAAGCCCATAGAGAGATTACACCAGGGACAGAGCGCTTTGTGCTCGACCGTAAAAATAGGACTTCTTCTTTCACAAGGACGGGCGTAGGCCCCTCCCACTCCACAGAAGCAAATTTGGAGTCAGATGATAGCCAAAGTGTAAAGTGACCTGCTGCGCGCCAATGAACATAAAAGTGGCTAAATACATATCCGTGCTAACGTCATATCACCGCTAATCCCTGGAAATCATTGCGGAGTTCAGTGCACGTGAATTAAACAGTGGTAAAACAATGGAATATATGAGATCATACATAAAGTAAGCTCATACAACTACTTATCTGGCTGCGAAGCAGCCAAGAAAGAGAGCACAAAATGGAGTCCACAGTACTTATGGGGGTTGCTCTATTGTGACTGGGGCATGTGATATGTGAGATAACGTGGAAATGTAGCTTTGTTCAATTAAATGTTATTAACTGCTGACTTTTTATAGTAAAGGTAAGAGAAGCATAATCGGAGCCTCTGATCCTGACACAGAATTTTGCAGTTGGTGATCATGCAGGGAGTGACAAATGAGAGTGTAAGACATTTGTGATGAAAGTTGCGAAAGTGTGTGTGCGTTTGCGAACTGAAAAATGCCCTGCTTGCTGCCTGGCTTTCACTAGGTCTGTCATCATACTGTTATGTGTATTATAGGTAGGTCACTCTAAAATCATGATTATAATAATAGTTAAAACACTATGCCAAGGTTTTTTAGTGCTTTTCTTCATTCTAAAACACAATTAAAGACTTAGAGGACACACAGGTCAGTGTCCCACCGCTACATTCTACCACCCAGCACCTCGACCGCAGAATGATATTTTTATACAGTGGAATCCGTGCTCCCATTTTAAGATCACAAGCTGCCTCTGTTGGGAAAAATGTTCCTGAGTAAAATAAGCTGCTCTGCATCCGCCAGTGGGACATTTTTGTACTGCAGGTGAGAATGGTTAGTGGATCATTTAGTTACTGGTTAAGATCTATGGGGAACTTGCAATTAGGGGCTAACTCACCCCTTCGGCTTTGTGAACTGGGCTGACGGTATTAACACTTGTTTTAAATTTTTTTAATCCCCTCAAATTACATACCTGTTGCAGTGAGCCCCATGTAAATGTTAATCTGGCGCTGTTTTTTTAAGAGACGTGAATGTGGTCTCCAGCAGCCGTGAAGCCTGGAGTTCTAATCAGGCATCACCAATTAATCTAACTTTGTTTTTCTTGGTAAATACTATCTCTTTAGCCCGAGGGCCCTTCTCTTCCAGTACTCGGTGTGGTTAGGAAGACATTGAGGTCAGTGCAAGGGGTTATGTGTTAATAATAGGGAGTTTACATATTATAAATGGCAAAGAGTGGACAGGTGAGGACTGGATGGTGTACGTAGCCAAACAGATGAACGCGACACAGCAACACAAGGCATGAAAACACAGTTGAACGGAGAGACACAATCAGCGCTCACGGTGATGGAAGGGATTACTTTTGTTTTTGTAGATTTCCGAGCGACCTTGGAGCTTTTGAAGGATGGATCGTCACAGCGTTTGCATTACACGACTGGATTACTCTAACTATAATCCTGCTCCCATAAAAGGACCACCATGACGAGTCGCCAGATCAATTTGAGCCGTAAAAAATTAGGAAACTCAAAGCTAAGAGCGCGTAAAATCATTTACGGCAAGCCATCTTGAAGAAAATCAAACTTGCACAACTCGCATAAAGACGGGGCTCGTGTTTTACAGTGACCTTTATAAAGTCTGCACGACAAACGGAATCATGTTTAAAAAATGAGTACTATTATTAATCAACTCAGCAATTCTCATATAACCCATCTGAGCAAACCAAATTCAGAGTCAGTCATGATGGTATTGGGACAGTGTCCTGCAAGTTACACGACCTTACACACATAATTACTTTCTACCCAGTGCTTAATGGAAAGCGCTCTACTACTACCCAGCGAGATTGCGCTGCCTACGAAATAAAGAGAAAAAATAGTGCAGAAACCATTTGGAAAACATGGAGCTTCGTACGTTTTCAGTAGTTGGTTGGTGCACTCGAGGCGGGCTAAACACCGGTAAAGGTATGACGTATGCATGCCTTCCACTAATGAAACCAAGTGAATTTTAAAAGGCAAGCCCGGGAACCAACCAAACTGATGAGTTTGACATGGGCATGGTTACAAGCCCATAGAGAGATTACACCAGGGACAGAGCGCTTTGCGCTCGACCCTAAAAATAAAATGCAGAAATATCTCATTCTCAGGCATCAGACAGTGGAGTTGCCAGGAATTTCTAGAATCCTATAAGCTAGGGTCTGAAATAGCAACAGCGATTATTTCTCAAATGTAAACTTTCAATAAATATTTGGAAATACATGATTTTTATCCTCAAGCATCAGCTTGTGACCTTATAATAAATGCACAGCTTTTTCTACCAAACACAAGCTTTTCATTTTTGGAAAAATAAACTGCATTCTCCAAAAACAAAAACTTGACATTTTCATGGAAGACACTATTATTGTCTTGCGATACCACCTTTTCCTATATAGTAATTATCAGTTTGGCACCCAAATATTAATTTCCTATTTTCATCCAACAATCACGTGAACTACTGTCACTCAACAATAGATTCTGCTCTGCATGCGCATGTGTCTCATGTCAACGATGCCAATCATAGGCTAAGAATAACAAGTCTTAACCAGGGTCAGGATTGTACCAGTTTTGGCCACCTTCATGCCAGCATTTACCCAGGGGTGGGCACAAGTGTTGAAGAAGAAAGAACTCACACACCTACTTTTCACCTTCGTTTGAATACATTTCTTAATTAAAAACTAGCAGTGTGATATTGCGATAAAAAGCATGCACCAAGGGTGTCCCCTCATTACAATGACCCTTTAAAGGATGGTGGCTGCCTCCGCATACAGTGATATTTTATAGAAATTCACGTACAGGCATCAAATTGACAAAAACCCAAGCTCTGATATCTTTGCAGGTGCACACGTTACCCATGAGAAGAGTGCAAAAGGCCTTGAGAAAAGATACAAGACAGTAACTCCCAAGTGCTAAGCAAGCCATTTAAAACTCCTTGCTTAGAGATACTAGGTATGAGAGTGAGGCTAAATATGTCAGAGGCAAAGAAGCCCACATAGTTATGGTGAATGTATGCATGAAAGTGTAATAAACTGTCACAGTAGTACTAAAGACAATTATGTAATTTCTCAATCCCTCCCTTTTGCACCCCCTGGTGAAACTAACAAACTATTCTAATGAGATTAATCTATTAACTTCACGGCCTATTTCAATTTCATCATTGCATTTTTAATGCCATAATTTATTTCATCGTCTTCAGGACCTTCCAGTGGGGAGGACAAGGATGGACCTATAGCGTTAGTGAAACAATGAATAGCACACATACAGACTCATATGGAAACCTATGAGGATACGCAAAGCAAAAAACAGCAAGTATTATATAAATTATCTTCTTACCGCATTCACCATCCACCAAAGATACCCCCATCCATGTCCAGTTACTTTCCCCACCTAAATTGAACCCACTATTTAGTTTATGAAGTTCTGTGATGCCACCCTGAATTTGGTCTATGTTTCTCATGAAAACAAAAAGAATCATTGGCACCTACCACAATCTTGGCAGCCAGGCCAAAACCCAAAGCCATACAATTTTGCAGTACCACAGTTCTTTGTACATGTAACTGATCTGAAATGAGTCCTAAAGCTATGACAGTGGTATTCGTGGCCTGTAAATGTTTTGCAACAGTTATGAGCTCCTAGATAGTGATGTCCATTCCTGCCATCAGAAATAGGATTGCAAAAATATCTTTCAGATGTATCTTGCAGATATTTCTCCCCCCAGCATCTTCCAATGAGTGGTCTTAGAGAGTGTATACCGTACAGCAGGGACTACGTATGTTGGGTCTCAGGATGAGTTGGTAACCAAGTATAAGCTTTAGCGCCACATGCATAGTATGTTCCATGTTGTTCCTAGAATTTACTTCAAGCATACAAACCACCTGAAGACGCTCTGACGTAAACAAAGACTGGAGCATCAAAGTCTGACAAAGCCCAAATGGAAAAGAGACACTCACTCTCATTCACACAGACACTTATACTGTTCATTAGTATACTGTTCATTAGTAAGATGAACGCTTTCAGGTAGACTGCTTTGACTGTGGTAACAGAAGTATGCAATGGTCAAACGAAGTAAGCCAGTGACATTGCCACACTCGCCGGTAAATAATTCCTACTCTTGCAGTCTAGTACGCTGCTCCCCCTTATTACATGGTGCTGGAATCAAGGGAACACCACTTTGGGCATCTGATGGTAGGTGTGTGCAAATTCAACAAGAAGAAAAAATAATATCTTGGCTCTACTATTCTACCAAATACAGAAAAGCATTTTCCTGCTACATAGTTGATTCCATAGATAAGTAGTGGACAGGGTGCAGTTCATTTCTAGGCACACACCACTACTCAAACAGCAATGCTTTCGGCAAACAGAGTTTGCCAGACCCACTGTGGAACTGGCCACTACTGCAGTCAAAGCTAGTCCTGATGAGAAGGTGGGGCTGTTTCCTGGAGCAGAGAAAGCCATGGAGGCACAGTAGCTAGCTCCATTCTTTGCAGAATTGTTGTGCACCTGTTCAATGAAGTAGAAACAGGATCGCAAGGTGGGACAGGAACAGTGGGTACAGCAGGTGCAGGAGAGCAGGAACATGAGGGTTCTTCAATCCTCTTTCAGTGTGATGAGTAGATCCAATCAGGAATCCTGCAGCCCTTCATAGCAGTGTTCGTGGTGAACAGGATTAGTTATGAGCCCTTCAATCAAGACTGCTGCATAGACTTTATTAGTGGATGCAGACATACATCCATTGTCCAGGCTTTAGATACTGGCTGGCTTTAATTCAGCAGTCAGGTAATGCAGCTTGAGTCTGGGAATGGAAACTGCAGAGAAAGCATATCAGTTTCATGCAGTATTGGAGAACTGTATCATCATTCATATAAAAGGCAAGAGCAGCTGGAGAGATTGGAAGATTTCAAGGAAGCAGCATGGGTTGGCCCATGAGTACTTTATATGTACTAGGTTCGCTTCTCTGAGATGGTATGACTTGCATTGACCAGAGTGGCAAGGACAATTCATTTGCCACTTAAGATGGATCCCAGCACAAATATTAGCAAATGTATTCTTTGAAGTTCCATTATACCTTTCTACATTGCCATATGATTCAAGATGATTTGCCCAATGAAAATGCTGTTTACTTCCTAATGCTTTGAACAATTCCTTACTGCAGAATGGACAAAGTGAGTTCCTCTGTCACCTGATAGCCTTAATGTTATCCAAACCTAGGTATGAAATTCCTAAGAAACATCTCAGCAACCATGATAGCTTCTGTACACACAAAGGGTGCAGTTCCACCCTTCTACAAAGCATACACACAATTACAAGAACATATGCAAAGGAGCAGCACCTGGGCATTTGAATTAAATCCATCAGCAAATAGATGAATGTTCCTCATGGAGGTGAGTGAGTTGTGAGGCAGTCCTAATCTTTTCTCCAATATTGTGGATAAGGCAAGTGGCACATGAATGACAATACTTCTTTGCAACTAAGGAAAATTAAGGCATGGCGCAAACCAATAGGTCACTGTAGCACAAATCGTACCACCTCCTTCTTACATGGACTTGTTCTTGATACAAATAGTCAAAGTTAGTGAGCAGAAATTTTGGAGCTACTGCTTTCTTGGTGCTCTCTCTTCAAATTCACACATGGTCCAATTTACATATGTTTTTGAGCGCTGCCTGCTTCTCAGCTTTAGATGCTCACTCCTATAACACAGACAGATTGTTGTGTGTTGGTACAGAGAGGTCATCAGTTTGTACAGTCTACAGAGTTATCACAGAGGTTGATTTAGACAAAGCAGCTTGTGGTCTGGTCTACGAGGTTATTGCCTCAAAGCAACTCGCATTCAGTAGAAGATGTAAAGAACCCACTTTTCATCCACAAGGGCCCAAAGTCGTGGAAGATACTGAAAGCGTGCTATGAATAAGTGAATAATGTAAATGTCCTTTGTGGGCTAAAATACAGACATGCGTGAGAGCAATCAGCTCAGAAACGTGGCCAGATTGGTCCTAAGGCAAACGGTGGCTTTTAACTACTTTGTACAGAGAACATACAGCAAATCCCACTACAAGGTTTCCAAAATCATTTGTGAGACAGGATGCATGTGTATAACATGAGCTTGCTACTGGGAATTGACACGTCCATTATCTCAAACTGAAACTTGGGTAAGTGTGCAGTGACAATCAGACAATCATAAAGTTCACTGTCTTGCACGGTGGGCATCAGGGAAGCCAGGTTTAGTATGAGACAATGAACTAGGATGATGTGAAAGAGAATAGTAGCAGAATCTTGTACCAGGGCAGATACTGGGTTTTCATGGTACGCAAGAGAGCAGCTACAGAACGGGGGACAGTTGCTATGAGGGTGGAGATTGGGACAGTGCTTCTCCAGATAAATAGCAGCAGCCACAAATCAGAGTCAAAGCGGAAATCCTGCAGCCATGGGATCAGGGGCAGAGTTGTTGGTTTCTACTGGCTTCTTTTGGTCCTTGTGGTCTTGCACCAAAAACCCACAGAGTAAAGGGTTTAGACTAATCAAGTTAACCTAGTTCAGGGGCTTAGTAGAGTACCTGTTTCACTCCCAAAAAGGCTTGGTTTGCCTCTGAAATCTACTGCAAGGATACAGGCATGTTTTCTATTTTGTTAACATAATCTTGTGAGGTTTGACCAGGAATGCAAATCCCAGTATTCATTGTCAGCAATAACTCATTATTCCAATGAAAGTGCATTCATGGGAGCCTGTGACTGGATGAGATACCAATGGCTTTGATCAAGTTGAGGGAAAGGGGGCACACCGCAGCAGAGATGTCATAACCTGAATGTTGAAATGCAGGAGCACATTTTAAATTTCTTTCTCAAAGCCTAATGCCTTTCTTAACTAATTCAGTGAGTAGGTACAGTGAGCTCACCTTGCTTGCGTCTTTGGCAGATCATCTAAATATTGAGCCAAGATCTTTTTTAATTGTTTGAGAGAAAATGGAGGACTACTGTGTAGAGTGCGGTGGGAGCTGTGGCCACTTTGATTGGCATCCCACAAATTGGATTGAATAAAGGAACTATTATCTTCATGTATAAAAATGTAAAATAATGCAGAACAGAGATCAACAATGGGATAAATGAGATGTGGTAGCAGGATTAGGCACTACAGGGAAAATCTGTATAACATCTTTAGAAAGCTGTCTCTCCATACCAATCAAGATACCAATTCCATTGATCGTCTGACCCCATACATTTTCATTGCTTTCAAAACTTCCCTTAAGTGCACTATTTTATCCAAATCAAATGTTCCCTCCACCGGAAATCGTTTGCTGGATTCTATTTCTGTGTACCAGTGCCATTTAACAAAATACATGCATGTTCTGTGCCCATATTGCACATGCATATAATGTGCTGGGGTCCCTTTGGTGGGGTGACTTCCCTTGATTCTGCACTCCCCATAACTCAGTTTATGCCAGATACTTTCACATTAAAGACACAAAAAGAGATGAGATTGTGTAGTGCATATGTTTCTCTATTTTCTGTGACGTTTCTTGCTAATGAGTAGTACACAAGGTATCACTCTAGATTTCAGGCACAAACATGGTTCATTGTGGAAAAAGAAAGAGAATAACAATACTGGAACACAGGGGGTAGATACAAATATTCTCTATTGGGTCATGATTACACTTAGCTCCCTTGCCTTCAAGGAACTCTCTGAGAACCTCCATGCAGCTGAACTTGGTGCTCAGACCTGGCCACCGGTTACACTTCAATTTGTACCAGACTCATACATTTTCAGAACTTAGAACTCATGCTGAACACCCTGTATCACACGGCCATACATTGTATCATTTAGTTTCTGACCCGATGCACTGTACCAAAGGACTCTTAGGAATTAGAGTGAAGTTTTATGAACCTACCGCTTTAAACATAGCACTATAAACCTAGGGCCACTTTGCTACGCTGCATGAAAAAGAGAGGGCAGATGTTAGAAATTAGGTTTCTAGTTGGCAGAGGTATGCTGGTAGCTTGGCACAGAGCAGTCATGTTTAACTTAGTGGCAATGTATTTAGTATTTGTGCAACACTTCAAACAATAAAACAGTGAAAACACCACACACAAATATACCACACCTGGTTAGAAAAATATAGCTTAACTTAATGAACAAAACAGGAGCAAAACAATGAAAATATACTAAGTGGAAGTCGATATATCATTTTCTAAAGAATAAACGTAGATGTACTGCTTAGAAGCATAAAGCTATCGGGTTACACCAAACTGGGTCAAATGTGAAAAGTCAGGGCGACCGCAATTGAGTGTGAGAAGGATACAGGGACCAGCCTTGGCCCGCTGAAACAGTACCTTGGTTCAGAGTTACCTCAATGTTGAGAACCAGATGCGAGCAGCATAGGAGGCGATGAGTTGGTGTTGATCCCACAGATATAAGTGATGCATCAGCTCCGAGCTACACAAAATCAGCTGTGTATCAGAAATAGAAGTGATGCATCGTGAGGTGGCAATGCGGTGCTCCTGATCCTCGCAGCAGCGGAGATGCGGCGGTGTCGACAGCGATGGAGTGTCCTCGATTCTTGCAGCAGCGCTGATGTGTCTGCATCGATGGAGATGCGCTAGTGCTGATCGGCACAACGGAGTGGATTTGCAGGTTCTGGCAGTTGCAGCACCTTATACCCACTTCCAAGCAACCAGGACTGGGTCGGCACCACTTGGCATGGCAAGTAAAGTCAAGGTGCTGTTGCACGATGAAGAGAAGTCTTTGATGTCCCTGGGACTTCAGAAAAACAGGAGGCAAGCCAGTAAGCCCTTGGAGTCACTTTGGTTCTGGGTTGGAGAGATTCAGGTCCAGTCCTTCTCACTACTAGGGAGGAGGGCAGCAGGCAGCAAGTCAGCACAGCAGAGCAGGAGTCCAGTGGAGCGCTGTCCTTTCAGCAGCACAGCAGCCCTTCTTCCTACAGAGCATCCATTCATCCAGAAGTGTGCTGAGTTGGTGGTGTCTGAGGTCCAGTTCCATTACCCATTGGTGCCTTTAAAGAGGGGGAGACTTCAAGGAGAGGCCTTTGAAGTGCACAGAGTCCCTGTCCTTCCTGCCCTGGCTCCAGACTCACTACAGGGGATTATGCAGCCCTTTGTGTGGGATCAGGACACAGCCCATTCGGGTGTGTCACCTCCTCCCTTCCATCCTGCCAAGGATGGCCCATCAGGCTGTGGATGGCCCATCAGTCACCCCTAACCTCCCTTTATGTGTGCCTGTCTGGAAAAAATGCACAAAAACTCAGCTGTCACCCAACAAGATGTGTTTTCAGTTTCAGACAGACGGCAGTAGATAGTTAAAGTAACAAATTCCATGATAAATATGCCCCCTAGTGCAGAGAACCTAGCGATTTGAACCTCGCATGTGGTGAATCTAACACTTGAAACATAGCGCTCTGAACTTAGCACTTTGAACAAATCACTTTAAACCTAGCACTTAGAACCTGCAGCATTCTTTACATTTACAAAAAGCTTATCCTTACATGGCCTTACCCTCTTTCCCCATGTGTATTCTGGCAACCTGAGTTCCCGGTAGTCATAGGACAAAAGTTGCAGATAGCGGGCCTGCCGACACAGCTAAGTCCCCCTAGAAATTGCTGACCAGGTATTTTTAATAAGGCCCCTTACCTTTTCAAGATGTGTGCACTTGGTTGTTCAGTGTCAAATCATCTGTTCTGTAATCCTTAAAATGCCAGCGCCTGGTCCTCCAAGTACACAGCAACAAACTCTGTAAAAGAAAAACAACACTTTACTCGTGTAATACCAGAATACACATTTACTTAGACATGTCAATGACGTGTGTTGCCTGAGGAGACCATCAGCCACCAAACTCCTTCTGAGACTGAAAACCATGCAGTATATATACAAATCTTCAGGGTCAAAGGACATCTGGTTACCCGTAAGAAGGAGGCCTGCACAAACTAAAGAAGTGTGCAGCATAATGTAAGCAAGGCGTCCTGCAATTCCACTTTACTCATGTAATACCAGAAGACACATTTACTTAGACATGTCAATGAAGTGTGTTGCCTAAGGAGACCATCAGCTACCAAACTCCTTCTGAGACTGAAAACACTGCAGTATATTTACAAATCTTCACGGTCAAAGGACATCTGGTTACCCGTAAGAAGGAGGCCTGCACAAACAAAAGAGGTGTGCAGCATAATTTAAGCAAGGCGTCCTGCAATTAGAAACTGTTCAGCTTCCCAAAACACAATAGTAAGCAAGTAAAATGAAAAAGTACAGCTCTGTGCAGAGATATATGATGTGTGGGCATAGCAAATGTCTGAAAGCAGAAACTACTATTTTGCATTTTCCTAGGGTCGATATGGATGAAAACTGACCTGCCCAGATATTTGTGTTGCTGAGGAGAGGAGCACTGGCCAGGAGAACATACACACACGTTATTTGTTGCTCCTGGTCTGTTATGGAAGGATAAACTTTACTACTTCTTTTTAAATCTGGGAGTATAATGGTGTTACATGCACTCACAGTAGGTACTAAACCTCCATGTTTTATCAAGAGTACGATGGCGGCCCAGATTCAGCTTCTGCTTGCGGGTGTAGAGGATATTGTGGGATGTGGGGTAACTTGTTCATAACACTAAATTTAATATTGTCTGGTTCAGCAGAGTTTACAACCTACATCATTTGCATGTTCCTACAATAAAGTAGCGTAAACCTGTTTCAATCAATCAAAGAAGATTTGTAAAGAGTAGCTAATCACTATCCAGGCGCTAGCAGGTCCCTGGGTCTCATTTGAATAGCTAGGCCTTGAGGGTCCTTCAGAATTCGTATTTCATCACAGTCAGTCATATGATTTTCATATTTTTTCATCCCAACCATCAGATTCACATAACAGCTAATACTTAGTTTTTATTTGCCTTGGGCACATTGAAAATAATCCATCATTAGTACAACATGCATTTTAATTTACACAATATATCTCTTCCCAGATAATTTGCAAGTGATGTTAGGCCTAGCAGAAAGGCATGTCAATTGGTTATAGTACCGGGGGTAATTGAAACGGAATCAGTACAGAACTCTAGTATTGGAAATGCAAGCTGCATCAATGGCCAAGCCTGACAGAGGTAAAGAAGAGAATTCATACATTTTCCAAACACATCCCTGAGCATCAGTGTCACTGAAGCAAAAAATTGATTTACCATGAATCATACATCTCACATATGGACCATTCGGATCCACTGGAATCAATGTAACTGGGCATTTGAGTTCTCTTGGCCTGCCTTGATAGGGTGCTGATTCTTAAATATCAGAAAAGCTCAGAAGTATGAGTTTGACCAGGGAACGTAGGCATTAAGTTAGAGCAGTCTTATTTCCAGTGACCTATTGACCACAATTAAAACATTCTCCTCCTTGAGGGGTAGATTCTTCTCTTCTCCGTTCTAGATTTGTACCAATTTAACTTCCATCTTTCCTACCCCGATACTCAATATGATTCATCATCACTATTGCTCTTCCTTTCACCATTTGCTGAAATTAATGCATTTGTAAAGCCATTAGTTTAGATTCATTGAATTCCATTCAATTCCGTTGTCCTTTCTTGCACCGCCACACAGTGGTTGGTGACCTTTACCAACTCAGGCAACTCTATTATTTTCCATCCACTACAAATGATAATCAATTGTTTCTGAACCTTCAGTAATAGTCCCTTAACAAAAGCTGCACCAACTGCTTCCCAAACTTGTTCAGCAGGCTGACAAATGCATTAGTACCTCTCGAACACGTCCCTTAATAGCCCTAGATATCCTGACAGAGACTATCCTTTTGTTTTGCTTACAATTGGAAATCTTAGTCCAATCAGTCTTGACTGGAAACATTTCCATTACAGCATCCAACAACCCATCCTTAGCTCAACCAGAGTGACATCATGAGCCAGGGAATGTCACAGCCAATTATTATTTTCCATCAGTCGATCTCTAAATTCCCTTGGGACCACCAACCTCAATGGCTGTCATAGATCAGCTCAGTTATGTTTGTAACATTCTGACACTGTCTGTAACTCCTCATGGAACCTGAAGGTTGTTTTGTGAATATTATAGAATCATTTCTAATGTTACAAATATCTGCTTGGGACCACGTGATAAGAACCTGCATGTTTCATTTTGCTTGCCTGCCCATTATGTCCTTGTTCCCTCTATTCTGGGTGGACAGCCGATCCTGCCCTGTTTCTGGGTGCATCCTCTGGTACACCCTCAGCATCCCCTGCCGGCATATGGAAACTCTATTTCAAATAATTGCATGTGCTTTTTACATACAGATGGAGCCCCTTCTTCTGGAGGCTCTTTTTGTTTTGACCTTTTTGCTGCCATCATCCAATCAGTTTTGTATTCGCACCTAGCAAATCATTGAGGTGTTTGTCAGCCTCGAGGTGCAGCTCATAACAAGAAGGACGGTAGGTGATCGTGGTTAAGGGAGAAAGGAGGAACCTTACATTTATTTCTCGAACTGTCCTCGTGGAGGGAGGTATTTTTCTCATACACACTTACCCCCTTGCTGTCAGAATTCCTAAGATCCCCGTGGTTAAGATTGGAAAGTTTTCTTGGCTGCTTTCTGACAGTGTTGGTTCTCAGGTCCTGACTCTCCTGCCCCTCTTCCCCTTACCACACTCAAGAGCCAACTTGCTCTCCATCAGGGATTTCGATTGCTCTCACTATTCTTGGGACTCATCTGTACCTATCTACCCAAACCAGCTTGACGCATCATCTTCTGCTCAGATGAAACCCTTAATTTCTCCAAAAGTGTAAGAGAGAATAAATATGAACTGACATCACAGCTTTATATATTTTAACTCTGATAATGCTGCCTGGCCTGATCGAAGAGTCAAGTGCTGGGCTACATTTCCTCCTTGTTGCCCTGGAGAAAGATTTTCCTCACCTTGCCACCTGGCATTATTTTGTGGAGTCCAGTTCAGCTCTCTCCCCAACTCATCTGAGTTAAGACGGTACCCAGCTGAGGCACCAGATTGTCAAACAAGAAACTACTCACATACCTACTGGAAGTCTGAACATGTTTAGTAAGCAAAAGTAAGCAAAGTGAGCTATCGGAACGCAAAGTTCAAGGGTGTCCCTTTATAGCAATGAGCCTATATTGCTAGCTGGACCCCAATTACCCACACTCTTCATATATGGGCATTGAATCAAACACAAGTGACAAAAACTGAGGAGCATATTTAAGAGCCCCTAGCGCCTCCTTCTGCCACATTAGCATAATTTTTTTAGCGTTAATGTGGCCCAACGAGGACAAAATCCCTGCAGCATATTTACAAACTGGCGCAATGCATGCATTGCACCACTTTGTAAGCCTTTGCACTGGATTATGCCTGCACCAGGCATGATGTATGCAAAGGGGGCGTTTCCCCATTAGGGGGGCTGAAAAATGTCATCGAGAAATCTAACAGATTTCTTTGCATAATTTTTCTGGGATTTTTAATGCCTGCTCAGAGCATGCGTTAAAAGGAAGCTCCGATTGGTTTCAATGGGCATCTTGGTGCTTTGCAGGATTAGCCTTAACATTTTTTACGCTAATCCTGCAAAGCACCGAACTAGCAACAAAAATTCTGACTCTAGTTACCTAACTACCACCATGGTGCGCCTTATGTTAAATACGACGCACACAAGGTGGCGTTAGGGAGCGCTTTTCTTAAATATGTCCCTGAATCTCTGAAATTGTTGCCGGTGCACAGCTTTCTAGAGAGAAGTGGGCAAAAGACCTTGAAAAAACATAAAATAAAGTAACTTCCGATGCTGAACTAGCCAAACTAAAAATCCTTGATTACCGTTGCCAGATATATTAGTGAGGCTAAACACGTCAGAGGTGAAACAACCGGCACAGTTATGATTAACAGGAGTAAACTAAATGGCTTTGGTTAAAACAGTATTACAATAATACCAAGCAAATCGTCTAATTTCTCACGTCATTGATGATAACAATGTGTGAATAACCATTGTCCCAGAGCTAGCACTGCACCAGGGTCATGTCTTGGATACCTACAATATGTCAATAATTAGCACAGCACACCAAGAACATAATTTTAGCATGGGTGAGTAGAATAATGTTACATAAACCCACAGTTTGCCAAGATGTATCATCATTACTTCCTAGACGTCACTCCCTGGGCAGCATTATAAATTATGATGTATGGTTGCCTACTATTCCCCCAAAATATACAACCCGTATGCCTGGGCAAGCCTTGTGCCAACAGTGAGGACCACCATTATACCACCCTTATACCAGGTGCAGGCACTGACACACCTTGGATGCCCACAATTTGCCACTAATTATTACTATTGTGGCATGCATGACTATCATATTCATATATGCCCACAAAATGCCATAGATCAGCATTATGCCAGGGCTGGAATTATTCCAAGGATGGGCACCATCGAGTCATGGATGCCAAGAATATGACTAGAATCTGCAATAGTAGGTCATGAGGTTATCACAACCATGAAATCTGGGCGAAAGTGTGGAGTTACCATCATGCCTTCGAGTTCTACAATATACCAATAATTTCTACATTTGTTTCTGAATAGCATTATACCAGAGCTGGGCACCATCAATTTCTCTGTCGGCACACGTGTTTGCTGAAAATTATTGACCAACTTTGCTTGTGTGACCATTCGAAGATTAATACCATATAAAATGATGTAGTAAAGCCATAGTTCCCTTGAGCTTTCTTCCTGGCATTGTTTTGATCTCTGATTACACTTCTTCCTCCGCAATTAACCTTTCCTGAGCATCAATCATATTCAGATAGAAATATGAAAAGAATGTGTCTTGTCAGTAATTTGCCACCTGAATTATTTTAAGCAATATTAAGTCTCCATTAGCTATTGGCATAAAGCCATCATCTAAATGTACCAGAAGTGATTGTGCCTGGCTCGGAAGAGATATCTGATTTCAGCATGATGTATGCTGTCTGAGAAGCGACAGGTATTCTCTTTAATATTCATTATACATTTTTATTGCATTACAATTTCTGCACAGTTAATCTGTGTAATTATTTCAGTGGTTTAGTGTTCCTGTCTGTAAAGAATGAAGGCACACAGTCACCCTCATACACACCCTGGGGCCTATTTATGAGAATGGGACAGAGTGCTGCGCGGCGAGTCACCTTGCTGTATTGCACTGCGCCACAGAGAAAGGGCAGGACTGCACCATATGTATGACAATGCGGTCCTTCTTGTCCTTTCCCCTGCGCTGGCGCACAATGGGCTGCCTAGCGTCAACGCAGGCACCTTTGCACCATGGTCCAGGATTGTTTTTGTGCAGGAAGGGAAACCTTCCTGCACAAAAACAATCCTGAGAGGCATATTCCTCTTTCTATGTGTGCTGCAGAATGCAGCACACATAGAAAGAGGCACTAACAAGGAGAAATAAAGATATTTGTCTTTGTTACAAATCCCCTGAGAAGGCGTATCTTTTTGGTGCATTCCCAGGCCTACCACTTCTGCTAAATCTGTGAATGCGTCGAAAACCATGAGAGTTGCATGGAAAAACCCATGCAACGCCCGTGGCATGCCTTCTCAGGGCAGAGTAAGGCAATGCAGTGATTTGCGCTTCTCTGACTTATTCAAGATTTATGGAGCCACTCAGGGCCACACCAAATGGCCTTGCGTGACGCTTCATAAATCTCGTTCTTGCACCACGTTGTGCGGTGCTAACAAGACTCGACGGGGCTCATAAACATGCCCCTCTATCTACTGTTTTGAAATAGTGTGTCTCTAGATAAAATGTCCTTTTACAGTCCATGCAAGACCTTACAAGACCTTACAAGGCAAACTTCAAACTAGTTTGAGAATCATTACTTATTACTATGTCTATTAAAGTTATCTCAAAGAAGTATATGTATGTATTTATGCTTTTTAGAATTTTGTAGCATGTATGTTTTATAAACAATTGCCCCAATAAATTTGTTATCTCTCTCTCAAAGAATTATGTTGTCAAAATAACGGTTGCTGGCACACACAGCATGCAGTACTCTGCAAATACACACTGACATAATATGACATGACTTCACTATGCACTCTGAGGTGATTATGTACCGTTCCTGCCATGTGACACTCCCACTGAGTCCCTGATCGTGCTCATTGAACTCAGATACTTATACTGTTGGATCCTAGACACTTTCCTGCTGGCAAGCCATCAATCATGAGTCGCATATTTCCTGTTAAAGGCTAAGGGGCAGATTTAAGAGCCCCTAGTGCCTCCTTGCTCCACATTAGTATCATTCTTTTGACATTAATGTGGCCCAACGAGGCCGAAATCGCCACGCCATATTTTCAAAGTGCCACAATGCATGCATTGCACTACTTTACAACCCTTTGCGCTACATTATGCCTTCGCCAGGCATAATGTATGCAAAGGGAGTGTTCCCCCGTTAGGGGAGACGAATAAATGGCACAAGGAAATCTACAAGATTTCTTTGCATTATTTTTTTTTTTTACTTTTAACGCATGCTATGAGCAGGCGTTAAATGGAGGCTCCCATTTGTTTAAATGGGCCTCTGGGTGCTTTTGCAGAATTTTTTACGCTTACCCTGCAAAGCGCCGAACTAGCATAAAAAATTCTGACGCTAGTTCACTAACTACCGCCATAGTGTGCCATATATTAAATACGGCGCACACATGGTGACGTTAGTTGGGCAGTAAGGGGTGCAAGAAAAGTGGCACCGCACTAGGTGCAGCACCACTTTTCATAAATCTGCACCTAACTTTGCTTTGTTGATAGTAAGCTGCAACGTGGTGAAATTGTCTTTCCAATCTAGTTAGAGTACGATCAAGCACAACAGAGTCTTTTTAAAAAAAGTTTTACTCTGAGATCCAGACTAGACCAAAATTACAATACACCGGAAAAACAAATAACCAGTAATTGATTCCATATAATTTTGTACAATATCGTGCAATTCTGGACAATGTTCATAACATTTCATATGATTTCATATAATTACAATTCCAAATTCATACATGTAGAGCATGCAAGAATGACCCACGTAAACTTGCCTTTACAGAACATGAATTAGGCCCACAATTTATTAAACTTTACAAACGCTCCACATCGAGTAGCTTACTTCAGGTCTTTGTTCTTACTTACTTCATTTTCCCAATTCATTGTCCAATAGAGGGGATTAGTTTTGTTTTCCTTCTTTGGAACAGCAACACTGAGACATAAAGCAGATTTTGGTGTCTGGAAGTTCATTTCAAGGTGGAATCTTAACCTAAAAGCACCAGCAAAGCACTAGGGGCTAGATGTAGGAAAATCCGATCTTGCGACTTGCAAATTGCGAGTCTGAGCGACTCGCAATTTGCAATTTGCAAACCCGGATGCAGGATGGTGTCCCTGACACCATCTGCCAATCGCAAAGGGGTCGCAAAGACCCACCTCATTAATATTAATGAGGTGGGTTGCAATTTGCGCCCCCCTTGCGATTCGCAGCACTCACAGGGATGGTGGCCTGTCGGAGACAGCAGACCACCATGTCTGTGACTGCTTTTCAATAAAGCAGTTTTTTTTTTTGTATTGCAGCCCGTTTTCCTTAAAGGAAAACGAGTTGCAACACAAACGAAAAAATGAAACGTTTGTGTTTCATTTTTTCAGAGCAGGTAGTGGTCCATAGGACCACTGCCTGCTCTGAAAAAAATGTTTTCAGGGACATTCACAAAGGGGAAGGGGTCGAATTGCGTTCGCGGTCACAAAGCAATTCTACATTGCGATGCGAATCGCAAATAGAAAGGGGAACACCCCTTCCTATTTGCGAGTCGCATTCCCATTTTGCGAGTCGGTAACCAGGTTACCGACTCGCAAAATGGGAATGAGCAAAATTTGCTGTTTGCACCATGCATAACGCTTGCTACATCTGGCCCTAGGTGCTAGCTGCATTTGCCGTACATGCTCCAGATACTGAAATATTGCTTTCCAAAAATCTTGGATAGCTATACATATGCATAATGACATGGGACTAGTTTGCTACTTCGATCAATTCACATAATTAACAGTGGCATAGCAGAGCTGGATTCATCTTACAGAGAAACCGCGGGGTTTGATAAATCCAGCATTTCATGTAAAACTGCATTCCACCCCAAATGACTCCTCTAAGCACCGTACGATTCAATGTGTTAACTTTACTCCACACTTTCCCTGTCAATATAAGTCCTTTATATTTTCCCCACCTAATAACAGCTTTTTGACAGATATCAATCTTTCTACATGTTACAACAGGTTTCTTCAAAGGTGGGGGCCTCAAGTGATCCAAGGGGTGGGGGAGGGTGCCATGTTCTGGCCAAAAGAAACATTGTGCAGTTAACAGTGCTTTGTTTTAAGCAGAAAGTAATTCATTTCCTTTTTTTAAAAAGGCAACAGAACTTAGCTGCAAAGTTTAAATAAGCCTAGACATATTTAAACATTGCCGACTTATTAGAATAATTGTGAAAAAGTTTCAGGGCCTAATGATTTTTTTTTCCACCTGAGGGGAGGGTCACGGCATTAAAAGGTTTGAAAACCACTGAGTTACAAGAAGCCTTTTCCACACACCCGGTCACTTCAGACATGCGATTTACATTAAATTAGTGACCAAGTTTTGGCCCCTCGATAATCAATATATATCAATTACCTTTAATTTTGAAATGAAAATGTTATAAGAGCACTGCAGCCAATAGTTGTCCCTTATTTGTGCCTTGATTTCCGGCCAGGTTTTCCACCTGTCCCCAATGATAAAATAAGTCCTCTTAATAAAACGTATTGCTCCCAGTTTGGAACCAGTACTTTGATCAATCCTCCCCCTTGCACCCCAGTCTAAATCTGACAGGGGCGTGGCCACATTAATATAAGAGGTTGAGTAATACCTATAGAAATCAATTTTTGTTTAAAAAAAACAAGGTAAGATCTTATAACAAACTTTCTTGGGGGATTTAGTCAGCCTTAAAACATCATTTATGTTATATTCCCTTAAAATCAAGTTCATTAGGCCATTCTTAAAAAATCCAGATAACTTAAATTTTGTATGAAATCTGAACATATATTGTGCAAACTGGGCATAATAATACCTCTGCAGATTGGGAAGGACTAAGACACCTCCTCCAAATCTCTATGCAAATTACCTAGCACTACTCTGGCCCTATTGTTCTGCCAAATAAAAGATGAAAACATAGATTTCACATCTTTATAAAAGGCAGCCGTCAGTGCACAAGGTATTGCAGAAAAGAGAAAACTAAAGGGAGGTTAAAGCTCTGTTTGCACAATGGAATACGCTCCCAGTGGTCGTTTTGGAGAGGGTGCCATTGATAAGGCATAACAAAGCTGTCCCCATAAAGTAATGTGGTGATGAGAGAAGTTGGTATCTTAAGAGAAAGAGATAGACAATTTGCAGGGGCACATGGGATGGCATAGAAATATGAACTTTAAAGAGTGGAGCATAAGACAACCTTGATGTAGCTCATTGGAGATAAAAATATTTTGCGTTGGGTTACCTCTTCCATGAGTTGAATATATATATTGATGTGGAGAATAGAACTATCTGAAGAAGTAAAGTTGCCCCTCATGGTTGTCCAAATTCAAAAGGGTTAACCTATCCATGATATTGTAAAAGAAATCTTCTCACATGCTGGAAAGAGTCTGAAAGGGTTTATTGATAAAGGAAAAATGAGTAGTCTGTGAATCACAGAGCCAGTCAGCTAGTGGCTCTACCTGTGGCTGTGGGACAGACGCATGACACTTTCTGCTCCTGCAGCAGCAGATTTGGAGCTGTAATTGCCATGGCACTGGCCTCACTGGGAGCTTGAAGACTTTTGGGATCTCAGTGTGGCAGTCTTCTCTGGCAGTTTTACGATGCCAGCAGTTGCAGCCTCTCTATGGAAGGAATACAGGTTCCACAGGTGAAGACTCGGGCAGATCTCGACCTGGCAGATTACTTTGGCAGCTGCGGCCTCTTGGCCATCTAGGATGCACACATTTGCATAGCTGGAGAACACGGGCTACAATGTCCATTGTGGCAGCACCAGTCTTCCAGCTACAGCGGGCTACTGAGCTTGCTTGGTGCTTGTTTCTGTAAGGGACTTGATGCAGTTCACTCTGAGAACCATTTAGGTAGACCAGGGGACCCTCTTTCACACTTGGGTTGCTCCTAGCTTCACTCCTTGGCAGGCTCTTGCTCCCTCTTGTTATTCCCAATGATGGGAACACTAGGGCTCTCTTCCTGGGCAGTTTGTCCTCTTGCAGTAACAGGAACACTCCTTTTCTCTCTCTCTCTCTCTCTCTGTCTCTCTTAACAGACAGGTAGGCTGATAGTCTCTATGTAGACCTTCAGTTCCTCCAGCAGAAAGTGCAGATTTCAGATGATATTCTCTCACCTCTGGGAGACTGACCTTCTTCCAGACACCAGTCCTGGTCATACAACAGTCCCTTAGGAACTTTATGGAACACTCTCTTTCAAACAAGGACTGTGGAACCACTCTATAAGGTTCCATAACCGGTTTGGGTTTTTTCTCTTTAAAATATCATTTTGAGGCTGCTCTTGTGACACAGCCTTTTTGTAAAGTGATGATTCTCAAAGCAGGTATCTGTAGTGCTGACTCTGACCAACAGTATTCGAAACAGGGGCACAATGTAGTGTGAGTTCTCTCTACCTGGTTGTATCACCTTTCTGAAGCTGAAATCAGAGAAAGACAAAAGGGCAGTATCTGCCTAGAAATGTACACCTTGAACAACAGAACCTGGAGCCCCTCACCCTACCATTTACCAAATGGCAGTGATGAAGAGCTAGTCAGCAGTCCTTTGACACCAGTGCTCTAGTGGAACTTCTGAAGTAGCTTTATCTCCATCCTACTCACTTAAGTCTCTCGGTTCCACCCTCCAGCCACAGAAATGTAAGCAATACACTACCCCTGTTTGGGGAAGCTCTCCTCAACCTCCATCTTGTGCCATTCTAAACCAGAGATATCCGACATGCAACCAACAGGTTCTCATACTCAGACTCACACCACATAGAGTTCTACTACCATACATGTGCTACATACCTTCTGCACATACACGCTTGACACGCATATGGAATGTCAGTGCAATGTTCTGTTTCACATAACAGCAGAACTTTACACAAGAGGTGTCAGTAAATTGCACTCTCACTGACACTTAGAAAAAGGTCTTCTCATACTACAGATTGGCAAAACATGTTTTTTTTCTAACACTGTTTTATTTATTATTGCCAGAGAAAGGGTGTTAATCCATTATCTACAATGAGGCCACACTTAATGTACCCTTTAAGGTCATCTGACAGGTCCTGCATCTTCCATTGGCAAGCAAAGGCCTAGACCTCTGTCTGCATGCTAAGTTGGAATGAAGCAAGGGCAGAAAATAAAAGTGAAGATACCAGTTTTTCTATACACTTGGGCCCTTAGAGAAGGTGTACACGCCTCTTTACTGTGCAGGGGAACTTCCCTTTTAAACCAGTGACCAGTTCCTGTGTGTATGTTTAACTCTTATCACCTCTTCCATCTCAATTCTCGGAAACCTTTTCCTGTATTTCGTTTTCCTGTTGGCTAATATTTTTTAATTCCTGCACCTGCTTTTGATTTTCTATCATTTCTGGACAGGACATAGTAAGGCCTCACAAATACAAATGTGGATGTTGTGAAGGAGGTCACTATCTTGACAACATTCAGTACAAATGTACAAATTCTGTAAAGGATTTTAGACCAACTTATCTTTTAACAATTTGAGGATAAGCCTTTTCTAAATAATTCTTAGGTGAGATTTATGTTCGCCTTGCATGCAATGTGTCCAGTTTATCTAATGTTTTAGACAAGCAGTGGTGTGTTTAGGTGGAGAATATCTCAAGTAGGCATTTAGAATATCCTATGTTCCACTAGACTTCAATTCTACTAGAAGTGTCCTTTGTATGACATCACTTCAGAGGATGCCTGAAGGAGACCTTAAAATTATAACTGTTGCCTCTTATATGTAGTCGACATATAGAGGATATCTGAAATGGACATAGTCTTATATTGGAATGGCCAAGGTTGTTGCCTGCTATTGAGTAAAACTGACTAACTGGCTCAGTGACTCATTTAAGTGGTTGCATGCAGAACTGATACAACCCACTTGCCCTTTGGGTTATTAAAATACCTTTTTAATAAGTACACCAGAGATCTAATGATTTCACTTTAACAGATATTGAGTTTAAAAACTCTTGCAATCTGTGTTCAGAATGTGTTGCCCTTGAACCTCAAATTAGTTTACCTCAATAGTAAGATTCATGATTCACTTTTTTATTTTGTCTGTCCCATTCACAAATACTAACGTATTAAACATTATTTTTATGCTGCTTTTTTGCTTGCGTTATTAGTACACATAGCATTCACTCCTCGCTCGCTCTTCATATTCAAATAGTGTTTCCTCCTCCTTTTACAAATAGCAACCACAAGCAGGCAGTGAAGCCAGTGGTTCAATGCAGTCATATGCCCCCAGATACAGATAAAATACACATTTGTGTACCCAATGCAACTTCAATCCCACGGCTTTCGCAAACTTCTGAAGAGCCCTGGGGAGGGCACTTGTGTCAACTATCTTGTTTATGCATTATAGTTGATCCTAATTTCAATGAAGAGATGTGGTTGGATGCCAGCATTAAATATGCTAGGAAAAATTCACATTTCTGTTTTGTTTACCTGGATCCATTTTCAACAATTTCTATTCAGTCTTATTTTCTTATTTGGTAATTTCCAGAAAAGACTGTTCTAATTCACCTTATTTCTGTCTCTCCAAGAAAAGAACATTCATATTAAATTTGTACAATCTGAAGCAGTGGGAAATACTATGCGTGATGTATTTTAATCTCTACTCTGAGGGGCATATTTATAAGTCCTTTGTGCCGCCGGTGCATCACTTTTTTTTAACGCTCCAGCGGTGCAGAGTGCAGACCCAGATACACGAAGCTACTCAAAGTCACTTTGTGTGGTTTTTCATGACCTCGTAGATCTGGTATAAGGCAATGCAGTGCAAGTCGCTGTGTTGCTTTACACTGTATCACGGGGACATTCCATGGGCATTGTGGAGGGTTTTTCCAAGCAACACCCATGGGTTTTGATGCATTCTTAGATTTACAAGGATGTGTAAACCAAGGAATGGGTCAGAACCATACGCGTCCGCAAGGGAGGCCTAATGAGCAGAAATATCCTTATTTCCCCAGATTGTTCCTCTTTCTATGTGTGCTGCATTATGCAGCACACATAGAAAGTGGAAGAAGCCTCCATGTATTGTTTTTGTGCTGGAAGATGTCCCTTCCTGCACAAACACAATCCTGCCAGCAATGCATACACCATTCATCATTGCGCAAGGTTGCCTGCGATGGCAATGGGCACCAAATTATGCGCCACCACTGGGTGAAAGGACAGGACTGCAGTGTCTTGTGAATACGGTGCGTTCCCGCCCTTTCAAAAAAGACTTGTGACAATGCCCTATGCCATCTCATTGTAAATATGCCCAAAAATCTCCGTGGTCATGTATGATCAAGAATCCTATTCATTGCACGAAATTAATGTGTGTTGCACAAATAAGCAAACAAATGAATGAAGGCCTGGAACTTTAGTTCGGCAGCATGAGTTGGACTGCCGTCAGGAGCTCTCTATGCGAGGGAAGTGATAGTCTCAAACATCCATGGTCAGGAAAGGTGTATTTTATGCATCTGTAAACAAGCTCATGTCGTTTTAAAACAGTTTCATTATCTAACTAATAGGTAACCGAATAATACCAATTTGATATAGCGCTTCGTATCACACTTCTACCATTTCTAGGTGCTGTACGGGGCAGATGCTGCTGTTTCCTGATTTAACTAATTTACCTACATCAGAAAACAGAAGGTTGACTTGGCCTTGTTAATGTCAAACTATTATCTCGCAGTTCACTAGAAATCGGCAGCGCGCATTTAGCTCTTTGGTCCATGTTGCCAAATCTGGTTTTCATCCGTATACATCATACTACCCACCAGAAGAGAACTGGGATGTCGTCCGAGGGACCCTCTCTGTGAAATTGACCTCGTGGGGACCTGCACAACTGTTCAGAAGGACTAGCTTTTTGGGGGAATTAAAAAATGAATTTGTTTGATAGAAATGTTTATCTGTGTCACTGTTGCCACACTCTTGTGAAACAGATTTGAGGGTGTACAAGTTCAGCTCCCATCATAACAGTAGCTATCTCTTCTTCACAGAGAGCTGCTCAGCCGAGACAACCGAA
This sequence comes from Pleurodeles waltl, assembly GCF_031143425.1. Lineage (NCBI taxonomy): Eukaryota > Metazoa > Chordata > Amphibia > Caudata > Salamandridae > Pleurodeles > Pleurodeles waltl. The sequence continues at coordinate 910,041,349 of NC_090443.1, forward strand.
TCATTTTAGGTTACAGGGTTCCTGGCAGCCACCAAGAAGTCATACCTGAAAATCACCAAACACTTGGAGGAAACTGCACTGTCACTTTTACCCACTTCAGAACCGAGCTGAAATATTGGTGGGAACCACTATCAACTCCTGTCTCGACCATAGCAGCTCACACTGCACTGACTTTCATTAGTACCTATCCTTTTACAGCCCGTTGGCCTTGAGGGCGGTACACGTCACTTCCGCGTCACCTTTCAGGCCCTGTCCCTGGGCAACAGTCCACTCAAAGACCCCAAAGAGCCCCAGGAGCAAGATACAGTGCTTTACTGCAACGAAACCCACTTTAGATCCGTGGAACATGTTGAAGACTTGAAGAATGTAGAGCATTCTTGGTACCAGGACCCACGCTATGGTAGATGATAGTTTTCATCGCCCATGCCAAAGCTAACATTCTACCCTTCAGAAAAAAGTCACATTTTCTAAATCTTTTATAGAAGCCAGGAAGCTGTGAGGCATTCACTTTGCAGAGTTTGATACACATGTTTTTCGTTCGTTCATTAATTCATTAATTTCTTCAATTGTGAGCCCAACAGAGTGCTTAGTAGCAATTTAGTATGGTTTGTGGTTTTCGCTTCAGTGACACATCATCTCTTCTATCTGTTTGTTATACCTGGAACAACGCGACTGTGAGGTCATTGAGTTTTCAGCACCATATAAAATGTCACACTTTTCACATGGTCCAACGTCATCTGTCACATATTATGCAGATTTTAATAATAAAAATTGCTTTTACCTCAAATGGTTCAAACGTTATTAAAATATCAACACGCAAGTTGCCACACCACACGAGACACATTGCAAAAGTTGAATGGTCACCTTTCAGCTATTCATTGCAGTAGTCAGGCATTAAACAGCTGATCATTCATCTCAGATCTTGTAAAACATTGGTTAAAATGTTAAAATTGTTACATAATTACACCACCCGAAAAGCTGCATAACTACCTTTTCTTGCCACATAATCTCACCAAACTTGCCTAATAAATTTGTCTTTCACCACAGCATATTTTCATTGTTCCTCTGTGTGATGTACATGGTGTAGACAACTGCTGTATTTGAATTCTACACTTGTGGCCCCCCTGTAGTCTGTACAGATGTAGGGTTCATGTATTTTCTTTTTCTGACCAAATATATTTTAGGTGTCTATAAAGCTAGCAAGAGTACTTTGACAATGTATTGAGACCATTTTATGCCCAGGTACATGTAGCAATGTATAGGTGATAACACTGTTAGGTAGACTTGTCCTGTGTCATGTATAAAATAACAGTTGGCGTAGGCAATAGGACATGGGCAGACTTTTTGAAAGTGGTGAAACCTGAATTTGCGCTATTATTGTATTGCTCATGAAGTCCACTCCACACTGTGAAGTAACTAGTCATCTGTGTTGTAGCACATGATTTAGATTTGATTTTCTTGGTTTGAAGAATGGCCAATCAGGTGAAAAATATAGCATGGAAACATTGGTCAATAACATAACATGAGAGCTTAGTATAATATTTTACAATTTTGTTAACAATTCTCACACAATGTTACACAAACAATTTTCATAAGCCAAATTATTCATCAATGGAACTGTACTTTTTTCAAGGCACCTTGTGGGGACAAGTCGCAATTTTTCAACATGATCCAGATTTGGAAGGGACTTTGACAATGAAACATCAACATCATTTTGGCGGGTGGAAACCCTCCTTCCAGAGAATGTACTTCCTGATGGTTGTTTCAAACACTTTAGGAGGTTTCCATCACTCCCCATCACCACCATTTTTGGGAAGAATCTCCCCCAGTCCCTCCTTGGAAGTTGACACACCTCACAGACTACCAGGTCAACATTAGCAGTTTCAAAGAAGGTAGCCCCATGGCTTACCTAGGCCTTTTGAACTGTGGCATCTGCTGCAATCCCACCCAGTTCCTGGAAAATACAGATGTGCGATGCCTATGATATCAATGTCATGTCACATGGTTCTTCAGGATTCCACGTAGAACAGGGGCATCAACATGACAATGGATGCACCTCCAGTCTAATGTCCACCACTACTTCTCCATTCTCCCACCTCGGCCTAGCACATCTGTAATTGAGGGGCAACTGCAATGACAGGCATGACGGGAGAGCAGCAGGGCAAGTTTTTCACCAGGGTGGAAGAAGTGCCCTCCCATCTAAGTGTAAATTGTGGCACATAAGGTTTCACCAGAAGCTATGTAAGTCTTCTGTCTATTGCACACCACCCAAGATCATAGCGGAAGCACGTTTATCATAGATATATCTCTCTGTGACCCAAAGGGTGAAGTGGTAACGGCTCATTTCAGAAACGCCAAGTGCAAAAAAGGTGCTGAGTGACGTATGTCATTCTGAAAGTCACTCAAAGTTTTGCTGCTTAAGTCCCACATATTGTTGAATCTGCATGCAGGGTGTAAATGCCTTCTTAGGCCATGTGCCTTGAAGGGCATGCTGAGTGGTATTACAAAAGTGGCCGTTATAGTACTTCTGTAATAACAAGTGTTTGGCCACTTTAGCAATGGGTACATTTTTTCAAAAGAAGCGCTCCATTATTTTCACGTGGACAAGTCCGCTTGCAAATGAGAGAACCCCTTTTTAATGCGTGCATTGGACACTGTAGTGAAGCGTGTGCAGCTGGGAATGTGCTGAATGTACTGTACCTGCAAAGTACCTGTACCTGAAAAGTTGCAGTTTATTACACCACATACATTTCGAAATATTTGTGGAGGCCAGGCCCTGCGGGCAAACATATAACAATGGCAGGCCCTCTGTTCTAGGGCACTCATTTGGTATGGTCCAATAATGACCTCGCGTGCAGAGTTGCATGGCACACGCAAATAGAACGGCACGATTGGATCGTGGCGCATCTGGGGAATGATTTACACTTTTTTTAGCACCGCATTTGCTTCACTTTTTGATGCCAAAGTGGCGCAAACTTACAAAATTAAATTATGTCCCATATTTATACTTTTTTAGCGCCGCCTTTGCATCATTTTTTGACGCAAAAGAGGCGCAAACTTACAAAATACAATTGCAATTGTATTTTGTAGGTTTGTGCCTCTTTTGCGTCAAAAAATGACGCAAATGTGGCGCTAAAAATGTATAAATATGGGCCTATATTTTGTACGTTTCCTCCACTTTTGCGCCCAAAAATTACGCAAATGCGGCGCTAAAAAACTATAACTCAGGCCCCTGGTTTGGGAGAGAGTTCAAGCAGAAATTAGAATCCCAAATCTGTTGGGGTGTTGGGAGGACGGGCGAGGATTTGTACTGCCTTGTGAGTTATGTAGCACAGAAATGCTGTACACTTAGGGCGGAACATTTCAAGGGGTCTCACCTAACCATGCTGAGGAATCCGTGGGGGTGAGCAGCTGCTCTCATTTTCAGATCAGAAAAATCGCGGACTTTTCGAACGCTGTTTCAAAAACCTACTCACCGGAGCAGGATCTTCAGTAAAAAGTACACCGGCATATAAAACATCAATTAATTTGCTTTATATAACCCTTGAACTAAGATGGTCTGCTGGAAAACCAGCTGAACAAACCCAATGTCGAGTTAATTGTCCTCTTTGTATTTCGTGCCTCTGCTGAAGTGCGCTTTTTAGTTGAAACATGCATTCAAAACTGGAATAGGTACCAGACAAAGCGCATTTTCAGATAGCGCGCTTTGATAGTACGGACTGGCGGTCCCGGCGTCCCTTAATTCACTTTAAATCAAACGCCTGGCAGGCACTGAGTTCTAAGTGATTGAGGATTGTTCGGTGATGTAGCTCCAGAGACATCAAGTAGAACTCAGCACAATCATTTCCGTCTAAATTGGGAGAAGTTCCCTTTCAAATTGTCAGAGAAGCGCTCTTCCGCTTCAGCGCGCTCGAGAGGCAGGTGAACGGAGAGCCGCGCGCCCTTGTTAGATCCACACAATGTTGTTCAACCGGTATGGCAAATCGAAGCAGAGAGGCAGTGTCGTAGAGAGAAGGGATGGGGGCGACTGCTCTGGGATCATGGCATGGAATACTGATCTGCTTTTACTGCTTCCGGTGGTGCTTAACTTGTACCAGTGATTGCAGGTGTGAGCACGAGCACAGACCTGCAAGTTTCCCAAAAAAATCCCCCAGCGTAAGGAGGGGGCGGGGCCGTGATGGGTGCGTGGCCTCGTGCCAGAAGCACCTAAGAGGCACTTTTGCCCTCACCCCAGCCTCAAACTCTCTCCTCTAATGAAAAAAGAAGAAGCTCGCTGAGGCTGTTGCCGATGTTCTGGGGTGTTTTCACACCCATGTATGTTCTATTACTTACCAGTAATTTATATTACTCCTTGTCCTGTTGTCCTTGTCCTATTCATCACTAATTGGAGATAGCCATCTCCACGACAGAAGAAAAAAAAAGACTGGAGGAATGCTGGGATATCCCCTCCCCACCCCTCCCTTCGGTAGTACATAAACTGTACTCACCCAGCATTCCGCCTGCACTACCAAGCCCCAAAAGAAGGCCGGAGGCACGGGAGGGTGGGAGAGCCATGATGAACGGGACGAGGACAACAGGATCAGGAGTAATGAAGATTACCGGTAAGTAAGAACATTACCCCCAGTTCCCTCTAGTCCTCATCCCATTCATCACTAATTGGAGAATACCCAAGCAATAAAACACCGGCCGTCTGAGAATCGTACAGACCCAACAAAAAATCACAAGAAGGGATACCAACAACCATTCAGCACCCCAAACAAGTAAAGATGGAGGGACAAAAACCCAAACAGACCCAACCGCGAAGACTCAGGCGAATTTGAGGCAGGCCGCAAACCAGAAAGGAAGCAAACAGCGCCAAACGTCCGGAGCAGAGGAAGTCCCAACAGCCGCGCAGCACGGCACAAGAAGGGGATCAGACAACACAAAGCCCAGAATAAGAAACCACATAAGCCAGGGAAAAGACAACGTGAGAAACTGTCCAAAAAAGGAACACCCATGAAGGAAAAACCCTCCGGGCAAGGGTCAAACACAACTGTAAAAGACCCAGGCACAGCTCAAAAGAAGAGACCCACCCAAGACCCCCTGAACATGAGAGCCCAAGGCAAGGCAACAGCGCCAGGCCCCTAAAAGGACCCAAAAAGAAACCACAGGAACAAGAAAGAGCAGAAAAACCAAAACCATGCCCTAGGCCGAAAAAGACAAGAAGGGTACCACACCTCAACAGTCGTGCAGGACACCAAGACACCCAACCAAACAGAGGGGCAACTAAGGGAGCACCAAAAAGGAGAAAAGTGGCACAGCAGCCACTGCCAGAGACACACAGGAGCGGAAACCATCAGCCTGCAGACCCAAATACTGCACAGGCACCAAGAAACCAGGGAAGCCTCCCATAATGCAGCACATGCGATTCAAAGACCAGACAGACAGCTGTCACAGAACCAGAGAGGAAAGGAAAGGGAAACCTCCCCATGCTGCACCACAGGCAACCCTAGGGAACGCGAAACCCTGACCACAGGAGGGGAACAAGCAAGTCCCAACCGGAGCCTGATCTGGAGGCAAAGCAGAAACAGGGCAACAAAGCTACTAGAGGCAAGAAGCACAACCGACACCAGTGCACAAGACGGGAAGCAGACCCTGGAGTCAGAAAACAACAGCAACTCCATCCTCCGCCCCAACAAAGAGAAAAGAACAGGAGAGAAACCAGGAAACGACCAGCTCCCGTAGGACCAAGAAAAAACACCAACACCCGGGAGGCTGAGTGCACCACCAAGGCCACACCACCCGAGGGTGCCCACCAGAGCAGGACAAAACCAGCCTGAAAGCATGAACAGCGGCACCAACATTATCCCAGAGAAGGCCCAACTAACAGGACCAGCAGGTGGGACAGAAAAAAACCCTGAAGAAGACCATCCGGGACAAGGAAGAGGCAAGCGCAGGTGGACCAAGGCGAGGCCGGAAGCCAACCCTCTGCAATAGACCCAAAGAGACACAACAAGCTGTAAGTTGCCAAATCCATGAGGAACAACAATGCAGAAGGCCCCAGCTAATTGCCCCCTTTGGACCGTGGGTGGGGGGGAGCAGCGTGCCTGCCTTGGACTCACCGCACACCCCACAGGGGTGGAAGAAGGAAGCCCAACCCAGGGCTGAGACAACTGCAGAGTCCATAAAGGGCAAGGAGAAAACATGCCAACAGCAAAAAAAAACAATGGGAGGAACAGGGCCCTTGCCCAGAGACCTACAAGCCAGAGCCTAAAAAGAAAGCATCAGCTGTGCTTGGAGGGAACCACGGGATCACCGGCCCCAACAAAAGGCAGAGCCGGCAACAAAGCCCAAGAGGCACCAAGCCAAGGAGCCAAGGGACCAAAGAAGCCACAAAAGATACGCTGGAGAAGGAGGAGGAGCACCAGAGGATCCACAACCCCCAGGAACAAATGTGGCAGAGACTGGAAACCAACACAGGGATAACCAAGAAAACGCATCCTGCCAATCCACCGCACCTGGAAGAGGCCCACATCACTCAGGGAACAACAAGTGCAAGACACCCATCCCAAAAGGGAGACAGCTGAAAGCAAGCCCAGAGCAGCAAACTGCACACCAGGCAAAAGAAAACAGAATGGGCAACCCGCCAGGAGAACAGAGCTGAATGCCACACCCCCAACCACAGCAGGTAACACCCAAACAGCAGGAGACCACTGAAGGGAAGGACACCACGCGGAAGGGCCAGCAAATGACCCCTGAAGGACGGGCAAGGAACAGGAAGCACCCCTGAAGCAGCAGATAACCATAGGATCCCCACGACCAAAAAAGAACGTGGCCAGGCAGGGGAACCAGCTAGGACAACCCAGACCCCCGCATGTACCCCAACAACGGGGCAGGACCCCGTACAGGGAGTCATCTGAATGACAAAACCCCACCCCAGATAACAGGACACAGACCCAGAGCACCCTGCCAGTGCCACCTGGGAAGCAGACAGAGGGGAGAGACACCAAAGACAACGGCTCCAACCCCAGAAGAAAGCCACACTGGACAGGGCAAAACAGAGCAGGCCAGAAAGGGACTCCAGGAGGGAGCAGACCACAACAACTGAGCCCACCGCACCAGGAAAAGGGATGGGCAAAAGAAAGAGAGAGCAATACTTCAAAAAAGACAAATGCCCAAAAGCCCTCCTGGGAAGAACCCACAACACACAGCAGAAGAGGCTGCGTCAGAGACCAACAGGCAACCGGAATGGTCCCAAAAACAGGCATGGGAAATCTAGAGCCCAAGGGAAGCATAGGAGGTGACCCAAGCCTGCAAGAACCAGGCAGGAGCCACCCAAATGGCACAGCAGAGACAGCACCCAGAGCTACCCGGAATGCCGAGCCAATGGTGTCAGCAAGAGCCCCTGTACCAGCTAAAAGAACCAAAAAAAGGAAACTGGAACCAGAACCAGCAACATCGACTGCCACACAAGGAAGAGAACCAACCCCCTCGGTGAGAGGCAGAGACCATGACCACAATATGACCCCAGAAAAATAACTGGCACTACAATGGGTGAGGAATAGTGGCCCAGAACATGCTGCCACCGGGAACCCCCCCCCAAACTCTAAGGATAAAAGGGGAACGGGAAACACAGACAGAGCCATACATGACAGAAAGGGAGCGGTCTGCAAAGAGGGGAACAGCCACACACAAATGTGGAACAGAACCCATACATAGCATATACAGCATACAGAAGCAGGAAGGCCTGAAAATGTGCCCATCCAATAGATACCACCTCAACATGCCAGGAAAGCAAAGGCCTGACACACCAGCAGCCAACAACCGGGCACAGGAAGGAGAAACAGCACCGGAACAACAAAAGGAAAAAGAGGGCATACACACCTATACACCTGGACCCTCTCCCCACAAAATGCAGTGCAGGAAAGTGGGTGGAACTGGGACCATGACCACCAAAAAGGCGGAGAGCAACCCTAGGAACAAATGCAGGAATGCAAAAGGAAAAAGATCACGCAGTGTAGACCAGCATGACCACTGCCCAGCCCGCAAAGAGCATCCATGCCCCACACACAAGGCGAAATCCCCTGTGCGGCACGGAGCGCGACCCAGAAAAAAGAAAAGGTGGGACACCACCACAGCAACCCCACATGGAGAATCAGGGACGTCCAGCCCAATGGCATGAGACCGGAACCGCCGACCACAGATAAGGCAGCCTGAAGCAGTATCCAGGAAACAAGGGCAAGAGCAGCAGAAAAGAACAGGGCGCATCCACAACTGGGATGGCATCGGTTGAAAACAAGCTGCGCCCCAGACCCGGCGTCACCTGAGAGCAGGCCGAGACCACCGCCACGCTGCAGCATGGCCCTGGGATACAGGCAAACCAGTGAACTGCATTGATAAATTATACAACAATACAAGTAGAAAAAAACAAAGAAACCACCAAGCAGCACTTACCCCAAGAGCAGGCAGCATGGAAGCCAGGAAAGCACACTCCCTACGCATGCGCTGTAACCACCGTAGCCGATGGAGGAAGTCAGGCAAGCCCCTGCTTCCAGCATCTTCCGCATGGCTCCTGGCTGCCCAGCTGGCAGGGACCAGGAAACAAACCAGCAGCCTCCAAGGGAGAGCCCAGGAACAGGAGCAAGCCGCCAGGAGAATGCAGCCCCAAAAAGGAGCCCAACACAGCAGAAGGACCTCGGACCGCACCAGGGAGCCACACAGGACCACCCACCTGCAAACAAGGGCCCACCCAGCGGCCCATGAGAGTCCAACACTGGAGCTGCCCCAGTAAGCCCAGCAGACTGGAGGGAGTGCACCAGGCACAACAGTCACCCAAGCCCAGCAGGGACGACATCCTCACATCCACACTCTGTCGAAAGACAAAAAAAAGAACAGGCGGAATGCTGGGTAAGTACAGCTTATGTACTACCAAATGGAGGGGTTGGGGAGGAGATATCCCAGCATTCCTCGTGTTTTTTTTCTTTTCGTCGTGGAGATGGTTATCTACAATTAGTGATGAATGGGATAAGGACTTGAGGGACCTGGGGGTAATGGACATCAGCAGTTAAGTGTTCCCGAAAATGAGCTAAAAACCACTGTTCACAGTGTTTTTCAGTTAGTTTTCCCTTCCACCATGTAACAGTGGCTCCTCACTGGTAGACTATGTGAGGGGAGCCAATATCGTGTGTCACATGGTGGCAGCACCGTGTGAGTTGGCAGGTCTGCGAGCACCTATTTTTGAGGAGCGAAATTTGTTTTTCATCAGCAGACAGTGTCCTAGAGCTAGAGAGGGAAAGACAGCAACTGAGGAAAGGAGGAAGAGAAAAATGGGGAAATCGTGCAAAGGATGAAAAAGGGAAGAGTGAGATAAAGAGACCGGAAGTGCACCCTTGTGGAAGAAAGAGGCATGAGGCTGAATCAAGACTAGCCTGGATTGGTATGAGCAGCGGTGGCACCAGACAACGAAGAAGAACGCTGGATCATCTGCATTTATTTGTATTTATTCATTCATTTTTGCAAAGGCATACCAGGGAAGGAAGTGTTTTATTTTCCTAAGAAATATCTCACAGATTTAGCGATAAGAACTGTGCCTTCTGTTTTGCGTGTTGGGGGTCAATTTTCCAGTATGCTTTTTACTTGTGAATTTTACTGAGGGATTTCACTAGGAAAATCCATCTATGCAAACATTGTTGGTGTAGCATTATTCGCCCTCTGACACTCATTGAGCCTTCATTTGTCTTGGACTGGATGTTCCTTGTGCATCACTGTACACTGTGAGGGTAAGTTGCACTGATGTGCTCATCGTGGAGACCTGCTCAGAGCACTGGCTTGAAGGGTCCCAAGTTTTCCATAACAGGCTTCCGTAAACACAAATGTTTGGATTTCTCCCACCCCAGAAACAGGCATCCCTAGCACAAGTTTGGGTCCTATTGATGAGCAAAATCTAGGCTTCTGTTCTAAGTGCATTGTGTTGCCTCTGCAGGCCTACTGGGGTATTGTACAGCAGGACCAAATTATTGGTATATGCTCGAGCAGTGTTTCCCAAATTGTGGGTCAGTTGCGAGCTGTTTTTTGGTGTGTGTTAGCAATGGAGTTTTTGCTTCACTAGGGTATACACCTAAGCCACACAGAACCCACCACTCTAGTCAGGGTAAGTCGATGAGACCCTGCTTGGTGCAGAGGAGTCATGCCTATCAAGAAAGGCAATGTGTAAAGTATTTGTGCAATACAAGGATTACAGTAACAGAGTAAAAAACACCACAAAATGACTCCACACCAGTTTAGAAAAATAGATAACCCTTATTTAATTTAAATATGACCAGAACAACAAAAATCCAATCAATACTTCTCAAGTTATCCTTGATTAAAGCAGGTATATATTTGTATTGCTTTTTAGAACAGATGTTTTTCTTTTAGGGTATTTACAATGATTTTAGTTCAGGAATAGGCATTTAAAAAAACTTGTATGCAGCCAATACACGTAGGAGAGTCTGTGCGCTTCTATTCGAGTACTTGTGGTAAGTTCAGTTGCAAATGTAACAATCTCCATCGGGGATCAACAGTTGACTTACTCGGTGCTGGCGCAGGTTGAACACAGTGCTCTATGAGTATGTGATGTGCGAGAAAGGACACAAACCCACTGTCCTGCGGGAGGTCTCACTCAAACCCTTCTGATCAAGAGGTGCTCAGCCCCCGCTGGCCACGGGAGCACAGGAGATTATGGTACCTTTCTTTGATGGTCCCATATAACCAGAGGGGCTCTGCAAGCGGTCGTGACCATGGCATAGGCCTCACAGGACCAGAGGGTTCTTGACATATGGAGTCCTCCGGGGGGGGTTTCCAGACTACAGTCCCCTGTCATGTGCAGCTCGGATTCCGCTGACATGCCAGCCTTAGGCATCACTTTGGTTGCTCCAGCAACCCACGCTGACGAGAGTTTCCTCTGATGCCGCATTTGTCCTCAGCGGTTACCAGCGGCTATGAAAGCATGCGCCACAATGACAGGCAGTCCAGAGTCACGTGCAGGCCCTAGGGATAACCAAACATGGGGTGCAGGGCTCAGCTACAGCTCAAGGCACGGGCAGGTCGAAAAAGTGAAAGTGCTGATCTTTAGGGGTATCTACTGGTATGTGGATCCCAGCAAAGTCTTTGATAGCTCTGAGTCTTTGATAACAGGGGGAAAGACAACAATCCCTTGGCGTTTCCTGGGTAAAGAGAGGAGGTAGAGGCAAATTCCAGTTTCCCTCACTTCAGAGGCAGCTGACAGCAGGCAAACACAACAAAGCAATTGGCAAAGTGGTAGTCCCTCCTAGCAACACAGCTCCTCATAGTTGCAGAATCTTCTTAGGGCCCCAAAGTGAACTGATTTGGTTGAGCTTAGGGTCCAGTACTTATCCTAAAAAGGCCTTTGATGTGGGGGAGACTTCAAAGGAGTCCTCTGAAGTGCACGTAGGTCCCTTTAATTTTAGTCCTGTCTGCCAGGCTCTCGGTGGGGGTAATCAGTCCTTTGTGTAGAGATAGGACACCATGTATTGAAGCATAAGTGTCAATTCCTCCCCTTTCCTCTGCCCAGGAAAACCCATCAGCATGCAGATGAATGCAGATGCAATTGAGTGTCCTGTGTTTGTGGTTGTCTAGAGGAAATTTGCAAAGTGTAGCTGTCACCCAGCCCAGACATGTATTTAGAGACAGGCTAAGGCGCAGAGTGCTTAAAGTGAGAAAATGCCAACTTTCTAAAAGTGGCATTTTTAGACTTACAATTTAAAATCTGACTTCACCATAAGTTGCGATTTTAAATTGTGAGTCATAAGATGTGATGTTAAATTGTGAGTCTAGAGAAACCAAACTCCATATTTTTATCTCTTCCCAATTGAAAATTACACTAAAAAGATGTTTAAGGCAATCCTAATGTTAACCTGTGGGAGAGACAGACCTTGCAGCAGTAAAAAACGAATTAAGAGATTTTCAGTTCCTGAACATGTTAAACTAAATAGTGCATGTCCAACTTTTTAAATACACTGAACCCTACCCTTGGGGCTAACTAGGGCCTACCTTAGGGGTGACTTATTTGAAAAAGGTAGGTTTGGGCATGGGAAGGGTATACACTTTTCTAGCCAAAATGGCAGGTTGCAACGGAACACACAGGCTCTGCAGTGGCAGGCCTGAGACATGTCTGAAGGCTACTGTAGTGGGTGGCAAAATCAGTGCTCCAAGATGGCCACCACAGTTTTGTGCACTGGTCATGTGATTTTTAAGGGGTAAGGTCTTCCAATCATTGGATTAAGAGGGACTATTTGACCACTGAGGTAGCTATGATTGCATACCTGTGTTTAATAAGATGTGGATTCACTTTGATGTTTGAATGCATCATATTTTTGCCTATTTTTTTGTATGGAATGTAAGGACTGGTCAGTAATTCAATAGGTTTGATGAAGGATATTCTGTTCCTAGATGGCCCCCACAGTTGTGTGGATAGGTCAAGTGATTTCTTTTACACTGAGGTTTATGTAGGCTGTTTTTTGGGGTGCCTTGTAGGTGGGCAATTCACTTGCATGTACAGTGTGGTTTGGTTTTCTGCTGCCTTTTAGTGTTATTTAGCGTTTTATTAATGTGTGTTATTTATTGTGTTGTAGAGCAACAATTATTGTGATTTTATCCACTTTGACACATTGTCCTGAGGATGGTCTCATGGACAGTTTGAGCCATGGGAGACCGAAAAGTCGACCTTATACTCTCCATGATGCAATTCTTCACATGAGTTGCTGGAGTCCATTAGGAGTGATTTGTGATTGTTTAAAATACTACATATAGGACTCAAACCTTTTGTGGTTGGAGAGTCAGGAGGGTTGGTGCTCTCCTTCTGTCTCTTGGATGTAAATGGATTGTGGACTAGAGGAGTCACCAGTGCATTTGTATAAATACACAAAACATTATATTTGTTGCTTTGCTATATTGATGAATATATTATTAGTGAATATATAAACATTCTTCATTTTTCCAGAAACTAATTACACGCTGTTTGAAGATTTATTCATTTATGGAATATGTTCTATGATTAATTACAGCATTAATAGTGTTTAATATTGCTGAAATATTTGTATGCAAATAATTCCTCCATGAACATTGTGTGTTTTACAATCAGTGCTGCAGCATTTAATTTACAGGCACTGGGCACACCTAGTGCACTTTACTAGGAACTTACAAGTAAATTAAATATGGAAATTGTGGATGAGTCAATGTTACCATATCTTAGAGTACAGATCACCTGCACTTTAGCACTGGTCAGCAGTGGTAAAGTGCACAGAATCCTGAAAGCCAGCAAAAATGAGTCAGGAAAACAGGATGTCGAAGATCAAATAGGGGAGACCAAGCCAAGGATGCCAGGTCTGACATTTGGTCATGAAAGATAAAGCAATAAATACAGGTGGCTTTACATTCTGTATTTATCCTATCATATTTGCTATGCTTCAAAGACAGAGGTAAAATGGCAGGATATGTCTTCTGGCAAATTGCCACTCAATTTGTCTACAATGTGGATTGCTGTTTATAAACTCTTCATTTTTTGTAGGCAATTAAAATAAAGTTTATTATGTGGTAATTGTGCTGTGGCCCAGATAGTATTTTATTTGAGGCTGAGGGATGTCATGTTTTGCAACTTGCAACAACATATAAATACCTGTAAATGAACTGTACATATTCAGCAGTTAGGAAAGCAAAAATGGAACACATTGTCTTGTATTTCTGAAGTGTGATGGACGTCATGGAAAAGATAAATATTCACTGACATCTGATTTCCATACATTATCATTTATGTGCAATATTGTTTTATCAGTGAAACTGTATGTCTGTACAAACGTGTCAATTTCAATGGAAAATATGCTGTATGTAAATGGCAGAGTCCCCCACACTTTGCTTTGGTTACATTAAAAAATCGCCTGCCTCATGTCCATTAAAGTTAGGTGGGCCACCAAAGTTTGTCATTCTGAAACGTGGGTTGTGAGTGTAAAAAGTTTGGGAAGCACTACATTAGAGTTTTAAATAGTTACCTCCCGTGCTTGCAGAGGAAAAGCAATCATAATTAAAAAAGAAAGGCAGTTTGTAAAATACCCTGCAAGTTACTAGAGAAAAGGGTTATTTTTCTTTTCTTTCTCTAGAAACCTCTTTTGCTACCTGTTCCTGGAGTGGAAAGAGGCAGTGCAGTTTCAGAAATCAGAGGATACTCACTTTGCAGCCTATTAGCTAAATGAATTAAGCGGCAACTTCATGAATAGCCGCACAAGCAATAAACACACCGAAGGGCCGATCTTTGTTATATAAAATGCATATTGCCAACATGGAAAAGAATAAAAAAGTTTTATATTTAGGTGTAATTTTGATATTCTTTTTAGATAATTAGTTGTGTGCCCTTTTTTTACCGGTAAAACTGCACTGAAAGGGATCTTACATATGTTTGTTTTTCATACTCAAGATGAGGCATCAGGTTCTCTTCGATTAGTTCCCAGAAATGTGGCTCATAAAAACCTGCTACGTCTCCAGGATGTTGCAGATTCTCACAAGAACTCAGCATAACTAAGAGCCAGTAACAGCTTACAAAGGAAAAAAAAACAGGGGATAAAAAAAATCTCTTGTCAGGCCAGAGGTAGAGCAAAACAGACCGCAGAAGCAGACAACGGAAGATGTAGTAGCACAAATTCAATATGTACCAGAGCAGATCATAGGGCACCGCTCAAAACGAGCCACAATGTAGCCGTGTTGTGGATGCACCAAGCCGACGACCTGCTTGCTTATAGTGAAGATGCAGGAAGAACTTGAAAGGCCGCAGGGAGTATTTTTCCACTATGATGGATCAGGAAGGCAAATTAAATTCATGCCTGAAAAACCCTGTTCCCCAAAGAAAACCCCAGACTTGGCTACAAGGAAATTGTAACCTCAGGACTCAGTTACAACAAGAAACTACAGGAAAGAGGCACAGGCACCTCCATGAAGGACAACACAAGTGTGGACACACCAAACCCAGGTAAGAGAACCAAGCAGGAATGAGACACGTCTGCTTTGCCTCTTCGGTCGATGCGAGGCACGCGGCCACACCTAACCACCTGAGCTGAAATAAATAATGCAGCAAATTTAAATAAACTTGGCTCACACGAGGAGCATGACCACATCCAGGACTGACATAAACACCACATGGCTCTGGGTAAAAAAGCCCAAGATGTGATACCACATTTGAATCAAGGATGAGGCAAAAAAATAAAATCACAGAATATCAGAAATGCAACACTTTTGTAACTCCCCTCAAATGTTTATTTTGCACATCAATTATAAGACTTCTTGATGCTTCGTTATTGAGTATTCATGACCTTGGTTAGTTGTGATTTATGGCCTTTCTAGAAAGTAGATGATTTCTCATCAAACCTCTCTCCAGTGCTGAGAGATCTAGAGGGTTGAGGACATAACAGCAAACGCCTGTTCACCCGATCTGTTTGTCTGGGAGTGCTAGCAGATGGAAGGAACTGAAGTGGAAAGAACGGTCAGAGCTGGGCTCCCACAAAGGTTCAAACATGAATAGAGGGTCTCTGAGACAAAAGTCAAGAATTCACTTTCACAAGGCCTGAAACAGTAGTTTTGCTCTGTGTAAAGCATAATATTGACAAGGTTGTTGCCATTGATTCAGTATTTGTTTCTTGAAAGAGGAATGGCAGCATCTTGCCAGTAATGTGTAGGTGGAAAAACACACAGTGGCACTGACCTGGCCTTACAATGAAAGGGGCAATCAAGTTTAAAATTCATACTTCTTACTCACGGCAACAGAGAAGGGTCAGAGCTCATGACACCATGCCAGCAGGAGGTGGTATGCAGTCATGTAAATGTGTAGACACAAGCATAGCTGGAATGCCATAGACTGCGGTGCAAGAGAAAGATAGTAGGAATGTAATTATGAGATTGTAAAGTAGTTAGTTTTAATGACTTGGTAGATGTCTGGAATGCAACAAGAATGGAGTAAATTCCATTCGGATAGGTTAGGACCAGAGTATTTAGCTTCAAGGGGCCTTAAATGTGAAGTATCAGTGGGGAGAAGCACTTATTCAGCTGGTCAATGTCAGTACCAGAACATCCATTTAAGTAGAGTTGTTTGTCATGCATGTATTGAGTAAACTCAAAGTTCTTGCCAGTCAGCAGCATTCCAGGCAGTTCTCTATATAGGTGAAAAATTACAGATGATAGGATGGAGCCTTGAGATAAATTGTAGGTCATGGGATCATGCTCTGATATTAATGTGTTCATTTGGATGAGCGCATATTTGTTGGACAGATAGGAGACAAACAACTGCAAGAAGATGAGAGTGAGTTCAGTTTGTAAGAAGAGAGTGTTAAACATGGCTTGGTGACCAATGATGCCAAACTCCGCAGAGTGACCAGGTGTTAGAAACGGGGTTTTTGGTTGGCAGTCAGGTTACCCTCTGTCGAAGCAAGAACCCTCACTCTAGTCAGGGTACGTCACACACAATCCAAAATTAGCCTGTGCCCACCCTCTGGTAGCTTGGCACGAGCAGTCAAGCTTAACTTAGAAGGCAATGTGTAAAGTATTTGTGCAATAAATCATACAATACCACCATATAGCACCACAAAAATACACCACACAGTGTTTAGAAAAATATATAATATTTATCAGGATATTTGTAGGTCAAAACGAATAAAGTTGCAATGTGAATTTGTAGAGATATCACTGAAAAGTGATATAAAGGGCCTCATTATGACCCTGGCGGGCGGCGGAGGCCGCCCGCCAGGATCCCGCCCTCCAAATTACCGCGCCGCGGTCAAAAGACCGCGGCGGGTATTACGAGTTTTCCCCTGGGCTGGCGGGCGGTTCCAGTTAAACCGCCCGCCAGCCCAGGGGAAAACGACCTTCCCACGAGGATGCCGGCTCGTAATCGAGCCGGCGGAGTGGGAAGGTGCGACGGGTGCTACTGCACCCGTCGCGTATTTCACTGTCTGCAAGGCAGACAGTGAAATACATTTTGGGGCCCTCTTACGTGGGCCCCTGCCGTGCCCATGCCATTGGCATGGGCACGGCAGGGGCCCCCAGGGGCCCCGCGACCCCCCCTACCGCCATCCTGTTCATGGCGGCTTTCCCGCCATGAACTGGATGGCGGTAGGGGGGGTCAGAATCCTCATGGCTGCGGAGCGCGCTCCGCAGCCATGGAGGATTCCAATGAGCAGCGGAAAGTCAGCGGGAGACCGCTGACTTTCCGCTTCTGACCGCGGCTGAACCGCCGCGGTCAGAATGCTCATTGGAGCACCGCCAGCCTGTCGGCGGTGCTCCCGTGGTCGGTGGCCCTGGCGGCCACCGGCCGCCAGGGTCAGAATGACCCTCAAAGTGTCTTAAGTCTTTAAAAAGCAAACAAAGTCTCTTTCAAGCACAAAGTACCTGGTTTGGAGTGGAAAATCTCCTCAGAGGGCCACAGAAGAAGAGACACGTGGAAAAATGGTGTGTGCGTCAATTTCTCCCCAGCACACACGGACTTGTGTCATTATATTTCACGCGGGGAAGTCGGGCGTCGTTTTCCGGTGCGCGGACAGTCTCTTTCTGTGGATCGCAGGGATTACCAGATGTCCCGGGTCTGTGCGTGGATTCTCCTGCTTGTTTTCCGGCTGCGCGTCGTTCTGCGGGGCTGCGCGTCGAAGTTTCGCTCTCACGGCAGGCGTCGCGTTGATTTCTCCTCTGGAGGTCGGGCGGCGTTGTCCTTGCGAGGCTGTGCGTCGAAGTTCCGGTCGTCCCGAAGGCGTTGCGTTAATCAGCGTCGGTGTGCGGCGTTTTTCTCGCTGCGGAACAAGTTGTGCGTCAAAGTTTCGCTCTCACGGCAGGCGTCGCGTTGATTTCTCCTCTGGAGGTCGGGTGGCGTTGTCCTTGCGAGGCTGTGCGTCGAAGTTCCGGTCGTCCCGAAGGCGTTGCGTCAATCAGCGTCGTGTGCGGTGTTTTTCTCGCTGCGGAACAAGCTGTGCGTCGAAAATTTCAGCGCATGAAGCATCCAAGTGAAAAAGAGAAGTCTTTTTGGTCCTGAGACTTCAGGGAACAGGAGGCAAGCTCTATCCAAGCCCTTGGAGAGCACTTTCACAGCCAGGCAAGAGTTCAGCAAGGCAGCAGGCCAACAGCAAGGCAGCAGTCCTTTGTAGAAAGCAGACAGGTGAGTCCTTTGAGCAGCCAGGCAGTTCTTCTTGTCAGGATGTAGTTTCTGGTTCAGGTTTCTTCTCCAGCAAGTGTCTGATGAGGTAGGGCAGAGGCCCTGTTTTATACCCAAATGTGCCTTTGAAGTGGGGGAGGCTTCAAAGAGTGGCTAAGAAGTGCACCAGGTCCCCTTTCATTTCAATCCTGTCTGCCAGAGTCCCAGTAGGGGGTGTGGCAGTCCTTTGTGTGAGAGCAGGCCCTCAACCCTCCCAGCCCAGGAAGACCCATTCAAAATGCAGATGTATGCAAGTGAGGCTAAGAACCCTGTGTTTGGGGTGTGTCTGAGTGAATGCACAAGGAGCTGTCAACCAAGCCCAGCCAGACGTGGATTGTAAGGCACAGAAAGATTTAAGTGCAAAGAAATGCTCACTTTCTAAAAGTGGCATTTCCAGAATAGTAATATTAAATCCGCCTTCACCAGTCAGCAGGATTTTGTATTACCATTCTGGCCATACTAAATATGACCTTCCTGCTCCTTTCAGATCAGCAGCTGCCACTCTAACAATGTATGAGGGCAGCCCAATGTTAGCCTATGAAGGGAGCAGGCCTCACAGTAGTGTAAAAACGAATTTAGGAGTTTTACACTGCCAGGACATATAACTACACAGGTACATGTCCTGCCTTTTACCTACACAGCACCCTGCTCTAGGGGTTACCTAGGGCACACATTAGGGGTGACTTATATGTAGAAAAAGGGGAGTTCTAGGCTTGGCAAGTACTTTTAAATGCCAAGTCGAAGTGGCAGTGAAACTGCACACACAGGCCTTGCAATGGCAAGCCTGAGACAAGGTTAAGGGGGCTACTAGAGTGGGTGGCACAACCAGTGCTGCAGGTCCACTAGTAGCCTTTAATCTACAGGCCCTAGACACATATAGTGCACATTACTAGGGACTTATAAGTAAATTAAATAGTCCAATCAGGTATGATAAAAAATTACCATGTTTAAAAAGGGAGAAAGCATATGCACTTTAGCACTGGTTAGCAGTGGTAAAGTGCGCAGAGTCTAAAAGCCAGCAGAACAGGGTCCAAAAAGTGGAGGGAGGCAGGCAAAAAGTTAGGGGTGACCACCCTAAGGCATGTCAGGTCTAACATGTGTCCCCCCCAGCTGAAAGTGGGGAGAGCTACTCGACCTCCTGGGAGCTCTCATCGCTAAGGCGGAAGTATCTGGAGAGACCATCAGCATTGGTGTGGTCAACCCCTGGGCGATGCTCCACCATCAAGTCCATCCCCTGTAGGGAAATGGACCATCTCAAGAGTTTTGGATTCTCACCCCTCATCTGCATGAGCCATCTGAGGGGCCTCTGGTCTGTCTGAACCCGGAAGTGAGTCCCAAACAGGTAGGGTCTTAGCTTCTTCAGTGCCCAGACCACAGCAAAGGCTTCTCTCTCAATAGCACTCCACCTTTGTTCCAGTGGTAATAGTCTTCTGCTAATAAAGACTACTGGTTGGTCTGAGCCCTCCTCATTCAGATGTGCTAGAACAGCCCCTATGCCATGCTCTGAAGCGTCTGTCTGCACAATAAATTCCTGGGAGTAGTCAGGGGCCTTTAGCACGGGGGCCGTCCACATGGCTTCCTTCAGAGAATCAAAGCTTTCTGACAGGCCTCTGTCCAATTCACTAACCTAGATTGTTTCTTGGAAGTGAGTTCCGTCAAGGGGGACACAATGGTACCATAGCCCTTGACGAACCTGCGGTAGTATCCAGTGAGGCCTAAAAAGGCTCTCACCTCAGTCTGTGTTCTAGGTGGTTGCCAGGCCTTGATAGTTTCAATCTTGGCCTGGAGCGGCTGCACCCTGCCACCACCTACTAGGTGTCCCAAGTACACCACGGAACCCTGCCCAATCTGGCACTTACTAGCCTTGATAGTCAGGCCTGCCTGTTGCAGGGCCTGAAGCACCTCCTTGAGGTGGAGCAGGTGTTCCTCCCAGCTGGAACTGTAGACAGCTATGTCATCTAGGTAAGCTGCACAGAAGGCATCTTTACCAGCTAGGACCCCGTTAACCAACCGTTGGAAGGTAGCGGGGGCATTTTTCAGCCCAAATGGCATCACCCGGAATTGGTAATGGCGATCAGGGGTGGAAAAAGGGGATCTTTCTTTAGCCCCCTCAGTCAGGCCAATCTGCCAGTACTCGGAAGTAAGATCGAACGTACTCAGGAACTTGGCAGCGCCTAGCCTGTCAACGAGCTCATCAGCTCGGGGGATGGGGTGAGCATCAGTCCGGGTGACTGAATTGAGAACCCGGTAGTCCTCACAGAACCGGAGTTCTGGCTTTGCACCTGGGGCAGTAGCCTTGGGAACCAATACCACAGGGCTGGCCCATGGACTACTGGATTTCTCAATAACCCCCAAAGTCAACATCTTGGAGACCTCCTCCTTGATGCTGGCCTTCACCTTATCTGACAAGCTGTACATTTTGTTCTTTACAGGGGCACTGTCTCCTGTGTCAATGTCATGCACACAGAGGTGGGTTAGTCCAGGAGTAAGGAAGAACAGGGGGAGAACTGCTCTAACAGCTCATAGCAGTCCCCTCTCTGGGTTGGAGTTAGGGAGTCAGAGAGAATGACACCACCTACTGACCCATCCCCTTCTTTGACAGCGAGGAGGTCAGGGAGAGGTTCACTCTCCTCTTCCATGCCCTCATCTGTATCTGTCATAGGAGCATACTGACCTCAGACCTCTCAAAGTGAGGTTTGAGCCGGTTGTGATGGAGGACACTTAGGGGTTGCCTAGGGGTCTTGAGGTCCACTAGGTAAGTGGCCTCCCCTTTACGCTCCTTGATCTCAAAGGGGCCAGTCCAGCGGTCCTGGAGAGCCCTGGGCTCTACTGGCTCCATCACCCAAACTTTGTCTCCAGGTGAGGACTCAACTAGAGTGGCCTTCTGGTCGTACCACTCCTTCATCACATCTTGACTGGCCTCGAGGTTACTCTGGGCCTGCTTCCAGAAGCGTTGGGTTTGTTTGCGGAGGGCCAGCATGTAGATGACCACATCCTGGGGAGGGGCCTGGGGAGCTCTCTCCCAGCCCTCCTTAACGATGCTTAGGGGTCCCCTGACAGGGTGACCATAGAGAAGCTCAAAGGGGCTGAACCCCACCCCTTTCTGGGGCACCTCTCTATAAGCAAACAACAGACAGGGTAAGAGGACGTCCCACTTACGCCTCATGGCCTCAGTCAGGCCACCAATCATGCCTTTCAGGGTCTGGTTGAATCTCTCAACAAGCCCATTGGTTTGAGGATGATAAGGGGTGGTAAACCGGTAGGTCACCCCACACTCATCCCACAGGGTCTTCATGTATGCAGACATGAAGTTTGTGCCCCTGTCAGACACGACCTCCTTAGGGAATCCCACACGGGTAAATATTCCCAACAGGGCTCTGGTCACCACCTTTGCAGTCACTGTTCTCAGAGGGATTGCCTCTGGATAGCGGGTGGCATGGTCCACCAAAATCAGGATAAACCTGTTGCCCAAGTCAGTTTTGGGGTCCAAGGGACCAACAATGTCGATGCCCACCCTTTAAAAGGGGGTGCCAACGACTGGGAGTGGGAGCAGGGGAGCTTTAAGCCGTTTCCCTGCCTTCCCACTAGCCTGGCAGGTGGGGCAAGCTCTGCAGAAGTTATCTGAGGCTTTCCTCATTATGGGCCAATGAAAGTGGGTGTTAAGCCTGTCAAAGGTCTTGTCTTGGCCCAGGTGTCCTGCCAGGGGAATGTCGTGAGCCAGGCCTAGTAGGAATTTCCGGTAACACTGGGGGACCACCAGCACACGGTGGGCCCCAGGACCTGGAATCCTACGCTTACTGTAAAGGAGATCATTCTCCCAGTAAATATGGTGAGCGCCAGAGGCGTCACCTGCTGCGTGATCTGTGGCCTGCTTCCTCAGACCCTCAAGTGTGGGGCATTCTTTCTGCGCCTTGCAGAATGCTTCCCTGGTTGGCCCCCCTCTACTTGCCAGCCAGCAAGTTCAGGTAGGTTTCCCAGGGCAGCTATGTCCTCCCCGGTTGGCTCAGGGGCCTCCTCTTCCTCAGGGGCCTCGTCTACCACCGTGGGAACATTGGAGGCGGGTTTCCCGCGCCCCTGGCCCCCCTCTTTGGCAGCTGTCTGGGCCATCTTTCCAGGCTCCAGACGCCCTTGACTCCCTTCCCGGGCAGCCATGGACCGTGTGGTCATGCAGACCCACTCAGGTAACCCTAACATCTCCAGGTGAGATCTGAGCTCTACTTCTTTCCAAGTAGTATGCTCAAGATCATTGCCTAACAGACAATCTACAGGCATGGAAGGACTCACAGCTACTTTCAGAGTACCAGAGACCCCCCCCCACTCAAAGGGAACCAGAGCCACCGGTAGGTGACTCTCACGATTGTCAGCGACTATGACCTGGTGGAATGTATTAGGGACTATCTGCTCTGTTGACACCAGCTGACTCTGGATAGTAGTCATACTGGCTCCTGTGTCACGCAGAGCCTCCACCTTCTGCCCATTAATGGTGACCCACTGCCTGTACTTGGAAGTATTTCGGGGCATGTGGGCTTTGGGCACCATTTCTCTTTCTCCCAGGGACACAAGGGAAATCTCTACCTGCTCCCCAAAGCTATCTGGGTCCATCTCCCCCCCAAGCGCTACACTAGTCAACCCAGGTGTCTGTCCGGTAGTGGACGGTGCCCTTTTGGAGCACTGGGGGTCGCCTTTATAGTGACCATACTGGTAACACTCCATACATTTGGGGTTGGATTTCCCTGACCTATCATATGTCCCTGGCTTTTTCCCAAATCTGGAAAAGGAATGGTTGCCACCCCCTCCCTGGGAATTCTTTTGGGGGCCTTTTGAGAGTTCCTTATCTGTAAGTTTATCTCCCCCCTCTTTCTTCTGTTGGGAACCCTGACCGCCTTTGTGGGAGTCCCCCCCAGGTACCTTTTTGGACACTCTGGTGCTAACCCAGAGGTCCGCCTCCTCAGCAAGCTTCCTGGGATCAGTCAGCTTACTATCTACCAAGTGCTGGTGCAACTCTGTATAGGTAAACATTGAGTATATGCTCTCTCAGAATCAAGTCATATAGCCCTTTATAATTATCTACTTTGTTGCCCCGCACCCATCCATTCAGTACCTTACTGGAAATGTCAAATAAATCTACCCATGTTTGTGTGGTTTGTTTGGTGCTGTCCCTGAACCTCTGACGGTATCTCTCAGGGGTCAGCCCAAACTTGGCAAGTAAAGTGGCTTTCTGAAGTGGGTATTTGTTTTGATCAGGTTGATACAAGGTGAGAAGTGTGTCCCTCCCCAATGGCGGCACATAACCCCACATAGCTACCCCCCATTGCCCTTCAGGAACCTCATGAGCCCTTAGTGCAACTTCGTAAGCAGCTAACCATTTATCTATGTCATCTCCCACCACAAAACTGGGCACCACATTTTTGGGTATACAAACCTTCTTTTCTCCAGCAGGTCCTGTCTGTATGCTGCCACCATTATTGCTGGATTCAGACTGTCTCGCCTTGATCTCCAGCTCCTTGAGACTCAGTTCATGAGCCAATAATAGTTTCTTTTCAGCCAAAGCTCTTTCAGCTTCCACCTGTTTGGCTGATCTTTCAGCTTCAGCTTGTTTGGCTGCCCTTTCAGCTTCAGCTTGAATCTGTTTGGCTGCTCTTTCAGCTTCAGTCTGTTTGGCTGCTCTTTCAGCCTCAGCTTGCTTGGCTTCTCTCTCTCTGCCCTTCTTTCCTCCTGTTGAGCCTCAATTTTCAGTTTTGCCATTTGCAATTGGAAATCCCTTTCCTCTCTCCTTTCCTCTGCGGTCAGGCTTTGCACAGAGACACTGCTCCCTGGCTTGAAAGTGGGCATAATTGCAGTGGTAACATCATCCACAGATAGCAACAAATCCTCTGAGGGGCCATTTTCTGGCTCCTCTTCCTCACCATCTTCTTCTAAATGGGCTTCTGCCCAGGCCCTCAGCGCCACTTGAAAGTCCTCCTTTTTGAAGGCCCCTTGGGTGGGTACCCTCATTGCCCTGCAGAACCCTCTTAGCTGTTTGACCGTATATATATCCAACAGGACTAGGTCAAAGTCTCCTATTTCAGACCCAGTCAGAGACATGTTGAGTGATGATTTAGTTTTTGAAAATTGTCAGGAAAACGAATTTGCAAAAAGAGATAAAAATCAAGTTGACCTTCAACTGTGGGTAGGTAGTGAAATACTTAGCTACTGTATGTCACTGCACAAATACAAGTCCTATCCCACCGCTGCCACCAATGTTAGAAATGGGGTTTTTGGTTGGCAGTCAGGTTACCCTCTGTCCAAGCAAGAACCCTCACTCTAGTCAGGGTAAGTCACACACAATCCAAAATTAGCCTGTGCCCACCCTCTGGTAGGCTTGGCACGAGCAGTCAGGCTTAACTTAGAAGGCAATGTGTAAAGTATTTGTGCAATAAATCATACAATACCACCATATAGCACCACAAAAATACACCACACAGTGTTTAGAAAAATATATAATATTTATCAGGATATTTGTAGGTCAAAACGAATAAAGTTGCAATGTGAATTTGTAGAGATATCACTGAAAAGTGATATAAAGTGTCTTAAGTCTTTAAAAAGCAAACAAAGTCTCTTTCAAGCACAAAGTACCTGGTTTGGAGTGGAAAATCTCCTCAGAGGGCCACAGAAGAAGAGATACGTGGAAAAATGGTGTGTGCGATTGCCACTGATTTATAAGGTATCATCAACTACCTGGATACTTCCTATCTTTATTCTGCTCTCTGGACTGATTCCCAATGGATAGTCTTGCAGGAGGTCACTGGTTGTGATTCATTCATGTGGCTCAGTAGCAACTGCTTTCATAATGATCTTAGCTAGGAAGGGAAGAGTGATCAGATGGTGGTTACTGAAGTCATCAGGACTGAGTTTAACCTTCTTAAGCTGTGGAAGGACCAGTCTTGCCTTAAAAGTGTTAGGGGAACTAACTTGGATGAGAAAAGTGTTCAAAGTGGTGATTGTGTTCAGGAGTGATGACTTCACTAGTAAAGATGGGGTTGTGGTGTCTTTGTTTAATGTGACCTTGATTGAGGTGTCTTGAGGGGTTACTGATGAGTAGGTTGTAGAAGTGCAAAGACTATCCTATATTGGGTGGGGTTATGGTTGATTGCAGTTTATTCATGATGTTCCTATATTTTAGATCTTCTACCTAAAAAAGCTCTTCATCATATCCACTTGCTAATGGGGTGATCATTTTAGGGGAGTAATGTGGATCTGGTGTGCTTGGTGACTCAAAAAAAGGCTCTGATTGAAGTCTCATGGTGTTCCACAAGCTGTGATCTTCGGCATTTTTTCTCTGGCCTCCAGATGACATGCATATGTTCTATTGGTCCAGGGAATACCATGACGTGCTGCCACTGGAGAAGGTTGAGACTGGCTGAAAGTGGTTTATTCTGAGGAGAGAGATGTAGGTGGTGGGGTGTTAGAAATGGGGTCTTTGGTAGGCAGTCAGGTTACCCCCTGTCCAAGCAAGGACCCTCACTCTAGTCACGGTAAGTCACACACAATCCAAATTATCCTGTGCCCACCCTCTGGTAGCTTGGCACTGAGCAGTCAGGCTTAACTTAGAAGGCAATGTGTAAAGTATTTGTGCAATAAACCATGCTAAAACACAGTATAGCACCACAAAAACACACCACACAGTGTTTAGAAAAATATATAATATTTATCTTGGATAAATGCAGGTCAAAAAGATCAAAATGTAATAAGTATATGTTGAGGTATCATTGTGAAAGTGAAAGGAGACTGCATTGTGTGAGGGCAGACACAGACTTTTCAGGTGTGAGTGACCACTCCTCCTCTCCCTCCTAGCACACATGGCTCATCAGGATATGCAGGCTACACCCCAGCTCCCTTTGTGTCACTGTCTAGTGTGAGGTGCAAACAGCCCAACTGTCAAACTGACCCAGACAGGGAATCCACAAACAGGCAGAGTCACAAAAATGGTTTAAGCAAGAAAATGCTCACTTTCTAAAAGTGGCATTTTCAAACACACAATCTTAAAATCAACTTTACTAAAAGATGTATTTTTAAATTGTGATTTCAGAGATCCCAAACTCCACATGTCTATCTGCTCCCAAAGGGAATCTACGCTTTAATCATGTTTAAAGGCAGCCCACAGGTTAACTTATGTGAGAGATAGGCCTTACAACAGTGAAAACCAAATTTGGCAGTATTTTACTGTCAGGACATATAAAACACATTAGTATATGTCCTACCTTAACCATATGCTGCACCCTGCCCTTGGGGCTACATAGGGCCTACCTTAGAGGTGTCTTACATGTAGGAAAAGGGAAGGGTTAGGCCTGGCAAGTGGGTTCACTTGCCAAGTCGAATTTACAGCTTAAAACTGCACACACAGACACTGCAGTGGCAGGTCTGAGCCATGTTTACAGACCTACTAATGTGGGTGGCACAACCAGTTCTGCAGGCCCACTAGTAGCATTTGATTTACAGGCCCTGGGCACTTCTGGGGCATTTTACTAGGGACTTACTAGTAAATCAAATATGCCAATCATGGATGAACCAATCAACAGTACAATTTACACAGAGAGCATATGCAGTTTAGCACTGGTTAGCAGTGGTAAAGTGCCCAGAGTCCTAAAGCAGACAAAAATAGGTCAGGAAAAATAGGAGGAAGGAGGCAAAAAGTTTGGGGATGACCCTGCAAAAAGGGCCAGGTCCAACATGGGGTATGTTCATCTTGGGAAGATTCAGGCAAAGGAACAGGTTATGCTATTTTGTAAAAAGTCTTACCGGTGAAGCAGTCTTTCTTGAGTGCCTTAAAACACCACACAGGATCCCTCTCATAGAGAACATGTGAGTGGTCTAAGGCTGTTAGTTCAGGTCCACCAAGAAGAGCAGCTCCAAGGTGTAGGGAACTGTTAATAGTGAGAGGTAAGCCCTAGAATGCTAGGCTGTAAGGTGATTTAGCAGTATTTTAATAAGCACTACTGTCTCAAGGAGCTTCATAGTATATAACTTATATAGTGGTGCTGGTGAGACTCCAAATAACCGTATTAGCAGCACACCCTGGTGGCAAATGGTCTCTCAGCTTTCTATGAGGTTCATCCCAGCTAAGGGACCACCCGATTTGTAAAGCCCAATTGTCCTACAGAGAACTCTTGTCATAGAAGGCACTGGGGGGTAACAGTGCAGGCAAGATGAGGGCCCACACTCCCATGGAATGGATAGCACTTTTTAGAGAAGGTACAGGCAGTTTGAGGCACTGTCCACCTACCGAGGAACATGACTTTCACATTTTATATGCCCCTTTACTCATAGCAAAATAGAGGTACTAGGACAGACAGATTGTAACAGGCATCTTAAAATAGGTTACAATGGTGATCCTACATGTAAAATATACACACACCATAGCAGGTTGTTTCTGGTAGTTAGCCCCGCTAGCACTGAAAGCTGCATATTTATCCAAAAGAAGTCCACTCAGTGATCACAGACAAGCCTAGTGCCACTAACTAGGGCAGCCCTGTAACCCTCTGTAAAAAAAGGCAATCTTATATTTAAAGGAGAGTGTTCTGCGTAGTGATACATGCCTTTTATAAGAGAATGACACAATTTGTGAAGCCAAACCTCCAGTTCAAATGCCTTTCATCAAACCTATGTATTCATTCATAGACACTGTATGCATTAAACCTTTAGTATCAACACCACAATATCAAACTCATGTATATGTTAATTCACATAACTAAATATATAAATTAGATCTAAAAGCCAAACAAGAGGACACACTTGTCAAAATGTCTCAGGCCAAGCTTAATAGACCCCCTCGCCCCCAAGAAAGATGTCATAATAGATCTCAGGGCACCAACAAGTTCATCAAATAGAGGAATATTCTAGAACTCCTATTGCTGGCGATTGTTACTGACGCAGCACTGTGTAAAAGGAACTTTTCTTTTCTCTTGACTTGATGGCCCCTTTAAAGTAGATCTTTTAGAGCGAGAAGTGCCTGCCAATGAGAATGGAGCATAAAAGGAGAGGTGAGGATACCGCCTAAGCCTGATTCATCACTGAAGAGGCGAACCATTAGAACGCTGTGCTGCTACAGTGCGTTAAATTATAGTGGTTTCAAAGGGTGAAGGCCCATATTCATACTTTTTTAGCACCGCATTTGCATCATTTTTTGATGCAAAATGGCACAAACTTACAAAATATAATTGTATTTTGTAAGTTTGCACCGCTTTTGAGTTAAAAAAATGACGCAAATGCGGCGCTAAAAAAGTATAAATATGGCCACAGTACGTAGGCAACAATGTGACATTTATTTGTGGAAGTACCAAGCGCTAAGCCGTTCAGGTGGAGCAAGGCATGCCCCCTTTGCTCAGCTGAAGTGCACACGTGACTAATATAGATGTATAGCACTTTAACCAGGGGTGTAATACAAGCCTCTGCAGCCCCTGCGTCCTAGGGGGCCCCAAGCCTTCAGGCCCCGCAACCCTTCACGGGGGGCCCCATTCAGCCCAAAGCCAATGCATATCCGTGAGATAATGGAGACTCAAGGACCCCTCTTCACATTAAGCAGCGGGGCGCTATAATTTCGCATTACGCCACTGGTTTGAACCAGAAACATATAGGCTACTTCAAAAAGACACATTTAATATTCTGCGCAGGCTCCTTCAAGCCAACAATAGTTAGCGCCTGAGGTAAGAACATGTCATTCTAGGTGAGCGTGGAAACATAATTTGCTTTGGCCTAAGAGGAAGGCTTCCTCCTAAAGAGAGAGCGTTAGCCACTTGGAAAACGGCGCCAACAAGTTGCACGGTTTCAGCCAAGACGAATTCTCTCGCTGTATATAATTCCTGCATGATTATGCAAATCCATATTTCCCATAGGACAATTATAATTTGTGTTACTGTTTTGGGAGTTGATAAATGTCATACCTAATCAGGCAGACCACACATCTGGAGGCATTATGTGCTGGAAAATGCAAAACTCCAGCTCGGGGTCTCTGGCATATTGAGTCATTCCGTTTGACTTTGGATAAGGTTTGAAAGTTGCAGGCCCGTTCTGCTGTCTGCCAGCTGCAGGCCCTGGCGAGGGCATTACACGCAGCAGCCTTAGCAGTGAGAGAGAACTGGCACTGGCTGGCGCACACATTACTGAGAAGGGCCTGAAGTTATTTCACAGAGCATCCCAGCGAAAATATTATATGCTGGCTTCTATTTCATCTATTTTTATTAACATTTACATGCTTGTAGCAAACCTTTGAGTTACATCAGGGAGACCAAATGAAGACGGATAAGACCAGTCGCGATAAAACAAGGAAAGTATATTAGTTGTGGAAAAGACCTCCACGAGCATTATCAGAAAATACTCAAAGGTATCTTTCAGTGTCATCATTAAAGGTGCTTCTGGAAACATAGCAGCAAAGGCAAATCAAATACAATCACACACATATATTTATGTAAGCAGAGCTCATAGGAGTCATATAATCTGCAGAGGTTTAAATAGATTATCTGGGAGTAATAAAATATGAGGTGATACAAGATTATTAGTCAATGTGAAATATAGCCCTATAGCCCTCTGCCAAGAGCTCTGAACATCAGGCTTGGGTCTGTAACGAGGGAGAGGGCCTTTAACAACCAGTATAACCCAAGGCAGAAGGCTCATAGGGTTTTTAGAACATTCCACCCATTGAGGACAAAATGTTCTAAATTAAAAAGGGAGAAAAAGAAAGATCAATATTGGAATGCTGGAGCAGAAACCTTAAAGCAGTCATTATTAGCCTCGAGGCATTTAATTGTTTTTAATGGACTCCCAACACTCCAATGTTCTAATAATCAATATGTATTCAAAGGGCAATTGTATTTGTGGTGTTCCGGGGAGGTGTATATAGGCATATTTTCCCGGCATTCTTTTGGCATTTATCCGAACAGTAGTGCCTGGAGAAATTCTGTAAGGTTTTTGTGTGAAGCCAACCTTTACAAAGTTTGGTCAGTGTTGCACAATCCTATAGTGAAAGGAGCAAGGGGTTAGTTTAACCTCTAGACACTGACATCTTGAGATTAATGTCTCTCTTCAGTCCCCTTTCACCTCTGTACGGTTTGCTCACGTTTGTCAGTCATGTTTTAGGTTTTCTTAGTTATTCACAGATGATCTTCAAAGGCAGAATGTGAACATGGCTATTAAAAAGCCATATTGGCTTAATTTTCATGGGGAAGGGCCCGTGCTCAACAGTTTGGGGAGAAGATGTGGCGTACTGCTACAGCTGACGACTATGGAGCTGGGAAACCAGGTTTTAGTCTCGGAATCAGCTCAACATCCTGTGATTCCAGGCAAATCACTTAATCTCACCGTGTATTCCAAAAAGTGAATGTGTCCTTGTGTGATGTAACTGATGCTCATGTAAAGCATTCCTCTACCGTTTGGTTGTGTTTGCGCTATGAAAAAAACTGCAACAACAAAAAATCCCAGGAGCTCTTCCAGGGGCTAAATAAATAGAATATCAGAGATCGGGGGTAACAGATGCTCCTCCTTACAGGCCCTGAAATGATGTCCATGGCTGACAAGAGCCAGGGTCTAAAGCAAATTTTAGAAAGCCATTGTGACTAGCAACCGTCCCTCGCCCAAGTCAGTGCTGCCTGATTGCCAGTGTTTGCACTACCTTCTAACATCCCACTCATACAAGAGGGACATTTTGGACATTTCCAGGTCCCCTTATGCAGTAATAATGGAACAGGTTTGGTGGTTTTATAATTTTTTCTAAATTATATTGAATTGTTCAATGCTCTACCAATTTCCTCAGTTAAATATTAGGCAGGCAGTGCCACTCTGTGGCTGTTTGTTATAAATAGGTGCCTGTGTTTACATGCAAGTAACAATGGTGAATACCAACAAATACCGGTGCAATTTAAACACTGATCTAGTTTGAGCAATGGATTATGAGACCATGGGCGTGGAAGAAAATTTACAAATTTGAAATTATTGTTTTGCCTTTATCTTAATAAGCCATTCACATAATATGATGTGTTTCCACTTTTCAATATTGTTTTCCTACTCTGATTGCCTGTCACTCTGTTCATAATTTTATATAGTTGGAGCCTGCAGAGTATTTTTTTTATATGATTTCACACATAAAAACTTTCTACACTGCATAACATGAAAGGGAACTACCAGTGCAGCACCATAACTGCAAAGAAATGGTGATGCTGCTCTCTTTCCAAGGTCTGGTACTTGATCATTCGAGTTTTCTTCTAATACTGAATTAATACAGGATTTTCCTGCCTAATTGGCAGTACAAGCAATGTGGTTATTCTCTCACAATATTACCGCAATGGCAGTTGCCAAGGACATATTACATCTGCTAAAAGCTGGTATAACGTGTCCCATGGATATCTCAGTTATCTAAACAAACTAGCACGGGAACACTAATTTCCGTACTAATTTCCTGTTCTACATGGGAAAAGTTTGAATACCATGATAATGTTCTATCTAGGATAACTGATGTTTACAGTATCAGTAATCCAGGGGTGTGAAATTACTGATGCCAAAAAAAGACATTTTAATGATTGATGAAGTCCACCTTACCACTCTGGAATATCCACACACCTAGTGGAATTTCTGCAGTCATAACAATCTCCACTTGTGAAATCCCACACACTCTGAACATATGATGTGGGAATCATAAAGTATGATTCAATTTTATGATTGTAAGAAATTGGGTTATTAGCTGAGAGGGGTTGAGAGCCCCACTCAATAATACCCACAATTCTTTTCAGGGTAAACCACAAAAATTACTATATAAAACATGCGCTTATCCCTCTGGTAGCTGAGTATGAAAGCATTCAGGCTTAACTGAGAGGCGATGTGTAAAGCATTTATGCAACACTCAATAATAATCTTGAAGCAATTTAGAAAAACTGAATGCATTTTTAAAGTGCTTAGTATACATTCAGCCAAAAAGTACAAAGAGCCAATTGTGGTTTTCTGGTCAAACTGGACTGAGTCAAAGTCTAAAGTTGAGGCCACCGGCGATAGAGCACAGGTCAGATACAGAGATCAGTTTTGTCCCGGTGGAAAGTTTGCATTCTAACTTAGTCCCTTTTCACACGAGAGGCACTTGTTGACGATGTCTTCCGTGTTCGGGCTGCAGATTGCAGGCTGGATCCAGAGAAGGGCCACCCAGACTGCTGTTGGAACCTCGAGTTGTTAGTGCGGTCATCTTTGGTGCAAGGAGCTGGTCCATGATCATTGCTTCATGTTGATGGGAAGTGTAGTGCAGTCATTGTTCACGTGAGAAGCTTCTGGGTGGTAAAGTCCGAATTCTGTATCCAGGAAGGTCTCACCAGCAGTTGGGTGCAGTTTCCGTGTTTGCCTCAGTGAAGACCACTCGTGAAGAGACCAGAGATGGTTCTTTTCAATGCCAAGAATCCAGAGCTTCTGAGTTTTCACCTGGATTCCAGTTCATGCAGTTTTAGGGTTGGAAGAGCACACTCTAACACCAGCCAAGGGAGCAGCACCTGGGGGTCGGGGGCTCTTAAGAGTTAGGACTCACTCCAGCAAAGGCCTAGGCTTCAGGTACCACAACTCAGGAATATGGAGAGGTGGTTGTGCCTCTGTGTGCTTCGAATGCATTAGATCGTTCAGCTGATGAGTTAGTGTGTGTGTGTTGCCAAACGTTTCAGTGGAAGAGGGTGCAGTTCCCTTCTTTGCATAGATACAGAATGGGGTGATGATATGGACTCAGTAGTGAGAGTGGAGAATCATCCTGGTACATAGGATACAGCATGCTCAGCTGTAGCCCACATGGGGCCTCATCTACAAGGAACTTGCGCATCGGATCAGATGCATCACCCTGCACCACCCGAAAAACACCATTATAGTGCTGCATTTATAATACACTGCACCATGGCGCTCGTTAGCACAACTGCATCAACAGTATTGACTCAGTTGCGGCTCTTTGCTGGACTAGCGTCAAGATGTTGACTCTAGTCCACCAAAGCTCGGGACGCCCATTAAAAGAGCCTCGCATCAGTTTAACGCCTGCCCTGGGCAGACTTTTTTGGGCATACCTGCGGGGGAACGCCCTTGAGTACATTACACCTGATGCAGGTATATTGTGGCGCAGGGTGGGGGACTGTTTTGCGCCGCCATAGCATTAAAAAAATGACAATACAGCAGCGCAACAGACTTGTAAATAAGCACCATTGTGTCTTGATCTGTGGCATCAGTGCTACCTCTCCTCGTATGTGCACAGCTACGGCCTGGACTATGGCAGCACCCTCTACGCTGGGACCACCGCCAAACTCCAAAACACCTGCAACGTATTCAAAATGCCTCGGCCCGCCTCATCCTCGACGTACCCCGCAACAGCCACATCTCCGCACACCTGAGACACCTGCATTGGCTCCCAGTCAGCAAAAGGATCACCTTCCGACTTCTCACCCACGCACACAAAGCCCTCCACAACAAGGGACCGGAATACCTCAACCGTTGCCTCAGCTTCTACGCCCCCACCCGTCTCCTCCATTCCTCTGGCCTTGCGCTCGCTGCCGTCCCTCGCATCCGCCGCTCCACGGCAGGTGGGAGGTCCTTCTCCTTCCTGCCAGCCAAGACCTGGAACTCCCTCCCCACTAGCCTCAGGACCACCCAGGACCACTCCGCATTCTGGAGACTCCTAAAAACCTGGCTTTTCGAGCAGCAGTAACCCCCTCCTTTCCCCTAGCGCCTTGAGACCCGCACGGGTGAGTAGCACGCTTTATAAATGTTAATGATTTGATTTGATTTGATGTCCCACAGGGTCAATGTGCTGAACAGCAACAGCAAAGCACGCAGTGCATGGTAGCAGAACTCAGTTATATATCCTGGTCACTGGCGGCATCCCCTAACATGACAGTAGTCACTTGTGATCTGACAGTTCAGTGGACTAAATTAAGCTCCTTGTAGCACTTTTGTAAAGGTAGAACTGCACCCTGTTCTTAATGAGTCTTAAGGCACTGCCATGTTTAGCATGTGTGGGCGTAACATGCATAATTCCCTGTAGCATAATCATGTGGCATTACCTAAGAATTCAGCAAGATCACATAGAATTGCATTAGGAGAGTTATTCCATGTTTAGTACTGTTTCTTAGTGCAAAACTGTCCCCATGTATCCAAAATGGATGTGAGTATGCACTAAATGCAACAGAACATGAATAGCGAGCGCCGAGCAGCTTCACATGTTCGCTAAATATGTTCTTAGGACAGTATTTTCCCCCAACTTGCTATCAGCATTTAGCACTGCTCTCAAAATGCATCCACACATCCAGAATAAATGTGAAGATATATTTTGATCTAAGAAACATCATTAAATACAGCAGAACATGAATAGCGAGTGTGAGCATCTACTCGCTAAATGTGTTCTTGCGGTAGGAATTCCCCCCCTCCCCCCAATGTCCCAAATTACTCTTATCTACATGAGCGGGGCAATCGTGTATTTATTGGCAATTCTGCATCAAAGAGTAACATGGAGTTAACAAAGCTACTCTGATTAATCGAAATTCTGCCTAGGCCTAATGTTTAAGCCACACTGAGGTCTTTCCACTAAATGAAAAAAAGAAGAGTGCATTATCTCCTTGCAGACTCCTACAACTCCTCCACAAATGAAATGGCAGTGAAGAGGGAAAACTCCATACACCACGATTGACAGTATTTACAATCATCAATTGGTGTAATGTGGGTTAAGTAACATGTAAATGATACAAATAGTGGTTCTGAGGGACTCACCTACTGCCCTTCAGTCTGTAATGGTAATATAAAAGTATATGATCCGTGGGACAGTTTAAGCTGTCTGTAGCCAAACCTAAAAAAATATATTTTATGGAAAAATGTGTATGGTGTCATAAGAGCAAGCAATGATGTCCGATAGAAGGAGACCAAGAAAAACTATATTTTATTAAGAGTTGCCTATGATGTCTAAAGTAGGAAACATGTTTTTGTTAATGCAAATAAATGAATTGTGTCCAGGCAGTGTTTCTCATCCTCGATGGAAGAAGTATGCAATGCATTGGGTTGAAAGGGATTTTAATACTACAGATAACACACTGTGCAAATATATGAGAGCACACTGGCATTTGATTGATAATGATGTTCTTGAATCTGACCAAAAAAGTAGGGTTTCTTTGTCATGAACGCATAGACTTATTGAACTAAGAACTAATTTCATTAAAAAAAAAAAACTAGGGGCATATTTAAGAAAAGTGGTGCTTCACACAGTGCAGCACCACTTTTCTTGAACCCCTTAGCACCCCCTAACGTCACCATGTGTGTGCAATATTTAAAATATGACGCACCATGGCAGTAGTTAGGGGACTAGCGTCAGAATTTTTGAAGCTAGTCCGGAGCTGTGCAGGATTAGCATAAAAAGTGTTGACGCTAATCCTGCAAAACTCATTGAGGCCCATTGTAATCAATGGTGTGCCTCCTTTTAACGCCTGCTCTGAGCAGGCGTTAAAAGTGCTGAGAAAAGTGACTCATGCATTGCGTCACTTTGCAAATATGGCGTGGGGATTTTGCCCTCGGGCCACATTAGCCTGAAAAAAAAGACGCTAATGTGGCGCAAGGAGGTGCTAGGGGCTCTTAAATATGCCCCCAAGTGACATGGTTTTAGAAAAACAGGTTAAAAGAAGACGTAAATAGTACCAAGCATGGAGAAGCCTGTAAAGATCTAGATTTGTGATGTGATTCTGAAATATGAACAAATTAGATTAAAAAATTACAAGAATGTGGTTACTTTTCAGTTAAGTATATAACTAAAAGTATAACATTGGAAACTCATTATAATCAGGGCGTGTGCTAAAATAGAATATATCAAATATTTTTTGTTGTTGTACGTTTGTGTTTTTGTAGCAACTACCTTAGCGTGGGTTAACATAATATTTAACAGTTACATTGGCAATAATCCTTAAATATTTTTTAATGAAAAAAAGGTTCGCATAAAGTACCAGGTTTTCCGAAGATGAGTGTACAATTAAAAAAACAACTTCAGAATAAAAGGTCAGGTTATCGGAAGATGAGTGTAAAATTCTAACAACTTCTACTGAACATTTTTTAAAAGAAAGATGACAGAATGTTGTTTCGCGAAAACATAGCGACTTTACAAGTAAAACACATTCTTGGATGAAGTGTGCTTTTGCAAGTTAATATAAAAGAATACGTTCATCTGTGAAATAAAAAGAATTCTGAATGAGGCAAGATTAACTTTTCTCTGAGCCATTATTCCCTGCGGACTTCATTTGTGATTAGAGCAAAACTCATATTTGTTTTGATTCTGCCAAGGTGAAATATCCCATTTCAAATCAAAACTCCTAGGAACATTAGAAAACCTAAAAAATAAAGGAGAAAACTGGCTGGAAAGGTTTTCTGTCACGCCTAGGTTAGTGACTGATTTCTAAGCTGCGCAAACGGAGCGCCGCTGTACCTCATTCAGCCTCACAGCGATTTTGTTTCGTTGAGGCTTCTAGCTCAAGACGAAAAACGTACACACTTTTGTCGGAGGAATAAAAATAGCGTCTTTGCAGGCACAGTTTTGTATGAAATCATGTAAGTTTGATGTCTTCAACTGAGGTGGTCGTAGAGGGGTTTGAAGATGCTTTACACAGAAATGGAGCACGCTATAAGACGTCGAAACAGTTTGTCTGACTATATAGTTCATCATGAACGCAAGGTTTAATAATTTTTTTCTTAGTTGGAGATGAAGTGATGATTCTGCTTTGGTGGCTCATTAAGGGGCATATTTAAAAGTCCCTAACATCACTTTAGCGTCGCCATACTGTCATTTTTGACACTAAGGTGGTGCTGAAGTGGCTTTTCTGCCGCGCCATATTTACAAAGTGGGGGAATGTATACATTGCCCCACTTTCTAACCCCCTTGCTCCACATCACGCCTACGCTAGGCATAATGTATGCAAGGGAGGGCGTTCCGGCGCTAGGAGGCCTGCAAAAATGTTGCAGTGAAATTTAAAATGTCTCACTGCGCCATCTTTGGAGTCATTTTTAATGCCTGCTCAAAGCACGCATTAAAATGACGCTTTTATAATAACCTATGGGCCTCCTTGCACCTTGCTACACTAGCATCAACATTTTTGATGCTAGTGTAGCAAAGCGCCACAATGATGTAAAAAATGTTGACACTACTGTGATAATGACCGCCATGGTGCGCCGTATTATAAATACGGTGCAACCATGGTGTGTTTAGGTACCAGTAGGGGGCGCATAAAAAGTGGCACATCATAGCTGATGCAGCACTTTTTCTTAAATGTGGGCCTAAATCTTAAATCTGATGTCATTACCTTGTCGCTCTTCGTCATTGTTGGTCCTTTCACTTACGGGTGGATTTGATCAATAAGACCTTTTCAGCTGCTCCTACATGCCTGTGCTCACACACACACATACATGCAAGCATGCGCTTCACACGTGCAGGCAGTCCTCACGCATCAAAAGATGACACTATATAAAAAAATGCCACAAAACTGTGCTTGATGTATGCATGCTAGTATGAACATGCTTGCAGCTCAGCTACAGTGAACTTGTAATCGATGGACATATGTTTGTAAGAACATTGCCACCGCCATTAAGTGATAAGTTTCAGTGCAGTCTGTTAGACTTGGCAGCTATTGGCGTGGTTTCCCTGTACTTTTTGCTTCTGACCTCCTGTGTTTGGACCCTGTTCTGTAATTAGTTTTCGCTGATTTTGATACTCTGGGCACTTTATCACTGCTAATTAGTGCTAAAGTACAAGTTCTCTCTGTCTAAATTGTGTTGGTGATTGGTTATCCCTGATTGGCATAGTTGATTTACTAGAAAGTCCCTAGTAAAGTACACTAGAGGTGCCCAGGGCCTGTGAATTAAATGCTACTACTGGGGATGCAGCACTGATTATGCCACCTACATGAGTAGCCCTGTAAACATGTCTCAGACCTGCCACTGCAATGTCTGTGTGTGCAGTCTTGCACTGCCAATTCGAACAGGCAGGTGTACCCACTTGCCAGGCCAAAACCTTCCCTTTTAGTACATGTAGGTCACTCCTAAGGTAGGCATTAGGTACCCCCATCAGCAGGGTGCTGTGTATTTATAAGGTCGAACATGTACAGGTATGTTTTACATGTCCTGAAATACTGCCAAATTCAGGTTTCACTACTGCAAGGCCTATCTTTCTCATAGGTTAACATGGGGATTGACTTTAAATATCTTGTGAGTGCAGTTTCCCATTGGGAGCAAATAGGGATGTGGAGTTTGGGGCCTCTGAACTCACAATGTAAAAATATATCTTTTGGTGAGTTGGTTTTTAGATTGTTTGTTTGAAAATGGCACTTTTAGAATGCAAGCATTTTCTTGCTTAACTCTTCAATGCCTCTGCCTGCCTGGCCGTGTAATCCACGTCTGGGTCAGATTGACATTTGGGCTGAATTTCCTCTAGACAGTGACACAGAGGGAGCTGGGGAATACCCTGCATATCCTGATGAGTCTCCTGGGCTAGGGTCGGGAGAGAGGAGTTGACACCTGCACCTGAAAGGGCTGTGCCTGTCCTCACACAATGCAGTCTCCAACTCCCTGGTGTGTGTCTGGGGCCAGGCCTGGGCAAGGCAGGATCTTGTAAACTTCAAAGGCAGAAAGGGGTAGAAGTAGTGTACCCAAAACCCCAGACTTTTAGATTACTTCTGGATCAAGAGGCTCCTCTGCCAAGGAGAACAGCTTGTTGTTTGAGGAGGACCTGGCACTCTGCCTGTTGCTCTGCGGTGCTGGCCTGCTGCTGCTGCTTCTGCCTAAGAGGGAAAGGACTGGACTCTGCTTTCTACAATTCTGCTAGTGAAGTGTCTCCAAGAGCAGCTTGGACTCAGCTTGCCTCTTGTTAAAAAAGTCTTAGGGACAGCAAAGACCTCACCTACTAGCCTCTGGGTTGACTTGCTGTGGATCCTAACTCACCAGGTGGTGCCTACTCTGGTCTCTGGGTCCCTGGGAGTGAAAGCTGGTGAAAAACAAGAAAAAACAGTTGCACCGACTCCAGATGATGCCTGGACTGATGCTGCTGCCTGATCCTGCAAAGCCATCTGCAACTGAAGCCTTGGTCCCCGATTGAGTGCGACTACCCTTCCCGACATCGCTGGCCCGATGCGGCCACAGCCCTGCTGACGTTCCGTGACTAGGTGAGTCCTGAGTGCCGTGTCACCTGCATCCATGACAGCCGACTCAGCTGCGGTGCCTGCAGCCCCCTGGCATGACAGCAACCCTGTGAAGTCACCCACTGCATCTTGACCCACTGGACATCGACCCTGCTGGAGCATAAGCAACCGACGCTTAGCACTGATGCCGCATAACCTCCCCTGCTCTGCAGTAAGGATCCAACAACACCTCTCCTCCCCTACTCTGTGCACTGGCTTGTTTCTTCGTTACCAAAGGTACTGTACCTGGGTGTCCTTGTGACTCCACGAACGGCTCTATTGGCATCAGATTGGTGGGAACGACTTAGTCAGGAAGCTGGGATAACACCCAATTGAAGCATTTGTGTTTCTAAAAGCTATGTTGAAGTTTGATCTTTGAAATTCATACCTTTGCTTGCGTATGTTGGATTTTATTGTTTTGGTCTTGTTTTACTCAGATAAATATTGATCATTTTTCTAAACTGGTGTTGAGTGATTTTGTGGTGTTTTTACTGTGTTACTGTGCATGTTGGTACAAATACATCACACATTGCCTCTGAGATAAGCCTAACTGCTTGTGTCAAGCTACAAAGGGGGTGAGCAGGGGTTATTTAAGATATGTATCTCCCTTACCCTGACTAGAGTGAGGGTCCCTGCTTGGACGTAGTGCAAACTGCAACCAGAGACCCAATTTCTAACATAGTCACTACAACGTTTAAACCTCATCAGTGCTAAAATATATTACTGCATCATCTAACCTGCTTGCAGCTCACCTGAACCAAAGCTGTAGCTGATGTGAATAATATACACCTGCTTGCCCACTCATATTAAAATTGGATTTAAAGTACAAATCTGTATTTACTACTCATTGTAACAGAGGAGCTATCCTTGCTCCTCAGGAAGATTAAAGGCTAAGTGAACTAACCACAATGTGAAACTTTGATCATCTTGTCAAACAAAGATCCCTGTAGCTGTAAATTAGTCCACTCACCCATCAGAGCTTACATAACGCATAAAGACATCTATGTAAGGGAATAGGATTATTGATATTTCATGGCATCAGGTTTTGCCAGCTCCTGGACTCATTCCACACAAGTTTAAATACCTGTAAAAATGTGCCTATCCCATATTCTCCTGCAGAAAGTGTCATATCCAAAATTGCATTACTGAGTGATCAGAAAATAGCACAAAAGGGGAGCAAAGGGACTTGGAAGAACCCTATGCCTCCATGTAGCCCCTGACTAGGGATTTGTGGGACAATGTTCCATGGCTCAGGATATGACACATAAATAAATTGAACTTTTTAGCTGCTTATGCTTCACAGTAGGCTGTTACGTGTGATTTCTATCCTAAAAAAAATATAACCAACTCATTGGATCATTCTTAGCATGGTCTGTACTGCTTGAGGGTGAACCCTCAGGATGCAATACTGCTGTCCTCTCCATGCACTATATACACAAATAATTGTTTTCTGCAATTCCTACTCAAAGTCTATCCCCTCTTCCCGTGCATACACAAGCTCCTGTCAAACCCACTGTAGATCCCTTTTTAGGGTCGAGCCAGTGAGTGCATGCGCTAGCGCATGCATCTTGCTAGCGAGACACTGTTGTGTACAGCAAGGGGTTTGGAGCCTGCCTGTAGTTTACCATTCATCTGATTCTGCATCACTCTTCTTTGTAGCCCTCTTCATTGGCCAATGCAGCAGAAATACCACTTCTGATGCTTGCTGTGCAGCAGGGACCAAGCACAGATTGAGTCAACTTAATCAGTGCTTGTGTGCTGCTCCTGACGTGATTGAGGCTGTAGCCTCCTCCCACTCTTGTTCCCTGCTGGTCCCTCCACAGCGTTTGCATGTGTTTCAAATTGCTCTCCCTCACTCCGAATTCCTGTCCTGCACCCCACAATTGATTGTTTATATAGCAAGCACATTCATAATATTGCTGGTTTGTATTTCTGCAAGGGTTTCATATCAAATTCAGTGTGTTTACTTTTACGTGTTCACAAAATTCACATCTTCTTACAGTGGTAAACAGTGATTTTCCAGGATCTTAGCATGAATTCCGGGGTTAAGTTTTACAGCTGGAACAGCCAGCATCCCCATAAGGGGGCAAAAACATCCTGGGAAGAAGCCAGGTTACAACCAGGGCTGGAGGTGGGTTCCACTGTTCCTCTAACAAGAGAGCAGTCTGCAGTGCTTTCCTCTTACCCTTTCTACAACTCCCTGCCATAGTTGTACTTTCCTTGCTGCCTTCATGCACTGTTCCTGCACATTGCATACACATGGCACTGCTGTTTATATCCCTGCACAGCACTCCTTCCCATCTGGATGTTAATTCCCCCCAAACCAGCCCCATTCCCAGCTGCACCTCCACCTCTATTCGCAGGTCCTTGGTTCCACTCTTTGTATCCATATGTGCTTGTAAACATCGCAATGGCTTTACTGACGTGCCTACTTGAGCCCTAAGTGTCACTTCTCCAAAAATAAGAATGTCTTGGGTCTCTGGATCTGCCATTAATGTATTCATATATACTGTTAGACTTCTGAACCATAGGTGGGGGAGAGACTGTGTATGTTAGGATCCAGTCGGCAAAGCTACAATATTTCACATTGGGTCCCCGTTCTTACAGTCACCCCTCCACTATCTTGTTAGGCTGATTTGTACTGCTGGGGTGCTCTCCACATTGGTTTAAATTTCAACCTGCTGGAGATATCTCCCAAAGGACGTTGTTGTGGGCAGAGCCGTAAAGGTCAAGGCTTGTTGGTAGGGTGGTGTTTCCGGACGGGCCCATTTGTTTTTTACCTTAGATGGGGCGCAAGCAAGTTTCCCAATACCCATACGGCAGTACACAGAGGGCCTCATTTACGAGGCCTGTGGTGCAGGGAGGCACAGCAAGTAGCGTGCTGTGCCGCCCTGCGCCACCAGGAAAGGGCAGAAATGTGCCATATCTACAAGATACAGCACATTTCTGTCCTCTCCCCCTGTGCTGGCACACAAATTGCTGCCTAGTGCCAATGTAGGCACCCTTACACCATGGCGTTGTGGGGATGATTGTATTTGTGCAGGAAGAGACACCTTCCAGCACAAAAACAATCACAAGAGGTGTTTCCTCTTTCTGTGTGTGCTGCAGAATGGGGAAAAGGGGGGAAATAAAGATATTTCTCCCAGTTGCACCACCCCTGAGGTGACGCAGGAATCTGATGCATTCCCAGACTTGTAAATCTGGGAATGCCTAAGATTCCGTCAGGTTCCACATGGGTGTTGCGTAGGAACATCCCAAGCAACACCCATGGCAAGCCCATTTCACGCAGTGTTATGCGTGAAAGGGGTCCATATTCACACCCATGAAAAGTCCACAAGATAGCTTTGCGTGGCCTTGTAAATATGGGCTGGAACACTGCACCACCGGACCGTCAAGAAAAATGACACTCGCTCCGGTGGCACAGTGTGCCGCTAGGGCCTCGT
Source organism: Pleurodeles waltl (assembly GCF_031143425.1). NCBI lineage: Eukaryota > Metazoa > Chordata > Amphibia > Caudata > Salamandridae > Pleurodeles > Pleurodeles waltl. The sequence continues at coordinate 910,084,164 of NC_090443.1, forward strand.
AAATGAGGCTCACAGTATTTAAGTATTTGAGTTAGACTGAGAGCAAATCTTTCACTTCACTTTGAAAATATACAGTGCGCCAAAAACACGATTATATACTAGCTAAACCTGAGAAAGAGGATCTAAATCAGTGCAGTGTAATAAAATCTCAGTGCAGAAAGGTTGCTTTGGAGACTTTAAAAGAGAGCCCATTCATCCCACTTGCTGCTACAGTAATGGTCTGATGTGAACTAGAAAGTAACACAACATTCGGCCTTCCCGAAGCAAACTGCTTCCAGCTGTGGCGCTGGTCCGTGCAGTGGCTGTACCCAGTGATTAATTGCACGTATGGCCATTTAAAATGAAGGAAATCAATATATAACTTCAGATGGAGCAGGAAACCTACTTCTGGAATAATGGTCTGATGTGAGTTAGAAATGGAAATCTGTGGAGGAAATTGAAGCATTTCTCAGACTTTCAACAGGCTTGTTGTAAAGATGCTTGGCTAACCTGCAGGTCACAGACTCCAATTCTGCTAAAATGGCTCTGTGAATTATCACTGCATGTGTTTCCTTGTTCTTGGCAAAGCATACATTTGCATCCTAGAAAGTTTTCAATCTACACCCCCTTCTACCTTGATTTCATAAAAGTGCATTCGTAATACACCGTCATTTAAGATAGACTAGATTGATATATCGTTCTTCGCTTTATATTTCAAGTGACATATCAACTTTTGATAGCACTCCCATGCCATATAAATGCATCTAATTTTTACTCTCTTGCAAAGGAGATGACTAATTTTTACTCTTTTTAAGTTGCACTTACTCTCTACTATTAACAATAAGTAGTAAAATATTCTGACATCAACATGTTATCTGGAGGGATGGTTTCATGCCTGTATAGATTTTTGGGGCAGAGTGCAGGAAAATTAGGGAATGGACTGACGTTATGAGTAGATGTGCCAAGGACAGAGACTACGACTGCTACACTGGAGCCGGTCCACTAATCATTCACACTAGGGTTGGATAGTAGCCTGAATTAAATATTTGACACTGACAGACAGACAACATCTTAATGTGAACCGTCGCACGCCTCTCTTCCCCTGCTTGCACTGGTTGGCTGGTGCCACCTCCCATTGGAGGATTTGTGGTGGCAAGCCACAAGCAAAAAAATATTAGTCAAAAAGACAAGGAACGAGGGTGACAACACACACACTAAAAAGCTTAAAGTGAAAGGTGTAATGATGACACACGCTGCACTAAAGGGGATGCTAGAAATGGGCACTTTGGTTGGCAGTCAGGTTACCCCCTGTCCAAGCAAGGACCCTCACTATCGTCAGGGTAAAAGAGAATCACCTTCAGCTAACCCCTACTTATCCCCTTGGTAGCTTGGCATGAGCAGTAGGCTTAACTACAGAGTGCTAGGTGTAAAGTATTTGTATCAACACACACAGTAACTTAATTAAAACACTAAAAAATGTCACAACACAGGTTTAAAAACATAGAGAATATTTATCTAAACAAAACAAGATCAAAACAACAAAAATCAACAATACAAAAGTCAAGTTATCAATTAAAAAGCAAAAAGAGTCTTCATGTAGTTTTAAACACACACTAACACTATTAGCATGAAAATTTACCTCGGGTGCGTCAAAAATAACCCTGCACGGGCGAGTGTGCGTCAAAAAGGGCTTGCGATGCGTCGATTCCACTCACGAGCAGGACCTTGCTTCATTTCTCCTTTAGTCAGGTCAGGGCGCGTTGTTTCTTCTCTCTGCAGGAAAGCGATGCATCGATCCAGTCAGCACTCTCAGGTCCGGGCAGGCCTTGCGTTGTTTTTACATGCCCAGCAGTGCTTGCATCAGAAATCCAGCCGCACGATGATCCGAAAAGCACGCACCGCAGGTTGCGATCACCCAGCCTCCATCAGCGATGCTGCGCATTGTTTCTCCAACTCAGTGCATCGATTCTTCGGTTGCGTTGCAGGCAAGCATCGATTTTCAGCCGCGAAGCCGGCAGCGTGTCGATTTTTCAGCCGCAGATCGGAGTTGCATCGTTCTTTTCCCCGCACGGAGTTCTGTGCGTGGATTTCTTCTTCTTAGGCTGCCCGCTTCTCCTTTCAGGGTCCCAGGAACTGGATGGGCACCACAGGGCAGAGTAGGAGTTTCTCCAGAGACTCCAGGTGCTGGTAGAGTGAAGTCTTTGCTGTCCCTGAGACTTCAAACAACAGGAGGCAAGCTCTAAATCAAGCCCTTGGAGATCTTCACAAGATGGAAGGCACACAAAGTCCAGTCTTTGCCCTCTTACTCTGGTAGAAGCAGCAACTGCAGGATAGCTCCACAAAGCACAGTCACAGGCAGGGCAGGTCTTCTTCCTCAGCTCTTCAGCTCTTTTCCAGGCAGAGGTTCCTCTTGGTTTCCAGAAGTGTTCTAAAGTCAGTGGTTTTGGGTGACCTTCTCATACCAATTTTCTCCTTTGAAGTAGGCCTACTTCAAGGAAAGTCTCTCTTGAATGTGAAATCCTGCCTTGCCCAGGCCAGGCCCCAGACACTCACCAGGGGGTTGGAGACTGCATTGTGTGAGGACAGACACAGCCCTTTCAGGTGTGAGTGACCACTCCTCCCCTCCCTCCTAGCACAGATGGCTCATCGGGAATGCAGACTACACCCCATCTCCCTTTGTGTCACTGTCTAGTGTGAGGTGCAACCAGTCCAACTGTCAAACTGACCCAGACAGGGAATCCACAAACAGGCAGAGTCACAGAAATGGTTTAAGCAAGAAAATGGTCACTTTCTAAAAGTGGCATTTTCAAACACACAATCTTAAAATCAACTTTACTAAAAGATGTATTTTTAAATTGTGAGCTCAGAGACCCCAAACTCCACATCCACTCCCAAAGGGAATCTACACTTTAATCAGATTTAAAGGTAGCCCCCATGTTAACCTATGAGAGAGACAGGCCTTGCAACAGTGAAAAACGAATTTAGCAATATATCGTCAGGACATCTAAAACACATTACTATGGCCCTCATTCTGACCCTGGCGGTCTTTGACCGCCAGGGCGGAGGACCGCGGGAGCACCGCCGACAAGCCGGCGGTGCTTCAATGGGGATTCCGACCGCGGCGGTAAAGCCGCGGTCGGACCGGCACCACTGGCGGGGTCCCGCCAGTGTACCGCGGCCCCATTGAATCCTCCGCGGCGGCGCAGCTTGCTGCACCGCCGCGGGGATTCTGACCCCCCCTACCGCCATCCAGATCCCGGCGGTCGGACCGCCGAGATCCGGATGGCGGTAGGGGGGGTCGCGGGGCCCCTGGGGGCCCCTGCAGTGCCCATGCCACTGGCATGGGCATTGCAGGGGCCCCCGTAAGAGGTCCCCTAAATGTATTTCACTGTCTGCTGCGCAGACAGTGAAATACGCGACGGGTGCAACTGCACCCGTCGCACAGCTTCCACTCCGCCGGCTCGATTCCGAGCCGGCTTCATCGTGGAAGCCTCTTTCCCGCTGGGCTGGCTGGCGCTCTGAAGGAGACCGCCCGCCAGCCCAGCGGGAAAGTCAGAATTACCGCCGCGGTCTTTCGACCGCGGAACGGTAACCTGACGGCGGGACTTTGGCGGGCGGCCTCCGCCGCCCGCCAAGGTCAGAATGAGGGCCTATATGTCCTACCTTAACCATACACTGCACCCTGCCCTTGGGGGCTACCTTGGGCCTATCTTAGGGGTGCCTTACATATAAGAAAAGGGAATATTTAGGCCTGGCACGTGGGTACACTTGCCAAGTCGAATTTACAGTTAAAACTGCACACACAGACACTGTAGTGGCAGGTCTGAGACATGATTACATAGCTACTTATGTGGGTGGCACAACCAGTGCTGCAGGCCCACTAGTAGCATTTGATTTACAGGCCCTGGCACCTCTAGTGCACTGTACCAGAGACTTACTAATAAATCAAGTATGCCAATCATGGATAAACCAATTACATACACATTTTGTAAAGGAGCACTTGCACTTTACCACTAGTTAGCAGTGGTAAAGTGCCCAGAGTAACAAAAACAGCAACAACCTGGATAACAGAGGCAAAAAGTTAAGGAAGACCACGCCAAGGATGAAAAGTCTAACAGGGGACAAACGCCAAATGCTCTGGATCAGACAGGGCAGTTACAGGAGGAGGCATGGGTTGAGGTTTGAGGTTGCTGTGCTGAGGTCCCAGTAGTTTCTTAAGCTAGTTTGTACTGACTCATCACTGTGCTTACTAACACCAAACAACACAAAAGTGCCGTTGAAAACAATGGAGGAAGGCCTTCCTAAAATTGCGAGTCTTTGCAATTTTGTGTCATTTTGTATGAACAAGAAGTGCTCAAGCAGCTTATTAATGCACAGATTTACATGGACTGTTAGGGATCGTAGATGCGACCCCCTAAGACTGCCTTTGCGACCCCTGGCCTCAGAGGTGGCGAAGTCAGCGTCTGGAACACAGTGGCATCTCATATTTAAAAAATGCTTTTAAATGTATGCTGTGTGTGTGCCTGCAGGTGGGTGTGCGTGTTTATGGGAGAGAGTGCTGTGTAGGTGTGTGTGTGTAAGCACTTGTGTGAGAGTGAAATTTAAGGACAAAGGGCATGTGATGGGCATGTGATGTCACTTACGCTACAACTGACATTTTGGGTAATTGATTTAATGGAAGTGAATCGCTTATGTAGAAACGTGGGCAACTGAACAAGCTCCAAGCTGAGAACTAGAAGTAAAAGAAAAAACACAAAAATAAATAATGTCCGAGAACCCTGTTTCTGGATGATTTGTCTGGACTCTAAGGCCCATATTTCAGAAAATAAGTGGTGCATCAGAGCTGATGTGCTACTTTTTCTTCACCCCCTACCGGCACCTAACGACACCATGGTTGCACCATATTTATAATATGGTGCACCATGGCAGTCTCTAGCACAATAGTATCAAATGTTTTGTTGCTATTATGCATTGCACCACTTTGTAAATATGCTGCAGGGAAAAAGCCACGTTAGCGCCACCTTAGCATAAACAAATGAGTCTAGGGTGGCACTTAGATGGTACTAGGGCCGTACATATTTTGATGATTAAATGACAGGGGAACCAGTCTCTCCTCTGAGAACATCCGTGCCTTTCCTGAACAAACGTCATTTGCTGTCATCTCTCTGCAGGAACTGCCTGGAGAAGATGCTGCCATGCTGATCTGCTTCCATGGCCAGGACGGCTAGGTCTCACCTAAGAAACTGCATGTGCTGTCTGTTGCGAGACAGTTTGGTAGCTTACAGTGGGTTTAGAGCCCACCCATTGCTTACCATTGGTTGGCCTCACTCTCACTCTCATATGCTAGCTTCTTATTTAATAGTTTGTGAGGGTTTACTTCCCCCGTAGAGTTTGTCCCTCCCTTGGACCACAAGGTATTATGGATTATGGTGTCCTTAGACTTTTTATGCTACTTTTTCTTTGTAACTAAGCACTCTATGATAGTGCATGTGTGTTCCAGCTGTCTCCCTCATGTGCTTTTCTGCCCCCTTCCTATCTCCATGTTGCTCTATCTCTTCATGTGACTCTCTGCACCCCAGCCCAATCTCTTTGGTGTTCTGTCTTGCCATATGCTTTTGTGCTTCCCTTACTATCCCCCAAGTCTCCATGTTGCTATGTCTCACTATGTCTCACTATGTGCTTCTCTGCTCCTCCTATGTCATTTCCATCCCTGTGTTGATTTCCCCCCATATACATGTTGCTCATCTCGCTGTGGGCTTCTGTGCTCCCTCTGTCTCAGTGTTGCTCTGCCTCACACTGTGCTTCATTGCTCCCTTGTGTTGCTTTGTCTCGTTGTGTGCTTTTCTGCCCCTCCAATACTGATTCCATCACCCCTGTTTCTTCACCCCTGCCTGCGACCCTGTTTTGCTTCCCCACTCGCATCCCCCGTTTTGCTTCCACTACCTGTTATTTTTTCTTTTTTAGTTGTCGACCCAAACTGCATCCGTAACTAATGATAAAAAAATGCACCTGCGTCATTTTATAGGTATTTGCATGCATGCTTGATGCTGCTACTAAATGACGCAGCCATCCACATCAAATGTTTTTGTTCTTTTAAAAACTTCTTTAACCGTGATGCACAGTATCTGTCTAAAAAACGCTGGTAAAGCCAATAGGTTCCAATAGCAAGACCTATTAGCTTTGCCAATGATTGTTCCCTGTTTCCATCAAGGCCCAGGTTTCCTGGCTGCTGCATTCTTCAGTTCTGCTGTATTTTCGGGCAAGTACTGAATTCTGTGTGTTGTGTTGTTTTACCTTGTGTTGGAGTGTCATGCAAGGTCTTTCTTTCTAGCTGTGCTCGATGGATGGACGTTTCCCACAGCTCCTGCTCCAGTACTTCCTCTGTGCTACAGCAGGGGCTGGACCTTTGTTTGCCAAGAGAGGGATATGGCTCCTTCACCAAAATGGTGCTTTAGCCAGTGCTTGCTTCTGCATAAGGTCCCTGGCAGCTCGAGAGAGGGAAAAGGGGCGAGACGACCCCCAAAAAATAAAATAAAATACAATAATAAACCAAAAACAAATTACCTTTCACACCGTGCCCTGCGGCTCCTATCAGCTCCCCTGTCCTCCACTGCAGACACAGGCTCCAAGCCTGCCATGCATCCAATCCTAACGCTGCTTCCATGCTGCTGGCAGCATGAAAGCAGCGCTATGATTGGAAGGAGCTCCCAGCCAGGGTGCTCCAAGGCAGAGTGAGCATCTCTGGCAGCTGTCTCCAACTCGGCAACGCAGTACTGGGTTGGAGAGAGCCTAGTGCACATGTGTGTTTGGCCGGTCCAAGATGGACGGCCAAACATACATGCGCACTGAGGGGGAGTGCTGTGAACTCCCCCTCCATCCTTGTCATTGCCCCAGCCCCACCAATTTTCTCGATTTGCAAGTACGCCTTGACCTTGAGGCCCTTGTTGTTTATATTGTAGCACCAATGCTTAGCAGGATGTGGTGTTCTGGCTGTGAGAATGGTAGGCTGCAATTGCCTTGAGAATCTACACGCTCAGTCTTCTTCCATGTCTCCCCAATGTCCTACCCATGACTTGAACCTCACCCTTGCTGAGTAGCAGGAGATAGGAGAGTGCCAAGGTATGCTGATGAGTTTTTATTTCTCTGGCCCTATGAGTCAGATCGCCAAGTATTTTAAAGGCATCTGATGTGCAACAAGAAGGACATTACCGAATCAGGCTACCCTGGGTCTTAGGCTAAATCAGATGGTCCTCCAGGCTATTCAGTGGATCTTTGTGTGTGAGAAGAAAGCCATTAGGCAGTCAGCCTTCTATTGGATGTGGCTCACAATTATTCTCTGAAAAGGCTTGGCTCAGATTTTCTAACATCTGAGAAGTCATATCCCTACGATGTATAGGTGTGGTGGGATTAACCCAGATGAGTGAAAACAGATGTAAAAGTTGAGAGTACTCCTTCTAATGTAACATAGATGTCCAGTGAATAAAAATGCCTGGTGATGAATCACACGTTTTAACATCATCGCTCGGTGTACTGAAATGGAAGAGGGGAATATTTCAAACCTTTATTTTGATCAACATGTTTCAGCCCTACTGTTACCCTTCTTAGAGATTCTAGGGGCTTTCATCATGGGCATATGTTCCCTAAGTACGTGCCTGATTGTGGCTCTATTGTGTGGCAACATGGAAGAAAGGAAGGTGGTCTAATACTTGACCCAGTGAACGTCCTTTACGTATGTATTGTATCCTAACACCAGAATCTGCTGCAAGAAAAATATATTGTATTACATTCAATATATCATGGAACGAGAGTCTCGTGCTCTAGTGAGGCATTGCACTCAGCGCTGATGTCATGCAGTTGTGCACTCTATACTAGGCATGCACGTCCATGTGAGCAATCACGTTAACACCATGCTTATAAAATCTTACCTTGCATATCAGCTTACAGATCTAAGATGTTTTTTCTATTATTTAGAACCAAACTGTATTTGGTTTGTTTTTCCACAAAATGTGTTTTTTATTACACTCATTTTCAGAAATAGATTTTTGTTCTTGAGTTTGTGCGCTTAATTTACATCGTATTCAATATATATATATATATATATATATATATATATATATATATATATATTTCTTTAATCTCCTTCTGTTGCAATTTAGAGTATTACTTCCTCACCAATGAGTGGGTGTCTGGTGCTAAGGGTGCACACTCGAAAAGAAAGCTCCAAACGTCTGGACAGCTGCACTGGCATAATATCAAAGATGCATTATATCTGCAAAACAGGTTCCTTCTGTCTGCCGCGGATGCGCGGTTGAAAAATATTTAGAGTGCAATGTCTTGATTTCATGTGAAATCAATGAGGAATTCAGCCTCCGTAATAAAGCCATGAACAAATGCAAAGTCAAATCTATTTTTTGCATTGGCAAGGATATTGATAGGTTTAATCTTTTACATTATTCAAAATGTGGGGATGTCAGGCATAAAAAATGCCCTTGGAGGACCAGATGGAGGATCATTTTCGGATATTTATCCCATTAACCTACGTTTTATCATCTCAATTGATTTTTAGCTACATTCCCATAAGAAAAAAGCAGGAAAGAAAAAGTATACTCAAGTGCAGGTTTTGATAGTAATTTAGGCAACACCAAGCACAAATAATATCAGGAACAGAAATAAACAGGGCTTAAAAGCTTTAGGTTTTAAGGCCCATATTTATACTTTCTTTGCGCCGGATTTGCGTCATTATTTGACGCAAAAGCGGAGCAAACTTACAAAATACAATTATATCTTGTAAGTTTGCGCTGTTTTTCCGTAAAAAAATGACGCAAATGTGGCGCAAAGAAAGTATAAATATGGGCCTAAGTGATTTAACTGTATGGGTCCAGGGGACATATTGCACCAACTTTGCAAAAATATGAAAACGGGGCAAATTCACCGGTCGAAAACTAGTGGGATGAACTGACATTGTGTTACAACAAACAGAGTAAGTCGTGCAGCCAAATTCTCAGGCCAGTGCAGAGAGCTAAAAGATTCAAAATGGCGCAAGTCTAGTTTTAAAACAGGTTTTAAGGACAGGGTTTACAGCTTTCAAATGTGTCTGTGGCCAGAGACATAGGGGGTCATTCTGACCCCGGCGGTCTCAGACCGCCGGGGCCAGGGTCGGCGGGAGCACCGCCGACAGACCGGCGGTGCCCCGCAGGGCATTCTGACCGCGGCGGTTCGGCCGCGGTCAGACTAGGAAAACCGGCGGTCTCCCGACGGTTTTCCGCTGCCCTACAGAATCCTCCATGGCGGCGGAGCGCGCTCCGCCGCCATGGGGATTCTGACACCCCCTACCGCCATCCTGTTCCTGGCGGGTCTCCCGCCAGGAACAGGATGGCGGTAGGGGGTGCCGCGGGGCCCCTGGGGGCCCTTGCAGTGCCCATGCCCATGGCATGGGCACTGCAGGGGCCCCCGTAAGAGGGCCCCACAAAGTATTTCAGTGTCTGCTATGCAGACACTGAAATACGCGACGGGTGCCACTGCACCCGTCGCACCTTCCCCTTACGCCGGCTCAATTCTGAGCCGGCGTCCTCGTGGGAAGGTTGATTTGCCCTGGGCTGGCGGGCGGCCTTTTGGCGGCCGCCCGCCAGCCCAGGGCAAATCCCAAAATACCCTCAGCGGTCTTTCGACCGCGGAGCGGTATTTTGGTGGGGGAACTTCGGCGGGCGGCCTCCGCCGCCCGCCGAAGTTAGAATCACCCCCATAATGTAGAGGGCGACAGATTTAATAGGGCATCTTGCACAGGTTCTCAATTTAACTTCGGTGTGCATGTACATTAAGCCATGCAGAAACCAAACACTACCACCGGAGCAAGATAATGCGCGGTGGACCCAAATCAAAATCCTTTCCTCCAAAAACATCATTAGCGAGTGCAAATTACAGAACGAAAAGCTTTGGTCGTTTGGGACAGCATATGACAATTACTACTGCAGTAAGTTAGTCAGAATGGTGAATTTTAGTAAAAATAGAGTTGAGGTGAGAATATGGATGTCCCTCTAGAGGGTATGGTGGTGGCCATTTGAAATGCAGTGAAAATCTTTGTGAGGGTCTCTAGTTTTGAATGCGGCTAACGTGTTTCCAAGGGGAGAGATAAGGCTCTCTGCGGGCCCATATTTCAACAAAGCCTGCCCTGCTTCCCCCACAAAAGGAGAAAGGAGCACTTTATTTCGTAGCTATGAGCACACCCACTCTGTTGCCACCACCAAGGGATCACCACATGCCCCATCCCCAGCCCCAGGGTAGGATTACATGGCTGCGGAACTTCAGCCTCAATGTGGGTGGCCCCGGTCACCAAGAAACGTCAGACCACCCAAAATACACAATTTATGTGTGAAAACACGAGAAGAGGTGTTTGGGTGTATTTGCATGCATGCATGTGCGTATGTGTGCACAAGGTTGTGTGTGCGTATGTGTGAATTTGGGTGAGGGCCAGGTGAGGAAGCTACACTTGATTACTTCACCCTCGGGCAGATGGAGGACTTACCCCACACCAATGTAGTGTGCTCCTCACTCGCATACGCTGCGTTTCAGAGGGTGGGCGGGAGGAACCTCTGGAGAGGGTTGGGTAGTTTGGAAAACCCTCTGATTTATGGAAGAAACCAAAAAATCAAGAAGTGATTCCACCAATGAAGAATAATTGACGAAGTAAATTGTCTTCTAGATTTAGCACTTCGCCCAGAATTCATACCATTTTTAATTTCCATCCAACTCTAAATCCGGCCTGTGGCCCTCTGTGAGCCCGTTGTACCCTAAAAGTGGATGTCTGGGTGGCTTTTGTCGTGTGCGATTTCACAAAAGGCCATCACCCACCCACTAGACACCAAAGTTGTAGTTGTGCAGCATTATCAAACATTCTGACTGACTGCTCGCACACAATATGCACCCTTATCTTAAGAGCCAAAAGATTGTCGTGAATGTATGCAAAATTTACAACAAAAGGGGCACAACACCCCATTTGTTCTGAATGAATCTAGGGGAGGGGGATATGACTTCCACATGCACAAATATTTTCCATGAGAAATCAAAAAGTGTGAGATGTGCAAAAACAAAGTTCCTCCTACTTACTCTTGTGAACAATATATAAGCAATAAATGTATAGGAGTGCACAAATATCTTGAGCATTACACCTTATGTAGATTTGCTTGTGTACGTTAAGTGCGTTTAGTGACTGTCCAAAAATGCATACACCTACTCAAATCATTATGTACGTTGAGCATGCACAAATGTCACAAATATATGGCTTATTTGTAATTTGAACACTGCATCAAATAATGTATTAGCTGGTGTATGACAACCAGAAAGGGCTTGAGATATTCAGGATCTGAAGAACGCTAATGTTAGGGAAATACATTGGAAAAAAATCACAGTTATAGAATAGAGTGCATTAAAAAACGTTATCTCTGCAGAATTTTGAGCCCGTGAGAAACAGCAAGGTAGTTGAAGTTATATCATTATGAGGAACCGTCAAACCCGAAAACGTCATTGTCCGTGATCTCGAGTTGGGCGAATGTGCCAGCAGGTGTAAGTCAACTATCATTTCATCACAAGCACTGTAGAAGGTGAAAAGCATCCTTGATCCTGTATCACTTGTGTTAAAATGGGGCATATTGAGAAAATCGCGACAATTAATACCTCTAATGCAAATCTTAATGCAATGAATAGCATGACGGCAAAGCTTAATAGATTTTTTAGTTAGGAAATTCCCTGGGCAGGAAAAATACAGGGCCTAATTCTAACTTTGGAGGACGGTGTTAAACCGTCCCAAAAGTGGCGGATATACCACCTACCGTATTACGAGTTCCATAGGATATAATGGACTCGTAATACGGTAGGTGGTATATCCGCCACTTTTGGGACGGTTTAACACCGTCCTCCAAAGTTAGAATCAGGCCCATAGTAGGTAATTTAGGGCCAGATGTAGAAAGGGTTTTACGCGTCACAAACAGCGAAAATTGCTGTTTGCGAGGCGGAAAACCCACATGGTACTATTCCCATTTTGCAAGTCGGGAACCTGGTTACCGACTCGCAAAATGGGACTGCGAGCGCAAATAGGAAGGGGTGTTCCCCTTCCTATTTGCGAGTCGCAGCGCAATGCAGGATTGCTTTGTGACCGCGAACGCGGCCGCAAAGCAATCGCAGTTACCACCAGTGTCACACTGGCGGTAACCCATTCGCACAAGGGAAGGGGCCCCCATGGGACCCCTTCCCCTTTGTGAATGGCCTTGAAAACATTTTTTCAGAGCAGGCAGTGGTCCTATGGACCACTGCCTGCTCTGAAAAAATGAAACAGACACCTTTCATTTTTTGCTTTTGTAATGCATCTCGTTTTCCTTCAAGGAAAACGGGCTGCATTACAAAAAAAAAAAAGCTTTATTTAAAAGCAGTCACGGACATGGTTGTCTGCTGTCGCCAGCAGGCCACCATCCCTATGAGTGCTGCGATTCGCAAGGGGGTCGCAAATTGCGACCCACCTCTTTAATATTAATGAGGTGGGCCTTTGCCACCCCCTTGCGACTTGCAGATACGTCAGGGACACCATCCTGCATCCTGCACTGCAATGCAGGGGTATTCCTACATCTGGCCCTTAATGCTTTGGCCAACTAATGAATTGTGGTGTATTGAGTGATTTCACTTCTAAGACCTGTTGCAGTTTGTGGGTCTCATGGATGTGACCCCTTTGCCTGTGGCTGATGTGACCCAGCTTATTAACTTTTATGCCTGACGCCCTGCCCTCTTCAGCACTCTGTTGCCTCTAGGTATATTCAGTTTACAATTGCCTAGGCATATATAGATTTAGATGGTGGCATCTCGCCAACTCTGGCTGCTTTTAGGCCAAAGTGATGAACAGCAAAGTAACTGTATACTCTTAAACTGGATGTGGAGTAATACTATAGCCTTAGAGCCCGCTGTATTGGGCTATACCGGCCGTTAAAAATGCCAATATTAAAGGCTTGAGATGAAGGCGTGGGCCTTTAACAAAGGAGCGGTTCTTTAATGGCCGGTATAGCCCACTAAGGCAGGCTCCTCTAAGGCAATTAGAAGGACAGAATGTTCTAATTACTAAAATGAAGGCCTCACGGAGCTCGAGGGGGTTAAAATCCCCTCAGGCTCCCTGAGTCCTTTGTTCATAGCAACAGCTACGAACTACATTGGAATGTTGGAGCTCCAGGCTTCTACTGGCAATTAGAAGCTCAGAGCGCTCCATTGTTTTCAAAGGACCGCCCAACATTCCAAAGTTCTAATTTGTATTGAATCATTTGTACATTTCCCATTCCAACCCTCAAATACCACCAAAGTGCATTGGGGTGGCCTAGTAAAAGGTTACTATGTTCACTGTGTTGGGAACCTGTGACTGCATTTACGAACGGCTGAAGTGAAGAGTTGTAATAAAGATACAGTTATATTTTACAAATATTTGCAATCTTTGACTATGAGATCAGGTCGCTCATTGTATGAGTTTACAAGAGTGTGGATGCACAGAGCAGCTGGTATGGGAAAAGTTATGTTTTTGCTTTAAAGAGCTTCAAATATTTTGCAGCAAACTGCTTTCTGCTGAGAATAAGCAATGATTGATGCAACAACAAGTAGGAGAACTAGATTGCTTGTTGCTTCCCTTCCTGGAAGGGATGTGAAGAGTGGAATATCTTGGCGAGATTAGAAGTGCTGAAGTCAAGACGTATGTTCTTGTAACTATGCCTTGAGAGCTTGAGAACGGAAAGGCAGGCTGTGTTGAAAGTATTATCCTCTTTCACAGATCTGGGCATGAGAGAGTCCTCTGTTTGCTGCCTTCCTGAATCCAAAGTAATACTGGATCAGCCTTACCTTTGCCAGCAGTAAGTTCCATAGCTTGGCTGTCTGTACATAGAGGGAAATACAACCGCTGCTCAATGTCTTGAAGGATGGGACGGTCAGGAGGGAGGCCAGTCTTGAACAAAGTGTCCTTCTGTGAACGTATAACAGATGTTTCAGTTTTATGAAGGTAGGTCTGATGTCATGCCTAGCCCAGTAGGTGAAAAAGAAGCCCTTGAACGATCTGCATCTGGCCAGTGATGAGCTCATAGAGCTGGAGAGATGTGGTTACATAAGCGTTGACATAGCAGTTGTTGGCTGCTGTTGGTGTAGTCAGGACAAAAAGCAGAATGGCGATCGTAGCTTAGACCCCCTATGGCAGTCATAGATGAGGGAAGATAAGGCATATTTTCACATTGGTGAAGAAGACACTTTTTATCACTTAAATATGTTGTGGCACAATGGACAGGTTGAAGTCCATGTTTACTCCGAGATTTTTTACTTCTGTGAATGATGATGGCCCTAGTACCTGATCCAAGGTAATGGTAGGATGATACTCTGCCAAGTTTATGTTGTATAGCTGTCTTCTGTTAGGTGGTCATTCATTTTCAGGAATATTAGGCTAAGGATTAATCTTGATGGCATGGTACATGCTGCACTGAGCACTCCATTCATGCACAGGACTTCAATGGCTACATGTATAACTGGTCACAGAGGATATTTGCTCAACAAACCTGCAGTGGGTTACCATTTCATGAAAGGTGACAAGCGTTCTACATGTGTGCAGCCACCATGCTTATGAAGAAGGCCTAATGATGTGATTCTTCTATGGATTTACTTATATGGATATTTTTCAGAGATTACGCTTGGAAGTGATGGAGCGTGGGTATCTGAACATCAATCTCTTAGAGAAATCATCAAACAAATTTCCCCATTGAGTGACTTCAATTGTTGTGAATGAGCTAACAGAAATACATTTCTATCTTCATGAAACCAATGTGGCTCCACAATGAAGACCAAGAATCTGTATTTCAACCATGAAGGTTTACTTTAAAACAGTAATCCAACCAGGTTATATGCAAAGTAGGAACAGACTAAAAAGGTATAGCAATGCAGTCTGGTGGCCACAATGTTTCTACAAGTTGATTCATAATAGAAATGAGATACAAAATAGTAACAGCCACAATTCAAAGAAACCATATTGTCACAATCAGATCCATGAACATACTTTCCCATTCTATTCTAAACATAAGCTAGGACGGTGAAGCTATGAAGGATGTCTAAAGGAAAAAGCATATAAGCTGTTAGCATAGCTTGAATCTTTAGTAGACGTTTGAATAAAATGAAAGAGTGTTCAGTATGAAGCCTTACCCTTGGAAAGCCCAGCAGAGAGAGATCTGTGAGGAAGAAGTCCAGGGGTGGTTTCTCCATTAGGATTCTGTGGTGGCACCCCTCTGAAATTCCTACACGTTTACCACAAGGAATATTAAATAGATCAATTTATTTAGAGATACAATTGTATCTCCAAACAAATTGATGTATTTAAGTCTGGGCTGCCTGTCGATGCTGCCTGCCCCACCTCGCTTTGAAGCAGGAGACAGAAGTGAAGCAGTAAATCAACGTTCTGCAATGTGAGGCATGACACAGGGCTTACCTTTCTAAAGGCCTTCATGGCCATTGCAGTGTATGGCTTATCCAGTGTAGGCCAGTGATGCTGTCAGCATCACGTTTTTGGAAGTCGGAGGCTGTATCCCTGCGTGAGGCCAGAAATCCATCATTCACATGCATAGAGCCCACCCTTTCCCATTCATCACACAGTAAGGCCTGGATCCAAGCAGATGATGTGGAGCCTTGTCCTCTGTAATATAAGTGTTAAAATGCTAATGTTGTGTTATGAATATTGTGCTGAGACCCCTGGGTACCCTAACCTCCACCACTGTGACACTCGAGGCCCTGGCTGCAGGTAAATGCATGTCAGTAATTTAGTTTCTCTTTTGTTACACATTTTACTTAATCTTTCATTCCCCAAGAGTATTAGCTATTTCATCATTTTGTGTTTCTGTATTTTTTTCGTGCATCCTATTACTTTTGTATAGCGCATACTTTGAGTCATGCCAGGTGTTTATGAGGGACATTCTTTGAGAGCTCTGGCACGGAGGCTGAAGGTAAAGCAAAGTGCCTGTCAGAATGTTGGCCTCTCCGCAGAGCACACAGAACAATGGTCATGTATTCCAGTTGCAATCGAAATTCTTTGTAAATGTGCATGAAGGGGGTACACAGATGTTAAAATATTTACTAGGCAAAAAACAAAATAAAGTGCTTAAATGTTAGTGAGGGCAGTGTATGTGGAGGGTGGTAAGTGAGAGAGGTGCGAGGAAGTGAATTCGGGGGAGCGTGAAAAAGGGGGAACTGAAGAGGAATGAGATGATGTTGAAGATGTGCAGATGGACAAGATGTGCAGAGAAAAAGGCCCTATATATCTAATATAGAGGGCATATAACTGAAGGCCAATACTTCCACAGGCCTCAATAGTGTAATTCACAGTCTCACAATTTGAGAACTGAAACAGTTCCAATGTTAATCATTTTTAACAATCCATTGTTATTACTCATTTATCTTAAGCAGCTCACAACCATTGACAAATCCAATAGTACTGGCAGGTTTTAGGTGTATATCGGTTGCTGTGTTATATATGTGAATGTAATAATATCTCAGAGAGAAACCAAAATATTGGTTGGCTGGCACACTATGGGAATCACAGAAATGTATTTTACATGCTCCCTTTGAGAATGTCCCTTTTTTCATCCCACTTAAAGACCTGTCAGCACATATTTCTATATGACTGATTGCAGCCAGCAGCTGTGGCTGCTTCCCGAAGCCTGGTTAGAGCATTATCTTCCAAAGTGGATGCTGCATGCAGTGCAAGGATCTGGGCAAGCACACACTTTAAAGCATTTGAAATTGCTGCGCTGTACAATGTGCATAGCACAGTAACTGTTGAACATATTAGTGCAGTATGACACGGGGCAATTTCCAATGTGTTTAATATTTCAAGACTATACGTTCCCACTGCTTTAGAAACCTTGCTTTCTCACTAATTCATTTGCCTTGAAATACACCTTTTCCCAATCTTCTTTCAATCTTTTTACTTGGGAGGACCCCACCCCCCGGAACCCACATTTCCCACATTTGCCATTCTAGCTTGCTCACTTCGCTCTTTAGGAAATGTTATACCCAGCTTATATACCCCACCACTTTCAAATGTTGCCAGCCACTACTGATGAAGTCTGCCTAATTAAGAAAACACCAAATAAAATTCAGAAAATTCCATATCTTGTTCCAACCGCTGGGAGCCAATCCCAGAACCACATCTAAGGGGAGTCGACATACTCCCTATTTCCCCATCTCCACAGAGTTAGGTAAGCATCTATTGTCCTTGGATGTTGCGTTCTCCAAGTACTCCATGGACAGGAAGTCTTTTATCACCACCATTACTCCACGTTCGTTGCCAACTTTTCTCTCTCAGGCCACAGTATCAGCAGTCTAATGCATAACAATAAGCCTCTCTGTAGCTAACGAGAAGGATGATAACACACATGCAGAGGAGAGAAAACAGCATACTTGGCAAAATTAAAGCAAACGATTTCAGCTAAGGCCTAATGTTAAGCTAAGTTAACTTGAGAATCAAAATGGATGCACGTTACATTATTATAAATCAGTGGAAAGCAAGCAATCATCATCAAACATGAATATGTAAGGGATATGATTACATCAGTCTGTTAATCAACTTAAAACACTTACGTATAAACTCTTAGTGAACAAATGATTACATTGCAAACAATTAATTTGTTTAAATGTGCCACACATTAAATATAACTGTTGTATATAGGTGTACACATGCATATAAATTATGTATGTAGGGTGGAGCCAAAATAACTCTGCTCCAAGGGAGACGTTCAGATGCTAGAAATACATGCAGCTATTATTTTTGCAGGTGCCACAAGCTGGGATGATAGTTGTATACAATACAGTATGGAAGCCATTTTCTAGCTGACTGCTTCATACAGGGACTGGGTCTACTGCAACTTTTGTGGACATGGTGCAGCCTCCACTGCACAATTAGCTTCTCTAATGTCTCTGGAAACGTTTTTGCACACAGTCAACACAGGTTCAGACACTCATATGCTACTCCAGCTTCTAAGAATACCTACTGCCACCTTCATTTAAAGGAGAGAATATGCCAAGGGCATAGATAAATTATACAAAGTTATCTTCTTTGTACATATTAATAGGGAACATCTCTCCAGTTCATAGCCTAAGAAATGTGCCGCTGGACATAAAAAACTGTGGGGCATATTTACAACTCCCTTGTACCTCCTTACGCTACCCTAGCACCATTTATTTTGATGCTTAGGAAGCGTTAAGGAGGCCCCCACTGTGCACCTTATTTGCAAAGTGGCGCAATGCATGCATTGTGCCACGTTGCAACCCCTTACGCCATATTGTACCTGCACCAGCTATAATGAATGCAAAGGAACCTCAAAATAATGGCTCAGTGAAATTTAGATTTCACTGCACCATTTTTCTGTCATTTTTAACACCTGCTCAGGGCAGGCGTCAAACGACTGTGCTTTGCTGGAGTAGCGCCATCATTTATGGCGATAATCCAGCAAAGCTCCACAATAGGGTCATAAATTATGATGCTATTGTGCTAACGTGTGCCATGGTGCGCTGCATTGTAAATACAGCGCCACCATGGTGACGTGAAGGAGGCGCGGGATGATGCAAGAAAAGTGGTGCATCAGAGCTGATGCTCCACTTTCTTGTAAATACGCCCCTGGGTCTTCTTACTATGCTGCGGATATGAAGGGCATCAGTAACAGATATAGATGAAAAGTGCTCCCTCACAGCAGCACTTCAGTTCTTAATGTTGCAGCGACGCACATTGTCAGCAACGTCAGCAAGAATTGAATTAGAGGTTTGAGGGCACAAATCTCCTGTATGAGCTTAGAGGTCACTGCCACCCTTCTCAGGGCAGCACTAACAGCACGTGCTGCATCTGTCCAACGCACGGTGCATCGCGGTAGTGCTGCAGGTCCTCCACCTAAAGCAAACTAACCTTTACATTGAGGATAGGAAGAGGAGAACATTGTTTTCTATCTCAGTGTCTCTTCAGCCATGTTCTACTGCTGCTGTCTCGTTGTTCCAGTAAATACCATATTTTTCTTCAACATGCTGATTTGCTTTTCAAAAACTTGTCAATGGATGCTCACATCTACATGTGAAAGGTTCTTTCTGCCCTATCTCTCAATGGCCTAAACACAAGCAAAAAGGCAGAAAGCCAGGAACTGACTTGCATTTCACAAGTCAGTCAGGTGGCACTTTGGCCTATAATACCATCAGACATTATGACCTTTCTTCCAACAACACGTTGCATTGTGGGGCTTGTTTTTTTCATTTAACAATGCTGTTGGCAAAAATGCCAGAATTGCCCGAAGGTGTCATACATGACAGGGAGCCACTCATCAGCTGTGTTTTAAAAATTTTATAAAGTCCTCTAGTCCTTTTCAAAAACCTGTTTTTTTACACAGAAAAACCAAGTGTAAACTCTGCTCACTGTTTTGTTCACATCATGTTTTAAAACAAGTATTGGCAAAGCATTTAGTGGGAAGTGTTATACTGTGTTTCACAACACAACACAGATACAGCTTGGGCAGCAGCAGTCTAAACCTTCTCTAACACAACCAAAAAGAAAGGAAAGGTGGAAAGGTGGTAGTTTCCTCATAGAACAGGTACAGCATGGCAGTAGCAAAGCAAGGCATCAGGTGCAGCCATTCCTTGCAGAACAGATACAGCAGGGAAGACCAGTATGAGCTTCATCACACACTCACCATGTACAGTTAAGGCATTCATGAACTATTGGTTGCAGACAAATCTCCGGAGATGGTGTTTATCACACTGAGAGGAATATATAGGTAAATGAGTGACTGAAAATGTAAATTCTGACTCCATTTTCACTGAGGTGTATTCCATGTCAGCATCCCGAAAGTCCTGCTGCTGTCATTCAGAGGCCTGCTGTTACTGCTGCAGTTCCTGTTGTTATATCCTGCATTTTCTTCCTGTAGATCCAGTGGCTGCCACTCACATGCACATTTGTCAATGAACTTGAAATCTCACTGTCTGGGCCTTTTCTGTACCACTGTAGAGCCTTTCTCTACTCAAGGTGTGAAAGGGGATGGAGGGAGAGGCATGTAGCCAGTATGACCATTTAAGACAAAATTGCAAAAAAGCCAAAAACACATATCTATGCTGCTCATTTGTTTCTCCCCATCCATTGCCCCTTCTCTTCTCCACTCGATAGCCCCCTTTCTGCTTCTTTCTCCCTAGCCAGTCTCTGTCTCTATATTTGATCTCCTTACTGCTTTTTCTCTCTTTCTTTCATTCCCTACCTCTCTCTCACTGTCACCTCTTAGACGTAAATGTCTTTCTTTTTCTTCATTTTCTCTTGGCTAACCCTCATTTGCCTTTTCACCCTTTTCTCTTACCTTCAACTCCGTTCTTCTCTTCTCCCTCACCATCTTCTCTCCAAAATAATCATTAATGCATACCTTACGTCACGTCCTTTTGTGTCTCCCACTCTCTCGCCCTTTGTGTCTCCCACCTATCCTCTCGTACCTCAACCTCTCTACTACTTTTACCTACCACTGCACTGCCTAGGGCCAGCGCAAGGAGATTTGCCATTCCACTGCAAGGTAGATTTTCTGTACCACACACACTGCATCAGGGGTACTGCATTTGCTGATGTCGTATTCTACTTCCCCCAAATTCCCTCTGCTCCTTCCCGTGTCTCACACGTCATTGTTTCTTACAGTTACTCTCCTGAAGTCCTTTTTTATCATTCACCTTCCATCCTCCTATTAAACGCACGGGCCTCACACTTTCTCTTCTCATCCCCCCACCTCCCCTTCTTAGCTCACATATGATCCTCTTTCACACTTCTCACACTTTTCATTCACACACACCATTTTTGTCCATCTTCCCACATCCTGCTTTTCCTGTCCTTCTCAATTCCCTCATGCCAAACAAGCACACACACACTCTTCCTGACACTCATCTCACTATGGGCCAGATGTAGCAAAGGTTTTTACCCATTCTGTGTCTATGGGAAAAAGTGTTTGTACATATGGCCCCATATCTCTTATGTTCCTTTATTACATCTTCCTTTCGCATATCGTCTAGTCCCACCTTCTTCTCACACCCTTCTCTCAAAAGTCCTCATTTATGTCCTGTTCATTCTTCTTACCACCCAACTTTTACTCACAAGCCCTCTCATACCCTCACCTCCTATATGCATACCTCTCACAGGCACACGTGCATGCATTACCTTCCCTCTTTCAAATCATCCTTTACCTGGTAAGCCACACTTACTTGTCCTTATCTCACACCTAACATCCCTTACACTGTTCCCAGAGCTGGCTTGAGCACTGTTGGTGCCCTGTGCGACAGTCTTTTTGGTGCCCTCCCCCATGACCACCTCCTCAGATTCACTTACTACCACCTGGCAAATGTGCCTCTCATCTCTCCATAGTCCCCCTTTCACATACATTTGTTTGTTTTTAAGTGCTTGTAAAGGCTGGCTTTACTAATCCACTCAGCTTTCCACATAAAATATAGTTATGTTGATTGCAGCAGGCATATTAACCCTCTGCGCTACTTTATGGCGACTCAAAGCTTTTTCTAGACAAAACTATGTTCTCTCTCCAATGGCAAGAACATTAATCACAATAGTTGTCTTGACATTTTAATTATTTCCTGAAGGCTGGACGCACAAGGAACTTTTCAGCAGGTGCTTTCTTGACTGCTGCTTTTCACAAGAAGTTTCACTTGTTCACCCTCTCCCTTACACAGACGCACACACCCAAATATGGTTATGATTTTCATAATGATAAAAACAAGCATGTATTCCATAATTAGGTAATATTGACCTAGAGGCTTGGCTGATAAGGTATAAAGATAAGCTTCCATGCAGGATTGTGAACTTAAATCAATACAAGGGTGACTAAAAACATGGGTATCTAGTTGTGATAATGGAGAAAAAGTGAAGTTTTGACTTAAGTAACTATGTTATGGAAAAGCACACAGGTGCCAGCCTGGTTTTGAAAGTGTGTACACTTGTGCAGTCTCGTATGATACGTTTGTTTGGGGAGGAAGAGGACTTTATGAGCCCGATTTTAGTCCCATTTTCCATGAGCCATAAATAATCACAAAAAGAGTGGGGCGCTCTTGAACACTTTGAAGGATGATTATTCCTACTGGACCATGTCCCTTCACCTCTTCTAAACTAATACCTAGTTAAGAAGATGTCATATTAATTTGTTATGAGCTATTCTTTAAAAAACAGAACATTACCCCTCACACATACCTGGTGACATGCTTCATCAAAGGAGCTTCCTTCACCAGCAGCCTATTGGTGCAAGGTGGGCTCACCCCGAGCTCTCTCAAAAGTGGAATGTTAAGGTTCTGTTTCCTTTGATGATGCAAGCAATTAAAGTTGTAATAGGGAAGGCAAGTTACTGCCCTACACAACATTAAAAACAAACAACTGGGAAGTAGGGCTAAAGGTAACTATTGAGGATTCTACCTCGCTCACTCATTGTGGTCAACATGTTTCAACCCTTTAGTATTCATGCATATCTCTGAGATTTCTTTAGAACCTAGGTGTGGCCCTTTCATCTTCATTATTCACCAAAATCTAAGCGTAAGGGAAGGAAAAAAGGTGTATTCAAACCAACCGATTTTCGATTCATGGACCTGAAAAGAGCAAACCCAAGATCACATTGGTCACGGATTCCCACACTAATAACAAACTAGGCATGCATTAAAGTCAATTGTAAAGTGGTTGGTGACGTTTTATCTCAAAAGCAATGTTCCCAAATGTAGTCAGTGCCAGTAAATGCCATGCTGCAATGTGCCACGAGGCATGTGTTTTATACATTTATTTATGATAGACATGTTTCTGTAAACAACTAGTGTTTCGAAATAATTTGTGAATACTCACAAATTGCAGACTTTGTAAAGTATTAATTGTTCTATTGTTTCATTCAAGGCAACAGCGCCACTTGTGTGAAAAAACAGTTTAGAACAGATTGGTTCAATGTGATGCAAGGCTTCTTACCAAACATTGTTTGCAAGTACCTGCCCCTAATCGAAAATTGAAGAACTATGATCTTCCACCAGAACAAAGGCAGGTAGATGAGGAACCCAAAGCTGTATTTATTATAGGGTGCACTGCAGCAGTCTGCGTTGTGGCACACCATTAACTGGGGAATCGGGCAAGGACCGGGTCAGTGCTCCCTGTTACAGTTAATGCACCGCCTGCAGACTTGTGCTCGCCCTGGGATCAGTGTGTTACTGGAAGGCAGACTGACTGAAGCAGCAGGTCTGCCTTTCACTGCCTGCAGCAACTGGCCTGCACTTCAAAGAGGCACAGACATCCCCCTGTAGGCAGGTGAGGTGACTGACTGCACCCGCCTGCAAGAGGGATATCTGAGGAATACGGGGGACCCCCATATCCTCCCTTTCAAGTAGCACCTTTTTGAGGTGCAATGAGAATGCAGCACCTCTTTGTGATGTGCAGTAAGTGCTCTTCCTGACAGCTACTTTGAGTAAGTGCCTGCAGCTATAATATTGCGTAGGTGCAGAGGCAAAGTGTTTATTTCATTTGCATTGGACCATGCTCCTGTGCAAATGAGGCAACAGCCCTTGAGGCCATGCCCACACTACATATGTGCCGGTGCAGTATTTATTGAAGAAGCTCCTGCAAGTCCAAATACCAAAGTGCCTTGGAGGTGCAGAAAGTGGGCGCATACAACTACTGCAGCCCTGGGAAATTTGTGAAAATGACCACATGAGGTTAAACCTTGGAAAGCCAATGGAGATCAGTGGGAAGATGAGTTGTTTGTATGAGAAGTCTAGAGCATCATCTTCACAGTGTTGCTACTGACCTCCAGTCTATGGCGCAGATTTAAGGAAAGTGGTGCTGCACCCAGTGCAGCGCCACTTTCCTTGTGCCCCTTAGCGCCCCCCCTACCGCCACCATGTGTGCACCGTATGTAAAATACGGCGCACCAAGGCGCAGGGTAAGGGGTAATAGTGCCATTTTTTTGTGATGCTATTGATGTACTGTGCAGGATTAGCACCAAAATGTTGGCGCTACTCCTGCAGAGTACATAGGGTCCTATTATGAATGATGGTATGCCCCCTTTTAACGCCTGCTCTGAGTACCATTTCTTCAGCCCCTCTTGCATACATTGTGCCTGGCGCAGGCATAATGTGGCACAAGGGTTTACAAAGTGGCGCAATGCAAGCATTGCATCACTTTGTAAATATGGCGCGTGGAAAATGCCACCTTAATCTACTTTTGCATCAAAGTAAATGCCGCAAATGTGGCGCAAAGTGGCGCAGGGGCTTATAAATATGCCCCTATGTCTTTTAAACTAAGCTCAGTTCTCAAATGCTTGTCTGCAGGTAGGCGTAACCTGTCCATGTCTGCGCATACGTTCCAGCTGACAATTCTTCAGACATGACTCCTAAGTGTGTGCCAAGGCGATTGTGAGTAACTTTGCCTAAGCTAATGATGTTAAAGCCCCCAAATTAATAACTGTGGTTAACATATTTACATTACTGTACTCTCAGCTGTCTGCATTTCTAAACATACCTGTAACCTTTTATTTCTGGTAATCGTAATACTCATAATAGGCGTGGCGGTGTTGTGTTGATGTGGCAGTGCCAAGGGACCAACCTCCACTGCACTGCCAACTGCCAGTATGGCTGCTGGCAGCTCTCCCCCCAATTTATGGAGGAGATCCACCAGAATCATAATATGGCGGTCTGTAGACCTCCATCACTGGCGGTCTTGTGGCTGGCGGAACTATGGTGGTCTACGTTGTAGACTGCTGAAGTCATAATGACCACCAATGTCTTTTAGCTATATGTTTTTTGTCACCTATGTTGTCGCTTCAGTGCCAACACATCACTGAATTGCAAGCGCTGCCTCCGTGTCATCCTGACTTATTGGCCATAAGGAAGCGCAAAAGTGAGATGCACCATGTGATCTCAACTCAGGATAATGTGGCAAAAAATTAATTAGCTGACCTCGTCAAAGGCAAATTGAGTCGAAAGGAGAATCATATTGCACATGTGCCAGACCAAGACATGGAGCAAAAGACTGCTGCAAATGCATGTTTATATGTGGAGTACAGGACCTGTGTGTGTAGAAATGCACCATCCAGATTAGTAAAAAAATTAAATGGCCGCCATGTGGTAGGTAGCTGCATAATAAAGAGCACTAAATATGAAAACAAAACATGAGCACTAATTGGAAATATACAACAAGAGGCCACCATACTGTGTGATAAAGCACAGTGGACTTGAAGAGGCCAAGAGCGAGCTTTTGAATAAAGCCCCAGGGCAGGGGGAATAGGAGAGGGATAGAAGAAATAGTACCTGATCAAAGCGAATGGCCACTAATTATGGGGAATTCATCTGTAGTTGAGCGATGCCCCTCAGCTACAAATGGAAGTGATTTATCGGCTGCACCAACCAATCAGGAGCCAGCAAAGAAGAGCAACGCTGGAGTGAACCTATAGGAAGCAGCAGGTAGGATCAAAGCCCTTTTAGTAAATACAACATGTCTTGCAGACAGCACATGCACATTGCCAGGCTTGACCTAAAAATAGCAAAAATGGGCAGTGACATGTTAATGTGACCTTTGCACTACACATATGGATTTGTCTTTACATTTCCAAGCATTAGGCAGGCTTAAGCTAAATGCAAGAGTGCTATGAAAATGCTTCCTTTATTGATGGTTTTCCTGTTATGCCTAAGTATAATTTTGTTTAATACATTTTTTACTTTAAGCGGCAAAATTGCAGTATAACAAAACTCTATACGTAGCAGCAAGACTTTAGTACATACGATCAAAGTATTGCTGGGTTGGAGAACATTTATGCAGTCAATATGAGTCGTATTTGTTGACCTTGAGACAATTAGGAGTCGGTGAAGAATTCCACTCTGCCGGCAGAGTCCGCTGAGTTTTGCCCACTCCTCGCTGCCCCTGGAGTGCGGCATTCCCAAAAACTCTGTGCAGTGATGCGGAGCGGAGTTTTTTTCGCTTACATGGCTCCTCAACATTAAGATGGTAAGCGCGAGCGAAAGAAATCGCTATGTTGGCAAGCAAATTTTCTGAACATCGGCGGTCACGATAGGTCATGCCTGCCAGCTTGGGGAAAGCTGCTGCTCGCATTTAAGAAGCTGTAGCTCAAGTACAAAATCTACTTGAGCTGCAGAAAGAAGTTAATACCTCTGGTGCTGTTCTTGATGCTGTTTGCACTGATTTTACAGCGTGGGAGAAACTCTTGCCACTGAAAATCAGTGCGAACAATGTAACTTACCCACGTAGCGCTGCAGAGTTTTTTTGGCACTTTGCGGAGTTCCACGTGCAGAACTCCGCAGACTCCGTCCAGGCCTAAAGACAATACAGTGGCTAACAATAAAATAGACTATCTATATATTTACACTATACAGGGATGAGGGGTAACACAGTGTGAAAGAAATCTACCCTACGACAGAAAGAATGGTGACTGTGAATTGCAGAATCGGACGATAAGTGGATCTCTTTGCGTATCAGGAGCATAAACAAAGCACATCTACACCACTAATCTTGGGTTCTGGAGTTACGTGCTACTTGCTGTTAAGTGCTTCAACACCTCATCAGGGATAGCAAGCGTTATGTAAATCCACATACGGTGTACTGCAGAACGCACATTTATATGTTTTCCCACACTGGGCTCCAATAGAGATCAGGTTACGAAACCGAAACAAAGAGCTATGCATGTTTAGAAACTAAAATAATGGGATAGTACACAGTCCATATTCAAATCATTACACAAATGTAAACCTTCAGAGCTGAACAAGTTATTCAAGAATTCCATGAATATGGTGCCAAACATGAAACTGAATGTTACACGTCAGAGACAGTTACAATTTGATAGAAGTTGTTAGCATTGGAGGGAAAGTTGGCTAACAGTATTACAGTTATGCCAAGGCAATAGCTTTTATTCTATAACAGAGTTGGGAGATTTGCCTTTTGTCTCAATACTAAGTAAGAGAACTTATGCGAAATGTTTAAAGAAGAGAGAGGAGATAACGTGTTTTACCTTAAATACCCTGCTTTTTTGGTGCTTGTACTGATAGCCAACCTGCAGGACATTATACAAGTTGACACTGAATCCAATATAATCACATGCCGAACAAAATAGAAATGTCCACATTAGCAAAATAACCGAAAACTTTATTTTTTAGAACATTTCTCTGTCCCAGATTATTCCTATGCAATTACAGGAAGCGTTAATGCAATAACAGACATTAGCAATCTTGCAGAAAAGGAGGTCAGACCATGTTGTTAGGCAACACATCATTAACTCAGTAATTATGCACTAATGGACATTTGATATTTGGAAACAACTATTTGATGTAATTACCTTCCACTTTACTACATTAAATATAAGAATGAATATCATCACACAATCCACCTGTCCCATTTTCTTGCTGCATTTTGTCAACTCCAATAAGCGTTAATGTTTGATGAGAAAAGGCCGTCTCAATTATAGTAAGAGGGAGTAGCAGCGAAGTAATAGCTGCAACCAAACCCTTAAATGGATCCTACCTCAAACAACACCCTGTGTGGAAAAAACATTATGCAATACAAAGAACATGTTGTTCTCGTGTACTTTTCTAATATTATGAGATCTTCGGCTACCATTACCTTATACAAAGCCTGCAAGTTCTGGGGTTTTTAGTACCTTTTATTACCTCGCTGCTCTCCTCTGAGCAGACAAGGTGATCAATTGCTCCGAACACTCATTTAAAAGAGTGAAATTGATAAATTTTCGATCATTTGCACTGTCACTTTGTGCTAGTGTAGCAAAAGGACATTTAAAAAACTGGTATGAAATTGACTGCCACCACAGTCTCACTTTTGAAAAAAGGTTACATTATTTGAGAAGGGTGGTAGATTACCTACACATTGAGCACATTTTCAAATATGTAGGTGTGGAAAAAACGTATATCTCCCTGCCATCATGTTTATGATAGAGGGGTTTTGCTCCTGTGTACCAGATAACCAGAGATTAAAATTCAGGCCTCTGAAAACAGGGCCTAAGAGCGAAGGCATTGGTCAGCATCCAAATAGCACATTCCAAATATGTCAGGAGTCCCCTAGCACCTATTGAGTGAGGTTCTGGATGGAAGATTAAGTGGACTTGGGCTCCTGTTTCTCAGTGCTGTACGCAGATATGTTTATGGGTTTAAAGATATGGGTGCTGCTGTGCATGACTGCCAAAATAGCTGTGTGCTTAGGTATTTGGCAGGTCTGCAGAAGGTATGTGCAGAAAGACTGGACAAATAAAAACATTTCTCCTCGATAATGTCTGTCAAAAAACAGCATTATTTTTTGATGCAAAAACCTGTCTAAGTATTTTAGTAGATAGGGTTTGCATCAAAAACTCTAGATGGTTGCATGGGAAGACCCATGTACCACTCATGGAACACTTCCTTGAAGCTAAGTAATGCAAAGCAGTTGTGGTCTCTGTTTGGCATTACTTTCAGGTAACTTTCCAGTGAAAAACAAGTTTTGCATAGGAAACTATAGGCCTGATTTATGAAAAGTTTGCACGTCCTTAGCTTTATTTTTTTTACGTAAAAGCGGCGCAAATTAACAAAATATAATTTATTTTGTAAATTTGCGCCACCTTTGCATCAGAAAATGACGCAAAGGCAGCTCAAACTTTTCATAAATCAGGCTCTAAATGTCAAATAAATATTTTGGGCTGATTTCCTTTACATTTATGACGTAAAGCCAGGACAACATGTTACCCTATGTTTAAAGGCTTTCAACCAGCCAGCTAACAAGTAAACATTCCCAAACACACCTCACCGACATCCACAGATCAGTGAATTAACGAGCCAATAGGTTTTGCCTATGCAGGAGCTATTGGCTTGGCCATTTCAACCAGCCAGCTAACAAGTAAACATTCCCAAACACACCTCACCGACATCCACAGATCAGTGAATTAACGAGCCAATAGGTTTTGCCTATGCAGGAGCTATTGGCTTGGCCAATGTGTTTTAGCCATGTTACACATCAGCATTGTTGGGGTTTCAGCATGGCTAAAGGTTAGTGGCACAGAGGAAAGTGGTATGGAGTGAAATGTCGTATAGTGGAGTGACAAAGAGTGGAGTGTCATGAAGTGGATTTGTGTGGAGTAGAGTGGAATCTCGTGGAGTAGAGTGGAATACCATGGAGTAGAGAGGCATGTCATAGAGTGGAGTGGCAGAGAGTGGCATCCCGTGGAGTGGTGTAGTATGGAGTAATGGTGTAAAGTGGAGTACTGTATTGTACAGTAGAGTGGAATTGGAGTGGCATAGAATGAAGAAAAGTTACCTAGAGTGAGTGGAGTGGCATAGAGTGTAGTGTAGTGGCATGGCATAGAGTAGAGTCACATAGAATGGTGTACAATGTAGTGTAGTGGTGCAGAGTAGAGTGTAGTGGCATACAGAGCTGTGGGGTAGAATGAAGTGACATAGAGCGAAGTACCATAGAATGCAGTGGCATAGAATGCAGCATTGCAGAATGCTCTGACATGGATTAGAGTGGTGCACAGTAGAGTAGAGTGGCGTAGAGTGCTGTGGTGCAGAGTGCAGTTGCACTGAGCGCAGTGACATAGAGTGGTGCAGAGTAGAGTGGAATAGAGTTTAGTCTTGAAGAGTGAAGTTGTGTAGAGTGGTGCAGAGTAGAGTGGCATAGTGTGAGGTCTTAGAGTGGTGCAGAGTAGAGTGGAGATGCATAGAGTGAACTGGCATAGAATGCAGTGGTGTAGAGTGGATTGGTGCAAGGTTGGGTGTTGCAGAGTAGAGTGGAATTGGACTATGGTGGATTGGCATAGAGTGGAGTGGTGCAGAATAGAGTGGATGTGGAATAGGGTGCAATGGCATGAAGTGGTGTAGAGTGGAGTGGTGTAAAGTAGAATATACATGGTGAGGTAGCACACTGTCATTACAGACAACATACTTTCAATTGAAATGGCCATAACATTTGCTCAGACATACAGTTTTACTGCAAGCAAATGATAATGTGTGAGAATGGCATTACTTAATGTATTGATTTGTTTTGATTGTATTAATCTATGTCTTTCCACCAAACTTCAGAATTACAAAAAATGTGCTTCATTTGTGCTTTCCTGAAGCTGATATATTCTGAAATACCTGCACAGTTCATTTATACAAATTTAAATTTTGTTGTGTGTTTTCACAGGAAGATTGTCATATATACTTTCATAGCAAGGTTGTTGCATAAATTCACTCACTTTCAAGTCAGAGAAGGCACAGTAAACACCAAGCTCTCGAAGAAAACAGAGACTGACATTTAACATCTGTTGTTAAAAGCACAGTAAATGTGAAAAGATAAGAACTCTGTCCCCTGGGCATGGTCATTGGGCATAGTGGCATGTAGGGGGGCATGGTGAGTTAAAATTTTAGTAGCTCACAAGTTTCAGCTCCTCTGATATGGAGGTGTACTCTGATGCGGACGGACACGCGTGAGCAGGGTTAGTAACATTCCTCTTCCTAATGTCACACTCTATTTTCCCACAAAACACGTGCTGAACGGCTTGCAGCTGGGACACCAGAGTTGTCTTTCAAGAAAAAACTCATGAATACACCACCTTCGTTAGAATATGTGCTCTCTACACTGATTTCCTTTTAGGCAGATTCCAAATTATGCCTAAAACACTTTATACAACACTTTGAGAATATTCTTGGAAAATGGCACAGCTTTCATTTGTTTTTATGCTTTAAAGTGGATGAGTGAATTTGCCCATATGTTTGTAATCTTTTCTCAATCTGTGATACAAGCAGGAGGAGGTTTATTCTCCTATCAGGCATTTGGCGCTGGCGGGATCGCGCGCTCGCTC
Organism: Pleurodeles waltl; assembly: GCF_031143425.1. Lineage (NCBI taxonomy): Eukaryota > Metazoa > Chordata > Amphibia > Caudata > Salamandridae > Pleurodeles > Pleurodeles waltl. Next base: position 910,115,000 of record NC_090443.1, read on the forward strand.
CGCGTGACGTTTGGTTGCGTGTTCACAGTGCCTGCTTCCCATATGTCACTCCCAGCCCAATCTGTCGGAAGGCTTATTTCTCTAGAAAGCCACTAATAAAGCTAATTTCATGGAGAGAGTTGAGATTTATTCCATACCGCGTAACATAAGGGGCAAAACGAGTGTTTGGAAATAACGATGACACTGCAGCAGTAGTGTTCCTAAAAGTGTAAAGCTAATTTCTCACTCGTAAGAATATCAAAACATGTCGCCATTTTGATGATAGGCTAAACTGATGTGGGGAGGCAGCCATATTCGCAACTGACTACAGAGTATCTTTAATGACATTGAAATATAGGCATTATGGCCCTAATTCCGAGTCTCCGGATAGGTATGTCAGTGCCTGGAATGTTCGACACCGGACAGTATTCCCGAGCCCAAATCCAAGGATTATGAGGTGTTTCTCCTGAAATGTGGCATAATACATGGACCCAGGATTATAAGGTCCAGTACCACGTTTTCCCTCCTTCTAAGAGAAATAACGCACCCAACTCCCATGGAGAACGTGTAAAAAAGCTAATGAGGCTATTTTGATGGCAAGGAGAACTTCGGGCAGACAGTGCCACGAATACACACAGTTGCCAACAGGCGTTCTGGAATGAGTTCCTGAATACCACTTTTCCTAAAGGTGTGTAGTCAAAGGCAAGATCCAGGAGGCTTGTGGGAAGGAGTAAAAGGAGCGAGGGGTGAAATGGAAGCACATGAGTGGCATTTGAGACCCAGTGGGGTAACATAAAATGACAGAGTCCCCTGCAGAATGTGATAAGGGCCATCGAATCTCCCTTATCTCACGGATATTCACATGCTTTGGGCTGAATTGGAAGGGCTGTAGCTTCGGGGTGGAGAGTATTTGGGGTGTTACACCCCCTACTAAATGTATTTTCCGATAGATAGTTGGGTACAAGTGCTTTCAGTCGGGTTTGGTGAGGTGTATGTCGGAGTTAACCAGGAAATTTTACATTCACAGACAAAAATGCACGACACTCTCTCCATCACTTGGTCTTGAAAGTCTTCAAAAATGTTGGTTATTTTACAAAATATTGTGATTTCTCTCATTTAGTACCCCTACCAATCCACATTCCTCCCCCTTAAGACCCTCTCAAGTGCCCTGCTTGTGGTATAATGGGACTCATTTACAAAGCTCTAGCGGCAAACTGCGCGAATGGACCGTCTTTTTTTTTTTTTACGCTCCGGTGGTGGAGTGTGCCAGCTCATATTTACAAGGCCACGCAAGGATACCTTGCGTGGCTTTTCCAGGATTTGTAAATATGGACCTCTTTCACGCATAACACTGCATGAAAGGGGCATCCCATGGGTGTTGCGTGGCATTCCATGGGTGTTGCTTGGGGTGTCCCCACGCAACACCCATGGAACCCAAAGGAATATGATGCATTTTCAGGTTTCCAAGCCTGGGAATGCGTCAAATTCCTATGAAGCAACGGGGTGAAATATTTTTATTTCCCCGTTTCTTTCTTTCTATGTGTGCTGCATTCTGCATTCTGCAGCACACACAGAAAGAGGAAAATACCTTGTGTGATTGTTTTTGTGCAGGAAGATGTCCCTTCCTGCACAAAAACAATCACCTCCACAATGCATGCATCCTTGCACCATGGTGCCAGGGTACCTGCAGTGGTGCTAGGCAGCAATTTGTGCGCCAGTGCAGGGTAAGAGCACAGAAATGTTTCATATCTTGTAGATACAGTGCATTTCTGCCCTTTCCTGGTGGAACATGGTGGTTCAGCAAGGCACTTGCTGCGCCCCCTTGCACCACAGGCCTCACAAATGAGGCCAAGTGTATTTTAACAAATAATTGGGAAATCTGAAGCTCACCTCACTCCCCCAAACTTACTGACCAAGCTATGCCCCTGTGAATTGCCCCCCCCCTCAAGGGTTTGCCTCCCCCTGCTCTGCAGGGGTCTGTGTTCCACCCCTGTTGAGAACCTAGAAGCAAAGGGTCACCGCGGAACCACAAGGGAATTACATGAGCGGAGAGCCATTTATATTATATTCCCAGACTGCATTCCCAATATCATCTTCACACGGTGTCTGAATAGAGAATTTTTCATACTGATGCTTACATTTGTGCTTTTTGTGAAGTGAAGATAGCTACTGGCTAAGCATCAGAGCCTTCTCTCTTGCAAGAATGGAGAAGGAATTCCTTCAGTGAATACAATAAGCCGGGCACTGTCCCTCCTTCTTAATCCAAGAGCTCTTTTACACTTATTTGTCAGTGCTTAATTTGTAAATAAGGGCAACAAATTTTGCTAAGAACCCAGCTGTGGCGCTATTTAATTTTGGGGGTGTCAACAACCAAGGCTGCTTCCTCTTGATTTCACCTTGTGCCGTTTTTCATCCATTACGCGGCACTACCTGCTGGTTTACAGTTTTCATCCTTTCTTTTTTTCTTTGTCACTGTTTTTTCTTTCTCTTCTTTCCACTTTTTTATTTTTCTCTTTTTTGCTCTGGTTCGGGATCTGAAGAGGAAAAATATGTGCCAAAACTCAAGAATTAGATCTGGTTGGCCCCACCTGCAACTGCCAGCTCAAATTTGCACCTTTCACTGTAGTACTAAAATATAACTGCATTCAGCCTACGAATTTAGAACAGTGAACATCACTATTACACAACAGGACCCTTAGATCAATTTGTCCTCTAAACATGTCTATGAAACTCCACTCTTAGTGTTGAGGTGGTGAGAAGGCATGCAAGACTTTGCTAACAGTTAGGCGTTACCAATGATCACCCACATTTTCCAATCCAGGCGCTACCCTAACACCCCTTGCCTGAGATGGACTTTTCAGTTTCTCAGTAGCTGTTAATTCTCACTGCTGTGATTCCAGCTGTCCCATGAGACATTGCCTTAAGCCCCCCCCAATACTGTTTAGCGTTATCCAAAGGTGTAGAACTACTGATAGTTCAAGCTGCCCCTGAATCTGTCTGGAGAAATCAACCACTAGAATACAACACAAAAGAAAGAAGGGGCAAACGTGGAAAGGAGAGAGAAAAAAACACAGGAGAGCTTCCTGTTACAGGTCAGTGTTGTCAAAGCCTGGTTTGAAACAGAACCTGCTTTTGGATTAGTGCACTGACTCATTCTGAGGTAGTGGAAGAAGCAAATGCTAAATAAGTCAGAGAAACAGAGACAGGCCAATAAACAAGTGCTACTTAAATGTTTCAGGTGTAGTGAGACATTATCCAGAAGATTGAGCATGCTTACCAATGTTAGAAATGGGGTCAGTCGGGTTACCCCCTGTCCAAGCAAGGACCCTCACTCTAGTCAGGTTAATGGAGAATCACCCTTGGTTAACCCCCGCTCACTCGCTTGGTAGCTTGGCACAAACAGGCAGGCTTAACTTCAGAAGCAATGTGTAAAGTATTTTGTACCAATACACACAGTAATTCAGTGAAAATCCTGCAAAATGACACAATACAGGTTCAAAAGAATAGGAAATATTTATCTAAACAAAACAAGACCGAAATGACAAAAATCCAACATACACAAGTCAAGTTATGAATTTTCAAAGAATAAGAGCCTTAATCCTTAGAAAACAGTGAAAATGCTGTTATTTCACAAAAGTACCTGGGTAATGTCAAAATAAAGCTGCACAGGCGAGTGTGCTTCTAAAAAGGCCAACAATGCGTTGATTTCTCACTCGCAAGCAAGACAGTGCGTTGTTCCTTCTCGGGTCAGGTTGGCGTGCGTCATTTCTTCTCTCCCCCAAGAGAGCAATGCGTTGATCCGGACAGGCACCTCGGGTCGAGGCAGGCTTTGCGTTAATTTTCCAAGCCCAGGGATGTTGTTTTGAAAGTCCGGTTGCACCATATCACAAAACTGTGCTGCGTGGGGTTTGGGTTGTTACCAGCCTCCGTTAGCGGGTGTTGTGCATCGTTTCTCCAGCCACGTTGAGTCAATCTTCCAGCCGCGATGCAGGTGGAGCATTTATTTTCAGCCGTGAAGCCGGCAGCGTGTCGTTTATCAGCCACTTCACAGAAGGTGGGTCAAAAATTTCCCTGTACGGTGGTGTGTGCATGGATTTTTAGTTCTTGTCTGCCAACTTCACCTTTCAAGGGCCCAGGAACTGGATAGGGCACCACTTGGCAGGGGAGAAGTCTCAGCAGAGAGTCCAGGTGCTGGCAGGGGAAGTCTTTGACGGCCCTGAGACTTCAACAACAGGAGGCAAGCTCAGTTCAAGCCCCTGGAGAATCCTCTCAAGCAGGGATGCACAACAAAGTCCAGTCTTTGTCCCCTTTCAAAGGCAGAGCGGAACTGTTGTATAGCCCAACAAAGCACAGTCACAGGCAAGGCAGCACTTCTCCTCAGCTCTTCAGCTCTTCTCCTTGTCAGAGGTTCCTCTTGATTCCAGAAGTGATCTAATTTTCAGGGGTTTTGGGTCCTCTTATTATACTCCTTTCTGCCTTTGGAGTAGGCCTACTTCGAAGGAAAGCCTCAGGTGTAAGTGACCACTCCCCTCCTCCCTCCTAGCACGGATGACTCATCAGGATATGCACCCCAGCTCCCTTTGTGTCACTTTCTACAGAGAGGTGCAAACAGACCAACTGTCAAACTGACCCAGTCAGGGAATCCACAAACAAGCAGAGTCACAGAATGGTTGAAGCAAGAAAATGGCTACTTTCTAAAAGTGGCATTTTCAAACACACAATTTAAAAAACAACTTTACTAATATATGTATTTTAAAATTGTGAGCTCAGAGGCCCTAAACTCCACATTTCTATCTGCTGCCAAGGGGAATCTGCGTTTTAATAACTTTTAAATGCATAGGCCTTGCAACAGTGAAAAACGAATTTGGCAGCATTTCACTGGCAAGACATGTAAAACACATAAGTACATGTCCCACCTTTAACATACTCTCCACCCTGCCCATGGGGCTACCTAGGGCCTACCTGAAGGGTGCTTTACATGTATAAAAGGGGAAGGTTTAGGCCTTGCAAGTGGGTACACTTGCCAAGTCGAATTAGAAGTTTAAACCTGCACACACAGGCACTGCAGTGACAGGTCTGAGCCATGTTTACAGGGCTACTAATGTGGGTGCCACAGCCAGTGCTACAGCCCACTAGTAGCATTTGATTTATAAGCCCCAGGCACCTCTAGTGCTCTGTACTAAGGACTTACTAGTAAATCAAATATGCCAATCATGGATAAGCCAATTTCACATACATTTTACATAGGAGCACTTGCACTTTAGCACTGCATAACAGTGGTAAAGTGCCCGGAGTAACAAAAATGGCAAAAATAGAGTCCAGCACACATCAACAACGTGGGAAACAGAGGCAAAAAGTCAGGGGAGACCATGCCAAGGATGCCAAGTCTAACACTTAACCAAATCCTGGGTGAATGATATGGTCATGTTAACAAACATAGACACATAGACCAAGAAACTGGTGCTGGTTCCCAGGGCATTCATGTCATAAGACAGAGACCAGCAAATTGCAGCAGATGGGTGAGCTTTAACAACAATAGCAGAAACAAAGAGAAACAAGCCAAAAAGGGTTTCCAGGCAAACACTAAGGCGAGAGAACCAGAAAGGATAAAAAAAAGCAACAAAGGTACAGAACTGGGGTCATGTTGGACAAACTAAAGCGCCAATAGAACTACAACTTGTAGCTAAGCAGAGAGACATGTTTGTAGTATGTTTAAATATGCTCTGTGACTACTGACCCGGAAGTTCATTTGTTACTCTGAAACTCCTAACCCGCATGATGGTTAGCAGTCTAGCTTTCTTACTTTCCAGCGCCCAGTCTTCCAGAGTTTTCAATCTCTTCCTTGTCTGAATCAGGTGATTTGAACAATAATTCCAGGGACAACAGACTTATCAATCAATCAGTCATTTGTAAAGCACAGCTCTATGACCCCTGGTGTTTGGTCTGTGGGTATGGAAGTGGGTCTGAGTTCAGATGGCCACCAGATGAGGTCCCAGATGGATGTGTTTCTCTCAAAGATTGGGTCTTCGGTTTTGTCAGAGTTGACTTTGAGGCAGTTTGCCGTCATCCAGTTGCCTACGTTGATCATGGCATCGTAGAGTTTTTTCCAGTTCTGGGCGGGTCTTCAGTGAGTGAAAGAATGAGGAGTGTATCATCTGTGTAAGATATGATGTTGAGACCGTTGGAACTGGCAATGTCCACCAGGAGGGCCATGTAGATGTTGAACAGTGTGGGACTGAGGGATGATCCTTGGGGTATGCTGCATATGATGTCCTTGGTTTCCGAGGAGAAGGAAGGCAGCCGGATGCTCTGGATGCATCCTGTCAGGAAGGAAGTGATCCATTTGAGGGTGTTGATGATGCTTTGGAGTCTGTTAATGACTTAGAACTTGACCCCTTCCCTGTGCCCCATGCCCCTTCGGCCTCATTGAGAAGAAAGGTACTGAAAAAGAAGCAGTGGTAGAAGAATCAACCATGCAACTCTGAACCAACAGAGAGAAATCTGTGGAGCTTATTTAAGAGAGCCTTCTGCTGCCGGAGCGATACTTTTTCTGATGCTCCAGTACTGCAAGCCTCTCAACTATATCTATGAGGTCATGCAAAACCACTTTGGGTGATTTCCATGGCCTCATAGATATGGAGTAAGAAAAAGCAGCTCAAGTTACTGCTTTGCATCGCTCTGCGCTTGGGAAATGTTCCATGGGCGTTGCGGTGAGTTTGCTCTTGCAACACCCATGGATTTTAGTGCTGCTCCAGATTTACTTAATGATGTAAACCTCGAGCAGCCAAAACCTTATGCCTCCCCAGAACAGGTGTAACAAGGAGAAATACTTTCATTTCTTCTTGTTTTTCCTCTTTCCATGTGTGCGGCATTCTGTAGCACACGTAGAAAGAGGAAAATGCCTCACTGGATTGTTTTTGTGCAGGAATGTGTCCCTTCATGCACAAAAGCAATCCTCCATGCAACGTAGTTACCCTATGGTGGAAGGGTACCTGCATTGGAACTAGGCAGCCAATTGTGCTCCAGCTCAGGAGGAACGGGCAGGATAAAGTGAATTCCTGCCCTTTCATATTGGCGTAGGACAGCACTACAAGAAGACTTGTGGTGCTGCCCTGCGCTAATTCCCCATTAATATGGGCCTTTGTACTTATGTTAAACCAAGAACAATGCTTAAGAATTATATATAGGCAGTATAAAAAAGGCGTAATAAGGGCTCTGAATAGAATAGTGACACATCTCTAATCACTGACAGTTTCCATAAAGCAAAATAATTATGCCCAAATATATTTTCTGTTTTTTTCACACCCGTTTTACATTTGATTTTCCACTTCTGTGTAAGTTAGGAATTGTCTTTGTTAAAAGGAAATCATATTCACAAATGTGAAACATAAAACTCTATAAGCACTGGATGCAGGGCTCATGTTGAAACGGTATGCTATGAGATGTGTTCACATTTAATCCTCCACCAGCCAGGGTTTTCATTTTCCTTTTCTGGTTAAAATAATAGTCTCCTATTCCCTGTCATTAGCAAATAAAATGTACACTGAATACTTTTGTAGATGTGAACCTTTTTTATAGGATTTTAATCACAACATTTATGAAGTCTTTTGAAATAAGAAGCTAACATGAGATATGTGAAAAGTGTGATGCTGACAAATACTACTCTACTGTTATTCATATGGTAAGCAGGTATTATATATTTTGTTTAGCTGTGACAAAGAACAACGACATTATTTAAATTCTTTATAAATAATGTACAGGATTAAAGGGCAATTACAGGGAGTGCAGAATTATTAGGCAAATGAGTATTTTGACCACATCATCCTCTTTATGCATGTTGTCTTACTCCAAGCTGTATAGGCTCGAAAGCCTACTACCAATTAAGCATATTAGGTGATGTGCATCTCTGTAATGAGAAGGGGTGTGGTCTAATGACATCAACACCCTATATCAGGTGTGCATAATTATTAGGCAACTTCCTTTCCTTTGGCAAAATGGGTCAAAAGAAGGACTTGACAGGCTCAGAAAAGTCAAAAATAGTGAGATATCTTGCAGAGGGATGCAGCACTCTTAAAATTGCAAAGCTTCTGAAGCGTGATCATCGAACAATCAAGCGTTTCATTCAAAATAGTCAACAGGGTCGCAAGAAGCGCGTGGAAAAACCAAGGCGCAAAATAACTGCCCATGAACTGAGAAAAGTCAAGCGTGCAGCTGCCACGATGCCACTTGCCACCAGTTTGGCCATATTTCAGAGCTGCAACATCACTGGAGTGCCCAAAAGCACAAGGTGTGCAATACTCAGAGACATGGCCAAGGTGAGAAAGGCTGAAAGACGACCACCACTGAACAAGACACACAAGCTGAAACGTCAAGACTGGGCCAAGAAATATCTCAAGACTGATTTTTCTAAGGTTTTATGGACTGATGAAATGAGAGTGAGTCTTGATGGGCCAGATGGATGGGCCCGTGGCTGGATTGGTAAAGGGCAGAGAGCTCCAGTCCGACTCAGACGCCAGCAAGGTGGAGGTGGAGTACTGGTTTGGGCTGGTATCATCAAAGATGAGCTTGTGGGGCCTTTTCGGGTTGAGGATGGAGTCAAGCTCAACTCCCAGTCCTACTGCCAGTTCCTGGAAGACACCTTCTTCAAGCAGTGGTACAGGAAGAAGTCTGCATCCTTCAAGAAAAACATGATTTTCATGCAGGACAATGCTCCATCACACGCGTCCAAGTACTCCACAGCGTGGCTGGCAAGAAAGGGTATAAAAGAAGGAAATCTAATGACATGGCCTCCTTGTTCTCCTGATCTGAACCCCATTGAGAACCTGTGGTCCATCATCAAATGTGAGATTTACAAGGAGGGAAAACAGTACACCTCTCTGAACAGTGTCTGGGAGGCTGTGGTTGCTGCTGCACGCAATGTTGATGGTGAACAGATCAAAAAACTGACAGCATCCATGGATGGCAGGCTTTTGAGTGTCCTTGCAAAGAAAGGTGGCTATATTGGTCACTGATTTGTTTTTGTTTTGTTTTTGAATGTCAGAAATGTATATTTGTGAATGTTGAGATGTTATATTGGTTTCACTGGTAATAATAAATAATTGAAATGGGTATATATTTTGTTTTGTTAAGTTGCCTAATAATTATGCACAGTAATAGTCACCTGCACACACAGATATCCCCCTAACATAGCTAAAACTAAAAACAAACTAAAAACTACTTCCAAAAATATTCAGCTTTGATATTAATGAGTTTTTTGGGTTCATTGAGAACATGGTTGTTGTTCAATAATAAAATTAATCCTCAAAAATACAACTTGCCTAATAATTCTGCACTCCCTGTATAGCAGACCCAAAATATGTCAGCTGTCAGTTTGTTTTAACATGCCTCTGTGATTGGATTAAATTGCAGAGATTGTTACATCAATTTATTCTGGTAGTAATGTTCTTGTATTTATTCATATGACAATGCACCATGACTATATCGCCACGTAAGTATGTGTAATGCAGAATGCAGAAGAACCTTCCTGTTCTTTCCTAAAGGAAAAAAAATATGTTTCCACATGGTGTAAACACGTTCTCCCTATTTTGGGGTATCCTTCTGTCCTCCCTTTTTTGGGGTGTCCTTCCCACCCTGAAATACAGTATCAGTGGCCAATAATAGGAATAAATGTCTGACATTTCCTCTGGGTGGGAGACTTCTTATGCATGTTTGTGCATAATCATTGTCATTTGCCGGTGGCCATTCCCTATCACACAGACAGCACACTCCTTATAGCAGATTGATCCACAGGTAAGAATGTCCTGTAGGCTTCAAGTTGAATATTTCAACTACTTATTAAAATGCACAGAAAACCCACTTGTTGGATAAGCAACTAGTGAAAAAAGCCAAAGCCGACAATAAGCCAATAAAATACTACTAATTTTGGAAATATCACAAATGAGAAGAAAATTACAATTAGTTGGAATATATAGAGAATGCAATTTCACATTTGTGAAAACATCTGATAGAACAACACCTAGATCAATGGTTATATCTACTGATAATTGATTCTTCCTCAAGTACTAATGCTAAGTTTACTGCCAGCAAAGAGAAGTCTTTATTCTGAAGGATCAAAGAACAGATCCTCCTTCCAAGACATGGTTGAATATTAGCATGGCAATCATTAAGAACTGTTACCCTTTTCTGTGCATGGCAGGGGTTGGCCGCAGAGCCTGGGCACAGGCCAGGCCCTGTGGCCAACCCCCCACATGTATCCAACCCCACACGCACACAGGCTTTAGCCGTGTACAACAGGGGTTTGGTGTGTGAGTAGGTGTATTTTTTTTGTAATTGTGCTTTGGATCCGTGGATCCACTGTGAGGTTACACTGAAGGCCATGCTGAGCGCTGCGGTGGATTCACCAATTATCGTGTAGGCCCTCAGGCACCCCTAAATCTGTCCTATGGGGTTAGGATACCTGCATGTAATTTTTCACTTTTGTTCCCCTGAAACAAAATGTTGGTCACAACTTTTCTCTCAGGTTGCAGCTACCCAATCAGGGCCTTGCTTTAGGCTCTGAATCAGCGGATCTGCGGAGGCTCCTCGCCCCTTGATATATAAATTACTTTTCCTTTATTAACACCGAAATCACTGAACAGATTTACACCAAATTTAAAAAAGCACTCTTTCTGGACCAAGATCTAGCTGTCTGCCAAATTTGCTTTAGCAGCTCCCTCTCTTTGCCAGCAATGCTGGCTGCCATAGGAGGTGGGGAGTCAGCTGGGACTGTGGGGGGCTTTCAAGCTCCTCCCCACGGTCCCCAACATTGTGACTGGGTGCCCTGGCGGGCACCGAGGTAGCAAGGCTGGGCCCCGGGGGATGGGGTCCCCAGGGCCGAAATCCGCCTTTTGATGGGGGCTGAATGGCCCCCCTCAAAAAAATAAAATAATTAAGCTGTGCCCGCAGTATGAGGTCTCCGAGGCTAAGATTGGCCTGGGGGGGGGGGGCGCGCTCGGCGCCCCTCCCCCCAATAAAATAAGTTATTAGGCTGCGTCCCGGGCGATGGGGACCCCAGGGCTGAGATGGGCCTAGAGAGGGGGGCAGTGCCGTAAGGCCCTGCTGCCAATACCGACTGTGCATAGCCAAAGGCCATGCGCAGCACAGGGTTAGATGATTATAGGGGTTGGCCGTAGGAACTGGCCAGACCCTGCAGCCAACCCCCACCGCACATGACCAAAGGCCATGCGCAGTGGTGGTTGGATTAACGTATAGCAATGAAAATTACTTTATGTTAAAAAAAACCATAGAAATTCACTGAAAAAAACAAAGGTTACAGGAACATTATAGTTAGGAAATAGAATTAAAAAAAATATATTCACTTAAAAAAAACAAAGCTTACAGGGACGTTATAGTTAGGCTCACATTTTAAGCGTGCCAACCATAGAAATTCACCTGTTATAGCTCGATTCATCTCAAGTAACTACTGTATAACTCATGCCCAACATTAACTATAATTCTCGTGCTTGCCATGCACTGCTAATTACTGCACAAATTCCGATACTGATGACATTTTTGATAATATCATTGATAATATTAATGTAATATTTGCAGTAGAATTTTTCACAAAAAAACTGTATGGCGGGGGCACGTATTATAGTTACCTTAGGGCACGTGTTTTAGTTACTTGAGATAACTCTAACTATTATAGGTGAATTTCTAAGGTTTGGCATGCTTAAAATGTGAGCCTAACTATAACGCCCCTGTCACCTTTGGTTTCTTCACCTAATGTACACGTATATAAATATATATGTATGTATATATATATATATATATATATATATACTGAAAAACAAAGGTTAAAGTTTAAGGATTGAAGGCTATAGTTAGGTGAATAGGTGAATATGTCAGTGACAACATTAAACATTTCAACAAAAAAAAACACAGAAATGTACTAGTTATTTTTAGCAAAGTTAACTACAACATGCTCCCAAGCCATGCACTGCGTATGACCTTAAATGTTACGTCTCTTATGACAAGTTCTATGACATAATTTATGACATTACTGATAATACAACCTCAAGAGGCTCTGTTCTGCGATGTCTTCCATTTATTTTTCAAGACAAATTCTTGGATGGCCCACTCTGCCAACACCTATGGCCTTTTGTCTCACTGTCTGGGAGCAAAAGATAAAGTCCAACTGCCAAATACATCTAGTCATGTGGCATAGGGATAGGCTGCAGGCATCAAACGGTTAGGACAAGAAAATGCCAACTTTCTAGAAGTGGCATTTTCACAACTGTAACAAAAAATCTGGTTTGAAATTGAAAAGTATAACCTATTAAATTCCATAAGGTAACCCATCATTATCCTGTTGGAGAGGTAGGCCTTGCAGTAGAAAAATACAATTTTGCATTGTTGACTAACAATACATGTAAAATTTAAAAGTATGTGTCAACGCGTTTAAATACATTACACTCACCATTCTGGGCAGTTCAAGGTCTACCCTAGGGGTGACATATGTATTAAAAAGGAAGGTTTGGTCCTAGCAGAAGGTTTAGTTTTCTGAGTCAAAATGGCAGTTTAAAACTGCACACACAGGCTGCAATGGCAGGCCCGAGACATGTTTAGAGAGCTACTTATGTTGGTGGCACAATAATGGATGCAGGCCGCCTAGTAGCAATTAATTTACAGGTCCTGGGTACATGCAGTGCCTGTTTACTATAGACTTAAAAACAAATCAAATGTGCCAATTGGATGTAAGCTAATTCTACCATGTTTAGGGGAGAAAGTACAAGCACTTTAGCCCTGCTTAGCAGTGGTAATGTGCACAGAGTCCTAAGGCCAACAAAAACATGGTCAGAAAAAATAGGAGGGGTGAAGGCTAATGGTGTGGGGGAAGACTGCCCTAAGGCTGATAGATCTAACAACCTTTATCCAAGAAGTTGCAATATTATCATGTGTTGTGAAGGACATTGGTGACTGTGACTGTAACTTTAGATGACTGATGCAGCATAGGATGCACTTACCATTGCAGACTGATTCCTTGCAATGCTCTGAGGTTCATCGGGGTGCCTTTCTTTAGCAGTGGAGGAGGATAGAAGGGTGCACAAGGTTTGAGAACTTCCTGAACAGAAGCATTGCATATGAGAAACACACATTTCATGAAACGCCTCTGAAAAGTTGAGCATAACAACATGTCCCATGAAGCTGCAGGACTCTCATGAGACTTGCCAAAGGTAGAGGCCATAATGAAGCTAAGATTATAAGTTCATCGTGGTCTAGGACATCACTGCTAGGCAATGGTGATGCATAGTTGATTCAGCCAAGGCTTGTTGTTCAAATCCTATTATAATTTCTCTGGGAGGTTGACCAAGACAGCTGGGAACCAGAGAAGTAAATAATAGACATGCACTGGTTCATTTCACAAAGAGTCATTAATAGCGATAACAATCTCAATAGTACTTGTTCGCTTATAAGTAGTCAATCAGAGTTTACAAACTGTGTAATGCTTGTTTGTTTCTAAACGAGCCTTCCAAAGGAATAACAAACTGTATAGAAACTTGTTTGTTTCACAAAAGCCATCCTTCAGATCCCTCTGTTTCCCTGTTTACTATGTAAGGCATTCATTGTGTTCAATATGAACCATTGCAAACACCAATGGAAGTATTGTTGTATTGTATGCTGATATCAAAGATAGTGAATACATGAATGACCAGGAATAGAAACTACACCTGCAATACTAACAAATGCATTCATGTTACAATTATCCACTTGACTCATTGAAGGCAAATCAAGTACAGAATTATATTTGAAGGTAGCTCTCTTTGATAAAGAATCTTTTTCTATTCATGATATATTCAGTTATTAAATCAAAACAATTATATTACAGGTCAGTAGAAAAGCTGTTGCAAACTCTAATAGAGAGTGGAAATTTAGAGGATGTCAGCAAGAACATCATAGACAAAACGCCAAATAAAAAACATCAGTGTTCAAAATTAGCTATACTAAAGGTCTCATTTGCTCTTTTTAGAACACTCTGCTAGCGCTGATTACACCTAGCAGTCGTGTAGTGAAATCCAGTGTATCTATTTCCATTATTGACCCATTCTCCTTTCCCATGTCTACTGTATAAATAGTATAGTATTATGGTAGTAATAATATAGTAAGTATTATAGTAATAGTATTGTGGAGTTAGATTTAGGATTGGTCAAGTGGTTACAGCATCCTGACAATAGCACTGGCTCCAATCAGAATCTATCAGGGTACACTATTTTTAGCTTCTGTAATGTTTCATCCTATAGGAAGGTGGAAAATGCTTTCATGAATCCTCTTTTGAATGTTCCTGTTCCTCCATTTTCACACAAACTGAATTTGGATACAGAGACATCCATTTCATTGCAGCTCTCCACCCAAATATATTCTGCACATGACTGTTGAGTTATTTCACGTGTATGGACATACAGAGCAGGTTTTACAGATTTGTCAACTTTTTTAACTTCTGTAGCTCTACCTGGGGGAAAACAGATTACACACTGTGCCTTCTCCTGGCTGTATTAATTTACGGAATACTCTTCAGCTACTAATAAATGTCATGAAACGTTAAATATCAGTCCCTACTACAGAGGTATTGAGGAACTGCTAACATATCAGTAGGGCTCCTAGTTTCATGGTATTTAGGCCCTCATTACAACACTAGCGGTAAATCCCGCTTTCTGCCGCGCAGAAGACCGCCAACATACCGTAGCGGCAGTGGAATTCCGCTACAGGTATTACAACTCACAGCTCGGAATCCGCCACAATACAGACACCCACACAAGTCCGCCACACCAAAGGTCAGTGATAAACTGGCGATACCAAAACCTACACCGTCACGCCAACAGGAATACGCCCACAGTATCAAGACCAATGAATCAACGCGGCAGTCTTTCAATCACGGAAAACCATTGGCGATACACACCGCCTCGCACTAACAAAACACAACCATATTGGACAATTCGAAATACACATACCTGATACACATACACACTCCACACCCACACACCCAATCCAATATAAAGCACACACCCACATCACCCACAAACCCTTACAACCAAAAATTTGAAAGAAGACCAGAGAGAGAGACTACCTAACACAACACCAGCATCCACAGACACACAACACCATCACTCATACAACATCCACGCACCTCAAACAACACACACCAACACATCCCCTCACACATCACAACAGACAGAACCTCACACATCACCCACACCACATCATGGCACCTCAAAGACACCCCAGGTTCTCTGAGGAAGAGCTCAGGGTCATGGTGGAGGAAATCGTCCGGGTAGAGCCACAGCTATTCGGATCACAGGTGCAGCAGACATCCATTGCAAGGAAGATGGAGCTATGGCGCAGAATTGTCGACAGGGTTAACGCAGTGGGACAGCATCCAAGAACACGGGATGACATCAGGAAGAGGTGGAACGACCTACGGGGAAGGTACGTTCCGTGGTATCCAGATACCAGATTTCTGTACAGAGGACTGGCGGTGGACCCCCACAACTAACAACATGGAGGAGCAAGTCTTGGCGATCATGCATCCTGAGGGCCTCGCAGGAGTAGCAGGAGGAATGGACTCTGGTAAGGCAAATCTTTACTACTTTATCCCCTCCACACCACCTGCATGCCATCACATACTCCCACCCTCACCCTCACACCCATCACCCCAACAACCCACAGATACCCCACTAACACGACCCACACATCCCAAAACCAAGTCCTGCATGTAACACCAATGCATGGCCACCCATCACCAAAGAATGTCCAGTAGAGAGACTCACTCATGCCCCAAAATCACCAATCACACAAGGACCAAGCCAATAATGCAAGCACAGGAGTAGAGGGTAACTCACCCGTTGCACAAGATAGCACACATAGATACAATAACTATGCATTTACACCCCAACAGGACCCCTACCCAATGTCACCAGACAGGAGGTGCCAGACATATCCAGTCCCCCCACAGAAGAGGGCCACAGTGACGACAGCAGCTCTGCACGCCTGGATCAAGATGACCAGCCCGGCCCATCAGGGACCTCGGGACAGTCGGTTCCCCTGACACAGTCACAAACCACCACTAAACCTCCGCCCTCAGGAAACACCACCACAGCACCCACCCAGCGGGCCCATCCCTCTGTCCCCAGGACACATCAATCAGCAGTGTGTCCACCACTACAGGGAACCCAGGCAACCCCACTAACACAGGACGATCAGGGACCTGGGGGCAGTGGGCACACGGTTCAGGGGACAGAGGCACATGATAACAAGGAAGCTGGGAGGACTGCTGTGAGACAGGGGGAGGACAGGCCCAGGGAACGGACACTTCACGAGGCACTCTCCAACATCATGGGAGCTTACCACTATTCCCAGGAGAACATGGGCACGGTACTGGCCAAGTTCCAGGAGACCCAGCGGCTGCAGGAGGAACACTACCTGGGGATCAGGGAGGACTTGAAGTCCATCAACACCACCCTGGTCACCATTGCAGGAGTGCTGGCAGACCTTCTCAACACCAGGAGGGACACAGTGGCACACCAACGGGCCCCTGACACTAGCCTGGACGATGAACAGCCCTCTACCTCCGCCGGCGCTAGTGGACAGGAGGCACCACCACAGGAACAACATGCCACCAGCACCCCAACCCCTGCAGATGGAGAACCACCCCACAAACGGTCCTTGAGATCCAGGATTAAGACAGAGAACATTGCCAAGACCCCCACCAGGAAATAAGACCCCCCCTGAATGTCACCCTTCTGTCCCACTTTGACACCCTGTCCACCTTAAACTGCCATTGTGCCACTTCCTATGCCCCATTGGACAATGCACCTGTGAAAAAAATAGACTGGAGTTTGCCATGGACAATCCTCCACCATCACCCCAGCCCATTTTCTAACCCCTTCCACTTATTTGCACAGAAATAAACACACTTGAATCACAAAAAAATCTGGAGTCAGTGTGTGCTTTCACAAATGTATTATTGCAAAATCTCTGGAATATAGCAATTTCAATGTACTTGTTCACATACCAATGTAACACAGCTGCAGGCCAGCAGTAAACATAGAAGAGGGCACAAAGTGGGACCCAGATTTGTGAAATGGAAAGCCAAAGTAACAAGTCAGGATCCATACACTGAGTGAAAATGACAGACTTATGCTAGCTCCAACAATAGTATGAGATGTGGGAAGCAGTTACATCTTCTTACCTGTGTCTCACGGGAAGTATTGCATGATGATGTTCTTTCAGTTGTTTACATCTTCTTCTTCTGCCTCCTCTTCTTCACTGTCCACAGGCTCCACAGCTGCCACAAGACCACCATCTGGCCCATCCTCCTGCAGAAAAGGCACCTGGCATTGCAAAGCCAGGTTGTGCAGCATACAGCAGACCACGATTATCTGGAACACCTTCTTCGGTGAGTAGTATAGGGAGCCACCTGTCAGATGGAGGCACCGGAATCTGGCCTTCAGGAGGCGGAAGGTGTGTTCTATAATCCTCCTAGTTCACCCATGCGCCTCATTGTAGCGTTCCTCTGCCTTGTCCTGGGATGCCTCACTGAGGTCAGTAACCATAACAGGTTGGGGTAACCAGAGTCACCTGCAAATGTCGAGGGACAACAGTTAGACACACACTAACCCTTAGGGACAACCCCATACCCAGACACCTATGTCAATTGTGTTGGGATCTTGGCCTCACCTATTAGCAACCGGTGCCTCAGGAGTTGTCCCATCACATAAGGGATGCTGCTACTCCTCAAAATGTAAGCGTCATGCACTGAGCCAGGATACTTGGCATTCACATGGGAGATGTACTGGTCTGCCAAACACACCATCTGCACATTCATCGAATGGCAGCTTTTCCGGTTTCTGTACACCTGTTCATTCCTGAGGGAGGGGGGTACAAATGCCACATGTGTACCATCAATGGCACCAATGATGTTGGGGATATGTCCCAGGGCATAGAAGTCACCTTTCACTGTGGACAAATCCTCCACCTGAGGGAAAACGATGTAGCTGCGCATGTGTTTCAGCAGGGCAGATAACACTCTAGACAACACGTTAGAGAACATTGGCTGGGACATCTCTGATGCCATGGCCACTGTTGTTTGAAAAGACCCACTGGCCAGGAAATGGAGTATAGACAGAACCTGCACTAGAGGGGGGATTCCTGTGGGATGGCGGATAGCAGAAATCAGGTCTGGTTCCAACTAGGCACACAGTTACAGGATTGTTGCACGATCAAGTCTGTATGTGATTATGATGTGTCTCTCTTCCATTGTCGACAGGTCCACCAGGGGGCTGTACACCGGAGGATGCCGCCATCTCATCACCTGCCCCAGCAGACGTGCCCTATGGAGAAGAACAGTGAGCAGAGGGTGATCCAACACTGAGGTATCACAATGTGTTATTTGCTGAAACGTTGGTAATTCGCAATGTGCCGGTATCTGTCTGTATTCCCGGCCTAGATAGGTGTGACGCAGTTTTTATCCATCCCATGTGGCCCCCTGAAATGGTGGCTGCCTGACCTGTAAGGTGGGACAAGGGGAAATGAGGTAACTGCGCTGGCGTTGTACACCGTCGCGGTGGGCGGCCGAAGACCGCGGCGCAATTCAGCATTGGTTAACATTGGGCCCTATGGGTCCCAGGAGCCAATGACGATGTACGCTGGTGGTGATGGTACGCACCGCCGCTGACGTGACCGCCATTTTCTATCTTTTCACTCACTTGATACCCGACCTTCAACAGGAGAGGACCTACACTGCAAGTGCTGCTGTGACCTGTGTCTGGAAACGACAATGGCTACAGTGTCTGGGGAAAGGGCCCCTGCCTTCACTTCGGAGGAGTTGGAGAAACTGGTGGACACGCAACTGTACGGTCCTCCAGACAAACAGGTGAGTACACTGTGAGCATGCTGCGTTGGCAATGCCTGTTTTGAGTGGTGTGGATGGAAGATACATGGTGGGGCTGAGGTCTGCATGTGAGGATGGTGAGTGCATGTGCATCAGGGCATGGGTGGGAACTGGTGGGCAATGAGTATGACGGTCCGGACGGGTGAGTCATTTCCTTTCCTCCTGTACCTTTCCTCTAGGTCAGCGCCCACCAGAAGAAGGGCATTTGGCGTGCCATCGCCAAGGACGTCCGGACCCTGGGGGTCTACCACAGACGGAGCACCCACTGCTGTAAAAGATGGGAGGACCTGTGCCGCTGGAGCAAGAAGATGGCGGAGGCCCAGCGGGGGATGTCCTCCCAACGTGGAAGGGGTGCCCGTCACACCATGACCCCCCTGAGGTACCGGATCCTGGTGGTGGCCTATCCGGATTACACTCTCATTCAGCTGACTCTGCGCGCATTACGAGGTGTCTGGGTGGGGGAGGTGGGCAGTGGGTTCCCCTATGCCACGGCGAACTTGGTAGGCAAGGTCCCGTGTTAGGCAGGCTCTGTGGCACCCCAACCCCACTAGTGGTAATAGCCATCTACACCTAGTCAGGCTCCTGTGACTTCCAGGTGTGCAGCAATTGGGCTTAGGCCTCGTACCCCATGGGCATGTGATTTTGCTAGGAACTGTTAGTGCATGGCGTAGTGGAGAGGGCTGCTCCCTGTGTGTTGTGTCCGCCAACGGTAGTGGTGTTGCATGCACTGAACGTGTTTTTCTTCTGTCTCCCCCCCTTTTTGTTTTGTCTCCCTGTTCTCGTGTGCAATAGCATCATCTGGCGGAGGAGCAGTGGCACCAGAGCAGAAGGGAGCTGCAACCCACTTGGCCCTGGAGGGTGAAGCAACGGAGTCTGTAGCCACCAGTGGGACGGTGGGCGAGGGGAGCTCCACGACGGGGACAGGAGCAGAGACCAGTGACAGCGACTCCTCCTCTGATGGGAGCTCCCTTGCGGTGGGGGGCACCTCTGTGCCCACCGCATCAACAGGTACAGCCGCCACCCCCCTTTCCGGCACCGCCCTCCCAGCAGCCCCTCAGCGCGTGTCCCGTGCCCGCTCACTCAGGAGGGTGGGCATCTCCTTCGCCCCAGGCACCTCAGCCCCTGCCCCAGTCAGCCCTGCTGCCCTCAGTGAGGAGGCTATTGACCTCCTGAGATCCCTCACTGTTGGGCAATCTACCATTTTGAATGCCATCCGGGGTGTTGAGAGGCATTTGCAACAAACAAATGAATACCTGGAGGGCATTCATTCTGGACAGGCGGTCCAACAGAGAGCATTTCAGGATCTGGCCTCAGCACTGATGGCAGCCATTGTCCCTGTGTCCAGTCTCCCCCATCCAACTTCCTCCACCCCGACCCAATCCCCTGTACCTCAGCCTATCCCAAGCACACCATCAGACCACACTCATCAACACACAAGAGTGGACATGGCAAACATAATCACCACACATCCCACAAGCACTTACACAAGTACAATCCCCATGCAGACACAGCAACATCCACTGCCTCCACTGTGTCCCCCTCCTCCACGTCCTCCTCCTCCATCCCTGTCTCGTCTCCACTCACACCTGCATGCACTACATCCTCAGCCACCACCTCCATCACCAGCACGCCCATCACCACACACCGCTCACATGCAATCACCACCCCACTACCATGCACACATCCCCAGTGTCCTCTCCCAGTGTGTCTGTGAGCCCTCCTCCCAAAGTACACAAACGCAGGCACACACCCACCCAACAGCCATCCACCTCACAACAGCCTCCGGCCCATGCACCTTCACCCAAATTCAGCAAATATACACCTCCTACAACCACTACCTCTTCCTCCACTCCCATACCCCCTCCATCTTCCCATCCCAGCGTGTCTAAAAATCTTTTCCTGGCAAACCTTGACCTCTTCCCTTCACCTCCCCCCGTCCTTCCCCTAGGGCCAGGCTTTCCAGGTCCCAGCCCAGCACTTAAGCCACCAAATCCCCAGGCACAGTGGTGCCAGCAACTGCGGGGTCATCCAGTGCGCCACCCATCAGGGCTGCCAGTGTGCCACGTAGCGAGGGCAAGGACATTCCACCACCTGCCAAGGTGAAGAAGGTGCCCACATCCCGGAGGGAGAAGCCGCACCTACCAGCCATCAAGGGCTCCGCCAAAACAAAAGGGGACAGTGGCAAGACACGTGCGGCACCATCAAAGGTGGGGAAGGGACAAAAGCAGAAGAGCAGGTCAGGACAGGGCACGGTGGCACCGACTGAGGGACTAGTGTCACCCCTTCTGTCCACGACTACACCAACCTGTACGGCGGCAAACACCGCAACCTGCCCCGCTACCAGCACCGCCACCTGCACCGCCACCATCATCGCCACCTGCACAGCCACCTGCAGCGCCACCTGCACAGCCACCTGCACAGCCACCTGCACCGCCACTGGCACGTCTGCAGCCTCAGCAACAGTCCCCAGTGGGCAGCCATCCGAGGCTGCAGGAGATGTCCTGCAGTGTCCCTCAACAGATGCTGACCCATGCACCACCGCCAGCACCGCTGCCACAGACACCGCCGCAAGCACCGCCACCAGTCCTGCGACGTGCTTGGACAGTGGCACCACCGCTGACATGGCTACCATCCACAGTGGTCAGTCGTCCGAGGCTGGAGGAGACTTCCTGGACCCTGCCCAGCTTCCATGAGGCATGACTTCCATCACTGTTTGCACCTGCAGGTGGAAGGCGAAGCCGCAGCAGTGTGGGGTATGTCTCTGCCTCCAGGGCGTATCATGCTACCTGTTCCTAGGCAATGTCGTGGCACACACACCCAGGTGAGGGAATGGGACCGGCCACACTGCATGTGGAGCACTCTGGGCACCAGGCCCCCTCCAGAACCAGTGGAGAATGACATCCACTACCTCAGTCCTTGGCAGGATGAAGCACTCTGGGCATCATGCCCCCTCCGGAACCAGTGGAGAATGATATCCACTACCTCAGTGATTGGCAGAATGAAGCACTCTGGGCACCAGGCCCCCTCCAGAACCAGTGAAGAATAACATCCACTTGAGAGACTGTGGCTTTGCACTCCCCCGGATAAAGTAGTGGCCAAACCACCCACTGTAAAGACTTGAGAGACTGTGGCTTTGCACTCCCCAGGATAAAGCAGTGGGCAACCCACCCACTGGAGAGACTTAAGAGACTGTGGCTTTGCACTCCCCAGGATGCAGCAGTGGGGAAATCACCCACTGGAGAGACTTGAGAGACTGTGGATTTGCACTCCCCAGGATAAATCAGTGGGCAAACCACCCACTGTAAAGACTTGAGAGACTGTGGCTTTGCATTCCCCAGGATAAAGCAGTGGGCAAACCACCCACTGTAAAGACTTAAGAGACTGTGGCTTTGCACTCCCCAGGATACAGCAGTGGGCATGGAGCCCCCTCGTGCAGCAGTGGCATTGTGCGTTCATCCGGCTGAGGTGCCCCCCGTTCCCTTCCCCCTGAGGTGCCTGTTTCTTTTCGATCTGATGCCCCTGCTGTGTTCTCTCAGTTTCGAGTCAGATATCTTGTGCGGGCTTCGCCCATGCATTTTGTGACCACTGATCCACAGACAATGATTGGTACACTATCCGGACTTGTGTAGTTGGTGTACACATTTGTATATACTGAATTTTGAACTTCCACTATCAGATATTTCCTGATTACAATCGTTATAATCATTTAATTTTGTCCTTGCGTTCTTCCAGGGGGCGGAGGGTGTATATGTAATGTTGCTGCATGTATTTGTGTGTATGTTGTTGTAGGTGAGGATGGGGGTACTGCATGTGTGTGTCACTCTCTTTTCCCTCCCCCTTCCCCTGTGTTGTAGGTGCAGTACTCACCGTGGTCGAGGGCAGCGCATGTAGTTCGGGCTCCATGGCGTCCTGGTTCCTCATAGGGTGTCGAGAGGTGAGTGTTTTCCCTTCTGTGTACTGTTTCTGCCGTGCTTTTGATATCGTTGGTTCCGCCCCGGAAAAGGTGGCGGATAGGCCTGTTGTGATATGGTGGGCGGTACTTTGTCCTCCGCCTGTCTGTTGGCGGTGACCGCCGCAGTGTTTGTTTCAACCGCTGTGGCGGTCAGAGTGTTAAAGTGGCTGTCTATGTTGGAGATTTCCGCCATGGTCGTGATTCAATTTTTTTTCGCTGGCCTGTTGGCGGTATTACCGCCGCTTTAACACCAACCGGCAGGGTTGTAATGAGGGCCTTAGGCCCATATTTATACTTTTTTTGCGCCACATTTACATCATTTTTTTTACGCAAAAGCGGCACAAACTTGCAAATTACAATTGCATTTTGTAAGTTTGCACCACTTTCGCGTTAAAAAGTGGTGCAAATGCGGCGCAAAAAAAAGTATAAATATGGGCCTTAGTGTTTTAAAATTTTCATCTATATGTATCCATATTTATTTTTGCTGCTCTTATCCCATATGTATCCTTTTTTTTTGCATTTATTGTATGAATGAAGCTACAATCATTATATAGCCACATTTATTTAATTGATAAGTGTATACTTACACTTGAATACCCAACAGTTTTTAGCTACATATAGTACAATCCAGTCATCTGAAAAAAATTGCATTGCATTGTAGAACTGCAATCAAAGTATTGTAGACAGCCTCTGGCAGATGCAAACACACCTCTGGTCAGTTTCGTCATTGCCCAATGGGCTGGACTGACAGGTCAGTGTGTGCACCAGTTTTTTGGTCTGTTTCTGGGCCTTGCAAACACAATTGCATGTAATCTACCATTTCTTCTAAAAGAGCGATACACCGTGTTGTTACAAGTTCAAAACTGACCCGACTTGCAAACGTGGGCCAACTAAATAACTAACTAACTAACTAGGGGCAACTTTTATTTTAGCGCCCTTGCTTATTTTCTGTTTCAGTCCGACCCTGCCATGTTTGGGGTTTTATTAGCCCTTCAACAGTCTACACCCAAAAATACGCACCTGTAATACAGTCTCACCTATAAATGGTCATATATTCAGACAACAGGGTAGGCAGAGCACCCTCGCCAAACTGCACTGCACAGCACCTTCGCTTTACAGTAGGTAGGTGCTACAAAATCAACTGTACCGCCATTTACCAAAGTAACATACATCCAAGAAACGTGCAAAAACCAGCAGACATAGAGGGCCGTATTTATACTCTGGTTGCGCCGAATTTGCGTCATTTTTTTCGACGCAAATTAGACGCTAAACTAACGCAAACTAACGCCATATTTATACTATGGCGTTAGACGCTTCGGGCGCCAAAGTGCCCGGAGTGGGCGTCATTTTTTAGCGTGAACCCCTTCCTTGCGTTAATGATATGCAAGGGAGGCGTTCCCGTCTTAAAAAATGACTCCCAGGCCTTTACGTGGTATTTATACTCCCGGGCAAAAATGACGCCCGGGAGTGGGCGTGGCCAAAAACGGCACATTTGCGCCGCTTTTTAACACCAGGGTCAGGCATGGCGTTAAGGGACAAGTGGGCTCAAAATGAGCCCAGAGTGCCCTCCCCTGCCCCAGGGACCCCCCCTGCCACCCTTGCCCACCCCAGGAGGACACCCAAGGACGGAGGGACCCACCCCAGGGACATTCAGGTAAGTTCAGGTAAGTATTTATTTTTTTTTTTTATAATTTTTTTTGGCATAGGGGGGCCTGATTTGTGCCCCCCTACATGCCACTATGCCCAATGACCATGCCCAGGGGACAGAAGTCCCCTGGGCATGGCCATTGGGCAAGGGGGCATGACTCCTATCTTTACAATGATAGGAGTCATGTTGATGGGGGATGGGCGTCGAAAAAAAATGGCGCAAGTCGGGTTACGACGATTTTTTAGCGTCAACCTGACTTGCGCCATTTTAAGACGCCCTAACGTCATTTTTTCACAACGCCGGAGCTGCCTGGTCTACGTGGTTTTTTTCCACGCACACCAGGCAGCGCCGGTCTGATTGCGCCGTCTAACGCCATTCCATAAATACGGCGCCCGCATGGCGCTTCAGAATGGCGTTAGACGGCGCAAAATTTTTTGACGCTAAACTGCGTTAGCGCAGTTTAGCGTCAAAAAGTATAAATATGGGCCAGAATGCACACTTGTCAGCACGACACTGCACCATGTATCACTGACCTAGGTCATGGAGCCTATGTAAAAAGGTCTACATTCTGACAGAGCAAAGGGAAAAATAAAGCGTCCTGAGACATACCCACCCAAACACACACACATCACAAAGATCTGACTAGCTCAAACTCATTTAACTCTCCTCCTGACTCACATAAACGATCTCACAATCAAACACCCTGCGAACTCTACAAAACACACACAAGCTAACACCAACACAACAGACACTATCAAAAGAGGATTCTTTCAGACTAACTGAAACATTCCTTCACACTCTCCCTATGGCACTCATGCCTTGAGACACTCACATGCATCCACTCACTTGTTCAGGCAATGAGATTCGTTTGCAAGTTCGCATACTTTCACACATGTGCAGTCATTCACACTCACTCATACGTTATTTCAGTCGCACACAGCCACAAACATAAATTTGAGCAAATACTACTCATTAATTTCATTCCTTCCTTCAGACAGCTACTCAGTCACGCACTCACTGACTTGCTGTTTTATTCACTCTTGTGTAGTTGTTCACTTGCTTACTCATTCACTCACTCAATGGTGTGCCATCAAGCACTTGCCTACTTTTTCAATCACATAATCTTTTACTCAGGAACTCACGGACTCGCACGTTTAATCATTAACACAATCACTCAGTCACTCGCTTGCTGCATCAGTTATTTTGTCATATTCTGTCTCATAAACACTCACAAATGCATTCACTTACTGAATGCTGAATCGATTACTAACACAGCTAGTCATTCACCGAAGGAACCACAAAGATGTTTTCACTCACACACTCATTTAACTCACTTAAGCATCACTTGGTTTTTCACATTTCCACTCATACATATATTAATTCATGCATAGTTACAAAGACATTCACTCACGGCCTCCCTCACGTTGTCACTCAGTCAAGCAGCCACTCACTCATTCGGATAGTCCTTTAAGCACACACTTGATTGATCATTCTCCAAACCATCACTCTACATTGAGACGCACATTCACTCATATAACTGATCAGGGCCTCACTCTGGCACTCACTCGCATCACTGTTTACTTTCCACCCTTCCTTGCTTGCCTCCTCCCATTCCTTTCAGCTCGGAGCTTCCTTCCAGTCTCTTCCCATTAGACCCCTGCAATCTTCCTCTTTCTGCATCATACACGTCTGCAAATAACATTTTGTTCGCGAGTTTTGCACTGTCAAGTTCATTGTTAAAGATCCCCACTTTGAGTGCTGTGGATAAAGGCTGTGCATCAAACTTTCATCACACATGAATACAGTACGCTCAAGAGGCCGAGGGAGACCCCCCATCCAGCACACTGTAGATTTTCTCTGAAGGAGGACAGATGAAAGATCCGATCGTGTCCGCGAGGATGTCTGTGCGTATTTGGGCACTTACAGCGGAGTAAGTCTGGAGAGAGTGTCAGGAGAACCACGGGATCCGTTGTAACAAACACCACTGATTAACAAATAGGCCTGGCAGGGAGAGGTCACAAAAAAACCCTCTTTCAGATCCTGCCAGCACAGATTGACTGGCACAAATACAAATGAGATGTTGTGGAGTCAACTCAACAGAAGCCACATGCCCGCATACTATGACTGCATTACATTATGCAAATCATTTCCCAGCAAATGCAATTATAGCGAGCATAATGTTATCTCAGCAGGTGTCACTGTGGTGTAAGATTGGCAGACACTGCTCAGATGCAAGTTTGAGGGAAGTGCGGTCACATCTAAGAGCCCGAAGTCCTTCAGGGCTGGGTGGGGGAGGGACTCCTCCAGGTTCCCCAGCAGAGGGAGGCATATGAGAAGTGGTGCAGCCTTGTGCTGCCCCCCCCCCCCCCTTCCTCTGTGCTCTGCCCCGTGCGAGCTCACTAACACCTCCACACAAGCAGTCTCTCTTCATTCTCTTCTCTCACGCACAACTTGAATCTAATTTCTCTCCTCATATCCTTTGTCTCTCTCGCACTCTTTTCTTGCTTTTTTCTTCCTTTCTATCTCCTGCTGTCTCTCCACGCACACACTTTTGCTCTGTCCTGTCTTCCTCCTCTTTGTGTCCACTTTCTAGCACTCATTTTTTTCTCTCCGTCTCTCTTAATTTCTATCTTACTTTTCCAGTTGTCTCTTGGTTCCTCCCATTCTCTCTTCCCCTCTTTTTACCTTTCTCATGTCTCTTTCTCTTTTATTGTTCCTAACACATGCTGCAGCGTGGAGAAATCCTAGCTATTATCTCAGGCCAAATAGTGGATTTCGCCCCTTAGGCTGATGGACTGACACAACATTGATTAGAGGGGATGTCAATAGTATATGTTATAATCATCACAAATGACAACAAAACAATCGTCAATCTGATTACACTACAATGTCCCCACCAGTTTATTAAGAAGATCTGTAAATGTATTTCTCTCTATTAACAATGCTAAAGTCATGAAAATAATGCTCAAACACAAATGATACAGATAAAGAGTCATCAATGGCTGATTAGAATGCCTTATATATCTGAGTTTAATCAAAGCAAATAAACAAATTAACTCAAGAATTGCGACACAACTTAATAGCACCAAGATTTGCCCCAGTGAGATAATATGGTTGTATGTCGGAACAACGAGTGCTTCAACCACCCATGCCTGAACAACGAGGTCTGAACAACGACCTCGTTGTTATCACTAATGCCTTTACCACGAATGCCTTAACAATAATTTTTTGTTGTAAAGGCATTCCTGGTAAAGGCATTAGTGATCAGCATGCATGGTTCCAGCATGCATCCCTCCTGACCACCCACCCCTTAAAATTACCGCAACCCCCCAACCCCAACCCCCAAAATTACCACAACCCCAACCCCCTCCCCTAAAACCTAAAGCACCCCAACCCCCACCCCACCCCAAAAACCTAAACCCTGACCACACTCCCCGCCCCTAAACCTTAATCACCCCGAGCCCCCCACCCCACCCCCAAAAACTATAAATACCCCGGTTCTCCACCCCGCCCCTAAAACCTAAAGCACCCCAACACCCCACCCCTAAAACCTAAACCCGGACCCCCCTGCCCCTAAACCTTACTCACCCCGAGCCCCCCACCCCCCAGAAAAACAGCCCCAGTCCAAGCCCAACTTACCTCCTCCTTGATCGCGCCGACTTCCTTCTTCTGTGACTTAACCATGCATGTACGTGGTTCACACATGCGTGGTTAAGGCCCTGAACAAGGAAGTCGTGGAAAACGAAAGCGTTGTTTCGTTTTCGTTTTCCACGACTTCGTGGTTCAGGACTCGTTGTTCGGGATGCTTCCCAGATAATATACATTAAAGTAACAGATCAAAGAACGTCAACACAAATCATGAGACTCCCTCTCTAACTGCTAATTAGCATTAACATGTTGGGCTTCATGTAAAAAGTTTAGAAACACAAATTTAGAAAACATACTAACTCGGTTTATATGAAAAATAATATTATTATGCAGCAATTAATTAACGAGGTGCAGCTGGTACCTGTAAAACAAAAGACACATAACAATCTACATTATACATTACCCATAAGGTCAATGAATAACAACAGAAATCACTTAAGCAAGGGGACACCATCAATAGGAACGATCTGTAAATCCCTAAAGTCTGTAAAACTGCAAAACCCTCTCTGAAAAATCGAACATATTCTGAACACCTGAAAATCTCAACTAATCTGCAAATATCTGAATCTGACCCAAAGAATAAGTGACAGAACGTTAAATTAATTTTCACAAAGCCCATGATTGGTCAGGACATGGGGTGTTATACATTCAACCAATAAAACTTCTGTTAGATAACTAAAAGTTTCACATTGATAGTACACTGTTTTCATTTGCCAATGTCTCAATGACGAAATTATTAACTAAACCCAATTTATAACAGTTTCTTCTTCTCTTCCATCTCGTCTGTGGTTCCATTGTTCCTTCACTTCAAACTCTTCAGAATCAGGAAGAAACTTCTAATAATGTTGCATCTACCTACATCCTTGAGGAAAAACCACACGTTAGTAAAATTTTCTAAACAATAGGACAGTCAAACTCTAGCAATGACCTAATAAATCTGACCTTGTAAGACATAACATAAAATTCCACGGGGGTAGCTGTTTACTCTTCTAAAAACTATTAAACATACACTTTTTGAGTAAGCATTGAATAATAAAAAAAATATTTCCATTATAAGTTTAAGTTGGCCTAAGTAGAAAACAAAATGGATTATGGTGGCCATTTACAAAAGTCACCCGTTTTGTTAGTTAGTTATTTTAAATCTTCTTTATTATTCATAAAATTATTAATCAGACCTCTAACTTCTTTAGAATTCTCTGGTATGTACGCACAACAATGACTCAAACGAAGTAATTTACAAACTCCGCCCTCTTTCACCAAAAGAATGTCTAAATCAAGGCGGTTCTGAAGAGCCATAGCTCTTGTAGCAACTAATTCAGTATCTAGGAGCATAATAGCTCCAGAATAACTCATCAACATGTTACCTACTATTGTAGACAACTTCTGTATCTTGATTGAATTCAGAACTACTCCCACTGAGGGAATTATAGCTCCAAAAATGTCTCCCACAATGCTAGAAACTGATTCTCGCTTGTGTCTCGTTTGAATTCTTGTCAATTTAGGAAATTTATTTAAGTCTTCGAGTTGGTACATTTTCGGAAAGACTATTCCCAAATAACATGTGTCATACCATCCTCTAGGAAGACGGTAATAGGCATTTCTTCCACAGATATAGTAAACACCAGTCACTGGTGGGTCCTGTCCATTCATCATAAAATCCCATTTACTCCGAAACATAAACACATGTCTACATTCACTCATACCCACAAACACTCTATCAATACTACTCTGTGGCCTATATATACAGAGCTTTCCCACATGCTCAGCATCCAGTGTTCATTTTCCTTGTTTAGTAATGTCAGTATAAGCATAATCAATCCCAGGTCTACGATTAATCATTCCCTTATTTATTTTAGCCTTGATTTCTCTTCTTCTATCTTCTGTGTTATCTAAAAAGTTCTTTTCTACAGATGTTAATAAGCATGTTAAATTAATCCTATGTGCAAAAGCAGTACCAAAGGCTAATGTAGGCTCAAAGAAATCTCTCATAAGGACTATGTTATTATCTTTGGCTATTTTATTCAAATAACCATTGACAGGCACAAATGAAAACACTACGTCATAATTAGAAAATAAATATTGTATATACACTCTTGGTCATAAAAACATGTTAGTAAAAGACTGCAACTTATAGCATAAGTTAATGGTAAACTATGATAGGCAATACCTTCTTCCACAGAAGTCACAATCTGCGTACAGACATAACAATCTTTCGCTTCCATCACTTCAACATACTCACGCAAAAAGCGATAGAAAACATTAGACGAAAGCTCTTTCTCTTCATGTAAGTATTTGACATATATACTAAATCCATCTTTAGTTAATGATGTAGTAGTGGTTTCTAAAAAATTGTCAATAGTAAGTGTCTCTGCAATATGGTTGGCTCCACTCATCTCATAAACAATCACACCTACTAATAACAATAACCATATTATTACACTTGCTACTGCTAAACCAATACCTACACATTTGCAACAACTAATTCTATTTTTTTGATTACTGAAGTTTCTCATGGTTTTTGAAGAATCAGAAAAAATAAAATCAAAAACAAAAAATAAAATCAAACATTTTCAGGAAATCCCTCCTAATTTTTTTTCTTTTTTTTTTCAAATGTTCATTCACACAGGACAGTCTTCTTGTCAAATCCGGTATAGCAGCTTGCCAAAATCAAGTTATCAATGTATCTTTTAGGCACAACTTTTCAAGTCTTTTTTCTATTTCAGCTCTTTCCCAACCATGCACTGTTGTTCTTCACGTGCCAAAATGAAAATTTTGTATGTTTCTATCAAAACAATATCTCAAAAAAATTTCTTGCCATTCATTGGTAGTTCATTCATTAGCTTTATTTCGGTAAATATAAATACCATAAAAGCACATCACACAAAAAAGGAACGGCAAGCTACATGATAAACAATTTAAGTCATAAAAGATTAAAAAGGAGAGAAAAAAGAAAAGAGAAATATTTACACATAAGCAGTTCCCTACTGGAAAATCGCACCTTATAGTTATGTAAAAACACATTATGGGTAAAAGAATAAAATACAAGCCTGGCAAACCATATCAGATAAAAAGGACATTTCTATTTAAAAAATATCTAAGAACAAAACAAAATAAAAACAGCAGGTAGGGAATGCGTCTGAACCAATAAAAGTGATATGTGCATACAATGATAAATCCATCAATTGTTGTTTACCACATTCATTGTTAAATTTCCCTCTGCTTTTTTAAGCGTGTTCAGTCTGATACGCCAGATTGAATCTAAATATTTTGACAAACAACAAACCACTAAAACCGATGAATCAGATTTAAAAATTCTCAAAGCTAGCAAGCAGTTTTTAAAACCCTTACTTCTGCACAGAGGAATAATCCAACGGGCTCTTTGTTTGGAGTATGCGGGGCATTGGAAGAGAATATGAGTTACTGATTCTTCTCTGCCACAGCCCATCGGACACATCTTAGAAGAACAACTAAAATTAGACCATTTATAAGTGAGGGAACGCAAAGGAAGAGAGCCCACCCTGAATCTAATGTATAATGAACGAGCAAACGGAGAAGATACTATATCCATATATTGTGCAAATTCATAATGGCATTTAAAATATAGAAAGTTTCCCGTCATGGATGATGACGAGACAGCGGACAATTGGGAAAGTTGAAAGTGGAGCCAGAAAGCATCCTTTAGTGTCTGGGTTGCGTTCTTAGGGATAGATAATGGTTCCTTCCAATAGGACCCCAAACCAAGAAGCGAGAGGGTCCTTTCTACATATGCACACCACTTGATTTTGGAGCTAGTGTTGTTGGCCATCAAGTTAGCTAGCGCACATCTATAATGGACAAGAGAATCTGATGACCATAAGCGAATCCAGTACAACAGGGGCTTGAGTGCAACGATCTGGCTGATAGAAGGGAGATTTAGGTCCATGCGTATTGGGAGCAGTGGGGTACTGGAAGGAACTCTTAGCAATGACCTTAAAAAAGAGTTCTCCACTTTTATCAAATCATCCAGGCAACAGTGGCCCCACAGTTCAGCTCCATAGATTGCTCCCCCTCTTGCTTGTAGTTTATAAATTTCTACTGCGGGCGTCATGGCAAAGCTAGGAGATCTAGCTGCAAATCTTGCAATGCCACTCGCTCGCTGTTGCAATCGTAAAGTTGCCTTCTGGATGTGGCGCTGCCACTTGTGCGAGTCTTCTAGTTTCAGGCCTAAATAATCAAAATCGCTGACTCTTTCCAGCGCGGCACCCTCTAAATAGATAGGTCGTCTCATTCTGCCTTTCCTATCGCCAAACACCATGCACTTGGTTTTTAATCGGTTGATTTCGAGCCCATAATCATTGCAATAGTCAATGAATCTTGAAAGCAGGGTTGAAAGGCCTGTGGCTGTTTGAGAAACCAGCAGGGTGTCATCGGCAAAAAGAAGGCAGGGGATCTTCTGCCCTCCTATTTTAGGCGAGTCATTAGAGCACTCCATAAGATAAGGGATGCATGCGTTTATGAAGAGAAGGAATAAGGTAGGGGCAAGAACACAACCTTGTCTTACACCTCGGGCAGTAAGGAATTTTTCTGTTAATTCACCTTGTGGGCCCCATCTAATTCTACCATAGTTGCCAGTGTAAAGATCCCTGATAATATTTAAAATAGAGCACGGGACTCCTATTTTAGACAGAACTTCCCACAGTTTGTGGCGGGGTACTAGATCAAAGGCCGATTTTAAATCTACAAATGCTACATATAGGTGGCCTAAGTCAACATCGACAACTTTCCATTTAATAGAAGTAAAACGAAATATCTGATCTAATGTGCTAATTTTTTCTCTGAAGCCCGCTTGTAGATGATTTAAGATTTGATTTTCAACTAGCCACTTATTCAGCCTGCTCAACAACTGATAACAGAAATTTTTTTGAAGGTTGTCGAGGAGGCTGATGGGTCTATAATTACCCGGGTTGTTCCTCTCTCCTTTCTTATGGATGGGCACTATAATCACCTCTTTCCATGAGTCAGGATAAATTCTGCTAGTCAAGATGGCATTAGAAAGTCTGTTAATATATGGGCCCCAGGTGTTCTGGTCCACTTTAAACATATCAGAGGGGATCCCGTCCATCCCAGGGGCTTTTGCTGCTTTCTGAGCTGCAATGGCCAACACAGTTTCGTTCAGTGTAAAAGGGGGCAAGAAAGACATGGACTCGTCAAAAGTTGTTGGCTCCTCCGAAATTATGTCAGAAATATGACTTGCCAACAATGGTCCATACAATTCCTTAAAGTAGGAGAGCCAGATGTCAGGAGAGATATAAGACTCCAGGTGAGATGCGCGGTTCTGATCACCACAGGAAACTAGGAGCCAGAACCGTTTTGAATCATGGACGGTAGCTGCCTCAAGTAAATTGCTCCATAGCCCCTCTTCGTACTCGAATTTACTTTTATTGCAAGTAGAAGCATAATGACGTCTAGCAATGATGATGCCTGATCTGTCCTTGGTCTTTAGCGCGATGGCCAAAGTATTTTTGGCCTCCCTACACCTCTTGTTGAACCATTTAGTATGTGGTCGAATACAGGAAATAGTCAGTGGCCTTGGACGTTTAGTAAACAGCTCTTTCAGAGTAGAAAAAAGGTCCAAATGAAGAGGCAATATTTCTAATGGAGCCAGAATAAGGTTGGTATCAAATAACTGGTGAGAAGAGGTTAGGGCACGCAATTTTCCTTGAAGCTTGTTTGATTGCACAAAGGAGTCCTACCTGACTGTACGCCTATTACTAGACAGCTCCATAGCAGTAGAGGAGACAGGGGGAAGTGCGACCCCTACTAGGAGAGAACTCTTGTATGTGATCTGGAGGGGAGCATGATCACTAGTATGGGGAAGACCCACCTCTAAGTCTAGAATATGGTGCCATAGTCTTAAATCAAAGAGGATATAATCCAATTTGTTACTATATGAGCCCCTGAAGAAGGTTGGTCTGGCCGGAATGTCCGCTGGAAAGCGGCCATTACCCAAACGAAGGCCATGGGATATCATGAGGTCCACTATCTGTGAGGCCCTAACGCTTGGTTTATATGAATTTTGCTGGGTAGAATGAAAAGTCACAGGAGGAGGGATATTCCATACACTATCTTCAGACTGCATGACCTCTATGTGATCTGCATTAAGTTCAAGTAGAACGTTAAAGTCACCAGCTATTATGATATGATATTTGAGGCGAAGGTCTGAGATTAAGATATTCAGTAGCTCGACAATGGGAGATCGGTGATTTGAGGGTCCCGGTCTGCTATAAATATTTAGACAAAGGACAGGAGTGCCTGAGGCTGGGTAGATAGCAACGGCCAAAATATCATGGGAATCCACATATATCTCCTTTGTACCACTCCCCTCTATAGATTTTACCCATGTGATTAAACCCCCTGCCGCCCTGCCAGCTAAAGATGGCTTAGCAGGCTTGAAAAAGGAACTATACCCTTGTTTGTATGTACAATGCGTTGCCCATGTTTCCTGGAACATGCAGACGTTAAAATTTCCAACGAGTGCCCCCCACTCAGTGTCAACAAGTTTGCTGTTAATGCCAGCCACATTCCAGGATAAAAGTTTTGCTGTGTGCTGGACACAAGAAATGTTTGAGTTCGTGGTAGTATCAACTTGGACGTAACTGGCAACGGGGTTCGCCTTAAATAAACTTGTGGTATTATTAATAGTTCCAGGTTGTGAGTCCGATAAAAGAAGAGAGGCTGGGCAAGGTGAATTAGATGGAAAGTTCATGGCTGCTGTGGCTGTGCAAAGGTTGGTGAAACATAGTCAGTCAATATCCGAGGTAGCCCCAGGATCATGGGTTAGTTGGGCCCTTGAAGCAGGGCCAAAACAGAACTTAGGGGCCAAATCAGGGAGTGGATCTCTCTGGACCTGATGGCCTGTTGGTCTTATATCTTGAGTAGTTGTAAAATGGTTCGGGGCCAAATTGGCTGATCTAGTGGAAGGATTCACACGCATATAGCTAGCAATAGGACAGCTAGCTGAAAGAGTAATTGCTGAGGACTTCCTGCGTATAGACCGTGCTTCCATTTCCATGAGGCCTGCTACCAAATGTGGGCTTTTAAGACTAAGGTGGTCATTCTGACCCTGGCGGTCTTTGACCGCCAGGGCGGAGGACCGCGGGAGCACCGCCGACAGGCCGGCGGTGCTCCAATGGGGATTCCGACCGCGGCGGTAAAGCCGCGGTCGGACCGGCACCACTGGCGGGGTCCCGCCAGTGTACCGCGGCCCCATTGAATCCTCCGCGGCGGCGCAGCTTGCTGCACCGCCGCGGGGATTCCGACCCCCCCTACCGCCATCCAGATCCCGGCGGTCGGACCGCCGAGATCCGGATGGCGGTAGGGGGGGTCGCGGGGCCCCTGGGGGCCCCTGCAGTGCCCATGCCACTGGCATGGGCATTGCAGGGGCCCCCGTAAGAGGGCCCCTACATGTATTTCACTGTCTGCTGTGCAGACAGTGAAATACGCGACGGGTGCAACTGCACCCGTCGCACAGCTTCCACTCCGCCGGCTCGATTCCGAGCCGGCTTCATCGTGGAAGCCTCTTTCCCGCTGGGCTGGCTGGCGGTCTGAAGGCGACCGCCCGCCAGCCCAGCGGGAAAGTCAGAATTACCGCCGCGGTCTTTCGACCGCGGAACGGTAACTTGACGGCGGGACTTTGGCGGGCGGCCTCCGCCGCCCGCCAAGGTCAGAATGAGGGCCTAAGTGTTATAAAGTCACTAGGACCAGAGAGACCAGGGGAACCATTAGATCGCTCGACAGATACAATGTCATCATGGATGATTGAGCCACAACCCCTGGTATGTCTCACCCAGTGCAAGACCTTGTTTGTTAGTGAGGCTTTGTCTTCTCTCACGTTTGGAGGCAAAGGTGGAACATTGCACATGTATATGTAGTTGTTGCTAATTAATTTATGATTGTGGTATAAAGCTTTGGTAGTATCCCATTTGAAGGGAACATTAGGAAGGAGAGGGGTAGTTCTTCCAAAAGAGGACGTAAGCTGTTTTGCAGGACACTGATCGTCTATGGGACCTGCAGCACAAGCTAGTGGCAGAAGAGGCCCGCTTGGAAAAACGTCTTTTGCAGGTGGATGCTTGGTAGGCAAAAGGTTTGAGTTAGGCTCGCTAATAGGGGAAGGATATTTGCTTTTAAGAAGGGTGGTGATTTCAAGCAATAATGCTCTCAACTCGCCAACTTCAGTCTTAAGGCTACACACCAATGTGAACAAATCATTTTGTAGAGCAGGACTCACTGTACATGGCAGAGCTGAGACGGCTGGTTGCTGATTGTCCGAATCAATGGATGCCAGCGGAGAAAAACGATTAGAGCATAAAATTGAAGGGTGAGGTGTGCAAGCTCTAAGAGCATCTACATCAGAATAGGGTGTAGGGAGGGCAATAGGATCTTGACAAGGCAACGACTGTTGGAGTGGTTGGTGAGATGAGGCGACAGAATGTGAGTTAACAACAGTATGTGAACTAGATGTTAGAAATGGAATAAGCGTGCCAGATTTTGAGCCCTTTCGACTAGGCTTCTCCTTGTTGTTTAGAATCTGTTCTACCTCTTCTATTAAATCATCTATTTCCTTGGCAACATGGCTAGTGTGGGGTAACATAGTCTTATTGATTTTGAGTATTTTGGATTTGCCAGAGCCTAAAGTCAGGCTGTCTTTGGCCTTACGCTTCCCCATTGGCGAATGGTACTATGTCACAATGTAGAGGAGAGATTGGAGTACTTCCCTATGCAGGAGGGGCAATTGCCGTGCCTTAGGACCAAGAGAGGTGGCCCAGCCCGGCCTCCTTCGGCCTCTGATGGGCACGGACGGGCCCGCCCTTGGCCCGCGCGCGTCCCGCGAGCGGGAGCGCAAAGGAAGAATTTAAAGGGCTCCTGCCCTTGAGCTCTGGTGCTCCGATGTCAGCCCCCAGGTGAGGAGAGTCAGGACAAACCAATAGCGCAACCCGCGTCCCCGCGAGCGGGAGCGCAAAGGAAGAATTTAAAGGGCTCCTGCCCTTGAGCTCTGGTGCTCCGATGTCAGCCCCCAGGTGAGGAGAGTCAGGACAAACCAATAGCGCAACCCGCGTCCCCGCGAGCGGGAGCGCAAAGGAAGAATTTAAAGGGCTCCTGCCCTTGAGCTCTGGTGCTCCGATGTCAGCCCCCAGGTGAGGAGAGTCAGGACAAACCAATAGCGCAACCCGCGTCCCCGCGAGCGGGAGCGCAAAGGAAGAATTTAAAGGGCTCCTGCCCTTGAGCTCTGGTGCTCCGATGTCAGCCCCCAGGTGAGGAGAGTCAGGACAAACCAATAGCGTAGTTACATATGCCCATTCTGGACCAGAATATCTTCCGCTTCCAACTCTCTTCCTTTTTGGTCTTTTACTATTTTCACCTTCTTCTCCACTAGTATTTTCACCTTCATTCAGTTCTTTTTCCTCCTAAATTGGCAAAACTACATTTATCTTCTCTCCTTTTGAACTTTTCTCTGGCCAATTATCACCTTTCAGTGGCTTTCTTGTCAGCACCTTTTTCAAAATTTGAACTCGAACTTGAACTTGAACTTTTTTTCTTCCAACATTCCCGCTACTGGTTCAGGAAGAGTCAAATCCACTTGGGCGGGATCTGCCTCAATTCCTTCTCCAATGGGGTCAGTCACTTGTTCAGTTTGGTATGTCAAACCACCTGCTGCTGAGGACACCCTCCCCTGAGCAGAATTTCTCTGAACCAATTGTCTCTGATCACTCTCTTCTGAAGACACCCTCCTCTGATCAGGACTTCTCTCAACCAGTATTTCCCTTTCTTCTTGTACCGATTTTTCCACTACTCTACTTGTAAAGTATTCATTTTCCTCCAAGATCCTTTCTTTTTCATCTGTCATAGGAGTAGGTACATCTTTTTGAACATTCTCAGGAATTCTCTCAAGTTCCTCTCTTTCTTGTTCTCGACCTGGAATGTTGTTAGCTGTTGGTAACCTCAACAGCTCCTCTTCTTGTTCTGTTGGATTATTCACCTTCCGCGTATGGCTTGCATGCACCCACTTCGGTAAACCTGCACACTTGACAGCTGTCGTTGTTACAAGTATAACTTGATAGGGCCCCTCCCACCGGGCTCCGAACACGACTTCCTCATATGCTTACATATGATAACCCAATCACTAGCCCTCAAGTTGTGACCTTGAGATTGTTGAATTGTTTTGGCTTCCACCTGATGAGAAAAAGATCGGACCACATCAGCCAAACCTTTGCAATAGTCTAACACCATGTCATCTGTAATATTTACAAGAGCATTTGCAGGAATTGCTGGTAGTCTCAAACCAGTCTTCTTGTCAGGAGTACCTCTCATTGACATTAAAACCAAGGCAAAGCATCTGGCTATTTCATTTTCGTTGAAGCACACATCTTTGCCAGTCAGGAGTTTAGAGTTACATTCATCTGCTCTACTAGTCCTGAAGCCTCTGGGCGGTAACTACAATGTAGCTTCTGCTGAATGTTTAAAGCTGAAAATAGTAACTTTATCACCTCATTGTTGATGTGGCTTCCTCTATCTGATTTTAAAGAGACCGGGAAACCGAAACGTGGAATCAACTCTCTGAGAAGTAACTTAGCTACTGTAAGGCTATCATTTCTACTTGTAGGATAAGCCTCAATCGAGTGACTAAAAATGTACACAATCCCCAACACATATTTCAAACCTGCACACGCAGGCATCTCAATAAAATCCATTTGCATCCTGCTGAATAGAGCTCCTGCCATGCCTATGTGTCCCATGTTGACCACTGTTCCTTTAGCAACATTCATCTGCTGGCATACAATGCATCTATGGCAAACTACTTCGGCAGCTTGTCTAAATCTTGGATTGAACCAATACTGTTTAAAACTCCTAATCATTGCATCTCTCCCTATGTGTGCTTGACCATGATAGTATCTGGCCATTTGAGTCAGCAAACTGTTTGGCAGAACTACTTTTCCTTCCACTGTCACCCAAATATCATCTTCCCTTTGTATGCATTTAAGCTTCACTCAATCTCTGTGCTCTTCTTCTGGAACATTATTTTGTAAAGCTTTCAACTCTTCCAAAGTCTCTACAATTTGCATCGTAAAATTAGTATACACTTCATCATTTTCAGGCATCAGTTCCCACTTTCCCTTGAAAGAGATACCATTTAAGGCACAGAATTTTGCAACTGATCTGCATAAGCATTTCCCAAAGTCACATAATCATGTCCTCTTTGATGTGCACTGCGTTTAACCACAGTAATTTTCTCAGGTGTCCGAACAGCTTGTTACAATTCATGTATTCTTTCACCATTTCTTATAGGTGAGCCAGACAAAGTTAGAAAACCTCTCTGTGTCCCAATCTGGCCAAAATCATGCACGATGCCGAATCCATATTGGCTATCTATATTGATCGTCACTTTCATCTGGTCTGAAATTTGGCATGCTCTAATAAAAGCCACCAATTCTGCTATGCAGAAAACACTCCTTTAAGTCATGAAGCTTCCAGTATGCCAGTAATTGTGCATACTGCATTTCCTGCTCTCAGTGTACCCACGTTATCTCTCAAGCAGGAACCATCAACAAAAGTAATTTGATCATTGTCTTCTAGGCAGGTGTCTCTAATATCTGCTCTTGGTTTTGTGCACAATTCTGTAACTTCCAAGCAATCATGTTCAATATCATCCATTTTATCTGAATCAATCCATTCAACTGGTAATAAAGTTGCTGTGTTAAGCACTGTACATCTCTTAATTGTTACATTTGGTGCTCCCAAAATCACTGTTTCATAATGTGTCAATCTTACATTGGTCAAGTATTGTGTTTTTGATTGTGTCAACAGAATTTCTATTGAATGAGGTACCGTTACTGTCAGGGGATTACCCATCACAGTATTCTCACTTTGGGTTATACTCTGCTCTACTGCTGCAACTGCTCGCAAACATCCCTGTGTGATGCCGCGAGGACCTGTGGCGCCCCACTTGCAGACCGCGGTCAGACCAGCGGTCCAAGTCCTGGATTGCCGTTTCTGCCACGGGCCACGTTTTGAGCCGCGTTTCTGGCTGCTGCCTATTTTTCGGTCCACAGCGCGACCGGTACATCTTTCTTTGGGTGCTGCTTTGCCCTTATAATCTCTTTTACCTATTCTTTCTGCCTTTTTTCTTTTTTCTTGTTTTCTCTTTCTTTATAGTTTTCCTCTTAGCCATCTTTTCTTCTTCCCAGGAGTCTGTGCTTCCTTCCCTGCATGCTTTGCTTCCACTTTTACACCATGGCTATTTTTCCATTCACTCAAATGTGGCTTTTCGTGTCACTTCCTGTTTGCCAGTATATAAGCACAGTTGGTCTTCTGTTCCTTGCGCTGCAAACACTTCCGTTCTGGTGGTGCTCCTCGCTCCTGTATCCGGTGATTATTTGGACTTCTCCTGTTTTTTCTCGGCTGCAGTTTTTGCTGTTTCCAGTTCATATTACGCTTCTCTTTTTTCTTACCTCTTTTTCAGGAGTTCCTTGCTTCTGAAGTTTTTCCCAGGATTGTGTTTTTCCCTCTGAACAACCTGGATTGAAAGCTGCTGTAGAAGAGGCGTTATGTGAGCTACAACAAGGGAATCAGGATGTTCTGACTTACATAACCCAATTTAAACAACTAGCGGCTGAAACCACGTGGGCTGAACGCACCTTTGTGACACTTTTTCGTCTAAGGTTACGAGACAAAATAAAAGATGAACTGGTGCATTCTACTCCAGTAGAATCATTGAAGGCACTGATGGACCAGGCCCTTAATACTGAGTACCGTTTATGGGAACGTAGATTAGAGAAACGAAGATAACAGGGTCCAGTCTCCGACAGTGGTTATTCGCCCGTTTACATGTCGTCCTGAAGAAAACCGAGCAGAATACTCCGTAACAACGGAGGAAGAACCCATGCAAATAGACGTTGCCCATGGCCCATTATCAGAAGCAGAATGAGAGAACCAATGACATAAAGGCTTATCTCTTTATTGTGGCAGTGCAGGTCATTTAATTCGAATGTGTCCTATCCGTCCCTTCAGACCTTTGGGAAACGCCAACTCCCGCCCCCTGTGAGAAGGAAGGGGACGGGAGGTATTGAAATTCCTTCAATCTGCTACTCCAGAGAAGACAACTCCACTCTTTTTATCGTCTCAGTGATTCTTCAGTGCCCGAACCAGGAAGAACAAGTCTTTGCGTTATTGGATTCTGGAGCCAGTGGTATGTTTTTAGATGAGAAATAGGCTAAAGAAAAAGGAATACCTTGTGTTCCTAAAGAAATCCCAGAACACGTCCAAACTGTAGATAGTTCTCCTCTAACTTCTGGACCAGTGGTTGATACCACGCCCACCCTTTGCCTGCAATTCGGAACACATAAGCAACATGTGGCCTTTGACCTGATATCTTCCCCAAACCATACTATGATTTTGGGTATTCCTTAGTTGGCAAGACACAATCTATATATAAACTGGGAGACACAAACTATATCACTTTCCTCTCACTTTGGTCAGTTGCATTGTTATTCTACTGACTCTTATTGGTCACCAAAAGGGTCCATGTTTTTCTCCAATGAAGCAAGCAGTACTATTAATGTGATTCAAGAAGTACCCAGATGCAATTAGGGGTACTCTTACGTATTATAGAAACCACAAAGACCCATTTTGCCTCCTCATAGGGACTATGACTGCTCTATTCCTTTGATACCTGGGGAAGTGGTCCCATTTGGAAGACGTGCTCAAGGAATACATAGAGGAAAACCTACAAAGTGGATTGATTGCTCCCTCTTCATCACCTGCTGGGGCTCCTCTTTTCTTTGTACCTAAGAAGGCTAAAGATCTCCGCCCCTGTATAGACTTTCGAGAGTTAAATAAGATTACCATCAAGGATAGGTATCACTTACCCCTTATTAAGGATGTTCTGGAAGCAGTCCAAGGAGCTACAATATTCACTAAGCTAGACTTAAGGGGTGCCTATCATCTCTTACGAATTAAGGAAGATGACGAATGGAAGACTGCCCTTCGTACCCCGTTGGGCCACTTTGAATATCGTGTCATGCCTTTTGGTCTTACCAACACCCCTTCCATATTCCAAAGATTTATGGATTCGGTTTTCTCTGATCTTTTGAACCAGTGTGTCGTAGTCTATTTAGATGACATTCTGATGTATTCTTGCAGCCCGAACAACACACTAAACATGTTCTTCAAGTTTTGGAAAGGCTCCGACAAAATAATTTGTTCTATAATCAAGAGAAGTGTGAGTTTAACAAGACCGAAATTCAATATCTAGGCTTTCTTATCAATCCAGTTGGAATCGCCATGAACCCAGAAAAGGTACAAGCCATATTAGAGTGGCCTTCTCCTAATTCTGTCAAAGAAACACAGTGCTTCATAGGGTTGTCCAATTTCTATAGGCAATTTATAGAGGACTTTGCCCAACAACAAGGATGTATAACCCAGACCATCAAAAAAGAAGGCCTAAAGAAAGGGTTCATTTGGACAGAAGAAGCGGAAAGGGCTTTTCAGACTCTAAAGCAGGCCTTTACCCAAGCCCCGATACTCCGTCATCCTGACCCTACTAAGAAATTTATTGTGGTCACGGACGCTTCAGATAGAGCCATTGGAGCCGTGTTACTTCAAAGACAAGACGATGATAACCTTGAACATCCAATCTTTTACCTATCCCACGTGTTATCCGACGCAGAACAAAACTATTCTGTATTGGAAAGAGAATTACTGGCATTAAAGGCTGCCTGCAAGGAATGGAGGCATTTCCTAATGGTTTCTCAGGAGACTTTTGAAGCACGAACTGATCATCGCAATCTACAATGCCTCTGCAGTTTTCAATGCCGGAATAGTCGGCAAACCAGGTGGGCTTTCTTTTTTAGTCAATACGATTTCATTGTTACTTACATTCCCGGATCCGAAAATATTGTGGCAGATGCTTTATCCCACCGATATACAGAGAGCAATATTTCTATTTCTCCACACACCATTGAGCTATGTCGCATTGTGGGACTAGTTCATTCTTTTCTTGACCGGGTGAAGACCGAGTATCAGAAATTATCCATGGAAGAATGGAACACTTTAAGTCCCCACTTACAAAAGCATCAAGAATATTACTTTCATAAATACACCATATTTTTGCCTACTGAGAAGGTCCAGACAGAAGCTTTGCAAACGTGTCATGACTCTCCAATTGCTGGACATCGCGGAATTAAGAACACACAGGAACTACTCCTTCACTCTTTTTGGTGGCCCACTTTAAAGTCCGATGCTGAAACATATGTAAGATCTTGCCCAATGTGTGCTCAAACTAAAACACCTCGGACTAACCCAGCAGGTCTATTTATTTCCCTTACCAGTACCATCCGTTCCATGGCATACAGTAACCACAGATTTGATATGTTCTTTGCCATCTTCTGCAGGTTATCAGGTCATAATGGTTACAGTGGACTCCTTTACTAAGATGGCTCATTTTTCAGCCCTCAAGAAATTACCCACCGATAAAGAAATGAGTCATGTCTTTATACAAGATATCTTTCGATTACATGGTCTTCCTCAAGTAATTATTTCTGATCGGGGACCTCAATATGTATCCCGTTTTCGGAGAGTTTTGTAAATGTGTACATATTTATGTAGCCCTATCTTCCGGTTTCCATCCGCAGACCAATGGTCAAACAGAACGCCTTAACCAAGGGCTCCAACAATATTTGCGATGTTTTTGTAATGCGACTCAGAATAATTGGTTTTCTTACCTACCATTGGCTGAGTTTTCTTATAACAATACAGTCCATAGTGCAACTAAGGCCCTAATTTATACATTTTGGTGCAAAACTGCACTAACTCAGTTTTGCACCAAAATGTTTAGCAATGGCTTGCACCATTTCTGTGCACCAGCCGGGCACCATATTTTAGAATGGGGCAAGCCAGTGCAAAGGGCAGGCTAGCGTAAAAAAAAATGACCTTAGTCGGGTGGGGCTGGCGGTATGGAAGAAGGGGTTTTTGCACCAAAAAATGACATTAGGCAGGTTAGAGTAAAAAAAATTACTCTAACCTGCTTAGAGTCATTTTCTGACGCAAAACAATCCATACCACATGACTCCTGTCTTAGAAAAGACAGAAGTCATGCCCACCACCCCATTGGCCAGCACAGGGGACCAGGTTCCCCTGGGCATGGCGATTGCACCCTGTGCCATGTATGGGGGCCCATTTCAGGGCCCCCTATAGCACTTTAAAAAATATAATGCAATACTTACCTTGTACTTACCTGGGATGGGGTCCCCCAACCTCTGCAGTCCCTCTGGTGTGTGGGGGGATTTCCTGGGGCCTTGGGCGGGCACCTGTGGGCTTATTCCGTGGTGTTCCAGCATGGAAATAGGCCCAC
Source organism: Pleurodeles waltl (assembly GCF_031143425.1). Lineage (NCBI taxonomy): Eukaryota > Metazoa > Chordata > Amphibia > Caudata > Salamandridae > Pleurodeles > Pleurodeles waltl. The sequence goes on from NC_090443.1 coordinate 910,159,536, forward strand.
AGGTCCCTTACTGCCTGCCCTGACCCAGGTGTTAAAAAATTGGGCAAAGCAAGCTTTGCACCATTTCTGCACGGGAGTTTAAATATACTATGACTACCTTGCATCTCATTAAAGCAAGGTAGGTTTCCACTTCCAAAAATGACTTTAACTCCATAAATTTGGCACTAGATGAGTCTAGTGCCAAAGTATAAATATGGAGATAGTTTTGCACCAAATAACAGTAAAATAAAATGACACGAATTCAATGCAAACAGAGCATAAATATGCCACTAAGTCTACACCTTTCTTTTGCACTTATGGTTTTCACCCTACTGCTTTTCCTAATGTCACTCCTAAGGACTCCCCTGTTCCTGCAGTTACCTCATTTGTTCGTCATCTCCATCAAGTCCAGAACCTGATACGCGCCAACCTCTTGGCCATAAAACGATATGTGAAGAAGGTATCTGATGCTCGGCATAATCCTGCTCCATCTTTTCAGCCAGGGGACAAGGTCTGGCTTTCCTCTAAATTTCTGCCTTTTTGCTTATCCCAGAACAAGTTCAAACCTCTTTACTATGGGCCTTTTCGAGTTTTGCATGTCATTAATCCGGTCTCTGGTCGACTTCGCCTGCCATTGACTTGGAAAGTGCATCCTGTCTTTCACGTATCCCAACTCAAGCCTTTTGTCCAAGTCCCTACCAGAAAACTGCCCATGGTCGTCCTCCTCTTTTGGTTGATGGTCAGTCTGAGTATGAAGTACAGGAGATACGCAATTCGCGCATTTTTTGGAATCGCCTCCAGTTTTTGATTTGCTGGAAGGGCTATCCCATTAGTGATTGTTCATGGGAGGATGCCTCCTCTGTCCATGGTACCCGCTTGGTCCGTACCTTTTTTCACTATTTTCCGGACAAGCCTGGGGCTTCGGGGAGGGGACCTAATCTGACACCACGAGGACCAGCGGCGCCCCACTTGCGAACCGCGGTCAGACCAGCGTTCCGAGTCCTGGACAGCCGTTTCGGCCGCAGGCCATGTTTTGAGCCATTTTTCGGGCCGCTGCCTATTTTTAGGTTCACAGTGTGACCGATAAATCTTTCTTTGGGCGCTGCTTCACGCTGCACCCACTTTTTGCCCTTATATTCTCTCTTACCTATTCTTTCTGCCTTTTTTCTTTTTTCTTATTTTCTCTTTCTTTATGGTTTTCCTCTTAGCCATCTTTTCTTCTTCCCAGGAGTCTGTGCTTTCTTCCCTGCATGCTTTGCTTCCTCTTTTACAGCATGGCTATTTTTCCATTCACTCAAAAGTGGCTTTTCCCAATTCAAGATGGTGTCTTTGGAACTTCCTGCGTGTCACTTCCTGTTTGCCAGTATATAAGCACAGTTGGTCTTCTGTTCCTTGTGTTGCAAACACTTCCGTTCTGTTGGTGCTCCTCACTCCTGTATCCGGTGATTTTTTGGACTTCTCCTGTTTTTCCTTGGCTGCAGTTTTTGCTGTTTCCAGTTCATATTACGCTTCTCTTTTTTCTTGCCTCTTTTTCAGGAGTTCCTTGCTTGTGAGGTTTTTCCCAGGATTGTTTTTTTTCCTCTGGGACTCCTTCTGGAGGTCACTGTCTGCCTGGTGTCACTCTCAGTGGCTACTGGAAAGGGTCGCCCTTACCTTGGTCAGTCCAGAACCAGCAAGAGACCAGGTGGTGCCTCGAGACTGACAGACAATCGCGGTAAGAAGCATTCAGATTGTGACACCCGGTAAGGCTGCTGCAACTGGGTCCAAAGCAGCTGAAAAATATGCTACTGGACGATTGACACCACCATGTGTCTGTGTCAAAACAGATAAAAAACATCCATCTCATTCATGACAGAACAACAGGATACTTTTTGTATAATCAGGCATACCTAAAGCTGGAGCTTGACACAAACTCTCAAATTCAGAATCCATTGACGACAATATTCTACCATTCCTAGAAACATACTCATTTCTTTCTGAGTACTTTCATTTGCACAATCACCGCTACTCTTTCCCTTGAAATTTTCCTAGACCCTTTCTCAATCAAATGGCCTAAGTATTTCACCTCTTTTTGGCAATACTGCAATTTTGTAGGGGACACCTTGTGACCATTGTCTCCCAGAAAATTAAATTCAACAATGCAATTTTATCCTCCTTGCATCCTTCTTTTATCAATAGATCATCTATATACTGCACTAATGTCGATTGGTAAGGCATTACCAATGACTCCAGATTCTTTTTCAAAATTTGTTTGAAAATCAATGGTGACTCTGAAAAACCCTGAGGAATTCTACACCAACAATAGACTCTGGTCAGGAATTAAAAACAAAATAAATATCTACTGTCCTCATGAAGAGGCACGGAGAAAAATGCTTGGCATAAATCTACCATGGTAAACCATTCAGCATCACAAGGAATCTGGAACATAATCACAGCTTGATTTGGCACAACTGTACAACATTTAACCACAATATCATTCATTTTTCTCAAATCCTGGACAAGACGAATTTTCCCACTTGGTTTTCTCAAACCCATTATTGGTAAATTACACTGACTATTGAGCACTTCTTTCAGAACTCCTTGTTCCAAAAACTGCTCTATCAAAGGTCTTATACCTTTGATTGCTTCATTTGTCATTGGGGATTGTGCAGTCTGTGGAAATACCACATTCTCCTTCACTGCCACTTTGACTCCTTCAGCTCCCTTAATCAAACCAATGTCTTTCCCTGAAAGATCCCAAACTTTAGACTTAACCTTTTTCTGCAAATCGACTGGAAGATCTTTTATTTCAAAAACTGGAAATAAATTATTCAAATCAGATCACATCTTCTGGTTCATTGAAATTAATCAGAGGAAACTCTCTGGACACTTGTTCATTGTCAGCAGTAAACACTGAATCTTCATCATCACTGTTTGTCTCAATCTCTATTCCTTCAACTGAACAGGTAATTGAACAATTTATTTTACACAACAGATCTCTTCCCAGAAGTGACACTGACATGGAGTCACAAACAACAAATCTGTGCAAACTTTTAAAATTACCAATTTTAACAATAACTGATTCCGTAAGAGTGTTAGTCAAATGCTTGTTCACAACTCCTACAATCTGAACTGTCCTCTCTGATAATGGTAAATCTGGAACCTCTACAGATCTTACTGTTGAGCGTGTAGCTCCTGTATCAACCAGAAAATAAACTTCATGACCACGTACTTTAACCTGTGCATAAGGACCCCTCTGATCCACTGCTAATGATGTTGCCAACACACACTCTTCCTCATCTGAACTATCCAACAGCCATTCATTGTTTATTTCATTCTCACTATGTAAAGGAAATTGATCAACTGTTTTTTCACTTTTGTTTGACTTCTGATTTGTGACCACCCACGAAAGCATCACCTGTTGTTGATCCATAGGACCCTGTGTCACGTGAATTTGTCTCGGCATGTGAATTTGTTGTGCAGGCACTATCTGCATCTGCACTTGTGGCTGCAATTGTTGTACCTGTGGCATTTGTACGTGTTGTACCTGTGGTTGTACATTTTGCGTCTGCTGCATCAGCTGCAAAGGTTAAAAACCCTGCATAGTATTTACATTATTCTGTAAATTCTGATTTTGACCTCTCACTCTAGGTCCTTTCATGCTCTGATAGCCATTTGTCTGTTGAACAACACCACCTTGATTTAACAACGGACACTTTCTTTTCCAGTGTCCAATTGCCCCGCAGTCTATTGACAACCTGAAACATCATTTTACCTCGACCTCTACCTCTGCCTTGACTCTCAAAAATGCCATTCCCTTGCAACTGGTGCTGACAAATTCCCTGCATTCCTGTCTGTACAGCCTTGATCTGCATCACCATTGCTTTTTCCTTCAACATTTTCTGCTTCATTTCAATCTCGTCACTACAGTATTTTGCATTTTGCAACACCTCATCAATCGGTTTAGCTTGCCAACAGATCAAATGATTCTTAATCATCTGGCTAATCTCTGGTCTCAATCCTTCAACAAACCTGAACACAAAATGAAACATATCCTGTTTCTCAATTGTCTCTGTACCACTGAAATGTATGAATGCCTTCAACAACCTTTCATAATATGCATGAATTGATTTTTTGCTTCCTGTGCTGTTCTAGCTATGCATTGCCGATCAATATATTTCGGCGAAACTTTTGTTTTCAGGAACTCAACAACCTTATAGTAATATCTAATTACTTCTGGAGATGGTGCACCTGTTTTCAAATCTCTCTGTGGTTCACCTGTCGGCCAGTCTACACTCCTTTTGCACTCAATCCAAACATCTGCTGGAACAACAATATCAAAGAGTGTATTCAGGTCCTCCCACAGACATTTTGCAAGCTTCACAAATCTATCTGTCTGCTGCTATCTTTCTACTGACTTTTCTCTTAACCTTGAGTAATCATTTGTAAAACTTAAGATATCACACCTACTCCAGGGTACATGAACAAAATTCCCTCCTGGCGTTCCTCTCATCAGTAATATCTTTACTGATTCTTCTGCCTGTGTCACATCTCCTAAGGAAGTTCCTAATTCTTTCTTCGGTCTTTCTCTTTTCTTGACCCATCTTTCTTCCCATTTATCTAAAGCTCTCCAAACTTGTACTCTTTCAAGCAATTCCCTACGATGTGTCTTCATCCCTGCAGACCTCATGTGTGCAAAATCTTCTTCTTCAAGATCTAATCTATAACTTCTCTTCAAGTTATTCACTTTTGTAAGGTCGATCTCATACTCATCTGCTATTTCTTGTAACTGCTGTTGTACCTTTCCTGCTCCCTTTGTAATGATCTTAGACAAGTATCTCAATTGCGCTTCAGTATATGACTCGAGTCTGTTCACACCCATTGTACCTTCAAGAAGCTCATTTCCTTCCATTGATAATCTCACTCTGTTTCTGGAGTCTTCCTCCCTATTATGCTTCTCTAGAGTCTTTGAATTACTTAGATCTTCTAACCATTTTGTTATTTCTTGTGCAGATAGACCTTTCAAAGTAATCTCATTTGACTGTGCACTTGAGCTTTGCTGTTGTACTGTACTTGCACATTGTTATGGAGACAATAATCTTCCCTCCTGATTACTGCAGGATCTGATCCCAGAATTCCCAAAAGACCTAGTCTCATTCAGGTTTTGTTCTTGCCTTGGAGTTGATTTCTCCAAAACCCCATTCTGAAACTGAACCAAAGAACTCACTCCACTATTATTACTCTGGACATATAGTGGCATAGGCGGACCCATTGTAATAGGTACTCAAATCGCATCCGGACTAACAAGAGGTCCAGTGTTCTGTGTCTGCATTGTTCTCATGCTCTGCATTCGGGGAATATGTATTTGAACAGGCTCTTTCTGAATTAAGCTCAGCCCTTGTTGACCTGGAGACAACACCAAATTAGTAGTCACCCTTACAATCGGAACCTCTGGATAAGTCTCAGGAATGTTTATCTCTAACTGCTGTCCATTGTTCAATGAATCATTAAAACTACTCTGCATCTGAACTTGATCTCTCAAACCATAATTAGTCTGATCTTAGCTTTGTGAATCTCTCCCTAGAAAATCCTCATTCAAATTTGAACTAATCTGGAATGGCCTTTCCAAAGTAACTCGATCAATGTTCAAGCTATTCTGTGATACCCCTGCTGTTTATGGTGCAGTATGACTCATATTACCAAACCCACTTCCACTGGTTCCATTCTCACTAGTTCTACTCTCACTGGTTCCATTACCTTCTTGAGCTGCTTATGGTGGTGGACGATTTCGCATAAACTCATAAATTAATTCATCATCACCTGATTCATCATCATCATCATTAAACATAACTATTTTTAGTTCTTTTAATATTTGTTCCTTATTTAATAAAGAACAATTTTTCTTTTTCTTCTCAGCTTTTGACTCTTTCTCATCATCTTTTGTTCTTGCAGGAAAGAACCTAATTCTCTGTAAGGTAGCTAGTCTCCACTCCTTCTGCTCCTCGTCCCATCTAGCTGCTGCTAGTGACTTTTCTACTCTCCTTATTCTTTTCTCGAGTTTCAAAGCTTGCTGCTGTCTAGCTACTAGCTCCCAAATCGCTAAAGCTTCCAACTGAGCTGGTCTCGGAGGAGGTTTTAAACTGTACATTTTCTGCCTCATATTCTCTAAAATTTTCAAATAAAAAGTACCATTTTCTGGAAAAGCCAAACAACCTTCTTTCTTTGTCATCTTAATCCAGTGTTTCAACCGCAGACACGCTCCCGTACCCTTCTCCTCAATCACGATATATGCCAGAGTATTTTCTGGTGGACACATTTTCTCCCTCCCTTGCCGGAATATACTCATCACCTCTAAAGGCACTTTTTAAAGCTTTGAAAAACTTAATTGTTTCTTTTCTTCAATAAAATCCGTTCAAAAACTATTTAACCAAGAAGTGACTTACAAAATCTATTCCAAACAAAACAAACAACAAAAGTTGTTCAAAAATAACCAATCAGAAAGAGTGACTGCAATCCCACAATCGCTCCTGCCTTCCAATTGCACTACACAAGTGTCGGACTGATGGACAAATCCGTGCGGGACCCTTCTCACTAACCAACCTATCTCAGCGCGGCACAAACTTATGTCACACTAATACACACATCCCCTCTCAGCATGACCGCTTAGACGCTGACAAAGTCTTTAGGCTTGTCTTCCACACAACTAACACACCAAACGAATGCAATATTAGTTCCTGAGCAAAACCTTAAACCAAAAATAAAGAAATCAAATTTGTCTATTTACTGCAGGTAGAGTAATATAATCACTTCAGGAACCTTCCAAATTTCACCTTCAGTTTTCGCATCTACAGTTACTCTTTTTCACAGCTCCCCACGTTGGTAATCAAAATTCGACCTGCAAATTTCACTTCTCAACTGGTCAGTTGGATTATTGTCCTAGTGCACATAGAACTCACCAAATCTCAGTTATAATTTCAACCGCAAAAATTATCTCACAAACTTGACTTACCAACCACGCCGGATCGGTCTACTAAAGAGACAAATTACAACATATACCAAGTGTCTCACTTGTCAATATACTCTGGAGTCTTAGAACTTTCTCATTAGGTCTGTCTTATCAACAGCCATGTGGACAAGTTTTCCTGCACTAAGCGCCACACTCAAATGAAGAATGCCGCTTTCCTACTCTCCTACCTATTGGAGTACGCCAACTCCCTATAAACTCTATTGGAGTACGCCACTCCTTCTAAACTCATGAACACCTCAATCATCTGCAAATTAGCTCAAGCTGTGCAAGCGCAAAATAATCTAACCTCCCTCGATTCAATCAAACACCGCTAAGAACATACCCTTCAACCTAGAGCATCTCCAAGGACTGCGAAAGTCACTTAAGGCATCTAGCAACTCATTTTCTCAGATCCGTAAAATATTTCAGAAAAATTAGTAAAAACAAAATTTCAAGAATATTCTTTCACAAATGATGACATCACCATGACATTATCTAATAATGACATAACTGTAACTCTGCTACCAAAAACTACTACAGCGCCGAGAAATCCTAGCTAATATCTCAGACAAAATAGTTAATTTCACGCCTTAGGTGGATGGACCGACACAACATTGATTAGAGCGGATGTCACTAGTATATGTCATAATCATCCCAAATAACAACAAAAATAATCAATTGTCAATATGATTATACTACAGTGTCCACACCAGTTTATTAAGAAGATTTGTAAATTTATTTCCTTATATTGACAATGCTAAAGTCACGAAAATAATTCTCAAACACAAATGATACAGATAAAGAGTCATCAATGGCTGATTAGACCGCCTTATATATCTGAGCTTAATCAAAGCAAATAAACAAAGAAACTCAAGAATTATGACACAACTTAATAGTACCAAGATTTGCACCAGTGAGATAATATACATTGAAGCAACAGATCAAAGAACGTCAACACAAATCATAAGCATGTAAAGACAGACTCCCTCTCTAACCACTAATTAGCATTAACATGTTGGACTTCATGTAAAAATTTTAGAAACACAAATTTAGAAAACACACTAACTCGGGTTGTATGAAAAATTATATTATTATGCAGCAATTAGTTAATGAGTTACAGCTGGTACCTGTAAAACAAAAGACACATAACAATTTACATTATATATTACCCATAAGGTCAATGAATAACAACAGGAATCCCTTCAGCAAGGTGACACCATCAGTAGGAATGAACTGTAAATCCCCCAAGTCTGCAAAACTGAAAAACCCGCTCTGAAAAATCTGACATATTCTGAACACCTTAAAATCTGAACTCATCTGCAAATATCTGAATTTGACCTGAAGAATAAGTGACGGAACGTTAAATTAATTTTCACAAAGCCCATGATTGGTCAGGACATGGGGTGTTATACATTTAACCAATAAAACTTCTATTAGATGACTAAAACTTACACATTCATAGTACACTAAGTTTTTATTTGCCAATGTCTCATTGACGAAATTATTAACTAAACACAATTTATAACAATTTCTTCTTCTCTTCCGTCTCATCTGTGGTTCCATTGTTCCATCACGTCAAAATCTTCAGGCTCAGGAAGAAACTTCTAATAATGTCACATCTACTTCCATCCTTGAGGAAAAACCACACGTTAGTAGCATTTTCTGAACAATAGGGCAGTCATACTCTAACAATGACCTAATAAATCTGACCTTGTAAGGTATAACATAAAATTCCACTAGGGGTAGCTGTTTACTCTTCTAAAAACTATTAAACAAACGCTTTTTGTGTAGGCATTGAGTAATGAAAAACAATTCCATTATAAGCTAAAGCTGGCCTAAGTAGAAAACAAAATGGATTATGGTGGCCATTTACAAAAGTCACCCATTTTGTTAGCGTTAATTAGAAAACCACACATTAGTTCATCAAGATCAGTACATATTTAATTATAAATTTTGTCAGTAAAACTCTCTGCTCCTGCACACACAACAACACATTAACACAGAAATATGCGTAATTGGGACACAAACAGTTGTGCTTCTAGACCTGATTTTTAGGGGGGGGCATGCAATGGGCTATTGCTAAAATGGGTGCGGCTACCTATGATGGGTAATCTTGAAGACATGTAAGTGCATATGTGTTTATATATGCATATATAGGTAGATAAAGCGCACAGAAGGTAATATTTAAATAGTTTAATTAAAAAAAACAATCTCTGATTTACAGTAAGAGGTACTTTGGGCTTGATTTAGGATGGTAAAGCCAGTCAGCGTGGCAGAGGACTTTACCTTTGCCACCCTGACTTTACTCGCCCGCTAAATTGAAGGGGATGAACTCTATGAATCTGTGTGGTTCGTACAAAGCCAATGAAACATTTGGTGTACATCAAGCACTGGTGGTAGACACTTATACAAAGCTTTTGGAAGTTTTACATGTTTCAAAAGCAAACTCCCAAAGCAGGAGTTTGTTTTTGAAAAATAAAAATGAGTGTCTCCCACTCCAAGGAGCTTTTTTCCCATGGTGTGGGGATCATTTTCTTACTTTTGCTGTCCCTTGACCGATTCTGGCAGTGAAGGACAGCAAGCCATCCCACTGCCCACTCTAAACTGGTTGGACGCTGGGATGGTTTACTTTTGTCAGGCCGTCAGAGGAGTATGTCGGCAACAGAGCTAGAGTTGCCTCTGTCAGTGACAATATGTTACCCACCCAGTCCTAAATCTGGTGGGCAGACTGAGAGTTTGGTGGAGAGGGTACTTTGTCGCCACTGCGCTGGACTGCTCTCTGTGCCAAATTGAGCCATTAGCCATTAATGTGTGTGTGTCCCTGTTTTTTTTTGCTGTGGTAGTGGGGCTCAGGCAGGGGCCGGGAAAAGTGGTGCTAGGATACTGGCTCCTTTTAGCCTCCTCTAGAGATGCTAGTTGATAGCAACATACTACCTGCAGATTGCATGCTGTGTTCTGCAGCATGTACATTAATCAACTGAGTTATTTTGCAAGCAGTAAGTGAATGGCACTACCATCTGGTTATTAGTTCAGGTTGTTATACAGGTGTGCCCAAAAATGTCAGTGCTCTCTGGCAATTGTCGTGAATCTGGGATCCTTAGGTAAAATATAACAAGCATTGGCAACGCCAACAGGTCTGGCTCTTGTACAGTGCACGCACCCAAAGAAATCAACCAACTGAGTTATTTTGCAAGCAGTAGGTGAATGGCACTACCATCTGGTTATTAGTTCAGTTTGTTATACAAGTGCGTCCAAAATGTTCAGTGCTCTCTGGCAATTTTCCTGAATCTGGGACACTTAGATAATATACAACAAGCATTTGCAATGCCAATAGGTCTGGCTCTTGTACAGTGCACGCACCCAAAGAAATCATGCCTGCTGCCATCTACACACACAGTCACACCAACTGTATACCTCTTCTGAGAAGAAAAACAAAGTACCTACAAGTATCCATAAACATACACACACAAAAGGCATAAAAGCACAAATGCACACAGACCAAGGGACATACAAAACCCAAAAACCTATGTGCTCACTAAAACACACCTTCCAGCACTCATTCACATATGCAACAAATCAGCAAATCACATAGAGGTGCCAAATTGCCATTGTAAATTGTTTATGTGCAGGAAGAGACACCTTGCTGAACATAAACAATCATTCCATTCAACGCAAACACCCTTGGACTATGGTGAAATAATGCCTGCGTTGTTTGCTAAATTTAGCACCAACGCTAGAAGCAACACAGAGGTGCACTGTATTTTTGTACATATGGTGTATTCCTGCATTTCAGAACTGATATTGCGTGCCACTGCCAATCTTTGTGCAGTGTGACACTGCACCAGCTCCTTGTAAATATGCTCCTTTGTGCGCAAGGAACAGTTGAGTTGAATTCATTATGCTCTACACAACTTGTCGGTTTCGCAGAAAAAGTTTCCAGCAGGAACAACACACTACGTGGTAGAAACTTAGGGACATATTTATACTTGTTTTGCGACAAATTTGTGTCATTTTTGTTTTACGCAAATTCAGTGCAAAACTAACTCCATATTAATACTTTGGCACTAGAGCCGTCTAGCGCCAAACTTATGGAGTTAAAGCCATTTTTTGGACGTGGAAACCTACTTTGCGTCAATGAGATGCAAAGTAGGCGTTCCCATGCAAAAAATGACTCTGGCTTTAGCACCATGTTTATCCCTCCGTGCTAAAGTTACACACAGGAGGGAGGAGGGGGTCAAAAAATGGTGCAAAGCTTGCTATGCACCATTTTGTAACACTTGGGTCAGGGCTGGCGTTAGGGGACCGGTGGGCCTACTTTCATGGTGGAACACCATGGAATAAGCCCAGAGGTGCCCTCCCCAGGCCCCAGGGACACCCCCACACACACCAGAGAGGCAGTGGAGGATGGGGGATCCCATCCCAGGGAAGTATAGGTAAGTACAGGTAAGTATTTTTTTTTAAAGTTCCATTGGGGGCCCTGAAATTGAACCCCCCCCCCTACATGGCACTAGGTGCAATGGCTATGCCCAGGAGACCTTGGTCCCCTTTGCTGGCCATTGGGGTGGTGGGTCTAAGACAGGAGTCATGTGGTATGGATGGTTTTGCGTCGGGAAATGACTCTAGGCAGGTGAGAGTCATTTTTTTTACTCTAACCTGCCTAATGTCATTTTTTGGTGCCAAACCTCCTTCTTCCATACCGCCAGCCCCAATCGACTAACGTCATTTTTTTTTTACGCTAGCCTACCCTTTGCACCGGCTTGCACCATTCCATAAATATGGTGCCCAGCTGGTGCACAGAAATGGTGCAAGCCGGTGCTAAACTTTTTGGTGCAAAACTGCATTAATGCAGTTTTGCACCAAAAAGTATAAATCAGGGCCTAACTTTTTTAAGCATCCTTGAGTTCTTCGAGAGAATTGTGTCAGAAGAGTGTGTGCACCAGATACTAATATATGCATGTCTTTGTGTTTTGCTTCAGAACATGGCTTAACTGTAAAGTATACAGTATACAGTATGAAGGGTACAAGCAGTATGATCTCGACCTTCAGATCTTGTTTTTTTAACAAGTAGTGTCTTTTTTGCCAACTATTGCATGCAATGTACACTATTCTTAGTACTCTTAGTACTCTTTTGAAGTGGTGAAGTGGTGAATTTCACATGAGAATGCCACTGTTTTCAAAAGGTGTGATATAGAATCAACTCTGTTCATAGAGTAAACACTGTTTACAGTACTCAGTTCTCTATTGATATCAACTATATTTCTTGATGTAGGTTTGGTCTGTTCTGAGGTTTGATACAAATAAAAGCTGTCCCTAGCCTGGCATTTGTTCTGGAGTTGGCATTCGCTATTTTAACTTTCTTTGACCAGTTGTACTGGGACAATGAGGGTTTCCCAAATATCTGTGGTTGGTTGTTAATGTGACGTATTCTTAGTGTAAAGCAGTGGCGGCCGGCAGCTTTAGGAGGGAGGGTGCGGCGGGAAGCACACACACACACACTCATTCTTTCACACACAGACATGCACGCACATCCATTAACAACACTCATACCATTCAAACATGCACGCACGCACCAAACATTCATTTTAAAACATCACACACACTCATTCTTTCACGCACGCACGCACATCCATTAACACTCATAACATTCAAACATGCACACATGCACCAAACATTCATTTTAAAAGATCACACATACTCATTCTTTCACACACATGCACGCACATCCATTAACAACACTCATAACACTCAAACATGCACGTGTGCGCCAAACATTCAATTGAAAACATCACACATATATACACACACACACACACACACACACACTTACCTTCAGCCTCCAGGTCCCAGGAGGGTTGGGATTGCTGCCTTCCCTCATTGGCTGAGAAGGCAGCAGTCCCAGCCTCGTCACAGAGTGGGATGGGGTCAGTGAGACTGCTGACCCCACCCCACTCTGTGACGAAGTGTCACTGATTGACACTTGCCCTGGGCGTTTCAGGGCTTAAACCTGAAGCGCCCAGGGCGAGTGTCAATGGGTGACGCTTTCCTCGTCACCCAGGGGAGGGCCTAGAGGCACCTTTGCTGAGCCGAGGAGGTCACGCCCATAGGAGCTGTGACCTCCTCAGCCCAGCAAAGACCAGCTCAGGCAGCCAGGAGTCTGTGCAAATCGCGCATGGTTCACTTCTGGCTGCCTGAGCTGAAAATGAAGAGTGTCTGTCAGGCTGGCCTTTGTTCAGCCTGACAGACACTCTTCATGAGGGGGAAAAGATGGGGGGGGCGTGGCCCCTCCGCCCTAAAGGACAGGCCGCCACTGGTGTAAAGTGTATGGTGTAGGGTCAATGATGCACATAATGCTTGTTTTCAATACCAAAGGGAGTTGTTTCTGTAGTTGTAGAATTGATGGCTGATCTTCTCCTGAGCTATTTCGTACTTACCGTCAGAAGTGTAATTCTATATTAATTCATACATCTCTATGCAGGAAAACGAAGTTTGGATAATGTCATCAATGATGTAATTTGAGATGTCATCAGTGATGTCATAAATGATGTCATGAGTGATGTCACGTGAGGTTATAAGCAGTGTATGGCAGGGGTGCAAGTTATAGTTAGTGCTGAAAACTATAACCAGTGAATTTCTATGTTTTTTTAAGTTCAACATGTTAATGTTGTCGCTGAGAAGTTCACCTAACTAGAATGTTTTTTCAGTGAATTTCTGTGTTTTTTCTTAACCGAAAACTCATGATTTTATTACACCTATCTATAATGTACTTTGACCTTTGTTTTTTTATTGCAAAAAAATATATTTACATATATACAGGCATACATATATGTATAGGCCTAGTTTCCATTAAAAAAAACATTTTTTGACTTGCCTATGTCTTTAGTGCCGTTTGCCGAATCTTCAGAAAATTTTGTAAAAAAAGTGTTCCTGAGAATCTTGTTGTACATGGGAACTTTCGGGGTGATCAGTCAAGCAGGGGCTTAGAAAAGGGGGGTTAAAAAAGTGTGTTTCCCATTATAATTCCCATAGGGGGTTTTGAACAGGACTACAACCCAAACGGCTGGATGGAATTACATCAAATTTAGCAGAAAGGTAGCATTTTGTCCAGAAAGAAGCCTTTTTGTTGTTTGGTGTAAATCTGTTCAGTAGTTTTTGGGATATTAAAAGAAAATTAAATATGTATATCCGGAGGCATGAAGGCTTCGCAGATGCTCCAGATCCTGTGCAGAGATGTGATTGGCTGCCAACACTTCAACAAGGAAGTGTTGGCAGCCATTTTGAGACGCAGCTTCAGCAAACAAAAACATGAAAAGGAAGTAGGATACTACTTCCCTACCCTTCTAGCTTGGAGCAGGGGTCTTCCCAGGGCTAAATATGAAACTAATGATGGGGGCCCAAGTGGCACCCCACACCGTCATGCCACCTCTCTGGGGCAGTTCTTTCAAATCAAGCGAGGCCTCATGCCCCTCCTCCCCCGCAGACCCAGGGACCACCACCTCCTTAGGGCTGAAATAAAATAATGATGGGGGTCTGTCGTGGACCCCTGGCCCCAGGTACCACCACCTCCCCAGGGCTAAATGAAATGTTGGAGGGGGGCCACATGGCCCCCCTTGTGGAGCCAATAATGGCCCAGAGGACTACCACCCCCCAGGATCGGTTCCTGCTATGGCTCAGGGTGCCCATCCACAGGACATAGCTGTTTGCTCTGACTTGGCGGGAACTTTGACAGCTCCCGCCAAATCAGAGCAAACACTTCACACCCAGTGGGTGAGAGCTGCCAAAGTGCTCTTGTCTGCTGGAAGTGGAGATTTCATCTCTTTCCCTGCCTGAAGATAATCAGGCAGGGAAAGAGATGAAACAATTGCTCTTGCACACAGGGAGCTGCTTGTTTAGCAGCTCCCTGTGTGCAATAGCAATGCTGGCTCCCACAGGAGGCAGGGAGCCAACTGGGACCATGGAAGCCTTGAAGCTCCCGCCAAGAGCCCATTGAATACTGGGTGCCCTGGGGGGGACCCAGTCAGGAGACATGGCTGGGCCTAAAGGGATGGGGTCCTTGGGGCCCAAATAGGCCTAGGGAGGGAGGCAATGATGCCCCTCCTCCCTTTGTTTATGGCCTGGCCCCGGACCCCTAGGCTTCTTCCCCCTATTGAATGAAGGCTGGGCTCTGGGGGATGGGGAATGGGGTTCCGGGACTGAAATTGGCCTGGGGAGGGGGCTGCATGGCCCTCCTTCTCTATTGAATGAAGGTCTGGCCCTGTGGAATGGAGTCCCCGGGGACAAACAAAATCAACCTGGGGAGGGGGGCTGCCCAGCCCCCGTGTTCCATTAAGTGTGTTTACTCCAAAATCCTTCATGGTGGTGAATGCATCATTGATCTATTGAAGCGCAATCTGTATGTCACTGTGACATCTGGGTTCTTTCTTGTCCTCTCCTGGTGAGAGCAGAGTCCAGGGTTCTCCCTTTAAATTGCTTCAAGTTTGCAAATGTGTAAATCAACTGGGAGCTCCACCCGCTTGGCCCGCACCGTCCACCTTAGTAGTATGCAAAGGTCTTCCCGCCTTCTACCAGGATGATAGACAGCTTACCAAAGGGCCCCCCGGTGCGTTTGTCATTGATTTTGGTGTTGTGTTCTTGATGCTGAGAGATAGGAGGACATCTCCACAAAACAAAGAAGAACTTACGTCATACAGATAAGAGGAAGGACCCTGATTTGGTGGAGATTTACGTCCTTGTAGTCTCATTGGCCTCTCTATAGGAGGATTAATATTGTCACATATTTCTAGATAAAGACGCAGCAGGGCAATCATATTGCCAAAAAGCACACAAGGTCGCTGGTGACATTTCCTTCAGCTCCATTACTCATCTGTGGTGTAGAATACATATTGGACATTTACTCAAGGAGGCAGAAAGAACTCCACTTCCATAGATAATTTGTGCAAAACTGTGGACTCTTGTTGGCTAAAAGTGGAAGTGAGATTCCTTTGTGTCCGAATCACTCACACAACTACTGACACACACACACACAGACACTCACACACCCACTCACAGAACAACTCAGACATTCATGCATGAACTCACAAACCCACTCAGATACTCACGCTCCCAATCACAGACCCACTTAAACACTCATGCACCCACTCACAGATCCACTCACACATTCATGCACCCACTCGCAGACCCTTTCAGACACTCATGCATCCAGACACAGACCAACTCAGAGACTCATGTACCCACTCACAGACCTACTTAGACACTCATGCACCCACTCATACACCCACATAGAGACTCACACACACACTCACAGTCCCACTCCGAGACTCACGCACCCACTCACAGACCCACTCGGAGACTCACAGACTCACTTACAGATCTACCTAGTCACACACACCCACTCACAGAGATTTTCTCACACCCACTCTCACACCCAGACACCCTCACACCTTCTCCCACACCCAGACACTCTCACACCCCCTCTCACACTGACAAAGACCCTCTCATGCCCACTCTCAAACCCAGACATACACTCTCACACCCACTCTCACACCCAGAGACACCCTCTCACGCCCAGAGAGACAGGCCCTGCGGCAAACCCCCAGCACACAGGGTTGAGTGGCTATAGGGATTGGCTGCAGGGTCTAGCTGCAGGCCAGGTCACACAGTAAACCCCTGTGCGTGGGCCAGGGTTGGGTGCTTATGGGGGCTTGGCTGCAGGGCCTGGCCACAGGTCAGGTCCTGTGGCCAAAGGCCTACGTGCACGGCCTGCAGTGGTTGGATTAATGTATAATAATTATAATTAGTTAATGTTAAAAAAAATAGAAATTCACTTAAAAAAACAAAAGTTACTGCGACGTTATAGTTACGTTCTGAATTTACTTGCACAAAACAATAGAAATTCAGCAGTTATAGTTATAGTTCTTTAAAGTAACTATAACTCATGCCCTCACCATGCACTGCTAGTTACCCCACATATTACAGCACTCATGACAACTTTTATAACGTCGATAAAAATATCAATGAAACATTAGCAGTCAAACTATTAAAGAAAAACTGTGCATGGTGGGAGCGCAAGTTATAGTTGCCTTGGAGTACGAGTTGTATTTCCTTGAAATAACTCTAATTATAACCGCTGAATTTCTATGGTTCTGTACATTTAAAATGTGAGCCTAACTATAATGTTCCTGTACCCTTTGTTTTTTTAAGTGAAAAAATATATATACATTTATACTGTATACAAATACACCTACCTACAGCCAGGCCCTGCAGCCAACCCCCTATAATCACCCAATGCCATGCCATACACCACCTCCCTGGGGCTACCTAAAAGAAATGTTCAGGGGCCACACAGACCACATTGGGTTCCGGGACCACCACTTCCCCGAGGCTACCTAATACAAAGTTTTGGGGGGCTATCTCCTCCCTGGGACTACCTAAAAAAATTGTTAGGGGGCCACGTGGACCCCCTGCTGGGCCCCGGGATCACCATCTCCTGCGGCTACATTTCATAAATATATTGGGGTTGGCACGTGGACCCACCTGGGCTCCAGGAACCACCACCACCCTGGGTCTACATTTAAAAACTATATGGGGGACACGTGGACCCTCCCCCCGCCGGGCCCCAGGGACAACTACCTTCCCAGGGATACCTATAAAAAAAAATTAGGGGGCCACACAGATCCCCCCAGGGACCACCACCTCCATGGGGCTACAATTAATGAATATATGGGATGGCCATGCAGACCCCCGTGCCCTGGGGACCACTACCTCTCCGGTGGTCAAATTAATTGAGGTGGTGCTCCCGGGACCCTACATGGACTGGGGGGGGGTGCAGCCCCTCTCCTGTTTAGAAGATCATTTGGCCCGGGGAGGTGGTGTCCCTGGGGCAAGAGGGGTCCACACTTCCCGCTTTATTTTAATATTGTAGCCGCAGGAGGATGGAGGTCCCTGGGCCTGAGAGGGGTCAACAGGTCCCCCCTATTGTTTTTTTAATATGTAGCCTTGGGAGGTGGTGGTCCCCTGGGCCGGGGGGGGTCCATGCGCCCCCCGCATGATTATCACATCTAGGCCTGGAGAGGTGGTGTTCCTTGGGGGGCCTTCATTAATTTTATTTTGTAGCCCTGGGGAGGTGGTGGTCCCTAGGGCCGGGGAATCTGCACCCCTCCACATATTGAAGACATTTTGCCTGGGAAAGTGGGGGCCCCAAGGGCTTCTAAAAGCCCTGGGGGGGGCATGCACCCTCCTCCTTAATTACTTTGGCAATGCCCCGGGGACCTGGCCCACCTGGGGGCAAAATGATTGACAAGCATGACAGATGGAGCTTTTTTAAATTCTTGGCAAAATTTGCAGATCGACCCACAAATTTTGCAGAGAATTTAAACAAAAATATACTTTTTAGCCCTGGCAGGGTTCCAGGGGAACCCCTAGATTAAGGCTAGGGTCTTGGGGTACTCGGACACTGGCCCCTTTTCTTTTTTTTACATCTTTTTGTGGACTCAGCTGAATCCTAGTCCCAAAATGGATGCCAATATTTTCTGGTTGATGTTTTGACAGCCAATCAGATCTCAGCTGGAGATCTCCCTGGATCCACAGCTATAGATATACAAATGTATTTTCCCTTTAATATCTCAAAAACTACCAAACGGATTTACACCAAATAAGAAAAAAAGTGATCTGCAGATCAAAGCCTACCTTTCTGATAAATTTGGTGTTATTCCATCCAGTGGTTCGGGCTGTAGTCGTGTTCAAAGCCTCTATGTGAATTAAAAAGGGAGGCACACTTTTTTTGACCCCGCATTTTTCTTGTCCCCTGCTCGACAGATCACCCCGAAACGGTCCATGCACAACAAGAGCTTTGGGCACACTTCTTTTGTAAAACTTCATGAAAATTCGTCAACAGCGCCAAAGATATAGCCAAATGAAAAAACATTGTTTCTATTGGAACTGGGTCCTAACTATGACTACCATGTATATATATATATATATATGTGTGTGTGTGTGTGTGTGTGTATATGTGTGTGTGTATATATATATATATATATATGTATTTTCCTTGTTGAAGTGTTGGCACACAATCGGATCCTAGCATAAGAAATCTGAAGTGTTTGGAGACCATTCGTGTCCCTATAAATACATATTTGGATTTTCTTTAATTTCTCCAAACTACTAAACAGATTTACACCAAATAACAAAAAGGTTGCTTTCTCAACCAAGAACTACCTTTCTGTCAAATTTGGTGTAATTCCGTCCAGTGATTCCGATGCTATCACTGTTAAAAATTCCTATGGAAAAATGAATGGGGAAAAGCGTTTTGGGCCCCCCTCTTTTCTCAGCTCCAGCTTGATGGTTCACCCTAAAACTTTCCAGACAGCAACTCACATGAGCGGCAAATTTTTTGGGAAAATTTCATGAAGATTCATCAACCAGTGCCAAAGATATAGGCAAGTAAACAATGTTTTTTCTATAGAGACTAGGCCCTAACTATAACTACCTACTGGTGACCGCCAGTATATATACTGTTTCGCTCAAGCCACTTAACATCATATTTTACCTCAATCATCCAGCATCCCGACCCTAAGACATATTTTTCCCCAAAATCAGATTTTTTGTATTTGATGCACGCTTAGGGGACAGGGTAAGTGCAAGAGTTGACGTTTATTTTGTCCCTGATTTTTCTGGTGCCCTAGTCAGTGAGGAGGAGAAGGCATGGGCTATCCTCAGGGCACATGGCAACTGATTGTCTTCCCTTCTTCCAGCCTCTTAATATGTTTGTCTCTAATCATCCAGGTACCCACAATCCAGGTTTAACCAGTAATCAGTGTAACGCATATTCTCCATGGAATCACTTAAACCCTGATTCATCATAACATTAAACAGGGCAACGATCTTAGACACCATAAACATTTTATAATATACATGCCTTTTCCATGATTTTCATTTCAGGATTAAGCTGTCACTTCTTTAAAAATTGCATGAAACACTGCCCTCTTTTCTGAGGCTTGCTGAAATCAAAATTTTGCCTCTAATGGGAGTTAGCGGCCGAATCATGATTCCAGCTGTTACACTCCGCAGCAGCAGGAGTGTTGTCTGTTGCAGCACCTCTTCTTATATGATTGAATCAATTCATGTTTTGATATTGAACACATTTTGTGGGGTTATTGTGCTCAGACATTGTTCTCACGGCTGCAAATTGTGGTAGTTTATGATTCCAATTAAAATCACATTCTGGGTGCTTCCCCCGCAGACATTTCAGCAGGTAATCCTTGGTGAAGTCAGTGGGAATCTGGCTGTATGTGAGGAATTCAAATGGGACTCATATGGTAAATCTGATCCCAGTGTCAAATCACCTCTTTGCATGGGTTGCTTGGGGTGCAACTAGGGATACCACAAAATTCCAGCACCTTGAAATTATGGCTGCCCATTGTATCAATAATTTAGGTTGTGGGAATATTGCATCTGCATTTTAACACCATGTGGAATGAAAGCCCACCCACCTAATCCCCGGTATATATGATAATCCTCAATTTGTGGCCCAGATTTACCAAGAGTTTGCATTGGGTTTGCACTACTTTTTTAACACAACCTAACACAAAGGGCCTCATTTACAAGAAACTGATGCATCGTCATTGATGCGTCAGATTTCTTGCGCCTGCCACACATTCCCCAGTGATGCCATGGATGCTCTGTACCATGGTGCACGTTTTCACAGATGCGTCAGAAATTCTGGTGCATCTGTTGGTGCTAAAGTGGCGCATTGCTGGAGTTGGTTAGTTAAACTGACGTAACTCCAGCGATGCGTGTAGAGTCCCATTGGAAAAAGCCCTGCATCAATTTTACGCCTGGCCTGAGCAGGTGTAACATTTTGATGCAGTAAAAAGTTGTACACTTCACTGAGTCATTTCTATGTGTTTTTTTTTCGTGGGAACGCCTACCCCGCGTACATTATACCTGGCACGGGTATAATGTGACTCAGGGCTTCACAAACTGATGCATTGGGCCGGATGCATCAGATTGGAATTACGGAGCAGTGTGGTGCACTGTTAGCACTGCCGCTGCATAACAAAATGGTGCAGCAGAGGTGTAAGGGGCTTCTAAATGAGGCCCGAAGTCTTTTGCTGTGATTTACAAACCAATTCAAATCATGGTTTGTAATCTAAAGTAACACAATGCAACACAAAGCACCTCCTTACATTACTGCGTGTCAAGAGGGTGTTCTTTGGGTGATGCCTGTGAGTTTCCCTGCAACTTTGACAGAAATCCCTGTGTACTAAGAATTGTAGACAGGAATTTGTGGCAGAATCCTGTCCTTCCTGTAGAAGGCATTCAACAGTGAAATGTTTTCATTTCACCTCGTTGCATTTGTGCTGCATTCCGCAGCACACATACAAAAGGAAAAATGCATTGAAGCATAGTTTTGTGTAGGAAGGAACTCCTATGACACAAGGGTACCTGTGTTGATGCACTGCAGCCAAAAGTGTGCCACTTCTAAGTAGATTTGGAGCAGTTCAGAACATACTTGTTATTTGTACAATTAGACAATTAAGTTTGAAACATTCATATTCATTGTACGGAACTTGGCACACTGTCCCATGGTCACCAGAGCCAATTGTTACTCGAACAACTGAAATCTTTCAAGCACATTAGCTGGGTTCATGTTTATTTGGTAACATTTTTATATTTAGTCCTAGATGAATTTCCATTTCACAGGCTCCTCTTACTAAAGCACTCTCAGAAACCTGGAAAAACATGTGATTTATTGCAGCCCAAACGGTTGTGGGTTGTAGTAATCTTTGAACTGGCGTTAAAGGGTCAGTAGGAAAGGTCTTGGCGTCATCAGC
This sequence comes from Pleurodeles waltl, assembly GCF_031143425.1. NCBI lineage: Eukaryota > Metazoa > Chordata > Amphibia > Caudata > Salamandridae > Pleurodeles > Pleurodeles waltl. Next base: position 910,181,328 of record NC_090443.1, read on the forward strand.
TAAAGCTCTGTTTTGTTATTCCATCTCGGCAATTTTAATCCTGTGGATATAGTTATCTGACCTTATGGTGTCAGCTACCGAGTCTTAAGTGATTAAAAGGAGCAACAGGCGACAGCCTTATTTTGCACCGTGCATTATTGGAACCTGACCTGACATTCCTCAGTGCCTGCGCACACAGTTGTGCTATCACGGCACGCCACTGCCCATGGGCCGCCTGCTCTGCGGTCTGAAAGTCTGTTTTTCACGGTCATTATGAAACCTTCTCTGCATCTGAACACTGGGGCACGCGCGGCCCGAGGCCGTCTTTTTCAGTTGTATAATATCCAGTAATTGGTTCCCATTACTACTTTCATGTTCGCCCTCTGCACATCCGGATTGCTGCTTTCCAAACACCCTTTTTAAGTACGTTTCAGTCCCCGTACCCACGCGAGGGCTGCACAGTGTGTCAGTTTTGTGAAGTGAAGTGGAAAGTGATGCGTGCAGAGATGTCTTGGTTCCTTTGGGTTGCAGATTGGCTGTTAGCCCAGCCTCTTTCATGCACTGTGGAGATATTTAGGGGCATATTTATACTCCGTTTGCGCCGAAATTGCGTCGTTTTTTTCGACGCAAATTCGGCGCAAAACTAACGCCATATTTATACTTTGGCGTTAGACGCGTCTAGCGCCAAAGTATGAGGAAAGAGCGTCATTTTTTGCGTGAACGCCTTCCTTGCGTTAATGAGATGCAAGGTAGGCGTTCCCGTCTAAAAAAATGACTGCGACGCAAATGCGTCGTATTTATACGCCCGGGAGTGGGCGGGGCAAAAAACCCCGCATTTGCGCCTCTTTTTAACGCCTGGGTCAGGGCAGGCGTTAAGGGACCTGTGGGCTCAAAATGAGCCCACAGCTGCCCTCCCATGCCCCAGGGACCCCCCCTGCCACCCTTGCCCACCCCAGGAGGACACCCAAGGATGGAGGGACCCATCCCAGGGACATTCAGGTAAGTTCAGGTAAGTATAATTTTTTTTTTTTTTAATATTTTATTTTGGCATAGGGGGGCCTGATATGTGCCCCCCTACATGCCACAATGCCCAATGACCATGCCCAGGGGACATAAGTCCCCTGGGCATGGCCATTGGGCAAGGGGGCATGACTCCTGTCTTTACTAAGACAGGAGTCATGTAAATGGCGTCTGGGCGTCGTTAAAAATGGCGCAAATCGGGTGAAGGCGATTTTTTTGCCTCAACCTGACTTGCCCCATTTTAAGACGCCCTAACGCCATTTTCCCCAACGCCGGCGCTGCCTGGTGTACATGGTTTTTTTCCACGCACACCAGGCAGCGCCGGTCTGCTAGCGCCGGCTAACGCCATTCAATAAATACGGCGCCCGCATGGCGCTTCAGAATGGCGTTAGCCGGCGCTAATCTTTTTGGCGCAAAACTGCGATAGCGCAGTTATGCGTCAAAAAGTATAAATATGGCCCTTACTTTACAGGGACAGAAGAAATTGTTAGCATTGTTTTTTCTATTACAATATTATGAAGAAGTTTGTTAAAGGGGTGGGGCACTGGGGACGAGGACGATGAGCGGGAGTGCACTGTGCATGTATGAAGTCTCGGGCCAGCCAAACATACATGTGCAGTAGGGTCTCTTCAGCCCAGCAACACAGTTGCCAGCACCCACTTCAGAGAGCCTAGAGCCTTGGCTAGTCAAAGAGGTAGACAGCAAACTTATCTCTTTATGGCAGAGAGCCGGTAAAGCCAGAACAGTGCTCATATAGACAATGAAAAGGGTCACATTACTTTCAAGCAATTACATAAAATTAGAGGAAAAGATATGGGTGGCATAGAAACCCACAGTGGAACCATTAATGTTATTGGCCGTTTTGGAAGACAGCAGGAAATGCCATACCTGATAGTTTGCTGTGTACATGCTTTCTCTATATGCTGTGTGCTGTAAGCCTTACTGTTTGGGTTTGTTCCAGGTTATATCTTATCTTTCAAGGGTCTGCTGATTCATTGTGTCCCAGCAAGTCTGTCTCTCTCCAGGAACATTTTCTGAACACACTCCTAAATCTCCTCCTTCCAACACCAGTGTGGGAAACCCTGGATAAACTCTGGGGAGGCACCAGTGTTTCTCTTCCTTTCAAGATAATTCAGGCTTCATTGTAAGGTCCAAGCTGTCCCACAGGGGGCAATCTACTAATGACTCCTGTTTCATCCTGGGCATATAGAAACCTGAACCCCCAGCTGCAGTCTAATACTTATTGCACTGAATTTTATGAACTATGCAAGCATCTCTAAACTTGACTTATGAATTTTTGCATAACATTTCATCCAGTTCACTGAGCATATTTTCCCAGTTTATTTATTGCAGTAACATTTATTTTTATCTGTGATACATAAATAAACCACCGGTAACGCAATAATACCAGGATAATCTTCTTTTCTACATAAGTAGTTCTTACGCTTCATATTCTGGTAACAGTGGTGGTGAAAGTCAGCAAATATGTGTGCTATAACATTGTTGACTTTGGAGCTAGTCAGTGACGTCAATTAGTGATCCATACCCTCCTTATGTGAACTAACTTGTGGCTGAGACCTATCAGTGGGAGGGGCTACTACTAAAGGCCTTGAGTGGCTCTACAGTTACCACAGCTCTCATTGTATTTGTGTAGTGCTTACTACCCCTGTCCAGGCGTCAAAACACTTTACGACGAATAGCACGCTACCTGGGAGCCTAAAGTTAGTGGTCAGTCCATTGGTTATTAGGGTTAGTTTTGCATGCTCATTCCATCCATTCAATCCAGTTTCTTTGTGGTACATTGTTGACATAGATATGAGGGGCTTGTGTTAGACACAATTGCTAGCTGGATTAATAGATATTGTTATGGTTTCCAAAGCGATTTAAGGCAGATATGCATTATATTTTAGAGTACTTGTATACAGAAGAGGGAGACAGAAGATAGAAAGAAGTAGAGGTTGATTTAAAAAAACATAAGGGATGGCAGGCCAATTTTTCATGCAGGATTTTAAGGAATATAACATGCTGAAAATTGTTGCATGCAATTTGTGGATGTAAACCTGTTGAAAGAAATAGGTTTACATCCACTGCTCCAAAGGAATGTAACTTACACAATCTTTCTAGAGGCACTTCAAGAGGTGACACAGATACTTCTCACAGTAAAAAAGGAAGCACATTGCTTGTTGACACCCATTTACTTTAAATAGTGTGACAAATAAGAGCATCGTTTTATATACCCCCTACAGGATATTTAGAACTATAAAATTAGTTAATGCAAATTATATACACCATAAACAATATACTATAAAAAGATGTTATTTAAACAATGAGCAACTTAAAAATATAACAAGGCAATTGATAGACACATTGCAGCAATCATTAGTATATTCAATGCATCTTTGTGACCCACTCTATGTCTGGTTTGGAAGCTGCTGTCCCCTGCATCCACCTGACTAGCACCCCAACAGACCAGACACCATCTCCAGCAGAATGGATGTGTCTGGGATGACCTTATTCTTTCAGGATTAAAAGTTAGGCAGAACAAGGTGAGTTATTTACCACTCATGGCAAATACCTTTATAGTTTGTGGTAGATACGTTCTATTCAAACTTTTTTCAACTTGCAGATTAGGCTATGTTCCATATATATTAGGTATAATATATGAAATCTGTATTTAACATACCAATTGCCACATGTTTTGCCTTTTTCATGGGTCTTTACCACAATATAGTTTACAAGCCTGACCTTCCTGAATCTGTCAGTGGAAAACTGCAAGAGTGTGGTAATTACACACAATCTGTAATTCCAATCCCAGTGCAAACAGACATTTGCACTGGACTCATAATTTAGCCCTTCCCTTGTAGCGATGGAACTATTTGTGGCTCATGGTTCCATACATTAATTCTACCAAGAGCGCCAGCTTCTTTTCAGAATATAAGCTTGATGAAACCATACAGTTCTTCCTGGTACTGGGGGACCTATCATGGCAATAAATTCTCCTGGATATTTGTCACACAATCCATTGTAGTGCACTAGACCACAGTGACTACAGGAAAGTCCCAGACACATCCCTTCCACTCTCCAATCTCACTGAAAAAGATCACCTTTGGCTAGTGCATGGCCAGCAGGTCTTCGTGGCAGGTGTAACATTTTAAGTGCAATGAAATTCCTCCAGGGAGATTTTATTTTTCAGTATTTGAAAAGTGCCAAACAATTGGCTTCTTTTTTATGCCGTCTTTTTTTTCACAGATTGACACTGCCTTATTTCCTCAAATGTCTACATCTGGCCACTTGTAAAGTAGAATTGTTAGAAATGGGGTCTTTGGTTGACAGTCAGGTTACCCCATGTTCAAGCAAGGACCTTCACTCTAGTCAGGGTAAGAGAGAATCACCCTCAGCTAACCCCTGCATACCCACTTGGTAGCTTGGCAGAGCAGTAGGCTTAACTTCAGAGTGCTAGGTGTAAAGTATTTGTACCAACACACACAGTAACTTAATGAAAACACAACACAGGTTTAGAAAAATAGAGAATATTTATCTAAACAAAACAAGACCAAAACGACAAAAATCCACAATACACAAGTCAAGTTATCAATTAAAAAGCAAAAATACTTTTTCTGTAGTTTAAAACACACACTAACACTGTTAGCGTGAAAATGTACCTTGGGTGCCTCAAAAATAACCCCGCACGGGCGAGACCTTGTGTTGTTTCTCCTTTCGTCGGTTCGGGGTGCGTCGTTTCTTCTCTCTGCTGGAGAGCGATGCATCAATCCTGTCAGCACTCTCAAGTCCGGGCAGGCCATGCGTCGTTTTTATATGCCCAGCGATGTTTGCGTCGGAAATTCAGCCGCACAATGATCCAAAATCCACGAAGCGTGGGTTGCAATCTCCCAGCCTCCGTCAGCGATGCTGCGTGTTGTTTCTCCAGCTCTGTGCATTGATTCTTCAGTCGCGTTTTCAGCGATTTTCAGCCACGGAGCCAGTGGTGTGTTGTTTTGTCAGCCGCAGATCAGATTCGTGTCGATCTTCTCCCCGCACGGTGCTCTGTGCATGGATTTCCTCCTCTCAGGCTGCCAGCTTCTCCTTTCAGGGTCCCAGGAACTGGATGGGCACCACAGGGCAGAATAGGAGTCTCACCAGAGACTTCAGGTGCTGGCAGAGAGAAGTCTTTGTTGTCCCTGAGACTTCAAACAACAGGAGTTAAGCTCTAAATCAAGCCCTTGGAGAATTCTTCACAAGATGGAAGGCACACAAAGTCCAGGCTTTGCCCTCTTACTCTGGTAGTAGCAGCAACTGCAGGATAGCTCCACAAAGCACAGTCACAGGCAGGACAGCTCTTCTTCCTCAGCTCTTTAGCTCTTCTCCAGGCAGAGGTTCCTCTTGGTATCCAGAAGTCTGTGGTTTTGGGTGCCCTTCTTATACCCAATTTCGCCTTTGAAGTAGGCCTACTTTAAAGCAAAGTCTCTCCTGAATGTGAAATCCTGCCTTGCCCAGGCCCCAGACACTGCCCAATACCTAGAGAATGGTTTCATGGTATCTGCAACCTCCCAGTACGATCAGGAGGCCAAGCTGGCAGTTGTCCTGATCTCCTGAGGTCATCAGTAGGATCCAGAAGGCAGCACATTCACTGCATGCCAGTCCTCTCAATATTGGATGAGTGGCCTAGTATAACTAATAAAGTAGTCTGCGACCCTGTTAGAAATAGGGTCTTTGGTTGGCAGTCAGGTTACCCCCTGTCCAAGCAAGGACCCTCACTCCAGTCAGGGTAAAAGAGAATCACCCTTAGCTAACCCCTGCTTACCCCCTTGGTAGCTTGGCACGAGCAGTAGGCTTATCTTCAGAGTGCTCGGTGTAAAGTATTTCTACCAACACACACAGTAAATTAATGAAAACACTACAAAATGACACAACACTGGTTTAGAAAAATAGGAAATATGTATCTAAACAAAACAAGACCAAAACGACAAAAATCCACAATACACAAGTCAAGTTATCAATTAAAAAGCAAAAAGAGTCTTCATGTAGTTTTAAACACACACTAACACTGTTAGCGTGAAAATGTACCTTGGGTGCATCACAAATAGCCCCGCACGGGCGACTGTGCATCAAAAAGGGCTTGTAATGCGTTGATTTCACCCATGAGCGAGACCTTGCGTCATTTCTCCTTTTGTCGGGTCGGGCGCATCGTTTCTTCAGTCCGCAGGAGACTGATACGTTGATCCGGTCAGCACTCTTGGGTCCAGGCAGGCCTTGTGTTGTTTTTACACGCCCAGCAATGTTTGCGTCAGAAATCCAGCCGCACGATGATCCGAAAACCATGCAGCGCGGGTTGTGATCTCACCAGCCTCCATCAGCGATGCTACGTGTCATTTCTCCAGCTCCGTGCGTCGATTCTTCGGTCTCGTTACAGGTGAGCGTCAATTTTCAGCAGAGAAGCCAGCAGTGCATCGATTTCCCAGCTGCAGATCAGAGTCATGTCGATCTTTTCCCCGCACAGCGTTCTGTACGTGGATTTTTTCCTCTTTGGATGCCAGCTTCTCCTTTCAGGGTCCCAGGAACTGGATGGCACCACAGGGCAGAGTAGGAGTCTCTCCAGAGACTCCAGGTGCTGGCAGAGAGCAGCCTTTGCTGTCCCCGAGACTTCAAACAACAGGAGGTAAGCTCTAAATCAAGCCCTTGGAGAGCTTCACAAGATGGAAGACAGACAAAGTCCAGTCTTTGCCCTTTTACTCTGGCAGAAGCTGCAACTGCAGGATAGCTCCACAAAGCACAGTCACAGGCAGGGCAGCTCTTCTTCCTCAGCTCTTCTCCAGGCAGAGGTTCCTCTTGGTTTCCAGAAGTGTTCTAAAGTCTGTGGTTTTGGGTGCTCTTCTTATACCCAATTTCTTCTTCGAAGTAGGCCTACTTCAAAGTAAAGTTTCTTTTGAATGTGAAACCCTGCCTTGCCCAGGCCAGGCTCCAGACACTCACCAGGGGGTTGGAGACTGCATTGTGTGAGGGCAGGCACAGCCCTTTCAGGTGTGCGTGACCACTCCTAGCACAGATGGCTTGTCAGGATATGCAGGCTACACCCCAGTATCCTTTGTGTCACTGTTTAGTGTGAGGTGCAACCAGCCCAACTGTCAAACTGACTCAGACAGGGAATCCACAAACAGGCAGAGTCACAGAAATGGTATAAGCAAGAAAATGCCGACTTTCTAAAAGTGGCATTTTCAAAAACACAATCTTAATCTTATAATCAACTTTACTAAAAGATGTATTTTTAAATTGTGAGCTCAGAGACCCCAAACTCAACATGTCCATCTGCTCCCAAAGGGAATCTACACTTTAATCAGTTTTAAAGGTAGTCCCCATGTTAACCTATGAGAGGGACAGGCCTTGCAGCAGTGAAAAACAAATTTAGCAATATTTCACTGTCAGGACATATAAAACACATTACTTTATATCCTTACCATACACTGCACCCTACCCTTCGGACTACCTAGGGCAAACCTTAGGGGTGTCTGACATGTAAGAAAAGGGAAGGTTTAGGCCTGGGAAGTGGGTACACTTGCCAAGTCGAATTTACAGTTAAAACTGCACACACAGACACTGCAGTGGCAGGTCTGAGACACGATTACAGAGCTACTTATGTGGGTGGTACAACCAGTGCTGCAGGCCCACTAGTAGCATTTGATTTACAGGCCCTGGGCACCTCTAGTGCACTGTACTAGGGACTTACTAATAAATCAAATATGCTAATCATGGATAAACCAATTGCATACACATTCTGTAAAGGAGCACTTGCACTTTAGCACTGGTTAGCAGTGGTAAAGTTCCCAGAGTAACAAAAACAGCAAAATCAGAGTTCAGCACACATCAACAACCTGGGAAACAGAGGCAAAAAGTTAAGAGAGACCACGCCAAGGGTGAAACGTCTAACAAGTATGGTGTGCACAATTTTCATAAATTGCTTTCACATAATTATGTGCAATATCAGAAAAAGATGTGAGCTGCAAATCTGTCATTTAGCGATATAATATCGCAAAATACAAAAGCACCCCAGGCAACAGCTGCTCGAGTTCTATTGTTCACATGTCTTTGTTGTAAATGTTCCAGCACAGGTTGTGTCTTTACCCAATGTGATGTAATAAAGCGAGTTCTAGAACTTTGCATAACAACGGTAATATGAAATTCCCAAAATTAAGCTCATTATGCCAGCTAAATAACATTTTGACCAAGTCCACTCACAAGGCCAAAATGATTTGCGCATTCATCACCTGGTTTAACTACCATATTTAAGATGACCTGCAGATGGACATCTCTGAGTTCCCAGACCTAAGAACATGTTCCCCTATCTCATAGCTCTGTTTTAAGGTGAAATTATACCTCTTGTTGAATTCAGTTCAGACCATCTAAACAAGGTGTTAAGTTAGCAACACTAAAAAAAGAAAACTTAGCTCGAGCAACCCTTAACAGAAGATGAATAAATGCAACAACAAATGAGACAAACACTTTTTGCAAACAAAGCTGAATTAGCATTTGAGCTACAATATTAAATACGGGTGATGAACTGGGGAAGCCCAGAACTCTACCAGAGGTAAGGAAATGCGGTGTGTAATCTAAGCTAAGGCCATTTTACTGATAAAGGATAGAATGGGTGAGTAGTGAAGACTCAATGTGCTCCTAAAGAGCAGTGCACCAGGTACGGTAGCACAGAACAGGTGAATATTTGCATCAAATCTCTGCTTCTTGGTGTTGGGATTCTTGGTCTTGCCCATTGCCACTATGGCCAGTTCTTAGGAGAAGTTGGGTGTCAACTCCTCTGGGCCTACGTCTGGAGCCAGATACTTGGTTTATAGGCGGACTTGTTACAAAATGGTTGATCGTAAGCATTTTTAGAACAATCATAGCATCCTGGAGGCTATGAATGAAGTAATGAATTAATTTAGTAATTCAAATATTAATTATTGAAGGTAGTGCAGACGTAGCTGTTTGACCTTCCCAATCATTATGATCTGTGCAGGACCTTTTACTTATACATTTATTTCTAGTGCCTACAATCACCCAAGCAGGGATCTTGGGCTAAGAAACTGTAGGGAACCAAAGACCGAGACTACAGACACAACAAGCTAATTTCAAAAGGAAACTCAGCAGAACCCTGAGAAATGGAGGTGAACAGAAATACAGATAAATTGCAGTGTATGGTTGTGAGTGTGTGTTTGGGGCATTTATTGAAAGGTTGGGCTAGAGCGCCTATGAATTCACCATGCCCTACAACAGGTATGTTGAAAATTGGGGTGGAAAAAATGTGCATACCTCCTGACCTAAGGTTCTGCTCCAGAATATATGTGACCTGATTGGCAAGGAACAGTTCTGTGGAAGTCCCATTAGGCTGAATGTGGTGCTTCACCAGTAGCCAATGTAGAGACTGGTAAGCTGCCAAGGATTGATGAAACCTTACAGCCATATTCTGTAATCTTTGAAGCTTGCCAATCAGGGTAGCAAACAGTCCAGGTGTAGGGAGTCTAGGCAGGTGAGAGCACAATCAGGGTGTGCCTTTTCATGACAATTATGGGAATTATGCATGTGAGTGTCTGTCTGAATAAAAATTGTACATGAGCTATATCCTCACATAAAAAGCTGTTTAATGTATTGGATGATCCTCTCAGTGACAAAGGCATTTTAGGTGTGCCCATGGGTGCAATAGTCATGCAATATACCTGCTCTGTGTATTGGGTGTTGCTAGAAATGGGGCTCTAGTTGCCAGTGGTTTGCACCCTGTCCAAGTAGGGACCCTCACTCTAGCCAGAGTAATGGACTCACGCAGCTAACCCCCTTGGTAGCTTGGCACGAGCAATCTGGCTTATCTCAGAGGCAACACACAGTAACACAGTGAAAACACAAGAGAAGTACTCCACACCGGTTTAGAAAAATGGTCAATATTTATCTGAGTAAAACAAGACCAAAATGACAAAAATCCACACAAGTAAAGATATCACTTTTTAAAAGTTCAAAAGAGTTTTAATCCATAGGAATCAATGGTTGTATCTTTTTCTCACAAAGTACCTGGGATGCGTCAAAAAGAAAAGAGATGCAGGCCCCAGGGGAGGTGAGGCAACAAAAAACCAAAGTGATGTGCCTGTTCCTTATTGCTTAGGGGAGGTGATGCATCAAGTCTTTCCCCACAGGAGAGGTGATGCATCAGTTCCTTACTGGCAGGGGAGGTGATACATCAATTCTTTATTCGCAGGAAAGGCAATGTGTCGATTTCTGGACACGTGGTCTCAGTTTCTTACTGCGGTGCGGGGTCAATGAAAAATGATGCCCAAGGACGATGCGTGGAAAATCCAGATGTGCCACGAGACAGGCACTGCGTCAATTCTCTAGCTGCGGGACAGGTGCTGCGTCAATTTTTCAGCCACGGTGCATCAGTGTGTGGATTTTCTCCTTCAGGTCACCAGCTTATACTTCTAAGGGCCCATGTACTGGAGTTGGCACCACTTGGCAAGTCGGAACTCTCAGCAAAAGAGCCCAGGCACTAGCACATGACGTCTTTGATATCCTTGAGACTTCTTGACAGGAGGCAAGCTCAGTTCAAGCTCTTGGTAAACCTTGGAAAGCAGGATGTAGAAAGCAAAGTCCAGTCCTTTCACTCCCAGGACAGAAGCAACAAGCAGCAGGCCAGCACAACAAAGTAACAGGAAGAGTGGCAGTTCCTCCTACAGCACCCAGCTCTTCTCTCTGGTAGAATGCCCTTATTCCAGAAATGTTCTAACTATGTGTGTCACAGGTCCAGTACTTTTACCCATTTCTGTCTTTGAAGAAGGCAAACTTCAAAGAGAAGTCTTTGTAGAGCACAAGACCCTGCCTTTCCCTGCCCTGGCCCCAGACACACTACAGGGGGTTGGAGACTGCTTTGTGTGAGAACAGGCACAGCTTTAGTCGGGTGCAAGTGTTAGCTCCTCCCAGCACTCTAGCTCAGGAAGACCCAGCAAGATATGTTGGGCACACCTCAGCTCCCTTTGTATGACGGTCTAGAGTAAATGCACAAACAGCCTAACTGTTATCCTGACCCAGATGTGTATTCCACAGACAGGCAGAAACACAGAATATTAAGCAAACAAATGGCCACTTTCTAAAAGTGGCATTTTCAAACCTATATTTAAAAAAACAACACAAAAAGATGTATTTTTAAATTGTGAGTTCAGAGACCCAAAACTCCATATCACTATCTGCTAGCTCCCAATGGCAAATTGCACTTAAAATGCATTTCAAGCCAATCCCCAAGTTACCCTATGTGAGGGACAGTCTTCCAACAGTGAAAATTGAATTTAGCAGTATTTCAGGACATCTAAAACACACCAGTACATGTCCTACCTTTTAAATACACAGCAACCTGCCCATGGGGCTGCTTTGGGCCTACTTTAGGGGTGACGTACATGTAGTAAAAGGGAAGGTTTAGGCCTAGCAAGTGGGTGCATTGCCTGGTCAAAATAGCATTTTAAAGCTGTTCACACAGACACTGCAGTGGCAGATCTGAGACATGTTTTCAGGGCTGCTCATGTGGGTGGCACAATCAGTGCTCTAGGCCCATTATTGGCATTTGATTTACAGGCCCTGGGTACACATGGTGCACTATACTAGGGATTTATTAGTAACTCATATATGCCAACATGGATAAACCAATCATCAATACAATTTAGACAGAGAGAACTTGCACTCCAGCACTGGTCAGCAGGGGTAAAGTGCCAAGAGTCCTAAAGCCAGCAAAAAACAAATTTAGCATTGGATCAAAAGCAGTAGGTCAGAAGCAAAAAGCCTAGGGAAATACACCAAGAGCTGACAGGTATAATAAGTGTTGGCTGCATGGCATCCCCTACTCAATCCTGTGTGCATACATTAATGCAAGTAATCGAAAAAAACAAAATGTATGCACAATACATTAAACCTGGTAATCAGAATTTACACATGAATTTACTTATGTAATAAAAAGCCTGATTTTCTCTGGACCTACTTCTGTAACCTCCACCTCTCCTTCACGCCTTTTTATTCCATTAGTTTAGGTGCAAAGAAGTCCTCAGTGCTGATTCACAAAGACATATAAGCATGCTCCATTAGTACTATTTTACGTTTTGTAAATTGGTCCAAGACATCCAAAATGGGAATAATAAGGAATAAAAATGGGAATGTTCAGGGAATATTTGTATATAACTAGTACAAACCGAAAGGTCTGTGTTCTCGTTGTACTTTTACTAGTAGGGAATCAGGCATATTACAGTCAAGTCCCAAAGGCATTCAAGAGTACATAAAAGAGGAGCCTAGTGTGACCTCTCATATTCAGAAATGTTTTCATATATTGGCCCTAGCAATTGTATTGTTGCAGTTAACTCTACACTATCTTCCATACCTACCCATTTTCATTGCATGACCCCTGGTAATAACGCACTCACAGTTTGGGACTTTATACCCTGACGTTTCGCTGCATTTTCTATGGGTACAAGAGGATACAGATAACACAAATGCCTAAATGAAAATGCCATTCTGTACAAAAGTACCTGTCAGCCCTATTCTCTTGTTCTATGCATTCCATTTTAATGATAGAAGCGTATCGATCAGTTTCAGCAGGTATTAATTAATCTGAGTTAATCTTGTGTACTCACAATAGTGTGTGTGTGCTCCTGCACATACACTAACTGAGCGAGGTCAGTTTATTGTATATTAGTGAGGATTGCCACATCTTCCTATTCCTGAATGTTTGTAAGTGGCATGTATTTCTAAAACAAATTAGAACATATACCTGTTTATAACTGAGACGTTTATGTGGAAGGGGACATTGGGCGTGATTCCGACCCTGGCGGTAAATACCGCCAGGGCTGGGGTCCGCGGGAGCACCGCCAACAGGCTGGCGGTGCTCCTTTGGGCATTCTGACCGCGGCGGTACAGCCGCGGCCAGAAACGGAAAGTCGGCGGTGTACCGCCGACTTTCCGCTGCCCAGGGGAATCCTCCATGGCGGCGCAGCTTGCTGCGCCGCCATGGGGATTCTGACCCCCTCACCGCCATCCTGTTCCTGGCGGTTTCGACCGCCAGGAACAGGATGGCGGTGAGGGGTGTCGTGGGGCCCCCGTAAGAGGGCCCCACTTTGAATTTCAGTGTCTGCTTAGCAGACACTGAAATTCGCGACGGGTGCTACTGCACCCGTCGCACACCTTCCACTCCGCCGGCTCCATTCGGAGCCGGCTTCCTCGTGGAGGGGTGTTTCCCACTGGGCTGGCGGGCGGCCTTTTGGCGGTCGCCCGCCAGCCCAGTGGGAAACCCAGAATGACCGCCGCGGTCTTTTGACCGCGGTACGGTCTTCTGGCGGTTCCCGCTTGGCGGGCGGCAACCGCCGCCCGCCAAGCTTGGAATGACCCCCATTGCCTGTGAACTAGTGTTTGTCATTATATGAAAAGCTCAATTGTAGTAGCTGTTTCAAATGATGATCACTATTTCATCTTTCAACTTTTTAGACCAGTGGTTCCCAACCTTTTGACTTCTGTGGACCCCCATTTTATCATTACTCGAGCCTAGGGACCCCCACTGAATCTTTATTGGAATCGGGGAACCCCCCCACTGAGTCATTACTGAAAGCTGGGGACCTAATCTGTTAATATTATTTAATTTTCTAAGCAGTCACGGACCCCCTGAGGAGTCTTCGCGGACCCCTAGGTTTCCAAAACCACAAGTTGGGAATCACTGTTCTAGTTTACAATGCATTACCTACATTTTAGAGGCATCACCAGTGGTTATTCAACGGTTTTCTTTCTACTGCACTCATCCTCAAGCAGTGGTGCATCAAATTTGCACATGCAACTGCAGTACTAAGGCCCATATTTAATAGAAAATGACAGCGCGCGACACTTTGCCAAAATTGGCAGCACGCGCTCTTTCATTTTCATAACGCAGGGATGCGCCATATTTAATTGAGCTGCCTAGCACCAATGCAGGCATCCTTGTACCAGCGTACAAGGGTGTCTGCACTGAGGGGTTTGATTATTTATGTGTGAGAAGGTGTCCCTTCCTGCACATAAGCAATCACTAATGGCGATTTGGCACTTCTGTGTGTGCTGCAGAATGCAGCACACACAGAAGTGCCAAAGTGTCATTTTGAAATGATTGTTCATGTGCAGGAAGAGAGACCTTCCTGCACATAAACAATCATGTCTGGCATTTTGCTCCTTCTATGTGTTTTGCAGAATGCAGCACAAATAGAAGAAGCAAAAAATAGGGAGGTATAAAAGTATTGCTCCTTGTTGAGCCTTGCTAACGCCACCTCTGGGGTGGTGTTAGATTTTGGCCCTGCCCCAGGTTTATGAAAACTCGTAAATGTGAGGCCTCATCCATTGCACACCCCTTCCAGGCAAAGTGCTGCGTGTGAGGGGGCTGTATTTACAAGGTGACGTTAAGCCTCAAAAAGTGGCTTAACACCACCTTGTAAATATGGCACAGGGCATTGCATCACCGGAGCGTCATGAAAAGTGTCGCTCTGGGGGAGCTAGGGGCTCATAAATATGGCCCTTAATTTGTAAAAAAAGATTTTAAAAACCTAAGCAGGGGCTAAAGTATTTCTTAAGAGCCCGCAAACATCATTGCAGAATATTCGGGTTACTGAATACCAAGGCTGCCTAGTCTTGATTTCACTCCATGCCCTTTTCTTCTATTACCCTATATTTCCTATTTTTTATCTCACTCTTTCAGGTTTTGTATCCTTACATTCTCCCCTTGCCATTGTGTGTCTATCTTTTACATCCTGATTTCACCCTTTTCTGCCTTTCTCTCTCTTGCTAGGTATGATGGTTAAAATTAAGTCACAGTCCCCAAAAATGAATTGTGGTCCACAGCACCTGGAACCACCAGCACAAACTACGTACTCTATGGCTGTTTGATTGCAAGGTGGAGTCACACAAACAGAATTCTGCACTCTTGCCTTCCCTTTGATGTTTTCATGACAGAATAACACACCTAAGGTCTCATTCTCCCAAACAAAGTGTAATGTCAACTTATTTGCTTGGAAATCACACAGCATCTATCAACGAAAAACACAGAAGAAGTTTATCCTAGGAGTGCTTTGCCTAAAAACACAAACTAGTACATCACTCATTGATTATAGAGTTTGGTAATTCCTCTATAGCTATAAACATAATAAAATGAATTTTGATTGATACTGATAATAATATTATGGATTAATAATTTCTATCTATATCATGGGCCTCCAACGAGTAGCTCAGGATGTTGCTGGTAGCTCTCCAGTAACCTGGGAGTAGCTCCATGTACTGCAGCCCAGCACAGTACGTAATTCAGAGACTCTAGCTGTTTTAAATGTGGCAGCGCCACACAAGTCCATATCCTCAAAAAGTGAAGTGTTTAGAACAAGGCAAGATATTCTTTAAGTGTGCTTTTCCAATATGGAAAGTACAGTGTGATAGAAAACACATTTTGGGAAACTGATATGCTAATGTTTGAAAACAAAAAGGATTACAATTCAAACCATATTTAAAGCTGCTCTTTGAAAGATACTGGTTAAAGAGTTCCAAACCTGTTAGTATTTCCTTTGTGCTAGTGGGTATTTTCTGCTGTGGATGTTATTTTTTTAGTAATTAGTTTTGTGGAAGCATTTTGTATTGGTAAACTTTTCCCTAATGTTGCTGTTAGTCTTAGACATTGGGGTGTTTGGTGTTCTACAACAATATCAAGATTTAAATATAGTCCAGCAACAATATTGTATCCAGAATATCGACTGCCACAATATCAGGAAGGTTATTATCTATAGGTTAGTTTGATTTTATTTAACATTCTTAATTCCACACCAATGTATCTTGAAGGTATATGTACTGTCAAGATAGGCAGATAAGAGCAGTAAATCTATATTTACTTATTTATGCGTACTGTCATGAGTTTGTATTGCTCATATTCCGGATAGGATACTTTGGCATGACATGATATTTTGTTACTCAATATTGTGACATACATAAGGGTGATCACTATTAAAACCTTGCAAGGTGTGTTCACTATAGTGATTGTATTTGACATGGTAAGTACTGCAACAATGGTCAAAGCCAAGGTAGCTCAGGACTATTTTCACAGATCAGACATAGCTCTCTTTATAGAAACGGTTGGAGACCCCTCCTCTAAACTCTTACTTTTCCTACATAATAATGATCACACCCAAATCTGCAGCTCCCTCACACACCCAAAGGGAGCCAATCTTTAAGTTCTAATTGCCAAAAATAGTCTCTGGAAAATTGCATACCTGGGGCCAGATGTAGCAAAAATAAAAATTGCGACTCGCATTTTGCGAGTTGATGCGACTCGCAAAATGCGAGTCGCAATATGTAATGCCAGAAAAAAAAACGATCCGATTTTGCGACTCGCAGCCGGACTCGCAACGCAGAGTGCGAGTCCGCAGATTGTGAGGTCGCTTTTTGCGAGTGTGCAAAAAACGAACTCGCAATTAGCGAGTAGGTGTCGCAAATTGCGATTTCCTTGAAAATTGCTTGCAGGTGCAGCAGAACACTACAGAAACCACACCAGAACACTCTGGAAACACTTCCTGGCACATGATGATGACATCACAGCCAGGAAGTTTACAAATACACCTGGGAGGAGGGAGGACCACACCCTTTTATAACTGCCAGTCTTCACACAGAACAAACAGCAGCTGCCATGGAGGGAACCCCAAGAAAGAGGAAGCTCAAATTTTCTGAGAGGGAGCTGGAGGTGCTGACAGAGGAATGCTGTCAGCACCATGATGAGCTTTTTGGGAGAGCAGCCCTCAATGTCCCTGAGGCCACAAAAAAACTACTCTGGCAGGACATTCAGGACAAAATCAGTTCCCTGGGTGTGAGCCACAGGACAATCAAGGACATTAAGAAGAGGTGGTATGACCTCCGCTCCCGGGCCAAGGAGAGGGTGGCAGAAAGGCTCCGGGAGATGAGAGGCACAGGAGGGGGACCATCATCTGTGCCACCACCCACACCCCTGGAAGAAAGGGTGGAAGGAACATTGGACCAGGAGGCAGTGTGTGGATTTGGGGACCTGGACACCTCAGAGCCCGGCACATCAACCGGTGAGTACCATGTGATAAGCCTGTACCCCTATCAATGCCATACCCCCACCCACCATGTACACAGGTGCATGCACAACCAAAATAGCTCCATTTCAGGGTAGAAATTGCCAGAATGATGCATTATGGGAAATTTAGTCAAATAGGCAGTTCATAGGCAAATGTTTATTAGGATGTGTGCAATAGATAGTAGACACTGACAGTCTGTTCCCCATGTCCCACAGGTCTCCAGCAAGACACCCCCAACACCCCAAGCACCCAGGCCCAGGAGGACACCCCAGGACCCGCCAGCACCCCCACCTGCACGGTCAGCAGCATCCCTGCAGTAGCAACACCTGCTGCAACAATCATGCCAGAAGCTGCCCCAGCAACAGGCAGGGAGGACACAGGTGGGAGCACAGGGCAGCCACCGCTGCGCAGGCGTCGCAGGACAAGACCATCTGGGCTGCAGTCTGCATCCGGGATACTTCCTCCAACCACCAGTGAGGCACATCTGCTGCGTGGTCAGCGCCTGCAGAACAGAATTTTGGGCAGGATCAGTGGTGTGCTGCACCGCTTTGTGCGAAACAACCATGCAAGCATGCAACACCTCAACAGACGCATGGACATGATGTGCCAGAACACTGGGGACCTTGCCCTTGCCATTAGGGAACTGGCGGGAGGACTGCTGGCCCAGGCAGAGGCTGGGCGGCGCAGAGATCGGCAGATAATGCACAGACTGGACAGGATGGCCACATCCATCGGCAGGCTCGCCATTAATACAACAGGCCTGTCGAGGAGGACAGTTGGGCTGCAAGTAGAGATGGGCCATTTTGCTGGGGATGTTGCCAGGGGCCTGGGACGTCTCACCCACATAATCGAACTTATGGAGACACGGGAAATGTCGAGGGCCACAGGGGAAACACCCCAAGACAGTGAGGAGGGCTCAACAGTGAGCAGTGTCTCTGCCACTGACAGCAGGGTGCTCAGGAGTGGTAGGCAGAGCACCACGGACGCAGCAGGGACCAGCCAGGCTGGCAGGAGGGGCAGGAGATCATAGATAACACCCAGGACCATTAAATGTGGCACATGGCGTTAATGTGCCACATGACTGGTTGGCATTTTCCTGCCCATGGACAATTTCGACTTCTATATAGTTTCTTAATTAGAGTAATAAAACAGTTATTTTTGTTCCACTTAACAAATGGAGTTTTTGGTCAATAGGTGAGTATGGTGGGAGTTGATACGTACCGTCCAAAATATTGTGTTGCAATGTGGTCCCGTCTCAGTCTGCCTTGATTAGCTATACTCCTATCCCCATGATGGCGATGTGGTTGTTCTTGCTCTTCATCATCCGGATCTGGGTCTGCAGGGGTGAGAGGTAGCCCACGTCGGGTGGCTATGTTGTGGAGGATGGCGCATGCGACCACAATTTTGAAAGCGGTAATGGGGGTGTATTGGAGGGCGCCTCCACTGCGGTGGAGGCATCTGAATCTTGCCTTCAGGAGTCCGAAGGTGCGCTCGATCAGGTTCCTGGTCCTCTTATGCGCACTGTTGTATTGCCTCTCTGATTCAGTGCTGGGTGTTAAAAACGGAGTCATGATCCAAGGCCTGAGAGCATAGGCACTGTCACCTGTTGGGCACAAAAGTACACTGTTAGGAAGTCCAGATAGTCGTGCACAGTGACCTGTGTGTATGTCTGCAAGTGTCTATGGCTCTACCTAGGAGGTAACCGTCTCCGAATTCCCCACTTTCCAGGCGTTGATGTATCCCACTATGCCTAAAAATGTATGAGTCATGGGTACTGCCTGGAAACTTAGCTACGATGTCCGTGATGACATAATGGGCATCACAAACAACCTGTATGTTGAGTGAGTGGGTACACTTTCTGTTGCGGAAAATGTGTTCCAGATTTGCAGGGGGGCATATTTGAATGTGTGTCCCATCTACACACCCTATGACATGGGGAAAGTGGGCAATCCTGTAAAAGTCCAGCTTGGTGCTGTTCATTTCTGCCTCATTCCTTGGTAAGTATATGAAGTGAGACATGTGCGTGACTAAGGCATCTAGGAAGGCCCTGAGGAACCTTGACACTGCACTTTGGGATACCCCACCTGCCACAGCAATGACCCCCTGATAGCTCCCTGAGGCCAAGAGGTGCAGTGAGCATAGTACTTGCACATGCGTAGGAATGGCGCAGCCACGCAGAGTCTGGTGTTCTAGCTGTGGTTTGAGTAAATCTATTAATTCTAGAATGGCTGCGCTGCTAAGGCGGTATTTGTCATAGATCTCCTCTTCAGTTTGCTGAAAAAGAGTCTGCCTGGTTCTATATATCTTCTCCTGTCTGTGGTCCCTCCTCCTCCTCTGCTGGGCTGCGTAGACTCTTCTCCTCACTGCTATCAGGTATATCTCTGCCATCTTGAGTAACCCAGATGGCTTCTGGGTCCCCTTTTATACTTTGGTAATGGTTACCACCTGCTCTGAGTTAGTGGTAAATGGGACATGCAAACTGGGCTTTTTGTGACTAGTCGCAATTTGCGAGTTGCAATTGCATAAGGTTTGCGACTCGCAAATTGCGACTTGCTATTTGCGGGTCGCAAAATGGGGTTGCAACGGATGCGACTCGCAAACGGGTCCCATCGCTTTTTGCAAGTCGAAAATGGGCTTTTTGCATCCCATTTCCGATTTTGCACTGTCGCAAATTGCGATTCTGCCCGTTTGCGAGTCGCAAACCTTTGCTACATCTGGCCCCTGATTCCTATAGATGGGTCTGATTACTTTCTTGTCCCCCTCATGTCTGCTAATCACTAGGATGTGGCTAACCTGTCAGACCCAACAATGCGTCAGAGACTACAAAGACATTAACATTCCAACCTTTGCAGCTCATCTCTACATTAGCATAAAAGACGTCCCTGACATCTTCAAAATAAACTGACTCACAGACAGTTCCAGTGCGACCATGATATCAACCTTGAGTAATCCTGCTGCACTAAAACTAAGGAGGCAAAACATTTTTTTTTAAACTGTTCTCAACAGACCTTAAGAAAGAAAAGAAGTCCCTCAATAGAGCACACCAGCATTAAAATTCCTCCCAGATGAATGTCAGATCACTACATAAGGCTGGAAGGCGGTCGCAGAAACTCATCTTAAATGCAAAGCAATCTTCTTGAGATGTGAAATAAACATGTCCAAGAGCCCCGTAATGAAGCTTTTTTAGACAGTACAACAAATTTGGAACCCTATCCCTCAACCCGCCCTAAAATGCACAGTTGAAAGCTGCAGAAGGCTCACCCAATTTATAGATGAAAAATAAAAACCATGAAACTATCTCCTAAAATTTGTCAATACGCTCCAGATACTACCTCCCACCAAAATCAACTGGCACCTGGTCCTCATTCAGAAACATAACCAAAGATAAACTTACCAAAATCATTGCTAACATTAAACCCTCTGATCCAGTTCTTGGTTCTGTCCTGGCCACCTTCATTAATCCCACAGGCCACTCCCTGGACTAAATGTATTAATTCATCTTTACCTGAAAGAGAAATTCCTGACTGTCTGAAAATTGGTCAAATCACACCTCTACCTAAATAAACAAGGAGCTGGTCCTAATGGCCTTAACATCTATTATCCCATAACCAACCTCCCCATCCTTGCCAAAACCTTAGAATGCTGTTTTGAATACCAACTTAAAACAATTAGTTGTTGAGAATTACTTGCTTGAAACAATCCAATCAGGGTTCGGAATGAGTTGCAACACCAAAACCACTTTTCTCCAAATCTTAGATGATGGTATACATTTCCTGGAAAATTGTGTAACCATCCTACTAGTATTTCTACACTTGTTTCATCCTTTAACATGGTTAACCACTCCTCTATCGCAAGGACCCAGGAAAACATAATGGAAATCATTGGGGCCATCCTTAATTGGTTCACGTTCTACCTCAATATTCCCTCACAACTGATTAAGCTTGGTAAATCTTCTTTCCTTCCTTCCATTTCTTTAACCACAAGGATTGTACCACACTTAGGGGCTCCGACCACCATATTCCGAGTACTAAAGGATTTCCGCCACAGTTTGTGCGGAAATCCTCCAGTAGTCGTGCTGGTGGTCGGCAGGGCAAAGGTGGTTCTATCGCCGGCCCTGCCCCACCAAAAGGACTGCACCAGCTGTATTACGACCTGTAATACAGCCTGGTGGTGTCCGGATGGTGGGGCGAGGCCGGCGGTGGGACAGCCAGGTCCCGTCCCCTCAGGGAGGAGCACCTCATCGGATGAGGTAAGTGTCCTCCGCAAGGAGAGAGGGATGGGGTGTGTGAATGGGTGTGTGTGAGTGTGTGTATGAGTGTCATGAATGGGGGTTGGGAGGGGAGTATTTGTGAGTGCGTGCGTGTCTGTGTGTAAATGTGGTGATGGTGATGTGGTTGTGTGTGCCTGAGTGTAAGGGTGTTGCGAGTGTGAGTGAGTGTGTCAGGGTGTGTGTGGGTTAAGTACGGGGATCGGGGGCAGGCGGAGTCACTACTAGGAGTGGGGGGTTAGGGAGTCACTACTGGGAGTGGGGGGTGAGGGAGTCATCTAGGGCAACAGGAATGCAAATTCCTGTTGTCTGTAGCCTTTCCGCCAGTTACGTGGCCTTCTGGGTTAGAGATGCTCGTCTCCGGCCCGGTGCATTCAACCACCCTGGAGGTAGAAACGGGGACATGGAGGTTTGGCACAGGCCAAACTTCCACACTTGTTATATGGCGGTCTGCACCACCATCCTGGCGGCAGTCAAAAGTCTGTCGCCAGCGTAGCAGTTCAGTTCCCGTCATAGTCGGAATGACCCCCTCAGTCCTTCGCCTAATGTTTTTAACTTCTCTATCAAACCTCATTCTGTCCTGCTGTGGCTATCCAATATCATCTACCATCTCTATGTCAATGACAACCAGCTGTATAACAAAATCTCCTCTTCTGAAGATGTATCCTCCTAGTCCTCAGACTTTCTAACATTCAGTCCTGGAGGCCTCGTAACTATCCTAAACTTAATCTCTCTAAAACAGAACTTCCCCATATCATCCCTCCTCAATGCACCACCCCAGTACAAACTTGCTTCAACTCACTTGTCATGTTTATCTACATGCCCCACAGTCATATGTGCTAAATCTCTGGGCTTTATGTTGTACAAAACCTAAATATACCCAATCGCATAAGGCCACTTGCTAACAGCACCAAACACCAAAGTTAATTCCTAGAGATGATCCAGCCTTTTATGCCGGGGGATGACTTTCAGATCGTAGCAAAATCCCTGGTACTCACCTGCACTTACTATGAAAACTCACTTTGTGTTGGTGTTCGCAAAATTCACTGGACCTTCATTAAGGCAATACTACAAGCAACTGTGAGACTAGTAAGTGCTACCCAAAGGTTTGAGCACCTCACACCAGTTCTAGCTGCTGAAAAACAGTCTCAATGTTTTGTAGCTCACTACACAGTCCGACAATCTTCTTCTCAAAATTCATACCTTCAAGAACACTTAAATAGTCCTCTGGAAGAGCCCTCAAGATGTTAAACACCTTTGTCCCAATTACCAAAACCAACTCTGACATCACAAACTTTAAATATGAGCTGAAGGTCCTCCCAATCCAGCATCATTACAAAGCATAACTTCAGGCACAAGTCTTTGAAGATGTAGAATATGTACAACTCCTGCAGTATTATCAATACCATCATAAACTTCAGTATCTGCTGGGTCAAGTAGAGCGGTCTTGTAAGACTTGTATATATATTGATTGTTGTTTTCATCCGTATTGCCCTTATGTTGTTATGTGGAGTTAACGGTTTACACCCATCCTAAGTAGAGTACTCTACTATCCTTCTGCAGGTGTGATTCAGGTTATATAAAACCACAGATAAAATAAATACATTTGTTACTTATTGCCTTTTGCAACAATGCACAGCAGGTGCACCAACACGAACAGGAAAATAATTGAGTGTGTTTGTGCCCATAGAAACAGTAAGTTGGGATCAGTCTGCTTAAAGAAATAGCCAAAAATGTATTTCTTTTAGAAGCAGGTATCTGGTTGTGGAAAACAACTCAATTCCTGACAATGTACCCGTGGATATGAAAAGGGAACAGTGTATGCATTTTGGTTCATGTGAAGCAGAAAAAATACTAGTGCATGTTCACTGAACTAGAAAGAACTTTAGTGGGTTGAGTTAAGTGGGCATTAGGTTCGGAGGTGCGATTTGAGATGAGACTCCATTATGAATAACAAGACCAAATCTCTCAATGCCGAGGGAGTGGTTAGGAGAAATTTCACTTGGTCTAAAATGACAAAATTCCTTTGCGATGCTCTGTTCATTGACATAGAAGCTCGATCCTGAACACTTCCAGCTGTATTTTACTGATGCATAGGGTCAAATATAGTAAAGCTTTGCGCCGGTGCAAAGTCACCAAAGGTGACTCAAAGCTGCGCAGTATTGATTTGTTATTTACATTTGAGTACAACTATTTGGGGCATATTTACATGCCACTAGTGCTACCAGAGCGTCACTTTTTGTGATGCGTCGCTGGCACTGTGCACTGCGTCATATTTACAAGGTGGCGCTAAGGCACTTTTTGTGGCTTACAGCCACCCAGTAAATATGGACCTCTTAGATGCAGTTTTCTGCAGCAGAGGAGCGTGCAATTGGTTTTGCTGTGTGCGTTCCACCACAACATCCATAGCTTTTGACTCTGCCCCATATTTTAAAGAATTTGTAAATCTGTGGCTTCGCTGAAAACTAATGTTAGCATTGCGCAACTAGGAGAAATTATTTTTCTTATTTCTCCTCGTTTTTGCTTTTTCTGCATCTTGCAGCACACAAACACACAAGGAAAGAGAAAAATGCCATGAATGATTGTTTATATGCAGGAAGGTGTTCCTTCATGCACATAATATTTCATTCAATAATGACAATTTGCTACTTCTATGTGTGCAGTGCCACATTGTGTTTGTAGATTGTTTTATGTGCAGGAAGGGACACCTTCTTGCACAAAAACAATCATTTCCTTCAAGGCAGACACCTGCCTTCTTTGACCTGGCAGCTAAATTTAGTGACAGAGCTAGGGAACACACAGAGGTGTGCCATATTTCTTCAAACTATTCAGACTTTGCATGTGTTTAGGAATGTAGAGCACAAAAACAAAGCAGGTTATGTTTTGTGAGATAAGATTTAGAATTTATTGGCAGACGCAGACGCGGGACAAAATAGATTCTGCCATACTGATAAACTTCTACGATATAGCATTTAGGCATGTTTACAGTGTCAGAAAGGTAACACTGTAGGCCTATAGAAAACAAAAAAAGTAAAGTAAATTATTAATCCGGAATGTTAATATGCTCAGCATTTCTTCGGCCCATATTTATACTTTTTTAGCGCCGCATTTGCGTCACTTTTTAACGCAAAAGCGGCGCAAATGCGGCGCTAAAAAAGTATAAATATGGGGTGTGCTCTCTCAATCTTGTCACAAGAACAAACAATAAAAGGTCAAGCAAAAAATGTGTGAAAATCTGAAGAAGCCAATCAAACTAGTAGTATGATGTTCACATTTGGGCTCGAGACACTCTTTGGAACTCTGCAGTTGTCCAATCAATCCTTAATGAGTTTAGAACAGCACTGACTCCCCGGGCATCACCCACGATGCGCAGGAACACACCCCACTTGCAGGGTTAATACCCCTCAGAAGTAACTCTGTGCACTCTCGGAGTTAATAAATCTCTCATAACTCTGTTTTTTTATTTGTTTTCATACATTGGGGCTTAACTTGGACGGCTAGAACAGGAAATCAAAGTAGAGTTTTCAAAGGTCATCCAAACATGTCAACAAACATATAACATGCGGCTTGACCTTGTCCGCGCTCTTGGCAGGTACAAGCTCAAGTAAAGGCAACGCAATCACCTTTTTTTGTCAGTCATCCAGAGTTTTCACAACGTTGTTGGCAGGGTACAGCAGCGTAGCTTGTAGTGTCAAAATTGATAAGCTGGTCTGCACCTGAGGGCACGGCTGTTCTTTGTTTTTCTTTTGGATGACTACGGATACCGCACGAGCTCCATTAGCGAACATCCGGGAAAGTTTCTCTGTTTTCAAGCATTCAGAGATGCACACGCTGGTCAGTGTAATGTAATCTACTGCTCACGTAAAGCGAAGCCCTTGGGCGAAAGTAGCGCTAAATGAAAACTGCAACAATAAACAAATACCATAAAAATAATAACGATTGATTGCTAGGAAGTAACTTCCAGTGTATAATTGTCTGTATTCCACATGCTCCTGGAATGTTAAGGCACGTGGTGTAAAGTTTTCAAGTTTGAAACAAAAATTACATTGGCAATTATGTGACTTCTACCAGTGCACCACTCAATATAATTTGTAAAAGAACATGATTCTTTCTAAGCTTTTCTGCTACCTCAGGTGCCAGTAGGATTAGAAGTAGAGAGCTGTTAGCAGTCTACAGTAAAAATACCTCACTTTTTGGTACCTTGGTATGAGGTTGAATGTTTACTGTTAAATCGAGTTTTCAGGTAGGGATTTAGAAAACAAATGACTCAGCTAAACTTTAAAGAATGAAGCAGATATTACTCAAACCAAGGTTATTAACTAATCATTGGTCATGTTACGGGCTTTCCATGTATAATCTTGATCTCCAGCCTGCCTTTCTTATTCAGGTTTACCAAGGATGTAGCTTTTTTGTGGACTTTAGCGCTTACAAAAGTCAGTCCAAAAGCCCCATTTCCCCTGTCCCTTCATTTAAATTTAGAGCGATGGAGACCCATACACCTCAGGTCTCAGTAATGCCCAACCACAATCTGTGTACCTCTTGGACTTCACAGCTACCAGATGGCCTTCAGGACTTTGATGTGGAAAACAACAGAGGAGAGGGGGAATGCGAGTATTAATCTCAGCCACTGGTAATTACTATTGGCTGCTTTTCAGTCTGTCATGGTTCTGCTCACTGTACCCCTGTGAACAGTAAACAAATGTATGCTAATCCACCTTGGTCCTGGTGCGGTTGGCCCAACAAGGTAGAAACTGGTCTATGATTAATTTGTTTCCATTCAATTCAGGATAGTGGTGTTCTAAATAAATTTATCACTCATTCATTATTTGTTCATTTGGTACACTACAATTCCTGAGCAGAATCATGGAGAGCAAAATTGCAACTCAAATATCACCTAGAGTGAAATATACTTCTTCTTAACTATGAGTCTAGTTTTAAAATAAATGTGCTCCTCCTTTGACCTGTCCACAGCTGATGATAGAGGGACCATTTGATTTTACTCAACCACAAGGAAATATTGGGTTTGCATCTGAGTCAACATGGGCTAACAGATTTGAATGGGAGACATGTGAGGACTAAACCTGTATCTCATGGCAGCCCTAGAGGGTCAGCCCTCTCACTACATCTCTTTAACATAGCCATACAACCCCAGTTTGAGATAATCCCCAAGTGCAGTTTCAAAAGGATGCAGACAAAACATAAATCGGCGTTCATCACGAGAAGGAAAACAGCAATCAAATCTATTTGAGGCACATGTACAAGCGGATGACAGAAACTCTTTCTTTCAAAGGGCTAAAACTGAGATGCTCATTAACGGGAGGGCAGAAATCCACGCAATACCTTTTCAAATGAGAAAAGGTCAATCTCCAATTTAGAATGTAAAATCCCAAAGTCGCATATTGACAGAGGTACCTGCTTTTCATTGAAAATGGATGCTATCACAGAAAGAAGAAACTACCAGCTGATGTCTCCAAGAAAAGTTCTCCCACTTCAGCAGATAGAACACCAAAGAAGACTGGGTTGAGCCAGGGTTGTACAGGCCTACAGGGCATTTAGGCAGTGCCCGAGAGGCTGATCTAACAGGTCAGTGTGTGGGCCGGTGATTTGAAGGCTTGTGGGCCTGTTCTTTGGTCAGGAGGGCCGGTTTTTACTGTTAATTTCCCTGATATTTCCAAACATTGCCTGTAGCAAGCACAAATGCATGCACACCTTGCAAAACACCTGTACAATGTCTCTTCAAGTTCAAAACTGTCCTATTTGCAAATGTGGACCACTTTCTTAGCTATCTGATTTGCTAATGTGGACCACTTTTATTTTGGTGCCTGTGCCTATTTCTATGCCAGTACGACCCTGACCGAAGCCCTATTTCTACTCCTGCGAGGCTTACATATGATAACATAAATTGGCACTCTAAAAAAGGATATCCAAAAACTTCAAAGGATCCATAAGAAAGTAGCCAAGATGTGCCTGAATCTGAGAAAAGACGATCAAATGATCCTAATCCTACAAGAACTCCATTGGATCCTAGTGAATCAAAGAATCAAACTGAAGGTCCTGTGAGTAGTAGCAGAAGCTCACTGCACCCAGAATGCGTCCTCAAAACAGCACTTCAAATAAAAATATATAAACTAAACTCAATCAAAATAAACATGGAGGAAAGCCATCAAAGTTCTAGGAACTATGGCTTTGGAATGCTCTGAATCTCATGGTATAAAACCACAGCTTACAGCGTACATGAAAGATAAAAACCCTCAAGTATTCAAGGGGACATTTGGCTCTGGGGCAAAAACAAACAAGATGACACCCATTAATGAAGACACAGGGCCACAGGTACAATAACAGAGAACAACAACAAAAAGCCCATCTTCGAATTCTATCCCAGCAAGAAGATACTTATTGAGACATCTGCTTCATCTGTAGTCATCAAAGAGCTTTGTTTCAGTTTGCAGTATCTGATATTTTAGGTGATATAAATATATGTCAAATATATACAAAACTGTTTGTTTTCCATATATATATCAGTATTCAGTGAAAAAAGTAAAGGTTACAGGGATGTTATAGTTCTTCAAAAACTAAAGGTTACAGGGACGTTAAGGTTAGTCTCACATTTTAAACATACCAAACTATAATAGAAATTCACCAGTTATAGTTGGAGTTATCTCAAGTAAATATAACTCATGCCTAAGGCAACTATAACTGCCAACACTTAATTGTCTTAGCAAGAGAACCGGAGGGTTAATGAAACTTTTGCTTCCCTATATATACACATTTGGATTTTATTTAATTTCTCAAAAACGACAGAATGTATTTAAACCAAATAACAAAAAGGCCTCTTTCTGGACCAGGAGCTACCTTTCTGCTAAATTTGGTGTAATTCTGTTCAGTGGCTTGGGTGCCACCGATGTTCGAAATACCTATGGAAAAATGAATGGGGAAAACGCATTTTGGGACCTCCCTTTTTCTCATCCCATGCTTGACGGATCACCATGAAACTTTCCAGACAGCAGCTGAAGTGAGCACTATTTTTTGGGGGGACATTTTGTGAAGGTTCATCAATCTGCGCCAAAGTTATTAGCAAAACCAAAAATGCTTTTTGTGTAGAAACTAGGTCCTAACTATAACTACCTAGTGGTGATCGCCACTACGTATATATATATATATATATATGTATATATATATATATATATATATATATGCAAACATATATATGAATGTGTATATATATATATATATATATATATAGATATAAAATATATACATATATATCACATTAACCAACATTAAATAATCCCATTTTAAAAATCCTTCAATTTTAAACATTAACAGTGATATAAATATAACATTCACAAACATATATGTTCAACCAACAAAATATTTAACCTGATTAAAATATTCAAATTAATATTAAAATTACTTTTATTTATACTGTACACTACATTTAGAAATAAAAACAATTTCAACATATTTAAATAATATTCAAATATTATTACAGATCTTCAAAAATAATATCAGAAAGAAAAAAGTAAAACTATATATATACATATATATATATACATATACATATAAAGTATTAATGAAACAAATACCTCAAAAATAAAAAAATAAATTTTTAAATTAAAAAATATATAAACACTTCTAAACCCAAAATTTTTGCAAAGATCAAAAATTAAACAACAATATTAAAACCTTTATATTAAATACCCACTTTAAACAAAAGTAGGATAAGCACTGGACTTCGGAGGGGTTACATTTACTTTTCCCATTCCAGGTTGAGAAACAATAGGGAAAGCATTGGACTTCAGAGGGATTAGATTTACTATTCCCACTCCACTTTAAGCAACTGTAGGGAAAGCACTGGATTTTGGAGGACTCGATTTACTAGTCCCACTCAAGTCAAAGGGACAGTAAGTAAGGTGTTGCACTTCGCAAGCATTACATATATGAAGAAGAGTCTTAATTGTTTGCTAAAATATTTCAATACTTAATAACAAACTATTCAATTATAAGATGTAGAAATATATATTGCATTATTTAAACAAATATGAAACAATTTAAAATATAAAATACAAATTTAAAGCAGAAAATCATAAAATGACTTAAAATAATGTTTATTTGCCTAACTATAAAAATTACAGAATTTAAAAATGCCAAATTATTTAATTTAAATTATTATAAAAAAACAAGTAAATATAAACACAAACACATTCCACAGACACATTTTGAAAAACACTTACAATACCGTTAATTAATAATTCAAATAAAACACAATAATTGACATAAAAAGTACAACAGTAGCCTACATAATCTATTAGTCCATTACATATAAAGAAATTAATGCACACAATGTTATCATAGTCTGATGTTTGTTCCCTTGAAATGGATCCGTAACTGCAAAATAAAAATGCACCATGGGTGTGCTTATGTAGCTGATGGCAATGTATAGATTGTATTTTATAGCAATAACTAAAAATATGTTGGACAGACCAATGAGTTCTTGAGTAAGAGCCCAGTCCTGCAAAAGGATATCTGAGTATCATATTTCTATCATCATAGTAGCACTGGTATTTTTGATGGGTAGAAGTAAAAAAGCCACGGTTATCATCTTGCTTTGGGTCTCCACCAGCCTTGTTTTGGAAACAATAAAATTCATTTTACATCTGTAAATATCGAATTACAGGCGTGTGAGAGACATGTATGAACTTACTGCTCTGCCACAAGGCGTGACATAACACATACAAGTGAGAAAAACCAACAAATAGAATTTTATTTTTATCATTAAACTATTTTTAAGCTGAGTTCTGAACATTAAAATATGTGGCACGTTCTCTCTGTGATTGCTCTAGGTCGCCAACTGTTTTTTACATTACATTTATGTACAGGCACTGCACACTATTTACAACATCACTCATGCCTTACTGACAATGCATTCTGTATTTTAATGCTGAGGTGTCTCATCATGTTTCTTTATGTGTAACCAAATCAGGAAGAAGTGGCCTCAGTAAAGTACTTGTTAGATTTTTAACAAATCATGTATGGTAGGACACTCCAACTGAGATAAATATCAATTATCTCCTTATAGAGTTTTGCTCATGCTTTTCTTCATCTTGTCAGGAGCTATAGTTTCAGTGTGTGTGGTTAATGTGCATTGATTGCATGTGAACATTATGGTTCACAGTGAAATAGCTCAGGTCATTTAATTTTAACTCCGATTGTAATTGGATTGCATTTGAATAAAAGGCTGTCACACTGACATGCACACAATTCTTTTTGAAAGAATAAAACACTACTAATGAGATCATGTTTGGTCTTACCTCCCCCACTAGATTGAGAGAATCCTGGTTGCTTTTTAGGTTTGACATTAATCACGACTGTTTGATTTTACTAAAATACATTAATTGGTATGTTGTTGTGTCATTCGCATGTTTGCTGCCATTGGGTGATACAACATGGAGCAATGGGTGAGCCCACTTCAGCAACTGGCTAATTTCTTTGTTAGGGACAGCATCCTGCTCTTTCAAAAGCAGCACACCCCCAATCAAAGTAGTACCCCGTTAGTACTAGGAGCTAAAAAACAAATGTGTGCTTTTTTGAAACTAAAAATATTTTTGGTTTTAGCCAATGGCTTTTTATATTGATGAAGACCCAGTACCTTCCCCATCAATTAATTGTTTACAAACCAGGAAAAAATGAAATAAGCATTGTAAAGCCAAAAGGTTCGCAGTTGACATCTTTCCCAGTGCTTGTTTACATATGAAGTTGTTACAAATATAAAACAACACATTGACAGGATCAAAGTCCAACAGGTGTTTAATGCAAAAAAAGCAAGCAGCATGACAAATGATTAAAAACCATTGTCATTTCAACTAACCAGAGCTCTTGCTAGAAACGAATTGGAGCGGAATTCTAAAATACATATAATTTATCGTAGTTCAAATAGATTTTATCTGAATACGATTCTATGAAACCTAAACACATGACAGAAACTTGTTACTTTCAGCAAAAACGTACCTAAAGAACGGGTGGCAGGATCTTCTCCCAAACAAAGTGCAGTACCTCCTTGATGAGAGGATATCATTCATAAATATAACACTGAGCTCATTACTGTACAATCATAAATGGAAAAGAGGT
Organism: Pleurodeles waltl; assembly: GCF_031143425.1. Taxonomy (NCBI): domain Eukaryota; kingdom Metazoa; phylum Chordata; class Amphibia; order Caudata; family Salamandridae; genus Pleurodeles; species Pleurodeles waltl. Next base: position 910,212,813 of record NC_090443.1, read on the forward strand.
TACAGTTTGCTGAAATGTGCAAATGTACAACTCTGAATAAAATGGCTTCTAGGCCTATTAAAACCATTACAGTTAATAGGCATACTTAAAGCTAACTGACACTTCAAATGAATAAGAAACAACATCCATATTTGATTCTGAAAATATATTGCTACACACTTGTATATATATATATATATATATATATATATATATATATATATATATATATATATATATATATAAAACAATGCTACTGTAATAAGTAGGAATGTATAATTACGTAGCACATTGTTAGTCATATATTTATATACATATCTCAACCACGATTCAAAGAACTGAACTCATTTTATTCAAATTGTATTCCCCTGGGTCCAAAGACTCCCCTTGTCACTTCTAGATGCAGCTGGGGTTTAGATCTGGCCCACTTGTATCCTGTGTAGCTTTCTGGCACTCTCCTTAGTGTTGTCCATCTGTTCATGTACACTAAGTAGAGAAGTTTTGGGAAGATGAATGTAACATTCATTGCTCACAATAGCACAGACCCCCACATCCCCAACTTTTGGCCACTAAAAGGTAATCTAATGCCATCCTATTTTGCATTAGCATGTGTATGTAACTGATCTATCACTTACCCAAAAGTTATTGTGGTAGAATTAGCTACCTATTCAATAATGCCATACTTGGCAATTGAACCAGAAATTATTCTTGTGGTAGTGTGGCTTGCCTACCCCTTCTTCATTATAAAGACTGATCATCAAAGTGTCTCATAGTGAGAACAATGTATCCTACATAAAAAGTCCCTTTGCAATCTAAGTAGGCTTGTGACCCACAAATGAAATATGGATGACCTCCTTACAGATGGTACTTTGAAACAACAGTCCATGAGGAAGACAGCACCCAAAAGGAGATAATTCAAAAGGAATGTTCTCAACTATCAACTGTTAAACTGCATTTATTGTTTCTAACAAAAACACAAGAAACATTTGCTTCTTGGTGTTCCTGCTCATAAAAACATCCTCGCACAGCCACTGCAAGATAAGTCACACGGATTGTTCATTTTCTCAAGGCCTTAGTAGGAAGAAGGCAAGTTGTCAGCACACTCTAGCAGTCTACTCCCATAGCGGAAAAGATGAAGGCAAGTGTCACTATAAATGATGGATATTTCAATTAAAGGAAAGCTATCCCCAAATCAACAGGCATGTGAATGCAGATCCAACAAGAGGAAGAATTAATTGCCTGTATTTTTCCAACAACAACAAACAGGAGTTACCCATATGAGCAAAGGAACAGCTGCACACAAGGGAAGGTTCAGTGCAGTTTCATCTTGGTATAATTCCCCATTCTGTTGCAAGATTGCTTCCATCACCAAACAGGTGCTAGGAGCAGCAGCAAAGATAGCAGGCCAGACCTGCTATGTGATCTAATAATCAGAAGGAGAAGGCCACTTACCTCAGGTGGAGATAGTAGCAGTGACAGGCTGCAAGGTCGATATTGTGTGGTGGTGGTGTTGGAACAGGTAAAGAAGATGGACACAAAGAACTTGGCCCACCAGCAGACAATGTTGCTACAAGAAGAAAAGTTTCGGCAGCAGATCAACTGCAAGGCACAGGCCAGTGCATCAGCAGGAGCACTGTTGTCTCTAGGAGCTGCAGCTTGCTTGCAGTTAGAAGAGTGGTTTCAAGTTGCCAGAACACAGCATTTGACAGCTATGTTTGTGATAAGCAAAATCTGCTAGGGTACACGCCACTGAGGCTGTAGTGCAGGCTTCCCCATGTGCACACAGATATAAACTTTTTTACTGGAATTGAGGCAGTGGCAGACCTCAGTCAGATACTCAGATGAGGTCACTTGCGCCTGAGAGAGTAAACTGTAAATACATAGTACAAGGTTTCTGCAATATTGTAAGATTTCATATCATTTACCTATAAATCCAACATGGCAGTATAAACTGGGAGATTTGAATGGACCATCATGGTATCGCTTATGATTATTTTGTGGAGACTCAATCTTGTTGTGAAGGAATAGGATCATAAAGCTATTGGTGGGGCATCAGACCATTTTAAATGTGTTTCTGGGCATTTCTTTGCCCATCTTGTTCTTAAGGGTTAAGAGTTCTAAAGGGTCACACTCTTTCTTTCTAGTTTGCCTGCAGACTCTGTGTGATAGGAACAGTGAAAATGTTGATCTAGCCCTGGGGCCTGGCAAACTGCCTGCAGTACTACCACCACAAAGTATTTTATTGATTCATTTTGGTATGCTGATTTGAGGGATAAAGTTTCTGACATAGCTACTGTAATAGCATCTAGACAGGCATGGAGGGTACACTTCCACTTATGAATGAGTAAGATGTATGTATAATTCGAACATTCAGGCATCTGGATAAATTCCACGTTGATGTTCATAAAGAGGCCCCAAGGAGGCGAATGAGCAGTGAGGGGAGGCCTAAATCCCTTTACCGACATTGTGTGATGAGCAGATGGCACAGGAATTGCAATAGTTCTGGGATATGGAAGAAAAGAAAGGTGTATGCCATTAGATTACTGTGGCACGTTTCATGCAGAACCTACCATCATGGGCTGCTACATGAAACAACCGGGTAAGGCTGTGGAGTAGAAATGTCAGAGCAACTTCTTGCCCAGTGCTATCTGTACTCCCCCAGGGCCCCGTTTACTTTGCTGCTTGATCCTGAACTCTTTTTTTTGCTTTCAGAGGCATGTTCCTGAAATTGAGACAAGCCTTTTAATGGTGGTATAGAAAATAAATCAGGGTTCATAACATAAATAGCATCATCAGTAGTCTTAGACATTGCAGCATTCTTAACAAGTGAATTGTCTAGGACATTGCCCCTTGACACGTCATCCTGGAGATGCTGGTGTGCATCATACTTCACTATTGCCAAATTTTCATTGATTTCAAAGCATTTAAATGATTTTGAACGAATTGCCCATTTCTGATAGAGATCTGACTGACGTTCAGAAACCCCTTTGCATCAATAAGGGTGCTTCCAAAGTTGTTCATCACTACAAACACATACTTTGAGTCTGTGTACATAGTGACACTCTTGTCTTTGATTAGGCCGCAGGCTTGGGTGTGCACAATAAGCTTTGCAAATTCAGCGTTTTTTTATAGTTGGTAGATAACACCTGAACACAATTTGATACACAGTGCACACAGCACAGCTGACAACTAGGGCACCCTCATCATTTCTGAGACACAGCCAGTGCTTGATACATTTGAGGAGCTATGTATCCTATCCCCTTGACTTTCCTATGCAAATTTTGAGATTTACCCCACAATGATGTCTGACTGTCACCAGCTCAGCCAATTTCTTAGTCTGGCATCCCATGCAAATCGTCATTCTTGACTCCTCACGTTTGTTAATAATCCCTGCATAAAAGCAGCATCTACATCTCTCTGAGTCATCTCTGTCAGATAGGTTGTGCCCATATACCTTCTACACACATCCTTAAGTCTGTCCACATAATCAACGGGTGACCCACCCTTATCTTGTTTTCAATATGAGATTTTAATCAGATCACTATTCACTAGGCACACATTCGCAACTGCATTAAAAAAAATGCAATGCAATACAAGTCTTCTCTCATTTCTCCATTATTCACAGGGCCCCTCATGACCATGGTGCTTGCCCTGCAAGTCTTTCTGTCACCTTACTTGTTACCATCAATTGCAATAACTGATTCACAACCTCTCATTTGGGTCTTCACACTTCAAAAATACATTGCAAATCTTCTAGCAACTGAGTGCGATTTTTCTAAATGTGGGTTATTATTATTTTACCCCTGGCCACAGGTTAACCACTCAAGAGGAGAAGTGTAGAAGGGGACATGCCCTCATCATCGTTATCACTTAGATGGGGAGAAGGAGAGATAGTTGTTCTGTAGTCGAATCAAACTTTCTAGGGTGGTAGTGGGACTTCATTCTTCTTGGTCTCATTGTCCCATGGCAGAATGTGTTCGCACTCTAGACCAGTCCACAATAGTGGAATCAGTCTGTGAACTGGTCACTTTACTGCCAATTAGTCACATGGCAGTGCTCGATTGCAATTTACCTCTCACTGCTCCAGCCGCCTAAGGACCTTCAGTCACTGCTCCATATCATCATCTACACCCCCTCTCCCATCGGCCGGCATGGGAAACATGTTCAACACATCTTCCTCCCTTTTGTCCTTGCTCTCTTGCTCCTCCTCTTGAGGCTAAAGGATCTGGAGAAACAGATATGGAGGAGGCACAGCAGTTGGAGAGCAAGCCTTATCTCTGTCACTAAGTTTACTAATATGGAATTCCAATTTCTTTTGGCTATCTCTCATACTTTGGACTTAGGATTCATGCTTATGTTTGTGTGTTTCCTAATGCCATCATATAAAGAAGCGCCGTTTTCAGAATCTACCTTACTTTTAGGATCCTTTTTTTTTTTTTTGTATAATAGCTAATCTTTCAAAATTGAAGGTACTGTATTCAGTAAAGGACTTCTTCCTGTTCTCACTGGTGACTCTCACCCACTCTGACATATTTGCACTTACATTTGAAATATTGATGGTACATAGGGCCTGATTACAACTTTGGCAGGCGGGGTTAATCTGTCCCAAATCCGTCCCAAATGTGACGGACATCCCACCCGCCGTATTACGAGTCCATTATATCCTATAGAACTCGTAATACAGCGGGCGGGATATCCATCACATTTGGGACGGATTAACCCCCTCCCCCACAGTTGTAATCAGGCCCATAGTGTGGCTTTTGGTGGGGGCTCAATATGTTGATATTTTCTGGCTCCCATCACTGTTCCTTACACTTCACTCACACCCGGGTACAAGGACAATAGGCCCAGATTTTAGAAAAGTGGCGCTTCACATCATGACGTGCCACATTTCTTGAGCCCCTCCATCCCCCGTGCACACTCCTAACGCCAACATGTGTGCGCCGTATTTATGATGCGGTGCACCATGGCGGTATTAGGAACAATAGTGTCAAGATTTTGGCTCTATTGTGGCGCTGTGCTCTACTAGCATCAAAAATTCTGACACTGGTCAAGCAAAGTGCAAAGAGGCCACTGATTCCAATGGTTGTGTCCTTTTAATGCCTGCTTTTAGCAGGCTTTAAAAATTATGGCAAAAAATGGCATAATGAAATCTTGTAGATTTCATTGTGTCATTTTTGCAGGCCTCCTTGCGCCGGAACGCCCGCTTTGCATTCATTATGCATGGCGCATACATAATGTGTCGCAAAGTGTTGCATATTGACGCAATATATGCACTGCACCACTGTAGATTTGGCGTGGCGTTTCTGGCAATCTAATGCCACATTAGCATCAGAAAAATGACGCTAATGTGGCGTTAGATGCCGCACGTCCATCCATAAATTTGGGCCATGGTCTGCAGGTCTTGTACCCACACCTCATCCCGTGGAGAGAGGTAGGGAAGGAAGTAGAAAACTGGATAGGGTTCACTTCAATTATGTTTCTCCTAACTGATCTTGCCTAGATGGGGGGTGGTATCATGTACTCACACCCAAAGGCCTCCTTGCATTTGGCGGGGCTCAGTACTAGTATATGTAACCTAACCATGTGATATAAACGTGTTACTTTCATCAAAAACGTATCTAAAGAACTGGTGGCAGGATCTTCTCTCAAAGAAAGCACAAGATGTCCTTACGGAAAGGATATAATTCATGAATACAATATTGAGCTCATCCTTGAAACTTATTAAGTATGTTTGAAGCTAATGGATAGTTCAAATCAATATGAAACAACATATTTGATTATGAAAATATATCACTAGACACTTTGGCATACATATATATAAAAATACTGTAAGACATAAGAATATATAATTGTGTTTAGATAAAGAGATACAATGTGTTGAAATCGTTCTTCTTTATTATTATTCATAACCAATGTAGTCTAATATTTTGCAGGTCTACATGCAATGAAAGTGGTGTCTCCTCACAGCTTACCAAATATGAATCAAACAATAATCATTTATCCACAACTCAGTGAGTCAGGCACTCACCTTGGATGTCATCCTAATGGAGCCACCAAGAAATTGGTAAAGTTGCCCAAACAGGTATTGTATAAATGAGGGGCATGCGTCTTGTTCTTCTATACGTCTTATAGATTTCAACAAATTCCATTACCTCCATGTCCCCTCTTAATCAACCCAGTACTTACCAAGTGAGGGTGATCATCATCCTCGAAACAGGCTAGCTGTAGTCGTCTGCTATTATTTGGAAAAAATCTGCATGGGATGTTGCACTTGCTTTCCAAAGCCAGTGGTGAAGGGCAAAATGATGGGGACCCCCTGTCAGAATGCTGGAGAGACCCCCTCAGACCCTCATACCAATACGCTTTAGAGTGTCTGAGTGTCCCCTAAAGGGTGGTCCTCTCCTGTGCCACAGGGGCTTCAGGAATCCGTGTTACACCCATGTTCGACATGGCAACACACAGAGGTCACTGCTGATTCTCTTGGGCTTGCTGTACTTTATATTTCTCCTGATGGCTTGCAGGAGATTGTTGACATGGAAATTGTGACTGCCTTTCAGGCACAGGCTATAATGCCTTAGGCAGATCTTGGTGAGGAGGAGCTATTGAAGAACAATATACTGTACCTCACAGAGAGAAATTGTTCCAGGGTTACATTGCCTTGCTCCAGATACATGTGTGGATCCTAAAGGATACCTTGGACTCTACAGGTTGCCACCAGTCAGTTCAAAAAGCAATCAATGACCTTCAGACCTGGGAATGGGGGGATGCTTGCAAGACTTGTCCCTCGAAGTTCCTGGTGCTTCAAGGCCCATTATAGAATCGTGACTCAAACTTTCTTCAGCCAACAAAAATCAACTTCTTGGTAGCTAACATGTTACCTTCATTAGCAACTGAAAACTGCCTTCAAACTTAATAGTAAATAAGGTGGAGCTATCCAGAAGGCATATGCTGCCTTCTGATTTTCATTTTGAATCCTGCATATGCTGCGCAAATCCTTTCCATTGGCTTACAGGTTCTTCATGATGAAATTCAGCAGGTAGTGGACTGAGCTTTTAGGTATCACTGAACATGTGGTATGGTTTATATCTGCTATGAATGTGATGCTTTTTTGCTGCTGAATCTTCTTTGAAGCTGTCAGAGCTCAATGGCACCACATTAAACATAACCATTGAAATTGGAGGCTATCCGACCTTGCCTTATTTGTCGTCATTTTGTCCTAAAGATTTTTGGACCGCATTTGGATGAATTGCTGAAACAATCTGCTGTAGATAAGTTGTTAATGTATTTCTGGAACCAGCCACTCAGATCACTTTCTATCATATTTTCTTGCGCTTGTCAGCAACAAGAGCAGCACTTTCTGGATCAACATGTATTTGCCTATTGTCACTTTTTTGGTTGGGACACCTTTCTTCTCAAATCATACTTTTGGTTCCACCTATCTGCTACATTCACAAGACCCAACTAAGCTGATTTTTCTTTGGCTCTGGTAGGGGGTTGACTATATCTGCTTTCCAATATATAGTGATCTCACATTCAAGATACCTGGCCCCTACAATTAATTTCATAAGTATATCAACTAGAATTCGTTTTTGCCCCTCCATCTTCATCTGGAACCGTAATTGGGGAATGGCTTGGCACACGTCTTCTAGGACTTTCCGAGTGTCCAGGAGTTTGTCTGTCATCACAGCGGAGGTGCTTTGAGCAGGATTACACCTGGACCTGTAGGCTAGGGTTGAAGGGCCACCCAGGCTCCATCAGGGGATGATGACCTGGTGGCTGATAGATTGCAGTCTAATAATAGGGATCTAGGTGGCTTCTCCAATTGCTCTAATATTCACCTCAGGCGCAGGTGCTAGGCTTGTGGGGCCATGGTGAGGGATGAGAGAGCCAGGGCGTGTGGTCTTGAAAAGAAGCAGGCCACTTCTCCAATTGGTGAGTGCCATCTGCTGTGTTCAGGAAACAAATGGTCTTTGCATCTCTTCTCAGGGGTCATCTAGTTGTCACCGAGATGGTCTACTACGTGGCTAAAACGACGGTGCACCATTCAGGGGTATGAAGTTCCATGAGCTGGGATAAATACCCCACCTCTGGGGTCTGTGGACAGAGAATAACCTGGCTTCCCTGAAGACCACTTACCAGTTTCTCAGAATGTGTTCAATGTAGATGGGTTATCAAAATTCCTTATTGGTCGAAAATGAAGACCAGTAATTAGTTCCTCTGGCCCTTAGTTCTCACGAGAATTGTGTGTGCTACCTCAGGAAAAAGAACTACGCAACGTCCCTCGTCCTTAGCGGTCACCTGACCAAATTGCGCAATTAGTGTGAAAATTGCTTTACTGCCCCGTGTTTCCCTTCTCTTACATGCTTACATTGAGACCTCTGGAAAAGTATAAAACTCGCCTTTGAAAATCTGGGTCTTTGCATCTTCGTTTTCCCTCTCGCTCCCCGTGAAGCGGGCTTGTTTTGCATTTCCTGTCACACGTACTGTGGCGGGCTGATAGGAACATGGAAACAGTTCTGACAGAACAAGGGCTCTGCGCAGGGAGGATTAAAAAAGAAAGCGAAGCAGCCTTCACTCGGCATCTATATGCGTCAGCCTTCCAGAGTGATGAACGCCGTTGGTCAATCAATATTTACCTTTTCAAGATGGATTTTCCCCAGCATAAGAAGAAATGTAGGAATACGTAAATACTGTTCAGTCAAGGCAGAAGGGATATTAAAAAACCGAGTTTCATGAAAGGCATTTTTCTTCAGCACTGAAAATCTGAAAAAGGCGAGTTAGAAAATAAAGGCTGTGTGCAAAATCTTCGTCATTGATTTTTGGAACTTGATGCGTGTTATTGTATGCCCCTTGGAGATGGCGGTGTGGGGGCTGGGGGGTGGGGGGTGGGCTGGGGGATGTTCAGAAGCTTCCCTTTGGGCAGGAATAAGGCCCTGGTCTGAGCTACACAAGAAAGGGCCCGCGTGACTGAAGACATGATGATGGATAGAAGTGCTATATCAAATAAGGAAAATAAATCTAAAATCCATATGTCTTTGGATGGTTATTATCAGGAGGGAACAGCAGAAAGCTGGGTTCTGCTTGGCATTTCCAGCATCTCGCTTTTCAAAGGAGATTTGCCCTTATCAGGCTTGCTGTGTCCCTGTTCAGCAGTCTTTCTTTATTGTCTATTCATCTTGCAGGATACATTCTGTGGCAGGAGATTTCTAGAACCTTCCTCTACGCAAATCAGATTTTCCCAGTGTTGGTTGAAATTCATTGATTGGCCACGTTTTCTGTCTCTCCAGTGAGGAGATGTGTTCCATGGCTTATTGAGCAGTGTATTTCACTTCAATTCCTAACTCACCAAAGTACAGGGGAGCGCGTGTAAAGCTTCTTAAAAGGCACAACGAAAGCCTAAAATTGAATACCCCTATTTGATGACATCCAAATAGTTTCCCCATGACTACTAGTCTAACTGCTGTTCTAGCACATTAGAAGAAACACTATAATCATAGAGTTTATGCAAATGAGGTGAATACGTGGGGCACCTTGTGCATGAAAATGTAGGTAGAGAAACACAGGTTTTATGCAGCAATCACTATCAAACAATTTCAGTCTCTATGTGCCCACATGATTGTTTACAGCACTTCAATGTTCTCGAACCTGGTTGCAGCTACAGAAATACCAAACCACACGTACAATGTAATGTCGCTGCAATGCGATATCACGTACAATGTAATGCATTGCAATGTCACAACACTAGAAAATATGCTTCGACCATATTCATTTACACATTACCCTCCGATAATAATTCTTCTTAGATTTTCTCACAACCTTTTCGTCCAAGAAGGGTTTCTACAGTTTCTGTGAGCTTCTTCGCCCAGCCAGATTGCAATATGAAATCCTTCCTCGGTTGGCTACCGAGTGGGAGGAAACCAATGGGCGGTGAAGTGATTCCTGGAAGCGTAGAGGGGTCCTTCACCCAAACAGAAATGGAATTTGGACTCTAAATACAGTAAAATACATACAGAAAATGAATGACTGCACCAGCATCATTCATATACATCATCTGTTAAGACATTGCTGATGGCTCAGGTAATAGTGACTGCAGGGCATCCCTTGGGGCGTTAAAACTGAGTCCTGCTCCTTTCTGAGAGCAGAACTTTAATTGTTATGACATTAGCATGTTCAAGATTCACCCACACTCCATACTGAAATTTTCTTTATTTTGAGAGCGGGCAGGAGGCAGAGGGATGTCCCGGGTATACCAACACAGTTCTTGTTTCTGGAGGCGAGAGAGCAGTGCAAAATAACAAGGCAGCTTTGTGCATTATTATTCTGTTATTGGGCCAAGTAAGGAATGTGCTCAAAGCCTTCCAAATATATTTTCGTATTTTCTGTCTCTTAACTTCAAACACATATTAAGCAAAACTCTGTATTTTTCTTCAATTTTTATCTTAAAACCGTTTTTTTGGAGGCACCTTGTTATTGTGAGCAAGTGGCATGGGAAACAAGTAGCTTGTTGACTACCTGGGGTCTCATGAGTCCTTCAGCTGATGCAAGGAAAGAGTTGTATTATTACCACATTCAAATATACTTATTTTGTTCACCAAAAAGTATGAAAAGGTCAGTTTGTCTTGCTGGGGCTCCAACAAAGATCAGCAAGGCACACACAGATTCCCACAGCAAAGTAAACCCACTAAGGGGTATACTTACAAGAAAGTAGTGCATCAGTCCCGATGCACCATCATTCTTGTGTCGCACTTGCCCCCCTAACAACACCATGGTTGTGCTGTATTTACAATACGGTGCACCATGGCGGCTGTTAGGACCATAGCGTCAAAGGTTTTGATGCTATTATGACGCTTTGCTGCACTTGCATCAAAAGTGCAACAAAGCACAGGGAGGCCCATTGATTAAAATGGGTGCCTCATTTTAACACCTGCTCTGATGCTAGGGCGACGCAAGGTGGCACTAGGGGCTTATAAATATGTCACTGAGAACCACCCAGTGGGCACTGAACTTGTTGCCTGCACATCCCAAATGAATCCTTGCAGCCTCTCCACTCACTTCTGGCACTCTCTATCACGTTTCTATAGAGGGTTACACATATCTCACAGCATGTATGTTAAATTTAACTATTTGACTGTGATGGGGATGTGCTACTCGCAGATCGGGCACACACATCTCTGCAGCAGGTAGAGAATCTCCTGAGATAAGTTATCGAGGGCAGAGACTCTCTAAGCTATTATTGGAGATTGCTAGTTTGATTTGGAGTTTATGTATTTAAATCTTTAATCAGATAGATTCTTCCTTACTTGGATCGGAACCTGTGATTGTCAGTTTGCTCACACATCCCTGCTGGTTGCGCCTTAACAACCCATGCTGTCATATTTACATTGGAAGACTAGACACAGTTCACTGTACCAGATGGCTGACCTCCTCATCTATTTTACTGGTACTGAAACCTGAAGCTTATAGTGTACAGTTCTTTGTGGCATGTGCTCAACTTATTTATCCATTACAGTTTTATCTCAACTTGATTCCCATAAACACGCAGAAACTTGAATGCTTGGATTTATTTGAAAGACTTCACTGGTAGGTTGCGTGTAGAATCCTTTTATGTACACCAATAAAATAACCAGCACTTGGACAGCACATCTAAAGTGAAATACATTTAGGCAGTTAATAACTGATGTTATTATCACACCATTCATTGACCTTCAATGTATCAACGAGAGAGAAAAACGAAAAACTGAGTTGGCCTTTCTACTTCCTAAAACTGAGAGACAGGGAAATCCTTTCGGACCACATGTGCAAAGTAGACTATTTTCAGGAACCAAGTAAGACTGGAAGAAGTGGTATCATTTAAGTATCTAGGGGTACAATTGACAGAATATGTAAATGGAAAACCCACATAAATCTACTCCAGGAATATCTGAAGAGCGGCACATGCAGTCTTGTGTCTGTTGCACAAACATAGTTACTGGTTTACAAATTGTATAGTTCTAGGCAAAAGTTGGTGACAAAATCGTGTAGGGAGCAGAGCTATGGGGAATGGACAGGTGTGCATACAGAATAGAGTGTTATGAGAGGATGTTTTGGAAATCCCTGCTAAAATTGCCATCAAGCTATCTTACAATATCCCGAAATCAGACATTGATTATTCCTCTATTGAGACCTGGTGTCAGAAGGTGCCTATTAAGAACAGACTAAAAGATAGGGATCACAAGGCACCAACCTAATTGTTCAAGCCTGGAAATAACACTTTCCTATGAATAATAAATCATTGTTTCTAACTCAATGGGAAAATGAAGGCAATAGACTGGGTTTGTCCACGGCATCGAATATGAACCTGCTGACATCCAAGAAGATAAATGCCATTGTCAATAAGCAATTTTGCAGTCTGAGACCAATCAGAAGATAGCTGTTTTAAGTAATCTCCATCCTGGAAGCCAAGACGGCTTGTTTGATCTTCCGGAGAATGGCCAACAATACCTTGTCATTGTTGGGAATTAGAGAGAAAGAAGACTTTTTGCTTTGGCAAGGGGTTGTTACCTATTAAACACTATCAAAAACAGGAGAAACCGAGTGGTTTCAGATAAAGGTATGCGTATTGTAAGAAAAGAACCTGACATATTTTAAGCTGTTGTGCACTTGTCTAACAAGGTCAGGTCAAATTCAAAGACAGGATTTTATTCAGAGAACAGCTTTATAATAAAATTGAGAAGGTATTTTTCCTGTTAAGTATGGGCTAAATATTTAATTGTGCCATTTTTGGCATAATTTGTAATGTCTGCTGAAAGCAGGCGTTAAAAGGCCATACCCATTGGAATCAATGGGCCTCCTTGCACTTTGCGTCAACATATTTGATGCTAGTGGAGCAAAGCGCCACAATAGCATAACAAATGTTGATGCTATTGTTCCTAATACCACCATGGTGCGCCATATCATAAATATGGTGCACACATGGCGGTTTTAGGTGGGTGCAGGGGGAGCAAGAAAAGTGGCACTGCATTGGATGCAGCACCACTTTTCTTAAATTCAGCGCTCTGTTTGTCCAGGACATCAAATATGAAACTGCTGATGCGCAAGAAAATAAATGTCATTGTCAATAAGCAATTTTGCAGTCTAAAGACCAATCAAAATATAGCTGCCTTAAGAAATACTTATTCTAGAAGCCATGTCCGCGTGTTCGATCTTTCAAATGACTTCCAACAATACCTTGTCATTCTTGAGAATAAGAGAGGAAGAAGACTTTTTGCTTTGGCAAGGAGTTGTTGCCTGTTATTAAATGCCACCCAAAACAGGAGAAAACAGGTGGTTTCAGAAAAATGTGTGTGTAGTGTACGAGAGGTCCCAGCATATTTTATGCTGTTGTGCCACTTGTATAACAAGGTCAGATCAGATTAAAAAAGAGGATTTTATACAGAGAAAGCTTGATAATAAAATTGAGCAGGTATTTTTCCTGTTAAGTAGGGGCTAAAAAGATGGGGATCGCAAGGCACAAACCTAGTTGATCTAACATGGAAAGAGCATTTTCCCATGAATAATAATAAATTGTCTGTAATGCAGTGGGAAAAGAAAGCCAAGAGACTGGGTTTGTCCAGGGCATCAGATATGAACCTGCTGACCTGCAAGAAGATAAATGCCATCGTCAATAAGACATTTTTCAGTCTAAAGACCAATCAGAAAATGGTAATCTCCACTCTAGAAGTCGTGTTAGATCTTTCAAAGAACACCCACCAATACCTTGTCATTCTTGAGAATCACAGAGAAAGAAGACTTTATTCTTTGGCAAGGGGTGGTTGCCTGGTAACCACATTTTTATGCTGTTTTACTACCTGTATAACAAGGTCAGGTCGAATTCAAAAACAGGATTTTGTGCAGAGAACAGCTTGATAATATAATGGAGCAGATATTTTATTTGTTAAGTAACCGTTCAGATATTGCAATCTAAGCAGCTGACCTATATATACTTAAGATAATCTTGGGATATTCAAGCAAAATTCCAGAACACTTCCAAAAGCATTGCAACAGCAGCCCGATGAGGAGCATGCCCTATGATGAAGCAGGACACCCTCCTATCCTTCGTTGATAGAGTTAACATCCCATAGGAGCACGTATGCAGGAGCTACAAACACTCCTGGTCCCCCCTTCTTTATGAAAGACACAACATAACAGAGCAATCAAAACATAACACAAAACATCCACCACAGTACAAACAGAATGTAATAGTGCAGCACAACAGCATAACCGCATTAAAAAAAAACAGCAAATATATCACCAACACAACACGCAACATAATAAATATGTTCAAATATTCTTTCCACATATTACAACTCTAGATATCTGCTTGGTAGAAGATGTTTGCAACAAACACTGCCTTATTACACGAAGGACATGTAATAGCGCCAGTCAAAACACATCAATACAACTAAAACATAACAGGGCACAACATAAGAATGCAATCAAAACAGAACACAAAACAACAACCACAGTGTAATTTGACAAAACAGAATTCAATGGTGTAAAACAACGAACAAAAGCATAAAGGGTAACAAATATATCACCACCACGAAACGTAACGCAATAAATATGTTCAAATATTCTTTCCACACAGTACAACTCTAGAAATCTGCTTTCAGAATACTGTAAAAGGTGTTTGCAACAAGCACTGCCTTATTAGACCCAGAGCATGTAATAGTGCCAGTCAAAATGTGTTGTGATTCGCCCCTGAACAGGATTATTTATCCTGTGCCTGATTGAAATGTAGTGTGATGAAATAATACTCATGGTCTCCCCTTAGTGTGCTATCCCCCACATTATAAAATGTATGCATGCCCATATTGTATATTCAAGAGCAAGAATTCCTGCAACCAGAATTCAGGTTCAAGAACAGATGTGAAATCTATCTTCAAGATAATGAATCCACTCTGCCTTCCAAAACATCCTTCCACTCTTCTTTCTAGAGCATCTGTCTACTCTGTTTCAAAAGCATGCAATTACTCCTTCTTCAAAACCATGTATCCATTCTAACTTAAAGAACAAGAGCAAATACAGTCAGTATTCAGGAGCACAAGTCCATACAGTATTTAAGAGCATGCATTCAGTCTGCCTTCAAGAACATCATTCACACAACTGGTATTCAAGAGCACAAATCCATTCTGTCTTTAAGAGCATGCATCCACTCTCCCTTGTAGAACATCAGTTCACACAGCCGATATTCAAGAACACAAGTCCATTCTGTTTTTAAGAGCATCCTTTCAGTCTGCCTTCAAGAAGATCAATTCACACAATCAGTATTCAAGGCACAAGTCCATTCTGTCCTTAAGAGCATGCATCAATTCTCCCTTCTAGAACAACAGCAACAGTCCATTCTGTCTTTATGAGCATGCATCCATTCTCCCTTCTAGAACAAGAGCACGAGTTAATTCTGTATTAAAAGCATGCATCCAGTCTCCCTTCAAGTAAGCATCCACTCTGTCTTCGAGAACATGAATTCACAAAAGGAGTGCTCAAGACCAAAAGTAAATTCTGTCTTCAAGAGCTTGGAGCTACTCTGCATTAAAGATGCATCTACTCTGCCTTCAGGAGCATCTACCCAGTATACTACAAACAGTTACAGCCACTCTGTGTTCAGGAGCACACATTTTATCAGCGCTTAAATGTTTTCATGCATCTCATGAGAGCCTTGCCCTCCATATTCCTGGGTATAAGTTGAGCATTTGATAGTCCGTCAATTCACTGCGGGGAAGCAGCCTAAACCACGACTCTACAACTATGTGCATTGTCCACGAAAGCGGAACAACGCTTTCCTGAACAACAACTCTGTTTTCCTCTGCCTTAACCATGCATGTCCTGAACAACGAACATGCGTGGTTAAGGTAGAGGAAAACAGACTCAGGATCGGAGAGGACGCGGTCAGGTAAGTGGAGTTGGGGTACGGTTGGGTGCTAGTTTTAGTTTTTAAGGGCGGGGTGGGGGGTCGGCTAGTTTTAGTTTTTTAGGGGCGGGGTGGGGGTAAATTTAGGTTTTAAAGGCGGGGTGGGGGGGCGGTGTAGTTTTTAGGGGCGGGGTGGGGGTTGGGGTAATTTAAATTTTTAGATGTGGGGTGGGGGGTCAGGGTAGTTTTAGGTTTTAGGGGCGGGGTAGTTTTAGGGGTGGGGGTTGGGGTAGTTTAAGTTTTAGGGGCGGGTGGTGGGTCGGGTAGTTTTAGGTTTTAGGGGCGGGTGGGGTGGTCGCAGTAGTTTTAGTGGCAGGGTACGGGGTTGGGGTAGTTTAGGTTTTAGGGGCGGGGTGGGAGGTCGGCGTAATTTTAGGTTTTAGGGGTGGGGTGGGGGTCACAGTAGTTTTAGGGGTGGGGTAGGGGAGTCGGGGTAATTTTAGGTTTTAATGGCCAGGGTGAGGGATCAGGGTAGTTTTAGGGGTGGGGGAAGGAGGTTGGGGTAATTTTAGTTTTAAGGGGCAGGGGTGGGGGATTGGGTAGTTTTAAGTTTTAAGGATGGGATGGGGGGTTGGGGTAGTTTTAGGGGCGGGGTGGAAGGTTGGGATGGTCTAAGTTTTAGGGGTAGGGGGTCGGGGTACTTGTAGGTTTTAGGGGCCGGGTGGGGGCTGCAGTAGTTTTAGGGGTGGGTGTTGGGGTAGTTTAGGTTTTAAAAGCAGGGGTGAGAGGTAGTTTTAGGTTTTAGGGGCAGGGTGGGGAGGTCATAGTAGTTTTAGGGGCGGGCTGGTGGGGTTTGGGTAGTTATAGGTTTTAAGGGTGGCGCGGGGGTCGGGGTAGTTTTAGGGGCAGGGTGGGGAGTTGGGGTAGTTTTAGATTTTAGGGGCGTGGGTGGGGGGTCACTGTAGTTTTAGGAGTGGGGTTGGGGTAGTTTAGGTTTTTGGGGCAGGGTGGGGGGTCGTGGCCATTTTAGGGGTGGTTGGGGGCGTCGCGTAATTTTAGGTTTTAATAGCAGGGTGCGGGGTCGGGGTAGGTTTAGGGGAGGGGTGGGTGGTTAGGGTAATTTTATTTTTGAGGGCGGGTGGCAGGTTGGGGTAGTTTTAGGGGCAGGGTGGGGTTCAGGGTAGTTTTAGGGGCAGGGGTTTGGGGTCGTTTAAGTTTTAGGGGTGGGATGGGGGTCGGGTTAATTGTAGGTTTTTGGGGGTGAGTGGGGGATTGGGGTAGTTTAGGTTTTAGGGGCGGGGTGAGGGGTTGGGGTAGTTTTAGGTTTAGGGGCAGGGTGGGGGTCACTTATAGTTTTAGGGGTGGAGTGGGGGGTCAGGGTAATTTACGTTTTTACGGGCGGGGAGGAGGGTCGGGGTAGTTTTAGGTTTTAGCAGCGGGGTGGGGAGGTCATGGTAGTTTTAGATGCCGCATGTGGGGGTCGGGGTAGTTATAGGTGTTAGGGGCGTTGTGGGGGGTCGGGATAGTTTTAGGGGTGGGGTGGGGGGTTGGGGTAGTTTAGGTTTTAGGGGCGAGGTTGGGGGGTCAGGGTAGTTTTAGGGCAGAGGCTCTGGGTAGTTTTAGGTTTTAGGGGCAGGGTGAGGGGTGGGGTAGTTTTAAGTGCAGGGTTGTGGGGTTGGGGTAGTTTAGGTTTTAGGGGCAGGGGTGGGGGGTCACGGTATTATTAGGGGTGGGCGTTTGGGGTACTTTTAGTTTTTAGGGGCGGAGCTGGGGGGGTCACAGTAGTTTTAGGGGCGGGGCTGGGTGTCAGGGGGGTCGCATGCTGGAACCATGCATGCCGTTCCACGCCTGCTCTTACCAGGCTTGCCTTTACAATGAAAAATCGTTGTTAAGGCATTCGTGGTAAAGTCATTAGTGGTAAAAACACGTTCGTTGTTCCGACTGTGTTGATCAGCTATGCGTGGTTCCAGCATGCGTTGTACCAACGTATATCCTTCAGTGCGAGCACTAAGAGCTATCGAGTAAAGGGTTGTATGTTACAATATCAAGTAACACAAAGTCGTGGAGCACTACATAATGGGAAATTATTATGTTTCGAAGTTAGATCTTGCTCATCCTCATTTTTTGAAAATAAATAACTTTAATTAGGTTGTCCTGGCCATATGTTTAATCATCATACCCATTACTATTAACCTCTTTATGTTACATGACTTTCAAGACGAAATCCCTATGATGTAGTGGTTGAAGCGTACTATCCAATGATGTAATGAACTCAATGTAGTGGGGGAATCCCCCTGTAAATGTAACTTGACCACATTGACAACATGGAATGTATCTGCTGCCATGGTAACATACTCCATCTCACTTACACTGAGGTCTGCACTCACTTTGGCAGTGTTATGGACAAACTCAGATGCAGCATCGAGGAGCAGAGCAAGCCTGAAGCCGCTTGCTTATCAGGTCCTGCACTTTATCCAACAAGTTGTCTGCTCCGTGGTCTCCCATTTGCAGAAGAATGCATTTGTAATTCTTATGCTAGCTAAGTGAGGGAGGCCATCCATGTGAAAATGTGGAACTTCATTCACCCTGCTTTTAGCAGTTCTTTTCATCACATCGTTTGCAAATCTAAACGATCTTTCGTAGCTTTCCTTAGCGACTGTCCCCTTTCCAGTTTTTCTAAGTTGCTCCTTAAACCCTTCAAGCCGGCATCACACTCCCAGTTTCACAGTCTCTGTGAGACACTTCTGCTCGAACCTGTTCCTCTATAAGAGAGAGCTATGCTCTTGGGCAAGAGAGAGCCAAAAGCCATCTACACAGCAAGTGACCTCAAATGAAACTAGTTACGACTTAGGTTAAGATATTTCAATGAACATGGAGGAGAGAAGAGCTTTGGTCAGGCAGTGGAAACTAAAAATATTTCTTTTTTAATTTTTTTTATTTTTTATTTAGAACACACAGCGGGTTACATGTTTGCAACATAAAAGAAGAGAAACAAAAATAAAAAAAAGTCGTAAGTACATCAAAGTTGTCATACAGGGGAAACATGCATTCTATTCTAAATCAATAGTCATGGTTTCTGCTTTTAAAGATCTCATATAAGATTACTTATTTAATTAACATATTCTCAAGGCCCAGAGAGCCATGCAGAAAAGGGTGCCCAAACTCTAGTGAGTCTTTTACCAGCCGCTGCTCCTTTTAGTTCATACAGGCTATTCTCCAAGTGATACATAGATAAAAGTCGTGAAAACCATTGATTAAATCGTGGGTGGTCTACATCACGCCACGGAGATGCTATGCAGCTGCGAAATACCGACATTGCTATGAACAGAAAATATCTATCTCGACTATTACAGGTTGCATGATCAACTCCCAGCAAAACCATTTGAGGTGTCAGATAGATAGTCTGTTTCAAGATTTTCTTCAATATATCGGATATCCTGGTAATCAGACTTTCCAGTTTTACAAATTGAAAAAACATATGACAGAGATCTGCATTCGGGCAACCACATCGTGGACACATGATTCCCATCGTTTTACCCCAGCTCGCAATCTTAGCAGGTGTATAATATAAATTATACAATACCATAAAATGTTGAGCTTGCGGGCTCGCAGACAATAAAACAGTCTGTGCCATTTCCATAGATTCACAAACCTCTATCTCTTTAGCTCCAACCCGTCTTTCCCATTTTTTAACAAGTAAAACCCGGTCATCCAATATAGTATTTAAAAGCAGCGGATACAGGTTTTTAATGCCATAGCTAGTGGGGTGTTGTGAAACTTCCATTAGTTTAATCTTGCCTATGTGCCAGCCTTGGGTCATACTAGTTAGTAGAAAAGCTCTAATCTGTAGAAATTTAAAAAAGTCTGTTTTTTCCAGCGCAAATTCCACATTCAGATCCTCAAATGATTTGAAGTGGCTGCCAGAATGAAAAAGGTCCACGACTTTATGAATACCCCGGTTGCTCCACCTCAAACAATAATGGTCTTTAAATATCACCGGAAACGTGGGAGTATTCCACAAGGGAGTGTAGTAGCAGATTCGTCCTATACCTATCTTGCGCTTAACCTGGGTCCATGCCTTAAATGCAGCGTAGATTACCTTAAATTTAACCTTTTTGTAGTAGCTGGGTTCCAGAATCCGCAGAAAGACTGCATCTGCTTCTTTGCCCAAAATCAGGGTATATATCGAAGGGAGAGCATCTTGCCCGGATCTATCTGTGACATAAAGTGTCTGTGCATACTGAAGCACTGCTGCCAGATAATAAAGTCTAAAGTTGGGAAGTGCCCACCCCCCTTTCTCTCTAGGAAGAGTCATATAGTGGAAAGCCCGGCGCGGCTTTGTATAGGACCAAATGAAGCTATTAACCAATCCCTCTATTAGTTTGAACCAGTCTTGCCCAATCTCTAGGGGGATTGTTCTAAAGAGATAGAGTATTTTGGGTAGAAAGACCATTTTTATCACGTTGCAACGTCCCATAAGTGACAAATGTAGATTGTTAATGCGAGCCAAATCTTTCCTAGTTAAAATCAGGCCCATGTTTATTTTCACAACTTCGTCAAGGTTTACTGTGAGTTTAACACCTAAATATTATACCTGTGTCAGCACCCGCTCATCCATAAAATCTATTGAGTCGTTCACCAACATTTGACATTTACTTTTGTTCAGCAAGTAGCCAGATCTTTTCCCAAACTGCAGGGCTTCCTGCTCTATTTCCAATATAGCAGTCCTGGGGTCCGTGGTCACCACCGCAATATCATCTGCATATGCTATAATCTTAGTACACCCTCCTTTCAATGAGACTGGAATGATCCGATCATTACTGATCATTCTCCTGATCAAAGGGTCAATATATAACGCAAAAAGCAGTGGCGAACACGGGCACCCCTGTTGCGTACCTCTCTGGATGCTGATTGAGGTCGACTTTAGCCTGGCAACTTGTATTGTAGCCGTTGGTTTATGGTAAAGTTGTTGAATTGCTTTAACAAACCCGGGACGGTGTTATTTTTACGCAAGACAGACCATAAAAAGGGCCAGTGAACCCGATCGAAAGCTTTTTCCGCATCTAGCAAGATCACTGCCATGAGAAGCTTGGCTGTTGCACTAACATCAAGTAGCGTGATGACTCGTCTTATATGGTCTGCCGTGCTCTTCCCCGGGATGAAGCCATGCTGCCATGGAGATACTAAACCTGAGATTACCAAACTCAGGCGACTGGCAAGTATTTTAGCATCAATTTTGGCATCACTGTTAATTAGAGAAATTGGGCGATATGAACCAGGCTGCGTGGGTTCCTTATCCTTTTTCAAAAAGACTACTATCTTAGCCTCCCCCCAGGAGGCCGGTTGAGGAGCCCCTGCTTGTACTTCAATAAATAAATTAAGCAACTGTTTACATATCTCCACAAAAAAAACTTTGTAGAATTCCAGTGGAATTAAATCCCCCCCTGCCGCCTTCCCGCTTGCCAAGGCGCGAGTTGCTATCTCCAATTCTTCCAATGTCATAGGTACTTCTAAAGCTGCCTTATCTTCCTCTCTTAACTGATCTGATATCTCATTGCCCATAGCATTGATCCCTTCCTCTTCTTTGGGCTGTTCTTCCTGGGTATATAATTTTTGATAGAATCGTCTAAAAACTTCCATAATCTCTGGACCGTTGTGTACCATCCGTCCCTCTTCATTCACTAAACATTTAATGTTCCCAAATACCTGCTTTTGTCTTATTCTTAAGGCCAGCTGTTGGCCCACTTTCCCGCTATACTCATAACATTTTTGGTGATATACAAAAAACTTTGCAGCAGCCTTATCCATAAAAATCTTAGTGGCTTCTGCCTTAATGATATTCCCCTCACACAGAATGTCTGCGATCTCTACTCCGCTGCGGATCGCTTCCCCTAGTCGCTGCTCTGCTTTAACCAGCTTTGTCTGAACTAATTTTAACTGATCCATGCGTATTTTCTCCTTTCTTAACCCATAGCTCAGGGTTTCTCCTCTGACAGCAGCTTTGAATGTATCCCAAACTGAATGGGTTCTTTATTATCTAAATGTATATTGAAATCTCCACACATTATGATAGGTGTTGCCCAGGTCGCAAGTTCTAAATTAAGCCAATCCAGTATCTCTGGATCATCTGTGTTGGATCCATAAATAGAACATAGAGTGAACCTTAGCCCCTTAGCCGAACATTCCAACAGAGCCAGCCTACCGAGTTTATCAGCGAATTGTTTATGTATAACCAAAGTACTGATCCGAGTTAATATCGCGACCCCTCTAGTGGTTGTGTGTTGTCGTGTAAAAACCGCTAGCTTCCAGCCATAAAACTCCATTAGTTGCTTTTGTGTAACTGGGATATGTGTTTCCTGCATACAAATAATATCGACATTCCATGACTTGAAAACCTCTCCTACAAGCTGCCGTTTTTTGTTATTATTGAGCCCACAAACATTCACTGTGGCAATACGTATTTCACTTAACTGTCCTATTTTCATGGATGTTGGTCCTTCTGGCTCCCCTGTATGCCCCATTAAAATTTGCTGCTTTCACACCCTGTCCCTTTTTCCACTGATGAGAGCTATCCCCACTCCCCCTGCTGTGTGTCCCATTATCCTTTTTGTCCCTGTGACCCCCCCACCCTCCTTTAACCCACCCCCCCCAACCCTTACCCCTACAAATGGAATCGCCAGGCTCCTGAGCCTGTAAGATGGTATTTGCCAGTCCCGCTCCAGGTAGCCCACCCATACGTAAAAAAAAACCTTCACACATCTATTACCAATCCTTACCCGCGGCCCCTCCCGATCGAAACCCTTGACCAATAAACAATTCAAAGAGAAAAAGAAAAGAAAAGGCCAAAAAGAGATAGATGAAAAAAAATATATATGGGAGAGTAGAGAACGGAGTGCGGGGGGAGTTTACCTACCCCCAATCAGTATCACATACATTTACATACATTTATATATAAACGGCTATTTACGGCAAACCCTCCCCCCCTTTCTCCCGTACCCCCTGCACTTGACCAGTTTTCCATTGCTGTACATATTCCCCTGCTTTAATTTCTGAGAGAAAAAATCTTATAGTTGTTTTAAAGACAACTTTTAGACGTGCAGGGCTTAACAAGTAGGCTTCCGCCCCCAACTCTTGGAATTGAGCAATCATCTGCCTGAGTCGCCACCATCTCTCTACAGTGGCATGTGCAAAGTCTGGCCTACTAAAGAATGATACACCCTCCACCATCACCTTTGAATTGGGGCGAGCTTTTTCAAACACAGCCTGTCTCAGTAAAAAATTACCAAAATACACTATAATAGCCCGTGGATAGCTCTGGTCTCTACCGGCAGAGGTCAAGGCTTGTTTTTTCCTCGTTAACGGAAAACGGTGTGCTCTCTGAATCTCCTTTTCCCAATCCCACCCAATCAGGTCTGGAAATGCTTTCTTAAAAAGTAAAGCTATGTAGGCCCTATTATCCTGCCCCTCAAGGTCCTCTGCTATACCCAAAATCCTCAATTTATTCCGCCGCTGGCGGTTTTCCGCATCTTCCAATTTCCATTAAATATCCGAAATCTGCTGTCCTTGTGTCGTCGTCTGTGCTGTTGCTGCTTTAACTTCGATTTCCAGCTCCTCAGTTCGAGTCTCCATGGTGGCGATGTGTGCACCAATGTCCTGGCAGGATTTGCCCACTTTTTTAATGGATAATTGTAACTGCCTGTTTGCTGCTTTCATTTTCCTGCTCTCCCTCTGTGCCTGTTCATGATTCTGAACCATTGTCCTGTAGATAAGATCCAACGAGGGAGGCTCTGCAGGGCCACCCATGGAAGGGGGCCCTAGAGTACTGCAGGCCAAATCACTTTTCGAAAAAGCCTGTTGGGTGGCCGTACAGTCCCACCTCCTCCTCTTGTGGCTTAAGCGGGTCTCTCCTAAGCTTGGCCCCTGAACTACTCCTGACATCAGTTTGCTCGACTGATTTTCTTCTACATGTTGAATAATTGGATACCCAGATACTTGCTGCAGAGCTACTCTCAATATTTGAGTCTGTTAAAGGGATTTCTTCGTCTAAGTCTGAATCTCAAGACTGATCGGAGAGAGAAAAAAAGCTTTCTGCTGTATCTAATGGCCCCTGATCAATGTTTGCTGGTTTTGCCTCTTTCCCCCTCTGGACTGGAGCTGAGGGGGTAGTCTCATATGTTGTGGGGGACTTGGCCATACCCTCAGCTTGTTGCGAGTTTAACTTGCAGCTTAACGTACAAGGTTGTTTTTCACATTTCTCTAGATTAGATTCCTGAGGCCCCTGATTTGAATCTTTGAGTTCCTGCTCAGATAATTTCTCACACCCCATTGGGGGGGGGGGCACCACCTCCCCGCTCTTTACTGGACTCATACTATCAGTCTCTCGACTGGGTGGCTCCCTCCCCCCTGCATTGCATATAGGAGTAAGTACTTCAAGAAATGTAGATGCAACAGGTACCTGCTCATCATTGACTCCTGGCACGTTAGATTGCGAATCACATACTGCCATTTCCG
This sequence comes from Pleurodeles waltl, assembly GCF_031143425.1. Lineage (NCBI taxonomy): Eukaryota > Metazoa > Chordata > Amphibia > Caudata > Salamandridae > Pleurodeles > Pleurodeles waltl. Next base: position 910,237,174 of record NC_090443.1, read on the forward strand.
TGGACATTTGCTTAAGCCGCATCACGCTAGTAAACATTGTTGGAACAGAGTACCTGGTGTCTTTTTCCATGTCGGTTGTTTTATGCAGGCCCCCTTTCACTTGAGGATTGCTGCGCTCCTTCAATCCGGGGACCGGTGGCTTTTTGTCCTTTCTGGTTCCTCCTGGATCTTGGTTCTGCCGTGCCCGTAAGGAGCGAGGGGTCCTGCTTAACTTCGGCGCCATCAGGGCATCCCACACACCCCACAAGCCAGCAAATGTTGCCAAGAAATGTCGGGGGTCGCGCTCGGTCGAGAGGAACAGGAGCGCGGGTCTAGGGCGAGCGCCACGCTCGCATCTTCTTGCGGGGCCCTACGGTGCTTGCCGACGCGGCCCCGATCCTAGCAGGGGCCGCCAGAAAGCCGTGAGGCGCCCGCAGCGGTCCGTGCTGCAGGCTCACAGCGTCCGCGGCATCCGCGGCTTTCGTGGGTGAATGGGAGCCGCGTGTGATCTGGAGGTGGGCTAGAGCGGTAGTGGCGATCAGCCGGGAAATCCGGCCGCCATCTTGGATTCCTCCGGAAACTAAAAATATTTCTGATGAAATAAGCACACTTTACACCAGTGATACTCAAAGTACGGCCCGGGGGCCACATGCGGCCCTCCTGACCTTTACATGCGCCCCTCTAGTCAACAGCAACACCAGCTGCTGTTTACTTGAGTCAGCAATAACATGCAGAACCGTTTCACGTTAGTACATCAGATTATGTCAGTGCTTTGCGAATTATTCTTTTTTGAAGTAATATTTTTGAAATATGAATTTAGAAACATTCATTCTACCCTCACCCTGGCAGCAGTGCCAATAGTGAACTAAGAGGCAAGTCAGTTGAAATGTCCATCCTTTGGGTGGCTTGGGTTGCTACTATACAAGAACAGCATTATAGTTTATTAAATCAAACAAAGCAGAAGTCTTTTTTTTACAGCGCGCATACTAAAGTCATGTATTTTGAAGTCCACTTGTAAGTGATAATGACGAAAAAGGGGGGAGTGAAATAAAACAATTGCCTAGGATCACACAGTTTGGTCAAGTGGGGAAGCCGGGATTGATCCCAGATTTTCTGTTTTGAGATTCAGTCACTAGATGTACCTCTACATACCCCTTCACCTGCAACAGCCACTCTCCTGCATTCAATTCGGCCCTCGGTCTGCCCACAGAGCCCACTTTTTGGCCCCTGAGAAAATGTTTGCCAGTACCCATGCTTTAGACCCAAAAGAGTTGGATCCATACTAAATTTTGAGAGTATCATCTTGTGATAAAACAATCCAAACTAGGAACTTTTATGTAATCTGTGTTATCCTTATGATTTGGTTTAGACACCCCCCCCCCACCTCAAATGGTAAACGGCATATATACACTTAGTCCATTGCAGGTATCCATTGTGCTTCACTTGCAGTGTCACTCACTCACTGCTGACCCCTGCTCCTGCTAAGCAAATGGGAAATCAACAGGAAGCAGGAGATTGACAATTAGAGACCATTATAGACTCTAAATTGCCTTTACCAGTTCACCTACAGAGGGCAACATTTGTCCTTCTCTTTTCCTTCATCTGCGTCAACATCTTAGCATATGTACGCTATTCAAACTCTGCTATCTAAGAGTAATGGAGGGGAACCATTACCGAGCCATTTTGATTCACTAAGTGGACTTGCTCTTGCATAGACAGCTATGATAACCACATTCATGTGAACTGGATTTCTGTGACGTAGAAACACCAGGGATGCACAGTAATGACTGTGCAATATGTACCACAGTTACACTCTTTCCTCATGAATGTCAATTCACCAAAATGCCAGGGGTAGCAGAAGTTACATCACATTCCATTTGACCTTTACTTTCATTCATACACAAATGCTGACACATTCACATATATGCCCTCTTAACCACAAGCACACAAACAACATACATTCAAAACATTATATACTTACCTCAGCTATCAGGGAGGGTCATATTCTAGCTAATTGTACTCTATTCTTTATTACCCTAATAGTGAAAAATACAACAGTAGCGTAATAAAAAACTGACAGAAAACAGAGCCCCACCCAACGTCCATAAGGACAAGCTGTCCCTGTGTTCCTGGCACTGATTTTTCCCGCTCTAAGACCAAGGGGTTGCAAAGGCAGTGCCAGGGCTCGCAAGGGGCAAGCCAGGGGTTGCGGCTGCGACCCCTGGAGACCTCTAAATGACATCTTTGACTTTCCTGTGTCCTTCCTTCAACCCTTTTAAAGGTTTGCCTTTGGACTAGCAGATAAGAACCATAGCTAAGGACTTTACTGAGTGATCAAAGACAGCAGGTTCCCTGACGTAAGAGTTTAAAGGAAGGCGTGGAACCCTAGGGTCACTCTTTGCACTTTGGAGGAGCAGCCGGATTCTACTGATCCCTGGCATCCGCCGCCTGTCTCCACTGCACCGCTCTGGCCATTTCAGCACAAGGCAATCATGCATCCTGACAGCGGCTGCAATGACATTTTCTGTTAACATATTCCTTTCATTAAGTGTGGTTACTGCATCTTGGGACTGGCAGTCGCAGCACCAGTTTGATTTTTTAATTGGTGCCAACGGTTTGCCTGGTTCCCTGGGCCTTCTGTTGCAAGGCTATCTCTCCCCCACTTCACACATGTTCCCATCATGTCCAAGCCAGAGAACTGGATATTGAGTAGGACGCGGCAGGCTGACAGCTAAGGTCACCCCAAAGACTGCGCAGCGGCCTCCCCCCTCTCTTCCACTGAGGAGGTTGCAGCGTCTGCTAAATGGAAATTGACAGAAATGTTCACAAGACTTCCTTCATACCCATCCCTCCGCCACGCGTCGCCATCGCTTAAGGACCATTTCATTATTATTTTACAGGACAGTGGCTTGTTTTCATGAACGTTTTATCAAGACCTAATGCACATGCACACATGCATTAATACTTGCAAATTAAAATTGAAAGAACCATAGATGCTGGTCCTTCTCGCCTTACTCCAGGTGAACTGGGTTTAATCCCTTAACAAGTGTAAAATCACTCAGAGATTAATTTTATTTAAAAATATGAATGCTTTGGTACGTTTAGCTACTTTTAATGACCACGTATATTCTAGGAGAAGTGCCAGCTAGTTTTAAGGAGTAGGTGAGAGTAGAATGTATTTGTAATTTTCTAGGTGTTTTCAACTTCAGCAGCCTTTAGTCTTCCAGACACTGAAGATACAACTCTCTCTAAAGGGAGGATATTCGCTTTAGACTCATACTTACTTTCACTCAGCATCATTTGGATAAATTGACTCTGAATCAATTACACAGTCACAAGAGCATGGATGTAGACATCATGGTTTTTTTCACAGTCTTGTAGCTTCCCACTACAAAACACAAGAGCCAAGTCTTAAATCCCTGTACATAATTTGAAAAATAAAATAGCAGTGCAAGGGCTCACAGGTTTTTATCAGGGCTCTGCCACTAGGGCTACCAAATACCAAGGCCCCCTAGCAGTAATTCCAACACATTACCAGATGACTCCATGCCATCGAGGGTGACCACCTGGCATTGAGGCAAATTCTGGACAGGACTGTAAAAAATTCAGGACAAAGGGTCAAAATTCAGGACAAAAATTCAGGACAAAGGGTCAAAATTCAGGACAAAAAGTCAAGAACAAACGTCAGTTTTACAGACACACGCAAGAGAGGCCCTGCCTCACTATGTTGTCAGTGCATTTATGTACTCTTTTTCAACATAGCACTATTTATTCACTGTGGACCTTTTGTGATTGTCTCCTGGTGTGCTACAGACAGGTGTCACATTACGTCCTTGTTCAGTAGTAAATTAATGCCCTTCACGGCAAGGCCATCACCCCTACCCAAATCTACCCGATCTTTCCTGAAGAGAAAGTAACAGCAACATTTTGATTATGTTTCTGAACATTTCAAAACCCCTGGCAAACAGTTTGGGAAACATTAAGGTAATTAACCTTATGCTAGTTTAAACAAATTGAACAAAAACATCTGGCTTACCGCAACCGCCCATGGACTTTCAACCTATTTTTTTTTAAAGAGGCAGGGCAGATGGTGTGGGTGACAGTCTCACACCTAATGACAGGATGTGATGTACCCATAACTTGTCTGTAGTCTCACTGCACTAGAATGTATGTTTGGGACTCTACATTTATCTCAGAAATGGGAGCCCGGACTACCAATCAAAGATAATAAAAGAGTAGGATGAAATCGAGATCAAATGGGAGATCCACGGCAAGTAATTCAAAGGGTTGTTGCTAACAACTGGATAAATAAAGAAGAGAAGAACAAGGTGGGACAATTCCTAAAATCAGACAAGATGGGTCCACCAAGACTATTTGAAGGTATTGGGTACCTGGGGAGTTGTCTGCACACAGGAGCGAAACAGAAGGGGCACTCTCAAGTGGTTGAATAATCAACACCCATCCACCTTGGCAAACTCTTCTGGTGCAATGGTTCGCTGTTAGTGGTTGTGAAGGGTGAGCAGGGGCCAGACCCCTTGCAAGGTTGTGCAAGGCAATTGCCCGCTTAGTCCATGTCTTTATATGGTTTTGAAATTGAGCAAAAGCCAAACTAGAAATCTGGGTTATCCCTAAGTGTCAAGTACACATACAATCTTCAAAATATTTGGGATGTAAATTGCACAAACAAAATTTACAAATTTTTAAATTTAATTAGTGTTTCATTAACATATGGCACTGTTGTTGCCTTCATACACAATTAGACCTCAGATTGAACTGGGAACAAGTTACCTTTTGATACCTAGTGATTAATATCTACCATTCTTACACTGATTTCCAGGATGAAAATCTCGGCAGAGCGAACGGTCCCTCCAAGCCCAGTTTGCTTTTTGGTCTTCTCTTCAGCTTTCTGTAGAGGCCATGTGGCACTAGCGAAGATGGTGTGCTACCCCAATGATAGTATTATTTTGCAAACCTTCCCCTGCTCGTCCTTCATTCCTTCTTCAGACAGGCCACACATCTGATTTGGTCGCTGCAGCGCCATCGGGAGCTCTTTCCACTCTAAAGCTAACTGTGACTGCGGGTGGATTAGATCTTCTGGACTTAGAATGCTTTTATTCAGCTGCAGATGTCCAATGGGTGGCTCACTGGCTTTCTGCCCACCTCCCTGCATGAGATGGGGTTTACCAGTAAAGACTTTTAAGGAAGGCTTAATGCACTGCTCATCGTTTCCTACTGACCATTCTATGGATCACCATCCGGGGTTATCATGCATAGCTTTCTCTTGCCTTGCCAGAACCTGTAAACTCACTGACACGAAGAAACCCTATGCTCCTGCACTACCTTTGCTAAGCCTTCCCACTCGCACAGGATGGCTGTGCTCAGAGCAACTCCATCAGTGGCATGTTGCAGGTGTCTTAAAATTGGGGACTTTGTTTCTGAACAGTGAGCTACTAAATTTCCAAACCCTTGTGGCAGACTACCATCTTCACCCCGGTCAACTCCTTACTTACAACCACCTTAAATAATCATTAAATGCCCTATTTCATGTCTGCTACCTAGCACTAACCCTACAAGAGGTGTGCCAGAAGCTCTGTACCATAGGAAATGGTGGCAAACTGATAGAATGGGTGTACAGACCTATCCTGCAACATGGAAACCACTCCAGGTCTTCTTGTCATACTACCTGGGTGATTGATGTAGCCAAACCTCTGCAAGATATGGTCTAAAATACTGGACTTTCCCCACAAAGTATCCCACAGCTGTCACTTTAAGTAAATTCATAGTGCTTCCTTGTGAATGCATTCTGCCCGTTGCTTGCCATTGGCCTTGTTGTTTGTAACTCACAATTTGTTGCTTTCAATTTGCTGGCTTTATTTGTTTTAGGCCATGCAGCTTGAATTTGTCCCTTCCCTTGCCAAAACCTTATTTACAGTATCCTGCCGAGTGCTCCCATTCTGAAAACAGGCCTGTAAATCTTGTTCTTATCTCATCATATTTGCTGTGCATTCAAAGAACAAAGTCAAATGTCAGGCTCTGTCTTCGGTGGGAACTTAGTGTTTACTTTCCTTTCTCTGACTTCAAAGTGAGAGGATTTATGCAACAATCTTGCTGGATACTGGGGTTAGGAAAGAGTTTTTTTCTATCACATGACAACATTTAAATAGACTTCAGAATATATCAGAATTGCACCCTACTCTGTATCACTCCACTTTATGCCACTCCATGCCACTGTTCTCTCCTCCATTCAGAACCACTCTACATTATGTCACTGCTCTCTATGCTACTTCACACTATGCCTCTCTACTCTACACTACTCTACTCTAAGCCACTGCACTTTGCGCCTCTCTACACCACTGCGCTCTGCTCGTCTGCACGCCATACCGCTCCAGTCTAGGCAACACCCATATAATCCGCACAACTCCACTCTCTGCCACTCTGCAACGCTGCAGTGTACGCCACTGCACTCTAAGCTAATAAACTTTACTCTGTAACACTCAACTCTATGCCCCTGCACTCTACATCAATACACGGTACATCATTCTAATCTACTCTGCACCTCTGCACTCTATGCCATGGCACTCTACACTACTTTACTCTATGCCATCACACTCTATGCCACTTTATGCAACTCCACTCTAACCTGCACTTCTCCACTCTAAGCCACCTCACTCTACTGTGAAATAATCTACTTTATGCCACTGCACTCTGTGCCACTGCATTCTATGCCACTGCACTCTACCCTGCACCTCTCCACTCTATGCAACTGCACTCTACTCTGAAACAATCTATTCTACGCCACTGTACTCTATACCACTCTGACCACTGCACTCTAGTTGAATGCACTCTACACCACTGCAAGCTGACTCTCTGCAACACTGCTCTGGTCGCCACTATACTCTACACCACTCTGCCCTGTACTACTGCATTTTGCACCAATATACTCTTTTCCACTGCATTCTATGCCACTCTACTCTGCCCAATGCCACTCTATGCTACTGCACTCTACACCAGTGCACTCTAAACAACTGCACTGCCCTTTACTCTGCACCACTGTACTCTATGCCACTGTTCTCTGTACCACTCTACACCACTGCACTGATACTCTACTCTGCAACTCTGCACTCTACACCACTCTACTCTATGCCACTGCACTCTAGGCACTATACTCTACACCACTCTACTCTGCACCACTCTACACCACTACACTCTATGCCACATGAGTCTACTCTGCACTGTATGACACCACTCTGCATTACTGCGCTCTCTGCTACTCTATTGTATGCCACTCTACTCCACTGCACTCTATGTAACTCTACCCCATGCCACTCTATGCCACTGCACTCTGCGCCAATGCACTCTAAACAACTGCAATGTACGCCACTGCCCTCTACTCTGTACCACTGTACTCTACGCCACTGCTCTGTGCCACTCTACTCCACTCTACATCACTGCCCTGACACTCTACTCTGCAGTGTTGCACTCTCCACCACCATACTATACACCAATGTACTACAGCATTCTATGCCACTGCACTCTATGCCATTCTACTATGCATCACTCCACTCTACAGCACTTTGCCCTACTCTGCACCACTCTACACTACACCACTGCACTCCCTGCAATGTGTCTACTCTGCAATCTATGCCACTGCACCACTCTACACTACTGCTCTCTCTGCTACTCTGTTGTATGCCACTCTACTCCACTGCACTCTATGCCACTCTACTCTGTCCATTGCCACTCCATGCCACTGCACTCTAAACCACTGCACTCTACAATAATGCACTCTAAACAACTGCACTGTACCCCACTGCACTGTACTTTGCACCACTGGGCTCTACGCCACTGCTCCTATGCTAGTCTACTCCACTCCACACCACTATGCCACTAGCTTTAAGCCATGCTGAACAGCAGCTACTCTGGTGTATAACATGGCTAATGGCTAAAACACATTAGCAAAGCCATTAACTCTTTCGTAGATGAGGCCTATTGGCTTTGCCAATGTTTGTTAGTACTATGAGGTACCGTGGTACCTGAAAGAACTGTGAAAAATACAATTACATCATAATAAAAGCTGCTACAAAATGCGCAAATACATTTCAGTTAAATAAATAAAAAGTGCTTCTCAAATACAGATTTGAATAATATACAGTTTATACCTAGTGATAAAAAAATTATAACACTCCATTAAAACCACACACTCCACAGCTCACCTTGGAACACCATTACAATACCTCTCTGAAAAAAATATCTTTGCCACCAGAAAACTTCAAGTGACTCCTTTTAGTAAAGTCAATGCAGGTTTTCAAGCCCCTTTGTATGTGCAGATTTACCAGTTGCCCACATTTGCATGTGTTTAGGGAAGGAGACCCCCTGGCAAGAAGGCCTATTCTTATCTGTCTGCCCCTCCCTCCCTCAGAGCACAGGAGACCCCCTGCCTTCCAGCCCAGCTGGGGAAACTCCTCTGCCCGTAATTTCGCCCTGCCTCCATTGCCCTTTAGGTGAAAGCTAAAATTACGGACAAATGCCGTCCGTTAAAGCTTTCATCACGGACAACGGACAGCAGGGCGAAATTACGGACAGTCCGTGAAATTTACGGACGGGTGGTCACCCTGCTCCTTTCTTCCACCAGCCTCTGCCTTCTATCACTCTCTTGCCGGTTACTTTCATCTCACGTTGTTCTCTTAGTCATTGTGCGCCTGTGTTCACGTTCGTCCTTATTCATTCATCTTCTGCCTTCCCCTCCCTTGCTGAATTCGAAAGTCCTGGTCACTACAATGTGTCCCAGTGCCCAGAACCTATATGAACCTGAACAAAGTGAAGTGATGCTTCTTTCTGCAGATATTTACTAGGGAAAGGCGTTTGCACCATCACTCACTACTTCCTGGCAAGACTGCTTCCCCAGTGCCACTGGTTTTAAGCATCTTGATTTACTACTTCCTTTTTTTTTACCAGTGTTCTGATTAGTTCTCCTATCTGTTAGTCGTGTTAGGCCGCTTACATTATGTGATGGGCACCTGTATGGAGCTTTCCTGTGATTTGCATCCCTGGTAGCACTTTAGGAGTCTTGATGCTCGTGTCTTTGGTTTTCTGAAGAAGGATGAGGCATTTAGTTCATGATGGCAAGATTCAGCACCAGGCAGAAGAACAACATATCAGTCATCAGGTGGCGCTGCTGACAAAGATGTGTCCGGGAGCAGATTCAGATCGGTGGCAAAACATAACACGGAGTTTTGACTTCACACTTTAAGATCAGCTGATACATGTTGTATTACTGAGTACTTTCTTAAATATTACTTTTCCACCGGTATCCTCATGTCCCCACCTCCAGGCTATAACATTCTCGGGCACGACTGCTTGTAGAAGAAAGGCGACGGTCCACTGAATAACAAAGGCCCCCGCAGTCCCCGCAGTGCGGGGGAGGGGAGGTCGAGCTCCAGGGGGAGTTTAGAAACTCCCTTAATATTCAACTACTGGACACTCCCTACTTTGCAGAGGTCGTGCCCATGCACCTGAATTACAGTGTATTTCCCAAGGTAACAATTACATTATTGCTGGTTTAGGACCTCCCACATAAAATTACAGTTTTGTAACCCCCTATTTGTAGCTCACTACCACCCTCTCCCTGGACTCCACGGAACCTTTCGCACTGGGTGACTTTTGTATTATCACGTTTTTTCCTTTATTGGTTTCCCCTTCTCGAGGTACACATGTTGATTGTTTCGATGTGAGAAAGATATAGAATGCACATTTATTGATGCCATCATTCATTGCAACCGAATAGTCAAGTCTGCTTGTCTATATTCATAATACTTAACCGGAAAGGAGCTTTGTAATCTAAATAACTGCTTCTGTGTTATGAACATAGTTCCAGGAGTTTGATCATTCAATTTCTCAATTATTGACATTTCAAGGCCATGGTTTCACAGAATGAAAATAAGCAAAGGGTTAATCAATCTTGTTTGTGCTGACAAGGTAATTTTATATAAGTTAAGAACAGAGGGCCTCATTTAGGAGGCCAGTGGCACAAGGCGGCACCGCAAGTGCCTTGCTGCACCTCCCTGCGCCACCGGGAAAGGGCAGAAGTGAGCTGTATCTACAAGATACATTTCTGTCCTCTCCCTCTGCGCTGGCGCACAAATTGTGGCCTAGTGCCAAACCAAGCGCCCGTGCACCATGGTGCAAGGGTGCCAGCGTTGCGGGGATGATTGTTTTTGTGCAGGAAGTGACACCTTCCTGCACAAGAACAATCATAAGAGGTGTTTTCCTCTTCTATGCATGCTGTGTGTTGGAGGAGGCTGCTTTGCGGCGGAGGAGTTGCTTTCAAAAGGCCCAACATTTGAATCTCTAGCGCCAAAGCACGCAGAGATTTGGGTTCTTTCGTACTACCCCCACTCTTGTCCCGCTGAAACCAGCTAGGAAATTAAGTTTTTAAAAAAGCATGATATGCCCCATTTACAGTGTGGTTTGGCAGAAGGCAATACCTTTGGTGATATTCTGAATCCAATGTGGCCCCTTGTGGGTCATGACTTACAAAAACACCGTACGCCCTCCATCTCTACCAGATAGAACACCACAATATAGGGGTGTCATTTTAAATATAATTGCCTTTGTCAAGGGGTCACCACATGAATATATGGGGCAACCCTCTTGGCTTGTCAGTGGCCACTACATCTTAATATAAGGCAAGCCTATTGGCTCTGTCAAGAGGTCACCACATTATAAACATAAGGCAAACCTAGTGGCTTTGTCAAGGGGGTTACCACATTATAAGGACAGTAACCACATGTTACCATCACATCACATCCAAATAATCAGTAACCACGATAAAAATGCAATCATTACTGTTAATAAAAGCATTGCAAAGTTGGCCAAATATTATTATTGGCAATATACTTTAAATAAAGCATTGAATCTAAAACTAACACGATTCTTTCTTTTATAACTGCAGGCCACATAAAATGCAGCCATCGGGCCATCGGGCCAACCTGTAGGGATCCCTGAACTCCCCAACCGGAAGGCATCTGCCCCTGGGAATGTTTAACAATAGATGAAAAGCCTCCGATGGCCCTATATCCTCTGACCAGGGAGACAGAGGGTGAGAGCCTTAGATTGATTCCTGGGTGGCTAGTGAACTCCATGCATGGCTTGATGGCCCCTAACTATCTTCACTCAACAAATACCAATACATGGCTACATACCAGTGAGAGACCTATCACTCTCTTGTAGCTATGTATGTGCAATTCTTTCTCCTTTAAGATAAACAAAATTGGTTCCTCCCTGTAGTATTCAACTCAGAACAGCTAAATTGATTTGCATTACAAAGTCACTAACCACCACCACCACCACAATAGCCCTTCTACTATTTTATCTATGCTTGAGCCTTGGGGCCTGATTTATACTTATGGTAGCAGCCCACCATTCTGCCATGAAGACGCAGTAAATTATTCCATCCCCATGATGGAGAGACTGCCCACCTACTTTATGAAGGACCGCCAAGCTGGCAGGCAGTCATTAATAAAGACAGTTCCTGCCAATGCATATAACTGTTTGACACAGGGCTTCCTCAGAAGGACGAAGCCCTTAACAAACAGTATTCTTTTTGGAAAGTAATGCTCCCCTTGCCATCGGAGGCTTCTCCCATGGCAGGGGGAGCTCTTTAATGGTTTTACTGTTTCTTACCGGCAGGTTTTACCTAGCGGCAAGAAACAGTAAAAAATGACTACGCGTCTACCCATCTAAATTGGGCATGCGGCATGTAGCCATTTCTCCAAAGGCCTTACTCCCCACAGCCACTGAAGAAGTAAATAGAGAGTAGTCTCCTCCGGGGCCAAACTTCTAGTCTGCTGGCAATTAAAGTTGGTGGGTGAACCACTATATGGGCGGGGACTGAACTCTGCTGCCAATGTGATGGGGTACCCTCCCCGACAATATATAAATCAGGCCCTTGTTCTCTGAATAACCTTGGCTTCTTGCTCATCAAGTGTGACATATCTAGATAATAAGGATCCACATCCAGTAGCTCTTATCAAAATTCTTTGTTAATTCTTATTTGGGTATCTTTAACGTCTTGTTACTCTCAGATAGTAGTCAGCCATTAACCTGCCGCAACTAACTAAATGCAAGTCTATTTCCAATCCTTGGTGTGTGCTTACGGTATTCAAATGTTCTGATACTAATCAACTAAATTTAAAATCGTCAATGCCAAGCCCCAGATTGAGAGAGGAAAAATTCCTTGATGTTCTGTGAAGATTTAATTGAACATTTAATGTTGGTATTAGCTTTTAAGTAATATTCAATAGGAAACTAAAGTTTTATATACAATATTTTTCTAAACAGTAAATTGGCTGAGACTAGACCATATTACATCTTCCTCTTGGTGTTTGCCACCAGACTACCCCAGTGTAAACTTTCAGTCTTTTTGTGGCACAAGACAGAATGCATGCATAAAAGGCTTTGTGGAGAAAGTAGATTGATTTACATCTTGAGCAACCTGTAAGCAGTCTAATTGCAGTGCGTCAAGTACAAGCTGCACTCATGTGGATGGACTTTTAGTTCCATACTGAGGCGTGCCAGAACAAATCCATACCTTTAACTAACGTGAAGCACATTTGATCCCACAAAAATGATGGAGAGTGTTAGATTTGCAAACCATGTAAGTTTATTAACAGATTCGCAAAGTTACAAACTCAAATTAGTCATAAACCCATATTCAATATATGAATGTATTCGTTAGTATTCATTTATTTAAATTACTTGTAAAGCACAACACTCATCCCAAAAGGGATATCACGGCCTAGACTGCTGCTGTTCCTAAGAGTTAGTGCACTCATCTTCTGGGAAGAGGCAGGTTTTTAGGTTGTGTCTAAACCTGAAGTGGTAGGAAGTGCGATGGAGATCCATGGCAATACGTTCCTATGGGCAGCTGCCAGATGGGTGAAAGAGCCCTTCTGGCTTTTTTAAAGCATTTGGCTTTGGCTAGAGCCACATTTGAAGATCTCAGGTTTCGCACACGTTTATAGAATTCTACCTTTGAGCGTAGAATTGCAGGGCCAATGTTGTAAAGTGCTTTACGGACAAGGCAAGGTGCGTATTAGGGCTTGCTTCCAAATATCAGAGTAATCAGTATAAGTTAGGGAGAAAACAAGTATTTTTATTAGATAAGGACTAAGTAAAGGAGCTAAGCGGGAGAAAATGAAGTGCAGACAAGGGTAATATGGGGAGCCAGATGATTCAGATCATTTCAAAATCACAAATACAAAAACAAAATGCTTTAATATTCTAAAGTAAGGGAGAAGCTCTCAGTAAATAGTGCCACAGCATCAAAATTGTTCAAGACAAAGTCAAGGGTCACATATAGGAAGTTCAGGATAATCAATCAACACTCCAAAATGAGCTGGTACTTATGTGTAGTCAAAGTGAAAGTCTTTATTCCTATCTTGAAATACTGACATAGCCAAAGCCTTTTGTCCTAAAGACAGTGGGACATCTTTAGGGCTGATGAGAAACACATAAAAGACAATGAACAAATGCTAAAATATCACATTGGCACGCTTTATTATAATATCCAAGCAATATATATTTCTTGAACACATCCAGTCTCTTAGTTCATGCAACCATACATTCAACATATATCAGTGTAATTATTGTTTTTAATTCTTAACGTGACCTGGGACATGAGAAAGAAACCAATTCAGTTATAATAATTTCTTAATTTGGGATGTACAAAAAGTAATTTTTCAAATGGAAAATCAGATAACATTTCTCCTTTTAGGGTTCATATCCTACATTTACTATGATAAAAGATCAATAAAAATTCTAATGCACCTATCATGTTCCCCATATATTATATTAAACCTAACTCATCAGACCAACACTCATTAATTTAAATAGAAAAAACATATATGTATTACCACAATATTGTAGTCCATAAACATGTTTCTATAATTGATTGGCTTTCATTTTCAACCTTAATATCTTTGAGAGTTCCCTACAAAGAGAGTTTTATTATCAAAACTTTTTATACAAACATAATATACTCAAATTCACTGAATTGTGATGACAATTGAAGTAAACTTCAATATAGCAATTCTGTGAATACCCAACTAATATTATTTGTCCTCTATCTTATTCATGTTCTACTGAAAAACATTGATATATACATATAATTTAACATGATCTTAGGCAGCATGGTGGGTGACTGAAGCCTTTATAAATTGTTATGCGTTAACAAGTAACTGCATTGCTAAAATCTCAAGCATAATGAGTGATGCATGAAGCAAGCGTGTATATCGTGTTAGAGGGACCAAAAAATGTTTGGCCATATTGAACAGAAACACTAAGAAGGAAATTTACAAGAAAGTGGTGCATCGGTCCCGATGCGCCACTTTTCTTGCCTCGTTCGTGCCCCACCTAACGACACCATGGTTGCACCATATTTACAATACAGCATACCATGGCGGTTGTTAGGAAAATAGAGTCAAAATATGTGATGCTATTGTAGCGCTTTGCTGCACTAGCATCAAAAACTTTGACACTAGTGCATCATAGCACAGCGAGGCACATTGATTAAAATGGGTGCATCATTTTAACACCTGCTCTGAGTAGGCGTTAAAAATGACAGAAAAAATTTGGCAGTGAAATGTTATAAATTTCACTGCACCATTTTTTCACACCTCACTGCATCAGAACACCCCCTTTGCATACATGATGCCTGGCAAAGGCATAATGTGGCTCAAGGGCTTACAAAGTGGCGCAGTGCATGCATTGCGCTAGTTTGTTAATACGGCATTGGAAAAAGCCCTCCTTAAAGCCCCCTTAACGTAATAAAAATGACACTAGGGCTGCCCCCTGTAAGAAAGTACCATCTTGCCTGGCATGTTACCCTCATTTTCACTTGTGTGTCAGTTTGTTTTTGCCTGTCTCACTGGGATCCTGCTAGCCAGGACCTCAGTGCTCATAGTAGTGGCCTGAATGTGTTCCCTGTGTGGTGCCTAACCTAACTGTGTCACTGAGGCTCTGTCAATCAGAACCTCAGTGCTTATGCTCTCTCTGTCTTTAAAATTGTCACTGCAGGCTAGTGACCATTTTTACCAATCCTGATTGGCACACTGGAACACCCTTATAATTCCCTAGTATATGGTACCTAGGAATCCAGGGTATTGGGGTTCCAGAAGATCCCTATGGGCTGCAGCATTTCTGTTGCCCCCCATAGGGAGCTCAGACCAATATTACACAGGACTGCCACTGCAGCCTGAGTGAAATAACATCCACGTTATTTCACAGCCATTTTACACTACACTTAAGTAACTTATAAGTCACCTATATGTCTAACCCTCACATGGTGAAAGTTAAGTGCAAAGTTACTAAGTGTGAGGGCACCCTGGAACTAGCCAAGGTGCTCCCACATAGTTCAGGGCAATTTCCCCAGACTTTGTGAGCGGGGGGACACCATTACATGCGTGCACCACACTTAGGTCAATACCTATATGTAGCTTCACAATGGTAACTCCGAATATGGCCAAGTAACATGTCTAAGATCATGGAATTGTCCCCCCATGCCAAATCTGGGGTGCCAATCCTATGCATCCTATCCCATGCATCCCCGGGGCTCCAGCATGGACCCAGGTACTGCCAAACCAACTCTCTGGGGTTTTCACTGCAGCTACCGCTGCTGCCAACCCACAGACAGGCTTCTGCCCTCCTGGGGTCTCGGCAGCCCAGTCCCAGGAAGGCAGAACAAAGGATTTCCTCTGATAGAGGGTGTTACACCCTCTCCCTTTGGAAATAGGTGTTAAGGGCTGGGGATGAGTAGCCTCCCCCAGCCTCTGGAAATGCTTTGAAGGACACAGATGGTGCCCTCCTTGCATAAGCCAGTCTACACCAGTTCAGGGATTCCCCCAGCCCCTGCTCTGGCATGAAACTGGACAAAGGAAAGGGGAGTGACCACTCCCCTGTCCATCACCACCCCAGGGGTGGTGCCCAGAGCTCCTCCAGTGTGTCCCAGACCTCTGCCATCTTGAATGCAGAGGTGTGAGGGCACAATGGAGGCCTCTGAGTGGCCAGTGCCAGCAGGTGACGTCAGAGACCCCTCCTGATAGGTGCTTACCTGACTAGGTGGCCAGTCCTCCTCTGAGGGCTATTTAGGGTCTCTCCTGTGGGCTTCTCTTCAGATAACGAATGCAAAAGCTCACCAGAGTTCCTCTGCATCTCACTCTTCGACTTCTGCCAAGGATCGACCGCTGACTGCTCCAGGACGCCTGCAAAACTACAACAAAGTAGCAAGAAGACTACCAGCGACATTGTAGCGCCTAATCCTGGCGGCTTTCGCGACTGTTTCCTGGTGGTGCATGCTCTGGCGGCTGTCTGCCTTCACCCTGCACTGGAAGCCAAGAAGAAATCTCCAGTGGATCGACGGAATCTTCCCCCTGCTAACGCAGGCACCAAACTTCTGTTTCACCGGTCCTCTGGGTCCCCTCTCATCATGACGAGCGTGGTCCCTGGAACACAGGAGCTGGATCCAAGTGACCCCGACAGTCCAGTGGTCCATCTGTCCAAATTTGGTAGAGGTACGTCCTTGCCTTCCCACGCTAGACAGTAATCCTGTTTACTGCATGATCTGCAGCTGCTAGGGCTTCTGTGCACTTTTGAAAGGAATCATTTGTGCATAGCACAGCCCAGGTCCCCAGCACTCCGTCCTGCATTGCTCAACTTGCTGAGTTGACCACCGGCTTCATGGGACCCTCCTTTGTAGTGTTAAGACGACTGCTGTGCTCAGTTTTCTTGAACCCATGTTCAGGTACTTCTGCTGGTGCTGCCTGCTTTTACATGGCTCTCTGTGTTGCTGAGCACCCCCTCTGTCTCCTCCTCCAAGGGGCGATCTCCTGGTCCTTCCTGGGCCCGGGCAGCACCCATTTTTTTCAACTGCAACCCTTGCAGCTAGCAAGGCTTGTTTGCGGTCTTTCTGCGTGGAAGCAACGCTGCATCCTCCAGCACGCCATGGGACATCTTTTGTGCAAAGGAAAAATTCCTGGCATCTTCCGTTCATGCAGAATCTTCAGCTTCTTCCACCCGGAGACAGCCATTTTGCACCCTCATCTGGGGTTTAGTGGGCTCCTGCCCCCCCGGACACTTTTGCGACTCTTGGACTTCGTCCCCTTCCTTTACAAGTCTTCAGGTCCATGAATCCGTCTTCAGTGCTTTGCAGTCTGTTGTGGTCTTTGCAGAATCTCCTATCACGACTTTAGTGTGTTTCTGGGGAAGTAGGTTAACTTTACTCCTACTTTTCAGGGTCTTGGGGTGGGGTATCTTGGACACCCTTAGTGTTTTCTTACACTCCCAGTGACCCTATACACACTACACTAGGCCTGGGGTCCCTAAGTGGTTCGCATTCCACTTTCTTAGTATATGGTTTGTGTTGCCCCTAGGCCTATTGTCTCCTATTGAATTCTATTGTGTTCTACAGTGGTTGCAATACTTGTCTAAGTGTTTTACTTACCTGATTTTGGTTTGTGTGTATATTTTGTGTATTTTACTTACCTCCTAAGGGAGTATATCCTCTGAGATACTTTTGGCATATTGTCACTAAAATAAAGTACCTTTATTTTTAGTAACTCTGAGTATTGTGATTCTTATGATATAGTGCTATATGATATAAGTGGTATAGTAGGAGCTCTGCATGTCTCCTAGTTCAGCCTAAGCTGCTCTGCTATAGCTACCTCTATCAGCCTACGCTGCTAGAACACTACTAATCTACTAATAAGGGATAACTGGACCTGGCACAAGGTGTAAGTACCATCAGGTACCCACTATAAGCCAGGCCAGCCTCCTACACCCCCTAGGCCGTAGATTGTATAGCAGCAGAGTCATTCCAACATTCATCCAATTACAAGAAAAACTTTACCGCTCACACTCATATATGTGATCGACGAGCAATCAGTTACATACAAAAACAAGTGCCAAGAATTCAAAAACACAATATCAATATATTGCACGGACCAAAAAGATACATACGACCATCTAGGAAAAGGTCTCACAACCCACGAAGTACTTCTTGGTCCACACATATTGCCAAAGCAATACAACAAAAAACATGGGCAAGCAATAAACATAAGGCATCAGATGTACGACTATCCTGCTAGTCCCCTTACCTTGTGTCCTCGGGTAGGAGATGTGATCACAGTCACGTGTCAAACTGTTTCAAGCTGTCATAAAGTAAATCTAAGCTGTCACAATTTCCCATGAATGGAAATTCTCCAATTCGATAAGCTAGAGAAGACAGGAAGGAGTCACCATAAAAACCCATGAACTGCAGAATCTACGAATTAAAATGAAGATTCGGTCAGGCAAGTGGAAGAGGGATTTGGCCTCAAGTCTAACTCACGTGGGCAAGAGTAAAAGGGAGCTAGATTCAGGTGCCTCTCCTCTTCTAAGAAGAGAGGAAAGACACCCGAATCCAGCTTCCTTAGCAGTGCATAATTTGAATCATGCCTTCTACAAAAAGATACAACTCACCATGATTCTGACGGAAGTTACCAGTGGAACATGTTCCAACAACAAATTCCAGTTCTTTTCCAGACTACCATACAATGAACTTCAGATGAATGCCTGTAGCGGTACCATACCATTCGGTCAGGACGTTCCCACTCGCAGGTATTATTATTTCACTCTCCAAGAAACATTCATAGATAAACATTGACACGGAAAATTAACAAGGAATACATTTAACAAAGGAAACATTTAATAAATGGTGGCTGGTACAACATGGCTCCTGTAACTAGGAGGACAATTACACAACAGCCAGGAAAAAGGCAAATAAATGTGAGGCATTTTAAATTGAGCCCCATGTTAACTATTGTCAACTTTAAAGTAAACATCAGTGAATGAATATGTTTTGTGTGTTGCAGATTAATTTAAAAATATGTGCAATGCATCTAACGATAAAATCTCCATCAAGTGTATAGCGGCTCTGGTCTGGTATGTAGCATTCACCTACAAATCATGTGTTAACAATCAGGTTGCATTGCATTTCTAATTTCCCAAGCACATTAGCAAAATCTAGACAGAAGAGAATAATATTCTCTAGCAATAGTTGTTTCAGATGAAAAGTTACTGTCCCTGTGCAGCATTAGCAGGTAGAAATGGTGCTACCGATAGTCGTGGCTCAGTGTTTTTGATAGACCGCAGCTTCTGTGCAGTTTGGCAGACACAATAAGATTGTGCATTTCACACTCATCTTTGTATTTGGTAAAAAAAACAGGCTTTCACGTTCAGGAAAGTGCACTGTGTGTACTTTATTGAAGTGTTTGGACTCCATGCTCTGATTCTCTAGAAAGAAAGCACAGACAATTGGTAGATATTTAGGCACTTGGGGCAATATGTCGTAAGACTCCTTTTGCAAAACGTGGTCTCAAATTGTGCACTGACTTTTTGTGAACCGACTCTTTTATGAAGCAGCCAATAGCTCACCTTGGAGCATCACCATTTACTGCAGGTGGCAGAACAAACTGCCTAACAATTATTAATTAGGCAGGTCAAAATCTGAAACCCCTGTGATTGGTTAAAACCTGCAAGGGACAGCTAATCACCATCTCTATTTTTGCTTTCACAAATTGATTTTCTAATGCAGTCCATGTCCCTCAAGTTGCTGATTTAAAAAAACAAATACAGTTTTGCATTTGGGAAAACATCAGGGAGAGCAGGCAGTAATCCCGTGGACCAATGCCTACTCGTTCCGAGGCTGCAATTACAATTCCCAAAGGGGAAAGGATCCCAAGAGAGTCCTTTCCCCTTTAAAGATCAGTGACCATCTCTGTGAAGGTTTTCGTAACTGCTCAGTGGTTGGAGACATTCTACACCTCATTAGTACTCACATGAATAAAAGAAAATGTTAAAGAAGATGGTCAAAAACACCCACATGTCTAATAGGCCATGCCCACTTCATCCACTATAAAACATTACCTGAAAAAGTACAACTCCCAACTCCTACCTTATAGAACACCATGCAAAAAGCAAGCACACTGTGCCTCCCTGCTGAAATCTGTGAAACCTACAGGTTGCAAGTTTGAGCCTCAGAATGCTGACTGAGCCTTCAATACTTCCGAAGTTAAACAAAGATAATAAATTAAGCATTGGTAAGATGGTATAATAGTAAACAGCTAAAAGTACAGAGGCAATATAAATTCCATACAATTCCAAACTTAAGCTATCAGCTGGAAAATAATTGAATATGGCGTAGAAAAATCACCACTAAGATTAATGTTCTTAGTCACAGATTTTAAATCCTAGATTAGAGTGACAGCGCAATGATTGGGGGATGCCACAATGTGCCCTGAAATGAGGTCTCACTGACACAGATGTGGTATAAAAATGTACTAATGGGCGCTTGTCTGAGTTGTGGAGGGTTAAGCCACACCAAGCTGCATCAGCTGCTGTTGGGCAGCACAGACTGATCCATGTGAGGATGCACAACCTGTCACAATCCTACCTTTTTTGCAGCAGTGAAATGGACGCGCAGAAAGTTCCCAACTTCCATGCAGGCCAAGTGGATCAAGTAATGATGATCCAGCTTGATTTACCAGATGAAGGGACGAGCTGATGGACACCGGACTGCCACTGGAGGACTTCTGAGCTGCCACATCTTTTTCTCAGCTTCTAAAAGGTAAGCAACAGGATTTTGTGCCTAACTAACTAATATGTGAACACCTATTAATTTGCAATGTATTTGTGGATTACCTAATTTCCCTTCCTCCCTTCTCCTAGATTGCTGTGAAACCAACCTTGATGACTGCACCTACAAATACAGGAGCTTCAATGTAAAAGCCTCTAAGAAAATGTTTGGATTATACATATAGGTAAATATAGGCCTAAACCATCTTAACCTACCCCAAATACATTGATGCAAATGGAGTGAAACACTGTTGTACATCTTGTAGAATGCTTAGGAAGTTGAGTCAGGGAAGTTTACCAAACAATTATAATGCAACCTTAATTACCAGGTTCACTAAGGAAATTAAATAAATCTAATTGATGCTCTGCCATGATTGTCTTGTTCATGACTACTACAACAAGTTTATCTTTTGCTTTTAGGTAGTTGCAGAAGCTGGGGCTTCATTTTGCAAGAGTCACATCAGATAAGTATCAACAATAACTATACTAGTGTGATAAGCTTGATCCCCACCTTGAAGAGAATGTGCCGGCTTTTTCAATGTTTGTTTATCTTCTTTTCTTGCAGGACGCATTGGACAGGAATAAAGAGAGAGCAGACCTGCTGCCCTGACGAGAAGACCGCTAGGAAGAGAAGAAGTGGGACAAGAACAGAGCAGGACAGGAACCGCCAAGAGAGAGCCTATGACATCGCGGAGAACAGAGAACGCTGGACGCAAGGATTCATGTAAGTGGAAGTGAGCATGAATTCCTGAACGACAAGCAGTCATTCAGGGTGCAGCGGGACCCTAAAAGGGCTATGCGCTCCATCCACTTATAGGGACTGAGTCATCAGAGAGCACTCACATGAGGTGCCCAGCACTACCCACAGCAGCAGTGAAATACATGAATGGGCACACATGAGCAAAAAGGGGGCATCATTCATGGGAGCCTGGTTCAATCAATCAATCAGTATTTATAAAGCACGGCTACTCACCCATGAGGGTCTCATAGCGCTGGGGTGGGGGGCTTCAACCGAAGAGCCACGTCTTGAGGTTCTTCCTGAAAAGGGTGAGCGACGGGCTTTGTCTGAGGTGCAGGGGGAGGCTGTTCCAGCTCTTCGCTGCAGTGTAGGTAAAAGATCGTCCTTGGGCCGTGGTTTTGCAGATGCAAGGGACAGTGGCAAAGGCCATTTGGGCGGAATGGAGGGATCTGGTGGGGGTGTGGAAGGAGACGCGGTGGTTCAGGTAGGCTGGTCCTGCGTTGTGTATGGCCTTGTACATGTGGGTGAGAAGCTTGAAGGTGATTCGCTTCTCGACCAGTTGCCAGTGGAGGGTCCTCAGGTGCTGGGAGATGTGTTCTCGGCAAAGGAGGTCCAGAATTAGTCTGGCGGCAGTGTTCTGGATGAGTTGAAGTTTTTTGATGTTCCTAGTTGAGGTGCCGACGTAGAGGCCACTGCGTAGTCGAGCTTGCTCGTGACTATGGTGTGGGTGACTGTCCTGCGACAGTCTGCTGGGATCCATCTGAAGATCTTCCGGAGTTTGCGGAGTGTGTGCCAGCAGGAGGAGGTGACAGAGTTTACCTGGCGGGTCATAGATAGGGAGGAGTCGAGGATGATTCCTAAGTTGCGGGCGTGCTCGATCGGTGGAGAGGGGGCGATGAGGGATGTGGGCCACCAGGAGTCGTCCCAAGCTGAGATGGCGTTTCCGAAGATGATGAGCTCCATCTTGTCGGAGTTGAGCTTAAGGCAGCTTTCTCTCATCCAGGTGGTGACAGCTTCCATTCCTGCGTGAAAGTTCCTTTTGGCCGTGTCGGGATCTTCGGTGAGGGAAATGATCAGTTGTCTGTCATCGGCATATGACACGATGTTCATACCGTGGCTTCTGATGATGGCAGCAAGAGGGGCCATGTATATGCTGAGCAGCGTGGGACCCAGTGAGGATCCTTGGGGGACTCCGCAGTTGACTCCTGTGGGTCTGGAGGTGTAGGGTGGAAGTCTGACCCTCTGCGTTCTCCCGGACAGGAAGGAGTGGATCCATTCCAGGGCTCTTCCGCGGATTCTCATGTCGTGGAATCTGGTGCTGAGAGTGCTGTGGGAGACTGTGTCGAAAGCTGCTAAGAGGTCGAGGAGTATGAGTGCTGTGGTGTGGCTGCGTCTAGGAGTAATCGGATGTCGTCAGTGGCTGCCAGGAGTGCTGTCTCCATGCTGTGATTGCTGCAGAACCCCCAGACTGGGAGCTGTCCAGGGAGTTGTTGGCCTCAATGAAATTCCGTAGTTGTGCGTTGATTGTTTTCTCTAGTACTTTGGCAGGGTAGGGTAGCAGCGAGATGGGCTGGAAATTCTTTAGTTCTGATGAGTCAGCCAAAGGTTTCTTCAAGAGAGGGTGTATTTCAGCGTGTTTCCAGTCCTCAGGGAAGGTGCCCGTGCTGATAGAGCAGTTGATAGTGTTACAAAGCTCGGGGTCGATGGAAGCTCTGACTCTGATGTATATGTGGTACGGGCAGAGGTCCGAGGGTGTTCTGGAGTGGGTGCTGTTCATGATGTTGACTGTTTCATCTGTGGTGAGCTTGAACCAGTCGTGGATGGTTTGGGCGGGTTCTGGGGGGTGGGTCGGTTGCAGGTTCCGATGCCAGGTGACAGAAAGCTGTTGTAGGTGTCCTTGATCTTGTGGTGGAAAAAGGAGGCGAGTTTGTCGCAGAGGTCCTGTGACGGGGGGATGCTGGTGGCTTCGAAGGGGGTATCTGTGATGATGTCATTGATGACTGAGAAGAGTTCCTTCGAGTTGTGTGCTGAGGAGTTGATGCGCTCCCGGAGTGCTTCCTTCCTTGCGTTCTTGATTTTTCATCGGTGGGCGGCGGTTGCGACTCTGAAGGAGGCAAGGTCTTTGCTGGATTGGCTGTTCCTCCATTTTTTCTCTAAATGTCTGCGGGTACGCTTTGATTCTTGGAGTTTGGTGGTAAACCAGCTGGCCTTTTTAGGTAAGCGTTTGGCCAATGTCAGCCAGAGAGGGGCTAGAGTGTCGGCACATTCGGTGATTCATCAAATTATTGGTGGTGCCCAGGTTGCATGAACTGTTCCAGGGAGAAAAGATGTAAAGCGTGCCCCGCAGCATGCCATTACACAAATGCATGATGGAGGCAGTACCTCCATTGGAGCGGAGGAGTGTCGCCCCCTGCTTACAGTGCAGCACACATGAAAAATAAAATGGTAATGAAGAGATATCATTACCATTTTATTTTTCAGTTCAGTGAGCAGAGTGGCAGCGCAGGGCGAGGCCATTGCTGATTGGCAGCAGGGACAGGGAGCAGTGACAGTGCTGCTCCAGTTTAAAAAGCGCATGTCACTTTGGCTGGCCGTCTTGCGACAGCCAGCCTGACATGCATATTTCAAACCGCTCCAACCGGAGCTGTCTTAGACAACTGGGTGGAGAGCAGGCACAGGCACCCAGTGCCTCATGGAGCGTCAAGCAGACCGCTCCAGCCAATCCCGGTGTTCCCCTCATGCTGTGTACTATTAGCAGCAGCATGAGAGCAGCATCAGGATTGGAGCCTCTCAACCTTTAGGATTCTATTTGTGCATTTCCTTGATGGGATGCAAGCATGTGCTAAGAGACTTTCTCACATCTGCTTGAGGCGTGGAGGGGAGTGAAAGCAAATGGCCTCTGGCTCCAGAGCAGAACACTGGAGGGTACTGTTGTGCACAGAAGGAGGCTTTCAAGGGAAAAACACAGGTTTGAAGTACACATTAGGACACAGTGACCCCGACCCATCGTTAGAAATGCACTGATTGCTGATTTGCTCTTCAGCAAATATCACTGTCCCCGGACAATAGGGAAACCGAAGCATGCCAAACCTCCTGCCTATGTATGTGTTCTCTGCTCTTAACTCTCCCCAAAATGTTGAAGCAACTGTACGCTTCAACATTTTGGCGAGAGCAAAAAACACGTGCGGGTCCTCACACCGGTCACCCACAGGCTGATGGTATGTTCATGGCAGAGAGACCAGTTGCCTCTTCTGTGCTGTGCGTTTGCATTACAATGCTCATTGCTCCCATTGCGTCACTTCCCGTTTACCTTCTTTGCCTTATCTGTGTTGTCGGCTGCGCTGTCTTTATCTTGTAATTAAATTCGAAAGAAAACAAACTGAGCAAGGCCCCCTACTCTTTTTTGAGTGTTATGTCAAAGTCACGGTTTGAAGGGAGGACTCCGAGTCAAAGTTTAGAGGGAATCTTTAACCAAAACAAGGCAGGAAAAAAGTGCTGCCATAATTGCCAGTTTAAAGTTCAGTGTGTTTGGGGGAAGGGGTGGCGATATCCATCCATTGTGTCACCTGGAACTACTGCCTGTAGCTACCAGTGCAAAACTCTGTGGAGGCCGCTCGGGCGTATACATTCAAAGCAGTGCTTTAAATGGGCCGGTACTCTCCGGTACTGAGTACCGGCACTTTTTTATTTTGAGAGGGAGAGTACCGGCATATCTCAAGAAAAACGTAATACTTTTAATTGGAGAGTACCGGCACTTCTCAGAAACAAGCAGGTACTCTATCACAGAGTACCTGCACTTCTATTTTTCCATTTAAAGCACTGATTCAAAGTGCAGCCCTAACTACCGTCACAAAGTGCTCTGGAGCAGACTATCCATTCAAAGTCTCACCAGAAGCTGCAACTGTAAAATGCTGTGGGGACATCTTTTCAAAGTGTCACCTAAAACTTCTAATGTACAATTGTAAGTGGTGCAATATCCCTTCAAAGTGTGTCACCTGTAACTATCATTGCAAAGTACTGTGGGGTGGCTTGGGGGGAATATCCCTTCAAAGTGTGGGGTGCCACCCATAACTTCCAGTGTAAGGTGCATGGGGCTGGGAAAGTCATTGAACGTCAACGATATACAGCTAATGTAAAGTGTACTGGTGCAGGGGATATGGATTTTGATTGTGGCCTGAAGTATGGATTCTGTGGGCCATATTTATACTTTTTGACACAAAACTGCGCTAACGCAGTTTTGCATCAAAAAAATTAGCGCCGGCTAACGCCATTCTGAAGCGCCATGCGTGCGCCGTATTTATTCAATGACGTTAGCCGGCGTTAGCCGGCGGCGCTGCCTGGTGTGCGTGAAAAAAAATGACGTACACCAGGCAGCGCCGGCGTAGGGGGATATGGAGCTTGGGCGTCAAAAAATGGGGCAAGTCAGGCTGAGGCAAATTTTTCGCCTCAACCCGATTTGCGCCATTTTTTTCGACTCCCAACCCCCATAGAAATGACTCCTGTCTTAGCAAAGACAGGAGTCATGCCCCCTTGCCCAATGGCCATGCCCAGGGGACTTCTGTCCCCTGGGCATGGTCATTGGGCATAGTGGAATGTAGGGGGGCACAAATCAGGCCCCCCTATGCCACAAAAAAAAAAATATATATATACTTACCAGAACTTACCTTAATGTCCCTGGGATGGGTCCCTCCCGCCTTGGGTGTCCTCCTGGGGTGGGCAAGGGTGACAGGGGGTGTCCCTGGGGGCATGGGAGGGCACCTCTGGGCTCCTTCCGAGCCCACAGGTCCCTTAACGCCTGCCTTGTCTAGGCGCTAAAAAACGGCGCAAAAGCGGCCGTACGTCATTTTTTTTTACCCTCCCACTCCCGGGCGTGAATTTTGCCCGGGAGTGTAAATACGGCGCACATGCCTCGGAGTCAATTTTTTAGACGGGAATGCCTACCTTGCATATAATTAACGCAAAGTAGGTGTCCACGCTAAAAAATGACGCAAACTCCATGGACTTTGGCGCTAGACGCGTCTAACGCCAAAGTATAAATATGGAGTTAGTTTTGCGTCGGAATTGCGTCAAAAAAAACGACGCAATTCCGGCGCAAACAGAGTATAAATATGTCCCTGTGTGTCGCAGGGAAAACTCAACTACTTTAAAGTGCAGAGTGGAAAAATAAGTGAAAGAAGAGGGCCTCATGAAAAAGAAGGGACGGTTACTTCTAAGTGCATGCTGTAAACTATTGAAAAATGGCAGAATGGAGGGAGTTGATGTGAACTCAAAGCGCCGAAGGAGCAGTTTAGGAGACTTTAGAGCAAAGAAAATCCCTTTAAAGTTCAGCAAAAGAAAAGGGATTCGTGGTGCGCGTGAATGTGTGAATCCTAAGTGCAGCAGGGGTGTCTAGTGTAGTGTGCACGGCTGGGATGAGTAAAAGTGCAGCAGAAGTCTTTACACACCAAGACCCATATTTATACTTTTTGACACAAACCTGCACTATCGCAGGTTTGCATCAAAAAGCATAGCGCCGCCTAGCCCCAATCCTGGACGCCTGCCGGGCGTCATATTTATGGATTGTCGCTAGCTGGTGCTAAGGCCCAGATAGCATCAAAATTACTGATGCTAACCGGGTGGGGGAGTCGTAGGGGAAAATGGAGATTGTGCGTGGTAGAATGGCGCTAGTCAGGTTAGAGTCAGAAAACTGACGCTAACCTGACTAGCACCATTCTATCTATGCACAACCCCCATAGACATGTTGTCTGTCTTAGAGAAGACAGTAGTCATACCCCCAGCCCAATGGCCATGCCCAGCGAACAAATGTCCCCTGAGCATGGCCATTGGGCACAGTGGCATGTAGGGGGGCACAAGTTACGCCCCCTATGGCACTTTATACAATTTATATAAATACTTACCTGGACTTACCTGGGATGGATCCTCCCATCTTTAGTTGTCCTCCAGGTGTGGGTGCGGGTGGGTGGGGGTGTCCCTCGGGACAGGGAAGGGCACCTATGGGCTGTTTCCATGGTCTCTGACCATGGAAAAAGGCCCACAGGTCCCCTAACGCCTGCCCATACCCAGGCGATAAATAATGGCGCTAAGCAGGCTTAGCGCCATTATTTAAGGCCCTCCTCCACCCATGCGTGAATTCAGAACGGGAGGTTAAATATGGTGCTAGGGCCATAGCGTGGGTTTTTGCCCGGGAACGCCTACCTTGCATCTCATTGACGCAAGGTAGTTTTCCGCAAGCAAAAACTGATGCAAACTCCATAACTTTGGTGCTAGACGTGTCTAGTGGCAAAGTATAAACATGGAGTTGGGTTTGCGCTGAATTAGCGTAAAAAAAAATGACGCTAATTCAGTGCAAACCGAGTATAAATAATGGCCCAAGTGCCGCAGGTGTATGGATTTAAAGTCCAGTGATTGTGCATGGGCATTCATTGGATGGGTGCATGGATTTATTATTTATGCCTTACATGCATGCACCCACCCACCCCCACCACTCTCTGAAGTTGCCAGCCACCACTGATGTACGATGTTGTATGGAAGAAGACGGGAATGAAATAACTGATACCATCAATCTCCTACTTCACTCACCATTTCCCAATACTTCCAACTAGTGGCAGCTTGAAATGACCCACACTTGCCCTGTTGTGGACCTGGCTGGGGTTGAAATAAAATGATGGAACACATCTCAATTTAGAGAGGGGGCGGGAGCCATTTTGCCTTTGGACAAAATGTTTCCTCCACCTCTGTCATCAATGGCCTGTTAGAAAAATTCAAAAAGCTTTCATTTCGAATAACAGCAGTTGATTCCCCAGCTTCAGAAGACATTACAGAGACTGATATTTCTGACAAAGGTTGAAACAAGACTGCACTTCGTGTGTCAGACTAAAAAAAATCAAAACCTGTCATTTTCTGTTTTATCCGCCTGCCATCCATCTCCATTTTAATAGAAGCTGGTAATTAAGGCTTTGTACCGAGGAACAGACACAGCCTCATGTCCCGCATCTCCCCTTCCTATCGTGATGTGCATCTGAAGATGTGCCGTATATAATTTCCTTCTTTACAGTAAAAGATAACATGCTAGCTTGTATTACAGGAATTCTATTGCTCTCTAATTTGATAAAACGCAATTGTCTGGTTCCATTTGCTGTAACAATGCAGTCAAACTCTTAGCTTGAAACAGTCTCACAATTCTGAATCCATTTAGCCTTCCTCTCTGACATGTACTTTCCTATAAAAATGTTCTCGTTTGCATGCAATATGTACTTTTTTTCATTTTGTTGTTGTTACATTTCAAATATTGTACTCTTAATGCGTTCTCGTCTTTTACATGGTCTTCTTACCTTTTGGTTGGGCCTAATTCACATTAAATGCCAATCCCTATGCAAACTCCTGTATGGGCATCTCTAGGAATTCTGAGAATGTTCCAATTACCACAACTTTGCCAAAATTTACAAGGTGAAGAGCATACATTATATTCCGATGCATCCAGACTTTGGTGCGGAAAGCACAAAATTCTGCAATTAACTCTTCGTTTTTACAAAAGGTGTTTGGAATTTGGAAGTATTTACCCCTGCAAATAAATACCGCACCTTGCAGAGACAGTAGTAGTAACATCAATGTGGCCCACAAGCAATTATAGCCTAGTTCTTCCCACAGCTGGAAAAACACAGATACAAGCACCCATGGATAGCAACAGTGCAAGCATCCCGATTACAAAGCATAGGTGCAGTGAGTAGCGGTGGGAGAAGTGGAAGCTTCCCTAACACTTACACACACAAACACACTCAAACAAGCTCACTGGTGTAGCTCAAAATACAAAGGTTCAATAAAAGTTGGTGATATATGTAAGAGCCCTCAGCGCTACCTTAGTGCCACCATAGCGTTATTTTTTTAACGCTAAGGTGGCTTTTTCCCCACACCATATTTACAAATGTACAAATTGCATGCATGCAATTTGCATGCATCGCACCACTTTTTAAACCGTTGCGCCGCATTATACCTGCGCCAAGCATAATGTATGCAAGGGGGGTGTTCCCCTGTTAGGGAGTGAAATAATGGTACAAGGAAATCTAAAAGATTTCTTTGCACCATTTTTTTCGGCACTTTTAATGCCTGCTTAGAGCAGGCGTTAAAAGGGGGCACACCATTATTTATAATGGGCCCCCATGTACTCTGCAGGAGTAGCGCCAACATTTTGGTGCTACTCCTGCAGAATACATCAATATCGTAAAACAAAAAAAATGGTCTATTGTCCCCTACCCTGCACTGTGGTGTGCCGTATTTTAAATACGGTGCACACATGGTGGTGGTAGGGGGGTGCTAAGGGGTGCAAGGAAAGTGGCCCTGCACTGGGCGCAGCACCAGTTTCCTTAAATCTGCCCCTAATACTTAGAAAGGCAGTTCGTTCCACCCTTCTAATGAATTAGAAATGAGCCTTGCTCACTAAGGTGTGCTCTGCCATAAAAGTATGTTTATGGCTAAAAGTATCTTGATTTATGCCTGGTAGAAACGCATAAAATGGTTCCACGTAGGAGTAAGCGAACTTGCAACTGACGATGGATCACCACGAGTACGGAGAAAACCAGTCCTAAGCCTTATTCAACTGGTGGGAGACGGTTATCAAATGTGTGGTTTGCCTTGGAAGGTTGAGCACCCACAAACATGTTTGTTTGTTTGCCTTATGAAACAGCAAACCAACCCTTTCCCACCTTGGAAATGATTGTAAAGTTACACCAGGCAACTCCTGGTTGGTGTCAAGGCAAAGGTCTTTGTTCATGAGGAAAAGAAACATGGGATCATATTCCCCGCGAGTCGGATTCTAGGCTTGCAGAATTCTGTATAAGGAGAACAGGATCCCACAGAAATGCCACATGGAAGGTGGCCGAAAAGCACTTCAATGCCTCATCAGGGGTAGTAAGCGCCATATAAATACCATTATAATGATGTTTCCAAAAGCATGCCTCCAAACCTGCACATTGGGCAGCTTAACATGCATACATATAGGAAATGTTTGCTATTAGAAAAACACCGTAAAAGCAACCTCAGGCAGAGATGTTTTGTCTTAAATAGTGACTAATGTGGATCCCGGCATTGATATTGGGATAGCACTCTGTTCAACTATCTACAAAAACAGTGGCAACCGGTGTCTGATGCAAAAAGCACAAGTTATTTTCACCAGGTCTCTTGGCATGCCTCTCAAATGGGAAGCCCTAAATGATTTAGAACTAACTCTCAGCCCTTTTCATCATTGCCTCAGAGAGGGCATCCATTCATTGCCTCAGAGAGGGCATTCATTCCAAACATCTGCAAATATCCTCATAGCCTGGCCTCACTGGAAAAATATCCTTTGTTGTTACATTAAACCAATATAATGCTCCTCGTCCCTTGACTAACTGACCCAACAACTGTTGTTATCCTTCTTCAATCGTCTTCATAAAAACCCTGACAATGTTTTGATCTGGATTGCTGGTTAATTGAGTGCATCTCCTTTCTGAACCACTCTTACTTGCTATCCAAATGTTAACATAACTTGGGTCCAGCCCACTCCTTAACTCTTTCCAGACTATCCTTATTTAAGTGGCCACAGTTTTCAATATTGTGATACTTTCCTGGTGGAGCAGATTCTTCGCAGGGTACAAATCAGACAGTCATAGGTGCTCTGGTGCCTTCTATACATTTACACCCTTTGTTTGCAAGATAACTTGGGTATTTAAAGTTCCCATGTATGGAACTCATGATCACAATGTTACTGTCGTTGATTCAGCCTGAGTACCCTCCAAGGGAAGTGTAGATCTCACCTTATCCAAGTCTGTTGTCATATTTGGTTCTAAACTTGTTATTGATTAAAATATAAACCATAAAATACCACAACACATAGTGTCATTGGACTTTCCGATCTATGAGGCTGAGTAGAAAAAGAAACATGCCTCCGACCCATCATTCACAGCAGAGTAGTCAGTCTGAAAAGGCATGGCCAGTGGGTTCCACTACTGGTTGCCTCATAAAATGCCTATAATCTTTTCACTTATTGCTACAGCAATTTTTGGCTCAGATATTTTGCCCCTTTTGAGGTGCCTATTTCTCCTTGACCAATGGTAAATAAAACATTATTTTCTGAAAAAAATCAATTTTTCTGAGATTGTGTGCCATTTCAATCTGACAAATGAAAGACTGCAGACCTGTTCATAGAACACTGCACAATGGTTGACCCATTTATTTCAACCCCCTGGTGTGCTGAATGCACTATCCCCATGTTTATTTCCCCTGGACAATTCACTTAACTTTCACGTAGATTTCATGTATAATGCGAAGTATGCTTTGGCAATCGTCTGCTTGAAGATTATACGTAAGAAATGCTATTGCATATAAAAGTCACTTAAGGTACCAGTTTAACATTGGGCAAATGTAATATTTATCTTTCACCTTTTACATTTTTTTCAACCATTTCCATTTAAAAACACTTAATCTATACAAGTGGAGCCCCTGCACTGCAGGTTCCACTATAGATTAATTCTTTAACAGTACCAGTGTGCTTGCTGAAGGCCAATCTTGCTCTAAATAGAAAACAAATATGCAATCATAATATATACTTCTTTTAGAATTTCTCCATACAACCTTTCAAAAACAGCAAACTCTCACAAACTGGCATTTTTTTGCCTTCATAATTACAGCAATTGGACATTCTTGCATTATTTTACATAGACTAGACAGATATACACAAAACTTTGATCCTGTGTGTAGTATCTTTGATCACTTGTATTGAAGCTGCAAAGTTGGATACCGTGACCGGTTGTTTCTTCCAACAAAGAGATGTACACATCAGTATTCATGAAAAGCCTTTCCGGTGCAGTTGTATTTGACCTTGCTGCCTTCATGGATGCAGATAGTTACAAGATAAAACCCACATACCCTTCTGATCCCCAGTTGTTAACTTGCTTCCTGGTAAAGTATCAGGTCTCAAATTCGACCTCTTAGGAAAGCCCTGAACTGATGTCGGCCAATTATATTTAGATCTTCTTTGCCCTCGATGTCATTGTTAGAGTTTATCAAGTTGGAAATATGGGCCTAACATTCAAAACAGAATTATCGCCCTCCATGGTGAAGTAGAAGAAATCTATGTATCCTAATGTGGTATGGTATCTGGACCAACTTCCTGTAGGTAATTTCCACAGGTGGGAGGGAATGCATGGTGATCAAAAAGTGAGGGAATCTATGTTTTCAGTTTTCACATGTTTGTCTTTGTTCAAGTGGCTACGCTTCACTTATCTGTCATCAGTCCGCATGGCATCAACACACATTCAATGAAAAGAAAGGTGCATGTTTCCACTTCTATGAAC
The DNA here is from genome assembly GCF_031143425.1 of Pleurodeles waltl. NCBI lineage: Eukaryota > Metazoa > Chordata > Amphibia > Caudata > Salamandridae > Pleurodeles > Pleurodeles waltl. The sequence goes on from NC_090443.1 coordinate 910,269,886, forward strand.
TTGTACCGATGTCAATATTTCAACCTAACCTGATAGGAGAATTGCCAAAGTCCCTCCTTCACTGTGATTGAGGACTATTGTTCTTACCACTACCATCCAGTGGGCCTCCTGCAAAAAACGTGGAGGCCCGTCCCCCACCCCTGCTTTCCGGATCCAGCCAGGAGCTCTCTGACCAAAGGTCGGCCGCACGTGCAGAGTGCCGGTGGGGGCCTCTGGAGCTCGGGCCACACCCGCCCCGCAGGGGCTGTGGGAGCTATTGTTATGGCTGTGCTACCATCAGTGTCATCTGCATATGGAGATTGTGTTTGTAGGAAAGGAATGTGCTGGTGAGCTCTGATACACCTTTAAAGTACAATATAGATCCCCACTATACACACATGGTGACAAAACTCCTTAAGTTTGGCAAGTAATAAATTTACTTGTTAAATAATTAATTTACTGATTCACATTCCAGTGACCTTAATTCAAGTAATGCATGCCGGCCGTACAATACATTGCCAATATTTGGACGTTGGAAACAAGACTGAGACTCGTGGAGAGCTGTGCTCGTCATAATGCCAAACCTCAGAGTGTTTTCCAAGCGAATACCCTGATTTACTCAGAGCTCTGCTTCTGGTAACACCAATACCCACTTAAACCTTCACAAAATCCCAGACTCTAAGAGCTCTGATCCTGATAACTCCCACACTGACTCAGAGGTTTGTCATTGATGATGTTCATTCAGATCCCTGCTTTATGAGAGGTATGCATGTAATGATGGAAAAACTCACCCAAAGAGCTGCCTCTGAAAGTACTTGGAGTAACACTGAGAGCAGCTGCTGATCAGCAGTCGTGTCTGCTCTTGATAATTCCCAGACTCATTCAGTCTTTTGTTCCTGATAATGCCACACTGATTCAGAACATTCTTCCTGTTAATACCTAGATTTTTTATAGTCTCATAGACTAAGCATTACAAACAGACTCCCAGCAAACACAACACCAGTGGAAGAAAAGGGGACTAGCTCGCAGCGTAGCTCTGATCCATTAGGAAAATGCATAAAAGTCTACATCAGAGTAGGAAAAACCTATGTACTTGGGGTATTACAGAAGGAAAAACTGTCCTCATTGGATTGAAATTGCCAGTCCTTGGTCTTGGAGGGTGAAACTGCATTGAGTAGACTTACAACATAAGAGTTTGCCAGTGCTAAGTAACATTGTTGTTTGCTGGTGAAATAGTCCATACCTTCGGGCACATTTTACGGATCAGACCTTCCAAGACAAAGTATGGAGTCCAAATAGAGAAAAGAACAAAATAAACTTATTAGAGATGTCAGTGGTAAAGAATTGCCTTCTGGAGTCAGTCAGTCATAGGGCCTCATTACGAGTTTGGGGGATAGGATTACTCCGTCCCAAACGTGGCGGATAGCCCCTCCCCCGTTTTACAGGTTCCATAGCATATAATGGAACTTGTAATACGGCGGGCAGGATATCCATCACATTTGGGACAGAGTAATACAGTCTGCCGAACTTGTAATGAGCCCCATAATCTTTATTCGGATCTTTAAAAAATATCCATAAAAGAGCACACATAAAACATTACATAAATTAATAAGAAGGAAAAATCCAGATAAATAAATCATCAGACAAATCACACAAATATAAAACAATTAAAAACAACTATTATATCTATTAATATTGCTCAATGAGTCAAGTTAGGTTTAAACGAATACTGTAGACTGTGCAATTATCCAGCAAGTCAGTTCCCCACCTTTTCCCTCTCTTTTATCGCTGAGGCAATAAAACAGTAAATAGAATGCAGACCATATCGGATTGAAATAACTACTGATAAAAAAAGCTTCCTTGCACATCCCAATATTTAATAACATAAGAATTGGAATAAAAAAAACAACAACAAAAAATACCTTCTCTGCTCTTTATGTAATGTACAGAATAAAAACATGTGCGTTTGTGATTGCTCTGAACGAGCATCGCATGGATAGGGTATTAAATCCCTGGGGCAATATACCTTCGATGGGTAAGCCACCAAAAAGTGAGCCAGCCCCAGACGAAACCTTATCAGATAAAATCTATAGTGTTCTGGGACAACTAGCAGATAGGGTTCAATTTTCGGCATAGTGTATAGAGGAAGATATGCTGCCACCATACCTTTCCCCAAGTCACGTCTCCATCTATCATCAACCATTTTTTACATAAAATTCATTTTTAACCACTGTAGCATCCTGTTTGGATATGGACCTAGGATTAAGAAATAGGTATAATCTATTAAGTCTGCCCAGTGTTTCCTTAACATACATAACCCACGAACACCTATGTACCCCGTTCAATCTCCAGTCCATAAGCAACGAGTGGGAAAGGGCCGCTTCTGGTCTAACCCAAACGGACAACCAGAGAGATAAAGGGGCTCACTTAATCAAATCTTCAATAAAAGGTAGTCCCAGTTCCTCATGCAGAATAATGGCAGGTACACTTGTGGGAAGTGAAAGTAAGCTTCTCAAAAATGTATTTTCACTTATCTGCAAAGACGGTGCACCCATATATCCTCACACCCCAGCACCATATATAGCAATTGATGTAGTCCTTACCTTATAAAGAGTGGTGATTGGGTTTAATCTGGCACCACCCACTTTAGTAATAAATGTGCGCAATGCTACCACCGCCTGATTGTATTGCCTGACCTTTATTTCTCTAAGGTGATTCCATTTACACTCACTGTTATAGGGAATCCCCAAATACATGAATGTATTCAGACAGTTCAGACAGATGCGTTCTATATAGAACCAAGGCACTATACTTCTTGGGCGACCACACACCATAGTATAAGATTTTGCTTTATTGGTGGTCAAACCCAGTGCCGTCATGAGCTCCACAAATTTATTTAGAAATTTTTGGAGTCCTCTCCCGTTCTGGCCATAGGGACACAATCATCTGCGTACATTAAAACCGGTTTTGGTCTGCCATCAGTCTTAGGGAGGCTGCCTTGTCATCTACTAAAGCTTCCTCTAAGCTGTTTACAAAAAAATTCAACAGAAAGTTGGCCACAACACACCCTTGTCTGATCCCTTTCTCAACCTTAAAGAAACTGGTGCATTGCCCTTCTTGCCCATATCTGATCTTAGCTTCCTTATTACTATGAAGTTGTGCCAGCAGATCTACAACTGTAGGGTTTGCTCCTTTCTTAATCAGCATTGCCCGTAATTTACTTCTAACAACATTATCAAACACTGCTGTTAAATCCATAAATGCCAGATATAAGCACCCTTGTTTAGCCCCCACATACTTTTTTCTGAGCAAATGGAGGTTGAGCCATTGATCAACTGTCCCCACTGCCTTCCGAAAACCATATTGTGCCTCTAAAATAATATTATTGTCAATAGCCCATGCTTCCAGGCGATTCAAAAGGATTCTCTCAAAAATGTTTGCGGTAGCATCAATCAAAGCAATAGGGCGATAGCACGCAGGTTCATTCCAGTTGCCTTTTTTAAAAATTGGAACAATAGTGGCTTTAGATCAGGCTAAAGGAGGGGCGGTGCTAACAGCAGCTCTAAAAACATTAACCAGGATTGCTGCCCATAGATACAAATTGTTCTTAAAAGGATCAACTGGGACACCATCTGGACCAGGGGCCTTATTAGGGAGGGAACAATTAATTGCCAATGTCACATCACTCAAATGTATATCCACTTCCTCATTATTAAAATTATCAAACCTGTCTGACACAGTGTTTTCGCAATCATCCATATTATATGAAGAAATCTTTGTAAAGTGAGTAGTCAAACTATGGTCTGGGATGTGAACCATAGCTCCCTTGTTTAAGTGTGGGCTAAAAAGGGGATTATTAGCTACTTTCCAAAATTGAGCCCCATCATTTACAGCTGAGGCGACCACTAATTTCTCCCATGCCTCTTCTTAATCATCTTTTTCCTTAATGAGATTGCATTCTTATACTGGGCTCTACACCTTATAACTTCTACCTGATTCCTTGGAGTGGCCTTTAAGGCCCGTATATGATTAGCATGGGCATGTATACATAGTTTTTAAAACCACTTAACTGGTTTGATTCAATCAGATTGAATTGGAAGAGTTAAATACACCTTTACAGATGCACAGATATCTGAGAAAGCTTCCAAAACCTGGGCTGGGGGTGATTCAGTATTTAAACACGCTTCAAAATTTGTCCGATTTTTACCCACTACAGAAGATAAGAGAGTCTTTGAGTCCATGTTTTGCCAGTTACATAGCACACCTTTATTCCTATGATATTCAATAGGACATCCCGCTCTTTGCACGCTTCCTTTTTAAAATCCATCATGAATTGTTAGGACCAGCAGGTTATGATCACTTAGACCATTGGGAATCACCTGAAAGGCACCCATTTTATGCAGCCATGACTTTGACAACATTATATGATCAATAACTGTGCCACACCCTCTCCCAGTAAAAGTTATATCGGACGGTATAATTAATTGAAATATCATTTGTCGGTACTAAATCATATGCCCTCATAAAATTATTTAGCTTATCCCCACAGGGATTATGAGTAAAGTAAGAATGATTACTGCAATCCTTACAAACTATCCCACAAACCTTATCGTCCCTTACAGTACAGAGGGAAACATTAAAATCCCAACCCCACACAATTATATAATCCTTATCAATAGACCATTCCATCTCCTCAATAGCCTTGGCTAGGGAATGTATAATCTTAACATTAGATCTCAGGAAATTGTTGTGAGAAAAATTAACTAGTAGCATTATCGGACTGCCCTTCAACGATAACACCCACCACTAATTGGTAGTAAGGGGAATCAGTTCGATATTTGATCTCTTTAGCACCTGAAGAGATATTAATCAAAGTCCGATGCCCTGCAGGCGTCCATTTTGCCAAATTTGTAATTGATTGGAAACCATTAATATAAACATCTGTGTTAGCCCATGTTTCCATGTTTTTATCAGAGTAACCAGTTCCTGTTTGCGTATTTCAACCCGATACCGGCCACATTCCAGAATAGCATCTGCCAAGGATGTAGAGAAATTCTTCCATCCTCTACATATTGTGCAGTAAAATCTAACTCTTTTGTATAAGAGCTCCCACACTCTGATTTCTGCAATATGTGGGGAACTACAATTAGGCCCATCCATTTCAGCATGGAGGGTATAGCTCAAGGCTGTCAAGTTGGCTGTGGTAAAAACCCCATCCCTCTCCCCATGTCAATCTACATCTTCCAAAAGGGTGCCCACAGGGCCATAATGATTCTGAGTAGGGACGGAGAATTTGAGAGTTTTCCCCAGCCGGGAATACTCAGTTTGACTGGGCTGATAAAGTATCCCAAAGGAACAACCTGTAAATTAGAATCAGAGTCCTGCGGGGTTCCAAAGTGGTCCAGTATCCATGCTACCTGATATGGGTCTTTGAAATTTGCCAACACACAATCACCAGGGAGTTGTTTCTTACTGTGGCCTACCCACTGTACCCTCCTCACTCCAATGATGCCATTCCAAAGAAACTCTGTATTTGCTCCCCCCAATGAGTTTTTCAACCAACCTGCTCCATAGTTGCGTTAGGTGATACAGGGGTATTTTTTAAAACAATTACATAAGGGGTGCATTGTGGTGGGAGTTGCAAAACATGTAAGTTTCTTCCTTTGGGAGAACGATCAGGCTCAGAACTCTGCGACCCTTCACTCTCAAACCCCTGCATTATCCCATAATTCCTAAGGATAGAGCTATGGGCTTCTCAGAGATCTCAATAATATTGTCTGGCTAATCCGTGGGGCTAACTGTTGACTGAGTGGGCCCTCTTGGTCTTAATTGTTCATCTCTTTTTTATGCAATCCCCCAACAGTCTAATGACAGACCAAAGGAGCGGGTCTCTATGTCCACCTCCACATTTTGAATAGGTAATGTATTACATTTTATGGACTCCAAAAGATAAGGTATAGTCAATACTGTTCAATATGTCGACCAAACGTTTGAGTGCTTTCTCTAAAATAGCCTCAGCCAAGGCTCTGTGCAGACAATTGCCCTCTAAATGCTGGGATCCTGTTGAGGCCCCCAGATGTCTCTGCCCTGCTACCTGTGTCTTACGCATCTGGGGATGACCTTCTCAGGTCTGTTAGATTTGGAGCCTTTCATCTTGATCATACCTAAGCTCTGGGGGGTGGACTTCTTCCATTTAGTAGGTGGAGAGACAATTTCATCCACACGTCATTATTAATCAAATCACCACCTCTACTGGAAGAGATATCTAATTCCCCTTGTAAAACACACCCTTTTGGGGACTAGGCCCATATTTATGGAATGTTAGCGTCACCTTAGCGCCATTTATTTTGACGCTAAAGCGGCGCTAATTTAACTCCATATTTATATTTGTACACTAGACCCGTCTAGCTTCAAAATATTGGAGTTAGCGCCATGTTCAGGAAGAGCCAACCCACCTTGCGTCTCATTGTGACAATGAGATGAAAGGTAGGCGTTCCCTTACAAAAAATGACGCTAGCCCCCCAGCACCATATTTAACCTCCGATACTGAAACGACACGCATCTAGGAGGCAAAACTAAATAATGGTGCTAAGCCCAATTAGCATCATTATTTAACGCCTGGTCAGACCAGGCGTTAATGTGCTCACCCCAACCCCCAGCATCACCACCTACCACACCACAGGGACACTACAGGAGGAGGGAGCCCATCCCAGGTAAGTTGCAGGTAAGTCTACATGCGTAAGTGTTGTGTGCCACTGGGGGTCCCTTACATGGGGCCCCCTGGGTTGTCCTGGGGACACTGGTTCTCAGTGGTGGGCATTGGGGTTGTGGTAATGACTCCTATCTATACTTAGACAGGAGTCATTGTTTGGCTGCTTGTGTTTCAAAAATTTATGCTAGGCATAACAGAAGAACATATTTTGCCACTAATCAGCCTACCGTCATTTTTTACCCACTAGGCCCATTTCCCCTAAGGCCATCCATCACCGGCTAGCATCCTTTTTTTAAAGACTAGCCATTCTTTAGTGCCGTCGTACGTCATTTCTTAAATATGACAAACAGATGGTGTTAGTGAATGGCGTTAGCTAGCGTTAAATTAAATGTTGCACAACAGCGCTAGTGCAGTTGTGCTCCATTTTTCATAAATATGGGCCTTAGTATCTTGAACTCATTCCTTTCCTTAATAACCTCCGTGGAATCTCTGCCCTGTACCCCTTTGATTGATTGCTGACCTTTGATAAGGACTGAGAAGAGGGAACAAAAGACTTCCTCGTAGCCTCCAGTCTCTCCTCAACTGATTAAATTTTGGTACTTAAAGCAGACATAGCCGTAGTGAGATGCGGCCCACTACTTTCTATGGAAACCGTGGATTTAATTTCTTAAGAGCTAGCAGACGCACTCACCGTCCTTTTACCCATTACACTAATATAAATACGGGGTTAACAACAGCAAAAGTTATATGACTTAGGGCCCAAAAAAGGCAAAACCAAGAGACAGGGTCCAGCCCAGCCACGTTCAGGCACGGACGGACCCGTTCTTGGCCCAGTCTCCACCCAGGCGTGCCCCGTGCACCTCCCACACTGTGGGAGCAGTCTGTGAGCTTTATGCGCCTCCGGGCGTGATTGTGGAACGGCAGCCCTCCTCCTGCCGCAAGTGGTGCTGGGGTTTAGGCTCCCCACATTCGATTCAGGACATCCCACACCACAGGAGCAGCCCGTGAGCTTTAAGTACCTCCCGGCGTGATTGTGGAATGGCGGCCCTCCTCCTTCTGCAAGTGTTGCTGGTGATTGGAGTTCAGGTGCCCCCTGTTTGAATCAGCGCATCCTGTGTCGAAGGAGCAGTCTGTGAGCTTTAAGCGCCTCTGGGCGTGATTGTGGAATGGTGGCCTTCCTCCTGCTGAAGTGGTGCTGGAGATCAGAGTTCAGGCTCCCCCTGTTCGATTCAGCGCCTCCGCTTTCTGGAGTCATTGCTTGGGAATCTGAAAACGTAATCATGGCTACATTACATGGACATGTAAAATATTTAGGGATTGATTTATGGAAAGTGGTTCTGCACTGAGTGTAGCCCCTCTTTCCCTGCGCCCCTTAGCACCCCCCCCCCACCGCACCATGTGTGTGTCGTATTTAAAATACGGTGCACCATGGTGCAGGGTAGGGGGCAATAGCGTCATTTTATGTGACACTATTGATGTACTCTGCAGGAGTAGTGCCAAAATGTTGGCACTACTCCTGCAGAGTACATAGGGGCCCATTCTAAATAATGGTATGCCCCTTTTTAACGCCTGCGTTAGAAGTGCCCAAAAAAATGACGCAAGGAAATCTCATAGATGTGGTGCAAGGGTTTACAAAGTGTCACAATGCAAGCATTGCACCGCTTTGCAAATATGGCGCGTGGGAAATGTCACCTCAATGCCACATTTGCGTCAAAATAAATGCCATAAATGTTGTGCAGGGTGGCGGTAGGGGTTCAAAAATATGCCCCTTAATGTTTGATTAATGCCCCTGCTTTCACTATTGTATTAGGAACTTCATGGTTACATAGACATACGCTGCAAATTGATTGACAGCAAGCAACCCTTTGATTTATACATCTATACAGCACAAAAAACTGCTTGCCCCATGCTAATTTTGTGATATAATATACCTTGATGTGTCTTACACCACAGCCTTTGGAGGACACAATGCAGATTTCTGCTGCTTATCAACAGTATCCGGATGTATTTACCAGAAATGGGGCCAATACATTACCCCCGCATTGCTCCTATGATTGCACCACAGAGCTGGCCCCTGATACCAAGATTCCACATGGACGGGTTTATCCTCTAAGACCAAAAGAGGATCAAGTGCCTTAAGAATATCTGGACAATAAAAGAGGTTCATTTGATAGTCTACGTCACCCGCAGGGGCACGTAATTTCCTTTGTTCCAAATCCAGGTGGGGAGTTATGCCTATGTGGGAATTACCATGAACTGAACCAAATTACCACCAGAGATCACTAATAACTACCTGTCATTTCAGTATTGTTAAATCAACTAAAGGATGCCAAGATCTTTACAAAGTTGGAACTATGGGTGAAATATTAGATCAATACTAATATCTAGAAATGCCATTTGGTCACTGCAATGCCCTTGCTGCGTTTCAGCACTACATTAGCAACATTCTCAGGCCTCTGTTACACTCTTTTATTGTAACATATCTGAATGATATTCTAATCTTCTTCAGGACCAAAAAGGAACGTTGACAGCATATTAAAGAAGTCTTGCACAGGCTGAGAGGTTATTTTTTGTACACAAAAGCCGAAAAGTGTTTATTTGAGGTTCCTACTGTCACCTTTTTGGGCTCCATCTCACTGATCATGGAGTAAAAATGAATTTAGGGAAACCTAAAGCTCTCTGAGAATGGTCTGGTCCTTGACCTAGCAAGGAAATACAGAGATTCCTCAGTGGTCCTAAATTTTAGTGATAGTTCATTCAAGATTTTTCATTTAAAGTCCTTCCACTCATTCAGTGAACAAATAACAGAGTTACTTTTGCATAAGGTCCAAAACAGGAGGAAACTTTTACAACATCCCCAATACTAAGACATCTAGAATATTCACTCCCTTTCATTCTTGAAAGTAATACCTCATCTTATGTCGTTGGGCTATTTTATCAGATCAAAGTCCGACCACTGCAGCCTTACATCCTGTGGCCTTCTATTCCTGTACTTTAAATCTTGCTGAAAGGAATTGCATGATATATAATAGAGAGGTATTTGCAGTGCTTAATTTGTAAATAAAAAGGTGCCAGTGCTCAAAGCCCTCCTCTTAAATGCGCGACTTCTGCAATTAAATGTGCAAACACAGAATACTGAGGCAGTGTAATACTAAAGACATCTCGGGCCTCTTCAATCCATTTAAAGCCACTCCCTGCCCCTTCACCTCACTCTTGCAGCTTTCTACTTTCTCCCTTTGTGACACTTTTTCATTTTTCCCTTCCTCCGTGTGTCCCATATGTGTCTTTTGCTCACAGCAAATGCGTGAGGCAGAAGAATATGCCCCTGCCCTCAAAAATAAGTGCCGGTGCTCAGCACCGGAAACAACAAGCACAAATTAAGCACTGGTTATTTGCCATAAATAAGCCATTCCAACACTGATGACATTATCTGGAATGGGCAGAACATCGATTTATGGTCTGGATGGGCAATAAAAGCCTGGGTTATCTCAAAGCAATGAAGTGCTCCAATCCTCATCATGCACAGTGGTCACTTTTCTTCTCTAGTTTCCTCTATGAAATCACTTGCAGACCTGGAGATCATAATTAGAAAACAGATGCCTTGTCCCTATCCATGGAAAGGAAAACAACATTTGTGGAACCTCCTACAATGGCAGCACTGAGATCATGGAACAAAAGGATGCTCTCTCATTTCTGAGACCACTTAAAGATCAACATGCTCTTCTCAGCAAATAGGAATAGAAAAAGAAGGATCTTTGAATAGGAAAAGATAGAATGGGGTGTTATAGCATGCAAATTGTTTGTCTATACCTGAAAAGAACTTTCAACAATGTCTTATATACCTCTGTCATGACACTCTCAATGCAGGATATGCAGGATGTAGACAGACAGGTAAACTTCTTAAATAGCTTTTCTGGTGGGAAAGAATGAATCAAAATCACAACAATGAAAGCAGGTTTATTGTCACCTCTTGATACCATCCACACCCTGCCTCTGTGTGTTATGGAACTCTTTTAGTTCTTATAAAAGACCCCTCACCCACCAACCTAGTTGGTGGCATGCGTTATCATAGGGGTCTCACCCTGGGTGCCTCGTGTCTCCAGGGTGTGTTTCCAGGTCTGATTACAGAGGGCCAGTTGTTAAGGTTCTGTGCACATAAAACGTGTTTATGCAAAACTGAAAACGTGTGATTTAAAATTGTCTAAAGGACACCCTCTTCTAGTGTACCTTTATCAGTTGTACCCTTTAACAAGATTAAAAACAGTGCATGATGTGCATGGAGACCTAATGTACTCCTACAGCTGATTTAAGGTTGACATGTTTCTGCCAATACTATGTGTGCCACATTGGGGTCAATTTGGCTTTCTTCAGGACCTTCTCTCTTTCGTACCAGATCACTAAGACTGGCGCTATCACCTTCTCCCATTAACTCATGGATTTTTTCACAATGGCACGCTTCCTTTGAGTACCTGAGGAAACACACAGAACAGACCCTTCCTTGAACACATTTGTATCATGGCTCTTATAGTACCACCTCCTACTCGTTCACATTAATATGTGGGATCCTACCACAACTGATTACAATAACATCCAACCAATGTGAGAATGACTTGAGATTGTCTCTCTGATTTAATACCCTCATGCTGAGAGTCTGCCTCACCAACCGCAGACTGTGGCTTAAAACGAAATTAGCATCCTTCAGTCTCTTCCTAAAGGTCGTTATGAATCACAAAAAGTAACTGCATCATGATGCATATCCCTCGTATCACCATGCTTTCTTAAGTTTATGTATATTCTGAAACAAAAAGGGGCAAACCCAGTAACCCGGGAATCTGGGTACATTACTCTATACCAGCAAAGCTGTTATTTACAAAGCAATATTTACATATGTGACTGATAGGGATCATGTGATCTTATGGACAACACTTGTCATGCAACTGCTGAAAATCCACCATTGTCTTAAAAACACAGTCTACATTTAATTCTGTCGACGTTTCGACCCATATTGCAAAATTAATTAGAAACACGTCATCATCAGGACATGGATGTTGGTTTAGGAGGCGTCCAAGCAATTCAGGCACTAATCCCAATGTGTGGCATCAAGTTTAAACAAAGTAAGGCAATTGAATGAAAACCCGATGAAATCAGGGGACTCTTCTAAATGTTTAAAGTAAACCAAATATGCCTCCCAAGTTGCGGTCAAAAACTGAAAGCAAAGGTGCCTGCGGTCACTCAGATGACTTGTTGTGTTCTGGGATGTTAGCTTATCCCCTGGCTTCTCTTCACCCATCCATGGATCGGTGTGATGTTTGAGAAGTGTGTGCCAGTCGGACTGAATCCAAGGGTTGGAGAAGAGCTTGCCAGCTGGAATGAATCCAAGGACAACACTTGTATGGCGACTGTTGTTCATAAGATCACATTATCCCTATCAATCACGTGTGTATATTGCTTTGTAAATAACAATGGTGCATGTTATGCTCACTTTATTCCTTTGCACTGCGCTGTCATCAATTAGTAGCACCTAATTGTACAGTTCATTTTAAACCAAGAGGTTTTTTGAATTATGAATTTTCTAGAAGATTTTTGTTTATCTAAATTAAATAATATGCACGAATTACATAACAAACCATGCCTGTGAGGAGGGTTTTGTTTCACTAGTACTGTGGAAGTCAGGGGCTATACTTGTCCCATAGGGAGCACCTTTGTTCTTACGTTTATGCTCGTTTTTGGGGAATCTTCTTGTGTGTAGTGTTCGCAACCCTCTTGGTCTTCAAGTGGCAAATGCGCTATTCGCAGCCTCCATGAAACACCTGCAGTACGTGACTTAGCATATGCTAATTTTTTTTGTAATGTTTGCAGACGCCATGAGACACATGCGGCCAGTGCCTTAGGTGAAAAATGTAGTCTCCTACTTGTGCCTCCTTCCAGCTTCACTTCATGGAGGCCCAGAGGGTGATCCCTGTTGTCACACACTGCAGGAGTTATTTTAATGGTTAGAAATCTGGCTCCCAAGCTTCTAGAAAGCAAAAGTATCATGCCCCACACAATGGAACTAGCCCCCACTTACTTCATCAAGGGTTGTCGCTCACCTTTTCACCTATATCGGTTCCTGGGTCCTCCCAAAGGCAGAAATTCACTTTCCTTCCAGAGTGTAAATACCTTCGTTTTTTCCTGGGATGCTGTATCAGCGTGTTTCCACCTGCCATGTTGTGGGCGTATCCTCTACTCGGCGACATCAAATGTCACCTGTTCATTTTCCCATTTGGTACATTCCTCGGTTGGCCTTTCCCATTCGAGGAATGTACCTGAGGCATTGTCCCCCCTCTGAGTTCCTTATCCATGATTGGCGGTCACAACCGTCCTAGTTCTGAAACTCATTTAATGAATTCATTTGCTCCAAAGATGCAATTCAGTCGTACGTAAGATGCACATTTATTCTGTTACTCCTTTGCTACAGCCTCTATTATGAAACTTAGTAATCACATTACGTATGTGCTTCTTAGAGGTAAAAAGGGACCCGTTTTCTAAGTGGTCTTGATTAGTATTAGTTCCATTAAAAGGACTACTATATGAGGACCGTTCTCTGAGTGGTTCTGGATAGAACAAGTTCCATTTAATGGACTACTTTATTGCTATAGAAAAGGGTTCGACAACAAAACAACAATAACAGAATGTAATAATACAGCACAAACCTGCAACAGCATAACATTTCACCACTATAATAAATACAGCACAATATATACAAAGTTTCTTGCCCCATATTACCAATTTTAAAAATGTATTTTTACAGTGCGATGATAAAAGTAGTTTGCACCATACGCTACCTCACTAACTACCACGTATAAGTAATAGGGCTAGTCAAAAATGTACCGTGATTAATCACTGTGTGTCTCTGGAATCTTGAACTATAGAAGCCATGTGCAATGGTACTGACACTTAGGGCCATATTTACAAACGGACGTTACTTTTTCGATGCCCTGACAGAGCAGGCTGGACACCCATATCTACATGGATTTGCATAGCCTTGTAGATATGGGGTAAGGCAACATAATGCAAGTCACTGCGTTGCCTTACTCTGCATCAGAGGCATTCCATGGGTGTTGTGGTGGGTGTTCCCATGCAACACCCATGGATTTTGTTGCATTCCCTGATATACAAGGATTTGAAAATCTGTAAATGCGTCAAAAGCCTACGTCTACCCAGGAGAGGAGTAAGCGAGCTGCAGTGACGAGAAATACCTTTATTTCTCCTCGTTTTTTCCTTTTTCTCTGTGAGCTGCATTCTGCAAATCACAAAAGCACACCTTCTGGACAAAGAACTAGCTTTCTGCCAAATTTGGTATCGTTCCATCTAGGAAACGTTTTTTGGAAAATTTTGTGAACATTCCTCAGATGGTGCCAAAGTTATAAGCTAATCAAGTCAAAAAAGCTTTTCTTATAGAAACTAGGTCTTATACATATATTCGCTGAAAAAGACAAAGGTTACAGGGACGTTATAATTAGGCTCAGATTTAAAACATACAAAACCATAGAAATTCACCTGTTATAGTTATAGTTATCTAAAGTAACTATAACACGTGCCCTAAGGTAACTATAACTCACGCCCTCACCGTGCACTGCTAATTACCCAACAAATTACAGCACTCATGACATCTTTGATAACATTGCTGATAATATCAATGTAATATTTGCAGTAGAAAAATGTAGGAAAAAACTGTGCATGATGGGGACGTGAGTTATAGTTACTTTAGATGGACAGAATTACACCAAATTTGGCAGAAAGGTAGCTTTCGGTATGCAGATTACGCTTTTGGATAGTTGGTGTAAATCTGTTGAGTAGTTTACGAGAAATTGAGGAAGATCCAAATTTGTATTTCTTTGGCCGTGAATAAATCTCAAATATTCGTGAATTTTCACGAATGCACCACAAATTTAAGCACTGTAATTGACTGGCCACAACCTGACTAGAAAGTTGCGGCCACCATTTTATGTTATGGGAGATGGTCCCCGGGGCTGAAAATAGAAATGATAAGTGGTATAAGGGGTCAGGTTGGAGGTACCTTGACCCCAGGAGTGTGATATAGGGATGTTTGAGGATCAAATAATGTAAAAAAAACATTCACAGACTCATTCATACCCTAATTAATTCACTCATACATGCAATCAGAGACTCATGCGCCCATTCACACACCCATTCAGACACTCACGCACCCACTCTTAGATCCACTGACAGAGACAGGCCCTGAGGCCAAAAGCCATGTGCGCCACGGGGTTAGGTGGTCATAAGGCCTTGGATCCAGGGCCTGGTCACAGGCCAGACCATGCAGTCAAAATCTGCCATGCATAGCTGAAGGCGGTGGTTGGATTAACGTGTAGTAATTAAAATTACTCTGCATTAAAAAAACATAGAAATTCACTGAAAAAACAAAGTTTACAGGGACATTATAGGTTCTGAATTTACTTGTACAAAACCATAGAAATTCAGCAGTTATAGTAACTCACCCTAAGGTAACTATAACTCATGTCCCCGCCACACATAGTTTTGTCTTCATTAATTTGACTCCTAATGCGTCATTTATTTTTTTAAATAACATTATAGAAGTTGTCATGAGTACTGTAATATCTGGGGTAATTAGCAGTGCATGGTGAGGGGATGAGGTATGGTTACCTTCGGGCTTGAGGTATAGTTACTTGAAGTAACTCTAAGTATAACTTCTGAATTTCTAAGTTTTTGTACGAATAAATTCAGAACCTAACTATAACATCCCTGTAACCGTCAGTTTTTCAGCGAATTTCTACGTACATTCTATAATGTCTCTGCAACCTTTGTTATATATATATTTTACACCAAGAAACACACTAATGATTGGAAAAGCATGAGGGTTTTTTGAATAGCTGAGGTCAAGGATGAAAGCATGGTTTTGACAAAACCCTTAAATTGCGAAAACTGGAGAGCAGATACATCATTCAGCTATGTACCATGCCACCTCATGGATTGAACACGGATGAAGAACTGTATGTTCACTTATAATCAGTGTATGAACTGCATCATCAGATATTGTTGCTTTTATGATTTTCTATCTCTTCTCTCTCCTCTCTTTTCTCTTCTCTCTTCTCTCTTCTCTCTCCTTTCTTTTTCTTTTTCCTTTATTGGTTATTGGCAATTGTAGCCAGAGAGGAAAACACCCTTTGTGATTGTTTTTGTGCAGGAAGGTGTCCCTTTCTGCACAAAAACAATCATCCGATGGTGGCCTGTGTTGGCACTAGGCAGAAATGTGTGCACCATTGCAGGGGTAGAGGACAGAAATGCCCTGAATGTTGTAGATATGGCTAATTTCTGCCCTTTCCTAGTGGCGCACTTGCTGCACCACCCTGCACTACGGGCCTCATAAATGAGGCCCATAGGCCATGATTTATACTTTTTGGTGCAAAACTGCACTAAGGCAGTTTTGCACCAAAAGGTTTAGCACCGGCTTGCACCGTTTCTGAGCACCAGCCGGGCACCATATTTATGGAATGGTGCAAGCCGGTGCAAAGGGTAGGCTAGCATAAAAAAAATTACGCTAGCCGGGTGGGGCTGGCAGTATGAAAGAAGGGGGTTTTGCACAAAAAAATGACGTTAGGCAGGTTAGAGTAAAAAAAAATGACTCTAACCAGCCTAGCGTCATTTTCGGATGCAAAACCATCCATACCATGTGACTCCTGTCTTAAAAAAGACAGGAGTCATGCCCACCACCCCAATGGCCAGCACAGGGGACCAGGGTCCCCTGGGCATGGCCATTGCACCCAGTGCCATGTGGGGGGGGGTCATTTCAGGGCCCCCAATGGCATTTAAAAAAAGAAAAACTTACCTGTACTTATCTATACCTATCTTCCACTGTCCCTCTGGTGTGGGTGGGGGTGTCCCTGGGTCCTGGGGAGGGCACCTGTGGGGGGATTCCATGGTGTTCCACCATGGAAAAAGGCCCACAGGTCCCCTAACGCCTGCCCTGACCCAGGCATTAAATAATGGTGCAAAGCATGCTTTGGACCAATATTTGACCCCTCCTCCCCCAGTGCGTGATTTTAGCACGGGGATAAATATGGCGCTAAGGCCATAGAGTCATTTTTTGCACGGGAATGCCTACTTTGCATCTCATTGACGCAAAGTAGGTTTCCATGTCCAAAAAATGACTTTAACTCCATAAATTTGGCGCTAGACGGGTGTAGCCCCAAAGTATAAATATAGAGTTAGTTTTGCACCGAATTTGCATAAAAAAACAACGCGAATTCAGCGCAAAACAAGTATAAATATGCCCCATAGTGTCTCACGGTTCTAGCTGATATGCTTAGTTTTTCGCACTTAGCCTTATCCAAAGTGAATAAACAAGTTTAATTTGTAGCCACTTGTGTTAAGGCATGTATTCACCAGATACACACTATCAGTGGCTTGCTATGTATCCTTGTAGTGAGGTACACATATAGCGCCTTTGTCCATCATAGGCTCTTAGCCTTTGATTCCAATACTTAAGTATCATGAGATTTAGACACAATCAATAAATCAGTATATAGAAATTGGAGGACAGATTGTGGCACTTAGCCTGGATCAGCCAAACGCATTAGTAAGATTGTTGGATAGGGGAAAGATAATGAGCATGTACAATCACAGTACTGCCATGGTGAAAGTATTAACTATCCATTTCCCAGATTATTTTTGTGGAATTACAACAATTGTGTGACTGCCGTGCAATGTATCCACAGTGAAGGACAGTTTTAAAATCTTCTAAAAACATTAATGCAGATTGTAATTAATTTTAGATACAGGCCGAGGTATCACTTTGAAATATGCCAATTGTGACAGTGTCCATTGGGACATTATGATTATACTAGTCATCTCCAGAAAGTCTCTTATTATCTCCTTGCACTTGCAAAAGTTATAGTATGGGGAAACCATCATGTTATCTCTGTGTATTCACAGTTTAACGTGGCTTTTGTTTGGATATTCCGTTATTGTTTTAATGTGAACTACAAGATCCAGAATGCCTCATGGTTGGCAGGACGAATCAACTGTAAATAATGAGAAATAGTGGAAGGACTCAATAACCGTGGGCAAGACAAGAAAGGGTTGAAATGCATTGGTGGTTGCAGTGGAATAAAAAAAGACAATTATCCTGAATTTCTGCAGTGCTGTGAAAGTTTCTTCTTAATACTGACATATTTATATAGATATTTAGATTTATATTACCTACTGGCGACTGCCAGTAGGTAGTTATAGTTAGGACCTACTTTCCATTAAAAAAAGCATCTTTTGACTTTGCCCATTATCTTTGGCACAGTTTGACGGGTCTTCACAAAACTTTCAAAAAATAATGTCACGCTGGGGATTGTACTTGGGAAATTTTGGGATGATCTGTCAAGCAGGGGCTGAGAAAAAGGGGCATTCAAAAAAGTGTGTTCCCCATTTTACTTATCATTGGCTCTTTAGACAAGCCTGCAGCCCGAACAGCTGGACGGAATTACATCAGATTTGGCAGAAAGGTAGCTTTTGGTCTGCAGATGACCTTTCTTGTATTTGGCATAAATCCGTTCAGTAGTTTAAGACAAATTAAAGGAAATCCGAATTTGTATATAAAGTGTTTCGCCGACTTCGCAGATACTGCCGATCTCCTGCAGATTTGTAATTAGTTGCCAACACTTCAACCAGAGTGTTGGCAGCTATTTTGAGACTCAGCTCCAGTCGAGTTTCAAAAACAAATTAAAAAGAAAGAAAAGGGGACAGGGTACGTTAACCCTAACCTCCTACTCCTGATGCAGGGGTAACCCTGGTACCCTCCCAGGCAAAAAACGCTTTTTTTCTTTAATTCATGATGAAATTCATTAATGAATTTCACTGTGTATTTAAAAAAAAACTGCGGTCTCCCGTGTTTTTAAAATGCTGTGGCCCCTGGGTGGGCCAGGTCCCATTGGCATTATGAGGGGAAAAGGAGGGGCACATAGGCCTCCCCCTCCTAGTGTTTTTACAAGCCCTGGGGACCACCACCTCCTTGGTGCTATTCTGAATAAATATACTGGGGTCGCATTTGCCCCCCTGTCCCCAGGCACCTCCACCTCCCAAAGTCTAAATAATTAATGATATAATCAGGGGGGTCCTGTGGACCAGGGCTAAGTTTACAAAGTATGCCGTGCCCCAGGGACCACCACCTCTGTGGGGCAATTTATTTAAAATATAATGGGGTGTCCTGTGGACCCCCAAGCCCCAGGAACTGTCACCTCCCCGGGGCTATTTATACAAAGTATGAAGGGGTGCCACACGGCCGTCTGCACCCTGGTGACCCTGGGGCAACATTTATTAAAAAAAAGGGGAGGTCCTGCAGACCGACCTGAGGTCCCCTACCTGCTAGATAGTGTCTGGGATAAATGTGACACCATAGAGGCACCACATCAGAACACTGCTGGATTATCCAAAGCATACCAAATGATCTGAACCTGCTGCACGTTGCATCCCTGATGCTACTCCTCAAACTGCCATGGGCAGAAGGGCCACAGACTAGGTGCCTGCACCCCACATCAATCTGCATACATAGCTGACGTAATTTAACCTGTGATGTGCTTGTTTAATGTGTGTGATGTAAATGTGAACTACTGATACTGCCTTTTGCTCTAACATTTGGAGACAGGACATGCAGCACTGAAAATCATCTTTGTCCTGCAGTGTTAGGTTTTAGCTCTTAACACGATTCACTTCTTTACCATCATGTCAGCAGTGTTCGTCATTAAACTTTTTAACTGGTCATTTCTTTTACTCGAAGAAGGTGTTCAGCATAAAAAAGTTAGAAGATTACTGCCTTCGGGGACCTAACACAACTATATAGAACTGAGAAAATAGTTACCTTGACTATAACTCAAAAAACATCCGCCATTATTTCTTAGTTCATGATCATGGCAATCTCTGATGTGGCTTGTGAACAGAAAAAGGATAGTAGGTCATGAACAGCAAAGGAACGGTGTTGGGTACAACACATATAACACAAAGACGAGAGTTTGCTGTCATAAATGTACTGTGGAAATCCCAGATTCACAGATTACAAGCAATTTCCCTTTGAACTGGAGAGTTCCTATCATGAGCCAAAATTTCAACAGGTAGGAACAACATCGTTTTGGGGGCAGTGAAAGATTTCTGCCAGTAGAAGACTGTTTATACACAGAAGAGTTTATTGTGGTTCGTGTACTGTAGAAAATCCATTGGGATTCATAAATAAAAGGTAAGATACTGGGAATCCTCAAATGAAAAATATCTGTTATGCTTTGTAACTAGACTCAAGCTGCACCTCACTGAGAAGGCGTCAAAGGCCAGGTCTGTGCCTGCCTATGTTCCTGTTTGGAGAGTACCTGCCCTTGCAGTTCAGGCTGTACATTTCCCTTAAAAGCAGGACCAAGACTGGTTTGACTGTTATGTTATGTGAATTTGCATTGCACGCAACTCACTCAGGAGGGTATGATAGCTTTGAAGCAGGTTCTGTATGGGCCAAGCCATGGTCAGGCCTAGGTGAGGAGCCAGATATTAAGTTTGTTGCTAATTTCAAGAACTAAGGAGGAAACTCTGATGTGCAGGGACAGGTCATTCCAGGCTTTTCAAGTGAGGTAGAAGAAGGCACAACCTCCAGATCTGGTTCTGTCTATGTGGGAGGGAGGGTTGTACAAGCAGTAGTCAGGCTCAGTGAGGTGTCTGGTAAGTTTGTCGAAGTTTAGGCATTTGTTGAGTTACTCAGGGTCAATGTTGTGTAAGGCTTTGTATGGGAACATGAGGAGTTTGAAGAATGCTTATTTGTGGTTTGGGTGCCAGTGGAGCCCTTTGAGATGCAGCGTGGTAGGAGTGTGGGGTCGGGAGCTGATGATGAGCCTGGCCATTGAGTTTTGTACGGTATTGAGTATTCTAGTCTGTTGAGCGCTGATTCCAGCATAGAATGCTTTGCCATAGCTTGGATGACATTTCTGCAAGAGTTGGTAATCTGGTAAGCATCTGAAGGTCTTCTTGAGCACCTTGAGTGTTTAGAAGCAGAAGTCAGAGACTGCATTCACTGGGTTGCTCATGGTGAGTTGGTTGTTGATTACTATTCCGAGGCTCTTTGAGGGGATTGCCGGAAGAGGTGTGGGTCTGAGTTTACAGGCCACCACGTGGAGTCCCAGAGTGAGGTATCTTTGCTAAAGCTTACTACTTCCATTTAGTCTGCATTGAGCACGAGATAGTTGGTTTTCATCCATCTGGTGACCTCTGTGATGCAGGTGGAGAAATGAGTTCTGTTTTGGCATCTTGTCAGAGGGGAGAGTATGAGCTTGGGTGTCATCAGCATAGAATGTGATGGTGATTCAATGCCCAAGAATGATGTTAGTGGGTAGGGTCATGTAGGCATTGAATAGAATGGGGCTGGAGTAAGGATCCTTGTGGAACTCCACAGATGAGTTTGATGGTCTCCAAGGTGGAGGAGTCCAGGCTGATCAACTGGACTATCAGCTTGTGCGGCCTGTCAGGAAAGTGTAAATCCAGCTAAGTGTGGAACTTTTAATGCTGCTTTTGAGCAGTTTTTGTTTAAAGATGGGGTGGGAGAGGATGTCAAATTTTGAAGGAAGATCCTGTATGATGATGGTTGTGGTGTCACTTCTGTCCTTGATCATTGGGATGTTGTCAGTGGTGGCGATACTGTACTGTGGCTGGGCCTGAATCTAGACTGATTGGTGTCAAGGAAGTGGTTGTTAGTGAGATGGGATGCTAGGTGTCCGCTTATCATCTTTTCCATGACTTTTGCCAGGTAGGGAAGCAGATAGTTAGGCAAGTAGCTGGCTAGCATCTTCAGGTCTGATGAAGGTTTCTGGAGGACGGTGAGTTCTGTGACATGTTTCCAGGTGTGCAGGCAGGTGCTCTGATGATTGAGTCATCTAGAGTCAAGTGAGGGCTGAGCTAATGGGGTCTAGCCCTTTATTAATGACTTGGTAAGGGCAGAGGTCTGGGGGAACTCCGGAGTGTATGAATGGCATGGTTGTTGCTTTTTCTGTGATGCCGTGGTAATGGTATGCCAAGTGGTTAGGACGATCCTTTGGGAGTCTGTAGAGATGGGCAGGAAGGCTGCGACCATGGAAGGGTTTCAGTTGGAGCTCAAAGATTTCGTAGGTGCTGGTAATCTTGTTGCTGAGGAACAGGGACAGCTGGGTACAGAGGACCTCAGAAAGAGTTAGGCTGGTGGAGCCTGCTGACGGAGAGGTGAAGTCTCTCACTATGGCAAGGATTTTAGCTTCTTTCAATATGGTGTGGAGCATTTGGGGGCTTTGATTTGCTGATGGTAGTGTCTCAGGGTGAATTTTTAGGTGGTCCTATCAGTGTCATTTTAACTTTGTCTCTATCTGTGTTCAAGTTGCTTACAGCGGCATTTAGGAAGCCTGAGCTCTTCTGTGTACCAGCTTGCTTACGGTCTGGTTCTCATGGCTTTATTGGCTTTGAGAGAGCCTGGGAATCTGTGCAAGTGGTGACCCAGACATTGAGCATAGAGATGGAATTGTAGTGGCTGTTGGTGTGTTGAAGCCAGTGTTGTAGGAGTTCAGAAGACCAGGATGCTCCTGAGATCTTGTTCCAGTCCTGTAAGTGACGCAAATGTGGCGCTAAAAAAGTATAAATATGGGCCTTAGTTTGTGAACTAAAGAGTTCATCATTACATTAGAACTAAGGACCTGATTATGACCTTGGAGGAGGAGATTACACCATCACAAACGTGACGAATATCCCGCCTGCCATATTACAAGTTCTATTACATCCTATGAAACTTATAATACGGCAGACGGGATTTCTGTCACATTTGGGATGGAGTAATCTACCCCGCCACAGTTGTAATCAGACCCTAAATATACCCCATTGATGAAGAGAGAAAGCCAGCCATGTTTCTCATATTTGAAACTCTCCTCCTCACCATTGCTTTCCTGCCCCTGGAGTCATAATTGCTTGTCATACCTTAATATAGCCCTATGGCCCACTGACAAGGGCTCTACCAGTTGTTAAATGACCTGGACTCGTTATAGGTCCTCTCCTGCGGCTCAGGCTTATAACTCAGGTTCAAGGTCTTTAACAACTAGTATAGCCCTCGGCAGCAGGCTAAAAGGCTATAATAGGACAATGTAGAATTGTTCATTGTTGGGAGAAGGGGGGTAAAATCACACACTGCAAAGGGAGCATTTGCCCTCCATGAAATGCATATAGAATTCAACTCTGAGCTTTTGGCAGTTCCTCAACTGCAGTGATTTAGTCATAAGCATTGGTACATATTTCCACAGGCAATTCCGATTCGTCATCTTCAAGTAACACTTACTTTTGATGAGTTTTAATTGAGCTGACCATCTGATCCATCTAATATTTGTGTCCTCAATCAATGCTTAAGTGCACGTACGATAAAAGCTTCATATCCAACAATTACTGACTTGAAAGGATGTTTCACTGCTCTTCCTTGAGAGGTGGCTTAGGGACACTTGTTTAGATGACAAAGAAATGCTGTTTGTGGATTTTAGGACAGTCTGACATAAGAGCCACTAATAGCCCATAAAATAGCAAGTTTAAAAGTAACGTTCGAAAACATGCTATTTTTCCACGTCTTTCCTCCCATCACCACCAATCAGTTGATGATGCCAATGTTGAGGAAATGAGATGTTTCCTTCTGGTTCTTTGCTAGCGTTTTTCCATTTTTAAAGTGTTCAGCTAACATTATCCTGTGTATCACTTAGCCAGGAATATCTTTATTTGGAAAATACGAAAACGCACAGCAGCAATGTTTCCACTGTTGTCTCAAAGATATCTCCACGTTGCAGCAGTGCAAGCGATTTCAAAGTAATTTTTCGATTGTGGAAGAGAGTATAATTTGTGCTGTAATATTATAATAAATTATTATTTATCAAATTATATGTGTCAAACAGTTCCATATTTTATTTTGTTTTATTGTAACTTATTTTTGTTTTTGACTCACAATCGCACAGCATCAATATGATTCGTATGGAATCGGTGAGAAAATTCGTGACTTTGAGGAGTCTTCAAATGCAAAAGATGACTGGGAGTGCTCTTCTCCCAGAGGTCTGACCAGAGGTCTGAAAAGGGTGATGATATTAGGGCACTTGTCCTCTTTGGGCAGGATATTGTTAAGATTTCCCTTTGCTCGCAACCTCTAATAATGCTGATTGTTGGAGGGATAATAATCGCATTGAGAATTGGTTTGACTATGAATATTGGATCAAGAAAAAGGAATTATCTCAGACCCTGGTGAGACGCAACAATACTATTGATTGGGAGGAGAATTTTATTAGTTTGAAACAAGGTTAAAAGGAGCTGATCTGGGGGAAGAAGCTGAAGATGCACCTTACGATTTGGGAAAAGGTGAAACAAGCATCCAAGAGTCCCCAGTAAAGTGCACTGGAGTTGCCGGGGCCTGTAAATCAAATGCTACTAGTGGGCCTGCAGCACTGGTTGTGCCACCCACATAAGTAGCTCTGTAATCATGTCTCAGACCTGCCACTACAGTGTCTGTGTGTGCAGCTTTAACTGTAAATTCGACTTGGTGAGTGTACCCACTAGCCAGGCCTAAACCTTCCCTTTTCTTACATGTAAGGCACCCCTAAGGTGGGCCCTAGGTAGCCCCTAGGGCAGGGTGCAGTGTATGGGTAAGGTAGGACATATAGGTGGTCATTCTGACCCTGGCGGTCTTTGACCGCCAGGGCGGAGGACCGCGGGAGCACCGCCGACAGGCCGGCGGTGCTCCAATGGGGATTCCGACCGCGGCGGTAAAGCCGCGGTCGGACCGGCACCACTGGCGGGGTCCCGCCAGTGTACCGCCGCCCCATTGAATCCTCCGCGGCGGCGCAGCTTGCTGCACCGCCGCGGGGATTCCGACCCCCCCTACCGCCATCCAGATCCCGGCGGTCGGACCGCCGGGATCCGGATGGCGGTAGGGGGGGTCGCGGGGCCCCTGGGGGCCCCTGCAGTGCCCATGCCACTGGCATGGGCATTGCAGGGGCCCCCGTAAGAGGGCCCCTACATGTATTTCACTGTCTGCTGCGCAGACAGTGAAATACGCGACGGGTGCAACTGCACCCGTCGCACAGCTTCCACTCCGCCGGCTCGATTCCGAGCCGGCTTCATCGTGGAAGCCTCTTTCCCGCTGGGCTGGCTGGCGGTCTGAAGGCGACCGCCCGCCAGCCCAGCGGGAAAGTCAGAATTACCGCCGCGGTCTTTCGACCGCGGAACGGTAACCTGACGGCGGGACTTTGGCGGGCGGCCTCCGCCGCCCGCCAAGGTCAGAATGAGGGCCATAGTAATGTGTTTTATATGTCCTGACAGTGAAATGTTGCTAAATTCGTTTTTCACTGTTGCAAGGCCTGTCCCTCTCATAGGTTAACATGGGGGCTACCTTTAAATCTGATTAAAGTGTAGATTCCCTTTGGGAGTGGATTGACATGTGGAGTTTGGGGTCTCTGAGCTCACAATTGGAAAATACATCTTTTAGTAAAGTTGATTTTAAGATTGTGTGTTTGAAAATGCCACTTTTAGAAAGTGAGCATTTTCTTGCTTATACCATTTCTGTGACTCTGCCTGTTTGTGGATTCCCTGTCTGGGTCAGTTTGACAGTTGGGTTGGTTGCACCTCACACTAGATAGTGACACAAAGGGAGCTGGGGTGTAGTCTGCATTTCCTGATGAGCCATCTGTGCTAGGAGGGAGGGGAGGAGTGGTCACGTACACCTGAAAGGGCTATGCCTGTCCTCACACAATGCAGTCTCCATCCCCCTGGTGAGTGTCTGGGGCCGGCCTGGGCAAGGCAGGATTTCACATTCCAAAGAGACTTTGCTTTGAAGTAGGCCTACTTCAAAGGAGAAATTGGGTATAAGAAGGGCACCCAAAACCACAGGCTGGAAGAACACTTCTGGAAACAAGAGGGACCTCTGCCTGGAGAAGAGCTGAAGATCTGAGGAAGAAGAGCTGCCCTTCCTGTGACTGTGCTTTGTGGAGCTATCCTGCAGTTGCTGCTTCTGCCAGAGTATGAGGGCAAAGACTGGACATTGTGTGCCTTCCATCGTGTGAAGAAATCTCCAAGAGCTTGATTTAGAGCTTGCCTCCTGTTGTTTGAAGTCTCAGGGACAGCAAAGACTTCTCCCTGCCAGCACCTGGAGTCTCTGGAGACACTCCTGCTCTGACAAGTAGTGCCCTATCCACTCCTTGGGCCCTTGAAATGAAAAGCTGGTGAACATCCAAGGAAACTGACTTCAGACGACTCCGGACCGACGCCGCTACTGAATCCGGTGACGCCGCAGGCCCGACACCGCTGCAGCCCCGCCGAAGTCCGCGACTCCGTGGAAGTCACCGCACCACATCGTGACTGACGCCGCTCGAAGTGCGCGGATCCAACGTTTTACACAGACGCCGCAATCCCCGACTTCGCGCATCGGCTTGTTTTCACTCTTCACCAAAGGTACTGTATCTGGGGGTCTACGCGACTCCGTGTCCGGCGCCGCTGGTGTCAGATTGTTGGGAACGACTCTGTCATGACGCCGTGTTAACACCTCATCGAAGCATTTTGTGTTTCTAAGCGCTATTTTTTAGTTTAATCTTTAAAAATTCATAACTTGACTTGTGTATGTTGGAGTTTTTGTCGTTATGGTCTTGTTTTGTTTAGATAAATATTTCCTATTGTTCTGAACTGGTGTTGTGTCATTTTGTACTGTTTTCATTAAGTTACTGTGTGTGTTGGTACAAATACTTTACACCTAGCACTCTGAAGTTAAGCCTACTGCTCTGCCAAGCTACCAAGGGGGTAAGCAGGGGTTAGCTGAGGGTGATTCTCCTTTACCCTGACTAGAGTGAGGGTCCTTGCTTGAACAGGGGAGTAACCAGACTGTCAACCAAAGACCCCGTTTCTAACATTGGTGATCAGCGGTTGGGATTTGGACTTGTATTTGTACTTGACATACAGTGATTAAGTGTACACTTCTAGTTTGAGTGCAGACCACTACGTGACCACATACTACTTGTTTGGTGATCTTTGATTTTTCTCTTTTGCTTGGATTTTTCCCCTACATTAATGTTTGTGGTAATCTTTGATTGACTTCTGAACTTCATTTGGGACCTTTTCTGCTTTTTGGAACTTTGCACTTTTGTTGACTTTTCATCATGTCTCAAACTGGAGAGACATCAGTTGGAGCTGCTTTTGACCTGGAGAAATTGGATAGCTATACCAAGGCCCAGTTAAAAGAGTTCTATAAAAGCCTTATCTGTCCCATTAAGAGCTCATCCAAGAAGGAGGAGCTGCAAAAGGCGCTGAGGGCCTGGGTGACATCCAAGAGCACTGGAGGGCACACAGAGGATGAGGAAGATGAAGAGGAGGAAGTGCAATCCATACACAATGGTATTGTGGGTGGGCCTGTTATGTCCAGGGAGAGGGTCTCCAGGGCAGGTAGCAGTGTCTCATCTAAGGGTCTGACCCCTGAAGAATTGCAGGACAGACAGGCAGAGAGGGAGCACCAGAGGAAGTTGGAGCAAATGAGGATGGCACTAGAAGAGAAAAAGATTTTGTCGGCTCATGAGCGTAGCTTGATAGAGCTGGATCAGAGCAGCCAGTCTAGTAGGGATGGTGGCAGCCACATCACAGTGCAGCCTGAAAGGAGGGTGCACATTCCTAAAGTTCTTGTGAAGGATTATAAAAGGGAGGACGACATATACTTGTGGTTTAAGGGTTACAAGTCTGCTCTCCATATGAATCTGGTCCCTGAAGCTCATTGGGGGGGCGGGTCTGTGGAAGCACTTTGAGGTAGAGCGGAGCGATACACTGACAGCCTTAGGGGATGCTCAGAATCTCACCTACTCTAGCAGGAAGGATGCCTTGCTTACAAGTATGGTCTTACCCCTGAGCAGTACAAGGATACGTTTAGATCCTACAAGAAGAAGGAATCCCAAACATGGTTGGAATGTGTTGATTCTTATTGCAGGTCACTGGATGGTTGGGTTAAGGGCAATAAGGTAACTATGTATGAGGGGCTTTACAATCTGATTGCTTGGGAGCACTTGTACAGTTTATGTTTTCCAGAGCTGTGCCAGCACCTGATTGATAGCAAGCTGACTGACCCCAGAAAGCTTGCGCAGGAAGCAGACCGCTGGGAGAGCACCAGGGTCTAGTAGAGGTATGGGGAGACCACACCAAGGGTGGGCAGGGTCCCTCTCAGAAGAAAGGGGGGCTAAGGGTAAACAGGGGGAGTTCTCTAAAGGGCCCCAAACTGATTCCCAGGGTAAGGATTCCCAACCCCCCCAGTGAAAAGAAGCCATGGTTCTCCAAAGGGAAGCCAGTGGCAGGTGGTCCCCCACGTAAGTGCTATGCAAGTGACCAGGTGGGTCATGTGAGGGGGGATTCCAAATGCCCCAAAAGTACACCGGCACCCACTGCTGCGACGTACCAGGGTTTGGCCAGTGTAGCGCTTGGGGAGGAGTTGGTTTCAGGTGGGTGGGAACCAGCTGAGATGACCTTGTCTCACTAGGGGACAGTGAGATGGTCCAGAGAACCCTAGTGCCTGAAAACACTAAGAAGTACAGGCAGTGGGTGACCATTAATGGACAGAGGGTGGAGGCTCTGAGAGACACAGGAGCCAGTGTGACTATAGTGAGGAGTCATCTGGTGTCTGAAGAGCAGATTGATTCCCGGGCACTTCACCAATTAGTTGCAGTGGACAACTCAGAGCGCCTGTGCAGAGTGGCGCAGGTTCCCTTTGAATGGGGGGGGTCTCAGGTTCCTTGAAGGTAGCTGTGAGCCAACCATGCCTGTTGATTGTTTGCTAGGCAATGACCTGGATGATTCCCCTTAGAAGGAGGTGGAACACAGGTCTCACTTGGAGATGGTGGGTCTGCCTGAGTGGGTATGCGTATAAACCCGGTCAATGGCAGCCCGTCAGGGTAATCAAGAGCCCCTGGAGCCTGAAACAGTGGCCCAGGGGACCGCCAAGAAGAGGAAGGGCAAGGGGCGTGGGAAACCGGCCCCAGAAGTTCCCACAGTCTGGGAGGAGGCGGAGCCTGAGGGTGACGCCCCGGAGCCTAGAGGGGAACAGGTAGCTGAACTGGGGGGCTGAACTGGGGGAGGTCCCTGAGCTGTCGCAGTGGCAGCAGGAAGGGGGGCTCACCAGGGAAGCATTCTGTGCAGCACAGAAGACATGCCCTACTTTGGAGGGTTTGCGGCAGCAGGCTGCAGACCTGGTGGCTGGCAAGGAGCCAGGATCACACCTTAGGCTGTATAGCGAGCCTAAGGTTCCTGAGCCTGGGTCAGCCCGTGTGCTGGTGGTACCCCAGTGCTTCAGGGCCTTCCTACTGGGGTTGGCTCATGATGTGCCTTTAGCTGGACATTTGGGGCAGGACAAGGCCTTTGAGAGGCTTGTCACCCACTTTTACTGGCCCTTAATGCGCAGGCACTCAGATGCACATTGCAGGTCTTGTCAGACTTGTCAGGCAAGTGGCAAGAGTGGAAGGAAATGTAGGGCTCCCCTCCAGCCTTTGCCTGTTGTCAGTACTCCCTTTGAGAGGGTAGGCATTGCCATTGTGGGGCCTCTGGATCCCAAGACAGCCATGGCCAACAGATTTATTCTGGTCTTGGTGGACCATGCCACCCGCTACCCAGAAGTCATTCCTTTGAGATCAATCACTTCCCCTGTTGTGGGTCGTGCTTTGATGGGGGTTTTTACCCGCATGAGGTTCCCCAAGGAAGTGGTATCTGATAGGGGTACCAACTTCATATCCACGTATATGAAGTCTCTGTGGAAGGAGTGTGGGGTAACCTACATGTTCACCACCCCTTACCACCTCCATAGTAATGGTCTGGTTGAGAGATTCAACCGCACCTTGAAAAGCATGATCATGGGCCTGTCACAGCACTTGAGGCGGAAGTGGGACGTCCTCTTGCTATGCCTTCTGTTCGCCTACAGGGAGGTGCCTCAAAAGGGACTTGGGTTTACTACCTTTGAGCTGATCTATGGCCACCCTATGAGGGGACCTTTGAGTCTGGTTAAGGAAGCTTTGGAGAAAGCTCCTAGTAAACCCCCCCAGGATGTATTCAGTTACATGCTGGCTCTGAGAAACCAGACTGCCCGCTTCAGGAGTTTCACTCAGGAGAACCTGGAAGCAAGCCAGGAGGACATGAAACGCTGGTATGACCAGAATGCCACTCTGGTCGAGTTTCAACCTGGACAAAAAGTGTGGGTGATGGCACCAGTGGAGCCTAGGGCACTCTAGGATAAGTGGACTGGGTCATTTGAGGTGGTGGAGCGCAAGAGTGAAGTCACCTACCTGGTGGACTTGCGGTCTCCAAGGAACCCTTTAAGGGTCCTGCATGTCAACCGCCTCAAACCTCACTTTGAGCGGACTGAACTGTCCATGCTCCTTGCGACAGATGATGGGGTAGAGGAGGAGAGTGAACCTCCTCTTGACCTCCTGTCTGCAGGAGAAAAACATGAGTCAGTGGAGGGAGTGATCCTCTCCCCCTCCCAGACTGAGGAGCAGCATGGTGACTGTCGCCACGTGTTGGGACAGTTTTCCTCACTGTTTTCCCTGATCCCAGGAGTCACACACTTGTGCACACATGATGTGGACACTGGGGAAAGTACACCCATTAAACAGAAGGTGTATTATGCATTAAGGATGAGATATCCAAAATGCTTACCCTAGGGGTTATTGAGCACTCCAGCAGTCCTTGGGCCAGCCCAGTGGTATTGGTACCAAAGGCTGCTGCACCTGGTGCCACTCCAGAACTCAGGTTCTGTGTGGACTACCGGGGACTCAATGTGGTCAGCAAGACTGACGCACACCCCATCCCCTGAGCTGATGAGCTCATTCACCGGTTAGGGGCTGCCAAGTACCTCAGTACGTTTGACTTAACATCTGGGTACTGGCAGATTGCCTTAACTGAGGGGGCCAAGGAGAGGTCAGCATTTTGTACCCCAGATAGGTACTTTCAAATTAAAGTGATGCCATTTGGGATGAAGAATGCCCCTGCCACCTTTCAGAGGTTGGTCAACCAGGTGTTGGCAGGACTAGATGAATTCAGTACCGCCTACCTGGATGATATTGCTGTGTTTAGTTCCACATGGGAGGAACACCTGCAACACTTCTGGAAAGTGTTAGAGGCCCTGCAGAAGGCAGGCCTCACTATTAAGGCAAGCAAGTGCCAAATAGGGCAGGGTCCTGTGGTGTACTTAGGACACCAGGTGGGGAGTGGCCAGGTGGCGCCCCTACAGCCTAAGATTGATACCATTCTGGCTTGGGAGCCTCCCAAGACCCAGACTGAAGTGAGAGCCTTTTAGGTCTCACAGGAAACTACAGGAGGTTTGTTAAGGGATATGGTACCATTGTTACCCTCTTAACTGAGTTGACTTCTAAGTAGCAACCCAGGAAAGTGATCTGAACAGAGGCTTGCCAGAACGCTTTTGATGCCCTGAAGGCTACCATGTGCACAGCACCTGTGCTGAAGGCACCTGACTACTCCAAGGAGTTTGTTGTGCAAAGGAGCATGGTATTGGAGCAGTACTCTCACAGCTTAATGAAGAGGGCCTAGATCAACCCGTA
This sequence comes from Pleurodeles waltl, assembly GCF_031143425.1. Classification (NCBI taxonomy): domain Eukaryota; kingdom Metazoa; phylum Chordata; class Amphibia; order Caudata; family Salamandridae; genus Pleurodeles; species Pleurodeles waltl. Next base: position 910,301,170 of record NC_090443.1, read on the forward strand.
GCCTTCATTAGCAGGAGGTTACTACCCAGGGAACGTAGGCAGAGTGCCATAGAACGTGAAGCGTTTGCTGTGGTGTGCGCCCTGAAGAAGCTAAGATCCTACTTGTTTGGGACTCACTTCTGAGTTCAGACCGACCACAGGCCCCTCAGGTGGTTAATGCAGATGAGGGGTGAGAATCCAAAACTGTTGAGGTGGTCCATTTCCCTACAGGGATGGACTTTACGGTGGAACACTGTCCTGGTACAGAGCACGCCAATGCTGATGGTCTGTCCAGGTTCTTTCGCCTTAGTGATAAGAACTCCCATTAGATTGGGTAGTTGCTCCCCACTTTCAGCTGGGGGGGACACGTGTTACACTTTTCATCCTTGGCGTGGTCTCCCTTAACCTTTTGCCTTTGTTCCCCAGGTTGTTGATGTGTGCTTGTAGGAGGCTGGCCTGGCTTATAGTGGGTACCTTGTGGTACTTACACCCTGTGCCAGGTCCAGTTATCCCTCTTTAGTAGAATAGAGGTGTTTCTAGCAGCTTAGGCTGATAGAAGGTAGCTATGCCAAAGCTTAGGCTGAACTAGGAAACATGCAAAGCTCCTACTATACCACTTATATCATATAGCACACTATCATAAGAAAACACCATACACAGAGTTACTAAAAATAAAGGTACTTTATTTTTATGACAGTATGCCAAACGTATCTCAGTGAGTACCCTCAGTTAGAAGGTAAGTAAAATACACAAGTCACATGTACACAAACCCAAAACAGGTAAGTAATGCAAACAGTGTAGGATTACAATAGGATGCAATAGGTGAACATAGGTCTAGGGGCAACACAAACCATATACTCCAAATGTGGAATGCGAATCACAAATGGACCCCAGACCTATGGGAGCTTGTAGAGGGTCGTTGGAACTGTAAGAAAACAGTCAGGGTGATCAAGATACCCCACCCCAAGACCCTGAAAAGTACGAGTAAAGTACCCCTACTACCCCAAAAGACACAATAGTCGTGATAGGGGGATTCTGCAAGAACCACAAACACCAGCAAAGCACTGAAGATGGATTCCTGGACCTGAGGACCTGCAAGGCAATGGGACCAAGTCCAAGGGTCGCGATAGTGTCCAGGGGGGGCAGGAGCCTAGGAAAACCCGGATGAAGGTGCAAGGAAGCTGCCTCCAGATGGAAGAAGCTTAGGATTCTGCAACAACGAAGAGAGCTAGGAACTTATCCTTTGGATGGAAGATGTCCACGGCGTGCTGAAGGTTTCAGAAGTGTTCCCACGCAGAAATACCACAAAAAAGCCTTGCTAGCTGCAAGGGTTGCGGTAGAGGGTTTTGGGTGCTGCTGGGGACCAGGAAGGACCAGGATGTCGCCCCTTGGAGGAGGAGACAGAGGGGCGCTCAGCAACTCAGAGAGCCCCCACAGAAGTAGGCAGCACCTGCGGAAGTACCGGAGCAGGCACTTAGAAGATTTGTGAACTGGAGCTGGCTCAGAGTCACAAAGGAGGGTCCCACGATGTCAGCGTCCAACTCAGAGGGTTGAGCACTGCAGGATGGAGTGCTGGGGACCCAGGCTAGGCTGTGCATGAAGGAATCCTTGGAGGAGTGCACAGAAACCGGAGCAGCTGCAAATCACGCAGTACACAGATTTGCAGTTTAGCGTGAGGAGGCCAGGACTTACCTCCACCATACTTGGACTGAAGGATCACTGGACTGCGGGAGTCACTTGGATAGAGTTCCTGTGTTCCAGGGACCACGCTCGTCAGGACGAGAGAGGACCCAGAGGACCGGTGATGCAGTCTTTTGGTGCCTGCGTTAGCAGGGGGAAGATTCCTTCGACCCATGGGAAATTTCTTCTTGGCTTCCAGTGCAGGGTGAAGGCAGATGACCCTAAGAGCATGCACCACCAGGAAACAGTCGAGAAAGCCGGCAGGATGAGGCACTACAATGTTGCTGGCAGTCGTCTTGCTACTTTGTTGCGGTTTTGCAGGCGTCCTGGAGCAGTCAGCGGTTGATCCTTGGCAGAAGTCGAAGAGGGAAGTGCAGAGGAACTCTGGTGAGCTCTTGCATTTGTTATCTGAAGAATACCCCAGAGGAGAGACCCTAAATAGCCAGAAAAGGAGGTTTGGCTACCAAGAAAGGAGGTTTGGCTACCAAGAGAGGTAAGAGCCTATCAGATGGGTCTCTGACGTCACCTGCTGGCACTGGCCACTCAGAGCAGTCCAGTGTGCCCCCAACACCTCTGAATCCAAGATGGCAGAGGTCTGGGACACACTGAAGGAGCTCTCGGCACCTCCCCTGGGAGGTACTGGTCAGGGGAGTGGTCACTCCACTTTCCTTTGTCCAGTTTCGCGCCAGAGCAGGGCTGGGGGATCCCTGAACCGGTGTAGACTGGCTTATGCAGAGATGGGTACCATCTGTGCCCATCAAAGCATTTCCAGAGGCTGGGGGAGGCTACTCCTCCCCAGCCCTTCACACCTATTTCCAAAGGGAGAGGGTGTAACACCCTCTCACAGAGGAAATCCTTCGTTCTGCCTTCCTGGGCCGGGGCTGCCCAGACCCCAGGAGGGCAGAATCCTGTCTGAGGGGTTGGCAGCAGCTGCAGTGGAAACCCCGGAAAGGCAGTTTGGCAGTACCCGGGTTCTCTGCTAGAGACCCGGGGGATCATGGAATTGTCCCCCCAATACCAGAATGGTATTGGGGGGACAATTCCATGATCTTAGACATGTTACATGGCAATGTTCGGAGTTACCATTGTGACGCTACACATAGGTAGTGACCTATGTGCAGTGCACGCGTGTAATGGTGTCCCCGCACTCACAAAGTTCGGGGAATTTGCCCTGAACAATGTGGGGGCACCTTGGCTACACGTGCCCACACACTTAGTAACTTGGCACCTAACCTTCACCAAGTGAGCGTTAGACATATAGGTGACTTATAAGTTACTTACGTGCAGTGAAAAATGGCTGTGAAATAACGTGGACGTTATTTCACTCAGGCTGCAGTGGCAGTCCTGTGTAAGAATTGTCTGAGTTCCCTATGGGTGGCAAAATAAATGCTGCAGCCCATAGGGATCTCCTGGAACCCCAATACCCTGGGTTCCTAAGTACCATATACAAGGGAATTATATGGGTGTACCAGTGTGCCAATGAGAATTGGTAAAATTAGTTACTAGCCTGCAGTGACAATTTTAGAAAGCAGAGAGAGCATAAACACTGAGGTTCTGGTTAGCAGAGCCTCAGTGATACAGTTAGGCACCACACAGGGAACACATATAGGCCACAAACTTATGAGCACTGGGCTCCTGGCTAGCAGGATCCCAGTGACACATATCAAACACACTGACAACATAGGGTCTTCACTATGAGCACTGGGCTCTGGCTAGCAGGATCCCAGTGAGACAGTAAAAACACCCTGACATATACTCACAAACAGGCCAAAAGTGGGGGTAACAAGGCTAGAAAGAGGCTACCTTCCTACAGTGCTGGACTGTGATTTTGCTGTTTTTGTTACTCTGGGCACTTTACCACTGCTAACCAGCGCTAAAGTGCAAGTGCTCCTTTACAAAATGTGTATGTGATTGGCTTATTCATGATTGGCATATTTGATTTACTAGTGAGTACCTAATAAAGTGCACTGGAGATGCTGGGGCATGTAAATCAAATGCTACTAGTGGGCCTCCAGCACTGGTTGCGCCACCCACATAAGTAGCTCTGTAATCATGTCTCAGACCTGCCATTACAGTGTCTGTGTGTGCAGTTTTAACTGTAAATTCGACTTGGCAAGTGTACCCACTAGCCAGACCAAAACCTTCCCTTTTCTTACATGTAAGGCACCCCTAAGGTAGGCCCAAGGTAGCCCAAAGGGCAGGGTGCAGCGTATGGTTAAGGTAGGACATATAGTAATGTGTTTTATATGTCCTGACAGTGAAATATTGCTAAATTCATTTTCCACTGTTGCAAGGCTTGTCCCTCTCATAGGTTAACATGGGGGCTACCTTTAAATCTGATTAAAGTGTAGATTCCCTTTGGGAGCGGATGGACATGTGGAGTTTGGGGTCTCTGAGCTCACAATTTAAAAATACATCTTTTAGTAAAGTTGATTTTAAGATTGTGTGTTTGAAAATGCCACTTTTAGAAAGTGAGCATATTCTTGCTTATACCATTTCTGTGACTCTGCCTGTTTGTGGATTCCCTGTCTGGGTCAGTTTGACAGTTTTGCTGGTTGCACCTCACACTAGACAGTGACACAAAGGGAGCTAGGGTGTAGTCTGCATTTCCTGATGAGCCATCTGTGCTAGGAGGGAGGGGGGAGTGGTCACTTACACCTGGAAGGGCTGTACCTGTCCTCACACAATGCAGTCTCCAACCCCCTGTTGAGTGTCTGGAGCCTGGCCTGGGCAAGGCAGAATTTCACATTCAAAAGAGACTTTACTTTGAAGTGGGCCTACTTCAAAGGAGAAATTGGGTATAAGAAGGGCACCCAAAACCATAGACTGGAGGAACGCTTCTGGAAACAAGAGGAACCTCTGCCTGGAGAAGATCTGAAGAGCTGAGGAAGAAGAGCTGCCCTGCCTGTGACTGTGCTTTGTGGAGCTATCCTGCAGTCGCTGGTTCTGCCAGAGTAAGAGGGCAAAGACTGGACTTTGTGTGCCTTCCATCTTGTGAAGAAATCTCCAAGGGCTTGATTTAGAGCTTGCCTCCTGTTGTTTGAATTCTCAGGGACAGCAAAGACTTCTCTCTGCCAGCACCTGGAGTCTCTGAAGAGACTCCTGCTCTGACAAGTGGTGCCCTATCCAGTCCCTGGGCCCTTGAAAGGAAAGGCTGGTGAAAATCCAAGGAAATTGACTTCGGACGACTCCGGACCGATGTCGCGGATGAATCCGGTGACGCCGCCTGCAACCGACTCCGTGATCTTCGCTGGAACGTGACGACCTTCGCAGGCCCGACACCGCTGCAGCCCCGCCGAAGTCCGCGACTCCGTGGAAGTCACCGCACCACATCGTGACTGAAGTGCGCGGAATCAACGTTTCACACAGACGCCGCGATCCCCGACTTTGCGCGTCGGCTTGTTTTTACTCTTCACCAAAGGTACTGTACTTGGGGGTTTACGCAACTCCGTGTCCGGCGCCGCTGGTGTCGGATTGTTGGGAACGACTCCGTCATGATGCCGTGTTACCACCTCATCAAAGCATTTTGTGTTTCTAAGTGCTATTTTTTTGTTTAATCTTTAAAGATTCATAACATGACTTGTGTATGTCGGATTTTTGTCGTTTTGGTCTTGTTTTGTTTAGATAAATATTTCCTATTTTTCTAAACTGGTGTTGTGTCATTTTGTAGTGTTTTCATTAAGTTACTGTGTGTGTTGGTACAAATACTTTACTCCTAGCACTCTGAATTTAAGCCTACTGGTCTGCCAAGCTACCAAGGGGGTAAGCAGGGATAGCTGAGGGTGATTCTCTTTTACCCTGACTAGAGTGAGTGTCCTTGCTTGAACAGGGGGGTAACCTGACTGTCAACCAAAGACCCCATTTCTAACATGAACTGTCAGTGACACAAGATGGAACTATCCTTAGGAGTTCAAGAATTGTCATTCCGTTGACTCTGAGCAGAGCATTTGAAGTAGCCCATGAAGGACTTTGTGGAATCAAAGTTAATGTGAGCTCTCTGAGATCTAGTCTGGTTTCCTCATCTCAATGAACGGGTTGAAAAAGTGTGAAAGACCTGTCATCTATGTAACTGCCTGTCATTGAAAACTACTCAACACTGTTCGAATATGTCAGAGTTGCCAAAGCATGCCTGAGAAGGATTGCTGTTGACTTTTTCAGTCCACTTGGCAAAGGACATCACGTTTTCCCATTTATTGAAGATCTATCTTCTATCACTCAGGACAGAATCATTTAGAGATTAGATGGCATGTTTGTGACATGGGACATTCTTTTGATTCTGAAAACTGACAATGCCCACCTTTTAATAGCAGAGAACCCAGAGGCTTCCTCAATCTGTTTAATGTAAAGCATCAGAAGGGCACACCTCTTTAGCCACAGGTTAATGGCCTTGTTGAAGGATTGCATGTTGCATTAGAGACTGTCTTGAATTCAACTTTACAAGCTTACCGTTCAACTCCTCAGTCAACCACAGGGGAAAGTCCTGCAAGGCTGATGTTCAGGAGAGCCAAGATGATCAAGTTACCTCACTGGACCACCACCAGAACTTTTACAGACACACGTACAACAAACATTGTAAACAGAAAATGAAGGCCTATGCCGACAAACTGCATCATGTAAAGAACATTATCTACACACCAGGCAATTGAGTGCTTGTTAGTCAGCCACAAAGACGTAAGTCTGATGCACCTTTTGATGCCTAGCCATTTTATGTTGTAACCAGCAGAGGGCAAATGGTGACTGTCCAACGTACAGGAAAGTCATTCATGCGAGATTCCTCGCACTTCAAACATGTGGCGCAAAGCTCGTTGGACACTAATGTCAATGTAGGAACTGGCTCGGACAGAACAATTGGAGAATCCCAGACTGCCATTGCTGCTACATCACAGAAACAGATCATGGACACTTTGATTACTGATTCTCATTTTCCAAAGGCACGATCTGGACAAGTCATCAAAGCACCAAGAAGGCTCATTGAAGACTTATAATGAGCATATGTTGCAAAAAAAAATATTTTCTAATTAACAGAAGGGCCGATGGTCTGCCTTGTGAGTGCGTATGGTGGAACCGTTTTGGATCCTGAATGACTCCCTGCATGATGACGTAAGTGTTAGAACGTGGTGAAGTAAATGCAGGTTTAGAACGCTGAGTTTACAGTTACACGCTGAAGAATGAAGATGTGTAATACATAGCTCCATGTGTGGCATATTCATTAGTGGGCATGCAGGCTGAGGAGGACTCTAGAGACAAGAAATCTAAGAACTTCTGGTGGTATGACAAATATATGGATACCAGGTCAAGTGTATAGGGGCAATTGTAGGAATGAGTAGTGGGGATTTTTCGAAACTGAGGTAACTAGATGCTATTTTTCAAAAGAAATCAAATAAAGCCTCAGGTCCTGATCTTTACATGGCATGGCTGACCTTTCTTTATGGGTTCCAACTCTAGTTACAGTCTTCAGTACAGTACTGCGATCTATTAGCACCCTCAGATCATGGCGCATGTCAAACATTGTCCCAGGGTTTAAGAAAAGCATTACAACTGATGTATTTAATTACCACCCAATATCATTATTAGATAGTATAGGTAAGATCTATGGAAGGATGCTCGCCAACCGCCTCTAAGAGTGGGTAGAATCTTTGGGAATACTATCTGATAACCAAGCTGGGCTCCAAAAGGATGTTGGAACGATTTACCAGGCCGTGCCCTTATATTCTGTTTGTATAAAGTGCATTAGACAAAGGCAGTCCCACTCTATCTTAAGTTCATCAATTTAAAGTCTACTTTTGACTGTAGATAGAGACTTATAATGGCTGGCGCTTGGCAGCAGGGATTGCAACAGTATTTGTTAACAGCCATGCAAAGTCTGCGTGAAGACACCATAGCTTAGACATAGTATGGACCAGAGCATTTTTCCATTAGCACCGATGTGCTTCACAGGTGTGTGTTGGCTTCCCTGCTTTTTTTCACTATTTTTGAACGATGTAGGGTACATATCTAGATAGTTTAAAGTTTGACAGACTGAGGCTTGGGGACACAAGGATATCTGTGCTTTTATTTGCAGTTCTGTTGACGGTCACTGAAATCTCAATGCCCAAGCCTTTGCAGAGCTTTGTGGATTATTGCTTGGGAAACTTTGGTTATCAATGTCACCAAAACCAAATTTATAATAATGGAACCGAAGTCTGTTTTAAGATGTTTCCTTTCTGTGAAAAATGAGATATCGGAGCAAGTGAAATATTTTGATTATCTCGGACTTGGAACCAGCACAGAGCTAAGGCAGCAGCTCCACTAAATCAGGCAGTAGCGGCAGTCCTTAGATGTTGACAAACTTTAGGAGGGCAGTCTTTATGTTCAATATTGCATTTATATAGAGCTAAGGCAGTATTATCAGTAAGATATAGAGCAGAAATCTGGGGTTATATAGATATATCCTCCATCTAGGAAGGTGACAACACATATTTAAGATCATTACTTTTCCTGGGACCGGGTACGCCCTTAGTGGCATTCCATTTTGAATTGGGTATGGAACCAATAGCCGACAATATTGCCCTTGCTCCTATACTGTTTTGGGTTTGCCTGCAGAAGAAGTTGAACTATTATACGGTATATACTTTGGGGTTTTGTTTTAATCTGTTTTAATGGAGTGAATCTAGTTTTGGTTTCATGTACTTGTATATATTGCTGTGATTTTAGTGTGATGGGGTATATTGTTAAGGCATATGATGAAAACAATGCAATAATATTTGATTTGATATCAAAGATTGTATCAGATGGCATGGGTTTGTGACAGTCAGAGACTCCACAGGCTCTCTTGAGGATGCTCACACTCCTCTCATGGCTGTGGGTTCTCATTCCACACCCTGACCATGTAGTGATTGAGACCGCTGTCTTTGAGTGTGTCCAAGGCCCTCTGCTGTGCAGACAGCCACTACCTTGTTGGCTGTCACGAAAACCATAAGGAAAATGGGGCTTATTTACAAACTGCATTTTGCAGTATGTTTAGTAGTACTACAACAGTACTATGTACTACAAAATGCTATTCTATAACTTACATGGCTAAATAGTACTAATGGGAAATACGACCACAGTGCAGTGTCAGGATGTTTAAATGCAGTACCAGTGTCTGCAGCATTTTGGTCTTACCCAGTTGTTAAAGGGCACACACATACACACACGCACGCACACATACACACACACACACACTTAGGGCCAGATTTATACTTTTTGTGGCAAAACGTATAGTGCCGGCTTGCGCCATTCCACAGCACCAGCTGGGCGCCATATTAATGGAATGGCACAAGCCGGCGCTAAACTTGGTCTAGCGTCTTAAAAAAAGATGCTAGCCAGGTGGGGGTGGTGGTAGGGAAGGAGGGGGTTGTGCATCAAAAAATGACGCTAGCCTGGTTAGAGGCAAAAAAATGCCTCTAACCAGGCTAGCTCCATTTCCTGGCGCACAACCACCAAACACATGACTTCTGTCTTAAAAAAGACAGGAGTCATGCCCACCACCCTAAAGGCCAGCACAGGGGACAAGTGTCTCCTGGGCATGCCCATTGCACCCTGTACCATGCAGGAGGCCCCAAGTTAGGGCCCCCGATGGCAAAAAATAAATAAAAATACTTACCCTACTTACCTGGGATGGGGTCCCCCATCTTCTGGTGTTCCACTGGTAGGTGTGGGGGTGTTCCTGTGACACCACGCAGACCGGCAGCACCCCATTTGCGGGCTGCGGTCAGATCGGCCGTCCATGTCTCGGACAGCCGTTTCGGCCGCGGGCCGCTTTTCAGTCTCCGACCTATTTTTCAGGCTCGAGCGCGACCTGAGACCTTTTCTTTTGGCTTGGGTTCTCGCTTTATCCACTTTGTGCCCCTTTCATTTTTCTTACCTGGTTGTTGCTGTTTTTCTTCTTCTCTTCTATTTTCCATTTTTATTTTTGTTTCTTCTTTGGCCATATTTTCTCTTTCCCAGAAGTCTGTATTCTTTCCCTGCATGCTTTGCTTCCTATCTTATATTATGGTTATTTTTCCTTTTACATTTAGATGGTTCTTCCCAATCCAAGATGGTGTCTTCATTACTTCCTGCATGTCACTTCCTGTCTTATGTGTATATCAGCACAGTTTGTCTTCTGTTCCTTGCGTTGCAAACACTGACGTTCCGGTTGTGCTCCTTGCTCCTGTATCCTGTGATTTGGATCCTACCCTTTTTCCTGACTTCAGTTTCTGTTCCAGTCCTTTTTGTGCCTCAATATTTTTTCTTTTCTTATTTTTGTAGGAGTTCCTTGATTAGAGGTTTTTCCCTACTGAGTTTTTAACTCTGGGACTCCTTCTGGAGGTTACGGCTTGCTTGGTGTTTTATTATCAGCAGCACCGTGGCTACTGGAAAGGGTCACCCCTACCTTGGTCAATCTAGAACAAACAAGAAACCAGGTGGTGTGCAGAGACTGGTGGATTACTGGGGTAAGAAGCGTTCAAGTTGTGACAGTTCCTGGGGCTTGAGGTTGGCACTTGTGGGCCCATTCCATGGCGTTTAGCCATGGAAATGGGTCCACAGGTCCCCTAACGCCGGGTCTGACCCAGGCATTAAATAATGATGCAAAGCAAGTTTTTCACCATTAGTTAGCCCCTCCTCCCACCTGTGTATCATTTTAGCAAGGGGGATAAATATGGGGATATGGGGTTAGCACCTTTTTTGAGATAGGAATGCCTACCTTGCATCTCATTGACGCAAGGTAGGTTCACGCATCCAAAAAATGGTGCAGACTCCAATATTTTGTCTAGCATCAAAATATAAATATGGAGTTAAGTTTGCACCAAATTTGCATAAAAAAGGCGCAAATTTGGTGCAAACAGAGTATAAATATGCCCCTTAGTGCTGTCGGTGGCAAGACATACTGTGGTACTATAGCACCGATTTCTGTGCAGTGAACCATGAACAGTCATGGTTGCAGGAGATGTGCACCTGGCACCAGTTACATTTAACAACTTTTACCAATTGACACAAAAGGGTAGTTAAAGACCGCAGCGACACCATGATTTTGATGCAACTTGGTCTCTCAAAATTGTGAAATGCCCAAAATCACAACCAGGAGGAACTGGGGCCAAAGACAAACATGCTGAGTCGGAAGAGGTCCTGGGGACCGTGACAACTTAAGTAAATGTTACAGTAGAAATACATTGCTTTGTCTGTAAGCTTTTATGTGTTAGAGTGATGCAGGCGGGAGGTCCAACTGCAGGTAATCAGGAGGTGATGGACCTCAATGGGAGTATAACGCTAGTTCCCACTATAGAGCAACACATTGGATGCTGAGATGCAGAGATGCTGTGGGCAGGCTACGCCAGGTTCAGTCATATGCTGTTTGGTGCCTTGACTTTGTCCATTCCTCAAACAGATGCGACCTTAAGTCTGGCAGGTCATCAGTCACAAGCCTTGCTCTTGGCAATTTGTTATGGACAGAGCTTCTCCCAGCAGTGCAGGGAACAACGTGACACAGGCTGTGGGCTGGACTATAGCAAGTTCTTTATACACTAGATAGTTTATTTTATTTTCCTTTAAGGAGCTACCAGCAGAGACTTTCCGACAGTTCTGACATTTATTCCCTACTCCTTTGGATAGGCAGACTGGGCACCCTGCATCTAGCCTCAGCCTTTCGCTGCTCACGTGTACAGAACTTCTTTAAGCCAAAAGCCAAACTCTGCTATGAGTGACAAGGCCATCTTACGTTATACTTAAGCCACATGACCAGTTCATTTTACACTCTACGAACCATACAAGGGAACTAAATATTCAAAAGTACATATTTTTATAGACATTGAAAAATTCAAGGGCAACCAATCAATCAAAGATGAACTGTCACACTGGTACCCTTGGTACAGGTGTCCTATAATGTCCTCTGTTTTTTTTTGTATTCATGAAGCCAGGTGACCTATGGCCACTCGGGAGCTGTGGCTGCGTTCTTTCTTGTCCTGCAGTTCGAGTCTCAGGAGCCTGGCACTCTATTGTGAGTAAAATCCAAAATCAAGACTTGGGGTTTCTGGTTGGTTAGGGTATACACCTCATCCAGGCAGAACCTACCCACTCTAGTCAGCGCAAGGGAGTTACACATCCAAGATAACCCCTGCTCACCCCCTTGGTAGCTTGGCACAAGAGGTCAGGCCTATCCCAGAGGCAATGTGTAAAGCGTTGCACAACACACACAACACATGTGACGCACTATCCCCACCACAAAGGAAACACAACACCAGATTATATGAAAATATACTGTATTGTACACAATGAAAATGTTAGACCAAACATCACACATTAGTACTATCCTGCCACCTTAGCAGTTGTCAGAACATTACACATTAGTCACTCTGCAAACTAGCAGTAGTCACAAATAACACACAGGTTACTCAGTATTCTGCAACATAAGCAGTAGTCAGGAACCACGTTATTACACCAAAGCACTTGTCATAAGAATATCATAAACCCCCATAATAGGAACATTAGAAAACAAATGGCAAGTTAGAAAAACACATTAGCATGTCATGCCCATAACAGGAACATTTGCATACACGTATGAAGGCATCCTAAACAGGTAGGCAACATTTAAATTAGCAAAGCCTTTAGAAATAACTTAGATCATATGTATTGGTCCTGTAGGGAATACCTGTAAAAGATAAAGGCACCTTCAGTGCCTGGAGAACAGAGAAGGGGCTCCCGGCGCTCCTCTGTGCAACGTGGGGGCCTCCTTGACAACTCTGGGTTAGAGGGGGGCGGCATGCACCCCTCTGTACTCCTGACGGGCCCCTTGTGGGGCCCGTGATTTCTGGGGGCCTCCCTGGGCCTCCACCGGTCCTCACAAGGGGGGCCAAGATCTGAAAATACTTTTATGAAGGGCGGGCGCCACGCACCCCCTCTGCTTTACGGACGGGCCCCTCCTGGGGCCAGGGCCTGCGATCACTGGGGGCCCCCCGGCCTCCACCAGCCCTCATGAGGGGGGGCAAATTCAGGGAAGAATGCCAGGAGGAGGGGGGTGCCACGCACCCGCTCCAACTACGACTTTGCAACAGGCCCCTCCAGGGGTCTGTGGTCTCCTAGGGTCTCCCCCGGGCTGGTCCTGGCCCTCCGCTGTGGGGGAGACCACAAAAACCAGTACTGGCCCGCATGGGGCCACACGAGGCAGTCCGGGTCATCGGGGACCCAGGGGGAGCCTCCGGTGAGGCTTCCCTTCCCCCTGCCCGGCAGACGTCCTACAGCAAGGGTCTGGTGGGGCGAGGGAGCCTCCGATGAGGCTTCCTTCCCTGCCCACCGGTTTCCTCAATACTCAGCGGCCCATCGGAAATGAGGACGGCACCAAAGTCGGTGCCTGCCAGTGCCCCAAGGGCGCTCCACAGAGGATGCTTCACCCCAGGGGCACGACAGGAGTGCTCGAGCTCCAAGTATGCTGCCAAGGGATTCTTCTGGTGCCCCAGGGGCACAGAACAGCGCGCTCACTCGCCCTTAGGCCAGCAACTTCCCCCGGGCTGCAGCGGTGATTTCCTCAGCAATAAAAAATAAATCGTTTTCGGAGCACACCAGCAAGGGGAAAGCGCTTCTAAGCACTAACGAAATCCCCCACAGAGCGCTTCCCAAACGCTTAATCTCAGCCCAAAAGGGTGAAGCACCCCTCATGCTTCAGGTTGACATGCAGGGGTCAGGGGCCACAGCACCATGCTCCTGGGGAGCAAAAGCTTCCAAGAAAAGGCCCACAGGTGGAGGGCCCAACAACAGGCCAGCACAAGGAGTATGTAGCAAGTGGCAAGTCCTCTTTAGTGACCAAGCAGGTCACAGGTCACCACAGCTGTAGTCGTCCATGGCGGTTCCTGGTGGGTTCTTCCAGCAGTCTGTGTCCAGTTCCACGTAAATTCAAAGCATCTCCAAATTGTGGGGAAAATTCCCCTGTACTTATACTCAGTCCTTACAATGTTTTGCAATGGTAGGGAGAGAAGGTTCCAGCCGGTTACAACTGGTTCTGGGAGTGCCCCCTCTCTCCTTCAGCACAGGCTCCAAACATCAGTGGGGGGTTAACGACCCTATTGTGTGAGGCCAGGGCACAGCCTTTACAAATGTAGGTGTGCCCCACCTCTCCCTTCTCTCAACCCAGGAAGACTATTCAGTATGCAGATGCACCTCTGTGACACCTCCACGCTCCCTGTGTACTGGCTGTCTGAAAAGTATGCACAAAGCCCCAACTGTCACTCTGCCCAGACGTGGATTGGAGACAAGCTGCAAAACACCAGAGTCATAAGCACAGATAAATGTGCATTTTCTAGAAGTGGCATTTCTGTGATAGTAATAAAAAATCCACCTACACCAGTAAGCAGCATTTTTTATCACCATCACAACCATACCAAACACGCCTATGCTACCCCTCATAAATCAGACAATACCCCTTACACATATACCCCTTACACATAAGGCAGGGCATTCCTAATGCAATCCTATGAGAAGGCAGCACTCACAGCAGTGAGACACCAAGTTAGACTGTTTGTCACTACAAGGACAGGCCACGCAACCTGGCAAATGTCCTGCCTTCTACATACATGCCACACTGCACATCGGGCTAGCTTGGGCGTACCTTAGGGGTGACTTACATATAGTGAAAGGGGAGTTCTGGGCCTGGGAAGTACATTTAGATGCCAGGTCCCTGTGGCAGAAAACTGTGCACACAGGCCCTGCGCTAGCAGGCCTGAGATAGGTTTGAAAGTCTACTTCAGTGGGTGGCGCAAGCAGCACTGCAGGCCCACTAGTAGTATTTAATTTACAGGCCCTGGGTATAGAGATACCACTATACAAGGGACTTATAGGTAAATTAAATATGCCAATTAGGTATAAGCCAATCATACCAACTTTAGATGGAAGAGCACCTGCACTTTAGCACTGGTCAGCAGTGATAAAGTGGTCAGAGTTCTAGAGCCAACAGCGAGAGGTCAGAAAAATAGGAGGAAGGAGGCAAAAACACTGGGGATGACCCTGCGTAAGGAAAAAAGTCCAACGGTGGCGGTAATATGTCAGAGAACTTGCAACATGGAGACAGAGGGGGTTATTCTAACTTTGGAGGAGGTGTTAATCCGTCCCAAAAGTGACGGAAAAGTGACGGATTTACCACCAGCCGTATTACGAGTCCATTATATCCTATGGAACTCGTAATACGGCTGGTGGTATATCTGTCACTTTACCGTCACTTTTGGGACGGATTAACACTCCTCCAAAGTTAGAATAACCCCCAGAGTCTTGCAAGACCTTGGCTGAGTGAGAAGGAGTGAGAAAACAGTAAACAGTATTCCACATGGCTATTGTCAGAATGTGGCGAGACATGTTGGATCACTGAGAATGAGTGAGGAAACAATAAATAGAATGCACATGGCTATATTCTTAAGACCCATCGAGCCTACAGGCCCTATGTGGCACTTTACAATTAAGGGGCAAGCCTGTTCATGGTATGAGGAGCGTTAGACACGATTTAACATTACAACGATGATCCTTGCCAGCCATCCTGATTCAGCATGGACAAGGCACTGACTTACAGAGAATCATTATTGCGTTTTCCCCTCTTGCGTGCATCCCAGGCAGCCCCTACTTCCTGGAAGACCGTAAAACCTCCGAGGGCAAAATGGTATCCTTTTGAACTCATCCCTTCTCAATTACTTTCACAAAAATTGTATTTTTTTGTCGAATGGTGTTTTTCTTAACATCGATTAAACCTCTAAACATTATTCACAGTGGTTGAATTTAGTTATTGTATGTTTCTTCGTTTAAGTACAACTTGAAATGTACATTTAAGTTTCTTATTTCTGTTTATATATCATTGTTTCTTGATTTGCAAGTACACATATCTTAAGCCTACTTCTCTCATGGTTTGCCTTGCTTCTCTGGGTCATCTACCAAAGCTACATCAATGGTATCCCTGCCCTGGGAATTACTAGTTTACGCTCGTGAGTCGTCTGAACAGCAGTGGGAGACCTGAGCCCCATCTTACATCACGGTTGTGGCTGCTCTGTTTTGTCGTTTACCGGCTTTTTTTACTAGAGTGCCACAAAGTGGGCATGGCGGCAAGTAGAGTGACAAAGGTTCCGAAGTACCAACTAGATTATGTAAACAAAATAAATAAATAAATAAATACATCATGCAAGCAGACCCACCACCCTGATGGAAGAACCTCCGCTGGTAAAAAAAATATATGTGGCCAGCTCCCAGCCCCATAAAGTGTCTCTAAGAGGGTTGAGTCTATAAGCACAATGCTCAGCACCCCAAAGCTACACCAGAATGCCGAAGACCCTCCAGGAGGATGGGAGTGGAGTCAAACACAGTATGTTGTTTGGAAGCCTCCCCCACATTGTAGAAACAAGAGAAATGGCACAATATCATGAACTGTAAATGCAGTTTGTGTGATGAGGCACAATGGCCTCAGACTTTCCTACTGAAAGGGCGCCCAGTGGCAGACATCTCACTGCAGGAAGAGCAAGACTTGTTGCACCTTAGACGCCTTTCAGCAAACTAGCAGCAGTCCAGGAGGAACCCAGACATTAAGAAATGAAGCCAGTAGTTGCTCCTCTATGGGAAAGGTGGGCCACTTACCCCAGTGGATATCAAGCTCACCAAGAAAGTTGTGGCCCCTTGTGTGTCCAACTAATGTCACTTACACCACCTGAGTTAGGGAACGAATGAGGGCCTTGCATCTGGCCCTACTTGCATCTACATTGCAGACGGTGAGTTACTTAATCAGTCCCACGCCTGCCTCAAGTTAACCTTGAGCCAAAGACAACATTGGGTTCACAATCCGTTACTGTTGTGGGCTGTAGTGCACTACTCCTGGTGCGTGTCTGAACACTGAACCCAGCCTAGTAGAAACAGTGCACTCTGCCTATGGTCTCTGCTAGGGGTGGCACTAATATCTCTTTGGACACGGGCTCAGTTAGATCCTCCACCTGCACAGGAATGTATGTGACCATAGCTCTGGGTTTGCGTGGTACTGGGGGCCACGTTTATAAATATGGCGGTGTCCTGAAACCTGTGTGTATGCTACTATATCAAGGTCGGCTGCTTCGTGCTACAAAACGATTGCATCCACTACGCTACCTAACACTACACCGGAGTGTAGCTATACATTTACATTCTAAACTCCACATCCACTGACACTAGATTTACCACGTAATGTAGTACTCAGGTATTGCGCGACCTACAGTGGCATAATACTAGTGCAATGGCTCAACTCAACTCTTCATACCTTGTTGAATGTGATCAAGGACTGTGACCAGCGCTGTGCTACCTAATTAAGATGCCCATTTACAACAAAAGTCCCACAAAATGAGTTTTTCTTAGTACATAGGGACCTCTTCAGCAGGCAAAGTGTTATTTTGCCTGGAATGTTCGAACTCCTCACACTGTTCTTGAATTCATGGCTTCTGGCTAATCAGAATGTGACATACTCAGCAAAGTAGGCCAGAGATGGTGCATCTTTATAAGCCACAAATGTACACCAGGCTCGTCAGATGCCTCGAGGATTGCATTCAGCAACTGCCTCTGTGCATGCTGCCCAATTTAGAAATAATTGTATTTCCAAGTGTCATGTCCATCCTATAAAATCTTTTATTTGCTATCGGAACTCTCTTGCCACCTTCTGTCATGGACCAATCTTTCTTACTAAAGAGAGTAATAGTTTGGGATTGACTCACCAGAAATAATGAGACATAGGTTAAGTATCACTATATAACCCTATTCACTATAATGGATCAGTTAAGAGTTTTAGAGTTCGTGGTTCAGATTCCTTTATGTATCACAGACAAAGAACATAAGATTGCTCTTGGCGATCCGAGGCAAGATGGCGGCCGCGAGTGGTTAGCAGCCAGTAAGCTCTCCTTCCCCCCGGCTCCTGTGTGACGTGTTTTTGTTGTTTCCCCCCACGGAGAAGACCATGCGGGCGGCACCAGACGCCTACATTTACGGCAACCATTTCTCAAACAGGATAGCACGCGGATTCGGCAGAATCCGCGAACTTATCAGGAGCTTCCTGGGTGATTTCGGCCATAACGGCCGTGGCGTCCTCATCTCGGCATTTGCTATTTTTTTACCCCCTCGTGGCAGGCAGTGGCGGATGGCCCCGAAAGCTGTGCGCGGTAGCCGGTCGAAACCAGGGCCGCAGGAGCGGCGACCTCTGGACTCCCAGCCCCCGTCCGGGGGGGGATCACCAAGAACAGCAGCCTTGGAAGCACCGGTGGCGGTGATAATGTGCCTGAGGGCAGGCAGCCAGCTTTTGGGAGCTTTGCGGCTTTGGGGCAGACGCACAAGGCAAAGAATGGCGCAAAGCAGATTGGAGAGAAGGAGGAAGCAGTGACTATACCCCGGATGTTTAAAGTCCTTCATAATTCAGCCCCTATGGGGGGCAGTACTACTGTAAGGGACTCTGGCACTGGTGCAACAGAATTGGCTGGGGATGGCGACAACACTGGTCTAAGACGTCTAGCTTCTTCAGATAACGAAGGGTTGCTGCAGATGGAAACTAGTGTTGGTAGCCGCTCTTTGGATGTACATCAAACTGTAAGTTGCATTGCTGGGGGATCCCCACAGGTTTCTGTTTTGTGTGTGGGGGATAATGCGCTGACAGCAGTATCTGAGGGGGAAATTGACCGGTCATTATATGCCCCTGGGTCTCAAAGCAATGTAGGGCTGCCGCAAGAAGTGGTGATAGGAACAGGGCACTGCAAACAAACAGCAGCAGTAGCATGTTTATTGCCAAACACCGATCCGCTAGCCCCAGCTTGTGCTCCGGAGGTGACTCGTGACCACCGGCAGGGCAGAGGGGACTTATTAGTTCAGGGGGAACCTTGAGAGAACTTTTTTTCCCTGTCAGATCAATCTCAAGACTCGGATGAGGACAGCACCTCCCCTTCCATATACTCAGAGACTGGCGATAGCTCTACAGCACCTTTAACCCCTATGTCTGTGTTGAGGGGCACTATAGTTAAACGCCAAGCAAAACAGACCGAGGTATCAAGTCGAGATAAAGCTGGTGAGTCCAGTCAGAAGAGGGGAAAAAAAAAGAAGAAGGTGTCTAGGTCGAGAGCTATGTCCTGGGACTACACAGAAACACAACAACTGCTGCATAGTATGGGTGATCTCTCAGTGGCACCAGCTCAGACAGAGGTTAATGCACTGAATGTAGAGACTGTGCCTCCTTCTCCTTCTTTGCACCTTATTTACCAGACCATCACGTCACAGCATAAGCAAACGCAGAGGGACAGCAAAAAAGCCAGGGTGGCCACGAAGCAGTTACAAGTGGCAGTCAGTAAGGTTGCAAAGACATGCTCTGAGATTGGGGAGCGGATCGGTGCTATTGAATGCCGGGCGGACGCATTGGAATCAGATCTCGGAGCAGTGACAAAACAAGCCGCTATGCATGAGAGTCAGCTCTCGGATATTCAGTGGAAAGTAGAGGACTTTGAAAATCGGCAACGCCGTAACAACTTGCGCTTAATGGGGATACAAGAAGGTGTAGAAGGGCAGGATTCAAGAGCCTTTATAATCAGACTGCTTAAAGCAGCACTCCCCGAGCAGACTGGATGGGACTGGGAGAAAGAGATACAGAGAGCCCATCGGTTTCCACTACGTCTTAGGAGTCAACAATTAACAGGAGCAAGTGGAACAGCCCAGCAACAGCCTAGAGCTTTCATAGTCTATTTTGGCAATTATCTGTTGCGCCAAATAGTCTTTGAGAAAGCTCGCCCGGATGCTAGGATCAGTGGTGAAGGCTGTACATTCTTCTCCCGCCCTGACTTTTGCCATGCTACGGTAGAGAGACGATGGCGTCTGAGACAATTGATTAGCCCCTTCCAGGAGAAGGGAGAGGAAGCCTATTTATTGTCCCCGGCTCGACTTAAAACTATATATATAGGGATGATACGAGTATTTGCATCCGAGATTAAAGCCAAGGAGTACTTACAGTCTTTGACTTAACTATTGTCATATGGTTAAAAAGAAAAAAAAAGAGAGAGGGGCTTAGAGTATTGTTATTATTTTTTTTTTTTTTTTCTTGAGAAGGGGGGGAAAAGAGGAAAGGGGAAAGGGGGAAAGAAGGGAAAAGGGAGGAAAAGGGGGAAAGAGGGGAGAAAGAAAAAGGGGAGAAGAGGAAGGGGAAGGGAAAGGAAGGAAAGGGGAAAAAAGAAAAAAAAAAAAAAGATATAGAGGAGGAGGAAAAAAGGAGGGAAAAAAAAGAAAGGGAAGGGAAAAGAGAAGGAAAAATGAAAGGGGTGGGTGAGAGAGGCGGGTAGCTTGGGATAGGCAGAAGAGGAGGAGGGGTGCTCTTATCGAATTGGTTGGTTGGTGGGGGCTTAGTCTCTTAGGGGAAACAATTTTTCTTCTTTGGTTAGTAAATCTGCTTAATTTAGGAGTCACTGCAGGAGCCCTCAAGGGGGGAGGGCCGCTAGTCCATCTTACAGACTACAGTCTGGAAGCCTCCTTTGGTTGGGTGGGGGGTGGGTGGGAGGCAGGGGTTTCTTTTGTGGGTGGGGTTGGGATTGTTGGGGTGGGTTGGGGTTGGGTAGGTCTTGCACGGGAGATGCACAGAAATATGCATTTGAAGGTACAGGAGATTATTACGTGTATGATGAAACAAGTTGTAAGTGTGGGTGTATTTGTTACAGCTTTCGATGGGGGACCGTAATATTTTACGGGTAGCTACCTTAAATATATGTGGGCTAAATGATTCTAAGAAAAGAAGACTTGTCACTCATGAACTCAGAATATTAAGGGCAGATATAATCTGTTTGCAAGAGACACATGTTACACCGGCTAAAAAGTATTTGTTAGATTTTCCGGGTTTCCAATTAGTCGCGCACACCACCCAAGCAACTAACACTAGAGGGGTTGCAGTACTTACACGGCGAGATCTTCTCCTTAAGGTGGTTAAGAAAAAGGTGGATAATATGGGTCGATGGGTGATAATAGAGTGTGCTATGGGGCAGTCAAATTTTACTGTATGTTCTATTTATGGCTCTAACGTTGATGATCCAGCTGGTATTAATATGTTGAATACTGAACTTGCGCTTTGGGCCTTACCGCTTATTATATGTGGGGATTTTAATATACATACTGAGACTAATATCCCCTTACAGAATCAGGGCCCATATGTTGGGCGAAAGCCAAAGGTGTTTCGCGCCTTACAAATGCTGGTACAGACTCATGGTCTTGTGGATGCTTGGCAGCATTGTATGCCTTTAGATCCTGGTTACACTTTCTTTTCATACCCCCACCGAAAGTCCGTCCGGTTAGATTCTTTTTTTTTGTCTCCATCGTTATGCAAAGGAATTTTGGTGGAAAAATTTCCTAGGGTCATATCTGACCATAATCCCTTGGTAGTACAACTCTCGGATTTGCGAAAAGAGCGACATTTGAGACCCTGGTCTTTTGACCGGGGCTTGCTGCTTGATTCAGCTTATGTGGCACGGATGAAAATTTGGTTACTTGAGTTTTTGCGCTTTAACAGGGGTACGTCTCCACCGGAGGTGTTATGGGATGCTCTAAATTCTGCTATCCGCGGGGAAACTCTGAGCTACATCCTTAGGCGGGAGAAACAACGGCACCTAGTTATATCTGCGGCCCAGACCGAATTGGCTTCGCTGGAGAGTCAGATAGTGGGGGCTGCTAGGAATAATGCTCCAATACAAGATACTATAGATAAGATTACGGTCGTGAAAGCCAAGATCATTCAGTTGTATTTAGATCAAGACATCATTAAAGCCCAGATTCGTAAGAAGGAATGTTATGAGTTGAGTGAGAGGGTGGGCAAGGTGCTTGCATATAAGACTAGACAAAAAACGGCTCGGAGTGCCATTTTGGCAATTAAAGATAGGCTGGGGCAGATTGTGTATGGAGATACGTTAGTATTACAGGTGTTTAAAGAATATTATTCTGCATTATACCAGCAGGAAAACCTCTTCTCGGATAAGAGAGACGAAAGGATTGTTCAGTATTTGAGTGATATGTCAAGCCCAAAGCTACCGCAAGAAGAGGGCTGTCAGTTGACTGCCCCTATTGAGTTGGAGGAGATTATCTCGGCTCTAACTGTTATATCTAATGGGAAAGCTACTGGCCCTGATATGATCCCAATAGAATTCTTTAAAACGTTTTTTGAGGAATTGAAGGATGATATCACGGAACTCTTTACGTCAGTACAGGCTGGAGGGCGGGCACCGGGTTCATGGCTGGAGGCTAACATTGTCATATTTTAAAAAAAAGAGAAGGACCCACTTTTGCCAGGCTCTTATCGACCTATCTCATTGATAAACGCGGATGCTAAATGGTATGCCAAAATCCTTGCGGTTAGGCTTAGTCGAGTTATTGGTGGGCTTGTTTCCCCTTGGCAACATGGGTTTATCCCCGGGCGGGGGACAGCTGATCATGTCAGGCGGGTTATTACCATGTTAGATGCATCTCAGGCTATGGAGGCCCCCCATGGCATTAATATTACTAGATGCCGAAAAGGCTTTTGATCGGGTCAATTGGCAATACTTATGGACAGTGCTCAGTAAAGCTAATATAGGGGCTGGTTTTATTAAGGCTATACAAGGTTTATATCAGAAGCCCCTTGCTCGAATTCAATTAGCTGGGGCAATTTCAGAACCTTTTTACATTACAAGAGGAACTAGGCAGGGCTGCCCTTGTTCCCCTTTATTGTTTGCACTTTATATAGACCCCCTGATTCAGAAGTTATTGCAGAGCACATTGATCTTGCCTATGGTAATGGCGGAGGGTAGGTTTAAAATCTTGGCATATGCTGATGACATAGCCGTCACTACCCCTGATCCAGGGAAGGCGATCGAACAAATAGAGAAATTAGCTGCGGAGTTTGGGGAAATTTCAGGCTATGCATTAAATAGGAGTAAGTGCCAAATATTGGGCAATGAGTGGGCCATTACTGAAGACAACAGGAGGGCCAACCAAGTGACCTATCTAGGTGTCAGATTGTCGGCTAACTTGGACTCGATAGTAGAAAGCAATCTTGCTCCAGTCTTAGCTAAAACTAGGAAAGAGCTGCATCATATGAACAATCTGCATCTAACAATTATGGGTAGATGCAATCTCATTAAAATGATTTTTTTACCTAGGGTCCTATATTTTTTTCGCACTATTCCGTTGGAATTTAACAAAGAATGGTTTAAGCATATAGAGAGTTTAGCGATTAGCTTTATCTGGTCTTTTAAAAAAGTACGACGGGCATATAAGTATTTAGTGCTACCCAGAGAGAGGGGGGGATGGGCGGCCCCTCACTTCCTTTTTTATTACTGGGCATCTGCACTGCAATATATCCAACCATTAATAAAGCCACAGGTTGATAATCAAGATTCTGGCAAAATTTGTCCTACTATATATAATATGATTTGGGGAAGGCAGGCTAATGCAGCTTTCTTGAGAATAGTGGAGCCTAGTTATTTAAAAAAAGTAAAGTTTAAGACTGTCTGGGCTGCATTTAAGGTGTGGACCAATGTTAAAAAAAAAATTGGAATTGGCCGGATTAACTTTTATACCCCAATTTTGAATTCGTCGGTACTCCCTGATATTTTTAAGGATGAATACTGTGCCAGGTGGGCACAGCTTGGTGTTCGATGTATTGGTGATTTTTATGGGAACACCCACCTTAAATCTTTTGAAGAACTAACAAATGAATTTTCATTGAGCACTAAGGATTTTTTTTAATATTTACAAATCAGACATTTTTTGGGGGCAAATTTTAGATCAGCATCTGGCCAGGTAGGGGATAGAATCCCAGTTATGGAGGTTCTTCATAATTCCACTAGATGGCGGGTCTGCTCGCTTTATCCACTCTTTTTGAACTTAATGCCAGATGACTTGAGTAAACAGGCGGAGAGGTGGGCTCGGAATATTGGAGCTTCTGAAGTATCAGTACGCACTTCTTTAGATATGGCACAACGTTTTATATTATCTGCAGGGCCACAAGCCCAACATTATAAGACTCTTTTTTATTTATATTATACTCCCGCTAAGTTATTTAAGTGGGGCAGCACAAGGGGTGTGGTGTGTCCTAGATGTAAAAGTGTATCAGCCGACCTGGTACATATGTTTTTTAAGTGCAGCAGGCAACACAAACTTTTGACTGATATTGCTAATTTTTTAACTAGGTTAAACTATCGGGAAGTGGAAATTACACCGCAATTAGTATTACTTGGAACTGATGGAGTGGTATACCCAGAATATTCACGGAAGTTTTTGTTTCTAGCCATGTCTGTGACCCGCTGCTGTATTGCATCTGATTGGTTGGAGGCAACGCCGCCAACTTTTAACCATTGGTTGGCTCGGATGTGCTCATTGTTTTATTTAGAGATGGGTTCTTATGCGTGTAAAGGCCGCGGGCGCAAACGGATGGGTGAAGCTATTTGGGCCCCGTTTGCACAGTGGCTAGGTAATAATTGAATCAGGCTCGTAGGGGATTTATTTATTTTACTCAATCATGCTCAATTTTTTGGCACTTTATCTGTATTTTAAGTTTGTGAACAGGCTAGCTCATACGCCCCGTTTCAGCGATCCTGATGTCTGCTGTAGATCGATGAAATGAATTTTATGCAATGATATGTATTTATGTATTCATTGTATTTATACAACCTTCGTTTTGCTTTGGTGTTTGTATATTGTGCATCTTCAATAAAAAAATAAATAAATAAATAAAAAAAAAGATTGCTCTTGGCTTGTTTTACAAAGGCGTTTTTAACCTCATAGATGATCTAAGACAACGCTACCAGCTTTTGTCGAGCAGATTTCTTTGGTTCCTCCACAAAGGTCGGCTGGCGGAGTACATGCTGTTCAACAGATCTAATGGGTAAAGGATTCAACCCTCCTGATCACCATTTAGTCTAAATTGAGTAATCAATAGAGTTTCCTTTTAGTAGCATACTGACTGATCCATGAGCCATAAAAAGCAACATGTAGACATTTATGGAAAAACTGTCCCTACCCACCACCCACACAGCCCAGGTGCCAAACACCAAAAATTTTCAGGAGTCATAGAGAGATCCTGGGAGAGATCCTGAGAAATGTAATTGCTATTCCTTTTAGCAGAAAAAAAGAGGACAATGACTCCCTAAAAAAGAGTTTAGCGGCATGACGCTATGTAGACATTGCTTTCATATTACTATGATCCCTTAGTTTCACAGACTTAAGAAACCATGCTGGAGGGCCTGAGATCTGCCGCATTTGCAGCAATCAAAGTAATTGGATGTCTCACGGCCAGTCACATCAACTGACTAGTAGAGACAGTGTTTTGGACTTCTTCCAACAGCAGGCTTCATGTTGTTTCTGACTCCCAAGGCATGGAGTTTCAGAATGGTCTTGCAGTTGATTTCCACTTTAAGCATCAAGGGCCAGATGCATCAAACTATTTTGCATTTGCAAACGGTGCGAATCACAAAATTCCACCGTTTCTGAATGCAAAATAGCCTTTCACGTTTTATTAAGGACATTCAGAGTGCAATTTTAAGGAATTCTTAAAATAGCGATTCCCTAAAACTGCGACTCAACTTTGCGATTCGCAAATCGTGATTCCCTAAATAGGAAATCACATATAGGGGAGTCCTATTTGCGATTACCTATGCACAATAACAAGCATTTCCTACATGCGAACTGGGCATTTAGGAAATGCAATTACCACCAACTCCAAGTTGATGGTAACCATGTGCACTTTTATTTTTTTTTTATCAAAAATGCATTTCTAAATGTGCCATGTAGCACACATATGTCCCTAGGGCATGTATCCACTTCACATGTGCACAATTAAATTTTGGGGTGCCTTAAAGGGGGCCTTAGGTCCTCGGCACACTTGGTTTTGCATTTCCTAATTTGCAATTCCCTATTAAGGAATTGCAAATTAGGAAAAGCAAAAGCATTTGCACCTATGGGCCTGAAGGCCCGTAGGAACGAATGGAGTTGCATTTCTTAATAGCGATTCCCTAATAGCGATAGCAACTCTGTGTGAATCGCTATTACGGAATAGCTTTTTTCTTACATACCATTTTGCATTTTTTAAATAGCTATTTCGTAACATTCACTATTTAAGAAATGCAAAAAGGTACTTTGATACATCTGGCCCCAAATGCATCCCTGATGCTTAAATTGTGGTGGTTGTGACGCCAGCAGAAAAATACAGAGATGCGCATATTGTCAGTTCACTTTTGGCTTGTGTCACATGTATTCTGTTTTAATCTGTTAGAAGTTTCTTCTCTCTGGTGAAGTACTGTATTGCAGGGACACCGTGGTGGTGTTCGGGTGCCTGATAGCGTAACACTCATTAAAACGCCTTCTGTCCCTTCACCAGAAGACTATTTCGATGCTGAACTCTTTGAAACAATAAATAATGTCACAATGCAATTAGGATACATTGCACATCAAGGAAGAGATATATAAATTGATCTTGAAGCTAGCATGGTGAAGCCTACCTACTCTGGTGACTATAAACTGAAATAAAGATTATAAATCATGAAAGACATGCCCCACAACCTATGATTTGATACTGCCGCTGGTTTTGGTGGCAGGTGGCAATGCCTGGCTTACTTATAAGTCCCTAGTATATGGTGATCAGTGTGTAACATATTTTTGAATTTTCCAAATTACAGCTGATGTAGATGTTTATTTATTTAATCACACAATTATTGGGCCATTAATAGTTGTTAATCTTCAGGAGATCTGCTCAACTTTGCTTCTTCTGCTGAAATAGAACAATTCTGGCCCCATAGATTACAGGTGCCACTCACTTTCTGCGTTTAAATGTGCGTATCTTAGGTAGATAATACACGTTTTCATGTGAACACAGCTACTTTGAGAATATGTTTAGCTCATTTAGTTTATTATCCACAAGTGATTCAAATGTCTGTTGTTTTTAACTCAATTTAGAGTTCACACGTTATCTGTTGTGGACTGCAAAACTCGCTGGCAAAAGAGACATGTTAATTCCAATGTAAGTGATACACAACAAAAGAACTAGATTTAAAGCATGTAGATAGGAAGAACTGATTAATATCCTGAATGTATCAGCCGCAGCAAAGGAAGTAAAATATTTATTCATGGAACTTGGATGAGGGATTTATTAGCATCTAAAATTAGGCATTTAATGGCTCCTTATACCGTCAGAGGGACAAGGGCCATACACATTTATTGAATCCTGAAGAATACCAGTAATAAACTCACACCCGGGCCGAAACATGGCAGCACCTCGTAGAATGTGAAGGAAAGTAAAAGGTAATTTTAGCAGGAAGGGAAGGTTGAGATACAAATAAAAGGCGTGTTCACCAGTTCCACATGACTGTCTTCATTGTACACCTTTGCTTTCTCAGCTCTGTGCTTTATTGAATGATCCTGGCACCTTTCTATTCCCTGTGGAAAGAAACAAATAATATCCGGTTGTGAGATGTGGCTAATGAATTAGTTAACATCTTGCCCTTGATATGGGCAGATCATTTTTTTATCGACTGCAATCATCCTCTGTCAAACTCTGCCAATTTAACAGCAAATACATTAGTAATGATTGCATCATTTACATAAATTCAAGAATGAGCCACTTGCTTATACATAATACATAGCACATTAAAAATGATTGTATCTTTTACATCACTTTTACACATATCAAAGGTACAGCCGATGCTTATACATGATACACAAATGAATGTGATGCATCTAATTTTATTAGATGGAACAGGGCTAAAGGAGCCATAGCAACTATTTTAAACAAGAGCAGAGAATGGGTATCATGGGAGTTGCAGGGGGGGCGGGGTGGGTAGTCTAATTAGGAATACTAAACTATGCAAATCCAATTTGTAAAGACAATTCTTGCAAGTTTATAGATTTTTGTTGCAGTTATGTAATAAAAACAATTGCAAACATTTTGCTACATTGTGAAAGGAATGTCAAAAACACATTATTATTGCATGTTATTGCAGCCTCCATGGCTGGGTTTACTTAAAGCAATCGCTGTCAGGGTGAAGTTAAACTCTGTGTAACCGTTTTTTGTTGATTGGTGTGTTAAGTACTTGAGGAGCTGGAGTAGTTGTATTTTACCGCCTTAAACAGTAGTAAATGGTTGCTTGTTACAGATATTCGCAAGGCATGTCCTGCTTTTGACTAGAAATACAGCAGCATTTCTTGACATATCTAAAGTAAGCAATATAACATAACATAGCATACAGAGTACAACATAACAACATAATTAAAACATAGAAGGACACATCACAACAGAACAAACAAACAAACACAATAAATACAGTACAATACAATAAAATCATGTTGCAATAAGGCAGCACAAAAAACAACAGAACACATTGGCAACACAATAAAATAGCACACAATAAATATGCACAAGGTAAGGAAATGCCTCTTTTTGCATGTTCACCTCCACATTCTTGGACTGATGCTGCTGGTTTTTTGACTCTGAGAGTGCTTTGAGGCTTGCTAACCAGACCTCAGTGCCAGTGTTTTTAACCCCATAGAAATTGCATGTTGAATTGGATGCACCCTATTGGCAAGGCCTGGCTTCCTTAGTATATGGTGATCAGGGTACTCAGGGCATGTAAGACAGAGGCCCTCATTATGACTTTGGCGGTCTTTTCAGAGGACCGCTGAAGCCACGGGCGCCAGAAGACCGCCAGTGCTGGTGGTCCTCCGACCACCGTATTACAAGTACTGAAGGATTTCTGCCACAATTTGGGTGGAAATCTTCCAGTAGTCGTGCTGGTGGTCAGAGGAGCATAGGCGGTTCCACCACTGGCCCTGCCATAAGGACTCCACCAGCCATATTACGACCTGTAATACGGCCTGTCAGTGTCCTGATGGCGGGGCTCTGCCGGCGGTGGAAGCGTCTGTTCCAGTTTCCTGCCAGGCGACCTCCTCGCCGGACAAGGTAAGTCAATCGTCCAACAGGGGAGGGTGGTGCTAGGTGTTGTGTGTGCATGTGTGAGTCGGTGTTGTCTGCGTGTGTGAATGTACATGTGTGAATGCGTGTATGATTGTTGAAGTGAATGCATGTTTGGGTGATTGAATGCATGTATGGATGCGTGTGAGTGAATGTGTGTATGGATGCATGTGAGAGAATGCATGTATGTAAATTTTGCTGAATGAGTGTATGCGGGGTGCGTGTGTGTGTGTGCATGTGCATGTATGCGAGGAAGGGGGTTGGGGGCTGGTGATTGGGGGATGCTGTACTGGTAGGGGGGTTCTGGTATGGAAGGGGGGGTGAAGAGGTATTGGGATTGCAGGGGGAGTTGGGGGAGTCATCTGCAGGTGATAGGAAAGAACTTTCCTGTCACAGTAGCCTTTCTGCCAGAGTTTTTGTGGCGGTTCTACCGCCATGGAAACCCTGGTGGAAAGCCGACTCATGATACCGCTGGCGGTCTTCAGTGGACCACCGGGTCGGAGATTCTAATCTTTGGCCCAGCTGTCCAACTGCCCTGGTGATACAGGGGGGATGTGGCGGGTTGGCACAGGCCTACCTGCAACACTCATAATGTGGTGGCTGGCGGTGAGACTCCCATCGTGGCAGGGTCATAGTGAGAGCCAAAGTGTCCACTTAGGGCTGCAGCAATGTTTGTGCCACCCTTCGTGTAACAAGGTACAAAATGGCTCTCAGCCTGCTACTGCAGCCTAGAAGGGCAGTGTTTTCACTGCCAGTGTGACTTTGCCATTTATACCAATGGCAAAGCCACCCTTTCCCTTAACAATATATGTAAGTCTCCCCCTAAGGAAGGCCTACAAAGTCCTATGGCAGGGAGCCTTATTTTGTTAAGTAGGACATGTATTTCAGAATATGTCTTAGCAGCAAGACTTTAAAATTGTCGTTTTGCTGCAGTCAAAGTGGTAGGCCCATTGGCTAATGTAGAAACCAGCTGACATCCCAGTCTGGCTAACATTTGACTGTGACTCCCAAACTAGGTCATGCGAGGTATCAAATCAATCGTGGCATTAAATGCGACCTGATGTCCAGGTAAATTAAATATAGGAAACTTTTAGAAAGTTGTCACTCTGTGCTGTGCCTGTCCAGTGCCCTCACAAATGCTTACACACACAGACAGCTTTCTGACCACTTGGAGACATGTGTGAATGACTCCCAGACCCAAGAACAAAGACAGTGCTTGGAAGCCAACTCGGGGGGAGAAAGGTAGCCCAGAGGTGCGCTTCAAAGGGTCATTCCCCAAACGTTTTGCCTTTTCCTCCTTATTTTTCTGACCCTTTTTGGTTGACGTTATGACTCTGGGCACTTTACCACTGCTAATCAGTGCTAAAGTGCATGTGCTCTCCCTTGTAAACTTGGTATGATTGGTTTATACCTAATTGGCATATTTAATTTACCTGTAAGTCCCTTGTAAAACGGTATCTCTATACCCAGGGCCTGTAAATTAAATGCTACTAGTGGGCCTGCAGCGCCGCTTGCGCCACCCACTGAAGCAGCCTTTCAACCCTGTCTTAGGCCTCGTAGCGCAGGGCCTGTGTGCGCAGTTTTCTGCCACAGGGACCGGGCATCTAAATGTACTTGCCAGGCCCAGAACTCCCCTTCTATTACATATAAGTCACCCCTAAGGTAGGCCCTAGCTAGCCCTGTGGGCAGGGTGCTATGTATGTAGAAGGCAGGACATGTGCCTAGTAGGGTGGCCTGTCCTGGTAGTGACAAACAGCCTATTTGGTTTCTCACTGCTGTGAGTGCTGCATTCTCATAGGATTGCATTGGAAATGCCCTGCCTTATGTGTAGGAGGTATTGTCTTATTTATGAGGGTAGCATAGGCATGTTTGGTACAGTTGTAATAGTAGTGAGAAATGCTGCTTACTGGTGTAGTTGATTTTTATTATCATTACAGAAATGCCACTTCTAGAAAGTGAGCATTTCTCTGTGCTTATAACTCTGGTGTTTTGCAGCTTGACTCCAATCCACGCCTGGGCAGAGTGACAGTTGGGCTTTTTTCATACTTTTCAGACAGCCTGTACACAGGGAGGGTGGAGGTGTCACAGAGGTGCATCTGCATACGGAATAGGCTTCCTGGGCTGAGAGAAGGGAGAGGTGGGGCACACCTGCATTTGTAAAAGCTGTGCCCTGGTCTCCCACAATAGGGACGTTTACCCCAAACTGGTGTGCTGGAGGAGAGAGGGGGCACTCCCAGAACCAGTTGTAACTGGTTGGAACCTTCTCTCCCCCTCTTTGTGAAACACTGTAAAACTGAGTATAAGTACTGGGGAATTTTCCCCACAATTTGGTGACATTTTAGAACTGGACACAGAAGGCTAGAAGGACTCACCAGGAACCACCATGGACTGCTGCTGCTGTGCTGCCCTATGACATACTGGGACACTAGGAGAGACCGCCATCTGCCTGCATCCCTCTTTGCTCTGGCCTGCTACTGGGCCCTACTACCTGTGCTTCTCTTTCTTTGACTGTTTTCCGCCAGGGGCAGGGTGCTGTAGCCCCTGACCCCTTCAGCTGCCTAAAGCACAAGGAGTGCTTCTATCCGTGTCTAGCGCCTGGAGAGCGCTTTGCCCTCTTTTTTTTCCTGAAGTGCTTCGAACGCGCTTATCTTGTGGTGCCCTTTTGCGCTTGAGAGCGCTCCATGACTTGTGCCCCGGGCGCTTTGAAGAGTGCCTTGCTGTGCCCAGTTTCACTGCCGTGACCCAGGCTGGACTGGATTCTGAGCCGCGCTGTACCCTGTGCACCCGGGCACCACAGAAAATAACCAGAGGAGCAAGCAGGCTCCTACCGTGCCCCCGGGGAGAAGCGCACACGGGGCACAAGCAGGCACCTACTTTGGTGTCTGCACACCGCTGCAGCCCGGGCAGGCCTTTTGGACACAGGAGACGTTGGATGGGGAAGGAAGCCTCATTGGAGGCTCCCCGCCCCACCGGAGCCCCTTTTGTTTTGTGGATGGGCAGGGGTGGGACGGAAGCCTCATCGGAGGCTCCACCTACTCCAACGAAGCTCCGAGTGATCTCCTGAGACCGTAGGCAGGGAGGAAGCTTCGATGGAGGCCCCTCGTGTCACAGGTCTCCCTTGGGGGCCCCCGCAAGAGTCAGGTGAGGCCCCGATCTGTTGTCCCACTTGTTGTTTCTTGGCTTTGGGCCCCCTGCTTTCTGGAGGGCCAGTTACAGCCCCGGGGAAGCCCCTGACATCGTGGGCCCCAGGAGGGGCCCGTTTTAAAAACCGGAGGTGATGTGTGCCGCCCACCTCCCCCAGGATCAACACATGGCCCCCCTTTTGCGCATGGGAGTGTCGGGCCCCCCATATCGATCCTCTTGGCACTAGGAGTGCCCTTACATCATACTACAGGTACTTTGTGGACCTATTTCATTCCTATGATCCTAATATGGACATTGGGGGGTGGTATGTTAACCTGCTTATTTTATGATGTACTATATATATGTGTGGATGTTCCTTTTATAGGCATAACATGCTAATATATCTTCCTGATTTGCCATATGTTTTATAATGTTCCTGATATGGGCATTTATGATATTTCTATGACAAGTGCATTTGTGTAGTAATGTGATTCCTGACTACTGCTATGTTGCAGAATCCTGAGTACTTACGTGTTATAATGTGACTACTGCTTATTCTTGCCGAGTATTAGTAACTTGTGTAACGTTCTGACAACTGCTAAGGTAGCAAAGTATTTCTGACATGTAATATTTGGTCTCATTATGTTTTGTGCAATACAGTTTATTTTTACATAGCTCAGTGTTGTGTTTACTTTGTGGAGTATATATTGCGTCATGTGTGTTGTGTGTGTTGTGCAAATGCTTTACACATTGCCTCCGGGTTAGGCCTGACTGCTCGTGCCAAGCTACCAAGGGGGTGAACAGGGGTTATCTTGGATGTGTAACTTCCTTGCCCTGACTAGAGTGAGTGTGTTCTGCCTGGCTTAGGTGCATACCCTAGCCAACCAGAAACCCTATTTCTAACATACCTCCAGAATCCCGTTGGAACAATACAATGGTAAAAAGTATCTGGAGCAAACGCTGATTTAATTTAAGCTCTCTTTGTATTTGAGGAGTAGACCATCTCCAAATGTCTCTTGAGGATCTCAGGCAAATCGTACAAGGCAATGGGGAGTCATCTTATTAGATATTTTATATCTTTGATTGTCATTGGAATTACAGTTTTGTTGTGTTGTAGCGCTGCAACTAGCTGATGTGAATATTGCCTGAAAAATGAATATTTTGTACATCCACCTGAGAAGGATGGAAGACTGAACCAGCCCAGCTAGGATGCAAACCTGTGCACTCCAAGTAAGAGAGATAACAAGGTGAAAGTTTATTTTGTTGAGCTATTATCCTGGCTAAAAGAGACACTAAGGCCCATATTTATACTCTGTTTGCGCTGGATATGTGTCATTTTTTGACGCAAATTTGGCGCAAACTTAGCTCCATATTTATACTTTGGCACTAGACCCGTCCAGTGCCAAAGTTATGGAGTTTGAGTCATTTTTTGGACGTGAAAACCTACCTTGCGCTAATGACATGCAAGGTAGGCGTTCCCTAAAAATGACTCTAAGGCATGTGCGCCTTATTTATCCTCCTGTGTCATTTTGACGCACAAGAGGAGGCGGGCCTTAAAAAATGGCGCCCAGCCGGATTGCGCCGTTTTTTTAATGCCTGGGTCAGGGCAGGTGTTAAGGCACCTGTGGGCTCATTTCCATGGTCTCTGACCATGGAAGCAGTCCATAGGTGCTCTTCTCTGCACCCAGGGACAACCCCTGCCACCCTCGCCCACCCCTGGAGGAAACCCATGGATGGGGGGACCCATCTATGGTAAGTAAAGGTAAGTAGAAGTAAGTCATTTTTTTTTTTTTAGATGGCATGGGGGAACAGAAGTCCCCTGGGCATGGCCATTGGGCAGGGCGCATGACTCCTGTCTTTGCTAAGACAGGAGTCATTTCCATGGGGGTTGTGCATCACAAAATTACGCTAGTCAGGTTAGAGTCATTTTTTTTTAAAGACAGACATTTTTTATCGTCAATCTGAATTAACATGTGACACTTGTCATTAAGGAATTTTGGGGCAGAATTACTAACGTTTTGCGCTGGCACAAAGTGTAAAATTGGAATTGAAATGCTACTAGAAAATAGCCCTAAAGTTGCTGAAAGTAGGGCTATACACCACTTTGCACTACTTTGTGTCAAGAGTGCATATCAAGATTGGTACATTAGTGGTTCCATGCAGCCATCCATGGGTGTTGATGCAAAGCCCATCTTCTAAAAATGGTATACAGGGCTTTGCTCCAAAAAAGTAACAGCTTCTCGAGGCAGCTGTAAAAAGGAAGATATACTTTCATTTCTCATAATGTTTCCAACGTTGTACATTTCATATGTGCTGTACTGCACAGCGCACATTCAATGGGAGACACGTTTTCAACTATGTCTAAGCATAGCATTATGTAATGGAATTGTGCACTTCCAGTGTAAAACCTACACTAGACAGCACACACAAGCCCTTGCACCGTGGTGCAAGGATTGATTTGTGGTGCATGGTTGAATGGCGTGGGTGGAGAGGAAGAGAGAACCAGTGCATAGTATAGAGGTGGGCAAGCCAAGAAATTAACAGGAAGAGCCAAGCCAAGGGTCTGTCTCGGACCTTAGACTCTGTGCATGAGCCAAGCCCTGACAATATTCACCATGCAAATCATGCGAAAACATTAAGTGAAACATGATAAAGACTCTTCAAAAATCAAAAAGTGTATTTCTCTAACATGTGGAAGCTTTAACATTAATAAGGCACATTTTAGCATTCCACTGATAAGTACTTAGTAAAAGTGATAGTTTTGAACAAGTTGTAGTCTGAATTCACATATTTAAAAGTGCTTTCATGTGTGATAATGAAGAAAAAATGTTTTGGTGAAATTAAATATTTGCCTTTGATCACACAACTTAAGCAGGGAAGTTGTGATTTATCCAGGTTTTATAGTGTAATTTTGTACA
Organism: Pleurodeles waltl; assembly: GCF_031143425.1. Classification (NCBI taxonomy): domain Eukaryota; kingdom Metazoa; phylum Chordata; class Amphibia; order Caudata; family Salamandridae; genus Pleurodeles; species Pleurodeles waltl. Next base: position 910,335,796 of record NC_090443.1, read on the forward strand.
AATCAGGGGCAAATGCATATTGGTTTGACTTTCCTGATGTTACGGCTTTGTATTTACCTGTTAGTTCATTTTTCTGAAGTTTTCAGCATGAACTGTCCGAGTGCTTTACACCTGTTACAAAGACCAAATGTCAGTTGAGGTGGGAAGTGGAATTGGGGAGGTCTCTCTCCGACAAAGACTGGTCTGACATATATTACAGAGTACATCACACAGCACATAATATGGCCGGGATGGAGACTGCTTACCAGATTGCCACATATTGGTACCTCACCCCACTGAGACTCTCGAAATGGGCAACCCAAGAATCATCAGAGTGCTGGAGGGGCTGTGGTAACCCCGGCACCCTCCTGCACTTGCTTTGGCATTGGCCCAAGCTCTACTGCTTTTGGGATCAGGTCTTGGTCAATATAGACAGTGTCTTCAAGACCACCATCCCATGATTCCCTGCGTACATTATTTTAGGGCTCCCTAACGCATTGACATAATGCTTGCCTTCATCCAGGCGTCGCCAGGTGGCAGTGGCTTCAAACGCCGCACATCAGTTCATTCAATTACATGGGGCATGGCTCACGTCACGGACCATACTTGCTTGTGGTTTGTCCTGGACATGGAGAAACTGTCCCTGGTGACAGAATAGGACCCCGCAAAGCACATGGACCTCTGGACCCCTTTATAAAGCTCCTGGCCAAGGAATTTAGGGAGATGAATTGCCCTAACTACCTTAGGGATCTGCGTTTGATCCCAGAAGCATTGCTGGGGGGAGGAACACAGGGGCCTGAGGATAGAGATCCCCCTCCTGAGAGGGAGAGTTGTTAATGTTCCTTCTTTTGCGATATTACCTTATCATATGCTATTTTTGCCGCTGGCCCAAGGGTTGTAGGCATGTGGCTGTGTAAAGCAATTTGTTCATAACGTTACTGTCTGAACCATCAACCCAAGGGGCTGTAGGAGACATAATGAGTATTGATTGCAAGATATTCATGATAATCTTGATGAAACTTAATAAAGAGAACTGCTCCATAAAGTACCATCAAAATATTGCAAATTTTGAAAGTCTGTGTTTATACAATACAACATTACATCTCAAGTTTTTATACCCATTATTATATTCATGACACGTATATTCCCTTACTATGTATTCAAATATTTATTTATTTTTTACTCTAGTCATACTGTACTAGAGAAAAATAATAATAATAATAATAATAATAAATTAAATAAATAAATAACATGAAATAAATCCATTTACAAAAAGAAAAGAACATTAACTCTCTCGTAAGCTTTACTCTGACTCCCCATCACCCTATGTCTCTATCAAGCTATCCTCCATCCCCACTCTGACTCATCCCAACTCATTCTACTACTTTGTTCTCCAAAATAACCCTGTCTAAGCTCTTCCCTCCTCTCTTACTCCTGGCTCACCCCAAATTTCAGTTTACTACCATGATTTCCCAAACAACCCTACTAAATTCTCCTTCATTTATCTAAACTTTGACTCATCCAAAACACCTTCTACTACTATGATCTCCCAAACCCTTTTCCACAGACTCTCCCCTCCTCCATCTCTCCTTTACTCATACCAAGCCTCATCCTATTACTATAAACTCCCAATTAACACTTATAGATTCTTCCCTCCTCTATTCCTCCAGTACTCTAGTTAATCCAACTAACAAACTCACATATCCTCTAGTCCTATTAACTCATACTAATGCTATACTCATATTTCCCTATACTAATCCACCACCAATTCCTCTTGGGTTCTGGAGTAGTGTGCTACTCACCAAAAAGCACTTTGATGCCTCGTTAGGAGTAGTAAGCGTTATATAAATACAATTACAATGACATTACACAAGGTCACATGCACTGTTTATAGGCATGGGGCACTTAAGTGATTTGCCTAGCATCACAGGCTGTCAAGCCGATTCTGAGACTCAAACCTGCCTCCCCAGTTGCACAGTTGTCTGCTCTGACTGTAATGCTGAATCCTGTGTAGAGGTAGGAAGGGAGACAGGCAAAAGTTACATGAAAGCTTGGCTGGTCATGGGCCATGAGGTTCCAAAAGGACCTCGAGATGAGCCAGAGCCAGGCTTCAAGCTCGAACCTGGTTTGAGCTTTTAGTGTCTTGCCCACCATTAGCATAGTAATAGTAGTTAGTGTGAGTAGTTCTGTACTTAATAGTTCAGCTGTCCTCATTTCACAATGTGTAATGCCCTAACTTTGGTTACTGGGCCTTATTGCATGAAATGTTCTTACATTTACCCTAAAGTCTGCTATTTTAGGTCATAACATAATTCAACACTTAACCTTTTTCTTATTTGATAAAAGGGAGCTAGTAGGAGCTATGGTGCTACACTACATAATGAGGATAGGAGAAACTTGTCCTCAAATCTCAGAGTCTGCGCCTGATCAAATTGTGTGATCCTATGCAATCACTTTACTTCACTGTGCATCATTAAATTGAGCATGAAATAAGAGACCACCTTGAAGAGATTCAGTTCCAGATTTGACCTATATAAAAATCTCAAATAGTTTAATAGAAAATAATGCTGCCTCACACACATAATACTAATACAAACCACGTATACAATATATATGAAAATCAGGGCTCTTGTGGTCCACTCATTACAGTGTTGTCAGTAGGGCCAAGCAAAAAAAAAATGACAGTGTAATACCATGTAATTTATGGCGTTTTGCATTACACTTCTTACACAAAAAGTCTGAGATTACATCAGTGCTCCATGTTGAGTAATTGAGATTTTGTTAGAGTAAAAATCCTATTGCAGAGACCAAGAGAACTAACAGAAGTGGACATTGTTCACATCTCATGAGATTTTGACCATTTGTAGCACAAAATGTGCCCTTAAACCAATGATTTTGCACTGCAAACGATCACAAATTACAGGTGCATCATTTTTCAGACATTATGTGTAAGTTTCACAGAGTAAGTGATGCAAATTTTGCCCAGGCGGGAAAATCAGAGCATTGGAGGCAAAGAAAAATAAATGCTCCTAAACTATTAATTTTACCACATGTGTAAGAAATCAGGTTGTTGGTTGACTGGGGTTTGAGCGCTGATTAAGCAGCAACCACAGTCCTTGTCAGGATGAGGCATACGCCAACCTCAAGTTGGCAATGTGTAAAGTATTTGTTCAATACTTCAAACAGAAATGAAGTGAAATCACCACACAAAAAGATGCCACACCAAGTTAGAAAAATTGTGTAACTTTTAATAAATAAAACAAAACCAAAATGACAAAAATCCAATCAGTAGAATCAGAAATATTCAACTTTAAAGATTTCACTGAAAATAGCAATAAAAAGTAAAAAGTGCCAACTGTTAAGATCTGGTCGGTACGGACTGGGACTAAGTCACAAGGTCAGACCAACCGCAGTGGAGCGTGGACCAGCTACAGGGACTTAGTAAGGCCTGCTGAACAACGTACCTTAAATCCTGGTTTTTAGAGCATTGCACGGATCCTTGTCAAAGTTGTGTTGGGCAGCCAAAGCAATGAATTAGTTCTGAGATGCAGTGAGACTGTGGTGCAAGGTCCTGTGACATCATCGAGGGTCCTGTCAATGAGTAGTGTGAAGACTGGCATCAGGACATCGCGGTGGTTCTGATGGGGCATCAGGCTGCAATGAGAAGCGGGTCTTTGTGATGGTACCAATCCATGCAGTGGTGGTGCATTGGTTCTCCTCTGGGTTGAGTTGCACAGCAGAGGAGATTTGTTGGGCCTGCTAGATCCACAGAGCCTGGCAGAGCACCTTAGACCCATGCCCAAGGGTCCAAGACTGGGGTGGCACCACTTGGTAGGATAGACTCACAGATGGCATAGTCCAGGTGTTGAGGTCCAGGGTGTTGGAGCAATCTGTCCCTGAGGTTCAAGTGAGGAGGCTAGCGAACTAGCCCCTGGGGTCACCTTGGTGGTCCTAGGTTGGACAGATGCAGATCCAGTCCTTCTCACCCAGAGAAGAGGGCAGCAGGCAGCATGTTAGTACAGCAGAGCAGCAGTCCTTCGAAGCAGCAGTCCAGCAGAGTGCCAGTTCTTTTAGCAGCACAGCAGTCCTTCTTCCTGGCAGACAATTTATAGGTCCAGAGGTGTACTGAAGAGTTGGTGTCTGAGGTTGCAATATTTATAACCAGTGTGTCTGTGCAATGGGGAAAAACATCTAGAAGCTTGCCTATGAAGTCCTAGATGCTCAGCCTAACTTACCATTGTTCCAGACTAACTACAGGGGGTATACAGTTGTTTGTTTGGAGGTAGGACACAGCCTATTCAAGTGTAAGTGAGGCTGTGCCCAGCTCCTCCCTCCCATCCTTCCAGTGATGGCCCATCCATCCATACACACCTAAGTTCCGTTTTGTGTATGGTTGTCTAGGCGGAATACACAAATCCTAACTGTCAAAAACACCCTATTATGTGACTCAGGGGTAGGCTGAAGGCACAAAATTACGAAAGCAGGAAACTGCTTACTTTCTAAAAGTGTAATTTTTAAAATTGTAATTTAAAATATGACTTTACCATAAGTTCAGATTTTTCATTGCCATTCCAAAGACACCAAACATGCATGAATTACATTTTCCCATTTGGAAGTCACAACTTATTAAATGTAATAAGGTAACTCCAATGTTATCCTATGGGAGAGGAAATCCTTGCAGTAGTGAAAAACAAATTTACGAGCTTTCCTTTACTAGGATGTATAAAACTTAAAAGCACACACCAAGCTTTTTACACTGCACCCTGCCCTCTGGGCTGTCCAGAACCTACTCGAGGGGTGACTTATTGTACTAAAAAGGAAGGTTTGGGTCTGGAAAAAAAAAATTGTCAGGTCAAAATGGCAGCTTACAACTACAAACACACACGGTGCACTTGCAGGCTTGAGACATGTTTAAAGTGCTATACAGGTATAGGCCCTTTGCACAGATAGTGAGACCTTATGAGGACTTACAAGTACATTAAATATGCTAATTGGGTATAAGACAATCTTACCTGTTTTAAGGAGACAGTACAAACACTTTAGCACTGGTAAGCAGTGGTAAAGTTCACAGAGTCCTAAGGCCAGCAAAAACAAAGTCAGGAAACAAGAGGTCTGATGGCAAAAAGGTAGGTGGTAAACCACGCCTAGGATGCCAGGTCGAACAAATGATGCCCCCTAACTGAAAATCCCCATTTCCTTGAGAGTTCTCTTCACCAAGGTGGAGACACCTGGAGCGACCATCATCATTGGTGAAATCTGTTCCAGGATTGTGTTCCACCATAAAGTCATTCCCTGTAGGGAGGTGGCCCATTTGAACAGTTTGGGAATCTCACCCCTGTTCTGCATTAGCCGTCTGAGTGGTCTGTGATCTGTCTGAACCAAGAAGCGAGCACCAAACAGGCATTGTGTCACCTTCTTTAGTGCCGAGACCACTGCAAAGACTTCCCTTCCTGTTGCACTCCACCTTTGTTCCTGGGGAGGTAACCTTATACTGATAAAGGCTAGAGGTTGATACAGGCCTTGTTCTTTCAGCTGTATGATTATGCCCCTATGCCATGCTCTGAGGTGTCCGTCTGGACAATTCATTCTTAAGACCAGCCAGGGGCTTTGAGCACACGTGCTGCGCACATGACCTATTTCAGGGTATCAAAAGCATTCTGGCACTCCTGTGTCCAGATCACCCATTTGGGCTGATTCTTAGAAGTAAGCTTAGTCAGGGGTGCAGCAATTGTGCCATAGCTCTTGATAGGGCTCCTGTAATAGCCAGTGAGGCCTAGGAAAGCTCTCACTTCTGTCTATGTCCTGGTGGGGGAGGGAGGAGGTGGGGACCCAAGCAAGAGTGATTTAAATGTTAGTCTTGAAGTGCTGCACCATGCCTCCTCCCACTTGACACTGAACTCTGCCCTATCTGACACCTCCTTGTCTTCATAGTCAGACCTGCCATCTGCAGAGCGTGAAGCACTTCCCTGAGGTATAAAAGTTGGTTTTCTCGACTAGAACTGAAGACCAAAGTGTTGTCTAGATAGGCGCACTGCAGTTCTCCAACCCAGCCAGGACCTGAATGTCAAACCTGTGGAAGGTGGCATGGGCATTCTTCAACCCAAAGGGCATTACCCAGAACTGAAAGTGCCATTCTGGAGGAGAGTATGTCGTTTGATCTTTGGCCCCCTCAGTCAGGGCAATCTGTCAGTACTCAGATGTTAAGTCAAGCGTGCTGAGGAACTTGGCAGCTCCTAATCAATCTATGAGCTCATCAGCGCAAGGAATGAGGTGTGCGTCAGTCATTGTGACTGCAATGAGCCCCCATTTATCCAAACAGAACCTAAATTCTGAAGTGGCAACCGGAGGATTAGCCCTATGGACCAACACCACTGGGCTGGATCAAGAGTTGGTGGAGGGGTCAATAACACCTAGCAACAGCATTTTTGGAGACGTCCTCCTGGGCTACTCAGGGCCTACTGTAGGGGTGACATATGTTTTAAAAAAGAGGTTTGGGACTAGCAAAAGTTTTAATTTGTCAGGTTGAAATGGCAGTCTAAAACTGCACACACAGGCTGCATTGGCAGGCCAAAAGCATGTTTAAAGTGCTACTTACGTGGGTGGTGCAATCTGAGCTGCAGTCCCATTAGTAGCATTTACCTTACAGGCCCTGGGCACAGGTTCCATCTTATTAAAGACTTACAAGTAAATAAATATACCAATTGGGTGTCAGACAATTTTACCATGTTAAGGAGAGAGCACAGGCACTTTAGCACTGGTAAGCAGTAGTGAAATGTGCATAGTCCTAAGGCTAGCAAAAAACAAGTCAGCAAAATAGGAAGTCTGAAGTTTGGATTGGATTGGGGAGGATTAGATTGGACTGGAGTGGATTGGATTGGACTGGGGTGGATTGGATCTACTGGACCTGAGTGGCGTGCCTTGGACTGGAGTGGTGTGGATTGAACTAGAGGGGAATGATTGGATTGGAGTGGATTGGAGTGGGGTGAATTGGATTGGAGTAGGGTGGATTTGATTGGAGTTTACGGCAGATTGATTAGTATGGAGTGGGGTGAACTGAACTGGGATGGGGTGGGGTAGATTGGATTGAGATAGAGTGTGGTGGGTTGGAGTGGTGTGGGTGGATTGGATTGGAGTCTGATAGATTGGATTGGGGTGTATTTGACTGGGATGCTGTGGACAACAGTGGGATGGATTGGATTGGAGCGGGCGTGTTGGATTGGAGTGGGGTGTCTTGAACTGGATTGAGACAGATTGGATTGGGGTGGGAGTGGCGTGGATTGGAGTGGAGTGGATTGGTGTGGGGTGAACTGGAGTGGGCTGGAATGGAGTGGGGTGGACCAGAGTGGGTTGGTCTAGAGTGGGGTGGATTGGGGTGGGATGCAGTGGATTGAGTGGGTCTGAGTGGGGTGGATCGGATTGAGTGGATCTGAGTGTGGTAGGTCAGATTGAGTGGGGTGGATCGGGTGAGTGGGGTAGATCAGATTGAGTGGGGTGGAGTGGAGTGGATTGGATTGAGTGGGGAGGATTGAATTGAATAAGGTGGATTGGATTGGATTGAGGTGAGTGGACTGGAGTGGATTGTAGTGGATTGATCTAGAGTGGGGTTGAGTGGATTGGAATGGGTTGGGCTGGAATGGAGTGGACTGGAGTGAATTGGATTAGAGTGGGGTGGACTGGATTGGTGTGGGGTGGACTGAATTAGCGTGGGGTGGACTGAATTGGTGTGGGGTAGATTAAGGTTGTTTGGAGTCCTGGTGGAATGAGCTTGAGTGGGGTGAATTAATGTGGACTGGATTGGACTAGAGTGTGGAGGATTAAAGTTGGAAGTATTGGAGCGGAATGGATTGGGGTGGTGTGGGTGGGTTTGGATTTGAGTGAGGTGAATTGGGTATCAGTGGACTTGATTGGGGTGGATTTGTGTGTTTGGATTGGGTTGGATCAGAGTGAGGTGGGTTGGATTGGAGTATTTTGGATAGATTGGAGTGGGTGGAATGGATTGGAGTGGATTGGGGTATGATGGATTGGATTAGGTTGAGGTATATTGATTGGAGTGGTGTAGACAGGTCTGGGCTGGATTAGAGTTGACAGGATTGGTGTGAGGTAGATTGGTGTGGGTTGGACTGGATTGTAGTGGGGTGGACTGTGTTGGATTGGAGTGAATTGGGATGGAGTGGTGTGGATTTGATTGAGGTGAGGTGGAATGGATTGGAGTGGGGTGAATTGGAGTGGGGCAGATTGTTCTGAATTGGAGTGGGTTGTTTGGGATTGGAGTGGGGCAGGTTGGAGTGGGGCAGATTGTTTTCGCTTAGAGTGGGGCAGATTGGAGTGGGGAAATTGCAGTGGGAAGATTTGAGTGGGGCAGATTGCACTCAGCCAGATTGCAGTGGGTAGATTAGAGTGGGGCAGCTTGCCGTCGGGGCACAATGCAGTGAGACAGATTGCACTGGGGCAGATTGTTTTGGACTGCAATGGAGTAGGTTCGAGTGGGGTAGATTGTTTTAGATTGCATTGGGGCAGATTGGAATGGGGCAGATTGTTTTGGATTAGAATGCAGCAGATTGCAGTGGGACAGATTGTTTTGAATTGGGGAAAATTGTAGTGGGGTAGATTGTTTTGGATTGCAGTGGGGCAAATTATTTTGGATTGCAGTGGGGCAAATAGTTGTGGATTGGAGTGGGGTAGATTGTTTTAGATTGCAGTGGGGCAGATTGCTTTGGACTGCAGTGGGGCAGATTGTTTTGGACTGGGGTGCAGTGGAGTAGGGCAGATAGGTGTGGATTGAAGTGGGGCAGGTTGTTTTGGATTGCAGTGGAGCAGATTGTTTTGGACTGTAGTGGAGTAGATGGGAGTGTGGAATATTGTTTTGGATCGTAGTGGGGCAGATTGTTTTGGAGTGGGGCAGATTGCTTGGATTGGAGAGGTGGGAACTACAGTGTGCAAATTAGACTGGGGTGGGTTTGTAGTGTGGTCAGTTTTATGTATCCTTTGCGCGTTAGCATTAGGCTTTAGGCCTTCGTGCACTTTGCCCTGGATGTATTTTATTCCTTTGCTCGCAGCATAGAGCCTCTGTGCACTTTGCTCTAAATGCTTTTTATTTCAGCTTCGTACTGTTATTTTTCAAATAGCCAGTTCTACGGTCTTGTTTTATTTTTTAGATCGCACTGTTTAGCCTACTTCAGCACTGGAGTTTTCAATAACACATTCTTGTTCACTCTGTGCTTCAGTCAAGGATACAGTCTGGTACATTGCTGATAGACGTGGTAGGAGTTTAGTCTTTGGCATTCTTACGCAGGGACATTTTGTGATCACAATGACATGTTAGTTATAAAAACACTTCCTTGTCCTAATAGAGGCGAGAGGGAGATTCCGACCAGGGAACCACAACTAGACGCTGACTGCCTCGTTGCAGATGCTGAACCAGATCACAGGCCTTTGCTCAGGTATGAGGGTTGATGGCTTCCCAGGGAATCTAAAAGGCAAGTTAGAAGCTTAACATGCTGTGCTTGAAATAGAACTAACTAAGAGAGAGTAGAATTTATTAACACCATGAAAGCGTTATTCTTATGTTTCACTCTCCTCATGACTATTTCAATCCTACTGTGTTGTATGGTTCTGGTTATTGCGGCTCACGCCTTAATATCTAAAATACAGTTGTTTTATTAAAACAATATATAAAACTCAAACTGCCTTTGTCATTTGTATATGAGATCATACTGTAAATGAGAGAGCTGGTTTGGATCTGAGTGACCATGACTTCCCTGAGAAGTTCCCAAGATGTCATGTGCTCGGCTGCCCAATCATCCCTTCCCCATGGGAGAGATGAGGCACTGCTAGTTAGCCGGAGCAAAACCAGATTTAGGCTAACAGAGGTCCTTCTAAGTGGGTCAGACTCAGTCCCCCCACACCAGGAACGATCCTGCTACCTAGAAATCCAGTAGTCTCATTTAGGATAATGAGAGCCCATGCAACAGGTTGGGAGGATTGGAGAAGGGGTGGGATGGAGTGGAGTGGATTGGATTGGGGTGAGTGGTTTAGATTGGAGTGAGGTGGATTGGTGTTGGGTGAGGTGGGGTGGATATCAGTGGGGTGAATTGGGGTGTACTGCGCAATTATGTGCTAAAGCATAATTTTAGAAATTACACATAATAAAAAAACGATGTTGCTTTGTATTATTCAGAACAACATAATCAGATTGAGAACAGCGCCCATGAGCAAAAACAAAAGAAAACATGAGTACAAAGTGAGAAAAGACGACCTGGAAAACTAAATTAATGTTAGCTATAAAAAATATATAACTCTGCAGTTTTGTTTGTCCGGCTGAGCACGTTTTTGCCAGTCACCCGCCTTCTGTTTGCATGGCCCTAAAAGTTAGAAGGAACAAAATAGTACCTCAATCAAGTCAGGAGCAGTGGACGGGCACTGATTAAGTTGAATCGATCACTGCTCTACACAGAGGAAGGGAAATGATGCTGGGTCTGGCGGTGACGAATTACAAGGCTATAAAATAGAGTGCCACACAAGCCAACAAATGGTAAGCGACGGGCAGGCTCCAAGCCCTTTACTGAACACAACAAAGTCTCACAAGCAAGACGCATGCGCTAACGCATGCACTCGCAGGCTCGACCCTAAAAAAGAGAATAAGAGCTTATGCGTTGAAGAATATGTTTATGCATGATATATGAACATAACAGGAAGCAACACGCCTCATTCATTATGTTTTTGATAACACCTATAACAGACAGTTTGGACATACTTCAGAAAGGTAACTACATAAAAAAGTAAAGCATAAAGATGTAAAGATGTATTACTTTCTTTGTTAAATGGGTTGAAAGTTATACATTGCATGTAATACGGCCACTATAGTACACTGCTCTTACTGTTAACACTAACGAGAACAAAAGTAATAGATCGCAAATGAATTGTTGAAAGATGGTCAAGAGATGCTGTTTTTCTGATCTCCCCAAAGAGATTAGGGAAAGATTTCAATTCGATCAAAAAGGGCGGAGTGGCGGATGGAAAGCGGTATGTCAGATATGGGCCCCAGAATCCCAATAGCAAACGCAGCCACCAAGCCTTCTAAAAATGCCACTCATTATGAGCATTGATTGCTGCATAGCAGACACTCCAATGCAAAATATGCTATTAATGTGAAAACTAGGGTTACAACTGTGAAACTACGAAACATCCTTAAGTATGCTAGGAAAATCGGATGGTGATAATGTTTTGATCCATGAAGTCCAGATCAGAAAATACCAATAAAAACATTTTTTAACCACAAAAATCTCGCTTCCTTTATGTGTGAAGTTTTGATGTTGGAGCTCATCAAAAAAAGATGCAAATGTTAGGCTAACATCAGCATCACTGCTAGAGTGTACTCCACTGAAAATTAATCTGATCAATTAAACCTTGAAGTCATCAGATTCGGCCAGGCAGTGCTTAATTTGTGCTTATTGTTTCCGGTGCGGGGCACCGCCATTTTTATTTCAGGGTCGGCACTTATTTTTCTGCCCCAAGCATTTACTGCGAGCAAAAGACACATATGGGAAAGACGGAGGGAGACAAAAACGAAAAAGTGTCACAATGGGAGAAAGCAGAACCCCGAAAGAGTGAGCTGAAGGGGCGTGGGTGGCTGTAGCTGGACTGAAGAGGCCCGAGATAGCTTCAGGATTACTCTGACTGAGTATTCCGTATTCGCCCACTTAATTGCAGCACCCGCGTGTTTAAGAGGAGAGCTTTGTGCACCGGCACATTTTTATTTACAAATTAAGCACCGCAGCCAGGCCTTCTGCTTTCCATATGCGGATCCGCTCGTGCTCACACCTCACAAAAACACTTGTGTCTAACTTTGAGACTGTCCGTTACTCTACACAGCGAGGCTGATTCGCGTGCATCAGTACAGTACTGGAGCGGGGCACGCGTAAAGCTTCGCTTATCAAGCCCTATTCCGTCAGATTTTAAGGCACGAGCCATTGAGGCGGAGCATCCAGTAACATGTGCCCAGGAGTCTGCAGGGAGCTTGATCTAAGCCTGGTAGATCTGGGTGGCACGGCGTCCAAATGAATGATCTGACACTGCCATTTGTCTTCTGGAAGGCACAGTCCCTGGTGCACGGCCAGCACGGTGGACCTTGTAGAATAAGGAAAAAGATTGCTGCACTTGAGAGATGAAAGGGCACTCGGCAGGCGCCTGGGGAGCGCTCCGGCGGAGGAGCTGCATCCCAATGTGAGGAATTGCAATAATTGTCACTCCAAACCCATAGAGCGTCAGCGGGAGGAAATGCCTAGAGAAGGGAACATATTTATTACCTGTCGAAGAAAGCAAAGTGGTATGGTAGGCAATGCCATTTGTTGAGGAGGAGTAACTGGGGGGAGGTGTCTTTAATGCCCTGCGCCCCTGAAAATCATCACATTCGAGAAACCCTCCCAGCAGCAGGAGCCTTCATTTTGACTAATGTGGAAAGTTAAAAAGTAGCAACATTCAGCCAGTTCAGTGTATCATTTTGAAATAAAAGATAACTAGCTGCCAAAAATATGACCTTAAGATATGTTCAACACTTTTGCCTGTGATTGTGGGTAGTTTCAATACAGTTAGGAACATGGAAGATGTACTTAATGACCCCTATTAAGAAGTGGCAACAAAGAGTTTTAAGTTTTTCTGCCACCTAGTTAGTTCCTTCAACATCCTGTCATGAGACCCACTCACAGCTCCTCATAGGACTCACCCCCTCCCCACTCGCCCCCCCCCCCCCCCACACACACAACAGCTTCAAGGGAGTCCTTACACAGCACCTCCTCTGAAAGGAACCATGATGTATCAGCATTGTGGTACAGGGTGGCCACCTTGGGTACATGACCAACCCCGTGCTCATTGGGAAAATGGGAATATGGCACTGCACAGTAGAGACAAAGAGTTGCAGAGGGCAATTTCAAAGACACGAGGCAGCAATTGGAAAACTGGAGGCTGCTAAAATCAGAAACTTGACGTGATGTGCTAAAATCAGAACCCAGGAGTGTTTAAGTTGGGAACTCGTGGTGGAAAGGTAAAATCTGAATACTTCCTAGAGGGAACAATTCTTTCCCACTTGTACATATGGGCGTTTTTAAGGGAAATGCATTGTCGCCAAATTTACCTCTAACCCTATTTTCAAAAACCAAATTGGACCTTTCCCTGTTAATGTCATCCAAAGATCTTATGTACTGTGAGTAAGAAAGAGAAATGTCATTTTTCAGTTAGACAGATATGTATTTGTAAGGAGGTGTATTTTGTACCTGTGCTGGTTGCTTCGACCAATAAGCCATGCATCTTGTGAAGGGAGGTCGAAGCCTTGGACCAATTAATATGTGCTGCGTTTTATGCAGTGTTAGACCTGGCATCCTTGGCGTGGTTTCCCCTGACTCTTTGCCTTCTGACCTCCTGTTTTGATGAATTTATTTTTGCTGGCTTTAGGTTTCTGTGTACTTTACCACTGCTGACCAGTGCTGAAGTGCAAGTGCATTGTACTCTAAACCAAGGTAACATTGGCTTATCCACAATCGGCATATTTAATTTACTCGTAAGTCCCTAGTAACGTGCACTACATGTGTCCAGGGGCTGTAAATTAAATGCTACTGGTGGGTCTGCAGCACTATTATGCCACTCACTACAGTAGCCCTTTAACCACGTCACAGGTGTGCCACTGCCTTTGTGTGCAGTTTTCGATTGCCATTTGGCCCTGACAAGTGCACCCACTTCCCAGGTCCCATGTACGTCACCCCTAATGTAGGCCCTAGCTAGCCCCAATGGTAGGGTGCAGTGTATTTAAAATGCTGGACATGTACTTATATTTTTAACATGTCGTTGTAGTGAAAAGCTATTACATTCGTTTTTCACTACTGCAATGCCTATCTCTCCCATAGATTAACATTGGAATTACCTTGATACAGTTTTTAAGTTTAATTTCCAATTGGGAAAAGATAGAAATTTAGATTTCGGTTTCTCTGGACTCACAATTTAAAATCACAACTTATGGTGGAGTCGGATTTTAAATTGTAAGTCTGAAAAGGCCACTTTTAGAAAGTTGGCATTTTCTTACTTTAACCATTCTGTGCCTCTGACTGTCTCTGAATACACGTCTGCGGTGGGTGACAGTGGTGCTTTGTGCATTTCCTCTAGACAGTAACACACAAAGGGAGCTGAGATGTGCACTTACATCCTGATCGCCCATCACCAGCCTGATGGGTCTTCCTGGGCTAGATAGGAGGGAGGAGCTGACACTTGCACCTGGATAGGGCTGTGCCTGTCCCCAAACAAAGAGCTTCACAAAACCCTGTAGAGCGTCTGGAGTCAGGGAAGGAAGGGCAGGGATCTTGTGAACTTCAAAGGATACACAAACCCACCATCAGTACACTTCAGGTCCTGAGGAGATTCTGCCAGGAAGAAGGACTGCTGTGTTGCCAGGAGGGACTGTCACTCTGCTGAATTGCTTTGTTGTGTTGGCCTGCTGCTTGTTGCCTCTTGTCTGGGAGTGAGAAGGAGTGGACTTGCCTCTTTACATCCTCTAAGGAATTTAAGTGACTCCAAGGGCTTGTTGGCTTGCCTACTGTTCTGAGGTCTCAGGGCCATCAAAGACATCTTAGAGCCCTGCTAAGCTGCTGTAGTCTGCCAACTGTGAGTCCTGTTTTGCCAAGAGGTGCCAATCCAGTTCTGAGCATTGAAAGGGGACTCTGCAGCTGTTTTCCTGCAAAAATGGATACACTGATGCTTTTGTGCCGATCAGAACCACGGCATCCTCCCTCGATGCACTGCGGCAGCCACTGAGGACAAAGACTTTGTATCGCTAACTGGGTGACTCAGGATCGATGCATCACCACCAATCCTGGTGCATTGCCTTTGCATCGTCCTCTGGTAGCTTGACGACGATGCATTGCCTTCATTGTAAGGGGTTCGATGCACGCTCTTCGAGGACATCATTTCAACGACTGTGCAGCTCGATGACGATGCATCCCCCGGACTGCGTGAATCAAAACCAATGCATCACCTCCTCAAAGTCAAACTGACCCTTCATCCAGGGTACTTTTCAGCAGGCCCTGCATGGGTCCGGTAGCTAGCCTGCCCTCCATCATGCTTGGCCTGAACTCTGGATTTGCCCTGGTCTAGTGAAATCTCAAGTAACCTTTTAGGAGTTTTGGGGCAGATTTATGAAAAGTGGCACTGCACCTAGTACAGCACCACTTTTCTTGCACCCCTTAGCACCCCCTTAATGCCACCATATGTACGCCGTATTTAAAAAACGGCGCACCAAGATGGTAGTCAGGGGGACTAGCGTCATAATTTTTGATGCTAGTCCGGTGCTTTGCAGGATTAGCGTAAAAAACTTTGACGCTAATCCTGCAAAGCACCCAGAGGCCCATTTAAAGCTATGGGAGCCTCTTTTTAACGCATACTCTTAGAAGGCATTAAAAATGCCGATAAAAATGACGCAAAGAAATCTCTTAGATTTCTTTGCACCATTTTTTTTTTTCCCTCTAGCACTGGAACGCCCTCGTCTCTGCATTTTTGGCCTTCCAAAGCTACAATAGCATAAAAAAAATGATGCTAATTTGGAGTTGGAATGGCGCTAGGCACTCATAAATCTGGGCCGTGATTTCTAAGCACTCTATAGCAGTTTATTCTTTAATAATTCATATCTCAAGTTCTACTTATTGGATTGTTGTCATTTTGGTCTTGTTTTGTTTATGAAAATGTTCTTTGGTTTTCTAAACTGGCTTGGAATCTTGTTTGTGGTGCTTTCACTGTGTTACTGTAATTTAAGTGTTGCACAAATACTTTGCAGATTGCCTCTTAAGTTAAGCCTGACTGCTCTTGCCAAGCTACCAGAGGGTGAGCACAGGTTAATTTAGGGTGTGTATCTGACTTACCCTGACTAGGATTGTGCTCCCTCCTTGGACAGGGTGCATATCTCTACCAACTAGATACCCAATTATTTAACAGAATGGAATTACCTCCATTAGCTCAGGGGGCAGTGTTATGTGAGGTTTGGCATCATTGTGCCATGCATGCTCACAAAATACCACAAATTACCACTATTATGGAGGGGATATTATTAGAACAAGTGTCATTGTCACGGATGCCCACAGTACCCCAAGAAATCCCAGCACTGTGCAACGGTTTCCCACAATGTTGCATTAATTACCACAATACTGCCAGAACATCTACTGTGTCCTAGATACCAACTGCGGCCGCTGCAACTCTCAAGGGGAGGGACATGGACGGCGGGGAATAAAAAATAATTTAAAAAGAAGTACCTTTTCCCGTCGCCGCTCTCTGCCGCCTTGCTTCTCTGCTCTTCTTCTGGTGTCCCAGCATTCCCTGGGACACTAGCACAGGCTCTCCTGCAATCCTGGTGCTGCTCTCATGCTAAACCTAGCATGCGAGCTGCATCAGGATTGGTCTAAGTGGCTTGAACTGCTGAGGTCTGTGTAGTTTCTCCAGCCCAGCTGTGTAGCACAGCCGGGTTGTAGAAACCTAAGTGCGCATGTGTGTTTGGCCGGCATGGGATGGCCAGTTAAACAGACATGCACACTTAGTGCACAAATTCCACTACCTTATCCCGTGGCCCAGTCTGCCCCTCCCTGCACCTGCTGATGGCTGAGCTAGCAGCTGAAAGATAAAACGATAATGAAATACAATTTTATCTTTCAGCTCTTGGCTTAGCCAGGGAGGCGACTCTCCTTCACCAGTTCGAAGGAGCCGCCCCTGCTGGATACCCCCAATATGACAGAAATCATCATTTTATTCAGGATGTACATTATGTCACTGTCGGGCTTATTGTGCAATTGATGGTCACAATATTATACTAGTTTTCATCACAATGCCAAAACCATGATTATACAGTTGATAACCACCATTGTGCCAATAAAGTGCACAGTATGCCAAGAATTGCCACCATTGTGCCACATTATGCCAGAGATAGACACCATCATATTATGGATACCAACATTCTACCAGCTATTACCACCATAATGCCAGTGCTAGCATTTTACAATGCAGGGCATCAAGCCATGGAACCTAAGAGGTTGCCAAGAATTATCAACATGTGCCAGATCCAGCATTTTACAAGTGGGGGGTATCCTGCCATGGATGCCCACATGTTGTCAAGAAATTTCACTGATTTGCAAAGGCATCCTTTCACTAAGGATGCGCAATGGCATTATAAGGTGGATGCCAACTTTTTGCAAAGAGCTCCCATAGTTTAGCTAGGGAGAGTACTTTACCAGCGTGGGCAATGGACACACTCCCATAGGTGCCCACAGTTTGCCAAGAATTACACCATTATGCAGGGGCCAGATTTTACTTGGGCTGAGAATGGGCATCATGACATGGCTGCCCATAAGTTGCTAAGAATTACCTTCATGGTGAGAAGATCAGTATTTTTAAATAAGAGAGAAGTGGTAGCAGCTCTTAACCTGACTAATGAATCTTACTACGTTTGTGGAATATTGTATTCAGATCTTTAAAAAAAAGTTTCCGTATCATTATAGGTGCACAGGTATAGTGCCCCACACTTGCACTAAATAAACAAATGAATCTGTGAAACGTTGGTGACAAAATTCCTACTACACTCGCTGACTGGCACATTTTCAACATTCTGTTGATTCTTCTTTCTTTTGGTTCACACATAGGGTGCATACATTCATAGTAGATTCAAATCATCGTCAAGAAAAGTCTTCAAAATATTTATTTAATTTTTTAACGATTTCTTTTTCATGTTCATAGGTTAATTTTGTGTGATTTTGGGGGGGATTGTTTCAACAGTTCTTCAACACACAGGGCATTTCCCTCTTCAGGGGAAAACAATTCTGAAACAATCAAGAGATACATTTAAGCCCATATCCAATCACAATGCCTTGCCTCGAACCCTGCTACTAATTATATCCATTTCATGATAACTAATGGAACTAATTAGCAAGGTCCACGACCGATGTTCGAATTGTGTTGTAAATTTATAATTTGAAGCACCTGTAAAGGATCAAGGGTGAAAGTGCCGACGCTTTTATCAGTCGTGTTTTCAAAAGTCAATGGCAAAAGAATTAGCACTAGGGTTCGTGGAAGTTCTAGTGCCACATAATATTGCACCGACTGGGGTACTAGTACATCTACTAAAATATGTTTCCAAGTGTAAAATCACCTCTTGTGAATAGCAAAAGTGTATTTTCATTCATAATGGAAGCTGTTTATCCGTGTAAGTCAATCTTACAACCGTGTAAGCTAAAATCACCGCTTTGTACGCCAAGTACCTATCTCCACAGTGAAAGAACTGTACCATCTTCTAATGCAGAGGTGTCAATCACATCGAGCACTTTGGGGTAATTTCTCAATATGCTCCACTGCCACAGAGCATGGGTATGGGTAGACAATTCTGCAAACATTTCTCCAAGGTCCTCCTCCAGAAACCAATAGGATACATTCTAATCTGCACAGGGTTCTAATGAGTGGGCTGAAATCTGTATCAAAAAATTGCACCCCACCTGGAATTTAAATGTAATTTGGAAAGCTGTGAAATTGAAACCTTTGGGTAAATTGTGTGTAAACCAAATAATCCACCCGTCTCCCCACTGTCCCTAAGGCGATGCAGAAGTTAATGCAATGTATGCTGGGGCATAGTCACAAAGTCAGTTTGGAGTATGTAAGGTAAGTACCCTTGTAGCACTCTTTTGCATAATCCTATATGCTTTTGTGAATTTATTCCCTAAATATCTATAATTGGAAATGAATGTGGATACTCAGCGAATATTCTTAGACAATTAGTGCAAACAGGGAGGAATCTGCTCTCTGCATGCTCTTAATAATAGGCAATTAGACGTTTCAGGGCTGATTCACAAAGGCATGTCAGAATATGTAAAAGGGCACTCCTGTAGTACCACTCCCATACTCATTCATGTGTTTAGCCCTAGAGCTTTAACATTAAAGTATAAGGTGACTGGTACCAAAGCTGCCTCTGTCAGGCGCTGCAAGTGGCAAAAAAAATGGCAAAGCCACAGGGCTGCAGTCAACACCAACCAAACAAACTGGAATAACCATCCGGTTCATCAGCAGCCTTATGGCATGTGTTTGTGACAGGCATGCCTTTGAGACTGCATTCTTGTTCTCCTGAAAACCGCTATTCCCAGCACTGATATTTTAGTTTTGAAAAGGGTTTTGAACACTAAGGCCCAGATTTATACTTTTTTTGCGCCGCATTTGCGTCACTTTTTGATGCAAAAGATGCGCAAACTTACAAAATATAATTGTATTTTGTAAGTTTGCGCTGCTTCTGCGTAAAAAAATGACGCATATGCGACGCAAAAAAAGTATAAATATGGGCCTAAATTGGCTATAATGTCCATGCTATATACATTTAGATAATGAAATAGCAGATAATGAGGTAGCTTTAATTCCTCTAATTACACCCATGCTCAAAATAGCAAGGACATAGAAGGCAAGCATGGTGGCAAAAGAAAGGACACTTTTATTTGAGTCCCAGGCAACCTACTTCACCTAAGGCAGGTAGTCATGCTCCTGTTCACATACAATCTTTGCGATATATTAACAAGTGGAATTACTTATAACAAATGGTTTCTGTCAGAAGAACTATGCCTGCAGCGACACGTTGGCACATCCAGCAGATGTGGGTCCTGACAAGCAGGATTCGACCTACTCCGAGACGGGCAGCGCGCCCCAGGGAACGCTCTGCGTGTCTCTGTCAAGGCGGTAGCGGAGGAAGGCTCCATCTTGGAACATCTGCCTGGGTTAAGTGTTGCCTCATCAGCTCCACCTGTCAGTGCCATGCTGCTTCCAGTCGGATGCAACCACAGGGCCTGCTGCGGTGAAGGACTATTGCTACTACTGATCTACCAGCTTTGAAGCTCCCTTCCTTTTTACAGTCATAAGAGGGTTAGACAGCATCTTCCAGTCAGATTGTGCGCGCAGAAATATGATATATCCCTTGATCTTCTACATGCACCACAGCAGCCCTCCCGCCAAGAAAGTACGAGGCATGTGGAGAGTATGCGCATGAACGCATGGATCGCCTGCCCTTTGCTGCTAACCTGCATTACCAATCGCCTTGGCTCTGATCCTGGGCAGCTTATGAAAGTACTGAAAGATGGAAGAAGTCACAGACAGGCCATTCTCTTTCTTGTTTCAGTAGTTTGATGTAGACGATTTCACTTAGAGTTTGAAGTTGAAGGTCCACCAAAAAAACAAACATATTTCTATGGACTGTGAAGAGGTAAGTTTTGAAATGTAGGCTATACCTGTAGTAAAAGCAGAAAAAGTCAATTATGACATAGAATGATCACACAGCAGTCCAGACAAATGACAGGTAAGACACCCTGTGAATATTGGAAGGTTATTTCCTGTCTAAAGTCTTGGTACCATGTAACCTCAGAGGTAGTAAGCCCTATTTTTCATATTGTCCCTTTAAATGTACTGTCTCAATCATTTCTTTAAATATACATTTGTTAGCAATTGGACTACATTTATCTGCGTTGGTATGGTCACTCTGGAGTTAGAGTTGAGATGCACTTTCCATTGAAAAGACATTGGACAAATGGACTGTTCAGCACTAAGGGCCAGATGTATGAATCTGGCCCATTGCGATTCGGTAATTGCGATTTTTAAGAAATCGCAATCACCGACTCGCAAAGGGCCATGTATCATATTTGCGAGTCGGTAATTGCGATTTCTTAAAAATCACAAATGCAATTACCGAATCGCAAATTGCGATACTGGCACCATTCGCAGCTATGGGCCTGTTGGCCCATAGCTGCGAATTTTTTGCATTTCGCAAATTGCGATTTCTGAAGCAGAAATCGCAATTTGGGAAAAGCTAAGGGCCAGAGTGCTGGGGGCCTAAGGCCCCCTCTCCTGCACCCCATTTTTTTTTTTTTACACATGTAAAGTACACACATGCCAAAAGGGCATGTGTACTTTACATTTCAAATTTTAAAATGCAGTTTTACTGCATTTTTAAATTTTGCACCAGGTTACCACCTGGTTGCAGGTCATGGTATTTTGCACTTGCAAAATACCATTCTGCGAAAAATCGCAATTTGCGATTTTTTGCAGAATTGCTTTGCGACCTGGATTTTGCGAATCGCAAATTGCGATTTGCAAAATCCAGGTTGCAATGCAGAAAATCACAATTTTTGCGATTTTCGGTTTTTGGTCTGCGAATGCATTTGATGCATTGCAGACCTCGATTTTGCACTCGCAAACGGCCGATTTCGCTGTTTGCGAGTGCAAAATCTGTTGATACATCTGGCACTAAATTCGGCTCAATGTAGGCAACTGAGGTCAGGCATACCAAATATCTGCATTTCCATACAGGAGGAAAAGGTTAATGGGGGGGGGACAAAAAAGATATGTGTTTCGTTTCTAACTTCCATAGGAAATTTTGCTGGCTGCTCCTGTAAAAGTTGCTGAATGGTTTTAGAATAACATTTGTCATGTGAGAAGAACTTTACTTAGAAAGTGGTCATTTTGTTGGGGTGGTTAAATCAGTTCAGCTGTTTTTGAGATCTTTGGTTTATTAAAAAAGTGTCGGGTGGTGTTGAAAGGGGTAACGCATTTCTATATGCTCTGGAAATCACAGAGCGTTTGTGGACCTAAAACCTCCCATTTGACATGGAAGCTTATGCTCTCGTTAGGCATTTCGGTTCCAGGGACCAAAAGCCAGATCCAAACACCCAAAGGCTTTCATTGGCTGACTGCCACTTTGTAAATAATGCTGCGATTGCCATTATGCAAAACGTGGCTTGTCCGCACTTTGTCAAAACAAATGAGGAATCCATAAGGGGCAGGAGAAGCATCCTCTGACCCCACTGGCTTAGCTGGGGGGCCTAATGTGATCCTGTGTGTTTTAACTTTTAAACATATTTTGCAATGAAGCTTGCAGACTCAGACACAGGGCTGCAGACCCACAGCAAGGTTCTAGGGTTTGTGAACCTTACCTCAGCACCTGCAAGTATATGTCAAGGACTCTTGTACCCTTGCTGGACTCATCTGCAAGGTTTGCAGACCCAAGATGGGGTTGCAAACTGCATAAAACCTTGTACAACCTTTTGGCACTAATCCTGCAAAGTACATAAAGGCCCATTAAAATAATGGTGTGCCTTTTTCTAACACCTGCTCTGTGCAGGAGTTAAAATGCAGCTAAAAATGGCACAGTGGAATTTCATAGTTTCCATTGCACCATTTATGCTGGCCCTCTAATGGGGGAATGCCCCTCTTGCATACGTTATCTCTGGTGCAGGCATAATGTGGCACAAAGGTTAGCGCAATGCAGGCATTGCACCACTTTGTAAATAGGGCGCAGTGGTTTTGCCACATTAGTGTAAAAAAATGACGCTAATGTGGTGATAATTAGTGTTAGGCCCTTCTTAAATTTTGGGCCTATGTACACTGTATTTCCTAATTGAGAATAGTCACAAACTAGTCCTTTCGGAAATGCAATTACAATCAATGTGTATCAGGTGATAACCAGGTGCAAGCAATGAAAAGTCACACAAAACACACCTGGCTCTTATAGAATGGCGGCTTTGTATGTCTTAGCACGGAGGATGAGGATTTTAGCTGCTAGGCAGAGAAGGATGTGGAGATGGCAGAGAATATTTTGTGTGACGGTCACCCTGTTTGAACAGGCTGAAGAGGAATGAATAGGACAGACAATGTAGTGAGGTAATTCAGGATTTCGTTGCTGAGTTACAACTTCAGCTAGAGATCCCCACAGCCAGAAGCAATTTAGTCTCACAGCATGTGTAGGTATTGTGTTGTCTACATCTTTTAGCTTGTGGCAGTTACCAGAGAGTCATAGTAGTGGCAAGGAGGGTGTCACAAAGTACTTTTTGTAAGTTTTTGTAAAGCTCTCTGGACATCATGGTTAGCAAAGTAAACCAATATATTTATTTTCCAAATACTCCCCAATATTTACAATAGACCAAACTAGTGGTTTATTGGGTAGCACAGTTTCCATATGTAATTGATTGTGGTGATGGCACACATATTGTCACATCATCCCTCTGCAAATTAATTAATGTATAGAGTCAGAAAAAGCACACATTCACTCGATGTACAGGTAGTGTGTGATGGCACATGCCTCATAACTGACCGTGTAGCCGGATTTGCAGGCAGCACACCATTTTCCACCACAGCGGAATAAATAATTGACTGTCTCCGGGTGATTTGGCAATGGCTTTTTAGTTGATAAGGCAATTGCAAACCTAATTCATACTGTGTTCAGTAGTGTTTGTAAAATAACTTTTTAGTCTATCCTTCTTATAGTATATAAGGGTAGAGTGCATATGCCTTGTGCCCTTGCTCAATGCATACCCTACCCTACCCTATACACTGCCTATCTACCTATCTATCTATCTATCTATCTATCTATCTATCTATCTATCTATCTATCTATCTATCTATCTACCTATCTATCTATCTATCTATCTATCTATAAGCTAGCTATAGATATGCACATAAATTTAGATATACAGTTATGCAGAATGTAAAATGCTATTTTTTACCATTGTTGAGTGTGTGGAAGGGACCATGTCAGATGAGATGTAAATTCTCAAGTGACTATTGCTGCACTAAACATAAATTGTACATGCTAGAATGTGCAGGATAATGTGCCTAAATGACTGGGTGGTTCCTATGTATCATTTCTTGCTTACCAGTACATATATGAATATGGTAATCAGGTGGAGACAACAGAGATTGCTTGCTTGGCTATTGTTAAAATGAGATTTCTTTGCATGAGTTAATTGCACACTGGGGTTATCTAAAATTGCAATGTGTTTTCTCTGCAATTTTAATGAAGTGTTATTTCAAAACATTGCAAGCTTCATAAATTTACAAAGCTTGCTACGTTTGAAAAGTGTACATTTTAATGAAAAAGCTTAGGAAAAACCAGCTTTAAAATGGTTAATTTTGACTGCAAAAATGTTTTGTGATGAGTAAGAGGTTGAGTGATTGGTCTCATTTCTTACTACTCATTTAGTCTCATATAAAACGTTTCCCACTTTGGATGTGTGGTGTACAGTGCAGCACATATGCAAAGACAGAAAAGTTGGGAGAAATAAAACCATTCTCCAAGTTAACAATAGCATGAAAGAGGAGTTAGTTGTTTGGCATAAAACCCTGTTTACTATAGTTAGTAGATAAACCTTAGGTGGGCATTATGAGTCTGGCGGTCCAAGCGCCACATTATGAGTTAGTCGTGCCATGGTCGGATCACCAGCACTGCCAGGATTAGTTATCCCAGCGGTCTGGCGGTTGTGGAGGTCCTAATAGGGATTACGACCTTGATCTCCGCCAGCAATTTCATGTCAGTAACACCGCCGTGAAAAGGCTGACAGAGAACGGGTGCAGGGGCCTCCCGGGGGGCCACTGCACTTGGCATGGGCAGTGCAGGGACCCCCTGGCCAGCACCCTTGCAATGTTCACTGTCTGCTTTGCATACAGTGAACATTGCGGGTGCTGGTGCACCCTGCATCCTAAAACATTGCAGCCGGCTTGATTACGAGCCAGAGACAATGCTGTAGGGTGTTTCCAGCCAGGCCAGCGGGCAGAAATTCAGGTTTCCGCCCGCCGATCTAGTGGCGAAACTCGTAATGGGTCCAGCGGGGAAGTGGCCACTATAGCGGCAACCTCCCCGTCGGAAATTTGATGGGCGGGCAAAACCGTTCGCCAAACTCATAATCAGGCCCTTTGTGTCAAAACCAATTGGTGGTTGCTTGTGAACACCCATGTACCACCCATGGAACACCCTCCATCTCTAAACAAAACACTGCTTTGCACCATTCTGTGGTAACTTTGCAATGCAAAACATGTAACTAGTAAATACAAAATAAATATTTTGTATGTGTTTATATTACTTTTGTGATGCAAACCCAGCACACAATGTTACGAAATTTGCACCCATACGTGACAGATCTTGATCAGAATGTCAGTCTGGAAATGTATACAGGCACAGATATGACTCACTACATAGAATGTCTTCATGCTAGATAGATTTTCAGTGGTCAAATGTGTGAATGTGAGTGACGTTCACAGTTTTTATGTAAGTCCTTGAAATTCAGCAAAAAAGTGCAATATCAGGCAGAAAGTGAAACTGGTATTTAGCACTATATTTTTAGTCATTTTGGACAAGAGGACGCATTTCATGCTGTAAGAAGCATAAAAAACACAAATGCAGCAAACAACAGGCTGTCACCTTCTGGTGATATGCCTTGTTCTGCAGAGAGTAGTCATTTCACTACAAGGCATGATGGCATAATTTCAGGAATTTTCTGTAACAAGCGTAACATGAAATTCGCAGAACTGCTCCAGCATGCCAGGCATTTCACCCTGTTCTTGACATGAAAACAGTGTGGTCACATGGGAGTTCCCCTTGAGTATACAGGCTAAAGTCTCAGTTATAGGGATTATCAAATATTGCTAGTGCATTTTTCCAAACGTTTACAGTAAACTTACATCGATGTACTGTAGGCAGATGTGATGTAGTACGTTGAGCAACATGAGCCAAACTGGAGGTCAATTAATACAAACATTTTTATTTTAGAGAAAAAGTACGAATATGTACACATTTGCAGTAACCTATTGCCTGTAGAATCTGCTCACTGTGCAGAACGTGCACTCCTAGGGTCATGGATGATAGATGTATGCTAGAGAAACTATGAAAACCACAGTTTCTCCACTCACGCCTGTTATTCTGAAATTCAAACATGGTGTATTGCAAGCCTTTGGACATGTGTTCAGTCCACTGAACTACTTTATCAAGCAACCATTTATTGACCGGCATGCATCAGTCAGGAGCTCTGAGTGCTTGCACCTGTAAAGAGCTCTGACTTCTTCCACAATACTAGTGAGTTACTTTAATTATCGTAGCTGCTAGGAGGTTGTGTCAAGTTTGAGACCTTTGGCAGTCATAAGCGCAGATTTCTAGTAGCGCCATGTGCACTTGGGGCACCTAAACTGATAGTCCAAAGAATAAAACTACAACGCCCAGAATGGATGGTGATGTTGTATAAAAGGCCATTATAAAATGTGTTACAAAGTAAAGAGCCACATTCTAGCTAAACTTTGCATCAAAGGACATCTTTCTTATTACAGGACACTGAAGACGTACAAGATTCCCCGCGAGTATGTATGAGAGTGACAAAAAAAAGGAAGGGAAGGTGTGCAATGGAAGGAGAGAAGGACACAAAAGAGAGAGATTGGAAGAGAGAAAATGGTGAGAAAGGAGGAGGAGAAAGTGTGAAGCGAGAGAGGGAAAAGGCGGGAAATGATGAAAGGAAAGTAAAAGAAGGATAAACATTTATGGGAGGAAGCGTGACCAAATTTGGTAAAAGAGACAAAAAGAAGAGAGGAGGACAGAGAGTAAGAGAACGGGAGGATTGTGAAGGGAAGAGAGAGGTAAGAAGAAGGAAGAGGAGTTTGAAAAAAAGAATGAGTCAAAAAAAAGAATAGGATGTGAGGGACAAAAAAGAGACATGGGTAAGAGAAGAGAGACAAAAGAAGGTGAACAAATTTAGAGAAGCAGAGACATGAGGAAAAAGAGAAAAGCAGGGGTGACATTTGAGACAATCGAATGGATGGAAGAAAGAGGAAGGCTAGTAAAAGTGAGTAAATAGGAAGTAGAATTGGAACACGGTGAGAGAGTGAAGAGAGAAGGTGGGGGCAGAGCGTGAGAATGGGAGGATGGGAAGCAAAAGTACAGATGAAGGAGATGAGAAAGGGAAAGGAAGGCAAAGGAAAGTGGAAACTCAACACGGTGGTAGGAATTTCCTGTTGTATAAGTCGTGAAGGATGGATAGTGCCTCACGGATCCCACCTTAGTTTCCATGTGGCACAGTATTCTAGGAAATTGATCTAAAGGTTGGTTTTGAAGTGTCCTCTGACACCTGGTGGAAGGCAGAAAACTTGAAGTGAATCCACTAGTGGAATTTCTTTCACCAAGGCTCTAATATTGTGGAAGAAATACTCCGTGGTGTAGCTAGTATGTCATGGACCCTTGTGCCACAAGAAAAACGGGCCTCCTGGTCTCTTTGTGAACTGTGAAATACAGCAGGGTGCAGTGGCCCACTCAGGCCTCCGTGCCTTGGTGCCACTGTACCTGCTGCACCAATGGAAAGTACACTCCTAGAAATACTACCAGGGGGCTCCCAGTATTAAACTCTGACATTATGTGTTGCCAGGACTCTGATTGCGGATACCTTTTGCAAAGAACTTCCTCTGTGCATTTCCCCTTTTACTGACCTTTTGACAGTCTGAGGTGGAGCAGGAACGGCTGCAAATTTCAACTTTTGCATAATCTGCCTGCCTGTGGGCACCAGGCAGCCGCGGCCTGTCCTTTAGGGTGGTGGGGCCACGCCCACCCACCTTTTGCCCCTCAAGAAGAGTGTCTGTCAGGCTGAGTAAAGGTCCGCCTGACAGACACTCTTCATGTTCTGGTCAGGCAGACAGGAGCAGACATGCGTGATTTGTGCAGACTCCTGGCTGCCTGAGCTGAACTTTGCTGGGCTGAGGAGGGCACAGCTCCTATGTGCGTGACCTTCTCAGCTCAGCAAAGGTGCCTCGAGGCCCTTCCCCTCAGTGACGAGGGGAAGCGTCACCGATTGACTTCGACCTGGGCGCTTGAGGTTTAAGCCCTGAAGCGCCCAGGGCGAGTGAGACCTCGTCACAGAGTGGGGAGGGGTCAGAAGTCTCACTGACCTCAACCCACTCTGTGATAAAGTTGGGACTGTTGCCTTCCTAAGGTCAGCCAGAGAGGGAAGGCAGCAGTCCCAACCCTCCGGGGACCTCCGAGCTGAAGGTAAGTGTGTGTGTTTTTTAAATGAATGTTTGGTGCGTGCGCGTATGTTTGAATGTTGATAAGTGTTGTGAATGGATGTGCGTGCATGAATGAATAATTGTGAGAGTGAGTGTGCTTCCCGCCTGCCCCCCTCCCTCCTAAAATTACAGGCTGCCACTGGCACCAGGGTCTACTTCATGGCAGATTGGAGTTCCTATGTACTTATATATTCTTTATCATGCTCACTGCTCCAGGCTACAGAAGGTTTTTAGGGCTTCTTCAGGCCTATTATATTTTAGAAACCGTGAACATTTCAGAAAACAGTCTCTCCAGATGAACATAATCACCTTGTTTCACTCATGTTAAAGTTTCACAGGATTGAAATCACACACAAACACCGGAAACATGGGTAAACCGCACATGAGAAATCTTAAAACATGGCTGCTATGAGCACAGTGTTTAAAATCATGTTTACATGTTATTTTCTAATTTGCTAAATACAACTTTAAATGCAAACTCCAAAGCCGGTGAAATGTAAAATAATAATTTTAAAAGCACAACTTTGCAATTGTGAACGGATAACATGAGCAAAAGTGCGAAAGCATGTATCTCTAATGGCAAACAGCTAGTGCTCCTCAGCTTCACCGGAAGAGGATAGATCTGAACCTCCACCTTCCAGAGACCTGGTGACCACTGTCGTTGTCACTTCCTTCTCAAATCTACCGAGTCAAATTACAGTAGAACGCAGCAAAACCATTCATGAAGAACAGGCTTCAGCGTAAAACTCATCCAAACCAAGGTCTTTGCTGCTCATTTACCAGTCTGACTGACAAATAAAAAGAAACAGCATACAGAGGCCATACAGAAATATGTTTAGTTGTATAGTGCACACCAATCATTACGTAATGTTTAGAAAATAGTAAATTGTTTACACAAACACATATCATGTGCTTACAAAGAGGGGTGTTATTCGTGTGAACCATACAATGATGCATGCCAATCTGTACTTTACACCTGCAAGCCAGTACGTTAAACATGCAAACCTGTAGATTAAATATAAAACCCAGTACATAATGCATTCGAATTAACATTTAACATTTTATGATCAGTGGTAGAACATTTTGACCAATATAATATACACACAGAAACCAGAATATTACAAGAAGGAACCAATATGTCATGTGTATGAGCCACAGAAATGTGTGTGAACAGTATATTATAAATGCAAATCAGTATGGTATTCATCAAACCAACCATGTATACATGGGAACCACTATGGCATGCAAACCAGCACGTATTGCTTTCAGACCAATAGACTGTATACTACAACCAATATACTACACATACAAACAAGCATGTTAAAAACGTGAACCAACTTAGTATGCATACAAAGCATTCAGTTATGCAAGTGTGCCGGTACATTATGAATGCAAACAACTATGTAATGCTTCCAAACCAATAGACTACACAGTTGGTCGAATATATTACACACACAAAGCAGTAGATTACAACTGTGGACCAATGTAGTATGTATATGAATACGTTCATTAAACATTTACACGCGTATAGCCCAATAGTGGAAGCCTGCCTATCACCTGAGAGAGCATTAGAAATACCCTGGATAAAAAACAAAGATATATTATGCCGTGGGATAGATATACCTAACGTTTTTCATGATCCAGAATCTCTGTTGGATGTTAGTGAGGCAGAGCTCAAACATGTGTGTTTTCAGTTGTTTGAGCATGTAAGATCACTTACATTTGAACACAAAATGAGCTTTAAAGCACACAGAGTTTGACATCAGAGAGTGAGTTCCAACCCTATCTATCATCAATTTTGAATACTCAGTCCTGATATTTATCAACACGTTTTAGGGTTAACATGATTTGCCATGTTGCCACTTTTCCGCGTGATTGGTCAAAAACCCACGCTAAATGCCCCTGCGACAATCATTCATTCCAAGACATGTTACATTTTACATTGTTTTGCAGCTTTTATAACATCCCTGGAGCTAATGTGTTTAAGACCCATCCTTTCACAACATAATGTGAATTCTAGTAGGATGCTTTTAATTTACTGACCACAACTGTAATCCTCCCTATGATGTGCCTCTGTTTGATCTTATTTATGCCATGTTTCACAAATCAATAAATCTATGGACAATGAATGTTCTGATTATGTGCAATAGGCAATGTAGTGAAACTGCTTTTAAAGGCTTTTAATTAGAATGAATTGTGTGTTTTTAGGTATTTTTGATTGTACACATATAAACTGTGCTTGAATGTCTTTGTATAGCAAGATAGCTAAAGATTGATTGATTGATTGACACTCATATGCTAGTCTTGCAAATCGATCTGATATGCACATCAATCAGTGTGCTAAAAACCCAATCAGTGCAGTATGGGAGAAAACGAATAAAATATGCATCTCAGCCAGTGCATTAGACTTGGGGACTAGTGTATTGCCAATGCACAGCACTGGAGCATGCACGAAAACCACAGTATTAGGCCTGTGAACCAATTCATTATGAAGGGAAAGCAATAGAGGACGCCTACGAACCAGCAGGGTGCGCCTGCAGCCCCCTGTGATACACACAGACCAGTGCTCACTGTGCATAGACCAATAAACTAGATAGACACAGCAGTGTGCTTTTGATATTAACCGATATAGTGTTAAC
Source organism: Pleurodeles waltl (assembly GCF_031143425.1). Lineage (NCBI taxonomy): Eukaryota > Metazoa > Chordata > Amphibia > Caudata > Salamandridae > Pleurodeles > Pleurodeles waltl. The sequence continues at coordinate 910,366,263 of NC_090443.1, forward strand.
ATAAACCGCACAGTTTACACCATATGCTCTGTCGCACAAACCAAGGTGCTTGACCTGTTTACCAGTAGCTTACCCGTGCATTAACCAGGATACTGATTACTCAAATTAGTGCTCCTGTATGCCAACCAGTATAGTTCATGTCAGCCAATACAACGTGCGAGAATCAGTGCAGTGCACAGAAAGGTACAGCCAATCTATTTGATATGTGAACCACTGCAAAGGACATACACCAATGTGTGGCACACATGAGGAAGTTGATTTTTGGCTTGTTTGGCACCTCATAATTACCTTCACCGAAACGACAAACAATCCCATCTCATGCTCTGGAATAGACTATAACAATGCGCAGCATCCACATTAGGTGGAACTGACTGTGGATGGTTCCTCGCCCACTTCTGTGCGGTGAACTCCACACTGGGTGGCAGTGTGTCTGGTGGCAATACTGTCATTCATTGCAGCAACCTATGAGTTGGCAGGTCTCTTATAAATAGATATACCCCACATGTTTCACTATTGGTTTAGCCACATATTTTTAGTACCCTTTGCATCTCACTCACACACGCACGGGGAGGAAGGGAAACAGAATCTGATGGTCCTTGCACTTGAGGGAAGCAGACGTTGAAGTCCTAGGGACATTATGTTAATGGCATTACTCAGTTTCTGGAAGCAATGCAGATTAAATATTCATTGACTTTGATTATACTGAAATTAGGACTATAGCGTGAACTCAAATTGAGTGGAATAATGGCTGTGTAAATAATGCATACTTTCAAAATTGAAAACACCAGATTGTGCGTCTCTCTCCGCGATCCCCACCCGCCCTCCAGAGTTTCCCTCGCTTTCCCACGTCTGTCATTTTCTCATTTGTTTTGGGGGTTGACTAGGCTGATCTGTGCATTCAGCTACAAATATACAGAGACGCACCGGGAAGAACAACCAGTCTGATGGGGTTCCCTTTAATTTATACATTATTCAGCACGTGCAAAGCCCTGGAAGAGACGTCTTCTCTCTCGATTTGAGGGGGTGGAGAGTTGCTTTGCTGGCAAGTCCTCAGAACCTTCAAATCCCCTCCCTCTAGACATCTATGGCCAGGCCTGCCCTAACAGTGTTTTCTTGCCCAGAACACGTAAAGCTTACCTATTATAATGCATTCTGGTCCCACAAAGTAGGCAGGTGGGCAGTGGCTCGCTCCTCTTTATTTGTTTGTCCCAGGACAGTCCCATCAGTAAGGGGTGTGTATTGTAAGCCACCACCCAGCATGAGGCAAGAAAACAGCAAGATGTACATTGGAACTCGACTCCAATTAGGGCAGTATCTATGGTTAAATTGGATGCAGATAGTGATATGAAAGCACTGGGACTTCATTTTGCTTTATTTTTTTAGTAAAAAATGATTTTTTTACACAGAAAACATAGCTTTGCATTTTCAACTGACTCTCCAATAGTATAAAAAATACTGTGGGATGAACTGCAAAATGTTTGGTTTCCTCCCGAGACGGTGGTTGCAGGTGACGCACACAGTCACTTGTTTTTGGGACCAGCCTTTATTTTTCTCAACAAACTTTGATCCAGAGCAAGAGAGACATAAACTCAAAAGGGGAAAGAATGAGGAAGAGAAAGTCTGAAACACAGTGACAAAGGGAGAAAGCATGGCTGAAAAAGAACCTGCAAAAGTCAGAAGAGCAAGTAGTGTCTGGTGGCGTCTGTCCGCCCCCTCTGCACAGCCTCCAAATGCAGGCACCCACCTCATCACTGGTGGCCTATTGGCCATCTGTACCTGTCTGTGTGTGTTTCTATACCTTTCTGTCATCTTTCTTCTCTTCTTTTTCTCTTTTTTTTCCTTTTTCCCACTCTTCTGTGCTTCTTTCCCCCGCTTTCCATCCCTGCCCTGCTGCCCCGCCCCCTCCCTGTGAAGTGCTTTCCTGCCCTCTCAGTTGACCGAATCCTCCCACCTCCCTCCCCTTCTTAATGGTGACCGCACAGGTGTTGTGCTGCTGGTGCACCTATGATAAGCCCATCTGCATCGATCCGCCCTTGACTGCTCCCACCGCCACGGACCCTGTTTCCCTCACCACCCACCAGTACAACGCCAGCGCTCTTCACGCACTCAACCCTGGAAGATCCTTAGCATGCCACCAAGCTGATCCAAAGAACACTCAAGGACCTTTCTCCTGCCGTTCCTGCTCCCTTACCTGCTTCCGCACGCCATACCACCCCGACCAAAGCCAAGACAGACATCTCAAGTGCGTACTCCTCAACACCCACTCTCTCTCCAAACTCGTTGTGGAAGTCTGGGACCTTCTCGACTCGATCACCCCTGACATCGCCTTCCTTACAGAGACCTGGATTACCCCCATCTCAGCCCCAGACATCGCCACCGCCATTCCCGACAGCTACAAAATCGGCCACAGAGACAGAGTCAATCGACGAGGAGGAGGCATTGCCATAGACTACAGGAAAACCTCCGCCTCTCAATCACCATTGAAATGAAGAACCAGTCAACCACGACTGAACACCTACACTTCCAAATTCAGACCAATCCGAACACCTCCCTTCATGGCAGGTTCATCTACAGACCACCCAGGCTCCAGCCCCAGTTCATGGAAACCTTTGCCAACCTCATCACCTGGGATGACGCCTGGTGACCAGCGCCCTGGCAAATGCCCCCACTGACCATGCACGCAACCTGGGCATCATCCTGGACTCCACGATTTCCATGACAAGTTCAGTCAATGGCGTCTCATCAGACTGCTTCCACACCCTGCATCTCCTTCGGAAGATCTTCAATTGGATCCCCACCGAGACTACAAGGACGGTCACCCACGCTCTTGTCTGCAGCAAATTTGACTATGGCAACACATTCAACGCCGGCATCACAAAGAAGCTACAAGCAAGGCTACTGAGAATCCAGAACGCAGAGGCCAGACTCATCCTGGACATCGTCCGCCACAGCCACATCTCTGCCCACCTCAGAGACCGCCAATGGCTCCCGATCGACAAACGCATCACCTTCAAGCTACTGACTCACAACTACAAGGCACTTCACAACATCGCACCAGACTACCACAACCACTGCCTGACCTTCTACACCCCGCCAGGCAACTCTGATCCTCCCATCTCACTCTCACCGCCATCCCCAGCATCAGGAAAAGCACATCCAGAGGCAGATCCTTCTCCTACCTCACAGCCTGGACATGGAATACTCTCCCACTCAAACTCAAGCAGGCCGCATTACTGAAGCAATTCAGGAAGGAGCTCAAGACCTAGCTATTTGAGTTATCAGCACACCCACAACAGGGCCTTGAGAGCCCACGGGTGATGAGCAGCGCTCTACAAGTACTGATTGATTGGTCTGAAGAGGCATGAGGTGGAATCCAGACTATGCAGCCCTGGTATTCAGCAGCCTGACCTTGAATAGCACTGGCTCCAGGCCTCTGAACAACATTTTAAGCACTGCGCTTATTATTTTACGAACTGAGCACTAGTTCTCTCCCATGGTCGCCTTAATGTTACATGCACCAACCCCGCCTCCACACTTCTTGCGTTCTTTGCTTCCTAACACATCAAAGTTGTTCTCCTTCTAAGTATCCGGCACCTGTTCATGACAAACGTCTTCCCTTTTATTTTCTACTGCAGTAAACGATCATTCCTTCTTGCCCAGTCCCAGAGAAACTTCCAGGTAAACATTCGGTCCACGTTGACTGGCCTTCACGCCATGGAACAGTGGGTGAAGAATTGCGGTTCTGTATTGTGTGAAGGACAGAAATTAGCACAGCACCAGATTTAGTAAGCTTTGTGAAGCAATAATGTCATAGGCAGCATTCATGCTAAATCTGACTGTTCTTCATCATGCGAAGCTCACACTCTCTAGCCTAGGATTTTTACTGAAGGTCCACCCTGAGCATGCTGTTACCCGAGGCTACATCATGGACCTAGGAAATACCAGAAGGACATAGGAAAATATAACAAATTTCGAACAAGCAGAGTGAAATAGCCGGGTTTTAAGCAGTTTTCTGAATATGGAGTAATTATCCGGATTATGAAGAAAGGGTTGAAGGCTGTTCCAAGGTTTAGCAGCTACATAAGAGAAAGGCCATCCTTCTGATGTACTTATCAGGATTCTAGGAGTCTGAACCAGTAGAAGTGCCAGCACTAACATGCCACAATAAAAAATTTGTGGGGGGGCAGTCTCAAATTAATCAGTCAAAGGAATATTACCTCCATCCTAGCATCTTCTGTCGCTAATGGACCATGGCTGCTTCTCCATAGGACACCAGAATGATTTTCAAAGGAGAATCTGACCGACGGGGACATCTGCCAATTTGAGAATTGTCCAGATCGAAAGATATTTGCATGCATCTCCAGTAGTAGATGTGAAACAAAATTGACTTTGGATTGCAAGCATGAGTAGAGCTACTGATGTGTGCAATGGTCAAGGCATCACAACGAGAGCCCTGCGAGTGTCACTAATTTCAACTATTTTTGCCAGAGTACTACGTTGCAGTTTAATATAGCTGCTTCTGGTGAATGGAATAATGTGTCCATTACTTGTATCTGTGTTCGCCCTTGTGGTCATAGATTCAAATCGCAACAGGAACATTCGGCCTTTCATTCCATTCAGGAGTGAATGTGTGTTATACAAATACATTTATGTTTTAATGAAAACTAGCTCAATCTCATTACTGGGGCCTTTTCACAAAGGAATGTTGAAGTATGCCACGTAGTAATTCTATAGTACTTGTGCGTGCTTTTGTTATTTGTCCACAAACCAGCTAAAATGGGAATATTCAGAGAGCATTAACATACAATTAGTATAAATAGAAACTGTGTCCTCATGGCCCTTTTACTTATACGGAGCTGGACATTTCAGTGCTGATTCAGAAGCAAGAGTATGCAAGAATACTCCTCTGACACTGCTTCGTGTACTCATAAAAGCTTTTAATAATAATAATAATTATATATATATATATATACATATATATATAAAACCCTAAAAACCTTGGCCCATATTTATACTTTTTTTGCGCCGCATTTGCGTCGTTTTTTGACGCAAAATCGGCGCAAACTTACAAAATACAATTGTATTTTGTAAGTTTGCGCCGCAATTGCGTCAAAAAACGACGCAAATGCGGCGCTAAAAAAGTATAAATATGGCTTGTCTTTAGGTCTAGCTGGCCTGTTAGGTGGCTTACACCCACAATATTTTGTAAGATATCTTCTAAACATAATTTGGGGATATGTTTTACTTTTAAAGAGCAAGAGGATGCTTTCTGTCAGCGTCATTCAGCCATTGGCTTCTTTGGCTCAGGAACGTTCAGCCACTGGCTTGAAACATTTTCAATCGCATCTTAAATCAGCCCACGGCTGTCTTGTCATCTTTCTGGTAACTGTTTTGATGTATCATTTCACCCTCACCGGAATGTACACTCAATCATACATGCAAATACCTATCTGATAAATGCTTGTTACAGACTCATTAATCCAGCAGACCGTGTTTTTATGCTAATTCTGAATATAATATGGCAGCCTCTTCTTTTGTTTTATATTAAGGGGGCCTAACAAGAAGATGACTTACATGATTTTGCAAGACTTGGAGTGGCTAGATTTAGAATAGTTTTAGACTAGCCCAAGTCAGAAAATGTTCCTGGTTTATCTTATTTCCTTGATACTCTTTGTGTTTATTATTTGTTTTGTGCCATAACATTCTTCCCAAAGTCCAAGAGCCTTCCTGTTACTATATATTTTTACAGTCTCTATATGGCTCATTATTTTTTGTTTACTTTTTTTCCTTTGTGAGGGTGATTCGTCCGAGGGGAGGCATTCCAGCCGCAAGGAGCAGCGCGTGAAGCAGCACCCATGCAACTTTCCAACTTGATTTATTTTTGGCTTTAATGGCCTTTTCACTATGGCCACCAGACCTGCATATTGCATTGCCTGGGTGTCATTTGGAGGTCCCACAGGCAATCCAGAGCTCAGTAAAATGGACATGTCTGGCAGCCATATTGGAATGATCTTCGTCCTCCAAGCAAAATGCATAGTGCTCTAAACTTTGAGCTGACATGCCGGTGAGTCTCCTCTTCTAGTCCTTCTACTGAACACAGGCATTGCCAAAACAATGGGTGGGCTTACGATTTTTGATATTCACATCACACTTCTGATGTGTGTAAGTGTTATAAAAACAGCTGAAAACTTGTCTGATTTAATGATATTCAGTGTATCCACCTTGGAATCATAGAAGGATAAATTGACCTTCCTGAGATTCAAAATCATGACCTGAAGATCAAAGATGATGTCAGTAATGGGTGCTTACATAACTGTGCTATAGTGCCAGCTGGCTATCTTTATGAAATGCTAACTTTTAAAATACATGATTCTTCTTTCACTTTTCATTCATAACGTGCCTCAGCAGGGCATCACTACACATAAGAGGAAAGTGAGCACCAAGTGCATTCTGTAAAGAGAAATAAACACTATGAGAAAGTGGATCACTGGTTGGAGTTGATGCGAGTCCCCCACAAGTAATAATGTCATTATTCTTGTTAGGTCCAGTAAAGGTTTCAGTAATTTAAACCTCAGCTGTTCCCGTGGTATGTATAGCACAAAGTAGACTAGACACAATGTGTAAAACATTTAGAAATACTTAAACAGTTTAAAAGGTGAAAACACAACACAATAAAAATCCCTCTCCAATGTATTAAAGTAGAAAAAACCTTATTGAACAAAATGAACCCAAACTGACAATAATCCAATGAGGGGAACAAGATCTATGAATCATTAAAGTTTTAAATAAGAATAGCGTCAAAAAATTCAAAGTGCCAGTTGCATGCAACTGCTCGCGCTAGACCGGGACAGAGGAAAGTTTTGAGACCAACAGTTATGGAATGCGGGTCCAATATGAGAACTAGGTTGGTTCCGGTCAAAGACCGAAGTTGATAAATTCAGAGGCTGCTTAGTGTTCGTCCTTATAATGCTTCTTTCGTTCACCACTCAACACTTTCTGTCTTTTCCTTTGGGCGGTTCTACTTCATCCATGCTTTTTCCTTTTTACACCATTTTACCTTCATTCCCTTTCTCCTTTCCCCATTTTCCCTGCTCTGCTTTTCTGCCTCTGGTCTTGGTGAAAGTCTGATGATGAAAAATAAGTCCCAGTCCCCAAAAATAAGCGTCATCACCTGCAACCACTGCCGCAAATTAGGCATGGCATGGTGACCGGTACCTGTCAATACCATATATGGCGTGAGATAATTTAACATTTGCTACGTCCATCCAGCGGTGGCCACCGCAAATCTCAAGGGGAGGGGTGGGGCCGTGGATTAAAATATATTTTTTTAAACTTACTTTTCTGACACCGCCACTACCTGCCTCCTTGCTCCTCTGTTCTCCTGGTGTCCCAGGTGTCCGTGGGACACCAGCACAAGCTGCCCATGCAATCCTGGAGCTGCTCTCATGCTATGCCTAGCATGAGAGCAGCATCAGGATTGGTCTGAGTGGTTTGGCCTGTGCAGTTTCTCCACAGCTGGGTTAGAGAAACCTAAGTACGCATGTCAGTTTGGCCGGCCTAAGATGCCTGGCCAAACTGACATGTGCACTTAGTGCACTCCACTCCTCCTCACCGCTTCCCCTTCCCACTGCCCAGCCCCGTCCCTCCCTGCACATTCTGGCTGAGCTGGCAGCTGAAAAAACAACAATAGTAAAATGTCCTTTTATTTTTCGGCTGCTGGCTCAGCCATTGGGAAGGAGTCGTCCCTGCCTCCATCTCATTTAATCATCCTGCACAGAGTCAAGCAGGCTTTTTGCGAAACTGAATATTAATTGCAGCGCTCAACTGTGTAAAGGAAACATGATGAAGCTGGGGCGAGGAGAAATACAATTTACTCTGCAGAAAAATAGGAAAAAAGAGGCCCTGCACGGTGGTATTGTCAGGGACCATCGCCTAGCGATGAAAGAAGCAAAGGAAGAATTATTTGCCAGCTATTTGCAGATCGATCCGTTCAAAAAGCTTCTCCTCCTGTGAACTGCTGCAAAGCTGCTGTGAAAACTCCTCCAAATACAAAAGGATGACAATCGTCCAATAGCAGGTGATTTGCAAAACTGTCTAGTTTAGGAGTCGTCCTAATTATCTCACACATTACTAGCAGCTCTAAGCAATATTGGTATACCCTGCTGGTTCGTCACATTACAACGGCAGAAAAAGTTATTATTTCAAGAAAAAGTTTATTAAATCCGTCTCGTCTCCCTGAGAACTTTTGAAACTGCCTTTTATACATTTGAATAATAGGAGTTCCCGTCATCTAAAGCTAAGTACCTGAGCTCTCCATGCAGTGCTCAATGTACTTGATCAGGCATCTCATCTTCATTTGTTGCAAATTGTTTACAGGGGTTTAAAGAGATAAGGCGTAGGAATATCCCCTTCTGCTGCTGCTTCTGCACCTCAGCAGGAACAGCATGGCCGGCGAGAAAGCCCATCAAGTGGTTGGAGGACTTCCTTGTCTTACATTTGGCCCCTCCTCTGCATGGGACGAATGGCAATGGGGTTAGAGGGAAACAAAACAGTTTGAAGGCGTTTTCTCCCTTGCTGTGCTTTTCTCCTCCCATCTCGTGCACAGTGTGAAGCACTTGTGAGATAGTGAAACACGTGGGAATATTGAGAGATCCCAGGACGTTGGCATATGTGGTTACACATGCCTTGAAGGCCACACGTGGACGAGTTAGATTGCACTTGGGCATCTACTCTTTATTGCTGGCGTTTGAATTGTGACTCCCATCCGAAATTCTTAAGACTATGACCAAAGCCAGACCATCTTCTCAGTTCTAAGAGCCCTGAACCCAAACCTCTTTAAAAGCATCAGCCGTGTTGTCCCGTCATTCTGGACCAACCTGATCAGCACCTCACTAGACCAAAGACTATTTCCCAACTAACTCAAAACAGGGCAAGTGGCCCCATCCTAGAGACACAAGGAGCAGCCACAAATCACCTGAACAGCTTTCACCCCATGTGCAGCCTTCCATTTGAAACAGAAGTCCTAGAAAGATGTGTAGCTGCACAGCCCAACCAAATAATCAGGAACAGAAAAATAGTAGATGACTACCACTATCCACTCAACCCCACAAGAGATGCCACAACCCAAAACCAGCGTTCCATTATTTTTAAAAAAGTCAATAAACACTTAAACACTTACATAACAATTAAAATGAAATAAAATAATTAACATTAATGAATTAATACTTCTTAATATATAATTAGAAAAACACTACACATTTCGCAATAACATAAATAATTAAATGAAAAACATAATGCAACCCAATAAAAAGACATACAAAATTACATTAAATTATATTTCAAACTTTGATATTATTGTCAAAAAATGAAAAACTTACCTTCAAAATTTGTGTTGACTATATCTTTGTAGTCACAATATTTTGACTAGGTGTGTAGAAAATTTGCATTATTTGCTTTCTCGTAATCCTGCAAAATGTTGGCCAAATTACACGTATTTAGACGAAATGCAAATCCATCATTTGACCTATATTTTAACACAAAATGGATTCTCGTCTCAATTTTCGGCTCAAGAATACATTTAAACAAAGGACGGTAAACAACAGCTATTCACGATCTGTTGTTCATGTGCAGTTTTTACCGTTAATGCTGAATTTGCTGAACATTTTTACCACAAATGACAAGTAACTACACGAAGTGGCGTAATGGCGCCATTTTAGGAATTCCAAGTAACAAGCATAATACAAAACTCCCAAAATTACACAAATTATGTCGCTGTAATTTAAATTTCTCCCAGGTATAATTTTTTACCACAATATTATGTTCAGACTATTACCTGGAGTTGATATTTAGGTGAAGAAGGACGGATTTAGCCAGCCTTTGATGGATGTACCTGGGCATGTGAATCTGCAGTTGGCACACTGCAACCAGCTGTATGATGGAAACACCTGTGCTCATCCAGCTTCACCTGGTAGTTAAAGGGACAGGCAGTATGGTGACTGTACATATGTGGCAGGTAAGATCGTACTTGTACAAATGGGAGCGTCTACCGCTAAGGAAGGCGTTATCTCGGCACTTGAGGCACCACCTAGAATATGGTGGCTCTCACTGCATAGTATGAGAAACGTAAAGGCCACAGGATCTAATCAAGCTGAACTCTGTGGTTTTTACCCCTTTACCGTTAATAAAATAAGTGCCATTGAGTTGAATAAGCGTTATCACCGACTTTTCTGATCTAGTTTAGAATGCCGAGATATCAGCTTTTGATGTTATCAATTATCCCAGGACGCTTGATGTATGATGACTGTGCCTGTACATATCCTAGGAGTGGATGCTTGGGCATAAACTGGCAGAGCATCAATATTTGAATGTGTACTAAACTTATGAGTGGTGACCCCAACATTTGAGGCTGCAGCAAGGTGTAAGACATCAGACATATGAAAGTAGGCAGCGCATCTCACGCATGAAGAACACATTTCTGAAATGCCATCTGTTTGGCTGTCTCTGACGTCCCAACAGCAGACACCATCAAACACTGCATCCTATGACGTCACATTTTTATTTGTATTTCATAGTACACCAAGCAAACACAATAGACACTGTCTGGCACCTTTATGCCACACGACACAATGCCAAGTCCATACAGGTGGCCTATACTAGCTACCTCAAAAGCCTGTCTCTATCCTCTCAAGAACCTACATTTCAACACCATCCAGAAATCCTTGAATCACATTGCAGCCACATGCACATAATGTTACATTACAGCCATCCAACTGGTAATGATGCTTCTCAACAGAATAAACTCCAAGCTCTGAGCGATAATGTACACCTCAATGAAAAGCAATGCACGGTAAGATATTTGGCTCACACATCTAATCGCATAATTCATTGTAAAAATCCTCAGCACGTTCCGAAGTATTCAGCATATTATCCAGTATGAACCATTACTACACAGTGCATTGCAGAGACAGTTATAAGAATGTTATACATGGATTCATGCCTCTCTACTACTGTTTCAAAGCTCTGCAAATAACAGGTGTTCTTATTTTCTAATTGAAAAGTACTTAATTTATCGACTTTAGATGGATGAAAGGCTGAGTTGGACTTGCCGGGACTAAAACAGGCATGCCTCAGATAATTATATATATATATCAGCAGTAGGCATTTAACTAACTGAGCTTTCCTGCCAACAGATGTTCACTAGCATAACATCACATTGTGCCTGGGTTGACAGTTCCTTTAGATGGACATGCGAGGCTGCACGTGGCTTTGGTTTATTACATGAAGGTAATCGGATCTGAGCCTGCAAGGCCATCTTTTGTGAATGCCTTGCAGGCATAGATCTGGGCATTACCAGTCACCATAGTACTTTTAGGTCCAAAGCTGCCTTTGTGAATCTGTAGGTCTTTTGGGTACCACTCTCTTCCACTCCATTCTGGCTCTCTGGCGTGCACGGCTCAGTCATCTGCACTAGAATGGAGATCGGCATGGGAGCGGAAGAGGCACAAGGCACAGGGTTTGACATTATCCCTTTATTCCAGCAATCAGCGCATGGCTGGGAAATCGAATAAACGCCGTTGTTTGTCAGCTTTTAACTCTGGCACCTCTGGAAGGCTGCAGGCACAACTTGTTTTTCAGTCTCTTGTTGATCTCGGCGCACAAAAACCCAAACATAAGCATGCTTGCTGACTGCTCAGCATAGGTAGACGTGACATCATCCCTCTGACAGGGCACCGCAGACAAATCTGTGTTTTACATTTGGGACTCGAGGCCACATATTTAAGATGTCCGTGCACTTAATTTGAGCCTGTGGTTGCCGGTGGGGCCCACTGCCACTCGTTTTTGATGACCGGCACTTATTTTTCCTCATCAAATACTTTCCATCTCCAAGAGAGGAACAAACAAACACAGGGGGGTAAAGGAAGAAGAGAAAGGCGGAAAGCCATAGCAGAGAAAGCCTCAACCTGTATGAAGTGACTGACAGTGGATTAAAGAGGCTTGAGGTGGATTCCAGACTATGTAGCCTGGATACCTGGCGCGCTGACACAGTGCACCGGAAGTGGGCTTCAGAGCAGAGCATCGAGCAGCGGCACTCATTCTTTTACAAATTAAGCACCAGAGCTATCCGATCCTTCCTTGGTAACAGGTGGGACCAATACACCTTTCTGGGCAAAATACGTGTGGTGGGGCACTCTTCCCCTACAGTCACCCTCAATATTTGCACCCACATGGCCATCCCACTCTGGTCTAGGTTACACACATTTTAGGGTGGTCTTGCAGTTGACAATCATGCAAATTAGTCTTTTTGATGTATTTTAAAGATTCGCTTAGCAGCAACAGAACTTGTATCAAAGTAGTGTTAGCCAGCTAGCAAGATGAAGCACTTGGACTAACACCCCTTCACACATCACGCTTCTGCTTTCACTCCTAGAGTTCAGAAAGAAGCAAAAGACTCATCGCTTGAAGGAACCCTTCATCCACCAGTATTGAGGACCTGTGCCGCTTCCCCAGCCCGACAATGCAGCTCATTTGTTAGCCCCTCCCTGTCGCTGAACACAAGCACAATGTGTTCCCTGTTGCTGACAAAGTCCATATCTCCCGCCATGCTATGTAGAGTGCTATGTAGAGGGCTCCTCCGCTCCCAGCTAGATATCTGCTGCTGAAATATCAATACATTCATTCACATGTATGTACATACCTAACAGTGTCAATGCACTGATGATAAGAACATATTTCACCGTGATAGGACTCGGTGATCAATAGCTTACTCAAACATGTCTGAAATCGGCACATTAACTCACTGATCTATCTCACTGGGACTAGGCACTGTAGTCTATACAGAAAACACGTCATTAGGTATATCTCCATCCTTCGAGTCAGAAAGAGTTTTCCACACCTCATCCAGGAGCTAATTGCTGTCACTATAGGTGGCATTTGGGTTTTAGATAAATATTAAAACAGTGCTGAGATGACCTCTGTATCTTTTTCCTTACCTGACTAATAGTCAATTAGATTTGTATTCACAGTAAAGCCTTCACAATAGGGGAAAGGTTGCCTACGCTTATGAAGGGAAAAGCTTTCATTGCAATTTCAGATCAACGTTCACTGTGTCGGTCCAGAAAATTCAGTGGGAAAAATCACTACAGCTGGTATCTCGTAGCCAAAATATCGAGGACAAAATATCAACATGTAAGCATGTACAGACTTTTATATCTAACGCCACATATGTACATTGATACTATATATACTATATTCAAGGCACTTATATGAAGCATGAACTGTAAATCTATACCTTCCTATGAGCACCTACCTTTCGATATTTTGGTCCTCAAAATTTTGGCTATGAAATTAAGGTATCACAATGCTCCCCTCTCAATATTCCAGACTACAACGCGGTGTAAATATTAGGTATGTCCCACGTCTGAACATTATGCTTATGCACCCAGACCATGCAGTCAGCAAGGTACATCTTAAAGATGATTTAGCTAATGTCAAAAGTAGACATGTGTACATGGCAAAAACTTGTTTCCCTACACGTGTCTGCTGTAGCATTGTTCACAAACGGAGGTGGCCCTTTTAAAGGCATTCAAGTGAGTGGTGAAATTGACCCGTTAGCCCACATGTTTAGGAAACATTTTTGCCACTGGTGACATTTCTGGATCATTGTACTGTGGCTTTACCTAAAACGTAGACAAGCCAATTGGGGATACTCCTGGACATTTGCAGCATTCTACAACCCTAATGACGTCAACATTTACAACAGCACTTCCCTGAAGACCACTTGTTCAGCTCACACTCAGTGTCCATCTGCAGCCGGCTCTCCAATGCACAAACTAACATGGACATTTAGGGCCATATGTACGACCACTTTTTCCCATAGACACAGAATGGGTAAAAACCCTTGATACATCTGGCCCCTAGATTCTACCAAGGAAGGAGGATGTTTTTCAGTAACAGTCAGTGCAACTCCCGTCTCTATGTGTATGCACACACTATTACCATGCCCAGTGTTTGACAATACAGGACAAGAACTGCTCTGCAGGCATCGAATACATTTCATTTCAGAATAATTGGGCTCATGAGCAGAGTTCTTACACCTTTATTAGGAGAACATTGAAGCCATCAGTCGGGCTTCAATGCTTTAATTAAAGAATGCTTGTCCCTCCAGAACAGAACTTCAGCACTTAGGACAGGAGACTATCTGCACTTTTATCTGGAGAGCAACTGCATTTTCTCTGTCTCAAGCAGGGACCAGAGGTCATTACAAACTCTACTTCCTGGGCAGAAGCTAAGAAGTGTCAAGACCATAAGGAGATGGTTACAGGAACCTGTGATCTGTGAAGGATTCCCCTGTCACTGTCAGACATGCTTTAGATGTCCAAGTGAATGCAGGCTGTGAATGTATTAAACGTGAGATAATCATGCATTTTTCATCAGCTGTACACTTAAGCTAATTTCCGCATAAATGAAGCACTTGGCAGGCAGGATGCCACATATGGTTGACACTGATGTTTGATGTCAGAACAATGCCCCGAGCTCCATGCAAATGAGCCATGGTTTAATTATTCCGGATCTCTATTCTTCCTCCCTTTCACAGCGTCCAGGTAGAATATTAAAAGGAGGTTTAAGTGGTCCATACCAAGGGAGAATGGCTTAATTTGCCGGTGCAAGTCCTTTACGAACCTGAAGCACTATTGAGAGATGTGCTAGAGAGCTGATAACCTCGCACTCCAGACTACAGGCAGAAAACTGTTTTCCAGATGAAAGAGCTCTTGAACCCACTCCAGCTTGACTTTTACCAATTCTTCATTGATTGGACGGCTGCCAATTCTGTTAAAAAATTGACCCACTTGTCTTTCTAAAAAAAATGCCAGTGTAATAACGAAAGCAATAGGCAGCCTGCAAAAAGTTGATGTTGTTATTTCCCGCAAGGTCATTAAAACAATGCACTTCTGATTTAGTCAAGGATGTTGCAACAAGTACATATTTTTCGTAAATCTGCACACAGATTGAAATCATAACAGTTTTGAGAACTTCTTTAAATTAATTATTTGAAATTTACAGCTGTTTTGATGTGGACAGATCTGTGCCAAAGTAAAGGGTGTTCCAAAATATTCTTGGCTTCTAATGTATGAAACAATCATTCAGTGACCCCCAAACTGAGATTTGAATACATGGATTAAAAATGACATGCTCATGGATCAGTTCACCAAATTGCCAGGGGTAGCGGAAGTAATAGGACATACCCTTTGACCTTTATTTTCACGCTCATGCACATTCTTACACATAGACACACACTTTCACACATACACACTCTCCCACATAAACACACTCTAACCCCCAAATACACTCTTAGGTGCATGTTTATACTTTTTTAGTGCCGCATATGCGTAATTTTTTTACACTAAGGCGGCGTAAACTTACAAAATACAGTTGTATTTTGTAAGTTTGCACCTGTTTTGCGTCAAAAAATGACGCAAATGCAACGCTAAAAAAGTATAACTTTGGGCCTAAACTACACATAAAAGCATTTTTTTACTTACCTCAGCTGCAAAGAAAAATCTTAATCCAGCTAATTGTACTCTATTTTTGTTACATTACTAGTGAATAATTTAATATTATTCACTCTTAGTGTAGTAACCAATTGACATAAAACAAGGAGAGTGGAGCCTCTACTGACGTCCATAAGGACGAGCTGCCACTGTGTTCCAAATGCTTGTTTCTGGTCCAGGGAGGACCTCCCCATGGGGAACAGGGTCAAAGACTGATTTGCATATTGCTGGGTCCAAACTGGGTGGCATGGTGATCAAAAGAATAAAGAAATGATGGATGAAACCCAGATCTGTGACTGGGGGTGAATGTTTGATTGGTTCCGCATTCCATTCATCATTTGGGTTTGTTTGCTTTTGTTATCATAAGTGTGCCGGGTATGCCCAGACGTGGATCCCAGAAGTGTATCCCGGGCTCACTATGCCACTGGATTCAAGCTAGCCTGGCTGATGAAGGGTGATACTCTGCAACCAAACCCAGGATGCTTGTTTCTGGTCCAGGGAGGACCTGACCTGGCAGTTCAGGCTGGACTGTTCCCATGGGGAACAGGGTTAAGACTGATTTGCATATGGCTGGGTCCAAACTGGGGTAGCATGGTGAGCAAAATAATTGATGGATTAAACCCAGATCTGTGACTGGGGGTGAATGTTTGATTGGTTCCTATTTTCATCCATCATTTGTGTTTGTTTGCCACTATGTTCCAGGCATTCCGTCCATCAGTTGTGTTTGTTTGCCACTGTGTTCCAGGCACTGAGTTTGCCACATCTGGAGCCAGGAATTGCAAGAAAGAAGCTAAGGGTCGCAGTTGCGACCTCTGAGGATCCCTAAATGATACCCACGTACATGCTACTTTGCCATTATCATAGTATTGGAACAGATGTATTGGGGTTATTTACATCACGCTATTTAGTCACTCCTAATGGTTTTTAACCTTTTGACTGCAAAGAGGTTTTCCACCTGATACTGCACCCTTTTTAACATCTAAGGGAGTTTTGCACTTAAGGCATAACTTCATAAATAAACACCACAGCATATTTGCATCTTGTTTTTCAACACATTATGACTTGTGAAGATACTCATGGTTTGGGATTTACTGTCAAGTAGCTTATAAAATTGCCAAAAAAAGGCAACATTTTGTTTCTTTTTTGTTAGAAAATGTTACTGTGGAAGGAAGGGTGTTTTTGTTTGTGAAACAACACCAACAAAAGGTTTGCTGTGCTAGTGCTCACCAGGTTTTGTAAATTAGACACAGAGGAAAACACTTTTTTCACCACTATTTTAGCATTTTGGTAGCCACATTTCCTATTTTATTGTTTCTATCTGCTTGCCATTTGGAGGGGAGAATGGGTATGAAGCCCTTGGATGAAAACACAAAGCTACACATTTCCAAAAACTAGAGAAAAATATGAATTCAGAAAGAGGTCGCTTGGGTAGGTTGCTCAAAGTTTTCTAAAAAGAAACTAAAAAGTGAATTTATAAAAATAGTGAGGCCCATATTTATACTTTTTTAGCGCCGCATTTGTGTCATTTTTTGATGTAAAAGTGGCGCAAACTTCTAAAACACAATTGTATTTTGGAAGATTGTGCCGATTTTGCAGCAAAAAACGGAGCTAATGCTACACTAAAAAAGTATAAGTATGGGCCTGAATGTACATGGACAGAAAAGAAATTAACAACAAAGTTTCTATCTGTAATTATTTTGTATGAAAGACTCATCTGGCAATATACTATTATGATAGTCTCCTGTGCTAGAAGACAAAGAGTCAACAATGGACGTTTGGGCCACAATATTTTTCATTATATATTGAAAATAAATCACTTGACGAAAAATAAAATACATTGCAATTGGGTGCCAAGTTGAGCTATATTTTCCTACCATGTTTTATTAAAACATACTCAAGATTGTTGTTGTTTTTGCACCCTGGATTTTGGAATACTCGTCATGCTATTCAATTCTGAGGAAGTTTTTGTTTAAAAATGTTTTTTTTGTTGAGACTCACAATAGGAAGCCAAAAATTTGGTGAAAATAAATTGATAACTTGAAATGTCTTCCTGCCCTGTGTTTCTGAAATTCTCCTAGTTAAAATGGCACCCCTTATGTACCTACGTGGGTAGGCCTGTCGCACAGGGCAGTAAAGACCCAAATTTGTGACCTTATTTAGGGATTTAAATATAAGGAAAAAATAAGTCTTCTATAATGGTGGAATGCTGCAGTATTTGGGCCCAGGATAGTCCGCCACTCACAGAACCCTACCAGTCACACATTTGTGAACACTAAAAACAAAGATGGCGTGGCTAGAGTTGACATAAGCACATTTATTTACCAGAAGGCACTGCAAACATCACAGTTTTTCTGGTATAAACGGTACTATTGTCATCCCTCATCTGATCGTGGAACTGACACAGAGCCCTAGTTCAGGACTGGTATATCTCCATCACCACTGAATAAGGTGAAGAGAGCCAGAATGCTGCTATCATCCCTGCTGGTTCCCATGGTTTGGCAATAGAGGGTTTTGGTGGGTATGGGAACCAGCCCTACTTCCAGCTCAGTGGCATGCTATGTATCTGCTACATCCAGCTATTGGCTGATAGACCTAACACCTCCCTTAGCGCACATATCTGTGTGCCATTCCATGTAGTAGGGAAAGCGACATATGTGGGTCTGATAGGAACTTACTTGACCCTCAGTGATTACGAAAGATAGCGAGTACTATTGGCAGATCTCATGGAGAACGCCTACACAGCCAACAAGGGAGGGTTGGATCGGGAATGTGGGTTCTCACACGTCAAAGGGGGAACCTAGTTTTAAATGTCTCATGGGTCTAGTAACTTTATACTGCCCAGACAGGAGGATAGGGTAAGGGCAAAGAAGAGGAAAAAATTTCCCCTTTCAAGGTGTAGAAATGTGGATGAAGCCCAGGCAGAGACTCTTCCTAAATAAAGGTAATCTTAGTCATTGCTCGTGGAGCAAGAGAACGTGACATGGTGTACCCTGATTAGATTGTCTGTATTTGCAAGCAAGTGGGGTAGTGTGAATGTATGAAGGAATAAAAAGACAGAACGGAGGCGATCAGAGGACTTGACAAGGCATATCGTGATTAGACCTTCTGTAATTGAGGGAGACTGGAATCGATCACATGAACAGAGGAAGGGAGAAAGAGACCTCAGCTGTCAATAGGCATTGATAATTCTAGGGAAATGCTGAAAGATTGTAATTTGTTGTTCAAGGGACTAAGAGACATGAAGTAATGTTTCTATATGTACATACTTAAAATGACTAAAGAATTATAATTCAGACACCACCCTTAATTAAAAACATATTTTTATTATAAAAAATTAAACCGATACCCAATCAAATCTGTTGCAAACTTCACATGGTCACAGTTGGGGTCCATGCCTGTTGCACGATAGGCCCAACCACACATGAAGAGTACCATGTTTATCAGAAATGTTACAGTTGATAGAGGTTCTTGAGTGTTGATCGACCTTGGACCCAATGACTACACCCACACCCTCATGGAAATCAGCAATAAATTGAGTCTCAAGTAATTATTGTTTGAGATTTGATGCTTATTCTGGATAAGAAAACATGGTTGTATCCAGGTATGTAACATCTCTAAAAAGCAGGGGTATCCATGGAGGTAACATTTCCCTGGGTTTCCACTGTGTGTCAAGATGAGGGAGATGCTTAAGGTTGGCAAGGATATCTAGGACCCAGCCCAAGCCAGGGATAAATACTTAAACCACTGGGAATTGTGAGCCATTATTTTGCTATTTAGCCATATTTTCGAGTTTGGATGGAATTCCTGATAAGAAATGGTGTTATCATGCAATTCATATCTAACTGGATAGTTTTGGGCATCTAGCTATGAGTGGTGCCTGTGGTTGGTAGGGTTCCTTGGGTGCCAGCAGACCCCAGGCCAAGAAATACAGCCATCCCAGATGGAAATTGTGTTATAAATAGCTATTTTGTTACATCAGGTGTGCATTCTGGGCAAGAAGAAGTGGGGGGACTCGTGCAAGTGAAACGTCCCTAGATTTCCTAGTTCTCGACTCTTTATAAATGTATTTGTTGGTAGGGTTCTCTGGGTACACATCAACCGAAAGCCTATACACTACAACCATTCCACATTTGATTTGTAGCACAATAGTGTGTTATGTGGCCAAATGATTATGTTCAGAAGTCATTGTGGGTAAGGAAATGAATTGGAATTCACATAAACCACAGTTTCTGCAATGCCCTGCCTCTACCTTTCTGAAATGTCTGGTCCGGGAAGGGTTCCATAGGAGCTGGAAAACCCCAGTCCTAACTACATCAGATACCCGCCATTTACTGTGTACACTGACTTCAAATAGACACAGTTTTGGACTTTTCTTACCCTGTAAATAAGCCAACTAACACATCTGAGATACCATTTGTATGTGGGAATGCTAAATAGAAGGTTCTTTGGCACTGGTAGTGAATTATGAAATCCTCCTTATGTAAGTGTGTGCAATGGGTGCCTGCTCACATATATGATGTCCGCTGCTTGTGCTTCAGCTTGTCCACTGCACACAACACATTCATCCTTAGATGTCCCAGGTCTCAGCTCTTGGGGTTTGTCAGCTTTCCTGGGTTGTGTGCAAACCCAGGGTCAAAATCTAAAGGCTTACATCTTTCTGAAGTCTCGAGGACAAACCACCCAATCAAATGTCATCGTTTTTCTCTGTTTGTCTCTGCTGTGGTATGACTACCCACACACAGATCATACTTTACAGAGCTATGTGTGGAATATCTAGGCTGATAGTAGGAAGGGCAGGCCCCCACTTCTTTTACCTTTTGTTTCCAACATAATGCTTTCCTGTGTCTCTCGTGATGCTCTCAGCTCTCCGAGGTGGGCAGGTTGGGACATCTCTCGCAAACGTCCTTCACATAGGGCTGTAACGCTGGCTGTGGCTGAGATGGTCGGAGAAGCTCTGCCTGTATTAGGTTCACTCCCCCCATGAAAAGTAGCCCTGGTGGTACAGTGGGTAGATTGGTGCTTCGGGATTGCCCTACTTTCATAGTTCCTAAGCAGAAAGTCATTCAGGATACGGATTGCTGGAAAGAGGAAGAGTGTTCTCTTTCCTGTGGTCCTCTCCCCTCACAGTAGGTGCTTAGAGGTGACCTGTGCACCTGAGCACGTCCTCTTCCCTTTGACATTGTAGAGGTATGGCTCAGGTAACTGCTAGGGCTCACTTCAATAATGTCAGTGCTTGCTCTCAATGAGAAAGTTGGGTGCATGACATCTCCAACACTTCACAAGTAGCCCTGAGGACCTTGAGGTTCCAACCGTTCCAACCGAGAGGTTAACACTCAATGTCGATGAGCCATGGATGGGTGACAAATGTGGCAAGCTTGTGAACTGCAGTGACAATATTCAGAAAATGTGTCTGGGACAGATTTCTTTCTAAGAGTAATGCTTTTTAGGATAAAGTGAAGATACTGTAGAAAATGTTCTTAAAATAATGCAAATGACATCCATCACAGGATGCAATGTACATTCATCGTCCACAGGGCAAAACTCACCATTAGATGATGATTAAACCTCCATAGAAAAATTGTAAACAAGGTGGCCTTTCATAGTACATGCTAAGCTGTGCTGTTTGGGCACAGCAACAGGAGGAATAAACTGAAAAGAAGCTGATGGCTGCCCAAAACTCTCAAATCATTGGGAGACTAGTAACACAGCATTCTTAAAAGAAAAACCAAAAAAATATAAAGAACGCTTAAAGAACGGTTGCATCGGAAGATGGCCAAGTAAACAGCACCGAGATTATCAGTGGCAGCGCTCAAATGCAAAGAAGGCACTATACAGTGCTAAACACACATGAATGAATGCCAAAATACAGATGTGAGGTTGGGTTCTCGCCAGACCTTGCACGAGTGAGCAAAGTGGGATTCCTCAGAAGCTCTCCTAATGATTCGGTGTAACAAAGCAAATATTTAATGTCTATTTTCAAGAAATACATATTGGGAACTCATAAAACCATACATAAGAGTTTCATACTCTCTCCTCTTCCACTCATGTGGCCACAGCCTAAATCAACATTAGACCTTGAATCATAAATCACTGCCTGGCTGTTTCCATCTGCTATGATAGTATCTCATACACCTCTGTCTGCAAGGACTGGATCCTCTTTTGGGGGACCTGCCCTTTCTGGGTATCTGTGTATGCCACAATGAATGTCTTTATCCGTTCCGGTAGAAGACTGAACTTCTGATCATTTATTTTGAATCCCAGTGATTCCAGGCAGGAGCAAACCTTCTTCCCACTAGCCTCCATCTGCAAAAAGAAGAGTCAGATGTCAGTCAATCATCCAAGTATGCAAATAACTGAACATCTTGTAAATAAAGAAAAGCTAGGACTGGTGCTAATACTTCATAAACACCCTCTGGGATGAGGACAGGCCGAAGGGGCACGCCTTGAACTGCAAGTCGTGTTCCTTCAGTGCAAATCTGAGATACTGCTGACTGTCCTAGTTTATTTCGACATTAATTTTGCGAATTCAGGGTCACCAGAAAGTCCTGATTTGTCAACATTGTTCCCACCATGTGAAGAATCAACATTATGATGTGTGTGTATCAAACAAATTTGGTTGCCCAGTTCACAACTAAATACTGACCTGTATTTCTCTCCTGGCTTTGGTACTATGAAGATAATCGAACACACTTCTGCCAATCTGCTACCAGTGATAAGGCCACTTTCTTGCATAGGGTTTGTACTCACAATAACATTGGATGCTTTTTGGGAGTGTCCTTTGGAATCAGAGTAGGCCAAAGGTGATGATCCAAGAGTCGATTCACATGCTTCGGTTTTCTCTGGATTGTTTTGTTTTTTTGCAGAAGGTTCTTGGAACAAAAAAACGCATTTTCCTCCCCTCAGCCAAAATGTTCACCATTTCATCTAGCTGTGTATCAAACATCTTGCTCCCAAAAATGAAAGATGGTGACCCA
This sequence comes from Pleurodeles waltl, assembly GCF_031143425.1. Lineage (NCBI taxonomy): Eukaryota > Metazoa > Chordata > Amphibia > Caudata > Salamandridae > Pleurodeles > Pleurodeles waltl. The sequence goes on from NC_090443.1 coordinate 910,388,785, forward strand.
AAGATCTTCTTTAATTGGTCTACCTTTCATACCTGAGCCACAAAAGCCCCTTACCATGTATAGATACCCCTGACAAAGTTGCCACTGTGCCTAAAAAAACAAACACTATATTTAAAAAGAATTGGGCAAGAGGTTCCATCATCCCTAGAGCCTCTGTAATGTAATTACCCTCTTGCAAACAGTGAAATATTTCTTGGGAGTCCTTCAACATCGCCCGCAAGGCTTATGCAGCACAGGTATTAGCGTTCAAAGTAAAATGTGATGCTAAATATCCTCTCGGAAAGGCACTTTCTACCTTTGTGGCCACAGCAGCTGGAACAGAGGAATTCTCTGCTGAAGACTGAAGTAGATACCATACTGTCCACAATGGTATTTACTGTTGGAGTTTACGTAAAATTGGCCTCACTTAGGCCCATATTTATACTTCTTTAGCACTGCATTTGCATAATTTTGTGACGCAAAAGCAGCGCAAACGTACAAAATTTGGGCCCATATTTCTACTTTTTTTGCGCCGCATTTGTGTCATTTTTTGCCGCAAATGCGTCGCAAACTTAGAAAATACAATTATATTTTGTAAGTATGCGCTGCTTTCGCATCAAAAAGTGACGCAAATGCAGCGCAAAAAAGTATAAATATGGGCCATAATTGTATTTTGTAAGTTTGCGCTGATTTTACGTCAGAAAACAACACAAATGCGGTGCTAAAAAGTATAAATATGGGCCTTAGTTCCAATGGATATCTTTTAGCCAGAAATCTAGGGAAGAATGACTTTTCTAACCCCTTCCATTTCTTCAGCACTATGAGGAAGGTATGGTATGGAACCGCATCAGCAAGCGGAGTGCAAAAAAAACCCTCCTCGTCTTGTTAGAGCTTTCATTACATTTCAGAATAGCCCTAATGTACGCCATTGCTTACACCAAATGACGGCCTTGGATGTACTTCCCTTATGGTGTTTCGTTCATGCATTCCTCAGACTCCAGCTTGTGCCTCCTGCGGTTCCACCAAAACTATTTTCTAATCATCCCTAGTCGGTAACCAACTCTGACCTAGACACCACCTCCTCCAGCGCAGGACGTGTGGCAGACTCCTGATGGATTCTCTTTTTTTATGTTTTTTTTGGGACTGACAGCCTCTGGCACCAGCTCCATGACTTCACTAACTGGATTCAGAATGCATCCTCAGCCAAAGAGAGTCGTCTTCTTTTTAAAAAGGGACTCAAATGACCTAATAGGTGTTTTCATAAAAACATTAGACCCCTCCCCTACTAGTTTAGACCCTGCGATCCCTGAAAGTCAAGCCACACACAGTGTATGGGAGTTCACATGCAAGCGTCTCAGGGACAGCATGGAGGCCACCGCTGCCACATTGCTCACTGCCCCAGCGTTTGGGTGGGGGACAGGGGCGTAGCTTGGTCAGTGAGACTGGGGGGAAGGGAGGGGAGATTCAGATTTTCCAGCTGCCAGATATTATCTGACAAGCAGGGCGCATGAGAGGAGCCAAAAGGACAGTGGAAAGAGAGATGAATGCAGTTTGGTAGTGGTACTGACACAATATTTGAGATAATAAACATTTTGAACACTTTCAATAGAGAGAGAGGCAAGGAGTGTGTGTGTGTTTGTGTCTTTGTGTATATAAAAATTCAACAGACAGCTCACTAAACCCTACTGAAGTCACTGGTACCCAACTACTAACAACACAATATATGTATTAGGGGGGCGTAACACCCCAAATAACCCCCCTGAGGCTATGCCCCAGGTGGGGGAGCACGATTGGCTCCACATGCTAGGTACATCACCAGCCATGCTGGGTGAAATACAACTTTGCATTTTTTTTAAATGTAAAGCTTACCACCCATTGCATTATTCAAAACGCTGATGCAGCTTAAGACACTCGCTGACGAGGACAAGCATGATTGCTAAGGGCATAGAGGGGCTTATGGATAGAGGTGAGTGAGCCAACAAATTAACAAGGAGAGACGATCCAGAGCCGAGCCAAGGGGCTGCGTTGGATCTTAAAGCCTGGGCACCAGCAGATCCCTGAAAATATTTGCTATGTAAATCATACAATAAACATCACATAAAGCATGATAAAGTCTCTTCAAAATTAAAAAAATAACCTATATTTCTGAAACATATGAATCTCTAACATTAATAGGACACATTATAGGCTTGCACTTACAAGTATTAATTAAAAGTAATCATTTTGTACATATGGAGTTAGCAGTCACATATTTGAAAGTGTTTTCACACGCAATAATGAAGAAAAAGAGTTTGGGTGAAATAAAACATTTGCCTAAGATAGTACAATTCAGGCGGGAAAGCTGTGATTCATCCAGGTTTTCTGGTTCCACATTTTACAAATCGTCCAGTATATGCATAGCTATTCATCTTCCCTGATGGTAACACTTTGGACCTGATTTAGATATTGTCGGATAAATTACGCTGTCACAACTGTGATGGATATTCCATCTGCCGAAATCCCATTATATCCTATGAGATTAAGATTTCATCGGACAGGATATTCACCACTGTTGTGATGGAGTAACTCATCTGCCAATATCTAAATCAGGCCCTTTGTTTTTACCTCTTATTGCATTTTTTTAAATATAGCGCAAATTTAACCCAAAGGCACTGGAGCACTTTACATGAGCATCATTTACATAACACAGGGTCATATGCATTATTTGGAGGAATGGGGAAATTAAGGGCCTGATTACAACTTCGGCGGAGGGGATTACTGTCTCCCAAATGTGATGGATTTCCCGCCCGCCAAATTAGGAGTCCATTATATCCTATGGAACTCGTAATACGGCGGGTGGGATATCTAATCCCCTCCCCTGAAGTCGTAATCAAGCCCTAAGTGATTTGCTCAGGATCACAGGATGTCGATCCGATGCTGAGACTTGAACCTGGTTCCCAGGTTCAACCATCTGCACCTCTGGCTTTAATGCTACAGGAAGGCATGCAGAGGCCAAATTAAAGATCGGCTGGTTATGGGCCTGAGGTTCCATCATGACTTCGAACTGAGACAGAGCCAGGCTTGAGTCTGGCTCAAGCTTTTAGTGGCTTGCCCACCTCTACTTATGACGTTAGTCTGAGACAGAAATAGGACTCTGTTTTGGAGCTAAGCAAATGTGGGAAGGTGCTGACTGGGGACAAGGCCTCAATATTTAGGACTGAGACAAGGAGCGATGATGAGAAAGTATTAGGGCTTGATATCATTTGATATGATTTATCATTTATCAAGATTACATCCACTTTAAAGAGCACCTTGATGCTAATAAATGATACATAAGGATTGAAATTGTGTAGAAGCAGGAAGCAATGAACAAGCATTGGCAAAGCTGATTGGTCTCACTGTGAAATAAATTAAATGAGTGTTTAGGTGAGATTGGTGATGGATTTGGAGTTTCCAGGTGAACAGTGTTATCTTTCATCACATCATAACAGTAGTCACATATTCTGCAAAAAGCTTACTCATGAAGAAAAACGTGCACCACTCCCCGTAGTTCGGCTGTTAATGTGCTGTTGTAGAAACAGGAAAACTGCTCAAGTAAATGAGCAGTTTAACTATTGCAGTGGGTTGAGGTTGAGTACATCCATTTCCAATGACAATATTTAGGGCTATCAAGTTCAGGTGGTTGCCACTAGGTCCCAGCAGATCTCGCTTACGGTTAAGAAATCCACTCTTCATCCTTAGAGCCAACCATCTTTGCAGAACTACTTAGTCCCAGAATGGTGTTTCTGGGACGAAACAAATGGTGACAAGTTGCAATGCCTTCCCAGCATGCAATGCATAACATGTGCGTATGTGTACATGTGTTGTAGCTAAGTAAAGTTGTAAACAGTTGAAGCCCATTGAGAACTGTTGCGTTGTGAAAGATGATTTGCTCAGTAAGTAATGGTAAAGGCGAGTTTATTCCTCAAACCTATCAATCAATCAGTCAATCAATCATTCAGGATGTATAAAGCACAGCTAATCCCCCGATAGGGTATCTAGGCACTTGCAAGCCCCAGAGGCTTATTCGAACAGTCAGGCCCTGAGGGCCATTCAGAATTCTGGAAGTGAGGTGATGGTCCGGAGGTGCGTGGGGAGGCTGTTCCCGGTTTTTGTTGCGTTGTCAGAGAAGGAGCGTCCTCCACTTCTGATTCAGTAGATGCGGGGAGTATGGGAATGTGAAACTCTAATAGCATCCATTCACCTCCTCAACCAGATGCAACTGCCCCTTATAATACAAATTGCTTTCAACATTCCAAAGGAACTCACATGGTGAACGCACTCGCGTACACTTTATCTGTGACACTCTAGGGTTCTACATTCTTACCTACAACTCTACAAGAGCCTATACATATGAATGTCAGTGATGAATAGTAGACTTCAGTGTGGGAAGTGGCATTGGGTATGACTGACGGTAGCTCTGACATAATGATAATACGGTGTTTGACACTCATATTTAATTGGAAACTCAATGTGTCACTGCTATACAAAAATATTAATCAAGTATAAAACAGTACAGTGGCAACTTCCGGATTTTGTTAGTACAATGACAGCTAGAGGTTGACACTGGCCACCTTAATGCCTCAGGGCTAGGAAACTAGTTGTGTAAAAGTTAGAGTTCTTAAACTTCACCATGTGCGCCAGGTGTGACTGCCTCATACACTCTGGATTTGGACTTTGCAAATGGGTGCCTTAAATCATGAATGGAAAACAAAACTACAGGTACCAGAATGCAAAGCTAATGGCACGCGTGAACAAACTACTCAATCTTGACTTGGAATAAGCTGACAGAAGCATCTATTTACCTAAATTGCCCTCTATCTCCAGGTTGATTGAGGTCCATTGGCTGCAGGTAAAGGCTCAGCAGCTCACATAATGGGCAAAGATGGGCTTCAGATGTCGTTAAGGGATTGGCCAAGCTACCTACATCACCGACCTGAGCTATCTTTCTGTGACCTACACGTTTAACGCTGCATGGAGCTATGAGTTACACAAAAGATGTCTGAAGGGGAAGCATACAACCCACTTGCATATCTTTCTGGTGTAGAGAAAATTACCCAACAGGCTTCAGACAATCCACCTGCATATCTTTCTGGTGTACAGAAAAGAACCCAACAGGCTTCATACATATATTTGCCAAAGGTGCAATAACTTAACATGTTGAGTTATCAAACTCTTACTATGTAACCTTCAGATTATACCTACCTGATACAGATGCATTAACCTATCAAGCATTCTAACTGACATAGAAAGCTGTGACCTGACACACGGATGTTTTCAACAGAGCTTCTGCACTAACAAAACTGAGCCAGCCAATTTTACAAGAGAGCCCTTTAAACTGATTAATTTGCTCCTATGCCCGTAGTGGGCGTAGTGCCCGCCAGTATAGAAGGTACCTAAGAATTTTTTCATCATCTGGCAAGCTTTTTCCAAACCAAAAATTGCATATAGATAGGGAACCTGACTCCCTTAATGTAGATTCCTGTGTCTCTACTTATGATAACCCCCTGGCGGAATATATCCTATCAGAGTCCAGCGAATCCAGGCACAATCAGATAATGGTACTCTAGTTTCCTTGCCTGACTCCAGAGCAAGTGGATCTTCATTTCCTCAGTATGAAGTCAGTCTCTCTTTTGGAACCATGTCCCCCTAAGGTCCTGCAGCTGGTAGCTAAGAGTTGCCCCTTCTCTTGCAGCTATTATCAGTAAAGACATTAGCTTTGGAACCTACCCACAACTGTGGAAAAGAGCTTCTGTTGCCTAACTTGGACCCCACAGATAAAAAAAAAACTATTGTCCCATTTCTCTACTGCCTAGTCCAGTTAAACTATTTAAAAAGACAATTGCATCTTTGGAGGAACCTGAATTGTTATATCCCTCTCAATTTAGTTTCAGAAGCAACCATCGGATAGAAACTGTTTTGGTTTCAGCTGTTGATAACAACCGTTCTATGGCTGACACAGGGCAGGCGGCAACATTGATCCTTTTGGATCTATCGCAGCCTTCAATACCATTTCTCCTGCCCTGGTAGCCAGCTAGCTGTGGAATCTGGAGCTCACTGGTTCAGCATTACAATTTGTAACCACCTTTCTTAAGGAGAGGTCACACACAGTAGTTATGAACCAATTTAGTTCTGACCCCATCATTTTGCCATTTGGGGTGCCTTAGGGTTCCTCCCTGGCTCGACACTTTTTAATCTCTATGTCTCCCCACTGGCCAAGATGATACGGTCCTTTGTACTAAGGATACAGAGGCCATTGCGGCTAACTTTAACACATATATGCAGGCAGTAGTCACCTGGATGGGTAGCAATTACCCTAGACTCAATGGGGATAAGACTGAGGTCCTGTTCTTTTGTAACCAAACATCCATCTGGAATAATTCCTGGTAGTCGGACATATTAGAGGCATTGCCCACTCCAACAGACTCTGCGAAAAATCTGAGAGTGTCAGTAGACACCAAGCTATTATTTGACCTTCAGGTTAATAGTACTGTATCAACCTGTTTTTTGGATTGTGAGGACCATGAGGAAGATGTTCCATTTCATCCCTCTGCAAGCATGCAAGCAGGTAGTTCTTGTCTTGATTTCTGCTAGGTTACACTATTTCAATGCACTTTATCTGGGAATCCATAAATTGGCAATAACTAAGGTGTAGCTTGTGCAGATTGCAGCGGCGAGACTGATACTTGAAATTTCTAAACATCAATCAGTCTTGGTGGGTATCCAAACTGCATTGGCTACCTGTGAACAAATGCATCACCTCTAAAGCTGTATGCATTGTTCAAAGAGTGGTGCAAAAGCCGGGGCCCAGAGGACTGACAACTGTGTTCCAGAAATGTATCCCCTCTAGAAAGGATTCAGTCTGGCAGTTACAATATTGTAGTGGTTCCTAAATTCAGGATGAAGAGTGGAGAGGCACAGCCTTCCCTGTGGTCGCAGCAATATTGTGGAATTCTCTCCCACGATCTGTCAGTGATCTGCAGGAGCACAGTATCTTTCGAAAAGCCTTGAAGATTTGGCTTTTCATCCTTTATTTAATTGCTAGCAGTCCTCTTTATCTGATACAAGAACTTTCCTTTTCTGTGTTTTCGCTTTGGAGCTCCCCTTTTTATCACCTTGATGCTTTGTGGTAGATGTTGCACTCTTATAAGTCTATGTCATTTCATTTCACTTCAAGCCCTTGAGCCATCTTATTGAGGCTGAAACGTTTAACTCAGTGTTCTGGGGCATGCAATCAATTCAATAACATATTGTCTTTTTTGTCTTAAAGCCTTTGTATACAACACAAAAAGCAAAATGTACATATGTGTTTCAAGGACTGGCTCTCATTTTTATCACATTCTAAACAGTATTTAAATCAGTATTTGAAGTACATAGCATTTTTCTTAGTATAATATATATTTTATTGACAATGTGAGACTGAAAAGCTGAGTAGGCCTCTTTGATATTTGAAAACGTTGCCCCAGTAGGTTGAGTGAATATCAACAAAAGGCATGCTATCTCTATGACATGTCTCACCGGGAAGCTGGACTTGCTCCAAATTACCTACTGGAATTAGAGGTGCCGGAAGCCACAGCACGGTTATTCCACCATTCACTGCATGGCATAAAAATGTGTGCTTTGTCCAAGCTCTATAGATGCACCCGTCTAGTCAAGGAATATGCACATTAAGGTAGGGGTACCTTTTAAGAGTGGTGCAGATTTGGAATAATGTTTTGCTATACACAACAAATCAGGGTAAAAGAGTCCTGGCAGGGCTCCCTGGTGTCTCAGTTTTGTTTACAAATGAATGAATACTGCTTGACAAGTGTTAGCTTGTCAGACCTTAATAAGTAAACTTACAAGGGAGACGCAAATAGGCCGATGGACCTTTTGACTGCGCTTCGAGTTTTTCCCACCAAGAACCCCGTACCAATACAAATCAATAACCGCAACAATCAATAACATTGATAATCAGTAGGAGTCAGTAATTTCCACACACCATGACCTCTCAGCCATGAATAACCACACCCCTATGTAAAAGTTAGAATGTTTATTTCCCTATATTAACAATGCTAATGTCACGTAACTTAGTCTCAATATGAAATGATAAACATACAGGAACAACACTGGCTGACCAAAGCGGCAAAGGAATTGCAATATAATCAAAGCTTGAGCTACTACACATTCTAAGGTTACAGTACAAATTAATAGCAAGAATAACTGCACAAACAATATAACATACTTTTAGATTCTGCAAAGAAAGGACATCAACTGTTATTACAGGTAGCGATCATCATCAGTGAGAACCCTAACTTCAGATTAGAATTGCATGTTTGGACTTCATGCAAAAGAATTTTAGTCAACACAAATGTGGAAAAACATCTAACTATGGCTCTACCCAAAGGAGTAGTTGGTACCTAGAAACAAAAGCAAATAAACATAGCAATCAATAATATCATCATATACCTGTCCTCAATAGGATTCAGTGAGCTCTTGACAGTTTTCGTCAATAGGACATCTGTCCGGTCAGCAAGGCATCAAGTTCAGCATCAAAGTTCAGAAAAAGCAAAGTCCCTTTAGGCAATAAAGTTAAGCGTGTCTATTCTCTGGAAAGGTTGAACAAAAATGGTGGTCTCCTCTCAGTGCAGTCCGGCTAAGTTAGATTTCCTAAAACTACTTCCCATGAAAATAAGATCCTAAATCTACATTTTACTAGCATATGGTTCACTTGTTGATGATTGGCTCCTCTCCTCCTGTTCCCATCACTTGGTTTGTCAGGTATCAACATTCTTGCAGCTTATACTCCAGTCAGTGTATCCATTGTCTTCTCCAGGGAAGGTCAGTCTTACACACATTACAATATACAAAGTATCACTAGCTAGTGCATCATCTTCTAGCAAGCAGTTCTCATGAGAAAGACTTTTAGCTACAAGCACTTGGTCAGCACAGCGGAAAATCACAATTTAATTCTTTAAGCAGACATTTTTATAAGTCAATTAAGAAATGCAGCTTAACATGAGGCCGTATTTATAAGCACACTTCGTGAACATTGGCGGCCACTCAGGTGGGCGCACCTTTAAAAGTGTGCAATATTTTTCTCTATGTTAATTCATTTTCTATACAAATTCAACACTCAGAATACATGAATAATCTTTAGTGAATTCAGTGATAACACAAGATAGATTTGATTTGTAAAAGCAGATGTTGTCTTAGAACAACTTATAGACAAGTACATAAGAAAAATAAAGATAGGTGTTTTTGAAAGCTGTAGATGTATCAGCACTGATGTGTGGACAGACATGTCTGAGTGCCCAAGACAGTCCTGGATGGCCCTAAGCATTTTGGTAGATGTATTTTTGATTTTTCCATAATAAAAGCAGAACTGTTGTTACCAGCATGGCAAGAAAGAGAGAGAACCCTCTGTTCAACATGGGGGTTTGGGATACATAAAGTGGAATGTGGGATCTTGCATGCATTTATCACTATAGGTCTTCCCATGACAGACACAAGTGCTTCACCCACTTCTAGATTCCACTTTGCATGCTAAAATGTGTTCAAAAGACTGTAAGAACTAGAATTTAAAGAGGTGGGTGTGTTACTAATTCCTGGCACTAGACAATCTAATAAAATGGGCCAATTCTGCACTGGGGATGGGTAGTTGGGGACCACTGTGCTAGCAATCCTCTGTACTGCAGTAGGCTGGCAGACGGAGACAAAGGGAATGCTGAGCATGGGAACCTTTGCTTTAAGCCGGAGAAAATTAAATAAAATATTAAAATGGTCATTTTTCCGAAGCAAAATATCAAACCCACCCGCAAAGTTGGAAAAAATAGAATGCATAAAAAGAAAATCTGGAAAATGTGTGCATTACATTAAATAACACACAAGTTGTCTCCATAAATCTTAATTTTATTCGAAGAGGTTGAGTTTTCATTAATAAATGTGAGTTTTTCATTATTCTTTTTCTCTTTTTTTGTTTCACTTTCTCTGTGGCTGCTGCTAGCCATTCTTCTGGACATCGTCTGTGTTTGAAGTGTTGCAACCCAGTTTGTCAAAAAATGCCATCTTGACCTAGCTTCAAATTCGCTCACACGCGGTGTCTGTTACTGGCACACTGGACCAAACAGGACATAGCACTCACAGTGGAACCTTGAGGAAGTCAGCCATCTTGCTGAATGAAAGTCACATGGGGTGCGATTCAGGGAAACTGTGGCTGCAGACATTTTAGGTACATGTAAATCAAGGATACTTGCAGACCGGAGGAAGACCACTGCACTGCCTGACCTCACTGCAGCAAAGACCCAAACACCAGCAGACAACGTTTTACTTCCAATGGTATCCACCTGAGTCGGTCTAACAATGACAAATATGCTTCGATTTTTAAAAAACAAATCACAGGTGGACAACGACTTTTAGCAATTCCAGCCGAGGAAAATGTATATTGTTTCATGCTTGAATCAGATTAGAATCAGTTCGTCAAGTTTATATTTTTTATATAAATTTTGTGCACAATGTTTAATTCACATGTTCTGAATCTACTGTTTTAAACAAAGTGCCGTTTCAGCTAATCTTGCACTAATATTAGGTAACTGTGACTTGGAAATCTCGGTTTTCGTGATAGGTTTGAATGTAAAACGCTCTGACGAAGTCTATATATAAATGGATATATTTTAATTGAGAACAGACGCCATGGTGAATTGTATTCGGAAGGTGGCATTAACAGGTGGGTTTGCGATGCAAGTCACAATGAGTGACAAAATACACCCAAACACCTAACAAAAATTAATTTGTGACAAAGACAAACCGTGACCAAAAAGAGATGATTTACAAAAAACAAGAAATAATTGTTACAAACCCCAATTGATTTTTGACAAATAGAAACTGAGTAATGGATCTATATTTGGCCAAAAAAATGTTCCACGGCATAGGCTGGATTAACACATTGTTCAAATCGAGTCATACATTGTTTTGGCGAAATTAATGTAGACTAGCGTAGAGCTCTCCTTTAGGAGACTTGTCAAATATGCTGCTTGCCTGACCGAAAACAAACGCAGACTGATCCACCAAGACAGATGTTGGCTCCGGTTTTGTTGTCCAGTAGGCTTGATAACAAACGGCCTGGCGCAGCCAATAGAAAAAGAGGACCCTGCCAAACAGCCAGTGACGGCGTAAATGAGCATTCGTACTGCTGAAAGGCGGCAAGCAGCTAATGCGATCACAATCCCTAACGATAAATGAGGATTTACAGCCAGAGTGCAGTGTTGTTGGGTGTTGTGAAATGAAAGTATCATTGTCTATGATGAACAGCGTCTGCCGTTTTCAATGAGCCCTTTACACGTTTTTGAATTAGAACCCTGGTGATAGGTTGATAATGGAGACACTCATCGCTCTGCTGTTGGACACCTATGACCCGGCGGCACATGCACTAAAGATCAATGTGTCAGGAGGTCAGCCCTGTTGACGGCAGGACAGGCGTGTGAGGCATGGCTCTTCCAGGCAGTGGCAACCATGCTTGGCCCCATTTGCAGGGAGAAAACTCCCTCTGCCTCAGGCTGCCATCACATAATGGCTTCCTCCATTTCAGTTTTGACCACAGTTCACATGCCACGTTGGTGGAGCACTGTTTCTGGTTGGGTGGGCGTCAAGATGTTCCACCACACCAGCGGGCTGGCATGCCGCATGTCAATGTCTAAATGATCCTACAGGGATGGTTTTGACCATTCATGTCTGTGCATTGTACCCCTTGTCTGTTTGTGGTGTTTGATCTTTGAAAAAACGTATCCCCATTGCTCTTGTATGTGTTTCTTGCTTTTATTGTTTGAGGCTTGGCAGTTGGTTGTTTATTCTCGCTTGCATTCTCCATGGCCTGGGTGAACCCTGGACTCCTAACTTTTGGCTGTAGAGTATCACCATGGATGTCTTTGTTGTGTTAAGGCCTTGTAACTCACTGATAACCTGCTGGGATGAGGATGCATGTTCTTCCATTTGCTGGGATATGTGATGCTTGGCATAGTGCTCAGATATCTTTCGGGTACACTCACTAACATGAACATGGGTACGGAGGAAGTTTCTTATGTACGAGGAACCACAAAGCTGTTTCAAGAAGCAGGTTATGTATTATCACCATATGCAACCACATGAATTAATAAATGTGTACACCAACAACCACTGCGGGAAAGTAACATGGAACATGAATGTAGACAAAATGCAAACCTCCATCCGGACATCCGGTAGTCGCTCTTCAGATGCGGGGGACGGTGGCGAGAGCGAGGTCAGCAAAGCGGAGTTGGCGGACAGGGTGTAGAAGGTGAGTTGTCTGTTGAGGTAGGCTGGACTGGTGTTGCGGAGCGCCTTGTGTGCATGGGTGAGGAGCTTGAAGGTTATCCTTTTGTTGACAGGGAGTCAGTGTAGGTCTCTCAGATGGGGATTGATGTGGCTGTGGCGGGGGGCATCGAGGATCAGGCGGAGGTGTTTTGTATGCGTTGCAGTCGTTTGAGGAGTTTGGCCGGTGCTCCTGCATAGAGGGTGTTTTCGTAGTCAAGTTTGCTGCTGACGAGGGCTTGGGTGACTGTTCTTCTTGTATCTGTGGGGATCCATCTGTAGATGTGGAGGGTGTTGAAGCAGGATGAGGAGACGGCGCTGACTTGCTTGGTCATGGAGAGTGTTGAGTCGAGGATGACGCCCAGGTTGCGTGCGTGGTCGTGGGTATCGGGGCTGCTCCCATAGCGGTCGGCCACCAGGAGTCGTCCCAGGCTGAGGGGTTGGCGCTGAGGATAAGGACCTCAGTCTTATCTGAATTCAACTTCAGTTTGCTGTTCCTCATCCATTCGGCGACTGCCTTCATTCTTTCGTGGAGGTTGGATTTGGCGGTGAGGGAGTCCTTGTTGAGGGAGAGGATCAGCTGGGTGTCGTCGGCGTAGGAGATGATGTTGAGGTTGTGTAGCCGGGCGACGTGGGTGATCGGGACCATGTAGACGTTGAATAGTGTAGGGCTGAGGAACGATCCTTGGGGGACGCCGCAGAAGATCTTGGAGGCTTCGGATCGGAAAGGGGGGAGGCGGACGCTCTGGGTTCTGCCGGAGAGGAAGGAGGTGGTCCACTCCAGAGCTTTGGCCCGGATCCCTGCGTTGTGGAGGCGTGTGCGTAGGAAGCAGTGGCAGATGGTGTTGAAGGCGGCAGAGAGGTCCAGGAGGATGAGGGCCGCGGTTTCGCCATTGTCAAGCCGGGCCCTGATGTCGTCGGTGGCGGCGATGAGGGCGGTTTTAGTACTGTGGTTGCTGCAAAACCCTGACTGGGATGGGTCCAGGATGTTGCTTTCTTTGAGGTAGTGGGTCAGTTGTCTGTTGACGATCTTCTCGATGACCTTGGCCGGGAATGGGAGCAGGGAGATGGTAGGGAAATTCTTGAGGTCTCTCGGGTCCGCCATGGGTTTCTTGAGTAGGGGTTTGATCTCAGCATGCTTCCAGCTCTCGGGGTAGGTTGCGGTCTCGAAGGAGATGTTGATTCACTGTACATCAATGTGCTAGTGTAGTAGCATGAGGAGCATCAAAGTTACAACATGAGATATTATTTTTATCTCTTCCTTCAGTGCTTAATGTAAACCTTATGTCTACCTATGGAGGCTTCAACACTGAAGGTCATATCTTGGGCCTCATAAAAGTTTTCAGTGACTTCTTGTGTTGGCCAAGGAAATCCAAAGAATGATTAAACTCCAATCTAAAGGTCAGATCCAAAACTCCACTCTGCCTGTTAGCTTACTACATAGTCCATCAGCAAATGCAAACATCTACTTCCCCTCAGGACCACCCTAATATATCCTGAGATCTGATATAGTACAGGTACTGTGAGCTTCACAACTCTGGCGGTCATTCTGACCCTGGCGGTCTATGACCGCCAGGGTCGCGGATGACGGAAGCACCGCCAACAGGGTGGCGGTGCTTCATTGCCCATTCTGACCGCGGCGGTAAAGCCGCGGTCAGAAAACCGGGGCCGGCGGTTTACCGCCATTTCTGCCCCGGCTGGGCGAATCCGCCGTGGCAGCGCTGCAAGCAGCACTGCCATGGGGATTCTGACCCCCTTACCGCCAGCCTGTTTCTGGCGGTTGTCACCGCCAGGAAGAGGCTGGCGGTAACGGGTGTCTTGGGGCCCCTGGGGGCCCCTGCACGCCCATGCCACTGGCATGGGCAGTGCAGGGGCCCCCGAACAGGGCCCCGGCTGGCTTTTCACTGTCTGCCTAGCAGACAGTGAAAAGCGCGACGAGTGCAACTGCACCCGTCGCACGGCCGCAACACCGCCGGCTCCATTCGGAGCCGGCTTCTGTGTTGCAGGCCTCCTTCCCGCTGGGCCGCCCGGCGCTAACATGGTTAGCGCCCTCCGGCCCAGCGGGAAGGTTGTAATGCCGGCAGCGGTCTTTTGGCCGCGTAGCGGCCAAATGGCGGTGCACGCCAGAGTCAGAATGACCGCCTCTGTGTGCCTGGTGTGTCATCCCTGCTATGAAATCACAGTGTTGCGCGATAACCATTCAGGCTCATATGGTTGTGGATGTTACAAAAGTTGTGTAGCTAAACACTAAATGGTATTTTTCAATAGAAAAATGGGCAAGTTAGGAATGAACTATTTCCCAAAAAATCCCTCTGCATACATGATTAGCGCATAGTAGCAAGTTGTCTTTTTTTAGTTAGTGTCTTTTATTTAGTTGGACGTGCACTATATCAGCAAACACAGTTTACAATATATATCACCACAATACAGCAAAATATATTTTTGGGTCTTGCATAGAAGCGCTGCTGTCTGTAACCTACTGTTACAATTCTTAAAAATAAATATAGAGCAGGCTTTGGACAACCTTAGTTGCATCAGCTACAGTTTATGTAAGAGGACAGTGACACAGCTCTTTTGCCCTTCTCTTGCCTTGGGCACTGTTCTTTATTCACTGTACGAGAGGTGGAAGGTGGAGGACGAACAGCCGTCACCATCCACAACAGTGCCTTGAGACCCTCACAGGTGAGTAGCCGCGCTTTACAAATCACTGATTGATTGATTGATTGACCATCACAAGGGAAACAATGAGAGAATGGAAAGATACAGCTGGCAAAATAGAGGAAGATGAGAGAAAAGTGTGACATTAGGGGAATGACTAGACAGGGGCAGTGGGCAGATAAAACACGGAGTGATGAAAAGGGTTAAAGGAAAGAGGAGTGAGGTGTAATGGAAGGATGGAGAGGTGTATGTGTCAATTGAGTGAGACATGCTATAATGAGAGAGTGGTGAGAATGGAGATATGTTGGAAAGCGTGGAGAGCGAATGAAGGGATCGAGCAAGTCAGGGAAGAATGGAGACTTACAAGAGAGGAGATGGAGGAGAGCAGAGATAGCTGCACGGGAAAATAGAGAGAACAAATCAAAGGGGGTAGTACAGGTAATAAGACAAGGAGAAGAGGGATTAGAGATAGAAAGGAGAATGGAAAAGTGAAGGAGTGTGTAATATTATAGAAAAAAATTAGAGATGAGAGTGGAAATAAGTGGCAAAATAGAAGTATGGCGATGATAATGGCAAGAGGGGAAGAAGAGTAGAGTGAAAGAGAGAAGAGATGGGTAGATGTAGAACTTAGTGAGATGCAGAGGTAGAGAGAGAAAGTGAAAAAAATACAAGATAGAATGAAGAGTTATATGGAAAACTGTAGGCAGGGTGCAAGAGCCTGGATACACAGGGGAGAGCAGGGGAGAGTTAAAGGTGAAAAGGAGCTATAAATAGGGGAGAGCGAAAAATATAAAGCGCCTACATCCAGATGGATACCGAGTTAAAGCAGTGAATAGGAGTGAGCCAAATATGTAAAGCGTCTAGGTGCAGATGGTTAGTGAGATAGGTAGGGGAGAAAAAGGTGCAAAGGGACCATGCACATAGATACCGAGATACACAGGAGAGTGGAGGGGGGAAGAGGAGGGGTGAAAAGTGTAAGACAGCGAGATACTGGTGGATACTGAGATACACAGGAGAGTGGGTGAGATACACAGGAGAGTGGGGGGGTGTAAGGTGTAAGGCAGCGAGATACTGATGGACATCGAGATACACAGGAGAGTGGGGGAGGGGGGTGAAAGGTGTAAGGCAGCGAGATACTGATGGATACCGAGATATACAGGGGAGTGGAGGGGTGTAAGGCAGCGAGATACTGATGGATACAGATACACAGGAGAGTTGGGGGGTGAAAGGTGTAAGGCAGCAAAATACTGATGGATACTGAGATACAAAGGAGAGTGGGTGAGATACACAGGAGAGTGGGGGGGTGTAAGGTGTAAGGCAACGAGATACTGATGGACATCGAGATACACAGGAGAGTGGGGGAGGGGGGTGAAAGGTGTAAGGCAGCGAGATACTGATGGATACCGAGATATACAGGGGAGTGGAGGGGTGTAAGGCAGCAAGATACTGATGGATACAGATACACAGGAGAGTTGGGGGGTGAAAGGTGTAAGGCAGCGAGATACTGATGGATACTGAGATACACAGGAGAGTGGAGGGGTGTAAGGCAGCAAGATACTGATGGATACTGAGATACACAGGAGAGTGGGTGAGATACACAGGAGAGTGGTGGGGTGTAAGGTGTAAGGCAGCGAGATACTGATGGATACTGAGATACACAGGAGAGTGTAGGGGTGTAAGGCCGCGAGATACTGCTGGATACTGAGATACACAGGAGAGTGGGTGATATACACAGGATAGTGGGGGGGTGTAAGGCAGCGAGATACTGACGGATACCGAGATACACAGGAGAGTGGGGGGGGGTAAGGTGTAAGGCAGCGAGGTACTGATGGATATTGAGATACACAGGAGAGTGGGGGGGTGTAAGGTGTAAGGCAGCGAGATACTGATGGATACTGAGATACACAGGAGAGTGGGTGATATACACAGAATAGTGGGGGGGTGTAAGGCAGCCAGATACTGATGGATATTGAGATACACAGGAGAGTGGGGGGGTGTAAGGTGTAAGGCAGCGAGATACTGATGGATACTGAGATACACAGGAGAGTGGGGGGGTGTAAGGTGTAAGGCAGCGAGATACTGATGGATACTGAGATACACAGGAGAGTGGGTGATATACACAGAATAGTGGGGGGGTGTAAGGCAGCCAGATACTGATGGATATTGAGATACACAGGAGAGTGGGGGGGTGTAAGGTGTAAGGCAGCGAGATACTGATGGATACTGAGATACACAGGAGAGTGGGTGAGATACACATGAGAGTGAGGGGTGAAATGTGTAAGACAGTGAGATACTGATGGATACTGAGATACACAGGAGAGATATCCGGGGATTGAAGAGACTGGAATGGGAGCATAGTTATTATTAGTGCAACAGGTGCAGTGACGCTGGTGCCCAGGGGTGGGGGGGCAGTCCAGCTACGTCACTGATAGACTGGACACCACCAACCAATGGACTCTTCAGAACGCATCACTTAAAGCCAACTGAACAGAAGTACTCTTTACCACCAAGCACATGAGGTCGAGGTATCTGAACTACCCCGTGAACTGAGATGGATTGTCTAATCGTACCCACCGCAGGCTGCAATCACTCATCTTTCTCGTCTCCGCCATTTGATGTTTCAAATGTTTACAAAAAGACTGGGTCCAAACACCAGGAAAGGAAAACTAAGGAAGTTTGACGCCTTTTACGGCATCATTTTTCCTTACCTCGCGGTACACAGAAATCCTGGGTACTTCTTTAATTCCCAAACACAATACCGTGTATTGCTTTCAATAGACTGGATGAAATGCAGGCATAGAAAAGCAAAGGTGGAAAGTAATCCATTGAAATTCATAAAAATGCCCTACGGTGTTTTTAGCCTCATTTTCTCCTGATCTGATCTGTCTTTTCTTGTTACTTCAAAAAATTGTTTCAGCTAAAAATATCAACGGAGGTCTGCCAGGTTTAAATATGCAGTCAGTGTGAGCCTCTAAGTGTTAGGCTTGGGAATATTCGAAACGCTGCGCTTTTTTTCAGAAAATGTAAACTATTTAACTTGCAAATCAGAAGGCAATGTTGTATGACACACTTGGGTTTACCCTTCGAATCTAAGAAGACGCAGGCTTGCGGGGGCGGGGGTTGAAAAAGTCACTCTTGTCAAGCCTCCCTTGCAAAAGTAAACTGCGAACATTTTTTTTCATCCACAGAGGTTTCCCAGATGTAAGGTATTTTGCAATTCCATATCAATTCACAAAATATTTTGATGGAGAAGTGCACACAGTCGGTTATATTCTAGGCTGTGTCACACACAGTGCACATCGTAAATGTACTCATATAGCGCTTACGACCCCTTACGAGGCATTGGAGCGCTTTTTCGGCTTTCTCAGCGAGTAACATGCTACTAGGGAACCCAAGATTAGTAGTTAGTAGGTTAACACAAAATATTGTTTTTATCTGCATTAGTTGTGTTAGGTTTGTGCTCCTGATTTCATTCATGTTCTGTAGAGCTGGAGTAGGGATAGAATGATAGAAGTGGATTTGAAAGGGGGAAATAGTACGTTTTTTTAAGTCCTGGTTGTGTGTGTTCGTTAGTTGGGTGACATGGCCAACAAGGAGGGGTGAAAGTTTTAGAAGGATGTTTGGGAATTCATAGTAGTCAAGATTTGGGGTGAGACAGTAGCAGGAGTGTTAGGAAGGATGGAAGGGACTTATTTTAATAGCAAAATGTAAATAATTTATACATCTATATACACATGATGTTTGGTAAAGTTCTGATTGCTCGATTAAATCCTTTATTTAAATATCCATAAGTACATTGAAGCAGCAATATTTATGTGGCCGGCTGTCCTCATTTATCGTGTGGCACATTTGTTATACTTTCAAATAACAAGCTATGCAAAATAATCTCATGTCTAATTCCTCTTTTGAGTTTATTGAGAGTTTGGTGAGTGATTTTATCAGCAGCGATTTTCACATGGGCACAAAAACTTCCACTGGTATTCGTGCCAACACTATTACCTCTACCTATGTTTGTAACGTCACAATAATTTGTAGAGGTAAAAACACAGCCGTATGATGAAGCCTATATTGAGACTGTCAGTTTCTGAACTTTAAACACATAAAAAAAATTGAAGAAACCAAAATCCAACCCTTTAGTATCATCCATAGCAATGCCAACATTTGGCCTGGAGTATACCAACAACTAGAGGTAGGCAAACATCAGCAGCTCTGACAAACAACCGTGCAGAAGTATGCTTCTGCAGAAACCAAGTAAAGCCCATTACTCTGCAACACATAAAAAGATGCACAAAGCATTGATCAATTCTACCAAATGTGCAGGGGGTAGCAGGATACTTGCTTGTGCTTTCTCGTGTGTCAAGTTTTGTGCTTTCAAGCTGTGCATTGTTGTACAGCTATTACATCAGACTGAACCCTAAAAAAATGGCTGGGGCACAGGCACTGAACGTGTACCATTCTGATCTAAACATGATACATGTGATAGTGGTGGAAGCAGCTAACAGCTGGCTGTACCATGCTTCTTATTGAAATGTTTGTCTGCCCTGCATGTTCGTAGCATTGAATTAAGCAAACACACATTGACCAAGGTGTACAACAACTAAGTCCTTATTTAGGGTTTGGTGGACGAGATACGTCAAAATGTGACGGATATCCCATTCGCTGTACTACAAGTGGCAAAGCAATAAATGGCCTTACTTCTTGTCAGAAGCAGGTCAAGGAGAATAGTTTCTCATCAATACCTTAATGTACATATATAACATTGTGATGCAAACTATTTTTTTAAACCAATTTGTCCTTTTTTAAGAAAGAAACTCAAAACCCATCATCAAATTTCCTTTACATTGTATAGATGTTATGTTGCTTATAAGTAATCATCTGCATTAGACCTTGAAACCCTACTGGGTGGTTTGCTGTGCCCAATAAGAGAAAACTAACCTACCATTAGGTAACATTTACTGTTGCAGCTATAAACTAGGAATCTGTGTACTGACATATCAGGTGGGCTTGTCAAAATGAAACTGTGTCCCGTGCACACACTGACAGAAGGTGACATATAATTGCATAACAGTACCAGTGATGGATTGACTAGTACCGCTGGAGTGGAAATTTTGTTTCACAGAGTTAAGCAGTCTGTAAGTGCCAAGTCATGATGTTCACCTTGCATATAGATATTAAAACATTTATCCCTAAACAAAAGAAAAGTCACATTATATGACTGTGCCAAAGTCACATTATGTTGACTGTGCCGTGCATCATTCCACCTTACATAATATCATGTATATCGACTGATGTCCTGGTTGCTGAGTCCCAGTGCCAGTCAATGCACATCAATAGCACAACTCAGGTCGTGCAACACAGAGCAAAGAGCATTTGGTCTGATCAAATTATAACTTTCTTGCATGCATCATTAAAGCACTTTATTTCGACATATCATGGAGGCTGCAAGGCCAAGTGAGACAGGGTGCCGCAGAGGTCCGCTGGAGCATGGTCTGGCCTACAGCCAGCCTGATCACAGGATTTCTGAGTTTTCTTGATTTTCCATGCAACACAATCTGACAATAACAAATTTGTCAAAAGTTTACTGGCATTAACTACGGCCCCGATTTACTATATTATCACACAACAAAGCGCAGCATACAAATTTCCCGCACCGCATTGTGCAAGAGGGAAAACAGAGTACAGTGCCATACTGGCGAAGATTGTCCTACTGGTGGTGTCATCCCCTGTGCTGGTGCACAAACAAGACCGTCATAGTTGACCTGCACTCTTGCACCATGTGTGTTGTGCACTGCAGCACACGTACACTGCATAGCTTGGTTGAGAAATCAATGTACTTTGCCTTGCTTGCAACTGATTCAGGTAAGTGTTCTTTTATGACACAAAGCCTGGTCTGGCGATCTTAGATCGGGCTTCGCTTCAAAACCTAGAGAGTTTGCATTGCTCCACTCCAATAACACCCTCTTGTCACAGAGCAAAGCACAGTTGTTCAAAGCCTTTGCTGCCTGTGAAAATGTTCATCTTTCCAGTGCAAAACACCTTTTGTACTGGATGGTAAATTCCATGCACCACTTTGCCCTGCTTTGCATTAGGCCATTGCTGGTGTAATGGCTTGGAAAGCCTGGACCTAGAAGTACAATAAGACAGAAAGCTAAGGTGTGCTGCACCAACCCATCAATCCTTGTATACACAATATATAGAATGCTATATGCAGTCTATCTCATGGAACAGAATGTATTTTACACAGGAGGGGAGGAAGAGGAGAGGGGAGACAGGAGGGGAGGGGCGGTTAGGGGGAGACAGGAAGGAGGGGAGGGGCGGGGAGTGAAGGGGAGAATTTATAGAGCCCACTTATTCAACCAAAAGTCAGGGATCATATTTCACCCCAGTGCTTTACCAGTAGTTTTCTACAGCAACCTAAGGAATTTGTTGGTTTCCACTACTCTGACCATTCCTATAAATGGGCCTGCAACAAGGCGTCTGCTTGTTTACGTGGAAAGCCAAGTGGTAAGTTTCCCCACCTTAAGGGCATGTCATTGTGTAGGCAGCTCTTTGTTAACCCTACAGCGTGCACTACTTCCCGCTACGTTGAAGTCTCCACATTGACTTTACATCTACACGTATATCATCCAGTGGCGGCTGGTGGTGCTGAATGTGGTGGGGCGTACAACGAAACCATGCATTTGTCTGAGCAAAAGCAGGAAGCCAGAGAGAATGTGCTAAGGCTGGTTCAGAGGGGCAAATAAATACATATGTAGAGTAATAGTTGCTTTCTGTGCTTGGCATTGAATGCATAGAAACACACTTTTATTGGAAGACTTGTCCACAGGCTGACCTAAGAATTATAATTGAGTATTACAGTCTTGGGGAGGGCACTTGAGCGTTGTGGTGATGTAGTGCTGTTTTATGACCCCCCAAAACGGTTCTTTATTTTGCCTTTTCAAACATTAATTTTTCGCTCTTTAAAAAAATGGCACTGACAAAGTAAATGATGCGACCAGCTCATCCTTACTGTATGCATAAAGGTGTTAAATCACACAACTCTGCGAATTCGATCAACTTATTTTTTTACAGGGATTGCGTTGCTTGCTTTGCGGCAGAAAAAAAATCAAAGTTCCTAATTCCATTTATAACGACAAAATGAACGGTTATTTGTCTTTCTAAACTAGCTTTGGCAAAGGTAGTAGATATATGCAATGCCAAACTGTGCTTAATCTCACAAACCGAGCTGTTATACAAGCCAAATCACTTCTTAGTTAAATATAAGCCTTATTTAATCCGATGCCCATATTTCATTTGTTCACTTTTGAGTTTCTTTAATTTAATTTGTGCCAGTTCCGAAAAGTGCACAGTCACGGGACACAGCCTGGCAGTGAGCGCACCCACAGGCCGGGGGAGGCAGCAACTGTGGAAAGTAAAACAGAACACTTCGAGGCGCTCATCGAGTGTTCGAGCGGTCCCTGCACATAGCGCCTACTCCCCTGCTTGGCTTTACTCTGCAGCTCGCACCGCTCAGCAGCATCAAGCACGGAGCGGGAAGCTCGGCACTGTCGCGTGCACACTCAGCAGCATCTATTCGGTCAGGAAATGGCAGCGCGCTCAAAGCACAGAGCGGGAAGACCAGCACTGGCGCGTGCACAGGTTCCCATCAAACCCCGCACTGTTAATATAAGCTTGCAGAAAAGGTTCCACTGGAGGAAGGAGTGCTTGTTAGCAGCAATGGTGCTAAGGCAGAGATTCTACACCATTACCTTATGGCTGGCCAGAAGAGTTCTGTGTGGCACCTATCTCGTTGTGCTCCACAAGTCAAAGCATTAGCAAAAGTGTGAGTCACCGCCAGAAAATCCTTCCACTCCTCCACACTAGTCAAAAAATCTGGCAGACAAAATTTCTCATTCACTTTGATTATTACAACACAATCTGGTCTCCATAAGAAACTCAGAACCTTGTGCCAAAGAACTCTAAACAAGGCAGACAAAATGTGGCTAACTTTGGCAAGCAGTACCCGAAGGCTAAAGCTTTTGTCAAAAGCCCTCGGGTTGTGCTATCAAAGGTCAGGGTGTCGAATACCAAGGCTGCTTCTTTCATCCACCACTAGACACTCGGTGTCCCTTTATCTCAATCTCACAGGTTCTTTCAACCCCTGCTTTGTCTTACTCTTCCTCCTTCTTTATTTCTTCTGACTTTTTCTCTCTCTTAGTCTGGATCAGTGTGTTGTGGAAAAGGAGTGCCAGTCCCAAGACATCAGGGCCGGCGGGCACGACTTGCAACCACTCTCTCCACATGAAGTCCTTTTCCACTCGGTACCCTCCTTAATTGCCCTCTTTTTGCCTGGAAACAGCTCCCTTGTCATGATGTTTTCCTCACAGGCACCGACCTGTCTGCTTCTTGCATCCTGGCCACCCGAACTGCCTACTCGCCCAAAGAGCTGATGTAGTTAACTGCCCATCATCCACACGCCCACTCACTGCACTGTATACACCCCTCAAGCCCACGCTTGCTAAAGAACACATCACCCCGTGGGCAGCAGGAGGACACCCCCACAGCCTGCCAGCCCCTGCCTCTACCATGTCCGCCTTTTTGGGAACTGTTGCCATAATGGTTACAAACTTTGTCATCTTCTAACTTCTCAGGATGGAAAAACTGTTGATCTGAGATCTTCCAGCCCTACCTCAGGCAATTGAAGCCTTAAAACCCCACTGCTGCCAGCTGCTGACTCACCTCACTATTCCCAGGTTGAAGACTTAAATGTACTTGCGTCTACTGCGGATCCACCTACACCACAAGCGAGACTAATGCACAGCAAAGGTCATTTTTTCAGGGGACAAACATATCTATCCACTTTATCTCTCCCTGGGGAAGATGCAATTGACGTGATTTTTCTGTGGACAATGGAAAGAAATTAAAGGTCATCTGTGAAGGATGCAACAATATATATTTTTCCAGCCATGCCACCCTGCCTCCGTGAATTGCTCTTATGCTGCAAGAATGAATCACCACAGCTTTGGGACTCCCATTTGGCGGTGTCTGTCACTAGGAAGCTTTGCCGCTCACTGTACTAAATAGGACATAGAATGGACAACAGAGGTGAAGCTCTCCAAGCAGAATGGGTCGTTTGTCGCCAGTTAAGGGACAGAAACCTCACTTCGAATGATGCTTCCGGTCATTTGAGTAACCACCACACGCAGTATCACCTTGACAGGGAAGTTATATGTTCCGCAGGGTCAGTGTTTTTGCAGCTTCACTTGCAGGGCAATGACCCTTGCCTCTCTTGCTTGCACTGTTTCTCATGAGATTTAGGCCCTGAGTTATACTTTTTGGTGCAAAACTGCACCAACGCAGTTTTGCACCAAAAACTTTAGCACTGGTTTGCACCATTTCTGAGCACCAGCTGATCACCATATTTATGGAATGGTGCAAGCCGGTGCAAAGGGTAGGCTAGCGTAAAAAAAAAAATGACATTAGTCGGGTTGGTCTGGCGGTATGGAAGAAGGGTGTTTTGCACCAAAAATGACATTAGGCAGGTTAGAGTAAAAAAAAATTACTCTAACCAGCCTAGTGTCATTTTCTGACAAAACCATCCATACCACATGACTACTGTCTTAGGAAAGACAGGAGTCATGCCCACCACCCCAATGGCCAGCACAGGGGACCAGGGACCCCTGGGCATGCCACTGCACCCAGTGCCATGGAGGGGGCCCCACTTCAGGGCCCCCAATGGCACTTTAAAAGAAATAAAAAATACTTACCTGGGATGGGGTCCCCCATCCTCTGCTGTCCCTCTGGTGTGGGTGGGGGTGTCCCTGTGTCCTGGGGAGGGCACCTGTGGGCTTATTCCATGGTGTTTCACCATGGAAATAGGCCCACAGGTCCCCTAACGCCCGTCCTGACCCAGGCGTTAAAAAATGGTGCAAAGAAACTTTGCACCATTATTTGACCCCTCCCCCCGTGCGTGATTTTAGCACAGGGGATAAATATGTTGCTAAGGCCATAGAGTCATTTTTTGCATGGGAACACCTACTTTGCATCTCATTGACTCAAAGTAGGTTTCCACATCCAAAAAGTGACTTTAACTCCATAAATTTGGCGCTAGGTGGTTCTAGCGCCAAAGTATAAACATGGAGTTAGTTTTGCACTGAATTTGTGTAAAAAAAATGACGCAAATTCGGCGCAAAACAAATATACATATGCCCCTTAGACTGTGCATCTGGACTTCAGCTCTGCCTTGAAACTTGATTTCTAATAGGCCAGACTCTAGTAGGTGCAAAAGGAATGAGATACTCAGTCACCTGTCCCTCTCCATTGGTAGCTGACTGGTGCTGGCCTTATTAGTCTTGCAGAAGCGTGACACGGGAGTGGCGTTTCCTCAACCCTAACAACCAATCTGCAGCACTATTAAATCTGGGAATGAGACTGCTTTCAAACATAGAGCACAAGGACATCCATTTGCTTTAGCAAACTGTAGGAGTCTCTGCCCCTGTCTTGCTCTTTGGTGCCCCCTGTGAAGCACTTGTTACCTCTGGTCTCAGGAAAGAAATTGTAAACACTGTCAGAAGCAGAATACTAACAGGGCTCTAAGGAGTGTGTAGCTAAGGAAGTATTTGGATTGGACACTCCCCTGCCTGGTAAACGGACATGTGCCCCTGCCCTTCATGCCCAAATGCATGTGAAACTGGTATCCTGACTTTTTATTTTGACACTGCAATCATGTTAATCTAGGATGTACACAGAAGTCTACCCCTGTCAATAGTAACACACAGAAAATAATCTATTCTGTGACCTGGAGAGGTACACCAAGCATACCCGTATGAACAACACAGGACTACTGTCCATGTTTTACGGTAGTCACATAAAGGAGTGGTAGGAGCATATCGAGTTTTTGTAAATCATTGTGACCAGTCTTTTTTATGTGTCAAGGGACAGTGCGGTCTACTGACCATCCTTTCCTGCTGCTACGTGAACCCCAGATCCTTGCACTGACATTCTATGAGCATTTTGAGTGTGTGTATGTGCACTATACTGTATGAGTAACATGTTAGTGGTAGTAAGAATGTGTGTGTGTGGTGAGAGCCAGGGTACTGTGA
Source organism: Pleurodeles waltl (assembly GCF_031143425.1). Lineage (NCBI taxonomy): Eukaryota > Metazoa > Chordata > Amphibia > Caudata > Salamandridae > Pleurodeles > Pleurodeles waltl. Next base: position 910,414,824 of record NC_090443.1, read on the forward strand.
CCTGTGGAATCCTATCTGAATAGCACCGGGTTGAATGGCACAAGACTGAGAGTAAATATAGCTCCTTCAGACATTGGAAGTGCATTCACTGCATTCCTGTGGCTGGAGGGTGGATACCCGGACCCTGAAATGAAGGAGACAGGGCTACCCTGAAAATGTACTAAGGCCCATTTTATCAGAAGGCTGAATATTAGAGCCATCACCTTGTATCAAGGCTGTGTCTGAGAGGCAGCCAGAAAACATTTGACAGAGAACCAACCCAAACCGTTTCTGAAACCTTAGATAGTGCATTCACATACCATGTCTGTGAAATGAGTATAAAGGTGGGACTGACTGGTCATATTCCAGGTTCTTCATGTCCTAGGATGACAGTGCTTGACAGAGTACTTTAAGGACTGCTCTGTGACCATGGCTGATGTTTGCATGACCACCAGTCTCCCAGAGGTGAGGGGGACATTATCTGAAGCCTGACCTTCTTACTGGAAGAGCTGAGTGTTTTTCAAGAAACTAAGGGCCAGATGGACAAAGAAATGTGTTTGTGATTTTCTAATTATGAACATTTGCAATTCAAATTTAGGAAATCCCAAACAGCAATGCAGTAATGTGTCTGAGATGCATTTAGCAATTTCCAGTGTGTCGCAAATGGACCTACCTCATCTATATTTATGTGGTATGTCGCAATATGAGACCCATTGGGAATGGCCAAAAATCACCGGGCTGGTGCCTGCTGAGCTCAGCAGACCACCATGTGTGTGATCACTTTTCAAATTAAGGCTTTTTTTTAAATACAGCCCGTTTCCTTAAAGGAAAACAGGATGCTATTCAAAAAGAACACCTATTTTGCGAATTCAGTAGTAGGTTACTGAATCGCAAAATAGCGTTGGAATATCCCAGAACATTTTTTAGTCATCACAAATGTCCTGATTCTGCAATTCGGACCATTTGTGACCACTAAAAACCTTTGTACATGTGACCCCTAGAAGCTTTTTTGCCTGCTGAGCAGGGGGGGGGGGGGGGGGGGGGGGAGTGTCTAGCCCTTAAGAAGAAACTGCCAAGGAGGAGAAGAACAACAAGTTCCTGGGAGGAGGATGACCCAAAGGAACTGAAGATGACTAAGAAAGGGAGAAAAGCCCAGAGTTACATGTTCTGAGACATGTGCATCTGTCTACCGAGATGTTCTTGCTTCGGACTACATCAAGACTTTCATCTCGTCATTCAGCATCCCACCATGTATCTGAGACTGATGCTGCCACTGCCTGACACTAGAGCTTTTGATCCCTCATTATGAAAACTGTATTCAGCCTGGAGGTTACAGATGCCAAAGATATACAGCTATTGAAGAACCAGCTCATAGGCTGCAACTGCTGTAACTGAGTGCCCATCTACATCCAGCCTGGGAAGCTGTAACTGCTGAAGATGAGTGCCCTGATCCTGTCCAGCGGCTCTTGTTCGGAGAGGCCACTGCTGTGGCCCCCACATAACCAATTGCTCTGCTGCACAATGTGTCCATCAGCACTATGAGAGCTGCATCTCCACCAAGCGGAGAAAAGTGGGACCTAGCTTTGAAAGGAACAAGAAATTGAATGTGCGGAGTATTCTTCCAGATGAATTTAAGATTTTGCCTGGGTCAGTTTGAGTCAGCAGATGCCACTAATCAGATTTACATGTGTGGCCAGTGGGGCAATTCAGAGTAAACTGCACCTGTGCCTAATTAATGCCTATACCCATTCCACAAAACAGGAACTTTAGATATTAGCAAAGTCCTATAGGCAGAAGTAGGGGTAGTGCCTCATTGAGAATCATAGACATTAAATGCCTGTATCTGAAACCTCTGATGACGTGAATTATTTCAATTTGCTTTTAGATTTAAGACCTAAACGATAAGCACTGGATTGAACAATACATTATTGCGTCTGTTGGTTTGCTCTTGATTTCAGAGCTCCTGCACAGCCACATTGTCTCACTGAGAAGTCATTAATTGCTCGCCCTCACTACCTTCATAGTCAAGTGTGGGAAGGATGTACTTGACCCACTTTGCAGAGCTATAGTAGGAGACCAGTGACAAGTGACCTCCACCACCACGGTTTGGGCCCGGTAGCCCCTGTCTGTCTTCTGCCCAATCTTCTTCCTCCTGAACGGGATCCGACAGGTGCCACGGGATCTAATGTACCATTTGATGGGTAGTGAAAGACAGCCAAAGCTGTGGAGTAGAGGGACCCACACAACCCTGTGCCTCTGTGCCGCCCTACCGGTTGGATTACTGACTTTAAAAGCCATGTTTACCTTTTTTGCACTTTCCCCTTCTGTGCTTTCCTCTAATCCTTCAGAAGGGAATAGGAGACTGTTGAGAGGCTGGGGTGGAAAGAGCGGTCAAACCTGTGACAGGCGTAAATAAAAATGTATAGTTAATGCACTAAAAGTCAAACGGTCTGTGTGAAAGTGAGCGCAGCCAAATGGCTGGGTGTAGAGAGCAAACTATTTTTAGACGAAGAGAAAGGAGGTGATAAAACTAAAGGTCCTGCAGAGATTGCTCTTTAATTAAAAACCTGTCAGACACATAACTAAGGGAATTACAGCTCATTTTATGTCTCAGTGGTACTGTAACTCACATGACAAGACGAGGTACCATTTAAGGGCTTCAGAAACTTACTCCAAGCCAGCTGAGCCTGCTGACTGCAGTGCTAAAATCTTGCAGATACAATTTGCATAACCCTAGGCAGGCAGATTTGGAGGGAAGGTTATACGAGATGGCCATTTATTACAGCCTTTGAGTCTGCAGAGGGCATTAGGCGTTCTTTCTTTGGAGTGTGTGAATAATGAGAGTCTACAGGGGCACAGATGTAGGCGGAGATATTTGTCGGAATACATGCTATGTTTTGCTTATTTTGTCAGTAGTATTTATATGCCACGCAGTCTGAGAGCAAGGAAAAGACCCTTCAACTGCTGTTGAAGTAGCAAAACATATCAATTGTCAGGGTTCAATGAGCCCCTCAGTGCTCCAGTGTCACTGCACCTGCTGCACCAATGATAGCTAACCCCCTGACATCTACCATGGTTAGCAGCCTGGGGGCGCTTCGGCACGTGGCTCTGTGGTTTACAGCACGACCTGGAGTCTGAGTCCTGTCATGTTGATCTAATGTCCCTGTTCTGTTCTGGTTCATCTCTGGTTGGCTGGTAGTGTCTTGATCAATAAGCTGTGGATGTGTGATTTTGCGTGGGGAGCTGTGTGACAGTGAGTTTTGTCGTGTGTGTGGAGATATTGTATGAACAGATGTTATGTTTTATTTCTTTTGATACTGATATTTGCATAACGCTTCATCTGCTGTTGGTATGGTCTTGTTCCATGGTTCACTGTCTGGAGGTGCCTCTGCATGCTATTCCAGGGTTACAGCACAGCCACTTTGAGTCATCTTGTGTTGATCTGATTTCCCTATTGTGTTCTGGTCCATCAGTAATTGGGTGGGAATGTCTTGCTCAATGAGTTGTGGGTTTGTGATTTTGGTGTGGAGAGGTCTGCTGTGGGACTTTTACCTATTGCTTTTTATGGGCGGGCACAAAGTGCTCCGTCCATTCTGTAATCTCTCTTTGGGCTTGAAACCATGCCCATGCCACGTCAGTCACTTACATTGGTTTGTGGGCTTGCCTTTTAAAATCCGCTTGCTTTCATTTGTGAAAGGCATGCATACGTCATGCCTTTTCCGGTGTTTAGCCCACCTACACAGCACTGGTAAAGTACCAAAAACATCCGAGGCTCTCTGTTTTCAGCCTGGAGTCCGGACTACTTTATCTGTTTATTTTCCACGCAGCGCGATAGCTCTGCATTTTACATAGTGCGATCGCACTGTGTTTTTTTTCTTCTTTACAACGCTAATAGCTCTAACTCGAACAAATGCGAGACCCGTTGCATTGAAAATGCTTGTTTCTTATTATGTACTAATCCTCAGTCATAGCTTGCTCGACACCACCCACAACCATCTTTACCTTTTCATTCTGATCCGTGTTAGTCTAGCGTTTGCACAGAAATCTTAATTATTTAAAAAAAAATCATAGCAGCAGTGTTAAGGTCAGAAGGCTTTTGCTAACTTAACTGAGAGGATTTTAAGTCAAACAGCGACACAGGTTGTGTGTGGACTGAAATATTGACCGGAGTCTTCCCTTCTCGGTGCTCACTGCTAACAGCTAAGTAAAGACTACAAATGATCCATTTCATCTAAACTTTGCTCTAGTGCAAAAAAATATGACACAGCAAATACTTCTAAATCATCGAAAGTGAAATATATGGGGGGGTGTTTTACAAGCCCCTTGTGCCACTGGACGGTGCATAGTGCAGGCCCATATCCACAAGGCCACGCAAAGCCACTTTGCGTGGCTTTTCGCAACTTTGTAGAGATGATGTAAGAAAGCGCATCGCAAATCACTGCGTTGCCTTACACCGTGTCAGCGAGGCATTCCATGGGCATTGCAGTGGGTTTTCCAAGCAAAGCCCATGGGTTTTGACGCATTCCCAGATTGACAAGAATCTGTAAACCTGGGAATGCGTCAAAACTGAACGTCTCCCCAGGACAGGTGCAACGAGGGGAAATATTTTTATTTCTCCTCACTGTTCACTCTTTCTGTGTGTGCTGCATCACACACAGAAAGAGGAAATTGGCTCCTACGATTGTTTTTGTGCAGGGAGATATCTCTTCCTGCATAGAAACAATCCTGTCTGTGATGCAGGCATCCTTGCACCATGATGCAAGGGTGCCTGCGGAGGTGCTAGGCAGGCCACGGTGTGCCAGCACAGGAGGAGAGGACAGAAATGCACTATGGGGGTTATTCTAACTTTGGAGGAGTGTTAATCCGTCCCAAAAGTGACGGTAAAGTGACGGATATACCACCAGCCGTATTACGAGTTCCATAGGATATAATGGACTCGTAATACGGCTGGTGGTAAATCCGTCACTTTTCCGTCACTTTTGGGACGGATTAACACCTCCTCCAAAGTTAGAATAACCCCCTATATCTTGTAAAAACAGTGCTTTTCTGCCCATACTCAAGTTGCCTTTCTGCGCTGCCCTGAGCCAGAGGGCTTGTAAATAAGCCTCATAATTTTTAACACACTATAGCAACATTGTTGCAAAGTCATCCTTTTGCCCTGTTCACTCCCATTTTTTTGCTGACTGGTACTGATGGTACCTGAATCTGACTGTGCCCTGGGCCCTGCTAGCTAGGCCCAGGCCAGTGCTGTGTTAAAACACACACATGTAGTAGACTACACTAGGTATTAAGGTATGCCTACAATTGGCCTGACAGACCCTGTAAGTCCCTAGTAGCTAATGGGGCAAGGGGGGAACAATCTGCCTATAGGTCCCTAGTATATAATAGGGCGTGGAGATTAGACTCCCAGCAGAATTTCTGCACATGCTGTGTGCTTTCTGCCCTTTTAAAGGCAAATTCTTAACATTTGCATGACAATCTCTATAAGTCCCTAGTAGATAACAGGGCAAGGGAGTGCCAACTACCTATAAAACCCTAGTAGATAATAGGCCATCAAAGTTAGAGACCCAGCAGATTTTCTGCCCTTTTCATGGCACTTCTGGAGGTGTTCTGTCATTTTTAAATGCAGCAAGACTATGCAGACTGCTTTTAAATGGAAATGGTGTCCCAATTCAACTTTGGTGCTATGGGCACTTCAAAAGTGATAATGTACATACTTTTTACATACTAGGTACCTCCAGGGTCTCCTCTAAATGTCTCAGGGGTCAGGGATAATGCAACTATAAAGGTTCCTAAAAAGATGTTGGTGAGGAACAACTGCTCATTTCATTTCCCCCCGTTGTAGATACTGGGCTCCTTAGACTAACATTGCAACATTGTATTTGATTGTAAATATTGTTAGGAAAGGTGCCAAGATGTCATTCTAGGACTTAAAAGATTTGTTTTGATAAATTCAGTAATTTGCCAGTGGTGAATTTATCATAACTTGTACAGAAAAGAAGTTCTGAGTCTTTTCTTTCTGTAAGCCAAAATCTATAGCTTTATGGAGGTCTCCCTGATTGGTCAGTTCTAACAGGATTAGCAAAGCTGCTTTGATTAGGTGATAAGTGGCTGCCCAGGGGAGCGGCTATCTGCAGAAGAGAGCTCTGCAGCTGCACAGGAATTCCAGAGCAGGGGGAGGGCTAATAAACCATCCAGCCTCAAAGGACAGCCGGACAGGCAGGGTATGCCAGGCCATCTACCCCCACATCCTGCGCCCCTCAGCCAGATACCAGGCTTAAGGAAGGACTTTGCAGATGTCAGGAGGAGAAGAGCTATGGAAATGAGCCACACTGAGAGTTGGTTTAGTTAGCTCTTACGTCTCTGCTGAAATTTCAGCAATCATGGATTTTGGAAGACTGGTCTTTCTGGGACAGGACTACGCCACACTTTGGAGGAAGTGGTCATGCCCCTGGGTGTCACCCTACATTCTATTGGTAAGGGTTGCCCCCCTTCCTGATGCAGAGGAGCTGTGAATTAATATGTGATAGGTGCATAGCCTCTCAGTTCTGCTGCCTAAAGCTACAAGAGAAATAAGGACTGTCATGCTGGAATCTGGATCTACACCCTTTGCCTGCACTTCTGAGTTAACTGCACCTGCTGCACAATCTGGTACTCCAGCCCTGGGAACTGTACCTTGCTTCAGGAAGGACTAAGGAGTGGACTCCCTGCAGCTACAGGTTAACAGAGTTTCACCTGCATCATCTCCAGCAAGAGTCCCCAGACTGGAATGCATCCAGTGGACTTTTAAGGATTCGGTCATGTGCATTGTGGAATTTTAGTCCCAACCTTCCAAGGACCATCCATGAGATTCCAAACCCTCTGAGATGTGTTGTGGACCCATTGAACCTGCACAGAGGACTTCAGGAAACATCTTCTGCAGTTTGGAGAACTTTTGTGAAAAAGCTCCAGGAGGAGACCGACTCGATCCGGGAAGTCAAGCGGGTGAACCCTCACCACGACCCAGCTTGGATTTCAAGTTCATCCAGCTGAAAAACTCTGGAGATCTGACTTACAGAATTTGACCGGGAGCTCCCTGACTCCCTGAAAGTTAAGCTGGAGAACCCTCACTGAATCTGGCCTGATGAAGAACAGCGAGGGCCCTGGGAAGAAAAAGCTCCAGAAAAGTTTCTAAGTGTGAAGATAAAATTTTGACTGAGGCCTCCCGTGTAGAGTATCTGACCAGGGCTCCATCACTGGGCCTCAAACTTTGACTTTGTCCTGGTCTATGGCGACCAGATGTCCTGATTTGGAGCTTTGTGTTTTTAAGCACTGGAAAGTATTTATTCTTTAAAAATTCATACCTCTGGTTTCCTACACTGGATTTTTGTTGTTGTGGTGTCTATTTACTCATAAAAATATAATCTATTTTTATGAATTAGTGTGGGATTTTTATTGTGTGTTGTGTCTTACTTATTTACTGTATTGGTGTTTTTGAATGTTTTGCACTCTTGTCTCCTAAGTTAGGCCTGCCTGCAAGGTTACAGGTACGAAGGGCTGAGCAAGTGGTTAATTTACTGAGACCTTTACAGACCCTATATTGTGTTAGTGGCCTTTTTGCCAGTGGTAGGTGCATACCTACCACTACCAATAATCTACTTTCCAGCAGCCATAGTGTAAAGTTGTGTGCATTATGTAAGTAATAGTTTTTGTGCTGGAAGGCGAACAGATGCCAGAGTGTTCTGTGGAGCTGTTGGAATGCCTTTTTGATCTGATGACCAAGCCAGTGATTACTGTCTTTTCAAGACTTGATCAAGGCAGAATTCTCACCAACACTCAATACTGTATTCAGCACTTGAGCTCCTCCTTCACTGTAAACCTTCCGGGTGTACTCCATGCAGGATACTAGATGTAAGATTCCCCTCTCAGATCTAGTCAATGAAAATGAGGAATCACCCCTTCTTCCTTATCTTGGAATAACCTTCATTCCGGCTGTGGGCAGAGAGGAATGACTTTGAAACCTGTCTGAATAAAAACACTTATGCCTTTAAATTTCCCTTTTGACATTCTCAGGCGGAAAAGGATGTTGCTCTAATCCATTTTGATGCTATGGATTCCAATGCCTGCTCAGATGCCCTCTTGCAGCTAACCATTCAGTATTTGCCCCATTATAGTCTTTCTGTCTCTAGAAGTTAGTGTAGTGTTTTTCTGGCACACCATATCACACCTAATTAGGATGATAATTACTGCTACTTAACAAAAGGAAAGCCAGAACAACTGGTTTAACTCTATTTGGCTTCTATGCAGTACAACATCTTTTTTTTAAAGGTAATTTTCTACTACAGGTATCACAATCTTTTAGCACTGGACTGTATTTATTGAGAAAATAGTAAAACGAACTTCTGAGCAAGTTTCTAACATTCAGCAATAAGGCCCCATCATAGGAAAATGGACCTTTAGACAGACACACTTCCATGCCAGACAGTATTTGATGACTGTAAGGGCATATTTCTTATTAATATTTCACATGTCCCACTTTACTCAGCCCTGTGGGCCTACAGAACTCACTTATTGGAGACTTAGCCATTGTAATGTTTCTCTACATGGAATTGCACATTTTTCTGACGTGTTCGTGCCGGGTGGTAAAGCCAGAATACAATGGTGTTCCTAGAGATATACATTTTAGGCTGCGCTACAGAGAGCTTTAGCGGTCAGGGAGATCTTTTGTTACCCGTACTTTAAATAATTTTATTTAAGAAGCAATACAGGCAAAGTGGGTGTGGGTCAGCCTTCTTCAACCACTGGCTTTCATGTTTTTTACGAATTGGCATTGCTTGGATGGGCTGTCCATTAAGGCAATGGCATTTTGTGTTTGGTTACATTGTCTCATTGATTTGTATTCCCATTCGGATTTGGTGACGGGTTTAAGTAGTTCTTTTGTTAGACTGTAAAAACAATATGAGGTGTAACTTGTAATTCAGTCAGTGTTATGTTCTTTGATGTATTTAATTTACTGATAAGATGACATTTAATGTGCTGCTTTATTTTTGTTTTAGGAAGTGAGTCCTGTTCATCTTTATTCAGGATAAGACTATACATTAATCTCACTGGCACATTAATTTCTTTTACTTTGCTACGATTACAACATTTTGTTGGATATAAAGCTTTTTTATTCACAAAGTGAAGACTTGTTTTCTTATACATTAACAAACGTATCTACCTTTCAATATTTTTCAGTTTATGGGTTATAAACTTGTCACTTAAATTATAAACATCATCTTCTGACTCAGTTTTTAGAACACCGTTTATTGAGGGTACAGCTTAATTCTGCTATAGCAGTCTCTTCAACAAAGGGCTACTTCTTCCATCTTCCATGCTGTTGTAAGTCGAGGTTCACACACTGTGGTATTTATTTTATGTATCTAGGGAAGAGGGGCAGGCGCTCTGACACTTAATGGCAGTGTCACAACACACATCATACTAAAGGCCAGGAAAAAACAGTCCATAAAAAGGCAAAACATCTAGTGAGATCACACAGAAAAGGCAACTTTGGACAGTAGGTCAGACAGTAGTTGTAGTCAGAAAGAGCATCTCTATTCACTGCAAAGCACTGCAAGGGCACACCAGTGTAAGCAAATGTACCACATAAATATCTCTAACGTAACAGAACACATGCATTGTGTTGTAGTTGGCAGTTTATAGCCTTTTGCTACATCTGAGTAGTTCTGATCCCTGAACTGCAGAGTTTTTGTTTCTGGCTGGGGGGAAACCTGCATGGTTGCTGGAGGTTATGGTTATTGTGTCATTTATGTGGAAAGTGTCAAGTGTTGTGGGTGCAGTCCTTATGTGCACTTCGGTCTTTTTCCTGTGAATGTGTTGAACAGCGTTATAACACAAAGAGTGTAAGCTTGATAAAGTTCTGTTATTTTTTTAAACAAAAGTTATATTCCTGTATCATGTCTGTCCGGTAAAATGTTTGAGGGGACACCATCCCAAGGATGTCAGGTCTAACACAAAGGATGTTGAATGAGAGGAATTTGGTACCTGAAAAGCTTACATTATATGGTCCCAAGTTCAGGAGGATTTGTTGTTACCTGCATAGCAAGACGACAGAGGCTTGCAAATTTAAACCATAAGTGTTCTCTATTCGGGAAGGTAGAAACACGATGTAGGCCAAGTCCCATTGAGGAAACCCCAGAAAGGTGAAAATGCATCTCAAGTTCCCATGCGTGTGAACAGAGAAGTTAATTACCTGGTTTACCAGGGGTTGGTGAAAACATTAAGGGCCAGATGTAGCATTTTCCGATTTTGCAAATTGGAAATTGCGAGTCTGTCCGACTCGCAATTTCCGATTCGCAAAATCGGATGCAGTGCGGTGTCTCAGACACCGACTGCGAGTCGCTATGGGGTCGCAAAGACCCACCTCATTAATATTTTGCGACCCCATAGCGAGTACCCTGCACTCACAGGGATGGTGGCCTGCTGAAGTCAGCAGACCTCCATGTCTGTGACTGCTTTTTAAATAAAGCAGTTTTTTATTTTCTATCTTGCAGCCCGTTTTCCCTAAAGGAAAACGAGTTGCAAAATAAAAAAAAAACTAAACCATTTGGTTTCGGTTTTTCAGAGCAGGCAGTGGTCCATTGGACCACTGCCTGCTCTGAAAAACCCTTTTTGGCAACATTCACGAAGGGGACCCCTTCCCTTTTGCGAATGGGTTACCACCAGTGTGACACTGGCGGTAACTGCAAATTGCTTTGCGACCGCATTCGCGGTCACATTGCAATTTAGCATAGCGATGCGAGTCGCAAATACGAAGGGGACACACCTTCCTATTTGCGAGTCGTATTCACAATTTGCGAGTTGGTACCGACTCGCAAATTGTGAATGAGCATCGCAAACGGCATTTTGCATGGCGCAAACTGCGATTTTCGCATTTTGCACCATGCAAATTGCTTGCTACGTCTGGCCCTAAGTCCTTGGTGATTTCAAGATTCAAGCCATTTGAAGTAACTATAGAATGTGCACAAAGTTCCGTTGGTGTTAGACTATTTCAACTTTTTAGAATTACTGTTTATGGAGTGCTGAGTTTCATATAGATGCAATTCACCCAGTTCAAGATTCTTAGAAAAAGGGCCCAGAGCCGACGTGTCTGCATCCATCAGTTGTGGATGTTTCAGTATGGTCTGTGTGTCATCAACATATTTCTGGTAGGTAGGAGAGTTTGAAAGATTTACACACAGTGCTATTAGAAACACTATTTATCAACAAGAATACAAAATAAATCGACTTTGAGCATATTTTTTGGAGAACTGGGCCAAACCACTGTAAAGCCTGGTCCGAGGCCTTTTTACCCTTCTCTGTAATGACTAAAATGCTAACCAGAATTATTAACCCTGGAGGAGATTTCTTCCCCACGTTGTGCAGCCATCAGTCCTGCTGTGTCATACTGACCTAAAACCTCTAGTTTACTCCTGATAGGAGGACTGACAGAGCAGTCAAATTTTCAAGGCTCATATGAGTAAGAAATATTTAACATAATAATAATGTCACATGAAGTGATGTGGCACAACATTTAACCTTGGAAATGTCAGAGAAAAAGACAATAGTAAAAATATAAAAATGCTGAAAATAAAATTATGAAAACGACACCCACACCTAACTAAAACAGATACAATTTAAAATCATCTTGAATATATAATATATGTAGGTGTCCGGATGAAATATGAAATGATCAAAATTTATAGAGAACAACCATGCCCGGAGGTGTCAAGGCGCTGTGTGCAAACACTAAAGTAACCTGATCCATAAACAGAACAATCTAACAGCCAAAGAAGCCAGAAAAGAAGGCTACAGGAACATACAGTTAGGTCTGACATGAGCCCCACTCCCAGCTGAATAATTACAAAGAAGAAAGCCAAGTTTTTAATGCTTTCCTAAATGGCAAATGCAGCTTAATCTTGGCAAGATGCTGGGGGATGGGGTTCCAGATTTTCGCAGCAGCTACTGAAAACGCCTTTCCTGACCATCTCTTCCTATACACTTTGGGGATGACAACAAAGTTCTGAATTGCCAATCTGAGATATCTGCTTGGTGAGTAACATTGGAACATGGTTTTAATCCCCCCTTGGCCGACACCATACAGTGTTTTGTGCAAAATACACATAGCCTTAACTTAAAAGTAACCCACTTCTGAATTGGGTGCAAATGGAGTTCACGCAATCCACTATTGAAAGACATGCATTTTGGAATACCTAGGGGCATATTTATACTTGCTTTGTGCCATTTTAACGTAATTTATTTTGACGCTAAAACAGCTCAACCCTAACGCCAGACCCGTCTAGCGTCAAAATATTGGGCTTAGAGCCATTTCTAGGATGCGCCAACCCACCTTGCGTCAATGAGATGCAAGGTAGGCATTCCTGTCTTAGAAATGACTCTATCCCCCTTCCGCTGTATCTATACTCCGGTGCAGAGACCATGTGCACGGAGTAGGCGGGCCCAAATAATGGCGCTAAACCTGCTTAGCACCATTAGTAAACGGCTGGGTCAGACCAGGCATTAAGGGACAGATAGGCCGATTTCCTTGGTGATACACCATGGATTGGCACTAGGATGCCCACCCCAAGCCCCAGGAACACCTCCACCCTTATCAGAGGGACACCACAGGATGGGAGACCCCATCCCAGGTAAGTTTAGGTAAGAATTTTCATTTATTAATAGGTATGCCATTGGGGGCCCCTGGCATGGGGCACCCTGACTAGCACTGGGTCTAATGGCCTTGCCCAGGGGACACTGGTCCCCTGCGCAGGCCATTGGGGTGTTGGGCATGACTCATGTCTACACTTAGACAGGAGTCATGTATGTGGCTGCTTATGCGTCAGAAAATTATTCTAGGCTGATTAGCAGCATATATGTTGCCGCTAACCAGCTAACGTCATTTCTGACCCAGTAGTGCTATTATACCTAACGCCATCCCTGCCCGGCTAGCATCTTTTTTCTAGACACTAGCTATTCCTTATCGCCATCTTGCATCATTCCGTAAAAATGTTGTTAAGATGGCCCTAAGGAATGGTGCTAGCCGGCGTTAATTTATTTGACGCAAAACTGGGTTAGTGCAGTTTTGCGTCAAAAAGCATAAATATGGGCCTTAATGTCAGCCTTGCTGCTGCATTTTGCACCAGTTGGAGTTTGGCTAGAGAGGTCTGTCTTATTTGCTTCCAGAAGGAGGACATTGCAGTAGTCAGTTCTAGAAGAGATTAAAGCAAGGGCCACCTGTTTCCGAGTTGTCAGGGGAATATAAGGAAATAGCTTCCTCAATGACCTAATAATCCAGAAACAGGAACCCACTATGAGGCTAACTTGTTGGTCAAAGGATAGATCACTGTCCATAATGACTCATAGAGTTTTTGCTGACTTTGAAGGGATGGGCAATATTCCTCAGCCCTCGGGCCAGCAGTTTTGACTCCAGATTGACGAATGACTTCCAAAGATCAGCACCTCAGTTTTTTTGCCATTAAGCTTGAGGCAGTTTTTAATCATCCATGAAACCACCAGCACCAAACAGTACTTAAAATTGGCTGCTGTGGCATCCATATCCATTGAAATAGGTACAATGATCTTTGTGTCATCAGCGTATGACACTACTTGTAGTCCAAAGGAGCAGATAGGTTTGGCCAGTGGAGAGATGTATAGATTAAACTAAGTTGGGCTCATGGAAGACCCCTGAGGCACCCTACATGGCAAGCAAAAAGGATCAGATCTAAATTGATCTAAGGACACCATCTGGGATCTATCAGACAGAAATTATGCCAGTAGTTTTAAAGCCACATCACCTCCCCAAGGCCTGTAGGCAGCCAATGAGTAGGGTGGGAGAGATGGTATCAAAGGCCACAGACAGATCCAGGAGGATCAGATCGGTGGCCTGACCAGCATCCACAAGTTGCCTATTGCTGTCAGTTGCTGCAGTCAGGGCGGTTTCTGTGCCATGTTGGGTTCTGAACCCAAACTGGGAGTCATCAAGCATTCCCGATTGTAATGGAAAATATATTATGAGCAAAATGTGGCTCAGTGGTGTGCTTTGTTTGCATTTGTCCCTCAGCTTAGTAGGGAAGCTATAGAAGGGCTAACCCTGAGACCAAAGGAGTTCTGGTAGACTTTTTTACTGACTGGTGATTGCCAGACCTGGCATCCTTGACATAGTTTCCCCCTAACTTTTTGCCTTCAGATCCCCTGTTTTTGTTGACTTATTTTTGCTGGCCTTACGACTCTGCGCACTTTACCACTGCTAAGCAATGCTAAGGTGCTTGTGCTCTCGACTTAAAATATTGTAACATTGGCTTATACCCCTATGGCATATTTAATTTACTTATAACTATGTAGTAAAATGGCACTACATGTGCCTAGGGCCTGTAAAATAAATGGTACAAATGGGTCTGCAAAAAGAACATGATGGACGGAATGCTGAACAATACAAACATTCACCCCCAGTCGCAAAGATCTGGGTTTAATCCATTGTTTTTTGCTCAACTCTCCACCCCAGTTTGGACTCAGCCACATGCAAATCAGTCTTGACCCTGTTCTCCATGTGAACAGTCCAGCCCGAACTGCCAAGCCAAGTCCTCCCTGGATAGGAAACAATCATCCTGGGAACAGTTTCAGGGTATCACCCTTCATCAGCCATTCTAGCTTGACTCCAGTGACATAGTGAGCCAGGGACCCGCGTCTGGGCATACCTGGCGCACTTAGGGTGACAAAAGCAAAAAGAACGGTTGATGGACGCAATACTGAACAATACAAACATTCACCTCCAGTGGCAAAGATCTGGTTTAATCTATTGGTTTTTTGCCCACCACGCTGCCCTAGTTTGGACCCAGCCATATGCAGTCTGCAGCACTAAATGTATCATCACTTAAGTATCCCTTCAACAACATGTCTCAGGACTGCCATTGCAGGCTGCGTGTGCAGCTTTTAAACTGCCATGTTGACCTGAAAAATAAACCTTCTCCAGACCTAAATCTTCTCTTTTTATACATATCAATATAGCAGGGTACAGTGTATTAAATTGCAGGGCATGTACGTTTAAGTTTTACATGACCTGGCAGCAAAAAAACTCTTTAATTTGTTTTTCCATACTGCAAGGCATACCTCTCTTATAGGAAAACATTGGAGTTACCTTATTACATTTTTTATAAGTGTAATTTCCAAATGGGAGCAGGTGACCAGTTTGTGCTTGGTGTTTCTGGGATTGGAATTGAACATCCTAACTTATGGTAAAGTAGGATTTTAAATTACAATTTTGAAAATGCCACTTTTAGAAAGTTGCCATTTTCTTGCCTTAGCCATTTGGTGCCTGCAGCCTATCTATGGGTCACATGACTGTCTGTAGCTGACAGTCAAGCTTTGTGCATTCCTTCTAGACAGCCACATACAATGGGGAGCTTAAGTATGACTGGAAAGGCAAACAATGGTAGGATGGGAGGGAGGAGCTAGGCCCAACCACACTTACACTTGAATAGGCTGTGTACTGTCTCCACACAAAGGGCTGCATATCCTGGTTAGCTCGTCTGGAGCACAACTCTGTATAAATACTGGACCTCAGGCACCAACTCTTCAGTACCCTTCTGGACCTGTGAATACTCTGCCAGGAAGATGGACTGCTGTACTGTTGAAAGGACTGACACTCTGCTGGACTCCTGCTCTGAAGGAACTGCTGCCCGGCTATGCTGACCTGCTGCCTACAGCCCTCTTGCCTGGGAAGGGAGAACTGGACACGCAACTTCATCTTGAGCAGATGGCTCACAGAGTGACTCCAAGGGCTTGTCTGCTAGCCTCCTAATTTGAGCCTCATGGACAGAAAAGGCTCCCCAACATCCTGTACCAGCCCCTGTACCCAGCTGCAGCAGGTTCCTGTCCCCCCCCCCCCAACTGGTGTCCCTCAGGTCCTGGGCCCTTGGTGTGTCTCTGTGAGCTGAAATAAAGCTTTTGGTCTCTTCGCAATTGCGAACGGACCCATGCACACTGAGATCTTGTTGCTTGTACCCCAATTAAACACAAAGCTCCATCAGCCCAACTCTTTGCCTTCCAGTATGAACTGCTTGCGGGGACCACCAATGTGAACCTCTAACAATGCCCACCCGCAATGCTGGTCGGTTCTGCTTGCTACACCGACAGCATCCTGAAACTTTCTCTCTTCTCCTCGAGGCCCTCTTCAATGTGAATAGGACTCTTGGCACAGATTGGGGGAAGGTAAACCTATGTGGCTCTCATTTGGTGACTATTGCTGACTTGCGCTTTATCATGGTTGGCCTGAAAGTGTGTCTTTGACCCAGTCCAGAAAGACCAGATGTCGTGAGTTGACGCTTTGTGCTTTTTGGTGCTTTTTTCACTAAATTCTTTACGAATTCTGAACTCTAATTCTACTGATTCATTTTTTTTTGTTTTTGTCTTGTTTTATTTATTACATTTTGCTCTGTTTTTCTAACTTGGTGTGGGACCTATTTGTGTTTTTCTAACTTGGTGTCGGACATATTTGTGTGGCCTTTTTTACCTTATTACTGTTTGAAGTGTTGCACAAATACCTTACGCATTGCCTCTAAGTTAAGCCTGACTGCTCTGGGCCAAGGACTCACACCTCAGTCAACTAGCAACCCAATTTCTCACAGTGCTGCTATACAGGCAACTTACACTAGCAGGCCACATTTGGAGCCTTTCTGACCAAGTTTGAGAGTCAACCTACTACGAGAAAGCCCTCAGCCAGACCTCTAAATGTGTGATTCTCACTTGTGATGAGTGAGACTCGAGGACTCTGCATTTGCTTATTTTGACATACGGACTTAAAGCAACACACCTTAAAAATGACAATTTCAAATTGTAGATTGCTGTTTGTGATGTTGATGTAAATATTTATGTACTTTTCCTGCTAAAAAGAAATTCCGAAATTGAAAGCATACAATAGAAAAATAAAAGAACATATTCTGTCTAATAGGTGCAAGAGCGTGGATTTCTGAAGTGTCAAGGATGCTTGTTTGTCTGTAAACGAGACCAACGCAGCTGCTTAACAGTCGTAGGGAAGCTTAAATTAACAAGAAATACAACACTTTCATGCTGCTTAATCAGTGTACTGTAAACCTACACAAAAGGTCTGTCCCTCTCATTACTTTTATGTGCAGCTGCTGGAAAATGAGATTGCTGTTAGCAAACGCCAGGGATCGGATTCATACCCCAAGGCCAAGGGTCGCATATTAATACACCGAATGATTATGAATACACTGGATACTGCTGCATGTCAAAATAAGCAAGGCAAAAGAGCAGAAAATTATGCCTGGAAGGTAGGGGGTATTAATGCATGCCATAACTGATCAGGTATGCGTCCCCATCACTAGTGGAATGAACTTTGAAAAACAAGTGTAATTTGACTTTAGAGTCGCAGGCGGTATAGGAAGTGTGGGGGATGGGGTATGTGAAGCACAAGTACAGTTTGAAATATTTTATTAAAATATGAGTCACTATCAAAATACCTAAGTACATTAACAAGAAAAGCAGAGGATGCCCAAAACATGCTATTTTTTAGTGTTCTGAATGCAATACTAAACTATGCTTTATACAGAACTTAGGGCCAGATGTACAAAGCTGTTGTTGCGCTCGCAAAATGAGAAAATCTCCTTTTGAGACTGCAAAATTACCTTGTAGGATGTAGCATCCCTATTTTGCAAGTCTGTAACCTGTTACCAACTTGAAAAATAGGGATTGCGACTCGCTAATAGTGAGGGCCGTGCCAAGAGCATCCCTTCCTAATTGCAACTCGCAGGCCCATGTATGACTTTTTTGTGACTGTGAATGCAGTCGCAAAACAATTGCAGTTACAACAAATTTCAAATTGGTGGTAACCTGTTTGCAAATGGGAAGGGGTCCCAAAAGGATCTTTTTCCCTTGGTGAATTGGGGCGGCACAATTTTTTCAGAGCAGTCAGTGGTCCCACAGACCACTGCCTACTCTGAAAAAATTAAACTGAAATGTTTCATTTTTATTTTTGTTTTTATTTCCTTTAAGGAAAACAGGCTGCATTAAAAAAAACAACAGCTTTATATAAAAACAGTCACCGACATTGTGGTCCTCTGACACCAGTACGCCACCATCCTGTGAGTGCGGCCATTCACAAATGGGTTGCAATTTAAAACCTCATGAATATTGATGAGCCAGGTCCCTTGCAAACCATTTACGAATCGCAAACAGTGTGCTTGACTCTGTAGTACACTTTGTTTTGCAACTCGCAATTTGGGATTTGCAAAAATCGAAAATTGCGAGTTGCAAAACAAAATGCTCATACATCTGTCCCTTAATACCACAAATTTTACCATTTCTGAGCACTATGAATAACATGTTTTGAAACAATGCAGTTTAAAGGTACTAAATTTTTTAATTTCATAAGGATGTAAGGCTGGGTTGGCAATGTTGGTGTGCAAACCATGTACTAACTCGGAAAAATTCACAGATGAAAGTATATAGAAACAGGCGCTCATCTGTTCTTTGAGCCAGCGCAAATTTTGATGACACAACCTAGCAGTTTACTCCAGGAGCCAAGTAAAACAAGCTTTAAACTCGAGCAAAAGGAGCAGGGCAAACCCATTTATACTGTTTGTTGCTGCTTGCGTAATAGGAATTGAAGCAAACAGAATTTGTTCCAAATTAAAGTTGCACTAGGGTACGCAATTGAGAAAAATCTTCATTTGATTGCATGTTTATACAATATATAGGAATAGGAGGACATCTACTTTCTCCACTTTTCGAAGTTAAAAGAGGCGACTGTTCAAAGCAACATCAGTTGCTCCATTTAAAAAACAAAAGAAAAGAAAATACAGATTATTTGTGAACCAGGATTTCTTTGTTATAAAACTCAACACTGCACACTTAAGCATGGCTTACAACCAGTTTATGTGGTGTGCTTATGAATCAGTGGCTCAACAAGCCACTACCTTCTTCTTGCCCTCTTGTAAAAGTCTCTGTACAACGCAGAAATGAACAACTTTTATTAGTCCCACTGAGTGCACATTTGATGTGATTTTTTGTTATGTTGTGCACAAGTGCGCCGTTTCTGTAACTTAACGCTAAATGTCAGTGGTGGGTCCTTACTCACTGAACCATCTTGCAGCCAACTGATCTATACCTCAGATGCATTAGATCCATCTGTGGGAGACTATTACTTGGCCAAATGTTTGCACTATCCTTCTGAGGTGTCCCATTTCAGAAGAGGTTACCAGGCTGGCTTGTTGTTCTGTACTTTCTGCAAGGATATTGGAAGGCATCATAGAGGAGATTCAGACAGAAGGGAGACATGTCGAGAGCCAAGGACCATTAAGCCAGATTTATATTTTGGATGTCTTGAAGACGTTTTGGTTCATCTTGCTGCAAACAGAAGCCAGGATACCTGTTATTTTTTTAGTGTGTCTTCTCGTGCCATCTTGTACATTTAAGTGCATCTTGGTGTCAGCTCCATACAAGGATTTGAAAATTATGGCTGAGCTGCAATGCCTAATTTTGGAGGATAACCTTGAGATGTAGATATCCATGATAGAAAGGGGCCACAAAAGCATTTAGCTGCTCCGCCTTTGATGCTGCAACAACAAAAACTCTGTTTAGTCTCCAGCTTTGCGTCTGATGTATTTGATTAAACATGAACCAGACTTCTAGAGTTTTACCAAGCTCAGTGCTTGTGCTGTGCTTGCAAAATATCTTGTATTAAAAAAAAAATCTTAAAAGGGGCTTAGAGTCCATCCATTCCTTACCTTGACTTACCATTGGCTGACTCCCATGCGGCTCCTACATCACATTACTTACCATTGGCTGGCTCCCACATGGCTTCACATTGCCGTACTTACCATTGGCTAGCACCCACGTGGCACCTTTCTGATAAACATCTCCTCCTCGCCTCCATCGTCATGCCGTGGAGACTAGCCCAAGTACGTCTTCCGGTGGGCAGTCTCTTTTCACTTGAGGTAGCTTGATACTCATGATGGCCTTTTTTCAATTAGTCCCCCCACAACACACTCTTTATTTATTTGCTAGATAGCGCTCCATACGGGTGCATCTACAGGCCGTCTTCTCTGGGGCCTTGCTTAGTTTACATACTGTTGCTGTTGTGTCCAGGTTGTTTTTGCCTCAACTGAAGGGGGGGTGTAAGAAACACTAGAACAGAAGACTTGAGATGATGGTTTCTTTGTCAGATGGGTGGCAAAGGTGGGGAAAATGCCTGCCTTGCAAGGTGTCTCTGGTGGCATGGGAAGGCTCTCCATTTGCACAGCTGCTCCCCCTACCTTTGGATTTCGAGCGTGCAAAAAATTAGTTCGAATTTAGCCTAGATCGCATGAGAAACAAATACTCAATCCATGAATAAAGTGATGCAAAATTTTGTTCAATTGACCAGTTTATGTTCCTTCCTATGTAGCTAGTTAACACATCTATTTTCTTGACATGTAAAACAGTTTTAAAAAATCTATACTGGTTGTATGTTTTTATGCAAGTTTGTGAGAAATCTTTGTGAAGATCAAGTTCTGATGGCGCTGGGGCTCTCTGTTACCTTTGATAGTGTAATTCCCTTCTCTCTTTTGCTTCTCATTCGCCATGTTAACAATTTTGCCTGTTATGTTTGGGTGCTGGCTGGTATGTGGTATTAACACAGTGTTCTTTGCCAGAGGTGATTTTCTTATATTTTCAGCATTTGCTAATTCATTTCAACTTATTTTTGTATAGACCTGGTTTCGTTGGATTCTAACGGGGTGAATATTTCATTATACCAATATATTTTAATAATACAAGAAGTTATAAACATGCACAACATCCTGCTTCAGAAAGGTCAAATTGATTCAGAGCAGACATGGCTGAATAGTAATTTTTCCATTAAGTCAGACTGGTTTAAACATGAGGGGCTCAACAGCATCTGCCGGGAATGATTACAAACTCAAGCAATCAGTGTATGCCTTACCCAGCTCATACATGACTCTGGAATTTCCTCATTTTTTTTCTCTCCAAATCAGTTTACCTATAGCTACTTCCCCGCCTTTTCTCCGCATCTTGCCTCTAGTTTCCGTGGATCCCCCTTCGCTTCTGCTTTTTTTTGTTCCCTTTTAATTTACTCCTCCAGTTCAATTAGCATGTCAGGCCTCCAAGCCTCAATTTTCCTTGTTTTTCACTCACTCGGTGCTCCCTATCTCCCTTCACCTCCCACCAACTATTTTTTCCCACAACTCCACTTTACAGTGCTGAATTAAGAACCATTTGAGTAATATGAGCCCAGAACTGTAGCAACATGTAAACAAACATTAACAAAGCCATTAGATTTTCCATAGGCGAAACTACTGGTGTTGCCAATGCATGTTTTCTTTTGGCTCTAGCATTTGTAGTCCTGTTTCTGTAATTGGATCAACAGGAGTACATATCCCATAATGGAAACTAAAAACCCTGTAAGGATGAGAGTCTCAGAATGGGACAACTGAAACTTGAGAATTCTGCCTGGAAAAAGGGAAATCTGTAATTACTGTGTGAAAGTCAAAGACTATCCCCTTGATCCCAGAGTGCAGGTATTTGGGGATCAACCAGATCAGCTTTGCTTTGTTTTGTGATTTTTGTTTTTTCTCAATTTAAAATGGGATAACCTGGACTACAAGTACCAGAATACAATAAATAAATAAATAAATAAATGAATAAACCTCAAACAGTGTTTTCTACTCAATTGCAAACTTGAGATATAGATGACTTCCGGTCAATGGAACACCTTCTCTCAAATTGTAAACTTTAATTTGACAAATTAGTGTATTTTGGTAGCTGTGGTTCTATTTCAGTTTGAAATGGCCAAATCCATTAACACATCAGAAACAAGCAATGGCAAAGCCAATAGCCCTTGCCTCTTCAAGAGCTATTGGCTTTGTCAATCTGTCTTGGCCATGTTGCACACCAGTGTGACTGCTGTTCAGCATGACTAAATGTTAGTGGGGTAAAAGAGAGTGGCAATGAGTGGAGTGTCATAAAGTGGAGTAGAGTGGAGTGTTATAGAGTGATGTGCAGTGGCATAGAGTGGTGTAAAGTTCAGTGGCTTGGATTTAAGTGAAGTGGAATATCATGGAGTCGGTGAAGTGTCAGGTAGGGAGTAGAGTGGAAGGGTATATAATGGAGTTGAGTTGAGCAGCTGAGAGTGACAAAATGGAGTACAGGGTAATGGAGTGGCACAGAGTGTCGTGGAGTGGTGTAGAGCAGAGTGGAGTGGCATAGAGGGTGTTGCATAGAGTGTTGTAGAGTAGAGTGACATAGAGCAGAGTAGACTGTCAGAGAGGAGTTGCATGGAGTGGAGTAGTGTAGGAGAGGAGTGGAGTAGAGTGTTGTAGAGTTGAGTGGCGTAGAGTGGAGTGGCATAGAGTGGAGTGGCATATTGTATAGCAGAGTGGCATAGAGGGAGTTGCACAGAGCATTGTAGAGTGGAGCAGTGTTGTAGAGTGGCATAGAGTGGAGCAGAGAGTTGTAGAGTGGAGTAGTGTCCCAAAGTGGAGTAGAGTTTAATGGAGTAGAGCGTCATAGAGTGGAGTATCGCAGAGTGTAGTGTCATAGAGTGGAATCCTGTAGAGTGTTGTAGAGTGGCCTAGAGTGAAGTGGCCAAAAGTACAGTGGGGAAGAGCAGATTGGCATAGAGTGCAGTGCCGCAGAGAGCACTGGTTTTGAGTAAAGTGGTGTGGAGTGCGTTGATGTAGAATGCATTGACAGAGTGTAGTGGTGTAGAGTAGAGTGGCACAGAGTTCTGTGGTGTAGAGTAGAGTGATGTAGAGTGCAGTGGCATAGAGTACATTGTTTCAGTGAAGAGTAAAGTGGTGTAGAGTGGAGTGGTGCAGGGTAGAGTGCAGAGGTGCAGGGTGGCGTAGTGTGCAGTGGTGCACATTAGAGTGGTGTAGACTGCAGTGGAATGGAGTGCAGTGGTGCAGTATAGATTAGAGTGGTGTGGAGTGAGCAGAGTGTAGTGGCACAGAATGCAGTAAAGTGGTGTAGAGTTGAGTGGTGCAGACTAGAGTGCAGTGGCATAGAGTAGAGCGGTGCAGAGAGCAGCAGCATAAAGTACAGTGGTGCAGAATACAACAGAGTAGCATAGAGTGCAGTGACAGAGCACAATGGTGTACAGTAGTGTACCTTGAAGTGGGGTAGCGTGCAGTGGTGCAGAGTAGAGAGGCGCTGAGTTTGGTGACAGAGTGTAGACTTGCATAGTGGAGTAGCATATAGTGCAGTGGTGTGGAGTAGAGTGGCGTAGAGTTGGGTGGTGCAAAGTATAGTAATGCAGAGTATAGTAGTGTACACGAGAATAGGGTCGTGTAGCATGCAGGGGCACAGAGTGTTGCATAGTGGAGGATAGTGGCATAGAATGGAGTGGTGTAGTGTAGTTGCTTAGAGTTCAGTGGCATAAAGTGCATTGGTTTTGAGTAAAAGTGGTGTTGAGTGCATTGGCATAGAGTGCAGTGGTTTAGAGTAGAGTGGCAAAGAGGGCAGTAGCATAAAGTAGAGTGGTGCAGAGTAGAGTGTCCCAGCATAGAGTGCAGTAGCGTACAGTTCAGTGGCATAGAGTGGAGCAGAGTACAGTGGTGTACAGAGAAGTGGCATAGAGGGCAGTGGCATATAGTAGGTTGTTTCATAGTAGAGTGAAGTGGCATAGAGTGGAGTGGTGCAGAATAGAGTGGAGTGGCCTAAACTGGAATGGTTTATAGTGCAGTTGTGAAGAGTGCAGTGGTGCATAGCAGAGTGGGGTAGAGTGTGCTGGCATATAGTAGAGTGGTGTAGAGTAGAGAGGTATATAGTGAATTGGGATAGAGTGTCTAACCAAAGGCCATCAGGGCTAAATCCGGCCCTGATGGCAGGCCGTTGAGGTTTCAGTGGAACATGTTCACCAATTTAATTGTTGATAACACACACATTCACCCAATAGTATAAAAACTATCGTTCTGATTTAGATCCTGAAGGACGTATTACTCTATCACAAATGTGACTGTTATTCCGTCTGCTGTATTACTATTTCCATAGGATATAATGGAATTGTAATATGGTGAACGAAACATCCGTTACGTTTGTGACAGAGTTACACCGTCCACCAAGCGCTTAATCAGGCCCTATGTTTTGAGATAGGCAGGATGTTTAAAGCTTTAGTGTAAATAATGTAGTTGGTTTGCGGGCTCTTGTTTGTAGCTTTTTGGAAAGCAGCAATCTGTGTTGTATAGGTTTTTATAGCACAGGCTACTGCATGTGTTCCACGTGCTGAGGCTATTGCTTATGAAGTGTAGTTGTGTAGGCTACACCTTTAGACTTGCCAATGCATGTTATTATTAAAAGGGTTTGGCCCTCAAACACACAGACTGTAAACAGAAAGATCATTAGACATTCACTAGTGGGTAACATTGAGCAAAAGCCAACAGTGCTTTGATAGAAGGCCTGTTTTAAGCTTTATGTTACAGCCTCGTAAACTGGAGGATAGGCGGTACAGGAGTGGGCTCCATGGGGAGATTAATCTGCATTCTGCTTGTTTCATATACACGCTCTCACTTTGAAGTCACAGGAAGAAAAGTAAACAAAAGCTCCCTCAAAAGACGGAGCCTGACATTTGACTTTCATCTTTAAATGCACAGCAAATGTGACAAGATAGGAACAAGATGTAAAGGCCTATTTACAGAAAGTAAAGGACACAGTAAACAAGGTTTGGGAAAGAGGAGGGACAAACTCAAGTTGGGCAGCCTAAAAGAGATAGAGTCAGCAAATAGAAAGCAAGGAAATATGAGTTACAAACCACAATGTCAATGGTAAGCTCTTGGCAGAATGCATGCATCATGTATCTTCAGCAAACTACGACCTAAAATGATTTTATATAGGAAACTTCGGGACTGCATCAGTCGTGTCCAGCGGACATGGAGTCCCCAGGTACAAGTAGTAAAATATTTAACCACAGCAGCTCAGAATGCTGTGCTTGCTATTAAAGTCACACCAGCAGTGCTGTCTATTACACACCCAGTCCTCACTTTACAGCCAACAGCACTTTCCATTCTGGTTTCTTTGCACTCTCTTTCTCTGCCTGAAATAGAGACCTATGAGTCCAAGCATACTTTGGGCCATGTTTTTGCTGCATAGAACTGCAAAATAAAAAAAGAAAACACCTTTGTCATTTCCTGGCAGGCATAAATGGAGGTATTTCAAATAGTCAATGTATGTTTAAGGGCAAAAATACCTTTGGGATTCACTCTCCCTGCGTTGCAGTCACATTTATTTAGAGCTTCGTATGCCTGACAATGCACCAAAGCACATTCGTCGATCGGTGTCACACTATTCCTTCGAAGTCCTGAGTGCAAGAAAAGAGGGACCGTGTGTGTGTTCTGTTTAACACTCGTTACGAAAAAACAAAACATCACTGGCTTAAATTGTCACATTGGCATCAGTCCTCTACGATGCGCTACCATAGAGCCCAAGCTTCCCAGGGCCATGCGTGACTAGCTTAAAGTGTATTTGTACTGCGCTTACTACCCTTCAAGAGTTAGAATCCTGGTACTTGAAGTCTTATTCAAACGAGTAAAACCCAGGACTAAAAGACCTCTGGCTCTGCACGAGCACCATGAAAAAATCTTGCTGCCCGAAATCCATCCATCCATTTCCGTGCAGCGCAAACGATTAGCTTCCATTCACACACCACAGCGCGTGCGGCTCCCACTGAGAATCTCATTAAAATAATAAACAAGAAATTTGTGAAACGGTGGGGTGAGAACCACACCCCCGTGTAGCGTGACATATTTTCTCCGCGGTGACTCGAAAGCCAGTTATGAAGCTTGCTATAGGACAGTGGCGCTGTGTTTGCGCGCGCTCGGACGTAGCCACGTGGAAAACTCACGTCTTCCAAAGAGAGCTGCCTTATTTCACTCCCAATTTTGTCGTTCACCTGCAGGCTATAAATTGATTAGGTTTAGGGTTAGCGCACTGAGGGTCAACATCAGAGCGCTTTGCGCTCACATGAAGGGAGCTGGAGGCTGTCCCCTCGCGCCATTAGTTTGATGAAAGGATACTGTGGTAAATTAGCAGACGGCTTTCGGAGGAGGGAATTGCAATTACACCGAGACCTTGAATGCTGACGCGCGGGATCACGTCCTGTTGAGACAGGTTTGCATTGAATTAGCTCCCAATTGATCGCGCCGATGGCACATCTGATTAAACAAAATAGAAATAAAAAAAAAACACGCTTGTAGAAATGAAGCAACCAAGCAGAGAGGCTTAAACAATTAAAGCCTGAAACAAAAAATACAAAGGTGAGCAAGATAGGTAGGGATGAAACAATAAACATCAATAATTGTCTTAAGGAGGTAATGTATGCAGCTGAGTGCCACGGTGGCGAGTTTCAGCTGCGCTAAGAATTTACTGCGTGTGTTTAAAATCAAAACGAAAAATGCAAGGTCTATGAGATGCGACGGGAAATGTTAATGGGCGTGCCCCATTCCTTTGCCACCGTAAGTGTTCGTCGGAAAGAGCGGATCGCCTGCTTCTCAGCTGCTGGCCAGTCCTTCAGAACAATGGGTTCAAAGAGTTACCTCCCACTCCCTCTGGTTTACAACCAGGTGGAATAGTCCGTCTGATTAATCATTTGTTATAGCAGGTTTCCTGAATGATGCAGAATCGAGATTTTAACATTTTAAAAGGAAGAACGGGGAAACACGATCTAACAAAATGCAGAAAACAGGAGTAGAGGTCAGCTCCGGCCTGTGGCACTTTAATTCTACCACACTGAGAAAACAGAAACGCACTCACCCGCTGTGATATGCACATTCGTCCTAAAATACCTAAACACACTACAGAGACCGATCACAAAAAAAGTGATGGTCCTCTTACGGATGGCCTTTGGCCTGTTCTGGGGGTACCAGAACCGTAAGGCTCGGT
The DNA here is from genome assembly GCF_031143425.1 of Pleurodeles waltl. Lineage (NCBI taxonomy): Eukaryota > Metazoa > Chordata > Amphibia > Caudata > Salamandridae > Pleurodeles > Pleurodeles waltl. Next base: position 910,441,710 of record NC_090443.1, read on the forward strand.
CAGGTCCACAAAGTGCATATATGCCAACATTTTAGAACAGGTGAGTGGGGGATGCCGAAAAATAAATCGGGCAGGGGCGTAGCTTGGTCAATCAGATGTGGGGGAAGGTGGGTGAGCTTCAAACGTCCGAACAGCCACGCTCAGATATCTATTAAAACACATTATCTGAGAAGCAGGACGTGAGGGAAGCTTAAGGGGCAGTGGCAGGAGGGAGGAGTGCGTATTGTTAGCGGGACTTAAAGCACAACATTTTTCAAACTAATCAATATTTATTTTTAAGGCCTTCAAAACAGAGGAGAGAGAGTGTGTGCGCGTTGTTTTCAGTGTGGACATGTAAAGATCCCAGGTGAAATCAAACAGACACTTCATCATACCAGACTGAGAACCCCTGTGCCCAACTACTTACTATACAATACATTTTTATGCCGGTGTAACCCCCTTGAAGCTGTGCCCTTGAAACTGGGAGAATGAATTCTCCCCATTGATTAGTACAGAAATAGAGGCAATTTCAGGCGGCAGCCAGCTAAAGTTTTGGGCCCAATTTGAGCTTCAAAAATCGTGAGCGTCCCTGCTGAGTGGGGTCTATTTAATGTATGACAGTGTTGTGTTAAACAAACAAAACACACACGCTCTCTCTTTTCTTGCACTCAGGACTTCAATGGAGCGGCACCGATCAACAAATGTGCTTTGGTGCATTGTCAGGCTTATGAAGCTGTAAAGAAACCTGACGACAACACAATGAGAGTGATTCACAAAGGTATTTTTGCCCATAAACATACATTGGCTATTTGAAATACCTCAATTTATGCTGCCAGGAAATGACAAAGGGCCTCCTGGTGGTATTTTTTTGCAGTTTTATGTGGCGTAATTATGGCCCAGGGCCATAATACCGCTTTATTTGAGGTTAGATTTATTTATGTGTTCATTTAGTTTAGGCATGGGGAGATTGAGGGATTTGACCAGAATCACATGAGGTTGAGGCGAAGCCAGGGCTCCAACCTAGTTTTACAATTCCAAAGTTGGCAGTTCTGGCTATCCCCTGTAAATGGATCAACTACTGAGAATTTTTCTGCCTGAGTGTTAATTCTGCAACAGCAGTATATTCAATTGAAAGGATGTGAAGTGAGCATGGAATGGGAAGGAATGTTTTCCCCAAGGAAAACATTTAAAATGTGCATTTGCACAAGCGGCTAAAGTACACCTCAGCGGAATTCTGCACTGTTGGAAATTCTACCCAAGGAGCATAGAACTCCATGGAATACGTGGCTTGACATTCCCATTAGATGCCTGGAAACCTCTGACTGGCATACTGCTGGGAATGTTGGTAAATAGCAGACTATAGTATTGCCACAAGTAGGGATATGTCTATGGGTGCAGACTTACTACATTTTTATGAATAGGATCCAATGCATGAAAACCCACTGTGGATTTAGAAGCTGCTGCCAAGGTACACATCTTTGTAGCTGTCAAGTAGCTCCATGTCACGTGTGACTCTTTCAGTCAAACCTGGCTTCAAGAAAAAAACAATGGATCTTTGAGGTTCATTTTTAACAAATTACAAATTCAGACTATTGCAGACAAATATAATGTACTCTTTAGGTCTAAAATGAATCCAGGCATTCTAGGAGCTTATGGATATGCTTACATCAAAAGTAAAATAAAGCACTTAATTGACCAAATAATAGAAACGTAACAGTTTATCCAGCTAACATTCAACCGTATATGGCGGGGGTACATGAACATGAAGAAGTGGTAGAGCAGTGCTCCAACATCCCAGAGTTGCAATAGCAGCGACAGAACATTTGAGCATGAGAAACAAACCCAATGGTTGTTAATTATTTTAAATAAGGAGACCACGCGTGGATCCTAAAACCTTTGCCCATGGGTTCCTCTTAGAAGGCAATAAGAGAGTCAGAATCATGAGCATTGCTGATATTTTGACCCTGACGGTGAATTGGCAAGGGTTATCACCAGGACGAGGTCTGGTCAGTGCTTCACTGGTGGTTGTCAGTGGAGGCCATCAGCACTTATATTTGGCGACTACTGCTTAGCCTATATCACATATTCACCAAGAGCAAGAGGGGGTAAAATACACAAGGGGAAAGAAGGACAAAAGAGAAAGAAAAACCTGTCACAAAGGGAGATTGCAGGAACCCGCAAGAATGAGATAAAGGGTCAGGGCGTGAATGGTAATGGATTAAAGAGCCCTGAAGTGGATTTAAGACTACCAACCTTGGTATTTAGCATGCTGATGTTTAATTACACCAGCCGCGGTCTTCTGACCAGAACTTAGGGCACCATCACTCTTTCTTTTGTAACGTAAGCGCCGGGGCTAGAACTTACGAAAGTAGCAATCCTGCAAAAGTAAATTTTGGGAACAAACACTAACAATATGCGACTCAGAAGATGGGTGAGTCTTACTTTGATATTTTAAAGAGATCACTGAGAAATCCAACAATGGGGCAATTTCTGAAAAGAGGATGGGGTGTTAGTTGTAATTAAGTAAACACTGACAACAATTGGCATCTAGCAAAGGTATGTGACTGTTGTTTGCTTCAGTCATCTGAAATATGCATTACAGGTGAAAAAACAATAAAAAATAGAATTTCTGATGTTTGAAGGTAATGTGCATATGTTTTCAGAAACGGCAGCAAACAATAACCCATCCCAAACTTAATTAAAATATTGAATGGGTGCAGAAATTACAGCAGGGGTTTCCTACCAACCCTGGCATCAAAGTGGACCCAATTTTAGACAGATGTGTACAAGCAAAATCAGTTAACTCACAGTGAAGACTGTCAACCATTGGAGTGGGGTGAACAATTGCATCGTGCTATTTCTGTGAGGGGCAGAAAATGCGAAAGACCCTTGAATAGACAAATGGATGAAGAGGGCTGACAAAAAGCATCATAATGTGTATTTGTTTTATGATTTTGTTTGCAAAGCTCTCTCTAAGGCAGACTTAAACAAGCATTTGCAATGCATTAGGTCTCACGTTTGTGAAATGGCATTGTATTTTCTTTTTTAATTTTATACTGACATTTACATAGCACTATTGCCATTCCTAGGACCTTGCGGCGCTGGAGAACCAGAATATGGGAAATGGGTTATGAGGGAGGGAAGAGTAATATGCTGGTGTGAAATAAGTAATAACATACTTGGAAAAAAAGCAAACACTCCGAGAATGCAAGATTAAGAAAAGCATGTGAAATGTAAACAGTAACAATATGGTTACAGGCCTGTGCGTTAGTTTACGTACAGTTATATACGCACTGCAGACAGTGAATGCGGCTTCCAGGGAGCATAGGATAGAAGAGAGAGGCAGCAAAGAAGAAAGGCACAGAATCAGAGGGAAGGGTGAAGAGCTAGGGGTAGTTGGAATTCATAATGGTCTCAGAGAGCACTCACAGTAGTGCTCATGGATCCGCCGAAAATGACCACTTTACATGCAGGAGTAAAGTAAGAAAAAGAGAAAAGAAATGCAGCATCTGCTTTAATGACTGAAGTGAGTAAAATGATGGCAGAGAGAGTGCGTATGGAAAAGTGGCGAGAGGGCACAGAGAAGGAAAGGAGACGGATAGATCAGACTTTTTTTTTTTAGGAAAGATAATTGCACACAGAGGGATGAAGGGGGAGGGGAGCAGTGCACCAGGGTGGCTTTTAATGCACAAAACTTGCTCCACTGGGCAAGAGTCGCAGTAAGTGGCGTCATCCTCTTACTTAGGATACGGGAGGGGGTCTCAAGTGTTTGGCATGACTGGCTCCAAACACTACTCCCAGTCCCTATCCCCAGTGACCAGCACTCAGATCACTCTGTAATGCACTGGTAGCCTGCAGGTGGTTGCTAGGAAACTGTACACTATGAGGTATCAAAGCAAATTATAGAGTGGACTGCAAATGAGAAAAGAGAAAGGACAATCATAATGGTCTGACTAAATGCGGTGCACATTTTAGATCTTGGAGAACTTTCCAGAGGACTATAAAACCAAACAGAACTAGCAAATATCCAGAAACGAAGTCACGTTTGAGTTCTGCATTACAGTAGCCTGTTTGTGGACAGTAATAGGCATGCAGAATTTTAAGAAGAGTTAGTTCCAGAGTAGGAAGTTACATGGATGCTTAGCAAATATAATTGGCAGCTTAAGGAGGACAGGCCAACAAATTAAAGCGGAGATCTGAGCCATGGGTTACTAGCTCTGAATCTAAGCGTCCGGGCACGAGCCGAGTCCTCAAATATTTGGCATGTAAATCATTAAATCATGCAACGATAATCATGTTAGAATGTGGTAATGTATCTTCAGAATTAAAAAAACATAGACACTCATTACAACCCTGGCGGTCAGTGATAAAGCGGCGGTAATACCGCCAACAGGCCAGCGGTAACAAAAATGGAATTATGACCATGGCGGAAACCGCTCGGACAGACAGCCACTTTAACACACCGACCGCCAGGGCGGAATCAACAAGCACCATGGCGGTAACCGCCAACAGCCAGGCGGAAGACAATGTACTGCCCACACTATTATGACCGGCCTATCCGCCACCTTTTGTGGGTGGGTATCAACAACATCAAAAGCCTGGCGGAAACAGATCTCAGAAGTCAAAGGACTCACCTGTGGAGACTCGGGGAACAACCACAACGCCAAGGAGGCCGAGCTGCACATATTCCCCATGCTCGTCTACCTTCTGCTGCATAATGAACATCATCGCCGGCGAAGACGATCACGGTGAGTACTGCCGCCTAGCACACAAGAGAGGGGGGAGGAAAAAGAGAGTGACACACACACGCAACACACATCCCCCCACCCACAACACCATACACACAACCAGAAGCAGTAACATTACATATTTACCCCATACCCCTCAGGAATAATGCTAGGACAAAACGATTTGAAGAAAGTGAGTGTAATACGATTAAATACTATGAATAAGTGCATCAAAATCCAAACGTACATACATATTTACAAATGTAGGGACACTGCCCAGTCCTCAGTGTTCGTGGGCCACAGGGCCACATCACATAGGCTAAGGCCCCACCTCACTCCTGCAACGACACAGAGAGAACACTGCCGGGGCATCAGGTCGAAAATACACAGGCACCTCAGAGGGACGGGGAATGGGGGGCACCTGAGCCGGAAGATGGTACGCCATTGGTCCTGAATGGGGCTACATGCCCACTGCTTGGTCCTGGGGAGTGCAAGGCCACAGTCTCTCTAGTGGGTGGTCTGCCCACTGCTTGTTTCTGGGGAGTGCGAGGCCGCAGTCTCTCTAGTGGGTGGTTTGCCCACTGTTTGGCCCTGGGGAGTGCAAGGCCACAGTCTCTCCAGTGGGTGATTACTTCCACTGGTTCTGGAGGGGGGGATTGTGCCCAGTGTGCTTCATCCTGGGAAGGATGGGGTGAGTGGATGGCTTCTTCCACTGGTTCTGGAGGACCACTGCTTGGTCCTGGGGAGTGCAAGGCCACAGTCTCTCAAGTGGGTGGTTTGCCTACTGCTCGGTCCTGGGGAGTGCAAGGCCACAGTCTCTCTAGTGGGTGGACTACTTGGTCCTGGGGAGTGCAAGGCCACAGTCTCTCTCTAGTGGGTGGTTTGCACACTGCTTGGTCCTGGGGAGTGCAAGGCCTCAGTCTCTCAAGTGGGTGGTTTGCCCACTGCTTGGTCCCGGGGAGTGTAAGGCCACAGTCTCTCTAGTGGGTGGCTACTTCCACTGCTTCTGGAGTGGGTATTGTGCCCAATGTGCTTCATCTTGGGAAGGATGGGGTGAGTGGATGGCTTCTTCCACTGGTTCTGGAGGGGGCATTGTGCCCAGTGTGCTTCATCCTGGGAAGGATGGGGTGAGTGGATGGCTTCTTCCACTGGTTCTGGAGGGGGCATTGTGCCCAGTGTGCTTCATCTTGGGAAAGATGGGATGAGTGGATGGTTTCTCCACTGGTTCTGGAGGGGGCATTGTGCCCAGTGTGCTTCATCCTGAGAAGGATGGGGTGAGTGGGTAGCTTCTTCCACTGGTTCTGGAGGGGGTATTGTGCCCTGTGATGCAGATCTTGGGGAGTGCAAGGTCACAGTCTCTCACCTTGGTGTCAGACCCACAGCATTTGCAGGTCCCAGGCCATACAACAGCCCATGGATGCAGGACTACACACTGCCCGCCGGCGGTGATGGCTGCTCCGTGGTTGCAGTGGCAGTGCAAGTCTCTGTGCTGGCAGTGGTGGGGGGAGGCTCTAGCCCTTCCCCTGCAGCCTCAGACAGCTGCCCACTGGGGCTGCTGCTGCTGGTGGTGGTGCTGGCAGTGGTGGGGGGAGGCGCCAGCCCTTCCCCTGCAGTCTCGGACGGCTGCCCAATGGGGCTGCTGCTGCTGCTGGTGGTGCTGGCGGTGGTGCTGCCAGTGGTGGGGTGAGGCTCCAGCCCTTCCCTTGCAGCCTCGGATGGCTGAACCACCATGGTTGGTGGTGGGGCTCCGAATGAGTCCCAGCACCATGCCTCCTGTCCTTTCTGCCTGCTGGTGCAGGCCCCTTGCCCTTCCTGTCAGCAGCCAGGGATTGCCCCTTGCCTGTAGAAGCTGGGGGTGCCTCCTTGCCCTTCCCTGTAGCAGCTGGTGGTGCCTCCGTGCCCTTCCTAGATGCAGCTGGTGGTGCCTCCTTGCCCTTCCTAGATGCAGCTGGTGGTCCCTCCTTGCCCTTCCTTGAAGCACCTGGTGCAGGCACCCTTTCAGTGTGGCTGCCTGGTGCCTGGGATCCTCTCCCACCTGGAGTAGCTGTCGACACTACTGTTGCTGTGGATTGTGTGGCTGTGTTGCCCACCTGGGTTCTGACCACCCGGGCCCAACGTGAAGGATGGTGGGGGCGGAATGGTAGGGAAGAGGGTGGAGAGGAAAAGCTTCTTAGGGACATTGGGGCGGGAAGAGGGTGAAGGTTTGGGAGTGGAGGAAGTGGTTGGAGGAGGTGTCTGTCTGCTGATTTTGGGTGCAGGTGCATGGGCTGTATGCTGTTGTGAGGAAGATGGCTCTTGGGTGTCTGAGTGCTTGTGTTTGTGTACTTTGGGAGGAGGGGGTACAGACACAGTGTGAGGGGAGACAGGGGACGTGTGCATGGATGTGGGGTTGGTGACTGACAGTGAGGGGTGTGTAGTGATAGGCGTGATGGTGGTAGTGGATGAGGATGTAGTGTATTCAGATGTAAGTGTAGACGCTATTGGGAGGGAGGTGGACGAGGAGGAGGAGGAGGGGGACACAGTGGAGGCAGTGGATGTTGGTATGTCTGCATCTGGATGGCGTTTGTGTGAGAGCCTGTGGGATGATGTGTGGTGCTTGTGCTTGCCTGAACCACTCCTGTGTGTTGTCCTCTGTGCATGTTGGTCTGCCTGTGTGCTTGGGATATGTTGGGGTTGAGGGGAATGGGATTGGGTAGAGGAAGTTGGAGGAGGGAGGCTAGAAACAGGGGCAATGACTGCCATCAGGGAGGAGGCCAGAGCCTGGATTGATCTCTGTTGGGCCGCCATGCCAGAGTGAATGCCTTCCAGGGATGCATTTGTCTGTTACAAATGGGCTGCCAGGTATTCGCAATGGTTGACTACCCAACAGAGATGTATCGCAGGAGGTCAATACCCCCCTCGCTCAGGGCAGCAGGGCCAACTGGGGCAGTGCCTGAGGTGCCTGGGATGAAGGAGATGCCCACCCTCCTGTGTGAGCGGGCACAGGAAACACCCTGAGGGGCTGCTGGGAGGGCGGTGCTGGTACGGGGGTTGGCAGCTGTACCTGTAGCTGGGGTGGGCACAGAGGTGTCCACCACCACCACAGAGCTTCCATCGGAGGAGGTATCACTGTCCAAACTGTCCCCTCAGTCTCTGCCGTGGTGCTCCCCTCACCCTCCGTCCCACTGGTGCTCTCAGTCAGTGGATTCAGCTTCCTGGGCCTTGTGGGATGCATGTCTCCCCGTCGCCGGTGCCTCTGCTCCTCCACCAGATGATGCTGATGCACATAAGGACAGGGTGACAAAACAAAAAGGGGGAGAGAGAGACTAAGGATACACTTGGTCAGTGACGGCAACAACACCACTGGGAAAAGCCCCACGCACCAGGCAAAGCACTAACAGTCACAATGCTAGTCACCAGCCCATGGACAGGGACACCTAACACCAATTGCAGCATACCTGAGACCCACAGACCCCTGCCCAGTAGTGGATGCCTACTAGTGTAGAAGCAGAATCCTAGATACCCATCTCAGGATACAAACAACCCTTAGCCAGCTCTTCCTGGTAGACATAAAGGTTTATTTAGAAACAAAGAATGCATGTACATGGAGACTGAGCAGCATAAATGTAGCTCGAACAGTGTGAATAAGGAAGTAATGCATGATCTTTTATAATATCAAACCACAAACAGAATCGAGCATTTCATTGGTCCTTGACATTGACGTATGATCATTTCTTCACTATTGCCAAAGGTGCTACAGTCAATTCTTCATAACGCACCATATATAGTAAATTGAAGCACAGACAAGAAAGTTACCTAATATGTCCTACCTGTCTAATATCGCGTGATACATCTTATGACAGAACTGAGAACAGCACATACACAAATGGTATCTTCAAGAAGGAAGACTGCTTCAGCTAGCATGCAATGACAATGATATTTCATGGTGGCTGTTCTAATGGCAAACCTTGCAATATAGTGCATTTCAGGCAATATCAGAAACATATCAGTAAGCATAGTTTGTGTTAGTTGTACATTGTCCCACAGAGATAGGCCCAATTGTCATTGTGTATCACATGGCCCATTAGGCCCAAGTTGGTGAACAACCAAATACCGCACTAGCTTGGTTGGAGGAAGTTTACATCAGACCCTGCCCAACATGGGACCTACCCTGCAATGTCTGGCCTGGCCTAGGGGCACCCACAGGCCCACATCACCCACCCGGATGCCACCCAACCGCGTGCAAGTAGTATATTGGGGCACTGTACTCACCCCCTTGTGGCTGCTGTGATGCCCCCAGGTGCCCATCCAGCTCCGGCTAGGCCACCACCAGTATGCAGGCCATCAGGGGGGTCAGGTTCGATAGGCACCCCTTCCTCATTGGGAGGCCATCCCCAGCTGGGCCTCCGCGGTCTTCTGTGCACAGCGTCTCAGGTCCTCCCACCTTTTCCGACAGTGGGTGCTCCGCCTGCCATAGACCCACAGGGTCCGCACATCCTTGGCGATGGCACGCCATACATCCTTTTTCTTATGGGCGCTGACCTGCAGGGAATAAACACAGGGAAAGATATTAGTTAGACCATCCTGCCTGTAACACTCATGGCCCACCATAGCCCTCCCATCCCATTATGCACAGACATGGCCCTGCATACATGCAGCACGCTGCCCAGGGCCCTTCCACCAACCCTCCCCACACGAGGCCTTCACACACACCACTGCATGCATTCATGCCCCATGCATCATGCTCACAGTGTACTCACCTGTTGTCCTGGAGGCCCGTACAGCATTCGGTACTGGGGTAGGACCCCATCTCTCCAACTCTGCCGCAGTGAAGGCAGGGCCCCTTTCCCCAGTGACACGAGCCATGGTCGGTTCCAGTCACAGGTCACAGCAGCACATACAGTGTAGGTCCTCTCCTGTTGAAGGTCAGGTAGCAAGTGAGTGAACAGATAGAAAATGGCGGTCACGTCGGCGGCGGTGCGTACCGTCACCGCCAGCGTACATCACCATTGGCCACTATAACCCACAGGGCCCAATGTAACTAGTGAGGAGTTGCACTGCGGTTCTCGACCTCCTTCCGCAATGGCGCACAAAGTCTGCGGAATTACCTCATTTCCACATGTCCCTCCTAACAGGACAGGCGGGCACCATTTCGGGGGGGCAGGCGTATGCACCTAACTGCGTCACAGTACACATAAGCACCATTTGGGCCTATCCAACAATATACTGTTACAGTCACAACATGCAATGAAGTGCAGTGTTTGGAAAGATGGGATAATGACCAGCTGCTCACCGTTTTGCCCACCTAGGTTGAAACTGCTGCCGATGAATAGGAGATGGAGACATCCCTCCTTGTACAGGCCCCCGGTGGACTTGGCAACAATGGAGGACAGGCACATTATCCTAGCCTATAGACTGGACAGGGCCACAATCACAGAGCTGTGTGCCCAATTGGAGCCTGACCTGATATCTGCTATCCAACACCCCACCGGGATCCCCCCTCTTGGGCAAGTCCTATCTGAGCCCCATTTCCTGGCACTGGCTCCTTCCAAGTGACAGTGGGCTTGGCAGCAGGAATGTCACAGCCAATGTTCTCAATAGTGCTGACCAGAGTGTTGTCTGCCTTGATTAAACACATGCGCAGCTACATCGTTTTCCCCCAGGTGGAGGATTTGGCCACAGTGAAAGCTGATTTCTATGCAATGGGACATATCCCCAGCATTATTGGGGCTATTGATGGTACACATATTGCATTTGTCCCCCTCCCCCTGGAGAAATGAACAGGTGTTCAGAAATCAAAAGAGCTTTCACTTGATGAATGTGCAGATAGTGTGCCTGGCAGACCAGTACATCTCCCATGTGAATGAAAAGTATCCTGGGTCTGTGCATGATTCCTTTATCCTGAGGACTAGCAGCATCCCAAATGTGATGGCTCAACTCCAGAGGCACAAGGTGTGGCTAATAGAACAGCCCTGGTTCCCACCCAGTGGATGTTGGTGTATGAGTATGGTGTGGGCCCTAAGGGTTAGTGTGTGTCTAACAGTTGTCCCTCTCTATTTTCAGGTGACTCTGGTTATCCCAACCTCTTATGGTTACTGACCCCTGTGCGGAATCCCAGGACAAGTGCAGAGGAATGTTGCAATGAGGCACATGGGCAAACAAGAAGAATCATAGAGAGGACATTCAGCCTCCTGAAGGCTAGGTTTCGTTACCTCCATCTGACAGGTGGTTCCCTGTGCTACTCACCCAAGAACGTCTGCCAGATCATCGTGACATGCTGTATGTTGCATAACCTTGCCTTACGTCGCCAGGTGCCTTTTCTGCAGGAGGATGAGGCTGGAGATGGGCGTGTGGCAGCAGTGAACCCCGTGGACAGTGAAGATGAAGAGGCAGAGGATGAGGATGAGGACAACAGAAGTGCAACAATTCATCAATACTTCCAATGACACACAGGTAAGACAGTGTAACTTCAATTTTAATTTACAGTTTTGTACTTGACATTCTCACTGGCAGGCTAATTTTCCCTCTTCTATGGCCACTCACTGTATCCTTTGGCATCTCTATTTGCAGATATTTGTGCCCCATTATCGCTCCTGGTGTGTTGACTGCAGCCAACTACAGGTCATTCATATGCATACATTACTGTACAGTTGTATTGCAGTGTTTAAAGCTTGTTAAACGAATACATAGTTCAGTCATTTGACAGACTCCATACTTGTATTTTTTCAAATGCTGTTTATTTCAGTGCTAATAAGTAGAGGATGATGTGCAATGGGCTGGAGTGATGGTGGAGGAAAGTCCAGGATAGAGTCCAGTCTATGTGGATCACAGGTGCATTGTCCAAGGGGGACTAGGAAGTGGAGCAATGGCAGTTCAAGGTGGACAGGGTGACAGGGTGGGGCCAAGGGTGACAATCAGGAGAGTCTTATTTCCTGGCCTTGATCGCAGGGAATGTTTGTGGGGTGGTTCTCCTTCTGAAGGGGGAGGGGTGCTGGTGGCCTGTTGGTCCTGTGGCAGGGGATCCTGTCCACTAGCGGCAGCGGAGGTGGAGGGCTGTTCATCGGTTTGGCTAGTGGTAGGGGCATTGTGGTGTGCCACTGCCCCCCTCATACTGTTGGCCATGTCCCCCTGCAATGGAGACCAGGTTGGTGTTAATGGACTTCAAGTCCTCCCTGATACCTAGGTACTGTTCCTCCTGCAGCCGCTGGTTCTCCTGCATCTTGTCCAGTATCTGGCCCATCACCTCCTGGAAATGGTGGTATGCTCATAGGATCTTGGTGAGTGCCTACTGGAGAGTCGGTTCCCTGGGCCTGTCCTCCCCCGGTCGCACAACAGTCCTCCCAGCTACCCTGTTGTCCTGTGCCTCTGTCCCCTGAACTGTGTGCCCACTGCCCTGACCCCAGGTCCCTGATCATCCTGTGTTTGTGGTGTGGCCTGGGGTCCCTGTAGTGGTGGAAACACTGCTGATTGACGTGTCCTGGGGACAGAGGTATGGGCCCGCTGCTGGGTGCTGCGCTGGTGTTTCCTGTGGTGGTATGGGACTATGCCTGGGTAACCGATTGTCCGGAGATCCCTGATGGGCCGGGTTGGTCATCCAGATCCAGGTGTCCAGAGCTGCTGTCGTCACTGTGAGCCTCTTCTGGGGGGGACTGGATGTTGCTGGCATTTCCTCTCTAGTGAAGTGGGCCAGGGGACCTGTGGGGATGTAAATGCAGTGTTATTGTTTCTGCGTGTGACATCTTGTGCATGGGTGTGTTGCCCTCTATGGTTGTTATTGCCCTGGAAGCTTTGCCTTGTGAGAGTAGTTATTTGGTGGGTTTGCTGTTTCCCTCTAGTGTGCATGCTTTAGAGATGGGTGTCCATGCAGGTCTGTGATGGGGGTCCATGCATTGGTAGAGCATGCAGGGCTTGGTATTGGGAGGGTTGGGTTGTGATGGTGGGGTGTGTGGGAGGTGGTGGAGTTGTGGGAGTGATGGTAAAGGTGGGGGTATGTGATGGCATGCAGGTGGGGGGGGGTGATAGTAATAGAGATTTAACTTACCAGAGTCCAGTCCTCCTCCTACTCCTGCCAGGCCCTCAGGGTGCATGACTGCCAAGACTATCTCCTCCCATGTTGTTAGTTGTGGGGGAGGAGGTCGGGGTCCACCGCCAATCCTCTGTACAGCTATTTGGTGCCTTGCTGCCATGGAATGCACCTTGTCCCGTAGGTCGTTCCACCTCTTCCTGATGTCATCCCTTGTTCTGGGGTGCTGTCTCACGGCGTTGACCCTGTCCATGATTCTTTGCCATAGCTCCATCTTACTAATAATTAATGTCTGCTGCACCTGTGATCCGAATAGCTGTGGCTCTACCCGGATGATTTCCTCCACCATGACCCTTAGCTCCTCCTCTGAGAACCTGGGGTGGTGGTGTTGGTGTGCCATGGGTGTAGTGTGAGTGATGTGGGTGAGGGTGTGTGGGGTGATGTGTTGGGGTTTGTGATGTAAGGTGTAGGGATGGTGTATAGGTGATGGTGGTGTGTGGCTGTGGTCTTGTCTGTGGTCTTGCTATCTCTCTTGTGGCACTTGTTTGTAGTCATAAAGGGTTGTGGGTAATGTGGGTGTGTTTTATGGTGGTCTGGGTGTGGTGTGTGTATGGGTGTCAGGTGTGTGTTATTTGAATTGTCCAATGTAGTGTTGTTTTGTATGTGTGTGTATTTTGAGCGCGGCGGTATGTAGCACCAATGGTTTACCACCATTGAATGTCCGCCGCAGTGATTCGTGGGTCATAATGTTGTGGGTGTAGTTCTGTTGGCGTAACGGTGTGGGTTTTGCTACCTCCAGTTTATCACTGACTTTTGGGCAGGAGGACTTGTGTGTGTGGCTGTATAGGGACGGATTGCTATGTGTGTGTCATAATATTGGTAGCGGTAATCTGCTGGGGCAGCGGTATGTTGGCGGCAGTCAGCATGGCGGTAAGCAGCACTTACCGCCAATGTCATAATGAGGGCCATATTTCTTTAAAACGCAGAAGCATTTCACTTTAGTGCATCAGATCCTATCTCTGCATCAAGAAGTATTTATTACAAATAATAGTTATAAACAGAAACTAAGAAACATTCCTGCCCCAGCTGTGATGAAAATGCTAGTGAACTAGGAAACTAGAAGAGACAACATATGGCCACCAGGGCAAACCGGCGCGATAGCAGTTTGCCTCCAAAAATGAGGAAACACCATACAGCCACTAGCGCAAACCGGTGTGATAGCGGCATGCCCCCAACAATGAAGAAAAAGCAACTTACAGCCACGCAGTACTAAGCGCGCGATAGCGACATGCTCCAAACAGCGAAGAAACAACATACGTCCATGCAGCACAAAACGTTCATTCAAAAGAAAACAAATAGTGCCAATCGTGCAATCATCCAGGTAACAGGGTCAGTCTCCAGGGCGGTAATAAAGCAGCCTGAATGCAGGACAAACGTGAAGCATTTTGCAATGAAAGCATTTGCATTTTGAAAGGCAGGCCAAGGAACAAATGAAAGTGATGGGCGTGATTGAAGCCCACATACAGATTACAACATGTTGCAAAAGCAGTGCTTGCGCGCTGCTATGCTCGACCTCAAAAGGAACCGAGATTAGTTACCAAGGCATGGTGGATAGAAAAAAGCTTACCTCATATAGTGCAGTAACATTTATTCCATAAAACTCTTCAGTGTATGGCTTTCTCTTCTTTATAATAACCAGTCAAATATTCAGTTTGTAACACCATTAATTTCGGTAATGCAAAATCCTGATTTCTAACTCTCTGCCTTTAATTACAGTCTTTAAACAATGCACATCATTTAAAATCAATTATGCTTGTTGCACCCGATAATAGCAAACTTATTTAATTCTTGCCATTATTACCTGTAAGCAAATACAATTCTTTCCAGTACATTTCCCTGAAGTCGAAAAGAAAGGTCATGAAATGATTACAAGTGCTAAATTAGCCACAATATCATTCTTACAGAGACCTTCCCATTATTACAAACTTTCTTATAAATTCCTCTTTTTTTGGAAGTTGGCAAGAACTCATTTTCTAACTCATCTATATTTCCCTCAAAACATTTTCAGAGAAATACAGCCGGTGAGGTTGAACCTAATGCATCCCATGAATATTTAAATAATGTGCCCTTGAGGATAATGTGGATAACTGGGATGAAACTAAACTCGATAATTCCCCTGTATCAGATTCAGTACTTGACCAAACGTATACAGCAGGTTCATAGTAGTCATCCTGGATCAAGAAAGAGACTTGAGATGGAGGTCCTACTTCTGTGTCTCAGATGCCCAATAACTTAGGTAATGAAACAAACCAACTACTTACATCATTGTCCTTTTTGTCCTTCTAAATTCCCATTGATAATTCTTTGACCTGTGTCTCTCCCCAAAAGAAGGTAGCCGTAGTTTTCAAATGATTAAAAATGAGTTAATTGCCCTTAAAATATTTCTTAAGTCATTTACACTTTTATTGGAGTTCTTTGGCAGGAATTAATTGATGCTGTTTTGTAGGCACAGGTTACATGACTAGCCAACGCCACTTTAGGTGTAAATATCCCCTTGCCAACAACACCGGTAGAAAAATCAGTATTGCAGTTATTAAACAAGACTGAAGCAAGGACACAGCCTTGATGAAGGATATTCTCAGTGCTCCATTTCTATGAGGGTGTTTTTCTTGTCCAGTCTTATAGTTATCAAGGTGCCAGAATGTAACATTCGTACAGATCAAATGATCCCAAAAGGGACCCACCCATACCACTCAATTTCTCCCCTAGAGCCCTTGAACCCTGTGAAACGTATTATAAATGTCCACTCAGGTAATATACAAAATGCTGTGCCAGAGATTACAGCATTGATCCATCAGTGGAAAAACACCAGGCCGTGCATACTGAGCCGATAGTGCGGAGGGTCCAACCTATCCTAGATTTTCCTAATGCCCCAGTGTCCTGCCAAGGGAGTTCATAGGCCAGGGACAACAGGAACTTCCTGTGCACCAGTGGAACCATTCCTGGAAACTGGCCCAGAAACCACTGGCCCACTATAAAGTAGACCACCCCCCCCTGCCAACCCACTGTTTCTCGGCCACTCCCTTGCTGAGTTGTTCCTGGGCTTCCTTGCAATGTCCCATTAGCACAGAGCACTTCCTTGCCTTTCAGAAAACATTCTAGGTTACCCTCACATTCCCTGCAGCAAGCAAACTATGCATCTCTGGAAGCAACACAGACTCCAGCCTCCAGGACCTGGCCCTCCTTGGAAGCCTCATCCTCCTCCTCTCCCTCAGGAGCAGAAGCGATTGACCTCCACAGCCAGTGCCTTTCCAGAGTCTGCCCTTTCTTGCAAGGTACCTTGTCCTGGACTCTGCAAATCGAGAATGGTCCCAGTCTCCTTCTACATAGCTCATGCTCTGGTCAATGCAGCTGAAACTGTCCAAGCCATCAGGCTTCTAGTCCTGGCACTAAGCCAGCATCAATCAAATAATTTCCCAAAAGACAATAATCTCCTTGCTTCTCTCTCACCTTCACCTCTACCATGGCCAGGTTGCTGTTGATTTCTACCTCGGTTGGGTCAAGAAGGTATTCCATGCCTTTTCCACGGGCTACCAAATCTGTATCTTTGGTCCCAGGGAGAATATCCTCAGCCGTAATATACATTCTTCCAGCCATAGTCCGGAAAGCTCCCATATCCCTCTGGGCAGGCACCTTCCTCCAATTAATACTGACTGCAGGCACAAATCCCTTCATGATAGGATTAATGTGATTCAGAGCTTTTCTGGACCATTCTGGACATCCATAGCACTAGGTTGACTACAGCAGCGCCATCTCGGGTCTCTTCACCCACGTGTAACATGCTATGTATCACAAGTGCTACTGGCACAGTGTCTTTCCTCTGTCTCTCTCTTCAGTGTCGCACCTGTTGGCATGTATTCACCACCTTACCAGATGCACCATAATCATTCCCATTTTTCCTGGGCCCTCCTGGGGTCCCTTGGGAATTACCCTGACCCTTACCCTTCTGAACCGCTCTGTGGAGAGTTCCTTTTCCCCTTTGACTTTGAATAATGCTGCTTCAGCCCCTTGTGATTCCTGTTAACTAACCGCGTGTGAGCCAATACTGCAGATTTATCTGGATCACTTTCTGTCAGGTATTGCCTAAGTGGGGAAGAGTTTTCAAAGGAGGAGGTAGGGCATTTATGCAGACTTCCCTCATATATACAATGACTGGATTGCAGAAAAATGGATGGCAAGTAATAGAATTACTGGTTAATAATTGTAACTATGGGGTCATCCGGGGTCGGCGGTAGCACCGCCAACGGGCTGGCGGTGCTCCGCCAGCATTCTGACCTCGGCGGTACAGCTGCGGCCAGAAGCGGAAAGCCGGCGGTGTACCGCCGACTTTCCGCTGCCCATGGGAATCCGCCATGGCGGCGCAGCTTGCTGCGCCGCCATGGGGATTCCGACCCCCTCACCGCAATCCTGTTCCTGGCGGTTCCGCCCGCCAGGAACAGGATGGCGGTGAGGCGTGTCGTGGGGCCCCTGGGGGCCCCTGCAGTGCCCATGCCAATGGCATGGGCACTGCAGGGGCCCCCGTAAGAGGGCCCCACTTTGTATTTCAGTGTCTGCTTTGCAGACACTGAAATACGCGACGGGTGCCACTGCACCCGTCGCACATACCCACTCCGCCGGCTCCATTCGGAGCCGGCTTCCTCGTGGGGAGGGGTTTCCCGCTGGGCTGGCGGGTGGCCTTCTGGCAGTCGCCCGCCAGCCCAGCGGGAAAGCCAGAATGGCCTCGGAGCGGCCATATGGCGGCTCCCTCCAGGCGGGCGGCGACCGCCGCCCGCGGGGGTCAGAATGACCCCCTATATGTTGAATATTTATGTATGCTGGGGCCCCTTGCTCAATACATACTCGGGGATGTTTTGAGGCTTAGAGAGTTGTTGGCAGGATCTATTCATCAGGGCTAGGGGTGGGCATAATTTGTGTAATTTGCAGTAGCGTGATTCTGCGGAATTATCTGAGATTATGCAGAATTACGCAAGGAGCATAACCCAGCATTTACCACTAAAATGCACCATTGCGTCCAGAATGGACCAGAGAATGCATTTTGCATGAAGAAAATAGTGCTAAATGTAACAGAGTAGCTGCAGCTGCTTGCTTAGTTTGTTGTTCATGTGCTCCTGTCGTACGATTTTTCTGCCAAATTACTCATAATTACTCAAACGGGCATCATTGCAGACTTTTCTGTAATTGTGCATCAAAAGAGTAACATGAAATTACTTAATATTTCTCCCAGGTATAGGTGGCCATTTGAACATTGGCAGGAAAAACTGTCTACCTCCATAATGACGGCCACCAAAATACCATCACCCCAGCTACCATCCATCCGCCATATTATGATCACTACCGGACTTCCACCACAAGAAGGGTGGAAATCCGGCAGGTATCATGCTGCCGGACAGTGGTAAACTGGCACTGCTACCACCAGCACCGCCACGCCAGTTGAATGCCACCAGCCGTATCATGACCTGTGATAAGGGCTGGCGGTGTTCTTCTGCCGGGGCGCTGCTGATGGTAGAAGCACCCCATCCCATTCCCTGACAGAAGACCTCCTCGACAAAGGTAAGTCGGGCTTCTAACCGGGGAGGGGGTTGTTGATCGGAGGGTGTGTGTGTGTGTGTGTTGATGTTGTGTGTGTGTGTTGATCGGAGGGGGTGGGGGAGTTTGGATAGAAGGGGGTGGGGGGCGTCTGGTGAGTGTTGAGGGGGTTGGGAGAGCAGCCTACCAGTGACAGTGAAGGAATTCCCTGTCACCGGTAGGGACTACCGTCATTGTTTTTGTGGTGTTGCTAACACCATGAAAACCATGGAGGTAGGCAGGCTCATATTTCCACCGGCAGTACTGTGCCGGTTGCTGGGCTGAAGATTGACATCTCCGGCCCGGGGGCTGATATCGCCATGCGGTATGAGTGGAGAAGTGGTGGGTTGGCTGGAGCCAAACCCCCATTCTCATAATGTGGATATATGTACCGCCAGCCTGTTGGCGGTACTACCACCACATTAACACTCACCACTGGGGTCATAATGACCCCCATAATCTGGACCTGAGCCATGGTGTTACCAGTGCTCAGACCATTGTAATCTCTGAGCTAAGCACTAGCAGACGATGCACTGCAGCCACATAGCCTCCTCCCTGAATTGACTGATCATCTGTCAGACGTAGCCACTGTGGAGACATGCGTATAGGCACCGCCATTGCAGTGGGGTAGCAAAACTTGAAGGGGCCCACCTGCAAAGTACCTGGAGGGTGCACCCCCACCTGGACCCAGCCAGGGGCCTGCCGCCTGTGCACAGCGTTCTGTGCTGAGGGGACCACCTTAAGCTCAGGCCCCCCATGCCTCCTCCAACCCTTGCACTGCAGGTGCCTTTGTTATGCCACTGGGCCATTGCTGGCTAGCCATCCCACCAGACCGTGCCCATTCCTCAGACCCACCAGACTGGTCAGTCGAGTTGGACAGGAGAGTCCTGTGTCATCCCCCAGGATGTACCAGGAGAGGTGAGATCAGGAAGTAAACAAGTGTGAACAAGCATGTGTGTGCCTCTATTACCTCCCAATGTTCCAGACAATATTGTTTTACATGCAAGAAAAGAATGTGAATGAGCATAGACTTAGGCCCTCATTATAAGATTGGCGGCAAATGCCGCCTACCGCCACGGCGACGGGCGCCAACAATCCATCGCTGTGGATACCGATCGTCCATGGCATTATGACCGTAGCCAAAATTCGGCCAGAAGGCTGGCGGAATTCTGGCTACGGTCATGTCGGCGGACAGCGGTAAGGTGGCGCTGCTGCCAGCAGCAGCACCATGCCAGCAAAACACTGCCTACTGTATCATGTTCCATGCTACGGCCTTGCGGTGTTTTGCTGGCGGACGCTGCTGCTGGCAACAGTCCTGTCTCCCTTCTCCTGCCGGAGGACCCTCTGCAAGCAGGTAAGTCGGGTATTCCGACATGAGAGGGGGGTGTTGTGTGCGTGTGTGGGGGTGACTGTGTTTGAGTCCGTGCATGCATGTGTAATGCGTGTGTGCATGAGTGGGTGTGTGTGTGTACGTGCATGTTGTGTCGTGTGATTGCGTGAGTGCCTGGATGTATGTTTGTGAGTGTCGCTGTGAGTGTGTATGAATGTATGCATGCGTGGGTGAATGTGTGTATGCGTGTGTGTATGGGTGTGTGTATATGTGGGAGGGGGAGGCTGGGAGAGGACTCTAGGGAGACCGCTATCAGTGCCAGGGAAGGAATTCCCTGACACTGATAGTGCCTACCACCATGGTTTCCGTGGCGGTACAGAAACCATGGAAACCATGGTGGTGGGCGGGGTCAAAATGTCATGGGCAGCCTAGTGACGGCCGCCGGGCTGGAGACTGTAGTCTGCAGCCCGGTGGTCGTTACCACCATGGTGGTCGGTGTGTTGTCTTGGTTTGGCTAAACCACCAGTGTCATAATAGTGGAGGTATGTACCGCCAGCCTGTTGGCGGTAGTACCTCCACTATTACACTTACCGCCGGGGTCGTAATGATCCCCTTAGACTGTGAATGCAACTTTAACCATGATGTTCGTAATGAACTCACTTCTGACAGGTTCTGTGCAATTGCGCTACATGTTCTGCACATCCCCCCGTCTCCACTTCCCCGTGCGCTGCACTTTTCTATGTTCACCAAATTCAGTTTGGGAAAGGGCACCAAAAAGACGAATTCTATTTTAAAAATTGAAATATAACTATTTTTGTAAAATTCTAAATAAGCAAGAGACACTCAGGAAGGGACGTAGAGTCTTTAAAATATATTGTATAATTTCTGCCAGTGGCTGTATTGGCCGTTTTAGTATTGCAATGTTATTCTATGTACCGACATTCCAACTTTCCTCATTAATGTGGTAAAAGTCCTTGACTGGGCACTTGGGACATGGTAATACGAAATGAAACATCTTGTATACACGCGCGCCCGCTCTCACTTCCCCTTCAGTCCTTCAAAAATCATTAATTAATTGTTAGCATCGCGGTCCTTACGTGCAAGAGTGATGAAGCAGGAGGGCTGGAGCAAAGGCTGTTGCAGCTCACCAACCTGCACGTTCGGCTCTCCACGGATCATTTGATTTCAGCCAGAATTTTTTTTGCAGAATTAAAACGCACCAACCTATCTATCTCCCATCAGACACTTCCTGACCACCTTTTATTTAGATGTATGTAGATACAGTGGGGCTGATTTAAGAGCCCCTAGTGCCTCTTTGCGCCACATTAGTGTTTTTTTTTTTTTTTAAGGGCTAATGTGGCTCAGGAGGCCAAAATCGCCGCGCCAGGTTTACAGAGTGGCACAATGCATGCATTGCGCCACTTTGTAACATTTTGTGCTACATTATGCCTTCGCCAGTCATAATGTATGCAAAGGGGCGTTCCCCCATTAAGAGATTTATTTGAGTCATTTTTTGCAGCACTTTTAATGTCTGCTCAGAGCAGGCGTTCAATAACACACCATTAATTACAATGGGTCTCAGTGGACTTTGCAGGATTAGCGTCAAGTTTTTTGGTGCTAGTCCTGTATAGCTCCAAACTAGTGTCACAAATTTTGACGCTAGTTGCCTTAACTACCGCCATGGTGTGCCGTATCTTAGATATGGTGCACACATGGTGGCGTTAGGGTGCGCTAAGGGGCGCAAGGAAAGTGGCTCTGCATTGGGTGCAGTGCCACTTTCCTTAAATCAGGTCACATATTTTAGAACATTGAAATATTGGGCGCTCCATTGAAGACAATGAAGTGGCTCAGGGCCACTAATGCTGGTAGAATCTTTATGCTCTGGCATTCTAGTTTTCTCTCTCTTTCTCCCTGTTTATTTTAGAACATTCTACCATCAGTGGGTGAAATGGGCTAATAACATTAGCTGTTCTGCTATGAGAGATAGTGGTTGTTAATGTCCTTTTCCTTCTTTATAAGCCCTTGTCAGTTGCCAGGAGGTGGGCCTATACCAACTAAAACAGCCCTTTGCAGTAATCTACAGTGCAATATTGTTTAAGCCTGAGCCTCAATGTGGGAATTTAAAGTGGGCTCCGATACTGGAAGCTGTCCAAAGTAAAACATGAGAGAACGGAACTGGGATAACCAGGGAGTCCCATTAATTACTGATGGAGAGACCTCTCTCCACAACAGAAAAAAGAACACAAGAAATTCATTACATTCCCAACCTCACCCCCTTCCCACCGGGAGTACATAATACGGACATTCCCAGCATTCCTCCTGAACAACTAAGCCAAGTACCCGAAGTCTGGTCGCCAGGTAGGGAGGGTGGGGAGTAATCAATGGGACTAGAACTACAGGACCAGGAGCAATGCAGATTACCGGAAAGTAATAGGACAATATCCCCAAATCCACCAGTCCCCTTCCCCTTCATTAATGATGAAGAATACCATAGCCAAGAAACCAGACTGGCCTGAGCAAAAAAACAAACCCTGAAAAAAGACACACACAGGGACACAACAAAATAAGCAGCACCCAGTAGTGATTAATTAAAGAATACAAAAAACAGAAATTCAAGAGAAAACCTCCTGTAAAACCCCTAAACTAAAATTCATCTTCCCCCCAAGACATTTTGAGATGGTAATGGCGGACAAAAGTATTGGAAACTGCCCAGATAGCTGCTCTACAAATTTCAGCAATGGACACCCCATTCAATTCCGCCAAAGAAGCTGACATACCTGTGATCGAGCATCCTTGTACCCCTACCGGAGGAGGAACACAAGCCAGAGAATATGCCAATTCAATAACTTGCTTGATCCACCTACTTATAGACAGAGAGGAAGCCTTCTCACCCCTGGAAGAAGCACCAAAGGTAAGAAACAAGGAATCAGATTTCCTGAATGGCTTGGTCCTGTCTAAGTATACTAACAATACCCTCTACATCCAGTAAGGACCACTGAAAATCACCTCCACCTTCAGAAGCCACACTCAAGGAAGGTAGCGCCACTTCCTGAGAACGATGAAACTGGAAAACCACTTTGGGAGCAAAAGAAGAATCCAAACGTAACACCACTCCATCTGCAGAGAAAGGGTTTCCCAGCCATCAAGGCCCCCAACTTCCCAATGCATCTGACCAAGGTGATAGTAACCAAAAAAAACACTTTGAAAGTCAAAAACTTAATATCCGCCACTTCCGAAGGTTCAAAAGGAGCAGCCACCAAGGACCTCAACACTAAAGGTAAATCCCAAAAAGGCAACCATGGCTTCACCAAAGGACGGGCTAGGGAAAACCTGCAACAATCGGGACACCAAATCATCAACATCAGCCAGATTACCCCAAGGAGAATGAAAAGCCTTGGTAGCAGCCCATTGTGCTCTCAAGGTTGAGACAGACAAACGCTTCTCAAACCCTTCCCACAAAAACTGAAGCACTGTAGTCAAAGAACAATCCAACGGTGACAACTGAAGAGGAACACACCAATGTTGAAATCCCCCCAATGCCTGGAATATGACTTCAAGGTGGAAGGTTTAAGGGACTGCTGAATAGCCACAGCTAAATGTCTGGGAATCCCCTTGAGCTGCAAGCCCTGCCTCTCAACTTCCGAACCGATAGGCAAAGCTTCTGGAGACCCAGGAATTGAACTGACCGAAGAGGAGAGGGGAAGCAAGGAAGAAACCAAAGACCCTGTACCACCAGTAACTTGAGAATTGGAAACCAGGACCATCGAGGCCAAAAAGAAACCACTAGAATCACCACCTTGTGCTCCCTCCTTACCTGTGGCAGAAACCTGGGAATGAGGGCAATTGGAGGGAAAGTATATTACAGACAGTCTGGCCAGGGAACTGACAGAGCATCCACTCCCCAAGCTCCCACCTGCTGACTGCAAGCACAAAACCGGGAAACCTGAGCATTGAGCTGGAAAGCAAAGAGGTTGAGGTATGGTGCACCAAACTTCCTGCACACACTGAGAAACACAGTACGAGTGAGAGAAAGGTCCTGTGATCGACCCCATTGTCCACCCCCTCACATGAATAGCAACCAGAGATTGAAGATGCCGTTCACCCCATTGGAACAACAAATGAGCACCTTGTTGAGTATCCTGATACGAATCCCCCCCTGGTTGTTGAAATAGACAACTGTGACCTGTTTGTCTGAGTGAACCACCAAGTTGTGCCCCACCAGCAAATGACGAAAACCCACGACTGCTCTGAATACTGCCATGAGTTTCCTCCAATTGGAAGGCCACCTCCCCTCTCATAGTGACCAATGGGCCTGCAGAGACCTGACTCCCAGAGTCACCCCCCAACAAAAAGCAATGGCATCTGTAGTCCAGATCAGAGAAGGATCTGGCTGCACTGGGCCCCCTGGGAAGGTTGGCTTCTAAAGTCCACCACTGCAGATCCTGATGGACATACGGGGAGACAGGAACCAACTGGTCATAATCCCCTGAGCGAGGAGCCCAACATGCCAGCAGGTGAACCCAGAAAGGCCTGAGATGAAAATGGGCCCAAGGAACAGAAGAGACAACAGCTGCCATGAAAGCCATCAACTGAAGCCACCTGTGTTCTGGAGCTGACAGCAGGGACATCACCTCCGAGCCAGAAATTGCAAAGCCTGGACCCTGTTTCCTAAAAGGAACACACTGTTGAGATCTGTGCAAAACCTGGCCCCAGTAAATGTCAGATCCCGGGATGGAGACAGCTGGCACTTGTCCCAGTTCAGAAGAAACCCATGCTGCTGGAGCAAGGAACAAACTATCTGAATATCTTGAAGAAGATCCTCCAAAGGAGCATGTACCAGCCAGTCATCCAGATAAGGTTAAAGATGGATACCCCTGAGGTGAAGAGAGGCGACCAGTGGGGCCATCACTTTGGTGAAGACTCTCGTGCTGACCGAAGGCCAAATGGGAGTACCCTGACCTGGTAATGAGTCCCCAGCATACAAATTCTGAGACACTGTTGATAGTGAGGATGTACAGGGACATGGTAATAGGCATCCTACTAGTCCAAGGTGCACATGAAATGACCATGTACCACCAATGGATTGATCCGCTGCAAGGTCTCCATTTTGACGGGGATGTGGAGGACATATCTGTTCAGGGCTTTCAAATGAAATAACCAGCGGGAACCCTCTGATATGTTTTGACACCACAAAAATTATGGAATAGAATCCGTTGCCTCTTTCCAACAGAGGAACCTCCAAAACTGACCCCTTCTGAATCAGAGAGTGAATACCCAGTTCCAAGGCCATCCTTTTGCTGGAACTGGAAGGCTGTGGAGTGGGAAGCCCCCCTCAACAAGGCAGGACCACCCCAAACTCTATCCTGTAGCCATGCCATATGATGTCCATGACCGAAGCATGTGAAGTAGAGTCCAACAAAGTAAGAACCCACCTTGTGAACGTTGATATTGTCAGGAACTTGGCTTAGGAGGGGAAGATTTGGGCTTCTTATCACTACCTCTGCCAGCAGGAAATCTCCCCTGATAATGAACAAATTGTCTACGGGAAGGAGGATGGAAGGGAGATCTACACCTGAAAGGCTGCCTGTCTCTTATGGGTGTGCTTCCCCATCACACACCCCACAAAACGAGGCAAAAAGGACCAGAAACAGAAGCTGCTGTCCGAAGAAGAAGAAATCCACTGTGTGGTACTCATCCCAGGGCCACCTCTTTAAAATGCCAACTGGTTACTGCAAAAACGCAGAAGAAGCGATTGACAGCCCGCTCCCCCGGGGCCTGATCTACCGCAACACCGGCATTCAAATTATGCACCAGGTGCAGCATCTAATGCATCAAACAACAGCAAAAGAGGGGCAAAGCGGGAGATTCGGAGAAAGAAACTCCTGGTCCCGTGTGTAAGTCTCCCAATAATAGATAAATCAAAATAATGTACACGCGGTTCCAAAACAGCAAAAAGGTTCTCTAGAACAGAGGTTTCCTGGAAAAAAGCAAAAAAAGCAATATGCTTGAAGCAAGAGCCCTCACTCACCTGCCGGTGACATGCTTCATCATAGGGCCATGCTCCTCGTCAGGCCGGCACTGCAATGCCTGAGGGGCCCCACAAGGGGGCTCTTTGCCGGAGATCTTTTGAAAAATGATGTGAAACCGGTCAAAAACGTGAAAAAGGATTGGTATAGAAAAATAAAAAATGCCTAGCGGTAAAAACAGATTATTTATTCTGATGTTAATACCTCTGACATGATTAAAAACAATGTATAGGGATATGGTAAAGTAATTTCTACACTCCCTAATCAAAATATATAAATACAGTTTACTAAATCTCGTAGTGAAGTTGGTACAAAGGGAGATAACACAGAGTCCCTGTGTCACTCAATCAAGAGGGTCAACATGTTTCTCGCTATTTATAGTCAATAATGATCTCATGCGATTCTTCAGGACCTTAGTACGTACCTAATCCTCTTGCACAGAGCAAGCAGGCCTTACCTAGAAAGCAATGTGTAAATCAGTGGGTTCCAACCTGTGGTTTAGGGACCCATAGGGGCCCGCAAAGCCTTCTCAGGGTGTCCCCAACTGCTTAGAAAATTATGATATTGACAGATTAATAAAGTGTATATAAATAAAGTGGCTAAATGTACAATTGATTTTTTTTAAAGTACTGTAAATATCAAGGAATTTGAAATTGGAGGTTAAAAAATAAGTAATTATCTTCAGATTGATTCGTGGGGGCACTGCAGGTGCATCAAACAGAATATAGTATGGATGATGTGTGGCTTCAATTAAATTTAGAAAAGCTCCAACTTTCTTATTAAAATTAAAAAATTGTAATTTGTTTTATGTATAGTTGTTTGCAAATTAGATCAAATATGTTATCATGTTGTATGTGTTTGATGAATGCTTGATTTTTTTATTTTTTGTGTGTTGTTTTGCAGTTCACATCATCGACAATGGTTAGGCTGAGATCCCCGACTTACACTTATGACTCAGTAGGGGGTCCCTGGATTCCAATAATGATGGTGGGGGGTTTTGCGGGTTACAGTAACAATAAAGTGGCCGGTCCACAGAAGTCAAAAGGTTGGGAACCACTGGTATTTGTGCAATATTTTAAAAAGTAACACAATAAAAACAACACAAAAAGACACAACACCAAGTTGGAAAAATAATTATGTTTTTATGTGAAAAACAAGACATCAATGACAAAAATCAAATAAGTAGAAGTAGAGATGTGAATTATTAAATATTCTCTGCAAATATACTGCTTAGAAGCTCAAAGCGCCAACTGGTGCTAACGGGTTAAATCTGAAAAGTCAAGCCGATGTGAGGAGTTGATCACTTCAGGTGCAGGCAATGCATTGGTTCCGATCTGTGAAATCATAGAAGTGTTGTAGTCAAGCCGCACAGTCAATGCATGTCCTCAAACAGCGTTGCATCGGCAGACCCCTTCGCGATGAATGCAATGCGTTGTCATGGAGCCATGCACCCGACGATGCAATGGCTCAGTCTGCAGCAGTGATGTGGTGGCGTTGAGAAGAGATACGTCGGTTCTGACCGGCACAAAAATGGCAATGCATTTATTTGGCTAGTTCAGCACATGAAAATCCACTTCCAGGGGCCCATCACTGGATCGGCACCACCTGACAGGGAGGATGCACAGTTGACATTTTTCAGGTGCTGTTGTAGAGTTGCTGGAAGTCTTTGATGTCCCTGAGACTTCAGAACAGGAGGCAAGCAGACAAACCCTTGGGGTCACTCTAGGTTTAAGTGGTGTAGGTCCAGTTCTTCTTATCCAGGCAGAGAGGGCAGCAGGCAGGTCAGCACAGCAGAAAGCAGTTCTTCCAGAGCAGCAGTCCATCGGAGTAGCAGTCCTTCAGCAGCAAAGCAGCCCTTTCTTCCTGGCAGAGCATCCACAGGTCCAGGACTGTACAGGACAGATTTGCCCTGTTATGCCTTTGAAGTGAGGGTGACTTCAAACAGGGCTCTTTGAAGTTCACAGAGGTCCTGTCCTGGCTCCGGATGTACTGCAGAAAGTTAAGCAGCCCTTGTGTTGGAGCCTATTTATGTGTAAGTTTCAGAACCTCCCTCCCATCCTGCCCAGGATGACCCATCAATACGCAGATGACCACTCACACTCAGTCATGCCTAGTCTTCCTTCGTGTGAGGCTGTCTGGAGGGAATGCAGGAAACCAGCTGTCACCGCAGCACAGACATGCATTGGAGACAGGCTCCAGGGACACACGGCTAAGAGCAGGAAAATGCCAACTTTCTAAAAGCTTCATTTCGAAAATTGTTCTAGAAAAGACGACCACTAAGGAGGATTTATTACAATTCCATAGGTACTAAACATGCCAGTTCCACTCCTTCTCAATCAGGAATTAAACCATACTAAAAATATATAGGAATCCCTGGTGTTAACTGAGAGGGGTGAGCCTCACAGTAGTGACAAATTGATTTGGGAGTTTTTTTTACTACAAGGACACGTAAAACTTAAAAGTACATGTCCTGCCTTTCACATACTGAGCACCCTGCCCTCTGTGCTACCACGGGCGTATCTTAGTGGTGCGATACATGTAATAAAAGGGTGGGTTAAGGCTTGGCAAGGGGTTTTAAATGCCAAGTCGACTTGGCAGTCAAACTGTACACACAAACTCTGCAGTTGCAAGCTGGCAACATATTGAAAGGGCTACTTAAATGGGTGGCACAATCAGTGCTGCAGGCCCACTATTAGCATTTAATTTACAGGCCCTGGACACATATAGTGCACTTTGCTAGAGACATATAAGTACATTAGGTATGCAAATGTAGATACCCCAATATTACCATGTTTTAGGGGAGTGAGCACATGCACTTTAGCACTGGTTAGTAGTGGTAAAGTGACCAGAGTCCTAAGATCAATAAAAACAGATTAGCAAAAATGAGGAAAGCAGGCAAAAAGTTTAGAAGAAGGCTACCCTAGGGCTGACAGGTCTAACAGATTTACAGCAAAGAAAGTACTAAAGGAAGCCTATGCTACTCCTCAGCCCCACTATACTTCTTGATCTCACCGGGACCCAGGGTGATGCTATGGTAAGAGAATGGTTCTGTTATTAAGTCTCAGCGTACAAGATAATAACTTTGAGTACCAGACTGCACTTAGTATATCATTACTATTAAGGGACATGTGAGGCTATTGGTAGTTATATCAGGCTGCACCTTGGAAAAATACGATCTAAATTGGTATTTGAGGTTTAAATGTGCATACAGAGATGTGAAAAATATCCTTTTTTGCATGGCCATCCCCAATTTTTGCAGAACTTTCTTTCAGGTTTTTAGAATGTGTACACTGGGGCTTTGCTCTTCAGTGCCCAGTGTGTGTGCTCTGACCCCCTAAAACATTAAAAAAATGTCTAATCCCTGATTGGCTAATTTTAACTTTTCTATAAGGCCATCATATATATATATATATATATATATATTTATTTCAGAGGTACACCTCTACCATGAAAAGTTAGCCACCTATGGACTGCAGCACTTACACTTGGCAGGTTGCAGGTTCTGGGCAGATTGTCTGTCCCAAGGAGTATCATGAAGTGTCTGTAGAAGTGTCTGAGCTGGTAGGGTCAGAGGCCCTGTTTAAATACCCTAATGTGCCTTTGAAGTGGGGGAGACTTCAAATAGTTGCTTAGAAGTGCATAAGGTCCCCTTTCAGCTGCATCCTGTCTGCCAGGGTCCCAGTAGGGGGTTTGGCAGTCCATTGTGTAAGGGCAGGCCACTGTCCTTTGATATGTAAGTGTCAGGCCCTCCACCCTGCCAGCCTAAGAAGACTCATTCAGTATGCAGATGTGTGCCGGTGTTACTGAGCTTCCTGCGTTTGGGGTTGTCTGAGTGAAATGCACAAGGGAGCTGTCAACTAACCCAGCCAATCTTGAATTGTAAGGCACTGAAGGATTTAAGTGCAGAAAAATGCTCACTTTCTAAAAGTGGCATTTCTAAAAAAGAAGTGTTAAATCCAACGTCAACAGTCAGCAGGATTTTGTATTACCACTCTGGCCATACTAAATATGACCTTGTTACTCCTTTCAGATCAGAATCTACCACTCAAACAGTATATGAGGGTATGCCTAATGTTAGCCTATGAAAGGAGCAGGCCTCATAGCAGTGGAAAACGAATTTAGGAGTTTACACTACCAGGACATATAAACTACACAGGTGCATGTCCAGCCTTTTCCCTACATAGCACCCTGCCCTTTGGGTTACCTAGGGCCTACCTTAGGGGTGACTTACATGTAGAAAAAGGGGAAATTAAGCACATAGGACAGGGCTGGCAGTGTGAAGATTGCTGCTGTGCTGCTCACGACTCAACCCAGCACCCCCCCACTTGTGATGAGTGGGGCTGCTTCCTGGGAAGTCTGGCGCACCTGGCTCCCACTGCCACCAGAGGCTTATCTGGACCGGACCTTGTGGGCCCCATGGCCCAGGCCCCTGACAAGCTCCCCAGACCATGCCAAACCAGGACAAATGTACTGTCTTGTGGGCAGCTGCATCGCATATTCGAGGGCAGCCCCCGTTGTTGATTTTGCAGGTGGGGGACCCAGCGAGGTCTCCCCACCGATGTTGGCAGTGTGCGTGCTGTTCACCCCCACTTCTGAGATGTACCGGGGGCCACTCGCGCTGGCCAGTTCTTCATCTGTACACCATGGGTGAGCACCTGACTGAGGCCCTTGTCAGGAACTAAGGCAATAGGGAAATCACAGAAAAACCACAAATTTACCACATTCCAGGTAGTAGGAGCCCGGATACTTCTGGTCCTATTCTTTGTTTTCTGTGCTACATTACCATATAGTGCCTAAGAAGAGCATAGGAGCAATGTGCCTTATAATATTATGGTGATTTGTATGGTACTGATGTGTGGCGGGGGTGCTTTGGTAATTCTATATGTTTTGCGTTTTGTGTCCCGATGTGATGATATCTGTTGTTCTACCCTTGCACTGACAGGATAATTAGTACTAATTCAGGGACTGCATAGCATGTACAGAAATGTTGTTTTCATGCTGATTGCAACATAGAAGTCATTTTCTTAGCATGCATTGTGAGTTTTTTCTTGACAATTGCCAAGTTGGCAAAGTAATTATTGGTTTATGTCACTTTGGTCTATGTTTAAATGCAATATTGCTTATTTTCATATAACATTGGTGGGGTCTCTTTTGTAGTGTGGTTATTGTGTCACTGGTATGTGTGTGTTGTGCAAACGCTTTACACATTGCCTCTGAGATAAGCCTGACTGCTCTTGCCAAGATACTAAGGGGGTGAGCAGGGGTTACTTTGGTGTGTAAGTCCTTTACCCTGACTGGAGTGGTGGGTTCTGCCTGGCTTAGGTGCTTAGTTAACGAGAAACCCCATTTCTAACAATTCTTCAAAACTTTTTCAAACTTCCCTTCTTCTAAGCTTTGGCTAGGCCAATCTACTTGGTGTACCATCTCCATGCTTCATTGCGGTCAGCCTCAAATCGTGCAGAAGTTCTAGTTGCTTTCTGCTTTTTGGTGCTACTTTGAATTAAATCTTTAAAAAATCATATCCTCTGTTCCCCTCGTTGGATTTTTGTCATTATTGTGAATTTTTGCACATTACAATTTTCACTAGTTTAATACATTAGAGTGGGCTTTTAATTGTTTCAAAATTGTTTCAACTTTGTAACAGTTTTAGTACTTCTAAATGCTTTACACATATTCTTTACCTTAAACCTGTCTGCTCTGTGCCAGGACTACCATGGGTTGAGCTCATGTTTAAATTACTGAAACCTTTCACTGAGCCTAACAAGATAGTGACTTCATTAATTGTGACAGACAACAACCCACGCCCAATGAACTTCTTGCTCACAAGAGCTGATTATCTTCTAGGCAAAAAGAAGAGTTAAATAGTCATCCATTCTGACCCCTGACATCTTTCATCAAAACTTTGAATTAGCTAAGAAGGTAAAAGATCTAGGTTTCACTTTTGAAGCTATTTTCTTGCTAACTACTCAGGTCAGCACATTGGTAACAAACCAATAGTCATCATTTGTGAATGCTTTGTCCTTTTAATATCACCACTCTCTCAGAAGCACAGATATGGCATGACCAGGGAATGCTTTGACGTCCTTACTAGATGGTGTTAGTGTACAGTTAGATCAAGTATAGAAATAGATTAATTGGATCTTGGTTGTAGCAAAGACAATGATTCATGGGTACATCTCTTCAAGTCAAGAACAACATTAGCCATTGGTACAGTTTCCCAGTTCTGGAGTAAAATAAGCCATACAAGTAGGCTGCAATTATATGGAAAACCATGAAGTCTTCCAAGTACAAGTAGCCTTAGTAGATCCTACTCTGACCTCATCTGAGGAACCAGGTAATCACAATGTCTTTGGAACTCCCACATGGGATTAGTGCACCTTTGCTACTGTGGCATACTAATATTGTGGACAAAATATCAAGGGACAAAATATTGAAAGGTAAGTGCATAGGTGGATGTTTAGATTTATTATTCTTCCTTGTGCCTGATATCCGACTTGGAAGCTTGGATTATCCAGGAATTGAAAGTGGGTGACCAATGGGTTATGAGGGACCTTCCACTCCCACTGGAATGGGTGTCATGGGACCAGTTTGGGAATGCACTCAACATTTTATGCCCGGACACACGTACACCACTCACAGATGGTCTATTGCTATCATAAGGGTCACTGAGTTTCTGAGTCTTCTACTGCTGAGGGTCTCTGCCTTGTGTGTAGTTTGGCATTGCCATCGGGAGGAAGGTAAACCCCTACGTCCTGTAAATGTTGTTATTGCTCCCTGGATCTGATTCACTGTGCTGAGGCAGCAGGCAAAACATTCTCTAACTTATTTCAAATTCTGGTGTCTTCCACATTCATTTTTACCTCATATCACAACACAGGAATGTTATCTTTTGCATAGTTCTGAATGGCAATCTGTAACTAGACTTGAATGATGGTTGTGGCTCATGTAAGAGTTTGTTGAGTTTGAAATAGCCACAAAGTGGGCTGCACATACAACCTTACTCTTCTCTTTGCCAGTGGTGTTCTTATCTGTTTCTTTGGCTTTGATCACTGCCTCTGCAATTTGTACACTTTTCATTTGTGCATAATCTTGGGACATATTTCCCAGCTTCTCCTACTATAGAAGTTTATTACTGGAAAATAAAAAACAACTATACCTGCTATGAGTTCTCTCCCAGGACTTAGAGGGGTCATTTTCTTGGTGAAATGTGCATCGTAATGTATGCCCTAAATAGGGTGGATGATCTGACATACATTGACTGACAGCTCAATGGTGGTCCGGCTGTCAGTCCAAGGTCTTCACCAGTGAAGCCCGATGTGGCTCTGTGATCAGAAACATACTGCTCCAACGACTCTGAATAGACTTGGGGAACTCTGCGTTTGTTGAATAGGACATTCTCTGCTTTTTGGCAGATGTCTTTCATGCACCACCCTTAAATGAGAACATTTGTCTGCACCACTACAGATGTACAAGCAGACTTGCATTGAGTTGGGTACTTCCAACTAAATCTGGGCAAATTGGGTGATGCTTTATGCACATGGAAACACACTTGCTAAGCTGTACCAGGGGGAGCAAGATGGGCGTCGCATAGAGAGGGGTTAGGCTCGTCTGCCACGCCCACCCCGGATATCGGACGCCAGCCAGCCGGCGCCGCAAAGCGGAAGCAGAAGCGGACGCGGAGAGGTCGGAGGGAAGCTCTCCCCTTCACGGATTACCGGCGTTATGCCGCGGCTCAAGGCGGCAAAAAAGGAGGCGCTGGGAGCGGCCCCACTGGCATAGTGCGGTGCAGGAGAGCGCCCCGTTTTGGCTTCGCAAACAGAGCACCAACGACAGCCATGGGGGGCAAGCACACGCTGCCCTCTAATTTTTGGAACAATGCAGGAGAAGCCAAGAAGAGGAGTATTTGAGAAATAACCCCCACGCCTGACCTGCTCTTCACTCTTGATTCTGCTAAAAAAAGAAAAGAAAAAGAAAGCCCAAGTAAGAAAGGGGGGGGGAAAGTGGCTTGAAATGACTGGTCTAGATTTTTGAGAAAATGCTAGCAGGATTCTTTTTTTTTTTTTCTTCCTCTTCGTGCAAAGACCCTAACAGATCTAAATATAAATATAAGGATGTGTGGACACTGAGGGCACCTACCCTATTGAATTTTTGAACACGTGAACTATAACAAAAGAAAATTGAAGATTAGAAGCTCTACGGGGTACAATTTTTAACAAGTACTGGGTGGCCCCAAATGCTATTGATTACCAAGATTAGTACTGATCACTCTTGCACCCCCTATCAGCCTGCAAGGGGTGTTATTAAAAGAGTGATACATGACGTGATAGTAGTAATAGTAGGGCTAGCTGGATTTGTGAGAGCACTCCCCCACTCCTTGAAAATAAGTATGGTGCCAAAAATGGCTCGGAACTCTGGAGATAAGACAGACGGTGCCAAAATTTTACAGTCAGGAAAAGATAAAGGGGACCCAGCCAAGGCGAACAGACGGCCTATATTGACAATGGGTAGACAAATGGGAGAAACATAACTAGCCAAGGGAAAGACGTAAAGGTGGATGATAACATCACCCCTCTCCCGGAGACTAGGGGGAAAAGTAAAACCCAGGCTACTATCACGTCTTTTCTTGCAGGAGGGACACAAGAAAGTGGAACTACGCTT
The DNA here is from genome assembly GCF_031143425.1 of Pleurodeles waltl. Classification (NCBI taxonomy): domain Eukaryota; kingdom Metazoa; phylum Chordata; class Amphibia; order Caudata; family Salamandridae; genus Pleurodeles; species Pleurodeles waltl. The sequence goes on from NC_090443.1 coordinate 910,476,057, forward strand.
ACAACCCCCACCTCTGGAGAAGGTCAGACTGCCACAGAAAGTTCACCCGTGGGGGCCCTCAGTGAAAAGATTCTTAAGGAAACAGCAGCCCAACCCGGTGATGGTGGATTAGTGGGCTCAGACAGCTGCGCAATGGTAAGAAGGAAGGAAAAGGATCCTCCCATCAGTCAGGAGTGGCCCCTTGCACAGCAGCATGCGACCGTAACGCAAGTAGAAGATTTAAGTAATATAAAACCCACACAGGATATCGTAGCTGGGCAAAATATATCGTAAAGCCCAGGAGGGCGTGACAAGGAAAATGAAAAAGAGATGAAAATCTTGGACTGGGCAAAAGATAGTGGGGACAAATTCTACTCTCTGACAGAGGAATCCGATTTCAGTAGTGGTGACAAGCATAGCCTTTGTGAATCTGGTAGCAGCATATCCTCTGAGAGGGGAAATGTATCATCAAGTAACGAACCCACAGTACGGCAGAGGCGGCGGCAGCGTAAGTGCACAAAAACAAGGTCTGGGTCGCAGGAGGGCACCAAATTTTCCGCATCAAGTGGGAGTAAGACTTTAAAATGGGACTATTCCAGCATTAGTTTAACGGATACGACGCGTACAACAGATATATCTGCTATGGGCGGTCAACAGTTGGTGGACAATGACATTGAAGGAAGCAATGGGGGTATGAAGAGTGATACATGCACAGCGAGCACTGACTCTGGGATGCTACAATCGATATTTAATTCAATTAAAGAATTTCAAACAGAAACTCGGATTGAAAGTCGCCGAGCCAGGGTAGCCACAAAACGGCTGCAAGGAGCAGTGCGTAAAGTAGCAAAATCATGTACTGAGATAGAAGCCAAATTAGGCGCAATGGATGAGAGGATAGTAGTAGTCGAAGAGGACGTCGATATGCTGAAGCAACAGAATGCTATGCAGGAGGGCCAATTGACTGACATAATGTGGAAGCTGGAAGACTTTGAGAACCCACAGAGAAGAAATAATCTGCGTTTTTTGGGCATAAAGGAAGGGCTGGAAGGGAATGACATCCGGGCTTACATGATTAAGCTACTACAGGGGGCATTTCCCGAATTGAACCATTGGGACTGGGATAACGAGATTCCGCGTGTCCATAGATTTCCCCCAAACTGGAGGGAGGGGGTACATTCAGGTGACTCAAAATATCCTAGAGGTATTCTGGTGTTATTTGGTAACTATTTGCTGAGGCAGGCTATTTTTGATAAATCTCGCCCTAACGCCCCGCGTAATATGGAAGGGGTCACTTTTTTCACTCAACCAGATTTTTGTCATACAACTGTGGAGTGTAGATGGCGGCTCCCACAGCTGATCAAACCATTTTTTGACGAGGGAGGAGAAGCTTATTTGATAGCTCCTGCTCGCCTAAAAAGGGTTATGAATGGGAAAATAAGGTGGTTTATTTCAGAGATTCAAGCAAAGGAATATTTGAGGGGGCTAAAATGATGTGGGTTAAGATGGCAATGAATTCGGTGGTGGGCGGGCACCCCATATCTACGTCACGCCAACATTCGGGCCAAAGGTGGTCCGATTGCTCTACAGGAAGGGGGAGGGCTGGCTGAGAGGAAGGGACCCCAACCAGCCCTTGTGGGGAGGGAGGGGGGTGGATGCGAGTGGTGTGGGGAGGGGGAGGGTAGGGAGGGTGGAAGAGGGGGTAAGGGGGAAAATGGGGAAGGAACGGATAAAGAGAACTGAGCAGAATATAAGGACAAGAGAGGGAGAGGAGAAGGGAAGTATATGTAAGACTGCATACAGCCAGGATGGAAACCAAACAAAAAAGACTGGGAGGGAGAAAAGGCTGGGAAGGGGGGGGAGGGGAAAAAGAAAAAGGGGATAAAAATGACTAGACTTCGAATAGCTTCTATTAATATTTGTGGTTTAAATGATCCCCGAAAAAGAAGGAAAGTTATGGAGGATCTGAAAACCCTCAGGGCGGATATTTACTGCTTACAAGAGACTCATGTGGAATATAAAAACCGTGGAATCTTAGGGTCACTTGGTATGAGAATGATAGTATGCTCAAAACAAGATGTGAAAACTAAAGGGGTGGCGATACTGGACCGGAGTAATAGAGTGAAATTTGCCAGGCAGAAGGCTGACAGGAATGGGAGATGGGCAATTGTAGAATGCTTCTATGGTAGAGGTAGTTTTACGCTATGTTGTGTATGTTATGTTATGTTATTTTATTTTTGTACCGCGCACAGCTGCCCCAGCAAAGGGGCGTCCCGGCGCTTTGAGAAGGTAAACACAACACGGCACTAAAAGCGGGCAAAAGAAGACAAAACACAACAGATAAGCTTAGACAAATAAAAAGGTCTTAATAGCCCGCCTAAACTGAAGGAGCTCATCAATGGCCCGGATTTGTGGAGGAAGAGAATTCCACCAACTCGCTGCCAGGACTCGAAAAGGGCGGCCCCCAATTCTGCTCAGCTTAAAGCGCGGAACCACTGCTAAGTTCTGGCCTAACGATCTAAGAGTGCGAGAGGGAACATAAGGAATCAGCAATTTCTCCATGATTTGCGGGGAAGTACCCTTTAAGATTTTAAATGCAAAACAGAGAACCTTAAATCTAATCCTCTGCTGCACAGGGAGCCAGTGGAGAGAGCGCAGAGTATTGGACACCGAACATCGCCTGGGGGAGACCAGTCACCAGTCGGGCCGCAGCGTTTTGAACCCGCTGGAGCCGCCGAAATTCTGACTGGTTTATCCCCGCCAGTAGGGAGTTGGCATAGTCCAACTTAGACAGCACTGATGCTTGAACCACCAGCTGTCTTGTAGGTGCATCAAAGAATTTGAGGATAGGCTGAAGTCCTCTGATGATGCCATAGCAAGAAGCCGCCACCTTCTTGGTATGACAGATGAAACTCAGAGAAGAATCAAACCATACCCCCAAGTTTTTTATCTCTGCCGCTGGGAGGGGAGTCACACCCAACTCCGAAGGCCACCAGTATATTTGGCGGTAACTGATGACCAAGTTGTAATGGATACCATGGCTGTAGAACTAACTGGTTGGCCTCCCCCATATATCCTATGCAGGGATTTTAATTTTAATGGCTCTTGGGATGGCTTGCAGGATCTCTTAGCGCCCGTAGCTAAGAAATATCAGGGATGGAAGCCTCGTGTATTTAAGGCAATGGTTGGTCTGCAGAAAGAGATAGGACTGGTGGATGCTTGGGTTAAGCTGTGTGATTTAGATCCTGGGTACACTTATTTCTCTGCCCCTCATGTGAAATTGGCTCAATTAGACTTTTTCTTGACATCTCCTGAATTGTTAACACAAGCTAGTATGGAATTATATCCACGGATTATGTAAAATCATAATCCATTGGTATTGGACTTGGAGTTAAATGGTCTCGAGTACAAAACCAGGAGGTGGACCTTCAAAAGAGGGCTTCTTAAGGACCTCGAATACTGTGACTACATGAGGAACTGGATAGCAGAATTCTTAGAGATTAATTTAGGGTCTGCCCCTATAGCGATAGTCTGGGATGCCTTGAAGGCAGGAGTACGGGGGCGACTCTGAGCTTTAGCCTGAAGAAACAAAAAAGGGCTCAAAGTAAAGTAAGAGACTCGCACTTGAAGCTTAGAGATTTAGAAATACAGCTGATTGCAGCCATAGAAAGGGGGGAAGAAACAAAGAATATCCAGGAGCGGATTGCTATAGCAAGGGCAGCAATAAATGAAGTTAACGCAGAAAGAGTTTTGGGAAAATATCTTGCGCAACGCTCTGAAAGCTATGAGTTTGGAGAAAGAACTGGGCACCTGCTGGTGGTAAGGGCAAGCCATAAAGCAGCAGCTGGGGTCATCAGAGAGATTCAAGATCAACAGGGACAAATAGTGTTAGACGCTGATGGTATTAGGAAGGTGTTCCAGGGATTTTATACTGACCTTTATAGTGATACAACTGGATTTTCAGCGACAGAGATGCAGGAATTTTTAAGCCCCATCAGGTTTAATAAAGTATCAGAAGAGGATTATCGGCAATTGGAGGGACAGATCGGTAGTTTAGAAATAGATAAGGCACTAAGCGAATTGGCCACCGGGAAAGCTTCTGGCCCTGATGCGATTCCTTTAGAGTTCTACAAAATTTTCAAAACACTGTTATGTCCACCGATGATTGAGCTGTTTATCCAGGTACAGAATGGTGGAGAAACCCCGCCATCATGGGGAATGGCCAACATAGAAGTCTTTTTAAAGAAAGGGAAGGCCCCACAGAGCCCGGCCTCATATCGACCGATAACATTAATTAATAGAGATGCTAAAGTCTATTCAAAAATATTCGCTGCCCGATTATCCTTGGTGATTAAGAAATTGGTAGTACCTCGACAACATGGATTTGTCCCTGGTAGAGATACGGTAGAACATATTCAAAGAGTTATCACGCTTTTCGACGCAACAAAAGTTGCGGAGGAGCCCATGGCTGTCGCCCTGCTAGATGCAGAGAAAGCATTCGATCGAGTTAATTGGAAATATCTTTGGCAGGTCATTGAGAACTATGGTTTTCGGGAAAAGTTCATCCTGGCAATAAAAGCTATGTATAAGTCCCTGGGAGTGAGAATACAACTAATGGGAGGGCAGTCTGAATGTATCCAAGTAGGGCGAGGCACTATGCAGGGATGACCATACTCTCCGCTGTTGTTCGCTTTATACATAGATCCTCTGCTTAGACAGTTTGAAGGGAATAGCTAGATTATGCTGGTGTGTAGATATGGATGGGACACAAAAGTCCTAGGGTATGCGGACGATATAGCTATTATAACTTCCAATCCGGATTCAGCACTGAAAGAAATCGAAGAGGTGACGACCAAGTTCGGGATGTTCTCCGGTTATTTGTTAAATAGAACCAAAACACAGTTGTTGGTTAACCAATATACAAATTCTCAGGACAATCGGAGGGTGGAGCATGCAGTTTACTTGGGTATCAATATTTCACCAAGAGTTAGAGAAATCATCAACCTGAATTTAGATCCAATACTTGCAAAGGCTAAAAATGATATGCATAGATGGAATAATTTGCATATGACTATAATGGGGAGGTGTAATATAGTCCAAATTATTCTCCTCCCAAAATTATTGTATATATTTCGGGCCATACCCTTGAACTTTACAAATTCTCGGTTTGAAGATATGGACCGGGTAGTTATGAGATTGATTTGGGCATATGGCAAGTGTAGAAGATCGGGTAAGTTTATGTCTCTACCTCGGTAAAAGGGGGGGTGGGCCTTGCCTAATATGAAGCTATATCAAATGGCAGCAGCATTTCAATATATGCGCCCATTATGGGGGGAAAGATCAGGGGAGAACGAGGTTGAAGATGCTCCCAATATTTATGAGCTGCTCGTGGGATCTGCCCGCCAATGGGTGTTTGCTAACCTTCCATGAACCGGGGTACTGTAAGAAAGCTCGATACAAGGTATTAGAGGCGGCCTATAAATGCTGGCGGCCATGGCGTATAAAGAACAGGCTTGGAAGATTTAACTATTATACCCTAATTAAGAATAATCCGTCGCTTCCGGAAATATCTAAGGATAACTATATGGCAAAATGGGCCTCCAAAGGCATAGTGTGGTTAGGAGACTTTTTCGACGATTTTGGAATTAAGGCGTTTATGAGTCTTCAAGAGCGGTACGGTTTAGAACAAAGGGATTTTTTAAAAATTTTACAGGTACGAGACTTTTTGGGCAAGAAAACGGGGAGGGCCACAGGGGTTTAAAAGTAACCTACTGTTAAAAGGTATTCTGGGGGAATCTAATATGACTATCAAATTAATTTATTCCTTATTGATGGCAGAATACCCGATGATTTGGGGAAGCATAGTGAAAGGTGGAGCAGCAAACTGGTTGATGGAAGTGTTAATTTTCTTAAATCACTTGAATTAGGACACAATATGCTACTCTCTTCGTCTCTACAAGCACAACATTATAAGACCATGTTCGACCTGTACTATACGCCGGCCCACCTTGTTAAGTGGGGGGGCTCACGAGGAATTAATTGTCCAAGGTGTGGGGCCCATGGAACAGATATAGGGGGTTATTACAACTTTGGAGGAAGTGTTAATCCGTCCCAAATGTGACAGATATACCACCAGCCGTATTACGAGTTCCATAGGATGTAATGGACTTGTAATACGGCTGGTGGTATATCCGTCACTTTACCGTCACTTTTGGGACGGATTAACACCTCCTCCAAAGTTGTAATAACCCCCATAGTTCATATGTTCGCTACGTGCATAGAATTAACGACATTGAGAGATGGTATGCCACTCGTGATAAAATAAATATTGGGGTATGACGTGGTCCTCACCCCGGAGATCATGGTCTTAGGGGTTGCTGAACAAATAAGGGGACGACAGAGTGCGTTTATTTTCCTCGCCATGGCGGTTTATCGATTATGTATTTCCTCTGCATGGTTGAACCCGCAACCACCATCATGGCAGCAGTGGCTGGGCTGGTTATTATCTGTGTATCATCTGGAAATTGCCCTGTATGAACGGAAGGGGAGATTGGCTAGGACAAAAGGGAAAGCTATTTGGGGACAATTTCGTAACTGGCTTACGGTCAATGAATGAAGGCTCAATCTGATGTTTTGTCGGGATGATAAACGAGGGAAGTGTCCCTTTCCAGCCGAATGAGAAGATGTAATCATATATTTTTTTTTTTCCCACGAACTGTTTGTTTATTGGTAATGATGTATGAATGTAATTATCTCTCTTCCTTTTCCAAAAATATTTTTTTTTTAAAAAGGAAACACACTTGCTACACACACCACCCTGGAGTGATTTACTCTTGCTCGTTTGGCACCGGCCACCTTCCTGATGGTTAGTGTTCAGCAGGAATCTGTGCTGGGGGCCACTTTCTTTTACTTGATATGACTTTGTAGTATCTTCTGATATTTGTTTTACATCCATATGTTGAAAAAGCCAAATTCTTCACCCCCCCCCTAAACCTCACCTTAGATAAATATCTCTGATTGCTTCACAACATTCAGTCACAGGACAGCAGTCTGCTCCCTCATACTCAAGACATCCACAATTAATTTGCCATTGTCTGTCCCATTAACATCCCAGCACCTCAACCCAGAATCTTAGCATGTTAGATAATTCTGTCATGAATCCTTCTCCTCCCACTGCTTCTGCTGTCAGGTTCCATTTGCCCTCAATGTTATCCACATCCTGTCTCCTCACATACCACTGAGTCGCATGTCAGCACTCTAGCAACAGTTAGACAGGATTATTGTAATGTTTTACTTGTCTTCTCGTTGTGTTGTCCTACTACCAGTGCTTTAACTGGGCAGGTTCTGAGTACTGGCACTTCTCAGTTTTCTCCTCCTGAGTAACGGAACTTCTCCTTGGCCAAGGAGAGTACTGGTACTCATAGTGGGAGCCGAGCAGGTTTTGATATTTTAATATGTACATAGAAGTGCAGCTGATGCAGAGGCTGTGGGAGACAAGAATGTCTATGTGCCATGCCACTCTGTACTTTATCCATGTTCTGAGACAGTGCAGAAAGGTACTGATGTGCATTATCTCATGTCTGGAGCGGGGGTGGGAAGGTAGGGGCTGGAAAGGACTAGGCATGCACTCTAATCAACCACACAGGTTCCAATTGTCTCATGATACACAGAGAATCCAAATCATTATTCTGTAGTTGCAATAGCCATTATTGCTAGCAAGAAAAATTAGGGGGTTCATGCACCTGCTGCAGAAACTTGCAGTTAGCCATTTGGTTAGAGTTCTGAGAGGGTAGCTCTCATTTGTCAGAATTTGATAACATTTTCACCATTAAGAATACTTATAGCAAACTGTAAGGCCATTAACAGCGCTATGAAGCTGCAGGAAACTATTTTGTTACACAGTGATTGGCAGATACTCTATATAATGTGATTTGCTGTAACTGAGGATTTTTTTAAGAACAGAAAGAGTTCTATAAGATACAAATGAAAATTGGCAATGCCTTTCTCTCTAATCACAGTGTTGGACTAGATACATGTGCCCATCAATTTTCAGAGTATTTATATTGGTTCTGTATAGCATTTTGTATAGAAAGATTGATACTTCTCAGCATGTTAATAAGAGATGATAGTTACCATTAAACAAGTCAGTCAATATTTATCAGCCTTAAGAGGATGAAAGGCTGAATCCCCTATTCCGTCTACTTCAGACTATACAAAAATCTCTAAAGCATGTACTCTGCTTGCGCTGACCAACCTCAGAAGCCTAATGCTGTAAAGCACCACAGTCAAGGTTTCAGATATGGTTGTGGGGTATTCATTACCACTTTTGCCAAACTATGGATATTCAGCTCTCAGTTAATTGTCATTAATGCATCTATACCATCATGAGAACTTTTAATGCAGACTTGCAGCTCCCGTCCACTCTGCAGTGCAGGGCCGGCTTTAGGCGGTGTGACCGGTTCAGCCGTTCCTGGCACTGGCTTTGGTGGGTGGAGCTGTGTTTAAAAATAACGTTTTGCTTAAAAGCACTTGAACTTCCTTGTGCATCCAGCAGTTTTCAGGCAACAACAAAAATGTCAAGATGACTCTGATGATTAATATTTCTACTGGTGTGAGATCTGAAATTTGTCTAGGGCAGTTTTGACTCATCATAAAGTACCACAGAAGGTTAATGTGCCTGCTGCAAAGAACATGTACCATGCAAATTACAGAACTGAGGCCCATATTTATACTTTTTTGGCGCCGCATTTGCGCCGCTTTTTGACGCAAAAACGGCACAAACTTACAAAATACAAATGTATTTTGAAAGTTTGCGCCGCTTCTGCATAAACAAATGACGCAAATGCAGCGCTAAAAAAGTATAAATATGGGCCTGAGTGTGAGTGAACTATGAGTAGCACTATAAAAATTGAAATGTTTGTCAGAGGGAGGCTATAAAGGGATGAGGTACACTGTTGGAGAGTGGTAGTGGGGGAATTCATGGAGAAGGAGGTCTTGGTGGGGGCACTACCAATGATTGTCGCACTGGGTGCAACCAGCATTAAAGTCAGCCCTACTGCAGTGTGTTGTTCCACCCAAACTAGCATGAAGAGCACCAAATGTGTTTTTACTGTGTTTACTAGAACACACAAATATGACTCATTTAAAAAACAATGTGATCTAGGTCTTCAAAGCTATTAATGGGAGCATTTCCATATGCTGTGTAGGACCCTGGACTACCTCTACTTACCTCTCAGTAATGAACCAGAATGGGGTGTAGAAATATATCTTAGTATCAAAGCAAACAATATCAATCATGCATCATTAGAAATACAAAAAACATAAAAACCCTCTAAAATGCAACAGCCAATATGCATTTTAAAACATAAATAAGTGGTCTCTACTCCTAATGTAGTAGCACTGGCAGAGAGGAGGTGGATATAGTAAGAGGCTGATGTGCCATAGACTGTGTGACTCTTAGGCCCATATTTATACTTTTTTAGCACCGCATTTGCGTCAATTTTTTTACGCAAAAGGGGTGCAAACTTGCGTCAAAAAGCAGCGCAAACTTGGCGCTAAAAAAGTACAAATACGGGCCTTAGGGCCAGATGTAGCAAAGTCCCAAATTGCGACTTGCAATTTGCGAGTCCCTGCGACTCGCAAATTGCAAGTCGCAATTTGGGATGCAGAAAGGTGTCTCAGACACCTTCTGCGAGTCGCTATGGGGTCGCAAAGACCCACCTCATTAATATTAATGAGGTGGGTCGCAATTTGCGACCCCATAGCGACTCCGGGCACTCACGGGGATGGAGGCCTGCTAGGAACAGCAGACCTCCATGTCCGTGACTGCTTTTAAATAAAGCAGTTTTTTTTTTCAACGTGCAACCCGTTTTCCTTAAAGGAAAACGAGCTGCACTTTGAAAAATAAACCGAAACCTTTTGTTTCGGTATTTTTCAGGGCAGGTAGTGGTCCATTGGACCACTGCCTGCTCTGAAAAATTATTTTTTGGTCCAGTCACAAAGGGGAAGGGGTCCCATGGGGACCCCTTCCCGTTTGCGAGTGGGTTACCATCCACTTCAAGTGGATGGTAACTGCGAGTCCATTTGCGACCGCTTCCGCGGTCGCAAATGGAATTGCATACCACTGCGACTCGCAAATAGGAAGGTACCGACTCGCAAAATGCATTTCTACATACATTTTTCGCTGTTTGCGAGTCGCTAAACCTTTCCTACATCTGGCCCTTAGTGCTTTATTCAGTGTACTTCCTACCCCACATCAGTTGAGCCAGAAAAGGCTGCTGGCATACTGGGAGATAACACAAATAATGGTACAGTAAGACAATCGGGATTAGAATGTGGGTCTCCTGGTTAAACAGATTAGATTTTCTCCTCAAGAATACATCCCTGCCACAACGCTACATCTTTAACATTTTTTTGTGCTATAAAGTGTTTGTATGATTCCCTTTCAGAACGTTGGTTTCTTTGCAAATTTATGACAAAATTATGTTGGGAAATGCACTATTTAGCTAAAAGTTCACCAGTTTCTGGAGGACAGCAAGAATATTCTGATGTGAATAAATGCTTACTTAAGAACCAGGGCCACACCCTTACCTGCCTCCTACTCAATTTAGTGAGTACCTTCTTTTTTCCCATTAAAAGCATTGCCTACTAACAACAAACCTAGATCCAAGCTTAATTCTACGTAGGCACTTCCTTTTTCATTACCAAAAGAACTCTTGTTGGAAGGCCTTCGAAGTTCCTAAATACTTAATTAAAAATAGGGAAGAAGAAACAGTGGCTGAAAGTGGTTAGAGGGGAACATCTGTGCCCCCCACAGAAAGAGACACCTGCGAGAAAAACTGCATTTAAAACTTGAGCTTGTGCGATATTTCTTAATAACGCCTTTTGCAAACTGAATAGTTTCGAGGCGCTAGCACTGAATCAGATTGTGAGCACAGTGCTCGTGAATGTGCCTTGATTCACCATGCTGCAAACAGTTTTGCATTGTTCACCCGCAAGTTGTACCTCTTCCTCAGGCAGAAAGTAGTTCGGACTCCAGACATCTGCTGTGGCCATTTAGCGTTTGTGTCAATCAGGCTGTGAGCTATTGGCGATATTCCCGTTTAAAATGATCAGGATCTGATTTAAAACTTTGAACCTGCAAAAAATGAAGGTTATAGTTTTAATCTTTGTGTTTTACATTGCTCACGTTGATACTTTTGCAGCCTATGAAGACTGTGGAAACAGACGGTACTATTATGTCATGGCACTCATTTTATGAACCCCAAAAGTTGAAATTCTGAATCTATTGTGTTGACAGTGGCCCCTGTACCATGTACTTGCATACAGACACCAGCAGCGAGTGCTTAAATTGCTAGAATACCTTGCACTAGAGATTCCATATTTGTATTCTGATGTGTGACTCCGCATTTCATCATCTTTAGGTTAACATAAGGAGCTGGTAGAGCAGGGTGCCCACTATCTTCTGTTAGTAAGCACCCAGAGTCAATTCAATTTATGACTGAATTGTCAAGTCTCTTACCCTGTCCTTATTACCACCACACAGGCCCAAGTGCATGTACAGCTGTGAGAAATTGGGTTTTGTTAGTTGACCTGAGTGTGGGCCCTGGACAACAGGATCCACAATCCTTCTCAGGGTACGGCACAAGCACACACTAAATTAACCTGTGATAAACCCCCTGGTAACTTGCCCAAGAGCAGTCAGGCTTAACTAAGAGGCAATCTGTGAAGTATTTGTGCAACACTTCAAACAGTGAAAGCACAAGAGAAAAAGATCTCACGCCAGGTTAGAAAAATGAAGTAAAATTAAATAAACCAAGATCAAAACAACAAAAACCTAATCAGTATAACTGGAGTTATGAATTTTTAAAGAATAAACTGGAAATTACCCCAAAAAGCAGAAAGCGCCAACCCCAGCTATCTGGTCGTGTTGGACCAGATCAAATTCAAAAGTTCAGGCCAACCATGATGTAATGCGGGTTGCACACAGTCCCAGATTAGTCCTGCTGAAGTTTTACCTTCTTACGTGCCAGGCCAGGTGTCGAGGACAGGTGGGCTAGAACTTTGCGTTGGCAGTCCCTCGTGAAGAGTCAATACTGCAGTAGGCTGATGGTGGCACACTCTTATTTTTGGTGCAAGCAGCAGGGTCTTGGAGGGAACTGGCCCATTTGCGGGCGCAAAGAGCCCAAAAGCTTGATGTAAGCACCTGTGAGCCACTCCAAGGGTCCATGACCTAAGAGGTACCACTTGAGGGTCAGGAGCTCGCTGCACCTTGGCCCAGCAGCTATTTGGGGATCCTTTTATGTCCCTGAGGCTCAAATCAGAAGGCCTGCGGACTGGCCTTTGGAGTGACTGTTGGTTCCTGGGTTCAAGATGAAGTTGCATGTACAGTTCTTCTTTCCCAGGCACGAGGGAAGCAGAGAGTAGGTCAGCAGGGCAGCAGTTCCTTCAGAGCAGCAGTCCAGCAGAGTGGCAGTCCTTGTAGCAGCACAGCAGTCCTTCCTGGCAAACTGTCCGCAGGTCGAGAAGTGGACTGAAGTGGTGGTGTCTGAAGTCGAGTATTTATACACATTTGCACTTTCGAAGAGGCTTATGGAGCCATGCCTTTGAAGTGCACAGATGTTATGCCTTCCTGGCCCTGGCTAACTGTAGAGGGTATGCAACCCTTTGTGTAGAGGCAGGACACAACCTATTCAAGTGTAAGTGGGGTTGTGCCCAGATTCTCCCTCCCAACCTGACAGCAATGGTCCATCTAGTCACACCTAAGCTTTCATTGTGTGTGGTTGTCTTGAAGGAATGCACAAAGCCCAGCTGTCGCCCACACCCAGTCATGTGACCCAGAGAGAGGCTGCAGGCACCAAATGGCTAACACAAGAAAATGTAAACTTTCTAAAAGTGATAGCCTACAACATTGTCTCAACAGGTATCAATCAAAAATTATTTTAACAAAATTAATGAATAAAGAACACAAGAGGAAAAACACAAAGCAGATTACTGCGTTTGTATTCACAAGATCAAGAAATACAATGTGTAGCAGCATCAACAATTATCTAGACCCAGTGCAGTGATTAAAAGAAAGTGAACACAGTGCTCATTAACAAGTGTCCATGAATGGCACATGTGAAACACAAAAAGAAAGAACAGGAAGTGGGCAATGATTACAAGATTTTAGTACAGGAATTTATGGTGAACCAGAAGAATTATTAACACATGTACCGTTCATGGATACTTGTTCTCAAGCACTATGTGTTCACTTTCTTTTATTCACTGCACTTAATCTATATAATTGTTGATGCTGCTACACACTGTATTCCTTCAATCAATCAATCAATCATTGAATTTGTAAAGCGCGCTATGTAACCGTTAGGGTTTCAAGGCGCTGAGGGGGGGGGGGGGTAGCTGCTATCGGTCGAAGAGCCATGTCTTGAGGAGTCTCCTGAAGGTGAGGAGGTCCTGGGTCTGGCGCAGGGAGGTCGGGAGTGAGTTCCAGGTCTTGGCGGCGAGGTAGGAGAAGGATCTGCCGCCGGAGGTCTTGCGCTGGATTCGGGGAACGATGGCGAGGGATAGGTTGGCAGAGCGGAGTTGGCGGGGGGGACGTAGAAGTTGAGTCTGTTGTTCAGGTAGGCGGGTCCTGCGTCGTGGAGTGCTTTGTGTGCGTGGGTGAGAAGTTTAAAGGTGATCCTCTTGTCCACGGGGAGCCAGTGGAGGTCCTTTAGGTGGTGGGAGATGTGGCATCGGCGGGGTATGTCGAGGATCAGGCAGGCAGAAGCGTTCTGGATGCGTTGGAGTCGTTGGATGTCTTTTGTTGGGATGCCTGTGTAGAGTGCGTTGCCGTAGTCAAGTCTGCTACTGACGAGGGCTTGGGTCACTGTTTTTCTGGTTTCCGTTGGGATCCACTTGTGGATTCTACGGAGCATGCGGAGGGTGTTGAAGCAGGAGGAGGAGACTGCGTTGACCTGTTTGGACATGGTGAGAGCGGAGTCAAGGATGAAGCCGAGGTTGCGTACGTGGTTGGCTGGAGTAGGTGGGGGGCCCAGTGCGGTGGGCCACCAAGAGTCATCCCAGGCCGAGGGGGAGCATCCGAGGATGAGGACTTCCGTCTTGTCAGAGTTTAGTTTCAGGCGGCTGTTTCTCATCCATTCGGCGATGGATTTCAGTCCCTCGTTGAGGTTGGCTTTGGCGGTGTGTGGATCTTTAGTAAGGGAGAGGACGAGCTGGGTGTCGTCGGCGTAGAAGAGGATGCTGAGGTTGTGCTGACGGGCCAGTTGTGCGAGGGATGCCATGTAGACGTTGAACAGCGTTGGGCTTAGCGAGGAGCCTTGGGGGACGCCGCAGATGAGGTTGGTGGCTTCGGAACGGAAGGGTGAGAGTCTGACTCTCTGGGTTCTACCGGAGAGAAAAGAGGAGATCCAGTTGAGGGCTTTGTCTTGAATTCCGGCTTCGTGGAGACGAGTTAGTAGGGTGCGGTGGCAGACCGTATCGAAAGCGGCGGATAGGTCCAGGAGGATGAGGGCTGAAGTTTCGCCGTTGTCCATTTGCTGTCTGATGTCATCTGTGGCGGCGAGGAGTGCAGTCTCGGTGCTGTGGTTGCATCTGAATCCGGATTGGGAGGGGTCTAGGATGGAGTTGTCTTCGAGGTGGTGGGTGAGCTGTGCGTTGATGATCTTCTCGATGACCTTCGCTGGGAAGGGGAGGAGGGAGATCGGTCGAAAGTTTTTGATCTTGTGAATACAATCACAGTAATCTGTTTGGTGTTTTTCTCTTGTGTTCTTTATTCGTTTTGTTGAATTAGGATTACAGAGACACCAAACGTAAACCAGTTAGGTTACATTTTCTCATATGGAAGTTACACTTATAAAATGTAATAAGGTAATTCCAATGTTATCCTATGGGAGAGGTAGGCTTTGCAGTAGTGAAAAACGAATGTAATTGTTTTTCACTACAAGACATGTAAAACTTAAAAGTACATGTCCAGCCTTTTGAATACACTACACCCTGCCTTTGGAGGTGTTCAGGGCCTACCTTAGGGGTGACATATGTATTAAAAGGGAAGGTTTAGGCCTGGCAAAAAAGTTTTTTGCCAGGTCGAAATACAGGTTAAAACTGCACATACATAGGCTGCAATGACAGGTCTAAAACATGTTTTAAAGTGCTACTTAAGTGGGTGGCTTAATCAGTGCTGCAGACCCACTAGTAGCAATTAATTTAGAGGCCCTGGGCACATGTAATGTCACTATCCTAGGGAGGTACAAGTACATTGAATATGCCAGTTGGGTATAAGTCAGTGTTACCATGTTTAAGCAGAGAGTGCAAGCACTTTAGCACTGGTTAGCAATGGTAAAGTGTGCAGAGTACTAAGGCCAGCAAAACCAGACTTAACAAAAACAGGTCTAAAGGCAAAACGTTAGGGGGGGAAACCACGTCAAGGTCGCCAGGTCTCACAACAGCTTTGCTTACCTTATCTGAGAATGAAACCGATGTGTGAGGTTTTGTTTGAAGGTGAACAAGATTGGTAGTGCACTGTATCCCAGCAGACCGTAACAAAGGCAGAGAGAGAATGGACAATTATTTCATTTCCATTCTTTTCTTAAGGTTATTTCCTTTAGTTACTTTTTCAGAAGGGTATTCACGTACTTCTGTAACAAAAATATGCAGATTCGGATGGACCCCTGTGTCCTTTTAGAGAAAATTAGCAGAAAAAGGCTGTTTGGAAAACAATGAAAATTACCAGGACCTACTTATGAGCAAATGATAAATGGCAATTCTAGTGAATAGTCAACACCCCAGAGGGTCTCCAACATTTCCAAATTAAGATATAAAATCAACCGAGGAATTATGCAAGACAGTAATTTCCATGTAGACAACAAATTGTTTTTTTAATAGACGTTGCAGCTGCCTGGTGCCCTGGTGGTAGCGGAATCATTTCAAGTTCTGGGCTTGTCTCTGCTTGGTTGGCTGCACTCTGCTTCTCATTTGAGACCATTTCTGGGGCTAGGGCATAACACAGAACTCTGAGGGATAGGGGGGCCCGGCCTTTTAAAGGGGACCCCTAACACTTCAGGAGACCCCCCATTCATTCCAAAGCCTTTGCCTATTTGAGAGATATTGGCTCCCCAGGGTCCCTTTATCACATGATGCAGTGGGAAGGGAGCGGAGGGGGGGGGGGGAGTGGGGGTTGGTGGCATCATTTTGCGTTACACCTCTATCTTAAGCCAGATGATTTATAAATTTAGGACCACAATTTCATCAGGACCCAATATGCTCAAAAAGTCTAATTTTGTTACCCATTAGAAGAAACCGTTGCTGCACGGAACCTCTGATAATATTGGAATCAGTAACTTCCCCCCCATGGGTTTTTGGTGCCCACAGTTCTGGGATGAGTGTTTTCAGAAGACTTTCTGAATGTTTTCCCTCGGTATTTCCCCAGTCATGTCATCTACTTTAAGCTGTTGAGCCCCTGCAGAGTTACCACAGATCTTGTAATTCCTTAGGGCGCTCCTGTAATAAGGCCGCCGGTGGCTATGGTGGATAAGTACACAGTATGCTATAATGTATAAATGGAAATCAGTCCATACATTCATTTTGCTCTTTATTCATGCGTTGCGTGTTCATCTACATCTATTTTATTTTATTTCTTGATTCTGAATAGGGCTTGCACAGCCAGAGACTCAACTCATAGAGATCAAGGAGTAAAAGAGGAATGATACCTAAACCAGCAGTAGAAAAAAACATCTGTAACCCTGATGGAATACATGAGCATTTGAGTGTTGCATTGGTATGTATAGATGTTGCCCTCTTAAAAAGAAGTGGGTGCATGAGTTCCGATTGGTAAAGCCTTAGGAGCACAGAACACGCCACCAGAGTTACTGGAGCAACGAAAGCTGTCTGCTAATTAGTGGTGGAACATACATTAGGTCCTCAAGTGCAGCACTGTGCAGACACTTGAAGAAGATTGTGAACTCACAAAATGCTTGACTCAGCAGCAGCTCCTCCTGTATCACAGAAGAGCGCCCCCTCCGCCAGCGGCAGCAGCTGCAAAACTTTAAAAATAAAATGATAATACACAATGTTTATTATAGTTTTATTTTTAAAGGGGCAGGGTCATGGGGGGGTGACAGGCAGTTAGGGGGAGTGGTGTGCACTCCTCTCCGTGTGCATGTGTTTGGCCGGCCTTCTCAGGACGGCCAAACACACATGCGCACTGAGCTGTCTCCAGTCTGAGCTGCGTTGCCGGGTTGGAAAAAGAAGGCACAGGCTCCCAGCCTGCCTGGGAGCACAAAGCCAGGGCGCTCAGGCCAGTCCTGATGCTTCTGGCAGCAGCATAAGAGCAGCATTAGGATTGGCTGCAGTGCAGGTTGGGAGCCTGTGCCTGCCTGCAGTAGAGACCTGAATAGCAGCGGTGCAGCGGAGATCGAAGTAAGTTTTTTTTTTTTTTTTTTTTTTTTTTTTTTCTTTTTTTTCTTCTTCTACCTCCTCCCCCCCCCCCCACCCCCCCTCACACTGTCCACTACTTTGCGTCACCGCCAGCTGCCACTGGCTTCACTGGCAACCAGTGGGGAGGTACCAGTGCAGGCAAGGAGTGCTCAGTTTGTCTCAAGAAGAATAACATAAGGCAGAAAGGTCTTCCACTCTTTGAAGCATAAAAAAACCTTGCAGGGGAGGCACTGTATAATCTCTGTTGCAGTAGGCTGTTGCTCTGTTTGACACATCCAGTGGAAGATCACAGTACTACAGAGCATTTCCATTTGTAAGGTAGAGTTCCCAGCATATTTTAGTGGAGGTCTGTGCTCCATTGGTAATATTTGGCTGTGCATATCAGAAGTGAAGAAACACAGAGCTTGACTCTGCTCCCATGGGTGTGCCAGGCGGTTCACTAACACGGCAGGGGTATCTCAGTAGATGGCAGCTGTCTCAACGTCTCTCTATTAGGTTGGAACACACATAGAAAAGTATTCTGTAACAACTCAGCTTTAGCCAGTGGGGTGCAGTTGCCAGTCCATCATTACCACTAACCATTGTGACCTATGCCACTGGGAGATGCTTGACAAGCAATAAAATTACACCGCTGGTGTGGAGCCAGCAGCAAAAGGCTTAGGTGCTCTTGCAGCATGTGATAATGATAGTGCTTCTCTCCACCTAGTCCACCTAGTCTGGGAGAGGAAGCTGTGCTGTTCTTCCTATACCATACCTTTTTGCAGTGGAGAAGATATCTACTGGCAGACTTTCAGTAACAACCCACAAGCACATGTGAGTTACAGCCATCCTCAGCCTTAAATCCCACCTAGGCAAGGATGGGATTAGATAATAGTCATATTGATTTCAAAATTTCTGGTTATTATAAAAATACCTGCCATTATGTTTTACCGTTACCATCCCCTCTCACACCCCATAACCTCTGAAGCATTTGCATATTGATTAATACATCTGTCCACATGTTAACTACTACACTATTTTGACTGCATGTCATGATCTCTTTTCTACCTTTGTAGTTTAACCAATGAACATTAGGTGATATTGTCATTAGCCACTGTTTGATATTTGTGGACAGGTGTCCTTTGGATACCCCTAATATGAGATGTGCACTGGCAGTACAACCCCAGTTGTCTGAGAAGCCTCAGGGGTTCAGCCCTTGATACGTCGGGTCACTGTGTACACCTGGTGATACAAATTCTTAGTCCACCTATGTGGCTGGCAGAATATCCTGTGATGTTTGTAAAGGAGTTCATCATGACCCAAAGGCTGAGGAGGGGGGTTGCAACACGTTTTTAACTTATCAATGGCCTAATTGTCTGTCCCATCCGCTAGTCTAAGCCTGTAACTACTTGTGCATCCATCATGTTAGGACCTCAGTGAACGATCTCCAAACCAGTGGTCTGGTTGAACGGTTCACAAACATTAAAATTGATGCTTGAGAAAGCATGGTTCCAAAAAGAAAATTACAGAGTCCTCCATTTGATCCTGTTCACCATCTGTGGTATTTTATTCTAAAAGTGGTATTTGAATTAGTACTTGGCAGTCAAAGTTTCATCTGTCAGCCTAGAACAATCATAAACATAGTTGTAGAGAATCTCAGGACAGACAGTATAATAAGATAGCGAGTCACTGTACTCTGGAGTGAGACGATAAAGATTTAGGCGGTCATTCCAACCGCGCCGCCCGCCATGCGGTTACCGCCGAATGACCGCACCGCGGTCAAAAGACCGCGGCGGCCATTCTGGCTTTCCCGCTGGGCCGGCGGGCGACCGCCAAAAGGCCGCCCGCCGGCCCAGCGGGAAAGCCCCAGCAACGATGAAGCTGGCTCCGAATGGAGCCGGCGGAGTTGCTGGTGTGCGACGGGTGCAGTGGCACCCTTTGCGATTTTCAGTGTCTGCTTTGCAGACACTGAAAATCATTATGGGGCCCTGTGAGGGGGCCCCTGCACTGCCCATGCCAGTGGCATGGGCAGTGCAGGGGTCCCCAGGGGCCCCACGACACCCGTTCCCACCATCCAGGACCAGGATGGCGGGAAGGGGGTCTGAATCCCCATGGCAGTGCTGCAAGCAGCGCCGCCATGGCGGATTCCTTGGGCCAGGGGTAAACCGGCGGGAAACTGCCGGTTGCCCTTTTCTGACCGCGGCTTTACCGCCGCAGTCAGAATGGCCCTGGAAGCACCGCCAGCCTGTTGGCGGTGCTTCCGCGGTCCCCGGCCCTGGCGGTCATGGACCGCCAGGGTCGGAATGACCCCCTTAGTGTTATTTCCTACAAGTAAAAATAAACTTCTAGCCAAGTGGAATGAACTCTATGAAGTCCTTGAAAAATGGGGCAACTGACCTATAGGCTGGTCCAGCCAGACCATGACACTCATACCAATGATAGCACATTAACTTGCTAAAAGTGGTCATAGTGAATCCCACGCTGATGGGGAGGTGGGAGGGCATGGGTTGACCAAAATCCTGAGGCTAGACAAGTGGCGGCCTGCAGCTTTAGGAGGGAGGGGGCGGGCGGGAAGCACACACACACACACACACACACACACACACACACTCACACTCATTCTTTCACACACAGACACGCACGCACGCACACACATCCATCCATTAACAACACTCATACCATTCAAACATGCACGCACCAAACATTCATTTTAAAACATCACACACACTCATTCTTTCACACACGCACGCACATCCATCCATTAATACTCATAACATTCAAACATGCACGCATGCACCAAACATTAATTTTAAAAGATCACACACACTCATTCTTTCACACACACACGCACGCACATCCATTAACAACACATAACACTCAAACATGCACACGCGCACCAAACATTCAATTTCAAACATCACACACACACACACACACTTACCTTCAGTCTCCAGGTCCCAGGAGGGTTGGGACTGCTGCCTTCCCTCATTGGCTGACCTTAGGTCAGCCAATGAGGGAAGGCAGCAGTCCCAGCCTCGTCACAGAGTGGGATGGGGTCAGTGAGACTGCTGACCCCACCCCACTCCGTGATGAAGTGTTACTGATTGACACTCGCCCTGGGCGCTTCAGAGCTGAAACCTGAAGCGCCCAGGGCGCGTGTCAATGGATGACGCTTTCCTCGTCACCCAGGGGAGGGCCTTGAGGCACCTTTGCTGAGCCGAGGAGGTCACGCCCATAGGAGCTGTGACCTCCTCAGCCCAGCAAAGTTCAGCTCAGGCAGCCAGGAGTCTGAGCAAATCGCGCATGACTCACTCCTGGCTGTCTGAACTGAAAATGAAGAGTGTCTGTCAGGCTGGCCTTTGTTCAGCCTGACAGACACTCTTCATGAGGGGCAAAAGGTGGGGGGGAGTGGCCCCTCCGCCCTAAAGGACGGGCCGCCACTGGGCTAGACAGAAGGTAGTGAGAGCTGCAACTGAAACTACACTTTTATTGCACATAAAGAGCCTCCCATGAATGATTGGACTTCCCGAATTGTGTAGGTACCAAAACTGGATGCATCTACACAAGTTTTAATTGACTTGAGGAGCGTGTACAAAGTCTTGATGTGTACCTTATTTGAAATACTGGGCACAACAAAATACATCAGTACTCTGGACTTCACTAAAGGGTACTGCCAGATTTTTCTACAACACACCAATAGGCACTATGCTGTGTTTGCTATTCCATTTACCATATATCAGTTTAGGGTATTAGCCTTTGGCCTACAACTGCCGCTACTACATTTAATTTTTAATGGACAATATACAAGTACAACACCAGTATTATTTTTCACCTAGCTAGATGATATTGTCGTTTCTAGCCCAGATTGGCTTTCTCATATATATCATCTGGAAGCAATGCTTCTACACAGGCCATCGGTCTTACAGCTAACCTATCTAAATGCACCTTAGTAGCATTTCAGGTGTGATATCCTGACATGATAGTGTGTGACACGGTGAGACCCCATATAAGAAAGTTTGAGGTTTTGGAATCCATTCCACAATCCACCAATAAGAAACAGTTTTGCTAGTCCCTGGGATATATAGTCTATTGCAAGGGATTTATTCCCCACTTTTCTGTTTTGACTGAGCATTTTGCCTTATCACGTAAATGAGTTTCCAATCACTTCCAATGGGCATCACCGAGAAAAAGGCCTGTTTTGGCTTTTGCTGGCCTATCCTCTGTAGTCCTTTTTGATAGACTGTTTATCCTACAGACAGATGCCTCTGCTTTTAGTGATATTTATTAGGTCAACATTTCACAATGGTAACTGACCATGCACCCCTGAAATGGCTACCGGTCAATATGGATGTCAACCACAGGGTCCTTCAGTAGTTCCTGGCATTCCAGCCTTTGCAATTTCAGTGATCCATCAAGCAGGAAAAACTTTGGTAGTGTCGATTGGCAATCTTGTCTCCCTGCTTCAGCCTTGCCAGACTGTCCGGGCTGGAGGGAGGGGTGAACTGGATTCTGAGGTGTGTACATGCAAACTGCTACCCTGTTCATCTTGGGGAACCACGAGTTCAGTCTGTGGGATGCCGGATCATCCTCATGTCCTGAGATGCAAGTACTTTAGCAATATCCATAGCCGCTAGTGAGGAGGACAGTCCAGCATTTATTGCACATTCTAGCCCAAAGGTGTCCCCCGGACTTTATCACTGCTAGTGAACTTTATATCTTTTGAACCAGTCTCCTTAGACTACTCAAGCCCATCCAATCGTCTCATGTTTTTAATGTCATAAGCCTAGTTTTCCCTCACGTTTTCAACTTTTCTACCATGTTCCGGACCCATCCCCCCTCCTCTCACTTCTTTTACACACCCAGGTGATGATGAGGTGATGATGAGTCTAGTCATCCTTCTGTTCTTGTGCATATTTTTGTGTTAGTTCACAGTAAAAATAAGGAGCTCCTTTCTCCACTCAAGAAAGCTTTGTGAGTGCAGGGAGAGAGAAGTGGCTACATGAGTTTAAGGTGAGTGGTATGCCTGTGTGAGTTGTGTACCTGTGTGGGTGCAGGTTCAGAGGTGTGCATGCGTGAGTGCAGGTTGAGTGGTGTGCCTATGTAAGTGCATCTGTGTGATGCCCATATGTGAGTGCAAGGTAGCACATTGGAGCCAGGCCTGTTGGCATCGTCAGTGCTTACTTTTTTATGAGGCCCTCCCCCAAAGGAATGGCTGGTTGTACTATGACTTCAATTATTATGCACTCCAAATCCACTGTTATTGCCCCCTTCCTTCTTTACATGTAAGCTTGTGAAATACGTACACTTTGTTGTACTCAGAAATTGTTGCTGACTTACCAACCCACAGGGTGGCACTGTTTGTCATACAATATTGATCCCACGCACGTGGTCTCCTGGTGAAGAGCTGAAGATCCAATATCACCTGGTGAAATACAAAGTAATCTGGAAAGCTCTCCACCAAGTGGGTTTGCAACTCCTATTCAGGGGCTCTGCAAAGTCAATGACCATTCTGCAAGTGAAACCTCCCCAGACAATGGTGACAGTCTCAGAAGCTTTGCTTTTTGTCTTATTCTGGTGTGGGAGGCAATATTTAGAGGTAGGCTAGAACTACCCCTCCAAGGCCCCACCCCACCACACACAGTGAAACGTTTTCAGAAGTTCTCAGGTCTCTGTTAGTATTACAACAGTCTTGAAAGTTCTGGTGAGTGGGAGAAAAAAATTAAACTCCCTGTGAAACAAAATGCAGTGCCTTTCTATTAAACTTGTAGAGTCTTGTACTGCCATTTGATAAGTTTTGTTTTGACCAATGACTTTGTGTTTCACCACTGCGCATATTAGTTGCTCAATGTTCACCAGTAGCACATGGTATGTTTTGTTCAGTTTAGCCGCCTATGGGCTTTGACATTGCATTAGTCATTACATTCTGTATTCTGCCTATTGGCTTTGACATGGCATTAGCCATTACATTCTGTATTCTGCCTATTGGCTTTGACATGCTGTATCCAGTCTAGCCGCCTATTGGCTTTGACATTGCATGCCTATTGACTTTGACATGATGTATTCAGTTTAGCTGCCTATTGACTTTGACATGCTATTAGATATTCTGCCTATTGGCTTTGACATGATATTATATATTGCATTGTGTATTCAGCTCAGGTGCCTATGGGCTTTGACATGATATAAGACATTGCATTTTGTATTCAGCTTAGATGCCTATTGGCTTTGACATGACACTAGACATTGCATTTGATACTTAGGTTAGCTGCCTATTGCCTTTAACGTGGAGTTAGACATTGCAGTTGAGAATCCAAGCTGTATTTTTCCAAGCTGTGTTTTTGCACAAGATGAACCAAGATGTTTTGTTCTCACAGTAGACTAGACCTGATAAGAGAGGGTACATGGTGTTGTTCTCTCTGCTTGAGCTTGGGAACAGGAGTAGTCTTGGAGACCTGGCCAGTCTCCAAAAGGCTTGCTCAGTTTCCCAGGTCTGAGAGGAGGGGGCACACCTTTGTAACGAATGTAACAGGCTGCAGAGGGTCAGATTCGAATCTGCCGGACCTCGTGCTGGAGCTTGGCGCCAGCTGCCAGCAATCCTGTGTGGGTAGATGAATCTCTTTCTCGCGGCTGACAGGGGTCATCAGCTTGCAGACCTTAGAAAGATGAAGCTGTGAATAGTTCCCACACGGTGAAGTATTTGTTTTGCTTTGCATTCAATATCTTATAAATATAACCTGCTGTGTATATTGCAAACTGATATATTTTGTTTGATTAACGCGGACTTGAAAGCTACTAATTCGTCATACATAAAAATTGGGGTTGGGGAAGAATTAACAACAATAAAAGTCTTCTTTGACCTCACAAGTGCATTTCTAGTGTGTTATGTTAGTGCTTAGAAACTAGATAAGAGGAAAGCACTACAATTGGTACCAGGAGTCGTGGGGTCGGTCATTAAGAGGTGATTAAGAGGGTGTTGACGAGTTGGTAGATTTCTAAGTGCACACTTTAAAAGTGTAATTGTTTTTGTTGTTTGGAGAATTACAGAAATTGTTTTTTTTGGAGAATCACAGTAGCACGGCAGACCATGTCTGGGAATGCATGTATTGGTAAACTGCCTGATGGTGCTACGAAAAACTATGAATTGTTTTCTGTTTGGGGAATTACAGAAGAAAATGCATGTGTAGCTAAAATGCCTGATGGTGTTTTGAGAAATAATTCCTGTTGTACATATGTAGAAAACGTGTCTTTTGGAAGTAATGATGACAGAAAGGTCTGGATACCTTTATCTGCTTACAGAGAAATGCAGGAGAAATGTAGGAAGTTGGAACATGAAAATAGGAATTTACGTGAGCAAATTAGCCCGACTGAAAGTTATAAAAAGGCTGTTTTTGAAGAATCTTTCTTGTCCCATTCCAGTAATGAGGGGGTTAAGACAGCTCCGAGCTGCACTGAGTTTTCGTGTGAGCCAGGGTTTTTGGCAGCCAAAATGCATTCCTTAACTGATAACACGGACGAGAGAGCACAATGCCCAAGTAAAACGAAAGATTTTAGGGAAAGAGACACCGAGTTTCATTAGCTTGTTTGATTTTTGGAAAAAGAATAGCCCTCATTTGAGAGAAATCCTAACACTTTTGTATATGGTCACTGTGAAAAATTATATGCAGTTGCGCGCTTGTGATTTGGCAAATGAAATAATGCAGACTTTAGGTTTTTGCGCAGTGCAAGAAGGAAAAACTGATGTACATGTAAATCAAGAACAAGGAAAGAAAATAGTGCCCCTAGATAGAATCATACAATGGATCTGGTACTTGCAAGACAGGGCTAGAGTACCACAGGTAAAAGAATTACCGGTGAAATTGTGTGCACCATTTGAATTCGTGTCTACTGAAGATAAAAAGCATGTTTGTTTTACTAATGATTCATTGACTGAAATGTTGTTTTAGGCACAGGAGAAGGAATGGAGTTGTATAATGTGTGTCAGATTTTAAAGCAAGAGCTACGTGAGATGTGTCATTTTTACGCTGATTTTTGGTTTATTGCTAATGTTTTAGCTGTTTGTTTTTACATATGGCTTGTACCTAACTGGTTCAATTACCTTGCAGATGTTAATGAGAAAAATTCAGAGAGAGAAGTATACACCCAGAATTCTGCCTTAGTGGGGATGGCTAAGTGGGTGCCCCAGAAATGTGAACAGCTGAGAGAAAAAGCCACTTACAGGTGGGCAGAGATGAGAGGGATGCACATTCCCCTAGATTTGATCAAAACTGTGCAGCACGCACAAAAGCAATTTGTCATGCAAGCAGTCACAGAGCAGTTGGGGAGAGGAAAGTTACCAGATCAGAAATGGCAAATTGATCAGGTTTTAGGGAAAGTGATTGCTGCAAATTACCAAGGAAAAATCGAAATTATGCTGATACCTAGAAAAGAATCTGATTCATTCATACAAATTGGAGACAGAATGGCCCAAATTGACAAAAGTGCAGTGAATGGAGGTTTGTTAAAGAAGGAGTCTGCCCCAGCCCTTCTGACAGTGCAAGAAAAGGGAAGCTGTGGCGCAGCAGATAAAAACCTCAGTGCTGATGTGTGGGCTGAAGCCCCAAGTGATCCTCCAGAACCTGCAGAAAATATAACAAAGGGCCTCAAAAACGTCCTGCTGATTATAAAACAGGGAAAGAAAGAGGAAGGGTGCAGTTTAAATGAAAAATGTTATTTGCAAGAAAAGTCATACTTGTTTCTTTTGCAGATCCTACCACGTTTTGCCACTGTCCCTGAGTGTGCTGTGTGGTCCCCCTTCCGGTGTGTGCGTGTGGGGTCGGGGAAGGGACCGAACCCCCAACCTGAACCTGGCTGAGTAAAGTGCCAGCACCATGGATCCATTTTGCGCAAACTGCGCCTTCAGTTCAAGTTCAACTTGTTTGATTGCATTCTTCCACTGGAACTAAGCTGTGATTTTTTTTTTTTTCCCTCTCATATGGAACTCTGACTTTTGCTTACCTTCCAGCAAACCTTTCAGGTGGACCGTGCACCTTTACATGAGCAGAACTCATGCCACATCAAATTGCTAACACTGTTGAATTAGAGACTCATTCAGAGAAAAAAAATTGCTCAGTCTTTTCTATGTAGATGTATCTGATGTGAAAGGTTATGAAATCAATGTGTTAATCCACTTATATTGCTTTACAGGGATTGCTTTGATCTGATGTTTTTTTTGTTTTTGTTTGAAACAAGAGATATGTGAAACAAAAATTCATTGGTCAAAGGGCGGAATGTACTGCCATTTGATAAGTTTTGTTTTGACCAATGACTTTGTGTTTCACCACTGCGCATATTAGTTGCTCAATGTTCACCAGTAGCACATGGTATGTTTTGTTCAGTTTAGCCGCCTATGGGCTTTGACATTGCATTAGTCATTACATTCTGTATTCTGCCTATTGGCTTTGACATGGCATTAGCCATTACTTTCTGTATTCAGTTGAGCCGCCTATGGGCTTTGACATTGCATTAGCCATTACATTCTGTATTCTGCCTATTGGCTTTGACATGCTGTATCCAGTCTAGCCGCCTATTGGCTTTGACATTGCATGCCTATTGACTTTGACATGATGTATTCAGTTTAGCTGCCTATTGACTTTGACATGCTATTAGATATTCTGCCTATTGGCTTTGACATGATATTATATATTGCATTTTGTATTCAGCTCAGCTGCCTATGGGCTTTGACATGATATAAGACATTGCATTTTGTATTCAGCTTAGATGCCTATTGGCTTTGACATGACACTAGACATTGCATTTGATACTTAGGTTAGCTGCCTATTGCCTTTAACGTGGAGTTAGACATTGCAGTTGAGAATCCAAGCTGTATTTTTCCAAGCTGTGTTTTTGCACAAGATGAACCAAGATGTTTTGTTCTCACCGTAGACTAGACCTGATAAGAGAGGGTACATGGTGTTGTTCTCTCTGCTTGAGCTTGGGAACAGGAGTAGTCTTGGAGACCTGGCCAGTCTCCAAAAGGCTTGCTCAGTTTCCCAGGTCTGAGAGGAGGGGGCACACCTTTGTAACGAATGTAACAGGCTGCAGAGGGTCAGATTCGAATCTGCCGGACCTCGTGCTGGAGCTTGGCGCCAGCTGCCAGCAATCCCGTGTGGGTAGATGAATCTCTTTCTCGCGGCTGACAGGGGTCATCAGCTTGCAGACCTTAGAAAGATGAAGCTGTGAATAGTTCCCACATGGTGAAGTATTTGTTTTGCTTTGCATTCAATATCTTATAAATATAACCTGCTGTGTATATTGCAAACTGATATATTTTGTTTGATTAACGCGGACTTGAAAGCTACTAATTCGTCATACATAAAAATTGGGGTTGGGGAAGAATTAACAACAATAAAAGTCTTCTTTGACCTCACAAGTGCATTTCTAGTGTGTTATGTTAGTGCTTAGAAACTAGATAAGAGGAAAGCACTACAAGTCTGTAGAAGGAGACCACTATAAACTTCATGAAGACTCTAAGCTCTGCAAGTAAAGAGACATTTTTACAGTGCTTAATTTGTAAATAAAAATGTGCCGGTGCACAAAGCACTCCTGTTAAACATGCGGCTGCTGCAATTAAATGTGCGAGCATGGAATACGGAGGCAGCGTGATCCTGAAGTCATCTCGGGCCTCTTTAATCAATTTACAGCCACTCCCTGCCCCTTCAGCTCACTCTTGCAGCTTTCTGATTTCTCCTATTGTGACGCTTTTTCATTTTTCTCTTCCTCCGTCTTTCCCATATGTGTCTTTTGCTCCCAGTAAATGCTTTAGGCAGAAAAATAAGTGCGAGCCCTCAAAAATAAGTGCCAGTGCTCCACACCAAAAACAACAAGCACAAATTGAATACTGCCTTTTTAAAGTCTGACTTTTCTAACAGCATGTCTTAAAGAGGAGAATTTGCAGACTTTAAGTGGACAGGCAGGATGAGAAACACTAACAAAGCAGAGGAAAGCACAGCCTGTTCCTTGTCAGTAATTCAAAGAAACAGAAACTATTCAGAGTCATGTTTCGCATTTTTAAGTCTGGTGCGAGCCAAGACCCTTTGATTATACTAAAATCATTGATATCATGTACTTATTCTGGGGGCTTTCACTGAGCTCTGATCATCTATTGGTTTGGTGTTGTATCATTTCCATTTTGCTTCTGCACACTACAGCACAGCACATGGGACAGTGTATCAGCCAACTTTAGCCATGGGCTAACTTCACTGACATTGGCCACATTTTGCTCTTTATTAAAGAGCACACATGCATGAAACGCCCCTTCAGTGCCATTAACTTTTATTGCAATGTGTGCTTTATGAGACCAAAACATATTTTTGTCTTTAGACAAATAATTTTATATTGGTGCCTACCAAGCACCTCCCCCAAAAATAAAGTTTTACAAAAACCATGACAAAACAAGCATCACAAAGCCAAAATGCTTTCAGACAGTGCCAGACCTATTGTGTTTGCTAATGCTTTTTAGGTCTGGCTTGACAACATAGCTGTTTGTTCGACCTATTCCCATCATTTCTTTAAAATGTAGATTAACCTGGTTTATCTCCACCCAGAGGAGTAAGGTTTTAACACCATGGAATTGGCTGTTTGGTGTATCATTCCACCTTCTATGAAGTACTACTTTCTGAATATAAGAGGAACTATTTTACATCTGAAAGGTACTCTGCCATTCCACTGTAACATTCAATGCTTTACCTCCTACATGTCTTCTATACAGCAAACAATCACTTTGCTACTTTCTTCCCCATCAGTAGCAAAGGTCTGACTTTCATGTCCTAAACGGTATATATACATGCAATACATAGAAACAACATGCTTTCATACATGTGTTTTCATGTGTTAGTACATTAACACCAGACTTATTGGATTTGCCAATGCTTGTTGAGCTCTGTTGATGTGTGCTCCTCTTTGCACAAAAGGAACCAGTGGTTTTGTATTTGTCAAAGATAAATGCGGTCATCATTGTGCGTACTGGCATTACTGGAAGGGCAAATCAGGGGCTGTGAAATGGCATTGGCATTTTATAGGCACTTTGGTGCCTCCGCAAATAGAGGAAAAGGCTGATTGAACAGGTTATTTTACACTCAATCCCATTTCCAAGGCACTTTGGAGGAAAGTAACCTTCAGAAGTGACACTGCATCAGAGCTTAGAGAGAAATGCTTTATTTTCTATTAACATTTTCAACTTTCAGTATGCTAGGGGTGACTGTATCCAGCGTTTGTTTTTATAGCTCCATTCACCCCCGGGCCTAATGGGACAACATATCACAGGAGAATAAAAACCCTAAGGATAAAAAGTAATAGCACAGTCTGGAAGCAGTGCTGGCAAACATCCTCTGAACCACGCTGTTTGTGGAAGTGTCAGGTTTCTGAGCTTTAGGAAGATGGCACTGAAATTGTGTGTATGTAGGTACTTATGAATCGGATCCAAGATTGTGAATGCAAACTCAGATTAACACGTACAGAAATACTGAATTTATATATGTTTAAGACTAATTTATCTAAATAAACAGGTATCAGCAAACCACCTAGTGACTGTGTGAAATGAAATTTGACAAAACCCAGACGATTCTCAAAGGCAGGATTGCTTCAGAATTTCTGATTATGACCTGCACATTGACAGGCTTCATGAGAGTAAATTGACCAATTTGTTGATCCAAACTTGTGGGTTCACTTAGTCTTTTTGTAATGAAAGACGATTGTGATAACCTAATTACCGCACATCTGTCTCAGTGCCGGGTTAAGCCCTGTGGAGGCCCCTAGACAGTCGAAATGTCAGGGCCTCCCCCACGCAAGTTATCTCCTGATACATTTTTAATTTAACCAACCAACAATTGGCGGGAACTTGCGACACACTCAGAAAGCTTTTTTCTGGAGATAAGAGTCACTACATTTTGCAGAGTACCATAAAACAATGTCCTAAGGTGTAAGACAGAGAGGGAATGATTTCCGACCCAAAATGGCAGTTTAAAAAATATCTAATTGTGATACCAGTTAAAAACCTAATCATTTAATAATACATTTTATTTCAAGTTTACTCATTTTTGTCATTTCATTTATATAAAATGCTAAAACAATGTATTTACAAATTCTTTATTATTTTATTAAG
This sequence comes from Pleurodeles waltl, assembly GCF_031143425.1. Classification (NCBI taxonomy): domain Eukaryota; kingdom Metazoa; phylum Chordata; class Amphibia; order Caudata; family Salamandridae; genus Pleurodeles; species Pleurodeles waltl. Next base: position 910,506,580 of record NC_090443.1, read on the forward strand.
TTATTTTCAATATTTTGACACATTGATAATTTACTTTAACACTAGAGGCTCTACTATTCAATATGTAAAATATCAACAGTGATTGCATTACAACCTACACAAATTTCCCGCTCCAAAACAGACCCAAAATGATGGTTGTGTGCGGTACTCAGTAAAATGTAGTGACACTACTGGCGGTTTCTCATGCACGCGCTCTAGTTGGATAACAGCATTAAACTAAGTAGCATGCAAATTAGCCGCTAGAGGGAGATGTCTGACCATCACTACTATACATTACACATACGTGGGTTGCACCACATTTTTTTTTTACAAACTGACAGCTGACAGACGATGAGCTTTTAAAAGACAAACTGTGATGTGAATCTGATGTTTATGGTGTATGTACTTTAGTTGTTAATGGGTACATTACATTATTACAGTATTTTCTCTATAGAGTCTTTAATGTAAAGTTTTAATTTCTGTGAGTTGATTAATTTTTTTCTATCTTTTGGAAAGAATGTAAGTAAGCTTGATTGTAATTTTCTTTCGAGATCAAATCAATATTATTTGGATCCTTTGTCGCAAGGCCCCTAAAAGGAGTGGGACCCAGAGGCTGTGCCTACTTTTCCTATTTGATAATCTGGAACTGATCTGTCTAGATAACACAGCTTTAAAGAAAAGACATAACTCCACAGAACACCAGAATTTTTTTTGAATATTTTCTGGTAGAAATAATGATGGTGGAAACCAAACTTAAATAAATGCAAAAATGATCTACTTGTTTCTTTTACTGTTTTCATTACATATTCTCCTGTATACCTCTTTTCTACTTTACGACTTTAAGAATTGTCCCACATGCAAAAGTAATTTTGTACATAGCAAAAAGGTTCCTTGTGGTCACAAACTCTGTGATGTTTTGCAAATTGCAGGCTTTGCCACTGCAAAATCCTGTTGTACATGAGGCTATTTGTTTCCAGACTAGGCTAGGAAGTAGACAGAATCAATTAGGATTCCCCAATCCATACCTCCCTGTTACCCACCAATTTCCCTCCATCTCTCTAAACCCCAAGTTCTCAGCTAATGTATAAGGCCAATTAATGACTGACACATAAATGATGGATCTCCTTCCAAAGGCAGTGCTTATTCTAGACTATGCTGAATAGGAACCAATCAAAGCCCTGGCAAAAACTTTCCACATTGCCACAAGTGAGGCGTGTACTATGGAAACTCCTTCTCCATGAGAACTTTGGAGGCTATTTTCCCATGGGATTTCTTTTTTAAAGTAGGCAGTAGGTGCATTTTAAGGTACCTTTTTCAAATACAGACTAAACACCATAATGTCTATAATCAGATATGAAGAGGAAACAATTAAAAATTCCAATAATTCAAGCTTCGATGCTGTACGGTACACTTTGCAACAACTCATCTATGTGCATTAAATAAAAAATATGCGCCCACTTCAAAAACTGGATGCCCAAGAGATGGATATTTGTGCCACAGGAGAGGTGATGCCTGCATGATAGTCTTGTCAGCAGAAAAGAAAAAAAACTTGCCTCATAAATCCTACGCCAGGAGAAAAAAACATTTGTTTCCAACACCATGCCAGGGCATGATGCTCATCACTGCTCTTGTGCCATTTAATACACTGTCAAAATGTATGTGCCACATAATGAAAGGTGTCACCATGCATGTCATAGAAAGCCAGGCTCTTGCTACAGTATGCTAAGTACTCCCAGAATGTATTTTAGTATTGCTCATGTCTGAAGGAGATACTAGAATGTAAAGCACCATTACACAACTACTTTCTACATTTTCAATAGTGTTACGCACTAGAGTCAGTCAACATTCAACATGCCCGTCCCATGTGTAAGTCCCCACAGGTGAAGGGAAGGGAAGGGAATGGCTGATGTAGGCCGGTCTTTCCACTTCCATGGGGTTGGCGGGCAGTGCATGGCTAAAAATACTCACATGCTCGATACCCGTTGACAAAGGAAAGGAGGATGTGCTCAGCTCCTATAAACTCTGCACATTCCTCCCACGAGAGGGAGGCCTTCTTTGTGACTAAGGGACCTGCGGGCAGGGCTTCCCAGGTTGAATCGCTGTGAAATCCACGTCCCAACCTTTCGATGTGGTAATTATGAATCCGAAAACTTCTCCCTTCAGTTTTCTTGACGCAGGCTGTGTAAAATGTTTCCCACTCTGTAAAAAAATGCATTCCCAAATAGAGTGTTTTTTGGTATGCCACACTGGTTTAAAAACTCCACCAGTGTTAGTGGCCTCGTTTCTAAGGCATGGACCAGAGCATCCTTGAGACTTTAGGTATGCGAGCGTGCACCTTCCCTTCAAGAGTAGGGTACAGAGCAGGTTACTCTCCCTTTTCAGGGCTTACAATAATCCAGTTCCCCGGCTCCTCCAAAGATGTTGTCTTAAAAATGCACACTTTAATGGAAAATACTTTTCCTCCGCTAAATTAAATCTCTAAAGCCCACTAGCATTTTCAGTGATTATGTGAACACGCCAGTGGGGATTTGAGATTAAAAGCAGTATTTTAAAATAAGTCAATGAAGATTTCAATAGGAAGCAACACTCTTCAAATACTAATTCATATAATATCGGGAAAGACAGGTTTTCTTCTCAAGCCCCTGATGGTTTCCCTGGATATACGCTTTGTACGGAAACTCCGTTTCCACATATCTGATTTTAAAAGTGTGGTGCATCAGCTTATTTTATTTATTCATTCCCATGAACACTGTCTTGTGTTTTGGAGATAACACGCCTGCCAAAGAATTGCGATTTAGTTCAGATGGAAACGTGACTTAGCTACAAATTGATAATAATTTAGGTGTATACTATGTTACCAAGGAAGTCAACATTTGAATATTTATGGAGGATGTTTTTTCCAGTGTCTCTGAAATGGTGCTGGGAATTCATCGCACAAAACTCTTAAAAAGGCATGTACAGAAAAGAGTATTTCATAAAAATCATTTTGCTTTTATCCATGCATTATGTATTCATTCAAAAGGAAGACCCTTGATTAATCAGTTACCAGGTTCAGAGCAGATGTAACCTGGAGTCAAGAATCGTCGGTTTTATTCGGAATGTGAGAGATCTAGTCTCAGCTCTCCTGTTTGCTAACCAACACTGTGTGACCTTGGGAAAAATAGCCATCTCTTTCTCCAAGTTTCCAAAAAGAGATGATGTGCTGTGCATTGAGTGTTGTTTTGTTATCTATTTCCCTGGAGGGAGCATATGAAAGAAAAGTTAAATACCTCATAGTTATAATTGTTCTAATCACGAGGACAGCATTTTAGATGCGTGAAGATTTGCCTTGAAGGAAGGTAACCATAGGCGCATACACAGCAACTAGCATTTCCATTTTTACATGACACTAAAATGACATATTGTAAAGTTGCATAAAACTACATCATTGCTAGCAAAGCATTTTAAGGGCATCTGCACAGGGATAGACTTCACAGGATTTCCCATCATCCATCTTCACAGGAAGTGAAAACTGGACTTCCCATCATCCTTCTGTACAGAAAGAGACATCACTGGTTTCCCCCAAACCTTCTTGAAGAGAAGCTGCCAAGCAAGAGAACTTCATTTCTAATGACGATCTGCACATAACTAGATTTCCCATCATCCATCTGCACAGGAAGTGATGTCACTGGTTTTCTGCCTGCAGTATCTTGCGTTCCTCCCTCCTCCTAAGAACTATATAATGGCAGCTGCAGCACAGATGCGCAGCAGGCACACTGAAAGCGCACCAAAGGCATGCTGTCTGCGCCCGTCTGCTGCTGTACAATGCCCAACATCAGGAACCCTAGTTTTACCTCTACCCAATGATACCCTGCTGTGCTACTCCTTGCTCTTAACCCTAGTCTCCGTTCCCCACACTGCATCACACTGCACAGAAGGAGCATTCACATGCGCCTCCTGCAAGTTCTCTTGCACTCTACCATATTCTCTACCCACCACTCCCACACTAACAACATTTACCATCCCACTCTCTCGCACTCACAGAAACCATCCACCTGCTCACTCTCACACAAACCGGCCACCAACGCACGCTCACACAGACCAAACACACCCCAAACATGCCACACTCACATGCATGCTCCTCAACACCCACTCGTTCACCAAACACACCAAGGAGATATGGGACCTGCTGCATGACCGTGCACCGGACCTGCTCTTTCTCACAGAAACATGGCTAAACCCAACCTCGCCACTGGACACACTACAGCCATCCTCGCCAGCTTCAAGATCTTTAAGCAAGACCGTCAGCACGAGTCCAGAGGTGAAGTCACTATCATATCTAAAAATACTATCAGCTGCACCACCTACACGGACACATGGAGCATCTCACATTCAAGGTAGGCATCACAACCAACTTCTCTCTTGGTGAAACCCATGTATACCAACCTCTAGGACCCAGAACAGTTTCACTAGTTACTTCATGGACTTTGTCACACCCCTCATCATCAACGCCTGCACCTTCTTCCTTCTCGGAGACCTTAACTTTCGCCTAGAGGACCGAACTGACCCAAACTATATGGCTTCTCCAGAAATCCTCAGAAACTGTGACCTCATCCAGCACATTACAGAACCCACCCATACACTGAACACCTATTGGACCCAGTGTTCTCCTCAAAGACAGCAAATCTCTCCTGCACAGACCACCTCTAGTCAGTTTTAGCATACCCATCCTGCACCATCACAGACCTACCACACTGGAACCACCCACAGCAGCTGGAAAAGCATCTAAGAAGAGGAGTGGGCTTTCACTCTCACCACGCACTGGCCCGAGCAAACCACCGTCCAGCTGAAAGCCATTAAAAACCTCAACAGCTGGGTCACCGCATGCACCAACACCCTGAATCCCCTCAAGTACAACCTAATGACAAGAGCCAAACCAGGGGTCAGCTAGTACACAGAGGAAGTAAGGCCGATGGAACTCTACTGCAAGCAACTGGAGCGGAAATGGAGAACAAGTAAAAACACCACAGATAAATACATCTTCATATCAGCCCGAATACTCAACCACTAACAGATATGGAATGCTGAGCTCACAGCTTTTGCAGATCCCATTAATGCCAGCACTAACAGCATCAAGGAAATCTTCACTATCATCAAAGATTTCACCACCCCTCCTACTGCCTCCAGCAACATCATCCCCTCACAAGACTGTTGCAACAAGCTCTTCGAATTCTTCTGTGACAAAAGCTGTTGTTTAGTAAGTAAAATGCAGCATTGATGCTTCCACTTTAATTGCTAAGATAGCATGTGAGAAAAACCACAGGTGCAGTCTGTCTCTAAAGCTTTCTAATTCTGTCTCTTTCTTCATACTTCCTCTTAGGAGCTTTCTGACTATTTCCTCTCTCTGTTTCTCCGTACTCTCACTCTTGTGGCCTCTCTTTTCTCTCTTGCTCTCACTTGTAATGTCTTGGAATTTCTGGGTAAACTTGGTATGTGTGTACATACTGTGGGATATGGTGTGTGTGTGCTTTGGGGAAAGCCTGGCAGATAAATACATTTTGAATGAGGACGGAGCCCTTGCAAAAGCTGTGATGCTTTGCTTCAGGCTAGGGCCTAATATATAAGAACATACTGCCTCCTTCCTGTGTGAAGTTATTAAACCACGGCAGTACGACACTGGAGACATGAACGACCTTTTCTAGAGGTTAGAGATAATCTGATTAAGAATAAAGGCATTGCCACCAGGAAGTTGTAGTCTGGTGCATTCCACTTTCAAACTCACTGCAAGTGGCATCAGCATGGGAGCCTAAAGAGCAGACTGGGCAGAAAATGACGATCTGGAGGACATGAGAAGGATGTGTGCATTACACTGATCTGGGCAGGAGGAGCTCAAGGTAGGACAGAACGATGTTGCATTTTGACTTGATTCAGTAATGTAAAAAGTGTTTGTGCGGGCGCAGAATAATATTTTGTGCTATTTGCTTCATAACTATGTACTGTGGGGGCAGGTGAATCTATGTGAAGCTCAAAGTTTGTTAAGCTCTGACAAACTGGTTTTAGTCTATTTTTCCACACAAGATTGGTGGACTGTAGCATGGTTTGAATTTAGAATATATGTATTGGTAAGCAAAGGCAAAGCTGCAAGATCAACATCAGTGATGGATTACATGCGTGCACAACCACGAGGTGGGAGGGAGGGCTGCGAGGATACTACAAGACTGCATTATCTATTTGAAGTGGGCCTGCTAAGAGATGCCTGGGGGACCACATACCCTGAATGCTGAAAGCAAGGCGGTGCGTTTGAAGTCTTGGCTCAAGCACGAGAACACCTCAATGTGTGGTATTCATGAGAGTGAACAGGAGAATAGATGTGGTAGCGTCTGCTCGAAGAATTGTGAGTGGTTTTTGACGGGTGATGCAGAGACAAAAGCCAAGGAGCGGCATGTCATGATGGTGGGCTTCATCCCTTGAAGTGTGATTTAGCTCAAGTCTGTGTGGAAGCAAGGATGGAGAGGCAGATGGTTTGATGGGAGCAAGGAACAACTCTTAAAAAGGGACATTTTCTTCCCTTCTTGCTTATAAAATGGAGGCCCGTTACGGTCATTTAAGGGTACTAACTTTTCCATGTTAAAGTAGAGAGAAATCTTCCATGTAAGAATATCTATGAGAAGAGGCTGGGAATGTTGAGGTCAGAAGAAATGTGTTTTAAACAAAAATAAAGGGAATACAAATTCTGAAACAACTTTTGGGGTTTTGGTTGTGTACCTGTGTTCATGTACATTGACAAGAATTCAAGAAAATATGTTAGGAAAGTATTTACATTGTTTTAGAAAGAGAATGGCTTACTCTTGGGGAACGTGAATGACATTGTTGCTGAGTGAATATTTTTCTCAGTTCTGTTGTGTTGATTATGTTCTGGGTTCAAGCATACTGTAGGAATTTGGGTTAGTGTTTGAGTATAATGAAATCTTGTTCAAGCTGAAACTACAATTCTTATCAGAATGAAACACAACCAAACCCCAAATTAACCTGTGCTCAACCCTCTGGTAGCTTTGCACAAGCAGTCAGGCTTAACTTAGAGGCAATGTGTAAAGTATTCACATAGTTATAAAGTGAAAACACAACACAAGAAAACTCCCACACAAATTTAGAACAATAAAGTAACATTTAATAAATTATTTAAGACCAAAACAGCAAAGGTCAAACCATAGAACCGAAGATATGAAATTTTAAATATTTAAATAGAAACAATGCTTAGAAGCACAAAGCATTAACTGTGGTTATTTGGTTACACTGCAGTGGGGCAAAATCACAAGTTCAGGCAGACTATGATGCCAGAGCGTGGGCCAGATACAAAAACCAAGTTAGGCCTACTGAACAAAATACCTTAAATCCTGGTTGCAGAGTGTTGGGAGAGCCTATGTTGAGGATGCATTGCACAGCAGTGGTTCTGATGAAGCTGCTCGGCTGCAATGTGAAGTCCTGCTTAAAGGATGCGTCACGCAGTGGCAGTGCCCATGAAGCTGCAGGGTTTAGATGCAAAGTCCTGCGTCGTTGTCAAGGATGCCATTGACAAAGGGCTTGCGATGCAAAGTCTGGCATTGAGAATGCATCATGCAGGTCTGTGTGCTGTGATGTAAGCCCATGCAACACAGAATGTGTCGCTCAGCAGAGGTTCTGCTGGAGCTGCAGGGAGATGCATCACACTGCAGTGGTTCTGCTCGCAGGACCACAGCTGGGCTGGCAGAGCACCTTTGGGGTCAAGACTCACAGCTTACTGAAGATAGGTTCTGGATTCAAGGTGGGGGAGAGCCTTTTCTCTCCCAGAGGCTCTGATCAGAAGCCAGCCAACTAGCCCTTGGAGTCACTCTGGTGGTCCTGGCTTCAAGAGGCAGTTCCAATCCCTCTCACTCTTGACAGCAAGGCAGCAGAGTAGTGTTCCATCTTGCAGAGCAGCAGAGCAGTCCTTCTGAGGCTTCCACAGGTCAAAAGGTGAAATGAAGAGGTTGATCTGATGGTCCAATATTTATACCTGGCACCAGCTTTGAACTAGGAGAAGGATCTGGACGTTTCTACCTCCAGAGGTGCTTCGAATTTCCTGCTTTCCTGCCCCTGACTCAGCTTTTCAGACTAGCACCAAAGTGTACTCAAGCAGAGGCTTTGTGATGTGCAAGTGTGGTAGGTGACAGCTTCTCCCCTCTAGCAAGACAGAGATAGTCCATCCTGCCAACACCTATTCCTCTTTTGTCTCACTGTCTGGGAGCACCACACAAAGACCAACTGCTAGCTACACCTGGTCATGTGACCCAGATATGGACTTCAGGCACCAAAGGGTTAGGAGAAGAAAATGCCAACTTTCTAAATGTGACATTTTCAAAATTGTTACTAAAATTGTGACTTCACCATTAAAGAGGGTTTCAAATGACATTTTTTTTATACACGAAACTCAACATTCCTACTTGCTTCCATTAGAAAGTTAACTCTTATTAAATGTAATAAGGTAACCCAAAATTATCCTATGAATAGTGAAAACCAAATTTAAAGGATTTTCACTACTAGAACATGTAAAAGTAAATGGTACCTATTCCACTTTTTAAATACACTGCACCCTGCCCTATGGACTGTTTAGAGCCTACCCTAAGGGTGACATATGTATTAAAAGGAAGATTCAGGCCTGGCAAAAGCCGTATGTTGCCATACCAATACAGCAGTATAAAACTGCACCCACAGACTACAATGGCAGGCTTGAGATGTTTAAGTGAGTGACACAATGGGTGCTGCAGACACAGTAGTATCATTTAATTCACAGGCCCTGGGTACATGTAGTACTACTTTTTTGGGGACTTACAGGGGAATTAAATGTGCCAATTGGATATAAGCCAATTTTACCATGTTTAAAGGAGCGAGCACAAGCACTTTAGTACTGGTTAACAGTGGTAAAGTGCTCAGAGTCCTAAAGCCAACAAAAACGAGATCAGTAAAAATGGAGGAGTAAGGCAAAATGTTTGGTTGAAGACCATCCCTAAGGCTGACAGGTCTAACATTTACATTTTTGCCTGCCCTGATTTTCACTAAGTCAATGGTCAGTTCACACAAAACACTCTCCTTATTGTTATATAACGTACACATTTCTTCTCAGCAGAAGTGAAACATATCCAATGAGCAGAGAGTCTAAGCTACTTTTCCCATTCTCAAGCAGGTCAGTGGCGCTCTGGTGGACAGGAGGAGTGCGCTTCCACTGTTCCTTATTATATTTGGTTCATAGCTCCCAATTCACCACATAAATTAAGAGAAGATAATTTAGAGTGCAGCGTACGCTACATTGAAAGCACTGTAGTTGAGTCACTCTTTAACAAACCAGCTCCTGCTATTTATATTTATATGATGCCGTACTAACAATGCATGCCTGGTAGAGATCTACATTGCAAAATGTATACCTGCAATCAGCAAGTCCCTCTTCTTTCTGCTTGTCTTTGAGTGCATCAAAATGGCTGAGGGCCCATCCCTTACTCTAAAAAAGATCAACAATGGGACATAGATTTGAACCAGCAAATAAATAAATGAGAAAGAATGTCTACGTATGCCTCCAGCACCTCTTACGAATCATCTTGTGTGACATTGTGGTTCTCCATGTACTCTTGGCTAACACAGGCATTTATTTTTAAAGGAGTAATCTGGTGAATGATGTCTCAGTAGCAGTGCTTACTCTGTAAAAAAAACATAGGTCCCCAGACCTTTCTCAGGAGGCGCCTGCGCCTTGCATAATCCAGCTCTGCCAGAATCAACACAACTACTAACCACTACTCTCTTGCAAGTTTGACGATTTGGACTATTCCAGCTTTAAGAATGGCCAGGATAGTTAGTATCCTTACTTTTTCTTGTGTATTAAAATATTAAAAACACTGTGATCTCCTGAAAACTACACAAACAGCGCCACCATGAGGTGGACTGTCCTAAGTATGGCTGTTGAGAATTAAGTGCCAGTGCTGAGCACCGACAAACACCTGCTCAAGTTATGCACTGCACAATCAGGAGTAGATCCCAAGCAGACATTATCAAAGAAACATTCTGGAATGCCTACTGTTGGTGATTGTCATATATTTAGTATTAGATAAAAAGAGGCTTCTTTTTTTTCTCTGCACCGGATGGCCCCTTTATGTTAGATTAATGTTAAAAGACGTTATTGCGGAGTAGTATTAATTGGACACACCATTCTCTGTGAAACACCATAGAGGAGACGGCTAATGGAAATAGAAGACCAAATTATTATTGAAATACTGTTTTAAGAGAGAAACGATGTCACGCTACGAGCTTCATTCTCCAACTGCAGCATGCATAAATTCCCAAAAGAGATCATCGAACAGATTTTGCATGAGTGAGAGGACATAAGCCTTGCATTTGATGAAACATTTCAACCATTTTGCATTATTACCTTGAGAAATCCGTCTGAGGAAAGTAATTTGCCATGGCCAGCCATTTAAGCATCTATAATTTCCATATTTTTCCGGTTTCATTAGGGTGCCTTCTCCTTGACTTTCATATGCTTTCATTTAAACTTTCAAACTGCGGTAATCCAAAGTGACTTTTTATTCCTCGAATGGGACATGGTGAACGTGACTGAGCTGTCTCTCCTAGAGCGTGGATGATCAGTTTATCTATCTACATTTTAAACTTGAAGCAGCATTGTTAAACTGATGGTACTACTGAGTGGAACAGCCATACAACGAGGACGGAAAATGAAGTTTCTAGTCTGTCGAATAAAATAATGAAACAAAAAGCAAGGTGACCCTAAACGGAGAGAAATTCAACACTAAAACAAAGCACATCGTGAAGTAGCTGTTGTCCCTGATATATAATTAAGGAGTGAACAATGTTATCCTGCTCTGACCCAATCCATCTATTGTATGTCTCCTATTTCATTTTTTTTTTCACTGCGAACTTTTTTTTTTTTTTTTACCTTTGCTCTGGGTTGAGACCCAGAAAACAGGCCCAACCCTCCATAAGACTTTGGGCCTGATTCACAAAGGTACTTACAACTAGTGAAGTGTGGCATCGCCGCACTTGGGGCAGAGTCTTCGGACCCAGCACTGTAGTGCAGCGATTCCACCCAAGTGCGAAGATTCCACCACAAAGGCGCACTGGTCAGTCATACGTCCCTGATCAAGTACGGTGCTCTGTTTCTTTATCTGGGGTCCGGTGAACCTTTCTTCTCTGTCATGAGGCTGAGGAGAAGATTTTACCTGATCAATCAATCAATCAATCAATATTTTATTCGGACATCATAAATATCCATAAAAGTGATACAAATACATAAATAGAAGATTTAAAATTATTAAAATAATTGTGATTAAAATCAAATAATTAAACAAAAAACAGAATCTAATAAGATCAACACATTCCAATCAATTTGCTAAAAATAGGACCTCTCAAATTAATCTGAATTCATAGAGCGGCGTAAACGCACTGCTGCACATAAAAATGCCCCAACATTGACTATCACCTCCTCTTCATCAAGCTGTAAAAAGAGATGATGTCCTGTCCTAAAATTACTACTACCATGTTTATTTACTAGGGGAATCAAAAAAGCCATAGAATACATAGTATAGAAGTTACAGAAAAATATAAAGCTCCATATTTATACTTTTTGACGCAAACCAGCACCGGCGCTGGTTTGCGGCAAACATTTTACCGCTGGCTAACGCCATTCCTACACGCCATGCGGGCGCCTTATTTAAGGATTGACGTTTGCCGGCGCTGGGGACTGGTCAGAGTTAAAAAAAAATGACTCAAACCAGGCAACGCCGGCGTAGGGGAAAATGTGGGTTGTGCGCCAAAAAATGGTGCAAGTCAGGTTCGAGGCAAAAATCGGGCCTCAAACTGGACTTGCACCATTTTTTGAGGCACAAACCCCATTGACATGACTCCTGTCTTAGCAAAGACAGGAGTCATGCCCCCATTGCCCAATGGCCATGCCCAGGGGACTTCAGTCCCCTGGGCATGGCCATTGGGCACAGTGGCATGTAGGGGGGCCCAAAATAGGCCCCCTATGCCACTTAAAAAAAATAAAAAAAATATACTTACCTCAACTTACCTGTACTTACCTGGGATGGGTCCCCCATCAATGCGTGTCCTCCAGGGGTGGGCAAGGGTGGCAGGGGGTGTCCCTAGGGGCAGGGAAGGGCACCTCTGGACTCCTTCCATGGTCAGAGACCATGGAAGTGAGCCCACAGATCCCTTAACGCCTGCCCTGACCCAGGCGTTAAAAAACGGCGTACATCAGGCTGTGCGCTGTTTTTTAAGGCCCGCCCTCTCCTGTGCGTCAAAATGACGCGGGAGTATAAATAAGGCGCACAGGCCTTAAAGTCATTTTTTGGGCGGGAACACCTACCTTGCATGTCATTAACGCAAGGCAGTTTCCTGCATCCAAAAAATGACTCACATGGAGTAATTTTGACGTCCGCGGGCTCTGGCATCAAAGTTTAAATATGGGGCAAGGTTTGCGCCGAATGTGCGTCAAAAATTTTGATGCACATTCGGCGCAAACAGAGTATAAATATGCCCCAAAGTGTATATTAGTTTGTCCGGACCTACCATTGCAGGGACATGGTTTAAAATCAAGGCCAGTATTGTAGCCCAGTGGGAAGCTAAGCAGCTAATTAATCAGGTCCACCCTGTGGCAAAACAACAAACTCTGCTACCATCGGCCCATGGTCCAACTCATGTACCCCACAGGCCTGTAATAAGATTCATGTAAGCAACCACGCTAGGCTTCTTCACCTCATTAACCATTCTTTCGGACTCCATTCAGTTGAACAGGGCCAGCAGTAACTGTTTTTTATTAATATTTAGATTACCTTCAGGATTTGAAAACACACAAGAAAAGCCTGCCTTACACAGGCTTAATTTTACACTAGCTAGCCAAGGAATCTCCAGACCATTATCACAGTTGAGCCAATCCCTAACTATATCTCTTGACAGCCCAGCTCCCATGTTTTTCTATACAGTACAGACAGCAACAGCAAAGGGTGGCGACTTCTAATAAAATCTTCAATGTATAGAATACGCAATTGTCTGTGGCATATCAAATGGGTATCTGAAATGGGGGCCATCGATACAGTCCTGCAGAGCCTGTTCTCTTCAGTCTGAATCACAGTGCAGTTCTGAAAGCCCCACACCCCTGCTGCATATGTTGCTGCAGGAATGCACTGTCATTTGTAAATTTCTAACAGAGAGATAAATGTGCCTCTTCCCCTCAGCTGTGGGAAACTAAATAGGGTGCCAGTAAGCTTAGTCAGTTGCTCTCTACGGTGGGCAATATGCGGTGCCCAAGCGCCAGTATCGGCAAAAATTATTCCAAGATACGGAAACGTGCCAGTAGATTTCTATTACTGGCTGCCACAGTGGAAAGCCGATCTTTCTGCGGACCACAGGCCATAAAAAGGGGTAATTAAAATTGGTTTGTAAGTCTAAATCCACCATCAAATTGACAAAGCCAGAAATTAAAAGGAACAGCGCTCTGGGAGTTCTTGCCACTAAAACAGCATCATCCGCATAAAGAAGTGAGGGAAATGGGGTGCTATTAATTCTAGGTACATCTAAAGTTTGATTCTTGAGGAAATTATTAAGGTTATTAATATATAAAATAAATAAAAGTGGGGCTAAAACACACCCCTGCTTAGCACCTGGAAAAACCCCAATATCTTTGGAAACTTCGCCTTTGGCCTTTACCCTAATCCTTGCCTTCATGCCTATGTGGAGATGAATTAGGAAATGTACCATAGCCTCATCCATCCCATAACTAAGCAGACTTGCCCACAGCTTTGACCGATTCAGGCAGTCAAATGCTGATGACAAGTCCATAAAAGCTAAGGCCCGTATTTATACTTTTTGACGCTAAACAGCGCTAACGCAGTTTAGCGTAAAAAATTTTGCGCCGGCTAACGCCATTCTGAAGCACCATGCGGGCGCCGTATTTATTGAATGGGGTTAGCCGGCGCAAGAAGACCGGCGCTGCCTGGTGTGCGTGGAAAAAAACCACGTACACCAGGCAGCGCCGGCGTAGGGAAAAATGGCGTTAGGGCGTCTTAAAAATGGTGCAAGTCAGGTTGACGCAAAAAATCGCCTCCACCCGATTTGCGCCATTTTTAACGACGCCCAGACGCCATTTACATGACTCCTGTCTTAGTAAAGACAGGAGTCATGCCCCCTTGCCCAACGGCCATGCCCAGGGGACTTATGTCCCCTGGGCATGGTCATTGGGCATTGAGGCATGTAGGGGGGCTCAAATCAGGCCCCCCTATGCCAAAAAAATAATATAAAAAATAATAATAATATACTTACCTGGACTTACCTGAATGTCCCTGGGGTGGGTCCCTCCATCCTTGGGTGTCCTCCTGGGGTGGGCAAGGGTGGCAGGGGGGGTCCCTGGAGGCATGGGATGGCAGCTGTGGGCTCATTTTGAGCCCACAGGTCCCTTAACGCCTGCCCTGACCCAGGCGTTAAAAAGAGGCGCAAATGCGGGGTTTTTTGCCCCACCCACTCCCGGGCGTGATTTTTGCCCGGGAGTATAAATACGACGCATTTGCGGCGCAGTCATTTTTTTGGACGGGAACGCCTACCTTGCATCTCATTAACGCAAGGAAGGCGTTCACGCAAAAAAATGACGCTCTTTACTCATACTTTGGCGCTAGACGCGTCTAACGCCAAAGTATAAATATGGCGTTAGTTTTGCGCCGAATTTGCGTCGAAAAAAACGACGCAAATTTGGCGCAAACGGAGTATAAATATGCCCCTAAGTGTCTGGGAGAACACTTAGCAAGAGTATATTTTCGTATGATCAATGACAGGTTGAGACATTGCTCCGTATTCCCCACATGGCTTCTAAAACCACCCTGACGAGATGTAAGATTGAATTCTCCCTGGCCCAGGTCCTAATCCTGGTAAACAATACTCTACCAAGAATCTTGACAGGCGTATTGATTAAGGTGCTGGCTCTGTAGCAACTCGGTTGGGAACGGTCTCCTCTTTTCAAAGTCGGGACTATAATGGAAGTATACCACGTGCTCAGGAGCCGGCCATGGGCCAATCCATTGAAAACATTCACCAACCAGGGTGCCCAAAACTTAGAAGATAACTTAATCATGTAGATAGGGAGACCATTCGGGGCCTTCCCACCGATGCTCACAGCAATAATCTCTTCCACCTCGTCCAAGGAAATCCCAAGTCCCCTGAGGTTAGGTCTAAAACCAAGATCACTAGAGACAGGAGGCATGGTGTCAATTGTGGCAAAATGTGCCTCCCACACTTTACTGGAGACATGAAAGCTAATCGAGGGGACTGTTTGATTCTAATGCTTCATGTCCCTCAACACAACCCAAAACTGCTTACTGTTCATACTGGCTGCTGCTGCTAGGATCAAAGAGTCCCACTGGGACAGCAGCACTACCATCTTCCTACTCTTTACCAACTGTTTATAGAACTTGCAAAGGGAGGCCACTACTATGGGATCCCTTGGTTTAGCTGCCAATGCACTATGTAGTGAACTGTTAGCCATCGGGCACTCATGATCAAACCACCTAGCATTAGTGGCTAACTGACAAGGGGGACGCAATAACTTAACTCTCATGTTCTCGCACAATTTATTAAAGGCTGTTACAAACTCACTGCCAATGCTCTTCTCAGTCAGGCAGACTTCAACCAAATCAAAAGTTTCCACTAAGGTATAGCGAAAGAGTCTACCACAGTCTACTGCCCTCAAAACTACTCGCAAGCCATCTGTAGTTGATTCGATATTTCTAGTCCCACATTCCAATCTAAATTTGGGCCTAAAAGGCAAGGAGAGGGTTGCCTCAATCGGGTTACGATCCCTGAACTCAGAGGTAATGACCCTCCCACATGGCAATAAATCCCTTAAATTGGATGATATGAATAAGTAGTCAATAGTAGAGGGACCCCCCACGACCTCTAAAGGTGGGTAACATGGGCTCATCACCAGGGGCGATGTGCATGATATTATCAAAATCAAATGAAGCTATGTACCCTTGTAATTCCATCCCTCTGGTGTCAGCTTCAGACAAGGTATCTCGAGGATAAAAACCCAACACCGTGGTGCTACCTGCACGCTTATACTTAGTACAAAGCTTAGCATTAAAATCCCCTGCTAAGCAAAAGCCCATCTGTTTTCCTTCATGGCCAAAATTACTTTGCAAGCAAAAGATGAAATCAAATAGATTAGAGCATTTGGTGTTTGGGCTGTTGCTAAAATCATTATTATAAAAATTAATTAGATACAAGGTAACACCCCTTTTATAGCTCACCACTTGCAAACTCTGACTACTAGTATCCATTGCTTTAGAACACCCCCAGCAAAGATGTTCACCCATATTGCTAGCCCATCCGAATCTCGCCCTGAATGTGTAAGGAATGGCAGAATTGCAATAACTCTCAAACCCATTTAAAAATAGATCCTGCATTGCCCAAGTTTTCTGGAACATGAGGCCTAATATCCTCAATGAGGAGTCCTTCAGAACAATGGACCCCTCACACTCAGTAATGGTAACTGGACAAGATAAGAAAGCCTCAGGCGTGGATAAAGAGGCTATATTATCCCCAACCTGGGGCATTATTCAATCCTGCTCATTAAGATCGCATAGGGGAGAAAACCTGTTATAAGAAACAAACTGGGAACAAACTGTATGATTTTGGTGATGGCCCCTGTTAGACTTTTCATCCTTGGCGTGGTCTCCCTTAACTTTTTGCCTCTGTTCCCCAGGTTGTTGATATGTGCTGGACTCTGATTTTACTGTTTTTGTTACTCTGGGCACTTTACCACTGCTAACCAGTGCTAAAGTGCAAGTGCTCCTGTTTAAAATGTGTACGTAATTGGTTTATCCATGATTGGCATATTTGATTTCCTAGTAAGTCCCTAGTAAGGTGCACTAGAGGTGCCAGGGCCTGTAAATCAAATGCTACTAGTGGGCCTGCAGCACTGGTTGTGCCACCCACATAAGTAGCTCTGTACTCATGTCTCAGAACTGCCACTGTAGTGTCTGTGTGTGTATTTATACACTGTAAATTCGACTTGGCAAGTGTACCCACTTGCCAGGCCTAAACCTTCCCTTTTCTTACATGTAAGGCACCCCTAAGGTAGGCCCTAGGTAGCCCCAAGGGCAGGGTGCAGTGTATGGATAAGGTAGGACATATAGGTAGTCATTACAACCCTGGCGGACGGTGTTAACGCTGTGGTAATACCGCAAACAGGCCGGCGGACAAAAAAGTGGAATTACGACCCTGGCGGAAACCGCCAACAAAGACAGCCACTTTAACACATCGCCCGCCAGGGCGGTACAGACAAACTGCGCGGCGGTCACCGCCAACAGACAGGCGGAAGACAATGTACCGCCCACACTATCACAACACACCAATCCGCCACCTTTTCCGGGGCGGATTCACCGTGGATAAAAACACGGCGGAAACAGCTTTTGCAATGGGAAAATGCTCACCTCAACACATCCCACGAGGAACGAGGACTCCATGGACCCGGAACTACAAATCTTACCTGCCCTTGCATTCCTGCTCATCTATGACCAACAGCGACATAGGCGCAGAACATACCGGTGAGTACTGCACCTACGACACGGGGGAGGCAAAAGTTACGGGGACACCCACCAAACACCCCCACCCCCACTCTCGCATATTACAACATACACACCAATGCAGTCACAAAAATCACAGTAACAACCCACAACCCCCCCGGAAGAATGCAATGACAAAGCGAATAGTGCCCAAACTTTGTATTTAGCCAATATACAACTCATTCAAAAATATACGGATATAGATCACGAAATCTGTCAAAAATAAATGTACAAAACAAGAAGTAGTGCAGATATGTACACAACAATGTCCGTGCACCAACAGTCCAAAAATGCATGGGCGACGCCCACAATAGATACCTGACCAAAATCCGAGAGAACACTGCCAGGGCATCAGATAGAAACACTACAGGCACCTCAGGGGGAAGGGAAGGGGGGGCACCTCAGCCACATGAATGCGAAGCCAGATCCACGACGGGGCTCCATGCCCATTGATGTATCCTGGGGAGTGCAAAGCCACAGTCTCTCAAGTCTCTACAGTGGGTGGGTTGCCCACTGTGCCATCCTGGGGAGTGCAAAGCCACAGTCTCAAGTCACTACAGTGGGTGGTTTGCCCACTGTGCCATCCTGGGGAGTGCAAAGCCACAGTCTCTCAAGTCACTACAGTGGGTGGTTTGCCCACTGTGCCATCCTGGGGAGTGCAAAGCCACAGTCTCTCAAGTGTCTACAGTGGGTGGATTGCCCACTGCCATATCCTGGGGAGTGCAAAGCCACAGTCTCTCAGGTAGATGCAGGTCTCCACTGGTTCTGGAGGGGGACTGGTGCCCAGACTGGATGAGTCTCCCCGTGAAAGTACCTGTCCTGTCACTGTCCCAGCTGCACATGGGAGAACGATGCCTGATGTGCCGGACTATTCATACCCACACAGTCTTTGCCCTGTTCAGCGGTCTTCACCATGGCGGTCTTGGCCTTGTTCAGCGGTGCTTTGCCATGGCTGCCTATGGACTGTTCAGCAGTGCTTTGCCATGGCGGTCTTTGCCCTGTTCAGCGGTCTTCACCATGGCGGTCTTGGCCTTGTTCAACGGTGCTTTGCCATGGCTGCCTATGGACTGTTCAGCGGTAGCCTAAGATGGCGGTTCAGATACTGACATTGGTGTGTGGCATGACGTTCCATCATTGCCCAGCGGGGCTGTGAGATTCTGGACCCTCCTGGGCTGTGACTCCGGCGGTTGCGGTGGTCTCCTGACCAGTAATGATACTTGAGCCCTCCTGGCCTATGACTCTGGCGGTACTTGAGCCCTCCTGGGCTATGACTCTGGCGGTGGTCTCCTGACCAGTAACGATACTTGAGCCCTCCTGGGCTATGACTCTGGCGGAGGTCTCCTGACCAGTAACGATACCTGAGCCCTCCTGGGCTATGACTCTGGCGGTGGTCTCCTGACCA
The DNA here is from genome assembly GCF_031143425.1 of Pleurodeles waltl. Taxonomy (NCBI): domain Eukaryota; kingdom Metazoa; phylum Chordata; class Amphibia; order Caudata; family Salamandridae; genus Pleurodeles; species Pleurodeles waltl. The sequence continues at coordinate 910,525,573 of NC_090443.1, forward strand.
GTAAAGATACTTGAGCCCTCCTGGGCTATGACTCTGACGGTGGTCTCCTGACCAGTAACGAGGGTGCTGGCTGTTGTGTCTGGACCACCGGAAATGATAGCGTACTTCTCCACTGTGACACTCACAACAGGTTGGGGAGACTTCCTCGGGACCTTCCCCACCTTCCTTTGAGTTATAGATGACTCACCAATCTCCTTGGATCCCATTTCACTGTTTGTACCACCAGGAGTCTTGACACGGTCCCGTCGTCCAATCTCCAATTTTGGAGCCTTCACAGGGGGTGGGCTGACAGTGCCTTGGCTCCGGGTCCTACTGCCTGCCCTGGTGGACGGGGCACTCCAAAAACCTGGAACACGCACCACTGGTACTGGAGGCATTTTGGCTGAGGCGCTACGACGGGACTGATGAATTGGAGGGGAGGGGTGGGGCAAAAAGGTCAATTTGACATAGGGACAGTTTCTGACATACACTGGGATGGGTAGTTGGAGGTGCTCTGGGAGTGGAGGAAGAGGAGGTGGTTGTAGGAGGTGTCACTTTAGGTGTTTTGGGTGCAGGTACTGGAGGCTGTCGTGAGGTGGATGGATGTTGGGTGAGTGATTGCCGGCGTTTGTGTACTTTGGGAGGGGGCGTCACAGACACTCTGGGAGAGGACACAGGGGACGTGTATATGGCAGTGGAGGTGGTGAGTGCAGGTGAGGGGCTTGTGGTGCTGGGTGTCCTGGTGCGAGTCCTAGTGCCTGTAGATGTGGTGCATGCAGGTGTGTGTGTAGACGAGACTGGGAGGGAGGAGGGAGAAGAGGAGGAGGGGGACACAGTGGAGACAGTGGATGTTGCTGTGTTTGTATGGGTCTGATGCTTGTGTGAGTGCTTGTGGTGAGTGTGGTGCCTATGTTTGCTTGAGCTACTTTTGGGTGTTGACTTGTGTGCATGCTGGTCTGTAGGTGTGCTTGGGATGGGCTGGGGTACAGGGGATTGGGTCTGGGTGGAGGAAGTTGGAGGGGGAGGCTGGACACAGGGACAATGGCTGCCATCAGTGCTGAGGCCAGAGATTGCAGGGTTCGCTGAAGGACAGCCTGACCAGAATGAATGCCTTCCAGGAATGCATTACCGTGTTTCAACTCTCGTTCTACACCCTGGATGGCATTCACAATGGTAGACTGCCCAACAGTGAGTGACCTGAGGAGGTCAATGGCCTCCTCACTGAGGGCAGCAGGGGTGACTGGGGCAGGGCCTGAGGTGCCTGGGGCAAAGGTGATGCCCACCCTCATGGGTGAGCGGGCACGGGGCGAACGCTGAGGGGCTGCTGGGAGGGCGGTGCTGGTAGGGGAGGTGGCGGCTGTACCTGTAGAAGTGGGGCGCACAGATGGTGCCGCCACCACAGGGAAGCTCCCATCGGGGAACGAGTCCGTATCGCTGTTTGGTGATCCTGTGGCTGACGTGAAGCTCCCCTCGCCCTCCGTCCCACTGGTGAAATCAGAGTCTGTGGTGTGGCCCTCCATGGCCATGTGGGATGCAGCTCCCTCGTGCTCCGGTGCCACTGTACCTCTGCCTGATGATGCTGATGTACAGAAGGACAGGGAGAGCAGAAAAAGGGTGGAGACAGAAGAAAGAGAGTTTTAGTGCATGGCATACCGCTACCGTTGGCAGACAAGACAAACGCAGCAGCCTCCTGCATTACGCCGTGCTCCTGCCCTCTGCACATGCAATATATACATCAATTTGCCTTTTTTTTTTAACTGGGGTAGAGTGCCACATGGCCTACATAACGGAGGGGCCTTGCCTACCTAACTCGCCCTGGCCTAGGGACACCCACAGCCCACCACCCCCACCCAGACAGCTCCACAGCACACAAAGTCCATTGCATGAGGTTGAACTCACCCCCTTGTGTCTGCTGTGATGTCCTTAAGCGCCAATCCAACTCCGGGTAGGCCACCGCCAGGATCCGGAACATCAGGGGGGTCATGGTGCGACGGGCACCCCTCCCACATTGGGAGGCCATCCCCAGCTGAGCCTCCGCCGTCTTCTTGCTGCAGCGGCGAATGTCCTCCCATCTCTTCCGGCAGTGGGTGCCCCGTCTCTGGTGGGCCCCCAGGGTCCGGACCTCCTTGGCGATGGCATGCCAAATGTCCCTCTTCTGGTGGGCGCTGACCTACATGACATGCAGAAGGAAAGAGGAACAGTCCTTACCTACTGCACCGTCATTGTAATTGGTCCCCTCCCAACTCTATCCCTGTGGCCCATTCATCCCCATGCATGACTGTTCTATGTACTCTGCCCCCTTCCCTCATCCACCCAGGCCTAGCCCATACAACGTTCTCCCTGTGTACTAACCTGTTGGTCTGGAGGACCGTAGAGTAGTGTGTACTGGGGGAGGACCCCATCCACAAGTTTCTCCAACTCCTGTGCAGTGAAGGCAGGGGCCCTTTCCCCAGACGCAGCAGCCATCGTCGGTTCCAGACCGAGGTCACAGCAGCACTAGCAGTGTAGGTCCTCTCCTGTCGAAGGTCAGGTATCTAGTGATTGAACAGATGGAAAATGGTGGTGACGTCCGCGGCGGTGACGTCCGCGGCGGTGCGCATCATCACCGCCAGCGCACCTGTTCATTGGCTTCTGGGACCCCTAGGGTCCAATGTTAACCAATGCAGCATTGCACCGCGCTCTACGACCGCCTACCGCGACGGTGTGCAACGCCAGCGCAGTTACCCCACAATTCCATTGTCACATTTTAGAGGTCAGGCAGCCGCCATTTCAGGGTCCCACATGCCTTAATTTACTACTGCGTCACACATACCGAGGCCTACACTCAAAACCTTTCCCGGATAGGTTAATTGTCTGGTGTAGTCTCGTGTATGACTGTGGGTACATACCTGGAGGAATGCTGACAGTTTTTTCGCTGTTGTCCTTCTTAGGCACCGTCAGTTGGGACATATTGGAAGATGGCGGAATCCGCTGGTGTACCGACCGCTGGTGGACCTGTTGACAATGGAAGAGCGACATGTCATCATGACCTACCGGTTTGACCGTGCCACAATCCGGGAACTATGTACCCAGTTGGAGTCTGACCTGATGTCACCAATCCGCCATCCGACTGGAATACCCCCTGACGTGCAGGTGCTGTCAGTGCTCCATTTCTTAGCAAGTGGGTCTTTTCAGACAACAGTGGCCATGGCATCAGGGATGTCCCAGCCTATGTTTTCCAACGTCTTGTCCAGAGTGTTGGCTGCCCTGCTGAAACACGTAAGGAGATACATCATTTTCCCTGAGGTGGCGGATTTGCCTACAGTGAAAGGTGACTTCTATGCCCTTGGACATATCCCCAACGTCATAGGTGCCATTGATGGGACCCATGTAGCTCTGGTCCCCCCCCCGCAGGAATGAACAGGTGTACAGGAACCGGAAGAGTTATCATTCGATGAATGTCCAGATGGTCTGTTTGGCAGACCAGTACATCTCGCAGGTAAATGCAATGTTCCCTGGCTCAGGGCATGACGCCTACATCCTGCGGAATAGCAGCATCCCTGATATGATGGGTGAACTCCAGAGGCACTGTGTATGGCTATTGGGGGACTCTGGTTACCCCAACCTGTCCTGGCTACTGACCAGGACCAGGGCAGAGGAACGCTACAATGAGGCCCATGGGCGGACTAGGAGGGTAATCGAGCGGACCTTCGGCCTCCTGAAGGCCAGGTTCAGGTGCCTCCATATGACAGGTGGGTCCCTATTCTACTCACCGAAGAAGGTGTGCGACATCATCATCGCCTGCTCCATAACTTGGCATTGCGACGCCAGGTGCCTTTTCTGCAGGAGGATGATCCAGATGACGGTGTTGTTGCAGCGGGGGAGCCTGGGGAGCCTGTGGACAGTGATGAGGATGAAGCTGATGAAGATGAAAACGACAACAGGGAGTCAGTCATACAGCAATATTTTCAATGAGACACAGGTGAGTACAATTTCATGTTTCACATTATATTACATCTCACACGTCTACCTCTATCCTGTACCTACATTTCACTCCCTATTTGTTAACTGAGTTGTCCCCTTCCATTTCAGTTTCACTAATGTGTTGACCTACGTGTCAACAGCTAGCACCCTTGAAATGCTTGTGATGTGTGACATAGGTATGTTGACCTTCCAATGGCTAACCTTTTTTAACACTGTAATTGACAATACAAAGTTCACAATCATTGACTGACTCCAATATTATTGAGGTTTCAAGGGTGTTTATTGAAGTGCATAAAAATATAGGGGGGTTGTGAAATGGGGAGAGGTCATGGTGGAATAATGTCCATGGCAGAGTCCAGTCTATTAGTCTCACAGGTACATTGCACATCTGGCCATTGGAAGTGGAGCTGGGGCAGTTCCAATCTGGACAGGGTAACAAAGTGGGACAGTGGTGGGACAATCAAGGTAGTCTTATTTCCTGGCAGGGGTCTTGCCATCTTGCTGTGTCCTGTTCCTGGATCTCAGGGCCCGCTTGCGTGGTGGTTGTCCGTCTGCAGGGGGTGGGGTGCTGGTGTGGTGGTCCTGTGGCCGGGCCTCCTGTCCACTAGCGCCGGCGGAGGTGATGGGCACTTCGTCGTCCTGGCTAGTGTCAGGGGCCCCTTGGAGTGCCATGGTGTCCCTCAAAGTCTTTTGAATGTCCGTCAGCACCCCTACGATGGTGCCCAGGGCAGAGCCGATGGTCCTGAGCTCCTCCCTGAACCCCAAATACTGCTCCTCCTGCAGGTGCAGGGTCTCCTGCAACTTGTCCAGGACTGTTGCCATCGTCTCCTGGGAGTGGTGGTATGCTCCCATGATGGAGGATAGGGCCTCGTGGAGAGTGGGTTCCCTTGGCCTGTCCTCCCTCTGTCGCACATCAGCCCTCCCAGTTCCCCTGTGTTCCTGTGCCTCTGTCCCCTGGACCGTGTGCCCACTACCACTGCCCCCAGGTCCCTGTTGTTGTTGGGGTGGTGGGTTAGCCTGGGTGCCCTGTAGTGGTGGACACACCGCTGATTGACCTGTCCTGGGTAGGGAGGTATGGGTCCGCTGGGTGGGTGCTGTTCTGGTGTTCCCAGAGGGTGGCAGTTTGGTGTTGGGCTGTGGCTGGGCAAGGGGAACCGACTGTCCTGAGGCCCACGATGGTCCGGGCTGGTCATCAAGATCCAGTAGGGCAGACCTGCTGTCGTCACTGTGGGCCTCTTCTGGGGGTGGAGTGGTGTTGTCTGGACCCTCTGGTGTGGTGACGGTCCTTCGGGTTCCTGCAGGGGTATGAGAACATGATTATTGCATGTGTGTGTTTCATGGTGTGCTATGGATGGGTGTGCGTGAACCCCAGTGCAGGCATTCCTGTGTGGGGGCTTGTGTGGTGATGGTTGGGGGGTGTTGTGGGTCTGTGCAGTGGGCATGCTTTAGTGATGGGTGTCCATGCTTAGTTGTGTCATGCAGGTCTTGGGGTTGGGATGGGTGGTTGGTGTTATGGGTAGATTAGTGAGGAGTTAGGGTGATAGGGGAGGGTGTGAGGGTTGGGGTGTGTGATAGCATGCAGGTAGGGTGGGGGATATGATAGTGAAGATTAGACTTACCAGTGTCCGTTCCTCCGACGACTCCTCCGAGGCCCTCAGGATGCAGAATCGCCAAGACGTGCTCCTCCCATGTTGTTAGTTGTGGGGGAGGATGTGGGGGGTCCGCCGCCAGTCCGCTGAACCGCAAGGTGGTATCTTGAGACACGGAACGCACCTTCCCCCGTAGGTCGTTCCACCTCTTCCTGATGTCCTCCCTATTTCTTGGGTGCTGTCCCACAGCGTTGACCCTGTCGACTATTCTTTGCCATAGCTCCATCTTCCTGGCTATGGATGTGTACTGTACCTGTGCGCCAAATAGCTGTGGCTCTACCCTGATGATTTCCTCCGCCATGACCCTAAGTTCCTCCTCGGAGAAGTGGGGGTGTCTTTGGCGTGACATGGGGTGGTATGTGTGATGTGTGGGGTGGTGTATGTGTTAATGAGTGTGGTGGGTGTAGTGGTATGTGGTGTTTTGTGCGTGGATGTTGTGTGGGTGATGGTGTAGTGTGCCTCTGTGTGATGGTGTTATCTATTCTGTGCTGTCTCTCTCTGGCCTTTGTCTCTAATTTGTGGTCGTAGGGGTTTGTGGGTGATGTGAGTGTGTGTTTTATATTGTATTGGATGTGTGGGAGTGGTGTTTGTATGTGTATCAGGTGTGTGTATTTTGAATTGTCCTATGTGGTGGTGTTTTGGAGAGGTGTGTGTATTTTGAGCGCGGCGGTGTGTACCGCCAATGGAATACCGCGGTTGAAAGACCGCCACGTGGATTCGTGGGTCGTAATAGCATGGGCGTGTTTCTGTTGGCGTGGAGGTGGAGGATTTGTTTCCGCATATTTATCGCTGACCTTTGGTGTGGCGGACTTGTGTGGGTGTCTGAATTTCGGCGGATTCCGTGATGTGTGTCATAATAGCTGTGGCGGTCTCCTGCCGCGGCGGCGGTGTATTGGCGGTCTTCGGCACGGCGGTAAGCGCCTTTTACCGCCAATGTTGTAATGACCCCCATAGTAATGTGGTTTATATGTCCTGACAGTGAAATACTGCCAATTTCGTTTTTCACTGTTGCAAGGCCTGTCTCTCTCATAGGATAACATGGGGGCTACCTTTAAATATGATTAAAATGTAGATTCCCCTAGAGAGTAGATGGACATGTGGAGTTTGGGGTCCCTGAACTCACAATTTAAAAATACATCTTTTAGTAAAGTTGATTTTAAGATTGTGCGTTTGAAAATGCCACTTTTAGAAAGTGAGCATTTTCTTGCTTAAACCATTCTGTGACTCTGCCTTGTTTGCGGATTCCCTGTCTGGGTCAGTTTGACAGTCGGGTTGTTTTTCACCTCGCACTAGACAGTGACACAAAGGGAGCTGGGGTGTAACCTGCATTTCCTGATTAGCCATCTCTGCTAGGAGGGAGGGGTGGAGTGGTCACTCTCATCTGAAAGGACTGTGCCTGCCTCTGACAATGCCAGCTCCAACCCCCTGCTGTGTGTCTGAGGCCTTGCCTGGGCAAGCAGGATTTCACAAGTAGGTGTGAGTCCCCTTTGAAGAAAGGTGACTTCAAATACTAAAATGGGTATAAGAAGGGCACCCAAACCTACAGACTTGAGAAACACTTCTGGAACCAAGAGGACCTCTGCCTGGAGAAGAACTGATAGCTGAGGAAGAAGTGCTGCCCTGCCTGTGACTGTGCTTTGTGGAACTTTCCTGCAGTGCTGCTTCTGCCAGAGTAAGAGGGCAAAGACTGGACTTTGTGTGCCTTCCGTCTTGTGAAGAAATCTCCAAGGGCTTGAGTTAGAGCTTGCCTCCTGTTGTTTGAAGTCTCAGGGACAGCAGAGACTTCTCTCTGCCAGCACCTGGAGTCTCTGGAGAGACTCCTGCCCCGACAAGTGGTGCCCTATCCAGTCCCTGGGCCCTTGAAAGGAAAGCTGGTGGAATCCAAGGAAATCGACTTTGGACGACTTCGGAGCGACGCCGCTGCTGAATCCGGTAATGCCGCCTGCACCTGACGCCGTGACCTTCGCTGGAACGTGACGCTCTTTGCAGGCCCGACGCCGCAGCAGCCCCGCTGAAGTCCGTGACTCCGTAGAAGTCGCTGCACCACGTCGTGACCGACGCCGCTCGAAGTGCACGGATTCAACGTTTCGCACAAACGCCGCGATTCCCGACTTCGCGCATCGGCTTGTTTCACTCTTCACCAAAGGTACTGTACTTGGGGGTGTACACGACTCCGTGTCCGGCGCCGCTGGTGTTGGCTTGTTGGGAACGACTCCGTCACAACGCCGTGTTAACATCTCATCAAAGCATTTTTGTTTCTAAGCACTATTTTTGAGTTTAATCTTTAAAAATTCATAACTTGACTTGTGTATGTTGGATTTTTGTTGTTTTGGTCTTGTTTTGTTTAGATAAATATTTCCTATTTTTCCAAACTGGTGTTGTCATTTTGTAGTGTTTTCATTGAGTTACTGTGTGTGTTGGTACAAATACTTTACACCTAGCACTCTGAGGTTAAGCCTACTGCTCTGCCAAGCTACCAAGGGGGTAAGCAGGGGTTAGCTGAGGGTGATTCTCTTTTACCCTGACTAGAGTGAGGGTCCTTGCTTGAACAGGGGGTAACCTGACTGTCAACCAAAGACCCCATTTCCAACAGCCCCTATATTCAGACAGCAAAGATGGTTTATAAAAGTACCCTAGTAGAGGAGCCTGAATACTGGTTTCATTACCCCACGCTCCTCCTGAGTATGCAACAGGGATTTCTCAGTGGAGGGCCGACGAAAATTCACAATAATACAATCCTCCTTAATGTATTTTTTTGAACCACTATCCCATCCCACTCTACATGGCATTATGATCTCATTTAAGCTACCAACATTAAATTGTTGATGCTTGCTCAGCCAATCCACGCATTTATTACATATGCTAGACCATGATTCTGGCTGGTAGTCCTTGAGAGGGGTAACACCGGTAAGTACTATAACATACGGACATGAAGCCGGGGGTAGGTCCACGTGTTTTTTACTTAAATTAGTGTGAAATCCCAGATTCAACTGAGCACAGGCACCATCCTCCTCTCTCCGAGCAGACGACTCAGTGTCAGTAAAGGTCTCCGTAAGGGGGCCCAGAACTGGATTGGCTGAAGGTGGAAAATGTACTGAAAGATTGTTTGCAGGGCCCTGCTGACATGTAAAACATTTATTATGTCTGCTTGAGGTAAAGGGCTCACCCCTTCACAGGTGTCAGGATCATTACATGCGGATATAGGTGGTGATGACACAAGCACATGTTCCTCAAAAATAAACATCTTAGTGAGAAGGTCACCAATGAAGCTTTCCGCCTGTTTTAGTTGTTCCTTAATCTGATACAGTTTACCCTCTAAAATGTCACTAAGATCCGCATGGAGGCGATCACAAACAACAGGGACAAGCTGGTCAAATAAACTCATGCCCACAAAATCTGTCGGTTCGGTCTGTGTAGACTGATGTTTAAGACACGAAGAAGATAACTGTCCCTCTCAATTAGATGTTGGCTTGTTGGCCCTGGCCCGTAGCATAACAATGGGTTTTTTCTTCTTCGTCAGTGGTTCCAAGTCTAGGGGGCTACCAATAGAGCTTAAAGAAGCAACAGATGCTCCCATGGAACCGCTGAACAGGTCCCTGGTGACTACGGGGGCCTGTGAATGACCCAGGGCAGTGGTTCCCAAACTTTTGACTTCAGTGGACCTTCACGTTATCATTATTGGAACCCGGGGAATCATACTGCATCATTATTGGTATCCAGAGACCACCTCTACTGACTCATTACATGAAGCTGGGGATGTAATCTGTTAAGATTATTTGTTTAAAAGAAGAAATCGCAGACCTCCGGAGGAGGCTTTGTGGACCCCAGGGGGTCCTCGGACCACAGGTTGGGAACCACTGATCAAGGGAGTCTATGAAACTATGACTTGCAGAGGGATCATTTGGAGTGGCATTCATGGGAGAAGGTTCCCTATTAGGGCAGCAATCCAAAGACAGTCTCATCTCTGTCAGAGTGATTTCTTTTCAAATAATCACCTTGGCTCTTTCCAGCATGTCGTCTATAGTAGTACTCAGGCGAGAGACTGCAACCAGCCTTGTGGGGGCCCCACCCCCTTACGTTTGCCATGAAATCAGTTTAAATCAAAATTGGACCCAGGAAGCAGGGAAGCTAAAACATTTACCCTGGAAAAAGAAAATCTCATCCAGGCCAAAGAGTCAGCCCAGCCCAGCTTCGTTCAGTCTTGGACTGCTCTTTACCTGGGCGCGTCCCAGGCAGCGGGCCTGCAAGATTCCTTTATGCACCTCCAGACACAAGCAGTGATGTGGTGCTACTCCTCCTGTGATTCCTGCTGGGACAGGCAGTTTCAGGCTCCCCTGGTCCAGTCTGTTAGGCTCCTGAGCAACGAGGCTGGCAAGATTCCTCTATGTGCCACCCAGTGCAAGCAGTGACACGGTGTGGCTCCTGCCACGATTCCTGCTGGGACAGGAAGTTTCAGGCTCCCCCAGTCCTGTTTGTTAGGCTCCCGAGCAGCGTGGCCAGCAAGATTCCTTTATGCACCTCCGGGCACAAGCAGTGACGTGGTGTGGCTCCTGCCGCAATTCCTGCTGGGACAGGCAGTTTCAGGCTTTCCCGGTCTCGTCTGTTAGGCTCCTGCACAGCGGGCTGGCAAGTTTCCTTTATGCACCTCCGAGAGCAAGCAGTGATGCGGTGCAGCTCCTGCCATGATTCCTGCTGGGACAGGCAGTTTCAGTCTTCCCCTTTTGCCGTCTTTTGGGCTCCGAGATCATTCAAATCAATTACAGTGCAACTCAATAGTCATATATTAAACCTCACAGTCCAAATTAAAGTTTCAAAGGGCTTTATTACAGACTTGAAGCCAAAGTTACACAAGTAATTCTCAAAACCATAGTATAGATATACAAAATCTCCAATGGAGAGTTAAGGCGTTGCACAATATTAATTCTAAGCAACATATAACAGACCAAGACTTCAATAGCAACAATACAGCAAATCATGAAAAGTACATGAAGTGCGGATTCTAAAATTAAGTTCTCTTGCCTAGCTCCTAAACTATTCTAATACTAAAAGAATATCTGAGAAACATTAGCAAGCAGAACTTTGGTAGAAGATTCTGTTCAAGAGGAGTCAGTGGCATAAAGCCACATAGAAAGTATGAGGTCTGTACCTTAAAAATGTCCACTTTGAGCAGGGGCAAAGGGAATCTGAATCTCTTGCCAAATAAGCCAGACTTAAATCTTGTTTTTTCCAGGAGTGATGACATCAAAACCAAAACTCTCATTTGAAAAACAAAACTGCAAATCAATTATAATTGACACTTCAGTCTTCTGAAGCCTTTGGCACTCAACCTTGATACACCCTCACTTTCAGGAATCTTAAAAGCTATAGCTGCCAATGCCAGGATACCCCTTCCACCCTGTAGCACTTCTATGAGACTCTCATATCTCTCGTGCACAACAAGCTCCTTGTTAACTTCTGCACCTTTGGAAAAACAAACAAAGTTTCATGTTAAAGATCAGAACACACAAAATGAATGTCACCTTCAATCCGACCAAACAAAAATTAACACAGATATGCATACTTTCAGTTCAATATGTTTTAAATGTTAAACTTGTCGAATATAAAATGATTATAAAGAATAACGTTTCTGAAATACTATAACATAGACATTCTTGCAAACGAGTATTAAATGTGGCTTACAAGAAACATTATCTTCCTTGTACACTTTTACTAATATATTTAAGTGCACTACATTTAACAATTTGGGTTGTATGTCAGAAGAATGCATGCCTTTACAACGCATGCCATTCTTCCACAGTCATTACAATGAATGCTTCTTTAGCACGCATTTGTTTACCATGCAGATCATTACAGCGACATGCCTTACGGAAAGTTCTGGACTTTGGAGCGGAATTATTTACTATTCAAACTCCAGTCTACGCAACAGTAGGGGAAGCGTTGGACTTTAAAGTCCAATACTGCTTTCCCTAAGGCATGTTGTTGTAACAACATATGTGGTAAAGGAATGTGTGCTAAAGACACATCTGATGTAATGACCACATTGTAAGTGCAACGCATGGTTCAGCCCTTGTGGTAAAAGCTGTTTTTTATGAATTACAAAAAGAAAAATACCTACCCCTTCTCAGCTTTCAGAAGCATGATGGCACAGCCAGGTTATGTTGTTTCATCCCTTTGTGATTCAGGCCCAAAATGTGTTTACTCTCTCAGTGCAGCTCTTACGTCTGTCCTAATGCTGTCAGGACACTAAGCTGTCACAACGATCTGTTAAACTATGAATAACTCACCCCTTGTAAGTCAGTAACATAGGACAGGACCACCTGTCTTAATGATGAGGGGCCAGATACAAAAACTCCAACAACACTTCCTTTCAGTCAGATTGTAGGTAAAACTGTATGTCTGACAGCTTTTGAAGGAAATCAACATTAACCTGATTAACACATTTGGAGGAAATCAACATTAACATTATATTCTTAGTATAATTTGGCCCAAAACACTTGAATCTGTAATCAGACTTAGAATACTGACTGTGGGTTTCACACTTGTGAAACCTGTGATATTGTGTATTTGATCATTCTGCAAATTATATATACTTTGAGATGCATAATTTGGGCAAGGCTATTTCACACCCTTTCACAACTTTGCCAAAAGATTACTTTAATATCACACTTGTGAATCTGTTTGCTTGGTGGGAGGGGTAGTTTGACCATGGTGCAATGCATTAATAGAGAGGATAACGTATGGCTTCCTTTAACGAGAGTTACCTGGGAGATTTGCGGCTCACTGTCCAGCATAGCTTCCTGGGTTTTTGCTGGTACATGTTGCTAGAACCCTTTTGAAACTAACTGGACTGAACTAGTCAGTAACAAACCAAGATGGGAAGTTCAGAAGAACATCCTAGCTCCAGAGTGTTCATTAGTTATCTTGGGTTTTAGATTTTGGGAGCAACATGTTGGCATCAGGCACAATTCACAGCTTTGGATTAAAACTTGTAGTGGTGTGTACAGAATGTTTTACTGACTGATTTCAGGTCATTCATTAATGGTATGCTAGTTCTGACTGACATTTCAGAACTTGTTTTGGAGCTTTCCCTTCTGCTGCGAGAATCCTTTATACTCACTGCCACAGGAACATGGTGTAAGTTTGCCTTTCCTTCTGATTTTAATCGTTATGCCCAGCACTTTGGACCAAAACTTATGGAGCCTATTTTTGGTCAGGCCTCATGGAATATTTCTACCTGTCTCTTCTTGGAAACCTGTCAGCAGGGAGGACCCTGCTTCACGGAACTGTGTACTAGCAAACTGCAAAATTCATGGCTCTAAAAAAGGTGCTAATGACTATGGCGATCTGGGAATCAAGTGGACTAGGTGCTGAAAAAAATATACCGAAGACCCATGAGTCTGTATGTGAATACTATGTGACTCCAGAAGTACTGCATTGGCAGAAAAAAATGCCTCTTGATCTTTGAGATACCATGAATGGAAGAACAGGCATCCTTATTTGTAGGTCACTACACTAACAATTTTGTACACACTTCTACACAACTTTTGAAATCTTTTCCCAGCTTACAAACTCATTTAATACATTCATTTGGTAAAATCATAGAGACAGAAGTTATCCTTTTATCAGCAGCAGGTATGATTCATAGAAAGATTTTTATATATTTAATTGGGCATATCTCTTTGAGCTATTGCAATGAATGAGATTATAGGGAAATTGTTTATGAGAATGAAATCACTCTATGCACACAATGTAAGACGGGCATCCTAGACATGGTCCCCCTAAAGCTGGTAGACTTGGCTTATACCAAATTGGCACATTTAGGTTACTTGTAAATCCTTGGTAAATTAGCATTATATGTGCCCAGGGCCTGTAAATTAAATGTTACTAGTGGGCCTGCAGCACCGGTTGTGCACCCACTCAAGTAGCACTTTAAACATGTCTCAAGTGTGTCATTGCAGCCTGTGTATGGGCAGTTTTAAAATGTTATTTTGACCTGCCAAAATAAACCTTTTGCCAGGCCCAAACCTTCCTTTTCAATACATATAACAGGCCCTTGGGTTAGGCCTGGGACAGACCAGAGGGCAGGGTGCAGTCTTTTTAAAAATTTGAACTCTAATATTCGTTTTTCACTACCACAAATCCTACCTCTTATATAGGATAACATTGGAGTAACCTTATTACGTTTAACTGTAATTCCCAAAGGGGAACAGGTAAACAGTTCATGTTTAGTGTCTTTGGAATTGTAATAAAACATCCCAACACATGGTGGTCAGATATTAGATTAAAATGTTGAAAATGCCACATTTAGAAAGTTGGCACTTTCCTGTCTTAGCCATTTGGTGCCTGCTGCCTGTCTCTGGGTCACATTACTGGGTGTAGTTGTCAGCTCACCTTTGTGTATTCCTCCTAGAGAGAGACACACAATGGGGAGCTTAGGTGTGCCTGGATGGCTCATCCCTGGCAGGATAAGAGAGAGAAGCTGGGCCCAGCCAGTTAGTTAAATGCGTATATAACGGGTATAGCTACCCACTCAGGGTTTCTCTGTGTTTTTTGAAACCGGTAGGCATATCTGGCTCAGGTGATTCAAAACAACCACTAACTGACTAAGTTGGCAGTGAGGTACAAGATCTCAGGTATTCTTGCAAAGCGTTCCAAAGCTTAGGACCCATTAATGAAAAAGAACAACCTCCCATGCAAGTGAGTTTAATCTTAGGGATAGAGCACAGGGAGAGTAGGTTGATACAGTTTTATCAGACCGTTACTATGGTGGGGGGAATGCCTGTCCTGACTTTGAAAACATAGCAGAGAGCCTTGAATTGGACACTTTTTTCCACCTCTAGGATAGTGCAGCTCACAGCAAAGAGCATTAGCTGAGTCATGTTTTGGCAGTCAATAGAACAGCCTTCCAGCCACATTCTGCACCACCTGCAGGCGTCTCATGGAGGCTCAATACAACAGATTGGTGACAATGCTGATGAGCCTGCACATCCGGTAGTACGCTAAGTGATGGGGTTGACTATTCTTATTTACAAAGGACTTCTGTAAGGTCCCATCCTGATGAAATATCAGGTGCTAACTAAGTACAATGGACACCCTGCCACCTTGGGTGATGCCAGTCCGGACCGGAAATCAAGATGGAGACTAACTCAGCTCTTGATACATGCTCATTAATAGGCTTATCATGGCCAGTCCTGATACTTGAACTGTAAGCATGTACTCCAAAATATCCTCCAGATAGTCTTGTGCTGTCCACCCCAGTCATACACGGGATTGTGATATAGCGTGGATAATATGTCACCGGGATTATTTTGCTTCTGAGAGGAGGACCACATACTTTCCCGTAAATGAGATACATCTTGATCCTCCACTTCTCCAGTAAACGCCTGCCTAATTAATAAGTCAGTACAGTTTCCTGAGTTATTACTCATTGTTTCAGCCCTGAAAAGGTCCATGGGGACAAAAGACATATTGGCTGCTGTTTGATGAAGACACTGTAATGCCTATTTTTCACTTTTCTGGGAAATAAACAGCACATCAAGATGAAAAACATGCCTTTGTTAATTGTGTACTTTTCTTACACACTTTGTTCAGTGTGCTTCGGTAACCTTGAAAATCAGTCTCATGGAGGCTTTATCATCCCCCAGCATAAGATGTTGCCATAGCCCAGAAGAGATTGGATAAGTGCATGGATGACAGTTCGTTAGGTAGGTGTAGGGAGCATCCAGCTAAGTTTCTGTAGCCATTCCATAGTGGCAAAGCAGATTCCAGATAAATTTGCCACCTGTGGCTTCACGGAGAGCTTGTTATCAATCAGTGAACCTAAGGTCTTGACTTTGGAAGTGGGGTAAGGATTTCCTCCTGCACCGCTGGCCAATGCTATGCTGTGGTTTCCAGAGGCTCCGGTTTTTTCCAAGGATCGGCACCTCCGTTTTGTCACCATTAAGTTTCAGAGAACTGTTATTCATCCAATAGACTACCTGAACCAGACAGGAGTTCAGAGAAGCAGAGCTGTGGTCCTGGGTGGATGATAAAGAAAAGATGATTTGGGTATCATCGGTGTAGGAAAAAAAGAGTAAGACCCCAGCGCTCTTCCAGCTTGGCCAGGGGGCACATGTAGAAATTGAAAAGAGCAGGGATTAGAGCTGATCCCTGAGGCACTCCAGAAGTCACAGCATGACTTAAAATTCCACCTGAGGAAACCTGAAAGGTGTGACCCCTCAGGAAGGAGGATAACCAAGTCAAGGCTTTCCCCTGGATCCCCAGTTGCGTAAGTCTGCCTATAAGCATGGCATCGGACACGGTATCAAAGATGGTGCTGAGACTGAGTAAGATCAGCGCTGCCATCTTGCCCTTGTCTAGGAGCAGCCTAAGATGTTATTGGACTCCAAAAAGGGCAGACTCAGTAGTGTGACCTGCTCTGAACCCTGGTTGGGAGTTGTGTAAAAAAAATTGAGACTCCACAAAAGCAGACAGTTGTCTACAGACATGCTTTTCTAAAATTTTAGACATAAAAGGGAGCAGGGAGATAGCGTTCTGTAATTAGACCAATTGTCAGGATCTTAGTTAGGTTTCTGCAGGAGAGGAAGATCCATGGCGTGCTTCCACACCTGGGGAAAAGAGCCCTCCTGCAGTGAACAATTGAGGAGTTTTACCAGGAGAAGCAGGCTATATCGATCTAAGAGGTCCCTGGATAAGGACTGTATATGTATCTTTTGAACCCAGAGTTACTCCAAGGGCTAGTTGTTCCAATGCCTCAGGGACACAACTGGCTTCCAACAACCTAACACCCGCCCCTGGACTCTGTCATCTATTAATCTACCCTGCCAAGTTGTGCCACCCCAGTCTTGGCCCTTGGAAGTGGGCTTATAGTGGTCTGACCAACCTCTGTGGATCCAGCAGAACCGAAGCATCTCCTCTGCTATGTGGCAAAATCCGAGCAACGCCGAGGCATCACTGCTGTTGTGTAGATTGGACTGTCCCAAAGAACATCATCGGAAGCCTCATTGGAACTACCATTGCGCAACATCCTCTGCACAGACCTTCGCATCCATCATCAATGGCACCCTCGACAACGACACCAGACACCACATCACAGAATCAATGCATTGCTTCAGCTGCACAATGCATCTTTGGAGCAGATCCTCGCAACACTCCGCAAACCAGGCGTTAAGGTGCATTGTTCAGCGGACCTAACTGGGTCTCTGTAGTTGGCCCCCGCTCCATTGTGGTTGGTTTGAACATGTGACTTTGACCCAGTCTTGCGTGTACCAACAACCACAGTTGGCCCTTTGTTCTTTTTGCTAGTATATGTAATAAAATAATAAAAATTGCATATCTCCAATTCTACTGATTGGGTTTTTTGTTGTTTCAGTCTTATTTTATTTATAAAAGAAAGGCATATTTTTCTACCTTGGTGTGGGATCCTATTTATGTGGTATTTTTTTTATTACTGTTTGAAATGTTGCACAAATCCTTTACACATTTCCTCTAAGTTAAGCCTGACTGCTGTGCGCCAAGCTACCAGAGGGTTGAACACAGGTTAATTTAGGGTTGGCTTGTGCCTTACCCTGACAAGGATTGTGCTTGCTGCTTGACAAGGGCTCACACCTTAGTCAATCAACAACCCAATTTCTTATATGATGTAAATGCAAAGAGCACGATAAATGGACGTTTGTAAACATCAAGCAGGATATAAGACATGGTATTGTCCAATATCTCTATTACTATAACCCATTTACACAGAGATTGCCATTAAAAATGCATGAGGACTGAAGTATAAAGGGTTTTATGTCAAAGGGTTCTAAACTTAATGTAGTAGTTCACAGTACTCCTAACATCTACCATGCATTTACAGCATCCCTTTTACCATGCCTCTTTTGCTTACTCACTCTGGTTCTAGGACTGTTTGGTCATGGTTTCTCTCAGAAATACCCTCTCAAGGTAAGTATGTGTGTATGATCACAAGACACAGTGGGTCAGTTTGATCCACGATGACTACAGTATGCTGAGCATAAGCTTAATTTAAAACTGCTCTGGTACTAGGAAATTGATATGCTCTTCAAGAATGGGATAAGTGTGTCTATTAATGAAATCCAATGATAGTGTCTCCCTGACACCTAAAGGTTAATAGGTTTAGGGAATCTAACAAGCCTCTGATCCCTAACAAACAGTGCTATTTTATATATAACGCTCTGTATTCTCCGTTATCAATGTCTCACTTTCATCTATGATTACCCTGATGGGGGACGTCCTTAGAAGATAAACACTTTGCATAAATAACAATGCTTAGCAAATAACTGGCATACTCATGCATACTCATGTGGTGACATCAACACTATGAAGAAATGAGAATAAACTTTAAATATCCATATTGTTATACCATCTGAGGTCCGGATTAAAAAAAAAAAAAATTTTAAAACTACTTTATATGGCTAACTTCCAAACATAATGTTATATGTCTTCAATATGTAGAGTAGGCAGTGTGATGCAAACAGAATATTTCACTTAGTATGTGGCCTGTACAGTAGTTGACATTGCCATTAACCAATATTCATCTTTTTCTTGGGATTGGATTCTTCTACTTATTAACAACCGAATCTAAACTTAGTGAATGTAATAATACAGTCATCTATTACTTTCTTTCAGAAATGCCACCATTAAGAAATGTCAGTGATAGCAAAGATAGCTATGCTGTATGTATTGTGCCTAATGTAAGCTGATTGACAAACATGAGAGTTAGATAATTAAGAAGGAGGTAGCGATGGAATGGATGGTCAATGAGAAGAGGCTTAGCTCAAGAAAAACATCCCTCATCTCTTATTCATAATCCTTAATGCTGATGACAACTGGAATAAACAATAATTATTTTCTGTATTGTACTAAGCACTTAAAACGTACATTTTCTCATAATTATTCAGATCTGCCTTTTCTTTGTAAGTCTTCAATAGAGTCAAGAGAACCCAGAATGAAGGTCTGGTAATAGGTTGCACCACAGTGGTGCTTCCGACATCAGCTCTCATAGCTATGCTGAGCAAACCAGGCACAACTTTCAAAGTATTTGATTTATTAACCCCTTGGGTGCCAGTCATGACCAGTGGCAGACACCAGGAAGGCCCAGCAGCTAAGAGGTTAATGAAGAAGCTTCTTCAAGGGCCCACTGGTCAATATATTTGCACTTTTGGACTGAGGCAAATAGCTGCAGTTATTTTTCAGAATATGTGAGGACACATTTGGGAAGGCTTGAATTGACAGTTCACCTTCTTGGTAAATCTTCCACACAGACTCACTTGGCCTCTCCCTACTGCAAATCCTTTCTTGAAATCTGAATTAGTATGCTTCCTTGAGACGAAAACAGCTCTTACAAACTTTTCAAACTTTTCAAAAGAATGATGAAAATAGGATATGCACTTGAGAACATCCATGAATATTATTGTTATATGGATGCCTGTATTTGTGACCTGTGCTTTGGTCTGGAGCCTTCTAAATGGACTTTTGTTCAGTACTTTAAAAAACAGTATGCTTTGGTGCACTTAGTTTCCTACTTTTATTGCTATGTATTAAGCTAGGAGGGTCAGTTATGAAAACGGTGGTGTTGATTAAATCATCCATATAGATTCTCCCTTTTTTAGCTTGCATGCCATACTAAAAAAGCAAGTAGATTTGCTTAGGACCCCTATGTTTCCACTAAATATAGTTTACTCTTACTATCATCTTGGACCATTGATTTGGTGAAGCAATTAACGCCAAAATTATATCCTAATTATAATGTGGTCAGACCTGGCATGTTAAGTCTGTAATCAGATCCGAGATACCTATTGTTGAAAGACATCCATTACCCAAAGTTTTAAAGAGAAAACATATGATGAAAGAGACTAAGCCACGGTATGAGTGCGTGCATTGATGGTGTGATGGAATAAACATGATCTTAATTGGTTCCTTCCAATTGGTGGTCCTTGACTGACTCATGTATCCAGCATGATAGACTGAGATAGTGTCTGCAGCAAAGTCAAAGTCCATTTAAAGTAAACTGGTATAAGTAGTTGATAGTGCTAACTCCTTTAAGAGGTGAAATCATTCTTGATTACAGGTGAATACTAGAAAAACTGCACAACAATTTAATTGAGTTCTTTACTTTTATGATCACAGGCAACCGTATTGTATTTTAAAAAATCTTATACACAGTTAATACTGAACATATAAATTAGATTTTCACATTTTCAGAATGAGAGCCACGGATGCAATTCATGTGCAACTATCCACACACAGAAAACAGTACAGGTAAAAAACAGAATCCTTTTTAACAATGAAAGAAAAACATTCTTGAAAGTACTGTAACATTTTACTTCAAGAGCTACGTGAATTGTAAAGCACAATTTCGGTACTGGAAGACTACACCCATTGCTGATTTTTAAACTAGTGCACGCAAAACAGAATTTAGTGGAAGGAATGCTTGAATCAGCCACAGTTCAGTCCATTGCTTTTTAGCTTGTCTGTGCCATTACAGAAAGGGGCCATTTTGAAACAGTGCACAATGTCATACTTTAGGATCTCGGGGCCAGATGTACTAAGATATGATTTTGCAACTCGGAAAGTGCGAGTCGGTGCGACTCGCAATTTCGGAGTCGCAAAATCATATGCAGAATGGTGTCCATGACACCTACTGCGAATCGCAAGGGGGTCGCAAAGACCCACCTCATTAATATTAATGAAGTGGGTCACAATTTGCGACCCCCGTGCGATTCCCTGCACTCACAACGATGGTGGCCTGCTGGAGACAGCCGACCTCCATGTCTGTGACTGCTTTTTTAATAAAGCAGTTTTTTGTTTTTTTTTGTATTGCAGCCCGTTCCCTTAAAGGAAAAGGAGTTGCAATACAAAAGAAAAAATGAAACCATTTGGTTTCGTTTTTTCAGAGTAGGCAGTGGTCCATTGGACCACTGCCTGCTCTGAAAAAATATTTATGGCGACATTCACAAAGGGGAAGGGGTCCCACTTGACATGGGTGCTAACTGCGAATTGCTAACTGCAAATTGCTTTACGACCGCGTTCGCAGTCACAAAGCAATTCTGCATGGCGGTGCGAATCGCAAATAGGAAGGGAACACCCCTTCCTATTTGTGAGTCGCATTCCCATTTTGCGAGTTGGAACCGACTCGCAAAATGGGACTGTGCATCGCCATGCGCGTTTTGCATGGCGCAAACTGCGAATTTCGCAGTTTGCGCCATGCAAAACGCTTTGTACATTGCCCTTGGATTACTTGTCTATGGGGGAGAGAGGCCTCAGTCTTGGAATTAGTTTTGGCTGAGTGCCAAAAAAGTCTAATAATTTGTCACCGTATAGAAAAACGCCAGTTTCTTTACAGAAACCCGAGATTACCATTGGTAAATTGGTGCAAGCATCATGGCCTTGCTCAGAAAAAGGGCATCTGGTACAAATGAAAGTTAATAAATAAATGCAGTAATTCTCACAAATCAATTTAGTTGAAAAAAGGAGTAAAAATGTAATGATTAAATAGACATTTAAACAAAAGAAATTTAATGTTTCAATCATGAGTTTTGGTCATGAAATTGTGAAACGTGTCCATAGAAAACAAAGGGAATCTTAGAAATCCATGTTTTTCTATGGGGCGCCTTAGGCCATGTCTTAGGCACACTCTGCAGCCGAACAACCAAGAAGTCAGACAAAACCTGTGATTCACACCCACTAAAGGGTCTCATCTTCACTCTTAGTAGTATTCCATGGGGATCAAAATTCATTGTGAGGTAAAAATAAGAAGCAGTATCAAGGATGGACTCAACAAGTTTAGATTTACTGGGACTGTGGTCTAGTTGAAGTTCCAAATCACACTACAAAAGGTTGACAGTGCAACAATACCTTGAAATAATAGTCATAAAGGATGTGCCATCATAGGATATCTTTGGCCACTTGGCAAAGGCATACCTTCAAACTTAGAAATGTAAGGGAGGATGGTACCTCTGACAATTCCAGGTTCCACAATAGCTTTTTGCATGGCCCACCAAAGCATTTTGGCCCATATTTATACTTTTTTAGCTCTGCGTTTGTATCATTTTTTTGATGCAAAAGTGGCATAAACTTACAAAATACAATTGTATTTTGTAAGTTTGCACCACTTTTGCGTAAAAAAATGATGCAAACGTGGCTCTAAAAAAGTATAAATATGGGCCTTTGTTCTTGTGACAGAATATTCAGAGAATGAAGAACCTGCAGCCAGCGAAATTCCGATCTTTATCGTCATCTTCCAGAGATGGAACAATTCTAATTCATAATTTGAAGAATTTATTCAAAACCCCCTATATATTCAGTCCTGGTGCTCCAAATGTTGCAACATATTTAAAGAGCTCCCTCTTGGACCTGAGGTCACAAGTAAAATCCCATTCAGGGCCCCAGTCAAAAGCTCATTTCCAAATTGTCTTTCTGGTTCTTGAAAGGTTATGAGGAAGATAGTGAGGATGCACAAATGGGTCCTGCCGAAAATTCCAAGTGATCACTGGTTCCACTGAAATGCAGCATCAGAAGAATATTTCAACAGGAACCAGAGTTAAATTGGGGAAGTGGGAGACACTGGAGATACTGGGTGTCAGGCACCGAAAATTGACCCAGGTCTTTCATAGAAACATTACTCAGTACTCTAAGAAATGAAATACAGCAAAGACAAATCAGTACTTTTTCAAGATAAAAACCATATACATGTTTGGTGTTCAGTAATAAACGTACCACTTTCTCAGCAGGGATGGGCACGGTTGAGCACAGGGTTAGACCAGTATCCAAGACCAAAGTGCCAGGATGCTGAGAGAGGGTAACTAAGTTCAAGTAATCAAAGGCATGTGAGTTGCAAGGTTCACCATACTCCTATAAGACAGTGACTCAAGGTTGGGTCAAAGAAAAGGTAACTTAAAAGGGAAACACAAAGATGTAGGTACACAGTCAGCAATGAACTATGCAGCAGCGAAGTAGGTAATGAGGAAGATTGCCAGGCACTTAAGGTTGTGCTTGAGGAGATGTTATATTGTCGTTTCCATCACTGCCTTGGAAGTTCCTCTCTAAACCCAGGAAGTGATTTCCTGTAAGTCTAACTTTATCTAGAGTGCTAACCTCCAATTAGCTGTATTAGAATATTCTCCACTCCTTACCTTAAAGGATGCATAAAAACTCTTTATGCAGGGACTGTATCTATTTTGCTTTAGTTCTCATCGTACTGCATTTCTTTAAACCCTGACAGTTCTACTTATAAATTGGTTTTGCACACGTTTATCCTTTTAATTCTTTAGGAGCCCAACTTTTCTTCAGAGCGGGAGACTCGAGGGAAAGCAGAATACTCCTCAGTCCTTCCCAAGGCAAATATGCCCTCTCCATTAGCACTCTTTTACTTATCTTCTCAGACCTTAGCAGTGTTCTGCGTTATGACAATTATAAGTCTACGAGGAGAATGGATTAAGCTCAACAAGCCTATTGAACTAGGGGAAATTGAGCTCCATGGCCTATTGACTTCTCTCTAAAGCTGGAGGGACGTGCTCTGTTTTGGAAAAGAGCGAGGGCACCAGCTATATCCATCAGCCTTAAAATGCCTAACTCTAGTGTGGAAAATACTACCAACATTAGAAAAGAGCCTTGTCCATGTGAAATACATATGTTGGTTAATGCGTTATATTTTTCTAGTTAGTTTGATGCCTTAAGAATTGTCTTCTAAGTTTCTTCCATGCAAAGTTAAAGTAAATATGCTTTTGATAATGCACAAGTTCATAAAAGAGTAAACTGCTGCAGCTTGCCAGAAAGAAGGTGTTTTGCCTAATGTTAACATTCACAATAAGAAAGTGAGTACATTGAACATGTTTTTGATGTTCAACATCAGGCAGCTAGGGCCGACTTTTAAAAGCCACAAGAACTTCTTGCACCATATAATATGGCCTTACCAGGAAGTCAAATATGCCAATCAGAGGTGTCAAAATGTATCATGTTTTAGGGGTCAGACTACTTACAGGGGGAATTGGGCAGCAGTACCCCAGTGTGCAGAGTTAAAAAACAAGCATCAGCAGCTCAAAAACTGGGGTTGACTATACAAAAAGAGGCACTTTCTCACAACATACTTATCGTAAAGTCACATGTGTCAAGTAGTTTAGTGAAAGAGTTAAAATGGTTACCATATTTTTAAGAAAATGCATATGTAATAGGGACTTTTTTGGCAGTCCGTCAGTGCCCAGAGGTCCAATACGCAAGCTACTTAGGTCATCTAAACTGAAAAGTCCAGGTGAAAATGCAAATATTAATTTAGGATGGGCGTACTTCGTGTAGTTGTGGATAGCATAATTCTGCTAAGTTAAAGGAAAAATCACACAAAATTATGTATGATTACACCAAATGCATCTTGCGCTGATAAAATTAGCTAAAAAGTAAATTTGGGTGAAAAGTTAACTTGAAAAAGTAATTTTGAATTGATTTCCATTTGCTTGAGTTCAAAACACTGCCACTCGCCTCTGGATTTGTAATTTTGTTTTTACAAATTCCCCAAAGTTCTGCCGGGTAAAACAAAATCAACCTGAACTGTTTGTTGACCCCCCACAATAAAGGAAGTGCCACCTGCATTCAAGACTGCTATTTAAATTCAGATTTGTATCATTGCACTCAAAAATTACCCAAAAGGTCACTTGGGTAAAAAAAAAACTAACTGAAATGCCACTCATGTTCTCAAATTACCTTATGGTAAAATGCCTCCGCGAATTACGCGATGTGAAGTAATGGCATAATTTTGCATAGATTTTGTAATTTGAAATTACCAACACGACGCCAATTACTCCAGTGTAACTAAACGTTTGCCCAGACCTAATAATAATGAAATTCCTACACTGTTAGAAGTTGTTGAACACCAGATTATTCTCAAAGTAATATCGTTTGCTCCACTTTAGCTCTTATTGCTCCCATTTGCATTGTTTTTGGAATCAGTGTCGCATACGATTCAATATCTACAGAAATGTATATGTCCCTTATTCAATGAAGATGTCTTCACTGTAGACTTACGAAGACTGTTATTAACAGATGTTAATATCACTGCACCTAAAATGATACTCAAGTGTGCTTTTCAATATCAAGGTCTATAGCTCAAATGTCATCCCGCATTTGTGCAAAAAAAACCTCAAGCAGGTGGGGACAGGTGCACTGTTTCTAATGCAATCAATCAGAGTATTTGTAAGGCGCACTACTCACCTACGAGGGTCTCAAGGCGCTGAGAGGATTGAGGGGGGGCTGCTACTGCTCGAACAGCCATGTCTTGAGATTAGGGCTAAGTGCTCCGTGAGTGTAAGTCACCTTGGAAAGAGCAGCGTGAAAAAATGAGTCTATTAACAGGTAGTGCCAAGAAGATAAATGCCTATTTTGCAGCCTAGGAACAGGTTTATACTGTGGTTTGAGGTAGTTCATTCATTTCCCCCTACAGTTAGAGTAAAGTTGAAGCTTACAAACACTGAATGTACTGGATCATCTAGTAACAGAAAGTATGTATAATGGCAGTTCACGGTGCCCAGAACCCCTGTGTGTGATGGTAGAGCTGGCTGAATCTACCAGGCCATGCCAACATTACAGGACTTTAATGGACATGAGGGCAGGAGGCGAGTGGATTTTTTATTACGCGTTAATGTAGGGCATTATTTCAGAGACCTGATGTCAGAATACGTAAACATTGCCGTGGCAAAATGCAATTTTGCAGTCTCCATTGCAGACATGACTTATGCTCCATTCATTCAAGGTGCAGTTGAAATAACCAAGAGGTGGAAAAAATAGATTTGAGTACCAAGTGGTGGGTGCAACTGTCTTTTTGCATTTGCCTCTCCATTCAAATGTCAATTGCAAAATGTGACTGTATCTGTGCATTCTATTGGGAGGATTGGCACTACCTGTTCCTGAAAGATCGCTAGCGCCTTAAAACAAAACTTTTCTTGTATTCCATGATAATGAATAGTGGCAGGATGATGGCACCAAGAAAGTTAATTTTTCAAATATTTATGGTCCAGGATAATGCTGAATGAACAGCACTTAAGGAAATAGATCAGAACCCCCTCCTCACTTTTGGATCCCTGCAATGAGCTGAAGCCCTGGCTCTTCATATAAGCACCTTGGAGACCACACACCTGCTCGAGCGGATGGGTACCCTCTCGGGTGATTAGTGTGATATGCACATGAACATAACATAGCAATCCTCTAGTGCCCTGCCAGGGCACATCTTGTTTTCCCTGAAGGAATCCGGTCTTCTGGCTTTAATATTTATGCCAAATGTTTTGCCAGCATTGCACATAACAAAGCTAATAAGATTGTCAAGTGGCACTGATTGTAATGACAGCTAAAGAGAGGTCAATGCTTACCAACTCATGAAGGCCACTGAGCACTGGCCTAAAATGTGAGTCCGGATGTCCATTAGAGGTTTCCAGGGAGGGCAAGTGTTACACGCGGCTGGCGCGTTAGTACCCCTGGCTGCCCTGACTGACCTGAGTGTCGGGGGCATGAAGCCAGCTCCCAGAACAGGAATTACGCAGGGCTGTGAGGGCCCTGCTCCTTTCTGCAGGAAATAGCGCCTTGCCCTTTACTTCACCTTGAGCAGCACTTAGGAGGCTGCTGAGGGGCCGCGGGTGGATTCAGTGGCCCTTGTGATGTCATCAGAGACAAAGGTGCAGTGTTGCCGCATCTGCCACCGCTGAGGACTCGACGCCCATGTCACCGACTATGCTTCAAAACCATCAAGTTGGCCAACTTTTAACCGCTGAAGAGATAAAATGCATCTGAAAGGTGCCATTCCGATGAGCTATGTTTAACCTTTTGGGATCGTCTTTAAAAATGTGACAAGTCTAAAGAGCAACGAAGGTAAATGTCATTCACGAAAGGCGAACAAGATTCATCGGTGTCGTATCTGCTGTTTTCTGCATCATTTACTTACTTTGGAGAAGGCCATAATTTTTGACATTTCACTTTATAAGGGTATTCTCTGCAGTCACGTCGCTGTTCTACCACTAGGCCTGGAACGCAGCCGAGTGTTGAAATTGCATTTTGCAGAATTTACCTACTCCGTTTGAATTAATAAACTGTGGTGAATTGCCAACAAAACTTGTCAGTCGCCCATCACTCAGAGTTCCCTCTGCCACAGGCCTGGCACCCTCTTGGCTGTAGGAAGCAGGCGGTGCTGGGCAACAACGCACTTTGTGCGGGCAACAGCCGGGCAAATCCAATGAAAGAGTTCTTACCTAATCAAAAAGATCATAACAGTGCATTTTAACTGCGGATTCATGGCAAAGGTGGCCTGAAGACTGGGGAAAAAGTGCAGGCCATTGTTCCATGGACGCCAGTTCGGGGTGGCCAAGGTAGCAGCTCATATCTCTGGCTCGCCCTTTGTTAGCTCTGACAGTAGTGGCCTTGAAGCAGTGGCAAGGGTAGAAAGTAAACAAGACTACAGACTGATAGGTATTCAGTAGTTTGCATTACTTGGCCTTCCCCAAGAACCTGAGGAGCAAATAGAAAGGAGCTGAGAGGTTCAGTATTGGAACAGGTGTCAACAGGTGTCAACGCTGTGTTGTCATCGGGGGTCAGAGGGTGTCTAAAGTTACTGTCTGTTACCCCTAGCGTTTTAGTGAATCTCTAGCCATCTGATTTTCCATATATACCCTACTCAGTTATTCAGCTTAATGTTAACTTCTCTCTGGGCTGGCAGAAAGGGTCCCTCTGGTGAATTCCCACTACATCGAGCCAAGAACGCTGGGAGTCACTATGTCGAGGGTCACTACATTGCAGGTAAGTTTTAATAAATGTTACATAAAGTCACTAAATTACAGGGGTGTGAGTGGCGTCTATGCCGTGGCTCCTAATCTATTGTAAACGTGAAAGTGATCTCCATGGTGTCAATGGTTTCCCCTTAGAGCTGTAAGAGGGCTGTCTGCAGTGTGGCTGCTAGTCTGTGTACGATGTTTAATTAAGACTTTGGGAGCCCTGTAACCACTAAAGATTTCATTGTTAAAAATAAAACCCAAAATGGAAGTTTAAAGCCCAGCTAGTGTTTAATGCAGAATTGCAGGCAACAAAGTAAACAAAATCAAAAGGCAATTGTCATTTCAACTGACCAGGCTCACGCTAAAAGAAATGTTGGTTGGAGCTGAGCACTAAACGTATGTAAAATTGCCCTGCAATACATATGTACAATTTCTCTCTGGATAAGTCAGCGTTATATGACCACATGATAGAAATTATTATTCTGAGCAGAATCGTATGGTGTCACATCTGTACCCTTCACCCCTTTTCCCTTTGAAGGACCACCCAATGGCCAGGGTAAGAGTTGCGGTCCATGCATGTTGGATACCTCAGACCTAATGCAGATTAGGAAACAATTTCCCAACATTGGTATAGATCTGACCCGGTTTCAAGAGGAATTAGAGTGTATTCTAAGTGTGTAGATCCAGACTTGAATCAATTGTTGTGTCAAGAGAGATGAAAGAAATGTTGGTGGAGAAGGCACCATGGCCGAGTCGGGGCCCTGGAAACGATGGTGAGTTGAATGCAGTGAAAGATGCATCGTTGACTGCAATCCTGGAGATATGTCTGGTTAAAAAACTTACTGGATCTTCCCCTCAAGGAAATGCAGGACAGCCCTGAAGGGAAGCTATCATTCATATCCACCATATTAACTCCATTCTTCTCAGGAAACCCTGCTTCTCTTGCCAGGTTTGAAAAGCCTTACTGAAAAATCTTACTGATAAATATGCAATGCACAACGTGGAGTATTATGGCTCCTGGGCCTTCTGAGGCGCTGACAAGTTTTCAGTTATTACAATGCCACGGGAAGCTCCAAACACATAGAAAACAAAATGTATATTTGATTAACAGTGAATCCATTTGTGGTTACATATGTGGTTTATAACATTTCTCTTCAAGAGTGTATATAAACATAATGCAACCTAATTTGAGTAAATTTTCATGTTGCCTCTCAATAAAAAGAGTGCAGTGCTTTGGCATGCTATTCGCTCCTAGATAATTTCATCTATTGTCCAGAACAGGCAGTGCCAATCAAATCCTCGCTGGCAGACAGTACCCAGTCAGTTAAAGTCAATGTCTTACCTCAAGGCAGTGGCTTTTATTATTCGAGTCCCTTCATGCAAACAATTGTGCCTGGGAATTAAGGGGCATATTTATACTCTGTTTGCGGCGGAATTGCATCGTTTTTTTTTACGCAATTCCGACGCAAAACTAACTCCATATTTATACTTTGGCGTTAGACGCGTCTAGCGCCAAAGTCCATGGAGTTTGCGTCATTTTTTAGCGTGGACACCTACTTTGCATTAATGATATGCAAGGTAGGCGTTCCCGTCTAATAAATTGACTCCGAGGCATGTGCGCCGTATTTACACTCCCGGGCAAAATTCACGCCCGGGAGTGGGCGGGACCAAAAAATGACGTACGGCTGCTTTTGCGCCGTTTTTTAGCGCCTGGTCAGGGCAGGCGTTAAGGGACCTGTGGGCTCGGAAGGAGCCCAGAGGTGCCCTCCCAAGCCCCCAGGGACACCCCCTGCCACCCTTGCCCACCCCAGGAGGACACCCAAGGCTGGAGGGACCCATCCCAGGGACATTAAGGTAAGTTCAGGTAAGTTTTTATTTTTATTTTTTTGTGGCATAGGGGGGCCTGATTTGTGCCCCCCTACATGCCACTATGCCCAATGACCATGCCCAGGGGACATAAGTCCCTGGGCATGGCCATTGGGCAAGGGGGCATGACTCCTGTCTTTGCTAAGACAGGAGTCATTTCAATGGGGGTTGGGAGTCGAAAAAAATGGCGCAAATCGGGTTGAGGCGAAAAATTTGCCTCAGCCTGACTTGCCCCATTTTTTGGCGCCCAAGCTCCATATCCCCCTACGCCGGCGCTGCCTGGTGTAC
Organism: Pleurodeles waltl; assembly: GCF_031143425.1. Taxonomy (NCBI): domain Eukaryota; kingdom Metazoa; phylum Chordata; class Amphibia; order Caudata; family Salamandridae; genus Pleurodeles; species Pleurodeles waltl. The sequence continues at coordinate 910,555,079 of NC_090443.1, forward strand.
ATCGTTTTTTTTCACGCACACCAGGCAGCGGCGGCGGCTAACGCCGGCTAACGTCATTGAATAAATACGGCGCCCGCATGGTGCTTCAGAATGGCGTTAGCCGGCGCTAATTTTTTTGACGCAAAACTGCGTTAGCGCAGTTTTGCGTCAAAAAGTATAAATATGGGCCTAAGTATGCCAGTTTAATCGTAAAAATTGATAACTTCCAGAACTTGACGTGTCACATGCTTGTAGTGAGTCAAAATTGGCAAACAATGTAACAATATGAACATTTTGAGAAAATACACAAAATTATGCATACTTATGTGAAATGCAACATTAGCACGTAGTGCTGTATGTTAATGCAAAATGTGCCACCCCTCTGCATTTTGGACCAGAGGACACATTAGCATTAAATAAATATGTATATTTTATTTTCTTAAAATTTCTAGTAGCATTCAAAAACAGGTATGTAGTTACATTTAGGGCCCATTAACAAAGCACAGGCTAATTACACTCATTGTCAAGTCAATGGGAGAAAATAGGCACAGATGTAGAGGTGATTGCAAGCTAATACACGTTTACACCTCAGGAGGTTAGTCTAGTAGATAAGCATAGCAGTCTGGTCACGATAATCTAACTCTGTCCTATTCACTACCCATGTGCTTTTGCCTTCCCCTCTGTTCAATCTAGACACTCAGGCCCATATTTATACTTTTTTTGCACATCATTTGCGTCATTTTTTTCGGCTCAAACACAAAATATAATTGTATTTTCTGTTTGCGCCGCTTTTGCCTAAAAAAATGACGCAAATGTGGCTCAAAAAAAGTATAAATATCGAGTAGTGGTATCAAGCAGGTAAGCTTGCAGGGTGGACCGCATGTGTCGCCTGGTCTACAGGAATGTGACAATGTTGAGAAATACAACTCTAGCTCTTCCTGACAGTGCTCCAGGAGCCATTGCTTAACTGTGGGGGCAGCGTTTCTGCCCTGGGCACAAACTACCCTCCTCTTGGCCACAATGGTGATACATTTTCATGTTATATGAGGGATATCTGAGTATACCCCAAAACAGCCAGTCACAGTAATGGCACCAGGTTGGCTCCAACAATGGTGGAGAGGGCACCAACAATTTCAACCCAAGACCTGCGCATCAGTGGACAGCCTCATGCTAAGTGTAGGAAGTCAGCATCCTGTGGGCGCAGTCAAAATTTTGCAAGGCCCAAAGGTGTACGGTAAAGATGACGTAGAGCTTCCCTGTCTGCTCACAACAGATCCCCCCCATTCTTTAGGAGTGATTGTTCCACCTATGTCTTCCTCCCGTACCAGCCGATCTTGAAGTGTCATCTCAGGGGTCTCTGATTGTATTGTGGAGCATAGGACAAACACCAGGTGCTTGATGGAAGTGCATGTTATCAGAACGTTAAGCGCACCCCACATTGGTGCCTGAGGGAATAAAGAATTAGGATTAGGATTCTTACAGAAGGCTTTATGGCAGAGGTAGATGAAATTGTCCCGTGGACTGCCTCCTCCAGCTTTTGTCACAGTGTCAAACTCAACAAATTGCCTGTCTGAGTAAATGTCTCCCACTGAGGTCAATGCCCATTCTGGGTGCAGTGTATCAGTGGGTGGTGTGCATGTTGCTCTGCTGGGGCGAAAAGTGTGAGGATGCGGAGCCTACCATGAATTATGATCCAAGCTGCTTAAGTATTTACAACTGTATTAATCTCATTGCATCTACGTGTTGGGCAGTGGCTGATCATTGCCACTAAGGGCTGTGGTTGCGCAGAGCCATGCTCATTCGCTGCATGTGTCATGTGAGGCGTGGGGTGCACCTAGTAGTCAGCATAATGGGCTTGAGTGCAAGCATAGTAGAGCTCAAAGTCTGGTGCCGCAATACTGCCTCACACATGTTGTGTATCCATTTTAGTTATAGCTCCATGCACGTTAGTTTAACACACTAGGCCGTTGTGCACTTTGACCTAGATATATTTTATTCGGCTTCACATTGTTATTTTTACAATAACCAGTTTTACGGCCTTGTTTTATTTTTCATCTATCTAACTGTTTTTGCTTAGCCCAGCACTGTGTTCTTAAACAAGACATTCTTGATCACTTTGTGCTTCAGTCAAGGCTACAGTTTGGTACATTGCCGGTGAACGTGGTAGAAGTTTAGTCTCCAACATTTGTAGAAAATACACATCCTTACGTAGGGACATTTTCTTAGAACATCAGCTGTGTTATTATAAAAACACTTCCTACTCCCATTACACATTAAGAGGGAGATTCCAGCCAGGGAACCACAACTGTATGCTGATCGCTGAATGCTTAGCTGCAGATGCTAACACAGGCTACATGCCTTTGCTCAGGTATGAGGGTCGATGTCCTCCCTCATACCTCAGGGGAACCTGAAAGGCAGAATTAGAGCTTAACATGCTATGCTCAGATTATGACTTGGATAGGAAATAGTCCATAACTCCTAGTGACAATGTGATAGCGTTATTCTTATGCTTCACTCTCCTCGTCACCATTTTGATACTGTCATGTTGTGTTGTCCTGGTTATTGCAGCTCACGCTTTGCTATCTAAAATGCAGTCGTTTTATTAAACCAGTTATTAAAACTTATACTGATTCTTATTTGTCATTTATATATGAGACCGAAGTGTGAATGAGAGAACCGGATGCGACCTGAGTGACCACGACTTCCCTGAGAAGTATGATATGTCATGCGCTCGGCTGCCCAATCATCTCTACCTCTTGGTAGAGACGAGGTACTGCTAGTTAGCCGGAGCAAAACCGGGATTTAGAGCGACAGGTGTCACCCACAGTGGGTCAGACTCAGTCTCCCACACAGTGGACGATCTTGGTGCTCAAAATCCAGTAGTCTCATTAGAATAATGAGAGCCTACGCGACACACATAAGGTATTGTACGTTCCTCCTATTCAATCCATGGTTGCTCACCGACTCATGCCAGTGCTATCATATACGAGCAGAGTGTATAGAAAAAATGTTGGTTCAAATGGATGGGAACATTGAAGAAGAGGTACAATAGTTTAGGTAAAATAAACATCTTCATCAGTTGCAAATCCCCCATTAGTGAGAGGGGCAGCTGTTGCCACCTCTCCACCTGGTCCTATTTTTTAGAAATAGCAATCCCATAGTTTTCCGTCAGCAATCTATTTCTGCCACTGCTAACCCAGAGGCCCAGATATTTCAATGACGTGGTGCACCAGGGGATTGGGAATTCCAGAGCCACCTCCAAAGTACTGCATATCTGAATATTGACTTACGTTGTTGGCTGGGTCTTTCAGGGACAGGAATATGTAGTCAGCATAGAAGGAGATGGGGAGTTTGCAGGGAGGGACACTGAGTCCTTCCCATACATGTAGTTGTTATATCACACATGCTAGCGTTTCTGTAACAATAGCATAGAGCAGCGGGAAGAGAGGGCAACTCTGCTGGGTGGTCCTGCTTAGCAGAGAGAAGGCCATTGAATCACACTCTGGCAGTTGGAGCAGTGTAAAGTAATTTAATTAATTGGAAATCCCATTCTGTCAAGAATAGTAAACAGAAAGTGACATTCTAGGGAGTTGAAGGCCTTTGTGGCATCCAGGAAGACCGCCACTGAGTTAAGTTGCGAGTTCAACCCAGGCTTGAGTTAGGTGGACGAGGTCTGGAAGCAAGAGCATTAGCTTATTTCCCAGTATCTTAGCCAAGATCTTGACATCAATGTTTATTAAAGACAGAGGGTGGTAGGAGTCACAGTGATATTGGGTGATAAGGGTTTCTCCGGTAGGGAAGGGGGTAGCACACCCATTTCTCACACTTTCTTGTATACATTTGATAACTCTGGTGGTAACTGAGTTGAACATGCTTTATAGAATTCCGCAGGGAATCTATCACTTCCAGCGGCCTTGAAATTTGTGAGTCCTGAGATGGCAGTCATCTTTTTGATGGTAATGGGTGCATACAGGAATTGTCATCTCAGGCCCTCGAGCCACCCCAATGGGATCCTGACAAAGTAGGCAAGGTACTGGTTAGGGGAGTTATTAAAGAGTGAATCATACAGAACAGAGAAGTAATTCACTAATTCAGCTAGGATATCCTCCTCAGATAGGGTCTATATCTTGTCACCTTGCAGCTGGGCAACCATTCGGATAGTGTGATGACTGCACAGTTTCACTGCTAGAGTTCTGCCGGGCCACTCTGCTTCCCCATATGATCTGGTATTGGAATATTTGTGCTCCTGTTTCTGCTCCTGGTCTGCTAGAGTTTAGAGTTTGTTCTGTTTGCTGTGCAAGCTCGATATGTCTTCCACACCTGGGGCATGCACCAGGCGATCCTCTAGAGACTTCAAGTCTCACTACAACAAATTAAGCTGGAATGTAGAACCTTCCAGAACCCATCCTGCAGGGCAATGCAGAGGTCACACTTATAGATATTACATGCTCCTACATATCCCCAATGCTATCAATCTACTCCTTATTGGCTTGAAAGAAATTCATATTTTCAGTCTGAATTTCCTCTTTCAAGGTGGTGTCCAGGAGTGCCATTGGGGAATTGGGGAGAGGCACCAGGTGAATGTCTAGCGTGTTGAGCTGGGGAAGACCACTAGTTTGACTTGTGGTGAGCCAACAGTGTGCAGGAGCAGTGGTCTGCCTGTTTCACCCACACACATGTCTCGTATGTGCCCAGCCAGCCAGTAGTCTGGTCATCCTCAGGATGCATGTGCTGTGGAAACGTGTGTTCCCTCCCTGAAGGTTGGGTGTTGCAAGTGCCAAATGTCAACTAGTCCGCCATCGGCCATGATAGTTGTCAATGTTTTTGCAGCTTTGTGCTGCTTATGCTGACTGGGGTTTAAGCTCTCTGTATGTTGGTCAAAGACCAGGTTAAAGTTTCCTCTCCACAGTATGGGCTTGTGCACTTCATCCAGACCCTCTCTAGAAATTCTAAGTCATCAGTGTTTGGGCTATACGTGTTGAGAATTGTCATTTGTTGACTGCAGAACAAAAGTTGTAGCAAGTTGTCCTTTCCCTGAATATCATTTTGTTCATGAAGGAGTTGGAATGAGAGACCTCTTCTAACCAGTACTGCGGTGCCTCGGGCATATGAGGAATAGGTCACAAGCGCTGTGTGGGTACATCACTTGTGAACTAAGTGGAATTAGCCCTTTTCCACTATATGCGTCTCCTGAAGTAGAGCAACATCTATGTGGTGTCTTTCTAGACATGCAAGTACCTGTCTAATCTTGCAAGGGTTATTAAGACCGCAGATGTTCCAGGTCAGAAGAGTCAAGAGCGCTATATTGACTTTACTCAGGGGCATTGTGTACTGTGTGTTCTGTGAGGGGATCAACTTTAGGACCGCAGGGGTGGTCAGTGGTCTTGCCCTATCCTGAGTACTCATGTGGTATTGTTGCCAGTGTCAAATATGAACCAGTTGTGCCTGTATCCCTTGCCAAACAATGTAATGATTTCCCTCCCTACTCCCATACTAATCACCCCAACCAACTAGTAAACTCAATCACACCCACCCTGCCAGCCCTTGCAAAACATGGGATTAACTCAATAAAACACATGTCACAATTCTATGGGAGTCACCACTGAGGGAACCAGAGCTCTGGCGAATCTACGCCCTGTGCATAAGGCTTCCACTTGGGGCGAGAGTGGTCACCATGTGGGGGAGGGCAAGCAAAGTGTAACCACCAGTCACAGCTTCCCCACCATTACCGGTCTCTACTGTTTAGATGGACACTCACCAAGACAGAAAGGAGAGCAGTATGCACCAGCAGCTGAGGTTCTTGGGAGCTACGTGGCGTCAGCATCCCCTCCAAAGCAGTATGTTTGTTGTGCCGCCTCCAACCATGATGCAAGGAATAATCAGGACTGAGTGCTGCTTTTCGGGAGGCAGAGGGGCAGTGTTTAAGATCTCCACATTGCCAACCAAGTATAGTAAGTCCAATAGGGGCCACACGCCACGATCTCCCTCATCGCCAGTTCACTGCCCCTAAGCTGGCCCCTCTCATCTCAGGTGTCCCAGAGACTGGCCAGTCCAAGTAGCTGCCAAACCTCAAGAAGGGACGGCTTCAATGGGAGGACAGTAGTCCACTCACTTTATTGCGGTTCAGGGCACCAATGCAACAGCAATCCACTCAGGGTCTCTGCACCCCCTGTCTGAACACTGGGCATTCAGGTGAGGTGAACCACTGCCAGCACAGCCTAAACCGCCCCCTCCAGCCATCACCACACCACTCTATCTTCTCATCTCCCAACATACAGGAAGTCAGTCTACTTGGGCTGCCATCCTGGCTGCAAAGCACGTGTCCTATGCATCGAGCTTAGGCCACGGGGGCCATCATATTACAGGAGCCACAGCCTCTCTCCAGGCTACAGTTGTTGGGCCAGATAGCACCCTCATAGGCTCCATGTCACGCACTCATCTGGTTCGGAATGTGGCGATGATGCTGGACCTCTAATCCCACCTGGGGCAGTTAATGAAACAAGTAACCACAACTTTAATTCACTCACTGCCCCCGAGAGGAAGGGGGATTGGGGTAAAACAAGAAAAGATAGACTTAAATCACTGGGTCTGCTCTGCTGCCTTACAACACTGCCCAGGAGGGTCTGGACCTTTTAGTGTTGGTGTGGTGTACCAAAAACAACAACAAGAGCTGTTTACTATCAGTTCTCAATATATGTGAGTGTTTAAATATTTATTTACTATAATATTACCCACTGGCATCAACACAAATAATGCTTGAGCAGGTTCAATTCAAAGTGAGCTGGAGTTTCTGGCACTCCTGAGAATGTGTTAGCATACAATGTTCAGTTAAAACTCAAATGTATAGATCGTGTGCTCTAAAGTCTTTCCACATTCTTGATACAAACATGGCCAAGAAATACCTATGTGGAGACCTTCAGTTCTGATGCAAATAAAGTTCAGAGCACCCACGAGTTAATGTGTCCGGAGCATTAGCTCTTTTAGAAACGTAGAAACAAATAATGTCCGATTTCCAAAAACAGGTTTTCACTTTCAAGAAACTCAGTTGTGGCTTAATCTTTCTCAAATTTATCTGTGGATTAGTGTGCACTAATAAGAGGATCAGGTGCTTAGCCTTGTCTTTAATTTTTCAACTGGACTATGGAGAAAGACGGGAGGTTGTGGTACAAGAAGCCCAAGAGGAGGTTGAATCATAGCTCTGGATATGAAGAAACTGGAAATGTCGACAGAGTGAGAATCATGAGATCAACAGGAAGGCTTGGAAGTCTAGCGCGCTAGAGGATTCTGGCCAACTCAGAAGGTGAGGGCAGGGAAGATGCTTGTGCAGGACTGAACGAGGCCAAACCCTGACTCCGCTGCAGACACGATATTTATACCCGATGGGAGAGACTGTTCCAGAAAGGCACGTGGCTCACATTGAAGGCCGGAAAGTTCCAAAAGAAACCTGGGAGAGAGCACATGTTAAAATAACGGATGTGACCTTTGCTGATAGCAGATGGAGGTGATGGCTGGAATCAATTAACCATGGCAGGATGAACCAAAGAGCATTAGCTGTTGGAGTCAATAGGTCATGGCAGTTTGCACTAATAACCAAGGCAGGTGGAACAAATAAGCATAAATGGTTACAGTCAATAGGTAATGGTGGATGTAGCTAATTAACAAGGAAACAAAGGGTTCTCTTACAAAAGTACAAACAGAGGGAACAGTGGTACAGGAGGTTCAAGGGGGTGAGCTGTGGGAGGGTGACCATGGGTTGCAGGAGGTCGTGAGGTGCCATGGGGGAAAGACAACATGAGCACTGTGTGCAAAACCCACCCACATTACAGAGGGCAAGAGAGAGGGGTATGACACTGTTAGTGGTGCACAGTCTCCCAGCTGGCAGTGAAGGGGCTCAGCCTGCATAGATTTTGTGTTGCACAGCCTCATTGCTGCACTCAGAGAATGGCAGCCACCATATTACGAGAGCCAAAGCCTCAGTCCAATCAGTTGTCCGGGCTAATCAGACCTTCCACAGCACTCAAAATGCCACCAGTGATGCAAGGCCACATCAGTAATGTAGATATTCGCTTATTGGGCTTCCTGTGCGCTGCAGTTTGCCAGGATGATGTCAGATGATGCCTTGTGCACAAGGAGCCAAACAGACTTGTGGCCATCTTGGGGTTATGCAAAGTAGCACCCCCGCACTAAATAAATAGCACAAAAAACACATGTGCCGCAAACAGGAGTCATTCATGTTCTAGTTAATCACGTTGTTCCCATGGTCTTGAACCAAATGTTTCCCACAAATGGTGCATATTCATGTGGTGTCGAATATTAGGAGAATTTAGGGGATTTCACTGAACAAGAGTAACATGAAAATACATGAGATTACAGTGATATATTTCACTCTGGCCTACCTTGCACCTTCCAGGTGGCCGAATGTTTGTCTTGGAAAGGGGTGTAGTTTTAGAGATGTGCTCCAATTATGGGGCAGCAGTATTGCTTTACATAAGCATAACATTTACAAAGGGAGTGAGAAGTGAAGCAGTCATATACGCAGAAACAACTTACCATCTTTATGGTAATATGTTTCATACAGTAAAAGCCACCTCTTATGTAGATCTGTGGTCCACAAGTAATATGCTCTGTGGGTATACTGAAGAGTGACACACACTCTCCTCATGTGAACAGTTTAGACATCAGAGAGAAGTATATGGGATCTATCATGAAACAACAACAACAGTTTAACCCAATGAGACTCTGTTAAACAAGCAAAGAATACCGCATGGAGTCTGTTCAGGAGCTAATAGCATGGTTAAGAAACTAGAGGAGAATAAGAATACTATGTAGAGCCTATCAAGGAATAACAGAAGACCAAGTCCTCAAGGCATAGCTCTGCTATCATGGAAAACTATGGAGTCCATAAAGGAATAGCACATGAGCAATCATTATATAGTCAGCCACAGTATAAGTTCTAAGGAATCCAGTCAAGAGCATCAGGAAGCAACTCACAGAAATGGGCATTGCATAGTCAGGCATTATATCATGGTTTTCAGGTCTGCCCAGTGGAGGGGCTAACTCAACCTTAGTGTGCATGGTGGGAAATAAACCAAAGAAAAAGTGATTATGTGGGAGTAATTGTAGGAAAGTACCATCTTTCTTGGCATGGTTATCCCCTTTTTCTGCCTGATGTCAGTGTGTTTGACCAGGACCCCTATGATTATGCTCTCTCTCCCAAAAGTCCGTATTTCACCCACAATTGGCACACTGGTGCCCACTTATAAGTCCCTTGTATATGGTACCTAGGTACCCAGGGCATTAGGGTTCCAGGGGATCCCTATGGGCTGCAGCATATATTTTGCCACCCATAGGGACCCCATGCAAAAGCTTCTACAGGACTGCCATTGCAGCCTGTGTGAAAAGGTGCAAGCACCCTTTCACTGCCATTTTTCACTACACCAGGTCACGTATAAGTCACCCCTAGGGTAGGCCTTCTAGCCCAGAGGGCTGTATGTGAGGGTACCCTTGCACCTGTATGTGAGGGTACCCTTGCACTAGCAGAGGTGCCCCCGTGAGCTCTAGTCCCATTTTCCCAGACTTCGTGAGTGCACGGACGCGATTTTACACGTGTACTAGACAGAGGTCACTACCAATGTCCAGTTACATAATGGTAACTCCGAACATAGGCATGTTTGTTATCAAATATGTTGGAATCATACCCCAAGGCTTTTGCAAGCATTTGTTGTATGATTCCATGCACTCTTGGGGCTCGTTAGAGGACCCCCAGTACTGCCATTCCAGCCTTCTGAGGGTTTCAAGGCAGCCAAAGCTGCTGCTACCTCCCAGACAGGTTTCTGCCCTCCTGTTGCTTGAAAAACTCAAGCCCAGGAAGGCAGGACAAAGGATATCCTTTGGGAGAGGGGTGTTACATCATCTCCCTTTGGAAATAGGTGTTACAGGCTGGGGAGGGGTAGCCTCCCTAAGCCACAGGCAATGCTTTGATTGCATAAACCAGTCCACAGCAGTTCAGGGTGCCCCAGCACCTGCTCTGGCATGAAACTGGACAAAGGAAAGGGGAATGACCACTCCCCTGTCCATCACCACCCCAGGGGTGGTGCTCACAGCTCCTCCAGAGGTTCCCTAGGTTTTCCCATCTTGGATTCAAAGTTGGCAGGGAACTCTGGGAGCATCTGAGTGGCCAGTGCCTGTAGGTGACATCAGAGCCCTCCCCTGATAGGTGCTTACCTGGTTAGGTGACCATTCTTCCTTTCAGGGCTATTTAGGGTCTCTCCTTTGGGTGGTTCCTCAGATTCAGATTGCAAGACCCCAGCAGGAATCCTCTGCACCCTCCACTTCAACTTCTGACTGAAGTAACTGCATCTGGACTCTTCAGGACCCTACAAGCTGCAACAAAGAAGCAAGACGCCTTCTGCAACATTGTATCTCTGGCTCCTTCCAGCAACTGTAATATTTCCCCAGTCATGTATCCTCTGAGGGCAGCCCCACTTCAGCCTGCATCAGATGGAAGAAGGAATCTCCCTTAGGGTGAAGGAGTCACTCCCCTACTTCTGCAGGCACCAACAGTAACGACGACCGCCTGAGTGGATCCCCTCTCCTACTAAGCTGCGTGGATCCTGCATCATGGGTGGTGGACTGAAGTGGTCCTGACGGCCCTCTCTTCCACCTGTCCAACTTTGCTGGAGGTAAGACCTTGCCGACCCACGGAAAACAGTACCCCCATGGACCGCATCTTTTGCACCTGCCAAGGCTTGTTGGCACCCTTCCTTCAAGATCTTCATGCATCTTGCAGCTCCAGTCCCCAGTACTCCTTTGTGTAACACTCAGCTCCCTGAGTGGTTCTCTGGCGGCGTGGGAGCCTTTCTCGTAGTGCTGCATAGGTCTCTTCTGCGACTCTCCTGTTCCCATCCTGTGGGACTTCTGTGGGTGCTGCCAGGTCTTTTGTGGGCTCTCTGTGTTGCTGAGGGCCCACTCTGCCTCCCCCTCTTAGGTAGAGTCCACCTGGTCCTTCTTTATCCCTGCAATGCCATTTTCCGCTAACCATGAGTTTTGTGTGTGCCAAGGCTTGTTGGTGAACTCCGACGATGCAAACACGACTGCAATTCTCCATCCCACGTGGGACATCACCTGTACCCTCCAGGAACCCAACTCTGTCTTTTTGGGTGCAGTGCTGACTCTTCTTCCTCACCGGTGGGCATCCTCCTCCTGGTGGGTTGGGGCTCCTGCCCTGCCTGGACTCTTCTGTGCTTCTTGAACTTGGTCCCCTCATTCCACAGGTCCTCTGGTCCAGGAATCCACTATTGGTGTCTTGCAATCTCTTCTGGGTTTTGCAATATTCTTCTGTTCTTCTTTGTGTGTGTTCTAGGAAACTTACTGTGATTTACTCCTGCTTTTCTTGTCACTGGGGTGGGTTGTGGTACTTACCTTTGGTCTTTCTAAGTACTCCCAGCTCGCCTCTACACACTACACTTGCCTAGATGGGAGATTGACTTTCGCATTCCACTTTCTTAGTATATGGTTTGTGCTCCCCCTAGGCTCATTTCTGACTGTTGTGATTTTCACTAATTGTTTTCTAACTGTTTTTATGCCTCTTCTGCATACTACTGTATATAATTTGTGTACAGCCTCTATGGTACTTTTGTAACACTGAGTGTTTTCTTTCATGTGTGTGAGTACTGTGTGACTACAGTGGTTTTGCATGAGCTTTGCATGTCTCCTAGATAAGCTTTAGCTGCTCATTCACAGCTACCTCTAGAGAGCCTGGCTTCTAAGCACTGACTACACTACATTAATAAGGGATAACTGGACCTGGTATAAAATGTAAGTACCATAGGTACCCGCCACACACCAGGCCAGCCTCCTACAGTAATATATTTAGGTTACTGAACAGGAAAGAATAAAAAGTGTTACGCATGAAATGTTAAACAAAGTGTGTTCTATACTTTTGGAAAATGGATTGCCACTGTCACCTGAGAAGTGCAAATGATTTCCAGTTAAGTGGAATACTTGGGGCCTGATTACGAACATGGCGGATGGGATAGTCCATCATGAACGTGACTGATATCCCACCCACTGTTTTACAAGTTCCTTAGGATATAATGGAACTTTTAATATGGCAGACGGGATATCTGCCACGTTTATGACGGAGTATCCTATCCACCAAGGTCGTAATCAGGCCCTTAGTGTTGGAAATGTGCCATTTCTACAGGGTCCCCCCAGATTTTTTGCCTTTACTACCCTATTTTGCTGAACCAGTTTATGTTGGCCATAAGAATTTCTGCACTGTCATTATTGGAAAGTGCTTGTACTCCCCTTTTAAAAATACTAAAATTGGCATTGAGTTAGGGCCTTATTACAGAAGTGCTATGGAGATGCAACAGGCACTTGTGCCCACTTTGTGCGCTCCCAGGTCACTTTGGTCTTAGAGAAGGGGCTGCAGATGCCTCTGCAGCCCCTTTTATAGTACAGATAGTGCTGGCGCACATGCAGTGCCATCTCTGTTTCAAGAGGGCGTCCCCTGACTTGCATGGGCCCATGCAAATGAGGGAACACGCCCCCATGCAAATGAGGGAATCACTTTACCTTTGTGACCGCGCCATATTAAGGCAAGGGCGTAAAAGCAAAGAAGCTTTCAGAAGGCGCACTGACAGTGCTCCACCAAAGGTGGCTCACTGTCAATGTGCCCATGTTGGCAGCCCTCAGAAGGAGGTCAAGGGGGGCCTTATGGACCCCCCAGACATCCCCTTCCCCCATGCAAATGAGGGAACATGCCTCCGTGCAAATGAGGGAATCACTCTACCTTTGTGCCTACACCATATTATGGCAAGGGCACAAAAGTAAAAAAGCTTTCAGGAGGTGCACTGACAGTGTTCCACCAAAGGTGGGGGACTGTCAATGTTGGCAGCCCTCAGAAGTAGGTCAAGAAGGGGCTTATAGACCCCCCCAGACATTCCCTTGCAGGCAGGTGCAGTGACTTACTGCACCTGCCTGCAAGCAGATTTCTCTCCACTCTGAAAAGTACAGGAGGGTTGCTGCCTGTTCAGTGAAACATAGAGTGGCTTCGAAGCAGCCACTCAGTATTTCACTTTAATGTGCTGACCTGGAGGGCAGAGCATCCAACCTATTAAGGTGCACTTTCCGTGTTTGGCTCAGTGCTCCTGTTTGAAGGTGCGCAGTGGCACAAATAAGGAAAGTGCAACCTATATAAAATAGAGCCCCTAAATGGCTAATTTAATTTACTTAAAAGTCCCTAGTGTATGGTACTATAAATATGTGGTAAATTAAATGCTACAAGTGTGCTGCAGCACTCACTGTGCCACCCTCTAATGTAGCACTGAAAACGTGTCTCAGGCCTGCCACTGCATCCTGTAGTGAAGTTCTAAACTGCCATTTCGACCTGGCAAAATAAATCTTTTGCCAGGACTAAACCTTTCTTTTTAGCGCATATAAGTTACTTCTGAGGTAGGCCCTAAATTAAATGCTCACAGGATAGAGTACATTGTATTTAAAAAATAGAACATGTGTACTTAGGCTTTATATGGCCTGGCAGTGATAAGCCTCCAAAGTCGTTTTTCGCTGTAACAAGGTTGGCTGTTCCATATAAAAGCACTTTGTTCCATTATAATTATGCACTCCTTATAATGGATATCTTCAGTTTGGCACTAGCTAGAAAAATGATTGAAGCATTAAATTTAATAGTAATTCAAAATCCAATGTAATGTTCAAGTTGGATTTTACATTACTCTTTTGAAAATGACACTTTTAGAAAGTTGGCTTTTTCCTGCTTACCCAGAATGTGACTTTCTCCAGTGTCCTTGGTCACCTGACCGTTAATGACTCTCCTGTGGTGCGATGTGTATTGCTCCTAGACAGTGGAAAAAGGACGTGGGTGTGTGGATGTGTGGTTCGTGCTGACAGGATAGTTGGGGAGGAGCTGTGCTTCTGGCCTAAGTGCACCCCAAAGGGTTGCTTGGGGGCTGTACCCAGCTCTTCCTTACATCGAAAGAAGCCTACTCTGCCACCAGCAGGTGCAGTTCACACCTAGGCCTGACTGACCTTTGTTTTGAATCATACGTGAATCATACGTGTGTAAATCAGTGTATATTTTTTTTTACATAAGACAAAGCGGAATACAAGGTGTAAGATTCACATGTCATCCATACTGGTTGGCATGTTTTAAGAGTGCTTGAAATGGGAAAACATAAACTCAGGATTCAGAACGCAACACAATGGTTAGGTTTGACAATTTATTTCTACCCAAACAAACCCTTTAGCAAATTAGGATGATCAAAGACTGGGAAAACATAGCTTGCTAACCTGCACCATGCAGTTTGCATGCAGGTCTTTGATGCAGTTAACAGCTCACTATGCTAGATTATGATTGTAATTTATGAACTGTAACTAAAGGATCTCTGTAACAAAAGCAGTATCCCACTGAGAACTGCACATAAAATATTGTTCTAGGATCTGCACAGTACTACACGTTCTTTGCAGCAGGCATATTAACCCTCTATGCTACATAAAATGAGTCAGAACTGCCATTAGACAAAACTCTAATCTGTCTCCAGCAGGTACATTACTCACCAGAGTAATCTCGGCACTTTTATTGTTGCATGAAAACTGTTGGATATACAAGGAACTCTGGAGCGCTTTTAAAACTGTGGCACTGGTAGAAAAGCCTGACCTCCAGTAACAAAGGCAGCCGCCCATACTTCCAAACTCCCCAGTGAAATGCCCGATGCCCAGTACAGCCAGTCCGGACTCTAGTGCTTGTCATTTTATAAATTGGGGCAGGCTAGAGACTGTAGATATTGGTCTTGTCAGCGTGTTAGGAAGAGCCTTTTGGTTATCAAATTATTTTTGATGCAAATTAACTTTTGCTCTGCCCGCAAATTAGATCATTCACTGAACTGTTGGCCCTACTGCAAGGGAACTCAAGCAACCTTGTTGGGCTTTACCAGGAACGTTCAGCTTTAGTCCTTTCTGTATTGCGATACATGACATACATGTCTGGAATACTAATGCCACTTTAGGGGATTTTAGGAGAAAAACAAACAGTGATGGTCGCTTGTAATTTACCATGCCGTTGCAGACAGAGCTGATGATATCAACTCAATCTAAACTCTGTCCCAGAGGGGATGTGATCAGAGGTGGGGCTTAAGGCCACTGTGCCATATGGGCCAAAGTTGTTACTCCTTACAAAAAGTGGCTTAACGCAACCTTGTAATTACGGTGCAAGGCATAGTGTCACCAGAGCGAACTGTAAAGTGCCGCTCCAGTGGTGCTAGGGGCTCATAAATATGCCCCTATATTTCTTAATGCCTCTCCTTATCTGAAAAATCCAAGAAGAAAACATGGGTTTGTGTAAAAATGTCATAACATTTGGCAGTCGGGTATGCATGGTCTATGAAATTGTTTTCCTAGAAACATGGTGTCATTGTGCCCAATGCACCGTGTTAATTTTTTCTCTCCTCCACCAATACGTTAACTAGTAGGCATACCATCCCTTTACTTAGTAGCCCTACCACCACTTAATCCATTAGCCCCTTGGTATTGTCCCTGTAGAACATTGCTCCCCTGAGGTTTTATTTTTGTGGAGCCGGTTTCCAAAGGCTGTTCCTGAAACGGTTTCAGCACTGTAACGCCAACATTTGTCTTCTACAATAAATCAATTTGTGTTCACCTTTCCACTGTCTTGATCTTTTTTACTACAGCCCCCATCAGGGAAGTTTAGGGAGCATTGAAAGACTGTTGAAACTGATTTGCTTTCTGGGGATTATTTAGGATGCTTGGTGGGAAACTATTAGAGGTGGATGCAACTCGCATAACAACCACAAAAGTATGTTAAATTATGCATAATTATGCAAAATATATCTTAACTCAAAAAATTACTACACAGTTTGGGTAAAAATTCTGCTTGAAAATGTAATTCTGAGTAGCTTTGCCCTTGTTTGCTCTCGAAACACTGCTGCTCGCATTTGGATCTGTATTTTTGTGCTAAAAATGATTTGAACTGCCAACTTGGGAAACAAATCTACCGGCTGCTCGCATTAAAAAATTACCCGAACTGTACTTCTTGCGTTAAAATTTCTCCCTTAAATTACACAGTGCGGTGTAAAAGTATAATCAATGATTCTTACACAAAATTACCAACATTACACCAATTACTCCAATGTAATTAAAGGTTTCACCCAGTAGAAACTGCTCTGTATAGAAAGAGTAATAGGGATGATAATGAATTCTGGAAAAATGTAATACTGAAAGCAGAGAAGTCCCTCCCCTTAGACTGCCAACCACATGCTTCATGGAGGGCTCTTATTGAAATGTTTTCTGCTAGCTCGGTTGTCTGATTGACTGATTGAGGGTCACAACTTGGAGGGCCAGTTTGACTGCAATGTCCTTGGAGGGCCAGCCTGATTGCCTTCTCCTTGAAGGCTAACATGATTGTAGTCTGTTTGGAGGGCCAGCCTAATTGCAGTCTCCTTGAAGGACTAATTGCTTGCCCTCCGAGTTGATGCCTTCCAAGGAGACTGAACCCCGTTCTCACTCATCTGCATTCATACAGACGTTCTGCTACTTGTGTCGAGGGGCACTTGTAACACTAGTCTGACATGCCAACACAGCAAACAAGACACTTTCCTTTCCTGCTGGGGGAAACAGGGTTCACTTCCTATGGCTTGTTCTACATTTGATTCAATCTATACAAATTCCTAAACCTTCCACTTAAAACTGAAAAGAGTTAATGTTAATACATTGCAGCACCCTGCCATCGTGACTCTATGCAAAACACAAATTTGATTTTGCAAATGAAACCTAAAAGCTAAGCAAAAACAACCAATCTCGTTTGCTTAAGGATGATTATAATGCTTACTTTATGGTCTTCTAAATGACAACCCAATTTGTTACCTGCTCACATAAACCCTTGCTTGTATTAGGCAATGAAATATTTTATTTTCATGAGCAGGAGCCTTATCATTTTATGGAGGCACCAGGGTACCATAAAATTAGCGTTGCAACGTGATATCCCGCATGCATTTGCCATGGTCAGCAGCAATAAAATCGCATCTATTACAAACGAGGCTGTTGTGCTCATTAATAAAGAGGAAACTCACACCAGCCGGCCATGAAGGCCAGAGAAGAGCCTCGGGGATGATATTAAAATGAATAATAGAAGACATTGCAATATCGCATCTTTTCACCCTCAACCAGGGAGTCCTGAGAATAGATCCAGGGAGATTTAAGCACTGACGACTCCCTAGTAAATTCCATGCGACCAATGTTAGTGTTGCAGTCACTAAAATATATTCTCTTGATTTCTAATATTGATCCTTACTAGCAAACTAACTCAGATTTACTTAGGAATCAATATTTTCTTGGACCGAAGTGGTGTAGACCGCCTCACCACATCCAGCTACTACAGAGAATTTGAGCAGTGTGTTGGGAACACAGCATTTTCCGCAGTTGACTATTGATTTCGCTAGGGTCTCAATTACATCTGGCTAGTGACAGAATAGAGGGATACTGTCTACTACCTAACATGGACACCATGCTGAGCAAACTAAAGGCTTTTTCAGTAGTAACTCAGCCAAGAGGACAAACTAATGTCAGCATCAGAACACTTCAAGGTCTAATTGTTCTACATGTTTAAACACTTTAATAAGTTTTGAGAGGTAAGTTAAATATTCAACACATTAATCACCTGTATCATTTAAGTGGATAAAGACATCATGGTCCATTAGCAAAAACGTGTCTATGCTCCTTGGCTGCATCTTTGACATTCGCCCTATGGAAAGCATTTTCTAGGTGTATTGTAAACAAGAGAAGCCCCCCATACACCTCTTCTCCCAGCCCTTCCCAATGCACCAATTAGGAGCAAAGAGCACTATATGGAATTGTATCTTCTCTGGTGACATTGTGTAATGTATACAGCTTTTGCATCACAATATCTGACTGAATTTTCCTGAAGTAAATCAGTTTTGAAAGGATATTTTTTATAGCACTGAAAAATACTTTTTTTCTGGGGTTTCTCCTGCAATAAACTATCAACTATAGATTTTTGCTCCATTTTATTTAATTCTTTTTTTACATAAAAATTGTTATTGAATTTCGAAGAACATTGTATTCATTCAGCTGGACTTTCAGAACTTTGCATACTCACAGGAACCTAGAGAAGTGTCACAAAGCAGGCTTTTCTATTTGATTCACGAGGTGATAAATGTACTGTTAGTTTGCCGTTACCATAACATTTCCTTATTCCTTCTACTTAGAAATCCAAGATGTATATGGGTCCATGTAGTACACACCACTGCCTAAGAGTGTACAACCAATGTCAAACAACTAAACTCACCTAAATTTGAGATCCTATCCTGTGGGGAGCAGAAGATTATCAACATATATCCATCTTGTTCCACGAAACTGAAATTGACCCACCATCAGAAATATCGAGGAGCAATTGCAAAATCCAGCATATCACATGACCCAAGAGTGAACCTAGTGATAAAATATTACTTCCTATAATATGAAAATCCTTTGATGCATATTTCTACATCTGTGTTTCACATAGAAGATATGCAATATCCTCATTATTGACCTGTCTCATCTAGGCTATGCAAAGTGACTCTACCTAGGGACTCACTTTTCCTACTACAAAAACTTCCAAGAATCCAAAAACAGCAACATGTAAATTCTTGCACCTACTCATTTGTAATCACATCACACCATCTCCAAGATCTTAAGTAGCTACCCATAACCCGAAGCTGCTTCATCGACAATCTCTGAATTTCCCAAAGGGCCACATATGGCAAGGTCCAAGCCTTCCTTATAAAGAAAACTGTGACAATACATGGAGAATACAATTCCTCACTTTACACTGGCGCTTCTAAAGACTCAAGAAAACATGCAAAAAGTGATAAGAAAAGGCTTGCAATATATCTAACCACTGACAATCATGTGAAGTAGTATTCCAGCCCACGTGTATGCCAGTTTTACCATGCTTTAAGGAGAGAACACGATCACTTTAGCACTGGTTAACAGTAGTAAAGTGCACAACAACAAGTCCTAAGGCCAACAAAAACAAATTCAGCAAAATAGGTGGGGAGACCGCAAAAAGTTTAGGGGAAGATCATACTAAGGCTGACAGGTCTAGCATGCACTTATGAACATGAACCCAAAAGAGTTTTTCTTAAAGGTGGTTTGACATGAGAATGAGCTGGAGCAGTGGTTCCCAACATTTTCACTTCTGTGTACCCCACATTACTGGATCCTGGGGACCCCCAATGAATCATTATTGGGATCCATTGACCCCACCACTGAGTCAGTACTTAACGCTGTGGTCCTAATCTGTCAATCTTATTTAATTTTCTAAGCGGCCCTGCTGAAGTGAATTCAGGGCCCCCTACAGGGGTCCCCAGATCACACGTTGGGAACCACTGAGCTGGAGGATTAAGTAGGAAGCTTGTAGCAGCTTTCTGCGTTAGCTGAAGCCTAGGCTAAAGTTGTTTAGGCAGACTTAATAGGTTCACGCTGCCATATCCCAGATAATATGGGTACTTGGACCACACCATGCAAAGAAAAGTAAGAATTTTATTGAACCTCTAAGCAGGACAAACAAGTGCCTCTATGCTTTTTGACATGAGGAATAAAAGCCAGCTTAGTGTTTTTAATAACCCCTATGTTTCTCTCAGCTTGAACTGGGAAGGACATGGCACTCAGCTCTTAAGGCTCATATGTCAGCGGTAAGAAGGATGATTGAAAAGGAGGTAAAGAAACTACTGGAATATGACTATTCAAAACACTATGTATATTTCACGGCTTAAGATCTAATGGTTAATCTGAGCTGATGGTTGATGGAGGGGCCCACTAGTACTCATTTCTGGAGAATGGCACTTTTTTTCCTCATCAGGCTTTAACCTAGAGCAGTGGTTTATACCCTTTTGACTCCTGTGGCTCCCCCAGTGAGTCCCTGCTGGAAGTTGAAGACCCCTACCTGAGCAATGTTTACAATTTGGACCTCAAAGTAATACACAGATGTTCGAAAACAAGTGTATAACAAACAAATACACAAACTATAAAATTAGTATTTAATTCAAGTATAACATTTTTAATTAAATTTAATCAAAGTATATAAAAATCATAATTTTAAATGTTGATGTGAAGATTGGAGCTTTTGAAAATTCGAGTAAAATCATTTTTTCATTAAGAAATTTGAAAGACAGTTGAATAATGTCAGAGCCAAGAAAATCAGCTCTGCAACAGAATGACTCGCCAAGTTTTTTTGCAGCTTTATAGACCGTTTTAGTTATTGTTAGAGCTGCAGATTCGACTTTGATAATAATTAGGTCAACCTTGAAGGACAGCTTTTTATGATCTGATAAATGTAGCTTATATGTACTTTCATCCCTTATTTAAAAAAATGTCTGTGCATTTGGTGTTCCTTGTGCTTTCCTTTAGTTTTGAGCAGTCCAAGCTTAGTAGCTAGCCAAGGAGCCAGCAGCTTTCTTTAGCAAGGGTCTTGGACTTTCCCCTTCTTAATGGTGGATGCAGCTTGCCGCACCACTGGCGCGCCAAAGGCAAGCCCGTCTGCGCCCATCCGGACCTGTACCACGCCAAGAGCCAGGATCCCTGGATCTCCGTTAAACCACCCCCTGGACTGTCTTTGTTATGACTCCGAGACCCTCCTCCACTTCAACACTGGATGTCTCAACAACTGCTGCACCATCTTCGCAAGGATACCTGTGGACCTTTTACCTGCAGGAACTGCAACTTCAGGGCCAACCTCAACAAACCGAAGGCACTCTCCGCACACAAAGATACCAACAACCTCCACTACCCCATCAACTGCCTGCTCCTGAACATCTGCTCCTTCCACAAACAAGCCACCAAACTCTGGGACCTGATCAACACCACCCGACCGGAAGTCGCCTTCTTCACTGAGACGTGGACCAACCCCACCTCGGGTCCAGACATCGCCCATCGCCATTCCCGACGGTTACAACATCCTAAGGAAGTACCAGCCTCCCGCCCGGGTGGAGGACTCGCCATCGTACACAAGTCCTCACTATGTGTCAAGGCCATCCAAGAAGTATACTGCACCACCATGGAACACCTTCACTTCCTGGTCCACTCTAGCCATAACTCCTCCATCTGTGGCACCCTGGTGTACAGGCCACCCAGCTCCACCCAGCTTTCATAGACAATGTCATAGACATCGCTACCCCAAGGCCCTGGTGTCAGTCGACTACCTCCTCCTCGGCGACCTGAACGTCCACCTCAAGGACCGCACTGATCCAAACAGCACCGCTCTACTCAACAACCTCACCACCCTTGGCCTCAGACAGCTGGTCTCCACACCCACACACATTGCAGGACACACACTGGACCCCATCTTCACTCAAGCGACCGGATCACCATCAAGACCATCTCCACCCCAGACTGGACCGACCACCGCTGCATACACTTCACAATCACCACACCCAGCAGCCGCACCCACACCTCCAGGACCACTCACAGGCAATGGAATGAAATCACCAACGAGCAACTCAACCTCATTGCTCGCCAAATCCCTCCCCCCTCTGACGACACCAACACAGCAGCGCACAATCTCAACGCATGGATCACTGAATGCGCCGACTCGCTGGCCCCTCTCCGGCTGATATCAGCCAAACACGTACCTAAGAAGGCCAACTGGTTCACCACCGCACTCCAAGAATCAAAGTGTACCCTCAGATGTTTAGAGAAAAAATGGAGGAACAGCCAATGCAGCGAAGACCTTGCCTTATAACATCCTCAACCACTGCCCACCGGCGAAAAATCAAGAACGCAAGGAATGATGCACTCGGGGAGCGCATCAACTTCTCCGCACACAACTTGAAGGAACTCTTCTCAGTCACCAACAAATTCACAGATCCCCCTTCCGAAGCCACCAGCATTCCCCGTCACAGGACCTCTGCGACAAACTTGCATCCTTTTTCCACCACAAGTTCCAGGACATCTATGACAGCTTCCTCCCGGAAAATCCTGGCACTGGAACCTACGACTGACTTACCCCCGCAGAATCTACCCAGACCATCCACGACTGGTCCACGCTCACCACAGAAGAAGCAGTCAACATCATGAGTAGCACCCACTCCGGAGCCATCTCGGACCCCTGCCCGCACCACATATACATCAGATCCACTGCGTCCATAGCCCCCGAGCTTTGCAACACAATAACTGCTCCATCAGCACAGGCACCTTCCCTGAGTAATGGAAACATGCCGAAATACGCCCTCTCCTAAAGAAACCTTCGGCCGACCTATCAGAACTAAAGAATTTCTGGCCCATCTCGCTGCTACCCTACTCCACCAAAGTACTAGAGAAAGCAATCAACGCACAACTATGGAATTTCATCGAGGCCAACAACTCCCTGGACAGCTCCCAGTCTGTCTTCCACAGCAATCATAGCACGTAGGGCATTCCTGGCGGCCACCAATGACATCCGATTACTCCTAGACCAGAGCCACACTGCAGCACTAATAGTCCTCGACCTCTCAGCAGCTTTTGCCATGGTCTCCCACAGCACTCTGCGCACCAGACTCCATGACACAGGAATCCATGGAATGGGTTCACTCCTTCCTCTCCCGGAGGACGCAGAGGGTCAGACTCCCACCCTACACCTCCAGATCCACAGGAGTCAACTGCTGAGTCCCCCAAGGATCCTCATTGAGTCCCACACTGTCCAACTTATACATGGCCCCTCTTGCTGCCATCATCAGAAGCCATAGTATAAACATTGTGTCATATGCTGATGACACACAACTCATCATTTCCCTCACCAAAGACCCGGACTTGGCCAAAAGGAACTTCCACTCAGGAATGAAAGTCGTTGCCACCGAGATGAGAGAAAGCTGCCTCAAGCTCAACTCCAACAAGACGGAGCTCATCATCTTCGGAAATGCCACCTCAGCTTGGGACAAATCCTGGTGGCCCACATCCCTCAGCACCCCCCTTGCACCGATCGAGCACCCCCGCAGCTTAGGAATAATCCTTGAATCCTCCCTATCCATGACCCCCCAGGTAAACTCTGTCACCTCCTCCTGCTGGCACACACTCCGCAAACTTCGGAAGATCTTCAGATGGATCCCAGCAGACTGTTGCAGGACAGTCACCCATGCCTTAGTTACGAGCAAGCTCGACTATGGCAATGGCCTCTATACCGGCACCTCAACTAGGAACATCAAAAAACTTCAACTCATCCAGAACGCCGCCGCCAGACTCATTCTGGACCTCCCTCGCCAAGAAAACATCTCCCTACACCTGATGACCCTCAACTGGCTACCGGTCAAGAAGCGAATCATCTTCAAGCTTCTCACCCACACGTACAA
The DNA here is from genome assembly GCF_031143425.1 of Pleurodeles waltl. Classification (NCBI taxonomy): domain Eukaryota; kingdom Metazoa; phylum Chordata; class Amphibia; order Caudata; family Salamandridae; genus Pleurodeles; species Pleurodeles waltl. Next base: position 910,578,415 of record NC_090443.1, read on the forward strand.
GCCCATACACAACGCAGGACCACCCTACCTGAACCACTGTGTCTCCTTCCACAACCCCGCCAGATCCCTCCGTTCCGCCCAGATGGCCCTGGCCACTGTCCTTCGCATCCACAAAACCACCGCCGGAGGACAATCTTTCACCTACACTGCAACAAAGAGCTGGAACGACCTCCCCCTGCACCTCAGACAAAGCCCGTCGCTCACCATCTTCAGGAGGAACCTCAAGAAGCAGCTCTTTGGATGAGTCCCGTCCTCTCCCCCCAAGCGCCTTGAGACCCTCACAGGTGGGAAGCCGCGCTTTACAAATATTGATTGATTGATTGCTTGACTGAATTACACAGCAACAGACCAATCGATAAAGAGGACTGGCTCAGAGCTTCTATAAGTAACTATATTATAAAAATAATTTGACTAAGGTAAAAATGCTCTGGCTAACTTCAGACCTACAAATAGGATCAGCTTTACAGTGAATGTCGAAATGGATAACAAAATGATCAGGCCAGGAAATACTACAGGCCTGAGAGATGGAATGAAGACTCTAAGAAGAAAAACGTGACAGACAGATTCAAATTTTTTGCAGAGAGATTTGATTCAAAATTATGTGATTTTGGTGCCACCTAAGTAATACCTTGTAAGAAAATTCCCTGAGCCTAAACTAAAAGCGCACGTCCTATAACAGAGGCAATACCATGTTTATTGTTTAACATAAAAAAAATAAAAAATGTGTAGGATAGGATAACATAGACAAATGGAAAAGCAGGTTCTGCAACACGGTCACAGGAGTGCAAAGCCAAGTGCTTATTTCTCACGCTGAGTGGGAGACAGCGACAGACAGGGGTGGTAGGTAATACAGTTACCATCACGAAGGAATATTCCTGCAAGACTCCCCTAATCTGCAACTCGCAGACTCCCCTTGGTTTTGTGATGACCAACATTGGGGAAAACTTGTCTCTGGTGTTCTGGAGTTTCCATTTGACCCAGGGGTGTTTTTTAATGTTATTTTTAATAATATATTACACCTCTTGTCGTGGGTTTGAATTTCTTTATCTGTGCCTTGGAGTGCCTTTTTCTTTCACAATCATCTGGTACCTTGTCTTACCTCATACGACTCATTGTTGATAAAGCAGCCCCTATACTATTATGTCCTGTGTGTATATCTAAACAGATCATATAACTACTGATAATGATATCCCCTATAGTGTAGATCTCCCCATTTTGTCGCACATTAATGCGAGATTCCTAACGGAACCCACTTTTTGGTCCCTAACAGCGTCTTATCTCAGGCACTGCACACCAGCATCTCTGGCCTCTCATTATGATGGATCCCCTGAGCATCCAGAGAGAGAGACGTAACTATAAATAGTGCAGCAGGTACAGTGACACCGGAGCCTAGAGTTCTGAGGCTCTCAGTACCTTCAATAGTAGTTTTTTTTCTTCACTATCAAGACACGTGTGCCCCCTAATCAGCCATGCATTAGGTCCCATGCTTGGTAAGCCTGAATCATTATAACAGTGGGGTTCAATAAATAACATTTAAAAGCTAGGTGAGCTGGGTCGTAAATATTATATGGCGCCCATTAAAAAAACTTCACCCCAACTTGGGTAAAGGCCTACAGCCGGCTAGTTAAGTGTTAGAAACATGTTTCTTCACTCTCTTAAGGAACCCATGCGATAATAATAGCCCAGGTATTGAAAAGGAAAGAAGCAGTCATCATGATGCCAAATTTATATTTAGGATATATTCCTCGGAATGATTTCTTCCCCAGTTTAATAGTGGGCAATTTCTAATTCAAATTTGCAGAGCAAATAATATTAAAAATAGCTGTATGCTTTTATTTTTCGAACAGGGCAGAAGCGGTGTATAGTACTTGAAACCATTTTGACTAGCAAATGCAGCAATAATGCGACCTGCAAAATAAACCTCTTGAGCTTCACTACATCCTGTGGGCAAATGTTGGTCCCAGCTATAACAAGAGTTTAGGTGACTTTTGCCCCTTTTTTGCAGATTATTATATGGTGTCCATTTTTCCCAGCATGGGCTGTGCACCAATAATTAAAAACTGACTTTTTTTTAGCCAAAGTGGTATTTGCAAACCAGTCATACTTCAGCATGCAATGTACAATATTGCAGCTCTTTTGAAATTTTAGAGGTGGTCACAATTCAGCATAGGAAAAATAAGTTGCCTGACACAGACATGATATGTTCTCTTCACTGGGCTGTAGAGCGTGATACATCAAACACAAAGCTCCAAGCTCCAGAGTAGAGCTGAAGGTTTGAAGAGACTGTTGCAGCTCGAGCGCCATCCGCCATTCACACTGTATGGTTTGGCGTGGACCCCCAGGTTGCTGGCCATTTTTCCCCACTTCAGTGCCTCACCATCCAGCTCACCACCCCCACCCAGCCTGACCATCTGGACTTTCAGCCTGCATCCCCTGCTGAATTTGCAGCTCTGCCAGTTATGCAAACTAGAACGCCAGTAGGAATCTGGGTTCCACAGGATGGGGGTGCATGGTGCAACTTTATTGGAGGAAGTACCAATGTCGATGGAGCTCCGGAGACCTGGAGCAAGCTCTCTGTTGCATAGAAGTACTGGGAGCCCTGAGGACAGATGGGGGACAGAGAAGGAGTGGGTAAGGTGGCGATTAGTAGTCACTGCAGTGGGTTGAGCCCAATGTGGCCCTTCCAGGTCACCACATTGGGTTGGACCCAAGTAGCCCTTCCAGGTTAGGGTGCAGCTCTTTGTCTGGTGTTGACTCCTCCCTTACCCGCTTCTTGCCACCTGTAAGCCTTTCTCAAAGAGTGAGTGTAGTGGTGCACAACTGTAAATGCCTTTGCAAAAGCCAATAGTGAGCTTCTTACCTATTTATAGACTCACTTTGTATTGCTAGTCTTACTTTTTCTCGTGAAAAGGAAGATGACAGCAAGACAAATGTGCTCAGGAAAAATAATTTGTCACAGAGTCTGCTTGAAAATGAAGTCCCGATTACGTTGGAGTCATGGTCAGCCACAGCGGTGCCGAATTCGGCACCACTGTGGCTGATAGCACCGTCATGGAAAAGCTGGCAGAAAGCCAGCGTGGGGGCCAAAGGAGGGCTCCTGCACTGCCCAAGAACCATGTCATGGGCAGTGCAGGGGCTCCCCTGCCAGCTCCCTCATCTGCATTCCGAGGGTACTGGTGTGTGACGGCATTGACCTTGCTTCCCTAAGGGAGCCGGGGCCAATGCTGCTGCACTGTTTCCCCTGGGACAGGCAAAAACATCATAAGACGACATTTCAGCCGGTCAGCCCGGTGCAAACATCGTAATATGACGGGGTGAGGCCGCCACCTTGACGGCAGCCTTACCCCCACCATATTGACAGTCTCAGCGACAATGCTGCCAAGACCATAATTAGGCCCTAAGTGTAACCCAATGCACAATAAGTTGGGGTCCCTAAAAGATTAGATTCTGAATCCCACCTTTTTAGCTAAATTGGGAAAAGGAAGGCAGCACCCCAACAGAGGGTCTAATTCCCTTCCAACATGTTTATAAATATGATTCTGTGTACTTGGACAAAATTACAACGCGTGATAGTGTCCCTCTAGCACATTTATCCCTGCCTAGGATAAATGCAAACCTTATTAAGGACCATGAATACAACAGGATCCCCAATCAGATTTTTTCCCATCCTCGTCACCAAAAAAGTATTGTATTTACAGTCTTGAAGTAGACATAAGAAAGACCTCCACACAGCTAATTGCGAAGAGTTTTATACTGCCATCACAGGAATCCAGTCAGAATAGAATGTGAACATCTGACAGTTGAGGGGGAACCAATACCAGAGAGAATGACGGGGGGAAAGAGTGGAAAAGAAAAGAAGGAGTGAGAGTGTGGTATCTAGTGTAGATTTACCAGGTTACAACGGACCCCACACCATTACTTACCAGGGGAACATAAAAAGAAATGTAAATACAGTCCCAGGTGTAAGGATGCAGTGTGTAACTGATTATACTCTTCCAGATATAAACTGAGAGTTTACGCAAAGAGAGACAGCAAAATCCTTAGGATCACAGTCATTGGTGGGGTTCATGAAAAGAAATCACCCAAAATCGAGATAAATTTATGCAGCAGCACCCCCTGATCATGCACACCGTTTGTATTCATCACTCGCAAAGGCATTGGGCTAACCCTCCTGTAATCTCCTGGGTGAATATGTACAGGTTTCAGAATCACTTTGATGCCTGAAAAGGATTTTAAGCTCAGTTCTCACTTTGTAAATATGGCAAATCGGAAATGCCTACCTAATGCCACATTAGCGTAAAAAAAATGACACAAATGGTGTGCAAGGAGGCGCAAGGGGCTTGTAAATATGCTATATAGTGTCAATCTATTGGAAAATGCTATGCTTCCCACTTAACCACCAAAGCACTGGGTCAAGCAAATGGACTGAGAAGATTTTATAATGTTCAAAGACACTTCCCCTCACTTCTCATTCCAGTCTTGCCAAGTTTATTGCATGCATTGGAGATAGTGGGAATTGCCACATGGTCATTTATAAATTCCATTGAGGGCAAGATCCTTCGTAGACTTTGCGGCCTGAACTGTTTAGCTCCTGCAAGCTCTCTCCGTCTCGAAATGGGACTATCTAGTTCATAAGCAATAAGTAATGAGACTGGCTGCAGTCAACCGCTGGGGATATCGGTTACTACATATGGAGGAGAGCTCCTTGAGAAAGCTACTCTGGAGAGAAACATAGAGGTACGTATTGCCAACCTCGTCAGCATTAGTCAGATGGAAGAGAGATGGGTGCTCCACAAGTGTTGGAATGTGTTATTTACATGCTTTTCCAGTAGAGTAATTTAGTCAAATATTTATTTATAATATTTGTAACATGAAACTGTCACCAAACCTGGTATCCTAGCGCTGAGGGCTAAGATTGGGTACCGACTCTGTAAGCATAAAGGTACGTGTAATAAGGCAGAACTGTGTTAGGGGAAAAGATAGGTGTTCAAGGCTTTCCTGAACTGTAACAGATCTGAAAATGTTCTGAGGGTCAGAGCAATTTATTCCATAGTTGAGCCGCCTTAATTGTGAAGGCCCAGCCACCTGGACACACTCTCTGGAACTTACGCCAGCTGTGCGGAGTTCGAACGAAGGGCTTTTTCGGGAGTGTAGTCTCTCAGTCTTTCTTGTACCTGTATCGGACCCTTGCCATCTAAAGCTATGAACACAATATACCTGGCTTTAAAATGATCCCGTGCTTCATTGGAAGCCAGTGCAAGCCCTTCAGGGCTGCAGATGCAGTGGATCTCTGGGGTCTGTTTTGTGCAAGTTTGGCTGCTGCTACGTGGGCTCTTAGTAATCTGTTAACAAAATAATCAGGAACTCCGAGCAAGTTGGCATTACAGTAGTCCAACCAACTTAGTATCATACTATGCACCACCAAATACTTAACGTGGGAGGGTAGTAGTGGTAGCAGCTTCCTAAGGCCCCACAACAATGGGACGCTGGTGCCAGCAACTTTTGTAACATGTTTTTCCAGGGATAGCTTATCATCAAATAATGCCCCAAGATTCCTGACAGTATCTGATGGTTGAATCTCTTCAACAGTGAAGCGGGCCAAAAAATGGGGAAGAGTGTCACGGAGATCATGCTCGCTGAGCAGCACAAATATTCAGTTTTATCCCCATTGAGCTTAAGAGAGTTAAGGCTCATCCGTTTGTCAACATCCGACACTCAGTTCGGAAAATATGCCACTACATCCGGCTGACTATTGTTAAGAGGAAAGATCAACTGTGTGTCATGTGCATAGTTGACCACCCTGATGATATGCACTTTTATAAGAGTAATAGGTGGCCTCAAATAGATGTTGAACAAGACTGGACTAATTGCCGGGCCCTGAGTAACTCCCTGTTGCAGATATTTGAATCTAGATCGATAAGGAGGCAAAGCCACCGCCTGACAGCAACGGGAAAGATAGGATTCCAGCCACTTTAGTGCTACGTCACCAACCCCAATTTATGCTAATCTGGTTAAGAGAGTATTATGATTAACAGTGGTGAAAGCAGCCGACAAGTCAAGCATGATCAAGACTGTCCACTGGCCAATATCTACCCTCATTCTTAACTCATCCATAGCCACTAATAGTGCAGACTCAGTGGCATGTCTAGTCCTGAAGCCAAATTGTTCATCCTCTAATAGAGAAAAAGCTTCCAGAAACTGGGACAAACTCCTGCTCACAAAATACTCCAATATTTTCACCGGAAAGAGCAAGAGTGAGATAGGCGTATAGTTGCTTAGGACCAAGGGATCTGCCAAGGTTTTTTTTTCACAAGAGGGGGTAGCTATTGCCTTTTTCCACATATGTGGCACCTCACCCCGGGAAACATCCTTTTTTTACGACTTTTTTTTTACGAAAGCCGTGGTTAACGAAAGCGCAACAACGCTTTTTTTAACCACAACTCCGTTTTTTTTATGCCTGAACTACGTATGTTATGAGCAACGAACATGCGTGGTTAAGGTACAAAGAAGGGAGTTGGCGAAGGTAAGTGGTGGGTTTAGGTTTTGGGGAGGGGGTGGGGGGTGGGTGTTTTAGGTTTTGGGGTGGGGTTGGGGGGGTGGGGCGTTTTTGGGGAGGGGGTGGGGGGTTATGGGGCTTTAGGTTTTGGGGTGGGGTTGGGAGGGTGGGGCGTTTTTGGTTTTGGGGAGGGGGGTCAGGGGGTTTTAGGTTTTGGGGTGGTGTTGGGGGGGTGGGGCGTTTTTGGTTTTGGGGAGGGGGTGGGGGGTTCGGGGGTTTTAAGTTTTGGGGTGGGGTTGGGGCGTTTTTGGTTTTGGGGAGGGGTGTGGGGTCAGGGGGTTTTAGGTTTTGGGGTGGTGTTGGGGGGTGGGGCGTTTTTGGTTTTGGGGAGGGGGTGGGGGGTCAGGGGTTTTTAGGTTTTGGGGTGGGGTTGGGGGGGGTGGGACGTTTTTGGTTTTGGGGAGGGGGTGGGGGGTTAGGGGTTTTTAGGTTTTGGGGTGGGGTTGGGTGGGGTGGGGCGTTTTTGGTTTTGATGAGGGGGTGGGGGGTTAGGGGGTTTTAGGTTTTGGGTTGGGGGTGGGGCGTTTTTGGTTTTGGGGAGGGGTGTGGGGTCAGGGGGTTTTAGGTTTTGGGGTGGTGTTGGGGGTGGGGCGTTTTTGGTTTTGGGGAGGGGGTGGGGGGTTAGGGTTTTTTAGGTTTTGGGGTGGGGTTGGGGGGGGTGGGGCGTTTTTGGTTTTGGGGAGGGGGTGGGGGGTTAGGGTTTTTTAGGTTTTGGGGTGGTGTTGGGGGGTGGGGCGTTTTTGGTTTTGGGGAGGGGGTGGGGGGTCAGGGGTTTTTAGGTTTTGGGGTGGGGTTGGGGGGTCAGGGGGTTTTAGGTTTTGGGGTGGGGTTGGGGGTGGGGCGTTTTTGGTTTTGGGGAGGCGGTGGGGGGTCAGGGGGTTTTAGGTTTTGGGGTGGGGGTGGGGTGTTTTTGGTTTTGTGGAGGGGGTGGGGGGTCAGGGGGTTTTAGGTTTTGGGTTGGGGGTGGGGCGTTTTTGGTTTTGGGGAGGGAGTGGGGGGTTTGGGGGTTTTAGGTTTTGCGGTGGGGTTGGGGGGTGGAGTGAGGGATGTAGGGTGAATGGTGCCTATTACTAATGCTTTTATCAGGAATGCCTTTACAACGAAATATCATTGTTAAGGCATTCGTGGTAAAATCATTAGTAGTAATAACGAGGTCGGTGTTCTGACCTCGTTGTTAAGGCAGTAGTTGTTTTTAAAGTCGTTGTTTCGTCGTACAATCCCTCATCAGAGATTGGTTACAAAATGGCCATGTGGGAAAGAAGCGTTCATCTCCAAACTTTTTCCACAGCCTAGGAGGTAGGGGGTCTAAAGGCGAACCCGATGAGGTTGACATAGCAGTGGATCAGAAATATTCCTCCGAAAAGTGCTCAAAACTCTTTCACCTACCAAAAGAACTCTCGGGTAACTCTGGTCTAATCTGGATCGAAGTGGCTGCTGGCAGTGGTACTTCTATACTGTTGTAGCTACCATTAGTTTCATCCACACTCCACAAATTACTAGGAGAGACTGAACCATGCAAAGGCAACTGAGAGGGGGTGTCATTCTCTTTCATGATCTTGCTGGTTTTCTTTTCAAAGAAATCGGCCAGATCATCACAGAGTTCTTGTAAGGGTGTAATATCCTGTTTAACACAGTTGGGATTAGATAGTTCTCGAAGAATAACGAAAAACGTTTTAAGCACTATTGGTGGCAGCAGTGATGATGTTTGCAAAGTACTCAGACTTTGTTTTATTGACCTCTCTTTTTTATGCATCTAGAAGTGCTTTATGGCATTGTTTATCTGCTTCAGAATGCTTACTGCACCATTTTCTTTCCAGTTTCCTGCAAGCAGATTTAAGAGTTTTTAAAGGATCATTGTACTAAGGTGCAGATTGTCTGTGACGGGATTTTGGATTGGTGCTGGGGATAACTTTACCCAGAGCATACAGAATCCTCTGCTCAAATGCCATGAAGCTATATTCTACTGAGTTCTTATGGTCAAAAGGGCTAGTCAGATCAAAAAGTGTACCGGAGCCAGGCTTGATCAGTTTACGTCATTGGCTCCCAGTTCTTGTTGAATAGGCTGCCTTCAGGGGGTGGCAAGAATCCTTCAATTGCACATGCAAGGAGATTAGGGAATGATCCATCCAGTGTAGTCGTAAAGTATCTTTCATGGAGTACAACCCTAGAATGAAGAAATGTCAATGGATGAGCTCCATGTTGGAAAAAACGTCCAAAAGAGGGTGAAGGTGTTGACTACGGAGACCAGGGGGTCTGTAGCACATAATGCCTGGCAGAACACTGTATTCTCAGTTTTCAGAGTAAAGCTAAGCACTTCTGGACCTCCAAGGTTATCAAGCACAAGTGAGGAAAAATTCTATTTTTCATTGTAAATTATCCTAACTTCTCCTCTCTTCTGATCAACCTGTGGTTTATGGAGGGCTTTGAAGCCCATAGGACAGGACAGGCCCAACTCTCCTGCTGCCCGGCTCAGCAGGAGAGTTGGGCCTGGACAACTCCCGGTCCAGGTTTCTGTAATAAACAGAACATCCCAGTTACCAGATTCTAACAGTAAGTTAACTTTAGTAGCATACTTTACCAATGACCTGGCATTTATTGGGCCGCATTTCACAATGGTGTGTGTTGCACTAGGTAGGTGCAGAGAAGGTCCCTTTGGGCGTACCTTATCAAGGAAGGGCGCAGAAGAAGGGATGTGCTGTTTGCCACATACTAGCAGCTGGTCCCTACTGTAACAAATTCTGGGTTCTAACCTGATAGAATGGTTTCCTAGCACCTCTGACGTAGAACCAGCAGGATGGCTGCTGCTGTGTGCGGTCGGTGTGTGGAGGGGCACAAACTGGCTTGTTTTTTGCACGCCCACTGCATGCGTCTGCTACACCTACATCTTCTTTAAATAGTCTCCAATGAAGACTAGACCGGCACCAAAAATGTCAGTCGGCAGAGGACAGCTTGGACAGGCGAGACCGGAAGTGTGAAAAGCAGGTATAATCAAGTTTAAACTACACACTAATAAGAATCCCAGGAAAACGTTTTTGCCCCGCCACCCCCCCTCCAAATGTGCAAATATGCAAACATGCAATGTCAGTTTCAGGTAGCACCTAATGCCCACTGTGTGGTCGCATCTGCATCTTCTTTAAATAGTTACCAATGAATATGAATGAATATGAATATGACTTTGGTGTCCCTGATGTTCTGATCCCACAGGGACAGAATGGTTAAACTCTGTATGGACCTCATACAGGTGATAAAAGGGGCAAGGGATCTACTGAGACCAATAATTTTATATTAGTTTTTCCAGTATAGACACACTGCCAGTTAGGTTCTGTCTACCCTTGAATGTATGGGAGGCGGTCAGTGATTGCCTACTCACCCCTAGCACTTACTTGCAGTAGGAGTTGGTTCTGTTTGCGGTCAGTATACACATTGGAGGTACTCATACTCTGCAGTGAGGTTTGTCTTATAGACAAGTGTATGGTAAAAGTTAGCAAGACAGGGCAAATACTTACTGGTAAAATGGTACAAGAATTCAAGAAGCTGGTGACTTTATGTGTTTTTGTCTAGAAAGACGGAAACACAAAAGATCGGTCAATAGTTGAATAGTATGTCAGGACTGTTTTTTTTTCTAAAAATTGAGTGATTTCAACAGGCTTAATTTGCGAAGGCTTTTTTAATGTTTGATCAGAATAAAAAGAACAGAACAGTACAAAGTGTAATGTGCTTTGTTCCGCCGGCATTTCACAGTGGCATGAAGGGAGGGATGGAAACCAAGTGCCTTTTTGTGGGAAAGCCACCAGAAAATGAAGACCCATATTTATACTTTTTTAGCACCGCATTTGCACCTCTTTTTGACGCAAAAATGGCGCAAACTTACAAAATACAATTGTATTTTGTAAGTTTGCGCCGCTTTTGCGTCATGAAATGACACAAATGCGGCGCTAAAGAAGTATAAATATGGGCCGAATTGTTTTAAGCAGTGCTTGAAATGGAAAAATAGAAGTGTCATAGTACCTGCTTGTTTCTGAGAAGTGCTGGTAATATCCAATTAAAAGTATTACGTTTTTCTTGAGAAGTGCAGGTTCTCTCCCTCTCAAAATAAAAAAGTGCTTGGCTGGCCCCGGCCCATTTAAAGTACTGGTTTTAAGGCGAAACCCTGTCAGTACAAACGTACGACTTTCATTGGCAATGAATTGCATGTAAAGTGCCGGGTGCGCAGGGAGATCATATGGTCCACTGACAGTCACACCGCATGTAGAGTCAAACCTCCCCGAACCAATGGATTGGTTGAAGAGACAGAAACTAAGCTGTAAGGGTTATTATAAAAATCATGAGTACCCAGCTCTTCAAAACTTATTTTAATGTATTGTAACCATGGGATGTCTTGATTCCTATCAAGAGTCATACAATCCCTTATTAAAGTTCTACATATGTGCCTCAGGATTTCTCCATGCCCTATGCCACCGCAACAAGGGCTGCAGCCTAATGTGATCTTCTATAATAAAAAGACCAACCTCTTCATGGCAAAGAATAACAGAGGTGAACTCCATGACTGCCAGTAACCTTCTGAAATAAGTATTTTCAATTATTTACAATGATTTACAGTTCAAATGGCCTCAAACTCCCGCCCCAAAAGTGGCTATCGGTCACATTTACTTTTAAAAATACAAACCATTTATCTCACTGGTTTATGACCCAGCCACTTATCTAAAAACAGCATCTATTGTCCGTTGGAACTGTATCGTTCTCAAATTAAGTAAAAACTTCTAAATAAGATCTACATCAAACGGGATCCCAAGTTAAGTAAAATGAGGGTTTTTAAAAATTTCCTCAACACTGGGTAAAAACATTTTGGTCTTTGAGAGTTTAGGGCCACACTTCATCACAAAGTACTTAGGCCCATATTGATACTTTTTTAGCGCCGCAATAGCGGCGTTTTTTGACGCAAAAACGGCGCAAACGTACAAAATACAATTGTATTTTACAAGTTTGCACCGCTTTCGCGTCAAAAAGCGGCACAAATGTGGCGCTAAAAAAGTATAAATATGGGCCTTAGAGTGATTAGCCCTAAGGCCTAAGCTATTCATGAAATTATTAAAAGTATCTAAGAGAAGCTGAAGGCCATTAGCTGTTCGGGCAAAAAGGATAGCATCATCTTCATAAAGCAGAACAGGAATCTCTCTAGAGTTTACCTTGGGAATATTTTTTCCCACCCTTATCAAATGTTCCCCAAAAGAATTAACATGATTTTAAATAAGGGGGCCAGGACACAACCTTGTCTAACCCCAAAGCCATAAAAAACAAGTGTAATAGATAGTATTATAGATGGTGGAGGGAGGGAAAGATACTTTGAATACAATGCCACTCTAGTTTGTGCGCAAGCTATATGAGAGTGACTTAATAATAACCAACAAATGGTATTTGAGAGTACCAATGGTGTCTTACCTCAGCCATGAGATCTGTCAAAAAGAAGAACAGACTTAAATTAACCATGTGAATGCTTGCCAGAAGGTTTTCAAACTGCAGGATAAGGATCAATCAAACATATTTCTTGGCTGTATTGAATATTAATTGAAATGTCTGAGTAGATGCACTGTGAAGTTTGACTGAAGTGTGAATGGGTGAATTTTGCATTGACGGGCATTTAAAGAGATGCGAAAGAAGATATCAGTATGGCGCCTACCTAGCGCAGATTCAATGTTGGGATGAAATCTATGTTAACTGTTGATTTTTTTTGCAAGTGGGCTGAGATCCACATTGGCACAGCTAGCAGTGTGTAAAGTGAATATGACGCCTTTTGCTACAGATGATTTAGGAGAATGGAGATGTACTGTTCTTTTGTTGAGTGTAAACTATGAGCCTGCTATTGGGCTAATCAGCATACGTCATTTTATCTGGAGATATGCTGTTCATTATTTGCTTGGAGTTTAAATCTGTGCTGCATGTTTCCATGTATAGTTTGATAACATGTCTAGAACAGCAAAGTGATTAGTTGGGACTGAGGAAATACAACTTGACACCATTTTTCAGTCTCATGCAAAGTTGCCAGACACTGTGTATCCTGACTATTGATGCCCTCATTATGACTTTGGCGTTCTTTTTGCAAGACCGACAAAGCCACTGGGGTCATAAGGGCTTCAGCCCACTATATTACGAGTACTGCTGGATTTCCACCACATTTTGGGTGGAAATCCAGCAGTAGTCGTGCTGGTGGGCGGAGGAGCTGGGGCAGTACCACCACCAGCCCCACACCGCCAAAAGGACTCCGCCAGCCGTATTACAACCTGTAATACGTCCTGGCAGTGTCCTGATGGTGGGGCGCTGCCAGGGGAGGTAGCCCCCATTCCCTGCCGGATGACCTCCTCCCTGGACCAGGTAAGTTGATCGTCTGACAGGGGAGGGATGTGGGAGGGTGGGAGGTGTTGTGTGAGCATGTGTGAGGGGTGTTGTCTGCGTGTGTGCATGTAAGTGTGTATGCATGTGTGTAAGTGTGTGTGAATGTGTGTGTACATGCATGTGTATTCGAATATGAGTGTTGTAGTGAATGCAAATATGAGTGTTTTAGTGAATGCGAGTATGAGTGTTGTGGTGAATACATGTATGGATGCATGTGAGTGAGTGCATAAATGTTGGTATTGGTGAATGAGTGTATGCGGGGTGCGTGTGGGTGTCTGTGTGCGTGGGCATGTATGCGGGGGTGGGACGTTGTACCTGGAGGAGGGTGGAGGGAAGGGGGTGCTGTACCTGGAAAGGGGTGGGAGCAGTTTTGTGCTTGCTGGTGGGGGGGGGGTCGTCTGCCGTTGGCGGGGAAGACATTCTCTGTCACCGGTAGCCTTTCCGCCAGGATTTTCATGGTGGTGCTACCATTGTGGAAACCCTGGTGGAAAGGCGGCTGCCCAGAGGGTCCAACCACCCTGGCGGTATGATCAGAGATGTGACGGAATGGCAGAGGCCAACCCGCCACACTCATAATGTGGCGGTCTTCGACGCAAGCCTGTTGTCGGTGAAACCGCAACCGAGGCCCTGGCAATCAGTAGACTGCCAGGGTCATAATGAGGGTCATAGTCTAGCAACATTGGCTGTATAAAAGGGTCACTGCCAAAGTCTGCATTGCGGAATGACTACATCTGAGGAAGAATAGGGCTTCTCGAGAGGACAGTGTTTTTAATGGAAAAGAAATAAAAATCCCAAAATTGTGAGCAGGTGTCCAGAAAAGGAGATATTTTAGGCAGAAGCAAGGTGGATGCGAAGGGTGAAACTGTTTACTAAAGGACATTACCAGGGCCATGGTGCACTTTAAGGCATGTGTGATACTTAGTTCAATAGCTTTCAGAAGAAATTACAACTTTACTGATGGCTAGGTGGAAAAGAGAGCATTGCTACGGTGTTCTTTGCCCCACATTTGACAAGCTAAGAACTGTGTGTAAACTACCTTTGTTCCTATTGGAAGTACCACCTAAATTAACAGGAAAATAGTACTTTGAAGTCATTCAATCATGGTTGGTGGGAGAGTGCAATAAATACTGAGCAATTATAGTAGTAGTAGTGAATTAAATAGCAGGAACATCCTTATCAATGAATGAATCAATCAATCACTCAATCAAACAATTTATAAAGCACGCTACTCACCCGTTAGGGACTCAAGGTGCTGGGGGGGAAGCTATTGGTCGAATAGCCATGTCTTGAGGCTTTTTCTGAAGGCCAGGAGGTCTTGGGTCTGGCGTAGTTGGAGCGGTAGGGAGTTCCAGGTCTTGGCGGCGAGGTAAGAGAAGGATCTTCCTCCGGTGGTGGTGCTGTGAATGCGGGGGACGGAGGCGAGGGCGAGGCTGGCAGAGCGGAGCTGGCGGGTGGGGGTGTGGAAGGTGAGTCTGTCGTTGAGGCAGGCCGGACCTGTGTTGTGGAGGGCTTTGTGTGCGTGGGTGAGTAGTTTGAAGGTGATCCTCTTTGATACGGGTAGCCAGTGTAGCTCTCTGAGATGGGCTGAGATGTGGTTGCAGCGTGGGACGTCAAGGATGAGTCGGGCGGAGGAGTTTTGGATACGTTGCATTTTCTTTTGTAGTTTGGCCGTGGTTCCTGCATAGAGTGAGTTGCCGAAGTCCATTCGGCTGCTGACTAGGGCGTGGGTGACTGTTTTTCTGGTTTCAACAGGAATCCACTTGAAGATCTTGCGGAGCATGCGGAGGGTGTTGTAGCAGGAGGAGGAGACTGTGTTGACCTGTTGAGTCATGCTGAGTGCTGAGTCAAGGATGATGCCCAGGTTTCGTACTTGGGTGGTGGGGGTGGGGGTGGGGGAGGCTCCAAGGGAGGTAGGCCACCAGGAGTCGTTCCAGGCGGAGAGGTTGCTGCCGAGGATGAGGACCTCTGTTTTGTCTGTGTTTAGCTTGAGGTGGCTTGATTCCATCCAGTCGGCGATAGCGTGAAGTCCCTTGTGGAGGTTGTTTCTTGAATGAATTCTATAGTTTGATAGGAACAGAGACAACCATGGAAGTCACCATTTCTGATTCAGCCACAGCTTTTCATCAGAAGAAAGAAGGTAGTTGAGCATAAGCACTTTAAGCAGATTTGTGACATGCCACAGGAAAGTATATACCAGTCTATGCCATAGTATGTCCCACACTCAAAACTCCTTTTTGTTCTACAATATGATGCAGCAAAACGTCTCTGAGATTTGATTCCTAGCTCTTAGCATGCCAAGGAAGGCATTTGAGAGAAAGAAAACGAGCGGAAACCTTCCTGACTGAAAACGAGCTTTCTCCCAAGCCTGACTCCTTCCCTCACTCCACCCACTGATACCAAACCAGCCCTTCATACGTGCATCAGCATTGCTCATATTCCTGTGATGTCAACATACAGACTACCCACATAATCCTGGAAAAGGAGCGGAAGGGAATGTCTTCCCCAAACAAAATTTCACAATGGTTATTTAGTTTCTTGGCAGGGGCAAATTATTCCTAATCGGTTGTGCTGACTGAATATACAATGGAACAACGCATGCTGGAATCACGCATGCCTGAACTACGCAGTCGGAACAACAACCATGTTGTTACCACGAATGCCTTTACTATAATTTTTCATTGTAAAGGCATGCCTGGTAAAGGCATGAGAGGCACAGCTTGCGTGGTTCCAGCATGTGGCCCCCCCGATCTCCCACCCCACCCCTGAAACAAAACTACTCAACCCCCAACCCCGCTCCTAAAAAACAAACCCACCCGAACCCCCACCCTTAAAAACAAACCTACCCCATTCCCCCCATTAAAACTACCCCGAACCCGCACCCTGCCCCTAAAACTAAAACTACCCCAACTCCCACCCTAAAACTACCTTGATCCCACACCCTGCCCCTAAAAACTAAAACTGCCCTGCCACTAAAACTACCACAACCCTCCATCCTGCCCCTAAAAATGAAAACTACCCCAATACCCACCCCTAAAAACTAAAACTACCCTGACCCCCACCCCACCCCTAAAACTACCCCGACCCTTCACCTCACCCCTAAAACTAAAACTACCACAACCCCTTACCCCTGCTTCTAAAACTACTGCGACCCCTGCCCCTAAAAACTAAAATTACCCCAACTCCCCACCGCTAAAAACAAAAAATACCCTGACACCCAACCCCCACCCCTGCCCCTAAAACTAAAACTATCCCGACCCCCACCTCGCCCCAAAAACGAAAACTACCCCAACCTCCACCCCTAAATACTAAAACTGCCCCGCCCCTAAAAACTAAAACTACCCTAACCCCCAACCCTAAAACTACCCAAACCCCCACCTGACTCCTAAAACAAAACTACACTGACCCCCCACCCCGCCCCTAAAACTACCCCAACTGCCCACCCTGCCCCTAAAACTAAAACTACCCGCCCCTAAAACTACTGCAACCCCTACCACCAAATGCTAAAACTACTCCAACCGCCCCCAAAAAATAAAACTACACTAACCCCTCACCCCGCCCCTAAAATTAAAACTACTTGAAGCCCCACCCTGCCCCTAAAAACAAATACTACCCCAACCCCCACCCCTAAAACTACCCTGATCCCCACCCCTAAAACAAAACTACCACAACCCCCCCACCCCCACCCCTAAAAGTACAGCGAACCCCCACCCCGCCACTAAAAGTTAAACTACCCTGAACCCCCCACCCTGCCCCTAAAACGACCCCTGGCCCAGCCCCACTTACCGGACTGCATTCGCCCCCGATCCTGACTCCCTTTTTATCTGCCTTTACCACACATGTGCGTTTTTCAGCACATGCGTGGTTAAGGAAGAGAAAAAGAGAGTCGTTGTTCGCGTAAGCGTTGTTCCACTTTCGTGAATAACGCAGTCGTTGTTTCAGAGTCATGGTTCAGGCTGTTTCCCCCGCTGACTCTGTATACCCTTTGCCCTGGGAAGTCTTTTAATTTTGGACAGTGCAGATGTCAAGGCATGCCCATTAGAAAAAGTTAATAACAGTTCCCTTCAGCCCAGGTGATAAAATTATCTGTGCAATTCATCTCAGGCTGAAAAGAAACATGAACTCATCGAAATTCATATATTTCAAAAGCCATATCTCTTGGAATTCATTCAATTCAGACAAAACTAGCTGTGTGGTGAAAAAGATTGAGTTTCTTGCTCCTAAATTAAAAAACAAAAATAAGAATTAAGGGTGGAAGTTCGGGGATTTGGCATAGGCCAGCGCAGTAAGTAACCTTGCTGTGCTGCCCTCTGCTAAAGTGAAAGGGCAGGAATGTATTTATATAGTATATATACATTTCTGTCCTTAACCCCTGCCCTGGTGCCTTTTCGACAACCTAGCGCCAACGCAAGCACCATGGTGCAAATGTGCCTGTGTTGTCAACAGGACTGTTTTTGTGCAGGAAGGTGCACCTTCCTGCACAGAAACAATCTATAGAGGTGCTTTCCTCTTCTATGTGTGCTGCAGAATGCAGTACACAAAGAGGAAAAAACAAGGAAAAATAAAAATATTCTCCTCATTACACCTGCCCTGGGGAGACCTAGGGTTTTGGTGCAGCCCCAGGTTTGCAGGATCTTGAAAACCTGGGGATGTGACAAAATCCATGGGTGTTGCCTGGGAAAACCCACCGCAATGCCCATGGAAGGCCTCTCTGGCACAGAGTAGGACAACTCAGCGAATTGCGCTGCCTTGCATTGCTCCATATCAATGACGCCATTCAAATCCACGCAAAGTGGCTTTGCATGTCCTCATAGAAATTATTTTGTAGTCTGTACTGCCAAAGTGTCAAAAAAAGTGGCACTCCGGCAGCGCACGGAGCTCATAAATATGCCCCTTAGTGTAGCTGTTGACATATGGGAGAATACTGCTGCAGGCTGGCAGGCTTTCAGTAGGACGCTGTAGGGAATGGAGGCATATTTCTGATTTATGAATATTAAACTCCTACCTCGCTGCCACTGATTTGTCACTCTCATGGATCTAAAGGGCTTGGTGAAAGTATATGGTGATATTACAGTTTGACATGAAGTGCTTTTTATACCTCCCTCTACAACCAGACTAGTGCTCTGACTCCTTAACAAGGTAGGGTTATAATAGCAGGAGCTGCCCTGGAAATGGGAAGTCAAGGGAAATGTCATTTCGAGTAGAGTCTACAGTGACAAAGGGTGGTACAAATGATGAAAACGCTGGGTGTTACACCAGGGCACATGAAGTTTCCATCTTTGGTGATTGGAAGGTTGGCAGCAGGCCTGTTAGATGGTGGCAGCTTGGCGGCAGGAACATCCATTCATGGTGTTTCCAATAAAGTCTTTCTGCAACAGACTAATGGCTGACAGTTCTGAGGGGATTGCTGAAAAAGGCTGAACTAAATCCCTTGGAGAATGTACAGAATATCATATGATTGATGCCTGATCACTGAATGAAACTGCAGCTATCGTCCGGTCAACAGCAAACCACCAAATAGGTAGCATTAACAGCTTTACCTGTAGATATGACAATCAACTGGGGAAGAGCCATAATTATTAGTTATAAAATAGAGCAGTTAGGGATTTGCCAATTCCACCAATTTAAAAGGGGAAGCACAGGCCCTTTACCTCTGTGTAGCGGGGGTAAAGTGAACAGAGTTCTACATCAAGCAAAATAGTCAAGATAAAAATCTGGGGTACACCACACAAAAGATGGTCCTTTCCAACACAGCCTAATTGTGCACAGTCACTTGGGAAGAGACCAGTAGTGACATTTCATGGTAAAAATTGCACTGTTCTGCTCTCTCCATCTCACACAAAGCAGCACAGCAATTTTGGTTGTTGTGCAACATGAAATATCAGTTAATCTGCCCTCAGTATTGACAGGTGCCGAAAGGGAATTATTTGAGGATGGCTACACATGAACATTACACGCTTCATAAGGTAAAATGTTATTAGTGTTGCAGGGAAAAAAGTGAATGTACCTGAAGCATGCAGTTACAATAAGAACCAAGAGGTACCACATGGCAGGTCTTAATGTACAGGTACGCAGAGGTGATGATCTACTGAACAATGTTTCCTGTCGGAAACGCGTCACAGCACAGAAGTAACCTCATTGGAGTTCAATTGCATGAGGATTGGATCTATACGACCTGTGAACTGGTGTAAATGAGACAAGACTTTTTACATGTCTTACATTCTATGAAAATTGCTTACCTCTGTGGGACAGCACCAGCCTTCATCTGCCAGGAGGGGTGTGTACCACTGTCACCTCTGGAGTTCTATCAACTTAATATTGTACATTTGTTCTCAGTGGGTCATAACCAATTGTGTTAGCTGTATGCTTCCACCAATTTAATCTTACATTTACAAAAATCACTTAAGAAAACAAAACAAAATTCACAACAATGACGAATTGTATTAAAGTACCAAAATTTCAACTTCCATATACAGAGCCGCATTTTACATATATGAATCGTTGAGTTGTAATGGCACAACACAGCAGCAACAGTAATTCCATTTGTGTAGCGCTTTAGAGTCCCTGGCAAGGCACCGAAATGCACTATCAGATTGATTGCACGCACACACCAAAGAATGCTTGTTTGCATGAATGCTGTATTTGCAATGAACCCATGTGGGAAACGTTTGTTTGGACTGGTCTAGATGACAATCAGGCAGTGCCCAATGGGCTGGTATTGCAGGTCATTGTGTGGGCCGGTTTTTCGCTGTTTGTGGGCCTTTTTCATGGTCTTCTGGCCTAGTTTTCATAGTCGATTTCACTAATATTAAAACAAACATTGCCTGAAGCAAGCTCAAAAATATGCAGTCTTCCATACCTTGTAAAACACTTGTACAGTGTTTCTTTACCCGTTCAAAACTGCCCCAATTTGCAAACATGGGAATCTTTTTAGCTGTCTACTTCACAAACAGGAGCGAGTTTTATTTTGTTGCCCGGGCCTATTTTCTGTCCCAGTCATACCTTGTTGTCCGACCATGTTTGTTCTTGCGTGCGAGTGACAAATAGTGGGTCCATGTGAAAACATGGGCTTCAAAACTGTAACTGCAAATATAAAGTCCCTCACATGTACACTTCAGACAGAACTACCTTTCACTATTAAAGGGGCCATCCGGTAAATTATGTCACAATTGATGTCAAAACCCAAGCTGACATAATTAAGCAAACATTCTTGAATACCTAATGTTGGCGAATGTTAAAGATGCAGCACTGATAGAAAAAGTGTTTTTTCTTAATACTGAATGGCCCCTCTAAAATTTCTCAAACTTAGTGAATCTCACAAGTATGTATGGCAGGTCTGGGTTCAATTACTGTTTTAACTCCAGGGTCAGTGTGTTTGGTCGTAGGTTCTCAGTGGCGGTGCTCGGCCATTGTCAATATCTTTGGAAGGAGATATTTTTGCATGATCTTCATATTTGCAGTCTTTTTTGTATTATATATTTCATTACCAATATTTTCAAGTTCTATAGAAAAATAAACTTGTAAACATAACAAAACTCTGCCCTTGCGCCACATATCCCATTTGGTGTGATTTATTTAATACAACCTTAGAGCTCACCTCCTGCTCAAAATGGTATTGTCAGAAATAGCCAGTTGTACTCTTATCCTATTAATAAGAGGTAGTGCCCAAACATTGTAATTTCTCTGTACTTCACAATAAGTCATTGGAGGAAACAGCGCACGCTACATTTCTTTTTATCACGTAGAATCAGTCCTACTTCACCCGTAGAACCTTTTGAATTCTCCATATTATTTAAATGATAAAGCACAGCACTGTGCCAAGGACCTTGCTGCCAGAGAACAGTCTCTGCCCCATGAACCCATCCTCATTACATCTCATTGTACTTGGTCTAACAAGAGCACCGACAGACCTCTTGGCAGAGTAATACTCCTATCTGTGATTCGTAAGGATTTCACTGCACAGTGTAGTTTTTAAGCTCCTTATTAGGCATTCTTAATTACTTGCATCAAAGAAGGCTGCGGGCAAGGGTGGAACAAGTGCTTTAACACGGTTCCTAGCTGGGTCTGTGCAGACTAAATGTATTTTCAATTACCTTAAAACCTTAAGCTTTAACATATTACAAAGTCAAATGAATGTTTATTCGGGGATTAACCCCCATTAAACAATACTACTTGGCATACCTTGGAACGTAACCACAAGAGACTCGCTTGTGTTACTCGAAAAGGCTGCTATTAATCAGCTCACATTTACAAACCTTGGGCTGCTCTGCACAAGCAAATATGCCCAATGCAACAACAGTGGTGGCCCCTTATCAATGGGGGTGGCAGGGCGAGGGGGGGGGGGGGGTGTTAAAAAAAAAAACAACAACAAAAAGAAAAACTTACCTCTATGCTGGGAGAGATGATTCTGTCTCTTCGTCCATCCTCCTCGGACTTCCGGAAGCACAAGGCTTCCACACTCCCCTCCTATCAGGATGCTGCTGTCAACAGCTTGACAACAGCATCGTGATTGGTCTGAGCATCCTGCTTCGGCACTCAGACAGGGAGTAGGGCCCTGTGCACTTTCTCCTCCTGGCTGTTCAATACAGCCGGGAGGAGAGATCCAAAGTGCGAATGAGTGTTTGGACGGCGAACATGGCTGGCTAAAGCGTAATCTGCATTTATGTGCACTTACCACTGTGCCTCCAGCCCTCCTCCTCCTCCAGCCCCGCTCTGCCCTAACCTGGCTCCCGGGGAAAAAGAAAATGATAATAATGTTACATTATTATCATTTTATTTCTCCCTTTCGTCCACTGCATAAAGTAGTGGGGCAACGCTCCTCCACCTTAGCACAGGAGTCATGCCTGCGCAACAATCTAACATTGATCATCTATCTTCCCAGACTCTCTACACAGTTTGCACCCAAAAGATAGTCCCAATTTTTGAATCTCTACTCAGAACAGACTTGAACTACACTTCTTACCATACATATTCTTCCATCTGACTCTTAATGCTTACCTTTGCTTGCCTGTCCTGTCCGCTCCCTGAGCAGATTCACATTTCCTTCTCTCTCTCCGAATACTCTTCACAATTTTCCCTTTAGCTGATAACTACATATCGCCTTCTTAAGCCATCATCTCTCTTGCTCCCAGTGATATGAAACAGGAAAAATAACAAATCCTCTGCCCAACCTGGCCCTGTAAGGCACCTAAAAGACCTGTACCATGGTGGGTGAATCCATGCACATGCGAATGGAGCCTGCCATGTCATCAATGTCGTGATGTGGTCATGGCGGCATGCAGCCATCATTTATATGCGATGTGTCTGCTCCCACTTCGTCTTCCAACATCCCCTCTGCCCGCAGCCTGCCCTCTGCTTAAATACTTGATGCGTCAACAATTCCCTACATTGGTGTACAAAGTTGAATTGGAAAGTGATTGAGAGCATTCGATGAACACACAAAAAAAAGAAGGAAATCGGAGAAAGAGATGAAAATTTCATGAGAAACCTGTGATGCCCTTGGTTTGGGAGGTTGTCTCTGGTAGCACTGAGCAAGCACCATGACTCTACTGAGACCCAGAAAGAAACAAGTGTGATGGAGTAAAATATTCTGTTGCCATGGCAGAGTGTGCATACTCTGCATTTGGAGATGCCTGCCAACCCAGCGGACATCTCTAGTCACTGTCAGGAACCGCCATCATGGCAGACCCTGTCAATCTGTTAAAAGTTTCATGGATGGTACTGTCAAAATAAAACACATATGCTGCTGTGAAATTTAAAGAGGGCAGAAGGTGTTATATGTAAACCTATGTTGGCCTGACCTCTTTTATGATGGCCTGCACTCTGTCAAGCCATCAGAGAAGCTCCTAAAAGACATATACTGTAAGGTATGTCAGAGACAGGCTTCATTGTTGACATAGACCTTCAGTTTGCTGAAGAGGATACTGTGTTGTTGCAATGGACTATCCTTTCCTCCAAACTTTAATTCTGACCCCAAGACACTCTAGCCTTCAATGCAAAATGCTAAATATATTGATATGTTATATATATTATATATTATGTCTAACTGGCCATTTAAACATGCCTTTATGTAAAGTTCACAAAGTGTTTGTGGTGCACTTACTGATCCTCTGGTAGAGAGGGCAGGAACAAGAGGACTACAAAGTAATATTACCTGAAAAATATAGGATGCAAGAGACAAGAGTATTATTCACAAAACTGAAGAAGGATATAGAGGCAAACAATAACTGTGCGTGGATGGGCCAGGTGTAACCCTATGCAAGGTGACACGAGCCACAAATAGCAGATACATTTGCCAGCCTCAGTGTTGGAAATGGTTTTTCTGAAGGGTCACCCCAAAACATTTTGCCTTCCTCCTCTTCTTTTTCAGACCTCATTTTAGCTGGCTTTAGGACTCTGGACACTACAAAACTGCTAACCAGTGCTAAAGCGCATATGCTCTCTCCTTAAAAACATGGTAACATTGGCTCTATACCCAATTGGCATATTTAATTTACTTGTAAGTCCCTAGTAAAGTGCACCACATGTGCCCAGGGCCTGTAAAATAAATGCTACTAGTGGGCCTGCAGCACTGATTGTGCCACCAACATAATTAGCTCCTTAGTCATGACTCAGGCCTGCCATTGCAAGGCCTGTGTGTGCAGTTTCACTGGCACTTCGACTTGGCATTTAAAAGTACTTGCCAAGCCTTAAACTCCCCCTTTTCTACATATGTCACCCCTAAGGTAGGCCCTCGGTAACCCATAGGGCAGGGTGCTATGTAGGTAAAAGGCAGGACATGTACTTATGTGCTTTATCTGTCCTGGTGGTGAAAAACTCCTGAAGTCGTTTTCCACTACTGTGAGGCCTGCTCCTTTCATAAACTAGAATTAGGACTGCCCTCATATACTTTTTGAGTGGTAGATTCTGATCAGAAAGGGGTAACCAGATGATATTTAGTATGGCCAGAATGGTAATGGAAAATCCTGTTTATTGGTGAGGTTGGATTTTATATTACTATTTTGGAAATGCCACTTTGAGAACGTGAGCATTTCTCTGCACTTAAAAACTATCTGTGCCTTACAGCGTATCTCCAATCAACGTCTGGGCTGGTTGACAGCTCCCTTGTGCATTTCACCCAGACAACCACAAACACAGGACACTCATTCACACCTGCACCCATCTGCATATGGAATGGGTCTTCCTGGGCTGGAAGGGTGGACGGCCAGACACTTACATTTTAAAGGTTAGTAGTCTTCCCTCACACAATGGACTGCCAAACCCCCTTCTGGGACCCTGGCAGACAGGACTGTACTGAAAGGAGAACTTGTGCACTTCAAAACCACTCTTTGAAGTCTCCCCCACTTCAAAGGCATTTTTGGGTATATAAACTGGGTCTTTGACCCCACCAACTTAGACATTCCTGGACCTACACCTGCTTCCTGTCAAGAGGAACTGCCTGGCTGTCCAAAGGACTCATCTGGACTGCTTTGCTGAGAATGACTGCTGCCATTGTGTTGCCCTGCTGCCCTGTTGGCCTCTGACTTTGCTGAGAAGGACTTTGCCTTCCCCAAGAGTGCTCTCCAAGGGCTTGGATTGAGCTTGCCTCCTGTTTACTTAAGTCTCAGGGCCAAAAAGACTTCATCCCTTCATGAAACGCCTTGTGCATTGAAAATTGATGTACCACCTCCCAGAATTGACGCATAGCCTGCATTGCGACCAAGAAATCGCCACACAGCCGACCGGAACAACACAGCCTGAATTCCTGAGTGGATCGATGCAGTGACCGTGTTTAATTCCAGCCCATCAAGGACTTTTCCCTGCATCATCCCTGGGTGTCAAAATACCCCGCATCGCAGTGAGAAACCAAGAATGCTTGGGGAAAAACTACATAAACCCCTTGTAGAATGGAAAGAAACAAAGCATCATCTGTGCTGAACCGCAAAAAATTCAACGCACACCTTATTTTTCCACGCCTCTCCTCCTCTGCCATCTCCATGCGTTGTTATTTTTGACACAAACCAGGTACTGTGTGTAACAAAGAGACAACTGTTTATTCGTAAGGATTAAGACTCTTTTAAACATTTCAAAAGTGATATTTCAACTTGTGCTTATTAAATCTTCGTCATTTTGACCTTATTATATTCAGATAAACAATATCTATTTTTTAATCCTGTGTGGTGTATTCACTGTACTAATGTTTGATTTATTGCACAAATACTTTACACATTGCCTTCTAAGTTAAGCCTGACTGCTCAGTGCCAAGCTACCAGAGGGTGGGTACAGGATAATGTGGACTGTGTTTGACTTACCCTGACTAGGATTGTGGTCTCTACTTAGACAATGGTGTATACCTCTGCCAAATAGAGACCATTTCTAACACTCAGAAAATCAACCCTTATCCTTATTTATATGGTGGTGCCTCTCCTGCCCCAGAAACAACAGAAACACATTTTTTCATGTGAATTGCTGTTGATGCTGTTTTGGAATGGGAAGGAAAGAAAGACCTCTTACTAGGGCAAGCACATCATAAATGGCGCTCTTCCTATAAGACTCATGCCCTAGTGGCGGACATGACTACTTAATGCGCCAAGCCTTAGATGCTGCCACACCACCATCCTTCCAACACCTAAGTGAAACACTACATCACAACAAAGTAAAAGTCCACTTACTACTAGAACCTGGTGATTGCTCCAGTCACTTATTGACTCTGTCTTTTCCTTTGACCCTGTAAAATGCTCAACTGCCTTTTGACGAGGTTCACACTATAAAAAACAACATACTTACATACTGGAAAAATGCAAGCCCCAAACAGATCTACTTGTCATTTGTCCCTTCAACAGTTGCAATTCGTAAGGGGTAGAAAAGCACTGTACAAGGGCAACAGTAACGTACAATTCAAGGTGAAGGAAGGACCGGGGACGTGGGTCCATGAAAGTAGCTTTTGTTTTAGCTCCATTGCCCAAGCCCGCATCAACAGGCAAATATTTTTTATGGGTTTCCAAATAAGGCTCCTGATTTGTTTCCTAGGCAGAAATGTTTTGAAGTAAAAAAAAAAGACCAAAATCTTGACCCTACATTTCTACCCAGAAAAAACACACCTGCCTTTTACACTTTTTTACTGTCCAGCATAAGCAACAACAGAAAATCTTTGCCAGAATCAGATGTCCATAGCTTCTTGGGCTGGAGACTTCTTCAACCTATTCTTGATGCAATTTTCTAACACAGCATGGGACCATGGCGTCTATCTTAAAAAAGACATTCATACATGTCCATCCATGACTGGTTGAGGAAGATACATGTTAACTCAGAATTCATGAAACTGTCAATGTACTCAATTAATGGATAACCTTTAGGCAAAATGAAGTATAGCTTGATTCCAATATCCGCACAGCAACAGCACTTTATAAAACGTAAACACACAAAAAATAAAACTTGCATCAGACTTCTGAAAACTATTATCCATGGCTAGATGAAGCAGAATCATTTAACCATAAGAATTCTAAAAATGACAGAGAAAAGAAAATTGACATAGGTTTTCACATTTTCCCAGTCATGGCTTCTTGAGAAAGAATTGTGCTAGGGGGTGGCAGACGACCAAGCCCAACTGTACTAGTCTACGAGAGGAGAACAATCCTGTACTCGCCAGACCTCAAAACCCAACTATTGCATTTGTCTCTCTTTGGCTTCTCAAGATAAAAGTCTCTTAACTGTGTCAGAGGTCTAAAGAGTTTAGATATTTGTGAAGTGTGTCTTAATGGAACACAAAGGTCTAGGGATTCATGTGACAAAATCCAGGTATCAGCCACCAATATTCAAACTCAACTCTACATTTCTTCATTGCCTGGATGTCTGTTATCTAGAGTGGCTCTGGAATCCCTCCATGAATGGCCGCTCTGGATAGAGCTAACTTTGGGCACTGGATGTTTTAAAGTTAAGTACCATTAGGTGCTTGTGATAAAATACTACTCTATAGTTGATTTATAAAGTTAGACTACCTGTGCCTCCAGCAAATTTTCAAAATGGCTTCTTGTGTCTGATGGTACAAAAGCTTCTTAGAATGCCAAACAGCAATTTCACACAACTAGGAGACATCCGAAATACTAGTTCAAGTTGTCCTCTGTGATCAGACGTCTGTCCCTGATTATCGGTGTGGTCCTGGGAAAGTAAGCTTTTCCCTGAATTCATAAACATATTCCATCGATACATGGAACACATACTTCTAATGTTGTATAGCAACACCATGTGTCCTTAAGCAGCGCTTCAAACTTGACTTCACAAATCTATTTTGGGAGGAAGACTCTGACCTTTACACCACCCATCCATGTCTGTCTCTGGCTGACAGCACATTTCTGAAAGTCATTATCAAAGCCTGCTTGAGACAGACACCATTTGTTTATAGTTGATTTCTGAACCTGTCTGCTGATATTTGCCTTGGACAGTAGCCTTCAAAGTGCAGAATACCAAAAACCAAAGTTGCAAAAGTATTCTGAGCTCGATTGTACACATTTACCTGGGACAGAATCTTCCTATTTGAAATAAATGTAAAATGCAATGAGCCCACACTACTATGGCCAGAGAACACTGACATGAAAGTGTTCAAGGCTGTCTAAGACACATGCTTTATCCACAGTGCACCACTGGTCTTCTGTGTCTATTGAAATGTAAAATGCTCTTATATCTCCAATTGATATTTTTACTAAACGTACACTTAAATGATAACTGATGTCACTAACCTGAGACACACATTGTTTACCTGAAGAAGACTTTCAAAATTCACTTTCCATGGGTCTCTGAAATACAGGCATATTGCCTCAGACAGGCTTGGCTTGGCTGAACCTGGCTAACTAAACTGTCTGCATCACAAGTCCTGGGAGGTAATAACACAATGTCAAGTCTTCTAGTTTTGATCTACAAAGATTGTCTTAATGAGACTGATTCTTGGTTTGCCACAAAAAAGCTGCGCTGTTCTACTGTCTGGAATATCTTTGAAGTCCCAATCTTTTTCATAGAGAGGGCTATCGTATACTTTACGAAACCAGTTACTGTAAGGAAAATAAACCTCATAATCATCATGTCAAGTGAAAAAACAAAATGAGAATTTTGTTTCACAGCCACAATAACGCCCAAATCTGTCATACTTTTTCCTAAGTACAATCTAGTCAAATTAATACTTAACTATATAAACCAAACACATACTGCCACTTCAGCAAACAATAAATGTAATGCACATTGTGTACAATGTACAATAGTGAAAATAAAAGCATCAGCTGTTTCATAGGATTAACAACTTATGTGGCTTAAGCAAATGAGCTAATGCACAGGGTCGTACTGGGACAAAAAATAGGCCCGGGCATCAAAATAAAGTTAGCTCTATTAGCAAAGCAGATAGCTAAAGAACTTGTAATACCACTGAAATCAACAGTAAAAACTGCTCCAGCTGGCTACAAAACCAGCCCTCAACTACTAAAAAACCAGCCCACACGCAGCTCTGTCAGACTAGCCTACAGGACAGTCCAACCCTGCAAATGCACTATATATATTCCTCCTAAAATACATATACAGCAAAATATATGACTCCTGGCCACTTGAATGATGCAATATGTAGCAAGTCAGTGGAGTGAATGCTTGGATTAATCACAGTCACTGATGATTTCTCGGGCCACATTCCAGTCTTTGTGTTTTTTACTTACTGTGCCACTCTAGATAAAGATCAGCGATATACACATCAATCCTGTTCTTACTTACATAGAAACAATCCAGCCTGGGCTGCCGGCCCAGACCCCTTGCAGATGGGAACATCAGCCATCCCAGACTGGTCTCAGCCTCCTCAGCGAGGTACCACTTGAGTACTGGGCGAGCACGGGACCCATGGCTGGGCATACCCGTCGCACTTAGGGTGTCTACTGTAACAAATAACAATGTGATGGGAGGAATTGCTAAGCAGTGGCACTTGCTCAGAGCCACTTTCGAGTTCATCATTTTTAACTCACTGAGCCACTCTAGACAAATAACAGACATATGCAAATCAGGCTTGGTCTTGCTCAAACAGGAACAGTCCTGTCCAAACTGCCAGACCACGCAACCTCCAGTGAACACAGGTACCTCCATGCTGGGTTTGGCCTTCTTGGGCCTCCTCACTGAGACACACCTTATGGCCTAGTGAGCACGGGATGCACGTTTGGGCACATTGGCCCTCATTCTGACCCTGGCGGTCGGCGGAGAGACGGCGGTCGGACCGCGAACAGACCGGCGGTATTAAAAATGGCATTCTGACCGCGGCGGTCCCCGCCGCGACCGACCGCTACTTCTCCACTCCGACCGCCGCGGCGGTCATGACCGCGGGGCTGGAGTTTGCGCACTCCGGCCCGGCGGTCGTCCCAAGACCGCCAAGGGTATTATGACCCTGCCTACCGCCGCGGTTTCTTGCGGGCGGGAACCGCCGTGCGAACCATGGCGGTAAGCACTATCGGGGCCAGGGAATTCCTTTCCTGGCACTGATAGGGGTCTCCCCCACCCCCCACTACCCACCCGAGTCCTCCCCCCACACCCTCCACCCCCCTGCCACCCCCCAGAGGTGGTACGAACCCCCTCCCCACCCCCACCCCGACATGCACATACATGTACCCCGACATGCACACACCCCCAACATGCACATATACACACCCCCTACACACACATACACAACGGGGACACATACCCGCACACATACATGCCGACATGCGCACCTGCCGAACAGCACACATTACCCATAGACACAGCAGCACCCCCCGCCCGCATACACGCACTCACACACCCCCTCTACACACTCACACGCACACCCCCATGCACGCCCACATCACACAACACCCCCCCACCCCCTCCCCTCACGGACGATCAACTTACCTTGTGCGTTGGTCCTCCGGGAGGCGACGGGAGCCATAGGGACGTGACCGCCAACAGAAGACCGCCAACAGAAGACCGCCAA
Organism: Pleurodeles waltl; assembly: GCF_031143425.1. Taxonomy (NCBI): domain Eukaryota; kingdom Metazoa; phylum Chordata; class Amphibia; order Caudata; family Salamandridae; genus Pleurodeles; species Pleurodeles waltl. Next base: position 910,608,303 of record NC_090443.1, read on the forward strand.
CAGAAGACCGCCACACAGAAATGTGGGTCGTAATTCTGTGGGCGGTGTTCTGCTGGCGGGGCGGTGGAGGTTGACCAGTCTCCACTTTCCCGCCGACCGCCAGTGTGGCTGCTGGCGGTTTTCCGGCGGAACGCTCCCAGCGGTCAGAATGCGCACAGCGGCACACCGCCGCGGTCGGCGGTCTTCACCGCGGCGGTAACTCAGCGGTCTTGCGAAAAGACCGCCAAGGTCAGAATGAGGGCCATAGTCAGTCCCAGGGCTTTCCCCGCAGCAAGCAACAAAGGATGGAAGATGTACTTGAACTAATCTCAGCCACTGGTATTCAGTCACGATCCGTTGTTACCACACAAAGGTGGTTTTTTGTATTACAAAAATGAGACACGCTGGAAACATGCCAGTGAGAAGAGTTCAGCCCGCAGTAGTGCTGAAAATGTGTATTTGTGTGCATTCAAACTATGCTCCCGCTATTGCCCCGGATCAATGAATCACAAAATAATTGCCATTCTGACCTTCTCGTAGGGAAGAAAATTCACAGAGCTGATGTGATAAAATTGCATTGCTGTGCTGCTTTGGTTCCAGCAATGCACGAATATGTGAATGACATCTGCGGCTAAATATAGGCAAGTAGTTGAAACGGCGGGCAAAGGCGCAGGCTGAGGAAGTTATTTATGTCTGATGTGCCAGAGGTGCTTAATGTTGCAGAACCGTCGGCGGCGCCATGCAATCTATGCTAATCTTCCTTGAATTTGCCATACTGCAGTCAGGTAAATAAAAGAGGTAAGTAAAAACAAAGGCCCCCTTCTGTATTTCTTTCTGATTGCTTTTTGTGGTAGGGACACTACTTTAATGGCTTCCCCGGTGCTGCGGCTCTGAGCAACTAATCATGTTGGGAATTAGCAGTAAAAATGAGTCCGAAGGCACAGGACAGCACGGGCATTTCAAATGACGTTGTTTAATCTGCTCACGTAGGTGATTTTTCGAGAGTGTGGACGCGGCGGAAATTAAATGTCCTCTCTGCAATGCACACGTAATAAATGGGTCTTAGATATTTGATGAGAGGCGACACTGCATATATCCAAACATTAAACTCTGTGGGTATACTTAGACCTCTTCCCAGTAATGAAACTATGGAGGGAAGGGGCATCCTGACCCTTTAAAAGACTTTGGCTCTTGTGACTCATAGCCCCTCCACACACTCAGCAATGATAAAAGATAAAATATTACACATCATGTATATATTTATTATGGCATATATATGCATGGTATTCAAAGAAAAATGTGACCTAAATAAAACATTATTTTACTAAAACGGAATTAACACACATTTATTACTACAGTGCAAAGGTAACATTCCACTTTTTTAACCACTATAGTAAAATTTGTGTTACACCTGTCAGCCTTAGGGTGGTCTTCTCTAAAACTTTTTGCCTTCCTCCTCCATTTTTGCTCATCTCGTTTTTGCTGCCATGAGTATTCTGCACACTACCCGGCACGGCCTCACTCATCCTCCTAGACCTCTCCACTGTGTTTGACACTGTCTCCCACTCCACCTTCTGCGCCAGACTACACAATGCCGGCATCCAAGATAAAGTGGATCAGGTTCTTCCTCACTGGAAGAACACAGAGTATCAGGTTTCCGCCGTTCACCTCAGAACCCAAAGACGCATGCTGCGGAGTGCCCCAAGGATCTTCACTCAGCCTGACACTTTTCAACATCTACATGGCCGGCCCTGCTTGCAAAGATCATCAAACAACATGGGCTAAACATAGTCTCCAATGCTGACGATACCCAACTGATCCTCTCCCTGTGTGGGGACTCTGCAAAGGCCAAGAGAAATTCCCACAACTGGATGAAAGCAGTTGCCACTTGGATGAAGGCCAGCTGCCTCAAATTCAATTCGGACAAGACAGAGATCCTAGTAATCGGCTCACCTGTAATGACTCCTGGTGGACCACCGCACTGGTGAAACACCCCCACCCCCACGTACCACGCAGCAAACTTGGACATCATCCTGGACTCCTCTCTATTTATGACCCGCCAAGTCAACGCTGTCTCTTAGTCATGCTTCCAAATCCTGCGAAAGATTTTCAAGTGGATTCCCTGCGACATGAGGAAGACAGTCACCCACGCACTCATCATTAGCAAACTGGACTACGGTAACGCACTATATGCTGGCATCACAAAGAAACTTCAATCAAGACTACAAAGAATCCAGAATGCAGCAGCCATACTCATCCCAGACATCCCCGACATAGCGACGCCTCCTCCCACCTCAGAGACCTACACTGATTCCCAGTCAACAAGCGCATCAGATACAAACTCCTGATCCACACCTACAAGGCATGCACAACATAGGACCAGCATACCTCAACCACCACCTCGCCTTCTACGTAGCCAATAGACATCTCTGTTCTTCCCAGCTCGCCCTTGCAGCCATCCCCAAAATCCAGAAAAGCACAGCAGGAGGAAGATCCTTCTCCTACCTAGTAGCCCGGACATGGAACACACTACCTCTCAAGCTCAGGCAGACCGCATCCCTGAAGCAGTTCAAGAAGGACCTCAAGACCTGGCTCTTCGACTGAGCAGCAAGCCCACAAGCAGTGCCTTGAGACCCTATGGGTAATTAGCCATGCTCTACAAATCTCTTATTGATTGACTGCACACTTTATCACTGCTAACAAGTACTAAAGTGTATATGCTCTCTACTTAAAACATGGTAACATTGACTCACCCCTCATTGACATATTAAGTGTACTTGCTGGTTCCTAGTAGAATGGCACTACATGTTCCCAGGGCCAGCAGCACTGACTGTGCCACCCACTAAAGTGACCCTTTAAAGCTGCCTCAGGCCTCCCATTACATCCTGTATGTGCAGTTTCAACTGCCTTTTTTCGACCTAGGAAAATAAACTTTTTGCCAGGCCCAAACCTTCTTTTTTAATACATGTAAGCTGTAAATTCTAAATGGGAGAGGTTAATCAGTTTTGTGTCTTTGGAATTCTAATGAAAAATCTTAACTTATGGTGAAGTCAGATTTTTAATTAGCATTTTGAAAATGCAACTTTAAAAAAGTTGTCAGTTTCCTACCTTAGCCATTTAGCCCCAGGGTCACATGACTGGGTGTAGCTGACAGTTGAGCTTTGTGTATTCTGCTTAGACAGCCACACACAATAGAGAGCTTAGGCGTGCCTGGATGGGATATCATTGGCAGGATAGGAGGATACAGTTGGGCACAGCCTCACTTACACTGTGTCCTGCCCCCACACAAATGGCTGAATACTCCCAGAACACTGCTGGAAATGTGGATACTCTGCCAGGAAGAAAGACTGCTGCGCATCTGAAAGGAATGCATCTCTGCTGGTCTGCTGCACTCCTGGATTCCTGCCATGGTGGACTGCTGCCTTGCTGTGCTGACCTACTTTCTACTGCTCTCTTGCCTGGGTGAGAAGGACTGGACCTGCATCTCTTGAACGTAGAACCATTAAGTGACTGGTTGGCTGGCCTGAAGTTTCAGGGACTCAATTTGCTTCCAACAACCTTGCACTTGGACTCTGCCATCTGTGAGTCTACCTGGACACCCTAGTCTTGAACCCTTGGACGTGGGTCTAAGGTGCTCTGTCAGCCTCTGTGGATCCAGTGGAATCAACGCATCTCCTCTGCTATACAGCATAACCTCAAGCACAGCCAACACATTGCCGCTACTGTGTGGATCGGACCCACTGCAAACACCTGCATCTCATTGCAGCCCATCGCCACATCAGAAACGCCACTGCATGATGTTTCCTCAGCGCAGGTCCTTGCATTCCTCATTGATGGTAGCCTTGACAATGACGCCAGACTCTACATTGCTGCCTTGCAGCTCCTCAAAACTGACACATTTCCTTTACTGAGTGATGAATGCTCAGCACAGGACTTCACTTCACAAGCCCTCATCGTCGGTGTCCATGACACAGGTCCTTGAATTGCAGCCTCGCCGCATCTCAGAAGTGACGCATCATTTCAGCTGCACAACACATCTTCAATGCAGCTCTTCACAGCACTCTGTTTAGCATGCCTAACTTGGTCCCTGTAGCCTGCCCATGCTCCTTCGCGGTTGGCCTGAACTTGTGACTTTGTCCCAATCCGGCACAACCAGATATCCACAGTTGGCACTTTACGTCTTTTGGCACTATTTTCACTAAAATCCTTAAAACTGAATGTCTCTGGTTCTTCTAAATGGATTTTTGTCATTTTGGTCTTATTTTATTTATGAAAAAATACTCTTCTAAACTGGTGTGGGATCTTTTTGTGGTATGTTTTCCTGTGTCACTGTTTGAAGCGTTCCACAAATACATTACACGTTACCTCTAAGTTAAGGCTGACTGCTCTGTGCCAAGTAACTCAAGGGTTGAGCACAAGTTAATTTAGAGTTTGCTTGTGACTTCACCCTGAGAAGAATTCTGATTGCTGCATTAGAAGATTTTCACCCCTCCTCAACCAGTAAACCAATTTCTTACACTGGTGTTCAATGGTGAGGATTTGGGGCCACATGTAGGAACAGGAACATTTGCCAGTTCCTATTTGCGAATCAACGCAAATCACAAATAGGAAGTCACAAATATATATACATTGTGAGGCCTCAAATTGTTGGTCCGTAGTAAGTCGCATCGCAGTTAGAGGAATCACAAAAAGTGATTACCTAAATTTGCGAATGGCGTTGCAAATTGCAAATCATGTTGCAAATTGTGAACAGCACAGCAAAATAGGAAAAAGCACTTCCTGGTCATGGGTAATCACCACTGAACCAGGAAGTGCCTCATAGAACCTGCCTGGAGACCAGTCTGAATGGAGGAGGAGTGCAGCTGTCATACCCAGCACAAGCCCAACTCCCCAAAAGGAGGACAAGTAGCAGACACAGCCAGCCAAACTGCTGAGAAAACAACTAGAGGGAGAAAAAGAAAGTAGAAGTTTAGTGGGAAGGAGTTGAAGATACTTACAGTGGAGTGCTGTGAGAACTATGATGTCCTATTTGGGAGGGCATCAATGACAGTTCCTGGCAGGAAGTCCAAGACATAATGAATGCCATTGGAGTCACATACCACTCTTTTGATGAAACCGCATCAGCTTGATGGAACCTTGATGGTACTAAAGCAGCACAGCAATACAATTTTATCACATCAGCTCTGTAAATTGTCTTCCCTATGAGAAGGTCAGAATGGTAATGATTTTGTGACCTCAGATAATGAGCAAAAGAAAAGTTGGCTCAGTGACTCACTAAATCCCAGGGAACTGGATGCGGCCCCCCAACAGTACCACCTTCCACTGCACTTGGGACATCACAGTTCTGCACCAGGAACATCACAAAGTAAGTGTACAATATTTACTTTTGTCACAACTGAAACTCCACAGCTATGTCCAAATGGTCCAGCAGCATACATCAAACGTGTGTTTCTCAAATGTCAAGTATGTTACCATGCACCTTTATTGAGGCAGACATCAGAAAGGTAAATAAAATGTATCTCATTTGTCCCACAGATCCCCCTGAGGTACAGAGTGAGGACGTCAATGTTGAGGGAGTGGGTGACGCCAACATGTCTGCAGAAGAACCCATCCCTATAGACAGTCACCTGAGCATCACACCACCACAATACAGCACTATGCCAGTGTCAGCAGAGCTTGCAGCAAAGGAGGACGATGATTTCCCTCTGCCACCAAGTACAATTCCACAGTCAACTGTGAGCCAAGACCAGTGTCTTCCAGTGTGTGGGCGCAGGAGGCATTTTGAGGCATGTGATGCTGTTGAATATGACGGCAAAGCACACATGTTTGTTGGTTCAGAGGCATCCCTTCTACAAAGTTAACACCTGCAAAACAAGCACTTAAAAATAATCAGCAGGAAAATGCAGATCATGCATCAGAACATGTCTGTTGGCTTTAGCAACATTGGGAAGTAATTTGCATTACTGAACACCAATTTATTGAGCCTGACCACTGCCATTCAGGAATTGTGCCAGCAAATGAGGGCTGACCGTGCCCATCAAATGCATTGGGACTGCAGTGCTGTTGCTAGAATGGACTGGCAAAGTTGTTCCATAGGTAGATTGGCCACTTCTACTACCAGCCTTACATTGCAGGTGGAAATGGGACACTTCAACAGTGACATCTCCAGGGGGCTAGGACAGATCACTTCTGCCATTGAACTGCTACAGACAGCACAGGTTGGAAGAGGTACCAAAGATGCCCTCAGGATAGTGAGGAGAATTCCAGTGTGAGCAGCGTATTGGCCACTGATGCCCGTGCCTGGCACTGCAGTAGCAGCCGTACCCCTGTTGGAGAACAAGCAGGGACAGGGCTTGTTGGACGTAGCCACAAAAAGCAGTTATAAATGCTTATCTGTAGCTTGGCACATGGCTTTTATTTCACTTACCACCTGGGAATCATATAGTGCAGAATTACACAGCAAAAAGAGTAGCCTGGCATTAAAGGTTGTTTTAGTTATAAAAATTGTTTCTACTTGCATCATTTCTGTGAATGCAGTGTTACCCAAAAACTTACCTTGCAAAGTAATGTGTTGCTATGTGAATCTGTAAGTGTCTCCCCTCCACTGCTATGGTCCGGTCCTCAGGCTGTAGTAGTGGTGCTTCTGGTTCATCATCTTCCTAATCTGTGTCCTCCAAATTAAGATGTAGCCCACGCATGGTTGCTATGTTGTGTAGGATGGCACATGTTGCCACAATTTTGGAAGAAACATCTTGGGCATACTGGAGTGCACCTCCACTTTTGTGAAGACACCGGAATCTTGATTTGCGCATGCCAAAGGTATGTTCGATTACAGCTCCAGTGCGGTGATGGGCAATGTTATATCGCCTCTCATTATGGTCTGCAGGGGCTATGTATGGGGTCAAAATCCAAGGATGTAACGCGTAAGCACTGTCTCCTGGGGAAATAAAGATACGTGTGAGTATGGCAGTACCTGCTGTTAAGCAGACAGATATATGTCCTTTGTGTTAAGGCATCACATCACCTATTAAATAGCCATGTCAAACTTCCCATGTTCCAGGCATTGGTGTACTCCACTGGTGTACTCCACTGTGCCTGAAGATGTATGTATCATGGATGCTTTCTGGGTATTTGGCCACTATATCTGTGATGACATTATGGGCATGAGGTAATCAGTATTTTTCCTGTTTTGGAATAGGTATTCAATATGTGATGGAGGACAAATAGGAACATGTGTCCCATCTACACACCCTGATATATAGGGGAAGATAGCAATCCTATAAAAGTTGATTTTTGTGTTGTGTATTTCTGCTGCATTCCTGGGGAGGTATGTGTAATTGTTCATGTGGATAAGCATGGCATCTAGGAACCTGTTAAAAAAACATGACAGTGCACTTTGGGACACATGACCAGCAACTGCAATTACCCCCTGAGGCCAAAAGATGCAATGAGCACAACATCTGCACATGCATGGGGATGGAGTTGCTGAGAAGGCTACTGCTTTCCATATGGGGCTTTAGCATGGCTATCAAATCTAGGATGACAGCACTACTCAGCCTGCATTTGTCATAGATTACCTCTTCCGGAATATGGTGAGCCTGACTCCGAAAATCCGCTCCTGTCTCCTCCTCCTCTTCTGCTAGGCAGCCAGGAATCACCTCCTCATAGCAATCACATAAGATAAGCCTAGCCATTGTGGAAACCCCTGATGCATTCTGGACCACCTTTTATACTTTGCACACAGTTACCACCTGATTGGAATCAGTGTAAAATTGCATGTGCAAATAGGCGCTTTTGTGGCTAGTCAAAATTTGAAACAGCGTCTAACATTCGGTTTGCGACTCGCAAATACCAATTTGGTATGTGCGAGCCGGATAAACTGGTCACTATCGGTACCGAATTGCAAATTGGTTGCATCGCTATTTGTGGCTACTAAATGTTTGAATGGTGTTTCTTCTTCCAAGTAGAAACACCACTTTTTGGGTCACAAAGAGGTTTGCGACTAATTTGTGAGTCGATCAAACAATCAATCAATCATTTGTAAAGCTCGCTACTCACCCGCTAGGCTCTCAAGGCGCTGATGGGGGGGAGAAGGATTGCTACTGCTCGAATAACCAGGTCTTGAGGCATTTCCTGAAGGTCAGGAGGTCCTGGGTCTGTCATAGGTGGGCAGGGAGGGTGTTCCAGGTCTTGGCAGCGATGTGGGAAAAGGATCTGCCGCCAGCTGTAGTTCGATGGATGTGAGGGACGGTGGCGAGGGCGAGGTTGGCGGAGCGAAGTTGGCGGGTGGGAGTGTGGAAGGTGAGTTGCTCGTTGAGGTAGGCAGGGCCCCGCCTTGTGGAGAGCTTTGTGGGCGTGGATGAGGAGTTTGCCAGTGTAGGTCTCTGAGGTGGGCTGAAATGTGGTTGCGGCGTGGGATGTTGAGGATGAGGCGTGCAAAGGGGTTCTGTATACGTTGTAGTTTCTTCTGGAGTTTGGCCGTGGTTCCCGTGTAGAGCGCGTTGCCGTAGTCCAGTCTGCTGCTGATGAGGGCGTGGGTGACTGTCCTTCTGGTTTCGGTGGGGATCCATCTGAAGATCATGCGAAGCATGCGGAGGGTGTTGAAGCAGGAAGATGGTACGGTGTTGACTTGATGGGTCAGTGATGAGTCTAGGATGAAACCTAGATTGCGCTGGTGGGTGGTGTTGCGGTTCCTAGAATGACTGGCCACTAGGAGTCGTCTCATGCGGAGCGGTTGCAGCCAAGGATGAGGATCTCTGTCTGTCTGAGTTAAGTTTGAGGCGGCTCTTCTCCATCCAGTTGGCGATGGCATGTAGTCCATCGTGGAGGTTGGTTTTGGCGGCGGCGGGGTCCTTGGTGAGTGAGAGGATCAGCTGGGTGTCGTCGGCGTAGGAGGCGAAGTAGAGGTTGTGGGATCGGATGACGTTGGCGAGCAGTGCCATGTAGATGTTAAAAAGGGTTGGGCTGAGAGAAGATCCTTGGGGAACGCCGCAGATGGTCTTGGTGGCTTCCGACAGGAAGGGAGGGAGGCGGACTCTCTGAGTTCTGCCAGAGAGGAAGGATGTGATCCAGTCCAGGGCCTTGTGGTGGATCCCGGCATCGTAGAGGGGAGTGCAGAGGGAGTAGTGACAGACGGTGTCAAAGGCAGCCGAGAGGTCCAGGAGGATGAGGGCTGCGGTTTCGCCTTTGTCGTGCATGGTCCTGATGTCGTCGGTTGCGGCGATGAGTGCTGTGGTTTCTACGGAATCCGGACTGGGAGATGTCCAGCGTGTTTTTGTCCTCCAGGAAGCAGGTCAGTTGGCCGTTGACAATCTTCACAATGACCTACACCGGGAAGGAAAGGAGGGAGATGGGCCGGTAATTCTTGAGGTGTCTGGGGTACGCTTTGGGTTTCTTTAGCAGGGCGTTGACTTCGGCGTGCTTCCAACTCTACGGGAAGGTGGCGGTCTCGAAGGAGCTATTGATGATCATATTGAGTTGGGGGGACGATGATGGGGCTCACTTTGTTGAAGACATGGTGGGGCAGGGGTCGGAGGGAGATCCGGAGTGGATGGTGTTCATGGTTTTGATGGTGTCCTTGTTGTTGATGTGGGTCCAGGAGAGCAAGAGGTTGGTGTGGTGGTGGCCCCGGTGGTAGTGGGAGGCGAGAAGTTGAAGCTGTCGTGGATTTCCGTGATCTTGCAATGGAAAAAGGTGGTGAGGGAGTCGCAGAGGTATTGCGCAGGAGGGGGGTCGATGGAGCATGACCTGGAGTTGGTGAGTTCTTTGACGATGCTGAAGAGCTCTTTGCTGTCGTGTGTGTTGTTGTCGATGCGTTTTTTGTAGAAGGATCTTTTGGTGGTCCGGATGAGCTGGTGGTGCTTGCGGATGGGTGTCTTGAGGGCGGCGTGGTTGCTCTCTGTTTGGTCATGGTGCCACTTCTCGATTTTCCGGCCCTCCCGCTTGGAGGCCTGAAGGTCGGCGGTGAACCAGATGGCCTTGGTGCTGGTGCGGTTGTTGGAGGATTTCCTGAGCAGAGTGAGGGTGTTGACGCAGTCGTCTATTCAATGTCTGAGGTTGAGGGCGGCTGTGTTGGGGTCGGTGGTGCTGGGTGGCAGGACCCGAGTGACGGTGGAGATCCGCTGGTCTTCCGAGATCCTGTTCCAGCTGCACCGGGGGATCTGTTGTGGGTGGTGGTGAGTGGCGGGTTTCTGGAAGCTGAAGTGGACGCAGCGGGGTCGGTCCAGTGGAGTTCGGTGGTATGGCCGAAGGTAACATGGCTGCTGGCAGAGAAGACGGGGTCGAGTGTGTGGCCGGTGGAGTGGGTGGGCGTTGTGACCAGTTGTTTGAGACGGAGGCTGTCGAGGTTGTCGATCAGAGCAGTGGAGTTGCTGTTGTTGGCGTTCTCGAGGTGAAAATTTAAGTGACTGAGGAGAATGTAGTCTGTAGAGGGAAGGGCCTGGGTGCTGATTATGTTGGCGATGGAGTCACTGAACTGAGTTCGGGCCTGGGGGCCTGTAGACAAGAGTTCCTCTGAGGGTGGTGTTGGCGTTTATGTGGATCTGGAAATGTAAGTGTTCGGCGGCATCGAGGGTGTCATCGGTGTTAGTTGAGATTCTGATGGTGTTCTTGTGAACTATGGCAATTCCTCCACCCGGTCTGTTGGTGCGGTGTCTGCGGTGATCTTATAGGCTTCGGGGATGGCTATGGCGATGTCAGGTTCCGAAGAGGGAGTCATCCAGGTTTAGGTGAGGAAGGCGACGTCTGGGGAAGATGAGGTGAGTAGGTCGTGCTTGTGGACGGAGCGGGTTTTGAGGAGGATGCAGCTGAGGAGGTTGTGTGTGGTTCTGGTGTGATGCTTGGCGGCTGGGGGCAGGTGAAGCTACAGGTCTGACAGGAGAAGGGTCTGTGGGTGTGCCTCGGGGGTAGCTTGGACGCAGGCGGTGGAGCGGCCTGAGTTGAGGGCGTGGAGTTCGTTGTCATTGTAGCAGTGTCTGGGGGAGCGTGCGGGCCAGGGGGTCTGGCGCTGGGTGCGATCCAGGCATGGACGGGCACAAGCGGGCTTGCCTCTGGCGCGCCTGCTGCACGCAGCCGCAATGCGGCTGCCATTAAGAAGGGGAGGTGGGTGGGAGGAGCAGCTGGGAGGCGGGAACAATAGGCGAATGGGGGCGCGAGGGAGGCGGGCCGCAGGGATGCAGCGGCTGAAAAGAACGGCTTGGGAGAGCCAAAAATGGGCGGGAAGTGGGTGGAAGGCACAAAAAAGAAAAGCGGCTAAGGAATGAGGAAAAAGCACAGAAAATGCACAGAAGCACAGAAAATGGCACAAAGCAAAGACAGATACAAAAACAAACACACAATACTTACGGAAACCCACTAGACACCAGGGATGAGGCGCAGGGGGGTGCCTGCAGGTGGTGGAGGGCCTCAAACTCGCGGCAGCAGTGAGGGTGGGGTGAAGGGCACAGTCTGGTGGAGCTGCGCGGTATGTGAAGCGAGCTCTGACCTTAATAGTAGGTCGCAAAACATTCATACATCTGGCCCTTAGACTTGTGTTTGTTCAATAGCATAAAGTAATTTTATATTACACTACCAACACACATAAATAATTTAAGACTAATTTGAGTTTTTGTTTAAATTCTCCTTGATTGGCTACTTTTGCTTTTTCAAGTCTACTCTCTTTGCTACCTGACTGTCTGTGACCATACCTGCAGTGATGAAATTCGCACTGGTCAACATGGAAAATTACACCATGGCTGAGCTCAAGCAAGGAAAGGGGACTCCCCACCAAGAAGGGTATCAAAATGTTGGAGCTACAGAAAGCTCGGAGGGCCCGGTGGGAGGAACACCAGTCACTAACAGCTACAGAGGAGTAAGATGACAGGAGTGATCTGGATGAAAAGGATCAGGACCTGGACACCAGCACTGAAATGCAGCCTTCCGTGGAGTAGAATGACCCCTCTTCTCAATTGGCACTCACTGCCATAGCAGAAAGCAGTGTATTCTCACATGGCCAGTCCCCAGAGAAGCTGGCTGACAGGAAGGAAGAGAGGGAGTTTCAGCTGTAGAAGGGCAAACTAAGGATGGAGGAGAAACTTTCTTTGGAGTGTTTGCCTCATGAAAGTAGTTTAAGGAACTGGAGCTGAAAGCAAAGCAGGCAGATTCCAGCAGCACTGATGTCAGCATAACCTCAGTGTCTGAAGGAGACAAGAAGGGATGAATCCCCAAAGACCTGGTACCCCATTGTGTGGTGGGGATGACAATGATAAATGGTTTTCAACTTATGAAATGACCCTGAGTACACAAGATCCCAGAAGAGCACCGGGGGGGGGGAGATTGTGCAAACATATGCCTCTAGTGGGGAGGGATGCTGTTCTGACCTTAGAAGTAGAGAACCAAACCAGGTACACTCCCATATCAGCCAGTCTTTTAGCCAAATTTGGGCTGATCACTAGAGGGTCACTTCACAATCAATTTTGGGTGGATTTCCTGAACTATTCTAACAAGACACTTAATGGCTGGGTGAGAGGCAGAAAATCTAATGATCACGGTGGGTCGTACAACGTGATTCTCAGGGAACACATGCTCAATGCTCAATACTTGCTTTACAGAGCTTCGCCAGCACCCAGTGGACAGCAAGCTGACTGACCCCAGGAAGCTTGCTGAGAAGGCGGACGTCTCGGTCAGCACCAGAGTGTTCAAAAAGGCATCTGGGGGGACTCCCAAAAGGGTGGAGAGCGTCCCACCTGAAGAAAGAGAGGTGAGAAAAACGTAAAAGTAGAGAGTTCTCAAAAAGCCCACAAAATAATTATCTGGGGAACGGTGGTAACCAGTTCCAATCCGAACCCTGGTAGAAGGGATTTTTTTCAAGGGAGATACCAAATGTCCTAAAAGGGCACAGCCTCTCACGGGTGGGCAGAACCTGAGTTGGTGGGTCTAGTGCTTTAGAAGGAGGTGGTCATGGTTCGATTTGGAAAGCAGACACAGGTTACACTAGTGCCCTTGGAGGATACAAAGATGATGACAAAAGCCTGCAAATACGTCCAAGTATAGGCAGGGTGTCACCATCAGTGGGCAAAATGGGTGGAGACTCTGAGGGACACAGGAGCTAGGATTACTACTACGAGCTTGTATACTCAGAGCAGGGACTCCCTAGCAAATTCCACCAAGGCATAGCAGCAGACAAGGATGAGAGTCATCTACTGGTGGCTCTCATTCCCATTGAGTGGGGAGGGGGGTGTCAGGTTCTCTAAAAGTAGCTGTAAACCCTGCTTGTAGAGTGTCTACTAGGCAATGACCTGGAGAACACTATCTGGAAGGAGTTAGTGTTCAAAACACACTTGGAGATGTTGGGATTGCCTGAATGGTTCTGTATCGCCACACAGTCCATGTCGGCCCAAGAAGGAAGTCAGGGGTACCGGGAGCCTGGAACAATGGCTCAAGCAGCTGCTAAGAAGGGTAAGGTGGGGGGGGGGCATTGCTACCCTGGATTATATGCCTGAAGTTGCTGAATGGCAAGTTGAGGGTGAGCCCACTAGTCGAGGAATTCTACAAAGAGCAGAAGAAGTGCTCTAGAAGGCTTGAGGCATCAAGCTGAGGCCGAGGCAGCAGGAAATACTTCTGGAAACCAACTTATCTATTAGGAGAACGGCCTCCTATATAGCAAGCCTAAGGTTCCTGGACCTGTGGCAGCCCATGTGCTTGTGGTCCCCCAGTGTTACAGGGCCTTCCTACTGGGGTTTGGCTCATGACATTCTCCTGCCAGGACATCTGAGGCAAAACAAGACCTTCACCAGGTGTGTTGCCCACTTCTATTGGTCCTGGGTGCAGATGGCCTCAGATGCATTCTGTAGTGCCTGTCTCACCTGCAGGCCAGTGGGAAGTTAGGGAAAAAGCTCGAGGTTCCCCTGAGCCCATTACCAGTCATTGCACTCCCTTTCAGAGTGAGCATCAACATTGTTGGCCCCTTAGATCCCAAGACAGGTGTAGGCAACGGGTTAATCCTGGTCTTGGTGGACCAGGCCACACAATATCCTGAGCCCATCTCTCTGACTTCGGTGACACAGGAATTTTTACCCATGTAGTGTTCCCCAAAGAAGTAGTGTCAGACAGAGGCACTAACTTCATGCTAGAATACATGATGTCCATGTGGGATGAGTGTGGATTAACCTATAAATTTCCACACCCTATCACCCCCAAAAGGTCTTGTGGAGAGATTTAACAACACTCTCAAAGGCATGATAATGGGCCTACCAGAGCTCATAAGGCATACGTTTGACATTCCCTGCTATGCCTTTTCTTTGCCTACAGGGAGGTGCCACAGAAAGAAGTTTGGTTTAACCCATTTCAACTTCTCTATGGGCACCCTCTTAGGTGACCTCATAGCCTTGTCAGAGTTGTGGTCAGCTCTATGCTATATGCTGGCCCTCTGCAACCATATGCATTGCTTCTGGATCACTTCTGGATCGCTTCTGGAAGAAGGTGAAAAGCAATCCTGGGGTCAGACAAGAAGTTATGAAACTCTCGTATGACCAGAAAGCCACTCTGGTAGAGTTTTAACCTGACCAAAGTGTGTGGGTCATGAATCTGGTGGAGCCCGGAGCTCTCCGGGATTGCTTGACAGGCCTTTATGAGATGAAGCAGAAAAGAGGGTCCAACTACCTGGTGGATCTCAAGAACCTTAGAAACCCCTTAAGGATGCTCCACAAGAACTGCCGCAAACCACACTTCAAGAGGCCCGAAGTGAGCATGCTGCTGGTGACAGAGCGAGCCTCTTCCTGACCTTCTGTCTTACCAACAGCACGATGGGCCAGTGGAGGGTGTGAACCTCTCCCCTTCTCTGAGAAGAATTGTGGTTGCTGCTTGAGAATGGTTTCAGCCCCTTCAACCATAGCCCAATTTCTTACAATTGGCATAAGAAAAACACTGTTTGCTGCATCACAGTTTAAATGCTCTAAAGACTTTTTACTAGGAGTGGGCGATAAATTACGCTCCACTGGCAGAGTTGAAGGAATTTCGGCCACTCTGCATTACGCTTGTAATGCAGAGTTCTGGCAAAATTCGCCAACCGCTGCATGGTGGACTTTTTTCTCGCATGCGGCTTGCCAACCATAAGTTAGCGAGCATGAGTGAGAATTAGTGTCTGCAACTGCAATTTACAGGTGCAAGGAGGGCACCTGGTGAGATTTTCTCACAGCAAATGATCATGGCCAGTCACAACCATACGTGGAGAAAGCTGCAGCATAATCAACTCGAGCAACAGCGCACACTGGAGAACTGCGTGATGCCATTTGCACTGATTTTTCAGAGTAGAATAAGCTCCTGGCGTGGAAAAAATAGGGCGCGAGCAGCGTAACATGTCAGTTTCCGCTCTTTTGCGGAAATCCATGGAATCTCGTGAAGTTTTCATATAACTCCATGAAACTCGGTGAGTTCCGCCCACCCCTACTTTTCGCAAAGAAACAAGTCTCCTAGTACTCACCAGGCTTCTTCCAGATAATTTTACCTCAACGCACACATTTACCCACTTGCCTCCTTATTTAAGGTAAATACCTTTTCATAAAACAAATAAATACAAAAAAGGGCAAAGCACAAACTTTATAAGTAGATGTGCAGAGTACAATAGGGTATTTAATAAACTTATTGAGCCAGGCGCACCATGGCACCTCACCACAAGCAACAATAGCTATAAACAACATATTATACTTATGTATCTATAAATATTTTTTCATTTATTTATTATAGTTTTCTATTGTGTGGAAAAGGCCTCATGAAAGCTGGAGTGCCACATAAAAGATTTAGAACAAATCATACTATGATGATTGACCTAAATTGACAGTGTCACTACTTCCAAAGCAATGGGGCAGGAAACAAAGAGGAGATTAGAACCTCATTTAGAGAAATCACCAAAACATAGGAATACAAATATTACTGAATATTTGGAAAGATAAACACTTTCTTCCTATTTATGAAGGATTTGAGTTTTGACTTTAATGTGTTTTAAGTAGTTGCTGTCATAAGAGGTTTCCAGAGATTTGAAGTGGAACTGAAGAATGTGTGAATCAAGGTCCTCTGATTTAAGTCTCTCTGGGTTTCCTGCTGCACTGTCCTTTTGTTTGTGGTATGTGGGCACCTCTAGAGAGATTCCATTGATTAATGCTTCTATGTGTTTAAATAGACAGCCAGCTTCTAGTGGGAGTCAGTGGAGGTCTTATAGCACCGGGGTGATGTGGTTACTGCACCTAGTAAGCACCACCAGACAAGAAGCTGCAGAGACCACAGTTTTCAGTTGCACAGGCTGCATTTGGCAAGACGAATCAGGAAGGCGCTTTTGTGCTCACACTCTCTCATAACTGTGGCATGCCTTGCTTTCGTAGAATGTTTTTTGTTTGTTTTTATCCTCATTTGATATTGCCCCTCCTCAATGTTTTTTTTTTTTTTAAATCATCAAGACCGAAAGTGTTATTAAACAGAAGTACAACAATGTGGCCTTCAAATATCCCGATGGATTTGATCCAAGTTTGAACCACAGAGTTGTTTTGAGATGGTGATAACATCAGACACTCTGTTTTGGAAAGGCTGAGACTGACCTTGTGTAGTGACATTCTGGATTTGTTTTTTTGTAGACACTTTAAACGAAAGGACACACTCGCCTGGGTGTGTGTGCCACAACATAACCGAGGTACAGGTAGTATGACACGCCATGGAGGCAGAGACATACCCCACACTGCTGCGGCATCGCATTCCATATGCAGGTGACAACTGTGATGACAGTGATGCTTCATGGAAGCTGCTCAGGGCCCTGGAACTCACCACCAGCCCCGGATGACTGACCACAGGGGATGGTAAGCATGTCTGCGGTGGTGCCACTGTCCGAGGACATCGCGGAGCCGCTGTCGGTGCTTGCGGCGGTGTCAGTCGTGGCGGTGCTTGCGGCGGTGTCAGTCGTGGCGGTGCTGGCTGCGGGGTCTGTTGCGGCGGTGCTGGCTGAGGGGTCTGTGGCGGCGGTGCTGGCTGCAGGGTCTGTGGCGGCGGTGCTGGCTGTGGGGTCTGTGGCGGCAGAGCATGTGTCAGCACCTGCTGAGTGAGAAAGCAGGATGTCTCCTGCAGCCACGGACAGCTGCCCACCGGGGAAGAGGCTGGGGACTGTTGCAGCGGCTGTAGACGTGCCGGAGGCGGTGCAGGTGGCGGTGCAGGTGGCAGTGTTCGCCGCCGTACAGGTTGGCATGGACGTGGACAGAAGGTGTGACACTGGTCCCTCAGTAGGTGCCACCATGCCCTCTCCTGACCTGCCCTTCAGTTGTTTGCCCTTCCCCACCTTTGATAGTGGCGCAGTTGTCTTGCCACTATCCCCTTTCTTTTTTGCTAACCCCTTGGTGGCAGGTGTTTTCGGCTTTTCCCTCTGGGATGTGGGCACCTTTTTAACCTTGGCAGGTGGCGGAATGTCCTTGCCCTCGCTCTGTGGCACACTGGCAGCCCCGATGGTTGGCACACTCCATGACCCCGCAGTTGCTGGCACCACTCTGCCTGGGGATGTGGTGCCTGAGGTGCTGGGCTGGGACCTGGAAAGCCTGGCCCTAGGGGAAGGACGGGGGGGTGAAGGGAAGAGGTCAAGGTTTGACAGGAAAAGTTTTTTAGACACACTGGGACGGGTAGATGGAGGGGGTTTGGGAGTGGAGGAAGAGGTAGTGGTTGTAGGAAGTGTACGTCTGCTGTATTTGAGAGAGGGTGCATGGGCTGGAGGCTATTGTGAGGTGGATGGCTGTTAGGTGGGTATGTGCCTGCGTTTCTGTACTTTGGGAGGAGGGCTCACTGACACACTGGGAGAGGACACTGGGGATGTGTGAATGGTAGTGGGGTTGGTGAGTGCACGTGAGCGGTGTGTGGTGATGGGCATGCTGGTGATGGAGGTAGAGGCTGAGGATGTAGTGCATGCAGGTGTGAGTGGAGATGAGATTGGGAGGGAGGAGGGAGACGTGGAGGAGGGGGACACAGTGGAGGAAGTGGATGTTGGTATGTGTGCATGGGTATGATGCTTGTGTGAGTGCCTGTGGGATGTGTGGTGCTTATGTTTGCCATGTGCACTCTTGTGAGTTGATGTGTGTGCATGCTGGTCTGATGGTGTGCTTGGGATAGGCTGAGGTACAGGGGATTGGGTCTGGGTGGAGGAGGTTGGAGGGGGGAAGCTGGACACAGGGACAATGGCTGCCATCAGTGCTGAGGCCAGAGCCTGAAATGCTCTCTGTTGGGCTGCCTGGCCAGAATGAATGCCCTCCAGGTATGCATTTGTTTGTTGCAAATGCCTCTCAACACCCTAGATGGCATTCAGAATGGTAGACTGCCCAACAGTGAGGGATCTCAGGAGGTCAATAGCCTCCTCACTGAGGGCAGCAGGACTGACTGGGGCAGGGCCTGAGGTGCCTGGGGCAAAAGAGATGCCTACCCTCCTGGGTGAGCGGGCACGGGACACACGCTGAGGGGCTGCTGGGAGGGCGATGCTGGTAGGGGGGGTGGCGGCTGTACCTGTTGATGCGGTGGGCACAGAGGGGCCCGCCACTGCAAGGGAGATCCCATCAGAGGAGGAGTCGCTGTCACTGGTCTCTGCTCCTGTCCCTGCCGTGGAGCTTCCCTCCCCTCCGTCCCACTGGTGGCTTCAGACTCCGTTGCTTCACCCTCAAGGGCCAAGTGGGATGCAACTCCCTCCTGCTCCGGTGCCAAAGCTCCTCTGTCTGATGATGCTATTGCACACAAGAACAGAGAGACCACAAAATGGGGGGGGAGACAGGAGAAAGACATGTTCAGTGCATGCAACACCACTACCGTTGGCGGACAAAACAGACACAGCAGTCCTCTGCACTACGCCATGCACTTGTAGTTCCTAGATTAATCACATGCCCATGGGGTACAAGGCCTTAGCCCGATTGCTGCACACTTGGAAGTCAGAGGAACCTGACTAGGTGCAGATGGCTCTAACCACTAGTGGGGTTGGGGTGCCACATAGCCTGCCTCACAAGGGACCTTGCCTACCAAGATCGCCCTGGCCTAGGGGAACCCACTGCCCACCTCCCCCACCCAGACACCTCGTAATGCACGCAGAGTCAGCTGAATGAGAGTGTACTCACCCCCTTGTGGCTGCTGTGATGCCCTCAAGCGCCCATCCAACTCCGGATAGGCCACCGCCAGGATCCGGAACATCAGGTGGGTCATGGTGCGACGGACACCCCTCCCACGTTGGGAGGCCATCCCCAGCTAGGCCTCCGCTGTCTTCTTGCTCCAGCAGCGCAGGTCCTCCCATCTTTTACAGCAATGGGTGCTCCGTCTGTAGTGGACCCTCAGGGTCCGGACGTCCTTGGCGATGGCACGCCAAATAGCCTTCTTCTGGTGGGCGCTGACCTAGAGGAATAGTACAGGGGGAAAGGAAATTCTTTACCCATCCAGACCGTCATACTCATTGGCCCCCGTTCCCACCCTTGCTTCACAAAAAGAATCCTGGGAGGTTTTGTAATCTTTCAATGTGTGCTGCATAATGCAGCACACTTTCAAAGAGGAAAAAAAGAGGAGAAATAAAGCTACTTCTCATCGTTGCGCCTCTCTTGAAGAGGCTTAAGGTTTTAGCACATCCCCAGGATTACAAGGTATTTTTAGTCTGTGGATGAGTCAAAATCCATGAACACTCGCAGCAAAGCCTATGGAACGCCTCCATTGTGCAGAGTAAGGCAACGCTAAATTTATGCTGCCTTGCCTTACTCCATATCTATGAGGCCATTCAAAGCCATGCAATGTGGCTTTGCGTGGCCTCATATATATGATTGCAAGGTTTGCGCCGTTGTTGCATCACAAAGAGTGACACAATGGCGGGCCAAGGGGGCTTGTAAATATGCCCCCTAGTCTCCTTCATAACTGGCAACATAGAGATATGCCTAAAGGTATACTGTTTTTGGTAGTTTGGGCACTTTACTACTTCTCACCAGTGCTAAGGTGTAAGTGCTCCCTGTGTAAATTGTATGTGCAATTGGCTTTTCTATGATTGGCATATTTGATTCACTAGTAAATCCATAGTAAACTGCGCTAGAGTTGGCCAGGGTCTGTAAATCAAATGCTTCTAGTGGGCCTGCAGCACTGATTGTGCCACCCATATGGGTAGCCCTATAAACATAGCTCAAACCTGCTGCAGCAATGTATGTGTGTGCAGTTTTAAACTGTCAATTTGACCTGGCAAGTGTACCCACTTGCCAGGCCCAAACCTTCCCTTTTAAAACATGTAAGGCACCCCTTAGGTAGGTCCTAGGTAGCCCCATGGGCAGGGTGCAGTGTATGTTAAAGGTGGGACATGTACTGATGTGTTTTATATGTCCTAACAGTGAAAAACTGCCAAATTCGGGTTTCACTGTTGCAAGGTCTATCTCTCTCATAGGTTAACATCGGGGCTGCCTTTAAATATCTTTTAAGTGCAGTTTCCCTTTGGGAGCAGATGGAGATATTGAGTTTGGGATCTCTGAACTCACAATTTAAAAATAAATATTTTGGTAAAGTTGATTGTTAGTTTGAAAACGCCTCTTTTAGAAAGTGGGCATTTTCTTGCTTAAACCATTCTGTGACTCTGCCTGCTTGTGTATTCCCTGTCTAGGATAGACTGACATTTGGGCTGTTTGTGAATCCTCTCTAGACAGTGACACAAAGGGAGCTGGGGTAGAGCCTGCATATCCTGATGGGCCATCTGGGCTACAGTGGAGGAAGGAGTGGTCACTTACACTTAAATGGGCTGTGCCTGCCCTCACACAATATAGTCTCCAACCCCCTGGTATGAGTCTGGAGCCAGGGCTGGGCAAGGCAGGATCTTGTAAACAACACTTTCATTTGAAGTTTTGCCTACTTCAAATGCAGAAAGGGGTATAAGTAGTGGAACCAGAACCTCAGATTTTCAGATTACTTCTGGAACTAAGAGAAACCTCTGCCAAGGAGAAGAGTTGAAGAGATGTAGGAGGAGTAATACCCTTTTGCCTGTGACTGTGCTTTGCTTGGGTGGCCTGCAGTTGTTGCTTCTGCCTGAAAGAGGACAAAGACTGGTATATTCCTGCTTGTGAAGGGTCTCTAAGGGCTTGGACTGAGCTTGCCTCCTATTTTGAAGTCTCAGGGCCATCAAAGACTTCCTCTGCCAGCACCTGGACTCTCTGCTGAAACTCCTGCCCTTCCAAGTGGTGCCCTATCCAGGCCCTGGGTCCTTGAAAGGTGAAGCTGGTAGAACAAGGACTGAAATCCACGCACAGGAGGCCCTGTGGGAAACATTCTGATGCACTACCTGAAACTGGGCTGTAAAAACAATAAGCCACCCACCTTGCCGCTGAAATCGATGCACCACCTGCATTGCGGCTGGGAAATCAATGCATCACCTGCATCGCAGTTGGAGAAACGACACAACACCCACTTGTGGCTGCTGAAAACGACGCAAACCCCATGCAGCATGGTTTTCGATCACGGTGCATCAGGATTTCTCACGCATCATCCCTGGGTACCAAAATCAAAGTAAACGTGCCCAAGCCCAAGGTGCCCCATCCGGAAAACAATGCACGGCCTCACTTGTGAGTGAGAAAATGACACATTGCAGACTTTTTCGCCTGGGCGGCTTTATTTTTTATGCAAACCAGGTACTTTGTGTAACAACAAAGTTTCCATTGTTTTCTATGGAATAAGATTCTTTTCACTTTAAAAATTCATAACTTGACTTGTGTATGTTGGATTTTTGTCGTTTTGATCAAATTTGAATCAGATAAGTATGGGCTATTTTTGTAAACTGGTGTTGTGTCTATTTTGTAGTGTTTTCACTGTATCACAGTGCATGTTGACACAAATACTTTACACATTGCCTTTGAGATAAGCCTGGCTGCTTGTGCCAAGCTACCAAGGGGGTGAGCAGGGGTTATCTAAGTGTGTGTCTCTATTGCCCTGACTACCGTGAGGGTTCCTGCTTGAACAGAGTGCAAACTGACTGTCAACCAGAGACTCCAATTCTAATATTGAGAATGACAAACTCTTGATTAAGAAAATAACATTTATTTATTCAAAATGAAAAATGTGTATTGTTTTGCAACATAGATGTATTTTTGAAAACTGAAAAGCTGATGTTGGGGAAAAATATTGCCTTTCCAGATATATATTTAAAGCAAATATTTAAGATATAGGGGGTCATTCCTACCCTGGCGGTCTATGACCGCCAGGGTAGGTGACGGAGGAAGCACCGCCAACAGCCTGGCGGTGCTTCCGGGGGCATTCTGACCGCGGCGGTAAAGCCGCGGTCAGAAACGGGAAACCGACGGTGTCCCGCCGGTTTCCCGCTGCCCCAGGGAATCCTCCACGGCGGCGCTGCTTGCAGCGCCGCCATGGGGATTCCGACCCCCTTACCGCCATCCTGTTCCTGGCGGTTTTCACCGCCAGGAACAGGATGGCGGGAACGGGTGTCGTGGGGCCCCTGGGGGCCCCTGCACTGCCCATGCCACTGGCATGGGCAGTGCAGGGGCCCCATAACAGGGCCCCATTAAGATTTTCAGTGTCTGCTATGCAGACACTGAAAATCGCGACGGGTGCCACTGCACCCGTCGCACCCCTTCCACCCTGCCGGCTCCATTCGGAGCCGGCATCCTCGTGAAAGGGGGTTTCTCGCTGGGCGGGCGGCCTTCTGGCGGTCGCCCGCCAGCCCAGCGGGAAACTCAGAATGACCGCCGCGGTCTTTTGAACGCGGTACGGTCTTCTGGCGGTTCCCGCTGCCGCCCGCCAATCTAGGAATGACCCCCATAGTAGGTACTCCTGTCAAAAACCCCAGCCGCCAAGTTTAGTGTAACCCATCTTCTGAGCATACCTGCAAGGTCTTCATAAACTGAGCAACAGTACTGAGGTATCAGCCTGTGAAATATGTCAAAAGATACTATACTGCATCAGATTGTGGGATTTGTGTATTTTTTAATTCTCCACCCTGTTCCTTCCAATGAAATTCTTAGTCATAACACGTGTGAGGCTCTGATTGGAGAGGGAAGGCTGCAAAATGAACGGAAGTATGCTTTGTAAAAAAAAGACCATGTGGAATTTCATTTTTTTAACCAAGTCTTCAACTCATCGCTTTATAAAACATTATTAATTCAAACATTTTTAAGTCAAGTTGTCCTGACATATTAACCATTTTGCCATACTTTCCTCAGCATTATTCATCCCAGGACAGGCAAGCCTGCCACACTTTACATAGAGTCAGACTTGGATTGAGGCACCATAAATTCCCGGAGTATATCAGAGACTATGGTTTTTTAGCATATTCATGTAAAAATATGCTGTAAAATTAATTATTTTATCCCACTTTTTAAAATGCTTCCTTGGAAATAACAATCCGGTACTATCCGGAGATTCTTGGTCTCTCCCATTATATGGTCTGCTGTCTGCACGTATTTCGAGACAGATATTACACCGGAACACTTTTCTCACTGGTGACCTCACAACGCACCCTCTCTCACAGTGCCCTCCCTCCTCATACCTTCCTTAACATGCTCTCCTCCTCTCAGTGCCTCTCTAACACTGCTTTCTCACAGCATCCTCAGCCCTCCTCTCTTTCTGAGCACCACCTGCCTTTCATTCCTTCACTCCCAGTCTCACGTTACACAGGTCCGCGGTTGTGCATTACAAGTCAGCCGCACTCCCCTCTGGGAAACCCGGAAGTTGGTGACTCTGGTACATTGTGCGGTTAAAACGATAAATCAGGCTTGCAAACAGAGTGACATGGAACCAGTGCAGCATCACCACAGAAAATACTGGTAATGGAAATTGGAATCACTCTTTGATTTTGTTTGAGAGCAACAGGTATTTAGATTTGAAAGTAAGTTGAGGTCATCCACGACAATATTGTTGTCAAAATTTGCCAAAGTGAAAACGAGTAGAAATAACTTTATCATCATTTCACTTGGCCATGTATTAGTTACATTGTGCTGGATCAGGAAGCATTAGAAACCAATTTCCATTTACTTACGTTCTGTCTCTAAAACAGTAAATTATCCTTGCCCCCCTGGTTTCAATTAGCTCCCCGCCTCTGGCCCTTCTGGCCTTCAGTCCACCCAGCTCCCCACCACCACCAGGCACTTGACCGTATTATTTCTTATCCTTACCCCACCACCTCCTCTCCTTCCTTCACTTGCAGAGAATCTGTTTTCTCACTTTGCTCTTATCGCAGGCCAGTCATATTCATTGTCCTCATGGAGGCTACTCATTTGTCACAAAATGATTGATACAGAAGGGCAGGGGTGCGTCACTTCCGCGCCTGCACCTGCTGGCGACAAGCTATGACAAATCAAAGGGACACACAAGTTACTGGGGAGCATCATCAAGTTATGATTCCCCTGACAAATTTGCTAAAGAGAATATTATAGAAAGTGTTTGATGCCAGATGTGAAACCAAAACAAACCACGAAAAAGGGAATTTGAAATGGGGGGTATAGTATGTTATGCGTTTCTACCAATGTTCTTCTTTGATGTAATAGGAAAACTAATTCTTAAAACCATGACAATGCAAAATATGTTGTTTGCCCGTTACCTTAATTGCAAAGGGATATTACTAGGTCTACCATTGGAATATGAACAAATATATGCAAGAGGCTTCATTTGTTGGTCTAAAGTGGACTGTTCTTTATCTTTGGTAATATTCACTCTGTTTAATGCACATTTTTCTGTCATCTTTTTGGGTAGTGATAACCAATGGGAAGACAAATGCACATTATTATACCCACTCTGGACTCATCACATTTCCTGCTCACTGCCAGGCAACCAGTCTTCCGTCATCTTCCTCGTGAGGGCACTTTTATATCTATTAAGGAACGCTGAATTCGAAAACTGAGGTTTTCTGTAGGAAATGCCTGCTAAAACCTAGAACTCTTGATCCCTGTATCTGAAGTTATTCTGCACCTTCCCATCTCCCCTTATACTTTCCCTACATATATATACTTGGTATGCTCCTCTCTTTCCCACCTGCAAATAGTTTGATGGAAGTTGAAGGTATTTTCCATGAGTAATAAGATATGTTGTCTCTAATCTAACAGTGTGTCAGCTATTGCCATCTCTCTTTACCCTTCTCTTGTCTGTTCTTCAACTCCCCACCTCCTACCCAGGCTACATCTTAAAGGTTTAAGATATTTCACAGACAAACATTAAGTATTTGAGCTCATTATCTAGTTGGCCGTCTTCCCTTTCTGCCCTTACCATCCCATCGCGCACTCCTCTTGGACCCTCGTCAAGTCTCCCCACAACAATTTTCGCAGCTCTAAGTTGGCCAACATATAAAACATTCACTTTGGTGCTAGGGTTCTAGATTTTTTTCAGCGCTTCCTATCTTCTTTTTACATCTGTAAATGTTGGTCTTTGTTGGTGATACCTTTGGACCTTTCCTTTTCAATATAAAATTGAGAGAGACAGAATGATGTTGGGGTGCCGTATACGGTGTTTTAAAATATTTTTAGAGAATGGTTGGACTCTGGTCCTCATTGAGGCAGGCCTCTCTTAATAAAGTTGTCTCATGTGCCTGTTTCACAGACAGTAGTCATTTTACTTGGTCGTTGAGAGGTCTAAGACGAACATTGGAGAAATTTAAGTGCAGCACTTGTGCATGAATCCCACCATCATTGTCTTCTATACACATTGTCTTTTAGAGTGGTTTGAGACATTTTCTACACAAACAGCATATCATTCAATGTATGTAAACTGCAGGCTTTACTTGTTATATCAAGCACTTAGGGCCAGATGTAGCAAAATTCCAAATTGCGAGTTGCAATTTGCGAGTCCCAGCGACTCACAAATTGCAACTCGCAATTTGGAATGCAGAAAGGTGTCTCAGACACCTTCTGCGAGTCGCTTTGGGGTCGCAAAGACCCACCTCATTAATATTAATGAGGTGGGTCGCAATTTGCGACCCCATAGCGATTCAGGGCACTCACGGGGATGGTGGCCTGCTGGAGACAGCAGACCACCATGTCAGTGACTGCTTTTAAATAAAGCAGTTTTTTTTTTTTCAAAGTGCAACCCGTTTTCCCTAAAGGAAAACAAGCTGCACTTTGAAAAAAAAACGAAACCTTTAGTTTCGGTATTTTTCAGGGCAGGTAGTGGTCCATTGGACCACTGCCTGCCCTGAATTTTTTTTTTTTTTCCAGACACAAAGGGGAAGGGGTCCCTTGGGGACCCCTTCCCGTTTGCACCTGGGTTACCATCCACTTCAAGTGGATGGTAACTGCGCTTTCAGCATTGCGAGTCGCAAATAGGAAGGAAACACCCCTTCCTATTTGCAAGTCGGAAATGCATTTTGCGAGTCAGATCCTCGCAAAATGCATTTCTACATAGCAATGAGGCTTTAGCGACTCGCAAACGGCGATTTTTGCAGTTTGCGACTCGCTAAACCCTTGCTACATCTGGCCCTTAATCCCTTACATGATGAATTTGAGCGCCATATTTCTTAGTCTGATTAAAGGTGAAGAATAGCCATGTTTGGCCTTTGTGGGTAAAATGTTTTCCCATGCTGTCATTCAGAGGCCCAGGGGCATATTTATCAAAGAGTTGCTTCGCTCTTGCACAACACAACATGGCGCAAGAGCGATGCAAATTTTAAGTTAGATTTATCAAGCCAGGCAAGGACACCTTGCGTGGCCTTGCCTGGCTTTATAAATCTAGAGTAATGTAAAGCAGCACAAATTGCTGTCTTGTGTTACTCTGCCCTGGGAAGGCGATCCATTTGTGGAATGTGGGTGTTCCCATGCATCCACCCATTGATTTTGGTGCATTAACAAATGTACCTTTACTGGTAGACCCAGGAGTGCATCCAAACCCATGTCTCCCATGGTGAGGCGTAACGAGGAGAAATATAATTATTTCTCTTTGTTACTTCCTCTATCCATGTGTGCTGCATTCTGTGCACACATTGAAAGAGGAAAATACCTCTCAGGATAGTTCTTCAGCAGGGATGTGTCCCTTTCTGCACAAAAACAATCCTGCTTACACTGTAGGCACCCTTGCACCATTGTGCAAGGGTGCCTGCATTGGCGCTAGGCAGCAAATTGTGCACCAGCGCTGGCAAAAATGAAATGCGCTGTACAATGTTAAGCGTGGCACATTCCTGCCCTTTCCCTGTCCACAGCAGCATGCAGCAAGGTGACTTGCTGTGCTGCGCTGCGTGATTTAATGATAAATATGCCCCCAGTTTCTTGGATGTTACTTGGTTGCGCATAGGTACTGGAAGTGTGAGGAAGTGCTGCAGTACCCACTAAATAAACATGCTGGAGTCCAGACTATAAATGAGCACAAAAGATGCCTTTGAACTTTGAGTTTGCATCTTGTTACATTTGCTAAGCTTTCTACACAAAAGGTCAAATGCCAGGTTATGTTTTCTGACAAACTGCTGCTTATTCTTTTAACATGTAGATTGGTGTTTACATTTCTTTATCTGTCTGCAAATTTAGAGGACTTTTTGAAGTGGATATGTGACAATCTTGCTGGGGTGCAAAGAATGTGAAAGGAAAGGCTATATATGGGATGTCAGTTTCTTTTCTGCCACATTTAAATACCTATAAATTAACTATACACATATTTCAAAACATGTCAGCAGTGAGGAAAGCACAATTGAAGCACATTTTATTGTAATTCTGAAGTGTGATGGAAACAAAGATTTTAATAGGATTAATACAAATCAGGACACTTTACTTGGTGAAGTGCAAATGAGAAATGTTTACTGAAACCCGATTTCTAAACATTATTGTTTGTACTCTATATATTTTTTCAGTAAAACTGCATGTCAATGAAAGTTTTGTTGCCATTTCAATAGAAAATGGTTTGCCTGTAAATGATAGTGCGATACCACACCATGCTTTATTAACATATTTGTGACAGTGTGCTCCAAAATGCATCACTGGCTACTTGCCACAACCATACCACTCTCCTGCTAAATTGGTGGGGCTCATTTGCTATACTTGTTCTTGCATGATGCTTAGATTTTTCACAGTCCCTATGACTTCAGTGATGGAACACTGACAGCAGCACCCCCACTGAGAAAATAGTTCCAGCACAACTGATGTCACTCGAATGTCGCGGCCCCCCTTGGAAGTAAACTGGCTGTTTAATGCCTTCCAATCTCCTGTTTCTCATCTCCTTATGAGCCTTTCCTGAATCATTAAGGTAGAAATGACATCCTCTGTAATTTCCAGTGACTTATCGCCTGCCTCTTAGCATCCTCCATTTAGAGTTCCTTCCCAATGTCATAAGGAGAAGTCTGAAATATTTAAAATGGCCATAAATGTGTTAATTGGTGTCATTTGCCAGCACTCTTCTTTGAGCTGATGCATTGCTAAAGACATTGCTAGGGCCAGTTCAAATAGCAACTGGCCTCAGTAGGAGAGCGGAACCCTAGTGTTTCTTCCCGCAATCCAGGAGGACATACATCACCAGTGAATGTGCACTCACGTCGCCCATTAATTTACCCTGGTCTGCCATTTCCAGAAGAAGGAAATTGACTCCTCTCATGTCTGTTTGTGTGTGTGCGGGCACCATCCTTGGTGTGGAAGCCTTTGCTACCTTTGCGCTCACTGTCTCACAATAGGAATCGCTCATACGGCCTTGTGTTTTAAATATGCATGGCGCCTATGCATAATGGATGGCCGATTTTATTAAAAGGGGATTGCTCTAATATTCATGGTCTTTTTTGCATTCTGCAGACTGAGCCCAATAATCTGAATGCTTCTTTTCTCCGACAGTGAACCTGAAGCCTGGGGCGGATCAGAAGGTTGTGTTCATTACCGCCCGAGTGCACCCTGGAGAAACGCCCTCGTCCTTTGTGTGTCAAGGTCAGTGCCATGTTTCCATTACGAATTCTCTTTCAGGATCAATGCCGGGGCCTTCCTCAGTGATTTCAATGGAAGATCTGAGTTCGAAATTCCTCTTGACAAATTTGAATTTGTGCTCAGGGGATCCTATGGGACTATCTCATACTAAAGAGCTTCGGTGTGCATCACAAATTGCCTTTCGATGTTGTGCTTAACGAAAGCACTTGGATCGTTACAAGATATTTCCAGCTTTCCAGCTCATTTTTCTTCAATCGTACTCTGGGTATTAGGGACTCATTCAGAGCCTTAGGGACGTGGTGGTATCTAACATACACATATAACGCTCCCCTGCCAATCACAGAACCTTTCCTGTGTGCAAGCGAACACTAGGCAACAGCAAAATACAAGCAAATGATATCCAACTACGAAGAATCTAGAGCTTGCAGCAGCAGCATCCCAGAGAGTAAACACAATAGAAGAGTCAACGCCCCCTTAGTCCTCAGTAAGGATATAAAATTTTCTAGCTGTCGCGTCTAGAATTTTCAATTCTATTAAGGACACGGAGGCGAGGATTATGCTTCTCTTTCCATGCTTTTAATATTCAGCAGCCAATAGGAAAGGTTATACAAACAAAACTACAAATCCCATGAACCCCAAGGGACACAACTACAACCATAGAGACCAACCCTATAAAACCCTCATGACTCAGTGTCTCTTCCTCTTTCTTTGCAAATATAGATACAGTTAATTCACTGATGCTCAAAGTTATACAAACGAAAAACCTCAAGTCCAGAATCATGAACAAAACATCCAACCGGAACGAAGCAGAAGATCACAGAGGAAGGAGGAAAAAACGGGTTCCAAGGAGAAAATCCTGGGAGAAATCCTGACGAAGCTCACAGCATCATTTTTCTTCTTGACCTAAGACAAGCACAGAACACATAGCCATAAAAACTGTCTTATCGTTATAAAAACATTATCATCTAAAAGACATATTACATTTTTTTTTTTTTTTTTGCTTTTTTAAAACAACTTGAAATTCAGGGAGGGTAGAAACAAATAGTCAATTCAAACAGCACATTGTATAATATACTTTGTATAATTGAACTTTTCTGCCAGGGTGGGATAATCCTCGCCTCCGTGTCCTTAATAGAATTGAAAATTCTAGACGCGACAGCTAGAAAATTTTATATTCTATGTCAGGACCGGAGGCTCTGATTATGCTAGTTTAAAGTTTAGACATTACCACAGAAGCTACATCCAAAATGGGTTTGTAATAAAACCTCTTAAATGTGGAATCCGAAGACCAGTCTGCAGCGTTTAAGATGTCCTCAAGACGAGAACCTAAAGAGAAAGATTTTGATGCCATAGCACCTCTCACTGAATGAGCACCAAATTTGGAGACATCAATACCTGACTCTGCTAAAATCCATTTTACCCACCGAGCCAAGGTTGCAGATGCAACTGGTCGAAAAGGCTTTTGAAGGGAAATAAGCAATTGACCTGTCATATCAGTACGAAATTCTGCCGTACTCACCTCGTAGTCCTTCAGACATTGCACAACGCAGAGTTTCTGATTATCGGGGAAGGCTGGGTAAGATACTACCCTTGTATTGCATTTAGTTCTCCTGGAAATAATAAAGGAGACACCCTCCGGAGAAAAACTTCTCCCTGCCAAATCTAAGGCTCTAACATCAGACACTCGTTTACATGATACAAGACAAAGTAAAAAGGTAAGTTTTGCCGACAGCTGTTTTCTGGAAAGATACTTATTGGAAGGCCAGGAATCTAGAAATTGTAGAACACCGTTAACATCCCAAAGATGAGAATACTTGGGGCGAGGAGGATTCAACATTCTGATACCTCGAAGCAGTTTACAAACCATAGGCAACTGACCGATAGGTCTACCTTCGACAAACACATGACCAGCCGAAATGGCCGAACGAAAATTGTTGATGGAGTTATAAGCCATACCTGAGGCGGCTAATGAAGCTAGAAAATTCAAAATCATGGTGCAATCGGCAGTAAGGGGATCTGAACCCCGAGAAGAACACCAACTACACCAACGTCGCCAGGCTGAGGTATAGCGTTTATGAGTGTTGGGGGCCCAGGCCTGGTTGATGAATTCCTGAGCTTCGCTCGAAAGGCCTGGGAGGTTCCAATTTTGCCTGAAAGACGCCAGGCTAGGAGAGAGAGTTGGCCCGATAAAATCAAGGGATGGGGCGATCTCCCTGGGTCTAGAAGGAGGTCCCAAGACCAAGGTAAGAGGAAGGGGGGAGCACAAGTCAGTTCCATGATGATGGGAAACCAAGGTTGCGCTCTCCAAAAAGGAGCAATCAACACTAATTCCGCCTCTTGTCTCCGAAGATGTGCTAGGACCCTGGGGATCATTACAAAGGGGGGAAACGCATAATTCAGAGAAGGAGACCAATCCTGGAGAAAAGCGTCTGATGCTCTCGCTCCCGGGTCCGGACGCCAACTGAAATAAGACGGAAGTTGTGTGTTCAGTCGGGAGGCAAATAGGTCTATTGAACAAGGGCCCCACATCCGCATAATCGTCTTGAAGACTCGAGGATGTAATCTCCAATCGCTGGCATCCCTCAGATGACGGGAATGCCAATCCGCTATAACATTCCGTTGACCCGGAAGGTACTCTGCTGTCACCGAAATTTGGTTCTGGAGACAGAAGTGCCAAAAATCCTTGGCGATCTCCGTCACGATCTGAGACCGGGTTCCCCCTAGTTTGTTCACATATCGTACTGCTGATACATTGTCCATCCGAAGAAGGATGCAACATTTCGCTCTGCCTGCAGAAAAACTGCGGATGGCAAAGGAACCCGCTAAGAGCTCCAGGCAGTTGATATGCATTGAAAGTTCCTCCTGGGACCAACGACCCCCGGTGGAGAGGGGACCGCAGCGAGCACCCCAACCCCAACGGCTGGCATCCGCCTCTATGGTCAGGTCTGGAGAACATGGAAAAATGGCCCTGCCGTTCCATGCCTCCATGTGGTTTAACCACCAAGAGATCTCGAGTCTCGCTTCTTCTGATAGAGGAACTAATTGGGAGTAGGCCAGACCTTTGTTCAAGTGAAGGCTCTTCAGACGCTGGAGGGCTCTGTAATGCAGAGGACCCGGAAAGATCGCCTGGATAGAAGACGCTAGCAGCCCCACTATATGGGCTAGGAATCTCAATGATACAGTCGTTTTGGACAATGTAAGTCTCAATTCTTTCTTGATCCTCTTCACTTTCACTTGTGGGAGAATCAGTTGAGCAGAGGGAGAGTCCACCAGGAATCCTAGGAATTCTATTGATTGAGACGGGACCAGTATGGATTTCTGGACATTGATCACAAAACCCAGATCTTGAAGAAGAGAAATCGCCCATTCGAGATGTAACATGAGCGTCTGATGGCATTGGGACATGATTATGATGTCGTCCAGGTAGATGATGAGACGAACACCCCTGGCTCTCAGATATTCCACCACCGGTCTCATCAACTTCGTGAAGCACCACGGAGCCGACGATAGGCCGAAAGGGAGAACTTTGAATTCGAATATCCTCCCCTCCCAGCGGAATTGTAGGAAACGTCTGTGAGGGGGAAAGATGGGGATGGACAAGTAAGCATCTTTGAGGTCCAAGCGGACCATCCAATCTCCTGTTCAAAGGATGTCTCGAAGTAAATGGATCCCCTCCATTTTGAAATGTCGGTAGAGGATCCATTGGTTGAATTCTTTCAAGTTGAGGACCAATCTTGATCCGCCTCCCTTTTTGTCTACCAAAAAGATGGGGCTTACAAAACCCCTGGGATGTAAAGTGGCTTCTTCTATCGCCTCTTTTGACAGGAGAGCAATAATTTCTTTGTGTACAAAAGACCGATCTGA
This sequence comes from Pleurodeles waltl, assembly GCF_031143425.1. Taxonomy (NCBI): domain Eukaryota; kingdom Metazoa; phylum Chordata; class Amphibia; order Caudata; family Salamandridae; genus Pleurodeles; species Pleurodeles waltl. The sequence continues at coordinate 910,640,966 of NC_090443.1, forward strand.
GAGGGAAAAATACATTGTGTTTGTGGGAAGATTCTGGATGGGGGATTGAAAAAATTCTATCTTGAAACCAAGAATGGTCTCGAGTATCCACGGATCGTTTGATATCTTTAGCCAATTGTGATAGAAAAGTCGAGTGCGCCCCCCCAAAGAAATTTCCTCCCAAGGAATGATTCTCACCTGTAGAGGAGGAGTCTTGAATGGCGACAGCTGCCCCTCTGAATCTTCCTCTGCGGAAGCGGCCGCGGAAGGACCTTCTTGAGGGATAGAAGGTGGAGGGCTGATCTTGGTAACCACCTCTGCCTTGATGGCCCTGGAAGCTATCTCCAGTGGGGTTGTGAAATCTCCGGCCGAACGATCGCCCTCTGAAGCGTCCGGCCCGGGAAAAAAGAGGGCGAAGAGCTTTCCTAATAGAGCCCTGTGCTTTATCCAGGCTGGAAAAGGTAGCAACGAATTTGGAGAGTTCTTTTAAGAAGGGGGCTCCAAATAAAAGACCTTGGGCCGCTGGGCCCGCTTCCGAAGATGCCAGGTCGGCTAACTTGGGATCCATTTTCATCAGAATGGATCTGCGGCGTTCATTGGAAATGGCGCAATTGGTATTGCCCAGAATGCAGATTGCTCTTTGAGACCATCCAATGAGAGTATCCGAGTCTATCGGGACATTGGATTCTTTCGCTTGGTAAGCGAGTTCCAGGATCTTGGTCAAGGGGCCTGTTAAATCCAAAAGTTTATCCTGACAGGATTTCCAGGCCCTGTCGATTCCCTTCTTAGGGTCTTTAGTGTACCTTTTGAGGTAAGTAATCATGGAGGGGTCTATTTCTGGAGTTTCTGATATTTTGTCTGGGAGGTCAGGTCTTGGGCACTCAGAGCGAAGGCGAGCTCTTACCTCCTTATCAAATTCTTGTCGCAGGTGATTTTTTACGTAATCTGAGACCTCCGGGGGAGGAATCCAAGCAGAGGATTTGGGGTGAATGATCTCCCCCGGTTCAAATGTTAAGAGTTTAGGTTGTTTAGCCCCGGAGGTATGGTGGGATTTAGCTTTGCGCTTACGAGGTTGTGAATCCTCCATAGGAGGGCTGTGAGATGAGCTACCCTCCGAGTCCTCCGAAGGGTCTGAGGGAGGATCAGTTGACATGCTATAAGGGTGCTCCGTCATTAAAGATGACGTTAATTTCTCGAATGCCTCGGCGTGAATGGATTTTGCGGGAGGATTGGGTTGTCCTTCAAACATGTTTCCTTTGGGGGGAAGCCATCCCTGCTGTTGTGCAAACCCGAAAAGGTGGTGTTTCAGAGGGGTGATTGCCTTGGTTAGGGCATCATTCACTGTCTGGCGCACGCCTGCGTCCAGAGCTTGGGCCAGATCCTGTTCGAAGGAGCCTGGATGGACTTCCTCATAGAAGTAATTTTCATCACCCTCAAGCTCTTCTTCATACATAATACCTTCAAGGTAAAGGACCCACCAAAGCACTGGTGGAGAGGGGGAGCTTATCAGTGTATGTAAATATAAAAATATAAAAGAGTATACACATACACTAATCTGACCCCAATGCAGGTGAGAACAAAAAGAGAGAGATTTTAAATGTGGAGGGAGCACCTGCACCAAGCTCTAGGTGAAAACACCTGAATTATAATTTTACAACCCTGCAGACACTTTCTGACAGGGCGTTCAGGGGGAGCACAGGGCTATGACATAGAAATGCCCAACTTTCTAAACAACGAAGTTTTCAGTGCCCAGAAGAGGGTTTTGGGGCACTCACAGCCCAACAGCAAGCGTGCGAGTCGATCGGCAAGTCCTTGAAATAGAAGGAGAAATGCCGGTCGGCTCGCGCGCCCTTCGTTCGAATTAGAAATAGAAATAGGACTGCGCGACAAGGTCGCGCAGTCCCGCTCCCCGATACCGGCTCCCACTCCACAGCAAACTGCAGGCGGCAAGCCGCCCTTCGGCAGTAAGGTGTGCGTTAGTAAATTATGTATTAAACAACATCAATCAACAATATTATATGTAACAAATCGTGCTAAGGCAAAAAGCGACTTAACTGGCTGCGCAGCAGCAAAGAAAGAGGAAGAGACACTGAGTCATGAGGGTTTTATAGGGTTGGTCTCTATGGTTGTAGTTGTGTCCCTTGGGGTTCATGGGATTTGTAGTTTTGTTTGTATAACCTTTCCTATTGGCTGCTGAATATTAAAAGCATGGAAAGAGAAGCATAATCAGAGCCTCCGGTCCTGACATAGAATTGAACATACACATATATACTTACAAGTGGCAGTATCATTGCCTGCTGCAAAACTGGAGGCTATACATAGGGCCGCCTCAATTAGAGTTTGGAGGATATTGAAAGTCCTAAAATGTCTGAAGAAAATATCATGGGCCCCTTACACATAGGTAATTGTACATGTGTGCATTCATTCATATATATATATATATATATATATACTCCTAAACCTAGGTGTAACTCTAAACTTCTAAGTGTAGATTTACACCTAAGTGTGTAGTTACGCGTCTCCAACTCCTCAAATCAGCAGTGAACCCTCCTACAACAGGATTTACAAGTGTGAAGATACTACTAGCAACTTTTCGATCATAGGAGAAGCTATCCACCACTGCAGCAGATATGCTCCCATTGGAAATATAAGGATTATTGTGAAAGTTAATTGCTCTTTAAAAAATACTTGAACTATTTTAATGTATATTATAAATGTAAATCATTTAAAATGTTCCTTAATATCCTACGTCTAACACAATAAAAAGTTACAGCACACTAACAAACCATGTTTCCTGTTTAATAATTAATTAATTAATTGATGCAGAGGGTGGCATTCCACACAATAGCGTGCATCTCTTCGACGGTTGCCAGTCTGTGGAACCAATCTAGTATATTCAAACGATGGTCCACTTGAGCATGATGACGCACTCGTAGGTGCATTACATGTACATCATGTTTTTACAGCCCTAAATTGGGAGCGATGTTGACTCTTTTGGGTCAGACACTTCAAGTCACAAAATGGTTCGGACTTCTGTTGATCATATAAACACCTTTCCCCCTGGATGGCTGATGGATGAGGTCAAAATGGCTGCATCTGGGGAAGCTGTTGCTATGGATGTGTGCATACCTCACACAAGGCAGAATCTGCCTGTCTGCCTGCCAAGACATTGTGAGGTGAGACCACAGTGCCATGCAGGTGCTTCAATGGCCACTGGACGCAGGCATCCTGCAGATCATGGTGAGAGTCATGAGTTAGAGTAGAAGAGATGGTTAGGCCTCTGGTTAAAGAAGGGTGTGGTATCCTGCTATCTGATTGCAGAGTGAGCAGCATCACTGAGGGAATCCCCTCACCAACTCTGCCGAGGTTGTCAGCAGCCATGTGTGCCTCTTAACATGAGGACTGGCGATTTATGGGCTGGGCCCTGGGGCGCTGCTTACTTACCCTGATGGGCATGAGTCCTGAAAGAGGAGCTGAATTATCAAGGTGTGGGATCCTAGTCATCATGAATGATGTTACTGTCTCCTATGTGTTGGGTCCTCTGGGCCTCCAAACAGCTGCAAAGCTGCAGCAGGCCTTTTCTCACACCTCCACCTGCTTCCCTGAACTCTGCCTGAGCTTGCCTGTGAAGGAGTGTGTATGCCTGATGGCCTAATCCTTGTTAGCTGCTTTGCACACGCCCTAATTGGGTCACAATGCCTGTGGCCAGCCATTGTTTGTTGTCTGAACTGTCTCAAAAATGCTCCTCTGGACATTGGGTGAGTGGGGCAGCTGGGCGATAATCCTGACTACATTGTACCACTGAAAACAGGTATACACAGAATTGAGAACTGAATTGTAAACATAGTGAAAGATCAGTCAAATAAATCCTCACTGCAAGGTCCATGAGAGGACAGGGAACGCATGGTGACCATGCTCAGGAGACCCAGGGGACTTGAGCGATGCAATCTGATGGGGACCATAAATGAAATGTAGGTGGACCACATTAGCTTACTGAGTAAAGAGAGCCGAATGAGAAGTGTTGCAGATCACTGTATGCATACCAAACTTCATCCTTCCTTACCTGAGATTTTAATTATTGATACTTTCTGGAAGTTGTACTTTACATTTGCTTGAAATGAACTGAAATAATACATCTAATAGTGATTTGCCAAATAAAGCTCAGGACTGGATGAATAGTGTTTGGCAAAGTTAGGAGTACCAAAGGGTAGTACTGGAGAGAAACAAGAACTGAACTGTAGTGTTACTTAAGTACATTTATAATGAAGACATCTAGTATGGAATGAACATGCCGATTATATTCAATCAAGCAATCAACGAAGGACTTGTAAAGCGTGGCTAATCACCCATACGGTCTCAAGGCACTGAAAGAAGGTGTTCTGCTCAGTCGAAGAGCCAGGTCTTGAGGTCCTTCCTGAACTGCTTCAGTGATGCTGTCTGCCTGAGTTTGAGAGGTAGCATTTTCCACCTCCGGGATGTTAGGTAGGAGAAGGATCTTCCTCCTGCTGTACTTTTCCAAATCTTGGGGACGGCTGCAAGGGCTAGCTGGTAGGAACGGAGACATCTGTTGGGTACGTAGAAGGTGAGGCGGTGATTGAGGTATGCTGGCCCTATGTTGTGCAGTGCCTTGAAGGTGTGGATCAGGCGTTTATATGTGATGTGCTTGTTGACTGGGAGCCTGAGGTGGGAGGAGATTCGGCTGTGCCGGGGGATGTCCAGGACAAGTCTGGCTGTTGCATTTTGGACTTGTTGTAGTCTTGATTGAAGTTTCTTGGTAATGCCAGCATATAGTGTGTTGCCACAGCCCAGTTTGCTGGTAATGAGTGTGTGGATGACTGTCTTCCTCGTGTCGGGGGTGGGGGTGGGAATCCATTTGAAGATCTTCCGCAGGAAATGGAGGGTGTGGAAGATAGATGAGGAGATGGCGTTAACTTGGTGGGTCATCGATAGAGTGGAGTCCAGGATGATGCCCAGGTTGCGCGCATGGTCTGTGGGGCGGGGCCATTATCCAGTGCGGTGGGCCACCAGGAGTTGTTCCAGGCAGAAGGGGTGGAGCCGATCACGAGCATCTCTGTCTTGTCCAAGTTGAGCTGGAAGCAGCTGGCCTCCATCCAGATGACGACTACTCTCATCCCATTGTGGAAATGCCTCTTGGAGTGCGCAGAGTCCTCGGACAGGGAGAGGATCAGTTGGGTGTCGTCAGCGTAGTAGACTATGTTTAGCTTGTGTTGTCTGTTGATCTTGGCAAGTGTGGCCATGTAGACATTGAAAAGTGTCTTGGCTGAGTGAGGATCCTTGGGGCACTCCGCAGCAAGTGTCTTTAGGTTCTGATGTGAACGGTGGTAGTCTGACCTTCTGTGTTCTTCCAGTAAGGAAGGACCTGACCAGGGCTTTGTCTCCAATGCCGATATCGTGCAGTCTGTTGCAGAGGGTGGAGTGGGAGACGGTGTCAGAGTCACCAGATCCTCGGGGTCTGTGCACGTTCCCAACACTTCCACCACAAGACAGCTCCAATACTCTGATTAGAATTGTCACAGAGTCTAAGAGAGTCCAAGTGGGGAAAAGGGGATTAGGAAGGGAACAGCGGGGAAGGAGACCTGTAGTAAGCAAAAAGGTTAAAACACACAATATCAAGATTATGGGGGTCATTCCGACCCTGGCGGTAAATACCGCCAGGGCCGGGGTCCGCGGGAGCACCGCCAACAGGCTGGCGGTGCTCCTTTGGGCATTCTGACCGCGGCGGTACAGCCGCGGCCAGAAACGGAAAGTCGGCGGTGTACCGCCGACTTTCCGCTGCCCAGGGGAATCCTCCATGGCGGCGCAGCTTGCTGCGCCGCCATGGGGCATTCCGACCCCCTCACCGCCATCCTGTTCCTGGCGGTTTCGAGCGCCAGGAACAGGATGGCGGTGAGGGGTGTCGTGGGGCCCCTGGGGGCCCCTGCAGTGCCCATGCCAATGGCATGGGCACTGCAGGGGCCCCCGTAAGAGGGCCCCACTTTGAATTTCAGTGTCTGCTTAGCAGACACTGAAATTTGCGACGGGTGCTACTGCACCCGTCGCACACCTTCCACTCCGCCGGCTCCATTCGGAGCCGGCTTCATCGTAGAAGGGTGTTTCCCACTGGGCTGGCGGGCGGCCTTTTGGCGGTCACCCGCCAGCCCAGTGGGAAACCCAGAATGACCGCCGCGGTCTTTTGACCGCGGTACGGTCTTCTGGCGGTTCCCGCTTGGCGGGCGGCGGGAGCTTGGAATGACCCCCTATATCATATTAATCAATACTAAGCTATGACTCTAAGCATTGTCATTCTGAAAACATGAACAACCTAAGCATAGACTTAAAATGACTAGGCTTCAAGATGACTGGATACCTGTGAGGGAATCAAGAAAGGTTAAATGCAACTTTCAAATTCAAGTATTATCTTTTGCATGAGGATCAGGAAATAATCTGAATGATTTCTAAACCATAATATAAATCGTGTTTGAGAAACTTATTATGTACACACAACATTACATCTAGAAATCTAGCTTTTTTGTTCTCTCAAAATTGCCGGAACATGAATTGTGCACATTGCAGATTTGTACAAAGGTTGTAAATACCATAGAATGATTGTGCACAATGAATAACATGAATTAGACTCGAGAAATAAATCACGCGTCTTGCCAACTCGAAAGCCACCAAGTAAATGCCTTAAAATGGTAGGGCATAATGAACACCGTGATTTTAAACACAGAAAAGGAATCGCGCATACTGCCGATTCGAATGTCATGAAATGATAACACACAATGAATATCATGAATTAAACACAAGAAAAGGAATCGCGCGACTTTGCCGATTCGAATGTCACCATATGAATGTCAGGAAATGGTTACATGAGTAACATGAATTACACACGAGAAATGAATTGCGCGTCTTGCCGATTCGAATGCTACCATGTAACTGCCAAGAAATGGTAGCGTACAATGAATATCAAGGTTTAAAGCACGAAAAACGAATTGCGCATCTTGCCGATTCGAATGCCACCATGTAACTGCCAAGAAATGGTAGCATACAATGAATATCAGGTTTAAAGCACGAGAAATGAATTGCACGTCTTGCCGATTCGAATGCCACCATGAAAATGCCAAGAAATGGTAGCGCACAATGAATATCAAGGGTTAAAGCACGAGGAACGAATTGCGCGTCTTGCCGATTCGAGTGCCACCATGAAAATGCCAAGAAATGGTAGCGCACAATGAATATCAAGGGTTAAAGCACGAGGAACGAATTGCGCGTCTTGTTGATTTGAGTGCCACCATGAAAATGCCAAGAAATGGTAGCGCACAATGAATATCAGGTGTTAAAGCACAAGAAACGAATCGTGCGTCTTGCCGATTCGAGTGCCACCATGAAAATGCCAAGAAATGGTAGCGCACAATGAATATCAAGAGTTAAAGCACGAGAAACGAATCGCGCGTCTTGCCGATTCGAATGCCACTATGAAACTGCCAAGAAATGGTAGCGCACAATGAATATCAAGGGTTAAAGCACGAGAAACGAATCGCGCGTCTTGCCGATTCGAATGTTAACATGTAAATGCCAGAAAAAAACAGAGCACATTCACACATGCAAGGTAAAATCTCTCAACATGAAAATTAGGCCCAAGAACTCGGATGTCTCCGAAAACGGGATCGGGGGCCCAGCCTGACCTCCGTCTTACCGCCCTGATCAAGGATCACCAATGTAAATGAAGGGCAAAGGCCTGGAAGATCAAGTAGGCCACCGGAACAGGAGCTCAGGAAGTTGCTGCTGCTCTGCACCTGGACCTCTGAATAGTGAGCACGTGGAGCTGGGCTGGCTCCCTTTTATAGATTCTTAGCCCAGCCCACCAACCACACCCAGGCATGCTGCAGGGAGAGCATCTAGAAGGCCCTGGAAGGGGACCACACCCCGACACAGTCTGAAAGCCTGCAGCAGAAACATTACATGTGAACAGTATTTAAATGCATGCTGAACATAAGTCTTCAGGATTAAACTCTGCAATACAAAAGTTTAAACAACATTATATCAGCACAATGCATAAATTATGTTAGCTTGAAATTTTTAGGTTTTTGCATTCTAGTCGCCCGTAGAGCGCGCACTGCCCTGATGTTGACAGACGGTGTCAAATGCAGTGGAGAAGTCGAGGAGGATGAGTGCAGCAGTGCCTCCATGGTCCAGTATGATGCATTTGTCATTGGTGGCTGCTAAGTGGTTGCTTCTGAAACCGGACTGGAAAGGCTCCAAGATACAGGAGCTCAAGGAACTCAGGGAGTTGTTGGTTGACAGCCTTCTCAATTACGTTGGCTAGGAAAGGGAGCAAGGAGATGGGTCTGTAGTTCTTCAGCTCCCTAGGGTCGGCGGTGGGTTTCTTGAGTAGTGGGCCGATTTCAGCGTGTTTCCAGTCTGAGGGGAATATGGAGGTCTTGAAGGATGGGTTGATGGTTTGGCAGAGCTCCAGTGCAATGGAGGCACTGGCCAGGTTGAAAATATGGTGTGGGCACGGGTCTGAGGGTGCCCCTGAATGGATTGAGTTCATGAGTTTCTGGGTGTCTTCTACAGAGATAGGGGTACAATGGTTCAGGGTCTGGTGTGGCGTGGCCTGGGGTCCATGGTGGTGCTGGTGGCCGGTGGGGGCAGGGGGACAACTCACGGAGTTCCTCTAAGCAAACCAGATAATAGATCCCTCCCAGTCCAGAATCAGGAGCAACCATAGCACCGAATCGACCCTCCTCGCAGCCCCCGATGACATCCCCGGAGATACGGCTGCACGCATTCTCCTCAACCTCTCTGCCACATTTGACAAAGTCTCCCCCCTCTGCACCAGTCTCCATGACACCGGCATCTGTGGTAAAGCATTGGAATGGATTAAATTCTTCCTCACCGGAAGAAACCAGAGTGTCAGATTCACGCCGTTCACCTCGGCACCCAAAGAAACATACCACGGAGTACCACGGGGATCCTGACTAAGCACGATCCACTTCAATATCTACATGGCCCTGCACGCCAAAGTTGTCAGACAGCATGGCATAAACATCGTCTCCTACACTGACAACACCCAGCTGATCCTCCCTTTGACCGACGACTCATCAACCACCAAGAGAAGTTTCCACAAAGGAATGAGAGCAGTCATCGCCTGGATGGAAACCAGCTACCTCAAACTCAGACAAGACAGAGATCCTCATAATCAGCTCCACCCCCTCCGCTTGGGACAACTACTGGTGGCCAACTGCCCATGGAAACACCCACACCGACCACACACGCAACCTGGGGATCATCCTGGACTCCACGCTCCCCATGACCCGTCAAGTCAAAGCAGTCTCATCATCATGCTTCCACACCCTCCGCCTCCTTTGGAAGATATTCAAGTGGATGCCCACCGAGACAAGAAGGATGGTAACCCACGTGCTTGTAAGCAGCAAACTAGACTACGGCAACACACTCTATGCCGGCATCACAAAGAAGCTTCAAAAAAGACTACAGAGAATCCAGAGCGCAGCAGCCAGACTCATCCTGGACATCCCCTGTCACAGCCACATCTCCACCCACCTCAGAGACCTGCACTGGCTCCCGATTGACAAACGCATCACTTGCAAGCTATTGACACACCTACAAGGCACTGCACAACATCAGACCAACCTACCTCAAATACTGCCTGTCCTTCTACACCCCCACCAGACAGCTCCGATCCTCCCAACTAGCCCTCTCCGCCATCCCCAGAATCAGGAAGAGCACAGCTGGAGGCAGATCCTTTTCCTAGCCCGGACATGGAACACGCTCCCACTCAACCTCAGACAGGCCGCCTCGCTGAAGCAGTTCAGGAACGACCTCAAGACCTGGCTCTTAGAGTGAACAGCATGCCCACAACAGCGCCTTGAGACCTAGGGGTGATAAGCTGAGCTATCCAAGTGCCTGATTGTTTGATTGTTTGATTTAGTCCATTAGCACTCCTTATCCATGCCAAAGTATCCTCCCATACCTCACTATCTCTAATACACTGCATGCCTTTCATTAACTGTAGAATCGCACAAACAAACCTGCAAAGAAAGAATATTGCAATCGAAGCAAAACGCCATGTTAAACGTTAAACACGGGAAACCAAATGTTTCAGGCCTTTGGTTGTTCTGACTTAGTAAAACATTCAATGCACATTCGAAATACAAAATTATCAGTGCGCTTTGCAATAAATGAAAAGAGGAATCATAAATGAGACATGATTATATGCAGTTTCACCATAGTTACCATGAGAATACACAAATATAAATGTGCATGAGTACTACTATTCAGCATTCTAAAACCAAACATTAGAACACATATGTACATGAACTACTAATTTTCTACTCTGTATGCACCTTTAGTAATGCGATTTAGATGCTCCTCTTTAGAAAAGTTAAGGCACACAATATATGTATTGTTGATTACATTATTATTAGTATAATGCATGATGGTACAACCAAAGTTATGCGTCGCCATCTGTTTTCAGTTAGTCTTTGAGATGTCTGTAGGTCTATTGGTTTGTTTGCATGGAAGCCTGCAATTGCTGCTGAGTTGTTTGTTTGTAGGCGTGTATGACCAATGCATTATTGTATGATGCATATTGTGTCACTCTGTGTGTGTAGGCACTATGCAAATGTCAAACCTTTCTATCAACAAAATAAATACTTGTCATTTCGTTTTACTGAACTCTTTGTAAGGTAAGCAAATCATGTTTCAATCTAAAAGGACCACAAGGGTGTTTAGTGAAAGGCAAGATCTAGGGACAGATTGAGGAAGAAAGACCTCCAAGTCATGCATTTTCTGCATATATTATAACGACTTTAAATATATTAGAAAATTGCTAAATAATGATACTATGCAGAAAACCAGTGGTTTTGTTTGCATATACTTTACATATTGCACCTTAGTCTTACCCATATTGTACTTAAGTGCTATGCATGTTGGAAAGAAATAGCATTTTCTTCCATAGAATTATCTTTTTCATCATTCTGATAAAAACTTAGGGGCACATGTACGTACCATTTTTCCTGTCGCAAAGGGCCCGATTCGCAGAATCGGACTGTTTGCGACAGGAAAAAAACATTTTAGTATGTACAGACCCTCTTTTGTGATTCATTAATCTATTTACCGAATTGCAAAATAGGTTTGCGAGTCGCAATTAGGAAGGGGAGCTCCCTTCCTAATTGCAAGTTGTAGCACGATGTAGCATTGTTTTGTGACAGTGAATGCGGTCACAAAACAATCACAGTTAGCACCAGTTTCAAACTGGTGCTAACCCATTCGCAAACGGGAAGGGGTCCCTGTGGGCAGAGAAAATATTTTTTCAGAGCAGGCAGTGGCCCCACCAAGACTTACCATTCTGTTGAATATGGAACTATGAAACACCCTTCAAGGGTTACCAAGCATTAGGACTGTGCTTAAACATGCAATGTAACTGCTTATCTGCAGTGAGTATAATCAGTTTGTGACTACCTGTGCAATCGTGTGTTCAGGGAGAACTGGGACAGTCTGCTTAGTTGGTGTGCAATCCCACAGAATTTCATTTATTGCAACAGGCTCCTGCTCTTTATGGGAGCTTGTGATTTGGTTTCTAGATCCTGGGGTTAGCACTTGACAGCTGTGCTGTGCACTTATCCAACAATTATAGATAAACAAGACATGACACCAATACCAAGACTCACCCTTCTGGTTAATATGGAAATATAGAAGAAATATCAATTGTTACCAAGCAATGTACTGTGCATGAACATGCAATCACTTAACTACAGTCAGCAAAGACTCTTTGTGGTACAAGTACAGTCGTGCATTTGGAGAGACCTGGGATAGTCTTGTCTGCCAGTGTGTAATCTCACTCACTTTGGCATCAAGTAAGACCTTTTAGCTATTATAAATTAATTAAAATTTGGTGGAAAAGTTAAGATAATGGTTGTACTTAATGTATTTTATATTGATGCTTGTTTAAGTTTATGGAGTCCACAGCTGCACCAACTTGGGCGTCCTTGAGCTGACACCAACGTCTGGTAGTAGACGGATGGTGGAATGGTTAGTGCTGAAAGAGACACATTTTAAATTGCTTCCTAAAGATGGATTGTAATTGGCTAAGTGCTCAGGGTCAGGTTGTTCCGTATTTTAGGAACAAGGCAGCAAAAGGAACAACCACCATGTCTGGAGAGTTTGACACATGGCGCCTTTGCTACAAGAAGTACTGATGAGGGTAATGTGCGGGCTGGAAAATAAGAGTGGATTAGCTATTGAAGATAGATAGGTCATTTGTTGGAAAATAGATAAGAAGCACACTCATATCCAGGACACCATAAGACTGCTGACTAAGTAGTGTAAAAAGATAAAAACAAGGCAGCGGGTCTTTTCCATCGATCAGTAACAACATGCCTGTATCTATCAGGTCCGTCCCAAAATGTCTCCAATTTAGGAAAGAGTTGAACCCTCACCCTTTCAAGAGCGCAACATCACAACACATTAACCATCAACCCCCATGTACCTATCCTATCACACATTGACATTAAGCTTATCTTCAACCCTATAAGGCGCACCATTACCTTTTAGCTAAGTTTGTGTTACAGAAATATCATGTACATTCATACATACAATAAAATGGTTACAAAGGTTGAAAAAAGAATTGTAAACATTTTGCCAGAAAAATCAATGCTAGAAACACAACACATGATCTTGAGTGTGGTCTGGCATCCCCTTCATGGACTGAAGTTAAAATGTTATCCCCGAGTAAACTTTTACCTGTCTTTCCTTGTTGAGCGTACAACATCCCCCTGAGGTTTTTAGAAAATTTATAAAAGGGGGAGTAGAACAGAGTAGTGGGGGTTATATCTGTTCATCTGTATTCTGAGCCATTTTAAGTAATTTTTATGCTGGGGAAAGGTTACCAGATGGCTCTATGTCTCCAAAGATGCAGTGTTCTCTCTTCTGGGTTTCCTTCCAACAAATATAACCTGGGAGATGCAGTCCTTGTTAATCTCATTTGATCCAGTTAAACTATCACACTTAAAAATAATGATTTGTGAAGTAAAAGCTGAGGATTGAGCACTACATTCTTGGTGACATGGACTTATCTGAACACACTTGAAAACAATGATTTGTAGAAGAAAAGCCCAGGACGGGATCAATGGATTCTTGAGAACATGGAGTCATCTTGTAACCTTATGCTAGCATGACCTCATGCTCTGAATCCCACTTCGTGTTGGGTACTTTGACTTATAGATTCAATCAGTGGCTCTAGAGCATTATTTTCATTGACAAACAATGTGTTGTTCTGCATCCGTGGAGGTTCTCCTCTACTAAAGTCGTTTCTTCTAGCTGGGGTGAATCACGCTCAAGGAGATCATGGAAATTCTGGAGACCTCGTACCAATATGTGTCTGGGCTCAAGGAAAAGGTTATGATGGAAGTGAATCATGGGCTTGTCATAGGGGTCTTAGGTTGTTTTGAATCCTGGCTGGATGCTCACCTTTGATCTGTGGAATCCAAACATAAAGGCACTGTGAAAAAACAAACTCAAGTCTGCCAAGGGCAGCTGTATATGCAAAGACCCCCAGGGATGAGGGGGCCCACGGTACTCCAATTACAGTTGTTGTCTCTTATTCCTTTCCTGTATGAGGAGGGAAAGCATTGTATTGCTTACAATAAGGAAGGTTACCATATTACTCTTTGGACCAGATGTACGAAAGTTCCATTTTGCATTTCCTAAATAACGACTTTTAAGACAATGCTATTAGGAAATGCAAAATGGTATGTAAGAAAATAGCGATTTCTTAATAGCACTTCCTTCAGAGTCGCAATTGCTATTAGGAAATTGCTATTTAGGAAATGCTGGACCATTTGTTCCTATGTAGGTACGAATGATTTTGCATTTCCCAATTGGAAATCACAGATTAGAAAATGCAAAACCAAGGGTGGCTGCAGAGCCCCCGTACCCTTCCCCCCCTTTGAGGCACCACCCAAAAAAGTGTTGCACATGTAAATGGCACAAAATCCATAGGGGCATGTGTGCGCTACATGGCACTTTAAAAATGCATTTTTTTAAATTGCACACGGTTACCTTTGACTTGGAGTCAATGGCAATAGCATTTCCTAAATGTCCATTTCGCAATTAGGAAATGCTTGGTACATGTGCTTAGGGAATCGCAAGTAGGAAATCTATATTTGTGATTTCCTATTTAGGGAATTGCAAATTGTGATTCTCTATTTGGAGTCGCAATTTTAGGTAATCGCAAAAAAATTAATTCATCTGGAAAGGCTATTTTGCATTAGCAAATGGTCAAATTTACCGATTGTCACCATTTGCGAATGCAAAATGGGTTGATACATCTGGCCCTATGTCACCAGGAACATGATGCTGCAGACCGAAGCTTTTGTCTTGCAAATCATTGTCCTCACAGGAACCCTGCATCATTAATGGCATGGATGCATCTAGTCACCTTAGCAGAAGGGCCTCTAGCACCTTTGATTTGCCAATGAAGTCTACTGAGAATCAGGACAGCTTTCTTTAGTGTTCATTGACAATTTGTTATATGACTGGGTCTTGACCTTCGATTTTCACCATAAAAGTCAAAGAGTGCTACAGCTGACCTCTCAAGCGAAATGAATAGAAAAATATAAACCAAAGGCATTATCCCAAGAATGCTTGAAAGGAAAATCAGCCATCAGCTTTGCAGGCGATAATGTCACGTTACATTTTCACATTCAGCAGCGGCCCCTTGCATCTTATATAGCGGAGAGAGCACAAGTCATGAATTATAGAGCGTGCCATCCAATTGTCTCCTTTTTGTTCCATCAATTTCTGTTAGATGTCAGATTTGCTTTCTTCTTGCCAGCAGGGAATAACAAATAATGAAAAATTAAGGGAAAAAGGTTAATTTGGAGTTTTTTTAAAAAGAAAATCGGCAGCATCTTCACAAGCGATAGTAATTCCGCAGCCCCCCTGTTGTGCAGCAATGCTGGCGCGCGCTCAGCTGGATAATAATTGACCTTTCACTCAAAGTGATTAGGCCGCGCGCTTCCCATCTAAGCGGTTCCAGGTAGCAAATCCCTTGGAGATTCTCAGACAGCCCCTTAAAGTGTAGAGCTTTAGCAAGTCTTTTCACTCAAGTGTACCATGAACGACATCAGGAGGGGATGGGGGGTGAAGGTCATAAGAGGTCATACATAGGGGAGGGGACCAGAAAGATGCACAAAGGCCTGGTTGGCTCTCTAGAATGTTCGTGCTATTCATAAGAAGTTCTTGGATAAAAGGGTGGGAGAAGCGGAAAGCCACGCGCAGCACCCTAATTTGGATTTTCAGAATATCTGAGCAGCTAGGACATTCAAGGAAGAAATACAAATAAATGCTTCCCCATTAAACAGATGCCTGCCTCCCTTTCAGCAGCGAGAATGTTTGAGCGGCAATGGAAGAAGAGTGACATTATCAACAATGGTCTGATGTTTCTAAGAGGAGATGGTACAAGCATGACTAATGAGGCCTTTTCTGCTGGCAGCCCTTTGAAATCAGGATATTTCTTCGAGTGAGGAGGTTCAAACCGTAATCCCCGCAGAGAACTGAAATGCACATTGAAAAAAACAGACCGAGCCGAAAAGGAGGTTTTCAGTGGGATTCTTAAACGCTTAGGCACACAGAAGGAAGGACTCCGTGTGTGAGTCATAGAGTAAACCTTTGCGCAGCTGTATTTGCAGGAACTCTTTTTTTCTCTCGACCCTGTATGTTCTGCGTTAGCCCGCACAAATTGTTACAAGTCCTAATCACTTGGTAATATTCATAGTTTTTTTTTCTTCATATTCGAGGCCAATGAGGTGCCTCCTGAATATAAACACAGTAATGAGGGGATATCATATCAAGGACAGAATATCGAAAATAAGATGGCAACAGGTAAGTAACTCTAGATTTTCAGGGGCTAACTTCACATATACGTAGCTTAGTGGTATATATTTCCTCAAGGTATGTTGATGTGGAGTAAATCCATACTTCCTTATATACACTTGCCTTTCGATATTTAGTCCCTCAATATGCTTGTACTGCAAATTTGTTGGTGTTAATATTCAGTGGCACAATCGAAGCCAAAAGTCACTTGGAAGTTCTTGGAGACTACAAAATGGCTTGGGTTGTTCGTCGGGTTTTTTGTGTTTCAGTTGTTTTATTTATGCCACATTGGTTTATGTGAATACACATTAGTGATGTGCAGGGGTCTTGCAGGGTGCTGTCCAGCAACTGTACCAGATTACTTTTTGCGAGAAAAGGAAAATCAGTCTCTGTCAAAGGAAACGTGCATTGACAAAACCAGTAGGGTTGGCATTTGTGTGGTGCATGCATTCATAGACAACCTACATTCTTACACACATCGACAGAGATCAGATCTGTTTTAAATCCGATCTCCAGGTATAGTGCTTTGAAAAATAAGATTTTTACAGCCATCCTAGCTTCAGAATTCACCTTCGTTACATATTTTCTAGAAATTCCTAACCTGACTCACAATGGGATTGGCTCCACCAAGTATGCACAAAAAAGGCAGCAAATGTTAAGTGTGCCATGAAATGTATTTGAAAGCTGGCCAATCCAGCTTGGGGATGGTTGGGAATGATGGTGACCTCAGTCAAAAATTGTAATAGCAATTAAATATATCGAGAAACCAACGTGTATGCCTAATACATAATATAAGCTACACAGAATATGGTTATAATATATACCTGTTAGCAATAGGAGCTGTTCTGCTGTCCCTATTAAACATCGCTGCTCTCAGGGAAGCTGTGGCAGGTGATATGCAGATTTGTTGAGGACATCAATGGAAGTCTCATAAAGGGGGTACAAATATTGATTATTCTCCTTGTTGGGGCACAGAGTCTCATAAATGCAGCTGTGGATAAAAATAAACAAACTGTGTCAGTGCAGCCAGGGCTGAAATCAGGGATTACCACATACAGACAGCACACCTCTTTTCAGGTGGGGCGTTCAAACCACACCATCACACACTAGAAGGACCTTCAGCACACAATCAGAAATTTGGAAAGTGTAATACTCACCAATGAGGGTCTCAAGGAGCTGGGAAGGAGGGAGAGGGGGTGTGGGAGGTGCTGCTACTGCTCGAACATCCAGGTCTTGAGAAGTTTCCTGAAGGTAAGGAGGTCTTTGGTCTGGCACAGGTGGGTGGGAGGAGTGTTCCCCGTTTTGGCGGCGAGGTGCAAGAATGATCTACCGCCGGTTGTAGTTCTGCAGACGCGTGGGACGGTTGAAAGGGTGAGGTCAGCGGATCGGTCAGCACGTATGAAGCAGCAAGTTTACTTGTGAAAGCACCTTGTGAGTATTCCTTTGCAAGCCTACATGATGAAGAACTTTGCAAAAGACTACAGGATATCTTCTATAATAGGTCACACAGTGCCTTTATTTGATCTGCCGATCTTTTGTGTATATTTGTATCACCACAATGTTGCCCTGGGCCAGCGGGTTCAAATATCTATCTAATAGTAGAAAAACACAAATACATAAGCCCATACTTTGAAGCCAGTACAAAATAGAGTTGAGAGAGACATGTATTGCCACATTTTATTCTAATTGCGGTAAAATACAAAGTCTGGGTGCAGCAGGTTAGATGGAGCACTTCTTGATTGTGAGTTTAATGCCTTAAATGCGTGGGTCCAAGAATAAGATGAGATCAGAAAGTCTCTGGGTCTTATTCATAAGGAGTTCAACCCTACTGTCTATTAAAGTGAGGCATTATAAGAAATCACAAGTGCCAAGTAAAAAAAGTTTGGCTATGAAAATCAAATGTTCTATAATAGTTCTATATTTTAGTAATTTATTTGCAATTTAATTGTGCAAATACAAATGTAAAAAAATTTCAAAAAAATGTAATCAGAGAACGAAATCGAAAAGAAAATCAATAGGCAAAGATACATATGTGAAACAGATAATTAAAGATCCAAAGAAGTGTGCTTGGCCACGACCATGATGGCAGCCCTCTAAATTGCTCCTGCAGTCCACTGCCTATCCTGCTAATTAGAAGGGGTTACAGATGCACAATAATGGTCTAGCCTACATGAGGGAGATTGCTTAGGTACAGAGCAGAGGAAGATCTTGCCACTGACGTGCCTTGCTACCTGAAACCACTGAATAACCATCTGCTGCAATCCAGCTACCTGGACCAGGGCATAGTGAACTGACGAAGGGCCTGCACAGCTGCCGGACCACACACGCAGAAGAATTGCTGGAGTGGCAAGACCTGCACCTAAAGGTGCTGTTGTGCATCCTTCCAATTTAGGTGCAGTAAGCTGCTTCCGATACCTGAATTGGCCCCTGGGGCCTTGGAATAGTAGATCAACCCAGCGGAGGAGCTGAATACAGCGTTAGCTGAACAGCATCCACCCAATCCCCCTGGCAGCAAGGAATTATTTCCCACCACAGCAACCTACCTCCCATCATGAATCAAAGCTAAGCAGTGCCTCCAAACCCGACTCCTGTGGGGGTGCTGCCATGCCCTTGATCTAAGGGCACAGCAAGCTCCCTCTGCTGCAGACACCCAACTTCGGTGTCCGATCGCTGCCTCCACGCTGCCTCTGCCCACACAGATCAGCCACATGCCACCCATAGAAAAAGAAGGGGAACTCGAGCCTAGACAGTCGTACTACTAATGGTTGACAGCGTCTGCGCCTGGTCACTGCGAGCACCATCTTGGATTAGGATTCTCGTTGATGCCCGTATTTGTCTACAGACTACTTTCCTTGAACTCATCACTGCATTTCACCTCTTATGGACCATGCAGAGGTCTGATACGACCCTCCTCTCCCACTTCGGAAGACAGTGTGTACCAACACATTCTCCTCTGAAGCCAGATGATGAAAAATAAACTGCACAAGCATCTCCTTTTTTTGACTTCATCACCACTGGACACAAGTGGTCTCTACCTGCATCCAGTGGACCCATCGCATCAACAATGTCTGCAGTCAGATTAAATTCTCTGTGGCAGAACTGAAAGGTCTCACGATCACTATGGATACCAAGGAGGCAGCCACATCTTCCATCCACCAGGGAATTAAAGGTTTACATGCTGGCGTCACTCAATTCAGATCACAGATGAGCAATGGAGAACATCATCTCTAGGCCTTGGAGAGCAGGCATGCCAGCACCCTGGACTGGGGCAACAAGCTGTGGAATTTAAGGACAAGGATTAGGGACTTGGAATATAGGAGCTGGAAGAATGACATTAGGATACTGGAACTCCTGTAATTGAGTGCGGGCCTTATCCTAAACACCTTCCTCTTGGAGCTCCTACCTGCTGTCACCAGCCTGAAGTTTCACCCACTGGTTGAATTTTAAAGGGCACATCGTCTCAGCTTGAGGAACCTTCGGGCAGGCTCAGTACCGATAATGGTCCTGACCTGCCTAATAGGTCACCAGCCCGTCTGGGTCTTGCTGCAAGATTCCAAGTGTTCTAAGCCATTTAACTATAAGGGTAATGCTATAGCCTTGAATGCAGGATACTCCAACAATACCAATATCCTACAGAAAAAGTTTTGTGGCCTTGATACTCCGGCTGCGGAAATTAAATGTAAGATTTGGCTTACTTGAGCCTTCCATTGTGATTCTCATGGTGGATAGGGAAACTCAAGAAATTACAGATCCTGGGGAACGCAACAATTCTTTGCAGATATGGACGACCTACTCAACACACAACAACGAGATTGAACACCACGGTTTACAGATGCTCCTTCTTTCTTCAAGACCTTGATGACCATGGATCCAAACTTCTCCTTTGTCTCCAGGCATTCTCTGCAGGACAACGGAGACAAGAAGGCTTTCCCTGCCCACTCTAATGACCTTGTTCATACTCCATGCACTATCTTCACGGGTATTGCCAAGCCCCATGCAACTCTTCTACCTTAAGCACAATTTCAAGATATGTTTGTGCTACACCCACGTTATTGCAGAAGAATAGCTACCATAGGGGCTAGGCCTGCCTGTGTAAAGTATTTGATGGAGGGTTACACACCTCTCTGAGTCTCCATACCGGCTTTGCTTGGCCTCATAGCAGAGCGTGCATTCCAGTAGCCTACCAGAACTGCATAAACCTACACAACCACTGGTCATAGTCCCACCAACTTGACTGCACCGATGTTTACTACTAGACCGCTCTCAGTATGGTCATTCAGTGTCAACAGCCTCTCATCTTATGTGAAGTGAAAGAAGATCCAACTTATTCCTCCCTGCCCCCATAAATTAGATGTCCTCCTCCTTCAGGAAACTCACTAATTCGACATTCAATCCACTAAATTTAAAAGAGAATGAGTAGGGAAGACATGTCACTCCTTCTAAGGCTCCAAAACTCTAGAAACCTCAAGTGCCTTGCAATCTTCATACAGCAAGCGGAGAGGAGAGTAGCCTAAATCCTTTAAGAGTCCCTATGAGCCAAAACGATGGAGTCATGGATGGAGACGGAAGGGAGACTATTTTGGTAACTCTCCATTTATGTCCATATCATAGTCCTTGGCACCCTATATATGCACCCAGCACACACCAAGGACTATTTCTGGCCTGTATCGGCAGACCGAGCATGCTGTTCTCCAAATCCGAACTAGGGGCGACTGGAACAATACACTTGATCCAATATTAAACAGATCTGGGAGACCAGACCACTCTAACAACAAGGACAGACTGGCCCTTAAATATCTGATGACTGACCTTGGCCTTGCTGAACCGTGGCACCTTCTACTGCACACGGAGAGAGACTATACATTATTTTCTTGCATCCACAGCACTGAAATGTGGATTGACTTGTTCCCCATCATTTATACTTTACTACCAAAGTCTGCACATGCACTATTGAAACACTGGGCTTATCAGGCCATGCACCAGTGACTCTCCCACTGGATCTTCAATACATCATTCTGCGCTCCCGTAATTGTAGGATGCTTCTTTGCAGTACAGATGAATTCAGGATAAAGAAACTCTACATTCTCAGGCCCGAGACTTCATGTATTTAGATGAGGGCTTTGTCATGTAATCACAGTGCATATGGGTGACTGAAAAGTCATATATTATGGCGATGATATTCAGTGATACTGAGTCACAGACCTGAGGCAAGCTTAAACTTGAGGAACATGCCCTGCAGTTGGCATTCAGACTCTCCATTTTACCCCTTGAAAAAACAGACTTTGGATTCTCACAAGGAAAAAAATATGATCTTAATTTTCTTTATACTACTATCGTGGAGAAAGTGCTCTTCTGCATTCAAAGTCATCACTATGATAAAAAAAATAGTAGGGCACTTACTTGCACTTAAACTAAAAGAAAGAGGAAACTCCTCAGTGTTTCCAGTAATGCGTACTCTTGCTGGACAGCTTCTTTATTGCCCCTTGGACACTGTAAAAAAATTTGCCACCTACTATACACAGCTGCATACGTTGGAACACCTAGCCCACACACCAGCAGAAGATGCATTTCTGTCAAACCCCCAGTTTTTACAATGCTGAGAGATTCTCTGGAACATGAGATTATAAAAGAAGAAGACCTGTACTCCGTCACACAAAGTCGTCTGGGAAGGCACTGGTAGAAGATGGCTTTCAGATGGACTTCTGTAAAATCACGGTGGACTCGATAATACCCCTCCTGACTACGGTGTTCCTGTAAGCCACCTCTGAAGGATGACTGTTACCGGAATTTACGATGGCACATATCTCCTTGATATGTAACTCAACAAGGATCCAGAATACACCTCCTGATACAGACCTATATCAACACTGACTAGTGACATTAGGATCTAGGCTAAGGTCCTTGCTGTTAGACTGGGCAGGGTGATTCCCTCTTTCATAAGAATGAAGTGGACTTTGTCCTGGGGTGCTCATCTCAAAACTATTGGGGATGCTGCTTTATCTGTTGAAGCAGGTCCACAATGACCAGGATGAGAAGGGGACCCGCTCCGTTGGTGCGGAAAAGCAGATTAGGTGGACTGGGGGTACCTATTTTGAGTAACAACCAAATGGGGTTTGGGCCCACCTTTTTTAGCACGGTTCAGTCCCTATACTCTGTGCTCTGAGCACAGGTTGTTTGTATTTGCTTCCTTTCAGGTGGTGACCCCTGCCCCCACTTCTCCTCCTGCTTGCGCTTCAGCCACTAGTGATCAAAATCAGGAATCACATGGACATTCGGGGGATCCTCTCACCGGCCGATGAATTAAAAATCATGTTAAAGGCTGACAACATTTAATAGACACCGTTGAAGCCAAATACCACAATCCCTACCTTAATTGACATGATCACAGCTTTCTCCACCTTTTCTGGCTAATGAATAAATGGAACCAAGAGTGAGGATATGCCTATGACAGCCATCACAACTGCTGGCTGCTAGTTAAGTGTCCGGCTTCCCATTTAAGATGATACCGCCCAAACTGCAGTATCTGGGTATTTTAGTCAGTTCTGATTTGAAGCAGTATCACAACTCTGATAGGCTAAATGCAACTGGACTTTGTGAAATAGGAAGGCCTTTACCTTTCTTTTTAGAGCTAAATCCATACTGTCAAGATGACTGTGGCCCACGCAATAATTATCAAATCAAATCAAACAGGATTTCTAAAGCACTGATAATTATCCGCAAAGGTAACCAGGAGCTGAGAGGCAAGCTGCTCAGGTGGGCTCAGGTGAGCAACCAGGTCTTGAGTTCCCTTCTGAATTCCTGAAGAGAGGGTGAGATCAGGAGGCATGTTCCCTCTCCTCATCCCACATGTCACCTTGTGTAAAATAGAGAAAAATATTAAATACTATTTCTAGGGCCAAGATGGGCTGTGCTTGGTCATGTCCAAACTCTACGTAGACACCAACTCAGGTGGCCTTTTGCATCCTAGATATTGAAGACTACTATACAGTCTATCAAGTATCGCAATTGGCATACAATTTTCAAAAAGAGCTAGAAATGCTGGATTGAGTACCTATAGAACAGCATCTCCATAATGAGTCAGGACGTTTACAGGTTATTTCCAAACAGCTCAGAGGATCCCCACCAACACTATACTAAAATATTCTCTCTGTACCTGGATGTCGACCCACAAAATGATGAAACAAGATGGATTTCTTCATGCAGCAGCCCCACTATGGTACAATTCCGCTATCCAGATTGAAGACGGCAATATCCTGGGTCACATGCTTGACCAGAGACATTTTTACTGTAGGTAATTTCTTTCAAGATAATGCACTGAACGTCTTCTCCAGCCTCCAGCCTACAGGAGGAATACGGTCTCCCCCATAACCAAGCCTGGAGGTCCAGACAACTGGCCAGCTGTCTCAGAAAAGCATTGGGTGGCATGCGTTCGGATCCACCCACTAGCTCATCAAAACTTAACTACCTAACAAAATGGAGGGCTTATATGTGACTGATATCCAGGCTGTACTCCCTCAACATAGGCTAGATCTTATATAAGCCCACCAAATGGCAGGTACAAAGAATTTGGTCAACCAACGGTCAAAAGGACATTTAAGATGATGTTTGGTCAGAGATAATTCACACTCATAGCAGATACCTGAGGGAAGCTCAATTGAAATTCTGCTATTTCAAACATGCATGATTGGCATTGGTCTCCCCACAAACTATACAGGGGGCACCTTGCACCATCTCCAAGCTGGTGGCAATGTAATAAACCTGGGAGGAGCTACTCTGCACCCCCTATAGTCCGGCCTCAAAATATCCACTTTATTGTCTGATGAATGGTCCTCTTTGAACGTGGTGGTGCAACCTTGTATCCAATACTCAGTGGATCTTAAGGTACTCCATGAATTTGGCAAGCTTGACGACTTAAACACCCATGATGGCTATTTTCATCTCCTGTGACAGTGAAACTCTGCATTTTGCAGTGAATGAAGGGGAATGAGCAGAAGAATGAACCTTAAGAATGGCGAAGGTGAACCATAGAGGAGGCACCTCTGGATAAGACGTAATGGAGGGTGCTCTTAATGGCAGTAGTTCCCAACCTGTGGTCGGGGATCCACGGGGGTCTGCGAAGCCTCTGCAACTGCTTAGATAATGAAACATTATCAGATTAATAGAGTATATATAAATAAAGTGGCTAAATGTACAATTGAAAATTTTAAAAAGTACTGTAAATGTCAATGAATTTGAAATTGAAGGCTAAAAATTAAATTGGTATCCTCAGATTGATTCATGTGGCTTCAGTTGAATTTAGAAAAGCTCCATCCTTTCTTTTTAAAACAACTCTTTTTATTGTTTTATTTTCTATTTGTTTGCAAATAAAATAAAATGTGTTATCATTTGTGTATGTGTTTTGCTGAATGCTTGTTTCTGTATTTTTTGTGTATTGTTTTGCATTTCAAATCATCAACAGTGTTCAGGCCAGGGTCCCCCGCTTCCAGTAATGACTCAGTGGAGGGTGCCCGAGTTCCAGTAATGATAAAGCGGAGGTCCATGGAAGTCAAAAGGTTGTGAACCACTGCATTATGGGATTCAAGATCTCAGTGCAAGTATATTTGAAACTTTATTGTTTCTCAGTGTACTTCTGTGTGTCATCTGCATGCCTTGGGCGTGGCATTTTAAATGACAATTCATTGGCAGTTAGGATTAACAATTGATAATCTGAATGTGAACATTCTCTAAAGATCACTGAGTGACAAGGCAAATCAAAACATTCACAATGGCCCAATTTCTTGACGTATTGTTGCCATCTTTTTCACCATGGTGCTCAGCCCCGGTTTCACTGGCATAATACTGGTAATGGCTGCATTTTGATAACCTCTCTACTGTTGTCTGAGGCTTAGGCTTTAAAACTGGTGTAATATTAAGCATGCCTGCATATCGAGGCTGTCCAGTACCCGTTTCCATATACCGCAGGCACAGGCTAAAATGCAGAGAATGAAAAAGCCTGGATCCAGGCCCGTAAACAGAAATATGCATATAGTTGGATGAGGGGTGTGTGTATGTGTGTGTGTGTGGGGGGGGAGGGAGGGGTAAGGGTTGGAAGGTCCCCTATCAAACGAGCAAATATAAACATTGGTTTAGATTGCATGTGGTTAGTGTTCTCTTACCAGATTTGTTTTTTATTGGTAAAATATGAATTAATGCAATTATTTTTTAACATTTGCATTTACTGTTATCAATCAAACGCTAAGAATCTCAGCAAATTACCAAAAGTGCAATATTTGAGCCAGAATGAACCAGGGACAATGGTAAAAAAGACAGATTTTTACAGCTGGAGACGTGCAGTATCTGGTAGGATTTCTAGTTAAAGCTGTAATAAATGTTACAGTTAAAGCGCTCTGGATAGTAACCTTTTAAAATTTTAACATGATGTAAATGCAGTTCAAGGGGCTCTCCCTAAGCATAATTTGGAGAAAAAAAACAGTGCAAATGGTGTTTTAAAACATATTAGACCTATACCCTTCTTGAAAAAATTGATCCAACCCCTCCCTAGGGATAGTATCAGTTATATAACATTTTCTATTTCAGGAATTACAGTTTTGCTTTTCCCCATTATAACTGGTTCAAACAAGAGAAAACATGCAAAGTGCCATAGGTTAAAATGACCTCACTGCTCTAAGTTATGTCACATGGAGCTAAATCCTTAAGGTACCAAGGGTAGATGCTCATGCAAAAAATGGACAGCATTGTTCTTTATAAAGCAGAAAGATTCTTGATAGGAGTTCGCCCCTTATGTGTCTGCCCTGCAGGACTTACATGGTCCATTGTGAGCATGAACTCTTCAGGCTGCAGTGACACTTTGTATTGAGCAGGTGACCTATTCATGTGGTTAGGAAATTGGAAAAAAAATCCGACTCATTTCTCTTTCCACAACACCTTCTTTAAACTTAAGTAATTATTAGGCCAGGCAAAGTTTCACTTTTGGTTCCGAAACAGGAGGAAGTTGGCATCCTTCAAAGTTTACAAAGTTTTCCAAGATTCCCAACTTCACCTGCATGAAATGTTTGAGGGGAGGTTTTGTGTGAGAATGTTATCTTTGTATGATTACCATTTGCCTTGCAAACCTATATTTAGTGCCAAGTTTTTTCTACATTTTTTTTTAATTTTGTGAACTATGTGAAGCTCACAAATATCGAAAAGATTAAAATAAACCGATTGACATACAGAAGTAAAACAAACCTTCACGACCTTCCACAACCGTAGTAATTGGTGCACTTTCTGTACAAATTACATCTGGAGAGAACTAATATGTGCTGAAAATTGGTGGAAATTGCTTTGAAACATTTGTGATTCACCCCTAGGTTAATACTCAGTGGGTGTTCACCTACTGGTATAACTTGAGCTAAACATTATGCAAATTAGTCAATAGACTGCGCAGTAAGCTCAGGTGTAAATTATATAGAAGTAGCTATTTAAATGGAGGTAAAATGAATTGTTTCATAACATTTACACATTTTTTGGTGCAGGAACTCCTTGATTGTGTAGAAGAGAATCCGGCTGGGTAGATATGCTTTTTTGGTGTTGCAATAGTGGGTGATAATAGAACATATTTCAGGGTTAGATTTATCTCTCGGTCCAGCCCCCCAGCTCCAAAAAATTAAACAAATGCATACTTAACACTTTTGTAGCTCGAGTGTAAATTATGTTGATGTGATTTACATTATTTAAATTGTCTGGCCTACACAGAGTGGACATGGGTGTTGTTTTCAGGGATCGATGGGCTGAGGAATGCTTAGTCCATTCAGCCTCGAAATAGTCCGAGTTTTCTTATTTGCACACGCATGATTTGCTGCTGCGGAGTGCTAAAGCTCCTGCCTGGCAGTATTTCTCAAGTTGTAAAACTCCGGTTTTATTAGTACGTTAGTTGGGAAAAATTGTGCAGTAAATTAATTGTTTGGTATCATTTTGACCATCTGGCGCGCAACCTCCAAAACTGAGTAGAAGTGGGCCATACGTGCTTGATATGATCTTTGGGTGGTACATTCCGTGGGTGGTAATAGAACATTTTTCAACATTAAATTTAGGTCCCACTTCAGCCTTCCAGCTCCAAAACATAAAAACTAATAAATATTTTACATGTATGAAGTTTTCATTTTGTATATAATGTTCTGTTACGAGCCTCTCTTTTTTTTACCATATCTCTATGGTTGCACTAATGCTGTCCTTTACTTAAAGAGATATTTCTGCTCACCTTGGTAGGTTTATTTCACAATTCAGAGCAAGTATTTCACTTTGGTTTTCATGGGGTGCTTATTTTAACACGAATGAAATTGCTGAGCAGTTCAATTTCCTTCCGGACCTGCCTGCCATCATGCCACGCCCCCTCTCCTCAAACGTTTCCTGTGCCGACCCTCAGGTGCTGACCCACCCCATGGGGCTTAAACTAGAAAAGGATGGCTCCTTTTTTATTTTTTACTGCTCCCAGTCTTGACCAAGGTACAATCAGTATATATGTATAGCTATTTATACAATATATATATATATATATATATATATACATATATACAGAGAGACGTAGTTTTAAACATTATATACAATAACTATTTTACATTTAAAAAATACATGCAATATTTAAACTATGGGCAACTTTAAAAAATGTATTTCAAAATCTAAAACAATTTAAATGTAGGTGTTGAATTATTGTTACGCAATTTGCTATGTATTAAAGAGAAATGTGAGGGGGGGTTGGTTTAAATTATTCCTTCAAAGTTCTTCACAAATGTATATAATTAAATTAATTATTTAATGCATATTTCATTTGATGAGCTAATGTGCTGCAACATTTTATTTTACTAGGTCAAGGCAGTGGTGGCTGGTGACATTTGAAAGTGGTAGGGCGTAAAAGTTGGGTCTGACTTTTATGTGGCGAGTGAAGCGAGCATGCATA
This sequence comes from Pleurodeles waltl, assembly GCF_031143425.1. Taxonomy (NCBI): domain Eukaryota; kingdom Metazoa; phylum Chordata; class Amphibia; order Caudata; family Salamandridae; genus Pleurodeles; species Pleurodeles waltl. Next base: position 910,668,777 of record NC_090443.1, read on the forward strand.
ATGGACAAACATGTGGTCCAGGATCGGTCCTCCTCCCAAGAAAAAATTGTTAAAAATTGACAAATGGTGCATATGAAAGCAAATGAATTTAGTCAGAAAGTAAGGTTTGTAAAGCAGTGCAAATGTATACCCTTGAAATATTAAAGACGTTAAAAACGACCCTATATCTTAGCACTAATAAATTAAACAGTTATTTTAATGTGCTAACTGTACAGTGTAACAACTTCAGGCCCTTTATAGTGTGTGCTTGTGCAGTGTTTTGCACTGCATGCAGCATCAACTTTGGAAGAAAATGTTCTAACCAGGCATCGGAAAGCACCCACAGCTGCTGGCTGCAATCAGACATACAGAAATATGTTGAAACAGGTCTTTAAATGGGATGAAAAAAGTGGGAGCTCTCTAAAAGGGATATGCAAAATAAATTTCTGTGATTCCCTTAGTGTGCCACCGACCTGTATTTTGTTTTCCCTCCAAGATGTTATTGCATCCAAAAATATAACACAACAACCGACATAGTCCTATTGGCTTTGTCAGTGGTTGTTATCTGCTTAAGATAAATGACTGACAACAATGATTCTTACAAATAATTAACATTGGAAATGTGCCAATTCTGAAATTTTGAGACTATGAATGAAATATTATTGAGGCTCTGGAAGGAGTCTGGCCTTCATTTATGTGTGCTTTATGTTAGATATGATTGCCCTTTTTCTCTGCACATCTCATCAATCTCCTCTCTTTCCTCTTCAGCACCTTCTTTTCACTGTCATCTGAATGCACTTTCTCCCATCTCCCTCATTTTACCATCTCAAACAGGCACTGCACTCATACACATTTGAGCATTTTATTTCTTTTTGCTTTTGCCATCTAAATATTTTAACCTCTTTGCACAACTTTCACATACCTTTACACTGAATTTCAATTGTAGCTGGAATACATGACCATTGTTCTATGTGCTCTACAGAGGCGATAACACACAGACAGGCACTTTGCTTTGCCTTCAGCCACAGCACCAGCGCTCTCAATCAAAGCCCCTCATAAACACCTGGCACAAGTCAAAGTAGAGAGGAACGAAATCACGACACGCATTACCTTAACGTTTTTAACCTTAATTGTTTGCAAATCAATCCATGTTTTTGGAATTAATGTTAAGGGCGTGAAGATAAGGCCAGTATAAACCCATACAGCAGATAACTGCCTTTCCTATACGCTCATATTTCTCGCTTTGAGCTTTAAACGGATATGTGGTTAAACTTTGCAAGGGAAATGAGAACCCTGCTTGTCTTTTGGAACAATTTAGCTGAGGAACAAATACAGCAGCTTCACTTCTGAAGGGGCCAGCGATCTGAAGCCAGGGCCTGGGGTGGCAAAGTGGGGGAGGGTAAGGTGACGAGGGGTCTCAGCACAATATAAATAACCCAGGATTAGCATTCTAACACTTACCATCACTGAGGACAAGCACTAAACCTTGCATTCACCTCTACTGCATGACGAATGGGAAAGGGTGGGATCGATGCCTGTGAATGACAGATGTTTGCCCTCAAGCAGGGATAAAGACTTCAACGCCCGAAACCATGATGCTAAAAGTGTCACAGGCCTATACTGAATACCACCGTAGACCACAATGGAAATTAAGGGCTTTAGAAAGCTAAGCCCTACGTTGTGCGTCACAGTACAGAGAAGTTGATTTACTACATGGCTTCCGTCTCCTACTTCAAGGCAGGGCAGGCAGCCTGGGGCAGCCTGGGACAGACAGCCCAGAGTAAAAAAAATTCTAGCATTAGTGTCAAGAATTTTTCAATTCTATTAAGGACACGCAGGCAAGGATTATGCTTCGCTTTCAAAACTTTAATAATCACAGCAGCCAATCAGTACAAAGTTACAAATCACTGCATATCACATGGACATGCTAGTATCACATGTCCAGCCATAGACAGTAACCCTATATAATTTGCGGGTAACATAACACTTCCTCTTTCTCTGCAGAAGTCTGATAACAGTTAAACAGTCTCTAAATCCTGAAACAACAAGACCACACCAGAAGGAAGAACTCCAACTCCAACGGGAATGCAGCAAATGGCCAGAAACCAACAAGGCCAAACCAACTCCAAGAGCTAGAGCAGAGGAGAAGGATGAGGATCCTCAGAGGATGCCAGAAGGGAAGAACCAGGTTCATTTGTCATTGTTTCCTAAAGGAGAGATAATACCAAAACAGTAAACACTATTCCGTAAAAAGTGTCACCACATTCAGATACATAATAGGTAAGGAAAAAGAGGAACAGTCATAAATGTCATCAATAAAATGATTAAACATTACACATGTGATAATAATCATTATTAAAACAACTGATAATAGGGTGGGGTAATCTTCACCTCCCTGTACTTAATAGAATTGAAACATTCTTGACGCAAATGCTAGAATTTTGTTTATTCTATGTCAGGACCAGAGGCTTAGATTATGCTAGCTTAAAGCTGAGCCACCACTACAGATGCGATATCCACAATAGGTTTATGATAAAAGGATTTTAAAGCTGACTCAGTAGACCAATCAGCCTCCTTTAGAATGTCTTCTAGATGAGAACCCAAAGAAAAGGTTTAGGAAGGCATGACATCCCTGGCAGAGTGAGCACCAAATTTGGAGGTATCCATACCTGCTTCATTTAAAAGCTATAGCATCCATCTAACCAGAGTAGCTGATGACACTGACACGAAAAGGCTTTTGCAATGCAATCAACAAATGACCATTCATGTCAGAATGAAATTCATCAGTACTCACCTCGTACGCCTTCAGACACTGAACCACACAGAGTTTCAAATTATCGTGAAAACTAGGATACAAAACCATCCTAGAATAACGTTTGGTGCGACGAGATGTAGAAAAAGTCCCACCTTAAGGAGAATACACTCTCTCTGGCAAGTCTAGAGCCCGTACATCGGAAACCCGGTTACAAGAGATTAAGCACAGAAGCATGGCAAGTTTAGCAGAAAGCTGCGTCCTAGAAAGTTATTTAGTGGCAGGCCAAGAATCCGAAAAGCATAAAACTATATTGACATCCCAAAGGGAAGAATACTTAGGCAAATGAGGATTGGACAGACGAATCCCTCGCAAGAATTTGCACACAATAGGGAGCTTGTCAATAGGCAAATGACCATCCGAAATGGCTGATCTAAAATTGTTCACAGATCTATAGGCCATGCCAGATGAAGCTAAGGAAGCTAAAAAATGAAGAATCAAACAGCAATCTGTTGAAGAGGGATCAGCACCCCCTAGACAGCACCAATTACTCCAGCAATTCCAAGCAGAGGTGTAACGGTTGAAGGTATCCGCTGACCAGGCCCTGGAGATAAATTAAGTAGACTCTCACTAAAGGCCTGGGAGATTCCATCTCTGCCTGAAAGTCTCCAAGCTAAAAGAGAGAGATGTTCTGACTGAACTAACGGATGAGGAAGATCCAAGGGATCTAAAAGTAGGTTCCAAGGCAATGGAAGAAGTACTGAAGAGGCAAAGCTCATTTCTAGGACTACCGGAAACTAAGCCTGCACCTTCCAGTGGAGAGTCACAAGAATCAGCTCCACTCTCTGACAATGACCTTGAGCTAAGACCTTGAGGATCATCATGAACGGAGGGAAGGCATAACACAGGAATGGGACCAATCCTGATAAAATGCATCAGTCGCTAATGCCTCTGGTGCAGTCTCCAATAGTTGATGTCCCTCAGGTGACAAGATTGCCAGTCCGCCACTGAATTGTTTTGACCCGGAAGATATTCAGATACCACAGATATCCGATGTTGAAGGCAAAAGTGCCAAAAGTCTTTGGGAATCTCTGCCAGCATGCATGATCATGTCCTGCCCAGTCTGCTGACATATCTCACCGGTGCGATTTTGTCCATCCAAAGGAGGATGAAACAATCTGTCCTTTCCAGGGAGAGGCCCTCGGATCACGAAAGAGCCCGTCAAAAGTTCTAAGCAATTGATATGAAGGCCCAGTTCTGTCCTGGGCCATCGGCCACCAGTGGATTGCACTCCATATCGGGCTCCCCAGCCCCAGTGGCTGGCATCAGACTTGATAACGATCTCCGAAAATGATCCAAAGATCGCCATTCCAGGCATCCATGTGCTCCAGCCACCATTTGGATCACTGTCCTTGCTTCCTGAGATAGGGGAATCAGGTCTGAATAACTGAGGCCCCTCTGAAGGTGAGAGCTCTTCAGACGTTGAAGGGCCCAATAATGGAAAGGTCCTGGGAAGATGGCTTATATCAAAGAAAAAAGTAGGCCCACCATGCAGGCTATGCATCTAAATGATACTGTCTGTTTACACAACATCGATTTCAGTTCTTTCTTGATGTTGTGGAACTTAAGAGGGGGAAGAATTAATTGGGTATGGACAGAATCCACCTGAAAACCCAGAAAATTCCATCTGCTGGGAAGGAGCTAGAACGTATTTCTGACTGTTCACAATGAATCCCAGGTCCTGAAGGAGAGAGATTGCCCATTCCAAGTGAGTGAGAAGAAGTAGTGGCACTACACCATGATGATGTCGTTGAGATAAATAATCAGATGAACACCTGTGGCATGAAGAGGCTCTGCTATCAGCCGCATCACTTTCATGAAGCACCAAGGGGCCGATGAAAGACCCAATGGTAGGACCTTGTACTAAAAGTACCGACACTTTCAAGGAAATTGCAGAAAACATTGATGAGGTGGAAAAATAGGAATGGTCAAATAGGCATCTTTCAGGTCTGTTCAGACCATCCGGTTCTTTTATCGCACTATGTCCCGTACTGATGGATAGCCTCCATCTTGAAATGGCGGTAGACGATCAACCTATTGAAATCCTTGAGATTGAGGACCAAACGAGATCCACCGCCCTTCTTTTCTAACAGGAAAATAGGGCTCAGGAAATCGCAAGGGTGAGGAAGAGTTTCCTCTATAGCATCTTTGACCCGAAGATCGGACACCTCTGAGGAGATGAATTCCTGATCTCGTAGGGAAAAATACATCTCGGGAGAAATGACCCCATGAACCGGAGAATCATAGAACTCCAACTTGTAACCCTCAATGGATTATAGCACCCATGGTTTCTGAGTAAGTTTGCAATTGTGAAGGAACAACCCGGATCTGCCCCCCAAAATCATATCTGAAATAGGAATTGGGCTTACATGTAGTACTGGAGTCCTGATAGGAGGCTAGAGAGCCTCTAGGATTTCCTTTGCAGAAGTGGTTGCAACCCATCCTGGCTCGGGAAGAATACAAGGTGGAGGAGCAAGAGGAATCCTAGTAACCCCCATTGTACTGTTAATAGTAGCCTTTTTGAGGACCTTGGTGAAAGCTGCGGCCGAAGGCTCACACCCGAAGGCATCCGGCCCTGCCAAAAAGTGGGCGAAGTACCTTCTTGATGGAGCTCCTGAGCTTCATCAAGATTTGCATATGTAGCTGTGGATAGTTCCTTGAGGAAAGGAGAACCGAGCAGAAGACCTTGAGCCAAGGGGGCCGACTCTAAAGTGGCAAGATCAGCCAGCTTGGGGTCCATCTTAATGCAAATGGAGTGCCTTTGTTCACTGGAATTAGAGCAATTGGCCAGGAAACTCAAGACTTGTTGGGCCCCGCCTACCAGAATGTCTGGGTCAATGGGGGGTCCAGACTCCTTGGCGTGGAAGCCCAGCTCCAAAATCTTTGTGAGAGGACCAGAGACATCCAATAGCTTTTCCTGGCACCCACGCCAAGTGCCAGTGATGCCTTTCTTAGGAACTTTTGATTTTTTTTTAAGGTAGGTGACCAGAGTATGGTCAATCTCAGGGGTCTCAGTGACCTTCGTAGTGAAATCCGGTCTGGGACATTCAGGCCGTAGTCAAGACATAATGTACTTCTCAAAACCCTGTCGTATATGGGCTTTGACATATTCTGCCACCTTTGTTTGAGGGGTTCAAAGTGATGATCTAGGATGAATAATATCCTCAGGATCAAACGTGAGGACTTTAGGAGGTTAGGGGTCAAGTTGAGTATGATGAGATTTGTTCTGGTGCTTGCGAGGAGCGGCATCCTCATCGTGAACTGGTTCCTGAGAGGAGGAAGAATCACAATCCCCAGTTTTGGGATGAGTAGTATAGTCGTGTTCTTTAGCAAGGGGTTGCACCAATTTTTCAAAATCCCCTTCATGAAGATTAGTATCAGTCTTAGGCTCAGATGAGTCCTGAAGGAGAATAGATTCCCCACTGTGAGGCATCGAGGCGTGAAGCCAGCCTTGTTGTGCGGCAAAACCAAACAGGTGCTGTTTAATTGGCTGAATAGACTAGGCCAAAGCAACATTTTCAGTGTGGTGAAACACAGCATCCAGTGCATAGACCAAATCCTGTTCAAATTACTCCACAGAGTTGTCGTAGTAAAAACCTTCCCCAGACTCTTCCTCATATTCAGCCATATTGGTGAGGAAATGGTTCTAAATCCAGGTATCAGTAGTCCTTCCGAAGGAAGAGGGAGGAACTAATAAACAATCCCCCAGGACAGACAACAAAATTCAACCAAAAGGGGGTTTGGTTGATATTAAAGACAAATAAAATGTGGAGGGAGATCTGCCCACAAGGAAAAGCCTTGTAAAAATTATTGCAGCCCTGAAATTAGTGTTAACAGGGCGTAAACTGAGAGCAGCTCAGGGCAGAAATGATACACACATTTCAATGCGTTCTGCAGCACTGGAATCGAAACCAGATGTGAAGCCGGTGTAGCACACGTAAGCACGATGCCCCAAAGCAATGGAAATAAAAAGAGGAAAGTGTAACTATGTGCCGTGCTGCCTCGCTCCCTAGCTCCCACTCCACAATATGAATGCGTGAGGCGAAGAGCACCTTGGAGGGAGGATGGAATGCTGCTGGATCGCGAGTGCATTCCCAACTAACTAAAGTTACCCGAAACCCCATGAACACCAGGCCAACTAGAGATACACCCACTTCTCAGTTTGAAGGACAGTAAGCCATAGAGGAGTCTAATGATAGTCGATGAGGCGTCACCTGGAGAGGAGACACAGCACGTTAGTTACGGGTGGAATCGGAAAGCAATTAGCGAACGCATACATTTAACAAGTATGAGAAAATAGAGAAATGGCACTTAACTGGCTGCAGAGCAGCAAAGAAAGAGGAAGTGTTATGTTGCATACAGGGTACATAGGGCTACTCTCTATGGTTGGTCATATGATACTAGGAAGTTCATGGGATATGTAACGATTTTCTAACTTTGTACAGATTGACTGCTGTGATTATTAAAGTACAGAAAGAGAAGCATAGTCTGAGCCTCTGGTCCTGACACAGAATGAAAGACATCAATATGTTTAGAGATACTATTGTATCTCGAAACAAATGGATCTGTTTAATATGTTTTTTAATGTTGATGTGCAGGAATTTCAGAGGGGCACAGCCCCAAAGCCCTAGAAGAGAAATCGCCCCGGGTCAAGGTAATATTATATAATTAAAGTTGATTTGTATTTATCGTATACATTTATATATTTGTATATATAGTTTTAAAGACTAATAAATGTTCGTAATCCTCCCTATACTTTCTCATAGGAAGATAGAACCACAGTGTTAGAGTCCTCGATCTGCAAAGTTACAGGTAATACCATTAGACTCGCATCTCCTGTTGTAGGCGACTCTACTCCTGATTTGAGTGGGTGAAGACATGTAGGTCTACATCTCGGTGCAAATCTGCACTCATAAATGTCAAATAGTAAAAAAGGTTAGAGTTATACTGAGGTATGAAACTGAATGTACATATGAATAGGTATATGTGTGTGTATTTACCTTTGCAAATCGGGCCCTATTTGTCCAGATATCCTCAAACTGTCACAAAGCTTGAACGAAAATATAACACAAAAGTGTTGTGCATTGATTTACTTGGTTCTTGCTAGTGCCATAATATTCAGGCTGGTTATTTAAATGTCCTTTATTGCTGATAAATTAAAGGGCTACCAGAAAACAAACATCACAACTCATCTGTGAAGATGAAACATAAATCAGTCCTCCTTATCTACCCAGATATACCCATTCCAGAGGAAATCCGGATCCATAGGTGGTTACTTATAGTAATACATGAGTTTCTTTGCCTTCCGACTATCCAGCTGTTGTATATGGGAAATTGAGCAAGGTGTAAGCAAAGCACAGACTCCAAATCAAGTGTAGTTCAGTTGGAAATGTAATCAGCCGCTGCCTTATGTGTGAAAGAACTGCCTCTATTGGAAGGACAGCACATCTTCCTTTGAACAGCTCAGTAAAAGCAACGCAGAAATATTCCATGCCATCATTTGTAATTATTCCATTAAATTGCACTTCCTGCTAGCCATCTTGAAGCAGACATTTTAGGCTGACATTTATGTAGTGAACACTACGTGCTTAGAGTTAGCATGAGTGAGGCTATGAACAGTGCATGGCACAGGCTCAAGTTTTAGTCGGAATTTTTTAACTATAAATAGCGAATTTCTATGTATTTGTAGTTCAAAAGGTTAATGTTGCCACTGACAAATTCACCTAACTTTAATGTTACTTGAATCTTTTTTTCCAGTGAATTTCTAAGATTTTGTTTTAAGCAAATACACATCTTTCTATCACACCTAACTATGTTACCTTAACCTTTGTTATTTTTCAGTAGATTTCTAGGATTTTTAAAGTGTACACTGTGCGCAGCAGAAGTGGGGTTGGCTGCAGACCCTGCAGCCAACCCACCACATGCACCCAACCCCCCACTGCACACGGCCTTCAACTGTGCGGGGTGGGCAGTTTATTTATATACATATATCCCCACTCCTTCTATTTATACATAGAAGATGGGCACTCTGTGCCAAAACGCGTTCCTGTTCCCAGTGAGGTTGCACAATAAACAACTTTTTTGTTCCCGCTCTATGGAGTGCCCATCTTCTATATACGATCAAAAGGAGTCTGGATATGGGACAAAATGGCGCACGTCCGTGAGGGCACTGCTGGTCATTTGGTGCTGAGTTTCATCGCCGCATGGAGTTTATGTATATATATATATTTATATATATATATATAAGTCTATATGTGTGAGTGTGTGTGTGCGTGTGTTTGTGTGTGTGTGCATGTATATATATTACCTACAGGCTGTCACCAGTAGGTAGTTATAGTTAGGACCTAGTTTCCAGTGTCACTGGTGTTGTAGGCTGCTCTATACAGGAGCTGCTCTCCACTGAAACTTGGTAACTATCCAGAGATCCTTTTTTGCATAATTTATGTGGCACTCCAAACCTAAAGGGTATTGCTTGGCTGGGTGCTCTTGTTACTGGACATACCTATACCTCTCTGAAGAGTTCATAACAAGAGTGAAACATGTGTCAGGGGTTGCTTTTATTCTTTCCAGATTAGCCTGGGTGATGTTTTACCAACCCAAAGCTTTAATATTGTACCTGAACTGGTAAAAGGCTTTTGTCATTTTTTAAGCTCAGCATAGATGTCACAAGCTAATCCTATACTTAAAGACTTTGCTGTAAAAATGGCAAAATACTTTGTCACTTTCTAGCGTGGTGTGGATGGCACTGTGCTTATCCTATGCCCAAAACTTTGCTAGAGAAACAGACGTTTGAGGTAAGCAGTTTCAGAGTGTCGCTGGTGTTGTAGGGTGCTTTGTACAGGAGTTCCTTGCTTATATGTTTGTATACACACACACACACATGCACATATGTATATATACACAAACACACACATATATGTGTATTTATATAAAATCACTGTACAAGAAAACATGCAATAGTCTCCATTAAAAATACTGCGCTCCTGCAGAGATGTGCAGGTACTCTCCCTTTAACATTAAAAAAGTGCAAGTACTCAGTACTTGTGAGTGCCTACCCCTTTAAAGTACTGTGTATGCACACACACACAAACATACACCCACATATATATAAATGTAGCCCAAAAAGCATATTATTTTGAGCCATTCGAGTTAACCACAGTAATGCAAAAATATAAACTGCACGGGTGCGCTTTAGTGATTTGGTGAAGTGAAAATTGTCAACCACAGTTTAGAACTGGGTATCCCGTAATTTGATGTGCTCCTTTCTAGTATCAAAAAGTGGTGTTCAGTTTCTGAATCATAGTGAAAAAAGAGCAATCCCAAGTGCCGCTGTCTATGTCTACTGTACCTCCACATCCATTGACAGAGAGAATAATGGCTCTTGAGTTTACAGCACCTGCTCTCCAGCCCTGTTTGAAAGATGGGAGAGAGAGCACTGATGCAGATATAGACATGAAGCTCTCCCTGTAACAAGGCCCCTTAACCTATCCCCAATGGGATGCTCCCAGACAGAGCAGACCCTGGGCACATAGTGACACATGCACTGGGCACGGGCAAGGGAGGAGTCCTGCATTTGCATGGGGGACTTGCAAATATGGAACTTTTTCCAAATTCAATGTGCAATAGAAGTTTCTTCATTTGAGCAGACTTGTATGTACCCAGCAGGGAAAAACCCTGATGCCGGAGTGCAGCAGCAGAGAAGGAATAAGCAGCGCCAAAAGACCCTCATCAAACTTTGAAATAGCTTTCAGGTTCTTGTTTAACAAAATCGCTGCTCATTATTTGTTTTGGGGAAAATTGCTCTCAGTACAATCCTAAAGCAATTAAGTCACTGTACCAATCATAAGTATATGTTTAAACATTTGCAAGATAATTAGATCAGGCAAATTATAAAACATTTTATGAAATTCACCTGCTGGCCCATCGTCGGTAAGGGATTTATTAGTTTAAACTGAGCCATAAATTCGGTGACTTCTGACTTTTTATCTCTTCACTGAGTGATTCTCGGCTACCTCTGATAATTCCGGAAGATAATTAAGAACTCACGCATTCTTTTTGTTCCTCCCGTTCATAGTTAATCATTTCGTGTTGCAAGTCCTTCCAGATGCATTTCCATCACTCTGATCTGTCTTTTACATAATGGCCTTTGATCCTAAAACCCCCTACCCACCCCGGCACTCAGCTTTGGACTGTTGGAATAATGCTGATCTGCTGCCTACAGTTAGGATAACACGAGATGCGGTAATACCACTGCAAATGAAAGTTCACATCTGCAGGTATCAGTAATGTGGCGCAGAACTGCCAAGTGTTACAAATAATCCTCATTAGGCCCTTAGTAATGGAAAACAACACGCAGACATCAGTGTTACTTCACCAACTTCCGCATATTATCTTCATAAATCCGAGCATATTGCTGGGACGAATTCCGTCAGATTTGACTCGATGGATTTGTGTCCGGTGTTACCCGCCGTGGTCAAATGTATTAAAGAAGCATTGTCAATGCCAATAGGTCTTTACATTTGTGAGAGTTAGAGCAATATTAGTTGTAAATGACAATATTTTGGTTTGGAGAGAAGCGGATGTATGTGGAGTGGAGTGCAATTATGTGGGTTGGATTGGAATTGTTAGCTGTGGAATTGTGTGGGGTGGAATTGTGTGGTGTGGAGTGGATTTGTGTGGTGAAATAATGTGGCATGGTGGATAGATAGGGGTGTGAGCTTCACAGATTAGATATGAAGACGGAAAGGGATAGTTAGATTGTGCACTAAGTGCTGAATTAATTCCAGACAGAGGAGCAGAAAGAGTGTGTGTGAAAGAGAGAAAGGAGGGGAGAACAGGTGACAGACATATGAAGAGGGAGCCCCTGTGTACGCAGAAGACACCCCAAGAAAGGGAGAAGAGCGTGAGATTGAGAGATGGAAACCTTGAAAAGGCACAGGAAAGAAACTGTGCTCGAAGACCTGAAGTCATCCACATGAGAGAGTTGGGAAGAGTGCATGAGAGAGAGGGGTGAAAGAGAGGGCGAGAGAGAGAGAGACGGACTGGTTGTTCTTCCCAAAGAAAACGTATTAACCTCTGTTAGAAATGGGGTCTTTGGTTGGCAGTCAGGTTACCCCCTGTCCAAGCAAGGACCCTCACTCTAGTCAGGGTAAAAGAGAATCACCCTCAGCTAACCCCTGCTTACCCACTTGGTAGATTGGCATGAGCATTAGGCTTAACTTCAGAGTGCTAGGTGTAAAGTATTTGTACCAACACACACAGCAACTTAATGAAAACACTACAAAATGACACAACACTGGTTTAGAAAAATAGAAAATATTTATCTAAAAAAAACAAGACCAAAACGACAAAAATCCGCAATACACAAGTCAAGCTATCAATTAAAAAGCAAAAAGAGTCTTCATGTAGTCTTAAACACAATGCTAACGCTGTTAGTGTGAAAATGTACCTTGGATGCTTCAAAAATAACCCCGCACAGTCGAGTGTGCATCAAAAAGGGCTTGCAATGCATCGATATCACTCACGAGCGAGACCTTGCGTTGTTTCTCCTTTAGTCGGGTCGGCGTGCATTGTTTCTTCTCTCCGCAGGAGACCAATCTCGGGTCCGGCAGGCCGTGCGTCGTTTTTACACACCCGCAGTGCTTGCATCAGAAATCCAGCCGCGCAATGACCCGAAAACCACGCATCGCGGATTGCGATCTCACCAGCCTCTGTCAGCGATGCTGTGCGTCGTTTCTCCAGCCCCAGGCATCGATCTTCGGGTCGCGTTGCAAGCGAGCATTGATTTTCAGCCACGAAGCCGGCGGCGCGTACATTTTTTAAGCCGCAGATCGGAGTCGCATCGATCTTTTCCCCGCACGGCATTCTGTGAGTGGATTTATTATTCTTGGGCTGCCAGCTTCTCCTTCAGGGTCCCAGGAACTGGATGGGCACCCCTTGGCAGAGTAGGAGTCTCTCCAGAGACTCCAGGTGCTGGCAGAGAGAAGTCTTTGCTGTCCCTGAGATTTCAAATAACAGGAGGCAAGCTGTAAATCAAGCCCTTGGAGATCTTCACAAGAAGGAAGGCAACACAAAGTCCAGTATTTGTCCTCTAGCACAGGCAGAAGCAGTAACTGCAGGATAGCTCCACAAAGCACAGGCAGGGCAGCTCTTCTTCCTCTTGTCTTCAGCTTTTCTCCAGGCAGAGGTTCCTCTTGGTTTCCAGAAGTGTTCTTAAGTCTGTGGTTTTGGGTGCCCTTCTTATACGTATTTTCTCCTTTGAAGTAGGCCTACTTTAAAGAAAAGTCTCTCTTAATTGTGAAATCTTGCCTTGCCCCGGCCAGGCCCCAGACACTCACCAGGGGGTTGGAGACTGCATTGTGTGAGGGCAGGCACAGCCCTTTCAGGTGTAAGTGACCACTCCTCCCCCTAGCACAGATGGCTCATCAGGATATGCAGGCTACACCCCAGCTCCCTTTGTGTCACTGTCTAGTGAGAGGTGCAACACGCCCAACTGTCAAACTGACCCAGGGAATCCACAAACAGGCAGAGTCACAGAAACGGTTTAAGCAAGAAAATGCTCACTTTCTAAAAGTGGCATTTTCAAACACACAATCTTAAAATCAACTTTACTAAAAGATGTATTTTTAAATTGTGAGCTCAGAGACCCCAAACTTCACATGCCTATCCGCTCCCAAAGGGAATCTACACTTTAATCATATTTAAATGTAGCCCCCATGTTAACCTATGAGAAGAACAGGCCTTACAACAGTGAAAAACAAAATTGGCAATATTTCACTGTCAGGACATATAAAACACATTACTATATCTCCTAACTTAATCATACACTGCACCCTGTCCTTGGGGATACCTATGGCCTACCTTAGGGGTGCTAACATGTAATAAAAGGAAAGGTTTAGGCCTGGCAAGTGGGTACATTTGCCAAGTCGAATTTACAGTTTAAAACTGCACACACAGACACTGCATTGGCAGGTCTGAGACATGATTACAGAGCTACTTATGTGGGGGGCACAACCAGTGCTGCAGGCCCACTAGTAGCATTTGATTTACAGGCCTTGGACACCTTTAGTGCACTTTACTAGGGACTTACTAGTAAATCAAATATGCCAATCATGGATAAACCAATTAACCATACAATTTACACAGAGAGCATATGCACTTTAGCACTGGTTAGCAGTGGAAAAGTGCTCAGAGTTCAAAAGCCAACAGCAACAGGTCAGAAAAAATAGGAGGCAGGAGGCGAAAAGATTGGGGAAGACCCTGCATAAGCAAAAAAATCCAACAACCTCTAAGTAAGGCAGGTGTTCAGAGAGGCAATGACTACGCACCAGTTGACTGCGGGCCAATATTTCTTGCAATTACTATGTTTTTTTTATTATTTCCTGTTACTTGCCTTGGTATGAAGTGCATCAACATTTAATAGCTCATGTTGCAGGCTTCTGAGCAGCACTCCATGCACCAGAACTTTATTTATTTTTTTACAAATTTAGCACTGACCCTGTCCCTGGTTTTATCTCTAATGTCCCAAGGTAGAGATTTTACGACCATCTACAGGGGTGACACTTTCACTCCGATGAGTAGAAATGTTCTGGCGTACAAGCGCTAGACATGCAGTCATCAGTCCACCATGCATCTGGGATGTAATTCAAGCAGAATAAAATAGTTTTCTTGTGCGCAGCAGGACCTGCTAACTATTGATGTGTGTGTCGGATGTTTTACAGCTGTGCCTGCAAAGCACGCACTCCCCCACCCTTATCAGCTCTCAGGATGTAGTGGTGCGATCCACTAGGGGTAGGAAGAGGTATATTGGACAGAAAGGATTACAGACTAGGTTGTGTTTCACATTCGCAAATCGCAAATGGTGTAACTTGCCCCTGGAAATGCAGGAGTAACTCAACAGGAAGTCACACATCACAGAAGAATATTTGCAAGGAACTGGGCTCCAAAACATCAGTAAGCAAACACTAAGTTGCGCACTAGTGATATTTCCCTGGATGGGGAAAGAGTTGGCGAAGTCTTTACAATGGGCAGGGTTAGATGGAAGGCCTTTTAGTGCAGCTGGATACTCATGAAACACTTTGTAGGTAAAAGCGAGAGAATGCCTAGTAAGATGCTGCTGTGCAAGGCGCCACTAACTACCCACACAAAACAGTTATGAGGCATTCTGTGAACAAGAAGGACAAATATGAAATCACCTGCCAGAACCAGTCCTGACATCATCGCACCGGTAAGGACCAAGCAATGCCAAACAGCAAGTGTGATTAGGGTCAAGAAACCTCCAGCCACGCAATGCAGACCTCTTTGTACACAAATCACTGCCATAATGTGGAGGAAACATAGGTGATTATACAGACAGTGCAGTCTGTGGGCTGGGGACTGCCGACAGACTGTGGAAGATCAGCTATCTAGGCAGGAGGAGCAGCCCGGATCCAAACCCCACCAGGGCCTCTTACCAAAGGTCCGCCTCTGTTTGAAAGGCCGATCAGATGTCTTCAGTTCTGGGCTCTCAGGCTAGGCTTGGCGCTCTTGTACAGATGTCACACAAACATCCCGTAAAGGGGAGGAGAATCACAACATCCCTTAAAGTGCAGTGCAAGCACTTAAAAGTGCAGTGCACTTAAAAGGAAAGGAACTCTACAACCCAAGAGAAACTCATATGTTTTTTAGTTTTCATTTATCCACATCATATTTTTAAATAGACGACCTGCCACACAGAATGTGATCCAGAGCCCCTGTAAATTAAAAGAAACCCGCAGAACCAACAATAAGTGAGTAGTATACTAAGACACTCTTTATAGGTGGGGCATCTAGCATGTCATATACACACAACACAAAGAGAATGGAATGGCTCCCGATGGGATTAGCCATCGGCCTCTTAAAGGTGGATATTATTCCCAAATGGATCACAGAAAACAAAACAGTGATGAAAGAAAACAGAAAATGGAGGCTCAAGTTTAATTATTAAAAAATAACCAATTTCAATCTGACAGAGAAAAGATAAGGAAGGCTAAGGTTGTAAAAACCTGAGCGCTTACTGAGAAAAAATGGTTAAAGCAGGATGCGGGAGGAGAGATTTAGCATGGCAAGCAGAGATGAGTAGGAGGTGGAGGCGGTGGTGTAGGGACAGCACAGCACAGGGAGATTAAATGGCAAAGCAAGACATGAGCAGGAAGCCAATTAAAAAAAGAGTTCCCCAAAACGACAAACGTGTAAAGAGATCAGTCATTGGGCAGTGTGCTTTGGGACAAACAATTTGAACAAATTCTACAACAGTTGTCATCTGTGCATCATTTTGTTCAGTGCTCACCACTTGTACCTGTGAAGGCTGTCTTCCCTGGACCATACTCACTGCAACATCAATCACTTTTTCCGCGCACATTTTAGCAATTTGTTTTTTGTTTGGAGAGATTTTTTCCCACAGGTGACCAGCACGACTAAAGCCTAGCATTTACTAATACATTAAGTGAGATCACTGAACTTTAAATTCCCTAGTTCAATTCTAGGTTTAAAGCATGCTTTTCCCTATACTTTGTTCAAGAAAACTATGATTCAAGTAAATTGTTAGGAAGAAAAGGAACTGAGGATGACGCAAGTATGTTGCATTTTATCTCAAGCTACTAAAGCTGTAGTTGTTTTGTCAAACTCGTTTTCCCAAAACAAATAATAAAAAATACATTTTGTCGGGTGACTGGCTCTGAGGACAACCTGTCTGGCAAGGGAATTGTCAGCTTTCCCTGGTACACACACATTGCCATAGAAAACCCAACTAAACCACGTGACTTATACTTCCAGAACCCCGAGTCTCCCACAAATGATGGCACCACACTCTGCTCCAATAACGCAGAGCAAGAAGTACTGCTGAGCAAACAATATATGTCAGCTGATCCGGGGTGTGCGAACATGGGAAGTGTCTGCAGACCCTTTAAGAAGGCGGAAGATTTTGCGTGTGGCAGGCCGATGAAGAAGAAGCCAAGAAGAGCCAAGAGGAAGGCTGCGTCGGAAGGAGACCCGTCCGGCATGAAAGAAATGGAGGAAGAAGAGAGAAGAGGAGCGCCTTTAACCCATGGGTCGAGGGACCAAGAGCTTGGTGATGAGACGAGAGTGGAAGGGAACTAAAGAGAAGGAAACACCACCGCTGAAGTACCCTGGCGGAGAGGACACTGTTCTAGTTCACAGCCTGGCCGAGGAGGGACGTGGCTTAACCAGATGCATGTACGGTTTTGGAACCGCTGGAAAAGGGGTGGGCCATAAGAGGAAAGAGTGCAACGGGGAAGGACGAACAAGAAGGGAGGAGGGGAGTGAACGTTTTGACTTTCCTTCTTTTTCTTCCCCTCTCGTCCATGTTATTTTTTTGTTGTTTTGGAGCACTTGGACTATCTTAAGTAACACCGGTGGCTAACACCATTCAGGCATTCCTTCAATTCAATTAGAATGTAATAGACCATGATTCCCTCTGTTGTGAATAACGATAAATACAAAAGATGGTAAATCTTCCACAATTAAAAAAAATAATACCACTTTTAATCTTGCTTCACACAATCAATGGTGACGCCAGCACCAGTATGGAAAAAGGAGTGTGAGTCCCATCAAACCTATTTCAGGAGGTGCTATTGTGAAACACTTACCTGAAGCTTTATTTTCTTCGCCAAGGGGCAACAAGAACGGTGATCCAACCTGGTAACAGCATCTAGGAGACAAACCGAAAGAAAAACAATTAAGACTTACCTTTGCAAGAGGAATTGCACTTGTTATGACTAAATAAAGACTAACATGTCAATATCCTGCGCTGTCTCATACATTTATATAGAGGTGCTTCTGTTCAGCCCATCCATTGGTATATATGTCATAAGGCTATTGGTCAGCCCACTTCTTCAATTGGCTATATTACCCTGTGAGTGATGGCACCTGATCTCATATGCAAGTCTGCCTGTAAGCGTGTGCATATAAGTTCCAGGACTAGTGGACTTGAGCCGCTAGGTCCTTCCAGTATTTTTATAAATTTTATATTTGCAGTCAATGTTTTGCATATTCTTCCAAACAAGCCTCAAATGGTTGGCAGGGCCAGATCTATTGCCTTTACCAATGCTTCCTCTCTAGCTGTGCTTGCAACAGACAGCATTCTTTAAACTGATACCTTCGGGAACTTTATGGAAGTTTTGCTTGCAGCAACTAGGGAGCTGGAGAACTCCAATGTTAACATCATAGGAAGAGACTGAAAATGTTAAATGTGTTCCCTACACTGAAGTGACAATGGCTCTTGTGCATGGCTTGATCTAATCCTAAAAAACATTTATCCCACCTCCTTCTGTCCCCTTTCCAAACTTTAGAGCCTTTTGCGCCAAAACCACTGGAGGAGAAAAAATGTCCTCACTCACCATGATGTGAATGTAAAGTTTGTTAATGGGTACTTTCATTACTCTGACAATATTCTACCTTGACAGGCAGATAAGGTCGTACCCCCTTGGGGCACTTCCCACGATGGGAGCCTAGTCGCCCATTACCTTTTCTTAAAGACAGAAACATTACTAGAACATTATTGGGTGATTCTAGGAATCATAATGTTCTTTTCTATATCAAGAAATGCACTCTGCCAGGAGTTCAAGAACATTTCTTTGTTTAGGCTTCCCAACCAACCAAGAGTTTTGATGGTGTGAAAGACTGTGGCACTTTTAAAAGCTATTGTAGACATAAATGGTGTTTCTAATGATTGCAGTCATCACCAAAGGAAAGTGTGCCACAGCCTTCCGTAATACTATTCAAACATCTAACAAGATGCTGAATAAGGCTTCCTGCTGAAACATTTACAGGAGTCTCAGGGTAGATAGGGATTCCTGGACTAAAATTGCACAATCAGGACCTGTTACCACTGGTGTCATGAGCTTAACTTTACTATGGAGTCCAAACCTGAGCACCAAGTCCACAGTTGTAGCACCTCGCCCTCATGGTAGCGAAGCTGAGTAGTCCAAGGCTTAGTGAGAGGTGGTGATGACTTTGATACTCAGAACCCAACAGACCATTCAATATTGATCAATAAATCAATGCACTTTACTTATAAGCAGCCTGCCTTTTTTATTGAAAGGATAAATTCTTATAATAACACTGCATCTTCTTTGTGTTATTTAAAGTGTGCAGGCCTGCCTTGCACGTGTCAGCAATTGGTGAGGTTGTGATGTCTGAGGGGGTGTAATTCTCCTTCCGTGCTCTACCCCAGTCCAGCCAGTGGCCGTGCTTGCATATGCCTTTTCAGCAGAACGCCAGCAGTGAGAGTACCCACATTGGAGCAGCTGCGTTCAAGTTGTGTTGCTTATAGTCTGGTGTGCATTGGCTCACTGGATCTCCTTCTTTACCAAATACCTGCCCCCAAACAAACAAAGCCATGAGCCCATACTGGGTGACAGTGTGAAGGTCAGGTATTGTTAAATGTCTTCTCCAATGACAAAAAATGACTTCCTCCTTAGCACAGATCAATTGTGTGAAACCACATCATGCAGTCACAATGTGTTCAGCACCTCTTGCTTTTAGGCACCATTACTCTTCCACAGACAGTGTATGAAGCTCAGAGTTGGTCTTCAGGAATGCCACACAGTTGCATGCACTGCATCCTTTCAACACAAGCTATATGGACACCCGGGTCACCTAGTCCTCATCCACTGGCTTGAGCTGAAGTGGCAGCCTTAGTTCCATCACTGTCTCTCTCTTCTAGGCAGGTTTTCCCTTGTGCAAGGACACCTCCAATACCCCTCCTAAATAGTTGGGTCACCTCTTTCATTTAAGGCAAACCCAAGGCAGCTTCTCATGGCAAGGTGTAGATTTCTTCAGGTTTCTACTCCCGAACTTCAGTAACAAGAGTTTGTGGGTATCAGCCCGACCAGGGAGCACAAAAGAGTTTCTTGGTTGCCACTGATGTGGACCTGCTATTCTAGAAGGGAAAAAGTGACACCCTGGCTAGAAGTTTCTTTCCCATCTTTTTTGCTTAAGTTACATGCAGTGTTTTCATTTTCCAACCACTGGTTCTTACATCAGTTTCTGTTAGGTCTTGTCTTTTTTTTATTCACTCCAGACTGGTCCTGTCATTGTCTTTGTCTTCAGGTGTCAGCAGAAAAGGCACGGTAACGTTGGGCGTATCCAACCAGACAAGACCCAAAACAAGTCCATGAAAGAGTGAAAGGCTGTCCGAACTGACTATCTGGTAATCTGTGAGGAAGTCCTACCAATGAACAATGGGCTAGGAAAGGACAGCAAAATGTCCTTGAGCTTCATAAGGACCCTTTGTCTCCTCTCCTCCATGCATTAGAATGTGGCCTTTTACAAAGATCTCAATAATGTCCAGCAATTCAGGTTTTTGTCTGAGACTCCCTCTACCCTCCAACTTAGATGCCACTTGGATATACAAAATAAAAATCTATTCCTTTGTGCTTACAGGCACATGTAGCAGATACACTCCATGCACAACCTTTACACAAAGAGGTAACAGATACTCATGTGTCGTCCATGTTCCTCGTGGAAGGAGCGAAAAACTTTGTTGCAGGGGACTGGCAGACATTTAAAAACACACAGGAGGGCAGTGGGTTACTTTTTGTAGTTGAAGACAGACAAGAAAGCTTGTCATGCCACTATATTCTTATCTTTGTCCCTGCTAACGCGTCCCCTTATGATAATTCATAGCACATCAGGGCTCGTTTCAGGCCAATGAATCTGTTGACCCAGTTGAGAGGCACCTTAGGACGAGATAGCTAATCAATATGTCAATCAATACATCAATAATGTCATCAATATTTACCACAACAATACATTTCACTTTAGTCAAAGTCATCAATTAATTCAAAACTACTACCATGACCTTGCAGTCATGAATAAACACACCAGTTTAGTAGAATTTTATGAAGTTGTATTCCCTATTAATTACAATTCTAAAAGCAGATAGGTCAATCTCAAAACCAAGAAACATAATAGCATAGTGACAATATGGCAACTTTGGTAAGATTTCATTAAGGCGAAAATCACAAACATCAGAACATAATACGGCGTAAACATAGATCAATATAGAAGAGTGTCAATAACGCGTCAGTTCAACAAAGCATAGTTTTGGTCGTTTGTCTATTTGCGTCAGTTTAGTGAACACCTGTCCTAACCACTGATTAGCATTAGCATGTTGGGCTTCATGCAAAACGATTTAGAACACCAATTTGGAAAACATCTAACTATGGTCTCTGTCAAAAGTAAGCAGTTGGTACCTAGAAAGGAAAAGCAAACAGACAAATCACAATTGTATTGTCATAGTTACCCTCCAAAGTTTAGTTCAGGCTCAGTCTTCGTCTTCAGGTCATCAGTCAAATCGCCATCAGTCAGGACTCAGCTCTGGGGCAAAAAGGGGGGCACTTCCCTCATAAGGAGGTAAAGGGTAATATGGACAATCTAAGGACAAAGATGGTTCTAAACGAACCAATAACTCACCAAACAGAGTGACAAAGTTTCTGGATAAAATCAATAGCATTCCCTAACCCACCTAAATGGCTCCCCGTGTCATGGGTTTTTATCCCTTTTTCGTTGTACATTCCCCCAAAATTCTATGGGACATTTGTTATACTCCACTATCTTTAACCTATCAGAAAATACATTAGGTCATTTATCTTTCAGTCCATATTATTTTACAAGTCTCTCATTGGTTCTCCTGTTCGATGTCTTCAAAGGTGGCACGTCCGGTATGATTTAATCTTTCTGTAATTCTTTGCACATCTTTTGGTCAGTAGCTCCATTGTCTTCACCGGTTTGAATGACCTTGTACATTACATTAATCTACACTGTTTCATTTTGTTTTAATATCACCCTACAAGCAATGAAGAATGCATGAGAACGGATCTAGCATGGTTACATTCGGCTTCTAGTTTTGAAGCAAACAAGAGGTCATGTCCTTTTGCGAGTCAGCACACTGCAAGATAGGAAAAATACATTTAATATGAGAGCCAAGAAGCTAAGCTTCGGCTCATGCTAACTTAAGGCCTACAAGGATTTTAGCAAAAATTCAATAATACAATTATTAATAATTAGTATAAACTTATTCAATATAATAATACATAAACATTTTAGTCATCATTATTAGTCCACATATACATTGGAGGCCACTCCCCGTGGTTTACAGTTTCTATGCGGCATTATCACACATTAATTTATAAACATTTCATGTTAATATAGATTATAGAAGCTACGCTCTCTCATCCCCACAGCCAGTCAACAGCAGCCCAGTGAGCTGACAATAGTCATGCCCAGTTAAAAAGAGGATGCACATGGTAAGCATTTCTGGACAACAGTGTCCCACTCTAGGTCACAATTTGGGTCTCCGGAAGTGCTCAGTGCACATCACTTATTATTGTGTATGCTGATACAAAAGTCAGAGACCTACATAACTTGCTATTATGAAGGTGGGGCATACTGTCCTGAGTCATGCAGGGTACCATTTTGTTCCAACACGTAGCATTTAATTCAATGAATGCATGCAGATTTGTACCATGCGTGCATGCATTTTAGCCGTGAGTATAGCTATCAATAGTGCAGCAAGTGCAGTGAGACCAGGGCCCTGAGCCATTAGGGGCGTAATGCACCCAAAATATGGTTGAATTTTACTTGTCAGCTAGTGACAGTAGGCCAGTTTACCCGGCTTGCACTAGGGTCCATGACACCATTGCAAGCCACTGATTTTAGCCCTGTGCAGCCCTTTTTTCTGGTGTGTAGTGGGACGTCAGCTTGGGCTAATATATTGCTTTTTTCTTGTGTATGCTTATCATGTTTTGTAACGAGTGAGTGTTACATCGGTCCATGCTCACTTCTGTGTACATTGGGGATGTCTGGACTGTCCAACTATAGGTAATCCATCTATAAAGAATGCAGCCCAGACATTGCTTTTCAGTTCCCCCTGTAGTTTCCTCACACACTTGTCTGCAGATTGCTAAACCCTTGGCCCCAGTGGAGTCACAGTGGTAAGGTGCACGATCTGACAGAGGCATGGCCTGCGATTAGCTGTATAGCAATACCAATATTTTAAAGGTAGAATTAAGAATGATGTTACCAGACAATTTGGGAAAATAGCTCTGTCAACAACTTTGCTCCTTGGCGAAGATAGAAATATTCATCTCTGTGGCCTTTTATGCAGTGTTTATCAACTCAGTGCACATAATGAGCTTACATGCCATGGTGTCATTTAACATAAATAATGAATACTTTTTGCTGTCAACACTTATGTAAGCTATTTTTAGAAGGCGCATCCCTTAATCTGAAATAATTTTGTCAAAACGTTTTCTAAAGATACATTTTTATTTGTCAGATTTTGAAAATATTACTTTGTATGAGACGCACAGTCAAATACACATTCCTCTGGTTGTACAGTGCTGAATTGACAAATCTAAATTGCAAAAAAGTTGCCAGTGAGCTATCTAGCTGAAGTGACTCGCCATGGAAAGCCCACGTGTGTGCTATCTTGGATTGCAGAGATAGCAGCTGAGACCACTCACCGCTGTGCGGTTGCTTTTCCTTTCTCCCACAAATGTCTCTGCCTTTAAAATCACACCGAAAGAGAAATAGCTTGCTTAAGGAAGTTAGGGTGTAGTGGCTACCAATACCAAGCATTGCGCCTTGGAATACCAGACAGGCCCATATTTATACTTTTTTAGCGCAGCATTTGCGTCGTTTTTTTCGCAAAATCTGTGCAAACTTACAAAATACAATGCTAGGCCCATATTTATACTTTTTTAGCGCCGCATTTGCGCGGCTTTTTGACGCAAAAGCGGCGCAAATTTACAAAATACAATTGTATTTTGAAAGTTTGCGCCGCTTTTGCGTCAAAAAGCGGCGCAAATGAGGTGCTAAAAAAGTATAAATATGGGCCCTATTTTGTACGTTTGTGCAGATTTTGCGTCAAAAAATGATGCAAATGAGGCGCATATTCCTTAATAGTTTAAAAAATTAAAATGAGGAGGTAACAAACTACTTCTGGGTGTAAAAAAGTAATATATATTTACCTCAGGTTTCTTTTTTTTCTCCGGGAAGCTGCATCAACATCAAGGGACCTGCACTATACAGCAATCATTCAGTGCCCCCCCCCCCCCCGACTCATACATTGCAAAGACTCGCTCAAGCTGCACGATCTCAATCACACTTTGGACGTCATATGCTTTTGTGGTAAAGAACATCTCCATCATTGGGGCTGACAGTGGAAGGCCTATAGTGGGATCGCTGATGGCACTGGGTGGGGGAGAGAAAAGCACCTCAAGAATAGAACGTCTCTGCTGCGCCTAAAGGAAGGGAATATCATCGCAATTCACCAAAATGCCAGAGGTAGCGGAAGTGACATCACACGCCATTTTCACTCACACACATATGCTTACATAAAGACACATTCACACATGCACACCATCTTTTTTGCATAAGCACACTCCCACACGCAAGCACGCACACAACAACCCTAAAAAGTGTTTTTTTACTTACCTCATCTACCAAGTAAGGTCATATTCCAGCTAACTGTACTCCATTTTTTATTACACTAATGGTGAATAATAGTTTATTCACCATTAGTGTAATAGCAAAAAACTGATTGAAGACAAGGAAGTGGAACCGCAAGCAACGTCCATAAGGAGGAGCTGCCCCTGTGTTACTGGCACTGATTTTGCCACCTCTGGGGGCAGGGGTCGCAGAGGAGGTGCCATGGGTCGCAAGGGGCACACCAGAGGTCGCAGCTGCGACTCCTAAATTACGTCCATGGCCCTTCGAGATGAATCTAACTGATTTTTTTGTGAGAAATACATGTACTTGAAGAAAATTGATTTTTGGGCAGGGAGAACAATTATGGAAGGTCACACTGAGGAGCCATCTTTATCTACATTTTAGCATCTGTGCTCATGCCTAGTGGACGTTTACAGAGGGCAGACCTGCTAATACACACTGTGAGAGTCTCATGGTGTCAGCTTTCTTCACACAGTTACATGGTGATGAGCTGACATCACACAGTGAGCACAGGGTGACCTGAAGCCCTTACCTGTGCAGGTTTCCAGTTTACATTTTGGAGGATCTGTGGGATTAAACCGCATTGCGCATTTCAAAAGCTCCCCGAGGAGACTTCAGAAGCCTCAGTGTTTCTTGTCTTTATTTTGTTCTGCAGTTTCATACAGCATAAACTTGACCCAAAGGTCACATGTATTTATTTATTTATTTTAGGCATGGGTAGATTAAGGGATTTTCCCAGAATCACAGGAAGTTGAACTGACACCTTTCCAGAGTCAGCAACTCTGGCCGTAAATCCACATCCCCTCCTACATCCTCTCCTTTGAGAGAGAGGGGAGAGGCTTCTCGGGCCATCACCATTTTAAGTCCCATTCTCTCACTTGCCCTGACCCTTGCAGCTCTCTTTAATCAGTGAAGAACTGTCATAGCCCCTCAAACAAACCCTGCTCTCCATTTACAGTGTGAAAAAGATTTCTAGTTTGTCAGATCTCCACTAAATACGCCTCCTGCCTTTGCAGATACAAATTGTTTAGGGAGCATTACAAATGCATGGCAAAAGTAAACAATCACTGTAATTCCGAGCTAAGCCCACCATATATGGGCCTAGGTTTGTCAGTGAGATTCGAGGGGTATGAATCAAAAATTTCCCAACAAGTGGTAGAGGGATGAGATGACCAGCGTTGAGGATAGACTGTGTACACGGGGAACAATAGGTCAGTCTCAGTCTAGAGTGACACAGTAGGTGAAAAACTGGGGGATGGAAAGCTACCCAGAGCGATTGCCTGTGGAGTCGCCAACACTTTGTGTAATGAGATCTACTTATTTTCAGTGAAAATCACCACAAACTATTATTATTAATGTTGTAATAGCATCGACATCATATAAGATTGCATTAGTGGCCCCAATATACAAGATTGCCAGCAGTGATCACTTCAGTGCATCTGGAGGGTTTGTCAATTTAAAATGCATATCTGTAAGTCAGACATGCCAGCCACGGCTGCAGTGCTCCTGGCAGTAAAGTAATCATATTGGTAAGAAGTCTCTCCACGTGATTTATCACTAAAAAACCAGCTTTAAATATCTTTTGGAAATTCTGCCATTTTTCACCAAACATCAAATTATAAGTACTGAAAATACACATATTTTTTCTCAGAATACACAGTTTTTCATACGTATGTTAATTCAACCAAGCAACAAATTTAGAAGGCTGCTTGCACACAGGAGAGCTAATGACAAGTAATTGGAGAGGTATCAGTAGCTCGCCAGCTACTCATTGGATAAATCTGGGTTAGATTGTTTGCAGACATTCGTCCCTTCACCTTTGGGTGCTTGATTGCTAGTAGAGTGCATGAAAACATCAGAATGGCACAACTTTCCGAACCTACTATTGCCAATGTTTGTGAATTCCAAAGAGTAGATTTTTACCCTCTCATGGAATACTTCTTGGGGTGCTGATATACTACTTTTTTGAAAAAGTGGCCACTATTAATACTATAGTTCCAAATCCAAAATATGAACAAAGACCATTACTGAAATAAGAGCAATGAAAAAAACAGCAGAGCCATAACAGACCAAACTTGGGTCCCCCAGACTCAATGTAGGTAATCCAGACCCAACTAGCAAGCCAAGAATACATTTACTTGGCCAGTGTCATACCAAAACATCCCATCACCCCGTAGCTATGCCTCTGCCACCATAGCAACACAATTTGACTTCTCTTCATGCGTTTGATTATCTCTCTAAGTTGTCACCGCTTTTTCCTTTGGGCCTCACTTTCCTTCATTCCTCAGCCACTTGGAGTGAGCATGGCCCTCATGTCTTTTTTTATTGTAATTTTTACAATTCACTTATTATTGGTCTTCTAGTTAAGACAGCGTTTGTACATTCCTGTGCAGGAGTTTTCAAGCTCATGCCAAATATTGCCCCAACAACTACTGAAAATTATTATTAGCCAATTCTCCTAATGTAACTTGAGGGTTTCTTTTTCAGTACCCCACAGTTAGTACCGCCATTGTTTGTTAGGGTCAAGCCTGCAAGAGCATGTGCCAGTGCATGCGTCTCACTTGCAAAACTCTGTTGTTAACTAAAGAAGGGCTTAGAGCCCACCTGTTGTTTACCATTTGTTGGGTTTCCTGTCACTATTCTTTAAAGCCTTGTAATTTGTCACTGAAGGCCTAGCATCTTTTCCTTTTCTCTCTGTGGAGCAGGGACAAAGCACTGATTGATTCAACTTAATCAGTGCCTGCCCTCTGGTCCTGACATGATTGAGGTACTTCTTATTAACTTCTAGGACCCTGCAAACAGAGGTTGTGTGGCTGGTAAATATGTGCCTAGCAAGACAAACAAAATTGCAAAGTTTATTATTTACCAAGACTTTATTTCTCACTTTGCACTCATGTTTTGTTTTATTTTTACTTATGGGCGCTGATTTCAAAAGATTACAATTATCTTGTTCTAAATATTGCAAAGCGACATTGTTTCTTTCTTATGTGTAATTTCCAAAATTATGCTTTAACGCATAATTTGGCAGTACACCCCAATACACCCAACTCCAATCCAAACTGCCACATTCCAGTCAACGCCAATCCACCCCACCTCACCCCCTCCAAACCAAACCACTCACCTCAATACACTACAATCCACCACACTTCAATCCACCCAACCCACCTCTCTCCAATCTCCCCCATTTTATCCACTCCAATCTGCCCTACTCCTGTTAAAAACAATCTGCCCCACTCCAGTAAAAAACAATCTGCTTCACTCCAATCCAAAACAATGTGACTCACTTGAATCCCAAACAATCTGCCCCACTCCAATCTGCCCTATGCCAATCCAAAACAATCTACCCCACTCCAATCTAAAATAATCTGCCATATTCCAATTTGCCACACTCCAGTCTAAAATATTCTACCCTTACTCCAATCTGCCCGCTCAATGCAAAACAATCTGCCCTACGCCAATCTGTCCCACTCCATTTCAAAACAAGCTTCCCCACTCAATCCAAAACTTTCTGCCTCAATCCACTCTGCCCCACTCCAATCCAAAACAACCTGCCCCTCTCCAACCTGCCCCACTCCAATCTAAAATAATCTGCCATATTCCAATTTGCCACACTCCAGTCTAAAATATTCTACCCCACTCCAATCTGCCCCGCTCAATGCAAAACAATCTGCCATACGCCAATCTGTCCCACTCCATTTCAAAACAAGCTTCCCCACTCAATCCAAAACATTCTGCCCCAATCCACTCTGCCCCACTCCAATCCAAAACAACCTGCCCCTCTCCAATCTGCCCCACTTTGATCCAAAACAATCTTCCCCATTCCAGTTAAAAACAATCTGCCCCACTACAGTAAAATACAATCTGCTCCACTCCAATCCAAAACAATGTGATTCACTTGAATCCCAAACAATCTTCCCCACTCCAATCTGCCCTATGCCAATCCAAAACAATCTACCCCACTCCAATCTAAAATAATCTGCCATATTCCAATTTGCCACACTCCAGTCTAAAATATTCTATCCCACTCTAATCTGCCCCGCTCAATCCAAAACAATCTGCCCTACGCCAATCTGTCCCACTCCATTTCATAACAAGCTTCCCCACTCAATCCAAAACATTCTGCCCCAATCCACTCTGCCCCACTCCAATCCAAAACAACCTGCCCCTCTCCAATCTGCCCCACTCTCATCCAAAACAATCTTCCCCACTCCAGTTCAAAACAATCTGCCCCACTCCAGTCTGCTCCATTTCAATCTGTCCCACTCCAATACAAAGCAATCTGCCCTACTCCAATCTGCCACACCCAATTCCCAAACAATCTGTCCACGCCAATCCAAAACAATCAGCCCCACTCCAATACAAAACAATCCACACCAATCCAATATGCCCCACTCCAATTCCCAAACAATCTGTCCACGCCAATCCAAAACAATCAGCCCCACTCCAATACAAAACAATCCACACCAATCCAATATGCCCCACTCCAATTGAAAGCAATCTGCCGCACTCCAGTCTGCCCCACTCCAATCCAAAACAATCTGCCCATTCCAATCTGGCCCACTCCAATCTGCCCCACTCCAATCCAAAATTATCTACCCCACTCCAATCTGTCCCACTGCAATCTGAAAAAATCTGCTCCACTGTAACTGCCCCACTATAGTCTGCCAACCCCAATCCAAAACAATCTGCCCCACTCCAATCTGCCCCACTCCAACCCACTCCACTCCAATCTGCCCCACTCCAATCCATTCCACCTCACACCAATCCAATCCAGTCCACTGCATCCCTTTTCACCCCACTCTAATCCACCACAGCCCATCCCACTCCAATCCATGCCACATCAATACAATACAGCCCAATCCAAAACTACCCCACTCCAATCCAATCCATCTCACAGCAATTATCCCCACCCCAGTCCATCCCACTCCCATCCATTCCAATCCATCACAATCCACCCCAGTCCAGTCCAATTCACCCCACTCAAGTCCAACCCAATATACCCACTCAAATCCATTCCACCTCATTTAAATCCAATCCACTGCACTCCAATCCAATCTAGCACAAACCAATCCACCCCACTCCAATCCACCCAACCCACTCCAATTCAATTCACCTTAATCCACCCCACTCCAGTCCACCTTAATCTATCCCACTCCAATCCAATCCACTCCACTCTAAACCACCTAATCTACCCTACTCCAGTCCAATCCACCCCACTCTAATGTAAATCACCCCACACAAATCTAATTCATTCCACTCCAATTCACCACAATCCAATCCACCCCTCTTCAATCCATCGCACTCCAAAAATCCACCACACTCCAAAAAGTCCACCCCACCCCAATCCATTCCACCCCACTTCAGTCCAATCCAATCCACACTAATCCAATTTATGCCACTCCAATCACCCCACTCCAGTCCAATTCCCCACCGCCCCCTTCAAATCCAGTCCACTCCACCCCAGTCCTATCCACACCATTCCAGTCCATCCTACTCCAAAAATCCATTGCATTCCGGTCCACCCTAGTCCAATCCACTACACTCCATTCCACCCACTCCAGTCCACTCCATTCCAGTTCTCCCAACCCCATCTAATCCACCCCACTCAATCCAATTCTCCCGCTCCAAACCAATCTACCCCATTCCAATCCACCCCACCCCAATCCACCCCATTCCAATCTACCCCACCCCAGTGAAATGCACCACAATCGAACCCACCCCACTCCATTTCACCCCACCCCACTCCAATCTACCAGACTCCAATCCAATCCGGCCCACTCCAGTCCACCCCACCCCACCCCAATCTAGTCCACTCGCCCCATTTCAGTCCATCCCAATCCAATCCAGCCGATCCCACTCCAATCCACTCCAATGTACCCTACTCCACTCCAATCCACCCCACCCCACTCCAATCCAATCTTCTCTGAGCTACCCCATTCTACCTAAATCCTTTCCACCCCACCCCAGTACAGTCCACCCCCCTCTAATCCAATCCATCCAGCCCACGCCACCCCACCCCACCCCACCCCACTCCATTCCAATCAAATCTAACCATCTCCAGACCAATCCTCCCCACTCCAACTCAATGAATCCTATCCACCTCACTCCAATGAATCCAATCCACCCAATTTCAACCTAATTCACCCACTCCAGTCTAACCCACCCCACTCTAATGCACCCCACTGCAAACGACTGCATTCAATCCCAATCCACCCAATCAATCCAATCCACCCCTCCCTCCTAGACCTGACACCCTTAGGGTGGTCATCCCCCAACTTTTTGCCTGCCTCCCTCCACTTTTATGACACTGTTTTTGCTGGTTTTAGGACTCTGCGCACTTTACCGCTGCTAACCAGTGCTAAAGTGCATATGCTCTCTCCCTTAAACATGGTAACATTGGTTCATTTCCAGCTGGCATATTTGATGTACTTGTAAGTCCCTAGTAAAGTGCAGTACATGTGCCCAGGGCCTGTAAATTTAATGCTACCAGTGGGCCTTTAGCACTGGTTGTGCCATCCATATAAGTAGCCCCTTAACCATGTATCAGGCCTGCCATTGCAAGGCCTGTGTTTGCAGTTTCACTGCCACTATGACTTGGCACTTAAAAGTACTTGCCAAGCCTTAAACTCCCCTTTTTTCCACATATAAGCCAACCCCTAAGGTAGGCCTTAGATAACCCATAGGGCAGGGTGCTATGTAGGTAAAAGGCAGGACATGTACATTTGTGTTTTATATGTCCTGATAGTGGAAAACTCCTAAATTAATTTTCCACTACTGTGAGGCCTGCTCCTTTCTTAAGGTAGCATTAGTACTACCCTCATATACTGTCTGAGTGGTAGATTTTGATCAGAATGGGGTAACCGGGTCATATTTAGTATGGTAATGATGGTAATGGAAAATTCTGCTTATTGGTGAGGTTGAATTTATATTACTATTTTAGAAATGCCACTGTTAGAAAGTGTGCATTTCTCTACACTTAAAATCCATCTGTGCCTTACAGCTTGTCTCTAGTCCACGTCTGGGCTGGGCTGGTTGACAGCTCCCTTGTGCATTTCATCCAAACAACCACAAACACAGAATACTCAGTCACACCTGCACTCATCTGCATACTAAATTAGTCTTCCTGGGCTGGGAGGGTGGAGATTCTGACACTTAAATTTCAAAGACTAGTGGCCTTCCCTCACACAATGTACTGCCAAACCCCCTACTGGGACCCTGGCAGACGGATCTGTACTGAAAGGGGACTCTGTGCTCTTCAAAACCACTCTTTGAAGTCTCCCCCACTTCCAAGGCATTTTGGGGTATATAAACTGGGTCTCTGACCCCACCAACTCAGACACTTCTGGACCTGAACCTGCAACCTGTCAAGAGGAACTGCCTGGCTGCCTAAGGGACTCATCTGGACTGCTTTGTTGTGAAGGACTGCTGCCCCGCTTTTGCCCTGCTGCCCTCTGACTTTGCTGAGAAGTGCTCTCTGAGGGCTTGGATTGAGCTTGCCTCCTGTTTTTGAAGTCTCAGGGTCAAAAAGACTTCACCTCTTCAAGAAAACTCCTTGGACACTGAAAATCGAGGCACAGCCTTCCGGAAACGATGCGCAGTCTGCCCTGCGATGAGAAAATCGCTGCACAGCCAAACTGGAACAACGGAGTCTAACTTTCCGAGTAATGATCATCGCAGCGCCTGCGTTGCAAGCGGAAATTTGACACACGGTCACACCGGATCAACCCACAGCTGAGCCGCAACGATGCAGCCCGACTTCCTGAGTGAAGAATCAACACAGCGCCTGCCGTTCAACATAAACTTCAACGCATCGCCTACCGGATCGATGCAACGCCTGTGACTTCTTCCTGCACACCCAGGTTTTTCCACCCATCGTCCCTGGGCATCACAAGATCCCTGCATCGTAGTGAGGAACCAAGACTACACGCCGGAAATCGATGCAAAGCCCCTTGCAGCGTGGAAAGAAATGACACATCATCAGTGCCGCATCGGAAAATCCGATGCACACCTTATATTTCCACACATCTCCTCTTCTGCAGTATCGATACGTGGTAATTTTGACGCAAACCAGGCACTTTGTGCAAACGAGAGACAATTGTTCATTTCTAAGATTTAAGACTCTTTTTAAAATTGCAAAAATGATATCTCAAATTGTACTTATTGAATCATTATCATTTTGTCCTTAATTTAACCAGATAAATATCTTATATTTTTATAAACCTGTGGGGTGTATTTTTGTGGTGTTTTCACTGTGTTACTGTATGATTTATTGAACAAATACTTTACACGTTGCCTTCTAAGTTAAGCCTGACTGCTCAGTGCCAAGCTTCCAGAGGGTGGGCACAAGATAATTTGGACTGTATATGACTTACCCCGACTAGGAGTGGGCCCTATTTGGACAAAGGTGAATACCTCTGCCAACAAGAGACCCCATTTTTAACACTTCCCATTCCAATTTACCCCACCTCAATCCCATCACTCCTATTCAATCCACCCACCCCAATCTAATCCAGTCTAACCACTCCTATCCATGCCATTAAAATATCCACCCCAATCCACCTCATCCCATTTCAACCCACTGTGCTCCAATCCACCCCATTGAGGCAACCCACTCCAAACCACCAACTCCACCTAATCCACCCCACTCTACCCAGTCCAATCCACCCACCCTACTCTAATTCAGCAGACTACCTCATTCCACTCCAAAGCAATTCACCCTATTCCATCCCATTCCACCTTACACCACTTCCCTCTACAACACTGCACTGTATGACACTGTCTGCCATAAGCCACTGAACTCCACTCCTTTCTACTCAACTCTACAACACTCTACTCCCCCACTCCACTCTACAACATTCTACTCTAACAAATCCATTCCACAACACTACTCCCCCACTCTACTCTGACACTCCAGGTACTAACCTTTAGCAATGCTGAACAGCAGCCGCACTGATGTACAATGTGGCGTAAACATATTCCCAAGCCAATAGCTCTTGTATAGGTGAAACCTATTGGCTTTGCCAATGCTTATTTTTTTAAAAAATCTGGCTTCCTGTCAACCTTCCTCTGTCCATTGCTACACTTCAGAATCAGCTCAAAGCCCAACTTCTGTTTTGTTCCCAGAGTCTGAGACAATGAGTCACTGTGGCTGCAGCAAGGGGCGGCTCTCCGCTACGGCGGAGGAGCATCGCCCCACTGACGAAAAGCAGAAAAATAAAGGGACAATAAAACTATTTTATTATCCCTTTATTTTTCTGCCTTCGTAGGGTGTGCCAGCCTCCTCCACGTCAAGTGGAGGAGGTGTGGTATGTGCGCTTCTAAGTGTGCATGTCAGTTTGGCTGGCCAGCTGAGGCTGGCCAAACTGTCATGTGCACTTAGAAACTCTTCACCTGCTGTATTTTACAGCCGGGTGGAGACCAAACGCAGTGCCCCACTCCCTCCTTGAGCAGCATTTCTGCCCGCTTAGGTCAATCACAGCACTTCTTTCATGCTTTCATGAGACAAGCAATGTGATTGGTTGGAAAGGGGAGCATATAAGATGAGGCAGCTGGTAGGAGCACCGGATCGCGGAGTGGCAGGTAAGTATATTTATTAATTTTGTAACTGCCCCCCTCCCTGCGCTCCGCACACTGCTCTCACCCGCCCCTCTACCCCTTCCTTTCAGCAGCCCCAACTGCCTGCGGCTAACCAATGACATTAACCCCTTCTGTGCCCAGGACGTAATGGTTACGTCCTGAGGCACAGTGCTGCTGTGCCCAGGACGTAACCATTACGTCCTGTGCACAGAGCCCAGAGGGAGCGCTCTCGCTCCCTCTGTGGGGTTCCCCCCCACCCCCCCAAGTCAGGGATGGAAGGGGAAGCCCTTCCCCTCCCACCCCCGACCCCCCCAACCCCCCTGTGACGTCAGCGCGCGAGCGCGCGCTGATTAGTCACAGGGTCTCCCCCATCGCGCTGGAAGCAGAGCTTCCAGCGCGATTGAAAAAGAAATGCTTTTGCATTTCTTTTTCAATCCCATGGGGGAGGCCCCGAGAGGCATCAAAGGGAAGGAAATGTATTTCCTTCCCTTTGAAGTCTCTCACAGGTTTCAAAAGCCGGATTGCTTGCAATCCGGCTTTTGAAACCCCACTAGACACCAGGGATTTTTTTTTTTTTCCTTGAAATTGGCAAAAGGGAGCGACCCCTTGGGCAAGGGTCGCTCCCAGGGGGGCATTTTTTTTGGAAGGCCTTTTCTGCCCCCCCTGGGGGCAGATTGGCCTATTATTAGGCCGATCTGCCCCCAGGGGGGGCAGAAACCTCTAGGCACCAGGGACCTTTTTTTTTTTTTTTTTTTTTTTGTGATGATTTCTTTTTTTTTAGGTGGGGAGCGATCCCTTAGGCAAGGGTCGCTCCCCTACGGGGCAATATATATTTAGGCCATTTCTGCCCCCCTTGGGGGCAGATTGGCCTATTTTGATAAGGCCAATCTGCCCCCAAGGGGGGCAGAAACCATTAGACACCAGGGAGTTTGTTTTTGCGCGCGAATGTCACGCAACAAAGCGACCCCTTTGGCAAGGGTCGCTCCCAGGGGGGGCAATTTTTTGGGAAGGCCTTTTCTGCCCCCCCTGGGGACAGATCGGCCTATTATTAGGCCGATCTGCCCCCAGGGGGGGCAGAAACCTCTAGGCACCAGGGATCTTTTTTTTTTTTTTTTTCTTTTTGTTATGTTTTCTTTTTTTTTTAGGTGGGGAGCGACCCCTTAGGCAAGGGTCGCTCCCCTAGAGGGCAAATTATATTTAGGCCATTTCTGCCCCCCTTGGGGGCAGATTGGCCTATTTTGATGAGGCCAATCTGCCCCCAAGGGGGGCAGAAACCATTAGACACCAGGGAGTTTTTTTTTTTTGCGTGAATTTCACGCAAGGGGAG
Source organism: Pleurodeles waltl (assembly GCF_031143425.1). NCBI lineage: Eukaryota > Metazoa > Chordata > Amphibia > Caudata > Salamandridae > Pleurodeles > Pleurodeles waltl. Next base: position 910,703,963 of record NC_090443.1, read on the forward strand.
CGACCCCTTAGGCTGGGGGGGGTTGGAGGGGGATTATTTTAGGCCATTTCTGCCCCCCTGGGGGGGTAGATCAGCCTATTTTGATTCGGCTGATCTGCCCCCAAGGGGGGCAGAAACCACTAGGCACCAGGGATTTTTTTGTTTTTCTGTTTTACAGATGGGGAGCGACCCCCATGGACAAGGGTCGCTCCCCTGGAGGGGCAAAATGTATTTAGGCCATTTCTGCCCGCTTTGGGGGCAGATCGGCAGATTTTAGGTCAATCTGCCCCCAAGGGGGGCAGAAACCACTAGGCACCAGGGATCTTTTTTTTGCGCCGTCACACAAGGGGAGCGACCTTGTAGTCAAGGGTCGCTCCCCGGGGGGGGGGTAGGGGTGGGGGGGGCAAAATTATTTTAGGCCATCTCTGCCCCCCCTGGGGGCAGATCGGCCTATTGGTATTAGGCCGGTCTACCCCCAGGGGGGGCAGAAACCTCTAGGCGCCAGGGCAAATTTTTTTTTTGTGTTTTTTTTATTGGTTTGGTGTTTTTTTTAGAGAAGGGGAGCGACCCATCAGGCAAGGGTCGCTCCCCTGGGGGGCAAATTGTGTTTAGACCATTTCTGCCCCCCTTGGGGGCAGATTGGTCGATTTTAGGTCAATCTGCCCGAAGGGGGCAGAAACCACTAGGCACCGGGGATTTGTTTTTTGGCGCCAATGTCACGCAGGGGGAGCGACCCCGTAGGCAAGGGTCGCTCCGGGGGGAGGGGAAGGGGGGGGTGTTCGGGGGGCAAATTTATTTTAGGCCATTTCTGCCCCCAGGGGGGGCAGAAATCTCTTGTTGCCAGGGCAAATTTTTTTTTTGTGTATTTTTTTTTTTTGTTTGTTTGGTTTTTTTAGAGATGGGGAGCGACCCATCAGGCAAGGGTCGCTCCCCTGGGGGGCAAATTGTGTTTAGACCATTTCTGCCCCCCTTGGGGGCAGATTGGTAGATTTTAGGTCAATCTGCCCCTAGGGGGCAGAAACCACTAGGCACCGGGGATTTGTTTTTTGGCGCCAATGTCACGCAGGAGGAGCGACCCTGTAGGCAAGGGTCCCTCCGGGGGGGGGGGAGTGGGTGTTCGGGGGGAAAATTTATTTTAGGCCATTTCTGCCCCCCCTGGGGGCAGATCGGCCTATTTGCCAGGGCAAATTTTTTTTGTGTGTTTTTGTTTTTGTTTGTTTGTTTTTTTTTAGAGATGGGGAGCGACCCATCAGGCAAGGGTCGCTCCCCTGGGGGGCAAATTGTGTTTAGACCATTTCTGCCCCCCTTGGGGGCAGATTGGTCGATTTTAGGTCAATCTGCCCCAAGGGGGCAGAAACCACTAGGCACCGGGGATTTGTTTTTTGGCGCCAATGTCACGCAGGGGGAGCGACCCCGTAGGCAAGGGTCGCTCCGGGGGGGGGGGGGGTGTTCGGGGGGTAAATTTATTTTAGGCCATTTCTGCCCCCCCTGGGGGCAGATCGGCCTATTATTAGGCCGATCTGCCCCCAGGGGGGGCAGAAACCTCTTGTTGCCAGGGCAATTTTTTTTTTTTGTTTTTTTTTTTTTGTTTGTTTGGTTTTTTTTAGAGATGGGGAGCGACCCATCAGGCAAGGGTCGCTCCCCTGGGGGGCAAATTGTGTTTAGACCATTTCTGCCCCCCTTGGGGGCAGATTGGTAGATTTTAGGTCAATCTGCCCCAAGGGGGCAGAAACCACTAGGCACCGGGGATTTGTTTTTTGGCGCCAATGTCACGCAGGGGGAGCGACCCCGTAGGCAAGGGTCCCTCCGGGGGGGGGGAGTGGGTGTTCGGGGGCAAATTTATTTTAGGCCATTTCTGCCCCCCCTGGGGGCAGATCGGCCTATTATTAGGCCGATCTGCCCCCAGGGGGGGCAGAAACCTCTTGTTGCCAGGGCAAATTTTTTTTGTGTGTTTTTGTTTTTGTTTGTTTGGTTTTTTTTAGAGATGGGGAGCGACCCATCAGGCAAGGGTCGCTCCCCTGGGGGGCAAATTGTGTTTAGACCATTTCTGCCCCCCTTGGGGGCAGATTGGTAGATTTTAGGTCAATCTGCCCCAAGGGGGCAGAAACCACTAGGCACCGGGGATTTGTTTTTTGGCGCCAATGTCACGCAGGGGAAGCAACCCCATAGGCAAGGGTCCCTCCGGGGGGGGGGGGGGGGAGTGGGTGTTCAGGTGGCAAATTTATTTTAGGCCATTTCTGCCCCCCCTGGGGGCAGATCGGCCTATTATTAGGCCGATCTGCCACCAGGGGGGGGGCAGAAACCTCTAGGCGCCAGGGCAAATTTTTTTTGAGTTTTTTTTTTTTTGTATGTTTTTTTTTTTAGAGATGGGGAGCGACCCATCAGGCAAGGGTCGCTCCCCTGGGGGGCAAACTGTGTTTAGACCATTTCTGCCCCCCTTGGGGGCATATTGGTCGATTTTAGGTCAATCTGCCCCCAAGGGGGCAGAAACCACTAGGCACCGGGAATTTGTTTTTTGGCACCAATGTCACGCAGGGGTAGCGACCCCGTAGGCAAGGGTCGCACCTGGGCATGGGGGGTTTGGGGGGGTGGGGGGTCAAATTTATTTTAGGGCATTCCCCCCCCCCCCCCCCCCCCCCGGGGCCGGCTGAGCTAGAGGCCAAAATCCACAGGTAGGCACTTTGCAAAAAACACCTCTGTTTTCTGTGAAAAAATATGTTGTGTTTTGGGCCATTTCCTTTTGTGGGCGCTAGGCCTACCCACACAAGTGAGGTACCATTTTTATGGAGAGACTTAGGGGAACGCTGGGTGGAAGGAAATTTGTGGCTCCTCTCAGATTCCAGAACTTTCTGTCACCGAAATGAGAGGAAAAAGTGTTTTTTAGCCAGATTTTGATGTTTGCAAAGAATTCTGGGTAACAGAACCTGGTCAGAGCCCCGCAAATCACCCCATCTTGGATTCCCCTAGGTCTCTAGTTTTCAAAAATGTGCTGGTTTGCTAGGTTTCCCCAGGTGCCGGCTGAGCTAGAGGCCAAAATCCACTCGTAGGCACTGTTTTCTATGAAAAAATGTGATGTGTCCACGTTGTGTTTTGGGCCATTTCCTGTCGCGAGCGCTAGGCCTACCCACACAAGTGAGGTATCATTTTTATCGGGAGACGTGGGGGAACGCTGGGTGGAAGGAAATTTGTGGCTCCTCTCAGATTGTAGAACTTTCTGCCACAGAAATGTGAGGAACATGTGTTTTTTTAGCCAAATTTTGAGGTTTGCAAAGGATTCTGGGTAACAGAACCTGGTCCGAGCCACACAAGTCACCCCATCTTGGATTCCCCTAGGTCTCTAGTTTTCAGAAATGCACAGGTTTGGTAGGTTTCCCTAGGTGGCGGCTGAGCTACAGGCCAAAATCTACAGGTAGGCACTTTGCTAAAAACAGGTCTGTTTTCTGTGATGTGTCCACGTTGCGCTTTGGGGTGTTTCCTGTTGCGGGCGCTAGGCCTACCCACACAAGTGAGGTATCATTTTTATCGGGAGACGTGGGGGAACGCTGGGTGGAAGGAAATTTGTAGCTCCTCTCAGATTCCAGAACTTTCTGCCACAAAAATGTGAGGGACATGTGTTTTTTTAGCCAAATTTTGAGGTTTGCAAAGGATTCTGGGTAACAGAACCTGATCCGAGCCCCGCAAGTCACCCCTCCTTGGATTCCCCTAGGTTTCTAGTTTTCAGAAATGCACAGGTTTGGTAGGTTTCCCTAGGTGCCGGCTGAGCTAGAGGCCAAAATCTACAGGTAGGCACTTCGCAAAAAACACCTCTGTTTTTTTCCAAAATTTAAGATGTGTCCACGTTGCGCTTTGGGGTGTTTCCTGTCGCCGGCGCTAGGCCTACCCACGCAAGTGAGGTATCATTTTTATCAGGAGACTTGGGGGAACGCTGGGTGGAAGGAAATTTGTAGCTCCTCTCAGATTCCAGAACTTTCTGCCACAAAAATGTGAGGGACATGTGTTTTTTTAGCCAAATTTTGAGGTTTGCAAAGGATTCTGGGTAACAGAACCTGGTCCGAGCCCCGCAAGTCACCCCTCCTTGGATTCCCCTAGGTCTCTAGTTTTCAGAAATGCACAGGTTTAGTAGGTTTCCCTAGGTGCCGGCTGAGCTAGAGGCCAAAGTCTACAGGTAGGCACTTCGCAAAAAACACCTCTGTTTTTTTCCAAAATTTAGGATGTGTCCACGTTGCGCTTTGGGGTGTTTCCTGTCGCCGGCGCTAGGCCTACCCACGCAAGTGAGGTATCATTTTTATCGGGAGACTTGGGGGAACGCTGGGTGGAAGGAAATTTGTAGCTCCTCTCAGATTCCAGAACTTTCTGCCACAGAAATGTGAGGGACATCTTTTTTTTTTTAGCCAAATTTTGAGGTTTGCAAAGGATTCTGGGTAACAGAACCTGGTCCGAGCCCCGCAAGTCACCCCTCCTTGGATTCCCCTAGGTCTCTAGTTTTCAGAAATGCACAGGTTTGGTAGGTTTCCCTAGGTGCCGGCTGAGCTAGAGGCCAAAATCTACAGGTAGGCACTTCGCAAAAAACACCTCTGTTTTTTCCCAAAATTTAGGATGTGTCCACGTTGCGCTTTGGGGTGTTTCCTGTCGCCGGCGCTAGGCCTACCCACGCAAGTGAGGTATCATTTTTATCGGGAGACTTGGGGGAACGCTGGGTGGAAGGAAATTTGTAGCTCCTCTCAGATTCCAGAACTTTCTGCCACAGAAATGTGAGGGACATGTGTTTTTTTAGCCAAATTTTGAGGTTTGCAAAGGATTCTGGGTAACAGAACCTGGTCCGAGCCCCGCAAGTCACCCCTCCTTGGATTCCCCTAGGTCTCTAGTTTTCAGAAATGCACAGGTTTGGTAGGTTTCCCTAGGTGCCGGCTGAGCTAGAGGCCAAAATCTACAGGTAGGCACTTCGCAAAAAACACCTCTGTTTTTTTCCAAAATTTAGGATGTGTCCACGTTGTGCTTTGGGGTGTTTCCTGTCTCCGGCGCTAGGCCTACCCAAGCAAGTGAGGTATCATTTTTATCGGGAGACTTGGGGGAACGCTGGGTGGAAGGAAATTTGTAGCTCCTCTCAGATTCCAGAACTTTCTGCCACAAAAATGTGAGGGACATGTGTTTTTTTTGCCAAATTTTTAGGTTTGCAAAGGATTCTGGGTAATAGAACCTGGTCCGAGCCCCGCAAGTCACCCCTCCTTGGATTCCCCTAGGTCTCTAGTTTTCAGAAATGCACAGGTTTGGTATGTTTCCCTAGGTGCCGGCTGAGCTAGAGGCCAAAATCTACAGGTAGGCACTTCGCAAAAAACACCTCTGTTTTTTTCCAAAATTTAGGATGTGTCCACGTTGCGCTTTGGGGTGTTTCCTGTCGCCGGCGCTAGGCCTACCCACGCAAGTGAGGTATCATTTTTATCGGGAGACTTGGGGGAACGCTGGGTGGAAGGAAATTTGTAGCTCCTCTCAGATTCCAGAACTTTCTGCCACAGAAATGTGAGGGACATGTGTTTTTTTAGCCAAATTTTGAGGTTTGCAAAGGATTCTGGGTAACAGAATCTGGTCCGAGCCCCGCAAGTCACCCCTCCTTGGATTCCCCTAGGTCTCTAGTTTTCAGAAATGCACAGGTTTGGTAGGTTTCCCTAGGTGCCGGCTGAGCTAGAGGCCAAAATCTACAGGTAGGCACTTTGCAAAAAACACCTCTGTTTTTTTCCAAAATTTAGGATGTGTCCACGTTGCACTTTGGGGTGTTTCCTGTCGCCGGCGCTAGGCCTACCCACGCAAGTGAGGTATCATTTTTATCGGGAGACTTGGGGGAACGCTGGGTGGAAGGAAATTTGTAGCTCCTCTCAGATTCCAGAACTTTCTGCCACAAAAATGTGAGGGACATGTGTTTTTTTAGCCAAATTTTGAGGTTTGCAAAGGATTCTGGGTAACAGAACCTGGTCCGAGCCCCGCAAGTCACCCCTCCTTGGATTCCCCTAGGTCTCTAGTTTTCAGAAATGCACAGGTTTGGTAGGTTTCCCTAGGTGCCGGCTGAGCTAGAGGCCAAAATCTACAGCTAGGCACTTCGCAAAAAACACCTCTGTTTTTTCCCAAAATTTAGGATGTGTCCACGTTGCGCTTTGGGGTGTTCCCTGTCGCCGGCGCTAGGCCTACCCACGCAAGTGAGGTATCATTTTTATCGGGAGACTTGGGGGAACGCTGGGTGGAAGGAAATTTGTAGCTCCTCTCAGATTCCAGAACTTTCTGCCACAGAAATGTGAGGGACATGTGTTTTTTTAGCCAAATTTTGAGGTTTGCAAAGGATTCTGGGTAACAGAACCTGGTCCGAGCCCCGCAAGTCACCCCTCCTTGGATTCCCCTAGGTCTCTAGTTTTCAGAAATGCACAGGTTTGGTAGGTTTCCCTAGGTGCCGGCTGAGCTAGAGGCCAAAATCCAGAGGTAGGCACTTCGCAAAAAACACCTCTGTTTTTTTCCAAAATTTAGGATGTGTCCACGTTGCGCTTTGTGGTATTTCCTGTCGCCGGCGCTAGGCCTACCCATGCAAGTGAGGTATCATTTTTATCGGGAGACTTGGGGGAACGCTGGGTGGAAGGAAATTTGTAGCTCCTCTCAGATTCCAGAACTTTCTGCCACAGAAATGTGAGGAACATGTGTTTTTTTAGCCAAATTTTGAGGTTTGCAAAGGATTCTGGGTAACAGAACCTGGTCCGAGCCCCGCAAGTCACCCCTCCTTGGATTCCCCTAGGTCTCTAGTTTTCAGAAATGCACAGGTTTGGTAGGTTTCCATAGGTGCCGGCTGAGCTAGAGGCCAAAATCTACAGGTAGGCACTTCGCAAAAAACACCTCTGTTTTCTTCCAAAAATTTGGATGTGTCCACGTTGCGCTTTGTGGTATTTCCTGTCGCCGGCGCTAGGCCTACCCATGCAAGTGAGGTATCATTTTTATCGGGAGACTTGGGGGAACGCTGGGTGGAAGGAAATTTGTAGCTCCTCTCAGATTCCAGAACTTTCTGCCACAGAAATGTGAGGAACATGTGTTTTTTTAGCCAAATTTTGAGGTTTGCAAAGGATTCTGGGTAACAGAACCTGGTCCGAGCCCCGCAAGTCACCCCTCCTTGGATTCCCCTAGGTCTCTAGTTTTCAGAAATGCACAGGTTTGGTAGGTTTCCATAGGTGCCGGCTGAGCTAGAGGCCAAAATCTACAGGTAGGCACTTCGCAAAAAACACCTCTGTTTTCTTCCAAAAATTTGGATGTGTCCACGTTGCGCTTTGGGGCGTTTCCTGTCGCGGGCGCTAGGCCTACACACACAAGTGAGGTATCTTTTTTATCGGGAGACTTGGGGAAACATAGATTAGCAAAACAAGTGTTATTGCCCCTTGTCTTTCTCTACATTTTTTCCTTCCAAATAGAGAAGAGTGTGTAAAAAAGACATCTATTTGAGAAATGCCCTGTAATTCACATGCTAGTTTGGTCACCCCGGAATTCAGATATGTGCAAATAACCACTGCTCCTCAACACCTTATCTTGTGCCCTTTTTGGAAATACAAAGGTTTTCTTGATAGCAATTTTTTACTCTTTATATTTCAGCAAATGAATTGCTTTATACCCGGTATAGATTGAAAACGCACGTCAGGGTGCAGCTCATTTATTGGCTCTGGGTTCCTTGGGTTCTTGATGAACCTACAAGCCCTATATATCCCCGCAACCAGAGGAGTCCAGCAGACGTAACGGTATATTGCTTTCGATAATCTGACATTGCAGGGAAAAGTTACAGAGTAAAACGTAGAGAAACATTTATGTTTTTTTCACCTCAATTTCAATATTTTTCTTTTTCAGTTGTTATTTTCTGTAGGAAACCCTTGTAGGATCTACACAAATGACCCCTTGCTGAATTCAGAATTTTGTCTACTTTTCAGAAATGTTTAGGTTTCTGGGATCCAGCATTGGTTTCATGCCCATTTCTGTCACTGACTGGAAGGAGGCTGAAAGCACAAAAAACTGCAAAAATGGGGTATGCCCCAGTAAAATGCCAAAATTGTGTTGAAAAATTGGGTTTTCTGATTCAAGTCTGCCTGTTCCTGAAAGCTGGGAAGCTGCTGAGTTTAGCACCGCAAACCCTTTGTTGATGCCATTTTCAGGGGAAAAACCACAAGCCTTTTTCTGCAGCCACTTTTTCAATTTTTTTTAAAAAAAACGAAATTTTCACTGTATTTTGGCCAATTTCTTGGCCTCCTTCAAGGGAACCCACAAAGTCTGGGTACCTCTAGAATCCCTAGGATGTTGGAAAAAAAGGACGCAAATTTGACTTGGTTAGCTTATGTGGACAAAAAGTTATGAGGGCCTAAGCGCGAACTGCCCCAAATAGGCAAAAAAAGGCCCGGCACAGGAGGGGGAAAAGGCCTGGCAGCGAAGGGGTTAACAATTTGAGGTACATGCTTTCAATGATTCGACAATCCGTTCTTGGCCGCTAGGTACCCAACAGCAACAGTCCATAACGCCCGCCAGTCAACCATGGCAAACTCTCAGAATCATCATTTGCCTTCGGATATATCCAGTTGAAGCAGGGTAGGTGACTCTTTTAAAGTGCAACGCTCACCGCTGCATGTCATGGCAAGCACAGGCGTTGTCCACTCTTACGAACCACCGCCAAAACAGCTTGTTAGCTCCGCTCCTCTGCAACACCTAACTGGGAAGGATCTGAAGCGAGACCTCATTCAGTCAAGGTTACTGTCTGTACTAAAATAGGAAACACTTGGCTGCGAATCAAAGTCTATCATCCGGCCCTTCTTCAGACAGCTCTAAGAAACACATTATTGACACTGCTAATAGAATCCTGTGGATTCCCATCTCCCTCCTCCTCTGTGGCTCCTCTGATAGCCTTATTCCACCCCTCCCTCCTTCAGCCCCCAACTGCCCCAGCTTACATCCTCTCTCTTCAAAGAGGCCCACAAGTGCTTAGGAAAATAACACACGGCACTAGGTTTCTCTTGCAAGAATTTAAATCACTTTTCCAAAGGCTGGGCTTCTCTCTTTTGTTTCTGTCGCTCAGACTACTGGAACCTGTAAATCAAATGGTCTCACAAACTTGCAAAATGTTAGTTAGGATTTAGTGCTCGATTCCTGAAAACAATAACTATATTTTGTGCACCTGTCAGTGTTTTATTGACTTATTATGGTCTCAAAGCGATTCAGAAAAACAAGTGCATTGGCATAATAGCTAATTACAGTGACTACCTAAGAAACGCACACTCCTTGCAGCTGCATTTATGGAGTCGTATGTTCAGTAGACCTGGGTGAAATTTTCGTTATACTCAGGGATAAACTAGCATGATTTCCAGCATTTCGCTTAGGCTTGTTTACAAATAAATTCAGAAATTATGCATTATGCAGTGTCTCGTAGTTTAATGTTCATTTGTATATAAATCTTCTCCAGGGCGCAAGTCCCAAAAAAAGAAGTGGGGGGACTAACTAAGTTAGGCAATATGAAAGTGACATCACAGTGCGTGACATCACACTTGGCACCACAGGAAGTGACATCACAATCAAGGATTATACAGGAAGTGACATCACAAAAAGGGACATAAGCTCTTAAGACCTCAAACGCATGTTTAGGAGGTCTATCGTGAGTACATTTGAGTGCATGACAAGTATACATGCAAACACTCCTGATTTAGGTGGAAGACTCACGCTTTTGTAAGCAATACAATAAACAATGTTGCCTTTTGTCAGCATAAAGATTCCTTTACCCAAGGATTGAACAATTTAACTCTGTTCCCAGCGTACTCCACCAGGCATAATATTCCATATGCAGCATATTTCCATGTAGACGTGATTGGTTTGGCTACCTGTGCTTTCCAGAGGTGAAACCACTCCCTTATGCAAAGTATGCTTACTCAGCCCTACCCACCACTTATTGTATCTGTGGTGGCACCTGCACTCACTTTAGGAGATTGAGGCTCATTTTTCACCAACAGACCACGGCCAAAAGGAAGACAGAAAGACAGGGAAGAAAGGAGAAAGAGGGATAGGAAAACAATGATGAAGCCAGAAAAGGGGGTGAAAAAAGAATCAGCAAGAAAAAAAAGGGGGAGACCACGGAAAGAAAATGTTTACGGCAACCTTGGCATTCAGCAATGGGACCCTAATAAAAAGTTTGGGGCTCTGCATGTATGTTTTTACAAATTACAAGCTGCCACCCAAAAGGTCTCCTCCACATTTAGCAACCGATATCTCTCATGTTTTTATAAATGGCATAGCTGTATCCAAGCCAGCCTCACATTCACCAGTGCATCCTGATAGCTCACCCTAAAATCAGTACTATCAGAAAACCAATACAAAGAATGGATCCTAAATTTTGAAGTAAGAGGTATCAGCTCCACATTAAAATAAGTGTAAGCCACCTAGTATCCAAAAATAAGGAGGAAATGGTGACAACGATAACTCACCAGAAAAAGGCACACACAATGTCAGTTCCCGCTAGCACTTCTAAGAAGATATTGGCTTTTAGAAGGAAATATTGCTAGTTTGCATAGAAAAACTACCCACATGGGGAGAGGTAGGAACAGCAAGAGTCACCACAAACTATGGCCAGTAATCAGAATCTACACTAGACTATGCTCACTAATAAGAAATTTGCATATCCTAGACATGTTACACTACCAAAATGGTGAACCTGAGACGGTCTACATGACCTACTTTTCTATAGTAACACTGACCAGTGGGCTTGCCTATTTACTGTAACTGAAGGCGTCAGCCTTACGTAGGCACACATGATCTTTCATTTCATACATAGCATAACTCTGAATTACAACATTCTCCCAGACCTAACAGCATCATAACTACAAAGCTACCCTCTGTTATTGTGTTATAATGCAGTACGTCTCAGACTTTTCAGCATCCCTTCAGTAGGTAGGTTTGAGAAAGGCAAAAAACAAGACCATCCGTACCCCCACACGGCAACAACTTTGCAAAAATTAATGAAAATCTCAAAAGCTGATAGCGAATGTAGAATATGTACCGGCACCCCAACTCGTTCCACAACATAGGTGCTCCACTGCCTGGGTTAACTATTCATAAAAACAAAAAAATATACCAGGAATAATATACAAAAATAAGGGGGAGGCACTCCTTAAACGATAGCACAACTCTTAAACTGTCCAAGAAGAAGTTACATGTCCCATCTGTTACGACCAAAGCAATTAATCAATACTTCAAATAGACAGGTACTCATTCATAGTCAAAGTGATGTTCTTAATTTCTTTCTTTTAATATAGATGGCACTCACAGCCACAATGTGAGTGACAAACACAGTTAACGTGTTTCAACATGAAGACAATGGGGCTTCTTCAGGGCTGAAGCTAAAATCCCTTTCACTACAGTTGTATAGAAAACACATAACAGAAACTATTTAAAAAATATGCATTGCTAAAAACATGGTACCTATACAGTATACCAATTCACACATACTAAAACTATCTTAAGACACATAACCACACATGGGTTTGGCCCTAATTAGAAGTAAGACATGTGCCATAAGTATATCTTTAATTAATAAATTGACAGTGTGAAAGCAGAAAACCTGGGATAAATCCCGGCTTCTCAGCTTGACCAACTTGCATGATCGTAGCCAAATCGCTCTCTTGTGTTTGATTTCATTGGCTGTGATGTTGTACCATGTATAATGAGAATCTAGGATGCACTTGGCACTTGACTTTCATGTGGATTCTGTCTACCAGCCTCACTCTACCTTCATGCACCAAGAGTTAAAGACAAATCATTAGCCTTTGATGTGAAAGAGGAGAAATAAAGAGATGTCCAGTTAGTGGCTGAATTGCACAAAGTGAATGCAAAAAACCTGTGTGCTGCCCGTGATCTCTGAATGCCAGGTGGGGGTTGTGATGATTAAGGACTGTAGCTCTGGTGCATTTCTCAAATGAGAAGAGGGGTGTCACCATGTGCCACGCTGTGACCTGAAGGGGGCCATATATCTGTGAGCACTGTTATGTATCCCATGTGCCAGGAGTGGGCAGTGATGAAGTGAAAGGGTTGTCATCCTGGAGCCATGTGCAGATATGAAGGAGAAGCAAGTCATTGGCAATGGTTCCAACTACCCAGCAAATTAGGAGGATCCAAGACCTGACACCGAATTCAGAGAGGCTCAATGCTTAGAAGGCAGAGCACCTCTACTGTAGCATCCCGTAGCATCCAGGGCCAGGTCACTTCGAACCTCCCCTCAGCGAGAGCAGGTAAGACTGAACACTGGGCTGCCAAGTGCCAAAATAACCTGAGTAAATGCATGGGAACGCCCAGGCACCATGCATGTAAAGGCTACCCGGCTCAAGGTAACGCAGGGCAAGGCACTGTGTTGTCTGTGTTAGTTTATTTTTCTTTACAAAGCCAAGCAAACAGGATTTGTGTGTGGTAGTGTAAATCCTAAAATGGATTTTACATCAGAGTTGTGCCAGAAAAGTGACACAACACAGACACAAAATGTGGGCCTCAACTTATGCATTTTTTTAGAAAACTCTGCCACAAATAAAAAAATAGGCAACAAGGAGAAACTGGACAGTAAATCTGTTCTGCTTAGTTGGTTGAAGAGTCTGAATTTTAAAATGCCTTATCAGGTTAAGGTACCTGCTGCAGAGATTTTAGTATTCCGAGTAAAACTGAGGGAATAATAACAATGGTAAGATAACTCTAGGGTTTAGTGCATTTGCGGGAAAGTTCTGTGTTTTGTCTAGTCCCAGTTTTGACTCAAAGTAGCACATAGGGTTAATGTGTCTCCTGCAAAGCACATCATGTCACATGCAGATGATAGATTTTTGTTTTATATACATAGAGATCCTTTTGTTACTTGCAGTTGCATTGTAATCCTTCTAATATTGCACAATGAGCTATGAACAATGATAGTCTACACCTACACCTTGTAACCTTCCCTGCCTTATGTCATATATCCTGTACATTAATTTACAAGCTTCCATGTTTTGTTGTCATTGTAATGTGTACGTGTGGTGTAAAGCGCTCTGACACCTTTCATTGGGATGAATAGCGCTATAAAAGAAATAAAAAAATAGTCATATTTAAATTATTATTTTGTGTAAACACTGGGACAGAACAACATATTTGACATTCTTATGCTGCATGCATATATGGTGAGTGAACAAAGTGAAAGTATGACGCTCAAGTACTTAGGAAGTTCTAACAAGCTGTGCGCTTTTGTTTCCCTTCCACTGCATTTACATCTAGATGTTAGGTTCCAGATAGGTGCGAGACACAATACTCGAACAAAAGGAGGCCCTTATAATGGCCCCATAAATTCAGTCTTTGTCATGGGTGCAGCTGGAGTTTCAAACAAAAAGGTCCCCTCCTCGCCTGCACATTGTTGCTCAGATGGGATCGATAGCAGACAACGTGCACGCGCTGCTGAATGTGTCCCAATGTCAGAAAACTACACCACGATGACTTCAGCATATTTTGAAGTCGGGCCAGACATTTTGGCAGGGTGGACGACGTCCACCCTCTAAAAATAGTGGGTGGATACCGTCCAACTGCGTATACCTCTGACTTGTGCTCTGATCGTATCACAGGAGCAGGGGAACAAGGCGACTGAACACTACATGAGTAGCTGCTGTTTGCCTCACTTGTGTTTTTTGCGTTTTGTTTAAGGGCAAAATGTGCCCTCAATGGCTGCAAAGAAGCATTTCATACTTCAATATGCTAATTTCACATAACTATCCAAAAGGAAATTATGCACATTTTGCACACTCCTAGTTTTGGGCAGCTATCTTTTCTATCTGAATGATTTTCTTTTGTGTTTAGTTGGTGCTGAAGGGGCTAGCCCGCCATTTAATGTGCCACATAGAATAATAATGAGGTCCTGCTTTTCCTTCCAATGCATTTTTATCTCATTGCACAGGAGAGCTTTGATGCCCACTGTGGCATAGGTCATGCATAGTGAAATTCTTTCTCAATAATTAAATAAAGAATTTGAAGAAAAAGCAATGATGCAGAAATGGCTATAGACATATTTTTAAATTTTTTGATTACCTGTATAGAACTGTTGTCAATAGGGATTATGGCAATTATAATAATTCCACAATACGTTTTACAGAGGCGTAAGAAGTCCTTCAATAGCTATGTTTGTTTTCTAAGTGTTTTCTAGGCTGTCGAGAAATATTTTCTGTGGAGATGTGGGAACTATGCATGGTGGCACCTGAATTCACAACAACCATTGGCAAAGCCAGAAGGTTTGACTATAATAAAATAGCATTTGTAAACATAGCAATCCATAATCTCTGTTTGTTTGCACAGCACATTGAAGCCAGACCTATTTGCTTTGCTAGTGTTGGTAATAAATTAACATAGAAGAGATTGGATGAGGTGAGATGGATGTAATTTGAAGAATTGGCAACAACAGGTTTTAGGGCCTCATTATGAGTTTGGCTGTCCGTGCACCAACATGATGGCGGTGGCGGTCCAACCACCATCGGCTTGGCGGTCAGACCACTGTATTACAAGTCATGCAGGCCTATGGAGCAAAGACCGTTGCGGTCCTGCCGGCACCGCTAGGCAGCATAGACCGTCTCTGTGATGAGGCAGCACAAACAGGCTGGCGAAGACAGTATTTCTGCCAGACACACTATGAGGTTGCACACTGTCAACGTGACCATGGCAATCCAACCACCAGGTGGAAATGGAGAGTAGGCAGGCATTGTTACACGTCTTTGTGCCGCCATGGAGCCCATCACACACGTCCTGCCCCTGTTGTTGCTCATTGAAGATGCACAAAATCCATGCCGCTGTGGACTCAACCGACCGTAAGTACACACATATATACCTGTGTCATTAAGCTGAACAACAGATCGTTGCTCCGTCATCCACTTGATATGGGGGTCACGCTATGGGCATCAAGTACACTTGTCATTGTGTACACAGTCGGAGTCCTTCACAAAGAAGGACACATTCACAGACATTAGATGCCCCCTTTGGGCAGGTCACTCACACTGCACAAAAACACACGTCCTCACATCTTAGCCACAGGGACAGTGAAGTGTACACAACATTGTGTCACACAACACTAACAACACAGAAACATCACATCTACAAATACAACTGACACCCTCAGATAGCTTACATGCCATGGATGTCATAAGATTCAGTACACATAAGTATGGATGTGTCATGGAACACAAACACCACTTCCATTAAACATCCCTGGTATGAACCTACACATCACCCACATTGCAACACAATGGAAGGACAATGGGATGCACAGTAGTCAGAGAGACAAATATCCAAAGCTTACTATGCAAACAATACCTGCGCAAAAGGGATGGGGGCACCAGGAGCACTCAGGGAAGGATGCTGCACTGGGCCACATCACACTTTGCACATGCCTCTAAAACAACAGTTGTATTGGAACTGGCCCTACATGTATCTCAGAGGCAAACAATACTAGAGCCAAGTGGCATGCCTATCTGCAGAATGTAGAAATGAAAGTCAAGAAAGCAAGTACAACAGCAACTGCATGGGACATACATCTAGATGAAGTAGCTGTGAGGTACACACAGCAAAATGGACACATGCATAGTCAAATACAAACAGAGGTAGCACAATTTAATACTCTCCATGTCTGCACAAAGAAAACTCAAGTTGCCACACATGAGACAAATGTACAATCCATATTAGGGGGACAAGTCTAACACCATACCTGCTGAAATTGAACCACACAAGATTAAATTCTTTCCATACCAAACAGAACACAATGCAGTGACATCACAATGGAATTAACAAATACATTATCAATACAGTCAACATATACCCTTTTCCTGGGTGACACTAGCACTGCCCAGACAGTCAGATTGGATCAGCAATCAGGCTGAAGCACACACAACTATAGGCAGACAACACAAATTACTCTGGAACAACATAAGGGTAGAAAAGGAATTATAGGACAAATGTGTACCAAACAAAAACAACTATTTGGGTTTATTTTAACCAAACGATTATGAGGAAAGATCATTGACCAGTCCATAATAAAGTCATTGCACAGTGCTGTGCCCACACTTGACTCCTATTACTGCCTGAGAACCTCCACGGTGGGCATCAAGTGGGCAGGCAGGCACCTCAGGGATCATCCTTGGAGAGCGTGGTCAGATTTGAGAAGGGTGGGCTTGGGAGGGGTGGACTCTTTCTTCGGAGCGGTGGGCTTCTCCTTGAGGAGGAGGGGTATGGATGCTTGCAGGGGAGGCACTTGTGACTTGGGAGGACTTAGACGTGGAAGGAATGGGTTGAGATGTGGGTCGTGGTCTCTTGGGTTTTCGACAGTGGGTGGAGGGAACAGGGGAAAGGGCAAGCTCAAAAAGGAAACTCCCCTTCAGAACACAGGGATGGTCATCAGAAGGGGTTGAGGATTTGGAGGTTGAGGGAGTGGTCATCTGGTGTGTGGGTGTAGATGTCTTAGGTGTGTGCATGTGTGAGGTATGCTTATGTTTGGGTGGTGTCTGTTGCATGTGTGAGTGTGGGCGTTTGCATGTCGTAGGGGCTGAGAGGTGGAGGTGCTCGGTGATGGTGTGGTGGAAATGTGTGTTTCTGTTGGGGTGGTGTATGCAGGTATGCTGGTAGTGTTGGATGTTTGTGTGTGTGTTGGGGTGGTGCCCGCAGATGCAATGGATGTGGTGGATGTCTGTGTGTCTGTTGGGGTGATGTCTGCAAGTATGATGAATGTGGTGGATGTCTGTGTGTCTGTTAGAGTGGTGTCAGCTGGTATGGTGGGTGTGGTGGACGTGTTACTGCCTGTTGTGGTGGTGCCTGTGGGTATGCATGATGTAGTGTGTGGGTCGGTGGGGATTGTGGGGATGTCTGCTGAAGTGGTGGCTGATGTGTATGTGGGTGTATGTTAAGTCCCTCTGTGCTGGTGTGTTTGGTGGTGTTTGTGTTTGTGTGTGTTGAGGTTAGTGAGTGTGGATGTCTCTGTATGCTTGGGATATGGGGGATTTGGATTGGGAAGAGTGAGGTAGAGGCGGGACAGATTGTGGGGGTGACTGGGTGCAGTCAATGAGGAAGCCAGAACCTGAAAAGATCTCTGTAGGCTAGACATAGCACTAAGAATACCTTCTAGGAAAGCATTGGTCTGCTGAAGTTGGATGGCCATCCCCGGGATGGCATCCACAAAGGCAGTCTAACCACAAAGATGTTCCTCAGGAGGTCAATAGCCTTCTCACTCAGGGCAACAAGGGTAACAGGGGCTGGGGTGGAGGAGCCTGTGGCAAAGGAGATGCCCACCCTCTTAGGTGAGAGGGCACGGCTAACTAGGTGGGTAGCAAACAAGGACGGTGGTGATAGAATTGGGGTAGGGGGTAAAGATGGTACAGGAGGATGTCCCGATGGTTCCACCACCACTAGGGAGTGGCCACTGGAGGTAGAATGTGATGATTAGGATGCAGATCCGGTCTCGTCTGTGGCACTCCCCTCACCCTCCAGGACTCTGTCTCCCTCTGTGTCAATGGTGTGTTGACCGGAGGTACCATGGCCAGATACTTCCCCACTTGGCTGTGTCCTGTCTCCTTCGCTTGCCTGGGCTGATACAAAATACAAAAAGAAAAAGGGTCAGCACATGTTCCGTTGAACAACAGCTGTGATTAGCAAATATTACCATGCTGTCAAGTAGGCCCCATCAACAAACTCCACGAAAGTAACCCCTATATGTACCACAGGATATGCATGCATGCCATCTGAACTGTCAACAGTTGCCCACAGGAAAATCAGGATCTTCGACAACTACATGGCTGAAGTTGTGCAATCACAGTAACCACTGAACAAGTTTGGAGACCTCATCACCTTCAATGCTTTGCCTCATGGAGCATACCTCAGTTGCCTGTTGTCATAAAATAGTAGGCCAGTGCCAACTTCATTCCCACAGATCCCACACACGGTCATGCAGACATTTGTCACATACACAATAACACAACAGTGTGAAATGATGCTCCCAGAACATGCCATTTTGCTGACAACAGTACAGTAGCCTGGGGAAGGCAATGTGGAAAACATATCAACATTGCACACTTCAGCAAGTGAAATGTGTCTCAGTGGAGTCATGGAGGTAGTACCAATGTTGCTCTGATATGCCACACAAATTGACAGGGAGATATGTCCCTAAAATCCACAACACAGTGAGTCAGCAAGCCCCAGGGAAATCACCACTAATGTCTAGCACTCCTGACAATTACATACTCTGATTGCATCAGTAGACACCATTAGTCCTTTGTATGTTGGAGAGGCCCACAGATTTGTACTTACCTGTGGAAGGCCCTCAACATGTTTCCTAATGGAAAGCTATATCATTGTCTCCATTTTGGTCCTGCAAACCCAGAAGTCTGGGGATGAATGGTTGTACCCAACCCCATGTGATTTCAACATAACTGCAAGTTACTCCACGTTGCATACCATGAGTCAAGTTACAAACCTTCCCCATTACCCATGTGCAATGCACTTTGCTACATGATGCCACATCAATGGCCCGGAAATGCACATTGTGGCAAAAAAATCTAGTCATGCACGTCTTGCCCCTCATTGCTAGTGCAGTTGTACATGCCAAATGACATGCAATGATGGTTGAGGGTATGTGTCAGCCAACAATCAATGGTGACACACTCCTGTCTGTGACACCACAAATGTCCTACGCCACACACAGGTTGGCATGCACATATATGTGAGGGAATACAGGAATCATTCCATGAACTCTGGTAGACCATGCAATAACAGCAGCGTACACATTTTGTCAAAAGAGAAAGGGACACATGCTAACATGTAGGCACAAGGAATGTTGGCAACAGTGATGGCACACAAATCATGTCTATTGACATTCCCCACTTAGCTAAGGAAAGTATTGATCTGTAGCTGACCCAAAGAACAATGTATGCTCTGTCACATGTATGATGCCCATTTTTACATCACAGAGACACAAGCACCTGTCACACGCTGAAGACAAGTAGCCTCTGGGTGTCAGATGCCAATATACTCATTTGACCAGACACTTGGCCGAGTACAGTGATCCATCACTTACTTTCCTTTGGCCTGTAAAATGAGGAGTAGTGGTCTGTTGCATAGAATTTAAACCCACTACAACAACAAACAGTACTTGATTGATCAACGTACATATCTATATGTTGTCCCTGGAAAACAAATTGTGGATTGTAAGCAGTTTTATCCTAGGTCTCTGGGCCAATAGGCAAGGCACATCACTAAGCACCACATGACATATCTACACTTTCAGTCACTCATCTTCTGTGTCACACATGGCATATCCCTAATTGTCAGGAGGAGATGTCAGAACCTAACACATTAACTTGGCAATGTGACAGGCAAGAATATGCCCTGTACTCACCCGCTTGTGAGCTCCCCTCAAACGCCCATCAAGGTCTGGGTAGGCCACCACCAGAATGCAGGCCATTAGGGGGGTCAGGCAGTACATGCACCCTGCCCACATTGGGAGGACAGCTCCAGCTGGACCTCAGTGATCTTCGGGGGCAAGTGTGTCAGGTCCTCCCACCTCTTGCGACAGTGGGCACTCCGCCGGCTGTGGACTCCCAGGGTCCACACCTTCTGGGGGATGGCCCTCCGTATCTCCTTCTTCTGATGGGCATTTACCTGCATGGATGCAAAAGAGAAATCAGTAGATTACAATCACAAGTTTTGGCACAAATGGTTGAGTCGCACACATGTCAGAAACACTAAGCTAGAAAATTTCAATTTGTTAACACACCACAAGTATAAAGCACACATGCCAATAAGTATAGGGACATGACTACAGACAATCTGCAGACTAACCCACTACCCTACTCAGGGCATACAATGACTAAGCAGGCCTACTGACATTAGGTAGAGCCCATACTCCAGCAACATTGTACTGTGATGTGAGTCACAATGAAACACCACACACATATGTGGCTTCTAAAGGGTAAACTCTTTAGGCTTGAATGACCATCACATTCACACTTCGTAAGATTGACTCTCTGCATACAGTCCTTACATGCAACTGCCATAGTGCAGACTTCACCCTTACACTTGAATAATAAGGAAGGGGCTGGCATGCTGGGTACAGAAAGTGACTTCATTGTACCATAGAACACTCCTTTGGAATATGTGTCTATCCTGCAGAGATGGCATCCAATATACAAAGGTATGCATTGTACAATTTCTGCTATGTGACCAAGGTACTGACTGACATATCATGGCCTCCCAGGAATCAACATACTGCCTGCACTGTGGGACTGTCATTGGTGCAATAAGCCTGTACAGGACAACTATGACTTATGTGAATGTGACAACAGAGCTGTAGGAGTAAGTGACCTGTCCTGAGTCAAAGACACACATTGACAATGATGCATAGTGCACATATGAACCACTTATGAGGTGTACCTCAGTACCCATTCCTAATTTAGTAAATGGACTGAGGCATTCAGGGCATGTTTTGCTCCACAGTGACTCTACTCCAGCCTGGACTATGTCCCATACTGGGAGATACATTTGATAGGCCCTGGTCTCTGCAGACTGAGCATACAGAACCTACACATTACTCCATCCCCATCACTTCCATGCATGACAGTACATAATGTGGTTATCAGCAATTTGGCATGTGGTGTGTGTGGCAACCTGAAGGGCAGAGTGAGTCAGGATATGGATTCCAAACTACAGTTTGGCAAGGCCAGATGTGGGTTGAAAGATCTGTGGTACTATACACATTGCTTACAAGATCCTCAAATGATTCACACACGATGCATACACAGTTCATGTTGTCATGCACATACATGTTGTCCAATATTTACCACAATCATGAAGAAAGAGATGTCATTGGGTGGCAGTAAAGTATCCTTACCTAGTCATGTGCATCCCATACAAGGACGATCTAGGACCCCAAAAACATCACACAACACACTGTGACTGAACCTAACATATAGTATTGGACACCAACACCTGCACAATGTACAACCCATTGATGCCACTCAGATTGCAACAACAGGCTCACAAGAAGTCAACTGGCACACAGGGGCACAATGTAGCCTGTGAGGAGGGAAAGGATGGTGTAGAACAGAATCAATTGTGCCTATGCGATTCTTACCTGCTCCTCTGGTGAGCCAAAGAGCTGTTCATACAGGGGTAGGACCTCATCAACAAGCCTCTCCAGCTCCTCTGGAGAGAGGGCAGGGGCCCTATCACTGCTGGACGTGGCATGATTGCTCCCAGAGAGGTGGCACACAGGAGCTCAGGTAGTGGAGGTGTTGCTGGCAGCAGTGTCAGGAGTCGAATGAATGTGCACAACATTGCGGTCATGTCTACCACATACGTGGTCACCATCAACGGCGGGTACAGCCATTGAGCTGCAACTGCCACAGGCAACAATGTTAGCCTATGGCTGTGTCTACCACGGTTGGAACTACCTACCACCCTGACAACTCCCGGTGGCGGTCTCGGGTGGTTCTTAATGTCCAATGGAGTAGACCAGGCATCCACCATTTTTGCAGCCTGATATGCTGTATTTGGCTTTGTACACTGCGTCACACATACAATATATGTGTTGTAGCATCACAGACATCCTTATTCTGTCTTGTCATGTTTGTCCTCCAACACAACCACCAGTGTCATGCATGGCAGGGCATAGATGGCATTTGATGGCAGTGCATGCTCCACCATCACCGACGGTCTTTTTGGTGGTCAGAATATACAGTCACATTTCGAGGGGCAATTGTGTAGCACATCTTTAAGCTTCATCCAAATCCATGTTGTGGTCACATGTGTTGACGACCATCGGGGTAACATGTGACCCTTGTGTACTTTTCAGCTGTGATGTGTACTGTGTGTTATGTCTATCCAGTCATAAATGCTTTGTCACATGATATTTTTGTCATGCATCATATCAGTTGCTGTGAATACACTGACTAATGTTCCAAATCATGTCTTGTCACACATAGATACCCTGGGAGAGGGAGAATGCAACAAACTCCTGTCTACCGTCCCTTGCCAGACCTTCAGACAATGGATCAATGGCATATTATTATGTTATACCGTTTGGATAGGCAAACAATAGTGGACTTATGCCATCAGTTGGGGCCAGATCTGATCCAGCTATTAGTTATCCAACCTGCATACCACCCATTGTACAAGTCATGTCAGTATTTCACTTCCTAGCCACATGGTCATTCCAACATACCGTGGCCCTATCTGCTGGTATGTCCCACTTCTTTTCAGTCTGGTGTTGAAGGATTTCCTCTCAGCAATGTTGATACACATTAATAGCTATATCAGATTCCCCCGATGTGAAGATGTAGCCAATGTAGCCGATGTGAAGGCTGACTTTTATGGTTTTGCCCACCTCCCACATGTGGTGGGGGCCACTAAAGGCACACATGTTGGCTTGGTGCCATCGCAGGCCATTGAACAACTCTATTGCAACAGAAAGAACTTCCATTCCATCAATGTCCAAGTTGTCTGTTTGGCAGATCACTACATCTCAAACATCTGTGCCCATTATCTAGGATCAGCCAATGATTCCTTCATAATGCAGAACAGCACCATACCTCAGCTCACAACTGCACCCAGAAGGGGCCTGGCTGGTGTGTAAATCATGTCTGTCCTCAAGTGAGTGACTCATTGTTGCACTTATGTCCCATTCCTTGACAAGAAACTCTGCATATCCAAATCATTCTTGGTTGTTGATGCCGCAGAGTAATCCAACTACGCCAGGGAAAGTCTGCTTCAATGAGGCCCATGGAAGAAAACGACCAGTGGAGCAGGCTTTTGGGCTCCTGAAGGCCAGATTTTGCGGACTGGGCTGATGGAGGACTCCTCTATTCACCCAGGAAAGTGTGTCAGATCACTGTGGCATGCTGCATGCACCACAACATCGCCCGGCGGAGGAATATCCCATACATCCCAGATGAGGGGGAGCCTGCAGTGCCACTGAGTGAGACTCCTGAAATGCCAAGTGAGGATGACAGTGGTGAAGAGGAAGGAGCTGATTTACGGAAAGATCTCATCAACAGCTACTTTTCATGAGTGTAAGTATGTCATGTGATATAATAATTGTGACAGTACAATGAACTGTAGTTATGAGAATTTGTGTGGAGTTGACTGTTTTGGAAACAGCTAGGGAGCTGATACACTGCAATGGGAGTTATGACACTCTTTGATCGAGTGGGCGGAACATCAGGCGATATTGAGAGGGATCACGTCCACTTTGGCTTTCAAACATCATGAGAATGCAATGACCTGGAAGGGGAAGGGAGGCATGAGATGGCATGAACTGACAGATTACTTGAACAATATGCTGGTGGGGGAAAAATGCCCAGATGTGTTAATCTTGCACTTGGAAGAATATGATTTGGTCCAGGAGAAGGAAGTGGTTTTGATGAGGGCAATGAAACAGGATTTGAGACAAGCGAAAGCTCAGTGGTCTAGATTCCATGTGTTATGGACAGAGCTTATACCACACAGAATTTGCATGGATACAGAGAAGCCTGCAGCAGTGGACAGGGCTCATAGGAAGCTGAATAAAGAAATGAGTCATTTTTGCAGGGACTTGGGTTTTGGCCATGTCTGCCACTCAGATATCAAATATGACAATGTTGAGTGGCTTTTTTGTTGTGCAGGTGTCTAAAGGTGAAAATATAACCTATTTGTTTTTTAAACTTGTGTTAAAGTTGTATTGTGTTTTGTTTTCTTCTTATTTACTGTTTTGCTACTTCCTAGTGCTTACATTTGTTCCTTTGATAAAGCCTGACTGCTCCAAGCTGCAGCTACCCAGCACTGAGCTCAGGTTTTAAAAATGAACCTCAATGGACCTGATATGAAATTGTTGTTATTACATGGTGAGGTCGCACAACCATACCTTATAATAATCCACAGTTTCTCACAGTTTTTCAAACTGTTGTTTTTCATAGAGCTAGCACTTGTTAGGCTCAAAGCCAGGTGACAGTTAAACGAGGTAGGTGGTTAGAGGTATTTGGGTGAGTGTGTAACAAGTCTACGAGATATTGATCACCATACTCTAAGATAAGAAAATAATTTAAAGATTTGGAAGGATTTGCTGAGGGCGATGGAGATTGAGTCTGTTGTGGTGGTTGAGAAGCAACAGTGAACATGATAGTATTCTGGCAATGGGGTGGGCTTGCAGGGAGGGAGCAGTGAGGAGGATAGAGAGAGGATGTGATGTTGAGGGTTTTGGAGCCCTCGAAGCTTGAGGAAAGGGAAACAGTAGATGAGGAGATGTTCTATGTCCTGTGTTTGGGCTCATGGGATGGAGCTGGGGGTAAAGGATGGCCGAAGATGGAATGAGATGTTGAAGCAGGGGGAGATTTAAAGCCATCAATGGTAGACAGTAGAGTTAAGTGTGAGGGTGGTATGAGTCAAATAGGCAATAGAGGTGTTCAGAAGAAGAACGGTTTTGAATGGGCACCTAAGGCATGTTTGGGTATGAGAAGAAAACAGGAGAGGCATGATTGACAAGGTGGTCTGAGACAACGGGAAGGAGGCAGGGAAGAAGTGATGGGAAGGGAGCTGTAAAGAAATTAGAATGGGTGGGAAATCAAAAGAGCATTGAAACATGGTGGGAGAAGGGCTCATGAAAATGGAATGAAGCGTGATGGACAGAAGCAGCAGGGGAGAGCTTTTGCGACCACTAGAAAGCAACAGCATGTGGGTCCAACCATCTGTGGTGAAAATGTGAGAGACACAGCTTCTTTTGAACCACCAAATAATAGGAGCACTACCACAAGGTAATGTCTAGTGGCCCATCCAGGATCGGCAGAGGAAACACCCTATGAAAACCACTAGATAATGTGATTCACCATCAAGTAATAGGGGTCTGTGGGTCAACCTAGGAGCAGTGATGGTGAAGTCCTGTGTAAAATGCAACTTCTGAAAACACAAGATGTTAAGTGTAACGAAAAAGATATTAGGAATTTATGGGTCCAGTTTAGAGCTGCAAGTTTTCTGAAAAACACCAGCAAAGGGTATCTGAATGCGCCTTTGACTGGCAAAGGTAAAACTCTATGCAAGATGGGCTTCCCTTAAAAATACTAGGAGTTAACGATTCATTGGTCCGACAATTATTAAGAGCAAGCTAAGAGGGAACATGGATGGAGCAGAGTAGAATGATGGATGCGTGACACTTTTTAGGATGATCTTCAATAATCATCAGTGGGTGGCAGTGATTATTAATAGATGCCGCAGGGAGGGGATGGTGAGAAGGACAGAGGTAGGTTATGGAGCAGAATCAGGTTGTCAGGGCATTGAAGTGGATACTGAGAAAGGGCAACACCTGGAAGTATTCATGGGAATTTCTGAGAATGCTCCATGCTCTTAAAATGGGAGAGGATAGTTGGTGCTGGAGGGCAGAGAAATGGGGCCAAACGTGAAGGGGAGGATGACAGGGAGACAATCAAGATGCTCGTGGCGAGGGGAGGGACTCTGAGTTTCAGGGGTCGCTTGACCATGAGTGAGGGGCTCTCACACAATCTGAACCTTGGGCCAGAAATTAGAAACAGAAGAGTAGAAATGTTGCAACCCTCGGTTATTAATCTCCTGCTGTTTCACGAAAACACTTCTGTGTCAGCAGTATTTGAATTCGGTGTCAGTAATCGATGAATCATGCAAAGTGTTTTAATTTGTCCGTGGTAAAATGAACGGTGCTTCATGATATTAGCATATTGCTAGAAATAATGTTTTGCTTTGCTGCCATCGGCTTCTCAACAAATAGCATTTTGCAAAACAAATTCAAATACTGCCAACACCATTTACTGCTATCAAAATAAAATGCTTCCAACTTAAATCTGTTTATGTGATATGACCATCAACATCATCATATTCAAATATCGCTGAACTCTTCCTCTGGCCAACACCGATGACATCTCAAAATACTGTCAACATAAATGAGTTTCATGTTTTGGCCACTCAATTCTTATTCCACAATGTCCCGTCTTGTACCTTGAGTTGTTTTCATTTTAGTTGATACTTTAGAGGTGGTGTTGTGTTCTGTGTATACATGAACTTTCTCTAAAGACCTAATTGATATCTCACTGTGGCATCTCAAACCTATCATTTACAGCCATCAGACGGGATGCTAAGAAGTGTAAAAAACAAAAGAGAAAAACAAAGCAGCAGCCCTCTCTGTCTTAGGCAGATCTGGAAGAACTTCCCTGTAGCCATACGGATTGAACCAAATTAGAAAAGCGTTGAAGATAGTCCTCTTTCAAGAAGAGTTCATCAGAATGCAATAAGAATCCGAAAACCAGCTACCTCTCTAACGCACCTTGACTGCAGCTTGCCTTTGATCCTGGTCAGCATTCTGCATTTACAGTTTTTACTATCATTAATGCATCGTCCTCTTTTTGCAGGAATGCATTGTCCAATCGGCCAGAACTGCAGGTCTTGGAACTGGGGTGTCAGGTTCGAGTCTCGGCGTTGGTTCAACACCCTGTGATCCAGGGTAAATCAAATAATCTCCCCGTGTCTACAAAAAGAAAACAAAAATATGAATATGTCTTTGCAACTGGTGCTCATGGAAAGCGGTCCAATACCTTCCGGTCGAGTTTGCGCTACATAAAACCACAAAACAAAAGGCTAAACCTGGTCCTTTTTGATAAATAATAAGCTTTCCTCTTCCAGTTTCTTCTAATGCTGTAACAGTCAGTGTTTCACTTCCCATCTCAGATAATACTCTACCAGTTGAGAAACGGGTGCAGGTTCAATGAAACCTAATTTAAAGTCTGTTTTATTCCCTGGCGAAATCTACCTCCTCGCCCCAGAAAGTGCATTTTACTTGCTCTAAATATGCCTGGGTGTTGGTATTTAACACACACTATGTCGGGCTAACTTATCCTTATGTAAATTGCCCTCTGACCTCTTTAGCGTGGTTATATCTTTATTCGCGTTTCACCTTGAGATCACTATGTATTATTTTTAAAGCCCTGAAATTAATCATGGGCAAATACGTAAAACACCCTGTATGCGGATACAGCTCAGGAGCATAGAAACCACTCAATACATCAATATTTGTCCGAGTTTTACTTCTTTTCAGGTCTTACTCCCAGTATCCCGAACAATATAACAAAGAAATCAGAAAGTCCTCTTTCTGTTCCTTCAAAAGCAGCCTGAACAGTTCCAGCATCTGAAGCACCTCAAGATTGAATAGCTCGTTTCTGTATTCTGCTATCCATGGGTACCTGATTCTTCGTTCTCTTTTCAGCCTCCCGCTGCTGCTTCTGTGCTTTGAAATGAACAGAGTTAAGTTCCAGGTAGTCGATGTTCGGCAATTCCCAATTCTTGTTCTTATGCACTGCTACATAGCCGGGGCCACTGGAATTCTGTGGCAGGGAAGCAGAACATTTTGTGTCAGTGTTAACTTAATTGTGCGTCAAGAAAAGGCAGATTATGCGGCATACTGTCGCACATTTCTTTCTAGCATCACGTCATTATTTTGAAATTTTAACTCATGGTAATACTGTCTGGGCAAAGATTTGATCTCGGTACCAGTTTAACAATCAAACACATAAATACCATCTAAAAGATGACCAGTTAACCTGTACAAAGGGTCTTCCAATGCTCGTGAACACATATCGCCACATTTTTAGTAATTTTTGACCCACTTGAGCTAGAAACAAAGTATGTTTTTGGTTAAAACCTGCAGATGATGGATTATATGGCAAATGCAGCAAATCCTTAAATATGCAAAAAAGCCATGGAAAAGAAAGAATTTCAGAGTCAGTGGCCATGATTATAACCACTGCACCATAAGCACTGCACTATACACATATCTTTCTTAGGACCCCACCTATCTCCTTTGCATCTTCTGCCCTCTTTCTTAGTTATTGCTTATGTTACAGAACCTACATCTGTCAGAAGATGTTCCCTCATAATCCTGTAACATGGAACCCTGGTGGCTAAATATGGATGCTTTGACATCTCCTAAGAATATCAGATGAAGTAAACTAAATTATTTCATTGTTTCTTTACGAATGTTCCACCATTATCTTGTAAAATTTAGGTTGAAGCGCTCTCTTACTACGGTGCTTGCAAGTATTATCCTATTATAGCTCTATTATTAAAATCCATTGTACGATCAAAATGGCTATGCTTTTGCAAAGCTCTGCAGTTTTTTTCAAGCTTTGCAACAAAAAAAAAGTTACACTTCAGAAGGTGAGTGTATGTAAGTGCATGTTTTTATGGGTGTGATGTATTATTGTAAATTGCATTAAATAATGATTTGCAACTTGTAATTTCTTAATAGAAATCTACTAAAATGCATTTGGTAAAAGTAGTTGTAATTTGCACACCCTGTCTACCAAATGCATTGGTATTTTGTGAACTAACCTGTAGATTAATTGGTTGGCTCACAAAATACCAATTCGTAGTGGGTTGAAATTTGACCTACCTCATTAATATGCATGAGGTAGGTCGCAAATTGAGACATACTTGTATTTATTAAAGTCATAGGCATGGTGGTCTGCTAGAGTCAGCAGACCACCATGTCTGTTATTGCTTTTAAATAATGCAATTCTTTTTATTAAAAAAATGCAGCCAGTTTACCTAATGTGAAAATGGCCACATGTACAAAAGAAAACAAATACCTTTCTAAACATATTTTATGAGCAGGCTCGAGGACCACTGCTTGACCGTAAAAAATGTTTTGTCAACAATCACAAATGGGAAGGGATTCCTTGAGGACGTGGTTACTCCCTTACCATTTGCCAATGCTTGCCACCACTTTTGACTTGGTGCTAAAAAATTTGGCTCACATTTTCTTACTTTTGATGCTATGCAGCAAGACAACTTGTACTGTGTCAAATGGAGAAAGCAGGAATGCACTATATTTACTTAGGCATGATGAAATTCTGTTCTCTCTCTGCTGCCTATCGATGATGCAGGCACCCTTGCACCATTGTCTTCCTCAGTGGCATTCTCTTTTTTGTCTTCATGTGCTGCATAATGCATCACACATATAAAGAGGAAATAACAAGGATAAATAAACATATTTCTCCATGTTACCCCTCTGTTGGAATGGTGTACCATTTTGACACACGCCCAGGCTTACTACCCTTAGTAAATCTGGGAGTGTGCTAAAATCCAAGGGTGTATGCTTGGGAATGTCCACACTCTACCCGTGGAATGCCTTCACAAAACAGAGTAATGCAGGGCAGTGATTTGTGCTGCCTTGCGTTACTCTGGATTTACCAAGCCGTGCAGGTCCACGCAAGGTGGCTTTGCGTGGCTTAGTAAATATCAATTAAGCTCTTTTGTTGCCTTACATCACCTTGTTTGATGCAGCACCATGTAAGGCCTTACTAAATCTTGGTCTTAGTGTTTAGATTGTGGTTGTAAAACATGAACAGATGAGCAAAAGAATCTATATTTGAAAGGCATGCCTTTGATAAGCCTCTTCCAAATAATGAGTCCATGTTTATTCGAAAATCCATATTGAAATTCAGTAACATGTTACTGAATCACAATTTGGGGTTAATGCATTTAAAAAAAGCTGTTTTGCAGTCACAGAGGCTCAAATGTGACCATGGCAATCATAAAATTACTTGATATATCAGGTCCTGTTTCTCTCTCTCGGGGAAGAAAGGACTAATACATTCACAGCAAGGATCAGTGTTTCACCCCACAGAGGTAGGCTTTAATACCAGAGGTGCTACTCAGCCTTTCATCCTCCCCGCGGGAGATAATATGAGTTCCAGGGATTTAAGAAACAATAAAAGTGTGTTTCTGTGCCATGTTGTCCATGGGTGAATGCATGATTCATAATTATATATATTATCAGAAATGGAGATACTGAACCAAACAAAGAGATTTAGGGAAAAGATGGAGCACAAAGTTGAAATATGATTGATGCCTCAAACTTCAGACAAGTTATATAAATGAATTTTATTGTGCTTGAAACATTCAAGTGGGGAATCCAGAACAATCGCTATGTTTTGTGTGCATCTCTAGTTCTATTGTTGACGTAAATTAAAGCAAAAGTGATTTAGCACTGTAGGAAAAAGTCTTAGTTTGGATGTCCTATGCAGGGCCATGGCTTCACTTTTTTAGGTGTTGGCATAGTGGAACTTAATCAATCAATCAATCAATCAGTGTATTTGTAAAGAGCACTACCAACCGCAAGGGTCTCAAGGCGCTGAGGGAGGGGGAGGGAGGGGGGTGCTGCTACTGCTCAAATAGCCAGGTCTTGAGCCGCTTTCTGAAAGTCAGCAGGTCTTCGGTCTGTAGTAGGGGCAGGTTGTTCCAGGTCTTGGCAGCGAGGTGGGAGAAGGATCTGCCTCCGGTAGTCGCTCTTCGGATGCGGGGGACGGTGGCGAGGTCGGCTGAGCGGAGTTGGCGGGACGGGGTGTAGAAGTTGAGTCGTCTGTTGAGGTAGGCTGGGCCGGTGTTGTGGAGCGCCTTGTGTGCGTGGGTGAGGAGCTTGAAGGTTATCCTTTTGTTGATGGGGAGCCAGTGTATGTTTCTCAGAAGGGGAGTGATGTGGCTGTGGCGGTGGGCATCGAGGATCAGGCGTGCGGAGGCGTTTTGTATGCGTTGCAGTCGTTTGAGGAGTTTGCCCGGGGCTCTTGCGTAGAGGGCGTTTCTGTAGTCAAGTTTGCTGCTGACGAGGGCTTGGGTGACTGTTCTTCTTGTATCTGTGGGGATCCATCTGTGGATCTTGGGAGCATGAAGAGGGTGTTGAAGCAGGATGAGGAGATGGCGTTGACTTGCTTGGTCATGGAGAGTGTTGAGTCAAGGATGACGCCCAGGTTGCATGCTTGGTTGGTGGGTGTTGGGGGTGCTCCGAGAGCGGTCAGCCACCAGGAGTCGTCCCAGGCTGAGGGGTTGGTGCCGAGGATGAGGACCTCTGTCTTATCTGAGTTCAACTTCAGTTTTCTGTTCCTCATCCATTCGGCGATAGCCTTCATTCCATTGTGGAGGTTGGATTTGGCGGTGAGGGGGTCCTTGGTAAGGGAGAGAATCAGTTGGGTGTCGTCGGCATAGGAGATGATGTTGAGGTTGTGTAGTCGGGCGACGTGGGCGAGCGGGCCATGTAGACGTTGAACAGTGTAGGGCTGAGGGACGATCCTTGGGGAACGCCGCAGATGATCTTGGAGGCTTCGGAGCTGAAAGGGTGGAGGCGGACGCTCTGGGTTCTGCCGTAGAGGAAGGAGGTGATCCACTCTAGGGCTTTGTCTCGGATCCCTGCGTTGTGGAGGCGTGTGCGTAGGATGCAGTGGCAGACGGTGTCGAAGGCGGCCGATAGGTCCAGGAGGATGAAAGCCGCGGTTTGCCATGGTCAAGCAGGGCCCTGATGTCGTCAGTGGTGGCGACAAAGGCAGTTTTGGTACTGTGGTTGCTGCGGAACCCTGACTGGAACGGGTCCAGGATGTTGTTTTCTTCGAGGTAGTGGGTCAGTTGTCTGTTGACGATCTTCTTGATGACCTTGGCAGGGAATGGGTGCTGGGAGAAGGGGGGGAAGTTCTTGAGGTCTCTCGGGTCCGCCATGGGTTTCTTGAGTAGGGGTTTGGTTTCAGTATGCTTCCAGCTTTTGGGGTAGGTCGCGGTCTCGAAGGAGATGTTGATGACTTTGCAGAGGTGGGGTGCGATGGTGGCGCTTGCTTTGTTAAAGATGTGGTGCGGGCATGGGTCTGATGGAGATCCAGAGTGGATAGTGCTCATGGTTTTGATTGTGTCGTCTTCGTTCACGTTGGCCCAGGCGAGCAGAGGGTCGTAGTTGAGGGTGGGTGGAGAGTCAGGGGTGTCGGTGATTGGCGCGGTGGTCTGGCTGTTAAAGCTGTCATGTATGTCTGTGATCATGTGGTGGAAGAAGGCGGCGAGGGAGTTGCACAGGTCTTGTGAAGGTGGGATGTCGTTTGTGTTGGAGCTGGGGTTGGAGAGTTCCTTCACGATGTTGAAGAGCTCCTTGCTGTTGTGTGCGTTGTTGTCCAGGTGGTCTTTGAAGGAGGTTTTTTTGGCAGATCTGATGAGGTGATGGTGATTGCAGATGGCGTTCTTGAAGGCAGCATGGTTGTCCGGTGTCTGTGTTCGAGCAGCCACTTTCTTTTCAGTTTCCGGCAGGTTTGCTTGGAGGCTTGAAGGTCCAGGGTGAACCAGCTGCCTCTCTTCTTGGCAGCTCTGTTGGAAGGTTTGTTGAGTGGGGCGAGTGTGTTGGCGCAGTCGTCGATCCAGCAGCAGAGGTTGCAGGCCGCGAGGTTGGGATTGGTGGGTTCCTTGGGTGTTTTTTGGGCGAGGCTGGTGTTCAGCTGGTCCTGGTTGATTTTGCTCCAGTTGCAGCGGGGGATCTGTTGGGTACGGTGGTGCATGGTGGTTTTCCAGAAGGTGAAGTGGACGCAGCGGTGGTCGGTCCATGGGAGTTTGGTGGTGTGGCTTTAGGCGACTTGGGGCTATCGGAGAAGACGGGGTCCAGCGTGTGGCCGGCGGAGTGTGTTGGAGTAGTGACGAGTGGTCTGAGTCCGAGGGTGGCGAGGTTGTCGATCAGGGTGGTGGAGTTGGGGTCGTTGTTAATCTCCAGGTGGAAGTTCAGATCGGCGAGGAGGATGTAGTCGGTGGAGGCTAGGGCGTGCTGCAGACGAGGTCGGCGATGGAGTCACAGAACTGATGCCGTGGTCCGGAGGGCCTGTAGATGAGGGTTCCTCTCATGGGTGGTGTTGGGGTTGGTGTGGATCTGGAAGTGCAGGTGCTCGGCTGTGCTGAGGGTGTCTTCGGTGCAGGTTGTAACCCTGATGGTGTTTTTGTGGACAATGGCGATACCGCCTCCGGTTCCGTTGGTGCGATCTCTGCGGGTGATCTTGTAGCCATCCGGAATATCTATGGCGATGTCTGGGGCTGAGGAGACGTTCATCCAGGTCTCCGTCAGGAAGGTGACGTCCGGAGTGGAGGAGTCGAGCAGGTCCCAGAGTTCGATGGCGTGTTTGCGTGCGGAGCGGGTGTTTAGTAGGATGCATCGGAGGTAGTTGCTGTCCGGTTCAGCCGGTGGTGTGGCAATTTCGAGGCTGGTGAGGCTGCAGTTCTGGCACGTGAAGGGGTGGACGGGCACAGACGGGCTTAATACTGGCACGCCTCTGCCAGCGGCAAACCCACTGCGCGCAGCCACGCAGAGGCCGCCATTAAGAAGGGGAGGTGGAAGGGAGGAGCAGCTGGGAGGAGGGAGGGGGTGGAACCAATGGGAGCACGAGGGGGGCGGGCCGCAGGAGATGCAGCAGCAGGGCCCAGATGGCACACAAATGGCACAGATTTAAAAGAAATTACAGGGAAAAACGAAATTTGATATACATGGAACGAAATATAGAGCGAGTGCAGAAAATGCTGGAAGCTCTTACTGTAAATGGCAGCAGCAGCGAGGCTGAAGGGACGGGGCCAGGGACACGGGGGACAGAATGGAGGATCCACTCGACGCGAGGAGTCGAGCCTGGACTTAAAGCATGTATATTTATGTATATATATATCTAATATATCTATATGTACGCATATATGTATATATATATATATATATATATATATATATATATATATATATATATATATATATATATATATATATATATATGATGCACTCACTGAAAATAATTGTAAAATGTGATGCATTCAATATATATATATTTATTCACTTAAAAAACCAAAGGTTACAGTTAGTCTCACATTTTATAGAAATTCATCAATTATAGTTAGAGTTATCTCAAGTAACTATAACTCGTGCCCTAAGGTAACTATAATGTGCACCCTCGCCATGCACAGTTTTTTAATCAAATATTTTACTGCAAATATTAAGTTGATATTATTAATTATGTTATCAAAGATGTCATGAGTGCAGTAATTTGTGGGGTAATTAGCAGTGCATGGCAAGGACGCGAGTTATAGTTACCTTAGGGAGCGAGTAATGGTTACTTGAGATAACTCTAATTATAACTTGTAAATTTCTATGGTTTTGTATGTTTAAAATGTGAGCCTAACTATAACGTCCCTGTAACCTTTGTTTTTTTAAGTGAATTGCTATGGCTTTTCTAACGTAAAGTAGTTTTTTATTACTATACGTTAATCCAACCACAAATGTGCACAGCTAACCCTCTATAACCACCCAACCCTGGGGGCAAAACCCATACCAACCAACCCTGCAAGGTCCCCCCAGGCCAATCTTGACCCCAGAGACCCCATCCCCCAGGGCCCAAACATAATAAAAAAAATTGTGGGCGGGGGCTGTGCAGCCCCCCTCCCTAAACTGATCTCTACCCTGGAGACTCCATCCCGAGGCCAAGCCTAATTATTAATTTAGTTGAGGGGGCCATGTGCCCACCCCATCCCTAGGGCGATCGTTGCCCAGGGACTCTATCCCCCAGGGTCCGGCCTAAACATTTATTTTATTTTTGAGGAGGGGGGCCATATGAACCTCCTCCCCAGGCCAATCTCCGCCCAAGGACCCCATCCCCTTGGGCCCGGCCTAAATATTTTACTTTTTGTTTTAGGGGAGGGCGGCAACGCGGCCCCCCTCCCAAGGCCAATCTCAACCCCAGGACTCCATCCCATGGGACCCGGAAGAATTATTTATGTTTTTTTTGGGAGGGGACCATGTGGTTCGCCTCACCAAGGCCGATCTCGGCCAAAGAGACCCCAGGACCCGGCCAATGTGACTTGGATTCCCCCAAAGGTACCCAGTCACAATAATAGGGACCGTGGAGGGAGCCAGAAGGCCCCCACAGTCCCAGCTGGTTCCCCACCTCCTGTGAGAGCCAGTATTGCTGTCAGAGATATGGGGGGGTGGCAGTCTCCTGGGCCATCAGTGGCTCCTTGAGGGGAATTAGATTAAAGCTCTGGAAAGGTGGCAGTCCCTGGATCTGCGGGCGGTGGCCGCACAGCCCATCCGCATAGAATTAGATTCAAGCCCCAGGGAGGTGGCTGTCCCTGGGGCTGCGGGAGGGGTGGGCCGCCCCCCCTTTACACATCACAAAAGCCCCAGGGAGGTGGTGGTCTATTAGCAATGCCCCCAGGGCTTGGCCCACCCGAGTCTCAACATGGCTGCCAACACTTCCTTGGTGAAGTGTTAGCAGCCAATCAGATCTCAGCCCAAGATCGGGAGGGGTCGCAAATCCTTTGCGTCCCTATATCTACAAATTTGGATTTCCTTTAATTTCTTAAAAACTAATCAATGGATTTCCACCAAACAACAAAAAGGGTTCTTTCTGGACCAAGAGCTACCTTTCTGCCAAATTTGGTGTAATTCCGTCCAGTGGTTTGAACGCTAACGCTGTTCAAAATCCCTATGGAAAAATGAATGGTGAAAATATGTTTTGGGACCCCCCCCTTTTTTTCGTCTCTTCTTGACAAATAACCGTGAACTTTCCAAACAGCAGCTGAAGTGAGTGTCATATTTTCTTGGAAACTTTGGTGAAGATTCATCAAACGGCACCAAAGTCATTAGCAAAACAAAAAACGCTTTTTCTATAGAAACTAGGTCCTAACTATAAGTACCTAGTGGTGACCGCCTCTAGGCTATATATATAATTATATATATATATATATGGTGGGGTGCTTTGGCTGCTTTGTATATTGAAACATTTTCAGAATTAACTATTTTGACCAAAAATGTTGGGTGTGGTACCATGGATGTACCAAAGGGAGTAGGCGAAGTAACTTAGATGAAACTATGGAGAAATTGGACAGTACATATGTGATGAAGTGCCCTTTACTGTACAATAGAAGGATATTTCAAATCACTAAGAAGTTTCATGAGTGCATAGGGGAAAGAACCCAGAGGCTAAGTTCCTTTATGAGGTCATGGATCTTTGAGGTGACTTGCAATATCCTTTCAATATACTGCATAATTGTTTCAGTCCTTGTAATACATGGTCATGCCATCACTCATCCCACAAGTCACATAAATCCTTTGCGTATTGCTCTTTCACGTTCATTGCAGACATGAAGAATTTGCCCTGCAAAATTAAACACACCAAAATGCAGTTGGCTATTTTTGCAAAACTATAGGATAATCAGTTTATTGTTAGTCAGGTTAAAAATGCTGTAGCTCAAATTGTGTAGAAACGTGGAGAGTTTTAACGTATTGCAATTGATCAGCTACGTCATTCCTTTATTATAGATTAGTAGAAACATTAGTACTCCACTGTAATAAGGGAATTACAGATTGGCTAGTATAAATGGATTGCAATGTTCCATGCATTATATTACGCATACTATTGCATTTTATACATTGACAAATTCAGGTGCAGCTTGCTATGGTGAGAGCCAGGACTTTCCAGAGGGCAAGTGAGGGGGGGGGGGGTTGCCGTGCAGCTCCTTAAGACTGATGAGATAGGCCTTGAGAATAGACATGAATTAAAGGCCATGCTATGATTGTGTGAGAGCAATCCTTTCAATTTTTGCTGTGAACTGCGATGTGTTATTCATAAAAGCGTTAATTCCTTCCTCCTTGCAGAGAAGAGATGCAGAAGTCCCTTGTTAGTGACAAAGAGGCGTCAAAGGAGGTGTTATATTGTTGGTACTTGAAGTGCCCTTGAGGTTGAGGTCACATTCACAGTGGGACATACACTGGCAGGGCCCCTGAAGAGTGTGAAAAGCTGTTTTCCTAAGGGATGTCGAAAAAGACCGAAGGTTGTGACACTGTGAGGACTAGTGTTGTGCTGGTGAAGCTGTTTGCATGTGTGCCATGAACTTCTGTTATTGAGGAGAATTACAGAAAATCATTCGAATTAACTGTCAGTCAGTCGTCAGCAGGCACTGTCCACTATATATCACCCAAGACCAGGGACGTCTCTACCGTTAGAGCAGATGAACGTCACCCTTCCGCCACCAGTGGCAGCTGTAAAACCTTTACAAGAAAATGATTATAAACTGTGTTTCCTGTATTTATTATCATTTTCTTGTAAAGGGGCGGGGCCATGGAGATGATCAACAGTGCGCACTCCCCCTCAGAGCTCATGCGTGTTTGGCTGGCTGTCTCGGGCCTGCCAAACACACATGCGCAGTAGGCTCTCTCCAGCCCAAACACAGTTGCAGGGCTGGAGAGAGCTTGCACAGGCTCCCAGTCTGTGTGGGAGCACTCTGGCTGGGTGCTCCCAGCCAATCATGATGCTGCTCTGAGCAGCGTCAGGTTTGTCCGCAAGGCAGGCTGGGAGCCTGTGCCTGCAGCCTGTGACGGAGGAGCGGAGGGGCACAGCGCCAAGTGAAGGTAAGTGGTTTAAAAAAATAAATAAATAATGTTTATTATCACATTCCGCTCCCCTCGACTGCCCAAGACAGAATTAATTTTTTCACATGTTGATATTAAGTCCCACCGCTTGGTATTTTAGTGGTGACAGTGTAATTAAGTTGTTTTATACTCTGTATACCTTAGGAATGTAACATGGAATGAGTTTGGTTTTTAATAATCAGCATTTCCTATTTGAGAGTATCTCACCTACAGCTGTAGATGAGAAGAAACCTGAGTTTCCCAGAGCAGGGCTCTTCCTTATCCAGGTTTAATGCAAGCATGTGTAACAACTTGGGGCTGGACAGCGCTTTATTAGCATCAATATTGATAGAATCTGCAGCAAATCGGGCAGGCATGCTTTTCCTTATTCAGGATTAATAGCAAGGATCTGCAGAGCCTCGGTGCTCCAAGGCTCCTTCTTATCCAGGATTAATGGAAGAATATGCAGGGTCTCTGGCTCTAGGGCTCTTCTTTATTCAGGATTAAAGGAAGGATCTGCAAAGTCTCATTGCTCCTAGGCTCTTCCTTGTCCAGGATTAATGGAAGGATCTGCAGCGTCTCAGGGTTCCTGGTCTTTTCTTTATTCAGGATTAATAGAAGGATTTGCAGAGTCTTGGGGCTCGCTGGCTGTTTTTTGTTCAGGGTTAATAGAAGGATCTGCAGAGTCTTGGTGCTCCAAGGCTCTTCCATATCCAGGATTAATGGAAGGGCCTGCAGGGTCTTGGGATCCAGGGCTCTTTCTTATTCAAAATTAATGGTAAGGATCTACAGAGTATCAGTGCTCCAAGGCTTCTTCTTATCCAGAATTAATGGCAAGGATCTGCAGAGTATCGGAGTACCCGGACTCTTTCTTATCCACGATTAATGGAAGGATCTACACAGTCTCGGGCTCCAGGGCTCTTTCTTCTCAAAGATTAATGGCAATAACTTGCAGAGTCCCAGGGCTGTGTCCAGGGCCTGTAAATTAAATGCTACCACTAGGCCTGCAGCACTGATTGTAGACCCTTTAAACATGTCTCAGGTCTTCCATAGCAGCCCGTTGTGCAGTGTTAAACTGCCATATCAACCTTGTAAAAGAA
Source organism: Pleurodeles waltl (assembly GCF_031143425.1). Taxonomy (NCBI): domain Eukaryota; kingdom Metazoa; phylum Chordata; class Amphibia; order Caudata; family Salamandridae; genus Pleurodeles; species Pleurodeles waltl. The sequence continues at coordinate 910,742,282 of NC_090443.1, forward strand.
ACCTTTTTGCCAGGCTCAAGCGTTCTTTTTGCATGCAAGTCACCCCTAGGGCAGGCCCTAGACAGCCCAGAGGGTAGGGTGCAGTGTATTTAAAAAGCTGGACATGTACTTTTAAGTTTTGCATTGTCAGATATGAAAAAAACATTAAATTTGTGTTTCACTTCTGCAAGACCCATTTCTCCTATTGGATAGTTAACATTGGGGTTGGCTTAGTACATTTAATAAGCTGTAATATCCAAATGGGAACAGATAACCAGGTCATGTTTGGTGTGTTTGGAATTGAAATGAAACATCTTCTCTTATGGTAGAGTCAGATTTTAAATTACAAATTTGAAAGTGCCACTTTTAGAAAGTTGCAATTTTCCTGCGTAAACATTTTTCCAGTTGCAAACGGCTCAGTTTATGGACCACTGCGTACTCTTAAGACATAAAAATGAAACTTTTGATTTTTTCCTTTTAAACACATTCCATTTTCCTTTAAGCAAAATGGGCTCATTTAAAAAAAACAAAAAACAATCAGTCATGGTGGTCTGGTAATCCCCAGCAGGCCACCATCCATATGATGGCTGCAATTCCTAATGGGTCGCAAATTGTGAACTATCTCATTATTTTGTGTGCGGTAGGTTTATTTCTGACACTCTAAGAATTGCTAGAGTTGCCAAAGAGTTTCATACATTAGGAATACCTATTTCTTATTTGCGATTCGGAGAGAGTAGCAATTAGTAGATTGTTATTCCTAATGTTAGTATATCTGACCCTCAGTGCCTGTAACCTTTCTCTGGGTCATATGACTGGGTGAAACTGACTGTTGGGCTATGGGTACACACAATAGAGAGCTTAGGTGTGCATGGATGGGCCAACACTGGCAGGATGGGAGGGCGAGCTGGACACAGCCCTACTTACACTTGAATAGGCTGTGCTTTGCCTCCACACAAAAGGCTTCACACCCCCTATGGTTAATGAGAAGCCAGGGCAGAGGAAAAAGGGAACATGTGCACTTCAAAGGGAAACCTCTAGAAACTTCTCCTGCTTCAAAGGACATAACATAAATATTGGACCTCAGACGCCAACTCTTAAGGACACTTCTGGACTTGAAGAGTCTGCCAGGAAGATGAACTGCTGTACTGATGCAAGGAATGTCATTGTGCTGGACTGCTGCTCTGAAGGGCTGCTGCCCTGCTGTGCTGAACTGCTGCCTGCTACCCTCTTGCCTGAGTGAGAAGGATTGGACCTAGATCTGTTGAACACAGGACCCCAGAGTGACTCCAAGTGCTAGTTGGTTGGCCTCCAGACTAAAGCCTCAGGGTTAGAAGGCTCCAACCACCTTGAACCAAGCACCTGGTCTCTGCCAATTGTGAGTCCTACCCTGCTAGGTGGTGCCACCCCAGTATTGGACCCTTGGAAGAGGGCCTGAATGTGCTCTGCCAGCCCATCTGTGGATCCAGAAGAACAAACGCATCTCCTCTGCTGCGCTGCTCAAACCCGAGCAGAACCGATGCATTGCCTCTGCTGCGAGAATTCTCCCAGCATAAGGACTCCACATCGACTTCAGAGCCCACAGGGGAACTAAGAGCGGTCAACTCCTCCCTGTTGCAGGCCCTTGCATCAAAAATCTCTCATTGATGGCAGCCTCAGAGATGACACAGGCAGCCTTGCAGCTTCTTGGAACCAGCAGATCACCTCGGCTGTGTGAAGCATCCTCAGCATCGGACTTCGCCTCACAAGCCCTCATTGATGGGATCTTCTATAATGACTCAGGATCACCCAATGCAGCTTCGCAACTCCTCTGAACCAATGCTTCTCCTTGGCTGCACAATGCATCCTCTGCTTAAGATCTTGCAATGCCCCACAACTAGGACATAAGGTATACTTGTTCATCTGGCCTAACAGGGTTCCTGTAGCCAGCTCGCCGTGCATCGCGTTTGGCTTTAACTTGTGACTTGTCCCACCTATCGCGACCAGATATCGACAATTGGCGTTTTGTGCATTTTGGCGCTATTTTCTTTAAACCTGCTTATCTCCGGTGTTGCTGATTGGATTTTTGTTGTGTTGGTCTTGTTTTATTTATTAAAAATGACTCTATTTTTCTAATCTGGTATGAGATGCTCTTTGTGGTTTTATTACTGCTTGAGGTGTTTCACAAATACGTTTAGACATTGATTCTGAGTTAAGCCTTACTGCTCTGTGCCAAGGTACCCGAAGTTCAAGCATAGTTTAATTTAGGGTTGGCTTGTGACTCACCCTGATAAGGTTAATGGTTCCTGCTTCAGTAGGGTTTCACACCCTTTAACAAGGAACCAATTTGCTACAACAAGGATCTGCAGTATCTCGGGATGGTGAGCTCCACCTTAACCATTAGTAATGACAAGAACCTGCAGCACCTCTGCAATAATGAGCTCTACCTTATGTACTATCAATGACATGAATCGGCAGAGGGCTGGACTGGAGAACCAAAAGCAGCCCTGGCATAAATGCCCAAACCAGCCTGCTCCCTTTTCCTCTTTCCTTCTCTGCTCTCTCCCTTCTACCTCTCAGATCATTTTCTTTCACCATTCATCTGCCCTGCCTTTCTTTATGTCTCACTTAAAGCCTCCGTGCACCTGCTGCAAGTAACCTTGGGGAGCTGGGGAAAGTGACACGAGCATTAAGTGGCATGGTCTTTTCAAAACTGGCCTCCAAATGTTCCAACCCCTGGGGGAATGCCGGGTGGCATAAAAGGCCTGTCCAGTCATGGATCCGCAAAATTTTGTAGCTGGATTTTGTAATTGAGAAGTTGTGAACCCCAATGTTTGTTTTGGGTATGCCAGCTCCACTATCTTATTGTGCGCTTATACAGTGGCACCGTCCAAGCCTGGGTGCAAATCCTTAACGTCCATGCACATATCATCCCCGGGCTGTGTCTCCCTAATAGCACTATTAGTGGGGTGCCCCCAGAGTCTCCCTATTAATCCCTGGATCTGCAGTGTCTCACGGCCGGCGAGCACTATCTTACCCACTATTAATGAAAAGAATCTGCAGCATCTCAGGGATGGTGAGCTCTATCTTACCCACTGTTAATAACAAGGATCTGCAGCATCTCACGGCTGGTGAGATCTCTCGTACCCTCTAATAATGACAAGGCTCTGCAGCGCCTCGGCCTGGTGAGCTCTACCTTACTTCATATTAATGACAAGGATATGCATCATCTCAGGGCTGGTGAGCTCTATCTTACCCACTATTAATAAGGATCTGAAGTATCTCTTTGCAGGTGAGCTCTCCCTTACTCACTATTAATGACAAGCAACTGCAGCATCTCATGGCTGATGAGTTTTACCTTACGCACTATTAATGACAAGGATCTGCAGCATCTCATGGCTGGTGAGCTTTTCCAAATGCACTATTAATGACAAGGATCTGCAGCATCTTAGGGCTGGTGAGCTTGAACTTACCCACTAATAATGGCAAAAATCTGCAGCATCTCAGGGGTGGTGAGCTCCACCTTACCCACTATTATTGACAAGGATCTGCAGCACTTCAGGGCTGATCAGCTATACCTTACCCGTTAATAATGACAAGGATCTGTACAGGGCTGAAATGGGGAACCAAAATAAGCCCTGTTAAAAATGCTCCAGCCCTGCTCTCCTTCTCTCCTCACAAAATGTCTTGTTTTCCACTCATTCTTTCTCTCTCCTTCTCCCTTCTCTCTCTCTTCATCTTCTCTGATAGTCTTCTCTCCACATTTCTACATCCTCCTTTTCTTTCTTTCTCTCTTGAAGCCTCCCTTTGCTTGATGCAATTGACCTTGGAGCGCTGGGTAAAGTGTCAGAGGCATTAGGAGTAGCAATGGGCTTTTAAAAACGACCTTCAATGGCGCCAGTACACTGGGGAAATGCCCTGTGAAATAAAAAGCCTGTCCAGCCATGGATCTCCAACATTTCAAGGCTGGTGTTAGAACTGGGATTCTTGGTTGGCTGAGGTGTGCACCCAGGCCAGGCAGGAACCACTACTATAGCCAGGGTAAATTAAGTACACACAAAAAGATAACCTATTCTCACCCTCTGGTAGCTTGGCAGAGAGCAGTGAGGCTTATTTAAAGAGGCAATATGTAAAGTACTTGTGCAACACGCACACAGTAACACAATCAATACACCACAAAAAGACTCCACACAGGTTTATAAAAATAGATTGATATATTATAATAACAATAGGGCCAAAACAACAATAATACAATGCTTACTTTTTAGGAAGTGCAAGTTAAAAAAAATATGAGATAAGAATGCTGTGCTTTAGGCATTCTTAAGTGTTGGTAGAAGACTTGCAATCAATAATTAATATCCGGTCACAATGACCGGTATACACTGCCTTAACTGAAAGCAGAAGAGTGTGAAGATGCCTGCACAGCCAGTTAAGTAAATCAAGGCCACTTGGGTGGTGGGCATGACAAGATCTCAACTGGTCCTACTAGACCGTACCACACAGACAGCCAGCGCCGCCGATTAGTGGAAGCATGGTGAACTGCCGGGTCCTCTGGGGTCCGGGGAAAGACAGTACCTGGTTCGGACCTTTAAAACCAGCAAGGTAAGCAACTGGTGTCTGGGCTTACAAAGCTGCAGTCTCCTCTCGGGCCACGCTGAATCGTCTGTGTGCGGCTATCTCCCTCTTCAAGGGGTGGGTTGAGCACAGCATTGTTAGGAAATGGTCTGGATTAGCGGCGTTGGCTGAAGCAGGACTCACTCAGCTCCAAGGAAAGCAGGAAGGCACCTGATCTATCCTCCAGCCAAGTGCCAGTTCGCTGCAGCATATGCAGGTGATCAAGTCCTCACAGGTTCTGAATAAAGCGGGAAGGCACTCAGGCCCGTATTTATACTTTTTGACGCTAAACTGCGCTAACGCAGTTTAGCGTCAAAAAGTTTAGCGCCGGCTAACGACATTCTGAAGCGCCATGTGGGCGCCGTATTTATTGAATGGCGTTAGCCGGCGCTAGCAGACCGGCGCTGCCTGGTGTGCGTGGAAAAAAACCACGTACACCAGGCAGCGCCGGCGTAGGGAAAAATGGCGTTAGGGTGTCTTAAAATGGGGCAAGTCAGGTTGAGGCAAATAAGGCCCGTATTTATACTTTTTGCCGCTAAACTGCGCTAACGCAGTTTAGCGTCAAAAAGTTTAGCGCCGGCTAATGCCATTCTGAAGCGCCATGCGGGCGCCGTATTTATTGAATGGCGTTAGCCGGCGCTAGCAGACCGGCGCTGCCTGGTGTGCGTGGAAAAAAACCACGTACACCAGGCAGCGCCGGCGTAGGGAAAAATGGCGTTAGGGCGTCTTAAAATGGGGCAAGTCAGGTTGAGGCAAATAAATCACCTCCACCCGATTTGCGCAATTTTTAACGACGCCCAGACGCCATTTACATGACTCCTGTCTTAGTAAAGACAGGAGTCATGCCCCCTTGCCCAATGGCCATGCCCAGGGGACTTGTGTCCCCTGGGCATGGTCATTGGGCATTGTGGCATGTAGGGGGGCACAAATCAGGCCCCCCTATGCCAAAAAAAAATATTAAAAAAAAAAAAAAATTATACTTACCTGAACTTACCTGAATGTCCCTGGGATGGCTCCCTCCATCCTTGGGTGTCCTCCTGGGGTGGGCAATGGTGGCAGGGGGGGTCCCTGGGGGCATGGGAGGGCAACTGTGGGCTCATTTTGAGCCCACAGGTCCCTTAACGCCTGCCCTGACCCAGGCGTTAAAAAGAGGCGCAAATGCGGGTTTTTTTGCCCCGCCCACTCCCGGGCGTGATTTTTGCCCGGGAGTATAAATACGACGCATTTGCGTCGCAGTCATTTTTTTAGACGGGAACGCCTACCTTGCATCTCATTAACGCAAGGAAGGCGTTCACGCAAAAAAAATGACGCTCTTTCCTCATACTTTGGCGCTAGACGCGTCTAACGCCAAAGTATAAATATGGCGTTAGTTTTGCGCTGAATTTGCGTCGAAAAAAACGACGCAAATTTGGCGCAAACGGAGTATAAATATGCCCCTCAGTCTCTCTCCCAGCCATGTGCTGGTTCTGCACAGCACAAGCGAGCGGTCAGGCACAGCCGCATGAGTAAAGTGTAGCTGGCGGACTCACAATGGCAGTGTCCCATGGCAGAGAAGTTAAGTCTTTGATGACCCTGCAACTTCAAGAACAGGGGGCAAGTCAGCAAGCCCTTGGAAATCACTTGGAGGGAAGGCAGAGTTCTTCAAGCAGAGTCAGAGAGCAGCAGACAGGAGGGCAACAAGCTGAAAAGCAGTCCTTCTAGAAAAGCAGTCCAGTTGAGTCTTTTATGCAGCACAGTAGTCCTTCTGACAGAAGTTCAGTTAAAGCTCAAGAAGTGTCTGATTAGATTGGCCAGAGACCCAGTACTTATACCCAAAGGTGCCTTTGATGTAGGGGATGACTTCAAATGAGCTTTCTGAAGTACACAAGGATCCCTTCCATAGCAGTCCTGTCTGCCAGTATGGCTACTGGGGGTATGTCAGCCCTTTGTGTGGGGACAGGACACTACCTATTCAGGTGAAGTGTGAGCCCCTCCCATCCTTCTTGCTCAAGAAGACCTATCAGTATGCAGCTGAAAGCATATGTAGTTGAGTGTCATGTGCTGTGGCTCTCTCTGAAGCCATATTTCCACCCTTCCCTCCCACACACTCCACCTCTGTTCCTAAGGAAGTAACCTCCTAGAGATGAAGGCTACAGGTCTAGGCTTTCTTCATTGAGCTGTGAGTAAACTGGCCCTATGCCATGCTCTGAGGCATCTATCTGATCAATAAACATCTTGGAGAAGTCAGGAGCGTTGAGCACAGGGGCTGTACACAGGGTTTGTTTCAGGGAGTCATATGCTTTTTGGCATGCCTCTGTCCAAATCACATTTCTGGGTTGCTTCTTAGAAGTCAGCTCAGGCATGGGGGCATAAATGGTGCCATAACCCTTGCCAAACCTCCTGTAGTACCCAGTGAAGCCCAGGAATGCTTTGACCTCAGTCTTCATTTTGGGAGGGCTCACAGTTCATGATAGTTTCAATCCTGGCCTGAAGGGGCTGCACCATACCCCTGCCAGCAGGTCTCCCAAGTACACCACAGACCCCTGTCCTACCTGGCACTGACTGACCTTGATAGTTAGGCCTGCCTGTTGCAGGGGCTAAAGCACGTTCCTGAGGTTTAATAGGTGGTCCTCAAACCTGCCGCTGAAGACAGCTATATCATCCAGGTAGGCAGCTGAGAGGGCTCCAATCCAGCAAGGACCTAGTAGGTGACAGGAGCTTTCTTTAATCCAAAGGGTATCACTCTAAAATGACAGTGGCCCTCTGGAGTGGAGAAGGATTGCCTCTCCTTGGCTCCTTCTGCCAGGGTGATCTGCCAGTACCCTGATGAAAGATATAAAGGTACTTAAGGACTGGCCATCCCCTAACCTGTCAAAGAGTTCATCCACCCCAGGGATGGGGTGAGCATCAGTCTTTGTCACAGAATTGAGCCCTCTATAATCCACATAGAACCTCAGTCCAAGTGTAGTGCCCGGTGGGGCTTCTTTTGGTAAGAGGACTACAGGACTGGACCAGGGGCTACTGGAGGGTTCTATCACCCCCAACTCCATCACCTTAGAGACTTTGCCCTTGATGCTGGCCCTCACCTTATCCAACACCATGTAAGATATATTCTTGACAGGTAGGCTGTCCCTTGTGTCCACATCATGGGTGCACATGTGGATAATCCAAGGAGTAAGGGAGAAAAAGAGGAGTACTTCTCCAACACTTGAAGACAGTACCTCTGCTGCTCGAGAGTCAGAGTGGGGGAAAGGATTACTCCTTCCATAGACCCATCCTTCTCCTTGAAGACTAAGAGGTCAGAGAAAAGGTTCACTCTCCTCTTCCTCTGCTCCATCTGTCACCAACAGCATGATGAGCTCAGACCTCTCAAAGTGTGGTTTGAGGTGATTGATGTGAAGCACCTTGTGGAGTTGTCTGGGGTTTTAAGGCCCACCATGTAGGTGGCCTTACCCTTCTTCTCAATTACCTCATAAGGCCCAGTCTATCAGTCCTTAAGGGTACTGGGCTCCACGGGTTCCATGACCCACACTTTCTGCACAGGCTGTAATTCCACAGTGGTAGAATTTTGGTTATACCATTTCATCACAGCCTGACTGGCTTCTATGTTTTAAGAAGCTTGTTTCCACAATTTAGCCAATAGGCTTCAGAAGGCCAGCATGTAGCTCACTACATCCTGGGGAACTTTCCTGGGAGCTTTCTCCCACCCCTCCTTCACCAAACTGAGAGGTCCTCTGACAGGGTGCCCGTAAAGAAGCTGAAAGGGGCTAAAGCCCACTCCCTTCTGCAGTATCTTCCTATAGGCAAACAACCAAACAGGGCAAGAGGATATCACACTTTTTTCTCAGGCCCACATGCAGACCTTCTGATCATGCCTTTCAGGGTTTTCTTGAACTTCTTAAAAAGCCCATTGGTTTAGGGGTGGTAAGGGGTGGAGAACATGTAAGTTACTCCACACCCATTCCCCATGGACTGCGTATATGCAAACATGAGGTTTGTGCCCCTGTCAGACACCACTTCCTTGAAAAAACCCACTCGGGTAAAAAAAAAAACATCAGTGCCGTTGCCACCACAGGAGCAGTGGTGGTCCTCAGAACGATGGCCTCTGGGTACCAAGTGGCATGATCCTCCAGAACCAGGATAAACCTGTTGCCTTAAGCAGTCTGGGGAGCAATAGGCCCAACATGTCAATGCATACCATCTCATATGGGGTGCTAATGACATGTAAGGGAGTAAGGGGGGCTTTCAGCCTCTTCCCTGTCTTTCCACTGTCCTGGCAGTTCACACAGGTCCTACAGAAAGCATCTGTGGAAGTCCTAATCTTAGGCCAATGACACTGGGGGACAAGCTTTGCAAAGGTCTTATCTCTGCCCAAGTGTCCAGGGGACTTTTGTGAGCCAGCTCCAGTAGGAAGAATTGGTAGCATTGGGGGACCACCAGGGCCCATGTTGTCCCATGCACAGGAAGTGTACTGTTACTGTAAAGGAGCATGTCCTCTCAGTGAAAGCCCCCAGAGACATCACCTGCTGCTTGGGCTTCGGCCTGTTTCCTCAGGCCTTCAAAGGTCAGGCACTCCCTCTGTGTTCTATAGAACTCCTCCTTGGTGGGACCTCCTTCTACATGCCATCCAGTAAGTGACGGCAAGTCACTAAGGGAAGCAGTGCCCTCCTTAGTGGACTCTGGGGTGGCCACCGCAGGTGCCTCATCCATCTCAATGGGGATACACTCAGGGTCTGGTTTCCCACACTCTCTGCTTTTCCCCTTTGTAGCAGCAGCTTGGCCATTGTTCCAGGCTCCTGGCCTTTCTGACTTCCCTCCCGTGCAGCCATGGACCTTGTGGTAGCACAGATCTAATCAGGTAACCCTAACATACCCACATGAGCCTTGAGTTCCACTTCTATCCAGATAGTGGACCCCAGGTCATTACCCAACAAACAGTCCATGGACATAGCAGGGCTCGTAGCAACCTTCAGAAGTCCTGAACCCACCCCCCACTCAAATGGAACAAGGGCCACGCAATATTGACCTTCTCTGTTGTCAGCAACCACAACTTGGTGGAATGTATTGGGAATCACCTGCTCTGGGGACACCAACTGAATCCTTACCATAGTCACTCTGGCACCTGTATCCCTCAGAGCCTCAATGCCTTTCCCATTGATGGTGACCCATTGCCTATACACACAGCCCTTTATGTGGGAAAAGGACACCACCTATTCGGGCTAAGTGTGAGCCCCTCCCATCCTTTCTGCTCAGGAAGACCCATCAGTATTTGATGGCACATGGATCTTTTGTAACCATCTTACTGTCATACATGGACACTAGGGTAACCCCACTAACCCCCCGCATTAACTGTGACAAACTCTCCCCCCCAGCACTATGCTAGCCACCCCCTGGGTTCTTACCTCCAGTGGGTGGGTGTGCTCTTTTTGGACACTTGGGGTCTGTGACGGGGCGTCTGGCTCAGCAGCCGCCCCTCGGTGCCCCGGGGGCACATATCAGTGGGAGGAAGGTCCCGGGGAACCTTCCTGTGACTGTCAACCTGACCCGAAAGCCGTACAGGATGTTTCCAGCGACCCCGAGAGGAGGACCGCCGCGGCAGGGCTTCATAAAAGCCACAACTGGCGTATATGGGAGAGATGGGAAGCAGAGGATGGATTTGGAAGATCCACTGAGGCCGAGCCAGAGGGAGACGACCAGCTGATGTCTTGGAGCACAGGGAGCCAGGAGGATGACAGCGCTAAATCCGGCCACGCTCTGGAGAGCGTGGCCACACTAGGTACGGAAGGGGACAATAAAAAGGATCGGGAACGGTGTTTTTTTTATTGCAGGGTTTTGGGTGGTATTGTTAGTCTTTTGGGGACAAGTTACTTTCCGCCCGCTGACAAAAGAGACCTGTTTTCCGTTATTTTATCGTGTTTGTTTTACATCTGTGCCTGAGGGGTACGGGAGCCGCATTTTTTGTTTACTCCGGTCAACGCCTATAGACATTGGTATGTTGGGCTCATTATACCTCCAAACAAGTTGTTTTTTTTCCCTCTCTGTTTAGTATGCATTATATACAAACGCGCCACCCTGGAAGCAGTTTTGGTATTGATTACTCTCTGTATTGATTTGGCACACAAGGTCCGCTACAAGACGAGGGAATAGGAGGGAGATTTCGGGTTGTGTTTTTTTTGTGGTTTGTTTTGTTGTTGTTTAGGGGCCGAACTAGTAAAAGAAAAAAAGAAAACATACTACACCTACCAAAAAAGCGAAAACAAAAGAAAGAGAAAACCGTTGAAAATGAAGGAGAGCGGTTAACCTCTTTTGAGCCAGAAGGCGAGAGAGAGAGGAAAACAGAGAGAAAGAAGAGAGAAAAGGAAGAAAGAAAAAAGGAACCAGTGAGAAGAACTACAAGAAAAGAAAGAAGAAAAGCAGAAACAGGACACTAGTAAAAGAAAAGAAAGGGAAAGAAAAGAAAAGAAAAGAAAAGAGAAAAGAATGAGATTAGTCAGACAAACGCAGGGAACAAAGAGAGGGGGATGGAAGACAGGAAAAGAGAAAACAGAAAGGAGAACGACTTACCCACTACTTGTGTTCTTCTTTCTTTTGCATGCTCCTCCTGATTGACCCCTGGGAATGGAAAAGAGATGAGAAAGAACGCGTGAAGACCCAAATAAAGAAGGAACAGCACTAAAAGGCCATCAAAGACAATCCCAAAAACTATTCATATCACATAGCTAATCAATAAAACGTTTGCTTTGTGTATAATGATACATCAGCGTCCTTCCATTTTCTGGTGCCTCTCACAGTGATGTCAGAAGGGGGATATTATACTGGTCTGGACTGGTCCATATCGCACCTCTATGCTCATAAGCACATGAAAATGGAGGACAAGCCCTCTTTGGCAGATATGATTGTGCAGCTGGCAGAAGGGCAGCGGCACCTTCATTTGGTATGAAAGGAGCAAATCCGAGAAGCTCGGGATGAAAGGGAGGCCCTCCAAACTGCCCTGAAGAGTCAAGCAACCATCATGGCCAATAACCAATAGGTCCATGAGAAGGCCTTGGGGAAATTGATGGATACTATTGCTCACAGTAAAGTTCATCCAAACTTTCCCAGCAGCGTGTTACAAAAATACCAGGAAACGGACGATCCAGATTCTTTCTTCACCAACTTCAAGCGAGTCGCCAGCTCTGCTAATTGGCCAATGGAGAAATGGGGACAGTATATCACACCCCTCCTTACTGGGACCCTCCAAACTGCCTATCAGGCTGTCAATCCAGGGGGTGTGACACCGTATTCAGACATTAAAAAAGCCATTCTAGAAAGGGTTGGATTGGATCAAGATAACTATAGGGTTCAATTTCGACAAACCAAATGGGTTTCTCAAGAAAATCCTCGTACCCTGTATTACTGGGTGCAATATGCCACTGGGAAATGGCTCAATCCCTCAGACACTTCCAAAGGAGATATGTTTGATACAATAGTATTAGAACAGTATCTAGATGCCCTTCCTTCTACGACTAGAAACTGGATTCAACAACATCCAAATCTAACGAATATGACGGCTGTGGAACTGGCCTGCGCCTTCCATCATGCTCCTGAGTTTCAGAGCAACCCTACTAGGGCAACTCCCCCACCCCATAAGGGGTCTGTCCCTAAACCACTGTTTGGGTGTTCCCAGCCAGGTTAGAATCTAGAAAAACCCAGTAGCGCTCGTGGCCCTCCAAGAGACTTCCCTAGTGGACCCCAATGCTTTAACTGTGCGGAATGGGGCCACATTACCCGGCACTGTCCTCTCATAAACGACCCCGAAGAACCAATGGATATTGGCCTAACCAAAGGGCGAATTCTCTGGGCCGGCACTGGAAAAGCGAAGTATACAATACCTATGCAACTTAATAATGAGACAAGAAACATTTTAGTCGACTCAGGATATAATCAGAGTGTGGTGGAGGAACACTATGTACAGCCCCAACAATGGGAAAAAGGAGCGAATGTCTTAATAACTTGTGTACATGGGGATCAGAAATTGTATCCAGTAGCCAAAATATCCATTAAGTGGAGAGGCTACGAAGAACTGCTCACTGTTGGGGTCATACCTGATTTAGGAGCGGACCTGATAGTTGGAACTGACTATGTGGCTTTTCCTGAGCTCCTAGAAAATCTCAAACAAGAAAGCACCTCAGAAAGGTGGTTTGAAGAAGCCCCATTTTCCTCAAGCCACATAGATGAGAGTAGATCTAGAATAAAACTCACCAAAGGCCCAAAAAAGAGAGAATAATAGACGTTATATGACGACCACTTTACAGTCCAACATCCCAAAGACAGTTTGTTCGGTAGCCAGTCAGTTCTGTTTATCCCAGAAGGAAGACACTACCTTGAAACACGCCTGGAGCATGGCCCTGTCCCCACTGAGACAGGTGGTAGGTCCTTCCTTTCAGCTACAGAACGGCTTGCTCTTTAGAAAAGGTCCACACTCCAAAACCCAGTTGGTGGTCCCTCAACCTTTTAGAGACCAGGTATTGCATTTTGCCCATGGGGACAACGGGGAGGGACATCTAGGAAGAGAAAAGACGGAAGAGGCTATTACCCAATAGTTTTACTGGCCGGGGATTTATGGGGATATTAGAAAACACTGCCAGGCCTGTCCCCGGTTCCAACTCATTAATCTGTCTAAGGATCCGAAAGCCCCCCTCCAGCCCCTTCCTATTATCGAGGTACCCTTCACTCGAGTCGGTATGGACTTGGTAGGCCCTTTGACTCCTCAGTCAAAGGCCACCAATATTTACTCATTGTGGTCGACTATGCAACCCGTTATCCTGAGGCTATTCCTCTTGCTAGTATGACCACCACAACTATCGTCCAAGCCATGAATGAATTCTTTTCAAGAGTGGGTTTTCGCAAAGAAATATTGAAGGATCAGTGGACCCCTTTAATGTCCTGTCTCATGGCTGAGATATGCCAGATACTGGGGATACAACAGATCAGAAACTCAGTATACCATCCTCAGACAGACGGGCTCGTAGAACGATATAACTAAACAATTAAGAATCTGCTACGGAAAGCAATTAATGAATCAGAGAAAAATTGGGAGAGGAAATTGCCCTCGGTCCTTTATGCCGTCCGGACCCATAGCCAATCCTCCACTGGGTACAGCCGATTTGAGCTCCTTTTCGGCCATCAGCCACACTTTGCTCGATATGCTATTGGAGCAATGGGAGGAGGTAGATGCAGAAAGTAAAGACGTACTCAGTTATGCCCAGGAACTAAAAGGCACCCTACATGAAGTATGGGAAACTGCCCATACATGCTTAAAGAAGGCCAACGACACTCAAAAGAAATACTATGACACCACTATGCGACCCAGAACCTTACAGATAGGGCAGAAAGTCCTTGTTCTATTACCCAGTACAGAAAACAAATTACTAGCCCAGTGGCAAGGACCATTTGAGATACCTGAACAAGTTACTCCTGTGACTTATAAAAAGGAAATTCCAAATGGAAGGGAGCAGATCTATCACATCAATCTCCTTAAACCATGGCATGAAAATGCAGAAGGCCACCGAGCTTGTCTAGTCAGTACAGGTTCCACAGGCAAACTTCCCTTATGCCCTCTGGGCTCCCCGTAGACCCCCGAGAGTGCCCCTCAGTTTGGTACATGTCTTACTACAACCCAGAGGTCACAATTAGAAGCGATAGTGACTAGTAACTTGGATGTATTTTCCAAAACCCCAGGGAAGACCCATTCAATAACCCATCACATACGAACAATATGAGAGAAAATAGCTAGGCAAAGACCATATTGGATACCTGAGGCCAGGCGGAAAATGGTAGAGGAAGAAGTCAAAGAGATGTTACAGGCCGGTATCATTGAACGGTCTTCAAGTCCCTGGTGTTCGCCCATCGTCTTGGTACCAAAACCCGATGGTACCATACGGTTTTGCATTGACTTCCATCAACTAAATGCTCTGTCCCATTTCGACACATATCCTATGCCCCGAATTGAGGACTTATTAGAACGGCTAGGAAAGGCCAAATATGTCTCCACATTGGATTAAACAAAAGAGTATTGGCAAATCCCATTAAATGACCAAGATAATGAAAAAACAGCATTTGCCACCCCTTCCGGGCTGTATCAGTTTAAAGTCCTTCCTTTCAGTCCCCATGGCGCTCCTGCAACATTCCAACGCTTAATGGATCTGGTATTGAGGCCCTTTCAGCACTACGCAGCAGCATACTTAGATGACATTATCATCTATAATGAATCATGAGGAGACCACTTATCCCATTTGAATAAGATCTTTAAAGCCCTTAGAGAAGCAGGACTCAGGGCCAACCCGGATAAATGTAAATTGGGGTATGATTCCATCAAATATCTGTGCTATTCGGTCAGGTACAGTGAAACCCCAACTAGAAAAGGTACAAGCCATCACACAGATTCCCCTTCCCAAACGGAAGAAAGATGTCAGAGCCTTTTTAGGGATGGTCGGATATTACAGAAGATTCATCCCTCACTTTTCTGACATCGCAGCTCCTCTCACCGCTCTCTTGTCCAAAAATAAGCCCAACCAGATTTCAAGCTTGTCTGATTTGGAGATAAGTTGCTTTGAGCTTTTGAAACATTTCCACACGGTTTAACCTGTGTTACGATGCCCTGATTTTCACCTACCTTTCCAAGTCCAAACAGACGCCTCGGATCAGGGCCTTAGTGCTGTTCCGTCTCAAGCTCATGACCACAGCTTCTACCACCCCATTGTCTTTCTGAGCTGTATGCTGTTGCCCCGTGAGTGGCATTATCCTACCTTGGAGAAGGAATGCTCAGGAAGACCCCTCAGTATTCAGATGAATGCAGATGCAGTTGAGCAGGCTGTCTAGAGGCACTGCACAAATGTAGCTGTCACCCAGCACAGACATGCATTAAAGACAGGCTGCAAGACACAGAGCGGTAAGAGCAGAGAAATGTCCATTTTCTAAAATAGTAATGTTACATCCGACTTTTCAATTAAGGGGGATTTATCATTACAATTCCAATGATATTAAACATGATATAGCTACTCCTTTCTGATCAGGAATTATGGCTTAAAAGTATATTAATGAATTCCCAATGCTGGCCTATGAGAGATGTGGGCCCCAGAATAGTGAAAAACGACTCTGGGAGATTTTCACCACCAGGACATGTAAAGCTTAAAAGTACATGTCCTGACTTTTGCTTACATGGCACCCTGTCCTATGGGCTACCTAAGGCCTACCTTAGGGGTGACCTGTATGCAAGAAAAAGGGGACAGTAGGGCTTTGCAAGAGGTTTTAAATGCAAATTCGATGTGGCATGAAACATCACACACAGACCCTGCAATGGCAGGCCTGAGACAGGTCTGAAAGGCTAGTGGTGTGGGTGGCACAATCAGTGCTGCAGGTCCACTAGTAGCTTTTCATTTACAGGCCATGGGTGAATGGTTTATCATTTTAAAGGAGCTTCAAGTAAATTAAATATACCAGTTGTGTATACACCAATGTTACCATGTTTTAGGGGACACACACATGCACTTTAGCACTGGTTAGCAGTGGTAAAGTGCCCGAAGTCCTAAGTCCAACAACAAGATACATAAAAAACAGGAGATGAAAGGCAAAAAAGTCTGGGGGAAGACTACCCTAAGGCTGTCTGGTCAAACAGCAGGTGAGCTCTATCTTAACCGCATTAATGGCAAGAATCAGTAGCATCGCTAGGCTAGTGAGCTTTACTTTACAAACTGTTAATGACAAAAATCTGCAGCATTCCAGGGCTAATGAGATTTGCCCTAACCACTATTAAGCATCTCCAGTGTTGAGAACTCTATCTTACCCACTATTAAGTACAAGGCTCTGCAGTTTTTCAGAGCTGGTGAGTTCTACCTTACCCACTATTAATGAAAAGAAGCTGCCGCATCTCTGAGCGTGAGAGCTCTACCTTTCCTACTATTAATGACAAGGTTCTGCAGAATCTCAGGAGAGGTGAGCTAAACTTTACCCACTATTAATTACAAGGATCTGCAGTAACTGGAAGGTGCACTCCTTCTTATCCTACTATAAATGGCAATGATCTCAGCGCCTCAGGCTGCGTTGTTTTTCCCAACCCACTATTAACTGACAAGACCTACAGATTCTTGGCCTGCATTGCTCTCCCTGGTCCACTATTAATTGAAAGAATGTGCAGGATTTTGAGGCCTATATCCTTTTCTTTGTCCACTGTTAATGGCAAAGATGTGCAGTGTCTTGGATTGGACCACTCCTCCAGCCCCCTGTTAGCACCAGACTGGATTCGAACGTTCAGAGCTGGTTAGCCAATCAGAATGCTTTCCCTAGGAATCATGGCTGCTCACTCCACTCCAAGGTGCCAGCGCTGCAGGCTGGAGCAGCAGCTCATCGATTAGAAGCTGCTCTCACGTTGGCTCTGTGCTGGGCTCTCCCCTTCCTGGTCAAAGCCAAACTTTAAGCAGTAACACATTCAGAAAAGTAGAATAAAGAAAATGGCAAGTTTATTTCGCCTTTCCAACTGTTCTGCAGCATTTGGGCTTACATTATCCCTCTGAGGAAGAAGTGTGAGCGGCTTCTGATTAAAGACCTGCTGCTGTAGCATATAGAGGAGCCATGTGTCCCACGGTGAGTTGATTTCACCGCTCAGGTGCATTGTTTTTTAAATAGCGTTAGTGCTATTACCTGCAGGGCAATAGCAGCTGTTAATTACGGTCCCCGTATTATGGGCTCTCACTGAGACTCGGGCCCGTAATTACCGAAGGGGGTAATTAACCGCCATTATTGCCCACAGGTTTGCGATAGCAAATAATTAATTGCAAGAAACCGAAGAGACTCGTGCTAGAGTAACCTACCTTTCACAGGATTAATGACCAGTATTTCGATGATCCCCACAGCAGGGCCCTGCATCGCCTCCCTCCACATCAGGGCTGTGTCAGATTCTGAGCAGAAGAGAGGACTTAGGCCTTCATTATGACCCTGGGCTGGCGGTGAATACCGCCGCATTATGAGTGTGGCATGTTGGCCTCTGCCAACCTGCCATATCATGGCGGTATGATTCGCCGGGCCGTAGATGTTCATCTCCGACCGGCAGTCCACAGAAGACATCCTGCGGCATTATGAGCAGGCCTATCACCATGGTTACCGCAGCAGTAGCACCACCATGAAAACCATGGTGGTAGGGCTACCAGAGACAGGGAATTCCTTCCCTGTCAACGGTAGACTGCACCACAACCCTCCCCAGCAAGAACTTGACCCCACCTACACACATAGCTCCCCCCACCCTACAGTCACTGCACCTCAAACCCACTCCCCCACAGTCACTGCACCGCCCACCCCCACTTTCCACATACATGCACACACACCCACACGCATCACACATACACCTATTCAACTCCACTTCCATACACCCATTCACTCATACTCATCCATACATGCATTCACTCACATATACTCACACACATTCAGGCACGCATCCATACTTACATGCTTATACGCATACACACTGACATGCAGACACACACTCACTGCACCATTAATTCACGTATTCACTCACATGGATACAGGCTTGGCGCTTCGCCGGCCAGCATGGCTACTGACGGATTTCCACCCTAATTGTGATGGAAATCTGGCACTGTCCATATTATGGCAGGCGGAAGACCGCCAGCACTGGCGGTCTTCTGGCACCCGTGGCATCGGCGGTCTTAGGGAAAGACCGCCGATGTCATAATGAAGGCCTTAGTATGAACACCACCTCTGTGTCCTCATCATGTCATGTGTAGAATATTTCCTATATGACTACATGCAATCAATGCAGCAGTATGCACTCAGAGTCCATCAACTAAAAATGTGTTTGAAGGCTTCAGTGCTATATACATCATTTTTTCTTTTTTATATTTTAGTAAATGTGTTTTATTGTGCGAATCGAGCCAAGTGAGCAACAGGGCACTTACAGGAGCACAGTATTAGAGAGAATGTAATCTCAGCAAAACAGAATAGTTTTTGATCAGATTAGTGTGTCAGGTGTAATTTGAATGTAGGGGTTTCAAAGTTTTCCTAAAAGAAAGTAGGTTTGGAATAAGTCTTAGGTCATCTGGTGTCTGACTGGAGAAGGATTATTGACAGTTGCTACTCAGCAGCTCATTACATCCAGAGTCAATACATCAACAGTACCTTTTCCTCTCATGTCAATACATAAGGAGTACAGTTACTTCGTAGGTAAGGTTGTTAGTACTACTTTAACCCAGATATGTTCAGGGGCGTAGCTTAGTCATTAAGATTTGGGGGGGGGGGGCCTTGGATTTTCCAAGTATCACACTGGCACATAATGTTAAAATTTGCTGTACAACAAGCAGGGCACACAAGAAGGGCTTAAGGGCCCATGGAAAGGGAGACAAATGTGGATTGATAGGGGTACCAAGGGAGAGAAAAGCAATATTTTGTAAACTACCAAACATTTTTGAAGACTTTCAAAACAAAGGGAGAGACCGTGTATGTGTGTTTTTGTCCGTGTGTATTTAAAACTTTCTGGTGAAATCCGTCAGATACATCACCATATCCTACTGAAAGCAACTGTGTCCAACTATTAACAAGAGAATACATTTGTTACGGGGGATGTAACACCCCAAACAAACCCCCTGACACTACACCCTGTATATATTATTTATATATTACCCTGTAAGTTAATACTAGTTATAGTTAGGACCACATTTCCATAGGAAATAGATTTTTTCGATTCCTAATTGCCGTTTGACCAATCTCTGCAAAACATTCCAAAAAGAAGTGTCATATGCCTTAGCTCCTTCCTGGAAGGTTTCGGGGTGATCTGTCAAGCATGTGCTGAGAAAAACAGGGGGTCCTAAAATAAATTTTCCCCATTTATTTTCCCACACGAAAGTTAGACACAGCTACAGTCAAAACAACTGAACAGAATTACACTAAATATAGCAGAAAACTAATCTTGATGCATAAAGTGTGCTTTTGGTTATTTGGTGTAAATTGTTTCAATAGTTTTTTAGGAATTTTGACTGTTTTTTTTTTCTTGTCTGTGACTACAAGAAAAAAACATGCGGGCTCCTGCCTAGTTTTAAAATTAGTCCCTCAGTTGGGAAAGGTCCCTTGGGCGGTCAGTGGATGTATTTTTAATGGGGAGATAGGTGGGTGCCCCTCCCTCTACTAGGTTATGTCAGGCCCTGGGGAATCCATCCCCGGGGTGTCATTCCATTAAAAGGGGAAGGGGTGTGTTGCCCCCTCCCTCCATGAGGCTTTTTCAGGCCCCAGGCACCTCACCCTGATAGATACTGTTGTGGGGAAGCAAGCCTTGCTACCACCATAGTCTGGCTGACACTGGTATCCCACAGAGCAGTAACAGGAATCCATTCACTGTGACTTCCTAGAGGAAAACAACCTTTACCATGCATGTTCACATAATGTATTCATCACGCATTGCCTTTAACATGCATGTTTTTACTACACATATGCCTTTACCACACATGCATTTATAACGAAATGGTAAATAAATAAATAAATATTTATTGTTGGACTTGGCCCTTTTTCCAGGGTCATCCACAAAGTTTTGCCTCCTTCCTCCTATTTTTTCTGACCTCTTGTTGTTGGCTCTATGACTCTGAGCACTTTACCACTTCTGATCAGTGCTAAAGTGCAGGTGCCCTCCCTTCTAAAGTTGGTATGAATGGCTTACACCTAAGTGGCACATTTAATTTACCTGTAAGTCCCATATACAGTGGTATCTCTATACCCAGGGCCTGTAAATTAACTGCTACTGGTTGGCCTGCAGAGCTGCTTGTGCCACCGACAGAAGTAGCCTTTCAAACCTGTCTCGGCCTCCGTGTGCAGTTTACCGCCACAGGGACCTGGTATCTAAATCGACTTGCCGTGTCTGGAACTCCCCTTGTACTACATATATGTCACCCCTAAGGTATGCCCTAGCTAGCCCTATCGGCAGGATGCTATGTATGTAAGAGACAGGACATCTGCCTGGTTATTTGGCGTATCCTGGTAGTGACAAACAGCCCATTTGGTTTCTCACTGCTGTGACTGCTACCTTTCTCATAGGATTGCATTGGAAATGCCCTGCTTTATGTATAGGGGGTATTGTCTGATCTGTCAGGGGTAGCGTAGGCATGTTTGGTATGGTTGTAATGGTATTGAGAAATGCTGCTTACTGGCATAGGTGGATTTTTTTATTACCGTTATAGAAATGCCACTTCTAGAAAGTGAGCATTTCTCTGTGCTTATGACTCTGGTGTTTTGCAGCTTGATTCCAATTCATGTCTGGGGCAGAGTGACAGCTGGGCTTTGTGCATACTTTTCAGACAGACTGCATACAGGAAGGGTGAAGGTGTCACAGAGGTTCATCTGCATATTGAATGATCTTCCTGGGCTGAGAGAAGGGGACACGTGCATTTTTAAAGGCTTTGCCCTGGCCTCACACAAAGGGCTTGTTTACCCCCAACTGATGTCTGGAGCCTGTACTGGAGGAGAGAGGGTACACTCCTAGATCCAGTTGAAACTGGTTAGAACCTCTTCTCCCTCTCTTTGCAAAAGTTGGGCAAAACTGAGTAAAAGTACAGGGTGTTTTCCCCATGTTAAGAGAGACACTTTTGGACTATTAACTTGGACACAGACTACTGCTGGAGGGACTCCCTAGGAACCGCCTTGGACTGCTGCTGTTGTGCTGACCTGTGACCTGCTGGGTCGCTAGGAGGAACTGCTATTGACTGCAAACCCTTGTGCTGGCCTGCTTGTTGGGTCCTACCACTCTGTACTCTCATTTTTGCTGTCTCCAGGGGCTGTGTGCTGTGGCCCCTGCACCTGCAACTTTATTTTTTCATGCGTTGAAAGCGCTCCACTGCCCATTTGAGGAGTGCTGGATTTTTGTGTAGAGGTGCCTGGAGAGAGCGGCATTCCGTTGTCCCCCCTGGTTCAGCGCGAGGGAAGCAATGTCTACTGATGACTCTCCGAGTGTGGGGAAAACGAAGGATGGAGAGATCTCACTCTGCGTGGTGCCCCTGGGGCGATGAGCACTGAGGAAGGTGCCCGGGGGCACAAGCAGGCACCAACTACTGTCCGACTTCACCGCGGTGGCCCGGAGATTTAAAAAGCACTAGTGCACCAGATTAGGTGCGGGCGAGTGCATGTACTGAGGCACGGCCCCCAGGAAGGAGACCTCATCGGAAGTCCCTCCTGCACCCAGGGCCCGCAACGCCAGCATAGTGCTCTCAGGGGGGGGGGGGAGATGCGTGGTCCCTGAGGCGCGAGAGGCTGCAAGGGCCTCTTTCCTCTTACTGGGCAGCCAGTAAGCCTCATCGGAGGCTCCGCCTGGCGGAGAGGTTGTGCACGGTGCCCCCAGGTGAGGAGGCGGCACCCGAGGAGCAGTGTGCAGGGAGACAAAGGTAAGTCCCTCTTTCCCGGTTTGCTGCGACAGGAGCACAAACGCTCCAAAAAGTACATTAACTCTTCCTGCCACTGCAAGAGCCGGATGTGGCCTCTGGGCACCATTACGGCGATTTGTGCCCCTTTTGGCACTGTTTCTGTGGGGGAGATGCCTCCCCGGAGGGTAGGGGGGGTGCACACCACCCCCCTCCCTCACCCATGATTGGACATCTTGATAGGTGGGTGGGAAAGCTCTACGGAGGCCCTGTCCCAGCAAAGTCTGCCTAGGGACCCCCCCCGGGCACTATGGGAGTCCCCCTATGTGGCCTCAGGGACTGGGCCTATGCAAATTAGGGAATGCTTCATGGTTCTGGGCATTCCTGTTATTCCATTGACATTTTGTGCAGTATACAGCTTACTGTACATCTCAGGATACTGTTTTGACCTTGGTGGTAACATGTATTTTCCATGACATGTGCAGCACTAATGTTATTTTTGCGCAATCAAATTATGTCTGCGTACATTCCTAATACTGTGTGACCTTATAGGTGACGTGTTTATTATGACATATGCATTTATGATGATATATTTTCTTGACTTGCCATATAATCTCTGATGTTCCTTTTATGGGCATTTATGATGGTATTATGACATGTGCATTCTTTTAGTAATGGCAACCTGACTACTGTTTATGTTGCAGGATAACCAGTAAACTATGTGCTGTATGTGACTACCGCTGGCTTTTGCAGAGTAATAGTACTGTGTAATTTTCTGACAACTGCTTGGGTAGCAGGGTATTACTGACATGTTGTGTTTGGTCTAATGATGTGTACAATACAGTTTATTTTTATATAGCTTGCTGTTGTGTTTCCTTTGTGGTGGGGATAGTGCGTCACATGTGTTGTGTGTGTTGTGCAATCGCTTTACACATTGCCTCTGGGATAGGCCTGACTGCTCGTGACAGGCTACCAAGGGGGTGAGCAGGGGTTATCTTGGGTGTGTAACTCCCTCGCCCTGACTAGAGTGGGTGAGTTCTGCCTGGCTTAGGTGCATACCCTAGCCAACCAGAAATCCAATTTCTAACATTTATAGCTATAGATAAATATATAATTAGAAATACCACAATATCGACAAAGACGAGCACAGACTCCGGACGTAGCCTTGTTCATGGTTAGCGGTAGAAGCCAAATAGACTATACAAATAGTGCAATAATGACAGTTAAAACTGACTCATTCCTCACATTCAGATAATGTTCACAGTATAACTCAGTTCCTCCATCATGTAATGTTAAACAAAATGCATAGTCCAACATTGTTCAAATTCAAAACTGTTCATTAAACAGCCATATTACTCAAAAGATGACACCTAAATAATACCAATAATGGTCAAATACATTGTAGCTGTGATTGAGCAGAGACCAAAATAACTCAAAAAATACATATAATCAGTTGCTTGTTACATGTAAACAACTTTCAATGTACATAGTAACATGTATACAGTAATCTCAATTATTCCACCTGTACTTTAAAAGTTAAAAGGTTCTCAAACCGTATAAGTGCTGCAGCCCCCAGGGTGGCCAATTTGCATACAATGTGGCAAGACCACATGGTTCCTGCATGGCCGTCGTACAAACAAGAAGTCTTGTCCACACATACAATCGCAATCACTTATTAATTGTGGTCAACACAAAGCATAAACAACACAATTATCATTAAAATTAAACATCAATGACAATTGAACAATAACTTGGTAATGGTACAATGGCAACTAGACAACATTAAAAATAAAATTAAGAATGAAAAGCAAAGGTACAAAAACGCATAAATGGCATTAGAATAAATGGCATCAGTATGTAGTTGCAGTACCTCTCCTCTTGGCCCAAGTGGGCAAAACTCTCAGCATTGTAAAACTATGGTACCAAAGATGCTTAGTGCATAAATGGCACAAAACAAAATGGCATCGGCATTGGGCTGTGGTACATCTCATTTCAGCCCATGTGGACAAAACTCTCAGCATTGTAACAAGATAAACAAAAATATGTAATTCGCTCCAAGGTGCTCAAAAACCAGGTTTCTCTGGACACATAGTTTGGAAATTAAATAATTTCAAGGTATTTTGAGACCAGCTTACTTTTGAAAATGACATATTTAGAATTACATGAACTAGAAACAAGGCTAGATGGGACACAAGGTTTGGATACTGACTCTTCCATGGTTGTGCTCTGTACATAGGTCGGAACTTGATTATGAAAATGTGCATGAAGCGGAATTGTTCTTGAATCAAGGTTGGAGTTATCAAAACTCCCAGGATCAAACTCTGTACGTTGACTTACACTTGAAAACACAATACACGAAACAAGATTACTTCAAGTCACAAGGTCAGAACCATTAATACTTCCAAGGTTGTGTTAGGAACATGGATTGGAGTAAGAGACAGACAGGCAATCAAGAAAAAAATATTACTTTTTGGTACACAGGTTGGAGTCTCGGGCACTCCCAAGGTATACTAGCAAACACAACAACACTTGGTCTAAGTATGGATTTGTAAACACTCCCAAGGATACTAGAAAACATGGTAGCACTCACAGTTCAGAAAACCAAGACTTGGAGGAAAATGTCAAGAGGCAGAAGCAAGGAGATAATAGACAGGCCTGCAATGACTACTAAAGATTAGTGCGCAATAACAAACACTTAACCTGAAAAGTACAGGAGTTCAAAGGCAGCAGGTGGGTATTTGCTAGAGGTTAGAGAAGAGGTAGGATCATAACTCATGGAGGAAGACACAGGAGGGTCCTCAGAAGTCAGGATCTCGGAGTCACCGGAAAGGACCTTGAAGACTAGAACATCAGGTGGTTTCCAGAAGACTTGGCAGATGGTGCAGAAACAAGGTTGCCCAAGAACAAGCAAGGAAGGTCCAGGTGATTCAGGAGATGAGTGCAGGGATGAAGCTTGTGCTGAACAGGAGCATGAGAGATCCAGGTGACTCAGGAGGTGAGTGTAGGGAAGATGCTTGTGCAGGACTTGACGGAAACTTGTGCAGGTCCAGATACAGGTGGGAGGCCATGCCCCAATGCAAGTTCAGAGGGGCTTTTTATACACAAAGCCAAGAGTGTTCCAGAAGGACACACACCTCACTTGAAGGCTTCCAAAGGACCCTGAGAAAAATCATGTGTTACATACAAACCAACACGGCTTTACAGGCAGCAGGTGCAAATGGTAATTGACAACAATAAGTAGAATGGAACCCAGGTGCATGATGGTACAACCTAATGGTGCGCAATGGAAACATGGTTAATCTAACTGGGCATGTGAAATCTGCAAGTGCAAACTAGATGAAACTTGCAAAGCAACACATACAGGAGGGCCAATGGTTCAGGCCTAAAGGGGTGTGTTAGAAATTGGGTTTTTGGTTGGCAGTCAGGTTACCCTCTGTCCAAGCAAGAACCCTCACTCTAGTCAGGGTAAGTCACACACAATCCAAATTATCCTGTGCCCACCCTCTGGTAGCTTGGCACGAGCAGTCAGGCTTAACTTAGAAGGTAATGCGTAAAGCGTTTGTGCAATAAATCATACAATAACACAATACAGCACCACACAAATACACCACACAGTGTTTAGAAAAATATATCATATTTATATGGGTATCTGCAGGTCAAAACGATCAAAGATGCAATATGAATTTGTAAAGATACCACTGAAAAGGGATATGAAGTGTCTTAAGTCTTTAAAAAGTCAACAAAGTCTCTTTCAAGCACAAAGTACCTGGTTTGGAGTGGAAAGTTTCCGCAGAGGGCAGCAGAAGAGGAGATGCGTGGAAAAATGGTGTGTGCGTTGGTTACGCCCCTTCACACACAGACTTGCGTCGCTATTTTTCACGCGGGGAGATGTGCGTCGTTCTACGGGAGGAAAAAAGGTGTGTGCGTCGGTTTTGCCCCTTCACACACAGACTTGCGTCGTTATTTTTCACGCGGGGAGATGTGCGTCGTTCTACGGGAGGAAAAATGGTGTGTGTGTCGGTTTCGCCCCTTCACACACGGACTTGCGTCATTATTTTTCACTCTGGGAAGACGTGCGTCATTTTCCAGCACGCGGACCGTCTCCTTCTATGGATCGCTGGATTACCTGATGTCCCAGGGTCTGTGCGTTGATTCCTCAGCTTGTTATCCGGCTGCGTGTCGTTCCGGGAGGCTGTGCATGGAATTTTCTTTCACACGGCAGGCGTCGCGTCGATTTCCTCTCTGGAAGTCGGGCGGCGTAGTCCATGCGAGGCCATGCCTCGAAGTTCCGGTCGCACCACAGGCGTCGCGTCGAGCGCCGTCTTTCTGGATCGGCGTGCAGTGAATTTTTCACCGCGGAGCAAGCTGTGCATCGAAATGTTCGGCGCACAAGGTGTCCAGTTGAAAAAGAGAAGTCTTTTTGGTCCTGAGACTTCAGGGAACAGGAGGCAAGCTCTATCCAAGCCCTTGGAGAGCACTTTTGCAGCCAGATAAGAGTTCAGCAAGGCAGCAGGCCAACAGCAAGGCAGCAGTGGTTTGTAGAAAGCAGTCAGGTGAGTCCTTTAGGCAGCCAGGCAGTTCTTCTTGGCAGGATGCAGGTTCTGGTTCAGGTTTCTTCTCCAGCAAGTGTCTGAGGTGGTAGGGCAGAGGCCCTGTTTTATACTAAATTGTGCCTTTGAAGTGGGGGTGACTTCAAAGAGTGGCTAAGAAGTGCACCAGGCCCCCTTTCAGTTCAATCCTGTCGGTCAGGGTCCCAATAGGAGGTGTGGCAGTCCTTTGTGTGAGGGCAGGCCCTCCACCCTCCCAGCCAAGGAAGACCCATTCAAAATGCAGATGTATGCAAGTGAGGCTGAGTACCCTGTGTTTGGGGTGTGTCTGAGTGAATGCTCAAGGAGCTGTCAACCAAACCTAGCCAGACGTGGATTGTAAGGCACAGAAAGATTTAAGTGCAAAGAAATGCTCACTTTCTAAAAGTGGCATTTCTAGAATAGTAATATTAAATCCGACTTCACCAGTCAGCAGGATTTTGTATTACCATTCTGGCCATACTAAATATGACCTTCCTGCTCCTTTCAGATCAGCAGCTGCCACTTCAACAATGTATGAGGGCAGCCCCAATGTTAGCCTATGAAGGGAGCAGGCCTCACAGTAGTGTAAAAACGAATTTAGGAGTTTTACACTACCAGGACATATAAACTACACAGGTACATGTCCTGCCTTTTACCTACACAGCACCCTGCTCTAGGGGTTACCTAGGGCACACATTAGGGGTGACTTATATGTGGAAAAAGGGAAGTTCTAGGCTTGGCAAGTACTTTTAAATGCCAAGTCGAAGTGGCAGTGAAACTGAACACACAGGCCTTGCATTGGTAGGCCTGAGACAAGGTTAAGGGGTTACTTAAGTGGGTGGCACAATCAGTGCTGCAGGCCCACTAGTAGCATTTAATCTACAGGCCCTAGGCACATATAGTGCACTCTACTAGGGTCTTACAAGTAAATCAAATAGCCAATCATGGATAAACCAATCAACATTACAATTTACACAGAGAGCATATGCACTTTAGCACTGGTTAGTAGTGGTAAAGTGCCCAGAGTTCAAAAGCCAACAACAACAGGTCAGAAAAAATAGGAGGAAGGAGGCAAAATGTTTGGGGATGACCCTGTCAAAAAGCCAGGTCCACCATGACCCCCCACCGGCCTAAAGCCAGGGGAACACAATCACTATCCTGATGTACTTCCCTGTTTGAGGCGATAGAACAAGGACCCAGGCCCACAACAGCAGGGGCATGCTCCAGTTCTTCGCCTTCCTGACTCCAATTGGATCCCTCTGTCCATACTCTCAGGGCCCACTAAGCCAACCCATGGGGAACCTTTCTCCTTACCTGCGGATACCATCTGTGCAGCACCTAACCTTACTTTTCTCACAGACGTATCTCAGGAGCAGGATAGTACCACCAGGACCAACACAGTGGTGTTGCCCACTCTACCCCCGGGGTGTGACACTTGTCCCCTCCCCAGGGATAACTCTGCCCACCCGGACAGCAAGCCACAGTGGTTACTGACAGCTTTCAGGGATAAGAGCCAGGCCCCAGGCCTCTCAAAGCTCTCCAACCACTGTGGCTATGGAGAGTGGGGGGCAGTAGCCCCAGGTGCTGGACACCCTTTACCCACTCTCCCTTCTACCAGGTCAGGGATGACAGCCTGAACCTGGTCCTCCCCTCTGGGGCTCTGTACCCTCCCTCCTGGAGCGGTACCCCCAGAGTCCAATATGGTCAGGGTGCTTATAGAAGCTGCCCTGCACCATTCCTCCACCAGTGCAGGGCTGTTAACCTGCAACTGGCCCTCCAACCTGGGGTCTGTACCTTCAGGTTGGACTAGGCCCGGGGTAAGGCTCCCCTCCCCCTGCCCTCCCTTCTGGGGTCCAGCACCCTCCAACTAGGAGTGGCCTCCTCAGAAGACAACATGGTAGGGGCACAGTTATCAGTAGCCCCTCCCTCCAGGTCCGGGGGGACACCCTGAACCTGGCCTTCCAGCCCAGGGTCTGTACCCTCAGACTGGATCATTGCCTGGCAAACCAGGACTTTCTGGGGGGCACACCTACCCCCCACCAGGTCAGAGTTTAACCTCTGAACCTGGCCCTCCAACCCAGAGTCACCACCCTGAGGTTGAATAATTGCCTGGCACGCCAGGACTTCCTGGGGGACATGCTCACCCCCCACAAGGGACACACCGTCCCCAAGGGCTACACAAGAGTCTGGTTGGCGCAGGTCTCCTGACCTCTGCCCATCTGGCAGAGTCTGGATCCCCCCCAAACCAGAAACAGTTTCACCTGGGTCATTACTGGGGGGCTCTGCTCTCAGAGCTGACCCCTGACTCTCCAGGACCTCCACTGGTGTCCGCAACCCCCTCTCAACCCTCTGTCTGGACTTCACCACCCCCTCACTAGGAGTGGTACTGCCAGACACCAGAACTGGTGGGATGCTGGCTACAGTCACCCCCCCCCCAAGTTCTTCTGACACTGCGGGCCTCCCTCAACAGGTGGCCCTACGGCACAGGCTAGGCTTCCCTCCTGCCGTTCCCTCATGGAACCCTCTAGGACCTGGGACCTACCTGGGACACTATAATCCTCTCCCACCTCACTTGGGAAACACCTAGACCACTCCCTTCAGGAGCACCCGCAAATGCCTCTTCAGACTCTCTGGTACTCACCCAGAAGTCTGCCTCCATTGTAAGCTCCTTGGGGTCAGAGAACTCACACTCCACCTGGTGTTGGTGTAGCTCTGGAAAATAAGAACCAGACATATGCTCTCCAGCAATTACTTCACTATGCCCTTCACATGTATTAACCGCAGTACCCTTCACCCAACCATCCAGTGACTCAGCCTTGAAAAAGCACTCTACATCACCCTCCTGAGACTGGTGAGACAGTATCTGACTGTCCCTGACACTCAACCCATACTCTTCTGGGATGTCTCCACACTCTATATCCAGGACGTCCACCGGGTGGAACCCTTTTCCCTGTCACTCTCTTCTAGAGCCAGTAAAGTGTCCCTCCCCCCAGTAGGAATATGACTCCCTGTGCCAGTTCCCCAATCCTTCTCATGGACCCTGTGCATAACGGGTACTACCTCATACTCTTGAACCGCCTGGGGTGTGTAAACTCCCTTCTTCAAGTTGGGCACCACATCTCTGGGCTGGAGCCCTTCTTCAGCAGTACTGGATGCAAGATTTTTGCTGCCACCATCTGAACTGGACTCAGCCTTTCCGGCCTCCAGTTTCAGCTCTTCACAGCTCAGCTCCTGAGCTGCCATCCTTTCTTTTTCCAGGGCTAAGGCTCTTGCCGCCTCAGCCCTTTCAATAAAGTCATCTAGCTCCTCTCTCTACCTCTCTGCCTCTAGGAGCCGTTCATCTCTCACTGGTTCTCTTTCCTCATATGAGTAGTCCTCCTCCTCATCTGAGCAGTCCTCTTCCTCATCTGAGGAGTCCTCAGTCATTTGGTTTTTTGCTACCTCTTCCTCTGCCCATCTTTCTTCCCCCCAGGCTATGTAGATATCTAGAAGTTCCATCTTAGTGGATCTCCTTGACATAGGAAGTCCCCATTTTCTGCAAAGCCTCCTTAGGTCAGCCTTAGTGAGGGATTCAGTAGGTACAAAGAATGACACACGGTAGGTACCCATTCCCAATCTGACAAGGTATCACAGGCAAAACCAAAATCCAAAGTCCAAAATATCAATAATATATCCAGGAGGACATCAGGCAACCAAAAGCAAAAAGATGAAAAATCAAGTTGACCCCCAACTGTGGGTAGGTAGTGAAATACTTAGCTAATGTATGTCACTGCACAAATACTAGTCCTATCCTCACTGCTGATCACCAATGTTAGAAATGGGGTTTTTGGTTGGCAGTCAGGTTACCCTCTGTCCAAGCAAGAACCCTCACTCTAGTCAAGGTAAGTCACACACAATCCAAATTATCCTGTGCTCACCCTCTGGTAGCTTGGCACGAGCAGTCAGGCTTAACTTAGAAGGTAATTTGTAAAGCGTTTGTGCAATAAATCATACAATAACACAATATAGCACCACAAAAATACACCACACAGTGTTTAGAAAAATATATCATATTTATCTGGGTATTTGCAGGTCAAAACGATCAAAGATGCAATATGAATTTGTAAAGATATAACTAAAAAGGGATATGAAGTGTCTTAAGTCTTTAAAAAGTCAACAAAGTCTCTTTCAAGCACAAGGTACCTGGTTTGGAGTGGAAAATCTCCGCAGAGGGCCGCAGAAGAGGAGATGCGTGGAAAAATGGTGTGTGCGTCAGTTACGCCCCTTCACACAGGACTTGCGTTGTTATTTTTCACGCTGGGAGACGTGCGTCGTTCTACGGGAGGAAAAATGGTGTGTGCGTCGGTTTCGCCCCTTCACACACGGACTTGCGTTGTTATTTTTCACTCGGGAAGACGTGCATCGTTTTCCGGCACGCGGACTGTCTCCTCCTATGGATCGCGGGATTACCAGATGTCCCAGGGTCTGTGCGTGGATTCCTCGGCTTGTTATCCGGCTGCGCGTCGTTCCGGGAGGCTGTGCTTTGAATTTTCTTTCTCGCGGCAGGTGTTGCATCGATTTCCTCTCTGGAAGTCGGGCGCCGTTGTCCATGCGAGCCCGTGCGTTGAAGTTACGGTTGCACCGCAGGCGTCGTGTCGAGCGGCATCTTTCTGGATCGGCGTGCGGTGAATTTTTCACCGCGGAGCAAGCTGTGCGTCGAAATTATCAGCGCACAAGGAGTCCACTTGAAAAAGAGAAGTCTTTTTGGTCCTGAGACTTCAGGGAACAGGAGGCAAGCTCTATCTAAGCCCTTGGAGAGCACTTTTGCAGCCAGATAAGAGTTCAGCAAAGCAGCAGGCCAACAGCAAGGCAGCAGTCCTTTGTAGAAAGCAGTCAGGTGAGTCCTTTAGGCAGCCAGGCAGTTCTTCTTGGCAGGATGCAGGTTCTGGTTCAGGTTTATTCTCCAGCAAGTGTCTGAGGTGGCAGGGCAGAGGCCCTGTTTTATACTAAATTGTGCCTTTTAAGTGGGGGTGACTTCAAAGAGTGGCTAAGAAGTGCACCAGGTCCCCTTTCTGTTCAATCCTGTCTGCCAGGGTCCCGGTAGGGGTTGTGGAAGTCCTTTGTGTGAGGGCAGAGCCTCCACCCTCCCAGGCCAGGAAGACCCATTCAAAATGCAGATGTATGCAAGTGAGGCTGAGTACCCTGTGTTTGGGGTGTGTCTGAGTGAATGCACAAGGAGCTGTCAACTAAACCTAACCAGACGTGGATTGTAAGGCACAGAAAGATTTAAGTGCAAAGAAATGCTCACTTTCTAAAAGTGGCATTTCTAGAATAGTAATATTAAATCCGACTTCACCAGTCAGCAGGATTTTGTATTACCATTCTGGCCATACTAAATATGACCTTCCTGCTCCTTTCAGATCAGCTTCTGCCACTTCAACAATGTATGAGGGCAGCCCCAATGTTAGCCTATGAAGGGAGCAGGCCTCACAGTAGTGTAAAAACGAAATTAGGAGTTTTACACTACCAGGACATATAAACTACACAGGTACATGACCTGCCTTTTACCCACCCAGCACCCTTCTCTAGGGGTTACCTAGGGCACTTATTAGGGGTGACTTATATGTAGAAAAAGGGGAGTTTTAGGCTTGGCAAGTACTTTTAAATGCAAAGTCAAAGTGGCAGTGAAACTGCACACACGGGCCTTGCATTGGCAGGCCTGAGACAAGGTTAAGGGGCTACTTAAGTGGGTGGCACAATCAGTGCTGCAGGCCCACTGGTAGCATTTAATCTACAGGTCCTAGGCACATATAGTGCACTCTACTAGGGTCTTACAAGTAAATCAAATAGCCAATCATGGATAACCCAATCAATAGTACAATTTACACAGAGAGCATATGCACTTTAGCACTAGTTAGCAGTGTTAAAGTGCCCAGAGTTCAAAAGCCAACAACAACAGGTCAGAAAAAATAGGAGGAAGGAGGCAAAAAGTTTGGGGATGACCCTGTTAAAAAGCCAGGTCCAACAGGGTGGTAATGGAGCATTTGAGAAGGAAAGGCACCACAGTAGAAGGAATGACATGAGGCTGGCTAGAAATTCCCACTGTACATTGGGCACAAGATCGAGTCATGACAGTGTCAGTGTATTTTCAAGATGGTGAAAGTCTTCAGCCACACTAAATTTGGGCTCTGAGATTTGTCGATGTTTAGGGAAGTGCAATATGGGAACCATTAGTATCCTCTCACACCTAACACAGACATCCAGTTTAAAGCAAGCAAGTAACCACAACAAACTTAGAGACAGCAGTATGGTAAGACAAAAGTAGTGTCCTCCAGCAGCCAGATAGGAGATGCAAAAGAATTGTTCTGACATCCTCTTCTCTCCCTTTCAAGTGTGCCAAAGTGTTACTTGTGACTCAACAGACCTGTCTGGCAGAATGTGACACTGTGTTGTCAGACAGCCCCCACCCTTCATATTCTTTTAGAAGTCATCTCTTCCAATTCAGCTTGGCCTATTGTGTGCTCCTGGAATGAATTTCATATATCTTTCACACAATTTTCCCTGAGCTAAGGACAACCAGTGACTTGCTGGAGAGTTAATGCAAATTGGCCTCCTGTAACTTCAGGCAGGGAGAAGGTAACTTTTTTGAAGTTACTTTTCCTTACTTTTTATTAAAAATTGGATGTCACCATTGATTTGTATTTTTAATAACTATCAAAAATAGTTGCTTAACTTCTTTTCTAGCTGGATCCATTACCAAGACACACCATTAGTATTATAATATAAATTCTGATTTTCTATAGCGGACAGGTAGGCCTGCCACCAGGAAAGTAGGTTTTAGTGCCATGTCACTGTAGAGACATGGTAATATTAGTTTTCTACCTGTCCCACCTTTAGATACCATGCACCCTGCCTTGTGGCCTAAAAGGACTACATAGGGCTGTAGTGCTAATATTTAAAAGAGAGGTCTTTACCTGTCAAAAAGGGTCATTTTGACAGATCATACTTTAGGTTTTACTGTGCAGCAGATAGGCTATAGAGGGTAGGATGGTAGCCATGTTCACACTAGCACTGTGGTGGATAGCACAATATGTGGCATTAAATTTCTGTGGTGGATGGCACAATAAGTGGCATTAAATTTCTAGGAACTCGTTGCACTTTCTACACCATATATTAGGGGCTTACAGGCAAAGTTAAATGTACCAATTAAGAATAAGCTAATTTATCCATGTTTATATGGGAGCACAGGCACTTTACTCCTGGTTTACTCCTGGTTTAAAGGTAAAGTGCAAAGCGTTCTAAAACCAACAAAAATAAGGTCCAGCAAAGGGCGAAAAATCTGGAGTTTACTTCACAGAAAAGTAGGAGTGGCCAGCATTCGCAGAGTTTCATTCTGCAGAATTCTGAAAAATTACATAAAAACTCCATACGATTATGTGGAGTTCCCCAAACAGGCAGAAATTGGCATGTCATACTGGCTGTGCTGATTTTTTGCTCTGGGAGCTTATTGTGCACTGAGAAATCAGCATGAATGGCACCATGTGGCATGTCAGGATTTTCTACTTGAGCTGCAGCTTTCCCTATGCGAACGGTTGCGACGGCCCGCATTGGGAAAATCACGCCTGTGCCTTCCTAGTGCCTGAAAATCATGCTAGGGGATGCCAATTCGTGTTCGCAAACGTACTGTTGGCGAGCTGTGCACAAGAAAAAACTCTACCATGTGGCGGATGGCAGAATTTGGCCGGGACTGCCAAAACTCTGAAAACTCCACCAGTGGAGCTGAATTTATTACCCAGCCCAACAGAAAAGGCAGATTTTCCAGAAAGAGTCTATTTTTTTGCCAGCTAAGTGAGCTGAGAAAAAGTAAGATGCTTATTTCCCCACATCACATTTTAACAAATGTGAACGTCCCGATTTTAACCTACATCATCTGGTTCTGAAGTTTGCAATGCAGCTGATAAAAGCTATGTCCTCCCAAAACAGCATCCCAATAAATAGTTAATGTCAACCATTTTGGAAATTCAAACGAGGGCTAGAAGAAATTGTTCTCGTTTTTATGTGCTTCCCTCCTGATTTTAATGTTTTTAGCACACAGCAATTCCAAAATGGTGAAATTTCAAAATTCCTCCAATGTCATCATATTCTGGAAGCAATATTAGATAGAAAATATTTGGTGAAACACGGAGTGCACCAGAGTTTTTAAGTTTGGTTCACATTTATACATTTGGCTTGATGTACACAACAATTCCAGAATGACAAAGTTTCAAAATGTCTCCAAAGTCCACATATTCGGAAAGCATATATGGTGAAACACAAAGTACACCACACTTTTCAAGGTTGATTTGTTTTCACACATTTAGCTTGGTGCACATAATCTCCAATCTGCATGTTGTCACCTAAGTATGCTCTGTATTTCTTTTGGGGAAAAAGTTAGCTCTTTTATTCAGATTAATAGGACTTCAGAAAGAAATGCAGAAAATAAACCCCTTAAATACATTATATAATTCATCAAATAAACGTTGAGCGTTTTATTACTTCTAGTAAATAACGCTATTGTTCCTTTCTATGACCAGGGTTAATGCATAACAAGGGGCAGATGCATCTTTTGGTGGGGCAAACATAATTTGGGGCCCCTTTCTTAGAACATTTCTGACTTTTTTTTATCCATTTCCAGCTCATTCACGCCCTTGGCGACTTTGGTTGGATCATTGACAATGCTCTTCCTTGGCCAGCCTATGTCGGGCCCAACCATGAAGCAAACAGCCTCTCTGACTGGTCAGCACTAAAGAAACTGAAAGACTAGCAGCCTGAACAAGCTGCATGTGGTGCAGTGGACTGGTGTCTCACCTTCTGGGTCTGTGCATGCAGAAAGGTTTTTTAGGGTCGAGCCTGCGTCGCATGCGCTTGCGCATGCATTTCGCTTGCGAGACGCTTTAGGAGTTACAAAAGGGCTCGGAGCCCTGTTGACATCACGTCAGTGTCTTTCATTGGTTTGTGGGCTTGCCTGTTAAAATCTGCTTGATTTTATTAGTGGAAGGCACACATACATCATGCCTTTTCCGGTGGTTAGCCCTCCTCGAGCGCAGCGACCAAGTACTGAAAACATGCGAGGCTCGCTGTTTCCCGTCAGGTTTGTGGACTACTTTTTATCTTCTGTTCGCAGCGTGATCTCGCTTGGCAGAAGCCGAGCGCTTTGCATAACATCGACCCTGTTACATAGTTAATTGCACTTTTGCCGGTTACGAAAATAATTGCACTTTTGCCGATAGGTTTCATTACGAGTGAACTGTAGCAACGCGATCGCGCTGTTTTTTTCTTTCAATGTGGAAAGAAAAATCCGGTTGGGAGTTTACAACTGCTAATAGCTGTAGCTCGGAGAAATGCGAGACCCTAGTGCATTGCAAATGCTTGTGTGTTTTACTGCGCCCCAGTTCCTTTTATTTGAGCAACAGGGACTCTAAGTCAGGTGGCCGTAATCATGGAGGGGGCACATAATACCACTTTGCCCTGCACATTTGTCTAGTGGCCAACGTGCCAGAAAAGCAGGAAGACTAGTAGCCCAACAAAGGCTTCGCTGCCCACAATCTATGTGTGACACTACAGCTCGTCTGTCGGAACCATTTCGGCACGCCCTGCTGATGAGTGTTGTTGTTTACTGCACTGTTTGTGCGCAAGCGACATGTATTCGGACTCAGGAAGCAGCAGGCTTTGATCGCACCGCTCAGCGGCAGCTCCCCAGGAGTGGTGCAGTCACAGTGGAACTACACCATGCTAATTTTTACTGCACAATAAGTTGCACATGCTGAAAAAAAGGCAAAGATATGTGCAGCTGAGATGCACCTACGTACTTTAAAAGGTTAAATGTTGCTATGTCTAACCAAAATCAGATAGGCATTTTCTTTAACTCTCTCCACTTCACAGGCAAGGGACTCAAGTGGGCGGACAGCATGAGCTGGCTCCAAAAAATTAGAAAGTAAGAAACTTTCCTGACAGGTTAAGGATGGTCCCCTTGACAGATGCGGGCCCTAGACCAGAGCCCAATTTTGCTCAAGCCTTAAAACTTCTCTGACAAGGGGCTATTTGAGAACTGTACATGAAACAGGATGCGACATCCCCCTAGAGTGATCTATCCGGTCCTCTGCTCTGCCCTTGCGAGATTCTGAGCTCCCCTCCGTAGGCATCTCGAAGATGCTTCTCTCTTGAAACGAGACTGTTATTGGTTGGATGGCTGCGCGCGAGTCAGCAAAGATCAACACACGTGACCCACAGGGGAACAAAAGACCCAACATCAACGCGGCCTGGACCGACGGCGTTATTTTCCTTAATAGCTGCCTAATTGGCAAACCAATTAATCTGCTCATCTGTGAAGGGAGAATTTATTGCAATAAGTAGCTCAATTTCTAGAAGTCGCTCTCCAAGGTAGCATTACAGTGGCCTTGTTTATTTCCTGCTCCCCAAAAAATGTGCAGCAACGCCTCCACTTTAGCGCAGGTCAATTAGTGGACAAATTGGGCCATTATTAGCCGCTAACGAGGGTGACTGGCATCATTACCCTTCCTGTTTACGGACAAACAGTTATGTTAATACGAGGCCCAACAAATAAATCAGAGGCATCTGTTGCACTCCTGTGCCTGCCTCCAAGTAAATGATATTAAACGGGCCTCGGTTTCTGCCAAAATCTTAACCTCTGCTTAATGAGGTTGCCTAATACATCTCCTGCTGGTTAAAAAGACTGGACGATTCAGTTTGTATTGATTTATCAGCCAAAGGGGGCACAGCCTAGAAGATGGGATAGTCTGTGATCGTGCTACTGTCTCTTTTTATTTCTTAACACTGTTTGCTTGAAGGCTGGATTCATTCATTCCAAGCGAAATTAAGACAACAGATGCCCCCATAACCAGATGCTGTTCTAAAGAGGTGCGATCGCAACGCTGCAGGTGAAGTTGTGTTTTTCCTTTTCGTATTGGTTCATTTGGGGAAATGCACACACCATTGTAGTACTCATAGCTGCCAAGTAACTCCATGTCTTGTGCAACAATTTAGCAAGTTGTATTATGTGACTCGTGAGTTTGATGAGCTCTCATGGTTCCCTGGTGTATGCATTAGTAACTCATCAAGTCTAAATATTTTTCTTTTCATTCCTGGCCTTTCAGTCATGTTCATTTCAGTCTAAAATAAAATCAGGACCACAAGTCCCAGAATACAGAGAAACGACCTGACCTCGATAAACCACTTACACTTTGACACAGGAAACTTCAGAGCTTTTCTCTTATAGTTATAAGTAAGTGCTTCCCATAATGCAAGTGGTAGCAAAAAATGAAGTCTAGAGGAATATGGCACACAGTAATTGGGCCACCAGGTAGCTGTGGTGAGAATCCTTCCCAAAGAATTAAAAAACAACAACATACTGTTCTTTAGATAAATAATGAACATTCAAAGAAATATTTGACATAAACATGGATCCCTATCTCTAGCGCTAAGGTGTCTAAATAACCATGATGGTTTGGTGATTTTAAATTAACATTCATAAAATTACTGCTTAGTCTGTTTCTAGAGATAACGTTTTCCAGGTCAGTGATTTTCTTTTACAATTCATAGTTTTCAGGTACGTTAGCTCAGTTAACCTATTTGTAACCAAGTCCTAAAGCAAGCATTTGCAATGCAATAGGTCTTGCATTTGCTTGAGTTAGAGCTATTGGCGTTGTAAATGCATAACTGGACTTTTCTTGCCATATGAATTGGTCAACTGTGCCCCGTAATTTGGTCCTCTCTGCCACAAAATTCTAGGGAGGCAGATCAGGTAGAACCATGCCAGCAGCCAATAGAAGACATATCTTGTCCAAAACTGTCACTGCATCAGTAAAAGAGAACTTTCAAAAGTCGCTACTTACTTGTGACATCAGCAAGGTGTAAAGTAAACTCAGGGACAATAACCTTTCTATGGGTAGAAACAACAGCACTATCCGAATATAGTTATAACATGATCTGTGTCCACCTAAGGGTATCCAATCACGGCACTGAGGACAGAAGTTGTGACTGAAAACACAAATGTGCAAAAATAGTCCCATAGCCTTCTACAGTTTGTAGCCATTCCCCCACCCAAGAAAAACAAAGCTGAGTCTGTAAAGAGCAAAACAGGTATAAAATGCGAACATCTGTCATCCCGCTATCAAACTCACAGAGATTTACTATTTACCAAACACAAATTCTGGAGACACAGTGAAAATATGTCTATCATGGAACAAAAGGCACCCGTCATAATTCTTGGAAGGTTCTGCGGTGAATGTATAAGACAACTTATAGTTGGTATACAGGCAACAAACTGCTAGAATTAAAAAAATAGTGGCACACAAAGAGGTGCAAAATGTGCCCAAAATCAGGACACATCAATGGAGATTAACAGGGGCTCTGTATAAGGGTTGCCGGACAATGCACTGAGCAAAGGGTTCACTCAAAGGTAGGCAATAACAGGAAAACGAAGAGTGACCAAGTTACTGCCCACTTTTGTAGTGCAAGTGCTAATCTGATGTAATATTGTTGCAGTGAAGTAATGCTAGTGCACCACAGCACAAAAAACAATAAAATTGTACTATTACCATCAGCTGGTAACTGACAATTACCAAACTAGGGGCCATACGTACCAACACATTTTCCCATAGACACAGAATGTTTTTTTCCGAGAGAAGACCAAATCCAGAGTCAACACCCACTAGAATGAAATCCCTTCCACAATGTATCATCTCTTGGAAGTCAAATAGAGCACCTAATTGGCCCCAGCACCACTGTCCAGTTTTAAAGTATGTGTGCAATGCCTGTTAGAAACCAAAATAAACGGAGTAAGACTTTTAGTAGGGTCACTACGTTTCTTTCTGTGATTGAAAAAGCAGACAGTACGTCATAGACACCTCAACAGAATTCCAAGGTAGTCAAAACTAAGATGAGCTCATCTGCTTCACCCTGTGAGACACCGTGGAGCTACCACCGATGAGAAAACTGTGCAAGGCGAAACACAGGCTGGCAGGAGAGTATGAAAATTACTTGGTAAAAGTTACATCACAAAAATCTAGGTTTCTATTTTCTATTTCTGAAACTGAAACCAAATGCTTACCCTTTCCTTCTGTGCTGCATCATCTACTTCCTCAACCAACAAGCCCTGTAGGAGTGGGGCAAATGAAGCCGCTGCTTGCCTTTGTTTTATGAAAATGGCATCCAAAGTAAACCAAAAACACAAACACTTATGAAGACGGCGGCGAACGTGAACAAGTGGGGAAGCAGTGAATTAAAATAAGGTGGGGCAAGATAATAAAAAACATGCAAGCAGCGGTAAATTTCCACTGTTGGAGGCGGCGGCGGCATTGGCCTAATCCAAGGTGATGCTTTCTCAAAAACATGCTGTATATTTCCACAGCTAAATCTGGCTCACACATGTTGCAGCCAGTGTGAAAATCTGGTGTATGGTGCACAGTTTGAGAAAGCAGCATTTGGGTAGTGTCTGGAGGGAGAGAGCACTGGTTTGTATATAAAAACAAAGGACATAAACCACGCGTTAGAACTTCAGATGATCATGGCTGCCATGAAGCGTGAAGAGGAGAGACAAAACAGGAAAAGGAGTGCACACACACTAAAGTTTATGGACGATCGTGCAATAATACATGTAATAGGGTCAGTCTGAAAGGCGTAACAAAACAGCCTCAAGGCGGGACAAACGTAAAGAATTTACCAATGACTTTAGGGGTTTTTGAACGGAAGGCCCAGGAACCAATGAAAGTGATGGGCGTGAGATGGGCGTGGCTAAAGCCCACAGAATAGATTACAACAGGTCGAAAAGCAGCACTTGCGCACTGCTATGCTCGACCTAAAAATAAGTCAGGGACTAGCCAAGTTAAGCAGTATGCAAATTACATCACACACAGCATCACAGAAAGTGACATTAGAGGAAGCAGCATCATAACCCAGACCCTCCCAGGAAATGACATCACAGGAAGTGACCTCCGTTCTTAACATCTAATATATATGTACAGCAGTTCTATCATAAGTATATTTGGGCACATTAGGAGAGTTAGCAAGTGAGATTTTGCATCAGGATTATGCCAAAAAAGTGATGCAATCCAGATACAAAATCTGGGCCTTAACTTAAACATTTAGGGCTTGATTTATACTTTTTTAGCGCCACATTTGCATCATTTTTTTAATCAAAAGCGGCGCAAACTTACAAAATTCAATTATATTTTGTAAGTTTGCACCACTTTTGTGTCAAAAAATGACGCAAATGCGGTGCTAAAAAAGTATAAACCAGGCCCTCAGGGGCTTATTTACAAGCCCTGTGCACTGCCCGTAAATCACTTTTTGTGACGCACCAGCAGCACATAGTGCAAGCCCATATATACAAGACCATGTAAAGCCACTTTGTGTGGCTTCTCATGGCCTTGTAGATATGGTGTAAGGCAACACAGAGTAGGCCCCTGCATTGCTTTACATTGCATCAGGAAAGTGTAGCATCAGTGTTGCAATGGGTTTTCCCATGCAGCACCCATGGGTTTTGACGCGTTCCCAGGTTTACAAGATTCTGTAAACCTGGGAATTCGTCACAATCTTATGCTCCCAGGGGAAGTGCTGTGAGGAGAAATATATCTATTTCTCCTCGTTTTCTTCCTCTTTTTATGTGTGATACATTTTGCAGTACACATAGAAAGACAAAAAAGCCTCCACGGATTGTTTTTGTGCAGGAAGCTGTCCCTTACAGCACAGAAACAATCCTGTTGGCGACACAGGCCTTCTTGCATCATGGTGCAAGGGTGCCTGCATGAGTGCTAGGCAGCCCATTGTGCGCCAGCTCAAGGGGAGGGGACAGAAATGAGCTGTATCTTGTAGATTCAGTGCATTCATGTCCTTTCCCTGTGGCGCAGGACGGCACAGCAAGGTCACTGGCTGCACTGCCGTTCGCCACAGGGCTTGTAAATAAGCCCCTCATTAAAAAGAAAAATGCTGCCACAAAGAAATTGGTAGTAGGGAGAAATGTGGCGGTAAATCTGTGCTTAATTGGCTTCAAAGTCTGTATTTTAAAATATTTTATGGGGTTAAGGTACCTGCTGCAGAGATCTTTGTGTGCCCATTAAGTCTCATGGAATAATAATGGTAAGATAGCTCTTAAAATTAACACATTTGCGGGAGAGATCTGTGTTTTGTCTAGTCCCAGTTTTGAATCAAAGTAGCATAGAGGGTCAATATGTTGCCTGCAAAGCACATCATGTAACATGCAGATGACATAATTTAATTTGTGTAGCTTAGTAAGTGCATTACTGCTTTTAATACAAATATCCCTTTGTTATCTGCAGTTCATAAATTGTAATCCTTTTAATATAGCACAGTAAGCTTTGAAGGCTGTGTGACTTCTACACCCTGTAACTCTAATTGTCTTATGAAACACACTATGTATATTGATTTGCTCACATATGATTAACTGTAAATGTATAATGTTTACGTTTGATGTAAAGCACTCTGACACCATGCATTGAGATGAGTAGTGATATAAAATAAATAAAACAAAATAGTTGTATTTAAATTATTTGTGTAAATACTGTTACAGCCCAACACATCTGACATTCTTACAGTGCATGTATATATCTTATATCCAAGGAATGAACAACGTCAAAATCATGTCTATCTTAAGTACATGTGAAGAGATAAGCTGTGTGCCTTTGTTTCCCCTCCATTGCCTTTAGGTGTGAGGCTACGATAGTTCCCATCCAGGATACTCAAACACAAGGAGGCCTGATGTTCCCTTAAATTTGGCCTTTGTTTTGGGCCACCAGGAATTTAAAATAAGAAAGACCCCCTCCCCTCCTGCATGTTGCAGCATGGAATGAAGGCCGACAACATGCAGATGCTGCTGAAAGTGCCCCAGTGTCTGAAACTGACACCAGGACAAATTCAGCATAATTTAGAGGGGCCCAACTTGTTGGCAGGGGGACGACATCCACCCTGCGAAAAAAGTGAGTGGATGCCGTCTACCTGCATGTATCCCTAACTTGTGCCCTGATTGTAAGCAACCATAACTTCAGCTCCCAAGGTGCATTACGTTTATAAACAAAAATCCAGGATTACA
This sequence comes from Pleurodeles waltl, assembly GCF_031143425.1. Taxonomy (NCBI): domain Eukaryota; kingdom Metazoa; phylum Chordata; class Amphibia; order Caudata; family Salamandridae; genus Pleurodeles; species Pleurodeles waltl. Next base: position 910,784,866 of record NC_090443.1, read on the forward strand.
ATATGTGGCCCTTGACAACATTGTGCATACATCCTCCATATTTACTGCACCAGCAAAGTATTTTGCTTAGGACAGCAACCTTTTGGGAAAATAAAACACTTTATTAAGGCTACTTGGTGTGTTCCACAAACTATGTTTTCAGGTCCCAAAGGTAGAGGTGGCTGATCCACTGACACCTTGTGTCAGAATCAAGCCTGGATTTAGCATTGCTTGAGGTCATGTTAGAACCTCAAGCAAAGCTTTCAAGTGGCTTCTGCCTGCCTCCCTCCCTCTCTCTCTCTACCCAGGATGTGTCATTATAGGCAGACTTGCTGACTTTGGAACTGGAGAATCGGGTTCAAGCCTCAGCGTAGGAATTATCCTGTGATTCTGGGCACATCACTTAATCTTGCCACCCCTTTAAAATTAATGTGACCTTGTGTAATGTAACTAGTGTTCAAATAAAGCACTGTAACTGGTATTCAGGAAAAGCACTTCAGTACCATCAGGTTGAATTTGCACTTTATAAAACTGCATAAAAGTGAATAAAGGGTTAAAACTAAAATGTCAATGTAAAAAAGGAACAACAAATAGATAGCAATACAGTGGCTGATTTGGGCCAAGTGAAACCAGAAAGCCTGGATAAATTGTGGCTTACTTACTTAAAGTGCGTGAGCATAGGCAAAAATTTTATTTCAACAAAATTGTTTTTTCTTCTCCATGGAGTAGGAAACACTTTCAAATATGTGAGTTCAGAATACAAGTTGTATGAAGCCTATTGTGTTTGATTTAATATTCTATTATTTTGTTCTGTAGTAATCTGGGCCTCATACAAGGTTTATATGACAACTGTCTTGCTTCTTAGTTCATTAATGGTTCATGTTTAAAAAACATCCCTTTTAATAAGTACTTCTCAGTGCAGTACTGTAATGTAACATTCATTTCAATGCTTCCATATGTTAAAAAAATACAATGTTTTGAATTTTGAAGATACTTTATCATATTTTGTGTGATGTCTGTTGTATGATTCACATAGAAAACATTTTCAGGGTACGGCTAGTGCACGGGTTCTAAAAGCCAAGCTAGATCCTTGGATCGGCTCTGGCTTGACCCTCCCTCTCAACTTCTTTGCTCACACACCGCTACCCAAAGGACGTCACTTTCCCTATCAAAGACACTGTTGTATCTTTTACGCATTTAATGCCTTGTACTGGGAGTGTGGAATTATTTGTGTCTCTATGTTTATTCCTCTGATGGACACAAGTGCCCATAAAACAGCACTGAAGGAATCAATGGATAAACTTTTTAAGCAATAGTATAGGTCTTCAGAGATTTACTGAATATTCTCAGTGGCGGTAGGAGGTGGAATGCCAATTGGAGCCATTTAGTAAGTAGGAAAAGCACCTATCACCTCTGCTCTAAAATCTTAACCTTTCATTCCATTCATTCGGCTGGGCAGGCTGCCAAGGGGATCCACCCAATGCTAAATAAATATAATTACAAGGTTATAGAGAAACAATTGCGTGGTTTATCACAGACCAACACCAAGTGGATTGGTTGGACTAACACAGCCATGTAGTCACTTAGATATTGATACCGTGGGTGTCAAGGTGGAAGGTCTGCTTATGGGCGAATAGTCTTGATTGCCTTAGATATTGACAGATTTGACACAGTAGATTTGTTCCATTAATTTTCTAAATATCGGTATATCAAGAAGACAGCATCACCACTGATTAGGAAAGGGAGCACTTGAAATATTCACTCCATCAGCTAACAAAGTGCTCTGGAGAAAATAATAAAGGTCAAGTGTACAGTACATGGCAAGAAACAGGGTGGGGGAGCTCGAGGTCCACTGAATTATAAATTGATTTCTCTGCTACTCCTGCAGGAACATTGCCCCCCACCTTCTTGACACTTTGCAGTCTTTTTTCTAATTTCTCAGGTGTAGAGGAACCTTTTCAGAGGCAAGATTAGCACTTTTTCTGGAAGAAGCCCCTTACACTAAAAAAAAAAATTATTGCCCCACGTCAACATTATGAGACCATCCTGGTGCTGAAGGTTTGGAGCAAAGAAAGACCAGCAAGACATAAGGCCAAAGTCAACAGATTTACCAAAGTGAGCGAGCAGAAATATCCTGGTTTTGATGAAAAAGTGAATAACAGATGGTGGTCAATAAGGCAAGACAGGAATTGTTTTTCAATACTTGATGACGAAAAAGAAAATCATCAGCTGTCAATTTGAGCCTTCTTGAAAGATGGAAGCTCCAGTAGGCCACCATGAATAGTGATTGCAAGATTCTAGCTAAAGTCCTAGCTGGCCAATATTAATGGGTCAATCCTTTGAATTCCAGAGATAATAAAGGCTCATGGGTTATTTTCTGAAATTCAGGGCTTTACGGTGATGTTTGATGAGAGGTGGGATGTGAAAGCCTTGGAAGCAACAAGGGACTTGAAGAGGTGAGTTCGAATATTTTTAAGACTCTGTACCATTTGGACTCTTAATTGTGTGCCTGGTCTTGACCCTTGGAGTCTTGCTTTAAATTAGGGGTATTTGAAATGTACATGAGTTCATTTTGCGTAATTGAAAAACATTTCAGAAAAAAAATGCAAATCTGGCATTTAAATGGGCTCAAGGCTGCATTTTACTCTAAAAAATAAAACAAAAAAACGCAGGTTCTATGAACAACAGCAACACTTGCATTTTGTTTGGTTTCTTCTCTAAGAGGATTTGTACCCAAACGGAGTTGACGTTAGGCAGTGTGGTGTTATTTTGAGTAACACATGTTAACTTAAAATGCTGGAAATTACCTGAGATTAAAATGACGTAAAGAAAAGTTTGTCCCGGGCCTCCATTAAACCAATCCTAAAATACAACATGTATATAACTCAAGTCTAAACAATCGACTCATCCTTTAACCTACTTCAAGATGCTGTCTGTTATACACTTCATTCTCGATTCCAACCCTACTGATGTTTTAATTGGACTTCTTTATCTGGCAACTTTCATCCTTTCATCAAACTGCGCATGTACCCCCAGAGAGGAGACCCTCTTTGGGTTTCCATTCCAGTGAAGTAGGCTTGGGCTGACCTGCACGCTCACAGCAGGACACAAAATGGAGACGATCAGTCCAGCCACAGACTGCCTTGGCAGTGCAACCCTTGTTATGCATGAGATGTATAGTACTAATTCGTATCAAGAGCAGTCTCTGAAGACATTCCAATACTTGCAGGGCTGCCCTAGGTAATGGCAGTGATGGAAGGAAACAGATGAATGAGCAGGGCATGTTCTGCTGCATTTGCAAGGGTTTAGAGATGCAGGGGGTGTTTGCCTGAGCCAGTGGACTAGTACACGAAACCTCCTCGATTGCATAACGACTTCACTGTGCTATGATCTTGTGAGGAAAAGCGAGAAGTATTCATGCACTTAAACTGAAAAAATAATTATCAATCTCTTTTCCACATCTGTATAATAAAACTGTAAAGCTATAAACATGTTCATTTTAAGAAGGTCCTATTTCATGGTTTCCTTATGATATCAAACTGTCCTAAGAAAGCCAGTGTATGTCTAGACACAAAAAGGTATCATTTGAAGGTGCCTTGTTCTGACTCCAAAGATGGACTAAATGTGTAATTGTTTCCCTATTAAAGGTATCATCGACTTTCTGGTGAGCGATCACCCGGTTGCCAGGATCTTAAGGGATCATCTAGTATTCAAGGTGGCACCAATGCTGAACCCAGATGGTGTTTATCTCGGAAACTACAGGTATGCCAATCCTCATTTCTAGCAAGCATTTCATGTAGATCCTTTTTATAGGCGATGGGAAAAGCAATGCTAAACAATTTATGTGTCAATACTGAAGTGAGTAAGCTATGTGACTTTTCTTTTGTAGAAACAAGAAAGTAAATTTCCCAGCCCTATCGAATAAGAGGACACTATCAATAATACCTGTCCAGTTTGGGTGCCTTATTTAGGCCCATATGTCATCTTTTAATGGGGCCAGATTTGTAAAGAGCATGAACTATGCAAACTGTGACTCGAACGCACGTGCTCTCAGAAGTGTGAACTGAACCGCCGCTACAGCACAAACTCACAGAGAGGCAATTTAATGTGTTGAGGAAGAGATGTTGGTTCTTGCTTTGGGTCTAGGTGCACACAATATTGTTGCCTACTGAACCTTTGCCTCGTTGTTCCATGTCAAGGTAATAGCGAAGGAGATTGTTGACCTCTAATTCGGCATTTTGATAAACATAGAAGTGAGATCCCAGAAAGGGTAATATTTTATATGTGCCTTTAGGGACCTAAATAAGCGTTCCCCTATATGTGGTAGATTTATATGTCTTGGCAGACACTTCTGAATTTCAGAATTTCACGGAGCAGTTGAACAGAAAGCAGGGGGATTGCACCAAAACAATGGTAAAGTCCAGGCTAGGCTGCTGTGCTGAAGGAGATGGCTGTGTTGGTGGAGAGGGAGGGAGAGAGACAGAGAGCAAGAGAGAGTAAGTGAGTGAGAGTGCGAGAGAGAGATTGTGGTATGATGGACGATGCACAAGTTAAAAGTGTGACTTAAAGCAAAGCCCAAGGCATCTGATGAGTATTTAGATGTGTTCTCAAATTACAAACATGTTATGCATACGCTGAAGGTGTGTAGAATTGACAGGGAATGAGACACATTAAAAAGGAGTCATGGAATGGAAGAGCAAGGTAAATCAAGTCCCATGTGAAGCTGGGTGCTCAGCACAGTGATGAGCTGTGAAGAACGTGAGCACACCCCGCCCCCTGCTGTGACAGGATGCAGCAGCACTGAGGGCCAGATTTACAAGGCACTAGCACCACCGGATTTTCACTTTTAGGTGGCACTATTCACTGCATCATACTTACAAGAAGGCGTTAAGCCACTTTTTGTGGCTTACGGCCTCCTTGTAAATATGGGCCCCTCTGATGCAGTTTTCTGCGGCAGAGGAGAATGAAATGAACGTTCCACCGCAACACCCATTGCTCTTGACACTGCCCCAGATGTACGAGAAATCTTAAATCTGTGGCAGCGCCAAAAACTAAGGCCACCCCAGCGGGGGCGTTAGCATGGTGCAGCGGGGAGGAATACTTTTATTCCTACTCGTTTTTGCTTTTTACATGTGTGCTGCATTCTGCAGCACAAATAGAAAGGGCAAAAGGCCATGAATGATTATTTATGTGCAGGAAGGTGTCCCTTCCTGCACTTGAACAATCATTAAAAAATGATGATTTGGTACTTCGATGTGTGCTGCATCGTGCAGCACACATAGAAGTGCCAAATTGCCATTGTAGATTGTTAATGTGCAGGAAGGTACACCTTCCTGCACATGAACAATCACACCACTCAACGCAGACAACCTTGCAGTATGGTGCAAGAATGCCTGCGTTGGCCCTGGCAGCTACATTTAGCGCCGGCACAGGGGGAAACACAGGTGTGCCCGTATGTTTGTAACGACGGTGCATCTCTGTGTTTCAAAAGTGGCGCAGTGCTGCAAACTTTGTCGCTGCACCACTGTTTGGTAAATCAGGGCCCAAATAAGTTGCCTTAAAGACTCTGGGCATGCTGCGCAGATTCTGGTCTACGTTTCCATACTTTCTGAAGCATGTTTCTTGGAGGTCGAAGACGTTCCTGAGACATAGAATATCCTAAGACCTTCGTGTGAGAGACCGGATTTCAAATCAGAATGCACCATGAGTCACTGGTTTTTCTCTAGGGCAATAGTGGCACTTATACAAATACAAAATGAAGTGTTTGACAGTCACTTTAGAGGTTTAGCCGCCATTGGCACCAGGGCCCATATACCTGAGGAGAACAGTGACTCCTGACAATGCTGTATTGTACTACCCCAACCGTGGTCATAGGGGCTAATTTTCTTGCTTGCACCAAGGTCCATGGCCTCCTTGCTAAGCTACTGTCGCTTGTGGATGACTGGATGGTGGCAAAGGCGCAGTGCTTAATTTGTGACTATATAAGTTCCAGGGTGCAAGGTATTTCACAGGAGTTCACTGCAGCTGGCGTCAGTCACTGCTACTGAATCCCAATGGCAGCAGTACCTTTCAAACCATCACACTCATACAAGTGTGATATTTTGGACCACTCCAGGCCATTTCAATCTGAATAGATGGTCTGGATGTGCCAGCTATATGATATCTTTAAAGCCCATTGATATTTTTAATATGCTACAAATGTTCTGTGCTAATAAATAAGGCAGACAACGCCACCATGTGGTGGACTCCGATTATTGAGTGCAGACGTTTAGAAATAGGAGCCAGAGCCGTGCATTGGCAAACACTGGCACAAACTCAACAGGCGCTGGATCAAAGATCTTGCTACCACTCACACTACTTGCAATACACAATTTTTTTGTGAGGTTGCTAGGGAGTGGTCGTTGGTGAATTATTTTGTGTTTTGATGATAAATGTGCTGTGCCCGTGACCACGAAACAAGCCTAGAGATGCTGATTATTGATCAGGTGTGGTTTAGCAGATAAATTAATCTACACGAAGTATATTCCATCTCGCCTATTTTATCACCACAGGGACCATGACAGATTCTGGTCGTAGACTTCATCAGCCGACATCCCCTGCAGCCATGGAGTCAATGGTTTGTTTGAGAGCTTTGGGATTTACTTTTACAGTGATAGACTGGGGCTTAAAATTCCCAGAATGAAAAGAGCTGATGGCTAAAAAGTTACTAGTAGATGAAGAGGTCACACAGTGCATGGGGCCTCCAGGCATCAATGAAATACTTTGCAAACTGGGTGCACGTGTAGAGTATTATAAGAACCTATCAGAAAAGCAAGCATTACATGGTGCAATGAGTTTCTGGATAAATGCAGGAACTACTAAAGCAAAGAAGCATTAAACTCCCCAGAATAACTTTGTGGCCAAATTGAATATATCATCAGGGTCCTGAAAATAATGTATTTAGACATCTCTGAGTAGCAGTATCCCATTTAAAGAAGCAAAGATCTCCATGTTGTGTGCTGCCGTGCGGTTAACCATTCCCCAAATGTGGGATTTGAGTTACTTAGGTGCAGGATGGTAAAGTCCAAAGTTACAACCCAGGGGATGAAGTTATGGAGAATAAAGGGCAACTTTTAGAACATATAAAGAGAGCTGGAGTACAAAAGGTTTTAGTAAAGGTGTACCAAGATCATCACCGTGCAGTAATGGCTGAACACGTAGGTGATGGTATCATCAGGGAAAATAACAGTTTTTGGTGAAAATGTGAAGGGAGGTGAAAATGAACAGTAAGGAAGGGGCTATGAGGGGATTGAGGGCAATGATGATCAAGGAACAGGGTTGCCCAGAGTATGTGTTTCAATTCGTGTGCCCTTTTGCAATGCATTACAAAGGGTAGCAACATTTGCCATGCCAAGAAGTAGAGTGTGATTGTCTGCTGTATGTGTAAATAAAAAAAACAACAGAAACATTTTCCAAATCGACATTTGCAGTTTCAATTTAGAGCTAAAATTAAACTGTCTTATAGTTATCGTGTCAAAATGCAACCCATAAAAGAGCTGCAGTTGTGTGTGGGATTTTGTTTTGGAAATTGAACAGTTGATTATTGGCTCAACGAAATGGACAGGTCTTATTTATTTTTTGGTCATACTAAAGAGTGAGGTTGGTTCAATATTTATGTTTTCCCAACATACCTACCTAGCAACCTTGTGACATCAAAGGAGTTTCAGTGGCCTGGGCAATCCATAGGTTATTAAGAGGCTTGGGATTTAAATGTAAAAGTAGTGGTGCATAAATGTCACAGAGGTAACAAACTGGGGTGTCGAAGGAAGTGTAACCCTCGGCAGGAAGCAGCTTGATGCGTCACATTTTTTTTTCTTTCATGATTTGGTGCACTCTGGCCACTGTATATAGCAGAGCGTATCCGTGCATCATTTTGGATATGCACATGTTGTTGGAAGTAAAAAATGAAAATGCACGTTTTGGATAGAAATAAAGGGGCAGAGTTACGGAAAGGGGCGCTGCCCCTCAACACCCCCCTACCGCTACCATGTCTGCGACGTATTTAAAATATGATGCACTAGGGCACAGGGTAGGGGGCAGTAGCATAATTTTTCATGACACAATTGATGTACTCTGCAGGAGTAGCACCAAAATGTTGGCGCTACTCCTGCAGAGTACATAGGGGCCCATTCTAAAGAATGGAAGCCACCTTTTAAAGCCCCCTCTTGAGCAGGCGTTAAAAGTGCCATAAAAAATGGCGCAAGGAAATCTCAGAGATTTGCTTGCGCCATTTTTCCAGCTCCCCTAATGGGGGAATGCCCCCTTTGCATACATTATGCCTGGCGCAGGCATAATGTAGCACAAAGGGTTACAGAGTGGCGCAATGCATGACACCTATTGTGCTACCCACTTAAGTAGCCCCTTAACCATGTCTCAGACCTGCCATTGCAAGACCTGTGTTTGCAGGTTCACTGCCACTTTGACTTGGCATTTAAACTACTTGAAATTGACGCATCACCTTGCCCGCAAGGAAAGAATCGACACATTATCTCCATCGCACTGGAAAAATCGACGCATCACTTTACTTTCCGATGCATCAACTCCTCTGTGGCCCTCTGTGTTGTTATTTTTGACACGTATCAGGTACTTTGTGCTAAAGAGATACATCCATTGATTCCTATGGATTAAGACCTACTTAACCCCTTGGCTGTCGTGGACGTAATGGTTATGTCCTCAGCAGCACTTCTCGGGTTCCCGAGGACGTGACCATTACGTCTTGCACCCGACCCTTGGGGGAAGCACTAGCGCTCTCCCCGAGGACATTCCACCCCCCTCCCCTGGACACGGATGGAAAGGGAATCGCTTCCCCTTCCACCAAGGAAACCTCATCAGAGGCCATCCCCATAGTGCCGGAAGCTCAGCTTGCATTTCTCTTCTGATCGGGGGGTTGGAGGACGGTAGAGGGGTATCAAAGGAAAGGAAAGGCCTTTCTTTTCCTTTGATGTCTTTCTGAGCATTTCGGCAGGCCGATCATAAAGCGATCGGGCTGCAAAAATGCCCACTGGACACCAGGGATGTTTGTTTTTTGTAAATAAAGAATGAAGGGGAGCGACCCCTTGGACAAGGGTTGCTCCCCTGGGGGGCATTTTTTTATTAGGCCTTTCTGCCCCCTGAGGGCAGATCGACCTATTTTCATAGGCCGGGGGGGGGGCAGAAGCCACTAGACACCAGGGATAATTTTTTTACACGTGGAGAGCAACCCCTTAGGCAAAGGTCGCTCCCCTTGGGGGCAAATTGTTTTTAAGCCATTTATGCCCCCCTTGGGGGCAGATCAGTTTATTTTTGTTAGGCCAATCTGCCCCCAAGTGGGGCAGAAACCACTAGACACTAACATAACCTGGTGAGAGTGCCACAAGTTACCCCATTCTGGGTTCCCCTAGGTGTCAAGTTTTTTTAATTGCACAGGTTTAGTAGGTTTTCCTAGGTGCCGCCTGAGCTAGAGACCAAATCCACAGCTAGACACTCTCCAAAAAACACCTCAGTTCATGTTGCGTTTTGGGGTGTTTCCTGTCACGGGCATTAGGTCTACCCACACAAGTGAGGTACCATTTTTATTGGGAGACTTGGGGAAATGCTGGATGGAAAGATATTTGTGGCTCCTCTCAGGTTCCAGAACTTTCAATCACCGAAATGTGAGTAAAAAGTGTTTTTTTGCCATATTTTGAGGTTTGCAGAGGATTCTGGGTATCACAGCCTGGTTTCCTGGATTCCCCTAAGTGTCTAGTTTTTGACAAATGCACAGGTTTGGTAGGTTTCCCTAGGTGCCGGCTGAGCTAGAGGCCAAAATCCACAGCTAGGCACTTTCCAAACAACACATTAGATTTCAATGTAAAAATGTGATGTGTCCATGTTGCGTTTCCTGCTGCGGGCATTAGGCCTACCCACACCAGTGAGGTACCATTTTTATCGGGAGACTTGGGGGAATACAGAATAGTAAAACAAGTGTTTTTGCCCCTTGTCTTTCTCTACATTTTTTCCTTCCAAATGTAAGACAGTGTTTAAAAAAGATGTCTATTTGAAAAATGCCCTGTAATTCACATGCTAGTATGGGGTCTCCGGAAGTCAGAGATGTGCAAATAACCACTACTTCTCAACACCTTATCTTGTGCCCATTCTGGAAATACAAAGGTTTCCTATTTTTTTCTCTTTAGATTTCACCAAATGAATTGCTCTATACCCAGTATACAATGAAAACCCCTTGTAAGATGCAGCTCCTTTATTAGCTCTGGGTACCTAGGGCTCTTGATGAACCTACAAGCCCTATATATCCCCACAACCAGAAGGGTCCAGCAGACGTAACAGTATATTACTTTCAAAAATCTGACATAGCTAGAAAAAGGTATAGAAGAAAACGTGGACAGAAATGGCTCTTTTTTTCACCTCAATTTCAATATTTATTTATTTTAGCTGTTACTTTCTGAAGGAAAACCTTGAAGGATCTATTCAAATGACCCCTTGTTGAATTCAGAGTTTTGTCTACTTTTCAGAAATGTTTAGTTGTCCAGGATCCAGCATTGGTTTCATACCCATTTGTGTCACTAACTGGAAGGAGGCTAAAAAAACAATAAATATTAAAAATGGGGTATGTCACAGTAAAATGCCAAAAATGTGTGGAAAAATGTGCTTTCCTGATTTTAAGTCTGCCTGTTCCTGATTGCTGGGAAGATGGTGATTTTAGCACAGCAAACCCTTTGTTGATGCCATTTCCGAGGAAATAAACACAAGCTTTCTTCTGCAGCCATTTTTCCAATTTTTTTTTTTTAATTTTTTTAATTTCTTGGTCTCCTCAAGGGGAACCCACAAACTCTGGGTACCTCTAGAATCCCTAGGATGTTGGGAAAAAAGAACCCAAATTTGGCATCTATGGCTTATGTGGACAAAACGTTATGAGTGCCTAATCACGAACTACCGCAAATAGCCCAAAAAAAAGGCTTGGCACCTGAGGGGGGGAAAGGCCTGGCAGCGAAGGGGTTAAACCTCTAAAAAGTGATAACTTGACATGTGCATATTGGACTTTTTGTTATTTTGGTCTTGTTTTATTCAGATGAATATAATCTACTTTTATCAACTGGCGTGGAGTACTTTTTGTGGTGTTTTCATGTGTTAATGTATAAGTTATTGCACAAATACTTTACACATTGATATCTACGTTAAGCCTGCCAGTTCTGTGCCAAGCTTCCCGAGGGTGAGCAGAGGATAATTTAGATTGTGTTGTGACTTACCCTGACTAGGTTTGTAGTCCCTAATTGGACAGGGAGAATACCTCTGCCAACTAAGGTCCCAATTTCTGACAAATATATATATCACACAAAAGATTGTAGTATCTTGCAAGTTAAAGTCACATATGTGCAACGTTTCGCTTAATTTATAAGGGTGTCATATTGCCCTAGGAAAAAACAAGGATGGAGAACTACGTAAGTAATCTATACGGTGTTTCAAGCACTGCTAAATATATCTTGATAATTTCTCAGAACAGGGGTCAACATTTCCATTGCCTTCATCATCCAGATTCTCCTTGACCAATCAACAATGGTGGAAAAGCTTTTTTCCAATTGGCAGATATTGTCTGTCTCACAGGCAGTAACATCCGTAACTGTAAGATTCTGATGTTTTGTGTCATTTCATTGATGTCAACAGGTATAATCCTAGCAATGTGAAAGACTTTCCAGTTGGTATTGGTATCAGTTGTGTATTAATATCCATTATTATGACTCAACACTTCTTTACAATATATTTGTGATGGTGATCAGGACCATCATATTTGCAGATATGCTCCACCCTTGCTACATTGTCTCCAAAATATACCTTCTCTTTCAGCCCTCTTGGAGACAAATACCAATTACAAATTAATTTGCATGGAGCCTCTAAGTTTTGCACACTGCAAGCGATCTGTGGGATGTCCTTTGAGAATTTCTGCCATTGGTATTGTGGCATGGTTTTCTCCAAAAATGTTCCCTTGCATTAAAAAAGGGCCATCTTGGAGTGTTCCGTATAGAAGCCAATACTGAATATATAATATTGATAAAACCCCTGATTGCTTTACATGATATAAACAGATTTCAAAGAGTATCAAATCTATCAGTCCGACCGTTAGCATTAGAAGAGAGTGTCTAGTGCTGGAGTTGGAAGTTATCTAGGATTTCCAACTCATCAAGGAGAAATTCCTTTTACACAAATCAAGTATTTTGATGTTTTCCAGATGAAAGATCTATAATATTTCATCAGTCTTCCATCATCCATTTCATGAACTGGTCCCTTGTCAATACCGGCTCAAAATCTGGGTGGTGATGGACAGGTGTGAAGGAGGATCGAAAAGTGAAGACGGTAAGGTCCTTCGACAGGGTGTGCCCTCTGAATATCAAAAACACAATATTGATAGCACACAATATTGTGGAATGGATATGTGAAATAAAATATTGGCAGGTATGTCCCGATTTTCTGTACGTAACTCCACATATATGTACCAATGTGATAAATATATCTTCAAGGTACATAGAAGTGGAGGTAGGAATAGTAAGTCTGTTCTTCCCTAAATACACTTACCTTTTGCTATTTTGTCCCTCTATATTTTGTCCTCAATATTCTTGTACCACAATATTGTTGGTGTTGATATTAAGTAGTATAACCGCTCAACAGTTCATCCCAAATTTCCATAAGTGGAAGTACGATCTCCGACAGGACTCTTTTACAATGGTTACTATAAGAGCTCTCAAACCATTTATCAAAGAAACAGACATTCCTTATGAGGCTAGTATTTTTTAGATGCCTTGATAGACATTCGAATACTCTTCACAATTGTGCTGCTTGAAAATAGTGTTCTTTATGGCATTTTTACAAGAAAGTGGCACATCATCTATGATGCGCCATTTTTCTTGCATGCCCCTGTACCGCCCTAACATCACCATGTTAGCACTGTATTTATAATACAAAGCACCATGGCGCATGTTAGCACAACAAATTTATGATGCAGTGGTGGTGCATTGGCCGACTAGTGCCAAAAATTATGGTGCTAGTCAAGCAATGCTTGGGGAGGCACATTGGGAACAATGAGAGTGTCAAGGCAGGCATTACAAATTACAAGAAAATGGAAATTTGAAATCTCATAAATTTCACTGCTCCATTTTTCTGGGCCTCGTAACGGGATAATGCCCCCCTTCCATACATTATGCCTGGTGCAGGCATTATGTGGTGCACAGTGTTACAAAGTGGCACAATGCTTGCATTGCACAACTTTGTAAATCTGGCACAGGGAAAAGGCCTCCTTGAAGCCACCTTAGCAGAAAGAAAAATGATGCAAGGGTGGCGCAAGGAGGTGCTAGTGGCTTGAAAATATGCTGCTGTGTTTGTGACGCTAAGACCCTGCTTTTTATTCTTAACCTGCTTTATTTTTCTCAATTGTTTTGGTTTCTTTTCACCTCAAATAAATGGCAGCAAATAAATGACAAGTGGCTCCACTTTTTGCCAGATCCTGTTTGGAAACTGGCACCAGAGTGTCTGACACAAATGCAGCAATCTAGGAAGGACATTCCATTTTAGTGTGGCCACACGGCCCAGCCAGGAAATAGAGCCTGACATTTATGGACTCGCAGCTGCTTGAGACACACGCTGTAAACTGTGGTAGTATCTTAGTAACCAGCCCCAGAGGGAGCAGTGCCCAAGACTCTAGTAGTTTATGAGCTGAATCTTGAACTATGACTACCTGTTTGACCTTGGAGCATCTTACTTCCCATTTTAACATACATTTTGAGAAGACTAGTGCTGGGATCTATAGCTGAGATGTTTAGCCAAACAAAGTTTGTACTTTCACATTGTCTTGCATTCTGATGATTAAATTCAAGTTTGCAAGCAAATATGAAAAGTAACATAATGAAAAATAACATGAACCAAAGAGGTAGGATAAACTACAATTCTCATACTGAAAAGGGACAGCAAGAGATCCCTTGGGTGGTTTGTTGAAGTTTGAACAAAATCGCTCTCATGGTAAATTGAACTTTAAAGGACCACACTACATATTAACTGACAATCACATACACATCCATATGGAGCATCATCCATGGGTGACATTCCCCAAACTGAATAACGCAAATAACCACATTGCATGATAAATTGAAAAATTGAATTCCACCCGCAGTGTTTAAGTTTGGAATGCACATGCCTTTTTTGCTGACCAGAAGCAATGAAACCCGCACATTGTCTTACATCTGTCAGGGTCTGTGTTGAGATCATTTGTGCTACTGCTTGAGGGAGGTCCACAGCTGCGAATGAGAAGGCGCATCCCAAGCAGAGTGAGCAATGCCTGCTTCCTTAAACTTTGTAGGGCACCCGTCCTAAGGGCTCGATCCTTGTCTGGGAATTTTACCCAGTCCTGCTTTTTTCTTTGCATTCTTCCCCATTAGGAAGGCAAGATCAGAGTATCATAATGCACGGAAAGAATATGGCTGGATAAAATACTTTCTGACTCCTTCTTCCACTCTGCAACTCTCTTCTCCCGCCTGCACCATATTTGCCCCACCTGGACTGGGTGAATCAATCCTGCACTGAGCATCCTCCTCTTGCACCACCTACCACATGTTGTTCCTCATTACAACCATGTTATATAGCTATTACCATGTGCCCCCTCCACACCCTGAAGTCCCTGATGCACCCTGAGCACCCTGCGGTTCCCCTTTATACCATGCAGCAACCTCCTGCAACCAGACCACCCTAAGGTCCCTAAATTACATTGTAACCCCTACAGTTTGCACATCATGTAAAACCTTTGTATATACATGCACTCCCTTCAGCACCACAAGCACCCTGCATCTCCCTCCTTGACCGTACATGTGCCTCCTACACCTTCAACATCCTGCAGCTCCCTCTTGCAACCCCAAAACAGAACCCCCCAAAGCTCCATTCTTTCCCCTGAGCACCCTACCGTTTTCTTTAGGTTCTACGCAAGTTAAATTCTCCCGTTCAACTGCCTTGCTGCACAAGGAGTGACTAGGCCAGATGGATGGGAGGCTTTGGGATTGTGAGGCCATGAGAGGTGTGTGTAGCACCTACTCAAACTCAGTTTGCTCTTCCCCTATTTTTGTGTTTCTGTTTTTATGTGGAGAGTTTTTATTAGCACATTTGCAGACGTTACTCATGATGTATTTTTTTTCTATTGGGGTGGTTGAAGGTGTGCTGTTTTTGCTAGTTATTCCATTTCCAGTTCCTGCTGCTTCTGAGACCCAGGCACGACCCCATAATTGCTGCCCATTGAGTGCCTGAGTAAATACAAACAGGACATTCCACTGCTTATAGAAGGCTGACTTGGTCAGAGAGGAGCCTTGCAACCAATCAGATAAATCAGTCAGTCAATTAGTAGATTTGTAGAGTGCTTCTTGTCACCCATGAGGGTATCCAGGCACTGGCAGGGTCCAGTTGATTAGCTGAACAGCCAGGTCTTTAGGGACTGTCGGAACTCTGGAAGAGATCGGGAGGTAAGGAGATAAAAAGGTAGCTCGTCCATGTCTTAGCTGCTAGGTATGAGAAGGAGTACATCTGCATCTGCTACGTCAGATGCAGGGGTGAGGGTTAGAGAAGGAGAAGCAGAGCAGAGGTGTCTGGTGGGCTGATGAAAGTTCAGGCGTGGTTCATGTAGGCAGGTCCACAGCTGTGTAGGACCTTGAGTGGGTCAGGAGCTTGAACTGGCATCTTTTCAACACAGGGAGCCAGTGGAGTTTCCTGAGGTAGAGGGTGATGTGAGTTTAATTAGGGAGATCCAGGATGAGTCTGGCTGCGGCGTTCTGTATGGTTTGTAGTCATCAGAGGAGGTGAGCTGCGATCCCTGCATGAAGAACGTTGCTGTAGCTCAGTCAGCTGGAGCTGAAGACTGGGGTGATGGTGCGTCTTGAGCTTTGGGGTAGCCATTTGAATATCTTAGGAAGCATATGGAGAAGGAGGCGGTATTGACCTGAGTCATCATGGTTAGCTTGTTATCCAGAATGATGCCTAGGTTCCTAGAGTAGTCAGTGGGGGTAGAAGTAGACCAGAGTTCTAAGGGTCACCAGGATGTGTTCCATGGGGAGGTTTTGTTTCCACAGATCAGTACCTTTGTCTTGTCCATATTGACCTTCAGGCAGTTGTCCTTCATCCAGTTAGCGATGTCTGTCATGCACTTGTGGAAGTTGGTCTTGGTGGTGTCTTCGGAGAGTGAGAGAATGTGGGTCATCGACATAGGGTATGATGTTGAGTCTGTGGGTTTTGATGACACTGGCCACAGGTGTCACATAAGTGCTTCTGTTAGCTGGATGAATGGTGAGCGGGAAAACCCAGGTTGGAAAACCCAGGCAGAGACTGTGTCACTTTGAATTGGAGGCTACAGGCCTGTTGCAGGCTAGGTGCCCAAGTGTCTACATATGTGGTCATACTGTGACCTGCATTAAGTAGGTCATGGGGTAGGCGGGGCTTCTGTTGGTAGGAAGAATGGTGAGTGAGAAAACCCAGGCGGGAAAACCCGGGCAGCAGTGGTGTCAGCTGATCAAATGGCAGCAACTGGATCAGGCTGGAACAAGCAGGAACTGGAGTCCACAGGCAAGTGGCAGACCAGGTGCCCAGGTGGAAATAAAGATGGAATAAATGGCCAATCCGCTCCTGAGGCCAATGAGAGGCTATTGGGTGGGCTGGTGTCTCATTCCTTTCCTTCAGTGCCCCATACAAGCTCTGTGACGAAGCATGAGTGACAGGGCCTAAGAAACTGCCGGAACCTCTCCTGCTGGTGACTGGGGCTGGACATTTACGACTGGAGACATATAATGTGTCTCTTGTTGTGTAGGATGCTGACCTGTGCTACGTTTATTATTGCTGTGCCCTAACCCCCTGTTCCTGCACATGTGCAATGTGATAACGGCAATGTCCGTCTGGATACATCGAGGTCTACACCTTTACAAAGGGACCTGTCCAGAGAACAGAAATATCACCTACAGATAGTTTTTTCACCACAAACATAACATTTTAGCATTAGAAATGTGTGTCTTAACTGGTGTCTCCTTCAGGGAAGTGCAGGTGAGAGCCTGTCCACTTCTTCCTTCTGCCTCCTCCCTACTTCTCTGGGTCCATTTGCAACCTACTATCGACCCTGCTGGTCAAAGGATCCACTTGAAGGCCAAGAACCTTAAGTCTCCATTTTGTTAGTGGTAAGATGGGAACAAGCAGGACAGCCTCTCCAGACACGTATCCTAGGGGGATTAAAGATTTGGTACTCTGCATTCTGAGAGACCCTACTGTGTGATGCATGGTGGGTCACATGTTATCTGCCCTCCTTCAGAGAACTGGTGCACCTTTCACTGGTCTATGACATCCTCTGCAGCATTGTAACGAATGAAACCCGCTTCATAAATGGATATAAAACACATAGGTTTAAGAACACAAAACAAGCACTTAGCATGTAATAGCCACAAAATTGAGGTGTACAAAAGATGGCTGGAGCAACCAAAACATCACTTATCACTTTAATGTGTGAAATTAGGTTCAAAAGCAAGATAATAATTGGGTGCACGGGTGTGAGGGGTCAGCCACCACCGACCCTCTAATGGGCAATCACCTTGCTCTGGATTATTATGATGTTACTCAGCATTCCAAATCCAGTCACTAATAGCGAATGCTCAACACTTAATGAAAATCAATTGTCCATGATTCCATGCAATGGCATGCAATTCTGGATTCAATTTCTGTTCACTTCTTTATACAACCTCTTCTCATGGACAAATATTGATAAAAGCCATCATAACAAATTGGCTGTGTGTCCGTTCAGACAGGGGAGCTGTCTGTGCCACATTAGTTGATGTTTAAACTCATGATCAGCTCCCACTTCACTCCAGGATTACCTCCCATGTCTCTCCATCTTCCTTCTTTCTATCCTGGCTAAGTGGCCTAACCCCACTTGAGCCCCCCCCCCGCGCAGAACATGGAGGGGGCCTCCCTCCACACTCACTGAGGCGCAGGGGCTGCGGGGGCCTTTGTTACATCCCTGTCCTGAAGATACTTTTCTTTTCCTCCTTTGTTGTCTCTGTGGATTCCCGTCTATTCTTTTACCCTTCTGGCCGTCTCCTTCATCTTCTGTTCCTTTACTTTAATCTTTACCTTTTAATAACTCTCACTCTTTTTCTCACCCCACTTCTTTCTCTTTGGTCCCTTTCCCTCTCTCCACTCATCTATGCATTCCTTTTTCTCCCACCCTACTCTCCCCCTCATTCTTCCATTCTTCCTGTCACTGGTCTCTCCGTCCTTTGACTTTCTCTACCTCTTATTCACTTCCAATCCTTTCTTTTACTCATAAAATAACATAATGCATCTGTAAATTGCAAGTTCACCCAGAAGGGTCTTATTAAAAGATGTTTGTTGTCAATGGACTCACTTTTCAGTATCCCGGTGCTTAATGTATAAATAAAAAAGTGAAACACGTAGATGCTCCAGTTAAATGTGCGAGCACTGAACACTGAGGCAGCGTAATAATAAATCCAACTCGGGCTTCTTTAATCCATTTACAGCCACTCCCTGTCCCTTCAGCTTCGTCTTGCAGCTTCCTGCTTTCTCCCTTTGTGACGCTTTTTTGTTTTTCTCTTCCTCCGTTTTTCCTATATATGTCTTTTGCTCGCAGTAAATGTCCGATGCAGAAAAATATGTGCCGGCCCTCAAAAATAAGTGCTGGTGCCCCCTACCGGAAACACTGGCTCAAATTAAGCACTGCAGTATCCATTTCTCAAAACACTTCCCTCATCTCAATTTTCGCCCTCACTCCTCCTTTCTGCTCTGTGATCTTTTCTCTCCGGCCTTCTCCTTTTTCTCTAAGAATATCTTTGACTTCGCCTCTAGCCTGCTTTTCCTTTTTTCCGTCCTATCACTCTTTCCTCTCACATTCTTGCTACTGTCTTCTTCATTTCCTCCCCCTCTGTTCTTTATCTTCCTTTTCTTGAGCCCCTCTCTGTCGTCCATCACTTCCTACCCTCTGTAATCCACTGTAAAAATTCCCTTCTCTCTCTCTCTCTCTCTATTGCTGTCCATTGCTCCTCCTCCTCCCTTCTCCCCTTTTCTCCCTACTTTTGTGGATTCTTCCTTTCGTCATCTTTCTTCTATTCCCTCTTCTCAAATTACTTCGTTTCTCCTTTCCATCCATGTCCACTTTCTCAGATTACTTTGTTCTCTTGTTCTTCTTTGTACTTAAAGGACCAAGAAACACCAATAAGAACCAGAATAGGAGCACACAGTATGTGAGTGAGGAAGAGTGAAGCTGGAGACCTTGCAGGGTCTCAGTGCAATAAGAAGAACGCAAGTGGAAGCACTGGATAACACTAGGGCCCAGATTTAAGAAGGTCTAGTGCTTCCTTGTGCCACATTAGTGGCATTTTTTACGCTAATGTGGCCCAACAAGGCCAAAATTGCTAAGGTAGATGTACAAAGTGGTGCAATGCATGCATTGCGCCACTTTGTAACCCCTTGCGCCACATTATGCCTGCGCCAGGCATAATGTATGCAAGGGAGGCTTTCCCCCATAAGGGGGGATGAAAAAATGGCACAAAGAAATATAGAAGATTTCTCTGTGCCATTTTTATGTCATTTTTAATGCCTGCCTAGAGCACGCATTAAAAGGGGGCATACCACTGGTTACAATAGGCCCCTGTATACTGTTCATGTTTCGCGCCAAAATGTTGGCGCTAACCCTGAACAGTACATCAAAAGCGTAAAAAATGTTGACGTTATTGTCCCGTACCCTGCGCCATGGTGGGCCGTATTTTTAATATGGCGCACACATGGTGGCGGTAGTGGGGGCGCTAAGGGGCACAAGAAAAGTGGCGCTGTAGTGGGTGAAGCGCCACTTGTCTTAATTCTGCCCCTAGGGGTTTTCAGAACTGCAAAAAGGCTGACTTTATATAGTTTGCGACTAAAAATTATTACTGAAGCAATCCCCGTCTTCTAACATGTTTCTATAGAGTGCAACACAATATCACTTTCCGTTTATCAAAGACCCCACCCCCAGGACCAAATTTAGAGCCCATTGCAACAGACATTTTTGCTTCCCAAACCCCCCATTGACCTCCTTCTCCTTGCATTCCCTATCACTCTCCACCAGTGCACCCCATCTCTTCATAGCCTCTCTCGGACATACATTCCATTTTTTGATAGTCATACTCATAATTCACTCACACTCACTTCGGTGATCTGCATGGTACACGTCCTTTGAGCAGGCACATTAACCCTTCAAGCTACTTTAAGATGAGTGAAAACTGCCACTAGACAAAATTCAAATCTCTCACTAGTAGAAACATTAATCGCCAGAGTGATCTTGATATATTTATTGTTGCCTTAAAACTGCTTGACACACAAGCAAGTTCATGTGCTTTTAAACCAGTATTTATATTTAAACAAGAAGGAACCCCATCAAAGTTAACGCCAGGTGTGGCTGCACCAGTCGCACCCCCTTAATAACGTCCCTGCCCACCCCCATACCGTGGCGAACCCCATTGTTTAACTGGCCACAGTCTTTTTGTGTGATTTCAACTAGATCAGGTAGGTAAGGCCATTTCTGTGATGTCACAGTCACGTTACCGGTGATGTGACATCATTTTCTGAAATATGATTATGCAGGGTAGTGTGTTTTGAGTCTGAAAACTCCTAACTCTTTTTGGGCATAGAATGGTGAAAAGCATGAAGGCTGAGCAGGCGAGAAGTTGCTCCAGCGGGCGTGGGTTGTTCTAACCCCTCAGAGGGTAACTTGCTAGCTGGGATGGCTGATCAATGGCAGGAGATCTGTGCTTGTCTGAAGGACACCTGCAAAGCGAATGCACCTGCTGTACCTATGTTGTGTGAGAGGAGTGTGTTAACTGTTAAGATAAACCTAATGGCGTCCATGCTGTTTGTGTGTGCGTCTGTTACATTTCAACAGCAGGGGGAATGTTGTTGTGTGTCTTCGCAGAAGAGAAGCGTGCCTTGCTAATGCTGACATGATAACTATTTTCTGAATTCTACTGGAGCCTAAGAAAACATTTTCACAAAACTCAAAACGGTTGCGATTGGCAATGTGTTTGTAACTCTCGGGCCAGCATGGTCTGCTCGGATGTTTGACAGCAATAGGGTTAGCTGCAGTGCCCTTTGGTAGCAAAAGTGAAAGTTTTAGGAACACATGTAGTTGTTTATTTCTTTTTATAAGACGCCCAATGTGAACTGTTTCGGCAGTTTTATTAAAACGAAATGCTGCCCTGATTTTTTTAATCTTGTCTATTCGTGAAAAACTGTGACTAAAGCAAGAAGTCGGTCCTCTGAATTTTTCAGGAAACCTTGAGGGACCAATACTAATCTAATGTGTTGGTAATCCTTCATTTATCTAAAAGTTCATCTTTTTAGCTAAAACAGAATAAACTACGTGTCCCACTATTTGCAGGCACGTACCCACCTGAAAAAAGCAGGTGGGAATGTGCCTGAAAAATGCGACAGCAGTGAAGTACAAAACTGTGCCCTCGTATATTTTCTCTTTTAAAATGTTAAAATGCACAATAAAGGCTGTTGTAATACTGCCCAGTATTGGCATTACCACACCTTGTTACCAGGCATTGTGATGGGCCCCTTAGCTGTAATCTAGATGTATGGATAGACTTCTAATGCCCGTGGCAAAAAACAGAAAGCTTGAGTTCTTAGCAGATGCTTGTGTGCTCGCCATAGACTGACAAAGACTATTTTTCAGGCCTTTTGTGTTGTTTTAGTGCCACTACTAGGTGGGTACGATTTCTGTCTTATCTCACCTTTACCAAGCACCAGCTCAGTTTGTCGTGTGCGTTCTGATGCAGCTGATGTTGTGAGGCTGAGATATATACATATATATATGATAATGTAAAGATTATTTGAGGGCGATAGAGAACCGCCACAGGCAGAGAAGATAGTATCTGGGAAGATTCCTTAAAGATGGCGGATGGCTGAACCACATCCCTCCTGTGAACCACCTCCAATAATAAGTAACGAAATGCGGCACTGAGGTGCGGAGATGAAACTGTCACTGTGCACGATGCTCAGAAAAGCACAGACACTTATTCTTCCTGACTGTAATAGGAAATCGGTACAGCGCTATGAGCTTCTCAGGAAGGCTGCAAGTGCGCGTCAGTAAAACGGAAGTGAATATCCTTCAGAGTCGGCTGCCTGTGCATGCATTATAGATCAGCCGCTGTGTCAACAATCCAGTGAATCACCGCGCGCCGCCGCGGAAGCCGCGGATTCCCGCCGTCGGGCTGCGCGCTATATTACTGATATGAGTGGTGATAGACTGAAACAGATAAGAGCTGTGCGACAGCAGGTGCGCCCTTTGCTGTGCCGGAAGCGGCATGGCTCTCTGTACTTCTTGTTCAACAACAGTGCAAAGGAGTTCATTGAGACTGCCTCTCTCAGGGAAGTGCACGTATGGGGAGGCGCGTTGCCAGTGACGTGGCCACTGAGCAATGTCGCCTTGGCACAGCTCTGCACTGTAAACAGGCCAGTTCCATGCACCACAGCGACTAATATGTCTCATATGAAATAGGCTGGATCAATGAGGCCGGTGGTGTAACAGAACTTGGAGGGGCTGCCTGCAAACTACACAAAAACCGCTGCCCCCCACACCCCACGCCCTCACGATATGTCTCTCTGGACCTTCATTTAATCACATATATTTTAAAAATGCAAAGCCATCGAACTTTCATGAAATAATTGATTCCTTGCTCATTTCACGGACAAATTCAGAATAAAAAAGGCTATGAGATTTCAAATAAGGGTGGGTGGTGAACTTTGCTCCGCTTGCGGAGTTTGCAGAGTTTTTCCCACTCCACGCTCCGCTTAGAGCACGGAGTTCCGAAAAACTCTGCATAGCGTAGCAGAGTTTTCTCCTCACTTGCGCTCACCAACATTGATTTGGCGAGCGAGGAAAATCTTACTGCGGACCACCTCCGAGCGAGATTTCTCAACGCGGGTAGTCACGGATAGTCATGACCACTTGCATTAAGAAACCTTCCTTTCACACTGAGGAAGCTACCATTCGAGTAAAAAGTCTACTCGAGTGGCAGAAAAGAATCAGAGCCCTCTTGCGCTGCACGGGGTGCGGTTCGCACCAATTTTTCAGCACGGGACCAACACCCAGTGCTAAAAATCTGCGCAAATGGAGAGCTATAATGATCTGTGGCTTGCGGAACACCGCGTAGCGCGGCACCTTTTTTTTATCACTTCGCGGAGTTCACTCAAGCCTGATTTCAAATAGTGCTTTTATCTCAGGAATTGCATTTTGAACATAAGTGCTTCTTATGGACCTATCTATGTCAAAAAGTTGTGATCCAAGAGAAATAAAGGGGTATAATCATCCTCCTGTTGAAAGTCAATGGTAACCTAGACCAGGAGAGAATCATCAGAACAATGAAGGAAAAAATAAACAAACTTTACGTTGTGATGGGCAAAAAAAAAAAGAATTTCCCAGATATGGCCCCTGATTCTGCAACAAGAAGGCTTCGAAGCCTGTAGGTCTTTCTTAACATACCATAAGAGGAATACTGCTCAAAAGATGCCTGAGGAGGACGTAGAAGACTCACTCATTCTCATAGTGGACATCTTTTCACTGATCTCCAAATAGTGTTGTGGAGCACTCTAGAAGCACCAAGACATTTCATTATACCCTTTGCTGCAAATGAGCAACATTAACCTTGCCTCCGTTCCTGCCGCCTCCTGCCCCTCTTTTTCTGGTGTCACAGCATTCACTGCTGGGACACCAGCACATGCTCCCCAGCAGTCCTGGTACTGCTTTCATGCAAAACCTAGCATGAAAGCAGAGCCAGGATTAGTCTGAGTGACAGTGACTGCCGCTCAGACACAGCCCTGCGGTCTGTGCAGTTTCTTCAGTCTAGCTGTTAAACACAGCCGGGCTGGAGAAACCTAAGTGCGCATGTGTGTTTGGCCGGCCTGAGACGGCCGGCAAAACACCTGTGTGCACTTAGGTGGTCTCTCCCCTCCTCCCCTTCCTGTGGCCCAGCCCTGCCCCTCCCTACTTTGCTGGCTGTGCCAGAAGCAGAAAAATAAAACAATAGTAAGCTATTGTTTTATTTTTCTGCTTCTGGCTCAGCCAGTGGGGTGACGCTCCTTCGCCATAGCGAAGGAGCTGCCCCTGACACTGATCCAGAGTTGTTCCATGGCTACTGTAAGTAACTTCTCCAGTGCAGCTTTAAATGTGGATTGTAGTATTTGTAGCCCATACATCAAAATAGAAGAACCACAGTTCAGTGAGAAAAACCTAACTGGATAACTTACTTTACTTCCATGAGTTGACTTGAGGGCTCCTTCCTGTTTTTACTGGAGATCTAAATCTAAATGTAAATAAATAAGGTGTTTCAATGCCAGAACATTAAGCCACTTTTACACCACTGCCTGATTATGTGGTAAATATGCAGACAGGAGAGTGGTGTCTGGTGTATGCTCTCTGCTTGGAGGGATGGCCTGTCTCTAAGGAGGACTTGACTGACTGTGGGTGACACTGATGCCATTGCCCATTTTCCACAGTAGCAGTGCAATTCATCGTCGCTGACAATGGTACATTTATTTAACGATAAACAGCTGCCTTGCCACTGCAGTAAAAATTAAAAGGCAAATTACCCTCCCTTCATCACGGGGACATATCTACAAACGTGTGTGTGTGTGTGTGTGTGTGTGTGTGTGCACACACAGATGCACACATACATACAGTTTGATGCCTTGTTAGGGGTATCCAGCGCTTTACAATACACACACAAACCATACTACCTAATCTGAACACTTACTGAAAATGACACTATCCAAAGTACCCCCTGCCCTCCAACTCCCTGTTATCCTTGGAGATTAGCACACCTATATGGTAGTACAAATGTATTTAAAAGTAACACATATAAACATGTGTTTCGCTATAAAGGTTGCTTGATTCCCATTGGATTTGGATTTTGATGGCATAAAACCTTTTCGGATCTCAAAGTCTCATTCACATGGTAAGCAGATTTGCAGAGTTACCCTAACGAAACCCATAAATGCAGAGTGAGAGGTCTAAGGAACCTCTCTTCATATTAGCATCCTTACAAGGAGAAGTGGTGAAGTTTTGCAGGTCTCTCTGGGTGGGTTCTGGTTGTTAGAAATGAGTCTTGAAGTGCATTAGTTTTTAAGCTGAGCTATTCCCGCCCCTGTGTGTTTTTGTTGAAGACAATATATAAAGAGATTGAAACAGAAGGTACTAACAAAATAGTTAGTAAAAATGTGTTTCTATCCTCCACAGCCCCCAGCCCAATGATCACCTGCATAAAACATTTCCCTTCCTCCCCTGGCCCCCTTTAAGGCGCTTTTAGACTGCGACAATGTTAGAGGAGAACAGGCACCTCCTGACCACCACATCCCAGCAAGAACAATTGTGTGCTGTCTGAATGTGGGTCCATATCCTCTCAACTTGCAACAATTTTGAAAAAGCAAAACAGGTCCACGCTTACACATTTGCAAACAAATACCTACTTCTTATTAAAAAAAACGTGCAGTGCTCTGGCTAGAAAGGGTACCATTTTTTTTATTCATCTGTTTAGGCAGACTTGGAATGGGATAACAACCTGACCTGCACAGTGCATCACAAGCAGCAGTGTGTCTTAACCCCGGTGGTTTCAGGATGCGTTTCTGGCTGCCCTTCTTGAGAACTAAAAAGAAGCTACTGATGACTCCGTGGGCTTGTCTCAGGCGTGACAACTGGGAACCGGGAGGAGCCCGCCTCCTCTTGTGACTGGCACCTACACCCGCCCCTTGTCGAAAACTGTTACAGTTTTCTTCCTTCCTAATTAAAAAAAAATAATAATAATTCAGTTCTGTTTCAGTTTCACTTTCTTCAAAGAACCACTGCAGCCCCAGTGTATCTGCCGCCAAGCTGTGCAGGTGCTGCCTGGCAGGTGACGGCTGAGGGCCCCCCTCCAGCATAGGGAGTCTGGGGGCCCCGCACCACGTGGGCTGCGGGGGTTTCGGTTACGCCCCTGAGAGAGGCACACAAAGCCACCTTATTGATATTAATGAGGCGGGGTCCGAGTGTGTGTGTTATTCGAAAATGGCAAAAAAAAAAGTGAGAATGACCGAGCTCTTGGCATCTACTTTGAGATCTCTGTTCTGCACAGAGACTAGGGCCATATTGTAGGAGGCTGGACTGGCTTGTAGTGAGTACCAAGGGGTACTTGCACCTTGCACCAGGCCCAGTTATCCCTTATTAGTGTATAGGGTGTCTAGCAGGTTAGGCTGATAGATAATGGTAGCTTAGCAGAGCAGCTTAGGCTGAACTAGGAGACGTGTGAAGCTACTACAGTACCACAAGTGTCACTTGCACAATATCATAAGAAAACACAATACACAGTTATACTAAAAATAAAGGTACTTTATTTTTATGACAATATGCCAAAGTATCTTAGAGTGTACCCTCAGTATGAGGATAGCAAATATACACAAGTTATATGTACACAATACCAAAAATATGCAGTATAGTCTTAGAAAACAGTGCAAACAATGTATAGTTACAATAGGATGCAATGGGGACACATAGGGATAGGGGCAACACAAACCATATACTCCAAAAGTGGAATGCGAACCACGAATGGACCCCAAACCTATGTGACCTTGTAGAGGGTCGCTGGGACTATTAGAAAATAGTGAGAGTTAGAAAATTAGCCCTCCCCAAGACCCTGAAAAGTGAGTGCAAAGTGCACTAAAGTTCCCCCAAAGACAAAGAAGTCGTGATAGAGGAATAATGCAGGAAAGACACAAACCAACAATGCAACAACTGTGGATTTCCAATCTAGGGTACCTGTGGAACAAGGGGACCAAGTCCAAAAGTCACAAGCAAGTCGGAGATGGGCATATGCCCAGGGAATGCCAGCTGTGGATGCAAAGAAGCTTCTACTGGACAGAAGAAGCTGAGGTTTCTGCAGGAACGAAAAGGGCTAGAGACTTCCCCGTTGGTGGACGGATCCCTCTCGCCGTGGAGAGTCGTGCAGAAGTGTTTTCCCGCCGAAAGAACGCCAACAAGCCTTGCTAGCTGCAAATCGTGCGGTTACCTTTTTTGGACGCTGCTGTGGCCCAGGAGGGACCAGGAGGTCGCAAATTGGACCAGGAGAGAGAGGGGATATCGAGCAAGACAAGGAGCCCTCTCAGCAGCAGGTAGCACCCGGAGAAGTGCCAGAAACAGGCACTACGAGGATGCGTGAAACTGTGCTCACCTGAAGTTACACAAAGGAGTCCCACGTCGCCGGAGACCAACTTAGAAAGTCGTGCAATGCAGGTTAGAGTGCCGTGGACCCAGGCTTGGCTGTGCACAAAGGATTTCCGCCGGAAGTGCACAGGAGCCGGAGTAGTTGCAAAAGACGCGGTTTACAACAATGCAGTCTGGCGTGGGGAGGCAAGGACTTACCTCCACCAAACTTGGACTGAAGAGTCACTGGACTGTGGGGGTCACTTGGACAGAGTTGCTGGATTCGAGGGACCTCGCTCGTTGTGCTGAGAGGAGACCCAAGGGACCGGTAATGCAGCTTTTTGGTGCCTGCGGTTGCAGGGGGAAGAGTCCGTCGACCCACGGGAGATTTCTTCGGAGCTTCTGGTGCAGAGAGGAGGCAGACTACCCCCACAGCATGCACAAACAGGAAAACAGTCGAGAAGGCGGCAGGATCAGCGTTACAGAGTTGCAGTAGTCGTCTTAGCTACTTTGTTGCAGTTTTGCAGGCTTCCAGCGCGGTCAGCAGTCGATTCCTTATCAGAAGGTGAAGAGAGAGATGCAGAGGAACTCGGAGGAGCTCTTGCATTCGTTATCTAAAGTTTCCCCAGAGACAGAGACCCTAAATAGCCAGAAAAGAGGGTTTGGCTACTTAGGAGAGAGGATAGGCTACTAACACCTGAAGGAGCCAATCAGAAGGAGTCTCTGACGTCACCTGGTGGCACTGGCCACTCAGAGCAGTCCAGTGTGCCAGCAGCACCTCTGTTTCCAAGATGGCAGAGGTCTGGAGCACACTGGAGGAGCTCTGGACACCTCCCAGGGGAGGTGCAGGTCAGGGGAGTGGTCACTCCCCTTTCTTTTGTCCAGTTTTGCGCCAGAGCAGGGGCTGAACCGGTGTAGACTGGCTTATGCAGAATTGGGCACATCTGTGCCCAAGAAAGCATTTCCAGAGGCTGGGGGAGGCTACTCCTCCCCTGCCTTCACACCATTTTCCAAAGGGAGAGGGTGTAACACCCTCTCTCAGAGGAAGTCCTTTGTTCTGCCATCCTGGGACAAGCCTGGCTTGACCCCAGGGGGGCAGAAACCTGTCTGAGGGGTTGGCAGCAGCAGCAGCTGCAGTGAAACTCCAGGAAAGGCAGTTTGGCAGTACCAGGGTCTGTGCTACAGACCACTGGGATCATCGAATTGTGCCAACAATGCCAGGATGGCATAGAGGGGGCAATTCCATGATCTTAGACATGTTACATGGCCATATTCGGAGTTACCATTGTGAAGCTACATATAGGTATTGACCTATATGTAGTGCACGCGTGTAATGGTGTCCCCACACTCACAAAGTCCAGTGAATTGTCTCTGAACAATGTGGGGGCACCTTGGCTAGTGCCAGGGTGCCCTCACACTAAGTAACTTTGCACCTAACCTTTACCAGGTAAAGGTTAGACATATAGGTGACTTATAAGTTACTTAAGTGCAGTGTAAAATGGCTGTGAAATAACGTCCACGTTATTTCACTCAGGCTGCAGTGGCAGGCCTGTGTAAGAATTGTCAGAGCTCCCTATGGGTGGCAAAAGAAATGCTGCAGCCCATAGGGATCTCCTGGAACCCCAATACCCTGGGTACCTCAGTACCATATACTAGGGAATTATAAGGGTGTTCCAGTAAGCCAATGTGAATTGGTAAAATTGGTCACTAGCCTGTTAGTGACAATTTTGAAAGAAATGAGAGAGCATAACCACTGAGGTTCTGATTAGCAGAGCCTCAGTGAGACAGTTAGGCACTACACAGGGAACACATACATATAGGCCACAAACTTATGAGCACTGGGGTCCTGACTAGCAGGGTCCCAGTGACACATAACCAACACACTGAAAACATAGGGTTTTCACTATGAGCACTGGGCCCTGGCTAGCAGGATCCCAGTGAGACAGTGAAAACACCCTGACATACACTCACAAACAGGCCCAAAGTGGGGGTAACAAGGCTAGAAAGAGGCTACTTTCTCACACATATGTACGAACACTTTTTCCCATAGACACAGAATGGGTAAAAACCTTTGCTACATCTGGCCCTAGAATCCTAACTCAAAACATGCAACTGCAAAGGGCTGTATGTAAAGCACTGTGGTTTTAAAGCTTGAAAGAGCAATACAATTTTTCCCCTTGTTATTAGGTAGCTTACCGTGTTCAGGCAAGCCATATTGTGGCCATAACATGCCTTTCACATATCTGGTTTTAAGCGTACTTATAAGAAAGTGCATGAAACAGAGGTCTTCAAATGGTGACGCAGTTCCATCATCGTTTATTTTCTCTTAATTAGATATTAACCTGCAGCAGGCTTAACCATGCTTATGTATGCACCTGCTATTTTAGATTTAGATTTAGTGAAACGATTTATATGCTTCCTATTGTTAGACAATGTGTATTCTAAAGTTAACATAAGTTGACATAGGTGTTAGGCACTAAACTCTACATTGAAAATAACATGTTGTATTTCTGCTTTCTTTGCATAACTTTCTTCGTGTTTCACGCACCAGAGCCACTATGTTCTCATTAAATATATTATTATTATTATTTGGTTAGCTTATTGTGTGAAGGTCATGTTTGTTAACATGAATTGGTTGGTTGATGATTCTTAGCACCTGGATGCGACAGGAGGCAGAGAAGGTGGATACACCTTTGCCAATATTGTAGGCAACAATGATGAAAGAAACTGATATTTTATTATCTGTGACAAGGAGGCCAATGCCAAGTACTGCGGGGACACTGACTTTTGATTGGTTCTCACTCGGTGGGAACCTGTTCACTGTATCACTTAGAGGATGTTTCCTGATTTAACTGTGTGAAGCTGAGTTTATTTAGTTAAGATTTGCCCCTGTCCTCCTTTATCTGTCTCTCTCTCTCAAGACTCAACGATCCTTATATTTCTGCTCACAGACTTTCAAAAGCAAGTATATTTTTCCTGTTCTTGACTATAACCTCTATTGCATACTTCTTTTGATGCTATATTTACTGACAAAAGCTTCTTCAAAAGTTTCCAACTTACCCACAACCTTAGCTTAGCATTAAGGAGTTTCCCTCTATAGAAATTGAATTTTATGTTTTTTGGTATATGCTGCCTTTAATAAGGTGTACTTACATTTGCCAAACTGATTAGCCTAGGTTATACTCATATATGCTCTATTCAGGTGACTGCTGGTTTATGCTTAACTGATTCGATTTTAGACTGTAACTTTACTAATTGTTAATAAACCATCATGGATTGCAAAATTACCCTTCTCTGTCTTTCCAATTTAGCAACTTCTGCTTCACTATCATTGATATATTGCTGAATTTATGATTTTAGCCTCAGTTCGAGATAAAGGTCCATCCCATAGGACACAGTAGAGACCCAAGTTTGCATCAAGTTTGTGTGATGCAAACACCATCCTTATTGTAAACAATACAAAACAGCCTGTGCCTGCACACAAGCGCATTGGAGTACACATTGTGCAAACATCCAGTCCTTCAATGTCTGTCTTTGTTTGTGAAGCTCTCTGAATTGGCCTCACTCACTCTAATTGTTGGGTTTCAAAGGGCACTGGCAGTGATAAATGTGTAGACCCTGACTGCACTTCCATACCTGGCGGATGTGCAATTGTGTCTCTCTGAACCTCTTAAAAAGATTGTACACGTAAGAGAGGATCTTTTGACCAGCTCCTAGCTACCTCTAAGTCTCTTCTGCTGATTCTCAACCCCATTGGTGTAATATATGCAGAATAAGAGACTCTGTGGTAGGCCCTCACTTTCAAGGAGTGCAGACAAGTACTGTCCAACACAATATCACAGTTGGTTAAATATTTCAACCATTCATGCATTTGTAATACACAAAGGCCATTGCACCCCACCTTCTTTCAACCATAAGCCTCCATGGTGGCTCATTGAGGTAACACTTGCTCTAGACATCCATAGTCATATGAATGTCGCAAGTTTGAATTTCAGCTAGGTAGGCTCAGCTTGATAGCCTTCTTAGGGTGAAAAGTTGAGTACCAGTAAGTTGGATTTTGGTAACGTGTTCTGTACAACACTTGAACACAGAAGGGGTGCAACATAAGACGCTGTTCAACAAGTAACCATAAGCCATAGATACCAAAATTGTGACTAGTGCAAAAACAGCTTTCAAAATGCAGCTATTTAAAAAACATATTGGATGAATAAATGGTAATAGTCGTGTTTTCTGCAAGAGATGACACATGACGCCTTTCAGGTTTTGATTGATAGCATGGAATTTCAATTCCCGTAATAGCTGCCCCATTGTATGTTAAATATGTTGGTCAGTCTAGTTTCAAGGCCCTACTGTGCCTATGTCATACCAAACCACCTGCCAAAGTGAACAGAAAATGACATGGTTGCCCTCCTTCGGCCTCACTAAAGAAATCAAAGATATTATAAGACCGAAAGCTTAGAGATCCTGTCCTAGACTTATTATCCACCCTTGGACTTGAGATGGACGGTGACATCACTTGGCAATTGTTAGAAATGGGGTATTTGGTTGGCAGTCAGGTTACCCCCTGTCCAAGCAAAAGCCCTCACTCTAGTTAGGGTAAGTCACACACAATCCAAGATTATCCTGTGCCCACCCTCTGGTAGCTTGGCACGAGCAGTCAGGCTTAACTTACAAGGCAATGTGTAAAGTATTTGTGCAATAAATCATACAATACCACCATATAGCTCCACAAAAATACACCACACAGTGTTTAGAAAAATATATAATAATTATCAGGATAATTGTAGGTCAAAACGAATAAAGTTGCAATGTGAATTTGTAGAGATATCACTGAAAAGTGATATAAAGTGTCTTAAGTCTTTAAACAGCAAACAAAGTCTCTTTTAAGCACAAAGTACCTGGTTTGGAGTGGAAAATCTCCTCAGAGGGCCACAGAAGAAGAGATACGTGGAAAAAGGGTGTGTGCGTCGATTTCTCCCCAGCACACACGGACTTGCGTCGTTATTTTCCACGCGGGGAAGTCGTGCGTCGTTTTCCGGCGCGCGGACAGTCTCTTTCTGTGGATCGCGGGGATTACCAGATGTCCCGGGTCTGTGCGTGGATTTTCCTGCTTGTTTTCCGGCTGCGCGACGTTCTGCGGGGCTGCACGTCGAAATTACGATCTCACGGCAGGCGTCGCGTCGATTTCTCCTCTGGAGGTCAGGCGGCGTTGTCCTTGCGAAGCCGTGCGTCGAAGTTCCGGTCGTCCCAAAGGCGTCACGTGCGGCATTTTTCTCACCGCGGAACAAGCTGTGCGTCGAAAATTTCGGCGCACGGAGCGTCCAAGTGAAAAAGAGTCTTTTTGGTCCTGAGACTTCAGGGAACAGGAGGCAAGCTCTATCCAAGTCCTTGGAGAGCACTTTCACAGCCAGACAAGAGTTCAGCAAGGCAGCAGGCCAACGGCAAGGCAGCAGTCCTTTGTAGAAAGCAGACAGGTGAGTCCTTTGAGCAGCCAGGCAGTTTTTCTTGGCAGGATGTAGTTTCTGGTTCAGGTTTCTTCTCCAGCAAGTGTCTGATGAGGTAGGTCAGAGGCCCTGTTTTATACCCAAATGTGCCTTTGAAGTGGGGGAGACTTCAAAGAGTGGCTAAGAAGTGCACCAGGTCCCCTTCCAGTTCAATCCTGTCTTCCAGGGTCCCAGTAGGGGGTGTGGCAGTCCTTTGTGTGAGAGCAGGCCCTCCACCCTCCCAGCCCAGGAAGACCCATTCAAAATGCAGATGTATGCAAGTGAGGCTGAGTACCCTGTGTTTGGGGTGTGTCTGAGTGAATGCACAAGGAGCTGTCAACTAAGCCCAGCCAGACGTGGATTGTAAGGCACAGAAAGAGTTAAGTGCAAAGAAATGCTCACTTTCTAAAAGTGGCATTTCTAGAATAGTAATATTAAATCCAACTTCACCAGTCAGCAGGATTTTATATTACCATTCTGGCCATACTAAATATGACCTTCCTACTCCTTTCAGATCAGCAGCCACCACTTCAATACTGTATGAGGGCAGCCCCAATGTTAGCCTATGAAGGGAGCAGGCCTCACAGTAGTGCAAAAACGAATATAGGAGTTTTACACTACCAGGACATGTAAACTACACAGGTACATGTCCTGCCTTTCACCCACACAGCACCCTGCTCTAGGGGTTACCCAGGGCACACATTAGAGGTGACTTATATGTGGAGAAAGGGGAGGTTTAGGCTTGGCAAGTACTTTTAAATGCCAAGTCGAGGTGACAGTGAAACTGCACACACAGGCCTTGCAATGGCAGGCCTGAGAGAAGGGAAAGGGGCTACTTAAGTGGGTGGCACAACCAGTGCTGCAGGCCCACTAGTAGCATTTAATCTACCGGCCCTATGCACATAGAGTGCACATTACTAGGGACTTACAAGTAAATTAATAGTCCAATCAGGTATGATTCAAGGTTACCATGTTTTAAGGGAGAGAGCACATGCACTTTAGCACTGGTTAGCAGTGGTAA
This sequence comes from Pleurodeles waltl, assembly GCF_031143425.1. Lineage (NCBI taxonomy): Eukaryota > Metazoa > Chordata > Amphibia > Caudata > Salamandridae > Pleurodeles > Pleurodeles waltl. The sequence goes on from NC_090443.1 coordinate 910,818,584, forward strand.
AGTGCGCAGAGTCTAAAAGCCAGCAAAAACAGTGTCCAAAAAGTGGAGGGAGGCAGGCAAAAAGTTGGAGGTGACCACCCTAAGGCTGTCAGGTCTAACAGCAATATACTTAGGAATGCCTTGCCCAGTCTGTGAATGCACTGATGCACTGTTTCCTTTGCCCTCCATATGGCTCCCATGTTAGGCACCACAAACAAGGCCTCGCAGAGGCCGATCCTCAAGTTTATGGGATCAGACCCACAAATGAAGGTTACACGTATGAGTGATTTACTACTTATTCCATATTTCCTCTGCTTCTATAGGCCCACGTAACTCCAATGTAACATGTGCATCATTATAGAAATCTGTGAACATGTAGGTATGTTTATAGAAAGAAGTGGCTTACCTCTGGTTTACTACCAGTGCGCAATACATGCTACGCATACCTCTTGCATGCACTGGTTTACTATTATCATTACTACCTCGCCTCCACGTACACCTTCAAAACAAACTGCATTACTTGACCCAACTCGCAGCACTTTCTGAAAAACTTGTGCCTTCTGATGTAAACCTGGAGCAAGCACATTCCTTAATCTTTGCGAAAGATCAAAAGCCAGTATTTTGGGGGTGGTGCCCTTTTTGGGAGATAAAGGTACAAAATGCAGTGTAAACACTTTTGAAAGTCTTTCCACTTTTTTGAAAGTCAAAATATGGTGACCGCCTCTCTACTTGTCATCGACACTGTTCCCGGCGCTGGGCTTTCTATCCTACAAATCATTGATATAAGGTGTGACCATCTAATTAGACAAATGGACGCCAACCAAGACTACGAGGCCCAGAATGCATTATGTTGTCACACGAAATGCTTAGACTGGAAACAATGTCCATAGTGAGACGCTCACCTTAAGCCAATGGGAGTTGTAAGTTGAGGTCAAGTGCAAGGAAAGGACGGAAGGGATCATAAATCGATTCATTATATTAAAAAATATATGTAGTGCAACACCTGACTCAGCGATAATGGGCCGTTGTGCCTACACGTCACTAAACAGGATATGTAAGAAGCATCTCCAGTAAGAACAGAATATTTGGCTCTGGAAAATAAAATGCCCGAAAGTTAATATTAAAAAAAACGAAAAGCATCAAGAAATGTGCGATAAAAAAGCGCGAATGCAGCAGCTAGGCAAGATGGACGCTGGGGAATGTTTGAAGGCATAAAAGAAAAAATATGAAGGATTTGCCGTACAGAAGCAGAATCAGGACACACCTGATCAGGGGGGTCACCAGGGAGTTCCAAGGCAGCCCTAGGTGCCAGAGATGAGCTGTCGACGGGGCGGACACAAGTGGACACAAATGTGGACGCTGATTGGCTGCTTGAAGCCTCTGGACCGCCTCTCACTGCAGAGAGAGACCCAGCCTCATTCACAAAGAGCGAGCAGGGACCCCCTGCAGACAGGTGGAGGGACTGCAAAGGGGTGCCAAGGGGTTTAACGCCTGAATCTCTTGGAGCATCCTTCGGTGGCGCACTGACTGTGGGCTGCCCTGTATGTGGCGCATAATCAGTCCTCCTGATAGCCTCTTTTCCTCTGTGCACATGTCTGTAATAAGCAGTTGGCGCAATGGCAAAGGGTTTTCCTCGTTAGCCCAGGTCCACGAACCATGCGAAGGAGGGAACGCCCTTTTGTGATCGGACTGCTGCATGTATTGTGCCAGGGCAATCCATATTCCAGAAGGGGCTGCCAAGCCTATGTGGCCCCTTCTTATAGTGCCCGGGAGCACAAACAGCAGACATACAGGTCTAATACGCCACCTGGCAGGTATGGTTGGAACAGATCATGCACCTTGCAAGTGATGCTACGCATTTTTAAGGACAAACGAAAGTGAAATTGTAACTAGAAAAGAGGATAAAAATTAAGCTCTTCAGCCAGTTGAATTTTGTTCAACAATCTTAACTGTGGGGTCAGTTTCCTATCGCTGGGAAGCCCCGTTTGAGGCAGTTACGTGCTTTACAAATCCGAAACATAAACATTGTATTATACTTTCAAGGCCCCAGAGCTGGAAGTGGTATTTAAAACACAATAGGAGTTTGGACACCTGATTTCTATATGTGGAGTGCTCTTTTTTGCTGTTTCTGAGATTTAAAAAAACCCTAAATGGATTTAACTGAACCATGGGTAAAAGAAGTATTCATACGTACACCAGATGACACACACGTGAACCAAGTGGCATGTTTATTTACCTGTGTAAATCATGAATAAGTTAATGATCCATACATCACAAGACAATTTCTGATGTGCGTCTCTTTTCTTCAAGCAGCAGTCATTATTAACTGCCCCCCAACATACAGTCTTGTTCTACATTACATTTACAGTATCGTTGCCTCCATGAAATAAACAAGATTAGCAGATGGACATACGTCACAGGGGTCACCACATTCCAGTGCAGTTTCCCTTTTACAAAGCATTGCAGTCTAGATCTTTAGTTCTGAAGAGGCAAACCTGGCCTACAACTCCCAGCATGCACTTGCTATGAGATGAAACCCAGAATCTCTGCAACTTGTCCCTGCTGACATCGAGTGATGCGCTCACCTTACAACCTTGTAAATTAATATAGGGAAAATATGCTTACAATGCAGGACAGTGGACCACGCATTCCATAATTGCCAAGCCCATAACTCATTACCACTGAATCCTTCCCTGGTAGTCTGCAGGGCTCAGTCCACAGTGCCCCAGAATGCAAAAGATTGTTTAATGAGCTAGCTGTTTTTCAGGAGTGCTTTTACGGGTTGGAGATGTTCGCTTTATATTAAGTAATTAATTAAGAATGAGGACCGTGTAATTCTGCATGGAGCTGATTGTCATGAGCAGACGACCGCGACTGCGGCCTGTAATCTTCCCTTCTAATCCCCTATTTGCTTCAGAAATGCAGTTTTGATTAAATATGGATAACACACTCACATTGTTAGCATAAGAAAGCGTAAGGGCTTATTGGGATTTATCGCTTTTAACAAATAAATGGAAATGTGTTTTGTTGCTACTTCAAAGATTTATTTAATAATATTATGTTGAAAAATACCCACATATTGTTCCTTACTTCAACTTTGGCAGCTGCACTTTTTTTCCTCTTGTTGAGATATTTTCCTTATCTGTCCCAGTGTATAGGTTCCCTTCTTCCTGATGCATTTTAAGGTTTAGGCTTGCTTTTAATGAATAATTCCCTCTGTAGGAATCATGTCAGTTTCTGACAGTTCCTTTCTGTATTTTCTCGCACCCCGCTGCGGTGCTCACTTGGCCATCACAGTGTTTTCTAAAATCTTTGCCTCCAGTGCTTTTGAAAGTACGTGTTTTTTTTTTTTGCTCTGGTAAGTATGCTTGTAGCTCACCAACATCCAATGGTGCCCAGGCCCAAAGGGTTTACAGTAAAAATATTGTTGGAGAGACTGAAAAACGTCGTCCAATTGTCTGCCGAAAAAACAAAATGAAAAATGTTGTGGCTATTAAAAAATACTTGAAACATGTAAAAGATAAAATGCAAAATGCAAAAAGTGTACCTACTGGGAACAGGGGCAAGGGAGCTTCCTAACGGTAAGTGTAGTCAGAGCATGGGCAAGAGGGCATCGGGCATCCTTCTGCTAAAGGAGAGAAGAGCATCTTGGTCAAGTGGGGAGGGGGCATCAGACTAGTTTGTGTTATGTAGGATTCAGGCCAGGGCAGTGTTAAGGAGTAGTAAGTGACTATCAGGGACTAGTAATGGTAAGGAGTAGTTAGGGGATTTTTAAGTTTGGGAAAGGGCACCATCAAATAGCACTGAAGTTTTTTAGCCTTTCAAGGTTTTCAAGGAAGTGTAGCATTAAGTGGATGGTTCCTTTTTTTGGGTTCATGGATGTGCAGCTTAGAGGGGTAGTAAGGGGTATTTTGGGGGTTCAGGGAAGGGCAGTGTTAAGTGGTAGTAAGGATTCAATAGTTTCACGGAAGGGGATAAGAGTAAGTAATAGATTTTTAGCTTCATGGAAGGTTACTGTTAAGAGAATCTAAGGGGGTTTTAGGGTTCAGAGAAGTGTAGCTTTAAGGGGTAGTAAGGTATTTTTCGGTGTCATGAGAGAGTAGGATTTAGGGATATAAGAGTTTTCTAACGTTCAACGAAGAGTATGTAAAGAGGCACAAGGGGATTTTAGGATTGTGAGAATGGTAGCTTTAAAGGGTAATGTACGAAATTGGGTTACTGGTTGAGGATCTTGAAACCCTACTCAAACAGGAACCACAATCCTGTTTGGGTGAAGTCACAAGCAAACCCTACATTAACCTGCGCTCAACACTTGGTAGCTTGGAACAGAGCAGTCAAGCTTAACTTCAAATAGTTACACAGTGGGAACACACAACAAAAGGATCCCACATCAGATTTTGTAAAATAGAGTCATTTTTAATATGTACAACAAGATAAAAATATCAAAAATGCAATTAGAACTGGAGCTATGCAGTTTCAAGTATGTCAGTCAAAATAGTGCCAAAAAGCACAAAGCGCCAACTGTGGCTATCTGGTCTTGTCAGATCAGGACAAAGTCGCAAGTTCAGCCAACTGTTGTGGAGTGCTGGTTGGCTACAGGGACCCAGTTTGACCCTCTGAACAAGAGTACTTTAAATCCTGGTTGTGGAGCGTTGCAAGGTCCCGTACTGAGGATGCATCATGCAGTCAAGGTGATGCGTTGGTTCTGGGGAGTTGTGAGGCTGTGATGCGGGATCCTGCATCATTGCCTATGCTGTTGTGAGTGAGAGATTTGCAATGCAAGGGCCAGCATAGGGAAAGCTTGCAAGCTGTGATGTGTCAGTTTTGCTCTGGATTACACAATCCATCAGAGGAGATACATCAGTTCTACTGGATCCACAGATGCACTGGCAGAGCACTTTCAGACCCACTTCCAAGTGTTCAGAATTGGGATGGCATCACTTGGCAGAGTAGGACTCACAGATGGCAAAGTCGAGATGTGGGGTTCAAAGTTGCTGGAGACTTCTGTCTCTGAGGTTCTAGTCAGGAGGCCAGGCAACTTGCATTTGGGGTCACTTTGGGGTCCTGGGTTCAATAGATGAAAATACCATCCTTCTCATCCAGACCAGAGGGCATCAGGCAGTAAGTCATTGGATCAGTCTTTCAAAGAAGCAGTCTAGCAGAGTGGCTTTCCTTCCAACTGCACAGCAGTCCTTCTTCCTGGCAGAGTGACCAAAGGTCCAGAAGTGTACTGATGAGTTGGTGTTTTAGGTCAATATTTTTTACCCAGTTCTGCCTTTGAAGCTGGAGAACCTTCTAGAGGTTTCCTTTTGAAGTCGACAGGCATCCTACCTTCCTTGTCCTGGCTCCAGTATGACTACAAGGGTTATACAGCCCTGTGTGTGGAGGCATGACATAGCCTATTTAAGTCTAAGTAGGGCTGTGCCCAGCTCGGTCCTCCCATCCTGTTAGTGATGGCCTGTCTACGCTCACCTATGCTCTCTATTGTACGTGGCTGTCTGGAAGGAATACACAAAGTCCAACTGTCAGCTGCACCCAGTCATGTGACCCAGAGACAGGCTATAGGCACTAGATGGGTAATGCAGGAAAATGCCACCTTTGTAAAAGTGGCAATTTTTAAAATTGTAGTTTAAAATCAGACTTTACCATTAGAGAGTATTTTCATTACAATTCGAAAGACACCAAACATGAACACATTTCTTGCTCCCATTTGGAAAATACAACCTATTAAATGTAATAAGGTAGCTGCAATGTTATACTATGAGAGAGATAGACCTTGCAGTACTGGAAAAGGAATGGAGAGGTTTTCACTACTAGAACATGTAAAACTTGAATTTATATGTCCTACTCAGTAAATACATTGCACCCTGCCCTGTGGACCCTAGGGTATATATATATATATATATATATATATATATATATATATATATATATATATATATATATATATATTAATAAAAAGGGTGGTTTGGGGCTGGCAAAGGTGTTTAAATGCCAGTATAAAACTGAACACACAGGCTGCAATGGCAGGCCTGAGACCTGTTTAAATGACTACTTAAGTGGGTGGCACAATAAGTGCTGCAGGCCCACTAGTAGCATTTAATTTACAGGCCCTGGGTACACGTAGTAACACTTTACTAGGGACTTGTAAGTAAATTAAATATGCATTTAGGGATAAGCTAATGTTACCATGTTTTATTGAGTGAGCACTTGCACTTTAGCACTGATTAGTCCTAAGGTCAGCAAAATGAGATCAGCAGAAATGGAGAAGGAAAGCAAAAGGTTTGGGGGAAGACCATCCTAAGGCTGACAGGTCTAACAGCTATAAAGCAGTAGGTAAAGTTCATTGATTGGTAGCATTAAGAGGTAGTTAGTAGATTTTAGGGTTCAAGAGAGGGTAGCATTAGGGGTAGTAAGGTACTCAGAGTTCAGGGAAAGGGGGAAACATCACTTACAATGCGGGCAATGCATTTACCACGCTGCCATTACTACACACATGTGTCTAGCACGCATGCCTTTAGCACGCATGCCTTTACCACATATATGCGTGGTGACAGCACAGAGAGTGGTCTAGCTGTCCAGGCCAAACAGGAAGGAGCAGGGGAGAGAGAGGTAAGTGGGGCTGGGTTTCGAGGGGAGGTTGGGGTAGTATTTATAACAGGGCAGGGTTGGGGGGGTCGGGTAGCTTTTAGGACAGGGCGGGTAGGTTTTAGGGTTCAGGTTGGGAGGACAGGGTAGTTTTTAGGACAGTGCAGGGTAGGTTTTAGGATGTAGGGTGGGGTGACGGGTAGTTTTTAGGACAGGGTAGGATAGCTTTTAGGGTTCAGGATGGCGTTTTAGGGTACAGGGCGGGGACGGGGGCTCAGGTAGGTTTTAGGACAGGGTAGGTTTTAGGGTTGAGGGCTTGGGCGGTGGGGTCGAGATAGTTTTTGGGGCAGGGTAGGTTTTAGGGTTCAGGGTTGTGGCGGGGGTCAAAGTAGTTTTTAGGACAGGGCGGGGTAGGTTTGAGGGTTCAGTGCGGGGGCTTGGGGTAGTTTTTAGGACAGGGTAGGGTTACTTTTAGAGCTCAGGGTGGGGGTGTTTAGGGCTCAGGGCAGGTGTGAAAGGGGCAGTTTTAAGGGCTTGAGCGGGATGGAGTACGGTATCAGGTGTAAGGGGGGAGGGCGGGGGAGAATTTACCATGTATGCTCCTTTACCAAACATGCTTTCCAAATGAAATTTGTTGCAAAGGAATGCTTGGTAAAGACATGGTCATTGTTGGGAAGGTGTTGCTAAGGCATGCATGATATACGCATATATAGGCTTAACTTCAGAAGCAATGTGTAAAGTATTTCTACCAACACATATAGTAACACAGTGAAAACACTACAAAATGGACACCACACCAGTTTAAAAACATAAGTAATATTTATCTAAATCAAACAAAACCAGAACGACAAAAATCCAACATACACAAGTCAAGATAGGAGTTTTAAAAAGAATAAGAGTCTTAATCCTTAGAAAACAGTGAGAATGCTGTTGTGACACAAAGTACCTGGTTAGCGTAAAAAATAAAGCTGCATGGGCGAGCGTGCGAAAAAAAAGGCCAGCGAAGCATTGATTTCTCACTCGCCAGCAAGACCGTGCATCGTTCCTTCTCCGGTCAGGTCAGCATGCATCGTTTCTTCTCTCCCACAAGAGAGTGATGCGTTGATTCCCAGGCAGGCACCTCGGGGCCCGGGCAGGATTTGCGTTGATTTTTCATGCCCAGCGATGTTGCATTGAAATACGGTTGCATGGTGTCAGGAAACTGCGCTGCGTGGGGCTTGCGTCATTATCAGCAGCTGCTAGCAGGTGTTGAGCATCATTTCTCCAGCGTCAATGTATCGATTTACCAGCCCCGTTGAAGGTGGAGCGTTGATTTAAGCCATGAGGCCGGCGGCGAATCGTTTATCAGCCGAGTTGCGGTTGGTGCGTTAAAATTTTCCCTGCATGGCGGTCTGTCCATGGATTTCTGTCCTTTTCCACCAGATTCACATTTCAAGAACACAGAGACAGTTTAGGGCACCACTTGGCAGGGCAGGAGTCTTAGAAGAGAGTACAGGTGCAGGCAGAGAGAAGTCTTTGATGTCCCTGAGACTTCAAAATCATAAGGCAAGCTCAGTTCAAGCCCTCAGAGATTCTTCCCCTGTGGGAAGTCACACAAAAGTCAGTCTTTGTCCTCTTTCAGGCAGGAGCAGCTACTTCAGGCCAACCCAGCAAAGCACAGTGACAGGCAAAGGGGCAGTACTCCTCCTCCAGCTCTTCTCCTTGGCAGAGGTTCCAGAAGTAATCTGATTTTCAGGGGTTTTGGGTCCAATACTTATACCCCTTTCTGCCTTTAAGGTAGGCCTTCTTCAAAGAAAAGTCTCTGTTGTTTACAAGTTCCTGCCTTGCCCAGGCCAGGCCCAAGACACACACCAGAGGTTTGGAGACTGCATTGTGTGAGGACAGGCGCAGCCCATTAAGGTGTAAGTGACAACTCCTCCCCTCCCCTCCAGTCCAGATGGCTTATCAGGATATGCAGGCTACACCCCAGCTCACTGTGTGTCACTGTCTAGAGGAGATTCACAAATAGCCCAAATGTCAAACTGACCCAGACAGGCAATCCACAAACAGGCAGAGTCACAGAATGGTTTAAGCAAGAAAATGCCTACTTTCTAAAAGTGCCATTTTCAAACTAACAATCTAAAAACCAACTTCACAAAAAGATGTATTTTTAAATTGTGAGTTTAGAGACCGTAAACTCCAAATTTCTATCTGCTCCCCAAGGGAATCTGCACTTCAATAATATTTAAAGGCAGCCCCCATGTTAACCTATTAGAAATAAAGGTCTTACAACAGTGAACACTGAATTTAGCAGTATTTCGCTCTTAAGACATGTAATACACATCAGTACATGTCCCACCTTTAACATACACTGTACCCTGCACATGGGGCTACTTAGGGCCTACCTTACATGTAGAAAAAGGGATGGTTTAGGCCTGGCAAGTGGGTACACTTGCCAGGTCGAATTGGCAGTTTAAAACTGCACACAGACACTGCAGTGGCAGGTCTGAGCCATGTTTACAGGGCTACTAGCGTGGGTGGCACAACCAGTGCTGCAGGCCCACTAATAGCACTTGCTTTGCAGGCCCTGGGTGCCTCTAGTGCACTTTACTAGAGCCTTACTAGTAAACCAAAAATGCCAACCATGGATAAGCCAATTACACAAATTATACAGGGAACAATTAGACTTTAGCACTGACCAGCAATGGTAAAGTGTCCAGAGCAAACAAAACAGCAAAAACAGAGTCCAGCACACAGAAACAACCTGGGAAGCAGAGGCAAAAAGTTAGGGGAGACCACGCCAAGGATGCCAAGTCTAACAGCATCCATTTGTCGGTAAATTACATCCTCGAACAGCAGGCCTGATTCATGAGGCCATTTGTGCATGCATGTCTGATGTACACAAGCAAACAGCTGGACTAACCAGTGCAAATTCTTCATAAAAGGAATCTTGTATCCTGTAAAAGTGCATTATTACCCCATAATGAAATACATCACTTTTGAGTCTTGGGAGTGGACTAAATAAGGCCTGGTTGGTAACTATGTAAAGATCCAAAAACTTGAACCAACCTGGAAATAGCCCTGTCAAGGACAGGAGTAATTCTATATCTTGTACAATTATGCATGAGTAAAGGCCTTTGCATTGCCTAAAGAGGAGTCCAGGAACGTTTTCCAGATGTGTGCATTGTTACCTTTGATTATCACATTTTTTCACACTTACTTCTAGAAAACGTTGTCAATTCTTGGAAGCCATACATTTGTAAGCACATGAGGCTATAAGCTGAAGGTGCAGGGTTATTACTATCTTTATGAACTGAGCACAGTATTTGTAAGGTTCAAAGAAGAATTTGCCTCCATAACAATTTTGAGCACCATGGTCGACTTTCCAGACAAAATCTTTGCTTCCTGCAAGGCATAAACGTTTTAGGGGGCTGAGGTCTTCATTGAAACCTCTGTAAAGTACACCAGTTTAAGAACTTAATGCCACATGTTGCTTGTATTCAGACCCAAACCAATGCCCTTAAATAACCTCTAATTGATATGTAATTGACTGTTACTTCACTGAAAGCGTGTGACAGCAGTTACCTGGAACTGAAAGCATCACCACTCTTTCCTAAAGCCTCATTTCTTACAAGCTGAAATTCCATAGGTGTACCATTGCTGACATTACCATATTCCATCTCCCTGTCCCTTACACACCTACAAGATTTACAAATTTTTTCACTGCATGAGAGGAAGGGGGACTTAAAGAGAGGATATAAGACTTAAAGCCCTGCACTACCTAGCCAGAGGCATCTACCCTACCTCAAAAGCACTGCTAAAGGCTATTGAGGCTTCTGCCACATCTGACTGTGTGCGGTGATTTCCAGCTCACCTTGTCTTCCACCGTGTGATTGCGGCTATCTGATGAGAACTAATCTCCTGCGATAATCGGTGACACCTAACTCCTAATAATTACCACCAGTGGGAAAAGTGGAGCCTGCAGCCCTACTCATTTCATATTCAAAATCTCCCAACAGCCCCAGCTCTTCACTCGCTTGCTTTTCTATGTTCACTGATGATATGTGGTTACCAGGTTTACCTTTGCATTTTCCCAGTGTGGTTCCTTTTTTGGGTCAGCTCGCCTGACCTTCCAAGATATCACATTACTCTTTGATCTTTCAGCATAACCAGCTTTACCCTTCCTCACTGAGACACGGTAGCTCCATTGCTACGTGCTTGTGTCTTTAAGAGCATGAAGAAGATAGAGATAAAAGAAGGATGGAATGATGAGGTAGGGTGAGGAAGACAAGGTAGAATAGAAAGAAAATGTAGGTGCTAAAGGAGAAAGGAGATAGAAAAAGGAGATCAAAGTGGCAGGAGTGAGCAAAGAGTTTTATGAGTTGTTTACATAAAGCTGGTGAATGTGAATAGAAGCATCTTAATGTTGACTTGTACATAGGTGAAATATTGATGCTGGTACGTCCGTGTTTGTCTCTGCATATTTGGGCATCATGACATTATGGGTAAACTGACTGCCAATTCAACTGCCTCAGGCAATGAATACAGTTGCCCGAACGTGATAAATGGCCTGCTTCACTCCCAGCACCTTCAGCCACATCTTGGCATCCTCATCACCATACCACCTGCCTCTCCGCATGCACAGTGGTTGACACGTGGCACTATTTTCAACCCTGACATATATGAGAATTGATTATCGTCGTGACTGACAGGCACAGTAAACAGGAGCCTGGTGTATATATGAGCAGAACCCTTGACAGGGTGACACATTGAAAATACTGTTATTGTCAACACCCAGGCATATTTTTGCAGGACCCTAAAATAGAATTGTTGGCACCCTAGAGCAGTGGTTCCCATTCTGTGGTCCGGGGACCCCTGGGGGTCCGCAAAGCCATCTCACGGGGTCTGCAACAGCCTAGAAAATGAAAAAATATTAACAAATATTGACAAATTAGGTCCCCAGCTTCCAGTAATGACTCAGGCGGGGGTCCCCAGGTTTTCCATGATGATTCAGTGGGGGTCCCTGGGTTCTATTAATGTTAAAATGGGGGTCCACAGAAATCAAAAGGTTGGGAACCACTGCCCTAGAGTATTTGAGCAGCACTTTTGTTTTGGATGTGCCCTGGGATATCATGGCAGCACCATACCCTATAAATGTATGAATCCTAGCAAAGAAAATTAGCTGTTGAACGGTCTAGACACAGGTAAGACTATCATATCCTAGTACTGCATTTAAAACGTATTACTTGCCTGGAATGAGACTTCCAATAGTTTGTTTTGCAAGTGGGGCACAGTAAATGAAACATGCACAGCATAAACTGGTGCACAAATTATTTTAAACCTGGGAAAGAATTTCATCACAACCACTTGCATGATGTGCTGCTTTGGGGAAGCAATGCCTGACTACCAGAAACACTGTAGGCCTCATTTACAAGAATCTGACGCATCGCCATCGGTGCGTCAGATTTCTTGCACTTCCTGCACATTCCCTAACGATGCCATGGATACGCTGTATTTAAAATACAGAGCTCCATGGTGCACATTTTCAAAGATGCGTCAAAATTTCTGACACATCTGTTGGTGCTAAGCTTTTGCACTGCTGAATTATCGTTATCAATGTGAGGAGTCACTCATAGGAAAAAGCCCGGTATCAAATTTATGCCTGCTCTGAGCAGGTGGTAAAATTTTGATGCAGTGAAGTCGCAGAATGACGCAGTGCAGTGTTGTAAATGTCACTGTGTCAGTTCTACATAGTTTTTCCAGTGGGAACGCCGACCCTGCATAGATTATACCTGGTGCAGGTGTAATGTGTAGTGCATTGCTAGCACCACAGGTGTATAAAAAAAATTATGCAGCAGTGGCACAAAGGGCTTGTAAATGAGGCCCTGTGTTTCACCAATGCATCAGTCATAATTTACGTCAGAGCCCCTTTAATGTGGAATGTACAGTTCATTCAGAGCAGAAATTGTAGCACTCGAGATGTGACTATTTTTTGCTTGCTTGTGTTTTCTATAACAAACATTTTGGATATTATATTTTAAGACAAGTTTTGTGGTTCACAATTGAAATTTGTTAAGGTCATCAATGGCCACATAGTGAAGAGTGCTGTTGTAATTAAAGATGGATCCTTTACAGGTTATAAGTTGTAGGTTTATTCAGCTTAGTTACAGGTTGCACTTAACACCCCACCAGGTGCAGCATCCTTGCTGCTCAGCCCACTCTCACCAACTGACTATTCAAACCAACCAGGCACTCATCAACATTCCGTGACCTCACACACACAATTCAAGTCACAACACTTCTCCTCTCCTTATAGAAAAAAAGGATGGAAATAACATTGTCTTTTAACATAAGGACCAATAGATAGTAGTACAAATTCAAACTGAAAAAAAACCAGTAAATAAAAAGGACTAAAGATTCAAATAAATGAAAAACAGTCCGAAGATATCAGATACAGGTAATAAACACAAAATGCAATCCAATTACACTCACCCTCTTCAGCAACACACTACAACAAGGAGGTGCAACATAGTCATCAGTGCAACACCACACTCACCCCCTTCTGCTACACAAAATGACAAGAAGGTGCACTGTATGCATCAGTGCAACAATAGGATACACAACCCTGCAACGCAACACTAGGGTACACAACCCTGCAAAGCAACACTGGGTACACAACCCATCAATGCAACACTAGGGTACACAACCCTGCAACACAACAGTGAGGTACATGACCCTGCAACACAACACTAGGGTACATGACCCTGCAATGCAACACTAGGGTACACAACCCTGCAACGCAACACTATGCTACTCAATGATGCAAGGCAACACTAGGGTACACAACCCTGCAACACAACACTAGGGTGCCCAATCCTGCAATGCAACACTAACACAACCCTGCAATGCAACACTAGGGCACTCGACCTTGCAATGCAATACTAAGGTACACAACCTTACAACACCACACTAGGGTACACGACCCTTAACACTCAATACTATTCGGCATCACACATGCCACACACCTTACATGAACAGGGGTATAAGACCATGGACTTCAATCAAGCCTAGCATGATTGAAAATACAGTTAGGCAGAAAGTTCAGCATGACACTTAATAATATGCACATCGGCAGCAAATTCAGCATGGTGTAAATAAAAATACACTGGGCAGCAAATTGATAACAGCTCTCGGACAAATGATGGCATGTCAAACTGGACTAGATGGCATATGACTATATAGAGCAAATTGCACTTTAAAGCTCCGATGAGCAACCTCTCACCCAAAATTACACTCAAATCTCTGACAATTGAAGAAACTTCATAATTCTTCAGGTGCATAGTTCACACCAGAGGAGTGATGACTGCCATTTGACTCCCTTCCAATGCCTTTATGTCTCAGTTCTACTTGCAGCATCCTTGTGTAACACAACATGGATCCAATCACTCATAATTTGATGCTTTAGTACCTTGTTGCAGCTCTCACCCATGTTCCAGCTTTTTTCATTACGCCATAACCAGTGCACGTTGAACTTTTAATTCCTTTTCTGACGCACACCATATTCTGCTTCCTGTTCCCCTCAGCCACGGCAGTGCGAGCTCCAGATTCAAAACTGTTGCATCAGCAAACCATCCATGAGTACCTCACATGGAAACACATATGGCTGGCTTTCATTATGAAGTGGGCGGCATGCGCGCATCCACTCACGTTCTGAATGCCTGTGGCAAGACACAGCAGGCACACGGTCTTTTTTTAACTGTTTCAACCAATCTTCTATTTAGCTATTCTATTTATAAAGCATTTACCCCCTTATAAGCACATTTGATATTTACACGCCTCACCACTTTCAGAATTTGCCAGACGCCTCTGGTTATAAGTACCTCACAGCGTATACCAATAAAACTGACTTTGAGCCCTAAAGCAGCTGATTGCACTCAGAGCGGTTTGCTTACTCAGCTTGTTGCATTCCCAGCATTCCTCTACCATCTGGGATGTTGGGTTTACTACTCACCGGCACATATACCCAAAATGATCTCGCTTACTACATGCCTTCATTTCTTGATTACCAACGCTGCCAGCATGTTTACATCGATTGCTGCATTCCTTGCATTTCTCAAACATCAGCGCTACCGGTTTCATTCCCCACCGGCATGTATGTCAACCCGATGAGATGCTGTATTTGCCAGCTTCACCATTGTTGGTGCAAAAGTGACAATGAATCAGCTTACGTTGGCGTTAAGTAGGTTAAACACCCTTCACACTAGAGGAACTGCAGGCTGTCAGATGAAACATACACTGGTGGGGCTTCCAGGGCTTTGCTCTGCACTTCAAGCTTCCACTTCTTTACTGTTAGGCTCTGATTTATACTTTTTGCCACAAAACTGCTAATGCAGTTTTGCGGCAAAAAGTTTAGCGCCGGCTTGCATCATTTTTACAACGCCAGCTGGGCACTGTATTTATAGAATGGTGCAAGCCAGTGCTAGACTTGGGATAGTGTCTAAAAAGAAGACACTAACCGGGTGGGGATGGCGGTAGGGAAGGAGGGGGTTGTGCGTCATAAAATGATGGTAGCCTGGTTAGAGGCAAAAACATGACTCCTGTCTTAGGGAAGACAGGAGTCATGCCCACTACCCCAATGGCCAGCACACGGGATAAGTTAGGGCCCCCAATGGCAAAAACAACTTTTCTAAAAAATACTTACCTGGACTTAACTGGGATGGGGTTCCCCCATCCTCTGTTGTCCCTCTGGTGGATATGGGGGGTGTTCCATATAAATGTGCGTCAAATTTGTGTAAAAAAAATTGATGCAAATGTGGCGTAAAAAAAGTATAAATATGGGCCTTAGTGTCTTCTGCACTTCTAGTACTCTTAGTTTCTCTTCACTTTTCTTCCTCACGCATGTTCTTTCTCCAGTCATCGCCATTAGTGTTGTAATTGAAGATGGATCCTTTGTAGGTTGTAAGATGTAGGTTCATCCAGCTTAGTTACAGGTTACAGGTAACGCCCCACCAGGAGCAGCATCCTTGCTGCTCAGCCCACTCTCACCAACTGACCATTCACACCAACAAGTCACTCATCAACATTCTGTGATCTCACACACACAGGCTGAGCAGCAGAGAACTGGTAACTAAGGAGAGAATGCATAGAAATAATTCAAGTCACAACAGGTGCACATGATGGTGCTCTCTCTGGGCTGTCATTGATGGAAACAAAAAGTTAAGATTTAAGCTTAAATCAACTTAAACTCACTTGGGGCGAAGTGATTTTATAGTTATATTGTCAACACAGCTGTTCTGCAAGGCAAGCTATCTACTGTGCAAGAGCAACTTTAATTTCTATGATATATTTCATTTTTTTTTTAAACTGTCATAGAAAAAGTAAACTTTACAATTTGAACATAGATTGTATTCAGTATATATTCTAAGGTCACTGCGATGTCATTGTCTTTCTCCTCTCCATAAATCTTTGTTTGCATTTGTAAAATGGGGCCAGATATAGGCCAAACTATGAGTGTACTTGGTTGGTCTGGAGGTGGTGGTTTGGTCTGGTGTCCTCAGGTGGTATGGCTGGTACTCACAAGGCAGAAAAGAAATGAAACCAACAGATACATGTGCTAGGCTCCTCCGCATTACTCGTTTCCATGTAACTCCTGTGAACAAAGTTCTTTCCAGCAGGAAAAAAATAAGCATGCCATGTTAAAAGATTGTCCTTTAACCTTCAAAAGCAGACAGTGCCATGTATTTAACTTTGTGTTCAAAGTCTCACTGTTTCTGTTGGTAGAATCAGAGAAGCAGCAGCCATGTTCATTAATCAATCTTAAATTATGTATGGGCCTTTGACAAGCAGAGCGGCTCTTCCTCTCCTAAAATGGACCTCAATGGAGATTTAGAAAGATGGTCGAAAGACTGTGGCTACTAGAGAAACACCCTAAATCTAACTGGTGAGATTTCAACTCTTTGTGGTATCAAATGAGAATATCACTGAAAATCACAACTAAAAATTCTAAGGTTCTTTGGCAACATTCTGCAGGATTTGCTTTTCTGTTAAACCAACATTATTGATCCCATTACCTCTTTGAGTTACTGGGCTACATTAAAGTCATTGTGGGAAATCTGTAGGGCAACATTTCTATCCACGTCAGTGGCTAGGAGGCCGATTTACAAAACAAAATATAAATACGGGAGGTAGTACCACAAAACTATTCCTTCACTATTCATTTGCCCTTGGGAATAATCCCCAAAACCTCTAACTCCCTGTTCTTAAAAGTGCAGAGTCCTTTCTTTTTGTACTAGTTGTATAAAAATACTCCTCGAATGTTCCAATATTAATCCCATTTTAGATGTTTTGGGGCTAGGTCACAGAGGCTTCCAAAAGTACTACCAGAGTACAACTTTACATAATCCAAGATGCCTTTGTGAATAAGTCCCTAAATGTTGTAGATGACACTGATTGATCAATAGCTGCACATGACCTCCCACTGGGAAGGCACATAATTGCATGTGAGGGGTACATAGCAGGTGCTTCCCTTTGAAGGAATTTATCATGATTCACAAAAAGGTTTGTATATATCACTACAGTTGGTTAAAAAAGGGCGTGTCTCTTAGAGATCTCTCAAAAACGTTCTGCAATACTTGTGAATGATACAATTACTATCAATAGTTTGTAAAGGATTCCATATGCAGGGGGCGGGGTTGCATTTGAATTTTCTTAAGATAGATCGCCAGCATCCAAGTCACAAGAAAACAGTGTTAAAGTTAATTCACAAGAAAACAGTGCATCCATGTTCAGCTCCTATCACTTGGAAGGAAACATTTTCAGTATGTGAGTGAAAAACCCAAGCCCAAAAGTGAGACACTGTGAACTACTGCTCAATTGTAAAGAAAGGGGAACAGCCAGGCCAAGAACAACAATCACTAGCAAAGCCAGTAGTTCTAGCCTTTTGTACTTACTGACTTTGCAGATTCTTTTTTGAGAGTCTGAGGAACATCAGCAAAACAACAATGCTTTTCGCTGATGCAGTTTAGTATCAGCAGCAACAAAAGGCGCAACTACACAACCATTATTGGCGGTTGCACCATTTTGTAGGTGTCCCCCCTTGTATTTTTTAATTGGCTCATTTAATATGGTGGAGCCGCACAAATAGGTAAAATAAACTCTAAGGGGTGGAAAGCAGTTTCTTGCAGGGTCGGCACCAATTTGCTGCCTGGACCTCCCAAAAATATATCTTTACAAAAAGAATGGCGGGGTTTTTGGGGGCTATAGGGGTATGTGTGGCGAGAGTGGGTTGCGAAAAAGTAACAGTGCATGGCCAGAGAGGCATGAGGTAGAGAGTAACAGAGGGAAGCACACGAGGGAGACAGTAACAAGTACATGAGAGAGAGAGTGAACAGCCACGGGGCAAGTAAAAAACATAGATCAGTTTGTGAGGGTATTTCAGAGGGAAGGGTTACAACAGAAACACGGTAGAGAGAGAGCTGGAAAACACACTCACTCTGAAGGAGTGCTTAACTAAAAAGGAAAATGTAATTCCCTAAAAATAAGCAGTGGAAGGACATAAGTCAGCAAGCCAGGAGGATCGTAAAGAGACTATGCTCCAGTGGAGAAACAGACAAAGATGGACCAGGAAAGCAAATGAATGAGAAGAAATCAAATGAGTGACAATAGAGGGAACCAATGACAAGCAATGGGTGGGATATAAGTGCCTGTAACTTCTTGGTAAGCCGACAGTAGGTCTTTCCAACCAGGCAGCTTACACTGCCTGGTAAACATAAACTAAAAATAGATAGATGAATACAATAAATATTTGGCTTGTTGAAATACCATGTTAATGTTGACCTTTTTACAGCCTTGTGCAAAGGTACTTTGCCCAAAAATCACAAATGTGTTTTAGACAGATAAAGTTTGTTGTGCTGTTGTTTTCACAAACGTAAGACACACTGGCCCTCATTCTGACCTTGGCGGGTCGAAAGACCGCGGCGGTAATTCTGACTTTCCCGCTGGGCTGGCGGGCGGTCGCCTTCAGGCCGCCCGCCAGCCCAGCGGGAAAGAGGCTTCCACGATGAATCCGGCTCGGAATCGAGCCGGCGGAGTGGAAGCTGTGCGACGGGTGCAGTTGCACCCGTCGCGTATTTCACTGTCTGCGCAGCAGACAGTGAAATACATGTAGGGGCCCTCTTACGGGGGCCCCTGCAAAGCCCATGCCAGTGGCATGGGCACTGCAGGGGCCCCCAGGGGCCCCGCGACCCCCCCTACCGCCATCCGGATCCCGGCGGTCGGACCGCCGGGATCTGGATGGCGGTAGGGGGGGTCGGAATCCCCTCGGCGGCGCAGCAAGCTGCGCCGCCTTGGAGGATTCAATGGGGCGGCGGTACACTGGCGGGAGCCCGCCAGTGGTGCCGGTCCGACCGCGGCTTTACCGCCGCGGTCGGAATCCCCATTGGAGCACCGCCGGCCTGTCGGCGGTGCTCCCGCGGTCCTCCGCCCTGGCGGTCTTTGACCGCCAGGGTCAGAATGACCGCCACTGTCTTCAAGCCTATTACAACAGAAAAAGACTGTTTCATTTAAAGTTTTGAAGGCTCTACTGACAAGGCTGATATATGCAATTAAATGACAGCTTTCATTTTCCTGTCTGAAATTCTACACGTGCTGTGTGTGAGAAGCCTGTATACACACCTCTACTTCTATTATAATTGTTGGGTGCGGTGCATTGAGGATGTGCTGATAATGACTCACAGTTTCAGTGGTGTAACGCAAAATGATGCCCCCCCTTGCAGAATTGATGAGGGCCCTGAGTCTCCTATATCTCACAGTTATTCATTGGCCTTGGGCAAAACAGGGTCCCCTTGAAGTGTTGAGGCCCCCTGCAGGGTTGGGGCCCCCCTTGCACCGCTGGGCATTCAGGGACTTGCGTTAAACTCCTAGCAATGTTATATCTTTGTGGCCATTAATTAATTTCCCAGTGGCAATTTGGTCCCAATATGCACCCTTAACCTCAGTGGGCGAACGCCTGGAGCAAGCGTGTCAAAGTGCCTTGGCCCCATGTCTTTAGAGAGTGTTGGTGAAGTTTTTTCACAGCATAAAACATGTTTCCACTTTCAGGAGACAGTGATACAGTAAGTGGCTAACAGGCACATTTTCCTTGTGCTTCCTCCTGAGGGTTGCTAGTGTTGCAGACAATCTGAGGCAATCATTGTTGTAGACAATGAGAAACTGTGGAAGTGTTGGAGTCCGCCAGGACAGGTCCTATATACAACACTGATGGAAGTGTGTACTCTTACTATAAACAGGCCTGTGAGTCTACAGTGTACAATCTAGCCTTGTCACACGGCTACTTGACATCATGCGAACAGTACCAATTCAAGGGATTCTATGTACCCAACAGACGTCTCCGTTCCTCCCAGTTTGCCCTTGTAGCTGTCCCAAGATCCGGAAAGGTACAGCAGGAGGAAAATCCTTCTCCTACCTGGCAGCCCAGACACGGAACACACTTACCCTCAAGCTCAGGCAGTATGCTCACTGAAGCAGTTCAGGAAGGACATCAAGACCTGGCTCTTCGACTGAGTAGCATGCCTACATTGAGTGCCTTGAGACCCTATGGGTGATTAGCAGCGCTTTACAAATCCTTGATTGATTGATTGATTGAAGCTGTACAGAGCTAATGAAGATTGCTACTGGGCGCAAATATGGATTCTTAACAAACACAAATACATTAAAATAAGAAACAGTCTTCACCCACGGCTACTTCCGCTCATCTGAGAGATTTTTTTGTGACCACTGTATTTAAATGCAGCTATGATAAAGTGCTTTATGGAAGTTGTCGTCAACCATAATATTTTTGACTGAGGAGGTGCATCTTTGGTGACAATGACAAGGTTAGCACCAGCACGGTTTTTATTTTAGAAAATACATGGTGATTAGTGCTTCTGTTAGTACCAGTTAAAATTACTGCAAAGATAAGAAATATTAGCAGGACCTACCACCAACGTTTAGCCAATCACGTTCACTTGTGGGACAGCCAAAAAAGGTGCACAGGCCACAGTCAGCCGCATGTAAGACCCGCTTTCACATTTTTTGGTGTTTTCTGCAGGATAAAATTGAATGCCTTTCCTGAGGCTGTCCCATGAGAGCATTATTTTGCTTTCGTTATAATTCTACCCTGTCAAGGATTTCTTTCATTTTATAATTTTTCCAATTAAAATATGTCTTTTTAAACTGACCCTATTTAGGCTCCTTATATGTTGACTGTTGTTTTTTTAAATATACATAACATGCATTTTCTGTGAGGAAGAACTCACCAGGTGTGAGCCATAGTTGTTTGAGCCTCGTGACAGCACAGTTATAGGTCATATCAAGAGTGTGGCCTCGCTCCCTCCCATAGTTTAACATTCCAACCTTAGCTTTTTGACAACTTATTTTTCTCTTGAAACTGAAACGTCTCTCTAACTTCATTATCACTACCTTTTTACATTCTGTTGAAATCCTCACATCTATTTTTAAATGCATATTTAAAATTCTATTTTAAGCCTTTGTTCCTGGTAATTGCTATCTGTTCCTATACCCCATGGTATCCTAATGTTTTCTTAGACAGCTCCATTTGCACTCTTTCACTCTTCTGGTTTATGGATGAGTCAGATTTGACTTTTTAAGACTGGCTATAAAAAGTATTAGATTCGCCATAAAATATTAAGAAATGGTCTTCAGAAAGGAAACTATAATACATTGCCCAAAGGCAGCGCATAGCTACAGCCAGTGACAGTACAAGTTGCTTGTCAACAATCCAATAGGCGGTCCTATTACCTAATATGGACATCTGGTCATGGCGAGAAGCAGTGTGGAATTCGAGATATCGACCACTACCGAGGATAATGTCAAATGTACTGCTGTCCAACTCAAAAGCAAGCAAGCACAAGACCTCGTCCATTGATATGTAACACCACCACCGTTTAGCCGCATGTACACGGTACAAGCATTGGCCAGTCATCTCCAGTGCAGTTATGGGCCAGACTCATCCATCTTTTCTTTAGTCTTAGCTCAGAAGAAACAGGCCAGTGAGTCACCTGCCTACAAGAAGAGGATCCTGTAGCATGCAATGTACCAGTCCTGGGACGGCCACACTGAAGTCAGGATATCTGGGACAGCCAGGGGCAGATTTAAACTACTCCTGGCTGGATGCTCCACTTGTACTCAGGCCTGATCTCCCAGTTCTCATGATAGGTCCCAGAATAGGAGTCAGCTTTCCAACATGCTGAAGCCCAATGATACACCACATTAACTTTGATGGACCATGAATTGATTGAACTGTTCCAGGGTATACTTGGGACGACTGTGAAACATTGCTTGTACAACAGTCAGCAAGACAGATTGAACAACACTGTCTACCACTAGAGAGCACAGAATGCAGGGCAACTAGATCTTTCATGCACATATATGTATTTATGGTGTTGATGAAGGGAGTGACACCTGCCTTGCAAGGAGTTTTATGACTCCCTGATCTCTGGCCTTGGAAAGCAGTTGTTTGCCCCACGTCCAGACCTTGGGTAAGACTGGGTTGCTGTAGTATATGAATCATTTTTTGGTGCTTCCCTAGCACAAGCTGAGCTGGGGAGTGCTAACGCTTTGGTTAACCACCAAAGAAGAAGAACCCTGCATCACTTCATAATAAGTTCCTGGGCAATTTGTCTTTTTAGTTTAGTCCCTGGCTTAAGCCAAACTAGGCACAGAGGTCGGCATCTGTTAAGGTAAACGGCATTTTGGGAAATCTAAGCAGCCACGCACTAGGTCTTCATTGGTTTCCAGAGAGGGTGTGAGATTGCCATTATTGTGATAGTTCAGGGTCCTTCTGACCGGAGCACCATTCCCATTGGCTGAGGGTTTCCTTTCTTTCCCCTTTATGGATTGGTGGGGCTGATGTTTCAGCTGCTCTGAGTAGGGGCAGAAATCTTAGTATCCTGAGTAAAAGACTCTAGGGTCTTCTGCGTGGGCACTGCGACTGAGGAAACTTGTTGAGGTTCTCTCAACTTACCAATACTGTGATGGAGGAGGTCCAGGGGAGACAGGCCCATCCTCAGCCTGCACAAAACACTTGTCAGTGCACTGCCTCTCCAGTTAGGGGATCAAATACCCTAAATGCCTTTCACACACTGCCTGCATTCCCAGTGCCTGTTGATTTGGAGTTCAACTAGCTTAAAACTTCTGAAATGAGTGCGCGGATATTGTAAGACTATTCATACCCTTTTTTCGACTGTAGGCTGAGAGATTTTGTCATCTTTCTGTGAAGACACAGGGGTTGATGACTCCTGTGAAGGGGACAGATCTTCCAGAAGAATACTGAAGAGGAGACTCTTTCTTTGAATACCTCTTAATGTGTTTTTATGGCTGGATCCTTAAGTTTCTTTGGGCTGAGTTAGGGCCTGTTATTCCACAAAGGAGTTCTCTACTGTATTGGAACTAAGATTGGGTGTTGCAAGCTACCATTAGAGCCAGAAACTGATACATTCTCCATGGATTCTATGTCTGCAGACAGTTTGGCTAGTCTCTGTAGCCGAAAGACTTTGGGCCTTTTTTAGAATTTGGGCAGATGGCAATAGGATACTCTGTCAAAACACGACGGCTATCCCGTCTTCTGCATTATTAGTGGTTTAGGTTATAATGCACTTGTAATACAGCAGACGGGAAATGCACCACGTTTGTGCCAAAATATCCCAGCCACCAAGCTCTGAATTAGGCCCTTTGTCTATCCTCCGGAAGGATGGATTCAGTTTTCTTTTTGTCATCGTCAACCTCAGATCTCTACTCACCAATGAAGTTGGGTAGTTAGATCAAGACTCGTTTTACCACCACCATTTTGTTCATTATTTCTAGCTGTCATGTTGTGTCGTCTGTCCTACCTGTGAGAGCCAATCCCCAGCATGTTTAAGTCTTTTTGGGAAGGGGTACGTATTGAATATCCTTTGCACCCTTCCGTGTCTTTATCCTGGAATGTCAGCGATGATTCTGTTGCAAACAGTGAGTTCATATAGCACACATTGCCACCAGTTGGTGAGCATGCCAAGAGGCCCCATCTTTTGTGCTCCTTTTCAAAGTGTATTCAGGAAGTAGGATCTTCCAGACAATTATTAGTAGCGCTACTTTAGTTTAAACAGGCTTCAGTTCACTGATGTGGAGGAGTATGTACAGTGACTATATGTACACATTGTACACATCATATTGTTCACATCTTACCGTGGAGAAAATGAGCAGTTCCTTTTTGCCAGAGGGAGTCACCGGCCAATCATGGATAGTGGAACAGAGAGGGGGTGTAGACTGGTGGAGCGCCCCACTGAATCTGAATCTTTAGTAGAGTGGAACAGCAGCTAAATTGCCCCTTCAGGGTTTGGGAGGGGAACACAAAAATGGAGGGAAAGAGAGGACTGCGGATGATGATCGGGGGGGGAGGGAATCACTGCATAATGGTGCCACCCAGGAAAGACGGGTCACAAAACAAATTATCAAATCATAGATGGTTAGCAATGAAGTTCACAGTCGAGGTCTGTTTGTACATCCTACTGACATTCTAAGGGGCTTAGGGCCAGATGTATCAAGCGTTTTTGCATTCGCAAACGGTGTGAATGGCCGTTTGCGAATGTAAAAATGCCTTTCATTATGTCTGAAAGGCATTCGCTATGCAATTTTAAGGAATCGATAAAATAGCGATTCCTTAAAATTGCGACCCCGTTTAGAGAATCGCAAATTGCGATTCTCTAAATAAGAAATTGCAAATAAGGAATCCTTATTTGTGATTTCTTAAGCACGTGTATCAAGCTTTTCCTTAATGCAAATTGGGCATTGAGGAATCGCAATTACCACCAAATACAATTTGGTAGTAACCATGTGCAAATTTTAAAAATGTATTAAAAATGCATTTTTAAATTGACATGTAATGCACATGTCCTAAAATAATTTTTGGGGGTGCAGCAGAGGGGGCCTTAGGCCCCTAGCACCCTGGGGTTTGCATTTTCCAGTTAAGAATTTGCAACTTGGGAAATGCAAAATATTCGCAAATATGGGCCTTCAGGCCCATAGGTGCAAATGGGGTCAGAATCGCTATTTGCGATTCGGTAATAGCATTTGCGATTTTTAGGAAATCGCTATTACCAAATCGCAAATATGATACATACCATTTTGCGACTCTGAAATAGCGATTTCTTAAAAATCACTATTAGAGAATCGCAAAATGGATTCTTGATACATCTGGCCCTTAGAACAGTAAAATCATGAATTAAATGAGTGCTAGGGTATTCCCTCTTGAGTTCTTGGACTAAGGATACTGTGATACCCCGTATTAAGAGAAGGGAGCGGTCGAATGAAGCAACAGTACAGAAAACTGAAAAAGTATAGTAAGTAAATCTGTTGCAAAGCCCACAATGAGGTACAATGGTAGATCTAAAATCCAGGAATTCAGGGTAGGGTGCAACTATGTATGGTTTGGCAAAGCTGTACAGAGTTACTGAATATACTAATGAATGACCCCTATCTGGTACCGTAAATAAGGGGCAAGTCAGAGCTATTAACAAGCAAACACACCAGGTGACATAGAGGGCTACACACTTGAAGGCAAGATTAAGCTATTGACACTTATTGAGGCACTTTTAAAGAGGAAACTGGAGCTGGAGGTGAATGAAAGTAATGATGCTAATGGTGCCATTGCTGTACGTGAAGCCTGGAACAACCGAAAAAATAGGAGCGACAAATAAACTAGGGCTCTACTATGCTCTCCTCTGAACATCGGACTGAGATTACATTTCCCAACATTTTCTTGTTGGCAAAGAAGGCATGTCAAGGGAAGATACGGAGAACAGGTGACAAAAAGAACAGCCTAAGGTCCTTACCCTAAGTTCTCGCATGAATCCCTAATGCCGCTTTTAAGGACCATAAGGACTGTCAAAATCATCAGGATCATCAGGATTGTAAGAGGACACACAAAGAAGATATCTGATCTTGAGAAGACTCTACAATAAAACTCTGCATAATAACTAGAAAACACTTCTCCAAAACGGTAGCACTGAAAGATACCCGGGATGCTATCCCTCTGGAGGTCAATTGAAAAATAAGCATAGCAGAAGTATATCAAGAAAAGTCAGTTTGGGTATATAAAGTATACCTCAAGCAGGATGTGGGGCGGAGAAGTCTGCCAGTGCTAATGCATAGGCTCTTAAAGACATAGGGGGCCCCAATACAGAATTAATGAAAGTAAAAATATATAATGGTCAAGGCCAAAAACGTAGCGACAGTCTCTGTAAAAGACAAGAAATGTCCTGCTTCCCCAAACCAGACTACATATGCAGCTCATATTCTGCCACAGGAAAAGACGCGTGGAAAAAGAATCCAGTAGATCTTTCCCTTAGTTTACACCAACACCATGGGTATTACCGAAATGGAACATTCCGGGCTGTGGGATGATTATGAACAATCAAAGTGCACCATAGATCCTAAGGAAGACTCAACTATACAAATTAGAAGCAGTCACCGGGATGACAGAATAGAAGCCTGCACAAATCTTGGTGGATGACCTCTCTGAAAAAAATCTGTGGCACTTTTGAGTTCACCAAGAGCAAACTGTATTTTGAAATTAGAAGCCTGAACCCACTAGGAAATTTACGGCACAATAACAGGCGCAGTAGTGTTAAGAGGAAACGGGAATACTTTAAAAATGGATCTCTGAGGGAAAACCTACGAATTGTAAGGGGGCAAAAGCAAGTGGAGGGTTCTGAAGCCAGATCCCAAAAAATAGCTCAATGCTTGAATGGGTGACAAGAACGTTTTGTGAATGTCTTTGATGAGGAAAATCTGTCAGTTGCTTGTGTCCACCAAATTCTTACTTATCCCACAAAGCAAGAAGCATTCAATTTTTAAATAGAAAATTGTAGCAATTGAATGGAAAAAAAAACACTTAAGTACTTCCACAAGGTGCATATTATCAATATTTTCTGTCTTGGACCTTGAAACCACAATGAAATAAATGTTAGTACTCCTACCAAAGTTTAAAGAACTGGAAACTTAGGTGAATATTGTAGCAATTTTCAACTTGAAAACAGGATAGTTGGGAACATTTTAAGTGTTATAAGAGGTGAAGGAGGCACGATGATTCCTACAGCGGCTTCAAGAAACTACGGGTAATCAAAAACAGGACATGTACCCTAATGTATTGAACGTTTTTTTGGGACTAAAGGGGTTGATCTGCATGATAAGAGAATGGGCTGGAAAAATAAATGAACAATTGTTGGGGAAGAGTGACATCATCCAGGCTGTGCGATTGCTACCCTTCTATAGAACACTGAAGAGTGCATTCTGGGTTGACATGAGTGGGGTGAAGTGCTTGAGACTAGCCCTTTCCAGCCATCACTTTGCATGGAGAATGATGGGGGGACTAAGGGAAAGGGGGTGAGGGTGGGGGTGAGAGGCAAAGAGGACAGAGTATTGCCAGGAGGGGAGAAAAACACAAAATGAGACACAGTAGGGGATTATTCAGATACTACACATTAAAGTTATACAAGATTTTGACTGATTTACAAGTTTTCACAACACTAATGGTCTTGGGAATCCTAAAAAAGTGTACTATTGTTTAGCATTCTATCATGTATGGAGGCACAAATCATTGGGCCCAATGCAATATCCACCTGGTTGCAAAAAGGGCTCCCAAATGACAAACTGACTTTTTGAAATCATTTTTTTTTTTGTGTGCAAACTGACATATGTACTAATAGGTTGGTTTCACAATCAGAGGAGTTACAATCAGAGAGTTGAAGGATGACTTGCCTAATAGGTACTCATTAGGCAGGTTGACCCTCTCCAATTGGTCACGCACAAAGATGGTTGCCTTGAAGCGACTGCAGACCACAGTCAATGTGATTCTGGAACATTGCCTTCTTCCGTTAGGCTGCCACGACAATTCACCCCAGTTCACAAAGGGTAATGTGTTCACAGGGGACTCCTTCCCATTATTAAATTAGCTATCTCTCCAACATGTAAATCAGTAAATGAGCAATGGCTTGTGACTGGAATTACAGTTGCATACCATGGATCCATGCCATACCGACTCACAATTTGGAAGGATTGCCCCTTTACTCCCTTTACAAATAGCAATTTGGTATGGGTCGCTAAATACATTTGGAATTCAAAAAACTTTCCTAACTCCCAAAATGGAGGTAGAACACTAGGAAAACAAATTCTGCTGACACAAATCCAATGACTTTGTGATTCACAAGGTTTGTGTTGTTGCGACTGCAAAGTACCATAGTACATCTAGCTAATAATGCTTTTAGAAACCTATGTATTTCAAGACAAAACAGCAAAGCATAAACTGGGCACATAAGCATGCCTGATCCAAAAGGTCCTTCACTCATGTGTGTCAGATGTTCAATAAATTGTTGGTTTTATGTACTCGCTGCAAGCATGCGGTAATTCATATAGGTAACATAGGGTGCATTATTTTCTGAGAAAATACATGTATTAAAAGTGGGACATGAGGATCCCCTTAGAAATTTGGACCTATCAGGGAAACCACTGATTCCAGGTCAGATTCCTCTGGTAGTTCCTCATTTTTGATTGTCACACATAAAATGAACAAATCCACAAAAGTACCACAGATCTGACAATTTCTATGGTGCCCAAAACTAATGTCACTGGTCACATGGGGATAAAGAGACTACTCAGATCTTATTGTTGAGCACACATGGAACCACCTCCTCTAGAAAGGAGCAGTGTGGACAACAAAACATGCCGCATTTAGAGGTGGAGGGTATAAAAGAAGAAAAGGCATGATAGAGCATGGGTGAAAACATCATAACCTTCTTAAAAAGAAAAAAGAAAAAAGCAGGCAGTTTCCATGAACAGGATGAGAAACAGTTGGCACTTCTTGACCATTTCACTGGCTGTCAATGCACGTCATCATTCAATGTACACTCGTTCAACTGCATTAATCCTTTCAAAGCTATTCGTGCACTTACATACACAACATTGGCCCCACATACATCAACAACCACACCTACTTTCAAACACTTAGCAGACTCCTCCACTCAGCAGGACTCTCACTCACATACAACACCCTGCATACACAAAACCATATGCAGCAGTCTTGCCTTCTCCTACCTTACACCCAAAGCCTGGAAAACCCTACCCCTGCCTATTAGAGCCTCATCCTCAGTTCTTCAATTCTGAAAGAAACTGAAGATTTGGCTCTTTACATAGCCTCGGCCCTGGCTCAGCTAATACAGATCCTGCTTCAGCACTAGGATACCCTCAAGAGTGAGTCATGTGCTACACATCACATCACATTGTCCTAAAATTACATTACGGATGGTGCAACCATCATAAGTTTCGTCAACACTAATGCCACAGTGAGAAAAAACAAATAGACCTGTGAAGAGGCAAACTCAAGCCTCTGTAGAATGTAAACCTTGTAGGGTGATGTATTTCACCTCTCGGTTACAGAGAGGAATCAATCATTATATGTGATGTAATCTAGGTAGTGTGGACTGCTGTAGCATCTGTTAAAGAGGGATGCGTTGAATGCTCCTATGGTTCCGGTGCTTCTTCCTTGCAAAGCTATTGAATGTGATGATCCAAGGTGGGCTACAGAATGAGGTAGAAAGTGTATGAAGGACAGAGCAGTGGTAGACAGGAGTTTAAGACAAGATGTTACATGATACTGGTGAGAGGTAGGTCTATGCATGGGCTTGTATCACACAACCGGTATAGCAGGAGTCTTTCCCCATTCTTTTTTCAGGGCAGAGGGAAGACACTACACTACAGGATACTGGCCACAAAAAAGTGTAAAGGTATTTGTCAGAAAGGCCTCAACCAATACGTTTTGGAATGCTTTATTTTTGGACAGTTCGACTCACCGTGTAAAGATGATGCTAATATGGTGATGTCAACCTCATTGAGGAGGGAGATCAGAAAGTTATTATTCCGGTCATACGCGGGGTCAAGTTAATTAAAAAACATTCTTAGTGTAAACCAAAGGATTTCCTTTATTGGTGGGTACACTTGGTTGGAATAAAACATATGAATGCTACTAGGAGTTTACGTCTCGAGCATCACATCAGAATGTAATTGGTAACATGTTTCAGCCTCAAACTGGATAACTCATAGGGGGATCTAGGGCCTTTGTCGGGGCAGTCTTGGTACCCCTACAAACAGTCAATCATGCACCTTTCCAAGTGCATGCTGGGAAGAAAAAGCCTTACCTTTCAGTCTACCATCTTCACCTAGGGACAGAAACATTATGAACAAAACATGGTATGCAGATGGTACACAGCATCCATAGTGATTGTAATAATGTATGAACAGAATACACTATGGACCTGATTACGAACTTGGCGGATGGGATTATCTGTCACAAACCTGACAGATATCCCGCCCCCCATTTTACAAGTTCCAAAGGATAAAATGGAACTTGTAATACAGCAGGCGGGATATCTGTCAAGTTTGTGACAGAGTATCCCATCCACCAAGGTCGTAATCAGGCCTTTTGTATCTATGCTTTATTGTGTAAACCTGTCTGGCCTTGTGTCGTGTATCACACATGCATGCATGCATTGTGGTACATAGGTGAATTCACAGCACACATAAACATACGTGTGAAAACAAACTTGTGAATCATGCACAGTTTGTAACGTCACTTACCCGATATTTGTCAGGTGTTGTGCCATTCGGACACACTGGGAAGGAACCTGTACTGTAGTCACACACTTGTGTGAAAGAAAGAGGTATAGGTCACAGCCCATCACAGTCCAAATTAAAAAACATATTGGGACAGAGTGAAATTGCGTATGTCTTGTCTTGTTTATCCACATTAACTGAGCAAAGGAGCGCCTATGCCGTAGTTGCTTTATATATGCAGAGGAGTCATAAGTCTCCTTAAGTTTTCTTTTCCACTAGTCATATCCTGATTTTCTGATGGTACCTTATAAGTTGGTGCCTTACATGTCGTAATTTATTAATAGGTTTTATACATCACTATGGGGGTCATTGACCGCCAGGGTCAACGACCGCGGGAGCACCGCCAACAGGCTGGCGGTGCTCCCAAGGGCATTCTGACCGCGGCGGTACAGCCGCGGCCAGAAACGGAAAGTCGGCGGTGTACCGCCGGCTTTCTGCTGCCCTGCGCCGCCATGGGGATTCCGACACCCATACCGCCATCCTGTTCCTGGCGGTTTCGGCCGCCAGGAACAGGATGGCGGTATGGGGTGTCGTGGGGCCCCTGGGGGCCCCTGCAGTGCCCATGCCAGTGGCATGGGCACTGCAGGGGCCCCCGTAAGAGGGCCCCACTTTGAATTTCAGTGTCTGCTTAGCAGACACTGAAATTCGCGACGGGTGCTACTGCACCCGTCGCACCCCTTCCACTCCGCCGGCTCCATTCGGAGCCGGCTTCCTCGTGGAAGGGTGTTTCCCACTGGGCTGGCGGGTGGCCTTTTGGTGGTCGCCCGCCAGCCCAGTGGGAAACCCAGAATGACCGCCGCGGTATTTTGACCGCGGTACGGTCTTCTGGCGGTTCCCGCTTGGCGGGCGGCTCCTGCCGCCCGCCAAGCTTAGAATCAGGCCCTATGTCTTATGTGAAAAGGGCAGGTCACTCCCATTTTTAGCCATGAATGTTTTATCGTTATTGCCATGTCTTTGTAAATTGTATGGCCCTTGTTAGAGTGTAATGTTATTTTTTTGTTTTATCTACAAATATTAAATGTAGTTTTATTCACGAGGCTCCTCTTTCTCAGGTAAGTGTCCCCATGTTGTTTTAATTCAATATGCAGCTATTTCTATGCATACTGCAGTGGGTCTGTGAAAGGAATCAAGGTCCACGATTCCGAGTGAGCAATATAACTTTTATTATGTAAAGGAAATCCAGACAGCTCCTAACTCCCGTCCTCCTTCCGCCGATCCCAGTCCAACTGTCGTTGCATTACACAAATCCACCCCCAACATTCTACATTCCAAGAATCTTCACATCGGTTCCACAGAACGAGGAACAATGGAAGAACCCATACCCAACACATCTCCTCCCTTTACAATGTTAACAACAAATAGTGAAAACAAATAAATTAAAGGAACTATTCACAAATATAATGACATTGCAAAACAAATTCACATCCATGCATTTACATTAAAATATTATACCGAAAACATCAGTACATGTAATCAAGCAATTTCTTAGGAGGTCTAACAGTTCTGGACGAACGTCTGTACATACGTACTGGAGTATTGTTTACCTTGGTTGAATGATGACTTGAATGCACAACATAATCATCGAATTTCTTAGGTGGTCTGACAATTCTCTTAGGATATTTGGCAGCATTTGATGTATAGGGGAATTGAAATTCCTGACGTACAACACACTCACCACTTTCACCGTCCTTTACATTCTCCGTAGCAACAGACTTAGGGGGTCATTCCAACTTCGGCGGGCGGCGGAGGCCGCCCGCCAAAGTTCCCCCGCCAGAAGACCGCACTGCGGTCAAATGACCGCGGCGGTCATTCTGACTTTCCCGCTGGGCGGGTGGGCGACCGCCAAAAGGCCGCCTGCCCGCCCAGCGGGAAAGCCCCAGCAACGATGAAGCCGGCTCCAAATGGAGCCGGCGGAGTTGCTGGTGTGCGACGGGTGCAGTGGCACCCATCGCGATTTTCAGTGTCTGCTAGGCAGACACTGAAAATCATTATGGGGCCCTGTTAGGGGGCCCCTGCACTGCCCATGCCTGTGGCATGGGCAGTGCAGGGGCCCCCAGGGGCCCCACGACACCCGTTCCCGCCATCCTGTTCCTGGCAGTTTTTACCGCCAGGACCAGGAAGGCGGGAAGGGGGTCGGAATCCCCATGGCGGTGCTGCGAGCAGCGCCGCCATGGAGGATTCTTTGGGGCTTTACTGCCGCAGTCAGAATTGCCCATGAAGCACCGCCAGCCTGTTGGCGGTGCTTCCGCGGCACTCTGCCCTGGCGGTTTTCAACCGCCAGGGTCAGAATGACCGCCTTAGTGAGGGATATCTTGTCTTTATTCCACCACTTGCCATCATCAAGCTTTACAGCGCTGTCACCAACTTGGACAATTGTCTTACCACTAGAGAACTTAGATAGACCAGTGGATCTCGGGGACTTCACCCTCACTGAGTCGCCAACCTTCCAGTCAAACTTGCGACGGTGGTTGTCTAGTGAATCCCTTTGCACATACTTTTGCTGCGCAACCCGACGTTTCTCCATCACACCTTCAACTTTATACCAAGGCACACAAAAACGACCCATCCAATCCCTGGTCAGCTTAGAGGATGGAACACGTCCACGCAATAAAACAAACGGAGAAACCTGCGTGTCTGAATTATTAGTAGTGCGCACAGCCCACAACAATTTACCCAGTTTGTTTTTGCAATGCAAACCACTCGCTTTAGACAATTGAATGTTGTCTTTGAGGACTCTGTTAAACCTTTCCACTAAACCATTACTCATGGGATAGTACAAGGAGGATTTAGTATGTTTGATACCCAAGAAATTCACAAATTTAGTAAACTGTTACGAAGTAAATTGTGAACCATTGTCGGTAAGAATTTCATCAGGAATTCCTTCTCTAGCAAAGATCC
Source organism: Pleurodeles waltl (assembly GCF_031143425.1). NCBI lineage: Eukaryota > Metazoa > Chordata > Amphibia > Caudata > Salamandridae > Pleurodeles > Pleurodeles waltl. Next base: position 910,851,728 of record NC_090443.1, read on the forward strand.
CTTCTAACCACTGAATCACATTATAAGAGTCAGGAACTTTAACAAATTTCACCTCAGGCCACCTACTATAGAAATCTATCAATACTAACCCATATTCCTGGACCCCATAAGATAAATTCATAGGTCCTATTATGTCAATGGCTAACTTGCTCCAGGGTTTATCAGGAACACTAATGGCTTCAACAGGACTTGGAACTGTAATTTGAGACTTGTCACTGGCAGCACAATAAACACAGGGGGTGATTCTGACCCCGGCGGTACAAGACCGCCGGGGCCAGGGTCGGCGGGAGCACCGCCGACAGGCCGGCGGTGCCCCGCAGGGCATTCTGACCGCGGCGGTTCGGCCGCGGTCAGAAGAGGCAAACCGGCGGTCTCCCGCCGGTTTACCGCTGCCCTTAGAATCCCCCATGGCGGCGCAGCTTGCTGCGCCGCCATGGGGGATTCTGACACCCCCTACCGCCATCCTGTTCCTGGCAGTTCGCCCGCCAGGAACAGGATGGCGGTAGGGGCTGCCGCGGGGCCCCTGGGGGCCCCTGCCGTGCCCATGCCAATGGCATGGGCACGGCAGGGGCCCCCGTAAGAGGGCCCCGCAAAGTATTTCAGTGTCTGCTAAGCAGACACTGAAATACGCGACGGGTGCAACTGCACCCGTCGCACCCCTGCAACTCTGCCGGCGTCCTCGTTGCAGGGGCATTTCCTCTGGGCCGGCGGGCGCTCTTTTGGAGAGCGCCCGCCAGCCCAGAGGAAATGTCTAAATGTCCGCCGCGGTCTTTTGACCGCGGTGCGGTCATTCAGCGGCGGTACCTTGGCAGGGTCATAATCAGGCCCACAATCTCTTACAAAATGCTCAACAGACTTATCCACTCCTGGCCACCAGAATCCATCTCTGACTCTCCTTTTCATAGCGCGCATACCTATATGACCCTCATGCGCGAGGTTGAGGACCCTTTTTCTCATCCCACTAGGCACAACCAATAATTCCGACCTGAATAAAAGACCATTGATTACCGACAACTCATTAAATACGTGTTTAAATTTGTTCTTAAGGTCGCCATCAGGAGACCAATGTGACCACCCCATCACAACCCCATGCATTATAGACTTCATATCATGATCTTCTTCAGAAGCCTTCTTCCACTCATGTTCATTTAACGCACCATTAAGTTGCTCACTTATGGTACAAACTACAACATCCTCATCCTCATTCTTGAGATTGAGATGCATATCAGTTTCTTCTAACAGATCAGTATTTCCCAATCTGAACAAGCAATCAGCCAAAATATTTTTCTTGCCAGGCACGTACTCTAACTTAAAATTGTGTTCATATAATCTGTACTGCCATTTAGCTATACGTGGAGTAGCCTTCTCCACACCTTTGGCTGTAAATAGTTGGACTAAAGGTTTGTGATCAGTTCTAACTGTGAACCTTGTGCCCCACACAAATTGTTTGAAATGGTTAATTCCCCACCAGCACGCTGAGGCCTCACGTTCAATCACAGAATAGGTTGCTTCGGCACCTTTCAGACTTCTAGAAGCAAACGCAACGACTTCCTCCCTTCCATCCCTCTTTTGCAATAACACAGCTCCTAACCCTTTTTGGCTGGCATCAGTCATGATGATTGTGTAATCCCTAGTATCAAATGGTTTCAAGGGAATAGCTTGGGAAATCTCTTGTTTAATATTGTCGAATTCACGATCGCACTCAACGTCCCATTCAAATTTAGCATTCTTTTTAAGCAACTTCCTCAGATTGTACGTCTTCTCTGAGCAGTTGGGTACAAATCTTGCATAAAACTCTATTAAACCCATGAAGGATCTCAACTGGTCTTTATTATCCAGAAAAGCGAAGTCTTGAATAGCTTTCACCAAACTCATCTTAGGTTTGACACCCTCAGCTGACAATTCAAACCCTAGGTAATTCACTTTGGATACTCCAAAACGGCACTTACTCGAACTGAGAGTTACACCCTTCTGTTTCAATACTTCTAATACCCCACTTAATCTTTCATTATGCTCACAAGTATCTTTCCCATAAACTAGAATGTCATCCTGGAACGCCATCACACCATGCATGCCCTTGAACATGCTTTCCACTGTCCTCTGGAAGACAGCGGAAGCGGAAGCTAACCCAAACGGCATGCGTTTAAATTGGAATAACCCAAACGTAGTGATGGAAGCGGTATAATGTCTGGAACTAGGATGGAGACAAATTTGGTGATAAGCTGAAGTCATATCAAGCAAGGAAAACATTTTACCACCCCTAATGGAAGATAACATCTCAGAAATGTTGGGTAAAGGGTATTGATCAACCCAAATTTGATCGTTAAGCTCACGTAAGTCTACACACATTCTCAACATGCCATTGGCCTTGCGAGCTAAAACCACAGGTGCCACCCAATCTGAGGATTCAATAGGTTCAATTATATCTAGTTCACACAGTTTGTCTAATTCATTCTTGAAATCCTCCCTCAAAGCGAGAGGAACTTTCCGCACTTTATGCACTTTTGGCTGGGCATGCTCATTGACTTTAATTTTGTGCGAGAAGCCCTTAAACAGCCCTACCTTATTATTGAAAATCTTTGGATAGCGTGATTCCCACTCTTCACACATTACAGACGATACAAGCATGAATTCACTTCTGGTTATGACCTGTTCAGGGTTATTCGGATCCAAGACCATTTCCAATTTACCTTGATCGAACCACCCCAAAAGACAAGCATTATCCTTCGCTACATATATAGTAGCAATGGTTGTGTTGTTCTTAAACCTGAGATCGGCTTGGAACTCTCCCATAACCTCAATAGATTTCCCACCATACCCAACAGGTTGAATACATGAATGATTTAAAGTGATCCCACGACCCTCAAACAATTCATTCCACTTGGAATCACTTAACAAAGTAAAGGGAGATCCAGAGTCAGCCATCATCTGAATCTGAATTCTGTTTACCTCTACCAAACAAAAGGGTCTTTTCTTACAGTTGATAGCAAGATCATTATTAACAACGAATACCTCCTCCTCATTACTGCTAGAAGAAGGAGAATCGTTCGTATCAACATTGTTTACTTTGTTGGACACATGTTTTTCCGACTTGTAAGATCTATTTGCTTTACACACCCTTGCAAAGTGGCCTTTCCTGTAGCATTTGGCACACATTTTATCAAAGGCAGGACAAAACTTAGCATTACCTAAATGTGCAGAGCTACCACATCTATAACATTGTAAAGATTTAGAAGAATTAAATTCAGATTTTCCGACAGTGGATTGTGGAGGAAGTCCCTTATTCCTTTTCTTAAATTTTGTCTTGACTGCATATACATCAGATTTAGAAGAATGAGATTTATTTTCTGAAATTGACATTTGTTCCATGAATGAAGCTGTACTTTCAATTCTGGTAGCAATTTCCAACGCCTTCTGAAGAGTTAAATTAGGTGTAGATAACAAAGCTTCCTGTACTTTCTTATTGTTAGTCTTTTCCACAAGTTGATCCTTGATCATTTCCTCCTCAAATTCTTTATAGTCACATGAGACCGCTAATAGTCTCAAGGTTCCAACATAGCTAGCCGCGGATTCGCCATCAACTTGGACCCTTTTGTAAAATTGATGTCTCTCCAAAGTAACATTTCTACACTTCTTGAATCTTGTGTCCAAGGATTTAATGACTGTCTCGTATTCATCTTCAATACCATCACCCTCGCCTGCATCAGTTGTAACAGACACCTTAGGAACATATTTTAAAATTTTCCGCCCCTCATTACCTAAACAATGCCTCAATATTGCAAATTTTCTTTTGTGGGTGAAAGATTCACCCTCAAGAGCATCCAAATATGCTTCAAACGTCTCCTTCCATTGTTCCCAATCAGCATCAGGAGAAGCAGGATTTGGAACAAAAGGAGGAGGAGGAGCAATAGATTGTTGCATGATGTAATCACAAGTATTTAACAAGTACAAGTAATATGTAGCGTGCAGAAATAATGATATACACAAGGTTATTAATAGCTAAATTGAAAATAAACAGTAGCATGCATAACAACCCAGTTAACGTAAAATTTAAAGAATGTGCATTCAATCCTTAGTACAGATCAGAGCAATGGAATCCATAAACCAGTGAAGACTGTTAGATAAGAGTACCAATATACGAGATGTAACACAGTACTCACTTTAAGATATTTCCAAGATACAATGACAATAAAAAAACCTGCGACGGAAGAAGAAGCTGTCAAAAAAGGCCTTCGCGTGTTACGCACCTCAGCTGGTGCAGAGAGACCGGAGAGCCGAGCAGGGAGGCGTGTCCGCGTTAAACACGCAATTGGAAGGAGCGGCAAGGCGTAGACTTGTAGAAAACTAGCGTCTCCGTCTCCTAGGAGACGCTAGCAAGTGAGGATCCATGGCGTGCCGTTGTTAGGGAGACGTACGCTACGCACGAGTGCGCTCCGTTACAATGAATAAGTCCGAAAGAGACGAATACCTACGAAGTAATAACACATAGAAGTGGCCAAATCAAGGAATGCTGCTCAGCGACGGAAGAAAGGTTGACGCTGAAACCAAGGTCAACCAATTCAAGACAAATGAATCCTCATGCTTAATAGCTCCAGTCGATGTGAAGAAAAAATAATAAAATCTTCGTTGCCGGTGACCCTCGTCGCCACTGAAAGGAATCAAGGTCCACGATTCCGAGTAAGCAATATAACTTTTATTATGTAAAGGAAATCCAGACAGCTCCTAACTCCCGTCCTCCTTCCGCCGATCCCAGTCCAACTGTCGTCGCATTACACAAATCCACCCCCAACATTCTACATTCCAAGAATCTTCACATCGGTTCCACAGAACGAGGAACGATGGAAGAACCCATACACAACAGTCTGCTGTTTTTCAGAGCTGCAATAGCAGTGTAACTCTGTTTTTAATACTGCACTTCACAGGTGAATACATACTCACGCTGCCACATGTTCACAGGTGTGTCGAAAGGCAACCATACTTTTTCAGCCAGCTACTAGCCCAACGTGATGTTGTCATCTCAAGCCAACTTTTTAACAAAGATCGTTAGAAATGCTTTTACACATGTGGTACCACACATCGCTAATCATGATTGAAATCCAGTGGCACCCAGCACTCATTCTGACCAGCCTCAATGTGTACCACACATCAGTTTAAAACTGAGCAACCATACTTATTAGATCCCATGTGCCTGGCCTTACTACTTCAAGGTACAGGCTCCTGTGGCCGACCTGCAGCTGCTGCCGGTGCTTTCCTTCATTGTTCCATGCACCAGGCGTGGGTCTCTGCTTTTATGGGGAAGGAAGCAGAAAACTAGGCATCCTCGGGGCATGCTGCATCATCTTGCTGCATGGTGCCCAAGGAGCCTGGGAAATGTAGTCTTTCCCTCATTGCTCATTGAAGCGGTGCGTACCGCATTTCGAGTACCTGGGTCATCTCGTCCCAACAGAGAAAGCAACAAGGATTGATTTAAGCCTTGCAACACCTCAGACAATCAAGCACCACTCACATTGGAACTCTAGCTACGCCATTTATATCATAATCTGCAAATGTGGATTACAGTATATAAGCATGACCACAAGAAAAGTCAGAATATACATCAACAAACACTGAAGCACGTTCAGATGTAAGAAATCTGTGACAAAGATGATGCGACATTTCATGGAAAAAAGGACACAATCAAAACGAGTTGCAATGGTTCATACTAGGGAAACTGAAACCCACTCACAACGATATGTCCATGGCCTTTTGAAGATTTGAGCAAAGTTGGGTCTACGGACTTCACGCAGATTCTGAAGGCCTCAATGATGCTATACCATGGTCGCAGATTTATTGATTTATGATGCCTTCTACAACCTGGATAGAGGCCCGTCCTTCCCTTTGGACCATATTTGAAAGACAGCAGTCAACGATTTATTAACAGTACATTTTTAAAGTTACTGTCTAATAACGTAACAACATTGATACCCTTTAGATAAAATTATTATTGGAGATGGGGGTCCTTATGACCTCCTTTTGTCCTAAGCACATGGCAGTATCTGATACTAATACCCGGAGAAAATACTTACAATCTCAAGCAATGACAATGAGAGGAGAGGAATCCGCCCCCACCCCTCATGAATAACAATTTAATAGTGGCTAATAATAATTTTATAACCATTTGGAATTATGTACATTAATTTGATATTACCATATTCTTTCAAAAATAAACCACTGAAATATTGGCAAAATCTGGGAGAACTGAACCATCCTGTAGGCCAATAGATTATAAAGAGTAGACTACATTACCCAAACTCCCGGGACCGCATAGCGAGATGATGTGGTTACACTGAATGCAGTGTCCACCGCTCCAATGTACGAAGGAAAGACCACATTTCCCAGGCTCCTCGGGCACCGCACAGCGAGATGACATGGCATGCCCCAAGGACACCTCGTTGCCTGCTTCCTTCCCCTATAAAAACAGAGGCTGCTGCCTGGTGCATGGACCAACAACAGAGAGCACCAGCAGCAGCTGTAAATTAGCCGCAGGAACCTGTACCTTGATGAAGTTAGTATGGGGACATGGGACCTAATAAGTATGGGTGTTCTGGTTTTAACTGGAGTGTGGTATGCATCGGGCTGGTTCCTCCCTGGTGTGTCTGAATGGCACAACACCCAACTAATACAGTGACGTTATTAACTTGGCATGATTCACAAGTTTGTTTTTACATGTATGTTTACATGTGCTTTGAATTCACGTGTGTACCACGGTGGGTGCATATGTGGTACAGGACACAAGACCAGACAGGTTTACACAATAAAGAATATATACATAGTGTATGCTGTTCATAAATTACTTAAAACGACTATGGATACCTTTCATACCATGTTTTTTTCATACGGTTTATGTCCTTAAGAGAAGACGGTGGCCTGACAGGTAAGACTTTTTCTTACCAGCATGCACTTGGAAGGTGCATGAGTTACTAAATATAGGGGTATCTGGACTGCCCTAACCAAGGCCCTTAACACTCATATGAAGGATCCAATCTGAGGCCAAAACTTGTTTGCGATTAGAATCAGACGTGATGCTTGGGACATTAACTCCTAGTAGAATCCATATGTTTTAATTGAGCCAAGTGTACCTGACAACAAAGAAAAAACTTTGGTTTACACTTAGGTTGATTAACTGGACCCCATACATGACCAGAACATTCATTTTCTGATCTCCCTCCTCAGTGAGGCTGTGATCTTCATGTTAGTATCATACTAACATGGAGGGTCAGACTAGCCAATGAAGAAGCACCCCACAAAAGTGTGGGTGAGGACTTTCTGGCCATTATGTTTATGCTTTGTTGTAGCCACTATCCTGAGGCACTGTTTTCCCTTTGCCCTGAAAAAAGAACGGAGAAAGACCTCTGTCATTCCAGCTGTGTGACATAGGTTATTTGTGGAGGACGTATGGGAGGTGTACTTCTAGCTCCTTCTTGGGTGATTTCCAGGCATGGGGTTACCTATCAGTAGTGCAGCATGTTCAGTGGCACTGGGGTCAATTAGATTTAGGGTCCCATCGAACACCATTTTTGGATTTTTCTTCCTTACTAGCTGACAGTGAGGTGCATTTTAATTGCTTGCACCAGGGCCTATGACTCACTTGCTACGCAGCTTGTCCAGCTATATTCGCAAACCTATCTTGCCGAAATCACCATTGGTGGGTTGACATATTTAATCTAATTCCTTTTTCGACTTTTGCGTATTTTTCTTCGTGCCTCAGACTCGACTCAATCACAAAATGTCTCTCGCAGCTGTACACCTGGATTTGTTCTTGCAATGTTCTTTCTTTAACTTGTAGAAACGGTACTGACACTGCGTGTCATAGTGGAAAAATGATTTATTTTCGCCCACCCCATGACTAGGAAATATCTGGCCTCCTATACTTCCCTCTAACTAAACGAAGGTGTATACCTCACGTTCCCTGCCTCTTTCTTCCAAGAGCCATCTCTGTTAGTGAAGCACTCTTCTCACGGAGAGTTTATTAAGCGGCATGACTTCTAAATGTGCACAATTTGCTACTAAATTAACCTGCAAGCTTACAATTTCTTGTCAAAATAAATAAGAAAAAATCTCACAGGCAGTATGCAGGTCACTTCTGAATAAAAACAGGAACACCTGTTTACCGCGCTTTCGATTCTAGACACGTCCCGTTTTTTGTTGAAATGATTTCAGAAACAGGATATCCGTCTCCTAATGACGCAGCAAGAATGCTTTGATGAGCCGATTTTGCCTAATTGCAAGCGGGTCACCGCATATTCTTTTTAACGTAGTGTGAGTAAACATCCGAAGGCTTTGCGCATTAATGTAGTAATTTTATTTATGGTTCTGAGCATAAACATCTTTAATTACCAGGTACGGCTTCTGTATAACTGGTATTTAATGACAATACCATTGTGTTACCATAGAAATGGGACATGAGACATGGCTTATAATTTCCCATTCCCAAACCTGACACATGCTGAATTGCAGCATTACCATAATAATTACCCATTAACCGCCAGAAAGGGAGCAGCCACCCAGCATACATGAGCCCCCGTGCTTGTCCTTATGTGCTGCACAACTACTTTGTACCGTGAGATTCTTATTCCTGTTTAATTGTTTTTACATGCTCGGAATAACCAATGTCTCTTTTCTGACATGAGTACTGATTAGATGAAATAAAATGGTTCCAGATAAATTCACAAAAAGTCTCCCAACATTCATTTTGTTCATTTGTTTTAGTTTCTTTAACGGCACAATGCAGCCTAATGCCGTTTCAACGGGTTTGCTTGCAACCAGCCACCCAAATAAACTCCCGGGCATAGTTTTTCAAAGAGCAACCGTTGGTCTCTGCCCTAGGTTCAGGGGAAGGTACCATGTGCAGAGCTCTGTGGGGGTTCCCACTGCATTGTGGTAGTCTCCAGGGTGCATGTATACACACTGCTTAAGTCTGTACTCAGTGCACAACCACAAAATGACATTCTAGGTTGATACTGTCAGTGTGAGCAAGAGGTTGCAAGACCTTTTCAGAGGGGCGTGAGGGCTGTCTTCGAAATACCCTCAGACCTAGGAGGTGCCTTGCCACAGATCCCCACAGAGTGGCTAAGTCGGACCAGTGGATCTAGAACAATTTTCAGAGCCAGGGTGCTGATATCAGTGTTACATCATCGAGGCCACCGGGTTTGTTAGATGTCCAAGCATTAAACAAAGAACAAGTGTAGCAAATGCACCACACCCATTCGGCAAGAGTGGTAAGGGTGTGGTATGTCGATAGTGATGCTTTTTGGATCACACTGTCCAAGTATATCAATATAGCATGGCATAGTAGCACTTTGTCTTACAGAGAGCACATTCTCCATTGAAATGGCCACTACATTTTCACACACATGAAGTTTTACTGATCACAGTATATAGTGCACAAACTACAATGTGTGGAAACCAAGTTTCAATGACTAATTACCATTTGCACACCACTAAGTAAAGTATCTTGATTTGTCTTGATCCCATCAAAAATATTTGCTTCCATTACACATCAGTATTGGAAAAACAGTGCTCCAATTGTGCTTTCTTAAGTGCTGGTGTATTTTGAAATGTTTGTACAATATTTTGACATGTATTTAAATTGTATTGTGTTAGAAAGAAATTGGCATCTTAGAGCCTTTTCTTTAAATATTTTAAAATTCCATTAAAACACTAGTAAGGTTGTAAATCTATGCCTCCTACTCCAGCAAGATTGGCCTATAATTCACTTTAAATAAACCATTCACTTTGCTGTCAGAAAACGAAAAGTAGACATCAATCTCCGTGTTAGAGGAATAAGCAGCAATTTCACAGAAGACATAGTCTGACATTTGACCTCTGACTTTGAACGCACAGCAAACGTATCAGGGTAAAAATTTAAAGGCATCTTTATTGCTCATTCATCTTCTGAACCTGGTTATGTCTGGGGGTGCTGCAGCACCCCCACACTCCTGCTTCCATCCCCTGTGAGTCTGACTGCACCCCTGTGCAGGTCCTGTCTGGACTATCAGAACTCTTTCCGCGCTGCCAGACTCTAGGTGGAGAGAAATGGTACAGAATCACTTGCGTGTCTATCAATCCGTTTCTCAACCTATGTAGCTGCGCTTGAGCCATGATCCAGAATGTAGATTTTCCAAGTATTTTATGATGGAAAGTCTTAATTTTATTAAAGACACGGAGGCGAGTATTATGCTTTCTTTTCCTGCTTTATTTTAATAGCAGCCAAGAGGAAAACACCAATCCCAGAGGTTTGCGCAACAAGCAACCAATGGGAGATAAGACTAATAACATTAACCAATCAGTACACTGTATCACGTAACATATACCAATCCTGACTGCAGGCAGCCCTCTTTTCGGTTTCGAGACAGTCAAGAAACAGATTTGAATAAAGGCACTATACAACAAATTAAACATATTGCCAGGATTAGAGCAAAAAAGACTAGAATTCTGTCCAAGTTAGATGAATAGGATGGCTTGACAGGATGATGGATGCAGGGATCCGAGTTCAATGGAGGTTGCGGTGAATGAGTCCTTCGAGGAGAATCGGCATCCAATGAATTAGGTTGAAGAGGATGCTGGGGCGTTGGTATTAACTAGAGAGGGTGGGAGAGAACAACGTTAGTACAAGAAGCGGTGGGATAATACTCGCCTCCGTGTCTTTAATAAAATTAAGACTTTCCATCATAAAATAATTGGAAAATCTACATTTTATGACAAGACCGGAGGCTCCTATTATGCTTGTTTAAAGCATGTTAACTACAATAGAAGTTGCTGAATTAACAGGTTTACAATAAAATGTGGGAAAAGTAGAATCATTTGACCAATCTGCCGATCTTAGAATATCTTCCAATCGTGAACCGGCCCAAAAGGCTTTTGACGCCATGGCACCTCTAGCAGAATGGGCGCCAAACTTTGAAGTATCAATGCCCGCTAGGGACATCACCCATTTGACCCAACGAGCCAAGGCAGGGGAAGATACAGGTTTATAGGGTTTCCTAAAGGAAATTAAGAGTTGGGAAGCAGAAGATGTTCTAAGATCGTCCGTTTTCTGTTCATAAACCTTTAAACAGTTTCCCACACAAAGTTTTGGATGGTTTGGGAAAAAGGGATAGAACACAGAAGTAATGTTGGTTTTGGTACGACGAGACACATTGAATAGAACACCAGTAGGAGTGAAGTGACGAGCCGAGATATCTAGGGCTTTGACATCTGACAGATGTTTGATAGAGACAAGACAAAGTAACATTGTTAGTTTGGCCAAGAGCATTTTCAAAGATAAAGAGTCATTATCCTGCCAAGAGACAAACATTTGTAGAACTAGGTTCACATCCCATAACGTGGAGTATTTGGGAATTGGGGGCTTGGAGAATTTTACTCCTTTTAAAAGACGACAAATAATAGGATGTTCTCCTACGGGTTTCCCGTTTATAAACGGGTGATGTAGGGATATCGCTGATCTATATAGATTGATGGTTCTGTAAGATTTGCCGGCGCTAGCTTGAGAGGCAAGAAAATTAGCTATCAAGGTTAGATCTGCTGAAAAGGGATCACATGCTTTTCCCAAACACCAGCTAGACCAGATGGACCAAGCTGATTTGTAAGCCTTGGAAGTGCCTGGAGCCCAGGAATTGTTGATGTAGGTTGAAGCCTCAAGTGAAATTCCTGGATAAGATGAGGAAGACCTGAGACTTTCCAGGCAGATAGGAGAAGGGTTTTGTTGAGAATGAGGTCGTGGGGAAGACCTTGAGGATTGAGAAGGAGGGAGGGAAAGGAGGGCAGAGGGACAGGGAAGTCGACAGCTAATTCTAAGAGAATGGGATACCACACTTGAGCTTGCCACAACTGGACTACTAAAACAACTGTGGCTTCTTGACACCGGAGATGGGTGTTTATCATGATGAAAGGAGGGAATGCATACTGTATTGCGTGATGCCACTGTTGAAGAAACGCATCGGTCGCTAAAGCTTGAGGGTCTGGCCTCCAGCTGAAGAAACGAGGAAGCTGTGTATTCAGACGGGATGCGAAAAGATCTGTATGGAAGGGACCCCATTTGTGATGAATAGAATTGAAGACTGAAGAGTGAAGCTTCCAGTTGCTGTAATCGGAAAGATGACGAGAAAACCAGTCTACAACTGAGTTGAGAGAACCTGGCAAGTATTCTTCTTGAACTGAAATTTTTCGGTGAAGGCAGAATTCCCAAAAGCTCTTTGCTAGTTCTGCAAGCGGTTTGGATTTGGTACCGCCAAGGTGATTGATGTATTTTACCGCTGTGAGGTTGTCCATACGAAGAAGTACGGAACAAGCGACTCTGTTCTTGGTGAAAGTTTTTAGTGCAAAGGAGCCTGCAAGCATCTCTAAATAGTTGATGTGCAATGAAGACTCCTGCCAAGACCATGTGTCTCCAGTCGATATCTGCCCACACCTTGCGCCCCAGCCTGTTAGGCTTGCGTCGGATTCTAAGACAAGATCTGGGACTGAGGCAAAGATGGTCCTGCCATTCCAGGCTTCGAGATGGTCGAGCCACCATTGGAGTTCTGTACGGGATTCGAGGTCGAGGGGGATGAAATCTGAATAAGCTAGACCTTTGCATAGATGATGAATTTTCAATCTTTGAAGAGCCCGATAGTGAAGAGGGCCTGGAACAATTGCCTGAATCGAAGAAGAAAGAAGACCTACAATCCTTGCAAGAGACCTGAGGGAGAGAGAAGTCTGCTGTAAAGATAGGGTTTTCTCTGATTTGATACTTTTTATTTTTGAGGTCGGGAGTTGAAGGAGACCTTGAGAGGAATTGATTAGGAATCCTAGGAATTCCATTGTCTGCGACGGGGTAAACATTGATTTCTCTTTGTTGACTAGAAAGCCTAGGTCCGAAAGAAGAGAGATTGCGTAAGAGAGTTGGGACCGAAGGGTAGAAATGTCTTGATGCATTAGAAGAACATCATCTAGATAGATTATCATTCTGAAGCCTTGAGATCGAAGGAGGGCTACGATAGGTTTCATTAGCTTGGTGAAGCACCAGGGGGCTGATGAAAGACCGAAGGGTAGGCAGGTAAATTGATAGGTGTGGTGATTCCATTGAAATTGGAGAAACTTTCTGTGAGAGTGATGTATGGGGACTGTTAGGTACGTGTCTTGAAGATCTAGACGGACCATCCAGTCGTTGAGAAGGAGCGAATCTCTTAGATGCAGAATCGTTTCCATCTTGAAGTGTCGGTAGACAACAAATTGATTGAATTGTCTGAGGTTGATGACTGGTCTGATTTTTTTGTTTTTTCTTATCACTAAAAACAGTGGGCTTATGAATCCTGAGGGAAGGGGACGCGCTGGTTGAATAGCATGTTTTTGAAGAAGAGCTTGTATTTCTGTAGAAATGAGATTTGACATTTCTTCTGAAAATTTGAGGGGAAGAAGGGGGGAGGGTTGAAAGGGAGTTTCGTAAAATTCTATTAAATAGCCTTTGACTGTGTTGAGAACCCAGGGGTCTGAAGTAATCTCCATCCACTTGTGGAGAAAAAACTTTAGACGACCCCCTATAGAAAGATGGCCAGAAGGTTGGCTTACCTGAGTTGTTATAGGACCTGCGTTGATTCCTCCCTCTGAATCCTCTGGAACGCTGGGGGTAGAATTGTGGGCGCAAATCTTGTTGCTGTTGGCAACTATAGGAGCCTCTGAAGCCTTGGTTTCTGCAGGACCGGCCGGTGGAGCGGCTTCTTCCTCTACCGGCCCTGGCAAAAACCCGTGAGTTAAAAACTTTTTTAAGTGACTGCTGGGCTTTGTCAATAGAAGCAAAGGTGGTGACGTATTTGCTTAGTTCTTTAATGAAATTATCTCCAAAGAGTAAGCCATCAGCTTTAGCTCCTGGATCCTTAGCTGCCAGATTTGCAAGCTTAGGATCTAGCTTGAGCAGAAGTCCTTTACGACGTTTGTGAGTCATGGCTGAGTTCGCATTACCCAGTAAACAGAATGCTCTCTGAATCCAGAGTGACAGTTCTTCAGGATCAATTGACTCGTCTTTGGTTCTTGCGGATTCTGCGAGGTCAAAAATGCGGGATAAAGGACCGACCAAATCAAGGACTTTATCTTGGCACAGAGCCCAGGCTCTGTCCACCCCTTTACGGGGATCTTTACCAAATTTGGAGAAGAAGGTTAGGAGGGACGGATCTATAGAAGGGGTAGCGGTAATGTGTAATGGGAGTGAGGGTCTGGGACATTCAGAATGTAGTTTTGTTCGTATGTGTTTATCTAGAGGAAGGCGTAATTTTGTTAGGATATAGTTTGCAACATGGTCAGAAGGTAACCATTCGGTAGAATTGGGATGGTGGATTAAGCCAGGGTCGAACATGGGATTGCCATCAGAATCTAAAAGGGGGGCATGGGTTTGGTTAGTTGATGTTGGTTTAGATTTTTTAGGGGGAGGGCCAATCCAAAAATTGGAGGAGTTATCTTCCTCATTGTCAGAGGAGGAAAAATTGGTATCACCATCATCATCATCAGTGTCTTTAATATCCGCAATCACAATTTTTTGGGTCTTAGACACATTTTTTGTTTTGTTTTTACTTTTAGTACCCACAATTTTATTCCCCTCCGTAGTAGGAGGCCTTTGAGGAGCTTCGCCCTCGATCCTGAGTGAGTTTGACTCACCATCCATAATCGCAGACGAGGCGTTAGCCTGGTTTAAGGAAGCCTCCGAGGCTTTGCGCTTTCTGCTTTCCCCGCAGAATGGGCCATTTGTGATTGGGATAAACAGGACGATACAGTGGAATGAATTTGTTTAGAATTTTTCCCCATAGAAGCAGAAACTGCTTTTTTAACTGAAGATTGAACGAAATTATTTAAATTATAGGAAAAATCGTCTTCAGAATCATCATTCGATTTGAAATACTCTGAGAAATCCATTGCTATGAAGAAGAAGAGAAAAAACTGGTAAAAACTGGTAAAGAGGGGTTAACTAGGGAGGACAAGCTTTAGATTTTTATAGGCGTGTGTTGGACTTTTGCTTATGCAGGGTCATCCCCAGTCTTTTTTCGCCTCCTACCTCCTATTTTTTCCTGACATGTTGCTGTTGGCTTTTCAACTCTGAGCACTTTACCACTGCTAACCAGTGCTAAAGTGCATATGCTCTCCTGTTTAAATTGTATGTAAGTGGTTTATCCATGATTGGCATATTTGATTTACTAGTAAGTCCCTAGTAAGGTGCACTAGAGGTGCCAGGGCCTGGAAATCAAATGCTACTAGTGGGCCTGCAGCACTGGTTGTGCCACCCACATAAGTAGCTCTGTAATCATGTCTCAGACCTGCCACTGCAGTGTCTGTATGTGTAATTTTACACTGTAAATTCGACTTGGCAAGTGTACCCACTTGCCAGGCCTAAACCTTCCCTTTCCTTACATGTAAGGCACCCCTAAGGTAGGCCCTAGGTAGCCCCAAGGGCAGGGTGCAGTGTATGGATAAGGTAGGACATATAGTAATGTGGTTTATATGTCCTGACAGTGAAATACTGCCAATTTCGTTTTCACTGTTGCAAGGTCTGTCTCTCTCATAGGACAATATGGGGGCTACCTTTAAATATGATGAAAGTGTAGATTCCCCTAGAGAGTAGATGGACATGTGGAGTTTGGGATCCCTGAACTCACAATTTAAAAATACATCTTTTAGTAAAGTTGATTTTAAGATTGTGAGTTTGGAAATGCCACTTTTAGAAAGTGAGCATTTTCTTGCTTAAACCATTCTGTGACTCTGCCTTGTTTGTGGATTCCCTGTCTGGGTCAGTTTGACAGTTGGGTTGTTTTTCACCTCACACCAGACAGTGACACAAAGGGAGCTGGGGTGTAATCTGCATTTCCTGATTAGCCATCTCTGCTAGGAGGGAGGGGTGGAGTGGTCACTCTCATCTGAAAGGACTGTGCCTGCCTCTGACAATGCTGTCTCCAACCCCCTGGTGTGTGTCTGAGGCCTTGCCTGGGCAAGGCAGGATTTCACAAGAAGGTGTGAGTCCCCTTTGAAGAAAGGTGACTTCAAAGACTAAAATGGGTATAAGAAGGGCACCCAAACTTACAAACTTTAGAAACACTTCTGGAACCAAGAGGAACCTCTGCCTGGAGAAGAGCTGATAGCTGAGGAAAAAGTGCTGCCCTGCCTGTGACTGTGCTTTGTGGAGCTTTCCTGCAGTGCTGCTTCTGCCAGAGTAAGAGGGCAAAGACTGGACTTTGTGTGCCTTCCATCTTGAAGAAGAAATCTCCAAGGGCTTGATGTAGAGCTTGCCTCCTGTTGTTGAAGTCTCAGGGATAGCAAAGACTTCTTCCTGCCAGCACCTGGAGTCTCTGGAGAGACCCCTACTCTGCTCTGTGGTGCCCTTCCAGTTCCTGGGACCCTGAAAGGAGAGGCTGGCAGCCTAAGGACAAAAATACACGCACCGAGCGCCGTGCGGAGAAAAGATCGACGCGAATCCGATCGCGGCTGAGAAAACGACGCGACGCCGGTTCCGCAGCTGAGAAACGACGCCGCAGGAAACGCGACCGAAAAACCGACGCCCGGAGCAGGAGAAACGACGCGCAGCATCGCTGACGGAGGCTGAGAGATCGCACCCTGCGCCGCGGGACTTTCGGATCGTCGTGTGACTGGCTTTTTCAACACGCACCGCCGTGCCGAGTTGTTTTCGACGCACACAGCCGTGCAGGGTTACTTTCGACGCACACCGCCCGTGCGGGGTTATTTTTGACGCAAACCAGGTACATTTTCACGCTAGCAGCGCTAGTGTGGTGTTACAACTACCTAAAGACTCTTTTTATTTTAAACCTTTAAAAAATCATAACTTGACTTGTGTATGTTGGATTTTTGTCGTTTTGGTCTTGTTTTGTCTAGATAAATATTTCCTATTTTTCTAAACTGGTGTTGTGTCATTTTGTAGTGTTTTCATTAAGTTACTGTGTGTGTTGGTACAAATACTTTACGCCCAGCACTCTGAGGTTAAGCCTACTGCTCTGCCAAGCTACCAAGGGGGTAAGCAGGGGTTAGCTGAGGGTGATTCTCTTTTATCCTAACTAGAGTGAGGGTCCTTGCTTGAACAGGGGGTAACCAGACTGTCAACCAAAGACCCCATTTCTAACAGCGTGTGACTCACCAGTCAAATGAGAAGAGAAACGTCTACAGGGCGAAGGGCGGCTCGTTAGCTGTTTTAAAGGCTGAGCGCCGGTTTCCTGGAGAGGAGAAGCTAATTAAAAAGCAGTAAAAGCTTTTTGAATACGAGCGCTAGACTGGAATGCGCTCAGGAATGCGCTCGGAATGCGGAGACTGGGCGGTTGAAGGTCGCGTCAGCCGGCGTTCAAAATAGAACGTTCACGGCGACGCGACTCGAAAGACGAGGGAGAAATTTCCCTTCACGCGCAAGAAAAAAAATTAAAGAGTGGTTGGGGCAGCAGAGGCACACGCATATCAGCTAAACACTAGTTAAACACAAAACGTTATTAAAATGTGAACATAAAATAGTAAAATACATTGAAATTATAGTAAATGTATGGAGCAACGAAAGATATACTTATCTTGACTGCGAGCAGCAAGAAAAGAGGGCTGCCTGCAGTCAGGATTGGTATATGTTACGTGATACAGTGTACTGATTGGTTAATGTTATTAGTCTTATCTCCCATTGGTTGCTTGTTGCGCAAACCTCGGGATTGGTGTTTTCCTCTTGGCTGCTATTAAAATAAAGCAGGAAAAGAAAGCATAATAGGAGCCTCCGGTCTTGTCATAAAATTTGCTGGGAGAACAGCAATTCCCTCACAGATACTTTCCATATCGCTGAAGATGTGGTTAAGCCCATTCCGTGACACCAGTTGGCGCACAAATAGGGTTACTTTGTGAAACATTTAATACATATATTAGTGTACTGGAAAGGTACAGCAATTGATTTAAAAAAGGAAATGACATCAATGGCTATCAGTGAATAAGAAAGGGGCCTGGACGCAACCTGAAGACATTTTTTGTGTGTGTGTGCGTGCGCTACTTAACAACAAAGCGGGGGCTAAGGACAACTTTTATACACTGCAGCATGTCTTGTGTTTGCCACGGGTCCGAAGGAGAACTACTTTACCCTGCTTTTTTGTTCACAAAAGGCATTTTTTTTCTTAGAAGGGTTTACATGTTTGAGATCTCCAACAGATCTGGATTCAGGTGGGCAGTTAGCAGTAGCGTAAGGTCCCTCTTTTGAAATGTGGCTTCAGTAGTAAATTGTGAGGACTTTATCTGAGAAACCTTTCACATTAGTGGGGGTACCAGATCCAAAGGACTTGTTACATTGAAGCAATAGCATCCTTTGTCTCAGAACCTTCTGCACTGTCCAACCTTAGGAAGTATATTCCACAGGGTCAATCAGGGCTCTTTGGGAGTAACTAGAGCCCCTTTTGCCCTGTGGGTCTCCAGGAGAATAGCACCGCCGGTCCTGGAGCATGATGCTAGGTGTAGAAGCCCTGGCAGTGCAGGAGACTCCTTTGCCCATATTCCCTGGCAAACAGGCATAAATTATTCAATGCAGCAGGTAGGGAAGCCTTTTTGCCGCTTAGATCCAGACAGATTCTCTCCCTTAATTAGATCATGCAGGGTATGTTAATGTGTAAACCAGTACGTCATTTCTTGTGATGTCTTGCCAATCTTAATAAAATTGTTGTGCTTCCCATCCCCATTTTTGCAGTAAAAATATGCACTTCCGGTCTGAACTGGGCAGGGTTCACCCTTATTTCCCAGGAACAGTCTGGCATTTCAGATTCAGCGTCCTCTGCCTCAAAGGAAATATTTTCTTTTACACCAACATTTGACCAATCCTCTGTAGAAAATGATTCCACTTGGTCTTCAGGGTGTCCATGGGGAATGCAGAAAATGCTTCAGAGTCTGTTCAGTTACAACTTTTCCCACTAGAGAAGCCTCGGGGTTTCACCCTCCTGTTCTGGGAGCAGAGAGGTCAATGGATGCTTTGAAATGACAGTCCACGAAGAGGACATATATAGGTGTGAAAGCAGAACAATCTCAGAAAGACTTTTATGCATTCTGGAATAGACAACAGTTCATCTCAGCAGACTAAAGTTCAAATCTCTTAAGTGCTATACGGTTAATAGATAGAAACTCCCCAGTGGTGACAAACCCCTGAGATGGAAATAGGAGTGAAGCCCAAAACTTGGAGGTAGAACAGATGGAATATTTAAAATTGCCGATTGTGAAAGAATTATGAGATTGTTGATCGAGTTAGTACAAAATACATGGAGGGGGTAAACAACAGACTGTGGGTGGATATCTGCTGCGTACAGGGTGCCGCCAGCTCTTTCAGTGAAGTAGTGATGAAGATCTACAGCACTTACATGTCCCAAAGTTGAAATGTATTTTATTTAAATTGTGTTATAATTCATACGTTATAATGAACATGTGTGGATTGAGGCTACGAATGGAAATTATATACTAGTCAAAGCGTCTGCATCAACTGTACATTCATTGGAGGAACAGCATCATTGTAGAGGATGGAGAGGACTCTGTCTTGTCGGACATGAGTGCTTTATAAGCCTATTGGATGCTCGACCCCCCTATTCATGGAAAGCAATAAAGGAATTAAGGAAAACAGCTGCTAGCCCAGGCTTGCTTTTTCGTCAGTGCTTAATTTGTTAAAAGCTAGGGGACAGGGCTCATGCTGTTGTTCCAGAAGGCACTGCATGTTGTACTATCAACTGGACCTGCCATTTCTGCCAAATGCCAGTCTAAACACACCTTAAAAGGCATGCACACTCTACAAACGTGCACTTTGGACGATCCCAAGCCTCCCAAAGCTTTAACAATGATTTGGGTAAGCAGGAATCATTCTTTTTAAATGTAAATTTAAATTTTAAACTGAAGAGCTCTTCAGAACAATAGACATCTTCACCATGTGGTGGACTGTCATAAATACGTTCCAGAGTTATGAATTATGTGCCCATGCTGAGCAAGGGCAAACTGTGTCATAAATTCATTAGTGCCTTTGGTGCCCCTGGCATGCTTTCTGCACTCCTGGCCTCACGGGGTTATGAAGCCAACAGCTGAAGCAGAAAGCAAAGATGGCCTTAAAAGTTTCCCCTTCCCACACTTTTTATTCCTTGCCCTGTGCCTAGCTTCTATGCAGCAAATGAAAGATTGCTGGGGACTACAACTAGGGGATATGGCAACATATTGCTATCATCAGGGATCAAAGGTCATGAAATGTCAATTCTGCTACCACTGAAATTTTGACAAACGAGCATCCATCTCATCCTATAAGTGTTCTGTTCGCTTACATCAGGAAATGCAATAAAAATAGTATCTCGTGTGCTTAGTGAAGTTGCCCAGAATTCCCAAAGTATTATCTAGGGTGGAATTGAGGATCTGAATATTGGATGAGAACTTATGTGAGCTTTTACCTGGCGTTAAACATGAATGCAGTGTAAGTTTGACTCCTGAAAATGCAGCGCTACCGCACAAATGGCCCCTTTCCTTTGAAGTACTGCCTTCACGGAACATCAAAGAAGGGAGGTGAATTATGCACCATGATTATGTATCTCACATCATATCTCGTAAAGCTCCTATATGTTCAGTGTTTAAAGAGTACGCCTTTGATCCAGTTGCAGCATCAAACAAGAGCCATGTCACTCTGGCCTGATAAAAGGATTCTTCCATGTACTGCATCTGTTTAAGAATAACAGAAAATATAAATTCAGTAGATTGTGTGGGCTGAAGTTAACAGGTCTCTCGAAAACCTCGCTCTGAGACAGGGTGTACTTTGAAGGGCCGAACAATGATGGAGTTATTGTCTAGATGCATCTCATCTAGACAATAACTCCATCTGGAGCGCACCAATCAGATGAAAGAGGCACGGAAGAAGAAGAAATGGGAGTTCTGATCCCATGCACAGGGCATCAATGTAGTAACCAGTCCCTGCTTGGGTCGCTGAGATCCACCTCCTGCAGCTGCGTCTTGCTTGAGGCGACGTGTTTGCAACCACTGTGACTTAGGCCCTCATTATGAACACGGCGGTCGAAACCGCTGTGTTCATGATGGCGGTCAAACTACTGACCGCCAGCATCCCAGGATTCTGCCCGCAGGCCCACAGGAATGCCTGGCCGGGACATGGACGAGAAAATCGGGCAGTGACCTTAGCGATGGGGCACTGCACCGGGGCCCCTGCACTGCCCATGCCAATTGCATGGGCAGTGCAGGGGCCCCCAGGGGTGCCCTGGTGCACTCCTTCCGCCAGCCTTTTCCTGGCTGAGGGATCATTATCCGAGGGGCAGCACGGATAATGATTCCGACTGCCACCAGGCTGCCTGATGGAGGCAGCCTGGCGGTGAGTGAGGGCTGCCGATAGCGGCCATCATGGGGTTCTTCATGTGGCCAAGTTCGTAATGACCACCTTAGTCTAGTGGACTTTTGATCCCCTGCTGTTCTACCTGACCTTTGACTAAGTTTGCAAGATGGGTGCTTGTGTTTCATGCAGTAGCCTCCAAGTTTTAAGAAACAATGCTTAAAAATTACTGTGACCCATCATAGGAGGCAAAGGTTGTGGTTTGTCACTTACTGTCACTCAATCGGGCTTTAAATGGAATATGATGTGATTTCAGCTGCCCCTAGGTTTTGAGTGTAATTATACCGCTTATTTTTGTGGTTCTTAATGCTGACACTCATAATCTATGCTGACACCCATCAGCCATGCTGTTGCCAATAGTATGAAGATCCTTTTGCACCTGTCTGTCCTATCCTACGTTGCTTTTCAATTCATAGAGTTTTTTATGTTGCTCCTTGTTTTTTAAGAAATTAATCTTCCTCTTCTTACAGTTGCTCCCTTCCTACTCCACCCTTGGTTTTCTCTTTTGTCTGTGGCTCAGGTTAATACATTACACATGAGTCAATCACTGGCGTTATGGAGCATCTCGAAGACATTTTTATTAGTATTACTTTTGAAGTCCCTCGCATCATTGATCTTTCCTCTCACATATCTGTTGAGTTTTCTCTTGGTTCTTTTTGTTTTCTTAAACCACACTTAACAGAATGGGCAACAGAGATTTAGAATTATAATCACCCATTGATTCCCCCTTTTATTGACCCCACAGCACTACAGTAGTGTGTTTGTAGCTGGGTACAAATTATTAGAGTCATGAGATTGCTGGGATGGGTTAATAAATATAAGTGCTGAAAAATGTTGAGAAAACATAGTAAGAAAAGATAGTCGTTGACAATGTGTCTAGGATACCCCGATACTGACATTGCACCTCTGATGTGCATACATTGCAAGTACAGGGGTGGGACACTGGGACGGAGACAGTGACTGTCTGAGCTGAGAGACCGTGTCCTTCACAGCTCCAGTGACCATGCACTTTGACTTCTGTCCACCACAATCAGCTGTGGTTTATCACTAAATAGTTTCAATACAATTTCTTTGCAGTCTTCACGCAAGTGATTGTTAATGTATGTTACTATGCCAATGAGGCAGTACCTTTAACTGAGCGTGCATTGCAGTGCCCATGCTCCAGATGTGTTCTTCCGGAGTGTTTTACCCAGTGACTTGCACTCAAGATGTCCTCTTCTGAAGGCGCCAGAATGGAGTCGGATATATTACAGAGAGACTGCATCACTGGCACCAGTAGTACAGAGCTGTAGTCGTGGCATCTCTAATTCACTTGCCATCTTGTCTTTAGGCATGCATCACCATTTAATGTGGGTGAATTGAGAAGTCTTTGTTCCAAGGGGGTATGGTTGATCAAGTGCTTAAATGTAAATGTAGCCACCCTGGCCATCAAGAATGAAGAATGGGGGGGGGGGGGGGGGGGGGCGGGGTAGCGGCGAAACATGAGGACCAATTTTTATACATCACCCAGTGATCACCCCAGGCCACACAGAAGAAATACAAATATGAGATTAAAGGGTTGGAAGTCCTGGTTTAAAGAAATCTTACTGAAAAAGGAGTGCTGTGGCTTTGCACTTCATATGTACCCAACCTGTGCAACTGGGTCACGTGATCTCCATATCTGACATCCTTCCTTTACTTGTTCGTTTCTCAGACAAATCGATATATCCTATACTTTTCCAATTCGGTTGCATGGTTTAGTTATGATATTGTGCGTAAAACGTTAGCTCCTTGTGTTCATATTTCAATAGTTCATATACTCACTGCTGTTAAACAGAGGGCAAGGCGCACGGTAGGAATGGTCAAACAGATGTTTACCGAACAGTAACGGAGACGTGATATTAACCCCTTGAAGAACGGCTTTTATGGCATAAAATGTATTAATGATTTAACAACAGGGAGCACACGAGCTGATGACATATGAACAGAAGGAACTATCGTGGTGACGTGAGGACCTATCAGGATACATCATGAAGCACCACTGTGAAATCCCGTGCACAAGTGCTGTTTGGGAGGAATATGCACCCCGTGTACCCCGGATGGTGCCTGACAAGCCTGCACGCTCAGGGAGAGATTCTGCAGCGGGGCACACAAGAACAAGCATGTGGAAGAAAATGCTGACAGGAGAGGAGCAATGGCGTTGCTGTTATGCCAAGATGACACGGTGCTGATCAAATTAAAATAATCTGCAAAATGAATCACTATATGACAGCCACCCATATCCAGGGCCACTGGAATTATGCGGCAAGACAGGCCCAAGTTATCTGGCAGGGTTGAGTAAATTATTCGACACGAAAAGGCAAATTATGCGGCACAATGCTCCACATTTTGTAAGATAGTATTACTTCGTTATTTTGTCATTTTTTAACTTGAAAACACTCTCGGGCATTGATTGCACCTCAATAGCACCAGTATAACACCCATATGTAGCAATAAGCAACAGAAAAGTGACCAGTCCAGCTTTGCAGAGGGCCTTCCATCAAGCGGCAACATGTTGCTACGTTTTTATTAACTTTTAAAACAGTTATACAGTAGATGATGGTCTGTGTGGCTATTGCGGCAAATCTATAATTATGCGAAAAATCGCCGCACAATCAAATAATTCTGTGGCCCTGCTCATATCTTATCAGTGATGTGTAAGTATAACTGTTTGTAGTGTGCATGAAAGGTCACACCATAATGAGAAACTCTGCCTAGTGCACACCAGAAATACGGGAGCCACAGCTTTAGGAACCAGCAGGCACAGAGGACTTGTTCATTGTATATAGTTACAATACAGCTGTTACACAAGTCTCACTTGTTTGATATTAACCAGTTCTCATTGGTCAACTCCTAAGCTTCCTTCCTCTTCATGGGTTTGTCCCTCCCCGGAGCATGGATACACAACTTGTGCGCTTCCACTGCTCATTGTTTTAAGCACTACTTTTTTGTTATGTTCAAGCACTCTACCAGTGTGCTGCATTTTCAGCTGGCCCCTTCAGTACGTCTCCCCTCTGCCTCCCTCATCTGTGCTGCTTGCCTCCACCCGCTATTCCTACCTCATTCCTTTAATATCTGTGCTGCTGATTGCCCCCACATGCCCTCCACATCCCATTGATGTACTTCTTGTTTTGTTGCTTGCCCTACCCATCCTCCTTCCGTTTATGTCCATGATGTTGCTTGCCCCAACTCCATCCTCCCACCCTTTGTTGCCTCAGCTCCTTCCTCCATTGTTTATGTCACCCTCCCTCCATGTTGCCTGCTGACCCACCCTGTAGCAGCAGAGGCCGCCTACGAGAGCTATTGGATTTGTCAATGTTTTATAACCATGCTGTGTAGCACCACTGCAGCTGTGCAGTAGGACCAAAATTAATTTAGAAAAGAGCTATGACTTGTTTAGAGCTGGCTGTGTCATAGACCTTTTTTAAATTACTTTTAACCAGGACTACAAAACACTCACATAGCGGATAGTGATCATAGACACGACCTATTAGCCTTGCCAATACTTATTCACATTAACCTCCACTTCTCTGCCAATTAAGGAACTTGAATTAAGGTTTTCTATGTGTGAGGATTTAGTTTTGCCTGACAGAAATGACAATTCCAGTCATGCCTACTGACATCCAAAGTCCTTTATTCCTTTTGGATATCTAAGGGTGTGTGTGGGTGTGTGTTAGTTAAGAGAAATAGGGGTCTCACTCTTTCGCTTTCCCAGGGCGAAGCCAACCTTGTTTGTCCTGATACTAGAATAAAATAAGCTTTTGGAAACAGTTCATCCTTGATCTCAACAATCTTTGCCTGAAACCTCAGTGGTGGTGAGATCTGAGAGTCTTGGGGGGCCCTCATCAGTCTTTGACAGGAGGGGGGTATTACTTTGAGTTATTTCACTGCTGTGCCACATTCTTCTCACAGTTGGAACTGTTAACGCGTCCCTTTATGATAATTTATTACCCATCAGGACTCGTTTTAGGCCAATGAATCTTTTGACCCAGTTGCGAGACACCTTAGGACGAGATAGCTAATCAATATGTCAGTCAATACGTCAATGATGTCATCAATATTTATCACAACAATACATTTCACTTTAGTCAAAGTCATTAATCAATTCAAGACACTACCATGACCTTGCAGTCATGAATAACCACACCAGTTCAGTAGAATGTTATGAGGTTTATTCCCTATTGATTACAATTCTAAGAGCATATGTGTTAATTTCATTAGCAAAACACTCAATTACATTGTCATAATTTGGCAACTCAAATAAGACTTAAACAATGCAAGGAACGCAATTATTAGAACATAACACAGCGTCAGCATAGATAAACTTTTAGCAGAGTGTCATTAACGTGTCAGTTCAACAAAGTATAGATTCAGTCGTTTGTTTATTTGCGTCAGTTTAGTGAACTCTTGTCCTAACCACTGATTAGCATCAGCATGTTGGGCTTCATGCAAAACAATTTAGAACACCAATTTGGAAAACATCTAGCTATGATCTCTGTCAAAAGTAAGCAGTTGGTACCTAGAAAGGAAAAGCAAACAGACAAATCACAGTTTCATTGTCATAATTACCCTCCAAGGTTTAGGTCAGCACTCAGGTTCAGTCTTTGTCTTCAGGACATCAGTCTAATCGTCATCAATCAGAATTCAGCTTCAGGGCAAAAGGGGCACTTCCCTCATAAGGAGGTAAAGTGCAAAATAGGCAATCTAAGAACGAGGATGGTTTTAAGCAAACCAATAAGTCACCAAACAGAGTGACCAAGTTTTGTTATAAAATCAATAGCATTCCCTACCTAATTCTAAATGGCTCCCCGTGTCATGGGTTTTTATCCCCTTTTTCGTTGTACATTCCCCTAAAATTTTATTGGATCTTAGTTATACCCCACTATCTTCACCCAATTAGGAAATGGATTATGTCATTAATCTTTCACCCCATATTATTTTACAAACTGTTTATTGGTCCATATGATTGATGTCTTTAGAGGTAGCACGTCCGGTATGATTTCATGCTTCTGTAATTCTTTGCACATCTTTTGGTCAGTAGCTCCATTGTCTTCACCAGTTCAAACGACCTTGTACATTACATTAATCTACACTGTTGCATTTTGATTAACATTTTCTACAAGCAATGGGGATTTCATGGGAACGGATCTACTATGGTTACATTCAGCTTCTAGTTTGAAGAAAACAACAAAGGGTCATGTCTTTTTGCGAGTCAGCACACTGCAAGATAGGAAAAATACATTTAATATGAGAGCCAAGCAGCTATGCTCCAGCTCATGCTAATTTAAGGTGTACGAGGATTTCAGCACAAATTCAATAATGTAATCATTAATAATTAGTATAAACTTATTCTTTATATCAATTCATAACATTAGTCATTTTTATTAGTTCATATATACATTGGTGGCCACTCCCCATGGTCACATTACAAGGGCACGTTTAAGTGAAAAAACATTTCTACAGTTTCTATGCGGCATTATCACACATTAATTCATAAACATTTCATGTTAATATAGATTATATAAGCTACGCTCTCTAAATACTTTCAAGGTAGATCACAGATATCAGTGTGAGCAGGTGGGCGGAGGGAGGGCTCACCATTGCTCTTGCAAGGGATCGTACAAGTCTCAAGTCAATGATTTTTGATTCTGTCCAAGCACTAAGTCAGGACCTGAAAAGAGGCGAATCCTAGCCCTGTTGTACTGTGTTCTGCAGTGACTATAATCACCTGGGTACCATGCTCACTGCTTCATTCAAGTGAGCCAGGCAGAGGCGCTTGCTGGGATCTTACCCACGGTGGGATGCTGGCCTCATGTACAAGTGCACGCAAGTGCAGCACACGGTACTCTGCATCTTTGCAATGTTCAGCGCGTTATCTCCTCTGTGCATCCACTGGGTTCACTTTACCAAAACCATATCTCTAGCAAAAAAGTGACATCACATGTTCCTTGTCTCTCGAGGACATGACAGGAAATATGAAAGGACCTTGACCCTCAACACAGGGCCAGGATAGTTGTATTAAACAATCTTCATTCAAAATTCGAATATGGAGTATAAAAAGAAAGGTCATTAATAAGTCACAAACGATATGTTCCTTGATTATCGAAACCATAATATCGATGGGACACAGTATCAAGGAAAGAAATTTGAAAATAAAATATCAACAATTAAGTAAGTTTAGCTTTTCTATTCCTTACTCCACATGTAAGCGCTTATGTGGTACACATAGCATGCATATATATTTAAAGTACTTAGATGTGGAGTTAGGAATAGTACATTTGTACTTCTCTATATGCACTTACCTCTCGATATTTTGGCACTTGATATTATGGTAATACTCTATTATTGGCATTGATATTCAATAGTACAATTTCACAAACATCCGATTAGAAATATGTAAACTTATTTTTATAAGTTCATTAGTTATATGAAATCGCAGGGGTTACAAGCCACAATGCGGCCAGTAAACTCTAAATAAAGCTGTTGTATGAGACAGAAAAGTCTTTCCTGAGTTGACAGTGATTCCTCTGTTAACCTTACAGACTGGTCATAAGAGGGGAGCAGAGCTCTGCTTGAGAACCAGGACGCACACTGCCGGCGATCACACACTCAATCAGGTTATACATGGTTAGCTCAATTAAAGTCTAGAATTAGGATAGAACGGGCTCCCGAGTAACTACAAATTCATTTTACTGAATACAAATATGCCCTTTAAATGAAATAGTCTTTTTACATTGTGCCAAAAAACAAGTTGTTCATCACCATGGATTAAGTGTTTCTTAATTAAAAGGTCACCGGATGAAATAATCAGGCATTTTATAAAATAATGTCTTAATAGATATTTCAAGCTAGATGGTTTGGTGAATCATGCAATAAACGCTGACTCCCTTTTTCATACTGATAGCCATAATGCTTTTAGTGAGAAAAAGTGCCACATGAACTGACAACCCAAACAAAACAGAATATCCCAGAGCTCTGCTGGGAAGTGAATGCACCCTTTGCACTGCCCTGAATCCTGGGTTAAATTGCTCTTTCGACAAATATAAGCGCACATACTTTAAAAAAAGTTAAACTACCTTAACACAATTTAAACGTAAGTGCCTACAGCTGCACCGTTATCATACGTTTTATTTATTTATTTAATTAGGCAACAGAGGGCGGCGTCTGCGGAAGTATGTGCAACATATCAGTCTCCAAGGGCAGGTGGAGTTAGGGCCCAACTTGAGGAATAGTTAGGGGGCCTCCAGTGAGCAGCAATACAGGCAGGCCAGTCCCTGCAGAACAATGGGCACAGTCAGTCAAAGAAAAGGAGGCACATGGTCTCAAAGGTAGACTGTGTCCCAAACCGAAGAGACCACGAGCTTCAGTTAGCTAGAGGAAGGCAACAGAGGAAAAATACCTGAAGTCGACCAAGGGGTAGAATTCAAGCAAACACAGCAACAATGCACAACAGCAAGGGGCTGGCAGATGGTGAGAAGGATAGGTAGCCATCGAGCCATCGGCATGCACACACAATACCAGGAGGGACCAGGCAAGTAGGCCCAAGGGTGGAGAAAGCTTGAGTGAACCACTAATGAAGGCAGGTACCTCATAAAGGGAGTGCCATGTCATCAGCTGTGCCAGGATTACTATATGGATGGTCAGAGTTACAAGAGTGCACGCCTCTGAGTTGGTGAAGCAATCGGCGTGGCAACGGCCAGCCAGGGAAGCACAAAAAGAGTGAAAGTTAGCAGGGCGCCTCCCTACTTCAGTAAGAGGGATGATGGAAGAACAGGACAGCGTGAGGTGGATAGAAGTAGGAGAGACCTTTATGTTGGAAGGTGGTGGCTATGAGACAAGTAAGAAGATGACATTGAGGTGGGGGGGTAGTGGGCTAAGAGCCCTGGGTCAGTGGGATTGGTGCCCATTCACTCCAAACCAAATACAGGTCAGCTATGGGGTTGTATGGGATGTGAAGTAGAATCTGCAGAGGAAGGACAGGTGCCCTCTAAGGAGGAGGAGAACAAAGAAGAGGGTGTAAGGGGTCATGGGATGGGGCAAGGATCTGTCTTATGGGTCATCAGTAGTGATGGTGTCACATTGGTTGAGAGTGAACAATGGACTTGAGAGAGACTGTAGGACATTGGAGGGGAAAAAGGAAGCAAGGAGCAGCAGGCACAGACAGAAGGAAATACAGGGAAGAAGAAGAGACTGCTCTCACGAGGAAGAATCGTGTAGGGGAGAAACACGGTTGAAAAGAGACCAATATAGGATGGAGACTGTGACGCCCAAGGGCTGTTGGGTCGAGGTGAGTGCAAAGGAGAGTGGTGGGAGTTTGGCGGCAAGGGAGGATAGAAAATGGTGAGGACAGAGATAGCAGGGAGACAAGGGCAGAGGGACAAGGTTTAATGTGTGAGGGCATAATGTTTGAGTTATTGAAGAAGTCTTCTTGGGAATCATGAAACACGTTTCCAGAGAGGAGGGAAAGAGGCTGGGGAGAAGGATAGTGAGCCAGAAAAGGAAACAGAGATGCAAGGAAAAAGACAATAGGGGTTGAGAGTAGATGAAGAGGAAGACAGAGATAAAACAATGAGCAAGGAGAATGATCAAAAGCAAGAGCAAGAAAAACAGAAGTAAACATTAAAAGAAGGGAACTCTGGGCACCCATCAGCATAAATGTAAAGCATTCCTACCTGGCATATAGTCATCAAGGTGACATTTCTTGATCAGCAACAAAGAGGAAGTATGGGTTTGTGAGTATATTAGATGTATTCACACTTCTTTGTAGATAAAAAATTAGCAAGGAGAGGTCTAAGATGGAAAAAAGGAGTTGGCTAAGCAACCAACAGTATCCATCCACATCAGTATGTGGATGCTTGCTGTAGAAAAGTGGGTTATTAGTAGGTGGGGGGATTCACCCTCAGCTAGTAATAATACTACAATCACTAATAGGTCCAGTCAAGTGTCAATAAATGAATCTTTGCTCAACCAGTGATAGCTTAGCAAATGAGCAGTCAGGCTTAACGTAGGAGAAAGGTATGTGTAAAGAAGTGAATACCACCAAAACAGTAAATAGGTGAGACATCAATTTATAAAACTAGAGAATATGTTTACCTTCAAAACAATACCAAAATGACAAAAAAGTTAATCTAGGCAACTGGAGATAATAATTTGTAAAGATTAAATCATAAATTGTGCAATCTAGCACCAAAAACACAACTCGCGGCTATCTGGTTGTGCTGGACCGATACAAAATCAAAGTTTTAGGTAGACCCCAATGGAGCGCGGTCAGATAGGCTGAGGGCTAGGTCCTGATCAAAGGTTCAACATTGGATTTAGGGCCTGATTTAGATCTTGGCAGATGGGAATACTCAGTCACAAATGTGACGGATATCCCGTCCACCGTAATATTATCTCATTATATCCTATGGGGATTGTAAGACGGTGGGCAGGCTATCTATCATGTTTGTGATGGAGGACTCTCTTCGCCAAGATATAAATCAGGCCATTAGTCTTTTTTTGGAGCATTTCTCCCAACGATGAGTCCTAAGGTTCCCTAGGTCCAGAGCTCAATCCAACAATGGCAGCTCATTGCAGCGCGATGCCTCTGTGAACCTCTGTAGATTTGTGTCCTCAGCGGCGATAGCGAGGATATCCAGAGCTTTCAGCAGGAAAAAACAGCACAGTCAAGCTGATGCACAAGTGGGCAACAGCTGTCTGGCTCTTAACGTCAAGCTGGTCTCCTCCTGGAGCTTTTCTGAAACAATTTGCAGAAGTTTCCAAACTTTGAGTTCTTGCAGTTTCTTGGTTCCTTTGGGGAAAATAAGGGGCCCTTAGCACCAGCCAAGGGTTCAGAGACTCTGGATTACCTCTTGGGGACTAGGACTCAATTCCCCACAACACACATGCACAGTCCAGGAACAATCAAGTTGCAACTGTTCAGCTGAGGTGATCCTCTCTTTGGCTTGGCAGGCAACTTCTTCCAGCTCTGTTGTACCTGTTGCTGATAAGGGAGTCCACTCCTCTTCCTTCAGTACAGGCACAGTCTTTTCTTGGTGGAGCCTTGTGAGTGCATCAGGTGCAGTCTTTCTGAGTGCAAGCCTTCTGTGACACAGTCCAATGGTCCTGCAGGACAGTCCTTTTTCTTCTTTTGTTCCAGCAAGTGTTCTGAGGAGCTCTTGCAGCTCTGTCATATTATTCCTCAATCTTGGAATGGCAGGAAGGGTGGGGAATACCCTAACCAACAGGGGTAAGGTTACCACCATAGTCTACAAACACTTCCTTCAAAGTGTGGCATATTTATGACCCAGAATGCCCTATTCTCACAAAAATCAAAATGGAGAAAGTCTCTCCTTGGTGTGTGTGTCTGTATAACACAGCCCAAAGATGTGGCTAACAACTGCCAACACTCCCCTTTCAGCCCCTTTGAGCCCCTACTAATCTAATTAGCAGGCTCTCATTTGGCTGGGGATCAAGGAAGTGGGGGTTGGCCTGGGTCCTGTGACATCTATTCTCCTCCCTTTGAAGTCAGGCTTATCTCCCCTGCCCCCTTCCTCTCCCTGGTCTCTCCAGGAAACGAATATCCTCTCACCCAGTTGCTGTATTGTTGTAGCCCCAGGCCTCTTTACACCTACTCAGGGAGCAACCTGGCTCAGGCATTCAAAGGCTGACCAATCAGAAGAGGCTGCTGTAGGGCTACTTAAGGTAACTTCAGGCTAGTACGTTCTAAAATGACTTTCCTGTTGGATTTAATGTGACCATTAATTTGCTATTTTGAGGGGTACTGCTAGCTAGCTTCAATGCAAAGACAAACTTTATTAAATGTAATAAAGTTTTCCACATATTAGCCAATAGGGCTAGAAGCACTACAAATGGGGAAAAATGACTTTGACTTATTTTCTTACCAGCGCATGTAAAACATCTCTGATAGTGTTCTTGCTTTTTATAACAATGCACCTTACTCTTTGGCCACATATGACAGACTTTAGGGTTGACTTATAAATCATAAAAACTTAGTTTTGGACTTTGGGAGTACTTTTGATTCTAAAGTTGAATTTTGTCATAGTTTTATCTTAGAACCAGCCTGCAAGGCAGGCCTGGCTTTAAAATGACACCAGACAACACAGCAGTGCACATCAAAGCAGTGCACACTTATGTGTATTAAGTCCACTGGGATCTTCAAACCTACATTCTCTACCATATACTAGGGACTTACAGGTAGGTTATCTTTGTCAATTTAGAATTATACCAATTACCATATACCTTTAGAGGTCCGAGCACTGGCCCTGGGCCCAGTTAGCAGAGCCCAGGACATTTTCAGAGTCAGTAACCACCAGCATCAGTCAATGGGGATAACCAGCGCAAAAAGGATGACTATCCTACAACAGCATTCACTATTTGTGCTACCAATTACTGTGAAAAAATATATTTAGATGTGATCGAGGTGGCCAATATAGTCTTCTGTGGGCTTGTGTGGCTAAAATATGATGAAGAATTTACAGCAAGGAAAGAGCTGAACCTGTCAAAGCAGTGGGGAGAGGTGCATTTGAAGACATTTTTCATTGTTGACAAGTGCAACAAAAATAGTTCTCTATCAGCAGAGCACAGATAAATAAAAAAAACTTTTTGGCACATAATTGAACTGGCAGTAGTGATCTCATTACAATGGAAATATTCTAATTTAAGTTAGTTTTGTCAACATATTCATGTGGTGGACATCTTAGATGACGGGGTACCACCTGTAATCAATTCAATGAGGCTACTGGTCAAATATGCATACTATAGTTTTTTATTTCATGTGCTGCATTGTGTGAGGTCTACTATGTATGCTAGTATATTCATGCAAAATAAAATGGCAAAAATGTCAAAATCTCCAAACTGCAATGGGCTGATCTAATAATCTTAGCAAGTCAATGCCTCAAGGGGGCTCCCCCAAGAAAGGTATTGGCTGAAGGGGGCTTACCAAAAGCCTAGAGATTAATGTTATATTGTATGTTGTACTGAAATGAGATCTAGTACACAGTAAAAGTTACACTAACCTCAGTGCTATAAATTGGTCCTATTTAACATGAGTACTCATTCAATTACGCTGTGTGACATTTAAGGCATATGAGGTATATAAAGTGCATTAAAGTAAACCTGATATAACAAGACCATATATACCCATTCAAGTAAGCTTTAAAGCATCCCAGGTGCACAAGGCATATAAAGTGCACTGTATAATTCATAAATCATTGACAAACAATAAGCAACCTTCCTGGAATGAGGTATTCTATAGAGCAGAATCATAGATTTATTCCTCATAATATATCATGCACTATGAAGATACTGTACTGATAGCAGTCCGTCACCTCAATGCCAACGAGATTACTCATCTATCACTAATTGCATTTATTCCTTCCAGTACCACACTGAGTTATGCACTATAACCCTGATTCATTTCAATCAACATATCTAATGATTTTGGGGAACAGAATTCATATATGAGTTTCAACTGCAATGTAATAGTACATTATTTGAAAAACATGCCACTGGTTTGCATTTTACAAATGCACATGCAGTTCTGCATAGTTGTTGTGGCCCCCATGGGGCCTCAATTCCCATCATTAAGATCAACCTTGATTCCTGACTTCTCAGCTCTAATTCCATGTCTCCACCCTGTGGCTGTTTCCTTATATTCTTGATATTGTAGTATCTGAATCCCTTCAAAGAACCCTGGTGAACCTCCATCAAGTGACTGGCCATTGAATAACCCTTCTCACAGTTTCTTATAGCCCTTGGGTGTTGCAGAATCCTCACTTTTAGTTTTGTAATAGTTCTGCCAGCATATAATGCTGATAGTCACACTCAACGACAAGGACAAATATAAAAAAAATTGTGTTACATGTTATCTTATCCTTTACCATAATTTTTCTTCCTTCAGAGGTTTTATATTCCTTCATATTTTGACTATAATGGCATGTCTTTCACATGCCACACTTCATGAAGCCATTACTCCGATTTTCTAAACATCCTGAAGAATTCAGACTAGGATTGCATCAAAATATCACTCAAATTCTCAGTTCTCTGATAAGTAACTGTAGGATGTGGGCCCACAAAATAATTAAGCTGTTCATCATGCTGTAAAAAATGCCAGCTCTTATTCAAAATCCGTCTTGTATTACTGTCTGTCAGACTGTACTCCATAAACAGCCTGCAACCCTTAAGATTGTTATTATATGCTCATTATTTTGATAATTAAGAGTATCCCTCTCCCGCTTTCTAGCTCTAATGAGTATATCAGTAAGGACAGAGCGAATCTCCCAATCATATTCGCTGCTTCTGTTTCAAATACAGTTTCTGTGGAACATGTTCTCTGGGCTCTTAATAATTGTTGATAGGGAATACTCCACTTTTAGACTTTAGGATGTTCGCTTTTCATTTGCAATATGGAATTAGCAGCTGCTGCCTACCTATGGACCATCTTGTGTATTACAGCATCCTCAGAATTTAAATCAACATCCAGGAAGTCATAATTTCCTTGCTGTATGTACCCGGTGAATTTTATATTCATTCACATCCAAAATCTGAATATACTGCTTGAGTAACCCTTCATCTCCATCTCCATCCTACAGAAGGAATATATTGTCTATAAAAAGACTCCAGTTAATCAGATGTTCCATGTACTACTCATTTCCATCCACCCAGGCAACCTCCTTCCACCACCCCATGAATAAATTTGTGAAGATAGGGGTTACGTAGGTTCCCATAGCAGTCCCCTGCTTTTTTAGGTAAAGCCTGTTATCAAAAAGAAAAACATTGTGAGTAAGGCAGTATTCCAACATCTGGAACATCAATCAGGTATTCAAGTTGTCATTTGCTTAGAAAGTACTCACAACCAGTAATATCCTGATCATGGTTTGTGAATGTATGCAAAGATACCACATCAAGAGCTACCCTGATATAGTTAGTCCTCTGGGGAATTTGATAAATCTTTCTCAGAAATCTGTGGTGTCTTTGATGTAAGAAGACAAACCAACCACATGTGGATGAAGGAATAAATCCAGGAATCTCAATGTGTTCTCTAACAAGGTTCCTATGGAGCGGACAATTGGTCAACCCAGTGGCCTCTGTAGGTCTTTATGCACTTAAGGCAAAACATATTTATTGCTTGTTTACAGTTGGTAACTCATAGGTGTTGATATTCTTCCAAATCTAGCAGACCATCACCCAACAATTTGCTTAAATGTATGAAATTCCATTTCAACTTCTTTTAAGTGTTTTTCCTTTAACACCTGTTAACGCCGAATTTATTAATGAATATTCATGTATTTTGAGTGTTGAATTTGCATAGAAAATGAATTAAAGTAGAGAAAAATAATGCATGCATTTGAAGGTGCGCGGACCTGACCTGAGTGGCTGCTAATGTTCAGAAAGTGTACTTATTAATAGCTTATAATATGAAATGTTGAGCTTATGTTTGATTAATTAGTAATATGTCATATTAAAGGTTATGTATTAGCTTTATTAATCATAGGTCTTAAGTTAGCAAGGTCTTGGTCTAGTTTCACGGCCTCATGTCAAGCTGCATTTCTTAACCTTACAAAATGGCTGTTAAATAGTTAAATTGTGATTTTCCACTGTGCTGACCAAATGCTCATAGCTGAAAGTCTTTCTCATGAGAACTGCTTGCTACAAGATGATGTACTAGCTAGGATACATTGCTTAATGTAATGTGTGTGAGACTGATAAATCTTTCTCAGAAATCTGTGGTGTCTTTGATGTAAGAAGACAAACCAACCACATGTGGATGAAGGAATAAATCCAGGAATCTCAATGTGTTCTCTAACAAGGTTCCTATGGAGCGGACAATTGGTCAACCCAGTGGCCTCTGTAGGTCTTTATGCACTTAAGGCAAAACATATTTATTGCTTGTTTACAGTTGGTAACTCATAGGTGTTGATATTCTTCCAAATCTAGCAGACCATCACCCAACAATTTGCTTAAATGTATGAAATTCCATTTCAACTTCTTTTAAGTGTTTTTCCTTTAACACCTGTTAACGCCGAATTTATTAATGAATATTCATGTATTTTGAGTGTTGAATTTGCATAGAAAATGAATTAAAGTAGAGAAAAATAATGCATGCATTTGAAGGTGCGCGGACCTGACCTGAGTGGCTGCTAATGTTCAGAAAGTGTACTTATTAATAGCTTATAATATGAAATGTTGAGCTTATGTTTGATTAATTAGTAATATGTCATATTAAAGGTTATGTATTAGCTTTATTAATCATAGGTCTTAAGTTAGCAAGGTCTTGGTCTAGTTTCACGGCCTCATGTCAAGCTGCATTTCTTAACCTTACAAAATGGCTGTTAAATAGTTAAATTGTGATTTTCCACTGTGCTGACCAAATGCTCATAGCTGAAAGTCTTTCTCATGAGAACTGCTTGCTACAAGATGATGTACTAGCTAGGATACATTGCTTAATGTAATGTGTGTGAGACTGACTTTCCCAGGAGAAGACAATTCGATGCCTCGTAAGTGGTAGTAAGCGCTATATAAATACTACTACAATACAATACAATACAATGGATGCACTGACTGAAATATAAGCTGCAACAACATTGATACCTGATAAGCCAAAGTATGGGAACGAGAGAAAGGGAGCCAATCATCGACATATGAACCATGTAGTATTAAAACTTTAAATCGAGAGTTTTAGTTTCATTGGCTGGGGATTGGTCACTCAATCCCTCTCTTTGCACATCGAAGGTTGTGCGAGGGGGGTGGGTTTTCACCTGTGAAGGGATTTGGACATAGCCTAGCCACATTCCAGGCTCTGTGCCCAACTCCATGCCGTGCAGGGCCCAGGGGTGTGTGTGGAGGGGGTTGACCACCCACAGGAGGTTGGGTACGGTAATAACTTCCTATTTTACTTTAAAATTAACTGTTGAAATTCACTGAAAAAAACAAAGGTTAAAGTGACATTATAGTTAAGTTTGGTAGTAATATTTTACTTTACATTAAAAAACACTCAGAGAGTCATTAAAAAAAAGGTTAAAGTGACGTTATAGTTAGGTAAAATGGCATTTAGAAGAATCAAAACAGTTAAAAGTCAAAAACGCAACACAATAAAAAATACCACTCCAATTTATAAAGATAGAGAATAAGTTAGTAAACAAAATGACAGCAAAACAAAAAAAATCCAGTAAGGCTAACTAAAATATCATTTTTATATTTTTAAATGGAAATAGCACCGAAAACTGTTAAGTACAAATGCGGGTCAATTGGTCGTAGTAGACCGGGACCTAGGTGTGATTTGAGGCTGACCGCAATGGACATAGGTCAAATACATTAACCAGGTTCGACCCAGTCGGAGGTTTTACCTTAGGGCTTAGGGTCTGATTTAGATTTTGGTGGACTGGTTACTCCGTCACAGTGGTGACGGATATCCCGTCCACCAAGATATAAACCCCATAGGATAAAATGGGATTTATATTTCAGCAGATGGGCTATCAGAAATATAAATATCATAGGACATAATGGGATTTATATTTCTGTGGAGGGGCTATCCCCACCGTTGTGACAGAGTAACCCATCTGCTGAAATCTAGGTCAGGCCCTTAGTCTTTTCTCTGGAAGTGAAAATCCTGCAGAGGGCCAGACAGCCGGCTGTATCCAGGAAGGGTTTCACAATGTTGGATACGTGTCAGATGAGGTTCTAATGAGCTGTAGGTTTACCAGCAGCAAAGCACTTTGGTTGGATTAACTTGGCAGGTTTGGCCCAGTCCTCCGGAGGCCTTTGAAGTCAAAATGTTTGTAAGAGACACATTTTTCAGGATGCTAGGAAGAGTACACTTGACACAGCCCAGGTCCCAGGGCCTCAGGAACATCATTTAGGGTCAATACTTTCTCCAGCAGAATCCACCAGCAAGGTCAAAGGTAGATCCAGTTGGAACTAGTCAGCTGGATCTTTCAGGAAAAGAGGCTTTTTACAGCTTGTTCTGTCGATTTAGCTGAACAGGAGGTCATCCATTTGACCCTAGCAGTCTTCTTCTCTGCCCTAGATGCAAGTGGGATCTGGTCCAGCCCTTAGGTCTCCCCATAGGTTTCGAGCAGCATGAGCAGTCCTTCTATTCTTATACAGGTGCAGGGTGTTCTGACAAGGGTGCCAAACGATGCCACATTTATGCCTGACACAAACTTGTGGGTGATGGTGACTCCTGGTTCCTCCCTCACCAATAGAGAAAAGATCTCAGTATTTAACCTACCCACTTTTGCAACAGTTCCCGTGTGTCCTACTTCAAACAATCCTAAGATGCCCCTCTCTGCCTAAATCCACGATGGTGCTTTGTACAGAGCCTGTGTGCCTCTCCCCAGAGGTGTGGCCAGGGAAATGTGCAACCCATCCTCTGTGGGCACTTCAATACAGTTCAGGCCCCCCCATTGGGATTGGAGTCTGCCTGTCTGGGGGACCAAAGAAAGAATGTGTGAGCTAACAATTGCCTATGACAGTGGGGTCCTCTTTGATGTTAATCAAGTTTCTGGGTACTGCCCAGATGGTCTTCCTGCCAGAGCAGCAGTAACACATCCCCATACCCAGACATACGTTCCTCCTCTGAAAGCAGTTTTCACACCTCATTTAGGTCGTGAGCATTCAGATGGTTATGCAGGTTATCCTTGAGAGGCAGGGAAATGGTAACTTTCAAAAAGCATCCTTTCCTTAACATTTATTAAACATCTGACTTTATCAATGAATTGGGCTTTTACTGAGTATTATCAAGAGTCTAAGAATGTAATTTCTAGGTGCTTCTGAGAAGCAGATATAATTATTAAATGTGATAGTACATTCCAGTATTTCTCTATGGAATAGACACCTTGCTCTAGTGAAAATACCTTTTAGTTGATAGCCACTGTAAGAACATTCTCAATATTAACTTTCAACATGTCCTATTTTTACATACTATGCTCCCCTACCTTATGGGCTATAAGGCTTTCTTAAGGGTGACTTGTCATTATTTAAAAGAAGGTTTGCGGTCTGTCAAAAGGGTTTATTTTGCCATCTTGAATTGCAGTTTTAAGTTTCCACAGTCAGGCTACAGTGGTAGGCCCGAAGTCATGCTTGCACTGTTATTGTAGTGGATGGCGCAGTAGGTGCCACAGTCCACTAATGGCCTTTAACTTACTGACCCTAGGTACACTTGTACCATATGTTAGAGACTAATAGGTAATTTAAAATGCTAGTCATAAGTATAGCCAATTTTAGTTGGTTTAGGCATCAGAGCACATGCACTGGGCCTGGTTATCAGACACTCAGGGCACAGAGTCAAAAAATGAGCAGCATTAGTCCTTAAAACATGGGGGTGGCCACACATAAAGTGGCATTTTAGTACACTTAAAGTTTCATAAGTCAAACCCACCTAATGGTCGAAGCAAAATGCATATATCTAAAGTATCAAAGTGAGCTTGTGGCACAAACAGT
Source organism: Pleurodeles waltl (assembly GCF_031143425.1). Classification (NCBI taxonomy): domain Eukaryota; kingdom Metazoa; phylum Chordata; class Amphibia; order Caudata; family Salamandridae; genus Pleurodeles; species Pleurodeles waltl. The sequence goes on from NC_090443.1 coordinate 910,891,560, forward strand.
AAAAGCCTTAGAGCAGTGATTATGTAGTATCGTAATAGCATTGTTGTTATTACCTTGATGTCAGTTGTACCACTGCACCCTCTCTTGGTTGCATGAGGGCAGAGATCACACTAGAAATACAATCAACGTTATATTATAAGATACATTTTTGTTAAACAATGCATTTCAATAACTGTGTAAAAATAGGTATCCATGCAGGTTCGGATTGCCAAACTACTTCCAGAGAAACTTGGCTTGAATAAAAAGGTATGTGTACCTAAAATATGACTCGTGGACAGACCTATACCACTGATTTTGTAGTGTTTGTCATGGGTAGCGTGGGACTGTTTATTAATGAGATAGCTACATCAGTTTCCTGTTCCTGATAAAATAATAAAACCTACAAAATAGTGGCTACTTCATTTAGAACTACTTATTAAATGTGACCTGTTTTTTGTCAAAGAATGTGTAAGGTCACTTTTTTGGTCATTGTCTTATAGTAATGAGATTTGTAGTATCCCAAGCCGCAGTCATTTTTAAAATCCCTTTGTGCTAGTGGTATCATGGACCAAGAGGTGAGCCCACTGAGATTAGTAATATTGTTAAGCCCCATGTGTATCATTCAGTCAGTGCCAACAAAAGCAAAACAACACCGTGGTGTTGAGAGCTAAATACCTGATTGCTCCCTTGTTCTTGCTTCCTGTCTGACTGCCTGAGTCATTCTTGTCACAAAGAGAGGTTGTTTTATGCCTTTCAGCCATTGCATATTGTGCCAGAACCAGAAGTGTGCGGATTGTGGGAAAAGTAGGCACTTAACACTCCTGATGATAGATGCATTTCCGTATGGCTATCTGCAAAGATGTGGGGGGAAAAAAGGGTGCAGGCAGCCAAGTGCACCAGATAAAGAAGGTGTGGAGAGCATGGAAATTGTAGGCATTTAAAACCTCCAAAATGTATACAAATATCAATGTAATAGATGGTGGTTATGAGAAATGTAGGCATGATGCCAAACAGGACCTGAAAAACACATGTATTAATAAATGGTCATTTTTAAATGCTCTGATTTTTCTGGCAGTCATAGATCATTACTAATCAATATCATATTTTTTTAAAAGGAAAGGGGAAGAGCTTGTCATTGGTTAAAGTCAAAATCAATACAGAGAAAAAGGGGCATAGCCTCATGTGTCTCAATGGAAATATATTCATTTTGCATAATGCTCCAAAATCAAGATATACAGTCTGGACATGTTCTTGCTTATGGTAATCAAGGACAGTCAGGTGATTATGTGTTTCTATTGTACTGACATGCACAGAATCATTTAGACACTGTAAATGGGGTTGGAGTCTAAAATCCTGTTATTCCTTCTTAAAATATTTTTGTAAAAGGGATGCCGGATTACCATGTGTTGCTGGTTTTTCACTAATGGTCCATTTCAGATCATCCACATGATATTTCATGGTTAGGAGGTTTGTGGTTCATTCTCTGCATCTAATGTTACTATGATGTTCCAGAATGTGTGCCTTAATATTCCATGTTTCATACCTACATATTTGAGTTCACATAGATACTTAATCAAGTAGATCAGTAAAGAGGCATAGACTGCAAGTGCCCTAAGGATGGTGTCTTATTGTTTTGGGGAGATCCCTTAATGAAGTAAGAGTGAAATTAATAGTCAATCCTGTTGGTCTAAATCCAGTATCTACCAGAAGATCTCATAGGTTATGACTCATCTTCAATGTAAACAATGGTCTTGCCAGTGATATGCTGTCTAAGTTTAATATGTGTCAGGTTCTAATGATCTGATATTTTTAGTGTTGGAAAGGCCAGTGTATGAGCTCATCCACAGTAACAGGTCAGTGTGCGGTTTCTCAGGTTTCTCAAGTAAGGCAGGGCAATGATTAATCATTGCCAGTTACTTGGCCCTTTCCCCAATCTTCAAAGGGTAAGCTTGGGTTTAGAAGTTGATTTGTTAGAATTTGCTTCTGGGATTCATATGATCATAAGTCAGAGCATTTCCTTCAAATCAAATCAAATCATTAACATTTATAAAGCGCGCTACTCACCTGTGCGGGTCTCAAGGCGCTAGGGGAAAAAGGGGGGGTTATCGCTGCTCGAACAGCCAGGTCTTTAGGAGTCTCCGGAAAGCGGAGTGGTCCTGGGTGGTCCTGAGGCTGGTGGGGAGGGAGTTCCAGGTCTTGGCCGCCAGGAAGGAGAAAGATCTCCCACCCGCCGTGGAGCGGCGGATGCGAGGGACGGCAGTGAGTGCGAGACCAGAGGAACGGAGGAGGCGGGTGGGGACGTAGAAGCTGAGGCGTCTGTTGAGGTATTCCGGTCCCTTGTTGTGGAGGGCTTTGTGTGCGTGGGTGAGAAGTCGGAAGGTGATCCTTTTGCTGACTGGGAGCCAATGCAGGTGTCTCAGGTGTGCAGAGAAACACACCTTCTGAGTCAAAAGAACTATTCCACTGGAAGGTTTTCACAGACACAAAGTGGATAGAAACTATGTAAATATAGTAGTGAGTTCCTGTCAGCTGGTTTTCTGCAGGTCTGTGTCTGCAACTTGCAATTATGTGCTGAAAATGAAAGGTCTAAGCAGGGCAGTTCATATTCACTCAATTTATTAATGAATTTAAGACGGGGGTTATAAGGGTTAATCCACGCGGTAAAGGCATGTAAGTTGATTTCATCACCCTCCCAAATGAACAAAATGTAATTGATATATTGTTTCCATATATTAGAATGGATATAATATGATATGATATGACATGGCATGATATGATATTCTATGATATGATGGATATATGTTATCTCTAACTTATGCATGAAGAGTTTCACTAGGTTGGAGGTGAAAGTACTTCCCATAGGGGTTCAAGTCGTCTACCAAAAAAATTGGTTCTCATATTGGAAGAAGTTTTCCGTCAGAGCCACAATAGCTCATTGTATAATAAGATGTACTAGTGTGATGGAATGAGAGGTTGTTTCCCTTAGTTCTTCAATAGTTGTGAGGATCCTGTTTTAGGGAATGTTTGTTTACAGCACCTGTACATAAGAATGCTAATAGAGGTGGAGCAGTGTCACTTTAGGCTCTAACTTCTATACATAATTATATACATTTAAATATAGACAATGGCCCTCATTACAACCCTGGCGGTAGGTGTTAAAGCGGCGGTAATACTGCAAACAGGCCGGCGGAAAAAAAATGGAATCACAACCACGGCGGAAACCGCCAACATAGACAGCACCTTTAACACTCCGACCGTTACGGCAGTACAAACAAACAGCGCGGTGGTAACCGCCAACAGACAGGCGGAAGACAATGTACCGCCCATCCTATCACAACCCGGCAATCCGCCACCTTTTCCGGGGTGGAACCAACGCAAATAAAAACACGGCGGAAACAGTCCACAGAAGGAAAATCACTCACCTCTCCACAACCCATGAGGAACCAGGACGCCATGGAGCCAGAACTGCAGATCCTGCCGGCGATGGTCTTCATGCTCCTCTATCAGGAGCTCCAACGATGGCGGCGACAACCACGGTGAGTACTGCACCTACAACACAGGGGAGGGGGGAGGGAAAAGAGAGTGACACACACATGCAGCACGCAACACCCCCACCCTCACCCACAACACCATACACACAAATACATGCTGCAATATTACATTTACACCCCCCCAACCCCCCCTTGAATAACGCGAGGACAAAAGGAAATTATTTGAGCAATTGTAATCAATAAAAATCCAGTAGTCAAAACTCCAAATCCAGTATATACAATTATGTACACCAACTACACAAGTCCGGATAGTGCACCAATCATTGTCCGTGGACCACTGGGCCCAAAATGCATGGGCGAGGCCCACACTAGACACCTGACTCCAAACGGAGAGAACACTGCTGGGGCATCAGACCGAAAATATACAGGCACCTTAGGGGGAGGGGGGGGCACTTCAGCCTGATGAACGCACGATGCCACTGCTCCACAAGGGGACTCCATGCCCACTGATGTATTCTGGGGAGTGCAAAGCCACAGTCTCTCAAGTCTTTTCAGTGGGTGGGTTGCCCACTGCTTGATCATGGGGAGTGCAAAACCACAGTCTCTCAAGTGGATAACAGTCTCCACTGGTTCTGGAGGGGGCTTTGTGCCCAGAGTGCTTCATCCTGCCAAGGACAGAGGTAGTGGATAAGATACTCCACTGGTTCTGGAGGGGGCTTAGTGCCCAGAGTGCTTCATCCTGCCAAGGACAGAGGTAGTGGAGTGCTTCATCCTGCCAAGGACTGAGGTAGTGGATGTATCTCTCCACTGGTTCTGGAGGGGGCTTTGTGCCCAGAGTGCTTCATCCTGCCAAGGACTGAGGTAGTGGATGCCTTTCTCCACTGAAAGTGATGCTTCATGGAAGGTGCCCAGGCTCCTGGATCTCACCACCAGCCTCGGACGACTGACCACTGGGGATGGCAGCCATGTCTGCGGTGGTGCCACTGGCTCAGGATGTCGCGGGCCGCTGGTGGTGCTGGTGGTGCTTGCGGCGGTGTCAGTTGCGGCAGTGCTTGCAGCGGGCTCTGTGGCGGCGGTGCTGGTTGCGGGCTCTGTGGGGGCAGTGCTGGCGGCGGGCTCTGTGGCAGTGGTGCTGGTTGTGGGCTCTGTGGCGGCGGTGCTGGTTGCGGGCTCTGTGGTGGCGGTGCTGGCGGCGGGCTCTGTGGCAGCGGTGCTGGTGGCGGGCTCTGTGGTGGGGGTGCTGGTTGCGGGCTCTGTGGCGGCGGTGCTGGTGGTGGGCTCTGTGGCAGCGGTGCTGGTTGCGGGCCCTGTTGTGGCGTTGTTGGAGGCGGGCTCTGTGGCAAAGGTGCTGGCGGCGGGCTCTGTGGTGGCGGTGCTGGTTTTGGGCTCTGTGGCGGCAGTGCTGGCGGCGGGCTCAGTGGCAGCGGTGCTGGTGGTGGGCTCTGTGGCAGCGGTGCAGGTGGCGGTCTTCTCCGCCGTACAGGTTGGCGTCGCAGTGGAAAGAAGGTGTGACACTGGTTCCTCAGTTGGTGCCACCATGCCCTCTCCTGACCTACCCTTCCGTTTCTGGCCCTTCCCCACCTTTGATGATGGCGCAGCTGTCTTGCCACTATCCCTTTTCGCTTTCACTGTCCCCTTGGTGGCAGGTGTTTTCTGCTTCTCCCTCCGGGATGTAGGCAACTTTTTTAGCTTGGCAGGTGGTGGTATGTCCTTGCCCTCGCTCCGTGCCACACTGGCAGCCCTGACGGTTGGCGCACTCCAATAGCCCGCAGTTGCTGGCACCACTGTGTCTGGGGATGTGGTGGCTGAGGTGCTGGGTTGGGACCTGGAAAGCCTGGCCCTAGGGGACGGACGGGGGGGGGGAGGTGTAGGGAAGAGGTCAATATTATCCAGGAAAAGTTTTTCAGACACACTGGGACGGGTAGATGGAGGGGGTTTGGGAGTGGAGGAAGAGGTAGTGGTTGTAGGAGGTGTACGTCTGCTGAATTTGGGTGAAGGTGCATGGGCTGGAGGCTGCTGTGAGGTGGATGGCTGTTGGGTGGGTGTGTGCCTGCATTTGTGTACTTTGGGAGGAGGGCTCACTGACACACTGGGAGAGGACACAGGGGATGTGTGACTGGTAGTGGGGGTGGTGAGTGCACGTGAACGGTGTGTGGTTATGGGCGTGGTAGTGATGGAGGTAGTTGCTGAAGATTTAGTGCATGCAGATGTGAGTGGAGACGAGACTGGGAGGGAGGAGGGAGACGTGGAGGAGGGGGACACAGTGGAGGCAGTGGATGTTGGTATGTCTGCATGGGCATGATGCTTGTGTGAGTGCATATGGGATGTGTGGTGCTTATGTTTGCCTGAGCCACTTTTGTGTATTGATGTGTGTGCATGCTGGTCTGATGGTGTGCTTGGGATAGGCTGAGGTACAGGGGATTGGGTCTGGGAGGAGGAAGTTGGAGGGGGGAGGCTGGACACAGGGACAATGGTTGCCATCAGTGCTGAGGCCAGAGCCTGAAATGCTCTCTGTTGGGCTGCCTGGCCAGAATGAATGCCCTCCAGGTATGCATTTGTTTGTTGCAAATGCCTCTTAACACCCTGGATGGCATTCAGAATGGTAGACTGCCCAACAGTGAGGGATCTCAGGAGGTCAATAGCCTCCTCACTGAGGGCAGCAGGGCTGACTGGGGCAGGGCCTGAGGTGCCTGGGGCGAAGGAGATGCCAACCCTCCTGGGTGAGCGGGCATGGGACACACGCTGAGGGGCTGCTGGGAGGGCGGTGCTGGTAGGGGGGGTGGCAGCTGTACCTGTTGATTTGGGGGGCACAGAGGGGCCCGCAACCGCAAGGGTGCTCCCATCAGAGGAGGAATCGCTGTCACTGCTGTCACCTCGTGTCCCCGCCGTGGAGCTCCCCTCGCCCTCCGTCTCCCTGGTGGCTTCTGACTCCGTTGTTTCGCCCTCCACGGCCAAGTGGGATGCAGCTCCCTCCTGCTCCGGTGCCACTGCTCCTCCGCCTGATGATGCTATTGCACACAAGACCAGGGAGACCACAAAAAGGGAAGGGAAAGATAGAAGAAAGACATGTTCAGTGCATGCAACACCACTACCGTTGGCAGACACTACAGACACAGCAGCCCTCTGCACTACGCCATGCACTTATTGTTCCTAGATTATTCACATGCCCATGGGGTACAAGGCCTAAGCCTGATTGCTGCACACATGGAAGTCACAGGAGCCTGACTATGTGTAGATGGCACTAACCACTAGTGGGGTTGGGGTTCCACTGAACCTGCCTCTCAAGGGACCTTGCCTACCAAGCTTACCCTGACCTAGGGGAACACACTGCCCACCTCCCCCACCCAGACACCTCGTAATGCGCGCAGAGTCAGATGAATGTGACTGTACTCACCCCCTTGTGGCTGCTGTAATGCCCTCAAGTGCCCATCCAACTCCGGATACGCCACCGCCAGGATCCGGAACATCAGGGGGGTCACGGTGCGACGGGCACCCCTCCCACGTTGGGAGGCCATCCCCAGCTTAGCCTCCGCCATCTTCTTGCTCCAGCGGCGAATGTCCTCCCATCTTTTACGGCAGTGGGTGCTCCGTCTGTAGTGGACCCCCAGGGTCCGGACGTCCTTGGCGATGGCACGCCAAATAGCCTTCTTCTGGTGGGCGCTGACCTAGAGGAATAGTACAGGGGAAAAGGAAGATCTTTACCCGTCCGGACCATCATACTCATTGGCCCACGTTCCCACCCTTGCCCTGACGCACATACACTCACTGTCCGCTCATGCAGGCCTCAGTCCCCCCCCCTAACATGTATCTTCAATCCACACCACTCCAAACAGGCATTGCCCATGCAGCATGCTCACAGTGTACTCACCTGTGTGTCTGGAGGACCGTACAGTTGTGTGTACTAGGGAGGACCCCATCCACTAATTTCTTCAACTCCTCCGAAGTGAAGGCAGGGGCCATTTCCCCAGACACATGAGCCATTGTCGCTTCCATTCTGAGGTCACAGCAGCACTTGCAGTGTAGGTCATCTCCTGTTGAAGGTCAGGTATCAAGTGAGTGAACAGACAGAAAATGGCAGTCACTTCCGTGGCGGTGCGTACCGTCACCGCCGGCGTACATCATCATTGGCTCTCGGACCTATAGGGTCCAATTTTAACCAATGCAGGATTGCGCCGCGGTCTTCGACCGCCTACTGCGACGGTGTAGAACACCAGCGCGGTTACCTCATATCCCCTTGTCCCACCTTACAGGCCAGGCAGCCGCCATTTCAGTGGGCCACATGGCATTAATAATAACTGAGTCACACCTATCTAGGCCTTGCATACACACAGTAACAGGCACATTGTGGATTAATATATGTGTGAAAATAACATTTTGTGATACCTCAGTGTGGGCTGACTCTCTGCTCGCTGTTCTCCTCCATAGGACACGTCCGCTGGGGCAGGTGATGAGATGGCGGCATCCTCCGGTGTACAAACCGCTGGTGGACTTTTCGACAATGGAAGAGAGACACGTAATAGTCACCTACAGACTTGATCGTGCAACAATCCATGAACTGTGTGCCCCGTTGGAGCCAGACCTGATGTCAGCTATCCGCCATCCCACAGGGATACCCCCTCTAGTGCAGGTCCTGTCAGTACTCCATTTCCTGGCAAGTGGGTCTTTTCAAACAACAGTGGCCATTGCATCAGGGATTTCCCAGCCAATGTTCTCTAACGTACTGTCCAGAGTATTGTCTGCCCTGCTGAAACACATGCACAGCTACATCGTTTTCCCTCTGGTGGAGGATTTGCCTACAGTGAAAGTGACTTCTATGCCCTGGGACATATCCCCAACATCATTGGTGCCATTGATGGGACACATTTGGCCTTGGTACCCCCACGCAGGATTGAACAGGTGTACAGAAACCGGAAAAGCTATCATTCAATGAATGTGCAGATGGTGTGTTTGGCCGACCAGTACATTTCCCATATGAATGCCAAATTTCCTGGCTCAGTGCATGACGATTACATTCTGAGGAATAGCAGCATCACTTATGTGATGGGCCAACTCCAGAGGCACCGTGTGTGGCTAATAGGTGAGGACAAGGACCCTATACAGTGTGAATAGGTGTCTGGGTATGGGGTTGTCCCTACGGGTTAGTGTGTGTCTAACAGTTGTCCCTCGAAATTTGCAGGTGACTCTGGGTACCCATGCCTGTCATGACTACTGACCCCAGTGAGAAATCCCAGGACAAGGGCAGAGGAACGCTACAATGAGGCATACGGGTGAACTAGGAGGGTGATCGAACTGACCTTCAGCCTCCTGAAGGCAAGGTTATGGTGCCTCCATATGACAGGTGGTTCTCTCTATTACTCACCAAAAAAGGTGTGCCAGATCATCGTGGCCTGCTGTATGCTTCACAACTTAGCATTGCGACACCAGGTGCCTTTTCTGCAGGAGGATGGTCCAGATGGTGGTGTTGTTGCAGCTGTGGAGCCTGTGGACAGTGATGAGGAGGAAGCAGAGGAAGAAGACATGCACAACAGGGACTCAGTGATCCAGCAATATTTCCAGTGAGAAACAGGTAGGAATACAAACCTGCCTACTACATGTACTTTGACACTACTACCTCTCTCCTGTCTGTCGTTTTCACCCAGTGTATGGTCACTGAGTTGTCACTTTCCCTTATGATTTCACAGATGTGGGTCCCACTGTGTGACATCTGCTTAGATTCCTCATGGACTAGAGCTGTGTGACATAGGTATGTTGACATTACTATTTAAAAAACATTTTAGCACTGTAATTGCTAATACACCATTTCGAAATCACAGACAGACTCCAGATCTTTTTGTGCTTTAGGTGTGTTTATTTAAATGCTCAATATTGGAAGGGGTAGTGAAATGGTGAGGGGTAATGGCGGAGGAATGTCCATGGCAGAGTCCAGTCTATTAGTCTCACAGGTGCATTGCCCATATGGGCATAGGAAGTGGAGCTGGGGCAGTTTAATTATGGACAGGGCGACAAAGTGGGACAGTAGGATGACAATCAGGGTAGTCTCATTTCTTGGCGGGGGTCTTGGCATTATGCTCTGTCTTTGTCCTAGATCTCAGGGACCGTTTGCGGGGTGGTTGTCCCTCTGCAGGGGGTGGGGTGTTGGTGTGGTAGTCCTGTGGTGGGGCAGCCTGTCCACTAGCGCTGGCGGAGGTGGTGGTCAGTTCATCGTCCATGCTAGTGTCAGGGTCCCCTTGTAGTGCCATAGTGTCCCTCCTGGTGTTGAGTACTACCTTCAGCACCCCTACGATGGTGCCCAGGGTGGAGCTGATGGTTCTGAGTTCCTCCCTGAAGCCCATATACTGTTCCTCCTGCATGCGCTGGGTTTCCTGAAATTTGGTCAGTACCGTTGCCATCGTCTCCTGGGAGTGGTGGTAGGCTCCCATGATGGAGGAGAGGGCCTCGTGGATATTGGGTTCCCTTGGCCTGTCCGCCCCCTGTCGCACAGCTGCCCTCCCAGTTCCCCTGTGTTCCTGAGCCTCCGTCCCCTGGACCGTGTGCCCACTACCACTGCCCCCAGTCCCTGTTGTTGTTGGGGTGGTGGGTTATCCTGGGTTCCCTGTAGTGGTGGACACACAGCTGATTGACGTGTCCTGGGGACGGAGGTATGGGCCCGCTGGGTGGGTGCTGTGCTGGTGTTTCCAGACGGGGGAAGGTCTGTGGTGGCCTGTGCCTGTGTGAGGGGAACCGACTGTCCGAGGTCCCCGATGGTCCAGGCTGGTCATCTAGATCCAGTTGGACAGAGGTGCTGTCATCACTGTGGGCCTCTTCTGTTGGTGGTGTGGACATGTGTGGACCCTCCTGTGCGGTGACGTTGGGTCGGGGTCCTGCAGGGGTATAAAAGGATATTTATTAAATCTGTGTGTGTAATGGTGTGCAATAGGTGGGTGACCGTGTACCCCAGTGCTAGCATTCCTGTGTGGGAGCTTGTGTGATGATGGTTTAGGGGGGTTGTATGGGTATGTGCAGTGGGCATGCTTTGGTGATGGGTGTCCATGCTTTGTTGTTGCATGCAGGGCTTGGTGTTGGGATGTGTGGTTTGTGATGTTGGGGCATATGTGAGGAGTTGGGGTGCTGGGGGTGAGGGTGAGGGTGGAGGTATGTGATAGCATGCAGGTAGGGTGGGGGATGTAATAGTAAAGCTTTGTCTTACCAGAGTCCATTCCTCCAGCTACTCCTGCGAGGCCCTCAGGATGCAAAATTGCCAAGACCAGCTCCTCCCATGTTGTTAGTTGTGGGGGAGGAGGTGGGGCTCCCCCATAGGTCGTTCCACCTCTTCCTGATGCCCTCCCGATTTCTTGGTTGTTGTCCCACTGCGTTGACCCTGTCCACTGTTCTTCGTCTTAGCTCCATCTTCCTAGCTATGGAGGTTTGCTGCACCTGTGCTCCGAATAGCTGTGGCTCTACCCGGACGATTTCCTCCACCATGACCCTGAGCTCCTCCTCCGAGAACCTGGGGTATCTTTGCCGTGCCTTGGGGTGGTGTAGGTGATGTGTGGGGTGGAGTGTGTGGTGATATGTAGTGGTGTGTTGTGTGAGGTGCGTGGAAGTTGTGTGGGTGATGGTGTTGTGTGCCTGTGGATGCTGTTGTTCTTGCTGGTGCTGTCTCTCTCTGGCCTTCTTTTGGAATTTTTTGTCGTAGGGGTTTGTGGGTGATGTGGGTGTGTGTTTTATATTGTAATGGGTGTGTGGGAGTGGTGTGTGTATGTGTATCAGGTGTGTGTATTTTGAATTGTCCAATGTGGCTGTGTTTTGGAAGAGTGTGTGTAGTTTGAGCGCTGCGGTGTGTACCGCCAATGGAATACCGCGGTTGAAAGACCGCCGCGTGGATTCGTGTGTCGTGATAGTGTGGGCGTATTTCTGTTGGCGTGACGGTGGAGGATTTGCTTTCGCCAGTTTATCACTGACCTTTGGTGTGGCGGACTTGTGTGGGTGTCTAACTTTTGGCGGATTCCAAGATGTGGGTCATAATAGCTGTGGCGGAATTCCACGGCCGTGGCGGTGTGTTGGCGGTCTTCTCCATGGCGGTAAGCGCCTTTTACCGCCAATGTTGTAATGACCGCCCTAGTTCTTTCAATTCTTTCAATTCTTTCAAGGCAGCACTTTCTTTAGTCAGATTAGTAAGTAAGGGCCAGATGTAGCAAGCCGTTTGCATGTCGCAAACTGCGAAAAATGCAGTTTGCGCCATGCAAACGGCCTCCCGTGATGCTCATTCCCAAATTGCGAGTCAGTACCTACTCGCAATTTGGGAATGCAACTCGCAAATAGGAAGGTGAGTTCCCTTCCTATTTGCGACTCGCATCGCAACTCGCAGTTACCACCAGTGTCACACTGGTGGTAACTCATTTGCAAAAATATTTTTTCCTATGGACCACTGCCTACTCTGAAAAAAACGAAACCAAATGGTTTCGTTTTTTTTTTCATTTTGCAACTCGTTTTCCTTTAAGGAGTCGCAGAAGATGTCTGAGACACTTTTCTGCATCCGTTTTTGCGACTTGCAAATTGCAAATCGCTCAGACTCGCAATTTGCAAGTCGCAAAAACTGATTTTGCTACATCTGGCCCTAAGTCTCTTATCTCTCTACTGTTATCAGGAATATATGAGCAACAATGCCTAGAATTAATCATTCTACAGACTCCACCATCCTTTGCTAAAAGAATGTCTAAAGCAAGACGATTTTGAAGTTTCATAGCTCTATCAGCAGCTAATTCAGTAACTATCCCCAATTCAGTAACTATCCCCAATTCAGTAACTATCCCCAAGTAACATGTCCCATATCATCCTCTTGGAAGATTACATCTCTGGTCTTAATGCTTAATAAGCATTAAGACCACAGATGTAATAAATCCCTGGAATAGGAGGGTCCTGTCCATTCAACATAAATGTCCATTTACTCTGAAACAGAAACACGTGCTTATATTCATTCGTTCCCACAAATAAAATGTCAGTGCGTGATTCAGGCCTATATCCACAGAGTTTCCCTATGTGTTGTGCATCTAAAGCTAATTTCCCTTGCATTTTAATTGCACTATAAGCATAATCATTCCTGTAAGTCCTCTTCTCTAGGCCTTTTTCTAATTTCTCCTTTAATGCCTTTCTCCTGTCATCTGTATGATCTAAGAAACTTTTCTCTAAAGGTGTAAGCAAGCATGTCAGGTTATTTAGGTGTGCATAAGCTGTGCCAAACGTCAATGTAGGTTCAAAGAAACCTCTAACTCTTACTATGTCATTATCTTTAGCTACTCTACTCCAATACCTAATTATAGGAACAAACGAAAACACTACATCAGAATTAGAATAAAAGTATTGGATGTACTCCTGGTTATAAAATCTTGTTAGTAACAGACTACAACGTATCCCGTAGGTTAAAGGCAGACTGTGATATGTGACTCCTTTCTCGACTGATGAAGGAATCTGCGTACACACAAGGCAATTTTTCGCATCCATTGTCTCAACATACTCACTCAATAGGCAATAGAAAACATTTGAAGAAAGTTCTCCCTGCGCATTAGTATCCTCATGCAAATATTTCTCATCGAACCTAAACTTCTCTAATGCTGTTAGTGCAGTAGTTGTCTCAAAAGCAGAAGTATGGTTAACTTCTCTCTTATCAAGAACTGACATGCTCACAATCAACACCACAAACAAAATCCCACACATAATCGTCAAACCAATGCTCATATATTTACAGCGCCTAGCATCTCTACCTTATTGACTAATGTTACTCATGATCTGTAAAGAATCAGAAAGCAGAAGAAATTTTGAAAAACTTGCATAAAAAATAGACAACTCTTCTTTCAGCAGTTCAGTCTCACTTCCAGGATCCCTCATCAAAATCGGTTTGGAGCTTTGTCAAAATCAGGTTTCAAAAGTCAAATCAGGTTATCACTGTCTCTTCTGGTTACTTTCAACAGTTTCCCTTTCAAAGATTGTTGCAACAGTTCAGTTCAATAGCTTCCTTCACGTGCCAAAATACTGACCCAGAGTCTCTCTTTCAAAACAAAAAGACATGGGGGGTCCTTATGACCCCGGCGGTTGGTGTAAATGTGGCGGTAGTACCGCCAACAGGCTGGCGGTGCATACCGCCACATTATGATCAGCCAACCCGCCAATGTACCACACCGACTGCCATGGCGGTAGCAGCTGCCAGGCTGGAGATAATCATCTCCAACCTGGCGGCCGCTACTTTCCCGGCGGCGGCATTATGACCCTGCCTACCGCCATGGCGGTAGGCCCTACCAGTGACAGGGAAATCCTTCCCTGTCACTGGTAGGAGGATCACCCCTCTAACACTCCCCATACAACCCCCAACCCCCCTCCATTCACGCTCCCCCCCTTCCAATTCACCCCCCATACACACATGCAGTCACACACCAGGCATTCATACACTCACTCACACAGGCATACACACATTCATACACGCATGCATCCATTAATTCATGCACACATCCGTACACACATCCAAACACACGCAGACACTCATTCACTTTCCCATTCATTCATGCATTCTCACACATGCACACACACACATGCAACAATACACACTCATGTACATGCATGCACACATTCATGCACACACACCCCCACACACACAATACCCTCCCACCCCCTCCTCTGTCGGATACCCGACTTACCTGAATCCAGGGGATCTTCCGGCAGGGGACGGGACGGGGGCGCTGCTACCACCAGCAGCGCCTGCCATTAGAACACATTATTTGTCATAATACAGCTGGCTGCAGTCTACTGGTGTGGCCCTGCTGGTGGCAGCAGCGCCACCTTTACACCGTCCGCCAGTACGGCCACAGACGGATTTCTTCATTTCTTGTGGCGGAAATCCGGCTGTGGTCATATTATGGCGGATGATGATAGCCGCGGAGACAGTCTTTTGGTCGGCCTTCACTGCGGCGGTAGGCAGCACTTACAGCCAATGTTTTAATGAGGGCCATAAACTCTTGTAGCTATTCATTCATAGTTGCATTTGCCCATTCAGGACCTGCATATCTTCAACTTGCTATTTTCTTTATTTTCAATTTTCGATCACCATTCAGCTCTCCTTCACTTAGATCTTCTCTCCTTGTGGTATCTACTTCTTCTTCGATTGTTGGTTCAAAAACCACTTCTTTCACTTTTTTCCCCTGTGACTCCGGCCATTTGTCTTCTTTCAGTGGACCCTTTGTCAATGTTCTACTCACAGTCGAACTTGAACATTCTCCTTGTTCTGTGGTGTTTTCTCTTGACGAGCCTGCAACCGGTTCAGGAGGAGTCAGATCACATTGACTTTGATCCACTTCAACTCCTTCCCCTTCTGGGTCTGGCAAAGGCTCTGTTTGTCTCTCAAGATCGTCTGCTTCTGAGAAAGCCCTCCTCTGACTAGGCTCTCCTGTTGCCTCAATTGAGATAGGCTCTCCGTAACACTCCTGGAGGTCTCCTCCCTCATCTCTCACAGGAGTGACTGAACCATCCTCGACGGGCTCAGTTCCCCTTTGTTCTCCTTCCGCCCCTGAGACTTGTCTCACTGTTGTTGGTACTCTCAACAACGCTTCTTCATGATCCAGTGGACATGCCACTTTCTTCATATGACTTGCGTGAATCCAGTTTGGAATTCCAGCACACTTCACAGCTGTGGTAGTTGTTAAAACTACCTGATAATGTCCCTTCCAACGAGGCTCCAAACACGTTTTTCTCACATGTTTCCGGACCCCAACCCAGTCTCCCGCTCTCAGGTTGTGCCCTGGGTCATGGATCAGTGGCAGTGTGGTAGTGTTAGGGTTTGTGCACAGCAAAGAGCATGTCCCCTCTCACTGCACTAGTGGGTTCTGTAATAGCTCCCTTTTAAACTTACTATTGAAAGCCTTTCTTGTTATCTCACCTTCCCCCCCCTAGTCTTCTGTGTATGTTGTTTAATGTGCTGTTTTGTTTACACATTGGGCCTTGCTTTTACAAAGGCTTCTTTAAAACACTCCTCCCTAGGCCATGTGTTAATTCAACTCACTTGTATAATAACTGAAACTCTGCACACCTTTCAAGAACATGTGCAGCATGTGAGGACCACACCCAGCTCTTCAAACCACACCCAGCTCTGCACACCTTTCAAGAACATGTGCAGCATGTGAGGACCACACCCAGCCCTTCAAACCACACCCAGCTCTTCGAACCACACCCAGCCCTGTCTATAAAAGGCAGCCCCCGAGCCTCACCCAGTGCTTGTGCTCGTCTACCTCCTGCTTACCTGAGACCAGATCCCTCGGCGCTGGCACTCCTGCTCTCTACAGACTTTCATTGGCTTCAATGGGTGCAGCTGCTGGCTCTTCCTTCCTCCGGTTTCCGGTTCCTCCTTGCCTCAGCCTCTCTCCTACAAGCAACCTGCAAAAGAGAAAGAAGACAAGGTTAGACTGATCAGTATCTCTTGCCAGCAACAAGTAAGTGCAAAACTTTTTATTACCTGAAAGAACTTTGACAAGTTCTGGATTCGTGTATAGACAATTTGAAACAAGACACCTTCCACGAACATTGTGATTCAACCTCTTTGTTACAAGAATACTTTGCGGAACTTTGTGAAGCAAACATTTTTTTTTATGGAACTTTTAAGAATTGAACAGTGGAAACCATTAACAGCAAGACAAACAGTAAATCAAGGACTTGCACAAATTACATGCTGTATTTTGATGTAAAAGTACAGTATTTGTTTTATAATAGATTCTGGAAATATGGGAAAAGTGAGTCTGCTATTGGGAGTTTAGGCTTTAGTTATATTAAGATGAATGTTAGATATTGGTAATTCTGATAACAGTATTTGTTTAATGTTTTAGAAGCTTTACAGCAATAGAAAGCGCATCCCAGAGTAGTAACACATTCCAAACCTGGAAACTAGAAACCAGGATCCAAGAGGTACTTTTAGAAGAGAATTTCTAATAAATAAAGGGATAGTCAGGAACCCATTTAGGAATAGGTTGTACTTATCTGTTCTTTGTTTATGTTTCATTAGGCACCAGTTTCTACAGAAGTCAGAAAGGGCCGCAGATTTGTGCAGCACTTCAACAGTGGAAACGCAAGAACGGTGTTGTCTCGCTTTTTTATTTTATCCACTTCCCCCCTTCCCTTGAGCTTCTGTTCTTAGTGCACTGTTTTAAAAACTAGTGTGCTGGAACAAGCAGTTTCAGGGTGGGGTCGGATTGTCTTCAACCTCCATCAGAACTGAACAAGGACTCAGGTGAGCTGGGCTTTGACAGAAGCACAAGCCTTAAAAAAAAAATATATTTCAGTTCTGGTGGACGATGAATACCGGGGAAGTAATAGAGGGCATTGACGTAACGGATATGGCGCAGGCCCCAAATGAGGACTTGGCTCATAATGAATCAGTGTCTGGCATCTTGCAACATATGCAAGAGGAAATAGAGAGATTAAAGATGGAGAATACCTCTTTAAAACAGGATTTAAGCAGGTATAAATTTAGGGGATCTCAGTGGAACACAGCTTTTACGCCTTTGTTTAAACCCTCCTCAGAGACAGGGGCACCATCAAAACATACAACTTTGCCTCCCCCAGTTGAGGTTACTGTTAATGTTCCTAATGCTGTGCCCTTAGCAGCACCTGAACGTTTTCATGGAGATAGTAACAAATTCCATGTTTTTATCAATCAATGTCAATTACACTTCGTTTGTAAGCCACAACAATTCCCTACTGATGCTACGAAAGTGGCATTCGTCTTGTCTTATTTGGGTGGCACAGCAGCCAATTGGTCAATTCCTTTCGTGGAGAGAGATGATCCCATCCTCCATAATTGGAATCAATTTAAACATACCATGACCAGCCTTTTTGCAAAACACACTTTCATGCAGGCAAGTGATAATGAGCTTTTAAATCTTAAACAAGGTAACAAGGATTTATTGACCTATCTTACTAGTTTTAATCGTTTACTCACCGAGACACAGTGGCCAGAAGAAAAGCGTGTCTCCCTTTTTTATAAAGGTTTGAGAGACGAGTTAAAAGACGCGCTGGCTCATATCGTTGATTTGCCAGAAGACTATTCGGACTTTGTAGATTTAGTTGTGAAATTAGAACATAGACTAGGAGAAAGAAAGGGAGATAAATACAAACTGGAATCACGGTTAACTTTTATTAGACACGAGAAGAAAGACCCAGATAATAAACTCCCTGAACCTGAGCCTATGCAAATAGGGACACTCAGAGGTCCACTCACATCAGAGGAAAAAGAAAGAAGGAGAAAACTTCAATTATGTTTATATTGTGGCAGGGCGGGTCACTTTGCCAGAGAATGTCCAGTAAAGACTAAAACTCCACGAAAGGGTGCTGTTTCCTCCACCTCCTCAACTGAATCTGGAAACGATTAAGCTCGACAAGGGGAGAGGTTACTTGTTCGAGAAAACATCTTAATAAAACCTCTAATGCTGCAGCCTTCATGGTACCGCACATACCTAGACATTTCATAATTCAGGTAGTTTTAATTGTTACTACCCAAGTGAGGCATTCTCTCCCTGTCCTACTGGACTCAGGCGCGACAGGAAATTTTGTGGATAATAAGTTAGCTGAAAACTTACGACTTCCTATATGCCTAAAGCCTTGTCCAGAAGCAGTATGTGCAGTGGATGGGTCTGAATTGACCTCTGGATTAATCACAAAACAAACAAGTCCACTTGTTATGGTCTGTCAGAACGGGCACACAGAGGTGATTAGCTTTGATCTGATAGATACTCCTAATTTTGGTTTGATTCTCGGGGTACCCTGGTTAACAACTCATAACCCAAAAATTGATTGGGTGAATAGAACTGTTACTTTGGATTCCTCTTTCTGTAGAACCAATTGCTATCAAGAAGCAGGTACAGAACAGAGCACAGTATTACACTGTGCTAGTCTTACACAAGATGAACCAAGTCTCCCTCCTGAATATTCTGACTTTAAAGACGTCTTTGATCCAGTAAAGGCTAGTGTGCTGCCCCCACATCGGTCTTATGACTGTCGTATAGATCTTATCCCAGGGGCCCCTTTACCTAATAACAGAGTATATGCTTTGACTGACGAAGAAACCAAATACTTAAGAACCTACCTAGATGACCTACTACAGTCTGGGTTCATCCGTCATTCCACATCTCCGGTGTCATCTCCACTCTTTTTTATCCCGAAGCCGGATAAATCCCTGCGCGCGTGTATCGATTATAGAGGACTAAATAAGGCTACAATAAAGAATAAATATCCTCTTCCTCTAATACCTGTGTTGTTGGATCAATTAAGACATTCTACTGTATACACTAAACTAGATCTGCGGGGAGCTTACCACCTGGTCCGAGTAAAAGAGGGGGATGAGTGGAAGACAGCTTTCAAGACAAAGTTTGGTTTATTTGAGTACACAGTAATGCCCTTTGGGTTATGTAATGCCCCTGCGGCCTTTCAGTTCTTTATAAATGAGGTCCTACACAAATTCCTGGACGTTTGTGTCATAGTATACATAGACGACATCCTCATTTACTCTAAGAACTCAGAAGAACATACCCAACATGTTCGTGCAGTATTATCAAAGTTAAAAGAAAATCATCTTTTTGCTAAGTTAGAAAAGTGTACTTTTAATGTCAGGAAGGTGGACTTTTTAGGATACTGCCTGTCACCTCAAGGAATAACTATGGATGTAAAGAAAATCAGTGCTATTGCTGATTGGCCAGAACCATCCTCTGTAAAAGATATTCAGAAATTTCTGGGTTTCGCCAATTTTTATAGGAGGTTTATTGCACATTTTGCAGACATTGCGGCCCCAATAACTACCTTGTTGCGGAAAGGGCAACGATTTCTTTGGACTGATGAGGCGGCACACGCCTTTCAACTCCTAAAACAAAAATTCACTTCAGCCCCAATTCTGAAACATCCTGATCCTGACTTGCCCTTTTTTGTTGAAGCGGATGCTTCACAAGTAGCTTTAGGAGGAGTTCTCTCTCAACGAGATGCAGTAGATGGCCAGTTACATCCTATAGCCTTCTATTCCAAAAAGTTATTACCAGCTGAACAAAATTACACTGTGGCTGAAAGGGAACTACTAGCTATCAAAGTAGCCTTTTCAGAATGGAGGCACCATTTAATGGGAGCCAAGTACCCAGTTACAATCTTTTCTGACCATAGGAACCTACAGTTTTTTGGATCACTTAAAGCACTAACACCACGTCATATGCGCTGGTTAAATTTTTTTAGCACATTTGACTTTGTAATAACCTATAGACCAGGTGCACAACAAATTCAATCTGATGTGTTATCTAGATACGGACATACCTCAGACATGAAGCAAGATAAAATAGGAGAACCCATTATTCCTCCCCAAAAGTTTTTGGCACCAGTACAACAGAAGGATTTCATCACAGATCTATATAATGCACACATGAAAATAGCATCTCAGGATTGGTTAAAGGATTCCCATAACACAATACAACAAGGTTTATTGTATCACGACAACATGCTGTTAGTGCCCACCTCTGAATTACAAACACAGGTGATAATGTGGCATCACGCCTCACCGTTGGCAGGTCATCCTGGTTGGGTAAAAACCCTGGAAAATGTGCAAATACACTTTTGGTGGGACACTATAAGAAAGGACATTAAGCAATTTGTCACTACCTGTCCAATTTGTGCAAGACATAAATCTTCTCATAAGGCCCCTGACGGCTTGTTAATACCAATGCCAACACCCAAACAACCTTGGCACACTGTGAGCGTAGACTTTATTGTAGGTTTACCACCTGTAAAATCTTTCACAACAGTGTTGGTTATAATGGATTTTTTATCTAAAATGGCACATTTTGTACCATTACGGAAATTACCCACGGCGGCAGAATTTGCCGATATTTTTATAAGGGAAATTGTGCGTTTACATGGTTTGCCAAGCAAAGTGGTGTCAGACCGAGGGAGCCAGTTCAACTCTAGATTTTGGAAAAAATTATGTGAAAAATTGAAAATAGATGTGGCATTATCCACTGCTTTCCACCCAGAGACAGATGGACAGACTGAACGACTGAACCAAACCTTACTTCAAACGCTACGTTGTTTATTGGCTGATTATTCTAGTGAATGGTTGGAAGCTCTCCCTGTAGCGGAGTTTGTTTATAATAATACTGAGCATTCAGCTCTACTTTGCTCACCATTCTATTTCTTGCAGGGGTATCATCCAAGAGCTATACCCATTTTGTTAGAAGATTCCCTGTTACCTACAGTAACGGATAGACTAACGAGGTTAGGTGACATACAAGACAAAGCCAGGAAACATTTATTAAAGTACAAGGAAAGCATGAAAAGACAAGCAGACAAACACAGATCTGAGGCCCCAATGTATAAAATTGGTGACAAGGTATGGCTCTCCACAAAGAACCTAAACATAGAGGGATCCCGAAAGCTGCAACCACGTTTCATTGGACCCTTTAGTATAACTGCCATAGTAAACCCGGTAACAGTAAAATTAGATTTACCAAAAGACTATCCAGTACATACTACATTCCATGTGTCCTTGCTTAAGCCGTACAACCCAAAAACCCGACCTGAACCACCACCTCCACCCATACCAATTAAGGGAAATCTAGAATATGAAGTGAAAAGCATAAAAGACTCAAAAAGAATTAGTGGACGTCTGTTTTATTTAGTAGAATGGAAAGGATATGATGAATCTGAGAATTCATGGGAACCAGCATCATATGTACATGCCCCACAGCTGATTAGACAGTTTTATTTAAAAAATCCAGGAAAACCCCGTCCTGTAGGAGGGCCTTTGAGGGGGGCAACTGTTAGGGTTTGTGCACAGCAAAGAGCATGTCCCCTCTCACTGCACTAGTGGGTTCTGTAATAGCTCCCTTTTAAACTTACTATTGAAAGCCTTTCTTGTTATCTCACCTTCCCCCCCCTAGTCTTCTGTGTATGTTGTTTAATGTGCTGTTTTGTTTACACATTGGGCCTTGCTTTTACAAAGGCTTCTTTAAAACACTCCTCCCTAGGCCATGTGTTAATTCAACTCACTTGTATAATAACTGAAACTCTGCACACCTTTCAAGAACATGTGCAGCATGTGAGGACCACACCCAGCTCTTCAAACCACACCCAGCTCTGCACACCTTTCAAGAACATGTGCAGCATGTGAGGACCACACCCAGCCCTTCAAACCACACCCAGCTCTTCGAACCACACCCAGCCCTGTCTATAAAAGGCAGCCCCCGAGCCTCACCCAGTGCTTGTGCTCGTCTACCTCCCGCTTACCTGAGACCAGATCCCTCGGCGCTGGCACTCCTGCTCTCTACAGACTTTCATTGGCTTCAATGGGTGCAGCTGCTGGCTCTTCCTTCCTCCGGTTTCCGGTTCCTCCTTGCCTCAGCCTCTCTCCTACAAGCAACCTGCAAAAGAGAAAGAAGACAAGGTTAGACTGATTAGTATCTCTTGCCAGCAACAAGTAAGTGCAAAACTTTTTATTACCTGAAAGAACTTTGACAAGTTCTGGATTCGTGTATAGACAATTTGAAACAAGACACCTTCCACGAACATTGTGATTCAACCTCTTTGTTACAAGAATACTTTGCGGAACTTTGTGAAGCAAACATTTTTTTTTATGGAACTTTTAAGAATTGAACAGTGGAAACCATTAACAGCAAGACAAACAGTAAATCAAGGACTTGCACAAATTACATGCTGTATTTTGATGTAAAAGTACAGTATTTGTTTTATAATAGATTCTGGAAATATGGGAAAAGTGAGTCTGCTATTGGGAGTTTAGGCTTTAGTTATATTAAGATGAATGTTAGATATTGGTAATTCTGATAACAGTATTTGTTTAATGTTTTAGAAGCTTTACAGCAATAGAAAGCGCATCCCAGAGTAGTAACACATTCCAAACCTGGAAACTAGAAACCAGGATCCAAGAGGTACTTTTAGAAGAGAATTTCTAATAAATAAAGGGATAGTCAGGAACCCATTTAGGAATAGGTTGTACTTATCTGTTCTTTGTTTATGTTTCATTAGGCACCAGTTTCTACAGAAGTCAGAAAGGGCCGCAGATTTGTGCAGCACTTCAACAGTGGAAACGCAAGAACGGTGTTGTCTCGCTTTTTTATTTTATCCACTTCCCCCCTTCCCTTGAGCTTCTGTTCTTAGTGCACTGTTTTAAAAACTAGTGTGCTGGAACAAGCAGTTTCAGGGTGGGGTCGGATTGTCTTCAACCTCCATCAGAACTGAACAAGGACTCAGGTGAGCTGGGCTTTGACAGAAGCACAAGCCTTAAAAAAAAAATATATTTCAGTTCTGGTGGACGATGAATACCGGGGAAGTAATAGAGGGCATTGACGTAACGGATATGGCGCAGGCCCCAAATGAGGACTTGGCTCATAATGAATCAGTGTCTGGCATCTTGCAACATATGCAAGAGGAAATAGAGAGATTAAAGATGGAGAATACCTCTTTAAAACAGGATTTAAGCAGGTATAAATTTAGGGGATCTCAGTGGAACACAGCTTTTACGCCTTTGTTTAAACCCTCCTCAGAGACAGGGGCACCATCAAAACATACAACTTTGCCTCCCCCAGTTGAGGTTACTGTTAATGTTCCTAATGCTGTGCCCTTAGCAGCACCTGAACGTTTTCATGGAGATAGTAACAAATTCCATGTTTTTATCAATCAATGTCAATTACACTTCGTTTGTAAGCCACAACAATTCCCTACTGATGCTACGAAAGTGGCATTCGTCTTGTCTTATTTGGGTGGCACAGCAGCCAATTGGTCAATTCCTTTCGTGGAGAGAGATGATCCCATCCTCCATAATTGGAATCAATTTAAACATACCATGACCAGCCTTTTTGCAAAACACACTTTCATGCAGGCAAGTGATAATGAGCTTTTAAATCTTAAACAAGGTAACAAGGATTTATTGACCTATCTTACTAGTTTTAATCGTTTACTCACCGAGACACAGTGGCCAGAAGAAAAGCGTGTCTCCCTTTTTTATAAAGGTTTGAGAGACGAGTTAAAAGACGCGCTGGCTCATATCGTTGATTTGCCAGAAGACTATTCGGACTTTGTAGATTTAGTTGTGAAATTAGAACATAGACTAGGAGAAAGAAAGGGAGATAAATACAAACTGGAATCACGGTTAACTTTTATTAGACACGAGAAGAAAGACCCAGATAATAAACTCCCTGAACCTGAGCCTATGCAAATAGGGACACTCAGAGGTCCACTCACATCAGAGGAAAAAGAAAGAAGGAGAAAACTTCAATTATGTTTATATTGTGGCAGGGCGGGTCACTTTGCCAGAGAATGTCCAGTAAAGACTAAAACTCCACGAAAGGGTGCTGTTTCCTCCACCTCCTCAACTGAATCTGGAAACGATTAAGCTCGACAAGGGGAGAGGTTACTTGTTCGAGAAAACATCTTAATAAAACCTCTAATGCTGCAGCCTTCATGGTACCGCACATACCTAGACATTTCATAATTCAGGTAGTTTTAATTGTTACTACCCAAGTGAGGCATTCTCTCCCTGTCCTACTGGACTCAGGCGCGACAGGAAATTTTGTGGATAATAAGTTAGCTGAAAACTTACGACTTCCTATATGCCTAAAGCCTTGTCCAGAAGCAGTATGTGCAGTGGATGGGTCTGAATTGACCTCTGGATTAATCACAAAACAAACAAGTCCACTTGTTATGGTCTGTCAGAACGGGCACACAGAGGTGATTAGCTTTGATCTGATAGATACTCCTAATTTTGGTTTGATTCTTGGGGTACCCTGGTTAACAACTCATAACCCAAAAATTGATTGGGTGAATAGAACTGTTACTTTGGATTCCTCTTTCTGTAGAACCAATTGCTATCAAGAAGCAGGTACAGAACAGAGCACAGTATTACACTGTGCTAGTCTTACACAAGATGAACCAAGTCTCCCTCCTGAATATTCTGACTTTAAAGACGTCTTTGATCCAGTAAAGGCTAGTGTGCTGCCCCCACATCGGTCTTATGACTGTCGTATAGATCTTATCCCAGGGGCCCCTTTACCTAATAACAGAGTATATGCTTTGACTGACGAAGAAACCAAATACTTAAGAACCTACCTAGATGACCTACTACAGTCTGGGTTCATCCGTCATTCCACATCTCCGGTGTCATCTCCACTCTTTTTTATCCCGAAGCCGGATAAATCCCTGCGCGCGTGTATCGATTATAGAGGACTAAATAAGGCTACAATAAAGAATAAATATCCTCTTCCTCTAATACCTGTGTTGTTGGATCAATTAAGACATTCTACTGTATACACTAAACTAGATCTGCGGGGAGCTTACCACCTGGTCCGAGTAAAAGAGGGGGATGAGTGGAAGACAGCTTTCAAGACAAAGTTTGGTTTATTTGAGTACACAGTAATGCCCTTTGGGTTATGTAATGCCCCTGCGGCCTTTCAGTTCTTTATAAATGAGGTCCTACACAAATTCCTGGACGTTTGTGTCATAGTATACATAGACGACATCCTCATTTACTCTAAGAACTCAGAAGAACATACCCAACATGTTCGTGCAGTATTATCAAAGTTAAAAGAAAATCATCTTTTTGCTAAGTTAGAAAAGTGTACTTTTAATGTCAGGAAGGTGGACTTTTTAGGATACTGCCTGTCACCTCAAGGAATAACTATGGATGTAAAGAAAATCAGTGCTATTGCTGATTGGCCAGAACCATCCTCTGTAAAAGATATTCAGAAATTTCTGGGTTTCGCCAATTTTTATAGGAGGTTTATTGCACATTTTGCAGACATTGCGGCCCCAATAACTACCTTGTTGCGGAAAGGGCAACGATTTCTTTGGACTGATGAGGCGGCACACGCCTTTCAACTCCTAAAACAAAAATTCACTTCAGCCCCAATTCTGAAACATCCTGATCCTGACTTGCCCTTTTTTGTTGAAGCGGATGCTTCACAAGTAGCTTTAGGAGGAGTTCTCTCTCAACGAGATGCAGTAGATGGCCAGTTACATCCTATAGCCTTCTATTTCAAAAAGTTATTACCAGCTGAACAAAATTACACTGTGGCTGAAAGGGAACTACTAGCTATCAAAGTAGCCTTTTCAGAATGGAGGCACCATTTAATGGGAGCCAAGTACCCAGTTACAATCTTTTCTGACCATAGGAACCTACAGTTTTTTGGATCACTTAAAGCACTAACACCACGTCATATGCGCTGGTTAAATTTTTTTAGCACATTTGACTTTGTAATAACCTATAGACCAGGTGCACAACAAATTCAATCTGATGTGTTATCTAGATACGGACATACCTCAGACATGAAGCAAGATAAAATAGGAGAACCCATTATTCCTCCCCAAAAGTTTTTGGCACCAGTACAACAGAAGGATTTCATCACAGATCTATATAATGCACACATGAAAATAGCATCTCAGGATTGGTTAAAGGATTCCCATAACACAATACAACAAGGTTTATTGTATCACGACAACATGCTGTTAGTGCCCACCTCTGAATTACAAACACAGGTGATAATGTGGCATCACGCCTCACCGTTGGCAGGTCATCCTGGTTGGGTAAAAACCCTGGAAAATGTGCAAATACACTTTTGGTGGGACACTATAAGAAAGGACATTAAGCAATTTGTCACTACCTGTCCAATTTGTGCAAGACATAAATCTTCTCATAAGGCCCCTGACGGCTTGTTAATACCAATGCCAACACCCAAACAACCTTGGCACACTGTGAGCGTAGACTTTATTGTAGGTTTACCACCTGTAAAATCTTTCACAACAGTGTTGGTTATAATGGATTTTTTATCTAAAATGGCACATTTTGTACCATTACGGAAATTACCCACGGCGGCAGAATTTGCCGATATTTTTATAAGGGAAATTGTGCGTTTACATGGTTTGCCAAGCAAAGTGGTGTCAGACCGAGGGAGCCAGTTCAACTCTAGATTTTGGAAAAAATTATGTGAAAAATTGAAAATAGATGTGGCATTATCCACTGCTTTCCACCCAGAGACAGATGGACAGACTGAACGACTGAACCAAACCTTACTTCAAACGCTACGTTGTTTATTGGCTGATTATTCTAGTGAATGGTTGGAAGCTCTCCCTGTAGCGGAGTTTGTTTATAATAATACTGAGCATTCAGCTCTACTTTGCTCACCATTCTATTTCTTGCAGGGGTATCATCCAAGAGCTATACCCATTTTGTTAGAAGATTCCCTGTTACCTACAGTAACGGATAGACTAACGAGGTTAGGTGACATACAAGACAAAGCCAGGAAACATTTATTAAAGTACAAGGAAAGCATGAAAAGACAAGCAGACAAACACAGATCTGAGGCCCCAATGTATAAAATTGGTGACAAGGTATGGCTCTCCACAAAGAACCTAAACATAGAGGGATCCCGAAAGCTGCAACCACGTTTCATTGGACCCTTTAGTATAACTGCCATAGTAAACCCGGTAACAGTAAAATTAGATTTACCAAAAGACTATCCAGTACATACTACATTCCATGTGTCCTTGCTTAAGCCGTACAACCCAAAAACCCGACCTGAACCACCACCTCCACCCATACCAATTAAGGGAAATCTAGAATATGAAGTTAAAAGCATAAAAGACTCAAAAAGAATTAGTGGACGTCTGTTTTATTTAGTAGAATGGAAAGGATATGATGAATCTGAGAATTCATGGGAACCAGCATCATATGTACATGCCCCACAGCTGATTAGACAGTTTTATTTAAAAAATCCAGGAAAACCCCGTCCTGTAGGAGGGCCTTTGAGGGGGGCAACTGTTAGGGTTTGTGCACAGCAAAGAGCATGTCCCCTCTCACTGCACTAGTGGGTTCTGTAATAGCTCCCTTTTAAACTTACTATTGAAAGCCTTTCTTGTTATCTCACCTTCCCCCCCCTAGTCTTCTGTGTATGTTGTTTAATGTGCTGTTTTGTTTACACATTGGGCCTTGCTTTTACAAAGGCTTCTTTAAAACACTCCTCCCTAGGCCATGTGTTAATTCAACTCACTTGTATAATAACTGAAACTCTGCACACCTTTCAAGAACATGTGCAGCATGTGAGGACCACACCCAGCTCTTCAAACCACACCCAGCTCTGCACACCTTTCAAGAACATGTGCAGCATGTGAGGACCACACCCAGCCCTTCAAACCACACCCAGCTCTTCGAACCACACCCAGCCCTGTCTATAAAAGGCAGCCCCCGAGCCTCACCCAGTGCTTGTGCTCGTCTACCTCCCGCTTACCTGAGACCAGATCCCTCGGCGCTGGCACTCCTGCTCTCTACAGACTTTCATTGGCTTCAATGGGTGCAGCTGCTGGCTCTTCCTTCCTCCGGTTTCCGGTTCCTCCTTGCCTCAGCCTCTCTCCTACAAGCAACCTGCAAAAGAGAAAGAAGACAAGGTTAGACTGATCAGTATCTCTTGCCAGCAACAAGTAAGTGCAAAACTTTTTATTACCTGAAAGAACTTTGACAACAATTTCTGGATTCGTGTATAGACAATTTGAAACAAGACACCTTCCACGAACATTGTGATTCAACCTCTTTGTTACAAGAATACTTTGCGGAACTTTGTGAAGCAAACATTTTTTTTTATGGAACTTTTAAGAATTGAACAGTGGAAACCATTAACAGCAAGACAAACAGTAAATCAAGGACTTGCACAAATTACATGCTGTATTTTGATGTAAAAGTACAGTATTTGTTTTATAATAGATTCTGGAAATATGGGAAAAGTGAGTCTGCTATTGGGAGTTTAGGCTTTAGTTATATTAAGATGAATGTTAGATATTGGTAATTCTGATAACAGTATTTGTTTAATGTTTTAGAAGCTTTACAGCAATAGAAAGCACATCCCAGAGTAGTAACACATTCCAAACCTGGAAACTAGAGACAAGGATCCAAGAGGTACTTTTAGAAGAGAATTTCTAATAAATGAAGGGATAGTCAGGAACCCATTTAGGAATAGGTTGTACTTATCTGTTCTTTGTTTATGTTTCATTAGGCACCAGTTTCTACAGAAGTCAGAAAGGGCCGCAGATTTGTGCAGCACTTCAACAGTGGAAAGGCAAGAACGTGTTGTCTCGCTTTTTATTTTATCCACTTCCCCCCTTCCCTTGAGCTTCTGTCCTTAGTACACTGTTTTAAAAACTAGTGTGCTGGAACAAGCAGTTTCAGGGTGGGGTCGGATTGTCTTCAACCTCCATCAGAACTGAACAAGGACTCAGGTGAGCTGGGCTTTGACAGGTAGCTTCCACCTGCTGAGAAAAAGAGCGAACCACATCAGCCAGACCTTTGCATTAGTCCAACACCATATCATCTGTAATGTTGACAAGTGCATTTGCAGGCACCGCTGGCAACCTCATTGCTCGGCCCATGAGGATCTCATGTGGCGACAATCCTGTCTTCCCGTCAGGTGTGTTTCTCATTGACATCAACACTAAAATCAAGGCGTCAGGCCATTTCAAATTCGTGGATGCACACATCTTTGTAACTCTTGACTTCAAGGTACTATTCATCTGTTCCACTAGTCCTGATGCTTCAGAGCGGTAACTACATTGCAACTTCTGCTCAATGTTCAATGCTGCACACAGTAATTTAATTACTTCATTGTTGAAGTGACTTCCCCTGTCTGATTGTAAAGAGATCGGAAATCCAAAATGCGGTATCAGTTCCCTAAGCAGTAGTTTCGCTACAGTGAGACTATCATTTCTTCATGTAGGGTAAGCTTCAATCAAATGACTAAAGATGCAAACAATCACTAACACATATCTCAAACCTCCACACACAGGCATCTCAATAAAATCCATCTGCATTCTGCTGAATGAACCTCCCGCCCTTCCAATGTGGCTCAAATTAACTACTGTCTCTTTCCCTGCGTTTAGTTGTTGGCAAATGACACATTGATGGTAAACTGCTTCAGCAACTTTTCTAAACTTTGGGTTGAACCAATCATGTTTGAACAAACAAATCATTGCATCCCTCCCAATATGTGCTTGACCCTGACAGTACCTCGCCATTTGAGACAACAGGCTATTTGGCAAAACTAACTGACCCTCTTCTGAAACCCACAATTCATCTTGTCTTTGCACACATTTAATTTTGCTCCATGAACGCTTTTCCTCCCTGTCAACATTATTCTGCAACGTTCTTCTAAAATGTTAATTATTTTCAATGCATAGCTTGTACAAGTTTCATCTTCTACAGGTAACAGTTCCCACTTGTCTTTGAACGATATACAGTTCAATGCGCAAAACCTTGTGACTTGATCTGCATATCCGGTTCCCAGTGACACAAAGTCCTGCAGCTTCAGATGTGCACTGCAATTCACCACAGCAATCTTTTCTGGCATTTGAATAGCATGTAAGAATTCTTTAATTCTCTTACCATTTCTCACTGATGAACCAGAAGAGGTTAGGAAACCTCTCTGTGACCACAACTGGCCAAAATCATCGATTATTCCAAATCCATACTGGCTGTCAGTATAGATTGTAACTTTCAACAGAGCCAAAACATGGCACGCTCTAGTAAGGGCTACCAGTTCCGCTACTTGGGCAGAATACACTCCTTGAAGCCAAGACGCTTCCAGGGTACTAGTAATTGTGCACACAGCATATCCTGCTCTCAGTGTCCCTGTATTGTCTCTCAGACAAGAACCATCGACAAAGATAATTTGTTCATTTTCTTCCAATAGGGTATCTCTAATGTCAGGTCTCGGTTTTGTGCACAAATCAGTTACTTCAAGACAATCATGCTCAACATCTTCCTTCTTTTCAATTTCAGCATTTTCACTCAGAAGTAAGGTTGCTGGGTTCAGCACTGTACATCTTTTCAATGACACATTTGGTGACCCTGAAATACTTGTTTCATATTTAGTCAACCTTGCACCAGTCAAATCTTGGGTTTTCATCCTGGGAAGTAAAATCTCAATAGAGTGAGGGACCATTACAGTCAGGGGATGTCCCATCACAATATCCTCACACTGTGTAAGGCTCTGACCAACTGCTGCAACTGCATGCAAACAACCCGGTGAGGCTGCTGCAACTGGGTCCATAGCACCTGAAAAATATGCTACTGGGTGGTTTACACCTCCATGGACCTGTGTCAAGACAGACAAAGAACATGCATCATGACAAAACAATGTGAAAGGTTTCGTGTAGTCAGGCATACCCAGCGCCGGAGCCCTGCACACACTCTCTCTCAATTTAGTGAACGTTTTCATTTCATCCTGGTCTACCACTATGGGATCAATGACTTCCTTATGAGTCAGCTTTTGCAATGGTCTTGAAGTGACTGAACAATTTGGGATCCATTGGCGACAATAGCCTACCATACCTAAGAACATCCTAACATCTCTCTGGGTAGTCGGGGATTTATCTGCAATATGGTTGTAATCCTTTCTCCGGATATCTTCCTTGAACCCTTCTCAATCTGGTGACCCAAGTACTTCACCACTTTCTGACAGTATTGCAATTTAAGCGGAGACACTTTGTGACCGTTCTTTCACAAATCGTTCAACAGGGCAATCGTATCACAATTGCACCCTTCCCTTGTCTTGTACTGCACCAAGGTCGATTGGAAAGGTAATTCCAACCACTCCAAATTCTTTTTCAAGATCTGATTGAATATGGAAGGTGACTCTGAAAACCCATGAGGAATTCTGCACCAACAATAAACTTGATCCAGGAATTTGAAACAGAAGAGAAATTGACTATACTCATGAAGAGGCACAGAAAAGAATGCCTGTGACAAATCGATGACAGTGAACCACTTGGCATCACATGGAATCTGGAACATTATCACAGCTGGATTTGGTACCACGGGACAACATTTGACCACAATCTCTTTTATTTTTCTCAAATCCTGAACAATTCGAACCTTCCCACAGGGCTTTTTCAAACCCATTATTGGTGAATTACATGGACTGCTTAGTACATCTTTCAAAACCCCTCGCTTCACAAAGTCCGCAATTATCTGAGTTACTTTCATAAGGACATCTTGCAGTATATGGTACTGTGGAATTTGAGGGAAAACTGCATTCGGCTTCACAGTAACTGGCTCCACTCCCTTTATCAAACCTACTTCCTTTCCTGTCAGATCCCACACTTTCTCCTTAACCATTCCTTGCAAATCAGAATTAAGCTCTTCCACTGTGAACATCAGGAAGAATTCAATCAGAGGGTACTCCTCATTTGTAGTTTCATATTCTATTTCTGGGTCTTGGTCCTCTTAGTCATCATTATTCATCTGGAACTCAATTCCCTCATTTGAACAAGTAATCAAACACCTTGTTTTACACAGCAAGTCCCTTCCCAGTAGGGATACCGGACTTGAATCGCAGACTACAGATTTATGCAATCCCTGGAAATTGCCAATCTCAACTTGAACTGGATCTGTAATCGGGTTTGTCAAATACAGGTTTGCTACTCCAACAACCTGAACTGTTCTACCTCAAAGGGGCAAGTTTGGAACTTATGCACTTCTCACTGTAGAGCATGTAGCTCCTGTGTCAACCAAGAATAAAACCTTATGACCCATAACCTTGCTCTGCACATAGGGTCCTCTTTGATCTACTTCTAAGGAAGTCGCAAGCACACATGGCTCCTCATCTGAACCACCACTCGTCCATTCATCATTTATTGCATTCTCCCTGTGTAACGGGAATTGGTGTACAGCGTTACTATTTCTGTTATGCCTCTGACTGGTGACCTGCAGAGAAAGCATCATCTGTTGCTGTTCCATCGGGGCTTGAGGTATTTGAATTTGCTGTCTTGGTACCATGGGAACCTGCTATTGCATTGGCTGCAACTGTGACACTTGTGCACAGGGCATTTGCACCTGCTGCATGGGCTGAAAATATTGCACTTGATTCACATTATTCTGAAAATTCGGATTAGGACCTCTCACTCTTGGTCCTCTCACATTATGGAATGAATTGATGTCATTACTCTGCTGAACGACACCTTCCTGCACCATCATTGGACACTCCTGTTTCCAATGTCCAACGGCTCCGCAAATGTGACATGGCAATAACTTTTCCATTCCCTGCACATCATTCTGACCCACTACAGTATTCAAGTCCGGACGACAATTCATATTGCCTCCACGACTTCTACCTCTCATCTGTGGCTGAAACATGTTTCCCTGCTGCTGCTGCGGCAACTGCTGTGAAAAATTCCCTTGTACTCCTATTTGAGCGGCTTTAATCTAAATCACCATTGTCTTCTCTTTCAACTTTTTCTGCTTCAACTCAATCTCATCACTACAGTATTTTGCATACTGAAACACCTCATCATTTGGCTTTGCTTGCCAGCAAATCAAATGACTCTTAATCATCTGGCTAATTTCAGGTCTCAATCCTTCCACAAATCTGAACACAAAATGAAGCATGTCTTTCACCTCAATTGACTCTGTACCACTGTAATGCTTGGATGCTTGCAACAGTCTCTCATAATATGCATGTATCGGTTCCTTTGCTTCCTGACCTGTCCTGTCAATTCTCTGCCAATCAATATTCTTGGGCAAAATTCTTGTTTTCAAAAACTCAATCACCTTATAGTAATAATTCATTACTCAGGTGACAGTGCACTTGTATTCTTGTCTCTCTCCGGTTCACTTGTTGGCGAATCCACACTCCTCTTACACTCGATGCACAGATCAGCTGGAACCACTATCTCTAGTAATGTGTTCAAATCCTCCCACAAACACTTCACAAGATTCACAAACCTATCTGTCTGCTGATACCACTCCACTGTCTTTTCTCTCAATTTTGGATAATCATTTGTAAATGACAGAATATCACTTCTGCTCCAAGAGACGTGAACAAAACTCCTCTCTGGAATCTCTCTCATTGGTAACATTTTTACTGGCTCTTTATCCTGCTGCACATTTTCATTCAGCTCCAAAGAATCCCTTTTTCTCTTGTCTCTTTTCTTTACCCATCTGCCGTCCCATTTGTCTAATGCTCCCCAGGTCTGAGCACTTTGGAGCAATTCTTCAAGGTGTTCCTTCATTCCGGTAGATCTCATGTGTTCAAAACCTTTAGCATCAAAATCTAATCTGTAACTCCTTTTCAAATGTTTCATTTTCTCTATTTTCATGCCTCTGTGTAGGATTCTAATCTATTTACCCCCATAGTTCCCTCAATGAGTTCACCCGCTTACATGCCTAGCCTAGTATAATTCAAACGTTCCTCTCCTTTAGGGGCACTTTGTGGGGTATTCAGCTTGTCTAACCATTCAGTTAACTGCTGAGCCGTCAATCCTTGCAACAAAATGTTACGTGTTTGGGCTGGGGGCACCTGCTGTGCAACTGCATTTGGAGTCTGCGGTGTCAATAATTTTAGACTCTGACTAACGTTTGACCCTGCCATGGTATCTGGAAGTGCTACAAATGGAATAAGGTCTAGCAATGATCTTGATCCGTCAAAGGTCTGTCCCACAGGAGAGACTACTCGGGCATTTTCATTATGTCCTCCTCTCACTAGGTTCTGGGACATTGTTCCCTGTTCACCTACAGTCAGATTCTTCTGTGCAAATAATAGTACTGCTGGAGCAACAGTAATAGGTAGCAATATAGCATCTGGGGCTACTCTGTCATTTATGCTCTGTGGGAGAGTAACTCCCATATTCTGATTCATCATCAGAGTCAAATCTGACTGTGTCCCTGTCACTGGAGTAAATCTTGGCATTACCTGCAGCTGCACATGGGGCAGTAAAATCGGAGTTGGTTCAGTCTGAACCAATATCGGTCTAGGGAAAACCTGTTCCGTTGGAACCACTAAGTTCAAAGTCGTTTCCATAATGGGCACATCAGGATAAATTCTCTGAACCTGTGGTGGCTGCATCTGGGTCTGCACTACAGGAGTAGTTGGCACATTAGGACCACTCTGCACCGCATTCTGTGTCAGGTTAGAATTAACCTGCACCGGACTCACTGTTCCATTACCCTGTGTCAGGGCTGTCAGATTAGCACTGGTACTTGGACCACTATCATGTACTGTATATGGTGGTGATCGATCCCTT
This sequence comes from Pleurodeles waltl, assembly GCF_031143425.1. NCBI lineage: Eukaryota > Metazoa > Chordata > Amphibia > Caudata > Salamandridae > Pleurodeles > Pleurodeles waltl. The sequence continues at coordinate 910,926,086 of NC_090443.1, forward strand.
AATAACTGCGTAATAAACTCATCATAGTCCGAGTCCTCCTCTTCGTTTGAAGACTTTCTAGCCTCCTTCCTCTCGGACGGACTTTTATTAGTTTTCCTAGTAGCTCTCTTTCCTTCCTTCTCATTTTCCTGCGTAATTGCCGGAAACAATTTAATTCGGTTCCATCCTCCAAACTCTCTGAACACAGTCCCATCTAGCCTCCGCTAAAGTCTTTTCTGCCTTTCTCATCCTTCTCTCGAACTTCTGTTGCTGTCTGGCTACTAACTCCCAAATCGCTAATGCCTCAAACTGTTCTGGTCTCGGAAGGGGCTTTGATTCATAGAGCACCATCCGTAAATGCTCCAAGACCCTCAAATTGAATGTTCCATTTGTAGGAAATGCCAGGTTCCCATCCTTCCCTGTCAATTTGCACCATTGCTTTAGCCAAAGACATGGCGCAACACCTTTCTCTTCCATTACAATATAAGCTGGTGTACCTTATGGAGGAGTAGCTCCCCTCAAGGCACTTTTTAAAGCTTTGAAAAATGTCATCTTTTTGACCTTTTTGCTATTCAAAATCAAATCAGGAAGTGACTTTTAATCCCAAGATTCCTTTCACCTACGTTCTCAACCAATTGCCTCTTACAGATGGCTGCCAATCCGTGTGCGACCCTTCTCACTAACCGACCTATCCCAGTGCGGCTCCAGTGATGTCACACTCTCACGTACTGCGGCTGACAAAGTCTTGCGGCTCGCTTTCCCAAACTCTGATTCTCACAAACGAATGCAAAACATTGCGCTCACTATTCAAAAACCAAAAACATATCTGCTGGTTTACTACAGGAAAGGTAACACAATCGCTTCGGAAACCTTACAGATTTTTCACTGATGGCTCTTCCAGCACTTACAGCTACTCCTTCTTTCTCAGCCTCCCCAATTCGAAAGCAAAATTCGACCTGCAACTTTTACTCTCAACTGATCAATGGGTCTGTCCTGATGCACACAGGACTCACCAAATCTCAGTCGAAATTTTCTTTCACTCACTTTAGTCACACACTGACTTGTTGACCACACCCGATCAACTGCTAAACCAAACAGATTACAATATAAAACCAAGTGTCTCACACACTTTTCAATATACTCCGGAGTCTTAGACCACGCAGGGTCCGTACCTCAACAACCACGTGGACATTTTTTTAGCACAAAGCGCCACACACATGTGAAGTTTGACGACTTTCCTACTCTCACACTGCGGAGTACGCACACTCCTTCTACAACTTTATTTGGAGTACGCAAACTCCCTAAAGCCCTCACAAATCTCACAATTCACCTGCGATTTGCATAAGCTGTGCAAGCGCAACCTACTACATTCACACTGTCACTAGAATGCCGAGAACACCCTCAAACAACCATTAGGAGGGTTCAGGATCTGGGAAAGTCATTTCTGGACTTAAGGGAACATCATTTTCTCTCCAATTAGCATCATTGAAAAAAACAAAATCCAAATCTCAATAATAATGAATTCTCAAAGGACCAACTCATCAAGCTACTACCATCTCTGGGAACACCTGTTACTGTGTACCATCTGTCTTTGATACGCTTTTAATGAGGCTAACCATCAGTCTCTCCTACCACCTCTGTTAACTGTCACTCTGTACCGGACGTCTGTGGTAAGCTCCTAAGGAGACAAACCCTCAGTCTGCTACCATCTCTGTTAGTGCGTCTGACCTTAATAAGTAAACTTACAAGGGGACGCACATAGGTTGATGAACCTTTTGACTCGCAATTAAGATGTTCTTACCATAGCTCCAGTACATAATCAATAATCAATACACAATAATAAATAAAAAAAATCATGAGCAAACAATAACATCAATAATCAATGGAGTCCGTAATTGTCACGCACATGACCTTTCAGTCGTGAATAACCACACCTTTTAGTAAGGTTAGAATATTTATTTCCCTATATTACCAATGCTAAGGTCATGTAGATTAATCTCAAAATCAAATGAAACAAATACAGAAACAATACTGGTTGTCCAAAATGGCGGAAGAAACGTAATCTAATCAAAGCTTGAACTACAACACATTCTAAGGTTATGGTGCAAATCAGAAGCAAAGTCAACTGTGTCAATGTAATAATATACATGGGGTTTAGCAGTGGAATTCATCAAACATTAGTCCCTATTATCATAATTCATAAATGAGGATCCTCAACTAACATCGGATTAGCATCAGCATGTTGGGCTTCATGCAAAACAATTTAGTAACACAAATTTAGAAAACATCTAACTATGGTTCGATCAAAACCGTGCAGTTAGTACCTAGAACAAAAAAGCAAATATGCATAGTAATCACAGTTTATGTTATATCTATCTTCAGTATAGATCAGCAAAGCAGAATCAGTCTTCGTCCTTAGGACATCAGTCGATCAGCAAGGCATCAGGATTCAGCATCCAAGTTCAGAAAATGCAAAGTCTCTAAGCATTAAAGTCAAGCACGCCTCTTGTCAAGACGTAATATGGGCAAAATGTAAGGGCAGAATGTCTGTCGAAAAATGCCTCCTTCCCCTTAAGTCATAACTGCTAAAACTACCCCCCAAATCTCTATTGGTCAGTTAATCGTATGTTCACACTTTGTCCAATAAAAGTAAAATCCCAAATCTATGAAATAATATAGAATAATAATGCACACATTTGAAAATGTGATTACGAAGAATGGCCACCAATGTTAACAAAATGTACTAATCAATGACTTAATACTTATGAAATGTTGAATATATGTTAGACTAATGCAGTAATTTGTCATATTAAGAGTTATGCAATAAGCTTTAGCTTTATTGACTGTAGGCCTTAATTTAGCGAGTGTCATGGCCTACTTGCCAGGCCTCATGTAAAAGATGTATTTCTTAGCATTTAATAAAATAGCTGACCAAGAAAGTTAAACTGTGAATTTCTATTGTTTAAATGTGCTCATAACGAAAGATTCTCATGAGAACCGACTGCTAGAAGATGATGTTCCAACTAATGAAACATTTTATGTGTAATGTGTGTGAGACTGACTTTCCCAGGACAAGAACAATGAAGAATCTGACTAGAGTAGAAACAGCAATAATATTGTTACCTGACAAGCCGCATGATGAGGACATTACAAGACAAACCAATCAACGACAAATGAATGGAGTAATATTAGAATTTATTTTCTACATAAACTTATTATTCAAAATACATCAATACTCATTAATAATTTTTATCAATGCACCTGCGCTAGCAAAATCAGTGCGCAATTGCATGCTGACCTCATTGGAGGTCACCCCAATCACGCTGGAAGGTCACCTTCTAGCGCAATCGGAATAGAAATGTGGGGAAAATGTGATTTTTTTTTAGCTAAATTTGAGGTTTGCTGAGGATTCTGGGGAAGAAAACACTGGGGTATCCACACAAGTCGCACCTCCTTGGACTCCCTCAGGTGCTCAGGTGTCTAGTTTTCAGAAATGTCTGGGTTTTGTAGGTTTCCCTGGATGGCTGCTGAGCCCAGGACCAAAAACGCAGGTGCCCCCTGCAAAAACAGGTAGTTTTGCATTTGATAATTTAAATGTGTCCACGTAGTGTTTTGGGGAATTTCCTGTCGCAGGCACTAGGCCTACCCACACAAGTGGGATACTATTTTTATTGGGAGATGTGGGGGAATGCTGGGTGGTAGGAAGTTTGTGGCTCCTCTCAGATTCCAGAACTTTCACCGAAATGTGAGGAAAAGGTGTTTTTTTGCTAAATTTTGCGGTTTGCAAAGGATTCTGGGTAACAGAACCTGCTGAGAGCCCCACACGTCACCCCATCCTGGATTCCCCTAGGTGTCTAGTTTTTAAAACAGCACAGGTTTGGTAGGTTTTCCTAGGTGCCGGCTGAGCTAGAGACCAAAATTCACAGCTAGGCACTTTCCAAAAAAACACGTCAGATTTCAATGTAAAAATGTGATGTGCCCATGTTGCGTTTCCTGTCGCGGGCATTAGGCCTACCCATACAAGTGAGGTACCTTTTTTATTGGGAGACTTGGGGAAACACAGAATACAAGACCAAGTCTCATTGCCACTTGTCTTTCTCTGCTTTTTTTCCTTCCAAATGTAAGACAGTGTGTAAAAAAAGACATCTACTTGAGAAATGCCCTGTAATTCACATGCTAGTATGGGGACCGTGGAATTCAGAGATGTGCAAATAACCACTGCTTCTCAACACCTTATCTTGTGTCCATTTTGGAAATACAAAGGTTTTTCTTGATACCTATTTTTCACTCTTAATATTTCACAAAATGAATTGCTGTATATCCTGTATATAATAAAAACCCATTGCAAGGTGCAGCTCCTTTATTGGCTCTGGTTACCTAGGGTTCTTGATGAACCGACAACCCCTATATATCCCTGCAACCAGAAGAGTCCAGCTGACGTAACAGTATATTGCTTTTAAAAATCTGCCATAGATGGAAAAAGTTATAGAAGAAAACATGGACAGAAATGGCTCTTTTTTCAACTTAATTTCAATATTTTTTTTATTTTAGCTGTTACTCTCTGTAGGAAAACCTTGAAGGATCTACACAAATGGCCGCTTTCTGAATTTAGGATTTGTTCTACTTTTCAGAAATGTTTAGCTGTCCGGGATCCAGCATTGGTTTCACACCCATTTCTGTTACTCACTGGAAGGAGGCTGAAAGCACAAAAAAATAGTAAAAACGGAGTACGTCCCAGTAAAATGTTTTCCAAGTTTGCCTGTTCCGGAAAGCTGGGAAGATGGTGATTTTAGCAATGCAGACTCTTTGTTGATGCCATTTTCAGGGAAAAAAACACAAGCTTTTTTCTGTGGCCCTTTTTTCTTTTTTTTTAACAAACGAAACAAACAAAATGTTACCTGTATTTGTGCCAATTTCTTGGTCTCCTCCAGGGGAACCCACAAACTCTGGGCAACTCTAGAATCCCTAGGGTATTGTAAAAAAAAAAAAAAAAAAAGGACGCAAAGTTGCAGTGGGTAGCTTATGTGGACAAAAAGTTATGCCACCTGAGGGGGAAAAGGCCTGGCAACGAAGGGGTTAATAATAATTGTTCAATTTCTAAGGATTAATAATACTGTAATGTGCTTCCATTTGATTCTTGAGTTAACTTAGCTTAACGTTTGACTGCTGCTGAGCACTGCACACTTTGAAGTTTGCTAGCATGCTGTTTTCTTATCCTCTGCAGATGTGTTATCAGGTTCCTCATTAGTTACGGAAAGATTTATTGCTAGGTATAAGATTGATAGGGAGGCCTGAGAAGATAAAGCTGGCTGGAGACGTAGAGGTATGACAGTGAAAGGAGCTTCCTGTATCCGGTGTACTAAGAAGATGAAACTCTCAGGCTCAAGCAGTTGTGTACCTAATTGTCTGAGGATGAGAATGTAGGGAGGTTACCGGCATGCGCCAAATGCCGCCATGGGATTGGGTCATGGCTGTGGGAGCGAGATGGAACCTTCAATTGTGTGGAACCTGGAACCTTTAATTGAACTTTTAATTAGTGTTCCATAGTTAGTTAGACCACACCTTACCCCGACTTGTGAGCGAACAGAGTTCGCTGTTTGGTTTTCCCCTGAGGGGAATGCTTCATGCTAGATACCCTTTTGTTTCCTCTGAACTTCTACAAAGGTTCACATTATCCTAACACCTTCTTCCCTTTCCTCTTTACAAATCCCAACGCTCCTTCATTTTTCAAATTTAGACGAATGAGGGCCACATGTATGAAGCAGTTTTACCAGACGCAAATGGCCCATTGGGCCGATTTCAACCATTATGAGACTTCTGGCCATGTACCATCCCTATTTTCGAGTCTGTAACCTGTTACCAACTCACAAAATAGGGTTTGCGACTTGCTATTAGTCAGGAGCGTGCCAAGGGTATCCCTTCCTAATAGCAACTCGCAGGACCACGTATGATTGTTTTGTGACCGGGAATGCATTCGCAAAACAATCTAAGTTACCACCAACTTCAAGTTGGTGGTAACCCACTTGCAAATGGGAAGGGGCCCAAAGGGCATGGACCACTGCCTACTCTTAAAAAAGAAAAGAAAACTTTCCAGTTTTCTGTTTGTAATGCATTCCATTTTCCTTGCTTTATTTAAAGACAATCTCAGACATGTGGTCTGCTGAGCCCAACAGGCCACCATCCCTGTGATTGTAGCCATTCATAGTGGGTCACAAATTGCGACCTGCCTCATGAATATTGATGAGGCAGGTCCATTTGCGACCCACTGCAAATCACTAACAGTGTTAAACACACTGTCATACATCGCAGTTTGCGATTTCCTAATAGTGAATTGCAAACTTTAACCTACATACATCTGGCCCAGAGTTTCTTTGTGGAACATATAATTTGGATATTTTGCATTCTTTGCATATTAACTCTGTGAAGTGACTGGAGTGGCTTTTTTTCTTGTGCGTGGCTCTGCAACGTTAAGTTGGTGAGCTTGAGTGAGAGTAATTGCTATGATGGCGAGCAAGATTTCTGAACGTGGGCTGTCACAGTAGGTCGTGATTGCCCGTGTTGAGAAACCTGCAGCTCGCATTGAAGGAGCTGCTGCTCGAATAGAAAATCTACTCAAGTGGCATAAAGGAGTTAACGTCCTCTGGTGCTCTGCGTGATGCCATTTGCGCTGATTTTACAGCACGGGAGAAACTTCTGGTGCTGAAAATCAGCACAAACACTGCAACTCTGCGTAGAGCAGCAGAGTTTTTTTGGTGCTTCGCAGAGTTCCCAGTAGCAGAAGTCTGCAAACTCTACCACGGCATAGTCCATACAACCAGTGGGGGATTTTGTTGGATGATTTTACAAAAAGATTGAGATTCTAATGCCCCCGCCCATCAGATGGATCGAAAGGTAGATCTTCTAGAAGATTGAACACATTGGGCCTCTTTACAAATATGGAGGTCTTTTGGGAAGACCACCGTGGAGGAGGCTGCCAAAAGACCTCCATGTTGGCGGTAATCCAACTGCCATATTACGACTCACACTGTGAAGACCACCAAAAAACAGTCAAAAATCTGAAACCGCCAGGCCACTGGAGGATAGAAAAGAGGCGGTTCCACCACCAGCACCGCCAGCCTAACAAAAATCCCACCCACCAGATTACGAGCCACAACATTTCTTTCATGGCGGAAAACTATTGGTGGTGTGAACCACGGAGGTCAGAACTCTCATCACACTGAACACTACACCACATTAGATAGTTTGAATACCCCACACCTGACACACATCCACATGCCCAACACACCTACACACTGCACTATATAACACACCCCTACACAACCCACAATCCTTTGCAAACAGAACACCATTCAGTAACTCAGAGAAGGCAAAAATATAGAAATAGCACTCTTACACTATAGGTACACATACACATCTCACTCAGCACACACCCCACATCAGCACAGCTATCACAATACACACATCACTAGCACACACATTCTGCTACAACCATGTCCCACTCACAACGCAGCATTCACACCTCACCAATCATCCAACACTGCAGCCTTACACTCACATCTCCACACACCGTCTACAAAACCACTACCATGTCCCCACAAAAACACCCATGTTTCATAGATGACGACTTGAGAGTCATAGATGAAATTGTCAGGGTAAAGCCACAACTGTTGAAGCTCAGGTCCAACAAACATTGATTGCCAGGAAAATGTAGTTGTGGCAAAGGATAGTCGACAGGGTCAATTCTGTAGGCAGTCATCCACGCACAGGGGATGACATCAGGAAGCGGTGGAATGACCTATGGGGGAAGGTCAGTTCCATAGCATCCAGGCACCAGATAGCCGTGCAGAAGACTGGCAGTGCCCCCCCCACCTCCTCCCCCACAGTCCACATCATGGACATACTGCATCCTCAGGGCCTGACTGGAATACCTGGGGGACTGGAGTCTGGTAAGTACCCACAACAATCTTGTTACCCTATTGACTAGTCCTGCACGCTTCCTCACCACCCAAATCCTCCCTGATTAACTAATTGTGCCACTACACCTCTCACCTAATCACCTAATGCCAGTGTCGGTGTGAGGTTACGTGTGTGTGTTTCCCTCACCACCCGTTCCTGATTGGTATGTTGTGTGTGCGTAGGTACTTTGACATTTTGCAACAGTGACAGGTAAATGTGTGTACTCATGGTTGCAGTTGTCGTCGTCGCTGGTTCCAGAGTCATTGGGCGAGCAGGAGCAGTGGGAAGACGTGTAGTTCTGGTTCCATGGCAGCTCCGGAACGGTATGGCTTCCTGCAGGTGAGTGGCTCCATTTATACTGTGGGTTTCCACCAGGGTTTCCGTGGTGGTGCGACTGCTGCCGAAACCTTGATGGTGTGCAGCCTCGTAATATGTCCAACTGGAACATATTCTTTGCCGGCCTGCAGGTGGCTACCGTCGACCGTGGTGGTCTGACCTCAGTGGCGGTTTGGCTGTATTCTGTTGTGAATACCGCCATGGTCCTAATTTGGCGGACTTCTCCCCCAACCTGTTGGCGGTACGACCGCCAACATGGTGGTCCTGGGACCACCAAACTCATAATGAGGCCCATTGTGTGTGTTTTTGTAAACAGCAGGGCAGAGTGTTTACTAATGGTCTTAGAAAGAAATCAGTAAATTGAGACAGAAGTTCCAAAGTAGATCCAAACCCAGATGCTATTGGTCTGAGGGTGGTAGTATTTGTCTGTGTACTTTGGTCAAGATATAGAAGTAAAAAGAAATGGTTTGTCTGTCTGAAGAAAATTTGCTTCATGCTTGGTAATCCATGTTTTCGAAAGGCCCTCTTCTACCAACCCTTTGATTTGTAGTTTCACACTAGGGGTAGGGTCCCAATACATTTTTAGTAATTCGGATTGTCATTTAACAATTTTAAACATTAATTTCTGTAATTCAGGGTGCAAAGTAATACAGTCGCTCCCCTTTTATCGGCTGGTTAAATCACCAAGTCTGGATCCGATGACAGTGATTGCATGATTTGTATTTTATGATTTGAAAAATGGTAAAACAAGGGCCTGCAATTTTGTATGGAGGCTGTTAAGTCCTTAATGACTGCTTGTTTCATAGTCATCACTTAGGTGGAATCAGGTGCGGGGAAGGAATGACAGAGGATTATTTTGAGTCCTGTGTTATTTTCTTTCTAGAATTAAAGAAGAACCTCAGCCTTTTTGTCTGAAAGAAGGTGACCAAATTCAGCGCGTATTGCAAAAAAAATTGCCATAATTCATAGGCACCTGAACCCAAACCTTTATTTAACACCTCCAATTGGTCTTGATCCAGTATGTGATCACTAAAGTTAACAATTAACTAGTTGTTTGAATGGTTTGACTGGTGGTGGTTTGTTGTTTCTGTGTCTCTGGTGATGATACTGGTGCACTTATTCAGTGTCACCAGAACCCGTTAAAGGCAAAATAGGACCATATCATAGGATTACCTGTTTTGTATCCTGTCTGTATTTATCATAATTCTGACCACAGCTTTGTTCTGGGCCTTTACACACAAACCGTGAGCACCAAGGCCTGCCGTGCCGAGGCTTAAAACACCCTTGCTCGCTTTCACTGGTTCCGAGAGCGCTATTTATATTGACGTGCTAACCGCTCATTTAATTCATATTACAGCTGCTGAGTATTTTGTAGTTGCTATTGATGCGGCAGGTCTCCTGCTCACAGCGCTGTACCAATCAATAAGCAGCATTTGTGCCTCAGCAGCAAAACCCCAAGCCTGGGGCGCTCTCGATGGAGCCAGATCATTTCAATAACATTAAATAAGGTCCATTTATTTTGCTTTTGGTGCAAAAATGTCTTAATTTAATACAGCTTGCTCTTACTGCTGGTAAATAAAAGAATCTCGCATGTATTTTGAAGTTAAAATATATGCCTGTTTTGGTGCCAAAGACCACTCTTCGACTGATCACGAGCTCACAAAGTGGCTGAGCAGAAACATAATTTCAGACAATTGGAATAAGGTGCAATATTGGAAAACGCACTGAAACCTTACCTATGTTTTTTAATGCCTGCCATAATTTCAGCAGGGTGAAAGTGCGACGTCCTTAAAGAGACAGGGCTATTTATTTTCCATTTAAGTGGTGTCGCCCTCCATCCCTGCCTCGGGGCCATTATGAGCATTCACAGCCAAGCAGTGAATCACAGCCAAGTGAATCAAACTTTAGCACTTAAACTACAGTGATTCGCACTCTCTCTCTCTGCCGCGCTTTCCCTTGACCTTCCGTGACTTTGCATTTTTTTATTCTTTGGAGTCACGTTCTAAAAGGCGCCCATAGTCGTTTGAAAACAAAGAACACGCAATGCACTGAAATATCAGCGTCCGCGGGTCTGGGTGAACCATTCCACAGTGTGTCAGCAAGTGGAAACCACTACGGACGTCTTAACCAACGAAGCAAGTTCAGACTGGGGCAGAAAATAAGCCCCAGCGCCAAAGTAAAAGTGTCCCACATCTACGAACTGCGTAATAAAAAACATAAGTGGAAACATTTGAAAATGGAGCACGTCGGATTTTTTGACTGGGTGGTCCCCACGGAGTGGGGAACTACAGGTATTGGAGTTTGCTAATGCAAAGTGTGCGGTAGTAAAGGCAGTGAAATCTACTATATTCCTTTATTATGAAAAAGATATAAACATTGACAAACCCCTGTTCTTCTACCCGCAAACTATAATTGTGTTATACAACCTACATGCACCGTGCTGATTTCTATTACCACCAAGTCATTTTTAATGTTTACAACAGCAACCCACACACAAACACAGAATCAACTCACATCACAGCCCTCAAACAGCCACAAAATCGCTGAAACACTAACCTGTCAACCTGGTCCATCTGGCTCTGCCGGACTGCCCTATAGGCCAGCCTGATACTGTACTGAAGCATTTGTGACAGTTTCATCACCAGCTAACTACTGCCAAAAACTGGTGCTGTTACCCCGAAAATTCCCATCACAACTTATCATACCCGTTTTCTCCACAACTTCCTTACCGTTCTGCACCTGGTTACCTGACCCTGGTTACAAATTGATCAGCTACTAATTACCACTACTAAGGGGTACTCCATGACCTAGGACCCGCCTACCTCAACCACTGCATCACCTTCTCCTCCCCCACCAGACCTCTCCGCTCCTCTCAACAGGCACTAGCCACCGTACCCCGCATACGGAAAACCTCGGCTGGAAGAAGATCCTTCATCTACCTTGCCGCAAAGAGCTGGAACGCCTTGCCCCTGCACCTCAGGCAGTCACCATTGTTGCCTCAATTCAGGAAGGACCTTAAAACCTGACTCTTCAACTGAAGCACAGAGGGCAAACCCCTTCAGTGCCTTGATACCCTTACAGGTCAGTAGTTGCGCTCTATAAATCCTGATTTGATTTGTAATTATTGGCTGCAAAATCTGCATGAAATTTCAAGTCAAACCCACCTCCGCACCCTCATAATGGAAAATGAGCAATTTGTGCATGATTTCATAAGTTCACAAATGGGTATTATGTGCAACTTGCAGTGATAATTTGTGGCACATTTTTCTGCAAATCGCAGGGCAAACCCCTCTGTCAGGTGTAATTTGTACATAATTTGTAATCCCATTTTGAGCTCAAACAGCTGTGAAATGGGATTACTGACTAAAATGTAATCACAACCTTTGCTCGTAATTGTCATGATGTTACAATTCACTTCATTCAGAAAACTAAGGTAATCTCTGAGGAATCAAAAAAATAAAATAATTTCTATGGCCATAATAATCATAATTATGTAATGTGCATCCTGTAACATGATTTTCCAATCTATGAAAAATGATTTATTTCTAAAAAAATACATGAAGATGATAAATGACACAAAGCTAATGCAACTAGCTGTGCTTCCAGTGCGAAATACCAACCTCAGGACAGAAGTTGCTGTTTTGTTATTATGGTATTTCTGTACTGCTGATGCACTCTCAATGATGTACCCTCAAGTCAATCATGCATATCTGGTAAATGCAATTAAAAGAAAATGAAACAAGCAGTCAGGTCCTAAAAGATTAAGGGGGTCATTCTGACCCTGACGGGCGGCGGAGGCCGCCCGCCAGAGTTCCCCACTCCGAAATACCGCTCCGCGGTCGAAAGACCGCGGAGGGTATTCTAAGTTTTTCCCTGGGCTGGCGGGCGGTCGCCAAAAGACCGCCCGCCAGCCCAGGGAAAAACTCCCTTCCCACGAGGATGCCGGCTCGTAATCGAGCCGGCGGAGTGGGAAGGTGCGACGGGTGCTGTTGCACCCGTCGCGTATTTCACTGTCTGCCAAGCAGACAGTGAAATACTTGTAGGGGCCCTCTTACGGGGGCCCCTGCAGTGCCCATGCCATAGGCATGGGCACTGCAGGGGCCCCCAGGGGCCCCGCGACCCCCCCTACCGCCATCCGGTTCCCGGCGGGGGGGATCGGAATCCCCTCGGCGGCGCAGCTAGCTGCGCCGCCTTGGAGGATTCAAAAGGGCGGCGGTACACTGGCGGGAGACCGCCAGTGTTGCCGGTCCGACCGCGGCTTTACCGCCGCGGTCAGAATGCCCTGCGGGGCACCGCCGGCCTGTCGGCGGTGCTCCCGCCGACCCTGGCCCCGGCGGTCTAAGACCGCCGGGGTCAGAATGACCCCCTAAATGAAGTCACAGACCAGAGAGATGTATAATAGAATGTTTTATAAACTGTACTAAAGCTTCTGCCCACCAAAAGTCAGCTATATCACAGAGTTGAGCCAACAACCCTCTAAAATAGCCTAAAGCTTGTCTATTGATGGATTGGTCAAGCTGAGTAGGCAAGGCATAACATATTGTTTTCAGATATGAAGATTTATGTCTATATAGGGAAGAAAAGAAAATATTAAAAATATATTAATAAGAAATCACTACAAGGGAAAAAAAGAAAGAACGAAACAAGAAAACGTACCCTGAAGGATCAAAATAAACTCAAATTAAACTCAAGTTCAACTTTTAATAACAAATTATTATTAGGTGCACTTAAAAAAAATTGATTATGTGCACCACTAACCAGCCATCTTGGATTTAGTTGTGTATTTGCTCTGTAGATATCTGGCCTTAAAAGCTCCTAGCCTTTAGTAGCCCCTTCTTGTCCAAAGCCGCCTTCAACCTAAGGCCCAGTGTATAATCCACTGGATCATGTGTGGAAGTTCTGAATCTATTTTCTTCTACCAACATGTCAGAACAGAAGTAAAAACTTGCTGATCCCTACACTTCTCATGGTAGAAGGGCATTCAACTTCCTTTGTGAAGCTTCGTAATTCTCCAGTAATTTTCAAAAGAATTGGAACTTCTCAGTCATGTCTTTGGATCAGCAAAGAAAAGATGTGGATGGACTATAAGCTGCTCACCATACATTCACATATGCCACAGTGAAGTTGGTTTTCTTTTCAGTCTACCATTTGTAATCATGCCTGTTTGGATGGAACACTCCCTTTGTCCCATGTAGCAGCATGCATTGTTAGCACCACTCACTTCCCGGTCCTTCTGCTCAAACAAGGACCCCTTGTTCTAGTTTAGCATTCTATTTTAGTCAACTGTGGGGCTTCTGAAAGCCCTGGTTCACATTCATAAGGACCTCTCCTGTTGGCTTCCTATTACTAATGTCGTGGGACATCTTCAAAGAGCCACCAGTTCTAGACAGGGTAAGTTGGACAAGTAGTTTACTAGGATACATTCTGTAACCAAACATATGCATACAGATACTTATTTCTTTGTGGGAACCCCCTATTTCTATACTTGCTTCTGCAATGGGATACGTCTCTGCACCTTGATTACTATTATTGCTGCATACACTAAAGGTAGCTATTCTGGTTTTATTTGTGAGGATTTTTAAAATACTTCTGATTATTAAGGCATACAAAAGTGACACAAATCAATGCAAAATCATGTTTACCTATTTACTTTCCAGCATAAAACTTGTTTTCCACTGGAAAGTACCCTAAAAGTAACACAAAGCAGCTCAAAACATAGAGTACCCTTCCAGTACAATACCTATGTTAGACACACACACACCCTTGCACTATGGCACAAAGGTGTGTGTGGTGCACAGCAGCTAAAATCAGTGCCAAAGCTAGGAAGAGGGGAGGCGAGAGCCATATTTCTGTAAAATATGGTGTTCTCTCCTCACGCAGCACAGTGCTGCATTTTACGCTGCTGCCCTGCGCTGCGTGACTGCTTAGTAAATCCTGGCCTTAGTGTGCTAAAGACAAATCCAGTGGAATAGTCCTCGGTTACTTGAGTTGTATCTCTTTATTTTCTCTCTCATTGACCAATTCTCGTTGTATTCCTCTGTTTTTGTTATTGTGGGTTGAAGTACAGTAATATGCGGCCTCTATAGAGTATTGGGCACAGGGCATTGAATAGATTTGATAAGGGTCTTCTAGTTAAGGCCTGTAATTTGAGCAAGTTGCATCCACACAACTAGTAGCACAGTCGTCTGGGTGAGGTGCAGGACATGAATGGACATTATTCTCTTGGCCCGTGCTTTGTCATGCTTCAAAATGCACTTAGGGGCATATTTATACTCTGTTTGCGCTGGAATTGCGTAGTTTTTTTTTACGCAAATCCGACGCAAAGCTAACTCCATATTTATACTTTGGCGTTAGACCCGTCTAGCGCCAAAGATCTTGGAGTTTGCGTCATTTTTTAGCGTGGACACCTACCTTGCGTTAATGATATGCAAGGTAGGCGTTCCCGTCTAAAAAATGACTCCAAGGCATGTGCGCCTTATTTAAACTCCCGTGCAAAAATGACGCACGGGAGTGGGCGGGTCAAAAAAAATGACGTCCAGCCGCTTTTGCGTCATTTTTTAACGCCTGGTCAGGGCAGGCGTTAAGGGACCTGTGTGCCCTCCCATGCCCCCAGGGACACCCCCTGCCACCCTTGCCCACCCCAGGAGGACGCCCAAGGATGGAGGGACCCATCCCAGGGAACTTAAGGTAAGTTCAGGTAAGTATTTTTTTTTTTTTTAAATTGTGGCATAGGGGGTGCTAAGACAGGAGTCATTTCAATGGGGGTTGGGAGTAAAAAAAAATGGTGCAAATCGGGTTGAGGCCAATATTTTGCCTCAGCCCTGACTTGCCCCATTTTTTGACGCCCAAGCTCCATTTTCCCCTACGCCGGCGCTGCCTGGTGTGGGTCATTTTTTTTACGCACACCAGTCAGCTGCGCCGGCTAACGTCATTCCATAAATAAGGCGCCCGCATGGCGCTTTGGAATGGCGTTAGCCGGCGTTAAAACTTTTGACGCACAACTGCGTTGGCGCAGTTGTGCGTCAAAAAGTATAAATATGGCCCTTAGAGCTTCTGAAGCAAGGATGTCCTCTTTCTCTACGATACGCTAGAAGTACCAGATGCTGGAGCTGTTGTGATTTTCCCCATCAATAGAGGATAGATACATTTTTAAAATTTAAAGCAGATGCTTGTGCTATGGGGGCCCGGCATGAAAGTTTTGAACTAGGCCCTGCAAAAACGTCTGTCATACCTGACTAGGGCAGCTGTTGTATAACTCAAGTACTGCTCCAAGTACAGCATGAGTAATTCCAGGATAAAGTTCCATGTCACATTTCTGGCAGTGGTTCAGTTGGCTCAGACTGTCCCCTGGTGACTCCGTACATAGGTCTGTCCTATCCTAAAAACCTTCCTGCCTGCTGGGAAGGATATTTGACCAGATTTGGGCTATGGGGTGTGGTGCAATTAAGACACCGCGAGTTGCACCATTTTTTTGTGATATTAATAAACATAATCAGGGGTGGAATGAGGGTGGCTTCTTTATAAGCCAATAGGTTGGTTTTAGAGGGTTTTTTCCCTACTGGGAGAACTGGTTATCTGCTTAGCAGTTTGGAAATTGTCATGAAGTTTTCTCCTCTCCCTGCTCCAAGTGCTAATTAAGAGATTTTACTATACTAAATTGGCAAGTGGTCTTCTATTTATCTCCTGAAGGACACCACAGAGGATCTCTTTACCCGACTTATGAAAATCAGAATGGCCTTGCAGGTTAATTAGGCAGCGAGAGGAAGGCCTAGGCCAAATATCCTTCAACTAAAAAAACACACAGGGCCTTGGATAGCTAACAGAGAATTTGATAAAATACTTCACTTTTGCTTGGGAATATTTTTATCAAAATCCAATTACTAGTAAAAACTTTTAGTGTGATGAGACATATTTAAAACACAGGAACATATTCTCTGCTGTTGCTCTGTAACCTAATGCAGTTTTAAGTGCCTTATGGCAATTCCTTTGTCCCTTGCTGGCCCCTGCTTATTTCAAATGTCAAAATGGCAGTCAGAGAAAACCCAATGTGAGACCAGGGAGGAATCCGAGGGTGTCCTTGGCCACAGCTTGAGATCAAACCAAGACGGTGACTGTAAACATCATTCCCTGAAGGAGGTGTTCTTACTGGGGTTGCAGGCACAATTGCACTGGGGACCAGATTTGTGAAGTGCCCATTGTACCCCAATTACATATATTTATTATCCATCAGCAGTGCAAGGGGCACTATTCACCTTGTTTGCATTGGGGCCAGTGGCACCCTTGCTACGCTACTGACCCCAGCAGTCTTTGCCACTTTGCCAGACATGCCACTAAATGCGCTTTGCACGAATGCTTGTAGGTTGTGTTGTGATTGTTGCTTTGTGCTTTGAGCCGGCAACATGTCAACTTACCACAATGAAAAATGTAGCCCGAGTGACTTCACTTTTTGATGCGGTGGATGACATAACAGAGTTGACCCCTTCATCCCTCTCTTATGGTCTCAAAAGCTTCCTATATGATAAAGATAGGCATGGGGAGGGTAAAGTTTGAAAACTACAGAAAATTAACCAAACTCTACGAGTTTTGATTACTTCCTGTTCCTGCACTGCTTTATGGCACTTGAGACCAGGGGTAGCAAGGGTAGACCACAGACCACGCAAGTGAAGAGTATCAGCTGCTACCCCTAGCTACCCGTCATTGACATATATGGACGATGTAGCACTTGCCACTGACATCTGCTCTGATCTGAAGGTCACAAATTTGAATCACACAAAAGGAGACTCAGGCTTCCATCCTTCTGAGGCTGGTAGATAGAGTACCAGTAAATTAGGAATAGTGGCATCTGTGATTTCAGTGCTCAGAAAAGGCTAAAGTGGCGTAGGTAGTAGGAGAAACAAATATGATTGTGCTGCTGACTATCAACTCCAACAATATTGTGGTACAAGAACATCAAGGAGAGAATATCGAGAAACAAAATAGTGAAAGGTAAGTGCTTATAATGAAGTCTAGATGTATTATTCCTAACTCCACATCTACGTACCTTGACTGAAGACATATCTACTGCATAGTTATATATATGTGGACTTAGGTATAGAACATCTAGACTTAACTGTGGATATTTTATGTTCTTTATTTTGTTTTCAAATCCCTGTTCTGGACATTGCGTTCCATCGATGTGTGATTTTGGTGTTCAGGGTCACACCAACAAGTGCCTGTTATTGTGAGACAATTGTCATTGCTTTGCGCTCAAAGTGGACAAAAGTGGCACTTTGGGTTGCACAAAAATAATAAATGAACGAGCACATACCCGTGCCTCCGAGGTACATGCAAAATGTGTTTTGTAAGGTTGTCAGAGGGTGATGGATATGTTATTTAGCTTCAGCTTCTGGAAGCTTCTAGAACGCCCTGTTTTGGGACAGAGAGTTTCTTGTTAAAGCACTCTCGGCATCAGATATCCGTACTGCGGTGCAGCGTTTCCATATCCGAGCATCCCAGGGCTCGGAGGAGAGCTTTGACTTTCAAGGTGACCTTCCGCCCGTCCCCGCGCTCGGCGCAGGCTGCGGATTTATCGCCCATTGGAAAGTCCCAGGGTCCCTATTGCAGGCACAGGGCATAACAGCCATTTACCGCAGAAACAATAGCTGCCTGGGGTAATGTGTGTTTGTTTCTGATGACAGCTGTTCTTTCCCTTTCTAAATTGCTCTTATTGTAGCACTTACAGTGATGGCAGCATGCTGTGCAATTTATAATACGATTCCTTGGGGCACCGTCACATAACATCAAAACAGCCCCAAGA
The DNA here is from genome assembly GCF_031143425.1 of Pleurodeles waltl. NCBI lineage: Eukaryota > Metazoa > Chordata > Amphibia > Caudata > Salamandridae > Pleurodeles > Pleurodeles waltl. The sequence continues at coordinate 910,944,153 of NC_090443.1, forward strand.
CAAATCTCAGTAATAAATGTCTATGATCTAAAATAATATTGCACGAAAAGGAGAATATTAAGTAACTCTAAAACTATCAGATTGTATGAGAGAGTGGCGGGAGGACTGCATGCTGGTGGGGAATGATTCCGCTGCCTCGTTTAAGCATCTGTCAGCTCACCAAGGATCAAATACCCCGGTCCATCTGTCTTTGTGGATCAGAAATCTTGGAGGCTGCTTGAAGCGAGGGAGGTCCCAGACATCAAATGCACGTTTACGACGGGAACATTAGCACATTGTAAGTGATGTTCAGTGTCCTCAGAGCACCATGGCAACGACCGTGTACTTTACATGGGCTCATGTTCTGGTCTGGACTTTGAAAGTCACTCCCATGGAGGGGATTGATTGTGAATCAATACTAGTGTGGGATAGAAGAAAATACATTTTGTGAAATGGAAGAAGGTAGTTAAGTATTTTATTTTACATATGTGAGTTCCTTTCAGATGGGCCAGGGGCTCTATTGGCAAAATGTGCAAACCTCTTGGCTTTTGTTTTCCAAAGGTGACCTAAGGCAGCATCCCAAGTTCGCCATCTCGTGGTAGGGCCAAATAACAGCACATATCCAAATATTGTAATTTGTGTTTTTTTTTGGGTGGGGGGCGCTTCAGAGGCTAAGTTCCTGCACTATTCTGTCGTTTACTCCTTTTTCCAATTGCACAGCCTAAATTATTTCACTCTTCCATCAAAATATAAAAACTGCACGCTAAATGCTGCAAATGATGTTAGATGCCTATTAAATTCTGCTTGGGTATCTTTGAGTCTGTTGGCCCATCCTTTACACGTTGTCCACAGTGTAGTCAACATATCCAGGTCTCTGCTTCCCAGCGATGGGATTGATAACAAGGAGAATATGCTTTCAGACTGATTGAAATTTCACCTTTGGGCAGAATTCACTCTAGTTTGGGGGTGTTAAATTTTTCCAGTACTTTTGCGTATTATTGGTGATTTCAGATCAGCTGAGAAAAATTTTGTTCGCAACATTTTTAAATTTTAGCTGCAACTCTCCAGTTTTCCAGTTCGGCAAATGTTTCGGTTTGCAGGTGGGAGTACCATGAGCAACAGATACACAGAAACATGTGTACCAGCGATGTCTCATGTTCGCTTTACAAAGGATAATGCCCTGGTACTGAATTGCTCATCACCACAATAATCCGGTCATCATAACCAGTGTGAGAGAACATCACCCAAAGTCCTCCTTAAAGATGGATAGACATCATCCGACGAGAAAGACAACCAGTAAACATTGGATCTTCATAGAGTAAAACCCAATAAACATTAGTTCTCCAGCGAGTACTTTATTTTTACATAAAACTAGCACATCAGTCAAAGAAATACAATTTACCTTTAATCTCAATCACACATCACAATCCCCATTGATTCTGATCTTTCAATCTTGAAAACAAACGTACCGGTCCAAGAGCAGGAGGCCTTTGTGGGAGCGGGACTTGGAGATGGAGGCAGAGTTTTGGGGCCTCAACTGCCTTAGCATACGTTGAGAGGCAGGGTTGGACTGGGACAAAAAATAGGCTCAAGCACCAAAAGAAAAGTGACTCCCATTAGTGAAGCAGTTAGCTAAAAAAGTGGTAATGTCAGGGAAAACAACTGAAAGAACCGGCCCACCTGCCCATTAAACCAGTCCACAACTGCTAAAAAAACGGACCCACATACTGATCTGTCTGACCAGCCCATCAGGCACAGTCTGATTGCCCTCTAGGCCATCCAGATCCTGTTGAGAGGCCTTGGAGGATCTGGGTTGTGGGGTGCATGTAGTGCTTTGTGCCAGGATCTTGCTGAGTACTCACTCCTCTTTTTCATTTTAACACACACTCTACTCATGCCATCTACCATGTTTTGGGAAGGTGGCAAAAGTTGAGGCTGACTGCAACGATGTAGAGCTTCCACACATCAACTAGAAACATTATCTGTGTAGATGCTTCAGGCTCACCTTGTGCTCACTGTGTCAGTGATGTAAAAAAAAACTGGGGACAGAAAATAGGCCAGAATCCCCTTTGGGAATTGGGTATTAAAAAGTGGCCCACATTTGTAAATCAAGTAACTCTGACCTTTTTACATCAGAATTGCTTTGTGGTCTCTGAGGGGGGAGCAACGGCAGGCAATTGTGCTTACTGCAGGTGATGTGTGCAGTAATGCTGCAGACGTGCAGCAGTGAACTTCAGAGCGCTCCTTCACTCTGACATCCCTTCCTTTCTACCCACAGAGTGCTATGGTCCATCAACATTTCCTTAAATTAGATAATATCAATCACAGTACACCTTCCTCATTCCCTCAATCTTGCCCCCTCCTTTTGTGTCTCCTAATCCCACTTTGCCACCTTTATCGTCCACCTCAGAGTTTTAGCTGACTGCTCGATCTTATAGATTTGAAAATGAGATCAGCTGATATCACGCAGTGCTTTGCAGCCGTAGACTAACCGTCCAAGATGTTTTATAATTATTCGTACTTGCCCGCAGCAGATTACACTCAGACCTCTTTAGCAAATGCATTAACAACTTGAAAAATATATTGAAAGTATTATATCACTAGGTGCTGAATGCACATATATCATCAAGTGCCTTAATCCCTCACTAGAAAAAGGTAAGCAGTAGTAGTGGGAGAGAGTATGGCTTAGGGCTGTCAAGCATTAGGCAAAAGCATTGCATATATAAAGCTGCAGGCAGTGGTATAATTGCTATTTGCCTACACCTCCCTGACTGCAGGCAGCTAACAGGGTCATTTGGGAGAGCCCCCACTGTGGCTTCTCCAGTGTGTCTGTTGGGCTCACACACCACAGCATGAGTAGCCTACTATGGCTACCTAAAAGAGGGAGTGGGTAGTAAAGCTTTTAAACTGTTCACTCCTTCCTTTTCTCTCACTAGTCTGTAGACCTCTTAAAATGCAAGTACAGCAGAGGGAAAAGGATTGATGGGCAAGGAGGAGAAAGAGCGTCAAAGGAAGACATAGCAAGATGGGAAAGAAAATGCGATGGGAAAAAGGAATACAAAAGATGGAGGAGATGTGAAGAAGAGGAATGAAACAACCCCTATGAGAGTGAAGTGGTCTACTGTGGTGTTCAGTCATTGGCTTGTGGGGATGAATTCATTAGGAGCCACTCTCTTTTTGCCTTGCTATGGGTCCTTTCTCTACTAGTGGAGTATCAAATCATGGTTGTAGGCTGTCATAGTCTCCCCAATGTTGAATATCTGGGTAGATGTCCCTTCCAACTTGTACGACCAAAACATTATTGAAGAAATGGACATTTTATGCTTCTTCTAACTCATCAATGTTGCAACTCACTTAGAAGAAAATTAGCTTTACATAGTTTGTCTTAACATGTTTTCATCAATTACTGAAGGCTTCCACATCGCTTCCCAGCAGGTGTCCTGGTCAGCCCACAGCTTAATTAATTGGCCCAATCTCAGCGATTTCTGTAAAAAAAAGTGAATCTTTCTTCCACCTCATAACACTGTATTGCACAGAAATTTAAACTCCAGCCTTCAGATAACACACAATTCCTCTTGGCTCAACAGACACCATTTGGAGGCACCTGCGGAAACGCAATGCAGTCGCGGCCAGCAGCTTTAGAAGGAAGGGGGCTGGGCGGGAAGCACACACACACACACTCATTCTTTCACACACACACGCACATCCATTAACAACACTCATAACATTCAAACATGCACGCACGCTCCAAAGATTCATTTTAAAACATCACACACACACACACACTTATTCTTTCACACACGCACGCACGCACATCCATTAACACTCATAACATTCAAATATGCACGCACTCACCAAACATTCATTTTAAAAGATCACACACACACTCAGCCTCGGAGGTCCCAGGAGGGTTGGGACTGCTGCCTTCCCTCACTGGCTGACCTTTCTAGGTCAGCCAGTGAGGGAAGGCAGCAGTCCCAGCCTCGTCACAGAGTGGGATGGGGCCAGTGAGACTGCTGACCCCACCCCACTCTGTGACGAAGTGTCACTGATTGACACTCGCCCTGGGCGCTTCAGTGCTTAACCCTGAAGCGCCCAGGGCGATGTCAATGGGTGACACTTTCCTTATCACCCAGGGGAGGCCTAGAGGCACCTTTGCTGAGCCGAGGAGGTCACGCCCATAGGAGCTGTGACCTCCTCAGCCCAGCAAAATTCAGCTCAGGCAGCCAGGAGTCTGCGCAAATCGTGCATGTCTGCTCCTGGCTGCCTAACCTGAACATGAAGAGTGTCTGTCAGGCTGACCTTTGTTCAGCCTGACAGACACTCTTCATGAGGGGCAAAAGGTGAAGGGGCGTGACCCCTCCACCCTAAAGGATGGGCCGCGCTTGAACGTAAGTATATCTAAATATAACTTCTGTATTAAATACTCTTAACCTCTTGTCTATCTGCAAACCTTATCCCACGAAGAACAATTGTTTGTCACAGATAACTTTCACCAATTGAAATGGCAAGCAGAGCAGTGGAAAGCTATTGAAATAATTATAAAGTACTATCTCATTGCACCACTTACAGAACGCACACTTTGGGCTACAAATCAACTTGAGCCAGTACTAAAAAAAGAATGCTTCCAAGCCCAGATAACTCAAGATGATAATACAACCAAAGCTATGATTCATACCCATAAGAAGATGTTAATTCATAGCCTCATGACAAGCCTCCTGGTACCATCAAAAAAGATGTGTGAACAGGCTGCGTGTTTCCTCCACCAACAGACTTGATGCTCCAAGATCGTGGCCTTTTGACCCTCACCCTCTAGTACTTACTGATGATTTTAGAAACATTTTGATGTCTGTCACGAAAGTATGCTTTGTCACCTTTCACCACCAGACTAATCAATACCTTCCACTCTCCAAGGTTTACAAGACCACTAACACACCATAATTTCCCCATTTTATAGAAACTATGACAGAGGTAGAACATTTTTCAAAATACAGACCTATCTTTGACTTATTTGTTTGTAACAGACATTTGAGAGAGTGGTCATTCATCAACTTTTATCACACTTGCAACTTTCATAAACAGTAGAGTCAGCACTGCTAACTATCAGGAGAGAACTACCCAGTAGCCTAGGGCAAGGCACACTCTGCATTTTGACTTTCTTTGGCCTCTTGGCCACATTTCAACACCATCAAGTTCAAGGTCTTTCTTGACAGACCATCTCATTTGGTTTCAGAGCAGCATTGGATTGACCTGTTCCTATTTATTTTTAGTAAAGCTCTGCAGAAACATTTCAGCAGCCTTCAAGTGTTATGATCAGCCACACAGAAGATTGAAAATGAACTAATTTCTGCCTAATAAAAGAACATCTCTCACACTGGTGTGAAGGAATCCATCAACCACCTATTCTAATATAATCATTGATGAAGCATTGGTGAAGAGTGTGGGACAGAAACCAATTTTTAGCAACCTCAGTGCTGAAGAAAGAAGGAGAGTAGAGGCAGCGAAAAGGAGGAGGGCTAGCCAGATGTCTGCTTGAAGAAGTGGGTTTTTAGCAGTCTCCTAAATTTCGGAAAGTATGTTTTTCATGTGTAGACAGAGAGCGGTAGAGGCCTTCAGAGGTATAAGCTCTAACATTGAATATTATTCATCATATAATAAATAGGAGGGACTGGCATTAAGTTAAAACAGGTGGTCATTAGTCATTAGACATCTGTTGGAAAGAAAAGGGACATGGACCTTTGATGGGTAATTCATAGCCCTGTCACAAAAGACCAGTGGAGAGCCTTCAAAGCAGGTATGATGTGGTCATGGTATTTCAGGTTAAACAAGAGACAAGTAGAATGGATCTGCACTCTTTAGTAGTACGAATATTGATGTAGCATGGAATCCAAAGTAGAGTCTATTTCAATAGTGAAGTTGATAACATTGTGATGAAGAGGTGGGAGAATGTTTCCTTCCAGTTAACCTAAGCTTTTTTCCCAAACGTCTTAAACACTTTGGCATTTAAAGGAAGAAACTGCAACTCCTTTCAATAAGGTCCTCCAATGACAGCACGAAAAGCTAGGCTTTTGAAGACACATACATGATCGATGGTGTTACATGCTAATGAGAGTTCCAATGGTATTTTCAAGTAAGGGTGGTACTAATCCATGAATACCAGTGGCTCTTCGCTCAAATCAAAATATGGAGCACTTCTCGGAAGGTTGTTCTCTGACTAGAAAAAAAAAGTCTGTGAAAAATCAGAAAATAGCACAGTGGGACCACTCCAGGAGAGCATTCAGTTCCTCATGTCTTCGAACCTCCAATGTGAATGCTGTCATCCAAAATATGATGGGCTTCTCATCTGATTTATTTTCACAGCTTTGAAATGTAATACTTTTTTGGTTTGTGGTTTTGCTATTACAGGTGATGCACCATATATATGTTGTCTAAGCTTCAATTTTGCTCCAGCTCAAGGTTCAATATTTCTAGTATCCTTGTGATTAGGCCCAGGCACTCTAGGTAGGCTGAAACTCAAGCTGCACACATTTTATTGTATTCAGGCACTGGTATACTAGAGGCAGATTGACTTGACAGTGAGAGACCCCTGCTTCTACTGCTGCTTGGTAGGCGCAGTGAAGTTTGCAGTAAAGGAAGAGGGGTGTGCTGATTTTGAGATTGAATTGAGGAAGTCCAGAGTAGAGGTGTACACAATATTTGCTTTCTCGTGAATACATAAAATTACTGCAAGACTATGTGTAATTACACGAAATACAAATTTGTCATTTTGCACTATATTTTAGTGTTAAATGTACCCTTATGTAAATGTTTGCTGTGAGGATGCATCTAAACAAAGAGCACCTGAAACAACAACAGCTTGACTTCTGTTGTTTCTTTTCAACAGGCTGCATGAGAATCAGACTGCATACATCCCGTGTACAATGGAACAGCAGGGACATGATGACATGATTCCTGCACTATCTCTTGCCTGTGCCAAGCGCCTTGAACCAGTGCTTAATTTGTGAATAAAAAGGTGCCAGTGCCCAAAGCCCTCCTCTTAAACACGCGGCTGCTGCAATTTAAATGTGCGAACACAGAATACTGAGGCAGTGTAATCCTGAAACCATCTCGGGCCTCTTCAATCCATATAAAGCCACTCGCTGCCCCTTCAGCTCCATTGCAGCTTTCTGCTTTCTTCCTTTGTGACGCTTTTTCGTTTTTCCCTTCCTCGTCTTTCCCATGTGTGTCTTTTGATCGTAGTAAATGCTTGAGGCAGAAGAATAAGCCCCGGCCCTAAAAAATAAGTGCCGGGTGCTCAGCACCGGAAACAACAAGCACAAATTAAGCACTGCCTTGAACTCAACAGAATCCTATGTAAAACACAGATGTATTTAGCCCCCAGGAGCTCGATGCTTGTAACCCCTTAATGCTGTATTTTTCAAGATGCATATGGTGAAGTGAACACCCGCTTTTCTCCTGGTGAACACACTGGGTAGGGTGACTTTGTGTGTGTGTTTTCCACATTACAAAAATGTATATTTATAAAAACAGAGAAATTATTTGATTGATATTTTTACACACAATACCATACACGAGTTTCACTGCAAAATGTTAACACTTAATTGTTTAGATTTTGAACTGAAATGTTCTTACCTTTTTAATTAAATCAACTAAAGGGAAAGTGTTTGCTTGCTTAACCAATTTTTGGTTTAAATTTATGACACATTACATTTAAAATTGAACGTCTGGCTACAAAGGTTCACATTCCAGATGAGGAAGGATTGTAAGTGTGAGGTATTGATTCCACTGCAGGGCGTATGACGTTGGTGTTTGCTTGATATCAATATTTACTGTGATTGATAAGGCCTGTCCACATAAAGCAATTGTTTTACGTTTTTAACATTTTGTCTTTTAAAGTACAGTGAGAATTCAACTTTTATGCAGCCTAAAATCCCTCTACTTGGGTATCCCTGTTGTTGGACCAGGCCCTTTCTGCAGGATCACTCCAGAACTTTGCCCTCCTCTGGCTGCCAGTGCTGAACTCGCTTTTGTTGGCTATTAGGACTCTGTGCACTTTTCCACACTAATCAGTGGCAAAATGCTTGTGCACTCTCTTTTAAACATGGTAAAACTGGCCTACACCTGATTGGAACATTTAATATACATCTACATTCCTAGTTTATAGTACTAAATATACTCAGGACCAGTATATAAAATGCTACTAGTGGGCTGCACCTTTAATTGAGCAAACCACTAAAGTAGCCTTTAAAAATGTGTCTCAGGTCTTTCATTGCACCCTGTAGAGCACTTTTAATCTGACATTTTGACATAGCAAACATTCTTTCTGCCAGGCCTCAACCTTCATGTTTAACCCTTCTAAGTCAACCCAAAAGGTACGCCCTAAGGCTCAAAGGAAAGGGTGCATGGTATTTAAAAAGTAGGACATGTGTGTTTAAGTTTTACATGTCCTAGCAGTGAGAAACTCCTAAAGTCTTTTTTCACTGTTGTAAGGCTAGCTGTCCCACAGACTAATTTTGGATTGTGTTACTATATTTAATAAGTGCTAACTTCAGAGTGGGAGCAAATAAAGATATAATGTTGACTCTCAAATGAATTGTAATTTACACTCCTATTTACAGGTGAAGTTGGAATTTAATTTACACTTGAAAAAATTCCACTTTTATTACTTTTATGGGTGTCTGCATTGCTTCTTAGGTGTGAGGGGAGAGGATCTTCCTGACAAGATTGCTGGGGAAGTGCTACCCCCTGCTCTGATTACATTTCAAATGGCCCTGCCTTCAGCACACACAAAGGGACCTGACACCAGGCCTGCCTTGCCTTTTGTCATCCTATAAAGTTTTAAGGCAGGATGGGGTAAAGAGGAAGAATTGCCTAGAAACAGTTTTTGGGGTAGGTCAAAGAATTCTCCCACAGAAAGGCTGGCATCAGGTATAAAAATAGAACACCCAGCACCACTCTTCAGAACACTTCTGGAAGAAGGACTACCTTGCTGTCTGAAGAAGGAAGATTGGACCTGGTTTCCTTTTTCCCGAACTACCCAGAGTGACTCCAGTGATCATTAGACTGACTCCCCCTGTGTGAGCTACAAGAACACAACAAACCTCCAGAGGCCTCTCTGCAACTGTCCAGCTGACCAGCACCAAGACAACCTTCCTGAACCTGCTTGAGCCCTACTGCTGGAATGAGTCCTGTTGCCCAAGAGGTGCCCTTGTCATGAGGACCTCTATGACCTGAGTTGGTCAACTCTGTTTTAACTTTGTTTTACTGTTAATATTTTATTCATTTTAGTAAGGCTGCTTTCAGTGATAACATTTTACATATTTGTATCAGACAGATTCTACCACCTAGACACAGCAGTGCATTAGAACTGTGCTTCCAACACAGTGTGTTTTATTATATTGTTATACAAGTGGTACACTAACCCAGAAGAGGCAGAGAACATTCCCGCCACGACTCTCTTTGGATGCATGCTGTCTGACATGGAGCTTGGCTGGCACTGATCTGCCAATCTCCTGAGAGGATTGCCATCTACATCACAGGCTGACTCTAGACACTGTCTTGAGGTATGAGGATAGGGCTAATCCTTTAAATCAGGCCAGGCAGAAGGGTACACCTGCTATGCTCTCAGCATAAACATAGGGTTATGTAGGAACCTCTAGAACCATATACAACGTGGTTGGATTGTTTATGGTCTTTACCATGTTCATAATGCTGATTACCTTGCTTTATTTCATCTGCCTAATTATCGTAGCTTACTCCTTACATGCCAGATTGCGATTGTTTCAATAAATGTATAGAAAACGTATCTTGGATCTTTTGCGTCTTACCTTGGCATGCATGAGTATCAGTACGAAGGAGGTAAGATCTGTTTCCACAACTTCCCTGGGGAATGTCATGTTCAGGTTGCCATAATCGCCATTTACCCCAGTGGATTTGTAGGTTTGGGTGAGGCACTGTGAGCTAGCCAGGAGTTAAGATGATAGTTACTAATGGTGTGGATAGTATCAGTCTCCCACGCTCTGCTGTTTTGCTGTCCTGAACACACAGGGTCTCATTATGAGTTTGGCCTCATTATGAGTTTGATGGAGGGGATTACTCCATCACAAACATGACGGATATCCTATCCGCTGTATTACAAGTTCCATAGGATAAAATGGAACTTGTAATATGGCAAACGGGAGATCTGTCATGTTTCTGATAGAGTAATCCCCTCTGCCAAACTCATAATGAGGACTATAGTCCTATTACCTAAGTAGGAAGTGCATAACACCCCCAAGTAGTGGACTCTTGGTTTGCATCAGTGAGAGCTCCCCTTGGAGTAAAAGGTGAAAATCCTAAAGTTTGAACTCCTCATGACCACCAATGGCCCATTCATGCCAAAACTCTGCAGCCGCAGCTGACAGCCAACATGAAGCTCCAGTGTGACCTACACTTACACAAACAGCAATCTTTGATGATGAATGGCAACGCAAGAACTGCACTTTTCGCCGACATTGACCATTCATGACTACCCACAATGTGAGACCTGCACTTTGTAGAAAAAGCGACCTTCCACAATGATCAACAAATGAGACAGTGACAACTGGCTCTTTGCACTACAGCAGTGACTGTACACAACAATTAACCTGCTCTTCATGTCTGACGCCTCCTCCTTGTGGCCTCCTCCAACGTGAACGGAACTCTTAATGCTGTACTTGAGGTTACACGTCAGCAGGCATAACCTGGACCCTTTTTCCGACCCGTGCTTTCTAAACTTGTGAATTCCCTCCAGTCTAGTGTGACCAGATAATAATGAGTAGTCCCTTTTGCTTCTTGGTGCTATCTGCACTTAAAATGTTTAAATTCTATATATCTGGTTCTGCTGATTGGATTTTTGATTTCATGGTATCCTTTTTTATTAAAATTTCCTCTATTTTTCTAAAATGGTTTAGGATTTTTCTTGTGTTGTGTTTTCACGTTATTACTATTTGTTTACATTACACATTGCCTCAAATTTAAGCCTGACTGCTTTTGTGCCAACTACCAGAGGGTTAAGCATAGGTTGATTTAGTGACTTTTGTGGTTCACCTTGACAAGGATTGTACTTGTTGCCTAAGTGGGGCTTCCATCCCCCTCAACCAGTAACCCAATTTCTTACACCGATCTATCTAACTGGCAGCCAGCAAGAGGCCCGGAATGCAGAGGTTCGTCTCATACTTTAACTCAGTTTCCAGTTAAACAAATTGCATTGGCCCCAATTTGTAAGTACTCCAAGTCTCCCAGCAGGTCCACCGAGGTGTCAATAATTCAGGCCACACTTGCCGCAAAACACAATTATTTAGATATCTCCTTAACTGCTCTCTCTGATCCTCCATTGACTTGACTTTCTTCTCTCTGTGCCCCGCATTACAGAATTATGTGTCGGAGGACACATTTTCTCTTTATTAGCTGCTAAACCCTGGAATACTCTGCCCCTTTCTATAACCATGATACAGGATCATCTCTATGGTCTAGGCACCAGCACCAGGACACTCCCTGGTGCAGCAGCATGCTTTATAAATGTATTTTCGTTCATTCATTCAGTAAATAGAGTTGAGGTCTCAGATTGGTAGTCATACTTCCAACCAAGCAGCTAAAGCATGAGTGTATACTTGGAGTACTTATAGCTAGGGTGGAACTTTAGGCACACTGAACTGGCATATATTTGTAGTTAGTTGTATAGGTTCCTGGTGGCAGAGTTCTTCTTGAAATGCAAATGAGCTCAGCTGGGTGTAGGCCTTGCCAGGACTGGAAAGGCTGCATCTTTTTCATACTGGTTGAGTGACTTCGTTCTAGTCTTGCAGTGAGCCTTTAAAACATTATCAATACTCTTGGTTGGTAAGAATTTCACACTGGCATTGTCAGACTTTCGTGGGAAAACGTTCCCAGAAAACATGCAGGTGATCGTTTGAAGTGCTGTGAAATCTCAAAACGTAGGAAGCGGGAGGTCTGGGAAGGGGTGGAGCCGAGGACACATGGAGTCAAAAAGGCTGCAAATGACAGCTCATTTGAAGCCAGTGCACGGCCACTCAGAGTGTATGCCAGCCTTGTTCAGAAGCAGATTAACATAGGCTGCACAAGTGTTTCATTTGCAGTTGGTCACGAGGTTACCAGGACAAAGAGTAATTGCGTTTTTGTGCGGCCATGCCGCTACTGACGCTTGTTGCCGCCTTGGTCCAGCCAAAAAACGCCGGTCTTCTTGTTAGCTCATAGCTACCTTTTGTTGTTAAGTCTTTCACTCTGTCTACCTGTCCCTTAGGGCATCTGCACCTTTCCCTTGATTGTTTGATACGTCAGCTCTGGTTGAAGTAGAGTGAGGAAGGTGTTCACTGTACTAGGATTCCTGGCAAGTGTCATGGAGTGATTTCCGCCAAAATGTATCTGTGACACACAAGAGGACGTGAACATTTCTAATGCAACACAATTGTATTGTACATTGGTGCATTGTTGTTTTTTCCTGGAAAGTTAAGGTGTGTGGTCTTTGTAGTGTTGGTGGGCTTTGTTTATATGTGTGTTTCGTGTTACATTGTTTTGTATGCTTTGTTTGTTTTGTGTGTGTGTTGCTATCCCGTGTTTATGTGCGGTATACAGTAGATGTGTTGATCTGTTGTTCCGAGTTTTGAGGTTCAAATTGTCATCAGTTGTGTTTTGATTTATTTGTTATTTTCTGTTGTGTTTCTTTGTTGTTATGCAACCTTCATGATGTTTTCGGTTGAATATTTGCTGTTATGTTGTTGTGCAATTTGTGTTGCTGTTGTGTTGTCTTGATGATGGGTTTTATTCCATTGACGTTTTGTTGTATTTTCTTTCTATTTCTGTTGCTTTGTTGTTGTGGTATGCAGTTGAGTTGTATCCATAGGCTGTGATTTGTTGTGCAAATGCTGCTGTTGGTGCATCAGTGTGCTGTTGTCGTGTTATTGTGTTGTTAATATATTGGTGTCTTGTTGTTATGCTAGTATGCTCGTGTGTTTACTGTTGATTAATTAGTCTATTGTGTTTTCTGTCTTTACAGTCTCATGATTTGTTGTTGTGGGATTGTGATGTGTTGTTTTTAGAATGCTACTTTAGACCATCTCTCTAACATGCATAGACATTCTTGTCTCACAGTACCTCTGCCGCAAACCTATTGTCATGAAATGGTGGAAAAGGGTGTCTGCACAAAACACTGTGCCGTTTACCACCGAAGATATGGAATAGCGCTGAGCACAAAATGTTTGTAATCTAGCCTATTGCTGTGATGCAAAGCTGCTTTTCTGGGTTACTTTATATGTCACAGGCAGAACACGTTTTAAGAAATCTTATGAGGTCAAAGCTCCTCTTGCAGACATCCAGCAAGTTTCAAATATTGTGACACTGAGCAAGAGATCAGGGGGTTAGTACACTTATCGAAGAGATCTGTGTTGGGTTGTCATATCTGCTACAAAGCATATCATCTAAGTTTTAGTTCAAAGGTTCATATGCTAAAAAGATGTCTGATTATGTTAATGCATTTGTTGCAGTGATTATTGGGCAACCTACACTTCACAACATGCAGTCCTAATAAAACAGGTCTGTGGATTATGATCCCGCTAGAAAGATCCCCACGGGACCTGTCAAGGCTATGATTGATACTGGCATGTTTTCAGTTCATCTTTAGCTCTCTCTTCTCTGGTAATTAATACCAATTAGGAGTTGCCAAAGTAATATGCTTTGCATAAAGTGCCTTATGAATGGTAATTCATTGTGTAAGTACAAGTTTACATGTGTGCAATGCTATAGGTAGTGATAGCATGCAAGGATTGTTCTTGCATGTAGAGTTGAGGAAGTGGACCAGCTTCCCTTGTACAGACAGCAGTACAGCACATTAATGTTCACCTAAGCCTTTGATGTGCTGTCCCTTTGAACTGAAGCCCTTCAGTTCACTTAGAGCAGAGGAGGTACAACCCTGGTAGTACAGCGTATACTGCCAGGGCTGGTGGCTCCGCAAGGCAGCACCAGTGATACCCATTCTCGCTGACCTGAACTCCTCCAATTCTGTGGCCAGAGACATATGCCAGAATAATATATTTTGCATATATGTTTTCTCTCTCTCTCTCTCTCTCTCTCTCTCTCTCTCTCTCTATATATATATATATATATAGATAGATAGATAGATAGATAGATAGATAGATAGATAGATAGATAGATAGATCTTTCTCTCCCCCCATCCCGAGGAGACTTTCAAGGACTAAATAATCAGTCTGAGACGACCCTTCTCTGTTTTAAAAGGCTTTTCTTATTATTGGTGCCACAATAATTCCACAATTCTGTACCATGTGTCTGTGTAACCCAGGGAGGCCTAAGAAGGCTTTCAACAGGTTTATGGACTGGGGAGTTTCCCATTGACAGTGCATTGCCCGCTTGCCTGGTGAGTACATATGTTCCTACTGTTAAACCAATTGCTTGAATAAACAACACCGTTTTGCCCGAGCTCATGGTGATCTGAATTCAGAGGTATGTCGACTCTCTGGAGCTGCTTTCATGATGTGTACCAGGAGGCCCTTCTAGCCAACAGTGACAGCAGCAGTCCCATTGTCCATACTAGCCAGGGCTCCGATCACTAGATCATCTTTAACCCACCGGGCATTATTTGAGTGAATGTGACCCCGTGTCAGTACCCCAAAGTTAAATCAAATGTACTAATGAAGCTGACTAACTTGTACATAAACTCACCAGCCCTAGGTAAGAGTTGACCACTTGCTTCAGAAACCTGATCCAGTGAGCTGGACCAGGAACAGTTTGAGATGTTAGCCACCGCAATATCTATCATGTCATCCACTTAGCCCTTGATGCTGTTTACTTGCTCTAATACCCTGTAAATCTTATATTTACACACATCTTGACACAACTGCCAATGCTATGTACTATCTAACATGCCATTCTGGGTCATAAGCCATAGAGCTGCTGCAAGGGCTAGTTTGAGCAGGCAAGCTATGAACAAATGGTGTGGCACATTTCACTAGCATTTAGGGATAAGAAAACAGTTCCATACAATAAAATAAACTACCACAAGTTAAAAGAATTGAAAGTATCACCAAGAACAACAGTAGGAGTCAGTATATGAGAAAGAAACACTGAGAAAAAAACAGATAGTCAAAAGGCAACCATTTTTTATAAGTGTTTTAAAAACATGTTCATGCAACTCATATTAGAAAAATGTGCACGCGAGAGCTACAAAAGGCAGTCACATGCGGATTTTGTCATTCTCAGTGGTGCCCATTCACAGCTTGCTCAGCTGTTCTGCAGATTTTTCGCTGGGTAATGTAGTTACACAAAACAAGATATTTTTTGTTCCTTCAGAAAAATGCACTTTAAAATGGTTTGCAATTGGTCAGAGGTGCTCTGATAAAGGGTTCAAGCCTCTGGAAACCTGCATTCTCCTCCTTCAAAATTCCAAATGCTGCACAGAAATTCACCGGCAATCAGTTGAGCTTAATAGTAGATTTGAAAAAGCTTACATTAGAAGTACTATTTTACCTCTGAAATGTTTCAGTGGTTAGATGACCATTAAGGGCCTCATTTACGAGGCCCTAGCTACACACTGTGCCACCTGAGCGTCATTATTTTTTTACACTCTGGTGATGGACTTTGTCAGCCCATATTTACTTTCCATGGCCTTGTAAATATGGTCCCCTTTCATGCATTACAGTGCGTGAAAGGGGTGTTCCAAGGTTGTTGCTTGGGGTGTTCCTACGCAGCACCAGTGGAACCTGAAGGAATCTGATGCTTTCTCAGATTTACAAGTCTGGGAATGCGCCAGATTCGTACTCCACCTCAGGGGTGGTGTAAGAGTGATGCAACGGGAGAACTATCTTTATTTCTCCCTTTTTCCCCTCCTTCTATGTGTGTTGCATTCTGAAGCACACATAGAAAGAGGAAAACACCTCAGGTGATTGTTTTTGTGCACAAAGGTGTCCTCTGGTGATTGTTTTTGTGCACAAAGGTGTCCCTTCTGGCACAATAAACATTCACCCCCCAACGCAGGCACCCTTGCACCACAGTGCACACAAAACAATCATCCCCACAATGCAGGCACCGTTGCACCATGGTGCAAGGGTGCCTGCGTTGGGGCCAGGCAGCAATTTGTGCGCCAGCGCAGGGGGAGAGAACAGAAATGTGCTGTATCTTGTGGCCTTTCCCGGTGACACAGGGTGGCGCATAAAGGCACTTGCTGCACCACCCTGTGCCACGGGCCTCATTTACCTTATCATACAGGGTTTATAGAATGTCTGAGATGTGACTACTGGGCATGGCAAACTTTCAACAAACCAGCTCAACTCTAGTGCCCTGCAAACATTTTTATTACGCAAGTGTTTGCTCATGTAATTTCCTAATACAGTGATTTACATATTTTTATTCTACACAGATTGTTTTATTCGTCTAATTGTACTTCAGCGGGGAAACTAAAACTAATTTGTCGTGTGGAATCAGTGAAACTGATGTGTGCTGCGGCCGCAAGAGATTTGCTGTTCTAACGAGTCTTGCACTGATGTCTTCTTAAGTGAATTTTGTATGGCATTAATTTTTCACTGAAGATACCAGCCAAACTGTGTCACAGAATACACATAGTTTTGCATCATTTTTGTGAGAATTAACTGTATATCACAAGGGAACAATTTTTCAATTTCGCAGTTTCGCCCACATACACTCAAAATTAGGTATACTCAACAAATATACTCATATTTACAATAGACACCTGTTGTGGGTGAGCTGAGCAGTGAGCACGTGTTGTGCTGCAAAGCTCTTCTTGGATAAATAAGTATCCTTTTCTACCTCTTATAGGGTGACAGAAATGAAAGATTATATGGCCATGCTGTACTGGACTGTGATAGCCAGCATGTGGTCAAAAGGGACATCTCACTGCCTTGTGGGTTAAGATAAACAGGATGTGTTCAGAAGGGAGCTCTGACTGCCTGGTGGACTGTGATAGACGGGATGTGGTCAGAAGGGACTTTTGACTGCCTTGTGGACTTTCATAGGCGGGATGTGGTTTAGAGGGAGTTCTGACTGCCTTGTGGACTGTGGTAGGAGGGATGTGTTCAGGAGGGATCTCTGGCTGCCTGGTGGACTGTGATAGAAGTGACCTCTCACTGCCTCTGCAGACTGTGATAGGCAGGATGGCAGAAAAGAAATCTGACTGCCTGGTGGACTGTGATAACCAGGATGTGCTCAAAAGTGAGTTCTAGCTGCCTTGTCCCTTTCCTTTCACCTGGTTATGTATTGACCACAGCAGTCACATTAGAAGGTAGCACGCTCCCCTTGTGAATGAATGAAGTGCACCTTGTGCATGGGTCATCCTCTAGCCCACACATGTACAGGCCTTATACTCAAAGCACCTTCCTTTGCCTCCCCTGATTCTTCCTCTGTGGCTCAATGGACTAATGTATTTACTGCAGACATCTTTGTTTGACCCCATAGTTATACGTTCGAATCCTGGGAAGCTGCTCTGCCTTTTCATTCTCTCAGGGCTGATAAAAAGTGTACCATTGAGTTGGGTAGCAATGAACATCTGTTCTTAGCTTGTGGAAGTTAAGTGTACACAATTGAAAGTAGGGAATAGCCTTTTTATTATATGTCTTTACAGTGTTTACACTTTTACTTTGTGGCACAGTGCACAAACAAATGGAAAAAAGTTTTTAAATTAGTCCCTCAATATCACTCTAGAGTAATATAAACACACTCGCCAACTCGTATCTGAAATAAGTCCACAGTGACTTGAATTATGTGGTTCTGCAGCATTTTTCACTTAATTATGGATGCGCTGCACTCACCACATAATCCACAATCTGCGGAATAATTTTCCAATTACAACAAGACCGTTTTGTTCTGAGCTCAGGCAGATTGAAAGACACACCTCACCTGAAGTGTACTTTGTTGGGGTCATGCCATAGCCGATTGTTCAACCTTGGGAGAAGCAGTTAGAGTTCTGCCAGTGTAGCTTAACAACACAGTGGCAAAGGGTCCTATAAGTGCAAAGAAGGGTAGTCGGTGGACCTTGTTTTTTAAAGCATAAGTATTCACTATGGTCATAGATGGAGAAGACCAGAGCAGGATGAAAGTGCTGGGAGCATGTCCTTCTTTAACAGGACACTTATGATTGCTGTGCGGTGGCACCGCCCTTAGTCTTTGGGTCTGGTGTTAGCCAAGATCTTTTGATTTTACTAAAAACATATGCATGATATACAGTACTTACATAAAAGGGCTTTCTGCCACCTCTCTTCATCCATTAGTCTATTCTTGTGTTATCCAAATGTTGCTTCCCCCACTACAGCATTCATCATGGGGGAATGGATCAGCCAACTTCAGTCGCTGGCTAGCTTCACTTTGTGTGACTGCTAGCCCTTTCACAAGGAGCACATCCGCTCACAAGATAAGTCCCTTCAGTGCCAATGATTTTATTTGTACTTTTTTATTACTTTAGTATTGCCTCTGTTTGTAGAGCCTGATGTGATAGAAGGAATTTCCACCAGATGAGAGCACAGGGCAGATTCCAACTTTCTCAGTTCCTGTCTCACCAGTGCTGTTGTAAATTCCTTTTGAACTGGCCTTTGTTTATCTGACTGCTGATTTTTCACACCATAACAGTGGCTCAAGCTCATGAGGGTGCTCTATTTTTGCTCCGCTGTCTACCTCTCATTCCTTTTTTTCTGTCCACCTTCCTTTCTTTCTTTCTTGCCTTCCTTTCTTCCATTCTTTCATAGTTTCTATCTCACCTCCTTTCCCAAAGGCAAAAAGCTGGCAGCCAATGCCAGACACATTGTTTTTTTAAGTCTGTGTTAGTAAAGACCTTTATTTTAGTCTACTAAAATTATGTGTATAACATAGTTACCTATAGGGGGTTTCAGACAGACGTAGGCTGTTAGTCTTTGGTTCTGTCATTCACCTTTTTCTGCAACCCACTCCAGCATGGATCAAGTGGCACTGTGAACCCACGTCAGCCATTGCCGTATTTAGCTATGAGTTACAACTTGCTGCCCTTTCTCAAGTAGCCTATCAACATACAAAGTCGTTTTCTTCAGTGCCAGGGAGTACTATGGGAATTGCTTGGTTGAACTCAAAACAACACTTTTTTGCCCTTAGTCAATATTTTTGTTAAGATTGTTGAGGGCTCTGCGGCTTTCCAAGCAATAAAGTTTTGCCAAAAACATGACAAAGTAAAAGGCAGGCAGTTAATGCCAGACTTATCGGCTTTGTCAATGCTTGTTCTCTTGATGTTCTCTTGATGATGCTGGCTGGTACCCACATGGCTCAAATTTGTTTTTGGCACAACTTTCCCTCAATAATTGCATTTGTGTGATGCCCTTCAAAAGGTTTCCTTGGATTTTACATAATTTACCCTGTGAGTTGCGACACCTATTGCATTTGGATTTTTACCTGTGGACAAGCTTCACCAGCTTTTGGGGTTACATATACGGTTGCTAAGATTCAATTTTACTGTAGTGAGGATTATAACTTTAACTAAAACTCTTGGTGGTGAAACGTTGACATGAATATTAGCCTTGGTCTGCCACCTAAGAAAAAAGAGTAGGGAAGCACTAGTCGCTAACCACATGCTACTCAATGATAACTATTATGCAGCCACTGATTAGGTTTTACCTTGCCCTCCTTTCCTTTCATTCCTATTGCACATGATTTTCACTTGAGCTCTGTGCCATCACCTACTTTTTGAAGCACCCACTTGCGTTTGTCAAATGATACAAATATGTAAAATGTCTTATTTTCTAATATATACTACTGAATCATTATTTATGTTCTTGTGGTGTATGTTCCAGACTGAATATTCCTAAATGTGGTCCCCTGCTCTATATTAGATCAAAGAATAATCCCAAAAGAACCATTGATGGTTTGCTTTAAATCACGAAAAGTCCAGCTGACACAAATAAACAGCCAGGTGCTGACACTTACATGACTGATACATTTATTGTCACATGATGTCGTCAATGGCGTGTTTCAGCCCAAAGGGGCCTTTTTCACATTAGAGGAAACATCCACAAAGGGTGCATTTTTTGCTTCATATCAGTGGTTCCCAACCTTTTGACCTCTGTGGACCCCCACTTTATCATTAACGGAACTCAGGGAACCCCACTGAATCATAAATGGAATCCGGGGACCCCCCCACTAAGTCATTACTGAACGCTGGGGACCTAATCTGTTATTATTATTTAATTTCCTAAGCAGTCACGAACCCCCTGAGGAGGCTTCGCGGACCCCAAGGGGTCCTCCGACCACATGTTGGGAACCACTGCTTTATATCAATGACTCCCAAGTTCCTATGGATCTTAGGGATCCTGTTTAGTATACTTGAAGCTGGCAACCAGAATAAGTGGAGCAAAGATGTGATCAGTCAGGTGGGTGCAGTTAATATTTAATCAATTTAAGGCAGTAGATGCAAAGGAGCATGGGACAGTCCAAAGTGCATGCAGGGGAGAGGCACTGAAGAACTGGTAAGTAAGCCACCAGCTGCTCCTAGACGGGTGAGAAGGAATGGGGAGTAAGAGAGGCAACACTGGCAGATACAAAACCACAGAATAATTATTGATTCTTGCCTGTCGCATGTTGTCTGTAGGGATCTCCACAGACTTCGAAATTTGTTTTTTTCACATAGATGTTTGGTGCATTTCGAAGCAGCACATTGAGGCCAGATAAGACATTTGGAATACGATGCCCTTTACTCTAAAATATGGTACTCTACTTGGAGACACCAATATTGCCAGGTACCCTGAGGTATGTTTAGGCTTTTGAAAAGACCATATGACTAGGCCGTCTTCTTCTACATTTCTGCTGGCTTGTAGAAAGTTTATGTGTACATTAAAAATGATATTGCAAGTCGCTGAGGAGTAGTTTAGACAAACAGAGGCGCAAGGTCAGATGCTGAGTGCCTTTAAAAGGTTAAAGAATTCCAGGGTCTATATTTACTTTTGAAATGAAAAAGTTCAGAAAGTAGGTCTTCTTTGAGTGACTCTCCAAAATCTAGCCAGCCGTCATAATGGTTATGTACCAGGCATCGGCAAAGATAAAAAAATCTAATTTCATGAGCCATATCTTACAGCTTTACAAAGTTTGAGAAATTATTTAAAAATAATTATAACCAGGATGGATACAAAATTAAAATGGACCAGTGAAATTTGCTAACAGAAGGATTTAACCCGTTTTAATGAGCTGAGAAACCTACATCAAGTATCTGAATTTCGTGGCAAAAATGTTTTTCCTGGAAAAGTTCCCCACAAACCTTTTACAAATAATTTTGGTGTGAGAAAATGTCGCATTGAGGCTATGTTTTCGTGAAGGAAGTGCAAAACTACTCAACTTGGTGTAGCACAAAGGCCCATATTTATATTTTTTTAAGTAAACCTGCGTTAGCGCAGGTTTGCATCAAAACGTATAGCGCTGGCTAGCGCCATTCCAGGATGCCAGCCAAGTGCCATATTTGAAGAATGGCGCAAGCCGGCGCTAAGGCCCAGTTAGCATCAAAATACATGACACTAACCGGGTAGGGGGGGCGTCTGGAAAATTGGAGGTTGTGTGGGAAAGAATGTGTTTTTAGCGGCAAGCGCCGCGGCCGCGGGCTAGGGTTGCCGCGGCGCAGCACGTACCTTCTGCCGCGGCCGGCGCCTGGATCGCGGAGAGCGCCGCGGCCGGCGCTCGGGTCGCGGTGGGCGCCGCGGCCGACGTCCGGGTCGCGGGGGTTGCCGCGGCCCAGACAAGAGCCATGGAGGCTCCAAGCAGCCAGTTTAGGGGTCGCGGCGCTCGCCGCTGGCCCTATTTCAAGTTCTGCCATAAGGGCAGAAGCGGCAGAGCCTGAGACCCCGAAGGGGGTTTCAGGCATGGCCGCATATAGCGCAGTTTTGCGCATAACATCTATTTTTCTTGCATGTTTAGTACCTGTCAAATCACTTACCGATGTTATCAGAACAAACCGAACCCTTACACTTAGGGAACTTTATACTTGTCTCTTTTCCTCTCAGCATGCTGACCACTTCCTCTCTACCCAGCATGCATTGTTTTACACACATACCTAATTCACTATTGTTATCTCTTCCCCAATCCAAGATGGCGGTGTTCTACTTCCTGTTTCCTGTTTCCTGTCCAGGGGTATATAAGGGGATTCCAACTGCCTGTTCATTGCGTTGCAACACTCCTTGGTGATAGTCACGCTCCTATTTGATATCCTTCTGCGAATCTTGTCTGTTCCTGATCTGCCTTGTTTTCCTGCCTTCATGATCTACGGTCCTAATACCCTGGTGTCCTCCTTTTCGTTTCAGGGAGTTCCTGTGGAGGTTTTTTACCCTACTGGGGTTTTTCCTCTGGGACTCCTTCTGGAGGGCACGGACTGTAGTGGTTCGCTCATACCAAACAGCACCGTGGCTACCGGAAGGGGTCGCCCCTACCTCGGCCAGAGCAGAACCCGTCGGAACAAGGACCGTTCCCCTACACCTCTCAGCTGCGAAGGTAAGACCATTGAAAACCGCAACAGATTGCAACGCCCAAAATTCCAGTTGCAGTCCGGAACTATGGATAACCCAGTGGCAAACACGGAACCTACTAACCACGACCTACTGGCGACGATACAACAACAGGCTCTAGAACTCCAGCAACTACGTACTGAAAATACTGTTTATCGACAAGCCTTTGCCTCCAGGTCCACTGATGTCCCTGCAGTAGCCGCCTCTACGCCTCGATTTTCCGGGGATCCCACCACATTAAAAGAATTCCTGGATGCCTTAACGGTGTACTTTGCCTTTCGCCCCTCGCAATTTGTACAAGATAAGACCAAGGTGGGGTATTTGATTAGTGCCTTATCAGGACCAGCCTTGGCCTGGGCCACACCTTTAGTAACCAGAAACGATCCCTGTCTATCTAATTATTCCACCTTTATCACTACTTTCAAACAGATGTTTGAACGCCCTGGACTCGAGGCGTCAGCAGAAGAGGCTCTTTGCGAAGTCCAACAAGGGAGTCAAGATGTATTACAATACATCACCCGTTTCAGACAATTAGCTGCAGAAACAACCTGGGTGGAACGTACCTTGGTGACACTCTTCCGTAGAGGTCTAAGAGAGGACATCAAAGATGAACTAGTACATTCTGCCAGGATAGAAAACCTTAAAGGGTTGATGGACCAGGCACTAACGATAGAGTATCGGTTGAATGAACGAAGAATGGAGAAAAAGAAGAGTCGTTTGCCTTCTCACTCATTATCATCTCGTCCCTTCGCCCATCGTTCCGAGGAAGTCCGCCCTGAATCCAAAGGGAATATCGAGGAAGAACCCATGCAGATTGACACAGCTCGCGGACCTCTATCCGCCAGTGAAAGGGAACATAGACGAAGGAAGGGACTTTGCTTATATTGTGGCGCAGCTGGTCACCTAATTCGCGCCTGCCCCATTCGTCCAACCAAGCCCTTGGGAAACGTCAACTCCCGTCCCCAGTAAGAAGGGTGAGGACGGGATATCGTGATATACCTTCTATTTGCTCTTCCAGGGAGGAAGGAACTGCTCTTTTTCTCTTACCAGTTACCCTCCATTTAACTGATGGCCGCGAAGCAAGAACTTTGGCTTTATTGGACTGCGGAGCCAGTGGCCTCTATTTAGATGAAACCTGGGCCAAAGAACGACAGATAACACAAATACCCAAAGAAATACCAGAACAGGTACATACCGTTGATGGGTCGCTCTTGGCCTCTGGGCCTGTACAATACACCACCCCAACTTTCTGTTTACAGTTCGGTAAACATCAGGAAATTCTCTCGTTTGACTTAATCTCATCCCCACACCATGTCATGATCCTGGGAATTCCATGGCTTACACGGCACAATCCTTACATCAACTGGGAAACAAAAACCATTTCGTTATCCTCCCATTTTTGTCAACACCATTGCTATCCGGCCGGGGATTATTGGTCCCCAAAAAGTCTCTCAACAGCACCTTCTCAGGTGGGAAGATCCATTAATGTCCTGCAGGGAGTTCCCAGACAGTATCAGGACTATATCGATGTATTCCAGAAGCCAGAAAGACCTGAATTGCCACCCCACAGAGAATACGACTGTGCCATTTCTTTAGAGCCAGACACTGTAGTTCCTTTTGGGCGGATGTACTCCCTCACTGAACCAGAGAAACAAATTTTGAAGGAGTACCTAGATGAGAATCTACAAAGTGGGTTAATAACTCCCTCCTCTTCACCCGCCGGGGCTCCTCTTTTCTTTGTACCAAAGAAAACTAAAGATCTGCGTCCCTGTATCGATTTCAGAGGGTTAAACAGGATCACTATCAAAGACCGGTATCCGTTACCCCTCATCAAAGACATCTTAGAAGCAGTCAGAGGAGCCAAGAGATTCACCAAACTGGATCTCCGAGGAGCCTATGATCTACTAAGAATCAGAGAAGGTGATGAGTGGAAGACCGCCTTTAGAACACCTTTTGGTCACTACGAATATAGAGTAATGCCCTTCGGACTCACTAATGCCCCGTCCATCTTTCAAATATTCATGGATTCTATCTTTTCTGATCTTTTGCAACAAACAGTGGTAGTGTATCTTGACGATATCCTAATTTATTCGGTTCATCCAGAGGAACATTCCAAGCATGTCCGCCAAGTCTTAGAGAGACTCCGACAACATCATTTGTTCTGTAAGCCTGAAAAATGTGAATTTGATCAGATAGAAGTAAAATATTTGGGATACTGTATAGACCAAACCGGAGTTGCCATGGACTCAGACAAAGTACAGGCAATATTGGATTGGCCATCTCCTTCTTCCATCAAGGAGACTCAATGTTTTCTGGGACTAGCCAACTTCTACCGACAGTTCATAGCAGACTTTGCCCAAAGAACCAGCTTCATTACCCAAACCCTCAAAAAAGAACACCTAAAGAAAGGTTTTTGTTGGACACCAGGCGCTGAGTCAGCTTTTCAGGACTTAAAGAAAGCCTTTATTCAAGCCCCTATTCTTCGACACCCAGACACCAGCAAACAATTCATTGTTGTCACAGACGCCTCAGAAAGAGCCATTGGGGCTGCCTTGTTACAAAAACAAGACGACGATAACTTAGAACACCCTGTATTTTATCTATCACACATTCTATCTGATTCTGAGCGAAACTATTCCGTGCCAGAACGCGAATTACTCGCCTTAAAGGTCGCGTGCACCGAATGGAGACACTTTTTGATGGGATCCAAAGAGCCCTTCGAAGCCCGGACCGATCACAGAAATCTACAGTGCTTAAGAAATTTCCAGTGCCAAAACAGCCGGCAGGCTCGATGGGCCTTCTTCTTCAGCCAATATGATTTCTATATCACCTACATCCCTGGTTCTCAGAACATTCTGGCGGATGCCCTGTCCCGACGTTATCCTGGGTGCGGTGATTCTGCGGTTCAAAACTTATTTGACAACAATAAAATCATAGGGGTAGCACAGACCTTTTTAGATCAAGTCAAGTCTGAATATGCCCGTCTACACGAAACAGAACTAAAAAGGTTACGTCCACAGTTGCACATAGATCATGACTACTATTATCATGATAAAGCCCTGTTTTTACCCACTAAAACAGTGCAAATCGAAGCTTTACGCATGTGCCATGATTCCCCCATTGCAGGTCATCGAGGAATGAAAGCGACTCAAGATCTTTTGCTTCGCTCTTTCTGGTGGCCGACTCTCAAGGCTGACACTGAGGCATATGTGTTATCCTGTCCTACATGTGCTCAAGCCAAGACACCCCGAACCAGACCTGTGGGATTACTCCGCCCATTACCTGTTCCCCCAGGCCCATGGCATACCATATCCACCGATTTTATGTGCGCATTACCTTCCTCAATGGGAAACCACGTCATAATGGTAACTGTGGACTCCTTCACCAAGATGGCCCACTTCACAGCCTTGAGAAAGTTACCTACGGCAAAGGAGTTAAGTCAGATCTTTACTCAAGAAATATTCAGGCTGCATGGGCTACCCCAAGTTATTATATCGGACAGGGGTCCTCAATATATCTCCCGTTTCTGGAATCAATTCTGCAAGATCCTGGGGATCCAGGTAGCCTTATCATCCGGGTTCCACCCTCAAACCAATGGACAAACGGAACGACTCAATCAGGGTCTCGAACAATACTTACGTAGCTTCTGTAACGCTACACAAAGTAATTGGGCTCCCTACTTACCGCTTGCAGAATTCTCCTATAATAACTCTCTACACAGTGCCTCTAAACTCTCTCCTTTCTATGGTTCTTATGGTTACCATCCCAGGGCTTTCCCAACTCCCCTGAGAGACAACTCCAATCTTCCCGCCATCTCCTCCTTCGTTCGACAGCTACGGGGTATACAGCGAATTATCCATTCCAACCTTGTGTCCACCAAGTCCCGCATGAAGAAAATGGCGGATAGGAGACGCTGTGCGGCTCCTCCGTACCAGGTCCATGATAAGGTCTGGCTCTCCTCTAGATTCCTACCTCTCAGACTCACCCAAAACAAATTCAAACCCCGCTTTTACGGTCCCTTCCTCATTCTCAAGAAAATCAACCCAGTCTCTATGCGTCTTCGCCTACCTCGGACATGGAAGATCCACCCTGTATTCCATGTCTCGCAACTGAAACCTTACCGTCCTGATCTTTTTCATAGGCAGTTGCCCTGTCCCCCTCCTCTGTTGGTTGACAATGTGCCGGAGTACGAAGTTCAGGAGATCTGTGACTCTCGGTTTTTTCATGGGCGCCTTCAATACCTTATTGATTGGAAGGGATACCCTTTGAGTGAGTGTTCCTGGGAGGATGTCTCATCAGTCCATGCTCCTCTGTTGCTTCGCTGCTTTTTTAGGCTCTTCCCTCACAAACCTGGGGCCTCGAGGGGGGGCATACTGTTATGTCGCGGCAAGCGCCGCGGCCGCGGGCTAGGGTTGCCGCGGCGCAGCACGTACATTCTGCCGCGGCCGGCGCCCGGATCGCGGAGAGCGCCGCGGGCCCTATTTCAAGTTCTGCCATAAGGGCAGAAGCGGCAGAGCCTGAGACCCCGAAGGGGGTTTCAGGCATGGCCGCATATAGCGCAGTTTTGCGTATAACATCTATTTTTCTTGCATGTTTAGTACCTGTCAAATCACTTACCGATGTTATCAGAACAAACCGAACCCTTACACTTGGGGAACTTTATACTTGTCTCTTTTCCTCTCAGCATGCTGACCACTTCCTCTCTACCCAGCATGCATTGTTTTACACACATACCTAATTCACTATTGTTATCTCTTCCCCAATCCAAGATGGCGGTGTTCTACTTCCTGTTTCCTGTTTCCTGTCCAGAGGTATATAAGGGGATTCCAACTGCCTGTTCATTGCGTTGCAACACTCCTTGGTGATAGTCACGCTCCTATTTGATATCCTTCTGCGAATCTTGTCTGTTCCTGATCTGCCTTGTTTTCCTGCCTTCCTGATCTACGGTCCTAATACCCTGGTGTCCTCCTTTTCGTTTCAGGGAGTTCCTGTGGAGGTTTTTTACCCTACTGGGGTTTTTCCTCTGGGACTCCTTCTGGAGGGCACGGACTGTAGTGGTTCGCTCATACCAAACAGCACCGTGGCTACCGGAAGGGGTCGCCCCTACCTCGGCCAGAGCAGAACCCGTCGGAACAAGGACCGTTCCCCTACACCTCTCAGCTGCGAAGGTAAGACCATTGAAAACCGCAACAGATTGCAACGCCCAAAATTCCAGTTGCAGTCCGGAACTATGGATAACCCAGTGGCAAACACGGAACCTACTAACCACGACCTACTGGCGACGATACAACAACAGGCTCTAGAACTCCAGCAACTACGTACTGAAAATACTGTTTATCGACAAGCCTTTGCCTCCAGGTCCACTGATGTCCCTGCAGTAGCCGCCTCTACGCTTCGATTTTCCGGGGATCCCACCACATTAAAAGAATTCCTGGATGCCTTAACGGTGTACTTTGCCTTTCGCCCCTCGCAATTTGTACAAGATAAGACCAAGGTGGGGTATTTGATTAGTGCCTTATCAGGACCAGCCTTGGCCTGGGCCACACCTTTAGTAACCAGAAACGATCCCTGTCTATCTAATTATTCCACCTTTATCACTACTTTCAAACAGATGTTTGAACGCCCTGGACTCGAGGCGTCAGCAGAAGAGGCTCTTTGCGAAGTCCAACAAGGGAGTCAAGATGTATTACAATACATCACCCGTTTCAGACAATTAGCTGCAGAAACAACCTGGGTGGAACGTACCTTGGTGACACTCTTCCGTAGAGGTCTAAGAGAGGACATCAAAGATGAACTAGTACATTCTGCCAGGATAGAAAACCTTAAAGGGTTGATGGACCAGGCACTAACGATAGAGTATTGGTTGAATGAACGAAGAATGGAGAAAAAGAAGAGTCGTTTGCCTTCTCACTCATTACCATCTCGTCCCTTCGCCCATCGTTCCGAGGAAGTCCGCCCTGAATCCAAAGGGAATATCGAGGAAGAACCCATGCAGATTGACACAGCTCGCGGACCTCTATCCGCCAGTGAAAGGGAACATAGACGAAGGAAGGGACTTTGCTTATATTGTGGCGCAGCTGGTCACCTAATTCGCGCCTGCCCCATTCGTCCAACCAAGCCCTTGGGAAACGCCAACTCCCGTCCCCAGTAAGAAGGGTGAGGACGGGATATCGTGATATACCTTCTATTTGCTCTTCCAGGGAGGAAGGAACTGCTCTTTTTCTCTTACCAGTTACCCTCCATTTAACTGATGGCCGCGAAGCAAGAACTTTGGCTTTATTGGACTGCGGAGCCAGTGGCCTCTATTTAGATGAAACCTGGGCCAAAGAACGACAGATAACACAAATACCCAAAGAAATACCAGAACAGGTACATACCGTTGATGGGTCGCTCTTGGCCTCTGGGCCTGTACAATACACCACCCCAACTTTCTGTTTACAGTTCGGTAAACATCAGGAAATTCTCTCGTTTGACTTAATCTCATCCCCACACCATGTCATGATCCTGGGAATTCCATGGCTTACACGGCACAATCCTTACATCAACTGGGAAACAAAAACCATTTCGTTATCCTCCCATTTTTGTCAACACCATTGCTATCCGGCCGGGGATTATTGGTCCCCAAAAAGTCTCTCAACAGCACCTTCTCAGGTGGGAAGATCCATTAATGTCCTGCAGGGAGTTCCCAGACAGTATCAGGACTATATCGATGTATTCCAGAAGCCAGAAAGACCTGAATTGCCACCCCACAGAGAATACGACTGTGCCATTTCTTTAGAGCCAGACACTGTAGTTCCTTTTGGGCGGATGTACTCCCTCACTGAACCAGAGAAACAAATTTTGAAGGAGTACCTAGATGAGAATCTACAAAGTGGGTTAATAACTCCCTCCTCTTCACCCGCCGGGGCTCCTCTTTTCTTTGTACCAAAGAAAACTAAAGATCTGCGTCCCTGTATCGATTTCAGAGGGTTAAACAGGATCACTATCAAAGACCGGTATCCGTTACCCCTCATCAAAGACATCTTAGAAGCAGTCAGAGGAGCCAAGAGATTCACCAAACTGGATCTCCGAGGAGCCTATGATCTACTAAGAATCAGAGAAGGTGATGAGTGGAAGACCGCCTTTAGAACACCTTTTGGTCACTACGAATATAGAGTAATGCCCTTCGGACTCACTAATGCCCCGTCCATCTTTCAAATATTCATGGATTCTATCTTTTCTGATCTTTTGCAACAAACAGTGGTAGTGTATCTTGACGATATCCTAATTTATTCGGTTCATCCAGAGGAACATTCCAAGCATGTCCGCCAAGTCTTAGAGAGACTCCGACAACATCATTTGTTCTGTAAGCCTGAAAAATGTGAATTTGATCGGATAGAAGTAAAATATTTGGGATACTGTATAGACCAAACCGGAGTTGCCATGGACTCAGACAAAGTACAGGCAATATTGGATTGGCCATCTCCTTCTTCCATCAAGGAGACTCAATGTTTTCTGGGACTAGCCAACTTCTACCGACAGTTCATAGCAGACTTTGCCCAAAGAACCAGCTTCATTACCCAAACCCTCAAAAAAGAACACCTAAAGAAAGGTTTTTGTTGGACACCAGGCGCTGAGTCAGCTTTTCAGGACTTAAAGAAAGCCTTTATTCAAGCCCCTATTCTTCGACACCCAGACACCAGCAAACAATTCATTGTTGTCACAGACGCCTCAGAAAGAGCCATTGGGGCTGCCTTGTTACAAAAACAAGACAACGATAACTTAGAACACCCTGTATTTTATCTATCACACATTCTATCTGATTCTGAGCGAAACTATTCCGTGCTAGAACGCGAATTACTCGCCTTAAAGGTCGCGTGCACCGAATGGAGACACTTTTTGATGGGATCCAAAGAGCCCTTCGAAGCCCGGACCGATCACAGAAATCTACAGTGCTTAAGAAATTTCCAGTGCCAAAACAGCCGGCAGGCTCGATGGGCCTTCTTCTTCAGCCAATATGATTTCTATATCACCTACATCCCTGGTTCTCAGAACATTCTGGCGGATGCCCTGTCCCGACGTTATCCTGGGTGCGGTGATTCTGCGGTTCAAAACTTATTTGACAACAATAAAATCATAGGGGTAGCACAGACCTTTTTAGATCAAGTCAAGTCTGAATATGCCCGTCTACACGAAACAGAACTAAAAAGGTTACGTCCACAGTTGCACATAGATCATGACTACTATTATCATGATAAAGCCCTGTTTTTACCCACTAAAACAGTGCAAATCGAAGCTTTACGCATGTGCCATGATTCCCCCATTGCAGGTCATCGAGGAATGAAAGCGACTCAAGATCTTTTGCTTCGCTCTTTCTGGTGGCCGACTCTCAAGGCTGACACTGAGGCATATGTGTTATCCTGTCCTACATGTGCTCAAGCCAAGACACCCCGAACCAGACCTGTGGGGTTACTCCGCCCATTACCTGTTCCCCCAGGCCCATGGCATACCATATCCACCGATTTTATGTGCGCATTACCTTCCTCAATGGGAAACCACGTCATAATGGTAACTGTGGACTCCTTCACCAAGATGGCCCACTTCACAGCCTTGAGAAAGTTACCTACGGCAAAGGAGTTAAGTCAGATCTTTACTCAAGAAATATTCAGGCTGCATGGGCTACCCCAAGTTATTATATCGGACAGGGGTCCTCAATATATCTCCCGTTTCTGGAATCAATTCTGCAAGATCCTGGGGATCCAGGTAGCCTTATCATCCGGGTTCCACCCTCAAACCAATGGACAAACGGAACGACTCAATCAGGGTCTCGAACAATACTTACGTAGCTTCTGTAACGCTACACAAAGTAATTGGGCTCCCTACTTACCGCTTGCAGAATTCTCCTATAATAACTCTCTACACAGTGCCTCTAAACTCTCTCCTTTCTATGGTTCTTATGGTTACCATCCCAGGGCTTTCCCAACTCCCCTGAGAGACAACTCCAATCTTCCCGCCATCTCCTCCTTCGTTCGACAGCTACGGGGTATACAGCGAATTATCCATTCCAACCTTGTGTCCACCAAGTCCCGCATGAAGAAAATGGCGGATAGGAGACGCTGTGCGGCTCCTCCGTACCAGGTCCATGATAAGGTCTGGCTCTCCTCTAGATTCCTACCTCTCCGACTCACCCAAAACAAATTCAAACCCCGCTTTTACGGTCCCTTCCTCATTCTCAAGAAAATCAACCCAGTCTCTATGCGTCTTCGCCTACCTCGGACATGGAAGATCCACCCTGTATTCCATGTCTCGCAACTGAAACCTTACCGTCCTGATCTTTTTCATAGGCAGTTGCCCTGTCCCCCTCCTCTGTTGGTTGACAATGTGCCGGAGTACGAAGTTCAGGAGATCTGTGACTCTCGGTTTTTTCATGGGCGCCTTCAATACCTTATTCATTGGAAGGGATACCCTTTGAGTGAGTGTTCCTGGTAGGATGCCTCATCAGTCCATGCTCCTCTGTTGCTTCGCTGCTTTTTTAGGCTCTTCCCTCACAAACCTGGGGCCTCGAGGGGGGGCATACTGTTATGTTGCGGCAAGCGCCGCGGCCGCGGGCTAGGGTTGCCGCGGCGCAGCACGTACATTCTGCCGCGGCCGGCGCCCGGATCGCGGAGAGCGCCGCGGGCCCTATTTCAAGTTCTGCCATAAGGGCAGAAGCGGCAGAGCCTGAGACCCCGAAGGGGGTTTCAGGCATGGCCGCATATAGCGCAGTTTTGCGCATAACATCTATTTTTCTTGCATGTTTAGTACCTGTCAAATCACTTACCGATGTTATCAGAACAAACCGAACCCTTACACTTGGGGAACTTTATACTTGTCTCTTTTCCTCTCAGCATGCTGACCACTTCCTCTCTACCCAGCATGCATTGTTTTACACACATACCTAATTCACTATTGTTATCTCTTCCCCAATCCAAGATGGCGGTGTTCTACTTCCTGTTTCCTGTCCAGAGGTATATAAGGGGATTCCAACTGCCTGTTCATTGCGTTGCAACACTCCTTGGTGATAGTCACGCTCCTATTTGATATCCTTCTGCGAATCTTGTCTGTTCCTGATCTGCCTTGTTTTCCTGCCTTCCTGATCTACGGTCCTAATACCCTGGTGTCCTCCTTTTCGTTTCAGGGAGTTCCTGTGGAGGTTTTTTACCCTACTGGGATTTTTCCTCTGGGACTCCTTCTGGAGGGCACGGACTGTAGTGGTTCGCTCATACCAAACAGCACCGTGGCTACCGGAAGGGGTCGCCCCTACCTCGGCCAGAGCAGAACCCGTCGGAACAAGGACCGTTCCCCTACACCTCTCAGCTGCGAGGGTAAGACCATTGAAAACCGCGACAGAATGGCGCTAGTCAGGTTAGAGTAAAAAAAATGACTCCAACCTGACTAGCGTCATTTTTTTGATGCACAACCCCCATACACATGACTCCTGTCTTACTAAAGACGTGAGTCATACCCCCCCAGCCCAATGGCCATGCCCAGGGGACTTATGTCCCCTGGGCATGGCCATTGGGCACAGTGCCATGTACGGGGGCCCAAGTTAGGCCCCCCTATGGCACTTAAAAAAAAATTACAAATACTTACCTGGACTTACTTCGGATGGGTCCCCCTTCCTTCGGTGTCCTCCAAGTGTGGGTGAGGGTAGGTGTCCCTGGGGGCAGGGAAAGGCACCTGTGGGCTGTTTCCATGGTCTCTCACCATGGAAAAAGGCCCACAGGTCCCCTAAAGCCTGTCCATACCCAGGCGTTAAATAATGGTGCTAAGCAGGCTTAGCACCATTATTTAAGGCCCTCTTCCTCCCGTGCGTGAATTTTGCACGGGAGGATAAATAAGGTGCTAGGGCCTTTGAGTCATTTTTTGCCCGGGAACACCTACCTTGCATCTCATTGATGCAAGGTAGTTTTCCGCAAGCAAAAAATGACGTTAACTCCAATATTTTGGTGCTAGACATGTCTAGCACCAAAATATAAATATGGAGTTAAGTTTGCGCCGGATTTGCGTAAACAAAATGATGCTAATCCGGCGCAAACAGAATATAAATATGCCCCAAAGATTTTCTACTTTGCAAAACCTCACGGGCAAAATCATAATCTTGTACGACACTAATACCAGACTTTAGGAGCACGTAGCCATTACAAAAGTAACACACGTACGGAAATATCAAAACATTTCTTTCTTTTAGTAATGATGCAGCTTTGTTGCTGGACCTTTTGATCCATTGCACTAAGGACTTCTTATTCTGTTGAGTAATATGTATTTTATGCAGCTTGTGCAAAGCCTGGGGTGCTCACTTATTCATTCAACAATAAATCACAATGCATCTTATCCATTTTACCAGCATTTTTAAGAAAAATGACATATATTAAGTTAGAATGATTGGTATCACTCTTACTACTTTGTGAAGGAGCTGAAGTGTTCCATGGGCATTAAGAGGTTTCCAACGTTTAAGAAGATCCCTAGTCAATGAATTCTTGTTGGATCACCCTTTGGTTGTCTGAAACAGGGTGCACCTCTCTGTGTATCCGTTATTGAGTATACTCCTGGGTGTGGGATACCCTAGTGTGATATGCTGTCCTATCCATTTCTATCTTTTTCACATAATGATGGTCTCCATGCTCTCTTGCTTGCATCTGGTGAGCAGTTTCTGATTGGAGATGGTTTGCAGGCAGAAAATGTGTAAGATTCTTCTCTGGTTATTGGTGTAGAAGTTGACAGTTTGTTGATTTTGTTTTTTGTCATCCTCCAGCATTCTTATCCATACAGTAGTGTGGACAGAAGGCAGATCTGGTAAAGACTCAGCTTGGTGTTTGTGCTGTAATGAGATGACCTCCACACATTGTTCAGCATCCTGAAGGCCTTCCTGGCCTTGTTCAGTTTGCTCTTTATGTCACTGCCTGTCCCTCCATCATCACTGATAGTGCTGCCTAGGTACGTGAACTCTTCAGCCATGATATGGTCCTCTTCATCCATCGTGATTGCTGAAGGGTTTGGGATGTTGTGTGGCATGACTTCTCATTCTTCGTGTTCATCTTCAGGCCCAATTGTTGTGCATAGATGTTGAGGTGAGTATTTTCCTTTATATGGTGTTGTGTGATAGAATTAGGATAGGTCAATCACACAGTCAAAGCCGTCCAAAGCCGAAAATAAGGTTCATCTCATGCCGCTGGCTCGGTCTTTTCTGTGCGTTGCATCACTCAGTCAATGACTGGGCTGAAGAGAAACGCTGACATCACGCATCCCTGTCTCACACTGGTCTTGACTTCGAAACTATACTCATTATGGCACACCTTGCAGGTAAAATTGTCATAGAACCTTTTGATGAGGAGAGCTATCTACTGCAGTATGCCATACACTCTCAGTATAAGCCTGCTGATGAAATGGTAAATACTGTCAAAGGCTCAAAATCAATGAAGTTGATGAATAGCTGTCTCTGTTGCCTCTGTGCACAGCTTTATGAGGTTGTGTGGAATAAGGAGCTTGACAACACACCCTCTGCCATTGTAGAGCGAAGGCTGTTCCTTTCTTAGCTGCGTCTACATGGTATCAGAAATGTGTAGTATAAAGATTTTCACCAGGAATTTACACAGGATTGACAGAAGGGTGAATCCACGCCAGTGGTTACAGTTAATGCTTACTTTTTTGGAATCCTGACAAGAGCAGCATGCAAAACACAAAATGATGTTGAGATTGCTAAAGGAAATTGTTGTCATCTGCTTAACAAATAAAGTCCTGTTTAAATCAAACCATGTAACTGGTGTGATAAATAATGGTCCCAATCCTTCGTCTCATTTTAAGATGTAGGAATTCAGATGCTGTCACATGAAGGCAGCAGAAGCAACCTTTGTTCCCACTCAGCTTTGGAAACATGTTGCATTAATCTCCCACATCTTATCTCAGCCAGCTCAGCTCCAAAGACCAAAGCCTCTGAGAGGGCATTTCAGCATCGTTTGGGTTTCTAGAGGGGTATTTTGGGCTGGACTTATTGTCGCTTGAGCCTTGGTTGCATTCCTGACTTACCTGAAGAAAAGGGGAAGGTTGGCTGATATGCAAGAAGGCACATAATTGCATAAGAATTTGTTGGGAAGGTTGCAAGTGCACTGGACCACACAAGGTCATTCCACCTTACAGAAGGTCATTCCACTTTAAAAGTATGTGAGAGAGACTTGGGCCCGTATTTATACTTTTTTTAGAGCCGCATTTGCGCCGCTTTTTGGCGCAAAACGGCGCAAACCTACAAAATGCAATGGTATTTTGCAAGTTTGCGCCGTTTTTGCGTCAAAAAACGACGCAAATGCGGCGCAAAAAAAGTATAAATACGGGCCTTGAGGTCTCTAAGCAGCATGCCAGAAGGCCCATTGACATGGATACATTAGTCCAGTTGGTATTTGGCCTCCAGATGGTTTGGGTTTTTCATTTGAAGCTGCGTTCTTCAAGGCTGTTTTCTGCCTGGTTTTCTATGAGGCGTTCAGGGTGGGTGACCTTGGTGGAGGATTGAAATTGTTGAAGTATTTGGTCTCTGTTTCCCTCCCCTTTACAAAATAAATCATTTAGGAATCAGTGATCACATAGTCTTCACAAAGCACTGGCTCATCCTTGCTGTCCTGTTATGGCTCTTGGAGGTTGTATTAGGCTAGGGCCTCTTTGCCAAGTAATACCCTTGTTTGTCCATGGCAACAAGGTCTCCGTGTCACGCTTCCAGTTTAGTAAGACGTTAGCAAAGGAGGTAGAGTTGACTAGCATTAGTTGCTTTAATTTCAACTCCCACATCTTCAAGATAGTTGCTGCTCCTTCAGTGGTTAGGTGGGGACTGGAACCTTGGCTGCTGATTGGGAGATGGAGGTTCAAATGATCTATGCACTATGTGCACCCAAAGTCGAATTGAGAACCCAAATCTCATACCTTATTCTACCTTGACCAGGGTTTCAGATTAAACTGCCAATGATTGTTATTTCCCTCTCATTTCTTTGTGGATCTGGTGTAATCGCTCCTTCCGAAGCCTAGGTGGTGGGTCATTCCTTTGTCTGGTAGACTAAAGCAACATTTCTGTTCAGTGACTTTGAACAATAGATGAAGGCAGCTAGCTTCTGGATGGGATGAGTAAGTATCAGTGGCCTTTATGTGGTCAAGATGAAACAGATTTTTCAAAGGACTTTGGGCAGAGGACTAATGGTTCCTGATCTTGTAATTGAGAATATTGGGGTTAATAACTTGATGCACCACAGCAAATAGACTTAATTGACCTTTTAACTGCAGATATTTCCTGGTTGGCACAAACTCTACATATAACATGCATTTACACATTGAATGTTAACATAGGAAAATGTGGGGTGTATGAATAATCTTCTTTTGTGAATTTGAAGTTGTGTGCAAATATAGGTGGAAACCTTTGAGTGTTGTTTTAGGATGTTTAAGCCATGGATAGTATATGATAAAGGAGCAACTTTCTTCAACAGGGTTTTCTGAGGTTCAGTAAACTGAATTTGTGGTGCCAGTGAAAATATATTGAAATGTATATAGAAAAATACCTATTGCAGCTATCCACAAATATATATTTTTGTCTTCTGTCACATGTGATAAATATTAACCATGCCATTATCACCTGTCCAGCTGACTACCACACTTTTGCTCCATATGCCACCAAGCCCCATTTAAAGGAAGGTGGTCTAAGATAACAGAGGCTGTTCCCAAAAATCTGACAAGAACTGCCATAGAATAGTAAGAAATGCTAATGAGCATACAATGTGATTTTTCAATTTTTCCGATCTGTATGTTGCTATATATGAAACACTTGACAGTCAGATATTTCATTTACTTGTTTGATGTATGTTTCACAAATTAAAAGAACGAATTTAAATATAAAACAAGAATGAAAAGTCTGAATGGCTAATAAGGGCACTAGGAAAAAGATTGTTTCTAACAATAAAAATGATCTGCATGAAAATAAAGCTAAGCAGAGAATCGTTATGACAGTTGCCAAGTCATTGTGTACACAGGTCTCAGCATGCTAATGCTAAACCTGAAAAACACCTGACAAAACCTTTATTTGACAGCAAGAGAATAATGAATAATGCCCCGTAAAGCATCATAATTGCCTCAACTGAGGGTATATAAAGAAACCAAGAAGAGAACTTTTTGAGCTGGGCACTCAAGAACATCTTTGTATTAGGTGATGTAGACCAAGTGATAACAATGCTAGGGAAGAAGCATTGGGGCCATAACCACTCACATTTCAATGGTATGAAAAAGACTTAGGGCCTGATTTAGATGTTGGTGGTAATGGTCCCGCCATCAACTTTTCGAATGGAAACCCGTAAGCAGCTGTGACCATCTGCCGGCTATATTTAGATGTTGGTGGTCCCATAGATGAAAGCCTGCTTTTGAACCACCATCTCTGCCAAGAAGCACTGCCTGCGTCAACAGCAGGAGAGGGTAAAGTAGATGCTGGTGGGATCCCAGCCACCCTCAACGCCGTCCAGATTTGGAAATACCTTACTGCCAAGAAAAAAGTGGCTGTCTGACCTCCACTTCTGAGTTGGCGGATTGTGCGGAAAAGGGGTTAAAACTCACCTTTTATCTCCATTCTTTCCCCCGTCTTCGACTGGACACGATTGAACAACAGCTGCTGTCATTGTTGCCACCGACCCATGGAGAAAACATGACCCCCCTGTCTCTGGACTCAAAGATGGGGAACCAGTATTGCCAGAGTATATTGGGTGGGCACTGCACAGGAGGTCAGGACCACTGCGGACATCTACATGTCACAGTAATTTTTTTAAATTACTGTGTCATGCATATGTGTGGTCCATAAGTTGGTCAGACATGGAAGTGGACACACTGGTACACAACACATATCGGACACATACACAACTGTCATATGGTGCCAGTATTCATTGACACCTGTCAACTGTGTCCATGTGTACACAGTGCCACGGGACCTGTACCTCTCATGTTGTGCTTCAAGTTGTGTGTGTGAATCAGTAGGTGTATGTGTATATGCGATATGATTGACCAGGTGAGGGGGTGGGAGCTGGAGAGGGTGCTGTGGTTGTGTCAGAATGTGTTCTACCTGCATATGGCTTTGATGTTGTTGTGTATATTGTCTTGTGTTGCTGAATGCAACATTCAGGTGAGTGGTGGTGTGTGGTTGTTGCTGTCCTGATGTGTGTAGTTGTGTTGGTTGTGGTGGTGGTGTTGTGTGTGGGTGCAGTGTCAATAGTGAGTTTTTGTTGTGTCGTGGATGTCCGTCAATGTTTGTTTACCTCATGTATGTGATGTGTGGAATGGCAATGGATTTGGGTGTGTATGTGGTGTGTTGTGTAGTGTGTTGTACGGGGTGACACGTATGGTTAAGGTACAGTGTGTGTGTGTGAGACTTACCTCTGTTTCATAGCCCCTGCCATTGTACGAAGTCCACTGGGTTCCACGATGTCCTCCCTCCGTCAGCAAACTGCCGCCAGTGCTCCGCTTGCAGTGGTAACATCTACATACGGCAGGCAGAACACAGATGACTTGACGATCTTCTCTGGTCCGCTGCTGACGCGGCTTGGTGGTGTGACCACCAAGATTTATATCAGGCCCTTTGTCTGTTAAAAACAATCCAGAACAAGCAAGAAGAGACAAACATTAGCAAAGCTAATAGATCTGGTCTTCCCTGGTACGGTGGTTAATATTTTGTTTAATCCATGCATATGTCATAAAATGAACAAGAACATACAGCCACCAAAATGTGGCTGTGATGTGCATGTAATAAAACAATATAAGTTTAAAAAAACTTTCACTAAGGTGGCAACTTTCTTAGTGATGGTTTTAAATAAAAAGTCTTTCAATTGTGCCATGCATTTTATTATCATTATTATTATTATTACTATTTGCGAAGGAGACAAGAATAAATCACCACCAATACAAGCACTCTAACTGTAGGTAGTTAAAATTGTACAGTGCCACTTAAGCAGTTGGTATAACAACTTTATAAAGTAAAGGAGACACAGATAAATCACAATCTAACTAGGCACTCAAAGTACAGGCTAAATAAAAAGCCACGATTTAAAGTTAATATAGAAAATACATATAATAAAGAATTGTTTGATCTGGCTTTGTCGTTGAAGAGAAAGAAGTTATTTTGGTACAGATGTGAACTATGTAGCATATTTTCAAGCCCCTTGTTCCGCCAGTGTATCACTTTTTCTGACGATCCGGTGGCACAGTGTGCAGACCCATATCTACAAGGCTGTGCAAAGCCGCTTCTCATGGCTTTTCATGGCCTTGTAAATATGTTGTAAGGCAACGCAGCACAAGTTGCACTGCATCAGGGAGGCATTGCGGTGGGTGTTCTCACGTCAAACCCATGTGTTTTGACGCATTCCCAGATTTACAAGAATGTGTAAACCTAGGAATGCATCAAATCTGTATGCCTCCCAAAGGAGGCGGAACAAAGAGAAATATCTTTCTCCTTTTTGTTTCCTCTTTCTATGTATGCTGCATTTTGCAGCGAACATAGAAAAAGGAAAATGCCTCTCTGGATTGTTTTTGTGTAGGAAGGTGCCCCTTCCTGCCCCAAAGCAATTCTGCTAACAACACAGACACCCTTGCACCATGATGCAGCAAATTGTGCACTAACGCAGGGAGAAAGAACAGAAATGCACTGTATCTTGTAAATATAGTGCATTTCTTCTCTTTCGAATTCTTACAACACTGCCCTACACCAATTCATTGAAAATATGCCCCTATGTGCGCAAACTTTGTGCAGTCACTCAAAGTGATGGAGGCCAATGGCTAAAGTAGGCTTCCCCAGTATCCCCATGCAGTATGCTGGAAGTGGACAGGAGCAAAGTATTAATGAAATGTAGCAGGTGGGTAAAGCTCTCTGATCAAAGCCACTCCCTGCTTGCATACTATGTATGCTTTTTCCTGAAAAACAATAGCCTGGCAAGACACTAACACAGTCTCAAAGGCAAAACCTAAAAAAAAGGACAAATACAATAATCAACAGGACCAAAATATAGCGACGTATTCAAGGTAGAGCAGTGATATCCTGGTGCCTAGCCATAAAAGCTAATAGGCGTATATACATTCCTTCAAAAGGCAGAACTTACATTCCTTTAGGCAGCATAACCTCTCCTAATGAAAGACTACCAAACAGTAGTAATCTCAGCAGTGACAAGAAACGCACATAGATAAATATCTGGTGGGCTTCAGAATGAAAGGTGGGCTTCAGAATGAAAGGTTTTGCAATGCAGTCCAGCCCTAGCTGTCTTCATGCCACATTCTAGCCACAGACATCTACTTCACTGGTAAAGTGAGGAGAAAAGTCACTGTACATACAGTGCTCACATTTAGCTGAGCTCACACACTCCAACAGAACAATGTACCAGTGGTAGCACTGGAAGAGAGCACTGAGAGAAACACCTGCGTTTCTGTAGAAGGTGACAAGAAAAAGAAGCAAAAGGGGTGACTGTTACCTCCTGGAGCTAAAAATAGTATTCATACTTCAATCAGTCTCTATAGATGGCCTGGAAGGTCTAGAAATGTCCAATCCTTTCAGGATTGCTGCAAGGCAAGGTCATACATGGAGGACTCTACATCCCTTTCGTCTGCAATATCTTCACCACCTCCCTTCAACTCCTCCTAGAAAGCTGGAACCAGCTAGAAATCACAGTGAAAAAGAAAATAACTAAACAAACAAACAGATAAATAGTTATTTGAAGAAGTTCCACAAAGCTAGGTTTCAAAGCATATGTTTACTACTAGAGAATTCCGCATCATTGCCTCAGCGATAATGCGGGGTCAAGAGGAAGGCCACAGTTTTGTTGCCACAACATGCCTTTGAGTTCTGACTGATATCAAAGGCTTCAGTAAGCAAGGATTTGCAAATATCTCACAAGGCTGCTCTGTAATGGAAAATGAGGCAAACGAGTATCCTAATCAGTCTAATGAGTTCCTGACCTGAGAGCCTGGGGTCACCACAGAAAGCACAAACCACCACATGAAGTAAAGGGCTGAGTTAAAAAGGAAATTATGACAACACTGGCAGTCATTGAATCCCTAAATATCTGGGCCGAGTGACTGGCACTTTTCTAAGAGCGCCGGAAAACCTGCCTCTACAAACCTAACGCCGAAATCCTAAGTTCAATAGAGCATAAAATGGTAAGCAAGTATTCTTCGGAAAGTCCTTGAAATGGCAAGGCTCTGTATGTGAAAAACTGGGGATTGAACACCAGAGTGCACGCAGGAAAAGCTTTTCCAACTTTCTCAGCCATATTACATCTCTGGAAACATCATCTGTCCCTTGCATCCTGTATGGGAGGAATTTCTTGTGATGGCTCCATTTTGTTACAGGCAGAGGGTATTCAGCTCTGAAGGTTCTAGTCTCTAG
Organism: Pleurodeles waltl; assembly: GCF_031143425.1. NCBI lineage: Eukaryota > Metazoa > Chordata > Amphibia > Caudata > Salamandridae > Pleurodeles > Pleurodeles waltl. Next base: position 910,986,030 of record NC_090443.1, read on the forward strand.
TGAGCACGCCCAGCTATAGAGTGGTCAGCCTATTAAATGGCCACCTGCGTGCGACTGGAAACGGCCTTCGAAACATACCTTTTCCGCCAACATCTGCAAAGACCATAACTCAACTGATGAGGCTCTATTCTTCTTGTCTCCTGTTTAATGATATGGTTCAATATCACTGCACTTGTTATATGTAACACTTCACAGTGCCCTTGGATTTGGCTTGAATTATATAAACACACTTATTAAATTAAGAAAATACACCCCATCACGTATGATGTTTGTAGTATCTTGGATGTTTGATTGCAGGTCACGGCTGTATCCAGGTAGCCGGCTGTGTCATGTCCTTGGCCTTCTTTGGGGAAGGTTCTGTATACATTTTGCCAGAAGGATCACTGGATGTCACTTTGAAGCTGACAGATTTAGCTCAGAGAGGTTCCTCATGTGATCCTGGGGAGAAGATGTGGCATATGGCCCGAGCTGCTGAATTTGGAACTGGGAAACCAAGTTCTAGTCTTGGCTTGGCTCAACATCCTGTGGTTCTGGCCAAATCATGTAATAGCCCTGTGCCTACTACAATTGAATGTGTCCTTGTGTAACATCACTGGTGCTCATGTAAAGTGCGCCAATACCTTTGGGTGGAGTTCACGCTATATAAAACTGCCAAAAAAAAGTCCTGATAAACTCGCTTGCTATCCTGCATAGCCTTGCCTCACCTCTTCTAGTAATCTTATTTACAGAATATACTTAATCTAATTGTAATAAACTGCACCACGGCTGGCATTCGTTATCTTCAGTCTTAGCCACCGACTGCCAGCAGCTCAAAGGAACATAAAATGCACAACAATCTCACACCGTGTTCTACAGACTCACAATTGACTACATTGTTATATTCTCAGACAAGGCAAGTGGCGTTAAGAAGGATAAATCCATCTTTTCACATACTAACAGAGAGAGAAGCACACTACATATAGAACACAACAGGACGACTCATCAAAACAGGGGGCAGACTAAAGATGCACAAAATAAAACATGTTATACCATACACCAACACCTTCATGCAAATTATGAGCCACCTACACCAAATATAGAAAGCATGCAGAAATTGAGCGGGCATATGAGCACATTCCCTTACATCTTCCTTGAGTCATGCACTGGATCAATCGTACGAACCAGCTCTATTCCTTTGGTGACTCACCCGCTATAGGGCAACACACACATTTTGAGACAAACATCACAGTCCAAATTTTAACTCTTCCTGACTTCCACTACCACACAGGGCAACCCATCGCTGTGGAGGCACACAACTGGGACAGTTAACAAAACATCCCCTTCCTTCAACACACTCAACCACTGGGGCTCATGCACTTGCCTTGAGATACACAACTGGAGAGAAACATGAACAGACATATGAGGTGTGGAATTCAGTTTTGGCCAATTGTCCATGATTGGCAACCTTCACTTCTAGTCCTCCTCTGCTGTGTATGAGCTTGAATAAAAATGGATCAAACTGAGCAAGATAGCATCGCATTAAGGCTGTGACTTGCTTGGTCCTTGTCACTTTAATGTCATGCACTTTAAAAGCTGGATATGAGTTAGTTCTGTGAAACCCTATTTGCGGAAGAGAAGGTTGTGGGATGTGGTTGTATCATTAAATTATTTTTTGAGCATTAGTGCTACTGAATCCAGTCACTGTAGTGTGGATGAATGCACTGAGTAAGCACATGTGCATTTTGTGATTTAGAACACGTGCAAATTGTTCATATTCAATTCGTGTGTGTTTTACATATACACATTACAAGGATAATGTGTAAATAGGCCTTTGTGTTTATTGTGTCTGCAACACATATCAATACCCTCTGATGCCATGCAGGATTTCTGTGGGCAGCTCAGCCAATGTAGACTTCCCTATAGTTATTCATTCACTTTCATTTTATACCAGTGATTTAAACTTTAGAAAGTAGATAGTTTTTTCCTCTAGTGAATATTTCCAGATTTTCAGATGCTCATGCGCATTGGTGCTCGATGCATCGTGTGTGTTGCGTTCTGATCACTACTTCCATTGAAAACATTTAAGCTACAATCAAAGAACGTTCCAGGTTTGTAATTTATATTAAGTTCATTGCTCAAAAGCACGCTTCATATAACAAATTAGCGATGACAAGCGATCTGTAAAGCTTTGTGTGTTTTTGTATATTTAGTGCTCACAATTAGAACATGTTGGCGATAATAACATTTTTGATGCGGAGTCTAAAGGTGCATGCTCACCTTTGAGAAGCTCAAAACAGAATATTTTCTCGTAAGAAAATCTGAGAACAAGGCAGAATTGAATCAGGCCTCCTAGAGCGTAAATTTAATTGGAGAGGGAAGATCACTCACGCGAAATCCTTTGATTATGAATCTTTTCCTTCAAGTGATGGAATAATATATGCAGGTATTTGATTAGCATTGCTCGGAGTGGCACGAGGCGCTGAAGGATCCTTATCCTTTCAATGCCAATATCTACGAGATACCTTCATACGATTTCTCCCAAACCAAACATTTAATCTTAATCAGATTATTCACTGTTTCATTGTAATCTTTTTCAATTTCCACCCGAATGATGTATAATGCAATTGCCAAAAATCGTGCAAGATGCATTTCCTAACATGATAGGGCTTTCCATGGCCCTTTCTACCCATTTATCAGGAGATCTTTCGGTATAAAAACATTGTATTAACAGCAATGACACAAAACTGCCTGCTGTTACACTTCAAGACCTGTGTTTGTCCTCCTCATCTATATTGTAAGTGTTTTCAGTTGTTCACTGCAACATGCAGAAAGTTTCAGTTGCGGAAAAGTGGTAAGGGGTGCACACAGCAGACAGAACTAGCAGTACATGTTAAAGGAAGCAGCAAGCAGGGACGTTTTAAGGTATCGGCAAGGTGGTCTCTGGGCCAGGGCGCCAGCCTTCAGGTCGGGTTCACAAAGAGTCTTGCCCAGAAGACCCCGAACAATTCTTAAATAAATCTTTTAAATATCACTTTCCTTTAATTTATTTTCAATCTGTATAATATTGGAGTCTATTAGAGACATTTTGCAGATACATTTTGTGTTTATGTTTCATGCAACAGCCAGAAAAAACTTTATTTTAAATCAAAGCTGGGCCTCACATATGAAAAAAGGGAGGACATCACAGAGATTATATGTAGTAATATTAGTAAACTGCTGCTGTGTTACAGTAATAAAAACATATCATTATCCCTGAACATTAGATATAAACACATTTAGAATTTGGAGGAGTGACCTGACCAAAGAGGACATGAAAGAGCTGAAATTGGATCATAAATTCAAAGGTGTTCTGAACAGGGACCCCCAAAATCCTTAAGATGTCACTGGAAGCAAGTCCGCTGAGCCAGCTGAACTTTAATCCATAGCAGTTTGTTTCCCAGGGATAGACCTTCACTCAAAAAGGCATGTTGGAAGGGCATGACTGTACAGTCCTTAAATAGTTGATATCTTGACATCTTGACCCAGGCAGAAAGCCCAGCTGTTATTTACTCCCCAGCAAAAAAGGGAGTTTTATCATCGCTGTTAGACTTTTCATCCTTGGTGTGGTCTCCCTTAACTTTTTGCCTCTGTTTCCCAGGTTGTTGATGTGTGCTATACTCTGTTTTTGTTACTCTGGGCACTTTACCACTGCTAACCAGTGCTGAAGTGCAAGTGCTCCTTTACAAAATATGTTTGTAATTGGCTTATCCATGATTGCCATATTTGATTTATTAGTAAGTCCCTAGTACAGTGCACTAGAGGTGCCCAGGGCCTGTAAATCAAATGCTACTAGTGGTCCTGCGGCACTGGTTGTGCCACCCACATAAGTAGCTCTGTAATCATGTCTCAGACCTGCCACTGCAGTGTCTGTGTGTGCAGTTTTAACTGTAAATTCGACTTGGCAAGTGTACCCATTTACAGGCCTAAACATTCCTCTTTCTTTCATGTAACACACCCCTAAGGTAGGCCCTAGGTAGCCCTAAGGGCAGGGTACAGTGTATGGTTAAGGTAGGACATATAGTAATGTTTTTTCTATGTCCTGACAGTGAAATATTGCTAAATTCGTTTTCCACTGTTGCAAGGCCTGTCCCTCTCATAGGTTAACATGGGGGCTACTTTTAAATCTGATTAAAGTGTAGATTCCCTTTGGGAGCAGATGGACATGTGAAGTTTGGGGTCTCTGGACTCACAATTTAAATACATCTTTTAGTGAAGTTGATTTTAAGTTTGTGTGCTTGAAAATGCCACTTTTAGAAAGCAAGCATTTTCTTGCTTATACCATTTCTGTGATTCTGCCTGTTTGTGGATTCCCTGTCTGGGTCAGTTTGACAGTTGGGCTGGTTGCACCTCACACTAGACAGTGATACAAAGGGAGCTGGGGTGTAGTCTGCATTTCCCGATGAGCCATCTGTGCTAGGAGGGAAGGGAGGAGTTGTCACTCACACCTGAAAGGGCTGTGCCTGCCCTCACACAATGCAGTCTCCAACCCTCTGGTGAGTGCCTGGGGTCTGGCCTGGGCAAGGCAGGATTTCACATTCAAGAGAGACCTTGCTTTGAAGTAAGTCTACTTCAAAGGAGAAATTGGGTATAAGAAGGGCGCCCAAAACCACAGACTTTAGAACACTTCTGGAATCAAAGAGGAACCTCTGCCTGGAGAAGAGCTGAAGCTGAGGAAGAAGAGATGCCCTGCCTGTGACTGTGCTTTGTGGAGCTATCCTGCAGTTGCTGCTTCTGCCGGAGTAAGAGGGCAAAGACTGGACTTTGTGTGCCTTCCATCTTGTGAAGATCTCCAAGGGCTTGATTTAGAGCTTGTCTCCTGTTGTTTGAAGTCTCAGGGACAGCAAAGACTTCTCTCTGCCAGCACCTGGAGTCTTTGGAGAGACTTCTACTCTGCCCTGTGGTGCCCATCCAGTTCCTGGGACCCTGAAAGGAGAAGCTGGCAGCCTAAGAGGAAGAAATCCACGCACAGAACGCCGTGCGGGGAAAAGATCGACGTGACTCCGATCTGCGGCTGAAAAATCGACCCATTGCCGGCATCGCAGCTGAAAATTGATGCTCGCATGCAACACGACCTAAGAATTGACGCATGGAGATGGAGAAACGTCACGCAGCACAGCTGGCGGAGGCTGGTGAGATCACAACCCACGCTGACGCAAACACCGCTGGGCTTGTGAAAACAACGCAATGCCTGCCCGGACCCGAGAGTGCTGACCGGATCGACACATCGCTCTCCTGCGGAGAGAAGAAACGATGTGCCCGACCCGATGAAAGGAGAAACTAAGCAAGGTCTTGCCCGTGAGTGAATTTGACGCATTGCAAGCTCTTTTCGATGCGCACTTGCCCGTGCAGGGTTATTTTTGACGTACCCAAGGTACATTTTCACGCTAACAGTGTTAGTGTGGGTTTAAAACTACATGAAGACTCTTTTTACTTTTTAATTGATAACTTGACTTGTGTATGGTGGATTTTTGTCATTTTGGTCTTGTTTTGTTTAGATAAATATTCTCTATTTTTCTAAACCTGTGTTGTGTCATTTTGTAGTGTTTTCATTAAGTTATTGTTGGTACAAATACTTTACACCTAGCACTCTGACGTTAAGCCTAGTGCTCGTGCCAAGCTGCCAAGGGGGTAAGCAGGGGTTAGCTTAGAGTGATTCTCTTTTACCCTGACTAGAGTGTGGGTCCTTGCTTGGACAGGGGGTATCCTGACTGCCAACCAAAGACCCCATTTCTAACAATCACAAACACTTATTTTCCTCAAGCAGTCATTGCTGGGGGAGGATCAGTGGAGAGACCAATAGGTTTGGCATAATTCTTAATCTATCAGTGTAGCCAGACTGGACGTTCCATAAAAAAAACGAATCCCTACTTGAAGTATGGCCAAATCATGGGAATGTCTTGATTTCTCCCAGTAACTGATGATTGCAACACTGAACAGCACACATCAGATGCATCAGAACTGTCTACACATAAGAATTTGTACCTTTCTAGGACAATCTTATGCTAAAAAGCACACACTTTCTTCTGCCGAATGGTGGGAAGGGGGTAACAGGCAGCAGGACACTCCTTGCAGATATGTGCAGCACTACTGTAGGAAATTGTTATTATTAACTATGCAGGATGTAAGACCTGTGCAAGTAATAGGCCCACAATTTCCCCTTAATCGGAACCAGACACCCCGTTTTAGTGCTTGGCTCTCTCAGGGTAGAGGAACAGAGCAGCCCAAGGCCTTCTAAAGGGAGGTGGTGTGAGAGAGTAATCACCATTTGCTGGCACATAATAATAACACTCAATAAATGCACGGAAAAGTACATTAATGACACACACACACTACTAAATACTGCACACTAATTTGCAGATATGTATAAAGCAGATTGAAAATACCTTAGATGACTTTATGAAATCACACTTGACACCTAAAGGTTCCTGACCTTCTAAATCACAGAGATGCCCCCCCCATTTATACCATAAAGCATATTAAATATGGAGGATTGATCTAATTTATTTATTTAAAGTATTTATAAAATGCTCCATCATCCCCTAAAGGATATAAGGACACTGAACCAATGATAGCAGACTCTAAATACTAGCCCTTATCAGAGGGGGAATAACCAGGTCTTCAACCTCTTCCAGAAAGTGAGAAGATCTCTAATGAGTTCAATTCCCAAAGGCATAGAATTTCAATGGAGTTGTGGTAGATGATCAAAAGAGCATCCTGGCTTTCTAAATTCATCTGCTGCACTCTAGAGCTTGATTCTAAGATCGAATAACTCATACTGGCTTGTAAAAAGCCATTTTGTCATGCAGAATTGCTGTCCTGGTGTTGTGGAGTGCCTCGTGAACATAACATAGGCTTTTAAACATGGCTGTCCTGTGCACTGGAGTTAAGACAAGCTGAGGCCAAGGTTTGCCTGGAGCTCTTACAAATCAGTCCAGCTGGCTCGTTTTGGATGAGTTGAAGGTGACTGAACAAATATTTCACATTCCTAAATCAAAAGCATTGCCATAGTCTAACCTGCTCAGCGCCTGGAAAACATTTTCACGCCACACTACCGGGATCCATCCTAAAAGCTTCCCCAGTATGCGTAAGAGTCTAAAGCATCTCCCACACACTGCATTCACCTGCTCCTGCATAGAGATAAAACCATCCAATAAAAATCCCAAATTCTTGGCCACTCTTTTTGGCTTGGCGGCAGGGAAGAAGAGGGACAGCCACCACAGATAATTCCGCACTTTGTTTGCCCCTCTAAAGTGCAGGATTTTGTTTTTGTCTGCAATAAGTTTCAGACAGTATATCTGTTTCCATCTGGCCACATCTGATAGGCAGTCTAACAGATTTCCATGTGTCTCTGTATGTCTCTTGTCAATAGAAGTAATAAGCTGGGTATCATCAGCATGGAAGAGGTTCTCAAAGCTGCAGGTATTAACAATGCCCACCAGAGAAGAGTCATAAAAAGAGAACAATCAAGGGCTAAGAGGCAACCTTTGTGGTACTTTGCAGTTGAACAAGCGGCTGGTGGAATTGAAGGGGGACCCTTAAATAGAGTGGGATCTGTTATTCAAAAAAGATCCAAATAACTTCATGGTAGTAGAATGCAGACTGACTTTGTGCAACCTATGTATTAATATGGAATGACTGACAGTATGGAAAGCCGCAAACAGATTTAGTAAGTTAAAGACTACAGCCTTATCTCAATCTGCGTCTGATCTGATGCTGCCCGTTACTGCCAACAAGGTGGATTCCATACTGTAATTGACTATAAATCCTGTTTGGGTGGCACCCCAAAATTATTACCCTCCAGGAAGTGAGTTAATTACTAACTAACTAATATTTCCAGCACTTTAGCCATATACTACAGGAGCGAAATGGGGAGATAGGTGGACAGGACAGGCATATCCACTCTGGCTTTTTTTCACTTAAGGCAGCACCAAGACGTGCTTTCAGATGGATGGATACTGCACATTTTTCAGCAAATTATTAAAAAGCCTGGTGAGGTATGGACTTAATATGGGGGCTAGCTGTGAGAAGATAAAATAATGGCAGGGGTCTAACAGTGTGCCAGATTTCCCCTCCATCAAGGTTCTTTCTACCAACTCTGGTGTGAGATCCAAAAACCCTCCCCAGTGTGCTACAACCCCAGGGTGCAGACTGGCATCTTTGAGGAAGGACTCTTTCATAGGGAGTTTGGTCTGAAATGTTGAATAAATAACATTGATTTTCTCATTAAAAAAATAGCCATTTCCTCACAGCACTGAACCGAGCCTACGGTTGTTTGGTTTAAAGAGACAGGGTGGGACAATTCCTTAACTATTTCGAATAGCTCTTTTGATGAGCTACTGTTTTCCTCCAGCCTCCTCACAAAATGCTGTCTTTTTACTTGTCTGAGCTGGTTGTGATACGATTTTAGTGCAGTTCTAAAGGCCAAACACTCTTCTCGGCCTTTGGAAATATGCCATCGGTGCTCCAGGGCTTTACATTCCCTCTTCACTTTCCTCAATTCATTAGTATACCACTTCTCAGATGGTGATAATCTAGTCGAATTCCTCAGTTTGTGGGGAGCGTATACTTCTAGTGCCATTACCATTGCTTTTTTAAATGGGTTAACATTAATTTCTAGAGAATAGTCTGCATCTTGGTTAAATGAAAGCAGCCTATGTGCTTTATCACAGGCTCACCCTATTAAAAGACCAACAAACAACATGTTATAAAGACCATCATTTTATGTAATCAATAACAACCATGTTTAACAATAAAGTAATCATTGTTATTAAATCATTTCAAAATTACTTGGCAACTACTGTCAATCATAAATGGTTTAAAAAGGTATTAAAATCAAACATAACATGTCTTAGTGTCTTTTTATACACATTCAGATCATAGAAAATGCTACTATGCAACACCCTCCCCTGAAGGTCACTGCATTTTCAATTATAGAGCAACAACTCCAGAATTCAGAATGTTTCAGAAATAAAGAAAGTTGTAGGGTGGGTCATAATTTTCTGGACTTTGCAAACATAGGGCTGGCTCATACAAGACCTTGGCAGGGGGGAAGGAGCTGCTGCATTTCTGCAGCCTCCCACACTCTATTTTCCTTGTTGGTGGTGCCACCGCCATCCTGGGGCCACCACAAAAAGCCAAAAATATGAAAATTAGCCCACAAGGCATTATGGGATGCTCCCTCCGTGGAGAGCAGTGACTACTGATGAGTAGCTCTGGGCACTTTTCTTTGTGGTTGCTGCTCAGCTTTCCTTTTTCTATTTCCCTTTTTTGTTTTTATGGTGCTCACTCCCACATGTCTACCCCACATGCATGCTTTCATTGGTTAGGGGCAGCGCAGGGACCCCATACCACCCCAACCCACCCCTTGTTGGCTTCCCGCAAGAGCAGCACCATCCTTGATGCCGCTGGAGGCGACAGATCTTCTTCTCTGCCTGGTCATGATCTGCTTCCTTTGGTAGTCACCCTGCCTCCCCCAGACACATGTAAGGGGAGCAGGGGATGAGCCCTGCACAATTGTGAGAGTGCAGCAGCACTTCCTCTGGAACCTTGGGAAATAGATATGGGATTCCAGGCCTGTCCACCTCCTCCTCAGCGATGGCATTTCCCTCTCGATGGCTGAGAGTGGGTGCCTGGAGAAGCTGTCCAGGGACCCTTTGTTCTTTTTGGGGGGGGGGGCAGAACAGCACTTTCCTCTACTTTGCATCTGAAGCTGGAGAGATGGAGGCCCCCTGGGGGCTATAGTAGAAATGGGGAGGGTGCCTCATGCATGCCACCTCCAGGAGCATATACCCCAGGAGGAATTTTGAGAAAATCCATGGAGCACCACACATTTGATTTCCCGATGGTGGGCCAAAGGTCATCAACCTTTAAACAGCCATAACTCGGGCCCTGATGAGCCACTTTCAATATTCTTGGGCTCATTTTACTTCTTATGGTGAGCTCTAGTCAGCAGTTGCAGTTTTCACAGGCTTCCTCTCCTCCAAGAGAGAGTACTTTGCAGGGGATGTTGCTTCTGCTCGCTCCAGACACCAGCTTTCTCTCCTGATACTTATCTCTGGGCACAAAATTCCCGATCTTTTCCTCCAACTGTTCTTCAGGGGGTGTCGGGCAGTCTCCTGATGAGATCCACTGGTCCTGGGGCTATTGGGAGCAGAATCTTTAGTCTTTTGGGGGTCATGGGATTCATCTAGCAGCAAAAAGGACCAAAAATCTCTCTCTCTCCCTTGTGCAAGAGTTTTTAAAAAGGGGGTGGAAGGTTATGGAAAGCAGGCACCCCATGCAGATTCTAGGATGCCACATCACCTCTCTACCACTGACCCAACCCTCCTGCACAGCATGCTTGGACAGTTCAAGATGGCACCATCCAGGATTCATTGGTCACATTTTTTCTAGGCTTTTCTTCAGCTCTGCCCCTTAATGACATCACTGTCAGGGCCATTCCCACCAAAACCTCAAAGACGAGCCCCCTCCTGTTTTGGCTGCAGTAGTCTGGGCTTCCTCTTTTGTTCTTGGGCCTAGGTGTCTCCCAGCCCTGGTGCACTGTGACAGGTAGTTAACAGATGCATATTTTCTTACCCACACCTTCCTCCTAAGGAGCTGAGAGAAGCACTGGTAATTACTCCTCTTTTTGTGTGGCAGCTTTTATTCCCTCTATGATTGAGAAATGTAATTAATTTAGCAAAGCAGAGTGATAAAAGGCCTGGGCTCCGATCATGAGCTGAGGCAGAGAAAAATGACAATTCTGGACCACCGATAAAGTGTACATGTGTGGTTTTGGACCTGCAAATATGAACTAGGCACATTCTTTCCACCCCAGTTTCTACCTCACAGGACTTTGTAGGCCTATGGGAAGCGAAACTACACTCTAACGCAGATTCACCCCTTTATGTATAATAAAGTGTCACTGCATACAGTAAAACATACAGACATTCCCTATCAGCGTGCCCTAATATTATAACGCCTACCCATGTCAAATATATAACCCTGCTGTGACCCCTCTGTGCTATTCTACCTCGGCACACCAGGCTGCTCACAATGGTAGCCACATACACACAGTCCACATTTGTGTGCACACCTGTTCATGTGTAACCAGCCAAGTATGCCTTACCCTAGCTTTGTTGCATCACTCTTATCTCAAAAGGCAGAAACTTGTGGTAAACATGAGGAGTCCATTTGTCATGTGATTTCCCTGCATGAGGCACATGTAGTGAGACTCAATCTCAGAAAAAAAAGTCTAAAACCGGGTGATCAAAAAAGCAGAACAATCCAGGTGTGCTAAATGGGAGGAAATCTTTTTGCAAGAGCTATGTTTTCCCTTTTACTCAACACAGCACTGCAAATTTTGATGCTGTGTTGTGTGAAATCATAGCAACTCTGGGCCTTTACATTTTAATGCCATATGCAGGATTTCCTTGTATAGTTGTCAGTACAGTTAATGTTTTGCCCATCATCAGGGTTTCCAGTTAATGTCAGATGGTATGATTTTACATTCTGCACCACATCTTAAATTCCAAGTAGGTCTACAGTGCTGAGCCAATTTTCAATATGAATACAGTATATATTATGTAAAAAGATCATGAAAGAGACTTACTTCTCTATAGGAAGCCAGTGTGAAAATATCTTATGTAGATCTGTGATTCTTGAACCCTTTAGGTTTGACATTAATCTGCATGTTTTGTTTTTGACCAGTTGCAGCACTGAAATAATAGCTCTAACTATTGTTGACAATGCATTTTTCAATTTAAATCAGAATGACTTATGTCTTTGCAACCTTGTGGACCTCTTGATAGCACTCTACACAGCAAGTCACTCCACCTGACTCGAAATACACAATAGCCAAGGGGAGTTTTGCTTAGCTAGTTTAAGTCATATCTTGGGAACTGACATCCAGTCTTCATTCAATATTTTGAGTGTCTATATGGAACCACCTGCTGGCTCCATCACAAATTCCAACATAGCATACTAGTTTTATCCTGATGACTTTCTGCTATATTTGAAAATCTTCTTTAAAGTAATTGAAAATGCAACCAAAGAACTCTTAGGCAAATAATCCTGGATGACTGCACAATATCTAAAACTCAGCCCAATCAAAATAGAGTTTTTTATGCTCTCCCCAGAACTGCTCCATCCCATCCAAGAATGAATAGTTGAATATCCATTACTTCAATATCAGCCCCTATTGTGGTATGTGCCAAACCACTAGATTTTTTCAATTAAAAGAATGTGAACATACTTGCTCACATCTGTTCCCTAGCCAAGGTGGCACACATCAGCCCAGATTTACAAAAGTGTGACTCAATGTTGCACAGCACCCGAAGGTACTGTGCTGCATTGCGTGAGAGAGCAGGAGAGCACCGTATCTACAGAGATATTTCACTCTCCTCCTCTCTCCCTAGTGCTGGAGCAGAATTTTGCTGTTGAGACCAAGGCACCCACCTTTAAGCCATAGTGCAAGGGTGTGTGAGTCTTGCACAGGTTTTGCTGTAGAAGGGTACACTTCCAGTACAAAATACAATGATCAGACACGTTTTAAAACATTTCCTACTTTGTATGTGTGTTGCACAGTGCAGCGCACATGCAAAAATGGAAAAGAAAGGAGAAATTAAAATGTTTGTCCTTATACCACCTGCTTTCAAGCAGTATTATGTTTATGGTGCAAAACCCTGTCTACTAATGTTAGTAGGGTGGGTTTCCCATCAAATAGCATGGGTGGTTGCATGGGAACATCCATGTACCACCCATGTAACATCCCCTTCATGAAGGTAATGGAAAGCAACACTTTACTCTAGTTTGCGTTACTTTTCCTTACAAATCAATGCAAATACCAATTTGCGTTGGTTTGTAAATCCCTAAAAAGGTTTTGCGTAAGGTTTGCATTAAAAAAAGTAAAGCAAACCTGATGCAAAACCTTTGTAAATCTTAGCCATCAACTCAAGGACCTTTGGGGGTATTAAATCCCTTATTCTTGAAAAGGATTTTAAACATGTAACTCATCCTCTGTTGCCATCAAGAACTGACTACAGAAATGTATTACTGTCCATAATCATTAAACTTCATCTTGACCCTCACAAAGCTCCATTATATTCAGCGCTGAAGCTAGCTGTTCTTGCAAGAAAGTGTGACCATATCACGCTGATCATAACCACACTGAACTAACCTCCCATTTTGACGAGAAGTATTTACAAGCTTTCCTGTCCTACTTATAAGGCATTTTATTTGGAAATGTGTTCTCATTTGGATAAGAAATTTGTAATTACAGGAGGTTAAGGAAAAAAACGCAGAGCTCATATTCCATGCTACTTCAAATCCTAGCATTTTAAAATAGAAAGACACTAAGTTATTCATTCTCTAGGAGTGCTCATGCAGCATAAAACAAAATAGAACATTTCCTGTATATTTTATTAAAAGACTTAAATCCTTGCTGTTTCAATGGCACCTCTAAAGCTTTTAGTCACGCTAATTTCCTGATTTAGAGTTGGCCGGATGGATACTACTTTACAAACATGGCAGATATCTGTCTCCCTTACTACAAGTGCCATAAGATATATTGCTTTTGTAATAAAGCAGACGAGATACCTCTCACATTTGGGATGGACTAACCAGTTAACAAAACTTCAGGTCCTAAGTATTTCAAGCTCTGGAAAGTCCTCAGTCTGTAAGCATATATCATTCATTCCCTTATTAGTAGGACATCAGACTGTTCCTTTTGCATTCTTACTCTTTGTAGAGTCCATCCATGTAAATATGTAACACGGTTCTTGCATATAATATGATATTCTTCACATTTTATGTAGTCCATGTAATTTTGACAATATCCCAAAACTGTCAATTGGCATTGTGTAAAGCGTGCTGTGGCCCTTATGGTCTAGTCTGCGCTACACAAAATTGCTGCTAAGTGACTATATAAAAATGTAGCTCCTTGAGTGCTTTCATGAGTAGATTGATATACATGTTGTTGCTATAATCCAGGCATGTCAACACCAAGGTCTCAATTAGGTTCACTGTGGGTAGAGTATTCTGGAACATCTTCTCCCTTCCTTCTGGACAGATGAACTCAGACTACACTCTCCACGACAAGGGGAGGGTGGGCTGAGCAAGCCACAAAGGTCAAGGGGTCATGACCGCTAACAGTGGAATGCTGATGTTCGCTCCTCTGCAAGGAAGAGACAAGACATTGGAGCTAGGTAACCACAAATAGAATATATTCTATTATAGATAAGAAATACAGCAACACTAGTACCGAGGCACACAGTTACTCTGGGAATTCATAAATACGAAACCCTGGGCTCCGTGGAAAGTCCACTGAAGCACTGACATGTCACCTTTCATGCTTGCCACAGAGGAGAGTTGCCAGGAGTCCGTTCATGATGGGCCTCTGCTACAACAGAAAGTCACAATTGTGTGCCAAACCCTCTATGTGTGAAGAGAACGAGCCCACCCCAGATAGGTTTCCTGGAGTTGTTGTGCAAAAGGTCACATACAGTCTCCTCACAGCAGGGAGGATGACCTTGAGATAGCAGAACTCTTCTTTGAACTGTCCGTGGTCTTACAAGCACAGTCCCTGGTGTCCGAGGTACATCAAGTGCTGTTTCCAACCTGAGTGCCAGGACAAGACAGTAAAATGACAAACTGATACATGCTCTAGTCCAACAAGGGAGAAAAAAACACATTCTTCTGAACACAGCTGTATTATTATTAATGAAAACACAGTGGATTGTTATTCCAATAAATATCAAGCGTAACATAGAGAGATAGAGAATGAAAGAACGGGACTAAAGGCTTTAACATAAATGTGGGTATTGGTATAGCTCCCCTTTTTGTGGGCCATTTACATGACAGTTGGGGGGCTCTGGCCATGCCATACGTCAGAATTCCAGCTTTAGATCCATATTGTGTCTATGGTGAAGTACGTGCTGGGATGGTTTTTATGAATTTGTCCATTATGGAGCATAATGTGAACATTGTCAGTTCACATTCATTTTTAAAGGATTTATTGGTTGTCAGAGGATGCGCATGCCTGATGAGGAGCCTAGGACATAGAATACAGACTTGGGGAAATCTATGGTTTATTTGGTTACAGATAGGGAAAAGAACATTGTATATTTTGTGTTTGGCCTTGAGTGAAACATTCAAAGTCAGTCTCATCTTGTATCTCTCTAGCTACATCCAGCTAAAGCTTTGGTTTAGCATATTATAAACATAAGCTGGCAAGAGTTAAAATATATTATATGTGCAGTTGTTCATTGTAAGCATCTTAAAATACTCTTCCCCGTGTCTAATTGTGCCATCTCCATATCTTTCAGTGTTCAGACGCAAATAGCCAGTTACAGAGGAGGACAACGTCTTAACCTTGGCATCATAGCTAAGTAGCGTTGAAAGACATTTCATTTGACACGGCACTTCATTGGAGGTTTTGGCTTTTGAATGCTTTGGATTTTGACCTATGCTGTATTTTGAGATTTTCCGACAGGCTTGTCATTGTGGAATGGCATCAGGCTGGCTGTGGGAGGTTCAAATATTATTAAATAGCAGACTGTACTTTGGCAGTAAAACTGAAAGTTTGACCCCCTACTGCTTTAGATGACAACAGAGAATGACGTAATGGAAAAGCACTATAAACAAGTGCAATTGTGAAAAAGTAAAAGAATAATTTAAATTTAAGGCAGGTAAGAAAACACAATTTAACCAACAGTGGGGCAAAGCATATTAACAGCAAAGAGATGAACAATAAACACTATTTATCTTGACATATTTTGATGTATCATTTCATCTTCCCTTTGATAACAGATGTAAGCCCTTAAGTGATCAGTATCTAAGTATTTTTAATTATAGCTCTGTGAGTGACCTTAAACAAGTGACAATGAGCAAGGCTGTATTCAACACCTAAGTTTCCTCAAGCAGACCTCAAGTCAATACATTATTTCATTCGACTCACAGTTCTTTTTTCCCATCCTGAATGATGAAGATCTTTTTTCCTTGCAATCTGAGTTGCTTCTTCTGTTTTAGGCTAAAATATTTTTCATGAAGTTCATGTATTCAAAATAATAATTATGCTGGTTTATCATCTTTTATCATCTTTTGCTGCATTTCAGCCAAGATGATATGTTCTTTCAAGAAAGCACTGGCATAACTAAAGCTTGAGATAATATTTATTTTTACAAAAATAGGACCAGATGTTCTCCCTCATTCCCCTTATTCCTCTCATTGCCACATACTGTCAAATAGTCCCTGTCTAAATCCTCTGTGTAGCGTTTCAATTTGTCAATCTCAGCCACCATTTTATGTACTTGCCAACATCCTCTGCATCACTAATCCTCCATTATAAACCAATTTTTTGTTCTACTATAATTCACTTATCACAAATATTCTGCAACCTCGTGTTAGTTTCTTCCATGGAAGGTCAATAAGGCTCCAATCTCCTGTTATAAGAGTAGTTGTAATCTTGGTTGTGGGTAATTTGTGATCATTTTATTTGCTGATGGTGTATTAACAAGTAGTTACATTCTAGTAATGTTAGAAGCATACGAAATCAGTTTCCATCTATTAGGTATAGACATGTCTCCTTTCAAAAATTCTCCCAAAGATGCTCCTAAGATTTGTGTGTTAACATTAGGTCACGATACTTTGATTCATTTATTGTGTGCAAGTTAGCTACATTTCTTTATTTTACCCCCACACAAATTCAGCTGTAATAAAGTACCCATACAAATTGCTAGGTACTAAGGGCCAGGTGTATCATCACAGCCCATTGCGATTCGGTAATTGCGATTTTTAAGAAATCGCTATTACCGATTCGCAAAGGGCCATGTATCACTTTTGTGATTCGGTAATAGCGATTCCTCAAAAATCGCAAATGCCATTACCGAATCGCAAATTGCGATACCGGCCCCATTCGCAGCTATGGGCCTGTTGGCCCATAGCTGCAAATTTTTTGCATTTCCAAAATTGCGATTTCTGAACCAGAAATCGCAATTTTGGAAATGCAAAAGGCCAGGGTGCTGGGGACCTAAGACCCCCTCTGCTGCACCCCAAAATCATTTTTTTCAACATGTAAGGTACACACATGCCAAAAGAGCATATGTGCTTTGCATGTTAAATTTAAAAATGCAGTTTAACTGCAGTTCTAAATTTTGCACCAGGTTACCACCTGGTTGCAGATCATGGTATTTTGCATGTGCAAAATGCCATTCTGCAAAAAATCGCAATTTGCGATTTATTGCAGCATAGCCTTGCGACCTGGAATTTGCAAATCGCAAATTGCGACTCCCAATTTCCAGGTCGCAACGCAAGAAATCACAATTTTAGCGATTTCTTATTTGTGGTCTGCGAATGCCTTTCATGCATCGCAGACCACTGTTTTGCACTCGCAAACGGCCGAAATTACCGATTTGCACCGTTTGCGAGTGCAAAACTTTTTCATACATCTGGCCCTAAATCCAGAACTTTGTTACCATAGCCACTGGCCTGGAAATGCTTTGAGAACTACGGATTGTAAAATAAATCGAAATCAGACACTAAAATAGTCATGAAAATTCACTTGTAAATTATTCAGTCTATTAATTATGTAAAATGGCAGCAATTAGCTTCTTAATATTAAATGGGAAATTAGGCTGGTGATGCCCACCACATTTTAACTCATCCAACATAGATCCATAAGTATTTAATTATTACTTTCAACCTGGTCTCCTTGTATCAGGTGCATGACATTAACTCTAAAATGCTCCTCTTTCTGACATAAAGACAATGCAAAGCGAAAGAAAAACCAGAATGCATATTTTCCACACTTCCAGAATAAGCAAAATATCAGACACTAATTTTAACAATAAAATATGATAAATTGCTGCTTTAGGAGACCCTTCGCACACACTCTGATACTTCAAAATATTCGAATATTAGTAATAATGAGGAAATCTGTATCCAAAAAGAAACATAGCATGAATAGAGAGTAAACCTTTAATTTCCATTCGTATCACGTTCAGAAAACTGGCAGACCCACCTTTGATCTCATGAATGGAGCAAAACAAGCTAACAGCTTTAAACTTTGAACTGAGCAAACTATGAACGTTGATCCCCCGAGTTCTATCACTATGAATACTTTTTCTGATCTTAACTGTCCTAATAGCTTAACTGTTCACTCAACAGAGCAGCAGACATTTCAGATCATTGCCATCTTCAGCATCCATCAAGCAGTACTACTGACCTTGTTCTGACATGAAATCCATACAGAGACTTCCACAAACTGCAATGTGCTGTGCCCTATTAAGCCCCTGCCTCAGTCATCACTCACCTGTTCTGACTCAGCCAGAGGTTTGCATTGTTTTATAATTAAGCTGAATTGGTCCTTTGGTGGACACATTTTTATAGGGTGTTGATCAAGGCACAGAAATGTCGCTCTAATTTCTATGTAATGCTATCAATAATGATTTACAATACTCTTTTGAGACAGTAATGTTTTGCCTTTCATATTCCGTATCCCTATCTTGTCTCATGATTTTTTGGCATTCTACCCACTCTTTCACTGTTAAATGATTTGTCATTTTCTAAAATGACATAGCAAAGACTAGTGGCATTGAAAGTGTGTTGGCCATGTGCTCTTCCTGCACACATGTATTTACAATAATTCAGAATCCAGATGTCGCCCTTGATGGATACGTTAGAAAGCGTTGCGGTTGGAAATTAGGGAAACAATAACTTTGGTGACCAAGACACTATGCCCCATCGCTTCTTGGCCCTATTATGGATCATAGCACTGTAAATGCCAATGGGGGCAAGCAAGGCTCGGTAGCTCACACTTCCACTTGGACCTTCTGCAGTTCCCATCACCATACTTTGAAATTTATCTTTCGGCTAAACGAAGACAATAGACTAACAGTGTAACACTTTATTAGTTGTCCTTTCCCAAGAGATCCTAACTCGATCCTTTTCTGATGTAGACTATCGAGAATAACAATTTAGCTCATGTGCGCTGCTCTTTGCAAGAAAGGATTAACTGTTGGGATAAAGTTCTGGGATGTTTGGGTGTGTGATAACTTTCTGGTCATGTTTCTACAAAAAGTTTTACTTTATTGGTTAGGAGTACAATTTAAAATGCACAACAATTTCTGACACCAATTTGATGCTTACTTATGTTATGTATCAATTTAATTTTGAAACTTTGTAAAGCCAGCCATCAGTAAAGACTTGAGCATTAACCGCTTTACGCCAGTAGATGAACCATTCATGTCTAACACAGTGCATTCTAACTGTGGTAGATGTGTATGGTTCATTCTCCTCGGTCCTCAATTATTAGCTTTTTTTAAATCAAAGTTAAGAGGTGAGAGAAAAGGTTCTCTCGTGTCAAGGGGTTTTGTTTTGTTTATTGTGATGGCCAGTGCGCTGAGCTCCCAGTAAACAAAGTGAAAGCAGACCACTGCATTAGTTGTGGTTTGCGTCACTTTGGTGCTAAGGGGGCATACTGCTACCCCTCCAACACTGTTGTGTGTGTGGGGCAGGTATCGCTGGAAAGTATACAGCAGCCCCTTGTTAGAAATAGGGTTTCTGGTTGGCTAGGATATACACCTAAGCCAGGCGGAACTCACCACTCTAGTCAGGGTGAGTAAGTTGCACACCAAAGGTAACTTGTGCTCATCCACGGGAGCTTGGCTCAGAGCAGTCAGGCTTACCCCCAGAGGTCATGTGTAAAGCGATTGCACAACACACCAGTGACAAAATAAATACACCTGGGCATACTTTACTTTGGCGCTATCAGCAAGTGTCTAGTGGTGCCACTCCACTCTTATTTGTTGATTTAGAAGATCAAAGAGTGGGATCCCAAGTAGGTGCAGGGGAATTCCTCTCGGTTTTTCTTTTTCTATTTGCCCTCCTTAAGATTTATTCCTTCATGCCTTTCAAGCCTTCTTCCAGGGAGCTAGGCTTTAGATGCTTTGACCCTGATTAGTGTTTGCTTCTCTTTTCTTAAGGTACTGTGTCAGATCTGGCTTTCTAACTCTGTTGCCAGTTCTTTTGGCTATTGAGATTTATGGCTGGTTTTGGCCATCATCCGGTTTCTGTTCCCTCATGTGGGGTATGGTGGCTCAGTGCAGTTAGGCATCCATTGCAGGAATTTGTCTTTGACCACATGGTCACTGGTTTGATATCCAGTAGATTTTCCATAGCTTTTCAACCTTTTAAGGCTGATCACATCAGTGCCACTATACATCATTATTGCCGCCGCACAGTCCATAAGGCCTTCTGGGTAAAGCCCCAAAGTACCTGTAGGACATGTCTGTGCACTATACCATAGCTAGAAACCTCCAATCATTGGCTGCTAACTTTATTAATCAATGTTCATCCAAGCAGATAAACCTTGGAAGAAAATTGCTTGGTGTGCAGGAACCTAGACTGTGTAATGCCCTTGAATCTCTCCTCCCTTGTGATTTGAATCTCACCACATATGCTTCAGGAAAATCCTGAAAACTGACCTGTTCCGACTCTAGTTCTAATGGAGCCACTAAACCTTCAGGCAGTGCTTTAAATGGGCCGGTACTGTCCGGTACTGAGTACCGGCACTTTTTTATTTTGAGAGGGAGAGTACCGGCACATCTCAAGAAAAACGTAATACATTTAATTGGAGAGTACCGGCACTTCTCAGAAACAAGTAGGTACTCTGGCACAGAGTAACTGCACTTTAATTTTTCCATTTCAAGCACTGCCTTCAGGGCCAGCGATTGCAGATCATTACCTATGTTCACCCCTTAAACCTGATTGTCAAGAATATGACACAGGCCCCTGCAGCCCCTGCAGCCCCTGCAGTGCAGGTAGGCTCCCAACAAATCAGTGGCCCCCAAACCCTTCAGGTGGGCCCCATTTCCCCCAAAGTCAATGATTATCTGTGAGATATGAATCACTCAAGGGCCCCTCTTCACATTCTGCAGGGGATTGGGATGGATTCTCTGCATAGTCATCGGAAATTGTTGATTATTATATCCTGATGGGAAGCTGATTTCAAAGTATGGATAGGAGAATATACCTTTAAATGAGACCTAAGGGGAGAACTACTAGGTGAATAAATCACCTTGTGGATCAGATACAGTGACTTAAACATAATTCTCTCCGTCACTTACAACCAATTTAATTGGGTTATAATAGGAGAGATATGAAATCTGAGCTACACATCGCTAGCTAATATAGCTGCTAAATTTTGAACAAGATGTAATTTCTTAATGAGTAGTGCAGGAACCCTAAATAAATGGACTTGCAGTAATCTAGATGTGAAAAAATAAATCCAATTACAATTGTGATTTTATGGAACCGGGTGAACGGATAAAGCAATCATTTGAAGCATAGTGGCTAAAGCAAGACTTGACCACGGCTGTCCGCCATCTGTTCCAGCTACATTAAGGGCTGCATCAGTTTTAGCACCCTGTTTTTTTTACAACTGGGACCAACAATGAAGAGAAACCCAGACTCGGAGGCCAGAAACTTGCTGTGACTGGCTCTACAGCTACAATAACCTCAGATCATCCAGAAATGAGACAATGGAAAACTTAGTTCTGTGGCCTATCCGAAATCCTATCTGTGCAGCATCGATTGTGGGTAACAAAACTCGATAGCTGTTGAAATTGTGTTTGGACAAAATATTGTGTCAAGAATATTGAGGACAAAAATATTGTGGAGGTATGTGTCTATAGAAAATTGTGGGGTGATCTGTCAAGTGGGAGCCAAGAAAAAAAGGGGGTAACAAAATCGGACGTTTCCCATGTTAATTCCCATAGGAGTTTTAAACACAACTACAGCCCGAACCACTGGACAGATTTACACCAAATTTGGGAAAAAGATAGCTTTTGGTCAGCGGATCACACTTTTTGTTATTTGGTGTAAAGATGTTCAGTAGTTTAAGAGAAATTAAAGAAACACAAAATTTGTATATCTAGGCCAGTTGATCCTCCCTGATGACTTTGCGAATAAGAAGAGCTTGTGCAGCGATCTGCAGGGCTCTGATTGGGTGCCAACACTGTTGGCAACCATTTTGGGACTCAGAAAAAATGTGAAAAAAAGAATAGGGCCAGAGTAGGGACAGCCTGACCCCTTACCTCTGGCGCTGTGGTACCAGAGAGACCCCGCTAGGGCAAAAATGCACTTTAAAAAAAACAAAATTGCCACAAATTTGTGATGCCATTGCAAATTTGCAGCCACATTAATTTTTTTAATAAGAGTGTTCTCCTGCCCTTATTTTATCCCCAGGGGCCACCACCGTCCCGGGGTAATGGATGAAATTAATGCAAGGGGGGTTGTGTGGAACCCCCTTAGCACCGGGAACTGCCACCTCCCTGGGGCAATTCATTTTACAATAAGGGGATGGCTGCACACACCACCCAACAAAGCCCCAGGGCCCAGCACTTCCCTGGACCTGAAAAAAGTTAATGAAGGGGGTCTGTTGCGCATCCCCGGGGACCACCACCTCCCCAGGACAACGGTTAAAATTGAAGGGGGCAGCGTGGCCTCCCCTCGGGGGGGAGTGGCGGTCCCCAGGGCCAGCTTCTGCTGTGTCCCAGGGTGCCCACCCCTGGAACATAGTTGTTTGCTCTGACTTGGCAGAAGCTTTGACAGCTCTCGCCAAGTCAGAGCAAACACTCTGATCCCAGCAAGTGAGAGATGTCATACAGCTCTCGCTTGCTGGAAGCAGAGGTTTTCTCTGTTTCCCTGCCCGCAAACACGAGGCAGGGAAACAGAGGAAACTATTGCTCTCACAGACAGGAAGCTGCATGTTTAGCAACTCCCTGTCTGTGACAGCAATGCTGGCTCCTGCAGGAGGCGAGGAGCTGGTTGGGACTGTGGGGGCCTTGAGGCTCCCCCATGGACCCGTTGCACACTAGGTACCCTGTGGGCACCCAGGACAGATCGCCGGGTCCTAGAGGATGGGGTCTCCAGGATCGAAATTGACAGGTGGAGGAGGGTCGTGCATCCCCCATTGAACTGTGGTGGGCTCTGAGGGATGAGGTTCCCCGGGCCGGAATTAGCCAGGGGAGGGGCCCTGCACTTGGAAAGGGATGCTCAAGGAACCTCTTCCCCTTTGAGAATGGGAAACAGATATTTTTTAAGGACAGGGAGGTGTCCCACGGACCACTACCTACTCATAAAAAATGAAACCTAAAAGTTTCATTTTTTTTTTTTAAACGTGTCCCATTTTCCTTTAAGGAAAAACGGATGAGGTTAAAAAATGATTGCTTTATTTCAAAGCAACCACAGACATGGTGGTCTGCTGACCCCAGCAGGCCATCATCCTTGTGATGGCTGGGTTTCCTAATGGATCACCAATTGCGACCTACCTCATTAATATTCATGAGGCAGGTCTATTTGTGACCCACTAGGAATCACAAATGAAACGGAAAAGAGTTTCAAACATCTGAAATAGCGATTTCCTAATTTTGATTTGCAGGAAAATGCTACTAGGAAATCGCTATTTCAAATCTTTGTACATGTAGCCCCTAGTTATTTAGCCACAGTTGGCCTAGAGGGTTGATCAAAATGAATGTTCAGATCACCTAAAACAAGGAAATGAGTATTTACACTCATTATTTAGTCAACGTGTGGGCTAAATGGTCCATGGCCTCCATAGATACACTAGGTGAGCGCTAAACAACAACACAGGTCCATATAGTGCCTGAAAAGACAGTAAATCTTAATGATTCATGTAGAAAGAAAAAATTTTTGTAGCCTTCCAGTCATGTCTGTTGAGTAATGGAAGCCCTCCCCCTGTCTTGGAGGCGCGATGTACTTTAAAAATAGTGTAAACTACAATAGTATTCCTTAAAACATCTACAGTGGTGTCAGTGAGCCAAGTGTCAGTAATCACTAATAAATCTAAATTCTAATCTAATATTGAATCTCAAAGAGAAGAGGCATTTTTAATAACTGAGCAAGCCTTCATCAGAAACATAGTTATAGTGACTTTCCAGTTCAAATACACTGTAGGCGGGAAAGACGTTTCACACGTCTCCAGGTAAATCAGGAAAGTTAAAATATTGGCCCTCTTATTATTATCCAAAGCGTTCGTAGGGGAGTAGAGGGTTACTAGGGTTTTGCGGTCTAACTTCAGACAAGAATCAGACTCTCTTTGACCAAACACAAGCGAACAGCATTCCAGGCCACTGGGTGTGATCTGGGTGTGGTCGTGTGCAGACAGGCCTGCCTATGGCATACCTGCTGTGCAGAAATCGAGTACCCACTCAGAGCCGAAAAAGTATCATACTTTGTTAATTGTTGCTGCTAACATGGTACTGTTGATATTGGCAGTAGTGGACTGATACATGTATGAAGGGCAGTAGTGACATACATATAATGATATAGTGAGCAGCATCATTTCAAAAATGTTTGTTAGCTCAATAAAAGCAGTGGAAGGTTTGAGAAGCTAGTCAAATAATTTTATTTAGTTTCTATAAAAATTGGGTTATTGGATGTGCCCCACTCAGACAAAACCACAATCCTTGTCAGGGTGGACCACACAGAAAGTCGCTAAATTAACCTGTGCTTAACCCTCTGGTAGCTGGGCACAAAAGCAGTCAGGCTTAACCTAATGGCAACATTTTAAATATTTATACAGAACACAAACAGTAATAAAGTCAAAACACAACACAAGACAAATCCCAAACCAATTTAGAAAAAAAAGAGCAAATTTAATAAATAAAATGCCTTGGCAGTTGTCATGAGTGTCAAAGTCTCAGCACAATCAAGAAGGACCAGTTATAGGTCCAGTGCAACAGGTCAGCTGGGCAGTTTCTGGGAGGCTTCTGGAGCCTGTTGTGTCCCTGTAGCTCAGAACAGGTGGTCAGCCAACTTACCCTCGGAGTCAGTCATGTAGCCTGGGATGAAGGGAAAAGGTCTAGTCTTCCTTCTAGGAGATCAGGGCAGGCATAAATGCAGCAGGACAGTCCTCCGAGGAACAAAGCAGGCCTCAAGCAACAGGGCAGCCTGTGTGCAGTTTTAAACTACCAATTTGACCTGACATAAACCCTTTTGCCTGGCCTAAACCTTACTTTTTAATGCATATAAAGCACCTGTGAGGACGGCCCTAGACAGCTCACAGGGTAGGGTGCATATTATTTAAAAAGTAGGACATGTGTTTTTACGTTTTACATGTACTGTTAGTGACAAAAACTCCTTATGTCGTTTTTCACGGTTGCAAGGTCTATCTCTTCCATACAATAACATCGGTTACCTTATTACACTTAATATGTGATAACTTAAGCTTGAGATCAGATATTAATATTATGTTTGCATTCAAATTAATTGTAATTTAAAATCCTCTTTATGTTAAAGTCTGATTTTAAGCCACAATTCTGAAAATGGCACTTTTTAGAAAGTTAGCATTTTCATGTCATAACCATTTGTTCCCTGCAGTCTGTGCTTTGGGTCACATAACCATGAATAGCTTGGCAGTTGGCCATTGTGTATTCCTCCCAGAGAGTGAAGCAAAGGTGTTGGCAGGATGGGCTATCCTGCTAAGGTGGTAGGGGCAGAGCTATTCCCTGTCCCGCCTATATTTTAAACGGCTGCCTCAAGCACACAAACAAAGGAACTAGACACTGCCCTTTTGCCAACCTAGACTATTTGGAGCCTGGATAGGGGCAGGGAGGGCCTTTCTGGAGTCAGCTGTGGGTGTAGCCTAAACTTGTCCCCCTCTTTGAAGGCTAGCACCAAGTATAAATAATGGATCCTCAGACCAGCTCCTCACTACACTCCTGCACCTGGGAAAACCCCCAGAAGGACTGCTTTGTACTTCAGAGAACTGGCCTGCTGCTTGAGGCCTTTATATCTCAGAGGACTTTCCTGCTTGAAGCTTGCCTTGTATCATCAGAGGACTGCCCTGTTGCCTGACGTCTGCTTTGCTGATTAAAACCAGGACTACCAGAGTGACCCTAAGGTCTATTTGGCTATCCTTCTGTGTGAGTTAAAGGGACATAAAAAAACAGAAACCTTAAACATTGTACCTTGCCTCTGCCTGAAGTGAGTCCTGAACCCCCAAGTGGTGCTCAACCAGTCATAGACCCTTGGAAATGATGCTAAAGGTGCTACTTCAGCTAAATCCTAAAATGTAGGATCATCAGGAGTCCAGGACCTACCTGCTCGCCGATTTATCCAAGGTGCATCTCCGGTTAGCCTGACTTTGCAGTACCACCTGCTACAATCTTCTCTGCTGCAGCAATCCTGTACAGTGGGACTGTCACAAACTCTTGTGCCGTATGTGCGGTTTTACTCACTGAACTCATGGCACCTTTCCCTTGTGGCACCTCCTTGCCCCGAGTACTCCAAGTCATCCTTCCCTTGTGGCACCCTCCTGTCTCGAGCACTCCATGATACCCCTCCCAGGAAGCTTAGTCTGATTTGCATCTGCAGACTATCACGTCTTTTAGGACATGTTGCGCTATCCACTATGTCCTACTGAACTGTACCATCATGCACTTGGGGTTATACTTATTTATTGTTGCCAATTACCGTTTGCACCTGCCACCTGCAAGGCCTCAGTTCCGTTGAATGTAACATGTGATCTTCCCCAGGTCATTGCAATATTCAATGCTTCTACATGGGACAGGTGCCTTCAGGAACACTCTTTTCTTCCAGCATAAATACCCCCACTCGCCCATGAACTTGCATAGGCGCGTACCCTCTTTCCAGTCCTGCACAAGCATTGTCCCTGCACTCACTTCCTGAGTCATCTGGATCTTCCAGTGCTCTAGTCTTTCGAGCCTCCCTGATGATCCCATGATCCTGGCTTCTAGTGTCTTCTTTCATGAGCTACAATTCTGCCTCCTCTTGAGCTTGTTGCACCGAGCCTCCTGTCGTCTTCGGATTCCAGTTTAAGTACTAGACAAGGCTAAGTACTTTATCATCAGGTTAGTGCGCACTAATCCTCTTATAGTAGTAAGCAGGCTTGAGTATCAGCATCATCAAGGCTAAAGACTTGTCTCCAGTTCCTTCTTTGCATTTTTCAGTTCAGTGCTCCTTGCTTGTTCGTACTCCAGACCTTCCTTACAACTTTGGCGCTTGAACTTATACAAGGACTCTCTGATGAACAGAAGTGTCAATAAGAATGTTCTTTTAGAGTGATTGATATTGTAAACTCCAATCTGTGTTTCTAGCATTCCCTTGGAGTGTCCCTAACTCCAACCTATGCTACAAGTGTAACCTTGGGAGTGCCAGTAAATCCGATCCATGTTCCGAGTGTAACCTTGCGAGTGTCAGTAACCCCAACCTATGTTCCGAGTTTACCCTGAGAGTGTCAGAAGCTCCAATCAGTATTTTAAGTTCTTCCTTGAGAGTCTTGGAGAGTCTTATCCAAGAACTTGGTTATCCTGTTCTCGTGCTGTGATTTTGAAGACATTTGTAAGTGTTTGTTACTGAAGTTAATGCATTGTTAATCTATATAGAGGCTTACTGGTGTACTTATTGTAATTGTCTCTTTTTGTGTATTGAGCCTTCATGAAACTAGAGGTTCTGGCCCCGTAAACAGCCACCTTCACCAACACAGAAGGCCTCAGGAGCAACGCATCCTGTTAAGCAGTGTTGTACCATCAATGAGCAGATCCAGTACCACAAGTTTCTTTTTTCTTATTTTGTCCCATCCCTCCTGGTCGGTGCGGGATCCAGAGTTACATCCCTGGATCTTGCATCGTCCTGAGAGGGACTGGAGGTCCAACATCTGGTCCAGTATCATCTCCGCGGCTGGGAAATGGTGAGCGCATGAAATGGACATCGGAGCAATGGTATCTGACCTTGGGGAGCATTGGCAACTACAGCCTGCAACTTAATCCTGCAGGGGATTTTCAACTTCCAAAAAAGCGACAAAGTGTGATCGTAGACATCTTTATTGCACCCTGGCCAGTGGTTCCCCAGTGATGACACCTCCTCCTCGGACACCGCTGGCTGTTTTCCCTGTTTAACTCTACTGTCTCTGGAGCTTTTACTTGAAATTTATTTTCAGTTTGAATGTGCCAACACCGGCCCAATCCACCTTATGTAGCCGAACTGCACTCCATCGTGGCCAGCCTTAACTTTTGACTTTGCCATGTTGTTGCGCGACCAGATACCTGTAGTTGGCACTTTAAACTTTTGGGCGCTATTTGTCACTTAAAACTTTTAGACAATCATATGTGGTTCTACTGAATGGATTTAATTCATTTTGCTGTCATTTTATTTATTAAAGTTCACTCTATTTTTCTAAATTGGGGTGGATATTTATTTTTTTGTGTTTTCACTTTATTACAGTTTGTGTGATGCACAAATACTTAACACAAAGCCTCATTGCTAAATCCGACTGCTTTTGTAGCAAGCTACCAGAGGGATAAGCACAGGTGAATTTAGGGACTTTTGGGATTCAGCCTGACAAGGATAAGAAAGGTCTTTTCTACACAGCACAATTCTGCTAATCTGTGACTCTGCAACATTGGGGCCAATAAATTATGTCTGCTTGATCCATAAATAATTTCATCGTATGGTTTAGCCTATAATCATATTTATCTTTACTTGTTTCACATGAGTGCTCCAGACCACTTGTTGGCTTCCCTTTGAAGGCTCGGCTAATTCCTTGGCCCTTATTAGTTAATCTTTCATTAGGGGCATTCTGTTTGGTAGTGATGCTCAATTTCCTCACACCTTTGACACTGGGGTGAGGAATCCTGCAGGCTCTTTTCTTTCTGATATTGTCTCCATGACTCTGTGACTCTAATCCTCCCTGAGCCATGACCAAGTTACAGATGTGGAAGACACCCTTGTATCCACATCCAGATCCTTGCCCAACCACACCTACGATGGACAATCAGAGAACTATCTGTGGGTTGTGATGTAGTTCATTCTGAGAACCTGAAAAGTAACCTTATCCTGTCGCTGTAATCTGACTTTCACCCGATTGATGAACTAGAATGAAAACAGCTCCTTGTGGCACTTGCACTCACTCAGTTAAAGTACGCCATATCAATAGTCACTTCCAAGGACATTCCAATCACTTCACCCTACCAAAGTGGTGAATGGTGTCTTGACAAGTGCTGTTGCACCACCTAATTAAGTCTTTTGACTATAGCTACAATCCTAAGGAAACAATCAAGAGATTTATTTAAATGATTGCTCTTTGGTTAGCAATGGTTGTTTGCAATGTGTAATCAAGAAGCTACAGCACATTATTGAAGCTCTTTGGGTTTTAAATTGCCATTAATCAGACTTTCATCCACGGCTAGGGATGAAGTCGGTTTGGTTGCATTTTTAAAAGAATTCATGCCAGAGTCTGACAAGGGTGAGGTGTCCTTTCCTACTTTCTTGATTCTTATGGTAGCCCAGGACAAGTGGATTATACTCTTCTGCTGCTTCATTAGGTGCGCATTACTGAGCCACTCCTTGGATAAATTTAACCAATTCTTTTGAAGGGTTAATGTGTAAGAGTGGGCCATTACACGCTCACTCATTGACTGTATGGTGTTTCAGGGGTAAACCATTGCATCCCACCTTTAATATGCCATGGATTGGATTTGTTTTAGTATAAGGTAAAGACCTAGTTTACACTTGTAGGCTGCAGAAACACATGTATCAAAGAGTTTTACAAAGTTAGTGATGCTGTGTGACTGTCTCAGAAGGAGGACAATGCTGGAAAACGGAGGTAATGCTGTTGAGAGCACTGCACTTGATCTCCCGTCACTCATCCTGTTCCAAGTCGCTTGTCTAGGTGTGGCTTTCTACTGTGCACCTGAACAGAGTTAAAAATGACAGCTTTGTTTGATTTTCTGATGTTAGCTAAAGGACACCAGGGCAGTAGCTCTATATGGTGTACTCGCTTCCGTTTTCTACCTCGATAATACTTCAAAGATGTGGTGGGTTCTGTAGTCAGCTCTATGTTGGACTATGGCAAACCCCTTTTCATGTGATTTCTTGAGTCTCAAATGTTACACCTGCAAAGTGCTCAGAATGTTGCCATGAAAGCTGGGTGTGGTTCGAACAAATAGGCAGTTTTCAGACCTCTTGTAGTGACTTCACCTATAGAGAACTATTTGCTCTGAGGATCAGCTGTGCTACCTACCTACATCTTGCAGGGATAGGAGGTTTGCACTCCTCCACCGAAGGCCTGGGAGGGACTCCCCGCCTGTACATCCTCTGTGCTGTTGGCCTCTCATGATAAAAACTGGGATTTCACTGATTGAAATACCAATTATTAATAGATAAAAGTGAATAAGTGTGCTATTTGTGTACCTGGTAGGCGTAGGTCTTGCATTGCACAATGTACATAAAAACGTTCACTATGTCTCAAGTACAAATTGGTAAAATGTAATTGTTTTTTGCTGTAAAGTGTTGTAGGTACGTGCAATTTCTCACAATTTCTGCACTGCTTACGTCACCTCCGTTTTTGTTTAATCTTCTAGTTCGTGTAAGAATTGTGATTGTACCCCTATATGTTTGTGAATACCCCAAAAGTCCCTAATATGTTGTCATCCATCGCATCTTCATAGCAAGTCGTCGGATTCTCTTCTGTCGCTCTGTTGAGAATGCCCAGTTTTACACGCACGAACAAAGTGCATTGGTTGTGCAAAGTACTGTTGTGTAGAGTTACGTGGTTGTACCTTTGTGTATCACCTGAATTTAAAGTATGCGCACCTTTCCGAGTGTGAATAATACTGGTGCCTTAGACATGCACATTCATTTTTTTGATAGTGCTACAGAGCAAAGAACGTTTGCTTTTTTCTGAAAGTCTACTAAAAATA
Organism: Pleurodeles waltl; assembly: GCF_031143425.1. NCBI lineage: Eukaryota > Metazoa > Chordata > Amphibia > Caudata > Salamandridae > Pleurodeles > Pleurodeles waltl. The sequence goes on from NC_090443.1 coordinate 911,016,767, forward strand.
ACTTCTAGAACACAAAAATGGTGGAAGCAACCATTGTGAGGTAAACAGGAAACTCCATGATAATACTATACATGCTGATTACAAAACAGTAAGGTATATGAAGGATAGGGAATGACAGCACAAAGACAGCAAGCATTGTTTAATGTAAACATTGACGGTATTAGGCACTATTTTATGGCCGTGAGATACGAGACTCGAGTTCAGAGAATTGACAGACATGTTCTGCGATATATTATTGAACAAACGAATGTCATTGTAGTGCATCCTGTATTTGAGAAACATGATGGGATAGACGCCCACGTGCATGCATCTATGGCAACAGTAAATCTCCCAGCGTCCAAGGATTTATTGGAAACATGGTAGCAGCGTTTCTGGAATGGTGGCCTTGTAAAAGGATACACCACAATTAATAGTACAAAAATCCAGGGCAGTGTAGCTATTTAGGGCCTATTTAAAAGTTTTGTGCTGCTCCAGTGGATTGGTTAATTTACATTGGTTAGCGAGTTGACAACACACTTTCCGGAGTTGCGCAAATTATAGTTCATTTAAACTGGTTACTGAGTTGACAACAGTTTTTATTGAAGTGTGTGAGTTATAGTACGACTTGGACGGGGCACAAATTATAAATTTAAATTATAACTAATGCTTGAAATTTTTAAGGTTTGTGTGTTTAAGCTGGTTTTGTATATATATATAATAAATTACATTTTCCTAACTATAACTAATTTCAAACATTTGTTTTTTGTCACTGAATTTATATTGTTTTTAAATGTGTCTCTAGTCATATAATGTTGTTTATTATGGTATTAATTATTTTAATTTTTATTTTGGTAGTGTGGTATTTTCGAGAAAGGTCACAGTTCAATATCATTGTCACCATTGCATGCGTAATTGTTTTCCTCTCACTACCAGGTCCTTGATAGTACAGCAGTACCTCGATATATATATATTTTTTAATAGTTTGTTAGAGATTGGGTTTCTGTTTTGCAGAGGTATGCACTCTGCCCAAGCAGGAATCATAATGCTAATCATGGTACGTCATGAACACACCCTAAATCAACCTGTGCCCACCCTCTGGTAGTTTGGCACTGAGCAGTCAGGCTTACCCTAAGATGCAATGTGTTAAGTATTTGTGCAACACTTCACATACTAAAACAGTGAAAACAGAACAAAAAAGGTACTATATTAGTTAGAAAAATAGAGCTTAATTGAATGAACAAAACCAGACCAAAATGTCAAATATCCAATAGATAGAACCTGAGACATTCATTTTTAAAGAATAAACTGAATTATGGTGCTTAAAAGCATACAGCTCCAACGGGGACTATCTGGTCGTCTTAGACTGGGGCAAATCTCAAAAGTCAGGCCGCCTGCAGTGGAATGTGGGTTGAATACAGGGACCAGTATAGGTCTGCTGAAACAATACTTAGAATGCATCAACCTCGAAGGTATGCGAGGAGTAGAGGAGGTGATCCTTCATCATCAATCCTTGAGATGGAGGTGATGCGTCAGCTCTGATCTGCTCAAAGTAGGAGATGCATCGGAATGGAGGCAACGCTCTGCACAGTTGGTGATGCGATGTTCCCGGTCCTCACAGCAGCTGTGATGCATCCGCAACGATGAAGATGCACCGGTTCACAGCGTCGCAACAGCATTGATGCATTGATTTTGGCTGTAGCAGAACAGCACTTCATATTCACTTCAAAAGGCCCAGGACTGGATTGGTACCACTTGGCAGGCCAAGAGTCACAGTTGGTAGAGTCCAGGTGCTGGACGTGATTAGTTGGAAGTCTTTTCTGTCCCTGAGACTTCAGAAACAGGAGACAAACCAGCAAGCCCTTGGAGTTACTCTGGTTCTGGGTTCAAGTGTAGTGTGTCCAATCCTTCTCATCCAGGCAAGGAGGGAAGCCTGCAGCACGTCAACACAGCAAGAAAGCAGTTCTTCCAGAGCATCAGTCCAGCAGAGTAGCAGGCCTTGTAACAGTCCAGCAGTCCTTCTTCCTGGCGGAGTATCCACACGTCCAGAAGTGTACCGAGTTGGTAGGGCCAGAAGTCCATTTGTTATACTCAGAGGTGCCTTTGAAGTGGGGGAGAGTTTGGAGAAAGGATTTAAAGTGCACAGAGGTCCTCCCTTCCAGCACTGGCTGCAGACTCAGTTCAGGGTCTTGTGGGGACAGGGCACAGCCTATCCAGGTGTAAGTGTCGGGCTGTACCAAGCTCCTCCCTCCTATTCTGTTCAGGATGGCCCATCAGGATGTTGATGGCCCCTCATCCCTAAGCCTTAGCTCCCTATGTGCGTGGCTGTCTAGAGGGAATGCACAAGGCCCAGCTGTCACCCCACCCCAGACGTGGCGCACCGGGGCCAAAAGTAGGAAAATACCAACTTTCTAAATGTAGCATTTTCAAAATTGCAACAATAAATCCTACACTACTATTTAAGATAATTTATCATTATAATTCCATAATTACTAAAATGACAGATATACCCCTTCTCAATCAGGAATTACAGCTTATTAAATGGAATAAGGAATCCCTGATGTTGTTCTATGGGAGGGGTAGGCCTCACAGTAGTACAAAAACAAATTTGAGAATTTTTCCATGCCAGGACATGTAAAACTCAAAAGTATATGTCCTGCCATTTACTTATCCATCACCCTTCCCTATGAGCTACCTAGGGCCTACCTTAGAGGTGACATATATGCAATAAAAGGGGAGTTTAATGTTAAGCAAGGGGCTTGTAACACTGCAATCAGGTTGTGGTGAAAGGCCAGGAACATGTTTTAAAGTGCTACTCAAGTGGGTGGCATTAGTAATCCTGCAACCCACTAGTAGCATTTAATTTACAGGCAGTGGGCACACTTTACTAGGGACCTATAAGTAAATTAAATATGTCAAATATGTATACACCAATCAACCATGTTTTAGAGGGACAGCACAAGCAAATTAGCACTGGTTAGCAGGAGTAAAGTGCACAAAGTCTGAAAGCCAACAAAAATGAAATCATCAAAATGTGGAGGGAAAAGGAAAAAAATGTTTGGGGCAACCCTGCAGGGTAACAAAATTATTGCCAGGCCACATAATGACATATCTCCTGAATTAACTAACTTATATGTACCATTTCCTGGAACAGCCATAAAGATATACATAGAAATCTACCTGTTTTATGGAGAAATATGTAGCTGAAGCTGATGAGATCTAATTTTGATTTTCTCTGTTATGTCTTTGTAGAAGAAATATAACTCTATGGCGTTCCACCAGTCAGCACAGTCTCAACAGTTGTTGGGGGTTTATGGTACTATTGAGCTGTGTTTATGCCCCCATTTGTGTTATTAAGCAATCACATAATGCTTTAGTTATTAATTGTACTTCTTATTTAGTATTGTATCTTTTTCATTGTAATGTGACCTGAAATGTTTGTTTAAAATGCTTCTAATGTTTGTTAAACATCTGTGTTGCAGACTAGCTAATTTTCTTAACTCATTTTGGTTTTTGGTAGCATTGTGCTACATTAGTAGCCTAAATTGTATTTGAGTCAATACTTGCTCTCCTTTCAAAATTAATGTGTTGATATGATGGTGTTTCCTAATGGGTAACCATCTAGCTCTATATAGATTTCTTTGTCTGCCTTTGTGTTCTTTATTCTTGTATGTGAAAGACGATTAAAGTTTTGTTAAAATTTACAGGGATGTTATAGTTAGGCTCACATTTTAAACCATGCACTGCTAATTACTCCACAAATTACGGCACTCATGACACCTTTGATAACATCATTGGTAATATCAATGTAATATTTGCAGTAACATTTTTGACACAAAAACTGTGCATGGCGGGGCGTGAGTTATAGTTGCCTTAGTGCACGAGTTATATTTAATTGATATAACTAACTATAATTGGTGAATTTCTATGGTTTTGTACGTTTAAAATGTGAGTCTAACTATAACGTGCCTTTAACCTTTGTTTTTTTAGGTGTGTGTGTGTGTGTGTATATATATATATATATATATATATAGGTTACAGGGATGTTATAGTTAAGTTCTGAATTTACTCGTACAAAACCATATATAGTCAGCGTTCTTTCAAGTAACTATAACTCACACCCTCAGGTAACTATAACGAGTCAGAAGCTAACTTTAGCATCCCTGTAAGCTTTGATTTTTCTGTGAATTTCAATGGTTTATTAACATAAAGCAATTTTAATTACTAAACACTATTCCAACCCCCACCGCACACGGTCTTACAGCCAAGCCCTTAAAACCACCCAACCCTGTGCCATGCACGTCCTTGGGCAGGTTGAACACAGAGTCTGTCTCTGTTAGTGAATGTGTGAGTGTTTGAGTGGGTCTGAAAGTGGGTGTGTGAGTCTGAGGGTGTGAGGGGGTGCATGAGTGTCTGAGTGGCTGTGTCAGTGGATGCCTGAGTCTCTGAGTGCATGTTTGAGAGAATGAATTAGCGGATGGATAAGCCTGTCGTTTTTCTTTCAGATTTTTTCACATTCACAAGTAATTCGCAAAAATTTGTGAATTTTCTCAATTATTGCACATGGGAACATAAAAATATTTTAAGCCCATAATTTGCACCTAAAACACACCCTGACCCCTTATGTCACTTTCAGTTTGGATTTTCACCTCCCTGCACTGTGTCCCGTGAAATCAAATGGAGGTTGCAAATCTGTAGTCAGGTTGCAGTCAGCCATTTGCAATGCTTTTTTTCGTATGTGTATTCCTAAAGAAATTGTGAATCTTGTGAATTATTCGGGAAATATTAGCTGACAGATATATGCAAATTTATTTTCCCTTTAATGTCTCAAAAACAACTGAACAGATTCACACCAAATAAGTGAAAGCGTAATCTGGGTACCAACAGCTAGCTTTTTGCCAAATTTGGTGTAATGCCATCCAGTGGTTTGACCTGTAGTCGTGTCTAAAGAATCCTATGGGAATTAACATGGGAACTGCAACGTTTTTTGAGCCCCCTTTTTCTTGGCCCCCGCTTGACGGATCACCCTGAAACTTTCCATGCGCAACAAGAATTACTGCAACACTATTTTTGGAAAATTTCGTCAAGATTTGTCAAACCGTGCCAAAGATGTAGCCAAGTCAAAAAGCGCTTTTTCTATGGCAATGTGGTCCTACATTGGACATATGTGTGTATCATGTCACTCGGGACTGCCTAACAACCGTCTTCTTCCATAGTTGGGGTGTTGTGAACAGATCAATGGATGGCTCTGTCAGCAATCAAAATGATCTGGGCGAGGAAGCTAGGGGTGGGGGAGGGTCATTCATAGAAAAAAGGAGGGAGCTGGCGTGGGAGAAGTGAGGGTAAGCAGATGCTTCAGCGCCAAGAAACCGCAAGGAGCGGATGAGTGCTCTCTGGAAGATTGTTTTAAAATAACTTGCATCCGGAATAACAACACATATAACTGCCAGGATATGTTATACTGTATATATGAGGCGTTTACACCCTTAAAGCCTCTCCGTGATGCATTTTGAAAATGACAAATTTCCTTACGGCTTCGCTTACGCATGCCAAGCTGTATTTTTCGCAAATGTGGCGTGCTAGGAGTAACGCAGCTTCACAATTATCAACTCGTTACGAGGGGAGCTGCCGCCATGTTTCTAAAAGACACACGCAGCGTTTGATCCGGTATGTCCAGCAAGGCTGCACTACCATGCACCGCCCCTCTAAACCTGAACACAAGCAATCTGAGGCAAGTTTCATCCTCGTGGGGCCTCTTCAGTGAGATGCTGCTTTGGAGTCTAGGGCATAGCGAGCACAAGATCCCTGTCAGAGAATACCCGTCGCACTCACATTACGTAACAAAAGGCGGGGTGCTCGCCAAGAGTCAAGCAATATAGAATAAAACACCCTCCTCATGAATGGTGCACATTAGCCAGATTTTTGAAGAGGGACCTGTGTGATCCATTTTAGCACAAACGCATAGTGCGCATGCGTATACTGTGTACCCTTGCTTCAGTGGCAATTCATATAAATATGATGCTTGCCCTACCAGTGGGCGAGGCACGACAGTAAGCACCCTTATGGTGCCACATAATGGCAATGCCAAATCACTGAAAAGAGGCCAAAATTAGTCCCTTTTCACAATACCTAGCATTCCAGCGGTCAAAATTCAATTTTGCTTTTAGCACTAATTACCCGGGTGCCTTTCCTGGACCCTGAGTGCCCCCTGCAAAGCCCCGATGGCAAGCTAGTAGCCGGTGAGTGTACCTGATCAAGGGTCCAGACATTGAGCTCGTCTCCTGGAGTCTGTTTTGTTCTAGCATATCCTTCTCTAATTTGAGCCGGTATCTGCTCCTGATGGTTTCCGCATGCGCATTAGACACGTGCCCTTACGCGGGTTAATTCTGCTTTTAGAATATGCTGGCACTGCATTTGTAGCCAAACATTCAGCATTAAAAGAAGGGAGTGATGCACGGGCCTGGACACTGTAGTGTACATCACACCTGCAGTGCCAGAGGGCCGGCGACTGGAAAGAAGACGCGGACACAGGTGTGGGTGTTACCGCGTGGTCGGATGCGGCCCAGGCGTATAGTTTGCACCTTCGTGTGCTCCGTTCCGTTAGCTCACGCCTCTGTCTTCCGACCACACCTTTTATTGTATATATAGGTTTACCCCTGACCTCGGGGCAAACCAAAATACTGTCCTAGCATGTCGGGTTACATATTCCCTGCGGGCGTGTGCAAGGGTATACCTCTGGCCGCGCCCCTCTGAGAGTGGTGGTGTCCGGTGACCAGTTGCGTCACTGGCCCGCGACACCACAGACACTTCCATAATACTTAATTGGAGCAGGAACACAAACAAAATGACAGCCGTCAACATCGCTATACTGGAAGGCGTGGGCCTAGCTTTCCAAACCTATTTGTCTAATGTCACTTCTTCAAATCGTTTAATCTTTGGCACATCGCTTTTGCCTTTATGCCCTTTGTTCTACTAGTGTGGCAAACATGGGGTGTCCCAGGGGACCTTACGTTCTCAAATCAAATTGCAAACTATATAAGAACAACTAGGCCATGGACGTCATTTTGTGGTCACCAGGGGTCGCAGGTGTGACCCTTGTCTTGCCCTTTGCTATATCTGGCACTGCCTTTGTGACTACTGGCCTCAGAATTGGCAAATTCACTGCGAAGAACTCAGTGGCAGCTCCTTTTTGACGTCAGTTGGACCTTCACTCTTTGTTTTCAGTAAATTTTGTATCACACTAATAGTGAATAATAGTATATTATTCATTAATAGTGTAATAAAAATGGAGAACAGTTCGCTGGAATATGCCCTTCCATGGCTGCTGAGGTAAGTAAAAATGCTTTTAAATGTGTCCGTGCTTGCTGGCGAGGGTGTGTTCATGTGAGAGACAGCGTATATGTGTGAATCTGTGTGGATGTGTAAGTATGTGTGTGTGTGTGCGGAGGTCAAAAGGCGTGTGATGTCGTTTCTGCTACCCCTGTCATTTCAGTGAATTGTCGTTTATGAACTAGACGTTTACTTTGAGTTAGTCCAAATAATCTTCTTGTTAATTATCACACGGTTTAAGTTGTTTACTTTTACGCAAAGAACACGTGGTTACATTGTTTTCTGTTCTTGCCTTGATGATTATTTTATACTGTTCCTCCATCTAGTGGCCACTATGTGTAATTTCACTCACATCTCCAGGTAGTTTATCAAGTTATTTTCGTTTATTGCAAACAACCATTACTGAGGTCTCTGTGCACACATACTCCTTACATAAAAACACAAAGAAGACAACCACACTATTTTTAAATAAATTACTTTCATTAATGTTAATAATAAACCATTTACAGATAATCTACATTGATCTACACCACAATCGAATTGCACAATATACCGAACACGAACATTCCCCGACAGCAGGTAGCAGCTAAATAATGATAGACATCAGTAAAGAGACTTTTAAACATTCACTGCTGGATTCCCCCATTTTTTTTGCGAAAGTCTAATGCATCATGTTACATGTTAACTATATCTAACCGTTGCAAACATAAACATCGGATATGTTTAACAAATAGCAGATAATACAGTTGGTTGAACTGATATGGACAGTCTACCTGCTCTAGATGTGCAGGGAAAGATCTAATACGTCCATGACACTCAATTGAAAAAGAAAACTACAGAAGCGTTCATTAAGTAGAGTCCTTTTCTCAAATCTACCCTTTCTCCCCACCACTGACAGTATCCTTCCATTTTTCTTCCCCTGCAGATAGATTGGTGCCTCTGCCAGACACTAACGCTGTAATGTTACTGCTCACCTTACTCTACAGAATCCCATTCATAGAACAGCAGAAATGAAAACACAACCACGGTTCTTGGGTACCATTTCTGCTGAACTCATGTCTACACCCGGTGTAGGGGTGCGTTTGCCCTGCTAGGCAAAATCTATTTTAAGTATTTATAATCATTTGTATTTATGTATTTAGTCTGCACAACTTAAACCAGGCTTTACTAGTTTGTAGGTGCATAAAGTAACGATTATCCGGGGCTGGAAAAATAGAGCCTGGCAATAAATTGGAGGGGTCTTTGAGAAACGGAAGGAGAACAAAGGATACCGGTACAAAGAAAGACTATTGAATTACAGGAAATGTTATTTCCAATGAAGCAGATGTAATAAACACCGTATGAAGAGGTAATATGAGCCCGGATTGGAAATAATTATAAAGACTGATTTTAGCTTGGAATTAAAGCGCATAGCGTTGTGGTATCTTTGCAGCCTGAAAGGAGGGTTTCCAAAATATGATGCCTGCAGTTGTGAGCTGTTTATCTCCAAAACATTTCTTCTCCATTTGGCTACGTTAAGATGATGAACTTGGCTTCAATGCCGGTTTCTTGTCAACTTGTATATGGTAAACAAGGGTATCACGAATTTGGGGGAGTTAAGGAGAATGGCTTTCCAGATGATGTTCATGATGACTAATGGGGGTGAGGCGCCTTTCAGTTTGCATTGGTTTGGTGAGGTTTGCTCATGGATCTTCTGTCCAAAAACAGCTCTTAATTCTCTTTTTTGGGCCATTTGTAGTTTGAGTTGCTAAATGGTGCGTTGAAGAAGATGGATGAGTAGTGGAGCAAGTGGGAAAACACAAGCTTGACTCGGGACGATTGTTTGTGCTAAGCCTAAAAGGAGTAGACTTTGGATACATTGTAAATAAGAAAATGTGCCTTTGTGGTGATTTTTCTGTGCATGTGTGGAGAATGGGAAGTCAGAGTCAAATGCAAGTGCTAGATTTTTCACTCTTTTAACAGGACTACGATAAAGTTCCATTGCTGATGGCCAACTAAACAGTAGATCCTTTGGATTTTGTAGCCCAAATGTTAGTTTTGCAGTGTTCGTGTTAAGCTGGAGGACATTGCTATTCATCCAGTGTGTGGTGACCATTAAACGAAGGCCAAAGGATGAGGAGTCTGAGCTATCTTCATGAAGGCCTACTAGGTGTTTGCATACATTTGGATATTAATCCAGAAGAATGATTTCACATTGCTAATGGACATACATACATGCATGTTAAGCTGAACTGGTGGAAGAGGTGAGCCTGGTAGAATGATAAGAACAGGTGATGGACGGAATGCTGAACAATGTAAACATTCACCCCCAGTCACAAAGTTCTGGGTTTAACCCATCATTTTTTTGCCCACCGAGCCACCCCAGTTTGGCCCAGCCATAATCAAATCAGTCTTGACCCTTTTCCCCAGGGGAACAGCCCAGCCCGAGCCGCCAGGCCAGGTCCTCCCTGGACCAGAATCAAGCATCCTGGGATCAATTTCGAGGTATCACCCCTCATCAGCCAGGCTAGGTCTGGAAGAACTCCATGCTTCACTTAGGAATTTTCAAAAGTGAATTGATCTACTTTGACAGTTTGTTACCTATTTGTAAGAAAGGGTTGATTCCAAGCATGAACTCTAGCACCAGTGGCAAAGGGAGCATCCAGGCCTGCTAATAAGATTTTGTGATCTCCAATGTCAAAGGCAGTGGGGAGGTCCCATAGTGCCAGTGCAGCATTGGTCCTTTGTCTCTGATTCATAACCAATGTTTTCTGGTGTTTATGATTGCTGATTCTGTACTGTGTTTTGGTCTAAAGCTATATTGGAGAAGATTGTTTTGTTCCACAAAGTTTCATGATTTGGAGGGAGAGGGAGACTACCGGAATTTCAATGTGTGATCATGTTTTGCACCTACCTTGATAGAGTACATCATACCACATTTATGGTTTTAAGTAGAGTGAAGTGATCCTAATGGATGCTGGTCAATGGTGCCTCCATTTGACTGGCTACTTTACGTCTCTCACTGAAATACTTATCTTGAAACAGTGTATTTTCTCAAAGTTTGTTGGCAGCCATTCACATACAAGAACAGTAAAACACTCTTCAACATGGTAATAAATAATATATATTTCCTCTATGTGAATATATAGCAATATATATTATATTTATACTGATAAGGCTCATTGCCATAAAGGTTTATTCTTCCAGTGCTTTGTCACAAAAGTGGATTGTTAACAAAGGGTAAAACTATTATGATATGTTCTTATTCGTGAGGCTTAAAATCATGAATGTAAATGTAATGCCGAAGTGTGGTGGCCCAGATCTTGTTGCATCCAAGTGCTTACAACAAACTAGATATGTGGAAATATTCTTTGAGGGTGGAGATGTGTGGAGGCCATGGATTGGTTTGAAAAGCAGCCATAAGATTAGCTAGACTAAAGCTTGCCAGTCGTTTATTAGCTGTGAACCTTCTGCAGAGATGCTGGTTCTTTATTGATTGACAGCATCTGCCTAATCTAAGAGTAAGCAGGTGCCAAAAAGTGGTACCTCCAGACTTCTGGTAGGACTACTATTCCTAACTATATCTCCTGCCTTAATTTATAGTGCTTTGTGAAGCAAGAACATTTTGTTCACTCTTTCGTACTTGATTTTTAGCTCCAATCAACTTCTTGAAAATGGATGTTTGAGTATGGCTATGGATAATCTTAAGCCACCCTGTTTCGTACTTAAAAAGTTTCCTCTTGGCACAGTGTGAGATCTTAAGTATGGACTATACCTTTGTCACCACACTGGTTCCTGTGCTGCACTATGCTGATGTGTATAATCCATGAACACTGTGGGCTAAGTTAACAAAGCTATTTACATTTGTATGCCAGGTTTACAAGCACAAATAATAGGATTTTGTGAGGAAAGTGGTGTATCAAATGGTCTGTTTGTGCGACCTCACCGTGTAATACACTTACAATACCATCTTGGGTCTAGTCAAGTTAGTTTGTTTAAAGTTAGCTGAATCCTGGGTAGGTGTGGCTTGGAGCGATCAGGCTTAAACAAAGGAGCAAGTGAAAAATATTTAGAAGTACCAAAACAACTGAACAAGAAAGTCACATAACGCAAAAGAAGTTTGACACCAATTTATAAAGAAAGATCTTATGTTTAAGAATTTTTAGCCACCAAAATAATCAAAACCAACTGGAGACTTCTTGAGGTACAGATTTTTAAGTAAAACATAAATCACCACTTTTTATTAAGAATATAAACAAGCATTAGTAACTAACACGGTTAGCATAAACTTTGCAAAACTTTTCTAAATTTGTGTTAGGGTACTCCAGCTTGCTTTGGGTGACCAATTCTGGCAGGCAGCAGGTCAAGAAACAAGCAAGAATTTGTTGAACAACTACCTTGTCACCAAAGCAGTTACAAAAGGCCACTTCTAGGCTCTATGAGTGATCCACCATTGACATAAATGGTACTGTCCTGATGCAAAGGATACACAATGCTGAAGGTGCTGTAAGATGCTGAAGATGTTGTGCAGTCAATGGAAGGCTTCCTGGGGCAAGCCCTCAGTCAACAGTCTTGGTGAAGTGGCGTTGCCAGAAGGGGTCAATGGCCCCTGAAGTTCCTGGTGTGTGCAGTAAAAGTCCAGTTGCCAGTGGGCTACTGGTCTCCGGTCACAACACCAGCAGTTCCCTTTGGTGAAGGCTAGTGTCCTTCTGCGGTGCCCAAACTTCACTCTGATGGCTCTTCCAAGTCCAGCAGACTCAAGTGCAACTTTTGAGCATCTGGACTTGGTCTCCCAGCCTGCAGTTCCATAGTCAGTGGTGATCAAGTTAGTGTGCTCCTGACTTGCCAAGGCTATTTTGGGGGGATTTTGTGGCTCTTGTGCTGTAACATAAAGTCTGTCAACTGACACCTGGAGTTCACCTCTTTTATCTGGGGCTCAGGAGTCAACTGTTCCCTGAGCAGGGAAACACAGGCACATTCCTCACTTTACTAGCCTGGGAGCAGCAGGTGCAGTCCTTCTTTGGTGCATACTCTCTTTGTCAGGTCCAGGGAACAGAAGGACAGCCCTTCTTTAGTCCTCTCTCCAGTACAGATGTGAACTGAGGTCTGACTGCCAGGGATGCCATATTTATGCCCAGACAGTCAGGGATGTGGCAATTACTAGCCAGAGGTCTACCAGGTCTGCTTCTGTATGATGAGGAGTCCATGCGATGTGTGGCACCTAGCTATCTCACAATGCAATATTCTACCCACTCCCAAGATGGCAGAACTCCTCTCTCAGTGTATGGAGCTTGGTAGCCCACCCTAGAGGTGTGGCAACCTGAGGGCTACGCGCCCATGGGAAAACCGGTTTGGCAACTGTTAAACCCTCTCTGTCACTAATGCCAGCCAGCTTACCAGGAAAAAAGTGCCCTTCAATGGTTAATTCCCCTTTGGACCTCTCCTTTTGGGCTCACACCCTGTCGGCTTCCTCCCAGGGCGAAGAAACACATTTTTCCCACTGCAGTCCTCTATTGTGTCCTTTCTTGAGGGTCACCAGACCTCTCCACAGGAGGGCAGAAGACTGCATTGTGGCCAGCATCTCCGAATAGCCACTGCAAAACTTAGGCTCCAGACTGATAACTTTCTAGAAGTTACTTTTACTTAAATGTTTAATTCAGTTCGGGCATCGACTCAGTTTGTAATGCAATACAAAGATTATTTTGATACCTTGAAGTACCAACTTTACTAGACCCATTCAGAAGTCCCTCTGTACTTGCCAATGGTGCTTCTAGCCTTTCCACAGTAAAAACAGCAATTTGTTTTTTTTACTGATACGACATATAAAAATATGCATCCTACTCTGTAATATACTGCACCCATCATTAGGTCTAGATAGGCCTGCTGTCGGGGTGACATATATTAAGAAGGGCTATGTGGGCTTTGCCTTTAGCTTAAATGGCAAAGTCGAGTTTGCAGTTTAAAACAGCCCTACCAGTCTGCAGTGGCAGGCTGGGGGGCATTGTTTACATTGTCACATACAGGGTGGCACAGTGAGTGCTGCAGCCCTGGACAGACACTTTAACTTACAGGGTCCTGGGTACCCCTGGTACCATATACTAAGGACTTATAATAAGTTAAGTAATGCCAATTGGATATAACCCAATTAAACATACATTTTTAAGGGCCAGAGAACTGGCACAGAGGTCTGGTTAGCAGGCCTCAGTGCACTCTCAGAGTCGAAAAGCCAGCATTTCCTTACAGCTTTACAGATCCAAGTCATTCACAAAAGGTGTCCTAGCAGTGGTAAATCCCTTTACTCATGCATAATTGCACACCATAGCTGCATACATTTAGGCAGGAGTACGTCCACATACGTTGTGAGAAGTGGATGAATAAAGGTGTGGTTTGCCTTGTATGGTGGAGCTCAAACACTTATGAGTATGTGGATACTTATAAACTTCTTTCCAACCCTTCCTACTCTGGACATGGTCTACAAAGAGCTGGAGTAAATAATCTTCCAGGGTGGCTTAGAAACAGAACAGCCTCAAACTTTGGTAGGTGTAAGGGAAATGGAAAATGTTTTCCCTGTGGATTAAAAAGTGCAATTGGATATTGGGTCTGCCTTTCACTTTGTGGAAAAGTTCCTTGCACACGGTTTCACATTGGGGAAATAGCAACGCCAAAAAATGTACATAGTATTCCTGACTGGCACAGTGCTTTTTCCAGCATGGTATTTGCAATATTTGTGAAATGTACAGTGAAGTGCAAATATGCACCCATGCTCAGGAGTAATTTTACTTGTGCAGTCACAACTGCATTTGTAAATCCAGCCCTGTGTTTCTTTGGAAGGTAGCAAGGGATACTCTGTGGGTCATTGAACTTTCTGTCGACAGAAAACAGCGCAGTAAATGAGGGGGTTCCAGCCTACTGATTGATGACAGCCTTTACTGAGTCTTTCTTCGGTATCCGTTTTCGTTTTTCTTCTTCTGTGTTCAACATCTCTCAAATGAGTGTTTTTATATGTTAGAGCAGTTAAAGTTTGTGTTAATTGAGAATGTGTGCTTCTAATGCATCCTTTAGTTGTGCTGATGGGAACTGGCTTCTTAGTTCTCTGCATACCTAAAAAGTAAATTTTGTCTGCCATTCAATAAATAGCAAGACAGTGCAGACAATCCTCTCATTTTCTGCACTTTCCCCTTCTCTGTCACCCAATAACTTGTAATGCTGTCGCGGCTCGCCAGTGATACAGGGGGTGGGGCGGGGTAGCGTGTGGGGGCAGGAGGTAAAGAAATTTATATTAAAAATAAACAATAAAAAATAAACTTACCTCCGCGCCTCTCCTCTCCTCCGTCTCCTCGGCTGCAGGCAGGCACTGGCTCCCAGCCTGCCCTGCAGCCAATCATGATGCTGCTCAGAGCAGCGTCAGGATTGGCTGAGAGCGCCCATGCAGACTGGGAGCCTGTGCAGGCTCTCTCCAGCCCAACAACAGTGTTGCCCGCCTGGAGAGAGGCTACTTCGCATGTATGTTTGGCCGGCCAGAGAAGGCCAGCCAAACATACATGCGCAGTGAGGGGAGTGCACAATGCACTCCCCTCACTGCTCGTCACCCCATGGTCCCGCCCCTTTCACAAGGAAGGGACAATGAACTCTGTGAAACCAGCAGAAGCTGCAAACGCGTGAAAGGTTTGCAGCTTCTGCTGCTGGCGGGGGGTGACCCTCCTCTGCCCAAGTGGAGGAGCCACAACTGTTGTAATGCATTGCAGACAAGCCTCCCATTTTCTGCACTTTCCCTTTCTCTGTCACCCATTAACTTGTAATGCAGTGCAGCTGAGCCTCTCATTGAATAATGCTTGCCTGATACCATATTTGCTGTTCATTGTTTTCTTCTACTTTTTTTAGTACTTTCTTCGTATCTGCTTTAGTCACTTTTTGTGTCAAGGAATTTTGCTTTTGATGGATACATTTGTTTTCTTAGCTTACCAGACCATTCTAATGTTATGATTTGATCAAATACTTTTGTTATATCGGTCAAAACTTGTGTGAGCCCACCATTTACGTGCTTGTATACTGTTTCAGGTTTAGTCCTTACTTCTAAAATTCATGAGGGCATTTGCTGCCATCTACTTTCCAACTTCTTGCAAGAAGTATGACCACCAAATGAACCCATTTCTTTTTCTCTGGATTGTATCCTATTTATTTAATAAGATGTTCCCTGTGATGCCGACTATTTATGAAGCCGTGATCTTCCATGGTAAACAACTCCCTTCCAGGAGTTACTGATACGACAAGTATCCATAACTTTGGGGGAAGGGTAGTTAAGGGGCATTTAAGAGATGTATAATGAAGGAACCTTCAAAATTCACCCAAGAGACAAGGTTCGAGGATGATCTAAATGAAAGAGACCTTGCAGTTTATATCAAGGCCTGTGGCGCTGTTTGCAGTAAGATAAGTGTGTAAGAAACTGGGTCCAAGATTTTTGGATGTAAGGCTTACCAGTGTTGCCATGGTCTTGGAAAATAGCTCCCTTTCTCCACTAGGATGTAATGCTGTAGTCCAGATGTTTTCCAACTACTAAATAATTCTTAAATGCATGCTCCTGTTGAGCTGATCCCTGTCTTGGACTATTGTTGGCATCACCTAATAACCTGCTGATGAGGTTGGCATGATTGATGCTCAACACACACAAAGTCAACAGGCAGAAACCCACTGCATTAATCAGATATTAAAATACCTTGTTTGTCTTCAGTTTGTGTCATCTTGTGCTGGTAGTTTCCCTTAACATCATATATTTGCCAATAACTATCACCAAGCATGAGCCAGAGGCAGCAGCATCACCAAGTCTTTGTGACTAGTTCCAACACTGGTGTTTTTGTTAAAGAAAGTTTTCAGTATCTGAAGTTGCAGTTTTAAATACTGGTCCACAATGGCCACTCTGGGGACATCGTTGATTAGATTTGCTATAGATCATGACCTAGATTTAAACAGGTCAACGTGATATTCAAGAGTACTACAAAATCCTTTGGGTCATTCATCTGTCTGTAAAGTAGGTGAGTTCGAGTCTTGTGGGAGATCAGCTAAACTATATTAAATGGCCTGCTCTTCCATTTCCAGTTACTCTTAGATCTTGTTGGATAGTGCAGTTGCCTCTGCTGACCTATTGTTACCAATTCTTTGAAATGTAAAATGTATACTTGGGCTCCATTTAAAGGAGTATTATTTCTCTCTCTCCTTCTGCTACTAGTTGTTAATCACAACATCTGCCCCCAATGTAGTGCTTGCTTTGTAATTCTCGAGGGAAGATTTATCATTTCAAAAGAACACTGAAGCCTTACAGAATAGCCTCTTTAATTTAACGAAGCATTCTATATAGAAAACTATACTTTTACTTAGCTTTTTAATATGTTATTCATTACTTAAAATGGAGGTCAGACCTATTGGTGTTGCCAATGCTTATTTCCCTTTCTTACTGTAGTATTTGTGGTCCTGAGAGAGCTGTGCCATATAAAGAAAGAGAAATGTTGCATACGCGTGCAGTAAGCTGTAAAAGAAATGCACCCTCTGTTTTTGTACTAAACCTATTGATTCCCACTGCTGAAATTAGCTTCACTACCTTAGATCATCATCATACTGTGCAATGGACCATGGTGGAGGAGGTTGGTGTTCATCATTCTGCATTTTAGTCATGGGACTGAGAGAGCCACATAGATGAACAGGAATTACTTTTTGGGACTATGGCCCAGATTTAAGAAAAGTGGCACTTCATTACATGAAGCGCCACTTTTCTTTGCCCCGTTGTGCCCCCTCACATCACCATGCGTGCTGCGTATTAATGAAACAGCGCACAGTGGCGCAAGTTAGGATCAATAGCGTTATTTCTAACGCTATTGTGGTATTTTGCAGGATTAATCCTGCAAAGCATATGGAATCCGATTATAAATAATGGGTGCCTCAATTTAACACCTACACTGAGCAGGAGTTAAAAATAATGAGAAAAATGGGGAGGCGGAATCTGATAGATTCCACTGTGCAATTTTTCTGGGCCTCCTAACAGAGAAATGCCCCCCCCCTTGTATACGTTATGCCTGGCACAAGCAAAATGTGGCACAAGGGTTTACAAAGTGACGCAATGCATGCATTGCACCACTTTGTACATTAGGCGCATCGTTTTTGCCAACCTAACGCTACATTACTGTGAAAAAAAAATGACGCTAATATGGCGCTAGGCCCTTATTAAATTTGGGCCTATGTTCTTTAATTGTAAAACTTCCTGCAATGTTTGACGAAGATGCTCATGTAAAACTTCTTCTGAAGATAATTCATTCTACACTGCTGTTTTACTGTAGTGATGACTGACCCGCTGCACGTCATACTAAGGTACTATGCTCTTCCAGCAAAAGACCCTGAAACCTGGGTCTGCTTAGTGCCAGTATCAGTGCACATGAGTCACTTCTTTAGGTCTTCATTACATGCTTCTTGCAGATCTTGCTCCCTGAACAGTCTTTTCATAATATTTTGGCGCTCTACCTCACTCTTCGCGTTTCCACTACTGTAATACTTGGAAACTCTGGTTTGCACACAGGGAGAAGAGGTCCCGATTACATAAATAGGTAATTTTAAAATTAGAAACAAATAACACACACTGTAAGTGCAGTTAAAAAAATGTAAAGTAACATTTTGTCTTTCCATAATGAATACCAGGTTTGTTGTGTTTTGTGTGTTGAAATTAACGTTAAAGTAAACATCCCTGATGATACAGGATAGTGCACTCTGAGTACTTTTTTATGCCAGATACAATATACCTAATTAGGAAATGTTGATCCATTGAAAAATATGTTTCAAACAGTTAACAGAAGCTTGACCCTACTTCAAAGGAACATGTCATTGTTGGCGTCTTTGGCATCTAGAATAGTAATTTATGCAAAAAATATAAGGTTCACTGTTCCAACAAGAAAAAAGGAAACACAGGGAAACTCTTCTGTTAGAAGCAAAAGCCCTCACACATCCAATAGGATGTCATGCTTCATCTATCGTCGGACCGGCGCTGCAATGTCTGACGGGCCCCCCTACGGAGGGGGCTCTTAACCGGATATCTTTTTCCCAATGTATCTGTGCCGTGGACAGTCACAACCTACAGGCACAGGTAGGATAGGAGAGCAGAAAAGGAGTAAAGTTGGCTCAAAACCTAGTAAGTCAACATCAATTTTATTAGATCAGAAAAGGGTTCAGGCCAAGATTAAATAATAGCAAAGGCAGAGTGCAGGGAGAGGTAATGCTCAAATGTGCTCTCAAGTCAGGAAAAACAGAGGTGGAGAGAAGGACACTATTCAGCTCCCTCTAATAATGGATCTAGAATAGTCAACCAGGACACAAATTAAAAAATGTTTTTTTTTTTCCTGGAAAAAAAAATCAACAAAAACAAATCAAGGGGGATTGATGTGAAGGGGATGATGAACGAATTATACTCGGCAGCATGCATCCTTCTGAGCATGGCGATAAACGAAGGTGTTCGATTTGCAAGCCTCCTACTCTGTAGCTGAAGTGAATTTATATTTGTCAAGAGAAAAACAACACGAACAGAACAAAATCACTGTCAACACTCTTGGGCTTCCACACTATCTGCTTCACCCAACGCTCTGCGCGTGTGGCTCGTCCTTAAGGCATTCCCCCAGTAAATATAAATTCTTAATGACTCTCAAATCCAGGCGTACTTGATAGACAGTGTTATTCACGGGCTCTGATGTTTGCGAGACATTTGAAAAGATTAAGACAGGAAACGAGGCCGTGCTGGCCTGTTCAGGGGATCAGTGAAAGTTGTTCAATTCTCAAGAAGCTTTAAGGCTTAGAAATATAGTAGATTTTGATGTGCGTTGTTGTTTCATTTAAGGTGCAAGAAAAATTGCTTTTCTGCTGTTGTCTTTTTTCTACAGGAAGTTGGGGGCCTCGAACTATCTGCCCTTGAACGTGTCTCTTAAGATCTTAGCAGTTTGACTGTAGGCGTTTTACATTCATGTGGTGGAAGCTCCTAATGAATCAATACTGATTTTCTTTCTTATTCAGGTGCTCGCTGATGGGGTTTGATCTTAACCGGCACTGGCAGGATCCTTCGCCCTGGGCTCATCCCACGCTATATGGAGTAAAGCAGCTGATCGTTCAATTGTACAATAATCCGGTGAGCACAAGAAGTGAAAGAGACACAAAATGCATGTGTTGTGCATTGTATCAATGTGTTCCCTGCTATTCCAACCATGACAGGTTATGTCAGCGCGTTTGCGTGTTTGACATGGCCAGTTCACAGACCGAAGGGTGGAGGGCAGGGCAACTTTCATCCTGACTCGTGTGCTTGAGCCCTGTCACTCAACTGGGCCGCCTGAAAGAATGAACAATGTGAAGTGCAGTGAAGGTGAAAGATGGGCGATGCTGGCCTTCTCGACCTAACGCGCAGTCGGGATCCAGTGGAGCAGATCTGAAGATGTCCTGAGCTGGAAGAGACCAACCTGACTGCTCCATGGGCAGCGTCTCCCCTCCCCTCACCCCTGGCTGATGTTCAGTGAAACATTTGTACGAAAGTGGACCATGTCTCATTGTCTTTGGTGTTGGTCAAGAAAAGTAACCTAATGCTGGTTAAGTAAAGCATAGTTGTACCACAAAAAAAGCCTTGTCAAAGGATTGTGTCCTCAGGACTACCTTCCATCAGTTGTGGTGGACACAAGTGAGATGCAGTATAATGTGCTTTATTGCACCATACTGTATAAATGTCAAAATACAATTTGGGGGTACTTCTGCATGGCATTAGCAGGAAGATGTGCCCTAAATTTGAGCTGTTAACATGTTACTCTGCAAGCCATTTGGAGGAAAACAGTGATGACGTGCAGTATATCAATGTGCTAGTAATACTGTTGCTTATAAGGGTTACACTATTATTGTTGTGCACTCAGACAGGGGTTTCATCTATTGTGGTATGTGGTTTTATTTGATCACATGGTGCCTGTATTTTAGTTCTGAATGCAGCATGGAACTTGCAGAAAATCTGTTCACAATCTTCTCCAGCTATACCACAACACAGTTGAGTGGACCAAGGTAGCAGTGCAGGCACAACCATCGGTGAGCTAGGCAGAGTCCTGGGCTGTAAAGATTCAAAGGGGCACAGGGAGTTGTCTGCAGCATGTCATGTAGCAATCTCCCTCCTACCTGGCTGACTGGCTCCATAGGAAAGGTGTAATCATTGTTTCTGTAAACAACTGTCTCCGCCCATGTTCAAATTGTTATAAATCTCCTCATCCTCCCTCCTCTGATTTATCAATACGCTTCAAATATGTTGAGGAGGACCTGGGGCCATATTACATAAAGTGCCTTGGGGGCCCAACAGGCGTGTGCTACCACTTTGTATGCGCCCAGGGCGCTCTGGTATTACAGAAGGGGCCGCAGACGGTTGTGTGATCCTTTCTGTAATGCTGATATTGCTGGCGCACATGTGCACCAGCACCATCATGAGAGGGAGTTCCCTCATTTTCATGGGGGCGTGGCCTCATGCAAAGGATGCAATTGCTTTCCCTATGTGCCTGCGTCATTTTATAGACACTGGCATAAAGGCAAAGAAGCCATCAGGAGGTGCACTGACAGTGCACTACAGAAAGGTGGTGCTCTATCAGTGCATCCTCAAAGGGCAGTCCTCAGGGTGGGAGAAAGGGGGTCCCATGGATTTTCTATACGCACCCCTCCAGATAGGTGCAGTCACTCACTTCACTTGCCTACAGGGGGATCTCTCTCCCCTCTTGAAAGTGCAGGTGTGTTGCTGTCTGCACAGTGAAACACGAAGCAACTTATAAACAGAGTTTACCCTGAGGGCAGTGTACTCACCATGATATGGAATACTTTCACTGTTTGTGTCTGGTGCAGTTTTTGAAAGGTGCGCTGTGGTTTCCAAGAGGGAAAGTACGCCATGTGAGTAATACGGCCCCTTGTAGCCAAAACAACTAAATCAGGATTGGGTGTAAATAAATGCAAGGAAGACTCTCTCCTGTGCACCTGAAGCAAAGAAAGTACTGTAAGCCAGAACTCTCCAATTTGGTCCCTGGCAAGTGAACCTCTATCGGTTATTCAGGGGAGTCTACGAGGAGGGGCAGAAAGTGCGGAGTATGAGCATCTCACTTTCAACACAAGCGGAGAGTGGATGGAGTGTTTTTGCAGAAACCCGGGGGCACCAAATTTGGTTTCGCTTGGGGCAGTATCTGGGCAAAGGCGAGCCCTGCACAGTACGAGGGTCTAATAGCAGCATTGCCCACCACAACCGAACCTCATAAGGTCTCCATAGAATACTCTCCTTTGTGGTATAGCATGAAATCTGTACTCAGGTTGTTTCCATTTTTTCAAATTTAAGTACTGAAAGGAAAAATTAGACTGGGGCTGATTCACAAAAGCATTTATGAGTATGGGAATCATGTCTACAGGGGTATTTGCGTACTTTTACGTGCCTTAGAATTGGCCCTGAACTGTACCACACCCTTTTATTAAAAATGCAAAGAGGATACGGTCCTTTCTGTTTGTACAAGCTGTACATGAACATTCAATAAAGATTCTTACTCTATTCCCATTTTAAGTGTTTTGGTACGAATTTACACAGGAATGTAATAGTACATATAAGAGTTATACACGTGTGCTACTTCAGGGACTCCTAAATGCCTTTGTGAATTGGCCCCACTGTCTCTAGGCTGCGTGGGTGGTATGAAGAAGCACATATCAACTTTTGGCATCTGAGAGGATCTTGACATGTCCCCTATTTTGGGCTCTCTGTAGTTATTGTAGAAAAAACAATGCTACTTGTTGTAATGTGCTGTTCTACCTACTCTCCTAAGGATTACAGCACATGATGGAGACATAGATCCACACAATATGAGAAATATATGCGAAACAATTCTTTTTAGCTTCACAGTGCACATCTGACCAGTTTTCGTCTTTTCATGAAATGGTGTGTAATTTGTATACGATTTATTTTATAGATGTTTTTACGTGCTCGACTAATCATATAATGCTTCTGCAATCCATGCTTGAATGTGTTTCACAGTCGATGTAGACTCTTATGTGCGAGGACCATATTGGAGTTAAATAAATAGACACTTTTAGGACTTTAAAGGAGTGATGCCTGTGGGACTTCACATAGTGCTCCTTGGCCGTTTGTTGTTAAGAGAATGCATACCAGATTATAGAGCAAATGAATGGATTACACGGTGTGTGAATGGGGGATACACTTTTGCGAAATAATAGTCGTGAAAATAGAAGGTATGCGAAGAAATAAGGTTGCATCATTCTACTTTGTGAAATCTCCAGGTCATATGGATGATTTTTTATGTCTGTGCATGATAGGTATGTGTGTAAAGAAGTCATTAACGTCTGGGGAAGGTCTAGCATGTCTTATACCTGAAGACGAGAGGACTGTAGTGTAAATGCAGGACGAACGACTGGTGCATCTTCTACTCACTATATATGGCAGAGTGTGTGAAGAGTGACATTATGTGGCTATGATCTTACGCAATTGATATATATCTTCACTCAAATGTCAAGGAGGAATCAGTAGTGGAAAAGGAACCATGGTAGTTCATCAAGTCCAGCCTTGTGGGGCTGTGATCTGTGCACTCATCTGAAAGTAACTCTTTTAAAATGTGGAAGCTGTTTTTTGCTAAAACTGCTCCCAGAACCACCAACCGCGTGAAAATTTCTTAATGCCCTTGTTGAAAGAAATGTATAGTCACGCGAGTTGATGAGCCCTGACACCACATATTGATGCAGTGCTCCTGTATGCACATTCTCAACAAGCCATCATGTGTAGACATACATGCACGCTGCACCTTATCTTAGGGTGCACTTCAACCACAAAGCAGGGGGCAGTAGACAGAGACTTCTGGAGTGGATGCTGGGAAAGCATGTCCACAACCTTCTACATATCTGGGGGACTGAGGTGCCACACTGGTGTGCTAAAAGTGCCCCCAATTTAGTAATGCTCTAATTGTGACTCACATGTAATTACATTAAATGATATATAGGAGAACTGTGTTTTTTAGATGTAGATAATCCTTTCTCAAAGTCCTTGAAAAACAAGGACTCTCTGGGATCATGATCCCTAACAAGACCGCCAGCGTTTGCTTTGTATTTAGACAACTTACGCTAAAAGCTTAGGGCCATATGTACGAAAGTTTTTTCCCATCGGCACAGAATGGGTAAAATCCTTTGGTACATCTGGCCCTTAGTTTGTATGTACATGTCTTCAGTATAATGGGACAGTTTATGATTAGGTTGGGGGGGTGCAATTGCTTAGGCGAGTATGTGAGGAACCCAAGCCCTTTCACCCTTAGGACACCAGGATGGCATTCACGCCTCACTCTTTACTAGTACAACTCAAAAGTTTGAAGGTAGGGTTGAGCACTCAGTAACGCTGGGATGGATCTCACAGCCGGGGAAGAAGACTGGAACCCCAACTCCATCCATGATTCTGGTCAGACCTCTGCTGTGTTCTTGGCAGACCTCAACATTCAAGAGATAAATACATTTCCATATTTTATCTGGCCTGCTGCGCATTTTACCCATTCAGCACAAATTTTGCTGTGTATTTATTTCATTCATTTTACATTCATTTTGATCA
This sequence comes from Pleurodeles waltl, assembly GCF_031143425.1. NCBI lineage: Eukaryota > Metazoa > Chordata > Amphibia > Caudata > Salamandridae > Pleurodeles > Pleurodeles waltl. Next base: position 911,040,666 of record NC_090443.1, read on the forward strand.
TTTTAAGCATTTTACTGCTGGGCCTTCTGTGAAGCCACTAATGTCAATGTTTGTGTGACATTGACATGACTTTTAAATATTCTAACTAGTTCTCACTGTTACACATGTTGAAGAGTTGCGAGTTCTGGACGCCCACAGTAGTTATAAACACAGTAAGGGTCCATTGGACGCGTTGAAGCAAGTTTGACGGTCTCAGCCAAATTCACTGTACGAGAAACCGCAGAAATATGTTTTCAGTAACTTTATACAGTCTTGTAGTCTTATATGAGAGGCATCGTGGCAAAGGAACTTAAATTGTCCAGCAAATTCTACTGATGTCTTGACGCTTGTGGGTCTCTATGGAGCCGTTTTTATCTAGGATTTCCAAACCCAGGCAGACCAGGCATGCCAGGTGATGGACTGTGGACAGGGGCTTAGCTACCATCGGCACAGCAGGTGCAGTGCACCAGGACCTGAGCCATGAGAGGCCTAATCACCCCTGATCATTGCTGTAGTTTACTACTCTAACAAAGTCAAAGAGCCCAGTTTCCTTCCTTTCAGTTGGGCCCTTGACATCCTTGCTGCGCCATGGCAGTGCGGGAAGCAGAGGAGGACAGTGTGGATATTTTGACAGTGTAGGTTAGAAAAGCAGGTTGGACTTTTAAAGAGAGGGTGGAAAGGAGATGAATATGTCTGCATCTATCTACGCTGCAGCAGTATTAGGAGAGACGTCACAGAAAAGAGTGCAGTTACTGGAACAGGAAGCCAATGGGTGAGAAGCGGTCAGTACAATAGTGTGATAAGTTCATATAAGCAAGCATCAACCAGGGTTCGGGACCGAGAGACCACATGCAATTGGATGCTTGGGGAGTAAGAAACGGGCAGGACATGTAGCAATGTAGACGCGAGAAGAGGAATGCTTCAGGGCTGTTGGGCAATTGGGTTGTGACTTGGTGGACAAATAAGTTAAAAGCATTGTCTGAGTGAACATCTGTATCATCACTCACATAGTGTGAGAATGGATATTATGTGGTTGTAACTCTGCTGTTATCAAGGTACTCGAGAAGACAGCATCTCTCTCTTCAGTTCCTTGCAATAAGGTGTCAGAGTGTTACATAAGAAGAGCCCAGACTCTCTTCCAAGACTACAGCGTAATGAGGATATTTCTGGTCAGAAATGGTCAATGAATGAGCAATATATGGAAATATAGAAGTGACTCATGGGAATATTTTTCACCAAGGTGTTGCAGGTGACATCAAAGAGAAAATGAGAGCGAAGCTCGAGCTGTCAATAAAGTCACTCAGAGCCCTGAGGTGAAAAACATCCCCATAATTCACCTTTTACCCATCTAAAATGTTATGTTATGTATGGCTCCCAAAATCATCTTCCCCTGCTTTCAACTGCTAAGCACAGGCAGGGAGTAAGGGGCAGCCATGCAAAACTTGGCATCACCTCCCTAAATCAGATGTGAAAAACATACTTTTCATGACACCCTCAACCAACCCTCACCACCTTTCCCTGTCTGCAGCTGTGCTATTTTCTTTGAGTCAAAGCAGACAAGCAACACTACAGCGACAGGCTCTCAGATAGCTCTGTCAGCCTGGCCTGGGAGGCCTTCATACCACAGCAACAGTGGGTAACACGTTTTTTTTATCAACTTTGGGTACGTCATAGCAACGATTTACAATCTGGCGTAAACAATACAGACGTCCAAAGGAAACCATGCACAAAAAAGCTATACACCTTTGATGTGGCAGTCAAATCTGAATGCCTAATACATGCAATTTCATTATTTTTAAATGCCAGAAACGGCTATCTGCAGCCACATAAAAATGTATCACGTGACTGTTGTGTCACGAGAAGTCAGACTACACGTGTGGTGGTTGTTAAAGGCTGATTTATTAACTTGAAATCCCTGCCTCGTTACAAGTGGATGACTTATGTGAGACCTAGCCTCTCACCTGCCTTGCCGCATCGGTCTGCTTGTCCTTCTTCTGCTTCCTCCACGCACGTCCTGCGTGGTGGTGCCGCAATTGACTAGAGTGCTGACTTAGTCAAGTCTCATTTCCTCAAAGGTTCTATATGACAACATGAGACTGACCCATCAGGACCGACAAATCATTTTTTGAACCTGCCTCCTGTGGACAAAGGTGCTCAACTTTAATTGCTCACTGCTCCTCGTGCGGGTCTCAAACAGTAATGAGAGGTATGCTGCTCTAATAGTGCCCAGAAATCAATGTGCACCATGTCAACATTCAACCAATTCTCAACCACTACATTCTCTCCTTTTACCTTCAGTAAAACTTGCTTTCTGCCTATTTTATTTTCTGCCTACAAATAAACTGGAGCGCTACTAGGAGAAAACACAACATTGCATTATGGTGCTCTTTTAATGTACGTGCGTTGTCAAAGCCCAGTCTTTTTCAGTGGCGTCCGCCACACATCTCAAGGGGTGGGGGGACGCCTCACTCCTCTTCTCTCCTGATGGTGTCCCAGCAGTCCCTGGGACACCAGTACAGACTCCCACGTAATCCTGGTGCTGCTCTCATGCTATATTTAGCATGAGAGCAGCACCAGGATTGGTCTGAGCAGCTGGTCTGCCACTCAGACAGTGCATGGGAGTCTGTGCTGTTTCTCTAACCAACAACCGGGTTGGAGAAACCTAAGTGTGCATGTCAGTTTGGCCGCTTTAAGATGGCAGGCCAAACTGACATGCAAACTTAAGTGCACTCCACTCCTATTCCCCCCTCTCATAGCCCAGCCCTGCCCCTCCCTTCACATGCTGGCTTAACCAGCAGCTGAAAATTAAAATAATAGTAAAATATAGTTTTATTTTTCAGCTGCTGGCTCTTAGCCATTGGGGCGATGCTCTTTCGCCATTGCGGAAGAGCCGCCCCTGGATTTTTTCCAGACTGCCTTCACATTTGAATTTGTACTATATCTACTGAAAAAGACAGGTCACTTCTTCCTGCTGTACAGTGTACATTCTGTCAATGCATACCTTTCAACCTGCCCTCGCGTACAGTGCGACTCTGGCCTTGGACTCATTTTCATCTTCTCAATAAGCTGACTGGCTCCCATAGAGTTCAGTGGGGCCACCCGCCCTGCTTGTGTGGAGTGCCCGTAAGAAACTGTAAACATTGTTCATACAGCCCTTCAATGTAGCCAAGCACTGAGGTCTCTGTGTGCCGAACAAAGAAACGCAAGAAAAAACCGCAAAATAGGCAATCAGAAGAGGTGAGATGCCATAGAAACTGCGCCCCCGACCCCAATGCCAAAGAGGCAGCCCAGGAGGGGTAATGTCTACGGAAGTGAGCTTTCTGTGTAAATACGCGTATATTTGGTGGGCTTGTGCGCGCACTGTACGTGTGTGTGTCTCCGTGTCTGTGCAGGTAACCTCAAAGTTATTTTGTGCCCGCTATTTGACATAACATTGACCTAACTTTAAGCACAACATAGTGATTTACCGAGAACAGTTTTTGTCAGCTAGAGCTTCTCAAACTTAAAGTGCTGTAATTAATTGATTTGTGGATTTAATATTGAACAAAAATTGAGCCTTTACATAAACTGCATACATGTTGGGTACAGGAGGTCCAGTTCAAACCAAGTTACAAAAAACACAGCAGAATATGATGAGTGGATGAAATCTAACAAAATTTTCTTGGGTCACTGCGAGGCAGCACATTGTAAAGTAATATTTAAGCATGTTAAGCATTTTTAAATCTACTGTGGTGTAGGCCGATCCAGTGATTTGCCTAACATCATACGATTTTTGATTACATGTCAACTGATGTTGGGGCAAGTCTGCAGGTTATAAGGTCAAAATGAGTACATTTAAATATTTTGCTCAGCTTTTCTTGACATTTCTTGAGGAGAACCATCAATACTCCCTGTTAAACTACACTTTGTTCCTATGTTGTTATGATTATGTTACCCTACTGATTTTCATCAGCTCTATTTCCGTAGAGGAAGACTCCTCCCACTCTGTAAACTATTTTTTATTTTATTAATAATTTTGGTCTATGATATCAGCATTTTGTGCTTTAAAATACATAATTTGCTTCAACCAACTTGAAATTTCTTTGAGGACGGCACACAGCTCCCCTCGCCCCAAGCAAACATCTTAAAATCCTATACGGTTACGGTCAGTGTTTCAGTCAATATGCATTAAATATATCCTCATTTCTTCACAATATTTGAATGGCCTACAACAATTGGCATTACATCATGTCCAGTTTAAATCAACAGCACTAAAATCCTGGGAGAGAAATTCCAATTTCCCTTGTAAGGCTACTTGTTGGTCGGCCCAACCACTTTCTCTAACAGCCCTACCCGACGGAGTCTCCTGGTTCTTCCTTCTCATAAACCAATTCACATCTTTTTTAAAACAGAAGTGGTGACATCTTAACCCAAGCATTCCAGGAGATGGGGGTTAATGGTTTATTGACGTCTGTAACTAATGAAGCAGACATTACCCTTCTACTCAAGGAAAACAAAGATCCACTAGACTGGGCTAGCTACTACCCGACCTCTCTCCTTCATGCAGATCTAAAGATTATAGCTAAAATACTGGGAATGCACCTGGGTAAAGTGATCCGTGAACTTATTCATGAATACCAGATGCGATTCCTCTCTAGGTGGGGTGACGTAGCTCTCATAATCACCTACAAATACTGGCACACTTCCTGTGGTGGGCAGCAATGACTTGACCGGGAGTCTGGCACTTTGATTGAAGTCAGAAAACGTTTGACTGGGTGAAGTGGCTGAGCCTCCTTCACGTCATGTCCTGTATGGGCTTGGGTGATTACTTTATACACAAGATCAGACTTCTCTACGATGTGGCATTCACACAGATTTTGTGTATTGGGCTCCTGTCGGAGTCTTGACAGATTGGCCATGGCACCTGTCAGAGGTGTCTCCTATCCTTCCTTATCTTCTTCTTGGGTCTCGAACCCCTAGCAGCATCGATGGGATTTCCACAGAAGCGAGAAAGATTAAGACCTATCTACAAGTGGACGATATTCTGCTTCTCCTTTGCCAGCACCTGTCTTCCATACCTGCAATGAGGTCCATTGTAGACTTCTCTGACATTTCAGGCTATAATCTTAATTGTTCAAAGAGTGTGGCCCTTCCTATGTCCAGGAATACTACTAATGCATGTGCACAAGACTATAATATAAAATTGATGATGAAGGGCTCCACTAATTGGTTATTCGTATAAACAGAAGTATTTTCCACATGGGAGAGAGCACTCTCCTTTCATTGATGGAAGGCACTAAACAGGACTTTCTGAAATGGTCACACCTAAATTTGTCATGGGGGGGAAGTACAGATAGTACAGATTACTGTGACACCCAGTTCAGCTATCTCTTTGGCATCATGCTTCTCATGCTATCTCAACGACTGTTAGTAAGCATAAAGGCAGACATAGGATCCCAAAGCTGGAGGTGCCCTCAACCTAAGATGTGTGAGTCTCTGCTGTGGACAAATATAGGAGCAGGCAGTCTTAGACTCCCCCACATGTTGTCCTACAGCCTGGCTTTTCACTTGTCCTACCTAGCCTCGTACATGAGTCGTGGTTAGAAGACTCCATTTTAGGTGCATTTAGAACATCGCCTTCTCAAACTGTTTTTACGTTTGTATGTTTCTACCTCCAACCCTTTGATAATCTCAAACCCAATCTTTTTGGCAATGGTTGTGGCCAGGAACGAGGCCCAGAAGCTTATGGCCACTGTACCACTGCTCCACTAAAAGCTTCCATTATGGCATAATGCATCACTTCTCATTGGCGGGCAGAGGACTGAAGCAAGTGAATGAAATATTTGACAGGGGATTGCTCAAGACCTTTTCTGATGCTACCAATAGCTAGCTCACTGTCTGCATGCTGCTTATGGTAACCCCCCTGTGGGACTGCTCCTGTCACCAATCCTCCAATATCTGCATGTGCTGGGCCAGTACCGGTGTGTAGTATGTGGCCTATATTGGTTCCTCATCAAAATACTACACTCAGGCCCTTCTCTTAATGCAACCAGACTCAAGTGGCAGTCACTCCTAGGGAAAGATTACTCCCCGGAGAACTGAATGACTGTGATTGTAGACCACAACAGGGCTCTCAGGGAGTCCAGGTTGAAATTCTTGCATTTACTGGTCTCCCTGGATCTCAAAAAAGCTAAGCTCCTTCCTCATGACCTCTAATGGAAATGTGGAGTGGATCGCATGATCTTTCCCATATTCTTTGGGGCTGTCCAGCTGTATCTACCTTTTGAGTGTATATCCGGGGTAGACTTCAACTGCACAGTTCCCTCCTGATTCATGTAACTCCCCAGCTTGCACTAATCAGTGATATATCAGACCTTGCCAAGTTGACTATACAGGAGCATCACTAGCTGCCACCTTTGCTTGCAGTGACCAAATTGTGCATCCCCTGATGACAACCCAACAACGTGCAATGAATGGCTGATCAATCGCTGTAACGTGACTAGTCTTGAACTACCTAGAAACTCAATGGTAACTTACATGCCCTCAAGGCAGTATGGAGACCACTTCTTGCCAGCAATACTGCTCCCCCCTGAGATTGCCTACCTGATTCCCTACAGTCATTGGTACCTTTTAGGTGTCCCCAACCACTCTGTCTGCTGCATCCTCAATATTGTGAATTTCTCTAGATGTGCCCAGAGAGGTCCTGATCACCACCATAACAACGTCGCCCATATATACGTTCTGGTGCTGACCTCTAACTTCTTCCCATTCCCATCTCTCTTCCCATCCCGCTTCATATTTTACGTTCTACTATCCCATTGGTTTAATACTAATTATTGTATTATTAAACTTGTTCAGTTTTATATGGCATCTTGCATAAAGAATGTACGCTTGTCTTGTTCATTTCCGTTGACCTCAGCACCTGTAATGCCCTGCAGGTACCTTCTTTCATGTGAATGTAAACATGCTGATGCTTTTCACCTCCAATGTCCAATAAAGAAATAAATGTTGCAAAAAAAAGTCAAAGAGTGGTGGCACTCTATGAGTTATTGTATCTACATTCTTCTAAAAATTGTCAGCATCGTCCATCTTAAAACAATAAAATTACTAGAGACGTGCTGAAAAGTGCAGTGTGGATCTGTGTGGGTGCATGGGTGTGTGACTTTTATGTAATGAAAACAAAATGGCAAATTTTAAAATGGAGAAACACTTTTAATTTGGAAATTATTGAAACACAGGGATAAAGAATATTTTACTTAACTTTTTCATGCACCTGACGCCAGTGTAAACAATTCAGACATTGTAGGGGAGTGGGAAGAGAACATGAGTTGGCACATAAAAATGAAAATATATTTAAGATTGGAAACTGAATTGGGAGCGGGCAGAGAGCATTTTGGGGGGGGACTGAAATGTGAGAGTAAGAGGACACAGGTAGAAACCAGGTAGAAAGCATAGAAGCAAATGCCCTTCCAGGGAATACTGAAAACAAAATAAAAATGTTCCTATGAAGTCAGCAGTGGAAGGCTGTAACTTATTCAGTCAGAATATTGTCAGGCCAAAATGCTCCTGCCTGGCACAAACACAAGAACAGGAGGAAAGCAATTGAATCAAACACAGACACCTGAAATAGACAACAAAACCTTCCAAACATGAGCAAAGGTCTGACCCAGAGCCCACTCCTAGGCCCTGATTATGAGTTTATTGGAGAAGTAGGTGTCATTTATCACAGCTGCTAAAATCAGACTTTCAAACAGTTCATAATTTATCAGGTGAGATACACAGCACCCAATCTGAGTTAATGGGGAATAACATGCAGATTTTGGTGTTTACCACCCTAAATTTACATTTCACAGTAAATACTGCATTGTTTCCCCCTGTTAAATTCCTTAGTCCTGCTGACATTTATTGAATGGTGAGCAATGTAACACGCACGGTAACTATTAGCTATGGTAGTTTAAATCCACTCATAATCAGAGCCTATGTATATGGTATTTATTGGAAACAAGAGGCTTACCAATAGACTGCTTAAATGGGCTGTAGCTAAGAACTAAAATGTGGTATCAGCCACAGAAATCTAAAAGGCACAGAAAGAGCACCGAAAGGCATAACCAGGAGAAGATGGAGATGAGAGGGACTCGACGTCTCCTTTTTAGAATTAATTGAGAAGAAAATGACTTGTGGTACATGGGCAGTGTTTAAAAATATTATCGCTATGAGTGAATTTATGAATCCACCGCCGTAAATTTGGCATTCCGTCTAATACATACATTTGCAAATCCGCACGGTTTCTGCAAATGAAAACATTCTTTGGTTTATATGTACTTTATTGTGCATTGTCTGATCCAAGTGAGTACTTGATCTCGCTGCGAAAAGGCTCACTACCAACATTAATCACGTTCCCAAAGACAATGGCAAATAGAAATCTGTGGCAGCCAGGGGCAAGTCCAGGCGTCACTTCCTCTTAGGCGAGAGACATGCAACCAGACCTGTGATTGTGGAATGCACTGTAATTTTGGATAGGTAAAGTGTACAGATTTTATACTCTAATGGAAAAGTTGGAAACTGCTAGGAAATGTGTTAGACAAAAGAAAATATCCACATTTTAATTTGTGATTCTCAGTTTGAAAAGTAACAGAAAAGAGGAAGTAAATTGGAAGTTACATTCAGGGGCATATTTACAAGCCCCTTGCGCCGCCTTAGTGTAATTTGTTTATGCTAAGGTGGCCTTTTCCCCATGCCGTACTTACAAAGTGGCACAATGCAAGCATTGCACCACTTTTTGACCCCTTATGCCACATTATGCCTCTGCCAGGCGCAATGTATGCAAGGGGGCGTTCCCCGGTTAGGAGGCCCAATAAAAATGGTGCAGTGAAACTTACAAGATTTCACTATGCCATTTTTTCCATCATTTTTAATGCCTGCTCCGAGCAGCCATTAAAAGGATGCTCCATTGAAATCAATGAGCCTGCCTGTGCTTTGCGGTCTTAGTGTCCAAATCTTCGAGGCTAGTGTAGCAAAGCGTAACAAAAGTGTCAAAAATTTTGACACTATTGTGCTGACTTCCATGGTGAACCGTATTGTAAATACAGCGCTATCATGGTGTCGTTAGGTGGCACTAGGGGCATGTAAGAAAAGCGGCGCATCAGGAACGATGTGCCACTTTCTTGTAAATATGCCCCTCAATGTCTATATATTGCGTGATGCCTTTCACTGATGGGCTAATTTACAAGCCCCTAGTGCCACCGGACCGCAAGTTTTAGTGACTCTCCGGTGGTGCTGTGCCATTTTCCATATTTTTAAGGCAGCGTTAAGCCGCTTTGTGTGGCTTAACCCCACCTTGGAAATATGGACCACCCGACGCAATTTTCAGTGGCAAAGGGGTGTGCAATGGGTGTTGCTCTGGGCGTTCCACTGCAACATCCATTGCATTTTGACACTGCCCCAGATTTACAAGGATTTGTAAATTTGAGGCAACGCCACACCAGGGTAGGCATTAGTATGGCACAACATGGAAAAAATACTTTTATTTCTCCTCATTTTTGCTTTTCCTATGTGTGCTGCATTCTGCAGAACACATAGGACGAGGAAAACACCATTAATGATTATGTGCAGGAAGGTGTCCCTTCCTGCACATAAACAATCATTAAATAATGACTATTTGCTATTTGCTACTTCTATGTGTGCTGCATTCTGCAGCACATATAGATGTAACAAATCACCATTATTGATTGTTTATGTGCAGGAAGAGTCAGCTTCCTGAACAAAAACAATCATTCCCTGCAATGCAGGCACCTTTGCACTGTGGTGGAAGGGTGCCTGCGTTGGTGCTAGGCAGCTAATTTTAGCTCCAACGCTAGGGAAAACACAGGGGTGCGGTGTATTTTCGTAAATACAGTGCATCCCTGCATTTCTGAAGTGACGCAGTGCGGTGCTGCCAATTTTGGGGCTGCCTCACTTTCTTGTAAATGAGGCCCTAAGCACCTTAATTTAGCCCTTAATATATTCCACAATGAAAAACAATCTTTGCTTGGAGGACTTCACTTCAAATATTGACACATGAAATAAATCTATCGTAAATAAATAATGCAGGAGCGGTGAATGTTGGGAGCAGGGGTAGCAGACAAGAATCCCACAGAGGGGAAACATCTTTGGCCTTCTGGGAATGTGTATGTGAGAAAAATGCACTTCTGAAACACAAGGGAATGCCCTAAACATGGACCAGTATTGAGCCCCGATAGATGCAGACTTAAATAAGATTAATTACAGGTATCTGCCTGAAAATAATGAGGATTCCAGGATCATTCATAACTCAAGAGTCCAGGTATTGATCCCAGATTAACCCCTAGGAGGCATTCAATACTAGTCGTACTTTTTCTATGTCTACTTGCTCGATAAAGTTCGGAACGTGCATACGGCAGCTTCGGGTCATCCAATGTGTGTGCCGAGGCGCGCGCGTGTGTGTAGGTGTTGGAGCGTGAAAGGTCTATTTAAGCCAGTAATGCATGCATGCCTTTCCAGTCGTGCCTCGCTGTTGTTTCCATGTTGATAACATATTATGTGCTGCTACTTTCCTATTTAGGCTGCTGTTATAGGGTCTATGTTGTGCCCGAATTTAATAAGGTACGACACAAAAATATTAATCATATATATATATACCTATATATATATATATATATATATATATATATATATATATATATATATATATCTTAAATAGCGGAGAAAATACATCTAGTAAGGATTCCGAAGCTTGCCGGGAAACATACTAGTTTGGACCTTCGCAGAATATCCTCTTATTTAAAGGTTTGCAGGGGCAATGAATGGTAGGTTTCATATGAAACATTCCTTGGCAATAATTCTGTAATAAGCATTCCAGACTTTTGTGTGGGAAGTAATATTGTCTGTCCTTTTAGAGAAAGAGGGAACGAGAGACAATTAGAAGACAATCCATTCCAACTAGGCTGTTCTGCCAGGCGATGCAAGCCGCGCAACAGTCCACTGGAGGTGGCAAGTGGTGCCCTGCCACGGAAGGTGTTCTGCCAGGCTCCTTCCCGGGGATTTGACAGGGTCCTTCAAAATCAGGCTCACTTAACTGGGTGGTACAGATACCTGCTGGGTCGTCCTCCAGAGGTCACTCAAGGTAAACCGGTAACAGTTTACGTTTATGTTGGGCAGATGTTACCGAACCTACACATGCGCAGTAATCTTGCAAAGCATTGCACTGTAATTGAAGTCGGAACATACATTTCATTTCTCTTGTGGGGCTCCTCTGGAGGACCACTTTGAGAAAGACTGAGAGAATGTGCCCTCTGCTATTATGCCAAAGTCTGTGACTCATGTTAGGGAGGTCGCAGCAATCCTGGTTCAGGCAAAAACTTTAGACTGTTACAACTTCTGTTCATGCTGTGACATGTTTTTGGATATGGTTCCCCCATCATAGGGAAGATATGCATTTACTAAATCTTTTTTCCAGATCTTTTGTGGACCACTGTGTTAATTTTTAGATTTTTTTTTTTTATGTGTGCCTGTTTTTCACCAGATATTTTATTAGCATTTGGACAAAGCTATTTCATGATTTTCATACGTAACCTTTACTGGTCATATGCTATTTACATCATACTTGTTCATACTATGATTGTTGTTTTTCGCCTTGAGTAACCCCTGCTCCTCTTGAAGGATGAAGCCTTGTGCTAGGCCACTGTACCAAGAGGGAAATCCAGAATTGTTAGAGGATATTTTGCCTGCCTTTTTTCTTAGGTAGCTGTTTTTGGGGGGTTGCATACATTTGGTTGGGCCGATTTAAAGCTGTTTGCTCTTCCGTCCCTGCATCCCTGCTTTGTAGTGATGCCCCACAAACTGGAACCATGTTAAGAACTGTAGTGTAAGCACAGATCATTCCCAGGACTCTTGCTCTGTTGAAAAGGTGGTGGAAATCACGAGCATCTTTTCAAAGGATGTCAGTAATTGAAAAGGAACACTCTCATTCCGTTTATCACATGGAAATACATTATATTTGAGATGCTCCACCCAAGTTCCAAGCAAAGGATCTTGACCTTCGCATCATGCTCTATTGGGCCAGAGAGTTGCTAGGAGAGAGGAGTGACGTTGTCTCCAGTTCAAGCGGCCACAGAGCCACATTTTGCACCCTCTGATACTTCCTAGTCAAAGGATTTAGCATGAACAGAAAGAGAACATTGTCATAATATAGGTGAGGTACAACTTTCATTTGAAACTCGTTATTTTAGCTCTAGTTTTCAGAGGGGCAATGTATGCTAGAGCTTCTATCATTAAGGTCAAATAGCCATCATAAGTGTATTTATTAACTTTTCTGTGGTTTCCCCTGGCGTTTTCAGACTTCTTCTTTCCTCTTTAGTGTTATCTCCATCAATCACCCTGTGCCATACCTTTTTAGCTCAAGCCTGAGACAGCGCATGCGCTCTTGCTTGCAAGACTATTGTGCATAACAGAGAGCTTGCAGCCCACCCATTGCTTCCCATTCGTGTGCTTCTTTGCCACTCCTTTTTAATGCCTCTTTATTGGCCAGTGCAGGCTAAGCTGTCACCTACGTCTCCTTCCTGGAGAACGGACCGAGCACAGATTAATTCCACTCAATTAGTGGCTGTCCGCTGCTCGTACTTTGATTGAGATACTATTTATTTTTTTCTCCTCCCATTCCTCGTGAATAATGCTTTCTTCCCCTTTCACTTACCCCCTTCTCGATGTTGCTGCCTCTCCGGTGTTATTTATTCCTCCTTTTTTGGCAGTGTTATATAGTGGGAACTCAAGCTGTTTGCAAGCGCACCCAATTACATTGATCTTTTTTAACTTAAGCAAGAAGACTTTACATTAAACAAAGGTGTATTCATGTTTTTTTTTTATTTAGGCATGGAGCGATTAGGCAATTTGCCCAGAATCACAAAATGTTGAGATGAAGCTGATACTCAAACCTGACTCCGCAGTTCCAAAGTCGGCAGCTCTGGCTTTAACACCACATGCTCTCCCCTGTGAAGAATGTTAATTGTTTCCTGCTGTTTTGTGTGCAGTGTTGTATAGTTTGAACTTGAGTGCAATTACATTCACTGCTATATAGCGTGAACTCGAGCACTTTACAAGAGTTTTTATACCTCTAATTTAAACAAGATTGGCAAAGCCAATACGTCTCACATATGAGAGCTATTGGCTCCAGCAATGGTGTGTAGCCATGTAGTAGAGCAGTGAGAATGCTTTGCATTGTGCCTAAAACGAATTTAAGAAAGCTTTTTAGCCACACTGCAAAACATCCGTGTTGCTGTACAACATGGCTACAAAACATTGACAAAGCCAATAGCTCTCATAGGAGAGACCTATTGACTTTGGCTTTATCAATGCTTGTTTTTCTCCCTGTGGCCGCTGTTCTTCCTCTGAACTATTTTAAGCCCTCAAAAAAGAGAGATAGCAGCTGAGGCAGACATGAGGCAATAGCGACAGTCATTACTGAAATGGAGGCAGACCTCGTCTCTGTCTTGGAAGGCCCACCTCTGTGTTGCTACCCACTCCCTGTTTTCTTTAGGCCCTGCCACGGTCTCAACTTTTGTCTGCTTGTATTTGTGTTGATGGGGGGCCCCAAGAATATTTGAGACTTTTAAAGTGCAACAGCTACCCAAGGGTGTCCCTGCACTAAGGCACATCCATAACAAGAAATTCGACTTATTTTGAAAAAGGCATGTCTTGTGCTTTTTCCAGATTGAGTTGTGATTACTATTTTCTCTAAGAGCAATCAGAAGTGAATTTTGGAAAGAGGGTGCCATAAAGGAAAACAAATCTACCACCCTCCCTGTTGTATTTGACCTTTGGTGTCTCAGCTGAGCATTTATCTACTGAGAGGAGGCATCTCCTTGCCATGTATTTTTGAATTGTGCAACCGAGGTATCTTGATCCTAAATTGTGGTACGCATGCTGAGGGCATTCAAGTGCTGTTGCTAGAGATGAATATGAGCCTCACAGCCATTGACTGTAAACTAGATTCCCTCACCAGATGCATAGATGACCTGAAGGATCGCATGGACAAGCAGCGTGCAAGGCTGACGGATGCAGAACAGCATATCTCTGATGTGGAAGATGTGCACACCTGGCAGGCCAAAACATTAAAGGAGCTAAACATAGAATTGCACAAAGTGCATTAAAGAAGGAAGATTTAGAAGCGAGGTTTCAGATAAATCATGTGCACTTCCTTGGAATACCTAAGTCAACTGCGATGGGGCGCACAGAAGATTACATAGAAAATCTACTCCTGTCCATGCTTGGTCCCACTGCTTCTCCAAGTCCTTTGTGATTGAGTGGGCTTACTGGACTCTGACTCCCTGACTTTGACCAGGAGCACCTCCCAGGCCCATCATTGTCAAGTTTTTAAACTACAGGGTTTAGCTGCTACGCTTAGCTGGTGAAGCAAAGGAGAACTGCTACAAGGGAATGCGTCTTTCCTTATGCCCTGATTTCCCGCAAGCTGTGCAAGATGCCCACACAAAGTTTCTTCTGGTCAAAAAGAAACTGCAGGAACGTGATATAATGTATGCCATGGTCAATCCAGCTAGACTGTGCTTTTCCTGGAAGGTGAAGCATTGGATCTTTACTGAGTCCTCTGTTGAAACTGCCTTTCTGAAGAAGCACCCTCCATTACGTGGAGCGACCCCGTCTCATGATAGCGCCGGAGATGGATCACTTCTTGATGAGATGGAATGAAGGACCTCACATGCCACATCTTACTAGTCTATGTTACATATGCTATGGTGTTTGCTTGATCTCATGTTATCTGACTGAGTTTGGGTCTCCTGAGACTCCTTTTGTTATGATATAATTAGATCGCTTCTGATGACTGAATTACTACATTGGGTTGTCCTGAAAGATTTGTGTATGTTACCACCGAGTAATAACGATCACTTACAACTATTATGCGATTGCTTGACTAATTGTTTTTCTTCACGGGTGCTCTGGTCACCCCCTGTTTTAGGCCTTGTTCTGCACAATGACATACAGTTATGTTTATAACTGGTCACTTTATTTCAGTTTTGTCAGTTCACAAAGTTCTGAGATCTCACTAGGAGATTGGGTCCTGGTGTGGGTGGAGTGGGTAGGGTGGGTGCGCAGAAGGGTTGTTCGATATGACAGTGAGTTTTGGCAAATTTCTGGCATGAGGTTTAAATGCCACACATACTATACTCTCAGGCCTGAGCTATTTCTCTTCAGTGGTGCTCACACCTGATTAAAGCGTTCATTCACTGAGGTTTATCACATGGAATGGCTGAGCCCTTAATAACCCTCGTAAATGCAGGCAGAATCTCTCCTATATCTACCGCTGTATGACAGATATCCTATTTTTACAGCAGATGCACCTATTACCCAGGAAGGAATCTAAGCTGCTCACTACACGGGGCCCCTAGCAATACTTTTCTTTTTACTCCTCCTACTCCAGAGGGGTGGCGATCATTATTAGAAATTCTGTGCATTTTCAGCACCTCACGACTCTTGTGGACTCCGAAGGTTGGTATTTGTTGGTGCATGGGTCTGATCGACTGTATGCATGTCACACTGGTAAACACAAAGGCCCATATTTATACTTTTTTAGTGCCGCATTCGCGCCGCTTTTTTACGCAAAAATGGCGCAAACTTACGAAATACAATTGTATTATGTAAGTTTGCGCCGTTTTTGCGTCAAAAAGTGGCGCAAATGCGGCGCTAAAAAAGTATAAATATGCACCAAACTGTCCTAATACAGACGGCCCTGATTTTTTCTAGTCTGTGTTCAAGCACTGCTTGGCAATCAACACCCATACGAACATTTGGGGGGCAACCTTATCTTGAATATTGACCTAGACTGTTCAGACTGCCATGAGCATCACCTCAACAGAGCTCGCGCTGCCTTCTTAAATGCCATGGTGCATTTTGACCTAGTCAGTCTTTGGCGATCACTGTGCAGGGTGACTCATGAATATAAAGTCCACTCCCCAGGGCATGATACTTCATCTTGGCTCAACTTCTGAGTGAGGTCATGGGATGTCATAGGGCAGATTAAGGATATCAAGCCTCTGCCAAGAACTCTTTCGGACTACTGCCCAGTGGTGCTGCAGATTGCATTTCCTAACAAATGGGCTTGATTGCAAATGGGGCGCCTCCAACCTAAAAACGTACTAGATACAATGTTTCAGGAAGAGATTTGGTCTGCCACTGGGGATTACGTAGCACTAAATAAAGACTTTGTAAACTTGGTTGCCACTTTCTGGGAAGCTTTGAAGGTGATTATCCGAGGGTAGTGTATTGCTAAAGATCACAGTATCCTTAAATCTATCAGTGGTAGACTCGCTATGTTGGAGCAAGAGCTTTATGCCATAGAACTCCAATATGGCGCGACTAAAGACAATAGTCTTTTGGACCCCATGTGTTCTCTATTATTAGAGTTCGAAGATGAGGCTGACGGGGAACTGAAGTTTCCGAGTATGCACTTCCAGGCCAGGAGGTATCGGGAAGGTGACAGGCCAGGGCAAACTCTTACTACATTGCTTGAACATAAATGGGCTGCTAGCCACGTTCATTGCATGAGTACACCTGAAGAGCAATGGATATATGACCCATCTGACATAATGCAGGAATTTGTCACCTTCTATTTACTTTTGTATACACTCCACTCATGGGTGACTGTCCACGATATTACAGCCTACTTAAACAAGCTAACCTTGGCATGGCTAGATCAGGAGGAGCATGAACTACTTTGCCAGCCCCCTTCTGTTGTTGAGAATATAAAAGTCATCAAACAATTGAAAAAAGGAGAGCACCGGGGACCGGCAGCCTCCCAGCTAAAATTTATAAGGTGTATGCTGAGGAGCTGGCACCTATTCTGCTAGCTGTATATGAAGAGGCCTTTCAGAAGGAACAATTGCTCATCAAAATCACACTACTCAAACCAGAGCCATATCTCCACGTACTTCTTATCAACATTGACAGCAAAAGTCTTGCCAAACTACTGATAAACAGGCTCCTCCCATTAATGTTGCAGCTGATCCATCCTGACCAGTCTGGATTTATTCCAGGCCAGTCCATAGCGGACAACCTTTGCTTTTTGCTCTTGCTTACCAACTAGACCCTGATTTACCAGTAGTAGCTGCTTTTTTAGATGCCGCTAAGGTATTTGATACCATTGAATGGCCTTTTCTGATTGCAGTTCTGTCCAGACTGGTGCTCGGTGGTGTGTTTGTGAAATGGGTTCAGCTTCTATATACCACTCCCTCAGCTAGACTGCATTTAACAGAAGGTATGTCTGATCCGTTTGTGATAGGAAGGAGCACACAGCAGGGGTGCCCCCTTTTGGCTCTTATTTTTGCTCTTGCTGAGGAGCCCATGGAATGGGCTCTGTGAGAATTTCATTGTAGACATGGAGTGAATAAGGGAGTTTGATTAAGGCTATTGTCAATGTACGCCAATGATGCAAGGCTGGTGGTTAAATGCTTACTAGTTAATCTGAATCCCATCATTGAGGAAATAGTGGAGTTAGGTCATTGGTCCAGCCTCTGGATCAATTGGTGATGAGATATACAGTATCAGCTGAAATGGCAGATTGCACACGTGAGATACCTAGGTATACTTTACCATGTAGACATCCGTATTATTATCCGAAAACACTATGGGCACTATATGGAGGTCCTGCAGACTCAGGTCGACCAATGGATCACCCTGCCATTGTCACTGGCAGGCAGGGTGGCCCTGATGAAAATTATTATTTTGCCCAAGCTCCTCTATTTATTCCAAGCCATCATATTCCTTGAAATAAGGCTTATTTTGCTCAACTGTGCTCCCTTATGATTAAGCTGGCATGGGCAGGTAGACAGCTACATATTGGGTGGCATACATTGCAGCTTCCATATCACAAGGAAAGTATTGTGGCCTCTCATTTTGAGGTGTATTACCTGGTGGCACAGGTGCAACCTATCCACCACTGGATGCATATTAGTAGGAAAGCCCTCCATGTTGTCATTGAGCAAGGCCTGATCTATCCTATTCCACTCCCTGCACAGTCAAATGCCCTGTTTGGGCTCGGAACACACTGTCCTCTTTAGGCAATGTCCCAGTGCCATATTCCCCACCCATATCCTTTATACATTACCTCTTGCTGAGGCAAGATTGTTCCCCTGAATTGCTGATGTCTCTTGGGAAGAAACACATTAAAACAGTAGGGGGCATATTTACAAGAAAGTGGAGCATTGGTCCCGATGCTCCACTTTTCTTGCTTCAACCCTGCCCTACCTAACGACACCATGGTTGCACCATATTTACAATACCATGCACCATGGCAGTTGTTAGGACAATCAAGTCAACATTTTTTACACTAGTGTGGCGCTTTGCTGCACTAGTGTCAAACATTTTGACGCTAGTGCAGCAAAGCACAGGGACGCCCATTGATTAAAATGGGTGCGTCATTTTAACGTCTGCTCTGAGTAAGCGTTAAAAATAATGGAAAGTAGTACAGTGAAATGTTGTAAATTTCACTGTGCCAATTTTCAGGCCTCTGTGTTGGAACGCCACCCTTGCTTACATTATGCCTGGCGCAGGCATAATGTGGCACAAAGGTTTACAAAGTAGCGCAATGCACGCATTGCGCCGCTTTGTAAATGCAGCACGTGAGATAGGCTTCCTTGATGCCGCCTTAGCGTTAAAAAACAATTATGCTTGGGCAGTGCGAAGTGGTGCTAAGGGCTTGTAAATATGCCCTTAGGTGCTTATTCAGGGCATGCAAGTTCAATACATACCAGGAATACTGCCCAACCACTCTGCTGGATGTTATTACTTACAGTGAGCTTTCCCATGAGGATTTCCCCCTCTTTGCCTTTTTTCCAGAGGAGCCCCCGGAATGGCCGGTGTTGGCAGTCTTGCCCTCTAACCCACAGCCATATAAACTCATAACTAGGTCACACACTGCAGTGATGGACTGCATTATGATGGAGTCCTCCAGGGCATGCCTGTTGTGAGAGAGTGACTTTAGTCACTACGGGGCACATTTATACTCCGTTTGCGCCGAATGTGCGTCGTTTTTTTCGACGCAAATTCGACGCAAAACTAACTCCATATTTATACTTTGGCGTTAGACGCGTCTAGCGCCAAAGTTCATGGAATTAGCGTCATTTTTTTGCGTGAACACCTTCCTTGCGTTAATGATATGCAAGGTAGGCGTTCCCGTCTTAAAAAATGACTCCGATGCATATGCGTCGGATTTATACTCCCGGGCAAAAATGACGCCCGGGAGTGGGTGGGTCTAAAAAACCTGCATTTGCGCCGGATTTTAGCGCCTGGGTCAGGGCAGGCGTTAAGGGACCTGTGGGCTCAGAATGAGCCCAGAGGTGCCCTCCCCTGCCCCAAGGAACACCCCCTGCCACCCTTGCCCACCCCAGGAGGACACCCAAGGCTGGACGGACCCAGCCCAGGGACATTAAGGTAAGTCCAGGTACGTATTTTTTTTTTTTTTTTTTTGTGGCATAGGGGGGCCTGATTTGTGCCCCCCTACATGCCACTATGCCCAATGACCATGCCCAGGGGACGGAAGTCCCCTGGGCATGGCCATTGGGCAAGGGGGCATGACTCCTGTCTTTGCTAAGACAGGAGTTATTTCAATGGGGGATGGGCGTTGTAAAAAAATGGCGCAAATGGGGTTAAGACGATTTTTTTGCCTCAGCCTGACTTGCCCCATTTTTGGACGCCCAAACGCCATTTTTCCCTTCGCTGGCGCTGCCTGGTGTACGTGGTTTTTTTTCACGCACACCAGGCAGCGCCGGTCGGCTAACGCCGGCTAACGCCATTCAATAAATACGGCGCCCGCATGGCGCTTCAGAATGGCGTTAGCCGGCGCTAATTTATTTGGCGCAAAACTGCGTTAGCGCAGTTTTGCGTCAAAAAGTATAAATATGGGCCTACATATCTGTTTTGTTGTCAACAGACCAAGGTGGTGTCCCCTAACGGCAGATACCTTTTAATTCATTACAAACATTTGCAAAAGGTGTACCATTCCCCGGTGGACCTTGCCCGCTATTATCACACTGAAGACACCAATTGTAGGCGATGCGTCACTTGGGGAGCAGATTTTCTCCATCTGACATGGTCCTGCCCGACAGTAGCCATGTTCTGGAACTTGATTATAGCGGCACTGCTTGACCTGACAAATCATGTTTTCCAACACACTCCTGCTATGGTTCTGCTTGGTAATGTTAAAGATGTGCCAAAAATGACTGCAAGTTTACTGCCAAGGGCCTGCTTCTGAGTAAACAGAGAATTGCCAGGATGTGGAGAAGTAGAAGTGCACCGAAGTTCCAGAACTTGTTGAAAGACATGTCCCTACGCGATGATTGGTCAGGGGCATGTGCTTTAGCTTTACCACGTGACTTTTGTGACCCATTGTAATCTTATATGTTAACGTTGAACCCTGATAAGGTGCTGTATTTCTCCTGTGATGTTACTCTCCATGTCTGATGTCCCTCGCTGTTCTGGACTGATCTCCATGTCTGGAACTTAGTAGTTAAATGTGATCACACCATGGTACACTGAGATATTCAGACCATAAGCTATAACTGTACTAGCTACGTGAAATAGCGTAAGTAGTGACAAATCCTGCAGCACCCACCAACAGATGGACATGGAAGGTGGGAATTCATAGGAAGGACATGCTACATGCTTGGAATCCGTTTTTTAGAAATGCTTTAAATCAGTGTAAAACTGTTCCCATCATTCCAACTTCCTGTGGTCTATCTAGCAATATGGCATGAGAGACAGTATCTAAAGCCACAGGAAGATCTAACAGGACCGAGGCGTCAGCCCAACCCTGGTCTAGGATCTCTCTGAGCTAAGTTGTGACTGCCAATAATGCTGATTCAGTACTATGATGAGGTTTGAATCCGAACTAAGTAGTCAAGCAGGACATTGTCTTCCAAATATTTACAAACTTCCATATTGACTTATTTTTCAAAAACCTTAGCTAGCAGTGGAAGTAGGGAGATGTGGCAGAAGTTAGACAAAAGGGATTTATCAGAATTAGGCTTCTTACTAGAAGTATAATGATTGTCTTCCTATTAGAAGGTGCAATGCCATTTAAAAGTTAATATTACAGGTATCAGTAGGAAATGGTGTTATATCCTTTACCACCAACTTCACAATAGCTGGCGGACACGGACCTAAAGGGGAAACTGGTTTTGTTTCCATAATACACCTCTCTGCTTGAGATCTGGTGACGAGAGAGAACTTGATAAAAGTCTCATTGCAGCTCACAATCGATTAATCAATGTTCCAAGCATTCTGATCATTCGCTGTGCTCTGGGGAAAGAACACATATTTTCGATGTCTACACTAAAGAAGACAATGTATTCATACCAGGGAGATTGCAAGACAAATGCAGTGTTTTCCAGCTTCAAAATTGGCTCTTTTATTTACAATACAAACGAGCTAGGAGGCAGGATTGTTTGAAATGGAGATAGATTGGCTGAAATATTCAGCTTTTGCTAACATATTCTAAGATTTGTACATGTGTATGGCTCTCACTAGCTGTTTTTATCCTCATCCCTACACTCTAGCCTTTTGTTGTGTTCTAGTTTTTACATCGTTTTTTTCTACAATCTCTAAAAGAATCCCAAAACCATGCAGCTGAAGGACATGGGGCCGAATTAAGGCAAAGTGCCCCTGCATCCAATGTCCCCCCTGCCCCCATAACGCCACCATGTGTGCACCATATTTAAGATACGGTGCACCATGGCGGTAGTTAGAACAATAGCGCCAACATTTTTGTGCTATTGTGGCGCTTTGCTACACTGATGTAAACATTTTTTACGCTAGTGTAGCAAAGTGCAAGGAGGCACATTGATTTGAATGGGTGCGTCATTTTAACGCCTGATCTGTGCAAGCGTTAAAAATGACAGAAAAAATGGCGCAGTGAAATCTTTTAAACTTCACTGCACCATTTTTTGGGGGCTTCTAACGGGGGAATGCCCCCTTGCATACTGTAGTAAAGAACAGCTACTCCTCTTAGGTGTGGTTAAGGCATGTTTATTGCAAGCTGGTAATCTCATGCGTGGTGCTCTTTTCCCCTGTCAGCAGGCAACTCGGGTACCGAGAATGTCCACCACTAGCATTCTATAAGAGCATTCTAGGAGAGCATCACAGACAGGATAATAAACATCAAGGAAGATTACAACACATACATTTTGCCTGGTGCAGGCATAATGTGGCGCAAGGGGTTACAAAGTGGCACAATGCATGCATTGCGTCACTTTGCAAATATGGCGTTGGGAAAAGACACCTTAGTGCCACGTTAGCGTAAAAATATGACACTAAGGAGGCACTAAAGTGGTGCAAGGAGCTCTTAAATCTGCCCCCTAATCTTTTAAGCTCGTTGTGAGGGCTAGTCCTGATCATATTAAGGGCACTATTTATCCAATTGACATTTTCTGGGGGTTCAATGTTAATATCTTGGTTGGTTTCGCAGCCTTATGCTTCACAAAAGTTTTTCTGGTTAACTGATTTCCATGAATGAGTGATAACCGATTTTCCTTTATTGTTTCTGGTAAGAGTTTTTTTGTGGTGGTGGGTGAGATCTCGAATGAGAAAGGTGTTGCAGCATCGTCAGACCATGTAGCAGACATTGGAGGATTCAGCTTGATAAAAGTGTGATTTACAAAGATAGTGGGAGACAACAAAATCTAAAATGGTTTACCAGGGATTGCTACTATGTCATTACACTCTCCAAAGTAACCCCTGTTGCCCACCGGTGAGACTCTTTGAACAACACTTTTCTGATGTCTACTGGTCCCACCAGCTAAACAGGAGGTGTAGTTGCGATGGCATCGAGAGCAGTTGCTCACAGCATGAGGTGATGATCTGTAGGACAATTTAAGGAAATTTCGCACCAAGGACAAAAGACTGAAATGCATTCACCGAGTATCCATATTACTCAACAAACATTTTCAGCACTTCTTGTGTTGTGAAATGGGCTGTAAATTGGGTAATAGGATGATGTTATAGTAAGTTGGGTCTGGGTTTGTAATCCAAGTTCTCAATCCGATTAGCTCCTGCAGGCACAGATTGGAATTAATGTAAATTCCTGAATGAGTTCCTCCAAACAAGCAGTGGAGTTCCACCCCAAACTAACTTTTTGCACATACCCAAATTTGCTCCGGGAGGTGCACAATTAATCTCCTGCAGCCACAAAAAGGGTGCAACTGTAGGCTCCCAACAGAGTTCTTTCAGGCACACAATGGAGTATCTACAAGCACCCAGTAAGATCCGCAAGGCCGGAAATTCTGATAATGTTGGCACACAACAGAGCTGCTGCAGACACAAATTTAAGCTGCGATGGGCACAAAATTCAGTCTATTAGGCACCTCACCAAGCTACGGCAGATTTCCAGCTGAGCTACTTCAGGCCCATGAGGATCTCCAGTTGGTATGCAATGTGCACTTGTTGGACATAGCAGAGCTCCTGGACTCACATAGTGGAGCTGTTGCAAGTACGCTATTCCATTCTACAGAACTCAGTTATACAGGCGCAAAACTAAGCACCTCCTGGCAACACATAGATCTCTTGCACTGGCCCAGGTGAGCCTCCGATGGCACCCACTACCTGTTGAAACTCACTGACTTCAAATAGACACGTGGCTGCCCTCCGAGAGCAACCAAACTAAGCTGATGAAGGATGCAATAAAGCTTATCTCAAGGCCAAACTAGACCCCTGAGGGCACCCCACTGAGGTATTGTGGATAAATCACTAGCTCCTACAGGCACACACTCTGAAGATCTGTTGATACATCACTGACCATCTACAGGAAGCCCATTGAAATCCTGCAAATACTCCACTGAGCTCCTGCCATCACCTCTGGGAACTCGAAATGCATTCAACAAAAGAGGCACAAAACTGAGTTCCTGTATGTAAACACATTAACTCGCTCCCTCCATGTATACTTCTTAGGCTCAAATGTTTCCCTACTATATGTTGGCCTACTATACCCGACAAATCATATGGGCCCATATTTATTCTTTTTTAGCGCAGCATGTGTGCCGCTTTTTGACACAAAAACGGCGCAAACTTACAAAATACAATTGTATTTTGCAAGTTTGTGCCGATTTTGCATAAAAAAATGAAGTACATACGGCGCTAAAAAAGTATAAATATGTGTGTTGTAATGAAAGCGACTCCGGAACTAGTGGTGAAGAACTTCTTTACATTTATTTCTAACAAGGTGAAGTCTCTGCAAGTAACGTCCCAGCCTCCTCTCATAACATCTCAACCGTCTCATCGCCCGCGTTCTCTCCCCTCGCTCTACCGAACCTTCCCAGATTCTAATTCTACAACTATAGGAATACAACACATCTTTCCATTGATGAGCACAAAGTAATAACCAATAAAAAAAAATAAAAAAAATTTAAAACCTACTTTCACATATCTTGAAACATTCTAAAGATCATAAAGAACAAAAGAATTGTATAAAAATACAATGATATCAATCACATTAACACAAAGTTCTCCAGACAAGAAGGAGTCCTGATGTTTCTCCTCGGTCTCTGAAGCTCCCTGTCATCCATGGCTTTTGAATTTCCTTCCTTTCGTCCTTTTAAAATGTAGTCTTTTAAATGTGAAGGAGTCTTAATGTTCCTCTCGGATTTCCTCAGTTCCATGTTATCCGCAGAACGAGAGTTTCTATCTTGCTGTCCCTTTAAAGTTTCCAAACTTGCAGTGTTACTATTAAACTTAACAATTCTATTCAAATTCCATATTCCACCATCACTAAGTTTCACAGCATTAGTGAAAAGTTTCACAACCTTCATGGGAGAAGAGAATCTCTTCCCACAACTCCTCAAAACAGGATTCTTGACCATAACCCAATCACCAATGTTTACAATGGTCTTCTTCACTGCATTCCTCTTATCGAAATTACCTTTACTCATTAAAGATTTCTCTTGTTCCCTGAATTTCCAACCCTCATTGACAACCTCTTTTCCTTTCACCCCCAAAAATTCATTGACCCAATTTGGCTCAAGAATAGTATTCCCTCGTCTTCCACGAAACAAGACAAAAGGGGTTTGCCCTGTAGTTGAATGTGGAGTATGCCTATATACAGCCACCTTTTTAATTACTTCTTGTTTCCAATTGAGATGATTGTCTTTGGCTAAAGAGATAGTTTCTTTTAAAACCCGGTTGAACCTTTCAATTAACCTATTACACTCAGGATGATATAACACATACAACTTATGTCTTATTCCACACCCCTTGAGAAATTCCTCATCTCTCTCGAAGTCAGTTGCACGCCTTTATCAGTAAGCATTGTGGAAGGAATACCCTCCCTAGTAATGAGACTTTTAAGAAAATCAATCACCTTCTGTGTTTCTATCCCCTTAGTGAAAGAAACTTCAGGCCATCTAGAATACATGTCCATGACCACTATAACATGCTCAACTGAACCATCACCATATATAGGGCCAATATATCTAGTGATATATCCTCCCAAGGTCCCTTCGGTTTGTCCCTAATTATCATTGGTTGACTTCTAGGCTTCATAGCTTTTTCACTAAGAGCGCACTGCACACAGTCACAAACCACCCTCTCTACATGAGTATCCATGCCAGGCCACCAATATGACAATCTTAATCTCTCCTTAGTTTTGGATATTCCCATGTAACTGTTATGTGCCTGATCAATAAGTAGCCCTCTCACACTAGATGGTGGTATCAACCTCATCCCTCTAAGTAACAAATCCTGATCAACAGCCAATTGATCTCTCACACTCCAGAACTCTCTGCACTCCGCACTACATTGACTTTTACTATTCCATCCAGAACGCAACAAGTTCACCAACTCCTGTAACACTCTGTCAGACTTGGTATCCTCACGCCACCTCTCTTCTGAAATCATTTCAAAATCCACTCCACACACTCTGTCAAATTGTTCAAAATCTTCAACCTCATCCAAATCTGACATATTAGGTGATACTAGTCTTGATAGCACATCCGCAGAGTAATTGTCAGACCCAGCAACATACTCCACCACATAATCATATTCTTGCAAAGCTATGATCCATTTGGTAATTCTGCTCGAGACAGCATCAACACCTTTAGACTTAAAAACCTCACACAAAGGTTTGTGATCAGTTTTAACAACAAAAGGTCTTCCCCACAAAAACTTTTTAAATTTCTTAACTGCCCAATAAACCACAAGGGCCTCTCTCTCTATTACAGAGTATTTTGTCTCAGTCTCTTTCAGACTTCTGGAGATGAATTCAATAGTGTTCTCAGCACTACGCAAACCTTGTTGTAGAACAGCGCCTAACCCTTTCCCACTGGCATCAGTTGTCAGAATCAACTGTAAATTGGGATTCAATTTTTTTAGTTTGGGGGCATTACATAGACAATATTTCAAAGTGATGAATTCCTTTTCACACTCTTCATCCCAAAATAACTCTTTGCCTTTCTTCAATAAAAGTCTCATATTGTAACATGAACTAGCAAAATCCTTAACAAATTTACTATAATATTTAGCCATGCCCAGAAATCTCATCAGCTCCTCCTTGGAGGTTGGAGAAGCTAGACTCCTAATTGTGTCAACAAGATCTTTCTTGGGAACTAAGCCACCTCCAATAATAGTGTGCCCAAGGTAGTCAATATTTTCAACTGCAAACTTGCATTTCTCCACTTTAATGGTTAAACCATGCTCAGAAATCTTCGATAACACTTTTCTGACAGTATCATCATGATCACCATTGTTCTTCCCATAGATTAGAATGTCATCCTGATAGACACACACACCAGTAATCCCTCTCATTATAAGTCCCATAGCTCTTTGAAACACCGAGGCAGCCGAGATTAGACCAAAAGGTAGACGAATGAACCTAAAAGTACCAAAAGGCATAACAAAAGCCGTCAAATTCCTGGAAGATTCATCTAAAATTATCTGATGATAGGCCGAAGTTAAATCAATGGTAGAGAAAATCTTAGCACCTGACACCATAGTTAGTAACTCAGATATGTTGGGAAGAGGATATCTGTCCACCATTATGCATCTATTAAGTTTGCGAAGAGCAACACAAAGCCTGATGTTGCCATTGGCCTTCTTAGCTATGACTGTGGGAGACAACCAATCTGTCCCCTCCACTTCCTCTATAATACCTTGATCCTCTAATGTTTTAAGTTCAGATTGTAACTCATCCCTCACTGCAAAGGGAACATTCCGCACTTTGCTACAGAACGGTATAGCACCAGGAAGCAATTTCATTTTATGAGAATACCCCTTCATGCATCCTATTTTCCTACTGAAAACATTAGGAAATTCTTTACGGAGTTTCTCTGTGAGATCAGTCATGGATAATACGCTCACTCCATCTACATCTCCCAATTGTTTCACTATAATAGGAGGTGAACTGTTGGGATCAAGCATCACACCAAGGTCTTTCTGATGCCACCAGCTTATGATGCTATCACCTCCTTTCGATACATAGACTTTTCCAGAAGTGAATCGTTGTTTATATTCAATCAACCCAACAAAATATCCATGTAA
Source organism: Pleurodeles waltl (assembly GCF_031143425.1). NCBI lineage: Eukaryota > Metazoa > Chordata > Amphibia > Caudata > Salamandridae > Pleurodeles > Pleurodeles waltl. Next base: position 911,068,167 of record NC_090443.1, read on the forward strand.
GTCAATGGGTTCACCACCATAACCACAAGGTTTAATATCAGGTTTTAACAGGTTGACTTTACCCTTTAACTCATTTTGATAGAACATATTAGAAACTATAGAAATGTTTGCCCGAGTCAAAAAGTACCTTGGTTCTTTTTCCCTCTACTGTGATATAATCCAGAGGGCCACACAAATTGTTACTTGAAACTTGAAGCACAATTTGACCACAGGCAAAGTCAGACTCAACCTTGTTGGCATCAAAATCATCATCAATCATACTCACGGACTGTTTTCCCTTCTTGAGGTTACACACAACTGAAAAGTGACCCTTCTATTTGCAATACAAACAAAAACTATTAACAGCTGGACAAAGCTTACTATTAGCAAGATGTCCACCTCTTCCACATCTAAAACATTTCTTGCCAGAAGTGTTGGAGAACATTTCTTTGTCAGAAGACTTGGTCATTTTGGGCTTAGTACTGCTAGTACTGCTAACTACATTTACATCTTTGGAATCACAGCGTTTCACCACTTCAACACACTTGAGAGAGTGCTCAATCCTCTTGGCTAGAGAAATAACTTGGTCAATTCGAGGATCATCTAAAAGCCATAATTCATCTCGTACCTTTTCAATATTGCACCCTAGCATGAATTTGTCACGGATCCTCTCTTCCACGTGGACCCAAATTTACATGATGAGGCTAAACGCTTTAATTCTGTGACATAATCTTCAACAGATTCTCCTTCAGCTTGATGACGTTTCCTGAAGTAATACCTCTCCAAGATTGTACTAACCTTAGGGAGATAATGTAGATCTAGTTTCCTAATACATACCTCATACTCATTCAGATTAATTGCTTCATTGTCTGGAAGATCAGGAAGATGGTCAAAAACCTCCTGACCTTCCGTTCCCAAACAGTGAAGAAGCAATGCAGTTCTCCTCTCATTGCTCAAAGAAGTACCGCACACTCTGGAGTATCTCTCGAAAACTTTTTTCCACTTTTCCCTCTTGATCGGGGGTTCACCAGGAGTGGAAAGAAAGAAAGGCGGAGAAGAAATATTCTGCATTTTAGTAGGTAAGAGTTGGCATTGACTGTTTTGCAGAAGAAAATAAATATTGCACAACAGGAAGAATTCCTCTCAATAACATTTAAATCATAAACTATAAACTAAGAGGAGAGATACATTATTTGAAAAACATTAGTACCCATGTAGGACTATTTTTTAAAAGAAACATCTGTGAATATTTTTTGAAGAGAAAAAACGAACTAACATGTAATATTAATAACACACAAACTTCCATCTATAAAGTATACCACCCAATAAACTGTGTGACCATTAAGATTCAATATGTCATTGTTAGAAATGGGGTCTTTGTTTGACAGTCAGGTTACCCCCTGTTCAAGCAAGGACCCTCACTCTAGTCAGGGTAAAAGAGAATCACCCTCAGCTAACCCCTGCTTACCCCCTTGGTAGCTTGGCAGAGCAGTAGGCTTAACTTCAGAGTGCTAGGTGTAAAGTATTTGTACCAACACACACAGTAACTTAATGAAAACACTACAAAATGACACAACACCAGTTTAGAAAAATAGGAAATATTTATCTAAACAAAACAAGACCAAAACGACAAAAATCCAACATACACAAGTCAAGTTATGAATTTTTAAAGATTAAACTCAAAAATAGCGCTTAGAAACAAAAATGCTTCGATGAGGTGTTAACACAGCGTCGTGATGGATTCGTTCCCAACAAGCCGACACCAGCGGCGCCGGACACGGAGTCGTGTAGACCCCCAAGTACAGTACCTTTGGTGAAGAGTGAAAACAAGCCGATGCGCGAAGTCGGGGATCGCGGCGTCTGGGCGAAACGTTGAATCTGCGCACTTCGAGCGGCGTAGGTCACGACGTGGCGCGGCGACTTCCACGGAGTCGCGGACTTCAGCGGGGCTGCAGCGGCGTCGGGCCTGCGAAGAGCGTCGCGTTCCAGCGAAGGTTATGGGGTCGGGTGCAGGCGGCGGCACCGGATTCAGGAGCGACGGCGGTCCGGAGTCGTCCGAAGTCGATTTCCTTGGATTTCCACCAGCTTTCCTTTCAAGGGCCCAGTGACTGGATAGGGCACCACTTGTCAGAGCAGGAGTCTCTCCAGAGACTCCAGGTGTTGGCAGAGAGAAGTCTTTGCTGTCCCTGAGACTTCAAACAACAGGAGGCAAGCTCTAAATCAAGCCCTTGGAGATTTCTTCACAAGATGGAAGGCACACAAAGTCCAGTCTTTGCCCTCTTACTCTGACAGAAGCAGCACTGCAGGAAAGCTCCACAAAGCACAGTCACAGGCAGGGCAGCACTTCTTCCTCAGCTATCAGCTCTTCTCCAGGCAGAGGTTCCTCTTGGTTCCAGAAGTGTTTCTAAAGTCTGTAGATTTGGGTGCCCTTCTTATACCCATTTTAGTCTTTGAAGTCACCTTTCTTCAAAGGGGACTCACACCTACTTGTGAAATCCTGCCTTGCCCAGGCAAGGCATCAGACACACACCAGGGGGTTGGAGTCTGCATTGTCAGAGGCAGGCACAGTCCTTTCAGATGAGAGTGACCACTCCACCCCTCCCTCCTAGCAGAGATGGCTAATCAGGAAATGCAGGTTACACCCCAGCTCCTTTTGTATCACTGTCTAGTGTGAGGTGAAAAACAACCCAACTGTCAAACTGACCCAGACAGGGAATCCACAAACAAGGCAGAGTCACAGAATGGTTTAAGCAAGAAAATGCTCACTTTCTAAAAGTGACATTTTCAAACCCACAATCTCAAAATCAACTTTACTAAAAGATGTATTTTTAAATTGTGAGTTCATGGACCCCAAACTCCACATGTCCATCTACTCTCTAGGGGAATCTACGGTTTAATCATATTTAAAGGTAGCCCCCATATTAACCTATGAGAGAGACAGGCCTTGCAACAGTGAAAAACGAAGTTGGCAGTATTTCACTGTCAGGACATATAAACCACATTACTATATGTCCTACCTTATCCATACACTGCACCCTGCCCTTGGGGCTACCTAGGGCCTGCCCTAGGGGTGCCTTACATGTAAGAAAAGGGAAGGTTTAGGCCTGGCAAGTGGGTACACTTGCCAAGTCGAATTTACAGTGTAAAAATACACACATAGACACTGCAGTGGCAGGTCTGAGACATGATTACAGGGTTACTTGTGTGGGTGGCACAACCAGTGCTGCAGGCCCACTAGAAACATTTGATTTACAGGCCCTGGGCACCTCTAGTGCACTTTACTTGGGACTTAACAGTAAAACAAATATGCCAATCATGGAGAACCAATTACGTACACATTTTAAACAGGAGCACTTGCACTTTAGCACTGGTTAGCAGTGGTAAAGTGCCCAGAGTAACAAAAACAGTAAAATCAGAGTCCAGCACACATCAACAACCTGGGGAACAGAGGCAAAAAGTTAAGGGAGACCACGCCAAGGATGAAAAGTCTAACAGTCTTACTCCATCCAGTTTAAAATAGTTCAAAATACACTAAAACAAACGTTTCTGGAAATAGAGAGAAAATATGAATATCCCAAGTTAAATTAACAATAGCGTATCACTGAACAGATACGCTTTGAAAGAAATTGCCGATCTGACGTGGAATCGCGTCTCCTGGTTGCTAGGAGATTGAAAAGCTAAGTTGGCGTCGTGTGCGGCAAAATGGCATCTAGTTGGTTGCTAAGGAAGCAACAACGCTGAGTTGACGTTGCGTGCGGCAAAATGGCGTCTCTTAGGTTGCTAAGGAAGCAACAGTTCCGATACGACGTTGTGAAGTGGCGTCTCTTGGTTACCAAGGAGCCAAAACAAGTCCAAGGTAGCAACGAGCCTCTCTGTAAGAAAGTGTCTCTGCAAGAAATGAAGCATTCGCAAAGAGCCGCTCCGGAGCACCGAACCTCAATGTGAAGGAGTTGGGACGTCAAAACATGAGTTCTAAGGACACGCGTGGGTTCGCATCCCATCCTCGTCGCCAGTGTTGTAATGAAAGCGACTCCGGAACCAGTGGTGAAGAACTTCTTTACATTTATTTCTAACAAGTTGAAGTCTCCGCAAGTAACGTCGCAGCCTTCTCTCATAATATCTCAACCGTCTCATCGCCCACGTTCTCTCCCCTCGCTCTACCGAACCTTCCCAGATTCTAATTCTACAGCTATAGGAAGTCAACACAGGGCCATGATGTCTATTCTCATGCAAGACTGAAAAATTAATCCTTCATCTGTTATGCTATTTCCTTCTAATTCCTAACAAGTATTATCCAGCCAACTCAGCCTAAAATGTACTTGATAATTACTTTTTAATATGATGCTTCAGAGGGTATTTCCATAAATGTCCATACATTTCTAAACCCTGTAGATGACAGGTGTCACTCTTGCTCATTTTAATGGGATGGTCCATTTTATTCAAAACATGTTTCTCTTCCTCATGACCTCTGCAGCAGGTATAAGTAGGCTACTACTGAACACAATAAAAAAAGAGAATGAAAACAGCAGAAAAATGAAGAGCCTGTGTTTTCAAGAAGGCACTTCAGCATATTCAAGGACTTTCTGGAGGGATCTGTGTGCAATTGCTAAGTATTTACTCTAATCTCAGCATTCAAATTTTTGGAGCTTTCACAGTGTGCATGCAGCCCCTGGGTTAATTAAGGACGCACTCATTGAAGACTCCGTACGTGTTTTAAAGTGCTTTGCTGCACTTGGGGTAACTAAGGAGTTTGAACTACACATTGTGTATTTCATTTTAGCGACTACTTTTAAATGTTTTGTAGTCTGCTGGCACGCGCACTTAACACTCGCCTAGTTGTGTGCTGCCATCTTTCCCCCTCTTTGTGGTCCCTCGACTTCCCACACGGTTACTCCCTGAAGTTGTCAGTCTTCGGTCTTACCTCAATGCCTCTTCAGAGCTTCACTTTTTAGCTCCAGCAGGTGACAATCATCTTTTCTGAAATCACAGGATGCGTCCATTTTTCTCTAGGATCGGTTTAAATACTGCATTTGTGCACATACACAGCAAGGACAGGAATGTGTCGCTGAAGGGAGCTGGGGAAACCACTCAGGTCACAACTAGGGAAACAAATGTTGAATGCACTTCTGGAACCTTGAACTCCTAGTATGACCTCACTGCAAGTACTGCCCAGGGCATCACATCTACCCGCTGGTCTTTCCAGAATCATGACATGGGAATAAATCATGGGTATAATTCTCTGAGAAAGATGTCAATCTCGCGCTCACCTCTTTGATGGAGGCTATCTACCTAGCATTGTCTCTTGACTCGTGCCTCGCCGGCCATGACGTTTTCGTTTGTGAGAGAACAGGTAAGGCCATCAGGCCAAATGCTCAGAATTCAATATTTTTGCTCCCCCTGAAATATTAGCTTGAAGCAACAAATACAAGACAAAACATGCAAAGCATATTATAGAGTTATCTAAACTCCTGATTTTTTTTCAAGCAAACAAAATCTGAAATGATATAAAGAATGAAGTGGATCTTATAGAAACTATTGTAAGTAAGTACTATCTCCTGAATCCTTGAATAGGACCATCCAGAATGCTAACATAGGTACAAACGTCCTGGATTTGTGACTGAGAATAGTGGCAATAGTAAATCTACCAGGAAATGGACCGGTCCCGAGGACCATTCAGCCATGATCAAGTGCTTCGTTAGCCAGAGGCTGGGGAACCCGCCCCAGGGTTTGCAATTATGGTGCAGTGCTGTCCAGGGGGCACAGCTCTTCTAAGACAACTTATGTGCAAATGGGGTAGGGGGCACAGAAATTAAAAAGGCTGTGGCACTGGACCTTAGGCGCGGGACCCTGCTTACGGTTTGTACCATCCAAGGATGTGAAAGAAGAGCTGGTTGGATGCAAACAACACATTTCAGCCTGTAAGCAGGCCAATCTGCATTGTTCTGTATCAAGTGGAGGTGGAGTGTGAAGTTCGTGGTGACTACCAGGTGTATTTGATTGCAGTAGATTAAGGGGAATATAACAATAGATGATGCCTGGCTTGAGTAATCACTAGCAGAGTTTCTAAGCAAATGTTATCATGAAATTTGCTAATTTTAAGGCAAAGTTAATGCAATTTATGCTCGAATGTTAAAGATTTCCTAGTTTCTTGTTCATTTTGGGTTTGGGTGGAGGGCCAGGTAAATGACAAATTTATTTGCTTACAGTACTGAAGCTATTGATTCCTTGTCAGCTGGGATGAGTGTGAGGTTTCTGCACGTAATTCTGATTCTCACAGTGGCAACAATAGCACTTGAGGGGAGGGGAGGGATGAGACACAGGTGAGTATCTTCCTTTAGAGGAATGATGGGATGTTGCCTGCATAGCACTGCAAGGCATCACTGCATACACTAAAACAGTAGTGTTAGATTTAAGGGTTGGAGGACAGATTTCCCATCTGCTGCATTACAACCTCCATAGGCTATAATGGGATTGTAATACGGCAGACGGGTTACTAATCACGTTTGTGACAAAGTAACCCCCTCCGCCAAACTCTAAATAAAATGTTAAAATACATTATATGACAAGCAGGCTGCCTGAGAGGGGCTTAAGAGGCAGTGGAAAGGGAGAGGAATCCAGATTGGTAGGAGTACTAAGAGACAGAAACACAAAACTTTGTGAAATAAACATTTTGAGGACTTTCCAAACAGAGATGAGAGGGTGTGTGTGTGTGTTTTTGTCAGTGTGAGCATGCAAATGTCCCAGGTGAAATCCAAAAGACACCCTACTAAGCTGGACTGAAAGCACCTGTACCCAAATATTCATCAGAAAATACATTTATTAGGGGGGTTTAACACCCTATGCACCCCCCTGAAGTTACGTCCTTGGATAATGCATCAAATTACAGGTAAGAGAAGATTGCGAAATGCTAATACAGCCTTGCGTATTTGAGAGACTCCTGGATCATGAGAGATGACTGGGATTCAGACCCTTGCTGTTAGCTTCCTTCGGCCAAGGAAGAATAGGCTGTGGTGACTGACCATTAAGGGCAACCTGGTTCCTCCTCACTTGTTTTCTGATCATTTCCTTACTATACCAATAGAAAATAAAAGCATGTTATTCACTATTGATTTAAAAAACAAAAAATCCCAACCTTCACTGTGACCAAGGCCTGGGAAGCAGCCATCATCAGAAAGATCGTCAAGGGCTGGCGAAGTCCCATCCTGGCCTTAGGGGTTGGCCATGCCTCGAGGCTAGGAGTGTGCGAAATGTGCATAATTTACAGTAATTACACAAAATTAAGGTAAATTTCACTTAGTTATGTGAAATCCAAACCCTTCATGTTGTGCTATATTTTAGTGTGAAATGTTTCCTTGCGTCAAATTGTGGTGCAAAGATGCATTAAATAAAACTACCTCAAAAAACAGCCTCTCGCATACTGTTGCTGCCATACACTTTTACCACACAATTGCACCATTTGTGTGCGAAGTGGCATAATGACATAATTTGGGGAATTTCAAATAATAGACATAACACAAAATTCCACCAATTACATAGATTATGCTGGTGTCATTTAAATTTTGCCAGGCTCTGCAGATTTTGAACAAAATGTATGTATAATTTGTGATTTAAGATGCACCACTGGACCCCATTTTTTCAAAATTCACTCTGACATACATGTTCACAAAAGCTAGGCTTGCTCACTTTACTTGCTCGCTGGAACTTGGAGCAAGTTTTAGGCTCTACCATTTTAAAGATGGACAACCACTAATGAGAGCAGGAGTAATCTGGGTTTTGAAAATTGTTTAGTTTCTGCTCAAGTTGCTAATCATGAATGTTGTTCAGCAAATCAAACATGAAACTAAAAGGATGTCATGGTTCACATCGAGCCCATCAACAACCTTTACAACCATTGTGAGAAATGGTTTCTGTCCATTTAAGCCACCTGTATGTTTCACTTTTTGGACTAGTTAGTTTATTTTCTTCTGCTGTTTGTGAGGCTCACTGCCTGGGTCTCACCCACTGTCAGCTCCATCATAATGGACTGAAAGTGTTAACTGCTAGTGTCTAGCTGCACAGCTAGAGTTTGAGTATCTGCAGTGCTGGCATGTGAACACGTGTAAAGGTTTGCACATATGTACGGGCTGAGCATGCGAGATTACAATCTAGCTCAGCCCGGTGTCTGTGCATAGATAGCCTGTCACAGAAAGGACACTTCATGGATTGGTGCTGACCTGGGTAGGTCTTAATATGATTGGGCAGTAATAGTAGGTCGTTTAATACAGGTGGGCATTGATAGCGTGTGTATGTATATCTAGAGTGTATCACTGATTGATTTAGAGTGCTTTGGGTAAAATCTGCATCAAAGGACAGTTTCTCCATTATTTAGGCCTAGAGATCAGTGCTATACACCATTCCAATGGTAAATCGGGTTACTGAATGCAGATTTGACATTAATTTTCACATACCTGCACTCCTTGTGGCACTTCAAGATTTTTAATTTTTATCTGACTCAGATACTAAATAGATTTGTCCCTTTGAATCACCCTGCTGGGCCAAGTTCATTCCTCTGCTGGCCACCTGAAAAATCAAATACCTCCCCATGCAACAGGACCATTAACCAGTAATTAGGCCTTCTCCTAGAAGAGGAGAGGGGGACTGAACCTGCCTATGCTAGTTACCTTTCACATAGCATCAGGAGGCTTGGGAAGCATCTACCCCACAAGAACAACTGAGGATAGTCAGACCTCTGAAGCCAGACACAGGAGGGGATGCTCCTTGACGTTTTGTAGGGAAGAAAGTATGTAGCAGTGGCAGTTAGGGGTGGGGTTTAGGCCCTCACAGTAGGTCTTTCAATAGACCACTTGACGGTGCCATCTTTAAAATTTCCAAAATGCTGTGCAGAGGAGGTGCTGCAGAGCTGTAGTGATGTGAACCCTAAGATTGGGCACAGGTGCCTACCTTGTGGAATTTTCCACCCCTGAACAAGGGAGATACATTTTAGACCTGGGGGAAGTGATGCCACAGAAATGCCTAGCAAAAGGAGAGTGGACTCCTGACCCCTATTGGAAGGATGGATTCATGGATGTCTGACTTTAGCTGGCACCCAGGGACTTGGATTTTCTTTTCCAGGGCCAGTGTTGCTGGCCTCCTGATACCATTTGTGGCATAGATCTGCTGGGGGTATTGGATGGTGCTCCTGATCTTTTGTGGATCGGTTCAGCAGTGATCTCCAAAAGGAGGATGCCTCTGTTCCCTGTTGACATACAGATGCCCTGTAAGAGCCAAGGACTTGGGGAGTGCAGGCACAGAGTGTGCTCTGCCTTGGTGCCATTGGGAGTGCTCTTAGAAAGGTTCCAGGCCCTGGACAGGTGCCAGGTGCCCTCTGCAAGGTGGGCGCACATAAGGAGCAGCACCTACAGAAATATAAACTTCTAGAGGCCTGAATTAAACCCCCTGTTGGCATGAGCTTACCACCAGAAGCTACACAAATTTACCAGGTGATAATTGATTCAACAGGCCCAGAGATAACACTTTCTGTTTGGTCCATTCATTTTGGGGATGAGAAGAGATGCCGGCCAGGCTGGTGAATTGCCCATGGAATTTGCAGATCCTTGCAGGAGTGGTGTGTGGAGCTCTTGCTTCCTGCTCATCCAAATACCCCTGGAAAGGCTAAGAGCCCTGAGGGTCAGCACAAGAAGGAGTGATGGCTACTGGAAGGGGGTGATTGTGGAGCCGCCTCCCCATCAGTACTCCTATCTCTGGAAGCTCTGAGTTCAAAGGGATTAATGACATTAAAAAACCTCAGAGCGATGCAGTGCTCATTAGAAATCTGCTCATGTGTAGGCCAGAGCCCTGGAAGAAAGGCGGTGTGTATCATGCACCCCTGTGCCCATGTCCGGTGGGCTGGGAGTGCACCGCACCCACAGTGAGGCAAGCAAGAGAAGGAAGGTTGCAGGTCCTGCTTTGAATCCCCACATAGCTGCAGAATCCAGCACAGGCCCCATTAGAGGGCAGCTGAACTCAGCTTTAAAAACAAAAGGAAAGACACAGCATAATGTTGCCTTGGAAAGGATAACAAATGACAACAGGGCATTTTGGTTGTGGCACAAGGAATGGCATCAGGGTGAAGTTGCATCCTGCAGCGCCCAGCGGCATTCATGCTTCATCAACAGTGACAACGTTAACAGTGAATTATTATATCCAATAAGGAAAGTGATTAAAAGGCTTCATTGACAATTACAAAGTTAACAGTGAATCAGTACATGATTTAATGAATGTCTCTGAAATGCTTTTTTGACAGTCTCAAAGGTAACAGCGTGTCATCACATGCCCTAATGAATGTAATGTTAATGGTGCTACATTGGTTTATGATGTCAGATTTCTGCGTTGGTTAATGCGGTGGCACTCTGACAAAGTCAGCATGCCTGACTTCTGGTTATTACACAAACCATTACTTTGTGTCTAGAGCATGTGGGGGGTATTGTGGTTACAATTCTTAAGGGTAGCTAATGGTGGGAAATGTCAGGAAGGTGTTTCTATGTGTATTTGAACCTGCTATCATGTATATATTTGTAAATAAATGCCTAGTATTAAGTAGTGTGTGCACAATAAAGTGTTTTTCTTTTTTATTAGTAAAAGCACTGACTGGTCAATCATTTATTGGGTGTTGTTTGTGACATGCTTGCGGACTGAGGTATGGGCCCACATCATCTTCTCTGAGTGGATCTTGGACTGCTCTGCCTGGCTACCTTGGAGGGAGTCAGTTCTAAAGCCTACTTGGTTCCCTCTAAACAAGAGACTGCTGACTTGTTGCTTGTGAAGGACCCACATCCCTTACAGCTAATAGCCCACTTTCGTACAGTTGCCAACCCTCTCATGGAAGAAAAACATTACATCCACATGGCCTGTAGCCTAACTATGACAATCCGAAACCAAAATTGCAAGGCCTAAGGTTAGAATTGGCAGCTCGAGGACATAGCAGTTCGAGGTAATGGGCATGTAAAAGTGATTGCTTCGTTGATGTGAAGGTTGTTGATTTGGAGGTACATAACTGATGTTGTTGCTACAGATGGAGTGGATTAGGGCATCAGATTCAGTTGCACCCTATAATTTAGATGGCTAAATATTCTAAGTATTAGTACATTGCTTAAAAGTCTGCTTATCTTGCCCTCATTAAAGGACTCAGCCTTTTAGTTAATATAGCATTATACCTGCCTGCGGAGGGTTACATCAACCAATAATAGTCACCCGTCAAAATTATAGACCGCACCTGTTTCGGGCATTTGACCAGGGCGAAAGGGCAGCTAACAATCAGTATGGACTGAAGCACAAGGGATATTAGACCATTCCACCCACTGAAGGTAGACATTTCTTATTAAAACTAGAATAAACATAAAGACCAAAAATGCAATGTGGCAGTAAACGGCGTTTTCCAGCCATAATTGTCCCTCTACTCCTGCACAGTCTTTAATGGAGATTCCAGGATTGGAAGTAGGTTACCATATTTCCAAGGTCTTTGACTTCGCTCCGTTAACCCTAACTCGCTTCAGAGATGCAACCTTTGGTGCACGTTAGGAGAATAGCGGCAACATTTTTTACGCTATTGTGGCGCTTTAATGGTCTTTGACGCTAGTTCAGCAAAGGTCAGGGAAGCCCACAGGGTATAATGGCAGCGTCACTGTGATGGAAAAAAATGAAGCAATGAAATCTTGTAAATTTCACTGTGCCATTTTTTGGGGCCTCCACACGGGGCAACGCCCCCGTTGCATACATTATACCTACACAGGTATAATGTGGTGCAAGGGGTTACAAAGTGGCCATGCAAGCGTTGCACCACTTTGTAAATTAGTGGCACAGTGGGGGCCTCCTTAACATCACCTTAGCATAAAGAAAAATCACACTAAGGCGTCGCTAAGGTGGCCCAAGAGGCATGTAAATATGCCCCATCGTGTGTCAATTTACTACAGGTAATCTTCTTAATAGTTCATCACTTACCCTACATGTTATACTTGTGAAATGAAGTCGTGAGCAAGGCACTCCCTAGTACCTCTCAAGTCAGCGGCCATCATGCCCCCCAACTGTGCTACCTATATTGCTGGAAATCCAAAATTAAATTCCTAAATAAAAGAGCAAAGTGCAAGGCACTGAAATATTAATTCCGAGCCGAAAGGTCTGTGAGCTCCTTTTCCATCAGAGCATGCGATCCGCAAATGGGAAACGCTGATGTGGTCGTTTGTCTGGAGGTGACGTGTTTGAATGCAGACGCTTTGCTTTTGGGAGTGAGAATTAATCAGAATTTGTAGTGTGCAGCTTGCCAGCCCCTTTCCCGCCTCCCACCCGCAGTGGGATATTAATAACGCCGAGAGCACCTCGCTCGTTTGTAGGAGGTCTCACCTGTGCCCTTGAAATAGCAGAGTCTGCTCTGGGCTTCTCGCCTCTCATTAATTAACTGGCGTCTTCCAAAAAGCAGTGCTCTGTGGCTCACATCATCTGAACTTCAGTCAAAAGGAACATTTGTGGAAGGCCGGTTTTAAAATCACAGAAAACACTGACCACATACTTTTTCACAGACAGCGTGTTTGTTTATGGTAGGGGTGTAGTGCTTAAATCGAGGCGAGTCATGTCCTTGCCAGAATTTGCAATAGGACCATATACTTTGTAAAGGAACTCATTTTAAGCAGGGCTGCTGGAATTATGCAGCACGGTTTAGCATATGCATGTGGCAGGGTGGACTACATTTTTTGGCACGAAAAGGCAAATTATACGGCATGATGCGGCACATTTTGTCACAGTATGACTTAATTGATTTGTGATTTTAAGACGTCAACCCTGTCTGGATAAAGGTTTTACCCTATTAGTACGGATATAACACCAAAATACATCAATAAGCCACAGATAGATGACCAGTCAGCCTTTGCAAAGGGCCTTCTACTACGCTGCAACACATGTCGCTGCAAAGTTAGGTTTCACCTGTGAGAGCGCATGTGTTGGCGCACTCCCATCGCTTACCGTTCGTTGGCTGAGTTGTCACTCTTTTTGCTGCCTCCGTACTGGCCTGCGTGTGCCAGCTTGACTTCCTCTACTTTCATGTGGAGCATGAACCAATTACTGATTGATTTAGCTTTAGGAGTGTCCTTCTTCTGGCCAGCCAACGCTCGGGCTGTGATTCAAGTACAATTTTCTGTAATTGCAAAGTGCTGTGACAAGGCTAGTGCTAGCCACGTCATAGCACTTTTGTTTTTATCATCTCATTCCCTCCCGTCGTACCCCTCCCTTTCCCCTTCCACCCTGTTGGCACCGTTTCAACTTTAATTTCAATATATCTTGGAAAGCTGGCGTAAGGAGCGCCCTCTCGTGTTTTTACAGATATTTCTGCATGATCTTTGAACAAACATTACATGTTGCACGATACTTTCTATTTCGGCATTGATTGTGACAACAAATACCATAAACAAGTGACTTTTATTATTAATATGAAAGTTATTTCACCTTAGCAAGTTAACAAGTGAATTCTGTTGTCAACAATGTTGACATAGAGGTCAACTAACATCTTGAAGAGCGCATGAAGTTCTATTTGGTGCAGTATAAAAAAAGAAAAAAGAAAAGCAAATACAAAGCTAAAGACTAGGAGGGCCTGTGGTGTTATACCAGCAGCCACTGGGCACAGCAGGTGAGAGCCCATGTCTGTTGTCTAGGTCTGTATTTGTGTGGAGTGTCAGACGTGTTCCCAGCTTTACTTCACACAAACGCACCGCTCCAGCTTGAAAGTTCCATTTAATTGAACCCGTGGAGTAATGAAACTTGAGGGATCCCCCTGCAAAGTACATGGAGGCCCCACTTCCCCCAGAAGCGAGTCAGGAGCTTCCAGGCCAGGGGCTCACTGCCTGTGCACAATGTACTGTGCTGAGGCCCCCCCCTAGAGTGGGTACTCCCCTGCACCGCAAGGATACTGAATTGAACTGGTCTACGTGTGTGTCAAAGTTTTGATAGGTTTCATCCAAAAGTGTATTTTTTTTATATGTGAACGTGCTGTTCCAGCTTGTAGTTCTTCCCAAGCTTACCTCAAAAGACAGCCAGAGCTTGCTATGTACAACAAGCATTGGCAAAGCCAATAGGTATTAACTATGCAAACGCTTTTGGCTTTGTCAATGTCTTTTACCGTTTTTAAGCCATGTTAAACAACAGCACAGCAGCTGTGTAGCATGGCTGAAAAAAATAAAAGTGCTGTGACATGGGCAACACTGGCTCCGTTATAGCAATATTTTTGTTTGCTTTCAGTTAAGGGTGGCACACATACGCCCACCTGCTAGGCTCCACTGCGCTCCCAGACATAATTGGTCATATTGGCAGTTGAGAGAAAGGAATTATTTTTATTATAAATTGCTTTTATTCTTTTCATACATTTGTAAAGAATATTGGTTACATTTGCTTATGTTTTATTAACTATATCATAACACTTGTGTTTCACATTTTAATTCAATGTAACTCTGTAAATTCATTCTACTCCTTACCGAACTTTACTAATGTGTGTGAACGTCTGTGGTGGGTGGAATGTTTTGGCTGTTTTATATTGGTTTATATTACTGTCATGCAGATGTGTTTGTATGAATGGATTTGATTGTGAGCCATTCCAATTTGTTCCTACTGTATTCAGTGCAACGTGTTGTTTTCCCAGCATGTGTGTCCTCAGCTGTTGTTCCATTATGTCTCTTTCATGTGGCTCCCAGGGTGACCTATTATGTTATTTGGTCCCAAGCAAAGGTGGCCTGCCTACTGTCTCTTTCTTTGCTCTCCTACTGTCTGTGCACTTCTCCATCAGTCTTACCTCAGTATTGAACCTGTTTCACCAATATACAGTAACTGTGGACTCTGGAAGGCTTTGAGGTGTAGGAACTGGGTGTTTATGTGGTGTAATGCAAGGGAACTCTATGTAGATAGTCCAGGCGACCCTTATTGGTTTACAGGCATTAAAGAAATAATTGTGAATGCTCTCTTTTGTGGTAATGTGAGCAATCAGTTTCGGCTTGTCAGAGGGTAGTGCTAAGCATTTGTTTAACACACATAGTCAATAAATAAGACATAAACTCAAAAATAAACTCAAGACCAACATAGAAAAATAGCCTAGGGCCTGATTTAAATCTTGTAATGGTCTCACCATCGACTTTTCAACTGAAAACCCATCTGCCGCTGTGATGGTCCGCCCGCTGTATTTATATGCTGGCGGTCCCTTAGACGAAAGCCCACATTGGAACCGCCGTCTTCACCTAGAAATAGTGCTCACGTCAACAGTGGGAGTGGGAAAAGTGACTGATGGCAGGATAAAAGACATCCATCCTGTCGTGCAGCTTTGGATGTGCCTTACCACAAGAAAACAGTGGCAGTCCAACCTCCATGCTTGAGTTGGCTGATTGGAGGGGACAGGGATGAAAACGCACCTTTTTCCCATTCCACCCCCGTCTTTGACTGGACGTGACTGGAAAAGACTGACGAATGGAGAAAACACGACCCCCCCTGCTGCCAGATTCAAAGGTATGGATGCCACAATGCCACATGCACTGCACGGGAGGTCGGGGTCACTGCAGGCAGATGCATGTTACAGTATTTTTTTAAAAATGACTGTGACATGCATATGTGGGGTACCCAATGGTGACACACACCACTGTCTCCCTCTGTCAGCAATCCGTCACCAATCAATCCTCTTGCAGAACTGTAACATCTAAATACAGCAGACGGAACACATTTGTCTTAATGGTCTTTTTGGATATGCCGTCGACACAGCTTGATGGTAACACCGCCAAGATCTAAATCAAAGCTATAGATTTTTATCTTCATTTGAACATCAAAATCTTCAAGATCAGATTACTACTTTTTGAGATAGCAATATTTAAAAACTTAGAAAACACAGCTGTCAAATGTGAGGCATGAGCCTCGAATGTGGCAATGCTGTCATATGGAGAAAACATGTACTCTACAGGGTCACTTGCAATCGACTCACAGGGCTATTATTCTGGACTTAAGGTAAGTAGAAGTTGAAGACTCTAGAACCACCAGAGGTTTTAGGTTACTTGTCCTGGTGTGTCCAGGTGCAGAGGTGCTCCTAGCGGTGGTAGCCTCGGGCACTACGAATTAAAGTCAATAAGAGGAGTACCTGGAAGAAAAGAGCTGCAAGTGCCGACTGACTGAGCAGTCCAGTCGAACCCAAAGGAAAGCTCAGTTCTTGAGGGACTTGAGGGCCAGGGGGCACCATCAGTTGGTACAGACTTGGGCTTTGGTGCTTTGGTGCTGAGATGTTTTGTCTGGCGGGTCACTGGCATTAGAGGATCTCACTTTTTAGGGTTGACCTGGTGAAGTGGGGAAAACAAAACAGCAGGGCCACTCTCAGTACTGGCCTCGGTGATGCTGACATTCCTCATCAGAAGGTCGGTTTTGGTGGCATTGCTGTCTGGGCTGGACACTAAACAAGCCTTGGTGCTTTCAATTGGCTGGGTTACTGCAGGTATGGATGCAAGGAGGCTCTGGGCAGGGTCAGAGTCTCAAAGACAAGCTAGGTTGATGGGACTGCACTGCTGGACACCCAGGATCCTCTTCCTGGTGAAATACTCCTTTGGTGGTCAGCTAAACTGCGAACCGGACAGTCGCGGTTGGTGCCTGCAGATGATGGGAAGTGGCTCTTCCTCTCCAAGGGAGATGCTGAATGGGGGGAAAAGTGTTGGCAGTCCTTCATGGCTCTGGGCAGATGCACAGCTGCAGGATGAGTCAGGTCTTTGCAATCTTTGGGACAGGACCAGACAGGCAGGGTTTTGCGCCAAGCCCTCAGCTAGTCTACAGTTCTTGTTTTTTCAGCTCTTCTTTGTCCTTCTTCTCTTTGTAGTCAAGTGAATCTGAAATCCTGCTGTCAGGGGGGCACCTAAATACTCAATTTATTAGGGTGTAGGGTAGTAGCCAATGGGCTACTCTCTCCTTGGGTGACTACACCCCCATATGACTACTCCCTGTGGGCAGTGGGCATATTCCTGTCCCAGCGTTCCTAGTTCCACTGAAAACAAGATGATGGAACCCTTCCTTCATGGAGCACATCAGGCTGGCCACAGTAGGGGTGTGACTAGCCTGATGGTGCCACACACTTATTGCATAGCTAATTTTCCACCTGTCCTGGTGCCAAATGGTCCTCAGGAAAGGGGGAGGCATTCCCCAGGTCTGGAGGAAGCCAGGGTTACATGTGTAAGGTGGCAGAGGCTTTGAAGCCTCTGCCTTTGTATGCTGATTTACTAGATATCCTGCAGGAGGAGGTGAAAACACCGTCCTCTGGAACAGGCATTGTTTCTTGCCTCTGAAAGCAGGTGCTCTTGCCTCCAGAGGGTCAGAAACCTGTCTGTGGTGGCAGGCTGGTCAATACTAGTCAACAATCACACTGGAGGACTAATAGGTTTCAGGGTGCACCTCAGGATGCGTGTCATAATAAATCCAATACTGGCATCAGTATGGATTTATTAAGATGAGGTGTTTGATACCAAACACCATAGGATTCAGTGAAGCCATTATGACGCTGGGTAACTCATGATGACCGGTGCCCAGTACTTACCTTAAGATGGATTCCCTGTTCACTTGCAATATCTATCAATAGAACTAGATGTCACAGGGGCATATCTGTTCATGCAGATATGCCCTCACATGTATTATAAATCACCTGCCTTAGGGTTCTGAAGGGCTGGTGTAGGGGTGACTTACATATAAGACATGCAGTGTATTTGGGCATTCCATACAGGGTGTGTGCAATGTCATGTTTTCACAATGGTTTGCACGATTTTATGCATTCTGTGGTGGCAGTCTGCATGTAATTCGTATGGGGGTCCCTTAGGGTGGCACAATACATGCTGCAGCCGTTGTGGACCCTCTTTTATACCCATGATCTGGGTTCCAGGGGTACCATTTACTAGAGACTTACAGGTGTGCCATTTGTACACAATTGAGTATTTTGTTTTCAGGGGAAGATAGCTGGCACTGGAGCCTGGTTAGAAGGCTTGAAACCAGCATCTAGTATTTCAACTGGGGACATAAAGAGGGGGGACATCGGCAAAGAGAAGTCCACCCACCAGCCAACACGGCCAGCAGACTCATCCCAAATATGGAAGCGTTTTCCTAGTGTGTCAGGTGAGAAAGAAGTATGGAAACTGGTTATGCTATTGCAGGGCCTACTCTTCCTCACATCCTCTTGTCAAGGTCACTTCCACTGGGAAGATGACACATCTCCACAGTGACAGGACCCAATTTAAAGTGAACTTTTTCTAGATCTGCACCTTTGTCATCCTCCCCTTTTACTTTGGGTAGTGAGGTGCCCACCTTTTCGATTCCTAACTTAGCTACACCAACACCTAGCTTACCCACTGAGGTTACCCAAACCTTGAGTAACCCCACCATGACTAACAGGGTCAGAGGGCCTAACTTGCCTTTGACTGTGGGATTTGCCTCCCATGCCAAGTACAATGTTGCCATGGAGGCTATCACCCAGCGGAGGCTACTGACAGCTGTCAATATTCAAAACCACACTCTAAGCTCTCCACTGACCTGAGGTGGGGCTGCTTTAGAAGGAGGCAACAGTGGGTTTATGGAGCCCTCTTGCTGTTCAGAGTGGGGGGGGGAAACCACATCCTGTGGGAAATACCCTTCTTCCATTCCCCCTCCTGTCAGAACAGCGACAATTCCCTTTTTCTGCACAGCTGCCTGATTAGTCTTGACTTCTTTGGGAACAGGTGGAGCCTTACCAATGCCAACTATGGGCTTCACCCCAAATGGGTCAGAATGCCCCTGGCTCACTGGATCTCTGTTTAAGAGTGACTTCTCTTTCCCCTTCTTTTTCCCTTTATTTTTGGACCAAGTCTCCCAGCTGTAGGGACAGTGCTGGGTTCTGTGGTTATCAGAGTGCCCTGGGCAACCATCCCTTCTGGGATCAGACCAACCTCTGGGAGGTCATTGCCTAAGATACAAACTAAGGGGAGGTCAGAGCTGACCACCACCTTATGCCACTTAAAGGTACACTCCCTTTCTAGGGGCACTAAGGCTACAGGACTAACTTTGACTTCCCAGGGGATATCCTTACCTTACTTGGCTCACCTGGCACATATTGATCTGGAGACACTAACCTGTCCACCACTATGGTGTGACTGGCACATGTGTCCTTCAGGCCAGTGACAGGGATCACATTCATCTGAAAGGAGTAGAAGTACCTACTTCCACCTTCAGAGATCACCATCTTGACATCTGGTCCTACTTCCCAGTTAAATGCCATGAAGACCTTGGCTGAGGTGTCCTACCATATGGATACACTAGAAAGCCCTGTGCTAGCCACCCTCTTGGGACTGGTGGGGCACAGTGGCCTGACTGTTGGCAGTCAAAACATAACCTGTTGTCTACAAACTTTTAAAGTCCTGAGTCCCTTTTCTTCCACTTGCCAGAAAGCGGGGAAGGGGATGCCTTATCCTCTTTTTTAAGCATCTGGGGCCATATTTATACTTTTTGACGCAAAACTGCGCTAACGCAGTTTTGCGTCAAAAAAATTAGCGCCGGCTAACGCTATTCTGAAGCACCATGCGGGCGCCGTATTTAATCAATGACGTTAGCCGGCGATAGCCGCCGGCGCTGCCTGGTGTGCGTGTAAAAAAACGACGTACACCAGGCAGCGCCGGCGTAGGGGGATATGGGGCTTGGGCGTCAAGAAATGGGCAAGTCAGGTTGAGGCAATTTTTTCGCCTCAACCCGATTAGCGCCATTTTTTCGACTCCCAACCCCCATAGAAATGACTCCCGTCTTAGCAAAGACAGGAGTCATGCCCCCTTGCCCAATGGCCATGCCCAGGGGACTTCTGTCCCCTGGGCATGGTCATTGGGCATAGTGGCATGTAGGGGGGCACAAATCAGGCCCCCCATGCCACAAAAAAAAAATGAAAAAAAACACTTACCTGAACTTACCTTAATGTCCCTGGGATGGGTCCCTCCAGCCTTGGGTGTCCTCCTGGGGTGGGCAAGGGTGACAGGGGGTGTCCCTGGGGGCATGGGAGGGCACCTCGGGGCTCCTTCAGAGCCCACAGGTCCCTTAACGCCTGCCTTTTGCAGGCGCAAAAAAACGGCGCAAAAGCGGCCGTACGTCATTGTTTTTTACCCGCCCACTCCCGGGCGTGAATTTTGCCTGGGAGTATAAATCCGACGCACATGCCTCGGAGTCAATTTTTTAGACGGGAACGCCTACCTTGCATCTCATTAACGCAAAGTAGGTGTCCACGCTAAAAAATTACGCAAACTCCATGGACTTTGGCGCTAGACGCGTCTAACGCCAAAGTATAAATATGGAGTTAGTTTTGCGTCGGAATTGCGTCAAAGAAAACGACGCAATTCCGGCGCAAACAGAGTATAAATATGCCTCCTGGTGTTCTGAGGGAGTTTCTTTGGTGGGCTTACCTCCTCTCTCCTTTGACTTTTTATGCCCGATTCCCCCTTTTTGGAGTCAGCTTCCTGGAACATTTTGGGTGTCCTTTCCTTACCCACTCATTAGCCTTTGTAGACAACTCTCTGGTGCTAGAAAGAGCTGAATCTACCAGATGCTGGTGCAACTTGTCTGGTAATCAGTTTGTCAAAATGTGTTCTTTCATAATTAAATTATAAGCCTATCATAATCCTGCACCTTGTTACCTTTTAACCAGCCACCCAGTGTTTTGACTGAGAAGTCAACAAAATTAAACCATGTCTGACTTGAGGATTTGTGAGTCTCCCTGCACTTAATCCTGTACTCCTCAGCAGTGAGTCAAAAGCCCTCAAGCATGGTCTCCTTCATGAGGTCATAAGACTCAGCACTTTCCTCATCTAGTATCAGGAGTCTATTCCAGCACTTGTCTGAGAAAAGCTCCCAGAGCAGACAGCCCCAGTGTCTCTGGTGTAACCTCCTCATTCTATATGTCCTCTCAAAGACAGTAAACCATTTGGTAATGTCATTACCCTCAACATATTTGGGGACAATCCCTTCGGTGTGTTAAGGTCAAAAGATTCCTCCCCTTCCCTAATTGTTTTGTTGCTTTCACCATTCATGGGTGCTAGACCCATTTCAGCCCTTTCTCTTACTGTGGCCAGGAGTTTGGCCTTAAGGCTTACTCTTTTGGCTAGTCTCTCCAGCTCTAAGTTGGTATTTCCTAGTTGTTCTGTGGGCGTGGGGGGGCCTAGCCTACCTACAGGGACAGTTTTAGAGTAAAGATTTCTACTGTTCTCCTCTCCCCCTGGTGTATTGGAAGGAAAGCCTTCCCCATGAGTACTAATCTACTAATCTACTAATACAGTCCCATCTTCACTGACTCAGTGACCTTCCATATTGTTATCATTTTTCTCTCTTGCCTGGGCCTTGTCAAACTCAGCCAGCAACTCCTGGAGGTGTGCCTTGGTTGGTTTGTGTCCAGTTTTAATTTTGCAAGCCTTACATAGGTCCTTTAACTGCTTCAAACTAAGATGCAGGGAAGGGGTTAGGTTGAGCTCCTCAAGTCTATCCTCTGTGGTTGTCATGTTTTAATGTACTTGGGACCTTTTTTAGAAATTTTAAGAGAAAGTCTAAACAGTCTTTTAAGGCTTAACTAACTAAGGGCCAGATGTAGGAAGAAAATATTTTGCGACTTGCAAATTGCGAGTCATACCGACTCGCAAATTGCAACTCGCAAAAGTGCATGCAGAAAGGTGTCTCAGACACCTTCTGCGACTCGCTATGGGGTCGCAAAGACCCACCTCATGAATATTTATGAGGTGGGTCGCAAATTGCAACCCCATAGCGAGTCCCTGCACTCACAGGGATGGTGGGCTGCTGGAGACAGCAGACCTCCATGTCTGTGATTGCTTTTTTTAATAAAGCAGTTTTTTTTTTTTTGAATTGCAGCCCGTTTTCCTTAAAGGAAAACGAGTTGCAATTCAAAAAAATAATGAAACCATTTGGTTTCATTTTTTCAGAGTAGGCAGTGGTCCATTGGACCACTGCCTGCTCTGAAAAAATATTTTCAGCGACATTCACAAAGGGGAAGGGGTCCCATGGGGTCCCCTTCCCGTTTGCGAATGCGTTACCACCCACTTCAAGTGGATGGTGGCTGCGAGTTGGTTTGCGACCGCATTCGCGGTCACAAAGCAACTCAGCATGGCGATGCGGTCGCAAATAGGAAGGGAACACCCCTTCCTATTTGCGAGTCGCAGCCTCAAATTGCGAGTCGGTACCGACTCGCAATTTGAGGTTGTGTATCGTGTTAGGCCTTTTGCATGTCGCAAACTGCGTTTTTCACAGTTTGCGTCGTGCAAAAGGCTTTCTACATCTGGCCCTAAATACCTTTTAACCTTCTAAAACTAAGGACTGGGGGCCCTAACAGTTCAGATCAGAAATTTGGAAAACTAAAAAAAAAAATGAAATATCCAAAAATGATTTTTAACTAAAGCCAATTGTGGGTTTCTTTGTGGAAACACCTATTGACAGAGTGGTATCAGCAAATCCAAAGTCTTGTATCCCACCACTGATACACCAATGTAGGAAGCTGGCTAACTATGCAGTGTACCGAGTGTAAGGGGCCACTAAGCAGACAGTCCAGGTTACCCTTATTGGTTTACAGCGGTTAAAATAATAATCTCAAAGGCTCTCTTTTGTGGTAAGGTGAGGACTGAAAACATAGCTGCGTAAAGTCCTTCAAATTCTTTGTTATTTGTTGAAATCCCACTGCTAACATCAGACCTATGATTTTTGTGCATGATGAAACATCTCTCCAGTTCCTAGACATGCTTCCTAGAAAAATTGTTAATAATGGAGAATGACAGAGAGGAGTTAAAAACAGAATTTAATTGAATCCAATCTTGTATCCAGAATGCGGACACTAAGGTCAGATACATAATAAATATGATAGGTCTGCATATGGTGACTGGCATGACGAGCAGGTGTCAGAGAGGTCAGGGTATATGTGATGAAGTAGAAAAGAAAAGTCTATTATAAATATTGAATATATTAGAATAGATTTTGGGTTATATTAGTGGCACATGAGGTTTTCTGTAGCTTAGTCCAAATTTGCCTCAAAATCGCTATGGGGCAAGTCACACCCAAATCGTGTTCCCATGCCAATTCAATGTCAGTTTTTGGTCGGTCTTTGGATGGTTGCTGTAAGAAGCAGTATATAACGGAGCCATTAAGAGAGGTACGGAGAGGAGTACGCAAGTTAGATGGAGGTAAGTTAATTGAACTTAAGTACATTCATCCAGAAAAAACACCTGTCTTAAAACTAAATACACAAGATACTAAAGTGCAAATAAAACATCTAAGTATGGAACACAAACCTGTTCTAATTCCATTTATGAAAATATCAACAAAATAATATCCGGAAAATAGAGATTCTAAAATAGAACTAATTACTAGAACAATTGTGTTTAAACACTTACCAAAAACATGTAATTCAGATATTATTCAAACACAAAACACAATGAGAATATATTCAAGCTTCAAACATATTTTGCTTTACATACCAAACCAATAAATGTCCTAAACTGACACGGGGCAGCAATAAAAAGAGAAAGATGTCTGATGTGTCTGTTTATACGGACTATGATGTTCTAGTTCTGTATTGGAATTGGCCAGTACTGTGCATTCTTTGACTGAGTGGTGGTGGCCGTCGATTCCAGTTCGCTCATTTGTTCTATTTTATTTACCTCTGGCTGTAGGTATCTTCTCCCACCATAGGTAGGTGTACTACAATGAACCATAACTATATCTTTAATTGCATTCAGTGGTGGATGTTTTACTGAGGTTATCTCTGATGAAATCCTCAATTTCATCCCTACGTGGTCTTCTAGTGCTGTCGGCTGCAGTCTCCAACCTGAAATGATCGCTCTTTTATTTTCTGTATTTTAAATGTATCATTAGTGAGTTGTGATCAGACACTGTTATTCAGTGCGTACAGCCTGTGCTAACATTCTAGTGGAACAGTGTGCCTTGTCCATTTTAACATGTAGGTCATGTATGCTTCAATAATATGAATAATCTCTCGGTCTATAGTGTTCTCCAGGAGATTGGCCAAATCTCAGTTCTGA
Source organism: Pleurodeles waltl (assembly GCF_031143425.1). NCBI lineage: Eukaryota > Metazoa > Chordata > Amphibia > Caudata > Salamandridae > Pleurodeles > Pleurodeles waltl. The sequence continues at coordinate 911,092,208 of NC_090443.1, forward strand.
CTCCACCTCGACATTGCAACCTTGAGTTGTATTATCCTAGCCATCTGTCCAAGCCATCTATACCTGTCTGCTACCCTCTCCATGAGGTGAATGTCATCCTCCATCACCCAAGGCAGCTGAGCATGTTCCGCTAAAGTATTAGACATAGCATCAAGAAAGTTGTCTGTGAGGAGGGAGAACTTGGAGAGAATCAACATGACCGGTCCCTAACTCACTATTCTACCCCATTCTGCCACTCCTGAGACATTACCCTGTGGTATCTTCCCACAGGATGGGTCAGCACATCCGGCACTGAAATAAGCACTGTTGGGCATCCTTTGGAGGTGGTGGCCTCGGCTCTACTTCGGTCCACTGCTGGCCTCTCACCTACAGCATAGCTCCCGGACCATGCCATATTCTGCAGTGGCCTCTGTCCCCAAATTTCGAGGTCATCCACTTGGCCTGCAGCAACGGTACTCAGTTGCTGCACCACCTCCATCAGATGGGGTGGTGAGTGATGCTGCATGAAGACATGTTGGTCCTAAATCAGTTGCCCCCCTCCCTCTGGAGGCACATTCCTTGGATCACTGTTGGCCTCATCACAGCTCACAGCAGCTAACTGATGGGCTAGCTAACGGGCACGCATTACCCCACTTTGACTCCTGGGTATGGTGAACAACTTCCAGGGCCCCGGGCAGAGATGTAGCCATCTGCACTCGGTTCTTTGCCCATTCGGTGCTACCACATATTCTGTGGATGAGTGGAGGGGCCCTGACCCAGATTCGCTCCCTGCAAGGATGAACCATGGCTGAGATATGAAGTTGCAGTTGTGGTATCTCCCACCCATTACCAGTTCTCACAGGGTGAACGGCAGAGGATGTCTGGTGAAGGGCCAGGGAGCCAAGAATTGTAATGAAGTAATCAACTAGCGAAAGGTGAGTGCTTCCTTCTTGGATGCTCCAGCACCCCCTCTCTCCATTGTCCTACTTCCAAACACTGCCTCTGGTGGGAGAGGCCTGTGGGGCCCCGCATAGGAGTTGAGTACCCCCCATAGCTGGTTTGTGCTTCCTGCCCACTCCTCCCTCTCACTCACTATCAATATCCATGGTCATTGGCATAATATACTGCTAGGGGCCCTCCAGCTCACCTGGCATATTTGGCTGGTGGAGTGGGGCACCATGAGGTACACCTAGACAACCGGATAATTTGGCAGCTGACAGTGAGGTGCCCAGACCTGTCAGAACTCCACCCTCTATACTCTGGCTATAGTGCGCTCTGAGGAGGCCCTCAACACTGTTCCGAGAGGCCTCTCCATCCTCCTCCCCAGCTGGAGAGAGACAACACCTAGGCCTCCAACAAATCCTTTTGTGGGGCCCACCTCCTTGTACTTTTTCAGGCCTGGAACCCACTCCAGATATCCAAGACACTCTTGCTTGCTCATACTAGCCCTCACCTGCATGACGACTTGTCAGCAGCCAGCTCACCAGCTGCTCTTCTCATAAGCAGTGAGGTGCTCTCATCATACTCCGAAGGCAACCCCTCCAATGGCACCTGTGCCTTCTGAGACAGACATGGAGGCACTCCTTAAGGCAGTCATGTCAGTCAGGTCCACCCTTGCAGCTATGGGCACCAAAATGTCAGACTGCACCTCTGAGGTTTAAGCGCTCCGACAAGACATGTGACTCATCCATGCGTGACTTGAAGGGGTGGACACCCAGCTGGGTGCTGTTGAGGCACACTATGAATGAGTCCCAGTTTGGGGATGCAACACAGATTTCTTGTATTGGAAAGTAACTGACTCGGAGGACAAGGCATGGAGAAACAACTTTCAGATATACAGGGTTCCAGACGGCACAGAAAAATCAGACATGATTACATATCTGATGTCCATGTTACCTCATCTCTTCCACCTGTGTCTCCCAGAGGCGTTTGAAAAGCAGCAGGTGCACTAGATTAAATCACATTGTTCCCTTGATACAAATAGCCCCTCCCCATAATTGCATGTGTGCGGCGCCACTAGCACACACTAGCAATTCGACCAGCATCTAGATAGACCACAAAGCCCCTTGTTATTGGCGGCAACAGAACCTTGTTTGCTGCTGGCTACTGAGAGGTAATGAATGACAGACATAGGAGATCTCTACTACTTAGACCTCAAATTAAATGTGAAGACCTTACATAGACCCAGAAAGGATAAAAGTGACTGTGGACAGATGGACCTGAGAGTTCTCCGAGCCCAGAGATCTGAAGGTATTCCTGGACTCACTAGAGGAGTCTCTAAGGGACGTGGCTTCATCCCCCCCCCTGCTGTGGAAACACCCCCAATATCAACCCCGACATCTGTAGGATGGCAGAGCCCCAAGTAGAGAATCAGACAGAGCTGGGCTCCATCAGGTGGTGGAGGTGCTCTATAAGGAGAGGGAATGTGATAAGTTGTACTCCCCACTGAAGAGCTCGATGGGAATGCAGGGACATCTGTAAAGGACTGATTGTATCCTTTTTCTCTTCCCACCTTTTTCCTCTCTCTTTATATTCTCTTTGCATGTCTTAAATGCTGACTGTTCTGAATATTTACCTCACCTGACTGTTGACTATTGATTGCTGGGTCCTGGGTATGGGTGGATTGATTGTAATGATTGTTTCCCATTTACAGTCCCTCTACCTTACTGGCTAAAGATGGGCAGACCTATAGGATGTCTACCCATTGTCCTGGGTAATTGGCTCTTCTCCTGGGTCCATCTGGGAACATGGTGTAGCCCCTTCTTTGGTCTTGGGTTCTGGGGATGGGGAAACGAAGGACATCACCATTTAACTCGACACTGACTTGGCGCTCTCACCCTTGCCCTTTACCCTCTGGGACCCCCCTCATCTGCCAGCTGTGCCTTGGATGACCCAAGAGACCCCAGTGCTTAGTTTACAGCTCCATTCCTCCTGTTCCCTTTCTATCCCACCCACAAAAACACAGGGTCCTTCTTTTTCACTTTCTCTTCCCTTCCCTTTCCCACCCCTGCGTCCATCTTTCACCTCCATCTTGCCCACCCATGCAACGCACGTCCCTGATATGCTTCCCTCGCCAACAGTGCATATAATCGTCTCATAACAACCACACCCTTCGTATTGGCGGGCGTTCGTTTTACTGGGAACCCTGAAATGGGTGTGGCACACGAGGAGTCAACCAAGTTCTGGATGGTGGCGGACTCAAACCTTTCCGTCTATTACAAACGGAATTCTGCCTACGGAGTCCTGGCACCACCGTCAGCTGTCTCTGCATGGTGTACAGACCACAGCCCGCTGGGTTACTGCTATCCCCGCTCCAGGACTGCCGGGCCTTTAGTTAGTACAGAGGCCTGATGTCTGGCTTTTATGCGGTCATTATCAAAGGGCAACACGCTCTTCCACCCTCACAGCCACCAGACTCCTATAGCAGACCCTTCTGGGAAAGCCCTACTCCCTGCATAGTTGGGCAATGCTCCTGATAAATCATGACAGGGCCCTCCGGGGATCTCGGTTGAAGTTCCTGTACTTTAAAACCCTACACGACTCGTATTGAATCCCTTGGAAGCTCCAAATTAACCTTAGGGTTATCAAAAGAATAGGTCTTTCCTTTGGTCATTATTGTAACACACACTGAAACAGCTGTGCATGCTTAACACCCACTTTTGCATAATCTACATTTGACTTCTAGGCAGGAGGAGCACTGTTGTTGCACTGCCAGGCTGTAGTCCGACGTCAGGGTCGGACTGGGAAATACAGGCGTGGGCACCAATGTGAAAGTGGCCTCATTCCAGAAGGATGTAGATTAACAAGTGATATTAACAGTAACTGCTAAAAAAAACAACCCATACACTGATCCACACCAGCCCTTTGGGCACGGACTGATTGCTTTTTAGGCCAGCCCGACCCTGTTTGGCATCCCCTTCTTTGGAATTCCCTGCTTGTCTTGCTATTTGCAGGATCATTTCCCTCTCCCTGTTACTCAATAATGTGCTACCACCAGTTTCAGGGGGCACCAGGTGATGGGGATTTTACAGAAACACGATGCACCACAGCAAAGAGTCTAATTCGGCACCGTGATCCCACATTATCTTAAAATAATTCCTCCAAAAATGCCACCATATCCTGCCTTTGTGAACACTTCGGCAGGCCCACTAGTCACTCATTGTTCCTCCTGGACCCATTACACGCATGCTTTACTCACCTCCCCAGGAACTGGATTCTGTCTGTAAGGTCTTTCAGCTGGGCATACAGCGGCTGTTTGTGGGCTCTCTTCATTGCATTTCACTTTGTCAGTCAATTTAGCCTGAGCCTCACAGTGGCTTGGTCGATACCAAATCTATGCAGTCAAATTTAGAGGCATATTTATAAGCCCCTATCGCCACCTTGCGCCATTTTAGCGTCCTTTTTTTACGCTAATGTGGCCCAACGAGCCCAAAATCCTCGTGCCATATTTACAAAGTGATGCAATGCATGCATTGAGCCACTTTGTAACACTTTGAGCTACATTATGCCTGCACCAGGCATAATGTATGCAAAGGCGGCATTTCCCCATCAGGGGACCCGAAAAAATGGCGCAAGGAAATCTGAGAGATTTCCTTGCTTAATTTTTTACAGCAGTTTTAATGCCTGCTCAGAGGAGGCATCCATTATTTATAAGGGGCCCCTATGTACTCTGCAGGAGTAGCGCCAATATTTTAGCGATACTCCTGCAGAGAACATCAATAACGTCAATAAAAATGACACTATTGCCCCTACTCTGCACTATGGTGCGCTGTACCACCACATGGTGGCTGTAGGGCGGTGCTGAGGGCCGCAGGGAAAATGGCGCTGCACTCGGTGCAGCGCCACTTTACATAAATCCGCCCTTTATGATCTAGCACCTCTCATGTGTCCTTAATAGCAGCCAGAATCATGTCAAGTGTATCCTCATTATGTGTGTGACCCCCAGTTAGGTTGTTCATTGCTTGACCTACTTGCTGGGTCGCCCACTGCTGAGTCTTATGATCTGTTCCCTTGACACTTGCTGGTGTCAAGTGCTATCACTAGTGCATGTGCTCCTCAGCTTCCATGTTGCTGCGTTTAGTACTCCCTGTCTTCAGCCGGGGATTTGTACTGGATAGTCTCTCCCCTCAGCCCCGCGGTCCTATTCCCTGTGGGGCACATGGTAGGTTACTGTCAGTGCATTGGTATATATGGCCATGAGGTGCCTTTGTCATCTGTATGGCTGGAATCCTTTGCTCAAAGGAAGAATCACCAGCACCAACCAGGAATTCCAGTGTTTCTGTGTACTGTGGTGTGTACCGTCTGACAAGGGAGTCACAAACTGTCACAAAGAGGAGTGTCAGAAGCCAGACATGCACAAGACACACTGCAGGAGTCAAACAGAAGGACAGTATGTCATTGAGACGCTGGTTTGACCGGGGAGAAGACTGGCACATGCCAGAGGTTCTGTCTTGGGGAGCTCTATCCTTATAGAGAGTGAGTGCTCCCATCTTCACAGCCCATCTGGGGAAATACTGAGCAGAGCGCCGGTGAAGCAATCAGGCTTCAATGCAACTCAGGTCATTACAGTTGCAATTCGTCTTTTCAAGATTATTTCAATTAAGTGAAAGGAGATCTAAAATATATGCAGTGCTCCTGCACACTGTGCCATGTTAAGGACTGTCGAGGCCCTGGACAACATATATTTTAACCCACTGTTTATAACAACTTTAAATTTGAATTACCAAGTTTCTGCTAATGCAAACCTGCACGATGCCAAATAATACTGAGTATATGTTAAACTTTTAGAAATGAAGCACGCAAAAACAGTCACTGCTCAGCATCCACCAGCCAAATAGTATCACATAAAAGCATGAACAAGCATTCTTGAAGTCGTTGCTTTTTGTAGTTGGATCTAGATTTTATGTCCTGCAGCAATATAATGTTGAATTCACTGTCTATTCAGTCGATTACTTCAAGGGTAGGAAAGACAATGTAAAGGTGGCTTGGTCGATGCATCCTATTAAGAAAACGACTTGCTCTTATTGCTTGAAATTGAAGCTTTAATTGACGGACATTAACAATAAAAAACAAATCACCTGTCACACCTGGCATCTCATTGGAAGACTAAAAGTGGAAGCACCGATCTGAGAGTTGTCAGTATTGATTGGGTGAAATCTGATGTTCTCCTTAATTCAATCCTCTTCTTTTGCCTTGTCACTCAGATCCTCTTTCTAGCTTTTCTGGCCCGCGACCTCTGCCTCTCCTGAGTAAGGAAATTGGATGAGACTGAGAGGTAATGGGATGGCCATGATAAGAATTGCGTAAAAGAAGAAGGAAGAAGGTAGAAAGAGAGCGGGATAAGGTAGAGCGGTATATGTCATATGAATATATGTAAACTAAAAAGTGCACAAAGAGGGTACCAGAAAGAAAGATGCTCAGAGGTAGAAAGAGGAAGAATAGGTAGAGATAATCTGTTAGGAGATAAATAAGGTTTTAGTGTGAAGCATAGAGGCAGAGAGAGAGCTTTAGGGAGGGAGGAGCAACTGTAAAGAGAGGGACGGAAGTGGGTTAGAAATATGGGTTTGCCAGAGATAGAGGTACAGAAGAAAAAGAGGTGACTTAGGGATATCCTGAGGCAGAGAGGGAGCATAGGTAGAGAGGCGGAGAGCTGAGAGAGTGCGAGCAGTATAAATAGGTGATTGGTGAGGTAGTGAGAGCGGAGAAATGAGAAGTGTGGTTTGGAATCACAGATCAGTAGAGAGATTAGTGAGACAGAAAGGTAGAATGAGGGTTCTGAAGGACAAAGAAAGATATGCAATGTAGAGGGAAAAAGGTGAAGTAAAGAAACAGATGTGAGGTTGGCACAGAGCAAAGAGGGGGTTATGTGGAGAGAGAATTGAAGTAGAGACATAGCGGTGACCTAGAGAGATGTGTAAAGAGAGAGAGAAGCTGAGACAGAGGTGAGACAGAGAAGGTAAGTTAAAGTAGGAGTTATAGAAAGAGATAAGTTAAAGAAAGTTAAAGCAGGGAACTATAGAAAAAGTTGTAAAGGTAGAGAAAGAGCGGTAGTGAGAAGTAAGTAAGCTAGAGAGGTAGTGGAAAGAACGTTGTGAATGAATGGTGGGTTAGGTAGAGAGAGAGGTGAGGAAAGGAGAGGCGGTAGAAAGTTTGAGATATAGATTTGGGTGCAGAGAGTGGTCGACAGAAAGTTGAGAGAGAAGCAAAAAGAGGTGAGGTAGAAAATTTGAGATAGAAAGAGGCATGTACATAGAGATGTGGAGTAAGAGTGAAAGAGGCAGGTGAGGTAGAAGTGAGCTAACTTAAAGAGATTGACCTAAGGAAGAAAGAGAGGTGAGATAGGTTTAAGAGAGGGATGACATAGAGGTAGCCTAGGGTCGGAGTCGAAGAATCGGAGAGAGGAGCAGATAGTGAAATGAGGTAGGAAGAATGTTGAGCATTTAGGGCCAGATGTACCAAGCAATTTTGCATTTGCAAATGGTGCGAAACGCAAAATTCGGCCGTTTGCAAATGCAAAAATGCCTTTCAAGATGCATGAAAGGCATTCGCTGTGCAATTTTAAGGAATCACAAAAATAGCAATTCCTTAAAATTGTGACCCCATTTAGAGAATCGCAAATTGCGATTCTCTAAATAGGAGATCACAAATAGGGAATTCCTATTTGCAATTTCCAAAGCACATGTATCAAGCATTTCCTAAATGCGAGTTGGGCATTTATGAAATGCAACTACCACCAAATCCAATTTGGTGGTAAGCATGTGCAATTTTTAAAAATGCATTATAAATGCATTTTTAAAAATGACATATAGCACACACATGCCCCTGGGACATGTGTGCGCTTCGCACATCCCACAAATATTTTGTTGGGGTGCATCAAAGGGGGCCTTAGGCCCCCAGCACACTGGTGTTTGCATTACCTAATTTGCGAATTCCTAACTGGATTTCACAAATTAAGTGATGCAAAACCATTCGCACCTATGGGCCTACAGGGATGAATGGAGTCCCATTCCCTAATTGCGAATCGGTAATAGCAATTGCGAATTTTAAGAAATCGCTGTTACTGACTCGCAATTTTCATACATCTCATTTTGCATTTCTTAAATATCGATTTCTTAAAATTCGCCATTTAAGAAATGCAAACCGGGAGCTTGATACATCTGGCCCTTAGTGATTGGTGAATTACCGAGAGCTGAGCTACAACAAAAAAGAGTCAAACAACGAGAGGTGGAGTAGATAAAGAGAGGGAAGAGCATGACATAAGTTGCACAGAGGGAGGTGAAGTGATAATAGGATGGAAAGTAGAGTAAAGTAGGTTAGAAAGTAGAGAAAGTAGAGTTAAATAACCATGTAGCTACTGACAAATCATTTTCTGCAATTGTCCAAGTGTGTGGAAAATGAATGAACCAGGAGATTATGCGAAAATGTGCAGTGGAGGAGATTTGGGACTGCCCAAGGGATGTCGAATGAATAGAAAAGTGAACCAAGAGGTTTGTAAAACTCATGAAAAAGATGGAAAAAATGGCAAAAGATTAATGTTATAAGAAATTTGCTAATTTTGGGACAAATATGGCCATAGCTCCTGTGCTGAAGCCACTTGACACAGACTGTAAAAATAATAGTAGTTACGGATGCCACTAGCAACATACTTAGTTTTGAAGTAAGGACCGAACGTATGTCGCTCCAAAATATTTTGGACACCAAAGGAACACAAAAAGCAGCGCCAGGGGGTGCAAAGCATATTGCATGCATTCCGTTTTCATTTAGAATATGCAGAGTAATGCGTGATTTTTCTGTCTAGGTAGCACCCAGAAGTAATCAGTGAGTAGATAGAGGATGACAGGAGTGGGCTGTAGTTTGGAATATCGAGTAGGGAAAATTGATTTTCTACAAAATATCATAGTCGTGGTATCGGGGACCAATATAACAAGGAGATAAGTGCACATGGGTAGATTGAGATGTACTATACGTAACTCCACATCCATGTTTCTTGAGAAAGTATAAATTATCAATATACCTTTATGTGCAGTTAAGTACATTAAACCTACACTTTCCTATGTGTAATTATTTGTTAGTATCATTTTGGTATTCAGTATGTTGCCCAACATTGTGCTAAATCGATTTTCCCTAGTGAACCTTTTGTTATTCCTCAACTGGAGGGTTATAGTCAGTGGAAGGCATGCCACAGAAGGAGGAATCTATAAAGAAGAGTGAGCAAAGTAACAGAAGAAAGTGAAACATTGAGAATGGGTTGTAATTAATTAAGACCATGTAACCCATTAACAACTACATGCAGGGGACTTTTGTCTTAATGTTCCCATTGAGTACTCATTTTATGAAAGAATGAGGCCTTGGTGTTGTTGTGTTATACAAGGCAATTTTGACAGTGGCACACGGAAGCTATTGTGAATGTGCACCATGACATCATCAGGTTATTGTGGTTTAGGTTTTTGGAACTGTGATGAAGAATGGAGTTTGTTTTCTGCCTGTAGTGACATATTGCATACAACAGTTGTCTATCCCGTAGGAAAGACAGAGACACTTGATAAACCAATGGAGAAAATGCATAACAGCACCGGGAACCCTGTATTCCTGGCAATCTGGGGAAAAACTGGAATCAAGAAAACATTGGTTTCCTTGGAAGAGCTGTTAAGTCATTTGTTTCAGAATCTAAAACAGGTCTTAAAGACCAATAATGTTAAATATTTTTTTTTACAATTAAGATATAAATTCGTTTGGGCAGATTCTGGTAACATGAGCACTAACCTCCACTAAGACATTGTCCTATAAACTGTTTTTAGATTCAGGAAGGATTGGTTCTTATAGTAAAAACAACTTATTCAGAGGTAAGCATCCCCCTATTGATCACTTTCACCCTCAAAGCTTATAATTCGAACAGGGTAATCAATTGTACCCACAGATTTATAGCTTACTACCTCATTTGTCCTGATGAAGACCTTGGTTTGAATCATTTTAAGGAGTCCACGGGCCGAGATGTTGACAATACCAACATACTACTGGGTCTTTAGACCTGAACTCATATAAGAATCTGTGTTTTGTAAATTGAACTACCATTCAGACAACACTGTTTCTTTTAGTTATAATTGCCTCTTATTCAGTATTGTCCCTAAGCACTATCACTGCACCCATTTATGGAGCACCCATTCATATAACATTCATATATATACATGTGATTGTTGTAACTGTGATTAAATGACTGCTAATGGAGTACATAAGTTGTACTTGTTTTAGATTGTGAAGCAAAGTACTTAAGCATCTCTTCAAACCCAACTGCTTATTTTCTTGATCCCAAATGAGAAAAAAGCAACAGATATTTAAACTGCATGTGACACATTGGCAAGTGTTCCCTAGTATGTTTTAGAAATGGGGTCTTGTGTTGGCAACGGTGCACCCTGTCCAAGTAGGGACCACAATCCTAGTCAGGGTAAATCAGTTACACTCCCTAAATTACCACAAAACACTCAACGCGAGGGTTAGAGAAAAAGAGAATATTTATCTCATTACATTAAGACCAAAATGACAAAAATCCAATAGATCAATCACAAGTTGTAAAGTAGTGAATAGATTAGATTAATATGCAGAATGAGTCTGATCACCAAGTAATCTTTAAAGAGTTTGAATGTGCTTGTTGTCAATCTTCCCCCACAATAGCAGATGAGTGTTTTTAACTCAATGGTGCCCCAATAAACAGTGCTGGGTGGCACTCTGGTCTTTGGGGGCTTTGTCCCTGCCCGCTGAGGTTTGAAAATATCTGAGATGGGGAGGTAGGAGCCTGAGTACTAACTGAGAAGGTTGATGGTCCCCCAGGGCCTGGACAAAGTCTTTCTCAGCGATCCCCACAATGCTGGAGGCACCTGGCTGTTTCCACATGGGGGCCTATGGTTCCATCAACGATGGCCAGCTGCTTGCAGCATTGGCGAGTTTGGTTGGAATGCGACACTGAGTGTCAGACAATGTCCTGGCCGGGCCCTCTGATCCCACAAAAAAATATCCCTGCCTGCAAAAATACCTCATCTCTGGTCACAGCAAGTTGCAGGCAAGGTGCCTGAATAGCATTTACCCCCTCCTGGAGACACAGGGGCTCGCAGGAGGGGCTAGGACACAGTGCCTCTGTGCTTGGCTTGAGAAGAGATGCTTCTCTCTGGCCCTCAGGAGTGGGTGCACGCTGATCACAGCTATGCGGGCTCACTGAGACAGCGTGGCAGTTTATTTATTTATTTGCAAGATTAATTGAAATCTTAGCAAAATAGTCAACTAATTACATAATTATTACAGCTAGACATTTAAAAGCTGCCCTTATATCGCCGGCCTAACAACATATGGGGGATAGCCATATTGGATGAAACTAAACACAATTAAGATTCAATGTCCTCTATAAAATTCTAGAATTTGTACTAAAACAATAATAAGAGGAACTAAACAATTATTAAAAAGCGCAAACTTTTCAATGTGTCTGGTGCTGCATTTTTCAAGGGCATGAACTAAATCTTAATGGTATACTAACAGTCCCAGGCGGCAAGTTTAAGCATTTGGTCTGTACAGACAGAAATTTAACAAGTCTACAGTTTATCTGCGGGCCAGTTAAATCAAACATTTTCATTACTGCTGGCCAACATAAGTGTATCCCATTTGTACTAAAAACTGGTTTCAGCAGTTGGCGACATGCTTCTCTTAGGGCCAGGCAGATGCAGATCAAATGGACCATGTTCTCCCTGACAGCATTGCATAGCCTGCATGATGTCTCTCCCCCAAACTTGAAAGTGGTTGATCCGCTCTTGATGGAAGAGATCCTAGCCATATCGCGAGCAGGTGGCATTTGACGTATACTGAAAATATTTAAATCAGATATTCTGATTGTGCCAGGGTAGTGTAAGAATGCATGAGAACCCAGACATGTGAGCGTCGTGCAAATTTGCGTTTATCATCTAGCAAATATTGCAGACCTATTTCCTTTTTTAACACATGGCACAGAAGGGGATATGACATATTAGACGCCCATAGGTATGTCATTTGTGTCTCTTGCAGTGAGTACTGCAAGCACCTGTTATATTCTGACTTTGAGTCATTGCATACTGAATTCTATAAAGCCACGACTAAAGGGCTGATGCTGCTTCCTCTTATATTGTACCATGTCTTTATCGTATTTACATTCCTGTCCAGCTGTTGTTGTTTAAGGCCAAATTCAAGCCTAACTTGGGCAGGGAAAGCAGTACGGGGAAGATTGAAAACTTGTTTGTAGATTTTGTATTTGTTGCTGATCCAGGAGTGAAGCGTCTTTCCCGTATAGTGCTGCGCTTCCATATATAGTGGTTGGAAGGAATTTGGTCAACATGACGGACAGTAAAGGTTTGTATGAAAGCGGTTTTAACCTTTTGGCTCAGGAGCAAAAAGCGATTGTCAGTGCTTTGCATTTCTGAGCGATGTGCTGTTTTTGCGGCGCAAGGTTAGCCTTGTTGTATATAGTAAAACCCAAATATTTATAACAGCGAGTCTCTTCAAGGCTAATGCCGCCCAACTTAATTTTATTTACAGAGTTCGAGAGGTATCCTATAGACATGGTTTTTGTCTTCGTAGTATTGATTTCTAATTTATTTGACGTTGTAAAATCGCTCAGGGTGCTAACTAGCCGCTGTAGTCCTATTTTCGTGTGGCTCAATTAAACAATGTCATCAGCATATGAGAGGTGTGATATGAGCAGGTTCCCCATCCTCAGAGAGTGTGATTTGGTCGCGTCTAGCTTTGGGGAAAGGTCAGCCATAAAAAGGTTAAAAAGGTGCGGGCCAGAACGCATCCTTGTTTTAAGCCTATACTTGTTGGAATCCTCTTTGAAACGTTCGTACCATCCGCTACCTTGAACTGCACCCAGGTTTTATCATATAGCCTTTCAATGCTACGGAGAAGCCATTCCTGCAGGCCTCAGCTTCGCAATTTACGCTGAAGAATTGCTCTGTCCACCCGATGGAAGGTGCTTTTGAAGTCTTTCAAAGCATAGATGTAGCTTTTTCTTTAGGCGTTTTGCTTCGTCTGCAATGTCACTTAGTGCTAGAATATTGATAATTGTGCCGTAACCCTTCCGGAAGCTGGTTTGGTTCAGGGGGATGAGGTTGTTTGAATTGGACCAGTGGAGCAGATCATCCAAGATCAGCAAGGTGAAGTATTTGGTCTCACTGTCAATTAAAGCAATCAGTCTGTAGTTGTCCGAATTTGTTCCGCCACCCCCTTTAAATATTGGATGGATAGTAGATCCTTTCCAACTGTCAGGGACGATTATGTTGCTCTCTACTTCAGTGTGAAGGATTGCCAGTGAAGTTGACCAGTACTCCGGATCAGCCTTAAATATTGCCTATGGAAGGCCATTGGGTCTAGGAGCACCATCCCTACGCCCCCTCCTAATTACTTGGGATACTGCCTTAGAGCTGTATCAAATGACAATCTGAAAGAGGTCCTCCGGACTTACAGGCTCCTTCAGATGTGAATTTGCTTCAGGTAAGTCTTGTTTAAAAAAGATGTTGGCCAGGTAATCCACCCATTTATTTTTGGCAATTGATGAACAATTAATTACCTTTGACTGCTGGTCAATGCCATTGATTGTTGCCCGAAAGGCCCTGGAATTTGCCATTTTCTAGCTATAGAGAAATTTAAGACAGAAGTTGTCCTCCATCTTAATGCGCTCACGCCATACCTGATGTTTATAGTTTTTTCGAAGGGCCTTTAGTTGAACACATGTAGATTCTTTGAAAGGACCTCTTTTTAATATTCTAAGCTCATGCCTCAGTTCCTTTCTTAATTTTAAAGTTTTCACTGATAGACTTGAGGACACCAACCGATTTTGGGTTGGTGATTGGCGCAAAGCAGAGCTGAGCAAACATAACTAAATTAGAAAGGTGGTCCACACTTCCACTCCAGGCGAGTCCTGGAGCGTTTCAGATTCAAACAGGGTTTTTATCTTTTCACACAGCCGCAGTAATGAAGACTCTGACCAAATCAGACGTTTTAAGTTGGTAGATGCGATACTTTCCAGTTCAGCGACAACAGGCAAGAACTGTAGGGCATTCAATTCCAGTTCTATATGTTGATATGAGTGATCGCTGTGGAGAGTAGTTTTCATTTTTAAATTTCCTCCCAGTGATAGCAGGGGAAGAGACACATCCGTATAGTCTATTATTGTTGCGGACTTTGTGTTATTGTGGGTGTAGCTAGGAGGCATGCCATCTTTGGTCCCGCCATTTAAAACCCTCATGTTCAAATGTTCTAATGCCTCGACCATTTGCTTGCCCATTGTGTCCGATCTCTTCCGTATTGGTGGAAGTTGAGGCAGAACTGACCATAGAGCGCTTTCAGCTGCCAATTGCTCATCGGGTTCAGGAGTGTGAATTAAATAGGCATTGAAGATACCCGTCACTAGAATGTCCCATTTTGGGTGAGTGCATCTTATCTCTTCTGCTTTATTTAGTAATTTCTCAAAAAGCAGGGTTTTCCGATGTTTCTGTGAATGAGCATAAACATTATAAATTACAAGAGGGGTTTGGCGGTTGTCACTGAAGATAAGTTTGACGGCCTGTAGATCGTGATTTGAGAATGCCATTTGCTCTATTGTAACGGGTAGCGCCGTAGACACATACGTGGCTAGACCTCCACTTGGCCTTCCCGATTTATTTGATTTTTCGGCACTGACATGGTAACCTCCTAAATGGACAGGGTGTAATAGCCATGTTTCTTGCAATATGATTATAGTGTAGTTGCAACTGTTTACTGTTGCAAATACGTCTGTAATAATGGTTTTTGCTCTGGTGATATTCCAGGACATAAAGATAACAGCAGACCCCTGATCCATATTTTCTGCATTGTAATTGTTAAGTCAGTTGCTCCTTCTTGAGTTTAAGATGTGAGCCATCCACCGCAGTTCATTCTGAGCACCATTCTGTGGTCCTGGAGGTATCAGCATGTTGCTTCAAGCAACTGGGGGGCCATGCAAAGTTTTTTGGTTGACTTCCGCCCTACTGAGCTGCGTCTTCTCCGACATCCCTTATATTAATCTCCAGTCCGTATATGTGGGCCTTTAAGTCTGATTGATGATTGGATTTTTCCATAGAACTGGACAGCAGGGGGAGAGGGTAACGTAGTCTGTACGGTTCTGACAGCAATATTCCCCTAGCTTCAATCTGCATTTTTTCATCCATGATCGATGTAACGATTTGCTTTATTCTCCAAGTAGTGGATTTTTGCTCTGGCCCTTACTGGTCGCTGCTGGAAAGGAATTCCACCGACATTAAGTCTGTAGATACAATCTTCAGAGTTGATGGCAACTTAGCCAGCAGCCTCAGGATGTTACCCCTGTTCAAGCAGTCTTGTTGGTCCCGTGGTGTATATTGTGGAGTTAGAATGATCTGCCTTGATTCCCAGCCATTATCTGAGTAATGGCTGTGCTGAGGTTGGAGGGAGTAATCTGTGATTCCGTGTGCCGTTGGCTTTCTTGGCTGATCGCCCTCTTGCTGCTTGCTATTTGGGCCCGTCACAGGCATGTCCAATTGACTGGTTAAGGAAGTCTTATTTTGTACTTCGGTCATAAGAGTTAGTGTATTCTGAAACGTAACTTTTGTGGTTACGTTTCATTACTAATTTTTACCACCCTGGAGGGATAGTTCAAGTTTAGGCTTGTTTCTGAAATATTTTCCCAACAAGCGATCTTAGTGCTGGACTGTGGATGATTTGCTAAGGGAGATGGTTTGCTGGACTGACGAATAGGCTGCATTTGTTCCGCATCGCTGTTGTTCTGTGAATGTGACTTGGCTCTCAGCGAATTGCCCGTTGTGACAGCTGGACAGATAACTGTGAGTTGCAAGGAGTCACCTTGTGTGGGTGGCATGGATGCACCGACTGCCTCGGATTCCCGAGAAACAGATTGGCCCCCAATGCCACTGTCTGTGAAACATCCTTCAACTTCGGTACTAATGCCACTGGCATCCCTGGAAGGTCCTGCGCAGATAGCTGGGTAAATGGTTGAACCTTAGGTTTTTCCCGACCTATATGTGCTAACATGTTTTCTGGTGCTGACATTGTACACCCCTGACCTGAAGTCAGATCATGAGCTCCGCATCACTCAGGTCCGGACGGTGTAAATTAATCTGAAGTTGTTCCGTCGGCCGGTGCACTTTGTGATTTGCGGATAGTGGAGAGACAGCAGATTGTATGTCATCGGAGATTAACTGAATTGAACCATTAGCTGCCCCTCCCCTTGCAATTTTCGCATAGTTTGAAACCTGGCGATTGCTTGAAGAACCAGAGATCCATGTTTGTGGCTTTGATTGTGCCGAAAATATGGGGTAAAAGTTGCCACTACTGTTTTTACTATATGTTTTTTTCCTTGCATTTCTGGCTTGTTTTTTTTGCCTTTTAGATGGACGTTTGGGTATTGGTGCTGTAAGTTTGACTGTACAATTTGGATTTATCAACGCTGTTTTTCCCATCTGTGTAAATTCGTCTGTACAAGTTGAGTTTGTTGATGCTGATTTTTTCATCTGTGTCTCCATTGCATTGGCATGAACAACATCTGGAGTGCCTGAGGCTATAGATGGTCTACTTCGTGCTTTTGGACCATCATTTGCACAGAAGGTTGTGCCCTGAGCATTTGCCCCATTTTTTACTGGACAGCTTGAGCGGTAATCTTTCGTTGGCACTGCTCCTAGTTTCTTTTGCAGATGTGCTGAGTGGGATAGTCCCTGTTTAGGATTTTTAGGAGTAAAAATGTTACTCTTATTTGTTTTAAATTTTTCTAACATGTCTGTTAAAATATTTGGTAGTGTACTCAATTTGTCAATGATCAGTCCACATTTGCAGGAATCTTGCTGTTGATCCACATTAGCCTGTGGAACAGGAGGCCAGATGGCCAACATATCCAGTTTTCAATTAATATCTGCAATGTGAGTGGTCATAACATTAATTAGGTCAATTTGTAAATCTAGTTTGTCTGATTGCATGTTGAGGACTGTCGTTGAAGTGTAGAGGGCGTTTAGAAGAGAGGTGTGTAGCCAGACGTGTAGCCAGGCATGATCCCCCAACTTGCCGCTGGAAAATTCAGCTGGAAGATGGCTTCTAGGGAGAGTTTCGCTGTTTCTAAAGCTGCTGTCTGGAGGGCAGTTGTTAGTGGCTGGAGTATCCAAGTTGCTAAGTTCCCTTGCACCTATATCTTGTAATTTGCTCATGTCACTTGAGACTTCAATGACCGAGTTGGAAACTCTTTCTTGTTGCAGTACGGCCAAACTTTGATTAGTGTTCTCCGACAGTTGTGGTGGGCTCAGATACTGTTCTTTAGTGTTTGACAAGTTAAAAGTTTTCAGATCCAGTGCCTCGACTAGGGTCATGTGTTATGGAGAGTGACTGCAACCATGAGTCTTCCATTTTTCCTGTAAATGCATCAATGCAGATGTCCATCCTCTCTTTAGCCCACTGTATGGCAGGGCTTGACCCTAACATTGGAATCGACTGTTGGCAAGTTCCAGCAAACACAGGGTCATTGAATGCCTCCGTCAGGTTTCCGAGAGTAATTGGAAACTGATTGTGCATAAATTGACTGTAATGTCCTGTTGCCGGTTGTCTTGAAGACATTTTTTGAGCCGGAGCATGAACCTGAGCCGTGATCAGGGTGCTACACACCTGAATGTTCTTATGCACTGTTGCGTTACTCATATCCCGGGGGCTGTTCGGTTGCTCGCAGACTTTTTACGTTGTGTCCTACAGCGGTTTGCTCTTGTGAAGCCTCCTGAAGGGGGGATTCTGGCTCCAAATGCTGGATCGAGGCTGTCAGGAAAGTGAACCTACTTGGTGAGTTTTGATTGCCTGATGCATCATGCCACATCAGTACTGAACCCAATATTTGCAGGACCAGTGGGGTTGGAAGGCCCTCAATGTTGTCAGGATTTGAAAAAAATGGCAGCAGTTGGATCTTTTAAAAATACGACTTATTTATTCTTCCTGGCTTCTTCAGGTAGACCTGAAGAGGAGTAAGAGACAGTGCCAGTTGGTTGAGTCCGCTGTTTTGTGTTACCGTTGCGGAGCATTTCCTTTTCCTTTGCGCCCTCCTCTGGGGTCTTTGGGTCCTAGTTTTGCCCTCCCTAAGAACCCTGACTCAACCGGATCTCATGATGACTTGGAGAATCGGTCTCAGGTCCAGGTTTCTCTGGTAACTCACACTTAGCTTGTGCTTGGTATCTTGAAGTTGTTGGAGGCAAAAGACAGAGAGATCATTAGCTTGGGGACAGGAGGTGAGCGGGGCACTCAGGTCACTCACAAGGCGCACCCAGACCTACCTGGGCCGCTTCCATGTGGACCTGGTGCACTCATTCTGCGGCTGTTACCTGGAACAACCATGCTCACCTCTGATGGATGGGCCAGTCGAGGGATCCCTTGTTGCAAGGTCTCCTGCTGAATTGGCCTGCTTCTGGCTCAGGGGAGCGAGCGATGCAATGACGATGAGATGATCGGGGATGGAGTTTGTGGCTCAGGTCTCCTAAACTGCCAGGAACTACCCCAAGTGGTGCAGCAGTGAAACGGGGTGGCAGGAGGTGGGAAAGTGGAACAGATGGACACCAACATGAAGAGGGAAGAGGGGGAGGAAAGGGGTGGGGTGACAGGGCAAGACAGGGCAGGACAGGGCAGAGAGCAAAGTGAGGGGGAGGGGTGCAGCGCGGGACGTGGCTCGAGGCGTATGGCATGTGGTGTGTGACGAGTGGCATGTGGCGGGCAGTGCAAGGGCGGCAGCTGGGAGTCAAAGGCAAAGCAAAGGTGAAGCAGAGAGTAAATCAAAGAGTGAGGCCATTTGTGGAGAGGCACAGGGAGCAAGGGCTACAGTGTGGGAAATGCACGACCCCGGCGAGAGCCTGGGTGCACAGAGCACCGGATGTGTGGCGGATATGGTGGAGTACCCACTCATCCTGATCCAACGTGCTCCAAAAGCACGCACAAGACCCACTAAGCCCACCAACCCTGCAACCTTCTACACAGCTCTGAGAATATGACAAATTAACCCTCCGCTGACCTCTGCTGTCCTCCACCACCTCACTCACCACACCGCACCACACTTTCCCCTTGCCACCACACAAAACCACCACCGGACAGACTGATCAGCTCAGCCAGCCTCTGACACCCAACCCCTCATCACCCTCAGGAGCCCGTCTGATCCCGTGCCCCAACCACCCAAATACCCCCACTCTCCTCACTCACGTGACCACTGCCACCGCCTGTTTCACTCGAGGCCCGTCCCTATCCTCCTTGTGTCCTCCTCGCTCCCTCCAAACCAGCGTCGGCTCCTCCGACGTCTCCTACGCCCTATGTCAGAGTACACTGGATTAGTTATACAGTGCTGTAACTGCTTCTTTCCTCTCACTGCAGAGGCAGCATGTTGTGGGGGAACGGAGATGTAGCACCGCACTTAGGACCTCATTTACAAGGCCCTAGCGGCACACTTCGCCACTTAAGCATCATTTGTTTTAAGCTCCAGTGGTGCAGTGTGCCGGCCCATATTTACAAGACCACGCAAAGCCTTCTTGCATGGCTTTTCATGGCCTTGTAAATATGGTTCCCTTTCAGACATAACTCTGCACCCATAGTTCACTTTACCAGGGACTTACAGGTAAATTTAAATATGCCAGTTGTGGAGAAGCCAATGGTAGCACATTTTACAGTACAGAACACTTGCACTTCAGCACTGGTCAGCAGTGGTAAAATGCACAGATCCCTAAAGGGCAGTAAAAATAGGTCAGAAAAATAGGAGGAGAAAGGCAAAAAGTCTGGGGATGACCCTGCAGAAAGGGTCATTTCCAACAGAATGCAATTGGGCAAATACATTGTTATTCCAGTTTGTCAAAAACAGACCTTAAAAGTCTGCCCATCACTAAAATGAATGGTCATTTTTCTGTAAGAAAGGAGGATTCAAGTTCACAGGGTGCGTGGCCTAGCACTAACACCACTGGAGCACAGCAACAACAGCAGAAAACACACTTCTTAAGCACAGTTTAGCTCCTGTCTGTGAGTGAGTGGTCTCTCCTGCAGCCCAGTAGTCAGCAGGCCCACACAGCTGAGCAGATGCCAGTAATGGTGGTTCCTCCTGGCAGGGTGCAGAGATCTAGTTTACGCACAAGGTCAGGGAGCAGGGCAAGAATAAGGAAAGCAATCATGATGAGGCCTTTGTGCTACCCTGCAGTCAGCAGGCAGCAGGGCAACAAACAGAAGAGTACTGCTTCTGACAGAGGATCGGTCCCCGGTCCAAAAGTGTTCGCTCCACATGGGGTTAGAACCCCTGTACTTATACTGAAAACATTTCATCTAGGTGGTATGACAAAAGAACCTAAGAAGTGCACAACCCCAGCCCTGGCACCAGACATCAGTAGGGGGTAAACTAGCCCTTTGAGTAGGGCAGGACACAGCCTATACAAATATAAGTGCACCCGCCTCCCTCTCTCTCAGCCCAGGAAAACCACTCAGTATACAGATGTAATCCTGTTACACCTCCACCCTCCCTGTATGATGGCTGTCTTGAAAGTTTACACAAAGCCCAGCTGTCACTCTACCCTACATGTGGATTGCAGTCAGGCTGCAAAGCACCCGAGTTATAAGCACAGAGAAATGCCCACTTTCTAAAAGCCACCTACACCAACAAGCAGGATTTCTCACCACCATTCCAGACATACCAAACATGCCCACGCTACTCCTCACAAATCAGAAATTACCACTGAGACATATATAACGGAACTCCCAATGCAAACCCATGAGAGGAGCAGCACAGACAGCAGTGAAAAACAAAATAGGCTGTTTTTCTCTACTAGGACATGTAGCACATAAACATATATGTCCTACCTTTTACATGCACAGCACATTGCCCCTAGGGCAATTTAGGGCCTACTTTAGGGGTGACGTAGGTGTGGTAAAAAGGGAGCTTAGGCCTTGGCAAGTAGTTTGATTTGCCAAGTCAATGTGGGAGTAAACTGTGCACGCAGGCCCTGCAGTGGCAGGCCTGAGACAAGTTTGAAAGGCTACTTCTGTGGATAGCTCAATCTGTGCTGCAGGCCCACTGGTAGCATTTAATTTACAGGCCCTGGGTATATGGTATACCACTTTACAAGGGACTTACAAATAAATTAAATAGGCCAATTAAGTTGTAAGCCTATTATACCACGTTTAGGGGAGAGAGAGCACATGCACTTTAGCACTTATTAGCATTGGTAAAGTGCCCAGAGCCCTAAAGCCAGCACACACACACACACACACACACACCAACAGACACACACTCACTCTCCAGGAACGTGGGATGAAGGAAGGGACCATACCACATAAGACGTAAGCAGACCTTAAGAGAGTTGGTGGCTGGTAGGGCACTTGCCCAGTTTAGAGAAAAGACCTGTCCTGTGACTCCATGTGACAAGCCTCTCTTAGGGCATTGAACAAACCTTTGATCTTATCCTAATGGACCTGCTGTCATCCAAATTGTGCCTTCCATATGAATTATTGTTTTTTCAGACACATATCCATTACCTTGATCTCAGCTCTGGGAATGTATTTTGTAGGGTTGAGCCTGCGAGTCCATGCGCTTGCACATGCGCCTCGTATGAGAGAAGCTGTTGTGGTCAGTAAAGGACTTGGAGCATGCCTGTCGCTCACCATTTGTTGGTTTGCGTGGCACTCTTCTTTACAGCCTCGCAATTTGTCAATGCATGTCTAGCATCAATTCTGTTCCTTTGTGTGGAGCAGGGATCAAGCACTAATTGATTTCAACTTAATTAGTGCCCGTCTGCTGCTCCTGACGTGATAGAGGTATTATTTTGGTCTAGCTTCCAGTGCCCCACAAACAGAAGGCTTGTGACTGGCAAAAAAGTGCTCAGCAGGACAAACAAAATTGCAAAGTTTTATTTTTTAAAACTAACTTTCTTTTATTTTGTGTTAAGTCTTCTTTTCTCAGTTTCTACTGATTTATTTGTTTTTGCTTTTGGTCATAGGCGCTGTTGTCAAACGGTGACAATTAAGATATTCGAAATATGCAAGACCTATTACATTGCAAATGCTTGTTTGTGGAATAGTGAAATCAGCACCATTACCCCCTTTTTGTGTGTAAAAGGCCGCTTTATTGGAAACAGGTGCACTCACAAAATACCCCCCTGGCCTCAAGCCTCACAAAACTAAACACCTCACTATACATAATTTCTCCTAACCAAACCACTCCAACCTCCCCTACCCTCTCCCTTCCCCTTAAACTTGCAGCTCGTTAATCCAGTCATCCTTTCTTAATGCTTTCTTTGTTGAATCCCTGTATTACCTTAATAGTCAGTTGCTGACGTATTGAACGTGCAAGTCTCCTACCCCTACTGCTCAGTATGTTATCTTTGTTGCCCTGCTACTGTCCACCCTGTTCTAATCTGCAGAAGAAGAAGTGTCTTGTCATATTTTCTTCCCATCCGTTATCGTATGTCATGTGAACAGTCTCTGTCTCAGCCACCAGAAAAGGGAGGGGTGTACAAAGGGCAACCCTCTCTCCTTTTCTGCCCCCCCAGTTAGAAACATCGTCCTCTGTTCTGGGAGTTTTATTAAGGTTCCTTAAATAGTCCCTTCAACATATCCTTCATCTGGAGCAGGTACAACTCCATGCCCATAAAGGACAGGTGTACTCCATCGTTCTGAAACAATTCCTTGTCCTCGAACCTTAAATCCCTATGTTCTAGGTACGTAAAACTTTTCTCCAGACAATATAATCACATTTCCTTATTAATCTTCCTCTGTGCTTTTTCAATCGCACCCAGTTTTCTCGCTCCTCACCAAATCCTGCGAGGAACAAAAGCTGTCCAAATGACATGGATACCATGCCATTGCTGTTGTAACACGCATAAGTCTTTCTTCATCTGCCACATAATATCCAACCCAGTCCATTTCACCAAGTCGTTTTTGCCCAAGTGCACCAGTAACACATCTGGGCAAAAACCCCTGCCCGCCAGCCGCTGTAATGTCCCTAATAACTCCTGCCAGCACATACCCCCTTTACCTTCCCACAGTACGCGGTATCTGTCGACTGCGCTTGCCTCCATGCCCACTTGACAAAGGAATGTCCCACGACCCAGATGGATATGAACTGCACCTCTGGTCCGGGGACAGAACCTGTAGTGTAGTGTTGTGTTTTGTTGTGTTGTGTTTCTGGTGAGGTACTGCTAGTGAACCAGTAAGGTTGGGAAAACAGTTGCGACTTGTTGTAGTATAGGCATAGTCGCCTACAAGCACAAGTACTGTCATCCTTTAACCAGCAGTCTTGCCTAGAGCAAGAGTCCAAACTACAACATGGCGCCCAACTATGGTGTTTAGGCACTAATTTACGGATACCCCGACTATCACTGTCTCACAGACAACAGGTACCCTAAGTACCATTATACGGAGACATCCGTGGTCTTTGGGAAATTCCTCCTCAGCTGAAAAGGTCACACCTGATTAAGCTGTAGGTTGTTTGAGCTCGAACTCATAAAAGGACTTATACTCCCCATTTTGGTGTTCCGTTTTCTAAAGAAAAATGGCTGCTGCCATTGACATTCCTGAAAATGCTAGACAAGCTCTAACACAACATTTATTAACGCATGGCCTTACAAATGAGGGCGGGGATCTTACTCTTATAATAGAGGCTAATGAAGCATACCAAACAGAAACATTTTAATGTTGGGTCACCTTTCCTCAGGTGGACCAAAGAACATATACATTTCACACATATGAAATTATGAACGTACCTCAATGGTACCGAGCATACCAGTATCATGAAATATCGCTCACATACCAAGAGCACCAGAACTGGTTTGAAGGCGCCCTACCACATGTACTACAAAGAGTGAGGCTAGGTCCCTTAAGTAATGACGGACCAACGTGGCCTATGTTTGCCACATACACACCTCACCCAGATATACAGAATATGACAATAGCAGATCTGCGAGATTTATATAACGAATTAGTGACATTTTATAGACGATTAGTTCAGTTCGTAATGCGGATATTGAACACCACACCAGCGCATCCAGCTCCGCCAGTACCTGGTGGTTACCAATTGACTACTGGGATTAATCCACAAACAGTGCATACCATCATGAGTAAAGTACTCGCAGAACGGGAAAAAATACTGTTCTGGATTGCCCAGAAAATTCATCAGCTGTGTTTCCCCATACGGGACCACAGGAAAAACACAGACTGCTCACTATGTGCTTGCCCTTTGGGATGGTTCCCTCGGTGTATGACTGTGCCACATGGGGTACAGTCTTCGCTGCTATATACACTACCACACATGGTACCCCGACACTTGCCAATTTACCGGAAGTGTTAAAACAAATACAAAATGAGCACGGGGCTGCACCAGCCTTAGATTTGGGGTGAAATTAATGCATAATTTTGACACAGTTTCCTCAATAATACTCAGTGATATTAAAGGGGAAGCGGTAGCACTGGCAATACGCCAGCGTCTCTGAGAAACTCCACAATTGGAACAGCAGAAACAGCTACCGAAAATAATTCCTGACACCTATACTAGTATAGGGCGGGATAGTTTGGGAGCCAAGCCAAAGAAATTGGAGTTACAAGGTACCACGCATAAGGAGGGTACAAAGCAGGCACAAGAGGGCCCTAAGAAGCGCTGGGAAAAACAAAAAGGTTTCAAAGATAGAAGAAATAAGAGAGCTGATTCTCCACACCCGGAGAACTCCGAAAGGAGATACAATCTCAGAAATAGGGAGAACATTAAAACTCCAGACAGATATACTGATTCACGTCCCTCTCGTTCCTTTCAGGACACACTGGATAGATGTAGCGAGAGAGGGGGCCGTCCAGATCAACATCCTGAATACGTGAAACAAAAGAAAGACTCGCAGCAGTCTAACATTAAAAATGAAGAAAAGACTCCTCAGCAAAAGCCACAATTTAAAAAGTAAAAGGTGGCAGCACTGACAGCTAAGAATGCCAGTACACTTGAGAACACTGTTGAGGAACAAGACGTGGGCAGTGACTCTGTTAGACAGCGCAGCAGAGGCCAAGATATGTTGCCAGAGTCTGAAAGATCATCTGGATGCGACAGCAACTAGCGATTTTATTGCAGTTGAAACAGCGGATGGCCGCGTTCTCCCACCCAACAGGGTTTATGATTTCAAAATTCAGATAGATGGAGACGTGGAGCGCACCATTAGTGTGATAATTTGGGATGAACTTACTAGTGATATCCTGTTGGCCGAAAGAGACTGGCCACCTGAACACGTCCGTAAGCTCCCGCATGGGGAAGATGTCATTTTGCCTTCTTTCTCCGATCTTGTTCCGGAAGCAGAAAAAGAAGCCTGTGCTGCTGAATGGGCTTTAGCACAGCCACCTGCATTATATCGCAATCATGTAGGTTGGGACAAGGAGTCTCCTTGTCATATTATTCCCGTTAGGTCCACACCCCAACTACAGCCATAATATCCTGTTAAACATGAAGCAAAAGCTCCGGTGAGGGAGATCCTCACCCAGCTTGAGTACCAGGGAGTAATTGAGCCCTGCACATCTGCAATGAATAACCCCTTATTCCCT
Source organism: Pleurodeles waltl (assembly GCF_031143425.1). Taxonomy (NCBI): domain Eukaryota; kingdom Metazoa; phylum Chordata; class Amphibia; order Caudata; family Salamandridae; genus Pleurodeles; species Pleurodeles waltl. The sequence continues at coordinate 911,117,768 of NC_090443.1, forward strand.
GTTGCAAAGCCGGACCATTCATACAGAATAGTCATTGATTATAGACATTTAAATAGTCATACACGCACATATGCTTTACAAAATTCACATAGCACAGCACTAATAAACAATATAGTGCGTAAACAATATAAAACAACATTAGACATATCTAATGGCTTTTCCTGCCAGAACTTAGCACACGAAAGTCGGACCTGAGTGCATTCTCATTTGGCTCTCAGAAAGGCTTTTTTCGTTTACTTCAAGGCTATAAGAATAGCCGGGGGCTATTTTCAGCCCGTGTAACATCAATATTACATGATATTGATTCAGAGGCGTTATTCTATGTGGATGACATATATCTCACAGACGACGACCTCGACATTCATCTTGCAAGGGTCGATCGGATCATTTTGGGATTTGCAGACCTCGGTTACAAATTAAACTTTAAAAAGAGTAAAATAGCATTTCTCAGTGTACTGTTCCTGGTATACGAGCTATCAAATGAGGGAAAGAGACTGGCCCGCACTTTATATAGAAATGTGCTCAACTGCACCCTCCTAATACACTTAAGAAATTACAGTCACTACTAGGTTTCTTTAACTTTGGCAGAACGTACATTCCGGATTATGCACAACGTATCAAGCCACTTTATGACTTGGTTCAGCCCAATTTTTCTAGCAGACACTGGACAGTTGAACACACACGCATCCTTAGGAAAATACAACAGGACAGGCTAGAAGCTAAAAACTTACACACACGTGATAATAAAATAAATGTGGTCATCAGAATAAGTGCTGGTGATATTGGATTTACTTATGTCACCTGCCACGAAGGTGACACAGTACCCATAGCATATAAATCACATTTATACTCTAATGCAGAACAGCATTTTGCACCTACAGAAAAGATTCTGACGGCAGTTCAGATGGCCGTCATAAAAGAGAGGCCACTTGCCCATGGGAAACGTATTATTGTTGTCTCCCCAGTGCCGGCCTTAGAGGCTGTCACCAAAGCAAGCGTTCCTAGCGCTAAAGCATTACATCTACGTTGGATTCATTGGGCAACATCTCTGACTGCCACTGATGTTGATTATATTTTTGATCCAAAACTTCAGACACAAGAGTTTCTCCAGTATGAACAAGAGTACCCTGCTCCTCTAAATATCTTGCCACTAGACAGATACCATACTGTCATATACACTGATGGTTCAGCACAACCGGCTGTAGGTATTAAACATCAACACTCAGCAGCTTGCGCAGCCATGAGCGGAGTGATGGGAGATGGACTCTTCCACCCTCACAATACCTACACGCAGACCTTAGGGGACTGCACAGCCCAGTTGGCTGAACTTAAAGCTCTTATACTAGTGCTCGAACATACTGAGCCAGGAAGCCTGACTTTAATAGTCTCTGACTCATAATACTGCGTTCAGTCATAGAATGATTATCTCAATCATTGGAAGTTGAATGGGTTTAGAGATTCTAAAGGGAACACCATTAAACACAAAATATTGTGGGGGAGGGTGCCTGATCTTAAGGATAAGCTACAGTGTGTCCATGTAGTACATACATTGGGTCACCAACGTGTAGGAGTACACGTTACTGGCAATACATTGGCTGCTGAAGCGGCCAAAGCAGCAGTAGCTACGGCTTCTGTGGCTGCAGTGACTCGTTCACAAACGAGATTGGATAATGAAATACTGACTGCCGTGAAAGCTTTGGCTGCAGGCAAGCTCCTTCCTTACCATATCAGTGCACAGAACGTTGCCTACGCAACAATTCCTGGGGTTGGAAATCGAGTGATCCCCAACGAAGACCAGGGATTAGATCTAGTAAAAGCAGCGCATGAGGGTGTCGCATCTGCACATGCTGGTATATCGGCCACAATAACACTCTTACAGAAACGCTTCTGGTGGCCTGGTTTATGTAGACTGGACAAAGAAATATGTCCTTTGCTGTGACATTTGCCAGCAGATAAAGGGCTCTAATATCAAACGCCCACCGCAGACATCCCTCTTAGTGTCCAACAGGCCACTACAGTGTGTACCTGGACCATTGTGGTCCCTTGCAGCCTGATGGTGCATACAAATATATTCTAGTCGCTGTAGATTCTTGTTCTAGATTCCTGTGGGTATGGCCACAGCGGTCGGCTGACGCTCTGACAGTTATAAAAGACTTGCAGATCTTTATCGCTACATATGCGGTTGCAGCATTCCATTCTGACCAGGGCCCTGCATTTGCCTCAAAGGCATTCAGGGACACCATGGGGACGATGAGTGTTGAACTCCATTACTCCTCACCATACCATCCCGAGGGAAATTCAGTCGTGGAGAGGTGGAATCGTGATCTAAAGCAGTCCCTAACAGCTCGAATATTAGGTTCAGGCCGCAGTTGGTAACATCACCTATATGGGGTCCAGAGAGCACTGAAAAATCTGCCAAGACGGTCCTTGGGGGGACGCACTCCCTATGAGGTTCTCTTTGGGATACCTATGTATGTCCCAGATCTTGATGCCTCTGGTATGGTGGCAGCAGAAATACCATTTGACATAAATGAATGTCTCACTGTCTTACAGGGGCTCCAGCAATTTTGTGATGATAAATCATCTACCAGTGCTGCCACCTTAGGAATAGGGGATTTAGCGAAAACTTCGACTGGATTCCTAAAGTTGGGGATCTGGTTTGTAAGAAGATCGCTGTGAAGAAGGAATTCGGTCCATCATACAGAGCACCTGTACCGGTCTTGGGAATTCAAGGTACCAGGACTGTCATCTTTCCACCACTGTCTGGCTCTCAAACGAACAGATTTATCTCCATTGATGACATCAAACTACACCATGTGGCCGATCCTTCACAGTAGACCAAGAGGTCCCTTGGGTGGTTCCCGATCCCCCCTCACTACCCAACAGGACATACATCTACATAGTAGGATGAACAACACTACTACGGACTATGCAACAATGTCCAATGCTGTCCCAGCCACCTCCTCGAACATGGGGAGGGCGCAAAATGAACTATTGCTAGTTCCAGTCACTACTTCAGTGACCACTCCTGTCCAAGATTTGGCTGTTCTTTACACAAACACCTCACAGACTGTTGACACTGTCTACCAAGAGCCTCCAAGTGAAGTGGACCAAAGTACAGATAATGCACCGGCTTCTGTGTTTGCAGAGACTACCTCTGGCTATTTCATTGACATTGATGACTTTTCTTCAGACTCATCCACTACTGTGATTGACAATGTTTCAACAAGAAGTAAGCTGTATCAATGGCTTAAAAAGAACTATTTAATATACCTGTGGAACTATTTATGGTTCTGTACTGACATTTTCAGCATTAATTTTATGGGTTGGTTTTGTGACTGTTTTCTTTTTGCTCCTAAATGGTCACTATATTCCTGATCGCTCCTCTGTTGAGCCTGTTGATGAAGTTTTAACTCCATATCATTCCTCGAAAAAGGTCCAAAGAGATTTGTCCCTTGTAAATATTACAGCAATACCGATTTCTGATGGGATTGTGTGGGACAAAGGTCCCTTTGATATATACGGGCCTACAGAGATTATTCAAATACCATATGTGTTCAAAATATCTATGACAGATGTAATTACACCTGATGTTGTCTCTGATGATTGGGATGTCCAAACAGTTGATTCCATGCTAACTGAAATGAAGGACTATTCCGCTTTTGAAAGTGATGATGTATATGAACATACAATAAATTATGGGGAAATGTTCTGCTATAACAATTGGGGACATTACTACCTACACCGTGCCACTAGATACAGGCCAGTATTAAACTACACACAGTGGGAACACTTCTACCCCACCGGTGGGGAGCCCAAAATACTATTGTGATAAATTTACATATTTTTCTGGGCATGAAACAAAAAAAGCAGAGTCGTATTATTTTAAAATACCTCCATCACAAATTAGAAATTTTTTGCTAACTGACACAAAACTGATTTATTCAGATCCCTTTGTTTACCGGCTCGCAGTTGAAGGTTACGAATACTGGAAGAGCACTATTGACTTGAAAATCGTATGGGGAACACACGATTGGCAGATACAGGGTAGGGAGGCTTTATTTCGAGCATGCCTGATTCATGTGCAAATGATTTTCTTAAATGACACTATTCAGCAGACGTCATGTCTGGGGTTAGCAAAAATTTAAGACATGAACACGCCCAGTATCCCCACTCCGGCAAGGTTTAAAGATTGGCAATATTTCCTTAATATCACCGGGGAAAAGCTAGATGCAATGATTAAGACTGGTACCTATAATTCTTCACTTTCTAGTCCTGGCGGGTGGTTAATGTGGCCCACTGACACTAATGAGTGTCAAGCACGTTTCTTGAACTCTTCAGGTTTTTTTTTCAATTAACAGGCCAAACCCTCGCTTTGTGTCAGGTCAACATACAGGTATAATTACAACATACAGTGTGGGTAAACTGTGCCAGCAATGGATACAGACTAACACGTTAGCCGCAGTTAAGGAACATCTGAACACTCATTCTGAAGATGTAGACTTGCAGGCTTTCTGTTGGGTCCTAGAAAACAGCACTCAAAAAGGTTCCTATATGCTATGTACAATGAAATCTGGAAATTTTCACAGATTGAGGCTGCTGCGCATTTAAGGCAATTGGATAAGGAAAATTTAGAGAAGGCTTTAGCGGTTGTCGACAACGGCATGAATACTCTGTCCAACAGGATTTACTCACTATCAAATATAGTGTTGTCTGCTATTGATATCACTCAGACAGACTTGTCCCGGTTATATCATGGATAGACACAGCTACGTTCCATTATGCAGCTGGGTTGGACTCTACAGACACTGAAAAATGGCTGTATCCATGGAAGTATATTAACGGGATTGAATTCTTCACTGCTTTTAATTTTTCCAGAGAACAACAGACAATGGCTAAAAGAGGGGCTAGTTTCACCATGCTTCACGTAGAAAACTAGATAAGTTGCCCTTCACAGTAGCAGAGAGTCCTTCAGCTATCTGGCTCTACCATGGTATAATTAATTTACCCATTTCGACCTTTCGTTTCTCAAGCTGCCTGAAACATCTTGCAGTGGGAAGGTACGAGCAACTAGAAGATATCTATATTAAGGAAAAGTGGGAGTTGCGAAGGTTGTTACGTGTTGTGGACATATTTTATTCCCCCCCACACGAGAGATAAAAGTATCTGACATGTGGCTCCACATAGATACTATTAATGTGAACTATGACAAGCTGAGCAGGCTAAAGGCGCTATTAGAGAGACGTATGCTCTCCAGATTGCGAGATCATCAGCCGAGATACAATCCCTATTAAATACCAACTTCCCCAAGCACTTTTGAGAACTGGTATCCAGAATATTCAATGCTTCAAGCACTACTGGGATTGTCTATTTCTTTAAGGCTGTCGGGTCTGGTTTCGTGTCCATCTTCCAGACTGTCTTCGGAGTTATCCCGTCGGCCATCCATTCGCTCTTTTCAAGTGTGTTTGGTGGCTTTCCAATTATTTTGGCTTTGATTGGCGGACTACTACTGCTATTTCTTCTGATTCGCTGTGGTTGTTTCTTTCCAGCTACGCAGAGCAATGGAGCCGCTCCCACCAACTCCGCTATGCTGTGAACGCATGGTTCGGATCTTCGGTACACCCTTGCTGGTGGAACTGGAGCATGACTGGTAGTTGTCATTATGGCCCCTTCTCTGGTACGTACAACCAGTTTTCCACTGCATATGGTGCCTCTTTGAACATCTGCCTACGGTCTGTCTTGCTGTTGAACCGACATCTCCTGTGGACCACGAACTGCTGATGTCCCCGATGAGGGTTCATACACAGTCATGCCCCTTGAGACTGAGGTTGCTCTGCGAGGCCACCTATGAGCCTTCCGTTTTGAGATCTACCATGGACGATGGCACCTCAACGGATGACTTTACACCAGAAAGTACTGCTCACTACTGCTCTGTGGATCCGTTTGTCCGCCTAGCATTCGATTTATGGATCAAATCTGTTTATTGGTATATGATATGTGTGAACAGAATACACAGCAATGCGCCTACAACCGCATTGGCCGGCGGCAAGAAAACGGTATGGTTTCACCTGTCACACAAGCCAAGGAATGACTGGCAGATATTGCTATTTGACATGGGCTGACATATGTTATTGTCCTTCTCTCCTCAGGCATCAACCTGCCAGAACTGTTATCACATGTAGCAAGAGCACCAATCAAAGGGGGGAGGGGAGAACAAGGGAAAAATACAAAAAAAAGAACAAGGTAAAACAACAGTGATCCCCCATTCATCGTTCAGCGATGTCTCCCCCTTTCATCTCCCGAACACACTGCACCCCCGTCCATCAGGCCCTTGAATCTCATTTCACCTCATCGCAGCCATCTGTTCTTCCCACGATCAGGCATCCTGCAGCAGCCTCAAAGTCTTTAAGTATGCAGGGCGTGTCAGTTCACTGAATTCAGTGGATAGAATCTGAATGAAGGGCCTCCAGAGAACGGAGATATCTTCCGCTCTCTGTTTAGTCGCCAGGGATAGTTTCTCCATCGCTAGGATGAACCAGAGTTTGTGGAGCCATGAGGTATAGCTCGGGACTCTGTCCGAGCCCCACAGAGCTAGTATCGTCTGGTGTGCCCCATTGAGAGCAAGGGGAATCTGACGTCCCCTCAAAGAGCGAAGGGGGAAGGTAAGAGGGTTGGGCAGACCCAGGATAACAAACGTCGGAAGTCTGGGAATCTCAGTGTGGAATACTCTATCTATGTCATCAAGAATGCTCTTCCAATATCTTTTCAGCTTGGGGCAGTGCCACAGCAGGTGCATAAGTGTGCCCGTATTTCCGCAACCCCTCCAGCAGAGCCCTGATTTAGTGGGGTCCCACGCGTGTAATCTTACCGGGGTATAGTACCAGTATGTGGCTAACTTATAAGCTGTCTCCGCCCCTGATATGTTATGGGCAGTGTGGTGTGCTCTGAAGTAGATACTATCCCACTCCTCCTCCGTCAGCTCCCTCTCAACCTCTCTCTCCCCCCTTTTCTGCCCCCTGGTTTTGGAAGGTGGTGATGCCACGCGAAGAAGTTTATAAATTTCCGATATCACCCACTTGTCATCTTTCTTTACCAGGAGCCTTTTCTCAAAAGGCGTGAGTGTTCTAGCTACTAAAGGCCTGACCGTCGGCTGGAGTGCCCAGTGTCTAACTTGATAGTACGTCAGTCTGTCTGCTTCCGTAAGTCCGTATGTCTCTCTCAACTGATCAAAGGGGATAATTCCATCTGGATTAAATAGACTCCCCACCCTCCTACAACCTCCCTCATACCAACGATGAAAGTTCTCTGATCGCAAGCCAGGGGCGAAGTCGGGATTCGCACAAATCGGCATCATGGGAGAGGGGAAGGTCGTCCAACCGTGTCTTGTCCCCACCGCGTCCCACACCCAGAGAGTCACACCAGTGATCGGAGAGGAATATAGCCCCTGCGCTCTGTGTCTGCGCCGTAACCAGGGCTCCTTCCAGATGTGGGACCCAGTAATCGCCTGGTCCATGAATCACCAGTGCTTCTCCGTAAGTGGGTGGCTCCACTCCAGCATAAAGCGCAGCTGGTCTGCTTGGTAATACCTCAACAGGAAAGGAACCGCCAACCCCCCTCCTCCTTAGGACGGTATAATGTGTGATGTGATAGGCACGCGGGCTTCCTTTCCCATATAAATTTCAAGATCGCCGTCTGAAGTGTAGTTATGGTGTTAGGTGGCGGAGTCAGAGGAAGTGTCTGAAACAGATAGAGTATGCGCGGCAAGATTGTCATTTTGATTGCAGCCACCCTACCGACCCATGATAATTTGTGCTTCCCCCACGTCTCTAAGTCGTTCAGTATCTCCCTTGAGAAATAAAAGGGTATCTGGAACGGAGTTCCTCCTCGTGCTCGGGAAGGACTGACAAGTTTAGGACTTGAGATTTCTGTGTGTTCACTTTAAACCCAGAGGCCGCGCTAAAAGTGCTAAGGGCGTCCATGAGCGCCGGGAGCGAGACCATAGGTTCTGCCAGTATGAGAATCACATTGTCGGCGTATAAACTGATGAGGTGCTGGTCTCCCCCAAATTTAATGCCGGTGACACGGGGATCATAACGAAGTCACTGAGCTAGGGGCTACATGTAGAGAGCAAATAAGAGCGGGGAGAGCAGGCACCCCTGTCTTGTTCCCTGTCTAATCGGGAACAGCAACGACAATGTCCCGTTGATTTGGACCGCTGCTCTCAGTTCCTGATATATGCATTTTATCCAGGTCAGGAGCGCAGGTCCAACCCTGAAGCGCTCCAATACCCGGAAGAGGTAGGGCCAGAGCACCCTATCAAACGCTTTCTCCGCATCAATGGTGAGGAGGAGTGCCTCCTTATGGGATCTGTTTGTTTTGTCTATTAAGTGTAAGAGCCGTTTCGTGTTGTCTCCACACTGTCGGTGGGGTATGAATCCCGGTTGATCCAGGTCGATAAGCCCAGGCATGTAGGAATTAAGACGCTGTGCTATGATGCCCGTAAACAGCTTGGCATCAATGTTGAGGAGTGAAATGGGTCGGTAGGAACCACAGTCCTCCGGGCCCTTCCCAGAATGGTGAATGACTGTAACAGTAGCCTCTAGCATGCTGGGAGTAAGGGCCTTGGCCTCTAGGAAAGAGTTGAAGAGCCGTGTGAGGACTGGGCCCAATTCTGAACAGAAGGTTTTATAAAAGAGCGAGGTGAAGCCGTCCGGGCCCGGCGACTTCCCGACCGTGAGACGGGAGATAGCTGAAATCACATCCTCTATCCGTATGGGTTGGTCAAGGCAGGCTGCGTCCTGCTCACGGAGTGATGTGACTACACAGTCCGCGAGGTAGGAAGATGGGTCAGGGCCAATCGCTAGGTCCGCTGCGTATAGCTCTCTATAAAAGTCCGCAAAGGCCTCAGCTATTTGCATATCCGTTCGCACCTCACCCAGGGAGAGGGAACGCACCATCTTTATGGTGTTAGCAGACCGCAGTGCCCTTAGTTTATGGGCCAAAAGTTTCCCACAGCGATTACCCCCATATAGAATTTGTGTTTGAGCCCGGCTACAGCATACTCCGCCCGATCCTAGTCTCGTCTTTTCAACTGTTGGTGCGCTTTCTCTAATTCCCTCCAGACTCTGGGAGCGCCGGTATGTTTGTGGGAGCGCTCTAGAGCAGCCACTCTCTGCTCCAGCACTGATCTCTGGTCTCTCCGGGCTTTATTTTCTTTGGCCGAGAGTGAGATCACCTCCCCGCGTATGACTACCTTCATCACCTCCCAAAGTGTCTCTAGGCTAGTAAACCCATTATCATTCTGACTAATATAGTCGAGGATCGCTTGTCGCACCGCCTCCACAGCAATCTGGGACTACAGTATCGTGTCCCGAAAGCACCATCCCGGACCCCGGGCTCAGCCACAGTCGAGGCGGGCCACCAAGGTTATAGGGGCATGGTCTGTTAGAGCCCTGGGCTCAATCGTGGTGTCCCTGACTCGGGAGTGGAACTCTGAGGAGGCCAGAAAATAGTCAATGCGTGTGTGTAAGTCTTTGAGGACGCTGAGTAAAACGAATAGTCTCCGAGATTTGGGTGTGCTGTCCGCCAGATATCGTCTAGGTCGCAATCTGTCAGCCACTGTCGCCCAGCGGGGGTCAAAGCCCCCATGTGCCCGTATCAGTGTCCAGATCGGTCAAGATCATTATCCATGACAAGACTGAAGTCCCCACCCACATGAATAGCCCTGTCCGGGGTTGTGAGCATCGCAGATATAGTCTGTCTTATGGATATTTCTTGTTGAGTGTTAGGTGCGTATATCATTGCGATTGTGAAATGGAATGACTCTATGCACATTCTGAAGGCCAGGAACCTACCCTTAACCTCACGTATTTTAGCAACGACCTCCCCAGGGAAATCTTTTGATATCAAAATTGCCACCCCCGTGTTTCGTAGGGGCGGAAGACCAGTACTGCTGAGGGAACCATTTGGAACGCATACGATATGTGTCTTTGGCCAGCAAGTGCGTCTCCTGTAACAAGCAAATGTGGCTCTCAGAGAGCTCTAAAGCAGAGAGAACCACTAACCTCTTCGCAGGAATATTAAGGCCCCGAACATTGAGGCTTAGGCATTTAAGTGACAAGTGTATGTAAGTGGTCGGAAAGCCGTAATAGCTGGCCTTTACAGGGAGACAGTGGTTGGGGATAGCCCTGGGGAAGGCGAGCATACAGGAGCATGGGGGTCTTAAAAATAGAATGTAGTTTCTGTAGGGGGAGCATAGTGTAACGTAACAAAAGGGCACAACAGGTGCACATCAGTCACAGACGAGTCCTCTTTAGGGAATCCAGAAAGAGGCTAAGTCCCAGACAGGGGTCGGCAGCACCTTACAAGGCCTACTCGTCGTATCTAGAGTCCCCGCCTCCCAGGCCCTATTCCAATGTCTTCACTCCTCGCTCTTGGAACGGCCCGGACCATCTCAACATCTTCCGGGAGCTATCCGCATCTATGAACTGATCCCAGCAGTAAGGCTATTCGTAACAGATTGTCTCTCAAGCGCTCTTTCAGTCGATGATGGCCGCAGCAGTTTCAGTTTCTTTTTTTTTCGTCACCATCTCGGTCGGTTCTCGGGAGGAGCCTCCTCCTGGGGCCCGGTTCGTCGCTCCTTCTCCTCTATGTTTAATATCCGACGAGCCTTCTGCAGCGATTTCACCTGTCTCATCTGGTCCCCCCACCGGAACATGAGTCTAAAAGGGTGGCCCCAGGTGTAGGGCGTAGAGTTTGCCCGGAGGTGTTCTGTAATGGGCTTAAGTTCCCTTTGTCTCTGCAAGGTCAGCAGCGAGAGGTCCTGATAGAGCTGTAGGTTGTGCCCCCTAAACTGGACCTGAGGGAGATTTCGCGCTCTCTGAAGGATATCTTCTTTGGTCATAAAATTGTGTACACATGCTAAGATATCAGGAGGGCATGCTCCAACCCCCCCTGCCGTCCTGCTCTGTGGACCCGGTCCGATGTTATCTCCTGCTTGCTTTCTGGGCCGAGGAGGGAGCAAAATAAAGCCGTGACAAACTCCCTGATGTCCTCTCCTTCCGCCCCGGAAGGAACTCCTCTAATACATATATTATGGTGTCTGGAGCGGTTTTCCAAGTCCTCGGTCGCGATCTGCAGTTGCTCCTGTTGTTCGCGCATATAGAGAATTTCATGTTGCAATTGTTCGACTTCTTCTTCCCTGGAGATCTTGTTGTCCTCTATACTCAACACTCTTTCCCCCAACTAGGTGATGTCCGCACGCAGGTCCCGCATCTCCTCGGAAATATCTTTCCGCAGCTCCTGCAGATCCATCCTCAGAGAGTCAAACAGGGAGGTAAGGAAGCCCTTCGTAACCAGGGCCCCTCCGTCGTCCTCTCCATCGCCCTTTTCTTCAGGCCCTCTCGCTTGGGCAGCTCCCTGGGGGGCTTGCTCTGCTCTGTGGGGGGTGCGATCTCGTCAGCATCTCCCTGACCGACTGATCCCTCTTAGGTTTGGAGGACGCCATCAGGAGTCCGCCCTTCGGCCACCCCACTAATAAAGGCAGCGCCCGATGGCCCTTCCAACACTTCGCCGCCTTCCGGTTCACCACGCCGGGCCTCTACCTTCTGCTGGGTACCGCGCTCCTCCAACGGGCACCGGGCCTGTCTCTTCAGGGAATGGCAGGCCCGCCACCTCTGTCCTCACAGTCCCGGCCTGCTGGGCCCTCCTGGAGTTGCCAGGCCCTTCAGGGGCCAGGGGCCAGAGGCCAGCACCACGCGGCACCGCCGTGTGCCTCCACCTCGCCGCGGGCCGAATAGTCCCACTGAGTCACCCGCTGTCACGTCACTCCTCCCACCTCGGGGCCCACCGGTCTCCTGTTTCCATAGGGGGCAGAGGGGATCCAGCCTCCCTCCAATGCCCCTTTGGGCTGCCTATGGTGCCACGAGGCTCGCACCAGGCCGGAGGGGCTGCAGCCACGCGCCGCTGCTGCTCTTCGTCGGCCCGTCCCCCTGGCCCCGTACCTCCACGGCTCGGTAGATGCCGCCGCGCTTCTCCTGTCAGCCCCTCGAATTACCGCCGTTGCCGAGCCCGGAATCAGCAGTCCGTTCCTCCGGTTTACCGCCGGGGCCGCAGACCCGGGGGGCAGCCCACGCCGGCCACGTGTGCCCCTGGCTCTGCCAGCGGTCCGAAGCGGCAAACTCCCACGCCCGGTCCGCCTCTCACCAGAGCACTCCGCGCGGTCCCCGGGTCTCCGCAGCGCCCCCAATCACTCGGAGACGCTCTAGGTGATGGGGTCCGGGACCGTTGTGCCACTGTTTAGGCCCAGGCGGCGGAGCTCACAAAAACATGTCCACTCACGCCGCCATTTTGGCCACGCCCCCCAGCACTCGATTTAATATCAGATGATGTTGACTTATTTTTTAGGTCCTTGGTTGGTGACTTCGATGATACTCTTCGAGATCATGCGTACAGCAAATAATTTGATGAATTGGCTTGCCATTCCTGATTAAAATTATGCATTTAAATTGACTTGCTTTGGCACGCTGTGCTTGTCATGGTTGACATTAACATCTCTGTATATATTTTAGCTGCACTGTTTTTATTCCTTTTTTTAACACATTTTAAAGAAGTTTTTTAGCTAGTTTTATGCTTTTAGCTTTTTAGTTCAGAGGAATTTTAGTGTTTGGGTTCCTGTACCTTCGTCATACCTGTTACGGCAATGGGGAGGGTGTAGTGAATCCTAGTTTGTTTTAATGGGATAACATGAGTTAGCTTAGCCTCTGGCTTGCAGACTCATGCCCCCGTCACCTAGTGACTTTTAACCTACTTAGCTTGCTCTTTTAATTATTTAATTCATCTAAGATGGCTGCCTTGTTTATAGTTAGGCCACTTGTTATGCTTTGCATTATCAGTGCCACCGCGCGAAGGCGTCAAGATCAAACAACAAAGACAAACAAACAGTAGGTGTTCACACTTAGGGATTTTCCCCTCTCTATACTTTTGAGGGATTGTTTATATTAATTGCCGTCCCAGGCATGTCTGTTATCTATTGTTTGGAACACACCTACATCAGGGTTCCTGGTAGATCTGTATAAATACATCGCACTTTAGACAGATAATCAGAGGGATTCTGACCAGAGGGCATCGCCACCATTGCTGATAACGATGCTGCACGTCGTCTTGACGCTGACCCAGTCTTCGTGTCCCTGCAGAGTCTGAGATAGCGACCTCATTCCAAGGTAACGAGGGTTGGGGGCTCCTCTCATGGACATGGCATTGGCAGATTTAGCAAACCCAGCTCTCCTTTAGGTAGGAGGTTAGGCCTAACACATTAGGGTATTAGGGCATTTTACATCTCGGATGTCTTTTACATGCATTGCAAGATGGTGGGGGTCTTTGTAATAATGACTCTCATCTTCACAATTCTGTTTCTTGCATTATTCATTATCTTAATCATTGCAGCCCATGCAACATATCTCAAACTGCAGTTGTGTTAAATAAAAACTATTGAAACTTTACTGCATCTTTGTTATTGCCTGTGTTTGTATGAGACATGATATATCTGTGAGAAAGGGGTAATCTCCGTTTAACCACGACACTCCCTGAGATGTCTTATTCTCGAGTCCAGGCGTAAAGGCTGCCACAAATCACCTTTTACTATTGTGTTTCTGGTGAGGTGCTGCTAGTGAGCCGGTAAGGTTGGGACAACAGTTGCGACTTGTTGTAGGATAGGCATAGTCACCTACAAGCAAAAGTACTGTCATCCTTTAACCAGCAGTCTTGCCTAGAGCAAGAGTCCAAACTACGACAGTAGTAAGAAAAAATACATTACCATTCCGTTGTCTTAAACCCCTTTTGCACATATTTCTCATAAGCATTTGATCTCCATCGGCCCAACGCCAATATAGCCTTCGTCTTCCACCCCCGAAAACCTGCCTCCGTAGCCATACCTATTCTGAAAGAATGAGTCCCAAACTGAGAAGCATCCTGCCCAATTACCCTTAAACTTGCCCTCAAAACCGCTAACAGTTGATATGGCGAGACCGCCTGACCCTGCTGATGACAAAAAATCTGCCCCCACATCCCTTCTTAACGTAGTCTGCAGCCTCAAACCTAGATGTACAGGACAAACCTCCACGACTGGATATGCCATCTGGAACACATGCCTCCCCCTCCCCCTTTGATCTGTCTTTGACCTCCGCAAATGCAACCCTACCCCATGCGATGAGATGCACACCTCCCTCCACTGGAGACCCTTTGTTACTCTGGACCCCAATAATTCCGAGACCCGAAATGCCCCAAAGAACATCCACGACATGAGGGTACGAAATAATAAGCATTCCACCTCATCACAACATACCTCCTTCAAAGCCTTTATAACTTCCTTTAAAATAGCCATTGTTATCGGCTGCCTCACCCTTCCCATGACTCCCTGCTCCCTGGCCCAGCCTTCAACTATTCTCTGCCCCAACTCACCCGCCGATGGCGCGTAACCCCAAAAAAGTTTGCCCATAAAAGCAATCCCTGACAATTTCCCTTCAATAGAAACTCTGAACAAACGTCTTCCAACCATGCTCATGATGAAATTTACCACATCCTCAATTCTGTCCTGATCCAAATGCCGTCTACGGGCCCCCAAGTCCAAAAATTCCCGCCAAGCCCTTATATACGCTTGCTGAGTGGAGGGAGCCAATGAATTCACAACAAACCGCAGAATCCTCTGTCGCCTATGGTTCATAGGGCTGCTGGCATAGTGGTTCTGCACAGGGACTCGTCCACAACCAACCCATGGAACATCTCCCACTGCGAACGAGATAACGCATCCGCAATGTCATTATTGACCCCTGGCACATGACACGCCCTGAAATAAATGTCGCGGCGCAAACACTCCAAAACAAAAATGCGTTACAGCTGCAACACTTGCACATCCCTGGCAGACTGCCGGTTCACCACCTGCACCACTGCAATGTTGTCTACCCGAAACAACACTCTTTTATGCATCAAGAGATGACCCCAAGCATACACTGCTACTAGCAGTGTGAACAACTCCAAAAATGCGATGCTGCGCCCGCTAGCAGGCCATGCCTCCAGCCATTCCTCCGCACAAAATTTTCCCTGCCAATAAATGCCAAATCCGGAAGCTCTCGACGCATCTGAAAAAATGTGTACATCCCATTCGCCCAATGACCATGTCTGGATCAGAATCCCATTAAAGGACTCCAAGAATACACACCACATCCTCAAGTTCTCCTTCATCCCCGCGCCAAGACGCACATGATGATGTGGCATAGTGTAACACGAAAGTGACATACCGAGTCTCCTACAAAAAGTATGTCCTGCTCTCACTACCCGAGAAGCGAAATTTAGGTGCCCCAGCAGTACTTGGATTTCCCTGACTGTCACCTCCTTTTTACTGACCATAGTCTGCACTGTCTCAATCATGGCTTTTTTCTTTCCATCGGCAATCGAGCCACCATCGCCACTGTATCCAGTTCAATGCCTAAAAAGGCCAAGGCTGTACAGGGCCCCACCGTTTTTTCGGGAGCCAGGGGTACACCCAGGTCCCCCATAATTGTCTGAAATCTGCCCAGTGCCATCTCACAAGACTCAGAACCTTTCAGCCCTGCGAGGAAAAAGTCGTCCAAGTAATGGGTCACTGCCTTGTGTCCCGTGTCCGTCACAAATATCCACTGCAAAAAGGTGCTGAAGCATTCAAAAAGCGAACAAGATATGGAGCAGCCCATGGGTAGCACCTTATCCACAGACCAGCTGCCCTGAAATTGAATGCCCAGCAACTCAAAATCCAGAGGATTCACCGGCAACAATCTAAAGGCTGATTTGATATCAGTTTTTGCCATTAGGGCGCCCGGGCCCAATGGTTCCACCATTGCGATAGCCACATCCACCGACGCATAGGACACTTTGGTGATCTCCTCCAGGATGAAATCATTAACAGAGGAACCTTCAGGCCAGGATAAGTGGTGCATCAAACGATACTGCCCCAGCTCTTTCTTTGGCACCACTCCAATGGGGGATAATATAAGGTTTTCCAAAGGCCAATCTGAAAAAGGACCTTCCATCCAGCCCTCTGCCACCTCCTTCTCCAGTTTGAGCTGCACTAACTCCTCCTTCCCCCGGATTGACCGCAAATTCTCAGCCCAGTGCCGCTGTCGAGGCCCCTCGTAACCCAACTCAAAACCATGCATAAACCCCTGCAACAATGGTTGCCCTGCCAGCTCGTGCCCGTACTGCCCTACCCAAAAACGTACCTTGTCCACCTTAACTGGAGTAATAGCTTTTTCCCATAAAGCCCTGCCCTCTCGCTCAAGCCTGTCCCTGACCCCCTTGGCTACCTCCCCCCTGACCTGAAGACTGTGACCCTGCGCTGCTGGTCCCTGAACAGTTAGTAAGGGCATGCTTCCCTGCACATTTAGAGCATTCATGCTTGAAGTTACAGTACTCTCTGGTACACAAACCTTTGTTAAAATCCCATCAGGCTCCTGTTTTCTGCGCCCCATTACCTGCTGCACCTGATCCCCGTTTTGCACCTGTATTAGCCCCACCCTGGGTGGGGCGCTCTCAAAAGGACTGATAAGTAATAGGCAAGCCGCTCGCCGTAAATATGGTCTTGCCTAATTTTTCTGGGCCCATGGTATGCTGCCACAAGTCTGCATCTATTTCCCCCCATTGCACCTCATCATCCGCCGCAGTCCGGGTGCGAAACTCCTCATTATATTGAACCCAAGCATACCCTCCGTAATTGAGGTACGCTTTACGAATCACATCCTGTTAGAAATGGGGTTTTTGGTTGGCAGTCAGGTTGCCCTCTGTCAAAGCAATAACCCTCACTCTAGTCAGGGTAAGTCACAAACAATCCAAATTATCCTGTGGCCACCCTCTGGTAGCTTGGCACGAGCAGTCAGGCTTAACTTAGAAGGCAATGTGTAAAGTATTTGTGCAATAAATCATACAATAACACCATATAGCACCACAAAAACACACCACACAGTGTTTAGAAAAATATAGAATATTTATCTGGATATTTGTAGATCAACACAATAAAAGATGCAATAAGAATTTGTAGGAATATCACTGAAAAGTGATATAAAGGGGGTCATTCTGACCACAGCGGTAAAAGGCGCTTACCGCCGGTCAGAAGACCGCCATAACACCGCCGCGGTCGCGGTAAACCGCCACGGTCATTCTGACCCGCAACTGGCAAACCGCCAAAAACCCGACAACAACAAAAGTCCGCAACACCAAAGGTCAGCGGGAAACTGGCGATGACCAAACCTCCACCGTCACGCCAACAGAAATACGCCCATACCATTCCGACCCACAAATCCACGCAGCGGTCTTTCAACCGCGGTATTCCATTGGCGGTACACACCGCCGCGCTCAAAATACACACTCCTTTACAAAACACTACCACATTGGACAAATCAAATTCTACACACCTGAGACACATACACACACCTCTCCCACACACCCAATTAAATATAAAACACACACCCACATCACCCACAAACCCTTATGACCACAATTGCGACAGAAGGACAGAGAGAGACAGCACAGCATAAAGTAGACAATCACACAGAGGCAAATCACAACATCACCCACACAATTTCCACGCACAAAACACCATACACCACCACACTCACCACACTCTACAACACATACACCACCCCTCACCTCATCCACACCACCCCATGGCACCCCAAAGACACCCCAGGTTCTCTGACGCAGAACTCAGGGTCATGGTGGAGGAAATAGTTTGTGTAGAGCCCCAGCTCTTCGGGGCACAGGTGCAGCACACCACCATTGCCAGGAATATGGAGCTATGGAGCAGAATAGTGGACAGGGTCAACGCTGTGGGACAGCATCCACGCAATCGGGACGACATCAGGAAGCGGTGGAACGACCTACGGGGGAAGGTGCGTTCCATGGTATCAAGGCACAACATCGCGGTACAGCGGACTGGCGGCGGACCCCCACCTACTCCCCCAGAATTCACAGCATGGGAGGAGGAAGTCTTGCACATCCTGCATCCTGAGGGCCTCGCAGGAGTAGGCGGAGGAATGGACTCTGGTAAGGCAAATCTCCACTACTTCATTCCCCCCACCCCACCTGCATGCTAAATCATACCCCCACCCTCACCCCCACCCCCATCACACCAACTCCTTGGAAATGCCTCACCATCACATCCCACCCATCCCAATACCTAGCCCTGCATGCGTCCCCAAAGCATGGACACCCATCACCAAAGCATGCCCACTGCACACACCCATCACCCCCACAAGCCACCGTCAGAAAAGCCCCCACAAGGGAATGCCAGCACTGGGATACACGGCCACCCACCCATTACACGAAATGCCACACACAGAAGCAATAACCATACTCTTATACCCCTGCAAGACCCGAACGCCACCACACCGCCACGGAGGGTCCAGAGATGTCCATCCCACCCCCAGAAGAGGCCCCCAGTGACGACAGCAGCTCTGTCTCCCTGGACCCAGATGACCAGCCCGGCCCATCGGGGACCTCGGGACAGTCGGTTCCCCACAGACAGCCACAGGCTACACCTGACCTAACCCCCTCTGGGAACACCAGCACAGCTCCCACCCAGCGGGCCCATGCCTCTGTCTCCAGGACACGTCAATCAGCGGTGTGTCCACCACTACAGGGCACCCAGGTTGACCCACCACCCCAACAACAACAGGGACCTGGGGGCAGTGGTAGTGGGCACACCGTCCAGGGGACAGAGGCCCAGGGAAACAGGGGAATAGGGAGGGCTGCTGTGCGACAGGGGGGGGACAGGCCCAGGGAACCGACTCTCCAAGAGGCCCTCTCCTCCATCATGGGAGCATACCACCACTCCCAGGAGACGATGGCTACGGTACTGGCCAGGTTCCAGGAGATCCAGGTACTGCAGGAGGAACAGTTCATGGGGTTCAGAGAGGAAATGAGGAACATTTGGCACCACAAAGGGCCCCTGTCACTAGCCTGGACCAGGAACAGCCTACCACCTCCGCCGGCGCTAGTGGACAGGAGGCCCCCACACAACGACAGGCCACCAGAACCCCACCTCCTGCATAAGAAGAACGACCCCGCAAGCGGAACCTGAGATCTCACAAGAAGACAGAGTAGGATGCCAAGACCCCCGCCAGCAAACGATACCCCCTGATGTCATCCCACTGTCCCACATTGTCACCCTGTCCAACCTTGAACTGCCCCTGCTCCATCCTTCCACAGGCATATGGACAATGCACCTGTGAGACTGAGAACTGGACTCTGCCATGGACATTACTCCACCATCACCCATCACCGTTTTACAATCATGTTCCTAAATGTAGCACTTGAATTAAATCACTTATTGCACTTAAAAAATCTGGAGTCTGCTTGTATTTTGAACAAATGTATTAGACATAACGGTGCAAAAGTGTTCAGTTACATTGTGATGACAACATACCACTGTCACACAGCTGTAGTCCATGGGCAAACAAAGCAGAGGTCACGCAGTGGGGCCCACAGCTCTGAAAACGGAAGGGAAAGTCACAACTCAGTTAACAGGAACTGGGGGGGAACTCAGACAGTAGAGAGGCAGGAGACTTTAAGTAAATGTAAAATGGCGTGGTTGATTCGTACCTGTGTGCTACTGAAAATACTGTTGTATCACTGTGTCCCTGTTGTCTGTGTCGTCCCCGTCGTCTTCCTCCTCTTCACTCTCCATAGGCTCCACAGCTGCTACAACACCACCATCTGGACCATCCTCCTGCAGGAAAGGCACCTGACGTCGCAAAGCCAGGTTGTGAAGCATACAGCAGGCCACGATGATATGGCACACCTTCTTTGGTGAGTACATTAGGGATCCACCTGTCATATGCAGGCACCTAAACCTGGCCTTCAGGAGGCCGAAGGTTCTTTCTATAATCCTCTTAGTTCGCCCATGGGCCTCATTGTAGCCTTCCTCTGCCCTTGTCCTGGGATTCCTCACTGTGGTAAGTAGCCACGACAGGTTGGGGTAACCAGAGTCACCTATTAGCCACACACGGTGTCTCTGTAGCTGTTCCATCACATAAGGGATGCTGCTATTTCGCATGATGTACACGTCATGCACTGACCCAGGGAACTTGGCATTTACATGGGAGATGTACTGGTCAGCCAAACAGACCACCTGGACATTCATCGAATGATAACTTTTTCTGTTCCTGTACACCTGCTCACTTCCACTGGGGGGAACCAAAGCCACATGGTTCCCATCAATGGCACCAATGATGTTGGGGATATGTCCAAGGGCATAGAAATCCCCCTTCACTGTAGCCAAATCGCCCACCTCAGGGAAAACAATGTAGCTCTGCATGTATTTCATCAAGGCAGACAACACTCTGGACAAAACCTTAGAAAACATAGGCTGAGACATCCCAGATGATATGGCCACTGTTGTTTGGAATGATCCACTTGCCAAAAAATGGAGTACTAACAGAACCTGCACCAGAGGGGGAATCACTGTGGGTTGGCGAATGGGGGACATCAGGTCTGGCTCCAGCTGGGCACACAGTTCATGTATAGTGGCTTGGTCAAGTCTGTATGTCAGTATGACATGTCTTTCTTCCATTGTCGACAGGTCCACCAGCGGTCTGTACACGGGAGGATTCCTCCATCTCCTCGCAAGTCCCAGCGGACGGTGCCTAGGAAGGACAACATGGAGCACAGAGTCAAGCAACCCACAGGTACGTAACCACAGCTTGCACAGTACACGATTCGCTATGCATTGAATGGCTTGTATGAGTGGCAATGCAAGGCCTAGGCCTGTGTGACGCAGTAGAAATTAAGCCATGTGGGCCCTTGAAATGGCAGCTGCCTGACCTGTGAAGTGTGGGATGGGATGTGAGGTCAATGCGCTGGCGTGGCACACCGTGGTGGTAGGCGGTCGAAGACCGCGGCGCAAAGCAGCATTGGTTAACATTGAACCCTATGGGTCTCAGGAGCCAATGACGATGTGCGCCGGTGGTCACGGTACGCACCGCCGCGGTACGCACCGCCGCGGGCGTGACTGCCATTTTCTAACTGCTTAATCACTCGAGACCTGATCATCCACAGGAGAGGACCTATACTGCAAGTGCTGCTGTGACCTCGGTCTGGAAGATACAATGGCTGCTGCGACTGGGGAAAGGGCCCCTGCCTTCACTTCTGAGGAATTGGAGAAACTTGTTGATGGGGTCCTCCCCCAGTATGCCCTACTCTACGGTCCTCCAGACCAACAGGTGAGTACACATGGAGCACGTAGTATGGGCTATGCCTGTGTTGAGTGGGGTGGATGTAAGATGGTGGGGATGGGAGCGAATGAGGAGTGCAACGCACGACAGATGAGAGCATGTGCCACATGGCAAGGTTGGGGAGGGGGGGCCACTCACATCGACCAAGCAGAAAAGTGATGATATTTCTTTTTCCACCCTGTACATGTCACATAGGTCAGCGCCCATCAGAAGATCGACATTTGGCGTGCCATCGCCAAGGACGTCCGGGCCCTGGGGGTCCACAACAGACGGGGCACCCACTGCCGCAAGAGGTGGGAGGACATCCGCCGCGGGAGCAGAAAGACCGCCGAGGCTCTGCTGGGGATGGCCTCCCAACCTAGGAGGGGTGCCACACGGCAATTGACCCCCCTGATGTCCTGGATCCTGGCGGTGGCCTACCCCGATTTGGATGGGCGCGTGAGGACATCACAGCAGACACAAGGGGGTGAGTATCAGCACATTCTGCTATATTAGCACACAGTGGAGGTGTCTGGGTGGGGGAGGAGAGCTGTGGCTATCTCTTGGCCAGGGCGGTTTCTGTAGGCTAGGCCCCTCCGTTTGGCATGGCCCTGTGCCCCCGCCCCCCACCTCTGTAGGGTGCTAAGTACAGCTATCCATGGTCCGGGCTCACCTATGTGTGCATTTGTCGTCCATAGACTTGTAGGCCAAGTCACAATAATTGAGTAGTGTACCCCGAGTGCGCGGCGTAGTGCAGGGGGCTTCTGTGTCTGTCCTCTCCGCCAATGCATGCACTCAACATGTCTTTCTTTCTTCTCCCCCCCCTTTTTTTTGGTTTCCTGTTCATGTGTGCATTAGCATCATCAGGCCGAGGAGAAGTGGCATCGGCACACGAGGGAGCTGCATCTCACATGGCCCCGGAGGGCCATGCAACCGACTCCGAGTACACCAGTGAGACGGAGGGCGAGTGGAGCTCCACAACGGGGACCCGTGGAGACGTCAGCGACACCGACACGTCCTCGGAAGGGAGCTCCCTTGTGGTGGCGGCAACATCCGTGCCCACCGCAACAACAGGTACAGCCGCCACCCAGCGCACCAGCTCCGCCCTCCCAGCAGCCCCTCAGCTTTCGCCCCGTGCCCGCTCGGCCAGGAAGCCGGGCATCTCCTTCGCCCCTGGCACCTCAGGTCCTGCCCCAGTTACCCCTGCTGCCCTCAGTGCGGAGATCATTGACCTCCTCCAGACGTTTATTGTTGGGCAGTCTACCCTTTTGAATGCCATCCAGGGGGTAGAAAGGGAGGTGCATCGGAGCAATGCATACCTGGAGGGCATTCATTCGGGTCAGGCTGCCCATCAGCGATCGTTCAACGCTCTGGCCTCAGCACTGACGGCAGCAATTGTCCTTGTGTCTAGCCTCCCCCCTCCAACTTCCTCAACCCAGTCCCACTCCCCTGTTCCTCTGCCTATCCCAGACACACCTACAGACCAGCCTGCACACACCTCAACACCCAAGGGCAGCTCTTCCAGACATAAGCACCACAAATCACACAAGCATTCACCCAAGCAACATCCACATGCAGACATGCCAACAGCCACTGCCTCCTCTGTGTCCCCCTCCTCCTCGTCTCCCTCCTCCCTCCCTGTGACGTCTCCACTCACACCTGCATGCACACCACCATCAGCCAGTACGTCCATCACCACCACACCCACCAGAACAGTCCGCACACGTGCAGTCACCACCCCCACTGCCATTTACACGTCCCCTGTGTCCTCTCCCAGTGTGTCTGTCACCCCCTCTTCCAAACCACACAAACGCAGGCAGCCACCCACCCAACAGCCATCCACCTCACGACAGCCTCCAGCACAAGCACCTGCACCCAAAGACAGCACACTTTACTCTCCTACAACCACATCCTCTTCCTCCACTCCCATACCCACAGCACCTACCCTTCCTACTGCTCCTAAAAAGTTTTTCCTCTCCAAAATTAACCTCTTTGCATCACCTGACCCACCCCCTCCATCTCGTAAGAGTCCAAACAGCACCTCAGCCACCACAAGCCCTGCACCTACAAGGACCATAGTCCAGGGCTATTGGAGTTCACCAGCTTCTAGGGCAGCAACATCGGCCAGCAGCAAGGGGACAGCCAGCCCACCCCCTTGTAAAAAAACTAAAAAAGGGAAGGGCCGGCGCGAGAGGCCAGAGACGGCAGCCCCCAAAGGCACTACCCTGGCACCGTCACCTGGCACATCCACAAAGGGAGGCAAGGGCCCCAGAGAATCGGCAAAGGATGGCAAGGGCAGCAGGGCGGACAAGTCCAGCAGCAGGCGAGCTGCCCAGGAGGGCCCCACCAGCCCCATTTGGGGTGTGACGGAGGACACCCACGGGCCCAGGACTCCAGCACAGGAGGGCCCCGCAAGCGAAAGGTCGGATGGCGACTGAGCGGGAATTATTGGCCAGATCTGCTTCCCTAGGAACACAAGACAAGCACCGCTGAACAGGGCCCCGCCGTGAGAAGCACCGCTGAACAGGGCCCCGCCGTGAGAAGCACCGCTGAACAGGGCCCCGCCGTCAGAGGCACCGCTGAACAGGGCCCCGCCGTGAGAAGCACCGCTGAACAGGGCCCCGCCAAGACAAGCACCGCTGAACAGGGCCCCGCCGTGAGAAGCACCGCTGAACAGGGCCCCGCCGTGAGAGGCACCGCTGAATAGGGCCCCGCCAAGACAAGCACCGCTGAACAGGGTCCCGCCGTGAGAGGCACCGCTGAACAGGGCCCCGCCGTGAGAGGCACCGCTGAACAGGGCCCCGCCAAGACAAGCACCGCTGAACAGGGCCCCGCCGTGAGAAGCACCGCTGAACAGGGCCCCGCCGTGAGAAGCACCGCTGAACAGGGCCCCGCCGTGAGAGGCACCGCTGAACAGGGCCCCGCCAAGACAAGCACCGCTGAACAGGGCCCCGCCAAGACAAGCACCGCTGAACAGGGCCCCGCCGTGAGAAGCACCGCTGAACAGGGCCCTGCCGTGAGAGGCACCGCTGAACAGGGCCCCGCCAAGACAAGCACCACTGAACAGGGCCCCGCCGTGAGAAGCACTGCTGAACAGGGCCCCGCCAAGACAAGCATCGCTGAACAGGGCCCCGCCGTGAGAAGCACCGCTGAACAGGGCCCCGCCGTGAGAGGCACCGCTGAACAGGGCCCTGCCAAGACAAGCACCGCTGAACAGGGCCCCGCCGTGAGAGGCACCGCTGAACAGGGCCCCGCCAAGACAAGCACCGCTGAACAGGGCCCCGCCGTGAGAAGCACGGCTCCGCTGGGCACCGCCGTCTCTGAACGGCTCCGCTGGGCCCTTCATCTCAAGCACCGCTCCGCTGGGCACCGCCGTCTCTGAACTGCTCCGCTGGGCCCTTCATCTCAAGCACCGCTCCGCTGGGCACCGCCGTCTCTGAACTGCTCTGCTGGGCCCTTCATCTCAAGCACCGCTCCGCTGGGCACCGCCGTCTCTGAACTGCTCCGCTGGGCCCTTCCTGTCAAGCACCGCTCCGCTGTGCACCGCCGTCTCTGAACTGCTCCGCTGGGCCCTTCCTGTCAAGCACCGCTCCGCTGGGCACCGCCGTCTCTGAACTGCTCCGCTGGGCCCTTCATCTCAGGCACCGCTCCGCTGGGCACCGCCGTCTCTGAACTGCTCCGCTGGGCCCTTCATCTCAAGCACCGCTCCGCTGGGCACCGCCGTCTCTGAACTGCTCCGCTGGGCCCTTCCTGTCAAGCACCGCTCCGCTGGGCACCGCTGTCTCTGAACGGCTCCGCTGGGCCCTTCATCTCAAGCACCGCTGGCCCATTGGCAGGGCCGGATCTGTGTCGGGCAGGGCTTCACGAAGCACTCTGGCCAACATGCCTCCTCCATAACCAGTGGAGTCTATAATCCACCTGATGGACTGTGGCTTTGCACTCCCCCGGATGGTACAGTGGGCAATCCACCCACTGTAGAGACTTGGTAAACTGTGGCTTTGCACTCCCCAGGATGGTACAATGGGCAATCCACCCACTGTAGAGACTTGAGAGACTGTGGCTTTGCACTCCCCAGGATGGTACAGTGGGCATGGAGGCCCCTCGTGGATCTGGCGTCGTGGACTCATGTGGCTGAGGTGCCCCCCCTTCCCTTTCCCCTGAGCTGCCTGTGTTTTTATTTTCTGATGCCCCAGCAGTGTTCTCTCCAATGGAATCGGGTCTCGTGTGTGGGCTTTGCCCATGTGTTTATGCACATTGGCCCACGAACAATGGAATGTAGCCAATATGTGCCGGACTTTTGGACTATGTATATATTGTTCATGTTGTAATATATTTATTTGATAAATTTCATATTTCACTTAGGTTCAAATATGCTTTAATATACTTCAATTTTAATGAACATATTATTTTGTCTTTGCATTATCCCGGGGGGTTTGGGGGGTGTCACTCTGACTTGTTGCTCTGCATTGGTGTGTAGGGATTGGGGGTGAGGGTGGGGGTGGGTGTGTCGCGTGTGTGTGTGCCCGTAACCTTTTCTCCTCCCCCCTCCCCTGTGTCGTAGGTGCAGTACTCACCGTTGTCTTCTGCGCCGGCGTTCGTGCTCCTGGTAGAGGAGCAGGAAGACAATGGCTGGTAGGATGTTTAAATCGGTTCCATGCTGTCCAGATTCCTTGTGGAGTGTGTATAGGTGAGCGTTTTCCCGTTCGTAGTCTGTTTCCGCCGTGTTTTTATCGGCGGGGCGCCCGCCCCGGAAAAGGTGGCGGATTGGTGGGTCGTGATAGTGTGGGCGGTACATTGTCCGCCGCCTGTCTGTTGGCGGTGACCGCCGCGATGTTTGTTTGTCCCGCCGTGGCGGTCGGAGTGTTAAAGTGGCGGCCTGTGTTGGCGGTTCCCGCCAGGGTCAGAATCCCATTTTTATTACCGCCTGCCTGTTGGCGGGTTGGCCGCCGCTTTAACACCGACCACCAGGGTCGGAATGACCCCCAAAGTGTCTTAAGTCTTTAAAAAGCAAACAAAGTCTCTTTCAAGCACAAAGTACCTGGTTTGTAGTGGAAAATCTACGCAGAGGGCCTCAGAGGACGAGATGCGTGGAAAAATGGTGTGTGCGTCGGTATCACCCCTTCACACACGGACTTGCGTCGTTATTTTTCACGCGGGGAGATGTGCGTCATTCTGTGAGAAGAAAAATGGTGTGTGCGTCGGTTTCGCCCCTTCACACACGGACTTGCGTCGTTATTTTTCACTCGGGGAAGACGTGCGTCCTTTTCCGGGCCGACTCCTTCGCGGGATTACCAGATGTCCCAGGGTCTGTGCATGGATTCTTCGGCTTGTTTTCCGGCTGCGCGTCGTTCCGGGAGGCTGTGCGTGGAATTTTCTTTCTCACGGCAGGCGTCGCATCGATTTCCCCTCTGGAAGTCGGGCGGCATTGTCCATGCGAGCCCGTGCGTCGAAGTTCCGGTCTCCCCGTAGGCGTCGCGTGGAGCAGCATCGGCGTGCGGCGATTTTCTCGCCGTGGAGCAAGCTGTGCGTCGAACTTTTCGGCGCACGAAGAGTCCAAATGAAAAATAGAAGTCTTTTTGGTCCTGAGACTTCAGGGAACAGGAGGCAAGCTCTATCCAAGCCCTTGGAGAGCACTTTTACAGCCAGACAAGAGTTCAGCAAGGCAGCAGGCCAACAGCAAGGCAGCAGTCCTTTGTAGAAAGCAGACAGGTGAGTCCTTTGAGCAGCCAGGCAGTTCTTCTTGGCAGGATGTAGTTTCTGGTTCAGGTTTCTTCTCCAGCAAGTGTCTGAGGTGGTAGGGCAGAGACCCTGTTTTATACCCAAATGTGCCTTTGAAGTGGGGGAGACTTCAAAGAGTGGCTTAGAAGTGCACCAAGTCCCCTTTCAGTTCAATCCTGTCTGCCAGGGTCCCAGTAGGGTGTGTGGCAGTCCTTTGTGTCAGAGCAGGCCCTCCACCCTCCTAGCCCAGGAAGACCCATTCAAAATACAGATGTATGCAAGTGAGGCTGAGTACCCTGTGTTTGGGGAGTGTCTGAGTAAATGCACAAGGAGCTGTCAACTAAACCTAGCCAGACGTGGATTGTAAAGCACAGAAAGGTTTAAGTGCAGGGAAATGCTCACTTTCTAAAAGTGGCATTTCTAAAATAGTAATATTAAATCTAACTTCACCAGTCAGCAGGATTTTGTATTACCATTCTGGCCATACTAAATATGACCTTCCTGCTCCCTTCAGATCAGCAGCTGCCACTTCAACAATGTGTGAGGGCAGCCGCAATGTTAGCTTATGAAGGGAGCAGGCCTCACAGTAGTATAAAAACGAATTTAGGAGTTTTACACTACCAGGACATGTAAACTACACAGGTACATGTCCTGCCTTTTACCCACACAGCACCCTGCTCTAGGGGTTACCTAGGGCACACATTAGAGGTGACTTATGTGTAGAAAAAGGGGAGCTTGAGGCTTGGCAAGTACTTTTAAATGCCAAGTCGAAGTGCAGTGAAACTGCACACACAGGCCTTGCAATGGCAGGCCTGGGACAAGGTAAAGGGGCTACCTGAGTGGGTGGCACAACCAGTGCTGCAGGACCACTAGTAGCATTTAATCTACAGGCCCTAGGCACATACAGTGCACATTACTAGGGACTTATAAGTATATTAAATAGTCCAATTGGGTATGATCCAAAGTTACCATGTTTAAAGGGAGAGAGCATATGCACTTTAACACTGGTTAGCAGTGGTAAAGTGCGCAGAGTCTAAAAACCAGCAAAAATGAGGTCAGAAAAAGAGAGGGAGGAAGGCAAAAAGTCTGGGGATAACCCTGCAGAAAGGCCATTTCCAACACATCCATATACCTAAACAACGCCACTGATCGGTCCGGAAAGCGCTCACAATAAACACTTGCAAAAATAAGGAAAGCAGCTGTCCAATTCTCGATAGTTACCAGAACCTTGGGGCGCTTTGCTAGTTCGTATTCTTCCTCCTTTGATCCCTCCTTTGCTCTTACCTCTCTGTGCAACAACTTAAGCATTTCCACATACTCTCCTCTCCAAATCTTTTCCAACATAAGATGAGCCCCAAGCGGTTTAGTTGTTCCCATATAGGGCAAACGCTTGTGCTTCCCACCTACCTGTCCTTCCCCGAACCTTCTTCAGACTTACCTGTTTTTTTCCCCGAGTCTGTACTTACCGTGTCCTCTTTAGGATCTGTGCCCACCCCAACACTGAATACATATACTCCTTTATGTAAGCGCTCCCCCGCACCGCCTGAAGTCGCCTCTATTGCTTCTGGCACTTCGCCAGGGCGCAGCACCCTTGCTCCATTACCATTTTGCAACGACGGGGCTGCTCCTGAACCGTCCGTCCTGCCGCTCCAACCGGTCCCGATACTGTGTCCGGTACCTGTAACGATTGATGAACAGCATTAGACACCCCCCTGTGGTCCACCATTCCTCCTCCTCCTCTTCCCCGCGTAACTCTCCCTCCTCAATACTGTTCTCGTCATAATCCAAGACATCATTATTGACACTCGTCTCACTATCACTTTTCACAGTGCCCACCACAAACTTTTCCTTCTTTGTATTGGCCCCTAACCCCGTCGTCTGAGGCAACGGCCGCCGGGAGGCCGTCCCAAACCTTCCTGACCATGCCGTAAGGCCAGGCCGCTTACCGTTAGATGCCACCCCACCGTCGGGCCCAAAACCCAGTTCGGTGTGCTGCCTCTTCCCGGCAAACTTGGCCCCCGTCTTCTCCCGAATCTGCTTGGATGCCATCCAGCCGGCCGCACTGGGCCCCACCTTCTCTTCCTCCCAGGGTGCTGGAGCCGCCACAAGCCCGCCTGAGTCACTGTCCTCGTCCCGAATCCGCTCCTGCCGACAAAGGCCCAGTGTGCTGGTGAGCATAGAACCGAAATGTGAACCCTGACCCTGTGTCTCCCCATTCTCCTCCTCCCACCTATCCTCCCACTCACTCTCTGAACTGGCTTTCCAACCTGTCACCCCTGTGGCTTCGCCCCCGTCACTCATAAGTACGGCGCGGGGGAAGCACCTTCAAGGTTATCCCGTCCTCTTCAACCTCGTGCACCCCTTCCTCCTCACTCCATTCAAATATATGTCCTAACCCCTTCACCCCTTCAGGCTCTGCTAGAGCCAGTCCATCAGCGACTGTCTCCTCACCCTCCTCTACATCCAAAAACTCCTGCTCTCCTGCCCGAGGGACCCCACTAGCCTTTGATGGTTCTGTGCCCCCTTTCCCTGTTGTAACTCCCTTCCTGTGCCCATCCCCACTCTTGTGGCCCCAGCCCTGCTCCCTGTACGCCTGCCGCAGGCCCCTGACCCCAACCGAGGGCAATGCGCTGCGCTGCCCAGGTCCTTTTTTTCCTTTCCAGGCCTTCCCCCCACCCCTACCTCAAGGCTCCGCAGAGCCGCATGCCTAGAATTCCTCCGAGCGGCCCCCGCCACGCCTCCTGATTTCGGCGCCACATGGCTCCCCTGCCTCCAAGGGGGGCGGCTGCAACAGAGACTCTTTATCCCCTTTCTGGGCGGCGCCAGCAACACAAACGCGCCATCCCCGCCCCTTTCCAAAGGGCCTCACCTGCCGCTCCTCAATGCTTCGTTTTCCCCACGGGGCAAGCAGGCCACCACCGCCGCCACTACCCTGCTCGCCGCCTACCTCACCAGGCGGGCGCTCATTCTCACACCTTCCGCCAGCAGATCTAGGCACCCAGCCTCCCATCGTTCCTCGGATGTTCCGACGTAAGTACTATGCTGCGCTGGCGCAAAATTCAACTGTAAAATAAGTTTCACACGCCAGCAGAACTCTCTGGGGGTTATTCTAACTTTGGAGGAGTGTTAATCCATCCCAAAAGTGACGGTAAAGTGACGGATATACCACCAGCCGTATTACGAGTTCTATAGGATATAATGGACTCGTAATACGGCTGGTGGTAAATCCGTCACTTTTCCGTCACTTTTGGGACGGATTAACACCTCCTCCAATGTTAGAATAACCCCCTCTGTTTGTTCTTTTTTTTTTTTTTAATATAACTGACCTACCCAAAAACACAGCGGCTAAAAACGCTGCAAAAAACCCCAAAGCACCACTGAAAACGGCCACACAAAAAACAGCTGCTCAACAGCCACTGTGTCACCTGACAAAATGGTGACTGCCACAAAATGGCTCCCTAATTTATAGGCCGCCCCAGGCTCCCAAAAATACCCAAAAAAGTGCCTAAAAACGGCACCAATAGACTGTACCACCCTCCACAAACTTCCCGGGGGGAAACCTCCCCAACTCGGCGCTCCCCCCGAGGACTCCCTTGTAGTTGATGTCGCCGTCGGTAGTGGGCATCATATCTGGTGTAAAGTTTACAATAGACTGACTGGACACGCCTCTGGCTGCTTCCAGGCAATATTGGTTGCACTGGAAATATTGTGCCTGTAGAAAAAACCCTGCCTCCTTTCTACTTTGCATTCATTGAACATCCTTAAATGCACAACGTTATTCAGGTGCGTGCGGCTAAATTTGACATGCGATTATTGCTGCAAACACATTTGTCCGATTTGCATATGCACTCATTCAGAATAAACATGCATATGGTGCTTTACACGAACACACACCAAGAGCATTTTGCAAACTGTAGAGCCTTTGCCTTTGTGCGCGTGCCTTTTCGCGCCTAGTTGATATTGAGCTTGCCTTGTTTTTCAGTACAGCCCTTTAAATTCACTAGACCTTCTGCAGGCAAATGCTATTTTTTCCTTTGACTGAGATTTATTTTTTAAGTTTACTGAAGGGGCGAAGGTTAGCTGCTCTGGCACCCCATAACTTTAAACGCTGTCTCGCCGCCAAGGCTCCTGATGAATCTTTCTTAAAGGAGTTCTGCATTGGTGATTTATAACATTCTTGGCACATAAGGACGTTATATCCTCGATAAATCTGTAGGCTTGTATTCTTCAGATCCCCTGGGAGTGCTTTAGATCCTTCCCGAAAGCTCGATCACTGGAAACCCATTTGCATGAATCTCTGCGAGGCTCTGCCCATTAAGATGGATCCGAAATAGCTGATGTCATCATTTCTTAGCGTTTTATTTTTTCTGATGTCAGTATTACTGGAAACCATTTGTTAAATAAACTGGTTTAATTATTCGTTCTCGTTTTTCTCCAAAACACCCTGTGAACTAATCCTACATTTCTAAATCGATGTGCAGTCAGGACAGTTCAAATATTTTAATTGCTTGCTGTAGAAAGACATAAATATTCTTTACATAGCAGCTTTTTGTAGTTCCAAGCATTTAGAAGCCCTCTGTGTGAATAAAAATGCCGTGTATGCCTGAATCAGAATTCTGAGTTTATCAGTATTTGCTGCACACATTTTCCAGAATACATTCCGCTAGAATAAATGTAGGGAAAGTTGTGAGAGGGAAACTGGTTAGAGGAAGAGGAAACATGCACTTATAACGTGCACAAACGTCAATACTGCTTGTTTTGACACATTATTGCATCTGAAACTCAAATTTGGTGAGGGATACCACATTTGTTAAATACCACACGTTGCGATCAGTATATTCACCAGTACTGAATTACCGCCCGAAATACTGGTGCCAAGATAAAGAAAATTTACACACAGCATAAATACAGCTACATGACAGCAATTATAAAATTACTGATTACGTTCTCCTAACAAGCATTGGCAAAATCAATAAATCTCGCATATTTAAGAGCTATTGGCTTTGGCAATGTGTTTTTGCCATGTTGTTCACCAGTGTGGCTGCTGCTCTGCATGGCTAAAGGTTAATAGTGTGTGGAATGGGGGAGTAGAGTATCATAGAACAGGTGTAGAATTCAGTGGCAGAGAGCAAGGCTGGCCTTGCCGTAGCGGGCATTGGGCGTTTCCCCGGGAGGCTGGAGGGGTGGGGCGTGCGGTTTTGTTACTGGGGGCAGGGTTTGCAGCAGTGCTGTAATATCGGTCTCCAGTAACAAATTCGGCAGGATTAATCACGCGCTTCTCACTTTCCTGCAGAGTTCGTCTTATATCCAGCAGTATTCAGGCAACAATAACATTGTCAATGTTATTATCTCTAGTGATGAATCTTCCTGCTGGATAGAGATTGGAGTTGTGTCTTTGGCAGTTTTGAATTATCTAAAGTAACGCAGAGGGTTAATATGCCTGCTGCAAAGAGCGTGTGTCAGGCAGATCACAGAACTGTATTTAAAGTGCATAGCTCAATGGGTTAATGTTTTTGTCAGAGAGCCTTTTGTAACTTGCATTTCATAGCTTACAATTGTAATATAGCACAGTGAGCTATGAACTGCCATCAAAGAACTGCATGCAAACTGCATGGTACAGGTTCAAAAGGTATGTGTTTTCCCAAGTCTTTTATTATCCAAATGTTGCTAAAAGTGTCTGGTTTGGGTAGACAAATATTCTTATTAGTAAATCCAACCCCAATTCCTGTGTTAGATTTTGAATCCTGAGTTTGTGCTTCTCCAGATCATATAAAATGCCATCTACCTGTATGGATGACATGTACATCTAAAACCTGGTATTCCCTTGTCTTATGTCACTTTTCCTGTGCACTGATTTACACATTTATGATTCATTTTTTTCTGTGTGTGTGATGTTAAGTGTTTTAACATCCTACTCTGGTTTGAACGGTGCTGTATTACAAATTGAATACATGTGAGAGAGGGGCTATGAAGAGATGAGGGGCACTGTTGGAGGGTGCTAATGATGGAATCATTGAAGGGCCCCAACAATCATTGTTGTATTCAGGTACACTGTAAGGTGATTCTTTACTATGCTTTAAAATCTAATACAATTGAATATGCAATTTAAAAAATGTGCTGCAGAATGCACAATTTTTTACATGTTCCCCCAATTTTTTTGGGGTGAACCCCCAACCCCTTTTGCGCTCACTTGCTATGCACCATACGGGGGCTCTTCTGGCAAAACTACACCCCAGCTCCCTTTGTTTCACTCTCTAGAGGGAATTCACAACATCCCAACTGTCATTCTGACCCAGATGTGGAATATGCAAGCAGGCAGAGGCACAGAATGGTTAAGCAAGAAAATGCCCACTTTCTAAAAGTGGCATTTTCAAACAGACAATTTAAGTACCAACTTTACCAAAAGATACACTTTTAAATTGTGAGTTGAGAGACCCCAAACTCCAATACTCTAGCTGCTCCCAATGGTAAACTTCACTTAAAAGGTATTTATGGGCAGCCCCCATGTTAACCTATGAGAGAGATAGGCCTTGCAATAGTGAAAAACAAATTTGGCAGTATTTCACTATCAGGACACGTAAAACACATCATTACATGTTCCACCTTTTACATATACTGCCTCCTGCCCATAGGGCCTACCTTAGGGGTGACTTACCTGTAGTAAAAGGAGAGGCTTGGGCCTTGCAAGTGGGTGCACTCGCCAGGTCAAACTGGAGGATTAAAACTGCACACACAGACACTGCAGTGGCAGGTCTGAGACAGGTTTACAGGGCTACTCATGTGGGTGGCACAATCAGTGCTACCGGCCCACTAGTAGCATTTGATTTACAGGCCCTGGGCACCTCTAGTACACTTTACTAGGGACTTACTAGTAAATCAAATATGCCAATCATGGATAACCAGTCACCAATACAATTTAGACAGAAAGCACTTGCACTTTAGCACTGATTAGCAGTGGTAAAGTGTATAAAGTATCAAACCCAGCCAAAACGAATTGCAGCACAGGGTCCAAAAGCAGGAGGTGAGAAGCAAAAAGTACAGTGAAACCATGCCAAGAGCTGCCAGGTCTAACAGAGAGATTGACTTTTATTGGCATGGGGTGAATTCGATTGAGTTGGGTGGATTGGAGTGGGTGAGTGGACTGAATTGGTATGGAGTAGGGTGGATTGGAGTGGGGTGGATTGAAGTTGTGTGGATTGCAGAGTGGATTGGATTGGGATAAGACAATTGGATTGAGTGGGATACATTGGATTGGAGTTGGGTGGACTGGAGTGAGGTGGACTTGACTGGAGTGGGGTGGATTGGATTGGAGTGGGGTGGGATTGATTTGGGTGCGTGGACTTGATTGAAGTGGGGTGGGTTGGATTGTAGTGGGGTGGGGTGGATTGGACTGAGTGGGGTGGATGTTACTGTAATGGGGTGGACTGGAGTTAGGTGGACTGGAGAGGAGTGGGTTGGACTGGAGTTGGGTGGATTAGACTAGAGTGGGGTGGGGTTAATTGGACTAGAGTGGGGTGGATTAGACTCGAGTGGAGTGGGGTGGATTGGGGTGAGATGGGGTGGATTGGGGTGAGGTGGTGTGGATTGGAGTGGGGTGGTCTGGAGTGGGTAAATTGGAGTGGAGTGGGATGGACTGGATTAGATTGGAGTGGATTGGGGTGGGGTGGATTGGATTTGGGAGAGATGTATTGATTGGAGTGGAGTAAACTGGACTGGGCTGTAATGGGATTGATTGATTGGGGTGGGGTGGATTGGAGTGTGTTGTGGTGGATTGGAGTGGGGTGGATTGTCGTTGATTGGAGTGGGGTGAATATGGATGGAGTTTGGTAGATTGGATTGGAGTGGGGCAGATTGTTTTGGATTGGAGAGGATTCTATGGGAGTGGAGCAGATTGGAGTTGGGTATACTGGAGTGGACAGACTGGAGTGGAACAGGTTGGAGTGAGGCAGATTGGTTTGGATTGGAGCGGGGCAGATTTATATGGATCGAAGTGAGGCAGATTGGTTTGGATTGCCGGGGGGCAGATTGGAATGTGGCAGATTGTTCTTTATTGGAGTCGGGCATATTGTTTTGGATTGAAGTGGGGCAGATTGGAGTGGGGTGGATTGGAGTGGGCAGACTGTTTTGTATTGGAGTGGGACAGATTGAAAGGAGGTGGATTGGAGTGGGGCAAATTGTTTTGGATAGGAGTGGGGCGGATTGCAGTGGGGAAGATTGTTTTGGAATGGAGTGAGGCAGATTGTTTTGGATTGTGGTGCAGCAGACTAGAGTGCGGCCGACTGTTTTGGAATGGAGTGGTGCAGATTGTTTTGGAGTGGTACAACTTGTTTTAGATTGCAGTGGGGTAGATTGGAGCGCAGACGTTTGCAGTGGGGCAGATTCTTTTGGGCTGAAGTGGGGCATATTGTTTTGGGTTGGAGTGGGGTGAATTGGATTGGGGCAAATTGGAGTGGGCAGATTAGATTGGGGTTGATTGGGAGGATTGGATTGGGGTGAGTGATTTGGGTTGCAATGGTCTGGATTCAATTGAGTGTGGTGGATTGGTGTGGGGTGAGGTGGGGTGAGGGTGGTTTCACATGGATTGGAGTGGGTTGAATTGAGGCATATTGCATGATTATGTGTTAAAGCATCATTTCAGAAATTACACATAAGAAAGAAACAATGTTGCTGTACAATATTTTGCAGAGGACTAGAAGTTAAAAATAGCAAACTAGTACCACAGTCACATCAGGAACAGGCACTCATTAAGTTGAATCAATCAGTACTTGGTCCCTGCTCCATAGAGAGGAAACAAAAAGATGTTGGGCCCACAGTGGCAAATTACAAGGCAGTAAAGAAGAGTGCCACGCAAGCCAATAATTGGTAGTTATGGGTGGGCTGCAAGCCCTTTAATGTAAACAACAGAGTATCGCAAATAAGAAGAATGTGCTAACGCATGCAAACGCAGGAGCGATCCTAAAAATGTATTTAGCTTTTTTTAGTTACAAGCTTTTGTGGTTACCCAATTCTTCCCTGCTTCTTTGGCCACAAGAGAGGTATGTGATGCATAGTTTTCATAATGTTTTACTGGGTTCCGGCACCATGTACAGTTTTTCTCTATTGTTTAACATTTATCAATTGAGTGCTGGGAGAGGAATCTAGAATAAATATTTGAAACAAGTGCCCTGGTAAATACTGACTCTTGTGCTACCAGGGTTTTCAAGGTTGTAAAAATTATGAGAGTGTCAGATTTTATTGTACTTGTACTGGCTGCATTGAATAGGTGGAATTTTTTCGCAAGTTGATATCAGCTGGTAAAACCTGTCAATATTCATTGGGGGAAAATGCCCAGAATATATTGTAACATGGAGATCTCGGTGTGGAAAGCACAAAAAATGCCTATTATGCCTCACTGTCACAGTGAAACTTGTATTTAGCTATATTTAGCATATATTTTATATAGTCTTCTCCATGGTATAGCTAATTATTGGGTGCAGTATTTATCACAGCGCAGTCCTGGATAACTCAAAATCGGAAACCAGATCTCTTCTTTCTTTCTGCAGAATTCTGTCTTGTTTGGGCATCAGTATTAGGTTATTAGTACCTAAACTTTACGGATTATACCCACCAATGACTGGACGAAATATTTTATTCCTAAAGATATTATTGAAGATATAGGAAAAGGAAACAAAATTAACAGTTTTTAAAAGTCTACATCTTGGGTTCCTGCTGACGGCCGTCGAAGGCCCACATTATGTCATAATTTCAGCACAATTCATAAATAGGTAAATGGTCAAATTATCCACTTCAGATACATTGCATGCAAAGCTATCTCACGGCTATTAATTGTGGGATTTAAAAATGTGCAACAGGATTTGATCCTCTAAGATCGATTATCTGGGGCTAGTAGTTTTATTCTGTTCATAGAAAAAAAAAACTCAATAGACGTTTTCTGCATTCGTCAATTGCACACAACATGACTGCTTGGACTCCAGTGGAGGCAAGGGCAAGAAGCAGAGAGTTAAAGATTGTTTTCAGTTTAGTGTGATAAACCTTATGTTCCTTGTAACTCCAATGATGGATGCCGCGCTAAAAGGTCAGGGGAATTCCCAGCACAGGATCTGACCTTTACTCACTACTGCACTCCTGTTTTCGAATAAATTCTCAAACCTTCAAGGGGTTTACCACCTGGGGGGCTTTTTTTTACTTCATATTATGAGATGACTGCTTCCCTGTCAGCTATCCTAGTTTTCATACAATGAAGAACATCGCAGTGTTTTTAATGATTCGAATGTTTTTACTTCAACCCTTTTTATCAGAGCGTCATAACATTAATACAAATGTCCGTGATTTTAAAGATTTGCACCAAATGTATAGAATAGCATGTCTCCATTTTTGTTTTCAGTTGCACCTTTTGAAAAATGTCCTTAATTTTAGGTTGAAAACTTGGGGCCACATGTTCGAAATTTCGGGTCTCAAATCCGAATGTAGGATGGTGTCCCTGGCACCATCTGCGATTCGCAAGGGGGTCGCAAATGCCCACCTCATGAATAATCACAAGGTGGGTCACAATTTGCAACCCCTTTGAGAATGGCGGCCCTCTCAGGGATGGTGGCCTGCTGCGGACAGCAGACCACCATGTCTGTGACTGCTTTTCAATAAAGCAGTTTTTTTTTTGTAATGCAGCCCGTTTTCCTTCAAGGAAAACGAGATGCATAACAAAAACAAAAAATTAAACGTTTTCGTTTCATTTTTTCAGAGCAGGCAGTGGTCCTGCTTACAGTGACATTCACAACAGGGAAGGGGTCCCCTTCCCTTTTGTGAATGTGTTAGCACCCATTTGAAATGGGTGCAAACTGCAATTGGTTTGCGACCACGTTCGCGGTCACAAAACAATCCTACATTGCACTGCGAGTCGCAATTAGGAAGGGAACACCCCTTCCTAATTGCGAGTCGCAAATCCGTTTTGCGATTCGGTAACCAGGTTACGGAATCGCAAAACTGGGTTTGTGCATTGCGATGTGCTTTTTGCACGTCGCAAACAGCAAAATTCGCTGTTTGCGACGTGCAAAAATTTTAGTACATGTGGCCCTTGGTCCATAATCTTGGAAATAATAGCCTGCCTTTTTCTAAGTTCCAAGTACATTTCAGCATCCTTGCAAATCTATTGCAAGAGTGACTAAGTCAATCAATTCTCCCTATCTCAAGGGTGTTTATGGATGGATGAGTGTCAATTGCTGATATGTGAGTGCATTACAGAGGTAATTGCCATTCAATCTAAGAGTTTTGTTTAATCAAGATTAAGGTGCTCAATGCAAGTTTGCCAGGTGGCCTGCCAGGAGGTCTTGTCAGTGGGTGCTCCTTGCCACTGCATGTCCTAGAGGAGGATGGCAAGGCCTATTTAGAGATCCCTGTCTGGGTGGCGGAGTTCTCTTTGCTGAATGTGCATTCACCAGTGCGTCTGATGCATCATCAGCAAATTTGAATGCCATGTTTCTGCAGCCCACTCAGCAGTCTTTTTTCTTTTTCAGAAGCAAACCCTCAAAGAATGATTAAATGGTCCTGATATACAGGCAGTTTTCTGTATGCATATCTGAGTGTTTTTTTGCCTTCCCTGGTGCACTATGCTTTACTTTGTGGGCCCATGCAGGTAAGATATACATCAAAAGTAGGTCTTGCTGAAATTTTAACTATGCTGGCATATTCATAAACATTTTGTGTTCCAAGATTACAGAACTTTATACAAAATGATCAAGACTACACTATTATCACATAATTTTAGGGAGAAATTTTAACGTGAGATGCACATTTGGTTAATTTGTGAGTAAGAAACTACAAATCAGAGCACAAACTGCAATGTTTTGGACATGAGAGCTTGTTCCTTTAAAATGGGCAGTCAAAAACCATTTCAGGATCTGGTGGAGCTTTCAGTAACGAGCGGCACGCTGTGGCTCTTCAGGGCTCTGTGTTGTTCAGCATCAGATCTGCTGAACCCTCGACTAGCTTTGCACGGCTTTGCGTCAAATCTGATAGGACCTTCAGTTGGACAGGGAGAAGGGCACTCTGGCCGCAGCAAAGTATCCAGGATCTTGAGGACAGTCCTTAGGTCAGCAGAGGGCACCTGGTCTTTTCCAGTTGGTACTGGGCAGCTGGAAAGCAGGAAAGGCCTCTAGAAACTTGTTGTGTCCTGCACCCTTAATGTCACTTCTGGGGTCCAGGCTCAAGGCAAGCAGGTCCAGTCTTCCTTCAGGTTCTTCATGCAGCGCGCAGTCCATCTTCTGATTGATCACAGGTGCAGTAGTGTTCTGATACTCCACTTTTATGCCCAGTGCCAGCCTGTTGGTGGGGAAACTTCTGTACACTCCCTAACCAATGAGGTATAAGTTCCCATGAGTGACCCTACCCACGTTTGCAGCACTTCCTGTGTGTTTTACTGAAAACTATCCCATAGTCCCTTCTCCACCGAAATTCAAAATGTTTGAACCCTTCTTCCCCTAGTCTGAGCTCCCTGTGCCCACCCAGAGGTGTGGCTATGATAATGGGCAAACCTACCCTTGTGATCAAACCAGTTCTAGGACAACTCCTCCCTCCGATTGGGTTTGGAGCCAAGCTGCTTAGGAAGACAAAGGGAGGCAGGCCTAGGTGTCAGCTACATGTGCAGCTTACATGTTAGTCACCCTTTGAAGCTCAGGAAGGGGATGGGCACAACCCCCAGAGCATCCTGCTCAAGTAAAAAAAACCTCCCACACCTAAGCATTTTACCTTCTGTCTGGGAGCAATCCCCATCTCACCTCAGGGGAGCCAGTTACCAGTCAGGGGACACTGGACACCGGCAGAAGGACACATGTGGCTTAGGCAGGGAACTGTCAACTTTAAAAAAAAACAATTTTCAAAATAGTAATATAAAATCCCACTTTACCACTAAGTTAGATTATAAATTGAGTACTTGAATCATTTTCTAGCTGCTCTTCAACCAAACGTAAGCATTGTAAGTTTTTATAATGTAACCCAGTGTTTACTTATAGGAGGGTCAGCCTTGCTAGAGGGAAAAAGACTTTGGAGGATTTTTACTGCCAGGACATCTAAACATTTAAATATTCATGTCTCACTTTTTAGATACCATGCACCCAGCCCTATGGGCATTATGGCCCACCATGACTTATAAGTGCTAAAAAGAAAGGCTTAGGCTAGGCAAAAGGTTTATCTTGGCATGTCAAAATGGCAGTTTAAAACTGCCCACGCTGGCTCTAATGGCGGGCCTGTAAACATGTTTTATAAT
This sequence comes from Pleurodeles waltl, assembly GCF_031143425.1. NCBI lineage: Eukaryota > Metazoa > Chordata > Amphibia > Caudata > Salamandridae > Pleurodeles > Pleurodeles waltl. The sequence continues at coordinate 911,157,980 of NC_090443.1, forward strand.
GCTACGTTCATGGGTGGCACAATGAGTGCTTCAGTTCACTAGTTGCATATAGGTTCTGAGTGTATGTTGTACCACATACTAGGTACTTACAATTTAATTAAATGCACCAATTAGGTATTTGCCAATTTTATCATGTTTAAAAGGGTTCCAGGCAGCTCAATGATATACAGAAATTTAAAGCAGCACTGGCTTATATATGTCATACCCTGCAGGAGCAATGTCCTGCAGTGCAATCCTCCAGTGCCAAACTGCATTAACCCTGATGAGCATAAAAGCAACCCACCAGGAGAAAGCACTGAGCATAAGGGGGAAGAAAACAAGCTTAGTGGGGGAAGTGAAACTGCCTGGGGGTCCACCCTGGATCTGCCACTGTCGTCCCTCTGGAATTCTGGCTGTTTGAATGCTTTGTTGTGTATAAATGGAAAGATTAATACCCTGAGATTCGTGTGGTCCTAGAAAAGAGGAAGAAGTGAAAACATGCACACTGCTACTGGCGTTGTTCTGTATACTAACTTATAACATGTATTTTCTATACCTCAAGCAGTGTTAATAATGTGATTTTCTGGAACTTAGTGGAAAGTGCTGCTTCATGACACCTTTTCAAAGAATCCCAGACAAGGTCCAGAGTAATCAAAGATGTAGACAGATAAGTAGAGCTCAGAACACAGCAGACGCTCTTAAAATCAGAGTGTAGGAAACGAGGCTGGTATTAAGGCTCTTTCTCGGACGTGACCCCCAATGCAGAGCTGCATTATATAATAAGGGTTTCCTAACCACTTGCTTTGTAGCTGGAAAGTCTCTCTCATAACTGCACTTTACATGCAAGTATTTGTCATTGATATAGGCCCCCAATGCCCAAGCGCGCTTTGTTATGCATTCTACTTAGTTTTCCTTTGTTTTTACGGGATAGTATTCAGCTCCATGGAGCGGCCGCTAACCAGGAAGTAGGCCGATGCTGCAGTGATGCGGACTGGAAGGAAGATGGTGCCGTGACATGGGACTTGAAGGAAGTTCTGCTGTGAAGCAGGACTTAAGAGAAGCCAATGCTTCTGATTCAATCTCCGGAACTGATTGTTAAGTGAGGTGTGGCTCAGTGCGTAGCCCTAAGATGGCTGCTGAGACTTCTGCATCTTGCGTGACCAGGGAACCATCAATCAGATGGTTCTTCATCATTTTGTGGCCAAAAGCATGTTCAGGCAGCGCACACATATAGGCGTATCTGGGGTGTGACTTTGCATGGCATGTACAACTCTAGCCTAAAGGAGCCCGTAACAGGCCAAGTGGGCAGTGGGGATCACCCGGCCCTTGACAAATGGAGAGCATAGTGAGTGAAGTCCTATGGCCAACAATAATGGGTTCAGTAAAGAAAGCCAAAAATCTGGGTTGACCCTGAGGAAAAGGGAAATTTCCAACAGTAACACTCTGCAGCTATTTGTGCTTCTCAATACAAAATGTTTCCCCTGAATAATAGATGTTTACAATCTAATCTTTCAAACATCTTAATTAATATTGAATGCAGTTCACAATACACTCAGAAAACCAAACTGAATACATAGGTCAACGCTCTGTGCTGGGCTTGTCTGGCTGTGAATTATGACATTTCTTTACTAGTCTAAGTGCATGAATGTGTATAGTTGGTAACCTAGATTTTTTTCCAGGCCAAATCCTTTCCAGTTCACTAAATATTTCAGCGTGCCTCGATATACCCAGGGTTCTAAAATACTCTTCACTTTATATTCTTAATAGGAACACACTACAAAAGATTAAGGAGGCTTCACAGTCAAGTGTTTATCTTCACCAGTTTCATTAAAGTCCCATGATAGACTGGGTGGATTTATGATTGTTGGTGGTAAAGTGAATTTCACAGCAACATTGTTTCTTACTTTTGAAATAGAAAATGGACCAATAAAACATGATTTAAATTTTAGTTTTCATTTAAATACAAATGATTAGAAGAAAGTCAAACTCCATCTCCAGACTGATATTTGCCTTCATACTTCTTATACATTTATTTCAATTTCTACAATGGTATCTTCTTCTCTTTATCTATGTTAGTAATTATAGTCAACCATTCTACTGATGGCACAGACGTGAGTACTTCATCTACATGTAAAGGAAATCAAGGATTATTTCCTTGTTTACATATATGGACTGTGAATCACTGAGGGCAAACGGAATAACTGTGATGAAATTCTGTCAACCACTAATATTCACTCAAGATGTCTGTTCTTAGAAAGAGCATTGTAAGTAACCTTCTAAATCTTGATTTACTCATTCAGTTTGGCCATCAGATTTTGGGCAGTACACAAAAGAAAGCTGGACATCTGATTCTATTGACTTGCAAAATGACCTCCAAAATCTCCAAAATCATTAGATCATTTAAATAGAGAACCTCCATCCTTAAGTATTATGGAAGGTATTCCATGAGTACTGATGTTGGGTTTTGTTTTACTGGAATAAAATGTGCCACCTTTGTGACTTAAACCGCCACCACCCTGATAATAGTTATTATCAGAAGGGAATTCAACTTTAAAATCTACTGAGACAGAATGCCAAGGGTATAGTGAATTAGAAAATGGGTGTAAATAACCCATGGATTTCATTCCATCATTGTTGGTCCTGTTATGGATGCCACACATAGATACATATTGTTGTGCTTCCTTTCTTACCCTTCCTCCAGAAATGTATTTTAATGAGTCTCTCATTTTTAGGGATGCCTAAATGACCACCAAAAAGAATCATTGCTTTCACAAAAAATTTGTTGTTGCATTTCGACAGTAGGAATGTAAAGGTAAATACTTCCTTTTTGCCATAACGGACCATCTTTGTTTCTTCTGTCTTCATATTGCTCATTCAGGTAATAAATTCAGAAGTCAGTTTTCCTTTTATTCGTTCTATAATAACCTTAGTCTTGATCCTAAGAATTTGTTCTAACTATTTTAGCACCAGGAGATATCTGAATAGATGACTCCTTCTTTAGAGAATAATCAGTAGGTTGATTTCTCAACAAAGCATTTGCTTTTTCATTTTGAGATTCCGGCCTGAAATTGATAATGAAATCATACTCAGCATAAAATAAAGCTGTTGCTGTGCAGTTAATGCTGTAACATATTTGAGGAAAGTAAGAATTCAATGATAAGTATACACAGTAACATGAGAAATGGCACCTAAAAGATAATGTAGATTTATTAGGTAGACATTCTTTGTCTGAAATAGGGTACTTCTTTCTGCTGGTGTTAATTGCCTGCAGTAATAAGCCTGGAGTAATAAGCTACGGGAGGAAGTTGACCTTTCTTGATATGTTTATATGTTGTTGAGAAAGAAGGGCCACGTCTGAGGCATCTACTTATACAATGCATGGTTGTAAGGGATCTCATGATGTGGAATAGGCACTGTTCTAAATATTTGTTGAGACTTTGATAAGCTTCATCTGTTTCTTAAGCCCATTCTTTCCCAATCTGGTGATAGGAGTGATTACCGTTAGAAAATTAAGGAATAAAGTGATGATAAAATTTAGCAACTCCTAAGAAGCATTGTATATCTTCAAAATCTTGAGGAGTTGGCTGGTCCAAAACTACCTTATCCTTCTTGTCCTTTTGAAGCCATTTTGGAGAAATCTTGGAAACTACAAATTCAACAGTGTTGCAATGAAAAGATCACTTCTCTGCTATGGCAAACACATTATTCTCTCTGAATCTCTATACCAGTTGCACATGAGGAATGTGATCTAGTTCTTTATCAGTAAAGATAGGAATGCCATCAGTAAAAACGTTTATAAAAATATCAATGCACTCAGGAAGAATCTTAGTAACAAAACAGAAATACAGCTGGTTTGTTGCAAAATCCAAATGGCATGACTTGCTATTTAAAGAGCCCAAATTTACTGTCTGATTTAGAGTCTGGTGGACAAGTACTCTGTTGTCAGCTGCCATAATTTCATGGTTACTTTGAATTTTTCATAGCTAAACGTGACCAACATTTGCAAAAAAACAATTTTAATTAGCTTATAAGTACCATTTCATTTATTGCAAAGAATCAAGGTCTGATCACCAGGGGAAGCACAGTAGGAGAGACACTCTTTTTACAGGTTTTGTGGGCTTCACTTGTCTGGATATCTTTTGAAATGGAGTTCCTGGCCTTGGGTGGTCTCCATTAAAATTATTTTTCTTCTTAAAGGATGGCATTTTTAGAACCACTGAAAAGGTACTATTGATTACCATAAAAGATTAGCTTGTGGAAAAATGCAAAAAGAACAGATGATGGATGGAATGAGTAACAAATCAAACATTCACTCCTAGTCACATATTTGGGTTTAATCCATCAGTTTTTTTGCTCGCCATGCCACTCTAGTTTGGAACCAGCCAAATGCAAATCAGTCGTGACCCTGCTCCCCATGGGAACAGTCCACCCTGAACTGCCAGGCCAGGGCCTCCCTGGACAAGAAACAAGCATTCTAGGACTGGTTTCGGGGTATCACCTCTCATCAACCAGGTTAGCTTGAATCTGGTTTTGCTATGTGTACCCCAAGTGGCAAAGGTATGCCGAGACATGCTCCCTTTCTCTCTATGCCATTGTATTCAAGCTAGCCTGGCTGGGGAGGGGTGATACTCTGTACTCACCCAACAGGATGCTTGTTTACGGTCCTGGGAGGACCTGGCTTGGCAGTTCAGGCTGGACTGTTCTCATAGGGATCAGGGTCAAGACTGATTTGCTTATGGATAGTTCCAAACTGGAGTGACATGGCGAGCAAGTTAATGATGAATTAACCCCAGATCTGTGACTGTGAGTGATTGTTTGAAAAGTTTCAACACTCACTCCATCATTTTATTTTATATTTGCTAGTTTATAGGCAAGACAGTTTTGTTTTCCAAATGTAAATGTTTTATAGGTATTGCATACTAGTTTTGAAATACTTCATATCTGAATTAGGAGCCATTTAAGATATGGTTTAATGTGTACTAATAACCATTTTTCATTCATAGACAATGAAATCAATGTCTTCCTGTCAATTGTAAAATGATTTGCTATTATTGGACAGTAATTATGATCCCTGAAAACAGCGACACCCAACATAAAGTGGGGCGAGTGGAGGGGGCACGGGGAGAGCGTGGGGGAGAGCAAAGGTGGGGTTAATGGTAAAAAAAAAACACTTACCTAGTGCTGTTAGCTGCCTTGCACTTCTCTGCTTCCGAGTCCCAGCAGTCCCTGGGATAGCATCAAAGACACCCTGTGCAATCCCCACACTGTTCTCATGCTACTACCAAGCATGAGAGCAGTGCAGGGATTGCCTGAGCAGGCTGGTTTGCCGCTTGCTCAGGCTCAGAGAGTCTGTTTCTCCATCCCGGCTGTCAAATACAGCTGGGTTGGAGAAACCTAACTGCGCATGTCTGCTTGGACGGCCTATAAGGGCTGGCCAAACAGACATGTGCAGTTAAGTGCACTCCAATCCCTCATCCCCTCCATCCCATGGCCCGACCCCACACCTCCCTGCACAGGCAGCATTTGAAAAAGAAATCAATAGTAAAATATAATTTTATTTTTCAGCTGGTGGCTCTGAGCCAGGGGGATGACGCTCCTCTGCCATTGCAGAGGACCAGCCACTGCCTGAAAATGCAGCCGTTTCCGTAGCTCAAGCACCTAGCTAAAGTCTACTCTTTCCATAACTTCTTTGACGGCAATCCTAATAGAACAAATGTTGTTTTGCCTAGTCTAGTCAGAAAAGAGATAGATATCACTCACCGTGCAGCAGGTGCAGCTGCAGCAGTACAAAGAGTGGTCACTTGCCCTCAAGTGTTTTTTACTATCGATCTGTCATGTAGCCCATTTTCCCCGCTCGTATTAAGACCAGTGGCACCCTTGCTACAGCATTGTGCAAAATGTTGGACGTCAGTGTGACAACAGCACGTGTGGCATTCTGTTGATGGTACAAAATGTCAAACGAATAAGGGCCTGAAGAGCAATGTTTTACGTGACACCTAAAAGTCATAACTTTCTTGTTGGAGCAGCAAAGATGTATGAGGAGATTCTAAAAGTATTCTTTGTTAATTTCTGAGTGCCCGCACTACCTCTCCTCTTTCTTGTGCTGGGTTGCTGAGTAGAACATGAATGCATTACCTTACACTGGCTCATTTCATGGCGAAATACACCTATTGGTGCCCACAAAGGGGATTTGTCAATCATTTCACTCCTCTTACTCTGAAAGAGTGCATTGGAAAATGCGACTCCTGAGGACTGACATAGGACCTAGAGATGGAGAGAAGAAAGGGGAATGGATTGAGACATGATTCAATAGGAATTAAACAAATATATCAATAAAGTGTATTTTTGTGGCTAAATGTAGGGTCAATTTCATAGCTAGTAACAGAGAGATATTTTGGCTAGTATAGGTTCGATTTCAAAGTTCTAACGAAGGCAAGTATAATATGACTACAAATATTTTTCACTGTATTTGGTTAGACGCTCACAGATGAAAAGATCAACATCATGGCTCGTTTAACATCGCAAAGCACAGAGGAGATACTTTTGACTTCGAATTTGTATAGGAGCAAGTCAACCAAGGTTATTCCTGACCAATCCTAGTCAACTATCTGACTTTTGCCCAGCTATTGCCTAATGGGAAAGGCAAGCCAGACCCATCGTCTCTGATACTGTTCTTTTCTTTCCACAAGGCAGCTTTTGAAAGACAATGCTGCTACAGGCAAGACAGATGAAAGCATCTATAACATGTCAAAAGTTGTTTTTGTAATTTTTCACCCGTTTTCAGAATTCTAACACAAAAATGCATGTGAAAAGATGCCTACAACTGAGTCAGTGCTTAATTTGTAAATAAAAAGTTGCCCGTGCGCAAAACCCTCCTCTTAAACACGTGGCTGCTGCAATTAAATGTGTGAACACGGAGGTGGCGTAATCCTGAAGCCATCTCGGGCCTCTTTAATCCATTTAAAGCCACCCCCGGCCCCTTCAGCTCACTCTAGCAGCTTCTTACTTTCTCCCTTTGTGTCTTTTGCTCGCAGCAAATGCTGGAGGCAGAAGAATAAGCCCCTGCCCTAAAAAATAAGTGCCGGTGCTCAGCACCGGAAACAACAACCACAAATTAAGCACTGAACTGAGCTGACCTTAGTATGACCCCCACTGAACACTTGTAAACCAAGAGCAAATTTCATGGCATCGTCTGAAACTTTTTCTGTAGAAATGTTGAACTCACCATGAAATCATTCTGGTTAGCAAGTCAGAGGAAGCCTGTGGGCAAAAGAGTGACTTGCTTTCCTCTGCAGATGGCATTTTTTCTAGGAAGACTTCTTGCATCAGATTGGTTTTAAATATGATATGTGTTTTATTAAACTAAAAACCTGATCTAGAGTTTGGGGGAGAGTGTCATAACATAACAACGATGGACTACCCTCTCTGCCAAATAGATGATCTGCCTTCCGGATTTAGAGGCAGATGTGCCTTAAGTATGTCGATGACAGAATGTACTTTGGCTTCATTGCTGCCATGCTCCTGCGATGGCGTGATGGAGTATGGCGTGTTGGAGGTTACCCATCTTCCCAATTGAGAGTGGGCAGTTGGATTGCTTTTTTACTGTCCTTAACTGCCAGGTAAAACATGTTGGTGAGGGACAGTAATAATAAAACAATGACACCGCGCAATGGGAAAAAATTCCCATGGCGTGAGGGACATTAGTTTTACTTTTATCAAAAACAAACTCCAGCTATGGGAGTTGTAAGAAATATGCCTTTTCTGCGTGAATCATCCCAGATCTTTCACCTTTTGCAGGAGCCTATATTTTTGCTAGTTTAAGTGCTTAAGCCCACAAACCTCCAGCTGTAGTTATATGGTTGGACCGGGACAAAGGTACAAGTTGAGGGAAATCACCATGGACCGCAGGCCGAATACAGGGACCATGTTCAGCCTGCTGAACAAAGTAACTTACAACCTGGTTTGGGAGCGTTTGCTAGATCCTGTTTTGAGGATGCGTCGTGCAGGGGTAATGCCAATGAAGCCATCAGCAGGGCTTGCTTCATAGTCAAAGATGACAATCAATGAAGGCTTGAGGTGTGAAGTCCTGAATCGGGAATGTGTCATGCAGCAGTGGCCCTGATGCGGAGATGTGTTGCCTGTGTTGGTTCTGCCTGAGAGACCACTGCTGGGCTGGTAAAGCACCTTCTGTTCTACTTCCAAGGCTACATGACTGTGGTAGTACCACTTATGAGGCAAGAGACACAGCAGGCAGAGTCCAGATGCTTGGTGCCAGGTAGTGTGAGCTTTTTGTTTTGCAGAGACTTTGTTCAGGAGGACAGCCAACCAGGCCTTGAAGTCACTCTGGTGGTCCTGTGTTCAAGATGCAGGTCCTGTCCTTCTCACTCAGGCAGCATCAGGGCAGCAGAGTAGCAGGCCTTCTTGCAGCAGAGATACACAGCAGTCCTTTTGAGCCTTCCGCAGGGCCAGTGGTATACTAAATAATGGAAGAATGAGAGATCTGAATGTCCAATATTTATATGTGGCACCAACTTTGAAGTAGGAGAACATTCTGGAGGTTTGCACTCCTAGAGGTAATTGGAATTTCTCGCCTTCCTGCCCTGGCCCCAACTTGTTTGGGGCATAAAAGACTAGTGTGAAACTCTTTGTAAGTGTGCTGAGGTAGAGTCATAGTGATGTGCAAGTGAGGAAGGTGACAGCTCCTCTCCCTGTTAAGTCAGAGATGGCCTATCCTGCCAACACCTAACCCCACTGTTGGACCTGGCCCTTTTACCAGGTCATTCCCCAGACTTTTTGCTTTTTGCCTCCTCAGTTTTCTGACCTTTGTTGGCTGACGTTTTGACTCTGAGCACTTTTTCACTGCTAACCAGAGGTAAAGTGCATGTGCTCTCCCTTACAAAATTGGTATGATTGGCTTATACCGAATTGGTATATTTAATTTACCTATAAGTCCCTTGTAAAGTGGTATCCCTATAAGGGGTAAAACCAAAGGTTTGAGGGAAGACCACCATAAGGCTGATAAACTAAATATACTTGCTATGAAAGACCTCATACAACCATTTAATCTTAGAAGAGGTAGCACTTATGGCAAGCCATCACATCCCAGTGGGCTGGTGTGAGCACCATCCAATTATATTTCCATTCTTAAGAATTATGATGAAAGGTCAACCAGGAACCCAAAAAATGGCTAGGGAACTACAAAGACATCAACATTTTACATCTCTGGCATTTTCTTAGTGAGCTGCAGGCTAGGGGCTTTTTTCAGAGTGTTTAACACAGGCTGCTATAGGCTGCTATAACACAGTAATGGCCCAATTCTAGTCATACCTTCCTCTGATGTTGGGCTGGTTTTAACATTTTTGCAAGGGCTTATTTTGGTCTCCCATCAAGCTCTGGCCCTTTTAGGCAATGTCTCAAATTGGGGTCACCCAAATAGGTCAGGGATTGACGAGTGCTGACCAAAATAATCTTTCTGCACTTCATATATTGTGTGTGTTTTGCTGTCATAAGATCTTGCCAGTCAGCCAAGGTTTCTAGATCTAGAATGGGCACAGATTTATTTTGCCCTATTTCCCCACAAGGGCTAGATATAGTTGTTACTTTAATAACTCAGTAAGGTTATGGGCTTGATTTAGATATTGGCGATGAAGTACCCTGTCCCCCTAATTTTTAGTCTACCCCCCTCCTTCAGAGAAAGGTGGAATGTAAGCTTTTTGTTGACAAAGCGCCTGTTATGGTGAAGGGTGTAATTCCTTTTTTCCATACATATATATATCTTGAGTTATGTAATGCACTTTATCTAGATTTACTTGCATATGCCTTACACAAACTACAACTCGTTGCAAATTTGCTGCTAGGCTACTGCTATTATTAAAGAGAGCTGTTGTTGTGTCACCAGTTCTGGCCTTCTTGCTTTGGTTGCCTCTCCAGAAGGGAGTGGTATTTAATTTTCATAAAGCTTTGTATTATACTCGGCAAACCACACGATTACATTTGGTTTTCCTGGTACAGATCCAGTTACCTGTTGCGGTTCAAAGAGTCCCTACATTTTTCCCAATCCAAAAGATCAGATGCTCTTCAATCGGTGGAAGGACTTTTTCGGTGGCAGCTGTCATTCTTCCATTTGCAACCTTTTCTTTTGATTCAAAGGAATAGAAACATCTTAAAGACCTGGTTGTTTTACCTGCTTAATTGAGAAATTAGTTGGTATTTGTCAGCACTTAGTTTTGCAAGCTTGGGTGTGCCACTTTTTAGTGGATATAGTGCTCTATAAAACTGTAAAATTAAAATGTAATTGTGTATTTATTAGCTTATTTGTTTAGTATATATTTGGCTTGTTACAAAAAGTCTCTTTAATTGTGCTGATTTATGGGGAGACACTGAGGAAAACAAAAATGTGCTTGGTTGAATACTTGGATTAACCTCTAACCACTGGTAATTACGTGGGGCTACATTCGAGACCACAGTTTCTTTGCCCACCATGCCACCTCAGACATGGATCAACCATTTGTAAAACAGCCTTGGTTCTGGTCCAGCACCAACTGCCAGGCGAGGTCCACTCTAGACCTTGACACAAGCAACTCCAGACCAGTTCTGATCTATCTGCACCTCATCAGAAGGTTGCAGCTTAGTTCCAGTGATACAGTAGGCAAGGGACCCACAACACACTTAGGGCATCACACTGAGGAAAACAAAAAAGTGCTTGAATTAATCAAAGTCACTGGTAATTACTTGGGCATCATTCCAGTCTATTGTAATTTTTGCCCACCCTGCCTCTTCAAACATGATCAAGCCATATGCAAATCAGCCTTGGTAGTTTTCCACTAGGAACAATCCATCCCAAATAGGCAGACAAGGGTTCCCCCCTGAACTGGAAATCAAGCGCCCCAGACTGTTTTCATCTTACTTGGGCCTTGTCAGTACAATGCAGCTTGGCAGTTTAGAATGGACTGTTCTGATGAAAAGCATGGTCAGATTACCATGAAGCGGGCCTCTGTTTAGATATCATAGTTGGTGGAAAACGATGGAATGAAATGTGGTCTGAACGATCCCCGGTGTCAGAGATTAAAACATAATTCAATCCATCACCTTGTTGTTTGTTGTAGATGGCTGTGCAGAGGCAGTGTTTGCAATCAGCAAACCCAACAGCTGCGGCCCGTCCTTTAAGGTGGAGGGGCCACCCCCCCCCCACATTTTGCCCCTCAAGAAGAGTGTCTGTCAGGACGAGCAAAGGTCAGCCTGGCAGACACTCTTCATTTTCACGTCAGACAGCCAGGAGCAAGACATGTGCGATTTGCGCAGACTCCTGGCTGCCTGAGCTGAACTTTGCTGGGCTGAAGAGGTCACAGCTCCTATGGGTGTGACCTCCTCAGTTCAGCAAAGGTGCCTCGAGGCCCTTCCCCTCGGTGACGAGGGGAAGCTTCATCAGTTGACTTCGACCTAGGTGATTCAGGTTTAAGTCCTGAAGCGCCCAGAGCCAGTGTCAATCAGTGACACCTCGTCACAGAGTGGGGTGGGGTCAGAAGTCTCATTGACCCCATCCCACTCTGTGACAAAGTTTGGACTACTGCCTTCCCTCTCTGGCTGTTCCATCTCTGGAAGGAAGGCAGCAGTCCCAACCCTTCTGGGACCTCTGAGCTGAAGGTAAATGTGTGTGTCTGTTTTTTAAATGAATGTTTGGTGCGTGCATGCATGTTTGAACGTTGATGAGTGTTGTGAATGGATGTGCGTGCGTGTGTGAATGAATGAGCGTGAGTGTGCTTCCCGCCCGCCCCCCTCCCTTCTGAAATTACCAGCCGCCACTGAACCCCAAGTAACTGAAGAGCCGTGCAAAGGTAGCTTAGTGTTCTCTTTACATTGTCATATCAGTATTACACATTCTAATGTATTAACCATCGTGCAGATTAATGCTCACAGGAACTAATGTAGTTCTGAAATTTAAAAATATCATTGGTAGCTCAGGTTTACTGTACCTTCCTGTCAGTCTTTTGCTCCCAACTGCTGCACTGGCCCCCACATTCCAAAAAGGAAAGTTGATTGTTCATCTGAAAGTGGCTATTAGAGGAATTATGTCTCCTCCAATCTATGTATTTGCTAAAGCGTGCCTCTGGCTAGAAATACTAACATCTGACGTCTCTATGGTATTGTAATCACTTCCGCTCCTCGTGCTCTCACATTGACCAATTTGAATGATTTTATCTGCTGAATGCACCAGCCTGTCTGAAATCGAAGCAAAATTCACTTTCGTAGAGGAAAGAATTACCTTGTGTGGTGTTTAAGGTGACCTTTAAATCCAGATCATGTCGTCAGGGGCCAGATTACTGTGGGGATACAGCAGGTATTTGCATCCCTTTTTCACACACTAGCAAATTCTGTACTAAAGGAGCGGCTACAGATGCGTGCCTGGTCCTCTTCTGTAATGCGGAGCTTGTGCCCCCGCAGTGTGAAGTGAAGGCTACTAATCTGCATGAAGAAATTACCCTTTGTAATGAGCGAACACTATTGTTTATGCACTGTATCCGTGGTACAGATTTATATAGACGCTGGAAGTAGGGATGCGGCGGGGTGCTTTAGCACTCTCCCAAAAACATGTTGGACTTCAAAGGGTGAATGAGCATTAAAGATGCTTTTGAAATTTGTTTTTACCGTCACAGAGGTCACATATCAGGCTCATTCTTTTAACAGGGCGTTTGGTGTTTACTTTTCTGTCTTTGACTGCCAAGTGAGAGGATTTTGTAAAGTTACCCAGGTGACAATCTTTCTGAAATACCGGGAATGTGAAGGAAAAGGCTAAAGGATGTCAATTTTTTTTTCTAACACGCAATACAATTTAAATACCTTTAAATGAATTATGCAAATATTTAAACTTTATCAGCAGTTATGTAATCACAAACGAAGCACTTTCGTTTGTAATTCTGAAGTGTGATGGAAATAAAGATTGTAATAGTATCAAAACAAATCAAGCTAATTTACTTGCGAAAATGCAAATGATTTATGCTATGTTATATTGTTACGTCACGTCCTCTTATGTTATGGTATGCAAATTTGTAGAGTACACTGTCACCAGCAAGCGTATCCTGACACTGAGTAGGTGTGAGTCTCGCCAAACCTAGCGCCTAGTGAGACTATTAAAAAAGACAGGCATGCAGCTTCTTGCGGAATATAATAAGTGAGGAAGGGGGCCTTTAAGTGCAAAGAAAGGTTTAGCAGAAATGTAGAAGAAGGCTCGACCAGCAGATCTGTTTCTCCATATGAGTGCAATGTGTGCATGTAGGTGTTCGGACGTCTGGAGGTGTCTGGGAGGTTTGTGAAATCAGATGTGATTGTTGAGGTATGCTGGGCCAGTGTTATGTAGTGCTTTGAAAGTTTTGGTGAGTGTTTTCTAAATATGCTTTTTTGTGTATGGGAGCCACCTAAGCTCCTTCAGGTGTGGTGTGATGTGAGTGTGGCATGCCAGGCTGAAAGTGGGTTCTGAGTGGTCTGCAGCCTTTTGGTCAGCACAGAGTGTGTTCCCGTAGTCCATCTTGCTTGTGACAAGGGCATCTGTGATGGTTTTCTGGGTGCTGATTCCTCAGCATCTTCAGGGGACCAAAGCATGAGGCAGTGATGAAGTTGACTTGGGAGATCATGTTGAGTTTGCTGTTGGTGATGATCCAGAGGTTCTTGGTGTGGGTGGATCACAATCATGAAGGCCAACTGTCTGCATTCAGACAGTTGGCCTTCATCCAAAGGGCAATTTCAGTCATGCAGGCATTGATATTGATCCTGGTATGGGGCATCTTGTCTGTGAGGGAGAGAATGGGTTATGTGTCATTGGCATAGGAACGGATGTTTGTCATGAGAGAGAATGATGCTAGGTAGCAGGATCAAGTACGGGTTGAAGAGGGTTGGGCTGAGAGAGAATCCTAGTGGAACTCCACAGATGACCTTGTGGGGGTCTGAGGTGTACGATGCGAGGATGACTGACTGGGCCCTCCCAATCAGGAAGGAGCAGATCAATTGAAGCGTGCCTCCCTGGATTCCTATGTTGTGTAGACATTTGATGGGGTGGGAGACCATGTCAAACATTGCAGAGCAGTCCAGCAGGGTGAGGGCAGCTGTGTCTCCTCAGTGCAGAGTCATGTGGGTGTCATCTATTGCAGCAATGAAGGCAGTTTCTGTGCTGTTTTGGGGTCTGAAATCATACTGAGTGGAGTTAAGGAGTTGGTAATCGTTGAGGTATTCAGTGAGGTGTCTGTTGATGATTTTCTCCAATACCTTGGCCAGAAATGGAAGCAGCGAGATCGGTCTGTAGTCAGTGAGCATTGAAGGGTCCACAGTGGTTTTCTTCAGCAATGGGAGGACAGTTGCCTGTTTCCTAGCACCTGGGATGGTGGTTGAAAAGTTGGAGGAATTCAGAATGGATGTGAACATGGCACTGATGGATTGCAGTCCTCCAGAGTAGGCATGGCAGAGTACTAAAACCCGATTTCGTCACATTACCCTTTGTGCAGAAAAACTGCATGTTGGCAAATTTTGTGGCAATTTCAATGGAAAATGTGTTGTCTGTAAATTTCAGAGCACTCCACACCATGTTTTAGTATTATAATTGTAATAGTATGCTTGAAAATGCATCACTGGGTACCAAACACATTCTTACCACTCTCCTGCTGAATAGATATAGCTCATTTGCTATACTTCTTTTTTGTGAGATGCTTGGGTTTTTCAAAATCAATATGACTCTAGTGATTTAATATTGATGGCAGCAACCCAAAATAGTCATAGCACAGCTGCATATTACTAAGCGTCATGCTATTAGAAGCGGGTGCGCATTAAGTGCACAACATAAGGATGCTCGTTTGGAGAGATTGAGGAGGGTCCCAAAGACCTCCAGGAACCCTCTCATAAATGCCGCAGACTACACTGACTGTTTCGAGGTCCCTGACCCTCCTTCAAATACTCCACCTGCAGTGAAATCAGGCAGAGATTTGGATGCCCACTTCTATGTTTTCTTTCTGTGTGCTCTTTGTGTTCTAGCTCAGAGAGGTAGGATTTGCATGAGAGAGAGCCTATTTTTTATGTACTAAGACATATGGCCTTGCTGCACCAAGTGCACCCATTACACATCCACTCGTTGTGGTGCAGATTCATCAAAATGTCACGCAGCACAGCAGGCCACCTGAGATCCCTGTAAGGGCAGAAATGTGCCGTATGTAACATTATAAAGCACATTCCTGTCCTTTCCTTGTGCAGGTGCCCTTTTGTCCTGCACAAAAACAATCTTCAACGACATTTTCCTCTTTCTAAGTGTGCTGCACAGTGCAGCACACTTAGAAAGAGGAAACAATGAGGGGAAATAAAGATATTTCTTGTTGTTGCGCCTCCCCTAGGAAGGTGTAGCATTTTGACGCATTCCCAGGTTTACCAGTGTTGTTAAATCTGGGAAAGTAAAATCAATGGGTAGAGGCGTGAAAACACCCACGCTCTACCCATGGAACGCCTCCTTGGGGCAGAGTAACACAACGCAGCGATTTGTGCTGCGTTGCGTTACTTTAGATTTAACAAGGCATGCAGGGCCACACAAGGTGGCTTTGCATGGCTTGCTCAATCTGACCTAGTAGTTGCCCTTGCGCCCTCATGTGTGACACAGGCGTGGGTGATGCAACTCAATGATAAATCTGCCCCTGTATATTATACAATGGGGTGCGCTAGGATCAGTGACCCTTTGTCTAATACAGAATTCCAGCAAGAGCAGGAAAAGTGGGCTCAAATGTCCTCAGTGTTCCCAGTACATATATGTGTTCTGCCTCGGATCGTTTTAACATAGTTTTTCTAATATATGGGCAAGTCTATATATCTATGTTGTGTGTATGAATGGCCTTTCACTGTTTGAGCCTTCAAACCTCCTTTTATTCTATGTATTTCATTTTCAGAGTGCAGAATACATCAGTTTGTGCCTTTGCACTTGATTCAGCACAACTAACTAAGTAGATATATATTTTTTTTTTACTGAGATCATTCCTATTGGTTGTTTTTGTAGATTATTCTCTTCTGTAACTGATCTACCAATGCAGTTGCCTACAACTAAACCAACATCAGAAACACTGAAGGGAGCATGTTATTTTTGTTACCACTCTAGTCTTCAAGAACGTGTTCACAAAGTACAACTTATTCGTTCATGTAAATTCCTGCAATGATGAAAAGTATGAGTGCTTTAATAATATTTGGCCTGGTGACGATGTCATACTGCACATTCAAAGCATGGAAAGGACTATGTTGAATTAGTAGCACTATATGAGCTGAATGTTTAAAGTCTGACACAATTCGAAGTTCCCAGCGGCAGAGGCTATTGAGAAACAAAGTTCGGTGCAATTTAATTACGTCGGAGTCTACTAAGGTGGAGGAGCGCCGCCCCACTGGATTGTGGAGAATAGAAACATAAAATGATAATACCAGCATGTTATTATCATTTTATTTTTCCTGAGAGTAAAGGGTGGGGTGGCATTGGGTGAGAGGGAGGGGGCAGGAGGAGGGCTTTTGCTGCACAAAGTGTGCATGTCTGTTTTGCCGGCCGAGTTGGGCCAGCCAAACAGACATGCGCACTTCGCATGTTCTCTACCCGGCTGTATTGCACAGCCAAGTGGAGAACATTCCCAGGCTCCCACTCCAAGTCTGAGCAGTGAAGCAGGCCACTCAGACCAATGACAACGCTG
Organism: Pleurodeles waltl; assembly: GCF_031143425.1. Taxonomy (NCBI): domain Eukaryota; kingdom Metazoa; phylum Chordata; class Amphibia; order Caudata; family Salamandridae; genus Pleurodeles; species Pleurodeles waltl. The sequence goes on from NC_090443.1 coordinate 911,174,650, forward strand.
CTGTCATGCTGGTGACAGCAACTTCATGATTGGCTGGGAGCTTGTGTGAGCCAAGAAGAGGACGAGGACTGAGGGGAGACGAATGTGTCTCCCCTGAAGGTAATCCTCTCATCCCCCATCCCTTCCTGCCACTCCTGTTGCATGGCAGCCACCACTGTTTAATTCAGAGATGGGTAGTTTATGCCATGTGCCTTGGACTGGATCTGTGAAGTCACTGCCCAAGTCACCATTGGTTTCATGTTCATCTTTAGCCCACGTTGTTCATTCGTAAACAATAGCTAATTTTCCTCTAGTGGTTGACTTTGGATCTTTGGACATTAGCCTCCAGATTAAGTTTTTTTTTATTTATTTCTTTTTGGTGTATATGTGTTCAACACTTAATTATATCCATTTTCTTACTGAGCCTTTACATTTTCTCATTTGCTATTTCAGTAGTTCCAAAGCGAAAGTGCATGGGGTACTATAGCAAGAAATGCCTGGAGTGGTCGATTCGTTTATACTTGTTGTCTTGAATTCACTATTGCCAAATCCTAACTATCCACTTCTTTAACATGTGGGGAGGGGCGGAGTGGTGTTGCTTTTCTTTTCTCAGTATGGAAGGTGACAGATCCTGTTTCTGCTCTCAAGCTAATACTCATTGATTATTGTTTTACTGTGCTATGTGCTCAGGATTATGTAGACAGAAAAATAATCGATACAAGGCTTCATAGGATTATGAAACCCCTATTACTAGAGGGAAACTTTGGGCCATTGACTTAATTCATCCCATAAATAAATGCAAAACCGAATTACGTTCAGCATGGAACTACTGAATAACAGCTATTCCACTTGTCATGGCAAGGGCAGCTACTAAAGGAAAGGGTAGTATTTCTGAAACACGTCTTGACCCCGACAATTAAGAAAATAATGTAACTATATATACTCCAACAAAATGCTTTGGAAAAATGATGACAATGAGACCAATTTCTAAGTGTAAAACATATGAGTTAACATTGTCAGTAACAAGAAGGCTAGGTTCTGTCTGTAAAAGGGTTGTAACAATAGGAATCCAAGAAAATGATAAATATATATTAATGTAAACTATTTGTATATGTTATCTTCATTAAGATAACAACTACACTGGAATATGTCACAAACATTATACTAATCATGCAAATGATGCAACAGTGCTAACATGGTCTCTATACAAATCATTCCTATGTAATGTATCTGCAAATTGTGGAGTGAAGTCTAACAGGACTGTTCACAAAAGTAACTTTAACTTGTGAGTAATTTACGTGAGTACTCTTACTATTACACTTTTGAGTAACATTACTGCTTTTGGCTGTTCACAAAATCCTAGTGTAAAGTTAATCAAAACTGTAGACTTACAAGTCTCCATCCCCTGAGAAAGGGGGTGGGGACCCATTTACGAGTGTAAATTAGTACTACCAAAAAAATAGTCCATATAAAATATTTTGCAAACATTTTTATAAAAAAATGAATGTAACATTAATGTTTTATTCAAATATATTTACATTGTATTTAATTCTGTATATCACATTTAATGCTTATACATTACATATTGGTTTAATCTTTAGATGTGAATTTATATTTAAACTTCAGAAATACATTCTGTTCAATGTAATACATTTCAATAAAATAAAGATTTAATTCAAATTAAATTACTAGCACTGTAACTTTTTTTATTTTTTTCTACAATTAAAATCAATATATAAACGTATTTACATTAATATTTAACATAAAATGTTTTAACAAATTAGTTAAATAAATTGAATACACTTTTTGAATTTTCCCTATACTTTTCATAGTGAGCTTCCCATTCCTACTGTTGAGTCTCCCTATGGTAAATTATAAGAAAAATAAAAAAACAATGAAATAGAAAGAAAATAGTCAAAATATGTTTGTTATATATTCATGTTAATTAATTTTACATATTTATTTTAGCTGTGGAACTAAAAAAAAATATGCTCCAGCATTACTAACTTAAGTTTGAATCAAAATGCTAATTATGTTATATATATTAAATTAAATATTTATTTTCTGAAGTGTGCATTTAAAAATAACTTACCATTATATCCTATGGACCTTGTAATATGGCGGATGGGATATCCGTCATGTTTGTGAAGGAGTAATCCCCTCTGCCAAGGTCGTAATCAGGCCCTAAATGGGAAAATAGTGCTTAAAAGTCACTAGCGGTCTAAAGATTATTGAGGTGGCGAGGGAACGATTCAAATCCAAAGTTCAGGCTCACTGCGATGGAGGGTAGGCCAGCTACAGAACCCACAAAGGGTCTGCTGAAACAAAACCTTTGATGGAAAAAAGCATCAACGTCGAGGGCATGATTGGTTTTTACAGAAACCAGTTGCAGAACCCACTTCTAAGGACAAGGACTAGGGAGGGCACGTCAGGCAAGGGTAGGACCCACAGATGGCAGAGTCCAGCAGCACAAGGAGTGTTGCAAGCAGTCTTTGATGTCGCTGAGATTGCAGGAGAACACTGGGCAATCCAACCAGCTCTTGGAGAATCTTGGGTTCAAGGATGTAGAGAACAGATCCAGTCCTTCTCACTTTAGCAAAAAGCAGCCGGCAGCTGACCAACACAGCAAAGCAAGTAGCAAAGTGGCAGTCCCTCCTGCCGCACAGCACACAGTAAGGAGTAGGCCAACACAGCAATGCAGTTGCAGAGTGGCAGTCCCTACTCACAGCACATCAGTCCTTCATCCTGGCAGAATGTCATTGGTTCCAGTAGAGTTCTGATTTGGAGAGGTTTGGGGTCCAGTACTTATACCCAAATGTGCCTTTGAAGTGGGGAGATTTCAAAGAGGTCTTTGAAGATCAAAAATTCCCTGCACTTCCGCCCCCATAACGACACCATGGTAGCGCTGTATTTACACTACTTTACACCATGGCACTTGTTAGCACAGCTGCATCAGAATTTCTGATGCAGTTGTCGCGCTTTGCTGGACTAGTGTCAAAAATGTTGAGGCTAGTCCAGCAAAGCTCGGGGAGGCCCATTTAAAACAGCCTAGCATCACTTTAACGCCTGCCCTTGAGCAGGCATTAAAAAATGATTCTAGAATGGCACAGTGAAATCTTGTAGATAGTTAGAATGGAGGGCCTCATTAGGAGTGGCCTTTTAACAGTCTTTTGGATATAAACATGGGTTTCCACTCATAACATTATAACAAGACCAGCTGTATTCATGCATGTGCATTGTTATCCAGGAACAAATCGTCTATGTCAGACTTGGAGGACTTTGTCCCAGGAAACAATGTCTGGGATTATGGGTTCACTTGTGGAAATCTAGACTGTAGCACATATGACTGCATCTTATGCCCCTTTCTTTATGGAGCTTATGTGAGGTTAAATCATAATTTCCCCAAATAATAATAAAATGTCTATTTACCAATACACCCTGCAACAATTGTAACAGATGCAGAGATACCGCCCCACTGACCCAAAGTTACTATGCACAACTCACTGAGGGCTACTTCTTTTGAAAACCCAGTCTCATGAACTATGTATCTGTTTTCATCATTGAAGTGCTTAGCAAATTGATTAGATTTTTTTTCCCAATATAACTTTTTTTTTTTTTTTTTAAGTCAAATTGTTTAGCTCTTCGTTTTAATTGATCCAATTTGCACCCAAAATGTCTTGGGCTAACTAAAAAGTGCATTTTCAGCTGTAATACACATTTATGCTTTAGAGCAGTGGTTCCCAACCTTTTGACATCTGTGGAACCCCCACTTTATCACTACTGGAACCTGGGGACCCCCACTGAATCATTATTGGAATCCGAGGGCCCCTCCACTAAGTCATTACTGAAAGCTGAGGACCTAATCTGTTAATATTATTTAATTTTCTAATCAGTTGCGGACCCTCAGAGGAGGCTTCGCAGACCCCCAGGGGTCCCCAGACCATAGGTTGGGAACCATTGCTTTAGAGGGCAGCATGCCAGGTCGGTGGACTGCCTCACCTTTAATCCCCTTCTAGATGTCTGACACTCATGATTAGACATCCACCCATTGTATGGTGTTGATTACCATCTCTTTAGGATATCTGCTGGTGCAACGGACACAATGAAGGCATAAGTCAATGCCAAGTGGCCTCCATGTTTGATTGCACACTCCGCCTTTATTTCTTGTTTTTGAAAAACAAACTCTAGAAGCAGGAGTTTGTTTCAGGAAAACAGAAAATAAATGAATCCGATGTGCAGGAAGCTTTCTCCCTGTGCATCAGGGGCACTGGTTCTTTTCTCTGGCCTAGGCCACCATGCTTGCATGGCGAACCCAAGCAGTGACAATCAGTGAAAATAACCCCTCCCTAAATAGGGTCGGTCTGTCACGACTGCTAGTTATTGGCTTTATGGAAAACTATTCACCGTCATAGATTTCTAAAAGGAGGGCCAGATAGAGCTGTAGGAAACCGGGACATCTCATGATTTGGGCCTTAATGTGTTATGCGGACTATGCTAAGGCAGGGTAAGCGCATAGCTTGTACTCTGAAAGCAGTTTCCTCTTATTCTCTTACTCATTCTAATAAAAGCCTAGAAAAATATTATTGAGGTTTGGTGAAGCATCCTGAAAAATCTAAAAATCATATTTAATGCGCAAAGAAAGTGTACATTTTATAAACTTCAAATTAACCAGCTGGATTAGACAATCCACATTTAGTATTCAGTGGTCATAATTGGCAGCGATGGCTCTGACCATGTTCCCGCTGAAGGGAAGCACAGCAGAGCCCTGCTGGCTTTCCATTATCATGCTATTACCATCATGAATGTTTCTCATTCAAGTCTGCACAGCTTCCCTCTCTCTCATTTAAGGGAAACCTGGTGGCACCAAGTTCCATAGTTCTGTTTTCACTGCCTGTTAAACACCTCCTGGGCTCTAGCACTGAAAGAGACTTGAGTTGGCAGCCAGAGATGTCCTCCTAGAGAGCTGAATACGATTGAGCTGTAAATGACAATTTCATCATCTGCAAACAGGACTGGGACTGCTGGTTTTGTCAATCTTAGAAGCCAATGGTGTGAGTGGATGAAAACTATACTCAAAGCCTCATGCTGCACTGAGAAAAAACAAACATTATATGGTTGTAAAAATCTGTTTTATTTGTTAGGTCTTGCAGAGCAGAGTAATGACAGTCATTCTTTGTTGAATAAATGTAAGAGGTTAGGAAAATCAGTTCATATATATGCTGTCGTCTAACTGTGATATACTCTGCAGGAGGGCGAAAAAATTATTGGAAACCATGTTTGTTGGGCTACAAGTATTAAAACATAAAGATTTAAATATGTAGGCCTCTAGGAGATTAGAGAGGACAGATACTGAAGCCATGTAAATGCATTCTTCAAAAGTAATCTTAAACCTTGAATTTCCGGTAGAAGGTGGGGATGCTCGGATATTTTCCTAGGGAGTAAGATATGGACAAAAACACGTAAAGGGAAGATTTAACTCTTAAACGTGACCTTTTTTTAGCCTTTCCTTACTTTGGTGTGTTGCCTGACATTAGTGGGTGCTATTTCAGCATACTTATGTTGGACGTAGATACATTGTTACCAAAGCAATAGTCATGGCTCGCAGCACTTAAAAGAGGAGGGGCGGGTGCGGCCGATGGGGAGGGGGAGGGTGCAAGGGGAGGGAGGGAGCAGGGGGGCACATTAAATTATTTAAAAACAAATAAATAAATACGTACCTGATCTGCCGACTTCACCACTCTCCTTTCCAGCATCTCTGCAGGCACAGGCTCCCAGCCTGCCCTGCATCAATCCTGACGCAGCAGCGTCAGTATTAGCTGGGCACACTCAGCCACGGTGCTCCCAGGCAGACTGGGATCCTGTGTAGGCTCTAGTTTCCAGGCTGGAGACAGCCTACTGCGCTTGTGTGTTGGGCGGCCAAACACACTTGTGCTCTAAGGGGGAGTGCTGAGCACTCCCCCTCAGTGCACGTCACCCCCGTTGCCCAGCCCCTTTCAGAAAGAAAGGATAATAAACACAGTTTATTATCCTTTCTTTTTTAAAGGTTTGCAGCTTCTGCTGCTGGCGGGGGTGAGGAGGGTGACGCTCCTCCGCCCTTATGGAGGAGCCGCCCCTTCAAAGCACCATGCATTACGGCACAACTATGGCTGGCTCTGGGCATCATAGCATTTGAAAACTAGTATGCCTGTTATTACAGTCTTTAACAAGCGTTGACAAAATCAACGGGGTTTGACTTTGTAAATTACATGCACGTAGACGCACAACATCCATGCAAGCAGTTCATATAGAAGGCATATTCATGCAATTATGCAAACATGCAGAATCCTTACAAACATATATGCACACACACACTAAGCACAGGGCCACCCAAGCATATATACCAGCAGACAAACAGGAGTTCATGCACACAACCCTGTAGTCACCCAAACAAATAGAGCTCCTGACTTGCAGTCAAGGGACATGTTATTTCATGCCCGTTGCATGTTCAGCATTTCATGCCATTCTAAGGCAATCTCGGCGTGCTAGACAGGAGAGTGGTAAAGAAGGAGCAAGAGAGAGGGTACTCTGCAAATTGAATGATCCTACCTAAAAACTGATATTTAGTTGATGGCCAACCTGAGACGTCTGGTCGACATAGAAACAAGAGAGGGAAATAGGCAGCAGGAGGGGGGAGGAGACAGCATAAGAGGTAAAAACATTAAAGGTGGTGAATAATAAATTGGGGATAGAATAGTGCAAGGAATCGGGGCCTAACAGAACATTAGGAGTACCTAGGGGAGCCTGGTAGCCATGTCCACTCTGATACACAGACAACAAATATAGAGGGGACGAAGGAGAACACCTGAGGGCCAGAGAGGACTCCAAGGCCTATAGTGCAGCAGGGGGCAGGAGGAGCAGCCCTTAGCGCTTTGTAGCGCAATAGTCTTTCCAGCTGCGCGGGACGCACGTGGGCTGCGCCCAGCAAGAGAGAACCAAAACCGGGCCTGTCTTTACTCATCAATGCCCAGAGGGGGCTGGGCCACCCCCTTTAGCCCTACAGCTTTGTTACTAATGAGAACAACTTAAAGCTCCTAAAGGTATTAGAGACATTGGGGCTCATTCTGAGCCCGGCGGGCGGCGGGAGCCGCCCGCCTGGAGGGAGCCGCCAAATGACCGCACCGCGGTCAAAAGACCGCAGCAGCCATTCAGACATTTCCTCTGGGCCGGCGGGCGCTCTCCAAAAGAGCGCCCGCCGGCCCAGAGGAAATGCCCCTGCAACGAGGACGCCGGCTGAGAATTGAGCCGGCGTAGTTGCAGGGGTGCGACGGGTGCAGTTTGCACCCGTCGCGTATTTCAGTGTCTGCATTGCAGACCCTGAAATACACAGTGGGACCCTCTTACGGGGGCCCCTGCAGTGCCCATGCCATTGGCATGGGCACTGCAGGGGCCCCCAGGGGCCCCGCGGCACCCCCTACCGCCATTCTGTTCCTGGCGGGCGAACCGCCAGGAACAGGATGGCGGTAGGGGGTGTCAGAATCCCCCATGGCGGCGCAGCAAGCTGCGCCGCCATGGGGGATTCCAAGGGCAGCGGAAAACCGGCGGGAGACCGCCGGTTTTCCTTGTCTGACCGCGGCCGAACCGCCGCGGTCAGAATGCCCTGCGGGGCACCGCCGGTCTGTCGGCGGTGCTCCCGCCGACCCTGGCCCCGGCGGTCTGAGACCGCCGGGGTCAGAATGACCCCCATTGTCTCGTTGTTTTTACTTCGTTTTCTAAACAGGTCTTGCATACCCTCGTGTAGGAAAATGCCACTGTTGGCATGGTTACCCGCCAACCTTTTGCCTTTTGTTGATGCTAGTTATGATTAAAAGTGTGCTGGGACCCTGCTAACCGGGCCATAGCACCAGTGTTCTTTCCCTAAACTGTACCTCTGATTCCACAATTGGCACAGCCCTGGCACACATATAAGACCCTTGTAAATGGTACCCCTGGTACAAAGGGCCCTGTGGCCAGGGAAGGTCTCTAAGGGCTGCAGCATGCCACCCAGGGGACCCCTCACTCAGCACATGCACACTGCTTCACAGCTTGTGTGTGCTGGTGGGAGAAAAAGACTAAGTCAACATGGCACTCCTCTCAGAGTGCCATGCCCACAACCCACTGCCTGTAGCATAGGTAAGTCACCCCTCTAGCAGGCCTTACAGTCCTAAGGCAGGGTGCACTATACCACAGGTGAGGGCATAGCTGCATGAGCACTATGCCCCTACAGTGTCTAAGCAAATTCTTAGACATTGTAAGTGCAGGGTAGCCATAAAGAGTATATAGTCTGGGAGTTTGTCAAACACGAACTCCACAGTTCCATAACGGCTACACTGAATACTGGGAAGTTTGGTATCAAACTTCTCAGCACAATAAATCCACACTGATGCCAGTGTGGGATTTATTGAGAAATGCACACAGAGGGCATCTTACAGATGCCCCCTGTATACCAGTCCGACTACTAGTGCTAGGCTAACCAGTTTCTGCCAGCCTGCCACATCCTTTATGCACTCTGTGGCCAGGAACAAAGCCTGTACTGGGTGGAGGTGCTTCACACCTCCCCCTGCAGGAACTATAACACCTGGCAGTGAGCCTCAAAGGGTCAAGCCTGGTGTTACAGCACCCCAGGGCAGTCCAACTAGTGGAGATGCCCGCCATCCAGACACAGCCCCCACTTTTGATGGCAAGTCCGGAGGAGATAAGGAGAAAAACAAGAAGGAGTCACCCCCCAGCCAGGACAGCAAGGTGTCCTGAGCTGAGGTGACCCCTGCCTTAGGAAATCCTCCATCTTGCGTTGGAGGATTCTCCCCAATAGGATTAGGGATGTGCACCCCTCCCCACGGGGAAGGGGGCACAAAGAGGGTGTAGCCACCCTCAAGGGCAGTAGCCATTGGTTACTGCCCCCAGGCCTAAAACACACCCCTAAATTGAGTATTTAGGGGTGACCCTGAACCCAGGAAAACAGATTCCTGATGACCTACAACAAGAAGAAGGACTGCTGACCTGAATTCCCTGCAGAGATGACAGAGACGACAACTGACTTGGCCCCAGCCCTACCGGCCTGTCTCCTGGACTCAGAGGACTGCCCTGCAACCAAAGGAACAAGAAACTCCAGTGGACATCGACTCTGTCCAAACAGCAACAAAGAAACCATCTTTAAAGGGTCTCCAGCCTCCCTCCGGAAGCGTGAGTCCCCAACACTCTGCACCCGATGCCCCCGGCTCATGTCCAGAAGAACCAACACTGCAGAGAGGACCCCCAGGCGACTCCAATGACGTGGGCACCCTGAGACGACCTTCCTGCACCCCCCCAGCGACACCTGCAGAGAGAATCCAGAGGCTCCCCCTGACTGCGACTGCCCGGTAACAAAGAACTCGACACCTGGAAGAAGCACTGCACCCGCAGCCCCCAGGCCAGAGAGAAACCAACTACCGGTGCAGGAGTGACCAACAGGTGGCCCTCATCTTTACCCAGTCAGTGGCTGGTCCGATAAGCCCCCCTGTGCCCTGCCTACATCGCCAGAGTAACCCCCGGGTCTCTCGATTGATTTCAACCTAAAACCTGACATCTACTTTGCACGCTGCACCCGGCCGACCCTGTGCTGCTGAGGGTGTATTTTGTGTGCCTGTTTGTGACCCCTCCAGTGCTCTACAAAACCCCCATGGTCCGGTCCGCGAGGACGCAGGTACTTACCTGCTAGCAGACTGGAACCGGAGCACCCCTAGTTTCCATAGGCGCCTATGTTATTTGGGCATTTCTTTGACCTCTGCACCTGACCGGCCCTGTGTTGCTGGTGCTGGGTGTTTGGGGATGACTTGAACCCCCAACGGTGGGCTGCCTATGCCCCGGAGATTGAACTTGTGAGTGCTTTACTTACCTGAAAAACTAACCATTACTTACATCCCCCAGGAACTGTTGATTTTTGCAGTGTCCACTTTTAAAATAGCTTAGTGCCATTTTTGCCAAAACTGTGTACATTACCGTTTAAATTCAAAGTTCCATATTTACTTATGCAAAGTACCTTACAACTTATGTACTTACTTGAATTCTGAATCTTGTGGTTCTAAAATAAATTTTAAAAAAATAATATTTTTCTATATAAAAACCTATTGGCCTGGGGTTAAGTCTTTGAGTGTGTGTTCTCATTTATTGCGTGTGTGTGTACAACAAATGCTTAACACTACCCTCTGATAAGCCTACTGCTCGACCACACTACCACAAATTAGAGCATTAGTATTATCTAATTTTGCCACTATCAACCTCCAAGGGGAACCCTTGGACTCTGTGCACACTATCTCTCACTTTGAGATAGTATATACAGAGCCACCTTCCTACACCTCGGCTGTGACAATTTGGTTATTTGACCTATTGGGTGTTTTCCTAGCCTTCTTCCCCTACCCCTGTCCCCATTAGGGTGCTTTCTTTATAGGTACACATTTGTCTTCCTGTCTAATTCTCCTTTGAGTATTTCTGGAGATCTATTTCTAAACACGGGGAAGAGGAAAAGTCCTTGTACGAAAACCATCAGTGAACCTAAAGGCTTAATTTTAGACACGTTTAGCAAGGGCTGTTGGAGTGATTAGCAAGGAAATTGACTTGCAGAAAGACATCTTTCTTTTGATATTGATCATCTGCTTTCAACATCTGCTTTTGCAGATATCCGCCTAGTTGACAATGGGGAAATTTGGATACTAGCGATGCCCCAATCTGCAGCCCGCTATAGGAAGTGGAACCAACACCCTCAAAATGGCTGCGTAATAGCGGTTCAGATGGAAAATGCAAAAAAAGGGCGAAGTGTTTTAGCAATCGACGGGAATGCCCTCCTAAAAATAACACAGCCCCCTTGCATATTACGGGTCAGACTTTTTCTGGTTGCTGTAATTATGCAAGATGGACCCCTTTATTCGATAAATTCACAGATGTACTTAACCAGTGTATTACACCCTTGATCGAGAGAACTGGAACCTTGGAGCTGAAATTTTAAATATCGCTAACCATTGTCAACTATTAATTCATTTCATCCCTCCAGGGTTCCCGTTAGTTACAGTCAAAGCACTGTTACCGCACTTAGCACCTGAGCCCTGACAGAAGGGACAGGGCAATTGATAAAGGTAGGGGAGATTCCACCAGGTCTGCTCCACTGAACTTAATGAGACATGCTCCCGGTAGAATAAAACACACCATCTGCCATGGTCTACCCAACACCACCTCTACCCACACCCGCTTGAACCTTCCCCCTGAGAGTTACCTGCTTGTGGTAATTATGATTAACATTCCACAGCTACCACCATCATCTGCAACTGAGACTACATCCCAGTTAAAACAAGCTCTGTCATTGGTTTGTTAAATATACAGACTTTAAGATCCGGGACTAGAATAGCACCCTATTTTTCCAGAGATTTGAAAAATTTGGCCCCTCAGAGAAGCTCTTCAGAGGAGACTGATTACGAATTTTAGGCAGTTGGATCTAGCAAGACGCCTTATTGCCCATTATCTACAGAGCAGTGCAATGACTGAGCATATTAGCCTTTTGCCCCTGGGACTTTTCTACAGGCATCTGCAATCTGGACAAGCTGGAAAGCATGCTACCTCTCTACGTATTTCACCCCCCTCTAATGGAATGAGTATTCCATATGTAACTCAATTCAAACTCCCAATGATCTAAACGAAATGGACTAACAACAAACGACCATCCAAAGGGGAACCCTAGCCAACTGAGCCAAATAACAAAGCAAAAATCACCGGGTCCATCTGAAAGGGCATCCCAGCCAACTGTGTTAAACAACACTGCAGTTCAATTTAGCTCTTCCGCTGGTTCCAGGACGGGATTAGTCTCTTGGAAAGCATCAGACATAATGACGAAACTGGGTGTTGAGGGATGGCTTGCTTATGAGCAAAAGATTGATTGTATTTTGTTTCAAGAAACCTGGGTCATGTGTGATGTCACTTGGAACGGATTCCTGACTTGTTGTGTCCTGATTATTAGGTCTGTTGCCTGCTTGTGGAGCTAGGGGTGGTTTGTTAACCCGTATCTGGGGTTTCAGACAGTATGTGGCCATTCTGGTACCCACTACTCATCCAAGTATATCTATTTTTTGGGTAGTGTTTTCTGCCAAATTAATTATTTTATTTCCCATTTTTATAATGCAATCAATCCCACTAATAAGGAGTGCAGCATTGATGTCTGTCCTCTGTGTTTCATTGTTTATGGAACAAATCTTCTCTGTACGTAAGTCCTTTAATGTTGTTATTGGGGGTGATTTCAATGCAAAATAAGGCTCTAATTCTACTCTGCTTCAGCCTTTTCAAACTGGAGAGAAAGGCCTTCAATATAAGGTAGAATGTAGGGTAGAAAACTTGTACAAACATTTGATAAAATATAACTTTGTTTATACAGTAGAAAAGATGTGACAACATTAGCGACCAGTGCCTGACCTTTACTGGATGTGGCGGGGTACAATTATTTACTGTATTTTTATTTTGTCTACAATGAGTATATTTGTACAGTCAGTGGCCATGACTCCAAATTCTTATAGCGATCATAATCCTACCGAACATTCTCTTAGTCTTCCTGTTAAACCTAAACTTCCCCCTATGTAAGGGACTAGTGAACCTGCCCACAGCTGATAGAGGCTTAAGGGTTAGGTGGCCGTATGCGACATCCCAGCGTTATCGACTACAGTTATTAAAACTTGGAACTGATCAATTATTATCTCCTATCGTTCTACCAACCCAGAGTTTTGATTGTTAATGCCTTTGTTACGTCGAACGATCAAATAAAAGCCCAAATTCAGCACCCAGTCACAGCAAACAACAAGATCCACCTGGGTTGGTTAAATAAGCAAAGTAGAGAGGCCAAGAACAGCTGCGTGAGGCCCTCAACAGCCACCCAAGGGTGCTAAGAGCAGAATATAAATCACCCACGAATTCTAGAAAACTACCAGCCAAGGACGAGTTGTGGGATGAGCTTGTGTGACACCAGAGGCTATGGGAAGACTATAAATTGGACCAAACTATATGAAGTTTTAGAGGCAAAGCTCGGATTAATGGGTTGAACATTTTAAAACCATTTACTTATACACCAGTGTCAACCCTCTAGAAGCTCACCCACTCTTTCCTCTACACACTAAATTCGATCTTAAAGAGGTGACCATTGTTAGCCCTGTATGTAAAGGGTCCCAGTTGGTCTTTATGGTGCTCTGAGCATCTATAATTATTAATGTTTTAAACGGTGTCATTACTAGGAAGCTTCCCAGCTCATGGCGCACCACAGTGATTATCCCTGTCTATAAAGAAAGTTGTAGACAAGATCCCTGATGTTATAGGCCAATTTCATTATTAGGCTCACAGTTAAAACTATTGCGTGTATGCTTTTTAGTAGGATTGAGGCTTGGGATGAGCAGGGTAAGGTGATGTGCCCAGCCTAATCCAGATTCAGAGAAGGGCTTGGCACCCAAGAACAGTACCTCAACTTATACCTGATTATCAGTAAAAACACAATAGCAAAAAGAGGGGCACTATCACTTTCTTTCATGGACATCAGTAATTCTGAAAATTATGGAATATTTTGATAGATTTGGGGCTAGATCACGACCGTATTGACTTCTTAAGGGCTTTGCATTGTGGGGTCATTGCCTCGGTAAGATCTGAGCTATATGGAGAAGGTTCTGACCCCTTTGCTTTGGCAACAGGTGTACGTCAAAGGTGTTCTTGTCCCCTATCTTGCTTGCAGTCTTGCTTTCAGTATCATGCGATGCAGTCTTGCTCTCACTCTCATGCACCGTTAATGGCCTGAGGGGCTTAATTGAAACCGTTGTGCTGTTTATGAATGATCTAGAGTTAGAAACGAATATCTCAAAAACAAAGTACATGGTGTGTGGATTAAAAACAAGTAAAATAGGTCTCAATCATATTAAGGGGAGGCAGGTTGAGAAAGTTAAGAACTTCCCTTATCTGGGGGTAATATTCTGGAGTGTTCTGAAGTGGGGTGCCTGCCACATTTATGCCTGGGATGAAATAGTGGGTGAGATTGCCTGGGCATGACCTAACGAATGGGATAAAGGTTCCCAGTGTGACCATACTCACTTTGGGCTTTTTCAATATGGCAAAATCCTTTGTCCACATCAAAATTGAGCTAGGAGTAGAGCTTGCCTCCTGTTTTGAAGCCTCAGGGACAGCAAAGGCTTCACCATCCAGTTATGAGTCTGCCTGCTGTGGACTCTATTCCAGTTCCTGGGCCCCTGGAAGTGAATTTCAGGAGAAAAACCTGTCTAACGATGCAGGACGACGCCGTGCGACTTCACAAAGGATGCCGCTGTCTGGTACCGCGACGCTGCCTGCCCCGAGGCTGTGGATCTCGCAGAGTGCAAGGACCCCGACGACCCTGTAGGCTTTGCGTCGCTGCAGCTGCTGATCCCACCTGACTTCTCTGACTTTGGAGTGTTGTAAGTCCGTGACCTCTGACGCCATTGCAGCGCCTGCGGACCTGTGACGTAATCACAACCCTGTGTGGTCGCCCCACAGCATCGTGAGTTTGCCGGACTTTGTGCCTGCTGGAACCGAGAGACCGACTTCGCAATCAGCACCGCTTCACCTCCACTGCTCTTCAGTAAGGACCCGACGCCACTGCGCGATGCCTCTGCCCTTCTACCCCGTTGCACCGGAACCAACGCTGCATTGGATCCAGCAATGCTGCTATGCTTGACTCGTGCACCAAACTGTTTTCTACTTGTTTGCTAAGGTACTGTAACTGCGGGTCAAACGACTCCGTAAACTGTGCCATTGGCATCGCATTGTAAGAAATGACTCCGTCACGGCGCCAATTAATATCAACTTACAGCATTTGCGGCTCTGAACACTATTTTTGTGCTTTTAAGTGCTAAATTCATATTTTAACGATATATTGTGGATTTTTATTGTATTTCGTCTTGTTTATTTAGATAAAATAATAATAACTATTTTGCTAAACTGGTATTGTGTCATTTTGTAGTGGTTCACTGTATTACTGTGTGTGTTTTTACAAAAACTTAACACATTATCTCTGAAGTTAAGCCTGCCTGCTCGTGCCAAGCTACCAAGGGGGTTAACTGAGTGTGTTTCTCCTTTATCCTGACTATAGTGAGGATACTTACTTGGACAGGGGGTAACCTAACTGCAAACCAAATACCCCATTTCTAACAGTCCTCATTACTAATGGCCTGGGAAATGGGCCAAATTTGTTGCCAATCCCAGAATTTGAGATACCTGCAATGCCGGTAACTACAAGGGTGGTGAAAATCAGTCCCATTATAATTAGAACCTTCCAAATACTCTAAGAAATGAGGAATTACAAGGCCAAGTGGTAATTCCAGATCCAACTTCCCGGCAATTCATCATTTTGGACTGGACTTTGATCTAGAGTTTTTGGCTTCTTTCAGGAGCTGAACATTCCAGATGAAAGGCAAATATTTTTAATTGTGGTGGTGCTGGTTTCTACTGGTAAACAGCACCGTTAAAATTAAGAGATCACTCCTAATGAGGGCCTAGCTCTTTTTAATGTCTCATTTCTATGTTCCAACTTTCACTCCAATTAAATGTGTTTGCCTTTGGACAACACTAGTGTAAAGCATTACACAAGTGATTTCATTTTTTTTTTGCTTCATCTGTTTATTTTACTTGCTATGACCGTTTCTATACAGCAGCTGACTGTAATGCCAGGATAGATACTATACACAAAGCCCAGCTTGCAAACACGTACATGTCACCATCAGTCAGCTAGTCACTACCATGGATCACGGATCTACCACAACAAATCCCAACCTCATAGTGTTCACTGTGAAAACCATACTTTTTTTTGTGCTGGTGGGACACCAATAGAAACATCAAAGGTAGGGCCTCATTTACGAGCCCCTAGCAGCACACTGCGTCACTGGAGAGTCATTTTTTCAACGCTCTGGTGGCGCAGTGTGCCAACCCATATTTACAATGCCACACCAAGCCACCTTGCATGGCTTTTCATGGCCTTGTAAAATGGACCCCTTTCACGCATAACACTGCATGAAAGAGGCTCTCCATGGGTGTTCCTTGGGATGTTCCTCCACAACACCGATAGAAGCCAAAGGAATCTGACGCCTTCCCAGATTTACAAGTCTGGGAATGTGTTCAGATTCCTACACCACTTCAGGAGTGGCGAAGAATGACGCAACAGGGAGCAATAGCTTTATTTCTCCCTGTTTTTCATCTTACAATTCTTTTTGTGCAGGAGGGTGTCCCTTCCTTCACAAAACAATCATTCCCGAAATGCAGGCATCCTTGCACCACGGTGCAAGGAATACTGCATTGGCGCTAGGCAGCATTTTGTGCACCAGTGCAGGGGGAGAGGAAAGACGTGTGTCATAATTTGAAGATATACCACATTTCTGCCCTTTCACTGTGGTGCAGGACGGTGCAGCGAATCACTTGCTGCGCCGCTCTGCACCACGGACCTCGTAAATGAGGCCCTGAGTATGTCAGAAGGATGAACCGCATTCCTCAGCCATGATGCTTTCCTATTTTTCTCTGTCTCAACTACTTAGTAGCAATTCTCTGCACCAACCTTTTAGCTCCTTCTTGCTTTTTATAGTCCATAATTTTTATTTAGATACATGTCATTTAATTTAATTTTAATAATGAATTAGGTCAAACGTAAACAAAGGAATTGATCCTTAATGTTTAAAGTTGTGTGTTCGCAAAATGATACATTTTTCCAGGTCCATCTGTAAATATAGCCCTGTTAGATATCCCAAGGTTCAGTGGAAGGCGTAGATTTGGACCAAACTTCTAACTTGATCTGAGAAGTCTTCTCCGACTCTCTTCTACTATTGCATGCCTTTTTACAAATACACGTCCTAATAACTGAGAACATCATCCCATTTCTATGTCCTAAGAGACTCACTCATTTACCTCCAGTAACACTTTGGACACAGTAAGTGGTATATAGTATAAAGCACTTAATTGGCTCGTCTTTTTTGAGCAATTTCCAATTCTACTTCCAAACGTTTTCCAATATTTTTCAAAGTACAGGGCTCCCTCATTATACAAAGGGCCAGAAAGAGGTATTTTTCCATGATCCAAATGACCCAACATAGATATGTCTGTCCCGAGGGAGTGTGAAAAGCTAAAGAGAGATTGGGTATGTGAAGTAATATTTGCATGTAGGGCTTAAGACCTGTCATCAGTCATTGGCTAACCATGTGCCCGCATCATACACGATGGGGGAGTTCCAATTTTGATAAGGACATTTCTTCAGGTTAAGACCTCAAAATCTTGAAGTGACACCAAGGGCTGATTCCTCTTGCCTAAACTCAAAATCCAAGACCTGATGCTAGCAATTGCGTTAATGTGCCTGAAAAAATTGATTTAATTACGAGCCTCTACAAGAACATTGATGCATTTGGAGAAACATGGTAGTAGGAGAATGGAACTTGGCAATAGACCAGCTCATAATATTGGGTAAATATGACTTGGTTAAGACCGTTTAGGTTGTGCAGACTACCAACCAATGTCATTGACAAATGTTGATATAAAAGAACATGCGAAGATTATAGCAAATAAGTTAAAGAAAATGATTCTGCATCTCGTGCACCCTTTTCGAGTTGGATTTTTCTTTTACCAGATCATTGGGAAATCACCTAAGAACTCTTGCACACATCCTGTGACAGGTAAAGGAGGACCTCAGTGCCAAGGTAGCAGTCTCTTTGTATGTCAAAAAGACTCTAGACAAGGTAATATGTTTAAGACATTGAACATAATTGGCCTGAGAAGAGCCTATGCCCAGAAGGTTCATTGGTTATACAGAGTCCATTGAGCAGAGGTGAACTGCAGAGGGTTCCTTTTGCAATCTTTTGACGTTGTGAGAGGACTCAAGCAGGGGTGTCTCCTTGTCCCATCGCTGCCCCTGTTGGCACTGCAACTGCTGACAGCAGCAATCCATCAAAATATCGACATACTTGAGTAGTAATGCAGGAAAAGGTGCAGATGAAGCTGTCTGCAGATGGCATGTTGGCAAACCTGCTCTAATGGCCCAACTCTCTTCCTTTTCCTGATTTCCAGGTTATAGGGTTAATTAGGCTAAATGTGAAACAACTGAAGCTTGGAAACATAGTATTCAACAGTCTATAACCTCCACTCCATAAATTGATGAATATCTTTGTGATGTTGTCTAAATATATCTCTATGTGGGGCAAGTGACTGGATATAAATGTGAATTTGATCCCCCGATTCAATTATATTTTCTCCATGATACTGATGAAGCAGAAAATGAAGGTTTTACATTTATTAACGCATAAACGTAGTGTGAAATAATCATGTGTGACATTAACCGAACTAATAAAGATTGTACGGGGACAAAATGTGCCCTCAGAGTAGTTTGCCAAAATTTATACGCGTGCTTTATATAACGTGGTGTATTAGAATTGCACTAATCCGACATAATCATAAACGTGTGCTACGATTTGCTTGTTTGAAATGCTTTAGCTTAGCATTACTTTAGCGGAGGCTTTGGCCTAGTGGCCTGGTCTCACGGTTTAGATACTCGTATTTTTCCAATGTGCTATTAAACGTGTATTTCTGCTTGAAGCTGTACTTTTCCACAGAAACTGTTCACATGCTTATCTTAAAGTTTCGTGCCAGCATGGCATATTTTCTCCTTACTTCAAGGTCGACTTGCAGGTGCGGACAATGGAGGCTCTGAAAGTGAGCTAATTGGTAGACAATGTTGCAACTTGCGTACCCATCTCCAAGGATAATGTATGCTTAAGTAAAAGCTTGAGAACTGTCGTTTTTGATTGGACAATTTGAAGCTAACCTATGAACCCTCCAATGGAGACCCTACTGGATTCGAACTGTTGTCTATAAAACCCAGGTGCACGAGAGGAAAGTGGCCATCCATTATTGGACATCCCGCCATTTTGCAGACTTCGTAGCTATTATGGCCCACTTTGCTGCGACGCCATTTTGAGAGACTTTGATGCTTTCTCTAATCGAGAGAAAGAGACTTTGATGATTCTTGCCCTAGAGACTTTAACTTTGAAATGCCCTTTGCATGAAGTAGTAGTTTACTTTGCCGCCGTGAGGCAATTGCCCCATCCACCCCTGCCCCTTTGCCCCGTCCCATGCTGATCGAGAAACGGTACCCGTGAGACGAAGACTTCCTTGTATGCTGATCGTAATTGGTAAATATGAAAGGAAATTGTAAAATTGCATTGTGTTTCTTTTAGGTAACCAACTGCTGATTTTGATAAGGGCCCTAGCTAGGAGTTTTCTAAATTTATGTTGCTAAATTGTTTTTGCATGAAGTCCCACATGCCGATGCTAATTTGAGGTTAGATGAGGATTCCATATGTTGCACGATGCAATTTGAGTTCTTGTTATGCTGACTAAATGTATGCAATTAGTTCATTACAGATTATCGTATTAGTGCTTTGCATTGCCATTATCGAATGCCTTGTGATTCAAATGCTACATAGATTACACTTGTTTCAACGTTATGGACAGCTATTAATGTTCATTTATGTTTATCATTTGGTGTTGAGACACATATACATTGTGCTAACTTTGTTAATATAGGGAAATAAATTCACTAACTTTGCAATAAACTGGTGTGGTTATTCCTGGCTGAAAGGTCAGGGTTCGCCGAAATGTATTCTGGATTAATTGTTAAGTGTTATGTTGATCAAGGTATTGCTTATGTACGTTATTGATTATTGATTTGATGCGACTGATCGATTAAGAGTACAGAGAGTTCCCACTTAGTCAAAAGATTCATCGGCCTAAAGAGCGTCCGAACGCAGGTAAATTATTACCACGGTTTCGCTCTATCAGTAGATGGTAGCAGAGGACGGTTTCGTCTTTTGGGACCCTGTACTATTAAAGTACATGGTGTTGAATTAACGGTTACGCATTTTGAGACCCTATTCGAGAAGTTGAATTAGATTTTTCTTGGATAAAACAGATTGACAGAATGATGATGGGCTAGGTCCACCGCGACTTTCCCGGGATCTCGGAGCTTGCGAATGGAGAGAACGGAGGTGTGGAAACAGCGTTGGCGGTACTAGTGATGGTATGAGTGAAGTTAGGGTTTTGCGCTTGCACAGCTTATTGCCGCAGGGTGTGTGAAAAGGTTGCGAGGATTTTTTTCTTTTAAAGGATAGCGGAGGTGCGACTCCGGGTGTAGAAGTAGAGAAGTCGTCGAACTTCATAGAGATATCGGAGGTGCGGCTCCGAGTGTGAGAGTAGGGAAGTCGTCGAACTTCATGTGCGTGTGGCGCTTTGTGCATAAAAAGGTCCACGTGGTTGTTGTTGTTGAGACGGGCCCTGCGAGGTCAAGAGACTCCGGAGTATGTTGATCCATGTTGTGGTCTGGGCGGTTTAGTAGGTTGATCGGGCGTGGTCAACGAGTCGGTACGTGTGTTAGGGAGTGAAAGAAACTTCGACTTTGGGCTTTGACAAGATTCTAAGTGCACTAGAACAGATCATTGACAAGTTGAGAGCAGGTCTGCGGGTCAGATTTGCTTGCGAACGTGGGGACTGAGAAAGACGGAATAGCGGCCGAGGCTAGTGAAAGGTCCCTAAGGTCCTGAAGCGATTGTGTTACCCTTCCTGTAGTAAACCGACAGATCTGTTTTATTTTTTGGTAGCTCGCGATACATGCAAGAAGTTGTTACGAGAGGAGGTGAGTGAAGGAAGACTAGCCGCGAGGCTTTGTCAGCCGCAGTGTGTGTGAGTGTGACGTCACTAGGAGCCGCGCTGGGATAGGTTGGTTGGAGAGAAGGGTCGCACACGGATTGGACGCAGTCCGTGGGGCTCGTTTGGAAGGGGAAAGGCAAGCGAAGAGTATTCCGGGAATTAAAGTCACCTATTGATTACACATTTTTTGTGAAATAAAAAGCGACCTATTGATTATAAACTTTGTGAAATAAAAGACGAGAAAATGAAATTCCTTAAAGCATTTAGGAGTGCGATGAAGGGGAAGTCTTACATTAAAGCGAGCGTAGGAGAGGAGACGCCGCCCGAAGGTACACCAGCTTACATTGTAATGGAGGAAAAAGGGGTAGCTCCGTGTCTATGGCTAAAGCAATGGCACAAATTGACAGAGAAACATGGGAGCGTAGCGTTCCCGATACATGGGACATTCAATATAAGGATCCTAGAGAATTTGAGATTCACGATGTATGACATGAAGGTACCTCCAAGGCCAGCACAGTTTGAGGCTCTAGCCATCTGGGAATTAATGGCTAGACAGCAACAGAAAAATAAGTTCGAAACAAGGATGAGGAAGGTAGAAAAGACACTAGCGGATGCTAGGTGGGATAATGCACAGAAGGTGTGGAGGTCAGATGTATTGCAGGGGATAAAATTGTTTCCCGCAATTACTAAGGAAGAAGAGGAGACAGGTAAGAAAGCTACCTGTAAGACGGACAGGAAGTGTTCCAAGGATAGAGAGGACGAGGAAAAGTTGAGAAGAGAAGAGGAGTTAGAGGATGAGGAGTTAATAATGCAATTGCTGAACGACCGTCCACCACCTTATGCTGAGAATGGACAAGGTCCAAGTACCAGTTCTGCCCCTCCGGCATCGGTACAGAACAGTGAAACCCAGAGTTCAGGAGCGTCATCGGGATCTAAAGACCCGAGTTTACTGTTTACCCCTCAGATACCGCAGGTTAGGAGAATATACTGTATCCAGATGTGCCCATGCTGAAACCAGCACAAAATTATCAACCGCAGATGCCAGGGTACTACAGCAGTGACAACAGTGGAGGAATGGTTCTAGAACAAACCGTAAGGGGAGTACAGAATGGTCACAATCCAACAATGACACAGGCTGAATCAACTCAGTTTATGATGCCTCAAAAGCAGATGCAGGGAGGAAACGCACATGCTCAGATGACGGGGAGTCAGATGGGCATGCCGGCAATGATGACCCATAGTATGGGAATGAACATGCCTCAGAACATGGGAAATGGGCAGAACCCAGACGCGATATCACTACCCATTACTGTAGGTCCACCGGTACCTTTGTATAGTCAGCCTAACTTAGGTATGAGCAGTCAGGGATCAATGCTGCAGAATGGGACAGAGAGGAGGTGCATAGAAAACACTCCAGGGATAACTCCTATAGCGGCTCAGCCAAATGGATATGGACCCTTGATGGAGTTTAGTCCCATATGTGCTCAGTCTACACTGGTGAGGTCGAGTCCCCCACTAATAATACCTGTAACATCGAATACTGAAAAGTTGCCGCAACCATCAATGGCAGTCGATGTGAATGCTACACTGATGGGGGTAAATGCGCAACAGCTGACACAGTGGTTCAACAGTTTGAATTCCACACAAAGTTCAGACAGTGGGAAAGGAGAAGATTACCTGAATAGGATGAGGCTGAACATGGAAGCACAAGAATTGGTGGAAGGGACTATGGGTGTGAATAGGTTAGAGTCCTACACGGAAGAGGAGCTGAGGTACCTATGTCCAAAGATCACGAAAGAAGTGAACAAGGTACATAAAAGTTTGCAGGAAGTAGCGGACAGAAACGGGATTGACATAGGCAAGACGAAACACTTGAGCAGGAGATATAGGTTGGATTTTGGGACCACAGATTTTGAACACATGAGGTCAGCAGGCATGAAGGCACACCTTAGAGAATTGTTGCAGAGTGCCCAAGTGTGGAGGTGCTTAGACAAGTGGGAAAGCAGGTGGGTAAAGAGGAAGGATAAGAGGAGGGACAGTGCTACAGAGCACAACGAGAAAAGACCGCAGAGCAGCGAGACAGTAACCATGTTACCAATGAGGGAGACAGCAGGGGGAAAATTAATACATGTACCATGGCACAGAAGCGACATTCAGTCATTTACGGATGATTTTCCCAAACTGAGAGAGAAACCAATTGAATGGTACCAACAGACTGATAGGTTTGTGAAGCTTGCAAAATGTCTCTGGGAAGACCTGAACACTCTCTTTGAGATTGTGGTTCCGGCAGATTTGTGGGAGGATTGCAAAAGAGCAGTAGGTTGGCCGACAAGTGAACCAGAAAGAGACAGGGAGACGGGTGCACCATCACCTATGGTGATGAGCTTGTACTACAAGGTGATTGAGCATTTGAAGACGAAGGTTGCCGCGAAGAATGTGGATTGGCAGAAGATTGATCGAACTGCCCAAGAGGCTAAAGAATCGATTCATAGTTACTATGAGAGATTGTTGAAGGCGTTTAAGAACTACAGTGGCACAGAGACAATAGAGGCGAAGGACATGCTTCATTTTGTGTTTAGATTTGTGGAAGGGTTGAGACCAGAGATAAGTCAGATGATAAAGTCGCATTTGATTTGTTGGCAGTCTAAACCGATTGACGAGGTCTTGACTTATGCGAAGTATTGTAGCGATGAGATTGAGGTGAAACAGAAAAAGCTGAAAGAGAAGGTGATGATGATGCAACTTAAGGCAGCTCAGACAGGTCTGCAAGGTTTGCAAGGGATGCAAGGGTTCCAACAGCAGGTACCGCAACCGCAGCCGCAGTTGCAGGGAAACATGGCATTTCAGCCACAGGCCAGAGGCAGAGGAGGTTTTGTGAACAATGGTCCGGATTTAAACACTGTTGTGACGGGTGTGCAGGCAATGAAGAAAGTGATGCCGTGTCACGTGTGCGGAATTGTAGGTCATTGGAAACGCGAGTGCCCGATGGTGGTGCAGGAAGGTGCAGGTGCAGGTGTAGGTGTTGGTCAGCAAAACAATGATGTCAATGCATTTCAGACAATGAGGGGACCGAAAATGAGAGGTCCAAACCCAAATTTTCAGACCGTAAATCAATTGCAGGGATTACAACCTATGCAGCCGCAGCAGATGCAGATGCCCCGCATGCAGATGACGCAAATGCAGCCGATGCAACAGCAGTTACACATGGTACCTAATCAGCAAATGCAAATACCTTTGGCACCAATGAGTCAGCAGCAAGTGATGGTTCCTCCACAGGTCTCGGGTCAGGTAATGAGTACAAATGGCACTGTACAACAGTTCCCATTACACAGTGAGAGTGGAATAAACAATGTATGGGAGAGTGAGAGCTCAGAAGAAGAAGGAGATTGTGTGCTTGCAGCATCCTTGGAAGTTGATCAAAAGGGTCCGTACGTAGAGGGAAGAGTAATGGGTCATCGTGTCTCGTTCTTGGTGGACACAGGAGCCACACGTTCAACTGTTAAGAGTAGTGAAGTATCAAATTTGCCACTCTCAGGTAGGACAGTTCAAGTGGTGGGAGTAGCAAACAGACATCTGACGAACCCAATTACAGATCCGGTACCAGTCAGCATCGGTAACTATCAAGGGGTGCATCAGTTTGTGATATGTGACTCAAGCCCGATAGCACTGTTAGGGAGAGACCTATTGTGCAAATTGGGTTGTTCGATCATGTGTTCAAACGAAGGAATAACAATACAGACGAGCAGTGATGGGGATGAAGAGGATAGTGTAGAGGGGGATGAGATGGAAACGGTAGATGAAGAGTATCCTCTGATTTGTCTTTTCCCGATGATAACTGAAGAAGATATTCCAGCTGAATTACGGGAGACAGTCGGAAAGGAAGTGTGGGACATGACAGGGAAAGAGGTGGAATTGATGAAAGGAGTGGAACCAGTGAAAGTGACTGTAAAGCCCAATGCAATCTTTCCCCAGACCCCACAATACCACATGCCACAAGATACCCTCATGAAAGTTGCCCAACTCATTGACGAATTTGTAAAGCAGGGAGTACTGAAAGAAGTGTTAAGCAGTCCATGTAATTCACCAATAATGGGACTAATAAAGCCGAGTGGAAAGGTCCGACTTGTGCAAGACTTGAGGAAAATAAATGACATCATAGTCAAATGCTGCCCAGTAGTACCGAACCCAGCTGTGATAATGTTTCAAATACCTTGCGATGCCGAATGGTTCTCGGTCATCGATTTGTCACAAGCATTCTTTTCTGTGCCTCTTCATGAGGACAGCCAATTTCTCTTTTGTTTCAAATTCCTAGACAGAGTGTACAGTTGGTGTCGAATTCCTCAAGGGTTTTCTGAGTCACCGTCAATATTCAATCAGATTCTAAAGAAAGACTTGGAAGAGTTAGAGTTGCCATTTGAGTCAACCCTAGTACAGTACATTGACGACTTACTGGTTGCATCAAAGACAGAAAACGACTGCACAGCCGATACCATTGCTCTGTTGAACCATTTGGGAAGGAATGGACACAAGGTGTCTCCTTCCAAATTACAGTTCTGTCAGAAGAAAGTGAAATACTTGGGTCACCAGATAGAGAAGGGGTCACGGAGAATAATGAAGGAAAGAATAACGAGTGTACTTCAAATGAGTCCGCCCAAGACGAGAAAGGAAGTGAGGAAGTTTTTGGGAATGGTGGGCTACTGTCGCCAGTGGATTCCCAACTTCTCGACTCTAGCGAAGCCTTTACTGAAACTGACCCAGAAGGATGCTTTGGATCAAATTGAGCTAAAAGGAGATGAGATGGATGCTTTTGTCGAATTGAAAGAGTGCATGTGCAGGGCTCCAGCTTTAGGTATGCCTGATTACACAAAGCCTTTCACATTGTTTTGCCATGAACGTGATGCATGTTCTTTGTCTGTCTTGACTCAAGCCCATGGTGGCGTAAACAGACCAGTAGCATATTTTTCAGCTACTTTGGATCCGGTCGCAGCAGCACTCCCAGGGTGTTTGCGCGCCGTAGCAGCAGTTGGTATCAGCCTCACTCAGAGTGAAGGAATAGTGATGGGACACCCAGTAACAGTTATGGTCCCTCACTCAGTTGAGATACTTTTGACCCGCTCCCGAACGCAACACATGACTGGAGCAAGACTCACAAGGTATGAAACGATAATTCTGGGCTCACCGAACGTGCAGCTGAAAAGGTGCACTACGTTGAATCCAGCTACCTTGCTTCCTGGAGAAAATGCTGAAATTGAGAACGCTGAAGACGTCGAGCATGACTGCCTTCAGGTGACTGAATTTTGCACAAAACCTCGACCGGACATCAAGGATACTAAGCTTGATGAAAATGACCAAATTCTTTTTGTTGATGGTTCATGTCTAAGAGACGGGATGGGGATTTTGAAAGCAGGATACGCTGTATGCACTGTAACAGGGGTCTTGGAAGCGGGATGGCTCCAAGGAGTCTATTCTGCACAAGTAGCAGAACTTGTAGCCCTTACCAGAGCATGTCAATTGTCTGCATTGATGAAAGTCACCATTTACACTGATAGTCAATATGGGTTTGGGATTGTGCATGACTTTGGACAACTATGGTCACAGAGAGGTTTCCTGACTTCTTCAGGATCCCCAGTGAAAAACGGGGAAAGAATAAGGGAATTGTTACATGCCATTCAAGTGCCAGCTGAAGTTGCAGTGGTAAAGTGCAGTGCTCACACGAAAGGACAGGACTATGTTTCGCTGGGAAATGCATATGCGGATCAAGTCGCAAGATTTTGTGCCTTGAACTGTATATTACTCAGAGATGAATGGAATTCGATAAGTGAGCCAGAACTAGAACCAGCTGAAGCATTTGCCTTGAAGGTCGTAGATACAATAGAGGAACTAAAAGCATTACAAAATAATGTTAGGGAGGATGAAAGAGATTCCTGGATTAAATCACAATGTATAAAGAGACAAGACGAGTTATGGGTTTCACATGAGGGAAAATTTGTTTTGCCAAATAGTCTCTTATCACAGCTTGCGCGGTTCTATCATGGGCAAGCTCACCTAGGGAGAGATGCCATGATAAGATTGTTCAAAACTGATTGGTTTAACCCCAGATTTCGTCAAGCTGCAGAAGCAGTTTGCCATCGATGTGTCACTTGCCAGCAGATGAACCCAGGAAAGGGAACAGTTGTGAACGCGAGTCACATTGGTAGGGCAAGCGGTCCTTTTAGTCGTATGCAGATGGACTTCATTGAGATGCCTGTGCATGGAGGTCTGAAATATGTGTTGGTGATTGTGTGCATTTTTAGTCACTGGATCGAGGCATACCCAACACGTAGAAATGACAGCCTTACAGTTGCCAAGCTATTGTTGAGGGAGTTGATACCACGTTTCGGATTCCCGATCTCTTTAGAATCAGATAGGGGAAGTCACTTCAATAACGAGGTGATAAAGTTACTCTGCGAAGCGCTGAACATTGAGCAAAAGCTGCATTGTAGCTATCGCCCTAAAGCCTCAGGACTGGTGGAGCAGATGAATGGTACATTGAAATCAAGAATGGCGAAAATATGTGCATCGACAAATTTGAAATGGCCTGACGCATTACCCTTAGTGCTAATGTCAATGAGAAACACTCCTGATAGAAAGACTGGATTGTCTCCGCACGAAATTCTCATGGGCAGGGCTATGAGACTTCCTGCAGTTCCCGCAAACGCGCTTTTGAATATTACAGATGATATGGTGTTAGACTACTGCAAAGGTCTGGCTGACGTGGTTCGCTCTTTCTCTCACCAGGTGGAAGCAACCACCTTGCCTCCGATCCAAGGTCCAGGACACGCACTGAAAGCAGGTGACTGGGTCGTGGTAAAGAAGCACGTGAGAAAGTCGTGTCTGGAACCCCGTTGGAAAGGCCCTTTCCAAGTGATCCTGACGACAACTACAGCTGTGAAGTGTGCGGGGGTTCCCAACTGGATTCACGCCAGTCACACAAAGAAGGTGTTGTGTCCCACAGATGAGGAAGTTGAAGCGCTGAAATTGCCAGTGCCTGATAAAACAGTGCCGAGTGCTGAGACAGAACAAAAGCGAACAGAAAGCGAACAGGCAGAAGCAGGAGAGAAAGAGATATTATTGGAGGGCAAAGAGTCCGACTCACTTGGGGAAGACCAAGGAGAGAGTTCAGACAGCGACGAAGAAGCTGCAGGTGACAAAGAGCCTGAAGCAGCTGAGGGTAGCAAAAAGCCTGAAGCAGCTGAAGGTGACAAGGAACCTGAAGCAGCTGAAAGTGATACAGAGCCTGACGAAAGTAACGGTGACGAAGGGCTTGAAAAAGGTGAAAAAGCAGGAGAGCCTGATCAGAAGGGGGCTTTCCCAGAAACAGACGATACAGAAAGAGAAAAAGAGAACGTGATCGATTCCCCTGAAGGAGGGGACAAGGCAGAGCAGAACGAAAAAGTTCAAACCTCTACAGAAAAGGTCGCAGGTCCATCAAATGGACATGGTGCAAAGAGGAGACTAAGTATATCACCAGTAAAACAAAGGTCCGGAGAAGGTTTGAACGACGGAGAAAGGCCAAAAGTAAAAGAGAAAAGAAAAGAAGTGTCTGTCGTGGTACCAACCTCGAGTGAAGAAAAAGACTTGACAAAAGAGGAAAGTACCAGTGAGGCAGAATCGAAAAGAGAAGCAAAATTGAAAAGGAAAAGGATACCGAACAGAAGGTATTCCGGTCCTGAATGGGCATATGCAGTCAATGACGATTGGACTGACGAGTTCGTATCTCTAAGCATCGAGAACGAAGAAGAGGAAGAGATACCAATAGAAAAGAAAAGTTTTATGGACAGTGTTGATTGAAGGGGTGATAAATGACATTGCTTGCTACAATCTAACGTGAAATAAACAACCAGCTGAGACATTGCTAAACCGGATGAGACATTTGCTAAACCGATAAAGACTGAGTTATTGCCGAATTGAGACAAATGCTGCTAACCGATAAGTGACTGGCCCTTGAAGAAGACGGTGTGAACATCGCGCTCGTTCAGCTTTGTAACTGAATTGCTAAATAGTTTCATTTATAAGTGCTTCTAGCTCTCTGATTCTATACAGATCATGACGCAAAACAATAGAAAGAAATATTGTAAATATGTGTGTATAGGCTTGGTAATTACATGTGTACTAATAATAATGGCAATTGTGCTTGGAATGCATGGAAAGGGTGAGAATGAGAATATTGAGGCTTCTACTTTTGTTCCTGTTACTGTCACTGAACTAACCGCATTGAAAAGGCTAGCACTGGATGAGAGACTCTTGCATGATAGGAAAGAGCTTTCGTATAATGTTTTCTATCGCTTACTAACAGAATATGTTGAGACAATGGATGCGAAAGATTGTTATGTGTGTACCCAGATACCGACATCAGTGAAGGAAGGGGTGACATATCACCACATGCCTCTTACATACGGGATTACATGTAGTATAGTAATGTCTAGGTTTTATGGTCAAACTAACATACAGTATTTTTACTCAAATTATGATGTTACCTTTGCTTATGTTCCTATAATAGCGCAGCTAAGCCAGACTGCAAAGGATTGGGATGCTAAAATTATGAGGGAATTTTTCGAGCCAATGCAACCTTTTGAAACGGCTCACGCTCATAGGGAAAATCTTACCTGCTCACTCTCTGCAGTAGAAATAAGCTTTTTAGATCGCACAGATGATAGAAGGGCACAAATGAAGGCGAAATTAGAAAAGGAGTTACATAAGAGGACTTCAGTAGATAATTATGATTTTGCTGCAATAAAGACACAAGGGAAAATTGCTTTAGATGCTTGGCATGTAGGGAAGTTTTGTATATATCGAGGTGAATCTTATTATGACAACATTTTTGTAGGGGCGAGTGAGTGTAAACACACGTTTATCTTTAAGGCCAAATGGACATTCATGATGGACGGACTTGACCCAGTCATTCCAGGTGTATATTACATTTGTGGGTATAATGCCTATTATCGTCTTCCAAAGGGATGGTGGGGAAGATGTTATTTGGGTATAGTGTTCCCAAAGGTTTATCAACTGGATGACCTATCGATGATTCAAAAGACATCTGGATCCCATCGTATCCAGAAAAGAGAGACCGCAGCTGCTGTGGTAGGTGATATATTTGGAGCCATGATTCCTTCATTGGGAGTTGTGCTGAATTCCATCAAAATAAGAAAGTTGTCTACTATAGTGGATAACATGTTGACAAAGTTTTCAGGAGCTATAATCCTGATAGATGCTGAACTTGCAGCGGAAAGAGCTATGACTCTTCAAAATAGGCTTGCTTTAGACATTCTTTTAGCAAAGGATGGTGGTGTTTGCAAAATGCTTGGTGCACGACACTGTTGTACTTATATACCCGACAATAGTGTGAAAATTAAAACTATGCTTGCTAATCTAACAAAAGAAAGTGCAGATTTGAAGGAACTGAAAGAACCAGGAGTGTGGGAGAAGGTTGGAAAAGGACTTGCTTCAGTGGGACATTGGATTGGGGGAATTTGGAATGGAATATTGCTAAAAATAATAGAGGGAATTTTAATAATGATAATTTGTGTATTTGGAATTTGGGGAATAAAAAGGGGAATAATAATGATTATGGAAAGAATTAAAAGAAGAAAGGAGGAGAAAATTATGAAAAGAATGGCAGAAGAATACAAAGCGCAAACTAGGGGAACTAAAAGGAAAAGGGAACTGACAGAATTTTAATGGAATAAAATTTGTGGGCTTAATTTGTGTGATGACAAGTAGTCATCAGAGGAGGGATTGATGAAGCAGAAAATGAAGGTTTTACATTTATTAACGCATAAACGTAGTGTGAAATAATCATGTGTGACATTAACCGAACTAATAAAGATTGTACGGGGACAAAATGTGCCCTCAGAGTAGTTTGCCAAAATTTATACGCGTGCTTTATATAACGTGATGTATTAGAATTGCACTAATCCGACATAATCATAAACGTGTGCTACGATTTGCTTGTTTGAAATGCTTTAGCTTAGCATTACTTTAGCGGAGGCTTTGGCCTAGTGGCCTGGTCTCACGGTTTAGATACTCGTATTTTTCCAATGTGCTATTAAACGTGTATTTCTGCTTGAAGCTGTACTTTTCCACAGAAACTGTTCACATGCTTATCTTAAAGTTTCGTGCCAGCATGGCATATTTTCTCCTTACTTCAAGGTCGACTTGCAGGTGCGGACAATGGAGGCTCTGAAAGTGAGCTAATTGGTAGACAATGTTGCAACTTGCGTACCCATCTCCAAGGATAATGTATGCTTAAGTAAAAGCTTGAGAACTGTCGTTTTTGATTGGACAATTTGAAGCTAACCTATGAACCCTCCAATGGAGACCCTACTGGATTCGAACTGTTGTCTATAAAACCCAGGTGCACGAGAGGAAAGTGGCCATCCATTATTGGACATCCCGCCATTTTGCAGACTTCGTAGCTATTATGGCCCACTTTGCTGCGACGCCATTTTGAGAGACTTTGATGCTTTCTCTAATCGAGAGAAAGAGACTTTGATGATTCTTGCCCTAGAGACTTTAACTTTGAAATGCCCTTTGCATGAAGTAGTAGTTTACTTTGCCGCCGTGAGGCAATTGCCCCATCCACCCCTGCCCCTTTGCCCCGTCCCATGCTGATCGAGAAACGGTACCCGTGAGACGAAGACTTCCTTGTATGCTGATCGTAATTGGTAAATATGAAAGGAAATTGTAAAATTGCATTGTGTTTCTTTTAGGTAACCAACTGCTGATTTTGATAAGGGCCCTAGCTAGGAGTTTTCTAAATTTATGTTGCTAAATTGTTTTTGCATGAAGTCCCACATGCCGATGCTAATTTGAGGTTAGATGAGGATTCCATATGTTGCACGATGCAATTTGAGATCTTGTTATGCTGACTAAATGTATGCAATTAGTTCATTACAGATTATCGTATTAGTGCTTTGCATTGCCATTATCGAATGCCTTGTGATTCAAATGCTACATAGATTACACTTGTTTCGACATTATGGACAGCTATTAATGTTCATTTATGTTTATCATTTGGTGTTGAGACACATATACATTGTGCTAGCTTTGTTAATATAGGGAAATAAATTCACTAACTTTGCAATAAACTGGTGGGGTTATTCCTGGCTGAAAGGTCAGGGTTCGCCGAAATGTATTCTGGATTAATTGTTAAGTGTTATGTTGATCAAGGTATTGCTTATGTACGTTATTGATTATTGATTTGATGCGACTGATCGATTAAGAGTACAGAGAGTTCCCACTTAGTCAAAAGATTCATCGGCCTAAAGAGCGTCCGAACGCAGGTAAATTATTACCACGGTTTCGCTCTATCAATACCACTAAAACACTCAATAGGCTTATTATTAACCACGGAGGGTAAGATAAACATATTTGTTAGTTTATGGAGGCACCAGACCTAGATTGAAGGCCTTTAAATTGCATGTAACCACCGTAGCAGGGGGAGTTGTGGCTACCTCACATAAAATCGTATTGGCTGGCATGGCAATAACTCCATGCTGTGTATATGTTGCTTCGTGGAAAGAACATCTGGGATGGGTTTTGATAGAAAAAGCCGTACTTTGCTGTGAAGTAGACCTATCCCTCCTTTATTTAGTTAGGACGTAACAAGAGAACTACAACCACATAATATTTGCATCAATGTATGCCTGGCAACCGGCTCACAAAACGATGGGTGTTGACAGCACAGGAAATAGAAAGAATGTTCAGAATGTATGGCAAAACAGTTTGTTGTGGCAAATAGAACTTTACCTTTAGCAGTAAAACCATAAATATGTTTTAAATACTGCACTGTCCCCAGTTCAGAGCACCATAGTAGTAATTCACTGTTGCCCCAGTAGCCAATGTGAGCTTCGAAGATAGTGAGTACAAAAATCTAACACTATGATGCACACGACCATCCATTCTGCGGCATTTTGGAGTTTGTTTAGAAGATATTTTACAGCTCCCAAGTGAAATAAAGTAAAATCGGTCAAGATTCCCCACAAGGAGCAGAGATGAATGAAACATAATGATATGGCTGTATTCACATGGACATCAAGGTTGGAAAGACATAAATTCTGAACAACAGGGTGAGAAGAGATGCTACTGAAGTAGGGCACACGTCCCTGTTCTCTTCCCAGTTTCTAGGCAACCAAAGATTATTACAGTTACCCACCACTATGATCTCCAAATGTCAGAATTCAGCTTGAGCCAATGCATGACATTTCGGCTGGCCAAGGGTCAGAAGGTGTGAGGACCCAGCAAGGAGTTTCCTATAAAGCGTTACTTGTTCACTGAATCTTGATCAAAGTCTTGTTCGGCTGTTCTATTTTCAAGAGTTTTCTGAAGTCCATCTGCTTTGACTGTGCAGTCAAGGACAGACTAGGAGCCTCCCAAGGGCCGAAGCATGAAAGACAAGGAACCTTCAGTCCGGTTTTCGACACATGATCTTTTTTTAATAAATTGGTAGGATCTTGCTGTCACTGGGGTTTCCTCATTAGTGTATATGTTGGGGTTTCCAGATCAGTTCATATGTTGCGGTTTCCTGATCGGTGCATAGGTCACGGTAAGGCCTGCATTGCTCCTCACTTGACAGGAGGACTACTCTACTGAAATGTTGACCTCATGTTTGCTGTGGTTCTACAAAGGTCTAAATACTCGAGACTAAGGGCTAGAAAAACAAAGCGTTTTGCATGGCGCAATCTGCGAAATTCGCAGTTTGCGCCATGCAAAACGCGCATCGCGATGCACATTCCCATTTTGCGAGTCGGTACCGACTCACAAAATGCGACCCACCTCATTAATATTAATGAGGTGGGTCTTTGCGACCCCCTTGCGATTCGCAGATGGTGTCATGGACACCATTCTGCATATAATTTTACAACTCGGAAATTGCGAGTCGTACCGACTCGGAAATTGCGAGTCGTACCGACTCGGAAATTGCGAGTCGCTCCGACTCGCAATTTCCGAGTCGCAAAATCAAAACTACCTACATCTGGCTCTAACTGTTTTACAGTCTTGCATTTTTATCTCCTTTCCCACGTATGCTTTTTCCTTTTGCGTTTTAATTTTCCTGCCATGCCTATTAAGGAGCTCTTGAGTAGGGGCATCTATCTTTTGATGCTGTTCCGCAGGAAAGATACAGGCAATAGGTATTGACAATGGTTTGCTGTCAAGCACTTCTAATATGATACGAAGTGCACTTGCCTCGTGTAGGTTAGTTTATAACATTAGAGTGCCCCATCCAATTGTCACGATTTTTTTCTTAAGTGGCTGGAACCTACAGCTTTTTAGTGAAGGTACATTTTACTACTGCTCGAAGCACCATATGCCGCTAGGGTGTAACGGGACTTTTCAGCAACCTGTTTAATATGCCATTAGCCGTGGATCTCCCTTACCTTTGCCCCATGATTCAGTACCTTGGCCTATCTGCTCCTTTACTCCTCTCCGTTCCTTCCCATATCTTTGTGAGTTCAGTGTTTAGTCAAATTCAAGAGACTGTGTTGTCCCATTGAGCCTATTCTGAATTACATCCAACAACTCTGAATTCCTCCTCAATTCTACATCCCTGGCCATCTCGCGTTCCCTCCACTTTTTCGCAGCCAAATGCGTTTTGTCAAACTGAAAAGGTCACATTGAACTCAAACATACCAAAAACAAAATCCTTCCATAAAGAAATAGTTATTGAAAATGTCAAAATGATGTGCATTTGGACAGAGAAAATGCCACAGGGCAAGCGGACTAAACTTAAAAACGGGCTCAAGGGTGAGGAGGGACTGTCTCAGCCAAAGGTGTATACATTTGGAGCCTGTAATTACTAACCCAGCATCAGTTTCTGTGCGTGTAGACCTGGTAGAGCGCAC
Organism: Pleurodeles waltl; assembly: GCF_031143425.1. Taxonomy (NCBI): domain Eukaryota; kingdom Metazoa; phylum Chordata; class Amphibia; order Caudata; family Salamandridae; genus Pleurodeles; species Pleurodeles waltl. The sequence goes on from NC_090443.1 coordinate 911,209,224, forward strand.
TCGAATTTATATCTAAGAGTACAATTCTATTTCATCAGAGTGGACTATCTTTTCTTGAGAGCCAGAGATATGCAAGGCACTTTCCCTCTACGTCTAAAATAGAAAGGCTATCATACTTATGTGCACTGCATTCAAGGTGGACTGCATTTTAAAGCCACTCTGTTAGTTATAGTTTTTAGGAGTTACAATGACTGCCATGAACTACCTCACAATTTCAATTGTTTTTTAAGAATAATCGAGGCTCTCCAAAGAGAGAGAGAGTGTGTGTGTGTGCTTGTGTGTGTGTGTATTGATATCTATAGAACTTTTGACATATATAGAACTATAGCTAGCGTCTTTACCATGCACTGCTTATACCCTTTCATACATTATCACTTACAACACTCTTAACATCTCAAATGGCAATTGCATCCTTTAGGATAACAGTCTGGATGGTAGCAGGGTGATTTATAGTTCATGTAGTCTGGCTAGCGAGCTCACAACGCTGTGTATGAAGGAGTGCAAGTTTTATTAAGCTCTGGGCCGTGGCAAAATTATAAATGTAAGTTATAAATATAACTTGTGAATTTCTGAGTTTTGTGTAGTTTAAGTTGTTTTTCTATAGAAATAATATTTTTTTCTAAATATTCCTTATCTTAAACAGTTGTTGTCTCATTGAGTTTCTATGTAATTTTTCATCATCGTCATACTTTATTTTGGCAATTGCCATAAAAGGATATAAGATATAATACATCAATACAATAAAACCATTAAAATCATCTCAGTAAAAAAATATTAAAGGAGTCAAAGAAGACTATAATGATTGCAGCATATTGAAGGGGGTCATTCCTAATGTTAGGAAAATACTTGATATCCGGACCTACGTTAATAACACACATCCATAATCCAAAAACAGCATATAGTTCATGTAGTCGCAACCAATCACATGGTACAAACCTAGAGTGCATACAAGTTATAAGGCCCAGTCAGTTAGCAATAGAGAAACCCTTTTTTGTCTTTATCTCCACATATATAATAAGTAGCAGGAGACAGCAAATAAAAGTGGTTGAGCTCTGTCTGATCTTAATATCCTTGTTGCAATTTTATAGTTCGTAAAACCCAGATTGCGACACAGCAGCAGAATCAAAACCTCAAAAAATAATAATAAGGGCAAAAAAACAGGACATGATCTATGGATTCCTTAGCCTCAGGGCAAAAGGAGCAACTCAACTCTAGTTCGGGGAGGGGGCATCGCCATTTCCCTGTAAATGTTTGAGGTGTCAAGGTCCCTATACGTAATTTAATGTACATAGTTGTGGCAGCCGGGGCCTTGATTGCATCCATGTACTCTTCAAGTAAGTGAATGTCTTTGAACTCCATGAAAGCTGAGGCCAGAGGGTCACCCCCTGGCCCTGTGGAGGCCACCATCTACATGTCTCCAATACAATCCCTAGAAAAAGAGACTAGGATACACTACATGATATCTCTGGTTGGGTCCATAAATTATCGCACCCAATCTCTGTTAAGCAATGTTTAATATACCCTGGCCACTGGATCCTAGCAGCCCTAGGGAGTTTTAGTGTTTCTTTTAAGTCCATCCGATAGGGCATTAAGTCCACAGGGGACCAGATCCTCCTCCAGTACAGCAAGGGTCTGAGTCTGACTCTGGAAGAGGGGTCAGATACCAAGTTGTAGCCAGAGAGAGACAAGTGAGGTGCTGGCAGGAATGTTACTGAGGAGTTGTATCAAATGATTCTCCACCAGTTCCATGTCATTTAAATTATCATGCCCCCAAAGTTCCCCACCATATAGTGACCACCCTCCCCCAGGGCTTGTAAATTATAGATTTGTAATGCAGGAGTTACTGGACAAAAGCTAGAGCCTTGGGAAGCTCTCAAAATGCCACCAATGTAGTGCCCCAGCCTAAGTTTGCACTTTTGGATTGGAGGAGACCAGACAAAATACGTGTTAAGAGTGTACCCTAGATATTCAAAGGTACAAACCCTCTCCCATGGAAAGACATCAATGACTGGGTGTGACCGAGACATATGAAAGGGATTCATTACAATGCATTTAGATTTGTTAAGGTTTATTTCTAGCACTCTCTGTCTGCAGAAGACACCAAACTTATCCAACGGTTTTGAATACCCATTGAGGATTTCAAGACCAGCAAGGTGTTGTTCCCAAACTGGAGTGCTGGGACCTTCCTATTAGCCATACTCAGGGTATCATGTGTGCATTGCTTCAGTATGGTCACCATATCATTAATGAATAACAAAAACAGGGTAAGAGCTAAAACGCACCCCTGTCTTATACCCTGAGACACAGGAGCCACACCTGACCTGTGCTCAGGCATCCAGGTGGAGCCTTCTGATAACATCAACTAGATATTTGAAAACATCCATGTCAATCAAAACTTTCAACATGGTCTCCCTTTGGACTTGATCACATGCCAACCAAAGGTCAACGAAAATGACTTAAAAGGCATCCATATCCTAGTGTGACACATTTCCAGTAGATTAGTTACAGTTGGAGTACTAGGTTGGAGGTACTGGTCCCAGCCCTGAACTCAGCTTGCAAGGGAGTCAACACTCCTGCATCCTCCATCCAGGCTTGTAGTCTGCTCAACAGAATTCGACTAAAGAACTTCTGCGAGCTGTTGATAGGACTAATAGGGTGGTAGTTGGATGGAAGGGACCTTTGGCCCTTTTTGTATATTGGGATGATCTCAGCCTCTGCCCAAGTCCACGCCACCGCAAGCCCATTCATAATGTTATTAAAATAAAGGGCAAGGTAGGGGCTCAAGATCTCTTTCTCAGCTTTAAACAGGCCCTCTGGTACCTTGTCCAGCCCTGGCACTTTCGCTGAGGTAATCCAGTCTATAGCATTGGCAACTTCACTCACAGTAATTGTGCAAGGAGTACGATCATACTGGTTGATCAAAACAGTCCCAGATGGAACACAGGATAATTTGCCTCCCTCTACCCATTCTCCTGGGAAGCCTGTACCACCTTAAAAACAGGACATGATCACACCTCAAAGAGCCCTGCTGACAGGGCCATGCCATATTGTCGGCGGGCGGCAATACGACCAACTCCTTTAACCCCAAATCACATGCATAGAGACCTGTAAAATGATTAACCCAAGCGGCAGCTCGTATGTTGCTACACAGAGGGGCAACAAAGTCTGGGCCCTTATTAGCCAGTATTTGCGAAAAGAAGCAATGGTCTTTCCCTTTAATTGCAAGCAATAGTGCCTCCCATTTGGCCACTTCATAATCTTGCTTTGCCTTGTCTAATTCATCTTTATAGGAAGCCCTGGCTTCCTAGACCTTCCTGGATTATGGATCTAGTCCCACCCTTGATGGCAACTGTTAGGACATGCCTAGGTAGCCTATAAGCTATGGAATACTATTTGGCTTGAAAGGCCCATTTGGGGAGAGACTTAGCTTTAAGACGCAAAACTGGGAATTGTGGATAGCTGTATAACCCTCTCATGAGGACACTGTGAGAGAGCTCCCTTCCAGGGCCAAAATTGCTGCTAAGGCATTAGCAACAACCTCATACAGCTGTACCTGAATAGCTGGGGTAGCAGCGATAACACTGAATCTCAATCTGCGTCGAATGCTAGTTGATAGTAACCTCCTGTTGAAAGGTTTGTGATTTTGAGATGGAATACTAAGGCCCATTAAGCTCTGGGAGAGGTCCAGGGCATTGTGGTCATTGTCCTGCCTAGGGACCACCTCCATATCAATTACTTAACCACAACCTAATGTTCATCAATGTATATCTATGTGGCTAACGCTTCCCTGCCGGTTGAAGGTGAACTTCCCCTCGCTATCTCTTAGGGTTCTCAGACCATTCTTAACAGTAAAGGAATTTAGTTGCAGGGCAGCAGCAGACCATTTTTTATTGCTTTGAGCGAAAGCTCCAGGACTGCCCATAATTCATCCTCTTCCCAACTAAGAGTATTGGTAGCAATGCTGAGAGGCTTAATGTTGCATTTGAGGTCACCCGTAACAATTCTAAATACACCAGCGGGGAGAGAAAACAGATGTGCATTGATTACATCAATAGCAGTTAAGCTGATCATGTTACCTTCATGCCTACAGTAAACATGGTACAAGTATGGAGAAACCCTATCAGGAAATTGCAAGAGTACACATAATATGTCTGGAGATGTGAGACTGATAGCCTTGAAAGAACATACCACAGTGGTTTTTAGCTAGGTTGCAAGCCCCCCCGCCCCCCCAAAAAGGCCTCGCCCTTGCCAGAGGATAGAGCAGGTCGGTCAAAGCTAGCAAACCTGGACCGAAAATGTGGTGTAACAGCCCAGGTCTCCTGGAACATACAGTACATATATCAAATTGGTCCACAAAGTCACACCACTCGGGACATGCCAATTTGTTTTTGTTGCCGGCAAGGTTCTAGGAGACAAGCTTGGTGGAAGGAGCTACCTTGGGCACAGAGTGACTACCAATGGAAACACATGGAGCAGCATATTCAGGGAGTTGGAGACTATTAGAAGCATGGAACTGCAGTATATGATCGAGGATGTGGCTAGAAGCATCAGGTGCAGGGTGAGGATAATCATTAGAACTAATCCCAGCTACAATGTCACTCAATAGTCTAGGAGCGCTCTGTCATTCCAAAGATAGAACAAGTCAATCATCAGCATTCATACATGAAAGTGGCTAGTAGCTATTAAAGGTGGAATCACCGGAGGCGCCCAATATTTCTGATCAATGGTAGGCATTCCCTCTCCTTGCAGGCTGACCAGAAGGGCTGGGTTTATAGAAATAACCCCACAGAAGAATGCTTAGAGTTCATCCTGCGCTACCAGGCTGGCAACCAGATTTAACCAAGCAATGTGCCAAACCTGGGTTCCTGCAGTTAGAGACCACACAGTCCCCCTCAGATATTTTAGGTGATTGGCCTAGCCACCCAATTATCCTCACCCATAATATGTCATTGTACTCCGATATGGCAAATGCGTTGTTCCATGAGCACCAATGACAGACTTTGGGGGTCATTCCTACCCTGGCGGTCCGAGACCGCCAGGGTAGGGGCCGGAGGAAGCACCGCCAACAGGCTGGCGGTGCTTCAGGGGCTATTCTGACCGCGGCGGTAAAGCCGCGGTCAGAAAAGGGAAGCCGGCGGTTTCCCGCCGGCTTCCCGCTGCCCCAGGGAATCCTCCACCTTGGCGCTGCAAGCAGCGCCGCCATGGGGATTCCGACCCCCTTCCCGCCAGCCTGGTTCTGGCGGTTTTCACCGCCAGAACCTGGCTGGCGGGAACGGGTGTCGTGGGGCCCCTGGGGGCCCCTGCAGTGCCCATGCCACTGGCATGGGCACTGCAGGGGCCCCCTAACAGGGCCCCACATTGATTTTCAGTGTTTGCTTGGCAGACACTGAAAATCGCGACGGGTGCAACTGCACCCGTCTCACACCAGCAACTCCGCCGGCTCCATTCGGAGCCAGCATCCTCGTTGCTGGTGCTTTCCCGCTGGGCGGGCGGGCGGCCTTTTGGTGGTCGCCCGCCCGCCCAGCGGGAAAGTCAGAATTACTGCGGCGGTCATTTGACCGCGCTGCGGTATTCTGGCGGGGGAACTTTGGCGGGCGGCGAAGTTAGAATGACCCCCTTTGTTTTTCAGTTCCAGGTATGGTTCCTTCCTATGTGCTAAGAGGGGCAGTACTCCTACCAAAACCGCCATGAAACAAACATCATTCAGGTGGTTGGTACAGAGACTGCTGGATTCATGGAGAATGGTGCTGAGGAGAAGCTCTGTTTGCAGTATTGGCCCCATCTGGCTTCTTATGCTCGGGTTCAGCTGTATCCCAACTAGTTGTGGGCATAGATCCTGCCACTAATACTGGAGTATGTGAGTGAACAGTTGGGGTGGTTAATTCTACAGGGGGCAAAGGCCTGTGGTCTGCATTACAGTTATCAATATTAATGCTGGGGCCATTACTGGGAAATGCTTGAACAAGTGAATATGTGGGGACTGCAAGTGACAATGGGTGATTCAGCTTGTAGGACAACTCTTGGATGGCCCCTTCCAGGGGCCTTACCTTAATCTGTCAGCAAAGGGAGAAACTGCAGATGCCACTGTGGTTTTAACTTGATCCAGGACAGCCTCCCAAGTTAATTAACCCCCTTCCCCTATCGCATCATTGTTAGACTTTTCATCCTTGGCGTGGTCTCCCTTAACTTTTTGCCTCTGTTCCCCAGGTTGTTGATGTGTGCTGGACTCTGATTTTACTGTTTTTGTTACTCTGGGCACTTTACCATTGCTAACCAGTGCTGAAGTGCAAGTGCTCCTGTTTAAAATGTGTACGTAATTGGTTCTCCATGATTGGCATATTTGTTTTACTGTTAAGTCCCTAGTAAAGTGCACGAGAGGTGCCCAGGGCCGGTAAATCAAATTTTACTAGTGGGCCTGCAGCACTGGTTGTGCCACCCACACAAGTAACCCTGTAATCATGTCTCAGACCTGCCACTGCAGTGTCTGTGTGTGTATTTTTACACTGTAAATTCGACTTGGCAAGTGTACCCACTTGCCGGGCCTAAACCTTCCCTTTTCTTACATGTAAGGCTTCCCTAAGGTAGGCCCTAGGTAGCCCCAAGGGCAGGGTGCATTGTATGGATAAGGTAGGACATATAGTAATGTGGTTTATATGTCCTGGCAGTGAAATACTGCCAACTTCGTTTTTCACTGTTGCAAGGCCTGTCTCTCTCATAGGATAATATGGGGGCTACCTTTAAATAGGATTAAAGTGTAGATTCCCCTAGAGAGTAGATGGACATGTGGAGTTTGGTGTCACTGAACTCACAATTTAAAAATACATCTTTTAGTAAAGTTGATTTTAAGATTGTGCGTTTGAAAATGCCACTTTTAGAAAGTGAGCATTTTCTTGCTTAAACCATTCTGTGGCTCTGCCTTGTTTGTGGATTCCCTGTCTGGGTCAGTTTGACAGTTGGGTTGTTTTTCACCTCACACTAGACAGTGACACAAAGGGAGCTGGGGTGTAACCTGCATTTCCTGATTAGCCATCTCTGCTAGGAGGGAGGGGTGGAGTGGTCACTCTCATCTGAAAGGACTGTGCCTGCCTCTGACAATGCAGACTCCAACCCCCTGGTGTGTGTCTGAGGCCTTGCATGGGCAAGGCAGGATTTCACAAGTAGGTGTGAGTCCCCTTTGAAGAAAGGTGACTTCAAAGACTAAAATGGGTATAAGAAGGGCACCCAAATCTACAGACTTTAGAAATACTTCTGGAACCAAGAGGAACCTCTGCCTGGAGAAGAGCTTATAGCTGAGGAAGAAGTGCTGCCCTGCCTGTGACTGTGCTTTGTGGAGCTTTCCTGCAGTGCTGCTTCTGCCAGAGTAAGAGGGCAAAGACTGGACTTTGTGTGCCTTCCATCTTGTGAAGAAATCTCCAAGGGCTTGATTTAGAGCTTGCCTCCTGTTTTTTGAAGTCTCAGGGACAGCAAAGACTTCTCTCTGCCAGCACCTGGAGTCTCTGGAGAGACTCCTGCTCTGACAAGTGGTGCCCTATCCAGTCCCTGGGCCCTTGAAAGGAAAGCTGGTGGAAATCCAAGGAAATCGACTTCGGACGACTCCGGACCGACGCCGCTGCTGAACCCGGTGACGCCGCCTGCACCCGACGCCGTGACCTTCGCTGGAACGCGACGCTCTTCGCAGGCCCGACGCCGCTGCAGCCCCGCTGAAGTCCACGACTCCGTGGAAGTCGCCGCACCACGTCGGGACCGACGCCGCTCAAAGTGCACGGATTCAACGTTTCGCACAGACGCCGTGATCCCCAACTTCGTGCATCGGCTTGTTTTCACTCTTCACCAAAGGTACTGTACTTGGGGGGTCTACATGACTCCGTGTCCGGCACCGCTGGTGTCGGCTTGTTGGGAACGACTCCGTCACAACGCCGTGTTAACATCTCATCGAAGCATTTTTGTTTCTAAGCGCTATTTTTGAGTTTAATCTCTAAAAATTCATAACTTGACTTGTGTATGTTGGAATTTTGTCGTTTTGGTCTTGTTTTATTTAGATAAATATTTCCTATTTTTCTAAACTGGTGTTGTGTCATTTTGTAGTGTTTTCATTAAGTTACTGTGTGTGTTGGTACAAATACTTTACACCTAGCACTCTGAGGTTATGCCTACTGCTCTGCCAAGCTACCAAGGGGGTGAGCAGGGGTTAGCTGAGGGTGATTCTCTTTTACCATGACTAGAGTGAGGGTCCTTGCTTGAACAGGGGGTAACCTGACTGTCAACCAAAGACCCCATTTCTAACATTGGTGATCAGCGGTTGGGATTTGGACTTGTATTTGTACTTGACATACAGTGATTTAGTGTACACTACTGTTTGAGTTCAGACCACTACGTGACCACATATCACACCTCTTGTGATTTTTGTTTGTTTTTTCTATTTGGACTGTTTTTGCTCTGCATTCAGTTTCTTTTTTTCGCTGATCCGGTGATTGACTTTTCTGGAACTTCATTTGAGAACTTGCTTTTCTGCATTTGGAACTTTGCACTCTTTTAACCTTTTATCATGTCTCTACTTGGAGATGCATCAGTTGAAGCTGTTTGACCTGAAGCAATTGGATAGTTATAACAAGGTTCAGCTAAAGCAGTTTTGTAAAAATTTTGGTTGTCCCATTAAGAGCTCTTCCAAGAAGGATGAGCTGAAAAAGGCGCTGAGAGCCTGGGTGACAACCAGAAGCACTGGAGGGCACACTGAGGATGAGGAGGAGGATGAGGAGGAGGAGGGAGAGCAATCAGTACATAATGGTATAGTGGGGGGACCTGTTATTCCCAGGGAAAGAGTCCCTAGGGCAAGTAGCAGTTTATCCTCCAAGGGTCTGACACCCGAAGAGTTACAGGACAGACAGGCAGAAAGGGAGTACCAATTGGAGCTGAACAAGCTCAGTCTAGAGATGGAACAGAGAAGGCTGGCCATTGAGGAAAGGAAGTTAACAATGGCTCTTGAGCTCAGTTTAAAAGAGATAGATCAGAGGAGTCAGCCCAGTAGGGATGGTGGCAGCAATCCTACAGTGCAGCCTGAGAGAAGGGTACACATCCCAAAAGACCTTGTGAGGGATTATAAGAGGGAGGATGATATCTACTTGTGGTTCAAGGGTTATGAGTCAGCTCTCCACATGAACCTGGTCCCTGAAGCTCATTGGGGGGCACCCCTGTGGAAGCATTTTGAGGCAGAGGGGAGGGACACACTGACAGCCTTAGGGGATGCTCAGGGTCTCACCTACCCTGTCATGAAGGAGGCCTTACTCACCTGGTATGGTCTCACCCCTGAGCAGTACAAGGAGAAGTTTAGATCCTACAAAAGAAAGGAATCCCAAACTTGGTTGGAATGTGTTGATTCTTTTTGCAGGTCACTGGATAGTTGGGTGAAGGGCAGTAAGGTAAACACGTATGAGGGGCTTTACAATTTAATTGCTTGGGATCACTTGTACAGTTTGTTTTCCAGAGCTGCGCCAGCACCTCATTGACAGCAAGCTGACTAACCCCAGGAAGCTTGCGCAGGAAGCGGACCGCTGGGAGAGCACCAGGGTCCAAAAGAGGTATGGGGGAGACCACGCCAAGGGTGGGCAGGGTCCCTCTCAGAAGAAAGGGGGGGGGGTAAGGGCAAACAGGGGGAGTTCTCTAAAGGGCCCCAAACTGATTCCCAGGGTAAAGATTCCCAACCCCCCAGTGAAAAGAAGCCATGGTTGTCCAAAGAGAAGCCAGTGGCAGGTGGTCCCCCAAGAAAGTGTTATGCATGTGACCAGGTGGGTCATGTGAGGGGGGATCCCAAATGCCCCAAAAGTACACCAGCACCCACTGGTGCACCGTCCCAGGGTTTGGCCAGTGTAGCGCTTGGGGAGGAGTTGGTTTCAGGTGGGTGGGAACCAGCAGAAATGACCCTTGTCTCACTAGGGGACAGTGAGATGGTCCAGAGAAACCTAGTGCCTGATAACACTAAGAAGTACAGGCCATGGGTGACCATTAATGGACAGAGGGTGGAGGCTCTGAGAGACACAGGAGCCAGTGTGACTACAGTGAGGAGTCACCTGGTGTCTGAAGAGCAGATTGATCCCCGGGTACTTCACCAAGTAGTTGCGGTAGACAACTCTGAGCGCCTCTGCAGCGTGGCACAGGTTCCCTTTGAATGGGGCGGGGGTCTCAGGTTCCTGGAAAGTAACTGTGAGTCCAACCATGCCTGTTGATTGTTTGCTAGGTAACGACCTGGAGGATTCCCCTTGGAAGGAGGTGGAACACAGGTCTCACTTGGAGATGTTGGGTATGCCTGGGTGGGTATGCGTATCCACCCGTTCTATGGCAGCCAATCAGGGTAGTCAAGAGCCCCTGGAGCCTGAAACAGTGGTCCAGGGGACCGCCAAGAAGAGGAAGGGCAGGGGGCGCGGGAAACCACCCCCGAGGTTCCCACGGTCCGGGAGGAGGCGGAGCCTGAGGGTGACGCCCGGAACCTACAGGGGAGCAGGTGGCTGAACTGGGGGAGGTCTCTGAGCTGTCACAGTGGCAGCAGGAAGGGGGACCCACCAGGGAAGCATTCTGCACAGCGCAGAAGGAGTGCCTTACTCTTGAGGGGCTGCGGCAGCAGGCTGCAGCCTGGGTGGCTGGCGAGGCGCCAGGTACTCACCTGATATATTTGTAGGATGGCCTCCTGTATAGTGAGCCTAAGGTTCCTGAGCCTGGGTCAGCTCGTATGCTGGTGGTACCCCAGTGCTTCAGGGCCTTCCTACTGGGTTTGGCTCATAATGTGCCTTTGGCAGGACATCTAGGGCAGGACAAGACCTATAAGAGGCTTGTCTCCCACTTTTACTGGCCCTTGATGCACAAGCAGTCAGCTGCTTATTGTAGGTCTTGTCAGACTTGTCAGGCAAGTGGCAAGAGTGGGGGGAAATGCAAAGCTCCCCTCCAACCTTTACCGGTAGTCAGTACTCCCTTTGAAAGGGTAGGAATTGACATTTTGGGGCCACTGGATCCCAAGACAGCCATGGGCAACAGGTTCATCCTGGTCTTGGTGGACCATGCCACACGGTACCCAGAAGCCATTCCTCTAAGGACGGTCACTGCCCCGGTGGTGGGATGTGCCTTGATGGGAGTTTTCACCCGCATGGGGTTCCCCAAGGAAGTGGTATCTGATAGAGGTACAAACTTCATATCCACTTATATGAAGTCTCTGTGGAAGGTGTGTGGGGTAACGTACAAGTTCACCACACCTTACCACCCCCAAAGTAATGGTCTGGTTGAGAGATTCAACCGCACCTTGAAAGGCATGATTCTGGGCCTGTCAGAGCCCTTGAGGCGTAAGTGGGACGTCCTCTTGCCATGCCTTCTGTTCGCTTACAGGGAGGTGCCTCAAAAGGGACTTGGCTTTAGCCCCTTTGAGCTCATCTATGGCCACCCTGTGAGGGGACCGCTCAGTCTGGTGAAGGAGGCTTTGGAGAAAGCTCCTAGTAAACCACCCCAGGATGTATTTAGCTACATGCTGGCACTAAGAAACCAGACTGCCCGCTTCAGGAGTCTCGCTCAGGAGAACCTGGAAGCAAGCCAGGAGGATATGAAACAGTGGTACGACCAGAATGCCACTCTGGTTGAGTTTCAGCCTGGACAAAAAGTGTGGGTCATGGCGCCAGTAGAGCCTAGGGCTCTCCAAGATAAGTGGACTGGGCATTTTGAGGTGGTGGAAAGAAAGAGCGAGGTCACCTATCTGGTAGACTTGCAATCCCCCAGGAACCCTTTGAGGGTCCTACATGTCAACCGCCTCAAACCACACTTTGAGCGAACTGAGCTATCCATGCTCCTAGCGACAGATGACGGGGTGGAGGAAGAGAGTGAGCCTCTTCCTGACCTCCTGTCTGCAGGAGAGAAAGATGGGTCTGTGGAGGGAGTGATCCTCTCCCCCTCCCTGACTGAGGAACAGCAGAGGCACTGTCGCCACGTGTTGGGACAGTTCGCCTCGCTGTTTTCCCTGATCTCAGGAGTCACACACCTGTGCACACATGATGTGGACACTGGGGACAGTACACCTGTTAAACATAAGGTTTACAGGGTGACTGACAGGATCAGGGCTTGCATTAAGGAGGAAGTCTCCAAAATGTTAACCCTAGGGGTCATTGAGCACTCCAGCAGTCCTGGGGCCAGCCCAGTGGTATTGGTCCCAAAGGCTGCTGCTCCTGGTGCCACTCCGGAACTTAGGTTATGTGTGGACTACCGGGGTCTCAATGCGGTCAGCAAGACTGACGCACACCCCATCCCCCGAGCTGATGAGCTCATTGTTCGGTTAGGAGCTGCCAAGTACCTCAGTACGTTAGATTTAACATCTGGGTACTGGCAGATTGCCTTAACTGAGGGGGCAAAGGAGAGGTCAGCATTCTCTACCCCAGATGGGCACTTCCACTTCAACATGATGCCCTTTGGGATGAAGAATGCCCCTGCCACCTTTCAGAGGTTGGTCAACCAGGTGTTGGCAGGACTGGATGAGTTCAGTGCTGCCTACCTGGATGACATTGCTGTGTTTGTGGGAGGAACACCTGCAACACCTCTGGAGAGTGTTAGAGGCCCTGCAGAAGGCAGGCCTCACTATTAAGGCGAGCAAGTGCCAAATAGGGCAGGGTTCTGTGGTGTACTTAGGACGCCAGGTGGGGAGTGGCCAGGTGGCACCCCTACGTCCTAAGATTGACACGATTCTGGCTTGGGAGCCTCCCAAGACCCAGACTGAAGTGAGAGCCTTTTTAGGTCTCACAGGATATTACCGGAGGTTTGTTAAGGGATATGGTACCATTGTTACCCCCTTAACTGAGTTGACTTCTAAGAAGCAACCCAAGAAAGTGATCTGGACAGAGGCTTGCCAGAACGCTTTTGATGCCCTGAAGGCTGCCATGTGCACAGCACCTGTGCTGAAGGCACCTGACTACTCCAAGGAGTTTGTTGTGCAAACAGACGCTTCAGAGCATGGTACTGGAGCAGTACTCTCACAGCTTAATGAAGAGGGCCTAGATCAACCCGTAGCCTTCATTAGCAGGAGGTTACTACCCAGGGAACGTAGGTGGAGTGCCATAGAACGCGAAGCGTTTGCTGTGGTCTGGGCACTGAAGAAGCTAAGACCCTACTTGTTTGGGACTCACTTCCGAGTTCAGACCGACCACAGGCCCCTCAGATGGTTAATGCAGATGAGGGGTGAGAATCCAAAACTGTTGAGGTGGTCCATTTCCCTACAGGGGATGGACTTTACGGTGGAACACCGTCCTGGTACAGAGCACGCCAATGCTGATGGTCTGTCCAGGTTCTTCCGCCTTAGTGATGAGAACTCCCATGAGGTTGGGTAGTTGCTCCCCACTTTTAGCTGGGGGGGACAGGTGTTAGACTTTTCATCCTTGGCGTGGTCTCCCTTAACTTTTTGCCTCTGTTCCCCAGGTTGTTGATGTGTGCTGGACTCTGATTTGACTGTTTTTGTTACTCGGGGCACTTTACCACTGCTAACCAGTGCTAAAGTGCAAGTGCTCCTGTTTAAAATGTGTACGTAATTGGTTCTCCATGATTGGCATATTTGTTTTACTGTTAAGTCCCTAGTAAAGTGCACGAGAGGTGCCCAGGGCCGGTAAATCAAATGTTACTAGTGGGCCTGCAGCACTGGTTGTGCCACCCACACAAGTAACCCTGTAACCATGTCTCAGACCTGCCACTGCAGTGTCTGTGTGTGTATTTTTACACTGTAAATTCGACTTGGCAAGTGTACCCACTTGCCAGGCCTAAACCTTCCCTTTTCTTACATGTAAGGCTTCCCTAAGGTAGGCCCTAGGTAGCCCCTAGGGCAGGGTGCAGTGTATGGATAAGGTAGGACATATAGTAATGTGGGTAATATGTCCTGGCATTGAAATACTGCCAACTTTGTTTTTCACTGTTGCAAGGCCTGTCCCTCTCATAGGATAATTTGGGGGCTACCTTTAAATAGGATTAAAGTGTAGATTCCCCTAGAGAGTAGATGGACATATGGAGTTTGGTGTCCCTGAACTCACAATTTAAAAATACATCTTTTAGTAAAGTTGATTTTAAGATTGTGCGTTTGAAAATGCCACTTTTAGAAAGTGAGCATTTTCTTGCTTAAACCATTCTGTGGCTCTGCCTTGTTTGTGGATTCCCTGTCTGGGTCAGTTTGACAGTTGGGTTGTTTTTCACCTCACACTAGACAGTGACACAAAGGGAGCTGGGGTGTAACCTGCATTTCCTGATTAGCCATCTCTGCTAGGAGGGAGGGGTGGAGTGGTCACTCTCATCTGAAAGGACTGTGCCTGCCTCTGACAATGCAGACTCCAACCCCCTGGTGTGTGTCTGAGGCCTTGCCTGGGCAAGGCAGGATTTCACAAGTAGGTGTGAGTCCCCTTTGAAGAAAGGTGACTTCAAAGACAAAAATGGGTATAAGAAGGGCACCCAAATCTACAGACTTTAGAAACACTTCTGGAACCAAGAGAAACCTCTGCCTGGAGAAGAGCTGATAGCTGAGGAAGAAGTGCTGCCCTGCCTGTGACTGTGCTTTGTGGTGCTTTCCTGCAGTGCTGCTTCTGCCAGAGTAAGAGGGCAAAGACTGGACTTTGTGTGCCTTCCATCTTGTGAAGAAATCTCCAAGAGCTTGATTTAGAGCTTGCCTCCTGTTGTTTGAAGTCTCAGGGACAGCAAAGACTTCTCTCTGCCACCACCTAGAGTCTCTGGAGAGACTCCTGCTCTGACAAGTGGTGCCCTATCCAGTCCGTGGGCCCTTGAAAGGAAAGCTGGTGAAAATCCAAGGAAATCGACTTCGGACGACTCCGGACCGCCGCCGCTGCTGAACCCGGTGACTCCGCCTGCACCCGATGCCGTGACCTTCGCTGGAACGCGACGCTCTTCACAGGCCCGACGCCGCTGCAGCCCCGCTGAAGTCCGCGACTCCGTGGAAGTCGCCGCACCACGTCGTGACCGACGCCGCTCGAAGTGCACGGATTCAACGTTTCGCACAGACGCCGCGATCCCCGACTTCGCGCATCGGCTTGTTTTCACTCTTCACCAAAGGTACTGTACTTGGGGGGTCTACACGACTCCGTGTCCGGCGCCGCTGGTGTCGGCTTGTTGGGAACGACTCCGTCACGACGCCGTGTTAACATCTCATCAAAGCATTTTTGTTTCTAAGCGCTATTTTTGAGTTTAATCTCTAAAAATTCATAACTTGACTTGTGTATGTTGGATTTTTGTCGTTTTGGTCTTGTTCTATTTAGATAAATATTTCCTATTTTTCTAAACTGGTGTTGTGTCATTTTGTAGTGTTTTCATTAAGTTACTGTGTGTGTTGGTACAAATACTTTACACCTAGCACTCTGAGGTTAAGCCTACTGCTCTGCCAAGCTACCAAGGGGGAAAGCAGGGGTTAGCTGAGGGTGATTCTCTTTTACCCTGACTAGAGTGAGGGTCCTTGCTTGAACAGGGGGTAACCTGACTGTCAACCAAAGACCCCATTTCTAACAATCAGGATTGGTAATTGACACCAACACCACTTATGGAAGACTAAAATCAGCAGATTCCTGAGCACTGGAAGATAAACGAGCAAGAGGCCCCTGTTTCTTAGGGTTGCCTTCGACACTGAGGCAGTTATACTGGTACAGGTTGCAGGGGTGACCTCAAGGGTATCAGGTGGCAGCTCCAAAGTTTGTGTGACAAAACTGGGCCTCTCCCCGATATCGAGAGACAAGCACCTCTCAGCTAGTTCTATCTCCTTGGTGATTGCATTAACTGCTCAAACCAAGGAGTCTAATGGTGTACCAACTGGAGGATTAACGATGGTACTGTCCTTCCCTGTAGCCAATTTGTGCATGCCCATAGCTAAAGTTAGATTGACAATCAATATAATGCAGGAAGAAACTCAACATGGGAATAGTTGGTGCAGCAATAGGAGGGGCAGCCCAGCCTCTTCCAGGCTCTGACAGGTCTCCACCCGGGCACGCTCCTGGGTGTGTCCTGCATATATCCTGCGCTGCGGTACACCACCTGTGCTTTTCAGTGTCTCTGTACCAGGGCCCCACCTCAGCACACAGAGGTCTGGGGGACTTAGTCCCATCCCAGGCTGGCCAGAGCAAGCAAAGTTCAGGTGGGCAGGAAACTGCCAAGCTGTAGGACACCACCTGCCCTTTTCTGTACCAAGGTCCCGCCTTCAGCACACAGAGGTCTGGGGGACATAGTCCCAAATCAGACTGGCCAGAAAAAGCAAAGTTCAGGCGTACAGGGAATCGTCAAGCACACTCACGCTGCGAGACACAACCTGCACTTTTCAGCATGTCTACACTAGGGCCCTATCTTCAGCACACAGAGGTCTGGCGGATGTAGTCCCACCCCAGACTGGCCAGAGAGAGCAAAGTTCAGGTGGGCAGGGAACCGCCAAGCACACATCGGCTGCAGGACATTACCTGCACTTTTCAGCATGTCTGCACCAGGGCCCTCCCTTCAGCACACAGAGGTCTGGGGGATGTAGTCCTAGCCCAGACTGGCCAGAGAAAGCAAAGTTCAGGCGGGCAGGGAACGCCAAGCATGCCCGAGCTGCACGACATCATCTGTGCTTTTCAGTGGGTCTACACCAGGGCCCTGCCTTCAGCACACAGAGGTCTAGGGGGCGTAGTCCCACCCCAGAATGGCCAGAGAAAGCAAAGTTCAGTCAGGCAGGGAACCACCAAGCACACCCCCATTGCAGGACACCACAGTTGCTTTTCAGGGCATCTGCACCAGGCCCCCCTTCAGTACACAGAGGTCTGGGGGACGTAGTCCCACCCCAGACAGGCTGGAGAAAGCAAAGTTCAGGCAGACAGGAAACCGCCAAGCACACCCCACACCTATGTTTTTCAAATTTGTTTCTATTCATCAAATGTTGTTTATTTTAGCATTATTATTTCATATATGTTTCTTTTTATATTTAAATAGTACCACTGTATTTTCTACCTAATTCATTGTGAACTGGCATAGATTGGAGTGCCATGGCATACCGTGGTGTGGCATAGAGTGGAGTAGAGTGGCGTAGAATAGAATAGAGTGGCTTGGAGTGGCATAGAGTACCATAGAATGAAGTGGGGTAGAGTGAAATAGTGTTGAGTGAAGTGAGGTAGAGTAGAGTGGCATAGAGTAGAGTGCCATTGTGTGGAGTGGAGTGTCATAGAGTGGCGTAAAGTAGAGTACAGTGCAGAGGTGTACACTACAGTGGCATAGAGTGGAGTAGTGCAGAGTAAAGTGGGGCAGAATATAGTGGTGTAGAGTGCAGTGACATAGAGTAGAATAAAGTGGGGCATAGTGCACTATGGTACCTTGCAGTGGAGTGGAGAAAAGTGCAGTAGTATACAGTAGATGGTGCAGGAAATCAGGTTAGGAGTAGAAGAGGCTGAAACCCTACTCAAGCAGCAACCACAATTCTTGTCAAGGTGAAACACAAGCAAACCCCAAATTAAACTGTGCTTAACCCTCTGCTAGCTTGGCATGAAAGCAGACAGGCTTAGCTTAGAGGCAATGTGCAAAGTATTTATGCAGCACTTCAAATATTAATAAAGTAGAAACACAGCTCACAGGTACCCCACATTCATCCCACGCCACACTAACATGAAGTTAGTGCGCCTGTCAGACAACACTTCTTTGGGAAAATGTACCTGGGTAAAAATCCTCATCAGGGTCCGAGCCACTGCAGGTGCAATCACCAACCTCAGAGGGATGACCTCTGGGTACCAGGTGTCATGGTCCACCAAGACCAGGATGAACCTGTTTCCTAAGGTTGTCTTAGACCAATAATGTTGATGCACACCCTTTCAAAGGGAATGCCAATGATGTCAAGGAAACCAGAGGTGCCTTCTTTTTTGCCATGCTTTCCTGCTGGCCTGTTAGTTGGGACCGGACCTCCGAATGTGCCTCAGGCTGTCCTCCTCCGGGGCCAATAAAAGTGAGGAACAACCCTGGCAAAGGACTTGCCCTGCCCCAGATGTCCCACCAGGAGTATGTCATGAGCCAACCCCAGTAGAAAAGGCCCTGTAACACTGGGGGGTCACCAGCACATGTCCAGGAACCTTAGGCTCACTGTACAGGAGGTAATTCTCCTAATAGATAAGGTGGCATCCCTGGCTACCTGGGCCTCAGCTTGCCGCTGCAAGCCCTCTAGAGTTGGTCACTCTTTCTGCCTTTTGCAGATTTAACCCTGATGGGCCCACCCTCAACTTGCTATCCAACAAGCACAGGCAAGTCTCTCAGGGTGACCATGTCTTCGCTGGTAGGCTCAGAATGGCGTCCTTAAGTGCCCTATCAACTAGTTCCATGGGAGTGGAAAGGGCTGGCTTTTTACACCCCGTGCCCTTCCTCTTCTTGGCAGCTGCCTGGGCTATTCTTTAATGCTTCAAGTTTCCTTGACTCCCCTCTTAGGCAGCTATGGAATTTGTAGTCATACAAACCCATACAGGCAAGCCTAACATCGCCAGGTGTGACCTGAGCTCTGCATCCTTTCAGACAGTGTGCTCTAGGTCATTGCCCAAGAGACAATCTTTGGCCATGGCAGGGCTCACAGCTACCTTTAGAGAACCTGAGCCCCCCCTCAAATACAAAGGAAACCAGAACCACTCTCACGGTTGTCTGTGACTATGACCTGGTGGAATGTATTAGGGATGACATGTTCTGAGGACACCAAATGACACCTTACAGTAATCTGTTTCTCTCAGATCCTCCACCTTTCCCCACTATGTATAACACCCATTAGGCTGGGGAACAAACCTCCCTGTCTGTCAAAGAACCCCTTCTTCTTTCGTTCAGATTCAGACTGGCTATTGTTCTTCCCTTGGAAATTATTTTGCGGCCCTTTAGAGAACACTTTGGGCCAGATGTACTAAGCAGTTTGCACGTCACAAACAGCGAATTTCGCTGTTTGCGACGTGCAAAATGCACTTTGCAATGCACAGACCTCGTTTTGCGATTCGGTAACCTAGTTACCGAATCGCAAAACGGGTTTGCGAGTCGCAATTAGGAAGGAGTGTTCCCTTCCTAATTGCGAGTCGCAGTGCAATGCAGGATTGCTTTGTGACCGCAAACGCAGTTGCGAACCAATCGCAGTTTGCACCCTTTTGTAATGGGTGGTAACCCATGGGACCCCTTCCCCGTTGAGAATGGCACTGCCTGCTCTGAAAAAATGAAAAGAAAACGTTTCATTTTTCGTTTTTGTAATGCATTCCTTTAAGGAAAACGGGCTGCATTACAAAATAAATAAAAAAATGCTATTAAAAAGCAGTCACAGACATGGTGGTCTGCTGTCTGCAGCAGGCCACCATCCCTGTGAGGGCCGCCATTCGCAAGGGAGTCGCACATTGTGACCCACCTCATGAATATTCATGAGGTGGGCCTTTGCGACCCCCCTGCGAATCGCAGATGGTGTCAGGGACACAATCCAACATTCTGAACTGCGACTCGCAAATTGCGAGTCAGTCTGACTCGCAATTTGCGGGTCGCAATTCAGAATGTACCTACATCTGGCCATTTATTCTTAAATTTGTCTCACCCTTCTTTCTTCTGGTGGGGCCCCTCCTAGCCCCCACCCACCCTTCTGGTTAATCCCCCCACGTACCTTCTTGGACACTCTGGTGCTGACCCAGAGGTCAGCCTCCTTTGCAAGCTCCCTGGGATCAGTGGCTTACTATCAATCAGTTGCCTGTATGGCTCTGTAAAACAGCTATTCAACATGTGTCTTCTCAGTATCAGATTAAGCAACCCAGTAAAACTCATTAAGTGCCCCACACCCAACCATTCAGTGCTTTGCTGGCTTAATCCAGAAAATCCACACAGGACTGTTTCTGCATCTTTTGGCTATCCCTGAACCTAATGCATTACTTCTCTGGGGTGAACCCAAATTTTGTAACATGGATGGTTTTCATGGGGATGTAGTTTATCTGCTACCCCACCTCAAGTGTAAGCAAGGTATCCCTCCCCACTGTAGGCATAAAGTTCCAGAGAGATGTCCCCTAAACTCTTCTGGGAGCATTTGAATCTTGGTGGCTACCTCATAGGCAGAAAACCACTTGTCAATATCATCCCCTTCCACAAAGCTGGGCACCAGATCTTTACAGAATATAAACCTTCTTGTCCGCATCAGCTGCTGCAGAAATTCTGGGACAATTGTTGCTAGACTCTGCTTCCTTATCTCTTATGTTCAGCTCTCTCAGTCTCCTTTCATGAGCCATTCACTCTCCTCTTCCTCTATGGCCAGTTTATTTTCCGCCATCTTAAGCTAGGCCATCTGATCCCTAAACTCCCTGTCAACCTTCCTGTCTGTCAGCTCCTCAGGGGACAGGCTGTGGGAGGATAAATTGCTTTCCTCCCTGGGAGATATCTCCAATACAGGAGACAAGTCATCCCCCTTCCCTGTGTGCTGAATCTCAGGATCTGCACCCAGGTCCTCTACTTGCCCCTCCATACCATCTTCCTCTTTCTGGTCGTCTGTTGCTGACAGGTCCAGGTCCTCAGAGCTTTCTGAAGCTCCACCTTTTTGGTGCCCTTTTGGTTGGAAGTCCCCGTTCATTACAGAACTCCTTGTGCCCAGCCACAGTGTAGATTTCCTGGCTGATGAGCTCCAATTCCATTTCTGCAGGTCACAGACAGTCACGCAGAATGAGAGTGAATTTGGAAAATGTAAAAAGGGCCAATTCAAATAGAATTTAAAAGAAACTCTAATCAGCAGCAAATTATTTATCTGGAAAGTTTAGTGTAACAAAAATATTCCAGCATGTCACTCCTAATCTCTCTGCTGAACACCAATGTAGTAAATTGGGTTGCTGGTTGGGGGGTGAAACCCTACTCAAGCAGCAACCACAATTCTTGCTAGGATGAAACACAAGCAAGGCCTAAATTAACCTGTGCTTAACTCTCTGGTAGCTTGGAACGAAAGCAGTCAGGCTTAACATAGAGACAATGTGTAAAGTATTTATGCAGCACTTCAAACAGTAGTAAAGTGGAAACACAACAAAAGAAGAACCCTACGTGAATTTAGAAAAAATAGAGTAAAATGTAACAAATTATTTGAGACCAACATAAAGTAAAATCAAATTAATAGAACAGGATATATGCAATCTTAAATATTTCAGTGAAAACAGTGCTTAGAAGCAAAAAGTGCCCCTTTGGTTATCTGGTCATGCTCTACTGGAACACAGTCAAAAGTTCAGGCCAACTGCGATGGAGAGAGGTCAGATACAGGGACCAAGTTAGGTCTGCTGAACAAAGAACCTTAAATCCTGGTTGCAGAGTATTGCAAGATCCCACGTCGAAGATGCTTTGTGAAGCAGCAGTGTGAGGGGATGAATTGCATAGCAGCGGTTCGTATAAGGCCAATGATGGGGCTTATGATGCGAAGTACTGGATTGGCGAATGCTTCAAGCAGCAGGGGTTGTAATGAAGCTGTCGATGGGGCCTGCGATGTAATGTCCTATGTCATCATGATCCCAACAATGAGATCTTGCAATGAGAAGTCCTGCACTGGGGATGCTGGGATGCTTCACGTAGTGGTGACTTCAGTAAGCTGAGGGCTGTGTTGCAAAGTCCTGCTTTTCAGAATGCATCATGTTCTCATGCTGAACTTCGAGGAGACGCATCCTACTGCATCAGTTCCACCCAAGAGACCACAGCTTGGCTTGTGGAGCACCTTCAAGCCCACCTACAAGAGTCCTGCATTGGGAAGCTACAACTTGGGAGGCAAGACTCACAGCAGACAGAGTCCAGGTGCTGGGTTCAAGGTGGTGTGAACCTTTTCTGTTCCTGAGTCTCTGATCAGGCGTCCAGCCAACTAGCCGTTGGAGTCACTCTGGTGGTCCTGGGTTTAAGATGCAGGTCCAGTCCTTCTCAGTCAAGTAGCAGGGCAGCAGAGTAGCAGTCCTTTGGGCAGCACAGCAGTCCCTCTTCAAGTCTTTCACAGGTCCAGAGGTGTACGGAAGAGTTGAGTCTAAGGGTTCAACATTTATACCTGGTGCCAGCTTTGAAATAGGAGACAATTCCTGGAGGTTTCTACCCCAATAGGTGTTTGGAATTTCCTGCCTCCCTGCCTCGGTTCCAGCTGTCTGGTCAGCTGTCTGGTGGCACAACAGACTGGTGTGAACCCCTTTGTGAGTGAGCTGAGGCAGATAATTTGTGATATGCAAGTGTGATGGGTGACAAATCCTTCCCCCATCAAGTCAGAGATGGCCCGTCCTGCCAACACCTATTCCCCCTTTGTCTCAATGGGATTAATACACAAAGAGCAACTGCCAGCTACACCTAGTCATGTAACCCAGGACACAGACTGCAGGCACCAAAAGGTTAGGGCAAGAAGATGCCAGCATTTTAAATGTGGAAATTTCAGGATTGTGACTTAACATTTTACTTTATCATTAAAGAGGGGTTTAAATCACGTTTCTTTAAGCATCAAACTCAACACTTCTACATTCTGTCAATTGAACGTTATCAATTATTAAATGTAATAAAAAAAAACAATGTTATCCTATGGAAGAGGTAGGCCTGGCAGTACTGAAAAATTAATGCAAGAGTTTTCACCATCAGGACATGCAAAACTTAAAAGTACATGGGCAAGTTTTAAATACACTGCACCCTGCTCTATGGGCTGTTCAGGACCTATCACAGGGGTGACTTGTGTGTTTTAAAAATAAAGGTTTAGGCCCGGCAAAAAGTTTATTTTGCCAAGTAGAAATTACAGTTTAAAACTGCCTAAACCGTCTGAAATGACAGGCCCAAGACATGTTTAAAAGGGCTACTTAGGTAGGTGGCATAATTAGTGCTTGAGGCCCACTAGTAGCATTTAATTTACGGGCCCTGGGTACATGTAATATCACTTTACTTGGGACTTACAAGTAAATTAAATGTGCCACTTGGATGTTAGCTAATTTTACCATGTTTAAAGGAGTGAGCACAAGTACTCTAGCACTAGTCAGCAAAGTCCTAAGGCCAACAAAAATGAGATGGGCAACAAAACAGAGGAGTAAGGAAAAAAGTTTGGGGAAGTCCACCCTAAAGCTGACCACTTTAACAAGTGGCGTTTGTTGCAGTGGCGTAGAGTACAGTTGAATAGAGTGCAATGGGATAGAGTTGAGTGGTGCAAAGTAGATTAGAGTGACGCAGAGTGCAGTGGTATAACGTAGAGTGTAAAGGAGTAGAGTCCAGTGCTGTAGAGTAGACTGGTACAGAGTGTAGTGGCAAAGATTGCAGTGGCATATAGTGCAGTGCCATGGAGTGCATTTGCATAGATTAGCGCTGTGCAGAGTAAATTAGAGTAGAGTGGGTGAGAGTACAGATGCCTAGAGTAGAGTGGTGCACAGTAAAGTAGGATGTTGTAGAGTGCAGTGGCATGGAGTAGAGTAGAGTGGAGTGCAGTAGTGCAAAGTGTAGTAGAATGGCGTATAGTGCATTGTTTGAAAGAAGAGTGCTCTGGCATACAGTACAGTGGTGTGGAGTAGCATAGATTAGAGTGGTGCAGAATGAATTGCAGTGGTGGAAAGTACATTTGCATAGAGTGCAGTGGCATATATTAGAGTGGTGAAGAGTAGAGTGGCACAGAGTGCAATGGTGCAGAGTAGCGTGCCATACATTGCAGTGACATAGAGTACAAAGGTGTAGATGAGTAGAGTTGCTTGGAGTGGCATAGAGTAGAGTGCTGTACAGTGCAGTGGCATAGGATGCAGTTGCATGGAGTAGAGTGGTGCAAAGTAGAGTAGTGATGTAAAGTGCAGTGGTGTAGAGTGGTGTAGAATAGAGTGTAATGGCACAGAGTGCAGTCGTCTTCAGTGCAAAGGTGTAGAGTGCGGTGGCAAAGAATGGAGTTGTGTAAAGGGGAGTGGCATGTTATAGAGTGGCGTGTCGTAGACTGTCGTAGAGTAGAGAGGTGTAGAGTGGAGTCTCATAAAGTGAAGTGGCATGTCATAGAGTGGAGAGGAGTAGCATGTACAATGCAGTGAAGTGTTGTGGAATGGCATGTCATAGAGTGGAGTTGGTGTTGTGGAGTGGCATATCATACAGTGTGGTAGAGAGTAGGAGCATATAGTGAATTAGAGTGCTATATAGTGTGAGTGGCATAGAGTGCAGTGTCATAGAGTCGAGTGGCATGTCACCATTTTGTAGACTGTCTTAGAGTGAAGGGGCATAAAGTAGAATGGCATAGAGTAGAGTGGCAAGTTGTAGAGTGAAGTGGGGTGGCGTATAATAGACTGGCATGTCGTAGAGTGGAGTAGAGTGGAGAGCCATGTTGTTAAGTGGAGTGGCCTGTTATAGAGTGGAGTGGCATGCTGCACCATGGAGTAGCATGGAGTGTAGGAAAGTGGAGTGCCATAGAGTGGAGTGGCATGTCGAAGAATGGAGTGGCATGTCATAGAATAGAATACAATAGCATGGAGTGGTGTGTTGTACAGTAGAGTAGAGTGGCATGTCATAGAGTGGGGTGTCGTAGAGTGTCTTAGAGTGGAGGGGTGTGGAGTGGAGTTGCAAAGAGTGGAGAGGCATGTCATAGAGTGGAGTGACCTGTCATGAAATGATGTGTCATAGAGGGCAATGGCATGTCATAGAGTGGAGTGGTGTGTCATGTAGAGGGGAGTAGAGTGCCATAGAATGGCTTACAGTGGAGTGGCATAGAGTGCAGTGGTGTGGAGCGTCATAGAGTGTTGTGTGATAGAGTGTCACGGCATAACCTGTCATGACCTAGAGTGTTTTGAGATAAAGTGGAGTGGCATAAAGTGTAATGGTGTGCTGCACAGTAGAGTGCAGATGCATAGAGTAACATGGAGTGCCCTATAGTGGAGCATTGTATGGGGAGAGAAATGTTGTGGAGATGTGTGTAGTAGAGTACAGTCGCATGATGTAGAATGGAGTGGCATGTCATAGAGTGGTGTGCCACAGAGTATCTTAAATTGGAGGGGCATGAAGTGGAGTGCTGTGGAGTGGCATGTCGTACAGTGAAGTGGCGTGTCATAGAGTCTAGTGGTGTGTCATAGAGTGGAATGGTTTGTTGTAGAGTAAAGTGGAGGGTCATGGAGTGGTGTGTCATAGAGTAGAGTGGAGTGGCATAGAGTGGTGTTTCATAAAGTAGAGTGGAGTGACATGTTGTAGAGTGTCTTAGAGTAGAGGGGTGTAAAGTTGTCCTAGAGTGGAGTGGCCTGTCATAGAGAGGAGTGGAGCATTCTAAAGTAGAGTGTCATAGTGTGTCTTAAAGTGGAGTGGCCTCAGAGTGTCATGTGATAGAGTTGTGTAATAGAGTGTCATGCGGCTGAATGCCATGTCATAAAGTGTTGTGACGTAGAGTGTTGTGGCATAGAGTGTCATGGCATAGAGTGGAGTAGCTAGAGTTGGGTGGCGTAGAGTAGAGTGGCATGCCATCCAGTAGAGGGGCAAGGTATGGAGTGGCATGTCAGAATGGAGTAGCATGGAGTGTTTTATAGTGGAAAGTAGTGGAATGTCAGAGTGGAGGGGAGTGGAGTGTTGTTGAGGGGAGAGGGAGAGGGATGTTGTACAGGGGAATTACATGTTGTAGAGTGGAGAGATGTGTCTTGCAGTAGAGTGGCTTGTCATAAAGTATCGTTGCATGTTGTAGAATGCAGTGGCATCTCATAGAGTGGCATATTGTATAGTGCAATGGCATGAAGTTCCTTAGAGCAGTTGCGTCAGAGTATAGTGGAGTGGCATGGAGTGGAGTGGCATGTAGTGGCATAGAGTGGTGTGTCATACAGTAGAGTAGAGTGGGAAGTTATAGAGTGGTGTGTCATAGAGTAGAGGAGCGTTGAGTAGAAAAGCGTAGAGTGGAGAGGCATGTAGTAAAGTGGAGTGACCTGTCACGGAGTGGTGTGTAATAGAGTAGACTAGCATGTCATGCAGTGGAGTGGATTACAGTGTGATAGAGTGGCATGGAGTGTTGTGTCACAGAGTTTTGTGTCGCAGAGTGGCATGTCATAAAATATAGTGGAGTGGTGTGTCCCCAAAATTTTTTGCTTTTTAATTTTGACACGCATCTGCAGTGGATCCACGTATCTACAGCAAAAATTTAAAAAGAAAGTACCAGCTCTGCCTCTGCTGCTGCATTGCTCTTGCTCCTGTCTTCTCCTTGCTTTTTGCCTGTTTTTGAGGGGCTTCTCGATCTTACTGAATTTCACCTTGCTTTTTTACCTATTTTTTGTGAGTCCTCTTCTTGCATTTCCCTCGTTTTCACTGCTTTCTGCTTGCATTTTCCTGTATTTTGTGTGCCAGCTCCTTTCTTTTTCCTCATTTTCACTGCTTCCTCCTTACTTTTTCTACCGTATTTTGTGTGCCTTGTTTTTGCTTTTCCTAATTTTCACTGCTTTCTCATTGCTTTTTCTTTTGTATTTTGTATCGCTTCTCCTTGGTTTTCCCTCATTCACACTGTTTTCACCTTGTTTTTTCCCCCATTTTTGTATGCCTTCTCCTTGCTTTTCCCTCATTTTCATTGCTTTTCCACAGCTTTTTCCCTCGTATTTTGTATGACATCTCCTTGTTTCACCCTTGTTTTCACTGTTTTCACCTTGCATTTTCACCAGTTTTTTGTTTGCCTTCTCCTTGCTTTTCCCTCGTTTTCATGCTTTCACCTTGCTTTTTCTCCAGTTTTTTTTTTGTACCCACTCCTAGCCTTTTCCCGATTTTCACTAATTTCTCCTTGCCTTATCCCTATTTTTTTTGTACCCAGGCCTTGATTTTTACTCATTTTCACTAATTTCTCCTTGCTTTTTCTCAGTTTTTTGTTTGCCAGTGACTTGCTTTTTCCTCATTATCACTGCTTTCTCCTATTTTTTCCCCCTGTATTTTATGTGCCATATCCTTGCTTTTCCCATTTTTAAATTACTTTCTCCTTGCTTTTTCCCCTGCTTTTGTGTGCTTTTTCACCAGTTTTTTGTGTGTTTGCTCCGGGCTTTCTCATCATTTTCACTTATCTCTCCTAGCTTTTTTCACTTTATTTTGGGCCCTTTCCTTGATTTTCCCATTTGTCACTGAATTTTTCCTTAGATTTTCCCCTGTTTTTTTAGTGCTTTCTCCTTGATTTTCCCTCATTCTCACTGCTATCTCCTTGCTTTTCCCCCATTTTTGTGTGCCTTCTCCTTGCTTTTCCCTCATTTTCAATGCTTTCTCTTTTCGTTTTCCCTCTTTTTGTGTGCCTTCTCCTTGTTTTTGCCTAACTTTCACTTTGCTTTTTCCCACGTTTTTCAGTGCCTTCTCCTTGCTTTTCTCTCGTTCTCACTGGTTTCCCCTTGTTTTTTCCCTTTTTTTTGTGTGCCTTCTCCTTGCTTTTCCCTCATTTTCATGCTTTCACCTTGCTTTTTCATCAGTTTTTTTGTACCCACTCCTAGCTTTTTCACAATTTTCACAAATTTCTCCTTGCTTTATCCCTGTTTTTTTGGTACCCTCTCCTTGAGTTTTTTCTGCTTTTTGTTTGCCTGCGACTTGCTTTTTCCTCATTATCACTGCTTTCTCTAGTTTTTTACCCTGTATTTTATGAGCACTCTCCTTACTTTTCCCATTTTTAAATTACTTTCTCCTTGCTTTTTCTCCTGCTTTTGTGTGCTTTTTCACAATTTTTTTGTGTGCTTGCTCCGTGCTTTCTCCTTGTTTTCACTTATTGCTCCTAGCTTTTCTCACTGTATTTTGTGCCCTTTCCTTGCTTTTCCCTTTTTTCACTGCTTTTTCCCCTGTTTTTTTAGTTCTTTCTCCTTGATTTTCCCTCATTCTCACTGCTATCTCCTTGCTTTTCCCTCATTTTCAATGCTTTCTCTTTGCTTTTTCCCTCTTTTTTGTGTGCTTTCTCCTTGCTTTTGCCTAACTCTCTCTTTGCATTTTCCCATGTTTTTCAGTGCCTTCTCCTTGTTTTTCTCTCATTCTCACTGGTTTTCCCCCTGGATTTTGTGTGCCTTCGCCTTGCTTTTCCCTGATTTTCACAGCTCTCTCATTGCTTTTCCTCTATATTTTGTGTGCCTTCTCCTTGCTTTTTCCTCAGACTGCCTTTTCCTTGCTTTTCCCCCCATATAGTGCATTCTCCTTAGTTTTTTTTCTGTGCCTCCTCCTTGCTTTTCCCTCCATCTCAATGCTCTTTCCTTGTTTTTCCCTCATTTTTTAAGTACCTTCTCTTTGTTTTTCCCTTGTTCTCATTGCTTTCTCTCATTCTCACTGCTTTCTCCTTGCTTTTTCCCCCATTTATTTGTGCCTTCTCTATGCTTTTCCCTCATTTTTACTGCTTTCTTCTTGCTTTTTCCACTGTATTTTGTGTGGCTTCACCTTAGTTTTCCCTTGTGTTCCCTGCTTTCTCCTTGCTTTCTGCCTAACTTTTTGTGTGCCTTCTCCTTCCTTTTCCCTCGTTCTCCTTGCTTTCTCCTTGCTTTTTCCCTTGTTTTGTGTGTGCCTTCTCCCTTGATTTTGCCCGGTTTCTCTGCTTTCACCTTGCTTTTCATCAATTTTTTTAAGTGCCTCCTCCTTGCTTTTCCCTCATTCTCACTGCTTTCACATGAATTTTTCACCAGTGTTTTGTCTGCCCGTTCCTGCTTTCTCTTTGCTTTCTTCCCTGTTTTTTGCCCAGCCCTTTCTTTTCCCTCCTATTCACTGCTTTTGCCTTGCTTTTTTCACAGTATTTTGTGTGCCCTGTCCTTGCTTTTCCCTTTTTTCACTGCTTTTTCCTTGCTTTTTCCCCTGTTTTTTTTAGTGCTTTCTACTTGATTTTCCTCATTCTCACTGCTTTCTCCTTGCACTCCACCCACTTTTTGTGTGCTTCTCCTTGCTCTCCCTTCATTTTCACTGCTTTCTCTTTGCTTTTTCCAACATTTTTTGAGTGCCTTCTTGCTTTTCCCTCATTCTCCCTGGTTTCTCGTTGCTTTCTCGCTCCTACTTTGTGTGCCTTCTCTTTGCTTTTCCCTAGTTTTCACCTCGCTTTTTCCCTCATTTTGTTTGTGTCTTACACTTGCTTTTCCCTCAGTCTCACTTTTCTCCCTGCTTTTTTTCCTGTTTTTTTGAGTGCATTCTCCTTGCTTTCTCACCCATTTTTTGTGTGCCCTCTCCTTGCTCCTAATTCTATTTCATTGCTTTCTCCTTGCTTTTTCACCAGTTTTTTGTGTACCCGCTACTTGGTTTTTTCCTTGTTTTCACTGCTTCCTCTTTGCTTTTTCACCCATTTTTTTGTGTGCCATCTTTTTGCTTTTGCCTCAGTTTCACTGGTTTTTCCTTGCATTTTCCCCTTTTTTTGTGTGCCCACTCCTTGATTTCCCTCTCTTACATTGCTTTCTCCTTGCTCTTTCCCCTGTTTTTTGTGTGCCTCTCCTATCTTTTCCCTCATTTGTACTGCTTTCTCTTTGCTTTTTCACTTGTTTTTTGTGTGCCTTTTCCTTCATTTTCACTGTTTTCTTCTTACTTTTCCCCCCATTTTTTGTGTGCCTTCTACATGTGTTTTCCTAGTTATCACTGCTCTTTTTTTTTGCTTTTTTCCTCATTTTTTGTACCTTCTCCTTGCTTTTCCCTTAGTCGCACTGCTTCTTCCCCTGTTTTTTGAGTCTCTTTTCCTTGCTTTTCTCTCATTCACACTGCTTTCATTTTGCTTTTTTACCCGTTTTATATTCCCTTTCCTTGCTTTTCCCTCATTTCCACTGCTTTATCCTTGCTGTTTCCCCCGTATTTTGTGTGCCCTCTCCTAGCTTTTCCCTAATTTTCACTGCTTTCTCCTTGCTTTTCCCCCGTTTTTAAAGTGTGTTCTCCTTGCTTTTTCCTCGTTTTCACTGCTTTCTTTTTGCCCCATTATTTGTGTGCCTTCTCCTTGCTTTTCCCTCGTTTTCACTGCTTTCTCCTTGCTTTTCCCCTGTTTTTGGGTGCCTTCTCATATCTTTTACCTCATTTTTACTGCTTTCTCCTTGCTTCTTCCATCGCTTTTTGAGTGCCTTCGCCTTTCTTTTCTCTGGCAAGGATTTGGATAGAGATGTTATGGTTTGTATCAGAGTTTACCTGCACAAAAAGATAGAAATTCAGCGGTTATAAGTAGAGTTATTTCAAGTAACTATAACCCGTGCCCTAATGTAACTATAATTTGTGCCTGTGCCATACACTGCTAATTCCTCCATATATTTCATGAGTAATTGCATCTTCTATGACATCATTGATAATGTTATTGCAAAACATTATAACATCCCTGTAACCTTTGATTTTTTTTTTTAAGTGATTAAATAAATAGACATATCTAATATCTATGCATATATATATATATATATATATATATATATATATATATACACAAAAACAAAGAGAGAACTCTGGGCAGTTCCAAAGTTTAATATATATATATATATATATATTATATATATATATATATATATAGTCCAAAATTACCGCTCAGCCCCTGTTACATTTTTTTTAACACACATCTTTACATTTAATACAGCACAGTTAATGGAGCAAAGGTTGCAGAAACGTCCTTTAGCATTTTTTAAGGAACCACACTGCTTCGCGGGAAGCAGAGAAACATTTTTAATTTTTTCACGGCAATCATTCGACAAGATAAGGTCCCAAGAGAGCAACCATGTTTCTAGCAGAATTAATATCCAGAAAAAATCTTCTAGCGCCAAAAAAGGAAAACCAACCATCATAAAAAACTCACCTGCGAAATATCTTTTAGAGTCAGAGCAAGAACCTTCCAGAGTGGGCACCCACCAGCAGGGAGAGCTGCTAGAATGAGACCCGTCTAGTGGTAGAGGTGAAATGATCTGTAGCGAGGCGGGCTGCTTTATGCTTGTAGTCCAGGGGGATGTTGTCTCTTCGTTGCATCTGTCTCCGCAGGGTGCCAAGGGCCACTTTGCATAACACACGGGAGAGGGGCTGAGCTCCTTTAGCTGTGGTGAAGCACATGGTGAGTGAGGGGCTTATGGCGACAAGGCGCTAAAGAGCACTTTCAGTAATCTCTTATCAGTAGCCACCAGCAGGGGTCTTAGCTCTGGTGGTGGGATCCAGGAGGGACCTCCTAGGGTTAAAAAGCATTTGTTAAAAAATTGACAGCTGGAGTTGCAGAGGATCTGTGGATCCGCCGTAAATTAAAAATTAAAAAAATGAAGTGTGGGCTCCCACGCTTTGTCTTTTTTAAGCCCCTGGTTCTGCCAAGTCCCAGGGGCACTGTGGATTTCTAATGGGGGGACTTGCATCCCCCTGTAGCCCATGGGATCACCATCTTCCTGGTGCTTTAGACAGGATTGATTTGGGGGTTCTGCGTGGGCCCTCCCTGCAGTCCCAGGGACCACCACCTCCATGGGTCTATACTCAAATTCTGTGTGGGGGGCTGCACAGCACCTCAGCAGCCCCGAGAACCACCAACTCACCCGGAGTATATTCAAAATAGTTATATGGGATCTGTTTGGACCCCCTAGTCCCAGGGACCACCACCTCCCCAGGGCATTGTTCCTAGGAGGGAGCCACTGATGGCGCTGGGCACTGCCACCACCCCAGGGCCAGCTCCTGCTATGTCCCGGGGTGCCCACTCCCAGGACATAACTGGCTGCTGTGGTTTGGCTGCAGCTTTGACAGCTGCAGCCAAGTCATAGCAAACACTCAAACAGGTCCTGCTGTCAGAAAGCGGAGATTTCATCTGTCCTACCTGTATGCAGATACGTATAAGGGAGGAAAGATGAAAAAATTGGTCCAGCAAGCAGGTAGCTAACAGTTGCCAGCTTGCTGGAGCAATGGGACTGCGGGGGAGGCCTTGAGGCTCCCCGTGGTCCCTGTTAGCCTGTAAAGGGCAACAATTATTTTCAAAAATTGTGTTGTACAGTGGGGGAAGCCTTGGGGCTCCCCGGACCCAGATAGTAAAAAGGAAAGAAAAAGTGAGTATCAATAGCTCAATGGTGAAGGTTACAGACCTTCACACTGAGAGCTGAGGGTTCGAGTCCAGGTGTATCCCTGGTCATTTCCCTCTTTTTGTGTTTTTTCTAAGTGCAAATGTTTAAGGCTCGTACTGAAAGGTAATCTCACTCTTTTTAATTGACAAATATATATTTTTTCAATTAGTGGAGAAATATCTCATTCTAAATATATCATTCATCAAAGTCTAAAAAATGTCTATTTCTCTCCCTCTCACTCTTTCTCTCTCCCTCTTTCAATCTCTGTCACTGTCTGCACGTCTCTTACTGCCGTAGGCTGCAGTACTTGGAGGGACACCTGGTTTATTACTGGTTCTGGACTGGCTAAGATAAGGGCGACCCCCTCTTGAAGCCATGGTGCTGCTGCCAACTGGAAAAAACGCCAAGGCAGACTGTACCCTCAGAAGGAGCCTCAGAGGAAAAACCCAAGTAATAGAAAAAAAACTCTATCACTGGAACTCCTGAGAAAGAGGAAAAAACAATGAAAAAGGGCAAGAAATAGAAGTCAATTCTGCAGGGAAGAAACAGGAGCGAGTAAAAAACTGGAAACAGGAGCGAGGATCACCACCAAGACAGAAGTGTTTGCTTCTTTGCATTGGAAGGAGGGAACTGCAGTGCTTATGTACTATGAAAGAGGAAGTGACCAACAGGAAGAAAGTACAACACCATCTTGTATTGGGAAAGACCACATAAAAATGAATGAGAAAAAAGACCAAGTAGAAAAGGAAAGGGAAAAAGGCATGCTGGGAAGACAAACATCAAGGAAGAAGACAATATGGAAGTCCAAGAAGAAAGAAGACATGAAGACAGAAGAAAAAGGAGAAAAAAGAAGGGAAAAAGACAAAGGACCCAAGTAGGTAAGTAGGAACGAAAAGTCAGGGAGGCTGCCAGCGGCTGTGGCACAAACAAATGGGCCACGGCTGTTCCAGCGTCACGAAATGCAGACTGCTGGCCCGACCACGGTCTGAAAAAGGGACTCTGGGGTTGTCCGCAGCGTCACACTCTCTCCCACTCACACACACACTTAGACCCATGCCCATACGCAGCCACTCACAGGCCCACTCAGCCACTCACAGCCAACTCAGACTCTCACACATCCACTCACAGGCCCACTGACACCCTCATGCCCCCACTCACAGACCTTGGCAGACACTAACGCACCCACTAAGACACTGATTCACATGCTCCCAAACCCAGACAGAAACTCTCACAGCTACTCTTATCCCAAAATACACCCTCTTACATCTGTTCTCAAACCCAGAGAAACAGGCTATGGTCATCTCCCACCAAGCACAACCAAAGGATCATGTGCAGTGTGGGGTCGGGGGGGTTAGGGGGGTTGGGCTTGAGGGCAACCCCTGCCACGCATGGGCAAAGGCCGTGCATGGTACAAGGTTGGGTGCTTATAGGTGGTTGGCTGCCAGGCCCTGTGGGCAACCACTGCTGCGCATGTGCTAAGGCTGTGCACGGTGGTGGTTGGGTTAACGTATAGTAATAAAAATTACTATATTTAAAAATACCATAGAAATTCACAACAAAACCTAAGGTTAAAGGGGCGTTATAGTAAGGACATAGAAATTCACTGAAAAAAACAAAGGTTACAAGGACAATATATTAGGTTGTAAGTGGATATGTATATAGACAATACCCTTTCAGGCTTAGCATGCTTGATAAATTATGAAAGAAAGCAAATAAAAACAGGGAATTCGGGATAGTTCCCACGTTTTAGGTGGAGAGCAACTCCTTTAAATGTAGCACCCCACAAAACCCCCAACACCTTGACTCTGCTCACCAGAAATGTCTCTTTTCAAGCAGGGTTTTTAAATATTCGATTAGCATCCATCCATGCTGAGCTAGAAAGTGGCAAAGGCATTTGACACTTTTACCACAAAGACTTTAGGCATATGATTAGCCAGTGTCATCCACACAAATCTGAAAAGTGACTAAAGCCTTTTACTACTCCACGCACAGCACTACGGCTTTGGATTTGTAAAATTCCCTCCAAGCCAACCTGGAATTATTAAAAGCAACCCCTGGTACATGCTTCTTTCTTATTAGAGCTTGTTTTGTTTTGTCCAACACAAGGGAGCACCCAGTATAAATCAAGACAGTACCCTTTCAGGCTTAAAGTGCCACATGCATTATGGAAAAATGAACCCAGGGAACTCTAGTAGTTCTCTTCAAAATAAATTAAGTGCCAGGGCATAGCCCAACTGGTCTTCCTGTCAAGAGAAAAAAGAAACCTGCCCGCGGTATTCCATTAGGCTATTATTACATATTAAAAATAGTAGTTTAATCATATTTCTAGCTGGTCCCAAGCCTTAGATAGTACACTTAATATTTATTATTACTTTCCATTATTTCTCCATGGGCCAGCCAGCCTTGTTACTGTAAAAATAGCTTTTGGATGCCAGTCACTGTAAGGACGTTAATTTTAAATTTCTACATGTCTTACACTTAAATATCATGCACCCTTCCTTGTGAACTGCAAGGCCTGCATGGGGTGTGTTATTAGTATTTAAAAGGAAGGTCTCCTTCTGCAGCTTTTACTTATGCTAGCTTGGTCCTTCTAGTGATCTGAGGTATTTTGATTTATTGGGTGAAGTTTTGCTAATTTGTCTCATAAGTGTGCACACTCCGAATTGTGTGTTCACAAAGTAACTATTTGCCTTCTGCATGTCCAGTCTTTCAGACAAGGAGCACTCTGTTCTGTTGCTCACATATATGTCTTTGAATCTGCAGTGTAGAAATGCTTTTTAACACTGCAGATGGCTGTTAAGTATTGATGTATTTCATGAGCTCCTTTTAAAGCAGTCTGCCTCACTCATTGCCTTTTAACAAGTGTAGTTTGGAATTTTGCTGGACAATTGCCCATTGAGTCTGGCCTGTAATACAGTTTCAAAGTATTGATTTGTTTAGCTAAATATAAAATGCATTCATATAGGAGATTTGGTTAGCCCTCCTTGTCCATTGGTCTGTCGTTCATATTTTGCTTCTGCCCACATTATACAGCATAGGACAATGGTCAGCTCTCTTGAGCCACTGGCTTCCCTCTCTGTAAATGATGGAATTTTTACAGTGCATGATCTGCCATAAAAGGCTGTTTCAGTGTTTGGCACTGTCAGCTAGATGGTGAGGCCTATTTACCATCAAAAGGTAAGGTACAGATTACCCAGGACTTCTTCCTGGGAACTATGATGAAGAGAAAATAATTCCTTTTCCTGAGACACTGACTGAAGAAGCTGATATGAATGTCAAGACCTGGCAGCTATACTGATCCCCAGAGAAAGTCTCCTAAGAGAGTTTGATACGTGGGATAGCTGTAGGAATTCTTGGACATTTTGGACTCAACGAATATGGACACATCCCAAAAAACTGTTGTGATAAACCCATGGAAACATTCTCATGGCACCAAAAACCGGGCCATACATCACAAGTATAAGCATTCAAATAGAGCAGTGCCTGCAAGAGACATACCAAGATTGTCATTAAAATCATTTTAAGGGCCTCTATGTATTCACAGGCAGTAGAAAAGACTTTGGATGTTCACCTATACGTACATTTCTTGACGTCTCGGTTACCTACGGGGCCTAGAATTGATCACAAATGTTTTCTCTCCCAAGAGTAACAGAACAACTGTGTTGTTATATTTGGTTATGGTTGTAGGAAACTGGCTTTTTATAAAGTGAACCAAAATGAGGTACACTGTGCAAAGAGTCCAATTCCCAGAGGTATCACAGAGGCACAAATGACATCCCAAATGCTGTCATTTTGGGTAGTGTGATTGAGCAGTTAGGCATATCAGAGGGTAGTGCTGAGCATGTAAGGCACACACTCAAGCAGTAAGTGAGACACACACTCAATAAAGAAATCAGACAAATATAACACATAATTTTATATAAGCTTTCATACCAAGATCAACAGAGACAGGTGAGTACTTTTGAGTTATGAATTTTTAGAGTTTGAGAAGTAGGCTGCATTTTTTAGGAAGCCGCAATGCAATCGTATGGAGGAAAACAAAGACAGCAAACCAGGTAGAGTACAATGATTTATGGGACCAATCTCGTGGACTTAAGGTGAGTTTGGGGCAAGGTCCAAGGCCACACCTACAGGTCACCTAGTGGAGCTCTGGTGCATTCGGGTTCAGAGGTGTGTTACGGCATTGGGAGTCCCATTCAAGTCAAGGGGAATCGGTTCAGTTACTAAGTTGCTGCAGGGATGGACTGGAAGGATAGTCCAGGAGAACCCACAGGTGGATTGAACGGTGAGGTCCTTGGGTATGTGAGGACATCATCAGTTCACTCCTCCTCGGGGTGAGGGCACAGGTGCAGGGGTGTCTTCTGGCATTGGATCCAGTACAGGAGTTCCTTGCAGTTGCAGGTGGGGCCTGCAGAAACACTCTGCAGGCATGGACTGGGGGTCCAGTCTGACCAAGCCAACAAGTATGCTCAGGTTTCACGAGGAGGGGAGACATTGGGACACCCTTGGTTCTCTTCTCCTGGGTCTGGGACGGACAGGTGCAGAGGTGTCTTAGGGTGTCAGGTCTTTGACTCCTGGTCACTCATGGTTGCAGAGGGTCTGTAGAAACAGTCTGCAGAAGCTGTCACAAAGCCCACAGTGACTGAGCACAGAATGGGCTTCTATTCTGGAGGGCCTGGGAACCATGCTGACACCATTGGCCCATTTCAACGCAGGTTGGGCAGCTCAGGTGTCCGTTGGTGATGCCTGGTTTCTGTTGGTCCCGCTCCTCTCATGTCTTTCTTGGGTGCCTGCGGATGCAGGGGAGGAGCTCCTCTACTCCAAGGGACTTCCTCCTGGCAATTGATGAAGCACTGGCAGCTCTCACAGTTTCATGGAGGCTGTAGCAGCAGGACTGGTCAGTTGCTCCTCAAGAGTTGGGAGCAGCAGGCAGGCTGGCAGGGTTGGCGCCAAGTCAGTCATGCTCCTCTGTTCTCTGGTTCAGAGGCTTCTTGTCCCCTCCTTCTTTTGTGTCCAGAGAAGATCTGAGGATATGGTATCAGGGAATCCACTAAATACTCAATTTAGGAGGCGTTAAGGGGAGTGAAGGGTGGTAGCCAATGAGCTTCCTACCCTGGGGCAGGGAAGTTGGCATCTCCCTCTGAGGAAGGCCAGCTCTGCCTTCTTTCATGTTCCTGCCTTGGAATGCAGGTCATCCTGTTGGGAAGGTTGGGTAACACCCCAGCCCGGGCAGGCTTTTGTTTCTGACCTCTCAAGAGCAGAGGTTCTCACCCTGGGAAGTCAGATTCTCATCTGTTGGTGGCAGGCTGGCCAGAACCAGTCAGTGAGCTCACCAGAATTGGGTCCTGCCCTCCAAGTGGTGCTCAGCCAGTCCTGGATCCCTACAAGTGGTGCTTAATGAGCCTAAGCAGCCAAAATCTGAAAGGTGTGAGAGAATATTTTCCAGCAAAAATGGCTTAAGAACATACAGAAGAGGGTGACCTTCCTGCTAGCAGATCCACCCAAAGGTGCATCTCCAATTGGTCTGGCTTTGTGGTAGTACCTGCTATGTTCTTCTCCACAACAGCATTTCCTGTTTAGCATCCCCCCTTGGAAGTGGTATTCGGCCTTGTGGAGCCCTTGTTGGCTATAGCCTACAACGTTGTTCCACTCCCACTCTAAAAAAGTGACAATGTCCTAATGTAGAACTCTTCACCGTGACTTTATCTAGTGGCTCCCCAACAACAATGCCTCCTTCTCGGACACCGCCGGCTGCCTTTCCCACTGAACCTTACCTTCTCAGCAGCTTTCTCCTCAAATTTCTTCTAAGTCCAAAGGTAAACCGAGAGCGGGTCCAATCCACTCAGTGTAGCCGAACCGTGCACCACTGTGGTCGGCCTTAACTTTTGACTTTGCCTCAGTTTCACACGACCAGATACCCATGGTTGGCACTTTATCGTTTTTGGCTATTTTTTTATCTAAAATGTTAAAACTCATAACTCTGGATGTACTGATTGGATTTTTGTAGTGCTGGTGTCACTTTACTTACTCAAATATTTTTGGTTTCTAAATTGGTTTGGAATTGTTCCTGTGTTGTGTTTTCACTTTATTACTTTTTATGTGCTGCATAAATACATAACACATTGCTTCTAAGTTAGGCCTGGCTACTTTTGTATCGAGCTACCATAGGGGTGACTTTTGTGGTTCTGTGTGACAAGGACTGTTGTTGTGCTTGAGAAGGGTGTTTGCCCCTCTCAATCAGTAACCCAATTCTTATAGGGGTAACTTTTAATCTGTACTAGCTTCTCACAGATGGAATCTTCACACTGTCAGTCCAGTCTGAACTTTAGTGGACTTCACACAGGCTGTAGATAAATTATACCAATGAAGATTGGTCTGAACTCCTACAGACACACAATAAATGCTGGTGGAAGCTAGTCTAAAACTTGAGTATTATAAGATTGTACAATGCTGGCATTGGTCCCCACTAAGACTAGAGGTAGGGTAGGCACTTGCTCTGAATGTTGGTGGTGTGGCTAGCATGATACATCTAGTCATTTCCAGAGATCACAATAAGAAATGGATGATTGTTTGCAATGGCCCTGGCCATAGCCACAATTTATATTTTGCTGCTATAGAGGACTCTGGTCTGTCAGGTTGTAGAGGTGCCTGCAAGCAATGTTCCATGTAGCCTTATATGTAATAGTAATCCATTAACTGAATGACCAGATGCCAAAATATAATATACTTTTGGGGAGTTTCCTTTACCAACAGGATATGATTAACTGATTTATCTGACATGATGTTTGTATCAGATTGTTATCCGAACAATGACATTTGCTGGTTGCCACTTTATCCAATTGGTAAGATGAGGGGGGAGATGCAGATCTGTGGGTTATCGTGTGTTCTTAAGAGATCTAGTAGTACACTGCTAAGGTGCCTTATTATATTATGTTATGTTACTTTAGTTCAGACTTTCAATTGTACCTGAAATGAAAAGTGGAAAAGGCTTTTTTCCTTGTATTTATAGTTGTAGACTGTTGTGTTTTCATGATGGACAAAGGGGGTGTCATTGGTGGTTAACTGGACTATTTTCTTTCTGCAATAAAGCATTATTAAAACCAAATCAGCATATGTTTTGTTGCCATGTTCTTCTAATAACTGTTCATTGGAGCATGTCAAGACAGAAGCACAATTTTTCAAGGATCCCCTGGCTCTACAGTGTGATTGCAAGCTCTATTGTGGTGCATTGTGATTAAAGGGAAGTGATAGCTTCCTGTTGAAGTCTCTAATGGAGTCAGAAAGATCCATCATGTGGGCGACAATAAGAATATGCAACTCTTCTATGTTTCTGTTTCAAGAAGAGAAGAACAAGACTATGCAATGATACAGCCGATAGAGTACCATGGATACCAGGTGAACTATGTAAACTTGAAGGTGCATTGCTCAAATCAAGTAAAATCAGGGTTTATAAAGTGCAACTACTCACCTGCAAGGGTCTCAAGGCTCTAAGTGGGTTTGTCCTCTGAGCTTCAGTTGAAGAGCCAGGTGTAAAGGTCCTTCCTGAATTGGGGTAGCAATGGTGACTGCCTGAGGTGCAGGAGCAGGGTGTTCCAGCTCTTTGCCGTGAAGTAGGTAAAGGATCTCCTGCCAGCCAAGGTCTTTCATATGCGGGGTGTAGTGCCTAGTGCTTGTTGAACGGAACAGACCGGTCTGGTGAGAAGTCGGAGTGTGTGAAAGCAGGAGGATGTGACTGAGTTGATTTAGCAGGTCATGGTGAGCGATGAGTCCAGGATAATGCTGAGGTTCTGTGCGTGGTTTGTTGGGGTGGGGGAGTGCTGAGCGTCGATGGCCACCAGGAGTCATCCCAAGCTGGTGTGGGTGGTCCCAGGATGAAGATCTCACTCTTGTCAGAGCTGAGCTTGAGTCAGCAGCCAGGGTGCAATGGCTTCCATCCCGTTGTGGAAATTCCTCTTGGAAGTAGTGGGGTTTTCGGTCAGTGAGATGATCAGCTGGGTATCGTCAGTGTAGAAGATGATGTTCAGTCCGTGGTCCCTGATGATGGATGCGAGAGGGGCCATCTAGACA
Source organism: Pleurodeles waltl (assembly GCF_031143425.1). Classification (NCBI taxonomy): domain Eukaryota; kingdom Metazoa; phylum Chordata; class Amphibia; order Caudata; family Salamandridae; genus Pleurodeles; species Pleurodeles waltl. The sequence goes on from NC_090443.1 coordinate 911,249,168, forward strand.
TTGAAGAATGTGGGGCTCAGGGAGGAACCCTGCGGAAATCCGCAGCTGATTTTTGTAGGTTCGGACAGGCAAGGCTAGAGTATGACTCTATGGTTCGGCCAAACAGGAAGGAGCGTATCCATTGTAGGGCCTTTCCACAGATGCCGGATGCGTGGAGCAGAGGGTGAGGAGTGAAACTGTATCAAAGGCGGCTGATGGGTCCAGTGGGATGAGGGCCGCTCTATGGCTGCAGTCGAGGAGCAAGCCGATGTCACCTGTGACAGAGAGAAGCCTTATTGGGAGGTGTCTAGCATGTTGGTGTCCTGGATGTGCTCATGGAACTGAGCGTTGATGGCCTTTTCGATGACCTTGGCTGAGAAAGGCAGTAGAGAGATGAGGCGGTAGTTCTTGATGTCCAGGGTGTAGGCCGTGGATTTTTTCAAGAGCGGGCAGATCTCAGCTTGCTTCCAGTCCTTTGGTAAAGTGGTGGTCTCTATGGAGCAACTGAGGGTGTGTTGGAGCTCGGTGCAATGAATGTTTTGGCCTTGTTGAATACGTGGTGAGGACAGGGGTCCGTAGGGGCTCCGGAGTGGATGCTGCTCATGATGGTGCAGGTCTCATCTGTGGTGAGGGTGGTCCAGCGGTCTAGGGTCTGCTGTGGTTTAATGGGATGGATCTAGGGGGCTGTTGGAGGGCTCGGAGGGTCTTAGGATCCGAAGCTGTCATATATGTCTTTGATTCTCCAGTGGAAGAAGTTGACTAGCCTGTCGCAAAGGTCTTGTGATGGAGGGATGCTTGCTGTTTTTGGTTGGGGGTTGGCAAACTCTTTGACCACGGCAAAGAACTCTTCGGTGTTGTGAACAGTGGCGCTGATGTGGTCCTGTAAGGTGGCTTTCCTGGTGGCTCTGAGGAGGTGGTGATGGGATTTGGTGGCCGCTTTGAAAGTCTTGAATTCTTCCAGGAATTGCTGTTCCTCCATCTTTTCTCTAGTCCCCTGCAGCTGAGCCTGGAGCCCTGGGGTGCAGGGGAGAACCAGCTAGCCTTCTTGCGGTGCTGTTTGGCTGAGGTCTTACGGAGAGGTACTAGGGTATTGGCACATTCGGAGATCCATTGGTGGAAGTTCCGTGCCGAGATGTTAGCGTCTGCAGTGAGGGGCGGGGGAGACTTGCTGAAGGTGTTGGAGAGCATTTCCTTGGTGATCTGGTTCCATATTCTGCTTGGGGCTCGGAGTGTGTGGAGGTGGATGGTCGGTGAGGTGATTGTGAAATGGATACAGTGGTGGTTAGTCCAGTGAAATGTGGCGGTGTTGTTGTTGCTGGTGGAAAAAATGGCATTGATCATGTGTCCCGGGATGTGTGTTGGTGAGGTGACCAATTGCTTTAATCCTATTGTGGCAAGGTTGTTGAGCAGGGAAGCGGTGTTGGTGTTGTCACTGCTGTCAATGTGGTAGTTGAGGTCGCCGAGGAGGAAGTTGGTCGAGAAGGCGAGAGTGTGAGGAGAAAGGATGTCAACGATGGAGTTGGTAAACGCTGAATTGGGGCCGGATGACCTGTAGATGAGGGTGTCGTGGAAGGTTGACTTGGGTGTAGCATGCTCAGTTTCCTATTTCACTTTATTATCACCCTTTGTTTTAACATAGTGTCTAGTGACCCACGTTGTAGCATATAGGGAGCATCATTCTTTCTGCTAAATTGAATCATTGGGAAATTTGCAACATATACTTACCACCAGCTTTAATGAAAACATAAAAATGTGAAAGTGTGCACATTATGAAACTTAAAAATGAAGTTTGCAGAGTGTGTTGACTTGAGAGTCATTTAAATTGGGCATTGTAGGAAAAGGCAATGTCTACTATGTGGGAAAATTCTGGAAACATACAACATGTGCTTACGAGGCCCTTGGAAACCTGCCAAGCGTGTTTTAAGACAATGCAATTCCAATGACATACAATGCTCTACTTGGGTCACAAGGCAGTTTGGATACAATTCATACTTGGAGCATTATGGAAATCTGAAAGATAGTGTATGCTAACACCTGCATTATGCCTTGAAAGTTCTACCAACATTGCTTTATGACCCCAGGTCACTAACAATTTGCAAGTAGTTGACCTATTTGTACAATTTTGGGTTACCTATGCTTTAACTCTAAATATAGGCTGATTCCATTTAGGAAATACAATACTATTTTATACTTAGATACCTGTTGTCAATGCTCTGTTCTACTGATCTGCTACCAACCGTGTGGTGAACGCATGTTTTTGTTTATACTTGCGGTAATTTTTATGGTTTTGTGACTCCCGCTTGCCACAGTAATTCTTCTTGGTCTTCTGGCTAAGCTGTTGAATTTGGCACCTGGGGAATTGGGTTCAAATCTCATCTACAACTTTTGACTAAAAGTAATGTGATACTGGGAAAATAATGTAATCTCCCTGTGCTGAAAATTTTAAATATATGAGAAATATCATTCTATTAAAATATGATATGACAGCATTGGGAAATTCAAAGGCACTTGCCTTCTAGCCCACCAGGTCTGTACAGTGCAAATACATACATTTAAATACTACAGAGCTTTCACAAATATGCAAGAAAGTGCATTCTTTGTCTCTAGGTTTTCCAAACGGTTTTTAGTGGAGAACCACCACTGTTAATTGCAAAATGGCATTTAAAAACATCATTCGTGGATACATTTCCTAAAGAAAGCATTTGGGGATACCACCATCAGTTCTTACTAGGTGTTCTGTAAATTATTTTTGCTTTACCCAGCTACTGATCTACTGTACTCCAAAAACGTATTGAGGCACTAATGTTTCCCAGAATTCTAGGGGGGAAAGCCACAATTCTTTAAAGCCTACCAAATTTTGTCAATCTGTTGCTAGCTGTGCGAGCCTTAAAATTGACAAAATACCATTATTTTTCAAACACCTTCTTAGTAATAACATTTAGCTCCTTGTAGATTGGTCTTTAAGTCAAATTTCAGTTGTGTTATTGGCCCGGACTGTATTTTAAAAAGCATTTTATCTTATATTTTGCAAGTAAATGTTTCAATATATATCGAATTCTATCTACAAAGTATAGTATTGTTGGTCTATATAGCATGTTCCTTTCAGTGCTCATTCTTGGTTCATTTATTTTGATAATGCCATCTACATCAGTAAGTTTTGTTGTGGGTCAGATGGAGCTTATCATTTGGTTTTGATGATGCAGAAATGAAGGTTTTACATTTATTAGCGCATAAACGTAGTGCTGCAATAATCAAGTGTGACTTTATCCGAACTAATAAAGATTGTACGGGGACAAAATGTGCCCTCAGAGTAGTTTGCCAACATTTATAAGCGTGCTTTATATAACGTGATGTATTAGAAGTGCACTAATCCGGCATAATCGTAAACGTGTGCTATGATTTGCTTGTTTGAAATGTTTTAGCTTAGCATAACTTTAGTGGAGGCTTTGGCCTAGTTGCCATGTCTCACGGTTTAGATGCTCGTATTTTTCCAATGTGCTAATAAACGTGTATTCTTGCTTGAAGCTGTACTTTTCCACTGAGATCGTTCACATGCTTATCTTAAGGTTTCGTGCCAGCCTGGCATCTTCTTCTTTGCTCCAAGGTCAATCTGCAGGTGCGGACAATGGAAGCTCTGAAAGTGAGTTAATTGGTATAAAATGTTGCAACTTACGTAACCGTCTCCAAGGATAATGTATGCTTAAGTAAAAGCTTGAGAACTGTTGTTTTTGATTGGACAATTTGAAGCCAACCTATGAACCCTCCAATGGAAGACCCTACTGGATTTGAACTGTTGTCTATTTAAACCAGGCGCACAAGGAGAAAGCAGCCATTATTGCCGTTACCAGCCATTTTTTTTATAGCCATTTTTGCTATTACAGCCATTACCCGGACATCATTGCCATTACTCGCCATTACCCGCCATTTTGCAGGACATTGGCCATTATGGCCCATCTTGCTGACTTCGTCATTTTGCCGTCTTCTAGAGACTTTTAAGAAATTCTCGCCCTAGAGACTTTAACTTTGATTTACCCTTTGCATGAAGTGGTAGTTTTATCTTGCCGCCGTGAGGCAACTGCCCCGTCCACCCTGCCCCTTTGCCCCGTCCCATGCTGATCGAAAACCGGTACCTGTGAGACGAAGACTTCCTTGAATGCTGATTGAATTTGGTAAATATGAAAGACAAATGTACAATTGCATTGCGTTTTCCTTTTAGGTAACCAACTGCTGATTTTTGATAAGAGCCCTAGTTAGGAGTTTTCCAAATTAATGTTGCTAAATTGTTTTTGCATGAAGACCCACATGCTGATGCTAATTTGAGGTTAGATGAGGATTCATTTGATGCACGATGCAATTTGCGACCTTGTTATGCTGACCAATGTATGCAATTAGCTCATTACAGATTATAGTTTTAGTAGTTTGCGTTGCCATTATCGAAGGCATTGTTATTCAAATGCTGCATAGATTGCATCTTTTCCGACGTTATGGACAGCTATTAATGTTCATTTACATATATCATTTGGTGTTGAGACACATCTACATTGTGCTAGCTTTGTTAATATAGGGAAATAAATTCATTAACTTTGAATAAATTGGTGTGGTTATTCATGACCGAAAGGTCATGGTTCGCCGAAATGTATTCTGGATTAATTGTGAAATGTTATGTTGATCAGGGTATTGCTTATGTTCGTTATTGATTATTGATTAGATTAATTGACTGATCTCGGGTGAAGAGAGTCCCACTTGGTCAAAAGATTCATCGGCCCAAGAGCGTCCAAAACCCAGGTAAGTTATTAGGCCGGAACGCTCTATCAGTAGATGGTAGCAGAGGATGGTTTCGACTTTTGGGACCCCACTCGAGACATACATGGTGTTGAATTAAATGGTTTCGACTTTTGGGACCCTACTCGAGACATACATGGTGTTGAATTAAACGGTTTCGACTTTTGAGATCCCACTCGAGAAGTTGAATTAGATTTTTCTTGGGTAAAACAGATTGACAGAATGATGATGGGCTAAGTCCCTCGCGACTTTCCCGGGATCTCGGAGCTTGCGAATGGAGAGAACGGAGGTGTGAGATCAGCGTTGGTGGTACTAGTGACGGTATGAGTGAAGTTAGGATTTTGCGCTTGCACAGCTTATTGCCGCAGATTGTGTGAAAAGGTTGCGAGGATTTTAGAGAATAGCGGAGGTGCGACTCCGAGTGTAGAAGTAGGGAAGTCGTCGAACTTCATAGAAATAGCGGAGGTGCGACTCCGAGTGTGAGAGTAGGGAAGTCGTCGAACTTCACGTGTATGTGGCGCTTTGTGCAGAAAAAGGTCCACGTGGTTGTTGTTGTTGAGACGGGCCCGGCGAGGTCAAGAGACTCCGGAGTATGTTGAAAAGTGTATGAGACACTTGTTTTATGTTGTGGTCTGGTCGGTTTAATAGGTTGATCGGGCGTGGTCAACGAGTCGGTACGTGTGTTAAGGGAGTGAGAGAAAACTTCGACTTCGGGCTTTGACAAATTCTAAGTGCACTAGAATAGATCATTGACAAGTTGAGAGCAGAGTCTGCGGGTCAGATTTGCTTGCGAAAGTGGGGACCGAGAAAGATGGAATAACTGCCGAGGCTAGTGAAAAATCCCTAAGGTCCTGAAGCGATTGTGTTACCCTTCCTGTAGTAAACCGACAGATCTGTTTTATATTTTTTGGTTGCTCGCGATACATGCTAGAAGTTGTTACGAGAGGAGCTGAGTGAAGGAGGACAAGCCGCTAGGCTTTGTCAGCCGCAGTGTGCGTGAGTGTGACGTCACTAGGAGCCGCGCTGGGATAGGTTGGTTGCAGAGAAGGGTCGCGCACGGATTGGACGCAGTCCGTGGGGCTCGATTGGAAGGGAAAAGGCAAGCGAAGAGTATTCCGGGAATCAAAGTCACCTATTGATTACAAATTTTGTGAAATAAAAGACGAGAAAATGAAATTTTTTAAAGCATTAAAGAGTGCGATGAAGGGAGAGTCTTACATTAAAGCGAGCGTAGGAGAGGAGACGCCACCCGAAGGTACACCAGCTTACATTGTAATGGAGGAAAAAGGGGTAGCTCCGTGCCTTTGGCTAAAGCAATGGCACAAGCTGACAGAGAAACATGGGAGCGTAGCGTTCCCGATCCATGGGACATTCAATATAAGGATCCTAGAGAATTTGAGATTCGCGATGTACGACATGAAGGTACCTCCAAGGCCAGCACAGTTTGAGGCTCTAGCGATTTGGGAACTAATGGCTAGACAGCAACAGCAAAAGAAGTTCGAGACCAGGATGAGAAAGGTAGAAAAGACACTAGCGGACGCTAGGTGGGATAATGCACAGAAGGTGTGGAGGTCAGATATATTGCAGGGGATAAAATTGTTCCCCGCAATTGCTAAGGAAGAAGAGGAGACAGGCAAGAAAGCTACCTGTAAGACAAACAGGAGGTGTTCCAAAGATAGAGAAGACGAGTCAGAGGATGAGGAGTTCATCATCCAATTGCTGAACGACCGTCCACCACCCTATGCAGCGAGTGGGCAAGGTCCAAGTACCAGTTCTGCCCCTCCGGCACCGGTACAGAATAATGAAACTCCGAATTCAGAAACGCCATCGGGATCTAAGGACCCGAGTTTACTGTTCACCCCGCAGATACCGCAGGTTAGGAGAATATATCCAGATGTGCCTATATTGAAACCGGCAGAAAATTATCAGCCGCAGGTCCCAAGGTACTACAGCAGTGACAACAGTGCGGGAATGATTCTAGATCCAACCGTAATGGGAGTACAGAATGGTTGCAACCCAACATTGGCACAAGCGGAATCAACTCAGCTTTTGATGCCTCAAAAGCAAATGCAGGGGGGAACAGCACATGCTCAGATGACGGGGAGTCAGATGGGCATGCCGGCAATGATGACCCATAGTGTGGGAATGAACATGCCTCAGAACATGGGAAATGGACAGAACCCAGATGCGATAACCCTACCCATTACTGTAGGTCCACCGGTACCTTTGTACACTCAGCCTAACATAGGTATGAGCGGTCAAGGATCAATGGTGCAGAGTGGGACGGAGAGGAGGTGCATAGAAAACACTCCAGAGATAACTCCGATAGCGGCTCTGCCAACTGGATCTGGGTCCTTGATGGAGTTTAGTCCCATATGTGCTCAGTCGACAGTGGTGAGGTCGAGTCCCCCACTGATGATACCGCTAACATCGAACACTGAAAAGTTGCCGCAACCATCAATGGCAGTCGATGCGAATGCTACACTGATGGGGTTGAATGCGCAACAGCTGACACAGTGGTTCAACAGTCTGAATTCCACACAAAGCTCAACCAGTGGGAAGGGAGAAGACTATCTGAATAGGGTCAGGTTGAACATGGAAGCACAAGAATTGGTGGAAGGGACTATGGGTTTGAATAGGTTAGAGTCCTACTCGGAAGAAGAGCTGAGGTATCTATGTCCCAGGATTACGAGAGAAGTGAACAAGGTACACAGAAGGTTGCAAGAAATAGCTGACAAAAACGGGATTGAGATAGATAAGACAAAACACTTGAGCAGGAGCTATAGATTGGATTTCGGGACCACAGACTTTGAACACATTAGGTCAGCAGGCATGAAAACGCACCTTAGAGAATTGCTGCAGAGTGCTCAAGTGTGGGGTTGCCTAGACAAATGGGAGAGCAGATGGGCAAAGAAAAAGGAAAAGAAGAAAGACAGTGTCCCAGAGCATAAGGAGAAAAGACCACAGAGTAGTGATGCAATAGCCATGTTACCAATGAGGGAGACAGCAGGGGGAAAATTAGTACATGTACCGTGGCACAGAAGCGACATTCAGTCTTTTACGGATGATTTTCCCAAACTGAGAGAGAAACCGATTGAATGGTATCAGCAGACTGATAGGTTTGTGAAGCTTGCGAAATGTCTTTGGGAAGACCTGAACACCCTCTTTGAGATTGTGGTTCCGGTAGATTTGTGGGAGGATTGCAAAAGAGCTGTAGGTTGGCCGACAAGTGAACCAGAGAGGGACAGGGATACGGGTGCACCATCACCTATGGTGATGAGCTTGTACTATAAGGTGATTGAACACTTGAAGACGAAGGTTGCAGCGAAAAATGTGGATTGGCAGAAGATTGATCGAACTGCCCAAGAGGCTAAAGAGTCGATTCATGGTTACTATGAGAGGTTGTTGAAGGCGTTCAAGAACTACAGTGGCACGGAAACAATAGAGGCGAAGGACATGCTTCATTTTGTGTTTAGATTTGTGGAAGGGCTGAGACCAGAGATAAGTCAGATGATAAAGACGCATTTGATTTGTTGGCAGTCGAAACCTATTGATGAGGTGTTGAATTATGCGAAATACTGTAGCGACGAAATTGAAGTGAAACAGAAAAGGTTGAAAGAGAAAGTGATGATGATGCAGCTTAAAGCAGCTCAGACAGGTCTGCAAGGTTTACAAGGGTTGCAAGGGTTCCAACAGCAGGTACCGCAGCCGCAGCCGCAGCCGCAGGGAAACATGGTGTTTCAGCCACAGGCGAGAGGCAGAGGCAGAGGAGGCTTTGTAAATAATGGTCCGGATTTGAACACTGTTGTAACTCCGAATGGTGTGCAGGCAATGAAAAGGGTGATGCCGTGTCACGTGTGCGGAATTGTCGGACATTGGAAACGCGAGTGCCCAATGATGGTGCAGGAAGGTGCAGGTGTTGGTCAGCAAAACAATGATGTCAATGCATTCCAGGCAATGAGGGGACCGAAAATGAGAGGTCCAAACCCAAATTTTCAGGCCATAAATCAGCTGCAGGGATTACAGCCTATGCAGCCGCAGCAGATGCAGATGCCCCGTATGCAGATGACGCAAATGCAGCCAATGCAACAGCAGTTTCCCATGGTACCTAATCAGCAAATGCAAATACCTTTGGCACCAATGAATCAGCAGCAAGTGATGGTTCCTCCACAGGTCTCGAGTCAGGTGATGAATGCAAATGGCACGGTACAACAGTTTCCATTACACAGTGAGAATGGAACAAACGATGCATGGGAGAGTGAAAGTTCAGGAGAGGAGGGAGATTGTGTGCTTGCAGCATCCTTGGAAGTTGATCAAAAGGGTCCATATGTAGAGGGAAGAGTCATGGGTCATCGTGTCTCATTCTTAGTTGACACAGGAGCCACACGTTCAACTGTTAGGAGCATTGAAGTACCAAATTTGCCACTCTCAGGGAGGACAGTTCAAGTAGTGGGAGTAGCAAACAGGTACCTGACGAATCCAATCACAGATCCAGTACCAGTCAGCATTGGTAACTATCAAGGGTCACATAAATTTGTGGTATGTGACTCAAGCCCGATAGCACTATTAGGGAGAGACCTATTGTGCAAATTGGGATGCTCGATTAGGTGTTCGGACGATGGAATTAGAATTCAGACGAGCAGTGATGGGGAAGAAGAGGAAAGTGTAGAAGGGGACGAGATGGAAACTGTCGATGAGGAATATCCTCTGATTACACTTTTTCCGATGATAACTGAAGAAGATATTCCAGTTGAATTGCGAGAAACAGTCGGAAAAGAAGTGTGGGATATGACAGGAAAGGAAGTGGGATTGGTGAAAGGAGTGGAACCAGTGAAAGTGACAGTAAAACCCAATGCAACCTTTCCCCAGACCCCACAATACCACATGGCACAAGACACCCTCATAAAAGTCGCCCAACTCATTGACGAGTTTGTAAAACAGGGAGTACTGAAAGAAGTGTTAAGCAGTCCATGTAATTCCCCAATCATGGGACTAATAAAGCCGAGTGGAAAGGTCCGAATTGTGCAGGACTTGAGGAAAATAAATGACATCATAATTAAATGCTGCCCTGTAGTACCAAATCCAGCTGTGATAATGTTTCAAATCCCTTGCGATGCCGAGTGGTTCTCAGTCATCGACTTGTCACAAGCATTCTTTTCGGTGCCTCTTCATGAGGACAGCCAATTTCTCTTTTGTTTCAAATTCTTAGACAGAGTCTACAGTTGGTGTCGAATTCCTCAAGGGTTTTCTGAGTCACCGTCAATTTTCAATTAGATTCTAAAGAAAGACTTGGAAGCGTTAGAATTGCCATTCGAGTCAACCCTAGTACAGTACATTGATGACTTACTGATTGCATCTAAGACAGAAAGTGACTGCACAGCTGACACTATTGCCCTACTGAACCACTTGGGAAGGAATGGACACAAGGTGTCTCCTTCAAAATTGCAGTTCTGTCAGAAGGAAGTGAAATACTTGGGTCACCAAATAGAGAAAGGGTCACGGAGAATAATGAAGGAAAGAATAACAAGTGTACTTCAAATGAGTCCACCAAAGACAAGGAGAGAGGTGAGGAAGTTTTTGGGGATGGTGAGCTACTGTCGCCAGTGGATTCCCAACTTCTCGACTCTAGCAAAGCCTTTACTGAAACTGACCCAGAAGGATGCTTTGGATCAAATTGAGCTAAAAGGAGATGAGATGGAGGCTGTGGAGGCTAATTGTATATGATTTCAAGGACATTTTCCTATCATGATTGAACTACTTCAAGAAATAAATTTATCCTGAACCAGAGCCTGGCGTGATTGCCTTTCACACAGAGGATTTATTACATCACCATACTCTTAAATTTTACTCTTGTGAGTGCTCTGACAGCTGTTTGTTGTTACTGTCAGTTTCCTTTGAAACATTGGAGGAGTCAGGAAGTTCCTCCTGTCATGAGCACCATAACAAAAAACATTCTGTGAACTTGACTGTATGGACTTACTGTGAGCGCCCGTTTCCTATGTCCTTCTTCCTAGTGTTTTTTTCTAATTTTCTGACCCAGAAGGATGCCTTGGATGAAATTGAGCTGAAGGGAGATGAGATGGATGCTTTTATTGAATTGAAAGAATGCATGTGCAGGGCTCCAGCTTTAGGTATGCCTGATTACACAAAGCCTTTCACATTGTTTTGTCATGAACGTGATGCATGTTCTTTGTCTGTCTTGACCCAAGCCCATGGTGGCGTAAACAGACCAGTAGCATATTTTTCAGCTACTTTGGATCCGGTCGCAGCAGCACTTCCGGGGTGTTTGCGCGCCGTAGCAGCAGTTGGTATCAGCCTCACTCAGAGTGAAGGAATAGTGATGGGACACCCAGTAACAGTCATGGTCCCTCACTCAGTTGAGATACTTTTGACCCGCTCCCGAACTCAACACATGACTGGAGCAAGACTCACAAGGTATGAAACAATAATTCTGGGCTCACCGAATGTGCAGCTGAAAAGGTGCACTACGTTGAATCCAGCAACCTTGCTTCCCGGTGAAAATGCTGAAATTGAGAACGCTGAGGACGTTGAACATGACTGCCTTCAGGTGACTGAATTTTGCACAAAGCCCCGACCTGACATCAAGGATACTAAACTTGATGAAAATGACCAAATTATTTTTGTTGACGGGTCATGTTTAAGAGATGCAATGGGAATTTTGAAAGCAGGATATGCTGTATGTACTGTAACAGGTGTCTTGGAAGCGTCCTGGCTTCAAGGAGTCTATTCTGCACAAGTAGCAGAGCTTGTAGCCCTTACCAGAGCATGTCAACTGTCTACATTGATGAAGGTTACCATTTACACTGATAGTCAGTATGGGTTTGGAATTGTGCACGACTTTGGGCAACTATGGTCACAAAGAGGTTTCCTGACCTCTTCAGGGTCCCCAGTGAAAAACGGGGAGAGAATAAGGGAATTGTTACACGCCATTCAAATGCCAGCCGAAATTGCAGTGGTAAAGTGTAGTGCTCATACAAAAGGACAGGACTATGTTTCCTTGGGAAACGCATATGCGGATCAAGTCGCAAGATTTTGTGCCTTGAACTGTATATTGCTCAGGGATGAATGGAATTTGATAAGTGAGCCAGAGCTTGAACCAGCTGAAGCATTTGCCTTGAAGGTCGTAGATACAATGGATGAACTAAAAGCATTACAGAATAGCGTCAGGGAGGAGGAAAGAGTTTCCTGGATTAAGTCACAATGCACCAAGAGACCAGATGAGTTATGGGTTTCAATTGAGGGAAAATATGTTTTACCAAATTGTCTCTTATCGCAGCTAGCGCGGTTCTATCATGGGCAGGCTCACCTAGGGAGAGACGCCATGATAAGATTGTTCAAAACTGATTGGTTTAACCCCAGATTTCGTCAAGCTGCAGAAGCAGTTTGCCATCGATGTGTCATTTGTCAGCAGATGAACCCAGGGAAGGGAACAGTTGTGAACGCGAGCCACATTGGCAGGGCGAGTGGCCCGTTCAGCAGAATGCAGATGGACTTCATTGAGATGCCTGTGCATGGAGGTCTGAAGTATGTGTTGGTGATTGTGTGCATTTTTAGTCACTGGATTGAAGCATACCCTACACGTAGAAATGACAGCTTTACAGTTACAAAACTATTGTTGAGGGAGTTGATACCACGTTTCGGATTCCCGATCTCTTTAGAATCAGATAGGGGAAATCACTTCAATAACGAGGTGATAAAGTTACTTTGCGCAGCGCTGAACATTGAGCAAAAACTGCATTGTAGCTATCGCCCAGAAGCCTCAGGACTGGTGGAGCAAATGAATGGTACACTGAAATCAAGAATGGCGAAAATATGTGCATCGACAAATTTGAAATGGCCTGACGCGTTGCCTTTGGTATTAATGTCAATGAGAAACACCCCTGACAGAAAGACTGGATTGTCTCCGCACGAAATTCTCATGGGCAGGGCCATGAGACTTCCTGCAGTTCCCGCAAACGCGCTTTTGAATATTACAGATGATATGGTGTTAGACTACTGCAAAGGTCTGGCTGACGTGGTTCGCTCTTTCTCTCACCAGGTGGAAGCAACCACCTTGCCACCGATCCAAGGTCCAGGACACACACTGAAAGCAGGTGACTGGGTCGTGATAAAGAAGCACGTGAGGAAGTCGTGTCTAGAACCCCGTTGGAAAGGCCCTTTCCAAGTGATCCTGACGACAACTACCGCTGTGAAGTGTGCGGGGGTTCCCAACTGGATTCACGCCAGTCACACAAAGAAAGTGTTGTGTCCCACAGATGAGGAAGTTGAAGCGCTGAAACTGCCAGTCCCTGATAATAAAGTGCCGAGCGCTGAGACAGAGCAAAACCGAACTGAAAGCGAACAGGCAGGAACAGGAGAGAGAGAAATATTCTCTGAGGACGAAACAACTGACTCACTTGGGGAAGACCAAGGAGAAACCTCAGACAGCGACGAAGCAGCTGAAGGTAACAAAGAGCCTGAAGCAGCTGAAAGTGACACAGAGCCTGAAGAAAGTAACGGTGACAAAGGGCTCGAAAGAGGTGAAAAAGCAGGAGAGCCTGATCAGAGGAGGGCTTTCCCAGAAGCAGACGGTACAGAAAAAGAAAAGGAAAACGTGATTGACTCCCCAGAACAAGGGGACACGGCAGAACAGAACGAAACTGCTCAAACTTCTTCAGAAGAGGTCGCAGGTCCATCAAGTGGACACAGTGCAAAGAAAAGACAAAGTATATCGCCAGTAAAACTAGGAACTAGAGAAAAGTTGAATGACGAAGGGCCAAAAGTGAAAGAGAAAAGAAAGGAAGTGTCTGTCGTGGTACCAACCTCAAGTGAAGAAAAAGACTTGGCCAAAGAGGAAAGTACCAGCGAGGCAGAATCAAAGAGACAGGCAAAATTGAAAAGGAAAAGGATACCAAACAGGAGATATTCCGGTCCAGAATGGGCATATGTAGTCAATGACGATTGGACCGACGAATTTGTGTCTCTTAGCCTCGAGAACGAAGAAGAAGAGATACCAATAGAAAAGAAAAGTTTTATGGACACTGTTGATTGAAAGGGTGATAAATGACAGTGCTTGCTATAATCTAACGTGATACAACCAGCTGAGACATTGCTAAACCGGATGAGACATTTGCTAACCTGATAAGACTTTGATAACATGATTGACTCTTAAACCCGATTTGAGACAACATTGCTAACTGAAAGAGACTGAGTTCCGAATTGAGACAAATGCTGCTAACCGATAAGTGACTGGGCTTCTGAAGAAAACTGTGTGAACATTGCGCTCGTTCAGCTTTGTAACTGAATTGCTAAATAGTTTTCTTTTTACAGGTGCTTCTAGCTCTCTGATTCTATATAGATCATGACTAGGTACGCTACACAAAACAGTAGAATGAAACATTGTAAATATGTGTGTATAGGCTTGATAACTGCATGTGTACTAATAATAATGATAATAGTGCTTGCAATGCATGGTAAGAGTGAGAATGAAAGAATTGATGCTTCTACCTATGCTCCTGTTACTGTCACTGAACTAACTGCACTGAAAAGACTAGAATTAGATGAGAGACACTTGCATGATAAGAAAGAGCTTTCGTATAATGTTTTCTATCGCTTGCTAACAGAATATGTTGAGACTATGGATGCGAAAGATTGTTATGTGTGTACACAGATACCGACATCGGTAACCGAAGGGGTGACTTATCACCACATGCCTCTTACATATGGAATTACATGTAGTATAGTAACTTCTAGATTTTATGGTCAAACAAACATACAGTATTTTTACTCAAATTCTGATGTTACCTTTGCATATGTTCCTATAATCACGCAGCTAAGCCAGATTGCTAAAGATTGGGATGCAAAAATAATGAGGGAATTTTTCGAGCCAATGCTACCTTTTGAAACAGCTCACGCACACAGGGAAAATCTTACCTGCTCGCTCTCTGCAGTAGAAATAAGCTTTTTAGATCGCACAGATGATAGAAGGGCACAAATGAATGCGAAATTAGAAAAAGAGCTACATAAGAGGACTTCAGTAGATAATTATGCTTTTGCTGCAATAAAAACACAAGGGAGAATAGCTTTAGATGCTTGGCATGTAGGGAAATTTTGTATATATCGAGGTGAATCTTATTATGATAACATTTTTGTAGGAGCGAGTGAATGTAAACATACGTTTATCTTTAAGGCCAAATGGACATTCATGCTGAACGGACTTGATCCTGTCATACCAGGTGTATATTACATTTCTGGGCATAATGCCTATTATCGTCTTCCAAAGGGATGGTGGGGGAGATGTTATTTGGGTATAGTGTTCCCAAAGGTTTATCAACTGGATGACCTATCGATGATTCCAAAGACATCTGGATCCCATCGTATCCAGAAAAGAGAGACCGCAGCTGCTGTGGTAGGAGATATATTTGGAGCCATGATTCCTTCATTGGGAGTTGTGTTGAATTCCATCAAAATAAGAAAGTTGTCTACTATAGTGGATAACATGTTGACAAAGTTTTCAGGTGCTATGATCCTGATGGATGCTGAACTTGCAGCGGAAAGAGCTATGACTCTTCAAAACAGGCTTGCCTTAGACATTCTTTTAGCAAAGGATGGCGGCGTTTGCAAAATGCTTGGTGCGCGCCACTGTTGCACGTATATTCCAGACAACAGTGCAAAGATTAAAACAATGCTTGCTAATCTAACAAAAGAGAGTGCAGATTTGAAGGAATTGAAAGAACCAGGAGTGTGGGAGAAGGTTGGAAAAGGACTTGCTTCAGTGGGAAATTGGCTTGGTGGCATTTGGAATGGAATATTACTAAAAATAATACAGGGAATTCTAATAGTTCTAATTTGCATCTTTGGAATTTGGGGAATAAAAAGGGGAATATTAATGATCATGGCGAGAATTAAAAGAAGGAAGGAAGAGAAAATGATGAAAAGAATGGCAGAAGAATACAAAGCAAGAACTAGGGGAACTAAAAGGCAAAGAGAACTGACAGAATTTTAATGGAATAAAATTTGTGGGAATAGTTTTGTGTGATGACAAGTAGTCATCAGAGGAGGGATTGATGACGCAGAAATGAAGGTTTTACATTTATTAGCGCATAAACGTAGTGCTGCAATAATCAAGTGTGACTTTATCCGAACTAATAAAGATTGTACGGGGACAAAATGTGCCCTCAGAGTAGTTTGCCAATATTTATAAGCGTGCTTTATATAACGTGATGTATTAGAAGTGCACTAATCCGGCATAATCGTAAACGTGTGCTATGATTTGCTTGTTTGAAATGTTTTAGCTTAGCATAACTTTAGTGGAGGCTTTGGCCTAGTTGCCATGTCTCACGGTTTAGATGCTCGTATTTTTCCAATGTGCTAATAAACGTGTATTCTTGCTTGAAGCTGTACTTTTCCACTGAGATCGTTCACATGCTTATCTTAAGGTTTCGTGCCAGCCTGGCATCTTCTTTGCTCCAAGGTCAATCTGCAGGTGCGGACAATGGAAGCTCTGAAAGTGAGTTAATTGGTATAAAATGTTGCAACTTACGTAACCGTCTCCAAGGATAATGTATGCTTAAGTAAAAGCTTGAGAACTGTTGTTTTTGATTGGACAATTTGAAGCCAACCTATGAACCCTCCAATGGAAGACCCTACTGGATTTGAACTGTTGTCTATTTAAACCAGGCGCACAAGGAGAAAGCAGCCATTATTGCCGTTACCAGCCATTTTTTTTATAGCCATTTTTGCTATTACAGCCATTACCCGGACATCATTGCCATTACTCGCCATTACCCGCCATTTTGCAGGACATTGGCCATTATGGCCCATCTTGCTGACTTCGTCATTTTGCCGTCTTCTAGAGACTTTTAAGAAATTCTCGCCCTAGAGACTTTAACTTTGATTTACCCTTTGCATGAAGTGGTGGTTTTATCTTGCCGCCGTGAGGCAACTGCCCCGTCCACCCTGCCCCTTTGCCCCGTCCCATGCTGATCGAAAACCGGTACCTGTGAGACGAAGACTTCCTTGAATGCTGATTGAATTTGGTAAATATGAAAGACAAATGTACAATTGCATTGTGTTTTCCTTTTAGGTAACCAACTGCTGATTTTTTATAAGAGCCCTAGTTAGGAGTTTTCCAAATTAATGTTGCTAAATTGTTTTTGCATGAAGACCCACATGCTGATGCTAATTTGAGGTTAGATGAGGATTCATTTGATGCACGACGCAATTTGCGACCTTGTTATGCTGACCAATGTATGCAATTAGCTCATTACAGATTATAGTTTTAGTAGTTTGCGTTGCCATTATCGAAGGCATTGTTATTCAAATGCTGCATAGATTGCATCTTTTCCGCCGTTATGGACAGCTATTAATGTTCATTTACATATATCATTTGGTGTTGAGACACATCTACATTGTGCTAGCTTTGTTAATATAGGGAAATAAATTCATTAACTTTGAATAAATTGGTGTGGTTATTCATGACCGAAAGGTCATGGTTCGCCGAAATGTATTCTGGATTAATTGTGAAATGTTATGTTGATCAGGGTATTGCTTATGTTCGTTATTGATTATTGATTAGATTAATTGACTGATCTCGGGTGAAGAGAGTCCCACTTGGTCAAAAGATTCATCGGCCCAAGAGCGTCCAAAACCCAGGTAAATTATTAGGCCGGAACGCTCTATCAGTTTCACACGCAAATATTGCTCATTGCCTACCAAAGGTTGGGGAATCCGACCTTTCTCTTTCTCAACGCTTCTTTTAAATGTTTTGGAAGGTTACCTCCAAATCCCCTTTTGGAAGAGTGGAGTCATATTTCCAACTTGCTGAGGGCTCAAGGGCCCAGAATTACAAACCTGTCACACAAGCCATCCGAGCATCCAAAATGGCTGCCGTGTGTTGCTTGACAGGACAAGAGCAGGAAAGCGCCATATCTACAGGGATATGGCAGTACCCTGCCCTCTCCCTACCATAGACGCACAATCAGCTGTTGAGAGCCACACGCACACCTTTGCCCCATAGTGCAAAAGTCACAGCGTGAGCCTAGCCTAGGTTCGTACTGGAAAGGCGCCCTTCCAATACAAAATACTTTGCTTTGAGTAGACTAACTTTAAAACTTTTCCTACCTCGGATTTGTGCTGTACAGAGCAACACGCATGAAAACGGGTAAAGTTAGAAGCCAAAAGAAATAAATGCATTTCTCCTTTCTAATGCCTGCTTTCAAGTGGCGTACATTTTTTATGCAAAACTCTGAATGCCCTTGTACCGCCCATGGGACGCCCCCTCGATGAAGCGTAATGGAAAGCAATGTTGAAAATGAAGTGGACATGGGTCAGGCGCTAGACTGCTGCAGCTAGTATGATGTGGCGAGGTGCTAGAGTACTACTACTAATTTGGCATGAAGTAGGATTTCAAAGCAGTGGATTTATGGAGTGCGAATACAGTCTGGGTCAAGAGAATTGCAATGAACAGTTCCTGAGCTTTGATACGAACGTCACATTGGCTCATTTATACAAGATGGCATTCACAGCCCCTTCTCAGTTAAGTACCAGACTGCTGAGTTAACAAGTGAAACTATAGCCGTTCGATTTTAACAAACATATGCATTACACGCGTCATTACCTATGTAAGCCCACGGGATGGCTCAGTGAGTTGAACAATCACTGCAAAAGCAACGATTATCTCCCAATAAAATCCTGGTAAGGCCAACTCAGCCTTTCATCTTGGTGAAGATCAGTAATCTGAGTACCATTAGGTTCGATAATAGTGAATACTGAAATGTGTAGCTCCTGGAGGTGGTAGGAGTGCTTGTTAATGTTTTTATTATTATTGCTACCTCGAACTCAGTTCAAATTATATCTATTTTATAAAAACGGGTTAATAATAAATACTATTATGCCTATTTCCTGAGAGGAGAACGAGCCATACAAGTACATCTTTCGACCTTGCAAGATAAATCGGTTGTTTAAACTCCGGGCCGGAAGGCTAGTAGGCAGGTTTTAGCTTTGGCAGTGTTGACTCAGCCTTTTATCCTTTCCAAAGGGGATAAAACGAGTACCAACAAGGTGATCAATAGTGCCATCTTTCACATGAACTCTGATCAAAGCAGCTTGTCGCGCGAGCTTTAAAAATGTGATTTTTTTAAATTAAACTTTCTGCATCCGTTGCACGGTGGTTATCTTTCCCGGACGCTAGCATTTGTTTTTCTGTAAGGCTCGAGCCGACCTTTCACTGCTGTCCATCTTCTTTCTTCTGTGTGTCTAGTAGTGAGTGCTCTTATGTCACAAAAATATTCCTATCCCACTGACTGTAGCGCCACAGGGCCGTGTCCTATACTCACCCCCATTAGGACGTGACGCCCTACGTCTCGCCTCTGCCGGGAAACGGGAGCCTGACAGTAACACGATTACTTGTTCCCAACCCGCCGGCTCCCTAATGGACGTCCTACCAATATCTGTACGGGCTAGATGGCCTGAGGCCTTCATTAAGAGCAGATACCCTTTAATTAACATTGGAAATCACTGATGGGCGCGCGCCTGGCAGCCCATGTCTTCAACCACCACTAAGTGAAATGAAAGAAAGGAGTAAAACAGGCGTGGGCCGTCCAGCCTCTCCCGGTGGACTTGCAGGTTTTCCACAATGATGAAAAAGAATGTATCGATTTGACATTGAGTGCTATTGCGTTTGGAGTCAGGCTCTCGTCTAATTCAATTTTCTGCCTTTTATAGATTGGTCTTGCAGTACTTAAATAAAGGTTATTAATGGTAAACGACTAGGCTTTGTGCAGAGAGTGAGATTAACATTGACAACCAAGCAGGCGTTAGAGTAAAATTTGGGGTTCCTTTCATGTAATCGAGAATCCCTTAGTGTGTACCTTGTTGTTTTTTCATGATCTCTATTGCAATATGGATGGACTTTTTTTAGGTCTCTACAAATTGGGGCTGTCTTCCATCATGGGTCATAGCTAAACATTCTGGACCTACTGGAGCCAATGAGCAGCAATTTAAAACTCATGGGAGTCAACATTCATCATCACCTTGGTCTATATATTTGACTCTATAAAAGATTGAGCACTCGGCATGATTGATTCGAAGAGATACCAATGAGCAGTGAAAAGGGCAAGTACTGTCTGCAGTGCTATTCAGATAAACAAGGACACAAAGAAGTCCATCTATGTGTCATCTTTAAAAAGAAGACTTCTCCTCACCCATTTGAATATTGCCCATTGGAACCTGTGGGCACGGTCATTTTGCTATGACACAGCCCTACTGCGGCAAGTGCCCGATCACAAATGCAATCAGGCTTCTCATTGCATCCCCTCTTGGACTTTGAGAACAGTACTTACTTCTGCAGTCTGTCAACCTAAGATTATAAGTAGAACTCATTGCACCCAATTATAAGTGGCTGTCAAATTGAGATCTCTGTACAAACATCTATTTTGTTGCAATTACAAATGGTGCAATGTTCATCATACTCAGTAACTACCAGGTGTGGTAAAGATCTCATCATTGGTTAAGATTTGGCAGGTAAAATCTGCTGGAATTAAAAAAAGTCGAAGAGTCCCAGTATACAGGGACCAAAAACACAAAAATCTGCTGATGGTGTAAGAGACAGTAATTATTGAATCCGATAAATTGTATACACCTAGGTGTCTGATTTTTATTGGATGCAGTAATTATCGTCCTACTTGCAGTCAGGCCCATTGAGGCAGCTTATTCAGCATTATTTGCACAAAACTTTGAAATGTCTTTTGTCCATCACGAAAAGCCCCAAAAGAACTGAAAACATGACTTGTTTTGTGGCTGTTTTTGCAGTTCTCTGCCAGTCTAAAGTGTGCTGTTTTGCAATTCAGTGCATTGTGTGTGAGAGTCTTTGCCTCATATCCAACCTCTCTGGACCATTGGTAGTCCGTGGACCTGTTTCTCTAGCAGCTGAAGTGTTCTAATTGCCCCTGTGCTTCGCAGCCATGGTATTTATTGTCCCTGGCGGCTTGTACCTCCATGCTATCTGTATGATCTTCTTGGTGGTTGGTTTTTTTCTGATTTTCTCTGATGATCTGCTGGTCTATTAGCTGAGATGAAAGAGACTCACTGTCCTGTGAATTTGCACTGTACCAGTGAACCCTGCCATGGATCATCTCTTCCTGTCAAATCCTGTTCATTCCCTGTGGACTTTGAGTACTAGATGTACCACCGCTGAGTGCAGCATATGCTTATTCTAGAGGCTCCTCTTTGTCAGGAGGGGACTAGCAGTTCAGGTATCTGCGGGTGCCACATGCACCTGGTCGGTTCTATAATACTATATTGAGACAGATATTTCCCATCAACATTGATATTGTCTTCTCTACCTGCACCCAGCTGCTACATCATCATGGTAAGCACCTCCACATCTTCTTAGCCAGACTAATCATGCAATTAAATACTTAGGGGCATAATTATAATGCCCTAGCACCACATTGCGCCACATTAAAGTCATTATTTTTGATGCTAATGTGGCCCAGTGAGGCCGAAATCCTTGCACCGTATTTACAGAGTGGCGCAATGCATGCATTGCATGTATGTGCACCTGTGGCTCTGTCATTTAGTAAATACAACAGCCTCTCAAGCAGGCCCAAACTAGGATCCTAATATTTACCTTTTTTTGAGGATGACCCTTTGCAATCAATCTCGCTTGCTCTTTTAGTACTTACCAAGATATTTATTAACACATCCAGCACATCTCTCCCTTTGATGGAAAGTTGTTGTCCAGTATAATTGTTTTATTCTTATTTCTCTTCAGCAGCGACCACCGCAAATATTAGGGGGCGGGGGGCTACTTCATGCTAAACATAGCATGAAAGCAGCACCAGGATTGGTCTGAGTGGCTTGGACTGCCACTCAGACACAGACCTGGGGTCTGTGCAGTTTCTCCACCCTGGCTGTTCAACACAGCTGGGCTGGAGAAACCTAGGTGCGCATGTGTTTTTAGCCGGCCAGAGACAGCCGGCCAAACACACATGCACACTTAGGTGCACTCTCTCCTCCTGTGACCCAACCCCACCCCTCCCTGCACTGCTGGCTAAGCCAGCAGATGAAAAATAAAACGATAGTCAACTATCGTTTTATTTTCCATCTCCTGGTTCTTGGCGAGGGGGGTTTACACTCCTCCACCATTGCGATGGAGCCGCCCCTGTTTCTTTTGCCTTCTTTTTGTGCTTACAGCCAATTGAGTCTATGATCAGTGTGCTATGGTGCTTTTTCCAAGATTGTGCTAAATGTTAATTCCTAAATCCGACAACCCTCTTGTTCTTTCACTCATTTCTTAAAGCGCATTTTCCCTTTAGACCATATTTGCTGTTGTTTTATATCTTAAGTGTATATATGCAATAATAAACCTTTAGAAAGTATTTTTTCAATTGATTTTATTGCTGCTTTGCAGCTCTGAATAAAAGTTGTTTCTATCATAAATGCCAACTCAATTGTACAGTGGGATTGCAACCTGTAACCCTACAGATGACAGGTAGATCACAGCAGTAGTTAACTTAGTGAGTTATCTTAGTAGCTGTAGTTTGTCTGGTTTCTATCTAGAAACAGGAATTAAAGTCAATCACTAGGATCTTTTCTGTGCTGTTTTCTTTTTTTTTGCATTATTAACATACATTGTGGTAGAGAATATCGAGGACAAAAAAGAGAATAAGGATGTGCAGAGAGGGAGGTAAGGATTTACTGTTCTGAACTCCACATGTAACGCTCCTTGAGGAAACTCGTGCCCTTAGGTAACTATAACTTGCGCCCTCTCAATGCACTGCTAATTAACCCACAAATTACAGCACTCATGACATCTTTGATAACATCAATGATAATATCAATGTAATATTTGCAGTAACATTTTTGTTGAAAATACTGTGCATGACGAGGGCACGAGTTATAGTTACCTTAGGGCACGAGTTATAGTTAGTAGATGTAACTCCAACTATAACTCGTGATTTTCTATGGTTTTGTACGTTTAAAATGTGAGCCTAACTATAAAGTCCCTATAACCTTTGGTTTTTTAAGTGAATGTGTATGTATATATATATATATTTGTCGCAAAGGTCCACATATCAAAGTACGTAAAGAATAGAAAATGTAAATTAACTTACTTTTCAATATTTTGTCCCTCGATATTCTGGTCAGGATATGGTGGCCATTTGATATTTTGATATTTTGCCCTGGATATTCCCAACCTACACCCATATAAAGTCTAGTCTTTCCAACACATTTGTTCAGATCGGGTGCGTGTATATATTGTTACTTTTTATCCTTTCTACGCAGTGGCCTGGACAATTTAGCAGAGGGATTCTAGAACTCAAGCGATTCTGCATGGAGCCCTCAAGCATAGCTCCCTCTTTAGAAGTTTTCAAATAGACACTGAAGACACATTTTGTCCTAGACAATCCATCTTTTACACTCGTCTCAAGAGAGACAGCTGTGAGTAGTGTGCATGTAATGAATTCGGTAGTTCTGTCACCATGGTGGATACTGCTTCTCTATGCAGCAGACTGTCATGGAAAAAATAAGAATGCTATGGAAGGTGATGATATTGCTAAGTAGATCGGTGGAGGCTGAGGTTTGGCTGTTGGAGCCAGCAGCCCTCCATAGTCACTGAATGGCCCTTGAAACTGTGTCTGCCTGAGGGGGCTCCAGATCTGACTGGTTGATGTGTGGTGCTTGGTGTGCATTGGGGCCTATTTGTATGTGTGTGTAGTGCGAGTGGGAATCTTATAAGGTTGAGTTATGTTTGTGTAGGAAGAGACTCTGCACATTGTCACCGTAGTGAGCCCCAGTCACCTTGCCGACCTCTGAGGGTTGCCCTAGAAATGACGAACTTCCAGCAGAATTGATACTTGTGGGACTGCTTCTGTTGGCAATTCCTCATTTACTCGGAGACTATGGAAGCTTCTAGTAGCCACAGTCCATGAGAAAAAATAACAAGCCTGCTGAATTCCTTGTTCCTCCTAATTCTAATCGTCCAGTGAATCTTGGTAGTGCGTCAGCCAACAGTGTGTTTCAATATTTCATTAACTCCTCTGTATAGGCCCCAGTAACAACTTTGGCATTTTAGCCAGTATATTGGACGTTTATCCAGTAAATGCACCATTTAGGCACACACGTTAAAAACTGTTCCTCAAGTTGTGCCTGTGCCTGTGCCTTGAGTTGTTCTGTAGGGGGGTGGGTTTGCATGCTTGCTCCAGGTTACTAGGAGAAGATTTTCCATGGCTGCGTTTAGTTCCAGAGAACGAGAGTTGCTGTCTACTAAAGTGGGCTAAGTCATTTTAAAGACATTGTGCAAAATGCTGCATGCCATTTAAAAACTCGAACTCTTTTCTTTCGAAAGGAAAGCAAACTACACTTTTTGAGCTCCTGCTAGGAAAATTACATGCTGATAGCTGGCCTCCTGCTACCTGATCTGCAACTAGGGAGTTTACTATGTTATAAATTGTTATCCTTCATTCTGCTGGTGACTCAAATGACAGATCTTTCTGTATGCAAATTAAATCAAATGTGTCTGGGGGCATTTCTTTCTGGCAGGCTCATCAAAAAATTATATTCTTTTTTAAATTAACCACTTCGTTAAATGTGTCCCACGTCACCCCAGGACATTATTTTCATGTGATTGGGATTTCTGTGGCCCTTGAGGCTGCTAGTGAATGGACTGTTTGCAAGCTGATTGGCTTTTTCTTCATCAAGGCAGCATCTGTGTTTTCTAGGTTTTTGTTTTATATGTAGAGCAGAGAGCATGCAGAGGGAGCAGATAGGCAGTTTGTCAGAACTGGTTATTGTAAACCTTGCTGCTTTTGTCGAAGACAACTCTATTACTGTGCCTTCTGGGCAAGAGGCTGATGTCCTTCACTACATACCTAATCAGAATCATGAAAGATGAGTGGTGTTTCAGAGAATTCTACTTATTTGGGAATGACTCGAGGCATTTCGGTATAGATTTTACATTTCAAATTAAAATAAAATATGATTCTCTGAAATAGTTTAAAGTCTTTTGTAGAATATGATCGACATATGCAGATTTCTGTGTCCTATGGCACGGATTGCACTTTTAATGGTACATTCAGACCTTTTCCCTACATTCTTCTCCGACTTCTTGTAGGTGCCGACAGGTTTATGTGCCTTGGACTTCTGAGACCTCCAGGTTATAAAAGTTTGCTTTATGCACTTTGTGGTTCAGACAAATTGATGCGAAGGCCCTGAAATGAAATTGTTATTTCTGAAAACATTAAACAAAATTACTTCCGTGAGGCTCAAAAGGATTTCAGTTTAATAGCTGGGAGTAGGTGAAATGTAAACTTTCCCAATTATGGGCAAAGTTGGGCCTTCATGGTGGTTCCTTTCAATGTTTTTTAAAGTTTGGTGCATGGCTCAATCAACATGACAGACCCATCCATCAAACTCTTCTTTTTTATTTTCAGGAAGAAAACCCAGAAGCGGGATTTTCTTTTTGAAAACCCAAATGAAAATGCTTCCCTCACTATGGGAGTTATCTTTCATGGTGAGGAGAGCATTTAGCAGTTTTTACTGCCCATCAAGTCGATGTTTTTCTTGCAGTGGCGAGCAGTGAAAACTGACATCTAATTCTGCCTATCTAATTTAGATGCACAGAATTAGAGGTCTCCAATTGATGGCCCTTACTCATTAGGGCTGCAGTGGATTTTAATCATAGTGGAGATGGAGTCAAATCAAAGGGCTGCCTGCATATAAATCTGTTGAGTGGACCACATTCTTGGCGGTATGGATACTCCTTCACCATTGCGACGGAGTATCCATACCGCCATGATCTAAATTATGCCCTAAGTCTGAAGGTATAAATATTGACAGGGAGAAGGCGCCAAAGTATTTGACCAGAAGAGGACTTCCCTGGGTGTGAAATTCAACTCTTCCTAACTGAACTTTTTTCACCTAAACCAGCAGCTTCACAGGGACCTAGTCCAATGCATACGTAATGTGGTAAAGCCCTCCTCACATACAATCTGCTGCCTGGCCCCGTTGAAGGATTTTGACTTCCAGAAAAAAGACTAAGGGCCTGATTTAGATCTCGGCAGATAGAATACTCTGTCACAAACATGACAAATATCCTGCCTGCCTTATTACGATCTCCATAGGAAATAATGGGATCGTAATTTGGCAGATGGGATATCCGTCACATTTATGACATAGCATTCCCCTCCACCAAGATTTAAATTAGGCCCTAAGTCCCAAGGCAAAACCTGTAACCTGGTCAAAAGTGATTGGTGTATATGACCCGCACCCCATTGCAGTCAACCTGAAACCCTGTATACCTGGGTCCCAATTTACTGCAACCATTGACTACCTTTGATGCTATTTTCACTCAACTCTTTAAAAATTCATATCTCCAGGTCCCCTTATTGGATTTTTGTTGTTTTTGTTGTTATTTTGTTCATTTCCTTTAAAATGGAGTGAGGTTTTTATTGTGTTGTCTTATAGGCTTTTTATCTGTGTTGATATTACTAAATGCTTTGCACATTTTCTCTAAGTTAAGTCTGTCTGCTGTGTGGAAAAGCTACCTAGGGCAGAGCGCATCTTTAAATTACTGAAAGCTTATGGTGGATTTAAAAGGATAATGCCATTATTACTTGTGTTGGACCACAATCGACCCCAGCTAATGAACTATTCACAAAAGGAAATATGCCATATGAAGTAGTGCAGTCCTAAACCATCTGTCTTTGGAGAGTCATGTTGCTAACAAACGGCACAGGCTAACATAAAGAATGTGTAGGCTTTGGAGAAACAGAGTTTACATTGTGCTAATTAACTATCCACAGAAAACATGGACATTCAAACAATCTCACATTTTGGAACCAAAAAGAGGATAAATTAAATCACTGGTCAAGAAGTAGAGGAAGAGTTCTCCCTTGTACATTGTCCTCCTTGGGCTGAAACCTTTCAGTTAGAGTCGGAAGAGTTTGTTTCCTGATTTACTGTAATGCTGGGTGCGGAGGAGAATCATTCTATTCTGTTCATGTCTTATCTGCTTGGCAGTTTGAGCCCCAGGAGCCTAACCTGATTTGTCTAGTAGTTTTTGGATCCACAAGGACAGTGTAACTTGCTGTAAGTGGTAGATATTGCTCCCACAAGACAGAAGGGTCCAGAATGAGCATCAAGAGGAAGGCTGTAGCATGTTTTTCTAGAAGGCGCACAAGGACATGCACGGACATACAGGCCCTCATTATGAGTCTGGCAGTCCTGGGACCGCCAGACTCACAGTGAAAGTTGCGCTGCCGCCAAAGCAGCGTTCTGGCCTCCACATTATAACCCTGGCAGAGCCACCATAGTCAGACCGCTGGCACCTCCAGGTCACCGCCAGTCGACAGCCTGGCAGTGCCAGTGGTCTTAATCTCCCATGGCAGCACTGCAAGCAGCACTGCCCTGGGGTTTACAAGTCCCCTCTCTGCCTGCATTTACATGGCGGTCCCACCACCATGCAAAGGCTGGAAGAGACAGGATGCCAGGGGCCCCATGGACAGCCCTGTTGCACTTTTCACTGCCCGAATCACGGGCAGTGAAAAGCGCAATGGATGCTATTGCACCTAACACACTGCAACATTGTGGTGAGTTTTCTGCTGGTCCAGAAGGCGGAAATGCTTTTTCTGCCCCCTGGCCCAGCGGAAAACTCATAATAGGGCCGGCGGGTGGAAAACCGGAGCAGTGGTTTTCCGTCCTAAAGGGTTTGGCAGGTGATAACAAATATTTGTTGCCTATTTCTAGGACTGCAGACTGAACTATAAGATGACCAGCCTAATGGCAAGTTTTAAGTATTACAGTTTTCCAACCCTTAATTGAGGGATTCCAAGTAGGAGCTTTTGATTGTTGCACACATTCCTGACTATGGGCTGCCATAAATCAAGTTGAGAGCTTTGAAATATGCTTCAGCTTCTGCCTGTTCTGCCACCACCTCCCTGGTAAAAGATTAGAGCTTCAAATATTAAATACAGCACATGAGATAGGTCAGGGAAAAACATATTTACCACATATCTGTTTTTGACTACTCCGTGTGACATTCTCCCACTTAAAGATTTTTCTTAACTGCAAATGCTTTTACTTGTGACCTCCATCACTGTCTTTATTAAAGCAACCACAGTTGGGTGTGGGCTGTAAACAAACCTGTGTGAATATTTTCCCAATGTCTAGGCTGTGAATACGATCACAAATGAGCTGATCAATAAGTCCTGGTTTTGCAAAGAAAATAGACTCACTATGCCACTTACGAAAATCTTCTGATGTTTTACAGTTTTTGACAGAGCCTCTTTGATTGGTCCCCTTTGATTGCTCACATTGTCTATAATGATAAAAAGTTTTTTTTTTTGTTCCGTTGACTCCATTGTTATTTCAAACCCATTTAATGATAATTCTTTAACATATGTTTCCTATTTTCCTTCAACATTGGTCTGGACCAAATGTTTATTTTATTAACTGCATTGCATCTCGAAGGTTTGGAGCCTACATCCTCAAGTACTCTGAGTACGTTTTTAGCTCTGCAGTTGTCATGGAAAAGTAATTGAAGGATGCTTTCATGACATAATAATGCCTCTACTATATCATGTTTCAACATTTCATCTCTTCTCCAAACTCTGCCTTGCCAAAGTTGTCCTACTCCCCACCTCACTACAAGCAGAACAATATTTACAATTTTGGATCATGCATCAATTTCATTTCATTTTATTTTTAGTTACATTTCTACCTAAAGATGATGCATTTAGATGGTTAAAATTAGCAGATCCTTTTGATGATCACCTAATTTTCAATCCCATATTTCAAAAGAAGATCTTACAAAGGTGTTTGTGAAGACGTATCACTTACTCTTAGACTCTATTAGTAAATAGAATTATCTTGTCTCTTAGTTTCAACCATGTAATTTAGGTCCTGATTTACAACTAGGTGGACAAGTTACTCCATCACAGTGGTGACGGATATCCCGGTCACAGCGGTGACAGATATCATATCTGCTGAAATCTAAATCTCATGGGATAGATAGAGTTTTACATTTCGGCAGACAGGATATCTGTCACTGTTGTGACAGAGTAACTGGTCCGCTGAGTTCTAAACCAGGCCCTTAGTCTGATTTATCAGCCTTTTATGATGTTAGGTTGTCAGTGTACAGTTTTCTATGTCCATCCACTTGGTCAACATCTTGCATTCTTATTTTCAGCAAAGACTTGCTTCTCTATCATGGTTACAGAAGGATGTCATTAGCTGGGTTCTTCCTAGTTTTCTGATAGCATCCCCCGTGTCTTGGCAAATGTTGCTTTCATTGAAAAAAACACTGGCAAATCTAACAAGTCTGACTTCAACACAATGCTCACAGACTTCTTGTGCTTGATGTCTATGCAATATGTCTCTTTCTGTGTCTCATATTCTTGCTTCATGGGACCAGCACCACAAGCTTACTGTATAAACAATGGCAGAACTGCAACCTTGGAGAATAAAAACAAGGCCCAGGAGGTAAAAAAAGACAAGTTGCACAGTGAAACAGCACATTAAAGGCAGTACTGTTGAATATGCCAATACACATTGTCCATATATGTCATGCCTCTAGAGTTTACCATTTCAGTCTGTGGTTTAATTTGGGGAAGATTTTGAATGAAATGAAGTAGGTTAACCAATCTAATTTGAGAGGGTTGGATTTTTTTATTTCATATTTCTTTATGATATTCAGGTTCATTGTGGGTTAGGACAGGCCCATTATTGTCCGAAAGAAGGATTTGAGGAGGCATGTGTAGGTACATTTGTCCTGTTTCTAGTGGGGATTGAAACATTCTAAGAAGAGCTGACCAGAAGCGCAGGTAAGCTGATCACTGATTCTAGTAAGAAAACTCTTCAATGAAACTCTTTATGCTGACAAGTTTAAGTGTCATGTTTATAGGCTCCACAGAGAGGCAGTAGATTGAAGGAGCATCTGTTGAGTTAATCTGATTAGATTCAATTACTTTCTGTATAAAAATAGCTTCCCCACAGCCTTTTAGTTCTATCAAGGTAGAGGAAAGTGTATCCTTTTGGTAAAGTACCAGTGTAGACGATGAGCAGAACAAGGTATTCCTGAGTGCTATACCATCAAGTTTACAGTCTACCAGAAGTATAGTATACACAAACCAACAGCCAAAGTGCAGCTTATAATGGTTTCTCACTGTGTACCAACTAAGCTTCAACTAATATAGTAAAATCTAATGAATTAAAAATGGGTATAAAGAAAACATGTACATTTTAAACATACCATATAGAGTGATTTTAGGGATAGTGGTGATTTTTACAACTTTGTTTTGTGGGTTACTCATTCTAACGTGAATCAGAGGACATTTCACATAACGTGTTCTTTTCTTTACACTGGCTAACATTTGGAAACTAAAATGCTTGGAAATTCAATTGAGAGTAACAAATATTCTACTATTCTGTAATCCCAAAATTATCTTGATAGAAATGGCAGGACATTTGTGTTGCAGGGTATAGCCCAGGAAAGGTATGAAAACACAACATAGAAAAATAGATTTGTGCCATCCAAATAGACCCATTTTGGTTAAATGGGTAGCAGCAGTATTTGCCCAGAGGCTCTGCCACCTTCGAGGGAAACTTAGTAAACTCAGACATTTCTGAATGTAGTCACCCAGAGAAGTCCATGGTGTTGTGACTTGCATAGAACCTGTTACTTTTGTTTGGGATTGTTCCCTCCTTGGACCACTGCTCCACCTGGGATGATGGAGTGTTTGCTACACTCTACACTACCACACATGGTACACCAACACTTGTGAAGCCTCCAGAAGTTTTAAAGCAGGTACAAAATGAATACAGGGCTGCCCCAGCCCTAGATTTTGGGATGGAATAATTGGGCAAGTTTGCCACCCTATCCTCAATAATATTAAACAATCTTAAAGGGGAAGCAGTAGAATTGGTAGTATTACAGTGGCTCGGGATGGTCCTGCACATGTTCAAAAACGTGAGCTGCCACAAATTATTGGAGAGTCGTATTCTAGTGTAGGTCAGAATAGTCTGGGAACCAGGCAAGGTAAATCACAACTACAAAGTAAATCCACTAATGATTCTACAAAGCAAGCCTCAGAGGGTTCTAAAAACACTGGGATAAACAAAGCAAAATAAAGATAATGCAAAACAAAGAAGAAAGGGCCAGATGTAGCAAAAATAATTTTTGCGAGTTGCAAATAGTGAGTCAGACTGACTCGCAATTTGCAACTCGCAAAATTGTATGCAGAAAGGTGTCTCAGACACCTTCTGCGACTCGCTATGGGGTCGCAAAGACCCACCTCATGAATATTAATGAGGTGGGTTGCATTTTGCGACCCTATAGTGAGTCCATGCATTCACAGGGATGGTGGCCTGCTGAAGACAGCAGACCTCCATGTCTGTGACTGCTTTTTTAATAAAGCAGTTTTTTTTTTTTGAATTGCAGCCCGTTTTCCTTAAAGGAAAACGAGTTGCAATACAAAAAAATAATGAAACCATTTGGTTTAATTTTTTCAGAGTAGGCAGTGGTCCATTGGACCACTGCCTGCTCTGAAAAATAGTTTTTAGTGACATTCACAAAGGGGAAGGGGTCCCATAGGGACCCCTTCCCGTTTGCGAATGAGTTACCACCCACTTCAAGTGGGTGTTAACTGCAAATTGCTTTGCGACCGCTTTCGCGGTCACAAAGCAATTCTACATTGCGGTGCGAGTTGCAAATAGGAAGGGAACACCCCTTCCTATTTGCGAGTCGGATTCACATTTTGCGAGTCAGTACCGACTCGCAAAATGTGAATCTGCATGGCGATGGCCGTTTTGGATAGCTCAAACTGCGTTTTTCGCAGTTTGCGACATGCAAACCGGTTGCTACATCCGGCCGTAAATCTCTGCCTTTGGAGACCTCTGAGAAATGCTATAATTTGAGAAATAGGGAAAGTTTAAAAAAAACTCCCTATAGATACCAATGTATTGATACACGCCAATCTTGTTTCTTCCAGGGCTCACCGGTTAAATATAGTGAGCGAGACGGGTGTTCATAACACCTAAATGAGTATGTGAAACCGAGAAATGATACAAAACGATCATCTGAAGTTTCCATAAAAAAGGAAGAGAAACTTCCCCAACAGAAACCACAATTCAAGAAGAAAATGGTGGCAGGCATGTTGGCAAAAAATGCTGCATAATGAGAACGTTATTGAAGAACAGGACGTGGGCAATGACTGCTAGACAGTGCAGCAGAGGTCACCATAGTTCACTAGAATCTTCAAGAGCTTTTGGATGTGACAACAACTAATGACTATTTAAAAGTCAAAACTGCAGACAGTGGCGTGTCCCCTCCAGACTGGGTTTACAAAGCGAAAATACAAATAGAGGGAGACAGAAAAATATTTTGAGGATGATTAACTCTGAGTTATGACATCCTCTTGGCAGAAAATGATTGGCCACTTGAATCGGTCTGTAAGCTCCCGCAAGGGGAAGATTTCTTTATGGCATCTTTCTTGGTCCTTGTTTCTAAAGAATTATGAAACGCTTGCGCTGTTGATTGGGCACAGGAGCAAGCTCTGACACTGTACCACAGTCATGTAGGATGGGATAAAGATTCCCCTTATCATATGAAACCCATTAGATCTACACCACAGCCTCAACCACAATACCCCATTAAAAATGAGGCTAAAGCACCAGTGAGAGAAATACTCACACAAATCGAGTACCAGGATGTAATAGGTCCCTATCACCAATGAACAATTCTTTTTTTCCCTGTAGCTAAGCTGGACTATTCATATAGAATAATCTTAGGTTACAGACATTTAAACGGTCACACACACACATTTGCTGTACAAAATGCACACAGCACTCATAAACAATATAGTGCACAAAAAATCAAAACAACCTTGTACATTTCCAACTTTTTTTCTGCCAAAATCTAGCACCTGAAAACAGGGATCTAAGCACCTTCAGTGCGCTCAGCTCTGAAATAAAGTTTTGCCGACTCCCACAGGGGAAACAAGAACAGTCCTGGACTATTCTCAGCATGTGTAACATCGATATTACATGATATTGACCAGAGATGTCCTATGTAGATGATATCTGCCTAACAGATGACCACCCGGTCAAACACCTAAGACGAATGGACTGCATTGTTGTGGGATTTGCCGAATTAGGCTGCAAATTTTATTTCAAGAAAACGAAAATTGCCTTTCTCAGTGTGCTGTTTTTGGGATATGAGTTATGAGATGAAGGCGAGAGCCTAGAACTACACTTTATATAAATGTGCAAACAGTTACAGCCACCAAATACTAACAAAAAGCCACAATCATTGGTGGGCATTTTAAATTTTGGTAGTACATACACTCCAGATTATGCACAACGCATAAAACCACTCTTTGATTTAATACGCCCAAGCTTTTCAAGTAAATATTGGACAACTGAACATACATGTGTCCTTAGAGCACTGCAGCAGGACATACTTGAAGCAAAACACTTACACACATCTGATAACAAAAGAAACTTGGTCATCAGAGTAATTGCTAGTGCCATTGGATTCACCTATGTAGCATTCAACGAAGATGATACTGTCCCACTAGCATACAAATCACATTTGAATTCCACCGCCGAACAGCACTTTGCTCCCACTGAAAAGATTCTGACTGCTGTTCGTATAGCTGTCTTAAAAGAGAGACCTCCAGCTCAGCAGAAACGCATCATTGTCATGACCCCAATACTAGCCCTAGAGGCTGTTACAAAAGCCAGCGTTCCAAATGCAAAAGCATAAAATTCACATTGGATATAATGGGCAAAGTCTCTGACGGCCACTGATGTTGATTATGTTTTTGATCCAAAATATCAGGCCCAAGAATTCCTTCAATATGAACTTGAATATCCAATACCAACAAATATTTTGCCTCTTGATCAATACCGAATGACTATCTACACTGATGGTTCAGTACAACCAGCAGTGGGAACTTAACAACAATACTCCACTGCTTGTGTGGCCATGAGTAGTGTCATGAGGGCTGGTGGATTCCACCCTCAAAACACATACACACAGACCATGGGGGACTGCACTGCACATCTGGCAGAGGCAAAGCTCTAACAATGGCACTGTAACATATGAATCCTGAACTTCTGACACTGATCGTGTGTGATTTGTACTATTGTGTCCAGTCCTTTAATGAATATCTTCATTATTGGCACCAAAATAGGTTAAAAGATTCAAAATGGAACACCACCAAACACAGATTCCTGTGGGGGAAGGTAGCAGACCTGAAGAAAATGCTACTGTTCGAAATGGGGTCTTTGGTTGACAGTCAGGTTACCCCCCTGTTCAAGCAAGGACCCTCACTCTAGTCAGGGTAAAACAGAATAACTCTCAACTAACCCCTGCTTACCCTCTTGGTAGCTTGGCAGAGCAGTAGGCTAAACTTCAGAGTGCTAGGTGTAAAGTATTTGTACCAACACACACTTAATGAAAACACTACAAAATGACACAACACAGGTTTAGAAAAATAGGAAATATTTATCTAAACAAAACAAGACCAAAACGACAATAATCCACAATACACAAGTCAAGTTATCAATTAAAAAGCAAAAAGAGTCTTTCTGTAGTTTAGAACACACACTAACACTGTTAGTGTGAAAATGTATCTTGGGTGCATCAAAAATAACCCCGCATTGGCGAGTGTGCATCAAAAAGGGCTAGCGATGCGTCAATTTCACTCGCGAGCGAGACCTTGCAACGTTTTTCCTTTTGTCGGGTCAGGGCTCGTAGTTTTTTCTCCCCGCAGGAGAGCGATGCGTTGATCCGGTCTGCACTCTCGGGTCCGGGCAGGCCTTGCGTTGTTTTTACACGCCCAGCGGTGTTTGCGTTGGAAATCCAGCCGCATGATGATCCGAAAACCACGAAGTGCGGATTGCGATCTCACCAGCCTCTGTCAGCGATGCTGCATGTCGTTTCTCCAGCTCCGTGCGTCGATTCTTCTGTCGCGTTACAGGCGAGCATCGATTTTCAGCCACGAAGCCGGCGGTGCATCGATTTCCCAGCCGCAGATCGGAGTCGTGTCAATCTTTTTGCTGCACGGCGTTCTCTGCGTGGATTTCTTCCTTTTAGGCTGCCAGCTTCTCCTTTGAGGGTCCCAGGAACTGGATGGGCACCACAGGGCAGAGTAGGAGTCTCTCCAGAGACTCCAGGTGCTGGCAGAGAGAAGTCTTTGCTGTCCCTGAGACTTCAAACAACAGGAGGCAAGCTCTAAATCAAGCCCTTGGAGAGTTCTTCTCAAGATGGAAGGCACACAAAGTCCAGTCTTTGCCCTCTTACTCTGGCAGGAGCAGCAACTGCAGGATAGCTCCACAAAGCACAGTCACAGGCAGGGCAGCTGTTATTCCTCAGCTCTTCAGCTTTTCTTCAGGCAGAGGTTCCTCTTGGTTTCCAGAAGTGTTCTAAAGTCTGTGGTTTTAGGTGCCCTTCTTATACCCAATTTCTCCTATGAAGTAGGTCTACTTCAAAGCAAAGTCTCGCTTGAATGTAAAATCCTGCCTTGCCCAGGCCAGGACCCAGACACTCACCAGGGGGATGGAGACTGCATTGTGTGAGGGCAGGCACAGCCCTTTCAGGTGTGAGTGACCACTCATCCCCTCCCTCCTAGCACAGATGGCCCATCAGGAAATGCAGACTACACCCCAGCTCCCTTTGTGTCACTGTCTAGGGTGAGGTGCAACCAGCCCAACTGTCAAACTGACCCAGACACAGAATCCACAAACAGGCAGAGTCACAGAAATGGTATAAGCAAGAAAATGCTCACTTTCAAAAAGTGGCATTTTCAAACACACAATCTTAAAATCAACTTTAATAAAAGATGTATTTTTAAATTGTGAGCTCAGAGACCCCAATGCCACATTTCCATCTGCTCCCATAGGGAATCTACACTTTAATCATATGTAAAGGTAGCCCCCATGTTAACCTATGAGAGGGACAGGCCTTGCAACAGTGAAAAACAAATTTAGCAATATTTCAATGTCAGGACATATAAAACACATTACTATATGTCCTACCTTAACCATACACTGCACCCTGCCCTTGCGGCTACCTAGGGCCTACCTTAGGGGTGTCTGACATGTTAGAAAAGGGAAGGTTTAGGCCTGGCAAGTGGGTACAATTGCCAAGTCGAATTTACAGTTAAATCTGCACACACAGTCACTGCACTGGCAGGTCAGAGACATGATTACAGAGCTACGTATGTGGGTGGCACAACCAGTGCTGCAGGCCCACTAGTCGCATTTGATTTACAGGCCCTGGCACCTCTAGTGCACCTTACTAGGGACTTACTAGTAAATCAAATATGCAAATCATGGATAAACCAATTACATACAATTTACACAGGGAGCATATGCACTTTAGCACTGGTTAGCAGTGGTAAAGTGCTCAGAGTTCAAAAGCCAACAGAAACTGGTCAGAAAACATTGGAGGCAGGAGGCAAAAAGATTGGGGATGACCTGCATAAGCAAAAAAGTCCAACAGCTACCAAATGCCCATGTAGTGCACACACAGGGCCATCAATGTGTAGGAAAATACACTGTAGAAAAACTGTTGGATGAAGCAGCCAAATCAGCAGTAGCTACAGCTTCTGTGATTACTCATTCTCATATGAGGTTGGATAATGAAACACTGGCTGCGGTGAAAGCTTTGGCTGACAGCAAGCCTTTACCAAATGCATATCCAGCCAAATTATCCTACCATCTAAGTGCCCAAAACATCGCATTTGCAACAATACCAGGGGTGGGTGATCATGTGATCCCCAACCAAGACCAGATATTAGATCTTATAAAAGCAGCAAATGAGGGGGTTGCATCTGCCCATGCAGGCGTGGCTGCTACTATCTCCTTACTGTAAAAATACCACTGGTGGCTAGGTCTGTACAAGCAGGCCTAACAGTATGTCCTATGTTGTGAGATCTGTCAACAAATAAGAGAGTCCACCGTCAAACGCCATCACAGACATCCCTCTTAATTTCCAACAAACCACCACAATGTGTGGACCTGGACCATTGTGGTCCCCTACCACCAGATGGTGCATACAAATACATCCCAGTTGCTGTTGATTTGTGCTCCACATTTCTAGGGTATGGCCATACTGATCAGCTGAAACTTAAAGTGTTATTAAAGATTTGCAAGTCCTCATCGGAATATATGCTGTTGCCACATTCCATTCGGACCAGATCCCTGTATTTGCCTCCAAGGCATTCAGGGAGAATATGGTGACAATGGCGGTCCAACTCCATTTCTTGTCTCTCTACCATCCCGAGGGAAATGTGGTTGTGGAGTAGAAAAACAAAGACTTAAAGCAATCCTCAATAGCAAGAGTACTAGGTACGGGTCATAGTTGGATTAACCACCTACATAGAGTCCAAAGAGCACTTTATCTCCCCAGAAAGTCTTTTAGAGGATGTACCCCATATGAGGTACTGTTTGGCATACCTATGCATGTTCCGGATCTTGATGGCTCTGGCACGGAGGTGGCAGACACACCTTTTGACATAAATGATTTGTCACTGTCTTGTAGGAATTACAACAGTTCCATGATGAAAGATGCCGCTACCTTGGGAATGAGAGATGCACCAACACCACAAACAAGCTGGATTCCAAAAGTCGGGGATCTACTGCGAGAAAAGATTGCAGTAAAGAAGGAATGTGGCCCTTCATATCTAGCACCAGTTCCAGTCTTGGGAATACACAGTACCAGAGCTGTCATTCTACCACTGCTGCCTGGTTATAAATAAAACCACTTTGTTTCAATTGACAATGTCAAGTTACACCATCTGGCCAGTCCTGCACAGTAAACCAAGAGGACTCCTGGGTAGTTCCGGAACCCCTCTCACGATGTGCCTTCACAAATTCTAAGCAACAGAGATGACATTTCCCCAAGCTTGGAGAGGGTGGAAAATGATCTTTCACTTTTACCTGTCACTACATCTACGACAAGAAATGTCCAAAGTTCTGAGCTATATTACTCAAATTCAACACAAATGAATTGCATCATTTGCTACGAACCACCAAGGGACACATCTGCCAGTTCTGCTTCTCCAACACAGGCTCCACTGTTTGCATGAACTGCTTCTGGATATTTGGCCAACATCAACAATTCCTTTTCACATTCTTCATTGCCTTCTACATCACTTGTATTAAGAGCATGTAAGCTATTCAATTGGCTTAAAATTAACTACCCAGTTTACCCATGGAACTATCTATGAATTCTGTTAACTTTGCTTGTCTCCCTTCTCTGGATTGGTTTTGTCATCATTTAGTTTCTGCTGATACATGGTCATTACCTTCCTGAATGTTCTGCTGTTGAACTGGTAGATGAGGTTTTGAAGCCTTACCTGTCCTCACATAAGGTCTGCAGAGTCTTGTTTCTAGTGAACATTTCAGCTATACCGATTCCTGATGGGATTGTTTGGGATAAAGCATTGTTCTATATATTCGGACCAACAGAAATGATTCAAATTCCATATGCATTCAAAGTCTCTATGAATGATATAGTAATACCAAGGGTTGTTTCTGATGATTGGGAAGTATAAACAGTTGATTCTGTGCTTTCTGAGCTTGAATATTATACTGTGTTTGAAAGTGAAAATGTTTATCAAACAACAGCAAACTGTGGGGAAATGTTCTTTTACCATCATTATGGACATCATTTTATACATAAAGCCAGCACTCCGAGAACTGTTTATAATTTTACACAGTGGGAACATTGTCCGACTTCACCTGTGGGGAGTTCCAAAACATATGTAGAAATGTTTGCATATTTTTCTGGGCATGATGTGAAACATGCTGAGTCTTAATATTTTAAAATAACCACCAATTAAATTGCAGAATATCTTGTTAACTGAAACCAAATTAATTTATTCTGATTCCTTTGTTTCCCAGTTGGCTATAGAAGGCTATGAATATTGGTTGAAGTCAATTGAGTTAAAGAGTGTGTGGGGAACTAGAGATTGGCAAATACAGGGACAAGAAGCTTTATTTGGTGCGTGCCTTATTCCATTGCAAATTATTTTTTTGAAAGAAACTGTACAGCAAACAAGTTGTTGAGGCTTGGCTAAAATTAAGGAAACGAATGTACTCTATATTTTGTTACCAGCTAAATTTGGCAAATGGCAAAAGATTTTAAATATCACTGAAGAACAGCGCAATGGATGGGTCCAAGATAGAACATTTAATTCAACACTTTCAGGTCCCAACAGGTAGTTATTGTGGCCATTGGACACAAATGGTTGTCATGCATGTTGTGTAAACTCCACAGGGGGATTTAGAGCAAGCAGACCTGACCCTTGTTACATATCATAACAATACTCTGACATCATCACCACATATAGCGTGGACAAACTATGTCAACATTGGTTAAAATCTTCCACATTAATAGCGATTAAAGAACACCTTAGTCTTCTGTCAGAAAATCTAGACTTACAAGATTTTCTGTTGGGCCCCAGAAAACCACTCAAAATGCGCTTCTTAAATGCAATATATAATGAAATTTGGAAATTGACCCAAATGGATGCTGCCGCCCGGTTGAGGTAGATATATCAGGTAGTAGTCCCATTCAGAAGTTAGCTGGACAGAGAGGTCAGCGGATAACTGTGATAACCAAAGGGGCTAATAACGTTTCCACAGCAAAAACGTCAATTTGGAGGATTTGCTTTTAGGACATATTGAAAGTTTATATTCTACTCAACAATATACAGCTCCCTCTCTTAGGACTCTGTAGGCCTTCTTTAGGGTAGACTTACATACATTATTAGGGGAATGAGACTTTGGTTTAATCGACAAAGTCGAACTAGCAGTTTCCATCTGCTCTTCCAGGCTTCGGTGACATGCTGTGAGCTATTTTGTACTTTTACCCCCAAATTAAGATATTTTGCTGATGCTCTGGACCACTTTGGTGTTTTTTAACATTTTTAATTGTTGACCATCTTTATTTGTTTGCTTGTAGCATTCCTTATATCCTACCTGATGCTCGTGTTCAGTGGCTTACGGTAGGTTTGTGAAATCTGTAGTTTTCATTTTATACATATGTATGACGTTTTTAGCAAGTATTTTTTACTGCTTATTTTTTAAGAATCGCTCTGTGCTTTTCTTTCCCCCCATTGCTAATCTGAACTACCACTCTGGAAGCACCTTGCAACTGCCATTTTTTACCTTCCTCTTCATTCAGACTTGATCCACCATCTTGAGAGGCGGTCTAGTCGTTGAATCTACTGCTCCTTGCCCATTATAAAGGGCCTCATGTGCCAGACACACGCAGTGGGGTGGCCAAAGGCACGGCAAAGGCAAGCCCATCTGCGCCCGTCTATGCCCGGCAGAGACCAGGGGCCAAACAAGCCACTCAATTGGACCCAAAAAGACTAGTGTACACAAGACAACAACTCCAAGCATTTAATAACCACACTCTGAGTACGACCCATTATCGTACAAACTCTGATATTCCTACTAAGGCTTGTAACATCTGCCACTGGACCCCTTAACTTACTCTCTCCTCCCCTCTTAGTAAAGCTAAAGAGCAATCTGGTAAATATTTATTGGTCAGCTGTTGCTCTCTGCCAGCTCACAACCTACAAATATTTTCACTGCTGGATGATTACCCTCCAGATGCCTTATTCCTAACTGAAACCTGGCTTTGTGAGGACTCCTCCCCAGAGGTAGCCCTGGCACTACCCCAGGACGAGTCAATACTTCGATTAGATAGACCTCCCGCCAAGGGTTGGGGGGATTGCCATTATTTATAGGAATTCAATCAAATGCCTCACCCAACATTTCACCATTCCTGATTGTGAAAGTTTGTCTTTCTCCATAGCCATTAATGCCACGTTCACCCTCTTTGGAATGCAGATCTATCATCCTCCTGGCCCTTACAGGAGGTTCCTACAGACTTTATAAGAACTAGTGCCAGATATAGCCTGTAGAAATTCCAACTTTACTATTCATGGTGACTTCAATATTCATGTCGATGAGGCAAGTGGTATATCTGCCAAACCTCTACTTTCTTATTTGGCAGCATTAGACTTGACACATCTGATTAATGGGCCCACTCATATGAAAGGCCACACCATTGATCTGGTGTTCAGCAACCTTCCAAAGTTATCACCTCAGGTCCCTCTCCCTTTGACCTGGTCTGATCATTATTTAATTTCACTTATGCTCCCTTTTCCCTCTGCCCCTACTCACCAACTGCCCAAAAAGTTGACCTATCGTCAATGGTCAAAACTGAACCATAGGGACTGGTCGGCCACCTTACATCTCACCCACCCAACCTCTCATGGCTCTGAGCCTTGCTCAACAGAGAAATTTGATAAGTGGATTTCCACCTCCCTAGATACCATACTGCCGACCAAGACTGTTTTCAGAAGTACTGGTTGTAAGAAGACTCCATGGTTCTCTCCTCAACTGCTTCAATTAAAAAAGAAGTGTAAGCAGCTCAAAATGACGTGGAGGAGGAACTATGATGACACCTTCAAGCTAGAATATAGAAAGGCGATCAGATCTTTCCATGTGGAAATTAAATTGGCAAAGGCAGCTTTCTATACCTCCAGAATTGAACAGTCCGCTAATGCTCCGTAAGAAATCTTTCTGATTTTTAAGGAATTGACCCTGAATCCTTCATTGGACAATCCATTGTAAACCTCCACAGAACATAGTAATAATATGGCACGTTTCTTTCAAAAGAAAATCCGTGATATTCACTAATCTTTTTCGTCTAACCCCTCTCGAGAGGCAGACTTGCGAGTACAGGACAACTCCCAGTTTCCTAGAGCTATACTCTCAGTTTTTCAACCATTGACGGAAGGCTTAGTAACAAATCATCTTTCTACAATAAAATCTGGATCTCCTTTAGATCCCGCTCTCTCTTATATACTAGCTCTGGGCTCGGATATCATTGCGCCGGTATTAACTGATGTCCTAAACCTCTCTCTGACATCTGGCCTCATTCCGCAACACTGGAAACATGCGGTTGCCAAACCCCTACTAAAAAAAAACAGACTTGATGTAACCCTTTTTATTAATTACAGACCTATTGCTCTTCTCCCCATAGCATCTAAGATAATTGAAAAACATGTCAATAACCAACTGACAGGTTTTCTCGAAAGTCAGAAACTTCTCCATCCAATGCAAATGGGCTTCAGACCACAACACAGTACTGAATCTGCTCTTTTGGCTGTTAATGAAGACACTTGTCAACGTTTGGACTCAGGTAGGTACGCGGCCATCATCTTACTAGACCTAAGCGCTGCATTTGATATGGTGGACTATAATATATTACTTCAAAGAATATTACTGGCAGGAATTGAAGGGACCTCTTTCACTTGGTTCTCTTCCTTTCTGAGAGATAGGACCCTCCAAGTTCTCAACCGTTCTTTTTTTACTAACGCGTTTTCCCTTACTTGTGGGGTTCCACAAGGCTCTTCATTGAGTCCCACTCTTTTTAACATTTATATGTCC
The DNA here is from genome assembly GCF_031143425.1 of Pleurodeles waltl. Classification (NCBI taxonomy): domain Eukaryota; kingdom Metazoa; phylum Chordata; class Amphibia; order Caudata; family Salamandridae; genus Pleurodeles; species Pleurodeles waltl. The sequence continues at coordinate 911,291,408 of NC_090443.1, forward strand.
CCTTTGGCCAACATCGTGGAATCTTACGGTCTTTCCTTCGTATCATATGCTGACAACACTCAGTTGGTAGTCTCTCTTTCCACCAATGTCAACCCGGAACAGGCTAATTTATCCTCCTGTCTTTCAGATGTAGGTAGATGGATGGCTAACTCCAAACTCAAACTCAATGATGATAAATCAGAAGTAATGTTAGTTGGGAATTTCTCTCACTCAAGTCCCCGGCACTGGAAGGGTTAAAAGATCTCCCTCTGCCTAAAGAAAATATAAAGAGCTTAGGTTTCTGGTTAGACCCCGTCTTACGTTGGATTGCCACTCCAAAAAGTTGGCAGCAACCTGTTTTAACCTACTAAGAACTATCAGAAAGATTTTCGAAGTTCTTCCATTCTCGGCCAAAAGACTCATTTTTCAGACCCTTATTTTGTCTTGTCTACACTATGGAAATTCTCTTTTCCTGGGCTCTCCTGGCTACGTAAAAATGAGATTGCAGGTTTTGCAGAATGCTGCCGGCCGTCTGCTTATGAATATTCCCAGACATCTTTCTGCTAAACCAGCACTGGCCTCTCTTCACTGGCTTCCTATACAGCAACGTATTCACTTTAAAGCCATGTGCATGGCACACAAAGCCATTCATAATAAGGGTCCGGCATTTCTTAGGGAAATTATAACATTTTATACCCCTCAGAAGGCACTTAGATCCTCTTCCACCTTGCTAATTAACACTCCTCGTGTTAAGAAAGCAATATGGGGAGGCAGTTCCTTTGCTTTCAGAGCTGCCTACCTGTGGAATTCACTCCCTCTGGAACTTTGTCAAGAGCACCTGAAATCCTCCTTTCGCAGGAAATTGAAGACGTTACTATTCTCAGTGTAGTGGTTCTATTTTAGCGCTGGGAAGCCTCTGGGTAGCCATGCACCCTATAAATGCAGTAAACTAAACTAAACTAAACTACTTTGTTACACACAGGGTGGCACAATCAGTGCTGCAGCCCTGGATTGACACTCCAACATACATGCCCAGGGTGCCCTTGGTACTATATAGTAGACACTTATAAGTAGGTCAGTGTATGCCATTTGGGGGTAGCCAATTCAAGATCATTTTGTAACAGGTTAGAACAGCGGGACTTAGGTCTGGTTAGCAGGCCTCAGTTCACTCTCAGAGTCGAAAAAACAGCAGCATCAGTCCAAACCCTTGGGGGTTAGCATGCAGAAAGAGGCATTTCCTTACACAGTGTTCCATTTCTCAATATCAATTTCGATCGTTGCAGTACAAAGTATTTAAAAGCAGTAGTTGATGATGAAATATTATAGTGGTCATAACCACATGCACTGAATTGCAACCGGAAGGTTAAGTGAGGGAGTCCAACTTTATTTTGAAGCAAACTTTCCACATAAATTGACTAGAAGGGGTCAATGGGGCACTAAATAAATATTCCGATACCTTGGTTTTGCAGTCAAGCCTTATTCTCACCAGGGGTTTTAGGAGTTTATGCAGAAAATTTATTTTGGTGAGCCAGATAATTTTTCAACACAATTGCTTTCGACATGACTCCATAGTTACAAGTATAGAAGTTGTTTAAATAAGTCTAGCGAGTCTGTTTAACATGGCCTGCCATTTTAAAAGAACTAGCTTAGCCCTTTTCTATATTTCACTTGCTTTCATTCCACTGCCTTCACAATGACGTTACTACGTTTTGTATGACTTTGAATCTGCTTGAAAAAGTGAGGGTGAATATATCAAGTTTCACAAAACTTGCAATCGCCTCCATAGACAGCAGCACTAGCTGAGCAAATCTTTGAGGTTTACAGCGCAAATTGCAAAAACTCACAGGATTGGGGAGCCAAAATGCTACACAACTAGTCAACGCTCAGACAGCTTTAATGAGTATAATGAGAATTTTATCAATGTAGACAATGTAGTGCTCATGCTCAAGTGAAAAAATGACAGTCATATCAGCAACTGCCCTCGTGTACCACAGAGCCACGATCAGCAACCTCATCATGAATAAGCGCTGAAATATTAATTTTAACTATATTTCACAAGTAAAACAATTTCCCTTATTTACATTATGCATACATACTTCACATATCTGCAAAGACAAAAGGATGGCCCTTCATAAAACTGTGCCCACCATTTACAGATTAGGGGCACCTTTGACATAATTGTAGCTGTTTTTGGTATTATGGAATCATGCCACTATAGTCCCATCTGTCACATATTGTGGGCATTCTGGGGCTAAATCAGGCTATCACTGGTATAATGGTAGTATAAATCCCTGCACATGATGGACAGTTCCGATACTTGATGATGAGAAATGGCATGAATCTCAGAATCTGTCCCTATACGGAAGTAGTGCGAGAATGCTTGATGGCATTTGTAAGCAGGTGTTTGGGAACCAAGACACATTTGCTAAACATTCAAACCTGGCATTTTTTTGACAAAAGTGTGTTTTGTACAATGAGCATGATGTGCCTGTGTTAGAATGATGCTGACATCCTCTTTCAAAGACATCCGAGCCTCAACTTTCTTCCAAAATAGTTTCCTTTGATCAATATCAGGAGCTGACCCTAAGGACTCTTAAGAATGAAGCCACTATGTCAACCTTGCCAAGGTACTTAGATCAATTTATCTACTCACTGTGATTACTGGAGCATGTCCAGATGGCCTTTATCTATCAGGTACTGGAGAGGTCACTTTCAGCCTTACAAGGTCAGCTATTACTTACCTTTTAAAAAAACATCCCCCTGCCCCATGAGGCCCTAGAGGGCCATCAACAACTTACCCTGTTCTGCAAAAATACTTAAACAAGTAGGTAAAGGACAGTTACATTAATATATCAAGCTGAACAGTTGGTTGCTTAGCACCAAGTCAGTGATCCCAGTGATAGAAGACGTTATGCACAGGTGACCGATAGTGCTGATTACTGAATTATGATTGTTTTGGCATTATCAAATGCATAAGACACCGTTGGCGGTGATATCTTGTTTGGGAGAAATTTTGAATGTTTGCTTCAAAATTATCATGTTTCTTCATAGCTTTGTTGCTTCAGCAAAATAACCACATTCTGGAACATTTCACTTAAAAACAACAAAGGTGACTCTCAGTTGTTCTTCAAAATGTCACTGGCCAAATGAAGGAACAAGGCCAATGTTACCAATCACTTGTCAGATATTGACTGAATATGGACTTCTGAATGGGCTTAAGTGGTTCCAACCAACAAAAACTCAATTCTATTAAGATTCAGGCTATGTTGATTGGAGCACTTCTCTCCTCATGACCAGCAGAAATTTGACGTGTTTCCCTAGGGAACTCTTTGTATATGCAGATAAGGTAAAACTCAAAGTGATCTATAAAGTGTCAAATTTGATGAGTAGTGAGGGCTACCACCTTTGTCTCCTGGAAACATTTTCAGATTTCTTACTTCCCCTCAGCAAGCCAGGCTAAGATGACAATTATAACGTCCCATCTAGATTATGCAACACAACCTGACAAAACATCTGTAAAGGGTTTTTGAATACGTTACATCACCTGCAGAATGCAGCTGCTGACCTTTATGAAGCTAAAGTTGTGAGACCACACCGCCTGGTTTTAAACTATTTTCACTAGATCCCTATTGTAGAACAGATGTCAGCTTCAACTCAGACTCAAGCCACCTTTGGTGCCTCTTTGCTTGGTATAAGCTTTTGATGTGTTTGCGGTCAACAACAAACCCATCCTTTTGGTCCCTAGGTTTAAGAAGATAAAGTAGAGAGAATGATCCTTCTCAGTCTAGGCAGCAATACTGTGGGATTCCCACCCACAGGTTTTATGAGAAACCGAGGCATAGGCATACATTGAATGGTAAGTACTTCCAAGAACCCCACCAATAGCATTAGCTGTGCTATCTTGTTTTCTAAGTCTTTGTCACAAACCGGATTCTGAACCAACCACAGCACGGAAATCTCCCTCATCTCAGTCACAGACGACATCAGAACCCTGATGGACAACGGTGAAACAGTCGCCCTCATCCTCCTCGACCTCTCGGCGGCCTTCGACACCGTCTGTCACCGCACCCTAATCACCCGCCTCCGCTCCACCGGGATCCAAGGCCAGGCCCTGGACTGGATCGCCTCCTTCCTCTCAAACCGTTGCCAAAGAGTTTACCTCCCACCGTTTCGCTCAGACCCCACCGAGATCATCTGCGGCGTACCTCAAGGCTCATCGCTCAGCCCGACACTCTTCAATGTCTACATGAGCCCCCTCGCCAACATCGTACGCAAGCACGACATCATCATCACCTCCTACGCCGACGACACCCAACTTATACTCTCCCTCACCAAGGACCCCGCCAGCGCCAAGACCAACCTACAAGAGGGTATGAAGGACGTCGCAGATTGGATGAGGCTCAGCCGCCTAAAGCTGAACTCTGACAAAACGGAAGTCCTCATCGTCGGCAACACCCCGTCCACCTGGGACGACTCCTGGTGGCCCACGGCCCTCGGCACCGCACCGACCCCCACAGAACACGCCCGCAACCTCGGCTTCATCTTGGACCCCCTTCTCACCATGACCAAGCAAGTCAATGCCGTGTCCTCCGCCTGCTTCCTCACCCTCCGCATGCTCCGCAAGATCTTCCGCTGGATCCCCGCCGACACTAGAAAAACCGTGACCCACGCCCTCGTCACGAGCCGCCTGGACTACGGCAACACCCTCTACGCTGGGACCACCACCAAACTCCAAAATCGCCTGCAACGCATTCAAAACGCCTCGGCCCGCCTCATCCTCGACGTACCCCGCAACAGCCACATCTCCGCACACCTGAGACACCTGCATTGGCTCCCAGTCAGCAAAAGGATCACCTTTCGACTTCTCACCCACGCACACAAAGCCCTCCACAACAAGGGACCGGAATACCTCAACCGACGCCTCAGCTTCTACGTCCCCACCCACCTCCTCCGTTCCTCTGGCCTCGCGCTCGCTGCCGTCCCTCGCATCCGCCGCTCCACGGCGAGTGGGAGGTCTTTCTACTTCCTGGCAGCCAAGACCTGGAACTCCCTCCCCACCAGCCTCAGGACCACCCAGGACCACTCCGCATTCCGGAGACTCCTAAAAACCTGGCTTTTCGAGCAGCAGTAACCCCCCCCCTTTCCCCTAGCGCCTTGAGACCCGCACGGGTGAGTAGCGCGCTTTATAAATGTTAATGATTTGATTTGATTTGATTTGTTGTTAAACTCCAGCACCAGGAGATTGTTGTTTGTGATTTACAAATAAATGTCCATTACATTGTACTGTGTATCATATTTAGTACCATATCATATATCCTTTATTGTGCCATATACCATAAATGAAAATGAACAGTCAACATTTAGGGCCTCATTATGAGTTTATCGGGTGGCAGATGCCACCCGCCAAACTGGTTAGGTCGGAAGACCGCAAGTTCGGTCTTCCGTCCGCTGACCCTATTATGAGTTTCCCGCAATTACAAGCCGGCTGCAATGTTGCTGTGCGTCGCGTGTGACAGCATCCATCACACTTTTCACTGCCTGTAATTCAGCCAGTGAAAAGCACAATGGAGATGCCCATGGGGGCCCCTGCACTGCCCATGCCAAGTGAATGGGTCCCCATTGGGCCCCCGGCACCCGGCTCCGCCAGCCTTTGGATGGCAGTGGGACTGCCATGCAAAAGCTGGCAGACACAGGAGTCTTAATTCACAGGGCAGTCCTGCTTGCTTGAGGATTAAGACTGCCGGCAGCACCAGGCCAATGGGTGGCTAAAAAGTGGCGGTGCCAGTGGTCGAACCGTGGCGCTTTTGCCACGGTCATTATGTGGCTGTCAGACTGCCGCATTGACGGCGGTCCGACCGCCACTGCGAGTCTGGCGGTGTAGGACCGCCAGACTCTTAATTAGGGCCTTAATGTCAAAATGTGTGTATTTTAAGAAACTGGCAAGCTGATACCTGGAGTTGAACTGATTGCATTTCTTATTGCATTTCTGATATACATTAAAAGTGATATGATTCGGTTGCATGGTGCAAGAGCGCGCTCACTGACTTGACTCTAATTTTTTGACTTATAGGTATTTCATCTTCTAAGTTGATACATCTTTTATGATATTGTCAGCACTGCTGCCTGAGTGTGTGTAGGTCTCGCTAAACTATGTGATAGGTCTTCTGTATGACCCTTTAGGATTTGACCTGACTTGTGATTGTCAAATTTGTGTACATTTTCAACACTTCGCTTACAAAGTAGATTTTCATTCAAATACATTCCACTGGGAACTACTTGGAAGTGAAAGGCTGGAAGCAAGGAAGGAAGAAGAAGTTAGTACTGAAGTAACATGCTGTGCATTTTGAAAAATAATTTGCCATGTTGAATTGCATTGCCAGTTTTTTTTAATTATCTCTATCACATTTATAGAAATCGTGCTGGAAATGCACTGCTGCCATTATTGTGTCAATGTTTTCTTTAGGTTGATGGCCCCTGACCATGGGGAGAGTACATCTTGGTTACCACAACATGAACGTTTTGGAATAGTTCATTAGTATTTACTGAAGAACGCTATTTTTTTTTCAAATTTATGTGGGCAATGTACTGCAAAATGCACCACTTTCAAACTTTTCGTCTACGACGAATTACCGCTAACTTCCTTAAAACCTTAAATGAAATTGGACTTGCTTTTATCACTCATTTTGTCTATGAATGTATTTACAAACCAGCATTTACCAACTTCACCAGCCGCCATAAAAGTGAGGATATCCTTTATTTTTGCTGCCCACTCTTCCTCTGAATCACAATATACATTCAACAAGGTCATTTATTAAATCAAGCCTTATCCTTCACTGTGGCCTGACATGTACTGCAGTGGAGACTAATAGGGATATTTCCAAGGTGTTCCACAGGTCAAGAAACGAGGTGACGGACAGTCTTCTCCAGAGAAAGACAATCCAGGTGAATAAAGAGAAATGGGCCAGGTGCTAAGAACCTTTCAAACAACAATTCATGTTGTTTTCATGCACATATTTTTCATTTTTTGCGCATTTAAGCCACTAAATCCCAGACGGACACTTTGAAGTTTTCTAAAAAAAAGATGCCACACTCCTCTACATAGGGCAGATGCAAAACAACACGGAGAATCCTATTTTTTTATTCCATGCACTAGATGACAATGCATTATTCACTTCTTCTCATTACTGCTGACATGCTGACCTCTAACAACTCCCCCTGCTTTCACCATTCGGGTCAAATAGAAACCGTGAATAGAAAATGCATCTTCCTTCACCCTCATGTGATATACTGAATATGAAAAGAATGCGTAAGATGGTGGGGAGTAATAGTTAATAACTCGTGGAAGGGAAATAGAAGTTTACTTCCTATGTGTATTAATTGTTTCTTCATTCTCGTTTTCAACAACAGGGATGCTAGAAATATGTATTCCTCGGATACTTTCAGTGCCTTGAAAGATCTGCTTTAGAACAGAAATAGTAGTACATGAATAATCAGTATTATTATTTGGCAATATAGACAGATAATATTATCCAATAATGTTCTTGCAGCTTGAAAAATATATTGTGGTATGTTTTCTTTTTTTTTTTTTTTTTAGTTTGACGCCTCTACTGTCCTGAAGGTTGAGATGGGAGACATTAGAAAGGGCACAAAGGAATGCTTGCGGACCAAAAAATAGAGGGGTAGATTTAAGAGCCCCTCTTGCCTCCTTGTGCCACATTAACTTAATTTTTTTAATGCTAATGTGGCCCAACGAGGCCTATATCGCTGCACCAAATTCACAAAGTGGCACGCAGCACGCATTGCACCACTTTGTAACCCTTTGCGCTACATTATGGCTGCACCAGGGCATTCCCCCATTAGGGGGGCCAAACAAATGGTGCAAAGAAATCTAAGAAATGTCTTTGTGTCATTTTTCTGCACTTTTGACGCCTGCTCACATCAGGCGTCAAAAGGAGGCACACCATTGTTTACGATGGGCCTCAATGGACTTTGCAGCATTAGCGTAAAAAATTTTTACGCTAATCCTGCAACACTCCGAACTAGCGTAAAAAAAAAAACTTTACACTAGTTATCTAACTACCGCCATGGTGCGCTGTATCTTAGATACGGCACACACATGGTGGCGTTAAATGGGGTGCTAAGGGGCGCAAGAAAAATGGTGCTGCACTGGGTGCAGTGCCACTTTTCTTAAATCTGGCCCAGAGAGAGAGATTCGTGTCTGAAAACATTTTATTTAAAAGACACACCTTCACCTCTTTTCTAATAACCAGGAGCCAGTTCCGAAACCCATCCCAAAAAAGAGGCTATCTTACAGGCCTGTATGTACCATTGATGAGAATGGTCAGAAATGTAATAGCTGAAGTGAAATTCCTGGGGCCCATTTGCCAATGTAAATTTGGTCATAAGCATAAGTTTGCAGCCATTGGTGGAAGCAACTAAATGTGCATGGTTTACAGCTGCCAGCATACTCCTGGCTAGTGTAAACCCGAGTTGGCGTATTTTCATCTCACTGGCTCAGATCAGTTGCACCTCGGATCTGGAAAGTCTACACCAGAGTTTGCAGTGCAGGCTAACGTTTCCTATATAAGTCCCTGGAATTGACTACTGAAATGGGGAGCCCTTTGGACTAGGTTATCACGAGAGGTCCTGCCAGAATGCCAAAACATCCGTTTTTATAACGAGTTGATCCAGTGATGAGAGGAGCAGAGCCAATTGACTGTGTGTTTTCTTTCTGAAGAGACACTATCGACCGCCTGAAGTGTGATAACTCAGCTGATCCACTGTCAACAGGTATGCGGTGCATAATGCCCAAGAATCTCTAGAGGCACGTTAGCTATTCCATGCTCTTGTAGTGTAGCGCATAAAATCTGTGTCAGCGTGATAGGTGCTAGAAGTATAAAACCCTGCCAAAACTGCTAATTGTATTCTTAGTGCTAGCAACAGGCACAAATGAGATTTTAAATATAATCAGTGTGGGTGTACTAAGCAACACAATTAAGCTATTGAAATAAACACTTTTAAAAATATATATCGTCTTATTACAAGATTGGCAGCTAATTCCATCCCGTGCACAGACCCCTGATTTGAGTTTGGTTTAATTTACCACATCTGATAATTATCGGATGCGTTAAATAACTTAACCATCGTTGAATTTTGACAGGTCAAACCTACCAAAATTCAACTGGGGAAAACATTCAGTATTCACTGTAGCTTGTGGATTTTGGTGCGTTAAACACCAACATTTGCATGGTTTTTCCAATAAACCTGCAATAGGTGTTATTTATAACACCTGATAAGTAATGTATCCCTTAGTATCATTATTAATTAGGGGCAATAACTAATGCCTCAACTTGTAATCAGGTCCTCCGCATCTTTCCTGGTGCGATGTTTGAGTGTGCTATTTTAAGAATGAAATTGGGTTTGAACTACCACTGTGCCCCCTCAACCCTTTTTGGGATTGGTAGTAACTCAGAAATCACAAATATCACACCTGCAGGAAAGCTCAGTGTGTTGTGTGGGGCAGCAGTTAGTGATGGTGCTCTGAACTAAGTCCTTGTGTCTGTAGGTTGAGAAACCAAAACCAGCAGTCGTAGGTCCTAGAACCCAGGACTTGCAACAATAGGCCAGAGCCACAAAAGTGTTATAGGCCTATTACAAGGGAGAGAAATTTTAAAGACTGTTATTACACATTGCACCCAGTGAGGTTAGAATGCTCTACATTAAAATGAGAAAGGCAGAAACACATAAATTGTAATGTTGGAGCAGTATGCCCATGCCTGCTTTTATAGATTGTCTGCCACTCCATTCTTTGTTGCAGCTCCCAATATTCCAGAAACCTACTGTTAGAAATGGGGTTTTTGGTTGGCAGTCAGGTTACCCCCTGTCCAAGCAAAAGCCCTCACTCTAGTCAGGGTAAGTCACACACAATCCAAGATTATCCTGTGCCCACCCTCTGGTAGCTTGGCACGAGCAGTCAGGCTTAACTTAGAAGGCAATGTGTAAAGTATTTGTGCAATAAATCATACAATACCACCATATAGCACCACAAAAATACACCACACAGTGTTTAGAAAAATATATAATATTTATCAGGATAATTGTAGGTCAAAACTAATAAAGTTGCAATGTGAATTTGTAGAGATATCACTGAAAAGTGATATAAAGTGTCCTAAGTCTTTAAAAATCAAACAAAGTCTCTTTCAAGATCAAAGTACCTGGTTTGGAGTGGAAAATCTCCTCAGAGGGCCACAGAAGAAGAGATACGTGGAAAAAGGGTGTGTGCGTCGATTTCTCCCCAACACACACGGACTTGCGTCGTTATTTTTCACACGGGGAAGTCGTGCGTCGTTTTCCGGTGCGTGGACAGTCTCTTTCTGTGGATCGCGGGGATTACCAGATGTCCCGGGTCTGTGCGTGGATTCTCCTGCTTGTTTTCCGGCTGCGCGTTGTTCTGCGGGGCTGTGCGTTGAAGTTTCGCTCTCACGGCAGGCGTCGCGTCGATTTCTCCTCTGGAGGTCGGGCGACGTTGTCCTTGCGAGGCCATGCGTTGAAGTTCCGGTCGTCCCTAAGGTGTCGCGTCGATCAGCGTCGGTGTGCAGCGTTTTTCTCGCCGCAGAACAAGCTGTGCGTCAAAACTTTTACCGCACGAAGCGTCCAAGTGAAAAAGAGAAGTCTTTTTGGTCCTGAGACTTCAGGGAACAGGAGGCAAGCTCTCTCCAAGCCCTTGGAGAGCACGTTTACAGCCAGACAAGAGTTCAGCAAGGCAGCAGGGCAACAGCAAGGCAGCAGTCCTTTGTAGAAAGCAGTCAGGTGAGTCCTTTAGGCAGCCAGGCAGTTCTTCTTGGCAGGATGCAGGTTCTGGTTCAGGTTTCTTCTCAAGCAAGTGTCTGATGAGGTAGGGCAGAGGCCCTGTTTTATACCCAAATGTGCCTTTGAAGTGGGGGAGACTTCAAAGAGTGGCTAAGAAGTGCACCAGGTCCCCTTTCAGTTCAATCCTGTCTGCCAGGATCCCAGTAGGGGGTGTGGCAGTCCTTTGTGTGAGTGCTGGCCCTCCACCCTCCCAGACCAGGAAGACCCATTCAAAATGTAGATGTATGTAAGTGAGGCTGAGTACCCTGTGTTTGGGGTGTTCCTGAGTGAATGCACAAGGAGCTGTCAACTAAGCCCAGCCTGACGTGGATTGTAAGGCAGAGAAAGATTTAAGTGCAAAGAAATGCTCACTTTCTAAAAGTGGCATTTCTAGAATAGTAATATTAAATCCAACTTCACCAGTCAGCAGGATTTTATATTACCATTCTGGCCATACTAAATATGACCTTCCGACTCCTTTCAGATCAGCAGCCACCACTTCAATACTGTTTAAGGGCAGCCCCAATGTTAGCCTATGAAGGGAGCAGGCCTCACAGTAGTGCAAAAACGAATTTAGGAGTTTTACACTACCAGGTCATGTAAACTACACAGGTACATTTCCTGCCTTTCACCCACACAGCACCCTGCTCTAGGGGTTACCTAGGGCACACATTAGAGGTGATTTATATGTGGAGAAAGGGGAGGTTTAGGCTTGGCAAGTACTTTTAAATGCCAAGTCGAGGTGGCAGTGAAACTGCACACACAGGCCTTGCAGTGGCAGGCCTGAGACAAGGAAAAGGGGCTACTTAAGTGGTTGGCACAACCAGTGCTGCAGGCCCACTAGTAGCATTTAATCTACAGGCCCTAGGCACATAGAGTGCACATTACTAGGGACTTATAAGTAAATTAAATAGTCCAATCAGGTATGATTCAAGGTTACCATGTTTTAAGGGAGAGAGCATATGCACTTTAGCACTGGTTAGCAGTGGTAAAGTGCGCAGAGTCTAAAAGCCAGCAAAAACAGTGTCCAAAAAGTTAAGGGAGGTAGGCAAAAAGTTAGGGGTGACCACCCTAAGGCTGTCAGGTCTAACACCTACTATAGCATTATAGCTCACTACTGAGGTCTATACCAGTGGTTAAAGGCCCTCTACCCTTTAGGAGGCTTTAGGAGAAGTGGTACAGCTCCACCTCTAAGCATTGTCTGGATAGAATTATGGATTAACGGTTGTTGGACCTGACCCTTTCTGCAGGGCCATCCCCAGTCTTTTTGCCTTTTCCCTAAACTTTTGGCTTAATTTGTTTTTGTTGGCTTTAGGGCTCTGGGCAGTTAACCACTGCTAACCAGTGCTAAAGTGCATGTGCTCTCTGCTTAAAACATGGTAACATTGGCCTATCTACAATTAGCATATTTCATTTACCTTTAAGTCCCTAATAAAGTGCACTACCTGCACTCAGGGCCTGTAAATGAAATGCTACCAGTGGGCCTGCAGCACTGATTGTGCCACCCATTTCAGTAACACTTTGAACATGACTTAGGCCTGCCAATGCAGAGCCTGTGTGCGCAGTTCTAAACTGGAATGTCGACCTGGCAAGTTAACCCTCTTACAGGCCCAAACTTTCCTTTTTAATATATGTAAGTCACCCCTAGGGTAGGCCCTGGAAAGTCCGAAGGGCAGGGGCAGTGTATTTAAAAAGTTGGACATGTACATTTAAGCTTTGCATGTCCAGATAGTGAAAAACCGTTAAATTCATTTTTACTACTGCAAGGCATTTCTGTCCCAGAAGTTAAAATTGGAATTTACGTATTACATTTTATAAGTGTAATTTCAAATTGGGAAGAGATGGGAAGAGATTGGGAAGAGATGACACCACCAAGTTTGGTGTCTCTGAAATTGTGATTTAAAATCACATCTTATGGTAAAATCAGATTTTAAATTGTAATTCTGAAAATGCCACTTTAAGAAAGTTGGTATTTTCTTACTTTAAATCATCTAGTGCGTTCTGCCTGTCTCTGAATAAACCTCTGGGTGGGTGAAAGCTGGGCTCTTGTGCATTCCCTCCAGACAGCCACACAAAAAGGGAGCTTAGGTGTGACTGAGTGGCCATCTGCATGTTGATGGACTATCCGGGGGAGGAGCCAACACTTACAGCTAAATGGGCTTAGTCTTGAGCTCACACAAAGGGCTGCATAACCCCCTGTAGTGTGTCTGGAGCCAAGGCAGGAAGGACAGGTACTTTGTTCACTCAAAGGCCTCTCTTTGAAGTCTCCCCACTTCAAAGCCACAACTGGATATAAGTACTGGACTTCAGGCACCACCAAATCAGTACACTTCTAGAGCCGTGGACATTTTGCCAGGAAAAAAGACTGCTTGGCTGCCGAAATTACTGTTAACCTGCTGGACTCTGCTGGTCTTTGCTGGACCTGCCTTGCTGCCTGCTGCCTCCTTCCCTGTGAGTGAGAAGGCCTGGAACTGCATCTCTACATCCCCAGAAGCAACGTTTCTCCAAGGGCTTGCTGGTTTGCCTCCTGTTCTGAAGTCTCAGGGACATCAGATACTTCACTCAACCCTTCTACAGCCTCTAGACTCAGCCAACTGTGAGTCATACACTGCCAAGTGGTACCAATCCAGACCTGGGCCCTTGGAAGTGGGTTTTTCAGCTGTTTATACAAACATTCATGCATTTCATTCACTGCATCGATCAGAACTGGTGCATCCCTGCCCGACACTGACACATTGCTGTTGCTGCTGCTGAGGACCAGGTCATAGCAGCACCAGCAACACGGCTCGGAATCAACACATTGCCTTCAGCCCCAATGCATCAGCTTGGCATCACTGGCTGAGCGACTTAACAGTGATGCATCACCTTCATTGCCAAAGGTTTGCCACCAATGCGTCCCTGACTGCGTGGATTGGAACTGACGCATTGCCTGTGCATCGCCTCCTTTTCTCCTCGCATCAGTATTTCAAAGTCCATGCAAGCACCATCCAAGGTACTTTTTCAGCAGGACAATGTTGGTCCCTGTAGCCGGTCCACACTCCATCACGGTTGGCCTGAACGTTTGGATTTACCCCGGTCTAGTGTGACCAGATAGCTCCAGTTGATGCTTTAAGCTTCTACGCACTACATTGGCAGATATTATTTAAAAAAATCCTATCTTGACTTCTACTTATTGGATTTTTGTTGTTTTTGTGTTCATTAAATTAAGCTCTAATTTCTAACTAAGTATGGGATCTTTTTATATGGTGTTTTTGCTGTTTTACTGTTTTTAGTGTTTCCACAAATACTTTACACACCGCCTCCTAAATTAAGCCTGCCTGCTCTGTGCCAGGTTACCACAGGCAGAGCACAGGTTAATTTATGGTGTGTAACTGACTTACCCTGACTAGGACTGTGGTCCCTACTTTGACAGGTTGCATACCTCTGTCAACTAGAGACCCTATTTCTAACAATGGTTACAAGCAATCCAGGACATTTAAGATGGAACATTAAAAAAACATTGACATCACAGGAGAATGTGTTAGTGATCAAATCAGCGCCTATAATTTACTACCCATATGGTATGGCTGGATTATAAATTTGATAACCTGGCCTCTCCAGAAACATCTGTCCTTTTCTAGAAATAGAAGGAAGATCACATTGTCCAGGCCCATAGATTGAGGTCATAGCCAATCAGGGGAGGGCAACATCACTAAAATAGCCAATGTATTGTGCATCAGATGAAAGGATAGGGCTATGTGCACTATCGTGACACGATGCAAGGATAAAGTTACTTGCATGTTTACACATACTCCATGTTACTGGCAGAATTGCAAAGCTCTTGAGAACATTTCATATAATGTCTGTGAGATGTCTACAGTGTGTGTGGTTGTTTCAGCAAGTCGTGCTTGAGTCCATCACTGGTGTTTTGGTAATCAGAATATGGCATCTCAAATTTTAAGATGTAAATTACTAGTTATACCAACAACCCAATCACAGCCTGTACAGGGCATATATTTTCCATATGATTGCTTCTTTATCCGTATGGAAATGTTTGGTTTATCACAGTTATCCAAAATATCATTGAATACATGCTGTTGGGCAAATTTGGCATTTCAGTATGTAGTGAACGGTTGAGTACCATTTTTTCCCATTTGGCCAGAGCAGATTCTTGGTAAGTTATTTCATTTAGAATAGTTGACTATGTGTTGCAATGTATTAATGGGCAAGAAAATGGGATTTTGTGCTAAACATGCTTCCCATTTGCACCCTACTTTGGCAGGACCAATGCAATGGAATGTGGCAAAGACAGAGTCAGTTGTTTTACTTTTCCCAATAGTTTGTGTACAGATTCCTTGGGTAAATCTGTTGCCAGCTGAGATAACACGTTTAAGTATGTATATGGATATTAACAGCAGATCTATGAGCAGCCCCATTAATTTCCATTCTTTCAGTGGAGGATTCAGGATAAGTTATGGAGATTGAGCTGGGGTACATGGAAATCAGAAAGGTCAATCTACAGTATGTCATTCTCAGGACACATTCATCAAAAGCCCCATTTTCTGCTCCTCCTCCAAGTCGTTTACTGCACTGGCATGATGTTTTATCTGGACAACATCAAAGGAGTACTCCCTAGTAGTCTTCTTACTTCACAACACAGCGCTTCAGTGATAAACACATAAAGAGGCTGAGGGAAGGAACTAATGCAATAACCAATATATTTCTTGATGGGAATAAACACACTGAATCTAATTGGAGGTTTTCTAACTGAAGGATCCATCTGCATATAAGAGCAGAATAGCCTTGCTAAGTTTCTAGATGACTTCTAGATACCAAAGCAAGTATTCTATGGGGAGGAGAAATACATATTCTGGTAATGGCTTCTTGGTGTTTCTTTCCATTGAGAAATAGCAGTCTATGCAAGCAGATTGGATAGGCAATTCTAGACACACCACTCTAGCTAAAATGCCAAATGGTAGTGTGATTGGGATATTGCATTTCTGAAGTAGTTTGATCAATTGATCTTCACCTATTGCTGTCTCTGCTTTGGCTTTATGGTATGAACCAATTACTATACAGCTACAGTCTGCTGCCACTGGAACCAGGGGACTGAGGTTTGAATCCCAACTTCAGTGCTAAACTCAACTTTGTGTGATTTTAGACAAATCACTTAATCGCCCTGTACCTACTTGTGTGTGTAAAATGCACTTCTGTAACCCTCACTTGATGTACATGATCTTGTAGATCGTACCCAAACTCCTCCCTTATGTACAGCGCTCCATTGCTTCACAGTTAGGTTTGTGCTATTTAAATAACAATACATTCGCTGACTCTGCCACAAGAATCAATTGCATGGATCAGCAGCTGAACATGTCTTTCATATTCCAGTCAGTGGGCCAGTAGGTGAAGCAGGCAAACCTGTTGTGAAAAGGACCAGGCCAGGAAAAGATGGCAAACGCAGCAGACACGTGAGAACAGGCAATAGGTGTGTAAGAAGCAGTCAAGCAGGAGAAGATAAAAGGGCGTTTGATTACTATGACAAGGTTTCACTTGTCATAGGCAGGCCTATACTTTCCTCTGAGAAAGTTGTAATTATATAGACCAGTCTGCTAGCCCATCCATAAGAGAAGCAAGAGATTTAGCAGTTAACCTCTGAATGAGTGTATTTGGAAATGTATACCAACACAACAAATCAAAGAACAATCAGGAAAGATAATAAAAATGTTTTAAAACAGGTCAGGTCACAGAAGTGAAAGTGAGGGCTGTGAAAGCAATGCAAGAACTGAAGAACATTAAATATCACTTATTGGAAACGGCCCTTTTTGCTGGGTCATCCCCAAACTTTTTGCCTTCTTCCTCCTAATTTTTTCAGGTCTGTTTTTGCTGGTTTATTGTCTCTGCACACTTTACCACTGCTAATCAGTGCTAAAGTGCAAGTGCTCCCTATAGAAATTGTACTGTCGATTTGTTTATCCATGATTGGCATATTTGATTTACTGGTAAGTCCCTAGTAAAGTGCACTAGAGGTGCCCAGGGCCTGTAAAACAAATGCTACTAGTGGGCCTGCAGCACTGGTTGTGCCACCCACATTAGTAGCCCTGTAACCATGGCTCAGACCTGCCACTGCAGTGTCTGTGTGTGCAGTTTTAAACTGCCAATTCGACTTGGCAAGTGTGCCCACTTGCCAAGCCTAATCCTTCCCTTTTACTACATGTCAGGCACCCTTAAGGTAGACCCGAGGTAGCCCCAGGGGCAGGGTGCAGTGTATGTTTAAGGTAGGACATGTACTAGTGTGTTTTATATGTCCTAACAGTGAAATACTGGCAAATTTGGTTTTCACTGTGCAAGGCCTATCTCTCTCACAGGTTAACATGGGGGCTGCCTTTAAATATCCTTAAAGCGCAGATTCCCCTTGAGAGCAGATAGTAATATGGAGTTTAGGGTCTCTGAACTCACAATGTAAAAATACATCTTTTATTGAAATTGTTTTTTAAATTGTTTGAAAATGCCACTTTTAGAAAGTCGGCATTTTCTTGCTTAAACCATTCTGTGACTCTGCCTGTTTGTGGATTCTCCGTCTGGGTCAGTTTGACAGTTGGGCTGTTCACACCTCTTCTCTAGACAGTGACACAAAAGGGGGCGGGTGGTAGGCTGCATATCCTGATGAGCCATCTGAGCTAGAGGGGAAGAAGGAGTGGTCATTCACACCTGAAAGGACTGTGCCTGCCCTCGCACAATGCAGTCTCCAACCCCCTAGTGTGTGCCTGGGGCCTGGCCTGGACAAGGAAGGATCTTGCAAACACTTGAGACTTTGCTTTGAAGTTTGTCAACTTCAAAGGCAGAACGGGGTATAAGAAGAAGACCCAAAACCCCAGACTTTTAGAATCTTTCTGGAATCAAGAGGAACCACTGCCCAGGAGAAGAGCTAGAGAGCTGAAGGAGGAGTACTGTCCCTTTGCTGTGTTGCTTTGCTGGACTGGCCTGCAGTTGCTGCTTCTGCCTGAAAAGAGTGCAAAGGGTGAACTTTGCTGTGTGTCCTGCTTGAGAAAGTTCTCCAAGGGCTTGGAGTAGCGCTTGCCTCCTGTTGGAAGTCTCAGGGATAACAAAGACTTCAGTTTCCCCGACCTGTAGCACTGGGAACTGTGTGTTTTGTGCTGTACAGGAGGAGAAATCACTGCGATGCCATAAACGAAGCCGCTGGCCGCACCGTGACCTGCCAACACCGCATGGAGTCGCATTGCCCCACTTCGCACCTCAACCCTGGTCTCATCGACGCCATCATCAGATGACTTCACTGAGCTTGCACCGCGACCTGACGGCCCAGCACTCCAGCATCGTCTGCTCACACCGCAGCCTGGGCCTCCCCGATAACACCGCTCCTGCTGACGCCGGCGCTGCTGCCTGCACCATGGCCTGTGGACACCCCTCGTGAGGAGCACGAAGCACCGCCCCGTCCCACACTGCAGCCCTGGTCCACTGACACCAGCACCATCGACTCCAGTGTCGTCACCAGGCATCCCTGCCTGCACCGTGGACTGTGGACACCGCTTGTGAGGGTCATGAAGCACCGTCCCGCACTGCAAAGTTTGGGCCTACTGACGACAGCGCTTCCACAACAACAACGCCGCTGCCTGCATCATGACCTGTAGACACTACACGGTGCACCACCCTGCTTCACACCGCAGCCCTGGTCTCATCGACGCCGCTGGACTCCATCACCGAGCCGCTGCCTGCAGCTTGACCTGTGGGCACCGCACATTACATCGTCCCGCTTCGCACCACAGCTCGACGCCATCTACGCAAGAGCTCCTGACTTCATCAGCCCAGAGTTCTATCTGCAATGCTTGTAACTTCAAGGGCCCGACGACTCCGGAACCGACACCGCGATGTCAGCAACACCGCTCTCCGGAGCTCACCTCAAGGATCACGAGGCCCTACAAATACAAGGTACTGTTTGTGGGTCTTCCCAACACCGTAGCTGGCCTGCGATGCCGTGGCCGGCCTGAACTGTTGGTTTTGTTGATCACGACGCTGTGACAGCCCCAGGTGGAGCTACTGACTTCAAGGAACTGTATTTTTGAGTAAATCTTGCAGAATTTATATTTTTATTACTGTATGTTGGATTTTTTTCGTATTTGGTCTTGTTTTAAATAGATAAATATTGGCTATTTTTCTAAAACTGGTGTGGTGTCCTTTTGTAGTGTTTTCACTGTGTTACTGTGTGTTATGTGCAAATGCTTTACACATTGCTTCCGAGATAAGCCTGACTGCTCGTGCCAAGTTACCAAGGGGGTGAGCAGGGGTTATCTGCGCAGGTATCTCCCTTATCCTGACTAGAGTGAGAGTCTCTATTTGGACAGGGTGCAACACGACTGCCAGGTAGAGACCCCATTTGTAACACCACTGACTAGGACTCGAGCATTGAGAAATAAGACACCTTAAGGGGTGGAGCTACACATTAAATAAACAGCAAAGAGGAAGAAGTAATAAGAGACTAACATACATGCCAACCCTCCCGATTCAGGCGGGACCAGCGGAGGCTCCTCCATTATGGTGGGGGACCGTCACCCCCGCCAGCAGCTGCAAATTGTTTTCAAGAAAATGATACTAATCAGTGTTTATTGTCATTTTCTTGTACAGGGGTGTGGTATCGGGGGTGACGAGCACTGAAGGGAGTGCACAGAGCACTACCTTCAGTTTGCATGTATGTTTGGCGAGATGTTTCAGGCCAGCCAAATACACATGCGCAGTAGGCTCTCTCCAGTCCGGCACTGTGTTGCCAGGCTGGAGAGAGCCTGCACAGGCACCCAGTCTGCCTGCTTTGAGCAGCGTTAGGATTGGCCGCAGGGCAGGGTGGGAGCCTCCTGTGCCTGCAGCCTGGAGCGACGACAAGGAAAGAGAAGCAGTGCAGCGGGAAGGAAGGAGGTACAATTTTTTTGTTTTTTTATTATTATTTGTCCCCCTGCCCCTTTAGAGGTCAGCAAGCCACGACTGGGCAGGACACTACCGATTTCAAGACTAGTCTCCCGCCTCCTGATTCCTGCATGTAAAAAACTGATTCTTCTGCAGGCTTTGGCTGATAGGGCCTTGTCTTGTGTAACCCAGAATATGCACTGCCAGTATCCTGCTCCTGCAGGCCAGTGCACAGCACTTGCATCATGCTCTCTCTGCCTGCCCTAGTACTTTCTCCATGCTCCTAACAGGTCAGGAAAAAACTGTACATTGGTGTATCTGATATCTGATCCTGCAGCAGCAGACTTGCGTATCCCATATATAACAGTAACCCGAATCAAGCCCCAATTTAAATAAATGGGGAAAATACATGCTCCTGATTTTTTTCTAGAAATCTCCCACTTTTCTCTTCTAAAATGTTGGCTTGTATGGACTAAAGGCACTGATAACTGTATGAACAAAGTGACTCAGAAGTAGATGGCGAAAGCACGGGAAACTCAGTGATGACAAAAGACACTGTGAATTGACACTGAAGAGGTACTCAAGAGGTACTGCAAACCGGAGCTTTAACTGACGGCACTGTGAACAGAAACTGAACGAGTGCACAAAAGGTGGTGCAGACTGGAGCATTAACTGAAGGCACTGTGAATAGAAACTCAACGAAGGCTCCAGAGATGCTACAAACTGGAGTATTATGGAAGACACTGTGAACTGAAACTGAACAAGGACACCATAGTTGCTGCAAAATGTAGCATTAACTGAAGGCACTGTGAATAAAAACTGAACGAGGTCACCAAAAGTGCTACATAATGGAGTATTACTGGAGGCACTGTGAACAGAAACTGAAAGAGGGCACCAAAGGGGCTACAAACGGCAGTATTACTGAAGGCACTGTGAACAAAAACTGAATGAGGACAACAAAGGTGCTGCAAACTGGAGCATTAACTGAAGGCACTGTGAACAGAAACTGAATGAGGGCACAAAAGTTGTTGCAGATTGGAGTGTTGTATAGCTATTTTATCCATATTTTAGACATGTTAATTTAGCAAACTAGGCCTTTCATTGTGCACTTTAGTCCAATCACATTTTATTCAGCATCGCTTTATTTTTCTAGCAATAGCAACATTTGCGGTGTTGTTTGTCTCTATCTAATTGTTCTTTCACCTAGGAAAGCATTACGTTTTCAGTAGGACATTCATTTCACTTTGTGCTTTCTTCAAGGCTGCAGTCAGGTAGGGTTGCCAGCAAAAGTGGTACGCTGTGTCTCCAACATTCACAGAAAAATACACACTCATACATGGGGACCATTTCTTAGAATGTTAAAACACTCCTTTGTCCCATACACGTTAGAGGGAGATTGCAGCCAGATGACCACGACTGCATGCTGATTGCTGATTGCCTCACTACAGCTGCTTGCTTAGGCGGCCGAACTTCTGACCTCCATGGGGACGGTGTCTTTCTAGAGTACAGGATTCCTTACTCAGGTATGAGGGATGATGTTTTCCCAGGGGGAAACCTGAAGGATGGATTAGGCTTAATATGCTGTGCTCGAACATAGCGTAGGTAGGAGAACTATATATCGCTCCTAGTGACAGTATGGTGGGACTGTTTTTGTGTTTCACTCTCCTTGTAACCCTCTCGCTTTTATTGTGTTTTATCATCCTAGTTATTACAATATATGCCATTTTAACTAGGATGTAGTTACTTCAATAAACCCTTACTGAACTATATTCTGCCTCTGTTGTCTTTGCCTGTGTGAGACTTATGTAACTGCGAGAAAGGGACGAGATGTTATAGACCACAATTCCCCTGAGGGTCTTCCTTGTTATTTGCCAGGTTACACAATCATCCCTGCTCTTAGGTAGAGATGAGGTGCTGCTAGTTAGCTGGAAAACCCAGATTAGGCCGACAGGTATCACATGGTGTGGAATGGTACTTAGTACCCCACAGTCTATGTGATTCTGCCACCCAAATCCATAGCCTCATCAGCATAATCAGAACCGACGCAACAGGAGCATTATCTAAAGGAACTGTGAATAAAAGCTGAACGAGGGCACCAAAGGTGCTGGAAACTGGAGTATTGCTGAAGGCACTGTGACTGAAACTAAACAAGGGCACTAAAGGTACTACTAACTGGAATATTAAAGAAGGGACTGTAAACAGAAACTGAACAGGGGCACCGAAGGTGTTGCAAACGGGAATATTAAAAGGCGGTACATGACCTGAAACTAAACAGGGGGACCAAAGGTACTTTAAACTAGAGTATTAAAAGAAGGCACTGTGAACAGAAACTGAAATAGGGCATCAAAGGAACTACAAACTAGAGTAATAAATGAAGGCACTGTGAACAAATAATGAATGAGGGCACCAAAGGAACTGCAAACTAGAGTATTTAAAGAAGGTACTGTGAACAGAAACTGAACGTGGCCGCCAAAGATTGTGCAAACTGGAGTCTTGAAAGATGACACTATGAAGTGACCTCAAACTGGAACACTGAAGGCTCTGAGAATAAACAGGGCAATAGGAGTCACCGGGCAGAAAATATGGACTATGAATGTGCTAAAAAGCAGTACCAGGCTTTGATTAAAAAAATAGGTTTTAGAGACTCAGGAAGTAATGGGTGGATCATTGGTGATGTGTAGCAGTGCCGAAAGAGGCTGTGAACATCAATAATAGCGCAGAGAGAAGGCATAAATGCTATCCAAGTGAAAGAGAAACAATTACATTGGACTTCATGGCCCATAATACATATAGGGCGCAGTGTCCTTGTTTGTCGTCAGTGAACTATTAAGCAGTTGCGCCAGGCACAAACAGTGTCGGTGTGGTCTATTAGAATAAACGCGCTGCCCTCAGGGCATCCTTCAACTTGCGCTTCCCTGGAGGCAGCACATTCAGTGAAATATGGAGCAGCAATTTCAAAGCTGCTCTGTGTTTCTCTGTGCAGGCGCTTATCTGCCTACACTTTAGTGAGGGGTTAGAGATCCCCCTGCAGGTAGGGCAGTGAGTCCATGGGATGCACTTTCAACCCTTGAGAAGGCTTCCCACTGACAGTGCGCCTCCTAGGGGTATATTTGCCTTGGCTCCCGTGTCCTTAATATGCACATGTGCAGAGGCAAAATGATTCCCTCATTTGCAGAGTGCCATTTCCCCATGCAAATGAGGGAACACATCTCATGATAGCATTTTCGCTACATATGTGCCAGCTCTATCAGTATTACAGAATAGATTGCGCAAGCACCTGTGTCCCCTTCTGTAATCCCAATGTCTAGGGAGTACTAAAAGTGGCTTCACACACTCGTTACACCCCAAGGGCATGATGTGTATTTGGACCATGGAGTTTGTAGATCTCAGAATGTTCTAAAGGTTTCCAAGTTTTTACACCAAGTGTATTGTGGGTCCAGCAGATTAAGCAATCCAGTATAGATGAAATAATTCTTGTTCAAGTACTCCTGTTTTTAACAGAAGAAATGAGAAAATCTGGAGTGAAGTAACAAAGAGAAACTCCACATAGATGGAAATTTGAAAGAGCATCTGCGTCTCTCCAATCGGCCGCCTGAGTAAGTCTGCATTCTTTGTCCTCCACCCCAATATTTGAGGCAAAAATATGAAATCTTGATCATAATTGTTTGAGTGGTCTTCTGATTAAGGAGCTTAACTTTCAGTAATAAAAGTATGGAAATTTGAGAAAGGATTGGGAAAGCCAAAAGGTCTGGTCTTTAATGACCGAACACAGAACAGATTGCTTTGTTAGTGCATGTTCAAGGGCTGCCATCTTAAACTACTTTTCCCCACATTTTTATGTTGACCTACTGTCCCAAGATTGGCCATGTCTTGAAACTATTTTGGAACAGTAAATCAATTACAGAGAATGGTAAAAATCTTTCGAATATGGTTACCAGTTCATACACACAAGGACAGAAGGCACATTTGAGTGTTGTTGCTTTTTTAACATTCTTTAGCCTTCCAAAATGGGCAAATGCATTGGCAAGACACTCATGCCATATTGGAATGGCAAACAGTGATATTGCAAAAGGCATTCAAAGATTTCTTCCTGTGCATGTGCACACAGAAGCAGACATCTCTAAATCTTTGCTGCCATATTTTATTATTGATTTGCTGCTCCATGATGACAGATAGCCATTATAGAATGGTAAGCTAATAATAAAATGTGGGAACAACCATACTAAAATGTCCAGTTATAACAGCAGTGCCCTCGTGGGATGCAGTGTGTTTGTAGGGAAGCTAGTGATCAGGTAATAATGAGTTGGAAACTTCTTGGCCATCACAAAGTAAAAACAGAAAGAAAGAAGTAAATAAAAGGAGTCATGGGCCCACAAGCTTTGTCACCGAGAAAACTATTTTGTATGTGGGCAACCATGTATGCTTAGGTGAAATTTAGCTAGGAAAGCACATGGTTAAAGTTAGCTGACCTACTGCCCAATGCTGTATGCTGTTGTGGGAGGAAGCAAAATGTGAATGACAATTTACCAGACCAATTGATGAACACCACTGACTAAAACCCACTCCAGGATATTTTGGGGAAAACATGGATCTGGAAAGACAGTCAAAGCTATCTCAAAGGCCAGACTGAAAAATGAGAGATGAATTTGTTAAAAAAACCTCTCCAGCACTGAAAGCTTTTCGTGCCAACCACTAAGAGTCATCAGTACATGTCTTGATGGGAATGTCTTCTGCATGATGTACAGTTGTGTCTCCTGTCCTGTGTACCTGAGCTGCATAGCTGTGATCCTGTTTTTTTATTGTTGGTCATGCCACACACTGGTCCTGTGTGCCTGCATTGACCTATGCACAGTCTTTTGACAATGATAGGTTCTGGACCTAGTTCTGAAATGGAAGGGAGCATCCAGTGCACCCTTATAGTGACAAGAGGCTACTGTCCCTATCGTGGATTTGTTTCATGTAGCACAGTGTCAGCAGTGCACCATGGTCTGGGTCAGGCAATGTGACCTTCAGCATTTATCTCCATTGGAGCAGCCAGGCACTTGGAGTGGTGTGCCCATGCAGTAGGCCTGAATGAAGCTGGGGTAAGCACCTTGTGGTGGCTCGTGATCTCCACAAGTGGACTGTGTGACCATAGCACAGCGAAAGTGTGTCCTTGGATCAAAGTCCATATTGAGAATTAGGTGACCTGAGGGGTGCCCACAGGGCAATTCATGAAGAATCGAGGTTGTTGGGTTCAGGCAGTGTATGCGAAAGATAGTGATTGGTATCTGCCGCACTGAAGAATCATTATCTGTGGACATGTGTCTACAGTGCTCAAGAAGAAGCTCCAAATAGTCGCCAGTGTGTTATGTCATGAATCAAGTACTAACCAGAGGCCCGGAGTGAGCCGCAATTTGCAACCTGCCACCCGGGAAGAGAGCCCCCTTCAGAAGGCTCCACTCCTGCCATGACCTTCTGAGCAAACTCCGCGTGATCGGCTGCTATGTGGCTCCTGAGAAGACTGCAGTATACTGCTTGGAGGCACCAGTTGCCGGTGAGATCTCATTGCCATGGGAGGGCCTAATACGACCCTGCACTGCTGCTATGAACTTGGGGAGAGACTGAATGGGCCAAGGCCTGAAAGAATGAGTGCTAACACTAGCTCAAAAGGAGGGGGAGTATGAGCTACACCAACCAATGTACTTCAAATGCTGAACTAGAGGGGGAGGCGGTAGGACAGGGGAACCAACAAGGGGCAGATGGCAGGCTAGTCGCAAAAATCCATAGAAAGACCTGTACCCATGAAGTAGGTATTTGTGCAATATTGATTGTGTAGTGGAATTCTCTGTTTTGTGTGTAACGAAGTACTTGTCTTTTTTACGAAGAGCAGCAATGGGATGGACACTGATCTTATTGATCTTCTGGGGTGGGAAGTACTATTAATTCTTGAGCCTGACTAACCCCCCCCACTAACCTCCCTCAGAAACCTGTGTCTGCTCGCCCTCGCCACTACTGAGATTCAACTATTGAAAGGGTTGTTCTTGGCCCAGTTGCAGAGCCATTGAAGGGTAGGCCCCAAGACAGCAGTGATAAATGTCACCCCCCACGGTTGTTGCCCTGTAGCCCATGCTTGCCCCACAGCACCTTAAATGGGGTCATACCATGAATTTGACCAAGCACTATATGGCTTCAGCTCTCTCCTTTCAGGACTTCTTCTGGTATTTGGGCCCCTTGGCTCTATTAAGCCAACCTCTCGACAGACTGTCCTCTCCAAAGCACTTAGGCAAAGTAAATTCATTGTGACCAGCTAAGCAATTATTGTTTGGGCATGGTCAGGCAGATGCTTGCCCAACTAAGCATATCATTGAAAATCACTGTATAGTAGGGCTTAGTACTTTAACCAGAAACCCTAGGTGAAGAAACGGTTTCTTCTACAGGGCCTATTAGTTGCGCTGGGAGAGAGGCCACGTCAAGTGGTGATTAGGTGAATATCTTTGGGTGATTCAGTGATAATTTAGAAAGTGACTGACCCCTCAGTGTTGCTTGTATACCAGGATAATTTAAAGAGTGACTGCCCTCCCCCCAGTGTTGATGGTGTGCCAGTGGAAAGAATCCTGTAAGAGGCTGAAGTGATGTACCAGGAGGCATAGATGTTATGTGAGGTCAAGTGTTTGCTGAATCAAACTAGGGAGAGATTCTGTACTGGTGGGGATTAGCCATGCTGACAGAGAGCTTCTCCTGTGAGATGACTCAAGGAATTTCTAGAGGCAATCAAATGCCCTCTCATACTACTTAGTTGCTACCCAGAGGGATATTGATACATAGAAAGGGCACCCCTCATAACATATTTGTTAGTTTCATGAATCCACATTTAAAAAGAGCATGTCTGTTCTCTAAAAGACAGCCATTGGGATCAACAGAACAGAATAGATAGTCTGGTCAGTGTACAGGCCACATCGAGACATCCCTCTTTTATTTTTGAGGGGACACACTCATTTGCCACTGGGACCATGCCCCTCACTATTCCTTTGCAATCAAAGACTCTAGAAGTTCTTTGCATCCCAGTGTCCCCAGTGGAAAATTATAATTGTTATTTAGAGTCAAGGGAAGGATGTCCAGCCTGTCACCAGAAGGCAGTTTCAATGTGAACACTCAAGTCCTTATAGATGATAGAGAACTTGGGTGCCATGCAAGAAAACACTTTACTTATTTGCTTTACTTATTTTATGATGGGTGATGTACATCTATTACACTCTTGTTGTGTTTTTTTGACATTGAGTGCAATTTGCCTTTCCAAATTTACCACCACTCTCGTGAAAGCAAATTAAACCCTGAGTTAGTACTTCCAGAAAGTGATCGAAGGAAGCAGACTTTGTTCCCACCTAGTGGTGATACCAAATAACAGGACAAGCATTGGCAAAGACAAGCATTGGCAAATCCAATAGGTCTCACCTATGCAAGAGCTATTGGCTTTGTCACTGTGTTTTAGCCATGTTGTTCATCAGTGTGGCTGCTGTTCGGAATGGCTAAAAGTTAGTGACATAGTGGTGAGTGGCGTGGAGTGTTGCAGAGTGGAATGGTAAAGAGTGGAGTTGAGTGTTGTTTCATGGACTGGTAGAGAGTATTGTGTAGTGGAGTGGCATAGTGTGGAGTCGCATAGAGTGGCATAGTCTGAAGTGGCATACAGTAGGGTGGACTGGTGTGAAGTGCATTGTTGCAGAGTGTTGCAGAGTATAGTGGTGTAGAACACAGTGGCATTGAATTCAGTGGCATACGATGCAGCATCATAGAATGTAGTGGCATAGATTAAAGTGGTGTATAGTACAGTGCAGTGGTGGAGAGTGCAGTGTTTCAGAGTGGAGTGATGCAGAGTGGAGTGGTGCAGTAGAGTGTCACAGAGAAGTGTAGAGTGGGGTAGAATGCAGTGTCATAGAGTGGAGTGGTGTAGAGTGGTGCAGAGTGGAGTGGCATGAAATTGAGTGATGCAGAGAGCAGTGGTGCAGAGTAGAGTTGAGTGGCATGGAGTGCATTTGCGTAGAGAGCGAAGTAGAGTCAAGTGACATAGACTGCAGTGGATGAAAGTAGTGCAGAATAGCGTATCATAGAGTGATGCAGAGTAGAGTATGGTGCCATAGAGTGTAGTGGCGTAGAGTGGAGTAGTGCACAGTAGAGTGGCATAGAGTTCAGTGGCAGAGAGTGCAGTGTTGCAGAGTACAGTGTCAGAGTGCAGTGATGTAGAATGACAGCAGTGGTGTAGAGAACAGTGATGCAGAATAGAATGCAGTGGTATAGAGTGCAGTGACATAGATTGCAGTTGTATAGAGTGCATTGGCGTAGAGTGCAGTGGTTAAGAGTAAGTGGCGTAAAGTGCAGTGGCATAGAGTTGAGCGGCACAGGTCGGAGTCAAGTGGAATACAGTGTAGTGGCATAGAGTAGATTGTTTCGGAGTAGAGTGAAGCGGTGTAGAGTGGAGTGGTACATGGTAGACTGCAGCTGTGTAGAGTGGCATAGAGTACAATGGCATAAAGTAAACAAATTAAAGAGGTGTAGAGTGCAGTAGCATAGAGTGCAGTGGTGCAGAGTAGATTAGAGTGGCATACAGTGGACTGGTAGAGAGTGTAGGGGCATAGAGTTGAATGTTAGAGAGTAAAGTGCAGTGGTGTAGAGTATACTGGCATAGAGTGCAGTGGTGTAGAGTGCAGTGTTGCAGAGTGGCGTAGAGTACAGTGGCGTAGAGTGGAGCTGTGCAGAATAGATTAGTGTGGCCTAGACACAGTGGTGTAGAATGAAGTGAGGAAAAGTTCAGGGGTCTAAAGTGGAATGGCCAAGAGTGCATAGCTATAAAGTAAAGTGGTACAGGGTAGAGTAGACAGGTTTAGCATGAAGTGGCGTTGAGTGCAGTGGCATAGAGTGGGGTAGTGCAGAGTGCAGTAGCATGGAGTGGCATAAAATTGAGTAGAGTGGTGCAGTGGTGTGGAGTTGTGCAGAGTAGAGTGCAGTGGCGTAGAATGGAATATTTATGGTGTGGTAGCACATTGCCATTTCAGACAACACATTTTCAATTGAAATTACCATTACATTTGCACAGACACATAGGGGGTCATTTTGACCTTGGCGGACGGCGGAGGCCGTCCGCCAAGGTACCGCCGCTGAATGACCGCACCGCGGTCAAAAGACCGCGGCGGCCATTCAGACATTTCCTCTGGGCCGGCGGGCACTCTCCAAAAGAGCGCCCGCCAGCCCAGAGGAAATGCCCCTGCAACGAGGACGCCGGCTCAGAATTGAGCCGGCGCAGTTGCAGGGGTGCGACGGGTGCAGTTGCACCCGTCGCGTATTTCAGTGTCTGCTTAGCAGACACTGAAATACTTTGCGGGGCCCTCTTACGGGGGCCCCTGCAGTGCCCATGCCATGGGCATGGGCACTGCAGGGGCCCCCAGGGGCCCCGCGGTACCCCCTACCGCCATCCTGTTCCTGGCGGGAGACCCGCCAGGAACAGGATGGCGGTAGGGGGTGTCAGAATCCCCATGGCTGCGGAGCGCGCTCCGCAGCCATGGAGGATTCATAAGGGCAGTGGTAAACCGGCGGGAGACCGCCGGTTTACCCTTTCTGGCCGCGGCTGAACCGCCGCGGTCAGAATGCCCTCGGGAGCACCGCCAGCCTGTTGGCGGTGCTCCCGTGGTCGGTGACCCTGGCGGTCACCGGCCGCCAGGGTCAGAATGACCCCCATAGTTCTGCGAATAAACCGATATAGTGCACAGACAAACATGTGTGGAAATTGCATCTAGTTTATTGATTCGTTTTGATCTTATTAACCCCTTCTGTGCCGGGGACGTAATGGTTACATCCACCGGCACAGTGCTCCTGTGCCGAGGACGTAACCATTACGTCCTCGGCACTGAGCTCAGAGGGAGCCCCCCCGCAAAAACAGGTAGTTTTGTATTTGATAATTTTGATGTGTCCAGATAGTGTTTTGGGGCATTTCCTTTCGCAGGCAGTAGGCGTACCCACAAAAGTGAGGCACCATTTGTATCGGGAGACTTGGGGGAACGCTGGGTGGAAGGAAATTTGTGGCTCTTCTCTGATTCAAGAACTTTCTGTCACCGAAATGAGAGGAAAAAGTGTTTTTTGTCCGAATTTGGAGGTTTGCAAAGTATTCTGGGTAACAGAACTTGGTCAGAGCCCCACAAGTCACTCCATCTTGTATTCCCCTAGGTGTCCTGTTTTCAAAACTGCACAGGTTTGCTAGGTTTCCCTAGGTGCCAGCTGAGCTAGAGGCCAAAATCCACAGTTAGGCACTTTGCAAAATACAGTTCTGTTTTCTTTGTGAAAATGTGCTGTGTCCACGTTGTGTTTTGGGGCAATTCCTGTCGTGGGCGATAGGCCTACCCCCACAAGTGAGGTAACATTTTTATTGGGAGATTTGGGGGAACGCTGGGTGGAAGGAAATTTGTGGCTTCTCTCTGATTCCAGAACTTTCTGTCACCAAAATGAGAGGAAAAAGTGTTTTTTTGGCCAAATTTTGAGGTTTGCAAAGGATTCTGGGTAACAGAACCTGGTCAGTGCACCACAGGTCACCCCATCTTGGATTCACCTAAGTGTTTAGTTTTGAAAAATGCACAGGTTTCCCTAGGTGGCGGCTGAGCTAGAGGCCAAAATCCACAGCTAGGCGCGTTGCAAAAAACAGCTCTGTTTTCTTTGTGAAAATGTGATGTGTCCACTTTGTGTTTTGGGGCATTTCCTGTTACGGGCGCTAGGCCTACCCACGCAAGTGAGGTACCATTTTTATCGGGAGACTTGGGGGAACGCTGGGTGGAAGGAAATTTGTGGCTCTTCTCTGATTCCAGAACTTTATGTCACTGAAATGAGAGGAAAAAGTGTTTTTTTGGCCACATTTTGAGGTTTGCAAAGGATTCTGGGTAACAGAGCCCCACAAGTCACTCTATCTTGGATTCCCCTAGGTGTCTAGTTTTCAAAACTGCACAGGTTTGCTAGGTTTCCCTAGGTGCCAGCTGAGCTAAAGGCCAAAATCCACAGCTAGACACTTTGCAAAAAAGAGCTCTGTTTTCTTTGTGAAAATGGGATGTGTCCACGTTGTGTTTTGGGGCATTTCCTGTCGCGGGCGCTAGGCCTACCCACACAAGTGAGGTACCATTTTTATCGAGAGACTTGGGGGAACACAGAATAGCAAGACAAGTGTTATTGCCCCGTGTCTTTCTCTACATTTTTTCCTTCCAAACGCAAGACAGTGTGTAAAAAAGACGTCTATTTGAGAAATGCCCTGTAATTCACATGCTAGTATGGACACCCCGGAATTCAGAGATGTGCAAATAGCCACTGTGTCTCAACACCTTATCTTGTGGCCATTTTGGAAATACAAAGGTTTTCTTGATACCTATTTTTCACTTTTTATATTTCAGCAAATGAATTGCTGTATACCCGGTATAGAATGAAAACCTATTGCAAGGTGCCGCTCATTTATTGGCTCTGGGTACCTAGGGTTCTTGATAAACCTACAAGCCCAAATATCTCCGCAACCAGAAGAGTCCAGCTGACGTAACGGTATATTGCTTTCAAAAATCTGACATCGAAGGAAAAAGTTACAGAGTAAAACGTGGAGAACAATTTTATTTCAGCTGTTATTTTCTGTAGAAACACTTGTAGGATCTACACAAATGGCCCCTTGCTGAATTCAGAATTTTGTCTACTTTCCAGAAATGTTTAGCTTTCAGGGATCCAGCATTGGTTTCTCACCCATTTCTGTCACTAACTGGAAGGAGGCTGAAAGCACAAAAAATAATAAAAATTGGGTATGTTCCAGTAAAATGGCAAAATTGTGTTGAAAATTGGGTTTTCTAATTCAAGTCTGCCTGTTCCTGAAAGCTGGGAATATGGTGATTTTACCACTGCAAACCCTTTGTTGATGCCATTTTCAGGGGAAAAAAACACGAGCCTTCTTCTGCAGCCCTTTTTCTCATTTGTTTGGAAAAAAATTAATTTTCGCTGTATTTTGGCTAATTTCTTGGTGTCCTGCAGGGGAACCCACAAAGTCTGGGTACCACTAGAATACCTAGGATGTTGGAAAAAAAGGACGCAAATTTGGCATGGGTAGCTTATGTGGAGAAAAAGTTACGAGGCCTAAGTGCTAACTGCCCCAAATAGCCAAAAAAAGGCTCGGCACAGGAGGGGAAAATCCCTGGCAGCAAAGGGGTTAAAGTATTTGTTTCCAACACATTTCAGAGATAACAAATATGCTTCATTTGTGCGTTCATAATTCTGATATCTTTTGAAATACTTAGTTCATTTGAATTTTGTTGTGTGCTAGAAAAAACTATTTCTTACCCCCAGTTTCGCCTGCATGATTGTCACATAAATCCTCTCACTTTGAAGTTAGAGAATGGGAAGTAAACAAGCACCCTTGGAAGACAGCGCCTGACATTTGACCTCAGTCTTTGAAAGCACAGCAAATGTGATGATACTAACAAGATTGAAAGGCCTATTAACAGAAAGCCAGTTTGTGGAAGGATACAGAAACGACAGTAAACTGAACTTGTAGAGCCTAAAGCAAATAAAACCAGTAAATGGAAGTTGAAACAATGTGAGTTACAAACCACAAAGCCAATGGTAAGCAATGAGTGAAATGCATTTCTAGGTCTACTTTCTGAACATCCCCAAGATGACTTTAGCAAACCAGGCAGCTGTGCTGCCTGGTAGGCTGCAACCTAAAAAGGCCCAAAAATAGGCTATTGTCTGTGTATGTGGAATGCTGCAGCGGCAAAATTGTAGTTTGCCTAGAGTGATGAAAGTCCTTGCACCGTTCCTGAGTGAGGCACATAACAAGTCAAAAAAGGATATAGTTTTTCCATATTCCTTTTGTGGGAGGGCCACATTATGTATGAATTCCTAGCCCTTTCAAAAGATGCTCATGCTATAGCTACCCATAGCAATAAATGCCAGGTGAGCCCGGTTCAAGACTGGGAAAGACTTGGGGCCATATTTATACTTTTTGATGCAAAACTGCGCTAACGCAGTTTTGCGTCAAAAAAATTAGCGCCGGCTAACGCCATTCTGAAGCGCCATGCGGGCGCCGTATTTATTCAATGACGTTAGCCGGCGTTAGCCGCCGGCGCTGCCTGGTGTGCGTGAAAAAAAACGACGTACACCAGGCAGCGCCGGTGTAGGGGGATATGGAGCTTGGGCGCCAAAAAATGGGGCAAGTCAGGCTGAGGCAAATTTTTCGCCTCAACCCGATTTGCGCCATTTTTTTCAACTCCCAACCCCCATTGAAATGACTCCTGTCTTAGCAAAGACAGGAGTCATGCCCCCTTGCCCAATGGCCATGCCCAGGGGACTTCTGTCCCCTGGGCATGGTCATTGGGCATAGTGGCATGTAGGGGGGCACAAATCAGGCCCCCCTATGCCACAATTTTTTTTTTTTTTAAACTTACCTGAACTTACCTTAATGTCCCTGGGATGGGTCCCTCCAGCCTTGGGTGTCCTCCTGTGGTGGGCAAGGGTGGCAGGGGGTGTCCCTGGGGGCTTGGGAGGGCACCTCTGGGCTCCTTCCGAGCCCACAGGTCCCTTAACGCCTGCCCTGACCAGGCGCTAAAAAACGGCGCAAAAGTGGCCGGACGTCATTTTATTTGACCCGCCCACTCCCGGGCGTGAATTTTGCCCGGGAGTGTAAATACAGCGCACGTGCCTTGGAGTCACTTTTTTAGATGGGAACGCCTACCTTGCATATCATTAACGCAAAGTAGGTGTCCACGCTAAAAAATGACGCAAACTCCATGGACTTTGGCGCTAGACGTGTCTAACGCCAAAGTATAAATATGGAGTTAGTTTTGCGTCGGAATTGCGTCAAAAAAAACGACGCAATTCCGGCGCAAACAGAGTATAAATATGCCCCTTGGTGTACCTTCAGTTAACAAGCTAATAAATCTACATTTCAGACAATAAGACGACCAAGATAACACATCACACCCATGAGACAGGTAACTGATACAGCTACAGATAACTTGCTGGCTCCAGACAGGTTGTGAGTAAAGCTATCTGGACCTCCCATACCACTTTATTGGTTGAGTCGATGTCAGCCAACTTCACATACTATTCATGATGAACAAAAACACAAAATCAAGAATGCCTGTGAGATACAATAGTTATCTTGTTGTGTGTCTGTGTATACCTTCTATTAATCGAAGTCCTGACTGAGAGCAATTTTGTTCCCTGTCCTTCCTTATTGTAATTAAAGTAGAGATAAGGCATGCGTTAGACACTTTCATAAAGAAGTATGTGGAACAGTGGTCCCCAACCTGTGGTCTGGGACCCTAGGGGGTCCGTGAAGCCTCCTCAGGGGGTCTGCCACTGCTTAGAAAATAAAATATTAACAGATCAATAAAGTGTATAGAAATAAAGTGTCTAAATGTACACTTGAAATTTTGAAAACGTACTGTGAATGTCAAGGAATTTGAAATTGGAGGGTAAAAATTAAATTAGTATCCTCAGATTGATGTGTGGGAGCAGTGCAGGTGCATTAGACAGAATATAGCATGGAGGACGTGTGGCTTCAATTAAACTTAGAAAAGTTCCAACCTTCCTATTAAAATGAATGTTTTATTGTTTTGTATATTTATATTTGTTTGCTAATTAAATAAAAGTTGTTATCATTTGTCTATGTGTCTGAAGAATGCTTGTATCTATATTTTTTGTGCATTGGTATGTGGTTTGAATCATCGACGATGTTTAGACCGGGGTCCCAGGCTTCTTTTAATGACACAGTGGGGGTCCCCAGATTCCTATAATGATTCAGTGGGGTCCCTGGGTTCCAGTAATGATAAAGTGGGGGTCGACAGAAGTCAAAAGGTTGGGAACCCCTGATGTGGAAGATAGTAACAGCAGGTTATCATACTCCAATATTCAGTTAGTATGACGTGGTGGTGCCACCGCTGTGGCACATTTGAGTGTTAAAGTTCTTGCAGTGTCAGTGCATTATTGTTTAACATAAACTGACAGAGGTCATAGTAACTTGGCTGTCCAGAGTTTGCAGGAAACATGCTCTCTTTTCAAGGCATCAATATAATTTTGCAAGCTTACAGAAAACTGTGATTTGTAATGGTCTTGTGGCCATCATTTGTAAGATGAAATATTGAAATATGGTTGGTTTGGCTCATGGGTGCCCTCATGGACCCACAGTGGATACCTCTAATTTAAGGTATTGCCCCTGACATATGCACCCTTGCCACCCACACAAATGGTCCACCTGTTGCCCATTCTTCAGTGTTCTATACATGGTAGGGAAAATGTTGACAGCATTGTGCAATACCACATGTATTCAAGGTGGCGTTGCGGGAAGGGGGGGGGGGCTGGGCAATTGCCCACTTTGCCCATACTTTAAAACATCTCTGAAATAGTCTATGATTAAACTCAAATATTTTAGTGTGCATGTAGATACATTTTATACACATTAGTAAAAAATATAATGCGTAATGTGTAAGGTGCAAGCAGAGAAATAAAAATATGGGCAGTGTGAAACATGTTTTTGAAATATTAGAATGACGCACGAAACATCTCACGCAGGGCAAACTAATGATTTTCTGACATTTGCAAAACCCGTTCCGGTTGCTTGCATGACACCATTGGCGCGCGCTTTCCTCTCTCTCCCAGTGAGAGGATCGCTCGCGTCTCGTGTCCACGCTTTTGTCCTTTTCATTTGGTTCCTGATGAGCCTTGGAATTTCTCCCCGATTAGAGGAAAGTTTGGCCTCTTTTAAGCCCCGAATCTCCTTGGAGCGAGTGATAGACCAGGCCCTAACGGCAGCCGCTTTGCTTCCTTCTCGCCGCCATCCGTCAGCCTGACAGTGGCTGCCGATGGGCCAGTCATATTGTCTATATTTCATACACAAACATCAGGTCTGCTGACAGCCCTTTGCACACTTGGAAATTGCTTTTGCTGTGAGCTGAATTTCAACGAGCGCTTTCTTCACCGGCCCCATCTCTCAGTGTTTATGACCCTGAGGAGCAGAGATGCTGCTTCGAATAGATAATGCTGTGAGCACTGTTTCAGAGCAGAGGGATTCATGTCTGAAGTATTTAGTGTTTACAGCAAAATTGCTGTTTGTTAATTTGCATTTTTACCCATTCCTTAAAGGACTGTCGCCCTATTTATTTGTGTGGCCTTGGTGTGGGCGCCCGGTGGTGGCGCTGGGCGGGGCAGTGCCGGCAACGCGGGAGGAACAGACACAGCAGTGGGGAGCTAGGCTGGGTGTGCGGGGGGTGCGGTGGGGGTCAGGTGCGGTGAATTACCAGGTCACATTCTTTGGCCCGAGAATAGAATGTGATTCATGAAGTGGACAGCTTATATGATGCTACTTTGGCGATTGGGTCAGAAAATAAAAGGTTGCGCCGTAGTTGGTCACGAGGCCTCTTGTGTTCAGCGCTTCTGCAATTGCTAGGTGTGACAACTGTGGCTATTCAAGGCTCATCTCTACACAATAAGGCCACAGTGGTGTGCAGTGATCATCGCAAACCTCCACCCTTGAGTGCAGCCGGACAACAGCATCTCGAAGTGGTGATGCACGCATGAGAATGTCCAACCGCGCGCCCTCTGATGAGGGTTTTATCGTAGCTGCAAGAAGTAATCTAACTCTTGTGCTGGGAAATATAGGTATCTGCGTGACCAGTTGACATTGGCAGTTGGGGGTGGTTAGCACTGGTTTAATCTGAGCTGGCTGGGTCAACAGGCACGTTATTGTATGGTCCTTGCGCAATTACATTTCTTTTTCCAATCACAGTGGTACAGAAATGATAACAGGGTTACTAAAAATGGAAAAAGAGACATCTCCAGCTCACTGCACTGGTCTATGTTATTGGAAGAACAAAGGAATATTTTTTTCAAAAATTCTTGAATCTGGTCAATGCTTTCTCTGATCAGCCTTTTAGATCATCTGGGAGATTAGGAATTGCCATTAATACATATATATATTTTTTTACATGAGCCAGCTTAGTATTGGTTTGATTCATATTTTATTTTCTCAGATAAATTCCTATGTCATTTTTCGAATTTATTCCACAAAACAATCTCATGAGTAATTACATTTTGCAATTGAGGTTACATTCAGTCAGGATGGAAACCTGGGCAGCAATTCACAATCACATAAAAAAGGCGAAGTCACGCCTGTGTAAGCAAGATTAAATGCTTCAATCCTTGGAAGACTCTTGCTTGACAGTTATGTTATTTTCTAAGTGGGATTGGAAATGATGATATTGTGTAGACTATCAAAAATCACCGCAGCACCATATGGAATGTCTTACCAGTGAAAAACAGTTACCTGACATTATCAAAGTTGTAAACTTTAACTCGACCAGTTTGAGTTGTTATTTCCAGCAGAATGTAATGAAACAACTTATTTGATTATCTCATCCAAGCAATTCATTTCTAATTAATTTGCTAACTAGTTGTTGTGGTGCTTGAACAAGTTTTAGAGTCGTGGTGCTGGTCAGTAACATCACCACACTAAAAGCATAGTAGATATATGTCAGGTTCTCCTTGAAAACACAACAAAAGCGTCCCAAAGAAAAACATTTGAGTGGCCTTTTCCTTATTCATTCTGTAACTAAACTCTTTCACGATTTCTGGGGTTGCTGCAGCACCCCCTACACACCAAGTTCCAGCATCACTGAATGCTAAGAGTATTAGGATTTTGGATATTACATGACTTGAAACAGATTACTTTTTCCTGAATATCCCACCTTCATATCAAATTAGGTATACAAATAAAGGCTGATGCTGAGGTTTGTACTGGTTGTATAAGGCTCTCAACCCAAGTTACATGCCCAAAGTTCCAGGTTTTCACCTATAATGAAGTACAAGTACTTGGTTTAGCTTGGGGGAAGGGGCCATAATTCTATTAGAACATTCCACCTACTAAGGGACGATTGTTCAAAATGAAACAGATATAAACAATAAGATAAATGTTGGAATGTTGGTGCAGAAGGTGCATGCCTGCCATTATCAACCTTCTGCCATTCTGTTGTCTTCAATGCACCTCTCAACATTCCAGTGTTCTCATTAAGAATTATTATCTAAGGAGGAGGGCATTCCCAGAGAGTTATTGACTAAGTGGAGCTTGAGGGTGTGAGGGGAAGAGAGTACCCCACCTTTGAGTAATACAGCCATTGTAAATCCATCCATTAATATATGGAGTGAAACCAGTGCTTAATTTGTGCTAGTGTTTGTCAGTGCTGGGCATTGTGATCAGCATGAACAGGCATGTATTTATCCACCACATGGTGGTGCCCTGTATCTATTTTTTAGCAGAATTAATCAGAGGGACATTTAACTATTAAATAAACATTTTAATAACTGATAAAACTAGCACATAGGTCACTGGCATTTGGGAGTAGTGGTAGTGCTGTGAGAGATGCCCACTGCAGTGGACTCCTGATAAATACTTTGGGCACTGGCACTCAATTGTTTTACAAATCAAACAGTGCATGAAACTCGCAAAAGTGTTGTATGTTTGTGTTTGATGCTACTATTTTTGTGGAAACTCACAAGAACCACATCTGTTGAATTTCTTTTTTGGTAATAGGCGTCCCCATTTTTCCTACTTAACTGATTTCAGGCGAATGCCTTATTTTATGGACCAAAAAAGGAGTGAACAGACAGGGTGACAACAGATTGTATTCACAATATATGTAATTTGTTGGCGTGCCTTCCTAATTTTAGGAAGTGTAATGATTATGTTAATTCTCTGCTCAAATCTGAAGAGAAATTCCTGAGAGAAAACAATTTTTTTAATGGAAATAAGGTTTAGTGTCCCACAGGGTAATGCAAGGCCTCATTTTCTATACATTAATGAATGTCTTCATCATCCAGTTTGGTAAAAGAGTCTGACACACTGAAAAAAGCAGGTACTACCAAGAGTAACAGCCTGTCAGTTGTGGGGCATGCCTTAACACTATGTTGCTTCGTTAAGAGCTGTGGAACTGAAAGCATTTCCTCTAGATAAGTCGACAATTAATGAACAAAATGCGACATTAAGGCCCAGATTTAAGAGGGCCTAGCGCCATTCCAATGCCATATTAGCGTCATTTTTTTATGCTAATGTGGCCATATTTACAAAGTGGTGCAATGCTTGCATTGCACCACTTTCTAAACCATTGCGCCACATTATGTCTGCGCCAGGAATAATGTATGCAAGGGGGTTGTTCCAGCACTTGAAGGGGGAGACGAAACAATGGCGCAAATAAATCTAAGAGATTTCTTTGCTTCATTTTAATGGTATTTTTAATGCTAAGAGAAGGCTTTAAAGGAAGTCTCCCATTGTTTTCAATGGGCCTCTGTGTGCTTTGCAGGATTAGCGTCAACATTTTTGATGCTAATCCTGCAAAGCGAAGAACTAGCATAAAAAATTATGACGCTAGTAAGCCTGACTACCGCCATGATGCGCCATATTTTAAATACAGCGCACACATCATAGCATTAGGGTAGCGCTAATGGGTGCAAGAAAAGTGGTGCTGTAGTAGATGCAGCGTCACTTTTCATAAATCTTCCCCTTAAGTTTGTCGTAGAAATGATGTGCTCCGGAAAGCTAAAATCAGGACACATTTGCAATAAATTCTGAAATATCTTCTGCATCTATGTTCTAGCTTCACTATAGAGTTCTAGAAAAACTAGAATGCCAACATACTATCATAGGCGCTGCAAGTAGGGGTGCTGAGGCAGGTGAAGAAATAAAGAGGTCATACATTTTGTCAAAATCTTGTCTCATTAGTGCAGTCAAATGTCAGGCTATGTCTTCTGACAAATTTCTGCTCATCATTGCTTATTCTTTTCACAATGAGATTAGCGTTTACTTTTCTTCTCTGACTGAACCACAAAATGAGAGGATTTTGTAAAGTGAACTATGTCACAATCCTGCTGAGGAACACAGAATGTAAATGGAAGTAACATATAATGTCAATTTTATTCTATCACACAGCACATTTCAATAACTTTAAATGAACTGCACGCATATTTAAAAATATGCCAGTCACTAGGAAAGCACGCAAAAGGAAGCTTTTGTCACAATTCTGAATTGTGATGGAAACAAAGATTTTAGCAGGATCAAATCAAATCAAGACACTTTCTTTTGTGATGTGCAAATGATAAATATTTGCTGAAACCCGATTTCCACATTTTATCCTTTGTGCACTATCTAGATTTATCAGCAAAACTATATGTCCATACAAATTTAGTTGCTATTTCAAAGGTAACAGTGCTGTCTCTAAGTGACAGTGTGCTTTCACATTATGCAGTAGTGATATATTTGAGACAATGTGCCCCAAAATGCACTGCAAGTTACTTAATACACCCTTACCAATGTCTTCCTGAAAATGAGGATCATTTGCTACTTGCAGTTCCACTTGTTATTGGTGTGACACTTGGGCCCAGATTTGAGAAGCACTAGTGGCACATTAGCGTCCATTTTTTTAGGCTAATGTGGCATTAGGCTTCAAAGACTGCTACGCCAGATTTACAAAGTGGTGCAACTTCATTGATGTAACATTGATGGCATCACCCCTACTCTTAAATTGTTCCAGTACCACTGCATAGTATATCAATTGCTGGATTAAGAACTTTACAATTTAAAGCTGCCTTTTCTTTGGCGTTCACATGGATATGTTAAAAAAAAACAGGAGCAGAATTATTTTTTTTACACATTTATGTTATAATGTAGTGGAAACGTTATAAAAATAGTTATAGCGAGTGACCCCTTCATAATCACAACCCTCCATTTCTTCCTCGGTTTCCTCACACCAACCATCCTCTCTGTTTGTTCATGTCTCCTTTGATTTAAAGTTGGAGCATTTCAGTAGAGTAGCCACATTTTGTAATCTTCATTGTAAATGTATGGAAGTAGATTTTAGAGGTACACATGTTTTCATTTTTAAAATGTAAAGATTTGTGCTGCTTAGGATAGAGGGATGCACTGATTGAGTGGTTGTTTAGATATTTCACTTTTCTTTTAACTTTTCTCACCTCCTTTTGTTGTTAGCGGATTCTCCAGGTGCATCTGAATATGAACTGGCTTCAAAATCAGTTTTATTCTGAGTTAAATTTAATGAAATGGTAACAACATAAAACTATATATCTTTTGTCTATAAAATACGTGTCTGTGTCCTTTAAAAATCATCTACATTGCAAGCTAATTTATGAAAACATATTTTTAAAAAGTAACATTTTAATCAGACAAAACAAAGAAACGCCTATTTTAAAACACAGTGAAAACTGGTTTTAGACTTCACAATTTTTACAACTGAGAAGACTTTAAATGCATAATACAAACTGTAGCAGCAGTGATGAGAATCATTTTCACTTACATATTTAGAATTCTTTACAGCAAAGTAAATGATTCTAAGACTGTCTTCTCCATCAACATGTTGAACAGTGGAAGCTTATTCTGTGAGCTGAGTGAACACTCTAGTTCTTTCTTAGAAATGTATGATCATCACAGGCAGATGTTAGGGGAAGAAGACATAGAGATATATGGATAAATACCTTATTGAGGCTTTTCGTGAGTATTAGCTATGAATCTCCTGGGTGTATGTAGACCAGCTATGAGCCAATCAAAATGCAGCATTTTGGTAATGTGCACCTTTCTTATTTATGATATTCGATTATGTTTTCATTTCCATTCAACATTTTTACCCATTATTTTTCTAAAATACACCTTTTATGTTTGGGACTTCATAGAGTCTCATTCTGTGATATTGCTTGATTTTGTTAAAAATAAAATTGTGTCACATGCTTCTAGTCAACAACTGATTTATTCAGTCAGTGAAAAGTCTGTTTTACTATTGTCCCACGTAGGTGCTCAAGCCACCGTCCAGAAGGCAGCACATAATATTCATGTGGTAGATTGATATAGCCTGTTACGAAACAAAATGCATTAGATAGTAATTGTAAACTTACTGTTTTACATTTAGTGCCCTTGAAGCAAGTTATTGTGCTGATGTTACAAATCTGAAACTTGGGCCAGACAATACCAGAATATTTTCATTTTTCCTCATATTTAAAATACTGTCTCCATATGCAGTGCATCGATCCGCAGTGCATGCTGAGTATAGTTCAAAGTGAGCTACCTTTTCACTTGAAGATTCTGAGGTGAATACCCAAACAAATGTACTTGTACATCTTGGATGGATGTCACATTATCTACCTTCCATGTCAGCATCACTGAGAGTCCCATTGATATTGTGGCTCTTCATTCTTTGCCACCTCATTCATGTAGTTATCTAATCCCAAGAGAACTGAAGATATAACCAGTT
Source organism: Pleurodeles waltl (assembly GCF_031143425.1). Classification (NCBI taxonomy): domain Eukaryota; kingdom Metazoa; phylum Chordata; class Amphibia; order Caudata; family Salamandridae; genus Pleurodeles; species Pleurodeles waltl. The sequence goes on from NC_090443.1 coordinate 911,333,416, forward strand.
GGTATGTTCCATGATCAGGTGCTGCTACCTTGCACAGAGTGTGATAACATGTTTCTGCCACTCTATGCGGAGCTGACAGAAGTGCATCAGCAACTCTCAAGGAGAAACGTTCTCACCCACTAAGATAAAGGGGAGACAGGAGTCTGGTTTGGTCTGGGATGGAGAATGTTATTTAGGTGCCACTTCTGCTGGCCTTGTTAGCTTTGATTGGCGACCATAGGCGTAGACATGGAAACAATAGGCCTGCTGCCAGAGGTTCAAAAACATCACACAGAAATGTTGACAGAATAAATAGCAGTGATTTCAGAGGTTGTAGCAAGCACACAGGTAGAAACAAATGACTTCATGAATGAGAGGACCTATGCCCAATCCAGACCACCTAGAGATAGTCGCAAGGCGAGGGTAGTGGGGTGTGCAAATTCCCTTACAGTTCTTTACACTGCAGGTATCAGATTCTGGATTGTTAACTGTGGGGAGAACCAGGTATAGACTCCCACAACATTTGTAAACAAGTGCCTTATTAAGTGAAGCACAGTTCACTGAGGAAACCTGGATGTAATCCCTGGTATTAATGACACAGTGCACACAATGCAGCGGGCTTTTACCCAGAAAACTAATATTAAAAATGTGTATTTTCAAAACCAACTTGAATACATTGATTAAAATAAGATCAAAAATTAAAACAAATGCTTACGAGTAGGGTTGTACAAATCTGTGTAATTTGATGTAGCTGAATTACCCAAATTACAGCAAAATTGCAATAAATTATGCATAATTGTGCAAAATGCATCTCACACTTAAAAAAATGACACAAACAACCTGGTTGAGTGAAACTTTACCCCAAAAGTGTAATTTCGAGTTCATTTTCAGTCACTTGCATTCAAAGCCCAATTGCTTGTGTTCAGATGTATGCTTTTGTGCTCCAGTATCACCCAAACAGTCTGACTGGGAAAACAAATCAACCTGAAATTCAGCTTGCTTTAAAATATTAAACAAATGGCATCTTGTTCAGATTTTGTCCCCCAGAAATGTATAATAGAATGTCATCAGCTATTTCCATTACACTCAGAACATTTATTGCAAATTGCAATTTTGATTCATCACTACAAACCAGCTTTTTATATTTATTTCTCCTATGGAAAACAAGCACAAGTCATTAGAGCAGCCAGAGGGTATATGGACATTTCTAGGTAAAAGCCACACTCCTCAGCTTGGTGACAGTCATTTGAAGCAGTAGCATCTGTCTTGACCACAACATCTCAGAACAACGTGTGAAACCACAGTTTTGTGAAAGGATTTCAATGCTTTTGAACGTAAACAAGAGTGACCCCTAGTAACAACTTAAAAACTGTAGGTCTGTGATTTTTTGTGTGAAGATTTTACGTCTGACTCAGGAGAGATCATTAGTAGTTACTTGTAACCTCAGTGCTGTTTGACAAATCTTCGCCAGACTTTGAAAAAATATCTCATCCACCTCAGCCCCTTCCCTTAAAGTTTTAGGATGATCCATCAAGTGAGAAAAAGTAGAGACCCCAAATCACGTTTTCCCCATTCATTTAGCCAGAAATGACGTTATAATTAGAAATTGTAATTATATCTTACTTCACATTACGGAAAAACTTTAAAAATTCACTGAAAAAACAGAGGTTAAAGGAACATGTTAGATCAAAATGTCATTTAAAACAATCTTTTTAGACAAACAAAACCACTGAAATTCACCAGTTACACTTATCTCAACTAAATAAAACCTGTGCCCTAAAGTAACTGTAACTTGCACCCTCTCTGTCAATTTGTTATTCACAAATCAATTTTATAGTTCAAATCTGTTGTAATTATTTTTGAGAAGTAACACATACACTCACCTACGTCCTGTGGATGGTGAGGCATAATCAGGAGAGGTGAGGGAAGGGGGAAGATTTTGGTGCCATTGGGTAGGGGATAACGCGGAGGGGGGAACTGGTACAGTCCACATGAGAGGTTGATGCCACTCCACCTCCACGGATGTCTGGTCATGTAGGTCTCGATGTTGTGGGAGGCCGTCTGTTAGCCTTGTTGTCCACATGACTCACTTCGGTTCCTTGAGTGAGTTGGAGAATTCTGAGGTAGGTCAGGCATGAGTGACAACATTTATGTGCCAGAAAGCAGATATATGACTCCCACATTTTGTCAAATTGTGGCAACGGGTTTCCAGTGAGGCAGTACATTTTTCCATATCAACAACATCCCATAATTTGTGCTGCCAGTCAATATGAGTAGGGGTAGAGTTGGTGCCCCATTTGGAGGTAATTGCCTGCCTATCTGCAAAAAGTGCTATTGTGATGTTTCTTCTTTTACTGGAGCGTAAGGGTTAGGTTTGTCCTTTCTGTAGTCCCAGTAAAATGTAGCTGGGCCAGGGTGAGATGTGAGTATCAAACATTTTATTAATGTCCTTGAGCACCTCTTCCCAGTACTGTTTGAGTTAGGGGAGTTTCCACAGTAGATGTGCCAGCATGCCTGCATGACCACAATTGTGCCAGCCTATTGCTAGATTTTCATTTCAATACCCTTGCTGGGGTGTAATACGAATAGTGTGTAACCCTGAGTAATGCTTACTGTCCTACAGCACTGTAAGAGATTTGTGCTCTGTGTAGACTCTAGGACTAATTTTTAGCCTTGAATGAGCATTCTAGTTCTATTTCCCATCATTTTTAGGCTACAGACTTCATAAGAGTGGCCCCTTTGTTTAGGAAGGCATAAATGTCAGAGAGAAGCTCTTGTCATTCATGTGTTGATCAGCCATTTCTCAAAGGGGGTCAGGCGTCTGCTTGCTTAGGGCCTAATGTTGGGTTGGGTGACCCAGTGCTTAATAGTGCTGTAATGCTAGGTTGACACATTGGATTTGTCATAGCCCTCTAAGAGCTGTGGGAAATCCATGGGGCCTATGTCATCAAAGAGATTGCCTATCCTTTTACAGTTTGCTTCCTGCCAGGCTTGGAAAGACTGCCCCCTGGTCATGGGTGGGAATTTGAGGTTCCTGCGGGTTTTGGCATGTAGTGAGGACTCTTGTGAATAATTTGGTGTCTACATTCAGAAGGGAGATGAGGTGATAAGAGGAGCACATTATGGGCTCTTTCCCAGGATTGGTTATCACAGTGATTACCGACTCTTTCATGGTGTCTTTCAGGGAATCCATTTCAGCAAAGGCATTGTAGAGGTGCATGAGGAGGGGGCCTAGTTGGGCAGCAAACACTTCTAAAAGCTTGGGATAACGCCAACCAGCCCTGGGGCTTCTCCAGGTTAAAGGCAGGCAATGGCCTTCATCTCATCGAGGTGGATATCCGCCTCTACTGTGCCTCTGCCTCCAGGAGATGTGTTACATGATTGCCAGTGAGTTAAACGTCAATGTCTGTGGTGTCCACCACTTCAGTGGCTTAGAGGTCGGTGTAGAAGCCTTCGAAGGCCAGCACAATATCTGTGTCCTGGTGGAGGACCTACCTAATCATATTGTTGAATATAAAGACACAGAGCTTATAAATGTGAAGCCACACACCTTATTCGCTCCCGCGTAATATTTTTGTTTCAGTAGGAAGAGGGCATATTCTACTCTGTCCAAGACCTTTATTTGTTTATGAGGCATTATCAAATGCCTCTATACTCTACAAGATCCTGACTGTTTATGAGCACGCTCAGAGGTTCTGACTTGCTCCTCCAGTGTGGAGCACTTGGCTTTTCTAAGCCCATCAAGCATGGCAGAAATTGCTATGAGTGTTCCTCTAGTGACTGCCTTCAGAGTCTCCCACAGTAGTGAGATGGGGGTGTTTGGTGTATCATTAGCCTGGCGAAAATGCTGGATGGTTTCACGGATCTCCTGATGAGTGGAACCATGCGATAAGAGTGCATTATTGAGCCACCAGTTGCCAGAGGGGGTGGCCAAACCGGGGACATGGAGAGAGATTGACATCAGGGAGTGGTTGAAAAATGGCAGTACTCGTATTTCAGAGAGTTTAGTGGATGTCAGGATGCAAGGAGAAACTAGGAAATAATCTATGTGGACATATGTTTGGTGGGAAGCAGAGAAGAATGTGTAATCTCTTAACGAGGAGTGCTGAGCCCTCCATACATCAGCAAGACTCACATCTCACAGCCACTGGAGGCCGCCCAACATAAAGGCCCCAGTCTGTCCCACCCGTTGGGCTGATATATCCAACGGCTGTCAGGAAATCCTCAGTTTCTCAGGTTTCCCCTCTCCAGGTTTTGGGGGTTCTTCGAAGTTGGTGACACCCACACAATGTGCAGACTTCATTATGGAGAGTTTCCTGGAAGAGGAGGGCTTTCAAAATGGTGGCCGTTGAGAATCAAGGCTGCCACTCTAGTGTTGCGGCTGGAGGATCTTTTGTGGACAGCTGAGTGATGCGAGGTGCGCGCGCAGCCTCTGAAGCGGCGCACTTAACTGAGGAGATTCTGATAGACAGAAGTCATACATTTGTTTTCCTGAGTCAATTATTGCAGTCACGCAAGTATTCTGAGAGAGAGAGAGAATTAATTCTTAAGAGCTCCACTTTTAAGCCATAGAAAACTTTACTTCCTAGAACATTCGTTTTAGTCATCTGAAAATAGTAAAGAGCAGGAAGAACAGTATTTTCAAGAACATTTGTTTTCTGTTATATTAAAAATAGTGAAGAACAGTTATTCCTAGAGCATTCGTTTAGTCCTGAGAAAACAGTACAGAGCAGGAAGAACAGTTATTTCAAGAACACTCATTTTCTGTCATATGCAAAAGGTGAAGAGAAGTAATTCCTATAACATTCGTTTTAGTCATGAGAAAACTGTATATACAGGAAGAGCAGTTATTTAAAGAACATTTGTTTTAGTCATGAGAAAAACTGTAGAGAACAGGAAGAGCAGTATTTTCAAGAACATTGTTTTAGTCATGACAAAACTGGGAAGAGCAGGAAGAACAGTTATTTCAAGAACATTCGTTTTCTGTCATGTGAAAATTATGAAGAACAGGTTTTCTACTACAATAATTGTTTTCAATCAAATCCATTGTGCAGAAGAAGACATTTTATTGCAATATTTACCATTATTTGAAAACACAGAAGAGAAGCTAACACCTCCCTACACTGGGGTCGGTCACACTAAAAGTTACCTTTAATAAAGAACATATTAATCCTAGTTAAAAGGAATAGAGAAGATTGGACTTAGTAAAAGAGAGTATTAATGTTTTTCTTTATCTTACAGCTTGAGTAACATAACCACTGAGTCCTCAAAAACAACAGGAGAAGTGATAGACGAGTGCAGAGTAGAGGACGAGGCAGCCTCTTCTTTCATCCCCAACCCATTTCCCCTCTAAGAGTTTTTTTTTAGTCTCCAGATAAGAATATAGTTGGGGACTGAGAACTTTAAAGAGGCATTGGGTTCAAGGCATCATTCTGCTCCTGTGAAGATTTACAATAGATACCACTCATGACAATGGCACACCAGGGACAAGGTTGAAGTCTCCTCCCACAATTATGTCTGTTTCTTATAGGGAGAGGAGTATCCCAGGGAGCTCCGCTTGTGTCTGCTTGACTTGTCCTTGAAATTTTGTATTGCTACTCCTGCCTGCTTAGTGGGCCCATAGGAAAAATACTGTCTGTCTGACCAGCGGAACGTCATTCTTGGCCAGTCCTTCCTCAATAAGAGCATCTCTTGCAAGAGACATGCATCACATTCTGAATCCCTAAGCATGGACAGGATCGTTAAATGTTTTGTGGGTACATTGAGCCCATGAACGTTAAGGCTAAGGCCAAGATTTAAGAAGCCTTTGTTTTATGCGAATGTGGTGTTAGGCTTCAAAAATCACAGTGCCATATTTACAAAGTGGTGTAATGCCTGCATTGCACCACTTTCTAACCCCATGAGCCACATTATGCCTGCTTCAGGCATAATGTATGCAAAGGGGTGTTCCCCCATTAGTGGGCCCGAAAAAATAGCACGATTAAATCTAGAAGATTTCTTTGCACCCTTTTTAGTGGCTTTTTTTAACGCCTGCTCTGAGCCACAACATTTATTAAAATGGGCCTCTGTGTACTTGCCAGGACTAGTGCCAAAATGTTTGGTGCTAGTCCTGCAAAGTACACCAATTTGATGGTATTGCCACTACCCTTTGCCATGGTGCGCCATATATTAAATACGGCGCACACATGGTGGCGGTAAGGGGGCGCTAAGTGCAGCTAGAAAAGTGGTGCTGCATTGGATGCAGTGCTACGTTTCTTAAATATTCCCCTAAGTATCTTAATCATGGGCAGAGCAGGAGGGCAAATGCTCAGGGGCACGGGACAAAGAAGGAGGGGGTTGCCCAGTTGGTTTCCATGTGTAGTTGGGGTGGAGGGTAGAGCTCTTATCGAGGTCTTTGGCCCTATGTGGGAGGGGGAAACAAACTAGGGAGTTACTATGGAACTCAGCTGCTTCGTCCATGGGAGCCAAGGGGTCATGGAGACATGCATCATAATAGGCCTGGTGAGAGGGGGGTATTAGACCTCTGTCTGTCCGATGCTGGAAGGGGTAGAGTGAAACTGCAGCCCCTGATTTCTATTTATGACAGTTGTTGTGGTAGTAGGGTTGCAGGGGTAGATGGCTACTCTTGTAGGTCATCTGCCAGCTGGAGCACACAGATGAAGAGGACGATGGGTTAAGTTGAGTCACTGGTCCGTAGATGATGAAGCAATATTCATTGTTCCCTTTGGCATTCACCTGCAAATGAATTGTGGGCATTCCTCTTTCAGGCCTGACATTCTCTTCTGTTTCCCTTTCTCCACATGGATGGAGCTCAGGAAAGGGGGTCCTCCAACCCAAGGATTGTTTGGGCTTCCTTCATAGTGCAGACCACCCGTGTCTCTTTATTCCATACAAACGTGAGACGTAATGGGTGACCCCATTTGTACTTAACTCAACTGTTCCATAAGAAGTTGGTGGCAGCCTTGAGCAAGCGGCCACTCTGGAGAGTGAGTGGCAATAAGGGTCAGATTTATATGACCATAGCTCCTCCTTGCACCACACTAGCATAATGTTTTTTTTAAGCTACTGTGGCTCAAGGAGGCAATTTTTGCCACACCATATTTACAAAGTGGTACAAAGCATGCATTGCACCACTTTGCAACCCCTTGCGCCACATTATGCCTGCATCAGGCATAATGGATGCCAAGGGGGCTTTCCAGCATTAGGAGGCCCCCAAAAATGGTGCAGTGAAATCTACAAGATTTCACTGCACCATTTTTGGCTTCATTTTTAACGGCTGCTCAAAGCAGGCATTAAAGTGAGGTACTCATTTTAATCAATGGGCCTCTTGCACTTTGCTGCACTAAAACCTTTGATGCTATTGGCCTAATGTGGGCCATTGTGCACCATATTGTAAATGCGCCACACCCATGGTGTCGTTAGGTGGGGCAGGGACGACGCAAGAAAACTGGCGCATCATCACTGATGTACCAGTTTTTTGTAAATATGCCCCTAAGTGTTTGCAGATCCACACTTTCATGCCTTCAAAGAGGATTAGGCCCTAATCACTGGTAGCCTGCCAAGATAACTTGTTTCTGCTTGCAATGGTGGACACAGGTTAGTAGTCTTGGGTGCTTTGAGTGGTCATGGTTAGGCAGCCGGCTCTGTGAGCACAGTCTAGCACAAGTTCTTTGTCCTTTAGGCCGTTTAGGACATGTTGGGTGAGGGTCCAAATGCAGGTAGCCAGTATTGCCGGGTCCCCCCGTATCAGCAGGTGGCAGAGAAGTGGGAGGCCGTGCTAGAGTTAACGGTATCGGCATGGCTGGGACTCCCAGCCAACACACACAGGACAAGCCAGTTGGTCCACAGCGAGGATTTTAGGGTGCAGGATGCCTCACTGAAAGTAGCATTGTCCTGGCCACGCCTCAGGCCCAGTGGCAGATAAGGCAAATTCGGTCCGTTCTGGGTGTCATGCACTCCCTGTCATTGGGCGACCGGTAGCAGCAGAAGCTGTCTGTTGCCAGGGGGACGAGTGTGCCGATGCCTGTCTACCAGACTGTGGCCTCAGTCAGGATCAGAAGGCGGCTATGGGGCGGTGGCAGAGTCAAGACCATTGGCCACACAGCAGTTTCACCACAGTTCACTTGGTCTGTGGTGGCCGCCATATTGTATCCTCACTGCAGGCCATGGGAGCCAGCAGTTCGCTTCTCACTTTCTCGTTCTGCCTGAAGGGGCTCAGTCCACTCACAGCTGTGTCCCTGTGCCATGTGGCCCTATATGAAGAGGTGCATATGAGGCAGCCGGTTCTTGATGGTCAGGTATCAGAGCACTGAGAAAACCCTTCTACTTGACCACTATCTTAGCCATGCCCACAAATTATTTTTATATGTGTTTTTACAAATTTCTTTCCGAATACTTTTTTTTTCAAAATCTTTTTTATTTTATTTGAGGTTTTTCATTGACCAGGAAAATAGTGAAATAAGTGTCACTTTCAATGAGACAGCATTCCCTTGCCTCTTGTGCTAATTACATGATGCAGCACAGCACTTCAATATCCTTCAAAAGTATTTGCACTTTTTAGCATAGTATTCATATTAATATGGTTATTAGAAAATATAATGTATCTGGTGATCACCCCTTTTTGTCTGTAAACAATTGATATGGGCCAGTTAAGCTTCAGGCCAAAATACTTCTCTCTCATCTATGTTCCAAAACAAATGTAGCTGACCTGTCCATTGTGGGTAACAGCAAGCTGTAACTGTCTAGACACTGTGTATGCAAGCTTGCCATGTACCAGTCACTGTGAATGATTTCCTCACAATAATAGTGCCATACTTGTGGCATATCTTGCCTGAAAGAATGTATACAATATATTTTAATGGGACCTTTTCATGTATCATAGCTAACACATTGCAATCTAATTTTTCTGACCTTGCGGAGGGTGAAAAGGGGAGAAGCCCCATTCAATGTTTGCAGGGAGCAATACGAATAAGAACATAGGATAGATTGTGGTCTTCTGAAACAGCTGATGAACGTGTAAAATCACTGGTCAGATACCTTAATAATCTACAATTGCACCCCTGAAATTCTTTCCCAGAGAGACAATAAACTCAGATAAATATGTATTGATATTTTTAGATCTGACCTTTTTTAAAGTCTGGCTTTAGCTGCCTTAGGAGCCTCATGTCTTCCCCCCAAAAAATCAGAAAACAACATACAGATATATACATGGAGGGGCTTTCCTACAGCTCTTTTCCTTCATTCATCTTCAACTTGAATTTCAGTAGGGAAAATGTTGACCTTTGGGGGTGGGGGGTCAGGTTCATCATTTCCACTCCAATGTAACCAACAGTTGGGGGAGTGTTGGGCTCTATAGCACATCAGGTTTACTTTTCCCACTTCAACCTGGGCAACAATAGAGAAGGTGTTGAATTTTTGAGGGGTCAAATTTACTATTTCCTCTCCAACATAATCAACAGTAGGGAAGTGCTGGACTTTGAAGGAGTTGGATTTACTATTCCCACTCCCACCTAAGGAACAGTGGGCTTTGGAGTCGTCAAATTTAAATTTCCCTGTATATCCCTATTCCTATTGTCGGTATAATAATACACAAAAAATTACATATATAGATCATAAATAAACATTAAATATATTTCCATAACATTTTAAAAATATTGTTAACATTATACCATTTATATAAAATATTAAAAACTAAAAACAATATATTAACATATAAAAGTATACATACAACTATTAAAAAATAAATGCAACATATGTTTGAAGTATTTCAGCCATAAAATGCCAACTGCCACAAAAACAAGTTAAGAAAACATAAAAAGAACAATACACTTAAAAAAAAAAAAATACTATTATAAAATTATTATGCAAAAAACCTTAGGCGTACTTACTTATTAAAACAATTGAATAATTAACACACCCAATTATGTAATTAGCCAATTAACAAATACCAGCATTATCACCATATTTTTACAACTCTCTATTAAAGAAATAAAAAATACATATTTATTTATCCAATTAACTATAATTAAACGTTATACAAAAAGTATAATAAATTACAAATATTTAAACACTTTCCACCCTGTTCCCCTACAAGCTCAAAAAACTGCTCATAAAATTGATATAGAATAAAACAAACTTAAAATATATTACCAAATAAAAAAACACTGTAAGAAAGAATTACATATGCTTTGCATTAAATGTAAAGAGATTCTATTACATCACACCTGAGCTAATGCTGGAAGTTGTAACTCTCTTATTGGCATCCACCAAACAGGATACAGGCTTCACCATAATCCAGCCTCTCCTGGATCAACCACCCATCAACTTCCACAGTTGTTGCCACGGTCACTCTCAGTGTCCTGTGATGCCCTCAACACTCTATATTCTATATAACATTAAAGGGCAAGTTAAAACACATCTTCCTCCTTTAACAAATACTACTTATCAATAATTTGAAAAAAGACAGGCGGTCAAAATACAGAATAACAACTAAAGGACTGAAATAAAATACAAAAAACATTACATTGATAATAATAAAATAAGGAAAAAAAACAATGTTATCAGAACATAAAATTACTTTACAATTACCGTAAGATGGCATCTCTACATGCTCCTAAATGAACAGTAAGGAAAGTGAAATCTATCACATAACTGTTGAATCTCACAGGACAATATAGTCTTGAAGATATTTAGGTACTTTCATCTGTCTAGGATTGTCCCTGGTGTTGTGAGCATTTTTTTCAACATCAGGTATCACCCTAGATTTATTTCTCCCTTTATTTGTTCCTCCTTTACCAGCTCTTTCAGTATTATACGGATTGGATAAAACTGGTTTACAGTTACATTTTGACAACCTGGATATACTCCATATTTCACCACCATCCAACACTACTACATTTCTCTTAACCTCAACTATGCATTTAGATCCCAAGAATTTAGTTTCACCTTTGGGAGACCAAAATCGTTTCTTGACATAAACCATTTCTCCTACTCTCCAATTGCTTTGTTTCGCTCCATGTCCTACATCTAACCTTCTCTTATATCTTTCTTGATTTTGTGTGAAAATGGCTTTTTTTTGTTCTTGCTATAGCTTAACCGCTAACGCGTCCCTCTATGCTAATTTATTACACATCAGGACTCGTTTTAGGCCAATGAATTTTTTGACCCAGTTGAGAGACACCTTAGGACGAGATAGCTAATCAATATGTCAATCAATATGTCAATAATGTCATCAATATTTATTATAACAATGCATTTCACTTTAGTCAAAGACATTAATCAACCCAAGACACCACCACGACTTTTCAGTCATGAATAACCTCACCAGTTTAGTAGAATTTTATGAGGTTTATTCCCTATTGATTACAATTCTAAAAGCAGGTGTGTCAATCTCAAAAGCAAAGCACTCAGTAACATTGTCATGATTTGGCTACTCGAATAAGACTTAATAAAAAGCAAGGAACGCAATTATTAGAACATAACACAGCGTCAACATAGATCAACTTTAGCAGAGTATCATTAACGCGTTAGTTCAACAAAGCATAGATTCAGTCATTTGTCTATTTGCGTCAATTTAGTGAACCCCTGTCCTAACCACTGATTAGCTTTGGCATGCTGGACTTCATGCAAAACAATTTAGAACATCAATTAGGAAAACATCTAGCTATGGTCTCTGTCAAAAGTAAGCAGTTGGTACCTAGAAAGGAAAAGCAAACAGACAATCACAATTCCATTGTCATATAGTTACCCTCCAAGGTTTGGGTCAGCAGTCAGGTTCGGTCTTCATCTTCAGGACATCAGATGATTCGCCATCAGTCAGGATCTCAACTCTCGGGAAAAGGGGCACTTCCCTCATAAGGAGGTAAAGTGTAAAATGGGCAATCTAAGGAAACGGATGGTTTAAGTAAAACCAATAAGTCACCAAACAGAGTGACAAAGTTTCTGGATCAAATCAACAGCATTTCCCTAACCAATCTAAATGACTCCCCGTGTCATAGGTTTTCATCCCTTTTTCGTTGTACATTCCCCTAAAACTTGATTGGACAAATGTTGCACCCCACTATCTTTAGCCAATTAAAAACATATTATGTCATTAAATCTTTCACCCCGCATTAGTTCTCAAGCAGTTTAATGGTCCATATGATTGACGTCTTCAGAGATAGAACGTCCGGTATGATTTCATCCTTCTGTAATTCTTTGCACATCTTCGGTCAGTAGCTCCATTGTCTGTACTGGTTTGAGCGACCTTGTACATTATACTAATCTACACTGTTGCATTTTAGCTATTACATTTGTACAAGCAATATGAATTTCATGAGAACGGATCTACTATAGTTACATTCAGCTTCTAGTTTGAAGGAAAAAAACAAGAGTTCATGTCCTTTGCAAGTCAGCACACTGCACGTTAGAAAAACACATTTAATATGAGAGCCAGGCAGCTAGGCCTCGACTCATGCTAACTGAGGCCTACAAGATTTATTAGCAAAACATTAATAACATAATCATTAATAATCAGTATAAACCCATTCTTTAATATCATATTTCACCAACATTAGTCATTTTCATTAGTCCCCGTATACATTGACGGCCACTCCCCGTGGTCACATTTCAAGCGCACGTTTTAGCAAAACATACTAATACAGTTTCTATATGGCATTATTACACATTAGTTCATAAACATTTCATGTTAATATAGATTATATAAGCTACGCTCTATCATAACCACGCCAGCTTTAGTTTGGTTCTAGCAACTTTGCCCTTCAACCTTTGAAACAGGGAAATACCATGACACTGTTGGGCTTGTTACATACAATTTCTCTCTAAAAATGCTTTTTTATGGGATCCTTGTCTCTACTGCCATGGTACACATACTCTTAGAAGCCTATTCATGCTCTCCACCAAGCCATTGGCTTGTGGTGCATATAGTGCTATGCCGGATAGTTCTTCAAGAAACACTATCATCTCCTGTGAAGTCAATTGAACTCCATTGTCCATCACAATTGATTTGGAATGCCTTCACATGCAAATAATTCTCTTAGGAATGCCAAAACATATTTCCTGACAATGGAGCTAACGCAGCATGCCACTTGGAGATGTAAACATCTAACACCAGTACAAAACTCTAATTAATGGATAGTAAATCAAATGGTCCTACAATGTCGAGAGCTAATTTGGACCATGCTTCATCAGGAACTTCCACAGGAGATAGACGAGATGGCCTAATTGATCTTGATTGGTCATTACTTGTGCATAATATGCTGTCTCTGACTACTTCCTTCACTTGTTTGTAAATTCCAGGCCACTAGTAGAACTCCCTAACTCTTACTTTGGTTAAACTATGACCCAAATTACCTTCATGGGCAGAATTTATGATTTTCACATAAAGATCCTCTGAGGGAACAAGTTTTTCACCCCTATACACATCCTCATTGACTATGTTCAACTCATCAAGCACATTCCAAAATGCCCTTGCATTCTCTGGTACTTTACAAAAAAAAAGTCACCCTTTCACCACAAAGTCCATTATTTGTGTGTCTCATTTCTTGACGACCTTTCCAGTTCCCACTCTGCCTTGGTGAGCACTGGTTCTTTGAACCAGTGTGTAGTAAAATCAGTATGAATTGTTACTGCCTTAATTAAAGGCATTCTGGAAAGGTAATCAACTAGTATATTTTTTATTCCAGGTATATACTCCATTTTGAAATTATAATCCCACAGTCCCTCAATCCATCTCTTTATTGTAGGAGTGGTATTCTCTACATTCCTCCATGCACATATATGAACTAAAGGTCTATGATCAGTCTGTGCAGTAAGTAGTAACCCCCACAAGAAAAACCTGAAATGGTTGAAGGCCCACACACATGCTAATGCCTCACGCTCAATCACAGAATAACGTTCTTCCGCCCCTTCGAGTAAGCGTCAGGCAAAAGCTATGACTTTTTCTTTACCATCTTCTACTTGTGAGGGTACTGCTCTTACCTCTTTATGCTAGCATCTGTAGTCAAAATAGTTTTTTTTGTTACCTCAAAATGACCTAAAGTTGGCATTTTTGTAATTTCTCCTTTTATTTTATTGAATGCACTCTCACATTCATGAAAACTCTGCACTCGTTTTCAGTAATATTCTCAATGATTGAGCTATGCTGGCAAAGTTATTGATGAATTTTGAGAAGTATTCTGAAAGACAAAGGAATGGTCTAACTTGGTCTTTATCCATCGGTAAAGGTGCGTGTAAGATTGATTCTGTCAATTACATTTTTGGGCTGACACCCTCTCCAGAAATAGTGTGACCCAAGTAAGAAATGGTACCCACTCTAAACTTACATTTGTCTCTTTTCAACGTAAGTCTATGCTCTTGCAACATGGATAGAATCTTTTAGAGAGTTTCATCATGACTTGTTTTGTGTTTGCCATACACCTGTCAGAGTCACCAGATCCTCGGGGTCTGTGCACGTTCCCAACACTTGCACCACAAGACAGCTCCAATACACTGTTTAGATTTGTCACAGAGTCTAAGAGAGTCCAAGTGGGGAAAAGGGGATTAGGAAGGGAACAGCTGGGAAGGAGACCTGAAGGAAGCAAAAGGTTAAAACACACAACATCAAAATTACATCTCATGAAATCAATACTAGGCTATGACTCTAAGCATTGTCATTCTGAAAACATGAACAACCTAAGAAAATACCTAAAAAGACTAGGCTTCAAGATGACTGATTACCCGTGAGGGAATCAAGAGAGGTTAAATGAAACTTTCAAATTCAAGTACTTTCCATTTGCATGAGAATCAGGAAAACAATCTGGATAAGTTCTGAACCATCATATGAATCCTTTTTGAGAACACCTATTAGGAACACACAACATTACATCTAAAACTCTGGCCTTTTGTTCTCTCTAAATGTTGGAATATGAATTACGCACATTGCAGATTTTCACATAGGTAGTAAACACCATAGAAGGATTGTGCACCATGAATAACACAATGTAGATTCAAGGAATAAATCACAGGACTTGTCAACTCGAGTACTACCAAGTAAATGCCTTAGAATGGTAGCGCACAATGAATAACATGAATTAAGCATGAGGAGAGAATCGCGCGTCTTGCCGATTCAAATGCCACCATGTAACTGCCAAGGAATGGTAGCGCACAATGAATAACATGAATTCAGCACAAGGAAAGAATTGCGCGTCTTGCCGATTCGAATGCCACCATGTAACTGCCAAGAAATGGTAGCGTGCAATGAATACCAAGGGTTAAATCACTAGAAAATGAATCGCGCGTCTTGCCGATTCGAAGGCCAACACGTAACTGCCAAGAAATGGTAGTGCACAATGAATATCAAGGGTTAAGCATGAGAAAACGAATCGCGCGTCTTGCCGATTCGAAGGCCACCATGTAACTGTCAAGAAATGGTAGCGCACAATGAATAACATGAATTAAACACAGAGAAAGAATCGCGCGTCTTGCCGATTCTAGTAAGAGCATACAAATGCCAAAAAAAGCCCAAGCGCACATTCACACGCGCAAGAGTAATTTGTTTTATAATGCAAGAATTAGGCCCAAGAATTCGAGCGTCCTCGATAATGGGGTCGGGGGCCCAGCCCGACCTCCTTCTTACCGCCCTGATTAAGGATCACCAATGTAGTATGAAAGGCAGAGGCCTGGGAGATCAAGTAGGCCACCGGAACAGGAGCTCAGGAAGTTGCTGCTGCTCTGCACCGGGACCTCTGAATAGTGAGCACGTAGAGCTGGGCCGGCTCCTTTTTATAGAGTCTTGGCCCAGCCCACAACCACACCCAGGCATGCTGCAGGGGAAGCTTCTAGAAGGCCCTGGAAAGGGACCACACCCTGACACACTCTGAAAGCCTGCAGCAATACATTGCAAATGAACAGTTTTTATAAGCACCCTAAAAATAAGTCTTCAGGATTGAACTCTGCAATGCAAAAGTTTAAACAACAACATATCAGCACAATGCATAAATTACGTTATCTTGAGAGTGCTGGGTTTTTGCATTCTAGTCGCCCGTAGAGCGCGCACTGCCCTGGTGTTGACAACACCAATATATCATCTTGAAAGTACATTACTGAACTTATTTCTTACAAAACCTCCATCATCTACCTCTGAAAGCACACTGCAGCAGAGGCCAAGCCACATGGCATTCTGATGAATCTGAATGCCCCCAGAGGTGTAGCAAATAACTACTCTTGAATCTTCATGTAATAACACTTGTTGATGTGCTGATGATAAATCAATAACACTGATAATATTTGCACCTCCCAACATTGCCAAAGCTTCACTGATATTTGGTAGGGGTTGCCGGTTGACTAAGATGCATCTGTGAAGGTCCCTTAAGTCAACACACATCCTTATGTTTTTTTCCATTGTCTTTAGGAGCCAAAACAATAGGGGCCAACCATTCGGAAGATTCTATTTCTTCTATTACTCCCAGGTGTTGCAGTCTCTTTAATTCTTCTTCCAGAGGTTTCATCATAGGATTTGGTACCCTCCTCTCTTCGTGCACTACTGGTTGCGCTCTAATTTTTAATATGATTTTATGTTCACATCCTTTTATCAAACCTAGTTCTTCTTTGAAGACATCTTGGAACTCTTGTACAAAAGCTGAATCATCACTGGTTTGAGATATTAACTTTACTTGATTGGGTGGATTAGGATTCAGGGTGATACCTAAATATCTCTGGTGATGCCATCCTAAACGATTTATCACCCCTTCCCGCCACATACTGTGCCTATGGTTTTTCGTCCTTTGAACTGTATATTCAATACAGTATAGCCTAATAAGTAATTTTTTAGTTCTCTGTAATCAATTGGATTGCTATCAGGTGGTAGCAGAGTGATATGTTGTTCCCTGAATATATTCTCCCAGTTATCACCAACTAGTGCGAAGGGAGATCCTGGGTCTGCCAAAACTGGTAAAAATTTTCTACCAATCAAAATGTCAGACTTTGGCAACACTGTGATAACACTATCTACATCTAGTTTTTGTTCGCTCACACCACAACCAGGATTTTTTACATGTAATATAGCCTGTTGAGGGGTCTCCACATCTACCTCAACACAACTCACCTTACCGTTCCTGCACATTGGGGCATGGTGTCCTCTTTTCTCACAATTTCTACAATTTGCATTTCTTTCATAGCAATTCGGGTAATTAGATGTATAGGGTAGACTCTCACATTTGAAGCATTTCTGCTTTGAGTTCCCCATGTTTAGGTTTTGTTTTTCAACTTTATCTGTAGGTTTGTCTCTTTTTACAGATACCTTTGCTACACTTTTGCAACCAGCTTCAGCCTCTTGTACTCTTGAAACATTTGAATCAGTACCAGGGGAATTATGTATTTCTTTTACCAATGTAGATGTATGTAGGATTCTTGGCTAATAATATATTTTGCACTTTAGAGGCATTGGTACAACGTACTAGCAGATCACATATGAGTGAATCAGTCAAATCTGCAAAGTCACAAGTTTGCGCTAGAGACTTAAGCGCTGCTACTTAATTTCTCATATTTAGCTTGTACTCACATAAATAATTTGTGCATCTCCATTACTACATTGATACCAGGCCTAAAATCTATTTGTAATATAAAACCCAACATTTTATAGATGTATATTGGTTCACCTTCACCATTACCAATAGTCACGGAGCCAGACTATCATATATGTTACGGGCCTCTATACCTAAACCATGAAGGAGAATGGCTTGTTTCCTCACTCCATATAATTTTTCTCTACTTATTGCTATGAGATAGGAATCAAACAAAGGCTTACACTTCTTCCATGGTAGCAAAGGTTCTCCACGTTCAGACAAAAATTGTGGGGGTTGACTCATACTGGTGGTTGTGGGATAAAGGAGGTTGCAAACCCACTCATAGCATAAGATTTCAGATTTACAACTTGATTGTAGTATGCAATTAATACTCTGAGTCATAATGATTAATCCATTGCTTATTCTTAAGAGGGATATCAGTGGAACCATACCAGATATTTATCAACCAACTTTTTATTAGTTTTGTCATTTGTGTTGTACCATAGTGCAATAGATATAGGATGATTAATAATTTGCTTAAATGAATGTTGAAGGTTCATGCATTTAAATATAAATATATAAATAAGAATAAGAGAGGTGCCTTCCTTCTTTCACTTCACTAGAACACTCAACTCACAGGTGATATTCCGGTATGGTTTCTACCCATCCTATACCATAGAACCTACACAACTAAAAACTCAATTCTCTGTGTCTTTTCTTTACTCGTGTTCTTACCACTATGCAGTGTTTTCAGCCTTAAAAAATGCCCCAGGTGAACCCCCCACTACGGGGTGAAACACGTGTTGGCTGTCTGGGCACAAGTCCAAAAGTCTTCATCCTCAAAAGACATTGACAAATGCCCTTGATCTCCAGGACTAATGGACACCAATAAATTTACTTGGATTCATCATTTTGACTCGGAGTATTATTTGCATACTATAAACAAGTTGCTAATCTGGAACCTTATACAATAAGTGGGTTTTCATCCTCCTTCATCTCATGTCCTTGTTTTGGGGAAAACTGGTCCACACCCCCTCTGACTACCCACTAAATGGAATATAATTGGGCATTTTTAGGAAGAGAGAAGTGGGCTATTCAAAACGTCATTTCTTTATCATACTGGTGGTTGCCATGCCTGTAATGTAAAACAACTTAACAAACTAACATAACAATGTAAAATAATAATTTAAAATAATAATCTGATACATTAAGCAAAAAATGAGATTCTAAAATAATTAATATTTGGTTTACACTGCTTCTTGGGAGCGAGTTTAAAATCTTCATGCTCCATATAAATCCAGATAATTATGGTGGTTGGCTGCTCGTATTCCTGTAACATTTAATCTATAGTTTATGAGTCAGTTGTTAACTATTCAAGCACCTCTTCATTAGTCATAGCACATGTGCATTTTTTGTACCCACTTGTCCTTGTTTCCATTCATTAAACTCACTCACTGTGCTCCGGTGTCTTCAGTTTGGCATCTCAGTTCGTGCTCCCACTATATAGTCTAATGTATTAATTTCACAGGACCTGTATTAACTTAATATATATATTTTTTTTTAATGTTTTCTGTGTTGAGATGTCTTCGCAAGGTAATGTGCTTATGTTCTGTCACGTCGTAGTGTGGTAACAATCTCACTGAACGCCTGTATACAGAGTGCGAGTTCTAGTCTAATGTTGTCTTGACGTAGTGACGAATCACGCTATATGCTTCAGGCACACAATGAACACTGCCCCTGTAGTGCACCTTCTGTTCTTTTGGTAAGATGACGTGGTGTAGCGTGATGACGAATCACTGCGCTCTGCCGGCACCGCAGCACAATACAGCCTAATCTTCATCAGTATTATGACGTTACGCTTCTATGATGGTGCTCGCTACTGTGCATTTTTAAATAATAACCCTCTGCTCTTGAGGATCACATATACCTAAATCTAACTCTTGTAACATTAATTATAATCTGTTATATTCCGTTAAAGTGCTTCTCCAGAAAGAAATGAATAATTTGCAGGCAATCCCAAGAAGTATGATAGAGCGTTCCGTACTAATAATTTACCTGTATTTGGACGCTCTTTAGGACGATGAATCTTTTGGCTAAGTGGGACTCTCTTCACCCGAGACCAGTCAATTTAATCAAATCAATAATCAATAACGAACGTAAGCAATAC
Organism: Pleurodeles waltl; assembly: GCF_031143425.1. Classification (NCBI taxonomy): domain Eukaryota; kingdom Metazoa; phylum Chordata; class Amphibia; order Caudata; family Salamandridae; genus Pleurodeles; species Pleurodeles waltl. The sequence continues at coordinate 911,353,102 of NC_090443.1, forward strand.
CCTGATCAACATAACACTTAACAATTAATCCAGAATACATTTCGGCGAACCCTGACCTTTCAGTCAGGAATAACCACACCAGTTTATTCAAAGTTAGTGAATTTATTTCCCTATATTAACAAAGCTAGCACAATATAGATGTGTCTCAACACCAAATGATAAACATAAATGAACATTAATAGCTGTCCATAACGGCGAAACAGGTGCAATCTATGCAGCATTTGAATAACCAGGCATTCGATAATAGCAATGCAAATCACTAAAACTATAATCTGTAATGAGCTAATTGCATACATTTAGTCAGCATAACAAGGTCTCAAATTGCATCGTGCAACAAAAGGAATCCTCATCTAACCTCAAATTAGCATCAGCATGTGGGACTTCATGCAAAAACAATTTAGCAACATTAATTTAGAAAAACTCCTAGCTAGGGCCCTTATCAAAAATCAGCAGTTGGTTACCTAAAAGAAACACAATGCAATTGTACAATTTCCTTTCATATTTACCAATTACAATCAGCATTCAAGGAAGTCTTCGTCTCACAGGTACCGTTTCTCGATCACCATGGGACGGGGCAAAGGGGCAGGGGTGAACGGGGCAATTGCCTCACGGCGGCAAGATAAAACTACTACTTCATGCAAAGGGACAAATCAAAGTTAAAGTCTCTAGGGCGAGAATTTCTTAAAGTCTCTTTCTCTCGATTAGAGAAAGCATCAAAGTCTCTTTCAAAATGGCGTCACAGCAAGATGGGCCATAATAGCTGCAAAGTCTACAAAATGGCGGGATGTCCAATAATGGCCGCAATGGCTGGTAATGGCGGATAATAGCTACTTTCCTCTCGTGCACCTGGTTTAAATAGACAACAGTTCAAATCCAGTAGGGTCTTCCATTGGAGGGTTCATAGGTTGGCTTCAAATTGTCCAATCAAAAACAACAGTTCTCAAGCTTTTACTTAAGCATACATTATCCTTGGAGACGGGTACGCAAGTTGCAACATTTTATACCAATTAACTCATTTTCAGAGCTTCCATTGTCCGCACCTGCAGATCGACCTTGGAGCAAAGAGAAAAATGCCAGGCTGGCACGAAACTTTAAGATAAGCATGTGAACGATCTCAGTGGAAAAGTACAGCTTCAAGCAAAAATACACGTTTAATAGCACATTGGAAAAATACGAGCATCTAAACCGTGAGACCAGGCAACTAGGCCGAAGCCTGTACTAAAGTAATGCTAAGCTAAAACATTTCAAACAAGCAAATCATAGCACACGTTTACGATTATGTCAGATTAGTGCACTTCTAATACATCACGTTATATAAAGCACGCTTATAAATGCTGGCAAACTACTCTGAGGGCACATTTTGTCCCCGTACAATCTTTATTAGTTCGGTTAAAGTCACACATGATTATTTCACTCTACGTTTATGCGCTAATAAATGTAAAACCTTCATTTCAGCTTCATCAAGTACTAATCACTCGTGATTAGTGACTTCCTCTACAATAAACTGCAGCAAGAGTTCCTTCTTTACTTTGTGTTTTTCTTTGAGGTGAAATCTCTCATGCAGGGTTCACTGGTAGATGTACAGCTCGTAGCCAGTATTACATCACACCTGAGTCAGTGCTCGAGGTTGTAGCTCTCTTTATTGGCATACACTAAACAGGACACAGGTGTCACCATAACGCAGGCTCTCCTGGATCAATCACCCGTCAACTCCCCCAGTCATTGCCACGGTCACTCTCAGTGTTCTCTGATGCTCTCATCACTCTATACTATACATAACATTAAACTGCAAGTTACAACAGATTCTTACTCAATTTTGTTTTAAATAGAGATTCATTATCCCACCCTCAGTTTGTATTCCAAGTAAAAATTACTCCATATTAGACTTATGATATACTCATCATCATCATGAAAATACTTTATTTGGCTCAAAGCCATAAAAGCACAGTATAAATACATACCACAAAAACATATACAAAAATCACTAGAATAAAATAAAAACAGGCACAATTACAGCTTTGCTAAAATTTAAAACAGCATAGTATATATTAGGAGAGGTTAATTTCTGTAAATATACTAAAGCAGCATGATGTTGTCAAATGTTGGCTGCATGCAATAGGGGGACAAAATACCATCAGTGGGGAACACTGTAAATTGTGCAAAATGGCATAACGTATCTCACAGTTTCAGGTGGGATAAATTACAATGACATACAGGAAGCATATGAAACCATCAGCCCTTTATTGGGAAAGCAGTTAAAAATGGGAATTGCTGAGTCTAAAACGTGTAAGATAAAACCTACGTCCTAGTCCTATGTGTGAAAATCATTTTTCTATAGTCTCTTTAGAAACTGTAACTAAGATCCGAGGGTTATCATAGTCCTGGGGGACACCCATATTAGGGAAAGTATGTTTCACATATAAAAACCAAGGAATCAGAATTACAATAACACGAGGCAAGCAGTCATTCAAAAGGCCTTTAGATAATCCTGAGTCCGGTTGGTGCAAGATTTTATGCCACAATATAATATGGGCCAGTCCAATCAGATCTTCAAGGTAATTCCTCCCTACTTTAGCATGACACATTATATTTGATGTAGTCCTTGGTACTGCCAACAGTTTACATAAAAAGCTAGCTTCAATTCTTTGAAGTAAAGAAGAGTTAATATGTCCTTAGACACTAGCTCCATATAACACCACTGCAGAACATTTTGGCTTTTTAATGGAAATGAGTTATTTCATAGGTCTGTGATAGAGTCTTGCTGCAAATCTAAAAACTGCATCGACGGCTCTTTAAAACTACATAGACCAGACATTGCGTAAATGAGAACACTTTAGCATCAAAGGGGATACCTAAATAGTTAAACATTTTAACCCTATTTATCATTGAAATCTCAATCACATGCATTTTGACCTTGTTTTTTTTAAGTCCTGAAACCATTGCATTAGACTTGGACTTATTTATCTTTAAGTCAAGCAGATTCATAAGGGAGACAGACCCATCCCACAAAAGCTGTAGCCAATTTACTGTTTTTGCAATAACAATGGCTTCATCTACATATCAAAGGACAGAGATAAGTTGCTTCCTAATTTGGGACATATTCTTACCACAAGATTTTAGGTAGTCGTCAAGGCCATTTATATAAACTAAGAAAAGGAAAAGGGCCAAAATGTATCCTAATTTGGCTCCCCTAACAGTTTTAATACATGAAGTGCAGTTTCCATCTTGGGAGTATAAACTTTCACAAAAGTGTCCCAATACAGGCAGCAAAGTAGGCCAATCAATGCTTCAAACAAATAAACAAACACATCTTTTTTCGACCTGTTTAGATCATGAAAGAAAACATACTTTAGATAAAACACAAACTAAATAAAACAGCAGTTCATGACAATACACAAGTGTCCTAAAAAACATGTAAGGGGAGAATTATGTTGCTCCATTGCAGACTCTAAAACAGACGATCAACAACTGTTGAACTTAGAAAATTCATATATCCACTCACAATGACCCTCCACCAATATGTTAAAAGGCATGCTGAATGATGATTACCCATCCAATGACTTTCTGGTTCTAATTGAGGACTTAAAAAAAGAACTCACACTGAAACAAATTTAGGAGAGCTCAATAATTGTAGATGAAGTAGAGCTTTTCTACAACAATAATTCCCTAACTTTTTAAATCAGGGTTTCAGAAAATGCTTGCATGGGAATTTATAAAAAAAAAAGAAGTAAAATGTAAAAGTGACTGCTCTGTTACATTATCACACGGACAAAGGAATTAAACATCCCCCACCTGATCGAACTGATCAAACTCTGATCTAACTGATTGATCGTACCCACTCTAAAAGGGAAGAGAAATGATCTCTCCCAATTGGTAAGGTCAAGTGTTAAATAAAGAGCATGTTCTACAGATGCTATAGATCTGTAGTAAGCCAACACTGTGCGCCTCAGTAGTTCGAATTTCAGTCTTTCTTCCTCACAGTGCTCAAGAAAGGCTTTTTTGATAACTATTGCATCCATCTTGCTTATTTTCCCAGGGTCCGTGGACAATGAGGACACACCCAAGGCATCCAATGTTTCGCAAAGATAGTTAAACCAAGGGAATGAGTGACCCTTCTCCAAACTAAGACAGTCCATAATTTTATCCCTGCAAAGAGAGGCCTCTGGATTGGACCATACCCTGACCCACAACAACAATGGGGCCAAATGCACCTTGTCTGGGATATAACCTTGATTAAGCTCAGAATGGGTGATAAAACTGGATGTGGAAGGTGATAGGTGCAGTAGCCATTGGAGGATATGATTTTCCTCCATTTGAAGAGGGGAGATAAAACGCCATATCCTAGCCCAATGTGTGCCGGTGGTTACACACTTCGTATTGTACACTTTTAGGATAGGAAGGATAGCCTCTTTTCCTCTCAAGCTGGTAAGGTTACATATCGCACCTGCTGATCTACTAAGCTTGAAGCACGGAGCTCTTCTGCTGAGACTGCCAGGACCCGAGGAGCTGTAAATTATACCTAAATAACTGAATTCACTGAAACTTGTAAGTGGCTGGGCATTGATTGTGACCCTGTTTATCCTGGATTTACCTTGCCTGTATACCATGATATGCAATTTCCCACAGTTGGTTGTTAGAGCTAGGCTACTCATAATTGAGATAAAATGATCTACCAGCAACCTCAATATGTTAGGGGTGTGAGGTAGCAGGACCAGGTCAGCGGCATGAAGTAGCATGGGCACCGGCATGCCCACTAGCCTATGGGTTTCTATATTTCAATTGAGCTATTGAAAAGTGAGATAGGTAGCATTTGGGAGACAAATGATCTCCCTTTTTAAATATGGGAATTATGATGGATAGAGTCCAAGATCAGGGACTGTTTACATTGAGGGTGGTATTGAAAACATTTATGATCAGGAATCCCCATAGGTCAGGCATACATTTTACGAGATCAATCGGTACCCTTTCTGGCTGGGTGCTTTCCCTCCTGTGCACTGTTGTATAGCCAATTTCAAGTTCAGGTAACATAATAAAAAGGGACGGGGAATGTTGCAACCTGCTACGAAGAGCGAGCACCATATCCTGGTTCTCCCCCAGAAGGTATATGGATGTAAAGTACGAGGCCCAGTCGGATCCTAAGATACTGCACTGTCGGAGAGGAATAACTGGAACACACCTGCACATCAACACTTGTTTGACCCCCAAGGACCATTACAAGTCCCACGGTTTTGCAAGGTTTACAGTGTCAAAGGCACAAGAGAGGTCCATAAATGCAATTTGGATGGCACCTCCCCTGGACTTAGCATACTTCCCTAAGATCAGGGACAAATTGAGACACTGCTCAATCGTCCCCAAACCCTGATGAAAACTAAATTGAACATCCAAATGATGTTATTATCCTCCTCACATTTTTCCAAAATGGACAATAAAACACAACCAAATATTCTAGAGGAGGTACCAGGTAAAGTTATGGGACGGTAACAAGAAGGTTTGTTTCTATCTCCTTTTTAAAATATGGGGACAATAATTGCCTCTTTCCAGGAGTACAGAAGCTGTCCAGTTATCATTGCACAAAACACGTTCATCAATAAAGGGCCCAATAGGACCACATTAGCTTTAAAAATGGTGGCTGGGACCCCATAATGTCCAGGCGTACTCCTAAAAGCACATTTGTTTATGGCATCAGTTACCTTACTTAGGCTAATTGACTAATTGACTCACTTAAGGTATTGGCAGATGCCCTATCCACTAACAATGCCTCATCTGGTAGCATGTGTACTGCAGCAATGATTACCTACTCCTGATCCATGAGCATTTTAAGAACATTTACATTATACAAATGACTCAAATGTTCTAGCCTATACTATCCCCATAGCATGATCATTGTTCATGCTTTGCCTCCATAGCCATTGCTTTCTTCTTTTTAAAAGGATTTCCTTTCTGAGTGACTGCCCCTGATTGCTGGGGGATGTCTACAGAGGGTCCACGAGACACTGTTTCACCATTTGCAGGGGTGGCAATCAGGGGGCATACTAACTGTGTTCCATATTTTCTGGAATTTTAGGTTATGCCAAATTCTCAAAAACTTCTCAAATTTCTGCTTTTTGCAGTTTCTCAGAATTGTCACATGCTGGCAACTGGTTCAAGTAGAAAATACCTGATAGTAATGACAAACAAATTACGGAGAGACATTTTCTGTTCACAGGCACCTCCAGCAAGTATGTCATATGAATGTTGTATGCAATGTATGCCAAAACAATTGATTACTAATCTGCCAATATACCAAATACTTGCACAATATGGTGGTTGGGTGTCTTGGACTTCAAAGGAAAAACAGGAATTATTTTTCCAAATAACCCTCACTCACTGTAGTGGTGACATGCTTCTTCATCAGGTTCATCCTGGCTGCTAAAAGTCAGGATGGGCTCAACCGTATTCCAGGGAGCACTTTCTATATATACAGGGTCTCCAGAGATAAATATTAAAATGACTCAGCCACATCCAGGTGTCCCTTTATCAAGGGGGTGGATTGACAAAACTAAAAATAATTATTTAGGTGATAACACTCCGAGCCCAACACTAGATGGCAGGATAATGCACAGCATGTGAATCTGCATCGTCTCATGCCACGAACAGATGTACACTGGGTAAGTGAGTGTTGGGCTCGGAGGCGTTGCAGGTTGTTTTTCTTCGAGGAAGTCTTTTCAGAGTCGCGGTATCGAGTGGTGACTCCTCTCGGTTCCATTGCACATGGACGTCGACTTCATTGTTAGATTGTTTTCTTTCCGCCGTCTGGTTCGGACGTTTCCTCTCGCTCCGAGATTTTGATTCGCAAAACCTTAGAAAACCTTTCTTTTTGTCAGTATTGTTTCAATCGCGTTCTCCATCTAGCATTGAACTGGTAGTACCATCAGAAGCTTACTTTTGTTCGCCCATTGGAGGCGCGCACATGCCCAACTCGGGCCTGTTCAGGCCTGCTGCGTGGAAAGCCTGATGGATCGGACTCCAATCCGATTCTGCCCTCTGTGCCACGCGAAGTAGCCCTATACAGACCAGCACTTGGTTTGTAAATTGTGCCTTTATCCAGACCATTGGGAGGAAAACTGAGGCCTGTCAATCGTTTTGTTCAAAAATGACTCTCGGAAATTCCAGAGCCCGAAGACTTGAAATGGCGTCAAAAAGCAGTGAACATCTCCACGTCATTGGAGAAGAGCAGGCGCAGACAGCAGTTTCCATCCGAGACACAGACTATGAACAGGAATCCGAGGACGACGGACCCATCACAGCTGGCCAGCATGTGAGTATGTCTGCCCCTACACAAAAAACATTCTAAGCCCTTGGGTACACCACTGCCGGAAGGCTATGGTTTGGCCTGGAAAAACACTGTTGGCGACTTTTCGGAGTCGAAAATTCAAAAGTCTGCTTCAGAACCGAGACCTTCCACAACATTTTCAGTACCGAAAAAAACAACATATTTGGAACCTAAGAAGACATCATATACAGAGGAGCAAGGACTTTCCAAGGAATTAAGAGAAAGCCATAAAACCTCTGAGGAAGAGCCAGACATTGAGCCCATTCTACAAATTATGGAAGAGAGACAGTCCAGGATACACATCCATAAAGAGACAGGAAGGATTGTTACTGCACCTCCTTTAAAAACAAAAAGGAAGCTGGCTTTCCAAGAGGAACTGGACACGGTACAGCCACCAGCAAAAGTGCAAAAGGTGAAGCCAATACCTCCTCATATTTCTCCTCATTCTCCCCAACTGTCTGCCCCTGCCCCCCCCCCCCCAAAACCAGCCCTCCACCAATGCCTTCTCCAACACTCTCTTTTTATTCACAAGAAGACATAAAGATCCCATGGGATCTTTATGTCCCTGATCCCATCCCAGATAATGACCCAGATACTGACCCAGATACTTACTCATCCAAACCATCTCCACCTGAGGCTACCACAGTATACACCCAGGTCATAGCCAGGCTGCAGCTTATCATGGGGGTAACAATGTTTTCAGAGCCTTTGGAAAAGGATTTTTTTATTTAATACATTATCTTCAACACATTCTAGTTACCAGTGGCTCCCAATGTTACCAAGCATGGTAAAACATAAAACACGCAGACCAAATTTTTAGTGAGCCTGTGAAATCTAGAATCATCACACCTAGAATAGAAAGGAGATAAAAGCCTGCACCCTCTGACCAAGATTATATTATTCATCAGGTGCCTCCAGATTCAGTGGTGGTTAGTGCAGCACGTAAGAGGGCAAATAGCCAGTCTTCAGGAGATGCACCACCTCCTGATAGAGAGCAGAAAATTTGACGCTGCAGGGAAACCAGTTGCCTCCCAGGCAGCAAATCAATGGAGAATTGCTAATTCTCAAGCACTGCTAGCCCGCTATGATAGAGCCCATTGGGATGAGATGCAGGATATTATACTGCATCTCCCAAAAGAACACCAAAAGCGTGCACAATAAGTGGTAGAGGAAGGGCAAGCGATTAGTAACAATCAAATAAGATCTGCCTTTGATACTGCTGATACAGCTGCAAGGAGCATTAACCCAGCAATCACAATCAGAAGACATTCTTGGCTACGCTCCTCTGGTTTTAAACTAGAAATTTAACAGGCTGTTCTTAACATGCCTTTTGATAAAAAGCACCTCTTTGGCCCAGAAGTTTACACTACAATTGAGAAATTAAGAAAAGACTTGGATACTGCAAAAAGAATGGGTGCTTTGTACACCACACCATATAGGGGGTCATTTCTCAGGCCTCAGTTTCGAGGAGGTTTTAAAGCACAATCCTCTGAGGCATCTACCTCACAAACAAAGCAACCATATCAAACCCAGTATCAACGAGGTGGGTTTAGAGGAACATATAGAGGTCAATACTCTGGAAATAAAGGTAAATTCCAAACCTCTAAACAACCAACCACACAACCAAAGCAGTGACTTCCTTCCCTCCCTTCCACTCCACACATCTCCTGTGGGGGAAGACTACAGGAGTTCCACTCTCATTGGCAAAATATCACCACAGACAACTGGGTATTATCAATTATCAGCAATGGCTATTGTCTAGAATTGATAAACACCCCTCCAAATATTCCACCACGATGTCACAAGTTATCCCCAGAACATACAGTTCTGTTACAACAAGAGGTTCAATCTCTACTGCTCAAACAAGCAATAGAATTAATTCCACAGTCCCAACACGGAACAGTGGTATACTCCCTATACTTCCTAATTCCCCCAAAAAATGATGGCACCCTCAGACCAATGTTAGACCTCAGGCCCCTCAATTTTTACATCTTGTCAGAACGTTTTCACATGGTAACTCTGCAAGATGCTAGAAAAAAGATTTTATGACTGCTCTAGACCTCAGAGGCGTATTTTCACATACCCATCCACCCAGCTCACAGAAAATACCTCAGGTTTGTCATACAAGGAAAAACAGTACCAGTTCAAAGTGTTAACCTTTGGCATAACAACAGCTCCAAGGGTGATCACAAAGTGTCTAGTGGTAGTAGCAGCATACTTAAGGCAACACATCCATGTCTTTCCATATCTAGACGATTGGCTAATAAAATCAAACAATCGTACACAATGCCAAAAACATACACGTTATGTGATAGAAACTCTGCACGCACTAGGTTTTTCTATAAACTACCAAAAGTCACACTTTCAACCAGCACAAGTACTCACCTAGCTCTAGCGTATCCAAATAACCAAAGGATACAAGCTTTCCAAAATCTAATTCCACTCATACAGCCAAATCAACAATACACTGTAAGATTAATCATGAAAATTTTAGGAATGATGGCATCCTGCATAGCAATAGTCCCCTATGCAAGATTAAACATGAGGCCCTTACAACAGTGCCTTGCACAACAAAGGTCACAGGCACACGGTCAACTTCAAGATCTAGTGTTGATGGACCGCCAAACACAAATGTCCCTTCAATGTTGGAATCGCAGCAATTTAATGAATGGGCGGTCGTTTCAAGACCCTGTGCCTCAGACCATGATTTCCACAGATGCATCGATGATTGATTGGTGGGGAGCTCACCTAAACAATCACACCATTCAAGGGCAATGGGATGTCAAACAGAAACTGCTACACACAAACCACTTAAAATTATTAGCTTTGTTTCTTGCCCTAAAAGCATTTCAACCTCTTCTCAAACAGAAGAATGTTCTCATAAAGACAGACATGACAATCATGTATTATCTCAACAAACAAGGAGGGACACATTCATCTCAACTGTCCCTTCTAGCCAAAATAATTTGGAAATGGACAATTCACAATCAAATTCACCTAATAGCACAATATATTCCAGGAATAGACAATCAGTTGGCAGATGTCATCAGCAGAAATCACCAACAAACACACGAATGGGAGATTCAAAATAAGTACTTAAAAAGTACTGTCAAATGTGGGGAACACCAGATATTGATCTATTTGCAACAAACGAAAACACAAAATGCCAAAACTTTGCATCCAGACACCCACATCCCCTGTCCAAGGGCAATGCTCTGTGGATCAATTGGTCAGGGATATTTGCTTACGCTTTTCCCCCCTCTCCCATTCCTTCCATTTCTGGTCAGCAAGTTGCGTCAAACTTCAGCATGATACTCATAGCACCAACATAGGCACGTCAGCCTTGGTACACAACACTACTAGACCTATCTGTAGTACCTCACTCCAAACTCCCAAACAGACCAGATTTGTTAACACAAAACAAAGGTCAAATCAAGCATCGAAACCCCAATGCTCTCAATCTAGCGATTTGGCTCCTGAAGTCATAGAATTTGGTTACTTAAATCTTCCATCTAAATGTATGGAAGTTATTAAACAAGCACGAAAACCCACTACTAGACAGTGATGCGCAAACAAGTGGAAAACATTTGTCTACTATTGTGGGAAGTTGGCTCTGTATGCGCTATTTCGGGGTGGGGAGTGGTATGCGCGGAGTCCGGGGGTTCCCCTTGGATGTGAGATGGTGGCGGGGGGAGATGATTCTAGTGCTCTGTTTTGTGGTGGTGTGGTCGAGCGGTGGGCTTGTCGAAGGAGTGGTGTTGGGCATTTGTTTTGCATGCGCACGGGCAGTGGATGGGGGGCACACGCTCGGAGACGGGTCCAGCCGGTGGGTTTTGTTGTGGAGAAGTGTCTTTTCTTGGTTTGTTTTGGGAACCGCGGGTTCAGGTTCTACATGTGGTGTCTCGTTTGAAGGGTGTTGCAGGTGGGTACTTTGGGGGCTTTGAATGATTGCGGTAGCATGTGTACTTTTCACATAAAACACGGGTAGCTGTTTTAAAAGTGGACACAGTGCAATTTTCACAGTTCCTGGGGGAGGTAAAGTATTGTTGGTTTTTGGTAACCCACCTGCAGGGTTCAGGTTTGGGTCTGAGCCCTGTGGGTGTCGTGCTTACCTGGTAAGGCTGGCGGGAACTTGCCTCCCCCGGGAACTTTTAGAATAGCTATTTGTGAATAACTTGAGGGGTGTGCATGCAATTGGGATGATTCAGGGTTCCTGGTGTGCTTGCCTGCGGTGCCTTTCAGGCGGGATGTTGCATGTTGGGTTTGAACCTGTGGTTCTTGGAATAGACTGGGAAGAGATGTTTTTCTGTGGCAGGGCCTATTGGCTGGATTTGTCTCTGAGTGTGTGTGCCTCATTTGTTGTCTGTGTGTATGTACGGCAGGTGCTTGGCGCTGCTCCTTGGGTGGGCCTGCTGCTCGGCCGCGCTGCCGCAGGGTGGAGCATTGGTGTTGTCTCTTTTTGCCACTGTTTTGCCTCTGGGGGGAGCCCTTGGGCTCTGTGCATGCTATTCCTTGCTTTGGGGTGGCGCGTGCAGAGCCAACTTCCTACATTGGTGGATCAGCGGTGGGGTACAAGACTTTGCATTTGCTGGACTACTCAGCCAATACCTGATCACACGACAAATTCCAAAATTGTCATTAGAAATTGAGTTTTGCAATTTGAAAAGTTTCACAACCCAAAACAAAGGTGGGTACCAGGGTAAGAGCTGGGATGCCACTAAGGCATGGTGCCATAACTGTAAACAGACAGGTCACCACACCAAGGACACTTCTTGTCCCAAAAACAAACCCCCTAGCAAAATCCCAGGGGTGACCAGTGTAGCCATTGGGGATGACTCCTCAGATGAGGAGGTCTTCATAGCCTTCAACTGGAAAAAGGGCCCAACAGGTGAGTTGGAGATTCCAGAGGGAAGTAGACACTTCCACCACCTACTGGTGAATGGAATCCCAGCCACTGCCCTGAGAGACACTTGTGCCAGTCACACTATTGTGCATGACAGGCTGGTGTTCTCAAACCAGTACATCCCAGGTGAGATGGCCAGAGTAAGAGTTAGCCCAGACAGGGTCACTGATAGGCCTGTGGCTTTTGTGCCCATAGAAGTGGGTGGGACGTTTAGCTGGAGAAGGGTGGTAGTCAGTACAGACCTCCCCCTTGATTGTCTCCTTGGAAATGACTACCCAGAGGTTAGTCAGAGCCCAAGAGAGGAACTAGTCCAGTGCCAGTCCTCTCCCAAGGATTCTGGAGTGCCTGCCTCTGCAGTAAATGCAAGTAGGCCCCAGAAGAAAAAGAAAAGGAAACAGAGTAGGAAAGGTGGACAACCTTTAGCCAAGGTTCCAGCAAGCCAAGGAGATTCTGCTCCAGTAGGGGAGAACTCCAAAAGTGGCTCTGATAAAGTCCATCCTGACCCACAAGAAGTCCTGGCTAGTCAGGCAACTGTTAAGCCTGAGTGGGTGGCTCCTCAGCTAACAGAAGAAAGAGTGGAAGAAGGGTGTTTACTACAAGATGTGGTAACCCCCCACTCTAATACAGCAGACAGGCACCCTGAACCCAAAGAAGCCTGTAACTTAGCCCCTTCCCTTGTAGGTGAAGAGCTAAAGGTGTGGTTCTGGGCACTGATAGCTGTCAGTGGCCTCTGCTGGGTGTTAACTTTGGGGCTGCTCTGAACCCCCAACGGTGGGCTACCTTGGACCAAGAACTGAACCCTGTAAGTGTCGTACTTACCTGGTAAAACTAACAAAAACTTACCTCCCCCAGGAACTGTGAAAATTGCACTGTGTCCACTTTTAAAATAGCTATTTGTGAATAACTTGAAAAGTATACATGCAATTGAAATGATTCAAAGTTCCTAATGTACTTACATGCGATACCTTTCAAACAAAGATATTACATGTTAAATTTGAACCTGTGGTTCTTAAAATAAACTAAGAAAAGATATTTTTCTATAACAAAACCTATTGGCTGGATTTGTCTCTGAGTGTGTGTACCTCATTTATTGTCTATGTGTATGTACAACAAATGCTTAACACTACTCCTTGGATAAGCCTACTGCTCGACCACACTACCACAAAATAGAGCATTAGTATTATCTCTTTTTACCACTATTTTACCTCTAAGGGGAACCCTTGTACTCTGTGCAGGCTATTCCTTACTTTGAAATAGCACATACAGAGCCAACTTCCTACAATCAGGGAGAGGCTCACTCTCAGCTTCCTGATCCTCATCTGTTACCATTAACAGATTTACATCAGCCCTGTCATGGAAGAGCTTAAGGCGGTTCACATGGATCACCCTCTTGGGGCTCCTGCTTGTGCCCAGGTCTACCAGATAGGTGACCTGACTCTTCCTCTCTAGCACTGGGTAAGGGCCACTCCATTTGTCCTGAAGTGCCCTGGGAGCCACAGGCTCCAAAACCCAGACTTTCTGCCCTGGTTGAAATTCAACCAGTGCAGCCTTTTGGTCATACCAACACTTCTGGAGCTGTTGGCTGGCCTCAAGGTTTTTGCTTGCCTTTTCCATGTACTCTGCCATCCTTGAGCGAAGGCCAAGTACATAGTCCACTATGTCTTGTTTAGGCTCATGAAGCGGTCTCTCCCAGCCTTCTTTCACAAGAGCTAGTGGTCCCCTTACAGGGTGGCCAAACAGAAGTTCAAAGGGTGAGAACCCTACTCCCTCCTGAGGCACCTCTCTGTAAGCGAAAAGCAGACATGGCAAGAGGGGCCCGAGCCCAGTGTTCAAGGATTGCAAAGAGACCTAGGTAAGGAGCCCAAATATATTTTCTAGTCAAATAGTATTAATTGTTCAAAAGAGTGTTTGTTTTACTGTGGACTCTCTGTGTTTTCAGGCAGCCTGGCCTCTTTTAAAGTGGTGTTTGTTTCAAAATCGTTTTTGCTATGACTGTGTTTAATCTGTTTGTGTGATTTAAATTGTGCTTAAAAGCTGCCTGCCCCCCTGTATTTTTTGCCTTTAAAAAAGCCTGATTTTAGAGTGTGCGCCCAGAACTATTGCAGTGTTTGTCTCTTAAACAATCTCCCCCTTACCTGAAAAGTAGACTCTGCTAGCTTGGAAGTGTGGATTCAGCCTGTCTGTATCCAAGGAGATACTGAATAGAGCAGCAGTAGCCTCCCCCAGGCCCCAGGGACTGGACTTAGCTGATTGGCTCCCTGAGTCTCTGCTGCACCTGAGACCCGCCCCCCCCACCTGCTCTGGCTCCTTAAGTTTGTGGAGGGAAGGCCAAAGACAGGCACCTCCATTTTGTGTTCCTCTGTGCATCTCTGCTGTGTCCTGATACAGCCCAGTGTTCAAGGATTGCAAAGAGACCTAGGTAAGGAGCCCAAAGATATTTTCTAGTCAAATAGTATTAATTGTTCAAAAAGTGTTTGTTTTACTGTGGACTCTCTGTGTTTTCAGGCAGCCTGGCCTCTTTTAAAGTGGTGTTTGTTTCAAAATAGTTTTTGCTATGACTGTGTGAATTCCCTTGCTAGTTTGTGGCTTTTCCCCCCCTCTGCCCCCCTTTTTTCACCCCTATTCTTAGTAAAAAGACTACATAGATCTTTCAGAGTGTGGTTTTAGGAGACTGTTTTTAATCTGTTTGTGTGATTTAAATTGTGCTTAAAAGCTGCCTGCCCCCCTGTATTTTTTGCCTTAAGAAAGCCCGATTTTAGAGTGTGCGCCCAGAACTATTGCAGTGTTTGTCTCTTAAACAATCTCCCCCTTACCTGAAAAGTAGACTCTGCTAGCTTGGAAGTGTGGATTCAGCCTGTCTGTATCCAAGGAGATACTGAATAGAGCAGCAGTAGCCTCCCCCCAGGCCCCAGGGACTGGACTTAGCTGATTGGCTCCCTGAGTCTCTGCTGCACCTGAGATCCGCCCCCCCACCTCTCTGGCTCCTTAAGTTTGTGGAGGGAAGGCCAAAGACAGGCACCTCCATTTTGTGTTCCTCTGTGCATCTCTCCTGTGTCCTGATACAGCCCAGTGTTCAAGGATTGCAAAGAGACCTAGGTAAGGAGCCCAAAGATATTTTCTAGTCAAATAGTATTAATTGTTCAAAAAGTGTTTGTTTTACTGTGGACTCTCTGTGTTTTCAGGCAGCCTGGCCTCTTTTAAAGTGGTGTTTGTTTCAAAATCATTTTTGCTATGACTGTGTGAATTCCCTTGCTAGTTTGTGGCTCCCCCCCCCCCTTTTTTCCCCCCTCTACCCCCCTTTTTTCACCCCTATTCCTAGTAAAAAGACTACATAGATCTTTCAGAGTGTGGTTTTAGGAGACTGTTTTTAATCTGTTTGTGTGATTTAAATTGTGCTTAAAAGCTGCCTGCCCCCCTGTATTTTTTGCCTTAAAAAAGCCCAATTTTAGAGTGTGCGCCCAGAACTATTGCAGTGTTTGTCTCTTAAACAATCTCCCCCTTACCTGAAAAGTAGACTCTGCTAGCTTGTAAGTGTGGATTCAGCCTGTCTGTATCCAAGGAGATACCGAATAGAGCAGCAGTAGCCTCCCCCCAGGCCACAGGGACTGGACTTTAGTTAACTTGCTCCTTATATAGGTTCCTCGTGGTTGTTGCATATGCTGTTGTGATTGGTTTTTGGGAGATGGTGTTTCATTGGTTGCTAGCTCCAGGGATGCATTTATGATTGGTGGATAGGGCTAGGATTCTGATTGGCTGTTGGTTCTAGGGCTATGATTGGTGGATAGGGCTGGGATTCTGATTGGCTGTTGGTTCTAGGGCTATGATTGGTGGATAGGGCTGGGATTCTGATTGGCTGTTGGTTTTAGGGCTGGGGCTGTGATTGGGGGTCAGGAAATAGGGCTGTGACTGGTGATTAGGGCTGGGTCTCCCATTAATTGGCTAAATCAGGGTTTAAAATCGGATTGGCTAGGGTTAGGACCAGCTTCTTATTGGCCAGTAGGGCTATAAAAGGCTAGGATTCAGGGCGTCTGAGCCCGGGCGTCGAGGACAAGGGCGGTTGCCTGTTTGGGCCTGTTCAGGACAGGTAGGGACTAGGACCAGAAATGCTGCCCAATTCTCATTCCACCAGGAATGGTTTCTACCCCAACACATCCCTCAACATGCAAACACATTATCTGCAAAGATATCCAACTCATGCATCAAAAACTGACCTCAGACATATTGCATTGCCCCACCACCCAACACAATACCCTACATACAACACATATACACATACACCCCATAACTACTACAGTCAAACACCTTCATACTCACAGCAAACACTCCTCTGTCCCCTCCCACTAACACTACCTGCCACCGCCCACACAATACAAAACTGCAACATACAATTCTCTCAGTTTCAATCTCCCAGATACACACTCTCTACACATACTAACCAAAAACACTATCCGCTGTTCGCTTCACACAGACCGCCTGAACTCATAACAATGCCAAAACCCTGCCTTCATAAACATCATCTACACACACTCTTCCCCTCTGCTCACCAATTACACACAACCATACAATCCCCACATTTCACTCCACCACACATATTACCTCTTCCAGTCATCTCAACTAATACTTATCTCCCTGACACACATCCATCACCTCATATACACCTCATACATTCATCTCCAAAACACATCAACACCCCATCTAACACTCAAATTCCACTTAACAGCACTAACTCACATACAAGTCCCTCACCAAAAACAACTACACCAATAGCCCCTCTCATTATTCCACAAAAACAATACCAACCACAAACATCAGCACATCAAAGCAACACAAACTTACATTACACTCATCATCATACCCACTCTCACCCCCAAGACTACACAAAGGATACAAATTCCACCCTATCTCCACCCCTACCCCCCCACTCTTCACAAACACCTACCGCAATAACCCCATCCCAGCAACCTTCATTCAGTCGCCTCTTCTCCATTGCACAATTTAGAGCCTTACATCATGATCCACATGCTCCTCCACCACCCCTAACCCATACTCCATCCACACTAAACAAACGCAAACAAAATAAAAAACATGCCACTCATAGCAACCTCGCATCCCCTTGTTTGTTTCATAATAAAACTACCCTACAAAAAACACTACACTCCTCATGGCTCTCTCAGCCACCAAGTTCACCATCCACACACACAGACCCAACAAAATGCCTCCTTAACCTGCTGGAAGAGGAACACTATGTTGAAAAGCAAGACTATTGTGAGCCTCAAACAGTTAACACAACTAGCAACACTCCTGCTTCAAGCTCACATTATATTATTTACCCTTCTACTAAACAAAACAACACTACCACTAACACACCCTATCTAAACTGCCAGCTCATAAATGCTCGATCACTCTCAAAAAACAAGCACCACATCTACGACCTTCTCACAGACACACAACCTGACTTACTATTCATTACGGAAACCTGGTTGGGAGATGACATGGCACCAGTATTGCACGAAGCCCTTCCTCCAGGCTGTCAAACCATCACACAAAACCGTATAGGCAAGAGAGGAGGTGGACTAGCTATTATATTCAAACAGGCAATAAACCTCAGTAAAACAGACCAACATCTCCATACAAGGTTGTGAAGCCCTCCTTACCAGATGCCACCCTACTCCAACTTCCACCTGTAACTTTCTCCTCCTTTACAGACCTCCACCTAACAACTCCACTTTCCCAGATGCCTTTCTTGACATAGTCTCAAACCTTATTACACTATACTCCAATCTATGCATTCTTGGGGATCTAAACATTTGGTTTGACAAACCCAATATGCCCCATCCAAAAGCTATCACCACTGGCCTACTCGCATTGAATCTACATCAGATTGTACACAATCCCAACACACATCGCTGGTCACATCCTAGATGTAATTTTTGCTAAGCCTGAACTTGTTACTATTCATAGCATCACACCAACCACCTGGTCAGACCACCATCTGATAACTTTCCGACAGACAACTCCACAAATCAACACACCCCACAACCACTTACATACATACACCTATCGACCATGGAGAAAACTCAATTTGGATCACTTAGAAACACAACTAACAGCAAACACAGATCTAGATACAATCAATTCTGTACCTAAACTTTATGAGTGGCTACAGGAAGCTTTTGATGTCCTAATACCACTCAGAAAAACTAAACATGACAAAAGAAAACCAACACCTTGGAGAAACACAGAACTTAAAAAGATAAAGAAACAAATCAGAAAGTTGCAGCGGACCTGGCTCAAAACAAACAACAGTCAAGACAAACTGCAGCTACACAAACTTAACAGGATATACAAATCATCAATCAAAAAAGCTAAAAAAAAGATACTACTCAGACAGAATTCTAAATGCTCAATCTACAACCAAGGAATTTTACAAAATTCTCAATGAATTTCGAAAACCCACATGCATGGAAGGAAGTCATCCCACCACTCAAGATTTCACAAACAAATTGGCAACTCACTACACAACCAAGGCAGACACATTGGACTCCTATTTAAAACAGAAGAAAACCATCAGCACCAACCCCTTTACTAAAATACCCTTTAAGAATAAACCATCCCAACCTCTACAGTCCTTCAAACAAATATCCCAGGATGAATTTATGGATTTGGTCAAAGCAAGCAGACCTTCTGGTTGCCCTTCTGACCCTTGCCCACCACAGATATTCAAGAACATCCTGCTATCTACTTCCGCTGCCACACCTGTAAGAAGAATCATCAACAACTCTTTAACTTCAGGAACTTTTCCTACAGACCTGAAAAAGGCATACATATGACCATTATTAAAGAAAACAAATCTAGACCCGCAAGACCCCAACAACTACAGACCTATCACAAATGGACCTTTCCTGGGCAAATTGATAGAAAGAGCAGCATTCGCCCAGATGTCACAATTCATTGAAGACAATTCTATACTTTCAGACTTCCAAACTGGATTCCGCCCAGGAAGAAGCACTGAATCGGCACTCATGGCAATCTGGGACGATCTTAAAAACACAGTTGACCGAAATGGAGTTGCTGCACTACTTCTCTTGGACCTCTCAGCTGCCTTTGATACGGTTGACCATGACACCCTAACTCAAAGACTCCACGAAGCCGGCATACAAGGGATTGCGCTCGACTGGATTACTTCCTATCTCCAAAAAAGAGGAAATATCATCCACTCACCCCCCTTCTCATCCGAACCCTACCTCACAAAAACAGGGGTCCCCCAAGGGTCAATCATCTCACCTTTGCTTTTTAACATCTACATGATATCTTTACCAGAACTGATCAATGATTTCCATCTCACATGCTACAACTATGCAGATGACACTCAAATACTACTTCAATTAGAAGACCCCAAAAACATTGAAAACTCTCAAATCTTCAGTTGCCTCAGAGCCGTTGATCAGTGGATGACCTGGAGCCATCTCAAACTAAATACCTCCAAAACTGAAATACTCATATGTGGAGACTGGAAACATTATGACCCTCTGTGCGTCTGGCCTGACAATCTCGGACCACCTCCTCAATTATCCAAGGAAGTGAAAAACCTAGGAATCACCATGGATTCCAAACTAACTATGAATGCCCAAGTAGACAAATTAGCACGCACAAGCTTCATCACCTTAAAGACTTTACGACGCATTTTCCCTCACCTTGGATTTCCACACAAGGTGCAAGCTACTATCTCACTTGTATTATCCAAACTGGATTATGCCAATAGCCTCTACCATGGATCATCTCTATCTGTTATGAAAAAACTACAACGTATCCAGAATTCCGCAGCCAGGCTACTATTACATATAAAGCCGCAAGCCCACATCTCCCCTGCCTTGAGAGCACTACACTGGTTACCCGTTGCCAGAAGATGCACTTTCAAGCTGCTTTGTATCACCCACAAAGCTATACATGGAACAGGACCACTTTTCATCGGAAAGAAAATTACCAAATACATCCAACAAAGAACCCTCCGCTCAACACTGGCACCCCGCCTTAGAACACCACCATACGAGAAAAAGACTGTAGGTGGTACATCCTTCTCCGTCCAAGCAGCCAAACTATGGAATTCATTACCCCCAACTATAAGAGCCACAGATAACTTTCTTGTTTTCAGGAAACTACTCAAGAGTTGGCTCTTTCCTTCATAACCACCTTTTTCAAACAAGTATGAACTGCATATGCCTATGTGGATAATTATTTTTTTCAGATTATATTTCTATTTATTTATAGTTTCTTTGGAAACTAAAGCAAGGCTGTGCGCTCAGAGATCCCATAGCA
Organism: Pleurodeles waltl; assembly: GCF_031143425.1. Lineage (NCBI taxonomy): Eukaryota > Metazoa > Chordata > Amphibia > Caudata > Salamandridae > Pleurodeles > Pleurodeles waltl. The sequence continues at coordinate 911,373,633 of NC_090443.1, forward strand.
GAAAAAGATCTAGAATCCATCCTGGAGCTGAACTGATGATGTACTGGAGCGTAATCTGTATCTGACTGAGACGCGCGGGTTCTATCTTCCTCTGCTGGAGACACAGAGTAGAAGGTTCTCCCTTTATAAAGCCCGCTGAGCCACGCCCCGTCCACCCTCGAAGTAGGTAAAGGAATTCTCGCCTTTTACCAGGATGATGGACAGCTTTCCAAAACGACCCCAATGCGTTTACCGCCGATTCCGGTGGTGCGTTGTTGATGCTCAGAAGCACAAGGACATCTCCACAAAGACGCACTAGTAACAATCACATTGCCAAAGGCACACAAGGTTGCTGGAGACGTTTACCCAGTGGCCCATCACGTACCCTTAGTGTACAATATAAACGGGGCGTATAAAACATGCTAGGTAACGCTTACTGACATACTCGTAGAAAATACTCCGGTTGGGTAGGCCACAATGCTCATTTTACAGAAACTAAACCTCAAAGGAAGCACTTCCAAATATAAACGTAGCAGGTGCCGCAGTTGAAGCTCAGCTTCTGGAAAGGACAAGCCACCCTAACTCTTGGGCTTGGCAAAGATAAAGCAAGGCTGTGCGCTCAGAGATCCCATTGCAGAAAAAGATCTAGAATCCTTCCTGGAGGTGAACTGATGATGTACTGGAGCGTAATCTGTATCTGACTGTGACGTGCGGGTTCTATCTTCCTCTCCTGGAGACACAGAGAAGAATGTTCGCCCTTTATAAAGCACCTCTAAGCTCCGCCCGCTGAGCCACGCCCGTCCGCCCTCGAAGTAGGTAAAGGAATTCCCGCCTTTTACCACGATGATGGACAGCTTTCCAAAACGACCCCACTGCGTTTACCGCCGATTCACGTGGTGCGTTGTTGATGAGCAGAAGCACGAGGACATCTCCACAAAGACGCACTAGTAACAATAACATTGCCAAAGGCACACAAGGTTGCTGGAGACGTTTACCCCGTGGCCCATCACGTACCCCTAGTGTACAATATAAACGTAGCAGGTGCCGCAGTTGAAGCTCAGCTTCTGGAAAGGACAAGCCACCCTAACTCTTGGGCTTGGCAAAGATAAAGCACGGCTGTGCGCTCAGAGATCCCATAGCAGAAAAAGATCTAGAATCCTTCCTGGAGGTGAACTGATGATGTACTGGAGCATAATCTGTATCTGACTGTGACGCGCGGGTTCTATCTTCCTCTCCTGGAGACACAGAGTAGAAGGTTCTACCTTCATAAAGCACCTGTAAGCTCCGCCCGCTGAGCCACGCCCCGTCCACCCTCGAAGTAGGTAAAGGAATTCCCACCTTTTACCAGGATGATGGACAGCTTTCCAAAACGACCCCACTGCGTTTACCGCCGATTCACGTGGTGCGTTGTTGATGCGCAGAAGCACAAGGACATCTCCACAAAGACGCACTAGTAACAATAACATTGCCAAAGGCACACAAGGTTGCTGGAGAGGTTTACCCCGTGGCCCATCACGTACCCCTAGTGTACAATATAAACGTAGCAGGTGCCGCAGTTAAAGCTCAGCTTCTGGAAAGGACAAGCCACCCTAACTCTTGGGCTTGGCAAAGATAAAGCACGGCTGTGCGCTCAGAGATCCCATATCAGAAAAGATCTAGAATCCTTCCTGGAGGTGAACTGATGATGTACTGGAGAGTAATCTGTATCTGACTGTGACGCGCTGGTTCTATCTTCCTCTCCTGGAGACACAGAGTAGAAGGTTCTCCCTTCATAAAGCACCTGTAAGCTCCGCCCGCTGAGCCACGCCCCGTCCACCCTCGAAGTAGGTAAAGGAATTCCCGCCTTTTACCAGGATGATGGACAGCTTTCCAAAACGACCCCACTGCGTTTTACCGCCGATTCAGGTGGTGCGTTGTTGATGCGCAGAAGCACGAGGACATCTCCACAAAGACGCACTAGTAACAATAACATTGCCAAAGGCACACAAGGTTGCTGGAGACGTTTACCCCGTGGCCCATCACGTACCCCTAGTGTACAATATAAACAGGGCGTATAAAACATGATAGGTAACGCTTACTGACATACTCGTAGAAAATACTCCGGTTGGGTAGACCACGATGCTCATTTTACAGAAACTAAACCTCAACAGAAAGCACTTAGAAATATAAACGTAGCAGGTGCCGCAGTTGAAGCTCAGCTTCTGGAAAGGACAAGCCACCTTAACTCTTGGGCTTGGCAAAGATAAAGCAAGGCTGTGCGCTCAGAGATCCCATAGCAGAAAAAGATCTAGAATCCTTCCTGGAGGTGAACTGATGATGTACTGGAGCGTAATCTGTATCTGACTGTGACGCTCGGGTTCTATCTTCCTCTGCTGGAGACACAGAGTAGAAGGTTTCTCCCTTTATAAAGCACCTGTAAGCTCTGCCCGCTGAGCCACGCCCCGTCCACCCTCGAAGTAGGTAAAGGAATTCCCGCCTTTTACCAGGATGATGGACAGCTTTCCAAAACGACCCCAATGCGTTTACCGCCGATTCCGGTGGTGCGTTGTTGATGCTCAGAAGCACGAGGACATCTCCACAAAGACGCACTAGTAACAATCATATTGCCAAAGGAACACAAGGTTGCTGGAGACGTTTACCCCGTGGCCCATCACGTACCCTTAGTGTACAATATAAACGGGGCGTATAAAACATGCTAGGTTACGCTTACTGACATACTCGTAGAAAATACTCCGGTTGGGTAGGCCACGATGCTCATTTTACAGAAACTAAACCTCAAAGGAAGCACTTACAAATATAATCGTAGCAGGTGCCGCAGTTGAAGCTCAGCTTCTGGAAAGGACAAGCCACCCTAACTCTTGGGCTTGGCAAAGATAAAGCAAGGCTGTGCGCTCAGAGATCCCATAGCAGAAAAAGATCTAGAATCCATCCTGGAGGTGAACTGATGATGTACTGGAGCGTAATCTGTATCTGACTGTGACGCGCGGGTTCTATCTTCCTCTGCTGGAGACACAGAGTAGAAGGTTCTCCCTTTATAAAGCACCTGTAAGCTCCGCCCGCTGAGCCACGCCCCGTCCACCCTCGAAGTAGGTAAAGGAATTCCTGCCTTTTACCACGATGATGGACAGCCTTCCAAAACGACCCCGCTGCGTTTTACCGCCGATTCCGGTGGTGCGTTGTTGATGCGCAGAAGCACGAGGACATCTCCACAAAGACGCACTAGTAACAATCACATTGCCAAAGGCACACAAGGTTGCTGGAGACGTTTACCCCGTGGCCCATCACGTACCCTTAGTGTACAATATAAACGGGGCATATAAAACATGCTAGGTAACGCCTACTGACATACTCGTAGAAAATACTCCGGTTGGGTAGACCACGATGCTCATTTTACAGAAACTAAACCTCAAAGGAAGCACTTAGAAATATAAACGTAGCAGGTGCCGCAGTTGAAGCTCAGCTTCTGGAAAGGACAAGCCACCCTAACTCTTGGGCTTGGCAAAGATAAAGCAAGCCTGTGCGCTCAGAGATCCCATAGCAGGAAAAGATCTAGAACCCTTCCTGGAGGTGAACTGATTATGTACTGGAGCGTAATCTGTATCTGACTGTGACGCGCGGGTTCTATCTTCCTCTGCTGGAGACACAGAGTAGAAGGTTTCTCCCTTTATAAAGCACCTGTAAGCTCCGCCCGCTGAGCCACGCCCCATCCACCCTCGAAGTAGGTAAAGGAATTCCCGCCTTTTACCAGGATGATGGACAGCTTTCCAAAACGACCCCAATGCGTTTACCGCCGATTCCGGTGGTGCGTTGTTGATGCTCAGAAGCACAAGGACATCTCCACAAAGACGCACTAGTAACAATCACATTGCCAAAGGCACACAAGGTTGCTGGAGACGTTTTTTACCCCGTGGCCCATCACGTACCCTTAGTGTACAATATAAACGGGGCATATAAAACATGCTAGGTTACGCTTACTGACATACTCGTAGAAAATACTCCGGTTGGGTAGACCACGATGCTCATTTTACAGAAACTAAACCTCAAAGGAAGCACTTACAAATATAATCGTAGCAGGTGCCGCAGTTGAAGCTCAGCTTCTGGAAAGGACAAGCCACCCTAACTCTTGGGCTTGGCAAAGATAAAGCAAGGCTGTGCGCTCAGAGATCCCATAGCAGAAAAAGATCTAGAATCCATCCTGGAGGTGAACTGATGATGTACTGGAGCGTAATCTGTATCTGACTGAGACGCGCGGGTTCTATCTTCCTCTGCTGGAGACACAGAGTAGAAGGTTCTCCCTTTATAAAGCACCTGTAAGCTCCGCCCGCTGAGCCACGCCCCGTCCACCCTCGAAGTAGGTAAAGGAATTCCCGCCTTTTACCAGAATGATGGACAGCTTTCCAAAACGACCCCAATGCGTTTACCGCCGATTCCGGTGGTGCGTTGTTGATGCTCAGAAGCACAAGGACATCTCCACAAGGACGCACTAGTAACAATCACATTGCCAAAGGCACACAAGGTTGCTGGAGACGTTTACCCCGTGGCCCATCACGTACCCTTAGTGTACAATATAAACGGGGCGTATAAAACATGCTAGGTAACGCTTACTGACATACTCGTAGAAAATACTCCGGTTGGGTAGGCCACGATGCTCATTTTACAGAAACTAAACCAATAACAATAAAATACACACACACTCTTTTAAACCTGTCTGACTAAGTATTTTTTACCCATGATTCTAATTATGTATTGTATGTGCATATGTGTGTGTATTCGTGTGTGTGTATAAATATATATATATATGTGTATGTATGTGTATATGTTGTTTCTGTGCCTGGCATGTTTGTGGATCATTGCATGGCTCCTGGTTTTTTTTTTTGGGTTGTTATACTAGATATCTATGAATTTCTGCTCTCTTTTATCACACTTATCTAGTCATCACTCTTATGTCATGTCTCTATCAAACTATCCTCCATTCTCACTCGGACTCATCCCAAATCCCTTCGACCACTTTCATCTCCTAAATATCTCTGCCTAAGCTCTTCCCTCCACCTCCACATCTAACTCACCAAACCTCACTCTACCTCTTTGACCCCCCACACAACCCTACTAAATTTTCCTGCATTCATCTCACCCTGCTACTATGCTCTCCCTAACCCTTCCACATCCTCTTTCCCCTCCGCTCCCCTTTTATTCATCTCAAGCCTTTGGATTGAGTAAATGAAGGATAAACTCCCAATTAACACTTCTGGATTTCTTTCCTCCTCCACCCCTCCATTACTCCAGTCAATCTAACTAACAAACTCTCATATCCGCAACTCAAATTAACTCATAATAATACTAAAACTGTACTCCTTATTAAATCATACTAATCCATCACTAATTCTTGTTGGGTACCGGAGTAGCGTGCTACTCATCGAAAAGCGCTTCGACGCCTCGTCAGGGGTAGTAAGCGCTATATAAATACGATTACAATTACAATTACAATTACAATAATTATAAGGAGGGTGTTAGACCTGACATGCCTTAGGGTGGTCACCCCTAACTTTTTGCCTGCCTCCCTCCACTTTTTGGACTTTGTTTTTGCTGGCTTTTAGACTCTGCACACTTTACCAGTGCTAAAGTGCATATGCTCTCTCCCTTTAAACATGGTAACTTTGGATCATACCCAATTGGACTATTTAATCTACTTATAAGTCCCTAGTAATGTGCCCAGGGCCTGTAGATTAAATGCTACTAGTGGGCCTGCAGCACTGGTTGTGCCACCCACTCAAGTAGCCCCTTTACCTTGTCTCAGGCCTGCCATTGCAAGGCCTGTGTGTGCAGTTTCACTGCCAATTCGATTTGGCATTTAAAAGTACTTGCCAAGCCTAAAACTCCCCTTTTTCTACACATAAGTCACCTCTAATGTGTGCCCTAGGTAACCCCCAGAGCAGGGTGCTGTGTGGGTAAAAGACAGGACATGTACCTGTGTAGTTTACATGTCCTGGTAGTGTAAAACACCTAAATTCGTTTTTACACTACTATGAGGCCTGCTCCCTTCATAAGCTAACATTGGGGCTGCCCTCGTACATTATTGAAGTGGTAGCTGCTGATCTGAAAGGAGCAGGAAGGTCATATTTAGTATGGCCAGAATGGTAATACAAAATCCTGCTGACTGGTGAAGTTGGATTTAATATTACTATTCTAGAAATGCCACTTTTAGAAAGTGAGCATTTCTTTACACTTAAATCTTTCTGTGCCTTACAATTCACGTCTGGCTGGGTATAGTTGACAGCTCCTTGTGCATTCACTCAGACACACCCCACACACAGAGTACTCAGCCTCACTTGCATACATCTGCATTTTGAATGGGTCTTCCTGGGCTGGGAGGGTGAGGGCCTGCTCTGACACAAAGGACTGCCACACCCCATACTGGGACCCTGGCAGACAGGATTGAACTGAAAGGGGACCTGGTGCACTTCTAAGCCACTCTTCGAAATCTCCCCCACTTCAAATGTACATTTGGGTATAAAACAGGACCTCTGCCCTACCACATCAGACACTTGCTGGAGAAGATACCTGAACCAGAACCTGCATCCTGCCAAGAAGAACTGCCTGGCTGCTCAAAGGACTCACCTGACTGCTTTCTACAAAGGGCTGCTGCCTTGCTGTTGGCTTGCTGCCTTGCTGAACTCTTGTCTTGCTGCAAAGGTGCTCTCCAAGGGCTTAGATAGAGCTTGCCCCCTGTTCCCTGAAGTCTCAGGACCAAAAAGACTTCTCTTTTTTAACTGGACTCCTCGTGCGCCGAAAAGTACGACGCACAGCTTGCTCCGTGGTGAAAAATTCACCGCACGCCGATCTGGAAGACGCCACTCGACGCAACGCCAGTGGTGCAACCGGAACTTCGACGCACGGCCCGCCTGGACAACGCCGTCTGACTTCCAGAGAGGAAATCAGCGCGACGCCTGCCGTGAGGAAGAAAATTCCACGCACAGCCCACCGGAACGACGCGCAACCGGATAACAAGCCTAGGATTCCATGCACAGCCCTGGGACATCTGGTAATCCCGCGACCCACAGAAGGAGACGGCCCGCGTGCTGGAAAACGATGCATGTCTTCCCCGAGTGAAAAAAAACAACGCAAGTCCGTGTGTGAAGGGGCGAAACCGATGCACAAACCATTTTTCCACGTATCTTCTCCTCTGCGGCCCTCTGCGGAGATTTTCCACTCCAAACCAGATACTTTGTGCTTGAAAGAGACTTTGTTTGCTTTTTAAAGACTTAAGACACTTTATATCACTTTTCAGTGATATCTCTACAATTTCCTATTGCATCTTTTATCTTTTTGACCTACAAATGTCCAGATAAATATTATATATTTTTCTAAACACTCTGTGGTGTATTTTTGTGGTGCTATATTGTGTTATTGTATGATTTATTGCACAAATACTTTACACATTGCCTTCTAAGTTAAGCCTGACTGCTCGTGCCAAGCTACCAGACGGTGGGCACAGGATAATTTGGATTGTGTGTGATTTACCCTGACTAGAGTGAGGGTTCTTGCTTGGACAGAGGGTAACCTGACTGCCAACCAAAAACCCAATTTCTAGCAGAGGGGCACTTGAGGAGTACAATGGTCCTGTGACTCTCAGCTTGTGAACATGTTTCTGTCCTATTCTAACGGCCGCAAGTGGTCCCGTGCATTCATGAGGATAACTGCAGAATCAAAGGGCTTCACAAGTGAAGCAAATCATGCATATATATCAGTAGCACATTACAAAAAAGGCAATTTGCCTGTCTCAGTGCTGGTGCCCAAGCCTGAATCTGAAGACAAAAACAAACACAATAGTATTTAGTCAAGACCAACTGGGTTTACACATAATGCTTTTGAAAGACCGTCATTAATTAGTGGTAAGAATCCTGATCAGTGGTCTTTAGGGATCCGTGAGACCGACCGGGGCAAACGTGCTTGCAGCCACATAGTATCTTTTAGGTGATCACTGCAACCATGCATTTATAAAAACAATGGAACGTCATGATGGGGCATCACACTGATCACAAATCTAAACATAGATATTATCACGAGTACTGATGTGCCACTTACACGTATCGGTGTATTAGTCAAGCTCTGCATGGTGCAGAAGGTGCTTCGGCTCTGCAGTCACACACTGGGCCCACAGGGGATATGTGCCATGTAAGATTATAAACACATGGGTGCACAGACAAAACTGCTAATGAATGCGTTTAATATCTGGATTCAGATAATTAAAGACATAGCAGTCAGCAGTCTTCCTATTACTTCAGTGGCCACACTATTACACTATTCATGGAAACGTGATACTGGTCTCCTAGACTGGTTTAACAAAAAGCATGCTTTGGTAAAAGGGTGCTTCCCCAAGGCTAGAAAGTGTTCACTTCAACTGAGGTGAAAAATACGATTCCAAGTATCTCAAACTGCCATATACCTACTAGGTACCACACTCCCTGCTTGTCGTATGGGGAGGTGGCAGCCGGCGGTATTTATATCGGTGGGTCTTAACCACATGCTCACTTACCACACCTGTGAGTGGTGTGCATTGCCGATACATCAGGCGTTCTGAGTGCTATGGGGGCCTTATGGGGATTGTAGTCCTCTATGCAATGTCGAAGTGGCGAGACACTGTGAGCTGTATGCGTGACGCTGGGCTAAGCACCAGCGAGGTGTGAAGGGGCTTATAATCCCTCATTATGTCCTGGAATGTCATTTATCTCATGCTCAGTAATTTTTTTAATGTTAAATCTGCTACCTTGTGTACACAGAGACAAAATGATAAAAATAAAAACTAAAACACAAAGAAGGGAGAGGGGCAGAAGTCCATACCTTTTGCATGCCCCTACATAAATCTATAGGTGTAACTGGATACCATATCTATAGGGAGAATGTAAGTCTACATCTTGAAGAAAGTATTTTTTTTCTTTCTCTAGAAGTAAAGTAAAGGGTTACATTATATGAGAGGGAGAGGGGCTGTATACCCTTGGCGCAAAGAGCCCATACTAATTGTAACAGTGATTGTGTAATGTACTTAAGTGTTTGCCCTTGTGGATTACAATATGTAGACATGATGTCACTGAAAATCAGAATGAGTGAGCACAGGAGCACGATCCATTGTAAAAGGTCCTCTACTCGACCTACAGCTCATTACCTAGAAAAAAATCTGTATGACAGTGATCTTTTTTGTACAATAACTGAGAGTCCAACACCCCACTAAGACGACCCATGTTGTCTTTCAGAAGGAACAGAGATGGGTATATAGTTTATGGCCCAATAACGTAGGGCTCAACAATGACATTCATTGGCACCAACTTAAGTCCTAGACATCATCCCATAACTGTTTTGGTGTTATTGCTTTGTGAGAACGTATCTGAGTCTTCCTTATGTCCTTAAAAGGTCTCCCTTTCCTTCCAGTCTCTCTTCTCTCCTGTAAGAGATTTCTGCTTTTGTGTTGATATGTATAAAAGGTATGCCCTTCATACAAAAGTTCGGCAAGATACCTGCAAACTAAAGGGAGGCATAATAAGCGCACTTTACTGTGGCGTAATCATGCGGAATTATCTGACAATTATGCAAAATTATGCTTAATTACATAAGAAGAGTAATTCTGCATTTAGCGCTATTTTTTTAAAGCTAAAATGCCTTGTCACCTCATAAAATGGACAAGCGAATGCATTTCGTACTGAAAATAGTGCCAAATGCAACAGAACACAAGTAGCAGATGCAAGCAGCTGCTTGCACTCACTAAATGTTCTCGTGGGGTAGGATTTCCCCCAACTTACTCCCAGCAGTTAGCACTATTTGCTTAGCACAAAATGCACCCTTGCATCCATGCAGTAGAACATGAATACCAAGCACGACCGGCCACATGCACTCGCTAAATGTGCTCTTAAGGTCAGATCCCCCGCCAAATTACTCATAATTACGCAAGTAGGAGTACTTTTCTGTAATTCTGTGTCATATCGTAACACACAATTGCCCTGATTACTCCAGAATAATTGAAATTACACCGGGGCCTACTGCAAACCACATTTCAGTATATATGTATACTTTGTCATAATTTTAACATTTAGCAGAACAAATATACCCTTTGCCCTCTCCTAACTACAGATGCAACATATGGGTTTTTAGAACGTAAAAAACTAGACTATGTATATCATGCATAAACAAGTGAACCTCATTTTGCCACGGGATGCAAGCTAGCTTGGCTGATGGAGGGGTCCTACCCTGAAACCAGTCTCAGGATGCTTGTTTCCAGTCCAGCGAGGACCTGGCCTGACAGTTCGAGCTGGACTCTTTCCCCATGATGGGTCAAGAGTAATTTGCATATGGCTGGATCTAAACTGGGGTGGCATGGTGAGCAAAAGAACAATGGATTTAACCCAGATCTCTGACTGGGGTGAGTGTTTGAAAAGTTTCAGCATCCTTTTGTGTTGCTAAAAAAGTGAACCTCCACAAAATACCAGTGGACATTGCTGGACACAAATAACTAGTTCCAGTATGTTAATTAAATAAACTGGGGTTTATCCACAGCATTTATTTAATGCCCAGAAACCCAATAGTCTAGCAATTGGATCGAGGGGTAAACATATGTAACTTTTTAATCCCTCCTGCTACATGCTACATCATATAATTCACATTAGAAAACGTCATGCTCTAGTCACTCACGTAGGGGCATAATTGTACTTGTATTGCACTGAATTTGTGTCATTTGTTTTTACACAAAATCAGTGCAAAACTAACTCCATATTTATACTTTGGTGCTAGACTCGTCTAGCGCCAAGTTTATGGAGTTAAAGTCATTTTTTGGACATGGAAACCTACTTTGTGTCAATGAGATGCAAAGTAGGCATTCCCGTGCAAAAATGACTCTAAGGCCTTAGAACCATATTTATCCTCCGTGCTAAAATCACGCACGGGGAAGGAGAGGGTCAAAAAATGGTGCAAAGCTTACTTTGCAACATTATTTAATGCCTGGATCAGGGCAGGTGTTACGGGACCTGTGAGCCTATTTCCATGGTGGAACACCATGGAATAAGCTCACAGGTGCCCTCCCCCGACCCAAGGGACACCCCCACCCACACGAGACGGACAGCGAAGAATAGGGGACCCCATCCCAGGTAAGTATAGGTAAGATTAGGTAAGTATTTGTTTTGTAAAGTGCCATTGGGGGCACTTGAGTGGGCCCCTTAAATGGCACTGGGTGCAATGGCCATGCCCAGAGGACCCTGGTTCCCCGTGCTGGCCATTGGGGTGGTGGTGGGCATGACTCCTGTCTTTTCTAAGACAGGAGTCATGTGGTATGGATGGTTTTGCGTCAGAAAATAAGTCAAGGCTGGTTAGAGTCATGTTTTTTTACTCTAACCTGCCTAATGTCATTTTTTGGTGCAAAAACCCCTTCTTCCATACCACCAGCTCCACCCAGCTAACCCAATTTTTTTTTTTTACGTTAGCCTACCCTTTGCACCAGCTTGCACCATTCCATAATTCTGGTGCCCGGCTGGTGCTCAGAAATGGTGCAAGCCGATGCTAAACTTTTTGGTGCAAACCTGCATTGGTGCAGTTTTGCACCAAAAAATATAAATCAGGGCTGTAGTATCTGAGAAACACATTAACTACTCATAACTAGTCTTGTACGTTTACTGGCACGCATTGTAATCATCTCGAGTCATTATTAACTCTGAAATTTCTCTCTGATAATCCATGAGTTGTCCCTTAAAAGTGTAATGCATTCCAATACCTCACATGTATTTTGCACTACTCAAGAAATAGAAAAACTAATAATTAATATTAACACAACATCATATTATGTGATTTCATCCTAGATAGATTGTGTGATTTTACAACTTATAGTGATAGAATAATATTATGCCATGGTGATGCCTAATTTTATGAAATGGTATACCGTTTATTAATAATATGTAATGAACTGGTAACACCATCTTTAACAAGGGTGTTGTGTCCATCGTTGATTCACAGGGACCTGATCCATGCCAGATTATCAAAATGTCCACTTGGAATAAATGTACATGCAGTGAATTTAAATGTACTCATTTACATATTCAGTGGCTGTCCAAACTATCTGGCCATCACTGGCCCACTTTGTACACATCTCATATACCTTATGCTAAGAGGCGACCTTAATGTATGCATTACTGGATGCTATTGGAAGCTTAGCAGGAATGATCGCAGTCTGGGAGCTACCTCACCAAAATGCCAGAGGCAGAGGAAGTGACGTCATGGATCTCTTGAATCCCTTTGGCACCACTTCTAGCTTCTAGGGGAAAGCCAAGGAGAAGAAACTGCAGATGCCAAAGACGGCTGTTAGACCTCAGTTTGTGTTCTCTATTTCTGCTGCTTCCTTTGCTATCCCTGAAACCGGATGTGGTAAGGGGAGGCAAGCCCTATTCCTGACTGATCACAGCGAACTGATTGCAGTAAGGCTGGATGAAAATAATTCAACACACTTTGCACACGCTTCCCTTTCAAAGTTCAAGTATCACTGACCTACAAAATATACAGCTTTCAAATATTTTTTCTGTGCTATTTCCAGCAGCACTTTGAAAAAAAAAATTTTGAGTGGTCCTTTTAAAACCGCCAACATAAAGGCCACACTTACTTCTCATACTTTTTATTTCCCGCTTGCTGTTTACCTTTAAGTGCTGCAGTTTGAACTACAGGAGCACGTTTTGCAGTCGGTCAGTACATTGTTTGCTGCCAGGGAGATGAAATGCAATTTCTCTACACCGGAGTGGCTTAGACCTTGATGGATGAAATGTCACAAATAATTAGACTTTTCCTGTGAATTACATTTTTTATCCGTCAGTTGTATGTCAGCAGCCATAATGCTCCCAAGCCGCAAGGATCTACCAGAAGGGATTACAGGTAGTGAGGGCTTAGGAGCGCAGAGATATCCATGTGCTTTGAGTGGAAGTGTGCATTTACTTACAGCAAATGTAGCTCGACTGCTCCCACATGCTCTTTTTTTAGTTATAAAAAGAGTCAACTTTTGTGTTGTGAATGGAAATGTGGGTCTTACCGTGCTCCCCCCATTTTATGACCAGGGGTGTACCCGATGTAGATGTAGCACCAAGTACCACGGCAGTCCGTTGTCACAGGCAGTACGACTCCAAGCATGCAGGCACTTCCATCTCGATCGAGTTTGTGGCGCCAGCCAGCAGCCCACACATATCACTGATGAGGACAAGCCACCACCTTCGGAACCTCACAGTCCGCAGCCAGATCTGCGAAAAGAGAGGGACACATTATCTGTTCCCCATCTCCACCAGACTCAGGACCTGACTCCCATGACATGACTAGACCACAGCAATACATTACAGGGCCGTGGATAATACAGTGAGCTGGGCATGCACAGGACCAAACTGAAACACAGTTTCAGGGGTCAGCCACAAAGATTGGGCAAAACCCAAAAGAGAGTTCACATCCAGCCCAATTCATCACTGTATTGACGATGTAGACCTCACACACACACACATATGTAGACGTTATGTTAAGGTATTTTATCGTACAGGTCTTGTTTTTGATTTAGAACATAGTGTAGATTTTCCTAGTAATTTATGACGGAAAGTCTTAATTTTATTAAAGACACGGAGGTGAATATTATGCGTTCTTTTCTTACTTTAATTTAAACAGCAGCAGTCAAGAAAACTACAACTCCCAAGAGGGTTAGTTAACGACTAACCAATGGGAGCAAAACAAAAACCAAGGATGAACCAATAGCAAAGGACCATCAACCATAGAGTGTACACTTGACTGCAAGCAGCCCTCTTTTCTTGAGCGAGCTAGTCAAATAGAGTCATGAAACAAAGGATAAATAAGGCCAACAATTGCCAAGGATAAGGAAACGGAACACAAGTCTTGGACCACAGCGATGAGCCGAGAGGTCAATGGATGAGGAAGCTGATCCTGGACCGGATGTGCTGACGACTCCAGAGGTCGATTCCTGAAGAAGGATGTGATTGAGCCAGCAGCATTACCCGGAAGCTGGAGGCAGTGCCGGAGTCGCTGGGTGGGAAAAAAGAAAATAGTACATATTAATAAGAGTACAGTGGTGGGATAATATTCGCCTCCGTGTCTTTAATAAAATTAAGACTTTCCGTCATAAATTACTAGGAAAATCTACATTTTATGACAAGACCGGAGGCTCTATTATGCGCGTTTAAAGCTGGTCAACAACTAAAGACGAAGCAGTTCTGACAGGTTTACAATAAAAGGTTTTAAAAACATTATCGTTTGACCAGTCTGCTGACCTGAGAATGTCCTCTAAACTGGAGCCAATAGCAAAAGCTTTTGAGGCCATACCTCCCCTGGAGGAGTGTGCTCCAAAAACGGAAATATCTATTCCCGCTAGGGACATAATCAACTTAATCCAGCGGGCCAAAGTTGCCGAAGTCACTGGATTGTGGGGTTTTCAAAAGGAAATTAACAATTGATTGGAAGAGGACGTTCTCAGGTCAACAGTTCTTTTCTCATATTCTTTTAAACAAAGACCTACACATAACTTTGGTTTGTTCGGAAAGAAAGGGTAGAAAACAGAATGTAAATTAGTTTTGGTACGTTTGGAAACATGAAAAAGGACCCCTGAAGGTAAAAATTGACGAGCAGAGACGTCTAGGGACCTAATGTCCGAAGTTCTTTTTATAGAAATTAAGCACAGTAACATGGTGAGTTTAGCAGAAAGCATCTTGAGTGAAAGACTTGGATTATCTGGCCAGGAGAGAAAGAGGTTCAAAACTAGAGAGACGTCCCAGATATGAGAGTACCTGGTAGCAGGAGGTTTAGAGAGTTTAACTCCTTTTAGGAGACGGCAGATTAAAGGATGAGACCCAACCGGGTTTCCGTCAATATAGGAATGGTTCATGGAGATAGCTGATCTGTAAAGATTTATTGTGCGGTATGACTTGCCTAAGCCCGCCTGGGCAGCTAGGAAATTAATAATAAGACTTAGATCTGCTGAAAAGGGATTGGAACATTTTCCCAGACACCAGCTTGACCAAAGAGCCCAGGCTGACTTATAGGCTCGCCTCGTGCCGGGTGCCCATGCGTTATTGATGAATTCTGAAGCTTGTGCCGAAATAGCATGGGTCTGTTGGGTAGACCGGAGATGAGCCAGGCTGAGAGAGTTAGAGATTGGTCTAGAATGAGATCGTGAGGGCGATCGAAAGGATCTAGAATAAGAGATGGAAATGTCGGGAGTAGAATAGGAAAATCCACTGCCAGTTCGAGAAGGGGAGGGAACCAAACCTGAGATTGCCAAAAGGGGGTTAACAGAACTAGGGATGCCTGCTGACGTCTGACCTGATTCAGAACTCTGTTGATCAAGATGAAAGGAGGGAAGGCATAGTTGAGGGAACTGGGCCAATCTTGTAAGAAAGCGTCTGTGGCCAAAGCCAGAGGATCCGGGCGCCAGCTGAAAAATTGAGGAAGCTGGGAGTTGAGTCTGGACGCAAAGAGGTCTATTTGGAAAGGACCCCATTTCTTTTCTATCAGATGAAAGACTGACTGGTGTAGTTTCCAGTCGCTGGAGTCGGTGAGGTGGCGAGAATGCCAGTCTGCATTCGAATTCAATGATCCTGGAAGATATTCCGCTAAAAGGGAAATTTTGTGAGCCAGGCAAAAGTCCCAGAGGCTCTTGGCTAATAGAGCTAGCGGTTTGGACCTGGTGCCCCCTAAACGCTTGATATATCGCACCGCTGATATATTGTCCATACGGAGTAGTATGGAGCATCGTGCTCTGTTTTTGGTGAAGCTCTTGATCGCAAAGGAGCCTGCAAGAAGCTCTAAACAATTTATGTGCAATTTGGACTCCTCTGTGGACCATGTACCGCCAGTCGATATCAAACCACAGCGGGCTCCCCAACCCGTGAGACTTGCATCTGATTCTAACACAAGATCGGGCACAGAGGGGAAGATAGATCTGCCGTTCCAAGCCTCTAAATGGGATATCCACCATTGGATTTCCATCTGGGATTCCAGGTCCAAGGAGACAAGATCGGAATAAGCCAGACCTCGACGAAGATGCAGGATTTTGAGGCGCTGGAGAGCGCGGTAGTGAAGGGGACCTGGAAAGATGGCCTGAATAGAAGACGAGAGAAGGCCGACAACCCTTGCGAGGGTTCTGAGGGAAATAGAATCTTTTTGGAGGGTTACGATTAGTTCTTTTTTTATTGCAGAAATTTTGGACTGAGGAAGGAACAGAGCGGCCGAGATAGAATCTATTTGGAAACCTAAAAACTCTATTTGTTGGCAAGGTAAGAGAACTGACTTTTCGAGGTTTATCAGGAAGCCGAGGTCCGAGAGGAGAGTGATTGTTAATTGAAGGTGAGAAAGCAAAGAGGCTTTGTCCTGGTGCATGATCAAAATATCGTCGAGATAAACAATCAGCCTGATACCCAATGAGCGTAGGAAGGTTACGACCGGCTTCAACAGTTTCGTGAAGCACCAAGGAGCGGAGGATAGGCCGAAAGGAAGATAGGAAAAGTGATAAGCTTTTGAATTCCAAAGAAATTGCAAAAACTTTCTGTGAGAATGATGAATAGGGATGGTCAAGTATGCGTCCTGTAAATCTAGTCTGACCAGCCAATCGAACTGGAGTAAAATATCCCTGAGATGGATAATAGTTTCCATCTTGAAGTGTCGATAGACGACAAACTGATTGAAAGATTTCAGATTGATTACTGGTCTGAGCTTTTTGTTCTTTTTGTGGACGAGGAATATGGAGCTGGTGAACCCGGAAGGGTCTGGAGTGCAAAGCTGGATAGCGTCCTTTTTTAAGAGAGATTGAATCTCTGAAGAGATTAGGGAAGACATTTCTCGAGAAAACTTTGGGAGGGGAGGAAGACAGAGCTGGAGGGGAGGAGAAAGAAGTTCGATCTGGTATCCCTGAACCGTGGAGAGGACCCAAGGATCTGCAGAGATTGACTTCCACTTTTGAAGGAAGAAGCGAAGACGACCTCCTACGGGAGGGCCAGAAAGTTGGCTTACCTTGATTAATGGGCGGTCTGGAGAAACGCTGGCCACGGTTGCGGAAACCTCTGGTCCTTTGAGGGTAGAAGTGGGGTTTGAACTTGTGGGAATAGGAATTGGAGGAATTGGAATATCCTCTTGAGCCTTGGTTCCTGTAAGTGCGGCCAGTAAAGCGTCTCCTACCTCTACCGGCCCGGGAAAAAACACGTTGGTTGAAAACCTTCTTGAGATTTTGTTGGGCTTTGTCTAAGGATGAGAAAGTTGAGACAAAACGGCTCGCATCTTTTATGAAGTTATCCCCAAAGAGTTTACCGTCGGCCTGGATACCGGGGTCTCGAGTAGCCAAGTTAGCTAACTTGGGGTCCATTTTGAGGAGAAGGCCCTTACGCCTTTCGTGAATGATAGCCGAGTTGGCGTTACCTAAAAGACAGAAGGCTCTCTGAGTCCAGAGAGAGAGATCTAAAGGATCAATAGGAGAGTCCTCCAATCTAGCAGATTCGGCTATGTCGAAGATCCTTGCCAGCGGCCCTACCACATCCAGGAGCTTATCCTGGCAAGTGGTCCAAGCTTTGTCGACTCCCTTCCGGGGATCCTTGCTGAATTTGGTAAAAAAGGTGATAAGTGAGTCGTCAATAATTGGGGTTGCCGTAATATTGGAATCCAACGAAGGTCTGGGACATTCTGATTTTAACTTAGATCTGGTTTGCTTGTCTAAAGGGAGACGTAAGCGGGACGTTATATAATCACCTACATGGTCTAACGGAAGCCATTCAGTAGAGTTAGGATGGTGTATGAGTGACGGGTCAAACATAGGAATGCCCTCTGAGTCAACGACGCTGGTAGAGGGACCATCTGAGGCAAGTTTGATACGTTTGGGGGAGGAAAACGTATCATCCGGATTGTCGGACTGAGATAGATTATCCATGTCCTCATCGTCCGTGTCCAACATTTTTGATATCACGATCTTTTTAGGCGCAGTAACGTGTTTCAATTTTGATTTACATTTCGATTGAGCGATCGTATTTTTGGTAGAAATCCCCTCCTTAGAAGGAGGCCTGGGAGGAATCAAGTCCTCATTCTTGTGTGAGGCAAGCTCACTCTCTGTTTGTGCGCCTTTACGTGATTTAACAGAGGATAATTTACGTTTTCTGCTTTCCCCCGCAGAATGGGCCATAGATTTGGACACCATGGACATGACAGTATGCTCAATATTTTTAGACATTTTCTCCATAGATGCTTTCATGGCATGTTTAACGGAGGACTGGATTAATTTATTCAAATCCTGTTGAAAGGATTCCTCTTCCTCTTCAGAGGCAGACCTTGAGGGAGAACTCCCTGATTCCATACCAACAGAAATAAATGCAGGCAGAAATGCCAGTAACAAAACCCAGAAAAATTATATAGAAGGAGCACACAGGAGGTTAACAAAGGGTTAATGGGAGCAGCACGCTCCGTGTGTTGAGGCCAGGCTCCTCACCGGGGCGGAGACCCAGAAGACCGAGGCAGGCGAGGAGCGAGACGGCACCGTGAACAGTCGTGAGATTAGCGCTGAAACAAAAGCACAGTCCCTAGAAGGCGGCGTCGTGTAGAGAAGACGGAGAAAGCCGCTCTGAGAAGAGAGCGGCGAACAGCTGAGCCGGTAAGCGATGATCCTGTCAGACGCGCGTCGAACTGAGACGCGCGCTGACAGATACGGCTGTTTAACTGCGCAATGGAATGTTAAGCGAAGCGCGCGCCTGAAACGGCCGAGGCTACCGGAGGCGAAACGGGGAAGGCAAATTAAAGTGCTAAAACCTGGATAAAACCGCCGCGGAGCAGTAAAAGAACAGACGAATAAAATATTCAACCCGATATTTAAGCTAAAATTAAACAATACAATAGTATATGCAGTAAAAACAGTATTTTAAAACAGATAGAATATAGAGACGAAATGAGAGTACTTATCTTGACTGCGAGCAGCAAGAAAAGAGAGGGCTGCTTGCAGTCAAGTGTACACTCTATAGTTGATGGTCCTTTGCTATTGGTTCATCCTTGTTTTTTGTTTTGCTCCCATTGGTTAGTCGTTAACTAACCCTCTTGGGAGTTGTAGTTTTCTTGACTGCTGCTGTTTAAATTAAAGTAAGAAAAGAACGCATAATAGAGCCTCCGGTCTTGTCATAAAATTAGGAAACCTATTATTAGCAACCACATGTTTAGGGCTTAGGTGATAAGTCCACACAACTTGCTCTGTTAGGATGTAGAAAGAAATAAGTCTGATGAGATCAGAGTGTCCCTGTTTAGGGGGAACCCTGCAATCTTCCATTGTAAGCTCCTGGGTGGGCTGCCTCAACACACTGGCCAAGGAATAGATTAAGGCCCTCATTAAAACCCTGGCAGTTGGTGATAAAGCAGCGGTAATACCACAAACAGGCGGGCAGAAACAAAAATGGAATTATGACCACAGCGGAAACTGCCAACACAGACAGCCACTTTAACACTCCGACCGCCACGGCGGTAGCAACAAGCACCTCAGCGGTAACCGCCAACAGCCAGGCGGAAGACAATATACCGCCCACAGTATTACGAAACACCAATCTGCCACCTTTTCCGGGGCAGTACCAGCACCATCAAAAGCACGGCGGAAACAGTACACAGAAGGGAAACGACTCACCTCTGGAGACTCAAGGAAGAACCATGAAGCCATGGAGCCCGAACTACAGGTGTTACCCATGCTAATCTACCTCCTCCTACACCAGGAATGCCAACTCCGATGAAGACGACCATGGTGAATACCACCCCTAGCACACAGGGGAGGGTGGAGGAAAAAGAGAGTGACACACACACGCAACACGCAACATTCCCACCCCAACACCATACACACAAACAGATGCAGTAACATTACCTATTCACCCCGTATCTCTCAGGAATAATGCAAGGACAAAAGGAAGTGATTGAAGTAAATGTAATAAGATAAAAATCCTGAAAAACGTCCTCAAATTATATACAGAATTAACAGTTTTACAAATGGAGGGACACTGCCCAGTCCATAATGTCCGTTGGCCACAGGGCCATATCACATAGGCCAAGGCCCCACTTGTCTCTTGCCTCAAAACGGAGAGAACACTGCTGAATCACGTCTAAAATACACAGGCACCTCAGGGGGACAGGGAATGGGGGGCCACCTCAGCCGGGAGATGGTTTAACACCACTAGTCCTGGAGGAGGCTACATGCCCTGTGCAATGTCCTGGGGAGTGCAATACCACAGTCTCTCAAGTGGGTGGTTTGCCTACTGCTTGGTCCTGGGGAGTGCAAGGCCACAGTCTCTCAAGTGGGTGGTTTGCCCACTGCTTGGTCTTGGGGAGTGCAATGCCACAGTCCCTCTATTGGTTGGTTTGCCCACTGCTTGGTCCTCGGGAGTGCAAAACCACAGTCTCTCAAGTAAGTGGTTTGCCCACTACTTAGTCTTGGGGAGTACAAGGCCACAATCTCTAAGTGGGTGGTTTGCTCACTGCTTGGTCCTAGGGAGTGCAAGGCCACAGTCTCTCTAGTGGATGGTTTGCCCACTGCTTGGTCCTGGGGAGTGTAAAGCCACAATCTCTCTAGTGGGTGGTTTGCCCACTGCTTGGTCCTGGGGAGTGCAAAGTCACAGTCTCTCAAGTGGGTGGTTTGCCCACTGCTTGGTCCTGGGGTGTGCAAGGCCACAGTCTCTCAAGTGGGTGGCTTCTACCACTGGTTCTGGAGGGGACCTTGTGCCCAGTGTGCTTCATCGGGGCAAGGAGGGGGTGAGTGGATGCCTTCTTCCACTGGTTCTGGAGGGGGCCTTGTGCCCAGTGATGCAGATCTTGGGGAGTGCAAGGTCACAATCTCTCACCTGGGTGTCAGACCCATGAGAGTTTCAGTGGGCAGGATGCATGACACACCATGGAGGCTGGACTACAGTCCATCCACCAGCGGCGACGGCTGCACAGTGGTGGCAGTGGCGGTGCTGGTGGCGGTGCTGTCAGTGTTGGGGGGAGGCTCCAGCCCTTCCCCTGCAACCTCGGACGGCTGACCACTGGGGCTGCAGCTGCTGCCAGTGATGCTGGTTTCGGTGCTGTGAGTGGTGGGGGGAGGCTCCAGCCCTTCCCCTGCAGCCTTGGACGGCTGCCCACTGGGGCTGCTGCCACTGATGCTAGTGGCGGTGCTGTCAGTGGTGGTGGGAGGCTCCAGCCCTTCCTCTGCAGCCTCGGGCGGCTGCCCACTGGGGTTGCTGCTGCTGCCAGTGATGCTGGTGGCGGTGCTGTCAGTGGTGGGGGGAGGCTCCAGCCCTTCCCCTGCAGCATCGGACGGCTGAAATGCCATGGTTGGTGTTGTGGGCTCAGATTCAGCTCTAGCACCAGGCCTACTATCCTTCCTGCCTGCAGTAGCCGGCCCTTTGTCCTTGGCCTTGGCAGCTGGTGGTCCCTTCTTGCCCTTGGCAGCTGGTGGTCCCTTCTTGCCCTTGGCAGCTGGTGGTCCCTCCTTGCCCTTGGCAGCTGGTGGTCCCTCCTTGCCCTTGGCAGCTGGTGGTCCCTCCTTGCCCTTGGCAGCTGGTGGTCCCTCCTTGCCCTTGGCAGCTGGTACAGGCACACTGGCAGTGCTGATGGGTGTCTCCTTGGAGCCTCTCACACCAGCAGTAGCTGCCGAAAGTACAGTGGCCATGGCCTGGATGGCTTAGGTGCGGGCCTGGGTTCTGCCCACCCTGGCCCGAAATGAAAGACGGGGGAGGGGCAGGGTAGAGGTCAAGGGTGGAGAGGAAAAGCTTCCTAGGGACACTGGGGCGGGAAGAGGGTGAAGGTTTGGGAGTGGAGGAAGAGGGAGTGGTGGTTGGAGGTGTCTGTCTGCTGTGTTTGGGTGCAGGTGCATGGGCTGGATGCTGTTGTGAGGTGGATGGCTGTTGGATGTCTGAGCACTTGCGTTTGGGTACTTTGGGAGGAGGGGGCACAGACACAGTGGGAGAGGACACAGGGGAAGTGTGCATGGATGTGGGGTGGTGACTGCCAGTGAGTGGTGTGTAGAAATAGGTGTACTGGTGATGGAGGTAGTGGATGAGGATGTAGTGCATGTAGGTGTGAGTGGAGACGCTACTGGGAGGGAGGTGGACGAGGAGGAGGAGGGGGACACAGTGGAGGCAGTGGATGTTGGCATGACTGCATCTGGATGGTGTTTGTGTGAGTGCCTGTGTGATGATGTTTGGTGCTTGTGTTTGCCTGAGCCACTCCTGTGTGTTGTCTTGGGTGCATGCTGGTCTGATGGTGTGCCTGGGATAAGTTAGGGTTGAGGGGACTGGGTAGAGGAAGTTGGAGGGGGGAAGCATGAGAGACAGGAACAATGGCTAACATCAGGGAGGAGGCCAAAGCCTGGAATGATCTCTGTTGGGCCACCACACCTGAGTGAATGCCCTCCAGGAATGCAGTTTGTTGCAAATGCCCTACCAGCCCCTGGATGGCATTCACTATGGTTGACTGCCCAACAGAGATGGATCCCAGGAGATCAATAGACTCCTCACTCTGGGCAGCAGGGCTGACTGGGGCAGGGCCTGCGGTGCCTGGGGCGAAGGGGATGCCCACCCTCCTGGGTTAGCGGGCACGGGAAAAATGCTGAGGGACTTGCTGTAAGGGTGGTGCTGGTACGAGGGGTGGCGGCTGTACCTGTAGTTGGGGTGGTCGCAGAGGTGTCCGCCACACCAGGGAGCTTCCATCGGAGGAGGTATCACTGTCAGAACTGTCCCCTCCAGTCTCCGCTGTGGTGCTCCCCTCGCCCTCCGTCCCACTGGTGCCCTAATTGTCAGTGGATTTGGCCACATGGGCTATGTTGGATGCAGCTCCCTCCATCGCTGGTGCCTCTGCTCCTCCGCCAGATGATGCTAATGCACATAAGGACAGGGTGACAAAACAAAAAGGGGGGGAGAGACAGAGGATACACTTGGTCAATGCCACCAACAACACCACAGTTGGCGTACACAACACACAGGGAACAGCCCTATGCACTAGGCAATGCACTACCAGTCACAATGCTAGTCACCAGGCCATGTAGAATAATGCGAAACACCAATAGCAGCATACCAGAGACCCACTGATCCCTGCCCAGTAGTGGATGCCCACTAGTGTGTTTGGGGGGGAGTGCTACAGACCCTGCCCAACATGGAACCTACCTAGCAATGTCCGACCTGGCCTAGGCGCACCCACTGGCCCACATCCCCCACCCAGCGAACACCCCACCATGCGCTATTTGCAGAACTGGTAAATGTACTCACCCCCTTGTGGCTGCTGTGATGCCCTCAAGCTCTCATCCAACTCTGGATAGGCCACCACCAGTATGCGGAACATCAGGGGGGTCAGGGTTCGTCTGGCACCCCTTCCTCGTTGGGAGGCCATCCCCAGCTGGGCCTCCGCCATCTTCCTTGCCGAGTGTCTCAGGTCCTCCCACCGTGTGCGACAGTGGGTGCTCCGCCTGTCGTAGACCCCCAGGGTCTACTCATCCTTGGCAATGGCACGCCATATACCCTTTTTCTGATGGGTGCTGACCTGCAGAAAAAATATTATATAAGAAGGGATCAGTTATGCCATCCTGCCTGTTACACCCATGTCCCACCATATCCCTCCCAGCCCCTTATGCACATACATTGACCACCATACATGCAGCACTCTGCCCAGGACCCCTCAAACACCCCCCTTACACGAGGCATTCTCATACAGCACTCCATGCATTCATGCCCCATGCATCGTGCACACAGTGTACACACCTGGTGGTCTGGAGACCCATAAAGCAATCGGTACTGGGGTAGGACCCCATTCACCAGTCACTCCAACTCCGCAGCAGGGAAGGCAGGGGCCCTTTCCCCAGATACTCGAGCCATGGTTGCTTCCAGACACCGGTCACAGCAGCACTTGCTGTGTAGGTCCTCTCCTGTTGAAGGTCAGGTAGCAAGTGAGTGTACAGAAAGAAAATGGCGGTCACTTCCGCGGCGGTGCGTACCGTCACCGCCGGGGTGCATCACCACTGGCTACTGTACCCCGTAGGGCCCAATGATAACCAATGAGGAGTTGCACGGCGGTCCTCGACCGCCTCCCGCAACGGCGCACAACATCAGCGGAATTATCTCATTTCCACCTGTCCCTCCACACAGGACAGGTGTCCGCCATTTCAGGGAGGGGGGGCAGGCCTTGTCACATAACTGCGTCACAGCAGACATAAGCACATTTAGGGACTACACATAAACATACTGTTTCTGTCACAACATGCAATGCAATTTACTCTGAGGATATTTATGAAAATAACCTGCTGCTCACCGTTTTGCCTCCTACATTACAACCGTAGAGGATGAATAGGAGATGGAGGCATACCCCCATGTACATGCCCCTGGTGGACATGGCAACAATGGAGGACAGGCACATTATCCTCACCTACAGACTTGACAGGGCCACAATCCAAGAGCTGTGTGCCCAATTGGAGCCAGACCTGATTTCAGCTCTCCGTCAGCCCACTGGGATCCTCCCTCTTGTGCAAGTGCTATCAGTGCTACATTTCTTGGCATCTGGCTCCTTCCAAATGACAGTGGCCATGGCGGCAGGGATGTCACAGCCAATGTTCTCAATAGTGCTGACCAGAGTGTTGTCTGCCCTGATGAAACACAGGCACAGCTACATCGTTTTCCCCCAGGTGGAGGATTTGGCCACAGTGAAAGCTGACTTCTATGCAATGGGACATATCCCCAACATCATTGGAGCAATTGATGGTACACATATTGCCTTTGTCCCCCCCAGGAGAAATGAACAGGTGTTCAGAAATCAAAAGAGCTTTCACTCAATGAATGTGTAGATAGTGTGCCTGGCGGACCAGTACATCTCTCATGTGAATGCAAAGTACCCTGGGTGTGTGCATGATGCCTTTATCCTGAGGAATACCAGCATCCCATATGTGATGGCTCCACTCCAGAGGCACAGGTCCCTACCCAGTTGATGTTGGTATATGGGTGTGGGCCTGGCCCTAAGGGTGAGTGTGTGGATAACAGGTATCCCTCGATATTTGCAGGTGACTCTGGTTACCCCAACCTCTCATGGCTGCTGACCCCAGTGAGGAATGCCAGCCAAAGGCAGAGGAACGTTACAGTGAGGCACATGGGCGAACAAGAAGAATTATTGAGCGTACCTTTGTCCTCCTGAAGGCCAGGTTCAGGTGCCCCCATCTGACTTGTGGATCCCTGTGCTACTCACCAAAGAAGATGTGCCAGATCATCGTGGCATGTTGCATGTTGCACAACCTTGCCTTGAGACGCCAGGTGCCTTTTCTGCAGGAGGATGGGGTTGGTGATGAGCGTGTGGCAGTGGTGGAGCCTATGGACAGTGACGAAGAGGAGGCAGAGGATGAGGATGAGGATGTGGACAACAGAACAACTATCATTCGAAAGTACTTCCAATGACACACAGGTAAGACACTGTAACTTCACCTTCCATTGCTGTTTTGTGTAGTGAATTTTCTCTGGCAGGCTGCTGTTCCCACTACTATGGCCACTTACTGCACACTTTGACATGTCGATCCACAGATATTTGTGCCCTAATCCGGCTCCTGGTGTATTGACTGCAGCACATTACAGGTCATACCTATGTATACATAACTGTACAGTCTAATTGCAATGTCTACAGATTGTTAAACAAATACACCTTTAAATCATTTGACATACTCCATACTTGTATTTTTTCAAAGGGTGTTTATTTAGGTGCTAAGAAGTAAATGGGGATGTGCAATGGGCTGGGGTAATGGTGGGGGAAAGTCCAGGATAGAGTCCAGTCTATTGGTATCACAGATGCATCCAATGGGGCATAGGAAGGGGAGTAATGGCAGTTCAAGGTGGACAGGGTAACAGAGTGGGACACAAGGGTGACAATCAGGAGAGTCTTATTTCCTGGTGCGGGTCTTGGCAATGTTCTCTGGCTTCTGCCTGGATCGCAGGGACTGTTTGCGGGGTGGTTCTTCTTCTGCAGGGGGTGGGGTGCTGGTGGCCTTTTGTTCCTGTGGCGGGGCCTCCTGTCCGCTAGCGTTGACAGAGGTGGAAGAGTCTTCATCGGTATGGCTAGTGTCAGGGGCCCGTTGGTGTGCCACTGCCTCCTTCATGGTGTTGGCCATGTCAGCCAGCACCCCTGCAGTGGTGGCCAGGGTGGAGCTTATGGACTTCAAGTCCTCCCTGATCCCCATGTACTGTCCCTCCTGCAGCCCCTGGGTCTCCTGCAACTTGTCCAGTATCTGGACCATCGTCTCCTGGAAATGGTGGTATGCTCCCAGGATCCCTGCAAGTGCCTCGTGGAGAGTTGGTTCCCTGGGCCTGTCCTTCCCCTGTCGCACAGCAGTCCTCCCAGCTTCCCTGTTGTCCTGTGCCTCTGTTCCCTGAACCGTGTGCCCACTGCCACTGACCCCATGTCCCTGCTCATCCAGTGTTTGTGGTGTGTCCTGGGGTCCCTGTAGTGGTGGACACACTGCTAATTGATGTGTCCTTGGGACAGTGGGATGGGCCAGCTGGGTGGGTGCTGTGGTGGTGTTTCCTGAGGGGGGGAGGGTCGGTGGTGGTATGGGACTTTGGCTGGGTAACCGACTGTCCGGAGGTCCCTGATGGGCCAGGTTGGTTATCCTGATCCAGGCGTGCAGAGCTGCTGTCATCACTGTGGGCCTCTTCTGTTGGGGGGGGGGACTGGATGTTGCTGGCACCTCCTCTCCAGTGACATTGTGTGGGGGACCTGTGGGGATGTAAATGCAGTGTTATAGTTTCTGCGTGTGTCATCTTGTGCATGGGTATGTTGCCCTCTATAGTTGATATTGCCATGGCAGATTAGCCTTAGTGTGAATTTTTGTTTGGTGGGCTAGGTGATTGTCTCTAGTGTGCATGCAGTAGTGATGGTTGTCCATGCAGGTCTGTGATTGGTGTCCATGCATTGGTGGTGCATGCAGGGCTTGGCATTGGGATCAGTGGGGTGTGATGGTGGGGAGTATGTGAGGTGGTGAAGTTATCGGGGTGAGGGTAGGGGTGGGGGTTTGTGACGGCATGCAGGTGGGGAGGTGATGGTAATAGAGATTTGACTTACTAGAGTCCAGTTCTCCTGCTACTCCTGCCAGGCCCTCCGGATGCATGATTGCCAAGACTTGCTCCTCCCATATTGTTAGTTGTGGGGGAGGAGGTGGGGGTCCACCGCCAGTCCTCTGTACAGCTATCTGGTGTCTTGCTGCCACAGACTGCACTGTTCTGGGGTGCTGTCCCACGGCGTTGACCCTGTCCACGATTCTCTGCCATAGCTCCACCTTCCTCGCAATGGATGTCTGCTGCACCTGTGATCCGAATATCTGTGGCTCTAACTGGATGATTTCCTCCACCATGACCCTTAGCTCTTCCTCTGAGAACCTGGGGTGTCTTTGTGGTGCCATGGGTGTAGTGTGAGTGGTGTGTGTGAGGTGATGTGTTGGGGTGTGTGCAGTGAGGTGCGTGGATGGTGTGTGGGTGATGGTGTTCTGTGGCTCTGGTTCTGTGGGTGCTCTTGGTGTGTCTCTCTCTCAGTTGTAAATGTTTTTGAGTCGTAAAGGGTTGTGGGTAATGTGTGTGTGTGTTTTATAGTGGTGTGAGTGTGTGGTGTGTGTATGTGTGTCAGATGTGTGTAGTTTGAATTGTCCAATGTGGTGTTGTTTTGTATGTGTGTGTGTATTTTGAGCGAGGCGGTATGTAACGCCAATGGTTTACTGCGATTGAATGTCCGCCACAGTGATTCGTGGGTCATAATGCTGTGGGTGTAGTTCTGTTCACGTAACAGTGTGGGTTTTGGTATTGCCAGTTTATCACTGACCTTTGGGCTGGCGGACTTGTGTGTGTGTCTGCATAGTGATGGAATTCTATGTGTGGGTCATAATACGGGTAGTGGTATACTGCCGCAGTCATGGTATGTTGCCGGCAGTCAGCATGGCGGTAGGCAGCACTTACCGCCGGGGTCATAATGACCCCCTAAGTCGAAAATAAGGGGAGCACCCAAGTAACCCTCTAAGGTTTGTACTACTCTATCAGGCAAAAATAGGAACACTCTAGCAGGACAGATTTGCCTTATGGCGCTTATTCAATAGTAACACATGAATTATTATTGGACCACTAAAACATTTTTACAATACATTACTGTGATAAGTGCATATAGATACCCCATTTTGAGATCCCTTTAATGCATGAACAAATATCTCATGTGCGCACATAACATACTTTCAAAACCATGTTATTTTGAATGATGTTCGAATCATAAGGTTAAAAAGTCTTAAATATATTGATCATACTGTTTTTGTATATAACATGTGGTTAAACCATATGACCATAGCAGTGTTCCCAACAGAACACAGCCAAATTACTGCCAGTTCTACCAGTGCAGTCAGTGCCACCGCAGACAGCAATAGGCATCTTCAGACCGGCAGGGACCATGTTTCAGCCAGACACATTACGAGGCTGCACACCGCCAAGGTTTCCACTGCGGTCACACCACCACGAAAACCCTGGCGGAAACCAACTCCATAAAAGGAAACACTCACCTTCAGGAACTCATTCCCTGCCTGGAGCCACCATGGAACCTGAACTGGAAGTCCTCCCACTGCACCTGCTTGCACAACGACTCCGGAACCATCAAAGGTGACAAAGACAACAACCGTAAGAAGACACATCTACTGGACACTGGAGGGAAACGCATCAGTACCCACACACACACAACATACACAACCGGGACGGCTTGCGACGGCCACACACAGTAGTAACCACACACCCATACACACACCCACATACCTACATACACTCGAACAAACACACATATCACACACACACCCGTACTACACACACTACGGACAACACACATGTGCCATACACACACTAACTTGCACACACACAGCATGAGTAGTGTCTAACACAATCATACACACCACCACTGAGTCACACAACAACACCACAACTGCAGCTACACAAATGCTAGGCCAAGCAATCTCACTGCACACCTCAACACGACAACACATAATTACAACCACACGTAACAACACCACACAACCAATCAACACAATCACACTGCCATACAACGAAGCATATGTGACACTATGCCCACACCACACAGAACGCTTAAGTCATTGCCACCACCACACACACGGATGTACACACAACAACCATATAAAAGCACACAACACCACCATTATACATCTCTACACAAACAATACACAATTCATATACATACATGCATGTAACAAACACAGTCAAATCCTACACACAATACACAGCAATGACAGTGGGGCAAATGGCAGAGCCATACACGCACACACATGCAGGCCAGGTGCAACAGCTAGCAGAGCAGACACATACACATGTCACACACACACAAACCAAAGCCCACAAACTCCAAACAGCCATGTAGAAAGAAAGGCAGGACAAATATGTTACTATCGAATCCAACACCAGGTTGGTCCAGATGTATTAATAATATGAAATTGAAAATATAAAATAACTATGTGCAATAATGAGGCCATTGGTCAGTCCAAAGTTCAAAGTGCCAAGTGCACTAATGGCACTCCACTGTGCCCCTACTTGACTCCTGACTGCAAAATTAGCTCCTCAGGGTAAGGGCATCAAGGGGGCTGGCAGGCACCTCAGGGATGAGGGGGAAGGGGTTGGAGGGGCTGGTTTGGGTTGGGAATGGGGTCCTTGGGCTTGGGCTTGGGAGGGGGGTCCTTGGGCTTGGGCTTGGGAGAGGGGTACTTGGGCCTGGGTTTGAGAGGGGCAGACTTCTTGGCAGGAGGAGGGGCATGGGCACTACTGGGGGGCAGGGGAGGACTTGAAGGTGGAAGGGCTGGACATGGAGAGGGACACAGAGTGCTAGGGGGTATCATGGGGTGGGAGAGGGGTAGGGAACAGGGTAAACTCTGAGAGGAAACATTTCTTAGACAAACAGGGGCGGTCATGGCAAAAGGGTTTGAGAGTCGAGGGAGAGGGAGTGGTTGTGAGATGTGTCTTGGTGGATGTCGTGGGTGCAAGTGCGTGCATGAAATGCTTGTGGGTGCTGGGTGTCTGTTGGGTGGGTGAGTGCAGGTGTTTAGGTGTCTTGGGAGGAGGTGCTGGGAGATGCTGTGGCGGATGGGTGACTATCTGTTGGGGTGGTATCTGCAGGTATGGTATATGTGCTGCATGTGGGGTGTCGGTGGTTGTGGTGGCTGTGGATGTGGTGACTGGGGTGGATGTCTGCGGGTCTGCTATTGTGCTGACTGGGGGTAAGATAGGACTGGTGGCTGGATCTATGAATGATGGTGTGGTGGCTGCAGGTGTGTCTGGTGTAGTGTCTGTGAAGGAGAGCGTGGAGGGGGTCACTGCATGGGGTGTATGTTGATCTGTCTGCAGGTGGGTGTTGCTTGTGTGCATGCTGGTGGTTGGACTTGTGGTGCTAGTTTTTGTCTGAGCTACCCTTGTCTATTGAGGTGGATGCATGCCTGTGTGTACGTGTGCTTTGGATGAGTATGGGGAGAGTGGTTTGGGATTGGGAAGAGGTAGTTGTAGGGAGTACGGGAGACAAAGGGCGACCTGCTGCCATCAGAGTGGAGGCCAGAGCCTGAAATGATCTCTGTAGGCCAGCCATGGCACCGTGAATGCCCTCCAGGAATGCATTGCTCTGTTGGACTTGAGCTGCAAGTTCCTGGATGGCATTCACAATGGTGGAATGGAATGACCCACAGAGAAGGACCACAGGAGGTCATTAGCCTCCTCACTGAGGGCAGCAGGGCTGACTTGGGCAGAGGCAGTGGTGCCTGGGTGATTGGGCACGTGCAACTGGGTGGGGAGAAACAGGGACGGTGGTGGTAGTAAGGGGATGGCGGACAAAGATGGTGCTAGAGTGGTCCCAGATGGATCAGCCTCCGGCAGGAAGTGTTCACCGGAGGAGAATTCCGAAGAAGAGGTGGTAGATCTGGTCACCCCCATGGCACTACCCTCTGTCCCACTGGGTCACTTGCTCTTGCTGGTGGCAGCTTTCAGGGTCCCGTGGATTGCTGCTTCCCCACTTGCCTATGTCCCTTCTCCTTCACCAGATGATGCTGATACACACAAAGAGAGAGAGAGGGTGGGGGAAGAGACAGATGGGGGAAACGGGTCAACATATACATCCCATGGACACAGCTAAACATGTTAATCTGTGACAATACATATCATAGCTAGCCAATGGCATTTGCCAATACACATTACCTACATCATGCCATTACATGTCACTACTACCCACACTTGTATGCCAACCCTCACACCTACATCAATTCCTAAGTAAGGCAGCACTACTAGAGTCAACCCCATGATGCCAACCAAAGCCCTTTTAGCTGGCACAGCATGCCCTGGATGCAGTATCAGTAGTATACCCGAATACACATCTTACCTCTCCATAACTCTTTTACCCATTGGGTGTGCAGCTGACTGAACGCAACACTTCAGGCCTCTGCAGTAACAAAACCTGATAAGTCCTTGTCCTCTGTAACATGTCAATCACAGTGTAGACAACTGCATTCACAGACCACACTGCACCTACTGGTCATATTACATGGCTGGCCACTCAGTACAGTGATGCCATTATGGAGAACAACTCAGATTAGACTATACAAGTCAGACACCCAAACAGTTCACATCTGATGTGAACTATGTGAATCTGTGGTATAGCCATGTGATCAGTCAAACCTTATCACAGAGCCAGTGCAGCTGACACCCATCACATATATCACTACTCAGCATACGGTTAAGTGCATCTACAATGGGCCATGTGCCACATATAAAACACCCAAACACATCCACTCAATGCAGAGTCACAACAGGTGGGCCACTGGAACATACATATCACATCATGGAACACTTCCAGTGCCACAACACATGCAGGTACACCAATTTGACTACGCACTATGATAACTCTAGCCTCATACACACCATTTCACAAGTAGCAAAACCTGTCACAGAGCCCAGACAAAACACATCTCACAGGGGACATTTTTGCTTTCATTAGGCACACACGGACAAACACCACTGGCTGTATACCAATTACACATCCCACTACACATAAGGCAGCCTGTGGAGACTGAATCCAAATATTGAATCACATCAACACGTCATGTGTCATGCAATACCCTAACCACTCCTAATCTGCCACTACCTATTGGCCTAGTCAAGCTGTAATAGTCACAGGCCATCAGATATGCACCAACATTTCCATGATGACATGATGTAGGCAGTTACTCAGCATTGCAGCATAGGAATCGCTAGGGCTTTGTCATACATGCCATGTACTCACCATGGTGACAAATAAGGGATCTCCCAGGGCACTTACCACCTCTAGTACCATCCCATAGGTTCAAAGGCCACATCCCCCCGTGTATAGCTCCTAGGAATGCATAATCTGTGCAATCAGGCCCTGTTTGGCTTCCTACACATACCCTACAGTCAGCAGATGACTTCTATTTGCCTAGTCAACTATCTGGACAATACTCCTGTCCCAAGGGCCATTTCTGTGGTGGAGCATAATGCCAGCCCCACAATCTTCAATATCAGGCACAGTACATGATGTACATAGTCCCAGTGATAAAAGGAGAGTCACACAGTAGCAAATACAGATAGGCTACACTGATGGTAGTGGACTGACACCTCAGAGCCACTAATGTCGATGGATGGAGCTGGTCCTCTACAATGCTTAGGGTGATCCAAACACTCATATCCATTGTATGGACAGGATGGAGTCAGACATGTGCCTATGTCGTCAGTGCATCTCAACATTACAGACATGGAGAGGTATGGAAATGTGAGATGTACATCCATTCACAGTAAAGCATGGAAACACATCTACTAAAGACACTCTGCCAGGATGCCTAATGCCCATTACCAAATGTTAACAAACATGTAGCATAACCGACAATGTCACTTTAGCTGCAGTGAGGAACCCAATCCCATTTAAGGCCAGAAAAGTCCCAGTATACAGTCAGTACTCACCCCTTGTGGTTGCTGTGCTGCCCTCAAACACCCATCCATCTCAGGGTAGGCCACCACCAGAATGTGGGCCATTAGGGAGGTCAGGGTCTGACGGGCACCTCTCCCTCAGTGGGAGGACATCCCAAGTTGGGCCTTCACAGTCTTCCGGGCCCAGCGTCTCTGGTCCTCCCACCGCTTGCGACAATGGGTGCTCCGCTGGCTATGGACCCCCAGGGTCTGCACTTGCTTGGTGATGGCACATCATATCCCTTTCTTCTGATGGGCGTTTACCTTCAGGGGTGACACAGACAGAAGGAGAAAGTCATGTAGAATGGCACCATACCAACAGCAGTGGACTATAAACATCAGACTCACCAAATGCCCACACATACCCATTGTGACAGTTCACACAACTCCCTGCATGCATGTAATCCCTAACTGGTACACTTATGCTATTCACCCTCACACCTACCCCTATCACATAAGACTATGGAATTGGGTTCACCTGCTCCTCTGGTGCCCCATACAACTGTCCATACATGGGTAGGACCCCTTTCACCAGCTTCTCCAGCTCTTCTTGGGTGAAGGCTGGGGCCCTATCACCGATAAGATGTGGCCTGATGGCTCACAGAGACAGTACACAGCAGCTCACATCGTGGAGGTCTTGCTTGAAAGAGTGTTAGGAGTCAAGTGAGCAAGGCTGCAGAAAATGGTAGTCATGACTGCCTCATACAGGACTGTCGCCGTCGGCGGTGATCGCTATTGGCCCCAGTCCCCCATAGGCAGCAATGTTAACCAATGAGAAGTTGCACGACAGTTGCGACTGCCTACAGCCATGATGACATATGCCGTTGGACTTAGGTCACTTCCATCTGTCCTCTGCTGCAGGACAGGCAGCTGCCATTTTATGCACATATCATGCCTTGCTGCAGCTAAATAAGTGCGTCATACACATTTTTTTTTCCCAGAATGCGGAGCAGGCCTATGTTGTGCCATCATGATTAGGCTGATACATGTGACATGCATGACACATTGACGTCATATGGCCAGTTGTCAGATGACGTGCATGTCAAGATACTCAGAGCCTCATAGGCGATGTAACCATATGAGTATGTAGCATGACTGCATACATGCTCAGTGCAGGACAGCTCAGTGTACCACATATGGAACATTACACATGTGATGTGGGTCACAAACTTTTGATCAGGGCCAGCAATGTGCAGCACGGATGGTGCCCATGGCACTTCAGCATGCCCAATATAGTGTGTCAGCAGTGTGAGGCATGTCTAAAGTGTTAGGTATGTGCAATAAGGACATGTTTAGCTAACACGTGTGGAGCGCTCATCACTTTGTACATTCTCTCTTTTGTAGATGCCCTGTCAAGAGGAGATTGAGACATGCACCAGTGTAATATCCACTAGTCTACCTTGCAACACTAGAGTACAGGCATATTATCTTGACTGACCGTCTGAATTGTCATACCATCATGGATCTATTTACCCAGATCTTTTGCCTGCCATACGTAATACCTATGCCATCCCTCCCACAGTCCAAGTCCTCTCAGTGCTATACTTTCTTGCCACAGGCTCCTTTCAAAATACAGTGGGCTTGGCGGCAGGGATGTACCAGCCGATGTTCAGTCTTGTATTGAAGGAAGTACTGTGTGCTTTCTTGAAACACCTGAACAGCTACATCAGGTTCCCCCAATGTGCGGATTTAGCCCATGTAAAGGCAGACTTCCATGATATAGGACACATCCCTCATGTAATAGGGACCATAGATGGCACCCATATAGCTTTGGTCCCTCCCAGTGCCAATGAACAGGTATATGGGAACAGGAAAAACTACCACTCTATCAATGTTCAGGTGGTATGGGTGGCAGACCAGTACATCTCCAAAGTGACAGCCAAGTTTCCACGATCTGTGCATGACTCTTACATTCTGAGGAACAGCAATGTCCCCCACATGACTGCACATCTACAGAGAAAGAGGGCTTGGCTCATTAGTATGTATGCATTTGGATGTGTGTGTCTGCTATGGCACATGTCATCACATTCTTCCCTGTGTCTGTACCTGTATTGTAACAGGTCCCACCTCTGTGCACACAGGTGACTCTGGCTATCCTAAAATTCCCTGGCTGTTGACACCAGTGAGGTACCCTGCCATGGAAGTGGAACTCCGTTTTAATGAGGCCAACGGCAGGACAAGGCATGTAATTGAAAGGACATTTGGCCTACTGAAGACCAGATTCAGGTGCCTGTATGTCTCTGGAAGTGCCCTCCTCTACAGCCCCTAAAAGGTGTGCCAGATCATAGTTGCCTGCTGCATGCTCCACAATCTAGCCCTGGAACTTCAGATACAACTACTAGCTGATGATAAGGAGGCAGCTGGACTAGTGGCTGGTGATGGAGACATGGAAAGTGATGAGGAGGCAGAGGAGGTAGTTGCAGCTGACTCTAGGACAGAGCTTATCAATCAGTATTTCCAGTAACAGACAGGTATTTTGTGTGTGTATATATGCAAGTGTTGTATTTCCACATTGGTTGGTGTCAATGGTCCTCCTGATGTGGATCATCAGTGGTGGTGTAATGTGGTCCTATCCCTATGTGTGTCTTGTGGGAGGTGACTGATTGCATGTAAGGTGCAGAGTTAAATATTTCATCTCTAACATGTGTACTCTATGCAGCTTGCAAGTATCACATCCCCTATGGACAGGCCTGTATTGTGCGATGTGTCCTGCATTCTCCCGTTCTCATGGCATTCCAGCGAGTAACTGTGTACTGTGAATCTTTGCCTCTTCTACCTATTGCTTGAGGCATTCATATTCATTAGCCTTTGGTTACTGTTTACAGAGTAGAGTTTTGCCAATTACTGATGCCAGCTACAGTGTTTTGTGATGTATTTCCTGAGACTGGTGATGTAGAAGTGACATCTGTTGTGCCCTGTTTAGTTGCCAATCCACACTGGGCATGACAACTATGAACTGCATATGTGCTTTGTGTGCCACCATGCCTACTATCCTGATGGAAGTCTCTGTCATGGTCTTTTTGCAGGTTGGATAAGTGGATATGCTCTGGTGTGTGGCTGGACTACCGACTTACTTACATCTGCCCTGGGGCATGTCTGTTGTACTGTGTCTCCTGCAGAGGATGCCTCCCTCTGTTGTCCATTACACTGCCTGTTGGTTAAGGGGACCATACCCACATAACATTTTGCCGACCAAACATTTGTACATGTACAAATAAAGACACATATGCATTTGCTGAGATCTACAGTGTTAATTGTGCATTAATTGTCCAACAGGTGATAAGTGGGGTAATGGTGGAGGAAGTAATCAGAGTAGATTGCACAGCTGTAGGTAGCACAGGTCGAGTGTCCAAGGGCCATGGGAAAATGGAAAATGTAATTGGACAGTCAACAGGGTGTCACAAGGAAGAAAAATCAAGAGAGGGTCACATCCTGGCAGTGGGTTTTGTCTTGGCATCTGCTCCAGCCCGATGTCTGGATGGACGTCCACGTTTGCAGGGGGTTCTTCAGCTACAGAGGGAGGGGTGTCTGAGGGCTGTGGTTGCCCTAGCAGGGCCTCCATTTCACTAGTTGCCACAGATGGGGAGAGCTCAAATGTGATGTGGTGAGTGGAAGGGGCCTGCTAGTGGGTGGAGGAAGCATGC
The DNA here is from genome assembly GCF_031143425.1 of Pleurodeles waltl. NCBI lineage: Eukaryota > Metazoa > Chordata > Amphibia > Caudata > Salamandridae > Pleurodeles > Pleurodeles waltl. Next base: position 911,410,249 of record NC_090443.1, read on the forward strand.
AGAGTGGTGTTTATGCCCCTGAGCACCCCTGCAATGCATGATGGCATTGTGGGCCTACCACTGCTGCATGACCTCCTGGTGGTATTCCCTCTGCAGCCTTTGGTTTTCCCTCAACATGTTAAAGATCTAGCCCATCCTGTCCTGGCACTGTTGATATGCTCCCAGGACTTGGGAGATGGCTTCCTGGTCAGGTGACTGCCTTGGGTGCCCTGTCCTCTAGCCTACAGGTTCCCTCCCATGCCCCCTGCCCCCATGTGCCTCTGTCCCTGGCATGGTGTACCCACTCAAAGGGGCCGTAGGACATTCATTGTCTTGGGTGTGAGGGCTCCACTCAGGTCCCTGTACTGTGGGGCACACTATAGTTTGAACAGTCCTTGGGGCACAGGTTTGGGTACGAAGGGTTGGCTGTGATGTTGGTGCCTCAGGGTGGGGGGAGGGGGTCGATGTGGGCAGGGTGAGACAGGGAGTTGTAGACTGACCAGGGGTGCCAGATGAGCCAGTAGGTTGTCGCGGTCCAGACAACCAGCGGCGTTGTCCTCACTGAGGCCTCTATCCTGAGGAGGGCTGTCAGTCTCTGGTATCATCTCTATGGTGGCACTGGCAAGGGTACCTGTGGATGGAATAAGAGAGGGTTAAATGGTGGAGGTGCAAATGGTTGTGTCTTTGTCTGCTAACACAGTTTGTGGATAGTGGATTGTGACAAATGTACAATGCTCCAAAGCGGTTATTTTCAGTCAGGCTTGGTAACTTTAGCCCGGTGGGTGGGTTGTGTTCCTGTGTGATGGTTCAAATGACCGGTGTGCCCTATTAGTAGGTGGCAATTCAGGCTTGCTAGTTGTGAGTGGGTATGGATATACACTGCAGCATGGTGTCCAAGGGGGAGTAGGATATATATACTTGCATGATTGCCTCTCCTGTCTGTGCATGTTGTGCATGGAGTATACCTTCTTACTGTCTTGCCCATGATCAGTCCATTTCAGGGTTGTTGATCAGGATAGTTGTCCCTTACCTTTGGTGATAGTGCTGTGTCTGTGTTTGGCATTGGTTGCCATTGTGTTGTGCCATAGCATTGCTGTCATTGCCATGTAGTGGTCCTCAGTCAAAGCATCGAGTTGGTGTAGCTGGTGCAATAGTCATACATGCAAGAGATGTGATGTGATGTGATGTGAAGTGCACATTGCAGGTTTTGATTGTGATGGGTAGGTGGATTGGGGGAGTCGTAGTGATTTTGATTGGCAGTACTAGCCATGCATTTGGCAGGGACTGTGTGGGTATTGGGACTGGGTGGTAGTGTGGCATGCATGAGAGGGGAATTAGGTGATTGAGTGGGAGGTTTAGTGGAAGATTGGGTGAATTGGGAAGTGATTGGGTGGTGAGGAGGCATGCTGGACCTGACGATTTTGTGCCAAGGGAGTGTTAATTACTCAGCAGAGTCCAGTCCTCCAGGTATTCCAGTCAGGCCCTCTGGATGCAGGATGTCCAAGACCTTCTCCCCCCACAATGTGAACTCTGGGGGAGGACGTGTGGGTCCAACGCCAGTCTTCAGCACAGCAAGTTGGTGTCTCAATGTCATGGAACGCACCTTCCCCCATAGGTCATTCTACCTCTTACTGATGTCCTCCCTTGTGCGTGGATGGTTGCCCACTGAGTTGACCCTGTCGACTATTCTCTGCCATAACTCAATTTTCCTTCCAATGGATGTTTGCTGTACCTGTGCTCCAAACAGTTGTGTCTCTACCCTGATGATTTCATCGACCATGACCCTCAACTCATCGTCTGTGAAGCGTGAGGGCTTTTGACGGGACATGGTGGTTGTGTTGTGGGTGGGTGTTGTGTGGGTAAGGGTCCAGGGTAGGGTGCTTGGTGGGATGGAAGTGTTTGGTAATATGTGCTGGTTGGTTGTGGTGTTTATGTGCAGCAGTGATGTGTGTATAGTATTGATCGTGCAATTGTGTTGTGTGTGCTGAGTGTGAAGTGTGTATGTGCCTATGGTGTACAAGTAGTGAGTTGTTTGGTTGTGGTTCCTCTCTGTCTGTGAATGTTGTTTTGGTAGCAAAGGATTGTGGGTTGTGTGAAGGTTTGTTATATAGTGCTGTGAGTAGGTGTGTCTGGTGTGTGTATGTGTGTCAGGTTCGGACCGTCAATGTTTTTCCACAATGGAAGAACTGCTGTGGTGATTTGTGGGTCGTGATCTGGTGGGTGGAAGGTTGTCGGAGCCTTTGCATCACGCATGGTGTAGCATGGGCAACACAGAACTTAAGTCAGATTTACCAACCAAGTCAAGGCCATAGGCCCTAGTTGCTTGGTAAATTTGGATCAATGCAAGGCAGCCAAATCACAGCCTTGCATTACTGTGCCCTGGGAAGGAGTTCTATGGGTGGAGCATGAGTGTTTCCACGCACACTCCCATGGTTTTTGATGCATTCACAGAGTTACCAAGACTGGTAAACATTGGAATGTGTTAAAATGCTACACCTTCCCAGGGAAATTAAAATGAGGTGAAATATCGTTATTTCTCCTTGTTGTTACCTCTTTCTATGCAGCACTCTTAGAAGGAGTAAAAAGCCTCTAATGATTGTTTTTGTGCAGGAAGGTGTTGCTTCCCGCACAAAACACTGCCTACAACGCAGGCCCCTTGCACCATGGCGCAAGGATACCTTCATTGGCACTAGGCACCAGATTGTGCTCCACCGCAGGTGGAGAGAAAGAATGCTTCATATATTGGTAAATATGACACATTCCTGCTTTCCCCCTTTTATCACAGTGTAGCACGTTTTCTTGCTGCTTTGAGTGAAATAACGATAAATCTGGCCCCCAGTGTTCTTAAGTGTCCTAGATAAAGTGTAATGTATGCTATATTGAAATTCTAAATAAATAAATGAAAATTGTATTTCTATTGAATATTTGGATTGTTTTAATACAACTCCTGGTCCTTTCTTTGTGTTTGCATAGTTTGAGAAGAATAGCTGTGTTGGTCGCCTCTACTTCAGGCAAAAAATACATTTTGAGATACCTACTAAATAATTACAGTAACACATCTCTTTGGGTGATTACCCAAGGAGCTACAAAACCCAAAGCAATCAGAGTACACAAACGTTCAAAGAAATCTTAGAACAAAATAATAAAGGTTCCAAATATGATGGACCTCAAAGGAACTTAACAGTCGAAGAGAGAGTTTCGCTCATATCAGTGAAGAGAGAAAGAAAAATATGTTAAGAGAAGATACTGGAGAGCTCCAAAACTGCATTTTATTAGATGATTGTAAGGACTACTAATCTGTGCCCAATTGGAGATATTGTGTGACAGATTAATTCCTGTTAATAGCTGGTGAGATTGCATCTGCCATACATTAGTTATGCTTACTCAAACATTCATCCTTGTATTGTCGATAAAAGTTAACACTTTCAAATTGTTTTTTTAAAGTATTTTCCGTGAACCAAAACAATCTCACAAAGCAGGCACTTGCACCTTTGCTGCATTAAATTGCCTCAGATTATTAGCAGTTAGCTTTTTTAAACAATAGGCGCATTTTCATAATAGTTGAACTATAACATTGTCCCTACAGTAGCTGCCATATTCACCAAAAGTGGCAAAAGGTTACGGGGACGGCAGGATCACTATTAACAAGGGGTTCACTCAAATGAACCTTGGTAGAGGTTACAGGGATACGATTATTGAAATCAGTTGTATTGTTAAATGATGCCAGAGAGACAGTGGTTGTAAATCAAGAAAAACATTGAATCAGGATACGGGGGCTAGTCACAAAGGAAAACTTGCATCTGAGTAAATCTACATATATAAGTTTACTCTTACACTTTGGAGTAATTTACTACTCTAGGCTATTCACCATTTACAAATGTACGTTTACTACAGAGTGTAGGTTTATATGTCTCCATCTCCCCTGAAACCTGGAGGCTGAGTCTAACGTTTGAGTGTAATTTCTAGCCTTTAATAGAAATATACCCATTTTGGCTGAAATTCCCACTGCTGTGGCATAAATCTCCCTCTGGTAAATTTTAGGGAGCAGTCTAAAATGTTATTAAAGTTTATTAAAGTTTAAATGCAATTTTTAATAATATCTTTAAGATTAAGACCAATATGAATTATTTCAACATATTTATTTTAAATGTAGAACAAATGAAAAACAAATTAGAAAAAGGTGACAGCATTAACTCAATTTTGATTTATCTATTTAATTCTATTAACACGATTAAATTAAATGTAATGTTTTGTCTTAAGATTTCAATTTTGAAAAAATCCCACCTAAAATATAAAATTATAGATATTATGTAGTAAAAATTGTATAAAAAGCTATGGATATAATTAATTTTAATTAATGTAATATTTTCTAAAAAGAAAGCTACAATAAGTTTTAATTAAAAAAAAGATTATTAACATATGTTATAATAAACTAATAATATAACAAATGACATACCCACTGCCATACATTATAAGGATATTACAAGTCTCTAAGGAGTTCCATAACCATAAAGAGGAACGAGGCTGAAGGAGTTTCAGAAACCACATAAAGAAATTTGACCTTCAGCCTCATTCCTCTCTATGGTTATGGAACTCCTTGCAATATCCTTATAACGTACAGCAGGGGGTACTTAATCCCATATAATACATGGTCACACCATCACCTTTCTCACAAACAATTTAAAACCTTGGTGCATTGGTCTTTCAGAAAGAGGGAGCAATTTTGTAAACATGAAGAATAAAAATAGAACATCTAGTGTGATATTTGTTGCAAAAAGATATTAGAAACAGTTCAATACAAGTCAATTTAAAAAAAAAAAAAACCTGCAGTAACTCAGAAGGTGTAGGAAGTGCAGAAAGATTCTGGCCATTCCATAATCATCTGAGGAATGCAACAAATAAACATGTTCTAGCTGCTAGTCACTGTAAGCTAGAAAAATAGAGCAGAAGAAAGAAAAACAACATTTAATTGTCATTGCTTTGTGATGTCAGAACTCAACTGCAATAACCTATTACAGTTGAGTTCTGAAGTCTTTTCTTTATAATTGGCAACTGAGTGCGTCACTAGACACCTATTATAAAGAAATTAGAGACGTATTTATACAGGAATTTCAGAATCCAATGTATTATAATGTATTACATCTAATTCATTTTTTGAACAAATTAAGGGGGTCATTCTGACCCCCGCGGGCGGCGGTCGCCGCCCGCCTGGAGGGAGCCGCCATATGGCCGCTCCGCGGTCGAAAGACCGCGGAGGCCATTCTGGCTTTCCTGCTGGGCTGGCGGGCGACCGCCAGAAGGCCGCCCGCCAGCCCAGCGGGAAACCCCTCCCCACGAGGAAGCCGGCTCCGAATGGAGCCGGCGGAGTGGGTATGTGCGACGGGTGCAGTGGCACCCGTCGCGTATTTCAGTGTCTGCAAAGCAGACACTGAAATACAAAGTGGGGCCCTCTTACGGGGGCCCCTGCAGTGCCCATGCCATTGGCATGGGCACTGCAGGGGCCCCCAGGGGCCCCACAACACCCCATACCGCCATCCTGTTCCTGGCGGGCGACCCGCCAGGAACAGGATGGCGGTATGGGGTGTCAGAATCCCCATGGCGGCGCAGCAAGCTGCGCCGCCATGGAGTATTCTGCAGGACAGCGGAAAACCGGCGGGAGACCGCCGGTTTTCCTGTTCTGACCGCGGCTGAACCGCCGCGGTCAGAATGTCCTGAGGAGCACCGCCAGCCTGTTGGCGGTGCTCCCGCATCCCCGGCACCGCCGGGGTCGGAATGACCCCCTAAATGTATTTATATTTTTAGAAAGTTAAAATAAGTTAATTCTGACTACATTTATTACTGTTTGGGGTCATTTTTGTCTGTAGTAAATGAGTAAAAGAGAAATGCAGTTTGTGACAAGCAATGTGCATACAGTTTTGTGGGTGGGTGCATGTCCTTCCCAAAACCTCTGCCCTTTAGTGATACGTATTCCCCATTCTCCAGCCGCTGCCCCTGTCTGTCCCACATTTACTACTAAAATGTATATGTACATGTGCGGAGGTTACCTAATCGGGCAGATAGGTTAATGAATAGCATTATATAATAAATTTGTAGTATTATTGTAGCATTACTAAATGTACTACATTTGTGAATAGACCAAATGGTGTAAAGCAGAACTTAATTTAAAGAAACATTAGCACCAGTATGTAGCTTTTCAAAACAAAATATAGGCACAATTGATGTAGGTTTATGTTGTTTTGACTGTTTCCAGGTAGCATATTTATTTACTTTGACTGAACAATTAGTTAATACATGAATTTCTCTCTCTGCTTCACCAACAACTTTTATACTTCATAACAGATAGCCTACACAATGGCCAGATTTATCAACATTTTGCACCGGTGCAAAGTCATCATAAATGTTGTACACCAGAGCAAAATGTTGCTTTGAAGTGTTCTTTCTGGTATAAAACTTGTTCTGCTCTAGAAGGTTGTTTAAGACTTTGACTTGTTTGTGTCAAGAGGGTGACCCATCCATGGTTTTGACACAAAGCCCTATCTACTAAGATTTATAGACAAGGCTTTATGCCAAAAACATAATGCCTCCTTGAGGAAGGCGCAAAGTAGGATAAAGCTTTTATTTTCTCCAAACTTTTCCCAGTTTGAATTTGTGCTGCACTGTACAGGACACATACAAAAAGGGAATATGTTAAAGGTAATCTACTTTAAGTGTTTTGTAGTGGAAGAGTACCTTTCCAGTGGAAAGCATAAGCTTGACTCTTTTGTACCTATGGTACATTTTTTGCATGTAGCAAGGCAGCCTGGTTTTGGAAAGAGAAGAGCAGCACCATATTGTTAGAAATTAAGTCAGATACACACTTTAAATTAACCTGTGCTTACCCTCTGGTTGCTTGGCAAAAAGCTGGCAGGCATAACGTACGAGACAATGTGTAAAATATTTGTGCAACACCCACACACAGTGAAAAAATGAAAACACCACAAAAAGACTTCACACAGGTTTAGAAAAATAGAGAATATTTATCTGAGTAAAACGAGAGCAAAAGGAAAAAAAATCAATTAGTGGAAGCAGAGATATAATTTTTAAAGGGTAAAAGAAAAATAGTGCTAAGACGTCACTAGCGGTCAAAAGGTTACTTGAGGCTGCGAGGGGCAAGTGCAAATTCAAAGTTCAGGCTGACCACGAGGGAGGGTAGGCCGGCTATAGAACCCATGGAGGGTCCAATGACAAAGTACCTTAAATGGTGCAAAGTATCGACCTCGAAGGCACGATGCATTGGTTGCAGTCCGCACAGTCAGGTAGATGTGTTGTTGTTGAGCCGCACAGTTGGGTCCTGCATCGGTGTCATGTTCCATTGAGATTAATGGAATGAGTCATCATAGAACCACCCAGAGTGTTGTTGCCAGGCTGTGAATCTGCTGTTGTCCAACAGCCTTTGCGTCGATGTCGAAGGGACAATGTATCATTTCCGACTGGTGCAGTGGTGAGAATGAGTCGATTTTTGCAAAAAGCAGCTGCAGAGCCCACTTTTGAGGCCCAGGACTGGAGGGGGGCACCTCAGTCAAGGGTAGGACTCACAGATGGCAGAGTCCAGCAGAACCAGGCAGTCTCTGATGTCCCTGAGACAGCAGGGGAACAGGAGGAAAACTAGCAAGCTCTTGGAGTCACTTTGGGTTCAAGTGAGGTGGGTCCAGTCCTTGTCCTCAGCAGGGCAGAGATCAACATGCAGCAGGGCAGCTCAGCAACACAGAGAAGCAGTTCCTCAGAACAGTCAGTCCAGGCAATCATTACAGCACAGCAGTCTTTACTCCAGCAGGGTATTCCCCAGGTACAGTAGTGTACTGATTTGGTACGGTCAGATCCCTGGTACTTATACCCATTTGTGCCTTTGAGGTATGGGTGACTTCAAAGCAGCTCTTGAAAGTGCACAGGCCCCCTTTCATCCCAGCCCTGGTTTCAGACTCTCAGTAGGAGGTAATCAGCTCTTTGGGTGCAGACAGGCTCTTCACTATTCAAGTGTGTTAGCTCCCCTCCACCCTTTCTGCCCAGGAAGGCCCATTAGAATGCAGATGGTTGTAGATGAGTCCTTTGTCACACCCGCAATTCCTGTGTTTGTGGCTGTCTGGGGGGGATGAACAAAGTGTAACTGTCACCTTTCTCAGACATGTATTGGACACAAGTTTCCAGGCACACAGGTCAGTGAGAGCAGAGAAATGCCCACTTTCCACAAGTGGCACTTCTTAAATAGTAATGTTAAATCCGACCTTACCAGAAAACGGGATTTATCATTACTATTCCAATCATATGAAACATGATGTAACCACTCCTTTCTGATAAGGAATTACAGCTCATAAGTATATTAAGGAATTCCCAATGCTGGCCTTTGAGATGGGTAGGCCTCACAGTATTGAAAAACAACTTTGGAAGTTTTGCACTACAAAGACATATAAACTTAAAAGTACATGTTCAGTCTTTTACTTACATAGCACTCTGCCCCATGAGCTACCAAGGCCCTATGTTAGGTGTGACACATGTAATTAAAGGTGAGTTTAAGTCTTGGCCACAGGTTTTAAATTAATCACCCTGATTTAAAAAGGGGAATATTCTTGTTACTTGTTTTTGAGTATAATGTATTCCTTGTCACGCAAATTATAAAAGAAGTACCATTTTTCTTTTCTGCTCCTACTCATCCATTATGTACAAGTTTTGTCAAATGTGTTTGTTTTAATACTTGCCTATTCATGTGTCTTTATGTATGTCCCTCACAAAGGTGGGCTTTTGAGGAACGCACAACTTTAGGTTTCAAAAGACTCGAGTTTCACTTAGAGCAGTATAATTCAATCATAGGAAATTCCAAAATACAGGGGGTCATTATGAGTTTGGCGGACATTTTTTACCATCCGCCGAACTTCAGACGGGGAGGTAGATTGCTGCCACACAGGCTACCTCCTCACCAGCCCCATTAAGAGCTTCCGTTAGGTCAGCGGGTGTAAACCTGAGTTTCTGCCCGCTAGCCTAGTGTAAAACAGCCTACAGCATTGTCTCCGGCTCATAATTGAGCCGGCGGAAATGCTGTAGCCTGCAGGATGAATCAGCACTCTCGCAATGTTCACTGTCTGCAAAGCAGACAGTGAACATTGCGAGGGTGCTGGCCAGGGGGACCCTTGCACTGTCCATGCCAAGTTCATGGGCAGTGCAGGGGTCACACCTGGGGCCCCCTGCACCCATTCTCTGCCAGCATTTGCATGGAGGTGGTACCACCATGAAACCTCTGGTAGTAAATGGGTCAAAATCCCCAGGGCAGCGCCACTTGCAGCACTCCCCTGGCAGACTATGACCGCCACCACCTCTAGACCGCCGGAATCTCTGAACCTGGTGGAGCTGGCGGTGACCGCATTGGCAACAGTCCTGCCACCATCCACAAGTCTGGTGGTCTAGTGACCATCAGACTCGTAATGACCCCCATAGTGTTTTATCATGAACAAAGAAACAAGAGGCAAGGGGACTAGGGTTACAGAGCCTAGCAATTTCGGTTAATGAACCAGATGTCACCCATGACCAGGTACTAGAGCAGTGGGTGAGCAAACTGGAAACCAGAGAAAGTATTGAAGACCCAATCATGCCTGAATTGAAATTCCACCAGATGTTATCACCCAAAATAACTTAAAATGTCACCTTTTACCACTGTCAATTCACCTTAGGACATCTATGCTATAGTTGCAAAAGACACATAATTAACAGGCCTGTAATATGTAAAAATACAAACCGTATTAGTGAAATGTAAAATAGGTTTAATGTAAGTCATTAAAAAAATGCCGCGGCTCGTATTCTGTTGAAACATACAGTATATTTCCTGTAATGAGTTATAGCGTGAAAAATCAGTTTGCCATAAATACCTCCCTTTGGCTAATCATCTTTTCTTTTTAGAAAAACATATCAGAAGAAGGAAAAGCCAGTTACCATTTTCCTTGTTTAAACTGCGGCTTTAATTATGCTTTGTGTCCCATCTTTCACCTTGGGTACTAGGTCCGGCAGCAAGCATCAGAACTTAAATGTAATAAGTTCTTACAGTTAAGCAGCTCGTTTCACAAGTCTCCTCTAATAAGGAAATTAACGATTGACTTTTATACAGGGACTGCACGCTTCCATGCATTATATGGTTATCTGAGCATCAAGTGATTTTAATTCAGGCTCTACATTAATTTGTTTTCCCTGTGTTTCCACTCAGTTCTATTTCTGTGTTTCATGTATTTTACCAGTTTTTGTTTTGCAATTTCTTTCAATTTAACTTTTCAAACAGTTATTTTATTCCTCCTCTCTGCCCTGCTATAATTTATTTCACTGTATTAAGTAGATTGGTGATGCGGTTTTAATGTATGGCTTGCTTGACAATAGCAACATGCGTTATTTTCATCTGATGGTTGTTGATATCATCTTTCACATTCCTTGTACATTTCAACAAATGACCACGTAATTCTGAGTCGAAGAATCAAAAAGAGTGATGCATGACATGAGAGTCCTCTCACAAACAAGCATGCAGGTGTCCCTGATTCAGCTCCATATGTTATTTCTACCCTCTAACACCTGCTAGAAGCATCAGCTCTGATACTGGCTGTCTTATTTATGCACAATAGTAAACAAAATATATTCAGCCAATTATCAAAAACGAATAAATTATCCCCCTCAGGTACTACAGAATTTACTGATATTTGTTTCATACAGTGCTTCAAATATTAGCATCAACAGGAATTAAAGTAAGGGCCTCAATCTCAGTCTCCACAAATTAAAGTTTAAGTTCCTGGAAACGCGATCTTGGACACACTTAATAGTCATTACAACAGAGGCGAGCCATTCTTTTTGAGTCAGACCCCCTACTCTGTCTCAGATCTGAAGCATAACTGAAGAGTGGGGCTACATCAAAGAGGCACACAGAAATAAAGGCTTTTGTCTCCTAGGGCAGTGGTTCCCAACCTTTTGACTTCTGTGGACCCCCACTTTATCATTACTGGAACCTGGGGACCCCCAATGAATTGTTATTGGAATCCGGGGACCCCCCCATGAAAGCTGGAGACCTAATCTATTAATATTATTTAAATTTCCAAGCAGTCGCGGACCCCCTGAGGAGTCTTCGCTGACCCCCAGGGGTCCCCGGACCACATGTTGGGAACCACTGTCCTAGGGCTATACAGCCAGAAAAATAACATTGCAAGTCCATTTGAACATCTCTGGGCGGTTGTATGTAAAAAAATATATATGTTTTTAAACATATACTACAGCAATATCAAAACAAAATATCAAGAATGAAAATAACGAAGTTAAGTGCATATAAGTTCACATTTCTTCATTCCATCTTCAAACAGTATACATACCCTACAAAGCCAGCCATCGACCGAGTAAGATTTTCCACATAGGTGGCATTTCCTGATTTCCAGCAGTTTGATTTCAATAAAATGCAGTGTCAAATACGAATATTTACATGCTAATATAAAAGGGTATTTTTCAATGAGTTTTCAAACATGTAGAACACTAGGAAAAATAAATATGCTGATGCATAATCGAGAATCAAATATGAGCTAGGATAAGGCACCAGAAAGAGTCTTCCATCACCAGGGGTTCTCACTGGAAACTAAGCCCCACTCTCACACCAAAGTGAGCAGAAAGTCATGAAGCAGTGGCAACCTGTCAGAGAAAGCAAAAAAATATATTCATGCAGTGACGCGCTCTGGGAACAGATGCTTGTGCCATCAGGTGCAGCAGCAAGGCACGCCGGATCGAGACTGAGTGACTCCCGCCAGATGAACTCTGAAAACACCTGCGGAAGGACATGCAGGGTAGAAGGGTACCAAGTACACTGTCATAACTAAAAGTAGAACATGAACCTTGAAGCCATGCATTCGCTGTAGAGATGAACTAAGAGTGCAAAATGAAAATTGAGGCTGTGCAGTCACTGGAGAGATGAACTTGGAGTAGAAAATGAAAATTGAAGCTGTGCAGTCACTGCAGAGATGAACTAGGAGTGGAAAATGAAAATTGAAGCTGTGCAGTCACTCAGATAAATTAAGAGTAGATTGTAAAAACTGACGTTATGCTGTTGAAGAGAATTCAGTAAACTTTCATTGGCCAGATGGACTATAGAGGAAAATGAAAATTGAAGGTACCTGCCATCAATTACACCATCAAGATCTGTCCTGCCCTTCAAACCCAGCTAGAAGAGAACCCCTTTTCCACTGCATGCAATCCTTAATAGCCTATTCCCTTAACAAATAGAGCACTCTGGCTCTCATGCTTGCCAGCCACGTTCACACAAGGCAAACTCTAGCATATACATAAGAGCATACATACATAAATATATACAGGCATGCATATTTATTATTTTAAGTTTTGTAGAGCACAAAATATCAAGGGTGTCCTGGCACTAAAAGGAACCAAAAGAGCTGCATCACAATACAGATTTACTGAGTGAACAACCATGTATATACATGCATACACATATGCTGTGTTGAGAAATGTACCATTTTTGGTTGATCCCAATTACCACCCTAAGGCCCAGATTTAAGAAGTTCTTGCGACTCTTTGTGCCTCATTAGTGTAATTTTTTATGACACTACTGTGGCTCAACAAGGCCAAATTTGCAGCGTCAGATTTTCAAAGTGGCGCAATGCAAGCATTGCACCACTTTGTAACCCCTTGCACCACATTATGCCTCCACCAGGCATAATGTATGCAAGGGGGTCGTTCCCCCATTAGGGGGACCTAAAAAATGGCGCAGGGGAATCTATGAGATTCCTCTGGGCCATTTTTTGCTGCTATTTTTAACGCCTTCACACAGCAGGCATTAAAAGGGGGCACACCATTATTCTTAATGGGTCCCAATGTACCTTGCAGGATTGGCACCAACATTTTTGGCAATAGCGTCAAACATTTTGATGCTAATGTCCCTAACCTGCGCCATGGTACACCATATCTTCAATATGGTGAACACATGGTGGCGTTAGGGAGCACTGATGGGCGCAAGAAAAGTGGCGCTCCACATAATGCAGCTCCACTTTCACACCATAAAAATAGTTACATATAAGCTGTGCTGGCGGCTCAGGAAACAAGAGCTGAGTTTGGTGAAATGTATCAACCTGATGAAATGTATAAACCAGAGAAAATAAGTTAAACATTATCGCCAGATTAAATAGAAGCAACAGCTATATGTAGATAGTTGGTGGAACTCAACCAAATTATTTGCAAACATTCTGTTGACTGGCTCATCAAATAAGGGGGTCCCCTCCTGCAGGTAGAATTGAAGAAAAATGTCACTTATACATCAACATCCACAATTAAATTCATCAATGCCACGCTGGAAAAAATGCGATTTTCCTAGGAAATTCAGTTCTCACAGGCAAAATATTTCTGCCAGAAAGGTTATAACAGAGGTGACATAAATCTGAAAAATGTTACACATTAATTATAACTTTTCAAAAATGTATGAAAGTTTGGGTATTTTACTTCATTAAATACAGGCACTGCCGGCTAAAAGCTCTATTGTCACAAAACTGTGGAGCTTGTTTTGTCTGAAAAATTATACATGTCAACTTGTATTTCAGAAGAAAAGATTCATTAGTGCATTTTTAAACAAGCTGGTCATGAGTGGGCTTGTTTTGTGAAAGGTGGAAGACATATTTTTAGCTTTATTGTAAACAAACCTGTAAGAAATTTGAGTATTATTTGAGGGGGGCTGAGAATCCACCTCAAACAATAACCACAGTCTTTGTCAGAGTGAAACACAAAACATACTCAATAAACCTGTGCTTAACCCTATGGTAGCTTGGCACAAAGCAGTCGAACCTAACTTAGAGTCAATGTGTAAAGTATTTATACAGCAATCAAACAGTAATAAAGTGACAACACAAAACAAGAAAATCCCAAACCAATTCAGAAACAGAAAATATTTTAATCAATAAAGTGCCTCCAAAATCACAAAAATCCAATAAGTAGTACCAGATATCTGTATTTTTAAAGTGTGAATTAAAGATAGTGCCACTAGCAAAAAGCTCTACACTGGCTTAAAGTCAAAAGTTAAAGCTGACCAACATAGAGCGTCGGTCAAATACAGGGACCAGGTTTGTCCCATTGGAAAGTTTACCTTCCGACTTTGAAACTTTTATGGAGACAAAAATGGTCGTTGACGAGTTGTCAAGAGGGCAAGCTGCAAGGTGGATCTGAAGTGGTGCTCCACAGCAGCAGCAGGTTGCTCAAGCGCTGGGTCCCAGTCCTACTGTCAACAAAGGTGGGAAAGGTTTGAGCAGTCAAATCTGATGTCTGTGCCCAGGAAGACATCAATGTCGACGGGTTACTGTTTAGCACAGTGAAACCTCTATACTCAGACTTAGAAACTTTACTGGAAGTCCGATCTCCTTCAACAGGGTAAACCAGCAATCTGAGGCCACCGACGATTCACTGTCGACAGCTGTGGCCTCGATGGCTGCCCCGTTCTCTGACAGTTCTCCAGGCACAAAGTTGCCCAAAAGTTTTTAAGTCTATCTTCTTGCAGATTGGGGGACAGGAGGAGTTCACTCTACCACCAGGTAAGTGTCTAGGAGCTGGGACAGCATCACTTGGGGTTAGAACTCACTGCAACAATGGCCAGCAGCATGGTCTACAGCAGGTCCAGTTGGTTATTTGGTCTCCGGTTGGCAGTCAGTTTGCACTCTGTCCAAGCAGGAAACCTCACTCTAGTCAGGATAATGAAGTTACACACTCAAGATAACCCCTGCTCACCCCCTTAGTAGCTTGGCACAAGTGGCCAGGCTTATCTCAGAGGCAATGTGCAAAGTATGTGTACCAACACACACAGTAATACAGTGAAAACCCAAAGTACCTGGTTTGCGTCGAAAATAGAGCTGCATGGGCGAGCGTGCATTGCAGAAGTCAACGATGCGCCGACTCATTCTTAGCAAGGGAAGCCATGCGTTGTTTCATCGCTGGTTGGGTCGGCGATGCATCATTTTTCTCCCTCCCAAGAGAGTGATGCATCGATTTCCGGACTTGGCTCCCCAGATCGGCTCAGGTTCACAATGACTTTGACGCCCAGCGACAATGCGTGTGAAATCCGGTCACACTTTGTTGGAAAGCCACTCTACATGGGGTTTGCGTCATTATCAGCAACTGCAAGCGGGTGTTGCATCGATTCTCCAGCCGTAATGTGTTGATCTCCCAACCACGATGCAGGTGGAGTGTCGATTTTAGCCGCAAAGCAGGTGGCGCATTTTTTATCAGACGCGTTGCAGATGGTGCATCGAAAATTTCCCCGCACGGTATTCTGTGTGTGGATTTCAGTCCTTATTCTGCCAAATACACCTTTCAAGGGCACAGGGACTGGATAGGGCACCACTTGCCAGGGCAGGAGTGTCAGCAGAGAGTCCAGGTGCTCTTCCGCTCTTCTCCTTGGCAGTGGTTCCTCTTGAATCCAGAAGTGATCTAAAAGTCTGGGGTTTTGGGTCCAATACTTATACTCCTTTCTGCCTTTGAAGTAGGCAAACTTCAAAGCAAAGTCTCTGTTGTTTTCAGGATCCTGGCTTGCCCAGGCCAGGCCCCAGACACCACCAGGGGGTTGGAGACTGCATTGTGTGAGGGCAGGCACAGCCCATTTAGGTGTAAGTGACCACTCCTCCTTCCACTCCAGCCCAGATGGCTCACTGGGATAAGCAGGCTATAGCACAGATCCCTTTGTGTCACTGTCAAGAGGAGATTCACAAACAGCCCAACTGTCAGTCTGACCCAGACAGGGAATACACAAACAGGCAGAGTTACAGAATGGTTAAAGAAAGAAAATGCCTACTTTCCAAACATTTCATTTTCAAACTAACAATCTAAAAACCAACTCCACTAACAGATGCATTTTTAAATTGTGAGTCCAGAGACCCCAAACTCCATATTTCGATCTGCTCCCAAAGGGAAGCTGCACTTTAAGGATATGTAAAAGCAGCCCCCATATTAACCTATGAGAAAGATAGGGCTTGCAACAGTGAAAAACGAATTTAGCAGTATTTCACTGTTAGGATATGTAAAACCATAGAAGTACATGTCCACATTTAAAATACACTGCACCCTGCCCATGGGGCTACCTAGGGCCTGTTCTGTCCCTGTACCTCAAGCAAGAGTTCAGCCAAATGATTCTTGAAGCCAATTCTGGGATCCTGGGTTCAAGGCAATAGGTCTAGTTTCAGACAGCGGGCAGTCCTTCTTCTGATCTTCACATATACAGGATTGTTCTGAGGAGAGGTCATTGGGGTCCACTTCAATGCCTCGTGTCAGCCTGTGTGTGGAAGGCACACCCCCTAATCCAGTTATGGTCAGTTCTTCTACCCACTGGATTTGGTGCCAGCCTGACTACAGAGACAAAGGGAAAGCAGGCCTAGATGTGAGCATCAGCAGTGACAAGGTAGGCATCCTTTTAAGCTCGGGAAGGTACTGGGCACAGCCCCAGGTTATCCTGTCAAGGAAGGAGTCCCCCTAACCACTCCCACAGCCCTTTGTAGGGAGCAATACACATCTCACCACAGGGAAACCATCAGGGGTCAGGTGACAACTGGAGACTGGCATGAAAGCATTTTGGTTTTAGGCAGGAAAATCACAATTTTCTAACAGTGCTATTTTCAAAACAGTAATAGAAAATCCAACCTGGCCATTAAGTTGGATCTTAAATTACTATTAGATGAGGCACTGAATCATTTGTGTAGCTGCTCATACACTGAAATTAGGTATTATGATATTGGGTAGCCCTATGCTGCTCAAAACCTGAGACAATAAGTTATATAAATTGAATGGAGGATCTGTCAGAAAGGCTTACGATATAATCTGCACTGACAACGAGTAAGTACAAGTCAAACCTTTCAATGGGAGTGTTAATATTCATTGTAAGTGATTCAAACACTCACACATAATTCAGTTCATATCAAATCTATATGTATATTGTTTGACATCAGTTAAATTTCACTCTGTCCTTAAGCAACATATCACTTTAGCATGCTCTTTGCACAGTGCAAAGATGCTTGTGTTGATACTGAGTGTGTGTGCACAGATATATATACACTGTCAATCAAAGCATGAACACATTTTTAAGTATGTCATCCTCCAAAGTAACAAAGTAATTCAGTTTTTGTCTTGGACCACTCATGATGGTCCTTGTGTTCTTGGCTAGCTGAACTGAGTGGTACAGACATTCATGACATTTCGAGCCCGCACTGAAGTATGAGATTTGTTCATCAGAATGGGGTCTTCCTCAGGGTAGCGTGTGGAGACACCCAAGGCTCTCTCTTTAAGTGTGATACTGTGGGGTCGCCACTATCTTTCTCCTATAGGTCGCCATTATTAAGGTCTGAGGTGCGTTAATTTTAGCCAGTAAGTTGCATCCATCTGCAGGTTTCTCTCTTCTACTGTGTGCGTCTGATGCTATTGAATTCTTATCAGTGCCAAACATACAGTAGGCATTCTGAAATTAAGATTTATATTCTGATATAATGTACCCAATCGTTTTCCTAGTGGAGAGCCAACCTTGCAACAGTAAAAAAAAACAGCTTTGAGGGCTGTTCACTGCTAGGACATGTAAGACATTAAATATACATGTATTGCTTTTTAAATACCATGTGTCCTTCCCAATGGGCATTTAGGGACTACATTACTGATGACTTATAGGTAGACAAAAGGAATGTTTTCGGCATGGTAAAAGGTTTGTTTTGTCAAGTTGAAATGTCAGTTTAGAACTGCACACCCAGACTGGAGGGGCAGACCTTGAGATATGATGTATAGTGCTACTTTAGTGGGTTAGAGATTGAATGCTGCATCCCACTAGTAAATTGTTATGTGCACGCCCTAGGTACATGCTGTACGACGTACTAGGATCTAATAAGTAGACTAAATGTGGCACTTAGGCATATAGCAGTTTTAACATGTTTGAAAGCGAGGAAAAGCACACTTTATCACTGGTTTGCAGGGCCAATCAAAAATTTTTTAGCAACAGACAGCAAAAACTTGTCGTGACCCTCTGGAATGGGCATATTTTCAACAGAACTCTACAAACAAGGGCCCAAATTTAAGGTGGCCTGGTGCCAAACTAGCGTCATTTTTTACGCTAATGTGGCGTTAGGATTGCAAAATTGCTGCACCATATTGACAAAGTGGCACAATGCATGAATTGCGCCACTTTGCAACCCTTTTCATCACATTATGCATGTGCCATGTGTAATGTATGCAAAGGAGGCGTTCCAGCGCAAGGAGGCCCGCAAAAATGGCGCAACGAAATCTTCAAGATTTCATTGCGCCATTTTTGCCATCATTTTTAATGCTTGCTGAAAGCAGGCATTAAAAGGACGCACCCATTGGAATCAATGGGCCTCCTTGCACTTTGCTCCGCTAGTGTCTAGAACTAGAATCTTTTATGCTAGTGGAGCAAAGTGTCACAATAGTGTCAAAGATTTTGATGCTGTTGTTCCTAATATCACCATGGTGCACCATATCTTAAACACAGCGCACACATTGTGGCGATAGGCGGGCGCTAAGGGGCAGAGGAAAAGTGGCACTGCATTGGATGCAGCGACACTATTCTTAAATGAGGTCCTATATGTTTAGAATATCATCTTTGTTAAAATGTCCACACATGTGTACCTATTTGTAAAAAGATGATTATTTGCAATTAAAAAATCAGTATTTAACTTTGAATAACATTGACCCTTTTGCCGAAAAGCTGTAAAAATCAGCTGGAATCCTTTAACAAGAAGGCTAAACTATTTTATATGTTAGTAAAGGTAATATAGTTGTTTTTAGTGCACAATGTCAATGATTTAATTATACATAAACATATATTTTCATGGAGGAAAAACAAAGTTTGAAGTGACATTACTGCTAGATGTTAAAAACTGATATTTAAATATTTAGAAAACAAAAAAACACTAAGGTTCAGGAGTTAGAGTTCACTGAGCTAACTGGCTGGTGTTATCAGTGGAGTCATCAGGGATGTCATCAATGCTATCATTAGAGATGTTATCAGTGATGTCATAAATGATGCTATCTAACATGCCATGACTGATGTATTATGTGAGGTCATAAGCATAGCTTGGCACTAATGTATGTTATTGTTAGCTCAGTAAACTCTGACTGGTGAATTTAAGTTTTATTTAGTTTTTAAAGAGTCGTTTTTGTCTTCATTCAACACCTAACTACAAAATCACTTAACCATTGTTTTCTTCATTGAATATCTAGGGTTTTGTTAACTTGAACTAAAATCTTATAAAAATACCAAACTGTAAGCATTACTCCAACCTAAACTTTTTTCAATTCATTCCTGTTTTTTTTTGTTTTAACATAAGGGAAAATCGTATTGCCATACACAACTGCAACTTCACTTAAACCTTTGTTCTTTTCAGTGAATTTTTTAACATTGTTAGACCTGACAACCTTAGGGTGGTCACCCCTAACTTTTTGCCTGCCTCCCTCCACTTTTGAGATACTGTTTTTGCTGGTTTTTAGACTCTGAACACTTTACCTCTGCTAACCAGTGCTAAAGTGCATATGCTCTCTCCCTTTAAACATCGTAACCTCGGATCACACCCAATTGGGCTATTTCATTTACTTATAAGTCCCTAGTACAGTGCACTATACACCTTGTATGTGCCCAGGGCCTGTAGATTAAAAGCTACTAGTGGGACTGCAGCACTGATTGTGCCACCGACTTAAGTAGCCCCTTACCTTGTCTCAGGCCTGCCATTGTAAGGCCTGTGTGTGCAGTTTCACTGCCAATTCGACTTGCCAAGCCTAAAACTCAACTTTTTCTACATAGAAGTCACCCCTAAGGTGTGCCATAGGTAACCCCTAGGGCAGGGTGCTATGTAGGTAAAAGGCAGGACATGTAACTGTGTAGTTTACATGTCCTGAAGGTGTAAAACTCCCAAATTCGTTTTAACACTACTGTTAGGCCTGCTCCCTTCATAGGCTAACATTGGGACTGCCCTCATACATTGTTTGAGTGGTAGCTGTTGATCTGAAAGGAGTAGGAAGGTCATATTTATTATGGTAATGCAAAATCCTGCTGACTGGTGAAGTTGGATTTAATATTACTATTTTGGAGAAGCCACTTTTTGAAAGTGAGCATTTCTCTGCACTTAAATCTTTCTGTGTCTTACAATCCACATCTGGCTGGGTTTAGATGACAGCTCCTTGTGCATTCACTCAGACACAGCCCAAACACAGGATACTCAGCCTCACTTGCATACATCTGCATTTTGAATGGGTCTTCCTGGGCTGGGAGGGTGGAGGGCCTGCTCTCACACAAAGGACTGCCACACCCCCTACTGGGACCCTGGCAGACAGGATTTAAACTACTGTGAGGCCTGCTCCCTTCATAGGCTAACATTTGGACTGCCCTCATACAATGTTTGAGTGGCAGCTGCTGATCTGAAAGGAGTAGGAAGGTCATATTTAGTATGGCCAGAATGGTAATACAAAATCCTGCTGACTGGTGAAGTTGGATTTTATATTACTATTTTGGAAATGCCACTTTTAGAAAGTGAGCATTTCACTGCACTTCTAAGCCACTCTTTGAAGTCTTCCCCACTTCAAAGGCACATTTGGGTATAAAAACAGGGCCTCTGCCCTAGCACCTCAGACACTTCCTGGAGAAGATACCTGAACCAGAACCTGCACCCTGACAAGAAGAACTGCCTGGCTGCCTAAAGGACTCACCTGACTGCTTTCTGAAGAGGACTGCTACCTTGCTGTTGCCCTGCTGTCATGCTGCTCTCTTGCTTTGCTGCAGAAGTGCTCTCCAGGGGCTTGGATAGAGCTTGCCTCCTGTTCCTTGAAGTCTCAGGACCAAAAAGACTTCTCTACTGCAGCTGAAATCCCCGTGCGGCGAAAATCCGATGCACCGCCTGCCAAGAACGATGCACAGCCTGCTTGCGGTGAAAAATTCACTGCACGGCGAGTCCGGAACGATGCAGCACAACTTCGCGACAGAAGATTGACACAGCGCCAGTGACACTATTGGAACTTCAACGCACGGCACTACTGGATCGGCGCAAGCTGACTCAGAACTACACCGCCTGACTTCCTGAGAGGAATTGACACAGCACCTGCCATGCGTAAGAAAATTCCACGCATCGCCTACCGAAATCGACGCAGCCCCTGTGCATCGCCCCCTGGGCGACTGAAAACCCCGCAACATGAAGAGGATCCAAGTCAGCGTGCCGGAAATCAACGCAACGTCTTCCCCGCGTGGAAAATAATGATGCAAGTCCATGTGCGAAGGGGTGAAACCGACACACACTCACCGTTTTCCACGCATCTCCTCCTCTGCGGTCCCTTGCAAGGATTTTTCAATGCAAACCCAGTACTTTGCCCTGCAAGAGACACTTGTTGTTTCTAGGAGAACTTAAGACACTTTTTATTGCTTTTACAGTAAGATTTTAACTCTAAAGACACTTGATATCACTTTCAGTGATATCCCTACCTTTGCTTATTTCATCTTTAATCGTTTGACCTTCATTTATCCGGGTAAATATTATATATTTTTCTAAACACTGTGTGGTGTATTTTTGTGGTGTTATATTGTGGTTTTGTATAATTTATTGCACCAATACTTTACACATTGCCTTCTAAGTTAAGCCTGACTGCTCAGTGCCAAGCTACCAGAGGGTGGGCACAGGATAATTTGGATTGTGTGTGACTTACCCTGACTAGAGTGAGGGTCCTTGCTTGGACAGGAGGTAACCTGACTGCCAACCAAAGACCTCATTTCTAACAAACATGTTCAGTCATCTTCTCCATTATATATGGCCTTCAGCCTTTCACATCGTGCACGTATGTACAAGGCCTCTAGCCAAAAACAGCACAGAATTGCTCTCAGTACCCTGAAGAAGCCTGCATGTTATTGTGGTGCCACAGGAGTGAAGCATGAGCAGTGACTCTGGCAGGAACACCTCAGTGCTTCACTGTAGTGCCTCACTGCCCCCCTCAGGAGTACTTCTGAACCCACTGCACAATTGTTTTTTTCGTATTGGCCTCAGTGTGGGGGGTCCCCAAACAAGTGCCAAGGGGTCAGACTAGGCTTAACCTGCCCCTTTTGCCTCAGTTTTTAAACATTTTCAGGACACAGAGACAAAGGTGGTCATTCTGACCCTGGCGGTCTTTGACCGCCAGGGCGGAGGACCGCGGGAGCACCGCCGACAGGCCAGCGGTGCTCCAATGGGGATTCCGACCGCGGCGGTAAAGCCGCGGTCGGACCGGCACCACTGGCGGGGTCCCGCCAGTGTACCGCGGCCCCATTGAATCCTCCGCGGCGGCGCAGCTTGCTGCACCGCCGCGGGGATTCCGACCCCCCCTACCGCCATCCAGATCCCGGCGGTCGGACCGCCGAGATCCGGATGGCGGTAGGGGGGTCGCGGGGCCCCTGGGGGCCCCTGCAGTGCCCATGCCACTGGCATGGGCATTGCAGGGGCCCCCGTAAGAGGGCCCCTACATGTATTTCACTGTCTGCTGTGCAGACAGTGAAATACGCGACGGGTGCAACTGCACCCGTCGCACAGCTTCCACTCCGCCGGCTCGATTCCGAGCCGGCTTCATCGTGGAAGCCTCTTTCCCGCTGGGCTGGCTGGCGGTCTGAAGGCGACCGCCCGCCAGCCCAGCGGGAAAGTCAGAATTACCGCCGCGGTCTTTCGACCGTGGAACGGTAACCTGACGGCGGGACTTTGGCGGGCGGCCTCCGCCGCCCGCCAAGGTCAGAATGAGGGCCAAAGTCTTTGGGTTTCAGCCAGCCAATCAGATAGTTTGGTACTGGTCCCACAATAATGAAAGGGCAGATGGGGAAAAAAAGCGCTCTCAGCCACTCAGGGGGCTCTATGTTTTTAATTTACTGTACCACGGAACTCCTACAGAGTCTATCCAGATATACTGATTTTTTTAACACCTTCAAGCCCAACCTGTGCACTTTTTCAAAGGCAAATTTCTTGAAAATGCCTGAGTGGATTTACACTACAAAGCATGCTCCCTGAGTAAAATTCTAACGTTTTTCCAAATTTGGTGTAATTACATTCAGCCATTTTTTCAGAGAGCAAAGTTTCCTGTGAAATTAACATGGGAAATCAAAGTTTTGGGATCTCCCCGTATTCTTGACCTCACTCGATAGATCAACGCAAAACTTTCCTTGAAGGAGCCAGGGGGTATGCACTTTTTTTTGGAAAATGTCATCAAAGATTTTAGCAAACAGTCTACCTATGAAAACTCTGATAGATTGATATCTCACCTACTGCAGGATTTATTACATTTCACATTACTACTTGTGGACCTCAATTTTGTAGAAGAATTTCCATCTTTCCAAAGAATGAATATGGCACCTACCTTTAAAATCAAGGACTGGGAAATCTGATAAACCTTAGTTTGGATAATGACACCAGCCAGGGGTATAGAGGGTGGCAGCTAGGAATATAAGATATTGTGTGACTCATGATGGCTGAAGCAGGTATGCTATATTTGAACTTCAAAGTCATAACACACCAGACATCACTCTCAGCTCATATTCATTCTCCCATTACACGCAAAATGAATTGACACTTCTACATCCAGGAGTGTCTTAGACCGATTCACTGTGAAAACCGAGGCACAATGACTTCTCTAATGGATATTGGAGATCATTTACTGCAGACCCATGGCAAGAGTATTCAAAGGTACTGAATATCCTGGCCGTGAGTTATTCTGGTGGTCCTAATGTTTTGCAAGGGCCCTCTCGCCACAAAGCTTTGCCTTCATGTTCAGGAAACATGTACTCAGTTTTGCAAAATGTAGGCTGATTTCAGCCTGATTTGTTGGGTCATCTACATACCATGCAGACAATGCTGTGCAAGAGTGAAATGTTGAATCTGCTTAACCTTTAAGAATACATTTTGCCCTTGCTGTAGACTGTGGTGCTGAAGGAGACCAAATGTAGGATAGAACTATGAGCTGTGACCATATGTATATGATCACATCTTTTTGAGATACAAAATATGCCTCAACTGTGCTTCCAATCTTTGACAACGTATTCAGGTTGGAAAAAAACTGCCCACACAGATTTTTCACGATGACTAAAGGAAGAGGTCATGCTTTCATTGCTGCTGCCTATATATCGGACAGCTGCAAATCGGCCACATGTCTAACCACTATAATCTTTGTTCAATTTGTATTCACCTTAATTTGTCTTAGACTGATCCATCTATTTATTGACAACAGTCAGATAAGATTGGCCAAGACGTTTCTGCAGCAGGGTGAAGCTTATGCACCAGCTGGGCTTCATCAACATACATATAGAATTTCAGGCCAAGTAAGTATCTAAGACTACTTGTAAAAGGAGATAAATGTTACATACAAGTGGGCTGAAAAACATTACTGAAGCACCTCATAGGATTTAATGGATATTTAGACAACGACTGAGAGCCTGTTCTACTGTGTGGAAGAATCATTATTGGACTGAACATGATTATCAGAGCTGGACCAGCCAGGTCAAAACCTTTGTCTCTATGTACCTCAAAATCTAGGCGATTTATTGATATAGAAACTTTGGTGACTGCAGAGGAACCTTCTGAAGCTTGACAGCTACAGTGTGCCTTCTGCCTTATGACTATGTGCTGGATAAACGAGTGGCAGATGATCTCTGCTAAGTTTGCAGGAGCTGATGCCTGCAAACCTCCAGTGGAAATTTCCATAATAAGTATCCAATAGCAACGGGTGGTAAAACTTTAACATAAATAATATAAAACACCTGCCTTGGAATTGAATTGAATTGCCTTCTTCGATTTAATAAAGTTGCCAAACAGCTACAGCACCACCACACCCACCCTTAGCTATTTCAACTCTTACCAAACCTCCCACCGCAAGACCCTATCAACTGTATCCAAGGCTGTGAAGCTCTGCAAGACCCAAGCTCGATGACTCTGACCTTTGGAGAGAGAGAGATAATCTTCATATTATATACACAGGAAAATAAGAGTAAGATGCTGCTGGCTCCATCATCAGCCCTCAGCTTTTGCTATTTCACTACTTGACCATTAAAGAATTATTCTGATACCCAATAACTTCCTGATACCTTTCTTTATCACGATGATGGCTTATCTAAAAATGTGAAGCCTCTTATCAGATGAAGCAGTGGTATCCTCCTTGTCGGAAAAAGTTTTTCTCCAGAAAACTCGACCCACATTCCTAATGGCCAATCTCCTGCTGTGCAGACTTTCTTCGGCACAAGGGTCTTGTTTCATAAAAGTTTCTGCACTACTGCATGCACCCAAGGTGCTAAAACCATTATTTGTTAGTGAAAACTATAATTTCCATTTGACAGATTCAGGAATGAGGGTATTTTGTCACATGAAAATTCCACCACCATTTTTAAATTTCCATGTCAGCAAATCAATGACTACAAGCGATTTTTTTGGACTGGCCTCGGTGGGGCCACTTCTGAATGCTGTTGAACACCCACAAACCAGCAAAGAAATTGGTATTCCCCAGTATTTTAACGCTAGTTCCCCCCTAATGTATTTTTGTTAACAATGAACAATGCGCACCTATGCAAAAATCTATTTTGGGTAAAAAAAACTCCTGTTATGATTAGCTCTGTTTCGAATATCACATTTTTTCATTTGTTAGCTATTCATTGTACAATATATAGGAAGCTGTTTTTTGCTCTTAGTTGGGAATATGGAAAAATGGCACAGTGTTTTGGCTCAATTTTCATTTCAGCACAAATTCATAAAATGTGCAGTAACTAATTAATAATGTAATATGAGCATCTTCTCTAATGTAATTTGTGGGAGATGGATAACAGAAACTGCTGCACCGGTGCAAATGACGGTGTGTTATCCAATCTTTTCATGTATACACGTTGTTGCTATATCTCTTGGAACTCTATGTGAATTTCTAAAATCCGAATGTAAGTGTCAATGTCCTATTGTCGGTCCTTTTTGCCACTACCATTAATTTTTCACGTAGACTTGCATTGTATTCTACAGAAGTCCATTTTAAGTGTTACCCCCATTGGCTTCATTGAAATTCTCAAACTCATTTTTGCTCTAATTTTGTGTTGTCAATGGTTAATGAATTGCTCCTTATGGTTATGAACTTGGGTTGGACCAAACGTCCTGTTGTATTTTGTCACTTTTGGAGTGGTTCTATGCTCTTGCGCCCTTCAACATCTGGAATGTAAATCTTAAACTACAGAAAGCATTTAATAAAAAACAATGATCTATAACCCATGCCTTTGTGGGCATCAAGAGTTTACTGGGACAGCCACCTTTTTAGGTCGAGCGTGCAAGCGCTCTGGTGCATTATAATCTATCTGTGGGCTTTTAACCATGCCCACCACACGCCCATCACTATCACTCGTTCATGGGCTTGCCTTTCAAAAAATCCTTTAGCATTGGTAAATGCTTTGTGTTTGTCCCTCCTCGGATTAGCTTTGTTATAGCCCTGGCCATCGACCCTGTTACATGGATAATTGCACATTTGCCGATACTGCGAGCAAACATCTTTTTCCTTTTGTGTCTCTCCTTCGGGCTCACGCTTATGGCGGCCATGACGCTTTAAATTGGCTTGCTTATGTCAACTGTTTTACTTTTCATTTTCAATGTATGTGGCAAGAGAAGTCCAGTTAGGAATTTACAACAATATTAGCTCTAACACGAGCAAAAGCGAGACCCATCGCATTGCAAATGCTTGTTATGTTTTAGGGGTGTTGGTTCCATAGATTGTAATAGCATTTTGCTCTGATTATTATGGAATCGTAGTCGCAAACCGTTTTCATTTATTCTGCACTTATATATTGCTGGAAACTCTGTTTTGGAACAAACATGTTACTATTCCTGAACTAAGTAAAAATGAAGTGTAGAATCCGATTCACAACGATTTTGTCGTGACTTACTCCTGTAGTGTTCTTTGCTTACTAATAGGTTCCGGGAGTAAGTCAGTAGTTTAAATGGCTTTCACTTGGAATTGAGGAGTAAGTCAGGAGTCCTATAAATCACATATACACCTAGCAAAACCCTCGTGAATTAGGTAAGTAAATTCTCATCTGCACGTGCTTCCTTTATTCTATTTGTTGAGCACCAAACAATTTTATGGCTGTTTCCTATACTTTTCCTGCACGGCAACTATCTGTCACAACCCAGCCTTGTAAGAAAAGTTGCTCACATGCAAAATTACAACATACTGCAGTAATTGTACACGTGACTAACAAACACGATTTGAAGGCTGAATACGAACATATTTGAGGACTTAAAGTTAGTAGGGTTGTGTGAATACCTGTGTTCGTCAAACCTCTGCATTCACATTTCTCTTTTTCTGTTGCTAGCATGCACCAACATGCCCTTGGCACCAGTGACTGTCACGCGCCATTTCTTTCCACACACACTTTAATTGCTAAAGCTTTGGTAAGCACAGGATTGACATTTGCATTTTTTCGAAAACTTTAAGTAACTGTTGAGCAGCATTCATCGAACTGTAACCCTAAGAATTATTACACTTTAAAAAACAAAAAAATATATATATTCCATTCCCTCCCGCGGGGTTTCCCGGTTTCTCAATACTTGCAAACGTTACGTTATCACATATTCGATATAAAAATGCTATCAGTACATTCTTGTGACACACTTTTATACACCTGTCTGCCTCGCCTAATATTTTTTTGTTTTCTGAGTATATTCATCAAGTTAATTTTATGAAATTTTTTTGAGTGAAGACCTGCTGGGTTGCACTAATAAACCCTTTCCCTCCAGATGCTGTACAGTCTGTTCAACACTTAATAACCCTCTCTGGAGAAGATGTGTGATTGCAGTACAATGACAGCTAGACATGGGCTGAGCATTAAGCAGGTTGTTTGAATTTTATTTAAAAAAGTATGGAAGAGCTGTATGTGTTTAAATCTGGTGTGGCATGTATTTATTATATTTATAGGGAGGCTACAAATGCAGAAAAGAGTGTCCTGTCCCTAAAGTCTACACAAGATAAATTAGAAAAACCAACAACCAGTATTAAGTGAATTATTGAGTAGCTATTTTATTCCAATTTGTGGAAGGCAAGACGGCAAGTTCTTCTAAGTGTGACGATAAGAAGTTCTATGTTTACCTACAATGCTCTCTAAATTTTTTACCGCTAGCAAGATAAAGGTTCATGCCCTAATTGGTGCTTTACTGATCTTGGATATCCCCAGAATCCTAGCTGTTGGGGAGCAAAGAATTAGGATGGTGTTTATGAAGAAAATTATTTGTGGCATAAAATATGCTCTTTCCCAATATTTGCTTTGTGATAGATGTACAGGCAACAGCCAACCAATAGAATTTTGTTAGAAGGCCAACGAAAGACGGCTGATGGGAAGAGCCAGCAGAAGTTGTTCTACAGTATTCTGAACAATGTCAGATGAGAGGCCAAGGATACATAGAGTCTGTAACAAAGTGAGATACAACAGCCCTAGTGTTATCCTACAGTTGCCTGGGCCACTCCGAGCTAACGCGAAGAAAGAAGAACAAGAAGATATTTCTTGAGCATTCAAAAAGCATGTGACAGATATCTTCTTCATCTGAGGAGAGAACGTCAAAAGGCTGATTTAATGTAAATCATTGGTTACGGTCTGAGGTGGCAGAGCTGGAGGTACTTCAAGATCTGAGGGTCACCATTCACTAGACCACATTGAATGGGGTACCCACAGCAAGAGCTGCCATCTTTTTGGAATTGAGTGTGAGCAAGATGATGCTGATCCAGTCATTAAGCCAGTCTTACAATGCTTGAAGTTCCTTTGTGCAGACTGAAATGTACTGTCTAGCCTCTGAATGCCATTATATAATCTGCTACGCTACGCATACAAACCCAAATGAGCAATTTAAAGTGAACAAAGGGGTAGGTTGGAGAATTAAAAGTATGACTTAGAGAAGAGCGCTGTGGTGGGGTGGCAACCGTAAGAGACTGAAAAGAAGATTGAACATCAGAAAACACAATAGCTTGTGAGCGGCCAGTGAAAAAGAAAGATATCACTTGAAAGTTTTACATTGAATACCTACGTCATGAACACATGAAATAAGTGTGGAATGAGACTGTTTCTAAAGGGTGCTGAGGTCATCAATAATAGCCGGACAGCTGCCTCATACCATCTGTGGTCATCCTTAGTTGGTCAATGATGTATACCAAGATGACCTCATTAAGGCATGGAGTAAAACCTTGTCCAAGAGTGATGAAGACTTAAATTGATGTTGATAAATGTGGGGAGTAGTCAATTCAGCTCTTTCAGGGTGATAGGTTGAAAGTTGTAGTCTGTTTCTTCTGGAGCAGAGTTCTGACAGAAAGGATGAATAGGTATGTCTCTGATGACAGGAGTAAGAGTGTCAGCAGCTGACTGCAAGATCTGGGTGGGGCAAAGATCCAAGGGGGATTCCCATTTCATAGGTGGAAGATATGAAGTGTTAGACTGAATAGATGTCTGAGGGAAATCGGTGACACAGTGTATGTCACTAGTTATAACCATTACTTATAACCTCAAGAATCCTGTTCTGCCTCCTAACCGGAAGTGTATTATGATGTAACTAGCAAATTTATATTACAGATTGTGTTGATACCTAATCAGATATTTTGCACAATAGTTGTAAGCGAAAGAAGAAAATTAAAAACAGATATCATCAGTTATTTTATGCAATGGTGGCTGTTGATGACTATATGCGCATATAAATGAGATACATTAGTGTCTTACCTATAGAAGCTTCCTTTGTCGATGGATACCCTAGATGCAAACTGCTCAAAATGTGTCCTCAAAGAAGGTGGTGGTTATGTGTCCCTAGAACCAGCAGCTAGTCAAAACAATAAAGATGAATTTCAGAATTTTAACAATAGGGCTGGGAATACCTATGACAAGTAACACATATGGTATCAAGGCTGAACATCAAACAGGTATATGTCATCTTAAGTAGACATAGAAAAAATGATGACTAGAGAGATAATTATAAGAAAAAATAAAGAGTGAAAAGGTACGCAGGGATGTTACTAGAAGAACATGTATTTTGGCCAGACCTACTTGACCAGTAAATGGGAGTGGACCAAGTTGCTTATTGCATGATGCTCCCTGATGTCATTTGATGGTTGGGGCATAGTATTGTTATGTTGTATTATGTGATGCAGATATGTAGAGCACTCTATCAACTGGGAGGGTATCCTGGCACTGAACAGGTGTGAGTCTAGCCACACATGGGGCCTAGTAGAACTACTTGAAAAACCATGTCTTCAGCCTCTTGCAGAATTAAAAAAAGTGAGTAGGCAGCTGCTATTTGGCGTTGTTGCACGCTTTAGGAGTGATGTAAGAGAAGGCTCGAACAATGGATTTGGTTTTCCTTGTGCATGTGAATTGTGCAAGCAGGAGTCCAGGCGAGCAGAGGCGTCTGAAAGGTTTGTGCAAGTAGATGCAATTGTAGAGGAATGCTGGGCCAGTGTTAATTAGTATCTTTAAGGTGTGGGTGAGGAGCTTGAATTGTGCTTGTTTGTGAATGATGAGCCAGTTGAGCTCCTTCTGGTGTGGTGTGAGAAGTTGAGAGTGAATCTGTTCACCAAGTTCTGGATGGTCTGACGCCTTCTGGTGAATTTTTTGTTGATCCCAGCATAGAGAGTGTTCCCATAGTGCAGCTTCCTTGTGACAAGGGCGTAGGTTATGGTTTTCTAGGTGCTGCTTGGGAGCCATTTGAAAATCATCCTCATCATCTTCAGCGTATGGAAGCATGAGCCAGTGGATTGTATTGACTTTACCGGTCATGTCACGTTTCTGTCGATCATGATCCTGAGCATCTTGCCATGAGTGGTGGGGATGGGTATCAGTCCTAGCTCTGTTGGCCACCAGGAGGAGTCCAACAGTAATGTGCTCTTCCCGAAGATCATGATTTCGGTCTTGTCAGTGTTCAGCTTTAGACAGTTGGTCTTCATCCAGTGGGTGATCTCAGTCATGCATGCATCGAACTTGATCAGGGTACAGGGTGTCTTGTCCATGAAGGAAAGAATGACTTTTTTGTCATCAGCAGAGGAGAAGACACTGATGTTGTGAGAGCTGATGATGCTCGCTAGAGGGGATGATATTTGCATTGAAGAGGGTCCGGCTCAGGGAGGATCCTTTCGGAACTCCACAGATGAGTTTGCGGGCATCCGAGGTGTACAGTTCAGGGCTGACTGACTGGCTCCTTTCAGTCAGAAAGGAGCAGATCCATGGGAGTGCATGCCCTTGGATTCCAATGTTGTGTAGGCATTCGATGAGGATGGGGTGGGGAACTTTGTCAAAAGCTGTGTAAATGTACCGGAGGAATAGGGCTGCCATGTCTCCTCTGTTCAGAGTCATGCAAATGTTATCCATGGTGGCGATGGGGGCAGCTTTTGTGTTCAGTTGGGTCTGAAACCAGACTGAGTGGTGTTGAGAAGTTGGTGGTTGCTGAGGTAGTTAGTGAGGTGTCTGTAAATGATTTTCTCTAACACCAGGGCCTGGAACGATAGCAAGGAGTTCGGTCTGTCTTTGGTGAGACTAGAGGGGGTCCTGAGAGGGTTTGTTCAGCAATGGGAAAATTGTTGCATGTTTCCAAGCATCTGGAAGGTCGCGTAAAAGGTAGAGGCATTCAGAATGTCGGTTAGCATGGTGCTGATGAGTTGCAGTCCTCTGGAGTAGATATAGTGGGCTAGGGGTCCGAAGGGGCCCTAAGTGGATGGACTTCATGGTGGCAGTGGTTTCTTCTGGGGTGATGGTGAGCCACATGGTTAGCACTGCTTCTTTGGATAAGATCAGTGGTGTTTGGTCAGGTCTGTCAGGTCTGATTGTGGGCTGAACTTGCTTTAAATGCTGGTGATTTTGTTACTGAAGAATTGAGAGCGATTGTTGCAGAGGTACTGTAAGGGAGTGCTTGAATTGGAGGCAGCTGATAGGGATGTGAATTATTTTACAGTTGCAAAGATTTCTTTGTTTCTTTTGGTGCTGGTATTGATACTGTCTCCTAGAGTGGCACGTTTGGTGGTCTGGGTCATTGGTGGTAGCATTTTAGGGCAGATTTGAACGTGCCCCTGTTTGCATTGTCCTGGCTCGTTCTCCATTGCATTCCAGTTGTTCGCAGTGGTGTTTCATCAGTCTGAGTTCCTCTGTGTACCAAAAGGCCTGTGGTCTGTGTATTGCTTTGTTTGAGGGGAGCCTGGGAATTGACACACAAAGTGATCCAATCATTGAAATTCTTTATAGCTTTGAGAAGGCTGTTGCTTTGTTTGGATAGGCATTGAGATTGGTGTTCCAGTTCTTGTCAGTGAGCCTTTCCAGTTTCAGCAGGCTGGTCTGGCAATGGTGCATGTGCAATGGACCGGTACAGGGATGCTGAACTTGACAAGGGTGTGGTCTGTTCAGGGGACTGGTGTGCGCTTGTCGATTTGGATGTTGTCGAAGTTGTTGAAAATAGCATGTAGGAGCTGTCTGGCAATATGGACAGGTCCCTTTAGTTGTTCAGTGAGGCTCAGGCTTCCGCTGTCTTCAATCAGTGCTCTTCAGGTGGGATGGGTGTGTTTTTCCAGGTGGAAATTCAGGTCTCTCAGTAAGATGTAATTGCCAGCATCGAGGGTGAATGATGCAACAACGTCTGTGATGGTGAAGTTGGTGTGCGGTTCCAGTGGTCTGTAGATGAGAGTGCTGCTTAGGATGAAGTTGGTTGTGGCATAGACCTTGAACAACAGGTGTTATATTAGCGTGGCCAGTCTTCTACAGCTCTCATAAGCATCCCCTTGTATCACCATAGAAGCAAAGACACCAGCCTCAACTGTGGTCACGTTAGCTATTTTTACTGCTGGTTGTGCTCACTGGACTCACAACAATTCTGAGGCTAAACTTGTTGCCAGTGCACAGACCAATTTTACTAGCAATATCCAGCACTCTAACACCAGCATGACCCCAAAACTCATTACTCCCTAACGCCAGACACTTAAACATACGTGTAGGTACTCTCACCAACAATCATTATCCTTTCTCTTTTGTGGACTTTTTTTAAGATAGCTTCCTGATCGACCTGTCTTAAACTGCAGACAGCTTTTGATCCACATCTTAAGGTGGGACTTAGCACTGCGATGTCATTTCCTAAGCATACAATTGAAATATTTGATCTCATTTGCACTAGATATATTTTTGTAACTGAATTGTGGTTTAAATGTGGCTCCAATGCACCAATTGAGAAAGCCAAACCTCTCTCTCCTCATTGCATTCCAACGCATAGAGATGGAAAAAATCATGCAGATGGAAAAGTTATTTCTCTTTGCTTCCCGCCTCATGTGTCACTGAGTTGGAAGGTCTCTCCCTGACAGTCTTCCCTAATGCTAATTATGTGGTGGACTTTTATGTAATGCTAATGTGCCCCTTAGTAATACTTCAGCATTTCTCTTTGATTTTGCTGATAGAATTACTGATTTCACAGCTTCCCAGACTCGCCCCTTCATCATTTGGGGTGTGTTAGAAATGGGGTTTTTGGTTGGCAGTCAGGTTACCCTCTGTCCAAGCAAGAACCCTCACTCTAGTCAGGGTAAGTCACACACAATCCAAAATTATCCTGTGCCCACCCTCTGGTAGCTTGGCACAAGCAATCAGGCTTAACTTAGAAGGCAATGTGTAAAGTATTTGTAATCATACAATAACACCATATAGCACCACAATAATACACCACACAGTGTTTAGAAAAATATATAATATTTATCTGGATAATTGCAGGTCAAAAGGAATAAAGATGCAATGTGAAATTGTGGAGATATCACTGAAAAGTGATATAAAGGGGGTCATTTTGACCTTGGCGGACGGCGGAGGCCGTCCGCCAAGGTACTGCCGCTGAATGACCGCACCGCGGTCAAAAGACCGCGGCGGCCATTCAGACATTTCCTCTGGGCCGGCGGGCGCTCTCCAAAAGAGCGCCCGCCGGCCCAGAGGAAATGCCCCTGCAACGAGGACGCCGGCTCAGAATTGAGCCGGCGTAGTTGCAGGGGTGCGACGGGTGCAGTTGCACCCGTCGCGTATTTCAGTGTCTGCTTAGCAGACACTGAAATACTTTGCGGGGCCCTCTTACGGGGGCCCCTGCAGTGCCCATGCCATGGGCTTGGGCACTGCAGGGGCCCCCAGGGGCCCCGCGGCACCCCCTACCGCCATCCTGTTCCTGGCGGGAGACCCGCCAGGAACAGGATGGCGGTAGGGGGTGTCAGAATCCGCAGCCATGGAGGATTCACAAGGGCAGTGGTAAACCGGCGGGAGACCGCTGGTTTACCCTTTCTGGCCGCGGCTGAACCGCCGCGGTCAGAATGCCCTCGGGAGCACCGCCAGCCTGTTGGTGGTGCTCCCGTGGTCGGTGACCCTGGCGGTCACCGGCTGCCAGGGTCAGAATGACCCCCAAAGTGTCTTAAGTCTTTAAAAAGCAAACAAAGTCTCTTTCAAGCACAAAGTACCTGGTTTAAAGTGGAAAATCTCCGCAAAGGGCCGCAGAAGAAGAGATACGTGGAAAAATGGTGTGTGCGTCGATTTCTCCCCTGCACACATGGACTTGTGTCGTTATTTTCACGCGTGGAAGTTGGGTGTCGTTTTCTGGCGCGCGGACAGTCTCTTTCTGTGGGTCACTGGATTACCAGATGTCCCGGGGTCTGTTGCTGGATTCTCCTGCTTGTTTTCCAGCTGCGCGTCGTTCCGCGGGGCTGTGCGTCGAAGTTTCGCTCTCACGGCAGGCGCCGCGTCGATTTCCCCTCTGGAAGTCGGGCGGCGTTGTCCTTGCGAGGCCGTGCGTCGAAGTTCCGGTCACCCCGAAGGCGTTGCGTCGATCAGCGTCGGTGTGGGGCGTTTTTCTCGCCTCGGAGCAAGCTGTGCGTCGAAATTTTTGCCGCACGAAGAGTCCAAATGAAAAAGAGAAGTCTTTTTGGTCCTGAGACTTCAGGGAACAGGAGGAAAGCTCTATCCAAGCCCTTGGAGAGCACTTTTACAGCCAGACAAGAGTTCAGCAAGGCAGCAGGGCAACAGCAAGGCAGCAGTCCTTTGTAGAAAGCAGTCAGGTGAGTCCTTTAGGCAGCCAGGCAGTTCTTCTTGGCAGGATGCAGGTTCTGGTTCAGGTTTCTTCTCCAGCAAGTGTCTGATGAGGCAGGGCAGAGGCCCTGTTTTATACTAAATTGTGCCTTTGAAGTGGGGGTGACTTCAAAGAGTGTCTAAGAAATGCACCAGGTCCCCTTTCAGTTCAATCCTGTCTGCCAGGGTCCCATTAGGGGGTGTGGCAGTCCTTTGTGTGAGAGCAGGCCCTCCACCCTCCCAGCCCAGGAAGACCCATTCAAAATGCAGATGTATGCCAGTGAGGCTGAGTACCCTGTGTTTGGGGTGTGTCTGAGTGAATGCACAAGGAGCTGTCAACTAAACCTAGCCAGACGTGGATTGAAAGGCACAGAAAGATTTAAGTGCAAAGAAATGCTCACTTTCTAAAAGTGGCATTTCTAGAATAGTAATATTAAATCCGACTTCACCAGTCAGCAGGATTTTGTATTACCATTCTGGCAATACTAAATTTTACCTTCCTTCTCCTTTCAAATCAGCAGCTGCCACTTCAACAATGTATGAAGGCAGCCCCAATGTTAGCCTATCAAGGGAGCAGGCCTCACAGTAGTGTAAAAACGAATTTAGGAGTTTTACACTACCAGGACATATAACTACACAGGTACATGTCCTGCCTTTTACCCACACAGCACACTGCTCCAGGGGTTACCTAGGGCACACATTAGAGGTGACTTATATGTAGAAAAAGGGGAGTTCTAGGCTTGGCAAGTACTTTTAAATGCCAAGTCGAAATGGCAGTGAAACTGCACACACAGGCCTTGCAATGGCAGGCCTGAGACAAGGTTAAGGGGCTACTGAAGTGGGTGGCACAACCAGTGCTGCAGGCCCACTAGTAGCATTTAATCTACAGGCCCTTGGCACATATATTGCACTCTACTAGGGACTTATAAGTAAATTAAATAGCCAATCATGGATAAACCAATCAATAGTACAGTTTACACAGAGAGCATATGCACTTTAGCAGGGGTTAGCGGTGGTAAAGTGCCCAGAGGTCAAAGGCCAACAGCAACAGGTCAGAAAAAAATAGGAGGAACGAGGCAAAAAGTTTGGGGATGACCCTGTCAAAAAGCTAGGTCCAACAGGGTGTTAATATTCACCTGGAAGAATCAAGTGACCCTGAATTTAGCAACCTATACACATTATTGTCTGACTGTTGTTTCCGACAAACTGTAAACAATGCCACTCACTCTGCATGCTATACCTTAGATCTGATAATTGGGCCCACTGAGAGTATTTCTCTCTTGCAAGTGATCTCCAATTAAGAATACTTTAAAAAAATCCATAAAACAATGTCATTAAATCATTACTTCTAGCAAGAGACGTGTTAGAAACTGGTCTACTCCATATTCTGTAGCGGTATATCCAGGAATTACAGCCAAAGCACAGCTAATTTAAATGAATCATTCAGTCACATACAATCTCTATCTATTTCTCTACAAAACAGTACCTCTTAAAAGAGCAGTCCCTGTTAATTATCAGCTAAGTAGATCTACACCTATATCTGTTCCTTGGTTCAGTGATAGCCTTCACATTCTTAGTCACTCTGAAATCAAATCAGCTAATGTATTTCATGTACAAAATGTTAAAAGGTCCCAATACACAACAAGCATTGGCAGAGCCAATAGGTCTTGTCTTTGGGACCTTATAAGTATTTAGCCATAAAGTACATTAAACCTTTATCAGACATAAACTGTGTTTGTGCATTTCTTTATACAATTGGCATTAGACTGTAATGGTCAGAACATCCCCTAAAGGGCACCACAAAAAGTTAGCATTTGCAAGAAACATGGTCATGTAACGATATAGTCGGCCTCTAGAGGGCATAACCACATGAAAAGCGAAGGGAAGAGAGCCTGCAATGTAACCATATAGTCAGCCTCTAGAGAACATAGTGCATTACATATTTTCAGGCCTAGCTGGCCTGCTTGAATGTTATTATAAACAAGGCCCATAGAACAGAAACTACTCCCAGCTGTAAAACAAAAGCTCCCACAATGAAAGAGCTTAAAAAGAGATTGAATGGTGGGAGAGGTCATGATTTGGGGTCCCCCCAACCTAGTGTGGGGACGTAGAAGATGAGCTGGATGGAAAGAGAACATCATTCTGAACTTTTTGGTGGTGGTCCCATTGTCCTAGGAACCATCGCAGGCCGAGTTACGGGCATAAATGTGTTACAAAAGGATTGCCCTGCAAAGCATTATGGGGTGAGTTTCCCAAGTGCTCCAATATTCCAGTTGAATTTGCACTATATGAATAAAAATAATGCCTCTCCAGCTTGCAACCTTTGTCAGGCGCTAACACTGCAAAGAGAAAGAAACAACACACAGCCATAAGCGCGAAGCGAAGAGGCAAAAGAGAAAATTAGTACACCAACACTAAGGTATATGGCCGATCGTTGAATAATCCATGTAACAGGGTCAGTCTCCAAGGTGGTAGCAAAACAGCTTCCAGGTGGGACGAACATAAAGCATTTACGGAACAAACCAAAGGAATTTTGAAAGGCAGGTCAAGGAACAAATTATGTGATGGACGTGTGATGGGTGTTGTGAAAGCCCACTGAAGTAGATTACAGCATGCCGAGAGACAGTGCATGCGTGCTGTGCAGGCTCGACCTAAAAAGAAAGTTTTTTAGAATTACAAATGAGCTCACGCCTAATGAATGATTCTATATCTGTTTTCCGATTAATTATATCTCAATCTCAGTTAAATTCCTGCCCACATTGAATGATTTTGCTCACATTGCCATTCTAGATATCTTTAATGCTTTACTACAGATTGGCGTTATTTCAGGTCCTCTTAAAAATGCATTGTTATTCCTTTGCTGACAAAGACAAGTATGGACTGACCCCTTCTGCCTGTTCATTATCATTCTTTTATTAATACCTACTTTACCTCCCAACTTTCTTCAACTTTACAACATTTTGGATGATTCTCAAGTCGTTTTTTTCCTGGATCATAGCACCAAACTTGCCTTCCTGGCGGTTCTTGATGACCTTTACCTGAAAAATGATGGCAACTGCACAAGAGCTCTCATTTTGCTCAATCTATATGCAGCATTTGATACAATTGACCAAGTCATCTTTATCCGTCATTTTCATGCCATAGGGATACACAGCTCTATTTTTAAATGGGTCACTTATTTTCTTACAGACAAGAGTCAGCAGGTATTTCTGGGACACTCTCACTTCGTCGAACAAAGACATACATTCTCCTGGAGTGTGGTAGTGATATTGAATATTGAATATTGATATCAGTGTCGTATTCATGGTGTGGGTGCAGGGATGCATTTACGTGTATGGCCTGGTTGTCGGCCTCCCACTATAGAGAACGCTAATTTCAGCAGTTGCTATCAATGACATTGATATAGTGGCTGTAGAAATAAACAGGGTTTGTGTATGTTACTATA
The DNA here is from genome assembly GCF_031143425.1 of Pleurodeles waltl. Classification (NCBI taxonomy): domain Eukaryota; kingdom Metazoa; phylum Chordata; class Amphibia; order Caudata; family Salamandridae; genus Pleurodeles; species Pleurodeles waltl. Next base: position 911,448,738 of record NC_090443.1, read on the forward strand.
ATGAATTTACTCTCTAAATAAGTAAATCTGTGCATAGGTGACATGTGTGAGCTGCATGTGTGTGTGGAGTTGTACCATAGTTCCACAATAGAGGATTTAGGTTTACCTGATCTGATATTGGGATTTTCAGGAGTAGGCAGGCCATATTGCATAACAGGGTGCACAGCAGAGAGGATTCGTTCATTGAGGGAGGAAAGATGGAGATGGGATCTGGGATCACCTCTAAAGAGCGTTTGCCACATGTAATCTGGCACACTTCTCCACTTCCCATCTTCTTTCATCCTTCCATTCTTTCTGAGGTGCCACAAAGTATACATAGCTTCATCCCTATGAACTGATAAAGTCTGCATGCTCTTGCCACAGTGCCACCTTTTAACTCTACTGAGGGTGCATATAGATAGTCCATGTAGTTCTGTGCAAGGATCAACAGCAAGGGCTGGTATCTCCTAAAGGTAATTTCACTTTCTCTTGAGTGGGTTGAACTACATCCTGAAGACCGTAATTGGTCTTTGAGTCTCTAACAGACAGTAAAGTAAGGCAGTCTGAGAGGAAGACGGCAGAGCTTATGGTGTGGGTTGTGCTTGCAGGATTTATGTTGTTGAGGTCAGCTGCATGTTGTTTGCCTATACTTTTCCATGTGGAGTCTTCCATAGCAGAGGTGGTGTTGGACCTGGCCCTTTTTACAGAGTCATCCCCAAACATTTTGCCTCCTTCCTCCTATTTTTCCTGACCTGTTTTTGTTGACTTTTGATCTCTGAGCACTTTACCACTACTAACCAATGTTAAAGTGCATATGCTCTCTGTGTAAATTGTACAATTAATTGGTTTATCTATGATTGGCATATTTGATTTACTGGTAAGTCCCTGGTAAAGTGCACTAGAGGTGCCCGGGGCCTGTAATCAAATGCTACTAGTGGGCCTGCAGCACTGATTGTGCCACCCTCATAAGTAGCCCTGTAATCATGTCTCAGACTTGCCACTGCAGTGTCTGTGTGTGCAGTTTTAAACTGTAAATTTGACTAGGCCTAACCCTTCACTTTTCCTACATATAAGACACCCATAAGGTAGGCCCTAGGTAGCTTATGGGCAGGGTGCAGTGTACGGTTAAGGTAGGACATATACTATTGTGTTTTATATGTCCTGACAGTGAAATACTGCCAAATTCAGGTTTCACTGTTGCAAAGCCTATCTCTCTCATAGGTTAACCTGGGGGCTGCCTTTAAACATGATTAAAGCGTAGATTCCCTTTGGGGGCAGATAGACATGTGGAGTTTGGGACCTCTGAACTCACAATTTAAAAATACATCTTTAAGTAAAGTTGGTTTTGAGACTGTGTGTTTGAAAATGCCACTTTTAGAAAGTGGGAATTGTCTTGCTTGAGCCATTTTTGTGACTCTGCCTGTTTGTGGATTCCCTGTCTGGGTTAGTTTGACAGTTGTGCTGTTTGCACCTCTCTCCAGACAATGACACAATGGGGGCTGGGGTATAGCCTGCATATTCTGATGAGCCATCTGTGCTAGGAGGGAGGGGAGAAGTGGTCACTCGCACCTGAAAGGGCTGTGCCTGCCCTCACACAATGTAGACTCCAACCCCCTGGTGTGTGTCTGAGGCCTTGCCTGGACAAGGCAGAATTTCACAAACAAGTGAGACTTTCCTTTGAAGTAGGCCTACTTCAAGGGCCAAATGGGTATAAGAAGAGGACCCAAAACCACAGACTTTAGACAATTCTTGGGATAGACACTCTACCTCACAGACACTTCTGGACAAGAAACCTGCTGGTGAAGAATCCCTGAACCAGAGCTGCCAAGAGGAACTGCCTGGCTGACCAAAGGACTCACTGGGACTGCTTTTCTGACAAGGACTACTGCCTTGCTGCTACCTGGCTGTGCTGAGAAGTGCTCTCCAAGGGCTTGGATAGAGCTTGCCTCCTGTTCCCTGAAGTCTCAGGACCAAAAAGACTTCACTCCTGCAACTGGACTCCTTGTGCGGGGAAAATTAAACACACAGCCTGCTAAAAACAACGCACAGCCTGCCCCGTGGTGAGGTATTCACTGCACGCCGAACGGGAACGACGCAGCCCGACTTCGCAAGGAGAAGATTGACGCAGCACCTGAGTTGCGTCCAAAACATCGACGCACAGCCCACCGGAGCGACGCACAGCTGACCCTGGATGACGCAGCCCGACTTCCAGAGAGGAATCGACGCAGCGCCTGCTGTGTGGGAGAAATTTCCACACAACGCCTACTGGATCGACGCTGAGCTTTTGACTTCGCTCAGCAAGCCCAGGATTCCACGCACAGTCCCAGGGGCACCAGAAAACCCCGCAACCCGAAGAGGAACCAAGTCAGCGCGCCGGGAATCGACGCAAAGCCTTCCCCTGCGTGGAAACTATGCAAGTCGGCATGTGAAGGGGCAAAACTGACGCACACCTCCCTGTTTTCGACGCATCGCCTCCTCTGCGGTCCCTTGCGGAGATTTTGAACGCGAACCAGGTACTTTGTACTTGCAAGAGACCTTTATTGTTTTTAAAAGACATTTATTTGTTTTGCAAAGACTTAAGACACTTTATATCGCTTTTACAGTGATATCCCAACATCTACTTATTGCATTTTAATCGTTATGACCTGCATCATATCAGATAAATATTATATATTTTTCTAAACACTGTGTGGTGTATTTTTGTGGTGCTTTGTTGTGGTATTGTATGATTTATTGCACAAATACTTTACACATTGCCTTCTAAATTAAGCGTGACTGCTCAGTGCCAAGCTACCAGAGGGTGGGCACAGGATAATTTGGATTGTGTGTGACTTGCCCTGACTAGAGTGTGGGTCCTTGTTTGGACAGCGGGTAGCCTGACTGCTAACCATAGACCCCATTTCTAGCAGGTGGCAATCCCTGCTTCCACGGGGATTGGGGAATAACACACACATCCAGCAGTCATGCTACATTTTTAGCATGTTGTTAACCCCAATTTGCTGGTTTGCCCAGGCAAGTAAACTATGTATGACGTGTTTATATGGGTAGTACATACACAAGAGGCGATAGGGCTAAAACTGACACAATTTGCATTGATAGCAGTTACTGTACTAGGACCCAGGGCTTAATGATCCCGTCACAAATATTAGCCACATAAGAACGAGCAGTCAATAAAGGAACTCTGTAGGCCAGAATGTTGAGGGTTTCCCTATCACAGTCATCCTCTCCTGTACCATTCAACCTCTCTATCTTCCAGCTCTCTAGCAAGCATGATAACAGTTGATCCTAAGTGGTCAGTATAAACAAATGACATGTGCTAAGAAGGCACTAAGCTCACAACATCTTTTCTCAGCAAACCCTGGAAGTGCTACACCGACAGAAGAGACCACAGCCATTTCAGCTAAGACTCTGCACACGCGCACAGCTCAATGGAAAGGCCAAAAATCAGCATTTGTGGCAAGGTGGAGGGTGAAGAGGGGCGCGTGTAACTGCAAGAAGAGCACGAGTAGGTCAGCCACCCTCAGGCCGGTATAAAGCTATTAGCGTTGTCAATTCCTAACTGGACTTTTTTTGCCACATAAATTGAAAATGAAAAGTAAAAGAGTTGACATAAGCAAGCCAATTCAAAGCGACATGGCTGCCGTGAGCGCAAAGGAGAGACACAAAAGGAAAAAGAATTTTGCTCACGGTCAAACGTATTGACAAATGTTCAGTTATCCATGGCAACAAAACTGCCCCAAGGAGGGACAAACGTAAAGCATTTACCAATGATAACAAAGGATTTTTGAAAGGCAAGCCAATGAGTGAAAGATAGTGAAGGGCGTGGCTAATCATCACACAGTTTTCTTGTTCTAATTGTCTTTAAATTTGCGGTTGTACTTTCCTCATGCTCTTTCTCTTACCTTGGCACTCTAATTGCATGGATTCCAGCTCTCACTCATGTTTACACTCTTTGCCTCGTGGACTGCCTTAAATGTAAAAATGTAAATTAGCACTTGTATAGCGCACTACTCACCCGTTAGGGTCTCAAGGCGCTGTACTCATACCGCTATGGAACCCCTCCTGGCTTTTCCCTGTGAGGCACCCACTCCTGAGCCCCTCCAGGGTGAAGCCAGGCATCCAAGCGCTGTTGGGGCCGTTGTGGAGATTAAGCAAGCTATTGCCCAGAGTTGCAGAGTGGGACCCATGAATTAGATTAGGCACCGAGGCGAGAATTATCTGGTCAAGGGGAATTGAGCCCAAGACCTGCCAAAGCGGGACTTGAACCCTGGTCTTGAGCCAGATTTCTGCTTCAGGGTCTGCCGCTCTAACCATTGAGCCACACTTCTCCTTCTCCTTGATTCATACATAGGCTCATGTTCTTTTGGACTAATCTTTGGGCTCTCACATCTCGGTGCCTTTCGACGTCTTATTTCTGATCTCTTAGACTTACTTTAATTTGTATACTTGTTTATTTTTGACAGCCTTGAGAAAGCCCAGGTGAAAGTACCTTGTTTGGGCGAAACACGTGTCGTCTGGCTGTGCTCACTCTGTTCTATGACTCAATTTCTGAATAAACTTTAATCTGGATAACCCTTGAGAACAGATCTCAAATACTTTAAGGAACTTCAAGAACATTTGACGATTGGTTGCCTTAATAGTGATTATCATAAGTGGGAACTTGCCATATATCTGCTATTCAACGCTAAGTTTGGAGGATTAGGGTCCATTCCCTCCGGTCTGAGTTCCCACACCTTTGTATGAACAGGCATTTAACTAGGGAAGTATCTGAATTGGACCCTCACTTTCTTACTTTGTGGTTAAAAGCCCACAGAGAGATTACAACAGGCCAGAGCGCTTGCCATTTGTTAGCACCAATAGCACTCTTGTCAGCTGTCTTCTAATTCAGCAGCCCATGGGATGCCTTCACTTCTTTGTCTTCGTGTGGAGCATGGCCCAAGTAAGATTCATTTAGTTTAATTAGTCTCCCTCTGCCCCTTTGGCTGCAAATGAGGTAATATTTCCTTTTTTGACATTTTTAAATAGTGTGAAATGAACCCGACCGGAGGTTATGTGGCGCTTTATTTGAGCACCAGTTACATTACACAACTTCACATTCATTAAGGCAGGGGAGGTGAAGTGGTTTGCCCAGAATCACAGGATGTTGAGGTAATGCCAAAACTCTAACCTGGTTCCTCAGTTTGAAAGTTGGCTTCACGTCTACCCACACTGTCTACATCGCTGAATCCTTCCTAGTGGTGTCAGTACTTGCTATCCAGAGAAGCACGTCTGAAACCAGATGTACATCTTTGAATGACACCTTCTCTCCAGCGGATGTGCACTGCTGCAGTATTTCTGGTGCAAAAGCTTTTTTTAATGGCTCCTCTCTGTGTAGTCTTTTGTATCTGAAAGTACTTTTGCCAGTTCTTTCCTTCCTTACATTCCATGTACTCTATCAGGAATCCAAAATAGATTACAAATTTAAACAAGCATTTCCAATGCAGTGGGTCTAGCATTTGCTGGAGTTAGAGCTATTAACGTTGTAAATTCCTAACTGGAATTTTCTTGCCACCATGAGCATCAGCTTGAACACACACACACAAAAGCGAAAAAAAAGTTTGCTCGCAGTCAAACTTATCAGCAGAAGTGTAATTAGCCATGTAACAAGGGTGATGGCCCAGGCAGTAACAAAACCTCCCCAAGGAGGGACAAACGTAAGCCATTTACCAATGTCACCAAAGAATTTTTGAAAGGCAAGCCCACAAACAAGTGCTAGTGATGGGCGTGAGGTGGGCGTTGTTAAAAGCCCAGATACATACCAACACATTGGAAAAGCAGGCTTGCTTTCTGCTGTGCTCTACCAAAAAAAGACCAGTCTGCCGCATGCAAATGTATCCTTTTGTTTGTGTTACAGAACACTTTCAATCAACCATCTAAGATTGTATTTGTATCAACATTTGACTAATGCGTATGGATTTCGGTTTGATTCAAGTAAGTTTTGTTTTTTGATTGAATGTATGAATGGTTTTTGTACAGGCAACATGTAAAAAATAGACATAGTACCACCAAACACACACGAAATAGACACTGCATAGCCATGCTTGTTATCATCGATAGAAAGAACATGTATTTTTGAGTCAAATCAAATTTTGCAATAGACTGTTCTAATTTACAACACCCCTTTTCAATGAATGCAGCTGTTTCTTAATGACCTGCATTTCAAGAGGATCATTTTCCCGAGTTATTTTTATTGCATTTTTAAAATGCAAGATAAATAAAAACTGCTCCCCACAAGTTAATGAAACATCATCTTAAATCTGGTCATTGTGAAATTTTATTCTGACAGACTTATTTATTTTTAATACATCCCTTATGGAATCCAAGTATAGGTAATTCTTCCGGGACAAGCCATAGCAGTCAAAAAGCACAGTTCTTCCCGCTATAAATATTGCTAACCAGTGCCTACTCCTCTTACTTTGTTCGTCCGTGTTGACAATTCAGTGCAGTATCTTGGATGCCGCCAATATGCCCATAAAATAATGCTTTGCATTCTCATGTCCAGAATGTAAACATTTCAGATGTGACATATTCATCACCGATAGTCAAGCAATGCCTCCTACCAGTGGTTATATGTATGACATGTTGAAAGACAGCTCACATCAATCAAAGCTCCAAACGTACGTTGCCTAATTGTTCTATAGAAAAATGGGCCTCGTCCACACTATTGATACCTTTTGTATTCCCTACATAGTTCACAAAAATGGAAAAAAACAGCGTGATCACGCTGCTACAGTTCACTCGTAGTGAAACCTATCGGCAAAAGGGCAATTATCTATGTAACCGGCCAAAGTGCAATTAACTATGTAACAGGGTTGATGGTATGCAAAGCGCTCGACTTCTGCAAAGCGAGATCGCGCTGTGAAAAAAGAGAAAAAGTAGTCCACAATGCTAACCAAAAACAGCGAGCCCCGCATGTTTTCAGTACTTGGTCGGTGCGCTCGAGGAGGGCTAACCACCGGAAAAAGCACGACGTATGCGTGCCTTCCACTAATGAAAGCAAGCAGATTTTGAAAGGCATGGATGGGGCTCCGAGCCCTGTTCTAATTACTAAAGCGTCTTGCAAGCAAATCGCATGCGTAAGCGCATTGGACTCAGGCTTGACCCTAAAAAAGTCCAACTCAGACACCCGATATGATAACAGTATGCCGTACATGTCACTATGTCTGTGTATCGATTGCATACTTATTTGACAAAAGCATGGCTTAACTGGCATTTCTAACTAAATAAGGACCCTGTTGACAGAAAACCATTTATTGTAGTTTTCTGAGGAATCATATTATGTCACTTTGCATAAGCTTGGTGTGATTTCATTGGTTTGAGCTGCACCAATATGGCACATGCAAAAATAGTAACTTTCTGCTGTGTTGAGAAGCATTATTCTTTTTTCCAGAATTGCGGCTGGGCGCATGTTTTTTTGCACTTAGGGGCATATTTACAAGAAACTGGTGCTTCAGTGCTAATGCACCAGTTTTATTGCATTGCCCCTGCCCCACCTAATGGCACCATGGGTGCACCGTGTTTACAATACTGCGCACCATGGCGGTCATTAGGACAAAAACGTCAGTAATTTTTATGCTATTGTGGTGCTTTGCTGCACTAGTGTAAAAAATGTTGACGCTGTTGCAGCAAAGTGCAAGGAGACCCACAGGTTTTCATGGGTGCGTCATTTTAATGCCTGCTTTGAGCAGGTGTTAAAAATTATGCAATAAATGTCACAGTGAAATCTTGTTGATTTCACTGTGCCACTTTTGCAGGTCTCCAAGCTCCAGAACGCCTTCCTTGCATACATTATGCCTGGTGCAGAAATAATGTGGCAAAGGGGGTGCAAAGTTGCGCAAAGCAAGCATTGCACCACTTTGTAAATATGGCATAGCAAAATAACCTTCGTAACACATATTAGCATAAAATAATGACGCTAATATGACGCAGGAAGGAGCTAGGAGCTTGTAAATATGCCCTTTAGTGCCCTTCACCATGGTGAAAACAACATTTGCCATACAGCTGTTTGGCATGAAAGAGGTTAGAGCATTATTACTGAAACTATCCTTTTGTTATGCCTTAGCAATCATTTACACACCACAGAGAATGTTTGTTTGAGTGCACATTGAAAATTGGCTACTGAAGAAATCAAGCATTGCAAAATAATTAAAGCACAAAGGAAGCAAATTGCATCTGTTCCAGGAGCCGGGAAAGTTCCAGTTTTTCTGGTTTCGCGAAGCATCACCTTCTTTCTCTACTATAAATCTGTAAAAGGAGTTTAACAATGCTGCCCATCCAATCTCTTCGCTGTCAAAGTTTGCAGGGACCAGGTAGAGTACACAACAGGGCACACGTGGTGCAGGGAGGGTACATGACAGGGCAAACATGATGGAAGGAGGTACACAACAGGGCATACATGGTGGAGGTGTGCAACTGTTGCACTGTGTGTACTAATCCAATAACCAAGAAGTGATGGCCTAAATTCTGCAGTCCTTCTTTCAAATGAATTCACATATGTCCCACAGCCCGAAATCTTCTAAGAAAACAGATACTTCCTTACAGCCTGTGTTGACCAGTGTTCCTTAGTTCACAGTTTCACAACTGGGTGGTCCTGTGTAATACAGGAAACACAGATAATAGAAGTCCCTGATTTTCTCCTCCCATCTGCCGCTGTTCCAGTTTCTTAACCCTTATCCACCCTGTAACTCTTTCTTCTAGCCACCACCTGCCCAGTCTCTGTTTCAGCTAACCTCCAGCTGCCCCAACACTGTTTATTCTGCTCCCTATGCCTGCCTTGTCCATTTATTCGCCCTTTTCCCAAAAGACAAAAGAAAAAAGCACCATGACGCAGCCAATGCTGGCCACTTCAAATAACTTTTTATGGTCAAGCCTGCGATTGCATGGGCTAGCACATGCGTCTCGAATGCAAGACTCTGTTGTGTTCAGCAAAGGGTTTGGGGCCCGCCTGTCGCTCACCATGTGTTGCTTTGCATGACACTCTTCTTTACAGCCTTGTAATTTGCCAAGGCACGCCTGGCATCATTTCCATTTCTATGTGTGGAGCAGGGATCAACTACTTATTGATTGAACTTAATTAGCCCCCATTCGCTGCTACCAATTTGATTGAGTTACTAATTGTTCTTTCTAACCTCTACTGCCCCGCAAACAGAAGGCTTGTGACTGGCAAAAACGTGCCCAGCAGGGCAAGCAAAATTGCAAAGTTTTTATTTTTTAAAGCTAACTTTTTTATTTTGTCAAGTCGTCTTTTCTCAGTTTCCATGCATGTTTTCTTTTGTTTTTGCTCGTGGGTGCTGTCGTCAAAAGAGGACAATTAACGTGTTTTTTTTTTAACTGTGCTTCCCATTCACCAATCCCACCGGACCCACAAAATGAATAACTCGCCCATAGGTGACGCCTATTGGCTATGCCAATGCTTGTAGTAGCTTTTGGTCCATTTGAAATGAATGCAGCAAATGATAGGTTATGGAGCAAATTCGGCAAATCCATAATCATGCGGTAAACTCCTCAGTTGTAAAATCGCATAATTGCACTGGCCCCGATTGTGCCTTAATGTGAGCGTTTTTGCGATAAAGAACAGAGCAGCAGTTCACAAAGTCGCTTGGTGAGTAGAGTAACAATGGAAAAGACAATAGTGATGGACGGTTGTGACTGTGGGCTGACAGCAGTGCCAGAACCGTATAGGAACACGAAATGTAATGAAGTGAGAGAAGCAGAGACAAAACAACAGACGCCGCAGAGAGAATTTATTACCTTTGCTCATAAAAAATGTAGAATGTGAGACAAGTTTAAAATAGCTCCATTACCTGTGATTTATCGCATGTTTGGCAACAAAAACGAGCGAAGTGAAACACAGGTACTGCTGTTGCGGACATCATTTCTGATATTTCCGGAAAGAAACGAACTCTGGGCTGGTAGAAGATGGTTTGGAGCTATGTGAAATTGGGGAGGTTAACTCCTAATATAAATATATTTACATAATAAAAACAAAGGTTACAGGGTGAATTTGTATGGTTTTGTGCAAGTAAATTCAGAAGCTGATTATAATGTCCCTTTAGCCTTTGGTTTTATTAGTGAATTTCTATGTTTTTCATAAAGTAATTTTAATTATTATACGTTAATCCAACCACTGCCAGAGGGCCTGGCCTTGGGCCAGGCCCTGCAGCCAAGACCATACAACCACCCAACCCTGTGCAGCAGGGGTTGATCGCAGATCCTGGCCTGTGGCCGGTCCCTGCAGCCGACCCCCTATAACCACCAAATCCCACTCATTCCTATGGCCTTTGTTCATGCGCGGTGGGTGTTGGCCTCAAGGCTTGGCTGCAAACTCCCATAACTACCCAACCTCATGCCGCACTTAGCCTTTGGCCGTGTGCGGGGGAGGGTTGGTCACAGGGTCTGTCTCTCTGGGTGTGAAAAAGGGTGTGAAAGTGTGTCTCTGGGTGTGAGAGTGGGTCTGAGAGTGTCTATGTGGGTGGGCGTGTAAGTGTCTGTGTGGGTCTGTGAGTGGGTGCATGAATGTCTGAGTGAATTTTTGAGGGGTGCATGAATGTCTGAGTGAATTTTTGAGGGGTGCATGAATGACTAAGTGGGTTTGTGAGTGGGTGCGTGAGTGTCTAAGTGGATCCGTGAATGGGTGCGTGAGTGTCTGAGTAGGTCTGTGCATGCGTACATGAGTCTCTAAGTGCATCTTTGAGTGAGTGCATGAGTTTTTGAGTGAGTCTGTGAGTGAGTGCATGAGTCTCTGAGTGGGTATGGGAGTAGATGCCTGAGCCTGAGTGGGTTTGTGAGTGGGTGCCTGAATGTCTGAGAGGATCTTTGAGTGGGTTCATGAATGTCTGAGTGGATCTTTGAGTGGGCGTATGAGTGTCTAAGTGGGTCTGTGAGTGGGTGTGTGAGTCTTTGAGTGGGTCTGTGAGTGGGTGTGTGAATGTCTGAGTGGGTCTGTGAGTGGATGCATGAGTGTCTGAATGAATATCTGAGTGCATCTGTGAGTGAGTGTGTGAGTGTCTGTGTGGGTGTGTCAGTAGCTGTGAGAGTTATTCAGCCACAAAGGAATCTCACCTGCCCTTTTATCCAACTGGAGTCCACAGTTTTGCACAAAATATCTACCCACGTGGAATTCTTTCTGCCTCCTTGGGTACATTTCCAGTAAGTATTCTACACTACAGCTGCAGAATGGACCACAAGGAAATATCACCAGTGACCGTGTGTGCGTTTTGGCAATATGATTGTTCCTGGTGCATCTTTACCCAGAATTGTGTGATAAAATGAATCCTTCTATAGAGAGAGGCCAACAAGACTATGAAGACGTAAATCTCCACCAAACCATCGTCCTTTCTGTTATCTATATGATGTAAGTGATCTTTGTTTTGTCGAGATGTCCTCATATTCCTTAGCATCAAGAACACACCACGAAAATCAGCAGCAAATGCACTGGGGAGCCCTTTGGTAAAGCTGTCCATCATCCTGGCAAAAGGTGGGAAGTCCTTTGCATACTACTGAGGTTGACGATGTTGGCCCAAGCGGGCGGAGCCGCCAGGTGATGTGCACATTTGCATACTCATAGCAATTTAAAGGGAGAACCATAGACTCTGCTCTTACCAGAAGAGGACAAGAAATAACCCACTCGGCACAGTCACATACAGATTGCGCTACAATAGATTAGCGATGCATTCACTCCCACAAAGGATTTTAGATTCTTTTACAATATGGAATAACCAAGTAAACACACCGGCGCTCGGCCTTCATTCAATAGGGGGGGGGCCCTCTCCAGGCCGATTTTGGCTGGACACCCCTTCTGCTAGGGCTTGCCATAATGAAATGGAGGAGGAGATTGGTACAGTCTCCCGCCTTCATTTAATAGGAGAGGGGGACCGTGCAGCCCCCCTCCCCAAGCTGATTTTACCCACGGGGACCCCATCACCTGGGATCTGACCATATCTCCTGGGTCCCCCCCAGGGCACCCAGTGTGCAGTGGGACAATGGGGGAAGCCTGAAGGCCCCTGTGGATCCAGCAGGCTCCCTGCCTCCTGTAGAAACCGGCATTGCTATTGCACACAGGGAGCTGCTAAACATGCAGCTCCCTGTGTACAAGAGCAATTGTTTCATCTCTTACCCTTCCTTCATCTTTGTGGGAAGGCAAAGAGATGAAACCTCCGCTTCCAGTGGGCGGGAGCACTTTGACAGCCTTTGCCCGCTGGAAGCGTAGTGTTTGCTCTGACATAGTGGGAGCTGTCAAAGCTGCTGCCAAGTCAGAGCAAACAGCTATGTCCCCAGGAGTGGGCACCCTGGACCATAGCAGGAGCCTGCAGTTCCCAGGGCAATGTATGGGTTCATGAGGGGGGCCATGCAGCCCCCCTCCAATGTTTAACTTAGTCCTGGGTAGCTGGGGGGTCCCCTGGGCTGCACGGGGATGGGACATTCCTCGGGGATGCACAGGAGGGACCGCGCAGGCCCCTGCATTAATTTTAATATTTTGCCCCAGGAAGGTGGTGGTCCCTGAGACTATGGGGGAGGGTGTATGGGCCCCCCATTAAAAATACATTTTTTGCCCTGGGCAAGTGGTGGTTCCAGGGTACCATGCAACCCCTACATACTTACTTTACAGTGTCTTGGGGAGGTGGCAGTCCCTGGGGCTTTGAAATGCCCTAAGAGGGGGGCTCTGTGCACCAACCTCCTTTTTTCACCCTCCAATGCCCCTGGGACCTGGCCCACCAAGGGGCAAAGAAAAAGAAAAGCATGGGAGATCAAGCTTTCTTTTTTTTAAATCTTAGAAAATCTGTTAGATAAGGAATGCTTTTTGGCCATGGCAGGGTCTCTGGGGGACCCCTAAACCAAGGCTAGGAGCTCAGGGTGACCCTGCCCCTCCACCTTTTCTTTTCTTTTTTTGTGAGACTGCCATAATTTCCTTGTTAAAGTGTTGGCAGCCAATCAGATATCAGCACAGGGACAGCTGGATCTGCAGAGGATCCGCGTCCCTACATATCTATTGTTTTTTAAAGTCTGATATCTCAAGAACTGCAGCGGTGAGGCCGGTGGTCTGCTAGAGGTCATCTGGGTGTGCCTTTATGCTCTAAAGCAATAGTGAGAACTGCCACTGTGACCTGGCCTCGCTTTTTACCCCCGAGCTGCCTGGAAGCCTGACACCCATCTTCATGGGTCTGTATTGCCAACACAAGAGTGTTTTTGTTTTCCGAACAGCACACACCGAGTGCATCAGCCTTACCATAAAGTGCTGTGTACGCAGTTTTACCTCCATTTGCTGTTCTTTAGGCCCAGCCCAGGTGCATACTTACATTCTACCCCATATACCAACGGGGAGCTGCTCCGGGTTAGTAAACCCTTTGCGCACAGTGTATTCCAATTTCTACTGGCTCGTCCAGTGCCAAAAGAGCCGCTACGCTACATTGATTACTGCCTCACTTGGCTCGCTAGGCCTAGCCTCTGCCAGTAACCAGGTGTCCGGTGCTGGTGTCCCCCCTGTCTGATAGTGCAGTGCACTGCCTCAGATCTTTCCGCCTTCCTGGTCCCTAATAAAGTCATGGCGGAATATTCAGAGGAGGAATCCTTCCAGCGCGGCCCCATAGATGATAAGTTTTGTGAGGCTGTTGAAACTTCCCTTCACCAAGCAGTCGCCCCGGCCATAGAGCCCCTGGAACACTGTCTCCTGGCATTAGCGGAGGTATGCCCTTTCCCCCTGAATGAACCCCCCACCACCCACAAAGGTGCATGCAAAAGCGACACAGGCATTGACCTGAGAGCCTTTGACTGTCTTAAGAAGGTTTTCTTGTCCCAGCCTACTTCTCCAGGAGGGGACACCCCTGCTGCCTCCAAGGAGGCTCCCCTGTCCCTGCACCCTGATGATGATGATCACGCAGGGGATTCCCCTGATGAAATGGGTCCCTCCCGCCCATGGTTCCCGTCCCAGAGCCTGGGAGACCAACGTGAGGATGTTTCAGACATGCTTGGACCAGAGGACCTCATACACCCGCGCTCCGCAGAGTGGACCCCTATGGATAAGGTGGCCAAATATGTGGCCAGCCAGCTCAGGATGTCCATTGACAAGGAGTTCCGTGCCTGCCTGAAGGCAGAATACCCCCGCTCCTCCCTCCCAGGAAAGGTGGCCCTCACCCCAGAACCCGACCCACGCATGGCCACCTTCCTTCAGAAATATATTTGCGACCCTAGGAAAGGGATTGATAGGTCCTGGCGCTCATGTCAAGACAAACTACTTTACATTAGTAGCCCGCTTACTAAGATTCTAGACCTAGCAGAAGAGGGTAAAATCTCTGGTACCCGATTTCGCCTGACATCCTCTCAGAATGGGCGCAACAGGCGGTTATATTTTTAGTTAACTCCAACTGTGCCTTGTCGGCAGAGCGCACATTCTTGGTGGAGTCAGTTAAAAAAAACGGATTTTTCCCTCTCGCAAGATTGCCAAGATCCATTGTGAATTGAGGCGGATGTTTTCCAGATCATCCACCTCCCTCAGACAGGTGGCCAGAGTGGTGGGCTTCCTCTCCTCGTCCATTCGGGCAATTTTTCCAGGCCCTCTTCACTACAGAGCCCTCCAGCATCCCAAGGCCTCCCACTTATGCAAGGGGCTGCAATATTCAGGGCAGATTCCCCTCACAGATGATGTCCAGGACAAGATGTGCTGGTGTCTGGTGCACATGGAGGCCTGGAATGGACGGTCAATATTTGGTTCTGATCCGGACATGATTATAGAGTCTGATGCCAGCAAATCTGGTTGGGACGCCTGTTGCAGGGAAAGTGGTCCTTAGAGGAGCGTCAACTCCATATCTATTGTTTGGAACTTATGGCCGGATCTTTCACAATAAAGTGCTGGACGAAGGACTGGGTGCACTGCCATGTGCTGCTGAAAATGGACAACATCTTTGCTGTCCAGTTATCAATCACTTGGGGGGGGCACCAGATCCAAAGTCCTGGCAGATCTAGCCAAGGATCTATGGGAGTATTGTCTCTTCAACAGCACATCACTCATAGCGGGGTATCTTCTGGAAGCCTCCAATGTGGTGGCAGACCCGTATTCCAGAGAGTAAGTCAGATTCCATTCTGTGGCAGCTGAAGCCACAGGTTTTCAAAAGATTATAAACCCTTCGGGGTTCGTTCTCTATAGATCTTTTTGCTTCTCTGCTGGATCATCAGATTTCCAGATTTTTCAGTTGGAAGCCGGATCTGTTAGCACCAGCAACAGATACTTGCACGATTGGACGAAAGAACAAGGATATGCCTTCCCTCCTTTCTCGATGATCATGCAGTTATCGGCTCAAGTGAGGTGCCAAGGCGCGTGGCTAGTCCTGATCAGTCCCTGCTGGAGGTTGCAAGTCTGGTTCCCAGTTCTTCTGGAACTTTCTTGGGATTCTCCAATCCCTCTTCCCCACACTCCAGACCTTCTAAGGGATCCCTTGGGCAACTTTCACCCCCGATACTTCAGGGGTGGATGCCTCTCATGGTTTGGTAGATTTCAGAGATTGCTGAAGAGTCTCAGGCCTTTCAGAAGAAGCTGAAAGAATGCTCTCGGTGGCATGGACAGATGGTAACAACAAACTATACAGATCGGCCTGGTCCAGATGGGTATGTTGGTGTAATAAAAACCATCAGGAGCCCCTGGGGAGTGACATCGTCCCCTTTGTAAATTTCTTGGCATCCCTGGCTGCCCAAGGGATGGCCTACAGGACTGTGAACTCTTATCGATCATCCATTTTTGCGGGCCACACTCCTCTGCAGGGTTCCCAGGTGGGAGAACATCCTCTGGTATGCAGATTGATGCGGGGATTCACCTGCCTCTCCCTCCTGGACCACGTTACTCAGTCCTATGGGATGTCAACCGGGTTTTGCATCTTTTTCAGTCTTGGCAAAGAAATGGATTTCTGTCCCGTGAGGAATTATCAGCGAAGTCAGCCATGTTGCTCTGTTTGATCTCAAGTCATAGAGCCTCAGTTGTCCACTCCCTGGATATTACGGGATACTCTTTTACTCCTAAGGGAGTTACCTTTCACATCTCACTACGCACAAAATCGAATTCTAGGGTGGTGTCCTACCCAGCTTTCAAAAAAATCCAAAATTGTGTGTTGTGCGTTGCCTGAAGGCATATAAGTACATGACTGAGGAATTTCGCCCGTCGGGGGAAACTTAACTCTTTTTCTCTCTCAAGAAACCTTTCAAAGCGATGTCTCCACCCACCATTGCTATATAGATCCAATGGGTCATGCAGGAAGTTGGCATTGATATATCACAGTTTGGCGCCCATTCAGTTGGGGGGGGAATGGCCTCAAAGGCTTTCTCCCTGGGGGCAGGTTTGGAAGATATTATTAATACGTGGCATTGGTCCTCCGATTCCATGTTCGAAAAATGTTATTTTCAGCCTGTCCTGGACATGGCCTCCTTGGTGGTGGACAAGCTTTGAACGAGAATAATCCTCGCCTCTGAGCCTGCCATAGAATGAAACCTTTCCTAATAATTTTGAAGGAAAGTTTTGTTTCTATTAAGGAGACGTAGGCAAGGATTATTCTTACCCAAGGTTTCGAGGATTCTCTTTTTCCTTCCCTACCCAGGTGTTTTTCGTGCACAATTATGAAAGCTTTGGAAGGTCTATGTATTCCAACACTGATTATGTTTCTTTCTGTCAATGATGTCACTTTTTTGGCAGTTTGATGCTGATTTGAGTTAGCCTATGATAGATGAACAATCTCAAGTTAGTCTGTTTTCATGAATCTTGTGGGGTCTTTCGTTCTATCTCTTTTTTCCTTGGGATCTGTTTAATGATACAATGGGAATTTATCTCATACTTGTCATTTGGATCCTTACAGTTTCAGATGAGAACAAGGTAGATTGACGTGAAAGAAAGGGATACACTTCTGCTGCACTCAAGAAAGAGGAAGACCTGTGGGGAATGTTTGACTATTTGAGGACATGCTGGACTCGTATTGGCTGTTTTCTGTTGTTCTTTCTTGATGGGAAAGATAGTTTTTTCTAGGTAACATTAAATCTGCTGCAAGTAAAAAGAAAGAAAGGAAGTGAGCATAATCCTCGCCTCTGTGTCCTCAATAGAATTCAAACTTTATTAGGACATTTTTCATTCTTTGTGATTCATATGTTCTCAGAACCTTGGGAGCGCATTCTTCTTGTAGTTCTCTTGGTCACATCAACTTCTATTTCAGTATCCCTTCATGTTAGGGCCTGGGTGGATATGTGTGTTTACAGGGTAATACAACCTGTTAGTCTTATTTTTTAGGATTTGTACCTTTGGTTAGTGGCCTCTTTATTTCTCAGCGTGAGATATAAAAAGCTTTCAAGTGCTTGTTTCTTTTCCCAATTATGGGCTCCCTACACCACAGGGAGCTTCCTTCTTTATCTTTTCCACCTCGGATGGGTTCTGAAAATCTATCCATTCATGGTGGGTATTCAACCTGGAAAGAAAAGAGCACTGGTCGCCGGCAACTTTCCAGGCATCAGATTGCCTTTGTACTTAGTGCTATCCTTTCTACTTGTGGTGGCCTGTCTTAAGTATATTTGTCTCTGGGAAGACAGCAGGCATAACACTCAAACTGACCCATTCCCCAATAGCGAAGTGCCTGTATGAATGCTATTATGTTATCCTACATTATTGCTGGTGTTTGTGCTGGCTATCTGCTACTTTTGCTCTTGTCATTCATTGATCAGCCATTACCTTGGAAGCCTGACCCAGTATGCTCAGGATGAAATGCTGGGGCCTCAGGTGTGTGGAAACTCACAGTGTGTTTACTAATGACCATTAATTGACTTCCACACTCTGGAAGCGATTATTCAGTGAGTATATAGTTATTATATATCACTACCAACCATGTCAGGTACATAACTACATATTTCACAGGTGTATCACTATTTTGGACATGGGGGAAGCAAAGTTTCATGTTTGTTTCTTGCAACTGGATCTCACAAGAACTGAAAGATTTATCCGTGCTGCAGGAGGCAGGGGTGTGTATATGAATATGAAGTTTGAAAGTATCGAATAACAAAAATGAAAACTGCAGAAAGTCGACTGCCACAAGATTGTTATGGTTGGAGAATATAGGTACATATACATTTACAATTAATAACTCATGTTTACCTTGACGATCTACAGAGTGTCAAGATATGTCGATGTGGAGTTGAGAACAGTAAAGCTGTAGTTTGATATATATTTATATATTTACCTGCATGATATTATGGCAGTCGAAATATTGCAGTTTATATTTTTGTAGTTCTAACTTTGAAACTTAATGTTCTGTAAGTATGTCTCAAGAGGGGCTGCCTCTATAAAAATTAGAAGATTCATAATGCATTTCATCAGAATATCTCATCTTTATGGTCTGGCTGCACAGTACATCTGTCGCCAAACAACTATGTAAGATACACCAGTAGAGGGGCTTTGGCTCCACTTAAATGTTGGGAGCCAGTATACATGTGAAATTGGGCAGACGTTTTCAGCTTCAACAAAAAAGTAGTTGCCCTCCACACAGCTGTAATCATTTTGTTTATTTTTCTAGTTGCCTGAGCTTGAACTTCCAGTCACACACATATGTTATTACAATTATATGTACAGCGGTGCTATTATAGTATCTTTGGTAATTTGATAATTTACACAACATAGATAGGAGGAAGGTAGTCATTGTCCTACATGGATTTTTAGGTCTGGCTTGACAGTGCAACTGTGACTTGACCTTTATACCTACACCAGTATTATTCTACACCTCTTTACTTCCACACAAATACATATCTATTCCCATGCTATCTACTTGTAAGGTTTCATCTTAACATACAACATCCCTTTAATGCCATCCTTATTGGTATTGTCATTGCTTGTTACCATCTGTTCATGCACCTTGGTTTGTTCACTGTTGCGAGGCATTTCTGGTCAAGTTTACTCTCCAGTGAGGTGTAAGTGTAAGAAAAAACGAAATTACACAAGATACAGGTGACGCAATAATTGAGATCGGGTTTTTCGTTGCTGGGCACTGTTCATAAAAATGCAACATGGGTTTAGTCATATAGAAGATGGATACATTAATATATTACTGTGTTTACCACATTCCAATAGCTAAAGCATATAATAATCTAGCATAAAGATATTTTACGGTTACCCTAAAATTGAATACACTAGCCATTCACAGGAGAAACCGTGCAAATCATATTTATGAGTTAAAATATAAGTGAGCCGGTGAAATCGCGAATGGAAAGCAATAGTTACAAATTGTCGCCAATACAAAGAATCTCCTTGTAATGGAAAGATTTGCTTTGGATTTCTGTTTATTATGTGTGGCAGATATTTCTATATTTTGAGAAGTAAATACAAGAGCACCCCCGTCAATACCATAATTATTATTACACTAATTTACATTTCAAAAGCATCCAATACCCATTAAACAATCACTTCTGGATCTTTTACCTGGTTAATCTAGAAAAGTGTAAATATTGCGATAGATTCAAGAAGAGTAATGGACATTTTACTAACTTAGTTCACGTGTAACATAATTTTAATTCACTAGATGCTTTGCATATTTCCTTCTGGTTCACAAATATTTTCTTAATTTACCTGTATAAATTACCCTTGGTGTATATTACTAGCGAAAATACATATGGTCCTCAAAAACTAATGAGGATTTCATCCAAAGACCTTGTTGCAAGTCCTGAGCAGGGAGCTTACAAATGCCCATGTGCCAACAGAATCTTTTCCCTTGACATTTACAAAAGAGATTTTTTAATTCAACTTTTAGAAGCAAATAAAGACATCCACAATTGTTTTCTTATATTTGGTTGACTTAATTCCTGATTAATACCTGACTGAATTTCACGATAAAGGACAACCGAATCAAAGCTAGCGTTTCTGATTTGTGAATTATCGAAAATAAATTGGAATGTGTTGGCTATCTCTGAAGCTGCAAACATGTGAGCATAACTGATTTGGGGCATATAAAGTCCGAGGGCCAAGGGCAACTAATTGGAGAGCTCCACATTAATGACATCTCATGCTGGGTAGTTTCTATTCTAATTGCAATTAGAACATTGGAATGTTAGGGGGCTCCACTGGAGACAATGGAGTGCTCTGGGTTACTGGCCGGTAAAAGCCCAGAGTGCCAGCATTCTAATGTTCCTTGTTCACAGCAACAGCTGTGAATAAAGGCCTCACGGAGCCCGAGGGGATTCTAATCACCTCGTGCTCCGTGTGGACTTTGTTTTATTTATTAGAAAATCTTGCCTTCTAGTGGCAGAATGTTCTAAAAGCCCTTTGTAACTGGGCTATACGGCAATTAAAGTCCCGCTCTCTTGTTAAAGGCCCGAGCCGGGCCTTTTATGGACGGTATAGCCCGCTAAGGTGGGTTCTAAGGCTCTAATAGACACTGAGGCCCATATTTATACTATTTAGCGCTGCATTTGCATAATTTTAGACACAAAAGCAGCGCAAACTTGCAAAATACAATTGTATTTTCTAAGTTTGCACTGTTTTTGCGTCAAAAAGTGGCGCAAATGCAGCCCTAAAAAACTATAAATATGGGCCTGAATATCACGCATCAGGAATACAACATATAGCACATGGATTGCGTCAAAAGGCTAGGGAAATTTGATCCATCAAAGATTAGGTCAAAGACCTTTAGAACCCCTGTGGGAAGAACTTTTGATTGAAAGTGCACAAGGGTGGGTCCGGGCTGGTCTGACCATACCGTTTATCAATCAAGATTCACTCCTTGCCACAGGGCCTAATGTGTGCTGATCACAATACTTCTCAGCTTTTGAGTAATACTGTACCCCATTAAGAATCAACAGGTGGTTTCCTGATGCCAACAGGGAAATCTTAAGGATTTTGGGGGCCAAGAGTCAAACATATTTTGGGGGCCCCTGTTGCAGCAGCATTGAATTTATGATCCAGTTTCATCTCTTTCATGTCCCCTTTGTGTCTGTCACTGACAGTGCACAGGCACACTCGTCCAAATTCAAAAGTCGTTATATTTAATATTCAGGGATAGGGAAGTGGATTTTCAATATTTTAATGAAGCAGTAGCTAACTAATATTACTGCAGATATGCTCTGTGGCACCCCTCATTTCTCATATGTGAGGTTCTGTTCTGATTAAAAGAAACATTTTTATGGCTATTGCATGGAACATAGGCACACCATTTCTCTTTAAAATATCTGTAATAGACTCTCACACATCACTCACATTAAAAATAAATTAAAGGAAAACAATATTTTAAAACTCTGTTTAAGAATTATTGAAGTCACCAGGGCAAGAGACTCTGGAGAACAGAGCAGGCTCGATAAGTGGGGCCCCCTGAAAGGCTGGGGCCCTGGGCCAGAGCCCACTTTGCCCATGCCTTGAAACATCTCTGGATGCCAGGCCCTCCTTCAAGGCATGCCATGTTCCTGAAGGATCCAGAGAACACAGGACGGTAAATTAACTGAGGATGGTAAATTAACTGAATTCTGGAACAGAATCTGCGGTCTTCGTTGTGCAGAATGCCCATAAAGAAATCGTTTTTAACTAAGACAGCGCTATCAGAATTTCTTGCTCAACCCGTGCAAAATTGGAGTTGCTTTTTTTTTGCGAAGCCCTAAAATCCAGACGTGTTATCACTACACAATGGAAGGAGAAAACACTTCCACCTTTGAAGAATGGGTTTTGGAGATGTAATGCATAGATGAACTAGAGTGGTGTTATCATTGAGGATGGGATTGACAGCTAAAATTTAAGAAGTATGGGAAAGGTGTCAGGATGAATTTGGAAATTGGCAGCAGTGCTGAGGTTAAAGACGATCTAGTACTTCATTATTCAAAATTTAAAAAGTTTAGAATTGTCACTAAAGGGAGTAGCAATCTAATAATCAATCTATATGAAAGCATAAGTGTTATGTAACTGTGAAGGACATATCCACTGGCACTGTGCGTTATATACTTCTATAGGTCACTTTGTTGATTCACCTGTGTCAAATAAACTATATTGACACAGGCAGGTTGTTCTTCCCACAACCCCTCCTTAGTAGTCCTTGCTTCCTTATACAATTATCATGTTTGAGTATTTTGAGAATTAATCTTCATATCTGTAGTATGGATTTCAAGGAGGAAAATACAGTAATAATCACAGATGTAATCAAATAACAAAAACATTTTCTACGGGCCACAATGACACCTCTAAAATTGACTCTCAAATGTTTGCCCGTTAGCCAAATAAATTTGGCCAGCAAACAATGATACAGTGGTCAAATTGGGGTCCAGAATCCTGCCATGCAGTGCAATTCAGACACTCTCATCCATTCTAAATACACATTTTTTAAGGTCTGTGTGAGACTAAGCCCTCAAAACATGGCCAGACTGGCAGTACCCGGCACCGGACATTACCACGGGATGCTGGAAGGATGGGGTTTGTTTTTTTCCCTGGGGGCTGATTTTGTTACTGCGGGGTGATTTTGCAACAGTGTTGCATAATCAGTCTCCCGTAACAAAATCAGCGGGCTACCATTCACTTTGCTGTCTTGGATAACCTGCATGATGTCGGTGCTAGCTTTAGGGCAGTATTCAGAATCTGAGTCAGACATTGGAACTAACTACGCACTGTTGTCCGCTTTCATTTCTACTAAGTCTGAAGCCGTGGAAATACAAGACAAACAGCAGTGCTCTTGTGCACACATTAGGTCGGCACAATGATGCAATCGGGCCTTCCTTCAGTAGCATAGCATGCAGAAGGAGAGGGAGTCAAAAGCAGTAGTGGTTCGCGGGCTGTGGAAGGGGAGGCGCAGGAGGGGCAGAAGAGAGGGAATGAATATTCTTTTTTATTTTTTTTAAAACACTTACCTCCTCTGCCGCTCCTCTGTCCCTCAACGCTCCTCGCTGAAGGCACAGGCTCCCAGCCTGCCCTGTGCCAATTCTGATGCTGCTCAGAGCAGAGTCAGGATTGGCTGGGAACGCCGAGCCAGGGCACTCCCAGGCAGACTGGGAGCATGTGCAGGCTCTCTCCAGCACAGCAACTGTGTGGCTGGGCTGGAGGGAGCCTACAGTACATGTGTGTTTGGCCAGCCCGAGATGGCCGGCCAAACACATGCGCTGTAAAGGGGGAGTGTTCAGCACTCCCCCTCCGTGTATGTCAGCCCCATGGCCCACCCCTTTCAAAGAAAATGATAATAAACATAGTTTACTATCGTTTTCTTTAAAAGGTTTTGCAGCTGCCGCTGCTGGGGGGGAGGGCGATACTCTTCCGCCCAAACGGAGGTGCCGCCACTGGTCAAAAGGAAAGCTGGGGACCGAGAGAGGACCCTGGAGACTCAAGAAAAGAGCAGGAGATATTTGGGCACTTCTGGCTGGATTCCACAGTCCGTACAACACCTGGCAGGTGTCACTGGAGCAGCAAGTGGAGGGGAGGATGACAGGCCAGCAGTACTCGGGCCCTAGGACTGGCTCTGGATGGCACTTGCAGCTTTGAAGATGTGGAGACCAAGGGGCCCCCTGGGTCAGGAAAGAATCTGTGCCCCCACCTCCAGCAGCCCACTTCAACTCTTCCATGCTCCAACTACTCAACCTCATATATGTAATTAGGAAAGTGAACATTGAAGTTGCGTCCACATAGTTTCCCCCTTCTTACCCAGTTGGGGATTTCCAGGAGAAATTCACTCAATCAAAAGCACACAATAGAGCAACCCATAGATCATGCTTATGTGCTCCTTATGGGTAGAACTCAAACTTGTGAGGTGCAAATGAGTTTCATCTTGCTTGCTGCACTTGCTCTGCTCGGTATACAACATATGGGAGGTGGTCTGACAAAAATTTCCAGGACTGTTTTGTGTTCACAGTCCAGCCCTGCCTCACAATGCAACTCAAATTTTTTGAAGGTTTGTGTTGGATAGCTAGCATTCTATCACATTGAGCTCACATCTTATGGTTTGCTCAGCCTCCACTGATATGGTGCTTGGTAGCCCCTCTAGGAGTTTGATGGTGAATAGATGTTCATCATACACCTCAGCATAGGATCAAATTTAAAGGCAAGCACTTAATGGGCATCACTTTAATGGAATTCAAATGAAAGCTGTTAAAGTAAGGTTTGATAAGTTTCCAGCATGGGATTTTCCTGAGGTGCTTATGAGATCAGCAGCATATCACATGGTGTGAGGTTAACCAATGCTCATACAATTACAAGACAGCTGTGCAGGAAGACCTGAAGGACTTTTGGTCTGCTGAATATTTCGCTGCCTGCACATTTGTAGTCTGAAAGCTGAATGCTGCACAGCTTACTACATGCATAAGTGTACTACAGATAAGAGCTGAGGCTGCACAAAAGCCAAACTTCACAGCTTTGCTGTTTTTTGTTGCAGCAAATAGGCCATTTGGCAGTAAAGTAAACAGTTTATCACAGTTATTCTTCTTCGATGTGCTTTAAGATTTGTTGATATTCATGCGCACTCATGAAACTTGCATCTCTTTCTGCAGCCTTCTCATTGGTGCAGCAGTGGTTGCAAATTATCTTATGAATTTGAAGCTGATAAGACCAGAGCCTGAGGATCGATCGCACTGGATACCTCCAGGGCGTAAATTTACACAAAACTTCTAAATGTTTCCGAATTTGCATTTTAGTCTGACCAGCAACGGTAGATGGATGTGTTTGAGGAAAATGACACCTATATTTTAATTGTGTTTTGCCTGAGCCGACCATCTTGTAAATTGATTTAATTAATTTTTCACAAAAGCGATTCAGAAAAAAGTGTGGAAGTGCTATGAAGGGCTGTAGCTCTGAAATATAAAGGAGCAATATTTGAATCCCCAAAGAGATATAACAAGGTTTTGAAAGAGCTGGTAAATGCTCTCATGAGGGAGAAATTTTGTAAATAATGCTTGTTCTCCTGCAGGGCTTAGAATAGGGTTCTGGGGAGCAGCCGACCAAAGGGAAGGTCTGCCCCCTGGGGAATTCTGGGAGTGGGTCCAGTCAAACTTGACTGCACTCAACATAGTTTTGGACGCCGACTTCCTCGGAAACCAATGCAGCCAATAAATCTATTTATGGGGCGGTGTTTGGACTCCCACCCACAGTTGGGTTTTTTAGTGACCTGGGTTTTTCAGTAGCCCACTTCACATTTTATAGCATCAGCGGAGGTGAAGGTGGCCGAGACTATGCGGCTGCTCCATGAAGCAGGACGTATGGACCTCCTAGTCGGATATGCTGGAACGTCGGTGCAGCCGAAACAGAGGACATCGAACTGCATTGTAGTTGTTTGCCGCCATGTAGGGTGCCAGCTGCATCATCCCAGGTGAGACAACAGGGCTTCCCTGCATCGCAGCGTGCAGCCTCATAGGAGGAAACAGGTAGGCCTGGTAACGTGGAGGGGGCGCCCCTGTGGTCAGCTAACGTGCTGCGAGGGGTGGCAAAACTAAGGTGGCAGCAGTGAGGAAGATGGCTGCACCCAAGACAGCAGATTACACTTCAGCCCATGAGCGCCCTAGGCGCATGTCCGGGCCTAATAAAACTATGAAGAGCAGGGGACCATTGACTTGTCTGCACAGTCAGAGACTGAGGCAAAGCAACTGTTAGAAGCTGGCACAAGGAAATGATTGGAGGGGCGTTCATAGCACCCCCAAATGAACAGGGTGCAGCAGGAGGAGGGAGGATGGAATAATGTGAGAGGCAATACTTTCAAAGGTGTTTGTTGGGCCCCTGTACATAAAGGAGCCCCTCAGATGAAACAGTAGAAAGACCCCGATTAGGGGATGCAGGTGGTGATG
Source organism: Pleurodeles waltl (assembly GCF_031143425.1). Classification (NCBI taxonomy): domain Eukaryota; kingdom Metazoa; phylum Chordata; class Amphibia; order Caudata; family Salamandridae; genus Pleurodeles; species Pleurodeles waltl. The sequence goes on from NC_090443.1 coordinate 911,474,496, forward strand.
AAAATCCTTGGTTAGGAAGGTGGAATGGGCTACAGAGGGCCCCACAAGTACTATGAGAAAAGTGGGCGGATGGTGGCCCTAGGGGGACCAGAGAAGGCTGGGCACATATCGCTGGACAGGATGGGGCAGGGTGTAGAGTACAGGAATCAGCTGAATGCCAGGCACAGGTTTCAGGGTTTAAGACAGCTGGATTGGAATGGAGTGGGGGGAAGGAGTAGAGATCAGATCAGAAGAGGAGTATTACCCACTTTGTGGAGGGGGGCAAGTCACAGTAGCAGCTCCTTAGGGAGAGCTGGCACCATTGGTGAACATGGGTGGAATGACCAGAAGAGTAGGGCATGGGCCCAGGATTTGGGTACGGGACCGGACGGTTTGGAGTGAGGCACCAGCATCCCAGTTCTGTCTTCTGCTTTTCAGGTCAACAAAAGATGGGTTTTTCTAGATTCATCTGAGATGGGAACGGCTTGAAAGAGCCGAGATGAAGAGATGGCTTCGCCTAGATTGGTATGCCGGAAAACTGTGGGTGACCCCGGGGAAGTCAACGAAAGTAGGTCCAGGATGACCTTTTTGGTTCCAACAGCAGGCATGTCCAGGATGACCTCTGATGAAGTAGGCGCAGAGGATGGATAAATGGTGTCCAAAGACTGTTATGGTGGGGTCCAAGCAGCCCTCCTGGGCACTGGGTACCAGCCCACGGTTAGGGATGATGGCTCATTCCCAATATGGTTAGGAGGAGGAGGCCCGCGCTAGGCCAAAGATAAGGACACATGTGGTGTGTCCATGGTAGATCGTGGTGAGGACAGCCTTGAAGACGGTGAAGTGCAGGACGGAAAAGATGCTGGGGTCTGCGCAGGGGGTTCAGCTAATGTGTTTTCTAGTATATTACAGACAAAGTATGTGACAACATCAGAGTCGAGAATGCCACTAGGGAGGTGACAAGCAGTTACACGGGCACCTCTTTTTGGAGCCAGGTAAGGGCCTTGTGCCCTGAGTTGGTATTCACAGGTGTGGATGTGGGTTGTGGCACTGGAGAGGGGGGACGGTTGAGTTAAGGAAAGTATATAATGGATGTAGGGGTGGGCATAGAAGCAAAGCACAGCCTCTGTTAGCAGCTAGGTCAGACAGAATGAGTCAGGCAGGCAAAGAAAGGCAGAGCGAGGTGGGAACAGGAGTTACTTGCGAGTAAGGCACAAATTAGGTGGACAGTAAAAAAGAAGGGCCAGAGAACAAGGAGCTGAAGGTAAAGCATTTACCCTACAGGGGGACGACTAATCCTTTTGTGGCACAGTTATTGCTTACAACAAACAAAATCATTTGTTAAAGGGAATATGTGGAGATGCTAAAATTGCTACATAGGAAAGTGCATTCAAAAGAATGGTAAAAGAAAGAAGAATATAAACTGGCAAAGAGGCCAAAGGTCCCCCTAATGATAGAAAACTGGATGGTGGCATTTTTAATTTACGCCAGTGTATATTGCAAAAAGTTTCCTGAGTGTTGTTTGGCCACGTTTAAATACATGGACGTCATTTGTAACGTCCAGCTGATGTTTGGCGGGTATACATACATTCACCCAGTAGTAGTGGTATCAGTGGGTGCACATCCTTCAAGTATTGAATAGTAGATAAGGAAACAAGTATCAGAAACAGACAAATAATAATTTGTTAACGTGGTGCTGAACGGTAATTTATGCTTGCTACCCAAAAGCATATAATAGTGCACCACAGAGGTGACACTATACATATAGTGATCCTAGAGATACCGCAGCACTCCTAAACAGTCCTCATTTATTCATTAATCCAGATAAGTCCGGTTGAAGTGAGGTCCTTTTATTGATGTTAAAAGCATCGATTTAACAAGTAAGAAATGAAGATAACTTCACAGCCAACACGTGTTACGTCACAATAGTGACTTTTTCAGGGCTGTAAAAATATGCAAACAGAGAACAATTAAATGCACATATAGAGGATGATGGCAAAGGTTGACAAGTCTACACCAAGTTAAGGCTAATGCCTTTAAAAAAAGGGGCTGGAGACCACAAACTACATCGGAATATCATCACCTGTGCCACACCATATGAATACAAATCAGAATTCAGCCATCACAAATATATACTGACCCTATACAAGACTGAATAAATCCAACCGCTGAGCATTCAATTTTCGGTGCTGTCAGCTGTAATACTGTGAAGACAGGTCAAACCAAAAACCATAAACATCCTAGGTATGCATACCCGAGTGAATGTACTAGGTATTATATGCTCTAAGTACCTTACCATGGCAAGTAGCGCCAATGTTGTATAAACTTCATTATGTTTCATTCTAGTTAGTTTCAACAAGTACAAAAAAAACATGGTCACATATGGATATATTTTATGGGTCAATGCGTTGTCTTTCAACCCCATCGCAATTCCATACTTTACCAATCGCACCAACTAATAGACAAAGCCCCATCCTTTAACCGCCCTGACGGAAATTAAATGACCTCAGCGAAATCCTGTGTCCAACAGAAATCCTTAATCCACGGAGAAACCTTAAACCTCCCCCGAACAAACCTAAATCAGTGCCTTCGTGGCTAAATCTATACTCAAGATTTCCACATGCAAACAAGCTTACCCGGTAGGCCAAACAATCGAAACGGCGTCCTAAGTATAGAGACGCCGTGATCCTCAGTCAACTATATGTAGCTGCCACTATCATAGAAAACAGACAACTATGCCCATAGAGCATAATACTCGGTAATGATGGTGGCCCTCTTGACAAATGTTAGCAATTGGAGCCAGTCAGTGTATTCAAAAGACATAAACCAATCACTTATACACTGACCTAACTGTCAAGTATAAAAACCCGTTGTTATAATCCACTAAAAGTTTATGTGTAATGAATAAAACTCCATATTGCCTACTTCAAATTCCATAAGTAGCATTAAAGAAAAAAAAACGACTGTGATGTGCCGCTAGCAGTCATGACGTAAGAAACAGTGTACAATGTCTGCTGGCTGTGTATAATAAGCTTGTATTGTAACCAATATCAATAGCCATCACACATACATAAACTGGCGTATAAATTTCCAAGGTCACGTTAGGAACTAGGTGCAACCGATTCAAAACTAACCTAGGCTAAAGAAGAAATGTGAATGAAAAGGAAAACCGTTCTAGAATAGAGAAGATAGAACCACCATCGATGTACCACAAATGGAATACGATTAAACACAAATGTAACACAAAATAAGACTAAACAAGGATAAAAATGGACATATGTGAACCTTTTGTTATTGTACTGAATGGTGTTGAAAACCAGACAAACATTTATTAACAGATCTGAGTATATGCTCAATCAGTAATGACAAAACATTTATGGGCGACTTTTAGATATACTTGATGGAGCATATACATGATACTGATAAATAGAATTCACAACACAGGAGACTCCCTGCCTTACACTTCAATCAATCAATGATTTATAAAGCGCGGCTAATCACCCGTAGGGTCTTAAGGCGTTGAAGAACTTCACTTCAGCTGAAGCATTTCAAATGTTTAAATTAACCATCCAGAGACCATTGTCTTTTCACAAGAAGCAGGGGAACTGTTTTATTAAAATTTTTAAAAGTATACGGACGTTGTGCTCTTAGAACCCGCAGCTTTGATCACTACACTTATTCTTTTACAGACTAAGCACCATGTATACCGACATCTCTTTGATGCTCCAATTTTAGACACATATGGTAATGACAAATAATTGTACACAATTTATTATCAGTAAAAGGCTGACTGGTAACAGAGAGAGCAAATAGATGTGGTAGAACTTGAGGAAAAGGTGGTGGGTTAACTGCTTGTGTTTGATGCACCCTTATGGCAAATTTGTCTAATTTTAATAACCCACCATCTGACTGCAAGACCATAATTAATGCAATGGATTAACCCCACCCCCTTTTACTTTTGAGAAGGTTTTAAAATATTAAGAATAACAAAAACTTCCCATCTATTCATTATGTTAGAATACGTTTTCAGAAAGCCATATTGAATCAGTTCCAGGTGTTTTAAAAATCGGAAATAATGACATCAGGTCTTGTTGTCAGTGAAACGTTTGTAAGGGCGCAAAAATGGGTGAATGAGGTGTTATGCAAGAATCCTGCAATGCAGATTTCGGTAAGACCATAAAGCGTACTTCTTTAATGCCGGTGATAGAAAGTTTTGCAAAATGACAAGCTGGGGAGACTTAGGCCCGTATTTATACTTTTTAGCGCCGCATTTGCGTCATTGTTTGATGCAAAATCGGCACAAACTTACAAAATACAATTGTACAATTATATTGTGTTACAATTGTATTTTGTAAGTTTGCGCCGTTTTGTTAAAAAGCGGCGCAAATATGGCGCTAAAAAAGTATAAATATGGGCCTTAATGTTCCTGTGGAGAAAGGTATTCTCCATCCTGAAAAGAACTCCCAGGGCAACAACCTTTTATTCTTCGCTTTGTTTTTTATTTTTGTCTATGTATAGTGCTTAATTTATAAAACAGTGAGTGCCCTGCCAAACTGCTGCTCAGAATTGCACCATTAAATGACAGTGCACAAAATACTAAGGCTACGTAGTGCCTCTTTAATCTACTGCCAGACACTCCCTGCCCCTTTACCTCATTCTCACAGGTTCCTGCTTTCTCCTTTAGTGACAGTGTTTCCACTTCTCTTCCATCGGTCTAGTTTTTGTGTTTTTCTCTCTCTCTCCTTGCTCTCAGCAAATGTCTGATGAGAAAATACATGTTCCCAAAATTGAGTGCTGATGGCCCCCAAAAGCAACCACCAGCTCAAATTTAGCACTGTCTATATAGTTGGCACAAAGCTTTCATGGTGGTGGGAGGCAAAATTCCTTTGAAAAACAGGGCAGTGTGTGTGCCTTTTCATATTGGATGCCGCGCAGTGGCATTTCGATTCCACATACAGTCTTGCAAATTTGTAGCATTGTAAATCGGAGGGCCAATTTCTAGAATGAAACTTGATTGCGCCTAATGTGTAAATATCCAAACATTTGACCTTTAGGTCGTGCAAATAATTCTGCAGTAGACGCTTAACTGCGAGTGAACCAGCTCATCTTTGTACTCCAATACTTTCTGGCAGAATTCTGATGTCCTTAGCAAGGAATGTTGAGGTTGGTGTTAACTGGAAGTTGTGAGGGTCACTTCATAATTCGATTGTGTGTTAATTAAATTGTTTGTTTTGAGGAGAGAGGGAGGGTGATCTGTCTTATTCAGTTCTTGAAGAACCCTCTTATAGGTATCTCACAGGGTTGATTTTCTGAATGAAAATTAACAGGAGCCTCAATCGTATTTCTTGTTAGTGGCCTCACTACCTAATTTGTTTTAGTTGGTTTAGGGCTGTAGCCACTTATCACAGCAGTCACAGGATGGAGGGTGTAAGAAATTGGAATATTAGTTGAGAGGATTGGAAGCCCCACTCAAATAACAAAGAAAATCCATGTCAGGGTGGGCCACAAATGTCACTTACTAAACCAGTGCTTACCCCTCTGGTAGCATGGCACAAAAGCAGTTAGGCTTAGCTTAGAGGCAATGTGTAAAGTACATTTGCAGCACCTAAACCATGATAACATGAAAACAAAAGGCAAGAAATATCCCAAACCATTTTAGATGAATCAAAATTTAAGAAAGAAAATGGCAGCAAAATGACAAAATTACAATCAGTAGAACCACAGATACGTTTTTAAAATTTTAGGTGGAAATAGCACCAAAGAGAACATTACACTCTCACGGTTAGATGGTTGCGCTAGACAAGGAGACAGTAAAAAGTTCAGGCTGACCACAATTAACTGCCAGTCGGATACAGCAATCAACTTTGTCTGGCTGAATAGTTTTCTTCTCAAGTACAAGTGTGGAGCTGCTGTTCAAGTTGACACGATCAAAAGGAATTCATTATCAGTGCGAGGAGCTGGTCAGGCATTGCTGACGGTCACTATTTTGGCACATAGAGTAAGTAGTTGCTGGAGCTTCGCATTGGTAGTTGACGCCTGTTTTTTGTGGGCACGCAGTGCAGATTTGCTAGAGTTTAGCGTTGACAGTCATTGCAAGCGGTCATTTCTCAGCATGGGGTGGTCACTTTGCAATCGTGAGGAATGAAAAACATCTCTATTTTCACCTGGAGTTCAGTAGGAGTATTCTCTGATGGTAGCCAATGGTCCAAGACCTACTGGACACCTCTAAAACTGGTTCTGGCCAAATTCCCCCTTTCCCATGGTTTTGGCCCTGGCTATGCTAGTGAAATAAAGACAAGAGCAGGCCTGGTGTCAGGTTCCTTTGTATGTTCTGTTGGTAGGTTCCTTTAAAGTGTAAAAGGTCAGGGCACAACGCCTCCTCATCCATCCAGTCAAGAAGATCCACTCCCCTCTACATCAAGGCACTTTTGTTCACTGTCTGACTCCAGTACAAATTGATAACCATCACCAGCCCAAGCATCCTACTGCTCACAAAAAGACCCCAAAAACCTTAGGAAGGAAAATACCAACTTCTTAAAAGTGACATTTCTAACATAGCAATTTGAAATCTGACCTTACCGTTAAGGGGAATTTTAAATTACCATCAGAATGAGTGGGAGAAGTATTTGGTAGCTACTACAAATTCAATTTTAATAACGGTAATATTCTAACTCAATGATTCCCTGTGGCAGCAGCCAGTATTGCTACAGTGAAAATCTATTTCACTGTAATGACATGTCCAACATTAATTCCTATATTACTATTGGAATAATCAGTATTGATGCAAACAATGATACATTCATACACACAAGTGAAGTCGCATCACCATTATTAGATTCCCCTGTCGTGAACTCTCTGCCAAATCTGGCACAAAGGTACGTGGTCAGGCAGGCTCTGAGACCTAGACCTGAGGTTACTGACTGACAGGTGGGGTGACACACAGCCGGCAGACAAACACGCAAACAGGAAACGTAGATCAAATCCCACAGACAGGTGCAGCACCACCACAATGGACCCAGGATTTTGGCACCAATAAAACACACATGGCCAGAAGGGTGCCTGTATTCCCCAAAACACCATAAAGCTAGATGACACATGTAGTGAGGAACACTTAGCCAATCAGAATGTAGAGCACAGCACACGCAGCAACCATGCGCCCCTCTGCCTTTACATATGGACACATAATTGCTGGTCCACATTGTGTCCACACAAGATCGAGGCGCACCTGCATTTGTTATCAGGACCTTATGTGTGACCCTGTGACAGCTGTTTGCATTCTTAACCAATAAAGGAATGTTTTTATTACTTTACGGTACTCAGAGAAATGTATAAAACTCTACTCCAAACTGATGTTCATTGAGAGACAGTCTTCTGACCCCGGTTCTGTAACCACTCTCTTGGCTGTAAAGTTTAATTAAACAGACTGTTCCTCTGTTGCCAAATGCCTCTTGCCTTTTTGTTTTTTAAGGTAAATTCATATTCGAGCAATACCTACAAGTCCTACTTTGAAATATATTTAAAAGGAAGGTTTGGGTCCAACAAAAGTGTCAAATTTGCAGTTTAAAACTTCCACAGGCAGATGACATCTTGTGCACAACTGTAGTCTCTCATATGCAGCCTGCACCTGTGCGCACAAACATATGCACACATGTTCACATGTAAACTGTCCTGTAGCTCTTACACTAGCTGCATCACAATAGCTTTATCTTAAAGGGCAGACACTGGCAGTAAACAAGTGCAGTACAATCACCATGCAATTACTGTGAGTGAGACTCAGGTAGGGAGCCTCACCCACAGTGAAGGTCCAAAAACAGGTAATCCTGGCATGCAAAATGAAAGGAACCCATTTTCAACTATGGAAGAACCAACATGCTCATGCTTTCAAGACACTTGCGAAAGGTTTAATTCTCTGTCAACTGACTAGATGATAGCCGGTAGGATTGAGAGAATTGTGAGTTTGTATTTTCCTCTCATCCATTTTGGGTCCAAAGGCTCTGAATGACTTGCCACAAGAGAATATTTCCTCTTGTGGCTGTGATCACAAGAAATGAAGTGTAATCCCCTCATTCTGCAAAAAACAGGAAAGTCCATATGTGGGAGTAGGGTGCACATTCCTTCACCCCTTTGCCCACAAGAGCAGAAACCCTCAAATGTCCCCTTCAAAGTTAGCAAACATAAAAAATACTTTGTATTGTGTGGCCTGTGAATTTACCACAGTGTTTGCAAACTTTCACAGGCACAGCTCCACATAAAGTCACATGCTTAATTCCATGGTCTTCTTATCAACACAACTCATGGATCTTTGTTAGGTCCCTTCTATGTGCATGGTCTGTGTACTCATGGTTTTGTGAAACCTGTGGTCCCACAATGGGTCCTCTTCCATTGTCTGTAGGCTCAATACCAAGAATGGAGACTATGAAACCCATGCATCAGTATTGGTTCTCATTTCATAGTTTGCTGAGTTCAAGCACTATAGGCATGATTCCGGGTGTTAATCCACTGTCTAAAAATTCTGCAGATTATCAGTACTAAGGCACTTTAATTATTTTTTTAAATAAGGGCCTCATTTACGAGGCCCTAGTGTCACACTGCACCACCGGAGCGATTTTCTTTTACACTCCAGCCACCCCTTTTTTACAAATCTATGCAATGGCTTTTCATGGTCTTGTAAATATGGCTTCCTTTCAAGCATAACACTGTATGAAAGGGGCGCTTTAATATCTCTGGTTCAGACCTGGATGTAAACTCAACTTAATGAGATGCCCACTTGGTGTAGACATTTAAGAAGTCAATAGGGTCATATGGTCAAGAACTAGGAGTGTCGGTTTAGTTTTTGAAGTCAAATATTGGGTTATCACAGAGCTCTTGGAAAGGTGGAAGCAAGGGCAATGTGTGATTTGAGTGTGTAAGCTCCTTGTAAATCTGAAAAACGTTTGTTGGTAGATTTTGTGCATAAACAATCTGAGACTGGAAGTGGGACTTCTCATCCCTTAGGATATCACCCATGCAGCCGCTGGCATTAATCCTACATGTGTCCCAAGATTAACAGAGGATTCAGTCTTTCAGCTCTTTCAAGGAGGCTTTGAAGAAAATGGAACCCCTTTCAGAAGTCAAGCTGTCTGTTCTGGAAGTAGCATGGATTACAGAGAGGTTGACCTGTGTGTGAAAGCCCTAGAATGAAAAAGCCCCCAGGCCCAACAAAAATCTCCAGTTAACTTGACCTAGTTGTAGGACAATTTGTGCTGAAGTTCTGGGTCTGGTTAAAACCAGGACAGAATCAGTGCTGTAGCTTTCAGAACTGGAAAAGAGCTGGATCGGAATGCCTGAAGCAAAGCTGGAGCTGGCAGGACTGGGCAGCCAGATCTGGAAGGACTGGGGCACAGCTGGTGTTGGAAAGAATGGAGCATAGCTGGAGCTGGCATGACTGGAGCACAGCTGGAGCTGACAAACTGAAGAAGAGCTGGTGCAGAAGTGAAGAATCCAACATTCGTAGTAAGGTAGAAAAGTTGTGACACACACTGGCATATCTGAGGTTCTTCAGGTCCTGATAGAACAGAAACAAATAGCCTTAAGAGGTTGATCCCAGAACCGAAATCACCTGACAGGAAGGAGGTGATAATACTGAAACGGTGATCACATTCATTGACCATTATGAAATGGAATTGTTGTCTGGAAGTCAACTAGAGTTTAAATGAAAGAGATTTGAACTGCTCCCTAGTTATAGCTGTGCCTGTTATGGGTTAATACTCTTGGTCATATTTCTGTTCCACATTATTGTCAAGTGTATTTCATGACAACCACAAATAAACAATCAAGCACAGTGGTAAACAGTAATTCTTCGTAAAAACAGACTTAAGTATTGGCCCCTAATCCACTTAGGTGCCTGAGCAACTTATTTGCAAAATTGGTAACATTCAGGTGTCATCTGTAAAACCACTTCTCCAGCTTTAAAGCGTGAAAGTCAGGAGCACTAAGAGCAGTCAAAAGATGATCATGAGCACTCTTTTAGTGATTGGAGACAGCAAGGAAAGTATGCTGATTCCATAATACATTACTGACAGCATTCCTAGGGCAGCAGATAGGCAGTCTTCCAGGGTTTGAGGCAATAAAGTCTCAAAATAGATAGCTCCGCAGATCTCAGTTAGACTTTGTATCATTCTTGGAGTAAAAAAAAATGCATCTAGCTCTGAATATAAGAAAGTCACAAACCTGAAACTACAACTTCTTGGTGGAAAAATCAGAATGCAGTCAAGCATGGCCAATGCAGAACCAAGGAATGTAGAATATTTGCACCATTTTTGGGCATGGGAGTACTTCTCCATACTTGGTAGCCGTTCTCCCCAACACCCACCCCTGCTGGTTAATGAATGAATGAATACTTTGGGATCATTCTTTGGTGGCGATTTGCAGCAGGGATCCACTAGGTGAATGAACCATTGGAAAGAGGAGAGTCTCTCCGTTTTTGTGACCATGTATCAGGCAGTACTGCTTAAAATGTGTGTTGTATGTTTTGATATGTCTGAAGGTGAAGTGGTGCATGCTTAAATACATTATATTCATGGTATTTGATAAACTGCCTGCCACACACTTTAGCCTGATTAAAGAAGTTATCTGCTTCTCGTCTTTAAAGCGGGTTGTACCACAGTTCAACGTCTTTCCACCTTGGTATTACAGAGGATATGTGAATCCTTTAGGACTCTCCCTCACTAACAAAGACCCAGTAGAAGTGTGTCTGTGACCAACGGGCTCTACTATGAGCACTGATCAATTGCTTTCCAGTCAGATTGGGGCTATATACACACAAACACATGCATTCTCGTTTTAAATGTGGCCTCAAAATAGTATGCTGGGCAGAAGCTATTTGATTTGACAGTATCCTCTTGGAAGCTTACCTTTTTCACCATGAAGCCACGAAGGGTGATGGTGTTTCTTATTTTCTACCGATATTGTTTTTAAGTTTACAAGCTTTATAGGATAAAGTAACAGAATATACAATCGTTATACAAAAGGATTATGTGAGCACAAATACAGTTGGTAATTAAAGGAGAAAACTAAAAGTTAAAATATCAAATCACAAACTGAAAAACAAATAATAAACCGTGTTTTGGTAAGATGTCAAAATCTCAACAGCACGGACAAGGAAACATGTAAAGACATAAGAAAAGAAGGATTAAAAGGAGATAAAGATGGGACAAACCAGTTATATTCAATTATTTAATATAATATTTCAAAAATATGCATAAAAAGTTGCATCAGTAATACAGATACATAAGCTCTGTCAAGTCTGTGATTGAAACAGATACTATACCACTGTACTTTGAAATTAACGCTTGTAGTATTTTCCAATTCGTAGTTATCTGTTAACAAGCAATAGCATTTAAGAAATCTATTAATTTGTTTCCCTCAACACTAGACATCCAATCTTCAGACAGACTTTCTAGAAATACATTAGTAAATGAAAAATGAATGTTATCTTGAAATATAGTATTCATTTGGTTCCAAACCAGTCACCAGAAATTGTAAACATGATAGAAAGAAAAAAACGTTTTAAATTATGATTTGCAAAGCTATAAGACCAAATATTAGTGTTTGTATTTTTAGTAATGTTTCCTAATGAACTAGGAGTAATTTCTAATCTATTCTAAATACACAGAATGTGTGTAGTATTAGCTGCATTAGAAGGGTTATGTACTTGTGACCACATTTTAGAGCATCAAAGAGGATCAGAGGCCAAGTCACATTAAAATCTCCTTTCCAAAGTGTTAGAAATGGGGTCTTTGGTTGGCAGTCAGGTTTCCTCCTGTCCAAGCAAGGACCCTCTCCATAGTCAGGGTAAAAAAGAATCACCCTCAGCTAACCCCTGCTTGCCCCCTTGGTAGCTTGGCACAAGCAGGCAGGCTTAACTTCAGAGTGCTAGGTGTAAAGTATTTGTACCAACACACACAGTAACTTAATGAAAACACTACAAAATGACACAACACAGGTCTAGAAAAATAGAACATATTTATCTAAACAAAACAAGACCAAAACAACAAAAATCCACAATACAAGTCATCAATAAAAATGCAAAAATAGTCTTCATGTCATTTTAAACGCAACGCTAACGCTGTTAGCGTGAAAATGTACCTTGGGCGCATCAAAAATAACCTGCATGGGCGAGTGTGCGTCAAAAAGGGCTTTCGATGCGTCGATATCACTCAGGAGCGAGACCTTGCGTCGTTTCTCCTTCAGTCAGGTCGGGGTGCATCGTTTCTTCTCTCCGCAGGAGAGCGATGGGTCGATCCGGTCAGCACTCTTGGGTCCGGGCAGGCCTTGTGTTGTTTTTACAAGCCCAGTGGTGTTTGCGTCAGAAATCCAGCCGCACGATGATCCGAAAACCACACAGCGAGGGTTGCGATCTCACTAGCCTCCGTCAGCGATGCTGCGCGTCGCTTATCCAGCTGCGTGCGTTGATCTTCCAGTCGTGCCACAGGCGAGCGTTGATTTTCAGCCGCGAAGCTGGCAGCTTGTTGATTTTTCAGCTGCAGAACGGAGTTGCGCCAATCTTTTACCCGCATGGCGGTCTGTGCGTGGATTTTTCACTCTTGTCCTGCCAGCTTCTCCTTTCAGGGTCCCAGGAACTGGATGGGCACCACTTGGCAGAGTAGGAGTCTCAGCAGAGGCTCCAGGTGCTGGCAGAGAGAAGTCTTTGCTGTCCCTGAGACTTCAAATAACAGGAGACAAGCTCTAAATCAAGCCCTTGGAGAGTTCTTCACAAGATGGAAGGCACACAAAGTCCAGTCTTTGTCCTCTAGCACAGGTAGAAGCAGCAACTGCAGCATAGCTCCACAAAGCACAGTCACAGGCAGGGCAGCGCTTCTTCCTCAGCTGCTCAGCTCTTCTCCAGGCAGAGGTTCCTCTTGGTTTCCAGAAGTCTGTGGGTTTGGGTGCCCTTCTTATACCCATTTTTCCCTTTGAAGTAGGCTTACTTCAAAGCAAAGTCTCTCTTGTTTGTGAAAACCTGCCTTACCCAGGCCAGGCCCCAGACACACACCAGGGGGTTGGAGACCGCATTGTGTGTGGGCAGGCACAGCCCTTTCAGGTGTGAGTGACCACTCCTCTCCTTCCTCCTAGCACAGATGGCTCATCAGGAAATGCAGACTACACCCAAGCTCCTTTTGTGTCACTGTCTAGTGAGAGGTGCAACCAGCCAAACTGTCAAACTGACCCAGACAGGGAATCCACAAACAGGCAGAGTCACAGATATGGTGTTTAAGCAAGAAAATGCTCACTTTCTAAAAGTGGCATTTTCAAACACACACTCTGAAAATCAACTTTACTAAAAGATGTATTTTTAAATTGTGAGCTCAGAGACCCCAAACTCCACATATCTATGAGCTCCCAAAAGGAATCTACACTTTAATCATATTTAAAGGTAGCCCCCATGTTAACCTATGAGAGGGACAGGCCTTACAACAGTGAAAAATGAATTTAGCAGTAGTTCACTGTCAGGACATATAAAACACATTACTATATGTCCTACCTTAACCACACACTGCACCCTGCCCTTGGGGATACCTAGGGACTACCTTAGGGGTACCTTACATGTAAGAAAAGGGAAGGTTTAGGCCTGGCAAGTGGGTACACTTGCCAAGTCGGATTTACAGTTTAAAACTGCACACACAGACACTGCAGTTGCAGGTCTGAGCCATGTTTACAGGGCTACTAATGTGGGTGGCACAACCAGTGCTGCGGGCCCACTAGTAGCATTTGATTTACATGCCCTGGGCACCTCTAGTGCACTGTACTAGGGACTTACTAGGAAATCAAATATGCCAATCATGGATGAACCAATTACATACACATTTTGTATAGGAGCACTTGCACTTTAGAACTGGTTAGCAGAGGTAAAGTGCCCAGAGTAACAAAAATAGCAAAAACAGAGTCTAGCACACATCAACAACCTGGGAAACAGAGGCAGAAAGTTAAGGGAGACCACGCCAAGGATGAAAAGTCTAACACAAAGTAATTTCATTGCTGAGTTCACTCTAACTATTTGATGAACATATAAAACTTTGTATAATAGCAATGCCGTTGAATGTGAGAATAACAAAGTAACAACATTGATATCCCTTACACAATCCATGTTACTAGAGGATACATTGTATAGTCCTCTGTTATTATCTTCATCAAGGAATTCCATGAATGACCTTGATCAATTACATTTCTTATGTCATTTAGAAATCATGAGCATAACATTTAATGAACCACAATTGGACCCTTATCTCTCCAGGTTTGATTTGCTATTTAGTTGAATTTCCTTATGATATCAGACAGAGTAATTAAGATAATGGTCTTGTCCTAATACACCCTAATACAAGAAAGGTGCTAAAATCTTGTAAACGTTTTTAAAATTGGAGTGAATAGGTAGAAAGGTCTACATAAAAGAAAAAAATCCTTAAATGATAAAGTGTGTATGAACATTCAATATTCACTCAAAGTGTGAAAAGAAACTTCCTCGCCTGCAAACTAATATGTTAATTGCTTGAAGGAAAAAACATTATATAATTGAAAATTAGGGAAATTTACACCACCCTCACGTTTACTCCTCTTGTGTGTATTTGCTTATATAAGATTTAACCAGAACAGTATCTTTTTTCTTAAAGGAAAGAAAGGTATTTGTACAGGAATCATGGACAAAAGATACAGGATTATGGGTTCTACCGTAAAGTTAATGAATTCTAGTCTACCCACCAAGACAAAAACAAAAGACTCTATCTTGAGTTTAGGCTGTCAGATTTCATCAGCATATACAGACATTTTAAATTGCTCTCTACCATATTTAAAACCATGTATATATGAGTCTTGCTTTATTTTACCATACAATGGTTCTAAAGCTATGGAAGGCTGGCCATTATGGTAGCATTTTATGTGATGTACCTTATCTTGGAGATGATGCAGGCTTGCATGGAAACTTTGTGTGGTTCCATCAGGGTTTCAGTGATACACCTACGAGTTCTTCAGTCTTTGGTGAGACATGCTGCTAAATGTAGGATGCAGAGGAGCAAGTTTAGTCTCAGAGCAGGCGTTACTTTGATTTTGTTGTGAGAGGGCTAAGTCTTGGCATATTCTTTTAAAGCTGGTTTATGGGAGGTTATGCTTTTGTTACTCTTTGAAGGAAATATTATATCAGAGATGCAAGAAAGTGATTTTGCATTAGGGGTCAGCTGAGGGGTGAACACAAGCAAGCTCCATTAAGAGAGACTGGCAAGAGTCTGTCAATGTCTGTTACTATTGGTGAACAGGAGGAATTTTGTCTTGGGTTGGGGTTTTAGGTAGGAATAGGGCACCAAATTCTGAATGTGATTAAACCAGATGTTGAGAACAACAATGTCAGAGACAGACTTTGGGAACATCCATGTCATGAATGTGTTTTATTGGCATAATAGTGGAGCTTGTTGTTGCTGTTAATAAGAATTCAAGGGGTTCTGTGTAGAGGCTGATGATGGTGCTGGACAGTATGGACCCTGGGGCACTCCACAGGAGATGAGTAGTTTCTGGGATCTTGAGGTAGCCATCTGGATAAATTAGTGGCAGTTGCTGGGATAGGAAATGAACCATTACAAGACAGAGTCAAAGACGCCCATGCATGCTTACAGTTTATGGATTAGTGTTTGATGGTGATCTGTTCCCAAGGCTGTAGGGACATCAAGCAAGTTTGGTGAGGCAGACTTCATTCAAGTAAGTGATCAGGTGGGTGTCATCAATCATCTGGATGCTGGCAGTCTCTGTGCTCACTGAGGTATTGCTGCATGAGGTTATCCTTGTTGATCCGAACTTATAATTGAATTGAGATAGCTTTCTCAATTTTTTCACTGATGGATTGAATGTAGGTGATAGGGCTCATGTTGGCTTGATCATTTGGCTCCAATGTAGTTTTTTTTTAGAGCATCTGACAATGTTATTTGACTGACGTACCTTGTCACTATTGAAGATGGACTTGAGGACATCTCCACAGAGAGATTTCACATGATGGATGATGATGGAATGTCTTCTTTGTACATGATGCCTTGAGAACATTTAGGATGTTGGAGATTTCAATGTGTGGGAGGAAGTTGAAGTCAGTTCCCTGAGGAGTGGAGCCGTAGTTAGGAGACAGCAGTATGTCTGTTTGTTATTGATACAGGTTCAGATTTTCTTTATCTTCCCAGTGAAGAATTGATCAATGGTGTCATATATGTTGACTGATTCTTGGATAGAAGTGTGTAGTAGAGGAATGACAGTGCTTAATTGCCGTCAGAACTGATTTGCTTCTGTTGCTTGCCTTTCTAATCATTGCCTTGTGTGATTTTGTCTGTGGGTATGTGGGTCATTAGGGGCATCCAATTTCTTTCTTTTCTTTGGGTTGATCATTTGTTCTCTGAGAGGTTGTACTTGTTTGTGCCATTGAACTGATGGTGTTGGTTTGGAGGATCATGTTTTGAGTAGTGCATTGAAGCCAACATGTTATTTTATGGCACTGCTGTGTATGTCGAGGAGTGTGCTGCTAGTGGATGTAAGATGGAGGGAGTAAGTCTGACAAGTTAATGGAGAGGATCCATTTGTAAATTCTTGAAGAGCAGTAAGTTTGTTTTTCCTCATCTCTTGACATTGGTACTTTTGTTTGGCAGGATAGATGGTGAAGGGGATCTTCAACATGTAACTAACAGGATGGGAATGGCATAGATCCCCTCTTTAGCTGTTATCTGGGGGGAAAAGGGAAATTCAAAGCCTGACTGAAAGTGGCATGACATGATGGAGGAGAGGTGACTGGAGATCGATATGATATAGTGACATAGGGAAAGTGTTTAGCTCAACCACGCTGAGACGAAGATCTCTAGAGCAGTGGTTCCCAAACTTTTGACTTCTGTGGACACCCACTTTGTTATTACTGGAACCCGGGGACCCCCGCTGAATGATTACTTGAATCCGAGGACCCCCATCGCTGAGTCATTACTGAGAGCCTAATCTTTTCATATTATTTAATTGTCTAAGCAGTCGCGGACCCCCTGAGGAGGCTTTGCGGACCCCCAAAGGTCCCCGGACCACAGGTTGGGAGTCATTGCTTTAGAGGCTTCTTAGAATATGATCTGGTTTGTTTTAGGTTGGAATCATTAAGTAGTCACTAAAAGAAGAAGGGCAAGCAATCCAAAATCAAAGGGATAATTTATTAAAAGAAAACCACTAAATGCATGGGTGCCACAAATGCAACAGAAGGCCTGGGCAGACTTTCACTTAATGAGCATTCCAGAGGTTTGGAGGAGCCTTGAATATGTTCCGTGTTTTTTACAAGTGTGTGAATAAAGACCTAAGGGGCCTATGATACCATGTGATTGTGCATATATGTGTAAGGTTGCCAGAATGCCCACTCTTGCCCTGAATCTTCAAGACACCATCTTTCCAGTCCTGTTTTGGTACACATTATCAACATCGGGTGCATTAGGATACTTGTTTAAGTTTAAGAAGGGCAACAACTCAGCACAGGACAGAACATGGGGTGTCCTGTTGATAAGGCTTGATTGGGAATCCCTGTGTATGAGGGTGGTCTTGGCAGGAGAGTGAGAATATTGAACCCAACCCCCATGGGACCACTGGCACAAGCTAAGTGTCAGAATGGGTAAGACAAAGGCCCTGTAGTCCCCACGGTGCGGGGACGGGGTGGGGAGTTGGGGCTCGAGATCCAGGGGGTCCTCTCAGCACAGTACCCTGTTCTGAGAGCTCCTGAGTGATTCCGGAATGGGGTCCACTCCAAGTGCTTTGCAGGGCCCCCCCACTTAAGTTTCGTTATGCCACTGCTTTGCATGCAAGACACTATTCTGAGTTGTGCTGTAACACTTGCACCCGCTACATTTTCCGTTCACGGTGTAAAACCTGGCAAAATTTGGATGGATTAAAACAACACGTTTCGAGTTTGCGCTCTTCGGAATGTTAGAAAACACACAATATTAACACCGCCGTGGTATTTCGCATTCCAAGGGGCAGAACTTGAAACGATGCAGTAACATTGTACATATGTTATTGGTATTTCCCGGATGTGATATTATCACAGCACATTTAGAGGGCACGTGTACCGAAGCCCTTGGAGTACGGATGCTGAATGAGACGCTAGCCCCACTGTTTAATGTGTCCTCCTCAAGACAAAGTTTGCTAGATAACTTAAATGACCAATGTCTTGAGTCAAGGTTTACCCAGAGAGGTAAAAAGTGCACATTCTGTTTTTCTCTAGTACTGCATTCATTGGCTTTGACTGCCAATTGGTATATTTCTGCCTCTGAAAGAAGCGGAGCATGCACGGAGTGTGCGCCCTAATGTTGTACCGCAAGCCAATTACATTCGGATTAGTTCTTTTGACCCGCTGGCCTCTGCCAGTTCACGTTTGTTCTTCTTACTTTTAGCTGCTGTCAACAGCATCTCAGCTTCTTTTCGCTGTCTGAGTTTTGAGGGCAGCCTGGGGTCAAGCAGCTTTCTTGGTGAAGTTGAAGACAGAATACGCCTGCATGAACCGTGCGTGATACTCTCCTGTTTGTGAAAAATCTGCAGGCTGTGACAACGCGCAGACATAAATGGAAATGCCACATATCGCAGCTTGAGCGTTACTGTGCACGCTATTGATTTCTCTTCTTTAACCCCATGTTTGCCTGCTGGATTCCGGTGGAATGTACAGAAAAGGAAACATGGATATTGATTTCAGAACCCAGTTTCTTAGTTTATCGCCTTCGGAAAGGCCACCGACTGTTAATTACATTCCAGGCTGTGCAGCTGGGCAAGCCAAGCATCACAGCCTTTAAGCACAAATGTCCTTTAGGTTGCAGCTGACTCACACACGTTAATTTAAAGGAGTAGGTCTAGTCACATGCAGATCTACTCCTACACCTCACTGTAAATCTCCTCTTTTTTCTATTAACTATTTCTGAGTGAAGATTGTCACCTAGGTGTGAATTTAAGAGTTATCACACACTCCAATGAGGGGTGGAGCCTTTTAGCGCCCGTTTTATAACTATGAAGGTATGGAGCCTTCTGGTAATTTCAGCATTAGTTCCAACATAGAATGCCGAGTTCAACTTACTGGTGATGAGGGCTTGGGTGACAGTTCTGCTTCGGTGAGTGTTGGCAGGAAGCCATTTAAAGATATTCTTGAGCTCCTTGAGTGTGTGAAAGCAGAACAAAGAGTATGCGATCGCTTAGCTAGCCATGGTTAGTTGGTAGTTGATTACTATTCTGAAGTTCTTTGCATGGGTTTGAGTTCAGTAGGCGTCCAGGTGGACTTCCAGAGCAAGGTGTCTTTGCCAAAGGTTACTACTTGTGTGTGCTGAGCTTGAGACACTAAGGGGCATATTTACAAGTCCCTTGCCCCACTGGTGCGTCACTTTTTTTGACTCATCAGTGGCGCATAGTGCAGACCCGCACCTACAAGGTCACCCTAAGTGACTTTGCATGGTTTTTCATGGTCTTGTAGACATGGTGTAAGGTAACGCAGTGCAAGTTGCTGTGCTGCTTTACACTGCATCAGGTAGACATATCATGGACATTGACGTGGGTGTGCCCAAAAAACACCCATGGGATTTGGTGCTTTCCCAGACTTACAAGAATCTGTAAACCTGGGAATGAGTCAAAATTGTTCATCTCCCTAGGGCAAGTGCAACAAGGAGAAATATCTTTATTTCAACTCGTTGTTTCCTCTTTCTATGTGTACTGTGTTCCACAGCACACATAGAAAGAGGAAATTGCCTCTCTGGATTGCTTTTGTTAAGGAAGGTGTTCCTTACTGCACAAAAACAATCCTACCTACAACACATGCACCCTTGCATAATGGAGCAAGGGTGCCTGCATTGGTGATAGGTAGAAATGTGTGCGCCAGTGCAGGGGAAAGGACAGAAATGCACTGTAAATATTGTGCATTTCTGCCTTTTCCCTGTGGAGTAGGGCAGTGCAGAAAGGCACTTTCTGCACTGCCCTGTATCACAAGGCTTGTAAATATGACCCTTGGTTTTAATCCATCTGGCAACATCAGTCATGCAGGCACCCTATCGGAGGGAGTGAGAGTATGTGCAGGGTATTTTCAGCTTAGAATATGATGTTGATGTTGATTCTGTGGGCACAGATGATGCATGGGAGTTGAGTCATGTAGGCAGAGTGAGGCTGAGTGAGGATCCTTGCAGAGCTCTGTAGATGAGGTTGGCGGTGTCACAGGTAAAGGGGGACAGGCTGACCAACTGTGTGTAGCTTGTCAGAAAGGAGCAAATCAAGCAGAGTACAGGACCTTGGATATTAGCTTCATGCAGTTGTTGCATAAGGATGAGGTGGGAGACAGTGTTGAAGCCTGCAGATGCGGGTTGCTGTGTTACCTCTGTCTACGATCATCTGAATGTTATCCATGGCCTTGATGAGGGTGATTTCTGTACTGTGGTTCGGTCTGAATCAATTTTGAAAGGTCTTGAGAAGGTTGTTGTCAGTGAGGTGGGTGGCTATGCATTTGTTTATCATCTTTTGCATGACTTTTACTGAGTAGGGTAGCAGGGAGATAGGTCCATAGTTGGCTAGCGATTCCGGGTCTGCTGAAGGTTTCTTGAGGAGAGGGGAGTGCGTTGGTGTGTTTCCAGGCATCCAGGCAGGTGGCTGTGATGATTAAGTCATTCAGAATCTGGGTGAGGGCTTTGCTGATGGGGTCCTGGCCTGGGATGAAGTCATGGTGAGGTTCGGCATCTGAGGGTGCTCCAGAGTGTATGGACTGCATGGTGACTGCGGTTTCTTGAGTGGTAATGGTGGGCCAGGTGGTGAGGGTGGTCCTCTGGGTGTAGGTAGTGATAGTCAAGAGGGCTTTGAGGGTGGAAAGGTCTGGTTGGGGCTTGAGGATTTTGTTGATGCTAGTGGTGATTCTGTTGCTGAAGAATAGGGACAGCTGAGCGCAGAGGTCCTGAGAAGGGGTTATGCTGGTGGATCTTGCTGCCAGAGACGTGAAGTCTTTCATTATGGCAAAGATTTCCTTGGCACTGTTGTGGTTGCTGAGTGTGGAGTATTTGGTGGCTCTGATTTGCTGATGGGGGATTTGTAGGTGCTGATGTTGCCTGTAGTAATGTTTGGTGAGCATGAGCTCTTCAGTGTACCAACTTGCTTTTGGTCTAGTTCTTGTGGCTTTGTTGGCTTTTGAAGGTACCAGGGTATCTGTGCAGGCGGTGAATCATGCATGGAAGTTGGAGATGTACACAGGGAGGTTATTGTTGTGTTGAGGCTGGTGGTGTAGGAATTTGGAAGACCTTGATCCTTCAGAGATCTTGTTCCAGTCCTGTCAATAAGATTTGGTGTTAGTGTTTATGTGGTGGTGTGGGATGCGTGTGAGAAAATTGATGAGGGTGTGGTCATACCAGGTGAGCAGTGTGGGTCTGTCTACTGTGATGTTGCTGAAGTTGATGAAGATGGGGTCCAGTAAGTGTCCAGCAGAGTGTGTGGGGCCTTCCACTTGCTAGGTAAGTCTGAGGTTGGAGAGGTCATTGAAGAGGTTGGTAGCTAATGATGCAGGGGAGGATAAAGGCACTCGAATTGAAGCTCGGGAGGGCAAGAAAGTCTGTGATGGTGCTGTGGGAGTTGGCATGTAATTCAGGAGGGCAGTAGACAAGGGCGTTATTCAGGGTGTAGTTAGTGGTGATGAGGAGTTTAAGGGTGCAGTGTTCCATGTTGCTGATGATGCCTTTCGAGATGGTGGTTGGACCATTGGATGGATTCTTTGTAGATGATAATAATTGCTCTTCTGGATTTGTTTGTCTTGTCTTGCAGTCTTGTACCCGGGGTAGTGGGAGGGGAAGATTGCTGTGACTATGGCTGGGCTGGATGAGGGAGTCAGCCAGGTGTCGATCAGGAAGAGCAGGTCAGGTGAGCAGATCCCAAAGTTTGGTGGTGTGTTTAGTGAGGGAGTGAGTATTGAAGAATTTGCAGAACAGGAAGGGGTGGGGTGTAGTGGAGTCAATTGTGTGGTTGAGTGCATTGAGTGCATTGGGTGTGTGAGGTGCATAGGGGAGTGAGTTGGATGTGGGGGAGTGCATGTGAAATGACAGGTGGTACAGAACACACCTCAGTGTTGGGCAGCAAGACGAGGTTGTAGCACTGAGAGATGTTACCTGGGTTCAGGGCCAGAGGGTCACAGTTTAGTTGTGACATGTGTGAGAGGCATGCCAGATGTTCTGCCACTGGGCATGGGTATGGCGCAGACAGGCACAGACAGATTTGCCTTTGGCGTGCCAGTGGCTGCCCGATGCTCACTTCTGCTGTGCGTCCTTGCTGCAGCCTCCATTAAGTGAGGACAGTTTTGGAGGGAAGTCAGTGATGCCACTTCCTGTGCATATGAGATGTTGAAAAGAAAATCCAGTGATCTCACTTCCTGTGCAGATAGAAGATGGACAAATCATCCACATTAATTGGAACACTATTTCAATCACTTCATGAGAATGGGAAGTTTAAATGTAGTTTTAAGGGAACTCAGATTGGGAAATGTGTGTGGAATGCACTATCAAACTAAATGTGAAATTGGAAATATGGAAAAGGCACTAGCTGGACTGAAGAAAGAGTTACATTGACTTTCAAAAATTGCAGGGAGTTGATAGAGAAAACACATCAATTGTTGTCATCATATGTTAGAATAGAAAAATGTTTTCTGGAAATCACTGTTATCTTCCCAGGCAAGGTAATAAGGCAAGTAAGTTAATGCATGGACAGCCCCTCCGCTATGGCAGAGGAGTGTCACCCCGCTGCTGAAAGCAGAAAAATAAAGTGATAATCAAAGTATTTTATTATCACTTCATTTTTCCGCTTTAGTTAGTGCAGAGCCAGCCACCCCAATGTCACCATGGAGGAGTGATATGTGCACTTCTAAGTGCACATGTCAGTTTGGACAGCTGTCCGAGGCCAGCCAAACTGATATGTGTAGTTAGAACTCTCCACCCGGCTGTGTTGCACAGCCGAGTGGAGAGACCGAGCGCAGGCTCCCACTCCCTCCCTGAGCGGCATTTCTGCCCGCACAAGCCAATCCTGCCTCTTCTCAAATGCTGACAACAGCATGAGAGAAGTGCCAAGATTGGGTGGGGGAAGGAGGAAGAAGGTGAGAAGAATTGAGGCGGCGGGAGAGATGGAGCAAAGAGGCAGCAGGTACATTTATTATTATTTTTTTTATTGGCCAGCGCCCCCCCACTCTGCAAGCTGCCCCCACCCTTTCCTGGCATCAGCCGCTACTGAGTTAATGTCCTGGTTGAACCCCTTGGCATATGATCCTACATGTTAGTGCACCGGGGGTGAAGACTTGGTCACCCAGACAGGGTGTGTATCCTGAACATCGAATCCACAATATTGAATGGACAGAATACTGAGGACAAAATATGGAAAGAAATATAGACACGTAAGTAAGTCTATATTTGTCGGTACCTAACTCCACATACATGTACCTATGCAGTACTTGAATCTTGAAGGCACATAGATGTGGAATTAGGATTAGTAAATCTATAGTTCCCTAAATGCATGCACGTTTCAATATTTTGTCACTCTATATTCTGTCCACGATATTCTTGTACCACGGTATTGTTGGTGTAGATATAGTGTTAGACAATCCCTAGGGAGGAACCAACAAAATATTTGCACAACCCAGACACTTTTCCTACACTCACATTAGAAATCCGACTTGTGTTAAAATAAGAGAGTATCTAGAGGAGGTCCTACTGCCACATGTTTTGTAAGAACAGCTTGACTATCTTGATAAACCTGTAATGAGGGAGCAATTGCTTCTAGCCATTTTTGAACTGAAAACAGGCAATACGGCTGATACAGATGAACTATCCATTGAATTCTATCAACATTATGATTATATATAATAGCCTGGACAAAATTACAACATCCCTAACCAGTCATTCTGTTGAAAACTGGGCAGTTTATATCTATGTCATGCTTGCCAGAAATGGTGTCAGCTATGGATACCTCCAGTAGGCAATCTTTTGTCTTTTGCTGCTGAAGCTACTGGTGACTACATCTAGACACACAAAGTAGTATTGAGGTATGCAGGTACACCACAAATGTAATAATACAATGATGATACATGGGTCTACATGGGTGATCCTGAGATGGCTAATCCCTGTCTGTCAAGTCATCTGCAAGGTTTGTAGCAGTCTATGGATATTTATAAACTAGTGTAATTCTAATTTATTTCTCAATTGGGTGTTCTGGGCAACACAGATATCTCAGAGTTTAAATTATCTAGGCATAAAGATAGCATAGAATGCACAAGGGATGATAATGAGTCTTAAGCAATCAGCACAGTTTTGGGCCAAGCTTCCATTGTCAATAATTATACGTGCCCTCCTTTGCTAAAATGCTGATGTTGTCACTAACCTTATATGTTCTGCAGGGCATGATGTGTAGTGTACCAAAATATATATGCCATGCTCCTTATGTCTTTATGGAAGGACATTGTCTATTCTGTGGGCAGGCATAAAACAGAGAATTAAGCTAGAAACTTTGAAAACACCTAATGAAGAAGATGGCGTAGCAGTTTCATATCTCAAATAATATTATTTTGCTTCGTACTTCCAATATGTGGAACCAACATCTGAGAAGCAGAAGCTGGAAGACAACAATCAATGAAAGAAGCTGAAGTATTTGATCATTATGAGACCAGACATTACTGAAACATCCCTACTTGAAACATTTGATGACCTATGCATGGGAACAATATCTACAAAGATCTGGTGTTATGTGGCATTTCATGGACTGACACCCATAAGGAGCATCCCTAAATTATTTAAGCTGAGAGGAAAAGTCATAGTTACAAGAGTGACTGTATGGAATTGGGGCACATTTTTGAGAAATATAGATTCATAGGATATGCTGAGGCAAAAACACAGTTCGGTCTACATAGAGGTACATTTTTTGAATGGGCACGTCTGACGCAGGCAGCAAAAACAACATGTGTCGAATTCCCTGACATGCTGAGTGACTCAAGTGTACTTATAGCTTTTTGATCACACATAGGTAGACACCCATTAAGTAAGATTATCAGTCCCCAGTTAGTGGTGAAAACCTAAAGGGGACCGAGATTGTGGGGAGGAGTTGACCTATACAGAATTGCTTACAGATTGACGAGTGCTTAAGATAGCCTGTTGTTGTTTTATTTATGTTAAAATACACAATACAAATATTAACAAAAACTTTAAATATAGAGTCTTGTTTAGAGTCACAACAGTATCAGAGACAATACAATTATTTATCCACTATGGTGAAATATTAAAAACTAGTCAGAGGCCTCTAGCATGCCAGTTGGTTTTCCAACTGGCATGCTAGAGGCATTCAAACGGCAAATGGAAGTGGTTGGTAGGCATGGGAGGAGGTTAAAAATGCAAGGTGGGTATGTTAAGTTAGCTGCGGTATGCTAGCCATGGTACGGTTGATTAGATATAGTAGAACATGGTACCACTTTTGCCTGATAGTTATGTGTTTGCACTATTAAATCCTTTTCTAGTCTTCTTGCATACAAGTTGTAACCCTGTAATTGAGAAGCTGAAAGACGAACTGATATACTTTTGACAACATTTGATGTCTCTTTAAGAAAGCTTCTGTGCGTGCACGTCTTTATGTGAATACACATGTTAAGTCCAGCAAAATATCACAATGGCAAAATAAAACAAATGATGCTCAAGAGCTTTTTGTTACTAGCAGCATTACCCTTATTATATAATAGGCTTAGGAAATCCAAACAGTAAGAGGTAAAGCTATACATGACTAATTAAAATGTCACTCTTCCAGCACACTGAATGACTCAATGAACAATCATTGGCACTCAGTTCCAACTTACATGTCATGTGCCATCTACAGGTTAACAAAATGACTACTTAATGTAATCATCCTTTAAATGCTGTGGAGCTTCCATCCAAGCACTGGCAAGCCAGAAGATCCAAATGAAAGCCAATGGCTGAAAAGGGCTGACCCAAAGCCCACTCTCTGTCTATACTTATTTACACTTTTTGATGTATTGATATCAAGAACAAAAGCTGTCTCTAGCGATACATCAAAATGAGTAGATAGTGAGACATGTTTGTGACAAAATAAAATGTTAATAACAAAAATTTATGTTTCAAGTCTGGCCCAACTAGAACCTTTGTTGAACATGCACTGTTATTTCCTAATCAAACTTTGCTACATTGGGTAGTTGGCTGAACAGGAACAATTTACCTGCTGTTCAAGTACAAAATGCAGTTAAGCCCAAACATAACTTTTTTATGCTGGTGTTACTTGGCATAATATCAGAAATTTCACATTGGTGAACGAGATGGCATTTCAGGGTAAAAGCTTTCACAGGAGCACCGCAACAAAATGATGGACGTACAGCAACAACAAAATCAACTGAATGCAAGCAGCATTTCTTTAACACAGGAACTGATAAAAGACATCAGTCATTTTGTGTAAACTTTTTTATCCCAGCAAACCCTTCGGGTAAATTTTAACTTAATGCATAGTTTTTATGTATATATTTATTTTTGGCTTTCATAGAGGAAGTGCCTTACAGAGTGACACTACTGTAGTGCCAACTTACCTTTCCTGTCCTCAGGACTCCTTGCTGTGTTTTCTCTAGCTCTTGGTCATTTTGAGTTTGGAGGGAAAGCATCATTCTTCCTTTTCCTGTAATCTCTGCTGTATCACTCTTCTTTGGAAGATGGAATCTTTACTTTTTTTTGGAAAAATCAGGTAGATTAAGTGTAGGTATTTGGAAATTCTTTGCGTTGTTAGACACTGTTATTTTTGTCCCATTTTTCATTTTGTTTCCTTACTGCTGGTGGCCTAGAGTTTGATTTACTGATTATGCAGGTAGGGCCATATCAGATGAACGGATAATGGAGAGTTTTGGATGAAGGAGGAAAATATGTCCTCATTTTATTTGTGTTTTTTGAATTGTGTCCAGATCTGTCTTCCTACTGTGGTGGGTTCTACTTTATGGGCGAGCTGTAGGCTGCAGATTTATTTGTAATGTATTTATCACATTCTCACTGCTTTTGTGCTAAAGATATTTTTTTAATATTTGAGGGTCTTGTGGATGGCCTTGTATTTATGCCAAATTTAAGATATTGTTCTGTCTGCATGTGCCTGTTGGTGGCTAGGACTGGGCAATGTAGCCAAACATTTTCTTTTGTTCTTCACCCTAAGCTTGTCCACATGTGCATGTGTGTGTCAGATGGTTCATTAACTGCATCTCTTCAACTTTCACAAGTATTTTGCAAGGGTAATTGTTGCCTTGTGCTGTTTGTGTTTGGGGAATTTTAAAGTTTATTTTAATATTTTGGCCACGTTTTCCATATTGCTGTACTGTTGATTTTTTCTTTTGCATTGTTATGACTCCTTGTCTAGTGGTGTTCTAAGGCCCATGGATAGGCCAGCCACATTTTGGGTGTATATGTGCGCAGTTCTTTCCCTGAAATGTTGCAGGTTTTTGTTGGAGGAAAGGGCTACAGGCCAGGACAGAAATTATCTCTTTGTTTTCCCTGCCTCCGTCTTCCTTCTTTGCTGGCCAGGTGGTGACAACCACTTTGTGGCACCAGTGTGTGTGTCATGGCTGGCCACTTTTTCTTTGTTTTTCATGCCTCCTCCTTTGCTGGCTATGTGGGTGACCATCACTTTGTGTAGCCAGAGTGTGTGTGTGTGTGTGGCCTTGCGACAATCACCTTTTTCTGGAGCCAGTGTATGTGTGTGTGTGTGTCATAGGCAGCAATTTTGCCTTTGTTATCCTTGCCTCCTTAGCTGGTCATGTGGTGACCACCATTTTGTGGAGCCAGTGCCTGTTTCTGATTATTAAGTATTTTATTCAATTTTTAAAAGCTGTTTTCTAGGACCATTAATATTAGTCTATGCCATTTTATTCATGTTTTTGTTTTTCCTAATATATTTGTCCTGCTGTGTCCTTGTAGCTGATTGTAGTAGTCTGTAATCATCATCAGTCTCTCCGCATGTTCAGGTGAGAAACTGGTCTTTCTGACTGTGACAATTGCCCAAGCTGCATGGAGCATGCGCTCTGAAAATCCACTGGCTATAGGACATGCCAAATATGTTACTATGAACCTACTGAGTTCTGGCCTCCATTCTATCTTTACCTTCCAATAGATCAATGGGTCTTGATCCTCTTAGACTCCTATAGGGATATCCAAATAGTCCTTCAACATCACCTTAAGTGTCACTGTCATTGACACTTTGGGGGTTATTCCAACTTTGGAGGAAGTGGTAATCCGTCCCAAATGTGACGGATTTACCACCAGCCGTATTACGAGTTCCATAGGATATAATGGACTCGTAATACGGCTGGTGGTATATCCGTCACTTTACCGTCACTTTTGGGACGGATTACCACTTCCTCCAAAGTTGGAATAACCCCCTTTGTGTTTTTGCTTTGCCTGTGCACTGGATTTAAGTCCTGTCAAATCAATAAACCAACCCATTGCAATTGTTGAAAGTGAAGATGTTGGCTGTATGTGTAATAGCAGGCAATGTTATCATTAGTGGGTACTACTGCTGCAATTTCAACCTGCTTGTCGGCCAACACCACACTCTCCAGAGATTGAAGGCAGCACTTCAGTTCTGTTATGGCCTCGGATTTATAATCGGTCATGTTCTTGGTCGCTCACTTTCCTTACATTCCAATTCTTTTAAATTGAGATATCTTCCATCGAAAAAGAAGGAAGGTAGCCAGTGCTTTTTTTGTAATATGATTCCAGCATCATGAACAGATGTAGGCTTCAGAAGACACAATCTCTTGAGGAGCCTTTGCTTTGTGTTTACATGAAGGATAAAGTTGTTGAGCAAAACAGCTGCTTCTTTATAAAATATTTGTTCTTTTGCAACTGTTCCTAAAGCATGTCCAAAAACTGTAATGCTTGCTCATGGTACTATCCGTCTTGCTGACTGCCCATGTCAAAAATCTCAAAAGGCACAAACATTTGGTTCAGGCACCCCATTTGTCCATTTACATTGTCATGGCTTTGGCAGCTGCATCACCTCTCCTTTGTAGTATGTTATCTTTGATACACCTGTACTGCACAGACAGGCATTGCAGCATGTAGTAGGTGGTGTTTTAGATCTTTGCATGTACACCCACCCTCACATATATATGTACGACGCACATACATATATGTAAGGACACTGGGTTATCATTGCAGAAACGTACTGTGTCATGTGATAGGCACTGTATAGATCAGTGTCTAGAACTCTTAAGGTATCTCATTTGGGCAGGATACATTTACTTGGAATTAATCTAGGACTATTGCACAGCCCACTTAAACTTTGATTGGTACTTTGATGAAATGCGCAATTGCTCTTGACTCTCCCTTAGGTTTCCTGGACTACAAATAATTTTTGCTCTTCCAGTGCATGTCATTGCTGTTTTTAATTTCTTACCAATATCCCCAGATTAGTTTTTTTAGGATTTGTTATGTGGACACACATAATGGTTTATCTTGTTATAGACCAGCACATGAATTATGTTTTATATTTGTAAAAATAATACTATTGAATTCTTATATATATATATATATATATGGCTGAAGGGACATACTTAATAAGCAAAATAATTGGTGAATGAATATGTAAATTCAGAACCTAACTATAACCTCCCTGTGTGTGTGAGTGTGTGTGTGTGTGTGTATATATATATATGCACCATTCACAGTTTTTTCTTCAATATTTTGACTGCTAATGTTTCATTTAATTTTTAATGACGTTATAGAAGTTTCCATGAGTGCTATAATATCTAATGTAATTAGCAGTGCATGGTGAGGGCGCAAGTTATAGTTACCTTAGGCAACCAGTTATAGTTACTTGAAATAACTTTAACTGCTGAATTTCTCTGGTTTGTGCAAGTCAATTCAGAACTTAACTATAACATCCCTGTATGCTTTGGTTTTTCAGTGAATGTCTATTTTTTAATTACTATACGTTAATTCAAGCACCACTGCACACGGCCTTTGACCAGTCCCTGCGGCAAACCCCTTATAACCACCCAACCCAACTTCAACTTCAGGTGACTCCTTGCTATGCAGTTTCCAGATGTACATATGACATTCAACTCAAAGATTTTGATGGCAAAAAGACGTAAATGTTCCATCACTAGGAATGTTTAACATTCAAAATGCTAGTAAATAAACAGACAAAATTTGAACTGTCCTCCTACTGAGTGACAATCCATGAGCGTTACTAGTGGGACACTCACGACTCTTTTCTACTGTGCCTCAAAAGATAACTATAACATTTGCAATCAAACATCTTGCTAGTGAGACAATTTATTGCATGGAGAGACCATTGCAATAACAATCTCTCTCTCCATCTCTTTATGGAGAGAGAGAGAGAGTGACAGGACTGTGGGGGGGAGCCTGAAGGTCATGCGGTCCTAGCTGGTTCCCCACATCCTGGGGGAGCCATCATTGCTCCTACAAGCAGAAAGCTGCTTGAAATACCAGCTCCCTGCTTGTTGGAGCAATGTTTTCATCTGTTTCCCTGCACGCATATTTGCATGGAGGGAAACAGAAGAAAACTCCACTTCATGCAACTGGAATCTGTTTGACAGCTCCCGCTTGCACAAAGTGGAGTTTTGTTTGCTTATGCTTGGTGGCACCCAAGCCCAATCAGTCCAACCCAAACCCAATCAATAGAACCAGAGATATGCAATTCTAAAGATGTCAGTCTAGAAGAGCTCCTAAAAGTTCAAAGCACAACTTACAGTCATGAGAGACCAGGTAAAAGTCACAAGTTCAGACTGTCCGGGAAGGAGAGTGGGCCAGATTCAGTAACCGGTTTATTCCTGCTGAGTGAGTTACCTTCAAAAGTCCAGTGTGAAGAGTTCTGTTTGTGGTGGAAGGGGCTGTGAGGAGCAGGGAGAGTGACTCAGGTAGTCATCGATGCAGCACGAAGAGCAGGCTGGTCATTGCTGAAGCTTCACATTGGCATTCATCGTGGGCTGTCAATGCTGTAGCGCGAAGTGCAGATCTCACATTGTTGGGCATTGCTGGCCTTTGCTGTTGTGAAAGAATCAGGATCAGAGGAGCTTCAAGCTGGCAGGCAGCACGGGCAGCAAGATCTGGGTGTGAACAAGTCACAAAGAGGTCAACACTTCTGGGAAGACAGCTTCACTGATGCTACACCAAAGAACCTGAGAGGTACAGCTTGGAGATCAGGAACTTGCTCAAACAGAGACCAGCATGGCTCAGGCAGGTCCATTTGCAGATCCAGGCAGCAGGTTAGCTGGACAGATGCAGGAAGTCCTCTGGAGCTTGTTATATCCTTGTAGTTCAGAACAGGAGGTCACTTCAACTGACACTTGGAGTCACTTCAGCCTGCAATGAAGGGTGCAGGTCCAGTCTTCCTTCTCAGCAAGTGGGGCAGCAGGCAGCAAGCAGCAAGGCAGCAGAGCAAAGGGGAAGCAGAGTGGCAGTCCTTCTTTCAGCAAAGCAGCACAACAGTTCTTCTTCTGTCATATCCACAGGTCCAAAGGTGTACTGAAGAGTGGGTCACATGGCCCTATTTTTATACCTGGTGCCCTCATTGAAGTAGGAGGGGTATTAGAGAATTCCTTTTGAAGTCTTTGTAGTTTGCTGCTTCCCCTGAACTGTCTTCAAGCTGGCTGTTTGAACAATGCAAAGGTGACAAGTCCTTTGTGTGAAGGCAGGACACAGCTTATTCATTTACAAGAAAGACTGTGCCCAGCTCTGCCCTGCCTCCACCTTGCCAGGCTATGCCCCATCCAGGCACATCTACTCCCTCTATTGTTCAGCTGTCTGAGAGGAATAAACAAAGTCCAACTACACCCAGTCATGTGACCCAGGAACAGGCTGCAGGTACCAAATAGTTAGGGAAGGAAAACACCAACTTTCTAAAAATGGCCTTTTCAAAAGTGTAACTTAGAATCTGACTTTACAATTAAAAGAGATTTTTAATTACAATTTCTCAGATACCAAACACAATAGTTTTACCTGTTCCCAATCAAAAGTTAGCACTTCTTAAATTTAATAAGGCAAACCAATGCTATCCAACGGGCGAGGTAGGGGTCACAGTAGTGAAAAATGAATTTAGGAGTTTTTAATTAGCAGGACATGTAAAACTTAAAAGGGCCTACCTTAGGGGTGACATACATGCACTAAAAGTGGAGTTTAAGGCTTGGCAAGGGTGTTATTTTACCAAGTTGAATTGGCAGTTTAAACTGCACATACAGGCTGTAGTGGCCAGCCCTTGACATGTGTAAAGGGCTACTTAAGAGGGTGGCACAATGAGTGCTGCAGGCCCACTAGTACCATATAATTCACAGGCCATGGGTACATGTAGTATCACTTTGCTAGGGACTTATAAGTAAATTAAATGTGACAGTTGGGTGCAGTGGTAAAGTGCACAGAATCCTAAAAGTTAACAAAAACCAGATTAGCAAAAATGGAGAACTAAGGCAAAAAATTGGGGGGAAGACCACCAGAAGGCTGACAAGTGTTACATATTTCCTATGCTGTATAGTTATTGTTTAGAGGTGGATAAGTGATATATTCAATTCTGTAATATGAACAACATATGGTGCATTGCACAGCCCTAACCATTCAGAGAACTACTAACAGCTGTTATTAAAATTCTGCCCAAATAACAAGCTAAGTTCCTCCTTACTCATGTACAATCTTTCAAGGGCTTGAGGGACTCTTAGGGCCTGTCAGAGATCTGGGGATACTCTCTGTCCCTCAAGTACCAGATTAGGAGTTGCACGGTCCTGGCGGGGGGAAACTCTTGTGCCTGTAATTACCGATACTGTGCTGTAATATCCCATCAGTTCCTTGCAATTATGAGTTAACCCCACACACTGTGGATTAGCTATCAGACCCATTTTTATCAAGCATAAAACTGCATGGAAGTCCCAATTCTGTGCGGTTCACTGCTTCCATTCACCATCTGCTCTGAGCAGGTAGTAATTGTAAATGGATCCTGGGGCTTAAGTGCAGTTTAAGGTGAAGAGAGAGGGCTGGGGTGGTAGGGAAACGTCCTGGAAGGGGGTTTTGTTCCATGTACCCCGGTTGCCAAAGGAGGAGATAAGGCGGGGCTGAGGCCCAAAACCCAGCTGCTCTTCTAGCCAAAACTTAGAGTGATTTTCATAGCCCGTTCTCTCGATCAGTAAAATCAGACTAGGTGTTCCAGCTCCTGGGAAAACTGGGTGTAAAAACATTCTTGACTGGGAAACGCAGAGGTTCAAACTGCCTGATTAGTAAATAAAGCGAGGCCAAGTCTCTCGCACAATGCTGCTTTTCTGTCTCCAAGTGAGCTATTAAATCACAATGATGCCTCTTTGTATGGGAAGGCATTGGGATGACCTGGCCAGGCCTTGATTCCGAGCACTGACTTCTGTGCCTGGAATTATGCTGTTGCAATTGCCACAATTCTTAGCTACGAGTATTTTCTTTACTTCTGCTTTGTACTTGTCAATGTATCTTGATATTGCTGATGCGTTGGTTCTGACATTCCAGCTTTGCTGCGATGATGTTTGCCTTTCTGTATGTAAGCTAGTTATATATTTTTATATATTGTAACGAGTTTATATTTTCGTTTTTTTAAAATTATTTTCGTTGGTTTAAGAATCAAATGAATTACCTCCTAAAGAAGAGCACTTCATATTACCTAAATGCATTATGGGCATTGGTAAACATTATTTACATTGAATCACTTCATGTGGAAGCATCTTGAAGAATTATTTTACTTCAAGTTAAAGCTAAATAAATAACATGCAATTACATACACATTATTGGTTATTTGTTTGCAAAGGAAAAAGAAAAGAACTAGCTGGAAACAACTCTCTTTTGCACACAGGAAATGGCAAAATCTGGAAACACATATAATAAACAGTGATCAAGCGGCTCATTTGGTTTTCTTGCAGGTTTGACCCTGCTCCAACCCATGCTGTGCAGCTGGAATCGGTGACAGCATAGAGTATAGCCTATCAGCCAAGTGCCATGCTACTTATCATAAGCAGAACGGCTATTAGATGTGTGTCTCATACAATTACCATGCTGCTTACTACAAACAGTGTGGTTCCAGGCTACAGCCCTACACTTATGTTGTCCGTTTGAATGAGGAGCTGTGACTTCCATCTTGTTGTCAGCTTTGGAGTCCACTTGTTCTTCTTGGTCTTCCTGTCTGACCTCTTTTCCCCAGTAGTTCGGGTGGGCAGTGTGAATTAAATGTGAGTAAGAGGCTAGTCTGTGGCTCTATGGAGGATGTGTCTACGTAAATATGTATGCCTTTGTGTGTGAGCATGTGACTCACCATGCATGTACTAAAGCAAGTCTGGATCACAGCCCTAATATGTGCTTAGGTGTGTGCTCACAGTTTGGACATGATGTCCCTCTGTTTGCCCTCATAGCTTTTGAGGGTTATGAGTTATTTACCAAAAATTAAAACCTAGTTTTGAAGGCAAAGTATATCAATTTCCAAAAATGAACGGACTGACGTTTAGAATGAAATGACTGAATGTTAATATTGTATTTAAAGCTGATATTGGACTTTTTGCTTTGTGTTTGAAGTTTAGTGTACTGTGAAAATTGGCCCAATGGAATCAGAGTGCTTTACACGTGCACCAGGTTACATTACACAAAATCAGATGTTGCTTTTTCCCTTTTGGCACAGTGAAATTAAGTGATTTGCCCAGAATTGCAGCATGTTGAAGGGACATCAGCGCTCAAAGTCAGTAGCTATGGCAATTAGGGCACATCATGCTGGCTTGTGGAGGCCTATTACTAATGGCATTCCCTTTTTGAGAAAGGACAAGTGATACTATGGCTTTATGATCATGTGGAGGAATTGCATCATCTATTCCAGTTTTGCTATTTAAGACGTGTCTGGACTCTGTGACCTAAAATACCCTTCCCTCTAATGTCTAGACCCTTAGTCTAACTTTAGAAATTGCTATGTGGTTGTTTAAGGTTTAAGAGTGGTAGATCTGTGTACCACTCAACTTTACAACCCTGCCATTTTAAGTGCATTATCAGTCATTGCATATGGCTGTGAACTGTCTAGAATGGGTGATGATGATAACATTCAACCAAGTAATGGAGCCAATTCATAATGCCAAACTTTGGGACATTATTCAGGGCCCTCTACAGTATATACAAGGTCCTGAAACAACAGTATTCCTTTCCATGGGTATTGTTCAGCTGCAATCAAAACTGACACCCCCACTGCATCGTACCAGGCCCCAGAGGAGGGCCAAGATACACTTAAGGCCAGATGGAGGCAGCCATGGACACAATCCTAGTGAGCAAAGGTAGAGGGGTTCACCACAGGTCTTTGCCACACCTCTCTCACACTGAACTTCACAGTGCCGGGATCGGTTTTAGTACTTTGTTCGTCTTTTCTTTGGGCAACCTCTCCACCAGGCATCTAATGCTGGGCTTTGATCTGAGCAGGTCCTGGAACACTGCCTTGGAGTATGTCAGAACCTGTTCAGGGAGCCATAGGGCAACCATGGGCTAATGGGCCTCAGCTATGGTGGCTGGGGTTGTTTACCTCTGATGTCCTGGAGTCTGTTCTTCTGTGGTTCTGCAAAACTGGGCCAAGAACAACCCCTTCAACACTTGACTCTCAGTAGTACCAATGGTGAGCATTCACTGGCTTCTCAGGGAGATATCTTGGAGAGGTGTGAGCTCAGAGCTCAACAATCACTCAGCATTACAATAGCTAATTGTCCAACCCAGTGGTTTAGTTTTGATATTGGAAAGTACTTTAATACACATCTTAATACTACACATGTGGGAATGTCCAGCCTTATATTTGTTTTTTATCATTTACTTATAAGGTGACACGCATAGGGTAACCATCAATTACCCTTAGAGGTCGATACAAATCTTTGGACTCAGATAAACATGAGATAACATCCTAACAATCAACAACAATGAAATCAAATCAATAAACATAACTTTCAATATTGGAGTCAGTAATTTATACGCATCATGACCTATTTGATCATGAATCACTACACCAGTTTAATAAAGTTCAAACATTTATTCCCCTTTAGATTAACAATGCTAAGATACTGTAAACCAAACGCAAGACCAAATGATAAAAGTACATTAATAACACAGGCTGACCAAATCTTCTAAGGAATCTTAGACTAATCAGAATATTTATCATTAGGCATTCAAGAACCACCATGCAAAATAACAACAATAACAGATGAATGATAGGCACAGAAAACATTTAGTTATCACAGATGAATTTGTTTACAATCAATTGATATGGAACAGTCAAATTTAGAGTGTGGCATCCTTAGCTATTACTCTAATTCAATAAGCATGTTTGAGCTTCATACAAAAGGAAAAGAAGACAAAAATTTATTTGGAAAACATCTGACTATGGCGCTAACCAAAAATAGTGGTTGGGTTTCTAAAGAAAGAAAACATAAACATCTCCAAGGGAAACACATGCACATTTGGTTATACCTCTCCTAAATGGATCAGCAAACAGTGATATCTTCACCAGTGGAGCATCTTCTGGTCTCCTACATTGGGGAGTGACAATGTAGGGAACAGTTCAGTAATGTTTGGCCTTAATACATCTGAACTGTCGATGACAGAAAGCTAAAGACACAGCACAGCATTACACTAGCCTAGAAAGAGAAGCACTGCACTGAGAATATCAAGGATCTGAGCAGAACTGAACTTACATCACCTAATTTTGTTTTATTAAAGTCGTAGAAAGCAAATAGCCAATATTCTATTGGTCAGTCTACGGGGTGATATAGGTCAGAACCAATTACATTTACTCCATGTTTCGGAAGTGTCTTTTCTTCATTTTCTGCATTCATGATTTGCTCATCTTCTCCCACTGCAGTCACCAGTTTCCGAAGCAGAATACAATTGTCGCAGGCTATGTATGAAGACTATTGTTCCTGGGTACACACTATCTCGCAGGAAGACAAACACATGTTACAACATAAGAACAGAACTTTTATACAGTGAACAAGTCACACAGGATGCTTAGAGAAACATTTTTCACAGAGTTAACAATTTAAACATTGCTTCTGCATTTTTGTATCATGAGGCCTTTTAAAACCAATGCTAAAACATGAAGAATAAAACATTTAATAATATGTAAACTATTATTCCTTTTAGCACATATTAATAATAATTTTCAGTACATTTAATTATAAACAAACAAAAGACATTTCATTAGACAGTTATTTATTATTATTGTTAAACTAGATTATGGCTGCCACCAAAATGGTCATGTTTTCTAAAACACACGTTTTCACTATTAACCTTTAAACACATATTATTTCCATTATGCTATAGTGACACAATTGTATTAATATGTTTGCACTCTAACACACAAAGCAGGCTACAGGCACAATTAGTTTACTGGTGCTTGGAATACTGCTCCTTTGGTCTCGGTCCATCCTCCCCCTTTCTCCTGGGTGCCACTCCCTTTTGGGTTTGAGCATTAGAGCAGGCATCAAGACTCAGTTCCAAATTACCCCTGAATATCATTTGTGCACTCAGTATTTTTACAACAGTCCTCGTTTATTAGTTCTCACCAGGGCAGTAGTATTCATTTAGTTTCA
This sequence comes from Pleurodeles waltl, assembly GCF_031143425.1. Classification (NCBI taxonomy): domain Eukaryota; kingdom Metazoa; phylum Chordata; class Amphibia; order Caudata; family Salamandridae; genus Pleurodeles; species Pleurodeles waltl. The sequence goes on from NC_090443.1 coordinate 911,512,075, forward strand.
AGTGGCCAGCAGGGACAAACAGCATGTGCTATTCCTGTTTCCTCTACCAATTGGATGTTTCTTCTGAATTTGATAGGGCATTGGCAGGCACATTAAAGCTTGCCGCCCAGATTCCCTGCATGCGGTCAGGTCTGCGGCAAAGAAGCAGTCCTGAGATTGATGACAAACCTGTTTCTGGCTTTCAGTGTCGTGAAGGCAGGATGTCATGTTCAGGCCCAGCACAGTCACTGAAATGCCGTAACACCACCTCAGGCACATTTCTCAGAATGGGGAGGCATAGTCTGCTTGTGCACACTTTTCTGTGATAGCTACAAAGTTTACCCTGACATGCTTCTCCGGTGAAATGGCTCCATCTGCTCAGGCACACTTCTCTGAAGTAGCAACACATTCTGCTGAAGTGTGCATCTCTAGTGCTGCATCTCAGCCTGCTTGTAAACCACCTGTATCCGCTAGTGCGAACAGACTGCGCTCCACGCTTCTCTAGACCCATAGATCACTCTTCTCAGTCTTCCTTCGGGTTGCAGAACTATACCAACATGGTTTAAGCTGCTCTGGTGCTTAGGATCTATCCCACCTCTGCAGGGCTGGCAGGTTCCTTCCGTCTCTCAGTAGCAGATTGTCTTTTAGCCACATCAGGCCAGAGGATAAGTTCATTTCTGCAAATCAAAACCGTAGGTGATGTCCCTTAACCTCTGGGAAGCTGTCTGTCAGATAGATATCCACTGTGGTCCTTTGAGTACTCCGTAGAGCACTTCCTTCCTTGGACAGTGATGAACCTAAACTGGAACAATGAGTGGGTCTGTGACTACCACATTTATACAGTCAAAGCAGACAGGGGGTGTGGATTCTCTGTCTGCACTTTCAGAACCAGTTTGAAACAGTTGTCTTTTCATCTGTCTCCTCGAGGTTGCTTTCCAGACAGCCTTTGTGTAGAATCACACACCTCACAACATGATTGTCTCCAGCTCAGAGTACCCATTCAAAAGCCGAAGAGGTCTAAGCTGTTCTATACCTGCCTTTCAACACCCACACTGACAGTATTAAGGAAAGAGACAAAAGACTATCCTCACCAGAAGGACACTTCTCATTCAGAACAACAGAGATTGCAGTCCCACCCTTCAACTCTTTAGTCTATCAAAATGCAGGGTTCAGGCAGAGTAATCAGCAGCACCTCTCGTCATACGCATCTAATCGAATTTCTAAAGAAGCCCTGTCTCCTCCTTCCCTACTTCAATGTCTAGGTCTCCTCCCTCTAGCTATGGTGACATTTCATCTGTCTGGGAAAACAACCTCACTCCCATTGTGTGCACAGGAACAAGTCAGTGGCTTCCAAAATAGAAGCCACTTGTCCACTCCAATACTCTGGCTCATTCATATGCCCGGTGCATATGCCCACAAATGACATATGTAGACAAACATATATCATATACTTAGGATCTTAACACTAGGAACTAGTTTAGTGAATAGAAGTGGAACTTTACATGAGTGGACCCGACAAAAAGGTATTTTCACAACAATAGATTCACAAATATGGTACACTGCTACCAATGCTCTACATGCTAAACCTATGATAGTGATGGTAGTCCACTGTCACACAAATGAGGGCACACTTGATGCATCCCTCCAGGTCACAGAACGTATCAAGGGTCCCACTCATGTCAAAGGACATTCTTTATGCACTGTATATTCTAGATTATTGTGAGGCTAGGACTGATATCAAAAACCATACACTCATACACTCGCATTTGGGAACTCAGGGCAGTGAAAGACAACTGTACACACCCCAGTAGGATTTCAGACGCCTTCCTACACCATAGATACAGATGGAGTTTGAGGATTTTCCAATTCCAGCTATGGGATTGGTTTTCACCGTACCTGCAATTTTGTGCATATCTCTGTAGACAGGCCAATCACATGTTTGAGAGTGTTAGAAGGAAGGAGAGTTGGTTCTGGAAGTCTAGGAAAACCCAAAACAGGGGCATAAGAAAGAGAAATGCCTTCACACACTACACCTAGCATCTGTTGTAATACCTGTGTGGGAACAGAAGGGTAGATTATACACAAAGGCTAACTCTACACTTTGAAATTAATTGTTTTCTACAGTCATCATTGCCTGTCTGCCAGGCTCCTCCACTCCCTTCACAGTGGAAATCCAAAATGGATTCAGCTCTGCCCATAGGCATGAATCACACACTCCTAGTTCATTCTGCCATGCACACACACCACTACTTTCACACACACCTAGATGCAGTGAAATACGTGGTAGTAGGGGAGTAAAAACAACTTAAATAGGTGAGTCCAGTAGAAAGCCCTCTCTAAGCATGTCACAGGCAGCAAGACCTGTCCTGTTAAACACACATTGTTTCCACCACTCTCAGTACCACTCAGTACCATGTATCCTGGCAAGTTGAAAGAAGTTAAGCTCTTCAGAGGAAAGGGTATCTTGGCATATTCTTTCAGATTACAGACCCCGGCTCTGTGTTGCAAAATGTTGAACAGTCTGCCCTCAGCACTCACGCAGTATTATATGAGACCAAGAAAAAGGTGAAAAAATGAGAATTGCTCCTGGGGTAACCCAAGACAGATGTGCACGAAAGCAGAGCCATCCAGCATGTGTATTAGTTTTTTCGGAATTTCTCTGTAGTGCACTCTGATGTCTTTGTGCAATAATCAACACTATAGAAGATGTCAAATAAACATATGCAGGAAATATTCCCATCCCAACAACACAATGGATGCTTCCTTCTTTAGAGTACTACATAAATTAGCGCAGATGGCAAATCTTTTTTCCCAAACTCCTATAAAAATCACAAAGCTCTAATAGATCCCTCTTCGTCAGCTTACCTGGTCGATCAGGTATGTGTTATGCTTCCGTTACTAAGAGGAGGAGACGTGATCCAGTGGCTAGAGCTGCTGACTTTGAAACTTGGGACCTAGGTTCAAATCTCAGCCTGGGCTCAACATTATGCGCTTCTGGGCAATTTACTTAAAATCCTCATGCCTATCAAAACTGTCTGATGTTCAGTGGCGGACGGTAATTTTAGGAGGGAGGAGGGCGGGCAGGAAGCACACTCACACTCATTCATTCACACACGCACGCACATCCATTCACAACACTCATCAACATTAAAACATGCACGCACCAAACATTCATTTAAAAAACACACACTTACCTTCAGCTTGGAGGTCCCAGGCGGGTTGGGACTACTGCCATCCCTCTCTGGCTGACCATAGGTCAGCCAATGAGGGAAGGCAGCAGTCCCAACTTTGTCACAAAGTGGGATGGGGTCAGTGAGACTTCTGAACCCACTCCACTCTGTGAAGAGATGTCCCTGATTGACACTCGCCCTGGGCGCTTCAGGGCTTAAACCTGAAGCGCCCAGGTCGGAGTCAATGGGTGACGCTTCCCCTTATCACCAAGGGAAAGGGCCTTGAGGCACCTTTGCTGAGCCGTAGAAGTCACACCCATAGGAGCTGTGGCCTCTTCAGCCCAGCAAAGTTCAGCTCAGGAAGCCAGGAGCATGCGCAAATAGCGCAGGTTTCGCTACTGGCTGCCTGAGCTGAACATGAAGAGTGTCTGTCAGGCTGGCCTTTGCTCAGCCTGACAGCCAATCTTCATGAGGGGCAAAAGGTGGGGGGGGGCGTGGCCCCTCCGCCCTGAAGGACGGGCCGCTGCTGGTGATGTCATCTGAGTCTCTTGTGAATTGCTATAATGCCTTGAAGTCTTTTGTGCACTCTATAAAATTGTAAAAAGTACAAGCATTAGCAAAGCCAATAGGTCTTGCCTTTGCTTTGCCAGTGGTTTTAACCATACTGCAGCAAGCAGTGCAGCACGACTAAATAAGAAAAAAAGCCTATGATGCGTCGTCCACATCATCATGTTGCCTTGTGCACCACACGTGCTTGCGCCTACAAATTGATGCAGGTGATTTTGATTTGTATTATTTGCTGATGTGCTTAGCATCGGCAAATATAATGAAACTTTGCACAAAGACACTTTTAGAAGTACAGGTGGGGGTAAGATGGAGGGTGAGGGTGGGGGCAACATGGTGAGCACTTGTGTTGGAAGCAACATAGGGATGGGGAGGAGAAGCAATTGGCAATATAGAAGGAGGGCACGGGTGGGAATGCAACATGGAGAGTGGGGGATTGAAAGCTTTGCAGATCGGTTGAGGAACAGAAACATTGTGTGACAGAGGAGAGGGGCAGGAAGGCAGTGGTGGGAGGAGAAGCAAATGGGATGAGGATAATGTTGAGCTGAGAGGGAAAAAGCAAGCAGGTAAGAAAGCAATGGGGAGGACAGGAGAGCCAAGGCATATTTAGCATTTGGGGAGAAGCACTAGGACTACAGATATCAACACTGAGTGCAGTACACAAGGGAGACAGCTGGAAAACACAATCACTTTCCTGGTATGCTTAACCAAAATGAAAAAAAGTAGTATCGGAAAAGCAAGCAATGGAAGCATAAAAGCCAGATGATTCAAAGAGATGATAAAGAGGCTATGCTTCAGGAGAAGACAAACACAAGATTGATGAGCTGTGAAACAAATAAGAAGCAGGCAAATGAGAGTGACAGGAATGGCAACCAATGGTAAGCAATGGGTAGGCTCCAGGCCTCTGTATGTTCATGTTAAACCAATATGTCTCAGAACAAATGCTGACTAATAACGCAATCTAAAAACTGGAATCTAGTGTCCAATATTACAACTTTTATCTGAAACCAATTGAATGTGTTTTCTCATCTGGTACAGACGCTTGTAACTTGCAGGTAATACACATCCTCTTCCTTGCAATACCATGACGATTTTACCAGCATTTATGTCTGGAAAATGTAGATTGTATTAAAACTCGGATGCATACATGATCACTCTTGAGGATCACTCATTAAGAGAAAGAGTTTTTGGTGATACCATACAATTTTCCTGTGTAAGTTAAGTAAATATTTGTTATGTTGCTGCCACCAGACGTAGATGTGTTTTCCTTTCCTGTTGTGCCACCTTGAAGTGTGTCTATTTCAATTACATTATTGTTGTGAATGAGTTAATGGGCTTGTTGAAGTTTAAAAAGACAGAATGGATTTTATTTGCACAAGAAACTGTATGAAATGTGGCATTGCTTCTAATGTGATCTGTGTCTTTTGTTTGGAATTGAAACCTTTCATGGACGTTCTAAGTTATGCATTCTATTTTTTCCTCTGTGGTGGAATGGTGTTAAACCAGGCATGCCCTCTGTAGTTGCAAGAGTGTCAAACTAATTATCTTCGTAACCACTGACTATGTAAATATGTTCAATTTAAATTGGTTGTATATGACTTTCCCTTACATGGACGGCCTCTGAATCTGCAATGGATATAGCCCTTCTGGGCCTTTAATGCACACACTGCAAAAGCAGATGTTCATTTATTATATACCGCCTGTTTTGCCATGTTGCTTTGCACTTCCAAGGATCATGTGACTGCCCTTCCATTTTGAGGTGAAGTGGCACAATCACTAGGGTCGTTCTGATTGTGGTATGTCTGACAATCGCAGCAAACAAAATATTGAAGAAAGTCTCCTCAACACTAGCTAATATCAAGGTGATATATCTTTATACAAACAGTGTTCAAATGAAGACCATTTATTGCTTATTGTAATGGATGATTCATGTGAACGCCCTAATAAGTCACTGTGGCTATAGAAACAAGTGTGCACACGGGGAAAGATAAAATGCACCTTCCGTGGATGTACCTTGACCACACAAAAAGTGGGCTTTGAGTCTGCCCCTTTTGAGCCATTGGCTTTCATTGGCCAGTCAATTTCAGCCATTGTCTTGTGGCTTTGTCAATCATGTCTTGGCTCAGCCCACTGGTGATGACAACTCTCACTAGATGCTATTTACTGCCTGTGTGGGTATATCCTTGCACATCCACTCTAGTGTTTGCATTGAACTGCATGTGATACTGCTTAACCAGGCCACTTGACCTGTGATGCACTAAGTGCAGTGCGACCGGATCCCATCCTTGCCCCACGCCATGCAAATACAAAGTGCTGAGCGGGGGAACTGTCCCCTTGTTTCCTCCTCAACCCCCCTCGCACACGCCTGCCAACACCCCCAGTATAAAATGGCACAGATACTGTTGTTATTTTAACAGGAGCACAAAGCAGCTAAAGGCAAGTTTAGGGAGTGGGGGTAGAGGGCTGTTTAATGCAACCTTAATTTTATGACAAGACCGGAGGCTCTATTATGCGTTCTTTTCTTACTTTAATTTCAACAGCAGCAGTCAAGAAACTACAGCTCCCAAGAGGATTAGCTGTCGGCTAACCAATGGGAGTAAAACAGGAACTAGAAGTGAACCAATCGGAAGAGGACATAAACCATAGAGAGCACCCTTGACTGCAAGCAGCCCTCTTTTCTTGCTGCTCGCAGTCAAGATAAGTACTCTCCTTTGGTCTTCTACGTTTTTACTGTTTCCTTAGATGTTTTATTACAAGCTATTTATCTTTTGGTGTCACTTTACTGTTGTTTAATTTGGGAGTAATACTTTTGCTGCTTTTGCCGCTTCGCGGCTTTTATTATCCTTCCCCCCCCCACCTTTGTACAACCGTCGTTACCAGCTCGCGCTCCGCCGAGCGTTCTATTGTGCCCTTCACTTCCCCGTTCGTCAGCGCGCTATATGCCAATGCGCGTCTGACAGGGAACCTCTTACCGGCCTTCGGGACTGCCGCAGCTCTTCTCAAGCGGCTTGGCAGGTCTCCGCTTGCACCCGGAGGACAACGCTTGCATCGCTGCCTCCTCCTAGTGTCTCTTCATTCCCGAATTGTCTTTCTCCCGGTCTCCGCCTCGGGGAGGAGCTCTTCCACTGTTCTGGGAGCGTCTTGCTCCTTTTAACCCCTAACTCACCACAATCGGATTTCTGTTTACAGCACATTTCTGGTGCTTATTTGTTCTGGTTTTCTGTCCTCAGTACCTATATTTGTTGCTATAGAACTGGGGAGTTCTCCCTCAAGGTCTGCCTCTGAAGAGGATGAGGAATCCTTCAGACAGGATTTCAACAAATTTATCCAGTCCTCAGTGAAACATTCTATGAAAGCATCTATGGACAAAATGTCAAATAATATTGAGAATTCAGTTATGTCCATGGTGTCCAAGTCTATGGCCCATTCTGCGGGGGAAAGCAGAAAACGGAAATTATCCTCTTTTAAGGCACGTAAAGGTGCACAGGCAGAAAGTGAGCTTGCCTCACACCAGCGTGAGGACTTGATTCCTCCCAGGCCTCCTACTAAGGAGGGGAATTATACCAAAAATACGGCATCTTAATCAAAATGTAAATCAAAAACAAAACATATAAATGAGCCAAAAAAGATTGTAATTTTAAAAATATTGGACACGGACAATGAGGACTTGGATGATTTATCTCAATCCGATAATCCTGACGGTACGTTTTCCCCTTCCTCTCCTTCTCCCAAACGTATCAAACTGGCGTCAGGTGGCCCCTCTACCAGTGTGGTCGATTCTGAGGGTGTTCCCATGTTTGACCCATCCCTAATCCACCATCCTAATTCAACAGAGTGGCTTCCCCTGGAACACGTAGGTGATTATATTGCTTCCCGCTTACGTCTTCCTTTAGACAAACAGACGAGATCCAAATTAAAATCGGAATGTCCCAGACCGTCGTTGGACTCCAATATTACAGTAACACCAACCATTGATGACTCTCTAATCACTTTCTTTACCAAATTTGGTAAGGATCCCCGTAAGGGAGTAGAGAAAGCCTGTACCACGTGTCAGGACAAACTCCTGGACATGGTAGGTCCTCTGGCAAGGATTGTTGATATAGCCGAATCAGCCAGATTAGATGAATCGCCTATTGATCCCTTAGATCTTTCCCTTTGGACCCAGAGAGCCTTTTGCCTATTGGGCAATGTGAACTCTGCTATTATTCACGAGAGACGCAAGGGGCTTCTGCTCAGAATGGACCCTAAGTTGGCTAACTTGGCCACTCGGGACCCCGGCATCCAGGCCGACGGTAAACTCTTTGGTGACAATTTTATTAAGGATCTTAGCCGATTTGTTTCAACCTTTTCTTCTTTGGACAAAGCCCAACAAAACCTGAAGAAAGTATTCAATCAACGTGTTTTTTCCCGGGCCGGTAGAGCTAGGAGCCGCTTTACCGGCCGCACATACAGAAATCAAGGCTCAAGAGGATATTCCAACTCCTTCAATACCTATTCCCAGGAATTTAAACCCCACTTCTACCCACAAAGATCAAGGGGTTTCCACAACCGTGGTCAGCGCTTCTCCAGAACCGCCAATAATCAAGGTAAGCCAACTTTCTGGCCCTCCCGTGGGAGGTCGCCTTTGTTTCTTTCTTCAAAAATGTAAGTCAATCTCAGCAGACCCTTGGGTCCTTTCCACTATTCAGGGATATCATATCGAACTCCTTTCTTCTCCCCACCAATATTGTCTTCCTCCTCTTCCAAAGTTTTTTCTCGAAATGTCCTCTCTAATTTCTTTAGAGATTCAATCCCTTTTAGAAAAAGATGCCATCCACCATTGCACTCCAGACCCTTCCGGATTCATCAGCTCTATCTTCCTCGTCCACAAAAAGAACAAAAAGCTGAGGCCGGTAATCAACCTGAAATCTTTCAACCAATTTGTCATCTATCGACATTTCAAGATGGAAACCATCATCCATCTCAGGGATATTTTGCTCCAATTCGATTGGCTAGTCAGACTAGACTTACAGGACGCATACCTGACCGTTCCCATTCATCAGTCTCACAGAAAGTTTTTGCAATTTCATTGGGATTCAAAAACGTATCATTTTTCCTCCCTTCCTTTCACCTATCCTCCGCACCCTGGTGCTTCACAAAACTATTGAAACCGGTCGTCACCTACCTTCGATCCCTAGGCATCAGACTGATTATCTATCTCGACGACATTCTGATCATGCACCAGAGCAAATCCTCCTTGCTGACCCATCTACAGATAACATCCTCTCTCCTCTCAGACCTCGGCTTCCTGATAAATCACGAAAAGTCCGTACTTTTGCCCTCTCAACAAATAGAATTTCTGGGTTTCCAAATAGATTCAGTTTCGGCCGCTTTATTCCTTCCCCGTTCCAAGGTTTCCGCAATCAAAAAATAACTAATCCAAACTCTTCAAAAAGACACTATCTCACTCAGAACGCTCGCAAGGGTGGTCGGCCTTCTCTCCTCCTCTATCCAGGCCATCTTTCCAGGACCCCTTCACTACCGCGCCCTCCAGCGCCTCAAGATCCTTCATCTTCGTCGGGGGTTGGCCTTTTCCGACCTCGTCTCCTTGGATCAGGAATCCCTAATGGAAATTCAATGGTGGATATCCCATTTAGAGGCTTGGAACCTCAGATCCATCTTCCCCTCTGTGCCCGATCTTGTGTTAGAATCAGATGCAAGTCTCACGGGCTGGGGCGCCCGCTGTGGTTCGATATCGACTGGCGGTACATGGTCCGCAGAGGAGTCCAGATTGCACATAAATTGTTTAGAGCTTCTTGCAGGCTTCTTTGCGATCAAAAGCTTCACAAAAAACAGAGCACGATGCTCCATTCTGCTCCGTATGGACAACATATCAGCGGTGCGTTACATCAACCATTTAGGAGGCACCAGATCCAGACCTCTGGCCCTGCTGGCCAAGAGCCTCTGGGACTTTTGCCTGTCCCACAAATTCTCCCTCATAGCCAAATATCTACCAGGATCATTGAATTCCAATGCAGACTGGTATTCACGCCACCTCTCGGACTTCAGCGATTGGAAATTACACCAGTCAGTCTTTCGTCAGATAGAAAGGAAATGGGGTCCTTTTCAAGTAGACATTTTTGCGTCCAGGCTCAACACTCAGCTTCCCAATTTCTTCAGCTGGCGTCCGGACCCGGTAGCCTTAGCTACAGACGCTTTCCTACAAGATTGGTCCAGATCCCTCAATTATGCCTTCCCTCCCTTTATCCTAATCAACAGGGTCCTAAACCAAGTCAGACGTCAGAAGGCGTCTCTCGTCCTCTTGACTCCCTTTTGGCAATCTCAAGTTTGGTTTCCACCCCTCCTCGAACTGGCAGTGGATTTCCCTATCTTACTCCCGACCTTTCCATCCCTCATTCGGGATCCTTTTGGTTGCCCCCACAATCTGATTCTCGACCAATCTTTAACCCTCTCAGCCTGGCTCATTTCCGGTCTTCCCAACAGCCCTTCGCTATTTCGTCAGAAGCTTCAGAGCTCATTAATAACGCATGGGCACCCGGCACAAGGCGAGCCTACAAATCGGCTTGGGCTCTTTGGTCAAGCTGGTGTCTGGGAAAATGTTCCAATCCCTTTTAGCAGATCTAAATTTAATTATTAATTTCCTAGCCGCCCAGGCGGGCTTAGGTAAGTCATATCGCACAATAAATCTTTACAGATCCGCTATATCCAAGAACCACTCAAATGTTGATGGCAATCCTATTGGGTCCCATCCCTTGATTTGCCGTCTCCTGAAAGGCGTCAAGCTTTCCAGACCCCCTGCCGCCAAGTATTCACATATCTGGGACGTTTCTCTTGTTTTGAATTTATTCCTTTCCTGGCCAGATAACTCATGTCTTTCCCTCAAAATGCTCTCTGCCAAGCTTACTATGTTGCTATGCTTAATTTCTATTAAAAGGACTTCGGACGTTAAGTCCTTAGATGTCTCTGCCCGGCAGTTCTTACCTTCAGGTGTTTTATTTCACATTTCCAAACGCACCAAAACTAATTTACATTCCGTTTTCTACCCTTTCTTTCCTGACAGGCCAAAGCTATGTGTGGGTCTTTGTTTAAAAGAATATGAAAGGAGAACTGTTAACCTGAGAACGTCCTCTTCCAATCAATTGTTGATCTCTTTTCGCAAACCCCACAAGTCAGTGACTTCGGCAACTTTGGCCCGCTGGATTAAATGGATTATGTCCCTAGCGGGAATAGATATTTCTGTTTTTGGAGCACATTCTTCCAGGGGGGCCATGGCCTCTAAGGCTTTTGCCCTTGGGTCCAGTTTAGAGGACATTCTCAGGTCGGCAGATTGGTCAAACAATAATGTTTTTAAAACCTTTTATTGTAAACCCGTTAGAACTGCATCTTCCTTAGTTATTGACAAGCTTTAAACGCGCATAATAGAGCCTCCGGTCTTGTCATAAAATGTAGATTTTCCTAGTAATTTATTACGGAAAGTCTTAATTTTATTAAAGACACGGAGGCGAATATTATCCCACCTCAGTGCTTTTATTAATATGTACTTTCTCTTTCCCTCCCAGCGACTCCAGCATTGCCTCCAGCTTCCGGATAACGCCGTTGACTCAATCAGTTCCTTCTTCAAGAAGAGTCCTCTGGAAGCATCATCGCAACCCGTTCCGGATCATCTTTCTCAGCCATCGCCCTCTCGGCTTATCGCTGTTGTTCAAGACTTGTGTACCATTTCTTTGTCTCTGGCAATTGTTGGACTTATTTACCCTTTGTTTTATGACTCTATTTGACTTGCTCGTTCAAGAAAAGAGGGCTGCTTGCAGTCAAGGGTGCTCTCTATGGTTTATGTCCTCTTCCGATTGGTTCACTTCTAGTTCCTGTTTTACTCCCATTGGTTAGCCGACAGCTAATCCTCTTGGGAGCTGTAGTTTCTTGACTGCTGCTGTTGAAATTAAAGTAAGAAAAGAACGCATAATATTTGCCTCCGTGTCTTTAATAAAATTAAGACTTTCCGTCATAAATTACTAGGAAAATCTACATTAGTACCAAACAATGAGGTAGGCATCCATGCCAGGGAATGTAATATAACGAAGCAGAAATGAGAAAATAGTAGACCTGTCCATTGATGCATATTGGTAAGTAAAGATAGAATACTAGCTTACTTTTATCTTGAAGGCTATTTAATAACATGGGGGCAATGATTCGTACTTAACCAGATATTGAGTACTACTACGTAGGAAATTACAAATGACGTTCGGTTGCACTTAGGTTCGATGCAAGGAACAGAAAGACAGTAGTACTACCTTAGTCAATGATTTATGGAATTACTTGTAGCTTACTCAATTGCTTACGTGATTTTAACTGACAAACTATGTATATATAAATGTGCGATAACACTATGTTGGCGAATATACCCCCTTTTACTGGTACGCAGATATGTCGTGAATACAATGCAATGTCTGTTTTATAACATGTTAATAAAAATATGTTTGAAAAAAAAATGTGAGACTGCTTACAACAATAGCCCTCTTTGACCACTTCTGCTGGCTCCCGTTTGTGTTTCTTTCTCTAACGCGCTCAAGCTGCATCCAGCAAGTTACATCAAGACCTGTTGGAGTTGCCAATGCTTGTTAATATTGGGCAGCAATGAGCCAGAAAGGGGGGGATGTACGCAATGTCTTCAGAAATTCACATTAAGAAAGAAAACTAGGCCTTAACGTGCAAAGTAAGATTTCCTAAGAGAGCTTTTTAGGTACTGTGGGAAAAAATAGATCTTTCTCAAGGGTGAATAAAAACTGTGAAATCAGCCATTTCCGAACTGAATGTTGCCTGAGGAGTCTGCAGTCTTAAAACTTTCTGCTCTGTGGGTGGCTCAGCTGTGTGCTTGTGCGCATTGTGTGTGCAATTATAGAAAGAGAAACACATTTTAAATTCTCTAAAGCTCCAACTTCCTTCTTCTCCAGTGCTGGCTCATTCGTTATTGCTGCAATGTCTTACCTATTTGGTTGTTCCATACATTATTTGTAATATTAGGAGAAATACTCAAGTTTCATATCACGGATTCTGGGAAAGGGCTCACGTTTTGACCTCTGTGTGCATTTTATTTTGTCTGAGTTAATATAAGTGGCGCGGCCTTAATGAGCAGAGACCCGCTTGAACAGTGGTTTTTAACCTGTGGTAGGGGCCCCCAGAGGTCCATGAGGCCAACTCAGTGGGTCATGACTTCTTTAAAACAATAATAGTAAAATTAGTCAATTGAAAATATGAAAGTATGTACAAAGAAGCACAATTTAACATGTGAAAACTTTCTACCTTTGAGTGTGACAAAATATTTGAATAGTTGAGCATTTGCCTAGGATTTTACAAAGCATAGCCATTTGGCAATCATACCAAATTTCCTGCCAACATCTATACAATGTCCAACCTCATTCATGCACTCAGTCATTTATAGGGAGCTTGGGCAAGTGTAGAAATAACGCTACTGCATCTATCAGTTATACTTCTTGCTGTGGTAAATGTAATTAGTCAAGGCACAGGGTTTACACACACTAAACTTCACCCTCTAATCTTCACCCATTCTGCCAGGTGCAATCCACTATCTGAGAACGCAAAGTAAACCAGTGATGGCGATACTGTAGCTTAAGGGAAATTTGCATAGTGATTTTTTACATTTCAGCAATTATCCTGGAAAACGACTCGTAAATAGAGAAATCCAATATTATTGTGCATGTGTTAACCTGCTTTTAACATTAAAACTGTTCATGGGAAGACAGATGTAAGAGTTCAGCTGAATTGCACGTTTATGAATATTTATAGAATTTCTGGCTTGTGTTATTTGCAAAGGAGATATTTTAGTTTTTATATTTTTTGCTAAATAATACCAAGGCCTTGTGTGTGAGATTTCAGTGTAACGTCCTAGCTGTTACCATGTCAATTAAACATTATTAAACACACACAGGGGCATATTTAAGAAAATTGGCTCTGCACTACTTTCCATGTGCACCTTAGAGCCCCCCTAACGTGGCCATGTCTGCACCATATTTGCACCATGGCGGTAGTTAGAGAACTAGCGACAAAAGGTTTGATCTTAGTGTGGTGCTTTGCCGTATTAGCTAATCCTGCAAAGCACCTAGAGACCTATGAAAAGAATGGGAATCTCATTTCAGTGCCTGCTATGGCCAGGCATTATAAATGCAGAAAAAAATGGGGTAAATCTTCTAGATTTCTTTGTGCCATTTTTTCAGTCCCCTAATGGGGGAACTCCCTCCTTGCATACATTATGCGTGACGCACGCATATTGTGCCACAAAGGGTTACAAAGTTGTGCAATTCATGCATTACTTTACTTTGTAAATATGGCGCAGCGATTTTGGCATTGTTGGGCCACATTAGCGTAAAAAAAAAAATGCTACTGTGGTGCAAGGAGGCGCTAGGGGCTCTTAAATATGCCCCACAGTATACTTTGTGCAGGTTGCGTCTGTGATTATAAAATACATTATTATCTGTGTGTAAATTAGGACGGAAAACAGTTTGTACTCTATGAATCGGCACTTGGGTCCTTTATTAATTCCATCAACATTGATGACTTTCATTGCTAATGCTACCCCAAAACTTTGAAACTGGTCCACCTGCAGGGAAATCTCTGTTATCTCCAACTATTTTCATTGTTGTCAAATAGCTGTATGTAGCATTTGTAGCTCTAACCAACCTTGACTTTCAACCTAAGGTACTGAATTCTGGGACTTGTAGTTTCATTTTTATTGCTGTTACTATTAGAGCAAACATTCGAGAAAGCAAATTGTTTCTACCTGAAAAGAAAGCAGTCTTTGGAAGTATCACACATGACATGACGTGCAATTGGCAAATCTCTCCATTATGATGTCATGAAAGGCCCTGGTGGCCCCTCTAAAGTTTTACATAGCTGTTCATTTCTATTGATTTATTTATCTTGTTTTGGCTGTTTTATGTGACACAAACATAGCGCCTAGAATGTTGCCTTACGATTAAAATAATAGTACAAGTGTACAGCAATGTTGCAAGAACCTTTTTGTATGTTGTTCAAGAACAAATGATGCCCGAGACAGAGTAGAAGTGCAGGATGTATTTATCAAGAATGAGTTGCAGACCTCACAGTGTAACAATAGCAGCCCCCTGCTTTCTCGTTCAGGGCAACCGTTCTCTCCTGTTTATACCCATACATTCGACGATGCACTCCTCTGGAAGCTGATTCCTTCACTGACTCCACATCTTTCACTCCAAAGGTTCACATCCATTCAGCCATAGTATTCAGTATGGCAAGCTGCCAACACAGATACACCATTTATCATAAACCTTCCCCATAACAGCCACACACAAGAACAACCCTACAACATAACTAATACAACATGAAATCTTTACATTTCCAGGCAACCTTATGTGTCCTACTCTCACAAATTGCATTGGTCATATTTCCTGACTTCAACTTTTGCCAAGTCAATCTGACATGTAACATCATTCCCATCGAGATTGTTCCCATCATGGGATCCACCTGAAACAACACAATCCACCAGAATTCTTACCCCTTAAACACAGCTCTTCCTTAAAATTCCCGTTGTCTATATTTTTCACATCCGAACTGTAACCTGTTTTAGCATCAAAATGACAAATCAATATCCTACTCATATTACAGAATTGTCCATCTTTAAGTTTAATTGCAGTCCTTTTATACGCTTCCACAACCCTTAATGGATTCAACCAAGAGCTATCACATTTGCCCACAAACCCTGGTTTCTGACCTATGATTGCTTGTCCAGGTTTCACTGCCTTCTCTTGGACTGTTTTCTACTATCTCAAACATCCAGGTTCTTCCTCATCCTTTCTAGGTACTTCATAACTTTCTCTCCGACTTCCATACCATCATCTCACTTTTTGTTTTCTATACATCTTTTCTTGTCCAATCACAGAAGCACCAACTTAGTATCAGATTTTCTCACTCTGAAAGGCGCAAATGAAGCCCTCCTTGTTACGGCATTCAGAGTTGTACTATGGGAATGTAGAATCTCAAACCTAATGGCTAACTGAACAATCTCCTTCAAAATAAGGTTAAAACATTTCATCACCCCAGTATCCTCACAATGTTATACCTCTATCCGAGAATGTTTAGTCCTCATGTTTTTGAAGTAGTTTGCCTTTTTTATCCGAGATCATCATCTGGAATGAATTCCTCTGGTGATCCTTCATAAAAAAACATCTTCTAGGAAATGTATTACAACCTCAATAGTCTCCCAAAATAACTTTTGGCCATTTAGAAAAACAGTCTGCTCATAAAATGGCAATGATTCTTTTTACTGTAATGCTGAAAAAACATAATCATGTCTATCCCTGTCTTCCTTGATGGTCCTTCCAGCCATTTCACTGGACATGAAAGAAGTTTACAAACTATACATGTTTCAGAACTTTCCTTACATACTTTACAATTTGTTACCCACCCATCTATGCAAGCTTCTATAGAAGGTCACCACTAATTTTCTGTGCCCTCCACCTGGTGCATTACATGCCCCTGTGACCTTCATACCATACCTTTCTAACAATCTTTCTGAATTCTTCTAATGACACAGTTTTGTCACTACTCAACACAATCCATTCTGTGTCAACGACTCACCTCTCAATTTGCTAAAAAACAGACTATTCATCTTTCACAAATCTCAAAGTAGAAGACAAAATTTTATCCTTTTCCATTTCCTGGATCCAAGTTCTTCAGACAAAACTCATAAACGCTACTTCTTTTAACTCTGTCCAAAATATCCTCATATGTCATAGAAACCGCACAGTCATTGCCATACCATTTGCTTCCAGTAACCTATTTCAAAGACAATCTGGATGAGTCATGGGGTAGGTTATTCACTTTCCCTGAGATATACTTAATAGTTAATTAGTATACCTGTAATTTTAGTGCTAATCTTTCTGGCATTGCTCTTCATCAAGCTAGCATTAGCATATACACCAAGAGTTTGGGATCCTTTTTGATACAAATCTCATTTCCCATGAATACATTCTAGAATGTTGACATGCCCAAGCACAAGCTAGTAATTCTCTTTATAATACTGATTGATTTAGTTCAGCAGAATACAAAACCCTCAAACTATGCTCCACAATTCTTGCCTTCATGGAATCTTCTGCATCAGGACTGCTCCAATGTAAAACCAACTGAAATTATACATTTTCTTCTAGAAAAAAATAGTTTTGAACAAGGTGCTTTCAAAATATTTTGTTTTATTGACTCAAAACACTATTTTTTGCTGTGGTGTAAAACATTCACTTTAGAATAATGAACCTAAAGTAGAGTTCCAGAAGTCTCAAACATGACAACACATCTTTTTAGATCTTTGTTCTAATGCCTTTATCATGGCCTCCACATGATCATTGTTTGGTTGTACCACATCCAGCGAAATTTCATGTCTTAAAAATTTCTACTTCATATTTGCCACATTTACGTTTTCTTCACCTGATAGTTAACCCAGCCAGGTAAACACGGATACAATCTTCTATAAATTGCACTCATGTTCAGGTTGATCCTTACTAATAACTAAAATATTGTCCTGGACAGCTTTGGCTCTTTCAGTTCCATTCAGCATTTGATTCATAAGCTTTTGGGTTATTGCAGCAGCATTTGCTGAAAAGAATGGCATTCTTTTATGTTGGAAAGAGCTCTTTGGTGTTATGAGTGCCCTACATGGTAATGGAACAATCCTTAACCCCTACCTCATGGGTAAAATATCCTGTTCATTAATAATTTTATTTTTAAATCCTTGGAATTTGTCTAATCTACTATAAAAAACATCGGGTAATCAATTGCCCATAACAGCACAACCTCCACTCTCATCACACTTAAACAAACAATTGCTTTCACAACTTTTACAGGAGGATTACCAGCCTAATTCCAATTGCTAGCCTTATTCAGAGTTCTTGTTGGTGCAGCCATCCTAATATGGTCTACCCTCTTATGGCCTCAAATGCCTTCCATCATGTTTTCTTCCTTTGAACTCTAAATCTGCCTAAATACACCCTTTAGTTTCAATTTTATTACCAGTATTGCCAACCGAGTAAACTCCTGTAGGCTTATATTTGCTGTAATTTATGATGCCAGTTTCCTACCTATGAGAGGACCTCATGGGCACATGTCAATTACTGCATTTGCTTTCACACCAGCAACCTGACTATGACAAATTAGTAAGCTCATATTTATTCCAGTAACATGTAGAAGCATAACAAAATGTTGACAAATAATGCTGTAATAATGTGCAAAGCTAATAATGACTTAAGCATGTTTAAAATGCAAAAATTGTAGTAGGTAATCATACTTAAGGTGCTAGCCCTGAAAAGCTAAAGCACTGACGTTTTTTAGTTAACTATGGTAAGAAATTCCAGGTGCAGTACAGGACCTTGACCTTTTAGACTGTTCCTGTCTAAAGCCACCAAGACCATCTGCGGAGTCCCCCAAGGATCCTCAATCAGCCCCACCCTCTTCAATGTCTACATGGCACCGCTCGCCAACATCGTCTGATCCCACGGCCTCAACATCGTCTCCTAGGCAGACGACACTCAGCTCATCCTATCCCTCACGAAGGACCCCACAACCGCTAAGACCAACCTCCACACCGGACTTCACTCCATCACCAACTGGATGGAAGCAAGCCACCTCAAACTGAATTTGGAAAAGACCGAGATCATCATCTTCGGCTCCAACAGATCAGCATGGGACTCTTCCTGGTGGGCTGCCACTCTGGGGTCTGCCCCACACCCACCACCCACGCACGCAACCTTGGCTTCATACTGGACTCATCGCTGTCTATGACCCAGCAAGTCAACGCCATCTCATCCTCATGTTTTAACACCCTTTGCATGCTTCGCAAGACCTTCTGATGGATCCCCGTTGAAACTTCGATCAGTAGCACACCCCTCCCGCCCCCAGCGCCTTGAGACCCTTCCGGGTGAGTAGCGCGCTTAACAAATTACTGATTGATTGATTGATTGATTGAACAAATTAATATTTGTTGCTCAAAATGTTTTTCCTATTGGTTATACAGATGTTTCTACTTCTAAAATACCACTTAGCTAATGAATAATTTAACCTTGTTATTCAGAAGGTTAAATATGCAAATTCACACACTGGAATGCAGTCTTGTATGAAAGTATGAATCATGACAACCTAATTGAAATAGTTACATGATGAGACATAGCTGTGGTCTTAGACGTTGCTGTCTGAAGAATATTGTGTTCCTGTGAGAAGACAGTGAGTGAACGCATTCCCTGGTCTCCTGGAAAGCTGATTGCTCAACTGAAGAAAGAAGAAGCCTCATGACGTTTTAACATCAATTTTGTCTGTCTATAATAGCATGTGTTCCTAGAGTAGCTTACCTCATTCCAGCATCCCATTTCCATATCCATTTTATGATCGTGCTTAAGGACTCTACTGAATTCCTTGAACCTCTCTTTATGGGAGGTTCTGCTCTCGCTGATTATTGAAATAATCCGCTGATTTTGATGTTGAAGCTTTATGCTTTATGATTTCTATGGGATTTTTTCCTTTATGGAACGCGCTTAATGCAATTATTATGATATATTGATTACTTATTTGATTATTGATTTCTGACAAAACTAATGATTGAGATTAATTAATTTTATCTTGTGACTCCCGTAAAGATGAACTACTAAAATGTTTTGAATAATAAAACCCTTTAACCCATACCAAACTCTCTTTTTCAGTTGAAAAGTTAGAAATTGTTATCATAATTTAATGTGATGTCCAGCTCCTTATTAATCTCAGCCAAAGTCAAAGAACCATCGGCCTGAGGAAAGTAAGGTGGGGAGGGAGTTAACCCTGATGATGGTAAACTCTTAACTGACACAATACCTGTGGCAGCAGAAACGTGGGCACAGGAAGATGGTTTACATTGTGAAAAAGAGGAGTTGTAATTAATTACCCTAAGTTAGACTAAATGCTCAAGTTACATAGTCCAAAGCCCAAATTTTGAAGATTGACAAGGTGCAATTGTGAATGTAGTTGCAGTATTGGATATGTGAGTATCAATAGGGTTATGTGTTGCAATCATTTTGTTGTTAAGTTTGCATGTGCGTTGGTGTATGTGCGTTTGATGAATTGGTGATGCTTACGTGTTTAATGTTGTAGGGGTTATCAAACTCTCATTAGTCTAAGATCCTGGTATAGAGAAATAGATTGTTAAATACTTGATTTCATATTTTTTTGTCCGCTAAAGGTTTGTGGTGCAGATCGTGAGGTATCATCGACTGCACAATTAGGATAGGGACTCCAATAAGTTGGTGTGATTGTACTAATATTGATTGATGTTGATGAACTGTATTGTGCACAAGTGAAGCTGCTTCAATTTGGGCGATTGCCTGCTGGTGGAAATTTTGTGTGTGTGTGTGCGAAGATGTTTTTATGTGTGGAAAAGTCAGAGGGTGTGAAAACCTTAATATTCCAATTGAGGGATTATTTGGTTTTCTTCAGAGGAACAGACAAAAGTATTTGTTGTTATTTTGCATTTCTTTTGAGTTGTGAAATTGTGTGCACAAGAAAATAGCAAAGGAAGGTGAGCCACTCTAAGAAGTAAGGAGTTGCAGGGATTGAACATTTGTTGTAAAATGCCACACTGTGATTGGGTGACAGATTAATAATAATTGACATATACAAAATTATAAATTGAATAAAAACATTAATGATTTGAATTGTGTTGCTTGTTTATTGCTGATTTATTTAAAAACATGGACTACTTTAAAGCTTTTAAGAGTTTTGTGAGTGGCAATGCGAGGATTCCAGTTTGGGAAGGTGAAGAGGGACTGCTCAAGGGTACACCAACATACTACATGGCGGTGAATCTGGGGCTACCAACATGTTTATGGCTTCGTCAATGGTGCAAGATCACTGAGAATGAAGGTGCAATAAGATTTACACAATACAGTACTTTTGAATTAAGAATTATTAAGAGGTTTACTGAAACATTATATGAGATGAAGCCACCACCTAGACCTACACAGTGTGGAGCTCTGAATGCTTGAGAGAATATAGCACATGCTAAAGGGACAGATAAATACTAGAATAAGGCTAAGAGAGCTGTGTGGAATTACGCAGATGCTCAATGAGACGCAGGACAGCAAAGGTGGAGAAAATATATGGTTGAGGGAGCCAGATACTATCCAGCCATAAATACTGAGAAGCCTAAAGGAAAAAGGCACTGGAAAATGATGATGAGGGAGCAGCAAATAAATTCAATACTGATAGTGTCTCGGGATGATATTTTTGATGCATTACTGGCTGTGCTTTCATCACCATATGTGGCCCCTGTAATAAATAATGAGGGTGCTTTGACTTCCAGAACTACAGTGGCTTCTACCCCTGTTGATCCACATGTTAATCAGATTGAGTTACCATTGCAGGTGACACAGACTGTTGTACAACCTGTTGTATCTAATATTGTGGCTGCACAAATTGAGACTGTTTAAACAGGGATATTTCCAGGTGTTACTGCTTCTATTGTGACTTACCAGCACCAGTTACTAGAAACCAGTTACTAGAGTAATAATTGCTCATCATTTAGAGATTCTAGCAGCAATTGCACTTAAAAACATTGTCCAAAAATAATGTGATTCAAGGAGCTGTTGGAGGAGCACCTGCAACAGGGTACATCCCTACATCGCTGAATACAGAAATTGTTTCCTTGATATCACCAAAGACAAATCAGTCATTGAGAGAAGAGAGAAGGATTGTCTTTATGACACCAATAGCACAGTAAGAGACACATTTATTTGAAGATGGAATTTTTCCACCATAGTTGGCAGAAACCACAGAGAACAAAAAGACAGGGACTGCAGAACAACAAGCTGCCATCCCAGAGACTGTAAAGAGAGACCATTACGTGTCCCCAAGTTAAAGGCCGAACTAGAAGAAATAATTAGGGGATGCTTAGATATTGGGATTACAAGGCATGAAGCAGATACACATGACAGATAAACTGAACTGGCAAGGAAATACAAGGTTGATCTTTCAAAGAGTGTCCCTTTGGAAAGAAGTTCCAGAGCTATTGAGACAACTTGTTCATCAGG
Organism: Pleurodeles waltl; assembly: GCF_031143425.1. Taxonomy (NCBI): domain Eukaryota; kingdom Metazoa; phylum Chordata; class Amphibia; order Caudata; family Salamandridae; genus Pleurodeles; species Pleurodeles waltl. The sequence continues at coordinate 911,533,877 of NC_090443.1, forward strand.
AATGCGATTACACATTGCTGAAATAATAAAATACCTCCGTATATGGGGTGCATTTGAGAAATTAAAAAGAAGGAAATGGACAAAGAAGCAGGAGAAGAAAAAAAGACTATCAGATGTGGCTCAGGCAAATCGTAAGCCAATGTCAGGTGCCCTTGATGTAGAAGAAGCTTTGACTTTCCCAATGAGAGAAGTGGCAGGTGGAGGGTATGTACTTGTACCATGGAGTAGAGGACTTTCCATAGATGAGGGAGAATCCTAAACAGTGGTATACACAGGTTGACAAATTTGTGGAAATTTCAAAAGTGCTGTAGATTGATTTGAACACACTAGTTGAGGAGAGGGTGTGGTGCAACAGCCTGAGCTGCTGACTTCAGAGCTGGAGAAAACAGTTTTGAGTCTCTGCATTGGCTCACATCCTGTGATTCTGGGCAAATCACTTAGGCCCTCATTACAACCCTGGCGGTCGGTGTTAAAGCGGCGGTAATACTGCCAACAGGCCGGCGGAATAAAAAAAATGGAATCATGGCCATGGCGGAAACTGCCCACACAGACAGCAACTTTAACACTCAGACCGCCACGGCGGTAGAGACAAGCACCGTGGCGGTAACTGGCAACAGACAGCTGGAGGACAAAGTACTGCCCACTGTATTTCAACATGCCTATCCGCCACCTTTTCCGGGGCGGAACCAACGCTATCAAAAGCACGTTGGAAACAGTACACAGAAGGGAAAACACGCACCTCTCGACACCCAACGAGGAACCAGGACGCCATGGAGCCCGAACTACAGGTGGTACCAATGCTGCTCTTCCTCCTGCTCTATCAGGAGCAGGACAGACGCCGTCGACGAACACGGTGAGTACTGCACCTACAACACAACACGCAATACCCCCACCCCCACACTCATCCACAACAACATACACATAAATACATGCAGCAACATTACATATACACCCCATCACCCCCTAGAAGAACGCAAGGACAAAAGGAAATGACTGTAACCAGTGTAATCATGAAAAATCTGATAGTCAAAAATCAAAATTCAATATATACAAATATGTACACCAAATACACAAGTCCGGATAGTGTACCAATCATTGTCCGTGGATCACTGGTCCCAAAATGCGTGGGCGAAGCCCACACAAGATACCTGACTGGAAACGGATAGAACACTGCTGGGGCATCAGATCGAAAATATACAGGCACCTCCGGGGGAGTGGGAAGGGGGGCACCACAGCCAGATGAACACACAACGCCACTGCTGCACGATGGGGCCCCATGCCCATTGCTGTATCCTGGGGAGTGCAAAGCCACACTCTCTCAAGTCTCTCAAGTGGGTGGTTTGCCCACTGCTTAATCCTGGGGAGTGCAAAGCCACAGTCTCTCAAGTCTCTCCAGTGGGTGGTTTGCCCACTGCTTTATCCTGGGGAGTGCAAAGCCACAGTCTCTCAAGTCTCTCCAGTGGATGGTTTGCTCACTGCTTTATCCTGGGGAGTGCAAATCCACAGTCTCTCAAGTCTCTCCAGAGGGTGGTTTGCCCACTGCTTAATCCTGGGGAGTGCAAAGCCACAGCCTCTCAAGTCTCTCAAGTGGGTGGTTTGCCCACTGCTTTATCCTGGGAAGTGCAAAGCCACAGTCTCTCAAGTGGATGTCATTCTCCACTGGTTCTAGAGGGGGCCTGGTGCCCTGATTGCTTCATCCTGTCAAGGACTGAGGTAGTGGTTGTATCTCTCCACTGGCTCTGGAGGGGGCATGGTGCCCAGAGTGCTCCACATGCAGTGTGGCCGGTACAATTCCCTCACTTGGGTGTGTGTGCCATGGGATTGCCGAGGCACAGGTAGCATGATATGCCATGGAGGCAACAACATACCCCACACTGCTGCGGCTTCGCCTTCCACCTGCAGGTGTAAAATGATGGAAGTCATGCCTCATGGAAGCTGGCCAGGGTCCAGGAAGTCTCTTCCAGCCTCGGACGACTGACCACTGGAGATGGTAGCCATGTCAGCGGTGGTGCCACTGTCCGAGCATGTCGCGGGGCTGGTGGCGGTGCTTGCGGCAGTGTCTGTGGCAGTGGTGCTGGCGGTGGTGCATGGGTCAGCACCTGCTGAGGGACACAGCAGGATGTCTCCTGCAGCCTCAGACGGCTGCCCACTGGGGAAGAGGCTGGGGACTGTTGCTGAGGCTGTAGACATGCCAGTGGCTATGCAGTTGGCGCTGCAGGTGGCGGGGCAAGTGGCGGTTGTGGTGGCAGGGCAGCTTGCAGTGTTCGCCGCCGTACAGGTTAGTGTGGTCGTGGACAGAAGGTGTGACACTGGTCCCGCAGTCGGTGCCACCGTGCCCTGTCGTGACCTGCTCTTCTGCTTTTGTCCCTTCCCCACCTTTGATGGTGCCACAGTTGTCTTGCCACTATTCCCTTTTGTTTTTGCTGAGCCCTTGGTGGCTTGTAGGTGCGGCTTCTCCCTCTGGGAAGTGGGCACCTTTTTCACCTTGGCAGGTGGAGGATTGTCCTTGCTCTCACTACGTGGCACACTGGCAGCCCTGATGGGTGGTGCACTCGATGACCCCGCAGTTGCTGGCACCACTGTGCCTGGGGTTTTGGTGCCTGAGGTGCTGGGCTGCGACCTGGAAAGCCTGGCCCTAGGGGAAGGATGGGGGGGAGGTGAAGGCAAGAGGTCAAAGGTTGCCAGGAAAAGTTTTTTAGACACACTGGGACGGGAAGGTGGAGGGGGTTTGGGAGTGGAGGAAGAGGTAGTGGTTGTAGGAGGTGTACGTCTGCTGAATTTGGGTGAAGGTGCATGGGCCGGAGGCTTTTGTGAGGTTGATGGCTGTTGGGTGAGTGTGTGCCTGCGTTTGTATACTTTAGGAGGAGGGCTCACAGACACACTGGGAGAGGACACAGGGGATGTGTGACTGGTAGTGGGGGTGGTGATTGCACGTGAGCGGTGTGTGGTGATGGGCGTCCTGGTGATGGAGGCAGTGGCTGAGGATGTAGTGCATGCAGGTGTGAGTGGAGATGAGACACAGAGGGAGGAGGAGGACGTGGCGGAGGGGGACACAGTGGAGGCAGTGGATGTTGCTGTGTCTGCATGGGGATGGTGCTTGTGTGAGTACCTGTGGGATGTGTGGTGCTTATGTTTTCCGGAGCCACTTTTGTGTGTTGATGTGTGTGCATGCTGGTCCGATGGTGTGCTTGGGATAGGCTGAGGTACAGGGGATTGGGTCTGGGTAGTGGAAGTTGGAGGGGGGAGGCTGGACACAGGGACAATGGCTGCCATCAGTGCTGAGGTCAGATTCTGAAATGCTCTCTGTTGGGCCGCCTGCCCAGAATGAATGCCCTCCAGGTATGCATTTGTTTGTTGCAAATGCCTCTCAACACCCTGGATGGCATTCAAAATAGTAGATTGCCCAACAGTGAGGGATCTCAGGAGGTCAATAGCCTCCTCACTGATGGCAGCAGGGCTGACTGGGGCAGGGCCTGAGATGCCTGGGGCGAAGGAGATGCCCACCCTCATGGGTGAGTGGGCACGGGACACACGCTGAGGAGCTGCTGGGAGGGCGGTGCTGGTAGGGGGGGTGGCGGATGTACCTGTTGATGCGGTGGGCACAGAGGTGCCAGCCACTGCAAGGGAGCTCCCATCAGAGGAGGAGTCACTGTCACTGGTGTCTGCTCCTGTCCCCGATGTGGAGCTCCCCTCGCCCTCCATCCCACTTGTGGCTTCAGACTCTGTTGCTTCACCCTCCAGGGCCAAGTGGGTTGCAGCTCCCTCCTGCTCCGGTGCCACTGCTCCTCCGCCTGATGATGCTATTGCACACAAGAACAGGGAGACCACAAAAAGGGGGGGAAGACAGAAGAAAAACATGTTCAGTGCATGCAACACCACTACCGTTGGCCGACACAACACACAGTGAGCAGCCCTCAGCACTACGCAATGCACTAACAGTTCCTAGAAAATTCACCTGACCATGGGGTACAAGGCCTAGGCCAATTGCTGCACACCTGGAAGTCACAGGAGCCTGACTAGGTGTAGATGGCTCTTACCAAAAGTGGGGTTGGGGTGCCACATAGCCTGCCTCACAAGGGACCTTGCCTACCAAATTCGCCCTGGCCTAGAGGAACCCACTACCCACCTCCCCCACCCAGACACCTCGTAATGCGCGCAGAGTCAGCTGAATGAGAGTGTACTCACCCCCTTGGGGCTGCTGTGATGCCCTCAAGCGCCCATCCAACTCCGGATAGGCCACCGCCAGGATCCGGGACATCAGGGGGTTCATGGTGTGACGGGCACCCCTTCCACGTTGGGAAGCCATCCCCAGCTGGGCCTCCGCCATCTTCTTGCTCCAGCGGCGCAGGTTCTCCCATCTTTTACGGCAGTGGGTGCTCCATCTGTGGTAGACCCCAAGGGTCAGAACGTCCTTGGCGATGGCACGCCAAATACCCTTCTTCTGGTGGGCGCTGACCTAGAGGAATGGTACCGGGGGAAAGGAAATTACTCATCCGTCCTGACCGTCAAACTCATTGCCCACCAGTTCCCACCCATGCCCTGACGCACATACACTCACCATCTGCACATGCGGGCCTCAGCCCCCCCATGTATCTTCCATCCACACCACTCAAAGTAGGCATTGCCCATGCAGCATGCTCACAGTGTACTCACCTGTTTGTCTGGAGGACCGTACAGTTGCGTGTACTGGGGGAGGACCCCATCCACTACTTTCTCCAACTCCTCTGAAGTGAAGGCAGGGGCCCTTTGCCCAGACACTGTAGCCATTGTCGCTTCCAGACACAGGTCACAGCAGCACTTGCAGTGTAGGTCCTCTCCTGTTGAAGGTCAGGTATCAAGTGAGTGAACAGACAGAAAATGGTGGTCACGTCCGCGGCAGTGCGTACTGTCACCGCTGGCGTACATCGTCATTGGCTCCTGGGACCCATAGGGCCCAATGCAGAATTGCGCCGCGGTCTTCGACCACCCACCGCGACGGTGTACAACGCCAGCGCAGTTAACTCATATCCCCTTGTCCCACCTTACAGGTCAGGCAGCCGCCATTTCAGGGGGCCACATGGGATGGATGAAAACTGCGTCACACCTATCTAGGCTTGGAATACAGACTGATACCGGCACATTGCGGATTACTAACGTTTCTGCAAATAACACATTGTGATACCTCAGTATTGGATGACTCTCTGCTCGCTGTTCTCCTCCATAGGGCACGTCTGCTGGGGCAGGTGATAAGATGGCGGCATCCTCCGGTGTACAGACCCCTGGTGGACCTGTCGACAATGGAAGAGAGACACATCATAATCATATACAGACTTGATCATGCAACAATCCTGGAACTGTGTGCCCAGTTGGAGCCAGACCTGATGTCAGCAATCCGCCATCCCACAGGTATCCCCCCTCTAGTGCAGGTCCTGTCTGTACTCCATTTCCTGGCCAGTGGGTCTTTTCAAACAACAGTGGCCATTGCATCAGGGATGTCCCAGCCAATGTTCTCTAACGTGTTGTCCAGAATGTTGTCTGCCCTGCTGAAACACATGCGTAGCTACATCGTTTTCCCTCAGGTGGAGGATTTGCCCACAGTGAAAGGTGACTTCTATGCCCTGGGACATATCCCCAACATCATTGGTGCCATTGATGGTACACATGTGGCATTTGTCCCCCCCCGCAGGAATGAACAGGTGTACAGAAACCGGAAAAGCTACCATTCGATGAATGTGCAGATGGTGTGTTTGGCAGACCAGTACCTCTCCCATGTGAATGCCAAGTATCCTGGCTCTGCGCATGACGCTTACATTTTGAGAAATAGCAGCATCCCTTATGTGAGGGGGCAACTCCTGAGGCACTGTGTGTGGCTAATAGGTGAGGCCAAGGTCCCAATACAGTTGACATAGATGTCTGGGTATGGGGTTGTCCCTAAGGGTTAGTGTGTGTCTAACAGTTGTCCCTCGACATTTGCAGGTGGCTCTGGTTACCCCAACCTGTCATGGCTACTGACCCCAGTGAGGAATCCCAGGACAAGAGCAGAGGAACGCTACAATGAGGCACATGGGTGAACTAGGAGGATAATAGAATGCACCTTCGTCCTCCTGAAGGCCAGATTTCCGTGTCTCCATCTGACAGGTAGTTTCCTATACTACTCACCAGAGAAGGTGTGCAAGATAATCGTGGCCTGCAGTATGCTGCCAACCTGGCTTTGCGACGCCAGGTGCCTTTTCTGCAGGAGGATGGGCCAGATGGTGGTCTTGTGGCAGCTGTGGAGCCTGTGGACAGTGAAGAAGAGGAGGCAGAAGAAGAGGATATCGACAATCTAAACAACATCATCATGCAATACTTCCAGTGAGACACAGGTAAGAAGATGTCAAAGCTTCCCACATCTCATACTGTTGTCGGAGCTAGCATAAGTCTGTCATTTTCACTCAGTGAATGGACACTGACTTGTCACTTTGACTTTCCATTTCACAGATCTGGGTCCCACTTTGTGCCCTCTGCTATGTGTACTCCAGGCCTACAGCTGTGTTACATTGGTATGTGAACAAGTAAATTGACATTGCTATATTCCATAGATTTTGCAATTACACATTTTTGAAACCACAGACTGGATCCAGATTGTTTTGTGATTGAAGTGTGTTTATTCCTGTGCAAATAAGTGGAGGGGGTTGTAAAATGTGCTGGGGTGATGGTGGAGGTCTGTCCTGTCTATTTGTTTCACGGGTGCATTGTCCAAAGGGGCATAGGAAGTGGAGCAATGGCAGTTTAAGGATGAACAGGGTGACATAGTGGGACAGAAGGGTGACATTCCGGGGGGGCTTATTTCCTGGCAGGGGTCTTGGCAATGTTCTCTGTCTTGTTCCTGGATCTCAGGGACCATTTGCGGGGTGGTTCTCCATCTGCTGGGGGTGGGGTGCTGGTGTCCTGTTGTTCCTGTGGCAGTGCCTCCTGTCCACTAGCGCCGGCGGAGGTGGAGGGCTGTTCATCGTCCAGGCTAGTGTCAGGGGCCCGTTGGTGTGCCACTGTGTCCCTCCTGGTGTTGAGAAGGTCTGCCAGCACCCCTGCAATGGTGACCAGGGTGGTGTTGATGGACTTCAAGTCCTCCCTGATCCCCAGGTAGTGTTCCTTCTGCAGCCGCTGGGTCCCCTGAAACTTGGCCAATACTGTGCCCATGGTCTCCTGGGAATGGTGGTAAGCTCCCATGATGTTGGAGAGTGCCTTGTGGAGAGTGGATTCCCTGGGCCTGTCCTCCCCTTGTCGCACAGCAGTCCTCCCAGCTTCCCCGTTATCCTGTGCCTCTGTCCCCTGAACCGTGTGCCCACTGCCACTGCCCCCAGGTCCCTGATCGTCCTGTGTTAGTTGGGTTGCCTGGGTTCCCTGTAGTGGTGGACACACTGCTGATTGACATGTCCTGGGGACAGAGGGATGGGCCTGCTGGGTGGGTGCTTTGGTGGTGTTTCCTGAGGGGGGAGCTTCAGTGGTGGTTTGTGACTGTGTCAGGGGAACCGACTGTCCCGCGGTCCCTGATGGGCTGGGCTGGTCATCTTGATTCAGGCGTGCAGAGCTGCTGTCATCACTGTGGGTCTCTTCTGTGGGGGGACTGGATATGTCTGGCACCTCCTGTCCGGTGACGTTGGGTATGGGTCCTTTTGGGGTGTAAATGCATAGTTATTGTATCTGTGTGTGCCATCTTGCAATGGGTGAGTGACCCACGACTCCTGTGCATGCATTATTGGCTTGGTCCTTGTGTGATTGGTGATTTTGGGGCATGAGTGAGTCTCTGTACTGGACATGCTTTTGTGATGGGTGTCCATGCATTGGTGTTACATGCAGGGCTTGGTTTTGGGATGTGTGGGTTGTGTCAGTGGGGTATCTGTGGGTTGTTGGGGTTATGGGTGTGAGGGTAAGGGTGGCGGTATGTGATGGAATGCAGGTGGGATGTGGGGGATAAAGTAGTAAAGATATGTCTTACCAGAGTCCAGTCCTCCTGCTACTCCTGCAAGGCCCTCAGGATGCAGTATTGCCAAGACTTGCTCCTCCCATGTTGTTAGTTGTGGGGGAGGAGGTGGGAGTCCACCGCCTGTCCTCTGTACAGCAATCTGGTGTCTAGATACCATGGAAGCTCCTTCCCCCGTAGGTCGTTCCACCTCTTCCTGATGTCATTCCGTGTTCTTGGATGCTGTCCCACTGCGTTAACCCTGTCGACAATTCTGCGCCATAGCTCCATATTCCTTGCAATAGACGTCTGCTGCACCTGTGATCTGAATAGCTGTGGCCATCCCGGACGATTTCCTCCACCATGACCCTGAGCTCCTCCTCAGAGAACCTGGGGTGTCTTTGAGGTGCTATGATGTGGTGTGGGTGATGTGTGAGGTGGTGTCTGTTGTGATGTGTGAGGGGATGTGTTGGTATGTGTTGTTTAAGGTGCGTGGATGTTGTGTAAGTGATGGTGTTGTGTGTCTGTGGATGCTGGTGTTGTTTAAGGCAGTCTCTCTCTCTGGCCTTCTTTCAAATGTTTGGTTGTGAGGGTTTGTGGGTGATGTGGGTGTGTGCTTTATATTGGATTGGGTGTGTGGGTGTGGTGTGTGTAATTGTCCAATGTGTTTGTGTTTTGCAAGTGTGTGTGTATTTTGAGCGCCGCGGTGTGTATGGCCAATGGATTTCTGTGGTTGAATGACCGCCGCGTTGATTCGTGTGTCGTGATAGCATGGGTGTATTTCTGTTGGTGTGACGGTGGAGGTTTTGTTTTCGCCTGTTTATCACTGACCTTTGGTGTGGCGGACTTGTGTGGGTGTCTGTATTGTGGCGGATTCCGAGCTGTGGGTCGTAATACCTGTGGTGGAATTCCGCGGCCGCAGTGGTGTGTTGGCGGTCTTCTGGACGGCGGTAAGCGGCTTTTACCGCCAATGTTGTAATGACCCCCTAAATCTTTGTACAGCACTTTGAAACACAATAGCTCAAACTTGGGCTATCACCACGTCTTGACGGAGTCGTTTCCAACAATCCAATGCCATTAGCAAGGGAGTGCAGGCCAGTCACGGAGTAGCACAAACCCCAGGTACAGTACCTTTGAAAATAATAAGGAAACAAAGATGTTGCACAGAGTTGAGGAGATGAGGAGTCGCTGGAGCGAGTGACTCATTTTCAACAGTCCAATGCCACTCACAAGGGAGTGCGGGCCAGTCACAGAATCGCACAGACCCCAGGTACAGTACTTTTGAAAACGATGAGGAAACAAAGACATTGCATGGAGTCGGGGAGGCGAGGGGGTCGTTGGAGCTGGTGCGGCGTCAGTTCCTTACTGCTGCTAGGGAGGTGAGGTGTTGGTTCCTTACTGCTAGGCAGGGGATGTGAGCTGTTGGTCCCTTATGGATGCTGGGGAGGTGAGGCAGCATCGTTGGCGAGGTGTCGGTTCCTTACGACCAGGTGGGGTCAATAAATCCATCAGGTCAAGATGCAAGACATTGACTTCGCAGTGTCGCAATCACACCTCTGGGCCACAGCTGCTGTGGCAGAGTCGGAGTCTGATGACATGGGTGTCGGGGATACGGCACTCAAGACTCACGCTGTGGTGGGACTTCAGAGGTGCTGCAGCAGCATCAGGCCTGTGTGTCAGGCCATGGTGGTAGCACTCAGCTGGGACCATGGCTCCTCTATAGTTGGTGGCATGGAGTAGGAGAGCGGCACCGGTTCCGAAGTCGCTCTGGAGTCGATGTGCTTAGTTTCTTCTTGGTTGCACCAAAGCTCACTTCCAGGGGCCCAGGAACTGGATTTGGCACCACTTCACAAGTCAGGGCTCTCTAAGCAAGAGAGCCCAGGTGTAGATAGGTTAAGTCTTGGATGGCCCTCAGACTTCTTAACAGGAAGCAAGCTCAGTTTAAGCCCTTGGAGAACCTTGGAAAGCAGGATGTAGAAAGCAAACTCCAATCCTTTCACTCTCAGGACAGAAGCAACAAGCAGCAGTCCAGCACAGCCAAGCAACAGGCAGAGTGGCAGTCCCTCCACAGTGACTATTTATACAGATTGTCTGTACAGCTTTGGTGTGGTCCATGATTTTGGACACTTGTAGTCACAGAGAAGTTTCCTGACATCATCTGGCTTTCCTATATGACATGGCGAACATATAAAAAGGCTGCTTGATGCCTTACAAATGCCAACAGAAGTTGCTTTAGTCCAATGCCCCACACACTGAATTGGCAATGAATGTGTCACAGTTAAAAACATATTTGCTGATGAAGTTGCATGATATTGTGCACTTGTGGCTTTTACATTCAATGGAGCATATACAAATGAATCTGAAGAGGATACTGCTTTTCGATGTTGTCAGTGGCTGATACATGGTAACTAAAGAGACTGCAGGAAGATATTTCAGAAGCAGAACAGCAGGGTTTGATTACAGCAGGAAGAAGTTCAATTGCAGATGGCATTTGAATTTCAGCAGATGGAAGACCAGTGTTGCATTTTCTCTTGATGGATGGAAGTCTACCCAGCATGGAGGAATGACAGTCTCACTGTAGCTAAGTTGCTGTTGCAAGAATTAATACCCAGGATCGCAGGATTAATTTCAACAATGAAGTCCTTTGAATGCTATGTACAGCTCTACAGGTGGAACAGAGGTTACATTGTAGTTACCAACCAGAAGCCTCTGGAATTGTTGAACAACTCATTGGAACCATAAATTCCTGTTGCCAAAAGTTTCTGCCTTTACTTCACTGAAATACCCAGATGCTTTGCCTTTGGTATTGATGAGCCTCCGAATTACACCCAACAGGAGACCAGGATTATCGCCACATGAGATCCTAATGGGGCGTGAAATTAGATGCGTGCAATACCTGCAAATGCACTTGTGAACATCACTGATTACATGATACTTGATTAATGCAAAGGATTAGCTGATGTGGTGCATTCTGTCTCTCACCAGGTTGAGCCTTCTACCTCAAATCCACATCAGGAACAGTGTTACAAGCTTAGTCCTGGTGACTGAGTGTCAAGAAGCCCGTGTGAGAGTCTTGTTTGGAACAGAGATGGAAAGGTCAGTGCCAAGTAATTTTGATCATGAACACTGCTGTTAAGTGCGCTGGAATGCTGAATTGGGTGCATGCGTCACATACTCAGGAAGTGAGGTGTCCCTATAAAGAGATAGTGTTCTACGAACCAGAAACAAGGGCACCTATTCCCACACTATCCCAAACAGAGTAGAAGGAGGAGGAGAATCTCAGACTATCACCATAGTCAAAGTTCCTGTAATATCACAGAGTGGAGTGAAAGTCCCCGAAGAAGAAACAGAACTCAAGGTGGGACAGAAGTTGAGACTCTGTTGGAAGAAGTGGATGTTCCAGGAGAAGAGAAAAGTACTAGAACAAAAAGGCTTACTCATGATGCTGAACGGCCTCAAAACTATGGTAAAAGAAATTAAGATCAATTGTGTCAGTTGAACGCACACAACCAACAATCACTGAAGAGACAGACTCAAGCAGTATAAGTGACATAGAAGAAGAAGAGCAACACCAATAAGGTCAAAAAGAGTGGGAGTACTTTGTTGAGGGTATTTTGCACTTGAATAGACATACTACACGAATCAAGTGCTAAATACATCAGTGCACGATTTGATTGATCTGAGATGAAACCTATTCGAGCCTCCATGACATCACACTGAAAGCAGGATTGGGAGATTTCTGAAAGAAACCAAAAGTTTGAGAGAAATTATTGATAGAAAAAATGCAAAAGACTGAAATAAGGACTAAAAATAAAAACTGATAAGTTGTTAAATACAAAGAATAAAGAATATTTCTGTAGGCCCAAGGTTGCATTAGAAGAGTAGAGATAACACAATTAGAAGAAGACAGAGTAGGGTTAGGCACAACTGTATGAAAACTGCTGTAAATAAAGCTGAACAAACTAACTGCAAAAGAAAAATTCAAGAATCTGCCTTTTTTGTAAAAGTCTCAAAGTGAACAACTTACTTTATTTTGCTGCTATAAATTAATTTACCAATCTGACTTCAGACAAACGTGTTTCCTAACCAAGGCTGGATGCAAGATTATTATGAGTACTACATTTTTAGTAGTAGTGATACTAGTCATAACATTCACACCGGAGATACAGAAACCTATTTGTACACTTGCTCCTGTGACAGCCACACACTTAATGAATGAAGCACAATTGAAAGCATCATATGTGAATTACGTGAAAAAATATTACACAACCAATGTTTATTCTAAATTAGTTCAGGAATACACACAGGCATTAGAAGCCAAGGATTGCTACGTCTCTGCACACTTACCTTCATCAGCTGCAGAGGAGATGATATACCATCACATACCTTTGCCATATGCAATCACATGTAATATTTTTCCTTAGTTTAGTATGCAATGTGAGTATGTGGGTGTATAATAAAATATGGCTGTGGGGCCCTATCATGCAGCACACTCTAAAATACCATCCAGAGTCACGTCAGGCTCATTTACTTAACCTTAAGCTCAACTCTGTTTAACTGTGGCTGCAAGCAGTTCGGGTTTAGCAAAGAAACAGTGTAAAGCATTTAACAGTGTTAAACTATGAAATACGAAAGTCACACAGCAATAAATAAATCAGATACCAATTTATAAAAATAGATAGTTACCCAACACTGGAGTAACCCGACCATGACCAACAGAGACGGTGGACCTACTTTGTTACCTGTCATGGGGTCTGACCACCATGCTATGGACAGTGCTGTCATAAAGGCAAACACCCAGCAGAGGCTACCGACAGCTGCCCACAACCATTACCTTAGCTCCTCACTGACAAGTGGATGTGCTATTTTAGGAGCTACTGTTGGTTCAAGGTGCCTATCTGCTTTTTCTGAGTGGGGGCTGCCGCATCATTTGGCAGATATCCTGTTTCTACTTTTCCTTCTGACAGTTCAGGGTGCCATTCTAAAAATGAGTAGTTGTCTGAGTCTTCGGGACCTCTTAGGGAACAGGCAAGGCCTTGCCAGTGCTAACTTTGGGGTTCTCCCTTACTGGGTTAGAATTCCCTTGGCTCACTGGGTTTCTTTCTAAGAGTAGCCTTCCTTTCCTCCCTTTTATTTTTCTTGCTTTCCCTTTGGAGTCTACTATCCCTTACTTTAGGTACAGTTCCCCAGAATCCTTGGGTGAGGCAGTGCACTGGGCGACTACCTCCTTTGGGCTCAAACCAATCTCTGAGTGGTCATTACCAAGGAGACAATCTAGGGGGAGGTCTGGAATGGCTACCACCCTATAACAATCTAAGGGAACCGCCTATCTCTAGAATTACCAAGGCCATAAGCCTGTTAGTAACTTCATCTGGAATAGCCCTTACCATTTTAATTTTCTTGACTGGTACTGGTCTGAAGACACTAACCCGTCAATCAGAATGGTGTGACTGACATAGGTCTCTCTCAGGGCAGTTATTAGGATCACCTTGATGGGGTGAAAGTGCCTACTGCCTTCAGGATCCACCAGCTAACCATCTGGGCCCTTTTCCCAGTTAATAGCATCTAGGATATACTCATTAGAGGAATCCTCTTCTAAGACTATCCTGACAATTCCAGGTGGTAACATTTTTCATGGGACAAGCTGCATTGCCTCTGTAGTGCCCTAGTGTTGACGATCTAAGCAAGGCCTGCTATCCAAGAGTTTTGTAAGCCCTGGATCTCCACTACTCTGTTTACTGAAGGTGTTGTGGGTTTTGATTTCCTCTCTTCTACGCTTCTGGGTTTCTGAGGAATTTTCTTTGGGGAGTTTACCTCCTCCATCTTTCCCCTTCTGTGGGCCTCACCCACCTTTCCTGATATCACCCCCTGGGTTTTCTTGAGTTATCCTTCTTGTCCTCAGCCATACATCAGTCCTATTGCCCACCTCTCTAGGACTAGAAACCTTTTCATCTTCTCTGAAGTAAAATTCATAAGAAAGTGCTTCTTGACCAATAGGTTGTAAAAGCCCTCGTAGGTATCTGCCCTGTTACCCTTAATCTAGATGTCCAGTGACTTCACAGATGCATCCACAAAGTCTACCCACATCTGTGGTGACACCTTTGGTGTGTTCCTCAACTGAAATCTGTACACTTCCGGAGTAAGCACCCCTTTCATTCTTGTGTAACATTTTGCCACCTCATTTTGAAGTGTAAGTAACCTATTTCTTCCCACTGTTGGTAACAGCTCCCACAACAGGGCCCCGATGTTGTTCATTCACCCTTCTCATCTTGAGAGGTCACTCATCGGATGCCAGACACTTGTCTATATCATCCCCTTCTACAAACTAAGGAACTATCCCTGTAGGCAACCTGGGATCATAGGCACTACATGTATGCACCTCTGACTCTTTGTTGCTGCCACCATTCTCTTTGGGGAGTTAACCCTAGCTCAACCCACTTCTTGGCTAGGGCCAGCTTTCTTGCTTGGAGGTCCAACTTCTTAATCTCAGTTTCTAGGTGGGCAAGGTGGTCGCTGTGATCTCTTTGTGAAGTGAAGCTCCTGTCACTCTCAGGTAGTGAACTATTCCTTGACCTTGCTCTGAGGACCGCACTGTTGTTGTCCCCCTCAGTTTCAAAGTGCCTATGCCATTGTCTTCTTCATCACCACTATCAGTGGTGACTTATTCTGCCAATTGGGCTCTCCTTGCCAATTCCGAACCTTTGAGGGCTTTTTCCAATGCCTCCTTTTTGGCAGTTAGACCCAGACCAATTCCCCTTCTCCTGCACATCCCTCTCAAATCATTGGTTTTCAGTATGGGCAGTATTGCCAAGCCAATTGCCCCATTCTCCATCTTTTAAGCCTTTGGAAAAAACATTCTTGCCACTTAGGAAAACAGTTGATTTCCTTGGCTCTTGGAAATATAGTGCCTAGTACATCCAGAGCTTTTGGCAACCTTCTGAAACTGTTGACTTCTTTCTGTGGTTACCAACTCATCAGTTGTCTGGTACAGCTAAACATAAGTTCTGGATCCCACCCCTAGGTACCAATATGAGGCTTTGGGTGTACTTTGTGAGATGGCTGTGGGGACCTATCGTGCAGTTCACTCTCAAATACTGTCTTGGGTCCAGTCAGGCTCATTTACTTAACGTTAATCTCAACCCTGGGTAACTTTAGTTGCAAGCAATGAGGCTTGTCAAAGAAACTTAGGGCCTGATTACAACTTTGGAGGAGGTGGGACGGATATACTACCAGCCGTATTACAAGTTCCATAGGATATAGGCGGTCATTCTGACCGCGGCGGTCGGCGGACGCCGCCCGCCAAGCGGTTCCCGCTGAAAGACCGCACCGCGGTCAAAAGACTGCGGCGGTCATTCCGGCTTTCCCGCTGGGCCGCCAGAAGACCGCCGGCCGGCGGCCCAGCAGGACAGCCCCTTCAACAATGAAGCCGGCTCGGAATGGAGCCGGCGGAGTTGAAGGGGTGCGACGGGTGCAGTGGCACCCGTCGCGATTTTCACTGTCTGCACAGCAGACAGTGAAAATCTTTGTGGGGCCCTGTTAGGGGGCCCCTGCACTGCTCATGCCAGTTGCATGGGCAGTGCAGGGGCCCCCAGGGGCCCCACGGCACCCGTTCCCGCCATCCTGGTTCCAGTGGTGGACACCGCCAGAAACAGGCTGGCGGTAAGTGGGTCGGAATCCCCATGGCGGTGCTGCAAGCAGCGCCGCCATGGCGGGTTCCCTGGGCCAGCGGGAAACCGGCGGTAAACCGCCGGCTCCCCTTTTCCGACCGCAGCTTTACCGCTGCGGTCAGAATCGCCCAGGAAGCACCGCCAGCCTGTTGGCGGTGCTTCCGCCGCACTCCGCCATGGCGGTCATGGACCGCCAAGGTCAGAATCACCCCCATAATGAACTCGTAATATGGCTGGTCACTTTACAGTCACTTTTGGGACAGATTAACACCTCCTCCAAAGTTGTAATCAGGCCCTTAGTGTAAAGCATTTAACGGCACCAAACAACAAAACAAGAAAATCACACAACACAAGAGAAATCAGACACCTATTTACAAAAATAAATTAAATTTTCATGTATTTTTAGAGACCTTGATGGGCAATATCCACCAAAGTCTTTCAGGGATACAGATTGTAGAAGATATGATATTATCACAAGATATTATCACTTTTAAATGCAACCCCAAATAAGCATTGGTCAACAAAAAGTTTGGAAACTTTTGAAAAGATTGAAACAGTTAGCACACTACTCTGGCCCATCATGGGTGACCAATTCCGACTGGACAAAGGTCTAGGAGGCCAGAGTGTACACTTTGGAAGTTACTTGGCCACCAGAGTGTTTTTAGGGCAAGTTCCAAACTCTACAGGATAACCGCCATAGACATAAATAGAGTGGTCCTGATGCTGGGGATGGAGACAAAAGATGCACTAAGGATGCTCCAGTTGTGTTGCAGTCAACAGGGGTGTCTTTGTGGTTGCTCTTCGGTCCACAGGTCATGTGGGGAGACTTTCACCACAGAAATCGGGGCCACTCAAAGTCCTCCATGATGCAGTAGCAGGCCAGCCGATGCTAGGCTACTGGTTCCCTTGCACTGCAGTAGGAGAAAAATCATTAGGTGAGGGCTAGTGTCTCCTGGGTGTGATAAATCCAGTCTTTGTCAGTAATCCCAGCTCAATCAGAGTCTGGTCCAACTTTTTTCTATCTCAGATTTGTTTTGTTGGACGCCCAGCGACCAGTAGGGTCAAAGCTCCTGCAGTGGTTACCAACTTGTCGATTTGGGCTTCTTCAGCTCTTGTGTTCCTGGATCTGGTTCCAGGGGATCAGCTGACTGATTCTTGGAGTCACTGATTTGACCTGAGGCCAGAAATTAATTTTTCCCTGAGCCAGGAGCCACAGGTACAATCCTTACTTCACTAGCCCAAAGTCCAGCAGGTGCAGTCCTTACGCAAATCCATTGTCCAAATCCAGTGTGATCTGAGGGGCAGGGTGCCAGGGGTGCTCTTTTTATCCCAGGAAAGTGCCCCAAGGGAACCAAACAGTAAATAGCCAATAGGCAACTGGGTTACCTCCTTCCAAGTGATGAGCTACCTGTGATTTGTGGCACCTGGCTTTCCCAGAGTACAATTTTCTTGCCCCTTTTAAGATTGCACGACCCTTCCTAGGTCACCAGGAGCTTGGTAGCCCACCCTAGAGATGTGGCTACCAGAATGCCACACACCCACTGAAAAACCCATTTGAGGACAGGTTTTCCCTCTTTGACCCTGTCTCCTCTTTGTCTGCAGGAACAAAAGGCATTTTGCTCAAGGGTGTTATCACTACTTCCCTCACAAGGGTTATTTCACCTTTGAAGCTCATCTTTTGCATTAACTCCCTGAGTGGCCACTCTGAGAGAGAGAGAAGCACCTCACTTTGTGGCAACTGCCTTTGTTCCTGAGCCTGGGAGTCATTCACATGTCTCCTCAGGCATGCAGAAAGCTGTCCGTGTAGGAGGATGAATAATGAGAACTCAAATGAACTAGTTACTCGATAATACATAGTTGCGGTCAATAAAGTTGCTGTGTGGTGAATATTTGTGTTCCTGTGAGAAGATGGGGAGTGAATGCATGGGTGCATCTGAAAGTTGATTGGTCAACTGAAGAAATGAAGTTGTAACATTGATTTTATCTGTCTATAATAGTGCTTGTTCTGAGAGTAGGTTACCTCACTCCACCATCCCATTCCCCTTACCATTTTTATGCTTGTGCTCAGAGACTCTACTGACTTTCTTCAGCCCTTTTTTATGGGATGTTCTGCTCTCATTCATTATTGAAATATTGAGCTGATTCTGATGCTGAAGATTTATGCTTTATGATTTCTCTCGAATTCAGAACTCTTTGTGGGTTTCCGAAACTGACACCTTTACCCTTCTTATTCCCAGAATAGAGATTCTTTTCTTTATGGTGGCGTTTCATGCACTTATAATGATTTAATAATTATATAGTTGATTATTGATTTCTGACAAAGTTAATGATTAAGAATAATTAATTTTATCTTGTGACTCTAATAAATCTGAACTACTAAAAAGATTTGAAAAATAATATGCTGTAACTCATACCAAACACACTTTATTGACTGCCTCTTTATTTCCTCTACATATTTCTCTGATTATGTATTACTCTTAGCAACATCAATAGCTCCCTGCAGATTAGTTTCTGTACTAACCCATAATTTTTCTTCTAACACCTTCAATTTAGTTTACGTTAGGATTTTGTACAGTATAATTTGTTGAAATGTGATACGTTCGAAGTAGTAAGCCACTACCATCAATCTGAGTGCTGCAACATTTTGATCTATGGATTCACCTTCTTTTTACATTATTGAATACAGAATGCACCTTTCATATATTTTTTTTTTTCATTTGCTGGATAGCAGTTTCGGATGCATCGCGTTTTACTGCAGTGGAAGGTTCCTAAACACTTTTAATCCCACTGCATCAAGGCAGTGATTCAGTAATGGAAGCTGTCTTTGTGCACTGTATTCATCATTCCCAAGTACTTGTAACAAAGCTTGGAGAAGGTTTAACAACATTTCATTTCTGCATAAACTTGGGAAGGGTCTAACCACAATTCACTTCTACCTAAAATTACAGAAAGGTATAAATGTTTCTCATTAGATGAGGGCTACCCAGATTCAACTAAAATGATGGAGATGTCTGTATCTTAGACATATTACGTAAAGTTGCAAAATTATAAACTAACAATCTAAAATATTTTCATGTAGGCACCATTGTCTGCGTTGAAATACAAAAACATTAAAGCTACAAAAATAGTTACAGTTGTCAGTGTAATAGACACATAAAGTAGTTGCCCTTCAATACAATTTAAATTATAGCTGCTTATGAGGGCCTATAACAAGGGTGAGGGCCTTTAACAATCAGTATGGTCCAAGGCAGAAACATTACAATGTTATTTGAACACTCCATCCACTAAGGGTAGAATGTTCTAAACTAAACCATTGTTTTCCATGGAGCTCTAATATTCAAATTTTCTAATATTCTGATGTACTGATTGATTCTGAGATGTTTCTTTGTTTCTGTGTTCTGTGGACTTCAGATTTCAGGTGTTTGCACGTGGTCTAACTCAGCCCTAATGATCGCCACTCAACAAATGTGCCAGGCATCTCTAAACCGCCAAGGAAAGAGGAGTTGGTATCCTGGTTGTCTTCTGTTCTGTCCTAGACCAAAGAAAAGATTGGGACTTATAGAGAGTGAAGGGCAATGTGGCCACCAGTCTGCTGATGATCCCTTGGCCATACCTCCATGTTCTGCAAATGATCCAACATTCTTGGCACTGATAGAATCCCATCTTGGAGAACTAGAAATCTTTGTTCCAGTGACATCATAATTCTGTTAGCCCCTAGAATGATTTTTGTCTCTTAGATCACAGTCTCTCTCTGACTTTTCCTCCTCCTCTGATGCTGAAAATGGACAGAAGTGGAAGGAACTGAGGAGCAACTGTTGTCTCTGAGATTCAATAAAAATGAACAATTCCCCAATTTAGGTGATCCATCTTGCCATGTTCCGTTTTTTCCTCTCATACAGGGTTAATCTGTCCTTGTCTAAACAGACAGTCAGGAGACGCTGACATACATTAACTGGCAGTGGGTGACTCTGATTCCAAAATTAGCAAATATTCAGATTATTTGACTTTGCGGAGATTTCATTTCTCTTGCATGGCAGGAGAATGGGCCTGCAATTCAATTGAGTCAGATCCCTTCCTCAAGACCCCTTTGGTTGACTGAGTCCCAGTCTGTTGCCGGAGATATAAGGACCATTTGGATCTTTTTGCCTAAGTAGAAAATACACTTCACCACAGTTTTCACACTTTTCCTCCTTCTCCAACAATGTGAAGAGTAGATGTATTGTCTCACCATAGACTCAAAGTCAATTATACGTTTTTCCCTATTTGATTCTCAACCTCTTTCCAAAGATATGCAGCACTTATGCAGGGGTTCTACAGATAGCTCCATGTTAGCCTCATCACCCCTGGTTCCTTAGCTCTTGTTGCAGCCAAATTGGAGGTTTCCAACATTCATCTCTCCCTTGTAGGCCTATCCCCTTCCAAAGTCCTCTATCACTTGACCTTGCAACTGGCCCTTGAGCTTGAAAACCTAGGTGTGAAAGCTCAAAGATGCCGTTGCAAGTGGGGATGTGTATCTAGCAGTCAGACTGCCTGGTACTCTTGAAGGAGTATGGCCATCATTGGCATAATTTTTATGGTTGGTGTTCCCCTAGAGGGTCACAAGCTACTTCCTGCTATCCCACAAAGGTGTTAGGTTTCCTCTGTGGTGGATGTTTTCCTGGGCCTGGCTGGAAAAAGGAGCCAATTGCTCCTGTAAGGAGGCAATGGACTGTCACTCAGGCTTTCAGGGTTTACAAATAAGGCCAATATCTGAATTAGATTCCCATTTCCTTTAGATCTTTTTCTTCTCTGCCATCCTATGTCATCGCGAAATTCTGACTTGGGACATTTCAGCTACTTGTTAATTTAGATTTGAAGCTTGTTTCATTGAAAGTTTTATTTTAGCAGCAATCTGTTCTAGGTGTAGTGTTGAAGAATATGATGCTCTGCTGTGTACTGCTTCCTTTTAGGTCTGGCTTGAAAACGCATCTATTGCGACCTTTTGTGATCAACACTAAAAGAAATTTCAGAAGCACCAATGAGGGAAGGGCTTTGCCTTCACCCACATATTGATTCCCTTTAATATAGCATTGATTGGACAGATGGGTGGGTGTTCCATGGGTGGTGCATTGATGTTTCCCTGAATCCACCTACGTAAACCGATATTTAGAAAGAGATGTAGATTTGTACCAAAATAATAACAAAGAGAAATACCGTTTATCATGTGTGCTGCCTTCTGCAGCACACATACAAAAAGGAAAAAGCCTCAAAGTATAGTTCTTTTTTTGCAGGAAAGTATACCTTCCTACACAAAAACAGTTGTGACCATAACACAAGCAATCTTGCACTATGGGCCAAGTTTGCCTTTATTGGTGCTAGGCTGCCAGAAGTGTGCCAGACCATGGAGAGAGCAGAACTGTGACATTTCTTTGAAGATATGGCACAGTTCTGCTCCTTCCATGTGATACAAAACAGCAAATTTTCCTTTTGCTTAGGTTTGCTCAATACACGTATGACATACATTCATTAGACTTAATTTCACCACACCATGTTAAAGCATGTAGACAGATATTTTTAAACCTGGTTTCTCAAAGATTACCATTGTAGGCAAGGGCTTTAGTGTTGATTTCCCACTTTAACAAACACTAGGAATAGATGATTTGCACTATGACTATATTTGATGGACTCTCTTAGAAGGGTCTGACAGGTTTAGTTTTTTATCCTGCTTTTGTAATCAAAGAAGTCCAGCAAAGAAAAAAATAAATAAATAGATATGTAGATAGATAGATAGTTAGATAGATAGATAGATATTGATGTAGCCAAAATGTTATTGCTGCCTTTGACGTCACAGTAATCATCTATACGTGACAATCTTT
This sequence comes from Pleurodeles waltl, assembly GCF_031143425.1. NCBI lineage: Eukaryota > Metazoa > Chordata > Amphibia > Caudata > Salamandridae > Pleurodeles > Pleurodeles waltl. The sequence continues at coordinate 911,555,320 of NC_090443.1, forward strand.
GCATTCTGTTATTTGAAATACTAATAGATTAATTGTAAAGTGGTAAATGAAAGCCTATATGAATCTGCACTAACTGTAGAATAGCAGATTTAAATAATGTGCTATAGCCCTAAAACTTTGATTTCACATGTTTTTTTGTCATGTTAATTAATAGATTTAACTAAAATGATAATGAGTTTTTGGGAAGAAGTGTTTTAAATGTTATATGAAAATGTCGAAAATGCAGGTTTGCACTATAGTCAATGGAATGTATTAACAATAATTATTTCTTTTTAAATCTACTGTATCATGAACACTGACAAAGCTTAATAATGATGGATTCATAATTTGAATGCTATATGTGCCTTGTGTGATATAAATGAATGTGCCACTTTAATTCACTTTACTTTGCCTAAGTGAGGCCTGCAAAGTCCTGTTTCCCGAATGTGTAGAAATATGTTTAGTCATTCTTACTAAAGTCATGTTTCTTTTCAGATTTTGTTCCCATGAAATGTTATCTTGGAAATAGATGTCCTATTGAGCCTCAGAAAGTAATCTTAAGCCCAGTACATTCAGGAAGTGTGGAAGTGGACTATATACATTTGTTTCAACCCATACAGATGAGCTAAGATGGATGCCTTTCTCATGTTGGTAATGGGAACCTTTCCTGATCTTGAAGTTCGATGTCGCATAATGAAAATTGATTGGATAGTTACACCTTCCAATTCATGTGGAGTGATGGACTTTGGACTTTATTATACTGTTACCCAGTTGGACTTTGGTCAGTCTTCCCCATTCCATTCTTGCTTCTGGACCCCCTTGGACTCTGAGAGGTACAGACCTCTCTACTCTTACCCTTCATTTTCCAGTGCTTTGGTGTGACTTAGATATGTGTCCGTGACCCAAGAAGAAGGCTTTTGACCGAGCTTCTGAAATGCTAACACCATCCCATTTTACTTACTTTTTGTGAACTTTGGTTAGTCACCTTTTGCCTCAGAAGTCATTTTTTCTCATTCTTTTTGTCCTTTTTTGTAAAAACTTTTTTTCTACATGTGTTTTTTCACCCAGCATATGTTAACTTGTGACGTGCTAATCTACAGGGATTTCCCTTTCCCTAACTAGCTGAACCTAGATGATTTTAAAAGTAACTTTATGTTTAAGATAACAGCACTTGTTTTTTACCCATAAGATTATTCTTTTGATGTTTCGTATTGCTACTGTAGAGTGTTTAGTTCTTTTGATGTTAGTTTGCTTGAATATTTTCTGTCGCCTTGATCAACCCATGGTGATTCTGTATCCTTATAATCTTGTTTCGAGAATCATTTACATATATTTGAGCGCTGAACCTGTAATAAACCCCTTAACCTTATTTCAGACTGAACTTTTCCTTGCAGGGCCAAAGGGGTAATAGTGACAATTTAAATTGTGCTTTTTGAAGTTTGAAGTGTCTATTTCTCCACCCCTTCTTGCTGGGTGAAAAGACCCATTAACCTTGTTTAACCCCTTCTGTGCCGCGGACGTAATGGTTACGTCCTCCGGCACAGTGCTGCTGTGCACAGGACGTAACCATTACGTCCTGGGCACACAGCCCAGAGGGAGCACTAGCGCTCCCTCTGTGGGGTTGCCCCCCAAGTCAGGGATGGAAGGGGAAGCCCTTCCCCTTCCACCCCCGACCCCCCTCCACCCCCCGTGACGTCAGCGCGCAAGCGCCCGCTAATTGTCACAGAGCCTCCCCCATCGCACTGGAAGCTCAGCTTCCAGCGCGATCGGAAGAGAAATGCTTTGCATTTCTCTTCCGATCACGTGGGGGAGGCCGAGAGAGGCTTCAAAGGGAAGGAAAGTTATTTCCTTCCCTTTGAAGTCTCTCTCTGCGTTTTGGCAGCCGGATTAAAAGCAATCCGGCTGTCAAAACACCCACTAGACACCAGGGATGTCTTTTAAAAAATGAAATGGACATAAGGGAACAACCCCTTGGGCAAGGGTCGCTCCTAGGGGGGGGCATTTTTTTTAAGGCCTTTTCTGTCCCCCCTGGGGACAGATCGGCCTATTATTAGGCCTATTATTAGGCCGATCTGCCCCCGGGGGGGGCAAAAACCTCTAGGCACCAGGGATAAAAAAAAAAAAGTTTTTTTATTTTGTTTTTAGTTTTAGAGGTGGGGAGCGACCCCTTAGGCAAGGATCACTCCCATAGGGAGCAAATTATATTTAAGCCATTTCTACCCCCCTTGGGGGCAGAGTGGCCTATTTTTATGAGGCCAATCTGCCCCAAAGGGGGACAGAAACCACTAGACACCAGGGAGTTTTTTTTTTTGTTCGTGAATTTCACGTAAGGGGAGCGACCCCTTAGGCAAGGGTTGTTCCCCTGGGGGGAAAATTTATTTTAGGCCATTTCTGCCCCCCAGGGGGGCAGATCAGCCTATTTTAATTAGGCCGATCTGTCCCCAAGGGGGGCAGAAACCACTAGGCACCGGGGATCTTTTATTTTGCGCCGTCACGCAAGGGGAGCGACCTTGTAGGCAAGGGTCACTCCCCAGAAGGGTGGGGGGGCAAATTTATTTTAGGCCATTTCTGCCCCCCCTGGGGGCAGATCGGCCTATTGGTATTAGGCTGATCTGCCCCCAGGGGGGGGCAGAAACCTCTAGGCGCCAGGGCGAATTTTGTTTTGTGTTTTTTTTTTTTTTTTTTTTTTTTTTAGAGATGGGGAGCGACTCCTTAGGCAAGGGTCGCTCCCCTGGAGGGGCAAATTGTATTTAGACCATTTCTGTCCCTCTTGGGGGCAAATCGGCCGATTTTAGGTGAATCTGCCCCCAAGGGGGGCAGAAACCACTAGGCACTGAGGATCTTTTTTTTTGTGTCGTCACGCAAGGGGGGCGACCCCGTAGGCAAGGGTCGCTCCCTGGGGTGGGGTTGGGGATGCAAATTTATTTTAGGCCTCTGGGGCCGGCTGAGCTAGAGAAAAAAAATCCACAGGTAGGCACTTTGCAAAAAACACCTCTGTTTTCTGTGAAAAAATGTGATGTGTCCACGTTGTGTTTTGGGCCATTTCCTTTCGTGGGCGCTAGGCCCACCCACACAAGTGAGGTACTATTTTTATCTGGAGATTTGGGGAAACGCTGGGTGGAAGGACATTTGTGGCTCCTCTCAGATTCCAGAACTTTGTGTCACCGAAATGTGAGGAAAATGTGTTTTTTAGCCACATTTTGAGGTTTGCAAAGGATTCTGGGTAACAGAACCTGGTCAGAGCCCCACAAGTCACCCCATCTTGGATTCCCCTAGGTCTCTAGTTTTCAAAAATGCACAGGTTTGGTAGGTTTCCCTAGGTGCCGGCTGAGCTAGAGGCCAAAATCTACAGGTAGGCACTTTGCAAAAAACACCTCTGTTTTCTGTCAAAAAATGGGATGTGTCCACGTTGTGTTTTGGGGCATTTTCTGACGCGGGCGCTAGGCCTACCCACACAAGTGAGGTATCATTTTTATCAGGAGACTTGAGGGAACGCTGGGTGGAAGGAAATTTGTGGCTTCTCTCAGATTCCAGACCTTTTTTATCACCGAAATATGAGGAAAATGTGTATTTTTAGCCAAAGTTTGAGGTTTGCAAAGGATTCTGGGTAAAAGAACCTGGTCAGAGCCCCACAAGTCACCCCATCTTGGATTCCCCTAGGTCTCTAGTTTTAAAAAATGCACAGGTTTGGTAGGTTTCCCTAGGTGCCGGCTTAGCTAGAGGCCAAAATCTACAGGTAGGCACTTTGCAAAAAACAGCTCTGTTTTCTTTACAAAAATGTGACGTGTCACGTTGTGTTTTGGGCATTTCCTGTCACGGGCGCTAGGCCTACCCACACAAGTGAGGTACCATTTTTATCGGGAGACTTGGGGGAACGCTGGGTGGAAGGAAATTTGTGGCTCCTCTCAGATTCCAGAACTTTCTGTCACCGAAATGTGAGGAAAATGTGTTTTTTTTTGCCAAATTTTGAGGTTTGCAAAGGATTCTGGGTAACAGAACCTGGTCAGAGTCCCACAAGTCACCGCATCTTGGATTCCCCTAGGTCTCTAGTTTTCAAAAATGTGCTGGTTTGGTAGGTTTCCCTAGGTGCCGGCTGAGCTAGGGGCCAAAATCTACAGGTAGGCACTTTGCAAAAAAAAACTCTGTTTTCTGTAAAAAATGGGATGTGTCCACGTTGTGTTTTGGGCCATTTCTTTTCGTGGGCGCTAGGACTACCCACACAAGTGAGGTACCATTTTTATCGGGCGACTTGGGGGAACGCTGGGTGGAAGGAAATTTGTGGATCCTCTCAGATTCCAGAACTTTCTGTCACCGAAAGATGAGGAAAATTTGTTTTGTTAGCCAAATTTTGGGGTTTGCAAAGGATTCTGGGTAACAGAACCTGGTCAGAGCCCCACAAGTCACCCCATCTTGGATTCCCCTAGGTCTCTAGTTTTCAAACATGCACAGGTTTGGTAGGTTTCCCTAGGTGCCGGCTGAGCTAAAGGCCAAAATCTACAGGCACTTTGCAAAAAACACCTCTGCTTTCTGTCAAAAAATGGCATGTGTCCACGTTGTGTTTTGGGGCATTTCCTGTCGCGGGCGCTAGGCCTACCCACACAAGTGAGGGATCATTTTTATCGGAAGACTTGGGGGAACATAGAATAGCAAAACAAGTGTTATTGCCCCTTGTCTTTCTCTACATTTTTTCCTTCCAAATATAAGAGAGTGTGGAAAAAAGACGTCTATTTGAGAAATGCCCTGTAATTCACATGCTAGTATGGGCACCCCAGAATTCAGAGATGTGCAAATAACCACTGCTCCTCAACACCTTATCTTGTACCCATTTTGGAAATACAAAGGTTTTCTTGATAGCTATTTTTTACTCTTTACATTTCAGCAAATGAATTGCTGTATACCCGGTATAGAATGAAAACCCAAGGCAGGGTGCGGGTCATTTATTGGCTCTGGGTACCTAGAGTTCTTGATGAACCTACAAGCCCTATTTATCCCCGCAACCAGAAGAGCCCAGCAGACGTAACGGTATATTGCTTTAAAAAATCTGACATTGCAGGAAAAAGTTACAGAGTAAAACGTAGAGAAAAATTGCAGATTTTTTCACCTCAATTTCAATATTTCTTTTTTTCAGTTGTTATTTTCTGTAGGAAACCCTTGTAGGATCTACACAAATGACCCCTTGCTGAATTCAGAAATGTGTCTACTTTTTAGAAATGTTTCGGTTTCTGGGATCCAGCATTGATTTCATGCCCATTTCTGTCACTGACTGGAAGGAGGCTGAAAGCACAAAAAATCGTAAAAAAGGAGTATGTCCCAGTAAAATGGCACAATTGTGTTGAAAAATTGGGTTTTCTGATTCAATTCTGCCTGTTCCTGAAAGCTGGGAAGCTGGTGATTTTAGCACTGCAAACCGTTTGTTGATGCCATTTTCAGGGGAAAAACCACAAGCCTTCTTCTGCAGCCCCTTTTTCCCATTTTTTTGAAAAAAACGAAATTTTCACTTTATTTTGGCTAATTTCTTGGCCTCCTTCTGGGGAACCCACAAAGTCTGGGTACCTCTAGAATCCTTAGGATGTTGGACAAAAAGGACGCAAATTTGGCGTAGGTAGCTTATGTGAACAAAAAGTTATGAGGGCCTAAGCGCGAACTGCCCCAAATAGCCAAAAAAAAGCTCAGCACAGGAGGGGGAAAAGGCCTGGCAGCGAATGGGTTAAGGCATAACCCGAAAAATTTTCTGTAAATAGATAGATAGACTTACTTTATTTCAGCCCTCATCTCTCATTAGCTCTGTGAATTGTGAGAGAGAGCATGCTGCCTGATCACATGTGTACATGACCTGAAAATTTATTTTAGAGCAGACTGCAGTTCCCTACACAGTACTACTGGTCCGCTTGCTTGTTGCTCATTGTATCTGTAGTGCACAATTGGTTTGGGCAATGCTTCTATCATGGTTGGCAATCTTGGAATGGCATTGTCCATTGTGTATCATTTTTTTAACTATCCAATGATGTCAAACATGTTGATTCTAAATGTGGTACCCAGGTTACGACTTTAAAATAATGATAAACTGAACATTACCGTTGCAAGACAGATTCCTACTGCTATCATTCATTTTAATTTTTTATTGCACGCATACACCTGCTTCATTCAAGGATCAGGCACTTTTTTGTTTTCTGTTTTTATTCTTTTAATTTATCCTGGCATGCTTGCTAAGTTTGTGTGTGTGCATTTTATTGTGGCTAGACAGTCTATGCAAGAATGAGTCAGTAGATGGATCAATCGATACGAGTACAAGAATAAATGACAGCATGCATGTATGAATAGTTATTGGGTGCCTATCTTCACCTGTGACTGTAGACGTATTTTCACCTATTAGACAGACCTATTGGTATTGCCAATAACTATTTACATTTTTTTGCTGTTATGATCCTTATTTTCTCCTAGAGATACTTCTACATTTAATTGTTCAAAGGATTTGATCCTATAAGTTCTTTTCCCATTCCAAGCTTTGTGCATGGGTGAAATCTCATGTCACAATGGACCAGTTATTTCCTAGTAATCTTCATATCTCTCAGTCTTTGTATGCACGGCCCTGGTTATGTGCCCGTCCAGTCCTTCGAGCGAAGAGACACCCACAGGTCCTGGTGGAGACTTGTTACCCCGGGAAGCTAGCTTGGTTAGTCATTTGTCTTGGGCAATTAGGAAGAGGTTGAGCCGAAGTGTTGTCTTTTATTTTTCTTTAAGCTAGGATAGGTATACCAAATATTTGTAAAGACAAAACATTGTGCCATTAGGGTTGTGATAAAGCTAGGTTATGGAGCACTGAGGACCACCATTGAAAATCTAGGCCATTCAACAGCAATGGGCAGAAATAGAAACATAATTTAAATGAACGAAGGCAGCATGTGTTTGAGCAATTAGGAAAAACGAGGGAACTAGATAGCTGGAAAGAGAAAGAAAGATAATTTAAATGAATGAGGTCAGTATGAGTTTGTACAGCTAGGAAAAATATGGAAACTAAATAGATTTTCTAAATGCTGCATTCACAAGAGAAATAGGAAACCTGGAATAGTTAAATACTGAAGGCTGTGTGATTTATCTTGAGCATATTCTTATCCCACACTGTGTGCTTTTGTATCATGAAATGGTTCTTTGTTCCCCTGTGTTCAGATCAGTAGGTCCATTCTGTGTAATAATCCTGGTTTCACTGTAACCTTTAAAATGCCATATCTGAGGTTCTTTTTTCAGAGCTATGGGTGAGAAGGGTTGTTCATTCTACTGCAATTTATCAGTTCATTGCATAGACGAACAACAGGCTTCACGGCAAAGTGAGCCCAGCCTATTGTATTGCGTCGCGTTGGCGATAAGGCAGTCTATATCTTATCTACTTTATTATTAAAAAAGCCCCCAGACTGCTTCGGTATCGGCCTAAGGATAGCAAAAGGAATGACATTTTTCAGAGATAGCTTCTTTTAAAAATAAATAAATAAAATGAAAGGTTTTATGTTGATAATAAATTTAAGCAATGCAGAGATGTATTTCCCTTTGCCTAGAGGCAGAGAAAGATGTTTGATTTTGAAGGGATAATGAATAGAAACCTCATGGGCATATAGTTGCTATAAAACAACAAGATCTCCATTTTATGCAGCATGCGGTGAGCTACCCCCAGCATAAATTTACAGAAACTGCACTACTGTTTCTGTACTGGTGGTTAAGATCTCAGTTTAGTCAGGAAGATTTTTTTTTTGTTTTTCTGATAATTTTGGTGTCGCTAAAGGAATCTCTACAAATATTAAGACACTATGGGGCATATTTAAGAAAAATGGCGCTGCACACAGTGCAGCAACACTTTTCTTGCACCCCTTAGCACCCCTCTAACACCACCATGTGTGTGCCGTATTTAAAATATGGCACACCATGGTGGTAGTTAGGGGACTAGCGGCAGAATTTTAGACGTTAATCCTGCAAAGCACCCAGAGGCCCATTGTAAGCAATGGTGGCCTCCTTTTAAAGCCTGCTCTGAGCAAGCGCTAAAAGTGCCGAAATAATGGCGTAAGGAAATCTCTTAGATTTCCCTGCACCATTTTTTTGGCCCCCTTTGTATATATTATGCCTGGCCCAAAGGGCAAAGGGTTACAAAGTGGTGCAATGCAATGCATGCATTGCGCCACTTTGTAAATATGGCGCGGGGGTTTTAACCTTCTAACACCACATTAGCGTCATAACAATGATGCTAATGTGGCCTTGGAATTACGATGGGGGCTCTCAAATATGGCCCAAAGTTTTGATTTTGTTCCATGCTTCGAATTTTTGTGCAGATAAAACAAGGGACTTGCTTCATGGTTGGGTATTTCAAAAATGTAATATCTCCAATGTAAGTCTCATTGGGCATTATGGGATGAGCTGCTTGAAAGAACTTGGAAATAGTATCAAATTCTACATTCATTAAGAGACCAGTTTCCTAGGTTGACTTTAAAGATCTGTTATAAATGTAGTGTGTCATTAATTTGTAATTAAAATATATTAACATCAAGATGGTAAAATGAAAGTTATAAAGGAAGGTGTCATCTGATTGACACGAACCAAGGTTTTTTTTTCGGTATGTTGTTTTGTAAGGTGAACAGATCAGAAAACATTTGTAGGGTCATTGGTGTGGAGAGAGTGAGGGTAAACATGTGCCACCCGCAGGTAGAGTTGTGGCAATCGCAAAGAGGTGCAAGGTGTAGCACCCATGAGGTTGGTCATACGTAATCCCATCTCATGGCTACATGGGAGTGACTGTTTAGCTGAGGTGATGCTGGTATACTGCACAGCGTCTGTAGTATCATTTAAAACCCAATAGGACTCAAAACATCATTTGTCTTGTTTACTGGAATGCAGTTCACCCTGGTTTTGCAGTGTATGTATTTGTACAATGTGTGCATGTATGCATTCTGCTGTGCAAAATATTCCAGTGCCTGCCAGAGCTGAAGTGCCCTGTGGTGTCATCATTGAAATGTTGGACCTGGTGCTGTGATGAAGAAGAATGTATGTTATTGTGCTAGGATCCAAAGACAGAAGTGGTGGAGGTGAGACCTGCATGCCAGGTTTCTGAAACCACAACTCTGTTTTACTGAACCGCACTACCTTCCTCAGTTGCAGTGCTGTATATTGTGACAACAATTTTAACTGAGCTTTACTTTTCTTCCCTGATGATAGTCCTTACTCGGTTGGGCCTGAAAGTAAGGAATGATTGAATTACTCAGGAAGGTGATTCGGAATAACCCAGCAAGTGCTTGTCATTTCAAAGGGAGTGCATAGGAAAGGTATTGAGTACATCTCAGGAATATACTCACTGCAGTTTAGACAGAAAGGAATTTAAACAGATGGGGGTAAGAGATTATTAGCACTAATTAACATTAATGCAGTAGCAGAGCTAAATGGAAGGGCATTTACTGTGCACATTTCAAAATGTGGTACTGCATTAAACCAACTCAGTCTGAATAGTTCTGATGAGCTGACAAAGAATCCTTTAAGAGTGAACACATAGTAATAGCAATGCTAAAGAACCAGATCATGTACCAATGTGCTATACAGTTTTGCTTGTTTTTGTATGAGAAAAATAACTTTGTGCTCTGCACTTTAGGTAGAATATATCTGCAGTTTTTATTTTGTGATTCCAAAATGAGGAGCCACATGGACAGGGCTTTCCAGGAAGTTGACATAAAATGGAGCCCATCCAGTCCTAGACCATCCAAAATTAAACACTGTAAAGTGGGCATACCTGCAAAAGAAAATATTTCTGTTAGCGAAATAAGGACCAGATGTATGAAGCACTGGTCGCATAATACTTGTTGCAATTTGCAACACGGTATCAGGTCACAGACTAAGGTTGCAATTCTATGACGTTTTACTAATCACAAATATGTGGTTTGTTCATACCAAAAGTCATTTTTTGCTATAACAAATGGCCCAATTACATACATGTTCAGAATTATTAACATTGCTGCAACCTTTGTAATGGCTTTCATTTTCACAATATTTTATTTTTAATTGTAATGAGTAAGATATTACTTAGTAATGGGGTGTGTAAAAACTCGCTGGGGACCTGTGCGCCTAGAAACATGTTAGAAATAAATAGATTGCTTTTCTAATTGCTTGGCGTCCCTGACGGATTTCACTGTAATAAAAGATTTTTGGTCAGCAATTAATCAGCACAGTCTTAATTAACCCCTAGTACCAACATGGCAGACACAACTCATCTTTTAATTAGTCTATTAACATTCACCATCTGGTGGACTGGCAACTTCAATACACAAAGAGCCACTAGCCTGGTGTAGATTTCACCAGCTTTCTGCCACTATCCCGTTTTTGCTTTTCCCCCAGTACTTTTTCACACTCTACTGGATTCATTCTAAGAGAACAAAGGAGTCCAAACATCTCGGCCCCAGTAATGCAAACCCAAACAAAGCATTGGCAAATCTGGGACAAGTAAAAGTTTTCAGGACAAAGGTAATGGAAATCCAGCACAAAGCATTAATAAATCTTTGGCCGGGATGTTTGAACTCCTTCAATATCCTAGAAATGCAATGTAAACCTGATTCAAAGTGTAACAATGGGATTTACTATACAACACAAATCAGGACTTGCCTTGGATATTTCCCAAAGTAACGCAAAGTTGAGCTAAGCGTTGCTTTGCATTACTTTGTGTCAAGGGGGTGTTCCATGTGTGGCACATAGGTGTTCCTATGCAACAACCCATGGGTTTTGATGAAAATCTCTAATGTACAAACGTTTGTAGAAAGTGATTTGCACCAAAATGTTATGCCTTCTCGAAGGAGAAATGTTTTAATTTCTCCTAATTTTGCCATTTTGCCTGCTGTGCATTCATGCATACAAAGCAGGAAACGTGTTAAAACATCATTTTTGTACTGGAAAGGTTCTCATCCAGTACAAAAACTATTCTTTACAGAACACGCACACCTTTGTAGTATGACACAAGGGTGTGAGCAGTAGCACATTGCACCTTAAAGTGTGCCAGTGAAGGGGGAGAGGAAAACAGTGCGCATCCATGTGGTAAGCAGGAAATGAGTTAGCCAAGACTTTCTAGAAGGGGTAGTTTTCTTTGTTCCTCTTAAAAGAAAGAGTGGAAACATGGGCAAACATGCAATTCAAAGACTACAGTTTTTGAATGATGATTATTAATCAGTCAGATTAAATACACGCAAAAAACGAATTTCAGTGCATGAATTTAGTCTAAGTACGGTACTCAGAAAGGAAAATGTGAATACTACAAGAAAAATACCCTTTCTGATAAGTAAGTTCCTTGTTAGTTACATGGAATGGCAAATAAAGCCCTAATATTTCCGATATATTAAGGACTAGGGGCCATATTTATACTCCGTTTGCGCCGAAATTGCGTCGTTTTTTTTGACGCAATTTCGACGCAAAACTAACGCCAACTAACGCCATATTTATACTATGGCGTTAGAGGCGAATAGCGCCAAAGTTCCCGGAATGTGCGTCATTTTTTAGCGTGAACCCCTTCCTTGCGTTAATGATATGCAAGGGAGGCGTTCCCGTCTAAAAAATGACTCCCAGGCCTTTACGTGGTATTTATACTCCCGGGCAAAAGAGACGCCCGGGAGTTGGCGTGGCAAAAAACGGCGCATTTGCGCCACTTTTTAACGCCTGCTCAGGGCAGGCGTTAAGGGGCCTGTGGGCTCAAAATGAGCCCACAGGTGCCCTCCCATGCCCCCAGGGACCCCCCCTGCCACCCTTGCCCACCCCAGGAGGACCCCCAAGGATGGAGGGACCCACCCCAGGGACATTCAGGTAAGTTCAGGTAAGTATAATTTTTTTTTTTTTTTTTTTTTTTTTGGTGGCATAGGGGGGCCTTATTTGTGCCCCCCTACATGCCACTATGCCCAATGACCATGCCCAGGGGACAGAAGTCCCCTGGGCATGGCCATTGGGCAAGGGGGCATGACTCCTATCTTTACAATGATAGGAGTCATGTTGATGGGGGATGGGCGTCGTTAAAAAATGGCGCAAGTCGGGTTAAGACGATTTTTTCGACGTAACCTGACTTGCCCCATTTTAAGACGCCCATGCGCCATTTTCCCCCTACGCCGGCGCTGTCTGGTCTACGTGGTTTTTTCCCACGCAAACCAGGCAGCGCCGGTCTGATTGCGCCGTCTAACGCCATTCCATAAATACGGCGCCCGCATGGCGCTTCAGAATGGCGTTAGACGGCGCAAAACTTTTTGACGCTAAACTGCGTTAGCGCAGTTTAGCGTCAAAAAGTATAAATATGGGCCTAGATATACAGAGGAGGAGGCCTGCACCCAAATCAGTCCTTCTGTACTGCCAAAGAAAGTAAGAAAGACAAACAGTATGCCTAGATTTTCTTTGCCGACTTCTCTTTCTGCCAGATGGTGCTAAAATCTACCTCGACCCATATCACACTGATCGTGCAAGCTAGCCTGACCCTTTCTCAGTGATAGCTTGTGATCTTTAAAAGTAGCACGGGCAACATTGCCTGTCCCAGATTTCATAGACAAGTGACTTGGAATTCTCCAGAGATACATAAAAGCTCCAATAGCTCTGTAAAATTCCACAAAAGGATGAAAAATATGCAGGTTGCGTTGCTTGTGTTGCAATTTGTTGCGGGTAGAATGAGCAGCACTGAAAATTCAGCATGAACGGCACCATGCAATGCACAAAAGCGCTTGATTTTGCTGCCCCTCCTGTAGAACATCTACTAGAGTGCCAGCAAATCTACTAGAGAAGCAGTCCCTTGAACACAACCACCCTTGAGCGCCCAATTTACAAAATCAAACTAGGGAGTTTCATTCCTCAATCACCACCTCACATTTTAGGAGCCTTGCTGGAAAATAATTGCACCACACAGTGATTGGCAGCATTTGGCCAAAACTCAGCATTACCTGAGTAACATGGAGTCGCCAAATTCTGCTAATTTGTGGGTGGAATTAAACATTCTGCTCACACCCCCAAGCAAGTCAGAATGCCTCTTGGTTGATTTGTTGGTGAAGGAAGAAGAGGGGACTAACTGTCCAAAATCCACCATTTTAAAAAATAGGGGCTCCACATGCACTTTACTGCTCAAACTTCAGAAGCTACACCTGAGCCTCTACGATAGAAGGAGCTGGTCAAGGAAGAGAAGTAACAAACAACTCTCCTTATAAAATGATAATGGTGTTCAGTTTAGCTTCTGCATGCATTGGAGGAGAATGGGTGCTGCAATCTTTTTCACAGCTGCTACACAACACTTTGGAAGAGCGTTATCAAGTACCCGATAATGCCTAGTGTTACCAGACATAAGCTTAAAAGTTCCTTTGGCTGAAGGGGGCCATGCTTCATGGCACAACCTATGTTTTTGCCTATTAAATGCAGAGATCCAAGGACAATTAAAGAAGCAAACTACAAACTGCCATCTACATATTCCTTCTTCTACTAATTGAAGTGCTGAAGAAGCTTTATTCTTCTACTGTGCAACTTTGGCTTTATGACCATCGGAAAGTAACAGTGATCCACTACTGTCCAGCACATGGGGTGGAACATACTCTGCCTTGGAAATGTTTGATTTTAAATATGAGACCAAAGAGTTTGTTTTACAGCATAATTTATGAATTGGATAACAAGTCATAGATTTTCCAGGCAGTACCAAGGAGAAACTTGTGAAATATTTAGAGGCATATTTACAAAGAGCTTGGGCCGCTGTTGCATCACTTTGTTTATGCAGCAGCGTCACAATCAGTGCTCCACACTGCCCCCTATTTACAAACTGAAGCATTGAGCCCAATGTGTCGGTTTGTAGAGGCCTGCGTCACATTATACCTGTGCCAGGTATAATGTATGCAGTGTAGGCGTTCCCACATTAAAAGCCCCACAGAACTGATGCATTGAAATTTACAACTTTTCACTGCGTCACTTTATGACTCGACTGTGTCAAATTCCTTACTACTCGTCAAACCAGGCATAAGGATTGATGCAAGGCTTTTAACATGGGACTCACCTCTGTATTCTGATGCATTGCTGGAGTTGCGTCAGTTTTACGATGCAACTCCAGAAATGCATTGCTTTAGAGGCAACACATGAAACCTTGCACCATTGAGCTCCGTATTGTAAATATAGTGCATCCATGGCCATGTTAGGGCATTTATGACAGGCACAAGAAATCTGACGCATCAATACCGATGCCTCTGATTCTTGTAAATATGCCCCTTAGTTTTCTCATCTCATCCCAATTGTTTCCTGTGCTTTACAATATCAGAGGTTTTCCCAGTGATCGTATGGCGAGTCCTACTCTGCTTCCAAAAGCTAGCAGCTTCCTCAGCCTTCTTCACCCTGCTTGGCGCCATCTCCCTATCAACCTGCATCCCTCTGTTTCCAGCATACCAGGGATAGAATTACCCAAAATACCTGTATTTCAGTATATCGTGGTCGAAATATCATCCCCCCCAAAAAATAGTATGAGCTATGTTGGCTACTTTTGTGTTTTCACCTTGTACCTTGACAATATAGAGGTAGTCTATACAGTGAACCATTTTTTGCAGGTTTATATTTTGACTATGCAAAGGGGTGCTTTATTTGATCGTTTACCAGCTCTCCCACATAAGTGCTTTATAAATAATAAAGCAAAAGATACGTTCAGAACAGCAACAATGACGCTTTTAAGGGCCGCATTTAATTAATTAATTTAATTATTTATTTTACAGTTTACTTTGGCGTAGATTTAACGGAAAGAGATCAAACTGCTCTGCAATGACACACTGTCTAATTACATTTCTAAAATACTTAAAAAACATCACCACAGATAAAGTAATGACTCCGGAGACCCCACTGTCGGTTTCACTTCAGCATTCATTCATCAAGATATTTTAAACTGTTTCTAAAATTAAAAAGGGTTGAGGGGACCCATGGGTCCACTTGCAGAGCATTCTATTTTTTGGGGTTGAAACTCAACCTAAAGAGGAGACACACTGTTTCTGATCATTGCATAACTGAATAACCAACCCAGTGTGTTACTTTGATATGAGAAACGTACTATAAACTGCACATTCAAAACATAACACTTCACAGTAATCAAAAATACCGGCAAAATTATTGTCTGTGTGGTAAGGCTATTGAATCTCTTAGTCTTCCCCCACACCTTTCTCTGGGGTTTCCTATCCCTTGGGTGAATCTTAATAGGCCTTCCCACATGTCTTATGTGAATTTCAGGCAAGTCTCAAGGTTAGGTGCAGATTGCCATGATGTTAGTCTCAGTGTGCCGTGCCTCTGTAAAATCTCAGATTTACAGTCTCTCCTACTTCTGATCTCAAAGTTGAATTTGGCTGCCGGTAGTGGTGGCCAGCTACCCATGTCTTTCTTCACTCCCTTTTCATGGAAAATACACACTGGCTTGAGCATTTATCCATGATCCAAGGAGGACCACAGCAGATGGCCAGTGGGACCCGACTTCTGACATCCTTAGCTGAAGGTGTCAGTTCCAGCGTGTGAAGGACCCTCTTCTGTGTCACTTGTCAGTTGCGCTCAACAGGCCTCCAAGCTCAGAGGTCACTGTAGCACAAAGCCAGCCACTACTGGGGTTACAGGTGTAGTGACACAGCATGTTGAGCACATTTTTCAAAAGGCGACAGCATGACCAATTTGGGCACAACCTTCAGAATGGCGGCACATCCACCATGGTTACAGTAACTTCTTGTCGGCAGCACAGTCCCCTTCAGCCTGACTTTGTGATGGAGGAATCTCTGCTTTGACATGAGATTTTGGTCAGTGGCATGACCCACCTTGGAACCTGTCTTCTTGGGAGCAGTGGTAAAGGCTCCTGTCCTGGAGTGCTGTGCGAATCGTCCTCACGGAGAGTCTGGAGCCCACACGCCTTAAGGCATGCAGATCACTCTCTTCAGACTCCTTTGGGTGGTAGACCTGTACAGCTCCAGAGTCAAGCTGCTCTGTGGTGTCAGGTCAGCCACACCTCTGCAGGATTGTCATAATCTTTCCCTCTTATTGTGAGGACTACTTGGACCTGAGTTAGTTCCCTGTTTTTAGCTCTTATTTTATATTTCTCATCTACCTGTTTTTAGCTGCATTGCTTTTATCATGGTTTTTTTTAGTGAGGAAGTTTTACACACTTTTACAAGCTTGATTTTATTCTAGAGACATACAGAATGAGCTGCTTGTTTTGTTAGCCTCTGCACGACATATAATCAGTACTCTGTGTCCAAGGTTAAAAACAGTGTACACTATATGCTAGTTTGTGTTACCTTTTAGGAAACAGCTTCTAGCGTCTAGACACAGCATTTCATCAGAGCTGTGCTTCCAACTAGGTATGATTTCTTATATAAATGATGCACTGACCAAAAAGGGGCAGAGGGCATTCCAGCCACGACTGTACTGGGATGCATGCTGTGTTTAACATGCAGCTCTGCTGGTGCTAACCTACTAGTCCCCGAGAGGATTGCCATCAACAGCGCAGGCCGTCTCCTAACACTGGCTTCAGGCATGGGTTGGGGGCTAATCCCTTCGATCGGGCCAGGCAGAAGGGTACCCCCTTATATGATCTTGTGTATAATCTTATGGTTAGGTGCTAACCTCTAGAATCTCTAGAACATCTCGAACCACATTCATCATGGCTGGATTGTTTATTTTTCTTTACCATGTTTATAATGCTGATTACAATGCTTTGTTCCATCTGCCTAATTATCTCAGCTCATTCCATTTATGCCAGATTGTGATTGTTTCAATAAATGTATTGAAAACTTGTCCTGCATTTCTTTGTGGCTCGCCTGGGCATGCACGAGTAATACAACAAAAAGGGTAAGATCTGTTTCCACGACTTCCTTGGGGAGTCAGAGTGTCATATTCTGATTGCCATAATCCCCTTCCACTCCGGTTGATTTAAGGGTTCAGGTGAGGCACTGTGAGCTTGTTATGAGTTGGGCCAACAGCTCTTGATAGTGTGGGTGGAGTTAGTTCCCCACCTTCTGAAGTTTTTGTCCTAATACGTAGTCCTTTTAGCATAGTAGGAACCATTTAATGCTCTCTCAGAAGCAGATGTTCTTCAGGGTGCTTCAGATCAGACATCTAGCTTATTTCAGTAAGGTAGGATTCCAGGTGATGCCCTCTCACATCTGTAAACTTGGCTGTCAGACAGGTACCAGCTCTGCTTGTATAGCAGTCCTTTTTGTACTCTGCAGAGCACCCTCTTCCTTGGTTGATAATAAGTTGGAAATGGACCAATACGTGGATTAGTGGCTCTCACTTTCATACATTCAAAGCATACAAGGGATGTGCATTCTCTGTCTGCACTTTGAGAACCTGATTGCAGTGATTCTTGTTTCTTCTATTCTCCCAGGCTGTTCGTGCAGAGTGATGCTCCCTCCATTAGGGTAATCCACATCAGAGGCAAAAATAAGTGTGAGTTTTCAGCACACAATATGTGATAAGGAAAAGTGATAAAAGATGGCCTTTACAAAATGACCCTTCTCACCCTTAACAACAAAGACTGGAGTACCACCTTTCACCCCCGCCATCTGTCAAATGGCAGTGGTGAGGAAGACTTATCAGCAGATCCTCTCCTCGAAAAGACTTACACAAATATCTAAAGG
This sequence comes from Pleurodeles waltl, assembly GCF_031143425.1. Lineage (NCBI taxonomy): Eukaryota > Metazoa > Chordata > Amphibia > Caudata > Salamandridae > Pleurodeles > Pleurodeles waltl. The sequence goes on from NC_090443.1 coordinate 911,572,911, forward strand.
AGCCTGGTCTCTTCTCTCCCCACTTCAGTGTCTAGGTCTTCTCCCTCCAGCTTCAGGAAAGTCAGCAATACACTTCCACTCTCTAAGAAAACAACCTCGCCTCCATCTTGTGCAAATGAACAGGCTGGAGATTAGAAAATGAAAGCTGCAGACCTCCATTACACTGGTTCACTCACATACACATTGCATGTGCCACAGAGGCCATACACACAAACATGCATAACATCAATCAATCAATCAATCAGGGATTTATAAAACACACTACTCACCCTGTAAGGTCTCAAGGCGCAAGGGGGGAAGCTACTGGTTGAAAAGCGAAGTCTTGAGGTGTTTCCTGAAAGATAGAAGGTCTTGGGTCAGGCGGAGGTGGAGTGGTAGGGAGTTCCAGGTCTTTGCGGCAAGGTGAGAGAATGATCTTCCTCCGGTGGTAGTGCAGTGGATGCGAGGAACGTAGGCGAGGGCGTGGTTGGCGGAGCGAAGGTTGCGTGTGGGGGAGTGAAAGGTGAGTCTGTCGTTGAGGTAGGCGGGACCTGTGTTGTGGAGGGCCTTGTATGCGTGGATGAGGATTTTGAAGGTGATCCTCTTTGATACTGGTAGCCAGTGTAGGTCTCTGAGGTGGGGTGAGATGTGGTTGCAGCGTGGGATGTCCAGAATGAGGCGGGCGGATGCGTTCTGGATTCTTTACAGTTTTTTTGGAGTTTGTTTGTTATTCCTGCATATAGGGCGTTTCTGTAATCCAATCAGCTACTGACCAAGGCGTGAATGACGGTTTTCCTGGTTTCGATGGGAATCCATTTGAAGATTCTGCGGAGCAGTCAGAGGGTGTTGTAGCAGGAAGAGGAGATGGCATTGACCTGCTGAGTCATGCTGAGTGTGGAATCCAAAATGAAGCCCAAGTTGCGTGCTTGAGTGGTGGGTGAGGGTACGGATCCTAGGGAGGTGGGCCACTAGGAGTCGTTCCAGGGTGAGGGGTTGGTGCGGAAGATGAGTAATTCTGTCTTGTCTGTGTTTAACCCGAGGTGGCTTGATTCCATCCAGCTGGCGATGGCGTGGAGTCCGCTGTGGAGGTTGTCCTTTGCGGTAGTGGGATCTTTCGTGAGGGTGATGATGAGCTGAATGTCGTCAGCGTAGGAGATTATGTTTTTTTTTTTTTTAAATATATTTTTATTAATAGTTCGCAGTTTATTTTTCGCAATTACATTTATGGGAACATATAATTCACGTTATTCACTACATTTAGGAGGATACTTCACTTTGCATGCGTTCACAGGTGTCTTGTGTTGTGTTTTAGCTTACATCTAGGTCTATATCCAAATTCTGTTGTTTGTTAGCTCTTGGATTCTAGAGTTGTTTCCTTGATTGTCTAGTTCCTTGTCCCTTTGTTACCCACTTGTTTTATATGCTCACATAACAGCTTCAACTTGAGCTTAACTATGTACACACTTAATGGCTTTTTGTGGGTGATTTTAGTGTTAGGTGGTGAGGGACGTTCCCTGAGGGGGCTATATCTGGAGGGATAGTCAACTATCGTATGTGTTTTCCTACTGCTTCTTGCGAGCGAGTGTACTCCATTCCGCTCTGTCCCTTGTGGCTTACTATGATCTGTCAGTGTACTCTGCTAGTTATTTCATTGTTGTTTTTTCCCACCCCCGCTGGTAGTATTACTGGGCGTAACGTTTATCTCCTTTCAGTATCTGTTTAGACTTCCATTTCTGTTGGTACTGTATTGGGAGTTAATGGTTCTTCCCCTGTGTTATCCCAACCCATCATTAGTTCTTCCCATCCTGGGGACATAGGAGTCTGCCGGATATCCTTTGCTTCTTCAGTTTTTAAGACTTGCAACTCCGCCCCGGCCCACCTCTTGACGTCATTTTTCCATTCAGTAAGTGAGGGATGGTTAGCAGCCTTCCAACCCCTCATAATTAATCTTTTGTAGAGGGCCAGAGCGAGATCCAGGAAGTGACTCCTAATCTTCCCTAATTGGATATTCGTCTTTAGGCCCAACAGACAGACATCGGAGGTGAACGGCAGTTCCGTGTCATATAGCCTTGACATGCTCTCTAGCTCTGCCCTCCAGCTCATTTGTAACACTGCGCATTTCCACATCATGTGGTCAAAGTCTGCCTCGCCCTCACCACATCTGGGGCATATCTTGGGGGTTCCCCCATATATTCGGAACAGTCGGTGAGGGGTAAGATACGTTCTATGCAGGTAGTTATATTGGATATATTGTAGTCGGGTATTACGCGAAATCCTCCGAGGGTAAGCCAGAGCTCTGTTCCAGTCTGCCTCAGACAGTACATGTCCGATCGTTTTCTCCCACCTCTCCCTGAGTGAGGGGAGGGGATCTAGTGCAGCTTCTATCTGGGCTCGATATATTTTCGTAATTAAGTGGGATTCTTCCCCTGAAGTCAGCAGGAGGTGTAACACCCTGTGGATCCCGGGCTCTGCATTGATCGTATCCCAATGGCCTTTCAGAGTATGCACTAGCCTTCTGTACATCAAAAATTGACCCTGAGGGACCCCCTTCCTTACCAATTCGCCAAAGCTCTGTAGTTTACCTTCCCTGAAGAGCTCCCCCACCGTCGACACTCCCACATCCGTCCATGGGCCCAACCCCCGGCCCCCAGATCCGGTTCCCTTCGGCTCCACGAGCAACACCGGAATCAGTAGCACCGGGGAGTAGGGTGGACCAACTCCAGTCCTACTCGTGCATCTTTTCCAGCACATCTTCGCGGTGTTAGTCATTAGGTTGTCTCCGAGGGGGGACAGCTTCTTCTCTATCATACGTGCTATTATTCGGTCTATGTCCATCGAACCGTGGAAGTTAATCAGGTCCAACTGCCCTGTGCCCACCATCCAGCCGGCCACCCACTGCAGTTGGGATGCCAAGTAATATGCCTCAAAGTCAGGAGCCCCTAGTCCACCCGCTTGCATCGTCTGCACATAGTAGACAATGCTGTGCGTCTACGACCCTTATCCCATATTAATTCCCGAAGCAGGGTGTTCAGTTCACGGAACCACGCAGGGGGGATCCATAACGGTAGGTTAGTAAAGAAGTAAAGGAGGCGGGGCAGCATCACCATCTTAGACAATGCCACTCTGGCCATTGTTGTTAGTTTCAACGACCGCCAAAACCCGACCGCGACACGCAGAGACCGGAGCGCCCCACCCAGGTTGCTGTCCCGGAGGTCGGCCAGCTCATGAAATATTTGGATCCCTAGATATTTGAAAGTCCGCTGGGCCCAGTTCATATCTTTCGGACATGTTTCAGGGCGCTCGACGTTTGGTAGTATGGGGAAAACAAATGTTTTGCTGCGGTTAAGATGAAGTCCCGACAGTTCCCCGTAGCTCTCTAGAATCTTTAAAACCCACGGGAGGCCACTGGTTCCATCTCTCAGGTACACCAGAATATCGTCCGCGTATAGGGAAATAATATGCTCGCTTGGACCCCAGTTAATTCCTCTACCGACTCCTTCCTGTTGCAGTTGGGCCGCCAGGGGTTCAATTGCCAGGGCAAATAGCAGCGGAGATAGAGGACATCCCTGTCTGGTTCCTCGATACACCGGGTATGTGCTGGATATCGTTCTACCCGTCTTCACCCTAGCCAGTAGGGAGGAGTACAGTAGGTCCACCCATTTCACCCAGCTTTCACCTAGTCCCATCTTTAGCATCACAGCCCTAAGGTAGTCCCACCTGATCGAGTCGAAGGCCTTTTCAAAGTCCACTGCCAATAAAACCCCTGTAGGAGGTTTCTCTGCCGTTGGCATGTGTAAGATGGCAAAGACCCGCCTCAGGCTCAGCGATGTGCTGCGACCAGGGACGAAACCATTCTGGTCTGCATGCACCAGTGTGGTCATTAGGGGGATCAGTCTGTTAGCCATGATCTTACTGAGGATCTTAAAGTCGCTATTCAGCATTGATAATGGGCGGAAGTCGGTCACTGGTGCTTCCCTGTTTTTTGTTTTAGGTAGCGGTATCACCAAAGCCTCACGTAATGTGCCCGGAAGCTCTCCTCGGAGTAATGCCTCCGCATATACCTCAACCAGTTGGGGCACCAACAATGTCCTATATTTTTTGTAAAAGTCCATTGGGAGGCCATCGGTACCGGGAGTCTTTCCGGGAGCCAACTGCAATATAGCCTCGCTTATCTCCTCCGCTGTTACAGGACCCCCTAGGCTATCCCTCCCCACTCGGTCCAAGGCTGGGAGAGCGATTCGCTGTAGGGAGTCTCGAAAGGCCTCCACCCCTAAGTTGTGGGGTTTCCTATACAAGTGCATGTAATATCCCTTAAAAGCTTCGTTGATTGGGCCTGGACTACGCCTGCAAATTCCCTTTTTGTCTTGTACACTTGTGATGGGCTCTCCCCCTCTGCCTGGGCGTACTAGCCAAGCTAGGAGTCTTCCTGTTCTACCCTCCTCTGCCTGCACCGATACCAGGTATTTTTGTGTGTCTGGCATCTAAGTTGTGCCTCGATCTGGGAATGTTCTCTACGGGCCCGTTTATATTCCTCATTCTCTTGGGTTCCAACATCTTGTCTCACTTCCCACTCGTGTATTTTCTTCTCTAAAGAGGTCAATTCCCTTTCAAGTGTGCGTTTTACCCCCACTGATTGACCCAGGCAGAATCCTCTCGTTACCACCTTCAGTGTTTCCCATTCTGTGGCTCTGGATGTGGCGGATCCTCTGTTAATTTTGATATGTTCTGTCAAGTGGCAACGAAGGGCCTCTCTATACGATTGATCCTCCAACGCAGTGGGAGACAGTCTCCACGATGGAATTGGGGGTCTGTCCTCTATAATACTCAGTGTGATCAGCAAGGGGTTGTGGTCTGATAGTGTGCGGCCAAGATACTCTGAGTGGGTTACATAACGCGCAAGGCCCGCAGTGCATGTCATTCTGTCAATTCTAGTGTGCAGCCGGTGGAGACCTGAATTATAAGAATAGTCACTGTCTTTTGGGTGTTGCTCCCACCAGACATCCACTAGCCCCCAGGAGTCTAACCATTCGCGGAGCTTTTTGGCTATTCTAGTGGACCCTGCGCCCTGTAGTGGCGGGGTCGATCTGTCCATGTTGATGTCCAGCATTGCATTAAAGTCCCCTCCCACTATTAATTCTCCTGTGCTTTGGCGGGTGAGGTGGCTTGATAACTTGGTCAGGAAGGGGACTTGGTCCTGATTGGGAGCATAAATACAACTCATAACAACTGAAATACCGTGTAGTCTCCCTTCTAGCACCACAAACCTGCCCTCTTGATCTATGTCAGTTGAGTCTATTATCAGTGGGACCCCAGCCCTGATCCATATCAGTGCTCCCCTCGCATATGCTGAATACTCTGTTGCAAACACCTGTCCCCTCCATCTGCGTCTCAGTTTCTCAACCTCTCCAGCCATTAAGTGGGTCTCTTGTAGCATTGCCACCTGCACACCTCTTCTCTTCAAGTAGGAGAGGATTCTGTGTCTTTTGGCCGGAGTGCTCATCCCCCTGACATTCCATGTTAATATATTATAGTTTGCCATATTAATAAATTAATTTGATAATAGTGTCCCTGGCGCCCCCAGAGTACCACTCTAGTCCCACCCATGTTCAAACCTTTGCTGTCATCGTGTATCGTCACCCATTTAGCCAAGTTAACTAATAACTGTAAAACCCAACTCCCCCACCCCAGGGCGCCTACCAACCTGCAGGCAGCCCAGAAAATCACGCAAATTTTTTAAACATATAGCTACAGTTCTCGCCAGGCTAGCTTAGACCAGCGAGTTACTAGTTCGGGGGGCAGACAGGTCCGGAGGGGCCTCATATTCTTCTGTTGTGCCACATCGCCAGGTCAGCTCGTGCACTGTTTATCCAAGCTCATCCGCGGTCCGCGGTGTCGCCCTGGGAGCACGTGTCGAGCAGATCGAGTCTCCAGTCGAAGACATCACTGTACCGTCTAAATCCTCTCCCGAGCCCTCCGGGGGGGAGGTTCCACCACTAACTCGGGCCGCCGCCTCCAGAGCCGCCCGCTTATCTTTTTCCTTTTGCGTTTGTGTTGGCGCCAGCTTTGGTCGGTTCCCGGGTTTACGCGCCCTTGGAGCCCGGCGAGCCCTGCCTGCAGTCATGTTCTCGCTACTGGGTCGCCCCACTTGGAGCCCTTGCTTCTTGAGCCATTCCCATGCTTCCTCCGGTGTTTGGAGGAAAGTGGTTTTCCCCTCCAGTATCACTCTCAGTCTGGCCAGATACAGCAATGAATATTGAATCCCTTCGTCTCGGAGGGCCCTTTTGACTGCTAGGAATGAGGTTCGCCTGTTCTGAACATCCAAAGTGTAGTCCGGGAATAGCGTCACCTCCCCATTCGCTACCTTAAATGGGCCCATCTCTCTGGCCTTCTGTATGAGAGTGTCTCTGTCTTTGTAGTGCAGTAATTTGGCAATTACCACACGAGGCGGCCTACCGGGGGCGAGAGGCCTCGACAGCATTCGGTGCGCTCGTTCCAGCGTGTAAAAGGGCGTTAGGCATCCAGGTGCCACCGTTGTGCTAAACCAATTCTCCAAGTAGTCCACCATGTTAGCTCCCTCGACTCCCTCAGGAAGGCCCACCACGCGTACATTGTTCCTTCTGTTTCTACCCTCCGCGTCCTCAGCTCTTTGTTCTAGTCGTATTACTCTAGCAGCCATTAAGCACTGCCTGCATCTCATGAGAGTCCATGCTGAACTACCAGGGCAGGTCCTCAACAAACTGGAACACACACAACCTAGAATCTGTTTCTCCCTACTAAGGGCTCATCAGCCAGGCATAGCTTGGTTCCCGTGGCACACTGAGCAGGGGACCCACATTTAGGCATACTCTTGCCACTTAGGGGAATATATGAAACACACAAAAGGTGTGGAGGAATGCTTTCAGTTTTTCTCACCACTGGCAATCACTCGTGATAGCATTCCAACCCATCCTTCTGTTCTGCACTATGCCACCTCAGTTTGGACACAGCTTTGTGCAAATCAGCCTTCGCCCAGCTCCTCATGGGAACAGTCCATGCTGACCTGCTAGGCCAGTTCCTCACTGAACAGGAATGAAAGCAACCTAGACTGTTTTTTTCATACCATAATGGCTAAGGGCCAGGAGCTATGTCTCCCTTAATAATGGCTGAATTTTCTGCCATTCCCAAATGGAAGAGCATTTAAATTGAGAATTAAGGTGGACAGTTTTTAACAATGTGTAGGAATTTTTTGGTCAATTTTTGTCTCCAATCAATCTTATTTATAAAAGTACATTTTGTTCAAAGTCAGAAAGTTCTTGATAAATCCTGAATATGCCAACATATGTTTCGCTCCCCTTGGGGCACGCAGGTCTAGGACTTTTTTCAAGGCTGCAACATGTATAACAACAACAAAATCTGCAAAATCAAGGTATTCATATTTAAGATTTCAGTAAAAAGGGAATTAAGTATCATTTCCATTGACAGAACAAAAATAGAAAAAGTTCTGACAAAAATTATAACCGACAAATGAGAGGACATATGGTATTGATTACAAGTATCAAACAGAGAAAGTATTTTAATTTAAAACAAGAGAGAAACAGAGAAAGAGAAGAAAAGAAATGTTAGAGGAGAAAAATACAATGAACAAAGGAAAAAAACACAAAGCATAACATTATTCATAGTACTTGAGAAGTTTTAAAATATCAAAATGTAGTCATAGTTCCTAATTTCTAATTAGTTTGCAGGTCCTTTTTTTGAAACCCCAATTGTTCTTGTCACAACATGAAAATGTGAGATTTATAACATCCTCTGTTCTGTGATGAGAACTGCACCAACTAGCATAGATAAAATTCCTAAAGCCTAGGTTGGTGGAGAGAAACAAAACACACCTCCTAGCATGTACAAAATAATGCAGGTGCCTTATGTGAGGTATGATGTTAAGTGCAAAGGGTGAAGGAGATAATCACAAAATATTGTATATACCATCTGGCATTAATACAGCATCTGTGAAGATAATGTAAGGTTTAAATAGAATACAACACTTGGATTTAACCTGGTCTAGCATGACCAGATATCCCCAGTTGACAGGTTATGCTTTTAGGCACTACATTGCAATTTAATCTTTCAAAATTCATATCTCAAGTTCTGCTGACTTTTTGTCGTTTTGGTCTTGTTTTATTAATAAAATTAAGTTCTATTTTTCTAACCAGGTGTGGTGACTTTTTGTGTGATGATTTCAATGTTTCAATGTTTGATATGTTACACAAATGATTTACACATTTACCTCTTATGTTAGGCCTGATAGCTCTGTGCCAAGCTACCAGGGGGTGAGCACAGGCTAATTTAGGGTGTGTTAGTGACTTACCCTGACTAGGATTGTGATTCCTGCTTGGACAGAGTGCACATCTCTGCCAACCAGAAACCCAGTTCATGACAGTATCTAACAGGTTTATTGTGATTCTATTTACAGATCACTTACTGCCCCTGACGAGGCACGGAGGCATTTTTCAGTAGTAGCACGCTATTCTGGAACCCAAAAAGGATTAGTGATATATTAGTATAGGAAACTATGAGTTAATTTAAGCAATTAATCTGTTAGTTAGATTGAATAGGATAATAGAGGGGTGGAGAAGGGCAGAATGTAGAAGGTTTTATTTGGGAGATCATAGTAGTAGAATGAGGTTTGGGATGAGTATTAGGAGAGATGGAGGAGGGAAGAGACTCTAGAAATGGATTAGGGAGATCATAGTAGTAAAATGAGGTTTGGGATGAGTCAAAGGATGGATACATGAGTGAAGAATTTAGAAAGGTTTGTTTGGGAGTTTATCATAGTAAAATGAGGCTTAGGGTGAGCTAAGAAAGGATAGCAGAGGGAGGAGTCTAGACTGGGTTATTTTGGAGGTCATAGTAGTAGAATGAGGTTTGGAATGTGTCAGATAGTAGAGGTAGAGGATGTATTGAGAGAGGTATTGGATGTGCATTGGAGAGTCAAAGTGTGTTTTTCTACAATATGAGTAAAGTAATACATATATAGATACATATCTACATAGAAAGGATATACATGTGTAAGGAAAATAATATATCGAAATATAAAGTTGTATCATATAAACTCAGACTTTCAAGTGTTGCTGTACTTTGAGCTAATGTATTTGTGTATTTCTATAACTGTTTTTAATTTATATTTTCCACAATATTTCAATAAGGAAGCACTTGTAGATCAAATAGTTATGATAATATGTACATATTGTGATACAGAAATAAAGCTGAGAGCCATAAGCATGTAATCAAAAACATATGAAAAATATGCAGTGACCTACATACATGTTAAGCACAAAATAATATTTCTATTTAACCATAAGTTATATATAAAGCAGACCTAAAGAATATCTACATATTTTAAAAACCATAGTTATTATACATATTTGTGCAAAGTAAACATGTCTAAATGCATACATATAATCAAATAATACATGTTTACATACACAGAGATATGCTATACATTGGTGTTTAAGTATGATGGTTATGTAGGAAAGAGCCACCTCTTGAGTAGTCTTCTGACAATAAGATAGTTATCCATGAGACTTATGTTTCTGGATAATGAATTCCATAGCTTAGATGCTTGAACAGAGTGTATGCTGAGGTGCCAGTCTGGGGCAGAGGTTCATTTGTTGAATGTATTTGGGGATTTTTTTACTGATGAAAAGCAGACCTGTTCCATGTGGTGCTTGTGGGTGATACAAAGCACCGATAAGGTAGATCTTCTGGCAACCGGTAACCAATATAGGGCCCTCAAGTCAGGGGTGATGTGGGCTTGTGGCTTTACATATAGGAGTAGTCTGGCAGCAGAGTACTGAATCCGTTATATTCTTTTCATAGTTTATAAAGATTTCCCATAGTGGAGGCTATTGGCGTACTCCAGTTTAGACAGTACAAAAGTGAAAGTAGCCTGGCTCTTTTGTGGAAATCCTAGGTGGGCAAAGATGCAATGCAGAGTTTTCATAGTAATGAAGCCTGACCTTGCTAATTTGTCCACTTGGGCACTGATTGATAATTTGGAGTCCATGGTAATTCCAAGATTTCTTACTTCCTTGGATACTTTAGAAGGTGGTCCCAGATCATCAGTCGAGACGCAGAATGGGTTGTAATTTTCACAATCACCACATGTGAGTATTTCAGTTTTGGAAGCTTTCAATTTGTGATGGTCCATGTCATCCACTGATCAATGTCTCTGAGGCAACTGAAGATTTTTGATTTTCCGAAGTGTTTGGGGCTTTTTAGTTTAAGGAGTTTGTGTGTGTCATCTGCATAGCTATAGCATTCCAGGTGAAATTAATTGATCATTGCCAATGATTACTTCATGTAGATGTTGAAAAGCATGGATGAGATGATAGAGCCTTGAGGAGCCCCTGCTTGTGTGAAGTATGGTTTGAATGAGAAAGGGGGAATATGTATGACATTTGTTCTGTTTTGAAGGTAGGATGAGATCCAGTTAGGAGCAGCACCCTCTATGCTGGCTTCATAGAGTCTATAGATTACAGTGTCATGGTCAACTGTATCAAAGGCAGCTGAGAAGTCCAAGTGAAGTTTCACATTTAGCATTTTGAACTCTCTCTGGTTAGTATTTTTTGCTAGGTTTTTTGATTGTTGACTTTTGTATTCTGTTATGCGTGTGTAGGTGAAGTTTGTCTTGGTTGTTTGTTTTTAGCCAGATGCATTGTAACTTTGTGATTTGTTGTTTTATCTTTTTTAGTTCTGTATTTCTCCAAGGAGCTTGTTTTCTTTTGTCCTCTTTGTTGTTCGTAATGGTATAAGGATACCAAATGTAGCCAATTATAAAGTGAATCTAGATCTGTGTTGGAAGTTAGCTGTGTTTCTAAGTATGCAGAATTGAGTTTGCTTCACGCTCGATAAGTAGATACATGTATGGTGGATGAATGTAAGGTGGTCTTAGGTGTGTTGATTTGTGGTGTTTTATGTTGGAAAGCTACCAAATGGTGGTCTCACCATGTGAATGGAGTAATCCTTTGAAAGGTAACTAGTTCTGGATTTGCAAAAATGACATCTAATATGTGTCCAGAGATGTGTGTGGGTTTGTGTACGATCTGATTTAGGTTCAATGTGACTAAGCCAGTGATTATACTTTTTGGATGGGGCATATTGCGTTATACCAAATGTTAAGGTCACCAAGAATGCATAGTTTGAGGTATATTGTTAACTGTGTCTAGAAATGTGTCTGGGAATGTTGCATTGCTAGGTAGTCAGCTGTAAAGGAGAATGAAGTACCAAGAGGAGGTTGATATAGGGTTGCCCTGAGTGATGAGGGCCTCACAACCTTGTATGGAAACCTTGTCAGCTTTGGTGAGATTTATTGTTTGCTTGAATATATTAGCTAGTCCACCTTCTCTTTTGCCTGTACGATTTTGTGTGACATTTTGATAGCCAGGAGGAACGGCTTAATGCAACATTGGAGCCATGTCATCTCCCAAACATGATTCAGTTATTAAGAGTAAGTCATGTTGTGTGTCAGTGAGTAGGTCTTTGATGTGGTGCTTGTTTTTAGAGAGTGATTGAGTATTCATTAGTAGGCAGTTTAGAGATTGTGTTTTGGTGGTGGCGTAGCTAATTGAGGTTAGCAATAGTACTGATTTTCTATATCACATTTCGTATCCAGCAGGCTTAAAAGAATTTTATTGGATTTGCTTGTGTCGGTGGTGGAGATGGTGGTTGAGACTTAGGCCCAGATTTAAGAGGGCCTAGCACCTCCTTTCACCACATTAGCATAATTCTTTTTATGCTAATGTGGCCCAGCAAGGCCAAAATCGCTGTGCCATAGTTACAAAGTGGCGTAATGCATTGCGCCACTTTGTAGCCCTTTGTGCCACATTATGCCTGCGCCAAGCACAATGAATGCAAGGGGGGCGTTTCCGCTTTAGGCAGACCACATAAATGGCACAGTGGAATCTCAGAGATTCCACTACATCTTTTTTTTGCAGCTACTTTTAACACCTGCACAGAGCAGGTGTTAAAAGGGTGCACACTATTGCTTTCAATGGCCCCCTGTGTACAGTGCAGGATTTGCGTCAATATTTTGGTGCTAATCCTACACAGTATATCAATGGCATCAAAAATGTCAACGCTATTGCCATATACCTTGCGCCATAGTGCACCATAGTTTAAATACGGCGCATACATGGTGGCAGTAGGAGGGTGCTAAGGGGCACAAGAACAGTGGTGCTGCATTGGATGCCGCACCACTTTTCTTAAATCAGGCCCTTAGTTGGTGAGCTGTGTTTTTTTTGTAGAGTAGCTTTGTTGTGTAATATACATGAAGATGCAAAGTTGTGAAGAATAGTGTGTTGTTTATTTTGTTTGCATCGTTTTAGGGCGGGAGGTGTATGGGCAAGGGGAGATGATGCAGTATGTTGGTCATGTTATTAGGCTCTAAATTGTGCAATAGATGAGAGGATGGTGAATGACAGTTGTTCCGTTGATGTATTTGTGGTAGGTGTTGGTGAAGATAGGAAACTTGGGAGTAAAGATGGTTTAGGATGTGTATTATTTATGTAGTCATGAGGGTGGGAGTAGGTGTATTTTTCTAATTTGTGACGGAATTTACTATGACACTGTGTGCATGAGATTTTGATGTGCTGGTGTATGTTATGATTTGTTTATGTGGAGCAGTAAAAGGAGATATTAATTTAGTAGGAAGGATTTGTATGTGAAGTACTGTTGGTGGGTGTAATTTGAATGGTAAACAAAGTGGTGATGTGTTATGGAAAACAGTGTACGTTGTGTGTGAGAGGGGATTGACAAGGGTTATGAGTGTTTATGCACACTAGGTGATGCAGGTCTCTTCACATAATAGGGGATGTTATTAATCCCACATTTGCATGTTGTGACAAGAACAATTGGGTTTTCAAAAAGGGAGCCGCAAACTAATTAGAAAATAGGAACTGTGACTACATTTTGATATTTTAAAATCTTTTTAGCATTATGAATAATGCTATGTTTTTCAGTTTTTTCCTTTGTTGCATTTTTCTCCTTTAATATTATTTTATTATATTTCTCTATTTTATGCTTGTTTTAAATTTAAATACTTTCTCTGTTTGTCATTTTTGATTCATACTTGTAATCATTGCTATATGTCCTCCCATTTGTCGGTTATGATTTTTGTCACTTTTTATTCTTTTTTTGGTTTGCCAAGGGAATGATTCTTAATTCCTATTTTTGTTGAAATCTTAAATATAAATATCCTTATATCACTGATTGTTTTTTGTTCTTTTATACATCAAAGTCATGAAAAAGTACTATGCCCTGGTGCTACAAGGGGGCAAAATATGTGTTACTATATTCAGGATTCGCCAAGAACTTCCTGACTTTGACTTGAACAAAAAACTCCTACACGTTGTTCGAATCTGTCAACCTTAATTTTCAATTTCTAGGACAGGTTTCATCCTGGTAAGGTCTTGTTACCCAGATGTAGTTTGTTTCCAGTGGCACAGCGAGCATGGAACAGTGCAACTGTCATACCATTTAACCTACACCAAACTTTGCTTCCACATTAATGCATATGCTATTTACTTGTGATGTTTCACATTACCATCCATTTATTGTTTTAAAACCAGACCTTTTGGCTCTGTGTTGGAAATGGCCTTTCTGCAGGGTCACCCCCAAACTTTTTGCCTTCCTTCTTCTCTTTTTCTGACCTCATTTTGCTGGCTTTAGGACTCTGCGCACTTTATCACTGCTAATCAGTGCTAAAGTGCATATGGTCTCTCCTTAAGACACGGTGACATTGGCTCATACCCAATTGGCTTATTTAATTTACTTGTAAGTCCCCAGTAAAGTGAACTACATGTGCCCAGGGCCTGTAAATTAAATACTACTAGCGGGCCTACAGCACTGGTTGTGCCACCCACATAAGTAGCCCTTAACCATGTCTCAGGCCTGCCACTGCAAGGCCTGTGTGTGCAGTTTCACTGCCACTTCGACTTGGCATTTAAAAGTAATTCCCCTTTTTCTACATATAAGTCACACCTATGGTGTGCCCTAGGCAGCCCATAGGGCAGGGTGCTATGTAGGTGAAAGGCAGGCCATGAACATGTGTGTTCTATATGTCCTGGTAGTGTAAAACTCTTACATTCGTTTTATACTGCTGTGAGGCCTGCTCCTTTCATAGGATAGCATTAGGGCTACCCTCATGTACTGGTTGAGTGGTAGATTCTGATCTGAATGGGGTAATTAGGTCATATTTAGTATGGCCAGAATGGTAATAGAAAATCCTGCTTATTGGTGAAGTTGGATTTAATATTGCTATCCTAGAAATGCCACTTTTAGAAAGTGAGCATTTCTCTACACTTTAATCCTTCTGTGCCTTCCAATCCATGTCTGGCAGGGTTAATTGACAGCTCCCTTGTGCATTTCACTCAGACAACCCCAAACACAGTATGCTCAGTCACACCTGCACACATCTGCATACTGAATGGGTCTTCCTGGGCTAGGAGGGTGGTGGGCCTGACACTTACATGTCAAAGGGCAGTGGCCTGCCCTCACACAATGGACTGCCAAACCCCCTACCGGGACCCTGGCAGACAGGATTGTACTGAAAGAGGACCTGGTGCACTTCTAAGCCACTCTTTGAAGTCTCCTCCACTTTAAAGGCAAATTTGGGTATATAAACTGGGTCCCTGACCCTACCAACTCAGACACTTCTGCAGACACTTCTTGAAAAAATACCTACTGGGAAAGGAACTCAGAACCAGAACCTGCAACCAGCTGTTGCCCTGTTGCCTTGCTGCCCTCTGGCTCTGCTGAATAGTGCTCTCCAAGTGCTTGGATTGAGCTTGCCTCCTGTTTTCTGAAGTCTCAGGGCCAAAAAGGCTTCATCTCTGCAAAGGATCCCGTGTGTGGTGCAAATCGATACACAGCCTGCCGGAATCGACATACAGCCTGCCCTGTGGTGAGAAAATCGATGCAACGCTGAACCGGAACGATGCAGCCCTGCTCCCCGAGTGGAGATCGACACAGCGTCAGTGTTGTGACCGGAACTTCCACGCATTGCCGACTGGATCAACGCATAGCCGAGCCGGAATGACACAGCCTGATTTCCAGCGAGAGGAATCGACGCAGCACCTGGAGTGACACATACATTTCCCTGCATCGCCCACCGGATCGCCGCAGCTTCTGTGACTTCGCCCTGCACGCCCAGGATTTCTCTGTATCGTCTCCAGGGTGTCCAAATATCCTGCAACCCAAAGAGAATCCAAGTCTGCACACTGGAAATCGACGCAAAGACCTTGTTGCATGAAAAAGCATTGTGAAAATTCTGTGTGCGCATGGAGAATCCATGCACACCTCCCCTTTTTCCACGTATCTCCTCCTCTGCAGTCCTGTGCAGATGCAAACCATGTACTTTGTGCTTGCAAGAGATACCTATTGCTTTTTAAGAACTAAAGACTCTATTTATCATTACCAAAGTGATATTTCAATTTGTACTTATCAAATCTTGATTATTTTGACCTTATTTTAACTAGATAAATATTGTATATTTTTCTAACCTTTTGTGGTGTATTTTTGTGGTGTTTAGACTTTGGTATTGCATGATTTATTGCACAAATACTTTACGCATTGCCTTCTAAGTCAAGCCTGACTGCTCAGTGTCAAGCTACCAGAGGGTGGGCACAGGATAATTTGGATTGTGTGTGACTTACCCTGACTAGAGTGAGGGTCCTTGCTTGGACAGGGGGTGACCTGACTGACAACCAAAGACCCCTTTTCTAACACTTTGCCAATGCTTGTTTTTCGTTTTCCAAAGCGAAGAACGTAGGGAACCACTTGGTGGGGAATTGCGCGCGCTTGCAGTTACTACAACGAATGAATGTGGTGAAAAATATTTAATGCTGCTGTAGGGTGTTACCTTGCTACCAACAAACAACAGACAAGGTTGTCTCGTCATTCGAGATGGCCTACACTTTGCAGAATGAACTAAAAAAGCAGGTTTTAGGGATGTATTCTTCACACAGCGACGGGACTTTCTACCCCGAGAAAGGAGCTCCAGTGACGAGTTACGTTATTTCAGAACTGTTAATCTTAGCTGCTTGCAGAGGCAGAGCAGCCCAGATGTTGAGCGATAACTCCGAGCAGAAAGAAGGCGCATCACTCTGCCCTCCCGCCATTTTTCATCTTTCTGCTCATTGACAGTGCAGTGCCAGGAAGATGGACTGTAAAGATTATCGGGGTTAGAGTTCTAGTGCTACTGATATTAATTTAGTGCTATCCTCGGTTCTTGGTTGCTGAGCTGTACAGTACGTGGGCATCTTGCAGCAACACCCCAGATCCGGATTCTGCGATCAGTCCATCTTTTTGAGACATTTAATAATGGTTGCAGTTGCACTGTATAGGGCAGTGTAATTCCCGTCTTCTGTCTAGCTGCCTGAGCGGTGCCACTCAAACCTTTGCTTGATAAAACCTGATAACGTTTGATTTGATAAGATTTATTTCTTGAATGTAGAATTGGCTTGGAGGAGCAATAGAGGCTTGTTAAAGGAGCAAGAATTTATCTTGACGAGTTGCGCTGCTTTAAGAAACATCTTTGACATGGTGCATAGTTAGAAAAATACGACCATGTTATGGCGTTTATTAGAGCATGGACGATTCTTTTTGTTTATTTTGTATCGTGCTGTATCGTCACAGGTCTTGTCACTTTTGCTCCACGAATGATGGTATTAGGTCTTAATATGTGCTTTAGGTATGTGACATATGCCTTTTGTGAATAACCGTACTTTTTAGCTCTATGCTAAGCATGAACCTTAATGCACCAAAATTCCTGGACTAGTGGAAGTGACATGACATGCCATTTAACCTTCACGTTCATTCAAACACCGCATGCGTGCTTACAAGCACATTCACGCACACACTCTCTCTCACACTCTCACCTGCAAGCACGCACACAACATATATTTATAAGCATTTTTACTTACCTTAGCTGCCAGGGAGGGTCATAGTCAAATTAATTGTAACCTATTCTTTCTTACAATAGTAGTGAACAATGAAAATATTATTCACAGTTGCTGTAATAAAATAATCGCAGAAAACAAGGAAGCTGAGCGGCAACCAACTTCCATAAGAACAAGCTGCACTTGTATTCCTGGCACTGGCACTGATCGTGTCACTTCTGAGGCCAGGGGCTGCAAAGGGCAAGCCAGGAGTCACAGCTGCGACCCCTAAAGGATGACCATGATGCTAAGCTCCACGTTTTTTTGTCTTTGTCTAAATTGATCTAGCAGCTTGTTGTACAGTTGGACCTCTTTTTAAGCTGGGTTTCTGCTTCTTTTTTCTGGGGGTTGTCCTTTTTGCGATCTTGCTAGAGACAGCTTTAGTAGCCCGTGGCAGACAGCACTGTGACCAATACTTTAACATATACTTAGAGTGATCTTTGGTTCGCCCCTTGCTTGTGGTTCCCCACTCTGGATTGGATGGCTTTCCTCCCTTTACTTGTGTCTGCCGGACTCAGAAACATCCCTGGCTCACTGTGTTCTGATTGGATGAGTTGTATCATTCCTCTGCTGACATCAGGGAGCTGCGCTGTCTTTCACAAGCTTCTATTGCATGCTACGTTTTTCATTAGATGGGAGTGGACAGCTCTTTCCCTTCCACCTTTGTGTGTGTTTAATGTGGGACTACTACTGAAACTAGTGTTCCAGCTCTAAGTACTCTGTGTGAATGCCATCATTTGCTCACATACATTGACATTGCTTTTAAAAACATTTACTGAACTGGTTTATTTTCTCTGCTCTGGAACACTTTGGCGGTCATTCTGACCCTGGCGGTAAAAACCGCCAGGGCCGTGGTCCACGGGAGCACCGCCAACAGGCTGGCGGTGCTCCTTTGGGCATTCTGACCGCGGCGGTACAGCCGCAGCCAGAAACGGAAAGTCGGCGGTCTCCCGCCGGCTTTCCGCCGCCCAGGGGAATCCTCCATGGCGGCGCAGCTTGCTGCGCCGCCATGGAGGATTCCGACCCCCATACCGCCATCCTGTTCCTGGCGGTTCCGGCCGCCCTGAACAGGATGGCGGTATGGGGTGTCGTGGGGCCCCTGGGGGCCCCTGCAGTGCCCATGCCAATGGCATGGGCACTGCAGGGGCCCCCATAAGAGGGCCCCACTTAGAATTTCAGTGTCCGCTTAGCAGACACTGAAATTCGCGACGGGTGCTACTGCATCCGTCGCACCCCTTCCACTCCGCCGGCTCCATTCGGAGCCGGCTTCCTCGTGGAAGGGTGTTTCCCGCTGGGCTGGCGGGCGGCCTTTTGGCGGTCGCCCGCCAGCCCAGTGGGAAACCCAGAATGACCGCCACGGTCTTTTGACCGCGGTACGGTCTTCTGGCGGTTCCCGCTTGGCGGGTGGCTCCAGCCGCCCGCCAAACTCAGAATCACCCCCTTTGTTTGTTGGGCCACCAGGTTGTGGCCTAGCCTGATTGCATTTCACCATGGCTGCAAAACACATCTGGAAACCATCCAAGCATGACTATGCAGTTAAAAGGACTATTGGCTTCCGAGAATGCACAAGTGAATCGACAGGTTACAGCTTCAATATTACAGTAAAACTCCTACGTTTAGAAACTAAATTAATTTGCTGAATTTGCACCAGTGATTGCAAGTGGGGTCCATCGGCACTCGTTTCTGGGGACTGGCACTTATTTCCCCTCATCAGACTTTAATGCAGCGTAAGAGGGAGTAAAACACAAAAAGAGGGAAAAGGAAGAGGAAGAGAAAGATGGAAAACCAGTAACAAAAACACAAAGTAAGAATTAAAAAGAACCCGAAAGAGTGAGATAAAGCTGCAGGAAGTGTATGGGGGATGAATGAGCTATAAGGTGGAATCAAGACTATGCAGCTTTGATATTTGGCTCCTGACATTTGATAGTGCTGGCCATGGGCTCCTGAGCAAAACAGTGAGCACTGGCACTTATTCTTTTACAAATTTAGCACTGAAACTGGTGGATCAATAACTGATCTCTTCTGCAAGGAGTTGTCATTCATTCCCATCAATAAACAGTTAGTGTGGAGATAGAGGCTCGACTGCAATCCTTGTGTACTTTCAATTTCTTGTGGTGAGGTAACAGTGAAGTCATGATCGCAAGCACCAGTGTAAATATTTGCTCGCAGAATCTATCCAAAACCAAGGCCTCTGTGGGATTAGCCCTCTTTGATGAGTAGATGGAGAGATGCCTTGCTCTCCACCCTGCAGAGCTCAGTAATATGACTACTGGTCCTGCTACAGCTCCAGCTGTGATGAGCTTCACTAATCTCACAGCATGTCTGGCCACTAAGCCTCTGTCTAGTCACTCGTGGATATCACACCAAATCTCTGTTGGCACAATACATGTTACCTTTTTATCCTTTCGTATGGTTGCCTGTGCCAGCACTTACCAAAGAGGGCTTACAACTAATTTAGAGTTTAACAAAATGCCTTGCAATGGACACATCAAAGCAACTCGTTTAAACCCAGGTGATACTTTAGGATACGTGTATAGCTTGTTTATGGATAGCTTGCTTTTGTTTCTTATGGAAGACATACAATAAGAACTCCAGGGCACGATTCAGTGTGCAGCTGTGCTACATAATAACAACTTGTTTTTATTTAATGATTAATACTGCACGTTTGGTGTTTCTAAGCACTGTAAATAGCAGTTCTTACTGTTAACTCATATAATGAGACCAAGTATATTTACCTTTGAATGATGGAAAATGAGTTGGCTCTGTGGGGAATCATACTTGTGACCCCCAAGTCACATGAGATGTTAGTAGTAAGTGTGTAATTCATAGTTAGCCTGCCTACTGTGAGCACTTGTGTTATTGGTTGAAGTGGGTGAAACCCTACTAAAGCAACAGCCAAAATTCTTGTCAGCTTGAACCACAAAAAGTCATTAAAATAACTTGTGCTCAACCCTCCTGTGTCTTGGCACAAAAGCCTTGAGGCTTAACTTAAAGACATTGTGTAAATAATTTATGCAGCGCTTAAACATTAAAAAAGTGAAAATACAACACAAGAAAAATATCACACCAATTTAGAAAAATAGAGTAACATTTAATACATTTTATACCAAAATGACAAAAATCAAATCAGTAGAACTAGAGATATGCAATTTCAAAGGTTTGACGTAAGTATAGCACCTAAAATCACAATGCGTCATTCGTGGTCATCTGGTCGTGCAAGACTGGGTGAAAGTTACAAGTTCAGGCTGACCCCGATGGAGCATGGCCAGCTATAGGGCCAAGTTAGTCCAATTCAAAGGTTACTTTTGTGAATATAGCATGAAGAGTCCACTTCACGGTGGATACTGAGAAGAGCAACGAGAACATCATGGATGGTCATCACTGCAGTGTGAAGAGCAGGCCGGGCATAGTGGATGGTCATCACTGTAGCACAAAGATCCTGTTCGGCATCACAAATGGTAGTTGCTAGAGTTTCACAATGGCAGTCACCACAGGCTATTGATTCTGTAGACCGAAGAGTAGATCCTGAATTGCCAGTTGTTGCTGGTGGTCACTGTAGTCCGAAAAGTTATCTTATGGTGGAGGTAGGCCTTGCAATAGTGAAAAATGACTTTGAGAGTTTTTCACTACCAGGACATGTAAAACTTAAAAGTACATGTTGAACTTTTTAATACAACAGACCCTGCCGAAGGGCTGTTTAGGGCCTATCTTAGGGGTGACATATGTATTAAAAGGAGTGTTTAAGCCAGGCAAAATGTTTATTTTGCTAGGTCGAAATGGCAGCTTAAAATAGCACACACAGACTGCAATGGCAGGCCTGAGACAGGTTTTAAAGAGTTATTTAAGTGGGTGGCACAATAAGTACTGCAGGTCCACTAGTAGCATTTAAGCAGGGACTAACAAGCAAACTAAATATGCCAATTTTTCCATGTTTACAGGAGGGACGCAAGCAAAGTGTGCAGAGTCCTAGAGCCAACAAAAAACAAATTCAGAAAAACAGGAGAAGTGAAGGCAAAATGTTTGGGGGAACCACACCAAGGATGTCAGTTCTACCACCTGCAAACAAAAAGAAAAAACATGCACAGTTAGCTCTATCAATCTATACTTTATTCTCATCACCCGTCTGCCAGGAGCTGTTCCAACCACTTCAATGCAACCCTGATGATCTGCATTGGCTCCCCATCAATAATGCTTCAACTTCACAGTCCGCTGCTTAGTGCCCAAAGCATACAAATGTCCCACAAACATAACAAACAACTGATTGGTGGGAGATACTTCATGTTCAAGATTAGCTTTTGTTTCACTCTCTAACCCAGAACCTGCTCTTTGAAATAGACTTATAATAGTATCACACACTAGTTTGATAACTTAAAGTCATTTGATGTTCTAACTTGAAGTATCTCACTGTTGAACAGAGTTTTGAAGACTACATACCTTTAAACAGTTGGAAAATAAGTATTTCCATATTCGCTGCAAAGAACTTAGAACTTTCAAACATATTTCCCAACACAGAGAATCACAACATACAATTTAGACTGTAATTCATAGATCTATTTTGACACAATAGCACCTGTTTAATAACTAAATTATAATGTTTGTTTTGTCCACTGACCTCCATAGAGTAATTTTATGTATAAATAAGTTTTATGCTCCAAAAATATGCTTTCAGGCATTTCCACCTGCAGAATGCAAAAGAGGAAAAAACAAGGAGAAATTAAAGGATTTCTCCTCGTTAGGACTGTGTCAGGGAGATGTTGGATTTTGTTGCCAATTCCTGTCTACAATTCTCTACATTAAAATTCATGGGTGGTTATATAGGAAGGATTTGAGTTGGTTTGTAAGTACGAGCAGAAGACATTGCTTCGAGCTGCGCTAAAAAAATAATGAAAACCCCACCGCAGCCTTTGTAAATCTGTGCTTAAGTGTGGTTCAAGCCTAAAGAACCTGTCTTACTCTGGACTAGGCTTGAATGTACCTTTGGGGGAACAAACAAGGCAGTAAAAACGATCACATAAACTAGGGTAAACTCTACACCCATGTTCGTGATTTATTCTGAATAATTTTTCTTGAGGATAGTCTTGCTTTATATTTTCATTAGGCCAGGGCAGAGCACCAACCTCTAGCTATAGGGAAAGAGAGCAACATCTGTTCTTAACGAAAAAAGGAAATCTGCAAAAACCACATTTGTAGGCACAATAAGAGCCACTTATTTTATTTCCATGCTTTAAAAATTCATTCTAACTTGTATGATTTTATATGTCATGATTTCTGAAACTTCCATCTGTATTTTACATTGCAGTCATGTTAATATTGTGAGATGGATTTCCAGGAGCACCTGCACTAATGCACCTTCTAATTTGCCAGTCGC
Organism: Pleurodeles waltl; assembly: GCF_031143425.1. NCBI lineage: Eukaryota > Metazoa > Chordata > Amphibia > Caudata > Salamandridae > Pleurodeles > Pleurodeles waltl. The sequence continues at coordinate 911,595,228 of NC_090443.1, forward strand.
TGGGGGCCTGAAGTAGTCCTATTCCCCAGGAGACCTGAAATGAGGTGCTAGTGCATTTGCAGCACTGGCTTCCATCAAAAATCCCTTTAGAGAGGGCTGTTTGCAGTTTGTGGGGATGTATATGTTGCATCCTGCACTTAGAAGTGATCATTTCATTTTGTGGTCTCGCTACAGTCAGGTTATGCAGGAAGCATTGTAACCAGAATGTTAACATTTTAGAGTGTTGTTTTGGTCTGTCCCTTCCTCATAATTAAACTTTTTGTCTGCTCCAATTCTCTGCTTTTGATTCCACTTCTCTATTTTTGCGTTCATCCCACCCAACAGCATGGCATTTGATAACGCGTCCCGCCCTAGATAATTTGCTTAGTCTGGGCCTCGTTTTAGGCAAATGAATCTTTTGACCCTGATTGGAGACTCCTTAAGACGAGATAACTAGTCAACATGTCAATCCATAGATCAATAGCCTCATTAATATTCACAATAGCAAATCAATCCAATTAGGTAATGACATTAATAAGAATCGAAACACACCATGACCTTTCAGCCATGAATAAACACACAGAATGTAGTCAGATTTATGATATTTATTCCCTATTGATAGAAAGGAAAGGCAAACAGACAATTACAATTTCATCATCATATAGTTACCCTCCGTAATGGGTCAGCATACAGAGTCAGTCTTCGTCCTCATGACATCAGGTGATTCGCCATCAGCCAGGAAACGCAACGAAGTTCAGCAAGACAGGCAATACGGGACACTTCCCTCATAAGGTGGAAAAGTATAGCACGGGCAAGGCAAGGGTAAGGATGGTTTGAAGAGTCAAACAACAAAGTCTTTAGGACAGAGTGACAAAGTGGCTAGGTACTAGCAAAGAATGGCACGTAATGGCAATAGCAAAAATGGCTCGGAATGGCTGATTTCTCCTTGTGACACGGGATTATATCAATCTTGTTGTACAGTCCCCTAATTTCCAATTGGGCAAATTTTGGTGCATCATTATCTTCATCCAATAATCAGGTAGTCACCTCATTAGGATTGTCACTTTAGAACAGTTCTCATGTAGTTTTTTGGCTCCTGTAATTGACGTCTCCAACAAGTAGAATGTCAGGTACGAACTTTATTCTCGCGGTCCCAGTCAGTAGCTCCATTGTCTTTACCAGTTCAGGCGACCTTGTACCTGTTGCAAGTTTACACTGTTGCATTCGGCAAGAATGTCTCCTTGAGCAAGTCGAGTCTCATGCGAAAGAATTTACTACGGGTACACACATCTTTTAGTTCTGGAAAAGTATGGCTACATGTCCTTCAGAAAGTCAGCACATCGACCCGTTATAAAAACACATTTAATATGAGACCGGCAGCTAGGCCCCGACTCATGCTAACTAAGGCCTAGTTATTCATTTTTAGCGACATCTTAACATATAACTCTTGATGCTAGTACAAAATCATACATTAATACATTAATAATTCATCATTAGTCAATTTCATTTATCATCGTATACATTGATGGCCACTCCCCGTGGGCACATTTCATACATGCGTTTAGTAAAAGCACAGTAATACAATTTCTATGCAGCATCATTAGGCATTATTTTGCAAACATTTCATGTTAATTTTTGATTATAATAACTACACTCCAACACTTTCACACTGTTTTTTGATTCGATAAGAGTATCTTTTTATTGCTGGTATCAAGGAACTATTTTTTCTTTGACATTTTTCTATTGCATTTTACGTTTTGTACCCAGTTGGAGTACATGGCTCTTTCACTTTTCCTGTCGCATGACGTACCTTATTCTGACATGGTTCCTCACTTTCCAACCCTGGTTTCTCTCCCTCCCTGTGCCTCCCTGCCCACCTCCTTTTCTCTCTCTTTTTCCTTCTCTCTCTCTCTTTCCTTCACTCTCTCCCTCTTTCACCCACTCTCTTTCTCCATGCGTATGGAGAAGGAGGCAGTGTTAGGCAGCACACTGGTGCTTTCTCACCACTCGTTTTCCCCCTGTGTACAGGCTTAGGATGGCCATGATTTTGTATCTAGATGCTGCAGGTACACGTGACGCAAAAACAATAATGAAGTATTGAAAATACCATTCCAAACTTGCAGGCCTTTGCTATTGGCTTTGCCAATTCCTTCATCACAGTGGTACAGGCACTAGCAGAGGGAATAGAGGCGAGCAAGACCCATTTGCTTGCCATGCTTGTTTTTTAGTGTGCTTAGAGCATTGTTATGAAAGGGGGAAAGAGAATCATCAGGACTAGTAATTCTACTTGATGCATGTTCTGCACCTTTGAAAGTGCTTATTTTGTGCTGGTGGTTGCAGGCGTTGGGCAGTGGTACTCATTCCTGTGGTCCGCAGCTTATTTTCAAATATCAGACTTAGACCCACAGAAAGGAATAAAAGAAGGGATGTTTCGCCTTAATATTCACTCCATATTATAATGCTACCAGAATTTAGTGGGCAAATTATCAAGGACCAAAAATTCATTAAGAAAATAATGTATAGGTAATTATAGATTCACATTACTTAACTCAACATATATGTACATGGACCATAGGTGTGTGTGTGTGTGCGCACGAGTGCACGAGTAAGGTGGAGCTATTAAGAGTAAATCTAAACTTACCTCAGTGCACTGAGCTTCTCGACTTTTTGTTTCTTGATATTTTGGTAACACAATGTTTCCCTAGTCGGTAATTTGGCATACACCCAAAGAAGAAGGATGCAAAAGATGGAACAGTGAGAGAGATGTAAAGACTGGAAGTCTAGGGTGGTGGATGAAAGAGGCATAGGGTGGAATCTAGACTAGACAACCTGTTCATTCTGCAGTGCTCCCAGGAAAAACTTTGGGCCCCCAGAGTTCATTTTGTTTTGTACAAAAGGAGCAATGCTGGACACGAATGACAATCTTGGTGAATGGATACTGAAAATGCATAGTTAGAGATAGTTGAGGACACTGGCCCGAAGTGTACCACACGGGTCACCGTAAGCTGTGCCACACTTTTGTACCGCCATAACCAACGCGCCACTATACGTCTCTGCATGAAGAAGGCGGCTATTAACAAGAAGGTAAAAGCACCTTTCTTCGAATGAGTGTTATATATACGTGTGCAAGCAAAACATACCCAGCATTTTATTTTTGAAATACGAATGCAGTGTGTCGAGTCGGCAGCACACTACGACTTTACTGTATATTACAATATGCACAGTAATAAACTCTAGAATGGAGCAGTTGTATGCCACAGTGTATGAACAGGAGGCCGGATTTAGGTTAAAGTGAGAAGGCACCAACACCTGTTAACTCTTGGGAGGTAGACAGATGGATACGCAGGTAATACATCTCTTTTGTGCTATATAATGCTCTTTCCTAGAGACCAAAGTGTAATGGTGCACCCCCTGCTAGCTCAAAGCAATCTCGAGGCTGCATGGCAGGGCGCATAATAACTTCCTGGCCAGGCAGAGCACATAATAGGTTCTTGGCTAAGAGGTATGTAGGCACTGCAGTGAGCCCTAATGTTAAAGACATTATAGAGGCCTCCAACCAGCAGCCAAGCTGTGCTAGCCACCGATAGGTGGTAATAACGAAGACCTGTGCTTTACCTACTGCAGTGTGCTGCTTTCAGTGTGAAGGGGGGTGTTGGATGAGGATGGAACGTTGCTGCAGGTCTGTGTCAAGATTCAGTCTCTCTTTTGTTAAGAGACCAGATAAGCGGTGGAACAAGTCAGGAGGGCAATCTGATTTTTTTTTTATTTTGGTTGTTGTTTTTATTTTTGGCTCCCACTGCGAAGTGTCTCCTTCAGCTCTCGTTCACTATGAGCAGAATAGGCTGAATGCTCACCAGGTACTTAGAGGCAGAAGGCGATCAAAGATCTGAAGAACGTCGACCTAGGGTAAAGTCCCTAGGTCTGGTTTATGTGCACTTCCAGGCTGTGCATGTGGGTTTGAGGGCCAGTTCTGATTTTTCAGTACATCCCTAAGTTAAATAGTATGTGTAGGGAGTTTATCAGAACAAAACCAAGAATGTGAACAGTTCTATGCCAGGACACTTGTGAGAGAGATCATAGGTACCCAGTTGGACTATTGGAATGGATAATTTTGTACCACAGTTTTGGCGTTTTTCAAAAAGGTAGCCCATTTTTTCTTATTTTTTGTGCCCCAAACCTACTTTCAGTTTCTGGTGGATGCCAGGGTGAAACCCATGGGTGACCCAGGAAAGCTATAGGTTTCTGAAACGTAGACAAAATTACCAAATTCAGCAAGGGGTCATGTGTGTAGGTCCCTGAAGGTTGTCCCAAGGAAAGTACCTGTTGAAATAAAGAAATATTGAGAATAAGTAGGAAAAAACTGCCATTTGTTACAACATTTTCATCTTTAACTTTTTGTCACAAAGGCCAATTTACAAAAGCAATATGTCATTATGTCCACTAGACCCCTCTGGTTGCAGGGATATACAGGATTTGTAGGTTCTCAAGGAACATAAGGTACCCATAGCCAACAACTGTGCTGCACCGTACAATGTTTTTGACTATACTGACTATAGACCAATTCATATAGTAAAATAGGCAGAGTCAAAAATGGGTATCACAGAAACCTATGTATTGCTGAAATGGGCACAAGGTATGGAGTTTAGGAGCAGTAGTTATTTGTAAATCTCTGAATTTCTGGGCACCCATACTAATGTATGATTTCGAGGGTATTTTTCAAAATGTCTTCTTTCTTATACACTGGCTTAGATTTGAAAGGCAAACATGCAGCAAAATCCCGTTGGTAATAACCAATGTTCTACTATTATATGCTTCCACAAGTCTTCCTATAAAAATGGTATCTCTCTTGTGCTGGTAGGCTTGGTGCCTGCAACAGGAAATGGGCCAAAACACAAAATGAAAGCATCACATTTTTCCATTGAAAAATGACCCTTTTTTTAATGTGGGTAGCTCTAGATTTTAGAACCTAGCTCAGCCGGAACGTAGGGAAACCAACAAACCTGGCATTTTTGAAACCTAGACACTTAGGGGGTTATTACAACTTTGGAGGAGGTGTTAATCCGACCCAAAAGTGACGGTAAAGTGGCGGATATACCACCAGCCGTATTACAAGTCCATTATATCCTATGGAACTCGTAATACGGCTGGTGGTATATCCGTCACTTTTGGGACGGATTAACACCTCCTCCAAAGTTGTAATAACCCCCTTAGGCCCTTATTTATAGTTTTTGATGCAAAACTGTACTAATGCAGTTTTGCACTAAAAAGTTTAGCACCGGCTTGCACCATTTCTGTGCACCAGCCGGGCACCATATTTATGGAATGGTGCAAGCCGGTGCAAAGGGTAGGCTAGAGTAAAAAAAAATGACTTTAGTTGGGTGGGGCTGGCGGTATAGAAGAAGGGGGTTTAGCACCAAAAAATGACTTTAGGCAGGTTAGATTAAAATAAAAATGACCCTAACCAGATTAGCCTCATTTTATGGTGCTAAACCTACCATGTCACATGACTCCAGCCTTAGAAAAGGCAGGAGTCATGCCAACCACCCCAATGGCTAGCACAGGGGACAAGGGTCCCCTGGGCATGGCCATTGCACCCTGTACCATGTATGGGGGCCCATTTCAGGGCCCCCTATGGCACTTTAAAAAATAAAATGAAATACTTACCTGTACTTATCTGTACTTACCATGGGATGGGGTCCCCCATCCTCCGCAGTTCCTCTGGTGTGGGTGAGGGTGCACCTGGGGTCTGGGGAGGGCACCTGTGGGCTTATTCCATGGTGTTCCACCATGGAAATAGGTCCACAGGTCCCCTAACGCCTGCCCTGATCCAGGAGTTAAAAAACAGGGCAAAGCAAGCTTTGCACCATTTTATGACCCCTCCTCCCTTCTGTGCACCTTTTGTGCACAGGAGTATAAATATGGCGTTAAGGCCATGGAGTCATTTTTTGCACGGGAACGCCTACCTTGCATCTCATTAAGGCAAGGTAGGTTTCCACTTCCAAAAAATGACTTTAATTCCATACATTTCGCGCTAGACGGGTCTAGCACCAAAGTATAAATATGGATTTAGTTTTGCACCGAATTAGAGTAAAAAAATGACGCTAATTCGGTGCAAACAGAGTATAAATATGCCCCTTAGAGTGGGGTTATTTTCGAGGCCCTCACTGAGTTTTGTTTAACCGGAATCCCTGGCAAACATCAAAATTTGACTAAAACAACACATTTTCGTCATGTTTCTGTGACTGAACGTTCTAAATTCTGTGGGAAGCCACAAATTTCCATCCACTCAGCATTCTCCCAAGTCTCCTGATAAAAATGGTACCTCACTTGTGTGGGTAGGCCTAGTTCCCGTGACAGAAATGGATCAAACCAAGGTCAGTGGGAAACCTATGGCAAGATCTCCTGTTAACCCTGGTGTGAGCCGTTCCTGTAGATGGCCGTAGGCCCAACCACACAAGTGAGTCAGCATTTCTATCAGCACCAGTGGGATAATGTAGAGTGGTAAGAGTTTTGTGGATTCCTGCTGATTCTGGAACTTTCCATCACTGAAATGAATGGCAAATGTGTGATTTCAGGCAGAGAGTGAGGTTTGTGGAGCAATGTGGGTAAGAAAACGTTATGTGATCCACAAAAGGCACACCATCTCTTAGTTGTCTAGTTTTCAAAAATGTCTGTGATTTATAGGTTTGCATAGGGGCACCACAGCACAGCCCCAAATACCATACCTTCCCCTATTGCTTGTCTCTCAACATAGGGATTAAGGGCCTTTTGTGTTGTTTTCTCTTGGGCCACCCACACAAGTGGGGTACTGTTCTTTTCAGGACATGGGTGGGAACTTGGGATGGTAGGAAACCTGAGACAGCACACAGATTCCATGTCTTTTCATCACAGAAATGTGACAAAAATGTATGTTTCTTACCAAAGTTTGACATTTGAAAGGGCGTCTGGGTACTAGGTAATATTACCTGGTGAAAGCCATTCAAGCCATGCATCCCTGGACTCCCCTGGGTGTCTAGTTTAAAAAAATATGCAGTTTTGCCTAGGTCTCAGCTGAGCTAGGGCCCAAAATCCATAGCTACCCATAATGAGAAAAGAAAAACAAGGTGTTCATAGTAAGAGCCATCTTACTGCCACAAATATAAATCTGGTACTAGTTTATCCACCACATACACTGGATGGTTTTAGCACCTCCAGAAAGGCTGGCTTCAAAGCACAACTATTTATTTAAGTATCTGAACATTGAAACCAAGATTGCTGAAGGTAAGCCATAAAGCCACATCAAGGCACCAACTGCTTTATGGTATATTCACATGCCATTCATGCACCACACACAAGACTTTCATACCCCTAACCATGGGCTTATTGCAACTGATCAGAACACTCACATTAGCATACTGCTACTATGCAAGGTCCCATATCAATCCTACACCCCAGGACAGAATCATTTTGACTATATTTTACCACCTGTCAAGTAACCACTTTCTTCTTTCTGAACATTAACAAATGCATGCTTAGTGAACCTTTACTAATGACTTCCATGACAGCCACATGAGGTTCAGGAAGACAAGACATGTCTTACATGAGTCTTTAGTGCATTCACTGTTGTAAATCCAGCTCCTTTCTGTTTTGGATGCAAGTTCGGGGTGTCTGATTATACCTCTGAGGCATCATTCCTAGAGTAAGCATATCTTCCTTTGAAACTAAGGCAAATATGCTGCGGAATACTGCAGAAGCTTCCTGAAGAGAAAGTCATAGACGGGGAAGAACAGTAGTTTTTGACACACAGGGTAGTCCATTAGAACGCAGTATATGTCCCATCTAATGTTATGTGTAGTGCTGTGACTGTAATGCACTTACCTTACAGCAAACTGAATGTCTACTAAGTTCTAATGAAGGATGAACTTGGCAAGCAGACAAAGCATTTACGCATATGTACCATAGTAATTCAGTATTGGGGCGAGTTCGGCGCTGACGGGTTTGAATCCGTAGGTGAAGGTGAAATCATGGGATGTGTATCTATACTACCTTTTCTGTCTGACTTCTACCTACATAATATCCCTGCAAAAGCACACCTACCCTAAGCTTTTCTTACCTGTTCATGTTGCTATCCACATCAGAGTTCGGGCTAATCCTGTGTATTTGCCAAGTGAACCTATACTAATGCCTTCCATCCCTAGCTACTTAAAGCTCAAGAAAATGTGTCTTTCATGCATCTTCAGCGCACTCACTGTGCTAAATCCAACTCCTTCCAGTTTCTGGATGGAAGTTGGGGGTGTCTGAGTATGCCTTCTGAGGCTTCATTCCTCAAAATGAGCAAGCATATCTACAGTGGAAACTAAGGCAAATATGCTAGGGAATACTGCCTAAGTTATTTAAGGTAAGAAGCCAAACAAATGTCCTGTGGGACTCATTCATCAACACTTCTAGTTTTGCTTTGAAAGTGTGAAAACTCAATTACTAACTTGTATCATAATCAATGTTATTGAAAAAGGGTACAGGACACAATACCTTGTATGATGATTGTTTTTACACCTTGTACTTATACACTTACTCTGGTTTTGGTGGGCAACCAGGGTGGTCCTTGTGTTCTATACATAAGTTCCCTAAAAAAATGTCAAAATCTGGTAAAACCCTTTGAAATATTGTCACACAGGGTATTTCATGACAATGTGGCATATGTTGCATCCAGCATTATGTGCAGTGTGGGAACGTCAATGCACTTATCAATCAGCGAACACAACACCTACCACAATCTGACGGTGGATAAAAGTGTTGAGCAGGTCTTAAGGAAGTCCATGATTTCGTCCAGTAGAGTAAAATTTTGCAGCTGCTTGCCTAGTGAAGGAGTGGCCCATGGAAGGTAGGTATCTATGCACAGCCATTGAAAGGTTTACCTAATAGCAGCTCCACTTCAGTCAATTTCCAAGTAGTTCACTTTTCTATGATACAATATAAAGCAAGTTGGAAAACACAGGGCTCGCTAAGATGGGCAGTGGGTACAGTAAACACAGCTCTCCTGCCTCTTTCCATGCTTAGAGCAGACTTTACAATGACAACATGGCCAAGCCTTTCTAGGTGTTTCAAGAATGCAATCAGCAAAGTGTCGCTCCTGCAGCCTTGCCACAAACTCCAGAACGTATGAGGTGGAAGCTACTGGTTCTGTAGCACTAAGACTTTCAATGACAAACAACTGAAAGTCAAGGAGAGGCATAAGTCTTCTTTCGGTTGTCTGATGATAAACAGCATATGCATTGTACAGTATATATATATATATATATATATATATATATATATATATATATATATATATATATATCACCTAGTTGTGGTCGCCACAACTAGGACCACAGAAAAAGCGTTGTTTCTTTTTCTAATAACTTTGGTGCCGTTTGATGAATCTTCACAAGATTTTCCAAATATTAACAGACATCACTTCAGTTGTTGTCTGGAAAGTTATGGTGTGATCTGTCAGATGGGGGCTGAGAAAAAGGGGAAGTCCCAAAACATCTTTTCTCCATTCATTTTTCATAGGGATTATGAACAGCGATAGCACCAAAACAACTGGATGGAATTATACCAAATTTGGCAGAAAGGTAGCTGTTGGTCCAGACAGAGGCTTTTTTTTGTCATTCGGTGTAAATCCCTTCAGTAGTTTTGGAGAAATTAAAGGAAATTTCAATTTGCATATATAGGGACGTAAGGGATTCCCGACTCCTCCTGATCTCGTGCTGAGATCTGATTGGCTGACAACACTTCAACATGGAAGTATTGTCAGGCATGTTGGGACTCAGCTTCAGCCAAGTCCCCCCCAAGAAATGAAAAAACAAAAGGGGCCAGGGTTCCAATACCCTGACCCCTTAGCTCTGGTGCTGGGGTCCCAAAGGGACCCCCCCCAGGGCTTAAAAGCATGTTTTCAAATGTTTGCTGCAGAATCTCAATGGGTTCACAAATCCACTGCAAAATAAAAAAATAATCCATAGCACAAGTTGCTGTGCTTCATCATTTTTAAGCCCCCGGGTGGGCAAACTCCCAGGGGCATGGCTTATATGTAACTGGAGGGGGGGGGGGGGCACCCCCAATAGCCCCAGGGACCACCACATCCCTGGGGCAAAATGCTGTATTCTTCCCGACAGAACCGGGGATAACCATCTCCCTGGGGCTTCAAGTTTATGGGATGTGGGGCCGCACCACCCCCCGCAGCCCCAGGCACAACCACCTCCCCGGGACATTCATCATTTTCTATGTGGGGGGCCCTGGGGATCACCACTTCCACAGGGCTATAATAAAAAAGTGAAGGGGACTGTTTCAGACCCCCAGGCTCTAGGGACCGCCTCCTCCCTGGTGCTTCTTCTTCTACATTGGAGGGGGGCCACGGGCCCCCCTTTGAGGAGCCACTGATGGCCCTGGGGACCACACACCCCCAGGGCCAGTTCCTGCTATATCCCGGGATGCCCACTCATGGGACATAGCTATTTGTTGTGGCTTGGCTGCAGCTTTGACAGCTGTAGCCAAGTCATAGTTAACACTCCACTTTCTGACAGCGGGACCTGTGAAACAGCTCCCGCTGTCAGAAAGTGGAGTGTTCATCTCTGTTCCCTGCACACAGATACTTAAAGCAGCTCCTTGGATGCTGGAGCAATGGGACCGCCCGGAGGCATTGAGGCTCCCCGTGGTCCCAGATAGCCCATAAAGGGCATATAATAAAATAATTTTAAAAATCATCAGGAACCACAGGGGAGGCCTTGAGCCTTTCACCACGCTCCCGAAATTCCATAAAGGGGTAAAAAAAAAAAAAAAAAAACGAGTAGCTCAAATGTGAAGATCATAGACCTTCACTCTGAGATTTGAGAGTTCAAGTCCAGGTGTATCCCTGGTCATTTCCATCATTATTTTGTTTGAAGTGCAAATATTAAGGCTCATACTGAAAGGTGATCTTACTCTTTTTAAATGACAAATACATTTTTATTTTCAAATTGTGCAGAAATATTTAATTCTAAGTATATCATACATCAAGACCTAAAAAACTCTCTATCCCTCTCCCTCTTTTTCTCTCTCTCTCACTTTCAATCTCTTTCTCCCACTCACACACCCACTCAGACACTTACGCACCCAATCACAGACTTTGTTAGACACTCACGCACCCACTCACAGACCCACTCAGACCCTCGTGCACCCACTCACAGTCCCAGTCAGATCCTTACACACCCACTCACAGACCCACTCAGACAGTTAAGCAACCACTCATAGACCCACTGACACTATCATGCACCCACTCACAGACCCAGGCACACACTGACATGCCCATTAAAACACTGATGTATGCACTTTCACACCTAGACACTCTCACAACCACTCTCACCCCCAGATACACCCTCTCACACCTATTCTCACACGCAGAGAGGCCACGGCCATCCTCCACTGCACACTGACATGTTGCAAGGTTGGGTGCTTAAAGGAGGTTTGCACCCTGTGCGCAACTGCTGCTGTGCACAGTTGTTGTTGGATTAATGTATAGTAATTAAAATGACAATTTGTTAAAATAATCATAGAAGTTCACTGAAAAAACAAAGGTGACAGGGACGTTATAGTTAGGAAATAGAATTGAAAAAAACATAGAAATTCACTTAAAAAAACAAAGGTTACAGGGACGTTATAACATGCTCACATTTTAAACGTCTGAAACCATAGAAATTCACCTGTCATAGTTGGAGTTATCTCAAGTAACTATAACTCGTACCCTAAGGTAACTATAACTTGTGCCTTAGCCATGCACTGCTTATTACTCCACAAATTCTGGCACTCATGACATCTTTGATAACATCATTGATAATATCAATGTAATATTTGCAGTAAAATGTTTGATGAAAACACTGTGCGTGGTGGGGGTGCTATGACACTTCATAAACCCATTTGGCCCTGAGGGAACGAATGTCAATAAGATTTGACTCCCCTTGTTTAGGCATTTTGGTAGGACACTTTATAAGCTTCCCCTTCAACACATTCCCACAGGGGCTATATTGGTGTAATTAATTGTATGTCATAGGAGAGCCCCTTTATTGTTTCCCATGATTCATGGAGTAATATGGACCAACTAATAAGTATTATCTGTAGAGATATGTGATAAAATATGCCCACTTGGATTTGTGGGACAAATGTCAGTAATATGCGACCCAACTCGTTAAGGCATTTAGGTATGACACTTCACGAAATCACTTAGACTTGATGGCATGAATGTTAGTATTAACTGACCCCCCCTTATTTAGGAATTTTGGTGTGACACTTCATAAGCTTCCCCCTTCAACATTTGCCCAATGGGGCTATATTGGGTAATTAAAAAAACCATATAAGCAAACTTCACAAGATCGTATATTTATTTTGATGTATAGTGATAGCATTTAACACTGTGTTATAAAGAGTGTTGTACATGATAGGAACTATAGATAATTTGATGTTCAAATACCATACGGAGAAGTGGAGATTACTAATATTTTACTTTGGTACATGTCATATTATGTTATTGTTTTGCTATTTGAAGTTGTAATCATGATATTTGTGAGTCTATAACGATGAACTCCTTTCCAAGATGGCGGATCTGATGCATTTTGAAACAATTTGGAATTATTGTTCTCTTGATGTTCAAATACCATATAGTGAAGGGGATAGTACTTATATTTCACCTTAGTACATGTTTGATTGTGTTACTGTTTTGTTATCTGAAGCTGTAATCATGATATTTGTGGATCTATAACAATGAATTCTATTCCAAGATGGCAGGTCCGATGTATTTGTAAATAATGCTGGTTTATAGTCCTTTCATGATGTTCTATTTCACATGTGTATATGTTGGTTGTTGAGCATGGCCACCTCAAATCTGAACAAGGCTGTTGAGCCGAAACGCTTTGGTAGGGCTGGATATGAGCAATAGTACATTCAAATAAAACTTCCCCAGTGAAGGGGAACTGGTGATGGCAAATATATATCTCTACCACACATAGGAACCACACAATTGACCCCCAGAAATTCGATCCGTGTATCCATGTATAAGAGGGCCAAACACTTGACAATTTAATTATTTGTATATTTATTTATTTTTAGTATTTTTATAGTTCCCTGGGGGAGTGATCACCCCTAAACCCCCCTGTCCTGCAGGGTAAAACCAACTTTAAAAAAATATATATATCCCCTGAGTGGGGCCTGGCCTGGTGCCGCGAGGTCCGATCTCATTTTGTAAAACAGTTGACATGAGGAAGCCAATTCAAAGCACCATGACCGCCATGAGCATGAGCGCAAAGGAGGGACATAAAAGGAAAAAGAAGTTAGCTCTCATTCAAACGTAGCGGCAGTCATGCAATTATCCATGTATCAGTGTCGATGTCCAAGGCGGTAATCAAACCGCCCCAAGGAGGGACAAACGTAAAGTATTTACTAATGATAACAAAGGATTTTTGAAAGCTTGTACCTCATCATCAGTTTAGAGAAGCAATGGGACACCTATTCATGCAGGATAGAGAGTCTTAAAATTCCACCACTGTTATGTAATGTTATGTCATGTGTACTTGTACAGCACACTATCACCCACAAGAGTATCCTTTTTCTTGAGTGCTATAAAGAGACCGGTGTGTGATAGATATAGTGTTCTTATCCTTGAGATTAATCACCTAGTATAGATCTGTGGTGTGATCCTGTGTTCTAATGCAGTGTTATGGAGGCTGGAATGAAGTGATTCTCCATGCAGTACTATCTATCAGTGTTATCAGGGCAATTGCAAGGCAAGGGATTGCTTTTGTTCGGTCTTTATCAATGGTACAGTGACAGTGTTAAAAATCTTTTTGTTTTCATGACCAAGGTGATCTTCATGTTTGGCGTGCCAAAGAACACTTCCTTAGTAGAACATTACAGAGATTGAAATACACAACCCATACCTTGCTCAGCCTGCTTTGTAGCTCCCACTTAGCTCCAAAGCAACAGAGCTCTGTTCAAGGGTCAGGCTTCACTATTAGGTTGTGAATGTTTCAATGGCATGTGCAGAAGGTGTATACATGGGCGATGGGAGGGGAGGTGGGGTACACTGTCAACTGTGAGGGAAAGAGTTGACTCAGAAGGTTTCACCCAATGATCGGCGGCGGAATTGGACCAGCTGCACACAAGAAGAGTTGCTATGAGGGAGAAAGGAGGAGGTGCAGGGCTTTGCAAGGGCCACTGGGGGGCAGTGGGCTTAGGAGATGGAAGAAGACCACCATAGATGGGGCCTCTTCGGATGGATCGAAGCGACATGGTGACTTGACGATGATGTCAAGAAGCACAAATCTTGTAAATTGCCAGAATGCAATATAACAACAATTAACAATGTGAGATTCCCCATATGGCATCCAGTCCCAAAAATAATTCTAGCAACCCTGGTTTCATAAAGTTGGAACAGTCCAAAGGGTCACAAGTTTTAATTTGAGTGTCTGTCCAAAAACATTTTTATCAGTTAAACGACCATGGGAAATTTTCTAGAACAATTAAGGCTTTGATGCACTCTAGCAATCAAAAAGGCCTTTGAAGTAATAATAAAATAAAATAATAAACATTATCCATAGCCGTGAGACACATTTGGTTAATTATTTGTAAACACAATGCATTGCAACAGCATTGCACTTCATATACTAAAATGTCTTCATCAAAACACTTCTTAGTTCAAACCTATGTATTTTGTTTTGTGAGCCGAGGTTTTGCACAATGTACAGACAGATGTGAATGTACACAGTCTGTAAACTGTTTGTACTACAGATAAGCACAAAACATGCCCCACAGCTGGCGATCAAGAGCGTGTTTTTTGTGTAGCACACACAATGTAGCACGCACAGGCACAGAGTCCTAGTCACAGGCTGTATGGCAGTATTTTTTTGTATCTGAGTGGTACGCACATGCGAAGACATTGCCCACAGTCAAATGCAGTAGGCTGCAGTTAGTCATACCTAAATGGTACACAATTCTTTGTCTTACACCCTCCAAAAATATATTATAAATATACTTGAAAAATTATGAGTACCAAAAGATTGTGCTCTGTGGTCCTAATTTCGGTACCCACATCAATCCTAATTGGTGTGCATACTTCTGCTTGTACCTTTATCAAGATTTTAGTAGTGGAAATAATTGTGCTTGACAAAGGTGATTACAGGCACAATTTCAATAGCTGAAAACTGGCATAAACACTGCAGGCTACTTAGCACATTTGAAGTTTGTGTCCCTCAAAACGAGGGGAGGGAATGCAGCATTACTGCTTCAACCCCATAATTAAGGTCTGAAATTTGGAATGGTGTGGTAAATGAACACCAAGTATCAGTAATTAACAGGTGCATATTTACCACCTGGGATTATGTGAGACTCACAACAAACCTCAATGTTCCTGTCATAATAGTACACAGTGCACTACTACAGGCCATACACTGTGCGGTTCAATACAGATGCATGAAACAGGGTCCATTTGCTGGATTTGTGTAATAATGATTTGTCCTACACACAGTGCACTACTACAGGCCATACACTGTGCAGTGCAATACAGATGCATGAAACGGTCCGTTTGCTGAATTTGCGTAATTATGATTTGTCATAGCCTATCATTCACCACTTTATCAAATCACTCCCCCAACCAGAATTTGAAAAATGATTTAAGTTCCCTCGAATCAGTGGCTGTCAACACTGGATTTATTCCTGTGAGATGAGGTATGTAGGAAATTACCATCTTTGCACAGTGTGTTGCAAGTTAAAAACAACTAGTAGACTGTAGCACCTTTTTGGTCTCCGCTACAATGACATTGTAAACATGGCTTCAGGACGACCACTGTAGCCTGACTAAAGCAGTTTTAAACTGTAATTCAACCTTGTGACATGTCTATAACCCTTCCTTTTAAATATTAATGTCACTTCTCAGAAAACCCCACAAGGCAGGGTACATGGTATTTAAAAGTAAGACATGTAGTACTTTTATGTTAAACATATCCTTACAATGATTAGCACCTAAAAGCTATTTTCACTGTAGCAAGGTTGGTGCTCCATGGAGAAACAGGGAGGTGCAATACTACATTTAATAATGCTGTATTTGGTTAGGAAACACCTAGGAATTTCATTCTTGGGTGCTTTGCAATATTTATTGAAAGCCCAATTCACTGGTGCAATCAGGTTTTTAGTGGGTATCAAGGAAAGACTCTGGAGGAGAATTTGCATTAGCCTTCAACTGCAACCCCTCTTAGTGCTCAACCTTGAATGAGGTGTGGAAAACTGCTGCAAAGGCAGAGAAAAGACCTTATGTGTGGGCCAGTGTTTCTTTTCCACTGACAGAATGACAATTACTGCGTAGGACATAAATCGTAATTATCTTCAAAGGGGCCGCCCCGTCACAAGCAGATGTCAGGTGACTGCTACACAGGCCACGCCTTTATTCCCTTGGCAAGTCAGGCTCTAATCACAGTGAGGAGGGAGCTGCCCCCAGAAATGGATTGCAGTGGCCACAGATGAGAGATTTCTCATATTCCTGGCCACATCTCTGGGTTTGCACCACCTGTTCTGCGAATGGGAGAAGTCTTTCACCATTTTGGATTTAGGCAAAGAGGGGCATTGTGAGATTGTTTGCAGTAGGGCACACAGAAAATGCTACAAAAGTGGGGAGGGTAACTTTTAACACATTATTTAGGTAAGCTCAAGAGTCACTCCACCCACAAGCCGATTACAGGCATAAATGTGGCATCTCCAGTGCCCTCTTGAGAACACTTTCTAGACCTGAGGAGGAACATAAGAGGACTGGCCCGCTGTCTGTGACCTCAGAGAAATATTGAAGGAATGGACTCGAAGTCCCTCTTGTAGCCCAGACAAAGAAGTGGACTGCGAAGATCATAAGGTTGACCTACCGTTCAACCTACTGGGACACAACAAGCTACAAGAAGCCTTTCCTGCAACTGCCCACTTAACCACTTCCAACTGGACCTGCCCTAGATCCTGCTGGTGGCTTCTGCTGGAGTCATGACTCTGAAGTGCTGTTCTTGAGGTCCTGAACCCTTGGTTGTGTCAAAATGTACTCCACTCCTCCTAACATCCTAAAAAAACTGGGACTTAAAAATATATTGTCTCTATAGCCCTCTGGATGATCAGGACAACCATACTAAGCAAATCTGACCAAGGTGTATTGCGTCTGGACTGAAGATTCAGGTTTCCCTGCACGGAGCTTTTTCGCAGCAGCAAGTCATATTCTGCGGCGCCTCACAGCAAAGGTATGCAGCATTGTGGAGACCTCTTCAGCTACAACCTGCAGCCTTGCCCTAATGGAGGAATCTGAGTCCCAAAATTGTCCTAGGTGCAAGCAAGTAAATCTTGACAGGGCAAACGTGCCAAAAGATTACCACAGCTCAGCCACGGAATCTGGGAGCTAAGATTGATTCAAACGTATCTATGTGCTCTCAGATTATGACTGTTGTGGGCTCGTGATTTATGCTACTGAGATCATTAAAATATTTGTGTTACTACTCAGAGTCAAACTGAGAGGTAAGTGATTCATGTGAGAATTACATCGCGCATTGTTAGCACCACTCCTTTCCCAGTCCCCCAGCTCAAACAAGGAACCCTTGTTCTAGTTTAGCTTTCTATTTTAGTCATCTTTACAGAGCCACCACTTCTAGACAGGGTAAGTTGGACAAGTAGTTTCCTAGGATACATTCTGTGACCAAACATATGCATACATATACTTATTTCTTTGTGGTAACCCCCTATTTCTATACTTGCTTCTGCAATGGGATACTTCTCTGCATCTTGATTACTATAATTGCTGCATACACTGCAGGCAAGCGTCCATCTTGGTC
This sequence comes from Pleurodeles waltl, assembly GCF_031143425.1. NCBI lineage: Eukaryota > Metazoa > Chordata > Amphibia > Caudata > Salamandridae > Pleurodeles > Pleurodeles waltl. The sequence goes on from NC_090443.1 coordinate 911,613,041, forward strand.
TGCCTGAGTATTTCTTGAAGAGACTGCAGGTAGTGCAAAGTACAGAGGCTAGACTACTTTTAAAGGTCATCCGACAGGTAGGTATTTCACCTTTTCTGAAATCCCTCTACTGGTTGCCTGTTAAGGAGAGAGTTCAATTTAAAGCCTTGACCATGGCCCCTTGTGCTTTCTATGGTACTGGTCGTCACTACCTTTCAGCTAGACTTCAGCACTATCTCCTGAGTAAATCTCTTTGTTTATCGGAGACCTCCTATTACAGGTTCCTAAAGTCAAATGGAAAAAGCAGAATGATTCATCATTCACCTATAAGGCATTGCATGTTTGGAATCAGCTTCCACTTCATCTTCATCTCTCTTCAACTAAGATTAGGACAGAACCACTATTTAGGTAAAGCATCAAAACCTGGCTGTTTAACCTGGGTTTCTGAGAGGGTTCTTTGTTCTGTAGTTGGATGATTGAGCAGTTCCTCCTAGCTTGGAGCACTCTTTGGAATAGCTATTTCACTCTATAAATAGTTGAATGATTGAAAAGTATCTCTCCAGTGAGGAATCTTCCTTGGGTGCAAAATTCGAATTACTCCTGCTCTGAGCTTTCGCACCAAAATCCAGTGGCTTTATCTGGAACTTGTCTGATGTCTATCCGACCTCAGAGAATCCTCCTTGGCAACAGGAAACTCACTTGCCCCACTCAAGATTTTCAACTTCAATGGTAAAACTTCCAACTGAGTTCAACCTGGTCTCTGTATGTAACCTACATTCCTTTGTAGTCTTCGTCAAGTCACACCTAAGTCCCAGAGAAGCTGATCAAATTTGAAAACAGGGGATTAAAAAATAATAGCCCAGCCCATGTGACACACTTTCCTTGGGTGGGCTGCGACAATGTCAGGATTACACATTAATTAATAGTCATCATTTTTTTTCTCATGTCGCTCCCTTCCCATAGGACGGCTGAATTATGATTATGAAAGGCTCTTCCATGGTGCATGCTTGTGAAGGTAACCTATGTGCCATCAAACCTAAAATGAGGATGTGGTGAGTGGGTAGTGATGAGTTTGTTATTCCTGGATCAGGCAAGAGGAAGGTACTCTGTGTCTGGTCCCCTGTTAAATGTATTGGGAAAACATGTGTGGTCAGATGATGAAGTGGGCATATCACTGCTAAGTGTGGAAATTTGTGTGCCAACAGACGGCCGTGGAATGATAGCCAGTTCAAGGAAAAGAAAACTCAGGCCCTCATTATAAGTCTGGCAGTCCTAGGACCGCGTGGTGGTCCGGGCTCCACATTATGTCCATGGCGAATGCGCCACGGTTGGACTGCTGGCAGCACCACTTTTTCACTAGCCGGTGGCCTGGCGGTGCCGGCGGTCTAAATCCGCCAGGGCAGTGGTACTCGTATTGCTGCCTTTGGGAATACGAGTCCCCAGCTCCGCCGGCTTTTACATGGGGGTTGCACCGCCATGTAAAAGCTGGTGGAGATGGGGTGCCGGGGGCCCTATTAGGGCCCCATGCATGGGCAGGACAGCCTATGGACAGCCCCGTCGCAGCCCCGTCGCAGGGCAGCCCATGCACAGCCCCGTCGTGCTTTTGAAAAGTGCGACGGGTGCTGCTGCACTGACTGACTGAAACATTGCCACCGGCTCAATTAGGAGCCGGCATCAATGTTGTGGGCTGTTTCCCGCTGGACCAGTGGGAAACTCGTAATAGGCGCACTGGCAGTCTCCTGAATGCAGGAGTTTGGCAGGCGGCATTTTCCACCCGCCAAACTCATAATGAAGGCCTCAATCTCGGGAGGCTACTCAGAAAGTTTTGAAACATTCTGAGTGATGAGAATCGAAGTCATGAGTTAGTCCAACTAAAACAACAGTAAAAGATGGGTAGATGGTCAGCAAAGAAACAGGTTGCAGTTATGTTTGAGACAATAACGTTGCAAGAGTGTTTGGTTTTTGGATAAGAGTCGAATTATGCATTTTAGATAGGATTGTATGATGGCTGAAGCCGAGCACAAAAAGTACTTAAAAAGCCTATAGGATACTCAGGACAATGGTTCACTAATATTATTCCAAATCAGTAGTAGGGTCGCCACTCTTTGTGATGTATTTAGTTGAGATTAAGGCGTAACATGCACGGCTAGGTCACACACTGCAGTTGTCTCAATACCGTGAAACATGTGTTGGCTGTACGAGCAACAAAGACTTTCCACAACGAACGGCTATGTCGCACTGATAAAAAATGATAAAAAAGGACTGTTGTCTTCTGGTCTATGGACCTTTTCGAGATGTGTTTTTACATTAGGATTAACAGTTGTTGTTCATGTAACACGCTAAAAAAGGAATAGACATGTTTTATGGATACAACTAAAGGATTTTAAATGTTTTATGGATTTACCAAGCAGTGAATCCTTTTTATAAAGTTACGTTTTGTATTGCAGTTTGCAATAAAAAAAATGGCCTTGAATGAAAGTCTATAACAAAGGCTTTTTTCCGTTTCTATTGAGAAAAGTAGTTGCCCAAGTGACCTATGGTCTCCTTGATAAGAGAGCATAATTTCCTTATTATAATTCTTGAACTGATAATCTCACCAGTATGGGTCAATAGGTGGTCACAGTAGCTGTTGTGTACAATTCATCAGGGACATTTAATTTTGTCACTTTAGCTCACAATTATAATTATTACAGCAACTAGATTGAAATTGCAGCAATACTGAATGCTGCAGGGCGTTTATATCACACCATATAACACTGCTAAATAGAATAACAAAATATATATGTTGGGCCTGTCATCTTTAGCATGGTCTTCCCTCTAAACATTTTGCTTACTTACATCCAGGTTTTTTCTGAAATTCGTTTTTATTGGCCTTGGGACTCTGTGCCTTTTACCACTGCTAACCAGTGCTAAGGTGATTGTGCTCACTCCTCTGAACATGCTTTGATTGTCATATACCTAATTGGCATAATTAGTTTACTTATAAGCCCCTTGTGGGGTGGTATACCATATACCCAGGGCCTGTAAATTGAATCTGCCACTTTTAGAATGTTGGCATTTTCCTGCCTTTGCCCTCTTGTGCCTGCAGGCTGCCTTGGTTCACTTGAAACAGGTGTAGCTGACAGACTTTGTGATTTCCTCCCAGATAGTCGCTCACTAGTGGGATTATGTGTACCTCAATGGGCCATTAACTGACTTGATGTGGGGGGACAAGTGGAGCCGAGCATTGCACCACTTGCACCTGCTTAAGCTATGCCTTGCCTCCTCAAAATAGGCCTAATGATCCTGGTTTGTCACTACTGCCACTTTGGGGCCATGGCAGGCAGTCAGGAAATTCCTTGTGCTTCAAGAACCTTTCCACAAGCCCACCCCACCTTCCAGGGTATAAAAATAGGACCTTCACATCCAGTCTGCAGTTCACGTCCACATCAATGTTCTCTGTTTATAGTCACTTACTTACATCGGTATTTCAGTTACAGATGGTGTAACTATACGCACATGTTATTCGTGGACACATGAACCCTTGAGTTATACACTGGATCGCGGAGTGAGGTATTGTAGACCGCTTTTCATGCATGCATGGTGGAGGACACAGGTTTGGATGACATTTGATGTTCCTTTGTAGATTAATAACGGCAGCTTTCATTTATATTTTTTTAATTTTAGCCACTTGCGGGCTCTGTTACTTTAACTACGGTGAAGTTACACATGACATTGGATGACTAATAATCTTGAGTATATGTTTTTGCTCCGAAGCAAGGTATTTGTGGATTATATTGATAATTGACTATCTGATTGTGGACACGCTTGTGTTTTGTTTGGGGCACATAATATGTATTTTCTAGAATTGGTCCTTTTACATGGTTATGGAATTTTGAAGTTGGGGTTTTTGGATATCTCACACTGGGGGATACATGGAGCTGCATGTTGTAGATATTATTTTCTTTGTTAGTGACCTATCACATCAGGTAATTGTGTGTTGGGTCCTTTCCACTTGTAATGTTTGTTTTCCGATTTGGGCGTCCAGGGCTTCACCGGTTTTCTGTTCCTGTTCTGCACTCACTCACCCATTGTGGGTGTAAAATTTGCTCATCTAGCATTCTGTTTCCCACCTCAAGTGTCTTGTTTGGTAAAATTTCAGCCATGAAGAAGTCGCTGGGGTATTTTCCCTGAGACGAAACACGTGTTGGCAAGTGTTCGGGATATTGTGCTCAAGATTTGACTGATCGCCTGAGAATTCTGATCTACAGCACACCAGAATATGTTCAACAATAAAATATAAGACTTATATAAGGCAATCTAAGAACTGATCTTTGATTGATTATTTGGACTATGAAACGTCTTATTGGAGATATTACTATTTAGTTTTTTTTTAAATGGTACATTTGGTTTAAGTGCCTCACGTTAGTTGTGGTTTAGTTTTGTTTACTTGTAAACATATTAGGGGATTGGGTGTTGTCCCCTGTGAGGGCACCTGTTGTATACCCTGTGCCTTCTATATAGCCTTGAGCGCCTTTTTGCTTTTTTCCTTCACAGTCACACCCCAGTTGTGAAGCACAGGTTAGTGATTTTTTGTGGTTTACCCTGCAAGGCATTTGGGCTGTTGCTTGACCAGGGTTCACACCCCAATCAACTAACTTCCCAGTTTCTCACAATATAAATATCCCAGATACCAAGCCTAAAATGTGAACCCATGTTTCCTACCTGTCTAGCTCTGAAAGAATTTTAGAGGACTCTATTACAGATACTTAGGGCCACATGTAGCAAACTCCGAGATTGCGACTCGGAAATTGCGAGTCTGTCCGACTCGCAATTTCCGAGTCGCAATCTCGGATGCAGAACGGTGTCTCAGACACCGTCTGCGACTCGCTATGGGGTCGCAAAGACCCACCTCATCAATATTAATGAGGTGGGTCGCATTTGGCGACCCCATAGCGAGTCCCTGCACTCACAGGGATGGTGGCCTGCTGAAGTCAGCAGACCTCCATGTCTGTGACTGCTTTTTAAATAAAGCAGTTTTTTTTTTTTCATTTTGCTGCCCGTTTTCCTTAAAGGAAAACGAGTTGCAAAATGAAAAAAATACCAAAACCATTTGGTTTCGTTTTTTCAGTGTAGGCAGTGGTCCATTGGACCACTGCCTGCTCTAAAAAAATATTCTGGGCAACATTCACAAAGGGGAAGGGGTCCCTTGGGGACCCCTTCCCTTTTGCGAATGAGTTACCACCAGTGTGACACTGGTGGTAACTGCGAGTTGCTTTGCGACCGCATTCGCGGTCACAAAGCAATTCTGAATTGCGATTCGAGTCGCAAATAGGAAGGGAACACCCCTTCCTATTTGCGAGTCGCATTCACAAATTGCGAGTCGGTACTGACTCGCAATTTGTGAATGTGCATCGCGTTAGGCCATTTGCATGACGCAAACTGCGATTTCCGCAGTTTGCACCATGCAAACGGCTACCTACATCTGGCCCTTAGTGATTTGTTTCAAGCAGCTTTCCTCACAGAACCTACAATTATATTTCTTCCATTTCTACCATTATAATTCCCTAACATGGTAGTGGTGTCTTATGCTATACTTTCACAATGATGTTGATCACCAGGGACATGGAAAAATCAACTATCACCTCCAATATTTGAATAGAGCAAAGATATAAAGTAATAATTTACTTATCAACATCAAGTAGCTTGAGCCTGGGGCTTTTCAGAATAAACGATTCATTTTTGGGCTACAAAGTATCAGCTGATTAAGTTTAAGTGAGGATATTTAAATTATGACATCTTTATTTAGGTTCTTGCTTTGATTTTCCATCTACTTTTCTTCTTCATTTTTGTTACATAAAATTAGAATATTATATGGCATATGACTTTTTCAATCTAATAATATAAAATATTATCTGGTTGAAAATTCTGCAGGTTGTGAGCAATACAGAAAGATTTAGGGGGTCATTCTGACCCTGGCGGTCAGTGTTAAAGCGGCGGCCAACCCGCCAACAGGCTGGCAGCCTAAAAACTTGAATTCTGAGCCTGGCGGGAACCGCCAACACAGGCCGCCGCATTAACACACCGACCGCCACAGCGGTACAAACAAACAGCGCAGCGGTCACTGCCAACAGGCAGGCGGCAGACAATGTACCGCCCACCCTATCACGACTCACCAATCCGCCACCTTTTCCGGGGCGGGAGCCCCGCCGATAAAAACACGGCGGAAACAGACATCTCCAATGGAAAACGCTTACCTCGACACACTCCACGCGGAATCGGAACAGCATGGAACCCGAACTCCACATCCTCCCAGCCATTGCCTTCCTGCTCTTCTTCCAGGATCACGAACCTCGCCGCAGACGACAACGGTGAGTACTGCACCTACGACACAGGGGAGGGGGGAGGAGGAAAGGTTACGGGCACACACATACGCCACACCCCCACCCCCACCCTCACCCCCACCGAAATACCTACACACCAATGCAGATAAAAAAGTCAGAGTGACACCTCCAACCCCCCCCCCAAAAAAAACAAAGACAAAAGGCAATGAATGTAAAAGTAGAACTATATTATTGCAACAATAAAGTATAGCGACCTTAGCAATATATGAAGAATCAATACACATCTAGAACTATATCCATACAAGTAGCAAAAGTCCGGCCCAGTCTTTCAAAGTCCAAATGTCCGTGGGCCAATGTGCAGCAACACACGGGCAAAGCCCACACACGAGATCGAGTCCATTGGAGAGAACACTGCTGGGGCATCACTTAAATAAAAAACAGGCACCTCAGGGGGAAGGGAAGGGGGGGCACCTCAGCCACATGAGTCGACAACGCCAGATCCACGAAGGCCCTCCATGCCCACTGTGCCATCCTGGGGAGTGCAAAGCCACAGTCTCACAAGTCTCTACAGTGGGTGGATTGCCCACTGTGCCATCCTGGGGAGTGCAAAGTCACAGTCTCACAAGTCTCTACAGTGGGTGGATTGCCCACTGTCACATCCTGGGGAGTGCAAAGCCACAGTCCATCAGGTGGATTACAGAGATCACTGGACATGGAGGAGGCATGGTGGGCAGAGTGCGTCGTGAAGGCCTGCCCGACACAGAACTGGGACTGCCAATGGGCCAGCGGTGCTTGACAGGAAGGGCCCAGCGGAGCGGTGCTTGAGATGAAGGGCCCAGCGGAGCGGTGCTTGACAGGAAGGGCCCAGCGGAGCGGTGCTTGACAGGAAGGGCCCAGCGGAGCGGTGCTTGAGATGAAGGGCCCAGCGGAGCGGTGCTTGAGATGAAGGGCCCAGCGGAGCGGTGCTTGACAGGAAGGGCCCAGCGGAGAGGTGCTTGACAGGAAGGGCCCAGCGGAGCGGTGCTTGACAGGAAGGGCCCAGCGGAGCGGTGCTTGACAGGAAGGGCCCTGTTCAGCAGTGCTTCTCATGGCGGGGCCCTGTTCAGCGGTTCTGGTCACGGCGGGGCCCTGTTCAGCGGTGCTTCTCACGGCGGGGCCCTGTTCAGCGGTGCTTGAGACGGCGGGGCCCTGTTCAGCAGTGCTTCTCACGGCGGGGCCCTGTTCAGCGGTTCTGGTCACGGCGGGGCCCTGTTCAGCGGTGCTTCTCATGGCGGGGCCCTGTTCAGCGGTTCTGGTCACGGCGGGGCCCTGTTCAGCGGTGCTTGAGATGGCGGGGCCCTGTTCAGCGGTGCCTGTCTTGTGTTTCCAGTGAACCACACCTGGCCAATACTTGCCGCTCAGTCTGCATCGGACCTTTCCGTTGCGGGGCCCTCCTGTGATGGAGTCCTGGGGCCCTGGGTCTCCTCCGATACCCCCGGAATGGGGCTGGTGGGGCCCTCATGGCCAGGTCGGCTGCTCCCTGCCTTTTGCTCCTTGCTGCCCTTGCCCTCCTTGGCAGACTGTCCGTGGCCCTTGGCTCCCTTGCCCGATGTGGCAGGTGACGGTGCAAGGCTACCCTCCTTGGGGGCAGGCGTATCAGGCCTGTCGCGCCTGCCCTTCAGTTTTTTGCTCCTCTTCCCAGGGGGGGGGGGGCTGGCTGTGCCTTTGCTGCTGGATGATGTCCCAGCCCAAGGAAAGGGCGGACTCCAAAAACCAGGCACGACGTTCTTGGGAGTTGCTGGGCTGGTGGTGGCTGAGGTGTTTGTGGAACTCTTACGGGATGGAGGGGGTGGGTCAGGTGAGGAAAAGAGGTCCACTTTAGAGAGGAAAATTTTCTTTGGAGCCATGGGAAGGGTAGCTGGAGTGGGTATGGGAGTGGAGGAAGAGGATGTGGTTGTAGGAGAGTCAAGTGTGCTGTCTTTGGGTGCAGGTGCTTGGGCAGGAGGCTGACGTGAGGTGGATGGCTGTTGTTTGGGTGCCTGCCTGCGTTTGTGTGGTTGGGAAGCGGGGGTGACAGACACACTGGGAGAGGACACAGGGGACGTGTACATGGCAGTGGGGGTGGTGACTGCACGTGTGCGGACTGGTCTGGAGGGTGTGCTGGTGATGGGTGCAATGGCTGATGGTGGTGTGCTTGCAGGTGTGTGTGGAGACGTCACAGGGAGGGAGGAGGGAGACGAGGAGGTGGGGGACACAGAGGAGGTAGTGACTCTTGGCATGTCTGCATCTGGATGTTGCTTGGGTGAATGCTTGTGTGTCCTGTGGTGCTTATGTCTGGATGAGCTGCCCTTGGGTCTTGAGGTGTGTGCAGGCTGGTCTGTAGGTGTGGATGGGATAGGCAGAGGAACAGGGGAGTGGGACTGGGTAGAGGGAGTCAGAAGAGGGAGGCTGGAGACAGGGACAATCGCTGCCGTCAGTGCTGAGGCCAGAGCGTTGAACGATCGTTGATGGGCAGCCTGACCCGAATGAAGGCCCTCCAGGTATGCATTGCTTTGATGCACCTCCCTCTCCACACCCTGGATGGCATTCAAAAGGGTAGACTGCCCAACAATGATGGTCCTCAGGAGGTCAATGACCTCCTCACTGAGGGCAGCAGGGGTGACTGGGGCAGGGCCTGAGGTGCCTGGGGCGAAGGAGATGGCCGGCTTCCTGGCCTTGCGGGCACGGGCCGAAGGCCGAGGGGCTGCTGGGAGGGCGGAGCTGGTGCGCCGGGTGGCGGCTGTACCTGTAGGATCGGTGGGCACGGATGTTGCCGCCACCGCAAGGGAGCTCCCTTCCGAGGACGTGTTGGTGTCGCTGACGTCTCCACGGGTCCCCGTGGTGGAGCCCCCCTCGCCCTCCGTCTCACTGGTCATGTCGGAGTCCGTTGCATGGCCCTCCGGGGCCATGTGAGATACAGCTCCCTCTTGCGCCGATGCCACTTCTCCTCCACCTGATGATGCTAATGCACACATTCACAGAAAACAAAGAAAATGGGGGGGGAAACATAAAGACAAGTTGAGTGCATGCATTGGGGACACCGTTGGCGGAGAGGACAGACACAGAAGCCCCCTGCACTACGCTGCGCACTTGGGGTACACTACTCATTCACTGGGACATGCCCTACAAGCCTATGGGCGACAACTGCCCACACAGTATACACTGGTCCAGGAATCGCGTTACTAGGCACCCTACAGAGGTGGGGGGCGGGGGCACAGGACCATACCTCACGGACGGGCCTATCCTACAGAAATCGCCTTGGCCTAGGGATACCCACAGCCCTCCTCCCCCACCCAGGCACCTCCACTGCGCGCAAAATAGCTGAATGTGCTGCTACTCACCCCCTTGTGTCTGCTGTGATGTCCTCAAGCGCCCATCTAAATCGGGGTAGGCCACCGCCAGGATCCGGGACATCAGGTGGGTCAAGGTACGACTGGCACCCCTCCTAGGTTGGGAGGCCATCCCCAGCAGAGCCTCCGCGGTCTTCCTGCTCCCGCGGCGGATGTCCTCCCACCTCTTGCGGCAGTGGATGCCCCTTCTGTTGTGGACCCCCAGGGCCCGGACGTCCTTGGCGATGGCACGCCAAATGTCAATCTTCTGATGGGCGCTGACCTATGTGACATGTACAGGGGGGGAAGAGAAACATCATCACTTTTCTGCATGCTCGATGTGAGTGGCCCCCCCTCCCCAACCTTGCCATGTGGCACATGCTCTCATCTGTCGTACCATGCATTCGTCATTCGCTGCCCTCCCCTCCATCGTACATCCTCCCCACTCAGCCGAGGCATTGGGCACTATGCATTGCCCCCCGTGTACTCACCTGTTGGTCTGGAGGCCCGTATAGTAGCGCATACTGGGGGAGGACCCCGTCCACGAGCTTCTCCAACTCCTCGGAACTGAAGGCGGGGGCCCTTTCCCCAGTCGCAGCAGCCATTGTCACTTCCAGACCGAGGTCACAGCAGCACTTGCAGTATAGGTCCTCTCCTGTGGATGCTCAGGTCTCGTGTGATCAAGCAGAGAGAAAATGGTGGTTACGGCCGCGGCGGTGCGTGCCACGGCGGTGCGTACCGCGAACGCCGGCGCTCACCGCCATTGGCTCCTGAAACCCATAGGGTTCAATGTTGTCCAATGCGGCTTTGCGCCGCGGACTGCGACCGCCTACCGCCACGGTGTGCCACGCTTGGGCAATAACCTCACTTCACATTGTCACACTTCACAGGTCAGGCAGCTGCCATTTCAAGGGCCCACATGGCTTAATTCCTACTGCGTCACACATGGCTAGGCCTTGCACCGACAATCATACTAGCCATTCAATCCCGAGAGATTTGTGTACTGTGCATGCTGTGGGCACTTACCTGTGGGTTGCTTGACTCTGTGCTCCATGTTGTCCTTCCTAGGCATCGTCCGCTGGGACTTGCGAGGAGACGGAGGAATCTTCCCGTGTACAGACCGCTGGTGGACCTGTCGACAATGGAAGAAAGACACGTCATACTCACCTACAGACTCAACCGTGCCACTATACAGGAACTGTGTGCCCAGCTGGAGCCAGACCTGATGTCACCCATCCGCCAACCCACAGGGATTCCGCCTCTAGTGCAGGTGCTGTCAGTACTGCATTTTTTTGCCAGTGGATCATTTCAAACTACCGTGGCCATTTCATCTGGGATGTCTTAGCCTATGCTTTCAAAGGTGTTGTCCAGAGTGTTGTCTGACCTGATGAAATACATGCGGAGCTACATCATTTTCCCTGAGGTGGGTGACTTGCCTACAGTGAAGGGTGATTTCTATGCCCTTGGACACATTCCCAATATCATTGGTGCCATTGATGGTACCCATGTGGCTTTGGTTCCCCCAAAAGACGATGAGCAGGTGTACAGGAACCGAAAAAATTATCATTCGATGAATGTCCAGGTGGTCTGTTTGGCTGACCAGTACATCTCCCATTTAAATGCCAAGTTCCCAGGGTCAGTGCATGACGCGTACATCATGCGAAATAGCAGCATCCCTTATGTGATGGAACTGCTACAGAGACACCGTGTGTGGCTAATTGGTGACTCTGGTTACCAAAACCTGCCTTGGCTATTGACCCCAGTGAGGAATCCCAGGACCAGGGCAGAGGAACGGTACAATGAGGCCCATGGGCGTACCAGGAGGGTGATTGAGCGGACCTTCGGCCTCCTGAAGGCCAGGTTTAGGTACCTGCATATGACTGGTGGATCCCTAATGTACTCACCAAGGAAGGTGTGTCATATCATCGTGGCCTGCTGCATGCTTCACAACCTGGCTTTGCGACGCCAGGTGCCTTTCCTGCAGGAGGATTGTCCAGATGGTGGTGTTGTAGCAGCTGTGGAGCCTGCGGAGAGTGAAGAGGAGGAAGACGAAGAGGACAACACAGACAACAGGGACAGAGTGATACTGCAGTATTTCCAGTGACACACAGGTAATAATCTACTCCTGCATTGTATTATATCTGTAACTGTAGTGGCTCTCTACTGTCTGACCTTTCACCCCAATGTATGGTAACTTAGTTGTGTATATCACTTCCTATTTCAGTGATCTGATCCCCACGGAGTGCCCTCTGGTTTTTTTCCCCATGGACTACCGCTGTGTGACACTGGTATGTTGTCATCACAATGTAAATAGAAATGTTTTGTTGGTTATATCGAATACATTTGGTTTAAATAAATAGATAGCAGAATCCAGTTGGTTTTTGTGCTTTAATTGTGTTTATTGAAGTTTTCAAATAGGTGTATAGTTCAAAAAGGGTGATGGGTGATGGTGGAGGCATGTCCATGGCAGTGTCCAGACTGTCGTTCCTACAGGTCCATTGTCCATATGCCTGTGGAAGATGGAGCAGGGGCAGTTCAAGGTTGGACAGGGTGAACAAGTGGGACAGTGTGATGACATCCGGGGGTTTCCGTGCATGGCGGGGGTCTTGACATCCTACTCTGTCTTCTTCCTTGATCTCAGGCCTTTCTTGCGGAGTGGTTCTTGTTCTGCAGGGGGTGGGGTCCGGGAGGGCCATTGCTGTTGTGTCGGGGCCTCCTGACCACTAGTGCTGGCGGAGGTGGTGGGCTGTTCTTCCTCCATGCTAGTGGCAGGGGCCCTTTGGGGGGCCACATGGTCCCGCAATGTGGTGACAATCTGGTTGAGTGCCACTACGATTGTACCCATAGCGGAACTGATGCTGCGCAGTTCTTCCCGGAACCCCATGTACTGGCCCTCCTGCATGGCCTGGATCTCCTGGTGGTGAGGGCCTCTTGGACAGTGGGTTCCCTAGGCCTGTCCTCTCTCTGTCGCACAGCAGCCCTCCCAGTTCCTCTTTGTTCCTGGGCCTCTGTCCCCTGGACGGTGTGCCCACTACCAGTGCCCCCAGGTCCCTGTTGTTGTTGGGGTTGTGGGTTACCCTGGGTGCCCTGTACTGGTAGACACACCGCTGCTTGACCTGTCCTGGAGACAGAAGCATGGGCCCGCTGGGTGGGTGCTGTGCTGGTGTTTCCTGAGGGGGGTAGGTCTGCTGAGGCCTGTGGCTGACTGAGGGTAACCGACTGTCCAGAGGTCCCCGATGGTCCGGGCTGGTCATCAGGTTCTAGGTCGACAGAGCTGCTGTCATCACTGGGGGCCTGTTCTGGGGGGTGGGATGAACAAATCTGGACCCTCCTGGCCGGTGTGTTGGCGTTCGGGCCCTGCAGGGGTAAAATAGTATGGTTATTGATTTTGTGTGATCCATGGCGTGCGATTTGTGGGTGCCCTTGTCCCCCAGTGCTGGCAGTCCCATGTGGGAGGAGTTGTGAGGGTGGTTTGTGGGGGGGGATGGGTATGTGCAGTGGTCATGCTTAGGTGATGGGTGTCCATGGTTTGTGTTGGCATTCAGGGGTTGGGGTTGGGTTGGGTGGGTTGTGCTGGTGAGACATTAACAGGGAGTATGTGTGCTGGAGGGTTAGGGGTGAGGGTGGGGGTGTGGGTTGGCATGCTGGTGGTTGGGGGGGGTGAAGTAGTTGAGATTAGACTTACCAGAGTCCATTCCTCCGCCTACTCCAGCGAGGCCCTCAGGATGCAGGATGTTCAAGACCTCTTGCTCCCATGCGGTGAATTCGGGTGGAGTGGGTGGGGGTCCGCCGCCAGTCTTCTGCACAGCGATGTTGTGTCTTGACACCATCGACTGCACCTTCCCCCGTAGGTCGTTCCAGCGCTTTCGGATGTCTTCCCGATTTCTGGGATGCTGTCCCACAGCGTTGACCCTGTCGACGATCCTTTGCCATAGCTCCGCCTTCCTGGCTATTGTGGTGTGCTGCACCTGTGTGCCGAAGAGCTGGGGCTCTACCCTGATTATTTCCTCCACCATGACCCTGAGTTCTTGGTCCGAGAACCTGGGGTGTCTTTGGGGTGCCATGGGGTGGTGTGGATGAGGTGTGGGGTGGTGTTTGTGGTGATGAGTGTGGTGGTGTGTGGTGTTTTGTGCGTAGATGTGGTGTGGGTGATGATGTTGGGTTCCTGTGTGTGTTGTGCTTTGCGTTCCCTGTGCTCTCTCTCTGTGTATTGGGCCTTGTCTCTGAAATTCGATTTGTGGGGGTTTGTGGGTGATGTGGGTGTGTGTTTTATATGGTGATGGGTGTGTGGGTGTGTTGTTTGTATGTGTATCAGATGTGTGTATTTCGAATTGTCCAATGTGGCTGTGTTTTGTAAAGGTGTGTGTATTTTGAGCGCGGCGGTGTGTACCGCCAATGGAATACCGCGGTTGAAAGACCGCCGCGTGGATTTGTGGGTCGTAATGGCATGGGCGTGTTTGTGTTGGCGTGACGGTGGAGGTTTGGTCATCTCCAGTTTATCGCTAACCGCTGATGAGGCAGGCTTCAGTGGATGTCGGGTTTTTGGCGGTTTGGCAGTTGTGGGTCAGAATGACCGTGGCGGTTTACCGCGGCGGTATGATGGCGGTCTTCTGACCGGCGGTAAGAGCCTTTTACCGTCAGGGTCAGAATGACCCCCTTAGTCTTGAATGAGTTGCTGAAGGGAATGAGGGGGCATTGAGATGCATTTTGAACAGCTGCATCTTTAAGCTTATCAGGAAGGACAACTGGTTAAAGTTGCTTCTTCAGTTAACTGGCAGCTGTTGCAAAGAGAAGCACTGAATCGCTATCTTGATTATTTAATTTCCAGTATTTTAGGAGAAAGCTGGATTTTCTTCATGTTTCTCTTATGATGTGTTGTTGTCTTGGCTGGCTTTATTTGTTTTAAGTCAACTAGGGTGAGTTTGTCCTCCTGAGGAGTAAAGTCTTTTCATGCTAACTCCCCTTATATACTTTCACAAGTGCCCCTTTCTTTATACAAGACTTTAAATCTTGTTCTTATCTTGTCACATCTGATGTGCATTCAAAGACAGAGGTAAAATGTCAGGCTCTATCTTTCAAGGGAGCTTGGTGTTTACTTTTCCTTCCCTGACTTCAAAGTAAGAGGATTTATGTGACAAGTTTGCTGGATACTGGGGCTAGGAAAGGGATTTTTCTAGCACAGGACAACATTTCAATGAATTGTGCAAATATTTCAGAATATATTAGAATTAGGAACGCACAAATGAAGCACATTTCTGTTAATTGTGAAGTGTGCTAGAAAAACATTTTTAATATAATCAAAACAAACCAATACACTAGGTGATGCCATTGCCACACATTATTGTTTGTGCACTGTATAGTTTTATTAGGAAAACTCTATGTCTGTGAAAATGTAATTGTCATTTCAATTAAGCCTGTGCTTTTTGTAATGGCAGTGTACTACTACATCATGCACACTCCACCCTAAGTGCCTCCACTCTATTCTGCACCACTCCACACCACTGTGCTCTACTCTGAACCAATCCACTACACTTCACACCACTCCACACCACTGCATTCCACACCACTGTACCCTCCCCCATTCTGCACCACTGCACTCTGTGTCACTGCACTCTATGCCAGTTTACTCTATACCTCTCCACTCTACTCTGCACCACTCTACACTATGCCAATTCTACTCTACGTCACTATATTCTTCACCACTGCACTCTACACCACTCCAGTCTAGGACACTCCAATTTATTCTGTGCAACTCAACTCCACACCACTCTGCAGCACTGCACTCTACGCCACTGCATTCTATGCCAATACACTCTACCCCAATACACTTTACTCTGTAACACTGAACTCTACTCCCCTGCATTCTACGCCAGTCCACGAACGCCACTGTAATCTACTCTGCAACACTGCACTCTATGTCAATGCACTCTACACCACTTTACTCTATGCCATCACATTCTATGCCACTCTACTCTATGCCACTGCACTCTACCTTCAGCCACTCCATGCCACTTCACTCCACTCTGAAACAATCTACTCTATGCCACTGCACTCTATGCCACTCTACTCTAAACCATTGCACTCTACCCCAATGCACTCTATGCCACTGCACCATTGTACTCTACACCACTGCTCTGTACACTAATGCCCTCTATGGCACTCTACACCACTACGCTCTACAACACTACTGTGCAACACTGCACTCTCTGCCACAGAACTCTATGCCACTCTTCTCTGCCGTACTGCACTCAATGCCAATGCACTCAATGCTAATGTACTCTATGTCACTCTACTCTGCACCAATGCACTCTAGGACACTGCACTCTGCATCACTCTGCTCCACACCACTCCACTCTATACCACTCCACTCTGCACCACTCTATGCCACTGCATTTTCTGCCATTCTAATCTATGCTACTCTACTGTACTATACACAACTGCACTCTATGCTACTGTATTCTATGCCGCTCTACTCTGCACTATTCCACTCTGCACCACTGCCCTCTATTATATACCACTCCAATCTTCCCACTGCATGTTATGATATTGTATTGTACACTGCTGAATTCTATGCTGCTGCACTCTGTGCCACTATAGTCTGCAACACTTTATGCCAATGCAATCCACACCAGTCTACTCTACTCTACGCCACTTCACGCTACTACACTCTACTCTACTCTTCAGCACTCTACTTTATGACACTGCACTCTACTCCGCACCATTGTACTCAATGCCACTGCACTCTACGCCACTCTACTCAGCATCACACTACTCTCACCACTGCACTCTATACTAGTGCACTCTACGCCGACTCCCTGCACACCACTCTAGTCTGTAACACTGCACTCTGTCACTGAACTCTACATCACTCTTCTCTGCACGACTACACTTAACACCACTGCACTCTATGCCACTCTACTCTGCAGCACTCCACTCTAAGCGATTGCACTCCATAGCATGATCTTCTACTTTGCACCATTCTATGCCACTGCACTGTGTGCCACTCTACTCTGCACCACTCCACACTGCACCACTACACTCTATGCCACTGGACTCTAGCATGCAAAACTCTAATTTACACCACTGCAGTCTACGAGGTTGAATTCTATGCCATTGTGCTCTATGCCACTGCATTCTAAACCACTGTACTCTGCTCTGGTACTATCTGCATCAATGCACTCTTCAACAGTTTACTCCACTCTTTGCTATTCCACTCTACGACATTCTACATTACTCTACTCTACGGCACTAATAGCCATTCTGAGCAGCAGCTACGTTGGTGTACAACATGGATAAAACACATCGTCAAAGTAAATAGCTCTTGCATAAACCATACCTATTGACTTTGCCAATGCTTGTTGTAGAGAACATATTTTCCTGTGGACAAACACTTTCCCCTGCACCCACAACAATTTTGGAGGTACTCCCTTCCTATTCCAAATGTCTAAACAGAAGTAGTAATGCTCTTCACGCAGGACCGAAAATCCTTGAGAAAGGTTTTAGAAGTATAAATACATTTCAAGCATGTGGGTATTCACCATCAAAATGTTCCAAACCAAGCTCCTGTTGTATTTGTTCTGTACTATCTTAGCTGCCTGTGAGTAAATTCTTGTATAAGTACAAATTAATTCTGTGAGAATTATTCAAGTGGAACCACACTCTTACATGATAATATGTATCTGTTCACTTTTGTCACTTATGTGAACAAGTAAATGTAAGTGTTAAGCTTTTTGTGAGTATATGAAGGTACAATACAACTTGCAACCACTTGAGCTCTTTCATTGATCAATTTGCACACACTTGTATTTCACCTTTAGGAAATCTAGGCCCATATTAATGGATGGTTAGCACCATTAATTTTGGTGTGAAAACAGCGCTAACCTAACTTCATATTAATATTTTGACACTAGACCCGTCTAGCGTCAAAATATTGGAGTTAGCACCATGTTTAGAATGAGCGAACCCACCTTGCGTCAATGAGATGCAAGGTAGGCATTCCCATCCTAAATACGAATCTAACCCCCAGCGCCATATTTATCTCCAGGAGCAGAAATGACTTGTAAGTAGGAGGCGGACCTTAATAATGGTGCTAAGACCGCTTAGGGCCATTATTTAACGCCTGGGTCAGACCATACGTTAGGGTGCAGGTAGGCCCATTTCCATGGTGGAACACCATGGAATGGGCACTAAGATGTCTATCCCAAGCCCCAGGAACACCACCACCCGCACCACAGGGACAGTACAGGATTAGGACCCCATCCCAGGTAAATTGAGGCAAGTCAAATTACTTTTAAGTACCATTGGGGACCACTTACATGGGGCCCCTGACCGGCACAGGGTATGTTGGGCTTGCCTAGGGGATACTAGTCCCCTGTGGTGGGAATGGGGTGGTGGTTATTACTCCTGTCATTTTTTGGCTGCTTGGGCGTCATAAAATGATGCTAGGTAGGCTAGCGGCATATTTGTTGCCGCAAACCAGCCTAACATCACTTCAGATCCACTAGCGCCACTCCTTAGCGCAATCTTCCATCATTTAATAAATATGGTGCTACGATGGCTCTAAGGAATGGCGTTAAGAAAAATTACGCAAAACTACGTTAGCGCAGTTTTGGGTCATTTGTCATAAATATGGGCCTAAATGTTCATATACTAAATAGAACTTGATAAGGGATTATCAGTCATTTTCCAGTGCTGTTTAAGTTTGATCACTGAAATGTGCTTTGTGCTCAACTATATCCTGCTAAGAGTCAGAAAGTAGCAAAAAGTATTTTAGTTTTGTCTGGCACTGAAATTGTTTTAGCTCCACTTCCTAAGGACAGAGGGTCATCTTAGTGTACAGGTAATTACTGATTTCATGAGAAAAATAGAAAAAAAGGTGTTGTACGTCTCAAAAAAGATACATTTGGGAATTAGATGTTAAGATTATTTCTAGTTGGCGACAGTCGCTTTACTTTGCATTCCCCCTCCAAAGCCGAAAATGAAAGAATTTAATATTACACAGCGGAATGCAGCTCCTCTAAAAGACGGTCTATGGCACTCAGGGAATTGCAGAACAGTCGTTTATAACATTCTGCTTAGTTTCACAGACAAATTAAATCACAGTTGTTCAACTTTTTAATTCCATCAAATGTTTTCCTCTCATTAAATCTCTGCAGATATGTAGAGCGTCTTGCACATAAATTGCAGCTAGATATAAAAAATAACAGAGCAGCGCTCAAAACAACAAGACAAAGTGGTGTGTCAAACCCCTGAGTGTAGAGAATGGATTGTGTTAACCAGTTCTCCTATATCTCGAAGTGTGTACCCTCTATGTACAGCACGATGGCTGGCCCAGGGGTCTGCCTACCGCTTGTATCTTAAAAACAAGCTAGTTTGGTGATTGCACCAGGTATTACAACATATGGCCAGTTGTGACTCGCTGACCTCTAAAGAGGCATGGCGGGTGTGGCGCGTGTGGGTGGGGAGTGGTTGGGGAAGTGGAAACATTTAATCATATTTTTTTAAAAACATACCTCTTCCGTTGCTGCCGCACTGCTGCTCTGTCCCTACTTGCTCCAGGCTGCAAGCACGGGCTCCCAGCCTGCCCTGCGGCCAATCCTGACACTGCTCAAAACAGCGCTAAGATTGTCTGGGAGTGCCCAGCCAGGGCACTCCCAGGCAGACTGGGAGCCTGTGCAAGCATGTGTTAGTGCTAGGCTTGAGAGAGCACACTGTGCATGTGTGTTTGGCTGGCCCGAGATGGACTGCAAACACACATGCTCTCTGAGGGGAGTGAATGCTCTGTGCTCTTCATCCCCAATACCCCCACTTTTCAAGAAAACCATAATAAACACTTTTCTTGAAAAGATTTTGCAGCTGCTGCTGCTGCTGGAGGGGGGCGATGCTCCTCCGCCCTAATGGAGCAGCCGCCGCTGCATATGGCAGCTGTAGTCAGTCGGTATTTGACCTCCTATTGAATGTTATGGTTTACGGATTCATGTGGCTACTTGAAGTGTATAGGTAGCACACAGAATGTGATATCTTTGTGACGGGCAAGATGTCCCCATAGGTAATTAAGTAATTAATGCATACTTGAACTTTGAAGAAATGCTCATAGACAACTGTAATCTTCTATTTTATGCCTTATCAATGTGATGCTGTGCATTGTGCTCTCCTCATCTCCTTGTCCCAATCAGACATTCTACTGTTGTTCAGCAATAGAACATCCTGATCTGAGGTAGCAGATAGCACACATTTGACATGCTTAAACCATGTGTCCAATGTCTTGATCATGCAGGTGTTGCTACTTTACTTCCCTGCAGTAATGTGCAAGATCCCCCTTGCCTGTTGCATGTTTCACAATATCAACTTACAAAGGAATGCAAGTAGGGCAGCATCAAACAATTCAGTTTCCTCATGTAGCAAAACTGGACAAGTGGTCAAAGTTTGAATGTGTGGAACGATCTTGTGGCTTCACACTTCACATGAGCTACATGCCTGAATGCTGTATTGCAGTGGTAGAAAAGTGTGAGGTAATGATGAAAGGGGTATCGTACCAAGAGTGCCTCAATTTAATCCAGGAGGAAGTTGCGATAGCTCAACAGGGAGCTGAATGGAGAGCCCAAAATAGATGTGAGCAAGTCCACACACCTCATAATCTACTACTAGAAAGTGTACAGCAGTGGGGGTTACCACTCACACACCAGGGAGATTAGTAAGCACTAGGAGGACATCCACTGCTGGTTAAGAATGAAGGCCAAGGACATTCTGGAAAGGTGCCACAGTGCAAGACCATACATCCATCAGTGTCACCCCATTGTAATGAAGGATCCTGATTTTTTCAACATATTTTTTATTGAAATAGGTGGCATTAGCGGTATACCAGTACTACTAAGACAGTGATACATCAAAAGTGTAGTGTACAGTGATATAGTGTAATTGTCTAGTCAGCATGCACAGAAAGAATACCATCTATGATTGTCTGTTATTAAGAAGGACAGGAACAAATATATGGAAAAGAAAAAAAAAGGTCCAAGCCCAATCAACCGTCAACGAGCCACCCATTGAAGGTAAGAGGTCAAATAATAGTGCTCAGAGTCCAGGAGAGCAAAGCCCCCCGCCGACACATGCTATTTTAATGTGGAGAATGCTTCGTGGCACCTACTGGCCCCCCAAATCAGAGCAACAAAAGCTGAATTAAAATTCTTAAAAAAGAAGGAATGGTAGAGGATTACAAAGTGGCATAATAAATAAGTCAATACCACCATTTTCACTAAGGAAATTAGGGCCATTACTGACAACGGCAGAGAGGATGAAGAGTATGTTTTGAATAGAGCACTCGTATCGCTCTGCACAAGTTCCCGCCATGCAAATCAGAGGAGAAATGATACATGTTCATACCCATGTATCGAAAGGTGGTCAATTCATATGTCAATATAGAATCCATATGGCTATGGAGGGGAAGCTAACTCTCAGTCCGCATGTGGCATAAAATACTGGATTTGGCTCAATTCACCTAAAGACCCAAGATCGCCACCAACCACCTCAAATGCATCCTGATCAACGCACGCTCCGTCCACAAGCACGCCGTTGAACTTTGGAACCTCCTGGACTCCACCGCACCGGACGTCGCCTTCATCACTGAGACCTGGATGAACGCCTCCTCGGCCGGCGACATCGCCATAGCCATCCCCAACGGCTACAAGATTTCCAGGAGAGACCGCACCAAACAAGTAGGGGGAGGAATCGCCATCGTCTTCAAGGACTCTATCAACGTCACCACCTCCACCGAAGACACCCCCCTCGCCGCCGAACACCTGCACTTCCAGATCCAAACTGACCCCAGGACCACCCTCAGAGGAACTCTCATCTACAGACCCCCTGGACCACGCGCCCTCTTCAGCGACTCTATCACTGACTTCATCTCCCCGCACGCCCTTGCCTCGCCGGATTACATCCTCCTCAGTGACCTCAACTTCCACCTGGAGCAGAACAACGACCCCAACACCACCGCCCTGCTCGACAACCTCGCCAACCTCGGTCTCAAGCAACTGGTGATCACCCCCACCCACATCGCCGGACACACACTCGACCCCATCTTCTCCGCCAGCAACCACGTATCCTTCAGCCACTCCTCCACTATACACTGGACCGACCACAGATGTGTCCACTTCACCTTCCGACGCGAGACTCGCCACCTCCGCACTCTACCCATCCCACGCCGACATTGGAACAAAATCCCTGCAGAACAGCTTCTCTCCACTCTCAGAGACAACCAACCCACCTTCTCCACCGACCCCAATGACGCAGCCCTCAGCCTCACACATTGGATCACCAACTGCGCAGACAACCTCGCTCCCCTCAGACGCCTCCCAAGTCAGACCAACACCAAAAAACCTCTCTGGTTCGCTGATACCCTCAAGGAATAAAAAAAAAACTGCTGCACCCTCGAGAAAGCCTGGCGCAAGGACCACACCGCAGATAACTTGACTGCCCTCAAGAACGCTACCCGCGATCACCACCAACTGATCCGCGCCACCAAAATAAATTTCTTCACAGACAGACTGGACAAAAACACTCACAACAGCAAAGAACTCTTCAACATCGTCAAAGAGCTCTCCAACCCCAACGCCAATGCCATCACGCCCTCACAAGACCTCTGCAACTCCCTCACCACCTTCTTCCATCGTAAGATCACCGACCTACACGACAGCTTCGGACACCAGACCCAGCCAACCACCACAGGACCTACAACCCCAGCCATCACCCTCAACGCCTGGACTCACATCAACACGGAAGAGACCAAAGCCACCATGAACTCCATCCACTCCGGTGCCCCATCGGACCCCTGCCCACACTTCATCTTCAACAAAGCGGACGACATCATCGCCCCGCGTCTCCAGACCATCATCAACAGCTCGTTTTCTTCTGCCACCTTCCCCGAGAGCTGGAAACACGCTGAAGTCAACGCCCTACTGAAGAAACCTACGGCGGACCCCAGGGACCTGAAGAACTTCCGCCCCATCTCGCTCCTCCCCTTCCCTGCCAAAGTCATAGAGAAGACCGTCAACAAGCAACTTACCAACTTCCTTGAAGACAACAACCTTCTCGACCCCTCGCAGTCCGGATTCCGAGCCAACCACAGCACAGAAACCGCCCTCATCTCAGTCACTGACGACATCAGAACTTTGATGGACAACGGAGAAACAGTCGCCCTCATCCTCCTCGACCTCTCGGCTGCCTTCGACACCGTCTGCCACCGAACCCTAATATCCCGACTCCGCTCCACCGGGATCCAAGGAGTGGCCCTGGACTGGATCACCTCCTTCCTCTCCAACCGCTCCCAAAGAGTCTACCTCCCACCCTTCCGCTCAGACCCCACCGAGATCATCTGCGGCGTCCCACAAGGCTCCTCGCTCAGCCCGACTCTCTTCAATGTCTACATGAGCCCCCTCGCCGACATCGTACGCAAACACAGCATCATCATCACCTCCTACGCCGACTACACTCAGCTGATACTTTCCCTCACCAAGGACCCCACCAGCGCCAAGACCAACCTGCAAGATGGAATGAAAGATGTCGCAGATTGGATGAAACTCAGCCGTCTGAAACTGAACTCAGACAAAACGGAAGTCCTCATCCTCGGAAACACCCTGACCGCCTGGGACGACTCCTGGTGGCCCACGGCCCTTGGCACCGCACCAACCCCCTCAGACCACGCACGCAACCTCGGTTTCATCCTGGACCCACTTCTCACCATGACCAAACAAGTCAACGCCGTATCATCCTCCTGCTTCCTCACCCTCCGCATGCTCCGAAACTACGGCAACACCCTATACGCAGGAATCACTGCTAAACTACAGAAACGTCTGCAACAAATTCAAAACGCCTCCACCCGCCTCATCCTCAACATACCCTGCAACAGCCACATCTCCGCCCACCTGAGACACCTGCACTGGCTTCCCGTCAACAAAAGGATCACCTTCCGACTCCTCACCCACGCACACAAAGCCCTCCACAACAGGGGACCCGAATACCTCAACCATCACCTCAGTTTCTACACACCCACCCGTCAACTTCGCTCCGCCAACCTCGCACTCGCCGCCGTCCCTCGCATCCGCCGCACCACAGCAGGTGGGAAATCCTTCTCCTACCTGTCGGCCAAAACATGGAATTCCCTCCCCACCAACCTCAGGACCACCCAGGACCACTCCACATTCCGGAGGCAACTCAAGACCTGGCTCTTCGAGCAGCAGTAACTCCTTCCCCCTAGTGCCTTGAGACCCGCACGGGTGAGTAGCGCGCTTTAGAAATGTTTATGATTTGATTTAATTTGAGGCTGTGGTGCGTGTTTCTGATCCCAATGTTCCCGATGCATCAATGTTGAGGAAGCATTGAACAGTTGAGGCAATGCATCAGTTGCAGTGAGTGCAGAAGCTGCGATGCAGAGTTTCTGCATTGTCTTCAATGTTGCCAATGGTGTTGATGCAAGGACCTTGCTCCCAGAAAATCACTGTGCTGTTGATTCCAAAAATGGTGTGCTGGTTTCGAGATGCGTGATACAGCAGCAATGCGATTCTGGTTGCTCAGGTTATGTACCACACAGTAGAGGTGATGCACCGATTTTCTGCACTCACCAGCAGCAATGCGGCAATTCTACTCCCGTAGCAGAGAACGTTGGTCAGTTCTGTTGGATCACCTTAGGCCCACTTCCAATGGTTCAGGATTGAGGTGGCACTACTTTGCAGGACAGACTCGCCGATTCCAGAGTCCAGGTGCAGGTGCAGGTTGGTTTGAAGTCTGTTATGTCCCTGAGACTTTAGATCAGGAGGTCAGCCAACTAGCTTTTGGAGTCACTCTGACTTCTGGGTTGGAGAGATTCAGGTCCAGTCCTTCTAATCCCAGGTAAGAGGGCAGCAGGCACAGGTCAGCACAGCTAAGCAACAGTGCAGCAAATAGCAGTACAGCAGAGTGTCATTCATTCAGAAGCACAGCAGTAATTCTTGCTGGCAGAGTATCCACAGGTCCATAAGTGTAGTGAAGAGGTGGTGTCAGAGGTCAAGTCCTTATACTCAGTTAGGCTTTTGAAGTGGGGGAGACTTCAAAGACATGCCTTTGAAGTGCACTGAGTCCTTGCCCTTCTTGTCCTGGTTACAGGGGGTTATGCAGCTGTTAACGCGTCCGTCTATGTTAATTTATACACATCAGGACTCGTTTTAGGCCGATGAATCTTTGGGCCCAGTGGTGAGACACCGTAGGACGAGATAACTGATCAAAATATCAATCAATATGTCAATAACAGTGTCAACATTTAACACCAAAATATATCTTGCTTTAAGCATTAATAAACATTCGGCGCAACCATGACCTTTCAGTCATGAATAACCACACCTTAATGAAGTTTTATGAGTTTTATTCCCTATTGATTACAATCTAATAGCAAATGCATCAATCTCAAAACCAGGAAGCATATAAGCACAGTCACAAGATGACAACCATAATAAGCTTTCAATAATGCAAAGATCAGTAGCATAAACAATCAGATGGATATAAGCAAATCGTAATACATCGAACTTTCTAAAGATACTAGTTCAGCATAGCATCACGTCAGTCACGTCAGTTTGTCAGTCAGAATGAATACCTCGTCTAACCTCTAATTAGCATTAGCATGTTGGGCTTCATGCAAAACAATTTTGAACACCAATTTGGAAAACATCTAACTAAGGTCTCTAATCAAAAACATACAGCAGTTGGTACCTAGAAAGAAAAGCAAGTAAGTAGATTTCATTAGCAACATTTGTCATTACCCTCCTCTAGATAAGTCAGCATACAGGATCAGTCTTCGTCTTCAGGACATCAGTTAGATCGCCGTCAGTCTATCTAAGTTAAAGGCAAAGGAACACCCTCCTCATAAGGAGAAAAGTGTAAGGGGGCAGTCTATGGGCAAGGATGGTTTTGTCTAAGTCTCAAGTCACAAAATAGAGTGACAGAGTTTCGGGATGCAATCGATATCATTCCCTACCTAATGTCGTTGGTCTCCTGTGTCATGGGTTTTTATCGCTTTTTCGTGATAAATTCCCCCAAAATTCTATTGGTCAGTCAATACACCCCACCATTGGTAACCTATCAAATTATACATTAAGTAATGCATTTTGTCATTTTTGATAATTCCTTATTTTCTAATTGGTCTTCATAATTGACGTATTTTCGTAGGTGGCTCATCCGGGATTACTTCATCAACTTTGCACGTATCAGGTCAAAAGTTCTCTTCTTCTAGCTTCATCGTCCTTGGAAGTGTCCATTAATGTTTCAAAGTATATAACTGTTATGCTAGAAGCTACTAACATTCGGATGGGAGAATCGGGGGATGTTGCAAACTAGTGGATAAAAGAACAATCGCTGGGTCATGGTCTTTTGCAAGTCAGTACACTGAAGAGACAGAAAAATACGCTTTAATATGAGAGCTACACAGCTTTGCTTGACTCACGCTAACTTAAGATATACGAGTTCTAACGAATGCAGTCTTATGCGTTTTAATGTGCACAGCTTTGGCAATCTATGAACGATTACTTCTTACAGTTGACATTAGTTTACACACATGAAAATCCTTTACGTTAATGAATATGTTTCAATGAATATTTTATTTAATGCAGCATTGTTAATCATAAGCATTTCACGTCTATAATATGTAATATCAAACTACGCTCTCTCAGTCCCTCCTCTGATGACGCTCGTCATCACAAAATCTTTTGATCTTAATTTTTCACCTTGCGCATAATACGCATTTCAACATCCTGCCCTTTATGTGAGCTTTCCCATATTTCATTGAACATTTTCTCTCTTTCACTTTCTTCGTTTCTTTTGGTTCTTTTAGTCCAATTTCTTTTCACTTTATCATTAATTTTGCATATCCCCCATAATCCCAATAAACAAATCAGAACAATTAATAACCCCATCATAATTTTTGCAAGTACCCCATTCCAAATGTTGGTAAACCAGCTTCCCACTCGGGCAATTCCTTTCCCAAATTTCTCCCAAACACCAGGTTCTTTTAGATCCTTCAAATCTGTACTATCTCTAGTAAGGTTAGTAAGCATGCTTCTAATTTTCTTACTGTTATCAGGTATGAATGAACAGCAATGACGTTCATTAAGCATTTTGCACACACCTCCACTCTTTGCTAAAAGAATGTCTAAAGCAAGCCGGTTTTGAAGAGTCATAGCTCTTTCTGCAGCAAGTTCAGTATCCATCAGAAGTATAGCTCCTGTAAAATTTGTCAGCATGTTATCCACAATAGTAGACAACTTTTGAATTTTCATAGAATTTAGGATAACCCCTACTGAAGGGATTATAGCTCCAAATATGTCACCAATGACAGCCGCCACTGATTCTCGTTTTTGTCTGGTATTTTGTAATTCAGACGTTTTAGGTATTTGTTTTAAGTCATCGATCTGGTAAATCTTTGGGAATACTATTCCCAAATAACATGTCCCATACCATCCCTTAGGGAGACGGTAATATGCATTTAACCCACAGATGTAATATATTCCAGGAATCGCTGGGTCTTGTCCATTTAACATAAAGGTCCATTTACTCTGAAACAGAAACACATGCCTACATTCACTCGTTCCCACAAACAAATGATCTTGATCAGATTTTGGTCTATATACACAAAGTCTACCTACATGTAATGCATCTATAACTAATTTGCCTAGTGTTTTAATTGCAGTATAAGCGTAATCATTTGCATAAGTGCGTTTTTCTAAACCTTTTTCTAATCTTTCTTTTAATGCTTTGCGTTTATCATCTGTGTGATCTAAAAAGCTTTTCTCTACAGGAGACAGTAAGCAGGTTAAATTATTGCGATGTGCATAAGCAGTTCCAAATGTTAGTGTTGGCTCAAAGAATCCTCTAACTATTTTAATATCATGCTCTTTAGCTAACTTATTTAAGAATTCAATAACAGGCACAAAAGAAAACACAACATCTAAATTTGAATAAAAGTATTGCACATGCTCTTGATCATAAAATCTTGTTAATAGCAAGCTACAGCTGATTCCATACGTAAGAGGGAGGCTGTGATAAGTAACTCCCTCCTGCACAGATGAAGGAATTTTAGTACATACATAACAGTCTTTCGCATCCATAGTTTCCACATACTCATTTAGTAAGCGATAGAAAACATTAGTAGAAAGTTCCCCTTTTGCATTAGTTCCCTCATGCAGATGTCTTGCGTCTTGCTCGAATTTCTCCCATGGTGATAGTTTATTAGTTGTAGTAGTAGTCTCAGGCTTTGAAGTTGCTCCTCGCACTGGCATTCTCCATGACATTCCTACAATCACTCCCACAATCATTATTGCGCATACAACACCTATCATAAGTCCTAACCAACCACACACTTTACTTCCTTTGCTACTATAAGCCATGTTTGTATAGAATCGGAATAGCAGATCAACAGTCAACTCTGAGAAGCAAACTCTTTCTGCGTGTTTTTTACAGCGTCTTCACTCACTCCAGGACCCTTTTCGTCAATTCAGGTTAGCAGCTTGTCATAATCAGGTTTCTATAAGTCAAATTCAGGTTTAATGTCACTTTCCGGTAGTTTTTTTTTCTTAAGACTCTTTATTATTTTTTTTTCTTCAGCTTTCGCAATTTCAATCTTTATCTCAGTTTCCCTGTTGTATTTTCAGGTACCGTAGTATTGGCCTGGTATTTCTCGATTTCTCGATCAAAACAGAATGCAAGGAATTCTTGTTGCCATTCAGAGGTTGAAGCATATGCCCATTCAGGACCTGTATATCTTTTGTTTGCTATTCTCTTTCTTTTTAATCTTCGTTCTCCTTGTTGTTCTCCTTCACTCAGATCGTCTGCTTGTGAGGTATCGCTTTCCTCTATTATTGTCTCGTTTGCTATTTCTCTTATTCTAAGGTGTGATTTGTCTGGCCAATTGTCACCTCTGTGTGTCTTGCTTCGGCGTTTCCCTTCGGTACCTTGGACAGCACCCTCCTCTTGTGATATGGTGTTTTCTCCTGATAGGCTTGCAACTTGTTCAGGAGACTCTGATTCGTTTCGATTTGAATTTACCACTTCTCCGTCTCTGTCGTCTTCCGGTTCGACACTGTATTCAGGCTCTGAATTGTATTCGTCTGCTTCTGGGAGAACTTCTCCTTGCCTTTGTTCTCCTGCTGCCTCCACTGAGATTGGCACTCCGTCACCTCTCTCGAACTCACTCACAGTTTGAGGGACAAGGCTGTTCTCAGCGGGCTCTCCTGTAGTCTCAGATCTTTCTTGACTGATCTCTGACTCTGAGACTTCTCCTCCTGAAGTTGCTGTACCGGAATTTTCAGGTTCCTCTTCAACAGGACACGTTACCCTTTTTGTATGGCTGGCATGTATCCAGTTGGGAACCCCGGCACACTTCACAGCAGTAGTGGTCGTTAATATCACTTGATATGGCCCCTTCCAACGCGGCTCAAGACATGATTTTCTCACGTGCTTCTTGACAACCACCCAATCTCCAGCTTGCAGAGAGTGTCTTGGTTCGCCGATTGGTGGTAACGTGTTAGCTTCCACCTGGTGAGAGAAAGAGCGAATCACGTCAGCCAAACTTTTGCAGCAGTCCAGCACCATATCATCTGTAATATTCACTAGTGCATTTGCAGGTGCCGCCGGTAACCTCATTGCTCTGCCCATGAGGATTTCATGGGGGGACAGTCCCGTTTTCTTATCTGGCGTGTTTCTCATAGACATCAGCACTAGAGGTAATGCATCTGGCACTTCACGTTTGTTGCTGCACACATTTTTGCTATTCTTGATTTTAAAGTACCATTCATCTGTTCGACTAGTCCTGATGCTTCAGGGCGATAGCTACAATGCAGCTTTTGTTCAATGTTGAGTGCGGCACACAGACGTTTAATCACCTCATTGTCGAAGTGTCTTCCCCTACCCGATTCTATAGAAACCGGAAACCCGAACCTTGGTATTAACTCTCTGAGTAGTAGTTTTGCAACTGTAAGACTGTCATTCCTACGAGTAGGATATGCCTCAATCCAATGACTCAATCCAATCACTAACAGGTACTTCAAACCTCCGCAAACAGGCATTTCAATGAAATCCATTTGTATTTTATTAAATGGACCACCAGCTCTCCCAATGTGGCTCAAAGTTACCACGGTTCCTTTTCCAGCGTTCATCTGTTGACAGATGACGCACCTGTGACAAGTAATTTCTGCGGCATGTCTGAATTTTGGATTGAACCAATCAATCTTAAAGGATCTGATCATGGCATCTCTTCCTAAATGTGCCTGCCCATGATATAATCGGGCAAATTGTGACAGAAGACTGTTTGGCAAAACCAGTTTTCCCTCTTCTGAAACCCATATATCATCTGCTCTTTGTACACACTGCATTTTCTGCCAGGAACGTTTTTCTTCTTTACTAGCGTGGCTTTGTAATGTCTTTAATTCATCTAAAGTGTCAACCACTCGTAATGCTAGGCTTAAGGTTGTGTCATTCTCAGGTTGTGGTAACAGTTCCCACTGCTCTTTAAATGATATACAGTTTAATGCACAAAATCTGGCAACTTGGTCTGCATAACCATTCCCCATTGACACAAAGTCTTGTGATCTGGTGTGAGCACTGCACTTCACCACAGCAATTTCAAGAGGCAACTGAATCGCATGTAACAAATCTCTTATTTGTTCTCCATTTTTCACTGGTGAACCAGAGGATGTCATGAAACCCCTCTGTGACCAGAGTTGACCAAAATCATGTACAATTCCAAATCCGTATCTGCTGTCTGTATAGATTGTGACTTTCAAATTTACAGCAGCATGGCAGGCTTTTGTGAGAGCTATTAATTCTGCCACCTGTGCAGAAAACACTTTCTCGAGCCAGGAGGCCTCGACTATGCCAGATATGGTACATACTGCATAACCAGCTCTCAATGTTCCTGTTGAATCTCTTAGGCAGGACCCATCAACGAACATAATGCAATCGTT
This sequence comes from Pleurodeles waltl, assembly GCF_031143425.1. Classification (NCBI taxonomy): domain Eukaryota; kingdom Metazoa; phylum Chordata; class Amphibia; order Caudata; family Salamandridae; genus Pleurodeles; species Pleurodeles waltl. The sequence goes on from NC_090443.1 coordinate 911,643,668, forward strand.
TTCCTTTAACTGGGTATCCTGTATATCCGGGCGAGGTTTGGTACAGAGCTCAGTCACCTCCAGACAATCATGCTCAAATTCTTCCCCATCTTTGATTTCTGTATTCTCATTGGGAAGTAGAGTTGCCGGGTTCAGCACAGTGCATCTTTTCAATGTAACATTGGGTGACCCCGTGCATTTGTCATGTGTGGTGTCTTAGTTCGTGTCAACAGATATTCAACAGAATGTGGAACCAATACTGTCAAAGGGTATCCCATGACTATGCCCTCACATTGTGAAAGGCTTTGACCAACTGCTGCGACTGCTCGCAAACAACCCGGTAAGGCTGCTGCGACAGGGTCCAAAGTAGCTGAAAAATATGCTACAGGGCGATTTGCATCTCCATGGACCTGTGGTAAAACAGACAAAGAACAAGCATCACGTTCATGACAGAACAACAGAAATGGTTTCTCATAATCAGGCATTCCTAATGCTGGAGCCCTGCACATGCACTCTTTCAGCTCTAAAAATGACTCAAGCTCTTCTTTTGTCAAAGTGATTGTGTATGGTTCATCCTTAACTTCTTTTCCTGTCAGTTTTATTAAGGGCTTTGAAATGATCGAGAAGTTGGGTATCCACTGGCGACAGTAGCCCACCATTCCCAAGAACATCCTGACATCTCTCTTTGTTGTTGGGGGATTCATTTGTAAAACAGCTGTTATTCTCTCTTTTGATATTCTTCGGGACCCTTTCTCAATCAGATGCCCCAAATACTTCACTTCTTTTTGACAGTACTGCAGCTTTTTAGGTGACACCTTATGTCCGTTCTTCCCTAAATGATTCAACAATGCAATGGTATCATATTTACAGCTGTCTCTGGTTTTGGATGCAATCAACAAATCATCAATGTACTGCACAAGAGTCGAATTGAAAGGCAGCACAAGAGGTTCCAAATCCTTCTTCAATATCTGATTGAAGATGGATGGTGACTCAGAAAACCCCCCCTGAGGAATTCTGCACCAACTGTACACCTTATCCAGGAATTTGAAACTGAACAAAAACTGGCTGTCTTCGTGAAGTGGTATCGAGAAAAATGCTTGTGATAGGTCTACTACAGTAAACCATTCAGCATCACAAGGAACCTGGAACATTATTACCACTGGGTTGGGAACCACAGGGCAGCATTTTATCACAATTTTGTTTATTTTTCTCAAGTCCTGCACAATTCGAACCTTTCCACAGGGCTTCCTCAAACCCATAATAGGAGAGTTACACGGACTGCTCAGGACTTCTTTCAAGACTCCCTGTCTGAGAAAATCTGCAATTATCTGTGTCACTTCAATAAGGACATCCTGAGTCATGTGGTATTGTGGCACTTTTGGGAACACTGCATTTGGCTTTATCTGCACCTTGACTGGACCTACTCCCTTGATTAATCCGACCTCTTTTCCAGTCAAATCCCACACCTTCTCTGTTACGGATCCTTGTAGATCAGCAGGTAGATCAATCAAGGTAAACACTGGGAATAGAGTAATTAGAGGGTAATCTTCATTCATCTCTCCTCCTTCTTCTATGAGTTGACCCTCATCTCCCTAATCATCACTGTTTGTCTGTACCTCTATTCCACCATTGGAACAGGTAATCGGTTTGGTTTTGCATAATAAGTCTCTTCCTAATAAAGATACTGGGCTTGAGTCGGATACAACAAATCTATGCAGGCCCTGAAAATTTCCGATTTCAACCTGCACTGGGTCAGTGATTGGATTAGTCAGGTACTGGTTAGAACCACACCGACCACTCGTATGGTGCGCCCCGAGAGAGGTCATCTCGGTACTTCTGCACTGCGAAGCGTAGAGCGTGTAGCTCCTGTGTCGACTAAAAATGAAACTTTGTAGCCCATTACTTTTACCTCCACATATGGGCCTCTCTGGTCTACCTCTAGATATGCTGCAAGTCTGCACTCTTCACTGTCTGAGCTGTCATCTGACCAATCTTCATTCATATCATTTTCACCTCTTAATGGGAATTGTTGTACAGTGTTGTTTTGGTTTGTTACCTGGCCTGTGACCTGCTGAGGAAGCGTCACCTGTTGCTGTCCCATCGGAGCTAGGGGTAACTGCATTTGCTGTCTAGGCACCATAGGGATCTGCTGTTGTATTGGTTGTACTGACACTGTTTGGAAACGCAGCATTTGTATTTGCTGCATGGGCTGCACCCCTGACATTTGCACCAAATTATTTTGATAATTCTGATTCTGGTGTCTCACTCTTGGACCTCGTGAATTTTGTAGTGTACCGGCATTAATACTTTGCTGAACCGTACCATCCTGCATCATATTCGGACAATCCCGTTTCCAATGCCCCACGCCCCCGCACGCATGACATGGTGACATCTTTTTCACTCCTTGACCATCATTTTGAATAACGACATTATTCATGTCCGAACCACGGTTCACAAACCCTCGACCTCTTCCTCTCGACTGTGCCTGAAACACACCATTCAATTGCGGTTGTTGCTGTATCATTTGCTGAACACCATTTCCCTGTATTCCAGCCTGTGCAGCCCTTATCTGCATCACCATCACTTTCTCCTTCAACTTTTTCTGCTTCAACTCAATTTTGTCACTACAGTATTTTGCATACTGTAATACTTCATCAATCGGTTTAGCTTGCCAACAAATCAGATGATTTTTAATCATTTGGCTGACCTCCGGTCTCAGCCCTTCGACGAATCTGAACACAAGATGATTCATGTCCTTCGGTTCAATTGTTTCAGTACCACTGTAATGTTTGAATGCATTCAACAACCTTTCATAATATGCATGTATTGACTCTTTAACCTCTTGAGAGGTCCGGTCGATTTTCTGCCAATCAGTCACCTTCGGCGACACCTTTTGTTTCAAAAACTCAATTACTTTATGATAATATTTCATCACCTCCTCAGAAGGTGCTCCAGTCACTTTATCCCTTGCCGGTTCCTTTGTGGGACAATCTACCCCTCTCTTGCACTCGAGCCACAAGTCTGGCGGAACAATAATCTCAAACAAGGTATTTAAGTCTTCCCAGAGACATTTCGCAAGCTTCACGAATCTATCTGTCTGTTGATACCACTCAATCGTTTTTTCTCTTAACCTGGGATAATCATTCGTAAAGGACAAAATGTCTCCCATGGACCAAGGCACATGCACCAAGACACCACCAGCTGTTTCTCTCATAGGTAGGATTTTCACCGTGTCTAAATTAGGTGTGACTGTTGTTTCATTAGATCCTGGACTATCTCTTTTTCCCTTATTTCTTTTCTTTGCCAATCGGCCTTCCCATTTCTCTAGTGCTCCCCAAATTTGTGCGCTTTGCAGCAACTCTTTCAAGTGTGTCTTCATGCCTGCAGATCTCATGTGTTCAAAATCTTTCGTGTCAAAATCTAATCTGTAACTCCGTTTCAAATGTTTCGTGTTTCCAATGTCGATATTGTATTTGTCTGCCAAATTCGTTAATTTCTGGTGTACTTTGCCTACCTCTTTGGTAATCTTAGGGCATAAGTACCTTAATCCTGCCTCAGTGTAAGATTCCAACCTATTTACTCCCATTGTTCCATCCACCAATTCAGCAGCTTCTGCTCCTAGTCGTACTAGATTCAGGTATTCATCTTGTTTTTCTTTTTCAGGTTCGACTGTAGTCACTGTAGTCTTTTGTGAAGTGCAAGTTTTCTCTAACCACTCATTCAACTGTTGTACTGTAAAACCCTGCAGTGAAATGTTCCCTGCATGTATCATTGGAGTGTATGAGGTATTTGTACTCATAGTTTGGGGAGTCAGGACTCCCAACCCTGTTTGTCGCATTGCCTCAAGAGGTGCCCCTATTGGACTGAGGTCCATTAAGGGTCTTGATTGTTCACAAACCTGTCCTCCCTGGGCCATTATTTGTGGAGTTCTAATAGGCCCTCCTCTTATCGCTTCATGAGTCATAATCCCCTGTTCGCATGTCCCTGTTTTCTCCTGTGCATATAATGGTACTGGGGGACCAACAGTAATTGGTAGCGATATAGCGGCAGGTGTCTGGCCTGATCCCAAGCTTCTTGGAGCGGCGACACCATAGGTCTGCTCTAATATTCCTGGTGCAGGTTCTTTCAAAGGACCCGCTACGGGGTTATACCCAGGTATCAGTTGTGGCGGTTGTGACACTAACTGTGGAGTTGACTCAATCTGTATTAACCTAGGCTTTGTATATATCGGGTCCGGCGGCACCACCAAGTTCGTAGTAGTCTCGAGTACTGGGACATCGGGGTAAATTCTTTTTATCTGCGGTGGAGGCTGCAACTGTATCGGCGAGTCTGGTGCAGTGGGTACACTGACACCATTCTGTATCAAAGCTGTATCGCTAGTCTGTACCGTATCAGTAATGCCCTTCTCCTTCGTCTGGTTCCCAGGATCCAAGCTAGTACTTGGAGCACTGTCGTTCACCGCATACGGTGGCGGACGATCATGTAACAATCTATCCATAAACGCCTCATCATCTGAATCATCCTCTTCTTCCCAGGACCTTTTGTTCTCTTTGAATTTGCCTGAATCTTTGTCAGTTTTGCAAGAAGCTTTCTTTCCCTGTGTCTCCTCTCCCTGTGTTATTGCTGGAAACAGCTTTAACCCATCCACTATTCCTCGTCTCCACATTTTGTTCTCATTATCCCATCTAGCCTCTGCATAGGACTTTTCTGCCCTTGTCAATCTTCTGTGAAATCTTTCTTGTCTATGTTTAAGAGCCATCAGGTCCCAAATCGCCAAAGCCTCATATTGTGCCGGTATTGGAGGTGGTTTCTGCGTACTTAACATCCACCTCAAATTTTCTAACACCTTTTGATTAAATGTTCCATGTTCCGGAAACGCTAGACACCCCTCTTTCTCTGTTAATTTGCGCCATTGTTTTATCCATAAACATGGTGCAACACCCTTTTCCTCCATAACCGTATAAGCGGGTGTACCCTCAAGTGGTGTAGGTTCCCCATCAGTTGCAACAATATACACATCTCCTTTCAAAGCGCTTTTGAATGCCTTAACAAAATTCATTTTATTTTGTATTTAATCAGAAAAAACGGCTTAGTTCCCAGGACACTCTTCACCTACCCTTTGCTCAACCTATTGCCTCTCACAGACGGCAGCCAATCCGTGCGTGACCCCTCTCGGCATCTGACCTATCTCAGCACGGCACCACTGACGTCACACTCACACACACTGCAGCTGACAAAGTCTTGCGGCTTGTCCACACCTCGCTAACTCCTTACAACTCATACAAACTAATGCAAATTATTGCCAGCACTTAAATGACAACACAAATCTGCTGGTTTACTACAGGAAGGGTAACACATTCGCTTCAGAACTTTACAGAGATTTCACTTGAAGCCTCGGCCGCTACTCTCTCCTTCTCAGTTCCCTTATACGCAAGCAGAATTCGACCTGCAAATCCTACTCTCGACTTGTCAATGACTCCTTCTAGTGCACTTTAGAACTTGTCAAATCTCCATCGAAGGTTTCACACATGCATCATAACTCGAAACTTGACTTGTCAACCACGCCCGATTGACCTACTAAACCGCACAGATTACAACATAAACCATATTTAACATCATACTCCGGAGTCTTAGACCTCAATAGGCCCGTATACAACAACCAACCACGTGGATAATTTTGAGCAATAAGCGCTGCATTCAAATGAAGTACGCCGACTTCCCTACTCTCATACTGTGGAGTACGCCTACTCCTTCTAAACAACACTTAATTTGGCCTAATCGCACTCAAATATTCACAACCACCTGCAGAATGCATAATATTTAATAAGCGCAAAGACCCTAACCACACATACTATGGCGCCAAGAACATTCCCAACTCATTTAGGCAGGCTCCGAGATCCCGGGAAAGCCATGGCGAATCTAGCAACTCATCATCTCTCCAAATTGCATTATCATAGAAAAACAAATTAAACAATAAAACTCCGTCCTAGGGCCCCCAAGGGCGAAACCGTACTCTGCTACCAGAACTGTTAACGCGTCCATCTATGTTAATTTATACACACCAGGACTCGTTTTAGGCCGATGAATCTTTGGGCCCAGTGGTGAGACACCGTAGGACGAGATAACTGATCAAAATATCAATCAATATGTCAATAACAATGTCAACATTTAACACCAAAATATATCTTGCTTTAAGCATTAATAAACATTCGGCGCAACCATGACCTTTCAGTCATGAATAACCACACCTTAATGAAGTTGTATGAGTTTTATTCCCTATTGATTACAATCTAATAGCAAATGCATCAATCTCAAAACCAGGAAGCATATAAGCACAGTCACAAGATGACAACCATAATAAGCTTTCAATAATGCAAAGATCAGTAGCATAAACAATCAGATGGATATAAGCAAATCGTAATACATCGAACTTTCTAAAGATACTAGTTCAGCATAGCATCACGTCAGTCACGTCAGTTTGTCAGTCAGAATGAATACCTCGTCTAACCTCTAATTAGCATTAGCATGTTGGGCTTCATGCAAAACAATTTTGAACACCAATTTGGAAAACATCTAACTAAGGTCTCTAATCAAAAACATACAGCAGTTGGTACCTAGAAAGAAAAGCAAGTAAGTAGATTTCATTAGCAACATTTGTCATTACCCTCCTCAAGATAAGTCAGCATACAGGATCAGTCTTCGTCTTCAGGACATCAGTTAGATCGCCGTCAGTCTATCTAAGTTAAAGGCAAAGGAACACCCTCCTCATAAGGAGAAAAGTGTAAGGGGGCAGTCTATGGGCAAGGATGGTTTTGTCTAAGTCTCAAATCACAAAATAGAGTGACAGAGTTTCGGGATGCAATCGATATCATTCCCTACCTAATGTCGTTTGTCTCCTGTGTCATGGGTTTTTATCTCTTTTTCGTGATAAATTCCCCCAAAATTCTATTGGTCAGTCAATACACCCCACAATTGGTAACCTATCAAATTATACATTAAGTAATGCATTTTGTCATTTTTGATAATTCCTTATTTTCTAATTGGTCTTCATAATTGACGTATTTTCGTAGGTGGCTCATCCGGGATTACTTCATCGACTTTGCACGTATCAGGTCAAAAGTTCTCTTCTTCTCGCTTCATCGTCCTTGGAAGTGTTCATTAATGTTTCAAAGTATATAACTGTTATGCTAGAAGCCACTACATGCGGATGGGAGAATCGGGGGATGTTGCAAACTAGTGGAGAAAAGAATAATCGCTGGGTCATGGTCTTTTGCAAGTCAGTACACTGAAGAGACAGAAAAATACGCTTTAATATGAGAGCTACACAGCTTTGCTTGACTCACGCTAACTTAAGATATACGAGTTCTAACGAATGCAGTCTTATGCGTTTTAATGTGCACAGCTTTGGCAATCTATGAACGATTACTTCTTACAGTTGACATTAGTTTACACACATGAAAATCCTTTACGTTAATGAATATGTTTCAATGAATATTTTATTTAATGCAGCATTGTTAATCATAAGCATTTCACGTCTATAATATGTAATATCAAACTACGCTCTCTCACAGCCATTTGTGTGTGGACAGGACATAGCCTATCCAGGTGTAAGTGGCTGTACTGAGCTCCTCCCCCCCATCCTGCCCAAGATGGCCCATCAGGTCACACCTAAGCTCACATTGCTCACATTGAGTGTGGCTGTCTAAGAGGAATACACAAAGCCCAGTTCTCACTCCACCCCAGATATATGATCAGAGACTGGTAGTAGGCACCAAATAGTTAAATTAGGAAAATGCAAACTTTCTAAAAGTGGCATTTTCAGAATTGCAATTTTTAAATCTGACTTCACCACAAGTTAGGATTTTAAATTGTGATTCAAGGGACACCAAACTTGGGAGGGGATTATCTCTGCTCATTTAGAAATTATGTAAGGTATCCTATGGGAGAGATATGCCTTCCGCTAGTGAAAAATGAATGTAAGAGTTTTCAATGCTAAGACATGTAAAACTTAAAAGTACATGTCCAACTTTTTAGATACACTGCACCCTGCTCTTTGGGCTGACTAGGGCCTACTTTAGGGGTGACATATGTATATTACAAGGAAGATCTGGGCCTGGCAGAAGGTTGACTTTGCCCGGTTGACATGGCAGTTTAAGACTGCACACACTGGCTCTGCAGTGGCAGGCCTGAGACAGGTCTACAGGGTTACTTGAATGGGGGCACAATCGGTGCTTGAAGCCCAGTAGTAGCATTTAACTTACAGGCCCTGGGCACATGTAGTGCACGCAACTAGGGAATTAAAGGTAAAGTAAGTGTGCCAGTTGGAGATAAGCCAACGTTACCACAATTTAGAGAAAGAGCACAAACACTTTAGCACTGGTTAACAGTGGCAAAGTCTGCAAAGTCTTCATGCCAGCAAAAATGAAGTCAGTTAAAACAGGATGTCTGCAGGCAAAAGGTATGGGGAAACCACACCAAGGATGACAGGTCTAACAATTGGACTAAGTGTGAGGACCATAGAAGGCTGTTCTTATCCATGTGTGAATAGAGAAGGAACAGACAAACCTATTCAGGTAGGAATGTTAACTATGGACAGGAGAATAAAAAGGAGTATTTGAGGTGATGCAGTGTCGCAGGTGCTATGTATAATTTAAGTCCTGTTGTGCCGGCCATTGTCGAAGCTGTGTTGCATTCACAATTACTGGGGACTGCAGAAGTGGTGGGGTAGATCTATCAATATAAGTGTCTAACATACAATTCAAATCCCCTCCACTAGCAAAGTCGACAGCTGGGTCCAGAAAGATGACTGGTCAATAGCGTCAGACTGGGAATCCAAAGAAGCACTGGCAATTTTGTCAGACCAGCCCCAGGTGGGGGTGGAGGGGTTCCAAGTGAGAAGCACTGCTGCTTTCGCTACCGGGGGCGGAGTTTGCAGCACTGCTGCAAAACTGACCCCCAGTAGCAAAACCGGCCCCCACTGCTGCAAAACTGCCCAGCCCCCCCCCCCCACCCACCCTCCCAGGGAAACTCCTGATGCCCACCATGGATAGTTCGGCCCTGCTGGTAAATGTGCAGAGCATAAATCACTCCAAAATTCAAAGGTTTACCATCTAGAAGGCCCTGTGGCAGGGCAAAGCAGCCATTGAGATTGTAGTGTGTGTTTTACATTAAGAATGGCACCCCCACCCTGATCCACAGCACAGCCCACCAGGCACTGACCAAAAAGCCTGTGCCATAAACCTTCCCTCACCATTTATATTGCAATTCAGCAAGTTCCCTTGATACTAAATGCATTTCTTGTAGAAAAGCTAGCTCAGCAATCCAGCAAGCCAGAGCCAAGTGTACCCAATATCATTTTGTTATAGAATTCATACCTCTGACCTTCCATGTAATAAAAGTATATAGCTGTTGGAAAATGGGTTATTGGTAAGGGCAGGTAGGTACCTACACCTAGCAACAAGCCACTAACCTCCACCTAGGTACAGTTAGGTCTCAGTAAATTAATCCCAGCTCAACCCTTGGTAGCTTGGCAACGAGCGTCAAGGCTTAACTTAGGAGACAGTGTGAAAAGCATTCAAATATCACAAAACAGTAATTAAATAAAACACAGGAAACAGTTTAAAATTCCAAAACCAATTTATAAAAATAGTTTATATTTTTATCTTTAAAATGACACAAAAACTATTAAAATTGGTTCAGGGGAACCGGAGATATGAATTTTTAAAGAATTATTATTTTTCTAGCGCTTAGAAACAAAAATCGCCAATCGGGTCATCTGGTTGCACCTCGACCGGGGCAAAGTCAAAGTTTCAGGCCGACCGCGATGGAGCCCTGCTCGGCTACAAGTCGCGGGAGACCTCGGTTAAAAAGTTACCTTCTGACTTAGTCTTTATTTTGAAGTTTTTCTTCACCGGGACGAACCTGCCAGTTGAATCCGACCTCCTGGAGCCCTTGTCCGGATACGCGATGTGGGTTTCCTCGGTGGAGATTTTTACCTTCGGACTTAGTCGTTTTTTCGAGATGAAAATCCTTCGACCGGGGTAAACCTGGATCTTGATCCGACGTCCGTGGAGCCCTTCTCGGATACGATGGCTGGGAGGTCCCGGTCAACTTTTTACCTTTGGACTTAGTCTCTTTTTCGGAGGTTTTTCTTTACCGGGACGAACCACCAAGTCAGGCCGGGTCGCGGTTGAGGCAAGCCGGCTAGAATTTCCGCGGCGGGTCGGTCCCTCTCTGGAGCTTTTTTTCAAAAATTCTCAAATCTTTTCCAAACTTCTGGGGCTTCACCCAGATGTTATTTTAAGGTTCTTTTGGGGTCCACAGCTCACCCCAAGGGTCCAGAAGTTCTGTGATGGTCCTTGGGGGGTGCGGACTTCAACTCCCAGAGTGCACCTGGTGCAAACTCCTTTTTGGCCACTGGACAGTGGTCAGCTGGTCACTTTTCAGGAGTTGGTGCAGGGGGACTCTGGATAGCAATTTTTCACCTGTAGCAAACAGGGAGTCCCTCCTTGAACCAGTTGAAGCCAGGCAAAGTCCTTCTTGTGGTGAAGCCCAAGTGTGTAGCTGGTGCAGTCCTTCTGAGTGCAGGGTCCAGGTGCAGGCCAGGGGTCCAGCAGGGCAGTCCTTCTTCTTTAGTTCTTTTCTTGTTCAATTCTGGAGGGGATCTGCGGTGTGGGAGCAGGTCTGCCAGTTTTATCCTTGCTCCTGGGTGAAAAGCAGGGGGGTCCTGGTCCTCCAATCAGGTACAGGGTCGTCCCCCTGTGATGACCACTTCCTGGGAAGTGTGGCAAAAATCCATCCCAAAAGGCAACAGTCTCTAAAAATCCAACATGGCTGAATCTGATTTTTGGAGGTTACATCTGGCTAAGCCCACCCACTGGTGTGGCTAAAAATTATAAACACACCCCTCTCCTGCCCTCTCCTAATCTAATCAAGGGGGCACCTAGTTGTCTGGGGTTGCAGGATGTGGGGGTGTTGCTGGGTGCTCCAGATGTCCTTCTCTGCCTTTGAAGACCAGTTTGGCAGCCCTCCCCCTTCCTGCCTCACCATCTGCTGAGGGGAGATTCTCTCCCCCAAGCACATTCCTTTGTGTGAAGCCAGGCCACTTCACACCTCATCAAGGCAGCTTGGCAAAAGCTGCTGCAGGCTGGCCAATCAGAGCACAGCAGCAAAAACAATGCAGAGCTGAAATTGGCAACTTTTTAGGTAAAGTCTAAACTTTTTACCTGAACAAGTTATATTAAATCCAACAACTGGAAGTTGTGGGATTTATTACAACAATTAATTTGATACCAAATTCTTGGTATGCAACATTTAAGGAGACTTTAAAATTTAAAATAAAGTCTCCCCATTCTAGCCTATGAAGGCCATTTACTTCAATGAGGGAAAAACGAATTTGGCTGTTTTTACCTCACCAGGGCTTATAAATCTATTTTTATAAAGTCCCTGCTTATAGTTACATGGCACCCAGCCCTAGGGGCACATAGGGCACACCTTAGGGGTGACTTATATGTAAAAATAAGGTAGTTTAAGACTTTGGAAGTACTTTTAATTCCAAAGTCGAATTTGCATATAACTTTAATTTAAAAGCAGCCAGCAAGGCAGGCCTGCCTTTAAAATGACACTGGGCACCTCAGCAATGCACCTAGGTGTGCACCACCTATGCTGTGGTCCCTAAACCTACATGCCCTACCATATACTAGGGACTTATAGGTAGGTTAACTTAGCCAATTATAATTAGCCTAATTTGCATATCCATTTTACACAGAGCACTGGCCCTGGGACTGGTAAGCAGTACCCAGGGCACAGCCAAGAGTCAGTAACCACCAGTACCTATCCAAAAAGTGTGGGGGTGATCAGGCAAAAAAAAGGAGGACTTTCCTACAATAGCGAAGAAGCCTAGAAGTGTGGAAGTGAAGACAGCACCCAACAGAAGTAGCCAGTGTAATATGCACTAACATCGGATCTCAACAGAATGAGAAGGTGAGACATTATGGTGTGCTGGGAGAAACTTTAAACACTAACAATACACAAACAAGTTACAGTACTGTGGCAGATTCCCAACTTATCCGTACAAAAAAAGGAAAAGAAAACTCCCCATAAGGAAAAAGAAAGAAAGAGGGAACAAAAACAATAAACATTCAGGGCCTGATTTAGTGTTAGGGTTTGTACACAGCAAAGAGCATGTCCCCTCTCACTGCACTAGTGGGTTCTGTAATAGCTCCCTTTTAAACTTACTATTGAAAGCCTTTCTTGTTATCTCACCTTCCCCCCCCCCCCCCCAGGCTTCTGTGTATGTTGTTTAATGTGCTGTTTTGTTTACACATTGGGCCTTGCTTTTACCAAGGCTTCTTTAAAACACTCCTCCCTAGGCCATGTGTTAATCCAACTCATTTGCATAATAACTGAAACTCTGCACACCTTTCAAGAACATGTGCAGCATGTGAGGACCACACCCAGCTCTTCAAACCACACCCAGCTCTGCACACCTTCCAAGAACATGTGCAGCATGTGAGGACCACACCCAGCCCTTCAAACCACACCCAGCCCTGTCTATAAAAGGCATCCCCCGAGCCTCACCCAGTGCTTGTGCTCGTCTACCTCCCGCTTACCTGAGAACAGATCCCTCGGCGCTGGCACTCCTGCTCTTTACAGACTTTCATTGACTTCAATGGGCACAGCTTCTGGCTCTTCCTTCTTCCGGTTTCCGGTTCCTCCTTGCTTCAGCCTCTCTCCTATGAGTAACCTGCAAAAGAGAAAGAAGACAAGGTTAGACTGATCAGTATCTCTTGCCAGCAACAAGTAAGTGCAAAACCTTTTATTACCTGAAAGAACTTTGACAACAATTTCTGGATTCGTGTATAGACAATTTGAAACGAAATACCTTCCACGAACATTGTGATTCAAACTCTTTGTTACAAGAATATTTTGCAGAACTTTGTGAAGCAAACATTGTTTTTTCTCATGGAACTTTTAAGAATCGAACAGTGGAAACCATTAACAGCAAGGCAAACAGTAAATCAAGGACTTGCACAAATTACATGCTGTATTTTGATGTAAAAGTACAGTATTTGTTTTATAAAAGATTCTGGAAATATGGGAAAAAAGTTTTACAGTAATAGAAAACACATCCCAGAGCAGTAACACATTCCAAACCTGGAAACTAGAGACCAGGATCCAAGAGGTACTTTTAGAAGAGAATTTCTAATAAATAAAGGGATAGTCAGGAACCCATTTAGGAATAGGTTGCACTTATCTGTTCTTTGTTTATGTTTCATTAGGCACCAGTTTCTACAGAAGTCAGAAAGGGCCGCAGATTTGTGCAGCACTTCAACAGTGGAAACGCAAGAACGGTGTTGTCTCTCTTTTTTTTATTTTATCCACTTCCCCCCTTCCCTTGAGCTTCTGTTCTTAGTGCACTGTTTTAAAAACTAGTGTGCTGGAACAAGCAGTTTCAGGGTGGGGTCGGATTGTCTTCAACCTCCATCAGAACTGAACAAGAACTCAGGTGAGCTGGGCTTTGACATTTAGATCCTGGCAGAGGGAATACTCCATCACAAATGTGACAGATATTCTGCTTGCCTTATTCCAGTCCCCATAGCATATAATGGGATCGTAATACAGCTGATGGGATATCTGTCAGGTTTGTGACGGAGTAATCCCATCCACCAGGATCTAAATCAGGCCCTCAGTTCCGAAGAAGAGCCTGAAGGAATGAGAGGTGAGGGTTGTGACTGTCGCAGAGGGAGCGCTCTGACCCTGCTGATTTTGCTCATTGTTTCCTCTAAGTGTGCTGCAAAATGTGTGCTGCATTTTGCAGCCCACTTAGAATGCGGAAAATGTATCTGAGGATTGTTTTTGTGCAGGAAAGTGTCTCTCCCTGCACAAGAACAATCCTGCATTCAACACAGGCACCCTTGCACTGTTGTGGAAGGGTGCCTGTATTGCCACAAGGCAGCACAACGAAAGGACAGGAATGCAGGTACCATGTTAATTACGAGGTATTCCTTCCCTTTCACACAGTGTAGCAAGGTGACTTGCTGCGCTGCTTGAAATCATGAAGTAATGATAAATCTGCCCTTGAGTATTCACATAGTAGGTGTATACCTAAAGAGAACAGGATGGCCTTACAGAAGCTTATGCACATCCAGTCACGAGGCAAGTCTACATAGTTCGCACCTATGAAAAATTCTTCTAATATGTGACTGTCTTCTAAAATGTTGTTTACCAACAATATACAGTTATTACTTAAGATGGTACACCAGTGGTCCTTAGTTTGGTTGAGCAAGAGTTTGTTCGAACAGAGATTGTCTCTGAAGGGTAATGGTGGAGATTTTTCATCATGTACATATGAATTTAGACTGGGAAAAAGAAAGTGGTTTGGGTATGTCTAACTGAATAATTGGCTATCCAATTCCAAGGTGAAGAAAGGCAACAGTAGAAAGGAAATGTGTTTGAAAGATTGATCTTGGTAGGGTAAAGACGTATTTGAGCCAATATTTAGAACAAATCACACCACCACATTATTATCCATTGACAGTAACCTTCGGTATTATTGCACACATACTTTGGTGGCTGAGCCCTGGAAGAGATTGTCAGGAGTCAGTTCCTGGCAGAAGTCAATACCAGTGGGTGGTGGTGGACATCACTTTAGAACTGCCTGCAATTTGACGTCTTGGGAGCCTCCAGGGTATGTGACCACAGTAAACTTTAAAATAACCATTCCATTCACGAATGAATGGATTAGGCACACTGTTAACCCAAATGGTTTCCTAGGTCAAATTTGCAATCATATTTTAGCAAAAGCAGTTAAAGAAGAATGTGACATTAATTACAAATAACCATGTTTTAAGCATTCTTTCTAAAAATCATATTGGTCAAGTTGTCAAGAAGAGGTACAACAAATTAAAGATGAGGGGCAAAGATCTTAGCAGAAACTCTTCAGTCATCATTGCTGACTGATCTATGAAAATAATTCTTACAATGTCTAGGGTTCTTGTGGTGCTTCAGAATAACGGTATTTAAAACATGAAAGGAACTATTTGCCCTTAAATCCGGAAACAAATATAACGTTCCAACAACCTAAGAGCAAAGAAGTAAACTAGGTAAGATATGATTTAAATTGAAAAGCCCTCATGGACAGATTGTGTATCTTTACATTGTGTTCCCAGCAAAAAAACGGATCTAACATTAAACTGTGATAAATGAGAATATCCTCCATCTTTTCACTGAGTTCTAAGACCACAAACATTCCATGATACAAAATTATACATAGTTGACATGGATATTGGAAAAAGGATGACAATCGGTAAAAGATGGAGAAAATATAGGATGATGCCATTAACCATAAGGCAAACATAAGACGCATTAGGAAAATTCAAAAAAGCACATAATCCATTAACATTCACTGGGAAGAATGGAAAGAAAAATAGAGGTGAAAAGAGAACATACAAGAGTGTAAAAGTAGTTTAGGGGACAGAGACCAGATCTGAAAAGAAATCATGAAAATAGATATTGGGATGCCTGCAACATGGCAATGCAATCACAGGAGCTTTTTTTGTAATGCTAAAAAAAGCAGAATAAAAAAAGCCACATTACAGAAACATCAACAAACCAATAACAAAAAAACAATGTCTTCATGCTGCAGTAGAACTAGTCTCCATCCTGTGTGGAGATACACTCTGAAGAAAGACTTTTACCTTGACAGGATCATCAAAGGATTTAGCAGAACCATTATGAGCTATCTTGCATATACAAGAATGAAGTAAAGTGTTCTCATCAAGGGTCTCATAAAGAGAAATTACTTACATCTAGCACCCTGCAAGAGAAACAGTTTCTTGCCAGATGAGATCAGTTTCTTTTTTCTGTAGCAGCTCTAAGTACATGGAGCAGAGAAACTCCAGGAACAACATAATAATACCTCTAGGTATGGAGGAATTCGAATTTTCGTCATCCTAGATGATGAGCACAGTATAAGTACATAGGAAATGAACTGGGGATATTTAGAAGCTCAGCAGTGAATTTCTGTAAGACATTGAGGATCCTAGGGCTACATGTTCGAACATCCAGTTTTGCGACTCGCAAAGTGCGAGTCTTACCAACTCGCAATTTGCGAGTCGCAAAACCGGATGTACAACAGTGTCAATGACACTGTTTGTGATTCGCAATGGGCTCTCAAATGACCTTCCTCATGAATGTTCATGAGGTAAGTCGCAATTTGCGACCCCATTGGGAATGGCGGCACTCACAGGGATGGTGGCCTTCCGGGGTCAGCAGTATTTTTTTTTTAAATGCAGCCCGTTTTCCTTAAAGGAAAACAGAATGCATTTCGAAAACAAAAATGAAAAGTTTTCTTTTCATTTTTTCAGAACAGGCAGTGGTCTGTGGGACCACTGCCTGCTCTGAAAAAATGTTTTTGCATGCATTCACAAAGGGGAACGGGTCTCATGGGGGCCCCTTCCCTTTTGTGATTGGGTTAGCACCAATTTGAGACTGGTGCTAACTGCATTGCAGTCACAAAACAATAATACATTGGACTTCGACTCGCAATTAGTAAGGGAACGCCCCTTCCTAATTGCGACTCGTACACCCTTTTTGCGATTTGGTAAATAAATTACCGAATCGCAAATTAGGGTCTGTTCACACCAAAATGTTTTTTTCCTGTCGCAAACTGTCCGATTCTGTGAATCGGGCCGCTTGCGACAGGAAAAATGGCACGTACATCCTGATCGTGGATCCCTCAACATCTATTGTAAAACCATATAGTCAGAGGGTAGTGCATTGATTTCTATATTCCTAATCCTCTGTGTGGAGTTTGTGTTTCACAATTATTTGCTCCATCAGAGGGATTTTTGTAGTGACATCCTGTACCATATGAATACATTGCTCCATCTCAATTATCCTACTTTACATGAGGAACCATCTATCCTCTATTTGTTGTAATTTCTCATTGGGGGCTTTCATAGATGGTTTTTAGTATCTAATTTCACCTAATATTGTATCCAAAATAGGATTATTAGAAGAGGCAAAGGTACATTATTTGTAGGTCTCTTAGGCTTCACCCCTGAGGTAACCACTTTAGCACCATGATGTGTGATATTGACCATTGTCTTGGTTAAATCTCTATTGTTAAATACCCCAGAATGATATTTTGATCTGCCCATAAAAAATAATCCATGCACAAGAACAAAATCATTATAGTAACTGCCAAATATAATTAAATGTCATGAATTATAAGCAGGTATAAAACATGATAATATAAAGGCAATGTGTTATGGGTTACCATGAAAAAGCAGGAGATCAAGAAGCAAGTTGAGGATGCCAAAGGTGTCAAATATTATACCATAAGAAACATGTTAAAGGGTTAAGCCATTGTGGAAAAGAGCCTCGTTTGAGAAAAAAAAGTGAATGGAATGTATTCATTCAAGCTCTCCAGGAGCAGAGAGTAGCCTGCAGCGGAAGAATCACAAGCTAAACAAAAGCTATATAGAGTGAAGTGGAGCATAGACAAGACATTACCTACAAAGCTGTAGCAGAACTTCATATCTTTGGGCACATAACTGAGAAAGTTGCCATAATTTGAGAAGAACACAGTTCTGAAACCGCCATTTAGTAACTGCACAGTGCACAAAATGGCAGTGTCATGTCGGAAGAAACGTTGATGTACGGCGGTAAAAAAAAAAAAAAACACTTCAAGAAAATCTAGAAGGTTGTTACCCCAGAAGCACAAACATCACTGGACAGTCAGGACAGCACAGCAGAGGAGATATATAACCTAAAAAGTGGCAAAAGTTGGAAGAAACACACCAAGTTACGATGAAGCTGAAAGGGCCGCCTTGTTGACGTCCATGCCATGCTTCCATGTTTTCTCTATTCTCAAACAACGGAGCTAGATTATTAACTCTGCTGCCCAGACCACTTCTGTCAGGGATGTTAGCTCTTCAGATACACAATCTGGCTGTTGCCTCAGTGGCATGGCCATGTGCTTCCAAGCAAAACAAGGAATCCTTTACGCCTTTGCTCTTTCACATATTGATAACGCATTGCACGGGCAAAGTGGACAAAAAAGATACTCAAAATGTTGTACGTACAATTTGTATGCCCCAAGCACAGCATTATGTGAAAGTGGATGGTAACGGCTTTTTGCATCTTTCTGTGTTGGGCTGGTCTCCTGTACCACACTCACATGTGTGAGCACGTTTGGCCTCATTTGGTCCCTAGTAATTTATTTATAAGGGGATGCGTTAGAGGTTCGATGGACCTTTTGACTACGCTTAGAGTGATTCTGCCATGTACACAATCTTTTATAATATTCTAACCCGCAACAATATAACATGCTCAACAAATCAATTATCAGAACTTTTGAGTCAGTAATCTTCACGCACCATGACCCATGTGGTCATGAATAACCACACCTTTTAGTAAAGGTAGAAAGTTTATTTCCCTAGATTAACAATGATAATACCATCTAAATTAATCTCAGGTCCAAATGATATGCATATACAAACAACACAGGCTGACCAAAGTGGCAGAAGAATCTCAATTTAACCTAAGCATTTATCATTAAGCATTCAAGAATTACCATACAGATTAATAGCAAAAATAACTGAACAGTAGAGATGGTATACATCTAGATTCAACAGATGAACAAAATCAATTTCTTGTTTATAACATCTTCTAACACAGGGCACACTATCTAGCACTCCAATTAGAATGGCATGTTTGGGCTTTATGCAAAAGTAAGTTAGTCAAAAGTTAATTTGGAAAACATCTAACTAGGGCTCTAACAAAATAGCGGTTGGTACCTAAAAGAAAGAACAAAAATCTATAACAGAAACAATAACATTTTGTTATACCTCTTCTGAATGGATCAGCAAGCTGTGATTTCTTCTTCAGTTGGACATCCGTCTGGTCAGCTTCAGCAAAAGACAGTGAAAGGGAATGGCTCAGCCACGGTTGGGCTCCAAGTTAACTGAAGCAACTTAGAAAGGGCATCAAAAATAAGAAACAGCATCAATAGCATTGACAATTAAACTAGAAGGCTAAAGTTAGGAAAAGGACATCAGGAACTGCTGTGCTCCTCATATGGGACTGGAACAAAAACAGAATAGAAAATAACTAACTTGTTTCTGCCAAGTGTAGTTGGGATAAGCTAAAACCCATAAAGTACTTTCTCCCGTCACCATTGTCAGAATATCGTGTGTTCGCGGCAGAACCAATAAATCTATGATATAACTAGACAGTCTTCCACACGTCGATGAATGGTTCCTCTTCTCCCATTCCCATCACCAGTTTCATGGAGTCACTTCTTTGGTGCAATCATAGCTCCAGTCAATGAAGCCTTTGTTAATGCCTGAGAACGTTTATTTTTCACGCATCAAGGTAAAATTTGTATCCATAAGTAATATTCTATATTTCAGCATACTGTTCTCTCAAAAAAGTTTAAGACATCTACTTGTTTAACATGGCAAGGTTACAAATCTATTTGGCGAGCATTGCGTGAACAATGGACAAGTGTTAATTCTCTGCTTTCACAAAACATTTACGAACATTTATTTTATGCCATGAAGGTTAACATGAGGCTCTTTCGACTAGGCCCAAAATCTCATAATTACTCAATACCTAATATATTTAAGCAGATGCATAGCATTAATACATTATTAATATCCACTAATACATTTCATTCAACATGTGCACATTATTTATACTATTAATGTCAAGTCTTTATTAATGTCGAAAGTTACGATGGCCACTTAAGTGGGCACATTTTCCAAGACCCCCTATTTTCACTATGTTAGCATCATTCAAGTAAATCCCTAACTATTAATCAATGCAAATTTATTAGTGTTGGAAAAGGCCTTACTGGAGGGTCAGCCCAAAACTTTGTGCCTTCCTCCTCTTCTTTTAATGAACTCATTTTTGCTGCCTTTAGGACTCTGAACACTTTACCACTGCTAACCAGTGCTAAAGTGCATGTGCCTTCTCCCTAACAACATGGTAACATTGGCTCATACCCAATTGCCATATTTAATTTACTTGTAAGTCCCTAGTAAAGTGCACTATACGTTCCTAGGGCCTGTAAATTAAATGCTACTAGTGGGCCTGCAGCACTGATTGTGCCACCCACATAAGTAGCATCTTAATCATATCTCAGGCCTGCCATTGCAGGGCCTGTGTGTGCAGTTTCACTGACACTTCGACTTGGCATTTACAAGTACTTGCCAAGCCTTAAACTCCCCTTTATCTACATATAAGTCACCCCTAAGGTAGGCCCTAGGTAAAAGGCAGGACATGTACATGTGTGTTTTGTATGTCCTGGTAGTGGAAAACTCCTAATGTCGTTTTCCACTACTATGAGGCCTGCTCCTTTCATAGGCTAGCATTAGGACTTCCCTCATATACTGTTTGAGTTGTAGATTCTGATCAGAAGGTGGTAACCAGATCATATTTACTTTGGCCAGAATGGTAATAGAAAATCCTCCTTATCGGTGAGGTTGGATCTTATATTTACTATTTTAGAAATGCCACTTTTAGAAAGTGAGCATTTCTCTGCATTTAAAAACCATTTGTGCCTTATAGCCTGTCTCCTATCAACGTCTGGGCTGGGCTAGTTGACAGCTTTCTTGTGCGTTTCACCCAGACATCGACAAAAACAGGACACTCAGGGGGTGATTCTGACCCCGGCGGTCAGAGAGCGCCGGGGCCAGGGTCGGCGGGAGCACCGCCGACAGGCCGGCGGTGCCCCGCAGGGCATTCTGACCGCGGCGGTTCGGCCGCGGTCAGATGTGGAAAACCGGCGGTCTCCCGCCGGTTTTCCGCTGCCCATATGAATCCTCCATGGCGGCGGAGCGCGCTCCGCCGCCATGGGGATTCTGACACCCCCTACCGCCATCCTGTTCCTGGCGGGTCTCCCGCCAGAAACAGGATGGTGGTAGGGGGTGCTGCGGGGCCCCTGGGGGCCCCTGCAGTGCCCATGCCGGTGGCATGGGCACTGCAGGGGCCCCCGTAAGAGGGCCCCACTTAGTATTTCAGTGTCTGCTATGCAGACACTGAAATACGCGACGGGTGCCACTGCACCCGTCGCACCTTCCCACTCCGCCGGCTCAATTCTGAGCCGGCGTCCTCGTGGGAAGGATGATTTGCCCTGGGCTGGCGGGCGGCCTTTTGGCGGTCGCCCGCCAGCCCAGGGCAAATCCCAAAATACCCTCAGCAGTTTTTCGACCGCGGAGCGGTATTTTGGTGGGGGAACTCTGGCGGGCGGCCTCCGCCGCCCGTCAGGGTCAGAATGACCCCCTCAGTCACACCTGCACTCATCTGCATACTGGATGGGTCTTCCTGGGCTGGGCATTTAAAAACCATTTGTGCCTTATAGCCTGTCTCCTATCAACGTCTGGGCTGGGCTAGTTGACAGCTTTCTTGTGCGTTTCACCCAGACATCGACAAAAACAGGACACTCAGGGGGTGATTCTGACCCCGGCGGTCAGAGAGCGCCGGGGCCAGGGTCGGCGGGAGCACCGCCGACAGGCCGGCGGTGCCCCGCAGGGCATTCTGACCGCGGCGGTTCGGCCGCGGTCAGATGTGGAAAACCGGCGGTCTCCCGACGGTTTTCCGCTGCCCATATGAATCCTCCATGGCGGCGGAGCGCGCTCCGCCGCCATGGGGATTCTGACACCCCCTACCGCCATCCTGTTCCTGGCGGGTCTCCCGCCAGAAACAGGATGGTGGTAGGGGGTGCTGCGGGGCCCCTGGGGGCCCCTGCAGTGCCCATGCCGATGGCATGGGCACTGCAGGGGCCCCCGTAAGAGGGCCCCACTTAGTATTTCAGTGTCTGCTATGCAGACACTGAAATACGCGACGGGTGCCACTGCACCCGTCGCACCTTCCCACTCCGCCGGCTCAATTCTGAGCCGGCGTCCTCGTGGGAAGGATGATTTGCCCTGGGCTGGCGGGCGGCCTTTTGGCGGTCGCCCGCCAGCCCAGGGCAAATCCCAAAATACCCTCAGCAGTCTTTCGACCGCGGAGCGGTATTTTGGTGGGGGAACTCTGGCGGGCGGCCTCCGCCGCCCGTCAGGGTCAGAATGACCCCCTCAGTCACACCTGCACTCATCTGCATACTGGATGGGTCTTCCTGGGCTGGAAGGGTGGAGGGCCTGACACTTACATTTCAAAGGCTAGTGGCCTGCCCTCACATAATGGACTGCAAACCCCCTACTGGGACCCTGGCAGACAGAACTGTACTGAAAGGGGAACTGGTGCACTTCAAAACAACTCTTTGAAGTCTCATCCACTTCAAAGGCATTTTGGGGTATATATAAACTGGGTCTCTGTCCCCACCTATTCAGACACTTCTGTATCTGAACCTGCAACCTGTCAAGAGGTTCAAGAGGAACTGCCTGGATGCCCAAAGGACTCATCTGGACTACTTTGCTGAGAAGGACTCTGCCCTGAAGCCCTCTGACTTTGCTGAGAAGTGCTCTCCAAGGGCTTGGATTGAGCTTGCCTCTTGTTTCCTGAAGTCTCAGGGCCCAAAAAGACTTAGGGGGTCATTCTGAGATGCCGCCGGCCTGGCGGGAACCACCAGAAGACCGTACCGCGGTCGAAAGACCGTACCGCGGTCGAAAGACCGCGGCGGTCATTCTGAGTTTCCCGCTGGGCTGGCGGGCGACCGCCAGAAGGCCGCCCGCCCAGTGGGAAACCCCCTTCCACGAGGATGCCGGCTCCGAATGGAGCCGGCGGAGTGGAAAGGGTGCGACGGGTGCAGTTGCACCCGTCGCGATTTTCAGTGTCTGCTATGCAGACACTGAAAATCTTTGTGGGGCCCTGTTAGGGGGCCCCTGCAGTGCCCATGCCATTGGCATGGGCACTGCAGGGGCCCCCAGGGGCCCCACGACACCCGTTCCCGCCAGCAAGGTTCTGGCGGTCAAAACCGCCAGAACCAGGCTGGCGGGAAGGGGGTCGGAATCCCCATGGCGGCCACGCCTGCAGCGCCGCCATGGAGGATTCCTCAGGCCAGGGAAAAACCGGCGGGAAACCGCCGGTTTCCCTTTTCTGACCGCGGCTTTACCGCCGCGGTCAGAATTGGCCTGGATGCACCGCCAGCCTGTTGGCGGTGCATCCGCGGTCCCCGGCCCTGGCGGTCTATGACCGCCAGGGTCGGAATGACCCCCTTAATCTCTTCATGAAACTCCTTGTGCACCAAAAAACGACGCACAGCCTGCCAGAAATGATGCACAGCCGCCTTGCGACCCAGAAATCGCCACACAGCGACAGAAAATTCGATGCACAGCCCTACCGGACTGATGCACGGCCTAACCGGAAAAATGCTGTCAATTCCCCGATTGAAAAATCAATGCAGCGCCTGCCGTGTGCCAGAAAATTTGACGCATCACCCTACTGGATCGACACAATGCCTCTGACTTCTTCCAGCACACCTAGGATTTCCCCTTATCGTCCTTAGGCATCAAAAAGATCTCTGCATCGTAGTGAGGAACCAAGACTGTGCACTGAAAAACAACGCAAGCCCCTTGCAGCGTGGAAAGAAATGACGCATCGTCTGTGTTGCGTCGGAAAATCCAATGCACACCATTTTTTCCATGCATCTCCTCCTCTGCGGTCTCCGTGTATGTTTTTTCTTTTTTACGCAATCCAGGTACTTTGTGTAATCAAGAGACAACTGTTGATTCCTAAGATTTAAGACTCTTTTAAAGCTGCAAAAGTGATATTTCAACTTTTAACATTCTTTATTGTTTTGACCTTATTTTTATGAGATAAAATATCCTATATTTTTCTAAACCTGTGTTGTGTATTTTTGTGGTGTTTTCAGTGTTACTATATGATTTATTGCACACATACTTTACACATTGCCTTCTAAGTTAAGCTTGACTTCTCAGTGCCAAGCTAACAGAGGGTCGGCACAGGAAAATTTGGATTGTGTGTGATTTACCCTGACTAGGATTGTGGTCCCTATTTGGACAAGGGTGTATGCCTCTGCCATCTAGAAACCCCATTTCTAAGAATTAGTAATTAATTCAGCTTTCACACCCGTTAAAGAAGTTGACCATATTGATAAGAAGTACGCCCACAGGCATTTATAGCGTAGGAATGCGATGCTTCACCTTGGTCCTCTTTGAGCATTGCCATTCAGTACATAATATGCTCACACCAGTACCATGTGCCTGTTGATAATAAGCACTCAGTTGACAATTTTGTTCATCGGTATTGTTTACAGACTCACTTCACCTAGGAGATAATACAACAATTGCCAGAGACTTTTGCCATGTCCATGCGATCTTAGATTTTATTCCAGCAGTCTTTGATAAAGATTCTGCATTTATCAACGGAGAACACAACTTGGTGATGCCTATGTGCAACAGTAATTTAGACTGGCTGGATATTGTTCGATGTGTCCATGTGCTGATGTAGTAGGGTTTTGCCACAAGCAGAAAAAACGGACATGTGACAGGGATTCCTATCTGCTTTCCTCCCTGAGAGTGACTGGCCTAACAAGGGATGGAGTACTATTTTATTGGAATAAACAGAAACACAGGTGCCTTCATGCCTTCAGAGCGTCCCACACTCGAGTGAGAGATATGATTGGGATTGAACATGCCCAGTGTCTAATTTCCGAAAAAATAAGTGTCAGGGTCCAAGATATTGCTAAGGGTGCAACTGCAGACTGTACCACCCACTGGTCCTACCAGTACTTTGAAAGGCCAATAGCGATGGCCTGGACCCCCTTCAATCACTCTTTAACTGTCTGAAACTAAGCCCCCCTATTTATACTTTTTTAGCACCGCATTTGCGTCATTTTTTGACGCAAAAGTGGCGCAAACTTACAGAATACAAATGTATTTTGTAAGTTTGCGCCGCTTTTGCGTCAAAATGCGGCGCTAAAAAAGTCTAATTATGGGCCTTAGTTTCAGACAATTACAGAGTGATTTTCAAAGGAACGATCAGGAACCTGTAGCTAAGGGGCAGATTAAAGGTCCTTCATCAGAAGTGAAAGCTTCCAAAGGACTCTCAAGGGGCTACTCATAAAAGGCACAAAACTACATGGTCAAGCACAGCCGAGTACTGCCTTTCTGCCATCTGCATGTCACAGACATTACAATGAAGTGCTTAAAATCAGGCTCAGCAGCGGATATTGACCAGGACCAAAAATAAATGAAAGCATTGGCTAACTCCAATTATTGGATGTCAGGTAAGAAATACTCCTTTAGCATACCTGTGTGAGATGCGTTTGTGAGAAACAAGAAAAATCTCAAAGTTTCTTGTATTCCCTACGACATTTCATGCCAGTAGTGATATAGAATTTGTAGGAAACATGTCATATTCAATGTAAAAGCGAGCAAGTTCCCCTGGCAGCCGTATATGTATTCCATCTATCATCCTCAGACAAAATGTCATTGGATATAATCTGCAGTTTGGTCTTTGCGACAGTTGCCTGTCTAGAGCCCAACTTAACAGCATGTACATTTTGAAGCAATACTTCTGATGGAGCTGAACTGTGTGCAGGAGGCTTGGAAAAAAGAGGTACCAGCCTCAAATAAAGGGCACATTTGCATGGATTTCACGGAAAATGTGTTAGTTATCAAAAGGAAAACAGATTGCAGAGATTGAATAGGACAACTGTTTTTAAGGCGACCATTGAGATGTAAAATGTTATAACTCAATGAACTGTATTTGGAGGAGACCAAGTACCCTTATTGAATTTTTATGGGGTTTTAGAGTAATATATCTGATGATTGGTCTTCATGGTATTGATACATTATCTTGCATTGCTGATATAGTGGAAACCTCTGCCTGTGTACACTTGAAAACATACAAACCTAAGTAAGGGCTGAAACCAACTTACCAATGAGAACTATGTCCTAGATTACTGGAGATCCTATTTTGAAGAGTGTTAGGCCTGCCAGCATTTGGGTGGACTTCACCCAAACTGTGTGCCTTCTCTCGGTCTATATTGGTGAATTCATTTCTGTTTCTTTGAATACTCTGTGCACTTTATCACTGCTACCCAGTGCTAAAGTGCTGGTACTCACTTCCTTAAACATGATAAAAGTGGCTTTCGCCCGATTGGTCTCTTTAGTTTACTTATAATTCCCTAGTAAAGGGGTATACCATATAAGCAGGGCCAGTAAATTAAATGTTACTAGTGGGCTTGCAGCTCCTATTTTGCCATCCACTTAAGTAGCCCTTTACAGCATGTCTCAGGCCTTCCATTGCAGCCTATGTGCAGTTTTACACTGCCAATTCGACTTGGCAAAATAAACCTTTTGCATGATGGGGTGTGAACCTTTCAAAATCACGTTTTTGATCAAAAGCCAGGCTGGAATGTATCCTAGCAGTGAAGAGAATCATATGGAGCTGTTATGCAAGGATTGCGGTTTGGTAGTTTCTAAGATTTGCCAAATTGAGCTTCTAGAATGTTAATTTTGCCAAATAAAGTTTCCTAACATTTTGTCCAAGTTGTGATGGAATTCATCTGAAAGAGTTGGAGGAAGCATACAAATGAGATAGTTGACTATAGGTGTTACCATCATCATATTAGTCTTGCTACGCGCCCACCTGGTAATGAATTTGGGGTTTCAGTTATGTAACCATTATATTTTAGCGTTTCTATCAGATCTGATCCGAATTCTATTTCCAAGTATTTCAGATGGTGTGATTGCCATGCTAATCCCGAGACTTCCAATAACTGACTTCTGATTTATCCCTACTGAGGCTGTAGCTTGCTACTAGGGCAAAATCGTCTGTTGTATTCATGAGTGCTTTTATTGAGGAGGAAACATTGTCTGTCACAATCAGGCTATTGATTAAACTCCTTCATATGTCTGGATGCTAGGATTAATGCTTAATATTAATCAAAGCCAATAGGGCCATTTGAGATGACAAGTAAACAGAACTTCTCTGCTGGGTCCCTGGTGCTTGCAGATTTAAGTTGCACTAGTCATAGCTGTGTGAGCTGTGCCTTCACTATGCAAAATAGCTATTCAGCGCCATTTTGGAGTCAGGTGCACTGGGGACTCGTAGCAGAGTGGTATCGCTGTGTAGGGGCATCCAGGTGAGCGAGCAGTGGTTTAGGTTACAACAATGTTAGAGGGTGGTGGTTGAGTCTATATATCTAGAGCCGCAATAATCGTTTCCGGGCTGTTAGAATGGGCAAGCGGCATACCCACATGGTGGCCATTTTTGGAGAAAGACGATTCACGCTCATCAGAAAGATCCGGCAGAAATGTTGTGCAGGCATGACCCACCTCAGTACAAAAGTATCAGGCTTGCTCCCTCTGGAGTGCGCTACCGAAAAATTACAATTCTGGCCATGATGTTGCATTGTAAGCCACCAAAATCACCCATGTCGATCTGGGCCATCAGGAGTGGCAGAAATAGGCTGCCACGGCCCTCCCCCCACCTGAAGCACTTTTTATCTCAAAGTTTTTCATCTGCAGTTATCCTACTGAAAGAGAAACGTTGTTTCACTGAAACACATTTGAGGTTTCAGGAACTGGAAAACTCTTCCAGGATAAACCTGAGAGAGTCCCTAGGAAACTATTAAATAGTCATTTATCACGGAAGCCTCTTACTGACTCAATTTCTTGATCTTAACCAACATTCTGTTGATGACATCACATGTGCTTCAGCTTGGGCTGATACTAGAACCTTCTGCACAGTAGCATTCACAATGACATCTGTCATACAGAGCAACAGAACAAAACCAATAATAGTGTGAGACATACAGCTCCCAATCAGTAAGCAAATAAATTCTGCAATCAAAACTGCACACTAAATAACACTAAAACACCAATTAGAACATCTGAACGGCCGGAGTTCAACTGAAGATCTTGTGGGAATAATTGCTGGTACAGCTTCTGTTCCTACCTTTCAGTGTTTGTCTTTGTGTTTCTCTCTTTTTAATTTAGAGCATTGTACCATCATCATTGTACCATCATTGGGTGGGATCCTCCAATAACCTTAAAGCCTTCTGCCTCGGGTTGTACCGGTTGTTAAAGGCCCTCACCTAGTACAACCATCAGCTGTGGACTACAAGGCTATAGTAGGGTACCAGTGTCCCTCCTGCTCTGCCAAATTACCACGATGTAAGCACTACAATTTTCATCCTCATGAATGCTACAATTCTGCTGTACTGTTTTAAAGAAAACATCATACCAAAATGTCAGCATTTTGCACCAGCAATAAGAAACTTGTTTTTGGTGTTATGAACTTTCCAGGCATTACAAAGAACATTTTCTGACACCTTTTAATTCCTCTGTGTTGACTATTATTCTCCCCCAAAAATGCCCAAAAAATACCAATTACATTGTGTGCAGGTATGACGTACCAGGCCCTACGGTTTTGTGTTTCTATCAGTAATTATATCGATGTCATTTGTATTTAAATCCAGAAGGAGAAAGGCTGTTTCCAGTTAACTCCAGTTGCTGGAGTATAGGTGCCTGGTTATTTACTTAGCTAAAATTCCATCTGACCCAGGGTGTATATTTGACCTGTTTATTGGTTAGTTTACCTTGCTCATTTTATTTAATCAGCAGATTTACCTTGCTTTTCCACTGCGATTATGTAGATCAGATTTCAACTGTACTCACCTGGTGTACTGGAATGTTTACTAGAATTAACCTGTAACAAAATAGTGTTTTGGAATAATTGAAAACCCCATAGAGGCACCGGTGAAGATCCAGCAACCTTTCACTGCACTGCCAGACCTGCATTTAAAGAGAATGGCTACAGCTCGATTAAAGTGAACGTTTATTGTCTTTTAACAGAGTCCTTGTTTCCTGATTATTTAAATTATAATGAATAATTGGAAAATATGTCTGCACTAGCTGTGTTCCCTTCCAACTCTGCTTTGTCCGTGTGGCTTGCATTGAGAGAATTAATAATCAGTTGATGTGGGAAAAACAACGCTAAAGATGAATTGCAACTTGCTCTTTTTAACCTCTTCAGAAAACCATCCTGGAGTTTTATATCGACATACACGCCCACTCCACCATGATGAATGGCTTCATGTACGGGAACGTCTTCGAGGAGGAGGAAAGATTCCAGCGACAAGTCATTTTTCCGAAGTTACTTTGTCAGAACGCAGAAGACTTCTCCTTTGTAAGTTGTTTTTTTCCTGGGTATTTTTTCCATTCTAAATGATCATTTGCATATCCCTTCGTTAACGGTAGCACAAGGATGTCTGGTAGCTTGGTGGGACTGACGTTTTCAGCTTTAGGTCGATCTTAACAGCCAGTGCTTAATTTGTGAAAGACAAGGTTCCGGTGCCCGAAGCTCTGCTCAGAAGCCGGCGAGCAGCCTGTGTAATCGTGGGCGTGCCACATACCAAGGATTGGCAGTCTTCAATCTACTACCAGACACTCCCTGCCCCTTCCTCTCGTCCTTGCACATCCCTGCTTTCTCCCTTCCTAACTGGTTTGCCATTTCTCCTTCTCTCTGTCTTACGATATGTGTGTTTTTGACTTCTGTTGGCATCAAGAGCAGTCTCATGCGGACATATAAGTGCCAGTGGCCGAAGATAAGTGAAGATAATATTTGTGCTGGGTATCTGTCCGGTCTTTGCTCTAACAACTGTGTCCATCTTCTGCACCTGCTTTTCATGCATTATTTTCTAAATTTGGAGTTTGCTGTCTTTTCACCTGATCAAAGCCCAATATTAATGGTAACAGCAGTCAAAATATGTGTCATAAAGTAAGTGTGTATGAATGTGTGAAATATTATTTGCACACTCTTGTGTTCAAGGAATCTCAGGGCCCTATAAATAACTCCTCTGGGCTCTGGAACAATTACCTGGGGGGAGGGGGGGCAGTCGCTGCCTTCCTCGTTTTACTGGTTCTTCTTGTCTTTGATTCGCACGAGGATTGAAGGGGAGGGAAGTGGGTCTAATGGGTGGAGTGGTATCCTTTGATTTAACCATAGTAGGCATTATGTTATGCAGTTTATGCAGTGTTATGCCGTTTTGCTTAATCGCGCTGTATTAAGTATGAGGCGGATACTAACTGTGCAAACAAATTGTTGGTAACCATTTGGCAGGTTTATGGTCATTTAGGGTACACTTTATTTTCTATTTAGTTTACTGTGCTTGTAAACTCAATAAAAATGTTGCAATCTAAAACTTTATTGCTTAATAAGAACCATTACAAATATAAATACAAAAGTGAACACTTAGAGCAATGAAACAGTTTCACATAAAAAAAACCTAATAGCTACGTCCTCTAAAACAATGAATAACGCTGTTAGGGTTGTATTTAAGGTACATGCAGCCAAGAAGCACAGATTCAACAATAAATAAAGACATGCACTGCTTAATTGATAAAAGAATAAGTTCCAGTGCCCAGGTTGTCGGCAGAACTCCACGGCCATCAAGAATAATTGTCCGGGGTATCAAACACAATGATGCGTAGTCTTGATTCCACCTCATGCCTCTTTCCACCAACAACATACACTCCTTACCCCTTTATCTAAATACTTCTGTTTCTTTTCACTTCCTTGCTTTCTTTCATTATCACTGTTTTCTTTCCCTCTTTATTTTCGCCTTTTTAGTTTTTCTCTCTCTTGCTGTAGTTTAAAACCTTGTGAGTAACAATGAGTGCTGGTCCCCAAATATGAGTGCCTGTGGACCCCACCTACATCCACTGGCTCAAATTAAGCACTGAACACATGACTACAGGAAAGATCCACAAAAGTGTTTATTGAATCCCTCAGTTATTGGTTCCTTTGCACGTTGTGCTAAACTCACAAAATTTTAGATGTCAGGTTCAAGTATTTAGATTTGTGACTAAGGAACCAATGACACTTGTCATTATTGCCAAATCTAACTGCATCAGTTGGGTTATCTATGATGAACATCTGGGACAGCAACAGTCAAACAAGTCCAAAACTCTATTCAGAGCTAATAGCAAAGATGGGTGAAGAGTAACAGAGATTTGATAGAAGGTACCAAAGAAACGCCAGTTTTAGTCATACAGCTCAGTTCATCAGATAGAAGTTAGCTTAGATTTTCTGCAGTCTCTCATAAGTAACTTTATTTATACTAGACAGAGTACAAGAATACTGTTGTCTCTTTGCTTACATCAACTTAAAATACACACAGTTTTTCATTAACATGGATTTTGCATGAATGGTAACACTCTACGGGGAATTAAACATCCACAAGATTTATACTCTAGTAATTATGGACTATGGAGAATATTCAACATAACAATGTCACAGTACCTTTATCTTACTTTACAGTGAAAATGTCTTAAAACCCGTCTTCACTGTAGCAGGATTGTCGGTTCTTGGGAAAGCATAGAGATACAGTATTAAAATTAAGCAATGTGATCTCTGCTTAGGAAACATCTACACGTTTCAATATAGGTCGTAATTTTTTTTTTATTACAAACCATGCTTATTTGTAAAGTTGTATTTGTAATAAACATTTTTAGACCAGGTACATTTAGTGAGTTACCTGCTTATACCCACTGGAAAACGATTTGCATGAGCTTCCAACTGTCAAGCAGGAGCTGAATAGTCTCTTTGATGAGATGTGAACTTGCTTTCAGAGCTACGACAAATGCCTTGGGAGTGGGGAGTTATTCTGTTCCTCTGGCAGTCTGACCATCTAAACTGATTGAAAAAATAGTGCTCTGAAAACTGTTTAGGAGGAGAGGGGAGGAGAAATATCATCTGTGACACAGACAGAGGAAGTGGACTCTGATGGGGGCCCTTCTGGAACATACTGGACATCACTAGCCAGCTGGCAGATGAGAGGAGGCCGGCATCTGTGGGGCATCGGACTTAGTGGTCTCCTGACTCATTGGCAGATCCACATAGGGTTATTGCTGTGGCAGGGGCGTGACACAACTGCCAGAAGGGGTCTCAGGACAACTGGTGCATGACAGGAAAAGTCCTGAACACCTCCACCACCTCTGTCATCTTTCTGGAAGCATGGAAGCATACAGCAGTCAACTCCTTCCTCAAGAAAACTTCAGCCAAACCAAGTCAACTGGCCAGCTTCCAGCCTATCTCCCTGTTTCCTTACCCAGCATAAGTAACTGAAAAGGCCATCAACAGACAACTTACCAGCAACCCCGAGCTCCAACTCCAGCTGAACAAAACACAATCAGGATTCAGAAAGAACCACAGCACGTAAACTGCACTCAACGCAGCCATCAATGATATCAGGACCATCCTTGACAGAGGAGAAACAGCCACCTTCATCCTGCTGACCTCTCCAATGCATTTGACACAGTCTCCCAAAACACATTCATCATAATACTCAATTAGTGCGGTATCCAAGGACCTGGGCTCAACTGGATCTGCTCCTTCCTCACAGGAAGAACTCAAAGAGTCAGCCTGTCACCCCTCACATTGAGGCGAAGAAACTGGTATGCTGCGTTCTCCAGGATTCTTTCCTGAGTCCAACCCTGTTCAATGTCTTCATGGCTCCACTCGCTAACATCATCAGATCTCAAAGCATCATCATCATCATCTCCTACATAGATGACATCCAACTCATTCTCTCCTTGATGGATAAGATCCCTACCACCAGAACCAGCATGACCATGATGGCAGAATGGATAAGAACCAACTGCTTGAAACTGAACTCAGACTAGACCGAAGTACGTGTCTTTGGGAACAAGAACTCCCTGTGGGATGACATCTGGATGCCAACAGAACTGGAACCAACACCAACAGCATTGACCATGCCATAAATCTGTGGATCATCTTAGATGACAAGCTCAACATGACTACACAGGTCAGCGCAGTGAACTCTGCCTGCTTCCACATCCTATAACTGCTATGAAGAATCTTCAAGTGGCTTCCACTGAACACCAAACGAACTGCTACGCAAGCACTCATCACAAGCCAACTCAGCTACAGAAATGCACTGTATGTTAGAATTTGCAAATAAGTTCTGAACAGACTTCAGACCATAAAAAAAGCCACCAGAAGCTTCATACTCCACCTCCCACCATGCACCCACATCTCACTTTAGCTCCAGGAGCTCAACTAGCTCCCAATTTACAAATGCAGCCAATTCAACCTCCTCACACTCACCACAAAGTTCTACACAACATAGGACCTGATTACCTCAACAGCCACATACACTTTCAGAACCCATCAAACACCTACGCTCAGCCTCGCACTCACTCACACACCCTCTCTGCATTCACAAATGGAGACCTGGAGGTCGATCTTTCTCTTTCATAGTACACAAAAAATGGAATGACCTCCCACACCACATCAGAGCCCCCTCCTTGCTATTTGAGTTTCACAAGAAGCTAAAGTCCTGGCACTGCAAATAAAGCGGCAGCACCGTACACCTATACACCTGCTCAAGCTCCTGGATACCCCTGCAGGTGATTAGTCTGCTATACAAATTAACATAACATTACAAGTTAATCCAAATATTAAAGAGAGGATAGGGATTTGGCTGGGGGATGTAGACAGCTTAATGCATTCACCTAATGCAGTGGTCAAATTTGTACCATTGCTATTATGCTCAGCAAGCGGCCATGGCCCTCCCTGCATCTGAATATATCAGTATGGGGAAACATGATGGGAAGTAATCTAAGCTAGCATCTGATACTCGCCATACTGCCGCTCAAGTGCCATGTGACAAAAATGTATCCGAGAAGCAGAGCTCCATAACAAACAACAAACCTGATCTCAGACACTTGTTTCTGGATATGAAACATACCCTGTGGAAGATTGATACCCTCCTGAACTGGCTGGACTGCATAAAGGAGAGAGTCAATGCACATGGAGACCGTATTGCACTACTTCAACAGTGAACATCAGACACAAAAGACACTTCGAAAGGACATATCGAAAAACTCTTGAAAATGGAAAAAGTTCTTGACATGATCAAGGCCAAAAATAAAGAACTTGAAGCGAGGTCACGCAGAAACAACCTGCACATAATCAGAGTTGCAGGAAACCTCAAACATAGACCTCATTTAAAAATATGTGGAAAAATGCTGATGCAGCATTTCAGGGAGACCTCCTTCACCTCTCTTTTCTCAGTCGAGTGAGTCCACCACTCACTTGACCATAGTGGACAGCAAGCCTCACCTCTTCTCTGACCCTAAGCTGGCTGATAAATTTGTGAGGCAAACTATACAGTGGGCATGGTCTCCCAGAGATGTAGAATGATGGGATGAGGATGACTCCTTTAACTGCAATGACTAAACATTACCCCAGAGACACAAACGTTCCATCCCAAATTTGATTTGTTCCGCAGACAGGTGTTCACCTGGTTGAGTGCTGAATTACTGAATCGTATAGCTAATCTTCTTTTTACCCTGGATGAGTTCCAGATGGGGGCCTGGGTATGAGCCCGATGACATAGCTGTTTTCCTGGCCACCAGACTTATCAGTGGACTGGGTGTACGCCCGGCCTTTGTCTCCCCTTATGATGGGAATTCCCCCCATTGTTGATGTGGTGTAGTGTGGCCCACGTTGAGAGTGGCAGCACTGTTTCCGTTACTAATCTGTTATTGCTTTTAATTCTGGTTCGGTTGCATGTTTGTTTATGTCAGCAGGAGATTAGTATTGGTGGTTGAGGGCAGGTGGGAGGGGGATGCTGTCCTTTGTAACAGATTGGAGAAGCTGGAGTGAGTGGAGTATAGCATAACAGACACAGTTCACAGAGGCTGGAAGTGAAACACCAGAAATGCACACAACCTATTGGTTTCTCAACCATGCAAAAGTTTGACTCAAATTAGTACACATATTGCGTCATTCATCCATGGCAGAACTATTTGAGTCCTACTGAGCATCATCCAGCATGATGGGCATGAGGCAATGACATGGAACGTTTGTGGTCTTAATGAGGCTCGTAAAGCCAGGCATGTACTGGTATCTCACCAGCACCACAACATAGACATAGACATAGGATTGTTGCAGAAACCCACATTCAGCACAGGTTACCCACCAAATGGATTGAACACAAGTACATAGCACCATAGTCTATTAATGTTCAGTGGGCCACAGATCTGATTCGGTGAGGAGACCCTGTCCGGCACATCAGGGTGAAAGTGGATCCTCAAAGTGACTACATAATCTGCCATGTTCTCATAAACACACAACCCACCACAATCATATGCACTAACACCAATAGTCCCTACTTTTTTTATGATCTACGGTACATAGCACAAGTCTAAGGTACAGACACAGTGATATGGTGGAAGATTTTAACATAATCTTAGACCCATTGATGGTCAGATCTGTTGATGGTAGAAGACCCCATGCAACCAAATAGCTCCTGGATATTATGGATGACGGTCGCTTGGTAGATATTTTGCAAACTAAGGCCCCTTAGAGATGGGAGAGGACATGGGCAACCACCCTCCAGGCTGGACTACTGGCTGGTATGGGAAAATGTCAGTGCATGGACATTGAGGTGGGTAAAACCAGCCACTTCCCTAAATCACGCCCCAGGGGCCCAGGATTGTGATGTACCTGGGAGGACACACAAGGTGTTTACATGGCACCTCCTATGTGATGCATTGCGTGATGTGGTGTTTAAGGAGGAAATTTGACATGAGACATAATTTTGTTTTCCCCACCAATGAGCATATAATCAAAAGCCCAGTGACTTTGTGGGAATAATACAAAATTGTAATCAGGGGTATCTACATATCCAAGCACGTGGGGGTCCTTAGGGACATTATAAATTAACTGGTCAGGCTGAAGGGACAATTAAAGTAATTAGAAGAGGTGCTTGCCCTTCTTGAAGAGTCCAAGCTCCAAAAAAAGAGACTGAATCCAAAGGTTGAAATCTTCACCGGGCGAAGTCGCGAAAAGCATCTGGCCTGCGAGGGATCTCATCTGTGTCCGAAATTCAAATTTCTCATGCTCAGAGCTTTCCCACCAAACGTCAACTGCTTGTACAGCAGCTATCCAATGTCCCTTGCCTCTTAAGACACTGCCTGCTACCTTTCTTTGCTGAGAATTTTTACCTTTCAATCCAGACATTAAGGGGCACTTTGCAATGAAATGGCATAAGGCAGCACCTCAAGTAGTTTTGCTGCACTGCCCTATGCCAATTTTAAAGGGCAGAAATGCACTGTATTTACTAGATATGGTGCCTTACTGTCCTTTCAGCTGGCTCAACATTTGGTGCCCAGCACCAATACAGGCACTGTCTGCATTGTTGGCAGGATTATTTCTGTGCAGGAAGGAACACCTTACTGCACAAAAACAAAACATGGAGTTTTTTTCCTCTTTCTGTGTGTACTGCAGAACACACAGAAAGAGGACAAAAATGAGGAGAAATAAAGATATTTCTCATCGTTACATACAGTTTTGAATTTTGAATGCACCCCTGACTCAGTGTAGGGCAACGCAGTGACTTGCACTATGCTGCCTTACAACAGGAGGGCTGTAATTTGGGGGATAATTAGCAGTGCATGGCAAGGGCGCTAGTTATTGTTGCCTTAGTGCACGAGTTATAGTTAATTGAGATAACTCTAACTGGTGAACTTCTGTAGTTTCATATGTTTAAAATGTGAGCCCAACTATGACATCCCTGTAACCTTTATTTTTTAAGTACATTTCTATGTTTTCTTTTAAATTCTATTTCCTAACTATAACGTCCCTGTAACCTTTGTTTTTTTCAGTGAATTTCTATGGTTTTTCTAATGTAAAGTAATTTTCATTAGTATAAGTTAAACCAAGCACTGCCGCACATGGCCATTGGCCATTTTTGGCGGCGGTTGGCTGGAGGGCCTGCGGCCAACCCTTAGACTTCTCCAACTCTGCCCCAGAGTGGGTGTTGGCTGCAGTGACAACAACAAATGCACAAATTCACCAGTTATAGTTTGCAGAGCTAACTATTAGTTGCACCCCAAGTAATGTAATATTTTATTACCATGCGTAAAGCTACCCCCCTGCTATGCATAACCAAATGTAGCAAGAGTGTTAGCCAACCCTTCACATTCAATCAAACCCCAACTGGGGACGAGGTCATGTGAACCCCCCCCCAAGCAACTATTCGCCCGAGGACCCATCCCCTGGAGCCTTTTCTCTTTAAAAGAGGAAGAAGGTCCTCCTTCAGCTTCTAGTGCTCCAGGAGCCACCATCCACTGGGGCTTTCTTTTTTACTGAAGGGATGGAGAGTGCATGGCCCCCTCGCCATGCCACTATTGGTCCTAGGAACCCCATCCCTCTGGGTCAAAAATAGTATTTTCAGGGGGGCATGCTGTCCCCCTCCCCAAGCTCCAGGGACCCCATCCCAGAGCCATACTCTAATTTTAGGGAGGGGGCAGGTGGCCCCCGAGCCTTTAGAGGTCCCGTGGATCCCCATCCCCTGAGGCCAAATACATTCATTTTAGGGAAGGGTGGCGCGTGGACCCTCACCCCAAGCACAAATGGGTCCTGGGGACCCCATCATCAGATGAATACTTTAAATAAGTTGGGAGGGGGGCTGAGTGGCCTCTGTCCCCAAGAATTAAAAGACCTCTTGGACACCAACCCCTGGGGCCAATGCCCAAAAAAAGGGGGCACGCAGATCGCTCCCTGAGCCTTAATAGGTCCTGGGGACCCCATCACCAATTTATAAGAGGATGAGGACATGCAGCCCCTCCCCCCAAGCCTTAATAGGCCCCAAGGACCCCATTCTCTGGAGCTGAATGCCCCCCCAAAAAAGGAAGGGTGGTCCGTGCCCCCTCCCTGAGGCTTAATAGGCCCCTTGGAACCAATCTCCTGGGGCAATAGGCCAAACTAAAGGGGAGGGAGGCCAGATTGCCCACCTTCCCCAGCCTAAGGAAACCTCAGAGACCTCATTCCCATGGCCTCTTTACTTTCTGGGTAGGTTCCCTGGTGTCCACCCTGAGCACCCACCAAACACAATGTTGAGGTTCACGGGGGAGTCTGTGGGCCCCTGTAGCCCCGGACTGCTCTCTTCAAGTTTCAGGAGCCAGCACTGCTCTTGCCCAGTGGGAGCAGCTGTTTATGCTTGCTTCAGCGGGAAGGGAGCATTCTGTTAACCTGCATGCAGGACTGTGGGCAGGGAATCAGAAGTCTGCTCCCACCTTGTGGGAGCATTTTTAAATCTCCAGCCAAATGAGAGCAGATATGCCTTCCCTGCCTGTGTTCCTGTATGATGTTTGCTCCCACATGGCAGGAGATTTCAAAATGCTCCTGCCAGGTGAAAGAAAACACTATTGCAGGCAGGTAAATTACTGTACTCCAGGGGTGGGTTTCCCTCCCTTGAAATTTAAGTCGGGCACTGTGAAATGGGGTCTCTGGGGTCTTTAGGGGCTCGGAGAGGGGGCCAAGCGCCCACTCCACTAATTGATATAACAGTCCCTGGGGGATGGGTTCCCCATGGTGCATTGGCAGTACAGGGAGTTGGACCACAAGCCTCCCTTCCCTTTAATAAACATTTTTCCTCTGGGGCCCAAAGTGGGCTCGGGGAAAAGGGCCTCATTCATGCTCCCTCACCAAACTTAATTTAAAAATGTTTGTCCAATAGAGGGTACCTCTGTGACCCCCTCTACAAGCACCATGAGGGCAGGTTATCCCTACCCTGCCCACTTGTATCTTTTTTAAAAAAATTTCAGGACAGGGGACTACGCCCCTGAGCCCTGTAATGGCTGTCAGCAACATTTTCCTTGATGTTGCTGGCAACCAATCAAATCCTTGCTACTGGAGCAAGTTGGCCCAATGGTGAAAGAGCCTCCTGCGGCAATTAGAAGGTTCTATTTTTAAAAATGGGTTTGAGGGGCTCTCACAGGAGCCCCGCAAACCCAACTGTCTAGATATACAAATATGTTCAGAGTTTAATAGCTCCAAAAGAACTGAATGGATTTACATCAAATCACAAAAAGCACACTTTGTGGACCAATATCTAGCTTCCTGTCAAATTTGGCATTATTGGATTCAGAAGTGTTTGCAATAGTGCTTCCTAAAAAAAATCTATATAAAACTGCATTGGGATTTGAAATGTTGGAACACCCCTTTCTATCTCGCCCCTATTTAAGGGATCCCATTGTAAGTTTTTGTGCACAAACCAGGCAAAAAAGAGAAACATTTTGGAGAATTTTGTGGAGGTTCGCCAAATGGCTCCAAAGTTATTAGCAAACCAAAAAAGGCATTTCCTATGGAAACATTGACCTAACTACAGCTGCCCAGTGATGCTCTAAATCTGTTCTAGTTCACTCTCAAAAGTGGAGTTAGACAAGTCATTACCTGATGTCTACACAGGTTACTCCTCCATATAGCCTTCCAACATCAGCCATAATGTGCATGTGCCTACAAGGTGCCAATCTAGAGGGGAATCTTTATGACTCTATTGGTGAGTCATTGTTTTTTACTACGATGGCAGAAGTTCAAAGTCTCCAGTAATAAGAACACCTCTCAGCATAGTTAACAGAGCCAGCTCGGTTGGATCTGTTGAGATGTAATCCTCAAGAGTTCAGGATAGACAGACTTGAATTTAGCCATTATATGAGTTTGCCTAATTGGCACTACTAACCTCGTAGACTCCATCCAATGAACCTTAGATCAATTTCAAAATTATACTGATCTGGCCAGTCAGACTGTGATGTCCTACGTATTCTTTGTACTGTACCAATTTGATGCATTACTGGTCACACATACAGCAATCAATGAGGGAGTTTTGCAGACTTCCTCAATGGTTTCAGACTGGCCAC
Source organism: Pleurodeles waltl (assembly GCF_031143425.1). Classification (NCBI taxonomy): domain Eukaryota; kingdom Metazoa; phylum Chordata; class Amphibia; order Caudata; family Salamandridae; genus Pleurodeles; species Pleurodeles waltl. Next base: position 911,683,300 of record NC_090443.1, read on the forward strand.
TTTGGCCTTTCTGCACGATTTGTCCGACATTACCTGCATGGATGCTGTTTGAAATTGGGTTACTGGTTGAGGGGGATGGAACCCTACTAAAGCAGCTATCACAATCCTTGTGAAGGTGAAGTTGCACGCAAACACCAAATTAACCTGTGCTCAACCCTCTGATAGATTGGCACAGAGCAGTCAGGCGTAACTTAGAGGCAATGTGTAAAGTATTTATGCAGCACTTTAAACAGTAATAAAGTGAAAACACAACACAAGAAAAATCCCACAACAATTGAGAAAAATAGAAGAAATTGTAATAAATACATCAAGACCAAAATGATAAACATACAATCAGTACTATTGGATGCAGTTTTAAAGATTTAAGCGAAAATAGTGCCAAAAATCACAAAGCACCAACTGTAGTTATCTGGTCACACCGGACCACAATAAAGTCATACATTCAGCCCCACTTAGGTCTAATGAACATAGTACCTTAGTCCTGGTTGCAAAGAGATGCAGAGTCCACTGTTGAGCCTGTGTCGCACAGCAGAGACATTGCAAGGGCTGGGCAAGGAGATGTGTGGCTTAGCAATGGTTCTAGGCAGCTGCGAAGTGCTATGCAATATGCGCTGTTTGTTTGTTAGGCAGTATACAGTGTGAGTGCTGCACCTTATGCCAAGTTTACTTATAGCAGGGGTTATGTTTTTTGCCCATTTGGTTCTTACTTTTATATTGATTTTACAGTTTCTGGTGATGGGGCAGGGATCCTGCAACCCAAACCGAACATACATTCATGTTGTTGGTGATGGGCATTTGCATTGTGCCCAAACCACACTTGCTTTTCCTTATACTGGGTTACACTAGACATTACTTACTGTTACTGGTGATGGGGCACCTGTGTTGCACCCAAACCATACTAATCATTACATGTCTTGGGGCATAGTAAATTCACACAGACATTGCTTACTGTTGCTGGTGATAGGACATGTGCATTGCGCTCAGACCATATTTTCTTTTGCATGTGCTGGGGCATAGTATTTGCACCCAGGCATTACTTTGTGATGGGTTTGTTAGTTGCAACCTAAACAATGCTTCTACTTATTACTATTGCTGGTGATGGGGGAATTTTCTTTGCACTCAAACTTTTCTTTGGGGCATATGTTTTGCACCAGCTGGGGCATATATCTTTGCACATTATCGTATCTACCTTTGTGGTTGGTTGATACGGCTGGAGTATTGCACCCGTTAGGGCACATGTATTGCACCCCTGTGCTATATTGTAGAGTTAATGTCTCTAGTTTGGGATGGCACTAATTTTGCCTCTCAATATTTTATTTTCTGCTGAGGAGGAGAATGCGGTTGGATCTCCCATGTGATTTCTTCCCCTGCCCTTAGTATTTCCATTTCGGACTGCTAGTCTATGTGATTGCTATTTCTGATCTTGCATTATCATTACTTCCTTCTGTGGACCATATATCTTATGTATTGTGTGATTTAATTTGTACTTCCATCATCTGTCTTCTTTTTATGAGGTTTAGTATTCCTCCTTATCTGCACTGTTATTTTATATTGTTTCCATCAAGAAGTGAGGTGTGTTGTATCCTAATTTCTATGCCATGCATTTTCTTCCTAGTTTTATACCCCCTGCTGCTCAGCCACTGTGACTGTGAGGTAATAGGATGCTACTGTGTGCATTGTTTGAGTGAGTGTCAGTTGGAATGAGTGGGCTGAGCAGCAAGGATTCTGCTCCCGGTGGGGCCTTTCTGATACCATCATAACATCTCTACCTGTAACTTGAGACTTTTATATTGTGAATAGACCTTATCCAGTTTCACCTACATTACTGATTACCCTGCATCATCATTTACCACGCCTTCTCACCCAGGCAACAGAGCAGCACAGCAGGGCAGCCATCTTTCAGAGCAGCAGACCAGCAGTGTGGCAGTCCTTTCTGTAGCATTGTAGTCCCTCTTCCTGGCAGAGTCCACTGGTCCTGAAGTGTACTGAAGAGTTGGGTCTAAGGGTCCAATACTTATACCTAGTGTCCACTTTGAAGTAGTGGAGGCTTCCCCCTGAGGTGTCTGGCACCCCCTTCCTCCCTGTCCTGGCCTCAGCTTGCCTGGGGTCACAAAAGACCAATGTCAATCTCTTTGTGAGAGCGTTCAGGCAGGACATTTGTGATGTGCAAGTGTGGAAAGTGACAGCTTCTCCCCCGTTAACTCAGACTGGCCCATCGTGCCACCACTTATCTTCCCTTTGTCTCACTGTCTGGTAGCAATACACAAAGACCAACTGCTAGCTACACCTAGTCATATGACCCAGGATGAGGCTGCAGGCATCAAATGGTTAAGACAGGAAAATGCCAACATTTGAAAAGTGCCATTTTGAGAACTATGTTTATAAATCCAACTTTAACATTAAAGAGGGTGTTTGAATACTATTCATTACTATTACTATTACCAAACTCGACCTGCCTACCTTGTCCCAGTCAGACATTACAGCTTATTATATGTAATAAGGGAACTCCAATGTTATTCTAAATGAGAGGTAGGCCTTGTGGTAGTGGGAAAAAAACAAACGTAGGAGTTTTTCACTATGAGAATATGTACAACTTTAAAGTGCATGTCCTACTTTTCAAATACACATGCCATCTGGGCCAATCAGGGCCTATCCTGGGTGTGCGTCCAAATTTGTCCAATAATGTAATTTGGTGTGATCTTCAAAGTTTTTTTTGTGCAAATTCTTCTTCAAATCAAACTCCAGCCTACACGTGTTTCGTCTGGGAATTAACCAAATGACTTCATCAGGGCTGTACAATAGAACTTTCATATAGATCGAATTTTAGGCCAATTCTCGTCCCTACTTTATTCAAGTCCTCAAATAACTCTGTATTTCATATCAAGACATTCCCAGTCCATATCTCCAATTACCTCAATAAGTTTCTCTCTTCATATCCAGGTCCTATACGTTCTCATTCTTGTGACGCAGCGAGTAAGCTACTCTCTTTCGATTGGCTCCCATGGGATTGGAATTCCCCTAGAATTAAATCTATATGTCAGTTCTATGACATATTTGGATGTGTGCCTTATTATGTATTATTGGTTTTCAACAATCAAAGATTTTTGACTTCAGGGGTTTTTGGGTGTGTTCCCTGTTAATTGCACCGTCCGGTAGCGAATAGTAAATTGTGATATAGTTAAATACTTGTTTGACAGGAAGCGTCATTTTCCCTCTTAAACCACCCATTGATACAATTCTATCATAGTTGTGACTTATACATATTAAAAGAAAGGAACAGCTTATCAAAATGTTTATTTTGGTAGATCAAAATGGCAGTTTAAAACTGCACATATAGGCTGCAAATGCAGTCTTGACACATGCTTGAGGGCTACATAAGTGAGTGGCACAATCAGTGCTGTAGGCGCACTAGTAGCATTTAATTTGCAGGACCTGGTCACATGTAGTACCACTTTAATAGGGACTAAATTAAGAGAGACAGTTGGGAGTAAGCCAATTTCACCATGAGTCCTAAAGCCAGCCAAAACGAAGTATCAAAAATACAGAGTTGAATTCAAAACGTGAGGGGAGAACCATGCCAACAATGCCAGGTCGAGCTGATACCTATTGGATGTGATGGTTTGCAACATGCTTGGCCAGTGCATAACTCTGTATTTTAAGAAGATTTAAGTCTTGAGATGCATCTCTCAAAGCAGATCAGTTCAGATTGGATTAAGGAAATGATGAAGTTATAAGAGGCAGAACTCAATGACCAGAGCACAAATAATTCTGATGTGTTTTGTACATTTGAGAATCACAAATGCAGTTTCTCAAATCTCTGCAAGTTTGATTGTGAAAATGGATCTGACCATGTATTATTTGATTGGCAAGAGCACCTGAACACTTTTGATGGGCACTAAGATGTTTGAAATACAGTTGTTTTAGTTCTCAAAACTAGTCTTGAAAAATAAATCGTTGAGCTTTGGGGGGAGTAGTGGACTGCTGTTATGGAGGAGTGTGGCTAGCTGTGCTTGGAGCCCATAATTTCATTCTCTGACCCTACCTTTTTATATAAGCCCTTCCAGTCATGAAATGCTAACCTAAAAGTGTTTAATAAATCATAAAGGGATGCCTATTGGTCTGTCAAGGACCAGAAATGGCTAATTCTGCTTAAAGTCCCTGCTGTCCCAGTGGACTGTGCAGCTGTGGCCGCGAAGGGGAGGGGAACGTGAGGGGAAGTAACGTATTTAAAAAAAAAAGAAAACACTTACCATTTCCGTTGCACCACCCATCTCCCGGTACCTTGCTCCTCTTGTGGTGTCCCAGCATAAGCTGGGACACCAGCACAGGCTCCCCAACAATTCTGGCGATGCTTACATGCTAAATATAGCATTAAAGCGGGTCAGGATTGGTCTGAGTGGCTTAGACTATTGCTGAGACACAAGCAGAAGGCGTATGCTTTACTAGGCATTTTTACCTTAAAGACGTTTCTAATATTTTAGGCTACATCAGTATGATGCTACAGCAAAAGCAGTGCTGTGGTTAGAAAATGGGCATAATCTTGTAAATTGAGACGTGCAAAAAAAATAGCTGATGAGGCTAAGCCTCAAGACAGAGAAATCAGTGGCTGAAACATTAACAGCAGACATATGGCTCTTTCTTGCCTACATATTTAGTAGAGAGCTTCTTTGTTATGCTACTTTTTATTAAGCATAGCGCCGCCTCTCACCTGAGATCCTTTCCTAACTTTATACTTGGTTCGCATCATTTGACTTCAATGATTATTTGTGATATGCCTTACAAACAGTGCTTAATTTGTGCTTGTTGTTTCCGGTGCTGAGCACTGGCACTTATTTTTGAGGGCCGGTGCTTAGCCTTCTGACTCAAGCATTTGCAGCGAGCAAAAAACACGTTTGGGATAGGCGACGGAAGCGAAAATCGAAAAAGCGTCACAAAGGGAGAAAGCAGAAACTGCAAGTGTGAGCTGAAGGGCAGGAAGTGGTTTTAAATGGATTAAAGAGGCCCGAGATGGCTTCGGGATTAAGCTGTCTCAGTATTCCGTGTTCGCACATTTCATTGCAGCAGCCGCATGTTTAAGAGAAGGGGTTTGAGCCCCGGCACCTTTTTATTTACAAATTAAGCACTGCTTACAAATTTATGTTTTCATCTAAAAATAATGATATCAACATCGCCTAATTACAATCTAAACATGAAAAAAAGGAAATTTCAGGTGGGAAAAACTGTAAAACCTGTTACAAATTTCACTGATTGCTATGCATTTTAGACGGCCTGTGACACAGTATTATGATGGCAATGTCTTTGAAGCCATGGACCTGATTGCCAGCATATTTCAGGGGGACTGAAATAATTTAAAGGTACTTTAGTGGCTCCAGGTCGAGGCCATGATCCTCCTGAAGACCCACACTGTGTAGTAGCATCACCCTATATTTCTTAACCCCCATCCATTGATTAATTTGTAAAAATAACTGATTATAGAAGCGTAAGGGTGGTACAGGTTTTCTTATGAGCACACCACCACCACTGCTGAATCCTGAGACTGCTGAATGCTAAGGTGGCCTAGTGTTGATTCCACCTCATGCCTCTTTGTTATGCCACCTAAGACTTTCTGAGCTGTGTTGCTTTAAATAAGCCCTGAAGTGCTAAGTTAAAACACAGTCTCTGCCACAGTTTTGGGCTGGCTGATCATCACAGGAAAGGTATGTGCTCCTTTTGGCTGCAAATGTACTGGCATGTTTAACACAGCTAAAGGGAATAACAGAAGATTGCAGGCCAACAAAAGCAAAGTACCATAACAATGCAATTAAAACATAACAGGACACATAGCAACAAAACTGAATACAACATAACAACCACAGTACAACACTACAAAATGACACATGCAGAGCAAAAACAATGCATCACAAAAACATGTGAACTTTTCACCACCACAACAAAATGCCACACAACAAATGTACAGAAACATTATTCTCGCACACTACCAAATCCAGAATCTTTTTTTTCCTAATAAGGTAGTGAAAGGTGTTTGAAGCAAGATCCGCCCTAGCTCACCCCGAAGCACATGAAATATCGCCAGTCAAAAATGTTTTGTGATCCAGCCAACTGCACCTTTACCTCACTTTTAAGGGTACTTTTTCCCCCCTGCTTTCTTCGTTTGTCACGGTTCGCTTCTCTCTCTCTCACTCTCTCCCCTCTCTCTCTCCTTCCATCTTTCTCTATTTCCTACATGTCTCTCCTTTTCTACTTTTCTCCCTTTTGCTTTGGACAAAAGTGATGATTACAATCAGTCTGTGCCGTGTTCACCACCTCTAACCACTGGCATACATCAGGCATTACACTCACCACTAGCTCAGCAAAGCACTCTGATGTGGCTTCAAGGGGCGAATATGAAGCTATAAAAATATTCAAATGCAGTAGAAGAGAGGAAATACCATCTCAAACTCATCACTTACCGAATAAATAATTTGAATTTTCTTTCATTGTTTTGCTTTGGAATTTAAACTACTATTGGCTTTCCAGATGTCCTTATGCTTGTGCTTGCCTTGTTTTTAATGCTAAAAAGTCAATACGGACTACCTATCCAGAAAGAATTGTTACTGTGCCTGCAGGGACCTATACCTGTACCCAACTGAATAGATCACGTTCTGTGGGTATTGAATTCAATCAACCAAGTCAGTGCCTGGGGTGGTGGTAGGAGGCAGTCTGAAGGACTCTTTTATTTGAAGTCCAAAGTGCTTATTATCTTGTAATGAAATTGCTTGTTATTGTGTCTACTGACACGTTATAATGTGCAATCCAAACTGGCTGCAGAGGTGAGCCAGCACTCTCTCTTCCTTTGTGAACTTCTTCTGATTTTATGGTTTCTTGCCCACTGCCATTGTAAGTATAAATGCACTCCCAAATTGAAGTTTGACCCTGTTGCAGTGGAATTTCACATTTTCATTTCTTCTCCTGACACTTAAAAGCCTACAGGGAAATCCTTTTTGCTGTCCATTTTGTTCAATGGAAGTGAAAATGAAGCCACGTGTACAATCATCTATGGACGTGGCAGCCTCCCGGATTCCTTTATCAACATATTTTGGACGGGATCGCTCCCAGTAATGAGAGCTGTTAATGTAAACTTTAGGCAATTAAACCCTCTCCCTAGCTTAAAAAAATTATATTGCCTAAACCTAGGTCACATGAAATCTATTTTTTTAACCAAAATTACATACCACTTAAAGATGATTAACAAACACAAATATAAATTGTCCTGTCCGGTTCTAAAGGAAACTATGCTGTATGTATGTCTGCAAAGAGATAATTCCAGTCCTATAAGCAATAAAAAAAAAATGAAAAACTCACATAAAATAACAAATATCTGATGTATTCTGCACACTTCAAAGTCATCCTGCGTTCCTTTATCAAAAGTTCAACTACTGACGAAGTCGCGCAGAAGTTTTGGCACATTTTCACTGCAGATTATTCATGTTTTTAGAGGTTTCTGAAAGAGCCGGTGTAATCGTCACTTGGACACGAATGGGTATTTGAAACTAAATTAGGATTACAACTGGTGTGCACCTACCTCACACTAATTTCACCAAAAACATTTCAGTTGGTTAAAACCTTTTGAAATGTATGCAAGAAAAACAATAGTATTCTGAATTTTGCAACTTGGAGCAGAGAAAAATGTGTAGTGTTTCCAAATTATGCTTCATTACGGGCTTGTTTCCTGAGAAGAAGGATGTAATACAACATTGGGAAAACATGCATTATAATATCTGTATTAACTTCCCTATTTGCATGGATTTTGCACTGATGGAGGTCACTTATGAGTGGGTACCTATTTTCAGACCCCTGAACAAAATTTTGTATGTGCAGGAGTCGGAATGCCAAGTTGTGTGGTATTGACCACATCCGGTAATTACCGGGTGCTATAAAGACCTCTCACCCTTTATTGAATTTCAGCTAGTTAAACCTTCGTAATTAAAAATTTACAGTGAATTGTAGTAAATAATTAGTTCCTATAAAAACTTTGAACATGCAATAATTATTACAACCCATAAATGCACAACGCCACAGTTTCAAACTTTTTTTTCAGAGTTCATAAATTACCAAATCCAGCTCAGGCCGCTGTTAATCAGGCCCTCCAACTTCCACTTACAGCCCTCTCAGTAGTGAACCGGACGTATTTTGGAGTGAATTAGTTGAATTACTAAATTCGAGTATTTTCTGTAGAGTTACCTAATACTTTTTATTAATGAACAACCTTTGAAATTGCAGAAATCTGTTCAAAATGGCACGTGAAACACGTTATAATTCTAAAATATACAAAAAACTCGATCCTTAACTAATGCTGTGGAAAAGTCTTCTTACTGCCACTACAAAAGTCTTCCAATTACTCTGAAAAGAATTACAACATTCCACCATTAATCAGGAATAAACCATAGCTACTAATTAAGGCACCAACAGGAGGAGAGCCCATATATAAAGTCAAAATTGGGAACCACATCCATACTACAAACAGGGAAATTAGAACTCTGCCATTTCGCGGCTGTTGCTTTTTCATCATGAATATAGATTTGCTGCACTTATCATATAATACAGTATAATTTGTAGATTTTAACAGCTGAAACAGATCAGAGATATAGGAGAGACTAAGTTTCACCTTTCCTGTGAAGTTGGGAAATGCCAATTTTCTTAAACTGGTTTTCTCAGAACTGTGACTTAAAATCCGACTTTATTAATAAGGACGGTTTTTAATTACAATTCTATAAACACCAAACTCAACATCTCTACCTTTTCCCAATTGAAAGTTATCATTCATTACATGTAATAAGATAACAGTATTTTATCCTATGGGAGTGTTAGGCCTTGCAGTAGTGAAAAACAAATTTAAGAGTTTTTCACTATCAGAACATATAAAACTAAAACGTACATGTACAACTTTTTAAATGCAATGCACTTTGCCGTAGGTGCCATTTTGGGCTTCCCGAAGGGGTGGCTTATATGTACTTAAAAGGAAAGTTTAAGTCTGGCAAAAGGTTTGTTTTTCCTGGTCGAAATGGCCATTTAAAACTTAACACATAGACTGCAATGGCAGGCCGGAGACATGTTTAAAAGGCTACGTAAGTGTGTGGAACAATAAGTTCTGCAGGCCTACTACTAGCATTTATTTACCGGGTACAGGTGCCTTCCATGACCCCAGCAACAGGTTTCATTGAGGACCTAAGACTTTAAGCAGCCTCCATTCTTCCTGCAGCTGGTAGGGCATCCGTGGGCTGGGACTTGCCTGTTTCCTAGGCACTGCACAGCAAACCTGATCAATGCAGGCAGAAAATCCTTCTGAACTGGTATTAATTTCCACTTGTAAAGTCCAGATAAATGACACCGTCTCCAAAGTGAATCCTATTTCACAGCAAACAGGTTATTAACTAGGTGCGTGCAGCTGGCATTCAATAGCCCACCCTGGTAATAATGTACAATAAGCATTGGCTAACAAAGGTGATCCATTAAGAATGTGAAATGGCTGCAAAAAAACCTACACTTTCACTTCAAGCCTTTCCAGTCCTTTGTCCTGTGTAAATCAATCAAGGTTGAAGGAAGCTTAAAGGAGGTAATGTTTCCATCGAGCTGTCAATAGTGCAGCATAGAGGCGCATTGTCTCGGTGCTGTGTGAAGGAAAGGATGTTGTCAATTACGAATGCGACTTAGCAGCAGCCAGCAGCTTACAGCTGAACTGCTGCTGGTGCCCTCTTCCACTTCAGACAAATGCCAATAAAAGATGGCCATGCAGAGACACCTAAAGCAGGGAGGGATTCGTAAAAGGTTGTTTAATAGTTATTCATACTGTTACATTGTCAGTGAGTTAACTGCGCGTAGTAAGTGTCATGGAAACCAAATATGCCAAAAGGCCTTGCACTTATTGGGAAGAGAAGCACATCAAACTATTACATCCCCTAAGCCAACCATTCCAAATCCTCTCCCAGCAAGGTCAATAATAACTGTGAAAAAACCTACTGTTCCCACGTTCCCAGTTGTGTAAATTTTGCACGATTTGCAACAGGTTTTTCTTGGGGCAAATTGTGTGGCAAAAAGTGTTGGGGTACGAAGTTAGTACCCTAAATGAAATCTCATTTTTGATGTAAAATGTAATTCCTCCCTGAGGTAGGATTTAAGGCCATGATTTATACTTTGTGACGCTAAACGGTGCTAACGCAGTTTAGCGTAAAAAAGTATACTGCCAGCTAGCTCCATCCCAAGACGCTGGCCGGGCATCATATTCATAGTATGGCAGTAGCTGGTGGTAAGGGAGGCATAGGGGGAACAGGAGGTTAACGTCAAAGGATGACGGTAGTATGGGAAGAGGCATAAATAATGCCTCTAATCAAACTAGCATCATTTTCTGACGTTAAATCCCCATGGACATGACTCCTGTCTAAGTTAAGACAGGAGTCATGCCCACCACCCCAATGGCCATAGGGAACTCTGGTGGCTCCCGATATAAAAGCAGGCACACTGCAAACTCCTCAACCACATCTACAAAGCAAACACTGGAACTGCTTTACCTGAACAGCAACATTCACGTCCACCAAACCTCCAGACACTTCTCTCGCAAGCACACATCCCAATCACACACAAAAGCAGAGCAGGGGGTCGTGCCTTCTCATACCTGGTCCCTCAAGCCTGGAGTCACCTCCCACAACACATCAGAAACTCCTTAACCATTCGAAACATTTGCAAGTGCAAGACCTGACTTTTCGAGTAGGGTTGGCCTCACACACCTGATAGACAGTGTCTGGATACTCTCACAGATTATTAGCTCACTATAGAAACACTGTGCTATAAAAAAAATAAAAAATAACATAGCATAACAAAACATAACACAAAATAACATAACATAACGCAGCATAACAGGCAGTTGCTCAGGTTACATCCCAATCCATTGATTTTCGCCCACCATGCCACCTCTGTTTAGACCCAGACGTATGCAAATCATAATTATTTAAGCCAAGGTTCACAAAAATAACAATCTTTGCAAAACTAAAACTATTACCAATGGTACATATAAAGTATGGTCAAGGTGTTCATCTCTTAAAACATTTATTGGAGTCCATCATTATTTCAAATTTGGTTGTCCATGGAAGAGAGCGATGGACCTATTACCGGATGGTGCAGCTCGGATCCACGCAGAGTCAGGTTGACTTTGACGCCCAGGGATGATGCATGGAAAATCCTGTTGCACAGTGTTAGAAAACCGCGCTGCATGGGGTTTGCGTCATTATCAGCAGCCGCAAGCGGGTGTTATGTGTTGTTTCTCCAGCCGCGATGCGTCGATCTCCCATCCGCGATGCAGGTGGAGTGACGATTTTAACCACAAAGCCTGCGCACGTCATTTATCAGCCACATTGCAGATGCTGCATCGAAAATTTCCCCGCACGTCATTCTGTGCATGGATTTTCAGCTCTTGTCTGCCAACTTCACCTTTCAAGTGACCAGGGGCTGGATGGGACACCACTTGGCAGGGCAGGAGTTTCAGCACAGAGTCCGGATGTTAGCAGAGGAAGTCTTTGATGGCCCTGAGACTTCAAAACAGTAAGCAAGCTCAATCAAAGCACTTGGAGATTCGTCACAAGCGGGAATATACCAGAAAGTCCAGTCTTTGTCCCCTTTCACAGGCAGAAGCAGCAACTGCAGGATAGCCCAACGAAGCACAGTCACAGACAGGGGCAGCACTCCTCCTCAGCTCTTCAGCTCTTCTCCTTGGTAGAGGTTCCTCTTGGTTCCAGAAGTGATCTAATTTTCAGGGCTTTTACTTATACCACTTTCTGCCTGTGAAGTAGGCCTATTTCAAAGGAAAGTCTCTGATGTTCGCAAGATCCTGCCTTGCTTAGGACAGGCCCCAGACTCACACCAGGGGGTTGGAGACTGCATTGTGAGAGGGCTGGCACGGCCCATTCAGGTGTAAGTGACCACTCCTCCTTCCACTCTAGCACAGATGGCTCATCAGGATATGCAGGCTACACCCCAACTCCCTTTGTCTCACTGTCTACAGGGGATTCGCAAACAGCCCAACTGTCAAACTAACCCAGATAGGGAATCCACAAACAGGCAGAGTCACAGAATGGTTTAAGCAAGAAAATGCCCACTCTAAGTGTGGCATTTGCAAACTAACAATCTAAAAACCAACTTCACTAAAAGATGTATTTTTAAATTGTGACTTCAGAGGCCCCAAACTCCAAATTTCTATCTGCTCTCAAAGGGAATCTGTACTTTAAAGTTATTTAAAGGCAGTCTGCATGTTAACCTATGAGAGAGATAGGCCTTGCAACAGTGAAGACTGAATTTAGGAGTATTTCACTGTTAGGGCCTGTAACACACATCAGTACATGTCCCACCTTTAACATACACTGCACCCTGCCCATGGAGCTACCTAGGGCCTACCTTAGAGGTGCCTTACATGTATGAAAAGGGAAGGTTTAGGTCTGGCAAGTGGGTACAATTGCCAAGTCAAATTGGCAGTTCAAAACTGCACACACAGACACTGCAGTGGCAAGTCTTAGTCATTCTACAGGGCTACTAACGGGGGTGGCACAACCAGTGCTGCAGGCCCACTAGTAGCATTTGATTTACAGGCCCTGGGCACCTCTAGTGCACTTTACTAGGGACTTACAAGTAAATCAAATGTGCCAATCATGGATAGCCAATTACACATGCATTTTACGGAGTAACACTTACACTTTAACACTGGTCAGCAGTGGTAAAGTGCCCAGAGTATCAAAAACAGCAAAAACAGAGTCCAGCACACATCAACAACCTGGGAAGCAGAGGCAAAAAGTTAGGGGAGACCACTCCAAGGATGCCAAGTCTAACATAAATGCTTTACGTTTGTCCCACCTTGGGGCGGTTTTGTTACTGCTTGTCAGACTGACCCTGTTACATGGATAATTGCACGATTGCTGATACTTTTGACTGTGAGTGAACTTCCTTTTGTGTCTCTCCTTTGTGCTCATGCTGGCCATGGTGCTTTCAGTCGGCTTGCTGATGTCAACCAATGTTTTACACTTCATTTTCAATTTATGTGGCAAGAAAAGTCCAGTTAGGAATTCACAACACCAATAGCTCTAACTCGAGTTAATGCATTGCAAATGCTTGTTGTACGCTTGCTTCTGACCTTTGGACTGTTCTCGAGAGCACGGCCAGTTTATTCTTATTCTCCCTTTACTCCTGTAGGCACTCCGTAGGTCTCACTTTGGTATATTGTGCCCTGGCTCTCACACACCATTGATCCATGCACACACCCCACAGAAAATCTAAGGTTTGGATAGAGAGCATACACAAACTATTGCTGCTGAAAGGTCGCTTAGTTGATTTGAGGAAATACATCTGACCATGTACCTAGCCCACCACTTAAATGTGTGCACTGTCCCCCTCCACATTTCACAGAATGCTGCACTATCTAATAGAAAAAGTTAACTCAATGAGGATTAAAATGTAGGCCCTGCAGCTCTAGCCTGGTGCACAGGGACCATTACCTTGATCCTACCAGGCACAGGAGGGAATGTCTCACCCATCTTTAAACCACTTCTTCTCTATGAATACTGTACTGACCACATACACTATGACACGACAAGTCATGATTTGGCCTACACGGGATAAACCAGCAGGTACAGGTCCTGTTGTGGTAGTATGCTGTAGCTCGCATTCATTTTCTTTGCAAAGTAAAATGACCTGTGTATCGCCTTATGGACATGGCCACAGCAGACACAGTTCTACTTATACCCTCAGGAAAAGAAGATTTTTGAAAAAGACATAATTCTAAAGTGTATTGCACAATTATATTCCTACCCAGAGGAATCCCTGTCCTCTCATTTAAATGAGTGCACATGGCATTTTGATGCAAATATGTTTATCTCCAGAGCACAGGGACCAAGAAGTGGTATAAGAATGACGTATTTTAGTAATTTGGGGAGCCAGTGCTTAATTTGTAAAACAATGAGTGATGGTCCTGAAAGCCCTGCTCAGCTTGCGGATGTTACATGCAGTGCACCGAATACCAAGACTGTGTAGAGTTGAATCCACCTCAGGCCTCTTTCACCCACTGCTACTCCCCCTTTTTTACTCCTACAACCCTGCTTTAGCCTACTGTAGCCTTTTCCGTCTTTTCATACTCCCTGTTTTCCATTTGAGTGTATTTTTCCTCTCTTGGTCTCTGGGACTGTCTGATTAAAAAAAGTAGCAGTCCCCAAAAATTATTGCCGATGGCCCCCTCTAGCAACCACCAGCTTAAATTAAGCACTGAGTGGAGCAGAGTGAAGCAATGGCTGCAATTATATTTAAAATGCCCTACAATCAACCTCCAACAATCTAATACCCAGGCTTTTCTCGTAACATGCAAATTGGATTTGGCCTTCTGGGCTTGCGGTAAATTAAAGAGATGGTGTTTTGCAAACTCAAGCAACTGAGTAGCTGTTGTGTTCCAATCAGAGTAGAGGATTGAATTGATAATCATGGCATGCTTGTAGAACGGAAAGCTGTCAATGAATATATTGGCCCAAGGCAGGAGGTGCCTGAGGGTCTTTGACCGACAAGAGTGTCAGAGACAGTTGTATATCAGGTCCGAGGAGCCTAGGCAGCACACTTAGAAAAAAGTGATTTTAGTTCCAAAAATAATCCTCTCTTTTTGGAGGGGTTGATTTGTAGCAAGCTGGAACACATAAGTCCCTCAATGTCCCTCGAGCAGTCCGGTGTGAGGAGCTTCATATCTTGATTGCAAGCTGGGTGGCATTGACATGGTACTGAAAAAGCAAGTGATGACCTCTGCTCAGGTGAAACACCCATTTTTAGTAAGCAGTGTGACTCTGTGGAACTTTCTTTTTTATCTCACCATGCTGTACCTTTGTTGGAAACTGTGTTACTGGTTGAGGGGGTTAAACCCTACTCAAGCACAAACAACAATCATTGTCAGGATGAAACACAAGCAAACCCCAAAGTAACCTTTGCTTAACTCTCTGGTAGCGTGACACAAAAACAGTCTGGCTTAACTTAGAGGCAATGTTCGAAGTATTTATGCAGCACTTCAAACAGTAATACAGTGACAAAAACACATGAAAAATCCGACACCATTTTAGAAAAATCAAGTAAAATGTGATAAATAATTTGACACCAATACAACAAGATGCAATTAGTAGAACCAGAAATATGAAGTTTTAAATATTTTAGTGAAAATTGTGCATAGAAGCACAAAGCGCCAACTGTGGTTATCTTCGGGTTGCACAAGACCTGGACAAAGTTACAATTCAGGCCAGTCGTGATGGAGTGCAAGTGGGATAAAGTGACCTATTTAGGTCTGCAGAACAAAAGTGCCTTAAATCCTGATGGCGGAGTGTTGCAAGAACACGCGTCAAGGATGCATTGCGCAGAAGATGCGAGGTCCTGGTGTGAAGATGCATTGATAGGTCCTGCATCTTCATTGAGGATGCCGTCAACGAGGAACTTGCGATGCAAAGTCCTCCATGGAAGATGTGCTGCGCACCGGTTGGTTCAAAAGAAGCTGTGGGGTTTGCAATGCAGAATCTTGTGGCATCGTCGAGGATGCCATCAACAAAGGGATTGCGATGTGAAGGCCTGCATCGAGGATGCACTGCGCAGCAGTGGTTTAGAAAGGCTGCAATGCCAAGACCTGCGTCAGGGTTGTGTTGCGCAGTTTCCACCAAACAACCAATGCATAGATATTTACAAGTCCATGGAAAGGTGACGAGTTGGATGGAAGCTTATCGCAAGTGTCCAAATTCATCAAAATTGCTGTGCATTGGCAACCCATGCATCGAAGATGTGCTTTTGCATATAAAGAGAAGTCAGACAGAACTGTCTGGCAAGTGCAACTACAACATGGAGCTCCTCATTTTGCAGTTGGGTGTGGCAAGGAGAAGACCACAACTACTCCCCTAACCACAGACACCGCCTCCTCTCACCACCACAAGGGCAGCACAGGAGAAGAGAGCATGCTTATCGGCATCAGATTACTCTCATTGACCTAAGGGAGGTTGAAGTCATCATCCACTACCGGCTCCAGAGGCAATCAATAGTCCACTTGCGGCACCAAATAGCACCTAGGATCCAGCCACCAACGGGGAGGCCCACCAACATCCCACCACAGGTGAAGCACATGGCTGTACTCCACGTGTTGGCATCAGGGTCATTCAAGATCACAATGGTCAGAGTGGCAGGTATCTCCCAGCCATCATTCTTGGCTTTCCTCAACACCAACTTGGATGCCTTCATATGCCTAACACTGCAGTACCTCCCCTTCCTCAACACACAACAACTGCAGCTGGAGATCAAGCAAGGCTTCTGTGCCATTGCCGGCTTTCCACATGTGCTCGGTGCCATGGACTGCACACATGTGCAATGGGTAGCTCTGGCAGCTACATCACGTAGATACAGGATTCAAAAACACATTAATAGTACATTGACTGACTGTTCTCCCTTCATCTTTTCAGCTGACAAAAGATGTGGCCTGGGTAATGACCTCGTATGCACATCCTCAGACTGAGGCCCAGCGCAATTTCAACAAAGCACTGTCCAAGACCAGAGGCACTGATGAACAAACTTTCAGCCTACTCAAGTCATATTTTCGCCACTCGGATGTCAGGTGGCCGGCTCCTATACTATCTAGCAACAGTCTGCAAATTCGTACTTGTGTGCAGCATTTTTCACAATATCTGTGTGCAGACAAATGTCCCATGGGATGACCAGTGCCATGAGGAGCAGGAGCAAGCGGAGGAGGAGGATGATGAAGATGATGAGAGAGGGAAAAATATTGGAACAGTTACTGGGACTCGTCAAAGGGACACCATAGTGCAGAATTTCTTTACAGAAGACTGTTTATGTGATATGTCCAAAAATGCCACTCTCATATAATTTGCCAGTATAGTCTGTAGAAATGTAAATAAATTCATGAATACTTCCTATGTGTACTGGCTTTAGCTTTACAGTCACTGTCAACATCCATACCTTGAGATCTCACCTATGAGTGCGCCATCACAAAGTTCTTTAGCTAGGTTTCATTCATTTCACAGAACACCACCATGTGCTCATAAACATGTGTGCATATCAACAATGTGCCAAATGCTTTTGGTAGAATAACAACAAACAAAGCTAGGAATGTAGAGTATTGTGCACATGTACTGAGTATGTGTGGTGCAAATGTATAGTGACTGTCAGACACCCCATCACAATCCAAAATGAGTGTAAATATCAAAAGTGTGCAATAGTTGAGTGTGTGTGTTGTCCATATTTACATATTTTTACTGCATCACAGAGGGCAGTATAGTGACCTAATTCTCCCATGAATGTGAATAGAGTCCATTATATGGTCAAGAGCACACAGTGCAACCCGCTAAGTCTACATATGCTCCCTGAAATTTTGCCAGCACATAGCTACATCAGTGTTGCATCTCACATAACACATACAAATGTTCCTTCCCATTATTTGCCAGTTCTGGATTTGTTACCTAGCCACAAGGCAGACCCAATAGGCAAGGATGCAACTGTAACATGCAGGAATGGATGTGGCTGTGCTGCACTGTCTCACCTTGAAACTAACGATGCTGTGACTCCTCCTGATCCCTACACGTGGTCCAATTTGTCCAGGACACAAAGCAAATCCAATAGACAAATAGATGTCATGATCAAAGTACATGTAATGTGACTCTTGGCCAAGTAACATGCACTAACGCATACCGGGTCACAGTGGCGTAACATGGCAATGACTGCACATGTGACCATCTGGTGTGAATTCCTAACCACATTCTCAGTTCACGTTAGCCCTCTCTGTCGGCAAAAATTGTGATGCATGGAAATGCTAAACATATGTCTACTTGGAAGACTTCACACTTGTAAGGCCTACTCAAGCAGGCCTCACGAAGAAACAAATAATGGATAACTATATTGACTTACCCATTTCTGCGAGTGTAATCAGCATATGACACACATATAGTGTCGGACACCAAGCCAAGACAGTAGATGTGTGTGGACCAGTATATCATATGGTGGTTGTTGGACACTATAATCTGCTTTATGATGTCATTCACATATGAGCAGGTGACCCATTGCCCTAGTAAACTACTGTTCACATCTAGAGTCTCAATCTGTGAGCTGGATGCCACATACAATGTAGACAGGCTGAAGTAGCCAGTGAATATAAATTCCTCAGTGTGTTTTATGCCCATGAGCACAAACGTGGTAAATAATGCTGACAGATAGTATGAACTACATGTATGCCCACAATCATGTCTGAAAAATTGGATATCATTTGCATAATAGTGCAGCATCTTGGATCAAAAAATGACCTGTGTGCGGATAAGTACATTAATGCAAGCATAAGGCGAACTATCATCCATATTGATAATGTCAAGATATGCACAATTGATCAATCAATCAGGATTTATAAAGCACAGCTAAACACCCGATAGGGTATCTAGGCACTTGCCGGTCCTGGAGGCTTATTCAAACAGCCAGGTCTTGAGTGCCCTTTGGAATTCCAGAAGTGAGGTGATAGTCTGTGTTGATAATCAGTCTGTTACACATACAATATGTTGCCTGTCCTAGTGTCTACAACATGAGCGTAAGGAGTCACACATATGTGCACTGTTAACATACACATGCAACACATCCCAAGTCTACATGAATGTCCGCAGAGGGAATTACAGTTGAAAGAGTGAAGCATGTGATAAATCTGACTGCATTGCTCGAAGCATTACACTGCACCACACACAAAGGGCTGGTTGTGTCAAGAAAAACACAAGCACTGGTCCCTACCGTCATGGATTTCACATGGAGCGTTGTTTGGAGGCCAGGGATCAGCATTATATCATCAAAAACAATTCATTGTAAATTGGCATTTGTTTCAGTGTGACCCAAGCATTGACTATGTCACTAGCAATGCGACATAAAAAACAGCTTTCCTTAAAAAAGTGATGCTGTAGTCAGAAATGTGATGCTTTAGTAGGAAGAGTGCCAAACAGAATCCACGGCTCAACTACATTGCATCAAAAACAAGGCCTTGTCTATTGTAATGTGTTGTGTGTAACTTGTGCCTCGGCTAAGTCACTAGCGATGCATCAAAAAAGCGACGCTTTCTTGGAAAAAGTGATGCTTTAGTTGGAAATTTGGCGCATCCACCCAGGAAATGATGAAGTGACTCAGCCATGCTGAAAACCAGTAACTGTGGAGGTCGTTTTCACTTACAATCTTTTTGCCTGTGCTGATTCTTGGAAGTGTTTGGAGTGTGCTGTTGAGGAGTGCTCTGTTGTTTGGTCTTGTTGGTGTCTTGCTGGTGTCTCTGCTGCCCGTTGTTGTGTTTGTGAACTGTCCTTTGAGTATTGTACGTTGTACATTGTACAGTTTTGTGTACTGTATTGTTGGGTGTCTGTCCATCTAGTGATTTCTGTAGTTTAGGGGTAGGGGAAAGTGTTAGGTCTTTTTAGTGTGTGTTTAGGGTGTACAGTGTGGATGCTGGGATGTTCGGCAGGGTGGACTGCTGTGGTTGCTGGCGCATTATCTGGCGAACATCATCGGGAGTGGAGGTAGAGAAAAAGCAAGGCTACCCTACCCAAGAGCGGCAACAGCATTGGGAGAATGTGCGGAACCAACTGAATCGTGTCCTTAATGTCCAGCTGAATATCCATTAACTGAAGCACCATTGGGCAGATGTGGAGAGCCGTGAGGTCGATCTCCTTGATCACCTGGGATTGAAGTTGATGAACTGACAGGTAAGTCCCTATATACCATACGTTTGTTACTGTATGTCATTTGCACACATGTTTGATATTTTCTTTTTAAATGTAGGCTCAAATATGTATTTATGATAGTATGGCCTACTACCAGACAACACACTAAAATGAACAGTAAAGGCCACAGTAGCCTGTTTACAGAGGCATGACCATTAAAAGAAACAGACCATACTCTGTCAGCCAGGCCCATAGGTGCTGTGTGACCCATCTGCTAATGTGTGGCGAGTAATATCACCCAGCATGCTAAGTCATTACTGACTCTAAACGGTGTCAGTCAGCTGGCATGCATGTTGCAGGAGAGCACACTCACATGTCATCAGGCAACTGGCTAGACAAGGGTTTGCTTTACCATCTATAGTATCACACACACATGTGTATTGGGAGAAATGGTCATGATTCCTTGATGAGCCTGTACAGTGCTTGAATGCTCATTGTAAATTTCCAGTACACTGGTTACATGTAAGGAGCTAAGTGAAGAAGATAAGTATACAGGTATTTATGTGAGCAGTCCCCAGCATATTTATGCTATGCACAGTGTTGGCTGTCATATTGGACTGTTCATATAGCCATCAAATAAAGGCACTCTTAAACTCTGTAGAAACGTATAGGGGTCTTACACCTTGTCTGCACTGTATGCAACTGATGCATGATACCTGGTATCATCTGACTACACTGCAACATGGCAGACGTATGTCCATCATTAGGACATTCCAATTTTGCTTCATGCTACTTGTCCAATGTACAGACAATACCAAACATTTGTGAAGTCAATGTACTGTGCTCCATATGTAAACAGTGTACATGTTCACCTTTAACAGATAAATGTACCATGTTCTTATCATCCACGTAAACCTGACTCATACACCCATGGCAAGGTGGACATTTTCTGTGATCCAAATGCTACCAGTGAGTATCACGTGATGGTTTTTGTGCTCTGTAAACATTGTGTGTGGCCATCTACATAGTTTGCAGTGAGATGTGTAAATGGGATCAACAGTCAGCAGTCAAAATATCCCTGACATATAGATACACAACAGTAGTAGGACGTAGGAAGCAGAAGTAGAACAGTGTTATGAAGGATGTTGTAATGGAAGTGGATGTGAACATCAGAATTGAGAAATTAACTTCTATCTGCCTGTCTGATGCACATTGCTAGTGTAGGCATCCAAATGGTAATGTAAAGTCAATCTTCTGTGGCCTGGCCACACAGGCTGTGCGGATTCCTAACTCACTGCAGATGGATTTGTCATGAGTTGATGTCGGACATGTCACCATTCCACACATACCTATGCTGTTACATGCTTGACTCATGCCCTCATATACCAAATTCCCTATGACAGACACATGTTCATACCCCTGTAGTGGTTATTGAGGAATAAGGGTAATGTGTTAAGTATTACAGGCATGCATGCACAGTGTTTTCTGCATACAGCTTTCATGTTCAGGCAGTTACCTGCAATGTGCAATGTACAGGACAACATACTCATCGATATGAAATCCAGAGCATCCATGCACACACCCATCACATGAATTAAGTATGAGTTGATGTGCATCTATGTTATATTCCGTAAAGAAATGTATGGATAGACACTTGCCCATGTAAAGAATCACATGCAATCTGTTGAATACCATTACGTGATCTCAGTCAAAGTGTTCCAGGTACGTCCATGAGTCAACATTGGAGGGACATCCAACAGGTCTATTGATTTGAACCTAGCTAGCCATACTTCATCAATTTTACAACGACCTGCCACTTAGTCATGCTATGCTGCAATGTGTGTTGCCTTGTGTTATTGCCATACCAGTGAAGGATTGCTGACACACAATACTTAGTTTTAGTGCGTTTGTAGGTTTTAAGGATTTATAGTTGTTAGGTATATGGGTGGGTAGGTCTAGTAGGGGGTGGGGTGTTCAATGTTTACGTTATGTATGAAAAATAAAAACCCAAGAAATGTTTACAAACTTTAAAAAATAAACAAATATATATTTGTTTAGGTTTTAATGTTTAGTTAGTTTATGTGGAGGTGTAGTGTATGTTTGTCTTGTGTCCTAATGTGTGTTAAGGGGTAGAGGGTTGATGTTTAATATATCTAATGTGGTATTTGTGAAGAGTTGAATCAGTTAAATTGGGTAGGTTAGGGTAGTTGTAAGTTAAGGTAGTACAGGTTAGTTAGCATAGGCTGGTTTGAGAAGAGTTTACTTAGGATTACTTGAGGCAGGTTAATTTTAGGCTAGATTCTAAGGTGTCAATAGTGTTTATAATGCAACATCTTTTATTCACTTTCACAACTACTGCCTTATTAACTGTGGCAGTTGTCCCATATGCTTTTGCTGGGTTAAGCACATGATTTATTGTTTACTGGGTGAAGCATCTAAAGAGTATATACAGTTAAGTTTGCAATTGAGTCACTTGAGAGATGCTACATGCTCTGTATAGACAAAAAGTGATGAAATCGTGAGTAATCAAGGATTTATTGGGTCACACACTGTTGGCAGCCACTTATGCACTCTCTGATTGCTAATTGTTATGCATGTGAGCTTGGGTAACTTCTTGCCGGTTCAGATGCACCTAAGGTTTGCAAATAATTTTGCCCTTGGCCTGTGCTGATTTTGTCACGGGTCTATTGAGCACAATTCCATTTTGAGAATATGTTGGGTCTTTTGGGGCAGCACATCCACCATGGTCTGTTCCATCCGATCATGCACAGACATATGACAAGCTGGATCTGGTAAGGGATTTTGTTTCAAAGTGAACCTAGGAGCAATGGGCAAGCTGCAGTCCTTAAGGCAACAACCCCAGCATTGTTTGTGAACCATAGGATATCCAGACAGAGTTCATGGGGATACATTGTATTGGACCTGTTGAGGAAAGGAGTGTTTCAGTGCGGAAGAGAAGGAGCAAATGAGTGAGATCAACTGGTAGGGCAACAAACTGAGGGTAGCACCAGTTGGGAAGTACACTGGTATCGTCATCAGCACTGAGCAAAGGAGAAATTAGTAATTTGGCACAGAGAAATGCTACTGGCCACTATTACATTGAAAAGAGGCAAAGTTCACATCTTCCTCCTCTGATGTGTGTGGTGTTTCCCGTGAAAGGGTTGTTGTAGGTGCTGGAGGTGATGGAAGCACAGACACATCAGGGGCTGTGGAAGATCTGAAGCACCTGTCCGCAGCAGCATTTATCTTTGCCAGCAAGTAAGGTAGCACAGCACTGAGAAGGGCCGGCTGGTTTGCCAGCACAGCACCAATGTCATAGTGGTAGGCACCCATTGTGGCGATGTATGTGTCCTGCTTCCATTCCATGGACTCCAGGATATTGCTGATCACCCCCAGCTGTTTGGCTACCTTGCTGGTGTCACTTTGGCAGGTGTTGGAAATGGCCCTTCTGCAGGGTTATCCCAAGACTTTTTGCCTTCCTCCTTCTCTTTTTCTGACCTAATTTTTGCTGGTTTTTAGACTCTGCGCACTTTACCACTGCTAACCAGTGCTAAAGTGCATATGCTCTCTCCCTTTCAACATGGTAACATTGGATCATACCCAATTGGACTATTTAATTTACCTATAAGTCCCTAGAAGGGGCACTGTATGTGCCCAGGGCCTGTACATTAAATGCTACTAGTGGGCCTGCAGCAATGGTTGTGCCACCCACTTTAGTAGCCCCTTTACCTTGTCTCAGGCCTGCCATTGCCAGGCCTGTGTGTGCAGTTTCACTGTCACTTCGACTTGGCAATTAAAAGTACTTGCCAAGCCTAAAACACCCCTTTTTCTACATATAAGTCACCCCTAATGTGTGCCCTAGGTAACCCCTAGAGCAGGGTGCTGTGTGGGTAAAAGGCAGGACATGTACCTGTGTAGTTTACATGTCCTGGTAGTGTAAAACTCCTAAATTCGTTTTTACACTACTGTGAGGCCTGCTCCCTTCATAGGGTAGCATTGGGGCTGCCCTCATACATTGTTGAAGTGGTAGCTGCTGATCTGAAAGGAGTAGGAAGGTCATATTTAGTATGGCCAGAATGGTAATACAAAGTCCTGCTGACTGGTAAAGTTGGATTTAATATTACTTAATATTACTATTTTAGAAATGGCACTTTTAGAAAGTGAGCATTTCTCTGCAGTTAAATCTTTCTGTGCCTTACAATCCACGTCTGGCTAGGTTTAGTTGACAGCTCCTTGTGCATTCACTCAGACACACCCCAAACACAGGGTACTCAGCCTCACTTGCATGCATCTGCATTTTGAATGGGTCTTCCTGGGCTGGGAGGGTGGAGGGCCTGCTCTCACACAAAGGACTGCCACACCCCCTACTGGGACCCTGGCAGACAGGATTGAACTGGAAGGGGACCTGGTGCACTTCTAAGCCACTCTTTGAAGTCTCCCCCACTTCAAAGGCACATTTGGGTATAAAACAGGGCTTCTGCCCTACCACCTCAGACACTTCCTGGAGAAGAAACCTGAACCAGAACTTGCACCCTGACAAGAAGAACTGCCTGGCTTCCTAAAGGATTTACCTGACTGCTTTCTACAGAGGACTGCTGCCTTGCTGTTGCCCTGCTGTCTTGCTGCTCTCTTGCTTTGCTGCAGAAGTGCTCTCTAAGGGCTTGGATAGAGCTTGCCTCCTGTTCTCTGAAGTCTCAGTAGCAAAAAGACTTCTCTCTTGCAACTGGACTCCTTGTGCGGCAAAAAAATCGACGCACAGCTTGTTCCACAGTGAAAAATTCACTGCACGCCGACCCGGGATGACAACGCTTGACTTCGCAAGGAAAAGATCGACACGGCGCCTCCGGTGCGATGGAACTTCGACGTGGAATGACGCTGGCTGACTCCCAGAGGGGAAATAGACGCACCGCCTGCCGCGAGGGAGAAATTTCCCTGCATCACCCACCGGAACGACACAGAGCTTGCCAACAAGCCCAGGATTCCACGCACAGACCGCGGGGTGTCTGAAAAACATGCAACACGAAGAAGAGGCCTGTCCACCCGCCGGAAATCGACGCAACGTCTTCCCCGCTTGGAAAATAACAACGCAAGTCCGTGTGTGAAGGAGCGAAACCGACACACACACCATTTTCCACGCATCTCCTCCTCTGTGGCCCTTTGCAGAGATTTTTCACTCAAACCAGGTACTTTGTTCTTGAAAGAAGCTTTGTTTGCTTTTAAAAAGACTTAAGACACTTTGGGGGTCATTACAACCCTAGCGGTACAGGACCGCCAGGGCTGAAATGACGGAAGCACCGCCAACAGGCTGGCGATGCTCCCCTGGTCATTACGACTGTGGCGGAAGCGCCGCGGTCACACCGCCGAGGCCGTCGGTTTCCCGCCACAATGACCCTGGCGGTAGTAATCCGCAGCGCTGCCCAGGGGATTACGAGTCCCCCTACCGTCAGCCTTTTCCTGGCAGTTTGAACTGCCAGGAAAAGGCTTGCGGTACGGGGAGTCACGGGGCCCCTGGGGGCCCCTGCACTTCCCATGCCACTGGCATGGGCAGTGCAGGGGCCCCCTGACAGGGCCCCATGCGGCTTTTCACTGTCTGCTCTGCAGACAGTGAAAAGCACGACGGGTGCAACTGCACCCGTCGCACGGCCGCAACACCGCCGGCTCCATTTGGAGCCGGCTCCCATGTTGCGGCCCACATCCCCGCTGGGCCGGCGGGTGGAAACTCTGGGGCATATTTATACTCTGTTTGCGCCGGGTTTTTTTACGCAATTCCGACGCAAAACTAACTCCATATTTATACTTTGGCGTTAGACGCGTCTAGCGCCAAAGTCCATGGAGTTTGCGTCATTTTTTAGCGTGGACACCTACTTTGCGTTAATGATATGCAAGGTAGGCGTTCCCGTCTAAAAAATTGACTCCGAGGCATGTGCGCCGTATTTACACTCCCGGGCAAAATTCACGCCCGAGAGTGGGCGGGTCAAAAAAAATGACATCCGTCCGCTTTTGCGCCGTTTTTTAGCGCCTGGTCAGGGCAGGCGTTAAGGGACCTGTGGGCTCGGAAGGTGCCCTCCCAAGCCCCCAGGGACACCCCCTGCCACCCTTGCCCACCCCAGGAGGACACCCAAGGCTGGAGGGACCCATCCCAGGGACATTAAGGTAAGTTCAGGTAAGTTTTATTTTTTTATTTTTTTGTGGCATAGTGGGGCCTGATTAGTGCCCCCCTACATGCCACTATGCCCAATGACCATGCCCAGGGGACATAAGTCCCCTGGGCATGGCCATTGGGCAAGGGGGCATGACTCCTGTCTTTGCTAAGACAGGAGTCATTTCAATGGGGGTTGGGAGTCGAAAAAAATGGCACAAATCGGGTTGAGGCGAAAAATTTGCCTCAGCCTGACTTGCCCCATTTTTTGGCGCCCAAGCTCCATATCCCCCTACGCCGGCGCTGCCTGGTGTACGTCGTTTTTTTTCACGCACACCAGGCAGCGCCGGCTGATAACGCCGGCTAACGTCATTGAATAAATACGGCGCCCGCATGGTGCTTCAGAATGGCGTTAGCCGTCGCTAATTTGTTTGATGCAAAACTGCGTTAGCGCAGTTTTGCGTCAAAAAGTATAAATATGGCCCTCTGTTTCCGCCCGCCGGCCCAGCGGGGATGTCATAATGGGTACTGAGGGAGTGTGGCCGCATTGGCGGCCGCATGGCGGTTACAACTTGTTGTAATGACCGCCTTTAAATCACTTTCCAGTGATATCTTTACATTTTCTTATTGCATCTTTTATCGTTTTGACCTGCAAATATCCAGATAAATATTATATATTTTTCTAAACACTGTGTGGGGTATTTTTGTGGTGCTATATTGTGTTATTGTATGATTTGTTGCACATATACTTTACACATTGCCTTCTAAGTTAAGCCTGACTGCTCAGTGCCAAGCTACCAAAGGGTGGGCACAGGATAATTTGGAGTGTGTGTGACTTACCCTGACTAGAGTGAGGGTCCCTGCTTGGACAGGGGGTAACCTGACTGCCAACCAAAGACCCCCATTTCTAACAGCAGGGCAGCTGTTTGTGTCCCTGCCTAATGACACCAACGATGTCAGCCAGGGACTGTTCGAGTCCATAGAGTGGAGGGTAAGTGTCCTTATTGGGACTGAGGCACCTATGGCTGCCTCTAGGGTGCCCACCACACCACACTGTTTCCATCCCCATCCACACCATATATACTATCTCCTGCTGGACTCCTACCTCACAATGTTGGAATTCTGCTTGTGGGTCCTTGGAGTCCTGGACTTGCGGTGGGCTGGCAGGTGGTGTTTGTTGGGTGTTGGGTGAATCCGCTGGAGACTCCGCAACACTATCAGCTCTTCCCACAACTAGAGATGGTGTGTCAAAGGAGGCCAGAATTTGCTGGAGGGTGTCTTGGTCAAGGGTTGGAGGCTGTCATCCTCAGACAGATTGCTATCCGGGACAGCCAGCTGCTCAGGCGGTGTAGGCACATTCTCTGCAATGAGATTGGATAATGTTAATGGTGTCTTATGTTAGATGTTGACAATCTGACTTGCTAATATTTGACTTTCAATACAACACTGTGCCTAGGATGTCTGTTACACTGAGGTATAGAGTCCAAGTTGCACTGTAGTTGCCTTTCAGAAGCCAGTGTCTCTACATTCTTCCTACAACCACCGTGTGACAAAGCTGACATTTTGTCTCATGACACATACACACAGGTCACTGGGCCTACCATACCCAGACATATGATAAGAGGTCAGGTCCATGTTTGCCAAGCTGAATTGCAGTTTTTTCATGATGCTTATACTGATTGTGTTTTAACATATTGATATTGTTCACAGTGCATCTAATCCCTTGTGTGTCTGCATTCCCTGTGGCCAGTATTCAGCCCACTGCTCCTGTGCAGGTGATGTGGGTTTAGTCAAGAATGTGTTATGATGCTGCCATCTAGCTTTCACACTGTACACTATGGTACTCTGCCTTCTTGTGCTGTCTTGCATGCATATTGTACATTCATATGGTGAAGGGTTGAATTTGTAACACAAATCCTGCACAACTGTACACACCGACCAACCTTGCTACACTAAAGGAATGTGTAAGGGCATGTACTTACCATGTATTTCCTATTTGTGTCTGCTCTTTTGATTTGATTGGATACACATTTGGCTTTATCTTTGTGGACAGTGGGCACTGTGTACCAATTCTGAGGGGATGGGCCCTGTCACACTAAGTAGTTTGCTAGCACTGACACTCAACACAGTTGATAATTGCCAGAGTTGAGTATCTGCATAGTATGTAAACATTCTTTTACTAAGTCCTGCTCACTTGTACATGTACATGCATCCTCTGCCACTCTCACCCATTTGTGGACTGACAACGTGGCCTATCTTCCCTCTTGACATTTTGTGCCAGTGACTCATCTTAATGCCACATAGTGATGTAACCCTGATCATACATTGACTCTCATGTGCCTACAACACAAACAATATGCATGACCATACCCAATGGATGGACATGGCTGACTGTTACTGAGGGCTATGTGTTGAACTGTAACCCACATGGTAGTAGTGCTGGAACTGGTGATATGTATCTACCCAGGTTTGCAACATGACTGGGCATATGTACGTCAGTCTCCAACCATCTCTAACTCCTGCCTTTTCTGGTAGCAGACTGGTTTTTCATGTCCCTTGAAAGATCCCTATTTTACATTCTCCTACTGAGTCATATGTGGCATTGTGAGAAATTTTCTCTTCAGACTCCCCTCGCCACATGTTACATCTCCGCCCAGGACCACATAACATGTACGATGGTGTACCCCAATGGGCTCTTCTCTGTCATCCCTTCTAAGCCTTAACACAAGTGTGACACTGTCAGACACAGCAATGCAGGTGTATTAATTTAATTATGCTAGCTCACAGAACACATATCCATTCTTACTTCCTTGCTATGCAGTATCTCCCCTTTCAGACACATTGGCAGTTCAAGCTACTCAGCCAGCACTTACAATGCACTGCACAACCGGGGGGGGGGGGGGCAACCAGGCCTACACATCATCTTTGGTTGATCCTCTGGTGTGCATCACTTGCATTAACCCTGACCCAGTTAGATTTAGTACATGGCGTGAGATCTGGTGGTTCCTACCACAACTGACACCTATGTGGTCTCACCACACACGTCAGTTCAGCTGGGTGCAATGTATTGTCATGTTAGTTAATATACATGTGGCTCTTGGCATGTTCCTATGTTTTGATACTTCACATATTCCACATCTGACCCCCATCTTAGGTGAGATGTTTCTCTTCTGACAATCCCCTGCTATTAATTTGCTTCACAATGCAGATTTGAGTGCATGGACCCAAGTAAGATACAGTCACCTCATGGTGCAAGGTGGCCTGCATTCTCACTGTCAGGTTGTAAAGGGTTCAGGTGGCCATGCATGATGTGGTGTTCCAGTCCATGAGGCACATTTACATGCAACTTCTTCCACTGGTGCATCATTTTTTGTGACACACTGGTGGAGCAGGCTGCTGACCCATATCCTCAGGGTCACGCAAATCACTTTGTATGGCTTTTCGTGGCCTTGTAGATATGGAGTAAGGCAACACAGCACAAGTTGCTGCGTTGCCTTACTCTGCGTTGGGGGAATACCATGGTCATTGTGGTGGGTTTTCCTATGCAAAACCCATGGATTTTGATGCAGTGTAACAAAGAGAAATATATTTGTTTCTCCTCGTTTTTTCCTCTTTCTATGTGTGCTGCATTCTGCTCCTCCAAGGCATCCAGCTCCTCCTGGAGCAGTGAGCTCCCTCTTCCGGTCTGCATTGCTGCCTTCAGGTTGTTGCCAATTTTTTTTTGGTCCGGTGCTTATACTCATGCCAGCATTTCTTTAATTTGGTGACAGTCCTCTTCACTTGCCCCACACTGCTTATCTTCTTCAATATAGACTACCAAGTGGCCTCTTTCTTCCCTACTGGCAAGTTAGAGGTGACAAATAGCTGATGTTTGTGCTGTGTCACCTCAACGATCAAGATGTCATTCTCCTCCTCACTGAAATTGCACTTCCTCTTCCCCTGGGAGTCTGTCTAGATAGCCTGGCTGGTGCTGGGGTTGTTGCCCCCGCTTCTGCTATATGCTTCCTGCTCCAATGCTGCCTTCTGTGAAGTGTGCCATTGCTTTTCCACTGATGCATCTTTTGTTTGTACATTTTTGACACATTTCTTACTCAAAAGTGGCACTGGGTTGCTTAGCCTTTCTTTACGTGCCATGAGTCAGCCATGCGTCACTTTTGCAGCAGAAGCGTCAGATTTCCTTCTGACATGGTGCACACGGATGCATGATTTTTTTGACGCAGCCAGGATCCTTATGCCATGGTGCACCATGTTGTAAATATGACACATCTGTGGCATTGTACTGATGCACAAGTGATTTTGACACAGCTGTCGCACTGCAGCGATGCCTCAGTTCTTGTAAATGAGGCCCACAGTGTGTAAATATAGAGCCTCATGTCTCCCTCTAGCCACAGGGAACAGATAATCTCCAGCCCCTTCAAACCTGATTTCTGTAATCTGTTTTTTAATTCGACAAGACATACGTAATACTGTTTAACATACAACAGCTCACATTTTAGGTAGTGCAAGTACCGAAAAAGTCTTGAGGAGTTCAATTTAAAAAGTGAACTCATTCTCTGGGCTAAATCTGGGTTGGTGTTTAGGACAAACCCGACTGGCTATGCTACAATCTATGTTTGAAAAAATACACACTTTGCTACATTTAGCATTCTAGCAAAATAACAGAAAAGACAGACACAGATTGAATGGATGATTCTGTCAACAGCAGCACTGGCAAAGGAAACATCAGCAGGCCTTGAAATGCTGTACCCTTCAGTGCTTGGAGTGTTTCAGCAGTCCTTGAAAGGTTGTAACCTTCATAGCTTGGAGTGTTTCACCAGCTCTTGAAAAGTTGTAATCTTCACTGCTTGAAGTGGGCTTGTTCTAAAGGCCTTTACATTTCCAGGAGTATTACAAGGGCCCATTTGGCTTCAATATAACTGATTTTGACTCTTAGCAGAAAGAAAGAATGCCCTTTCCTTTTTCTAATTGATATTATAACATCCACATGCTGCTCTGAAGCCTTCTCATCTTGTGAAAGGGTTTTCCATGTTTTAGGTAAAGGAGATTCTTCTTGGCCTTTTAAGCAGTGCTTAATTTGAGCTGGTTGTTTCCAGTGCTTCGCGCCAGCACTTAATTGGCAACACTGACACTTGAGATAGTCTGCCATATGGTGGCACTGTTTGTCTGCTCTCTAGATTAACACAACCACAGTTGTTTATTCATCCACTATAGATTAAAAGTGACTAATACCTGCTGCCCAAGCCTACAACCTGCAGTGGCCTCCTGACTAGGGCCCTGGCATTTATCTTTTTACAAATTAAGCACCACTTTTAAGTCTTGCTTTTTTAGTTTTGTGCTAAAACAGAGAATGGCTGTCTCCACATCAATCTTGTCACTGTTTTTTCATTGTTGACTTTTTCTGGAGTTTGTCCAGTTTGAGCTCTGGGGAGCACATTACACATTCCCCAGGGTGCAATAGGCTGCTGGTGTTTGTGCTGTCCCTTCTGCACTAATTTAATGTTATCTCAAGGGGTGTATTCATATTTGCATGGGGGCATAACCCCATGCAAATGTGGGAGCAACCTTGCTTCTGCGCCTGCGCTCTATGATGTGGCACAAAGGCAAAAAGAATGTCAGGAGGCTCACTATGACTCTGATTATGAGCCAGGCCAGGCAGTATTTCCAAGTGGGTGTCAGGCTTTATCTGGGACACACCAGAAAAGGAAGATCTTTCAGCAGAGAAGTTCAGACGTTAGGCTGAAGAGGTGTCCAGTGGTGATGTTGCTACCATCCATGGAGTCTGCATACATTGAGGAAGAATGGAGATGAACTAGGAACAACATTACACTGTGGTGTCTTTGGCATCCAGGAAATTTGATGCTAGGGATGTACCCAGGCAATACTCAGTGTACTACCCACATCCAAAATTGTGGTAACCCCTGGCTCCTGATGAGCCCTATTCAAGATGGTGTCCATGATCCTCTTCTGGGTCATCGGCAGTTGGGACAGTATAAAGCTGCAACAATATTTAGAGTGGGGGTGCTGCCATTAATGTTGTATCCCTAAAGTCATTGGGACTGTGAATAATCCAAAAGTCTTCCAAAAAGTGTAGACAAAGTGCAATGCCCAATCAGCAGGAAAGTGGTAAGGGTGAGGTATATTGCTGGTGGTGCATTTTAGAGCACTGGTGAGGTAGTGTACTTTTATTTACAGACAAAACATTTTCTGTTGAAATGACTGCTAAATGTGCATAGACATACATTTTTACTGTATAGCACAAAATGATAATATGTGGAAATTGGGTTTTGGTGAGTATTTATCATTTGCTTGCAATCAAGTAAAGTGAAGTGATTTGTTTTGATCCTATTAAACCTCTTATTTCCATTGCACCTAAGAATTACAGAGAAGTGATTCATTTGTGCTTTCCTAACTGGTGATATAATGTGAGATATGTGTATATATATTTTCCAAATTTTAAATGCTGCTGTGTGTTAGGAAAAACTGACATGTCACACCCTTTCCTTTCATTTTCTGTACCCCAGCAGAACTCTCAACTAGGTGACTTTTACAAAATCCTTTCACTTTGCAGTCAGAGAAATACAAGTGCACTCCAGTTTTGAAATAAACAGCATCTTGTCAGAAGACACAGCCTGATTTTTAGGGGCGAGCGCAAATCGCTCCGTCCCCTTCTGTAATCTCTCTTTGTGCTTCTAACCACGGCCATGTCACGTCAGTCACTTTCATTGGTTTGTGGGCTTGCCTTTTAAAATCCGCTTGCTTTCATTAGTGAAATGCAGGCATATGTCATGCCTTTTCCGGTGTTTAGCCCTCCTCAAGCGCACCGACCAACTACTGAAAAAATACGATGCTCGATGTTTTCTGTCTGTTTCTGGACTACTTTTTCACTTTATTTTGCAACGCAATCTCGCTGGGCAGTAGTCGAGCGCTTTGCATGACATCAATCCTGTTACATAGATAATTGCACTTTTGCCGGTTACATGGATGATTGCACTTTTGGCAATAAGTTTCACTGCGAGCTCATTTTCATTTCCCTTTGTGTGTCTGCTTTGCGCTGATGGCGGCCGTCGTCTCGCTTATGTGAAACTTTTACTTTTCAGTTTATATAACAAGAGAAGTCTGGTTAGTTATGTGAAACTGTTTTACTTTTCATTTTCAATTTATGTGGCAAGAAAGGTCCGGTTAGGAGTTTACAATGCTAATAGCTCTAATGCTTATATTTATTAGGTTACCTCTCGCTGTCTAAAGGGATACATCATTTGACATTGCTGGCGTGATTAGCAATTATTTGGAGTCCGCATCATGCAAATAAAACTTTCGGGAGGGCGACAGTGGTTTAATCCGACCCATACGACAAAGACCGACTGACTACTGCGCGAAGAACAACCTTTGTGAATGAATTTAAATAACTACTGCAGTAAAACACCATTGCGACAATAAATTATTCTCATATATAAAAAAAAATTGGTTTCCTGGCGATGAAGGCACTTTTAAAATGTGTGACCAGTCCTTCAGTGGGTTGAATTCAGTAATCAGTGGCTGGAATAAGACAACAATACTGTTATGCACTGTGCCCCTCCAATGCACAGTGTTTAGTAACTTTTGACCCATTCGTCTAGGGACCTCTTTTTAGGTCGAGCATTGCAGCGGGCAAGCACTGCTTTTCCCATGTGTTGGTATTTATGTGGGCTTTTAACCACGCCCACCACACGCCAATCACTATCACGCGTTCATGGGCATGCCTTTAAAAAATCCTTTGTTATCATTGGTAGATGCTTTAGATTTGTCCCTCCTTGGGGCGGATTTGTTACCGGCCTGGCCATTGACCCTGTTACATGGCTAAATGCAATTTTGATGATTACTTTTATTGCAAGCAAACTTCTTTTTCCTTTTGTGTCTCTCCTTTGCACACCCGCTCATGGCAGCTGTGGCGCTTTGTATCGGCTCACTTATGTTAAGTGTTTTAGTTTTTATTTTCCATTTGCGTTGCAAGAAAAGTCCTGTTAGGAATTTACAACACTAATAGCTCTAACTCGTTAAGTTTTCTGACTCCCTTGTGTAGTCGCTGATTTCTGTTTTCAGTGTCAGTGTGCAACCTGTGATGTTAATGCATCATTCAAGCAAAATCGAAATGGAAATTTGTTTCAAATGCCATGCAGTAATTTCAGGTAATCAGAAACGGATGTTCTGTTATTCATCTATCCGTCACACTCCGACTCAGAAGTCAGTGGTTGAGCCTCGCTGCGCCACCACCTGACTGGTTTCAGAAAACGGTGATTGCTCGATTACAAATACCGACCAGCCCCACCTGACATTAGACGACAAAGAGTACAAGTTGTATCCAGTTCGGAGTCATCCCTGACCCCTGTGGACATCTTTATTTACTGATACTAGCTCATACGCCACCTGTTAATTATAACAGTGCAATGATAGTATGTTGCTTATTCACGCCTTTACTGCATCGAGCTGTATGAAGCTTAGCTCGTCACCATCACTCGTTCATGGGCTTGCCTTTCAAAAATCCTTTATAAGCGGTTTACGTTTGTCCCTCCTTAAGACGGTTTTGTCATCGCCTTGGCCAGGCACCGTGTTACATGGATAATTGCACGATTGCCGATATGTTTGACTGTAAGCAAACTTCTTTTTCCTTTTGTGTCTCTCCTTCACGCTGATGCTTATGGCAGCCATGGCACTTTGAATCACTTGCTTGAGTCAACTGTTTTACTTTTCATTTTCAATTTATGGGGCAGGAAACATCCAGTTAGGAATTTACAACGCTAATAGCTCTAACGCGAGCAAACACGAGACCCACTGCATTGCAAATGCTTGTTAACCTTTGTCTTTGAATGTGCAGCTAATAAGACAAGATGAACACAATATTTAAAGGCGCCTTTATTGCTCATTAACCTTCTGACCTCCAGCATGATTATTCCAGGGCTGCTGCAGTACCTCCAGCACCCCTACTTCTATGCATTTGATAAAAAGCTGAGGTCTACAGCTTCACTTTGCCTTGTACCTGTGCATTTTGGTATACTTTCCAAGCGTGCACCTTTTTTGGTTTATCTCACACCCTACTGGGTAGTTTTCCTTAAGCAAAGTATTTGATTGCTATTACCACTTAACTCTGACTTTTATTTCCATCAGCTATTCTTCCTTGGGATCCTGAATTCACCCAGCAGAGAGTGCTGCCCTCCAGTATACAGGTGGAAGTAGTTAACAGTTGTGCACCCACAAGGCAGCCAGAAGTCAAGGGTGTCTCCCTTCTGTTGCCCATGACCAGCTTGATGGTGCTAGTATATCCTATATAGTGTCTAGAATCTGGGATTTAAGGTGCACTGCAAGACGTTATGTTTGGACTCATTCATCATAGGGACTTGACGGTGGGATACAGCTCACTTGATCACAATTGGTCTAGTGTTCCCATACCCAGTTTACAAGGGGCGGGAATACGAAACCCAATTTTACCACCTGGAAAATCTGGCCTGTAAAACTGGATGAGGATTTTTTAGGGGATCTGGGCACAAAAACAGCCTGCCCCCCACTAACCATATCCTACACAAAAAAGTAGCATGTGTGGCTTCCCCATTCCTGGCACCAGCCTCCCATATGTCTTGAAACCCTCCTGACCAAGTCTGTCACCACCATCCATCTTGCTTCAGCCTCTTTATTGCCATCAGTCCAATGCTGAGAGCAGGTGGTGCATGGGAGCTGACTGTCCCTGGAATGAGGACTTCATAGACAAAAGAGGACCTGGTAATTGTGGAAGTGCATGTTATTACACATTTTGGTGACTATAAATCACAATAGGTGGATTTAGATGTGGACATGCCATCTATAAATATTTGGAAAGAATGCATTTTCCTTCCACCAGGTAGCTCAATTCTGAAAATGTTCAAGGTATTATTCTTATTGCAGGAGATTTTAATGTCACTTTCGAACCCTATTTGCTGGCCCAGGAACTATACAAAGATGAAGACGCCTACTGGGGTATCCCTCAACTGGTGTCAAGCAAAAGACCAAAAATAAATAGATTAACACATCAGGTTGTGGATATTACGTTGGCACATGGCCTGCGGGCCTGCAATGTCGCTCCCGTTCGGACCCAAATCTTCACCCTACATTTAGGCGCGGGACACAGAAGAGCCAGATAGATTATATTTTGCTTGACATCCGCTTGTGGGGCTATATGGTTTACATGAATATTGTAGAACATGAGGAAAGTGACCATGAGCCATTGATTTTATCTCTTAGGAATTTATTACCCCTACTTGAAGTCTCCTGTCACAAGACTCACGAACAACAGCTCGCACTGACCAACAATAGACGAAATGTCAGATGGGAACCCCTGAACACCAACACAGTCACCTTGGCATCTGTCTACAGGCAGTTGGCTGATCACATGGATTGCATTTCTCAGCCTTTAGAAGATAGTGGTGGGCTTATAGCAGCCCACACTAAAATTTTTAATTCTCTAAAAAATCTTTTTACTAAAGAGCCTGCAAAAGAAGTTAAAAAGAAGTGCAACGCAAGGTGGTTTAACGATGCATGCAGGGAAGCACAGCACAAACTGCTGAGAGCTTTAAGAGGAGGCCAGTCAGATCATATAAGGGAAGCTAGGAAAGATTATAAACAGGAACAAAGTAGAGCCCGTAGGAGATGGGATGAATCTAGATGGGTTTCCCTCCTGGAGTCTGCTAAAATAAACGACACCTCGAAATTTTGGAAACTGGTGGCTGATGCCAGTGAAGAACCTAATTGTTCACCTGGTGCCTCAATACTCCCTGTAGAGTGGACAGATCACTTTTGCCGATTATATTCTGGGATTACCAGTGTTACTACCAGGGAATTGAGCCATATCATGATTACTGAGACCCCCAAAATTGAATTTACCCTGGCTGAAACCAGGGCTGCGATCGTTTCACTGAAATGGGGAAAGGCCCCCGGCCTTGATAAAATACCAGGCGATTTATACAAGACAAACCCGGATATATGGGCCCCATATCTGAACCTCATTTCCAATGCGGTAACTGCAGGAGCACCTGTCCCGAGTTCTTGGATGGGAGCAGAGATAGTTCCCATCTTTATGAAAGGTAACCCCTCTAACCCTGTCAACTACCGTCCAATCTCCTTACTTGACAACTTCCAAAAACGTTTTGCAAAGCAAATTTTGTCCCGTCTAGAAGTATGGATTCTGGAAACCAATGCCATTTCTGATCTACAAGCAGGGTTTAGGCCAGCAGTTAGTACCATAGATCAGGTGCTAAGATTTTTAACAATAAAATGGAAGACTGTGGAAGTAGGAGGGGGCAACCTTTTTGTAGTTTTTATTGATCTTAGAGCCGCGTTTGATCTGGTCCCCAGAAACCAGCTATGGCTGACACTAGCCAATATGGGTATCCCACACGGCCTCTTGAAACTTATCGCCCGACTACACGAGAATACTTATGCACAAATCAGGAGTGGTAAGGATGGTGGTCTAACAGAAGCAGTGGCTATCGAGAGGGGAGTCAGACAGGGGTGTGTTTTGGCCCCTACTCTTTTTCTTCTATACATAAATAATTGTATCAAGTATTTAGCAAATTGCATTAATGATTCCCCAAAGCTGGCCGGAAACAAAGTTCCATGCCTACTCTATGCAGATGACACTATCCTCCTGTCTAAATCATCTATGGGAATCCAAAATCTGGTTAACCAGTTCGGGGTATTCTGCAGAGATTACGGGTTAGATATAAATGTTAAGAAAACTAAACTCATGATATACAGTGCCCCGAACAAGAAGCTTAGAGCAAATATAAAGATTGACTCAATTCACCTGGAGAGGGTAATGGAATACGATTACCTGGGCATCAGACTATCTGATAAGGGCAGTTGGGATGCAGCTATAAGGAAAGGGGCATTAACCATCAGCCAAAGATGTGGAGCGATAGGATGTAAGGCTTGCACTGCAATAAGCCCCCCTCTGACACTTATCTCAGAACTTTACAAAGCCCAAATCCGTGCCGCGGCCCTATATGGAGCGGAACTTTGGGGATCTCACAGACAACTGGACACTCTTCAAATCAAAGAAAATAATTTCCTTAGACACATATCCAGACTAGGGAAGGGCTCGCCGATGCTCCCCCTAAGACTGGACCTGGGTCTAAATAGCATTAAAGATACAGCATGCTTAAGACCACTTCTGTACTGGGTCAGACTATGGAAAACGGAAGAACTCGAACCCTTCAGGTCAGCAGTTAAAGAACTATTGCCACCTTGCTACGGATGGGAAAAAGTAAGGTGGCTAAGGGAGATGAAAGCGGCTTGGGTCAAACTGAATTTATCCCAGTATTGGGAGAATCCCGAGATGATTCCTGGTAACGCTAGACGCCTGATCAAAGATCGATATTGGGAAAAAATTCATGAAGAATCTCTCGGCTCAACTGGGTTAGGTTGGCTGACAGCAGAGTTTCTGCTGGTCAAACACGAACCTCTGCCTGAAAGCTTCCTGGATCTCCCTATACCAGCCCGTGCCCGCTCTTTACTACTTCAGTTCAGATATGCAACCTTGGCAGTCAACAGCTTTACGGCTTGCTGGTCGACCAATAGTCCTTTATCTGACAAATGCATAAACTGCCATCTATGCAAGGAAACTTCTGAGCATGTCCTATTTTTCTGTCCTTTGTACAAATGCCCTCGAGGGAAGTGGATTATTCCTCTGTGCAAAACACTGTCAACACAAAACCGAAACAGTGTATATAGAATGTGTAAATATGACACATCCACGCTGGTAGTGAGCTCTGTTTCTAAATATTTGGCAGCAGCATGGAAAATCCGCAGTAGAATCATTACAGATCTTAAATCCACTGGTTGAAGAACGGTCTAGAAGTTAGCGAATTAGCATCCTGTCATAATAGTCTGGGGGAAATCATTAGTGCGATCTATCAAGGACATAAGACTGTATCTCCGAGCATGTTGTCTAGTGGGTTACCCCAATTGAAGTGACTCATAAGCCCCTTGGCGCATATAATTTTATAAATGGCAAGATGCAATTTATCTGATCAACTTATTTAAGAGAACTGACTAACTTAGGGCTCAATTTTCCACTGATTGACTTCTAACTTTTGTAAACAGGACCTATTGTATGTAGTTTCTATGTCTTATCTTATGTACAAATCCATCTTAGAATAGTTTATATGTTTTTAACAATTGATTCGTATTATTTTAGCATTTAGCTTCTTGTATAGGGCAAGATCCAGACACTATTTTAAGAGTCTTGTCTTAATTATTTATGAAACTTTTAATGTAGTTTTATGAACCCTTTTTTTATATAAGCAGTGTACTAATTGCTAATGTCTCTTTTTACCTGATGGTCTATGGTTTTTATCCTTCTGTATGTATGATTATTTTTTAATTTCTCAAATGGTCCAAACCTGGACCGAATAAACTATTGATTGATTGTTCAAGGTATTGTAGCGTAAAAATGTTCAATGATAGTCCCAGTTTTAAAGTGCAATTGTGCCACATGATAAACACTAAAAAAATAGTCTCAGTGACACCATTGTGTGCAGTAGTGTTGGTTTGAGGGACATCTACTAAAGTTGCTTTCGAGCATCCAGATGTCATGATTTAATTCACTTATACCAGTGAAAGCCATGCTGGATGAATGTTCCCTGCTTCTTTTGTGCTCCCTGCAAAACATCTGCTACATGAGTGTCCAAAAAGATGGTAAGCCACCTTGTTGGACTGACCATACGTTCCACAATGTCAGGCTGGTGGGATATTCAATCCACCAATTCTGAACTATCAATAATAGCCTCATACATTTTAGAAACATTACGTTTGGAGAGAAAGCTTTGTAAGAGTGCTTTTATGCTGCATTAGCTAAAAAAGTGTGCAATTCTTAATTCCAAGAAAATATAATATTGTAACTTATTTCTAACTTCATTTTAAAACTAATAAAAGATCCTTATTTTGCAAGCCATTTCAGGGTTAAGTGTCCTGAATGAGGAGAAGGTCCTACGGTGAAGCATGCAATCACGTGTGAGTGAGGGTTTATGATGCCTATTGTTTTTGAGTTTTGTTTCTTTCACCTTTACAATATTGAGCTAGTGTGGTGGAAGTGTTCACCTTCATTAGCGGTGTGTATCTTCTGCAGTTAACAAACACAAAAAAAAATGTTTCTCTATAAAATGCATGTAGGAGATAAGGATTCAAAGTCTGATTATTAAGTGTAAAATAATTCCTCATCCATTACAATGCAAGCACTCCCTACAAGGTGGAATGATGCGCCAAACAAACAGCAGCACGGGTACCAGAGAAATACTACTCTGTTTGGAGACAAACACCTCTCTATTTATGAATTATTAGTAACAACAGGTCTGCCGGGGGCTCTTATGTCAACCCAGAAACAAAAATACCACATTGGCCTAAGTGTAAAAAAAAAAAAAAAAATCAGGTTAGCTACTGGAAAAAAAAATCCTCAGTGCTACACTCGAAGGCACATTTACTAAGATTTTGCACTGAATTGCAGCACTGACACAAATCATTTTTGTTTTTTACAACCCACCCAAAGCCCCTTTGTGTGGATGTGCATGGTTTAGTAAATACAAAGTAACGCAAGGCAGAGCATAGCAGTGCCTTCCTTTACCTTGTGTTGGGGAAGTGTTCAGTGAGTGGAGCATGGGCGTTCCCATGCATCTACCCAAGGATTTTGGTTCGTTCCCACATTTATTAAGGCTAGTAACCCTGGGAATGCATCAAAATGCTATGCCCTCCTCAGTGAGCTGCAGTGATGAGAAATATCTTTATTTCGCCTTGTTTCTTCCTCTTTCTGTGTGCAGCATTCTGACGCACACATCGAAAGAGGAATATGCCTCTAAGGATTTTTTTGCGCATGAAGGAGTCCCTACCTGCCCATCATGCAGGCACCCTTGTATCGTGGTGCAAGGGTGCCTGCATTGGTGCTAGGCAGCACACAGTGCACCAGCGCTAGCAGACAACAGGAATGTGCCATATATTTGTAAATATGCTGCATATCTGCTGTCTCTCTTTCACACAATGTAGTGTAACGTTACCTTGCTGCGTTGCGTGAAGTGTAAGTAAATCTGCCCGTAAGAACCAGAAATTCTGCTGTTGTCAGAGAGATGGAATGCTTTAGTAGAGATGGAATGCTTTAGTGCAATGTTTTACACAACACTTTAGAAAGTGCTAGTGCTTCAGTTGAGCAGAGTTGCCATCTCAGAGGCAGGGAGAAGGACTCTACTCCAAGGAGAAATTTCTATCTCCACATTTCTTTGGTTCTTAAGTGCATCGCTGATGCTGTGATCAGTATGAGGGTAGCCACAAAAAACCCTCATTGAGATGGGCTCCGTTGAAAAAATACGACTAACACGCCTCTTCACATGGCAGTAAAAACTGAACGAAAAGCATTAAGCTCTGCAAATGCTACAAATCTAAGACTATCTTTGCTTTATTGCGCCTTTAGGATATATATTATTTAACTTTTCATTTTCCAGGTGCTGTTACTATGCATTTTATAGATACTTTTTTCACAAGAGACCTCTGCCTGAGTACTGAGATTCTCGCTGTGCCGGTATCTTGGGAACATTGCCCTCTAGACATGGTGATACAAATGAGAATATAAAGAAGGTGATGCTGTTTTGTCCAATGCTTCAAGACTCGAGGGCGTGGATGTGGTGTTTATTTGTAAGAAGAGAAGCGAAATCGTGGAGCTGAATTTCTTTTGTCCTTTCTTGCAGTTTGTTTCCGACAAATCATTTTCCAGATAAGATGTTCGAGAAACAACCCGCATTGCCATTCCACCCTTTCTAAAGGAGAAACTGGGACTTGTACACAAAAGCCTCATTTAAAAAAATAGTTTTTAGCTAGTAGAGTTCTAATTATTACATTAGCGTAGCAGATATATTTGCAGGGACCATTATTTTAGCGCCTGGGTGCCCTTTCTGGGCTGCTGCTTTGCTCTATAAATATATAATTATTTATTCATTCATTTATTTGGCACAGAAGATGGGTGTTCTTTTATTGGTTGCCTTTAATACATTTGACACACACACACTTGCACAAGTTGCAGTAGTAGAAAAAAACATTTGGAATGGGGAAATATGGCAATATATACGAATCTGCAGAGTGATATGTTGTGTAGCGGTGGGGGAGCCAGACAATTTATGGTAAGAGCTGAGCCAGAGCCAAGCCAGGGGTCCAGTTTGACTCGAAGAGCCCAAGTACCAGCTGAGCCCTTAAAAACAAAACACCAGCAGCAGCCACATCATGACAATAAATGGAGAGCAATTAGGGGAAAGGTGGAGGTTGGTAGGGTCCACTTATCTTGTTGGTGTGTGATGCTGCAGTTCTCTCCTTCCTCTGGATAAAGATGAATGGACAGAGCTGCAGAGTTGAGTGCGCTTTGATCGCAGTCCCTTTCCCATGCCCCCATCTCCTCCCTCACATTTCAGGTGTGCCACTGGGTAGGTTGTCAAAACCATGATTCCAGAAGCTGTGAATATGCTGGTGATGGTGGGGAACAAAGGGAGAGG
Organism: Pleurodeles waltl; assembly: GCF_031143425.1. Classification (NCBI taxonomy): domain Eukaryota; kingdom Metazoa; phylum Chordata; class Amphibia; order Caudata; family Salamandridae; genus Pleurodeles; species Pleurodeles waltl. The sequence continues at coordinate 911,725,677 of NC_090443.1, forward strand.
ATAGCATGCTACACCCTCTTTTACTTTTCTGCTAAGCCAAATGCTCTTTGTTAGAAACTGGGTCTCTAGTTGGCAGTGGTTTGCACTCTGTTGAAGTAGGGACCCTCACTCTAGTCAGGGTAACGGAGCCACACAGCTAGAACAACCCCTACTTATCCCCTTGGTAGCTTGGCTGAAGCATTCAGGCTTAACTCAGAGGCAATGTGTAAAGTATTTGTACACACACAGTAAAACAATGTAAGCAGTACAAAAGTACTCTAAACCAGGTTAGAAAAATAGCCAATATTTATCTGAGCAAAACAAGACCAAAACTACAAAAATCCAACATAAACTAGCAAAGAAACACATTTTCAAAGATTAAACTTTGTATAGTGCTTAGGAACACAATAGCTCCAACTGGGGCTATCACGACTTCTTGTCAGAGTTGTCTCCCACGGTCTGATGCCACTTGTGAAAGAGTGCGGACCGGTCATGGAGTCGCATGGACCCCGGTTACAGTATCTTGGAAAATGTAGAGGAAACAAAGATGTTGCCCGGATTTGGGAGGTGTGGTGTCACTGGAGCTGGTGCAATGTCGGTTTCTTACTGCCTTTGGGGAGGTGAGTCATCAGTTCCTTACTGCTAGGCAGGGGAGATGAAGTGTCGGTTCCATACTGTTGCAGGGGAGGTGATGGGGAGTTGTCAGCGAGGTGCTGGTTCCATACAAAAAGGCAGGGTCGATGGATCCAGCAGGTCAATACATAAGGCGTTGATTTTGCAGTGTTGCGACCACACCACAGGGCCACAGGTGATGTGGCGGAGTCGCGTGCCACGGACATAGGTGACTCAGGACTCTCACTGTGGTATGTATTTGGCGGCACTGCGGTGGCATCATGCCTGCGGCGTCGATCGTGGTTGTTGCACTCAGCGGGGACCATGGCTTCTGTGCAGGCAGCGGTGAGAGAGCGGCATCAGTTCCAAAGTTGCTCTAGAGTCCATTGGCTGGTTTCTTCTTGGTTACACCAGTACTCACTCCCAAGAGCCCAGGATTCTGGATTTGACACAATTTGGCAAGTCATGACTCTCAGCAAGAGAGCACAGGTGCTGGTAGATGAAGGCTTTGATGTCTCTGAAACTTCTTAACAGGAGGCAAGCTCAGTCCAATCCCTTGAAGAACCTTTGGAAGCAGAATGTAGCAAGCAAAGGCCAGTCCTTTCACTCCTAGAACATAAGCAGCAAACAGCAGACCAGCACAGCAAAGCAACAGGCAGCGTGGCAGTCCCTACTATAGCATCCAGCTCTTCTTCCTGGCAGAATGTCTTCAGTCCAGAAGGATTCTAACTTTCTGGGGTTGGAGGTCCTGTACTTATACTTATTTCTGTCTTTGAAGTGGGCAAACTTCAAGGAGAAGTCATTGTAGTGCACAAGACCTTGCCTTTCTCTGCCCTGGCCCCAGAAACACTCCAGCAGGGTTGGAGACTGCTTTGTGTGAGGACAGGCACAGCCCTATTTAGGTGCTAGTGTAGCTCCTCCCACCACTCTAGCTCAGGAAGACCCATCAGGAAATGCAGGGCACACCTCAGCTCCATTTGTGTTACTGTCTAGAGTGAATTCACAAACAGCCCAACTGTCATCCTGATCCAGACGTGTATTCAGCAAACAGGCAGCGGCACAGAATGGTTAAGCAGGAAAATGCCCACTTTCTAAAAGTGGCATTTTCAAACTTACAAATCAAAAAACTATTTTACCAAAATATGTATTTTTAAATTGTAAGTTCAGAGACCCCAAACTCCAAATCTCTATTTGCTCCCAATGGGAAATTACACTTAAAAGATAGTTCAAGTTAATCCCTGTGTTACCCTATGGGAGAGTTAGACCATGCAATAGTGAAAACCGAACTTAGCAGTCTTTCAATATCAGGGCATGTAAAACACACCAGTATATGGCCTACCTTTTAAATACACTGCACCCAGCCCATTTGGTTGCCTTGGGCTTGCTTTAGGGGTGACTTATATGTAGTAAAAATCAAAGTTTGGGCCTGGCAAGTGGGTGCACTTCACTGGTCAACATGGCAGTTTAAAGCTGCACACACAGAAAGACACTGCAATGGCAGGTCTGAGACATGTTTGCTGGGCTACTCATGTGGGTGGCACAATCAGTGCTTCAGGCCCACTAGTAGCATTTGATTTACAAGCCCTGGGCACACATTGTGCACTTTACTAGGGACTTACTAGTAACTCAAATATACCGACCATGGAGAAACCAATCATCAATACATTTTAAACAGAGAGCATATGCACTTTAGCTCTGGTTAGCAGTGGTAAAGTTCTTAGAGTCCTAAATCCAACACAAAAACGCAAAAAGTTTGGGGTAAACTGACAAAAAGGGCCAGGTCCAACACTCAGCAAAAGCCAGCATTTCTTTGATCTGCAAAAATCGAATTGCTCTATTGAGGCCCATCCCCGCAATAATTACGCTGTACAGAGCTGAGAGGGTGGGGATTAAGGTGGTTATTAAAAATACAAATAGCCCTTCATTGGCGTTGGCTTCCACAGGTTGCCACCTTTCCAAAGGAAAAGTATTGGCCATTTGTCCATGTTTTATGAGTCTGCAAGGCCCAGAGTTATATTTAAAATGAACTTCATGTACAGTTATCTTTATTAATTTTGAAAAATACCTTTCTGTTTTCATTTATTTACTTAGTCAGGGATCATACGGCTGCTCTAGATAATGTTTCAAAGTACTTTCTTCTAACATTTTCAATTTAGAGTAAGTAGTGGTAAAAGGGAGAAATAGTGGCTGCTTTATCCATTCCCTTAAGCTCTGGAGCACTTTACATGAGCACCAGTTACATTACACTACTTCACATTCATGTTTTTTAGGCATAGGGTTTTGCCCAGAATTACAGGAAGTAGACCAATGCCAAGACTCATACCTGCTTTCCAAGATCCAGAGTCAGCAGCTCCGGATATAATGACACATTCCTTGCCCCTCTGTTTTGTCATTTTTAGAGTTTTAACCCGATGGCTTCCACAACCTATGAAAAACAAAGTTATGTTAAAACTGTAACAAAGACCAACACAGATGCAAAAAGGTAATTTGTTTGTGCTGGTGTGAGAGCAGAGATTTTACTGATAAAATGTTGAATCTTTACATAATTATACTTACAGATTAATGTGCAAATTAATTAGATAATAATATTATGTTTACGAAAATGTGATTAATTGAATGGCCACCATTTTATGTAAGGCCTATATTTTGTGTAGGCTAACTTAAGCTGATAGAATTATTCTGTCTTTACAAGACAGTGTATTTCTTAACTAAAACAAATGGTAGAAATAAATGTGTATATAGTGGCCTCTGCTGGACTGAAGAAGAAGCAGATGCAAGGTCATTGTATAATGCAAGCTTTATAAAACGTTTCTAATGTGTTCTGTAGTTTGACTGACTTCATTGTCTGAAGATATGTCTCTAACTTGTATGTCTTTCCTTGAGGATAAAGAAATGGTGAAATAACATATTTTGTAATTGTTCTTCCTGTGACTTCGTATTTTCGGTGGAGTGAAACAAATGATCCACAGATGAGGCGGAAGAAGAGGAAGTCCAGGATACTAAGGGCCATATGTAGGAACACTTTTTCCCATAGACACAGAATGGGTAAAAACCTTTGCTACATCTGGCCCTAAATGTATTCTTTTAGATTTTGTCACTGGAATAACAGCAAATAGGAGCACTTGGGGTAAACTAATTGTATAAATTTGATATCAGTTAATGTTCTGATTGGTCGTAACTTTTTCACCTCAAGCTTTATCCAACCATTTCATTTAACAATTTTAATTTAATGCTCAGTCACCATTGTTTGTGGGTCATTCTTCTTTGGGATTCTCGTGTATCCTGAGATTCGGATATTCTATTGCTTTATGAAGAACTTATGCTTAGATGGTTTAGTGCATCTTATAGTCCAAAATTCTAAACCATTACCCCTGTCCGTATTCCTGTTCCTAGCCTGATGTTGCTGTCACACTGATGAAGTAGACGTTGTTGCTGATTACTGTAGTATTTTGTTAATGTATTAACTGTGAATTGTTATTTGTCTTTTGCTTTTCCGGTACCAGCTGCAATTGCTTATTTACTGCTGCATAGTTTTGATAGCACCCTAGCTAGATGTTTTCTAAATGTAAGTTATTAAACGTTTTTACATGAAGCCCAACATGTCAATGCTAATTAGTGGTTAGTTAGGCTTTACTCACATGCTCGTGATTTGTCTTTGAGATTTCTTTGTCTTATTATTATTCAGATGTATTCAATTTCCCTTGCTCAGATTCTATTGCTATGGTTTTGTGTTATAACCATTGAGATAATTTGTCTTTTTGCATTGATTAAACTTAGATATATACAGTATTTGAATCAGCCTTTGTTGTTTCTCCATATGTATCATTTGTGTTTGAGAATTATTTTCGTGACTTTAGCATTATTAATATATGGGAAATACATATAAACTTCTTAATAAACTGGTTTGGTTATTGTGGTCGAATCGATTATCATTTGTTATATGTGATATTTATGACGTGTTTCAAATGACATTTTCTCAAAACAGATTTGGTTCGGTTCATTGGCCAAGTGTGTGAAATCCACTATTCAGTCCTAAGAGACTAAAATATAGCTAGGGTTTCTCCACATTAACAGTTGTGGTAGAAGAGTTTGGTTACGTATCTTTTGATAATGTCATTGCTTGCGTCATAAATTGAGAAAAATAATTAGTGTGTTTGATTATTAATTTTTGAAGATGTTGTTCAAATTTTGTAAAATTGGTTGCAAAATGCCTAAAGTGACTTTCCCCAGTCCTTGGAGGTTCCCTGGGTTTGTAGGGAGTGTTCTTGTTAGATTGAGTCTGTTGTTAGATCAAGTGAGTAGAATATGTGCTTGCACAGCTTTAGCTAAATTGCAGTTGACTGAGTTGTTTGTGAGTTTTTAGGGGAGTTGACGTACTCCAGAAGAAGAAAATAGTGTTAAAAAGAGAGTTGACGTACTCTGAAGTATGTGAATTGGAAAGTCGGCGAACTTCATATGTGTTGGCGCTTGGTGCTCCACGTGGTTGTTGATAAGACGGACCTGATGGTAGAGGTGTATGACTCCGGAGTATATTGGAAAGTGTAAGGAGACACTTGGTTTATGTTGTAATTTGTTTATTTAGTAGACCAATCGGGCGTGTTTGCTAAGTCGAGTTTGCGAGTTAAATTGAGTGTTTGAAATTTTCGACTGAGATTTGGCGCGTTCCATGTGCACTAGGACTGTCTCCATTTGATCAGTTGAAGGTGAAATTCGCAGGTCAAATTTTGCATGCAGCTCCGAGGAACTGTGAAAAAGAATAACTGCAGAAGCAAAAGCTGACAGTGAAATTTAGAAGGTTCCTGAAGCGATTGTGTTACCCTTACTTTTAGTAAATAGACAAATTTGTTTTCTTTTGGTTTTGAAGAAGTGCTTGCGAATAATTTTTGCATTTAGTTTGAGTGTTTTGAGTCTAGGAGGACAAGCCGCATGACTTTGTCAGCCGCTGTGTGAGAGTGCAACATCAGTTTTGTGCCACGCTGGGATAAGTTGGTTAGTGAGAAGGGTCACGCATGGATTGGTGGACAATCGTGTAGTGTGATTGGACGAGAAGGGTGTCAAAGAGGATTATGGGATTGTAGTCACTTCCTAATTATTGTTTTTGAATAGATTTTGTGAAAAATTTGGTTTTTGAAAGCTTTTAAAAGTGCTCTTAGAGGAGATGAGTATATTCCGGCAAGGGAAGGAGAAATTTGTCCTCCAGAAGGTACTCCGGCATATATCATAATTGAGGAGAAAGGTACTGGAGCATGTCTTTGGTTGAAACACTGTATTAAGATTACGAAAAAGGAAGGTTGATTAACCTTTCCTGAAAATGGTACATTTAATTTGAGGATTTTGGAGAATTTGAGACAGAAGATGTAAGGTCTGAGATCTCCACCGAGACCAGCTCAGTTAGAAGTTTTAGCGATCTGGTAGCTGGTAGCCAGACAGTAACAATCCTTGAAATTTGAGAGAAGAATGATAAGGGCAGAAAACTCACTAGCGGAGGCTAGATGGGACAGTGAGCAGAGACAGTGGTGATACTTTACAAGCTGTTCGATCATTTCCAGCAATGTAAAAGACTATGAAAATTAGACAAATAAGGTTTCAAAGAAGACTGAAAAGAGTTTTTCAGCAGTTGAAGAGCAGACATCAAAAGAGCCTAAAAGGATTTTGTTCAATGATGATGAATCGGACAATGATGAGTTTATTACACAGCTTTTGAGAAATCATCCACTGCCATATGTGGCTCAAGAGGGTTCTGGTACTAGTAGTATAAGTCCTGCTGCAACAATACCAGCTGCAGTGCCACAGAGTTCAGTTCAGAGTGATCATAGCACTACAGAGAGTTCTGTACAGGTTAACCCTAACTTGAACCAGAATTCATTAGGAGAGAGTTCACAGAGCTAAAGACAGACTAGTCCTTTTGGGCAAATACCGATGCAGAGTAGCTTTAATCAGTCAACAGACAATGGACAGCTACCAGAGATTATCATTCCTGAGCTTTATCCAGATATTCCAATTGTGAAGACGACTACTAATTTAGTGTTATCTTCGAGACAGAATCCACAGGAGCTGAGATTGATTCAGAAAGAGCCTACTCCGATATTGTTACCACAGATGCAGAATATGGGAGTAATGCAGCCTCAGAATGTAGAAACCAGAAGCCCAGATGCGATTTCAGTCCCAATTACATTTGGTTCACCTATGCCTTTATATGTCCAGGGCAACAGGGGTGTAGCAAATCAAGGAGTTCAAAGTCAAAATGAAAACATTGGGTTAATGCCGTCTATGGGACAGACCCTAAACAAGTCAAGGTCTTTAATTGATCTGTCTCCTGTTAGAAATTCTGAAATAATCGTATGATGCAGTAGTCAGGAGAGGAGATTATTTATTCCCCAATGTGTGAATCCAATGCAGCATCAGTTACCGAGTGTTCAGCCTGATAAGGTTTCATTGAAGGGTCGAACTGCACAAGAAATAACAAAATGGTTAGAAGATTTGAGTGTTTCAAAAGCTCCAGAGGATCAAAACAAGGGAGATGAAGTTATAAACACAACAAGAATATCAATGGAAGCGGGTGAACTTCTTAAAGGGACAATGGGAGTAAATATACTAGAATCATACACTGAAGCCCAGTTGAGATACTTGTGTAGATTAATTACAGAGGGGGCATCTGAAGTACATGAGCAATTACAGGAATTAGCAGACAACTACGAAATAGATCTTACAAAAATGAAGAACATGAAGAGAAGTTATAGATTACATTTTGATATAGAAGATTTTGAACACATGAGGTCTGCAGGGATGAGAAGACACCTTGGAGAATTACTTCAGAGAGTACAAATTTGGAGAGCATTGGAAAGGTGGGAAGGCAGATGGGTCAAGAACAGAGAAATGCAGAAGAAAGATCTAGATACTCCTCTTGTAAATATAACACAGACAAGAGAACCAGTGAAAATGTTGCCAATGAGAGAAACTCCAGGAGGGAATTTTATACATGTACCTTGGAGCAGGAGTGATATTTTGAGTTTTAGAACTGATTACCCCAGGTTGAGAGAGAAACCAGTGGAATGGTATCAGCAGACATATTACAGTGGTACAGAAACAATTGAGCCGAAAGACATGATTCATTTTGTGTTCAGGTCTGTCGAAGGATTGAGACCAAAGATTGGCCAGATGATTAAGAGTCATTTGATCTGTGGGCAAGCAAAACCGATTGATGAAGTGTTACAGTATGCGAAATACTGTAGTCATGAGATTTAACTGAAACAGAGGAAGTTGAAAGAGAAAGCGATGGTGATGCAGATTAAAGCTGCACAGACAGGGATTCAAGGGAATTTGCAGCAGCAGCTGCAGAGAAATGGTATGTTTCAGAATCAAGGCACAGGTAGAGCACGTAGTGTAATGACACTTCCGGTTGTTAATAGGGTGTAGATTTAAATTATGTGATGATGCAAGGGAAGCAGCAGGGAAAAATAATGTTACCTTGTCATGTTTGCGGGGCAATTGGACATTGGAAACAGCAGTGCCCAATGTTGAATTAAGGGGGTGTTGTTCAACAGACAAATGGTACAATACTTTTCAGAGCATGAGAGGGTCAAGAATGAGAGGTCAAATTCAAAATTTCCAAAATGATATAATCCGATGCAGGGTTTCCACACTTACATCCAATGCAGCAAGTGCAAAATGTACAACCGCAGGTACAAGTACAAATGCCCCACATACAGCAGATACAGCCACAAGTGCAGATGGTGCCTGCACAACAAATCCAAATACCTAGACAAATACAGGTGCTGCAAAGCCCTACGGATCAGCAACAGGTGATGCTTTCTAGGATGCTCACAAATCAGAAATCAAACCAGAATGACAATACACTGAATCAATGTACTTTACATAGTGAGAATGAAATAAACGGTGTATGGCTGACGGGTGGTTCATATCAGGAGGAGTATGTGATGGTTACATCATAAGAAGTGGATCAGAATGGTCCTTATGGTAATAGAAAAGTGCATGATCACAAAGTTTCCTTTCTGGTTGATACTGGAGCTGCACGCTCAACAGTGAGATCTGTAGAGGTTCCAGATGTACCTCTGTAGGGGAGGACAGTTCAGATTGTGGGAGTTCCAAAAAACATTTGACAAATCTTATTACAGAACCAGTTATTGTTAAGACTGGTAAGTTTAAGGGTTTGCGTAAGTTTGTGGTTTGTGACTCAAGTCCTGTGTCACTCCTGTGTAGAGATCTGTTGTGTAAAATAACAGTGAGTCAGTGTCTGGGGAATTTCCTTTGATTAGTTTCAATGAGCCGGAGATTGAGAAAACACCTTTAATTAATTTCTTCCCAGTTTTTTAAATAAAAGATCTTCCGGTTGATTTGCAGAAGTCTGTTAAATCTAGAGTTTGGGATCTTTCAGGAAAGGATATTGGGTTGATCAAAGGAGTAGAACCAGTCAGAGTTGCAGTGAAACTGAATGTGGATTTCCCTCAGACTCCACAATATCCGATGACAATTGAGGCAATCGAGGGTGTAAGACCTTTAATAGAGCAGTTTCTGGAGAAAGTAATCTTGAGAGAGGTGTTGAGTAGCCCATACAATTCAGAAATAATGGGTTTGAGAAAACCATGTGGGAAAATCTGAGGAAAAAAATGGCAATGTGATTAATTGTTGTCCAATTGTGCCAAATCCAGCTGTGATTATGTTTCAGATTCCATGTGATGCTGAGTGGTTTACTATATTAGACCTGTGTCAAGCATTTTTCTCCGGGCCTCTTCATGAGGACAGTACATATCTCTTTTGTTTTAGGTTCTTGGGCAAAGTCTGCTGTTGGTGTAGAATTCCACAGAGGTTTTCAGAGTCACGACATATTTTCAACCAGATCTTGAAAAATAATCTAGAGTCATTGGTGATGCCTTACCAATCGACATTGCTGCAGTACATTGATGATCTATTGATCGCATCAAAGACAAAGGAAGGGTGCAAATATGATATGATTGCAATTTTGAATTTCCTGGCAGACAATGGTCATAAAGTGTCCCCTACTAAATTGCATTATTGTCAGAAAGAAGTGAAATATTTGGGTCATCTGATTGAGAAAGGGACTAGGTGAATTTTGAGAGAGAGATTTGCTACAATTTTTCAGGTGAAAGTACCAATACACAATAAGATGTGAGAATGTTTCTGGAAATGGTTGGTTATTGTCACCATGGATTCCAAATTTCTCAGTTATTTTGAGGCCCTTACAGGGATTGACTCATAAAGATGTTTCTGATCCCGTAAAGATGGATGCAGAGTGTATGAGAGCATTCACTGAACTGAAATGTCAAGCTCCAGCTTTAGGTATGCCTGATTATACTAAATGTTTTCTGTTGTTTTGTCATAAACGTGATGCATGTTCTTTGCTGTTTTGACTCAGACACATGGTGGTGTCAATCGTCCAATAGCATATTTTTCAGCTACTTTGTATCCGGTCGCAGCAGCTTTACCAGGATGTTTGCCATCTGTTACAGCAGTAGAACTGCGTTTTACTCAAAGTGAGAATATTGTTATGGGATACCCTCTTACTGTAATGGTGCCCCATTCAGCAGAAATTCTGTTGACTTGTTCAAAGACACAGTATCTGACCAGTGCTAGACTGGCCAGATATGAGACTGCAATCTTAGGGTCACCTAATATGATGATCAAGAGATGTACAGTGCTTAACCCAGCAACTTTACTTCCAGTTAAAAATGTTGGTTCAGATAAATTGGATGATACTGAACATGATTGATTGGAGATTACAGAGTTATACCCAGAGCAGATTTTAGAGACACCTGTCTGGAAGACAATGGTCAAATTATCTTTGTTGATGGTTCCTGCTTAAGAGATAATGTGGGCACTTTGAGAGCAGGATATGTAGTATGTACTATCATTGGCATACCGGAAGCTTCATGCTCTCTGTGTAAATTGTATTGTTGATTGGTTTATCCATGATTGGCATATTTGATTTACTAGTAAGTCCCTAGTAAAGTGCACTAGAGGTGCCAGGGCCTGTAAATCAAATGCTACTAGTGGGCCTGCAGCACTGGTTTTGCCACCCACATAAGTAGCTCTGTAATCATGTCTCAGACCTGCCACTGCAATGTCTGGTTGTGCACTTTTAACTGTAAATTCGCCTTGGCAAGTGTACACACTGGGGCCTAAACCTTCCCTTTTCTTACATGTCAGATACCCCTAAGGTAGGCCCTAGGTAGCCCCAAGGGCAGGGTGCAGTGTATGGTTAAGGTAGGACATATAGTATTGTTTTTTATATGTCCTGACAATTAAATATTGCTAAATTCGTTTTTCACTGTTGCAAGACCTGTCCCTCTCATAGGTTAACATGGGCGCTACCTTTAAATCTGATTAAAGTGTAGATTTCCTTTGGGAGTGGATGGACATGTGGAGTTTGGGGTCTCTGAGCTCACAATTTAAAAATACATCTTTTTGTAAAGTTGATTTTCAGATTGTGTGTTTGAAAATGCCACTTGTGGAAAGTGAGCATTTTCTTGCTTATACCATTTCTGTTACTCTGCCTATTTGTGGATTCCCTGTCTGGGTCAGTTTGACAGTTGTGCTGGTTGCACCTCACACTAGACAATGACACAAAGGGAGCTGGGGTGTAGTCTGCATTTCCTGATGAGCCATCTGTGCAAGGAGGGAGGGGAGGAGTGGTCAGCTACAGCTGAAAGGGCTTTGCCTGTCCTCACACAGTGCAGTTTCCAACCACCTGGTGAGTGTCTGGGGCCTGGCCTGGGCAAGGCAGGATTTCACATTCAAAAGAGACTTTACTTTGAAGTATGCCCACTTCAAAGGAGAAAATGGGTATAAGAAGGGCACCCAAAACCACAGACTTTAGAACACTTCTCGAAACAAGAGGAACCTCTGCCTGGAGAAGAGCTGAGGAAGTGAGGAAGAAGAGCTACCCTGCTTGTGGCTGTGCTTTGTGGAGCTATCCTGCAGTTGCTGCTTCTGCCAGAGTAAGAGGGCAAAGACTGGAATTTGTGAGCCTTCCATCTTGAAAAGAACCCTCCAAGGACTTGATTTAGAGCTTGCCTCCTGTTGTTTGAAGTCTCAGGGACAGCAAAGACTTCTCTCTGCCAGCACCTGGAGTCTCTGTAGAGACTCCTACTCTGCCCTCTGGTGCCCATCCAGTGCCTGGGACCCCAAAAGGAGAAGCTGGCAACCTAAGAGGAGGAAATCCACGCACAGAGCGCCGTGTGGGAAAAAAGATCGACGCAACTCCGATCTGCAGCTGAAGAAATGACGCGCCACCGGCTCTACGGCTAAAAATCGACGCTCGTCGGAAACACAACTGAAGAATCGACACACAGAGCTGGAGAAACGACGCGTAACATCGTTGATGGAGGCTGGGAGATCGCAACACGCACTGCGTGGTTTTCGGATCATCGTGTGGCTGGATTTCCGATTAAAGCACCGCTGGGTGTGTAAAAACAATGCAAGGCCTGCCTGGACCTGAGAGTGCTGACCGGATCGACGCATCGCTCTCCTGCGGAGACAAGAAATGACGCGCCCCAACCCGACGAAAGGGGAAACGATACAAGGTCCCTCTCGTGAGTGGAATCGACTCATCGCAAGCCCTTTTTGATGCACACTCGCCCGTGCGGGGTTATTTTTGACACAACCCAGGTACATTTTCAGGCTAACAGTGTTAGTGTGTGTTTTAAACTACAGAAAGACTGTTTTTGCTTTTTAATTGATATCTTGACTTGTGTATTGTGGTTTTTTGTCGTTTTGGTCTTGTTTTGCTGAGATAAATATTACTATTTTTCTAAACCTGTGTTGTGTCATTTTGTTGTGTTTTCATTAAGTTACTGTGTGTGTTGGTGCAAATACTTTACACCTAGCACTCTGAAGTTAAGCCTACTGCTCTGCCAAGCTACCAATGGGCTAAGCAGCGGTTAGCTGAGGGTGATTCTCTTTTACCCTGACTAGAGTGAGGGTCCTTGCTTGAACAGGGGATAACTTGACTGTCAATCAACAATTACTCTAGTATTTTGGTAATGTATTAACTATGAATTGTTATTTGTCCTTTGTTTTTCAGGTACCAGCTACAGCTTATTTACTGCTGCATATTTTTGAAAGCACCCTAGCTAGACTTTTTCTAAATTTGTGTTACTAAAACTCTTTATATGAAGCCCAACATGTCAATGCTCATTAGTGGATGGTGAGGTGTTACTCACATGCTCATGATTTGTGTTTGATATTTCTTTGTCTTATTATTATTCAGATGTATTCAATTTATCTTGCTCAGATTCTATTGCTGTGGTTTTGTGTTACAACCATTAAGATAATTTGTCTTTTTGCGTTGATTGAACTTAGATATATACAACGTTCTAATCAGCGTTTGTTGTTTCTCTATTTGTAACCTTTGTGATTGAGAATTATTTTCGTGAATTCAGCGTTGTTAATATAGGGAAATAAATTATTAACTTCTTAATAAACTGGTGTTGTTATTGTGGTCGAATTGATTATCATTTGTTATATGTGATGTTTATGACGTATTTTGAATGACATTTTCTCAAAACAGATTTGGTTTGGTTCATCGGCCTAGTGTGTGAAATCCACCATTCAGTCCTAAGTGACTAGAATATAGCTAGGGTTTCTCCATGTTAACACTAGCATTTTTTCGAGTTTTAACACAATGCTGGCTTTCACACCCTGTACAAACTAATATGGTTTTAAAAACTATTATGGTGTTAAAACTGTAAAACACACCAAAACGGGTGCATTGTCTTTTGTTCAGGGATTCCAATAGACAATACGCCCGAGTTTAAGATTCAAATGTGGGTTTTAAGAGGCCCGGTTCCTTACTAAGAGAGAGGGCTTGAGCTCATATCTTATTGGTGTCAAGGGTCCATGAGGGTTCCGAGCTGAGCCAGGGCCGCGTATCTAGCTTGAGCCAGGCTTCAGCTTTCAAAGACTCATCCCTTTCTCATGCTTTGTAGTACTATTATTATTATTTTTGCGCATGTGGTGGGGCCATGACTCACAGGAAGCAAAGCTTTGAATGGGTCAATCCAATCCAAGCTCGATTTGTAAAGCGCGGCTAATCACCCATGAGGGTACCCAGGCACTGAGAGCATTGCGTCATATTGCTCCTTTCCTCCTTTAATAATGGTTAGGTAGTACTACTGATAAAGGAATTGTGTAGAGGTGCAGAGGTTGTGGCTGCATTCAGTGGTGTTAACTGAGGAAAGAGATCCGAGTGCCAGATCCATGTGGTGTGCCTGACCTCTGTACCAGCACTTAAATATGGAGGAAAACATAAGCTGTATAAATATTAGGAAACATAATGTATAAATGTGATTTGTAGAGATTGGTCTATTTTTCACTAATTGTGCCCTATAGAAATAGCACTTCAATGTATATTTCCTATCTTTATAATTTAATTTTGCCTACAACATTTAGATCATCAGTACCCTGTGCCGTACTTGTGATTCAATAAACTTGAAATAGTTTTCATTCGACACTAAATTATTTTGCAAACTGATTCCCCTAAGAACCCACTTTAACTCTGGATGTTCCATTGGCAAGAAAATGTCAACCCTGCCTGCAGAGTCGCCTATGACGTCAGAAACATGGGGAACTTCGATGCAGGTACATCAACAGGCCTCGTGGGTGCAAGCTTTTCATGTACGAATCCAGAGAGGGACAAACAGCAACATAAAGTAGTTGTCGGAACGCTCAGGCACAGCAGGGTAGTTACATTCACTGGCGCGCGCACCGTGACTGATAGTAACCAAGGAAACACGGCGAGATGCCTTCACGCTACCAGGAGGCATGGACTAGCTCGACGTGTGCAGGATAATGTATACCTGGGGGTGCAGTAAGGTTTCCGACAGTGTTCAGATATCATTGAATACTAATCTTTTCATTGGAGGCGTTTTCATGAGCCTCACCAACACAAAATGTTCTCGAGATCTCTCTCTTAAACAATCTAATTAAATAAAATGTCTAAAACTGAGTCCACTTCACAAGTACTATTTTTTCGAATACTGCAACTTCCTCACGCTGAAGTTCATTTTCGAGGATAAACGTGTTTTCTGTTCGTTCTCGTAGAGTTCCATGAAGATTTATTTCCTTTTATACCTATTACATCACAATGACGTGGTTTGCATTTTTGCTTCTGAAGTCAAGCGATGGCCTCTGAATGCGATTTATTTTCGTCCGAGTAACAACAGCCATGGCTGACTAATGTTGCCTAATGCTGGATGTTGCGTTTCTATTATTAAACTCATTGATGCAGTGCCGATGACGGGGGAGATGTACTCTGTTAGGAAATGAGAATGGTTTTGAGATTTTTGATGAATTGTTTGCAGTTTACAAAAATATTGTTTACCGAAGTGAAATATGATTATTTCGGTATTCTTACTAGTAAGTATTCCCTAGCCCACAGCAAGAAGTCTCCACAAGTTCACCAGACAACAACAAAATGTGATTAGCCACATCATTGAGAGTGACTCCTGAAGCAGCAAAAACTCACTTTCAGTAGAAGAACCCCTTGTCATCGCCACTTTTTAGTGTTAAATGTTAGTGGTCGCAATGATACAACAGCGACCTTTTTAAAACGAGATCTAAATAAAACACAAATTGTAAGTAAAATAGTTTGGAAGTTCAAAAACACTTATCTTTATGTAAGAATAGAAGAGCACACACTGTCTTCATCCCTGGGCAAGATGAGAGGGGTTTCAGCTTCCTTCTTGTAAATACAAATCACAACTTTTCCTTAATATCAAAGAACTTATTATGGTGCAAAAGATCCCTCAGTTTGGAGTCCGTCTTAAGCAGGGCAAATCCTGTTTCTTATAATTCATCACTGTGGACATGTGGCAGATTCACAAAAGCACTTATGAGTACGGAAAGTAGTACTACGCCGGTTCTCTTTATCGCACTCTTACATCTGTCTGTGATGTGGCCCAGAAGCATCCCACTCGCTGTCAGTTAAAGGGCAAACACGGCATAGTCCTTTCTATTTGTGCTAACTGCGTAAGAATATTCCATTAATATTCCCAATTTTGTGGTCATTTTAAGTGTTTTGATACCAATTCACAAAGCCGACTACAGGAGTATCGTTGTGAATAGGTTCCATATTCAATACCTGATGTATATGTTTTATTTTTTATAGTTAGTATTTACCACAAAATGTTATAGACAAAACATTATTAAAATACAATGCACAACATTTCAATACATATGAATAACTGTTAATTACACTGTCAGCTGCACTGACTGCTTACTTGATTCAACTAGATAAAGATGTATACCGATTATCCAAGCCACACACTTTCACAGAATTTCTTTCCTGTATTATACATATAGGAACAAGTAGTTGTAGCTAGAAAATACAATATCATCATCCTCGCCAACTGTTTGCTATGCACCTCTCTGACTGTCACTCAGAGTCCCTTCATGAGAAGATTTTACATTTCCTTAGCTTGCTGCATTCACTCTTTCATATTTTCATACATTTTTGGCCCTGCCATGTCTATGATTTCTATAATATTAGTATTGGTTTCTGTTAGAAGACATAGTGATAAACACATGCCTGAAGCAGGATGTTCATGAACCACAGCCTACCAAATTAATCCATTTTATAAAAAAAGGTTCACTAGACCATGATAGGCTAGGATACAAAGAAATCCTAGTATGTTTTTCCCCAGGATGACACACACATTCTCACCACCGCTAACACTAATTGCACCCCAATGTCTGTGTTCAGCTTCTCTGATTAGCATTACCTACTGACAAGGTTCTGTGAAAAATATTTCGCCACTTGGATTGTCACTAAATTTAGAAATCTCATCTCTGGTCAATACAGCAATAGTCACACACTATACAAACTATTTTTTTGACCCTTTCTCAAAAGGATCCAAACTACTAAACCACATTTTCTCACATTGTTTCCATGGAATGTTCCAGATTTTGGACAGCAGTAACAAATCATTGTGATTTATATCACACATGGTATGCAGCTGCACACAAAGTTCTTCACAGCTTTGTCCAAACCTGGGTACCAAAAGCAACCCTAATTCTTCATAGCAGACATTCTGACTTAGTATTCAGTGGAAAACTTCACAAGAAAAAGCTGTGTAAGGATATGCTGGCCTTCATCAACAAGTTATCTGAATTGATGTTAGATGTTGGTATTATGCAAATATTTGGAAACAGATTATTTGTGCAGATGCCGGAAAAACTCCTCTGTTGTAGTCAAAATAGTTTTTATGCAGGAAGTGATACCCTCCTGCACAAAAAACATTCTTAGAAGTGTATTTCTCTTTGAATGTGTGCTGTAGAATGCAGCAAAAATACACAGAGGAAGCAACGAGAAGAAATACAAATATTTCTCCTCATTATGCCATCCTCAGGGAGGCACACCATTTTGGCACAAACCCATGTTTGCTGACTGTAATTAATATGGGTTTACATAGAAATACAAGGTTGGATGGACTAGACTGCCCATGCTTTATGCATGTAACTCCTACATGACGCAAGGCAACACAAGGTAGCGCAATGAACTGGCTTGTGATCCTTTATGTTTTTTTTACAAAACCACACCAATTGGACTTTGCATGGCTTTGTAAATCCCAAAATAGATTTTACATTGTGGCAGCTCCCAAAAAGTGAAGCAACCCCAGTGCAAAATCTTAGTAAATCTGTGCCCTACTGTTTGTGCATACACCTGGGCCTGTCCCCTGACATGAGTGAGGCTCTGGTCTTGTCCTGTGACATGGAGGGCAGCACTAAGTGTTCCTGCATTATGCAAACACCGGATTGCTGTCCCAGGCTTGGGTTTAGGACACAGAGTAGTGGTGGCAGCGTGCTGTGTTTCGCAAATCCATAATTGTGACCAGACCTTTTTATCTGTTTTGCTTCTATGTACTTTTCCAGTGATAGCACTAACATTCACAATTGTATGTAGTGCATGTTTAAGTATTTGGCATGTGTGATACATGTATTGTTTGTATAAGTGAAACAGAGTAGTGGAAAACAGAGGATCCATTCTGGATGCTCCTGGCGTGTCTTTCTGCATAAAATAGAGGTGAGATTATTTTCCCAGGTAGTGGAAATGTATTGCTGAGATTCCAGAGGCTGGAGGGCAGAGATCTAGCGACTGAAATGGGGGGTGAAGAGTCAAGACTTCTAGAAATTTGATTTGCCTTTTGTTGAGCAAGGAGCTGTTGATAAGTCTTTTCGACGCACTGCCATATGGTAGATGGTTGGACTGTGCAAGATGACGGAGAACCTCTAGGAAAATTGGTACCTCTCTTTTGATAAATGTAACAAAGTAGTTTACATCCCAACAGGATATGTATTTAGAAACTTGATTCAAAATTGCCCTTGAAGAATAGCATTACCACAGTTGCACAAAATGGGGAGGGTCATTTGTGAAGCGATGATAATGCAAAACTATTAACTGGGTTGACTGGACAAGATGAGATGCTACTAAATTTTTGAAAATTAATGAAAGGTAAGTTTTGCTCCTGCTGTGTAACTTTACCCGTCCTGTTTAAAAATGCACAATACTGTGGATAAAATTAATGTGGATTACATTTTATGAACTGCATGTAATATAGAAAAAACTAAGAACAATTCCAATCATGTAGACTCCTTGATATCTGGAGAACTGAATATTGGAAATTGAAACTAATTCAATGAGAAAACCAACCTAATGTTTTACCATGAATATCTGCTTTCTTCTAATTATGTCTGCTATTCACCATCTCTCAAAGAAACGCGCTATTCGGCAAAAAAACACAAGCACACACCAATGTGGTCTCGGTGTACTGTTTACCAGTGCTGTGAGCACAAATGTGCCCGAACGTGGCTCTTAATTTTCGGCCAGGTTTATTTTCTTAATCAAGAGACTTTTCTTGCTTGTGTGAACAGAACATGATCAGCAGCACTAAGTGCACATTAATGGAGGGTGTCTTAATATTGACAATTTTATAGATATAAAATGCAAATGAAATTTCAATACCCTCGTAAGCTGTGTGCTTGAACTGTGTGTTCAATGTGAATATTAACCAACTTTTTATGTCATCTCTGAACCTAATGTTCAAAGTTCTATTCATTCATCGCGAAGCATCTCTTAAAGGGGCCAATGGGGTGAATGATTTTACAATATATTTCAAAACTCCTGTTCACACTATCAAATAAAGCAACACTCTACTATGCAAATTGTTGGTGATGGTTAGAAATGCAACACTGAGAGAAGAGAGCTGCTTTTCTACCTATAGAATGTGACCATGTTCCGCTGTGTGCCTCCAGGGGGCAGAAAAGATTTCCCTTTATTGTACATTCAACTTTATTTAACAAGGTGTAGTGATGAGGGTGTTCTGATAGGTTTATGGAACAACGGAGTTATTTTAATTCGAATGATCCTGGCTCCTACCCATAATGAAGCTGCAACAATATCCCTGCCGAAACAACTATTCCATTTATCTTCACTTTGCTCATTTTTGTTGACATATTTATGACTTTCAGGGTCACCAAGCTAATGAGAATTAGAGGTTTCATTTTACAGTTCACTTACATAGTTAATATATCACTGACAACAGTGACCGAATCACGCAAAATATGTTCCAGTTCCTAAATTGTTATGCCGGGCAAATTGTCGGTGGTGATTTATGAAGCGTTGTGTTCATTTCTGCTGAATGGATATAAAAAATGGTACAAAGGAAGTACATCTTCCTATTAACAAAACAGTTACATGAAATATGTTTTTTCTGTAAAAGAGTCTAAAACTTCAAGAAAGAATATCCATCAGAGACGTAGCTGCAGTCCAAATAATGCAATCAGTCATTGTTATTAAAGTACGTCATGATCAACCTGTAAATACCCTTTCACCATAGTGGTCTTCAGACCTTTCTAATGGTATGAACTCCCTTTTAGGGAAAAAGTGACCTAACCTGATAACAGTTTTACAGTCTTTGTTGAAGAAAGCTATGTGTTTTAGGGTTGTTGGTTTGGGTTTGTTAGAAATTGGGTCTCGAGTTGGCAGAGGTATACACTCTGTCCATGTGAGGACCATGTCCTAGTCAGGGTAAGTCAAATACACAGCCTACATTTACCTGTGCTCACCCCCTGATAGCTTGGCTCAGAGCAGTCAGGCTTAACTTAAGAGGCAATGTGTAAAGTATTTGTGCAACACTTAATTACAGTAACACAGTGAAAGACACCACAAAAAGACTCAACACCCGTATGATAAAATAAATAACAGTTATGTGTTTAAAAGAAGACCAAAATGACAAAAATCCAATAAGTAGATCATGAGATATGCAATTTTAAAGATTTAGGAGAAAATAGTGCATAGAAGTGCTAAGGGCCAAAGGTGGTTATCTGGTCACAAGGTATGGTCAACCCGATACAGTGCGGGCCTGCTACAGGGACCCACTTGGGCCCGCTGAATACAGTACCTTAACCCCTGGTGTGCTGTCTGTGCGGCATCATCTAGTATTGGCTCGAAGAAGCTGTGTGGCAAGGCTTTGCGGGGCTTGGCGTTGCTTTGTGTTAATCCGGGGTAGCTGTGCGGCAAGGCTTTATGGGGCTTGGAGTCGCTTTGTGTCGATCCCTGGGAGTTGTGCGGGGAGGCTTTGCATAGCTTGGCATCGCTGTACGTCAGTTTTGATGGGCTGGCAGCTGCGCAGTCAGGCTTTGCAGGGCTTCATGTTGCTTTGCGATGGTTCTGATGAAAACCACAGAAAGCAGAGCACACTAGGCCACTTCCAAGCATCCAGGACTGGGGCACCACTTGACAGGGTAGACACACAGATGGCAGAGCCCAGGTGCCATAGCAGTTGAGTTGCAGGCAGTCTTTGACGTCCTTGAGACTTCAGAAGAGCTAAGAGCAGCCCAAAAAGCCCTTGGGTTCAAGGATGTAGAGAGCAAGCCCAATCCCTCTCACTACAGGACAAAGGTAGCAGGCAGTTGTCCAACACAGCAAAGCAAGTAGCAAAGTGGCAGTCCCTCCTATAGCACAGCAAGCATTATGGCAATACAGCAAAGCAGTTGCAGAGTGGCAGCACCTCCTCACAGCACAGCAGTCCTTCTTCCTCGCAGAGTTTCTTTGGTTCCAGTAGAGCTCTGATCTGGTGATGCTTGGGGGGGGGCAGTATTTATAATTTGGTGCCATGGTTCTGGAAGGTGGAAGAAACTTTCAGGCCTTCATTTGATGTCTACAAAGGGTTATGCAGCTCTTTGTGTGAGGAGAGGCACAGCCCTATTCACAAGTACGTGAGTCAGTGCTAAGCTCCACCCCTCATCAAGGCAGTTAATGGCCTATCAGGCTGGTGATGGGCCATCAGGAAGCAAATGTCGCACCCAAGCTCCCTTTGTGTGTGACTGTCTAGAGGGAATGCACAAAGCCCAGCTCTCAACAACCCCAGACATGTTTTCAGAGACAGGCAGAGGCACAGAATGGTTAAAGTAAAGAAAATGCCAACTTTCTAAAAGTCACATTTTCAGACTTACAATTTAAAATCAGACTTCACCATAAGCTGTGATTTTAAATTGTGAATCCAGGGGCACAAAACTCCATATTTCTATCTGTTGGAAATGGCCCTTTCTGCAGGGTCATCCCCAGACTTTTTGCCTTCCTCCTTCTCTTTTACTGACCTAGTTTTTACTGCCTCCTCTTTTTCTGACTTTGTTTTTTTCCTCTGCAGGACTCTGTGCACTTTTGCACTGCTGACTAGTGCTAAAGTGCATGTGCACTGTGTCCAAAAAATGGTAACATTGGTTTCTCTGTGATTGGCATATATGATTTACTAGTAAGTCCCTAGTATATGTGCCCAGGGCCTTTAAGTCGAATGCCACTAGTGGGCTTGCAGCATTTGTTGTGCCACCCACTACGGTAGCCTTTCAAACATGCCTCAGGTCTGCCATTGCAGAGCGTGTGTATGCCCACTTGCCAGGCCCATACCCTTCCTTTTTGTAACATGTAAGACCCCCTAAGGTAGACCCTGTTTAGGCCCTATGGCAGGATGCAGTGTATTTAAAAAGTTGGATGTGCACTTTTAAGTTTAAAATGTCCAGATTATGAAATACTCTTAAAATCATTTTTCACTATTGCAAGGACTATCTCCCCCATAGGCCAGTAGGGGGACTGCTTTAAAACATTGTTTAAGTGTAATTTCTAACTAAGAAATGATAGGAAAATTGAGTTTGTTGTCTCTGGACTCACAATTTAAAAACACATCTTTTGGTGAAGGTGGTTTTTAAATTGCAGGTTTAAAAATGCCACTTTTAGAAAGTTGGTATTTTCTTACTTTAACCAACCATGCTGGAGCCTGCCTCCAATCCACATCTGCTCTGTGTAAGCTTAGGTGACAGCTACCTTTGTGCATTCCATCCCAATAACCATAAATACAGGACACTCAACTGCACCTCCTTTCCATCTGCATACTAATGGGTCTTCCTGAGCAGGTAAGGTGGAGAGCCTCTCACTTCAACCCCACACAAGAGACTGATAACCCCTACCGACCACCCGGCAGAGAGGGCTGGGCTGAAAGGGAAATGGGGCAATTTAAAACCACTCTTTGAAGTCTCTCCCACTTCAAAGGCACATTTGGGTATAAGTATTGGGCCTCTGACACCATATACCCAGAACACCCCTGGACTGAGGACATTCTATCAGGGAGAAGGTCTGCAGGGCTGTCAGGAAGAACTGCAACTTTGCTGTTTGCTCTGTTGTGTTGGCCTCAGGGGCAGCTGGTAACCTTAAGAAGTGGTGGGGCGAGCAAAGAGCCTCACCACTTCCCAAAAAACAAAATAATACACTTCCTCCCTCCAATAGCCCCTAATAAAATACCCCCTCCCCAAAAGCCCAATATAAAATACCCCCTGAAATTCAAAAGCCTATAATAAAACAATCCCTTCCTCAAACACCTCATAATAAAAGTACTATGTTAAATTAAAAGGTACTTACAGACTGCAGAACATTCTCCTCCATGTTCTGCAAACTGCAGTCTGCTGTGGAGCTCCGCTGAACAATCTAAACACTGCTCTCATGCTATTAAACCAGCATGAGAGAAGCATCTGGATTGGACTAAGTGGGCTGGTCATATGCTGCTTCAGGCCCTGGAGGTCTATGCTTCTTGCCTGGGAGTGAGAGGACTGAATCTAACTCTCTACTCCTACAGCCTAATGTTTCTCCAAGGGCCACGCTGAGCTTGCCTCCTGTTTCTGAAGTCTCAGGGATATTAAAGACTTTGCTTGCATCTGGCAGCCAGCACCGGGGCCCACTGCTGAGAGTCCTGCTCTGCCAAGTGGTGCCAAATATAGTCCTGGGCCCTTGGAAGTGTGTGTGGTGCTGCAAAACAAGAACTGACCCAACGACAATGGTGGGTCACTTGGAAACATGCATCCTACTGCAGAAACACTATTTTGCCACTGCCTGCACAGAAAACCATGGACACTGCTCACAGACTGCATGAAACACAACACAGCCCGGCTTGTTCAACACAGCATGATGCATCGGAACAGGTACTCACCGCTTCTGGACATTAACGCATCAATGACATTGCCTGATCAGGAAACGACGCATCACCTGCAAGTGTAACACATCCCCTCCTCTGGATCAAAGTATCGTCACTGAGCCGTGATGCAACAAAGGTACTGTCAGCTGGTCTGTGTGACTCCTGTACCGAGCCTGTGCTCCATTGTGGTTGGACTGCCCTTTAAGTTTTGCCCCTGTCCAGATCTGTTTAGAGTTATTGCCCTTGAGCATTGCATTTTGATTTAAACTTTCAGAATTCATAATTTGTCTTGTGTAGATTGGATTTTTGTTGTTTTGGTCTTGTTTGACTCAGATAAATATTGGCTACTTTTCCAACCTGGTGTGGTGTCCTTTTGTAGTGTTTTCACTGTGTTACTGGGTGTATGCACAAATACTTTACACATTGCCTCTTTAGTTTAGACTGACTGCTCTGTGCCAAGCTACCCGAGGGTGAGCCCAGGTAAACTTTTAGTGTGTATATTACTGGCCCTGACTAGGATTGTGGTCCATACTTGGACAGAGTGCAAACCTCTGCCAACTAGAGACCCAATTTCTAACATTGGTGGTCAGCGATGAGGATAGGACTTGTATTTGTGCATTTCATACAGTGATTGGTGTACACTACTTCCATATCTCAGACCCTTACATACCAATATGTGTTATTTTTCTCTTTGGCAACTTTTTAAGTTTTTGCAACAACCATGTCTCAATTTGGAGAGCCAGCAACTGCAACTGCAACTGCAACTGCAAGAGTGGAGTTTGAGCAGGAGAAATTGGAAACTTACACATCGTCCCAGCCCAAAGATTTCTGCAGAGAATACAAGTGTTATTTTTTAGGCCTTACTAAAAAGGAGGAGCAGCAAAAGGCACTGAGGGCCTGGCTGGCAGCCAAGGAGGCAGCTGCATGGTCATAGGAGGGCAGTGTTGTGGATAGCAAGGAGGATATGCATATGGAGTTGTTGGACAGCCCAGAACTGCCTGTGGGGCAAAGGGGCCAGCGTCAATGACAGAGAGGGCCCCCTCTAAAGCAGGCAGTAGTGTTTCCTCCAATGGTCTGTCACCAGAGGAGCTGGAGGAAAGACAGAAGGCCAGGAGGCTCAAATTGGAGCTGGCAAAGCCCCAAATGGAGAATCATCGAGCAACAGCTGTGGAGGAACAGGGACCGTCCATGGAGGAAAGGAAAATTCTTCTGGGGCATGAGCTGAGCGTGAAGGAGGTGGACCTGGAAGACCAGAGGTCTGAGCCAGGGCAGATGATGGTGGCATAGTGTTAGTGTCCTCTGAGAAGAGAGTACACATAACCAAGAGTCTGGTAGCTGGTTACAAGGTGGGGGAAGAAATAGATTGCTGGTTTGAGGCCTATGAGATTGCTTTACAAATGCACAGGATCCCTGAGGAAGGTTAGGGGGACAGTTTGTGGAAGCAGTTTCCAGCTGAGGAGAGGGACACGTTACTCACACTGCAAGGGAGTGATAAGAAAGAAAAGGTATGATGGACGGAGTGCTGAACAATGCAAACACTCACCCCCAGTCACAGATCTGGGTTTAATCCATCGTTCTTTTGCTCACCATGCCACCCAGGTTTGGACCCAGCCATATGCAAATCAGTCTTGACCCTGTTCCTCATGGGAACAGTCCAGCCCAAACTGCCAGGCCAGGTCCTCCCTGCACCGGAAACAAGCGTCCTAGGACCAGTTTCAGGGTATCACCCTTCATCAGCCAGGCTAGCTTGAATCTAGTGGCACAGTGAGCAAGGGACCAACGTCTGGGCATACCCTTCCCACTTAGGGCAACTTTAGCAACACAAAAGGATGATGGACGGAGTGCTGAACAATGCAAACACTCACCCCCAGTCACAGATCTGGGTTTAATCCATCGTTCTTTTGCTCACCAGGCCACCCAGGTTTGGACCCAGCCATATGCAAATCAGTCTTGACCCTGTTCCTCATGGGAACAGTCCAGCCTGAACTGCCAGGCCAGGTCCTCCCTGGCCCGGAAACAAGCATCCTTGAACCGGTTTCAGGGTATCACCTTTCATCAGCCAGGCTAGCTTAATTCCAGTGGCACATTGAGCAAGGGACCGACGTCTGGGCATACCCTTCCCACTTAGAGCAACTTTAGCAACACAAAAGGATGATGGACGGAGTGCTGAACAATGCACACACTCACCCCCAGTCACAAATATGGGTTTAATCCATCGTTCTTTTGCTCACCAGGCCACCCCAGTTTGGACCCATTGACGTGTATATAGTTATTTATTTATTCATTATGGTGGCTGTTGGCAGCAAATTAAAGTGGTTGTACTGCAGGTATGTCTCCTTGCATTCTTTGCTCCTGGGTCCTGTAACTGTTGATGTACTGTGCAGCTGGTGTGTGCATGGTGTGTGTTGTGCACGTGTGTGTCACTCTCCTCTTCCTCCCTCCCTCCCTTGTGTGCTAGGCGGCTGTACTCACTGTTGTTGTCGACGTTGGTGCTCCAGGACGGCCATGGATTGGTAGAGCATTGGGAATACTTGGAGTTCAGGTTCCATGGTGGCTGCGGAGTCCTATGTGTCCCTGAAGGTGAGTCTTTCCTTTTTCGGTAATATGTTTCCGCCAGGCTTTTGATGGTGTTGCTAACGCCTCGGAAATCCTGGTGGTTTGCTATGTCATAATATGGTGGGCGGTACCTTGACTTCCGCCTGGCTGTAGGTGGCTACCGCCGTGGTCGGTGGTGTTAACACCCTGGCGGTTGGTGTGGTACATTGGCTGTCTATGGGAGGTCTCACCGCCATGGTCATAATTTGGCAGTAATTACTGCCTGCCTGTTGGTGGTATTACCGCAACTTTAACAGTGGTGGTAAGTACACTGCCAATGTCTTAATGAGGGCCTATGTTTGTTAGGGAACAAATCCTGTTGGAGACAGTGTTCATGCCATTGTCGACAACATCTAAGGCCTTTTCTAAGTTTTCCTTATCTATTTGCCGTAAACGCGCAGCAGCTTTCATCTGGGAAAGCTTCCAGATCTCATTATATATGGCATAGTTGAATTTTTTTAGATCGTGGCTTTCTAGGACCTAACAAGAAGTCATGCAAGTCTTCATCTTCCAAAAGAGTGTTAACATGTTCCTTAACTGTGGCTAACGTGTTAGTCTATACCCACTGTTGGCACAGTTTACCCACACTGTATGTTATAACTATACCCGTGTGTTGACCTGAAACAAAGCAAGGGTCCGGCCGGCTAATCTTGAAACCTCCTGAGGACTTAACAAAATGTGCCTGATACCCATTTGTGTCTATTGGCCGAATCAACCACCTGCCGGAACTGGAAAGTGAAGAGTTATAGGTACCAGCCTGGACCTTTGCATCTAGTTCTTCCTTGGTGACATTCAGGAAGGATTTTGTCGGTGTGGGGATACTGGGCGTGTTCATTTCTTCTCTTTTTTCTAATCCTAGACAGGATGCCTGTTGAATGGTGTCATTCAAAAAGATAATTTGCACAGGAATAAGGCACGTTCTAAACAAAGCTTCCCCACCTTGTATTTGCCAATCTTGTGTTCCCCATACACTCTTTAAATCTATAGTGTGCTTTCAGGATTCGTAACCATCAACTGCAAGGAGTCTGAATAAATCAGTTTTGTGTCAGTTAGCTAAATTTTCCTAATTATTGAAGGAGGTAATTTGAAATAATATGACTCTGGATGTTTTGCATCATGCCCAGAAAAATAAGTAAATTTATCTGAATAACATTTTGGGCTCCCCACAGGTGGTGTTGAACAGTGTTTCCACTGTGTGTAGTTAAGTACTGGTCTATGTCTTGCGGTACAGTGCAGGTAGTAATGTCCCCAGTTGTCATAGCAGAACATTTCCCTATAATTCATTGCATTTGTGTGTACATCATCACTTTCAAATACTGAAAAGTCCTTCAATTCAGTTAGTATAGAATCAACTGTCTGGACATCCCAATCATCAGATACAACACCAGGTGTAATCACATCATTCATAGAAATTTTGAAAACATATGGAATTTGAATGACTTCTGTAGGCCTGTATATATCAAATGGAACGTTGTCCCACACAATCCCATCAGGAATAGCTACAGCTGAGATGTTAACAAGGGACAATTCTCTCCAGACCTTATGTGAGGAATGATATGGAGTTAAGACTTCATCCACAGGCTCAACAGAGGAGCGTTCAGGAAGGTAATGACCATTTATAAGCAAAAAGAAAACAGTCACGAAACATCCATAGAAACAATGCAAAAAATGTCAAGCAGAACCACAAATAGTTCCATGAGTGAATTAAATAGTTATTGTTAAGCCTTAGGTACAGCTTATATTTCTTTGAAACATTTTCAATCACAATAGTGGATGAGTCTGAAGAAAAGTCATCAATGTCAATGAAGTAACCAGAAGCAGTCTCTGCAAACGCAGGAGCAGGTGAATTACTGTGGATGGATCCACTTCACATGGAGGATCGTCATGCGATGGTATCATCGGTCTGTGTTGTGTTGGTGTAGAAAACAGCCAAATCTTGGACAGGTGCTGTAGTTGAAGTTGTAACTTGAATCAGCAAGAGCTCATTTTCTGCCCTCCCCCAGTCGAGGAGGTATTTGTAGCATCGTTGGACATGCTTTTGTAGTCAGAAGTAATGTTGTTATTTCTGCTTTGAAGAGGTATGCCCTGTTGGGTAGTGAGAGGGGATCAGGAACTACCCAAGGGACCTCTGGGTCTACTGTGCAGAATCGGCCACATGGTGAAGCTTGACGTTATCAATGGAAATGTTTGCTTTGGAACCAGGCAGCGGTGGTAAGATTACAGTTCTGGTACCTTGTACTCCCATGACTGGGACCGGTGCTCTGTAGGTTGGACCAAGTTCCTTCTTCACAGTGACCTTCTCACAAACCAGATCCTCGACTTTAGGAAGTTGTTGGTAAATCCCTTATACGTAAGGTGGCAGCACTGGCGGATGATTTATCAACACCAAATTGCTGAAGCTCCAGTAAGACAGTGAGACGTTCATTTATGTCACAAGGTGCATCTGTTGCCACCAAACCAGTGCCATGAAGAGCTGGACATACAGAAGTATCCCAAAGAGAACCTCATAGGGAGTGCGTCCCCTCAAGAACTGTCTTGGCAGATTATTCAGTGCTCTCTGGTCCCCATACAGCTGATGAACCCAACTGCGGCCATAACCTAATACTCTAGCTGTTAAGGAGTACTTTAGATCACAGTTCCTCCCCTCCACGACTGAATTTCCCTCGTGATGGTATGTGAGGAGTAATGGAGTTCAACCCCCATCGTCCCCATGGTGTCCCTGAATGCCTTAGAGGCAAAGGCAGGGCCCTGGTCCAAATGGAATGCTGCAACTGTATATGTACCGATAAAAATAGGCAAGTCTTTTATAACAGTTCATGCATCAGCTGTAGGAAAGTGCCATCTTGCCTGGCATTTTACCCCCATTTTTACTGTATGTATGTATGTTTTAGCCCCTGTGTCACTGGAATCCTGCTAGGCAGGACCCCAGTGCTCATAGTATGTGCCCTGTATGTGTTCCCTGTGTGGTGCCTAACTGTATCACTGAGGCTCTGCTCACCAGAACCTCAGTGTTTATGCTCTCTCTGCTTTCTAAATTTTTCACTGCAGGCTAGTGACTAAATTTACCAATTCTCATTGGCATACTGGTACACCAATATAATTCCCTTGTATATGGTACTTAGGTACCCAGGGTATTTGGGTTCCAGGAGATCCCCATGGGCTGCAGCATTTCTTTTGCCATGCATAGGGAGCTCAGAAAATTCTTACACAGGCCTGCCACTGCAGCCTGAGTGAAATAACGTCCACGTAATTTACCAGCCATTTTTCACTACACATAAGTAACTTATAAGTCACCTATATGTCTAACCTTCACCTGGTGAAGGTTGGGTGCCAAGTTACTTAGTGTGTGGGCACCCTGACACTAGCCAAGGTGCCCCCACATCGTTCAGGGCAAATTCCCCAGACTTTGTGAGTGCGGGGACACCATTACACACGTGCACTATACATAGGTCACTACCTAAGTATAGCGTCACAATGGTAACTCCGAACATGGCCATGTAACATGTCTAAGATCATGGAATTGTCATCACAATACCATTCTGGTATTGGGGGGACAATTCCATGATCCCCCGGGTCTCTAGCACAAAACTGCGGTGCTGCCAAACTACCTTTCCGGGGTTTCCACTGCAGCTGCTGCTGCTGCCAACCCCTCAGACAGGATTCTTCCCTCCTGGGGTCCAGGCAGCCCTGGCCCAGGAAGGTAGAACAAAGGATTTCCTCTGAGAGAGGGTGTTACACCTTCTCCCTTTGGAAATAGGTGTGAAGGGCTGTGGAGGAGTAGCCTCCCCCAGCCTGTGGAAATGCTTTGATGGGCATATATGGTGCCCATCTCTGCATAAGCCAGTCTACACCAGTTCAGGGATCCCCCAGCCCTGCTCTGGCACAAAACTGGACAAAGGAAAGGGGAGTGACCACTCCCCTGACCAGTACCTCCCAGGGGAGGTGCCTAGAGCTCCTCCAGTGTATCCCAGACCTCTGCCATCTTGGAAACAGAGGTGTTGGGGTCCCACTGGACTGCTCTGAGTGGCCAGTGCCAGCAGGTGACGTCAGAGATCCCCCTCTGATAGGCTCTTACCTTTCTTGGTAGTCAATCCTCCTTTCTTGGTAGCCAAACCTCCTTTTCTGGCTATTTAGGGTCTCTCCTAGGGGAATTCTTCAGATAACGAATGCAAGAGCTCACCAGAGTTCCTCTGACCTTCCCTCTTCGACTTCTGCCAAGGATCGACCGCTGACTGCTCCAGGATGCCTGCAAAACCGAAACAAAGTAGCAAGACGACTACCAGCAACATTGTAGTGCCTCATCCTGCCGGCTTTCTCAACTGTTTCCTGGTGGTGCATGTTCTGGGGGTAATCTGCCTTCACCGTGCACTGGAAGCCAAGAAGAAATCTCCCATGAGTCGACAGAATCTATACTCTGCTAACGCAGGCACCTAAAGACTGCATCTCCGGTCCTCTGGGTCCCCTCTCATCCTGACGAGCGTGGTCCCTGGAACACAGGAACTCTATCTAAGTGACTCCCACAGTCCAGTGATCCTTCAGTCCAAGTTTGATTGAGGTAAGTCCTTGCTTCCCCACGCTAGACTGCAAACCTGTGTACTGCGTGATTTGCAGCTGCTCCGGCTCCTGTGCACTCTTCCAAGATTTCCTTCGTACACAGCCTAGCCTGGGTCCCCAGCACTCAGTCCTGCAGTGCTCAACCCTCTGAGTTGGCATCCGGCGTCGTGGGACCCTCCTTTGTGACGCTGAACCAGCTCTGGTTCACAACTCTTCTAAGTGCCTGTTTGGGTACTTCTGCAGGTGCTGCCTGCTTCTGTGGGGGCTCTCTGAGTTGCTGAGCGCCCCCTCTGTTTCCTCCTCCAAGGGGTGACATCCTTGTCCTTCCTGGTCTCCAGCAGCACCCAAAAACCTCTATGATAACCTTTACAGCTAGCAAGGCTTGTTTGCAGTATTTCTGCGTGGGAACACTTCTGCAACTTTCAGTACGCCGTGGGACATCTCCCATCCAAAGGAGAAGTTCCTAGCTCTCTTCGTTGTTGCAAAATCCTAAGCTTCTTCCATCCAGAGGCAGCTTCCTTGCACCTTCATCCAGGGTTTCCTGGGCTCCTGCCCCCCCTGGTCACTATCGTGACTCTTGGACTTGGTCCCCTTGCCTTGCAGGTCCTTAGGTCTAGGAATCCATCTTCAGTACTTTGCTGGTGTTTGTGGTTCTTGCAGAATCCCCCTATCACGACTATTGTATCCTTTTGGGGTAGTAGGTTTACTTTACTCCTACTTTTCAGGGTCTTGGGTTGGGGTATCTTGGACACTCTGACTGTTTTCTTACAGTCCCAGCGACCCTCTACAAGCTCCCATAGGTTTGGGGTCCATTCGTGATTCGCATTCCACTTTTGGAGTGTATGGTTTGTGTTGCCCCTAGACCTATGTTCACCTATTGCATCCTATTGTAATTCTGCACTGTTTGCATTACTTTTCTTACTCTTACTTACCTATTTTGGGTTTGTGTACATATAACTTGTGTATATTACTTACCTTCTTACCGAGGGTACTCAATGAGATACTTGTGGCATATTGTCATAAAAATAAAGTACCTTTATTTTTAGTAACTCTGAGTATTGTGTTTTCTTATGATATTGTGCATATGATATAAGTGGTATAGTAGGAGCTTTGCATGTCTCCTAGTTCAGCCTAAGCTGCTTTGCCATAGCTACCTTCTATCAGTCTAAGCTGCTAGGAACACCTTTATTCTACTAATAAGGGATAACTGGACCTGGCACAGGGTGTAAGTACCACAAGGTACCCAATATAAGCCAGGCCAGCCTCCTACATCAGCCAACCGCTGAGGCCATACCCACAGGAATATAGAACAAGAATCTATGGCGACTAAGATGTATTTGTATTCACCATCAGGTTGAAGGGGACCGCAGTGGTCCAGGTACACACATTGTAGTGGCCTGTTGGACACCAAGAGTGGTGTTTGTGGTGTGCATTTGATGTTGGAGCCCTTAATCTGCTGGCAAATGTCACAACAAAGGACATATTGCTTTGTCTATTTGTATAGACCTGGCTACCAGATGCGTTTCGATAAGAGTGTTACTGTGGCCAAAATACCAGCATGAGCTGAAGCGACACCCTCATGCGCTGCTTTAAGGAGATCTACTCTATGGTCTTGGGTGGGGATCACTCGGTCTCCAACCCCAAGAAGTGTTGCGTAGGCAACATTCTGTTCACTGATGTGGTAAGAGTATTTTGTAGGGTATCCCTTTGGAAGAGACTTGCCTTTAGCCGAAGCTTTCACTGCAGTCA
This sequence comes from Pleurodeles waltl, assembly GCF_031143425.1. Lineage (NCBI taxonomy): Eukaryota > Metazoa > Chordata > Amphibia > Caudata > Salamandridae > Pleurodeles > Pleurodeles waltl. Next base: position 911,757,662 of record NC_090443.1, read on the forward strand.
GAATTTCATTATCCAATTTCATCTGAGAACGTGTCACTGCAGCCACAGAAGCCGTAGCTACAGCAGATTTGGCTGCTTCACCAGCCGAAGGGTTGCCGATAATGTGTACTCCTACATGTTGGTGGCACAATGTATGTACTACATAGACACAGGCAACTTATCCTTGAGATCAGCCAACCTCCCCCACAGAGTTCTGTGGTGTTCCCTTTTGAATCTCTGAACCCGTTCAGCTTCCAATGATTGAGGTAATCATTGTAGGACTGGAGGCAGTAGTATGAGTCACAGACAATTAAAGTCAGTTATCCTGGCTCAGTGTGTTCTAGCACTAATATAAGGGCTTTAAGTTCAGCCAGCTGAGCTGTGAAGTCCCCTAAGGTCTGCGTATTGGTATTGTTAGGGTAGGAGACTCCATCCTTTATCACTCTGCTCACAGCTGTACAAGCGGCTGAATATTGACGTTTGGTACCTACAGCTGGTTGTGCTGAACCATCTGTATAAATTACAGCAGGGTATATGTCAATTGGCAAAAAAGCTAGAGGAGCGGGGTGCTCCATTTCGTATTGGAGAAATTCTTGTGTCAGAAGCTTTGGATCAAAGATGTAGTCAACATCGGTGGCAGCCAGGGAGGTTACCTACTGAATCCAGCATGGATGTAATGCTTTAGCATTAGGAACGCTTGCTTTGGTGACAGCCTCTAAGCCTGGCACTGGGGTAACAACAATAATGCATTTTCCTTGGGCAAGTGGCCTCTCCTTAATGACAGCCATCTGATCGGCAGTGCAAATTTGTTCGGTAGGTGCAAAACGTTGTTCTACATTTGAGTATAAATGTGATTATATGCTATGGGCATTTTGTCGCCCTCGTTAAAGGTAACATAAGTGAACCCAATGGCACCAGCAATTATTCTGATGACCAAATTTGTTTTGTTGTCAGGGGTGTGCAAGTGTTTTGCTTTTAGCATGTCCTGTTGCAATTCCCTAAGGATGCGTGTGTGTTCAACTGTCCATTATCTGCTATAAAAATCAGGACGTACTAAGTCATAAAGTGGCATGATACGTTGTGCATAGTCAGCAAAGTATGTTCTGCCAAAATAAAAAAAAACAAGTAAAGACTGTAGTTTCTAGAGAGCGTTAGGAGAATGTAGTTGAGCACATTTTCCCAGTGCAGGCCAAGCTCTTCCCCTTGTTTGATAGCTCATATCCCAGGAACAATACGCCGAGAAAGGCTATTTTAGTTTTTCTAAAGTTGAATTTGTAACCAAGGGCTGTGAATCCTAAAATTATCCGATTGACCATGGCTAGATGAACGCTGAGGTTGTCATCTGTAATATAGATGTCATCCACATAAGACAACGCCTCAGGATCAATATCATATAATATTGACGTTACACGGGCTGAGAACAGCCCGGGGCTGTTCTTGTAGCCTGGGAGCAAACAAAAGAAGCGTTTTTGTGAGCCAAATGAGAATGCATTCAGGTCCTGACTTTCGTGTGCTAAGTTCTGGCAGAAAAATCCATTGGAGATGTCCTATTTTGTTTTGTATTTTTTGCACACTATGTTATTTTTTAGTGCTGTGCTATGTGAATTTTGAATAGCGTATGTGCGTGTATGACTGTTTAAATATCGGTAATCTAAGACAATTCTATAGGAATGGTCTGGCTTTGCAACGGGCAATCACAAGTTATTCATTGCAGAAACACAGGGCTCCATTACTCCCTGGTACTCGAGCTGAGTGAGGATCTCCCTCACCGGAGCTTTTGCTTCATGTTTAACAGGATATTGTGGCTGAAGTTGGGGTGTAGACCTGATAGGTACTACATCGCAAGGAGAAATCTTGTCCCAACCTACATGATTGCAGTACAACGCAGGTGCCTGCGCTAAAGCCCAATTGACGCGTAGGCTTGTTTTACCGCTTCTGGAACAAGATCAGCGAATGAAGGCAAAATAACATCTTCCCCATGTGGGAGCTTACGGACGTGCTCGGAAGGCCAGTCCCTTTTGGCCAGTAGGATGTCACAACTAAGTTCATCCCAAAATATCACACCAATGGTGCACTTTACGTCTCCCTCAATTTGGATATTTAAATCATAAACCCGGTCGGGTGGGAGAATGTGCCCATCCGCAGTGTCAACTGCAATTAAATCGCTAGTTGCTGTTGCATCCAGATGATCTTTCAGAATCTGGCAACATATTGTGACCTCTGCTGGGCTATCTATCAGTGTCACTGCCCACGTCTTGTTCTTCAGCAATGTTCTTAAGTGTACTGGCATTTTTAACTGACAGTGCAGTCACCTTTTTCTTTTTAAACTGTAGCTTTTTTGTGGGGACTTTCCTTCTTTTTTGTCTGAAGACTGAGGTGAGTCTTTCTTCACGTATTCAGGACGTCGATCAGGATTGCCCCCTCTCTCGCTGCGTCTATCTGGTGCGTCTTTAAAGGAACGAGAGGGATGTGAATCTGTATATCCGTCAGGAGCTTTTATGTTTTCTCTATTTCTGAGAGTATATCTCCTGTCGAAGTTCTCCGGGTGTGGAGAATCTGCTCTCTGATTTCATCTATCTTTAAATTGTTTTTGTTTATCCCAGAGCTTCTTTGAACCCTCTTGTGCTTGTTTAGTACCTTCCTTAGGGGTGGTATTCTGTAGTTCAAGCTTCTTTGGCTTGGCTCCCAAACTATCCCATCCTATACTGGTATAGGTGTCAGAAATAATTTTCGGTAGCTGTTTCTCCTTGTCCAAGTGTTGAATCTCTCAGAGGCGCTGGCGTATAGCCGGTGCTACCGCCTCCCCTTTAATGTTACTGAGTATGTTTGAGGAGACTGCGTCGAAGTTACACATTATTTTCATCCCCAAATCTATGGCTGGAGCTGCCCCATGCTCATCCTGAATTTGTTTTAACACTTCCGAAAAATTGGCAAGTGTTGGGGTACCATGTGTGGTTGTATAAATTGCAGCGAAGACTGTACCCCATGTGGTACATTCATCCACGAGGGAACTATCGTGAAGGGCAAGCACATTGTGAGAATTCTTTGTTTCTCCTGTGGTCCCGTATGGGGAAACACAGCTTCCAGCTGATTTGTTTTCTAGGCTATACAGAATAGGATTGTCTCTTTTTCCGTGGGTACCTTACCCATGATAGTATTCTCTGCTTGTAGATTAATCCCAGTAGCCAATTGGTCTCCTGCAGGTGCTGGTGGTGCTGGATGCGCTGGTATAGTGTTCAGAGTTCGTATTACGAACTGAACAAGTCGTCTGTAAAGTGTTACTTGCTCAAAGTATACGTTTAGCAGGTCTGCTGACTGCATGTTTTGTATACCTGGGTGAGGTGTGTATGTGGCAAACGTAGGCCACATTGTTCCATCATTACCTAAGGGACCTAATCTCAAGGGTTGTATTACATGTGGCAGGGCGCCTTCAAACAAGTTCTGATGCTCCTGATAAGTGAGCGGTATTCCATGATACTGGTATGCTTGGTACCGATGAGGTACATTTGCAATTCTGTATGTGTGGAATGTGAATGTAGTCTTGTCTTCCTTAGGAAAGTGAACCCAGGAATAAAATGTTTCTGTCTGATAACCTTTGCTAGCTTCCACTATGAGTGTAACATTGCCACCATCTTCTCTTAAACCATGCACTAATAGGTGTAATGTTAATGCTTGTCTAGCATTCTCAGGAATTTCTATTGCGTTAGCCATGTTGTGTAATGGGTAACAGAGATGGGACACCAAGTGGGGAGAAAAGTCCTTTTATGAGTTCAAGCTCGAACAACCTACAGCCTAATTAGGTGGTCCCTGTTCAGCTGAGGAGGATCTTCCCAAATGATCACGGACGTCTTTGTATATTGGTACTTAGGTTACCTGCTGTATGTGAGACAGTGATAGTCAGGGTATCCATAAATTAGTGCCTAAGCACCATCGTTGGTGGCGCCATGTCGTAGTTTAAATCTTGCTCTAGGCAAGACTGCTGGTTGAAGGAAGACAGTACTTATGTTTGTAGGCGACTATGCCAATCCTACAACAAGTTGCAACTGTCGTCCCAACCCTCCCGGCTCACAAGCAGCACCTTACCAAAAACCTAAACAGTAAAAGGTAATTTGTGGCAGCCTTTACGTATGGACTCAAGAGTGTGAGGGAGTGTTGTGGTTAAAAGGAGATTACCCCTTTCTCACATTAACAACATGTCTCAATCAAACACAGGCAATGAAGAAGATGCAGTAAGGTTTCAATAGGTTTTATTTAACAAAACATGCAATCTACAATAAGTTGCATGGGCTGCAATGATAAGGATAATGAATAATGCAAGAAACAGAATGGTAAAGACAAGAGTCATTAATACAAAGACCTCTACCATCTCGCTATCCTAATAATGTGAACCTAATCTCCAACCTAGAAGAGAGCGAGGTGTGTTAAACCTAATCTGCCAATGCCATGTCCATGAGAAGATCCCCCCAACCCTCGTTACCTTGGAATGAGATGTCCAACAGTAGATAAGCTCTACTTCAAGCCCTTGGCAAAACTTAACAAGCAGGATACAAAACAAAGTCCAGTTTTTGTCCTCTTTAAGGCAGAAGCAGCAACTGCAGGCCACCCCAGCAAAGCACACACAGCAAAGGGGTAGTACTCCTCCTTCAGCTCTTCTCCTTGGCAGAGGTTCCTCTTGATTCAGAAGTGTTCTACATGTCTGGGGTTTTGGGTCCACTACTTGTACTCATTTCCGCCTTTGAAATAGGCAAACTTCAAAGGAAAGTCTAAAGATCACAAGATCCTGCCTTGCCCAGGTCTGGCTCCAGATGCACTCCAGGGGGTCGGAGACTGCATTGTGTGAGGACAGGCACAACCCTTTCAGGCACAGGTGTCAGCTTCTCCCTCCCCACTCCAGCCCCCAAAGACTCATCAGGATATGCAGGACACACCTCAGCTCCCATTGTGTTACTGTTTGGAGGGAATTCATAAACAGCCCAACTGTCAGTCTGACACAAACGTGGATTCCACAGGCAGGCAGAGGTCGTAAGTTGCATGGATAAGCAAGAAAATGCCCAATGTCTAAAAGTGGCATTTTCAAACAGACATTCTAAAAACCAACTCTACCAAGAGATGTGTTTTAAAATTGTGAGTTTAGAGACCCCTAAACTCCATATCTCTGTCTGTTCTCAATGGGAAATTACACTTCAGAAGAATTTAAATGCAATCCCCATGTTAACCTATGGGAGAGATAGGCCATGCAATAGTGAAAAACGAATTTAGCAGTATTTCACTATCAGGACATGTAAAACACCCTCATACATGTCCTAGCTTTTAAATACATTTCACCCTGCCCATGGGGATACGTAGGGCCTATCTTACATGGGGAGGTTAGGGCCTGGCAAGTAGGTACACTTGCCAGGTCCAATTGGCAGTGCAAAACTACACACACAGACACTGCAGTGGCAGGTCTGAGACATGTTTACAGGATTACTCATGTGGGTGTCACATTCAGTGCTGCAGGCCCACAAGTAGCATTTGATTTACAGGCCAAAGGGACTTACTATCAAATCAAATATGCCACTCATGGATAAACCAATCACCAATACAAGTTACACAGGAAACACTTGCACTTTAGCACTGACCTGCAGTGATAAAGTACGCAGAGACACTAAACCAGCAAAAACAGATCAGAAAAATAGGAGGAAGAAGGCAAAAAGTTTGGCGATAACCCTGCAAAAAGGGCCATTTACAACACTAGTATTCAATACCTCTCTTCCTGCGTGTCTCAGGTGGGACAAAGGGTAGCAGACTTGGAAGACTCAAGAAATAAACAAGAAACCGGACCCTCCAAAAATTCAAGCAGAACTAGAGGATTTCAATTAAAGCTGGACGATGTGGAGAATAGATCCCACCACTTGAATTTAAGATTGGTAGGAATTCCAGAGGACCACGAAGCAAGATCAACACTAACAAAGCTGATTTCAGACCTCATTAATAAATATAGACTCCTGGATAAAGAGTCAAAGGGCATGGATTTAACAATTACTTGGGTACACCGTGTTCCATCAGTACGAGCTTTGAATGCAAAATACCCACAGACCATCTTGGTTAATGTTGGCGATTTTACAATCAAAGAAGAATTCTTGATGCATGCCATTAAGAGCAAAACTTACAACATTACAGATAATTTCACCTTTCGAATATTCTCCAATATGTCAATTTTGTCAGCACAATGTTGCAAGATTTTATAAGACTGATTGATGATTTCGTAAAGCCAGCAAGAGCATGGTCGTAAAAAGAGGAGAAAGGAAAAAATTCTGGGGATGACCCTGCAGAAAGGTCCATTTCTAACACGACCCACCTCCAGCCTAAAACCAGGGCAGACTAATCAATACCTTGATGCGCTTCCCTGCTTAGGGTGATAGAACGTGAATAATGGCCCAGTACTACAAGTGCACTTGTCAGTTCTACGCCTTTCTGATGGATACCTCTGTCTTTATTCTCGGGCCCATTGAACTGACTCATGTGGAACCCTTCTCCTCATCTGTGGACCTTATCTGTGCAGCACCTAACCTTATTTTGCTCACAGATGCATCCAAGTTGGTAGATGGTACCACCATGGCCAACAAAGTGATGTGACCCATTCCACCCCTTGGGTCTGACTTCTGCCCCCAACCCAGGGAAAACTATGTCTAGTAACCAACAGAGGCCACTAATAGCTGTAAGTGTCAAGAGCAAGGCCACAGGCACATACATGGCTCTCTGACCTCTGATGCTTCTTGACTTTTTCATCGGTCCGGAGTTCAGCCTGCACCGCGTGTGACTTCAAGGGCCCGACGACCCCTGCACTCACCTCCGGTACCAACGCCTGCTGATGCCTGCCAACACTAGCGACGCCGCACTCTGGATCTCATTACAAGGACCACAACGCCCTACATTTCCAAGGTCCTGTTTGTGGGTCTTCTCAACACCGTAGCTGGCCCATGACCCCGCGGTTTGCCTGCACTATTGGATTTGTTGTTTGCGGTGCCGTGATACCCCCAGACAGAGCTATCGACTTCAAGGAACTGTATTTTTAAGTTAATTCTTGCAAAATTCATATCTTTATTACTGTATGTTGGATTTTTCTCATTTTTGGTCTTGTTCTACACAAATAAATATTGGCTATTTTTCTGAAACTGGTGTAGTGTCCTTTTGTAGTGTTTTTACTGTATTACTGTGTGTTATGTGCAAATGCTTTACACATTGCTTCTCAGATAAGCCTGACTGCTCATGCCTAGGTATCAAAGGGGTGAGCAGGGGTTATCTCAGCTGGTATTTCCCTTACTCTAACTAGAGTGAGGGTCCCTACTTGGACAGGGTGTAATCTGACTGCCAACTAGAGACCCCATTTCTAACAGCTAGTATTAATTTTTCCCCAGTTGCTCATTAGTTTTGCTAAGGGCATCATCTTGTGACATTTTCCTCTCTCAGAGCTCCCTTAAGATCTGATTCAGTGTCACTTCAATTGATGGCATATGTAAAGGGTGTACTAGTGGGCTTGTGATGCTACTCCCTCCTGAGGTGAAGCATATTCTGCCTTTCATTGAAGAGGCTCCCATCAAGTTTGTAATTCCATCTGCCGACTGAGGGGTTGGGATACCAGAGTTGTTCGCTGCCAGATTCACACTCTGGTCCCCCCCTTTGTCTAGTGCCTGGTCTGCCATCTCATTTTAGTTTAGCATCCCCTTTAGACTTCCCATCGTGAAAGGGTATATGCTGGCTTGTATTTAGAATGATGTGGATTGAAAGGCAAAGAATTAGGGAAGACATTCTCTGATTTCACCTGCAATTTAGGATTACTTCTTGGGGGAAGAGCCCCTCGCTCTTGTCCGGAAGTGGACGGAGCCAGAGACTGGTCTGGCATAGTAGAATGGGAAAAATCAATATCCTCCTGGCTTGCATGGGAATCTGCTATCCGCTATCAACAACTCCTGTTTGGGTATTGCCTGCCACAACCTGTCTGATGATGTGGCCTACTGTCTGTCCTTGTGTGGTCGAGCCTTGCACCCTTGGCTTGCAGCAGGTTGGTTCTTATTGCTCTTTAAGGTTTTACTTGGAGCATGCGTTTTCATTGATATGCCTTTGGAAATATTTTTCATTGATAATCAGTCACTTTCGCCTTCAGCTTCAGAGTTAGTTATGGGATGCTGGTGGTTTCACAAGGGGGCCACAAGCTGCATTTATACTGCACAGATGTCTTTTGACACACCTCTCTATCATTCTACACCTGTGATGGGACATAGAGTACCCCTTACAGGCTGCTTCTACCCCTTTTCTCTAACCCTAATCTGGTGAGTATATATTCTCATCAGTTTATTCTATCGTCCAACCATGGTGACTGGCTACGTCTTTGTAGTAAGCTTGTTTTCACCACAGGATCTTCCAGTAGATCTTTGTAATCCTTTTTCAAAGATTTGAATACAAATTTTATTCTGTATTCCCCACAATACTTTTACACTGTGCAGAACTTTAAATATTTCTCACTTGATTTTATAGTAGTTGACGTCCCCTAGTCAGACTTGTTTCCTGTTCCTTTAGAAATGACAATGCTCAGAGTATTCCATTTCTGCATCCTACTTCTGTCTAAAGTTCGTCGATTTTGGAGCCGAGAGCCGTGAGCAATAATCAGAACATAGAGCTATAAATCCCTGTAAGACCTCCTAGTAGTGGCCTGTAACAGCATGATTCCCCTAAGCAGACCCAGCCTTGCGCAGCAGCAAAGTTACCTGCTTATTTCCTGACGCTTCATCCAGTCCACATTTCCCTGCTCGTAGAAGAGAGTTTCCGCAGTACTAATCTCATTGGTCAAGACACCATAGCATGGATCAGCACCACGTCTGAGTGGGCTTTAATAAATGGAGGGTTTCTTTTGTTATATGCTGTTAGCGAGCATGTAGCATGCAGCGCCAAAAGGGAGGTTTAACTAACCAAAGGGTTCCTTCTCTTATACACCATTCCCAGCCATCAGCCGTCATCTGGCCCCAGTCCCAATTCTTGAAAGAAAGCCTTCTCCCGCACTTAATTTCGCTACAAGGCTTCAGCTCCGATCAGCAATCAGAGTGGGTCGTTTCCAACACAACCACCTTCCAACCTAAAGCTACAGTAGACTAATGAATACCTTGATGGGCTTTTCTGCTGAGATGATAGAACATGGATAATAGCCTTCTACTGCAGGAGCACTTGTCAGTCCTACGCCTCTCTGAACTCAGTTGGATTCCTCTGTCTATACTCTCCTGAGCCACTGAACTGACCCATGTGAACCCTTATCTTCATCTGTCAACCCCATCTGTGCAGCAACTAACCTTCATTTGCTTGCAGGTGCATCCCAGTAGGTAGACGGTACCACCATGGCCATCAAAGTGATGTGGCCCATTCCATCCCTTGGGTCTGACTTTTGTCCCTAACCCACTGAAAACTCTGTCCACAAGGGCATCAACCAACAGAGGTCACTGACGGCTGTTAGTGTCAACAATTAGGCCCCAGGCTATTCAGGAGTCTCTGACCTCTGTGGTTTCTCAGAGTGGAGGGGCAGTAACACCAGATGCCTTGCACCCTTTTTCCACTCCACCTCCCACCAGTTCGGGGGTGGCATCTTGAGACTGGTCAGCCAGCCTAGGGTCTGTCCCTGAGGCTGAACAGGAGACAGGGGTGGGTTCTCCCTCACCCCGCTCCTCCCCCTGAGGTCCTAAACATTCCACCTTGGAGTGGTCCCCCCCCCAAAAACTAAACTGTTAGGGTGCTTGTGGCAACTGCCGCACCCAGTTCCCCTGACACCGGGAAACTCATTCCCCAGAAGGCACTCGATTGGCATTTGGGGACTAACTATGATCTTTCTCTAGGTCACCTTCCCACCCCAGTCAAGGGATAGCAGGGCCATAGGGCAGAATAAGTCCTGCCAGTGGGCTGTTGTCACCATACACACATGGCCTGTCTACTGTTCTGGAGAAAAGCCTATCCCTGGTGCCCCTCAGAGCAGTGACTGGGACCCCATTCACTGTCACCTGGTGGAAGTGATGGCTCTACCCTCAGGTATCACCACTTCACCCTCTGAGACCACCTCCCAACTAAGGGAGATCATGGCATGTTCTATGACCTGCCCCTGGGGACTACTTACCGCTAAGGCAACATTGGCAACTCTTACAGAGTTCTCACCAGTGGGTAGGTTCTTTGGACAGACATAGTCCCCCCACTTCTGTCCTACCTGAGAACAATTAAAGCAGTGGGGTTGGAAATGGGGCTCGTTGGGGCACCCCCCACCAGAACCTCCCTCCTTCTCAGAAGGGATATGAGAACCCTCTCCTTCCCCCCTTACTCTGGGACTTGCCTGGGTCTCCTTTGACTTCTCCTGCTCTCTGCTTTCTTGGGGTCACTCTCTGGTACCTTCTTGTACTTCTGGTACTAACCCAGCGGGCCACCTCCTTGGCAAGCTTTCTGGGGTCAGTGAGCTTGCTGTCAACACGGTGCTGCTGACGATCTGGAAAGCAAAGACTGAAGTTGCACACAAATTGTACAACACCTGATAATCCTTTATGTCACCGCCACTCACCTAACCTTCCAGTGCTTTGCAAAAAGAATCCTCACAATCCACCCAGGTCTGGTAGGAAAGCGTTTGACTATCCCTGCTTTTTTGTATGTATTCCTCTGGGGTCAGGCCAAACTTCTTAATTAGAGTCTCTTTCATGGAGGGCTACCTCATTTTGTCATTCCCTACTAGGGTCAAGAGAGCGTACCTCACCTCACTAGGGATGTGTCCCCACAAACCAGCCCCCCAATCTTCCTCAGGGACCTCATACATTTGTAGATCAATCTCATATGCATCCAACCATCTGTCAATGTCATCCCTCACCACAAAATAAGACACCAGATTCCTGGGGATGTGTACCTTAGAAGACACAATAAGATGTCTGCCACCATCCTTGCTGGACTCCGCTTATCTGACCTTGATGTCCAGCTCCTTCAGACCCAACTCTTGAGATAACATTAGCTTTTTCTCTGGAAAAGCTAATCTCTTTTGGCCCTACTCTATCTTCAGTGCAAGCCTTTTCTTCTCTATGGTCTGTTTCTTCTTTCACTCCTCCTACTCTATGGCTAGTTGACTTTGCTTTTCCTCAGGTTTGAGCTTAGCCAGCACCATTCTGATTTTTTTTCCTCCCTCCTGTCCTTAAGCTCCTCTGGGGACAGGCCTTTGGATGACAGACTGCATCCTGCCCTGGAAAGGGCCCTCATTCCTGGGAGTAAGTTACTCACCTCTCCCACAGACAGCATCCCAAGGCCTCTGCACGACCTCATCCTCAGTATCCTCTGAGCTCTCATTTGCTCCAGCATGGCTTCTGAATAGGCTCTCAGTGCCTTTTGCAATTCTGCCTTTTTGCTTCTTGCAGGCAGCCCAAATGCCTTACAGAAATCCGTGAGCTAGGCCACAGTGTGATCCTCAAGCTTGGCCAGCTCAAACTCCACTCCTGCAGGTGCAGATGTAGAACCACCAAACAGAGACATGATTTGGAGTAAAAAATAAAAATGTCATTCAGAGAGAATTGAAAAATAAAAAAATGCCACTTGAGGAAATCAGAGAATAAATGCTAATGGGGATCAGAGACAACTGATTCAAATTGGTCTAGGTTTAAGTAGTCGTGTACACCAAATTAGTCTAAGGCTCTGCACCGGTACAAGTCCTAGCCTCAATGCTGATCACCCATGTTAGAAATTGGGTCTCTAATTTGTAGGGTCCAAGTAGGGACCACACACTGTACAAGTAGGGACCACAATCATAGTCAGGGTAAGTCAGATACACAACCTGAATTAACCTGTGCTCACCCCCTGGTTGCTTGGCACAAATCAGTTAGGCTTAACTTAAGAGGCAATGTGTAGAGTATTTGTCAGTAACACAGTAAAAGACACCACAAAACCAGATTAGAAAAATAGATAATAGTTATCCAATTAAAACAAGACCAAAATGTCAAAAATCCAATAAGTAGATCCTAAGATGGAGAATTTTACAGATTTAGGTGAAAATAGCACATAGAAGCGCAAAGCGCCAACTGTGGTTATCTGGTCACGCTGGACTGGGACAAGTTCAGGTCAACCGCAATGGAGCACGGGCTGGGTACAGGGACTCACTTGGGCCTGCTAAACACAGTGCCTTTAATCCTGGTGTGTGGTCTGTACAGCGTTGCTTTGCGAGGCTTTGCTTCATCCGGCATCAGCTCCGAGAAGCTGTGCAGCAAGGTTTTGCTGGACTTGGCATTGCTTTGCATTGATCCCTGGGAGCTGTGCGCAAGGCTTGGCAAGGGCCGTCAGTCCTGGGGAGTTGTGCAATGAGGGTTTGCAGGACTTGGCATCACTGTGCCATGGTTCTGATGGACTGGCAGCTGCAAGGCGAGGCTTTGCGGGCCTTTGTGTTACTTTGTGGTGGTTCTGATGAAGTTCACAGAAGGCAGAGCACCTTAGGCCCATTTCCAAGGGTCCAAAACTGGGGTGGCACCACGTGGCAGGGTAGACTCACTGATGTCAGAGTCCAACTTCTGTAGCAGGTGAGTTTCAGGCAGTCTTTGATGTCCCTGAAACTGCAAAATAACAGGGGGCAAACCAACAAGCCCTTGGAGATTCTTGGGTTCTAGGATGTAAAGAGCAGGTAGCAGGCCACCAAAGCACAGCAAGTAACAAAGTGGCAGCCCTTTCTACAACACATAGACCACCCCAGCAGTAGACCACCCCAGCAATGCAGTTGCAGAGTAGCAGTACCTTCTGCCAGCACAGCACTCCTTCTTCCTGGCAGCGAGTCCTTGGTTCCAGTAGAGATCTGATATGATGGGGTTGGGGTCCAGTATTTATACTTTGGTGCCTTGGTTCTGGATGGTGGGAGAAACTTTAAGGCCCTCCTTTGAAATCCACAAGGTCCCTGCCCTGCCCTCCCTGGCTCCACACACACAACAGGGGGTTATGCATCACTTTGTTTGAGGAGAGGCACAGCCCTATTCAGGAGTAAGTAAGACAGTGCTAAGCTTCGCCCCCCACCATAGGCAGTTAATGCCTATCAGCCTGGTGATGGGCCATCAGGATGCAAATGTCACACTCAACCCTCTTTTATGTGTGACTGTCTAGAGGGAATGCACAAAGCCCAACTGCCAATAATCCCAGATGTGTATTCAGAGACAGGCAGACACACAGAATAGTTAAAGTAAGAAAACACCAACTTTCTAAAAGGGGCATTTTCAGACCTACAAGTTAAAATCCGACTGCACCATAAGTTGTGATTTTAAATTGTGAGTCCAGGGACACCAAACTCCACATTTCTATCCTTCCCATTTCGAAGTTACACCAAAAAGATGTTTTAAGGATGTTTTAACTGCAAGATTCCTGGAAAGTTGGAAACACGCCGAAATCAACGCCCTTCTCAAGAAACCAAAGGCGGACCCCAAGGACCTGAGAAACTTCCGGCCCATCTCTCTGCTCCCTTTCCCGCAAAGGTCATCGAGAAAATCGTCAACACTCAGCTCACCCGGTACCTCGAAGACAACAACATCCTCGACCCCTCCCAGTCCAGCTTCAGACGCAACCACAGCACGGAAACCGCCCTCCTCGCCGCCACAGACGACATCAGAAGCCACCTCAACAATGGAGAAACATCAGCCCTCATCCTCCTAGACCTGTCAGCCACCTTCGACACCGTCTGTCACCACACCCTAAAATCCCGCCTCCACACAGCAGGAATCCAGGACCAGGCCCTCGAATGGACCGCATCCTTCCTCGTCGGCAGAACCCAAAGAGTCTGCCTCCCCCGTACCAATCCAAAGCCTTCAACATCATCTGAGGCGTACCCCAGGGCTCATCCCTCAGCCCGACGCTGTTCAACATCTACATGGCCCCCCTCGCACAAGTGGCCTGTCAGCACAACCTCAACATCATCTCCTACGCCGACAACACTCAACTCATCCTCTCCCTCACCAAGGACCCGCACACCGCCAAAACCAACCTCCACGAGGGACTAAAAGCCATCGCCGACTGGATGAGAGACAGCCAGCTAAAACTGAACTCGGACAAAACAGAGGTCCTCATCCTTGGGCGCACTCCCTCCGCCTGAGACAGCACATGGTGGCTGACCACACTGGGTCCCCCACCGACACCCACCGACAGCGCACGAAACCTCAGCTTCACCGTCGACTCCTCACTCTCCATGACAAAGCAGGTCAGCGTCATCTCCTCCTCCTGCTACAACACCCTCCGCATGCTCCGCAGAGTCTACAAATGGATCCCAACAGAAACAAGAAAAACAGTAACCCAGGCCCTCGTCAGCAGCAGACTCGACTACTGCAACGCCCTCTACACAGGTATCTCAGCCAAACTCCTACAACGCCTCCAACGCATCCAAAACGCCTCCGCCGACTCATCCTCAACATCCCTCGCCACTGCCACATCACCCCCCACCTAGGAGACCTTCACTGGCTCCCCGTCAACAAGAGGATCACCTTCAAGCTCCTCACCCACGCACACAAGGCACTCCACAACACCGGACCAACATACCTGGACAACAGACTCAGCTTCTACACCCCCACCCAGCAACTCAGCTCCGCCAACCTCGCCCTCGCCTCCATCCCCCGCATCCGGCGCCAATCCTCCGGCGGCAGATCATTCTCTTACCTCGCCGCCAAGACCTGGAACACCCTCCCGACGGATCTACGACAGACCCAGGACCTTCTTTCCATCAGAAAACTCCTCAAGACCTGGCTCTTCGAGCAGTAGCAGCACCCTCCTCCCCCCCCCCCAACCCCAGCGCCTTGACCCCCTCACGTGTATGTAGCGCGCTTTACAAATTGATTGATTGATAAGGCAACCCCACTGCTATCCTATGGGAGAGATAGGCCTTGCAATAGTGAAAAAAAGATTTAAGAGTTTTTCGCTATCTGGACATGTTAAACTTAAAAGTACACGTCCAACTTTTTTAAATACACTGCACCCTGCCCTTGGGGATGACTATGGCCTACCTTAGGGGGGACTTGCATGTACTAAAAAGGAATATTTGGGCCTGGCAAGTGGGTACACTTGTCAGGTCAAAATGGCAGATTACAACTGTCCACACAGGCTCTGCAGTGGCAGGCCTGA
Source organism: Pleurodeles waltl (assembly GCF_031143425.1). NCBI lineage: Eukaryota > Metazoa > Chordata > Amphibia > Caudata > Salamandridae > Pleurodeles > Pleurodeles waltl. Next base: position 911,772,761 of record NC_090443.1, read on the forward strand.
GATATGTTTGAAAGTCTACTGTAGTAGATGGCACAATCAGTGCAGCAGGCCCACTAGCAGCATTTAAGTTACAGGCCCTGGGCACATATAGTACAATTTTCTTGGGATTTATACATAAATTAAATATGCCAATTGTGGATAAGCCAATAGTACCATGTTTTAGAGAGCAGAGCACCTGACTTTAGCACTGGTCAATAGTGGTAAAGTGCCCCAAGTCCTAAAAAACAGCAAAAATGAGTCAGAACAACAGGAAGAGGTTTTGGGGTCACCATGCAGAAAGGGCCATTTCCAACAAGGGTCATGCACAAAGATGGCAGAACAAGCACTCATATATGCCCCTGTTCTTCCAAACATTGAATATAAAATGGCAAAATGTGTTAAACGGAGTATACAGCATAGACACAGCATCATTGCAAACAGAAGAGGCTCAGCGTAGTCAGGATCCTTACTAACAAAGAACAGGTACAAGTTTCCATCTCTAGAGTAAGTTTTCCCTCAAACACCATGCTGGTGGTACAGAGAAAACTGCAGTGCAAGTTTCCCTCGGACAGAAAACATTCATAGCAGTGACAGGTGAATGCAAGCTTTCTTTATAGCCAGAATAGGTGAATCAATACCAATAAAAATGCACATGTGGGAGTAGTGGTCTATCATTTTGTTTTCTGACCTTAAAAATACAAACCGTGAGGAGGGGTCTGGAGCCTCCTGTAGGGATGTAATGACCCTTGATGTGTGTTCCAGAAACTGGGTGAGAGCAGTGACCTACTTTGTATTGATCCAATTCCGAAACTCTTATGCAGTAGGGAGACTGATTCCTGTGATCTGCTTTAGGTATTGATGTAGTGTTGTGCTGCCAGGAGCCTTACTGGTGCAATGGAACTCCTCCTCCATCCCTCAGAGCTGCTGTAACCTCTCTGTATGGCAAGCAGCCTATGTATTGTAATGTTCAGAAAGCTTCTGAAAGGGCCATGTAAGATTGTTGGATGATTCTAAGGGGCTGTTAGGTGAACCTCATCTGCCTCTCATATACCCATAGCCAATCCTAGTAGATCACAAAATATACCTCAGTCTATGATAAACTAGTTTCCAGCCACCCCCTGGGAAACTCTAATCGATTTGTGATACCTGTGATACCAGTCCCCAGAATGTCAAAGAGGACCAACATTTAACCATCAGAAACTTTGAACTTTGAACCTCCGATCCTCCACTGACCATCAGCCAACCGCCTTCGACCTTCAGTTGGTTATTGGATCTTCTCTGCCAGTGCTCAATGTGTCAAGTTCCCTCTATAGGGTCTCCGTTTTCTTACAAATGTCTTCAAGCTGTCCTCTGACCACAATACATCACCCTCTGCTAACTCTAGAAGGACATAAGAAACTTTCCTAAAAGACATCTAAGTGCATGTACATTGATTGCTCTCAGATGCTCTTGGCCAGCATTATCAGGGCTTCATCAGATCCTTACACACCCTCTGCCTCAATCTGAAGATCCCAAGTGCCCCTACGAATTCTCGCCAGGCTCTTCTAAACACATGCCACCACCCTGAATATCTTTTTATATTACCCTCAGACACTCTGTTAGCTGTCAGATGGTCTCAAATCAGACATGCTTGCTCTAAGATCCTCACTTTCTATCTTAAGCTACCCCCATATCCTCAGTTAACTGGTGTTCAGACCCCAATAGACACCCTCTTCTAGATGCCAGAGCCCTTTTGATGGTCATAATAACCTATGAAAATCATTGCCATCACTTCCCCAGCCAACAGAGTCCCCGAAAAAATGGACTCTACATCCGGCCTGAGACATTTATTATCCAAATATATATTAATATATATATATATATATATATATATATATATATATATGCATATATACATATAGACACACACACATGTTTTGTTAATCTTTTAAGAACAGATTGTTGATAAAAGAATGGTCAAGGCCAGTACAAATATGTGCTTTTGTGGTTGAGATATGTACAGCATAATGATGGATTTACCACACTTGCTGCATTACATGAAATTACAACAAAAATGTTGTTTCTTCCTCAAATGGATCAAAATAATACTACCAGAAAAGGAGCTTCATAATTTCCATTTTCTTGTAGCATTATTTGGAACATAATTTGTTCCTCTACTGCCACAAAATCAAAGTGGAACTATTCATGGCAAAGTTCTGCAGATTTTTTTTGGGAGCTCTAATTTTTATGATGAATCCTCTATTTCCTAGGGATCAATAAAAAATTGCCCTCATTGTTCCTGGGCTTGTGAACCGTGGCGGCCGGCATGTTTAGGAGGGAGGGGGGCGGGCGGGAAGCACACACACGTTCTTTCACACACACACGCTCGCACGAACATCCATTAACAACACTCATAACATTCAAACATGCATGCACGTACCAAACATTCATTTTAAGAGATCATACACACACACACACTCATTCTTTCACACACACACGCACGTATGCACGCACGCACGCACGCACATCCATTAACAACACTCATAGCATTCAAACATGCACGCATGCACCAAACTTTCATTTTAAAAGATCCCACACTCACAGACACTCACCCTCAGCCTCAGAGGTCCTAGGAGGCTTGGGACTGCTGCCTTCCCCTTAGGTCAGCCAATGAGGGAAGGCAGCAGTCCCAGCCTCGTCACAGAGTGGGATGGGGTCAGTGAGACTGCTGACCCCACCCCATCTGTGACGAAGTGTCACAGATTGACCCTCGCCCTGGGCGCTTCAGGGCTTAAACCTGAAGCGCCCAGGTCGAAGTCAATGGGTGATGCTTTCCTCGTCACCCAGGGGAGGGCCTTGAGGCACCTTTACTGAGCCGAGGAGGTCACGCCCATAGGAGCTGTGACCTCCTCAGCCCAGCAAAGTTCAGCTCAGGCAGCCAGAGGTCTGCACAAAACGCGCATGTCTGCTCCTGGCTGCCTGACCTGAACATGAAGAGTGTCTGTCAGGCTGAACTTTGTTCAGTTTGACAGACATTCTACATGCGGGGCAAAAGGTGGGGGTGTGTGGCCCCTCTGCCCTAAAGGACGGGCCGTGCCTGCTTGTGAAATATAGGTTTAATAGCAGCCCATTTTGTACAAAAAGGCCTCAAATATATGTCTCGTCTGGATGGCAGGAACGTCAGTAGTTTTGTATGTCTTTCACTTATTTTAAGAAGAATACATTTCCTTTTCTGCGTCTCTTTCGTATGGAGTTTAACTTTCGTTGTCAAACCCACACTACATTTTGGTACTAGGTGTGGTGTCCGAAACTACCCTACGGAGAGTCAGAGATTGTACTACCGGACAGAGAGACGGAGAGCTTGGTCATACGTAAAAACCACTGGCTGTTTTCTCAGAAGACATACTTGTCTTGTGAAGGTGCAGGATGCAATTTTTTTTGTTTTGAAACAGTTCCAGAGCTACTTGGATGCTCAACCTATAAAGCCGTGTGACGCTAATTTTCTCTTGAAGCGTACGCTACTGTCTTAGACTTTTACATCATTGTTTGCTTTTAATACTGCCACGCGTCCCGTATTTTCACTTGGTTTCAGGCAGCACCGACTAATTTCTACTTGTTATTGTGAGCTTTTCTTATATCGCGCAGCAGTGTTTCATTCTGTACCAGGCTGCCTTTTCAACTTGTTATTGTTTGAAGTTCTTTTAGCTCATTCTACTTATACGCCTAACTGTGGGAGCTCAAGGACACCGCATCTGGCTGTGGGGAGTGCCAGAGCACCATGCTCGTTCATAGTCAAACTCGCTCTCGACGTTTGTTCACAGCACATTGTCCCTTTGGATGTGGGAGCTTTCATCTCGCTCCAGACCCAGTTCGTTATTATGTTTCTGCCTCTTGTGGCATTTATTCTACACTTCTCGTGCAACTTCATTTATTTACATGCAACATTCTAATTTCGTACCTTCTTCATTACCAAGTTTGTTGGTGCACTCCATTCTGCACACTGCTGTCTGATCTTCCTATTCATCTCTATGTATACAAGAAATTGTGGGAATTCCTGTAGTGACATCATAACTTTGGCAGCCATCTTTGTCTGGTTTGTTTATAAAACAATTTAGCACTCATATAGTCCGTTTTTACTATTACTCCTGTATCTTTTATTTTTACATTTTAATAGTTGTCATGACCACTTCCCAAAGTGCCATAAATCCTCCACCATTTTTGTCAAACCCTTGCAAACCAGAAATAAAATGGAAACAATGGCTGCACATTTTTGAAAATTATTTAGCAGCTATAGATGGCGTTTTTTATGGACCTCCAATAAAATTTGCTTTACTATTTAATCATCTAGGTGTAGCTGGCCAGCATGTTTTTGACAATCTTCCTCAAATTCCAATTCCCAGTGGTGATGGCATATGGGATGTCTAAATTGAAGCCATAGATTGACTTAAAAAGAATTTGCTGAGGAAGCTATTGTGCTTTTAGAAAGGCATAGGCCCTCATTCTGACCCTGGCGGTCAAAGACCGCCAGGGCGGAGGACCGCGGGAGCACCGCCGACAGGCTGGCGGTGCTCCAATGGGGATTCCGACCGCGGCGGTAAAGCCGCGGTCGGACCGGCACCACTGGCGGGCTCCCGCCAGTGTACCGCCGCCCCATTGAATCCTCCACGGCGGCGCAGCTTGCTGCACCGCCGCGGGGATTCCGACCCCCCCTACCGCCATCCAGATCCCGGCGGTCCGACCGCCGGGATCCGGATGGCGGTAGGGGGGGTCGCGGGGCCCCTGGGGGCCCCTGCAGTGCCCATGCCACTGGCATGGGCATTGCAGGGGCCCCCGTAAGAGGGCCCCTACATGTATTTCACTGTCTGCTTTGCAGACAGTGAAATACGCGACGGGTGCAACTGCACCCGTCGCACAGCTTCCACTCCGCCGGCTCGATTCCGAGCCGGCTTCATCGTGGAAGCCTCTTTCCCGCTGGGCTGGCGGGCGGTCTGAAGGCGACCGCCCGCCAGCCCAGCGGGAAAGTCAGAATTACCGCCGCGGTCTTTCGACCGCGGAACGGTAACCTGACGGCGGGACTTTGGCGGGCGGCCTCCGCCGCCCGCCAAGGTCAGAATGAGGGCCATAGTTTTTTATGCGCAAACAAAACTGTGACGAATTGGTGGAGGAATTTGTTCCTGCTTTGCGAATTTTGGCTGCACCATCTGTCTTTGAAAATTCAGTGGATACCTAAATTAGAGACCAATTCAGTTTCAACTGTTTTTCAAAGAAAATGCAAGAAAGATTACTTACCTGCAGGTCTCTGTCAAAAAAGTAGAATCTCAACACACTTCACCTTTAAGAATTGAACTTATTACCAATAATGCTGTTCTTCTTGCTGGAAAGGGGTGGTGGAATAAAAGCAGATTAGTACCTACATCTGATTTTCAAATGAAATTATACAAAACAAACATGCCACTAGATTATGATTCAATTTTTTCATGACTAATATTTCCAGAAGTAGTGAGAATCACATATCTTCTGATTCTGTTACTTCTACTTCTTGTACCACTTTGTCTGATGTGTTAGATTCAGAATAAAATACATTTTTGGAAAACAACGTTACTGTCAAAGATGTGAATACACAATGTTCTACATCTTCTTTACAGGAACCTATTGTGAGTAAGAGAGTCTCCAAATTACCTCTTAGACTTTTAGATTATGATCGTAATAAATTTTTGTTAGAAGTGGAAGGTCATGTAGTGTTTATTAACTGTAATTTAACAATAATATGTAGTATTGCTTGTTCACATGGAACATGGTTTGCATCATGACATTTGGAATGTTGTGATGCAAACCAGTTCTGTTTTTGATTTAGAACACTAGTTTTTGGTTGCCAAGCGAGAGTCAAGCGCCCAACTGACGACTCGTCTGGATTGCAGGGACAATGTGGTTTTGCATGTCTTTCGCTTATTTTAAGAAATTTCCTTTCCTGCATCTCCTTCGTACAGAGTTTAACTTTCAACATCAAACCCACAGTACATATACATCTTAATGAACAGTAAAATTCTGATTACATATTAAATTGTTCAGATCAGTATAAAAGAGACTACTGTAAATGGAGTATTAGTTTGTAGTTTGAGCACGTATTGTTATTTAGTTACGTTGTACTTTTTGGTGTTATTGTTTATCGATATATGTATATTGAGGTCAAAAGCATTTCATATCTGTTTTTTAAGTGAAATTCAAATGTACAGTGATGTGTTATAACCAAAACTTTACTTTAACCTTTTTTTTGTAACTCCTTTGCTGGATTTGCAAAACCAGAGAACCCTGTGATGGTCTCAAGAAGCCAGGGGGGGCCAGGATTCATGAGTCCTCTGATAAATGTTTTTGCATTTATTTTCATTACATGGTGGGTCCTTTTGAAGACACCCTAAATGAACTTTGGTTTAAGGGTAGGCTCACCTTGCCCATAATACTGTTTTTGTTTTTATTTTTTACCAACAATGCACTCCATGTTGTGTAATTGAGGCTACAACAGACATTTGTCTGGGATGGTTGCTAATTAGAGTGAATTGGGTTAATAAATACTCATCCTGATTCACTAATCTGCACTGGATTATCAGAGTAAAAACTTCCTCGCACAATGGCGTGCCTTTATTTTCTGAGCTGGATTAACAAATCCACTGTGGATTTGTAAATCCATGAAGGATCAGCAAATTACCAGTTGAGATGTCTTTGTTTTTTAAACCTTTCAAGCCCACCCAAAATAAATCAATAAACATGAACTTCTTGTGTATCTCAGTTTTGTGTACCTGATATATTACAGGTAGCACTTTATCTGTTACTCACCCAGGCCAATGCCAGGAAAGGTGGGGGTGGTATTATCACTGTGCTTATGAAGATAGGCCCATTAAAATATTGCTTCACTGTTTCATGAGGATTGTGCGATCTGCACTTCTACACCCTGTATCTTGTACATCAATTCCTTCCAAAATTCACCTGAAGCTAGCACAAGCATCTTTTCCGCAGTAGTGTGGAGTGGAATGAAGCTTGCAACTTGGCAAGTGCCCAAAAACAGTTAAAACACCCTGCTTGCAACTGGTGTAGTGCTTTTCTATTGGTATGACATTTGAGAGGTAAACGGAATATTGACATGTTTATTTTCTATTAATTGTGACATAATTACTGCCATTGTGTCTGATTGCGAAAGTTGGCCATAATTAATAGAGAAGCTCAGGTTTGGGTTGAACGATGTTGGTGCCCACATCCTGCAGACAGTGTTTCATTTTGTCAACTCAGTCAGTATGTTTTTCTACCTACAACTATGCCTTTGTGCACACCACAGGTCATACAGTGGTTTAGCGTTGTGTACAAACAAGGTATGAAAGTCCTTGAGAAGCCCAGAATTCATTTGCCACTGCTAATATATTTTCTGCATATGTTAGCATATTTTTGAAATAGAGATTACCTAATTGCAATTATCTGCAATCACAATTAGGAAATTTCTAGTCCTAATATATGAAACACATTGAGTATCATTTATCGATTCCTAGTGCGTCGCAAATCAACCTACCTCATGGATGCCAATGAGGTAAGTCACATTTTGTGACCTACTAGGAATTGCAGCTTTCAGAGTGATGGTAGCCTGCTGGTGTCAGCAGACCACCATGCCTGTGATTGCTTTTATTAAATTTAACCCGATTTCCTTTAAGCAGAACTGGCTGTGTTAAAAACAAAAGAATGAAACATTTAAGTTTAAGTTTTTTTATGGGTAGGAAGTGGTTCATGGGACTTCTGCCTGCTCTTAAAAATATTTGTATCCCCTTAAACATAACAAATCTATCTCTTTACAAAAGGTAACAAAAATCTTGGAAAGCTAGTCCCAAAATGTTTAACTTGGCAGAGGAGAATTGAAACACTCAAAATGATGAGCACAAATTAAATGATCACTAAGATTCCAATCTCCCTATCAAAAGATTTATTTTGCAAATTTGTTGATCTTTTTAACAAATTCATTTGGAATGGAAAGAGACCAAGGATCTTCCTAAAAAACTAAGACTACCCAACACGAGGTAGGGGTTAGATTAGTTAACTTTTCATGAAGCTTTCCTTTTCAAGCAAAGCTCCAAATGGTTATCAAAACCAGACCAATACCAACAAATTTGGCTGGAAGTAGAACATCAAATCTTATCTCTTTTTAACTGTCTCCAATGTGTACTCCACAGAGATATTTCGTCAATCCAAACAAGGGATCTTATCTATTGACTATAAATCAACCACAAAACTTAAAAATTCAAACTTGTCTTCTATCTTGAACATTATTCTCATCAAACTTGATGGCTCAACTATCAACCAACCAAGTTGGACCCTGGCTGGTATATTTACTTTGCACCTTCTTGATCCCTCTCAATCCTCTATGCTTTTTGCAAATTTACTAACTAAATATCGCTTACACAATATGGAATCTTCCCAATTCTTTAAATTGAAATCAGTCATACATAAACTTAAGCTTTGATCCTCCTCCGCATCTATTTTAGATTTGATAACCCTGTTCAATCGTAGTAGTCACTTTGTTTCCAGAGTCTACGCACTCCTACTCTCCAAGTTCTTTAAATTACTTCACTCAATCCAAATGGGAACAAGAAATCAATATAGAACACTCTCCTTGTAATTGACAAGAAATGTTGATCTCTAATTTTAAATATAAAATCAGGGCCTCCCTGTTGCAAACCAAATTTTAGCTCCTATATAGATCTTTTTGGACTCCATCAAGTATGTATAAAATGAAGTTAGGAAATTCCCCATATGCTGGAATTGTCATGCTACAACAGGAGAACTTGCTCACCTGTTTTTTAATATCACCTACTCAGAGAATTTTGCTACAAATTTTAGTTTTGTTGAGGATGTTTTGCAAACCTTCATTCTATACACTTTTTTATTTTCTCTTTATCTACTTTATATTATGTATTTATTAGAGTTCCTCTTTATAACCTTCAATATTACTATAGTAATCCATAAACAAAAGCACCAGCAGTTTCTGCATATTTTGTTGTGCAAGGTTTTTCAAACTATGCATGACATATGTATATTTTTCCTAAAACTAATAAATCATTTTGAAATCAAAAAATATTTGTATCAACATTCATAAAGGGGAAGGGGTCCTATGCGAACCCCTTCCTATTTGCAAATGGTTACCACCAATTGTAATTTGGTTGCACAACATTCATATTACCACTACAAATCAATATTAAGAAGGGATGCTCTAAACACATCCCTTCCAAATACAGGTTTGCAAACTCAATTTGCAATTCAGTAACAGATTACCAAATAACAATTTAGCATTTATACATTAAAAAAAACTTTGTTTTGCGGTTGCAAATGGGCCAATTCACAAGTCAGTTGACATCTGTTCTGTGGGCAAGGGGAGTGTGATAAGGCAAAAAGCATAAACAATTGGACAGCACTCATCTTAGGTTTTTGTTTGGGGTGTTATCTTCGCAGAGTGTGTTTACAAGTGGCAGAATCACACACACACACTGCCACTTAATATCAATACTGGTCTCCCATGAGGCTTTGTCTGGATTACCTGCATTGACTAGGTTCAAAATCTTTGTTTTAACTCACTGAAACCAGCAGGCTGCTCATGGATGGATAAGCCTGACACAGAGCTCTCCCTAAATAAATTCACTAGGAGCCACACAACACAACACAGCACTAGCAAACAGAGCTTTTAAATAGTGATAAACACTCTTAGAGATTCAAAGTATACAGCCCAGTTATATATGAGCACGTTTTGCCACGTGGCAAATGTGGAACCTTTCCTAATATGCACAACTACAACACCTTTATCAGTTTGTAAGGACAAACCTAGAACACTCCACCTCTCTCCATTGTTCATGATATATCTTTAAAAGGACCATCCCTATTTTCAGGCTATATGAAAACTTTAACCCTATTAGGCGATACCTTACATTTGTAAAATCTATAGCCTTTGTTGACAGGTCCACAATTAAGGTGGAGTAGAGTACTGATGGTGTACCTTTAAGTTCTTACCACACATGAAAATATTGGAAAATAGGTGATTTGGTTAACATATTAGTTTGCAAACCTAGGACTTGTTTGAGGCAATGGGACATTGTTAGACCTAGCATCCTTTGGGTGGTCTTACCCCACACTCTTTGCCTTTTACCTCCTGTTTTGTTGCTGTATCTTTTTGTTGGCATTAGGACTCTGAGCACTTTACCACTGCTAACCAGTGCTAAAGTGCATGTGCTTCTCCACTAAACATCGTAACATCGGTATATCAACAATTGGCATATTTAATTTATTTGTACTATATACCCAGGGCTTGTAAAATAAATGCTACTAGTGGGCCTGCAGCACTGATTGTGCCAACCACGTAAGTAGCACTATAAACATGGTTTAGGCCTGTTGCTGCAGAGCTTAAGCATGCAGTTCACCGCACTTTGAATTGGCATTTAAAACCTCTTGCAAAGTCTTAAACTCCCTTCTTACAAATAAGTTACCCCTAAGGTAGGTTCTAGGTAGCCCAAAAGACAAGGTGCCATGTAAGTGAGAGGCAGGGCATGTACTTTTAGCTTTACATATCCTGGTGATGAAAAGCCCCAAAGACATTTTTCATTACTGCGGGCTGCTCCTCTCATAGGACTGCATTGGGAATTCTTCAAATACTTTTAAGCTGTAATTCCTGATCAGAAAGGAATAGCTGCGTCATGTTTGATATTATTGGAATGATAATTATAAATCCTCTTTGCAGGTAAGGTAGGATTCATTATTACTATTTTAGAGATTCCACTTTCAAAATGTGAGCTTTCTCTGCCCTCACTACACTGTGTGCCTGACAACCTGTCTCCAATACATGCCTGACCTGGGCTGGGTGACAGCTACATGTGTACATTCCCTTCAGGCATTCACAACTAAAGATACTCAAGTGCATCTGCATTCATCTGCATACTGATGGGTCTTTCTATGGAGGGGTCTGGGAAGGGCTCACACTTACACTTCAAAGGATAGTGGCCGGAGCCAGGGCTGGGCTGAAAGAGGTACCTGTACACTTCAGAAAGATTATTTGAAGTCATCCTCCACATCAAATGCACTTTTTGGTATAAGTACTGGGTCTCTGACCCCCTGAAATCAGATCACTACTATACTTGGGAAGAACTCTGCTGGAGTAAAGACTGCTGTGCTGTAAGGATTGCCAGTCTGAATGGACTGACTGTTCCAAGGAACTGCATCTCTACAAGCATCAGCAGATATGTCCTGTTGTCAGTTGATCTTTGCCCTGCTGAGGAAAAGGACTGGGCCCATCTTGCTGACCAAAAGATCTCAGGGGCTTGCTGGCTTGCCCCTGTTCGTCTGCAGTCTCAGGATCATCAAAGATTGCTTGCAACTCTCCTGGTGCTGCTAGACACTTCTGTCTGTGAGTCTTACTCTTGACTGGGGTCCCCACTTCAGTTCTGAGCCTCAGAAGTGGGTTTTGCAGCTGAAAACTCCAAAAAGTGGTGTGTCGCCCCAGCTGCAGCAGAAAAATCACTGAGTCATTTCACAAAAACAATGCAGTGCATCTATAGCTACACATCCCAAGAAATTGCGGGAGAAATTTTGACGCATCGTGTCCCCACCAAAGATGCATTGATTCTTCAGAGGTACTGTTTCAGCAGGTCCTGTGTGGGTGTGTAGCCGGACTACCCTCCATTGTGGTCAGTCTGAATTTGGACTTTGCACCAGCCCCAAAGCGGCCTTTTAACTGATATAGGGGGTCATTCTGACCCTGGCGGTAAAAACCGGCAGGGCCAACGACCGCGGGAGCACCGCCAACAGGCTGGCGGTGCTCCCTTGGGCATTCTGACCGCGGCGGTACAGCCGCGGTCAGAAACGGAAAACCGGCGGTGTACCGCCGGTTCTCCGCTGCCCTGGGGAATCCTCCATGGCGGCGCAGCTTGCTGTGCCGCCATGGGGATTCCGAGCCCCATACCGCCATCCTGTTCCCGGCGGTTTTGGCCGCCAGGAAGAGGATGGCGGTATGGGGTGTCTTGGGGCCCCTGGGGGCCCCAGCAGTGCCCATGCAAATGGCATGGGCACTGCAGGGGCCCCCGTAACAGGGCCCCACAAAGATTTTCAGTGTCTGCCATGCAGACACTGAAAATCGCGACGGGTGCAACTGCACCGGTCGCACCCCTTCCACTCCGCCGGCTCCATTCGGAGCCGGCATCCTCATGGAAGGGTGTTTCCCGCTGGGCTGGCGGGCGGCCTTCTGGCGGTCGCCCACCAGCCCAGCGGGAAACTCAGAATAACCGCGGAGGTCTTTTGACCGCGCAGCGGTATTCTGCCGACGGGACTTTGGCGAGCGGCCTCCGCCGCCCGTCAAGGTCAGAATGAGGGCCATAGTCCTCTAAGTACTGCTTTCACATATAGGCCCATATTTATACTTTCTTTGCACCACATTTCCATCATTTTTTAACGCAAAAGCGGCGCAAACTTGCAAAATACAATTGTATTTTGTAAGTTTGCACCGTTTTTGCATCAAAAAGTGACGCAAATGCAGCGCAAAAAAAAGTATAAATATGGGCCTTAATGTTTAAAAATGCATATCTCAAATTGTACTGATTGGATTTTTGTCATTTTAGTCTTGTTGTACTCAGATAAATATTCTCTAGTATGCTAAACTGGTGTGGAGTCTTTTGTGGTGTTTTTACTGTGTTACTGTATTTAAAGTGTTGCATAAATACTTTACATGTTGCCTCTTAAGTTAAGTCTAAATGCTCTGTGCCAAGCTACCAGAGGGTGAGCACAGGTTAATTTAGAGAGTGTAACTTACTTTTCATGACTAGGATGTGGCCCCTACATAGACATGGTGCAAACCTCTGCCAACTCGATACCCAACTAGAGACCCAATTTCTAACAGAAATGAATTGGCATCTCCAGTATCGTGAGGCTGGTAAGCTGAATTCTTGTTTTAAATACTTGAAAGACTTCATCTAGCCATCAGCTATCAAGTCATATATATACATATAGTTGCCTTTTGTCTTCCATCAGGTCCACTCAATTTAATGTATCTTAATTAATATTCATATGTTTTTCCATTGAACCTGTAGAGTGTATTAGTTTAGAGACCTTGAGTATAGTGTGGACTCTGTACCATGACTATTGTGAAATGTGCAGTATGGGGCTGTGGGTTAAATTTACTTGGGCATTTAGAATGTGTTTAGAATGCATTTTTCTAATGGTTCCCAGTGTAGGGTTTTCCTATATGTTTTCGTTCTGTGGGCTAGATCACACACCAACCAATCACTCTGGATGAGGGAGTCACATTCCTCCTTCTGTTGTTACTACATAGATTTTTTATGTTTTTAGGTGCAGGTGTTTGCCTGCTTAAATTGTTTGGTTTTCAATCTTCTCAAGATGTCTAGTGGGATCTTTAGGAAGCTCATTCCAAATATGTACTCAGATCTGGGAACTCTGCTTATTTTTACTTTTTGAATGTTGACCCAAAGTGATATCTGTAAAGTGGTCCACCTCATAAATTCTTTATTCAGTATTTCTAGTAAATGTGAGATTTTGCCTTTGATCATATTATCTAAATCACATTTCAGATATCAAAGGCACTTATTTTCCTCTTTGAATGGTGTGTTACTGAGGGAGGTTCCTGTCATGCCTGGGGTTAGCGATAGGGTGTCACATTTTGACCAATTGATTTCATATCTTGAAAAGCTGGGGTAGGGCCTGGTAAAAGTGTGAGTACTTTCACAGGCTGGGTTCTGTTCAGGTGCAGCTGACACTTGACCCTGTGACTTTTTAGCATCTGGAAAAACAAGACTATGGGCCTCATTATGAGTTTGGTGGTCGGACCACCAGACCGCCCTGTTGGCGGTCTCACAGACTGCCTTATTACGACTTAAACACCCAGGACCCCCTGAAAATGCAGGCAAAAAAACAACACCACCAGGATTCTGGAGGGCGGGAAATAGGTGGCACCGTCAGCTCGTCAACCAACCACCAAACCTATTACAACAAATCACAATGGCGGTTCTTCTATGGTGGTCATCAAATGGCGGCGTGAACCGCGGCGTTCAGCGGTCACCACAGTAATACACAACACCACTTTGGATGGATTCAAAATCTACACAGCTGACACATATCCACACACCCAACACACCTACGAACTGCACTATAAAACACACCTCTTCACACACCACAATTCTTTGCATCTACAACACCACACATGGAAGCCAGAGACCAAAATCAGAAACACAGTACCATAGATTAGGCACCCCTCTAACCTTCACAAAGCAATTATCCCACACCCGCACAACAAAACCCACCACAAAATGTGTAGGGGTGCAAAATAGCACACCTACACATCATTTACTAACCATCACCCCCTCACCACACAGCACCTACACCCCATCATTCTTTTTTTGTGTTGTCCATCACCACCATGTCACGACAAAAGCATCCCCGTTTCACAGATGATGAGTTGAGAGTCATGGTGGATAAAATTATCAGAGTAGAGCCACACGTATTTGGAGCCCAGGTCCATCAGACCACAATTGCAAGGAGAATGGAAATGTGGCAAAGAATAGTCGATAGGGTGAATTCCGTAGGTAGCTACCCGTGCACAAATGATGACATCAGTAAGAGGTGGAACAACCTCAGGGGGAAGGTACGTTCCATGTTAGTGAGCCACCAGCTGGCGATCCTCAAGACTGGCGGTGGTCCCCCACCTCCACCCCCACAGTTCACATCATGGGAGTAGAAGGTCTTGGCCATTTTGCATTCTGAGGGTTTGAGAGGAATTCCTGGGGGAGTGGAGTCGGGTAAGTCGCTACATCAATAAAGCCACAAAAATGTATTGTCATGCATGCTCACTGATCACCTTTCACCACCTTAACAGTCAACCCACTCACCACCCCATGTCCAACTGTCCGAACACCTCTGTCTGAAATCTCACATGTGAAGTTAACTCACCTGGGGTCATAGTATCTATGTAGGGTGTGGGTAGAACAGGGACCAAGAGCACTACAACTCCCAAAAGATACTGTTCTACCATTAGGAAAACCAGAACAGTGTACCAAATTGAAAATAGCCTTGCATGTAAACTAAACAATGGTACAGTATACTCACCTGAATGGTTCACAATTGTACAGTCTGTGGGAATGACAGCATTGCTAGGGATATCTGCTAGTACAATACCACTAACACACAGCTACAAATGTGGCCTCTACTAAACTGTCCCTTCTACTTCCCATCACCAATAGAACTGTTGTTTCCTAGGGGGATAACAATACTATATTCACTTGCCATAAGACACTCTTGAAAGGAATGCCAAAGACAGCTGCCACTGACATACCCCACACACACAGCTACAACTGTGTCCTTTGCTACTCTGTCCTTCCTATCCCCATCTCCTATTTGACCCTACTCACCTGGGGGGATTTCACATATATGTATTGTGCTGTACTCAGTGTAACCTGTTACATATGGCCAGGTAGACTGGTTACTCCAAATCTGATGACCGGGTCAGTGGCCACATGACATTGTACATTGTGGGGGTCATTCTGACCCCGGCGGGCGGCGGGAGCCGCCCGCCTGGAGGGAGCCGCCATATGGCCGCTCCGCGGTCGAAAGACCGCGGAGGCCATTCTGGCTTTCCCGCTGGGCTGGCGGGCGTCCGCCAGAAGGCCGCCCGCCAGCCCAGCGGGAAACCCCTCCCCACGAGGAAGCCGGCTCCGAATGGAGCCGGCGGAGTGGAGGATGTGCGACGGGTGCAGTGGCACCCGTCGCGAATTCCAGTGTCTGCAAAGCAGACACTGGAATTCAAAGTGGGGCCCTCTTACGGGGGCCCCTGCAGTGCCCATGCCATTGGCATGGGCACTGCAGGGGCCCCCAGGGACCCCACGACACCCCTCACCGCCATCCTGTTCCTGGCGGTCGGAACCGCCAGGAACAGGATGGCGGTGAGGGGGTCGGAATTCCCAGGGCAGCGGAAAACCGGCAGGAGACCGCCGGTTTTCCTGGTCTGACCGCGGCCAAACCGCCGCGGTCAGAATGCCCTGCGGGGCACCGCCAGCCTGTTGGCGGTGCTCCTGCATCCCCGGCGGTCCTTGACCGCCGGGGTCGGAATGACCCCCTGTGTCTGTTAACTCAACAATGAAATATTGCTAACTGGGAGGTACCATGAAACTTATAATGCTACACTGCTGCCAAGATATGAGTCAATGAACAGACTTCCAATTGCCAAGATACACTGACATCCTGTAGCAAGGTGACTTAAAAAGGAATTGTCTGTACCCCAAATGTCAGGTCTTCGCAATTGAAAGCAGGTGTCACTGTCATATAAGGGGACCAAGCAAATTCACCCCTGTCAAATGTGGTGCTGCATGTCACACAACAACCTGCAGCTGACTGTTTCACATCTTCAACAGGTCTACCTGCCACTGGGACCATGGAAAGCGCTCCTAAAAAATCTACTTTTCCCCATGATGAAGCCCTCAGGATATGTGGATGTTGAGGACGGCACTGGCCCATCTGGGCAACCTGGTCAGACAACAACTGTCAGCCTCACTCTGCCCACATTGACTCCTCCCAGCCCTGTTGCATCCACATCCCAGGCAACAATTTGCCCCCAAACCTGTGTCCCAAGGACAGTAACAACCATCTTATGCCCCCCAGTCGAGGTACTGGAGTCACAACTCAAAATCACTGACAATGTTGGACCTGGCACCAGTGGCAGTGAGCCAACTGTGCCAAGGGTGCAGGCACATGGGGGTAGGGTGTGTGGGAGGGATGGTGTTGGTCAGCATCATGAGGCTACTAGGGATACTTCTTTCCAGGACACTATCTCCCACGTCTTGGGAGCCTACCAACATTCCTAAGGCATGATGGGCCAGGTATTTGCCATAATGGGGGAGTTCAAGCAGCTGCAGAGGGACAACCACCAGGACGTCATGCAACAGTGGGAGGCCCTCAATGCCCACATGGTCTCCCTAACAAGGGTGCTGAGAGACATCAACAACACCCTGAGCAGGGAATGTCTACAACACCAGACTCCTTCCATTGGCCAAGTTACACCATCCCCTTCAACATCTGTGGCAGCCAGTGGAATAGAGGCCCTACCAGGGGAATGACAGGCCTCAGACGCCCCTGTTTCTGTAAGTGAAGAACCCCCCTCAAGTGTGGACATCCACCAAAACAACCAGGAGGTGCATATGGCAAGGCAACAACCACTGTCAGGAAGTAACCCCCAACTGATAGATTCCCTTTTTTGGGCCCTGTCATGCACCCTGTTGACTTTTCTACAACCACTTTCCAATTTCCCAGGATCATAGGACACTGGACTTGGGACTTAAAATATTGTGGCACCTACTCAAATGATAACATCCACCATGACTAATCCCTTCACAGTTTGGACATTATCTCTTTGCTCACATACATCCTATTCTCTTGTGCACATGACAATAAACACAACTAATACATCATCTATGTTTGATATCCATTTTTCATCTATGTGAGTCGAAATATATTTCATGATCATGATTAACTTAAAGAAGGAAATGGGAGGAGGGACATATCACAGGTAGTGTCATGCTGGGGTTCACTACCATCACAATGACTCAGGTAGACAATAACCAATCTCTATTTATTACCCTGTGCAGCACATAGACTGAACAAATGTCAGGACTGTCATAATCAAGTATGTCTAAACATTTACTTCTTCTGCCTAGGTGTCAGTAAGCAACATCCCACTGACTACTGAATAAGGGACATGTCAGACTGTGTCCCTCCAAATAGCCTAACAGATTGGTGAACATTGTCATCCACTTAACTCTTATCACATACCTGTACCAAGGCTACCAAATCAACATGCCCCATAATACATACAGTGGACAGTGCAACAGTCCCTAGTCAGAGAATTTTCCACTTACAATGGTCATGCACCTGTAGTAATGTTAATCACTTATGTCAGTGTTTACACACATGCACAGTGGCCTGCAATGAGGGAACACGATGCCAGCTACATACAAGTCAAACAGGATCATTGTCAATACAGTGTGAAGGTTGAGTGAGTGGATTGGATAGGACTACATATGTCTAAGACACATGATCACACACATGACACGGTTGGACCCACATACCATGGCAAACAGGTCAATTGTGTAGCACAGATCTCTGCTATCTCACTGTCATGACAGCCTGGGCATGGAACTCATACTCCCCAAAAATATGTAGCACAATACCTGGATCAATCTATGTCCACCTCACATGTCAGACCAGCTAAAGCCACCTGCCATTGACACAACTCAGAAATGTCCACATGAGTATGGCATTGTGAAGGGACCTGGAAGGAAAAAGTGGCAAACAAGGAGTTTAGGCAGGTAAAGGCTTACATAAGCCTGAAAAATCTGTTCCAAATATTGTTGTTTCTCAGATTGTGCATTTTGACTGTTCCAAACGAAGGAGATTCTCATGATAGTCACTACTCCAAGTCTAAACATTCCTGAAAACCTGAGGTGTATACTGCAAAGCATCAAATTACCTGTCTGATGGTCACACAGAGACCCTTCTCAACCAATACTGCCCCCCACACTATCCCATGGAGTCAGTGAAAAAACAGACCATCACATACTTACACTCAGGTGAAGTACTGATTGATGAGATCTGCCCGTATGTCTCCACCTTCATCCTCATCACCGTCATTCTCACTTGGCATTTATGCATTCTCACCTGGTGGAACTGCTAGCTCCCCCTCATCTTGGATATATGGGATCTGTTGCCTCAATGCAAGGTTGTGGGGCATGCAGCAGGCCACAATGATCCGACACACTTTAGTGGGTGAGTAGAGGAGGTCTCCATCAGACTTATTGATGCAGCAGAATCTTGCCTTCTGGAGCCCAAAAGCTCACTCCACGACATGCCATGTCCTTCCATGGGCCTCGATAAAGCAGACTTCTCCTGGCATGGTTGGGTTCCTCACTGGTGGCAACAACCAGGGATGGTTTGGGTAGGCAGAGTCCCCTATAGAGAATTGTGACATGTGTGCAAACATGAGTCCAGGGCATCAACACATTTGGCAGCAGACAGCATATAAACACACATGACATATGTAATATACCAACCAGCCAGGCCCTCTCTGGGTACATCTGTGTCAACAGCTGTAGGATAGTGCTGCTCCGCATGATGAAGGCATCATGGACTGAACCTGGGTACCGTGCACACACTTGAAATATTGAGGTCTGCCAAACAGACTACTTGGACATTTATGGAGTGGAAGTTCTTCCTGTTCCGATAGACCTATTCATTGCCTTGTGGGGGAACCAAGGCTACATGTGTATCATCATTGGCTCCCAGTAGATGTGGAATGTGTGCCAAACCATAGAACTCTGCCTTCACATGGGCAAGAGCCTCACATTTTGGAAATCGGATGTAGCTGTCCAGGTGTTTCAACACTGCAGACAGTACATCCTTCAAGACCAGAGTGAACATAGGCTGGGACATCCCAGCAGATAGGTCCACTGTATTTTGGAAGGAACCTATGGCCAGGAAGTGCAGCACTGACATGACTTGTACAATGGATGGTACGCTATTTGGATGACTGATGGCAGGCATCAGATCTGGCTACAACTGACTACAGACTTTCTTGATTGTCTGCCTATCCAGGTGGTAAATTTGTATGACATGTCTACTCTCCATGGTCTGCAAGTCTGCTAGTAGACAGTACACAGGAGGTTGTCTGACCCTTCTCATTCCAGGGTAACTATGTGAAGAGAAAATAAGAAAGTATGTCAATCACTTAATGTGTCCCTTTTAAGTGACACTACATATGTCACATGCCATTTGATACAGTGAAAACATGATACACAGCACATACCAATGGTAAAAGTGGCATATTAGTTATGTGTCACCCCCTTGCCGCAATTAAGAAATTTACATATAAACTGATGCGTCA
This sequence comes from Pleurodeles waltl, assembly GCF_031143425.1. Lineage (NCBI taxonomy): Eukaryota > Metazoa > Chordata > Amphibia > Caudata > Salamandridae > Pleurodeles > Pleurodeles waltl. The sequence goes on from NC_090443.1 coordinate 911,792,667, forward strand.
GCGACACTATGTGATATTAACATAAAATAATGCCTGTTATTAAAAGCCCCAAAAAACATTTTCCCCATGGCCGAGAGGGTGGTGACTGTGCCACAAAAGATTTTTGAGACCCAGCAGGACAACATCACAACATGTTCCTTCAGTCAGGACAAATATACATCTTTGGACAATGCCAGCACTGAAGATTATGCAGTAGAAATGTTTCCCACATTGTGACACATCAAAAATGTACTTTTCAACCCGTTGAAAGGCTTTTAAAACTGTGACTGCCTGACCTACTACACTGGACAATAGGAAACGCCAGCCAGCAGAAGTCGTCATGGCGGTAGGCAGATGGTACCATGGCAGACATTGCCGGTGGATTACATTGCTGCTTGTGGTGGTCTTGGGCCACTGGCAGTGTCCGCTGGTGGTGATGGTCATGTATGTGGCAGACGTGACCGCCATCTCATGGTTAATCTCTCACTTGACTCCTGACACTGCTGCCAGGAAGACCTCCACAACCTAAGCTGCTGTGTACTGCCTCTGGGAGCAAGCATGTCACGTCCTACAGGTGATAGAGCCCTTGCCTTCTCATCAGAAGAGCTAGAGAAGCTTGTAGAGGATGTCCTATCCTATATGAACAGCTCTATGATGCACCAGAGGAGCAGGTAAGAGCATAATGTGCACATATGTTTTTGTAGCCCTACTAAGCTTTGATTTAATTAGCCTAGGGTTATGAGCAATATGTCAGAATGTCTCCTTAAAGCCCTGTAGATGCTATCAGTGTGTTTAAATGGTTGAGTTCCTGGGCATGTACCTAAGTGAAGTGACAGGTTTAAAGTCCTGAGACATTGTGGAGAGAGTGGAACGGGTGTTCCCTGACCCACCTTGTGGCTGTTGCACATGGTTAGCCGAGGTGTCATGACACCCATCACCAGGTAAATCCCATCATCAGATCTGCTTGATGTGTGCTCAAATGTGCTAACAAGATAGCAGGAGATATTGTGCATGTTGTTTGCAGGTTCCTCACCACACTTGTGCCCTTTCTGTATCTGCACATACATGTGTGGCCACATCTGGCATAGTTGTAGTGTTGTACTAAAGCCAGACAATGCCACTCTACGGCCTTAAGCTCTGCACATTGACAGCCATTGAGAACTGGCTATCGGATACATGAGGTTTTGTGATGCATCTAACCTTTTGGGACATGGGGGGTTATTACAACTTTGGAGGAGGTGTTAATCCGTCCCAAATGTGACGGATATACCACCAGCCGTATTACGAGTTCCATAGGATATAATGGACTCGTAATACGGCTGGTGGTATATCCGTCACTTTACCGTCACTTTTGGGACGGATTAACACCTCCTCCAAAGTATTAATAACCCCCATGGTATTTTGTGTTGGTTTGTGTGGTCTGCCTGCAGAGAAAGCTTCCTTTCAATTGCCACTTTCTGTACATATTAACATCTGGACTGTTATTGTATAGCTTTTGCACTGCAACTGTGAGCCTGTAGCCACAACCTATATCCATAAACAGCATGTGAAGGTTTAAAATCATGCCTCACTACGAAAGTTCATCGACTTCAGCCTAAGCCCAGTGTATACCATTGACATGTCATTGAGGGCATGGAGGAAAGCAGTGAAAGATGTGCCCATTACAACTCTGACCATTTGTTTTACATATCCTTGACAGGTCACATGATCACACTGCCTTGTTGGCTCCTTAATCCAGCTCCGATGCATACTGTGCATGCTCCTACTTTATTGGGCATTGAACTTCTTCAAACAATGTGTTATGAATTTATATTCCATGATATTTGACCCAGTGTTTTAGATATGATGTGGGGCATGTCAAATTTTGTGTGCACACATGTTTTAGAAGTATATTTAAAATCTTTTGACTGACACAAAGACCCCCACTTTCTGAAGTATCATGTGGGTGCATGGGTATGTGCATAGGTGCACACACGCAGAAGCTTGAATCTTTGTGTGCATAACATGTGATTCCCTTGTATGTTGTCCTGGCAATATGGGCCTGTCTGTAGCCTGGTTGTGACCTGTGGGGAAATATGTAGCTTGTGATCATCAGGGGTTGTGGATGTATGTGTGCTATGTTTGATATTTGGTGTATCTGTCACTTGCCATTTTGTGTGATATCTTATATCGTGTTCCTGGTCAATGGCATGTGGATTTCTCATGTGACACAAAACACACTGCTCTAGTAACTGGTGAATGCAGGGGCTGAGCTGGTGGTTGTGATGGGTACCCTTGTGAGGACTGTTAGTTGTAATGCCCTCTATCCAATGTCTGCTATGTGCCATCGGTGAAAAGGATGGTCAAGACAGGTTGTTATTGGCTTGTTGGACTGACTTGTAGTTAACTGCCTATTCTTGTGTGGGACTTTTGGACTTGATTTTCTCTCTTGTCTATGGCATTCATGCAGGTCAACGGCCATCAGAAGAAGGGGATTTGATGTGCCATTGCCAAGAAGGTGTGGACCCTGGGATCCACAGCCGGCAGAGCTCCCACTGTTGGAAGAGGTGGGAGGACCTGAACGTAGGGCCCAGAAGATTGCAGAGGCTGAGCTGGGGCAGTCCTCCCAACAAGGGTGAGATGCCTGTTGGACCATGAACCCCCTAATGGCCGGCATTTTGGCGGTTGCCTACCCTGAGTTGGATGGGCGTTTGAGGGCAGCACAGCAGCCACAAGGGGATAAGTACAGACCTAACTCCTCCTTGCCCCTTTGCCAGGTGATTGAGTGAGGGACAGAATTCTAGCTCTGACAATGTGGGAAGTGTTATGTGTCACAGATCTTCTGGGCTCACATTGGTGTACACAGGTCATGTATTGACAACAGGTGTGCACATTCATTTTGTTTTGAGACATGGTACTCGACTATGGGGATCCTTCAGTCCTATAGAAAAGTATGGAGCACACATGACTGTATTTTGTGTTCCAGTAATCTGCTCTTACTACCCTGGTGGGTGTTAGTTCCCACCAACAGATGACTCCTCCCTAATGTCACAGTAGAAAGGTGGGTAGTTTCTAGTTTCTTGCTCTCTGTCCTCTGCTATGTATCAGGTGGTATACCTTTGTGTAATCTTAAGTCAGGCAGGGACAAGCCATCTCCAGTGTTTGTTGGTTTCTGATGTGTCACAGCATTATGTGATGCAGTGGTGTCAAACATGTCACATGACATACATGGCTAACATCTTCACACCTGTTGCAAGTTAATTTCCCTTGGTAGGTGAGGAATGTACATTGACATGTGTGTTGTCCCATCAAAATTGACAATATGCATGTTGGATACCAGTGTGCATATGCTACATTTCCACTGTGACACATATGTTGGTATCAGATGTAAGAATGTGATTGCCATGATGATATCCTGATAACAGAAACTTATCACATTTTTGTCCATGGTATACTTTTGGAGGTATGATACATAGGCAGTGGTTGTCCACTCACAGCTATGGCCCAGACGGTACTGTGTCAACATCATGGGGGTTATTCTAACTTTGGAGGAGTGTTAATCCGTCCCAAAAGTGACGGTAAAGTGACGGATATACTACCAGCCGTATTACGAGTTCCATAGGATATAATGAACTCGTAATACGGCTGGTGGTAAATCTGTCACTTTTCCGTCACTTTTGGGACGGATTAACACCTCCTCCAAAGTTAGAATAACCCCCCATGTGTGTTTTGAAAACAAAATTCATGCCGCACTGTTGGAATTTATCATGTGTACTTGCTGTAGCTATTTAGGATATGCCACATGAGTAAAGGGTGTTTGGGAACTTCATGTTTGACAATAATCGTATTTGTTGCAGTTGTGGTAGTTCATAAACATCTGTGTTTAGGTTTGTAAGTGTCACCTGATTGTAGAGTTGCATCATGGTTGGTGTACCAGTTCTGTTAGCATTACTTCTGCTTTGCGTCTGGGAATCCACCACAGACAGATGCCATGCTTGCCATGTCTGATGTGTGGGTATTGATGTTGCTTTTTATTCTGTGACAAATTAGTTTACTCACATTAGTGTTTGCAAGGTCTGTCTTCCTCCTTTCTGCACAGTACAGTAGTCTATTTGATACATACACAAAATAGTAGACTTCTAAATGTGTGTGGGACATTGGTATGAGCCCACTTGGTCCTTACATGACCATTTTTGTTTGTTTCTGGAGACATTTATCATGGATATGTTTGACCTGAGTCCATTCTAACTCCTTGCTACAATCCAATTGGTTTGTGTGCATGACATGTGTACTACCACCTTGACTACAATTTGGTAGGTGTGACATGTTTATATGTCATATGATGGTATGAGTCCATAGTGATATTGGTGGATCTATGTCATTTGATGAAGGTATGGCTTGTTTGTACCAGGTCTGCCTGCCTTTACTTGGCAACATATTCTTGGTACATGACATTAGGTTGAGGTATTTGTGTGGTAATGATTGGGTCTGTGTATTTGGCAAGCTAACTTACAATGGTAATCCATTGCTTGTCGACTGCTTGAATATGTTGTTCTGAATTTGGCACCTGTATTGGGTGGAATAGTCACCTAGTCATTGTATGTTTAGTGTGACTGGTCAACTTCATTCCTGGTATTGTAGTTTTCTGTTAACTTGCTTTGCTGGTCTGTTACAGTTGTAAAATTGAGGGACCTACATTGTATTGTGTTGTTAAATGATGTTGGCACTGTGCTGGTACTTCCTGCGGGGGTCAGATGACATGATGGTATGTGATTTCTTTCAGATTTGTGATGGACGTGTTATTAAGTGTATGTTATGACCATCTCTTTTCAGCATCAGCACCAGCAGGCAAAGGAGATGGGGAACAGCAGAGTGGTAAAGCTTCTGGCCATGGGAACTCCAGTCACGACACCACACACACCGAGGGACCCAGTGGCCTGGAGGGCGAGGGGAGTGTCACGGGGGGGATCGGATCTACCACATCTTCATCTGAGTCCTCCTCCAGTGGCTACTCCCTAGTGGTGGTGGACCCATCAGGGACCACTCCATTAGCATTTCTGTCTGCCACCCCCTGTTCTATTGCCGCCCTCCCTGTAGCGCCCCACCCAGTTGGCCATGCCCTTTCATCCAAGAGGATGGGCATCTCCTTTGCCACAGTCACTTCTGCCTCATCCTCTGTTCCCCCTGCTGTCCTCAGTGAGGAGGCTATTGACCTCCTGAGAAGCATCTCTGTGGGTCATCCCACCACTTTGAATGCCATCCAGGGACTGGCAACGCTGGCCCAACAAAGCATTGCATTTCTGGTGCAATTGCTGGCCTACAGAGATCTTTTCAGGCTCTGGCCTCCACACTGTTGGCTGCCAGTCACCCATTGTCTGCCACCCTCCTCCACCTTCCTCTTCCCAGTCTAAATCCCCCCTTCCTCAACCCAGTCAAAGCACACAAAAAGACTGACATGCATCCACCTCAACAGACAAGGGAAGCACACACAAACTTAAGCACCACAAGACACACTACAGACACACAAACAACATCCATCTGCAGACACAGCAACAGTCACAACTTGCCCTGACACCCCCGCCTCCCCCCTGCATCACTGATACAACACCTGGCACACCTGCAGACACCACACCAACATTCACTGATCAAGGCACTACACCTGTCCTACCCGTAAACACCACCCCAGCAGACCCTCCGACATCCACCCCAGTCACCACACCTGCAGACACCACAACCACTGACATGCCTACATGCAGCACATCCAGCATACCTCCCAAGCACCTCCACTACCCCTCATCCCAAGACACATAAACGCCCTCACTCACTCACTCACCCAATAGACACCCACCACACACAAGTGCACTTCCCTCAAACATGCATCCAAGACATCCACACTGACATGTCAGACAACCACTCTCTCACCCTCCACACCCAAACCCCCTTCTGATGACCATCTCTGTGTGTCCAAAAATGTTTTCCTTTCTAACCTTGACCTTTTTGCTACTCATCACACCCATGACACCCCCAAAAAGAGCTGTTCCCTCCCCAGGGCCATTCCTTCCAACTCCAAGGCCTCCCTCCATCCCCCACCAAGAAGAGGTCCACCCCTCCCAAGAAGGTCCTCTCTCCCAAACTAAAGCCAAAACCCACCCCTCCCAAGCCCAACATACCCCAACCCCCAATACTCCCTGAGGTGTCTGCCTGCCCCTTTGAGGCCCCTACCTGTAAAAGTTACATGGCAGCCAGGAGTCAAATTGGGGCACAATTGTGTGCCTTTGGTACAAAAATGGAGAATTATGGACTGGTCAATGGCCTTGGACTTTCATATATTTTGCACGATCAATATATTAAAGCCAACCCGTAGTTGTTTTTTTTTGTTACATTTTGTCCTACATTTCCTTTCTTAGGTTTGAGCTGTTCCTGGCTGACATTAGTTGTGTGCCATTATTTTGTGTGTTTATGCTGCTTGCTGCTTCATTTATTGTTTTATCAGTATGTAAGGTTGTGTGCAGTGCTGTTGGTCACCAAAGGTAAGGTGTGTTCTGTGATAGGTATGCATACGTAGCTGAAATGTTGGTGTCATGGTATTGTGTTGTGTTTGTAGTGATATGTGTCTGTAGTAGTGATGTGCGATGTGGTCCTGTATGGTGTATGCCTTGTCCCCGGATGTGTCTATTGTGTACATGTGGTGTATGTTTTGGAGTCTTTTCAGTGCAGACATGGTGGTATGTTGAGTTGTGCAAGTGTACTTTGATTTTGTGTGCATGTGACTAGGTGTGTGTCTCTCAGAGCTGGCTGGTGTCTTGTATGGTGTTTAGAGTAGTGTATGTTTTGTAGCCTTGCCCTTCACCCATATGTGTGAATGTGCATTACATTTGTTGCTGGTATTGCTTGTCCATAAGATCTGAATGGGGCCTGTTTGTGTGGGCATGTTTTTGTGGGTCTTGTGCAACATGAGATGTGTCCCAGTATGGCCTCTTCAATGTATGGTTTTTCTGCACCCACTGCTGCTGTGCAGGTCTTGTTCTGATGTGTTGCTTTGTATGTTTTGACTGTTTGTGTCTGTGTGTATTGTGCGTGGCATTATAGCTTGGATGTGCTTGTGTGTGTGATTTGTGTGTCGATTGCTGGTTTGTATGATGGTGTTGTTGTGTGTGTTCCACTACACATGGTTGTACATGTGTGTCCAGTCCCTGGCCAGTGTTGTGTGTAAGTGTGTGACATGTATTTGTATTTGTGCAGTTGTTGTGTTGTTGTAATGAGTTTGTATGTTGTATGGGAATCTGTGACCCTGGGCCTGAGGTGTGTTGCTGTGCGTGCATATGTGGTACTGACGTGTGGTGTGTGTGTGTGTGTGCTGGCTGAAGTGTGCGTGATATGTATGTGTGGGTGTCCTTGATGCAGTATGTGGGTGTATGTGTGTCACTATGCTGTTACATGTAAGTTCAGCCCTTCGCACCATCCTTCCTAGGGTATGTTATGTAACTGTACAAATGGATACATTTTACAAATGTAACAGGTGAGTGTGTGTACTTACGGTTGTTGACGTCCTCGTCGGCGAAGATTACATTGGCCCTCATTACAACCCTGGAGGTTGGCGGAGAAGCGGCGGTCTTACCGCCAACAGGCTGGCGGTAAAAATTTGGAATTATAACCATGGTGGTTCGCCATGGTCATCCGCCACTTCTCCGATCAGACCGCCAGGGCGGAGACGACCACTGGGCTGGAGGCTTTGGTCTCCAGCCCGGCGGTCGTCACAATACCGCGGGCGGTATCATGACCCGGCTGACCGCCATGGATTTCATGGGGTTAGGAACCGCCATGAAATCCATGACGGTGAGCACTATCACTGCCAGGGAATTCCTACCCTGGCACTGATAGGGGTCTCCCCCACCCCCACCTCCACCTCCACCCGAGTCCTTCCCTGACACCCCCCACCCCCCTGCCGCCCCCAAATGTAGCAGGAGCCCCCTCCCCACCCCTACATTACATTACAGATTCACACCCGACACGCACGCAGGCACCACCAACACACATACCCACACAAACACCAACAAACATGCCAACAGCCACACACACAGTCATACACACACCCACATTCAGACATACACATGCTTACAGACATACATACAGACAGACACGCACACATTTCCAAACACACAACACCGCCGCATGCATACACGCACTCACACACCCCCTCTACATACACACATGCACACCCCCATGCACGCACACAACACACAACACCCCCCCAGCCCCCTCCCCTAACGGATGATCAACTTACCTGGTCCGTTGATCCTCCGGGAGGAGACGGGATCCATGGGGCTGCTCTGCCGCCAGTACCCCGTCAACAGAACACCGCCACGCCGAATCACAGAACGTGATTCGGTGGGCGGTGTTCTGTTGACGTGGCGGTGGAGCAACCTCCACTTCCCCGCCGACCGCCAGTATGGCTGCTGGCGGCTCTCCGTCGGGAAAAGGACAGAGGGCTGCCAGCAATCATAATGCGCCGAGCGGAAAACTGCCTGCACTGGCGGTCTTCAGCATGGCGGTCCCTTGGCGGTCTTGTAAAAAGACCGCCAAGGTTGTAATGACCCCCATTGTCTTTCAGCAAGGAGGAGCAGCTGGATGACATCTAGTTCTGGTTCCATGGTGGCTCCAGACTGGTATGGCTTCCTGGAGAGTGTCTCCTTTTATACTGTTCGTTTCTGCCTGGTGCTCCATGGTGGTTGGACCGTGGCTGTCACATTGGCGGTGTACAATTTCCTAATAGGTCCAGTAGTCCCGCCTGGCGGTGCTGGCGGATAACTGGCAGACTTCTGTGTGCACCACTGCAAAACTCACAATTTGGTGGTCTACTCTACCAGCCTGCTGGCGGTCAGACCACCACCACCAACATGGCAGTCATGGGACCGTCAAACTTGTAATCAGCCCCTATATTTGTCTGAGCTAGAAACATTGTTTGATTTTACTATTACAGAAGTGGACACAGTAAAAATAGAAATAGCAATACACATTAAAGGGGATGCCAGGCAGCTTGTTCCTAATGCACATTCACATATGGCCTCTACGCATTCTGGGGTTCATTTTAAACATATATCAACATGTAGCCACACTGCATCATATCCTGTAACACATGGCATGAAGCCATACACAGCCAAGGAGGGACGCATATGGGACAGTGGTTGCAGAACCAGGCCAAAAGTCAGGTCCTGCGGTTAACTTCATGCCCATGGGCCATGGCAGTGTGGGTTGGCCATGTGCTGCATGGTTTGGTGGTGAAATTATATTTCATTTTGGAAGATATTGTGACAGCACTGAAAAAACTACAGTTACAATTAATTTGTGGATGGAATTGGTTTTAATACTTAACATATGTCTAAAATGCGGTGAAAATCATTTTAAAATCCACAGATAAAACAAGTTGAGGTTACAAATTAAAAAGGGGATAAGATATTTGTTTTGGCAATTTAAACGTTGTGCATGTTCCTTTCACAGCACATCTGATTATTGACTAAAGAAGTGAACTTGTTTCACAAAAAGCTTGCAAATACGCAACTTTGTTTGCATATACAAAGTGTCAATACTTTTTTCAGAGGAATAATATTTATTTCTCTTTGGCTAACAAGGTACATAGAAGCTTTAATCAAAATATGGCAGCTACTCCATCCAAGTGAAGCAGAACAATTTATGAAAAACATGCACAACTTGAGAGTGACATATTTTATCCCAGCAAATGCAAACAACAACTCTAAAAGGCTTATTCACAAAGATAACTTACAATTATGAATTATTTGCTCATATAATTTACTCTTACGCTTTGAGTAACATTTTTCCATTCACAACATTTGGGTGTAACGTTACTCTGGCATGTAGACTTGCATGGCTCTGTCCCTAAAAAAAAAGAGGGCTGAGCCAAATGAATGAGTGTAAGTTACTACTGCCAAAAAATAAACAAGTGCAACACCACACATGGCCAACCACTGAAACTGCAACTCTATTCCATAGAACATGATAAGGATAAGACTTAAAACTCTATAAGTAATAATATTAAATTAAATTATATTTTTTTAAATAGTTAAAATATAAATACATATTAATTAATGTTAAAAACATTTACAAATAGTGCTTATTTATCACTTAATTACGATATCATTTTGTGAATTAAAAAATAAATGCAACATTAATTTGATAGTGACATTTCGGTAGAATGTGATAATAGAATGCCACAACACCATTAACTTAATTTTGAACTAAATCCTTAATTAATTTAAATATATAAAATAAAATTATTTTTCTGAAGTGTAGTTTAAAAAAACAACTTACCACCTACAGAAAAAATATATTTTTAATTGTGTATTAGAAGTGATTTGTAGAGGTAATTAAAAAAATGTAATGATATTTTAATAAAAGGTAATGTTTCATTTATAAATTCATAAAAGTTTGTTAAAATGCTTCATAATGAAATAATACATATGTGTATTGCTGGACTTGTTTCTTTTATTGTTAATAGTAACTCACACTCGTAGATTTAGATCTACCACCTTTTTCAGGGTTAGAGACATGTTAGTCTACACTTTTCTATTAATTTTACATTTGTATTTTGTGAATAACCAAAAGTAGTAAAATTATTTCAAAGTTTAAGTGTAAATTGCATGTGTAAATTATTCAGAGGTGTAAATTACATTTGTCAATAGCCCCAATGAATTACTGTCCCAAATTTTGAAGATACTCAACTTGGAGCTGTAAATTAGAAAAATGGAGAAAAAAAACTTTGGGAAAATAAATTACAGCACTGGGTGGTTCAAAATGTAAAAAACAATAGAAAGAGATGAGGTGAGGGAGGAGCAACAGTGGAACTTTCTGGTTTGGTGAGGTGGAATAAGCGTCAAGCAGTTGGTTGCGGGGGTGGGCAAACATTAGAAAAACTGACAAAACCAGGTGAGGGATGCAGCAGACAGGTGTAAGAGTGTTGAGAAACACAAGAGTGTGGGAGCATGGACATCAGTGGATAAGCACCACACAAAGGAGAGAGCAAAACAATGTGCAATCACATGGACTGCTGATGGAAAAAAGATGAAAAAAACAGGACCAGATGCCTCAAGCAATTTTATGAGTGCAAACACTCTGATCCAGAGTTTGCTACTGAAAAATAGGGGTTTCCTACGTACCAATCAGATTGTAGGAGTCACCCCCTAAAATCGGCTTGTGACCCAATATCGATACAGTATTTTGAACAGCTGTGTTGTAGGTGTTCCTTCTACATACCAAATCAGTATGTGCTGTATCAGAATGTTTTGCAACCAAAATCCAGTCACAAAACATTGAAGAATTACTGACCGAGAGTTGGCGTGGTAAGCCATTCTTCAATTCCCCTCCTCTCTGTGGATATAAAAAAAGGTTTGTTTGTGGATAGGCAATGGTCCAGGGGACCACTGCCAACACTCAGACAAGCATTAAAAAAACAGAAAACATTCCTTTTAATGCAGATAATTTCTTTTAAGGAAAATGCATTCCATTAGAAAAAAATATTAGAAAAAAAATGACTTTAAAGGCAATCACAGACATGATGGTCTATTGACTCTAGCAGGCCACCATCATTGTGATTGCAAGCAATCGGAGTGAACTGTAATATGCAACGTGTTTTTTATGAGGTACGTCAGATTACTACTGACTCTGAATTGGAATTTTATGAACCAACCTATATGGAGATAGGTCATTTTGTGAAATTCTTTCCTGGTGGCAAAAATGCTGGCCACAAGTTGTGACCAGCTTTTTGAGACCTGCATGTCAAACATCTGACCCACTGTTCCCAGAATGCAAGCAGTGGAAGGATATAGGTCATCCAGTCAAAGGAGTGTAAAGAAACTGTGCTGCTGGTGAGGGACAAACACAAGAAGAGGGAGGAAAGTCACTGAATAAGAAGTGAGCAAATGAGATTAGGTAGAAGGCCAGCCCAATGCCCACAGTAAGTATTTGTATTATCCACTATAGGTGTTTGACGACACCCAGTTAAAACTTGTCTGTAGGTAATACCTAAAAATGGCAGGTGGTGGTCCACTCGAAGGTAACTCTCCAGTTCTGATTCGCCATCCTTCAGCCAATCAGAATGAGTCACTTTGTTTAGGTCATTCTGATTGACAACTGAGCCCCAGGTCCACCTTTGAGATCCAGGAAATTGCAGTGAGTGAGAGGACTCGTGAATTCCTGCAGTACTGAGTCTTGCTCAGATCACTGGGTTCCCTCCGTGCTGGTAATGTGCTGAAATGTGCTTACTTCGCATGCTTTGTAGTTTCCTAACCCGCTTCTACTTTGCATATATCTGTGCACATAACCAAAGTTTTCCAAGCGTGTCCTTCAAAACAAATAGAAAAGTAAACATAATATAGTTTGACTTTACGCTTTCGGCACTTTAAGTTTAAATATGCTTTTCTCTCCGACAAATGTGTATCGTTCCTTGTCATTACCTATGGTCAGGCGGCTATTTCATGCTGCGAATCGTTCCCGCTTCTCTGCAAAATGCTTATTTGCACTGATAGTTTTAGTCCTTCAGCTGATTTTACATCTCAGGGCGCGCCCTTCTGTCCCCTCATCACACGCTGTACCTTCGAACGGGCTGTATGGAGCCTTGAGTAACACGTATTTGTTTTCCTCTCCTCCTGCTGCGCGCTTAGCGTCTTTTTGCGTAATGATGACATTCATTTCGCTGCAGAGGGATTCAGTATGACAGGCTCTCAGAGGGAAATAAAGGAAAACAGCATCTCTGTCGGCTCATCTGCATCGCTTCGGCTCCAAATTGCGGGAGTGCACCTTGTTAAACCTCTGAAAAGCTGTTTTATTGTCTCAGTGTGACTCAGAGACGGCCATGAAGGTTAGTTTTTTTTGTATTTGCAGTTGATGCTCCTAGGGTGTTAACTTCATACCCAATTTTATCAAGCTAGACGGTGAAGAGAGAGGCGAGATACCAGTATACAATTTACTGTTTTGATGCCTCTTAGTTAGCATGTAATTGCGCAGGAGAGATCGCTATCTATATCAAGAATTCATAAAAGATGATTAAAGAAGTGATGTGACATAATTGTCGAAATAGCTAGGGTTTCGAAGACATTTGTGCGTTGCACAAAATATTCCTGCTGTCACGTAAGAGGCTGTATTTACAAGGGGTTCCAGGCTGCGAGGTCTTAAACTTCTTTCTTAACTGATGTGGAGAGGGGGTCGCATAGTTCAGAGATGACAGACCTGATTATGACGGGGTGGGGTATAAATCTGAGTTTTACAAAAATTATCCAGTTAGTCCGGGCATCCTTGGCGTGGTTTTGGCCCTAACATTTTGCCTTCAGACCTCCTGTTTTGCTGAATTTGTTTTTAAAGGCCTTAGGAATCTACGTACTTTACAACTTCTAACCAGTGCTTAAGTGCTTGTACTCACCCCTTCAAACATGTAAAGATTGGCTTATACCCAATTAGCATATTTCATTTACTTGTAGGAAGGTGGCACTACCTGTGCCCAAGGCCTGTAAATGAAATGCTACCTAGTAGCCTGCAGTACTGCTTGTGCCACCCACTTAAGTAGCACTTTGAACATGTCCCAGGCCTGCCATTACAGCCTGTCTGTGCAGTTTTAAACTATGTACACCTGGCAAAATAATCCTTTTGCTAGGCCCAACTCTTCTTTTTTTTTACTTGTAAGCCACCCCTATGTTAGGCCCTGGACAGAACAGAGGATAAGTTGCAGTGTATGTAAAACTGGGACATGTACTTTTTAGTTTTACATATACCACTAGTGAAAAACACAATTTTGTTTATCTAATGCAAGGCCTAACTCTCTTATAGAATAACATTGTGGTTACCTTATTAAGTTTAATAGGCTGTAATTTCCAAATTGGGGCAGGCAACCAGTTAATGTATAGTGGTTTTGGAACTGTAGTAAAAATCCTAACTTATTGTGAATTTGGATGTTAAATTACAATTTTCCAAAGGCAACTTTTGGAAAATTTGTATTTTCTTCCCTCAGCCATTTAGTGCCTGAAGCCTGTCTCTGAGTCATATAACCGGGTGTAGCTGACAGTTGGGGGTTTGTGTATTCCTCCTAGACACCCACACACAATAGAGAGCTTATGTGTGACTGGATGGACCATCACTGGCAGGATGGGAGGGCGGAGCTCTGTACAGCCCTACTTACACTTGAGTAGGCTGTGTCCTGCCTGTACACAAAGGGCTGCATACCCCTTGTGCTTAGTCTGGAGCCAGAACAAGGAAGCCGGTATGCCAGGGGACTTCAAAGGAAATTTCTAGAAGCATCTCTCACCTTCCAGAGGAAGGACACCATGTAGAAATATTGGGCCTCAGGCACCACATTCTAGTACTCTTCCTGATCTGTGGATACTTTGCTAGGAAGGACTGATGTGCTGCTGAATGGACTGCCACTATGCTGGACAACTGCTCTGTAGAACTTCTGCTCTGCTTCCTGGTACCCTCTTACCTGTGTGAGAATTGGACCTGCATCTGTTAAACCCAGGACCCTAGAGTGACTCCAAGGGCTAGTTGGCTGGTCTGCTGACTTGAGCCTCAGGGACAGAAGGCCCCAACAACTTCGACCCCCGCACCTAGACTCTGTAATTTCCACTAAGTGTTTCCACCTCAGTCCTGGACCATTGGAAGTGGGCCCCAGGTGGTCTGCCAGCCTCCATGGATCCAGCGGAACGGATGCACCTCATCGGTTGCGTAGCACATCCCAGAATAAAACTGCTACATCACCAGTGCTGTGGGGATCACCCTGTTGCGAAGTCCAACATCACATGGCAGCTCCCAGCGCCTCAGAACCGATGCTTCTCCTTGACTGTGCAATGCATCCTCAACGCCAGACTTCACATCACAAGCCCTCACCAATAGGATCCTCAACGACAACAAAGGACCCTGCATCGTAGTCTTGCCGCATCTAGGAACCGATGCATCGGTTTGGCTGCGCAACGCATCGTTGACTCAGACTCTAGCAACTCTCCGCAAACCAGGACTTAAGGTACTTTGTTCAGTCGACCCAACTGGGTCCCTTTATCAGGTCTGCGCTCCATCATGGTTAGCCGGAACTTGTTACTTCGTCCTGGTCTGGCGACACCAGATATCCACAGTTAGCACTTTGTGATTTGTGGCACTATTTTCACTACAATCTTTAAAATTGCGTGTGTCCCGTTCTACTAATTAGAATTTTGTCTTTTGGTCTTAATTTATTTATTAAAGATGACTCTACTTTTCCAGTCCGATGTGGGATTATTTTTCTGTGGTGTTTTCACTTTATTACTGTTTGAAATGTTTCACAAATAATTTACATATTGCCTCTAAATTAAGCCTGACTGCTCTATGCAAGCTACCAGGAGGTTGAGCACAGATTAATTTAGGGTAGGCTTATGCCTCACCCCACAAGCATTGTGGTTATGTCTTAACCAGGGCTTACACCAGGGGTGGCCGCATTTAAGGGACGAAGTAGGTGTTGCCCTACTAACAGTAAACAAAAGAAAAACCCACATAGTTGCTTTATTAAAAGTCTATGTGGTGCTTAGTTTCAGGCAGTACGTAACCTTAAACTCATTTTTCAGGCACCTTAAAAGTGGATGCAGCTGCGCATGTGTGTAGCTGGACAAGAGTTTACCCGTCCTGGGGGCACAAGGCAATGTTGTATCATCAGGATGGTGGGCAATTTAGCAATGCCAGTGTATTTGCTTCTTAATGGGTGTTAAGTCCTGTGGCCCGAGGCGGTGTCCACACAACACCAGAGACAAAAGAGGCAGGGTTCATTAGGTATAAATGGGCGAATCCTCCCCCCACCCCATGCTGGCCTGGAATGCTTTTGTTTTAAAGAGAATGGGGTAGAGACATGAACGTTAATTCACCAAAATGCCAGGTGTAGCAGAAGTGACCTTGCGTGCCCTTCCACCTTCATTTTCACTCACACCCGCATACAGATGCTTAGTTGCTTACACATACACAGATTCTCACATGAACATACACTCACCCTCAAGCACGCCTCCTTTTTCCACCACAAGATCCAGGACATCCATGACAGCTTCCTCCTGGAAAATCCTGACACCGGAACCTGTGACCGACCCACCCCCCCTAAAATCCACTGAGACCACCCACAGCTGGTCCACGCTCACACGTCCACGTCCACAGAGGAAACAGCAAACATCTTGAACAGCACCCACTCCTGAGCCCCTTAGACCCCTGCCCGCACCACATATACATCAGAGCCAGTGTATCCTTCGCCCGAGCTCCGGCACACAATCAACTGCTCCATCAACATGGGCGCCGTCTCCGAGGACTAGAAACATGCCAAAATACGCCCTCTCCTTAAGAAACCTTTAGCCGACCCATCAGATTTAAAGAATTTCCAGCACATCTTGCTGCTACCCTACACCGCCAAAGTACTGGAGAAAGCAATCAACGCACAACTACAGAATTTTATCAAGGACAACAACTCCCTGGACAGCTCCCAGTTTGGCTTTCCCAGCAACCACAGCACAGAGACAGCCCTCCCAGCAGCCACCAATGACATCCAGTTACTCCTAGACCGCGGCCACACTGCAGCACTCACGACCTCTCAGCAGCATTCAATACGGTCTCCCACAGCACTCTGCGGACCAGACTCCACAACATAGGAAACAGCAGAAGATCCCTGGAATGGATCCACTCCTTCCTGTTCGGGAGGACACAGAGGGTCAGACTCCTCTCCTACACTTCCAGACCCACAGGAGTCAACTGCGGAGTCCCCCAAGATTCCTCACTGAGTCCCACACTGTCCAACGTATACATGGCCCCTCTCCCTGTCATCATCAGAAGGCACGGTATGAACATCGTGTCATATGCGATGACATACAACCCATCATTTCCCTCATTGAAGGCCCGGACACGGGCAAAAGGAATTTCCACTCAGGAATGGAAGCCGTCGCCACCTGGATGAGAGAAAGCTGCTTCAAGCTCAACTCCAAAAAGACGGAACTCATCATCTTCGGAAACACCACCTAAGCTTGGGATGACCTCTGGTGGGCCACATCTCTCAACGTCCCCCCCCTGTACCAACTAAGCACACCCACAACTTAGGAATCATCCTCAACTCTTCCCTATCCATGACCCGCCAGGTAAACTCTGTCACCTCCTACTTCTGGCACACACTCTGCAAACTTCAGAAGATCTTCAGATGGATCCCAGCAGACTGTCACAGGACAGTCACCCACGCCTTAGTCACTAGAAAGCTCGACTACGGCAAAGCCCTCTACACCGTCACCTCAACAAGGGAATATAAAAAAAACACAACTCCTCCAGAACGCCACCAGCAGATGCATTCTGGACCTCCCTCGTCGAGAACACATCTCCCAACACCTGAGGACCCTCCACTGGCTACTGGTCACGAAGCAAATCACCGTCAAGCTTCTCGCGCGCGCGTACAAAGGCCATACCCAACACAGTACAAGCCTACCTGAACCACTGCGTCTCCTTCCACACACCCGCCAGATCCCTCCGCTCTGTCCAGATGGCCCTGGCCACCATCCCTTACATCCGCAAAACCACAGGCGGAGGACAATACTTCACCTACACTGCAGCAAAGAGCTGGAACAACCTCCCCCTGCACCTCAGACAAAGCTCACTATCTTCAGAAAAAACCTCAAGATGTGCCTCTTCGGATGAGGCCCCTCCTCTCCACCCAGCGCCTTGAGACCCTCACGGGTGAGTAGCCACGCTTTCCAAATATTGATTGATTGATTGATTGAAGCACGCATCCCACATTCATTTAAAAGCATTTTTTTACTTACCTCAGCTGCCAGGGAGGGATAAAGTCCAGTTAATTGTACTCCATTTTTATACTACTAATAGTAAATATTTAAACATTCACCACTACTAGTGTATTAAAAAAATGAAAGAAAACAAAGACAAAGGAGCCCCACCCGACGTCCATAAGGACGAGCTGCCACGGTTTTCCAGGCACTGATTTTGCCACCTCTGAGGCCAGGGGTCGCAAAGACAGTGCCAGGGGTTGCAAAGGGCTGCGACCGCTGTCGACCCCTAGATGATGTCCATGGCTGGAGAAGGCACCCACAGTGTATTTGGCAGTTGGCACACATGAGAGGTGAAGTAACTGGTGCAGATCACAAGTCATTCCTTTGCAGTTACTAAAAATGCCAACTCTCTTGTTTCGAGTGTGCATATTTCAACTGCATAATTACTCTGTTCAGATGCTTTAATGACAGCAATGGCCCCTAGGAGTGTCCAGTCCTGCTTCCCAACTTTTTTGCCCACTGCTGTGAGGATAGGTTGGGCAGACTAATCACTTCTGCTTGGAAGAGGAACATGAAGGGTTCCTTGTTAGACTCTCCGTGCATTAATTGATTTAACGTTAAAGGCTCTGGTCTTCAGAAAGAGGATGTTCCTCTAAAGCTTTTCAATGGTCTTTATGTGTTAATATGTATATCTACAATTATACAGATTCCTGTGTGTGTTTTAAGTTGTGCCGTTTTCTTTATGTATCAGTGCAGAGTGACTGGTGTGCCTGTTTGAGTGCAGGATGAGTGGTGTGCCTTTATGAGTGCAGGGTGAGTGGTGTGCCTGTATGAGTGCAGGATGAGCACTGTGCCTGTAAGACTGCAAGGTGAGTACTGTGCCTGTATAAGTGGAGGGTGAGCATGCTTCCTGTATGAATGCTTGGTGAGTGGTGTGCCTGTATGAGTGTAGGATGAGCAGTGTGCCTGTATGAGTGCAGGGTTAGCGGTGCGCTGTTATGAGTGCAGGGGAGTAATGAGATTCCACTCTGTTAGTAGGGACACTGTATGAGTGCAGGGTGAAGGGTTCATCTGTGCGGGTGGTAGGGGACCAGTATGCATGCTTCAGTGTAGGAATAGTGAAGCAATATGATTCTGTAACTGCAAGGTGAACGGGGTGATGTCTCTGAGTGGAGTGAGTAATATGTCTGCAAAAGTGCAGGGAGTCTGGCAAGTCTGCAACATGATTCCATTTGCATTAAAAACAAGCATTGGCAAAGCCAATAGGTTTCACCTCTGGAAGATCTACTAGGCTATGTCAATGTTTTTTTTTACCATGTCACACAGCACCATGAGCTGCTGTGCAACATGCTCTAAAGTTAAAAAATAAAAATAAAAAGCCCTATGATAAGGTCAATGTTGGCTGCACCACACCATATGTTTTAAACTTTAAGCCATGTTGGCTACATAACATGTTAAAAATATGCTATATAGTATTTGGCCGTGTATTAAATCACACCAGGCCTGGAGTGTAAGCATTGCAAATAAAAAGCTGCAGAAAAGAGCGGTCAATGGCTAATTGCGCAAGCAAACGCAATACGGCCACTGCTCACACAGTTGCATGAATGGGAGGGCCGTGGGGTGTTGACGGGTGAGATGGAAGATTTTTTTTTCACTACAAGATATTGCACAAGCATAGCGCAAGAGCTTTGAAGACGAAAACTAAATAAAAAAGAGTTGACTCTCGTTGCTTTTCTGCCAGGTCTTCTCTTTTGCTTGTTTTTGCAGTGGATTTGTTTAATTGAAAAGGAATTGGTGGGGTCGGGGTGGTATCCAGTGATTAGGGAAGAAATCTCTGTGCACAAGCTCACACATGCCACTGCAGTTTTGCCTTCTTTTGAGGGTTTTATTACCTCGCCCCATGTTTTTATTTGGTAGTCAGGGACTAGAAGGGAAGGGGCCACTCTGAAAGTGGAAACACATCTCCCTGAGAGGTGCCTTTCCTTGAAGAATGATGGAATGCAGCCCAGGGACTAATAGGTCCAAGTTTTAACTCTTGCCTGCTCAGCACCATCCCGGGTGTGGTGGTTGAGACTGGAATAGTTTAATTAGGTCAGACTTTGACAAATGCCTGCAAAACGAGGCACTCTGATGGCCATATTTACAAAGTGGCACACTGCATGTACTGCGCCACTTTGTAAATTCTTATGTCACATTAATATATATATGCAAGGGGGGGCGTTCCACGTAGGGAGGCCCCAAAAAATGGTGCAGTGAAATTTGTAAGATTTCACTGTGCCATGTTTTCCATCATTTTTAATGCCTGCTCACGACAGTTGTTAAAGTCACACTCCCATAATAACCCATGGGCCTCCCTGTGCTTCGCTGGACTAGCGCCATAATTTATGGCACTAGTCTAGCAAAGCACCACAATAGCATCATAAATGATGACGCTATTGTGCTAATGTGTGCCATGGTGTGTTGTATAGTAAATAAAGTGCCACCAAGGTGACGTTAGAGGGGCACAGGGTGATGCAAGAAAAATGGTGCATCAGAGCTGATATGCCACTTATTGTAAATATGTCCCTAAGTACCTCTGCAGGTCTGCATGCACAGACAGGAAGCAGTACTTGGTCTGAGCTCCACAGTAGGCACGCACACCAAGGGCCAGGAGAATGCCAGAGAGAGAAGGACGCGCTGTCCAATAAGAAACTAGGAAATGAGAGTGTCGTCAGAGCCAAAAAATAGCCATATGATATGGTCAATGTTGGCTGCGTGACACCATTTGTTGTAAATTTTAAGCCATGTTGGCTATAAAACATGTTAAAAAAATACTATATAGTATTTGACATTCCGAGTAGCAGGATACCGCTTGTCACAGCCATTCACCGAGTATTAAATCACACCATGCCTGGAGTGTATGCATTGCAAATAAAAAGATGCAGAAAGGAGCAGTCAGTGGCTAATTGCGCAAGCAAATGCAATACGGCCACTGCTCACACAATTGCATGAATGGGAGGGCCGTGGGGGCGTTGACGGGTGGGATGGAAGATTGTTTTTTTTCACTGCAAGATATTTCACAAGCATAGTGCAACAGCTATGCGGGCAAAACCTAAAAAAAAAAGTTGACTCTCGTTGCTTTTCTGCCAGGTCTTCTCTCTGGCTGCAGTTTCAACTGCCAGTGCACTTTCTTCATTTTCAAGGCCAACAAGTGGCCTATGATGGACGGTTAGATTTTTCTGACACTGGAGGTACTTGTTTAGGCAAAGAGGGAATGTTTACTTGACAGTTATTGTTATAATGATTGCCTGGTTAAATCATTTTCCAATTTGCTAATGAGTTAACAATTAATACAACCCTGTAAAGAAATTAAAGTGAGCTTTTCCAGCTAATCCTTCCTTTCTTTATTGATATGGTGTGTTTTTTATGTGCCCTAGATAGTGCTTGGTTTTGCAGTGGATTTGTTTAATTGAAAATAAATTGGTGGGGGCTGGGGTGGTTTCCAGTGATTAGGGAAAAAAAAAGTCCCTGTGCACCAGCTCACACATGGCTCTACAGTTTTGCCTTCTTTTAAGGACTTTATTACCCCGACCCATATTTTTGTTTGGCAGGCCGGGACTGGAGGGGAAGAGGCCACTCTGAAAGTGAAAAAACAGCTCCCTTCGAGGTGCCTTTCCTTGAAGAATGATGGAATGCAGCACAGTGGCTAATAGGTCCGAGTTTTAACTCTTGCCTTTTCAAATAAAAATTCATTGCAAGAGATTTTGCAAGCACAGCCCTAACAATGTGCAGGTGAAACCTAAAAACTGGTATCAAGCTTTCTTGAACCATATACTGAAAATACATTATTCACACTTATTGGTATTCACATTTTCTTGCGAGGGGATAACCCCGCCCCACCTCCTGACCCATATTTGATTCAAGCTCGCTCACACTTTAAATTCAACTCATAGGTTTCTGCATCACCACTTGCAAAATGCACCACCACCTCTGTCTCACACCCCAATCAACCAACACCCCAATTTCTCACATCCACCCTGTTTGCCTCTGACAAACGTAACCAGGCAAATCCAGTCATAATACATGTAAGGACAGGAGAAAGTCACAATAAATACTGTACATATGAATCTTATCACTCATTTCCAGGAACAAATCTCAGAATATAAGGTATTTCCTGCACCCAGTAAAAAAAGCCTCACCTGTGGTACATGCTGTGTACAGTAATTACCACTCCATATTACAACATGCCCAGAATGAGATCTTAAGAGCATAAAATACATGCATTGGCAACACCCCTACACACTGGGAACTGTCTTTCACAACAACTCCCGTCAGCAATATGCTGATGAAACCCAAATTTGCCTGAAAACGTCAACAATAAATTACATCCTCACCTTAAGAACAGTCATATTAAGTATTCAAAAGTGGATGCAAGTGAGCTTTTTTACTCTCTATCCTAAGAAGACTGAATTCATTCTATTCTCTCCCAAATCAAAAAAACGTTTGACCCAAGTGTGCTACAGCACCTCAATCTATGAGATTGAACCCCATCTTTGTCACCCTCAGCCTGCTCACTGAGAATAATGTAGATCCTTCCTACCATTATTCAGCATATTCATACAAGTGCTAATGTGCTAATTTGCAACTTCAAATGCTAAATAAATTAATACGAGTGCTACAACCTGATCACTTGAAAACTGCTGCCCATACCCTGATACTATCTCGATTAGACATTGTCAATGCAATCCTTGCAGGGGCTTATCAATCTGCTCTTACCAACATAAAAACTATTTTCACCTGCAGCAGTCAGGCTGCTCTCTTCAATTGAAAAATGTGATTGTATCTTCCCAATTCTCATAGATCTGTGCTGGCTCCCTGTCGAGGCCAGAATCAAATTCAAGCTAGAATGCTTGGGTTTCAAAGGAAGTCCTGTTTGGCTAACCTTCTAAAGGCAGCAATCTGCTCGAGGAATTTAAGAAGCAGAGAAAACCTTCTCTTGGAAAAACCTTTATTTCGAAACCTCTCATGCTCTACATTGTTAATTTTCTGATACAGAATCATCCTCTTGGAACTCCTTGTCTACACAGAATACAACAGTTCAAAACCTAATGGTGTTCCAATACCCATTAAAGGTTCACTTGTTCAAGCTCTCTACCTGACCCAATAACCCCTGAAGTTCTTGCAGGTCTAATCCTAACCACACCGCAATCATATTGTATCGACACAATAAATTGTTATCCTCAGCCTTACTCTCTCTTTTCATTTGTCATCACTTTCCTCTTCCCTCCTATTTTCCACACTGCGGAATACTCCTTCCTTGCCCTCTCCCTTCTACTTCCAACCCTTCTTTGCTACTAATCCCTCCATAAATCTTCCTCTCTCCATACTCTCCTTCTCCTCTTACTATAGACCAGGAAATATAAATATAAGCAATATAACAGACTTCTTGCACTCTGTTAACAAATGGATAGCAGATAGCCTAGATGAGATCATACCCCTCTCTGTTACTAAATATATTCCTCGAAAGAAGTCGGCTCCCTGGTTCAATGTAAGCCTACTTGAGAAAAAAAGAGAATGTAGGAAGCAAGAGAGGAAATGGAGATACACTCAAGATGACTCTGTGAAAAGGGACTACAAGAATATGATTCAAGAATATCATTTAGAAATTAAAAAAACTCAGGCGACATACTATTCTGAAAAAATTGAAGCAGCAGCTAATTCACTCAAGGAGATATTTAACGCCTTAAAAGATCTTATTCATCCAATTGAGGAGTCAGAAACTAGGGACTCCCCACAGCAACATGTAGAGGATCTGGCAAGCTTCTTTTTAAGTAAAATTCAGAACATCTATCTAGCCTTTCCCAACTCCACTATTAAAGATCAGGGGATGATGAACCAGGAGGCTGGGGAGGAAATTTTCCTTACAAACTTCACTCCCATTAGTTTGGACAGAGTTACTAAATTACTGAGCTCAACGAAATCGGGCTCGCCGCTAGATCCTGCCCCCACCCAGATCTTATCCATGGGAACATCAGTTTTAGGTCCGATAATTATGAAACTTATTAACACCTCATTAGTTTCTGGTACGGTACCAGACCACTGGAAACAGGCTATTGTCAAGCCGCTTTAAAAAAAAACTAATTTGGATTCTAAGATACTGAGCAACTATAGACCGATTTCATTGCTGCCTCTAATAGCCAAACTTGCGGAGAAGCATGTACATTCTCAGCTGTCTACGTTTCTGGAAGAAAAAAAACTGATACATCCTACCCAGATGGGTTTTAGGCCTAAACATGGTACAGAAACCGCACTGATTGCCATTACAGAAGACGCAAGGAAGAGGATGGATAAAGGTCTTGAAACCGCAATCATCCTCCTGGACTTGAGTGCGGCATTCGACACAGTTGATTTAAATATCCTCAAAGACAGATTGCGGGGATGTGGAATTGCCGGAGCTGCACTAGAATGGATCCTTTCATTTATACATGGGAGGTCCTTTCAGGTACTCGATAGAACATATACCTCCAGGCGCACTTTCAGTAATTGTGGTGTCCCTCAGGGGTCGGCCCTGAGTCCGCTACTTTTTAACGTCTACATGCGACCACTAGCAGGAATAGTTGAGCCATTTGGACTGAACCTGGTATCTTATGCAGACGATACGCAGCTGGTCGTCTCTTTCTCCAATACCCACCCAGACATGGGTACGGCACTAGGTCCTTGTCTGGAAGCAGTTGCGACTTGGATGTCTGGAAGTAAACTGAAGCTCAACGACGATAAAACTGAGGTTATGTTTTTTGGAAATAAAATACCCTTAGTTAATTCTAGCCTATTGAGAGGGTTGCCCACCCTCCCACCCCCAAAATGTCTCATTAAAAGCCTGGGTGTATGGCTGGACCCTCTTCTCGCAATGGCCCAACATGCTAATAGAATAGCAGGGACTGCATTCGCCCTACTCAGGACCCTGAGGAAGGTTTTAACTATTCTACCGTTTTTTGCCAGAAGACTGGTTATTCAGGCACTGATAGGCTCTCGGATTGACTATGGCAATGCCTTGTTTATAGGCTCTCCGAGATATGTGATTCAAAGACTGCAAAGGGTACAAAACGCAGCGGCACGTCTGCTGTTAAAAACTCCTAGACAACACTTGATACGGACAGGGATCGCATCCCTACACTGGCTCCCTGTGGAGGAAAGGATTCAGTTCAAGACCCTTTGCCACTTTCATAGAGCCATATTCGATAATGGTCCTGAAATGCTTAAAACACTGGCACAGGTCTACATTCCAGCCAGGACACTCAGATCCTCCTCAGCTAACCTGGCCATAGTACCAATAGCGAGGAAAGCAAGATGGGGAGGAAGATCACTAGCATATCAAGGTGACTTGCTCTGAAACAACCTCCCTTTCAAGATAAGATCTAATCCACAAGAGATGTCTTTTAGGAAGGATCTGAAGACTTGGCTATTTAAAATCTAAACTCCTGTATGAACATAAACAGTACATCTCCGCCATGGCAGTATAAGCGCTACGAGGCCTCTGGGCAGTTTAGGCGCT
The DNA here is from genome assembly GCF_031143425.1 of Pleurodeles waltl. Taxonomy (NCBI): domain Eukaryota; kingdom Metazoa; phylum Chordata; class Amphibia; order Caudata; family Salamandridae; genus Pleurodeles; species Pleurodeles waltl. The sequence goes on from NC_090443.1 coordinate 911,817,924, forward strand.
ATATAAACCATTATAACATAACATAACTCCCTTCTCCCCCTCTTCCCTGTTCATTGTCCTCCCTGCCTTCCAGGACCTGTTATGTTCAACCATACTCACACTTATGGCTTCAAAATTTACTAGTTTCTTGTCTTTGTAAAAACTTGTGTCACATTTAGGGGCATATTTGTGGGGATGTCATGCAGTGCAGCAAGTCACCTTGCTGCGAAGCACTGCGTGACAGGGAACGAGTAGGAGCGTGTGATACTTAAGGCAATAGAGCGCATTCCTGCATTTTCCCCTGTGCTCATGCCCTTTTGACAGCCTAGCACCAACACAGGCAGCCTTGCACACACAGGAAATCCTTCCTTCTCAAAAACAAACCCGAGAGGCATATTACCCTATCTATGTGTGCTGCAGAATGCAGCACATATAGAAAGAGGAAGTAACAAGGAGAAATAAAAATATTTCTCCTTGTTACGCCTCACCTGAGAAGGCGTATCTTTTCGGCACATTCTCGTTAATCTGGGAATGCTTCAAAAACCATGCCCATGGAACACCTTCCAAGGGCAGAGTAAGACAACTCAGCAATTTGTGCTGTGTTGGCTTATTCCTTATTCTAGATTTATGGAGCCACTCAGAGCCATACAAAGTGGCCTTTCTTGGCTTCATAAATCACATCGGAGGTTTGCGTTGCTCTTGCACCACGTTGTATTGCTCTTGCACCACATTGCGTGGTGCAAGAGCAACGCAAACCAACTCATAAATATGCCCCTAATTGTTTAGCTGTAAAGCACAGCAACACCTTGGGTGACCATGCCCTACTGAAATCTGTACTATAACAAATATAAAAATAGGATGATTGTTGGAAATGACCTGTCTGCAGGGTCACTCCCAAACTTTTTGCCTTCTTCTGCCTATTTTTCTGACTCATTTTTGCTGACTTTTAGGATTCTGGGACCTTTACCACAGTTGACTAGTGCTAAAGTGCAGATGCTCTGTACGTACTGTAAACAGGGTAACATTGGCCTTTCCACAATCAGTCTAGTCAATTTACTTATAAATACCTAGTAAAGCGCACTATATGTGCCCAGAGCCTGTAAATTAAATGCTACTGGTGGGCCTATAGCACTGATTGTGCCACCCACTACAGTAGCCTTTTAAACATGTCTGAGGCCTGCCACTGCAGAGCCTGTGTGTGCATTTTTAAACCGCCATTTCGACCTGGCATGTGTACCCACTAGCCAGGGCCAAACCTTCCTCTTTAGTACATGTAAGTCACCCTATAGTAGGTTCTAGTTGGCCCCAAGGGCAGGGTGCAATGTATTTAAAAGGTTAGACATGCACTTTTAAGTTTAATAGGTCCAGATAGTGAAAAACTCCAAAATTAATTTTTCACTATTGCAAAACATATCTATCCTATAGGATAACATTGGGATTACCTTAAAACATCTTTTAAGTGTAATTTCTAAATGGGAAAATATAGAAATATGGAGTTTTATATCCCTGGACTCACAATTTAAAATAACAACTTATGGTGAACTCAGATTTTAAATTGTAGGTCTGAAAATGCTACGTTTTAGAAAGTTGGCATTTTCTCAATTAAACCATTCTGTGCCTCTGCCTATCTCTGAATACGTCTGGGGTTGTTCACAGGTGGGCTTTGTGCATTCCCTCTAGACAGTCACACACAAAGGAAGCTTGGGTGTTACATTTGCATCCTGATAGCCAGGCTGATGGGCCAGTAACTGGTTTAATGGGGTGCGGAACTTAGCACTGCCTCACTTCCTCACTTACTCCTGAGTAGGGCTGTGCCTCTCCTCACTCAAAGGGCTGTATAACCCCCTGTAGAGTGTCTAGAACCAAGGAGGGCAGGACAGGGACCTTGTGTACTTCAAAGGAAGGCCAGGAAGTTTCTCCCACCTTCCAGAACCAGGGCAACAAAGTATACATACTGGACTCCAAACCCCACAAAATCAGATCTCGACTAGAACCAGGGCCTACTGTGCTGCCAGGACAAACTGCCACTCTGCAAATGCATTGCTGTGTGGGCCTACTGCTGCTGTGTGCTGTGCTCTGGGAGGGCCTGTCACTTTGCAGTTTGCTCTGCTGTGTTGGCCTGCTGCCAGCTGCCTGCTGCATCTGTCCTGCAGTGAATGGAACTGGTCTTGCTCTCTACACCCTTGAACACAAGAGTCTCCAAGGGCTTTCTGGCTTCACCCCTATTCTTCTGCAGTCTCAGCGACATCAAAGGCTGCTTGCAACTCCAATGGTGCTGCTGGACTCTGCCATCTGTAAGTCCTATCCTTATCGGAGGTGTCCCCTTCCAGTCATGGGCCTCAGAAGTGGCTTCTGTAGCTACAAACTTCAAAAAGCGTCTCATCGCCCGACTGCAGCAGAAATATCAATGCCTCGTGTCGTCGTCAATGACGCATTTCTCCAATAAAGCTACTGTTCAGCAGACCCTGCGTTGGTTCTGTAGCCTATCCTCCAACGTTGTCGGCCTGGGTTTTTGATTTGCACCGGTCCCTTGTGTCCTCAAGTAACCTTTTGACCGATATAGACTCCTAAGCACTGTTTTCACATTTAATCGTTAAAAATTCATATCTTGACTTCTACTGATTAGATTTTTTTTATGTTGGTCTTTTTGTACTCAGATCAACATTCTATATTTTTCTTAGTACCAGGGGGTAAACACAGGTTAATTTAGGGAATGTATCTGACTTACCCTGACTAGGATTGTGGTCCCTACTTGGACAGGGTGCAATCCTCTGCCCACTAAAGACCAAATTTCTAACACTGATCAATAAAAAACACTTATGGACATAGATAAGCATAACAATAAAGCTTCACACAGAGCAAAACTCAGATATTCATACACACAAACCAATAGATATACAGACATTCATGCAGGCAGAACAACAGGTATACAGGAACCAAGCACACAGGTCAACCAATGTACATGTACGACTGTGTGCAGACCAACATACAGAGCACCTGTGCAGCATGGTGAAGCATGGATGTATAGGGTGATGTGCACCAGGGAGTACAGGTGATGCGCACCAAGGATGCACAGGGTAATGTGCCTTAAGGAATCACTGCATGACATGCCTCTGGATGTTCTGCATCAAGTGTACACCTGAGGTTGTATTATAAATAGAAAACACTGTCCCTGTTTGCTCTGTAGTGCACTTTTAACTAGGTTTCCTGGGGTCAAAAAGGGACAGTATGTCCTATTACAGAAAATATACTCCCATCAGAGCAGCTACAAAATTGCTTCTGTCCTGAGGACAATGCATCAGTGAAAGGCAAACCAGCTGTATGAATCAGCTTTTACAGAACACATGGCACTCAGACTGCTTTACAAAGGGAGGAATTTGGGAGGTAGTATTGTGCATCAATCCTCCACTTCCCACTTGTAGTAGTCACCCTCGAGGGTCACCCTTTTCATCCACATCATAATATGGCACAGGTGCAGAGGAAACGTGTTTACCTTATTAGCACAGGGGCCACACCCCCATGCAAATAGAGAATATCCCATTAGAACTGCACCAGCATTGCATGTGTGCAGGCTTGATTTATAATGCAGAAGGGGCTGCACAAACCCCTGTGGCCCTATCTGTAATAATTAAGTGCCCCAGGGCACAGAAAGTGAGTGAACATGCCTGTTGCACCCACAGGCACTTTCTTTAATACAGTGGCTTTGGGAGATATAGAATAGGAGCAGAGGATGTGGGGGTTGAATCTCTGTGGAATACTATGAGGCAAGTTTTCAGCCCAGTTGACTGCAGTTCAGGTGTGGAAATGTTATGCTTCATTAGGGTTAATTAGAGACTATTAATCAGGAATGTATGTTTTAGGTGGAGGCATGCACAGTAACTTAAACAAAAAACAGACATTTGACATCAAGGTATAGTCAAAAGAATTATTGGAAAATGTGCATTTTAAAGTTTATTTAACCAGGAACTTTCCTCAGATCTGGACAGAATTTAGTGCAACTTTCTGGGAGCTTGGGGACTTTTAATTAATCAAGGCATGGATAATGAGTGGCACATTTTATTTTAAACCACACCAAACCAGTGACACAGTGGAAACAAACTCAATTTAACCACTATTTCACAGGTAGGAATAGGGGTTCTACAAAATGAATTTCGGTTAACTGGTCAAAATTGAATAGAATTCAAATTCACATTGAAATGGATGTAATGCATCTCCCCAAGGGAAATTTTAAACAATGATGCAAGTGGTCCATTGAACGACATTTAGTTGAAAAAGACAATATAAACTGAGGCCCATATGTATGGCCTTTTGGCATAGGTCAGTGCAGCAAGTCACCTTGTTGCACTGCCCTTTGTCAAAGGGAAAGGGCAGGAATGCCTCATACCTCTGGTATATGCGACATTCCTGTCCTTTCCCACTGTGCTGGCACCATTTTAGCAGACTAGCGCCAATGCAGGCTTCCTTGCACCATGATGCAAGGTTTTCCGCATTGTAGGCAGGATAGTTTTTGTGCAAGAAGTGGCACCTTTCTGCACAAAAATAATCATGGGAGGCTTTTTCCTCTTTCTATGTGTGCTGCAGAATGCGGAATGTGGAAAACAAGGAGAAATAAAAATATTTCTCCTCATTGCGCCTAACCTGGGGAGGCGTATGGTTGTGGCCCATCCCCAAGTTTTCAAGGTCTTGTAAATCTGGGGATGCTTCAAAATTAATGGGTGTTGCATGGGAACACCCACTGCAACACCCATGGAATGCCTCCTTTGTGAAGAGTAAGGCAAAGCAGTGATTTGCGCAGCCATGCCTGACTCCATATTTTTGAGGCCGTTTAGAGATGCCCAAAGTGGCTCTATGTGGCCTCATAGATATGATCTCAAAGCTTGTGCTGCTATTGCATCACAAAAAGTGTTGCAACAACGGTGCAAGGGGCTAGTAAATATGCCTCTAGCATAAAGAGGGGTGAAGAGACAGACAAGGGTGCACAGACACAAGTGTTTGCCAATTATAAAGAGACAGATAGCATGGTATGGAAGGTATCGAGCAGGCATTCATCAGACAGATGCAGCAAGATGGGTAGACATGCAAGGCATAATCTATTTGATACTGGATAGCCAGAAGAGGGGTATGGCCTAATTAGAGTGTTAGCTCAATCTCCATCAGCTGTCACAGGGTTAGGATGTGATCAGCTCTATCCCCATCATGTTACCCCATTTTGGGGCTATTGCAGTGAGCTACAGACCACATGTTGGATCTCGGCACATTGTCTGTGCGTGTTTCTCTTTCTCACTGGATGTCTCTCTTCTTTTATCACTGTCTCTTTGTCCATGTTTCTTCCTCTCTAGCCCTCTCTTTCTTTCCCTTTTAACACCTCTACCTATCTCTCTCTGTCTCTTTGCGGTTGCCTTTATGGGTGTAGTTAAATGCAGTTACATAGTGAAGAGGATACAGTCTCCAGGGGAGGTAGAACCAATTTATTATGCTTGAAGCAGGTTCTGAGTGTGATCACTTCATCTTTTTTGGGATTGGCCTATCCTTTGGTGCAGCCACACATACACTGGGCTTAGCTGTGCCAGTCTTCTATCCACTTTGATAATGGAATTTACTGGGTCCCGCAGTACATAAAACTGGAGAAATGTATTATAACAACTCACCATAATAGATAGAAGCGGTTTAGAGTTTCTAGGTATTTGGTGAGGTGATATGGTTTCATGCAGCTGATAGACTTCTCATGTGAAATATACTTCAGGAATCCACTGTCCTACCAGCACATTAGCATCAACAATTTTAAGCAGGCATACTATAACTCTCATGGATAATACCACTAATGTCTAGAAAGGCTGCCATGGTTTTGATGGGTAATGACCTACTGTAGTGAGAATTCTGCTGTACTTTTGTGGACAAATGTCTACATCACCCAGCAGGGTCTTGACCAGACTGGAGCCTAAAAGCAGCTCTGATAGAAATATTCATACCAGACCAAAAGTGCACCCATCAAGGTAATGTAAGAAATGAGACCCACAAAAACAGAGATGAAACTTACATTTTGAATAATTTAAAAAAAAAATATGTTGACTAAAATATCTGTTATTTTCCAGCGGGTCTGAATTAATGAAATATTTCAATGTCTCTCCTCTTACACAATATAGACTATTCCTCCATAACAGCATATCAATGCAAACAGATGTTGACACTTAAATTAAAATCATTTAGAATGGTCAATAAGGTAGATCAGGACTATCTTCATATGACTGAGTCTAAGTGAGTCAAATATTCTTGCATGCAACAGAGTTCACGTTAAGCCGTATAGGTTTATTCAAAATTTGTATCATTACAGAAGGGATATGTGGCTAACAATCAATGTTTTAATAGTACATCAAAATCAAATAATGTAAGAGGTTTAGCATAAGGTCCACCTCGAAAGAAAGCAAACAGCCAGAACTAAGTATAGCTCAGCAAGAATGCTGACACTGAGGGGGTGATTCTAACTACCGCCAAAGTTCCCCCAACAGAATACCGCTACGCGGTCAGAAGACCGCCGCGATTATTCTGTGTTTCCCCAGAAGGCCGCCCGCCAGCCCAGCGGGAAACCCCTTCCCACGAGGAAGCCGGCTCCGAATGGAGCCGGCGGAGTGGGAAGGGTGCGACGGGTGCAGTAGCACCCGTCGCGATTTTCAATGTCTGCATGGCAGACACTGAAAATCTTTTAGGGGCCCTCTTACGGGGGCCCCTGCAGTGCCCATGCCATTGGCATGGGCACTGCAGGGGCCCCCAGGGGCCCCACGACACCCCTCACCGCCATCCTGTTCCTGGCGGTCACAACCGCCAGGAACAGGATGGCGGTGAGGGGGTCGGAATCCCCATGGATTCCTCAGGGCAGCAGAAAACCGGCGGGAGACCGCTGGTTTTCCGTTTCTGACCGCGGCCATACCGCCGCAGTCAGAATGCCCTTGGGAGCACCGCCAGCCTGTTGGCGGTGCTCCCGCAGTCGTTGACCCTGGCGGTCAGAATGACCCCCTGAGTCTTTTCCAAAGTAAAGTCAGCAAAGACTAAGTATAACTCAAATGATTGTCTCTTGTAAAGTCTGCAGAATTAGAAAAACACGGAAAGACTGGCACATCCACGAAACACATAGGCCCTCATTACAACTTTGGCAGACGGCAACCGCCGCAAGCCAAGTTGTAACCGCCGTGCGGCCGCCAATGTGGCTGCACTTCCGCGGTGGCCATTTCAACATTCGCGCCCTGCGGGGATGTCGCCTGCAACACGGGAGCCGGCTCCAAATGGAGCCGGCGGTGTTGCGGCAGTAGCAGACAGTGAAAAGCTCTATGGGGCCGTGGCAGGGGGCCCCTGCACTGCCCATGCCAAAGGACCTTGAGAGTTACAAAGACATGAATATCCTGGACACACTCCATAGAGATGAACACAAATGATACAATGTATTAATACTGAGACCATGAATTAGGCTTCTGTTTTGCTGATTTTCTGAAAAGGAAAAGCACACAAAGAAACACATACACAAGGGATGCTTGTTCATGTAAATTTAACCCCTTTGCTACCAGGCCTTTTCCCCGTCCTGTGCCAGGCCTCTTTTTGCCTATTTGGAATAGTTCTCGCTTAGGCCCTCATTACATTTTGTCCACATAAGCTACCCACGCCAAATTTGCATCCTTTTTGTCCAACATTCTAGGGATTCTAGAGGTACCCAGACTTTGTGGGTTCCCCTGAAGGAGGCCAAGAAATTAGCCAAAATATAGTGAAAATTTCGTTTTATTAAAAACAAAATGGGAAAAAAAGGGCTGCAGAAGAAGGCTTGTGATTTTTCCCCTGAAAATGGCATCAACAAAGGGTTTGCGGTGCTAATATCACCAGCATCCCAGCTTTCAGGAACAGGCATACTTGAACCAGAAAACCCAATTTTTGCATTTTACTAGGTCATACCCAATTTTTACGATTGTTTGTGCTTTCAGTCTCCTTCCAGTCAGTGACAGAAATGGGTGTGAAACCAATGCTGGATCCAAGAAATTTCTGAAAAGTAGACACATTTATGAATTCAGTAATGGGTAATTTGTGTAGATCCTACAAGGGTTTCCTGCAGAAAATAACAACTGAAATAAAAAAATATTGAAATTGAGGTGAAAAAAACCAGCCATTTTTCTCTATGTTTTACTCTGTAGCTTTTTCCTGCAATGTCAGATTTTTGAAAGCAATATACTGGTACGTCCGTTGGACTCTTCTGGTTGCGGGGATATATAGGGCTTGTAGGTTCATTAAGAACCCTAGGCACCCAGAGCCAATAAATGAGTTGCACCTTGCAGTGGGTTTTCATTCTATACCGGGTATACAGCAATTCATTTGCTGAAATGTAAAGAGTCAAAAATAGGTATCAAGAAAACCTTTGTATTTCCAAAATGGGCACAAGATAAGCTGTTGAGGAGCAGTGGTTATTTGCACATCTCTGAATTCTGGGGTGCCCATACTAGCATGTGAATTACAGGGCATTTTTCAAATCGACGTCTTTTTTACACACTGTCCTATATTTGGAAGGAATAAATGTAGAGAAAGACAGAGGGCAATAACACTTGTTTTGCTATTCTATGTTCCCCCAAGTCTCCTGATGAAAATGGTACCTCACTTGTGTGGGTAGGCCTAGTGCCCGCGACAGGAAATGCCCCAAAACACAAAGTGGACACATCACATTTTCTCAAAGAAAACAGAGGTGTTTTTTGCAAAGTGCCTACCTGTGGATTTTGGCCCCTAGCTCAGCCGCCACCTAGGGAAACCTACCAAACCTTTGCATTTTTGAAAACTAGAGACCTAGGGGAATCCAAGATGGGGTGACTTCTCAAGCTCTCACCAGGTTCTGTTACCCAGAATCCTTTGCAATCCTCAAAATGTGGCTAAAAAAACACTTTTTCCTCACATTTCGGTGACAGAAAGTTCTGGAATCTGAGAGGAGCCACAAATTTCCTTCCACCCAGCATTCCCCCAAGTCTCCCGATAAAAATGGTACCTCACTTGTGTGGGTAGGCCTAGTGCCTGCAACAGGAAATGCCTCAAAACACAAAGTGGACACATCACATTTTCTCAAAGAAAACAGAGGTGTTTTTTACAAAGTGCCTACCTGTGAATTTTGGCCTCTAGCTCAGCCGCCACCTAGGGAAACCTACCAAACCTGTGCATTTGTGAAAACTAGAGACCTAGCAGAATCCAAGATGGGGTGACATGTCGAGGTCTCACCAGGTTCTGTTACCCAGAATCCTTTGCAAACCTCAAAATGTGGCTAAAAAACCCTTTTTCCTCACATTTCAGTGACAGAAAGTTCTGGAACCTGAGAGGAGCCACAAATTTCTTTCCACCCAGCGTGCCCCCAAGTCTACCGATAAAAATGGTACCTCATTTGTGTAGGTGGGCCAAGTGTTTGTGACAGGGAAGAGCCAAAAACACGTAAAAATTGAGGGGGAACCAAAGTGGGTCCAAAAGGGCAGTTTGAAAAAAAAACACTTTTAGGCTGACAAGTGCAGCTGAAATTTTATCGATATAGATGAGACAATCCTGGGTGGTAGGAATTTTGTGGATTACTGGAGATTCCGGAAGGTTCCATTACAAAAATGTGGGAAAAATGTGTACTTTCCAACAAAGTTGCAGGTATGCAGGGCATTGTGGGTAAGGAAATGGTGCGGGGTGCATGTGAAGCACACCACCCTGGAATCAACTAGATGTTTAGTTTTCAGATGTGTCTAGGTCTTGTGGATTTTGGGGGCACATTACTGTAAAAAAAAGCGTCCCAAAGTAAAAAAAAGTGCAGCCCTCACCATTCCAAGTGGGACGATTCTGAGAGTTACCAAGCTCTCATGGCCCAAATGTAAAACAAAAACCAAAAATAATCAAATGTCCTCTTGCTTGCCATGGGATAAGATGTTTTAGTGTGTGGGGGTGAGCTGAAAGACTGTTAGCCCCTTCAGTTCGGGTGGGGGCATAACCATGCCCATACTGGTTGGTAGCCACCACCCCACTATTTTCTTTTATTTTTTTTAATTCCCTGGCATCTAGTAGACTTTCTGTCCCCCCGGGGTGTGGATCGGGGGTAATTGCCCAATCTGCCCACTGGTGGGTAGAACAACTTTGGTCCCATTTATTTGGGGTGCGGGTATGGCCATACCCCCAACCTCTTATTTTGAAAAGAAAATCTTCCCTGGTCTCTGGTGGGTTTTCTGCCCCTCTTGGGGGCAGATGGGCCTTCCAAAATAGGCCAGTCTGCCCCCAAGGGGGGCAGTTATGGCCAACAGTAATGTGCCCCCATGGGGAGAGACCCTTGCCCAAGGGGCTGCCCCCTCCAAAGGGGGCAGATTGGCCTTACAAAAATGGGCTGATCTGCCCCCAAGGGAGCAGATATGGCCTAAATACAATTTGCCCCCCAGGGGAGCGACCCTTGTCTAAGGGGGTGCAGAAATGGCCTAATAATGATTTGCCCCCTCCGAGCGACCCTTGCCCAGGGGGTCGCTCCCCAAAAAAAAAAAAAAAAAATTATCCCTGGTGTCTAGTGGATTTCTGCCCCCCCCCTCCCCGGGGGCAGAAATGGCCTAGAAATAATTCCCCCCCCCCAGGAGCAGCCCTTGCCCAAGGGGCTGCTCCCCTTACTTCAAATAGCCCTAAAAAATGTATATTCCCTGGTGTCTAGTGGTTTCTGCCCCCTCTGGGGGCAGATTGCAAGGCCAATCTGCCCCCGGGGGCAGAAATGGCCTAATAATAATTTGCCCCCCTGGAGAAAGCGCGCTGACGTCATCAGACGCCACGGGAGAGTCACAGGGGGGCGGGGGTGGGGGTGGAAGGGGAAGCAATTCCCCTTCCATCCCTGCCTGGGTGAGGGGTGTGCCTGGCTAGCGCTCCCCCCGGGGGCCCATAGCAGGACGAGACCACCTTGTCCCGGGCACACAAGCGGTTAAATCACACATTTGTTTGTGAATATGAATGGATGTCAATCCCAGCTGGTTGCAACCTATTCATGCTAACTTAAACTTATTTGAATTAGGCATTATTTTATGTATGCTTGTGTATCTCTGAGGTACACCACATGTTATGGAAAGAGGTCAAAACTTCAATGAATTTATGTGAGTGAACTGTTGAACGAACATAGGGCAGTCTGTCCTATGTCATTGCAAGATGTGAAAGTGCTTAGGAATCCCAGTAACACATGCAGTCATTAGTGTCCTTCATCCTTGATTTGTAGGGTGTTGTTTTCAGTCTCACAATGAAGTGATTTTGGTGGTCTGATTGAGTCTTGCAGTTATTGGTATTGCCCACTGTGATCTTGAGATTTCCAGAAACCCTGCTCTTTTTGTATTGTCCAGGAGTAAGTTGGTGACAGACTAGTGATAGAGCAGATTGTCTTAGTTTAGTTGTAAAGAAGAGGTAAAATTAGGACAGTTTTTATTATTGAAGTGAAAAATGTATGTGGGTTTTAAATTCATTTAGGGGTTTTGAAGTTAGGGTTGTAGCAATTGAAAAAGGTGTTTTGATGACTGAAGATGTGATAATGGTGTTGAAAGTAATTGCATAATATCTATATTATTGATGTCATCTTCAAGGGACAGCAATAGGGAGATAATGAATTTGTGCAAGGCTCATCGAGGCATGATGTGGTTATTGGCTAGATTATTTCTGAGGTCCCTGCTGTGTACTGAATTTTAGTAGAAGCAGAATAATTCATTGTTGAATATGTATTTTATGGTGAATATAGGGTTTTGGTTTGTTGTTTGTTTCAGAATAAACTTGTGATGGGTCACCGTGAAGAATGATTTGACTATTTTCTTGACATCTGTAATACATTTTAGGTAACTTTTTTTTTTACTTGAATGCTGCGTCTTGTGCATTTCATGTGAAGGGATTTCAAGAAGATAAGGCTTGAGCCTTTTGTGTTTGTCATAGTTTCTCCAGTTTATATAGCATTCTCTTGGTTGTTCAGTTCCAGTGCATACAGGGTTCTGTTTGATGTAGTGCACAGTAGCAGCAAATACTGGGATTAACATTCACTAGTTATTCTCTTCACTGACCAGGGCATGTACACTTTAAAAAAAATATGATTCTCTCTCAAGCAGTGGCACAAGAGGACTGTGCAACATTGTAAGAGGTTGTTTCAAATTGCTGATTTGTATTTCAGTCTACAGGAACTGGTCTGATTTTAAGGCTTTTCAGGGAGTCTCCTCTCAGACAGGTCAAGTGTGTGACTTCACAAGCCTACGAGATAAATTCCCGGGGCTTCCGTAGGACCTGTACCACCTCCCAAATGCCACCCTCAGAAGTTGTGTTAACTGTGCGCCAGTTCCTTGGCAGCATACAGTTAATATGGCACCGCTCTCCACATCGTCCGATCCCACAACCTCAACATCATCTCCTACGCCGACAACACCCAGCTGATCCTCTCACTCACCAAGGACCCCACCAAAACCAACCTCCACGACGGAATAAAAGGCCATCGCCAACTGGATGGAGAGGGGCCGCCTAAAACTGAACTCAGACAAGATGGAGATCCTCATCCTCGGCTCCAACCGCTCCGCATGGGACGACTCCTGATGGCCAGCCACCCTAGAAACCGCACCGACGGCCACCAACCACACACGCAACCTAGGTTTCATCAAAGACTCAGCGCTCACCATGACCCAGCAAGTCAACGCCGTCTCATCTTCCTGCTTCAACACCCTCCGCATGCTCTGCAAGATCTTCAGATGGATCCCCACCAAAACCAGAAGGACAGTCATCCACGCCCTCGTGAGCAGCAGACTGGACTACGGCAATGATCTCTATGCGGGAACCATGGACAAGCTCCAGCAAAAACTGCAACGTATACAGAACGCCTCCGCACGCCTCATCCAAGACATCCCATGCCGAAACCACATCTCAGCCCACCTAACAGACCTACACTGGCTCCCCGTCAACAAGAGGATCGCCTTTAAACTCCTCATCCACGCTCACAAATCACTCCACAATGCTGGCCCTGCCTACCTCAACGAGCTTCTCACGTTCCACACTCCCAATCATCAACTCCGCTCCACTAACTTCACCCTCACCACCGTCCCTCGCATCCACTGAACTACAGCCAGCGTCAGATCTTTCTCCCACCTCGCCGCCAAGACCTGGAACCCCCTCCCGTCCACCTACGACAGATCCAGGACCTGCTGACCTTCAGGAAACGCCTCAAGACCTGGCTGTTCGAGCAGTAGCACTTTCCAAACCCATCCCACCCCTCCTTCAGCGCCTTGAGACCCTAGCGGGTGAGTAGCGCGCTTTATAAATGATTGATTGATTGATTGAATATGCATCCCAAGAACCTGTTTTCCAAGGTGCCCTTAATGCTCATATGTATGGGTGCTGGAGATCAGGTATCTCCTCTTTTGAATGTGGTTGCAAATGCATAAACATTAAGATTGCTATAAAAGAAATAAATAAGCTGAACACTATTTTCGGTGCTGCCCCCAGCTTTAGAATTTTCCCATTGTTCTTTGGAAAAATTAATAATTCTTGGTTGTTAATATTTCTTATCGTTTGGCAAAAATTTAAGAACCTGGTTGTTTCAACAAATAATCTAGAGTGGGAGGACTATTGCCTCTTATTAGCAGTCAATTCAATACTAATAAGAGCTTTGGAAAAGCTCCACCATGCCATACAGGCAATGCCATATGATCATCAAAGATCTTTATTTAGCTATATTGCCATAAACTCACATAAAAACCAAGACACCACTAAAATATATATACATCCACATCAATCAAATAGTGTCCATTCAGTTGTTCTATTAGTGTTTCCATTTCATTTCAGAGAATAAGATTAAAAGGATTACACAACTTTGAAATCCAATAAAAACCTATATATATTGTTTGACTAAAATGTAATTAATCGAGAACCTATTGGCCAGGGATCTGCAATATTAATCAAATCCATTAGATTCTGAAAAGTTTGTATGAAATATGAAACAAATTCTCAGCAACTAGTTTGTTAGCATCCATGTAGCTCTACCCACCTCGGTTGCGGAGCAGATTGCTTCAGCAGAGAAGAATGATAATGATGAACCCCCCAATGTACCAACTAAGCTTCCCCGACTATCAAGTTATTATGGTGCTTAACAGATGGAGTATCTCCATGGTGCCTTGCCCTCCTGCAGGGCTAAATCTGAGGCCTGGATACTTTGTGTGTGTAATGTATACACTACAATCATCGCTACTACAGTGGAAACTTTTAACTATAGGTTCCCAATTGTGGGCAACTAAGCAAGTACTTGTTTTTGTCTTACGCTCCACATGTGCAACAAAAAGCGGGAGACTGCTAAAACAATAGTCTGTTGTGTCACTTTTCAAGATTCTAATTGCCTGTTGTATGGCACAAATGGAGCATCCATTTCCTTCTAATACCTGCATAAACTGGACAAAAGAGAAGTATTTGCTCCACCATTTTATTGGCCTCACAGCAGGAAGGACATTGCCAATCAACCTCCTTGGGATTACATAGGCTCTTGGCCATAAAGGGATTGAATGGGAGTATCCCATGTTGATATTTCAGATAGATTTGCTATGCTTCTACTGGTTCCATATGATGTTGTACCATCTTTGTAAAATTACAATGAACATCCTAAGGGTGGTGGCAGCTACTGTTCTGTGTTGGCATCATGCAAGGCAATGTATGCAGACTCTGACTTAAAGGAAGTGGGTGTGTGTGGTTTATGAGGAAAGGATTGCCAGATTAGCTGAGGAGTAAATTGCGCTTCCATCCTTAGAAAACACAAGCCTGAACTATACTGATTCCACTAGGACATCACACACTGCACCTGGAGGATTCAGTGGATATCTTAAGGGTGAAAGAGTGACTATCACGGATCATGGAGAAGGAGGCCCACACTGTTACCATAGCTGATGCATGTACACATCTGAAAAAAGTGACAGTGAATTCCCATCAGGCTTTCTTCTAAGAGAATATCATGAAATAACAAGCAGTTGCAATGCAATAAGTCTTGCAGTCTCTCGAGTTAGAGCTATTAGCATTTTAAATTCCTAAAAGGACTTTTCTTGCCACTCTAGCAGATTCAAAGTGGCATGAGTTCCAAGGTAGGACACAAAAGGAAAAAGAAGTTCACTTGCAGTCAAACATATTGGCAATTGTGCCATTATCCATGTAACACAGGTAGTCTGCAAGGCGGTAACAAAACCGCCCCAAGGAGGGACAAACATTTATTACAGTTATAATTGCCTATCTCTCACATACCCTCACCCTTCAAACCACAAGGTGCTACCTCCCATAAGACGATAACCACACCTCTGCGGTCATTATGCACAGCATGAAAACACTTCACACACACCCTTCACAATGTAGCTTGCTATGCTTTTGGGTGTGCATTTCAGTGCCCAACATAGTGGTTGTAAGTGCCATTCAAATACTACAGTACAAAACGTCCTAGGGCCCAACAGCCCAAGGTGAGACAAAATACTCCTCTGGACTGAGTCAAGCTATGATTGCGAGAGTCTCAAGTTAATGACAGAAAGAGGCTTGCAAACAAAACAAGCATTGGCACAGCAAATAGATTTCACCTATGTTTTTTTTAAAGAAGCTGCTTAGCAGAGCTGGATACTGTGCAACATGGCTCAAAGTAAATAAAAATAAAGCACAGTGGTGCTGCCAGTGTTGAATGCATCACAGCACCTTTTTGTTTAGTTTAAGCCATGTTGCACAGCAGCACATTTGCTGTGCAGTATCTTTAAATAACATTTACAAAGCCAAATAGCTCTGTGCAAACTATATGGCTTCGTTAATGTTTTTTAAAGATGTTGCACAGCAGCCTAGGCTGCTATACAACATGACCAAAAGTAGACAAAAACAAATAGCCACAGCGCAGCCAGAGTTGACTGTGCCATTGCGCTTTGCTTTGATGTCCTTCAAGCCATATTGCACAGTAGCCTGAGCAGCTGTGCAATATGCCTTAAAACAGCATGGGATTGGGGTGGCAAGCACCAAGAGGGAGGAGCGGGGGAAAGGATGTGTAGAGGGAGGCGACGGAGTGGGTTAAATAGAACAACAGCGGGGGTGTTCTAAAACAAATGCACTGCGTGTAAGATAGGAGGGTTTGGGGGGGAATCAAAACCACTGGTGGTGGTGGGGGGATGCAACAGAGAATGGTAGGAGAGTGGTAGGAAGGTTAACACCATGTAGAGCGGGGATGAGTGAGGGTGAAGGAAAGGGACTGCACAGGCATGCATTCTGTAAGAGTGCATGCCAATTCTTTTATTTTTTTAAGTACCTGTAGGAGCCTGTGGCTAGCGGAAGGCCACTGACTACATAGAGCTGTATTTAGTCCATGCTCTACTGCAGGGACAAAGACTGAAACCCAGGAGGCCTCCCTAATACTGATCGCTTGAAAAAATTTCACTAATTGGAAAGTACAATGGACCAGCCAGATAGAAAACCTAACAAAATCTACTGACTCAGTCCACAGGTAAGTCAGCGCTTCACTCCATTGAGCTGCACTGCTTCACCTCTGTCGTATACAGCGCTTATTGCCCCAAAAGCCCTCATTGCCATTTTTGCTGTACTCCAGCACTGGACTAGCGCACACTGCAACAAATGTCGGCTCGCGGGCTATATCCGAATGTTGTGTTCCCTCCTCCAATCAGAGAATTGTATGCTTGATGTTACATGTTCAACAGAGACGTAAGTATGTGAAAGAAGAACCAGGTTATAGAAGAGAGACAGAGATATTGAGAGAAAGAGGGAAAAAGAAAGTAGTCTGTTTAGATGGATCAAGGTAGAGGAGGGTTAAGGTGGTGTTGATGCTGGCACTGAAGCGTTTTGGTGGTCTGTCTGAGGCAGGAGCGGGTGACCATAGCACTGTGGCCTGGGCTGGGTCTAGACTCTTGAGAGGGTAGTTTTGACTGACGATGCTCCTGGGAAAGGGAGAAAAGAGTTAAAGTGGCAACCATCTCATATTTGCGGGATCCCGAAACTCCCTCTTTGTTCTAATTTCTCAAAACGTTGAGGAATGCCCCGAAAGAAGCGAAGAAGAATTGACTAGAAAACAGAGTTTGCTGCTACTGATTGCAGTTTTAGTAATACCTGTTTTCACCTTATCTGCACACTTTTCAAAGCAAAATCAAGCATTTGCAATGAAATGTGTGTCACGTTTGCTCGAGTTAGAACTATTAGTGTTGTAAATTCCTAACTGGACTTTTCTTGCCACATAAATTGAAAACGAAAAGTAAAACAGTAAACATAAGCAAGTCAATTCAAAGTGCAACAGCCGCCATGAGCGTGGGCACGAAGGAGAGGCACAAAAGGAAAAAGAAGTTTGCTTGCAGTCAAACATATCGGCAAACATGCAATTATCCATGTAAACGGGTCGGTTGCTAAGGCGGTAACAAAACTGCCCCAAGGTGGGACAAACGTAAAGCATTTACCAATGTCATCAAAGAATTTTTGAAAGGCAAGACCATGAACGAGTGAAAGTGATGGGTGTGGTTAAAAGCGCACATAGATACCAAGATGTCGGAAAAGCAGCGCTTGCACGCTGCTATGCTCAACCAAAAAAGCAGGGAGAGATTATTGGTGCCAATGTTGCCTCAAGGTTAGTTTACATCAGGAGAAGGATGCAATCTTTCTGCATAACTTAAAGAGAAGGATGTGCACACTGTTGCTAGAAGTTATATCCATATGTAGAAGGGACTACCCTGCATCTGTAGACAAAGCTGTAATGAACAAACCACTGTCCCCAGTAGGCACTAATCAGGATGAATGACATGCAATGCAAAGTTTTGTAATGATGTGATTACCGTATCTAAGTCAAAGTTGTTAGTGAGCATACAGCACGGGAGTTCTCGGGCGCTCCCATGCCCACAAACTGTGACCCTGCAGGTCCCAACAGAATATATGGAGAATGATTGGTAATGGACTCAAGTGCAAGAGGATAGCTCCTAGAGGCTTTCCTGCAGTCCTGACCTGTCATAAAATGTATTTATTTTTCAAAAGACCAGCTAAGAGTAGTCGATTAGTACCCTTGGAGTCGGAGTGACACATGCACATTTCCTTGTGCATTAACCTATTTTCATACACTGCTTCACAAACATTTTGTAACTTTTTATCTTGAATGTAAGCACATTTACTGGCAATTTGGTCCCCTCCTAGCATCACTATTCTGAAATTGCGTTTTGAGAAGGCTGACTTACATGTGACTTCTTTGAATGGCACCTCTGAGGTCCGCACATTTTAGAATTTTGAAACTGGATATGTTGCCTATTTGTTAATGTTTAGTTGTTTTTCTCCATCTAAATATGACACATAATTTGTTTTTCTTTCTCTTATTTTATTGCACTTGATTTCCAAAACTTTGAAAACATTATTCTTCATGTAATTGATTGTGAATGCGTTTGCTGCATAGTCATTTCTGATGTTCAATAGGCTCATTTGATAAAGCAAACTGTATAAAAAGGATACAATAAAATCATTGACAAAACAAGCCACATAATAAAAATAATTATTTGCTTAAGTGTAGAGGCTTCTTTAGGGGTTCAATGATTCTTCCATCCATCTCTAGTAACAAACTCCAACAAGACAACCAGCAATTAGCAAGGAAGAAGACACTTTTATGAGCAAGCAAGATACCTTTGCTTAGCAATATATTCTTTTATGTATATTTGTAGCATCACTTTGGCTGGAGTGAGAGAGCTAAAAGCAGCACAGAACACGGTTTTAATATTTGGCATTCAACTGAGTAGCGTATACAGTTTGAATCTCTCCCCTGTGGTTCAAAGAATCAAATGAGGACACTCACTACATAATGGATCCTTTAAAATTGTCCTGGGCTGTAAGAGAGTTGGCCCTGGCTTTTATAAACTATTATTTTATTTTTGCTTTAGGACCTCCTGGTTTTTTACCTCTGCTGTTAGTAAGTCTCCCTATTCGAGTCTCTCTCATTTAAAGCTTGCCTTAAGATAGTTTTGGGATGTAACTACCAGTGGGCACCTTTTAAAACAAGGCCTACTGCTGCTCAACTGGGTTAAGAGGCTCTGTTCTGGTTATATGTGAATACATACGCACTTGAGTGAGGAGGACTGTTGTGTTATAAGCCTGGTAACTGCATAGTTAGCCGTGCTGAAGAAGGGACCCAGGATAATTTGGTTATAACCTGCCTATGCCTTATAATTTGAAAATAAATACCCCTTTATTGTTGCTGAAATGTAGAATGTGTAGTGCTCAATTGTTTTTTACTCATTGGGAAAAGGGTGCTGCTGAACAGGTTTTGCTGCTGCAGAGAAGAACATAGCAGGAGTTACCGCAAGGCAGGCCGACCGGCGATGCACCTCAGCAATCAACTGTCAGGTAGGTTTTGGTCTGCTGTCGGTTCTTCTGGCACTTTTTGGTAAAAATGTTTCTAAGTACCAATGTTTAGGGTTAGGCAGGAGCTCCAGCAGAGGCCAGGTACAGGGTTCACGGTCTCTGGAGCTTGTTTTGTCCATGTTGCTTAAACAGGAGGCCTGCCAATCAACCATTAGAGACACACTGGTAATCCTGGGTTCTAGCAGCAGGACAGGCCTCAAGCAACAGAGAAGTCCTCTGGGTGCCAGGGTTCTGCCATCTTGCCACTAGGCAGCTCTCACAAAGGCCCTCTGGGGTTCTGCCTTTATCACTAAATATGATGTTATACACTTCTACACCAGTCCAGGCTTACACACCACTGTCCTGATGCATTATGATCATTGTAGTTCCCTCTATCCTTAGCCAGTTCCTAGATCACGTCCTAGAGGCAGTTTCTTGTTCACTATATTTGTTCCTGGATCCTATAGTTAATTTGACCTCTTTAAGTCTTTATTCTGTACCCTTCTGTGTTTGCTCTGATCCACACTGTTCCAGGCTTTCCAGTGCCCTGTCTTGGACTTCCTGCTTCTCGTGGTCTTCCTTTCTCTAGACCCCAGTTCAGACTTCCCTTCATTGGTGGTATCTTGATTCCCTGCACCTGGTTAACTTCTTGCAGCTGGCTCTTTCCCTGCACCTGTGCTTCTCCCCTGAGCCTCCACTTATTTCAGCCCTGTGAGCGCAGACTGGGCGGCTTGCAACTAACTTCTGTTGAGTCTTCTTCTGCTCTGTGTTCCTGCTTCTGTTACTCCAGGCTTGTTCTTTGATTCAGGTTCCTGTTTTTCTCTGTACCCCTTGTCCTGTTTTTATAGCATCTGTTTCTGTCCCTTGTTTTCCTCCATCTCTGTTCCTGTGTTAGCCATAGTTCAAATTCTCCTTTCTGCCCTCTTCTTGATCTGCCCTGTTATATGCAGAAGCCTTGCCTTGTATTCTGTGCTCCTGTTTGTCTGCCTAAAGCTGTCTTGCCTTGTTTGAGTGCAGATCTTTCTTAACCTTGTTCTCAGAATTTCAGTCTTATTCCCGACCCTGATTCCCGCCCTGTTTTTCCCTGAGCCCAATTTCTGTTTGGTGTTCTTCGTTCTGTTCCTTGTTGTTCTGTTGTGTATTGTTATCATGATTTTCATTGCTTCCAAGTGGGCCAGTTAGATTCCAAGGCTTGTGCCTTTGGCACAGTAAACCACCCAGCACACCTCATACAAAGGAGCTGCTTAGTGTCTCCCAGGACTATGTAAGATTAATCTGCTCCTTGATTTGTATAAGATCTTTTCACCTCACAGAGATCATTTCCAATGAACTGACAAACTTTCATTTATGATAGTTCATCTATTATTTCCCTGCTTTAAATTCCTGAGAGTATAAGGTGGACTGGACTTGCTGGAGACCATGAAGGAATGGGCTCCTCTTTGACTTCTATAGAGATATCGTGGCTGAAGGTGCTACAGAAGGAGATCCCACAGTCTAACACCAGACCACACAGGTACTATGAAAGTGTCTAGGAGGTCTGGGTGCCTCGGAAGGTCAGGCACTGAGTGTAATCTGCCAGGAGGGCTGTGGGGTGCTCCTGCAGGTACATCCCGGGCCAGAAGACTACCTTGAACTGGAACAAGAGGGAAGACCCCCAAAGAACTTTGCTGTCCACTTCTGCTAAAAGGAGTCAGCAGTGTTTAGGGGCTAGAAAAGAATTAAATACCAAGAGGGGAACCACCAAAATATTAAAGGCCAAATTCCTCTCATGGTGGCTAGATTAAGCCACCAGGAACAGAAATAAATACTACTAGCCCAAATAGGTTAAACGGGTCTGGAGATATTTGCTTTTAATTGTGCTGCTCATGTGCTGTGCTGACAATGAGGGTAGTGAGTTCGGGGGTCTAGGGACACCTATGCTTCTTTACTGCTCCTTAGGAGCCCATGAAGCTGTGGTTCCCCCTGAGGGACCATGAGAATCAGAGCGGAGTCACACTACATGTTACCCCCATTAGAGGTGGAAGCTTGGTGCCAATCATGCTGTTTGCCTAGGAGCCCTTGAGCCCGGCTCAAGGAGCCCATGAGAAGTTGGTGACACCTGGCACCCAGCAGGCAGGCATGCTCCATCCTGCCCTGCTACTTTGCACTCCTCTGTCATACAGAAGCATGAGGGCAGGTGGGAAGAAGTGAAGAGGAAGACTCCCCTTTTGCAACAAAGGAGCAAATCCTGGGCTTGCGGGAAAAGAGCTAGGACCACGAGGGTTAATAGAGCTCACACACAATCCTCAGAGGAGAGTGAGTGGGTGACTGTAGAGTTGCTGGGCCACACAACACTCAGGAGACCAAAATGAGGACACGTGCACAGGGGCTGTAGTCTCAAGGGAGGGGAACTGCGTTAGCGCAGCCCCAAGTTTATTACTACAGCTCGGTTCCGCATTCCAGTAAAACGCGCGGAACGTAACGCAAACAGAGAATAGAGCCCGGGTGGCTCTCTACAGGTGACTCACAGCTTTAGATTTCAAGAGCAATCAAGATTTCTACTTTCATAAAGTCCTAGTGTTGCCATTTTTCCATTTTTATTGCCATTACCTACGTCTGAACTGTGTCATGTGTAATTTTCAAAAGTGTTTATGAAGATGTTTATTAGCTATTTATTTTACTATGCTAAATAACTGATGGTGATCAGGTACTGAAAGTCTTTAACTGTCTCTGTTGTAGGAAGGGGGCTGCAAAAGTTCCTCAGATACCCTACAGAAGTGGTCTCCATACAAGGAAAGTCAGTGACATTTTGAAAAATGTAATTGCAACGGGGACGTATTTTATAGATTTGTCAACATTGTATTGGTTCTGAGCGTTGTTTGTTGCCTTTACTAGAAAGGTCTAGGTTACCAGAATTGCACTCTGTTCATCAATGGCTAGATTGGATATTTTCTGTGGTGCGGGTGCAGTTTGGTATTTCACAAGGGACGGACTAACCTCTTTTGTAATAGGCACCTAGGCTAGGTGCACATTCAAATAAGAAAGTTAAGTGTTTTGCACTGGTGCACTCCCCCACACAAATGTAAGAATCCCTAGCAAATGTCTGTTCACACGGTAGCATTACAGAGCTCTAGGTAGGATGATGACGTGCTCTTACTCTGCCTGGCCCGTAACTGTAAGAAGTGATGAAGCAGAAAATGAAGGTTTTGATTTATTAACGCTTAAACGTAGTGCTGAAATAATCATGTGTGACTTTAACCGAACTAATAAAGATTGTACGGGGACAAAATGTGCCCTCAGAGTAGTTTGCCATCATTTATACGCGTGCTTTTTATAACGTGGTGTATTAGAATCGCACTAATCCGACATAATCATAAACGTGTGCTACGATTTGCTTGTTTGAAATGTTTTAGCTTAGCATGACTTTAGCGGAGGCTTTGGCCTAGTTGCCCGGTCTCACTGTTTAGATGCTCGTATTTTTCCACTGTGCTATTAAACGTGTATTTTTGCTTGAAGCTTTACTTTTCCACAGAAGCTGTTCACATGCTTATCTTAAAGTTAGTGCCAGCCTGGCATATTTTCTCTTTAATTCAAGGTCGACTTGCAGGTGCGGACAATGGAGGCTCTGAAAGTGAGCTAATTGGGAGACAATGTTGCAACTTGCGTACCCATCTCCAAGGATAATGTATGCTTAAGTAAAAGCTTGAGAACTGTCGTTTTTGATTGGTCAATTTGAAGCTAACCTATGAACCCTCCAATGGAGACCCTACTGGATTCGAACTGTTGTCTATAAAACCCAGGTGCACGAGAAGAAAGGGGATCATTGCTCTCTATCAGCGGACATCCCGCCATTTTGACTTCGTAGCTATTATGGCCCACTTTGCTGCGACGCCATTTTGAAAGAGACTTTGATTCTTACTCTAATTGAGAGAAAGAGACTTCAAATGATTCTTGCCCTAGAGACTGTAACTTTGATTTGATCCCTTTGCATGAAGTAGTAGTTTTACCTTGCCGCCGTGAGGCATTTGCCCCGTTCACCCCTGCCCCTTTGTCCCGTCCCATGCTGATCGAGAAAAGGTACCCATGCTGACCGAAGAACGGTACCTGTGAGACGAAGACTTCCTTGTATGCTGATCGTAATTGGTAAATATGAAAGGAAATTGTAAAATTGCATTGTGTTTCTTTTAGGTAACCAACTGCTGATTTTGGTGAGATCCCTAGTTAAGAGTTTTTTTTAAATTAATGTTGCTAAATTGTTTTTGCATGAAGTCCCACATGCCGATGCTAATTTGAGGTTAGACGAGGATTCCATATGTCGCACGATGCAATTTGAGATCTTGTTATGCTGACTAAATGTATGCCATTAGTTCATTACAGATTATCGTATTAGTGATTTGCATTGCTATTATCGAATGCCTCGTGATTCAAATGCTTCATAGATTGCACTTGTTCCGACGTTATGGACAGCTATTAATGTTCATATATGTTTATCATTTGGTGTTGAGACACATTTATATTGTGCTAGCTTTGTTAATATAGGGAAATAAAATTCACTAATTTGAATAAACTGGTGTGGTTATTCCTGGCTGAGAGGTCAGGGTTCGCCGAAATGTATTCTGGATTAATTGTTAAGTGTTATGTTGTTCAAGGTGTAGCTTATGTTCGTTATTGATAATTGATTTGATGCGACTGATCGATATAAGAGTACAGAGAGTTCCCACTAAGTCAAAAGATCCATCGGCCTAAAGAGCGTCCGAACACAGGTAAAATTATTACTACGGACCGCTCTATCAGTAGATGGTAGCAGAGGACGGTTACGTCTTTTGGGACCCTGTACTATTAAAGTACATGGTGTCGAATTAACGGTTACGCATCTTGAGACCCCATTCGAGAAGTTGAATTAGATTTTTCTTGGGTAAAACGGATTGACAAGATGATGATGGGCTAGGCCCACCGCGACTTTCCCGGGATCTCGGAGCTTGCGAATGGAGAGAACGGAGGTGTGGAATCAGCATTGGCAGTACTAGTGATGGTATGAGTGAAGTTAGGGTTTTTGCGCTTGCACAGCTTATTGCCGCAGGGTGTGTGAAAGGGTTGCGAGGATTTTATTTTAGAGGATAGCGGAGGTGCGACTCCGAGTGTAGAAGTAGTGAAGTCGTCGAACTTCATAGAGATAGCGGAGGAGCGGCTCCGAGTGTGAGAGTAGGGAAGTCGTCGAACTTCATGTGCGTGTGGCGCTTTGTGCATAAAAAGGTCCACGTGGTTGTTGTTGTTGAGACGGGCCCTGCGAGGTCAAGAGACTCCGGAGTATGTTGATCCATGTTGTGGTCTGGGCGGTTTAGTAGGTTGATCGGGCGTGGTCAACAAGTCGGTACGTGTGTTAGGGAGTGAAAGAAACTTCGACTTCGGGCTTTGACAAGATTCTAAGTGCACTAGAACAGATCATTGACAAGTTGAGAGTAGGTCTGCGGGTCAGATTTGCTTGCGAATGTGGGGACTGAGAAAGACGGAATAGCGGCCAGAGGCTAGTGAAAAGTCCCGAGGCTAGTGAAAGGTCCCTAAGGTCCTGAAGCGACTGTGTTACCCTTCCTGTAGTAAACCGACAGATCTGTTTTATTTTTTGGTAGCTCGCAATATATGCAGAAGTTGTTACGAAAAAAGGTGAGTGAAGGAAGACTAGCCGCGAGGCTTTGTCAGCCGCAGTGTGAGTGAGTGTGACGTCACTAAGAGCCGCGCTGGGATAGGTTGGTTGCAGAGAAGGGTCGCGCACGGATTGGACGCAGTCCGTGGGACTCGATTGGAAGGGGAAAGGCAGGTGAAGAGTATTCCGGGAATTAAAGTCACCTATTGATTACAAATTTTTGTGGAATTAAAGTCACCTATTGATTATAAACTTGGTTAAATAAAAGACGGGAAAGATGAAATTCTTTAAAGCATTCAGGAGTGCGATGAAGGGGGAGTCTTACATTAAAGCGAGCGTAGGAGAAGAGACGCCGCCTGAGGGTACACCAGCTTACATTGTAATGGAAGAAAAGGGGGTAGCTCCGTGCCTTTGGCTAAAGCAATGGCACAAGTTGACAGAGAAACATGGGAGCGTAGCGTTCCCAATACATGGGACATTCAATATAAGGATTTTAGAGAATTTGAGATTCACGATGTACGACATGAAGGTGCCTCCAAGGCCAGCACAGTTTGAGGCTCTAGCAATTTGGGAACTAATGGCCAGACAGCAACAGCAAAAGAAGTTCGAGACCAGAATGAGGAAGGTAGAAAAGACACTAGCGGATGCTAGGTGGGATAATGCACAGAAGGTGTGGAGATCAGATGTATTGCAGGGGATAAAATTGTTCCCCGCAATTACTAAGGAAGGAGAGGAGACAGGTAAGAAAGCTACCTGTAAGACAGACAGGAAGTGTTCCAAGGATAGAGAGGACGAGGAAAAGTTGAGAAGAGAAGAGGAGTTAGAGGATGAGGAGTTGATAATGCAATTGCTGAACGACCGTCCACCGCCTTATGCAGAGAATGGACAAGGTCCAAGTACCAGTTCTGCCCCTCCGGCACCGGTACAGAACAGTGAAACCCAGAGTTCAGGAGCGTCATCGGGATCTAAGGACCCGAGTCTGCTATTCACCCCGCAGATACCGCAGGTTAGGAGAATATATCCAGATGTGCCCATGTTGAAACCGGCAGAAAATTATCAGCCGCAGATGCCAGGGTACTACAACGGTGATAACAGTGCAGGAATGATTCTAGATCCAACCGTAAGGGGAGTACAGAATGGTTACAACCCAACAATGGCACAAGCTGAATCAACTCAGTTTTTGATGCCTCAAAAGCAGATGCAGGGAGGAAACGCACATGCTCAAATGACGGGGAGCCAGATGGGCATGCCGGCAATGATGACCCATGGTGTGGGCATGAACATGCCACAGAACATGGGGAATGGACAGAACCCAGACGCGATATCACTACCCATTACTGTAGGTCCACCGGTACCTCTGTATAGTCAGCCTAATTCGGGTCTGAACAGTCAGGGATCAATGCTGCAGAATGGGACAGAAAGAAGTTGCATAGAAAACACTCCAGGGATAACTCCGATAGCGGCTCAGCCAACTGGGTCTGGGTCCTTGATGGAGTTTAGTCCTATATGTGCTCAGTCAACACTGGTGAGGTCGAGCCCCCCACTGATAATACCTCTCACATCGAACACTGAAAAGCTGCCGCAGCCATCGATGGCAGTCGATGTGAACGCTACCCTGATGGGGGTGAACGCGCAACAGTTGACACAATGGTTCAACAGTCTAAATTCCACACAAAATTCAGCTAATGGGAAAGGAGAAGACTATATGAATAGGGTCAGGTTGAACATGGAAGCACAAGAATTGGTGGAAGGGACTATGGGTGTGAACAGGTTAGAGTCCTACACAGAAGAAGAGCTGAGGTATCTATGTCCCAGGATTACGAAGGAAGTGAACAAGATACACAAGAGCTTGCAGGAAGCAGCTGACAGAAACGGGGTTGACATAGACAAGACGAAACACTTGAGCAGGAGCTACAGGTTAGATTTTGGGACCACAGATTTTGAACACATGAGGTCAGCAGGCATGAAGACACACCTTAGAGAATTGCTGCAGAGTGCCCAAGTGTGGAGGTGCTTAGACAAATGGGAAAGCAGGTGGGTAAAGAGGAAGGAAAAGAGGAGGGACAGTGCTACAGAGCACAATGAGAAAGGACCGCAGAGTAGTGATACAGTAACAATGTTACCAATGAGGGAGACAGCAGGGGGAAAATTAGTACATGTACCATGGCACAGAAGCGACATTCAGTCCTTTACGGACGATTTTCCCAAACTAAGAGAGAAGCCGATTGAATGGTATCAGCAGACTGATAGGTTTGTGAAGCTTGCAAAATGTCTCTGGGAAGACCTGAACACTCTCTTTGAGATTGTGGTTCCGGCAGATTTGTGGGAGGATTGCAAAAGAGCTGTAGGTTGGCCGACAAGTGAACCAGAGAGGGACAGGGAGACAGGTGCACCATCCCCTTTGGTGATGAGCTTGTACTATAAGGTGATTGAACATTTGAAGACTAAGGTACCCGCGAAGAACGTGGATTGGCAGAAGATTGATCGAACTGCCCAAGAGGCCAAAGAATCGATTCATAGTTACTATGAGAGGTTGTTGAAGGCGTTCAAGAATTACAGTGGCACGGAAACAATAGAGGCGAAGGACATGCTCCATTTTGTCTTCAGATTTGTGGAAGGGCTGAGGCCAGAGATAAGCCAGATGATAAAGTCACATTTGATTTGTTGGCAGTCTAAACCGATTGACGAAGTCTTGACTTATGCGAAATACTGTAGCGACGAAATTGAAGTGAAACAGAAAAAGCTGAAAGAGAAGGTGATGATGATGCAGCTTAAGGCAGCTCAAATAGGTTTGCAAGGTCTGCAAGGTTTGCAAGGAATGCAAGGGTTCCAACAGCAGGTACCACAACCGCAGCTGCAGTTACAGGGAAACATGGCGTTTCAGCCACAGGCCAGAGGCAGAGGCAGAGGAGGTTTTGTGAATAATGGTCCGGATTTGAACACTGTTGTGACGGGTGTGCAGGCAATGAAGAAAGTGATGCCGTGTCATGTGTGCGGAATAGTCGGTCATTGGAAACGCGAGTGCCCGATGGTGGTGCAGGAAGGTGCAGGTGTAGGTGCAGGTGCAGGTGCAGGTGTAGGTGTTGGTCAGCAAAACAATGATGTCAATGCATTTCAGACAATGAGGGGACCGAAATTGAGAGGTCCAAGCCCAAATTTTCAGACTGTAAATCAATTGCAGGGATTACAACCTATGCAGCCGCAGCAGATGCAGATGCCTCGTATGCAGATGACGCAAATGCAGCCAATGCAACAGCAGTTACCTATGGTACCTAATCAGCAAATGCAAATACCATTGGCACCAATGAGTCAGCAGCAAGTGATGGTTCCTCCGCAGGTAACGGGTCAGGTAATGAGTACAAATGGCACCGTACAACAGTTCCCATTACATAGTGAGAGTGGAATAAACAACGTATGGGAGAGTGAAAGTTCAGGAGAAGAAGGAGATTGTGTGCTTGCGGCATCCTTGGAAGTCGATCAAAGGGGTCCGTACGTAGAAGGAAGAGTAATGGGTCATCGTGTCTCGTTCTTGGTTGACACGGGAGCCACTCGTTCAACAGTTAAGAGCAGTGAAGTACCAAATTTGCCACTCTCAGGGAGGACAGTTCAAGTGGTGGGAGTAGCAAACAGACACCTGACGAACCCAATTACAGATCCGGTTCCAGTCAGCATCGGTAACTATCAAGGGGTGCATCAGTTTGTGGTATGTGACTCAAGCCCGATAGCACCGTTAGGGAGAGACCTGTTGTGCAAATTGGGTTGCTCGATCATGTGTTCGAACGAAGGAATAACAATACAGACGAGCAGTGATGGGGAAGAAGAGGACAGTGTAGAGGGGGATGAGATGGAAACTGTTGATGAAGAGTATCCTCTGATTTGTCTTTTCCCGATGATAACTGAAGAAGACATCCCAGACGAATTACGGGAGACAGTCGGAAAGGAAGTGTGGGACATGACAGGGAAAGAGGTGGGATTGATGAAAGGAGTGGAACCAGTGAAAGTGACTGTAAAGCCCAATGCAATCTTTCCCCAGACCCCACAATACCACATGCCACAAGATACCCTCATGAAAGTTGCTCAACTCATTGACGAATTTGTAAAACAAGGGGTACTGAAAGAAGTGTTAAGCAGTCCATGTAATTCACCAATAATGGGACTAATAAAGCCGAGTGGAAAGGTCCGACTCGTGCAGGATTTGAGGAAAATAAATGACATCATAGTCAAGTGCTGCCCTGTTGTACCGAATCCAGCTGTGATAATGTTTCAGATCCCTTGCGATGCCGAGTGGTTCTCAGTCATCGACTTGTCACAAGCATTCTTTTCTGTGCCTCTTCATGAGGACAGCCAATTCCTCTTTTGTTTCAAATTCCTAGACAGAGTGTACAGTTGGTGTCGAATTCCTCAAGGGTTTTCTGAGTCACCGTCAATATTCAATCAGATCTTAAAGAAAGATTTGGAAGAATTAGAATTGCCATTCGAGTCAACCCTAGTACAGTACATTGATGACTTACTAGTTGCATCAAAGACAGAAAGTGGCTGCACAGCCGATACCATTGCTCTGTTGAACCATTTGGAAAGGAATGGACACAAAGTGTCTCCTTCCAAATTACAGTTCTGTCAGAAGAAAGTGAAATACTTAGGTCACCAGATAGAGAAAGGGTCACGGAGGATAATGAAGGAAAGAATTACAAGCGTACTCCAAATGAGTCCACCAAAGACAAGGAAGGAGGTGAGGAAGTTTTTGGGAATGGTGGGATATTGTCGCCAGTGGATCCCCAATTTCTCGTCTCTAGCAAAGCCTCTACTGAAATTGACCCAGAAGGATGCCTTGGATGAAATTGAGCTGAAAGGAGATGAGATGGATGCTTTTGTTGAACTAAAGGAATGCATGTGCAGGGCTCCAGCTTTAGGTATGCCTGATTACACGAAGCCTTTCACATTGTTTTGTCATGAACGTGATGCATGTTCTTTGTCTGTCTTGACTCAAGCCCATGGTGGCGTGAACAGACCAGTAGCGTATTTTTCAGCTACTTTGGATCCGGTTGCAGCAGCACTCCCAGGGTGTTTGCGCGCCGTAGCAGCAGTTGGTATCAGCCTCACTCAGAGTGAAGGAATAGTGATGGGACACCCAGTAACAGTCATGGTCCCTCACTCAGTTGAGATACTTTTGACCCGCTCCCGAACGCAACACATGACTGGAGCTAGACTCACAAGGTATGAAACGATTATTCTGGGCTCACCGAATGTGCAGCTGAAAAGGTGCACTACGTTGAATCCAGCAACCTTGCTTCCTGGAGAAAATGCTGAAATTGAGAACGCTGAAGACGTCGAGCATGACTGCCTTCAGGTGACTGAATTTTGCACAAAACCTCGACCGGACATCAAGGATACCAAGCTTGATGAAAATGACCAAATTCTTTTTGTAGATGGTTCATGTCTAAGAGACGGGATGGGGATTTTGAAAGCAGGATATGCTGTATGCACTGTAACAGGGGTCTTGGAAGCGGGATGGCTCCAAGGAGTCTATTCTGCCCAAGTAGCAGAACTTGTAGCCCTTACAAGAGCATGTCAACTGTCTGCATTGATGAAAGTCACCATTTACACGGATAGTCAATACGGGTTTGGGATTGTGCATGATTTTGGACAACTATGGTCACAAAGAGGTTTCCTGACTTCTTCAGGATCCCCAGTGAAAAACGGGGAGAGAATAAGGGAATTGTTACACGCCATTCAAGTGCCAGCCGAAGTTGTAGTGGTAAAGTGTAGTGCCCATACGAAAGGACAGGACTATGGGCCTGATTCTAACTTTGGAGGATGGTGTTAAACCGTCCCAAAAGTGGCGGATATACCACCTACCGTATTACGAGTCCATTATATCCTATGGAACTCGTAATACGGTAGGTGGTATATCCGCCACTTTTGGGACGGTTTAACACCGTCCTCCAAAGTTAGAATCAGGCCCTATGTGTCTCTGGGAAATGCATATGCGGATCAAGTCGCAAGATTTTGTGCCTTGAACTGTATATTACTCAGGGATGATTGGAATACGATAAATGAGCCAGAACTCGAACCAGCTGAAGCATTTGCCTTGAAGGTCGTAGATACAATAGATTAATTAAAAGCATTACAAAATAATGTCAGGGAGGATGAAAGAGATTCCTGGATTAAATCACAATGTATAAAGAGACAAGACGAGTTATGGGTTTCACATGAGGGAAAATTTGTTTTGCCAAATAGTCTCTTATCACAGCTTGCGCGGTTCTATCATGGGCAGGCTCACCTAGGGAGAGATGCCATGATAAGATTGTTCAAAACTGATTGGTTTAACCCCAGATTTCGTCAAGCTGCAGAAGCAGTTTGCCATCGATGTGTCACTTGCCAGCAGATGAACCCAGGAAAGGGAACAGTTGTGAACGCGAGCCACATTGGTAGGGCAAGCGGGCCTTTTAGTCGAATGCAGATGGACTTCATTGAGATGCCTGTGCATGGGGGTCTGAAATATGTGTTGGTGATTGTGTGCATTTTTAGTCACTGGATTGAGGCATACCCTACACGTAGAAATGACAGCCTTACAGTTGCCAAGCTATTGTTGAGGGAGTTGATACCACGTTTCGGATTCCCGATCTCTTTAGAATCAGATAGGGGAAGTCACTTCAATAACAAGGTGATAAAGTTACTTTGCGAAGCGCTGAACATTGAGCAAAAGCTGCACTGTAGCTATCGCCCTGAAGCCTCAGGACTGGTGGAGCAGATGAATGGTACGCTGAAATCAAGAATGGCAAAAATATGTGCATCGACAAATTTGAAATGGCCTGACGCATTGCCCTTAGTGCTAATGTCAATGAGAAACACTCCTGATAGGAAGACTGGATTGTCTCCGCATGAAATACTCATGGGCAGGGCTATGAGACTTCCTGCAGTTCCCGCGAACATGCTTTTGAATATTACAGATGATATGGTGTTAGACTACTGCAAAGGACTGGCTGACGTGGTTCGCTCTTTCTCTCACCAGGTGGAAGCGACCACCTTGCCACCGATCCAAGGTCCAGGACACGCACTGAAAGCAGGTGACTGGGTCGTGGTAAAGAAGCACGTGAGAAAGTCGTGTCTGGAACCCCGTTGGAAAGGCCCTTTCCAAGTGATCCTGACGACAACTACCGCTGTGAAGTGTGCGGGGGTTCCCAACTGGATTCACGCCAGTCACACAAAGAAGGTGTTGTGTCCCACAGATGAGGAAGTTGAAGCGCTGAAACTACCAGTGCCTGATAAAGCAGTGCTGAGTGCTGAGACAGAACAGAACAGAACTGAAAGCGAACAGGCAGAAATTGGAGAAAAGGAGATATTCTCTGACGACGAAGAGACCAACTCACTTGGGGAAGACCAAGGGGAAAGTTCAGATAGCGACGAAGAAGCTGCAGGTGACAAAGAGCCTGAAGCAGCTGAGGGTAGCAAAAAGCCTGAAGCACCTGAAGGTGACAAGGAGCCTGAAGCAGCTGAAAGTGATAAAGAGCCTGAAGAAAGTAACGGTGACGAAGGGCTCGAAAAAGGTGAGAAAGCAGGAGAGCCTGATCAGAGGAGGGCTTTCCCAGAAGCAGACGATACAGAAAAAGAAAAAGAGAACGTGATTGATTCCCCAGAAGGAGGGAACGAAACAGAGCAGAACGAAAAGGTTCAAGATTCCACAGAAAAGATCGCAGGTCCATCAAATGGACACGGCGCAAAGAGAAGACTAAGGCGGTCATTCTGACCCTGGCGGTCAAAGACCGCCAGGGCGGAGGACCGCGGGAGCACCGGCGACAGGCCGGCGGTGCTCCAATGGGGATTCCGACCGCGGCGGTAAAGCCGCGGTCGGACCGGCAACACTGGCGGTCTCCCGCCAGTGTACCGCCGCCCCATTGAATCCTCCAAGGCGGCGCAGCTTGCTGCGCCGCCGAGGGGATTCCGACCCCCCCTACCGCCATCCAGATCCCGGCGGTCCGACCGCCGGGATCCGGATGGCGGTAGGGGGGGTCGCGGGGCCCCTGGGGGCCCCTGCAGTGCCCATGCCACTGGCATGGGCATTGCAGGGGCCCCCGTAAGAGGGCCCCTAAATGTATTTCACTGTCTGCTGCGCAGACAGTGAAATACGCGACGGGTGCAACTGCACCCGTCGCACAGCTTCCACTCCGCCGGCTCGATTCCGAGCCGGCTTCATCGTGGAAGCCTCTTTCCCGCTGGGCTGGCGGGCGGCCTGAAGGCGACCGCCCGCCAGCCCAGCGGGAAAGTCAGAATTACCGCCGCGGTCTTTCGACCGCGGAACGGTAACCTGACGGCGGGACTTTGGCGGGCGGCCTCCGCCGCCCGCCAAGGTCAGAATGAGGGCCTAAGTATCTCGCCAATAAAAGAAAAAGGTAAAGAAAGTTTGGGCGACGGAGGAAGGCCAAAAGTGAAAGGGAAAAGAAAGGAAGTGACGGTTGTGGAACAATCGTCAAGTGAATAAAAAGACTTGACAAAAGAGGAGAGTACCAGCGAAGCAGAATCGAAAAGAGAAGCAAAATTGAAAAGAAAAAGGATACCGAACAGAAGGTATTCCGGTCCTGAATGGGCATATGCAGTCAATGACGATTGGACTGACGAGTTTGTATCTCTAAGCATCGAGAACGAAGAAGAAGAAGAGATACCAATAGAAAAGAAAAGTTTCATAGACTCTGTCGATTGAAAGAGTAATAAATGATATTGCTTGCTACAGTCTAACGTGAAAGAAACAACCAGCTGAGACATTGTTAAACCGGATGAGACTTGCTAAACTGATAAAGACTGAGTTACTGCCGAATTGAGACAAATGCTGCTAACCGAAAGGTGACTGGCCTTTTGAAGAAGACGGTGTGAACATTGCGCTTGTCCAGCTTTGTAACTGAATCGCTAAATAGTTTCTTTATAGGTGCTTCTAGCTCTCTGATTCTATACAGATCATGACTAGGTACGCTACGCAAAATAATAGAAAGAAGTATTGTAAATATGTGTGTATAGGCTTGGTAATTACATGTGTAATAATAATAATGGCAATTGTGTTTGGAATGCATGGAAAGGGTGAGAGTGAGAATATTGAGGCGTCTACTTTTGCTCCTGTTACTGTCACTGAACTAACCCCATTGAAAAGACTAGCATTGGATGAGAGACTCTTGCACGATAAGAAAGAGCTTTCGTATAACGTTTTCTATCGCTTGCTAACTGAGTATGTTGAGACTATGGATGCGAAGGATTGTTATGTGTGTACACAGATACCGACATCAGTAAAGGAAGGGGTGACTTATCACCACATGCCTCTTACATATGGGATTACGTGTAGTATAGTGATGTCTAGGTTTTATGGTCAAACTAACATACAGTATTTTTACTCGAATTATGATGTTACCTTTGCTTATGTTCCTATAATAGCGCAGCTTAGCCAGATTGCTAAAGATTGGGATGCTAAAATAATGAGGGAATTTTTCGAGCCAATGCAACCTTTTGAAACGGCTCATGCTCATAGGGAGAACCTTACTTGCTCAGTCTCTGCTGTAGAAATAAGCTTTTTAGATCGCACAGATGATAGAAGGGCACAAATGAATGCGAAATTAGAAAAGGAGCTAAGTAAGAGGACTTCAGTAGATAATTATGATTTTGCTGCTATAAAGACACAAGGGAAAATAGCTTTAGATGCTTGGCATGTAGGGAAATTTTGTATATATCGAGGAGAATCTTATTATGACAATATTTTTGTAGGAGCGAGTGAATGCAAACATACGTTTATTTTTAAGGCCAAATGGACATTCATGATGAACGGACTTGACCCTGTCATTCCAGGTGTATATTACATTTGTGGGCATAATGCCTATTATCGTCTTCCAAAGGGATGGTGGGGGAGATGTTATTTGGGTATAGTGTTCCCAAAGGTTTATCAACTGGATGACGTATCGATGATTCAAAAGACATCTGGATCCCATCGTATCCAGAAAAGAGAGACCGCAGCTGCTGTGGTAGGTGATATATTTGGAGCCATGATTCCTTCATTGGGAGTTGTGTTGAATTCCATCAAGATACGAAAGTTGTCTACTATAGTGGATAACATGTTGACAAAGTTTTCAGGTGCTATAATCCTGATAGATGCTGAGCTTGCAGCGGAAAGAGCTATGACTCTTCAAAATAGGCTTGCTTTAGACATTCTTTTAGCAAAGGATGGAGGCGTTTGCAAAATGATTGGTGCACGTCACTGTTGTACCTATATACCTGATAATAGTGTGAAGATTAAAACTATGCTTGCTAATCTAACAAAAGAAAGTGCAGATTTGAAGGAATTGAAAGAACCAGGAGTGTGGGAGAAGGTTGGAAAAGGACTTGCTTCAGTGGGACATTGGATTGGGGGAATTTGGAATGGAATACTATTGAAAATAATAGAAGGAATATTAATAGTAATAATTTGTGTGTTTGGAATTTGGGGAATAAAAAGGGGAATAATAATGATTATGGAAAGAATTAAAAGAAGAAGAGAAGAGAAAATTATGAAAAGAATGGCAGAAGAATACAAAGCGCAAACTAGGGGAACTAAAAGGAAAAGGGAACTGACAGAATTTTAATGGAATAAAATTTGTGGGCGTGGTTTGTGTGATGACAAGTAGTCATCAGAGGAGGGATTGATGAAGCAGAAAATGAAGGTTTTGATTTATTAACGCTTAAACGTAGTGCTGAAATAATCATGTGTGACTTTAACCGAACTAATAAAGATTGTACGGGGACAAAATGTGCCCTCAGAGTAGTTTGCCATCATTTATACGCGTGCTTTTTATAACGTGGTGTATTAGAATCGCACTAATCCGACATAATCATAAACGTGTGCTACGATTTGCTTGTTTGAAATGTTTTAGCTTAGCATGACTTTAGCGGAGGCTTTGGCCTAGTTGCCCGGTCTCACGGTTTAGATGCTCGTATTTTTCCACTGTGCTATTAAACGTGTATTTTTGCTTGAAGCTGTACTTTTCCACAGAAGCTGTTCACATGCTTATCTTAAAGTTAGTGCCAGCCTGGCATATTTTCTCTTTAATTCAAGGTCGACTTGCAGGTGCGGACAATGGAGGCTCTGAAAGTGAGCTAATTGGGAGACAATGTTGCAACTTGCGTACCCATCTCCAAGGATAATGTATGCTTAAGTAAAAGCTTGAGAACTGTCGTTTTTGATTGGTCAATTTGAAGCTAACCTATGAACCCTCCAATGGAGACCCTACTGGATTCGAACTGTTGTCTATAAAACCCAGGTGCACGAGAAGAAAGGGGATCATTGCTCTCTATCAGCGGACATCCCGCCATTTTGACTTCGTAGCTATTATGGCCCACTTTGCTGCGACGCCATTTTGAAAGAGACTTTGATTCTTACTCTAATCGAGAGAAAGAGACTTCAAATGATTCTTGCCCTAGAGACTGTAACTTTGATTTGATCCCTTTGCATGAAGTAGTAGTTTTACCTTGCCGCCGTGAGGCATTTGCCCCGTTCACCCCTGCCCCTTTGTCCCGTCCCATGCTGATCGAGAAAAGGTACCCATGCTGACCGAAGAACGGTACCTGTGAGACGAAGACTTCCTTGTATGCTGATCGTAATTGGTAAATATGAAAGGAAATTGTAAAATTGCATTGTGTTTCTTTTAGGTAACCAACTGCTGATTTTGGTGAGATCCCTAGTTAAGAGTTTTTTTAAAATTAATGTTGCTAAATTGTTTTTGCATGAAGTCCCACATGCCGATGCTAATTTGAGGTTAGACGAGGATTCCATATGTCGCACGATGCAATTTGAGATCTTGTTATGCTGACTAAATGTATGCCATTAGTTCATTACAGATTATCGTATTAGTGATTTGCATTGCTATTATCGAATGCCTCGTGATTCAAATGCTTCATAGATTGCACTTGTTCCGACGTTATGGACAGCTATTAATGTTCATATATGTTTATCATTTGGTGTTGAGACACATTTATATTGTGCTAGCTTTGTTAATATAGGGAAATAAAATTCACTAATTTGAATAAACTGGTGTGGTTATTCCTGGCTGAGAGGTCAGGGTTCGCCAAAATGTATTCTGGATTAATTGTTAAGTGTTATGTTGTTCAAGGTGTAGCTTATGTTCGTTATTGATTATTGATTTGATGCGACTGATCGATATAAGAGTACAGAGAGTTCCCACTAAGTCAAAAGATCCATCGGCCTAAAGAGCGTCCGAACACAGGTAAAATTATTACTACGGACCGCTCTATCAGAAGCTAAGGGAAATATTTAAGGTCTGAATTATACATTTATAGTTTGGTTGAGCGGAATGATCCCCTGAAATCTGTGGGGAGTCTCAGGAGAAGTATCAGGTTTACACCACCAGAGTGCTGGCTTCCCTAGGGTAAATCGCTCAAGTGGGGAATTGCCTGCCAGAGGGTAGCCAGATAACATTGACAGTCATACCACCCTATTTAGTGCGGGGATACCAGCAATCGTTTACCTACGTAGGTCCACCATGCAAGGCTTGGAAAACATAGGGACGGAAAATGTAGAATAGCCACCATTCAGGTGGTGAAAAATCCATGTATGTCAGGGCGCTCTGAGCAGAAGTTAAAAATTACGGAAAAAATGGTGCAGTGAAACCTTGTAAATTTCACTGCACCATTTTTTCAGGCCTGCCTGGTGGGAAAGCCCTCCTTGCATACATCATGCTCGGCACAGGCATAATGTGACACAAGGGTTTACAAAGTGGTGCAATGCATGCATTGCACCACTTTATAAATATGTTGCAGGGAAATTGCCTCCTTAACGCCACATTAGCTTTAAAAAAATGGGAAAAAAGACGCTAATGTGGCACAAGGAGGCGTAAGGGGCTTGTAAATATGCCCCTCAGTGCTCAATGCATTAATGAGAGGCTTCACGAAGAATGATTAAAAACACACTACTCCGAAAGAAAATATCAATTGACAAAACACACATCTTATGTATAAGAGCGCACTTGTGCCGCAGAATCGTGCTAGCCCACATCCAGACATTTGATGCAAGGACAATGCTTGTAGTTAAAAGCAATGGGTGTTTGTGAATTCTTTTCTTTTATCACTGCACGGTGCCCACAAGCACTCTGTCTCGTGTTCTTGCTACAAAGCCAGTATAAATCAAACAGAAGACAACCACACTGCATTAGAACAAAAGCCGAAAGAACATCACATTGCAGCAAAGGCTCCACTTTGTCCTTCTCTGAAGCCTTTAAAAAAGCTATTACGATGCAATCTCAGTTTAATTAACCTCCAACACCCACTGCACCCTTCCTACAATGCAATTGATTTAAGATATTTTAAAAACACAGATGTTAATGAAAAAGGTAAGGTCATTTGTTTCTGCAGCAGACAGGGTTATAATGCAGCTCCTGCACATTGCAACACCGATTACATCTAATGACTCCACAAATAACGCTCATCGCATGAAAATAGGTAATACCTATTGAAACTACTTATTAAAACAAATTAAAAAGTTAGATATGAGAGGCCTCTGGACCCGAAATTAGCTGGAACTACTAACCTGGCCTTGTCATTGAAATATGGTTCATCCCCATTGCACTGGCCTTGCTAGAATACCAGTGGCAGCAAAATAAATTGGAGGCGCAACATACGCACATAACATACATACATAAAATAACATACACCCATAACATACATAACATACACATACAACATGCACACCAATATAAATATTTAAAAAAATAACACCTTACTCGGTGTCCTGCAGCATTTCCTCGATCTGCAGCACATCCTTGTAGTGCAAAGCACACAGCCAACTCCCTCATCCAGTCAAGACACTGTCTTCATGCTGAAAACAGTGTTTTGATTGGTTGGAGCGTGCCGACTCCACGTTCCAAAAGGCACTGTATGCCTGTGCCTTCTCTCCAAACCTGCTGTCTGGACAGCCGGGTTGGAGAGCTTTGAAATGCGCATGTCAGTTTAACCGTAGCAAGGGAGGTGGCCAAACCATCATGCACACTTAAAACAAAGGGGGCCACTCCTCACTGCTGCCAATCATTTGCAGCGGTAATGCACTGGCCCGCCCTTCCCTCGCACTTTGTTTGCTGGCAGAATGCGTAAAAAATAAAATGGTAACAAAATCTTTTTATTACCATTTTATTTTTGACGCTTTCTGCACAGCAGTGCAGGGGGGCGACACTCCTCTGTTCCCGCAGAGGAACCGCCACTGTAGGATTCCTACTCTGTTTGGAAAGATAACCAGGTGAACCAAGCCATGTCACAATCCTGCAATGTTAAGCACTATTGTACCCTATAAGGGATACTGAGATTGGTTCACCAACTAAGAATACATGGAGCGCTAGGATTCACTACAGGTCAGGGGTAGGGGCATGATGCAGAAACATATTGTTGGTGTGTTTTTATGCCAGTGTTGAATGCAGACCCAGAGGAAGAACCAAATGGCCAGTCCAGCCCTGGTAGGATGATTTTACAGGGCCAAGTGTTAAAAGCTACACAGATGATAATTAACATGTAACCGCCTCTGCAAAGGGCATCAAACACTGATAACATCCCCAAAAAGAGAGCTATAATGTAAAGATGGGAGAGTAAACACACCTGCCTAATGTTGGTCATGATCACCATGCTTCATTTTTACCATCTACTCTTATTATTAAGGTTGTGGTTGGGCAAGATTTTACATACAATCTCAACTACAACTAATAGTAAATGATGGAAAGGTGGATGTCTAATTATATTTTTGTCAAAACGTCTTCAAAAATGCTTTTTGAAAGCAAATCTTGAAGTTGGGCAGCGGTTCTGAAAACCACAACCTTCTTTTTTATCAAAAAATAATCTGCCTACTTAGATTCTAAAATAATACCCATCCTTTAAATGTTTGACTATTCTCACCATTTTCAAAATTCCAGAACATCATTGAGGAGAACCACATGTTTTTTTTGGGAAAATGCTCAGTAGTGATAGCCCTCTCACGCAGTGCTACAAAACTGCATGTAGAGTCTACTTCATAATTTCCTACATGAGTAATACCATATATTGGTGAGCATAAACTGATTCCTCAGGTATGTGTGCCACATAAAATGCACATACCTGCAAATGCCACTAATAAAATCCAACAGACACATTTCTCACCACATAAATTTTGGCACGCCACATCAATTAAAATTTGATGGATTTAAAATGGCTAGTAAATACTGGAAGTTCAATACTTTAATGTGTTAGACAATACATTTTGCATGTTAACGCCCATTTTATGGCAAAACCTGTAATTGCTGTTATTTAATGCGCCAGGTAATTAATGATCCAAAGAGTACTGTTTCTTATTGGATGCAATAAATAGCAATCCAGGTATTCACGACTCATAATCAAGATCTGAATGACTTCCAGGTTTGCCATTAAGAATATTGACTTGCAATTTATGTAAACAACTGCCCATTGCCGATTTATCTCAGCAGGTAACCAGTCAAGAGGATTAAAAAAGTCAGAAGAGGTCCTCCTCCAGTATGTGTTTAAATCACGAAAGCTAAGTTTGAGTTTAGACACTATTTGCAAACACTAGTATTCACATGTGACCACAGAAATGTAGGACTAACAGTGGTCATGGGACTGCAGAGTACATTGTCTGGTAGTGACTACCATGAGGAAACCTTGCACTCTAGTAATAAGAGAAGAACTTTGATGTTGCTGTAATTGCTCTTTACTCCATATTGTGCCTTTGAAGAAAAGGATCACACAATACGATAAAGTTGTGTACGTTTGCATTCATTCCCACCCACAGTTAAATTGTTGTACAAATCTTGGGACTGCTTATCATTATTTGAAAATTAAATTATCATTTACTTCAGAGGGATAAGCCCAATTTGGTTTAAATAACCCAGGAAGAGGAATTGTGACTGATATTTTGAGAACATTGTCACTTCTTTAAGCTTGACAATCGAGCTATCACCAGTGAATGCTATGTTGGAAGATTTATCTCCTTTCCTGGAAGCTACTAATTTCACACTCACTGTCCACCTGTAAACTAAGACGCTACTTAATCTCACTTTACTAACATACATCAAAATGATAGGCCACTCGTTACTACCATTTTGCAAATAAGGATGAATATATGATAAATGCTCCATCAAATTCAATATTTTTTTTCATGCTATATAGTTGAAATTCAATCAACAATACCTTTATGATAAATTCTAGCAAATCAAAAGGTGAGTGTTATTATTTCATGTTTAATGTATTGCAATCAAAGGTTTTGCAAACAAAACTTTAACAGTAGTAAATTGTACCCATCAAATCTCACCATGTCTATCATACGCTATCCAGTTCAGGTTTAACACATGGATACTGGTATCAGATCTGGGAAAGAGTTATCAGTTTATGTGGGAAGCTGCCAAAGATCACATGGTGAAAATTGTTTCTGTGCTTAGTTCAATTTGCTAAAGAGGGGTTGAGGTAATTCTTAACTTCTTGTTGGAGGATTGGGGTGATGCCTCTTCGGTAGGTGAGACACCATCTACGGAGTGTTTCTAGATGGCATCTGCCCATAAGAAGGCACCCAAGGGATAAATGGTTTGCCCTATATACACCTGGAATTCTTTTACATAAAATTGTTGCTTGTTGGCTTTTGTCAAATGATACTATCAACCTTTGAAGTTTGGGGCCAGACACTCTGGATTACCCTAATTCACAGTAATCGAGTTAGACTAGGAGTATGTCATTATTGTGACTCCCCATGACTCTTGATAGTGCAGTGTATAAATACAACTTTTTAATGAGTGTTCATGTATTTTGGATAATGGGTTTGTGTAGAAAATAATAACATAGAAAAATAATGTACTTTTTTGAATATGTGATTACGATTAGTGACCGCCAATGTTCACGAACTGTACTTATTAATATTCTAATACTGTGAAATGTTGTATATATGTTTGACTAATGTAGTAATATGTCATATTAAAGGTTATGCATTATGTCTTTGCTTTGTTAATTGTAGGCCTTAACTCAGCGAAGGTCTTGGCCTACTTGCCCGGTCTCATGTCAAAGCTGTATTTCTTAACGTTTAATTAATGGCTGTCCGAGAGAGTTAAACTTTGATTCTCCATTTGCATTGTTTAAGTGTGTTAATAGCTGAAATATTTTCTCATGAGAACCGACTGCTAGAAGACGTTGTTCTTGCTAATGTAACATTTTGTGTGTAATGTGTGTGAGGAGAACAATGGAGATACTGACTGGAGTAGAAGCTGCAACAATATTGTTACCTGACAAGCAGGATGATCAGGACATTACAGGACAACCAATCAACGACATGTGAATGGAGTAATAGAAGAATTCAGATTTGGAGTTTTAGTTTTATTGGACAAAGTGTGGACATGCGATTAATTGACCACTAGGGATTTGGGAAATAGTTTTAGTAGTTTTAATTTAACAACACTGCACTGAGAAGAACCAAGCATTCTGCATTTTGCATTTGCCATACTGTCATTATCCATTTTCTTGCTGGCCGAAAGGTCATTATTTTCATTTGCATCTTGACAAGAGACGTGCTTAACTTTATTGCTTAAAGACTTTGCATTTTCTGATCTTTGATGCTGAAACCTGATGCCTTTCTGATCGACTAATGTCCTGAGGATGAAGACTGACTCTGCTTGCTGATCCACACTGAGGATAGGTATTATGAATTAGAATAATGATTATCATGCATATTTGTTTTTCCTTTCTAGTTACCAGCTGCACTGCTTTGATAGAGCCATAGTTAGATGTTTTTCCAAATTTGTGTTACTAAATTGTTTTTCATGAAGCCCAACATGCTAATCTGATGTTAGTTAAGGATCCTCACATATGAAAATCTGCTAATAGGGAAAATTACTTGATGAATTTCTCTGCTGAACTCAAATGCATGTAATCAGTTCAACGCAGTTGATTTTGTTATTAATTTGCACCATAACCTTAGAATGTGTCGTAGTTCAAGTTTTGATCAGATTATATTTCTTCCGCCGCTTTGGACAGCCAGTATTTTTTTCTGTATGTGTTTCATTTGATTTTGAGATTAATCTACATGAGCTTAGCATTGTTAATATAGGGTAATAAATATTCTAACTTTTACTAAAAGGTGTGGTTATTCATGACTGAAAGGTCATGGTGTGTGACAATTACTGACTCTGTAGATTATTAATATTATTGATTGTTGTTGATTATTTATATTGTGTATTGGTTTTTGATTATTGATTTGCGTGTACTGGAGCTATGGTAAGAATATCCTAATTGTGAGTCAAAAGGTTCATCGACCTATTAGCGTCCCCTTGTAAGTTTACTTATTAAGGTCAGACGCACTCCCTTTTAGTCTTTTTTGAAGGCGGACCTAAACCAGCCAGGTGCCTGATTGTAAATTTAAGTCATTGAGTTACTGAACGTCTTCAAAACAACATTATCATGTTAGATATGAACTCATATGACCATACATATGAACTTGTATGGTCAACATCAGAGGAGAAGAGGCCTCAACACACCTCAACTACTCCGAGAGTGGGAAAGTGTACTGATTGATATATTTTGCTTATGTGTACTGTGGAGATAACTTTCATAACCCTTAAAGCCTGAAATAATTACAATCATATGAATATACTAACCACATCAATGAGTGTTTGAAATGGAAAGTTTGTGTCAGAGATATGGGTGAACTGTCATTTTATCAATGGATCCAAATGCTGATAAGTCTAGTGAAGATTGTGATGAGAAATTATTAAATGAAATATAGAGCAGGCTTAATCAAAAAATGTGAGCCACACTTACTTGCGCTCACAGAGGTATGGATTTTAAGCCTTTAAAAACAAATTAATGAAACTAGTATTTAAAAATAATTTCACCTGTAGTGGTTTTGGGAAAAACATTGTGAACTTCATGTACAGTGTCACATTT
The DNA here is from genome assembly GCF_031143425.1 of Pleurodeles waltl. Lineage (NCBI taxonomy): Eukaryota > Metazoa > Chordata > Amphibia > Caudata > Salamandridae > Pleurodeles > Pleurodeles waltl. Next base: position 911,861,788 of record NC_090443.1, read on the forward strand.
CCAATCAAAACATTCCAAACCTCTCATATTGTTTATGTACTGCCTATATTTTATGAGTACATGATCTACACACACTTAAAGGTGGGGGGGAAACAATGACACCATGATATAAAGGCCAAAGAATCAAGAACAGAGAACATTCAAACTTTTGTAGATTCACCACTTAACTCTGAATCGTCACCAGCCATAGTAAGTGTATAAATTGCTCAGTTTTTAGATGCTTCCTTAAGTGGTTGCACTTGATGTTATGTTGTGAAATTGTGAAATACTTTGTTCACAAGTTGTTTAAAGTCAGTTTTAAATAGGTTTTGTAAAGAAATTAACCTTATGGCAAAGACATTAATCTGACACAAGAAAACATTGGTATGTTCTTTAATATTGATGTATATGACTCATGGTTGATGTGAGCTCCCTTTCTGCTGCACTACATTTAATTGGCCCTAACTCCAGCAGCATTGAACTTATCAAAGTAAGATAAAAGTTGCGTGTCACATGGGGCTGTCATATGTAAAACCTACTTTTTATAGCTAAGTCAGACTAAATAGTAACTTGGAAACCACAAGCGACCAGCAGTCCTCGAGCAAGAATGGAGAGAGGAGTTAATTGCACGTCTTACCCATCATGGAATGTGTGAAAGGCAAGTGGACAGGAAAAGAAGATGGCATGACACAAAGCAGGCCAGGGCACTTAATGACGGTAAGTTTGTGGTCAACTGAACTTGGTGTGAGGAAGGCCTTTGAAATTAGCCTGTTCCAGCCAACGTGGCTCCGGCTACAACAGGAAGGTCCCTGGCCTCATCACAAATATGAATTAGTTTCCTATATCAGTTTCCACATTTTATTAGGATAGCAAATCAGGGCTCCACATGCTGACACTTGGGCCCTGACATATTGAACAATACCTAGAAACAGGGATTTCTGATATTGCTTCCACTATTGCAAAAAGCCCTTCTGCAAAGGAAGACTGGTGTGACCGTGGATTTTGTTTGTATTTGAGTTAGGTGATAGCACCAATCACTGGTTTGCAATTACTGTAAGAAAATATGTCCTACACTAGCACCTCAGAGCATAACTAGACTTGGGAAGCACAGGAGTGGAAAATGTTATTTCTGGGCCTTCCAACAGGTACCTATATACATGGACCTGTTTGCCCGTGTACTCATGCTGTTTCAGAGATGTAAAGGGCAGGAAGAGAATTTTACTTGCAACTAACCAGCATAGCAATAGGCACTGGAACAAGTGTTAGAGACTTGCCTAAACAGAGTAGTTGAGAATGTGCCCCACTACTGTCTGTGCCCTGGTACCTCTAATGTTTAGCAGCTTGAGGATTAACCAAGAAAAAGAACTTCAACCTCACCAAATAAACCTGAGACTTAGAAAAAATGTGGCTTTTGGAGGACCAGGACAACTGCTAAGGCTACCTGAGAAAGTACAACTTACTGATTTGCGAGGAGCCTTTTAACACAATAAAAGAAGCTTAACCAGGTGCTGATGGTTAATGTATGTAGTCTTGTAGTACTCTGAACTGATGCGGCTGTTTGCCTCTTGCTGATGGAAAAATTCAAGCTCCATATACAGGACAACCAACTTCATAAAACCCTCGCTTTCTACACCACTTTGATTTTCCCCTCTGGTCCAACTTGAAATACATCAAATAGTTACAGTCAGAATTAAATTTGTTGAATTGGGGTAAATAAAATCACTGGGCTGTATCCCACTGCTCCATCATGATCAGTCTAAAAATATGCTTATGATATGGTACCCAACACCAATTGACTAACACTGGTGCTTTCTATTTTCCTAGTGCTTTTTTTTTACTTTTAAACTGTATAAAATTGTATTTCCAGTTCCCTTGATCAAATTTTAGCCAGTTTAATGTCATTGAGTTTATTAAACATTTATTAATTTTCTTAAATTGGTTTGTGAAATATATTCATTACTTGACTTTAATATTATTTTTGTTGCTGCTTAAAAACACTTTTATACATTTCTCCAGGGATGAGCTTTTTGCTTTTGTGCCATTGGTACAGGGGATTAAGTTTTCTCACTGTAAATGCGTTTTACTGATGTGGCACTTACGTCCTTATCCAGTGTGAGTTTTTCTCAACTAACAATCCAGGATTTCACAACTAATTAGTTGGGGGCAAAAATAGTGATTGGTCAGGGTAAGGAAAACTTGAAATCATTGACTGATTGGTGAATGAAGAATCAAAAGTCTTTTGGCCACAGGGCCATCAAGACACTAATGATTGGCTGCTTTAGTCTTGATGTATGGAGATGGAGGCAAAAATACAGAATGATTTGCAATTGATGTTGGAAGCAGGACAATATAGATTTAGTGGAGGGTTGCTGCATGACTCTAGGGATATGACTGTGGCTTTAGGTAGGATTATTCTAATTCCATAGGGTTGTTAGTACGCATCTTTTCCAGTATCCCGCACTGTGATATACTTCTTGCCATTTTTTATGATCATGCTTTCATATTAACATCTTAGATGCAGTGCTAGGCAGCATCTGTATCATCATGGAAAAGACTCCATTCCAAGCCACAGAACCAAACAGTGCTGTCCTGCTCAAATAGGGTATAGCTTCCAATGTTCTTTTACTTCCATCAATGATTTTTCCAACACAATATTTTAAATTACAAAACAGAATTTGCTAATCCACTTTTAACATGTCTTTGCAGTCCAGGACATCATTCAACCGAGACACCGTAAAGGCAGGCACTGGAAGACGTTTCATTGGAGGACTGTTGGATGACTCGTCATACTGCTACACTCTTGAAGTCTCTTTCTACAGTTATATGATGGGTGGGACAAGCGCTGCCATTCCTTACACAGAAGAAGCTTGTATCCTTTACAATCATACTGTTTCCCATTGTCAGTAAGTAATCTGAAATGGATATTTGAAATAAGGACTACGCTTCCATTACTTTCTCAAAAACGTTGTTGAACTGGTTAAGGAACTTACCATATCAAAGGAGTATTTTGAAATTGCAAGTTGTACCACATGTCTAATGTTGCATAAATGGTAAGACTAGCTGAATTTGACTGTCAGGGTAGTCTCTTGTGGCTCGTTTAGGACAGAGTGATAAACACTAAAAGAAGCACTGGTATCAGGTACTAACTCTTTTTCGTAGATAGTTGTTTTGCTCTGCTGAACAACAAAGTTCATAACACTGATAGGAATAGATCTTACTTTGGAATATAGAAGTTATGAATATTAAGGTACACTAATATCGTGGATCAAAGATAGATGGACAAAATATTAAAAGGTAAATGCAGATAGAGGAAGTATAGATTTACTATTCATAACTCCACATCTGTGCACCTTGAATAGATATATATTGTCAAGATACAAATATGTGGAATTATTGATACATCTATACTTGTTTACTTTTTGATATGTTGTCCTTCGATCTTGTATTCACAAAAATTGGCGCTATTGAGAATCCCGCCAATATTTTCTAGGGGCACACCATAGACTGGAATAGAGTATAAACCTACCTTTACCAACCTCAACAGTTGCAAGTTGGTGTAGTTGCTTTTATGTGTTTGTGTGGCAGCATGAAAAGTGGTTTGGTTGTGTTAGTTTTAGTTCCAGTTGATTTGTGTATTGCTATAATCTCGGTCGCAAACGCGACCCCACAAACCTGTCTCAGCAAGGAACCAATCTCATAGGAAAGCTGATAGCAAATCCTCAGGGCAGGATGATAACGTTTTGTCAGCTTTATTTTTATTAGCCAGTGATAGATTGCTGATTTCTTAATGTTAGCACTGCATTGGAACAATTTAAGTAGTATTTATCATTTGGAGCGGTATTTCAATCTGTACTGCAATGTGCAATTTTAAGCTGCTACCTGTAAAGTAGTTTAGTACATATGAACAAAAAAGGCAGAAAGTAAGGAAAAAAACAATACTATAGCTGCACATTGATACCACTGCACAACACCAACAAAACAGACAACAATGCACAACAGGTTCTTGGTCTTAGGCCAAGCATATTCTGACCTCCCTCAGGATGAATAGACCAATTACATTGAACACAGAGGTCACACTTAACAATTTAGGATTGGCACTGAAATAGCGATTCATGCATGAAGCAAGATAAAATTGACTAAGTGCATGCTATATGATATGACACTTCCTCTCTTTTCTTTTACTGTATAAGCTCTGCAGACAAAAACATTATCTTTCAATGTAGCCTACAGTTGTTTGTGAGTAATTCAGGCTTGGCGAGGGGAGGGGGGCATGGCAATCAATAGTTACTAGACCTCAGCTGTGACTAATCGGACCTATTGGGCTCTTGCAGTATTCTTTTCGTGTCAGTATCCGGGAATAGGTCTACGTCTTCAGGAAAGAAATACAATATACTTCACTAGTTTACAAAGTTTCCTACTATCTACATAATTTCCTTAAGATATGCAAAAATGCAAGTGGCATCCGTGCCATGTGATGTAGAATATGATACAGCTTAATGTGTGGGTGGGAAATGACCAGGAAATTACGAATTACGATGGGAATTAAATGCACCGACACCAGTTCCCTGAGTAATTCCCCATTCCTGAGGCACTTCTCATGGTGAAACACCGAATGCTGAGGTATCGAGGTGATGGGACACCGAGGTGGTAACACCTCGCATCTCAGAATGAGACCTCAAGTCTTGATGTGCTTATAAAATAAAGTATAAGCCTTGGCTTCTGTTGAAAGATATCTCGTGGACCAGTCATCTCTATACGTTGTTTTCGATCAAGACAAATTAACTTTGTACAAAAAAGGTTATTTTCCGAATCTCAAAACTGCACGTGAACTTGAGAGGACAAAAAGATGTTGTGCAGAGACATCCGAATTGGATGACGTAACCAGTAAATATTTGACAACATTGTTTCACAGAATTCAAATACATAAGATGATTATTCTGCTATACCATTATGATTTAACCTTTTAATTGGTAGGTCACAAAATCATTTTAATGTGAATATTTATTTCATAAATGTATTGCATGTCAAAAACATGTTTGTTTTGTTTTCTGTGATTTTATAATGTGGGCGATACAACTAATTATGAGTAGAAATGCAATTTCATTGAATCGATCTTTGAAGCAAGCATTAGCCTCATAATCTCTAAAATCAGAGGAAGCCAAATGAAACATCAAACAGCAATTGAGATTCCCTTACGTTTTGAAATGTGCTAAGGACTTCACCTGCAAACACACTATTCCAGAGTGAAACCCATGTTGTTGCATGTGCACCTCCTGCGGCGATTTGTCTTCAGTTTGCAGCCCAGATGTATGATTTTTTTATATGACGGTTGTATGTCATAATATTTATAGTGAAAATATCATCCGGAACAAATGTCACAGCCTAAATGTCGTTAACAAAATGCCCCTCCATCAAGCATAGATGTTTTTCTATTGACTCCAGGAGGGCCATAGTTTTGTAAAGAATATTTTAAGAATATTTAAGGCATAATAGTTCCCCTTCTGTCAGCTCTGAACAAATGACCCTCTGAGGTATTTAGCCAGCAATTTACCTTTTAGAGGCACTTGTCTGCTGGGAAATATTGACATTTCTTCCCAAGCCAAAACTCTGGATTGCTGTTTGGGCTTTGCAGAGTCAGACACATATTAGAAGTCATGTTTTTATACAAACTGCACGCAAGACTGAGTCAACATTCACACATTATGGGACTATTATAGCTGGTAAAATGGTTGATAACATTGCCCAATGCACTGATACTCATTTACTCATTAAATCAGACCCATAGATATGAAATACTGACTCATCACTGCCTGGATTCCAATCCTTGATCTGAAGGTGACACGCCAAATCTCTCCAGCTGGTCCTTAGAGGGTTAAAATCTGTCACCAGTATAAATATTGACTTCTCAACATTATTTAAAATTTCATTGAGGGATACTAAAGGTCTTTCTGCTCAAAATGGTTTAAAACGGGGGTTGTGTGTTAGTACCTCTATTATTTTTACTCTAATTACCAGATTTTCCACTGCAATTCCTGGATGGAAAAACCTTCCCCTGCAACTAGGATCATGTATGCATGAAATATAATTTTGTTCGACCAAACTCCTATAGGCCTTCAAATAAACTTGATAATGTTATACAGCTAATATAAAGCATTTTTTTAACTGACATAATAAAGACTAAAATATTAGCGTTTAGTGGAAAGAAAAGAGCACTAAAATATAACTGGCATCTGGGTAATGAAAGGTAGGAAATAGTAAACAAGTATTTCTTCTTAAGCAGAGCCTTCTCCAATAGCTTAAAGGAAAAATGCCCTTTATAACTCTGAGCAATAAAGTCTCAGCCCATTAAAGCTCACTGCAGCACTTTTGTAACTCCAAAGAAGGGAGAAGGCATTTCGATAATTTAGTTTAACCTTATAAAATTTAAACCCCCACTAAAATAATGTCTTCCCTATAATAAATGCCAATTACATCCTGGTAATATTGAAATGTTTGTGATAGAAGGAGTTTAAGAACGTTTTGCACTTTACGCCACGTGATTCCAGTACGAATACTCAAATGTAAACTCGGTTTGACTGAAGCCTATGTTCTGGCCATTGCCAGTGTAATCCTTTGAGGGTACAAATTGCTACACAAGTCTAATTCCTCTTTGAGGTCACTCCTCAAGGAAAAGTTTAATCAAGATTCTAGCAATCATATGATATTTAGGTGAAATTTTCAAAGAGTGTTTCAGTATTTTGAGTGTAACATGGGTATGCTCAAGGCATGTTCCCCTGGTCACCTTCCTATTTCTTAGAACCTAGTCTGCGTGAATAACCCATTAACTGGATATAGGGCACTGCACATCTCCAGATTTGTATAACTGAAAATGTTCTTATATTTTATTTTGCTTGGTGCAACCTTCTCTTTCCTTTCAAATTGCTCGCAGTGTCAGACGACTTACCATGTCCCTCCGAAAAGATAATATTCTTTTAAATGTTGTAACAGTGAGATGTGGTAACAGCCCTCAAAACTCTCCTTTCACTGTTCTTTTTCAAACAACACTCAAAATATGTTCCATGTACTTCATTTATGTCCATTATTAAGATAGGCTAGGTTAAAATATTTAATTTCAAATAATAAACATATATAACATGGTCACACACCAAAACCTCATGCACTTGGTTTGTAACCCTCATAGCAAATTTGCTTTGAGGTATTCACATTTTGCTTATTAAACAAATTGTAAAAGAGAAGGGGTTATATGTAAAATAGTATCTTCCTAGTTATGAATTCTTAACTATTTTTGAAGACTAACTAAATAAAGACAGAAATTAGTTTTGTTACTGAGGATTGTAGTCTTCAGACGAGGTCAAAATCAATTTTTAAATAAAATAAGCTCAGAAATATAATGCTTCATGTGATGGTCATATGTCAGAATATTAGTATCGAAATGTCATCTGGCATGAATATCAAGGCCTAAATACTATTTATGAAATACCCCTCCATCAAGTATCGATTTTTTTCCACTGACTCCAGGAGGTCATAGTTTTGTAAATAATATTTAGGGCACAATAGTTTCAGCTCTGCCAACTCTAAACAAATAAACCACTGAAGTATTTTGTCACCAATATGCAGACATTTGTGTGCTTCTGCCTCAGTCCTACTTACCTTTTGGACCTTATGAGTCAACTGAAATATCTAGTGGTGGCTATCAGAGCTGGTAAAATTGCTGATAACATTTCTCAACTCACTGATACCCATATATTCAGCTTTGGAAAAATTAAACACTAACTCATCACTGCCTGGATTCAAAACTTTGATCCGAAGACGAAAGACCAAATCTCCACAGCTGGTCCCTTACAGGGACCCTCATCTCTCACATGCATAAATACTGGCCTCTACAGCATGTTTTGGCAGAGTCAAACACATGCCAGGATTTATTTTATTGATACCAGCTCTATACAAGACTTCAGTATTTTCATCATTTTTTACTAAGGGCCTCATTTAGACTACCCTGGGTAGGCTTCTGTCTACCGAATGTTGAGATCTCCACTGGCCCTGTGATGAAAACTGAGCGGATAACTCTGGGTGAATATTCAGCCTAAAATGAGAACTGACCAGGATTTTCCTACTAATGGAATTACCTGTGTGCCTGGTATGGGTAACTATGGGGAGATGGGAAAATCCTGCTAATTACCTAGGGTAATAATGAGGCCCCCCACTAGTAATTATCTTGTATGCTAATATTAGCAGTGAACCTAATTTTCGACACGTGTCCTTAATGTTATAATGCAAAATGCCAAGGCTGTAAGAAAACATATATATACATATGTATTTTTATTGTTATTGTCTTCAAAACCTCGAAAGTAAGTATATGTATATATAGGAATTGTAATAGGATGGATGGGCTATCTGTCACATTTGTGATGGAGTAACCTCCTCCACCAAACTCTAAATCAGGCCCTTTGTTCCTTTGCCCTTTGTAGCTCTGCATGGATGGCACAGTGCCAAACCTGTGCTTAAAACCTTTGCTAGAAAAACAGACATTTGAGGTGAGCAGAGTCAGAGTGTCACTGGTGGTGTGACATGCTGTATACAGAAGCTGATCTTCACTTAAACTTGAGAACTACCCAGAGCTCGCTGCTTCTTTAGATAGATACTTAAATTAGCAAAGGGAATTTATTGTCTTCAAAACTCCAAATAATAAGTGTAATGCTTTATATTTTCCAGAAACAGAACAACACTACATATTCATCTAAAGGAAAACACAAAGGCCCATATTTATACTTTTTTAGTGCCGCATTTGTGTCATTTTCTGACGCAAAAGCAGCGCAAACTTACAAAATACAATTGTATTTTGTAAGTTTGCACCGATTTTGTGTCAAAAAACGATTGAAATGCGGCGCTAAAAAAGTATAAATATGAGCCAAAGTTGACTGAGGGATGCTCAGGGTGTTACGCCTAACAAGGAATGCATTTAATGCTACAGGCCTTATAATCTGCCAGTGGCGGCCGGCAGCTTTAGGAGAGAGAGGGGCCGGCGGGAAGCACACACACTCTCATTCTTTCACACACACAGGCATGCACGCACGCATATCCATTAACAATACTTATAACATTCAAACATTCAAGCACGCACCAAACATTCATTTTAAAAGATCACACACTTACCTTCAGCCTCGGAGGTCCCAGGAGGGTTGGGACCACTGGCTTCCCTCAGGGAAGGCAGCAGTCCCAGCCTTGTTACAGAGTGGGAGGGGTCAGGGAGACTGCTGACTCCACCCCACTCTGTGACGAAGTGTCACTGATTGACACTCGCCCTGGGCGCTTCAGGGCTTAAACCTGAAGGGCCAGGTCAACATCAATGGTTGACGCTTTCCTCGTCACCCGGGGGAGGGCCTCAAGGCACCTTTGGTAAGCCGAGGAGGTCACGCCTATAGCAGCTGTGACCTCCTCAGCCCAGCAAAGTTCAGCTCAGGCAGCCAGGAGTCTGCGGAAATCGCAAATGTCTCATCTTGGCTACCTGACCTGAACATGAAGAGTGTGTGTCAGGTTGACCTTTGTTCAGCCTGACTGACACTCTTCATGAGGGGCAAAAGGTGGGGTGGCCTGGCCCCTCCGCCCTAAAGGACATGCCGCACCTGTAATCTGCCTTCCATAAAATCAAATGATTACTCACTTTTGCCTTAGACCCCAAGCTATAGACTTCTAAGTTGCCCCTTAAGAAATATAAAGGTAAATTTATGAACTGTACAGAATCCACATTATGGAATAACTTACATTCTTTCAGTCAGTCTGCCAATAGGTTCAGACACTTTGTGGGAGCTTTCAAATCTAATGACACTTGGATGATGATGGTGATTGAGTTTATTTACATTCTTTACAAATTTATAGATTGGATCTCCTAATAGCTGTTTTATGTTCCTATTTGATCTTTAAATCGTTTTATGATGTACTGTGTTTTGAAAGTAAGTTAATCCTAAACATTTGCTCCCCCTGTGAAAATGGAATAAACAAACAAGATATTGCGTTGATCAGTTCAGAATGATATGTTTTTTATAGTTTAAAAAAGTAAACTATCATACCAATGTGTTATGCTAGTTGTGTTTTGGTCATGTACTTTATATTAGGTCATGTATATTTACAATGGCAGTGATCTATCAGGCTTGAACTTAGGCAGAGTGGGATGATTAGCATAATTTTGCTATAAACTTGTTGCTTTAATTTGGATTAGGTTTTCATTGTTTTATTCTTACTAGAGCTTCCTAGAGGAATATGGATGTGTTTCCATTATGTTGTGTTTTAGATATGTGTTGCACTGTAAGCATTCTAGGCAACAACTAAGCAAAGATTGAGCAAGGAGAATTAGGAGGTGTGCAGGTTTCCTAAGGGCAGAAACAGTAAATGTAATGTGTGAGGCCCCATGCAAGGATTAATTATAGATGACACAACCAATATTACAGCAGTTAAACTTTCAAATGATCAGTGGCATGAGTGCACATTTTTTGTTAATGGTGCATTAATCCATTGCAGAGTACTAAAATGTTAGGCTATAATTATTATTTTATAGTTGTTTGAGAGGTAACGTGGGGCTTACTCAAAAGGATGGTGTTATTGAAAGTCATGTTTAGAAAAGCTGCAAGGTTGCTGCAAATGTGTTAAGGGGTTGAAGTAGAAATCAAAGAAAGATCATGTATTGAATTAATGTTAGCCGTATGGATGCATGCTGCATATACATTTTTTTACTATCTCCAACAAGACTATTCCATTATTTTCCTCTGTTTTAAGCGGGAAGCAAGGTCTTTTTTTTTCTTCATGGGGATCCTTAAAGTCTTCGCAGCTGATCATTGTTGAATAAGGCTTGTGGTGGTCATGCCACTGCTAATAACCTGGTGAAGTGAGCCAGTAGTTACTATCAATTGATGTTGTTCCATGGTACGCACCTTCAGCCAATTCTTCTGAGTGCTAAGCTTTCAGAGACTGATGCATTAAAAGTTCCAGTTTATACAATAAGAGAAGCTTGTGGTTCACAAGGCCTGGGAGCATTCCACTGCAGGCATGGATTACTCAGGAGCTGCAGTCTTGTATGCTGCCCCTGAAGGTCTAGTCACAGGATTCTGATGTGTGGCTTCTCCCTCTCAGGCAATCACAGCACAATCACAATGACAGTGATGTATCTGAATCAGAAAAGTTATGTTGAATGTTTATCTGCTACATGTCTGCATTCTATACGTCAAACACCCTATCCAGGGATGAAACCTTATTAAAGGTCTCCGATCTCATTAGACAGCACTCAATTTACATGGATAAATCTCCCCACACTATCTTGGCCCTTTCAAAAGTCTGGGCATGTATAGACTCCTATAAAGTCTGCCTTTGGTGACATAAGGTCAACTTATAAGAGAAAGTCACTTTATACTATGGATCTGAGTTACTGAGAAAATAACAATAATAATTTGGAGAATATTTTTATTTATGTCTCAGTGAAAATAATGTAGTTAATACTAAGCAAATTTCATGTGCTTGCAATATATAAGCATATATGCATACACATTTTGCATGGAAAATAATAGATTTTTGCAACATTTCTCGGCATGCTACTTGATGCTTTAACATGGTTTTATTTTAATTTCTTTTTCAAAGCTACCTGGAAAGGGAACATGCCTCACTTATATGATCAAGGGATAGCACAAAAGTGTTCTTTATCTCGCTTTTCTTCCCTACATCTAAGATTTTAAGTGACTGCACCAGCCTCAGCAATAATTCTGTTTTTTGTTTGTATATTTATATGGTGTTCAAATAAGAAGAATCAAAAGCATTTTCTAGTATTGTTAATGGATTCTATGGGATATGATAGGTTGGGATTGTGGGTAGGGTTAGGCAGCTTTTAAAATTCTGATTTGTTTGTTTTTCTCCTGAGCATGACATGCAAATTCTTCTCTGGTTTGAAACGTTTCTAACTCCTACTGTCATTTACTTGAAGTTCTTTGTTTAAGTCATGTCTGTCACTGGTTTACATTTGCATGGGTGTGTACTATCTGATCTGTCTTTTGTAGATTTACTGATGTTTATTTGCACACAATTTATACAGGTTTCTAGGATAGTGACAGTGGATATAAATAGGGTACTAAACTCTGCTTTCAGAAAGTGAAATCATTTTGAGAATTGTTATTTCATGCAGATGGTTGGTCATTCCCAAAGCATCTTTTTCTGCTCCCTCATTATCAAGCCTCATGTTGTTTGGAATTAATCGGAATACATATGAATACAATATGGTACCATAATCAGTTTAGCTCTGATGACTGCTTTTGCTGCTGCATCCTTTCAGTTTGCCAGTAGAACATTTTGAACTGTCCCCCACAGTCTAATGCACTGGTAAATATGTTCGTTTATTTGATTTACACAGCCCTTTATGCTCACCTGGTATTGAGTGGTTTACACAACTGTTCACAATAGGATACATGGTAGTGAGTTTGCATTCATCATGAATACATCAAAATAAATTTGGTCTGAGCTAATTTGTATTCCCTTTGTTGTAAACTGAAAAAAAATTGGTTCTTAAATTACTTCAGTCCAATGCCTCATCCTAAAGAATTTAATGAATAGCCTAGCATGGCCAGTTTACATGTGGATGCCTACTTGCGAGCTTGTGTGGATGTCATGTAAAACTTCATATTGAACACACTTTGAAGACATTCTGGAATGCTACTTGTAGCAATAGTTCTTGTCAATGTCTATAGCCTTCTCCATCGTATTCAAAATAGGCCCATTGGCTCAGTTGCTTTGACACTTGTCCACTTATCCCATTCTGCTAGTTCATCCACCCATTCACCTCACAGATGTAAAATGATAAGGCCATCAGGAAGACATTCCAAAGATGATTTTGGATCACTCTAGCCCCTGTGAATGTTGTATAGCAGACATTAGTTGACCTCAAGTAAAAAGATCATATTTTCAGTTGCTAGAAAGTGAAGAGTTTCAGAAAGAGTTGATAAATCTAATAGGTAGCCAATTGCGACAATACGTGCCAGAAAAAGGTCAAATCTAACTAGATATTGACTTTGCTGGTATGAAATGCTATTCATCCCATTTGAATGATAAGTGACAGGAGTATTGATAGGGCACTTCAAATCAAACTAACCCCTAATAATCTAGATGTTGCAGCTATGCACAGATGTGAATTATTTCAACTGATAATTCTGCTAGCATTTTATGCCAATATTTGTGAAGGAGTGTATCTACATTCCTCGCTGCTAGGATATATATTACAAGACTGGTGTCCAAATGTCTCATTCTACTTTATTCTATTACAATAGGGCAATGGCCATTGTGAGAAATTGGATTGTTGGCCCTGGTCAAGCAGCAACCACAATCTTTGCCAGGGTACGGCACCAGCAAACACCACATTAACATGTGCTTACCCTCTGGTAGGTTGGCACAGAGCAGTCAGGCTTAACTTGAAGGCAATGTGTAAAGTATTTGTGCAACACTTCAAACAGTAACGCATTGAAAATACCGCACAAAAGTTATTCTGCACCTGGTTAGAAAGATAGAACTTGATTTAATAAATACATTTAGACCAAAACAAGGAAAATCCAATAAGATGAACTTGAGTTATGAATTTTTAAATAATAAACTGCAAACTTGGGATATCTGCTCACACCGTGTTGTAGTTTAGCAGCGATTAGATTAAGCATTAGCAGAAGACATCTTGTATTTAGTAACTATTGTGAACATTTCGCGGAATCCATTTTGTATTCATGGCAGCCATTTTCTCTGCCACATGCTGCCATGTGCTCTGTCCTACCTTTCTGTTAACTACTCTTGAAAATCTGCCTAGTGACAAGTTATATTTAGCATCTCCCACTTTCGCACATGTTCAGTAAGGTCTGCAGCTGTTAGTCCTTGAAAACTGTCAGCTCCTCCTACCTGTCGACTGTGCATTTCCACATGACCTTACCTGTATGCAAGTCTTGCTTCTATAATTGTACCACCTACTTTTAGCCCCTGCGTGGGTATAAAAGGACCATGCTCTCTCAGTTCAGTGTGCTAAATCAGACATTACCGAAGGGTGCTGTTTGAACTGTAGTACCACCTCATGAGGTTAATAAACTTTGTCTTTTATTTTAGTTTCTGTGCCAACTTCTTCCTACATGGTCTGAGGACTTTGTGCAGAGAAAGGTAAACCCCTTGCACTAGTAGGCCTTGCTGAGGCTTACTTCAACAACCGGACCTGGACAAAGTCAAAAGTTCAGACCAACTACGATAGAGTGCAGGCTGGCTACAGGGGGATGATCTCTTCTCATTTGGAAATTAAGCTTATATGGTGTAATAAAGTAACTCCAATGTTATCCAATGGGAGAGATAGGCCTTGTTGTAGTGAAGAACCAAATCTAAGAGTTTTGCACTTCTTGGACATGTAAAACGTAAAGGTACATATCCAACTTTTTAAATACACTGCACCCTGCATTTTGGGCTGTCCCCTGCCCTTGGGGCAGTCTAGCGCCTACCTTGGGGGTGTGTTATATGTATTAAAAAGGAAGGCTTGGGCCTGGTACAAGGATTTACTTTGCCAAGTCAACATGGCAGTTCAAAACTGCACACACATACCCTGCAGCAGCAAGCCTGAGGCATGTCTAGAGAGCAACTTAAGTGGGTGGCGCAATCAGTGTAGTAGGCCCACTAATAGCATTTAATTTACAGAGTCCAAATGGCAACAAAAACAAATTCAGCAAAAAGGGGAGGAGGACAAAAAGTCTGCAGATGACCCTGCAGAAAGGGCCATCTCCACCGTCATGCATATTTATGGTAAACACTGTTGAATTTCAAAGAAGTGCATACATGGTTGAATATTTCACATTGTACATATTGTTACTTTTCTACTGCTGCTGTTTCTACGAGTTAATTTCTTCATCTTCCCTTCTACATTTTCCTGCCCAAAATGCATTTTTGCAAGTATTTGTTATAATGCCCTGCTTATTGCCATCACTACAAATGCTTTTACTATTCCTAAAAGAAATGTGTAAAATGATTGTGATGTGGTAATGCCGATAAATATCAATAATGCAACTAGAAGGCACAACGAAACCTCAGTGAAAGAGCAGCGAAACCAAAAAACCTA
This sequence comes from Pleurodeles waltl, assembly GCF_031143425.1. Taxonomy (NCBI): domain Eukaryota; kingdom Metazoa; phylum Chordata; class Amphibia; order Caudata; family Salamandridae; genus Pleurodeles; species Pleurodeles waltl. The sequence continues at coordinate 911,876,870 of NC_090443.1, forward strand.
AAGAAGCATCTAAAGAATTTACTCCAGGAGTAAGATGATTGGTTACACACGTCCGTGTCAGAGAGCTAGGCAACTTGATTGACGGACCAATTGTTGGGAATGCTGTCTAACTAGAGACAGGAAGATATCACACTCAAAGGCAGGCAATGAAGACTGGTTCATGGGATAGCTAACAAGCAAAGAGAGACACTCATAAGTGAGCAGGTAGATATATGGACAGAAAATTGTGAATAGTATGTAAAATGTCTCTGTATAGTTTTGAGATGTAATCATTCAGATGGGATCAATATTTTTAACTCATGCTGCAAAATATGTACCATATACCTCGGGTATATACATATGTATATATTGTGTACCACACTGTTAGTATTTTAAAATTAGAGAGCTGTTAAGCGACTTGAAAGATGGCTAGGATGAGTAAACAGTTATGGAAAGGGGATGCTGTACTTATGCATCCCACTCTCTTTAACTCAGACTGCTGCTGGTATTGGAAGTGCATTCGACTCTGCAGGGCAGAACCTTTTACTGTAATGGTTGACAAAGATGTTTGAGAACTCATAGAAAAAAACTTGCCTTAATGTTATCTTTCTAGAGCACTAACCATCATTTTGATTTATATGATGAAAAGAAACCCTCTTTTTTTCACTTAGCTGCAGTCGACTCTGTAGGAAATGCTGTCAATTTTAAAGCTTTGATTCTATCAAGATGGCAATCAAGTGTGCCACAATTTTTGTTATAAATTTAGAAAGTTACCACTCTAGATGTTTATTAGAGATCTGTGGTGATGCTGCAGTCAATCACTAGGGAGTTAACGGATAGACTGCTGCTTCTGTTGTATGTACATGTTTTAGTCTGCATGTCAGAATGTTTTACTGACGTGGACGAGAAAGAGATTTGAGAAAAATTTGCCTTTGTTTTGTTCACTTCTAATGGAAATACTTTAGGTTTTAAAGATTTGATTTCATCAAGGTGGTGTTCAGATGTGCCACACTTTTGTCACAAATACAGAATGTTAGTGCCCTAGTTGTTCTTCAGAACACTGTGGGAAGGTGCAGTAGAACACTAGGGAATCAATTCACAGTCTGCTGTTGGAAGTACATGCTTTACTCTGAATATACTTTATTTTCACATGACCGAGGAAGATAAAGTGACCGTAACAATAAACGTGCTCTCTTTTTAGCTTCTGGAGCATATTTCATAGCCTCAATGAGAAAATCATGAGAGAAACAGTTTTCTCTCAAACATGGTTCATCAGATCCATGCAGTGGGTCAGCGATTTTTACAGGGAACTCACTGAAATACCTAAAATGTGTATAACACCACAAACAAATGATTTAAAGTGTGAATTTGTATGTGCTCATTTTTGTGACCCACAAAATAAGCCATTGACTACAATGCTGAAATGGGGACCATGTCCCTGAGTCCTGTAATGGCTGCCACACATGTAGTCCATGTTGTGATCAGCCAATCAAGGCATCCCCCACGCACATACCCATAACGGTCAGGCTGTGCTCAGCCTGCATCCCTATATTTTTTAATTGGTTTTCAGGGCTCACTGAGCAGGCCGTGTGTAATGATTGTCACACCATATTGTTCATGTTGGTGCCAGCCAATCAGGATTGGCTAGTCCCCATAACATTTTCCAATCAGAACATACATGGACACCAACAGCCCAGATATACCTAACTTTCTAGTCCCATAGTGCCCAACCTAAGCACCTCTTTGAATGCTAATTTCTCGACAACAACTGAACGGATTTGCAACAAACCATAAAAAATAGTTGTCTGAGCATCAGTGAAATGTTGAACTGTTGTTGTTGTGCTGGTGGCTAAGGTAAAGGATGGTGCTGAGCTAATGGCAGAGATATCCTTGTTTCTCATCAATCCGATGGGTGTGAGGTGGACTGAGGATTTCAATGCTAATGGTGTGGGCCTGCATCAATGAGCTGTCCTTTGTGCTCTATTGCAGTAGGAGCCCCAATGACTTACACATTAAGGAAAAGGCTGCACTGGAGTGGTTGTAAGAAAGACACAGGTGACCAGGGCTGCAGAATCAGGAGCTTTTGAATTGTGCTTAAGCTCAGAAAACTAGGGGACCAATTCACAAAAGCATTTATGAGCACTGGAAGTAATACTACAGGGGTTCATTTTACCAACTCTCTCATACCTTTGTGACTCTGCCCTGAAATGTCTAACTCCCTATTAGTAAAGTTGCAAAGAACAGGGCACAGAATACAGTAACTGTATCCAAATACTCGCAGAATATTCTTACTTTATTTAATTATTAGGTTTGCGCATTTTTATTGGATTTAAGCTAGTATATGGGTTGTCAGGAGATAGGCAAGGCAATGAAAAGAATCATAAAATTAGTTCTCACAAAACAGCAAGAAGGAAATGAGTGATGCACTTAAGCAGTCACTGTGCATTATCCTCAATGACAGTGAACACTCATTAGGCAAGAGTAATTGGGCGGGGAATGGATGGAGGGGAGAGGGAGGAGATAGAAAAGAAAAGGAAAAAGTGTGAACCACCTCTGGGTGTAGTCTACCACCGATGAGGTGACCAGGTAACATGACTCTCTCACTGGGCAAAAAAGGATCTGGTCAACAATGTATAGAATCATTAATCATACTGTTAACCTATGTAAATAATGATATGACAGGGTGGATAACAAAAGATTATATCTGAGGAAAAGGGCCCCAGATATCAACAAATGTCTGCATTTGAGCATTAAGTCCATATATTTTCTCTTCATGTGCTGCTGTCATGGCTATTGCCTCCATCCATTCAGCATGTCAGGGGCTTAGTCTTGTCTTCAATTTTCTAAGGGTACCAATCTTGGCTGTTGTAAGGGAAGTTTCTATCAATCGTTTATCATGGGCATTGATTTCCCGAAATCCAGTGAATCATGAATCATGGCCAGTGTTATGGAGGGTATTATTGTGACATTACTGTACTCGATAAAGTATTTCAAAGAGAAGCCCAGAAAGGTTGTATAATTGGGACCATGGAATATGGAACATGTCTCCTCAAAGTTGATTACATGGCCAGCAATGAGATGTGGGATGAAGGTTTGCTTTGTGGAATTTACTAGGTGACCAGTGCTGGTCATGGAAGGTTTTGAAAAAGCTAATCTTTAGGCTGGCTTCTGATGGTTTATCATGTGATTGCAATAGATCTGGCCATTATCAACTATAGTCTTTATTCGGGTACAGTTCCCACGTAACCTTCAGGTATGTGCTTTTTAGTTTGGAATAAAGTTCCCTGATCAGGGTTTCATAGAGGCCTGAAATTAATTTCCTTTAGCTACTCCATTTAACTATATGGATATTGAGCATGGAGACTGATAGGCTGAAGGGTTGTATTGCCAGCTTTTCAATGATACAGTTTTTCAATGATACAGTGCTTCATCTGCTGGTATCTTCAGTTCAAGTCAAATTCTGGCAACAGTGGGTGAAATGTTTGAAGACAGCCTTCAGTGAATAGCTGATCTAATACTTTGCTATGCTTGGAGGCCCAGTATGACCGGTTGAATGGTTTATTGTCAATAAGAAGGGTGTCAATATATTTCATAGGGGGGATGGGTATATAGGAAACCATTTGAGTTAATGTTCCAATAAATATGTCTCCTGAAGCTCATTGATCCATGTATGATTGGGTTGTGTGGGTCTCTTGTATCCTTTTGATATCTGTCGTGCATTCAAGATTCAAGCAGAGTTTTTTTTTTAATATGCTCCTCGACTGTAATCTAGCTCTGCTTTTCTATTTTCAGTGTGAAGCAGTACACAGTCTGGGAGAGTTAATGTGCTACATCTTAATGTTCTAGATTCAGTAATCTCAGAACCCCAATGTTTCTGTTGTGGCATGGCGCTATTCTATGCCGTACGTCTCCCCAGATGTATTGTTTATGGAAGTTGTCAGTATTTCTAGGGCACCGATATAGTGGGATCAGAGAGGGTAAGGAGAGTATCATCAACATTAACTCACCTGTCGCTGTGCAAATTCCTGTGAACTTGTCATCTGTATATTGGTTACCTTCGGGGTTTCAACGTCTAAGGTCAATAGTAGACATCTTTGTCTGGTTTCCCTCTGAATCGGTACAGTGTCATAGAGGAAGCCATTGCAATTCACCACTGCCATTGGTCTACCGTAGAGGCATCTAACCAACATCAGATGCAAAAAGGGGAATGTTCCATTTTAGACGTTTTGGGGCAAATCACAGTGGTATCTAATAGTACAAAAGTACTACAGGAGCACCTCTTTACCTATTACAAAATGCCTTTGAGAATAAGCCACAGTTTGCTCATATTTTCTTTATGGGTGGTCTGTCCTGTCCATGATCCACTTAGAAAGTCAGTCTCTTGTCAAGGTAATAATGTTGAAGACTTGCACATCTATCCCCGTTGTGTCTCACTATGATGGGCTGTCTGAAGTCACCGGAAAAATAAACAACTTAATTTCTCAGCAAACATGTCTCACATGTATTGTCCCCAGGATGCTTGAAGTCTAAGGAAACTTTCATCTCAGAAAGACCAGCTCAGAAGTTCTTTCTCTCCCTGGGGAACTCAGGATTCCTAACTGATTCCGATGCCCACCCAAAAAAAACCACCCTAGCAAGGTGGACGGCTGAGATCAGCCCTCTTGAAAGACGCTAACAGCCACACTTGGTGACAAATTACATTATTCTTTCTGCCCTTTAAACATCAGGCCACTGCTGAAGGAATTAAGCTGTGAAATTGCTCGACCGTGGCACAGCAAATACACAATTGACAATGTGTTTTTGAAGCCACTGATAAAAATGCTGTCATTCCTCTTATCAAGAAACCTTAAGAAACTCGGATGGAACAGTGAGGGTCCTTCAGGCACAAATACATCTCTCTGAGGGACCACAGGAGATAAGCTGAGCGCACGAGTGATTATGGCATTATGACGATAATCAAGTCAAAGCCCTCTCTCTGCCCCTATGGAAGAGGTGGCTAGGTCTTAGAATTCAATATAATTCACATGTACTTTCCTTGTATTTGCTTTGTCTTGGTAAAGATTTGATGTAAAAAGAGCATTTTAGACTGATAGTTAAGCCCTCTGATGTTCCAAGCATCATCACAGTTTATTAGTCCGAAAGTTCAGAAGATTGCTTGGCAAATGTCAGACTCTTATCAGAGATACTTGCTAAATTTAAGAGCAAGGAAAGGGCAAGGCTTACACACTGAAGGACATTGCCAATTTGTCAGGCAATGTACAAGGGCGGCAAGGTTAACACTAATTATAGCCTTGCTCGGAAGGATTTAGATTGAGAGTCGGATTTCAGTGCCGGGCTAGGAAATGTGTTGATTTTAAGAGGCTTTGTGAAGAGGCAAGGGTATGCATATGAATACTTTCATTATTTTATACAGAAAGATGGAGAGAGATTTAAAAATTTATAACAGCACACATGTTGTTTGACATTCACTCTTAGATTGTGCACTAATCTATAGTACGAAAAATGATTAAAGATTGCAATAAATTAACAAAATGTGTTCACGTATTAAACCAATCATTGACAAACCCAATAGGTCGGTATGTGTTTTAAACAAAACTGTTTCTTCATTGATTGTTGACTGTGCGTGCGCACACGTGTGTATGCGCGCGCCTGTGTGTGTGTTTGTGTGTTTTTGTGTGGTGGTTGATTGTGAGAACTTCAAAAGAGAAAAAATGGATGAGATAACCTGAGTGACTGAGTGAATAGACGGATTGAGGAAAACAAGCTGCCCCAAATGTTCACTGCACACACCCCTGGCATATGAAAGTAATTGAAGATGGTGTATGAATGGTTAATGCAATTAAAAAGTCCTTTCTCTGGGGCCTTCAAAAAGGAGCATAGTTAACAGCTTCAGTTACAGTTCCCAGAGTGGGAGAAGAACAGGCAACCAGAGGATTTTTTCTCAGTCTTGCTCTAGTCACAAGCTCTCCTGTCGCCCCAGGCCAGTAATGTATCCTAAAAGAATGCCTGATATTGGGTAACTCAGTAGCTCTATAGGCTACCAAAATGGCTCTTCAGCTGTGCAGGATATTTTCACCCACGTGCCAGTTTCCTAACTTTTAATGGTTAATTTGAGTTGTCTCTATTTCTTACCACGAAAGCAACACATGCTGTATTCTGTAAGAGATTTCAGATTACTTTGAAATGAGTCAGTTTTCTGTTTTACAGTAAGACCTGTTGAAGTTATTAAGTTTTATAATATTTATAATATACACAGCTTCAACTGTGTGTTCTGGTGAAAAGAATTGCCAGACTGCATCTCTGATGCCCTGGGCTCCGCTTCTGCTGCGGTTGCACACACAACTATCAGCAATGCTTCCTGGTGTCTTCAGCGCGCTGGGTCTCTTCACTGTCAGTCCATGGTGCTGGGTCTCTTCCCAGCCAGTCCATGGTGCTGGGTCTCTTCACTGCCAGTCCATGGTGCTGGGTCTCTTCACTGCCATTCCATGGTGCTGGGTCTCTTCACTGCCAATCCATAGTGCTGTATCGCTTCACTGCCAGTCCATGGTGCTGGGTCGCTTCACTGCCAGTCCATGGTGCTGGGTCGCTTCACTGCCAGTCCATAGTGCTGGGTCGCTTCACTGCCAGTCCATAGTGCTGGGTCGCTTCACTGCCAGTCCGTGGTGCTGGGTCGCTTCACTGCCAGTCCATAGTGCTGGGTCGCTTCACTGCCAGTCCATGGTGCTGGGTCTCTTCACTGCCAGTCCATGGTGCTGGGTCTCTTCCCCGCCAGTCCATGGTGCTGGGTCTCTTCACTGCCAGTCCATGGTGCTGGGTCTCTTCACTGCCAGTCCATGGTGCTGGGTCTCTTCACTGCCATTCCATGGTGCTGGGTCTCTTCACTGCCAATCCGTAGTGCTGTGTCGCTTCACTGCCAGTCCATGGTGCTGGGTCGCTTCACTGCCAGTCCATGGTGCTGGGTCTCTTCACTGCCAGTCCATAGTGCTGAGTCGCTTCACTGCCAGTCCATGGTGCTGGGTCGCTTCACTGCCAGTCCATAGTGCTGGGTCGCTTCACTGCCAGTCCATAGTGATGGGTCGCTTCACTGCCAGTCCGTGGTGCTGGGTCGCTTCACTGCCAGTCCATAGTGCTGGGTCTCTTCCCTGCCAGTCCATAGTGCCGGGTCTCTTCCCTGCCAGTCCATTCCATCAGTGAGTGGGGATGTGCAGGTAGAGGACAACATTCAAACACATTCAAAGGCACTTGGGGCAGATATACGACCTTTTGTGTTGCGATTTGCAGTTTGCGATCCGTTTGGGAATCTCAAATTGAAGTTGCAAAACAAAAATGTACAATTGTTAAGCAGTCATCAATATTCATGAAGTAGGTCACAATTTGCAACCACATTGGGAATGGCCAGCACTCACAGGGATGATGGCCTGCTGGGGACAGCAGACCACCATGTCTGTGACTGCTTTTCAATAAAGCAGTTTTTTTTTAATGCATCCTGTTTTCCTTGAATATTTTCACATGCATTCACAAAGGGGGAAAGGGTCCCGTGAGTACCCCTTCCCGTTTGCGAATGGCTTATCACCAATTTGAAATTGGTGGCAATCTGCAAATGTTTTGCGACCTCCTTTTGATCACAAAACATTAATCCATACCTTTTGGATTTGTTCTTAGGATGGGGTTCCCTGAACACGCTCCTTCCTAATACCGAACTGGAAACCCCAAATTTGGGCTTTGGGCATCCCAAAAATCATTTTTCTAGTCCCAAACACACCGATTCACAGGCCCTTGGTCTTTTCTTGGAAGTACTTGGAAGAACTTGTAATGCCTCCCTCTCTATGCTTGTCTTTCCCTCTAAATCTCTCTCACTCACTCTGACATTTCCTGCCTGCCTCTCTCACCTTTCTTTTCAGGGAACTCTGATAGATAATGTGGACAGCCCAGCGTGCTGAAGGCCCAGCACTATTCAAAATGCCCTAAATATACAAATAAAAGAAAATGAATATGAGGTCAACATTTTATAAAATAATTATATGCTGGTGTTATGTCAATTCCCATAATGCAAGTCTAGTGCATGGGTCAACAAAAATCCAGTAATCCACAACTGAGACAGTAGTCTAACAAAACACATCCACCTGGCCATCTGCAAATGACTATGTAGATTCCACACAATGTCTTCCCCCACCCAGATTTAGGTACAGCCTGGTGTAACACCACAGCCATCATAACAATATGCTGCCTGCACTAGACCACTTACGGCCCCTGCCAAAAACAGTCCGGGATGCTGCAGACTTAGGCAGACGGGTCACATGGGTGCCACCCCCCACCCCCTGAAAACGTTTCTGCAAACGCCCATGGTAGAATGCCATGTCACTTACACATCCATTGCTGCTAGATACCAACTACATAACAGCCAGAAAATATGCCTCTGCATACGCTTTCCTAGAGCCAAACCACTACCCTGCACGCTCTTTGAGAGCCAGTTGAAAGCTGCAACAGCTTACAAATTGGCCTTTCACTAAGGACCATTGGAATTATGTAACAGGGGAGGACCAAATTATGTGGTGTGGTTGATTAAATTATGCAGCAGTAAATGATGCAACCTAATGCAGCACATTTTGTGATAGTATTACATTATTATTTTGTATTTTCTACAGCCAAACACAGCTGTATGCAACAGAGAGGTGACCAGTCAACCTTTGAAAAGGCCCTTGGACAGTACAACAAGACGTGTCACTGTGTTTTTTAATAACTTTGATACATTTAGGCTGGAAACAACCTTTTTAGTCAAAATCTGCACATTACGCAGCTGATGATGAACTATCTGGCAGATGCCGCAGATCCATTATTATGCTGAAAACAGCACAACCGCAAAATCACTTAATTCTAGTGATCCTGTTTCTAATCTTCCTAACACTTCTATTTCCAAGCCCAAAAAAGGCAATCAATTTACGAACTACTATTTGTGGTTTTGCAAGTTTGAAATGATCTATGTGGTTGCTGCATATATTGAATGCTAAAAAGATATGTGCCTTCTAGAAGCCTTCATTTGACTAACTTAAATCTTGTTGTCCTAAACCTCTCAATAATGCCTGGTGAGATTCGCAGACTGTTCTCTTGTGATTGGTTCCCTGATGAACTGTGCTCCATCGCCTCTCTTTCTGTTTACAAAATTGCCTGAAGTAAATATTTTAACTACTTATGCTTGAACATTAACACTTCCAATTATTACCAACTGACTCTTGCACTCTAATGCTCTCCCATTAACTAGACCTTGGCAAAAATGCAATTATACCTGTGTAATCTTGTGTAATTTCCAGCATTTCACATTGATTTTTATGTGAAATGCTTGAGATTACACCATTAAGCCAAGTCATATAATTTAAACTTCATTCGGGTAAAAAGCCTATCACAAAAGCACATGAAAAATGGAAATGAACCCAATCCAAGCAGCTGTTGTTCATGTCAGCAATACCTGACAATACTTTTTCTGTTTGTTGATGGCTGGTTTATCTCTTCACCTTCTAATTCATGTAGTATGTTGTCTAATATTAAATTATCTTGCTTACTTATTGGCAATATATTACAATTTTATTCCATAACACTTCATGGCAGTGGCGTAACAAAACGGGAGGGGGAGGGCCTGCATAGAACATGGAGGAGGCCCCCCTCTGAACTCACTCAGTCCAGGTGCTGTGTTAAGAGGGCCCCCTGGAGCTTAGGGGCCGCAGGGGTTGTGGGGGCCTTTGTTAAGCCACTGCTTCATGGTTCATTTCATCCCTAGCACCCATTCACTCTGTATTGTTTTCTTATTAAAGACGTCTAGATTTTGCTTCTCAGCATTATTAGCAATTCTATTATACGTTTTTTCACCTGCTAAGTTAGAAGTTAACATTCTCTCGGGGGCTTTGCTAAATGCTATGCCTTTTTTGAGGTATTTCATTCTTTCTAACAGTAGGGGAAAGAATATAGTACCTTTAAAAGAAATATTCTGGTGTGACTCATTATTTAAAATTATAGAAAATCTTCTCATTTAATATGTAACACAGTGATGTTACAACCTTGTTTAACAAAACAAACTGTAGGAAAGTGAATTATTGTTTGGGGTGGATGACAGTCCACCACAAGTAATAACGTCATTGTAATTGTAATATTGTAATTGTAATAGTATTTATAGATCGCTTACTACCCCTGACGAGGCGTCAAAACGCTTTTCGGCGAGTAGCACGCTACTCCGGAACCCAACAAGAGTTAGTGATGGATTAGTGTCGGGAAATATGAGTACTGTTTTAGTATTATTATGAGTTAATTTGAGCTGTGGATATGAGAGTTTGTTAGTGAGATTGACTGGAGTAATGGAGGGGTGGAGGAGGAAAGAAATCCAGAAGTGTTAATTGGGAGTATAGCCCTCATTTACTCATCCCAAAGGCTTGGGATGAGTAAAGGGGGATGGTGGAGGGAAGAGTCTGTGGAAGGGTTAGAGAGATTATAGTAGCAGGGTGAGATAAATGAGGGCGAATTTAGTAGGGTTGTTTGGGAGGTCATGGTAGTAGAGTGAGGTTTGGTGAGTTAGATGTGGAAGCGGAGGGAAGAGCTTAGGCAGAGTTATTTAGGAGATGAAAGTAGTAGAATGGATTTGGGATGAGCCAGAGTGGGAATGGAGGATAGATTGATAGAGACATGACATATGATGATGGGTAGATAAGTGTGATAAAATGAGAGCAGGGATTCATAGATATCTAGTATAACAACCCAGCCAGGAGCCATGCAATGACCCACAGACATGCCAAGCACAGAACAACATACACATATGCACACATATATGTACGTGCAATACATAATTAGAACCATGCATAAATATACTTAGTTAAACAGGTTTAAAGAGTGTGTGTGTATTTTATTGTTATGACATAGTAGCGATAAATATTTTCTAAAGAAGTATACATAACTATAAATAGACACATAATCAGAAAAAATATTTATCAACATAGGCATATGCAGTCCATAGGTGTTTGAATATGGTGGTTATGAAGGAAAGAGACATCTCTTGAGTAGTTTTCTGAAGACAAGAAAGTCATCTGTGGTTCTTATAGTTGGGGGTAATGAATTTCATAGTTTGGCTGCTTGAACGGAGAAGGATGTACCACCTATAGTCTTTTTCTTGTATGGTGGTGTTCTAAGGCGGGGTGCCAATCTTGAGCGGAGGTTTCTTTGCTGGATGTATTTGGTTATTTTGTTTCTGATCAAAAGCGGTCCTGTTCCATGTATAGCTTTGTGGGTGATACAAAGCAGCTTGAAAGTGCATTTTCTTGCAACGGGTTACCAGTGTCGTGGTCTCAAGGCAGGGGAGATGTGGGCTTGCGGCTTTACATGTAATAGTAGCCTGGCTGCGAAGTTCTGAATACGTTGTAGTTTTTTCATAAGAGATAGAGATGATCCATGGTAGAGGCCATTGGCATAATCCAGTGTGGATAGTACAAGCAAGATAGTAGCTTGCACCCTGTGTGGAAATCCGACGTGGGGGAAGATGAGTCGAAGAGTCTTCAAGGTGATGAAGCTTGTTCGTGCTAATTTGTCCACTTGGGCATTCATAGTTAGCTTGGAATCCATGGTGATTCCAAGGTTTTTAACTTCCTTGGATAATTGAGGAGGTGGTCCGAGATCGTCAGGCCAGACGCACAGAGGGTCATAATTGTTCCAGTCACCACATACGAGTATTTCTGTTTTGGAGGCATTTAGTTTGAGATGGCTCCAGGTCATCCACTGATCAACGGCTCTGAGGCAACTGAAGATTTCTGAGTTTTTATTGTTTTTGGGGCATTCTAATTTAAGTAGTATTTGTGTGTCATCTGCATAGTTGTAGCATGTGAGATGGAAATCATTGATCAGTTCTGGTATTGATATCATGTAGATGTTGAAAAGCTTTTGTGAGATAGGGTTTGGATGAGAAGAGGGGCGAGTAGATGATTTTAGATCTTTTTTGAAGATAGGAAGTAATCCAGTCGAGAGCAGTCCCTTGTATGCCGGCTTCAGGGAGTCTTTGAATTAGGGTGTCATGGTCAACCGTATCAAAGGCAGCCGAGAGGTCCAAGAGAAGTAGTGCAGCAACTCCATTGCGGTCGACTGTGTTTTTAAGATCATCCCAGACTACTATGAGTGCCGATTCAGTGCCTCTTCCTGGGCGGAATCCAGTTTGGAAGTCTGAAAGTATAGAATTGTCTTCAATGAATTGTGACATTCGGGTGAATGCTGCTCTTTCTATCAGTTTGCCCAGGAAAGGTTCATTTGTGATTGGTCTGTAGTTGTTGGGGTCTTGCGGGTCTAGGTTTGTTTTCTTTAATAACTGTCGTATGTATGCTTTTTCAGGTCTAAGGGAAAAGTTCCTGTAGTTAAAGAGCTGTTGATGATTCTTCTTACAGGTGTGGCAGCAGAAGTAGATAGAAGAATGTTCTTGAAGATTTGTGGTGGACAAGGGTCAGAAGGGCAACTGGAAGGCCTGCTTGCTTTGACCAAATCCATAAATTCACTTTGGGATATTTGTTGGAATGAGTGTAGAGGCTGGGTTGGTTTATTCTTAGAGGGTATTTTAGGAAAGGGGTTGGTGCTGATGGGTTTCTTCTGTTTTAAATAGGAGTCCAAAGTGTCTGCCTTGGTTGTGTAGTGAGTTGCCAATATGTTTGTGAAACCTTGAGTAGTGGGATGACTTCCTTTCATGCACGTAGGTTTTCGTAATTCAGAGAATTTTATAAAATTCCTTGGTTGTAGATTTAGCATTTTGAATTCTGTCTGAGTAGTACCTTTTTTTAGCTTTTTTGATTGATGTCATTAACCTGTTAGGTACAGCCAAAGGTTTCAATAATTCACACCTCTGTTCAACCCCTGGTAGCTATGGCACAGAGTAGACAACCTGAAATTAGAGAAAATGGGAAAAGCATTTGAACATACCAAAACAGTTAAAAAGTCAAAGACACATCACAATAAAAAATTCTGTCCAATTGATCAAATAAAAAAAAAATGTAAAAATCAAAATGATGGCTAAATGTCAAAAATCCAAGAGAAACCAGAGATATGAACTTTTAAAGATTTAAGTGGAGAAAGCACCAAGAAAAATAAAGCGCCTAATATAAGTCAAATGATGTGGTAAACAGAGACCAAAGTGCAATTTCAGACCACCCGTGATGGAGCCCATATTTGATACATCAATTGGATTGGTCCTGGTAAAATGTTGGAAATCAAAAACTTTGAAAAAACTTCTAAATCCCACTGCAGAAAAAAACTTTGTTACTTTCATGAGGAAAAACATTGGCATTTCTTCTAAATCCCAATGCAGAAAGGGACTTTGTCTCTTTTTAAGAAGAAAAAATCCTCCCTGTGGAGTCATTGTTGAAACTGTAGCCACCATGGGACCAAAGGCTGGATATCTGAAAAGGTTGGTCCTGCTGGTAATCTGGAGCTCTGCGCGGCAGTGCATTTCTTTTTGGGAAAAATCCTATGCAAAGCCACGCAATTCTGTTTTGCACGGCTTTGTAAATCACAAATAGCAGTTTATGTTTTGGATGCGCCAAAGAAGTGGTGCATCCACAAAACAAAAAGTTAGTAAATCTACCCCATCTGTCTAATGATTCCTGACCAACAGCATGTCTCTAATATCTTTAACATTCCTAAACTGGAAAAGACCCCTCACAAGCACCTCCTAAAATGAAAATGTGAGCTTGATAATGAAATTGAAACCTCAATATACTCTTCTCACTAAGAGGACAATTCTTGTTCCACCCTATTGTGCCTACGCTACAATTGTCGCTCTGCAGTCAAGCACCTCATTGAAGTAAAGGACACCTTAATAAACTTGTATTTAGACCTGATAATGTTGTCTGGAACATGGTTAATCAAAGAGATTTGCAGGTGATTTGAGGCCTTTTCTTACCCACTGACACCTGCATTCTATGACTTGGTAGAGAAAAAGAGACAAGAGGATGAGTGGCCTTGATTAACCGAAACTCCATATCACGTAGCTTCTCTCAGCTACTCTTTCAAAAAACCTTCAGTTCAAATTAAGTCCATCACTCCCAAAAGCATAATAATTCATGTTGGACTTTTTTGCTTATGCAGGGTCATCCCCAATCTTTTTGCCTCATGACTCCTATTTTTTCTGACCTGTTGCTGTTGGATTTTGAACTCTGAGCACTTTACCACTGCTAACCAGTGCTAAAGTGCATATGCTCTCTGTGTAAACTGTATGTAATTGGTTTGTCTATGATTGGCATATTTGATTTATTAGTAAGTCTTTAGTTAAGTGCACTAGAGGTGCCAGGGCCTGTAAATCAAATGCTACTAGTGGGCCTGCGGCACTGGTTGTGCCACCCACATGAGTAGCCCTGTAATCATGTCTCAGACCTGCCACTGCAGTGTCTGTGTGTTCAGTTTTAACTGTAAATTCGACTTGGCAAGTGTACCCACTTGCCAGACCTAAACATTCCCTCTTCTTACATGTCAGACACCCCTAAGGTAGGCCCTAGGTAGCCCCAAGGGCAGGGTGCAGTGTATGGTTAAGGTAGGACGTATAGTAATGTGTTTTATATGTCCTGACAGTGACATATTGCTAAATTCATTTTTCAATGTTGCAAGGCCTGTCCCTCTCATAGGTTAACATTGGGGCTACCTTTAAATCTGATTAAAGTGTAGATTCCCTTTGGGAGCGGATGGACATGTGGAGTTTGAGGTCTCTCAGCTCACAATTTAAAAAAACATATTTTAGTAAAGTTGATTTTGAGATTGTGCGTTTGAAAATGCCGCTTTTAGAAAGTGATCATTTTCTTGCTTATACCACTTCTGTGACTCTGCCTGTTTGTGGATTCCCTGTCTGGGTCAGTTTGACAGTTGGGCTGGTTGCACCTCACACTAGACAGTGACACAAAAGGAGCTGGGGTGTAGTCTGCATTTCCTGATGAGCCATCTGTGCTAGGAGGGAGGGGATGAGTGGTCACTTACAACTGAAAGGGCTGTGCCTGTCCTCACACAATGCAGTCTCTGACCCCCTGGTATGTGTCTGGGGCCTGGCCTGGGCAAGGCAGGATTTCACATTCAAAAGAGACTTTACTTTGAAGTAGGCCTACTTCAAAGGAGAAATTGGGTATAAGAAGGGCACCCAAAACCACAGACTTTAGATCACTTCTGGACATCAAGAGGAACCTCTGCCTGGAGAAGAGCTGAAGAGCTGAGGAGAAGTGCTGCCCTGCCTGTGACTGTTCTTTGTGGAGTTATCCTGCAGTTGCTGCTTCTGCCAGAGTAAGACGGCAAAGACTGGACTTTGTGTGCCTTCCATCTTGTGAAGAAATCTCCAAGGGCTTGATTTAGAGCTTGCCTCCTGTTGTTTGAAGTCTCAGGGACAGCAAAGACTTCTCTCTGCCAGCACCTGGAGTCTCTGGAGAGACTCCTGCTCTGACAAGTGGTGCCTTATCCAGTCCCTGGGTCCTTAACAATCCAAGGAAATTGACTTCGGACGACTAAGGACCGACGCTGCTGCTGAATCCAGTGCCACCCGCTGCAACCGACTTCGTGATCTTTGCTGGAACGCGATGACCTTTGCAGGTCCAGTGCCGCTGCAGCCTCGGTGAAGTCTGCGACTCCGTGGAAGTTGCCGCATGACATCATGACCGACGTCGCTCAAAGTGCACAGATTGGATGTTTCGCACAGACGCCACGATCCCCAACTTCGCGCATCGACTTGTTTTCACTCTTCACCAAAGGTACTGTACTTGGGGGTCTACGCAACTTTGTGTCCGGCACCGCTGTTGTCGGCTTGTTGGGAACGACTCCGTCACAACGCCGTGTTAACACCTCACCGAAGCATTTTGTGTTTCTAAGCGCTATTTTTCAGTTTAATCTTTAAAAATTCATAACTTGACTTGTGTATGTCGGATTTTTGTCGTTTTGGTCTTGTTTTGTTTAGATAAATATGTCCTATTTTTCTGAACTGGTGGTGTGTCATTTTGTTGTGTTTTCATTAAGTTACTGTGTGTGTTGGTACAAATACTTTACACCTAGCACTCTGAAGTTAAGCCTGCTGCTCTGCCAAGCTACCAAGGGTGTAAGCAGGGGTTAGGTGAGGGTGATTCTCTTTTAGCCTGACTAGAGTGAGGGTCCTTGCTTGAACAGGGGGTAACCTGACTGTCAACCAAAGACCCAATTTCTAACAATTCATGTCACATATCACTCTCTGGTGAGAACCACATAAAACTTTGTAGAGCTTGTGAGTTCTTGACTCACACTGTCCAACAAGGACCAAACCTACATTGATGACTTTACCATCCACTGTGGCACAGCCATTCAGGTCATTCTACTTGCAAATGACACAGTTCAACACTTTTTCTTGTTGCCCTTCAATAGGTCTAACATTGTGGGCCAAACAAAGAGGCAGAAATGATTGATGAGAGTTATGAGTAGGATTGACATTATCCACCTTGCCTCTACATTTACAACGTATCTCCATTCCTTCTCAGTTTAGACTGGACTGTTCCCACTGGACCAGGGTCGACTGATTTGCATATGGCTGGGTTCAAACTGGGGTGGCATGGGGTGCAAAAAATAAACAAAGGACAGGGATGAGGTCCAAGTGATTACCAGTGGGTGAGATTATTTGAAGCATTCCATCATTCAATTTTTGTATAATTCAGTGTGTCACCCTAACTGGGGCGGGAATGCCTAGACCTGGGCCCCATGCACACTATATCACTGGAACCAAGCTTTACCTGGCTGATGAGCCCTAATCAGTGTGAAACGGGTCCCAGATTGCTTCTGTCCCAGTTCAGTGATGACCTGTTTTGGCTGTTCGGGCCGGACCGTTGCCATGGGAGCAGGATCAAGATTGATTTGCAAATGGCTGGTTCCAAACAAAGGTGGCATGATGTGCAATGTAACGATGGACTGGGATGAGGTCCAGAGTAATTACCAGTGACTGAGATTAATTCAAGCATTCCATCCATCCCTTTTTGTATGATTTTGCCAATATGACTAGGCAATTGTATGAGTACTACCTTTTTTGCTAGACTGTACACATTTGTGCTAATTTGCTGTGCTGCTTGTGTGAGGGTAGTTTGGTTTGGTTGATCAGTGGTTTCCCTCGTTTGGAGCCTGTGGTGTCCTGCTATACCGATGTGTGTAACACATTTTAATGGTCTGTTCCATTTGTTTTTGATTTGTGGATCAAGGATTTTGCTGATGGTTGTACTGATCAATGTGGGTGCCAAACTGACATATCTTAAGATCAGTGTGAGGAGGGTGAAATGGGGGATATGGTTTGCTAATGTTATTTTTCTGTAGGTTTGTTTCAGTTTTGACACAACACCTACCAGGATCCGGTGCCAATGATACTGAGAAAGCCAGTACAGACTGCTACTACACACATTTTCTGGCTCATGTACCCGATGTAATACATATCCATAGTATTCATGACATTGTCAAAGACCTGGTTATCTTGAAATACTGGAGGATTAAAGAATCCAAGGAAATTTAGATGGGCTCAAACATACCTGGATAAACATTGTGTATCTATAACCTTACTACAGGAGATACATCTTAAGGATACATATTTTAGCACCTTCTCTAGTTCATAGGGTGACTGTTGCTAGTTTACCTTCTATAGTTCATTCTCCCTGTGGACCACCATATTGGGTCGTAAGACTGGTAACTATAAACACCACAGTGTGATTAGAGACCTGGAGTGTCGATAAGTATTCGTCCTGGGTGCTCTGATCGACTGCTCTGTGATTATTAAAAAGGATATACGGCCCTAATAGTGACAACACTGATTTCTTTCTTGTATTGACAGATATATGCAGACAGTATACATACTGGCTGATTATATGAGGGATGGGGTTCATTTTGTCCTGGGTGTGACTCAGGATATATTTAGGCATGGCCAATCTCTATCTAGGGTTTTTCCACATGCTCTGAAATAGGAAATGAAGCTGTTTGATCTCCATGAGACTGGGAGCTAAATATGGAGTGGCGAATGCATATTTATATTATCGTTCTGTCCATGATTTACTGTCCAGGATAGACTACTGGTTATGTTCATGTGGATTATTACAATGCATAGTGGAGATAAAGTATCTTCCTAGGTCACTACTGGACAACTCTCCGGTTTTATCATGCCTGTCTCTTCCCGATGTTGTCAACCAACTGAGAACCTGGAGGTTTCCATCCCAGGCATTTTTAGATTCTTCTTTTAAGGCTGAGTTAAACAATGCTATAAAAGAATACTTCAAACTAAGGCCCTCATTACAACCCTGGCGGTAAATGCATCCTACCTCTGTGCTGAGGGCTGCCAACATACCGTGACCACAGCAGTAATCCACCGCGGGTATTAATACCCACACAGATAAATCCCCCACTATACAGACACCCACACAAGTCCGCCACACCAAAGGTCAGTGATAAACTGGCGATAGTAAAACCCACACCGTTACGCCAACAGGAATACGCCCACAGTATCACAACCCACGAATCACAGCAGCAGTATTTAAATCGCGGTAAACCATTGGCGGTACACACCGCTGCTCTCAAAATACACACACCCAAACAAAACAACACCACATTGGACAATTCAAAATACACACACCTGACACATATACACACACCACACACTCACACCACTATAAAACACACACCCACATTACCCACAACCCCTTACAGCGAAAAAAACTATAGCACAGAGAGAGACAAGGCAGGAGCATCCACTCAATCAGAGGCACAGAACACCATCACCCAGACACCGTTCATGCAGATCACAGCATACACCACAACACATCACCCCACACATCCCCACACATCACTCACACCACATCCAAGGCACCCCAAAGACACCCCAGGTTTTCTGAGGAGGGGCTAAGGGTCATGGTGGAGGAAATCATCTGGGTAGAGCGACAGCTTTTCGGATCACAGGTGCAGCAGACGTCTATTGCTAGGAAGATGGGGCTATGGAAGAGAACAGTGGACAGGGTCAACGCCGTGGGACAGCACCCAAGAACCAGGGATGACATCAGGAAGAGGTGAAACGACCTACGGGGGAAGGTGCGTTCCGTGGTATCTAGACACCAGATTGCTGTACAGAGGACTAGCGCTTCTCCCCCACAACTAACAACATGGGAGGAGCAAGTCTTGGCGATCATGCATCCTGAGGGCCTCGCAGGAGTCACAGGAGGACTGGACTCTGGTAAGTCAAATCTTTCCTACCAAATCCCCCCCACCTGAATGCCATCACAAACTCCTACCCCTACCCTCACCCCATCACTCCACCAACTCACAAATACCCCACTATCACAACCCACCCATCCCAATACCAAGCCCTGCATGCAACACCTATGCATGCACCCCCATCACAGACATGTATGGACACCCATCACCACAGCATGCCCAGTAGAGAGATTCACCCAGCCCACAAAATCACCATTCACACAAGGCAAAGCTGACAGGGAAATCACAACCAGAGATGGAAACACACCCATTCACAATATGGCCCACGCAGATACATTAACAATGCATTTGCATCCCAACAGGACCCCTACTCAACGTCACCGGTGAGGAGGTGCCAGCTACATCCAGTCCCCCCCTGAAGAGGCCCACAGTGACAACAGCAGATCTGCATGCCTGGATCACATTGGCCAGTCGGTTCCCCTGCCACTGTTCCAAACCACCACAGAGCCCCACCCTCAGAAAACACCAGCGCAGCACCCATCCACCGGGCCTATGCCACTGTCCCCAGGGCACGTCAATCAGCAGTGTGTCCACCACTACAGGGACCCCAGGCAACCCCACAAACCCAGGACAATCAGGGGCCTGGGGTCAGTGGCAGTGGGCATATGGTTCAGGGGACAGAGGCGCAGGACAAGAGGGAAGCTGGGAGGACTGCTGTGCGACAGGGGGAGGATAGGCCCAGGGAACTCACTCTCCACGAGGCACTCTCCAGCATCCTGGGAGCATACCACCATTCCTAGGAGACCATGGGCCTGATACTGGCCAAGTTGCAGGAGACCCAGCAGCTGCAGGAGGGACAGTACTTGGGGATCAGAGATGACCTTACAAAAATCTACACCATCCTGGTCACCTTTGCAGGGGTGCTGGCTGACATGGGCAAGACCATGAGGGAGGTATTGGCACAACAAAGGGCGCTTGACACTAGCCAAACCGAGGAACAGCCTTCCACCTATGCCGGTGCTAGTGGACAGGAGGCCCTGCCACAGGAACAACAGGGCACCAGCACCCCACCCCCTACAGAAGGAGAACCACCCCGCAAACGGTCCCTACGATCCAGGCAGAAGCCAGAGAACATTGCCAAGACCCCCACCAGGAAATAGGACTCTCCTGATTGTCACCTTCTGTCCCACTCTGTTACCCTGTCCACCTTGAACTGCCATTGCTCCCCTTCCCATGCCCCCTTGGACCATGCACCTGTGATACCAAGAGATTGGACTCTACCATGGACTTTCCTCCACCATCACCCCACCCCCTTGCACATACCCCTATACTTATAAGCACCTAAATAAACACCCTTGAAACAAATAACAATCTGGAGTCAGTCTAATGATTCACAAATGTATTAGTACAACACTCTCAAAGCATTGCAAGGTATATGTACAATGAAATATACTACAGGATGACCTTTGGTGGGCAGCAGTACATATAGCAGGAGCCAGAATGGGGCACAGTGATCTGAAAATAGAGATTCCAAAGGGAACAGTCAGTGGCCATAGAAATAGGGAAACAGGCTGCCATGTGCAATGTCCAACAGAAAACTGTAATGTAAAGTTACAGTGTTTTACCTGTGTGTCACTAGAAGCACTGCTGTATTATGTTTGTTCTGTTGTCCACATCTTCTTCCTCTGCCTCCCCTTCATCACTGTCCACAGGCTCCACCGCTGCACATCCTCCTGCAGAAAAGGCACCTGCCGTCTCAAGGCCAGGTTGTGCAACATACAGCATGCCACGATGATCTGGCACACCTTCATGGGTGAGTAGTACAGGGATACACCTGTCAGATGGAAGTACCAGAACCTGGCCTTCAGAGGGCTGAAGGTCCTTTCTATAATCCTCCTTGTACGCCCATGTGCCTCATTGTAATGTTCCTCTGCCCTTGTCCTTGCATTCCGCACTGGGGTCAGTAGCCATGAGAGGTTGTGGTAACCAGAGTCACCTGCAGATTTCGAGGGACAACTGTTAGACACACACTAACCCTTAGGGGCAATCCCATACCCACACATCAACATATACTCGGATGGGGACCTTTGGCTCACCTATTAGCAACACCCGGTGCCTCTGGAGTTGGCCCATCACATATGGGATGCTGCTATTCCTCAAGATATAGGCGTCATGCACAGAGCCAGGATAATTGGCATTCACATGGGAGATGTACTGGTCCGCCAGACACACCATCTGCACATTTATCGAGTGGTAGCTTTTTCTATTCCTATAAACCTGTTCATTTCTCCGGGGGGGGGGTGGAAAATGCTACATGTGTACCATCAATGGCACCAATTATGTTGGGGACATGTCCCAGGGCATAAAAGTCAGCTTTCTCTGTGGCCAGATCCTCCACCTGGGGGTATACAAAGTAGCTATGCATGTGTTTCAGCAGGGTTGACAACACTCTGGTCAACACGTTGGTGAACATTGGCTGAGACATCCCTTATGCCATGGCCACTCTTGTTCGGAAGGAACCACTTGCTAGGAAATGGAGCACTGACAGGACCTGCACTAGAGGGGGGATACCTGTGGGCTGGCGGATAGCTGACAACAGGTTTGGCTCCAATTGGGTACACAGTTCTAGGATTGTGGGGCGATCAAGTCTGTATGTGATGATAATGTGTCTGTCTTCCATTGTCGCAGGGTCCACCAGGGGTCAGTACACCGGAGGATGCTGCCATCTCATATGCTGCCTCAACGGTTGAAGCCTATGGAAGAGAATGGTGAGCAGAGGCTCATCATTCCACATCTTTTGCACTAATGTTGATTCTTTTTACTTCACAGAAGCAGTATGTGGACTCATGAGTCAGTTGATGTGCCAATGTCTGCTGTGACGCAGTTAGGTGCCATGCCCTGTGCCCCCCCGAAATGGCGGCTGCCTGACCTGTGAGGAGGGACAGGTGGAAATGAGATAATTGCACTGGCATTGTGCGCTGTCGCAGTAGGTGGTCGTTGACCGCCGCGCAACTTCACATTGGTTATCATGGGGCTGGCGTTGTGCACCGTCGCGGTAGGCGGTCGATGAACGCCGCGCAACTTCGCATTGGTTATCATGAGGCCCTATGGGTTCTAGGAGCCAATGGCGATGTACGCCGGCGGTGATAGTACGAACCGCCGCGGACGTGACCGCCATTTTCTAACTATTCACTCACTTGCTACCTGACCTTCAACAGGAGAGGACCTACACTGCAAGTGCTGCTGTGACCTGTGTCTGGAAGCAACAATGGCTCATGTGTCTGGGGAAAGGGCCCCTGCCTTCACTGAGGAGGACTTGGAGAAACTGGTGGATGGGGTCCTACCCCAGTACAAGTTACTCTATGGTCCTCCAGACAAACAGGTGAGTACACTGTGAGCATGATGCGTGGGCTATGAATGTATGGACTGCTGTGTGTGTAACCACATGTAGCGGGGGCAGAGGGGTCTTTGGCAGAGTGCTGCAGGTTTGGTGGTCAATGTATGTGCGTAAGGGGATGGGAGGGATATGGTGGGCCATGAGTATGACAGTCCGGACAGTATGACTAACCCTTTTTTCTGCTGTCTTCTCCCTGCAGGTCAGTGCCCACCAAAAGAAGGGTATTTGGCGTGCCATCGCCAAGGAGTTGTGGACCCTGGTTGTCTTTGACAGGAGGAGCACCCACTGCCGCAAGCGATGGGAGGACCTGCGCCGCTGGTCAAAGAAGATGACAGAGGCCCAGCTAGGGCTGGCCTCCCAACGTGGAAGGGGTGCCCATTGCACCATGACCCCCCTAATGTTCTGCATCCTGACGGTGGCCTATCCGGAGTCGGATGGGCGCTTGAGGCAGCCACAAGGGGGTGAGTGCAGAGTCAGAATAATGACTTTGCGCGCATTAAGGTGTTACCTGAGTAGGGGATGTGGGCTGTGGGTGTCCCTAGGCCAGGGCGAACATGGCAGTGTTGGTCCCTTGTTGGGCAGGCTCTGGAGCACTCCTACCCCAATAGTGTAAGTGGCCATCTACTAATGGGCAGGGTCCTGTGGGTTTCTGGTGTGCAGATGCTGGCGTTAGGCATTGTACCCCACGGGCTGGTGACTAGCTGTGTAACTAGTAGTGCATGGCCTAGTACATAGGGCTGGTCCCTGTGTGTAGTGTACGCCAACGGTGTTGTTGTTGCTGGCATTGACCAAGTGTGTCCTCTGTCTCTTCCCTCCCCTTTTTGTTTTGTCACCCTGTCCTTGTGTGCATTAGCATCATCTGGCATAGGAGCAGAGGCACCGGCGACAGAGGGAGCTGCAACCCACATAGGCCTGGAGGCCGAATCCACCGAGGGTGAAGGCACCAGTGGGATGGATGGTGAGGGGAGCACCACGACGGGGACAGGAGGGGAGACCACAGACAGCGACTCCTCCTGTGACGGAAGCTCCCTGGCGGTGGCGGACACCTCTGTGCCCACCCCAACAACAGGTACAGCCGCCACCCCCCCTACCAGCACCACCCTCCCAGCAGCCCCTCAGCGTGTTTCCCGTGCCCGCTCACCCAGGAGGGTGTGCATCTCCTTCGCCCAGGCACCTCAGGCCCTGCCCCAGTCAGCCCTGCTGCCCTCAGTGAGGAGGCTATTGACATCCTGAGATCCCTCTCTGTTAGGCAGTCAACCATTCTGAATGCCATCCAGGGTGTCGAGAGGCATTTGCAACAAACAAATGCATACCTGGAGGGAATTCACTCTGGCGTGGCAGCCCAACAGAGAGCATTTCAGGCTCTGGCCTCCGCACTGATGGCAGCCATTGTCTCTGTGTCTAGCCTCCCCCCTCCAACTTCCTCTACCCAGTCCCTATCCCCTCAACCTCAGCCTATCCCAAGCACACCTTCAGACCAGCATTTACCCAAATCAACACACAAGAGTGGCTCAGGCAAACATAAGCACTACACCTCATCTCACAGGCATTCACAAAAGCACCATGCCCATGCAGGCACACCAACATCCACTGCCTCTATCGTGTCCCCCTCCTCCTCTTCATCCACCTCCCTCCTGGTCTCGTCTCCACTCACACCTGCATGCACTACATCCTCATCCACTACCTCCATCACAACACACCCCTCACGAGTAGTCACCACCCCCACAGCCATGCACACGTCCCCTGTGTCCTCTCCCAGGGTGTCTGTGACCCCTCCTCCCAAAGTACACAAACGCAAACACTCACCCACCCAACAGGCATCCACCTCACAACAGCATCCAGCAAATGCACCTTCACCCAAACTCAGCAGACAGACACCTCCTACAACCACTCCCTCTTCCTCCACTCCCAAACCCTCTCCACCTTCCCGTCCCAGTGTGTTTAAGAAACTTTTCCTGGCTAACGTTGACCTCTTCCTTCCCGCTCCACCCCGTCCTTCCCCTCAGGCCAGGGTGTCCAGATCCAAGGCCAGCACCTCAGCCACCAAGTCGGCATCTGCTGTGCTCACTGCAACTCACAGATGACCATGCAGTGTGCCAACTACCCTCTGCAAAAGAGCAACCCAAGGTGAAGAAGGGGCCTGCATTGCGCACGGCCAAGGTGCACGACCCACCCAGCAAGGCGTCCTCCAAAACTCAAGCTGCCAGTACCAAGTTCCGGACGGCATCTGCCAAGGTGAGGAAGGGGCAGAATAGCCAAGGCAAGGCACTTCAGGCCTCGGTGGCACCAGGTGAGGGCCTGGTGCCCACCATCAGAACCGACAGCTCCACCACCTGTACCGCCGCAAGCACCGCCACCTGCACCACCACCTGCCCCGCCGCTGCCACAACAACTTTCAGCAGCAGCATCCCCAGTGGGCAGCCGTCCAAGGCTGCAGGAGATGGGCTGGTGGCTCCCTTCACCACTACCAGCACCCCCACGATGGACAGCACCGCCAGCATCCCCGCCCCAGGCACCGCCACCTGCCCCGCCACTGCCACAACAAATGTCAGCAGCAGCATCCCCAGTGGGCAGCCGTCCAAGGCTGCAGAAGACGGCCTGGAGCCTCCAACCACCACTGGAAGCACCCCCACCGGCACTACCACCAGTATGCAGGCTGAGTCGCCGCAAGATGGAGTTGGGCCATGCCTCCAAGGAGTATCATGCTACCTGTTCCCTGCTAATCTTGTGCCTCAGACACCCAGGTGAGGTAATGTGAACTGCCACACCCCAAGTGCAGCATCACTGGGCACCAAGCCCCCTCCAGAACCAGTGGAGAAAGGCATCCACTCGCCCAATCCTTGGCAGGATGAAGCAGACTGGCCCCAAGCCCCCTCCAGAACCACCAGTGGAGAAATGCATCCACTCCCCCTATCCATGGCAGGATGAAGCAGACTGGGCACTAAGCCCCCTCCAGAACCAGTGGAGATGCCACCCCCTTGAGAGACTGTGGCTTTGCCCTCCCCAGGACCAAGCAGTGGGCAAACCACCCACTTGAAAGACTTTAGAGACTGTGGTTTTGCGCTCCCCAGGATCAAACAGTGGGCAAACCATCCACTTGAGAGACTGTGGCTTTGCACTCCCCAGGACCAAGAAGTGGGCAAACCACCCACTAGAGAGACTGTGGTGTTGCCCTCCCCTGGACCAAGCAATGGGCAAACCACCCACTTGAGAGACTTGAGAGACCGTGGCTTTGCACTCCCCAGTACCAAGCAGTGGGCAAACCACCCACTTGAGAGACTTGAGAGACTGTGGCTTTGCACTCCCCTGGACATCGCTGTGGGCATGGAGCCCCCTCGAGGAGCAGTGGTGAAGTACCATCTTCCGGCTGAGGTGCCCTCCCCTTCCCCATCCCCCTGAGGTGCCTGTGTGTTTTCTACCTGACGCCCCTGCAGTGTTCTCTCCGTGTTGAGGAAGGAGTCAAGTGTGGGCTTTGCCCATGATTTTTGGCCCAGTGGGCCACGGACATTTACAAAGGACAGTGTACGGCCTGCTGTACAAATTGTAAATAATTGTATATACTGTTTTTGGATTTGATAGGGATATCTGCCTATTTCTAATATATCAAAGATTTGACTCAATTCCTTTTGTCCTTGCGTTCTTCCAGTAGGTTACGGGGTGTAAATGTAATGTTGATGCATGTCCCCCCTCCCCTGTGTGCTAGGTGCAGTACTCACCGTGGTCATCGCCGCTGCCTCCTGTGATATTCCTCGTGTATGAGGAGGTAGACCAGCATGGGCAGAGCGTGCAGCTCGGGCTCCATGGCATCCTGGTTCTTCGTTGAGTGTCGAGAGGTGAGTGGTTTCCCTTCCAAAGACTGTCGGCCGTGCTTTTGATGGCGTTAATACCGCCCCGGAAAAGCTGGTGGATTTGTGGGTTGTGACGGGGTGGGCGGTACATTGTCTTCCACCTGTCTGTTGGCAGTGAACGCTGCGGTGTTTGTTGCTACGGCCGTGGCAATCGGTGTGTTAAGGTGGCTGTCTGTGTTGGCGGTTTCCGCCGTGGTTGTGATCCCATTTTTTTGACCGCCGGCCTGTTGGCGGTATTACAGCCACTTTAACACCGACCCCTAGGGTTGTAATGAGGGCCTAAATGTGGAAATGGTTCAATCATGGGATGATTCTTAACCCGTGATTAGAGGCACATGCAAATCAAAACTGGCTGATATACTGAAATCCACACACACACAGCTCACTAAATATAAAATTAAGACGCTTGATGACCAATCCATACCTGGCCCCACTGCAGTGGTTCATGTGAAAATTCACGTTGCCAGATTGGCATTTCAGAAAACTCCAGAGAGAGGGGCAATTACAGGGAGAGAGAGCTGCAGGCTAGAAAATACAGAGGGGGGATGCCCAAGCAACCTCTCAGTTGCTCCTCAAGATTGCACTAAAAGTGATATCATACCAAGCATACAAGATGAGGACTGAGACACTAAGCTAACTTCATGTGAAATTTCAGAGGTGTTTACCAAATACTACACAGATTTGTTCTCCACCAACATTAATTTTACTGCATCACACGTTGAATATTTAGAGAATCGCTATGGCATGGTTAGGGATTCTGATGCTATTCCCTCTACCGTGCGCCATGGTGCGCTGTATTTTAGATATGGTGCACAAATGGTGGTGGTAGAGTGTGCTAAGGGGCACAAGGAAAGTGGTGCAGAGCCACTTTTCTTAAATCAGCCCCATAGTGACTTCCTATACTCCTACCTTCTACATGTATACACTGAAGCCCTGCATAAGGGCTGCTAGCTTTCAAGGCTTTAATCATAACCCTATTAAAGGCAAACAAAATCCACAAATCACTAAGTCTTATCGTCCACTCTACTTTCGGAACTTTGATAGCAAACTATTTGCAAGGTTTATCTTCAACAAATTAATGAGGGTGATCAAAAGCATATTATTGCCAGATCAAATTGAATTTTTGTTATGTATTACTATTGTTCCAAGCCCTATTCTGAGCTCTTGCAACAATTTTCTTCAGAAATCCCTGTGCCATCAGTTATTGTTTAAGTTTGGTTGATTTGTCACTAAAGAATTCCAAATCCCAGATGTTCCTTCTTATTTTCAGGAAGTGTCCCATAGATAAGTTCTCACGAATACTAATGCATACTGTACGTATCGGTGAACATTTAATGAGTAGCACTGATGCAACTTTTGGCCTGGCTTCCAGATGTTACCAAGAGCCTTCCAATGTGATCAGGAGTCTTCAAGAGGTATTGTGAGAACACTCTTCTGTTATCTCAGAATGACAGTTGATTTTGAAACCGTTCCAGGCTGTGGAGGTGATAGGGAGTCAAATAACCTTCCATTTCTCATCTGGCAAGGGGCATACAATGTGGAGAAGGAGGGACAGCACAAACTTTACTTCCTGGTCCTTGTGCAAGGTTGGGTTCTTTTTAGTAGGTGAGGGGCTGAGATACTTGGCCATATATATCATGGTTCCAGTCTCTATGACATGCCTGGGGAGCTAACAAATGAGTGACAAGCTCCTTGTCATGAATGATAATGTTCACATGCATGGGAAAGGCTGTGGTGATGATAAGAAATGTGGAAGGCAGGGATTATTACTGAAAGGCTTCAGTTCCACAGTCCTGGGTGCTGACCAAGGAGCATGTTATTTAAATTGCCAATTTCTTCATTTTGGAACATACAGTGTCATTTAGATCATGCAGTTGCCTTTCACTGTATAGTAAATTATGAAAGTAAAGATTGTACTGTGTTGCAGTCTTGCTTCTTTATTTGCACCTGCAGACACTTCTAAGAATGACCGTTATTCCTGGAGTCTGGCTTCTCTGTTTACATCAGCCTTGTGACGTCTTGTAACGGTCAGTTGTACTGTAGTCTTTCCTCTCTCTTTATAAGGCAAGTGTGATAACATGGAGTAGTGGTCAGTGGCAATACAAACATTTGTCTCTAAATAGCCATTCTGAAGCCTCATTTTTACTGAAAAAATATTTTTGGACTGCCAGGATTTAAGTCTACCTAATATCTAGTGAGAATAAAAGTTTTGGTCAAATAAAAAGTGATTTCAGTGCACTGGGCTGCAGACCTGGGGATCAGACATATAATTTAAATTTATATAAATTAATAGAAAGTAACGTTGTTGCTAGGCCTGACAGAATTTACCTTTGTAGTACATATTATTTTGGAAAACATATTAAACTAAATAGAGTATGGTTTATGTACCGCCCTAAATATGTGTCAAAATGATGGATACCACTCTACCACCGAGCAACTGGAATCGTTATTAAGTACATTTTTCAATTATTAGAGTGATTTTGTTATTGAAGTACATTTTTCAATTATTAGAGTGATTATGAAGATATCATGGTAATCCATAAGCATCCTTGAACTAGTTATTTCAAATTACAAATATCGAATACTATGTGGTTGTCACACTATAAGTGAAGAAAGAATCCTACAACACGGCTTGCAATTCTAACAGGCCTCTCTCCTATAGCAATGTGTGTGATATCTTGCACAAAACATTTTGCAAATCTCTGATCGATAAGTCTTTGTATAAGCATTCGATAAGGAATTGCTAAAAGTCTGCTCCCACGGTCATGACAATTTAAGCACGACTAAATCCATGTTTAGGAAAAGTCAGAGTCCTGTTAATCAATACGGGAATAATGTATTGGCGAAGGCAGGCAGAAAACCCCACTATAGAATTAATCCAGATGACTCTGACATCTACCATACAAAGGGGCATATTTACAAGCCCTTAGCACCTCCTTGCGCCACATCAGTGTCATTTTTTAAAAGCTAATGTGGCGTTACAAAGGAATTTTTCTGCGCCGGATTTACAAGCGACACTTTGCACTCCATTGTGCCACATTATGCTTGTCTCAGGTATAATGTATGCATGGGGTGGGTGTTCCGGAATTAGAAGGCCCATTTTTTGCATCATTTTTACTGCCTGCTCATAGCAGGAGTTAAAATGACGCATCTATATTAAACTATGGGCCTCCTTGCACTTTGTTCCACTAGCGTCAACATTTTTGGTGCTAGTGGAGCAAAGCACCACAATAGCGTCAAAAATGTTGATGCTATTGGCCTAAAATGAGCCATGTGGCCCATATTATAAATACAGAGCCCCCATGGTGTCGTTCGGTGGGGCAGGGACGACACAAGAAAACTGGCACATCAGTGCTGATGCGCCAGTTTATTGTAAATCTGCCCCAAAGTATTTTCCCTTGTCAGAAATGTGGGAATGTGATGTAAGGTTTTGTTTTAAATAAAATATCTGCTGACTGTTTTCCCTATTTTGGGAAATGAAATTCTTCTAATTAGATTTACGGTTTGTGATATTTAAATTTAATACTATTGTGTTTATGTGGACCAGAAATTATGCAAATTAATAGCAAGAACAGCAGAACATAAATCGACTACAAGAATGCACGCTATGAGGTCAATTATAACAAAACATTTTTTCAGAACAACTTCACCAGATTTCAGAAATTAAATTTCAAATATGTGTATTAGTTCAACAACCACTGAGAGTTGGAAATAGATTTCTGTTACTGATGAACAGCGAATGTGAGTGGATCAAATGGCCTAAACTGAGAGACTTCGGATGGAATAAACAATGCAATTGATTTAATTTCCTCGTTTGAGATCTTTGCAAGGCTATATGATGCATCTCTTCAGAATAAGCAAAGAACGATTTTAAGACGTGAAGCTAACAGTTCATGAAAATTTGGAGGATCTTTAAAAACGACGTTGATTGGTTTTACGAAATCAGACATAAGATGACAGACATTGTGGGCCTCAGAAAACGTATCATCGGAACACTCCCTAATAAGAAAGTGAACTCAAGGTGTTTATAGACATTTAATGGTCTCATATATCATAATGTAATTGAGTTCTTAATAAATGTGTAAAAATATGTGAAGTAAAAAATATCTATGGTTCCATTACACTCTGCTTCGGCTAGATACCACTCAACACACACACCATACATTTGTAGGCGCAGCACCTAATGACCGAGATGACAGTATTGCTCCTGAAGTCTAGATTTGTACAATATCAAAAACCTTCAACAGACTACAAAAAATGGCCGAGATTCTTACATTTTTAATACACATAGATTTACCTTCCAAATGGTGATATCCGCTCGGTGTTTTATCATAAACATTTGTCAAGGTGTCCTGCAACTGTTTTTACCCATATGCATTAGATTTGCTCATTCGCGCACCATCTCTCCCACCCACATTGTAGTTAGGAGCAGATGTCAGAGTTATCCATCATGGCTCCCTCCCACCACACGTAGCAGTCGATAGAGGACTCCTTGTGCAAACAGCATTTTCAGTTTGATTGAGACACCCACAATTACCCATCCCCACTGATCGCTCCTCTCCCAGGCACATTACCAAGAATAGCACATTCATTTCCCCAGTTTTTCCCTCGCAAATGTAATCAGTAGCCAATTGCTTCTTTATATCGTTAAAAATGTTCCTTCTTTAAATTTTCTATTGCTACCTTTGGGTTGGGTATGTTGAAAATAATTCTTAAAAAATACTTGGGCCGCAGAATGCAGGTACTTTCTCTAATTCTTTGCGCCTGGGCAAACCTGTTCAGCAGAAAAAAACTACTGGTGGTCGAGACTGACTGTTGTCTTCAGTTTAAAAGGTCCTCCTGGTACTGCAAAAACCATAAGGTGGACCTCTGTGGGTTATTTTTTATTTCTTCCTATGTCCCCACTGTGTAGACAATGTATTTATAGTAGAAGTAGTGACGTCAACATGTAAGGTAAGGGTCACTTAGCTTATCACAGAACCAGCGCATCTTAGTATCTCTAGCTTCAATGGAAGAACATTGTCTTGTTTACAGTTGTCTGAAGTAGTTACGTGCATACTTTTATACTACCTCGTCTTGGATTTTTTTCAAATTAATCAGGTTAGTGATTATGGTTCATCCCCTAAACCTGGTTCCCAGAAATTCTTCTCTCATCTGAAACTCTCTGATGCAAATTGTAATCCGAGCTAATTAAAAAGAGTCATCTACATCTGTATTAATGTTTGCATCACTTGTCATTGGGTGTTTACTACTACCCATGGGAAAGGATTCTAATTGATGCATGATTCTGAAAAGGCTGTTAAAAGGTGGCTTGTAAAGTGGTAATTAGTCTAAAAACGTTTGCTGCTTGGAGCTTTTCCCCTGCCATATACTAGTGTGCAGTAAAAGGACCTTCTTAGAGCTAACATTTTTAATTAAAAACTTTACCATTAAACCTGGGCAAAATGGCATTTACAATGGTGTAATCTCACATACATTCTGGCATTTGTCATTATGATTGTTACCTAAAATTCCTGCAGTAATGCAATGTTGTGTAATTGAGTTACTGTTTATGTACAAACCCTATTGCAAAAGCACCAGAAGAGCCCAAACAAACTGAACATATTTGTGTCTCTCTCAGATTTGTGCTTCTTTTAACAGGAAATGCATCTTTGCTCCAAAAACTGACACAAAGATGCCTTTTACACAAAAAAAAAATAGTGGCATTTCATTACTGTTTTGTAAAGAGAATTATGCAAATTTCATCTATGCTACTTATCATATATGTTCAATGGATGCATCAGTCACTTAATGTGTACCACTTATTCCTTGTATTTCCAGAGCATGCTAATTTCCTTTTTGGTTCATCACCGGTTCAAAAAGAGGTTCACATTTTCTAGAAGTAGATTTTCCAATAAGGTTTCTAGCATGCCTATATTTAGATGTATTGTGCTTCTGTATGGCATTCATTTTTGTAGTCAACCCATGATCATTAAGTTCTAATATAGTTATCAGCCTTTATCTTCTTGGCACGTTTTATCCCCAAACTCTGGGGAGTGGAGGAGTACCTTTCGATTCACTAAAACGTGATTCTTGTTGTTGGAAATGGCCCTCTGCATGGTCATGCCCAAACGTTTTGCCTTCCTCCTCCCATTTTTTTGCTGAATGTGTTTTTGCCGGCCTTAGGACTCTGTGCACCCTACCACTGCTAACCAGTCCTAAGGTGCTTGTGCTTTCTGCTTACAAAATGATAACATTTGCTTGTACCTAATTGGCATTTTTAATTTACTTGTAAGTCCCTAGTAAAATACACTATATGTGCCCAGGGACTGTAAATTAAATGACACTAGTAGGCCTGCAGCATTGATTATGCCACCTACCTATGTAGCCCTTTAAACATGTCAGGCCTGCCATTGCAGAACCTGTGTGTGCAGTTTTAAATTGCCACGTCGACCTAGCAAAATAAACCTTTTCCCAGGTAAAAACATTCCTTATTTATATAAATATGTCACCCTGGGGTAGGCCCTGGTGCAATGTATCTAAAAGGTAGGACATGTACTTTTAGGTTTTACATGTACTATTAGTGAAAAACTATTTTTTCACTAGTGCAAGGCCGACCTCTCCCATAGGATAACATTGGAGTAACCTTGTTATATTTATAAGTGTAATTCCCTTCATGTTTGGTGTCTATGGAATTTCAATTATTTCAAAATCCTAACTTATGGTGAATCCGGATTTTAAATTGCAATTCTGAAAATGCTACTTTTAGAAAGTTTGCGTTTTGTTGCCTTAGCAATTTGGTGCCTGCTACCGGCCTATCTCTGATCACCACTGGGTGTGGTTGGTTGTTGGACTTTGTGTATTACTGCTAGATAGCCACACACAATGGGAGCATAGATGTGACTGGATAGGCCATCACTGGCAGGATGGGAGGGAGAGGCTGGGCCCAGTCTCACTTACACTTGAATAGTTTATGTACCGTATCCACACAAAGAGCTTCACAACCCTGCACTATCACTTCAGACAGCTTGTATCCAGGGCAAGGAGGCAGGGAACCCAAGCACCTCAAAACCATTGCCTAGAAGCTTCTCCTACCTTCCAGAACCAGGGCAGTAGTGTATGAAAGAAGGACCTTATACACCACCACTTCAGTGCACTTCTGGACTTGTGGATATTCTGCGAAGAAGGACTGCTGTGCTGCTGAAAGGACTGCCACTCTGCTGGACTGCTACTCTGAAGGAGCTGCTGCCTTGCTGTGCTGACCTGCTCCTTGCTGCCTCCTGGTGTGAGCCTCAGGAACAGAACAGGCTCCCCAACAGGCCCTGGACTTGTCTTCAGCAAGTACCTGACCCCAAGAGGTTTCTCTCAGGTCCTGGACCCTAGGTGTGGGCCCTTCCCAATTGCCAATGGGCCTTTTCACACTGGAGCTACACTGCTCACACAAAATTCAGCACAAACCACTGCAAGCTCGTCTCTTTGCATATCAAGCATCAACAGCCTATGGAGGACTGTCAATGTGAAGTTCCAGCCTGCCCATACACAAAGCCTGGCCTGCTCCTCGCACCACGCTGACCACTGCCAGCAATGCTCTCCTTGCTTCCTGTGACCCTCTTGAACTCCATTGGGACTCTTGTTGCAAAACTTGAGAAGGTAAAGCTTCAGTTGGACTAATCTAGGACTGTATCCAACCACCGCTTCATCGCGGTTGGCTGGACTTTTGAATTTTCAAGTGCAACCAAAAAGTTTTGATTGCCGCTTCATGCTTTAGGTGCTATTTTGCAGCTTCTTCCTTAAAAATTCAAACCTCTGGTTCTACTGATTGTGTTTTTGTCATTCTGGTCTTGTTTTATTTATTAAATTCTGTGCTATTTCTCTAACCTGGTGTAGGATACTTTTTTGTGGTGTTTATATGTTTTATTGTTTGAAGTATTGTACAAATACTTTAGACATTACCTCTAGGTTAAGCCTGAATGCTCTGTGCCAAGCTGCCAGGGGATGAGCACAGGTTTATTTAGAATTTGCTTGTGCCTTACCCTGACTAAAATTGTGATTGTTGGTTGACCAAGGCTCACACCCAAGTCAACCAATAACCCAATTTCTAACATTGATGATCACCATTGAGGATAGGGCTTGTGTTTGTGCAGTAACATACAGTGATTTGGCGCTCACTTCCATCCCATATTTGAGACTATTACAAGCTTTTTAAACTTCTCCTTTTTCTCTCATTTGGTCCTTCTTCTAAATTGTTGCTCCTAAATTCCTGCCTGAACTTCAGAACCTTGGAACACTTTTGTTGTTGCATCTGAGATACGTTGCCAGAATGGAACCAGATTTCACCTTCCTGACTCTGTACAGTTCAAGGGAACTGAAGGAGTTTTGCAAGGAGAGGGGGCTGGGCAAGTTTGAGCCTCTACTAGAGGACCAAGAGAGTGATGACTCTGGGGAAGTGTCTGAGGAGGACTACTTTGCAGGTCTAAGGTTAGAGAACACAGAGCCCTGGTTACTACTCGACTCAAAACTAGAGGCTCAAGAGGACAATGGCCCTGAGAAGGATGAGGAAGGGAAGACAAATGGCAGAGCAAAGGCTCTATAGGAGATGTGGAGCCCACATAGAGGAGGTCCCGTGATGGATCCAATGCAGGAAGTAGTGTCTCCTTCCTAACCTGTCTCCTGAGGAGTTGAAGGATAAACAGGTTGAGAGGGACCGGAGGCTGCAGCTCGTCCCACTGACTGTATAGGAGAGAAAAGCTGAGGCTGAAAAGCCCTGGTGAAGGATACGAGAGTTGAGGCTAAAAGGGCCTTAGCTAGGAAAAATGTGTCATGGAGACAGAAAAAAGGTTAGCTGAGGCAGAGAGAGCCTTGGAAGAGAGAAAGGTCTTGTTGGCTCATTGGTTCAGAAACTGAATCTTAAAGAGCTAGACTTCAAGGCCAAATTGCTGTTCGAGTCTAGCAAGAATGGTGGCAGTGAAACTGCAGCACACAGTGCTGAAGGAAGAGTCCACATATCTAGAAACATGGTGCCTGACTTAAAGGAGGGGTATTACATAGGTTGTTTGAGGCATATCAGGTAGCTCTAGAATTGTACCGGATCCCAGAGTAGGATTAGGGAGCTGGCCTTTGAAGTCATATTCCTGTTTATGGTAGGGACGCCCTACTTGCCCTAGGCGAAGAGGGACAGGATGAGGTATCCCTCCATGAAGGATACTCTTGTCAGGAGATATGGATTCATCCCAGAGTACAGGTTGTGATTCAGGCACTGCCTCCCCAGTCCTGGGGTGATTTTGTGGGTTACTTGTGTAAGGCACTGGATGGCTAGGTGAAGGGTAGTTATGTAAACAACTATGAGGGGCTGTACAATTTTATCTCCAGACAGCATATGTTCATTCACTGTTTTCCACAGCTGCACCAACATCTGGTTGACTGCAAGCTCCCTGTCCCCAGGGAGCTTGCAAAGGAGAAAGACCTCTTTGTGATTACCAGAGTGCTGAGGAAGGCATTGGGGTTGTGATCCTAAGGAGGGTGCTCAGGTCCCCCCCATCGGAGTGAGCGGGAGGTACGCAGTGACCCAGACAGGTACCAGTACGGTGAAGGAGGAAAGGGGTCCCATGTCCCTTCTAAGGATAGGAGGGGAGGTTATGGTGGGCTCCCAAAAGGGTCACAAGCAGGGCTACCTGGTCCATACCATGAGACCATCCACTGGTGGGGGCTCCACAGTGTCAGGAGAGCTGAGTGGGATGCCCGCAACAGGCGTCTTACTAGTTCTGTTATGTGCGGGTACTACTGATAGATGAAGCTAGAAAAAATTCAACACTTGCAACAGCACTGCTGCATGTGGTAATGAATGATTATATAATTTAGACAGAATTGTATTCACCCTTTGAATATTGTGGTCACTCTCTGCAAGTATGCCAGCTATGGCTGAGAGAAAATACCTGCTTGAATAGATGTAGCCCTAAATTAAATTAGATTTGAGTTTAATTGAAACATGTCGTCTATTCCACTGTTTTGAAGTCACAATTAAGAAGGTCTGTCATTTAGTTTTGTGTTTTTTAACAGAGAGAATTTCAAGGACATTGTAAAGTTAGATCACAGATTTCTTGTAGAGTCATAAAGTTGAAAGTATGCTGGCAGTGGAGAAACTCTTGTAAATTGCTTGACGAGCAAGTAAGAGAAATGTTTTTTTTTCTTTTTTTGGAATTTAACAGGTAACAAGTGAAGAGATGCCAGAGCTACAGAATGTGGGCAGGCCAGTCTAATTTGAGAAGTGTAACAAAAGACCCCGTTTTGTACCAAGTACTCTTTGAAAATACGTTTTTGGTAATTCTAAACTGACAGTCAGAATAGTCTAAAGGAAATTAATTGAACACTATTAGTGCTACTAGGTGAGATAAGTAAAAGTTAAAAATAAAATACCAGCACATGCAAAGCTGAGAAAACCATACTCTGTTTACCAATTTTATTTGTGCCAAGTAGAAAAGATTAGGACCTAATTTTACACCGAGGTTTTCCCATATTTTTAGTAATGGAAAGCTTCTCCAGGTCAGATGGCCAAGCGATCGGAGAAAAGATGATAACTAATTGAAAGGGAACCAAGATATTTCAGTTTTTAGGAAGTGAAGCACAGGAAGCTGGTTACTGCTGTCATACACTCATGAAAAGTTGATAAGAAGAATTCTGCTTTGATTTCAACTTTTAGTGGTAACTGGATGTCATCTGTGTGCACAAATGTGTACAATCCAAAAGACCAACTAAGATGAGGCTCAAAAACAAAGTAAAGAGTACATGGGAAAGTATGAAGCTAGCGTCACTCTACAATCCAGCATTTGTCTTCCCAAGGTGTTCCTGGGATAAAGCCACCTCAAAAGGTAAGGTACCAGAATATTGTTGTCAGAGTATCATCTGATATTATTATTGTGCTCTAAATATCACTTACAAATTTACGAAACTGTCATCGCGCTAAAGTTAATTATGAAATATCTACACCAAATGAAGCCATCTTTTTATAAAGGATATTGAGGACACAATATTCATGAAGAATATTTCTGACAACAATATTCTGACATATTTCCCCTCAAAGGAACAGTTATTACATCAGGGAATGACGCAGGAGTCTTGTTGAGTGCAATTGGTTCAAGAAGGTACTATGATACTTTGGGCCAGATGTAGGTAGGAAAAAAATAGCGACTCGCAAATTGCGAGCATGTGCGACTTGCAATTTGCGAGTCGCTAACTGCAATTCAGGTAGGAAGTGCGCGGTCAATTTGCGACTCGCACCCGGAGTCGCACCACAGATAGCGAGTTCGCTGTTTGCGAGGTCGCTTTTTGCGACCGCGCAAAAAACGGACTCGCAATTTGCGAGTGGGTGTCGCAAATTGCGACTGTGCTGAAAATTGAAAGCAGGTGCTGCAGAAATCACTTCAGAACACTCAGGAAAACACTTTCTGGCACATGATGATGACATCACAGCCAGGAAGTTTACAAATACACCTGGGAGGAGGGAGGACCACACCCTTTTTAACTGCAGCACAGCTAACAGAGCACCAGCAACCATGGCTGACACTCCCAGGAAAAGGAAGCTCAAGTTTGCTGAGAAGGAGTTGGAGGTGCTAACAGATGAGTGCTGTCAGCACCATGATGAGCTGTTTGGCAAGGCAGCCCTCACTGTGCCAGACACAGAAAAAAAACGAATTTGGCAGGATATCCAGGACAAGGTAAACTCCCTGGGGGTCAGCCACCGGAGTGTGGAAGAACTAAAGAAGAGGTGGTACGACCTCCGCTCCCGGACCAAGGAGAGGGTGGTAGAACGGCTCCGGGAGATGAGAGGCACAGGAGGGGGACCATCTACCATACCACCACCCACACCCCTGGAGGAAAGGGTTGAGGAGACCCTTGAGCCGGAGGCTGTCACTGGATTTGAAGAACTGAACACCTCTGAGCCCGGACCATCAACCGGTGAGTACCATGTGATATGCTTGTACCCCCATCAATGCCATACCCCCACCCACCATGTACACAGGGGCATGCACAACCAAGATAGCTCCATTTCAGAGTAGCAAACACCAGAATGATGCATTATGGGCAATGTAGTCAAGTAGGCATTTCATAGGCAATCGTTTATTAGGACGTTTTTAACTGATAGTAGACACTAACAGTGTGTTCCCCATGTCCCACAGGTCTCCCACAAGACACCCCCACCAGCCCAAGCAGCCAGGTGCCAATGGTCAGCCAGCACAGAGAGGAGACAACAGGACCAGCCACCACTCCCACCTGCACCACCAACACCATCCCCTCTCTGGAAACACCTGTTGCAACAGTGGTGTTGGAGCCTGCACCAGGTACAAGCCAGAGTGCCATATCAGACATTACAGGGCCTCCACCGCTGAGCAGGCAACGCAGGATGACACCAGCAGAGCAGCAGGCAGAGTCAGGGCTTCCCTCCACAACACCAACGGAGGCCCAACTGCTACAGGGTCAGCGCCTGCAAAACCAACAGTTAAGGAGGATTAGTGGGGTTTTGCAGCGCTTTGAGAGGAACCATGCCAACAGCATGCAGCAGGTGCATTCAGAACTGCAGGTCATTGGGAACTACACAGGTGACCTTGCACTGTCTATGCGCAAACTGGTGGCTGGACTGCTAACGCAGAGTGACAGTGCACGGCGCAGGGACCGCCAGCTGCTGCAACGCCTGGACAGGATGGCCTCCTCTATCGTTAGGCTGGCAGTTAACACAACTGGGCTGTCTAGGAGAACAGTCAGCCTCCAGGTTGACATGGGCCACTTTGCGGGTGATGTGACACGGGGACTGGGCCGGATCACCCATGCAATAGACCTAATAGAGGCACGGCAGGTTTCCAGGGGCACAGGTGACACCCCACATGACAGTGAGGAGGGCTCCACTGTCAGCAGTGTCTCTGCCGGTGACACCAGGGTGCTACGTAGTGGGAGCACAAGGCAGAGCACTGCTGACCCACCTATTACCAGCCAGGCTGGCCGAGCCCGCCGTAGGGTGTGAGCTAAACACTGTCCCTGGGGTTGGGGCACATGATGGCAATGTGTCCCATGCCAGGTGGACTATTGAAGGCCCTGAACTGTTTATTCTTGTATATAGTTTGGTTATTTGCACTTATTAAATCATTTGTTCTTTCCACTTAACACATGGACTGTTTGTTCTATTGGTGAGTAAGGTAGAAGTTGGCACGTACCTTCCAAAGTATTGGTTTGCAATGTGTTCCCGTCTCAGTCTGCCTTGATTGGCGATGCTCCTATCCCCATGATAGCGATGTGGTTGCTCTTGCTCTTCATCCTCTGAATCTGGGTCTTCAGGGGTGAGAGGTAGCCCACGTCGGGTGGCAATGTTGTGCAGGATAGCGCATGCGACAACTATTTTGAATGCCGTTATTGGGGTATACTGGAGGGCACCTCCACTTCGGTGGAGGCATTTGAACCTTGCTTTCAGCAGCCCGAAGGTTCTTTCGATGATGTTCCTGGTCCTCTTATGTGCACTGTTGTATCGCCTCTCGCATTCATTGCTGGCTGTTAAGTACGGAGTCAGTATCCATGGACGTAGTGCATATGCACTGTCACCTGTTGGGCACAAAACGTACACTGTTAGCAAGGCATGGGTGGTTTGCACATTGATCTGTGTGCATGTCTTCAAGGTGTATTCAGCTATACCTAGGAGGTATCCGTCTCCAATCTCCCCACGTTCCAGGCGTTGGTGTATCCCACTGTGCCTAAAAATGTAGGAGTCATGAGTACTGCCTGGAAACTTAGCAACCATGTCAGTGATGACATAATGGGCATCACATACCACCTGAATATTGAGTGAGTGGGTACACTTCCTATTGTGGAACAGATATTCCAGGTTAGCAGGAGGGCATATTTGAATATGTGTCCCGTCTACAAACCCTATGACATGGGGGAAGTTGGCAATCCGGTAAAAGTCCAACTTGGTGCTGTTAATTTCTGCCTCATTCCTGGGTAGGTATATGTATCGGGACATGTGTGTGAGTATGGCATCTAGGAATGCCCTGAAGAACCTTCATAGTGCACTTTGGGATACCCCACCTGCCACAGCAATGACCCCCTGATAGCTACCCGAGGCCAAGAGGTGCAGTGAGCATAGCACTTGCACATGCGTAGGGATGGTGCAACCGCGCACAGTCTGGCGTTCTAGCTGTGGTTTGAGTAATTCTATTAAATCTAGTATAGCTGCGCTGCTAAGTCTATATTTGTCATATATTTCCTCCTCAGTTTGCTGGAAGAGTGTCTGCCTTGTTCTGTAAATCTTCTCCTGTCTCTGGCTCCTCCTCCTCCTCCTCTGCTGGGCTGCGTGGGCTCTCCTCCTCACTGCTATCAGGTATATCTCCGCCATCTTGAGTAACCCAGAGGCCTTCTGGGTCTCCTTTTATACTTTGGTAATGGTTACCACCTGCT
This sequence comes from Pleurodeles waltl, assembly GCF_031143425.1. Classification (NCBI taxonomy): domain Eukaryota; kingdom Metazoa; phylum Chordata; class Amphibia; order Caudata; family Salamandridae; genus Pleurodeles; species Pleurodeles waltl. Next base: position 911,917,691 of record NC_090443.1, read on the forward strand.
CTGAGTTAGTGGTAAATTGGAAGTGCAAAATGGGCTTTTTGCGACTAGTCGCAATTTGCGAGTTGCTATTGCATATGGTTTGCGACTCGCAAATTGCGACTTCCTATTTACGGGTCGCAAAATGGGGTCGCAAATTTTGTGAGTCGGTACTGGCTCGCATCGCATTTTGCGAGTCGGAAATGGGATTTTTGCATACCATTTCCGATTTTGCGGGGTCGCAAATAGCGAATCGGGCCATTTGCGACTCGCAAAATTTTGCTACATCTGGCCCTAAGAATCACAAGTCGTGGACAGTGACAGTAAGACCAAGAACAATACTCCCCCAAATCAGAGACTATTTGAAGCTCATCCAAAGCTGCCACACATATCAATTCAGTATATGTTCAGAATGAAACCCAACTTGAGCAGTGAATTTCTACAATTATGTGTACACAAACTTTTCCAAATATATGGGAAGTAAACAAAGCTGTGATTCTCTAACGTCTGTACCTCCAGAGAGGATGTTTTCAATACAGGAGGGTTTATTGCATATTTTAACTGGAATCTCATTTTAGGCCAGAAAAGCATCCTTGAGATTATCTACATCTGTGTTGATGTTTGAAAATGTGCTCGTAAATGATCATCATTGGAATCCTATTATGTGTTGCTCCTAATGGATGAACTTCCAATACTTTGACAGTATAATTGAAATTTATTGATTCAAGAGTTGATATTGTTGGAGTAAAGATGTTTTTGTCATTGGGCTGAACTGAAGAAGAAGGAATCAAAGAGGGTTTGTCAGCCATCATAATATCTTGCATCATTCTGTAAATGTTTTCCCAATCCTCTAAGGCACTAATGTTTATACTAAAATAGATTTGATTTTCTAACTCCGAACTTCCGAATTCTGCGCTCACCATCACCCTTATGTCTCTTATGGATAATCGTTGGCATGATATTTTTTTAGCAGAACACAGTCTGGTTTAATTTTATTAGGGCTTCCACTGGCTATCTTACTATTTTCAACCTCATTATCAATACAGAAGTTGAACAAGGTATTCTAAAAACTTTTCTTAGAACGTTTGTCTCCTCTGCCCCCTTGTCTCCTCTATATCATTTCCAAATATTACGCCTTCCTTAACTTCATAGTCAAATACACAAAATAATCCATACAAAAACTAAACCCTTGCATACAATGAAGTCCATTTGATACCCCCATTTTCGCATTTACCTAGCCAGTAGCCATCCTCATGTTTGGCCCATTGCTTGTTGGCCAAAACACATGCATGTGAAAGAATAGTCTTAAACCTGTTTATTGATAGGTCCATATAAAGATTTTCCTTTAGCTTCTAAATCCTACCGGAATTCCATTCAGTAGGACAGCGTCATCTGTGTAATCATGAGTTGTTGCTGCCCTTTTATTGGTCTCAAAGGGATATGTATTTCAAGTTGGCAGTATATTTGGCTTATCTCCAACTTAGAGTCAGAATTTGAGAGGTTACCAATAGCCACCTACTATTTGTAGGAGCATGCAAAGCCACGCAACTCGCAGCTTTCTAAATCTTTTACATTTTGAAATGTGAAGCTTTAGAAGCTTGTGAAAAAAGATGGCAGTTTCAGGAACAGGAAATCATTCTTGATAAAGTGAGTGACCAAGAGCAGACATTTGCTGACCTGGCAACCATCCACTAGCAGGGCCTCCATCCACTCTCCCTTCCCCCGAAAGCTCCCTTTTCTGCAGTACCTCTTAGTGCACAATTTCCAGGTCTCCAGACCGCTTCACAACCCCATCTCATTGCCTGCCCCATTCCCCAGTTTACCATGACGCTGCAATTCTTAGCTACAGGATGTCCTTTCCTTTAAAAGTATGGCATTCTGGGGTGTGTGGCCTGAGAATGGCATAAGACATACTTCGCTTGCTCTCCAGACCCTTACAGTCTATTCATGAGGATCAACAGTGCTAGGTTTGAGGCATCCAGCCACAGAGTGGCAGATTAGCTATCTTGACTTCCCCCTTGTCCTGTGGGAACTGTGGGAGATGCTGTGGAGCCCGCCTCTTCCACATTAGCAGTGGGACTTGCCTGCCAGCCCTGCCTGGAACTGCAATGCCGCCATATAGCTGGGGTACACAGACCTTGCTAGCCCCAGAGACTCAATGCGGCAGAGTGCCAGACGATGACTAGTCTGTCCTGGGGGCCAGCTGGGTGCTTTAAACCCCCAGTTGTGGGGACCCCAACGCAGCTGCTGCTCTTGGGCATCTGGAGACCTGGCATGCAGAGGCCTACCATCTTTAGAGGCGTACAGGAGACCAGGCGTATTGCGGGCCTGGTGGCCTTCCTGACATTGCAATGGTCACACAGAGGAGTACTGAGCTGATTTTGCCCACGAAGAATGGACCCTGATAAAGGCTGTCTGCACAGATAGTGGTGCTTTTCCGACATGCTCAACTGAGTTGCAGCCTCTGACCAAGGCCTAGAGAGCAAAGCTCTGAGGGTGCAGAGAGTTCAGCCGAGATGTCCTTGTGGATTACTATGGAGGCCCAGACCTGCAAAGCCTTCAAGTTGCGACCGCGTGGTCTTCATGCCTGCCCAAACCATAACTGCCCAGATGGCCTCCCTTGGTGGGGAGCTGCTGCGTGACTTACTTGTATCAGGCCGTCGCTGGTTATTTTTCTCTCCCTGCCTTGGGTGCTTGTCATGCCCTCAAGGGCGAGGCAGAAGAGAGAGTTATTTTTTAAACACAGCGGGAACCCCGGGAGACGCAACCCACCTGGCTCATCTCCTATTGCAAAACGCTGTGCTGGAGAGCGCCAGACCGCACCAACATGTAACACTATGGGACTTACCTGCTAACTCCCTGGATACCCACTGCAGCTCCCTCGCATAGCGGTGTGAACACTGGGGCCTTGAAAACAGGCTTGGACTCATCGGATCCCGGTAGGTCCTGAGTCAGAGGAGGAGCCTGCCTGGACAGACATCGATGGCTTAGACTTATAGGGCCTAAGATGTGAGAGACAATGAGGAGTAAATAATTTCTGCCCCCCCAACCCTCCCACAGCAGTTTGTGCTTTGTTTGCCCTAGGAGGCAGATTGCTAATTTGGGGACTGCTTGCCTCGCACCTCAGGAGCCCTCACTCATAGTAATGCCCAGTGTTTCTTGGGACTGCTCTGGGCACAGTCAGTAGAGGCGGTCTCTGGAGTCCCTTGCTGCCACCTCGCCTCCTCCTGCTAGTCCACAATGCACATATTTTTAAATCAAATGCTACCGGACAAAATCCACCTGGGACCATATGAATAGCCTATAGAGCTTAATACACATCAACGTTCCCTTCTATGGACTGGGGCCCCAGGGGGCGCATACCTGCAGGCTTTCTTTGAGTGCTCTTTGCTCCTGGTGTAAGACTCCTTTCTCCTTGCACCGGGCATCAGGAGCCAGGGCTCAGGAGTGTATGGCCTTTTGACTTTGCCTGTGCAAAATTACAATGCTTGGGGACAGTGATACATATTCTGCTTACTTAGGAGCAGGGAGGGGACTCTGGCTTCTGTTGAGGGGTCTTCATTGGCACTTCGCACACCTCACCTGCAAAAATTCCTACACTGTCCCACTTCTGCAGTGGTGTCTCTCCCAGGCTGCGCAATTGGGAGTTCTCCAGCTTGGGGACAGGGGCTCACTTGGCTCTCTGCCAATGCCATGTGGGAAATCCATTAGAGACACATCTGGTGCCTCTCCAAAGGACATCCCTGTTACATTTCTGTTGCAAAAACAGACTCCATCCTCCATGGATTCCCCTATTGCCACCTCAGAGCCCACCCCTGAGAGTACGACTCCTGCACCCATCACTCAAGCCTATATGGACAATTTCCTCCAGGAACTCCACACTGAAATTGGCTCTCTTAAGAATGAATTTAAGACCAGTATTCATGATCTCAAAAGGGATGTCGACGGGCTTGGCAAACGAGTGAACGATCTGGAACATACACTTGACTCTCACATGAAGAACAGGAATCTCTCTGGCACAGGATCGCGACCCTGGAAGACCAGCAGATTGATCTCCAAATGAAGCAAGAAGACCTCAAGAATTGGTTTAATAACATCAGCATTAGCTAGAGGACTGGAAGGTACCAACATAATGACTTTTACCGCTGAACTCCTTGAAGCCATTTGAGGTGATCCAGATGTTTTGCCCCAATGTTCGACAGATCGCCTGGCTTGGCATCAGCTCCAGAACGTCCTTACTCCCCCCTCGGACATCCTGACGCAGGTGCACTTCTTTCCTCAAAAAGAGATAATCCTGCAGGCATCTCTGAAGAAGGCAGACCTGATATTCAGAGGCCATGCTGTTAAACTGTTCCAAGACCTTGCACCCACTATACTATGACATCGTAGAAACTTCAGGACGGTTACCACCAAACTTGGGGATCTCAACATTTGCTATCAGTAGGGACTCCTCTTCACCATCATCTTCATGTGGGAGGGCGAATGCCGGATCATTCAATCACAGAAAGAGGCCCTATACCTTTAGAATCTGAAACCAACCTCTAGGGAGGGCAGCCCTCCCCACCCTGCTCCCCCACTCGCAAAACTGTACGACCCGCATAAACTACAGTGGCCTCCAAGAGCGTTTCCAAACACAATAAGGACTCATATTCTATGAAACCAAGAAAAACATTATCTATGCAGTCGCAAGAAGTCCTCATCTCCTGCTCCCTTGGGTTGGTACAAACAAGATCGGGCCTCTATGTCTCTCTAATCGGCGGAGCTGGGTAGATGCTCGGATTCTCCTGCCAGATTGCCTCACACATGCCAGAGGCCCCTTCATTTGCTTACACCTGCACCACTTACAGCGGGCAAAATGTAGGTGGTCCCATTGATACTTCCTAAAACATGATGTAACCTGGACCAACTGTCTACCATCACCATGCCCACTCATTCTCAATGGATTCCACACCTGCCTGGGTGCATCTTTGACCTGCTACTAACCCTGGCTATCACCGGCCATGCGAGTCTCTGTTGCCATGGCCCTCTGGCTGTTGCTGTGCCTCCCTCCTGACTCAGACGTTAGGGGAGTGGCTTCCCCTGTATGGCCAGTGAAGTGGCACACCGGCCATGCTAAGACATGGGTCGACTGTCTAGGCCCTGTTGGCGGGCTGGCCTGCCTCACCCCCTTCCCCATCCTCTTTGATGTGAGTCCTTATGCATTGGCAAGTGAGAAGTTTGTCGGGCTTTGCTTGGACACTTGCTACCTTCCCTCCTATGTCTGGACACCTTGACCCCTTAGGTCCCCCCCCATACACCCCATTGCACCTATTGCTTTGGAGCCATCCACAATCTTCTATCATGACTACCGCCCCAGTAGTTTGTGTGCGGGGCCTTAATGTCGAAATAAGAGAAGACAAGCATGGAAATACCTTCTCCTATAAGACTCTATTGTCATTTTTTTGCAAGAAACTCATCTTTTGTGACATGATGTCACTTGAATGTCACATCCGAAATACCCGATCTGTCACTGGGCATACACCACTATCAAGACAGCTGGAGTTGCGAGTATGTGCAAAGTCTCCTTCTACTCTAAGTTCCTAGGGGCCATCCGTGATGAGAATGGCTGTTGTTTAAAACAAATAGTGCATTGTGGCTCATGACCCCTTACTCTTCTAAACATATATGCATAGGATGTCTACCTCAGGAATTTCTTACAGGAGCAATTGACACATGACAGGGGTGACTTGGTGGTTGGGAGTGGGCTTTAACCTAATTTGTGATCCTGAACTTGACCATAGTACTACTTCCTTTCAGGGAAATTGTGTTTTTCCAACACAGTGCTTATGCTCCCTGTAGACCGGGGAGGGCTGGCGTGACCTAACCTCCTCGAATACTATTGGGCAGCCCATCTATGCTACATCTCGGAGTGGGTCATCCGGGAAAGGGACAAGCACTGGTTCCATATGGATCAGGAAGTGCTCCATCGACCCCTCTGGGATTTGGTCTGGCTTCTTAAACATGCAAGACAGAGTGTACATATTTTGGTTCCAATGAAAACGGTCTTACAGATCAGGGACAAGTTGGTTTTAAGGTGAGTCCTCACCACTTTCCCCTCATCAATCACCCCTCTGGCACACAACCCTGATTTAACAGCAGTCCTACAAACACATTCATTCAGCCATTGGGGAGAGGGAGATTGTCGCACTCTTAGAGATCTCTTTGAGTGTGATTCTATCAAACCTATCGACCAGTGTCAGAAGGTCTTTCATCTTCCTGAGTCCACCAGATCACAGTTTTATCAGCTGCATGACTGGGCTCTCCACCCCACTAACGTTCAGGGTATGACATGCCAATTGACTCCTTTCGAGACCCTGATTCAGTCATTTGACAGGGCCCAGGGGAACATCTCTCGTACGTACCAAGTGCTCCAACACTCTACCCCTTTACACCCACACCCTTATCAAATGCAATGGCACACAGAAATAACTAAAAACATTTCAAAGAAGAAATGGGAACAACTGTGGCGAGATATCCCTCAGATTAATAGGCGCAGGTCCCAGTATCAGATGGCATACAAAGTAATGACCAGATAGTACCTAACACCAATACAGCTTCACTCTATATTCCCCACCTCTTCCTCTCTCTGGTGGTGCTGCTCCTCGTCTCTGGGAGATTTATTTCATATATGGTGGTTGTGCTCAATTATTGCGACACTCTGAAAATAAATCCTCAGTCATATTAAAGGGACTTTAGGCTTCCCACTCTGGGAGTCCCATTCTGCTGTGATCCTCGGCATCCACCTCTTACACCTGAAAGTTATGACACATGCTGAAAGGAGTTTAATCAGTTACATGCTGGGAGCTGGCAAAAAATGAATTGCTTTGCACAAGAAGAAACGCATAGCCCCACTGATAGCTCAACGGTATATACGCAGCCATGGAACTCCTCTCCCACAGGATAACATGCATAGAAGAAAAATTTGCTCATGTTTGGCAATCTCTCATACACTGCTTTACAATATTGGATCACTCATGTTTCACACCTCTCAGACTCAAAGCCCTCCAACTATTTGGTTACCCTCTGTTTTCTCCTTCTTCTAGTGCCGACAAGCGCTCTGGCCACACCCCACACAATGCCCCCTGTTCATGGTGGGCTATTTGAAGGCACTCAAAGTGTGTCTGCACAGCTCAACTGAAGACTAACATGGACCTGCCCAAGCACAATGTTTATTTTCTCACATTGTAGGAGCCAGGCACCTTTACTGGGAGGTGCCTGGCTCCTACAGCATGGGCGCCATCGTAGCTAAGGGTTCTTACCTGTTTTATAATGGTTTTACGGTTTGCTTTCTCACTGTTTCCTTAGTTTTCTTTGAGTTACCAGTATTTTCCTCTAACAGGGAAGCCTGTTATCTGGATTTGGGGTTGCTGGACCCCGTTTACTGTTTATTTTTACTCTCTGTTTTCTCCTTCTTCTAGAGCCGATGAGTGCTCTGGCCACCCCCACACACAATGCCCCCTGTTCATGGCAGGCTATTTCAAGGCACTCAGAGTGCATCCAACCTTTGCACGGAAACGCGCATGGCACCAGGCCCCTTACATCAAATGGCATACACCGCCATTGCAGATTAGCCTACAATGAATTACCAACTCATCGCGTTGAATGGCTCAGGTAAGATCAATGAATGTGAGCCAGTAAGTTCTGTATCACTGGCAAATGACTCCTCCATTCTGTGCCGATGTTGCAGTCTGGCCATCAAGGGGGAAGATACACATAATCAGCAACAGCAGAGAGAAACTTACATTTTAGCCAGTCCCGTGGACAAGAAAACCTCATATAACAATATACAAAGTGTCCTAGTTAATGCTTGATCCATAGTAAAACACAAATATGATATAGCTAATTGTATCGAAACGTAGAAGCTAGATCTTCTTTTTATTACAGAAACCTGGGCTGACCCAACGTCAGAATCAGACATGGTTGCAGCATGCCCACAGGGTTATGACATCTTCAGGATGTATAGACTAGAAAAGCGAGGAGGCGAGTTGACCATAATATTTTGCATACGTTTGACAATCAGTTGTCAACCTGTAGTTCTTCCAAATTGTGAGGCCGTTTCCTTCTCCATTAGTATCTCTAACATCCAGCCCTTAAACGGGGTTCTCATTTATGTGCCGCTTGGCTTTAGAAGAACTTTTATGTCAGATCGGAGGACCATATTGGAATCAGGCATTCTATTAAGGAACTTTACCTTACACGGAGACTTCAACTATCATGTAGAAGATCACTCTGCCAAAGATGCAATGGCCTTATTCAACTTAACAACCAGCGCTGGGCTCAATCAGCTAGTCGTATGCTCAGCTAAATCTGCAGGTCACTGTTTAGATGGCATCTCTCAAACAACACTGAGCTAAAGAATGTTAACAGGTTGCCATTAACATGGTCATCTCTCATGCAGTTCTATTTGAGTTACCACGGCCCCCTAAGGATGAGACAAGAACTCTATCCATCAGGACTCTTACATCTCACCTGTGGCATAAAATCTCATCATATAATCTCAATCAGGCCCTAACAAACTCCATGCCCACACTCACTAACTAACTCCATGCCCACACTCACAGAGCAACTAGACACTGCTGTTGAAGAATATTCTACTTGGATCACCAACACAATGAACCCCCTGGCGCCAGTTAAAACCTTTTTCACCAAAAGACAGAATCCCTCTGCATCATGGTTCAATGAAGAATTTAGGGTCATATTTATACTATGTCCTGGGATGGGGTCCTTTCTTAATTTTACCAACGTTTACACCGATCAGGTAATTTAGCTTATAAACATTACCAGATCTGGTTCCCCCCTGGAACCATGTCCTCCTATGGTAGCTAAATTAGCTCCAGAAATAACAGCTGAGCATTTAAAAATCACATTTAATCAGCTTCCCATGGGAACAGGATCAAGACTGATTTGCATATGGCTGGGTCCAAAGTGGTGGTGAGCAAAAAAAGCATGGATTAAACCCAGATCTTTGTGACTCAGGGTGAATGTTTGCATTGTTCAGCATTCCGTCCATCATCTGTTCTTTTTGCATTTGTCACCCTAAGTGGGAAGGGTATACCAAGATGTGGGTCCCGTGCTCACTGTGCCACTGGATTCAAGCTAGCCTGGCTGGTGAAGGGTGATACCCTGAAACCGGTCCTTGTTATCGGTCTAAGGAAAACCTAGCTTGGCAGTTTAGGCTGGACTGTTCCCATGTAGAACAGGGTCAAGACTTATTTGCATATGGCTGGGTCCAGACATGGGTGGCAAAAAAAACAATGGATTCATCCCAGATCTTTGTGACTGGGGGTGAATGTTTGCCTTGTTCAGCATTCTGTCCATCATCTGTTTTTTTTCATTCCATCAGAGCTTCTGTTAGAAATGGGGTTTTTGGTTGGCAGTCAGGTTAACCTCTGTCCAAGCAAGAACCCTCACTCTAGTCAGGGTAAGTCACACACAATCCAATTTATCCTGTGCCCACCCTCTGGTAGCTTGGCATGAGCAGTCAGGCTTAACTGAGAAGGCAATGTGTAAAGTATTTGTGCAAGAAATCATACAATAACACAAAATAGCACTACAAAAATACACCACACAGTGTTTAGAAAAATATATAATATTTATCTGGATATTTGCAGGTCAAAACGATAAAAGATGCAATATGAAATTGTAGAGATATCACTGAAAAGTGATATAAAGGGAGTGATTCCGACCCCGGCGGTCCGGGGTCGGCGGGAGCACCGCCAACGGGCTGGCGGTGCTCCACAGGGTATTCTGACCGCGGCAGTTCAGCCGCGGCCAGAAAGGGAAAACCGGCGGTCTCCCGCCGGTTTTCCGCTGACCGCCGGTTTTCCGCTGCCCTGTAGAATCCTCCATGGCGACGCAGCTTGCTGCGCCACCATGGGGATTCTGACCCCCATACCGCCATCCTGTTCCTGGCGGCTTCGGCCGCCAGGAACAGGATGGCGGTATGGGGTGTCATGGGGCCCCTGGGGGCCCCTGCAGTGCCCATGCCAATGGCATGGGCACTGCAGGGGCCCCCGTAAGCTGGCCCCACCCTGAATTTCAGTGTCTGCTTAGCAGACACTGAAATTCGCGACGGGTGCTACTGCACCCGTCGCACATCCTCCACTCGCCCGGCTCCATTCGGAGCCGGCATCCTCATGGAGGGGTGTTTCCCACTGGGCTGGCGGGCGGCCTGTTGGCGGTCGCCCGCCAGCCCAGTGGGAAACCCAGAATACCCGCGGCGGTCTTTTGACCGCGCAGCGGTATTCTGGCGGTTCCCTCCAGGCGGGCAGCTCCCGCCGCCCGCCGGGGTCAGAATGACCCCCAAAGTGTCTCAAGTCTTTAAAAAGTAAACAAAGTCTCTTTCAAGCACAAAGTACCTGGTTTAAAGTGGAAAATCTCTGCAAAGGGCCGCAGAGGAGGAGATACGTGGAAAAATGCTGTGTGTGTCGGTTTCGCCCCTTCACACACGGACTTGCGTAATTATTTTTCACGCGGGGAAGTCGTGCGTCGTTTCCGGCGCGCGGACAGTCTCCTTCTGTGGTTCGCGGGATTACCAGATGTCCCTGGGTCTGTGCATGGAATCCTAGGCTTGTTATCCAGCTGCGCGTCGTTCCGGTGGGCTGTGCGTGGAATCTTCTCCCTCACGGCAGGCGTCGCGTCGATTTCCTCTCTGGAAGTCGGGCGGCGTTGTCCAGGCGAGGCCGTGCGTCGAAGTTCCGGTCGCACCGCAGGTGTCGCGTCGGGCGGTGTCTTTCCGGATCAGCGTGCAGTGAATTTTTCACCGCGGGGCAAGCTCTGCGTCGAAACTTTCGGCACACAAGGTGTCCAGTTGAAAAAGAGAAGTCTTTTTGGTCCTGAGACTTCAGGGAATAGGAGGCAAGCTCTATCCAAGCCCTTGGAGAGCACTTCTGCAGCAAGGCAAGAGTACAGCAAGGCAGCAGGGCAACAGCAGGGCAGCAGTCCTTTGTAGAAAGCAGTCAGGTGAGTCCTTTAGGCAGCCAGGCAGTTCTTCTTGGCAGGATGCAGGTTCTGGTTTCTTCTCCAGCAAGTGTCTGAGGTGGTAGGGCAGAGGCCCTGTCTTATACCCAAATGTGCCTTTGAAGTGGAGGAGACTTCAAAGAGTGGCTAAGAAGTGCACCAGGTCCCCTTTCAGTTCAATCCTGTCTGCCAGGGTCCCAGTAGGGGGTGTGGCAGTCCTTTGTGTGAGAGCAGACCCTCCACCCTCCCAGCCCAGGAAGACCCATTCAAAATGCAGATGTATGCAAGTGAGGCTGAGTACCCTGTGTTTGGGGTGTGTCTGAGTGAATGCACAAGGTGCTGTCAACTAAACCCAGCCAGACGTGGGTTGTAAGGCACAGAAAGATTTAAGTGCAAAGAAATGCTCACTTTCTAAAAGTGGCATTTCTAGAATAGTAATATTAAATCCAACTTCACCAGTCAGCAGGATTTTGTATTACCATTCTGGCCATACTAAATATGACCTTCCTACTCCTTTCTGATCAGCAGCTACCACTTCAATAATGTATGAGGGCAGCCACAATGTTAGCCTATGAAGGGAGCAGGCCTCACAGTAGTGTAAAAACGAATTTAGGAGTTTTAGACTACCAAGACATGTAAACTACACAGGTACATGTCCTGCCTTTCACCCACACAGCACTTTGCTCTAGGGGTTACCTAGGGCACACATTAGAGGTGACTTACATGTAGAGAGAGGAGAGGTTTAGGCTTGGTAAGTACTTTTTTAAATGACAAGTCGACGTGACAGTGAAAATGCACACACAGGCCTTTCAATGGCAGGCCTGAGACAAGGTAAAGGGGCTACTTAAGTGCGTGGCACAACCAGAGATGCAGGCCCACTAGTAGCATTTAATCTACAGACCCTGGGCACCTATAGTGCACATTACTAGAGACTTATAAGTAGATTTAATAGTCCAATCAGGTATGATCCAAGGTTACCATGTTTAAAGGGAGATAGCATATGCACTTTAGGCCTGGTTAACAGTGGTAAAGTGCGCAGAGTCTAAAAGACAGCAAAAACAGTGTCCAAAAAGTGGAGGGAGGCAGGCAAAAAGTTAGGGGTGACCACCCTAAGGCTGTCAGGTCTAACAGCTTCAAATAACAGTAGTGACTTCTATGACTCTCTCAAAAATAGACTATTGCAATGCTCTCTGCCTGAACATGCAACTACATCTAAACAAACTACAAAGGCTTCAGAATGCTGCTGCCCAAATGCTTTTGGGCATTCCAAAATTCCAATCTGTCTCAACTGGACTCAGACAGCTACACTGGCTGCCGGTTCGAGAAAGAGTAACTTTTAAAACTCTCTGCATTATATTCAAGGTCTTACATGGCATTGGACTACATTATTTGAAGAAAAAAATCAAATGGCATCACCTGCAGAAAACCTTAAGATCCTCAAATGTAAAAAAACATCTCTATTTCTAGATGTAGGTTTGCTTCCTAGGGAGGCAGGAGTTTTGTTACCAGTGCTTCCAAACTGTTGAATTCTCTACCTTTCTATTTGAAATCTATCAATAATTTACTACTTTTCAGAAAAACTTTTAAAAGATATCTTTTTAACCAGTAACCCCGATGCACTCAGGCCCATATTTATACTTTTTTAGCGCCGCATTTGCGCTGCTTTTTGACGCAAAATCGGCGCAAACTTACAAAATACAATTGCATTTTGTAAGTCTGCGCCGATTTTGCGTCAAAAAACGGCGCAAATGCGGCGCTAAAAAAAGTATAAATATGGGCCTCAGTCTTCAGGTTTCAGTTGAATAAAGCGCCAAGGCACTTTCGAGTAATACTGCACTCAATAAATCAATTTAACATAACATAACATTGAAATAAACCTGCGTTAACCAGCCTATGGGTGTTGGTGGGGTTACCTAATGTCCATGCTGTCCCTTTCCCATCCCTATCGGCACCCATGCTTATCCACTGTTTTTCCCAACCCTTCATCTGGAGGGATTATGAGCCAGTTACGCTTTTGTTACACTGAGGTCAACATGTTTCTGTTGTTTACCTGTATTCTACCCAGTGCTGCTGATTTGTTTTTGTTGTTATTCTCGGACACCATTGCAACCTTCAGTGATTTTCCTACCACGTGCGATCTGTGATGATTCTACTCTTGCTCAGTAGCGGCTTGTGGGCTGCAGAAGGGGCAGGGTGGGGAGGCACAGGAGGGGGGGAGATGGGAGGGAATAAACATTGAATTTAATTTAAAAAAAAACACCTCCTCCGCCGCTCCTCCGTCTCTCGACGCTCCTCTGCCTCTGCAGGCATAGGCTCTCAGCCTGCCCTGCGCCAATCCTGACGCTGCTCAGAGCAGCGTCAGGATTGGCTGGGAGCGCCCAGCTAATGTGCCCCCAGGCAGACTGGGAGCCTGTGCAGGCTCTCTCCAGCCCAGCAGCTGTGTTGTTAGGCTGGAGAGAGACTACAGCACACGTGTGTTTGACCGGCCCAAGACAGCCGACTAAACACACATGCGCTATGAAGGGGAGTGCTGAGCACTCCCCCTCAGTGCACGTCACCCCTGTGGCCTGCCCCTTTCAAAGAAAACGATAATAAACATGGTTTATTATCATTTTCTTTAAAAGGTTTTGCAGCTGCCGCTGCTGGCGGAGGGCGACGCTCCTCCACCGAAACGGAGGAGCCACCACTGTTCTTGCTGGGGGTCTATGTCATTCTTAATGTACCGGAATGCTAGATGCTTTCTTAAGCTTTTGTACAATGTCTCTCTGATGTTTTTGCACTATGAAAACCTGCTAATAAAAAGAAGTTAAGCAAAAAAAAGGTATGTCGTTCTAGGGCTTTAAAATCGACCAGTTTTGCAGGCCAGAAACAGAATCTTCACTGTAGTGAAGTCCGATGAAGTTGGAGAACTGCAATGTGTGTTTTCTAAATTTCCCCAGTTTCTTCCAAAGGTTTTTACCTTCATTTCCCCCAATTTCTTATACCTTTGGTTGATACAAAATTACTGGGTAGTTCTCCCTTAATTCCGCCATCTTCCGTTCCCTCAGGTCCCAGGTTACTAGACATAATTACCTAGTAATTACCAGGAGATCCTATGTTGAGATGGGGCTAATTCTTCCCATGCTGTTTGAAAGCATGCAACCAAAAAGTAAGAAATAGGAGTATGCGGTACAATACACTATATCAATAATTCAATAAATTATTCAATTTACTGTTATAGTATTTCATTGAGAGGCAACCTCAATGATTTGACCTTACTCTTTCAAATATAAGTACTCCTGCGTAAAAAGGTACATTGTGTCCTGAATACTCCAAAAGACATGCTGCTCATTGCTCAGCAAGAGCTTTTACCCCTTAAAAGGCCAAGTTCTTGAAAACATGGCATTTTTTTTTTTGTTACAATTGAGCGAAGCACCAACTTGATCCTTTTAGAACATTTGAACCATAGCTCCTGCTTTTTTAAATCGCTTTTTACTTCAAAAAGGCAAAGCAATTCACTTAAATTTGTCAAGGTTGCTGGAGTTTTAAGTGGAGCTTTAAATGCATACGTTTCAGAATTCCATGTTAAAAAAAACAGGTTTGTAAAAATGTACTACTTTTTAAACCAAAATTACTGGGCTGTGAAGCTGACATAGAGTAGGGATTTTTTGTAAAATATATGCTCATTATTTCATAGTTTTTTTTTTACAGGATGATTAAATGATTGTTGTTTACTAACTTCTCATCTCGTTTTCTGTATCAAAGCCTAGCTCCCAAATCCATGTGCTGAAAATAGTACCTGCAATGGATAGCTAGTTACTGTTTGAGGTGACATGTTCACCAAAAAAACACAATGAACTGTACTGAGGCCCAGAGTAATCCCCAGTTGCTGAGATTAATTTAAACTTTCCACTCATCATTGTTTGCTTCCCTCAATACTATGGTGTAATGCCCAGTTACTTATCGGTAAACTTCATTACTCCGAGTACAGGTCTTCCTCATCTCAGTAATTACTGCATGAGCAGTCCTCTGCTCCACCAGATGTTGATAACCATAACAAGCCATAAAATACACCCAATATGGTCACCCCTTATCCCAGCATGCCATATAACCAGAAAGCCCCACCTAACCACATGCTGACCTATCCGAGCTCAAAAGAACCAAAATACAGGATGGGATTAGGGTGGGGTGGGGTGGGGTGTGGTAATTCGGGCCTGAGACAAGGAAGACCTGTACTCGGAGTAATGAAGTTTATCGGTAAGTAACAGGGGCATTACCTCTTTGTAAGTCTTCCTCATCCAGTCCTTACTGCATGAGCCAAAACCCAAGCAGACACATTTTGGTTCAAGAAGTAACTCACCAAAAAGAACACACACTGAACCATATTTGCAGCACCATGTGTTTAATCATAACAGAACATCGAAAATCAGACATTGTGCACAACAGACAATAGATGGTCTGCAAAACCGGTAGAAGAAGAACCACTCACTTGTAACCTATTGTGGAACATAAAGGTATGAGGAGAAGCTCAAGTGGCAGCACAACATATATCACGGAGCAACACCCCCTTAAATGCAGCCCAGGAAGCGGACATTCCCCTGGTAGACCTGTCTTGAACAGAAGCAGACAGCTGCTGACCCACAGAATCATAAGCTCCCATGATTGCCAGCTTAAACCACCTACACATGGTTGCAGAAGAGGGACGATGACCTTTAGTACAGAGGCCAAAGGTAACAAGAAAGAATCCACCTTGCAGAATAACTCTGTGTGTGCCAAATAAATGGACAAAGCCTGGTGAACATCCAGGGTATGCAATAGGACCTGGTCATCTGAGGAAGGGTTCGGAAAAAACACCGACAGAACTATGTCTTCCGAGCAATGAAAAGATGTAGGCACTTTAGGGAGGAAAGAGAGACTGGGTCTCAAAATTACCAGATCAGGCAAAAACCAAAGAAACAGAAGAGAAGAGAGCAAAGTACCAATCTCCCCAATCCATCTTCTGGAACAGATAGCAAGCAGAAACACCATCTTGGCAGATAAAAACTTCAAATATGAGGACCCAAGTGGCTCAAATGGAGGACCCTGAAGACAGTGCAATACCAAGGGATGATCCAAAGAGGGAACCGGAGAATGCAAAACAGGCCTTTTAAAGGAAAAAACCCTGCAACAAACATGAAGCAAGACCAGAAATGGCCAAAACATCAGGACCTGTGATAGCCTGGATTGCAGCCCACTGGAAACTGCTAGACCTAACAGAAATCCATCCCTCATGAACTCCAGGACCAGACTGGGATCACACATATAGGGGGAGACAGCCTTATCTCCACACCATTTCTCAAAATTCCTCCAATGATGCTCATACATCTTCAGGGTAGAGGGACACCTAGACTGCTGAATAGATTCATCCACAACTGCAGAACAACCTTGTGAAATAAGTCTCATCCTTTCAAATGCCAGACCTCCAATCACAGTCACTTTGCTGACTCCAGCGACAGGCAGGGGGAACTCAGCGGTGATGGGGACAAGGAGGATTGCTACTGGGGAGAGACAGACAACTGAATGAGTAGGGGAAACCAAGACCTTATGTGCGGACCTGGAGCCACTAGAAGAACCTCTGCATGATCTCACTGAATCTTCCACACTATCCTGGATATCATCTGGATGGGAGGAAAACAATAAAGGAGACCTGCCAGACTCCTCACTGACAATGAGTCCATGGTCCATGGCGTCTAAGGGGGCATCAGGGAACAGGAGGAGGGGAGAAGAGTTTTGGACTCTGTTGCAAACAGATCCAGCAATGCGGCACTGTACCTCAAAGTTATCTGATGAAATAGGAGAAGACAGAGGGCTACCGGAGATGGAAAATGACGGTTCAAGTAATCCGCAGGTCCGTTCTCCCTCCCAGAAGATATACTGCAGAGAGAGCTAATAGATTTTGCTTTGCCCAACAGCAAATCCTCCAGGCCAGGTGATTCAGACTCATAGACCCCATACTCCTCGTCTGATGATGTAGGCATGAACAATCTGGTTGTCTGTCTAGACACAAACTGCCCGGGAGCTGATCACACTGACAAACCTGAGAAGAGCCGTCCATACAACCCCTAATTCCCTACAGTTGGACAACCGGGAGGCTTGTGCAGGCAGCCATTTTCCCTGGCCTAAGTGAGACTGGCAATTGACACCCCAGCCCACCTTGCTGGTATCTGTCATCAATATGCATAAAGGGGCAGGAGTCAGCAGAAACCACCCGAGCAGGTGACCCCACTCCAAACACTACTGCAGACATGTCCTGATCTCCAATGTCACTGGAACCAGAAACTCGTAGTCCTGTGACATTGGATCCCAATACTGCAGCAGGTGGTGAACCAGAGGACACAAATGTAGATGGCTCCAAGGAATGATCGCCAGAGTGAACGCCATTTCTCCTTGAGTGTGCAACCAAGTCCTCACAGGGACAGTAGTCTGATCCAGCAGATATTCCAAATGAGACATCAGTCTTATCCTTCGCTCGTCTGACAAAAGCACCTGCCCAAGATCCATATGAAACATCACCCTAATGAACTGGAACTGCTGTGAAGGGGACAAATGGGACTTCTCCATATTGAGAAGAAACCCATGTTTCTCCAGGACCGCACAGACGTGCTGGATATTTTCTTCTGCCTTAAAGGAAGAAGTTGAAGCAATGAGCCAATCATCCAGATATGGAAAATCCCAAATTCCTATGGAATGAATAATACCCATCAGAGGCGCCACCACCTTGGTGAAGACCCTGGGGGCGGAAGACAGGCCAAAGTTCAGAACCCTGAAGTGGTAGTGGACGCCATCCACTGCAAACCGGGGGAATTGATGGGAATTTGGATGGGTGGGGATGTGCAGGTATGCATCCTGTAGGTCTATAGACCACAAAAAATCCCCTGGATTTATTAACGGCATGATGGATTGGAGAGACACCATTTTGAATGACTAGTGAACAATGGATCTGTTCACCCCTTTCAAGCCCAGCACAGGACGGAAAGCCCCCAAAGGTTTTTGTATCAAAAAATGATTTGAGTACAACCCCTGGCCTTCCTCCCCTGCAGGAACCACTAAAATTGCATCTTTGTCCAAAAGCAACTGAACACCCTCCATCAGACTGCTTCTCCTCATAGGGTTCCGTGGAACCAGAGTGATCCTGAAAAAAGGAGGAGAAGGAGAGCCAAAGGGAATCTTGTAGCTGCAGGACACAACCGCCAGAGCCCAAGCATCTGAAACAGTCATCTGCCAAACGTGGCTGAAAGTCTGGAACTAGCCTCCCACTGGAGGGACGCGGCATAGTCATGCCTTCCGAGGGTGCTGCGGGGGTTTGGGCAGGAAACCGGAGTGATGCTGGAACAGGGATTTATCGTAACCAAAGGCACTTCGGACGCAACCCCTGGCTCGAAAGGGCTGAGAGGAACCCCTGGTAGAGCTCTCAGCGAAAGCTTTACAAAAACCAAAACCTCTACCCATACCCACAGGTTTAGGTGGGGTGATCAACTTTTTATTCTCAACAGTATTTTTTACCAGATCCTCCAGCTCCTGGCCAAACACTGCACTCAGAGAATGGTAATTTTAAAAGTACCACCTTCTGAGAGGCATCTGTGTTCCATGAGCGCATTCAGATATTTCTGAGGGCCGAAATAGCCACCCCAGATGCTGCAGCTTAACAACAGGCGCTGTCAAAAGAAATGTCTTAGACATAACGGACCTGCTGTTCAATGGCCCCAAGAAGAGAGGAACAATCAGGCCCTTCTAACGTATTTTCAGCAAACAGTTAGGAGCAGCATAAGATCATTTCACAGCAGCTTTGATCTTCCGGTCCACAGGGTCAGAGGGAAGAGCATCCTCTGAGATGACCGACTCCTGAGTAGAAAGACCTGCCATAAGGTTGTCAACCTTAACTTTAGAAGCATATTCCTCTGAAAACCCTTCCAAAGGACACCACTTCAGCAAGAAACTAGGAAAGAATTGGCACTCCAGATCCATCCATTCATTGGTCAATACTCTCTTGACAGAGATGTGTAAAGGAAGGGACCCTGGTTCAGGACACTGATACTGGGCCAGACAATCCTTCTCTGTAGAAGCCATCACAGGAGCAGAAAACCCCCAAATTTCCCTAATGAAAACCAGTATGTCCATTACGTCTGTGCCTTGTACAAAGTTCACCTTGACATCCTCCTCACCACCATCTGGCAAGGGATCAGGGTCCAAGTGAGGCAACTTACGAGGCATGGTATCAGCCTTTCTGGTCCTCATTGCAGCCTTTACTGCAGCAGCAATCATCGTTTGGAGCATTTCCATTGGAGGAAGGCCCAGCTTGTCCCTCCACATCCACAGCACCCTGCTCCACGTGCTCCATAATGCCAGTAACAAGCCCAACACAAACTTCCTGCAACTGGCTTTTTTGCCAAGAAACACCACCAAAGCATGCCACAAAACTCACAAGAAAACACAAGGCTGCAATTAGCATAGAGGGCAAACAGCCCCTCAGACACCGAAGGAAATTAAGCTAATCAACATGGAAGCATGAGAAAAACAAGTGCGCAGATATGTGTGCCGTTTAAATCAAAAGGACTGACCAGCACGTCCAAATCCCAGTGTGTGAGTCCAGAATGCCCAGCGCTTCAGTAAGACTCCCTACAATTTAAAAACCTCTATAGCAGGTTTTTCAAGAAACCAAGAAAACAAGAACGACATGAGCTGCAAAATCCCAGGGAAAACTGCACACTCAAAAAAACACTCACTACGGCTGGATGGTGTCAGGCATCAATACAGGGCACAGAAAAAGAGGATGTAGTTAGGTGGGGCTTCCGGCTATATGGCTTGCTGGGTTAGGGGTGGCCATATTGCGTTTATTTTCTGGCTGGTTAGGGTTATTAATATCTGTGGGAGCAGGACTGCTCATGCAGTAAGGACTGGAAGAAGTCCGAGGAGGTAACAGTGATGGGTGTGCCCAGGTATGCATCCCATGTTTGATGTGCCATTGGGCTTTGTTGCACAGAACTGATGAAGCCCAAATAAGCTGAACTGGTCAGGGTGTACTTGTGTTCCTAGAAAGGAGCTAACAAGACTGTATGGACTGGACTGTTTCTATTTGACCAGGATCAAGGCTGATTTGCATATGGCTGGTTCCTATCTGAGGTAGCATGGTGGACAAAAAACAATGGCGTCGGACTCATCCAAAGTGATTACCAGTGGCTAAGATCAATTTAAGCATTCCACGCATCATTTTGTTTTTCTCAATTAAATGAATGTCAGGGAAAAAGCACTTTCCATAGTAATGCTTAGCCAGGCTTTTCATTGCATTTGTCCCACATTACTATCACCTGCAGTCCTAAAAACAGGTGAAAAAATATAGGGGCATTCTTACATGGGTCTTGCGCCACATTAGCACCCCCATAGCATAATTTTTGTTTGCTAAGGTGGCCTTTCCCCCGCACCAGATGTACATGCATGCATTGCGCCGCTTTGCAACCTCTTGCGCCACATTATGGATGTGTCAGGCATAATGTATACGAGGGGGAGGGACTTCCCACGCAGGGAGGCCTGAAAAAATGGCGCAATGAAATTTACTAGATTTCACTGCGACATTTTTTCCATCATTTTTCATGCCTGCACAAGGCAGGCATTAAAAGTACACACCCATTAAAATCAATGGGCCTCCCTGTGCTTTGCCGCACTAGCGTCAACATTTTTAACACTAGTGCAGCAAAGCGCCACAACAGCGTAACAAATTATGATGCTATTGTGGTAACGACCACAATGGTGTGCCATACTGTAAATACGGTGCAACCATGGTGTCGTTAGGCGGGCAAGGGCGACGCAAGGGAAGTGGCGCATCTCGACTGATGCGCCACCTTCTCATAAATATGCCCCTTAGTGTTGCCAACACTCTTCCCACAGCATTTTAAGGTGTTCATTCGTGCATCACGAACAGTTTTGTAACAATGCCTTTTCATTAGCCCCAAAGGTGCTTTTACAACATGAAGCTAATTGTTTCAAGTTTACATTTAAACCTACTATCAAGGTTTAGAAATTAGATATGCATGTTGCTATGGTGAAAATATTAGATCTCATTTGTAGAAAATAAACGGTTTTTAAATGGTGCAATCTGCCATCTTGGCGAGACCACGAATCTCAAATAATAAATGTGGTTGTCACTTGAACTGCTCCGTGCAATGCTTCATGTTTGATTCCTTTCTGTGTATATTTATACGGACGCTTTTCGCTTCTGCGGGAAGTATCATGCTATTATCGTTCAAAATAAATTACAACATGATTTGGGGTTGCAAGACGTCGAAGTTAAACTGGGACCAGCCTGTAGCTTTTTGTAGAGAGGACAGGTAGGATGCACTGGGAGTTGCTGGTACTTATTTAAAACAAGCTCAATTTCTAAGCAATGGGGCACTGCGCAATAGATGGGTGCAAGTGAAAAGGGATTCTGGGGCAGGATGTAATGTAGGATGCGCGTTGCCTGAGATTTCTGGGAGAATGTATTTTTCGTTAAGAGAAGAACTAACTGGAGCCCTAGCAGTGGTAGACAAGATGGTGCGACAAGAAAAGAATATTCATAAAGTGCACAATAAGTAGAAGTATTTAAGTCAGTGATATGGAACACTGCATGGAGAAAAATAAAAAAGGACATCAGAAAAGTGAATTACCTATTGAGTGCACAGAAAAGAAGTTAAAAGCTTGCAGGGGTCACCGGAGTGGCTTACAACATTAGGGACGTCGTCATCACAGTAGAATGATTTTTTTTCTTTGAAGAGATGTCAGTTCCCACCCGGAAATGAAGGAAGGGAACAAGGGAAGGCACCGGTTGATCCTGAATGAGTATGGATTGCCAGATTTGTTGTGAGCAACAGGAGTATAACTTTTATCTGTTTTTCTGTTCCCTGTACTTTGTGAAGTTGGTGCAGCAGATCTTGATGTTGTTTCTTATGGTAGGGGCTCAAATTCACTGGCTTGAAGGTGAAACAGGAGACGTTAAGGATGATGATGTAGTACAGCCTTGACCTTGCCTTAAATATCTCAAATGTACAGTGAAGCTGCAACCATGCTGTAGCCATGCTCAAAAACTAAGCACAGTATGCTTCTATGGCCATTCCTCAGTCACTAAAATGGTAGTCATGACTCTATGCGAGTTAGATGTACTGTAGACATAAGCATGCACCAGTTATTAAAGCAGTGAAATATAGTAATGAACATGGACCAATTACCAACTGGATGTGAGGTTCTCATGATCATTCACAAATCACCTGAACCATACTAGTCATGGCAAGGACACAGTGAGTTAAATTGCATAGTCATGGCTGTGAACCAGCCACGTAAACAGAAATGTGCAGTTAAGAAGGTATGACGACGACCTCATGCTGCCCATGGGGCTTCTCTATTTCCTTCCTTTATTTTAAACTGTCTTATCATTCAGAATAATGAGGTCTCTACACTACTTGCCTTCTGGGGTTTCTAGTCATTATATGTTTTTGTAATGTCAAAAGCAAAACGACATGAATCTAATAGCAAAGACTAAGGCCAGTGCTGCATGATATGATTATGTAACTATAGAGTTGGAGAAAGTAATATTTATATGCATAATAAAATGAGATGTAACATCCATTTGTAATAAAAGAGATACATTGTGTACACTTATGGGCTCTATGTATGTAATGTTTGATTTTTGCAGAGATATAACAGTGGGGTAGCCCTTTATTTATGTATAGATGCATAACAAAAGCCCCCATATAACCCACAGTATGGGAAGGTGACACTTTACATTCCAGAGGGGGGCTACAGCCCTAGCTGGCCTGCAATGAAATGAAGTTAATAAAAATAACAGCCTAATAGAAGAGTTACTGTTGCTTCACAAAGCTGGCTGAGACAAAGTGGATTTGTAGCAGTTTGCATTTCTAGGCCTTGGATATTGACTTTTTTTAGTGTTGTGTGAAACTCCTCAGTGGTGATTTATACTGGAATCTGAAGTTTTCATCCTCCCTGTAAATTTAATGCTACAGCTGGCATGCAGCACTCTTTGTGCCACCCACTAAAGTAGCCTTTTAAAACATGTCTAAGGCTTGTGACTACAGCCTGTAGTACAGTTGTTTTAAACTGCCAATTCATTCTGGCAAAATAAACATTTAACAAGGCCAAAACCTATAATTTTACTACTTATAGCCCACCTCTAGCATGGGGCGCATAGCATTTTAAATGTGAAACTTGTGTTTGAGTTTTACATATCCTGACAATGAAAAACTCCTAAAGTTGTTTTGCACTGTTGTAAGGCCTTTCTCTTCCATATACTAACACTGGGTTACCTTATTACATGTAATACATGCTAACTTCTGATTGGGAGCACATAGACGTATGTTGTTTACACTCAAATGAATTTAAATCCCGCTAATGGTCGAGTCCAATTCTAAGTTATAATTTTTCAAATACCCCTGAAAGGAGACTAAGGTGTTGCACTTATGCCTTTGCCAGGATGGCCATTTCCAGAGTTGCACTAAAGGCACTGCATGGTAAATGATGTAGGGGGGCTTAGACAATGTCAGCTGTCTTCTTCCCCCTGGGACTAATTACAAGGGCTGATGTTGATTGTGTTTGGCCACTGATTTGGCCTGGGCCAGAGTTTCCCTACACAATTTGCTATATTCTTCATGATTCTCGGGTGGTCACAATTGGCTCACTTACATTGTAGTTGCCTGAGGCACCTATCAATTTTTTTCTTCTGGTCGTAGGTGTTCCTTTATCGTTGATCATCCTGAAGAGGACTCTACACCCAGATCACAACATATTATGTTGTCACCACCTTAGGACCCAATATATGTTGGCATAAAAAGAATCAATTTGTTTGTGTAGGCCAATCATATGTCTGCTACCAAAAACTGTGTGTTTTTTCACTTGGGACACCAAACACAATTTCTTTTATTGTCTTGTACATATTAATGTACATGTCATGTTTCATATGCTTTGTCGCTACATGTTTGTTTTTATAATTAAATGACCTTTTGGGAGATAACTGAGATCATTTTGCAGTAATTGGCAGCCATTGCACGTGAGTGGTGTACTGTGAAGAAGACTGACTGAATGATTTCCAGGTGAACTACTGTGATTGTTGATGTATTAAATGCCCAGGGTCTAGCTGGTGAAGGGCAGATCTTGATATTTTGAGTACTTTTAGAAAGTTGCCTTTTTCCTGTCCACACAAATTGTGCTTTTCTGCCAGTGTCCTTTGTTACATGACTGTGAATGGCTCTGCTGTTGGGCTTTGTGTATTGCTTGCAAGTGGTGGAACAAAAGAAACCTAGGTGTGAAGGGAGAGGGTCTGCCTAACAGGATGTCTGGGGTAGAGCTGTGCCCTGCCCTAATTACATCCTATAGGGCCCAGCCTGCAGCACACACAAAGGAACCTGGCATCAGGCTTGCCCTGCTTGTTATCACACTAGACAGCTTGCAGCCAGGAACAGGGGAAGGGGAGGAACTGATCACAACACGTTTTGAGTGTAGGTCAGGGAGTTCTCCCACAAAGGGCTGCATCACAATAAAAATAGGATCTTCAGAACCACACATCAGAACACTCTTCGCCCGGTGGAAGATTGAGAAGAAGGCCTGCTGCCAGAGGGACTTCCCTGATGTTAACAGGGCTGCCTTGCCATCTGAACAAGGAAGACTGGACCTGTTTGCTGTGATCCCAGGCTACCCAGAGTGAATCTAATGATTAGTTGGCTGACCTGCATGGGCTACAGGGGCAAAACAATCTTCCAGATGCCACCGTGCAACTACCCAGCATCAACTTTGTTCTGCCTGAGGGCTGCTGCTGACCTCTGCTGGAGTGAGTCCTGATCCCCAAGATATGCCCCCCAACCAGGTCCTGGACCCTTGCTGCTATCAGTTACAGCTCCTCCACAAGAAAAAGGTGGAACTTTTGTTCTTTGGGATCTTTACAACTGAGAACAGGCCCTTTTACGCCAAAGCTCTGCCACACATGATGACCGCCAATGCGAAGCTCGGGTGAGACCTGCTCTTCTTTCTGACAGCGATCAGCTGCAAAAACTGACAATGACTATCCATGACAATCAACCAATACGAAGCTCAAGTCACAGCTGGCTGCTACAGGAATGACCATCCTCAATGGCTAAGCTGCTCTTCATGCAGAAAGCCGCCCCTTGCATCCCCGCCAATGCAAAGAGCACCCTTCTAGCGAGAGTTGAGAAGGTAATTGTTCAGCAGGGCTAACTTGATCCATGTATTTGACTTATGTGACCAGCCAGAACTTTTGACTTTCCTCTGGTTTAGGCTTTGGGATTTTTCTTGTGCTCTATTTATTGCTATTTAAGTGTTGCATAAATACTTTACACATTGCCTCTACAGTATGCCTGTCAGCATTTGTGCCAAGCTACCAGGTGGTTAAGCATGGGTTAATATAGTGACTGTTTTTTGGTTCACCGTGACAAGGATTGCATTTATTATTTGAGTGGGGCTTCGACTCCTCTCATCTAATAACACAATTTCTTACAACAGGTAATTATTATACCCAGACCACTCTTAATGAGGGTCTATGAGTCTCACACATTTCAAATACAGAACCATCCACAATCTTCGAGAGTATCCTTCATGTGTAGTGTTATAAGGCGAAATATATATAAAAAGAGACTTATTATGCATGCCTTATGTTCAGTGTAAATTATTGGTGCACTAAGACAAAAACATATTCCCTTTACATGGTAAAAATCGATGAGAGATCATTTGTTTAATTTTTAAATGGAAATTATAATTTATAATTTCACTTTCTTCGCTCCACCTCCACTAAACTAGTCGTAGATAAACAACGCCCATTATTTGGTGCACTACCTCCAAATTCTCCAGACGATGCTTAGGACATATCTACTTGAAGTGAATGTTCACCAGAGATAGAAAGTTTGGGTGTAGACCTAGCCTAAATGGTTATTATTCAATGTAAAAATCCAGAAGCATCTGCCAGTGTGATGCATAGTTTAGTGCGATACTGAGTTCAGATGTGGAAGAAGAATATTTCAAGCTATTTTTAAATAATCTGATGCTTGGAAGAAATCTGTCATGAGCCCAGTTTTCCAGATTGTTCCTTTTAGCAAAAGTTCTTTCCTCCTCCACTTGTGTATTTATGAGGCAGGGTGGAAAGACCGTGAAGGTTCTGAAACAAGACACATCATTGTAATTGAGATATTTTTAAGACAGGATGTTCTGTGTTAGCTGGAGGTATTTATACTGAGTATTTGGAATTATATTCAGACTCCTAATGTTAGAGATTGGACTAATTTTAGCACTGTTGCTGCCCACTCTGCTATTTTAAGGTCCACTAGTAGCCTTCTGTTTGTTAGTCTTAGTTAAATGAAGTTGGCATGGTTGTTTTTGACTGCTTTTACAGTTGGTAGATGCAGCAGATTTTAGAAGTGTCAGCAAGAAAATTTTCTCCTTTACTTAAGCGCCACTTGGATTAAGGATGCAGAGATGTTATAGTGGTAGACCTAGAGATTACTTTATGCCTGGAATAATAAAGGTGGTTAGAGGTCTAACTGAATGGAGTACTGGAAGAAAGTAATGTTTTAGTTGGCATGGATTGGTGTCCACCGCAAGTAATAATGTCACTATCTTGTTTGGTCTTGTTAACTTAAACCTGAGCTCAGTCCCTGGTAGCTATGTTACACAGCAGACAGGTTTAACTTCGAGACAATGTGTAAAGCATTCAGAAGTACCAAAACAGATAAAAAGTTGAAAACACAACACAGTAAAAATCCCACTCTAATGTATAAAAAGAGAAAAGTCTGAAAAGCTAAATTACACCAAAACAACAAAAGTCCAATAAAGGTAAATGGGGATATGAATTGTTAAAGGTTTAAGTGCATATAGCACCAAAAAAGTGCTAAGCACTAATGATAAGCAATGGTTGTGATACACCAGCACCTTGACATAATTTGAGGTCCAACGTGATGGAGCCCAGGATATACCAAGCAGATTAACTCACTTAAGGAATGGAAATAGGGAAGTTCAAAAATGTTTCTAAGCCCCAATCTGAAAACAGACAGAAAGCAGAAACTCTTCACATGAGACAAACCTGACATTCAATCCGACAATGTGGATTGACAAACACATACAATACATCAGTACGCTTTCAATGCCTCCACTAGCTCAGAGGGGGCATTTAGATACTGTCAGGGTGTCAGGAGGGTCATCAGCAAAGTCTAGTCCAAGTCCAATGGTCAACTGACAGTCTTCACCGGATTAGCCTCTTCAGCTTTTTTATGGTCCTAGAGCCACCCAGGTGATGAGCCGTATGATCCATTGATTTCAAGTGGAAGGGGCTCCAGTCTTGTCAGGCCCTTCTCATATGTCACAGAGGCCAACTGCAGCAGAGTTCTGATGGGGTGCTTTTGGGTGCCACATTTCTGTGTAGCACTAGCTAGTGGTGGAGCTGGCTCCTGGAAATTCCCTAATCAATGAGGTAAATGTTCCTGGGGGGAACCCTTCCTCCTTGCTCAGTAGTTTCTCTTTTCCTTACTGCTGAAAGGCCCAAAATCCAATGTTCCTGCCATTTTTGAAGATGGTGGAAATCTTCAGCCACACTATGGTATGTGTCTGAGAATATTAGGGAAATCACCAGTTTCCTCTCACATCCAGCACTAAAATCCAGTTTGAAGCAGGCACTGAACCCAGAGACCGAACTGTGGTAGGACACAATCAGGACGCTTCCGCAACCAGATATGAGATACAAGAGTTGTCTCTGCATCCTGTCCTTTCCCTTTCAAGCACACCACAGTTGCTACATGTGGCTATACAGATTTGTTAAGCAGGATTTGACAGTGTGATACCAACGGGATCCCCAGAGCCCCCACTTTGAATATTCTATGAAGTTCAGAGGAGCCATCTGTGCCCATTCAGGTCAGATGATTGTTTCCTTCAGGGAGGCACTTCACAACTCTTTCACACATATTTCCAGGTTATAGCAGAGGCTGGGATCTGGCAGGGCCATATGCTAATTAGCCTTCAAACAGTTCAGACAGGTAAAGGGTAACTTTGTAAAAGTTACTTTTCCTCAATGTAAATTAAAAATCTGACTTCACCACTGAATTGGGGTTTCATAGCTATTAAAAATAGTGCTTTAATTATTTTTCTAGCTTTTCTCATTCCAGAGATAGCAACATTTTACTCTGTACCCCGAACAGCTAGGCCTCTCACAGTGAAACTAGCTTTAAGGGCCTTGTCACTGTAGGGAAATATTAACATACATTTTTTACGTGGCTCACTTTGACATACCATGCATCACACCCTCTGGGCTACAAGGCTTACATAAGGCTGACTTACTAGTATTCTAAAGGGAGTTTTTTACCTGTCAAAAAGGGTTATTTTACTAGGTCGCTCTGCAGGTTGTACACTGCAGCACTCAAGCTACAATGGTAGGCTTAAAGTCACGTTTTCTTGCGCCATAATAACTGCTCCGGCCTGCAGGTGGCATTTCACTTTTCACTTTTTATGCCTGACTGTGTTTCAATACCTTATAATACAGCCTTACAGAGAAGTTATACAAGCCAATCAGGGATTCACAAATTTCTACACGTCTTAGGGGTTAGAGTGTCTTGACTCTTACCATGGGGGTAAGACTGCTTGGTTTTGGGTGGCAACACTACCTCGTGTGGCTGAGTCAGAGCAACACCGGCTGGAAGCTGTTGGCCTAATATTTTCAGCTAGTTAGCACTGCCTCACCCAAACCTAGATAGAAAAGGTGATTCATGGCAGCCTGACGCATGACACTCTGACTCCTCAGGGAAGGTGTGGTAGAACAGATCTTACCCCTTTCTCTCATTTGCACAAGTCTCATACATGCAAAGACAGACAGAGAAATGCAGGTCAGTTTTCGATATAATTTAGGTTTGGAAGGTTGGCTCCATACTCTTGGGCTGGCAATACTAACAAAACTATCAAGTACAGCCTTGAGCCGAGGCACAGAATGAAATGCTGTGCAAAGGAACTAACAATGCTTTCACAGAAAAAGCAGCTGATTAGAAAATAAAACATCCCTTCTAAAAGTAAGGCATGCTAAAATATAATAAAATTAATAAATTAAATGAAATATGTATCTGGGTAAAAGGGCACCGGTCGCAGGTTTAAAGTTAAAATAAGTGTGCCCAAGCAAGATGCCAGGATGAACCCACAACAAAAGCACATCCACTCAGCATCAAAAAGGAAAGAGACAATCTTGACAAACTTGAATTTTGTCTCTAAGGAATGTAATAGCCAGTTCCAAAATAATTCAAATGATACATAGTTGACTAGAACTTTTTGACAAGAATGTAATGGGTCAGTGTGACAAAAGTATCATATCGAGCAAGTAATATGAGAGTTTATAGTGTGCTCATGGCACACACAGAGTGGTGTTTTAGCCGATAGGATAGCTTAGTGTATGGAACGCTCAGTGTAGACAAATGAACTGATCTGAAGGTTACAAGTTCGCATTTCATCAAAGCAAGCTTAGTATTTCATTTGTCAGAAGTTAGTACATTGAGCGCCATAAATTATATAATCCTAACATCTGTCATTTTACTGCTCTGATAAGCAGCATCACAATGGTATGATACGCTAAAAACATTATTATTATTATTATTATTATTATGTCATATTTGGATGGTCATTGGATTAAAAAAGAGTCACTGATGGCTGAGTCTCGTGGAATCTCCTTCAGGATCTTGAAGATCCAGATATGGTGAATCATAATCTGCTATTTTCATGTAAGCAAATTTTATTTTCCAGCAGGGTGGTCATGATTTTTATTTGGTTTATTGG
This sequence comes from Pleurodeles waltl, assembly GCF_031143425.1. NCBI lineage: Eukaryota > Metazoa > Chordata > Amphibia > Caudata > Salamandridae > Pleurodeles > Pleurodeles waltl. The sequence goes on from NC_090443.1 coordinate 911,947,472, forward strand.
GCATGGTGCATGAGACTGGGAGTAAAAGTATTTTGCTGATAGGGCAGTGGGGATGGAGGCCAACGACAACTGGTAGGACCAGATGCTGTGGCTCAGGAATTCAGTTTGGGTGTGAGCAGGGTTGGACTGACCTGTAAGACAATCAGGCAGTGCCCAATGGGCTGGTCTGATAGGTCAACAAGTGGGTTGTTTTTAGCAGGTTGTGGGCATCTTTTGTGGGCAGGTGGTACACTTTTCTTTTTACTGTTGATTTCCCTGATATTACCATAAACATTGCCTGCAGCAAACACAAATGCATGCAGTCCCCATTTCCTTCCAAAATACACATACAGTGTGTCTTTACAAGTTCAAAACTGGCCTGGTTTTCAAATGTGGGCTATTTATCTTTAGCTCTCTGGTGCGCTAATGAGGGAGACTTATTTTGGTGCCCAGACCTATTTTTGTCCCAGTCCAGTGCTGGACATGGGAAATGGGTGAGTCTAAAAGATGCACAAAGGTGTGAGCCTACAGCCTACATTAAAATGTATTGAACATTGGAGCAGCGCTCTAAAAATGTGGCCATGGTTAACTCGCTGCAAGTGGTATAAAGGAATCTCTGAATTAGTTGGAACCATTGGTCGGATTTGTTTAGAAAGTGTACATACATGTACATACATCAAGGTGATTTGGGTCAGCCCTGCTCAACTGTTATTCACCTTTTGCTTCTGCCCCCGCATCATTCAGCATGGGGCAGTAGTTCAGCTCACATCAGCCATCTGCCTAAAAAGAAGTGCACTTCAATGCCAAGTCTCGTGTGCCTTACACTTTGATTATGCTTAGTCATCCTGGTGTCTTTAAACTGTGTCTTCCGGTTTCAATACGTCAAACCCAATGTCACATTTTCTTTGCTCCAATTAAAGTAATATTTCCTAAAGATGTGCACCAACAACTATAAAATGTGTGCTTGCCTTCTAGGAAACACCCATACTGCATTCTTAAAATTATATTGCAGATTACTTTTTATTTGAACTCACCAATGCAAGCATATGGCCACCCTATTTAGCATGTGGTTTTCTTCTTTTTAAATTTTAGTGTCATATGCTTTCAATAGGAAATCAAAAATGTAAACATTGCACCAGTTTTCCAAGGTCAAACCTTTTTTCTTTGCCAGTGCTTGTCTAGATTTGAGGAGGGATTATTGGCCGAATAGTTGGCCTAATATGGGTTGTATAACAGAATAATATCAATAACATAGTATGTCATAAATGTTGTGGCCTAATTATTGTTTACAAAATATCTCTCCATGAGGTGTAAGATGTTCTATTATTAATTTCTAATTATACTTTTAACACAATACTTTTGCCAGACGCCATTTAGGCTATGATATTCTGGTAGCATACTCAAGTTTGGTGGGCTCTTTAGTCGGCGTTGGCTTGGACTTTGACCAGTTGACTTCTATTATTTTTTAGAGTAGTTTAGATAGGAGAATTCATTTTGGAATCAGCTTCGGTACAGGTGGTCATGGTGAAAGGGTTGGTTTTCTCCACTGTGTTAATGATTGAAAAATATAAAAGTAGGGATTATCATGAGATCATTGAAAAGTCTGGTGGGGTATTTAAAGCCGGTTTCAATTGCTTATAAAAAGAGGTCTGTAGGGATCTAACGTCTCCTTGATGCCTGTGCTAAGTGGGCGGGGAATGCTGAGGGCAGATGCTATGAGGATGTGCCTGACAGGTATTTCATGCTAGAAACAGAGTACATTAGATATTGTCTTGCTTGGTGTAGGTGTTTGCTTCAGCATGTGTGAACTATGATTAGTCATTGCTACATATGGATGTAGGAATCTGAAGGGTATCTTTTCTGGATTTTAGAAAGAGTAATGATAGGTCGTAGTGTGTGAGTGCTTCCTTACATTCACAGCTTAGGACGTTGGTTGATGTGTTGACCCAGACTGGGTTTAGGAGTGAAGGTCATGGAGGGAACAGTTTTATGAATGTTTTATCTTTTATTGTTGGCATTACTGGAGGATCTCAGCCTTGTGTTTAGAGAAGAACCCCAAACACGTTACAAGGAAGAGGGTGAGTGAGGGATTTGCCTGACTTCTAGAGCCCCGACTTTAAGAGGAGTATGTTATTGCATCTGAGTATTGTTATTCATTTGCATATGTAGCATTAGAAATATAATACTTCTTCTTCTTATAAATGTAGGTATTGGACTGGACATTGAGTTATTGTTCGTATTGTGTGGACTTTGAGTTATGAGTCGTAGTCACTGTACTCTTCCCCCTCTGAGGGAACCTTTGACTGCTCACCAACAGTTCATCAACAACTACCAAAGAGAGCCACATGCAGAAGAGTTACTTGGGCTGGTTGCTAAGGATCAATATTAGGTCGGGCCCAGGGACATCAGGATTAAAAGTCTGCGCTGCATCGAGTGGGCCCAGTAGCTCCTGCATACCCTGTGGCACTCTGAAAGGGGTTCTGACAGTGGGACCCCTAGGTGAGAAGGTAATCAACAAAGAGGGAAAGTGAAGCAAAAGGCAAGAGAGGCTGTGCCTTGATCTTGGGGAGAAATTCCTGAGTAAGAACTGAGAGGAAGTTTGTTGTGTGTGCTGTCACAGAGAATGTATGTATTATTCAGTACAGGAAGGGGATAGGAATGGTATTCTTCACAAACAGTAACGCATGATCAATGCATTCGAGTTCTCAAGAGAACAGAAAACGATATTAAAGAAAGATGATAGACTCCATGCTGTGAAATTTATGGAGGTGAGATGTGCCTACGTGCATGATGGGAAAATGTGCACACATGCTTTAAAAGAGAGGCTGATTCCCGGTTCTGTCCTCAGATTGCGTCCTGCTTAGCGGATACCGATCCTTCAGGACATTAGCATTAATTTGATATGAAAGATCATCTAGCTGGTCCCACGCTAGATCTTAAAGAAAAACCTTTGAATAAATTGCGTCTCAACATTAAATCTTTTCGCTGATACTTTTGTTCTTAAGAGCCCGTTTATTAGTTTACACATTTTTCCCTGTGTGTTTTTCAAACATTAACTGGTGGTTGTTGACAAAGGAAAACAACTTCAGCTGTCAGACAGCTTTTGATGAATAGTGTCTTCATCCTGGCAGCTACCCAAGAGGGAGGCTGCAAGGAAACCTGAGGGCCAGCTGCCCAGTCAAGGACAATGTGCAGACCATCGGCGAGAGGTGCTGCTTTGCTGTGCAGTGTGTGCTGCAGGGGTCCTGCTGTCTTATACCATGCAAGGCATAGTAGAGGTATTACCCATCTCTGTGTAGTGAGTGCTGCAGGGGTACCTGTTTCCTATACTATCAAATGCATAGTATAGATAGTACCCATCTCCTGTGCATTGTGTGCTGCAGGGGTACCTGTTTCCTATACTATAAAATGCATAGTAGAGATATTACTGCACAGTGCTAGTCAGAGAGTTACTGTTATCCTGTGCAGTGCTTGTAACAAGGTTACTGTTATCCTGGAAAGTGCCCGTTAGAAAGTTATTGCCATCCTGTGCAGTACCTGTTAGCATTACTGCTAATCTGTACAGTGTTTGTTAGATACTGCTATCCTATGCAGTGGCGGTACAGGGTAAATGGTCTTTTGTACAGTGACTGTTATGGTAATCCCTGCAGTGACGGAGTTAGGGGTAACTGGTCTCCTGTGCAGTGCCTTAGATTTCTTGATCTCATGGACAGTGCAATTTAGCAAGTAACAGGTCTCCTGTACAGTGAATGTTAAGGAGTTACTCTTCTGCGTTGCTACCCTACATCAAAGTGAAAGGGCAGGAAAAAGCAGTATCTATAGCATATGGCTCATTCCTGTCCTTTCCCCTGCACTGGCGCACAGTGGGCTCCCTAGAACCAGTGCAGGCAACCTTGCATCTACATTGCATGCAGGATTGTTTTTCTTCTTTCTATGTGTGCTGCAAGAGGAAAAACGAAGAGAAATAAAGATATTTCTCCTCGTTGCGTCTCTCCTGGGGAGGCGTAAGTCTTTGGCGCATCCCCAGGGATGCATCAAAATCCTTGAGTTTTTGCATGGAAACACCCACTGCAGTGCGAAGGAGAGACTTGGCAGTCTCCTGTGCAGTATGAAGGATAAAGCTGGTGCTTTCCTGTGCAGTATGAGGGAGAGAGTGGGCAGCCTCTTGTGCAGTATGAGAGAGGGTTGGCGGACTCCTGTGCAGTATGAAAGTTGGTGGAGTCCTGTGCAGAATGAAGGAGAGTTGTGGTCACCTGTTCAGTACAAAGGAGGGAGTTGGAGGTCTCCTATGTGGTACAAAGGAGGGAGTTAGCAATCTTCTGTGCAGTATGAAGTTGAGAGTTAGCAGTTTCCTATGGAGTACAAAAGAAGGGAGTTAGTGGTCTCCTGTGCAGAACGAGTGAGAGAGTTGGTGTTCTCCTCTGCAGTGCGGAGGAAGGAGTTAGTGATCTTCTGTGCAGCATGAAGGAGAGAATTGGTGGTCTCCTATGCAGTATGAGGGAGAGAGTTGGTTGTCTCCTGTGCAGATCCCTACAGGTCTCCTTGCACTTACTGTGAAGCACGCTATAGCGATTGCATTATACCGCCACTGCTTGCTGCTCCTGTCTCGCAAAACTGTTTTGCTGCCTTTGCTGCTTCCATGCAGGCCCCCACCGCCTACCCCTCGCACTTCCCCTTTTTTCATGCCCCACCGCGTTCCGCTCGTTTGCCCCACTCTGTGCCCCCTACAAGCCCCTCAACTCCAGGACCTACTCAGTAGCAGTCGCTGCATGACCCCACTGAACAGGTCTCCCCAGGTCCCCCTGCACTTACTGAGAAGCGCTCCATAGCACTTGCAGTATAGCACCACTGCTTGCTGCTCTTGCCTCGCCTTGCTCTTTTTCTGCCGTTGCTGCTTCCCTGCAGCTTGCTGCCCTGCTCAGGCCTATGATGCCTCCCCCTAGCGTTTCCTGCTTTTTTCAGCCCCCCGCACCTTTCCCACTCCAAGACCTACTTAATGGCGGTCGCTGCAACATTGCTCCACGGGCACGTCAAAGGCACGCCAAAGGCAAGCCCGTCTGTGCCCATCTGTGCCTGAACCGTGTCGAGGGCCAGGACCCCTGGTCCTCCCATCATCTGCCGCTACTCTACTGATGAGCTCCTGGTCCTCAACACCGGAAGACAAGATTCCAGCTGCTGCATGTCCTCTCCACGCACCGCTAAAGGACCTTTCATCTGCCGCCACTGTTGCTTTGTCTGCCTCACAGGACCACCTACCCACTCAGGACCCAACACCACCACCTCCCAGAAGACCACTGAGAACTGCTACACTGCAGCCTGCTCAACGTCCACTCCCTCAGCAAGCAAGCCACAGAAATCTAGATAGTGCAACTAATTATCAGACTACTTCCACAGCAAGATTGCCAATATCTACAACAACTTCAACCATCAACCCACTTTGCTCATCCTGAAATCTGAGCTCCACTTCACTTGCCCTTGCACATGTCCCTTGCGTCCATCACACCCACACCCACAACATGGGTTGTACATTCTCCTACATCACCCGCAAAGCCTGGAATGACCTTCCCCTCCGCCTCAGAATGGCACCCTCCCTGGCAGACTTCAGAAAGCAACTCAAAATTGGGGTGACAGTGCTCTGTGTTGCAAAAAGATTGATTGATTGATAGAATGAAGAAGAGAATTGGTGGTCTCATGTGTGGTACGAAGGAAAGAGTTGGTGGTCTCCTGTGTATTATGAAGGAAAGATCTGGTGGTCTTCTGTGCAGTATAAAGGAGAGATTTTGTGGTCTCCTGTGCAGTATGAAGAAGGGAGTTGGGCATCTTCTGTGCAGTATGAGTATGAAGAAGAGAGTTTGCAGCCTCCTCTGCACTGTCCCTTGTGGAGTACAAGGCAGACAGCAGTCTAGAAAGTTGGCGATTTTCTGTGAAGTACGTGGGTGACAGTTGGCAGTCTAGAGAGTTGGCAGCCCCTTGTGCAGTATGAAGGAGAGAGATGACAGTCTCCTGTGCAGAATGATAGAGAGTGTTGGTGGTCACCCGTGAGGTCCAAAGGGGGGAGTTTGTGCTCTCCTGCAGCGTTCAAAGGAGGGAGTTATTTGTGCAGTAGGAAGTAGAAGAGGTGTTGAGGCCTCCTGTGCAGTTTAAAGGAGGGAGTTGGCAATCTTCTGTCCAGTATGAGTTGGTGGTTTCCTATGCACAGTCTCCTGTGGAGTATAGGGAGAGAGTTGGCAGTCTCCTGTGTGATATAAAGGAGGGAGCTGGCAGTCTTCTGTGTAGTATGAAGGATGGTGGTCTCCTGTGCATGGTGACCTGTGGAGTGCGAGGGAGAGAGTTGTCAGTCTTCTGTGCGGCAAGAGGGGGACAGTTGGCGATACCGAGAGTTAGCAATCTTCTATGCAGTATGAAAGAGAGAGTTGGTGGCACTTTCCTGTGCATGGTCTCCTGTGCAGTATGAAGGACAGGGTTGGCGGTCTCCTGTGCAGTACAAAGGAGTACGTTGGCGGTCTCCTGTGCAGTATGAGAAACAGGCTTGGAGGTCTCCTGTGCACTATGAAGGAGAGAGTTGGAGGTCTCCTGTGCAGTACAAAGGAGGGAGTTGGCAGTCTCCTGTGCAGATTGAAGGAGAGAGTTTGCAGTCTCTTGTGCAGGGTCTCATGTGGAGTATGAATTAGATATTTTAATGGTCTTCAGCATAATATGAGTTGGAGGGTACACGATTTCCAGTGCATGGTCTCCTGTGCAGTATGAGTTAGAGAGAGCTGGTGGTCTCCAGAGTAGCACTATTTCGAAAGGTGGGCCCAGTTTTATGAAAAGTGGTGCTGGACCTAGTGCACTGCCACTTTTCTTGCACCCCTTAGCTCCCCCTAATGCCACCATGTGTGTGCCGTTTTTACGCTAGTCCGGTGCTTTGCGGGACTAGCACCAAAAATGTTGATGGCAATCCTGCAAAGCACCCAGAGGCCCATTAAACACAAAGGAGCCTCTTTTTAATGCCTGCACACAGCAGGCATTAAAAAATGCCAATAAAATGGCGCAAATGAGTCTCATAGATTCCTTTGCGCCATTTTTATGGCCCCCCTAGTGCCAGAAAGTCCTTTGAGCATACATTATGCATTGTACAGACATAATATGAAACAAGGAGTTACAAAGTGGCGCAATGCAAGCATTGCGCCACTTTACAAATATGACGCAGTGTTTTTGCCCTTCCAATGCCACATTAGCATACAAAAATGACCCAAATGTGGTGATGGAATGGCGCTAGGCCACCATAAATCTGGGCCTTGATATCATGCTCTAAATGGTCTCCTGTGCAGTATGTGTTAGAGAGCTTAGGGTCTCCTGTGCACTTTCTTCAGTGCAGTATTCATTAGAGAGTTGGCAGTCTCCAGTGCCCAATACAAACTAGAGAGGCGATGGTCTCCAGTGTAGTGCGAGTTAGGTAGTTGGCAGTCTTCTATGCATGATGTCTGTGCAGTACAAGCGGGAGAGCTGACAGTCCGCAGTGCAGTTTGGGATAGGATATAATGGTGATGGACTCCAGTGCAGTACAAGTTGGGGAGTCAAGAGTCGGACTGTAGCACCAGTTGGAAATGTCATAGCCACCTGTGCAGTCGAGTTGAGAGAGTGGAAGGCCTCTTGTGCTGTGTGACTTAATAGAGTTGACAGTCCTGTGCAGTATGAGCTAAATAGTTGTGCAGTACGAACAAAGAGATTTGATGGTCTCCAGTGCAGTACGAGTTAAGAGAGTTTCCAGGGCTTTAAGTGAGGTGGGGCTTGCCATCTCTCACACAGTGCATACAGCAGTAAATAAAAACAGACTTTGACATTTCTCTCAATTAGGACTATTTCTTAATATTCCTTAACTTGCTTGCAAAAACACTGATCAATTTTTCAGCAATGTTTTGAAACTTTAAGGTATTTCACATCAGCAATGCAATTTCTGTTTACATTTTAGATGTTTTACTTCATCATGCAATCATTAAAAGCATTTGCTTTTTTCAAGATGATGTGTTGTTCTTTATTTTTTTTCATGCAACATATGAGTCTTATATAGTGCATACTTTACCCTGAATAGCCTCAAGAAGTCTTTGGCTGTTCCGGTTGTGGGTGGGTTACAGTGAATGATTGGGAGCACTGAAGCAGAGATTGAAGTCAGTGCCCGTTTTTCACAGAACCTGTCTGTCAATGGCTCATAAGGTTTTGCAGATTCCATGCACATCCAATCCTTGGCCTCGCGGCAAAGCGCACAGAGCGATGGTTGAAAATGTACCAACTGTAATTGTGGAAAAGTGTCAGCAATCTAGATGGAGGATTTACGAAAGATATGGGAGAAAACAAAATGAAATATCTAATAGAATGAGCAGATGCAGAACAAACTGGTGTGAAGAGAAAGGGAGCATCTGACACACTCCAAATGGCACTAAGCCTTCGGCAGATCTTAGTAATGTTTAATACCCAGACTCTTATTTTCAAATGTGAGATATTTTCAATTTGAATCATTATCAACAATAACAATTTTATTAATAATTTATCTGACACAGCTAAGCATTATTGGCAAAATGTTGTGGCGCATTCACCCACCTGAAAACCAGGCTGTCTGCAGGGGCAATGTCTGCTCTCCTGACCTCCTGAGGCACCTCTCGGTGCTGGTGATTGCACCAGGAGCCCCGGCAGGTGCCCCAAACGGGAAGGGGATTTGAAAAAAGAGAGAAAGAAACACTGCACTCCTTTTCACCAGGTCCAGCCGGGTGCAGTTCTTCGGATTATGGAGGACTGACAGTGAAGCCCCTGGAAGTTGCCTTTCTGTGATGAATTACGGTATTGGTGAAGCTATGTGCTATTAAGAGACTGTTTCACAACATTCAATAAAGCATGCACTGGTCTCATTAAACAGCATTCAAAAGGCATGCACTGATCTCCTTAAATTCGTCTAATTTGGATATCACAGCACATTCACATGGTAATATCAGCAACTTGGCCCTCTCTCTCTTTTCACGATTAATATATACAAAAGGTGATGAAATCTGAATGTCTCTAAGTAAATAAGGATGTTCTGCAAGTCTCTTTCATGGATCTGCACTTTCACATTAGGTATAACAATAACATAAAAGGAGTTGCAATACCAAAAGCAAGAAAATTCACATACAGAGTATTCCTAGCACTGAATTGCATAATCACTACTAACATAAAATTAATTATAATACCAAAAGCAAGTAAACTCACCCATAAAGTAATCCTAGCACTGAATTGCGTAATCGCTATTAGTACAAAAAATAAACAAATGAAAGATAGTGAAGTTCTGTCACAGTTCTCAGTTACAAAACGAAAGTTGTCAAGGCCCCTGCGCTAAATCTGTTATTCAACCCTCATCAAGACCCCCTCTCATAAATCATGTCTGTGTCCTCAGAAGAGGCCTTTCAAAATCTCATTAAGGCTAGAGAGCAATCAGTCTCAGTTTTCAGCTTTGACCAAAAAACAAAGCAACCATAATGAAATTCTACACAAACAGATTCCAGACAGCATGTTCCACTTATCTGACAGAAGTGTGTTCTTTCCAGAATATCTCTGCTGAAGCTCTTTGCTGCCTGCCAGAGGGCAGCAGGTGGGGCCTGGAGGAAATTCCAGAGTGCAGAGGGCTTTCCTTGCCAGACAGGAAGAAAGCCAAGCAGAGCCATGTGCACAGTAAGAGTATTTATAGCCAGCATGACTTTTTTTTTTTTTTTAAACCTGCTCCCTGGATATCTTGGGGGCATGGTGGTTGCCTGGCAACCAATAAACAGGTGAACCTGACACATTTAGAAGCAGGAGGACTTGACACAGTCACATGTGTTCAACAAGCATTGGTAAAAAAAAACTATGAAGTGCAACAAGCATTGGTGAAAACAACTATATAGTGCAACAGCAATTGGTAACATCAAGTACATATCAAACATTGGCAATATCTATCCTGAAATGCAGACAGTGCAATGATGTTACAAGCAACCCAGTGGTGATACACACACACAATTAAAACAACGCCCCTGAGGATGTTGACAAATTAGGCAGAGTTGTTGGGTCCTGACACAAACCTAATAAGTCTGGCTTGTTTAAGGTATATCTGTTGGTTGTTGTATGACCTATCTGGAAGCAATAAAAAATGAGGTACCCAGTGTGCAGTACAGAGTGCTCAGCACAGGATTGTAGTTTACCTGTTTTACACTATGTTCTTAATTACATAGGCAACACCTTTTGAAAAGGATTCTAGTTAGATTTATTTTGCCACTCCCCAGTTTGAGAACCACCACCACCATCACCATATTTTTCATCCCACTTAAAGTCCTGGTTTCTCCATTTAAGCATTTTACCAGTATCCCATTCAGTATTTAAGAGGGTTGCTGATCTCCAGTGCAGCACAAATTACAAAGTTGGCGCGATCTCATGTGAAATACATGTTACATAATGACTTCTCTCGTTTTCAGTGCATTCTCAACAATTACTGGTGTTGTGCATGGGGCCCATTACAGAGACACTGGAGTTGGGATGTGCGGTCCATATTGTATAACTAATGGTTTCCTACATAGGTGCCGGGTCTTATGCAGACCACATTAGGGCCCAGATACATTAAGGTTTTGCATCACCCTTGCGCCACGCAAGGGGACCAGGGTGACCCATAATGTAGAACAAAATGTACTAAGCCACACAAGGCCACCTTGAATGACCCTGCGTAGCTTGGTAGATCTGGAGTAACGCAAGGTAGCACAAGTTGCTTGGTGGGGCGTTACATGGGTTGCTTTGCATCCACCTATGTATTCTGAAGCATTCCCAGATTTACTAACACTAGGAGACCTGGGAATGCATAAGAATTGTATGCCTTCCTACCAGAGGCGCAACGAAGAGAAATATCTTAATTATTCCTCGTTGTATCCTCTTTCCATGTGTACAGCATTTCTGCAGGACACTTAAAAAATTGAAAATGCCTCTAAGGATTGTTTTGTGCAGGAAGGTGTTCCTTCCTGCACAAAAACAATCCTAGGTGTAACGCAGATACCCTTGCACCATGGCACAAGGGTGCCTGTGTTAGCACTAGGTTGCAGATTGTGTTCCAGAACAGACAGAGGACAGAAATGCTCCATATTTTGATAGATAAGGTGCATTTCTGCCCACTCCTTTTCACGCAGCTCAGAAAGCTGTGTTGCGTTATGCGAAAAAATGAAAAAATGCTACATCTGGTCCCCATAGATGTTGATGGTTTTCTGTGCAGTGCATGTTTTATCCCAGCTGATATTCTGCGCAGCACGTAACAGAACTAATGGCAAAGGGCCTTATTTACTAGGTTTTGGTGCAGGGCAGCACCGAAAGGAATCTTGCGGCGCAGCCCTGCGTCTAAAGGAAAGGGTAGGAATGGGACTTATCTATGAGCTAGAGTGCATTCCTGTCCTTTCCCCCTGCACTGGCGCACAATGGGCTGCCATGCGCCAACGAAGGCACCCTTGCACTGTGGTGCAAGGGTGTCTGCGTTGTAAGGCTCATTGTTTTTGTGTGAGAAGGGACACCTTCCTGCACAAAAACAAACAATGGAGACTTTTTCCTCTTTCTATGTGTGCTGCAGCACACATTGAAAGAGGTAAAAAACCGAGGAGAAATAAAGTTATTTCTCCTCGTTACGCCTCCCCTGTGGAGGTAGGCTTTTGACGCATTCCTAGATTTACGAAATCTTGTAAATCTGGGAATGTGTCAAATGCCATGAGTGTTACATGGGAACACCCACTATAACGCCCATGGCTATCCTCCCTATCGCCTCACTCCATACCTACAATGCCATGAAAAGCCACCAAGGGTGGATTTAGGTGGCCTGGCCCTGTAGATATGGCTCTGCAGTGGGTCCCACGGGAGCGTCACAGAAGTGACTATCCTGTGGCGCACGGAGGCTTGTAAATAAGCTCCCCAAATGTGCAGTACACACTAGAGAGATACATGTTTGCTGCGCAGCGCTCGTGAGAGAGGTAGCGGTTCCTCGAGCGTGATAAGCTCGTCTCATGTATACAAATATTTGGCGCTTTTGTAAAGAATATGTCTATTTACTTCTCTAGGTGGCCGTCAGCAAGCTGTTGCTTGGGCTTAAAGCGCCCTCTTCTGGCTAAATCGAATGTTCCTTGTCTCAATGCCGATAGTAGAAAATGGTGCGATACATCAACTTTTTTACATTATTATACAGCTTGTTGTGTCAAGCTGCCTTATTGCCATTAGTAGAGGACATATTATTGCATTGGCATGGTTTCGTAGCGCTTTTGTCAATCATTATCTTCCCACTTCGCTTATAATAATGTTGGAGCCAGATTCAGCTGATTGTATGCAAAATGTATGAATGAATTAAACAAAGATGAGCCTTAGTCCTGAGCTCTATATGTAGTCTGATGTAAACAGCATATCCCTCTAGAGGCAAGTTGTGGATCGCCAAAATTTGGAAACAGATAAGGGGGATTTAGAAAAAGAAATCATGGAAACATATTTGACCATTGACTACATGAAGCATGTGAACATTTAAGCGTGAGAAATCTTTACAAGTGCAATTTTTCATTTTTGCTCTAAAAATTGGGATTCCGACAGACACAAAAATATAGAGTATTGGCAAGTAATGGGTAGCGGACACAGACATTGCATGCAGTGCGCATTCATTTATCCACATTTTCAAGGAAGTCCATGCTTTAGTTGTAAGGTTCAGCATAGGGAGTAATAAATATTAAAACTCCCGTTCCGTTCAAAAATAGGAAGCCTTAAGTTGAACGACCAAAAATTAATTGGTTCTGGATAACTACGTTGAGGAGGGGGGCCTCCTTTACATGATCAGCTTTATAGGATGTTAGGTGAGCCCAGTTGCCAACACAGTCTGCATTATCACCATCTTTTTATCATTCGAGACTGTAAGTGGTCAGAGTGTGTGACTATTTGACACCTGCAGTGTAGCCTGTGTTATAGTCGAGCAGCAATTTGTTCAAGATCGCCATGATCTTGGCAGGCAGTTTAGTACTAAGTGGGCAAGAATTAGGCTGGTGTAGGCTGCATTTGTGCCATGCAGTTGCCAGCAAGGTTCTACATGTCCTGTCATACATTATATGTCCGTCCCATTGATGGTGAGGGATCAGGTAGTGAGTTGGAATATGATATATGGGAGCATGATAATGTGATTGCCGTCAGCCGTGGCTGATGTCGGGACAAAGTGACGGGGCAGTGGGGGAGGGGGACCAAAAAAAAACGACTTACCTGGATGCCCGCTGTATCGGTGCTCTTCTGGCTCCACTGCAGGCACAGGCTCCCAGACTGCCCTGTGGCCAATCCTAACAGTGTCGGGATTGGCCTGAGCACCCTCGATTTTTGCTTCCAGACAGACTGGGAGCCTGTGCTTGCTGTATCCAACCCGGCAACTCAGCTTGCATTGGAGACAGTTCAGTGTGCCTGCCGGCAAACCCACATGCGCACTGACAACAGTGCACCTACCACTCCCCCTCGTGGCTCCCCCACCTAGACTCAATGCTATGGAGAAAAATAAAACAATAATAAACATGTTTTATTATCATTTTATTTTTCAAGTTTTGCAGCTGTTGCTGCTGGTCAGAGGGGTGACGTTCCTCCGCCATAGCGAGGAGGCACCGCACAGACATGATCAAGGCGAAACTGTGGTTCTCAAGTCCAAAACGACAAATAAAGGACTAACTGTGAATATATGGACTTGTTAATGTGAAAGAATCTCTTGGCTCCTCGGAGGGTTGTTCTGTTGTTGTGTCTAGAAGCCTTGTGCTCCTTATACAGAGGTTTGAGGTGGCCCTCCATGCTCCATAGAGCACCATATCTTTTTGAGTAATTAATACAAACAGGGTACGCAAGGGTTTTGCACCTTGTTCACCTTGGTCACTCATCGACTGGACATGAATGATATAAAATTGACACCTGGAAGACTGCTATAGAGATTTAGGGCCAGATGTAGCAACCGGTTTGCATGTCGCAAACTGCGAAAAATGCAGTTTGCGACATGCAAAACAGCCATCGCGATGCTCATCCTCAAATTGCGAGTCGGTACCGACTCACAATTTGAGGATGCGACTCGCAAATAGGAAGGGGTGTTCCCTTCCTATTTGCGACTGCATCGCCATGCTGAGTTGCTTTGTGACCGTGAATGCGGTCGCAAACCAACTCGCAGTTACCACCCACTTGAAGTGGGTGGTAACGCATTCGCAAACGGGAAGGGGACCCCTTCCCCTTTGTGAATGTCCTCGAAAATGTTTTTTCAAAGCAGACAGTAGTCCAATGGACCACTGCCTACTCTGAAAAAATTAAACCAAATGGTTTCATTATTTTTTTGAATTGCAACTCGTTTTCCTTCAAGGAAAACGGGCTGCAATTAAAAAAAAAAAATGCTTTATTAAAAAAAGCAGTCACAGACATGGAGGTCTGCTGTCTCCAGCAGACCACCCTCCCTGTGAGTGCAGGGACTCGCTATGGGGTCGCAATTTGCGATCCACCTCATTAATATTCATGAGGTGGGTCTTTGCGACCCCATAGCGAGTCGCAGAAGGTGTCTGAGACACCTTTCTGCATGCAATTTTACGAGCTGCAATTTGCGAGTCGGTATGACTCACAATATGCAAGTCGCAAAAATTTTTCCCGCTACATCTGGCCCATAGTTATTGTCACCCATCTCATTTCTACAGATAGGAGGCAGAGTAACCAGTGTTTAATACGTCTGTAGTGTGGTAGTCCTATATATCATTAGGCCGGTTGAGTATCTCTGGGTGCAAATTGGCAACAGGAACTTCTTGTATTGATTGAAGAAGCTTATCTTGTCAATGGGAATATGTTGTTAATATATTCCATCCACATGAGCAGATCATTGCTAGAATATAAAAGTTGGAGCTTCTAAGTGTTATTTTCCCATTTCCGCTCTCGTAGGAAATTTTGTTTGTGGGTCTAAATCTGTTCAGTGGTTTTTTAGATGTTTGTATTTGAAAAATGTGCTGGATGGACTTTGAACGGTTAACATTTTTAGATATCTTTCTAGTAAAACTCATAAACAGGGAAACCACAAGTTTTATCTACCAAATGTGAATAATTCTGAAATCTGATTAGATTTTGGAGGGTTTGAAATCATTTTCCCGCCATCTTGAGATTGAAAACTTGTCCCAAGTACAAAAGTTTTGCAACGTAGAAACAAATGTACATAGAAAAGAGCAGACATGATGACTGTTTCTAAGCTATAGGTATGCAGGTACAGAGACATTTGGAAGCATTACTCTAAAAGTAGGTAAAATGCAAAAGGACAGTATAATTGTGAATTCAGAATAAATTGAGAGCACATGCCTGCAATTTTATATTCAGAAATGTGTACAATTTTCCTGAGCTCGCGAGTTTCAGTAAATATGCAATTTGGGCAAATACAAAATCAAATTGAATACAGTAATAAAGTATGACTCTAAGCAGTTTTGATGGACAAAAAGAGCGAGGGTGTATGAAGAAAGACTCAGGTGGATCACGGTGGTGCAATTAGAAGCACTTTCATAAAGAATGAGCTGACAAATAAATATAAATCTGCAAACTTATAATGAAGAGTTTGAAGAAATGTTTCCGTTTTTTAACAAAGAGGGTTTAAGTTATCAGACCTGTGACTGCGTGAAGGGCCTCGTTGGATGCACAGACAGTACGATGTAGGGTCAGGCAAGTCCTGCATACCTCCACACATGCTGTGTGGGAACAGTGCATGACCAAACACTATGCACTGTGTGCAACTGCTGTGATAAATGTGTAGTTGAGCACAGGGTTTGACTCACCTGGCCATACTGGGTGTGGACTTAATGCATGGGACTGTCCTACATTCAATATTAATGTTTCTTCTAAAAAAAAATAGAAATGCACTGATAAACAGTTAAATAAAGTTTTGCTTCAGAGAGTGCAAACTCTGTACAATTCTTAGGGATACACGGTTAAAGTGATGTAAGAATATTACATTAAAATCTATCCACCCTGAAATTTTCCAGTTATGGTCCACTTCTCACTGATGATATCCTGGGTGTAATTATGCTTCAGTCATAGCTTCCTTCTGAAGGCCATTTTTGTTCTGCTAATAACTTTATTGTCCTTTGACAAACCTGCATAAAACATTTCAAACATGCATACCTGGTTTAGGTTTGGCATGGCAAAGTTCATGCAACAGTGAATCAATGGCAGGATAAAAGAAAACACCATTTCCCATTTTAACTCCCATTGGAAAATGTGCTCCCCATTACAGGAAAAAGACTGAACAGTGTTTCTCTAAATTTCATGAGTCCTGATCTTTTTATTCAGGGGATTGTCTACGCTTGGTGCATATCTGTTTCAAGGAATTAGAGTTTAAGAAATGTGTAGCACTAAATTCTCAAGACGGTTATATGTTAGAGCTGGAGGGGCTGTGGGAGGTCAAAAAAGGTGAAAATGAACCAATATTTATGGTCTGCAAACCTAAAGAACATACAATAGCAATAATACAAATAAAACAGTGGTGAGTTGGAGCGTGGGTTGAACAGCAGCATGGGCACGGCACAAGTCCTGCAGCCGCATCCTGCTGCCCCGGTCCAGAGGACTTGTGCACAGGAGTGGACATCTCGGGAGCATGGTTTGCCTGAGGGCCAGACTCTGCAGTCATCTTCCGCTTAAGACTTTGTGTAGTGGGGATTAGCTCCCTTTGCCAGGTTGTTGCACTTGGCCACTTGTGAGGGTTGAATGTTGGATGCAGTATGTCTTAAAAAAAAAATCAGAGTGAAATTATTGTTGGCATTGGGTATACAAATTTAATATATCTTTAAAAAAACCTCTGAAATTCACTTTAAAAACACATCGTATAATTAGAGTTAATTTAAACTTGAAAACCACTGTAATTCGTCAGGTACGGTTAGCTCTGAAAATCGTGCAAGCCATAACTTGCACGCTAAATGTGAGTTTTACGGCAAAATTGAAATTATTTTGAAAATTATTTTTATTCATGGCTCTCCTCACAAGAGCCTGGGGATCCTAGTGTATTCACCCTGCCCCATTATGTACCATTTCATGTTTTTTTTCAGGACACCATAGTGCCTGAGTCCTGCATTGGTGGCCACAATATTGCTTTCAAGTCTCTTCAGATTATTGTTTTACCTATATAGAAAGGTTTGTGGTCGGCAGGATTGATCCACTGGACTGCTAAATTGTCAATCACAGTTTGCTTCCACCCACCACAGCATGCAGCACTGAGCAGTTGGTCAGCCCACTTTTTCTCTTGGCTGCATTGACTTTGCGGTAGGGCACAAAGCCTATCATACTGTTGATATCCATCTATAAATATTTTCTTTCTCTTCTGTGACAAAGGTGGTTCAAAGTATGCTTTTGAAGCCTGTCTAAACAACGAGTTTAATAGTGTTGTGTTTAAAAAAAAGTAAAAATACGTGCATACAGAGGGGTTTTTACTTTACCCATTGAGCTACCTAAATGACACTCAAATTCTTCTTCTTCCCAACACTGCACACAATATAAAACAAGGAATCAGATCACTTGAGGCACTGGATGCCTTCTCATTGAGTGACTGCATTTTGCATTTGTGTAGGTATTATATCGAAAACTATTTTTTCAGATTCAAATCCATAAAACATGCACATAATAAAAACATCTTTTGTACATTTAAGAAAACTTAGATCACGGTGCACAGAATTTTAAATTATTAAAGGACTTTGATTAGTTCAAAGACCTTCTGTGCAAATGGCAAATACAGCAGCTTTCCAAAACAAAATTTGTTAAGCATGGTTACATAGCAAGGAAGAATTTCATGCAAAAGAGAGTTAAAAAGACAAGAACTTTAAGGTTAATATATTCTAGTATGAGAACAGAGAAAATACCCCCTGTCCAAGCAAGGACCATCATTCTAGTCAGGGCAAGTCACATACAATCCAAATTATCCTGTTCCCACCCTCTGGTAGCTTGGCACTGAACAGTCAGGCTTAACTTAAAAGGCAATGTGTGAAGTATTTGTGCATTAAACCATACAATAACACCAAATAGCACCACAAAAATACACAACACAGTGTTTAGAAAAATATATCATATTTATCTGATAAGATGCAGGTCAAAATGATTAAAATGCAATAAGTATATGTTCAGTGTAAAAGTGATATAAAGTGTCTTAAGTCTTTTAAAAGCAAACAAAGTCTCTTTCAAGCACAAAGTACCTGGTTCACATGCAAAATCCCTGCAAAGAACCGCAGAGGAGGAGATGCTTGGAAACAAAGGGGCATGTGTCGATTTCTCAGGCCACATGCGGTGATACGTTGTTTAGTTTTCACGCAGGGATGGCTTTGCGTCGATTTCTGGTGCTTAGTCATGTATCCTCTTTGGATTTCCTGCACTGGCAGGACAAAGTCAGAGGAGCTGCATCAATTCAGTGGGCGTTGCGTCAAAGTTTCTACCGCACGGCAGGCGCTGTGTCAATTCCGGCTCAGCTGTGCGTCAATCCGGTGGGCCGTGCGTTGAATTTCCAGTCGCTACACTTGTGCTGCATTGATCTTCTCGATGCGAAGTTGGGCTGCATCGTTCCGGTTCGGCGTGCAGTGAAATTGTCACCACAGTGCAGGCTGAGCGGTGTTTCTGGCAGGCTGAGCATTGAATTTCGCCGCACAAGGAGTCCTTCTTGTAGAGATAAAGTATTTTTGGTCCTGAAACTTCAGATAACAGGAGGCAAGCTCTATCCAAGCCCTTGGAGAGCACTTCTTCACCGCAGCCAGAGAGCAGCAAGGCAACAGCAAGGCAGCAGTCCATCACAGAAAGCAGACAGGTGAGTAATTTAAGCAGCCAGGCAGGTCTTCTTGGCAGGATGCAGGTTCTCATTCTGTCGCGCCGCGTGGTGCGGCGCGAGCCGAATGTTCGGCACAAGCCGGGCGTTCGGCTGGGGCCGCACAGCGCGTTTCTAAAACGCGGCGCGCCCCCAGCCTTTCATGCACTTTTCGAGGCCCCAGGCATTGCATGGGGCCTCGCTCTGTCGTTTTCCACCGCCTTGCTGGGGTCTCCTGACCCCCTTACCTGTTCTTCTTTCTTCCTTCTTGTCCTCTTTCTTTTCTTCTTTCTGGGGTCTTTTTGTTGTACTTTTTTTATGTCTTCTTCCCTTCCCAGGTTACCTTTCTCTTCCCAGCATTCATTGTTCCCTATTCTCCATGGTTTCTATTCTGTTTTGTTCTATGTACCTCTCCCTGTCTAATATGGTGTCCTTTTACTTCCTGTGGGTCACTTCCTGTCTTTTGGTATATAAGGGCTGTGTTTTCTTCATTTCCTTGCGCTGCAACACTTTCTGCTCAGATAGTGTCTTCGCTCCTGATTTCCTCGCCTTTTTGGTTCTGGATTTCATCGCTCTGTGTTTCCTGAATTTTGTTCTTTTTGATTCCTGCTTTTTGTTCTTCTTTTTCAGGAGTCCTCCTGTTTAGAGGTTTTTTCCCCTTTTGTTCTAAGGGTTTTTTTCCCTCTGGCGCTATTTTCTGAAGGCCACGGTCTGTTCTTGGCGTCTCCATCACCTACAGCACCGTGGCTACCAGAAAGAGTCGCCCCTTTTTGGGCCAAAGCCGAACATCGAAGATCCACGCCACTAGATCTGCAAATTCCAGACGCAAGCAGCACGTGAGTCGTGACAGATTGCAGCGCCCAACCATTCCGACGTCCTCAAACACCATGGATAATACAGTGGCGGCTGCTGCAGATTCTGATCAATCTCTTTTGACCACGATTCAGCAACAAGCTCAGGAATTGCAACAACTACGCAATGAAAATGCTGCGTTACGACAGGCTTTGGCTCTCCGCACTAGTGATGTTCCGACTATCTCCGCTTCTACCCCTCGTTTCTCCGGCGAACCAACCAAGCTTCGTGAGTTCCTGGATGCATTAACGGTGTACTTCGCCTTCCGACCAACCCAATTCTCCCACGACAGGACCAAGGTGGGTTATCTCATCAGTGCCTTATCCGGTCCAGCCTTGGCCTGGGCAACCCCGATGGTGTCATCCAATGACCCAGTTTTGTCGGACTATTCCACCTTTGTGAGTCGCTTCAAACAAATGTTCAGTCGACCTGGATTGGAAGCCTCTGCAGAAGAAGCCTTATGCGACATTCACCAAGGCTCACAAGATGTTCTGCAATATATAACCCGTTTTCGTCAGCTAGCAGCAGAGACCACTTGGGTGGAACGTACTCTGGTAATGTTATTTCGC
The DNA here is from genome assembly GCF_031143425.1 of Pleurodeles waltl. Taxonomy (NCBI): domain Eukaryota; kingdom Metazoa; phylum Chordata; class Amphibia; order Caudata; family Salamandridae; genus Pleurodeles; species Pleurodeles waltl. The sequence goes on from NC_090443.1 coordinate 911,967,671, forward strand.
AGAGGACTCAAAGAAGAAATAAAGGATGAACTAGTACATTCTACCAGAGTGGAAGATCTTCGTGGCCTGATGGATCAAGCACTGTCCATCGAATATCGTCTTCAGGAACGGAGATCGGAGAAGAGAAGGAGTAGAGGGTTCTCCCAGCCAAGTACCTCACAAGCTGGTCTGCAGCATTCTGAGGAACCTCGCCCTCCTGCTAGAGACGTCGAAGGGGAACCCATGCAGGTAGATACTACCCGAGGTCCGCTCTCCGCCAGCGAGCGAGAAGACAGACGCAAGAAAGGGTTGTGCCTGTACTGTGGTTCTGCTGGTCACATAATTCGAAACTGTCCTGCACGTCCGCCCAGGCCATCGGGAAACGCCACTTCCCGTCCTCTGTAAGAAGGGAGGGGACGGGATCTACAGCTATACCTTCCATCAGCTCCTTTAATGACAATACAACCTCCTTGTTCATTTTTCCTGTCTTGTTGCAACTTCCTGACGGTCGTCAAGAAGAGACTATGGCATTACTAGATTGTGGTGCTAGTGGAATATACATGGACCAGACGTGGGCTGCTACTCACCAAGGGCCAGATGTAGCAAAGGGTTTGCGCCTCGCAAACTGCGAAAATCGCCGTTTGCGAGGCGCAAAAGCCTCTTTGCTATTCAGCAATGCATATTGCGAGTCGGGAACGACTCGCAATATGCATTTCAGAATCGCAAATAGGAAGGGGTGTTCCCTTCCTATTTGCGATTCGGAGTGGAATGCAATTCCATTTGCGACCGCATATGCGGTCGCAAATGGAGTCGCAGTTACCATCCACTTGAAGTGGATGGTAACCCACTCGCAAATTGGAAAGGGTCCCCATGGGACCCCTTCCATTTTGTGAATGGACCCACAAATATTTTTTCAGGGCAGGGAGTGGTCCAAGGGACCACTCCCTGCCCTGAAAAAATACCGAAACTAAAGGTTTCGTTTTTTTTTTTAAGTGCAGCTCGTTTTCCTTTAAGGAAAACGGGCTACACTTAAAAAAAAAAAACTGCTTTATTTAAAAGCAGTCACGAACATGGAGGTCTGCTGACTACAGCAGGCCTCCATGTTTGCAAGTGCCTATAGTCGCTATGGGGCCGCAATTTGCGACCCACCTCATTAATATTAATGAGGTGGGTCATTGCGACCCCATAGCGACTCGCAGACGGTGTCTGAGACACCGTTCTGCATACCAATTTGCGAGTTGCAAATTACGAGTCGCAGGGACTCGCAATTTGCAAGTCGCAAATTGGCGTTTTGCTACATCTGGCCCCAAGTTCCTACACAATCTAAAGAAGTTCCCGAACAGGTGCACACCGTGGATGGATCCTTATTATCCTCTGGTCCAGTGGACACTACTACCCTGATGTTAAGTTTACAGATCGGAAACCATCAAGAACACATCTCTTTTGATCTTATCACGTCCCCCAACCATACCATTATTCTTGGAATTCCGTGGTTCATCAGACATAATCCATATGTGAACTGGGTAACCCGGACAGTTTCCTTGTCTGCGCAATTTTGTCATGAAAACTGTTTTGCTTCCGACAAGTATTGGTCACCGAAAAGATCTATAGTCACTGAAAGTATTACTGGTTCTTCCATTAATACAGTCCAAGGAGTCCCTGAACACTATTTGGAGTTTCAAGATGTGTTCCAAAAACCATCCAAGCCTGTGTTACCTCCACATCGAGACTACGATTGTGCTATTCCCTTAGAACCTGGCACAATCGTTCCTTTTGGGAGGATGTATTCCCTCACGGAACCTGAAAAAGAAGTTCTAAAAGAATATCTGGATGACAATGTCCAGAGTGGTCTTATAGTTCCCTCATCTTCTCCGGCCGGGGCTCCTCTCTTTTTTGTACCCAAGAAGACAAAGGATCTTCGTCCTTGCCTGGACTTTAGAGGTCTGAATAAGATAACCATTAAAGACCGTTATCCTTTGCCTCTCATCAGGGACATTCTAGAAGCAGTTAGAGGGGCTCAACGTTTTACTAAACTTGATCTGCGAGGAGCCTATCACCTTTTACGCATAAAAGAAGGAGATGAGTGGAAGACAGCTTTCAGGACCCCATTTGGTCACTTTGAATACAGAGTTATGCCGTTTGGTCTCACTAATGCCCCCGCAATCTTCCAGAGATTTATGGATTCGGTGTTTTCTGACCTTCTGAACCAGACAGTGGTCATTTACCTAGATGATATTCTGATTTATTCCAGAGATCCTGAACTCCATTCGTCCCATGTGAAACAAGTCCTTCAAAGACTCCGGGCACATCAACTATTTTGCAAACCAGAAAAATGTGAGTTCGACAAGACGGAGGTAAAATCCCTGGGTTATCATTTAAGTTCCACCGGCATAGCCATGGACCAAGAAAAAGTACAAGCGATTCTAGACTGGCCTTCTCCTTCTTCTATTAAAGAAGCACAATGTTTTTTAGGATTAGCAAACTTTTATCGGCAGTTTATATTGGACTTTGCAAAACAAACTAGCCACATAACACATACCTTAAAGAAGGAGAATTTAACGAAAGGGTTTATCTGGACTGAGGCGGCTGAAACAGCCTTTCAAGGTTTAAAGAAAGCTTTCACACAAGCTCCCATCTTACGGTATCCAGATACCAACAAACAATTTATTGTTGTCACCGACGCTTCTGAAAGAGCCATCGGATCTGTCTTACTCCAACAACAAGAGGATGATGGTCTTGAACATCCTGTTTTCTATTTGTCTCATATCCTCTCTACAGCAGAACAACATTACTCTGTACTTGAACGGGAATTATTGGCTTTGAAAACAGCCTGACTAGAGTGGAGACAGTTTCTGATGGGTTCCAAAGAGCCTTTTGAGGTTAGAACAGACCACCGTAACCTACAATGTTTACAAAATTTTGTGTGCCAGAATAGTCGCCAGGCTCGTTGGGCCTTTTTCTTCAGTCAGTATGATTTTTACGTCACCTATATTCCCGGATCTCAAAACATTCTGGCTGATGCTCTGTCTCGTCGTTATCCAGATTGTACTCCTTCCCCATCTCAGTATCTACTGGAACCTAGTAAGATCATTGGAGTGGCTCAATCTTTTCTGGAGGAAGTACAACTGGAATACACCAAACTATCGGACCACGAAGTAGAGAACCTAAGACCTTTGTTGAATAAGAGACAAGGATTCCATTATTATCAGAACTTGATATTCCTCCCTACTGACAGAGTGAAAGAAAAAGCATTACAAATGTGCCATGATTCACCGGTGGCTGGTCATAGAGGCATCAAGGCCACACAAGAACTTCTCTCACGGTTTTTCTGGTGGCCTACCTGGAAGCAGGATGTTGAAAGATATGTTCAGGCTTGTCCTATTTGTGCTCAAGTCAAGATTCCCCGTACCAGACCTGCAGGATTGCTACAGCCCTTGGCTGTTCCGCCAGCTCCATGGCACACCATCTCTACCGATTTCATGTGTTCGCTCCCACCTTCAGCAGGAAACCGGGTTATCATGGTCACTGTGGATTCCTTTACTAAGATGGCTCATTTCACTGCCCTAAAAAGGCTGCCTACATCTCAAGAACTAAGCCAGATATTTATTGATCATATCTTCCGCCTTCATGGACTTCCACATACCATTATATCTGATAGAGGACCCCAATACATTTCCCGGTTTTGGAGGTATTTCTGTAAGACACTCAATATCAACAGAGCCCTGTCATCGGGGTTCCATCCACAGACCAATGGACAGACCGAGCGTCTGAACCAAGGACTAGAGCAATACCTTCGCTGTTTTTGCAATTCAACCCAAAGCAACTGGAACACTTATCTCCCTATTGCTGAATTTTCCTACAATAATACTGTCCACAGTGCTTCCAAGGTCACTCCTTTATGGTTTTCATCCTACCTCCTTTCCTACTTCTCCTCCATCCACCTCTCCTTTGCCCGCTATTACTCACCTCTCCAAACGACTTTTACAGATCCATAGACTAATTCGATCCAATCTGTTACAAACCAAAAGATATATGAAGAAGGCTGCAGACAAGAAACGTGGAACCACTCCAGACTATCACCCGCAAGATAAAGTCTGGCTCTCATCCAAATTCCTACCCTCACGTCTTTCTCTGAACAAGTTCACACCTCATTACTACGGACCTTTCCGTATTCTTCAGCTGATCAATCCTGTCACTGTCCGTCTTCGCTTACCTCATACTTGGAAGATTCATCCCGTCTTTCATGTTTCCCAGCTCAAACCTTACGTACCTGACCCTTTCTCTCGTCAGTTTCCTTGTCCTCCTCCTGTGTTGGTGAACAATGTTCCTGAATATGAGGTACAAGAAATCTGTGACTCTCGTCTATTTCACAGACGGCTTCAATATCTGATTCATTGGAAGGGTTATCCTCTCAGTGAATGCTCTTGGGAAGATGCATCTTCTGTTCACGCTCCTCTCCTGATTCAACGCTTTCCTCTCAAACCTGGACCTTCGGGAGGGGGACCTACTGTCGCGCCGCGTGGTGCGGCACGAGCCGAATGTTCGGCACAAGCCGGGCGTTCGGCTGGGGCCGCACAGCGCGTTTCTAAAACGCGGCGCGCCCCCAGCCTTTCATGCACTTTTCGAGGCCCCAGGCATTGCATGGGGCCTCGCTCTGTCGTTTTCCACCACCTTGCTGGGGTCTCCTGACCCCCTTACCTGTTCTTCTTTCTTCCTTCTTGTCCTCTTTCTTTTCTTCTTTCTGGGGTCTTTTTGTTGTACTTTTTTTATGTCTTCTTCCCTTCCCAGGTTACCTTTCTCTTCCCAGCATTCATTGTTCCCTATTCTCCATGGTTTCTATTCTGTTTTGTTCTATGTACCTCTCCCTGTCTAATATGGTGTCCTTTTACTTCCTGTGGGTCACTTCCTGTCTTTTGGTATATAAGGGCTGTGTTTTCTTCATTTCCTTGCGCTGCAACACTTTCTGCTCAGATAGTGTCTTCGTTCCTGATTTCCTCGCCTTTTTGGTTCTGGATTTCATCGCTCTGTGTTTCCTGAATTTTGTTCTTTTTGATTCCTGCTTTTTGTTCTTGTTTTTCAGGAGTCCTCCTGTTTAGAGGTTTTTTCCCTTTTTGTTCTAAGGGGTTTTTTCCCTCTGGCGCTATTTTCTGAAGGCCACGGTCTGTTCTTGGCGTCTCCATCACCTACAGCACCGTGGCTACCAGAAAGAGTCGCCACTTTTTGGGCCAAAGCCGAACATCGAAGATCCACGCCACTAGATCTGCAAATTCCAGACGCAAGCAGCACGTGAGTCGTGACACATTCAGGTTCTCTTCTCCAGGAAGTGTCTGAGTTGGAAGGGGCAGAGGCCCTGTTTAAATACCCAAATATGCATTTGAAGTGGGGGAGACTTCAAAGAGTGGCTTAGAAGTGCACAAGGTCCCCTTTCAGTTCAATCCTGTCTGCCAGAGTCCCAGTAGGAGGTGTGGCAGTCCTTTGTGTGAGAGCAGGCTACTGTCCTTTGACATGCAAGTGTAAGGCCCTCCACCCTCACAGCCCAGGAAGACCCATTCAAAATGCAGATGCATGCAAGTGAGGCTGAGTATCCTGTGTTTGGGTCTGAGTGAATGCACAAGGGAGCTGTCAACTAAACCCAGTCAGACGTGGATTGTAAGGCACAGAAAGATTTAAGTGCAGAGAAATGCTCACTTTCTAAAAGTGGCACTTCTAAAATAGTAATATTAAATCCAACTTCACCAGTCAGCAGGATTTTGTATCACCATTCTGGCCATACTAAATATGACCTTCCTACTCCTTTCAGATCAGCAGCTACCACTTAAACAATGTATGAGGGCAGCCCCAAAGTTAGCCTATGAAGGGAGCAGGGCTCACAGCAGTGTAAAAACGAATTTAGGAGTTTTACACTACCAGGACATGTAAACTACACAGGTACATGTCCTGCTTTTTGCCTACACAGCACCCTGACCTATGGGTTACCTAGGGCATGCCTTAGGGGTGACTTATATGTAGGAAAAGGGGAGTTTTAAGCTTGGCAAGTACTTGTAAATGTCAAGTCGAAAAGGCAGTGAAACTGCACACCACACAGGCCTTGCAATGGCAGGCCTGAGACAAGGTTAAGAGGCAACTTAAGTGGGTGGCACAATCAGTGCTGCACGCCCACTAGTAGCATTTAATCTACAAGCCCTGGGCACATATAGTGCACTTTACTAGGGACTTACAAGTAAATTAAATAGTCCACTGTTACCATGTTCAAAGGGAGACATCATATGCACTTTAGCACTGATTAACAGTGGTAAAGTGCGCAGAGTCTCAAAACCAGAAAAAATAAAACCTAACAGGTGGAGGGAGACAGGCAAAAAGTTAGGGGTGACCACCCTAAGGCTGTCAGATCTAACAGGGAGCCAATTTCGAGGCAAGGTTAACACAGGAAGACATAAGCATCCATCCTACCAAGGACGGCCCCTCCAGCTGTTTAAGGCCGGCCAAACTGACATGCACGCTTAGAACTCTCCACCCGAGCTGTATTTTACAGCTTGATGGAGAACAAGCGCAGGCTCCCACTCCCTCCCTGAATGGCATTTCAGCCCATTAAGGCCAATCCCAGTACTTCTCTCATGCAGTGTAGCAGCATGAGAGAAGCATCTGGATTGGGTGAGGAAGGGAGCAAGGCAAGCACCGAGGTGGCAGAGGCGAGGCAGCAGGTATGTGTATTTTTCTTTTTTTATTATTGCACCCCCCATCTGTGTTCCTCGCCCTCGCTCCACACTGCCACACTAGCCCTTGCTGGCATCAGCCGCCTCTGCATCCTACCCTGCTGTCTCGGGTTGTACCAACACAGATATGCAAACAGTATGAGCCCCTGAACTTGCGTAGAGATTCTTAATATCTTTCTAATACTGCTGTCCATATCAGGAGAATAATTTGCCAAAAACTGTTTATGGGTGAGCCCAGTGGCATGCAAAAATGTGGCCACACTAACCACTGCCTCTTAGCTTGTATCTGATTTCAAAATTGTTAGGGCCAACTCATATTTCCTTAATCCTAGTAGACAGCAAACTGGTATGTTCCATTTTGTGCAGGGAGCCCAATAAACAGGGCAAAAGAACAAAAAATAAGATGTCGTTTCTGGGACAAGATTGCATGCAGGACATATGCTACTTGACCGAGAGTGATCTCCACAGCTACCTGTGAACAAAAGGACTGGGAGGGTACCATATCTAAATTTTAGATAAAGTTCTTTAAGCAAAGGTTCTTGCATGAAATCAAAGGAGGTTTTGTAAGTAGAGATGCTTTTATGATCAAGGAATTGATCTGTTAGGCTCCCAGATTTGCAATTTTTGTAACTTTTTGCACCAATAGTGATCTCTGTACCTATCCTCAATTGATTGTCTTGAGCTCAAGGTGGCTTTTTTTCTGGGTTGTCCCAAGGGAAATCAAGGGCATATGACATTTTCTTGATAAAGGACAGCCAAGAAATTCTTGAATGGTCCATAAGCTCAAAGGTTCCCTAAGTGGGAATCTATCGGATTCCACTTCTGAGGTTGTTCACAGCCTGTGCCGAAACAATAGTCCTCAGTTACATAGTGAATGAGATTGGTTTCCATCCCAGCAGAGAGGGAAGGTGTACTTTGCAGGAGAATAGTTAGGTGCCTACGGAATTTATTTTCTACAGCAGTACCTTGTTGGTATTTGAGTGTCCCCAAAGTTCCACACAATAGAACTATACTTTTTACTTTTACTTTATAGAACTCTAAGGCCAGAAAAATATTTTTTGATTTCATTTTCTTAGCCACTTTGGGAATCGCCTCAGTCTCTTGTTGTCGCTTGAGGACACTCTTAGTTATGCTGACTTTCCAACTAAAATTTGGGGATAAACCTACCCCTAGATAAGCAAAATCATGCACCTGCTCAAGGGGTAAATTTTGTACAAAAATTCTTGGCTAGGTAGACTTATATGCATTTAGCGCCATAAATTTTGTCTCACTTATATTAAGCTCTAAGGCACGTTCAGTACAAAATAAAAAAAATCAATTTAGAATGGCTTGTAGGCCAGCAGGAGTTTTTGATATAAGGAGAGTGCCTTCTGTGAATAATAGTGTAGGTATTTTAGTGGAACCAACTTTGGGTGTGTCATTGTTTGGTAAGTTAAGGGCCTTGACCAGATCATTGATGAACAGGGAAAAGTGTGTCCGGTGAAAAACACAGCCCTGCCCTCTCGATCTTGAAAGAGTCAGATTGCTTCCCATTTTTCCCATATCTGACTCAAGTATGGTTATTCACAGGAAGGTTTATAAGAAAGGCTAGAATATTCTGCATTTGTGCACGTATAAATCCACATCAAAAATAGTCCACCAAAGGTTGGAAATTGATGGCACTTGTGTTTACCAGTGACTACCAATGTCTATGTATAGTAGAGTGTAATCACCTTCTTCCATAACAAACAAGACATTTATTGAAAGCTGCAGTGTGGACGTGTACACCAGCATTGGCATATTAATTTCTCCTATAAATAACACCTCCAATCAATAAAATAACAAAAGTGTATGTGCAAATTTATGTGTTAGATTCACACTCCCTCAGCTGTGTAGTGGACATTTTAATGAGTTGCTACTGACTAGAGAGGGACATCTAGTAATGTCTTGATGTATTACAGCTTTCTGAAGATTTCAAGCAGTTACATCTTACCCAAGAGGCATATCATGTGTCCAGTTGAAGTGGTGCAGCTGTTGTGATGGCAAAATCTCTCACATAGTGATGGATGTGTACCACTGACCTGAGTGCCCCAACTGTAATGATGTATGGAGCCTGATGCTGATTTATATTGTCATGGGTGAATATATGTTTCATGTGTGTGGGCCATGACGTAGGCCTACCTTTCGGAATGCAGTCTTTTTGGACCGGGAGGGGTGACCCAAAGTGCTACCTTCACAATGGTGAAAGGCGACTGCCTTTGCCAGGAGTTAGGCAGCACAGATGCGGTGGTGACAGCATACTGTGTAGTGACCAGTAGAAGTGAACAGCCTTTTTTACCTGTGTCACAGGAGAGAGGCCTACAGACTCACTCCTTTAAAGTGCTTCTGTTGTGTGCTTAACACACCCTTGGCCTACACCAGATTGGTATGTAGTGCTTCACAATGTCTGTGTGTTATATACATGTGCTGGGTGTATGTGTGCCTGTGAATGGTACAATACATGGAAGATGTAGTGCTAGGCAGTGTGTGTTTGTTATATGCATGTGCAGGGTGTGTGTGTGTGTGCCTGCGAATGGTACAATACATGATAGATTCTGGGTTCCATTTTGGGAGACTCAGAGCTATCGGAGGAGGTAAAGAAGTCTCCTTAGACAGATTTGTGGAGTACTTCATTCCTGTAAGCTTGGTGTGACACAATGGAGGAAGGAAGAGCCAGGCCTATCATTGTACTTCAGAGGGGGCTCTTTATTAACAGAGAGGTCAGTGGGCGGAGTCCTGGATACATCTCATGAAGATGGGACTGATAAGAGAATGATAAAGAGTAGGTCTAAGGTCCTGAGGTAACCATTTAGTACAAATATCACTGTGGATGACTCAGTTTAAACCTCTAGTTACTCCCACGGCTTGTGTTGTAGGGCTATCAGATTTGGAGTCACCACTGCTATTCAGGCTGCTTTCTGGAGGAAGGTTAGAGGAGAGGGCACTGCAAAAGGAAGCAGAAACCCAACATAAACTCTCAAAGACTCGAGGTCAGATTTACAAGGCTTTAGAGTCTCCTTGCGCCACACTAGTGTCATTTTTTAATGCTAATGTGGCTGAAGGAGGCAATTTTTGCTGCACCATATTTACAAAGTGGAGCAATACACGCATTGCACCACTTTGTGAGCCTTTGCGCCACAATTTGCCTGTGTCAGGCATAATGTATGCAAGGGCGTCGTTCCAGCGTTAAGGGGCCCGCAAAAATGGTACTGTTAATTCTACAAGATTTTACTGCACCATTTATGGCATCATTTTTAGCACCTGCTTAGAGAAGGCGTTAAAATGATGCACCCAGATTAACCTATGGGTCTCCATGCACTTTGCTCCACTAGCGTCAAAATATTTGACGTTAGTAGAGCATAGCTCCACAATAGCATCATAAATTATTACGCTATTGGCCTAATGACCGCCATGGGGCACTGAATTATAAATATGGCACACACATGGCGCTGTTAGGTGGGGCAGGGGCGACGCAAGCAAACTGGTGCATCAGTACTGATGCACTAGTTTCTTGTAAATCTGGCCCTCAGTCTCTAAATCACATTTGGTATCTGGAAATGGACTATAGGAAGGAGACCTTGAAGCTTCCTAAATTGTCAAATGTCAAGCAGACATACTGTGCGAGGAGTAGTCTGCAAGACTTCTGCCTGTGACCTGGTCTGGGTGCCAAGACCTATCAGTCTCCCAGATGGGTGTGTCCACATCACCCAGGGAATCCAAGATCTTCTACCTTGAACCCTGGAGCACCACTGTCTCCCTGACTAGTCAAGACTAGTGTGCCCTTTGAGGGAGAGGAGAATGCTAGAGAGAGTAAGGCCCTCTGGGAGATAGTGGCAATTGGGTCTCTGGCATTAAGGCCCTGATTTGTACTTTTTGACGCTAAACTGCGCTAACGCAGTTTAGCGTCAAAAAGTATACAGCCGGGTAGCACCATCCCAAGACGCCAGCCGGGCGTCATATTAATGGGATGATGGTAGACGGCGGTAAGGCTCGGCTAGCATCGTAAAAAAAGGTTGCTAGCCAGGTGGGGGAGGTGTAAGGGGAACAGGGGGTTTAGCATCAAAGGATGACGCTGGTATGGGTAGAGGCATAAATAATGCCTCTAACCAGACTAGCGTCATTTTCTGGCATTAAAACCCCATGGACATGACTCCTGTCTTAGTTAAGACAGGAGTCATGCCCACCACCCCAATGGCCATGTCCCCTGGGCATGGCCATTGGACCCATGCCATGTGGGGGGCCCAAGTTAGGCCCCCCGTATGGCACTACAAAAATAACATAAAATACTTACCTCTACTTACCTATACTTACTTGGGATGGGGTGCCCCATCCTCCGCTGACCCTCTGGTGTAGGTGGGGGTGTCCCTGGGGCTAGGGAAGGGCATCTGGGGCTCTTTCCATGGTCTCTGATCATGGAAAAAGGGCCACAGGTCCCCTAACGCCTGCCCTTACCCAGGGTTAACTAATGGTGGTAAGCAATATAGAGCCATTATTTAAGGCCCCCATCCCCCGTGCCTGATTTTAGCACAGAGGGATAAATATGGCGCAGAAGACATAGCATCATTTTTTGCCCAGGAACGCCTACCTTGCATCTCATTGACGCAAGGTAGTTTTCCGTAGGCAAAAAATGACTTTAACTCCAATGGTTTGGAGCTAGACATGTCTAGCGCCAAAACATAAATATGGAGTTAAGTTTGTGCTGAATTAAGGTAAAAAAGAAATGACTCGAATTCAGCGCAAACAGAGTATAAATGTGCCCCTAAGTGTGAGGAGAAAGGTTTTTTCACCAATTGGGTCATAGTCTGTGAGCAGTAGGAAGTCTGGGCGCTCTTATGCAAGGTGGGGCTGCAGAAAAGATTACTGCTATGTCAATCGGGCCATAGCCTGTGTGCGGACGGAAGTCGATGAACCTCTATGCCAGGTGGGGCCACACTGAGACTTACTGCCATTCCTATCGGTTTATAGCCCCTGTGCAGAGTGATGATGGCAACCCTGTATGTCAAGTGGGGCCACCGTGAAGATTACTGTGGTGCCGATCAGGTCATAGCCCATGTGCAGAGTGAGGATGGTGACCCCATATGCCCGGTGGGGCCACCAGGAAAAGGCAAGGATCATGGAAAAGTCCAGACCATAGTAGTCTGGTTGAGACTATCATTGAGAGGAAGAGGGCACTGTGGTGACCCATGCCGGGCCAAGCCACGACTGAGGACCAGCACCAGAAGTGTTGAATCCCCTTCCCCAATCTGAGAAGATCTTAGGAAATGTAACAGCATTGGAGAAGCTTCACGGACCACACCACCGGCGTGTGATGAATTTGAGGACACCCAACTGCTGCCCCTGCAGGGCAATATGTCAGGAAATGCAGCTTCAACACATGTGAAGGGGACATGCCTGGAGACTCTGGTCTTGCAAGTCCAACTTGTGCTGGTAAGACCAATTTATGGGCAAGACGGCCCCATGGGAACTTGCCTGCTTAATAGCACTGGAATACTTTTGATTTAATAGGAGTCAGAATGGAACTCATGAAACTTGGAATACTAGTGGTGCTTAACCTCAGTGTCACACCGATGGTGAATTGGGAATAATCACAACCTCTAGCAAGAGGGGAGTGAAACTCAGGAACCTGACTGTTAAAACACTAGCGCCCTGACTTCAGGGGGCTGTGTGTTGTTTGTGAATGACTGATTTTACATTCCATTGGTATGTGTTAGAAATGAGGTCTCTGGTTGGCAGTCAGTTTGCACTCTGTCCAAGCAGGGACCCTCACTCTAGTCAGGGCAATGGAGATACAGACTCAAAATAACCCCTGCTCACCTCCTTTATAGCTTGGCACAAGCAGTCAAGCTTATCTCAGAGGCAATGTGTAAAGTATTTGTACCAACACACACTGTAATACAGTGAAAACACTACAAAATGGACACCACACCAGTTCCGAAAAATAGGTAATATTTATCTAAATAAAACAAGACCAAAACGACAAAAATCCAACACACACAAATCAAGATAGGAGTTTTCAAAGTAAAAAGAGACCTGGTTTGCATCACAAATAAAGCCGCACAGGTGAGCGTGCGACGGAATAGTCAGTGATGCGTCAATTCCTTACTTGCAGGTGAGGCCGCGCATCATTTCTTCTCCGGTCAGGTAGGCGATGCATTGTTTTTCTCCCTCGCAAGAGAGCGATGTGTCAATTTCCAGACAGGGCACCTCAGATCCGCGCAGGCTCACAATGACTTGGACTCCCAGCGATGATGCGTGAGAAATCCAGTTGCACGGTATTAGAAAACTGCACTGCGTGGGGTTTGTGCCGTTATCAGCAGCCGCAAGCGGGTGTTGCGTCATTTCTCCCAGCCGGGATGCAGGTGGAGCAACAAAACTTTCCCTGCACGGTGTTCTGTGTGTGGATTTCAGTCCTTGTTCTGCTAACTTCACCTTTCAAGGGCCCAGTGACTGGATGGGACACCACTTGTCAGGGCTGGATTCTCAGCAGAGAGTCTAAGTTCAGGCAGAGGAAGTCTTTGATGGCCCTGAGACTTCAAAACAGGAGGCAAGCTCAATCTAAGCCCTTGTAGATTCTTCTGAAGCAGGAATGCACAACAAAGTCCAGTCTTTGTCCCCTTTCACAGGCAGAAGCAGCAACTGCACGATAACCTAACAAAGCACAGTCACAGGCAGGGGCAGCACTTCTCCTCAGCTCTTCAGCTCTTCTCATTGGAAGAGGTTCCTCTTGAATCCAGAAGTGATGTTGAAGAAATCTAAAGTCTGGGGTTTTGAGTCCAATACTTATTCCCTTTTTCTGCCTTTGAAGTTGCCCAACTTCAAGGAAAGGTCTCTGTTGTTTACAAGATCTTGCCTTGCCCGGGCCAGGCCCCAGACACACACCAGGAGGTTGGAGACTGCATTGTGTGAGGGCAAGCACAGCCCATTGAGGTATAAGTGACCACTCCTCCCTCCACTCTAGCCCAGATGGCTCATCAGGATATGCAGGCTACACCCCAGCTCCCTTTGTGTCACTGTCTAGAGGAGATTTGCAAACAGCCCAACTGTCAGTCCGACCCAGACAGGGAATCCACAAACAGGCAGAGTCACAGAATGGTTTAAGCAAGAAAAGTCCTACTTTCTAAAAGTGGCATTTTCAAACTAGCAATCTAAAAACCATCTTCACTAAAAGATGTACTGTTAAATTGTGAGTTCTGAGACCCCAAACTCCAGATCTCTTTCTGCTCTCAAACGGAAACTACACTTTAAGAATATTTAAAGGTACCCCCCATGTTAACCTATGAGAGACATAGGCCTTGCAACAGTGAAAACCAAATCTGGCAGTATTTCACTGTTAGGGCATGTAAAACACATCAGTACATGTCCCACCTTTAACATATACTGCACTCTGCCCATGGGGCTACGTAGAGCCTACTTTAGGGGTGCCTTACATGTATAAAAAGGGAAGGTTTGGGCCTGGCAAGTAGGTACACTTGCCAGGTCGAATTGGCAGATTAACAGCTGCCCACGCAGATACTGCAATGGCAGGTCTGAGCCTTGTTTACAGGGCTACTCATGTGGGTGGCATAATCAGTGCTGCAGGGCACTAGTAGCATTTGATTTACAGGCCCTAGGCACCTCTAGTGGCCTTTACTGGAGAATTACGTACTTACTAGTAAATCAAATATGGCAATTATGGAAAATCCAATTACACCTACAATTTCACATAGGGAGCATTGGCACTTTAGCACTAGTCAGCATGGTAGAGTGCCCAGAGTAACAAAAACAGCAAAAACTGAGCCCAGCACACATCAACAACCTGGGAAGTAGAGGGAAAATGTTTGGGGAGGACACGCCAAGGATACCAGGTCTAATGGTATGTTAATGCTAATTTTTCCATAAAAGCAAGTATTTGACCGGCCAGTCATATATTGCTGCTACTGAACCTATTTGGAGTTGTGAGCCTGTATTCATCCCCTGTGTCTACCTCCCCCCAAAAACCCTTGAAATACTCAATCCGCGCTGCCAATAAGAGTCAAGTGCTGAAGGGGTACTTGTGGAAGTTGCTCAGTCCTTGGGACATCTTGAGTAAAAGTCTCAACCCGCATGGTCGGGGCTCAGTAGCTTCTGCATGCCCCATGAATGGCCCTTTGATTGGGGTTGTGACAGTAGCATCGTAGTTGGAGTTATGGTTGGCATCAACATTGTGGTAGTTATAGATTGTGGTTCTAACCCAAACGTGCCAACATCATTGGTTCTCAGTGTGAATTTGAAATCATAATTGCAGTTCACCTGTTCTTTTAGGCAAATTTCTGATTGTTTTTTTACACAAAACAAAGGTAACCTTGACGCAACTTCAACTTATATATCTCAAAAAATCATTAGGAATTAATACTCTAGACCACCGCTTGATTGTGTTCCCTTCAGTGCAGTGAATTTATTTGATCAGTCTTAAACATACATTTTTGACTAGTTGCCTAACAGAAATCACTGTTACAGATCTGTAATGTTAGTTATCTACATTTATTTATTTTATATTTTTAAGATCACTTTTTTCAATATGCTGTGCTTGTGAATTTTACTCTAAGTTGCTAGCATTTGTTTTGTGATACTGTTTCATCGCTTCATCAAGGCAACAAAAAAATACTTTAGTTTCTACCAGCTTCAGTTTTAAAATAGTTTATCATTCTTATTTACCTTTCCTTTTTGTATAAACCCAAAACGTGGTAAGCAAGCATCTAAAAGAAGAGGATAGACAAAAACACTACTGCCCACTGGCGTAACAATAGCCCCCAAAACCCATGTGGTGTGGTGGGGCCCCTGAGCTCCAGGGGCCCCCCTCAGCACAGTAAACTGTGCACAGGTGGCGGGTTCCTGACTGGGTCAGGGGGGCCTCGATGTACTTTGCAGAGGGGCGCCCTCAGGTTTTGTTACACCACTGCCACTGCTGTGTTGCGTATAGAGCTAGCAGAGATGAATTCAACAGAGATAAATGAGAATTGAATGTAACAGTGCGTCTTAAGTTACAGTGTTCCCGTCTAATTATGGGTCATTTGATAATACACAGGGCCTCATTTCCAAGGCCCTAGCGGCTCACTATGCCACTGGACCATCATTTTTTTTTTTACGCTCCGATGGTGCAGTGTGCCAGCCCACATTTACAAGGCCACGTGAAGCCACCTTCCGTGGATTTTCATGGCCTTGTAAATATGAACCCCTTTCACGCATAACTCTGCGGTTTCCATGCAACACCCATAGAACCTGAAGGAATCTGATGCATTCCCAGATTTACAAGTCTGAGAATGAGTCAGATTCCTATGCCATCTCAGGGATGGCATAAGAAACACGCAACAGTGAGAAATATCTTTATTTCTCCCCGTTTTTCCTCTTTCTATGTGTGCTGCAGAGGAAAACACCTCTTGTGATAGTTTTTTTGTAGGGAGGTGTCCCTTTCTACACTAAACAATCATCCCTGCAATGCAGGCATCCATGCACCATGGTGCTAGGCAGGAATGTGTGCGCCACAGCAGGGGAAGAGGACAGAAATGCACAGTAGCTTGTGGATACATTGCATTTCTGCCCTTTCCCGGTGGCGCAGGGTGGCGGAGCAAGGCACTTGCTGCGCAGCAAAACACTTGCTGCGCAGCAAAACACTTGCTGCACCGCACTGCATCATAAACCTCGTAAATGACGCCCCCAGTGTCCCATAACACAGGTGATACCAGTCTTCTCAGATCTTCTAGCTACCATTATTGTCGGAGGTGGATTTCAGAAGGTTCACAAATTCGTATGTTAGTGTGTCAGTCCCACTGCCTTCCTTTAACAAGCGTTTACAAGGGAGGGACACGTGTTCAGTCTCAGAAGCAGACCTGAGCTGTGCCACTGTGGGACTGGTGTCATCTTTGTCTGCTAACTTCAACAGCCTTGTAAACTATTAACCCACAGAACAAATGCAATGTTTATGATATTCATAGCAAACATAAAACATTTATATTGAAAGGCAAACATAAATAAATCACAACAAATTAGTCCAACCAATAAATAAAATTAAACTCATTGTCACCTCTTTCATAGTGTTAAAGGGTATTATATGTAATCTGATCTCATCTGTAAGATTATTTACAACCTGTCATGAGCATTACACTTGGTGTGTGAGTTATGGTTTGCATGCCTGGGTGTTTTAGGAGTTGCAAAGTTAACCCTAACTTGAGAACGTCAGTGGTTTTTGATTTTAACACACACTTGCACGTGTATAATTCGGTATTTTTAATATATTTTAAAGTGTACGCATCAAGGGGCTGCATATTTATGTTTTTGTCTGGAAAAAAAGAAACTTGGTAACACAGGGATTGATGTGAGGTCGAGAATACTTACTTTCCTCAATTTTTAAGAGGAAAATGTCTCAGAAGTAAGCGAATTTGCTGCTAAACGCAAGGAATGTCAATAATCCAGCAATAGACAGATAACACTATCACTAGAGATGCTCGCAACAACACCATCCACTGACCAGAAATACAGAATAACCTCATCAGCAGCTGGGAAGCGAAGTAGGGAGATGCAACGAAGCAAGAGTCATTGAAAGGAACTTTTTCAAATATGTCCACGTTTATGGACAGTCCAAAAGAAATGTAGCATGCTTTGATAAGACTTAGGGTCAGATTTACAACAAACTGCTAGAAATTGGAGCTGTGCTGCGCCAGTTTTGAAACTCAGGGATGTGCTATATTTACAAGAATATCCCCCTGCACCAGCGCTAAATTAAGCAGCCTGTACCAACACAGGCATTCTTGCACCATAGTGCGTTGATGGGTGTGATTCATCCATGCATTGTGCTTCTTCTATGCGTGCTGCAGAATGCAGCATGCATAGAAAAAACAAAAAACGAGGAGGAATAAAAGTATTCCTCCTCGTTGGGCCATGCTAACGCCACCCCTAGGTTGGCATTAGATTTTGGCGCTGCCTCAGATTTACGCATTCTTGTAATTCTGGGGCAGTGTCAAAAGCAATGGGTGTGGCAGTGGAACACCCACTGCTACACCCATTGCACACCCCTCTGACACAGAAAACAAAGAGGTGTAAAGCCACAAAAAGTGACGTTACACCTCCTTATAAATATGGAGAAGTGGTTAGCGCTACCAGAGCATCGCAAAAAGTGACACTCCGATGGTGTCAGGGCCTTGTAAATCTGTCCCACAGTTTCCTCACAATGATAGATGAAGGAAGTGAGAATGAAGCATATGAGGCCATAAGTACATAACTTCAGCTGATAAAGAAAAAATAGGACTAGGAGTTGTGTGGTCAGAGGACTGGAAAATGTCAAATCGTATTTATACCAGACAATAATTTCTGTGCAAGGCTGCATCCTCAAATGACATAGTACGGGGTCTCGCACTAAACAGTGTAGCTAAATAAGAAGCTGAAAGGGAAAAAGGAAAATATTTCCATCCATTTAATGATTATTTATCCACCTTCACTGGAAATCTGACGTTAGGCTTAGAAATTCCAAAGAAACATGTTGTCTGGAAAATTCTGGTCAGACTACTCTCCATCACAGAAGGGCTGATTTGGTTTTTGATAGCAGAATTTCCAGATCTTTTTACTCAACCAACGTAGTGGAGGAAACTCCATCAGATATAGAGTCCCTGGGCAATATTCATTTTGGTGAGGGGAGCTCTGTTTTGAGAATATCCATGAGGGATGATGGAATTTGTAGGAAAGAATAAGGGCCCTGGAAATGTACCACAAAAATGGGGGTACATTGTTAGTATCTCGATATGCAGTCTTCCGTAAATGCTTGAGTGCTTCCTAACATATCAGGGATGCTACATTTACATTTATCTGAAAGTAATCCACTATGATTGTCCTCAAACTACAACTGACAGTCACAATTGTGGATCTTCTACTTTAGATCAGGTGATTGGAGGAGTCTGCTTTCTGGTGGGTTACCACCGGACCTTTGAGGACCCAAAGGCAGAGCCAGGGGAATCTCTATCAGGGTAATTTCCACCTTTCAAGGAACATAAAATAGGGCTGATATACTGTTCGAGATAAAAATAGAACATCTGAGATTTTGCCAGATGCTTCGTTGCACCTTTCTCTGGAGAAAACCCTGACCTCTCTCTAGGTCCTTGCGGCTAACCTAGCCGTTTAAATCTGTGCTCCTCAGTAAGTCAGAAAAACCTTCCCCCTGGCACTGTGCTATCTATAGACAGCATCACAGCTGCATAGCATGAGATATGTTGATTCACCGCCATGATTTTCCTGTCATAGTCTTCTTCTTTTCCAACAGGAAACTGTGAACTTTATGGAGAAAAGAAAAACTGGCAGATGCATCTCACCCCTCCCGCTGAGCTGTGTTCTTGTTGAGTAGGGGTGTTAGTAGTTGGTATACCCTATCAGAGTGTGCCTTACATCTGCAAATGATATAGCTGAGCGACAGCCTACACTATTTTATTGGTACGTTCACTGATAATGGTATGTCATAATGTATTAGAATCACTTATATGCCACTCTCATAACAATCAGATGAGTAAGAATTATCACAGTAATATTAAACATCCCAGCAATCAAAACACGAAATAAGAGCGAAGACTTCATACACCTCAAAGGGTATTTATCACAAATCCTTACCCATTAGTAAAATGCCTAAATTCATTGAATTCGCCTGGCTTGTAGCTTCATGCATCAGTTTACAATATATCATATTATTAGCAGAGTCAATTTAAGTTTCATGGTGTTTAGGTGTAAAGCTTATGTCTTTTTAGACACATTATTTGAGTGATGAACTATAAAATGTACCATTCAGAGACATGTATTACATTTTAACAGAGGAAACCCCTCACCTCATGACGCATATTGACAGTGGACGATGGTGTTTAGTGCAGCATGTAAGCTTGCTTAGTGTTGGAAATGGCCTCTCTGCAGGGTCACCCTCATACCTTTTGCCTTCCTCCTTCTTTTCTGACCTCATTTGTTGCTGCCTTTAGGACTCTGGGCACTTTACCACTGCTAACCAGTGCTAAAGTGCATATGCTCTCTCCCTTAAAACATGGTAACATTGGTTCATACCCAATTGGCATATTTGATCTACTTATTAGTCCCTAGTAAAGTGCACTAAATGTGCCAAGGGCCTGTAGATTGAATGCTGCTAGTCTGCCAGCAGCACTGGTTGTGCCTCCCACATAGGTAGCCCCTTAACCATGACTACTCAGGCCTGCCATTGCAAGACCTGTGTGTGCCGGTTCGATACCACTTCGATTTGGCATTTAAAAGTGCTTGCCAAGCATTAAACTCCCTTTTTTCTACATATAAGTCACCCCAAAGGTAGTCTCTAGGTAAGCCATAGGGCAGGGTGCTGTGTAGGTAAAAGGCAGGACATATATCTGTGTGTTTTATATGTCCTCGTAGTGCAAAACTCCTAAAATTCGTTTTCCACTGCTGTGAGGCCTGCTCCTTTCATAGGCTAACATTAGAGCTGCCCTCATAAACTGTTTGAATGGTAGATTTTGATCAGAAAGAGGTAAACAGGTCATATTTAGTATGGCCAGAATGGTAATACAAAACCCTGCTTATTGGAGAAGTTGGATTTTATATTACTATTTTACAAATGCTACTTTTAGAAAGTGAACATTTCTCTGAACTTAAAATCCTTCTGTGCCTTACAACCTGTCTCCAATCCACGTCTGGGCTGGGCTAGTTGACATCTCCCTTGTGCATTTCACGCAGACAACCGCAAACACAGGATGCTCAGTCACACCTGCACACATCTGCATACTGAATGGGTCTTCCTGGGCTGGAAGGGTGGAGGGCCTGACACATTTCAAAGGAATGGCCTTCCCTCACACAATGGACTGCCAAACCCCCTACTGGGACCCTGTCAGACAGGGTTGTACTGAAAGGGGACCTTGTGCACTTCAAAACCACTCTTTGAAGTCTCCTCCACTTGAAAGGCACTTTTGGGTATATAAACTGGGTCCCTGACCCTACCAACTTAAACACTTCTTGGGAAAGATACTCTGCACCAGAACCTGTAACCTGCCAAGAGAAGCTGCCTGGCTGCCCAAATGACTCACCTGGACTGCTTTGCTGTGAAGGACTGCTGCCTTGTTGTCGCCCTACTACCTTGCTGGCCTCTGGCTCTGCTGAGAAGTGCTCTCCAAGGGCTTGGATTGAACTTGCCTCCTGTTCCTGAATTCTCAGAGCCAAAAAGACTCCATCTCTGCAAAGAAACTCCTTATGTGGAGAAAATCAATGCACAGCCTGCTGGAATCGACACACAGCCTGCCCAGCGGTGAGAAAATCACAGCATTGCTGAACTGGAACTATGCAGCCCGGCTGCCCGAGTGGAGATCGTTGCAGCGCCAGCTTTGCGACTGGAACCTTGATGCACAGCCCACCGGATCGACACATCGACGAGCCGGAACAACGCAGCCCAACTTCCTGCATGAGGAATCGGTGCAGCACCTGACGTGCAACAGAAACTCCGACACTTCGCCCACAGGAATAATGCAGAACCTGTGGCTTCATCCAGCCCGCCCAGAATTTCCACGCCTCGTTCCTGGCCGTCAAAAGACCCCGTATCGCAAAGAGTATTCAAGCCTGCACGCCGGAATTCGACGCAAAGCCCTTGTTGTGTAAAAAAGAAGCGACGATTTGTCTGTGTGCGCCCAGAAATCTGACACACACCCACCTTTTTCCACGCATCTCTTCCTCTACGGTCTCCATGCGTGTAATTTTGACGCAAACCAGGTACCTTGTACTTGCAAGAGACAATTGTCACTTTTAAGAACTAAAGACTCTTCTTATCATTACAAAAGTGATATTTCAACTTGTGATTATCAAATCTTGATCGTTTTGACCTTAATTTATTCAGGTAAATATCTCATATTTTTCTAAAACTGTGTGGTGTACTTTTGTTGTGTTCTCACTGTGTTATTGCATGATTTATTGCACAAATACTTTACACATTGCCTTCTAAGTTAAGCCTGACTGCTCAGTGCCAAGCTACCACAGGGTCGGCACAAGATAATTTGGATTGTGCGTGATTTACCCTGACTAGGATTGTGGTCCCTACTTGGACAAGGATGTATACCTCTGCTAACTAGCGACCCCATTTCTAACACTTAGGACATTTCAAAGTAGCTATTCCACCATTTTCAAAGTTCACAAGGTACTACTGAAGGAAAATCACCAGAACAGCAAGCAATTCTGCTAACAATTACTTCAGAGCAAGGGTGTCTAACATGTTACTGTAGCATGTCATTTGCTAAGGGTAGGCAGGTATAGAAATGTGCATGCTGTGAATCTAATCTAATCTATTTTAACATCATCTGATCAAATGTATTTGATTTGTGGATAAAAATCATAAAAGTGTGGAATCAAATAAAAATTGTAAATCGCAATACTAAGCATCATTAAAATACAATAAAACGTAATACAAAAAAAACAGTAATGTAGATAAAAAATGTCCCAGCAGGGAAGGTAGCATAATGAGGTATATGCCTAAAAAAAGCAACAACAAAAAGTGCAGATGCTTGTACAAGAAGTCCTCAAGCTGACCAAGTTTTTAATGTCTTGAGCTCTGAACACCTGCTAAAAACCATGTCATATAAAAACATATTTAAGACAATTGCAAAAGCTGCAAGATTACAAGGTCAGGCCTCACCTGTCTAAAATTCATAGACAACAAAATTTACCTTATAAATTTATAAGGAAGACAATCGCCTAATGACTGGATGAAGGCGCTACAAGCCACCTCACCTTTACTAGGGGACAACCCAGACAAGGCTTATAAGGGCTGCGAACACTGGATAGTGCAAGCCCTAGATGGCTGTATTCAAGTGTCCAAGGTAAATCACAACCTAAACATTAAGACAGCCCCATGGTTTAGTAGCCACTTTGCCTCTCTGAGGAAACATTGCAAGACCCTTTTGAGGAGATGGAGGAAATCCTATGAGTCACAGCTAAAAACAGACTACAAATCTGCCATTAGGCACTATCACAGTGAAATTAAAAAGACACAGGCCTCCTATTATGAGGAGAAAAGTCAGGCCTCGAATTCCCCAAAGGAACTGGTCAAGATCGTCAAATCACTCATTAGTGTTGATCAGGGTGGTGCTCAGTGTTATGAGTTAGCTGCCTTTTTCCAGAAAAAGGTGACAGGCACCTATGTCTCACCACTGTGAAACTTAGTCCAACCTTCTCTTCAAATGAGTAATTCTCTGCCTACCCCAGTGTTAATGCAATTGGTGTCTATTTCAGCTGTCATGAGTGGAGCTTTCTTTTACTTATGTGTGAGGTTAAATCTGGTTCGCCTTTAGACCCAGTCCCACAGCATATTTTGACCAAGGGCTAGCAAGTACTACTACCAACGATAGTGAAAGTACTTAGCCTTTCACTCACCTCAAGACTAGTTCCAAAGAAAAGTAAACATGCAATTATTAAATCCCTGTTGAAGAAACGCCACCTAGACTCTGCTGCAACTTCCAACCAATCTCCTTGCTGCCTGAAATGGGAAAGATCTTAGAGAAACATATTAATCAAATGCAGGGGGGCATCCTTGAAGACACCAGCGTCTATATCCCACGTAAATGGGTTTTTGCACACAGCATAGTACGTAATCAGCTAATTTAGCAGTTACAGAGGAGCTCCAAGGTATACTTGATCAGGGAGGTGCAGCTGCAATCATTTTGTTAGACCTAAGTGCAGCATTTAATACAATGGATCATACAATCTTGATCGAGAGACAAAGAAGTGGGAGCTCAAGATAAGGCCCTGGTAAGGCTCACTTTTTTTGTAAAGGACATAACTTTTCAAATCATGGAAAACTCATGCTCCTTTAACGTTATGCACTTATCCCCACACTGTTTAATATCTGTATGCGAAAAGCACAGATGACGGACGGAATGTGGAACAAATCAAACATTCTCCCCCAGTCACTGATCTGGGTTAAATCTATCAGTTATTTTGCTCTCCATGCCATTCCAGTTTGGACCCAGCCATATGCAAATCAGTCTCGACCCTGCTCCCCATGTGAACAGTCCACCCGAACTGCCAGGCCAGGTCCTTCCTGAACCAGAAACAAGCATCCTGGGACAGGTTTCAGGGTATGACCCCTCATCAGCCAGGCTAGTTTTTATCTGGTGGTATAGCAAGCACGGGACCCACGTCTGGGCATACCATGCATAAATATATGTAACCAGTAGTGGACATCGTCCAGGAGTATGAGTTGTTCATAGTCTCCTACGTGGATGATATGCAATTAGGGGTTTCTTTTGCCAAGGGCTCAAGTCTGGAGCATCACCAACTAGCCCTTGCCTGAAAAACATTGGTAGATGGATGGCGAACTGTTGCCTAAAACTAAATGGTGACAAGACTGAGTTGATGATCCTGGCCAATAACCCACTCACTATGCCAGTGCTCAGCTGGCCAAACTGTTTGGGTAATCCTCCTGTCCCTAATTCCCCTATAAAGAATCTGGGATTGTGGCTAGATAAAGCTTTAGTCATTGACACCCAAGCAAAAATACTTGCGGCCACTTGCTTCAGGCTACTAGGAGACATTTGTGAGATTTTTTATCTCACCGCGGAGTACTCCAGAAGAATTGTGGTACAATCTATGGTGGTATCCTACCTACTATTGCAATTCACTTTACCTTGTCTCTCCAAAATATGTTAAAAAAAACTGCAGGTAGTCCAAAATGTGACTCGCCGAATTCATCTTAAAATTCCAAAATCTGAATAAGTGAAAGAAGCCATGAGAATGCTACATTAGCTGCCTATCAATTCAAGAATTAAATTTAAATTGTTATGTTTGGCATATAAAGTCCTTAATCTCAAGGGCCCCCCAAGATTAGAGGTCTCCTCTCCCTTAGCTACTGACTAAATCCCTATGTTCTGTCCATGGTCACCTATTGAAGATTCCTAGAATCCAGAGGGTCAGATGGGGTGGCAGATCATTTGCATACATGGTTCCTAAACTTTGAAATTCAATGCCTCCGAGCTGAGGAATGTGGATGAGGAACCACGTTTTAGGAAAATGCTCAAAGTCTGGCATTTTCCGTAATAAATTTTGTAATTGTTTTTCTACACTGATCCCTGTTTAGCTCACTATCTCCGCTAGCACTGGCAAGCCTCAGGGTAACCATGCTCTTAATAAATAGATAAACACAAACATAAAGTTCTCAGACAGACTGAAACATATGCATAGTGTCACACACCGATGTTATCACATTTGCATGTAGGTACATCACACCTTTTAGACCAAACCCTATGTGCAAAATCAACTGGTGAAATATCCCTAGCAAAACAAGCGCAAACTTACAAAATACAATAGTATTTTGTAAGTTGACACCGCTTTAGGGTAAAAAAAATTAAAAATATGGGCCTTAGTAAACAAAATTACACTAAAAAGACAAAAATCTGGATACATACCAACCATTTATCATTTCGTTTCCCATTCTTTTAATTGTGCCCCAAGTATTGTGTGTAAACCTAGCAGACCTGTCAAGCTGGATTTTACATTTAGGCAGCATGTGACACTGTAATGTCAAAGAGGATGCCGCAGTCCCACCCTGCATATTCCGTCATCTCTGGGGTCATCTCTGTCCATTCAGGTCAGCCTATATTTTTAGTCCTGGGAGGTATTTCATGTTAATGTCCATTAACAGTTATTCAAATGCTAATGCAAATGCTAATTACTAGCAGGTTGAGGTGAGAAAGCAAAAGCAAAATAAGGCCCATATTTATGGGCTTTGTGGCATAGGGCAGTGCAGCAAGTCACCTTGCTGTGCTGCCCTGCATCACAGGAAAAGGACAGGAATATGCCATATTCATCCAATACAGTGCATACCTGTCCTTTCTTCTTGCGCTGGTGCCATTTTGGTAGCCTAGTGTCATCACAGGCACCCTTGCACCTCGGTGCCTGTGTTGCAGGCAGGATTGTTTTTGTGCTGGAAGGGGTACCTTTCTGCACAAAAACAATCCTGAGAGCCATTTTCCTCTTTCTATGTGTGTTGCACACAAAAAAAGAGGAAATACCAAGGAGAAGTAAAGATATTTCTGCTTGTTAACCCTCAACTGGGCAGGTGTAAGGTTTTGACTCATTACCAGGTTTGCAAGTCCTTGTAAATCTGGGAATGCATCTAAATCCATGGGAGTTGCGTGGGACCACCCACCGCAATGCCAGTGGAACGCCAATCCAGGGCAGAGTAAGACAACTTAGCGATTTGCGCTGTGTTGCTTACTCCATATTTTTGAAGCCATTCAAAGACACACAAAGTGGCTTTGCGTGGCTTTAAAAATATGACTTAGTATTTGGCCACGCATGTACCATGTTGCATGCTGCAGGCATGGTGCATCCCACTCATAAATTTGCACCTTAGCCTCCAGGAGAGGGGTTTCTAACATTTTCTGTAGTGAGAGCTACTTCTGATCAGTAAGAATCATTGTGAACTACTGAAGGATAAGCAACTTGCACATTAATCCAAGATGCCCGACACCCAGCTCGACCTTAAGCCTCATGTCCATAGTGGCAGATACTATAAATTGAACGAAATATCTTGACTAGGGCACTATGACAGGGCTGCCATGGGTGTCAGTGAGAGCGTGGTCTTTGGGGATGTATGAACTTGAGTGCATATGAATGGGATATATGTGTACACATGACTGAGAGACTGTGTCTTATGTACTTGTGGCACACTGCATACCTTTCGCTGTATGTGGCACTGTTACATGTATACTTCAGTTGAAACTGGACAAAAAAAAGGAGGAAGAAGGCTAAAAGTTTGGGGATAACCCTGCAAAAAGGGCCAGTTCCAACAGATTCTATTAAACTCATCATTCAAATTTTCTCCCATTTCCAAGTGTCACATTTACAGACACCAGACATCTTGATCCCAGTGACCTGTAGACATAGTGCCATATTTACAAATTAAAAATTCATTTGCTTAAATGGGAAGAATTTTATGTGAAGACACATTTTTGATAAAACCTAACCATAACAGGCTAAATTGAAAGTGGAGAAAGGCATTAAGATTGAGGGTCTTATTTAGAGTTTGGTGGATGGGTTACTCCATCAGAAACGTGACGGATATCCCGTCTGCCATATTACAATCCCCATATACTATAAAGGGATTGCAATACGGCGGACACGATATCCATCGTGAAACCCCCTCCACCAAACTCTAAATCAGGCTCTTAATGTTTCATATAAGAAGCTTTTTCTTCACTTTAAATGTTGACCAATGTTTAAGAAATGACTATTTTTCTGTTATAAATATGGCACAGTGTCTACTGGCCACTGGGAACAAATAGCCTGCCGCTTGTAAATGTGACACTTTGAAATGGGAGAAAATTAAAATGAAGAGTTAATCATTAAAGTAACTTTACATTTTAAATTTTCCCCATTATAAAGCATTCAGAAAGATCATTTTGTTCTCATGCTCCAATGACTTTTATTTAAGAGTTAAATACTTCAGTGCTTCAATTCTTTACCTCTGTGCCCCAGCCTGGCCCATAAATCTCACTGAGCACTGCTCATTAACAGGCTCTCCTTTCTGCAGCCTGATGATAAAAATGTAAAGTAAACACAGCCTTCCCTTCACATTAAAAGAAAAATGTGCCCCTGTGCTTATGTAAATTAATCAATCAATCAACTAGTGTTCTTGTAAAGCGCAGCTAATCACCCGCCAGGGTCTGAAGATGCTGTTGGGGTAGTGGGAGTTCAGTCGAAGAGCCAGGTCTTAAGGTCCTTCTTGAATTGAGGTACTGAGGGTGATGGCCTGAGGTGTAGCGGAAGAGCGTTCAAGGTCTTTGCAGCGAGGTAAGAGAAGGATCTTCCTCCGGCTGAGTTCTTGCGTATCCTTGGGGTTGTGGTGAGGGCCATTTCTGCAGCGTGGAGGTGTCTGGTGGGTGTCTGGAATTTCAGGCGGTGGTTGAGGTATGCAGGTCCGATGTTGTGGTGGGCCTTGCAGGTGTGTATGAGGAGCTTGTAGGTGATTCTTTTGTTGATCAGGAGCCAGTGAAGGTGTCTCAGGTGTCTGGAGATGTGGCTGTGGCTGAGGATGTCCAGGATGAGTCTGGCCAAGGCGTTCTGGATTCTCTGCAGTTTCTTTTGGAGTGTTAGGGTTGTGCCAGCAGAGAGTGTGTTGCAGTAGTCATACTTTGCTGTTGATGAGCACCTGTCTGAGTGTTCTTCTGGACTCGATCGGGGTACATTTGAAGATCTTTCAGAGCAGGAGGAGTGTGTGCAAGAGGATGAGACGGTGTTGAGTTGGTAGTTCATTGGGAGTGAGGAGTCTGAGATTATGCTGAGGTTGTGTGTGTGGTCGGTGGGAGTGGGGGGCTTCTGAGCATTGAGGTCTACCAGGAGTTGTCCCAGGCAGAGGGGTGGAACCCTGGATGAGGACTTCGGTTTTGTCCAAGTTGTGTTTCAGGCATCCCTCCTTCATCAAAGCGGCGACTACCTTTATTTTGTTGTGGAAGTTGCTTTTTGCAGTTGTAGGCTTGTTGGTGAGGAAGAGAATCAGCTGCATCATTAGCGTAGGAGATGATGTTGAATCCGTGGTTTCTGATGATGTTAGCGCACAGAGCAAGGTAGATGTTGAGGGAGCCCTGAGGAGCTCCGCAGCTGATCTCTATTGGTTTCCAGGAGAACGGTGGGAGCCTGACTCTCTGGGTTCGGCCGGTGAGGAAGGAGTGGATCCACTCTAGGGCTTTTCTGTGGATGCCGGTGTCATGGAGTCTAGTGCAGAGGGTGTGGTGGAAGATGGTGTCAAAGGTGGCAGAGAGGTCCAGGAAGATGAGGGGTGCAGTGTCACCTTGGTTGAGGAGAGTACGGATGTCGTCCGTTGCTGCGAGGAGTGATGTCTTGGTGCTGTGTTTGCTTCTGAAACCTGAGTGGGAGGGGTCCAGGGTGTGGTTGATTTAGATAAATTTGGTGAGTTGGACGTTGATGGCCTTCTCAATGTCCTTGGTTGGTAAGGGCAGCAGAGAGATGGATCTGTAGTTTTAGAGGTCCATCGGGTTGGCAGGTGGTTTCTTCAGCAGTAGATTGATTTCTGCATGCTTCCAGTTTTCTGAGAAGGTGGCTTACTCAATGGAGCAATTGATGGTGCAGCATAGTTTGAGGGCATTTGTGGCACTGGCTTGGTTGAAGATGTGGTGTGGGCACGGGTCCGAGGGTGCTCTGAAGTGAATGGTTCTTATGATCTTTAGGATCTTATCAGTGGAGAAAGTGGTCCAGTTGATCAGGGTCGAATAAGAGCGCTAGTCTATGGGTGCAGTGGTTGTGGGTTGGGTGGGTGGGTCCCGGTTGTGACCCAGTCATAGATGTCTAAGTTCTTGCGGTGGAAGAAGGTGGCAAGGTTGTTGCAGAGGTCTTGGGAGGAGGGATGTCAGTGGAGTCCGTGCTGGGTTTGGTGAATTCTTTGATCACGGCGAAGAGTTCTTTGCTATTGTTTGTGTTGACTTTGATGAGTTCTCTTTCTGGTTCTGATGAGGTGGTGATGTGTGGTGATGCCGGTTTTGAAGACTGCGTGGTCGGTCAGGGTCCTGCTGTTTCTCCACCTTCTCTCAAGCCGTCTGCAGGTGCACTTGGACTTTTGGAGGGGGGAGAAGCAGCTGGCTTTCTTGGGGAGGTGCACTTCGAAGGGTTTCCTGAGGGGGGCCAGTGTGTTGGTGCATTCGGAGATCCATTGGTGGAGGTTGCATGTTGGCATCTGTGGTGGCCAGCAGTGGTGTTTGGTGGAGGGCGATGGTGAGTTGGTCTTGTTCCAGCTTTTTCCTGGGTGGCAGGAGGCACAGTGGTTTTCAGTGGGTTTGTTGAAGGAGAAGTGGATGCAATGGTGATGGGTCCAGTGCATTTCGGAGGTTTAGGAGACGAGGAATTCATTGCTGGCGGGGAAGATGGGATCGAGCGTGTGTCCTGCTGAATGGGTTGGCAAAGTGACCAGTTGTTTGAGTCTCAGGGTGGTGAGGTTCTCTAATAGGGAAGATGTGTTGCAGTTGTTATGGTTTTTCTGGTGGAAAATGAGGTGGCAGAGGAGGATGCAGTCAGTTGAGATGAGAGCATGGTGTGCGATGAAGTCGACTATGGATTCGCTGGAAGGGGGTCAGGGTGTGGGGGGTCTGTAAATGAGGATGCCAAACAGGGTGGTGTTCGGGTTGGTCTGGACCTGGAAGTGGAGGTGGAGGTGCACCATGCCGGGAGAGTGGTCGTCAGAGCTAGTGGTGAGTCGGAGGGTGTTTCTGTGAATGATGGTGATGCCTCCTCCTAGTCGGTTTATGCGGTCCTTGTGTATGATTTTGTAGCCGTCTGGAATGGCGGTGGCGATGTCTGGGGCTGAGGTGGGGGGTCATCCAGGTTTCCTTGAAGAAGGTGATGTCTGGAGAGATGGAGTCGAGCAGGTCCCAGATCTCCATCGCGTGTTTGATGAAGGAGCGGGTGTTGAGAAGGATGCAGCTGAGGTGGTCGGCTCCAGTACTGGGTGGGCGTGTGGTTGGAGAATTCGGTGTGCGGAGGCAGAAGAAGTCTCAGGTGAATGGGCCTTGAGTGTCCTTTGGCAATGCGAGGTGGCAGGCTGTGGATCCTCTGGTGTTGAGAGCGTGGAGGGTGCCCGTGTCGTAGTAATGAGATGCACGGGGACCAGAGTCCATGGTGCTGGCCGCAGTTCAGGCACAGATGGGCGCAGACGGGCTTGCCTTAGGCCCACCTCCGGCAGGAAGGTGAGAGTGGTTGGTCCGCTGGGAGGAGGGAGGAGGGAAAGCGGGGCTGAGAGGGTGCTGCGGCCCCAGGGACAGAGCAGGGGCAGGAAGGGAGGGGAGTAAGGGAAGTGTCAGAGAAGGAAATACTGTAGCGCAAAGGGTTAAAAAGTGGCGCAATGTAAATATGGCGTGGCGTTTTTGGCCTTCTAATGCCACATTAGCATAAAAAAATTACGCTAATATGGCGTTAAAGTGTCGCTAAGGGTTCTTAAATTTGCCCCTAAATGTCTTCATGTCCTGCTTTTAAATACCATGCATCTCACCTTGTGGGTGACAAGGCATACATATAAGTAACTTGCCAGAATTTAAAAAGGAGGTTTTGACCTGTAAAGGTTTTTTTTGACAGGTTGCATTACATGTTTTACACAGTTACAGTCAGGCTTCAACAGTAAGCCTGTGGTTATGTTTTACACTGCTACTGTACTGGATGGCACAATAGGTGCATCTGTTCCCTGGTGACGTGTAACATACAGGTCCTGGGTACATTTTGTACCATAGAGTAGGGATAATTTAAATATACCAATTGGCAATAATGCCAATTCAACCATTTTTAAAGAGGGACCGCAATTATTTTATCATTGGCTAGCGGGATTAAAGTGCACAAAGTTCTAACAAATGCAAAAATATAGGGTCCAGCAAAAAGCAAAAAATACACGGTGGCCACGTACAAAAACAGAATTCCCATAATGGTCATTTATTTAGTGGAATCATTTGTTTTTCTGATCAGTAAAGCTCACCATGTTCACCCAACAGTGCCTTTTTGCAACCAATGAAAATGGATTTGTCAACTAAAAACTTTGTTCACTCTTCTCAGCTAAACCGCAGTGCAAAGTTCAGTCTCTTCTGATTGTCACATGACCACCATTCTGATCAACCTTCTATTATTCTTCTCCTCTTCAAGTATACGAATTAGGACCAGCACTGGCCGGAGGGCCCAATATCAAATGGGATTATGATACCTTTGTTCGTATTGCATTTCATTTGCTTTGCCAACCCGAAGCAGTTCAATAATAGTGTTTTGCTCCTGTTACAACCTTTCCTTTAGCCACAGAGCAGTTCTCGTATGTGGTATGCAATTGGCTGACATATTATTTGGGGTTAAAGTGCACGTTTCCAATTTGTTTCCTGACTTAAAATAGAAAGGATATGTGCAGTGACCCAGCTCAGCAGTTCCTTCCAGGTTCGGTCCCTTAATGGTACCTATGTTTTCGTCTTTTATCCAGATATTTATTTGTTGTTGCTAAGTATCGCGGAACCCCGCTGCGTGCAGCTGAAGAAATGGCGCCTCTCACGTAGAGGTTCACAAAAGCATTTCGACAATCAAGCTAAAGTGGGCTGTGTGAACCACAATTAGCATGATTGCTTACAAGCTCTCTGCATGCTAAATCACCACACAAAGTTAAAATGGTTGTAGCATCAAATGTTGAAAAATATTGTCAAGTATCTGCCATGAATATTCTATTAGTGCTTTGCCTTTCCTAAGAAATATGTGTTAATTTCTATATATAAAAAAAAAAACTCTTAAACTCTTTCTCTGTCCCATTTCTTATATAATGTGAACATTCATTATGTAACCAGTGTGATCAGGCAGCATACCAAAATGTTTAGGCCCATATTTATACTTTTTTAGCGCCGCATTTGCGTCACTTTATGACGCAAATGCGGCGCAAACTTACAAAACAATTGTATTTTGTAAGTTTGCGCTGCTTTTGCGTCAAAAAGCGGCGCAAATGCGGTGCTAAAAAAGTATAAATATGGGCCATAATGTTTCCATGAATCCTCTGTAGAACAGCCCCCTACAAACCACACCACCTCTGACCCCACCTCCTGTTTCTCTTTGTGACCATTCTTCTCTTAAGTGCATGGTATTTCACTTTTTTTAATGGTGCAAGCATAGGGAGTGAGTTTTTCAGTATTGCGCCAAGGGCCACGCTGAGTGATATGCACATTGAATTAATTCATGTGCTCCTGACCGCGGTAAGCCCACGTCAGATAATTGCTAATTTTCAGACACAGACCATCCTTCATTTCCCCACTGCAGTGCAAGGGCCCACACTGGAGCGATGTGGGGATTAAAACTTTTTCTGAGGTCAGGCTTGTGGGTAGGTCTGTCTTTTGTTCTGCAATGCAGAAGTCTGGTTTCAAGTAGGAAAACAAAGAAGAGATGTGTTAACGGTAAAGGGACTTATATGATTTTATAGAGGACCTGTTGTTTGCCTGCTTTCACTATTGTCTATTTCTTATTGCATTTTCATTGTCTATAATACACCATATTGCCTATTTTCAGTGGCCTTGCATTTTTTGTTAGTCATGTCTTAGTCTGCCATTTGTCAGGACCAATGGCCCGTATCTAAGGCTCCCTAATGGTTTCTGGTTCAGTGTCTTCTGCATGGTTTCATCATAGGCAGGCATTCTCAGAAGAGGTATCATATTTTGCCTTCCTCTCTTAAGGCCAGTTCTTTGTAGTAAAGAAACAATCGTTTGGAAGGTCTTGCTCATCTCCTCAGGCTGAGAGATAGTTGGGAGAGTATTTTGATGCTTATGATAGTCGCAGGCGGAGATGTGCCTCTCCCCATTTTCCTCCTCTTTCTTCAGATGCACTTCAGCTTTCAATGGCCTTCTTTTCATCTTGTTCTTCTTGGGTATTCCCTGACTGAGATGTGGAGGAGTTGGTGTTTCCAGATGCTTCTTCTACTCCTAGAAGTAAATGTATTAAGATGGAAGCGATGAAGGCTGTTATCTCTAATCACATTTCCAGTTTCCAGCAGATGATGAACAGTTTTCTACCAGTGGGAATGGTTCTGAAAATTGCAGAGGCCTGCAGTTCCAAAACACTGCAATCCTAGCCGTCCATAGTTTGTTGCAAAGAGGGTGGGTGAATAAAGGCAGGGCCTCAGTTTCGAGACTGATGGGCAGACTGTACCCTATGGCTAGGAGTAACTTGGACCTTCCACAATATTTGGTCATTGACCCCTTCCTGGCAAACATAGTGCATCAGCCATCTCTTCCTATGAAGGACATTGTTATTTCAGTTCTGTTGACAAAAAAGCAAAAGGTGCATTTAATAGGGCATATGGTGGTCAAGGCTGATCAATGAGGTTAGAGGTTTATTCACTGTGTTCCTCCCAATCTCTGGCTAAAGACTTTCAATCTCCATTAGCAAACATCCAGTGGGAGGGGAGGATTGTTCTCAACTTTTGGATCACATGGATATACAATCTAAGTTTATATCTGGTCTGGTATTTGACAGATCAAGACTGCTACACTCTATCTTCACCTAAGGGAATAGAAGTTTGTGTTTTACCATAAAATATCTGTCTTTGAATGCCTTTTTCAAGGTGACTAGTTGTTTGGGGAAAAGATGTATTGGACAAGTCCTTGAAAAATCAGAAACATTTTCAGACCTTTCACCATAGGCACAAGAACCATCCCAAAAATAAAAAGCACTGTCAAAGGAATAAGCAACAGAGATATGATTTCTCTTTCAATATGTCAAGATTCCAACCTAAGTCCACTCAGGCTAATGATGCCGCTTGTCAGCCTTCTGAAGCTTAACTGAACCATCAGTTTGACTCACGATCTTGGGCTCGGAATTAAATAACACTACTCATATTTTCCTGAGCAGAGAAGAATCTTCTTTCCCTAAAACCAGTAAATATCCAAGGGGATTCACAATGTTGAGACAGACAAGTTCAGTCAAGTTGTTTTGAGTTCACAGGAGTTAACCCTGAATCACCTAGGGCCTCAATATGAGTGTGAGGGTCCGAGGACCGTCACACTCGAGGTGACGGTCGGACCGCCGCACTCCAGGCGGTCCGACTGCTACATTACAATGCTGGCGGTTGGACACCTAGGGTACTCCTGTCACCACCAGGAACATCGTTCCCGATGGGCTGATGGCGGTCTGAGTTGTACTCAGCCAGGGCGGTGCTGAACTCTGCCATAGAAAGCCTAGTGGAAAGCCAGTGTTGGGGGCCACAGGGAGCCCCTGCACTGTCCATACCCAAATGTGGACATCTGGTCATGCCTGACTGGGAAAAAGTCACAAGTTCAGACCAACTGTGATGGAGCCTTGGCCAGCTACAGGGACCCAATTAGGCGAGCTGAACAGAGTACCTTTAATCCTGGTTTGCACAGTGCTGCAAGGATCCACATCAAAGATGCAGTGTGCAACTGAAGCATCGGTTCCAAGGTGCAACGAGGCTGCGATGTGGAATCTAGCGTCGTCGTTGAGACTGCTTTCAATGAGGGATGCGAGGGCCTGTGCAAAGGATGCATTTTGCAGTGGCCATTCTGATGCAGCGACAAGCTGAGATGCAAATCAATGCAGGTCTTTGCGGCAGTACCAATCTACACATCAGCAGCAGCAGCAATGTGTCAGTTCTTCTCCAGGTTGTGCCGCATAGCAAGAGGAGATGCATGGATTCTGCTGGATCCACAGAGACTGGCAAAGCACCTTAGGCTCTCTTCCAAGGGTCCAGGACTGAGGTAACACCACTTGGCAGGGTAGACTCACAGATGGCAGAGTCCAGATACTGTGTTCAAGGTTGTTGGAGCCTTCTGTCCCTGAGGCTGTAATCAAGAGACCAGCAAACCAGCCACTGAACTCACTTTGAGGTCCTGGGTTCAAATGATTGAGCCCCAGTCCTTCTTAAACAGGCAGGAGGGCCACAGGCAGCTGGTCACCACAGCAGGGCCGCAGTCCTTCAGAGCAGCGGTCCAGGAGAATGGCAGTCCTTTCAGCAGCACCGCTGTCCTTCCTCGTGGCAAAGTATTCACAAGTTCTGACGTATGTCTTTGAATTGGGAAGAAGATTCTAGAGGCATGCCTTTGAACTGCACAGGTTCCCTGCCTGCCTTGCCCTGGCTCCAGACGAACTATAAGGGGTATGCTGCCCTTATTGTGGAGGCAGGACACACACTATTCCAGTGTAATTAGGGATGTGCCCAACTTATTCCTCCCATCCTGTCAGTGATGGCCCATCCAGGCACACCTAATCATCCTATTGTGTGTGATGTCTAGGAGGAATACACAAAGTTCGACTGTCAACTACATCCGGTCATGTGACCCAGAGACAGCTGCAGGCACCAAATGGTAATTCAAAATCCAACTTCACAATAATTTTGGATTTTAATTACAATTCCAAAGAAGACCCCCAAACATGAATTAGTTACCAGTTCCCACTTGGACGTTACAACCTATTAAATGTTATAAGGTAACGCCAATGTTATCCTATGGAAGAGGTAAGTCTTGCAGTAGTGAAAAAAAAAAAAATGTAAGTATTTTTCAGTACCAGGACATATAAAACATACTTGTCCTACCTTCCAAGTACATTGCACCTTGCCCTTTAGGCTGTCTAGGCGTACCCTAAGGGTGACATATGTATTATAAAAGAAGGTTTCGGCTTGGCAAAAGGTTTATTTTGCCAGGTCGAAATGGCAGTTTAAAACCACACACTCAGGCTTCAGTGACACACCTGAGACATATTTAAAGTGTTACTTAAGTGAGTGGCACAATCAATTCTGCAGGCCCACTAGTAGAATTTAATTTACAGGCCCAGGGCACAGGTAGTGTCATGTTACTAGGGAATTACAAGTAAATTAAATATGCCAATTTGGTATAAGCTCTTTCTACCAGCTTTAAGGATCTCTCCACAGGCACATTAGCACTGGTTCGCAATGGTGAACTGTGCAGTTCTAAAAGCTAACAAAAATGGGTTGAGAAAACAAGAGGATGAAGGCAAAACATTTGGCTATGACCCTGGAGAAAGGGCCAAGTCCAACACACCCCTTGCCGTGCTGACTATGACTGATACATAAATCCATATGGATTACACTTGAAGTGCCAAATTTTTGTCCATGAACATAATAAATTATAAATCAATCCATAAATTGCTAGTGATACCAATGTCTATCCAAAAATGGAAAGGACTCTTAGTTAATCTCGGGACATATATGTTTGATGGCCCAGTCTTAATCTATATATGTTGCAGTACTATGAACTACATTATTACTGTAAGTACAGAAATGCCCCATCATGAACAGACCACATATAGGTACTTCATATTATCTACAAAATTGTGGGCTTGATTTCCCAATATTTGCCCCCATATGCTGTAGTATCATGAATTACATTATCTGTGTCAACATGGAACTATCCTATGATGAAGGAGTCACACATTACATATCATAATATTTATTCAAATATTGATGCCCCAGTATCAACTCCGCAAATTATCTACACAAATATCGATGCACCATTAACAATTTTTGTTGGACTGTTGAGTTTGAGCATGCGTGCTAGCTAACAGTATATATACAAATATTGGTGCCTCACTATAAATGTATGATGGAACAACGAATGTGAGAACCACACATGCCTGAACAACGCGGTCGGAACAACGACCGCATTGTTACCACAAATGCCTTTACCAAGCATTTCTGTACAACGATTTTACATTGTAAAAGTATGCCTAGTAAAGGCAAGTATGGGAATGGCATGCGTGGTTCTAGCATGCCACCCCTCCACTCACCCTACGGCCCAAAAGTACCCCTCCCCTAATACTAAAACTACCCTGACCCCACCACCAAAAACAAAAGTACTCCAACACCCCCCACCCACCCTGAGCCCTAAAACTTTCCTCAAACCCCCCCACGCGCACTATAAACAACCAAACCCCCACCCCTAAAAATAGAACTAACCCAACTCCCTCACCCTGTCCATAAAAACAAAACTACCCGACACCCCAACTCCACCCCTAAAAGCAAAACTACCCCATTCCCCACCCCTAAAAACAAAACTACCCCGATACCTCCTACCCACCCTGAGGCCTAAAACCTTCCCCGTATCCCCACCCACCCTAAAAACAACCGACCCTCCACCCTGCCCCTAAAAACCAAACTACTTTGACCACCCCACCCCGTCCCTAAAACTCAAACTACCCCAATCCCCCTCCCTGCTCCTAGGAACAAAACAACCCTGACCCCCACCCCTAAAAACGAAACTATCCCGCACCTAAAACCAAAACTACACCAACATCCCCACCCACCCTGAGCCCTAAAACCTTCCCTGCCCTGCACCTGCCCTAAAAACAACCAACCCCCTAAAAACCAAACTACCCCGTTGCCTGCACCCAACCCCTAAAACCCAAACTACCCTGACCTCCCCACCGCTGCGCCTAAAACAAAACTATCCTGACTCCCCCACCCCTAAAAACAAAGCTACCCCAATTCCCCCCAAGGAAGAGCCCTTAAACTTCCCTGACCACCCCACCCACCCTAAAAACAACCGGCCCCCACCTGCCCCTAAAAACAAAACTAAACCAACCTCCCCAACTCTGCCCCTAAAAATAAAACTGCCCCTACACCCCCACCCACCCTGAGCCCTAAAAACTTCCCTGGCTCCCCCACCTGCCCTAAAAACAACTGCCCTCCACCCCTGCCCCTAAAAACCAAACTACCCCGATCCCCCGCCCCTGAAAACCAAACTACCCCAATCCCCCACCCTGCCCCTAAAAGAAAACTATCCCAACCCCCCCATCCTCACCCCTAAAAACAAAACTACCCTGACCCCCCCAAAAACAAAACTACCCCGATACCCCACACCCCGATCCCTAAAACCTTCCCCAACCCCCCACCCACCCTAAAAACAACCAACTCCCCCACCCCCACACCTAAAAACAAAACTATCCCAACCCCGTCCCTAAAAACAAACCTAGCCCAACCCCACCACCCCCACTCCTAAAACCAAAACTACCCCGTCATCCACCACCCACCCTGAGCCCTACAACCTTCCCTGACCCCTCCACGCACCCTAGAAACAACTGAACCCCCACCCACCCCACCCATAAAAACCAAATTACCCCA
Source organism: Pleurodeles waltl (assembly GCF_031143425.1). Classification (NCBI taxonomy): domain Eukaryota; kingdom Metazoa; phylum Chordata; class Amphibia; order Caudata; family Salamandridae; genus Pleurodeles; species Pleurodeles waltl. The sequence goes on from NC_090443.1 coordinate 912,005,984, forward strand.
GTAAAAACCACCCCACCCCTAAAAACCAAGCTACCCTGATCCCCCCACCCCACTCCTAAAAACAAAACTACCCGACCCCACCTCCTCCGCCCAAAGCCCTCAATCCACCCCACCCCAAAAACTACACCCCAACCCTGCCCAAACCCCACTTACCTGACTGCGCCCTATCTCGATCCACTCAGCCTTAACCACACATATACGTAGTTCAGCATATGCATGGTTAAGGCAGAGAAAAAGGCAGTTGTTGTTCCGGCAAGCGTGCTTACGCTTGCGTTGTAGATGTAATCGTTGTTTGGGAGTCGTTGTTCAGGACATTTCCCCCTCACTATTAATGGCGAATGTAAGCAAACTCAACAGTCCAACATAAATTGTTGGATTTTGGCCCCCCTAGTGCAACTCAAAAAAATTATTGGAGGCCTAGAAAGATGCCCTATATGTTTATGTTGTTTCTTCGTGTCTGCCCTGTATGAAGTACCAAATTATTTTACTCAGGTTAAGAGCCAGCTTTTATTTATTCAGCATGAACTATGAATTGAGTGTCTCCCTCAGTATCTAATACCCAAACGTTTCTAAAGTGAATATGACCACAACAACAAAGGGTATGAAAGCATGGCCACTGGGGGGACCGAAAGCACACCAGAAACCAGTATTGGAGGAAGAAAGACTGTAGTACCCTTGGGGGTGGGAGATGGCGCACACTCCAATGCTGGCGTACAACGTCTCTGCATTTTATTTCTGTAATTGACTTTGGCCGTCATTACAACCCTGGCGGTCGGTGTTAAAGCTGCGATAAGACCGCAAACAGGCCGGCGGTAAAAAAAATGGAATTATGACCCCGGTGGAAACCGCCAACATAGACAGCCACTTTAACACTCCGACCGCCACGGCTGTACAAACAAACAGCATGGCGGTCACCGCCAACAGACAGGCGGAAGACAATGTACCGCCCACACCATTATGAGAGGCCAATCTGCCACCTTTTCCGGGGCGGATTCAATGCGAACAAAAACACAGCGGAAACTGGACTTGGAAAGGAAAACTCTCACCTCTACACACCCCACGAGGAACCAGGACGCCATGGAGCCGGAACTCCAAATTCTACCTGCGTTTGTCTTCCTGCTCCTCTACCAGGAGCACGACCGACGGCGGCGACAACCACAGTGAGTACTGCACCTACGACACAGGGGAGGGAAAAGAGAGTGACACTCACACGCAACACCCCCACCCTCACACGCAACAACACACACACCAATACATGCAGCAACATTACATTTACACCCCCCCAACTACCCCTGGAAGAACGCAAGGACAAAAGGAAATGAGGTGAATGATTGTAATCAGGAAAAATCCATTAGTCAAAAATATATATACACTATTAACAAATATGTACACCAAAAATTCAAGTCCATGTACTGCACCTACATAGTCCATGGACCACTGGGCCCAAAATGCATGGGCGAGGCCCACACTTAATACCCGATCGAAATGGAGAGAACACTGCAGGGGCATCAGATCTAAATAAAACAGGCACCTCAGGGGGAAGGGAAGGGGGGGCACCTCAACCGGATGAGTGCACAACGCTAGCTCCACGAGGGGGCTCCATGCCCACTGCTTTATCCTGGGGAGTGCAAAGCCACACTCTCTAAAGTCTCTCCAGTGGGTGGTTTGCCCACTGCTTTATCCTGGGGAGTGCAAAGCCACAGTCTCACAAGTCTCTCCAGTGGGTGGTTTGCCCACTGCTTTTTCCTGGGGAGTGCAAAGCCACAGTCTCACAAGTCTCTCCAGTGGGTGGTTTGCCCACTCTTTTATCCTGGGGAGTGCAAAGCCACAGTCTCACAAGTCTCTCCAGTGGGTGGTTTGGCCACTGCTTTATCCTGGGGAGTGCAAAACCACAGTCTCTCAAGTGAATAACAGTCTCCACTGGTTCAGGAGGGGGCTTTGTGCCCAGAGTGCTTCATCCTGCCAAGGACAGAGGTAGTGGATGTCATTCTCCACTGGTTCTGGAGGGGGTTTTGTGCCCAGAGTGCTTCATCCTGCCAAGGACAGAGGTAGTGGATGTCATTCTCCACTGGTTCTGGAGGGGGCTTTGTGCCCAGAGTGCTTCATCCTGCCAAGGACAGAGGTAGTGGATAACAGTCTCCACTGGTTCTGGAGGGGGCTTTGTGCCCAGAGTGCTTCATCCTGCCAAGGACAGAGGTAGTGGATGTCATTCTCCACTGGTTCTGGAGGGGGCTTTGTGCCCAGAGTGCTTCATCCTGCCAAGGACAGAGGTAGTGGATGTAATTCTCCACTGGTTCTGGAGGGGGCTTTGTGCTCAGAGTGCTTCATCCTGACAAGGACAGAGGTAGTGGATCTGACACTCCACTGACAGTGGGGCAACATGGAAGCTGTCCAGGCCCCTGGAACTGACCACCAGCCTCGTACGACTGACCACTGGGGATGGCAGCCATGCCTCAGTAGCGGCGGTGCTTGCAGCGCTCATTGGGCAGCGGTGCTGGTGGGGGGCTCAGTGAGCGTGCTGCTGGCGGCGGTGCTGGTGGGGGGGCTCACTGAGCGTGCTACTGGCGGAGGTGTCCTGAGCGGCGGTGCTGGTGGGGGGCTCACTGAGCGTGCTGCTGGCAGCGGTGTCCTGAGCGGCGGTGCTGGTGGGGGGCTCACTGAGCGTGCTGCGGGCGGCGGTGTCCTGAGCGGCAGTGCCCGTGGCGGCGGTGCATGTGGCGGTGCCTGTGGCGGTCTTGTCCGCCGTGCAGGTTGGTGGCAACTTCCCTTTCTTTCTCTGGCCCTTCCCCACCTTGGATGGTGGCGCAGCTGTCTTGCCGCTACCAACTATTGTCCTGGCTGAGCCCTTGGTGGCAGGTGTTTTGGCCTTCTCCCTCCGGGCTGTGGGCAACTTCTTTTGTTTTGGAGGTGGGGGAATGTCCTTGGCCTGGCTCCTTGGGAAACTGGCTGCCCTGCTGCTTGGCGCACTCCAGAAGCCGGTTACTGCTGGCACCAGTACAACACCAGCGCAGGTACCTCATATCCCCTTGTCCCACACTACAGGTCAGGCAGCTGACATTTCAGGGGGCTACATGGCATTAATTTTAAATGCGTCACACATTTCTAGGCCTTGCATACACACTAAGACAGGCACATAGCGGATTGACAAATGTGTGCAATAAAGTTGTTTATTTCGTACCTCAGTGTTGGCTGACCCTCTGATCGCTGTTCTCATCCATAGAGCACGTCTGCTGGGGCAGGTGGGGAGATGGCGGCATCCTCCGGTGTACAGACCGCTGGTGGACCTGTCGACAATGGAAGAGCGACATGTAATAGTCACTTACAGACTTGATCGTGCCACAATCCAGGAACTGTGTGCCCAGTTGGAGCCAGACCTGATGTCAGCTATTCGCCATCCCACAGGAATCCCCCCTCTAGTGCAGGTCCTGTCAGTACTCCATTTCTTGGCAAGTGGGTCCTTTCAAACAACAGTGGCCATTGCATCAGGCATGTCCCAGCCAATGTTCTTTAACGTGTTGTCCAGAGTGTTGTCTGCCCTGCTAAAACACATGCGCAGCTACATCGTGTTCCCTCAGTTGGCGGATTTGCCTACAGTGAAAGGTGACTTTTATGCCCTGGGACATATCCCCAACATCATAGGTGCCATTGATGGGACACATGTGGCCTTGGTACCCCCCGCAGGAGTGAACAGGTGTACAGAAACCGGAAGAGTTACCATTCAATGAATGTGCAGATGGTGTGTTTGGCCGACCAGTACATCTCCCATGTGAACGCCAAGTTTCCTGGCTCAGTGCATGATGCATACATTCTAAGGAATAGCAGCATCCCTTATGTGATGGGGCAACTCCAGAGGCACCGTGTGTGGCTATTAGGTGAGGGCATGGACCCTATACAGTGTGAATAGTTGTCTGGGTCTGGGGTTGTCCCTAAGGGTTAGTGTGTGTCTAACAGTTGTCCCTCGACATTTGCAGGTGACTCTGGCTACCCCAACCTGTCATGGCTACTGACCCCAGTGAGGAATCCCAGGACAAGGGCAGAGGATCGCTACAGTGAGGCACATGGGCGAACTAGGAGGGTTATAGAGAGGACCTTCAACCTCCTGAAGGCCAGGTTCAGGTGCCTCCATATGACAGGTGGTTCCCTATACTACTCACCAAAGAAGGTGGGCCAGATCATCGTGGCCTGCTGTATGCTGCACAACTTGGCTTTGCGACGACAGGTGCCTTTTCTGCAGGAGGATGGTCCTGAAGGAGGTGTTGTGGCAGCTGTGGAGCCTGTGGACAGTGAAGAAGAGGAGGCAGAAGAAGAGGAGATAGACAACAGAAACACCGTGATCCATCAATACTTCTAGTGAGATACAGGTAAGAAGACCTCACTGCCTCCTACATCTGATAAAATTGTTCAACCTCTCATCTGTCTGTCACTTTCACCCAGTGTATGGACCCTGATTTGTCACTTTCCCTTTCGATTTCACAGATGTGGGTCCCACTGTGTGACCTCTGCTATGTTACCTCATGGACTAGTACTGTGTGACATAGGTATGTTGACAATACAATGGACATTGCTATTTCCCTCAGTTATTGCAAATACACAATTGTGAAAGCACAGACTGACTCCAGATTGTTTTGTGATTTAAGGGTGTTTATTTAAGTGATAAATAGTGGAGGGGGTTGTAACATGGTCAGGGGTGATGGTGGAGGAATGTCCATGGCAGAGTCCAGTTTATATGTCTCACAGGTGCATTGTCCAAAGGGGCATAGGAAGTGGAGCTAGGGCAGTTTAAGGCGGGACAGGGTGACAAAGTGGGACAGAAGGATGACAATCAGGGTGGTCTCATTTCTTGGCGGGGTCTTGGCATTGTTCTCTGTCTTTGTCCTGGATCTCAGGGTCTGCTTGCGGGGTGGTTCTCCATCTGCAGGGGGTGGGGTGCTGGTGTCGTGGTCCTGTGGTGGTGCCTCCTGTCCACAAGCGCCAGCGGAGGTGGTGGGCAGTTCATCGTCCAGGCTAGTGTCAGGGGCCCCTTGTTGTGCCACAGTGTCCCTCCTGATGTTCACGAGGTCCTTCAGCACCCCTACAATGGTGCCCAGGGTGGTATTGATGGATTTGAGTTCCTCCCTGAACCCCAAATACTGTTCCTCCTGCAGCCGCTGGGTCTCCTGAAACTTGGCCAGTACCGTTGCCATCGTCTCGTGGGAATGATGGTAGGCTCCCATGATGTTGGAGAGGGCCTCGTGGAGAGTGGGTGCCCTGGGCCTGTCCTCCCCCTGTTGCACAGCAGCCCTCCCAGTTCCCCGGTTTTCCAGTGCCTCTGTCCCCTGAACCGTGTGCCCACTACCACTGCCCCCAGGTCCCTGCTGTTCTTGGGGTGGTGGGTTAGCCTGGGTTCCATGTAGTGGTGGACACACTTCTGCTTGATGTGTCCTGGGGACAGAGGTATGGGCCAGCTGGGTGGGTGCTGTGCTGGTGTTTCCTGAGGGGGAGGCTCTGTGGTGGCCTGTGACTGTGTGAGGGGAACCGACTGTCCCGATGTCCCAGATGGGCCGGGCTGGTCATCTAGATCCAGTTGGACAGAGCTGCTGTCATCACTGTGGGCCTCTCCTGTGGGTGGAGTGGACATGTCTGGAACCTCCTGTCCGGTGACATTGGGTAGGGGTCCTGCATGGGTGTAAAGGCATGATTATTGCATCTGTGTGTGCCACGGTGTGCAATGGGTGGGTGACCCTGTACCCCAGTGCTTCCATTCCTGTGTAGGACCTTGTGTGATAATTGTTTAGGGGTCTGTGTAGGTATGTGTAGTGGACATGCATTGGTGATGGGTGTCCATGCTTTGTTGTTGCATGCAGGGCTTGGTGTTGGGATTTGTGGTTTGTGATAGTGGTACATATGTGAGGAGTTGGAGTGATGGGGGTGAGGGCGAGGGTGGGGGTATGTGATAGCATGCAGGAAGGCTGGGGGATGAAGTAGTTAAAGATTTAACTTACCAGAGTCCATTCCTCCAGCTACTCCTGTGAGGCCCTCACGATGCAGTATAACCAAGACCTGCTCCTCCCATGTTGTTAGTTGTGGGGGAGGAGGTGTGGGTCCACCGCCAGTCTTCTGAACCGCAATGTGGTGTCTTGAGACCACGGAACGCACCTTCCCTTGTAGGTCATTCCACCTCTTCCTGATGTCATCCCGTGTTCTTGGGTGCTGTCCCACTGCGTTGACCCTGTCCACAATTCTGCGGCATAGCTCCATCTTCCTAGCTATGGTTATCCTCAGAAAACCTGGGGTGGTGTGTGTTGTGATGTGTGGGGTGATGTTTAGGGGTGTGTGGTGTTTTGTGCGTGGATGTGTTTGTGTGATGGCGTTGTGTGCCTCTGCATGCTGGTGTTGTCTTCGCTTTGTTGTCTCTCTGGCCTTCTTCAAAATTGTTAGTAGTAAGGGTTTGTGGGTAATGTGGGTGTGTGTTTTATATTGTATTGCGTGTGTGGGAGTGGTGTGTGTATGTGTATCAGGTGTGTGTATTTCGATTTGTCCAATGTGGTTGTGTTTGGTAAATGTGTGTGTATTTTGAGCGTTGCGGTGTGTACCACCAATGGGATACCGCAGTTGAAAGACCGCCGCGTGGATTTGTGATAGTGTAGGCGTATTCTTGTTGGCGTGATGGTGGAGGTTTTGTTATCGCCAGTTTATCACTGACCTTTGGTGTGGCGGACTTGTGTGGGTGTCTAGATTTTGGCGGGTTCTGAGCTGAAGGGTTGTAATAGCTGTGGCGGAATTCCGCGGCCGCGGCGGTGTGTTGGCGGTCTTCTGCACGGCGGTAAGCAGCATTTACCGCCAATGTTGTAATGAGGGCCTTTGACTGGTTTCTTTCTACTGGACTTTGTGCACCCTGGGAGGAGATTAGAAATGGGGTAACCATCCACAGTCTTATACTGTGTTCGGCAGAAAGACAGTTGTGCTCTGGGGGTAGGGGAGTAAAGCACTTTGTAGCTTTTACAGAAGCACTGGAGAAATGTGCATTACTCTATTATTGTGCTGTGAGGCTATGCATGAAAACAACTGTGGACTATTGGATCATGTATATTTAACCCATAACCTGAAAGGGTGCTGATGCATTCTGCTGCCTTTTAGTAATAGTGAATATGATTAGTGGGGAAAAGAAGGGTCACAATCTATATATTCACATCTTTTTGGTGGCATCTCAGATTGATCACATAATTTCTGGGTGCACATGCTTCTGTATGAAACTACTAAATTTGAATGCCATTAATGATAACAGTTATCAAATGGCCTTTTGAGAGGTAAAATTTGTGACTTTTAAGTGTGGCATACCTTCCAGTTTTTGCTATTGATTTCATCATTCAAAATGAGAACAGACATAACTGTAGGATTTCAAAACCCCACAGAAATGGACCATAAAAAGCTGATGGGATGATCCAGTGAAAACTGCCCCCATTGCTTTTATTTAATCAGTGTAAATACAATGTATGTAGGACTTCAGGAAGCTGGTGCAAAGTCTGAGTAACCCACTTTGACCTCTTGATATAAACATCTTCCTTTTTTCTTTGTTAAGCCAGAAAATAACAAACCAACCAAGAGCTCATCTATGGACCTTATGTCTGCTACAGCTGATGGAGAAGCACCTTTGGCAATTTTGAAAGCCTGTTGAAAGCCTTTATAAGGTCTAATAAGACCCACATGACTAAAGAAAAGATCACTTCAAGACCTGTGTGCTGTTTGAGTAATCAAACAAAAGCCACAATGCAGGGAACATTTTGTGTGTTCACCTATTGCTCATCCCTCCAGAGACAGTTACAGAGAACTCTACACAAGTCTGGGCCGAAAAGTATTGGAGGACAACCCTATCAGCAGTTTGTAAAATATGTGAACCAGTTAACGCAGATCACTTATCTGAAATCAACTTCAAACTGTTGCTTACTTGAGGCTTATGCTAGTTGTGGGTTTTGTTAGCAAAAGAAAGACATCTGAAGAGTGTATAGATTTGTATCAATTAATGCACCCCTGAGCACCCTGAGGTCTGGTAGAAACAGCTAATTTGTACCTGTACCCTGCAGAATTTAGGACACCTAAGTGACAAGAAAATGATTTCGAGCAGACTACTCACTGTAACTCCTCCACACTTAGAAGAAAGACAAATAAAAACTTTACTGAGAGTTTCCAAGTGCAAAAAATCCTCATTGCATAAACATGAATTAGGACCTCATTCACAGCTGCCAAACTGTGATGAATGCCTCTTCCTCAGAAGTATCCATTCCCCTGCCTCATTTGGAGGTGAGATAAGTACAATGCTTCAGAGGTGGAGCCACAAGCAGCTCTGCTGTCAGAAACACATTAAGCAACACTCAATTTGCGACCAGCCTGCCTTCCCCTCTGTGACAGGGAGGACCTGCTGGCATTGTTGGTTTTGACCAAGTGTACTCTCAAAATGTCATTATGATTCAAGGAAAAAGGCTGTCAAGCCAGTTGCAAATCCTACATTTGGCAGGTGGTATGTGACTGGGATAGCAGAAGCAGTGCCACACTATAAATGAGACGATTAGAGTCTAATTTAAGAACAATCTATTTCAGAGTATGAGTACGATTTTGAGTACAGTGGATTCGAGAAATTTTTAGATGTTGTGTATGTGGGTGTGACAGGTAAGTTGTACAAGATTGTGCATTGCTTGATTGTGCAGCAGTCTGCCTATTTACCACATATTTTCAAATATTATCTATGCTGATATTAGTGGCTCAAGCTTACAGTTTGTTCTTTTAAATGATTACGTTGTTTTCAATAGAAATGGATCTGGGCGTCCTTAGGCTTGAAAGCTTTTCTCCTTAAATTGATGTGTAAATTGGGTTGCTTTATGGTTCTATGCCCCTATATTAGTTTACTCTCTGTGCTAACTGAATATCAAATAAAATTGGATGACGTGGTAAAACTATTGTTACAGCAAAAATATTGTAGGACATAATAACAATATTGAATATTGTTTTTAGTTTCTTTTACTAATATTATTAAAAATATTGTTTATTTAAATACATTCTATGGTGTTTAATATAGGCAGCATTACTGCTGTAAATGAATGTTTATTATTATAGTATTTTATTTAAATAATTGTTTTGTTAGGAATTATTCTTAGCTTTTTGTTTTTGGAATCTTTTATTTTTTTATGGTTTTATGTGAGGAGGTAGGGTGTGTAGTGTTACATTTAAAATGTATTTACGAAATAATGAATTAAATACTTTGCATTTTTCAATTACATTATTTTACTATCAATACAAGTAGTGTTCTCATGTTAGTTTAATATTAGCAATGTGCTGGGGCTTTGTGTAATTATTTTTTTGTGTTTTGTTTCATTGGGTACGTTTTTGGGATGTTTATTTTGGTGTGTAGTTTTACATTAATAAATGTAGACATATTTAAATTTAAATATGAATCGCTTTAGAATACTTAGGATTAAAATATGGTATTTGTTTGGAAATGTCAGGGTCCATGTATTTTGTGGTGTAATATTCAAAATTATGGTTTATATTATGGGTTATGAGTAGTAGTAGTAAGAATGTTGTTTATTTAGACCATCATCTATAAAACCATATAAATACAATTTCATAAAAGAGACTTACTGTTACTGTACAGTACATATTGTAGTTTAAGTGTGGTGGAATACTGGCTCCCGCTGCAGAATGTTTGTGTGCAAGGATTCCTGATAGGAATGTATTGTTTCAAACTGTGGCCGGACTGGTATTGAAAGGACCCAGATGGATGGGATGTTATTATCGGTGTTACCTTAAATAAACAAATAACACATACACTTACTCGGTGTGAAACGTCTTCATTCAACGTTTATAACACTTATATTACATTAAAACAATGAAAACTGACTGGCAGCAATAGTCCCATGGCATTGGCCTCTGCTCCCTTAAAGGACACGAGGCCAATGCCGTGACACAACATTGCAGACAGTGGGCATTCTGAAGGTGCTGGCAGAGGGGCCCCAAAATGGCCCACGCCATGGGCATGGGTCTCCTTGTGGCCCCCTGCACTGGCTTTCCACCAGCCATTTCACGGTGGGAACCCCTCCATGAAAAGGCTGGCTCATGATCAGCACGGCGGCGCTGAACTGCCATGGCTGACCATGAGTCTGACTGCCGCCAAACCATTGGGATCCATGATCCTGAGAGTGACGCTGATCGCCTAGCAGTCAGACCACCAGGATTGTAATCTGGCAGTCAGACCACCAGGAGTGCAGCAGTCCAACCGCCAAACTTGTAATTAGGCCCTTAGTAACCCCTCCTATTGCTCGAGATTCTGTTGCTTCCAGATGAGCATTCTAGGTTAGATTTCTGTTAAATATAATGCCCAAGTACTATATATGAGGAGGCAACTTCTGCAGTTTTATCTCCTAGTACCCAGGTGAAGGGCTTGGTCTTTCTCCAAAATGTCACAATAATGGTTCTTTCCATATTTAAAAATATTAATTGTTGAATTGTTAACTATAAAATACTTTTTAAAAACTTCAAAGTTTCCGTTGTAAACCCACTTGTGTCAAATTAACAATTGCCTAATCATCTGCATATAGGACTTTGGTACATGACTTCCCCCCATTTTTGGGAAGAAGGCATGGGCTTCCTTCAGAGTATTTGGCAGATCCATAAGATATAAGTAAAATAAAGTTGGTGCTAAAACACACCCTTGCCTAAGACCGTTTTCTATTGCAATTCTCGTTGATAGAAACCTATGCGTATCCAATTTCATCAATACCCGATTTTCCCTGGCAAATTCATTTAGAATAGCGTGTGAACAACTGAGAATTCTAATGTTCCTTAACTTCACCTACAAAATCTTCTGGTTGACTACATCAAAAGCTGTGTGAATATCTACAAAACAACAGAACAGGTTACCTGATTTTTCTATGGCTTTCTGGCCTATTGCCCACAATCTAAAGCAGCGGTCAATTGCTGAATGACCCTCTTTAAAAGCTCACTGTTTAATGGGGGATGGGGTTATTTCTCTCTAGCCAATATTTCATATACCTCAAACTAGAGTTAGAGTATAGTTTGGTCCTGATATCTATCAAACATATCAGACAGTAGCTTTTGGGGACTGAAGGCTAATTTATTTTATGACTAGACTTTATTACTGCTCCTTACCTGCTATCCGAAAAGGTTGTGGTTTCTGTTACTGCAATAAATACTCTTGAGAAAAAAGCTTGTCCAGAGTTAATTTAAAAAATTTTTTTAGAAAGATTATCAGGGCCTACTGCCCTCTTCAAATTTAATTTTCCTTCATAGAACATATGATTAACATATGATTAACGCATCAGGACAAACCCAAGCTCCTCTACATGGGTTATGAGCTTAGTTAGGTAGACAACCCAATCTTCATCTGGGATCATAGACCTAATGACTCCATTTTCTTTTTTCCTCCCTGTCTGTACTAATTTCCAGAAATGTTTCATATCTTTTGTAAATAGCACTACTAGCACTTCAACCCAATTTGTTCTATAATATTAGTTTTTCTTTTCTTTTATCAGTACTGCATATCTGTTTTTGTTGTATGCTAATTTCCCTTTACCTGTAGGCAATTTTTCTTTCCCAGTTTCTGTATATTATTTTTCAGTGCCGGTTATGAGCTATGGGATTTTTTTTGAGGATTTCCTGATTAAATCTTAATTGTTTTATGTGCGGTTTTTATTTTTTCTAAGTAATAATACATTGTGATACCGTTTTGGGGTTGGTTATCTTCCAAACATTTAAATATTTTAGTTTCTAATTATTTATGTGCTACAAAATTTCATTATTTGTTGCGTTTTCTAGGGTGCGGATTACTTATTATTGCATACTATACTTAGGATATCTGATTTTTAACCTTAATATTTTTCTTAAAAAATAAAGATAAAAACATGCCTTTTTTCTCAGAATACCTTTTGCCTCCACTTCACTCCAATATTAAACACTTTTTAGCAATGTTTCATCTACTGGAGTTAGATATGTAAATAGTACCCAAATAATTGTGCAGTTCCCCAGTGTTCCTGGGACTGGATTTGGAATAGCCAGTCAAAGCTCACGCTCAATCCCCAAATGTAGGCACTTTCCCTAATATTTGTGGCATTGGCATTAGAATACTTAATCTCACAATACAAATATGTGTACTGTCCTCAGTGTTGGTGAGAATTGAATTACAATAGTAAATTCTACACTCCTGTTTTTATATACTGTTTCTGATGTTTATTGGGATAGAGTTAGAATCACAAATCTTACATTCCAAACTGGTGTACTTTTTCCTATGTTCCTGTGGCTGGAGTTGGAATAGTAACTCAAGCCCCCACCCTAAAATAATGCACATTCCCTAATGTCTCTAGGGTTAGTATATGCATTCCACTTGCCCAAATGTTTGGTTGGCCTTAGAATAGTAACTTTTAAGCCCACATGTTTTGAAGTTTCTGTAATGTTTGTGGGAAGGGAGTTACAGCAGTACACTGCTCCCCCACTCCATATGTATGCACTTCTACAATGTTTGAGGGCTGGAGTTACAAAAGAAAATGTACTTCCCACCTCCTAATTCATCCACTTTCTCCTGTGAGTGGGACCAGAGAAGAATACTAATTCTTAAGTCACCTTGCCCCCATTTTATACATTCCCCAACGGTTTTCCAGATTATAGTTAGAATGTTAGATGTTACTCGCTCAATTTTGGATTTTCCATAAAGCTTGTGGGGCAGAAGTTGCACTAGTAATTCTCACAACCCCAGTGTAAGCATTTTTTTCAATATTTCTGTACTTCATATGCATTAGTAAAGGAACAACTAAAATTAAACATTAAACTTATATTTGATTGTATTATATTACCAATAATAAGAAAATAGGAACTTAATTAGATTCTTTTGAGTTAATTGTAAAATTAAAGAAGCAATATGTTTTTACACAGAACAATAAAATAACATTTCATTTTTACATAATGAAAAATTATAAACATATTGGATAATTTAGACAAATGATTAACAATTAGATGAAAATAACTATAAGTTAGGAGTTTTAGGTGTAATGACATTAATATAATGTTGCACAAGTAGGAGTAAAACATTAGTTAGGATTGCTGGTTAGTTCAATATTATCAAAAGTATTTAGAGTGAAATATTTACATGTTATCTGTTGATAGTAAAATGTTTGAAAATATTTTAGTTAGTTTAAATACCTGTCCATATTTATAATGAAGTATCATGTAAATAACCTTTCTTATTGCTTTCAGCATAGTATGGCCCTCATTATGACTTTGGCGGTCTCAAAGCGAGACTGCCAAGCCAAGGGCGCCAGGAGACCGCCAGTGCTAGCGGTCTCTCGACCGCCATATTATGGATACTGCCGGATTTCCACTGCACTTTGGGCAGAAATCCAGCAATAGCCATGCTGGCGATCGGAGGTGCCTCAGCGGTGCTACCACCTGCACCGCCCTGCCAGAAGGACTTCACCAGCCGAGTTATGACCAATAATATGGCCTGGCGGTGTCCTGCTAGCGGGGTTCTGCTAGCAGTAGCAGCGCCCCTTCCCGTTCCCTGCCGGACGACCTCCTCGCCGGACAAGGTAAGTCGGGCGTCTGACGGGGAGGGGCGCGGGAGGGTGGGTGGTGTTGTGTGTGAGTGTGTGGTGCCTGCTTGTGTGTATGAATGTGTGTGTGCATGTGTTAATGCATCTGTGAGTGTTGTGGTGTATGTGTGGTTATATGCATGTGAGTGCATTTTTGTATGAATGTTACAGTGAGTGCGTGTCTGCATGTCAGTGGATGTATCCCTGAATGCATGTGAGTATGTGTGAGTGAATGCATGTATGGATGAGAGTGAGTGAATGCATGCATGGGAGTGGAGGTGAATGGGTGTATGCTTGGGGCATGTGGGTGTGTGTGTGCATGTATGTGGTAAGGGGGGTTGGGGGTTACGGGGAGGGGACGCTCTGACTCTAGACTGGGTGGGGGGTATGGGGTGAAGGTCAGGAGATTGCTAGGGGGGTGGGGGAGCCATCTCCCAGTGATAGGGAAGCAATTCCCTGTCACCAGTAGCCCTACCGCCATTTTTTTTGTGGCAGTGCTACACCCGTGGTAACCATGGCGGTAGGCCTGCTCATTATACCTTTGAGGGTCTTGTATGGACCGCCAGGTCGGAAATGCACATCTCCAGCCCGGTGGTTCATACCGCCATGGCAGTATGAGTAGTGATGTGGCAGGCTGGCAGTGGCCAACCCGCCACACTCATAATTGGGCGGTATACACCGCCAGCCTGTTGGCGGTGATACCGCCAGATTAATCCTGGCTGTCAAAAGACCACCAGGGTCAAAATTAGGGCCTCTATGTATATTAATATGATATTTTATTTCTTTTTTGCTTTAGAAAATTCTGTACATGTTGAAAAATTGTAGTTTTATATTTTTTCAAAATGTTTCTAAATTTAAATAAATTTTTTACTTTGAGTGCAGTGTATTTGTAGTCTTGTTTTCATCTTTAGCACTGCATAAGTTTTTCAAAATATTTCATTTTTAAAGTCATTTAGAATTATGTTCCCAAATGAATGTCTAAGGGTACAGCAGCAGGTTCTTTTTTCCATCAGTTAAGAAAAGATATTTAGGGCATCATTACAGGTTTGGCGGTCCGTGCACCTACTGGCGGCAGTGGCGGTCTGACCACCATCTGTTTGGCAGTCGGACCACTGTATTGCGAGTCATGTGGGCCTATGGAGCAAAAACTCCTGTGGTCCCGCCAGGCAGTGCAGACCAGCGCGGTGACGAGACAGCATAAACAGGATGGCGGAGACAGTGTTTCTACTGGACACATTATGAGGGTGCACACACCAGTGCGCTCAGAGAGCATAATGCTCACAGCAGGCAGAAAAAGAGAGTAAAAAAGGAGCAACTCTCCTGCAGGTAGAGTTACACGCCCTCCCATCACACACATCCTGCCATTGCTACTGTTCTTCGAAGGTGCACAAAATCCATGCCGCTGTGGATACAACTGACCATAAGTACACACACCTACCTGTGTCGTAAATCTCAACAACGTTGTGCCGTCATCCACATGATATGGGGGTCACGCTATGGGAATCAAGTACACTTGTCATTGTGTACTCAATGGGTGTCATTCACTGAGAAGGTCACATTTACAGACACAAAATGCACCCTTCGGGCAGGCCACACACTGCATCGCAACACTACACAAAAACACATGTTTGCACATCCTAGGCTCAAGGACTGTGAAGAGTGCATAACATTGTGTCACGCAACACCAACAGCACAGCAACATCACATCCACAAATACAACTGACACCCTCACATTACACACATGCCATGAACTGTCGTCAGATTCAAAATACATAAGTATGGATGTGTTATGGAACACAAACACCACTCCCATTAAACGCCCCTGCTATGGACCCACACATCACCCACATTGCAACACAATGGAAGGACAATGGGATGCACAATAGTCGGAGGGACAAATTTCCAAAGCTCACTATGCATACAATACCTGCACAATAGAAACAGGGGCATCAGGAGCATTCAGGGAAGGATGCTGCACTGGGACACATCACACTTTGCATATGCCCCTAAAACAACATTTGCACAGGAACTGGCCCTACATGTATCTCAGGGACAAACAGTAGTAGAATCAAGTGACAAACCTATCTGTAGAATGTGGAAGTGCAAGTCAAGAAGGCAAATACAACAGCAGCTGCATGGGACATTCATCTAGATGAAGTGGCTGCAAGGTACACACAGCAAAACAGACACGTGCACAGTCAAATGTAAACAAAGCTAGCACAATTGAACACACTCTATGTGTGCCCAAAGAAAACTCAAGCTGCCACTCTTGAGACAAATCTACAATCCATATAAGGGGGACAATTCTAACACCATACATGTTGACATTGAACAACACAAGATGTAATACCATACCAAACATAACACAATGCAATGATAACTCAATTGCATTAACAAACACATATACATACAGTCAACATCTACATTTGTCCTGGGTGACACCAGCACTGCCCACAAAGTCAGATTTTCATAACAACAGCAAATGGATCAGCAATCAGGCTGGAACACACACAACTTTATGCAGACAACACTAATTACTCTGGAACAACCTAAAGGTAGAAAAGGAATTGCATGACAAATGTGTACCCAAAAAACAACTATTTAGTTTTATTAGAAACCAAAGGATTGTGATCAAAGGCCTTGGCCAGTCCATCATATAGTCATTGCACAGTACTATGCCCACACTTGACTCCTATTACTTTCAAGGAACCTCCATAGAAATGGGCATCAAGTGGGCAGACAGGCACCTCGTGGATCATCCTTTGGGTGGATCAGATTTGGGATGGGTGGGTTTAGGTTTGAGAGGGGTGGACTCTTTCTTAGAAAGAGTAGGCTTCTTCTTAGGGGAAGGGGTATGACTGCTTGAGGGGAGGCAGGTGTGAGGGGGGACTTGGATGTGGAAGTGATGGATTGGGATGTGGGCCAGGGCCTCTTGGGTTTGGAACAGGGATAGAGGGAACAGGGGAAAGGGCAAGTTCAAAAAGGAAACTCTCCTTTGGAACACAGGGACACTCATCAGAAGGGGTTGTGGATTTGGAGGATGAGGGAGTGGTTGTTTGATGTGTGGGTGTAGATGTCTTGGGTGTTTGCATGTCTGATATATGCTTTTGTGTGGCTGGTGGCTGTTGTGTGTGAGTGTGGGCATTTGTGTGTCATGGGGGTTTGGAGGTGGAGGTGGTGGCTGATGTGGGAGTGGTGGATTTGTGTGTGTCTGTTGCAGTGGTGTCTGAAGGTATGCTGGTAGTGGTGGATGTTTGTGTGTCTGTTGGGGTGGCGTCTGAAGGTATGATGGATGTGGTGGATATATGTGTGTCTGTTGGGGTGGTGTCTGTGGGTATGGTGGGTCTGGTGGATATCTGTGTGTATGTTGGGGTAGTGAACAATACAAAATGAGTACACTGTTCCTATAGAGGAAAATAGAAAAATTAGCACAGGCTTTGTTGGGGTAGTGTCTGTGGGTATGGTGGGTGTGGTGGATATGTCACTGCCTGTTGTGGTAGCACCTGTGGGTATGCTTGATGTGGTGTGTGGGTCAGTGATGGTGGTGGGTGTGTCTGCTGAAATGAAGGCAGATGTTGTGTGTGTGTGTGTGTGTGTGTGTATGTTGAGGGCCTGTATGCTGGTGTGTTTTGTGCTGTTTATGTTTATGTGTGCTACTTGTGTGTGTTGAGGTGGGTGCATTCATATGTGTCTGTGTGCTTGGGACAGGTAGAGGAATGGGGGATTTGGATTGGGAAGAAGGAGGTGGATGGGGAACAGAATGTAGGGGGTGACTGGCTGCCAACAGTGAGGAGGCCAGAGCCTGAAAAGATCTCTGTAGGCCAGATATGGCACAATGAATGCCTTCCAGGAAAGCATTGGTCTGCTGAAGTTGGCTGGCCAAGACCTGGATGCCATTCACAATGGAAGCCTGACCCACAGAGATGTTCCTCAGGAGGTCAATAGCCTCTTTACTTAGGGCAACAAGGGTAACAGGGGCTGGGGCAGAGGTGCTTGTGGCAAAGGAGATGCCCACTCTCTTGGGTGAGCAGGCACGGCCAACTGTGGGGGGAGAAACACGGAGGGTAGTGATATAACTGGGGTTGGCGGACAAAGATTGTACAGAAATATGTCCCAATGGGTCTGCCATCACTAGGAAGTGGCCACTGGTGGTATAATCTGAAGATTAGGATGTAGATCCAGTCTCTTCCGTGACAGTCCCATTGCCCTCCAGGCCACTGGGTCCCTCTGTGTCTCTGGTGTCTTGACGGTAGGTACCATGGTTAGATGCTTCCCCACTCTGCTGTGCCCTGTCTCCTTCACTTGGGTGGGCTGATGCTGAAAATACAAAGAGAAAAATGGTCACCCCATGTTCCTGATCCCACTTGAACAACAGGTGTGATTAGCAAACATTACCATGATGTCTAGTAGGCCTCAGAAACAAACTCTACCAAAGTAGCCCCTAAATGTAACATACCATATGCATGCATGCCATCTGAACTGTCAACAGCTACCCACAGAAAAATCAGGGTCTCATACAACTTCAACTGCATGCCTGAAGTTGTGCAATAACACTAACCACTGAGTAAAATAGGAGACCACATCACCTTCAATGCTTTGCCTCATGGAGCATACCTCACGTACCTGTTGTCAGACAATAGTAGGGCAATTCCAAATGCATTCCCACAGATCCCACACAAGGTCATGCCAACATTTATTTATCACATACACAATAGCACAACAATGTGAAATGATGCTCCCAGAACATGCCATGCTGCTGACAACAGTACAGTTGTCTGGTGAAAATGACATGGAATTACTCATGTCACACTGTAAACATATCAGCAATACACTCTTCACCAAGTGAACTTTGTCCCAATGGAGTCATGGAGGTAGTACCAATGTTGCTCTGATATGCCACACATATGGCATGGAAATGTACACTGTAGACATCATGTGAAAATTGACAGGGAGATATGTTCCTAAAATCCAGAAGACAATGATCCAGCAAGTCCCAGGGAAATCACCACTAATTTCTGGCAACCCTTACAAATAAATTATCTGATTGCATCAGAAGACACTATTGGTCCTTTGTATGGGGGAGAGGCCCAGAGAATTGCAAGTACCAGTAGAATGCCCACAACATGTTGCCCAATGGGAAACTACATCACTATCTCCATTTTTGTCCTGCAAACCCATATGTCTGTGAATGAATGGTTGTACCCAACCACATGTGATTTCAACATAACTGCAAGTCACTCCATGATGCATGCCAACAGTCAGGTTACATACCTTCCCTATAACACATGTGCAGTGCACTTTGCTATATGATGACACATCAATTGTCTGGAAATGCACATTGTGGCTAAAAGAAAACTAGTCATAAACGGCTTGTCCCTCATTGCTACTGCAGTTATACGTTCTAAATGACAAGCAATGACAGTTGAGGGTATATGTCAGCCAACAATCAATGGCGACACACTCCTGTGGGACACCACATGAAATGTACTCCCATTGCAAATGTCCTATTCGACACACAGGTTGGAATGCACATGTATGTGAGGGAATACAGGAATCGTCCCATTAACACAGGTAGACCATGCATGAAAAAGCAGCATACACGTTCTCAAAAGAAAAAGGGAAACATGCTAACATGCATGCACAAGGATTGCTGGCAACAGTAATGGAACACAAATCATGTCAATGGACATTCCCCTCTTACCATGGCAAAGTATTGATCTGTAGCTGACAAAAAGAACAATGTATGCTCTGTCACTTGTATGATGGCATTCTTCACATTACAGACAGTAGTGAGGCACAAGCACATGTCACATGCTGAAGACAAGTAGCCTCTGGGTGGCAGATGCCAATATACTCCAGTGACCAGACACTTAGCTGAGGACAGTGATCCATCACTTCCTTTCCTTTGGCCTGTAACATTGAGGGGTAGTGGTCTGTTGCATAGGATTTACACCCCCTACAACAACAAGCAGTACGTGAGTGATTGTGGAGAAGTGTGGCACAATGGTTAGAGTGGCAGTCCCTCATGCAGAGACCTGGCCCGGGACCAGGGTTCAATTCCCGCCTCAGTGGGTCTTGGGCTCAATTCCCTTGGGCCAGATAATTCTCGCCTCAGTGTCTAATCTAATTAATGTGTCCCACTCTGTAACTCTGAGCAATAGCTTGCTTAATCTCCACAACAGTGCTTGGATGCCTGGCTTCAAACTGGGGCTGTCCAGGAGTGGGTGCCTCACAAGGAAAAGCCAGGAGGGGTTTCACAGCGGTATGTGTACAGTGCCTTGAGACCCTGACGGGTGAGTAGTGCACTATACAAGCTTACATTTTTTTACATTTACATTGATCAATAAACACAACCATATGTTGTTCTTGGAGAGCAAATTGTTTGTGGAATGGACACACCTGTATCCTAGGTCCCTGGGCCAATAGTCAAGACACATCAGTATGCACCACATGACATATCTACTCAAACAGTCACTCAACCAATTGTGTCACACATGGCACATCCCTAATCATCAAGGGGCGATATCAGAACATTTAACTTGGCTATGTGACAGGCAGGAATAATCCCTGTCCTAACCCCCTTGTGGCTGCTGTGCTCCCCTCCAACACCCATCAAGGTCTGAGTAGGCCACTGCCAGAATGTGGGCCATTAGGTGGGGTCATGGTCCAAGGTGCACCCGGCCCACGTTGGGAGGACAGCCCCAGCTGGACATCAGCGATCTTCCGTGCCCAGTGTCTCAGGTCCTCCCACCTCTTATGACAATGGGCTCTCCGCCAGCTGTGGACCCCCAGGCTCTGCACCTTCCGGGGGATGGCTCTCCATATCTCCTTCTTCTGATGGGTTTGTACCTGCATGGATGCAAAAGAAAAAGTAAGAGATTACAATCACAAGTTTTGGCACAAATGGTTGAGTCACACACATTTCAGACGCACCAAGCCTGAAACTTCTAATTAGTTAACACACCACGAGTGTAAAGCACACATGCCCATAAGTACAGTGACATGACTACAGACATACATGTCCATTTGCAGACTAATCCACTACCCTGCTCAAGGCCTACAATGACTAAGTAGGCCTACTGACATCCAGTAGCCCATATTCCAGCAACTTGTAATGTGATGTGTGCCACAATGAAACACTACCCACCAATGTGGCTTCAGATGGGTAAACTCCGTAGGCCTGAATGGACCAACACATTCACACTCTGCAATATTGGCTCACTGCATATCGTCCCTACAGGCAACTGCCATAGTACCGACTTCACCCTTACACTTAAGTGACAATGATGGGGCTGGCATGGTGGGTACAGAAAGTGACTTCCTTGTGCATGTGTGGACATATGGCCTAACAAATACAGACTCATGGCACTTCAGAGGGTGGTTTCTGTGGTATGAACTTGTACCACAGAACACTCCATTGGACATATGTGTCTATCCTACAGAGATGGCATCCAACATACAGAGGTATACATTGTAGAATTTCTCCTTTGTGACCAAGGTACTGACTCACATATCATGGCTTCCTAGGAATCAACACATTGTCTGCACTGTGGGACTGTCATTAGTGCAATAAGCATGTACAGGACAAATATGACTTTTGTGAAGGTGACAACAGAGTTGTGGGAGTAAGGAACCTGTCACGAGTCAAAAACACACAGACGATGCATAATGCACATAAGGACTACTTTTGGGATGAACCTCAGTACCCATTCCTAACTTAGTCAATGGACTGAGGCATTCAGGGCATGTTTTGTCACTACAGCATTGTATTTTCCACATGCCAGGATCTACTGGTGCACATGGAGTGGGCACAGTGCCACAGTTGCATGGCCACAGTGACTCTACCGCAGCCTAGACTATGCCCCAAACTGCGAGATACATTTGAGAAGCCCTGGTCTTTCCAGGCTGAGCATACAAACCTGCATATTACTCCATCTCCATCACTTCCATGCATGACAGTACATCGTGTGGCCATCAGCAGTTTGGCATGTGGTGTGTGTGGCAATCTGAAGGGTAAAGAGAGTCAGGAAATAGATTCCAGACTATAATTTGACAAGGCCAGATGTGGTTTGAAAGATGAGGTACTACATACATTGCTTACAAGATCCTCATACGACTCATACAAGATGCATACACAGCTCATGCTGTCATGCACATACATGTTGTCCAACATTTACAAGTATCATGAAGAAAGAGATGTCATTGGATGACAGTAAAGTACCCTTACCTAGTTATGTGCATCCAGCACAAGGAGGATCTAGGACCCCAAAAACCTCACACAACATAATGTGCCTGTAATTAACATGTAGTACTGGCCACTAATACCCACACAATGTACATCCCATTGATGACATACAGACTGCAACAACAGGGACGCAAGAAGTCTAACTGGCACACAGGGGCACATTGTAACTTGTGGGAGGGAAAGGATGGTGTCAAACAGAATCAATTGTGCTTTTGAGATTCTTACCTGCTCCTCTAGTGAACCATAGAGCTGTTCATAGAAGGGTAGGACCTCATCAACAAGCCTCTCCAGATCCTCTGCAGAGAAGGCAGGAGCCCTATCGCATGCTGGATGTGGCATGATTGCTCCCAAAGACTGCACACAGCAGCTCAGGTAGTGGAGGTGTTGCTGGCAGCAGTGTCAGGAGTCAAGTGAGTGAATGTGCACACCAAGGTCACGTCCGCCACATACGTGGTCATCACTGCTGTCAGACACAGCCATAGGGCCACAACCCCACAGGCAACAATGTTAGCTTATGGCTGTGTCTGCCCCAGTTGGAACTGCCTACCTCCCTAATGACTTCGGCCGGCGGTCACGGGCGGTTCCCAATGTCCAGTGGAGTAGGTCAGGCATCTGCCATTTTGGTGCCCTGAAATGCTGTATTTTGCTCAGTAGACTGTGTCGCACATACAATATATGTATTGTAGCATCAAAAACATCTTTATTCATTCTTGTCATGTAGGTCCTTCTACACAACTGCCAATGTAGTGTATTGCAGGGCACAGATGGCATTTGACGGCAGTGCATGTTCCACCACTGCTGACGGTCTTTTTGGTGATCAGAATATACAATCACATTTTGAGGGGCAATTGTGTAGCACATCTCTTAGTTTTATCCACATCCATGTTGTGGACACATGTGTTGACAACAATGGTGGTCACATGTGACCCTTGTGTAGTTGCCAGCTGTGATGTGTAATGTGTGTCATGTCTATCCAGTCAGAAATGCTTTGCCACATGATATTGTTGGCATGCGTCATGCTTGTTGCTGTGGACACACTGACTAATGTTACAAATCATGTCTTGTCACACATAGGTACCCTGGGAGAGGGTGGATGTGACAACCTCCTGTCCACCGTCCACTGTCAGACCTTCAGACCATGGAGCAACAGCATAATATTATGTTATACCGCCTGGCTAGGCAAACAATAATGAACTTATGCTGTCAGTTGGAACCAGATCTGATGCAAGCTGTTAGGTATCCAACCTGCAGACTACCCATTGTACAAGTCATATCAGTATGAGTACATATCAGTATTGCACACAGGGTCCTTCCAAAATACAGTGCCCTATCTGCTGGTATGTCCCAACCTATGTTCAGTCTGGTGTTGAAGGATTTCCTCTCAGCAATGCTAAAACCCACCGACAGCTATATCAGGTTCTTCCAACATGGGGATTTAGTCAATGTGAAGGCTGACTTTTATGGTTTTGCCCACCTCCCACATGTGGTGGGGGCAGTTGATGGTGCACATGTTGGCTTGGTGCCAGTGAAGGCCACTCAGCAAGTCTATCGCAACAGAAAGAACTTCCATTCCATCAATGTGCAAGTTGTCTGTTTGGTGGATCTCTACATCTCAAACGTCTGTTTGGTGGATCACTACATATCAAACGTCTGTGCCCATTATTCAGGATCAGCCCATGATTCCTTTATGATGCGGAACAGCACCATACCTCATCTGATGTCACAACTGCACCCAAAGAGGGCCCGGCTGGTTGGTAAGTCATGTCTGTCCTGCTTGTGTGTGAGCAATGTCAGGTGCAACAATCATGAAGTGAGTGACCCATTGTTGCACTTATGTCCCATTCCTTAACAGGAGACTCCTATCCAAACTGTCCTTGGTTGTCGATGCTGCTTAGGAATCCAACGACATCAGGAGAAGTCTGCTTCAATGAGGCCCATGGAAGAACACAGCGGGCAGTGGAGCGGTCTTTTGAGCTCCTGAAGGCCAGATTTCACTGTCTAGAGCGGACTGGTGGAGCCATCCTCTACTCACCTGGGAAAGTGAGTCAGATCACTGTGGTATGCTGCATGCTCCACAACATCGGCCTGCAAAGGAATATCCCATACGTCCCAGAGGAGGGCGAGCCTGCAGTGCCACTGGGTGAACCTCTTGAAATGTCATCTGAGGATGACAGTGGTGAAGAGAAAGGAGCTGATTTGCAAGAAGATCTCATCAACAGCTACTTCTCATGAGTGTAAGTATGTCATGTGATGTAATGACTGACTATACAATGAACAGTAGTTGTGAGAATGTGTGGAGTTGAGTGTTTTAGAAACAGCAAGGGAGCTGATACTCTGAAAAATTCAGCCATAGGCTGCTTGATAAGCTAGCTTTTGACACATCCCCACCTTGATGATGTTGCTTTGTTTGTGTCAGTTTCCTTGCAATGTAGTTGCTTGCTATGTGACTTGTCTCATGGGTGTGATTTCAAGCCTTTACTCCTTCTTTTGTTCTTTGCACAGGTACCTTCACTTTGGCATCTTCACGTGGGCATTTCTGAGTTATGACATTGACAGGTATCTGATGCTGTTCTGACATACAAAGTGGACATTGATTGTTCCAGGTAATGTAGGTCACAGAGTTTGGATGTATGAGACCTGTACCAAGACAGTTTGCACAGTGTGTGGGTGGAGGTACAGATGTGCATATTCTTCTTTTGTGTCTTTTCGTGGGCTTGATGCATCATGTGTGTCATCATGTGGTCTGAAAATATGTAGTCCTATCTTTTGACCAAGTTATTTTTATCCATATTGGCTAAACACTCTTTTTGTATGACCTGTAACTAGATGTATCTTCATTGTATGGTTTACGTGACCTTACATTTCTACATGGCTCTATGTGAAAATTAAGTAAGCAGACAATGAGTTTGTGATGGGTGAATTTATTACATTTCTAATACAGAAAATACATTTTGGACAGACAGAAACAAAAATGTAATGTGAAGGGATTTGTCATGGTGAATGAAATTACTGGATTAGATACCACACCACTGGGAGTCCAAAGTTCATAGTACTCCTCCCATTGGAGGTGGTAGGTGGTTGCGGATCAGCCAACAAAGTGAATGTAAGGAGGTCCTTTAGGAAGAGGTCACTTGCTGGCAGTGGTTGGTTTCTTCCCATCCGCATCTCCTGGATTCTTTGCTGGACATCCCCACTTACGTGGGGGGGGGGATCTGCTGCTACAGAGGCAGGGGTGTCTGGGGCTAGTTCTTCCTCTAGCAGGGCCTCCCTTCCACTGGCTGGCGCCGATGTTGATGTGCCTGGTGTTGATGAGCCAAAGGAAAGGGTAGACTGCTCAGGGTGGTGTGAATGTCCATCGGCACCCCTGTTAGGGAGGCCATGTTGATATTGTGGGCCTCCATCTGTTGCCGCATGTCCCTCTGTAGCTGCTTGATTTCTTGGAGTTCAGTCAAGGCCTGACCCATCACACTTTGGGACTCCTGATAGACCCCCAAGACTTAGCTGATGGTGTCCTAGCCACAATCAGCCCTAGTGGCCTCACCACGCTGGCCCACAGCATCCCTCCCATGCACCCTACCCCACAGGCCTGTGACCTTGCCACAAGGTACCCTGTCTAACTTGTTCCTGGACTCTCATTGTCGGAAGTGTTGTGCTGCAACGGAGGGGCCGGGACTGGGGGGCACAAAATGGTAGACACTGTGCTTGGGGCAAAGGTTGGGGGTGAACGGCTACCAGCGATGCTGAGGCGACCGGGCTGGGAGGTGTCCAAGTGGGCATAGTGAAACTCACTGATGCCGTCTGACTAGGTTGTCCAGATGGGCCAAAACCATCCTCTACATCCAGACGTCCAGGAATGTCGTCTTCACTGAGGGCTTCATCCAGGGGGGTAGTGGCAGTCTGTTTTCTGGCCTCTGTGTGCGCAGCGGCAGCTCGAGATGTTAATGTAAAACATACAATGTTATTGGTTGTATTGTGACATCTACCTCGAAAGGTTTAGAATTACAGTAAGCAGAGACCTTGTGCAAAGCTAAGTTGCAGCTAATCCTATTGTGGCAAATAACCATGGTATTGGGTGTACTTGCATGTCATTTGTGTAGCATGCCAATTCATTTTGACCCAATCAGCTGCTGAAATGTGCAGATC
Source organism: Pleurodeles waltl (assembly GCF_031143425.1). Lineage (NCBI taxonomy): Eukaryota > Metazoa > Chordata > Amphibia > Caudata > Salamandridae > Pleurodeles > Pleurodeles waltl. The sequence continues at coordinate 912,031,943 of NC_090443.1, forward strand.
ATTAGCACTTGGGAGGATGGCCTGAAAATTACATCTTGCCATCAGTGCAGGCAAAATAGTGGCCTGGCAAGATATGGCTTTACCCATTTGGAGGCCTAGTTGAGTGTGATGCAGGCAAACCCAGGTGTTTGCTGTATATGTGACTGGAGTCATCATGTGCACAGTATGAATGTGTCTGCTGCCAATACCAATCTGGTGATGCATCTTGAGGCCTTATGAATACTTGTTAGACACACTGGGCAAGGGGTCATTCCTGTCCGCATATATTTAGTCTTGGGTTAGCAAGTCAAGATGGAGCTATGTTTACAGATACGTCTCTGATTTGGGCATGATCTGTGCTTGATCACTCCCAGGCAAGTACACTTCATTTGAGAGTTGACAAACAAGGGTATTTGGACAAGTGGCCACTCTGCTGGTGTTTCGAGTTGGAGTAAGAGAGTCCATTGGGTTTTGCAGTCATGTTGCTCCATTTACTTACCAACACTTACCAAATGGTATTCTCCCACGTGAGTACACTTCAATTGAGAGGTGGAAAACAGGGGTCTTTGGACAAGTGAATACTGATCTGGTGTTTGGAGATAGAAAAACAGTGCTTCCTGTGAGTTGCAGTCAGGTTAATCCTTCTACTTCACACACTTGACAAATAGTATTCTCCTGGGTGAGTAAGCTTCAATTGGGAGTTACCAAACAGGGGTCCTTGGACAAGTGTACCCTGGTCTGGTGATTGGAGTTACTGACACAAGGCCTCCCAGGAGTTGTAGTCATGTCACGGTCTCTACCACACAAACTACACACATGGTATCCTCCCAGGTAAGTACACTTCAATTGAGAGTTGGATACAGGGGTATTTGGACAAGTGAACACTGGGCTGGTAGTTGGAATTATAGATACAGGGCCTAATGGCCTAAGCAGTCATGTTACTCCCTGTACTCTTATGATTTCATCCACCATGACTCTTCACTCATCTTCTGAAAAACTGGGGTTTATAGAACGTGATTGTAGGAGGCTGGACTGGCTTGTAGTGAGTACCAAGGGGTACTTGCACCTTGCACCAGGCCCAGTTATCCCTTATTAGTGTATAGGGTGTCTAGCAGCTTAGGCTGATAGATAATGGTAGCTTAGCAGAGCAGCTTAGGCTGAACTAGGAGACGTGTGAAGCTACTACAGTACCACTTAGTGTCATATGCACAATATCTTAAGAAAACACAATACACAGTTATACTAAAAATAAAGGTACTTTATTTTTATGACAATATGCCAAAGTATCTTAGAGTGTACCCTCAGTGAGAGGATAGGAAATATACACAAGATATATATACACAATAGCAAAAATATGCAGTATAGTCTTAGAAAACAGTGCAAACAATGTATAGTTACAATAGGATGCAATGGGGAAACATAGGGATAGGGGCAACACAAACCATATACTCCAAAAGTGGAATGCGAACCACGAATGGACCCCAAACCTATGTGACCTTGTAGAGGGTCGCTGGGACTATTAGAAAATAGTGAGAGTTAGAAAAATAACCCTCCCCAAGACCCTGAAAAGTGAGTGCAAAGTGCACTAAAGTTCCCCTAAGGACAAAGAAGTCGTGTTAGAGGAATAATGCAGGAAAGACACAAACCAGCAATGCAACAACTGTGGATTTCCAATCTAGGGTACCTGTGGAACAAGGGGACCAAGTCCAAAAGTCACAAGCAAGTCAGAGATGGGCAAATGCCCAGGAAATGCCAGCTGCGGGTGCAAAGAAGCTTCTACTGGACAGAAGAAGCTGAGGTTTCTGCAGGAACGAAAAGGGCTAGAGACTTTCCCTTTGGTGGACAGATCCCTCTCGCCGTGGAAAGTCGTGCAGAAGTGTTTTCCCGCCGAAAGAACGCTAACAAGCCTTGCTAGCTGCAAATTGTGCAGTTAGTGTTTTTGGACGCTGCTGAGGCCCAGGAGGGACCAGGAGATCGCAAATTGGACCAGCAGAGAGAGGGGACGTGGAGCAAGACATGGAGCCCTCTCTGAAGCCGGAAGCACCCGGAAAAGTGCCAGAAACAGGCACTACGAGGATGCGTGAAACGGTGCTCACCGAAGTTGCACAAAGGAGTCCCACGTCGCCGGAGACCAACTTAGAAAGTCGTGCAATGCAGGTTAGAGTGCCGTGGAGCCAGGCTTGGCTGTGCACAAAGGATTTCCGCCGGAAGTGCACAGGGGCTGGAGTAGCTGCAAAGTCGCGGTTCCCAGCAATGCAGCCCAGCGAGGTGAGGCAAGGACTTACCTCCACCAAACTTGGACTGAAGAGTCACTGGACTGTGGGGGTCACTTGGACAGAGTCGCTGGATTCGAGGGACCTCGCTCGTCGTGCTGAGAGGAGACCCAAGGGACCGGTAATGCAGCTTTTTGGTGCCTGCGGTTGCAGGGGGAAGATTCCATCGACCCACGGGAGATTTCTTCGGAGCTTCTGGTGCAGAGAGGAGGCAGACTACCCCCACAGCATGCACAAGCAGGAAAACAGTCGAGAAGGCGGCAGGATCAGCGTTACAGAGTTGCAGTAGTCGTCTTTGCTACTATGTTGCAGGTTTGCAGGCTTCCAGCGCGGTCAGCAGTCGATTCCTTATCAGAAGGTGAAGAGAGAGATGCAGAGGAACTCGGATGAGCTCTTGCATTCGTTATCTGAAGTTTCCCCAGAGACAGAGACCCTAAATAGCCAGAAAAGAGGGTTTGGCTACCTAGGAGAGAGGATAGGCTAGCAACACCTGAAGCAGCCTATCACAAGGAGTCTCTGACGTCACCTGGTGGCACTGGCCACTCAGAGCAGTCCAGTGTGCCAGCAGCACCTCTGTTTCCAAGATGGCAGAGGTCTGGAGCACACTGGAGGAGCTCTGGACACCTCCCAGGGGAGGTGCAGGTCAGGGGAGTGGTCACTCCCCTTTCCTTTGTCCAGTTTCGCGCCAGAGCAGGGCTAAGGGGTCCCCTGAACCGGTGTAGACTGGCTTATGCAGAATTGGGCACCTCTGTGCCCAACAAAGCATTTCCAGAGGCTGGGGGAGGCTACTCCTCCCCTGCCTTCACACCATTTTCCAAAGGGAGAGGGTGTCACACCCTCTCTCAGAGGAAGTTCTTTGTTCTGCCATCCTGGGCCAGGCCTGGCTGGACCCCAGGAGGGCAGATGCCTGTCTGAGGGGTTGGCAGCAGCAGCAGCTGCAGTGAAACCCCAGGAAGGGCAGTTTGGCAGTACCAGGGTCTGTGCTACAGACCACTGGGATCATGGGATTGTGCCAACTATGCCAGGATGGCATAGAGGGGGCAATTCCATGATCATAGACATGTTACATGGCCATATTCGGAGTTACCATTGTGAAGCTACATATAGGTAGTGACCTATATGTAGTGCACGCGTGTAATGGTGTCCCCGCACTCACAAAGTTCAGGGAATTGGCTCTGAACAATGTGGGGGCACCTTGGCTAGTGCCAGGGTGCCCACACACTAAGTAACTTTGCACCTAACTTTTACGAGGTAAAGGTTAGACATATAGGTGACTTATAAGTTACTTAAGTGCAGTGTAAAATGGCTGTGAAATAACGTGGACGTTATTTCACTCAGGCTGCAGTGGCAGGCCTGTGTAAGAATTGTCAGAGCTCCCTATGGGTGGCAAAAGAAATGCTGCAGCCCATAGGGATCTCCTGGAACCCCAATACCCTGGGTACCTCAGTACCATATACTAGGGAATTATAAGGGTGTTCCAGTAAGCCAATGTAAATTGCTAAAATTGGTCACTAGCCTGTTAGTGACAATTTGAAATAAATGAGAGAGCATAACCACTGAGGTTCTGGTTAGCAGAGCCTCAGTGAGACAGTTAGGCACCACACAGGGAACACATACCTATAGGTCACAAACTTATGAGCACTGGGGTCCTGACTAGCAGGGTCCCAGTGACACATAACAAACACACTGAAAACATAGGGTTTTCACTATGAGCACTGGCCCTGGCTAGCAGGATTCCAGTGAGACAGTGAAAACACCCTGACATACACTCACAAACAGGCCAAAAGTGGGGGTAACAAGGCTAGAAAGAGGCTACTTTCTCACACAACCCCCCCCAAACGAAGGACAATAAGGCTAACCTTGGCCAGTTGAGACTTTATTGTCTAAGTGGTGATAAGTAGAGAGTAGCTCTGCAATAGACTGGTTACTCCCTTTATCATCCACTATATGGTTACTTCCCTGTGGGGATGTAAACCACCCTGTTTGAAGTTTTTTAGCTAAGCAACAATGTGAAGATGTATTTTCAGAGTTTCTATCAGTAAGTTTTAGTTTAGAGCAGTGGGAATTGTCCACTGAACCTATTTGTAGTGATGGAAATGCCAGACAGGGATTCTGTCTCAGAAAAGCCATAGCTGGGCAAAAACTTTGTCCATATGGCTGGAAGAGAGAACAGGGATGCTGTTTCTCTTGAGTTGGAGCAGGGCAGGGATGCTGTCCTATGAGCTCCACACTAGGGCAGGGATGCTGTCCTAAGTGTTGTGAGGCAGTGCAGGGTTTCTGCACTAAAGTTTCTCTGTTAGGGTTGGAGGGATGCTCCATGTTAACTAAACTGGTGCTCTTTTTCTCACCAATGTTAGTTATCCCACAGAGAGGTACTTCCACCTCAGGGAGTCCAGCTTTGCCAGCTGATGATTCCCTTGGAACAGGTGCCACCCCAGGAGAGGTTTCTCCCACCACAGGAATGCTATCCTGAATGGCAGGGTGGTTAGGGGATACTGTGATACCCTTTTTACCTGTTGATGGAGAGGGATCCTGAGTTTTCAGGCCTTCTCTCCTTTGCTTTTTCATTTCAGTAGAAATGAGAGGGAACAATTCCTCAGGGATGCCCAGCATGGCTGCATGGGCAAAAAACTCTACAACAGCCCAACCTGAGGCCTCTAGGTCATTACCTAAGAGACAGTCTACAGGTAAGCTAGGTGATACCACCACCTGCTTAGGGCCAGTAACTCCACCCCAATTAAACTGAATTATAGCTAAGGGAAGAAACTTAGTGGAGTTATGGACATCAATAATCTTATACTGTTGTCCAATGATGTGTTGATCAGGGTGCACTAGGTTTTCAGTCACCAAAGTGATACTGGCACCTGTGTCCCTGTAGGCCAAGGCCTCAACACCATTTATTGAAACTGTCTGCTTGTACTTATCCATTGTAAGGGGACAAGCAGCCAGTGTGGCAAGGCAAATGCCACTAGGTGTGACAGAAACTGTCTTGGGACTGACTACCCCAGTTTCTATGATGGACCCATAAGTGAACCCAACTACACCCTTTGCTTGACTGTTGCCAGCAGTCCCACCACTAGTACCACCACTGCTAGGGGCACTAGAGCTTGATGTATTAGTGGTGGTAGGCTCAGGGGGTTTACCTGGACAGGACTTATCCCCTGGCCTATGGCCTTTGATTTTACACACAAAGCACCAAGGCTTTTTAATGTGTGCAGGTTGAGAAGAAGAGGAAGAATTAGTTTTATCCCCACCCTCTGAAGAGTGTTTAAGATTTGAAGTGGGATCTTTGGTTTTACCCTTATCCCCATGCTTATCTTGAGATTTTTCACCATCTTTCTTCTTATTGCCATCTTTGTCACCCCCTGTATGAACTTTTCTGTTCACCCTTGTTCTGACCCATTTGTCTGCCTTCTTTCCCAATTCTTGGGGAGAGGTCAGATCAGAGTCTACCAGGTACTGGTGCAACAAATCAGACACACAATTATTAAGTATATGCTCTCTCAGGATTGTGTTATACAGGCTTTCATAATCAGTAACTTTACTGCCATGTAACCACCCCTCCAAGGCCTTCACTGAATGGTCAATGAAATCAACCCAGTCTTGTGAAGACTCCTTTTTGGTCTCTCTGAACTTTATCCTGTACTGTTCAGTGGTTAAGCCATAACCATCCAGGAGTGCATTCTTAAGAACTTGGAAATTATTAGCATCATTTTCTTTCACAGTAAGGAGCCTATCCCTACCTTTTCCACTAAATGATAGCCATAGGATAGCAGCCCACTGCCTTTGAGGGACATCCTGTACAACACAGGCCCTCTCAAGTGCAGCAAACCACTTGTTAATGTCATCCCCCTCCTTATAAGGGGGAACTATCTTATGCAGATTCCTGGAATCATGCTCTTTTGCAGGATGACTATGGGGAACACTGCTGCTGCCACCATGGGTTTCTAAACCCAGTTTCTGTCTCTCCTTCTCTACTTCTAAAGTCTGTCTATCCAAATCCAGCTGTTGCTTTTTGAGCTTCAGTCTGGTTTGTTCCACTCTCAATCTATTGAGCTCCCTTTCTAACAATCTGTCATCAGGGTGGGTGGGAGGGACATGCCTTGAAACAGAAGTATGGTGAGAATGGACAGAAGGAGACCTGTCCCTTACAGAAGCCACCCTAATAGCTTGGCTAACAGAAACATCACTACCAGTATGGTGAGAATAAATGCTTTTGCTATGATGTGAGACAACACTATTTATATGGTGTGGCTCATCATCATTACCAACTATGCTAGACTGTCTAGTAATGGGCAGGCTAGGAAGTTTATTTCCTGAATCTTTTCCTGGGGGAGTCCCTGGATCAGATTGAGAACCATTAGCTACTTTTTCACCAGATTGGGCACTTATGGCCTTATCCTGTACTCTAAGCATGTTAATTAACAGTTCTAAGGAAGGATTCTTCCCTACACTCAAACCTCTCTCTATGCAGAGATTCCTTGCTCCTTTCCAGCTAAGGTGATCATATGCAAGTTTGGACAGATCAACATTTTGGCCTGTGCCAGACATTTTTAGAGAGAGTTAAAGTGATAGTAAAAGATAAAAAGTTTGTCCGAGCTTTTAGAAAGACAGAGAAAAAAAACTTTTTACACTTTTTAGAACTTTTTAGAAAGTTAGAAGTACTTTTCAGCACTTAGAAAAGAGTGAAAAGAGGAAATGCAAAACATTTTGGCTATGTGTATATACACTGACCTTGTTTTGTATATTTTTCTCTTATGAAAAGTACAATGACAAGAGTGGTAAGTAGTCTCAAAGCACTTATCCCACCACTGCACAACCAATGTAGGAGGCTGGACTGGCTTGTAGTGAGTACCAAGGGGTACTTGCACCTTGCACCAGGCCCAGTTATCCCTTATTAGTGTATAGGGTGTCTAGCAGCTTAGGCTGATAGATAATGGTAGCTTAGCAGAGCAGCTTAGGCTGAACTAGGAGACGTGTGAAGCTACTACAGTACCACTTAGTATCATATGCACAATATCATAAGAAAACACAATACACAGTTATACTAAAAATAAAGGTACTTTATTTTTATGACAATATGCCAAAGTATCTTAGAGTGTACCCTCAGTGAGAGGATAGGAAATATACACAAGATATATATACACAATAGCAAAAATATGCAGTATAGTCTTAGAAAACAGTGCAAACAATGTATAGTTACAATAGGATGCAATGGGGAAACATAGGGATAGGGGCAACACAAACCATATACTCCAAAAGTGGAATGCGAACCACGAATGGACCCCAAACCTATGTGACCTTGTAGAGGGTCGCTGGGACTATTAGAAAATAGTGAGAGTTAGAAAAATAACCCTCCCCAAGACCCTGAAAAGTGAGTGCAAAGTGCACTAAAGTTCCCCTAAGGACAAAGAAGTCGTGTTAGAGGAATAATGCAGGAAAGACACAAACCAGCAATGCAACAACTGTGGATTTCCAATCTAGGGTACCTGTGGAACAAGGGGACCAAGTCCAAAAGTCACAAGCAAGTCGGAGATGGGCAAATGCCCAGGAAATGCCAGCTGCGGGTGCAAAGAAGCTTCTACTGGACAGAAGAAGCTGAGGTTTCTGCAGAAACGAAAAGGGCTAGAGACTTCCCCTTTGGTGGAAGGATCCCTCTCGCCGTGGAGAGTCGTGCAGAAGTGTTTTTCCGCCGAAAGAACGCTAACAAGTCTTGCTAGCTGCAAATCGTGCGGTTAGCATTTTTGGATGCTGCTGAGGCCCAGGAGGGACCAGGAGGTCGCAAATTGGACCAGCAGAGAGAAGGAACGTCGAGCAAGACAAGGAGCCCTCTCTAAAGCCGGTAGCACCCAGAGAAGTGCCAGAAACAGGCACTACAAGGATGTGTGAAACAGTGCTTGCCGAAGTTGCACAAAGGAGTCCCACGTCGCCGGAGACCAACTTAGAAAGTCGTGCAATGCAGGTTAGAGTGCCGTGGACCCAGGCTTGGCTGTGCACAAAGGATTTTTGCCGGAAGTGCACAGGGGCCGGAGTAGCTGCAAAGTCGCGGTTCCCAGCAATGCAGCCCAGCGAGGTGAGGCAAGGACTTACCTCCACCAAACTTGGACTGAAGAGTCACTGGACTGTGGGGGTCACTTGGACAGAGTTGCTGGATTCGAGGGACCTCGCTCGTCGTGCTGAGAGGAGACCCAAGGGACCGGTAATGCAGCTTTTTGGTGCCTGCGGTTGCAGGGGGAACATTCCGTCGACCCACGGGAGATTTCTTCGGAGCTTCTGGTGCAGAGAGGAGGCAGACTACCCCCACAGCATGCACAAGCAGGAAAACAGTCGAGAAGGCGGCAGGATCAGCGTTACAGAGTTGCAGTAGTCGTCTTTGCTACTATGTTGCAGGTTTGCAGGCTTCCAGCGCGGTCAGCAGTCGATTCCTTATCAGAAGGTGAAGAGAGAGATGCAGAGGAACTCGGATGAGCTCTTGCATTCGTTATCTGAAGTTTCCCCAGAGACAGAGACCCTAAATAGCCAGAAAAGAGGGTTTGGCTACCTAGGAGAGAGGATAGGCTAGCAACACCTGAAGGAGCGTATCACAAGGAGTCTCTGACGTCACCTGGTGGCACTCGCCACTCAGAGCAGTCCAGTGTGCCAGCAGCACCTCTGTTTCCAAGATGGCAGAGGTCTGGAGCACACTGGAGGAGCTCTGGACACCTCCCAGGGGAGGTGCAGGTCAGGGGAGTGGTCACTCCCCTTTCCTTTGTCCAGTTTCACGCCAGAGCAGGGCTAAGGGGTCCCCTGAACCGGTGTAGACTGGCTTATGCAGAATTGGGCACCTCTGTGCCCAACAAAGCATTTCCAGAGGCTGGGGGAGGCTACTCCTCCCCTGCCTTCACACCATTTTCCAAAGGGAGAGGGTGTCACACCCTCTCTCAGAGGAAGTTCTTTGTTCTGCCATCCTGGGCCAGGCCTGGCTGGACCCCATGAGGGCAGATGCCTGTCTGAGGGGTTGGCAGCAGCAGCAGCTGCAGTGAAACCCCAGGAAGGGCAGTTTGGCAGTACCAGGGTCTGTGCTACAGACCACTGGGATCATGGGATTGTGCCAACTATGCCAGGATGGCATAGAGGGGGCAATTCCATGATCATAGACATGTTACATGGCCATATTCGGAGTTACCATTGTGAAGCTACATATAGGTAGTGACCTATATGTAGTGCACGCGTGTAATGGTGTCCCCGCACTCACAAAGTTCAGGGAATTGGCTCTGAACAATGTGGGGGCACCTTGGCTAGTGCCAGGGTGCCCACACACTAAGTAACTTTGCACCTAACCTTTACCAGGTAAAGGTTAGACATATAGGTGACTTATAAGTTACTTAAGTGCAGTGTAAAATGGCTGTGAAATAACGTGGACGTTATTTCACTCAGGCTGCAGTGGCAGGCCTGTGTAAGAATTGTCAGAGCTCCCTATGGGTGGCAAAAGAAATGCTGCAGCCCATAGGGATCTCCTGGAACCCCAATACCCTGGGTACCTCAGTACCATATACTAGGGAATTATAAGGGTGTTCCAGTAAGCCAATGTAAATTGCTAAAATTGGTCACTAGCCTGTTAGTGACAATTTGAAATAAATGAGAGAGCATAACCACTGAGGTTCTGGTTAGCAGAGCCTCAGTGAGACAGTTAGGCACCACACAGGGAACACATACCTATAGGTCACAAACTTATGAGCACTGGGGTCCTGACTAGCAGGGTCCCAGTGACACATAACAAACACACTGAAAACATAGGGTTTTCACTATGAGCACTGGCCCTGGCTAGCAGGATTCCAGTGAGACAGTGAAAACACCCTGACATACACTCACAAACAGGCCAAAAGTGGGGGTAACAAGGCTAGAAAGAGGCTACTTTCTCACAGTGATACAGTGAAAAAAAGTGAGTGACAGTGACTTACTAAACAGGGGAAGTGCAAAAGAGTGTGAATGGACAAAAGTGTGTGCAGGGTGTTTAATGGGATGGTGAAAAAAGGGGTGCCCAATAAAGGTATTCTGTGGACAAAAAGCATTCTGGCTTCTGTGTTTTGCGTTGCAAAGGACTGTGGTCTGTGAAGGGGTCTGTTTTATAATGTCCTTTGCAGGAGTGTCCACAGTGGCAATGTGTATCATCTATGTTGTTTTCAAATTCATCCCATATGCAGTTGTCTATTACTTTGCTGACCACAAACTGCCTTGGTTTGGTCCACCATGAGGGGACCAGCACAACGGCTGTGTACCTGTGATATGCTCAGTGGTTGGTCGTGGTGTTCTTGGCACTGGAGGTCTATTTCCAGGTCGCTGAGCCTCTGGTGGTCTGCCATTTTTGCTTGCCGGTTGGTGGTCCTCTCAGAATCGCCACCATGTCGGTCTGGCAGTCTGATCGCCAAACTGCTAATGAGGCCCTTAGTAATTTGAAGTATAAATGTTTGTTTCTAGATATATTGGCTAGTGTATATTTGTAGTAGATCAGTACATTTTTGGTTTATTACTGTCAAGGATGTATATGTGGTTCTTTTTTGTTAATATGTATTTTCTGGGTTGTAACAGGGGTCAAATATTGTAGCAATATTACATTTCTAGAAGCTTTAGTAATTCATTGGGATTTTGGAGTGTGGTGAGAATTAAGCGTTGTTTTACATACCAAAGATATTCTCTTTTGGATTTGCATTTATGAATACTTCCTATATATTTTAAGGGAAATGTGTTGGAGTTTTTGATTTCCCACTAGTTTTCCGCCATCGTTGTCCCTGTGGTTTTAATCCGCCAGGGCAGTGCTGCTTGCAGCGCTGCCCTGGGGATTATGAGTCCCCTTCCCGCCAGCCTGTCCATGGCGATAGAGACTGCCATGGAAAGGCTGGCGGGAAGGGGAGTCGCGGGCCCCCCACTGCACTGCCCATGCACTTGGCATGGGCAGTGCAGGGGCCCCCAGGCACAGCCCCACCCTGCTTTTCACTGTCTGCACAGCAGACAGTGAAAAGTGCGACGGCCGCAACACCGCCGGCTCCATCAGGAGCCTTCTGCAATGTTACGGTTGACATCCCCGCTGGGCCGGTGGGCGGAAACTCTGTTTCTGCCCGCCGGCCCAGCGGGGATGTTAGAATGCGGCCGGCAGGTTTGCGGCCGCCCGCCAAGGTTGTAATGAGGGCCTAAATCAGGATTTCGACAACATTGATGGAATTGATATATGACCTTATTTTTTGATTTTGTAAAATAATCTTTGCATTTGCGACCTGCCAACCCCACATGTACACTGAGGGGAGTGCACACCACTCCCCCTTTGTGCTCGTCATCCCACTGGCCCTGCCCCTTGAAAAATAACAATGATAATAAACATTGTTTTCTTTTGCAATTTGCAGCTGCTGCTGCTGGCCTTGGGGGCGACACTCCTCCTCATTAGCGGAGGAGCTGCCGCTGCTGTAGAGCAACAGCATTTATATGTTGTATGTCTTTCCCATTCTCTCAGGGTTAGAGGGAAACCCCCACACTAAGTTATAAGATATATTGCCTCTGTCTAGGACGTGGAACAAATTTGGTGGGTGTGTCTGTTCTTGACTAGCTAAGAAAACACATTGACAGAGGTGAGGCCAGGAAGCTGGTTCTTCACTGTCTCTCTGAAACATTCAACATCATGGACAATTTCATTGTGGTGTCAAAACTGAAGGAAATTGGTATTTGCAGTACCACCTTGTCTTAGTTCTAATCTTTTCTAGAAGAGCGGTATCAGTCTATGGCCCTTCCCCCATATCGAGCTGATCCTGCAGAAGTTAGGTACAGTGTTCCACAGGGATCGATTTTATCACCCCTGCACTCCAACTTGGACATACAGCCCACTGAGTGGGAGTTTCCTTTTATATGTATGTCAATAACACGTAATTCATCTTTAATCTGATGAGAGCCAAAGACAGAAATGGCTCAAAAAGTTCTTAATTTATATCCATCCGAAGCTGAATTCCTGCTGACTGATAACTGCCCACAAGATACATTTTTGGTTGACTGCCCCCCCCACTAAAGGGACAATGTCCAGTTCATTCAAAAGCAGTTTTGATATCATGATCAACGTCAGGCGATAGCTAAAAGATTAAATAGCAAATAAAGCCAAAACATGTTATTTCAGTGTAAAATTCTTAAAAGCCCTATTGGCATTCCTGGATGATTGCCTTCATATGCCTGTAATGAATGCCCTTATTCAGAGAACTCTTGAATATGGCAACCCTATTTAACTTGTCTCCCCGGCATACCTAATTGAGTAGATACGACTGGTTCAAAATGCTGATGTAGAGATGCTCACAAAGATTCCGAGGAAAGTCCAAATTGGTCTAGTCTACGGTAACTTATATCGGCTGCCAATCAAAGATAATAATTTAAGCCTCTAGTACAGTGGTTCCCAACCTGTGATCCGGGGATCCCTAGGGGTCCGCGAAGCCTTCTCAGACAGTCCACAACTGCTTAGAAAATTTTATAATATTTACAGATTAGGGGCCAGATCTAGCAAGCATTTTGCATGGTGCAAACTGCGAAAATCGCAGTTTGTGCCATGCAAAATGCCCATCGCGATGCACATTCACAATTTGCGAGTCATACCAACTCGCAAATTGTGAATGCGACTCGCAAATAGGAAGGGGTGTCCCCTTCCTATTTGCGACTCGCATCACTATGCTAAATTGCTTTGTGACCGCAAATGCGGTCGCAAAGCAATTCGCAGTTACCACCAGTGTCACACTGGTGGTAACCCATTCGCAAAAGGGAAGGGGTCCCCACGGGACCCCTTCCCCTTTGTGAATGTTGCCCAAAATGTTTTTTCAGAGCAGGCAGTGGTTAAGGAAAACAGGCTGCAAAATAAAAATAAAAAACTGCTTTATTTAAAAAGCAGTCACAGACATGGAGGTCTACTGTCTTCAGCAGGCCACCATCCCTGTGAGTATAGGGACTCGCTATGGGGTCGCAAAATGCGACCCACCTCATTAATATTAATGAGGTGGGTCTTTGCGACCCCATAGCGAATCGCAGACGGTGTCTGAGACACCGTTCTGCATCTGATTTTGCGAATCGGAACTACCTACATCTGGCCCTAGGTCTCCAGCTTTCAGTAATGACTCAGTGGGGGGTCCCCGGATTCCAATTATGAATCAGTGGGGGTCCCCCGGTTCCAGTAATGATAAAGTTGGGGTCCACAGAAGTCAGCAGGTTGGGAACCACTGCTCTAGTACTTTTATAGTGAAGTCTTCACTATCAATGACCAGAGTTCGTGTCTTCAGAACTGGCTTGGCATCATCCAGCTCTGATCTGAAACTCAGTTTCTGCTGTTAATCTCTTAAACAAGCAGAGTCAGTATGAGTGGCAAGGCTTTTACAGTGGTGACAGCCAAGGCCTGGAACGCTGTGCTGTGCTACCTGTAAGCCAAGTTGAAAATCAGATGCTTCTGAAAATCATTAAAACTCACTTTTTCAATTTGTAAATATTACCCACCTCTGGGTCTGTGTGCCACCTGCAGCACTAAGAAGCTTGGAGGTAGTTGTGCGCTATCATTTGTAGGGATGCATGAAATTCACACAATTTACTGTAATTACTTGAAATTTCTGAATAAATATGTAAAATTAGGCATACTTATGCGAATGCTGTTTTTGCATGAATGTGTCTTTAGTCTATTTTTGATGCAATGATGCATTTCACGCTAAGAAGTTGTGCAAAACAACAAAAGCACCGTGAACCACTGCCACTCCCGTTCTGCTGCTCCTGTAAATTGTTTGCACAAATAACATGCAATTATGCAAAGTGTAATAATGGTTGAATTTCGGGAATTTCGTGTAGCAACAGTAAAGTGAAATTTCCACAGTTGGAAAATTATGCCTGCATAATTTCAATTTCTCTAAGGCCTAATAATTTCCTACCTTATACCATAGTAAAATTCCAGGTTCCTGTTGAAAATCACCAGCCAGTGTTTTAACTATGGATGCAGATGTTGGAGGATTGCCCATGGAGGCTGTTGTTCCAACGCAGTCTGTCTCCCCCTAGGAGCAGGTACTCTGTCTCACCAAGGTTGAGCTTTAAAAAGTTGTGACTCATCAATTGCTGAGAATTACCCAGGCAATTATGCAGATTGGCTTCTGAGTTTGTAAACAAAAAGGTGCCGGCACCTAAAGCCCTCCGCTTGAACACGTGGCTGCTGCATTTAAATGTGTGAGCACGAAATACTGGGGCAGCATAATCTTGAAGCCATCTCGAGCCTCTTTAATCCATTTACAGCCACTCCCCGCACCTCCAGCTGACTCTGGCAGCTTTCTGCTTTCTATCTTAGTGACACTTTTACCATTTTCTCTTCCTCCGTCTTTCCGAAATGTGTCTTTTGCTGGCAGCAAATGCTTGAGGCAGAAGAATAAGCGCCGCCCTCAAAAATAAGTGCTGGTGCTTAGCACCTGAAACAACAAGCACAAATTAAGCACTGAGTTTATCTTATGTAAGCAATAAACTGGTATTCAAATCAGAGGATGATGTGTATCGACAATATCATTTGGGACAGAGGAGAGTTCTGAGGCACGCCACAGCTGGTCAGAACACTTATTGACCTAAAAGTAGACAGCATTAATGATTAAGAGTGACTAGTAACCGGTTCTACAGTCTATTTTTGAAACCCACTTCTGAGGGCCTTATCAAAAGCATCCAGTTGTCCATTGTATGAAATGCAGAAAAACATCTATGAGGATCACTTCAAGTGCATCATGTTCTTCTACACTGGCTCTTATATGTCATCTGTTTTGAAAGTGAAAGTCTTTGTACCCCTGCCAGGGGGAAACCCATCTGCCAGTCAACCAATTATTTAGCTTCTTCTGTGGCTCCAGAGGGTTATTTTGGATTATTAAATGTTTAAACATTTTACCGAGCACTGGGAAAATGTTATCTGGTCATAGGTTGTGGCTAGTTTGGAATTTGTTTAAGAGTGGAGAGACCACACCTTGGATACAGGCAGTCAGGACTCTGCCAGAAAGAAGAAAGAACTAGAACAACTCTGCAGTTTTGCCTGCTAATAGCAGAACAAAGGTTTCAAGTAGTGGATGTGGAAATGGTTTATTAGGAAAACAAGACTTTAAAGAATATACATGTATAACCACTTTTCCAGTGGTTAATAGTCTGAAGCATGCCAGTTCAAAATTATGGCACCCTGTAGTATGGGGTAAAGATTTTCTGCAACTGGGTCTGTGCTATGTTTTTATCTCACCATAGATTACTTGACTTTTTGAATGATGTAGGCTGCCAGACGCTTCGTTATCATGGTATCCGAAAGACTTCGGGGATTAAGAATGTTGCTGATCACACTAACTAGCTGCAGTGAAGAGTTCTTAACTTCATCAATTTGACCACTTAATATCTGTGTTTTGCCTGTTCTAATGGCCTGCTTGTAAAATTTAAGCTGTTTCCTATATTGAGGTAAGTCAAAATCAGAGCAGGTAGCCCACTGTTTACATTCGGCTTGTCAATGAACCAGTCTTTATTTAAACAGACTGTTTTAGTTCCAGCAGGTTTACCTGGCACCACTAAGCTAAGGGCCTCCTTAGCCCAGTTCTCCAGATAAAGTGCAACATCTAAATTTCTTGTAATCACAAGAAGATTCAGGGATGATGGGGGCTAGATGAGGGCTAAATTGGTGTTAATTTTGGACTGAACTTTTACTTGCAGTTTGGGAAGTTTTAAGGTGGATTGAGGGTACTCGGGGTGACATTGTGTGGGAGAAATATATCAATACCATATCATGGGAGGCAAAATTTTATATTGTTCAGGCTCAACTAAATTTTATTTTCTATTTAAATGTTTTTTTTTTAAACATATTCATTCAGTGTATTGATTGGTGTGGTTGACAGTCAGATGTTTGTCTCTAATGTTTGGATTAAAGCAGTAATACAGTAATTTATTTGTCAACTAAGACCTTTAGTATGTCATGGATTATTAGTTGTTCTGTTGTATATTTCGATCATAGATGGAAGAGCATGTACAGTGATATACTCAGTGTGATACTTTTATTTTTGACGTATTGTTCTGTATTTTACATTTATAATATGTTCTATGAGAACTTTTGTACAGAGAGGAAAAGCCAAATACATTATAGACGTTTTTCGGCAATGCTTAGTCGAGATGTGGGAAAAGTAAAAATCACCAGCGAAATTCTGCAAAAGTTAGGAAGCTTGAGTTTTGTCAAAATTTTGAAGTTTGTCAGCTTCGCAAAGTTCACCTACAGGAGAAAATAGGAATATTTTACTACAAAACATTTTCTGAGAAAATCCCCTACTGCTAAATGTGGATTTTTTTCAGGAATTTCTTTCCTGTACTATTTGCCAAACTTTGCAGCCTCTGTGAAGTTTCCAACGGAAACAGCATTTTTTGCCAAGGAAGTCTTAGCAGTATACCACATTTCTAATACTGAGAGCAATACAAAGAAATATTCCTAGAAATCTTAGTATGGATAATAAATAACATTGTTTTGGACTAGGCATTCGACTGCTTGTTGATCATGTATTCAAAGTGGGTCACAAAAGCGCCTCTATCACCTTGCATTGCATTTCCCTCATACCTCTCCCCACCTTCTGAGAGAGCTGTAGTGGGGGTGTGCCTTGGCCTGCAGGATGGCGACATTCCCAGCTTGCAGCCGACACTCCTAGACTGCAGCAGGGCCTGGCAGGTGCCAGCCAGGAAACGTAAAGGAGAGGAGATGCCAGGAGAGTATGCAAGAAGACACGCAGGGTGTACAGAAATGTGCGACTGGCCAGTAAGAGTGAGATATTGAGAAGAACTTGGGGCCATATTTATACTTTTTGACGCAAAACTGCGCTAACGCAGTTTTGCGTCAAAAAAATTAGCGCCGGTTAACGCCATTCTGAAGCGCCATGCGGGCGCCGTATTTAATCAATGACGTGAGCCGGCGTTAGCCGCGGGTGCAGCCTGGTGTGCGTGGAAAAAAACGACGTACACCAGGCAGCGCCGGCGTAGGGGGATATGGGGCTTGGGCGTCAAAAAATGGGGCAAGTCAGGTTGAGGCAAATTTTTTGCCTCAACCCGATTTGCGCCATTTTTTTCGACTCCCAACCCCCATAGAAATGACTCCTGTCTTAGCAAAGACAGGAGTCGTGCCCCCTTGCCCAATGGCCATGCCCAGGGGACTTCTGTCCCCTGGGCATGGTCATTGGGCATAGTGGCATGTAGGGGGGCACAAATCAGGCCCCCCTATGCCACAAAAAAAAAAAAATGACTTACCTGAACTTACCCTAATGTCCCTGGGATGGGTCCCTCCAGCCTTGGGTGTCCTCCTGGGGTGGGCAAGGGTGACAGGGGGTGTCCCTGGGGGCATGGGAGGGTACCTCTGGGCTCCTTCAGAGCCCACAGGTCCCTTAACGCCTGCCTTTTCCAGGCGCTAAAAAACGGCACAAAATCGGCCGTACGTAATTTTTTTTGACCCGCCCACTCCCGGGGGTGAATTTTGCCCGGGAGTGTAAATACGGCGCACATGCCTCGGAGTCATTTTTTTAGACGTGAACGCCTATCTTGCATATCATTAACGCAAAGTAGGTGTCCACGCAAAAAAATGACGCAAACTCCATGGACTTTGGCGCTAGACGCGTCTAACGCCAAAGTATAAATATGGAGTTAGTTTTGCGTCAGAATTGCGTCAAAAAAAACGACGCAATTCCGGCGCGAACGGAGTATAAATATGCCCCTTGATGTCAAAGAAGCAGGGGTGTAACACAGGCCCTTGCAGCACCTGCGGTGAATAACCCCTCAATAGGGGTCTCATTCAGCCCAAGACCGATGAATATCTGAGAGATTTGGGAGACTCGAAAGGGGGCGGGGCCTCATCACGTTCTGCAGAATGTGGTAACATCATTGGGGAGAAGAGAGGGAATAAAAGTATGAGAAGCCAGTGTGCATTTAGGAGCATATGAGACAGAAACCAAAAGCAAGGGTGCTTTCCTGGTGCGGGGTGCCATGATGGCTGTTAACTGGCGTTTTTTCCCCTCTATGGATATTCCCCTTGAGTTTGCGCCAACAATGCATGGTGACAAGAAACAACTATTATTGTCAGCTGGCTTTTGTTATCCTGGACAAACTGAAAGAGAAGCTCATATCTGAAATCTCTCCAAAAATCCTTTTGCTAAAAGACCTCGCAGCCTGGCTATCTCCGTGAATGCGTCCACCGCTGAAATCTGACATTCTGACGCTTTTCTGGGGAGGAAAGACACATTTTTATTTCAATAAATCAGTAAGTGCCTGAAAAGGTGAGGTCTTTTTACTTAGCTTTTAAAGGGTGGAAGGCGCGAGCAGGAGAAATACCGCCATTCTGGGGCAAAGTGTCACAACGTTTCTGCTCCTACATTCTGTCGCTGAAGGAAAAAAATAGAAGAAGTGGGCCCCAGCTGGCGGTCACAGTGCTTTTGAAAAGGTTATTGAGACATTATAGCATGTAAACAGCAGAGCCATTAGCTCTGAGCTGTGAAAAGTTTCTAACCTTCACAGAGAAAACCTTAAATTATTTTTGAAGTGTTAATGAAAGTCAGCTCGTGGAAGATGGATGTCGAGCACGGAATTGCATTAGACAAATGGCAGGAGCATTTTAATAGTTATTACTGCAGAGGCCCCCGGGGGTACGAGGTGGCGTGAAAAACCAACCTCCCCTGCACGAATTTCTGTGCCGGAAAATATGTGTACGTATGTATACGAGTGCATGCATTTTACATCATGACCGTTCCATGCACAAGTGACCGCGTTGAATGCAAATTTGAAGGTCAACCAAGTGTTCTTTAAAAATAAATCAGCGCTGGAAATTAGCAGTTTTAACGCCAGGCTAGCATGCATGGCATTTGCTGGGCGAGTACCGCATTGTTCAAGAACAAAACAAATTGGGGTCAGATGAACTGTTTGCAAGCATTACAGTTAGTGTTATTATTGTTATCAGTATTTGCTATGTTGCAGGTAACCTTTAAACCATGCTCGCTATAAATAGAAAATGAGCTTTGACCTTTCAGTGTTGGTCTCGGTATTTTTTCATTTTGTGATATTTGGCGATGAACCATGACATCTTTCCGCTAAATCATATTTTAAGAATATTTTAAGCCATGTTATATTTTAATAATGATCTTGTATTTGGTAAAGTGTGAGAGCAAATGGATCCCTGCGGAGTTTAATTGTAGGGTACGAAGGAAATGATCATTGCTGAAGATGAAAGGGCCGCTTAAATGATGAATTAGATGCTACAGTGGATTATTTATTTACATGTATATCTGTATTTTTTATGTGATAGTTCAGGGAGTGAAAATTCTGCACCGACATTTTTGAAGTAGAAGGATGACAACCTGGACAATTGGGGCCGCGTTCACGGGGCCCTAGTAGCACACTGAGCTACTGCAGCATAATTTTTTTTTACGCTCCAGTGGCGTGGTGTCCCAGCCTCTATTTACAAGGCCACGCAAAGCCACCTTGTCCTTAGAAATATGGACCCCTTTCACGCGTAACACTGCGTGAAAGGGGCATTGCTTGGGTGTTTTTTGGGGTGTTCCCACGCAACACCAATGGATCCCGAAGGAATCTGACGCTATCCCAGATTTACAAATCTGGAAATGCGTCACATTCCTACGTCACCTCAGGCGTGGGGTAAGATTGGTGCAACGGGGAGAAATATATTTTTTTCCTCCCATTTTTTCCTCTTTCTATGTGTGCTGCATTCTGTGTTCTGCAGCACACATAGAAAGAAGAAAACACCTCTTGTGATTGTTTTGATGCAGAAAGGTGTCTCTTTCTGTACAAACACAATCATCCCCACAACACAGGAACCCTTGCACCATGGTGCAAGGGTGTGGGTGCCTGCATTGGCGCATGGCAGCAATTTGTGCACCAGCGCAGTGGGAGTGGACAGAAATGTGCTGTATCTTATGGGTATGGTGCATTTCTGCCCGTTCCCAGTGACGCAGGGCAGCACAGTAAGGCACTTGCTGCGCTGCCCTGCGTCACAGACCTTGTAAATGAGGCTCCTGGTGTAACGTGCACTTTTGTACATGGACAAAATGGCGGTTTTAAAATTAGCAAATGCAAACTTCCTCTCCTTACAGGGGTGTCAGGTAATATGCCAAGCTTGAAAGATGTGCGAAGCATGTATCATGACGCTCAGTGCTAAATGACATCACTTCAGACGGTGAGGTCAACAAGACTAATGATATCCGTTAGGTAGTGGTAGGAGTTTGCAGGGGAGGAGGAAGATCCTTAAGAAACACAAATGTTATCTGGCCAGCACTATGATGCCGTGGCTGCTTGTGATCCCTGAACGTTTTGGGGCATAATACTTGCGTATCACTATCACATCACTGTGTGCAAAATTTGCGGAGTGTGCCCCCTGTATGTAAAGAATTACATCCAGTGTGCCAGTGCCAGAATTTTGTCATGGGTGTCCCCTTAAGCCAAGAATTACAGCATGTCAGCACCAGTTGATACTTTTTGCAGTTGATACCATCTGTATTCATAGGTGACCCCATGTCAAACATAACCTCAGTATGTCAGAGACAGCATTTTCTCAAGGTTTGCTTCCTCCAACCAGACCTCCCACCCTCACTGCCCCATGGCTGCCAAGTATTACCTCCAGTATTCCAGCACCATCAATTTTCAATAAATGTCCCCTGCGTGGCAGTAATTGCAACCAGTATGTCAGGGCTTACTTTTTTCAGTAGGTGCCCTTCCTTATGCCACAAATTACCCTCAATATGTCAGTGACAGCAAGTTATCTTGGGTGTCCTCAAGAATTATCTCGAGTATGCCATGACCACCAGTAGAATTGAAGGCATACAACATGCTAACAAACACACTCTTACTTACACTCACTCTCACTCATGCTCTCTCTTTGTCTCATTCACACCCTGTCCCCCACACAGACTCTAACTCCCACTCTCTCACATACTCATTTTTGATTTTCAGTTACCCCCACTCACTGTCAATTAAGTGCAAATGTACACAATCACACAAACTGATTATCATTCTCACTCACAAACACACTTACACACACTCAGACTTTTGCATTCACTAACCCTCACTCACAATTACTGGTGCACAGGGGCTCTTATTTTAACACCTGTGGTTTATTTAAACTCCCGGGATACAGGTGCTCTGCTTCAATAAATAGGTGTTACTAGGCTCCTCTGCTTTAAATAAATAGGTTTCAATATGCTCCTCAGGTCTCTGGGCCCTGATGCAACTGCACCTGCTGCACCATTAATAGCGGGAATCCTGACACACTCCCACTCACAATCTTCCCCCACCCATCTCACTCTAACTCACTTCCTCTACTGTATTTGTGCTGTATTTGATCCTTACCTTTCTTCCTTTGCTTGCAACTCAAAGGCTCAATTACAGCAGCAGAGAAGAAATCCAAAGCTAGACGTTTGAACCAGCAAGCCATGATTCTTAACAACGATCCTGACAGACCAGCAGGGCCAGGACTAAGAGGAAGACCCATCTCAAACCTTCTCCCAGACTATTGATAGACATGGCGGCACAGCCCAATAAGAAGCTAATATTCCTGCCCCTGCTACTTTGAGTGGTTCCTCGTTGGCCTCAGGGATACCCTGATGTGTTTTCAGACATCCCATTTGAGCAGATATTCTGTGCTACCTGAGGCATGTGCAGTACGCCTGCTAAATAAAATAGATTGTGCCTGTCTGAAAGGATCGTATTTGAACTACTTCCCCACATACAAACTCCAGAATTTCACCTAGAGAGTGATGTGTTTTTAAGCAACAACCTGTAGATGGATCATTGCTCAGCCCCCTCTTTTTTCTCTGCCTGTCATCAGGAGCTTGGAACGGAAGTCTACAGGGCTGCTCTGTGCAAGGGCAGTATTCAAGAAATCACAAACGTTGTGTTTTCATGAACACTGCAAAGTTAACTAATTAGAAGTGCATGCAAAGGTTTACATCATTATGTGGTGCCTAAGAGTTGACAGGGATGCACCATGAAACCCCTGAAGAGAAACCACCACTGCTATGATGTGATGGGTAGAATACAGAGTTATATTAGTGACCATCAAAAGCAGCTTGTCTCCCAAAAAGAGGGAGAGAAATTGAGGTGGTAAGTGAGGTGGTGATGGGAGAGATAGGGTAGCAAAATAGTTGACAAGGGGGATTGGAAAAGGACAAGGTCTAAAAGCAAGAGAGCCCAAAAAAGACTCAGAAGAAAAGTACATTATGGAGGTGCCACACACACAGTCCATGATAGGAATGAAGAATTGGCTAGGTGATTAGGTGAAAGTGCACAATGAAGCTGTAATGCACAGAAGAAAGCAAGCCAAGAATGACGAAGAAACATAAAGAAAGAGGAATCTAGTGGGATAAGGCAGCAGACAGAAAAAATGGTGGAAGTCTGAAAAACAAAGAGAAGGAAAAGGGTGGCTGTGTGCCATGAGAATTGATGGCTAATGTCATACCACCCAAGAATAGCTAAGATCAGAAGGGGTTGAATTAGCATGCTCTGGGCATGCCATGACTGATGTGAGTGGAGAAGCAGTTAGAGCACCAATACAGCGGCACTGGTTGAAAAAAGAAGCACAAATAAGGGGCAAAAATGGCATCCTAAGTGGAGAATGAATGCTCTGAGAAAATGCCACTTTTTGCTTGACCACACAATGTTTGCTTAATTTTATGGCTAGTTTTTAGACTCTGCACACTGGGGCACTGCAGGCCACTGCTCAATGCCCAGTGGATGTGATTTGACACCTAAAACGTAGAAATTGACTAATCCCTGATTGGCTTATTTAACTGTCCTATAACTCCATATAATATGGTGTAGAAACTACGTCCATTGCATGAAAAGTTAAATATCACCTGTGGACTACAACACTTATTGTGCCATCCACTAGTGTTACAAGGAAAACACGGCTTCAGGCCTCCCAGTGTAGCAGTTTAAACCTGTAACCAGGCTTGTCAAAATAACAATTTTGACAGGGGGAAGACCTACATTTTAAATAACAATAAGTCACTCCTGTGTAGACCTTGTAGCTCTCAAGGTAGGGTGTATAATATTTAAAAATGGGACATGTAGAAATGTAACATTACCATGTCACTACAGCGACAAGGCCCTTAAAGCTAATGTCAATGTGAAGGGCTTGGTCTATCCTATGAGAAAACTAGACAACATCATAACCTAATAATTCTGCTGTGTCAAGTTATGACCAGCTAGAAAAATAATTCAATCACTCCTTGCAATGTTTATTAAAAGCTGAATTCTATAGATGAGTTTGATTTTTGCTAAATATCTTGTAAAAGTGACATTTAGAAAGTTATCTTTCCTGTCTGAAACTCATTGAGGCTAATTTACATCTATTCTCTAGCAGCTGTTAATAACATGCTTGACCTTAATGAGATGTGAACATCTTCCCAGTAGCCATGCAATAGACCACACTGATTGACAGGGTGGCCTGAATGGACAGTGGAGGAAATCGGGTTACTGTTTGAGAGGGTGAAACCCACTCCAGGCAGGGACCACAGGGCGAAACACAAGTAAACCTCAAATTAACTTCTGCGTAGTGCTTTGGTAGCTTGGTGCAAAGCAGTCAGGCTTAACTTCGAGGCAATGTGTAAAATATTTATTCAGCACTTCAAACAGTAATAAAGTGAAAACATGGCACAAGAAAAATCATACACAAACTTAATAAGAAGATAGAGTAAAATTTAATAAATTATTTGACACCAAAAAGACAAACATCGAAATTGTAGAATCAGAGCTATGCTTAGAAGCATAAGGCACTAACTATGGTTAACTGGTCATTCCAGATATAGACAAAATAACAAGTGGAGGCTGACCACAATGGAGTATGGGCCGGAGAGCGGGACCACGTACCTCAAATCCTGGTTGCAGAGCATTACAAAATCCTGTATCAAGGATGTGTCATGCAGTGATGGTTCTTAGGAGCTGCGGGGCTATGATGCAAGGTCCTACATTGACATGCGATGCAAAACTCGGTTGAGAGGAGCAGTGGAGCAATGTGACATGCTGCTTCTTTATCTTCAGGCTCAGCCCAATTCCAAGAGTCCAGGACTGAGGTGGCACCACTTGGGGCAAAACTCACAGCAGTCCTGACGCTAGGTTCAAGGTGCCTGGAGCCTTTTATGTCCCTGAGGCTCTGATCAGGAGGCCATCCAATTCACCCCTGGAGTCACTCTGATGCACCTAGGCTCATGATGCGTGTCCAAACCATATCACCCAGACAGCAGAGTAGCAGTCTTTCTTCAAGAACAGCACTTCAGTCCTTCTGAGTTTTCTACAGGTCAATAGATTTTCTGAAGAGTTGGGTCCAATATTTAAACCTGGTGCCCACTTTTAAGTAGGAGAAGTTTCTAGAGGCATCCACCCTCAGAGGTGCTTGATATTTCCTGCCTCCCTGCCTTAGCCCTAGCTTGTCTGGGGGCACAACGACTAGTGTCAAACCTTTTGTGAATGTGCTGTGACAGAGGCTTAGTGATGTGCAAGTGTGGTAGGTGATAGCTCTTCCCCCATAAAGTCAGAAAGGGCCCATTCTGCCAACACATATCCCCCTTTGTCTCACTGTCTGGGAGCAATACACAAAGACCAATTGCTAGTTACACCTAGTCATGTGACCCAGAATAGAGGCTGCAGGCACCAAATGGGTAGGACAAGAAAATGCCAACTTTCTAAAAGTTAAATATATGAATGGGGGTTGGGCCAATTTGACATCACTGAGGTTAGGCCACTAAGTAAATAATACAAAAAAGAGGAACACCTTCATTGACTTCAGTCCAAGCAATTATAAATGATTGGACACAACAATAAGTTTTATTGCAGCCACATATTTATGTATGCATTGAGTTCATATTTTGGTCTACACTCTTAAAAAGGTTTTAGGAAAGACATGTTATACACTTCAGAGGAATGACAAAAAAATCTGCTCCCAAATAAAACAGATGTCTTTATCACCCCATTATCCAAACATTGCCCCAGTTTTTTGGACACTATACTCGACATTCTTATCTGCTCCCACTTGAAAGCTATCCCTTATTTAATGTAATGGGGTAACCCAATGTTATCCTAGGGGAGAGGTAGGGCTTGCAGTAGTGAGAAAAAAACTTAAGGGTTTTTTTGGGCTGTGCAGGACCTACCCTAGGAGTGACTTATATGTATTAAAAAGGAAGGTTTAAGCCTGGCAAAAGGTTTATTTTCCCAGGTCACAATAGCAGTTTAAAACTGCACAGACAGGCTGCAATGGCAGGCCTAGGGCATATTTAAAAGGCTGCTTAAGTGGGCAGCACAAGTAGTGCTGCAGGCCCACTAGTAGCATTTAATTTACAGGCCCTGGTACATGTTGTAACACTTTACTAGGGACCTACAAGTAAATTAAATGTGTCAATTTGGTGAGAGAGCACAAGAACTTTAGCATTGGTTATAAGTGTTAAAGATGATGAGTCCTTAGGCCAACAAAGCAAATTCAGCTAAAACAGGACAAGTAAGGTAAAGGTTTAGAGAAAGACCACCTTAAGGCTAACAGTCTAACAGACAAGGATGAGTCCTCTGAACTCAGCGGAAAAGTCAGGTGGAGACTATTGACATCCTTTTGGCACAACGTTTTACACTCCTGCTTGATAGGCTTGCCTGAGGCATATGTAAAACTACTGCACCTTTGATAAGGATCACATAGGACCAGAACACAATACTTGTGCATCCCCTATCTGATTGCTGAAGGTCCCTGCTTTTGCCCTTTCAGATATCTGATTCCTCTTTCACCGTGAGCCCCGGGCCTGCTTCAAATGGAATTTTAATGTAGGCTGTGAGAGAGCACTGGTGCTTCCTATAGCCTTCTCCTATACACACCCCAGGTCTCAAAGTTCAGGTTTAGTGTGACTGAAGTCTTCGACAATATTGCCATTGCCTTGGCACATGCAATTTTGAGAGTGTTTGCAGTAGGCAAACAGGAACTGCTGAAAAAAGTGGGTAGGACTGGCCTTTGGAACTTTCATCCATCTCTTACGGAGTGTCCGAGAGTCACCTCTACCCACTAGCTGATGCCAGGCATAAATATGGCATCCTCAAGGCAGTGTCCTTAGAACACACTCTGGACATGTGAAAGAACAGAAGTACTGCACCTGCTGCTTGAGGCCTATGAGGGTCCTGAAGGGCTGGACCTGTTGCCACCTGTACTTAGGACAAGAAAGTAGACTGTAAAGTTGAGTTGGCTGACCTCCTGGGTGGGTACTGGTATACAACAAGCTGTAGAGGGCCTTTTTTGCTAAAGTGCCCAGCTGACCACTGGTTCTGGACTTGACAGTGCTGTTGGCTTCTGCCTAGCACCCAAGAGTCTCCAATTGCCTCTCTGGAGGTCCTGGGGCCATAGAAGTGTACTCGTAAAAATGTAGAAATCTTTTCCTCCAGAGATTCAGTGGGTCCCCTCTGGAAAAGTATCTGACGCCAGTTCCAAAGCATTAGATTTAATTTCAGCTTCTTATTGAATGTAGATCTTCACACTCTGGGAAAAAACATCAAAATCCCATTTAGCACTGGGACATTGCTCATTTTCAGAAATACATTTCTAAAGCTCCAGAGCTTCAGCAAGGCCCACCTGTTTCATGTATCTGGCCTTTAGTTCCACAGTGGTGGCTACAGTTTCAGTAGTGACCCCCTGGTGTGAGTTTTTCTGCTCAAAATAGTAAGAAAGTCCCTTTCTGAGGTTGGACGTAGAAATATTTTTGACTTCCAGACTGTAACCGGGACTAATCCAATTGGTGTATCCCACCTTATCTCCATCGTGGTTGGCCAGAAATTGCACCTCGGTCCCAGCCTACTGTATACATTGATTAAAATTAGGCACTTTATTTTTCTTGGAGCTATTTTTCCTTACTTATTTAAAAAATCATACTTCCAGTTTCCCTTATTGGAATTGTGGGGACATAGTGCTTGTTAATTATTTTACTCTTTTTGTAAGTTGGAGTGGGATTTTTATTGTGCTGTGACTTTCATTTTTTTAACCGTTATGTTACTCCTAAATGCTTTTAGTTTTTTTCTTAAGGTAAGCGTGTCTGCTTTGTGCCATAGCTACAAGGAATTGAGCTCTGGTTTAAATTATTGAAAACTTTGGCGGAGCCTAACAAGTTAATGACTTTATTACTTGTATGGACTAACATGCACCTCAATTAATAATTTGCTTTCTTACAAACGCAAACCAAAGAAGGGGTACAAGACCACTGCACTTCCATGAGCAAGGCTAACTTATATATTTTAGGTTGTAAATGACATCACCTGAAAATGCTTTCACAAAATCTTGGATTGGGAAACTCGAAAACCTCTAAAAACAAACACTAGGAATGTAACTGTCTTGGATAAGAACAGTTTTAAAGTTAGCAAATCAGAATAGACAACCTGGACATGAGAGGAACCAAAGAACTGAGAACGTTTTCAATGGATACCCTTCATTATGCGGGGTGGGTTTAAAAATAAATAGAGTCCAACCCTCACTCACCAAGTAGCTGACATGTTCCACCTTCATGTATGCCTCACATCCGTCTGACATTCTTAGGGGGATGGATGGGTTCCCTAATATTAGGAAGTACTTGAGGTGGAGGTATGAGTATATCCAACATGTGGTTATAAATCCCTATAGATAGTCCGAAGAGGTATTTATTGTTGGAATCTACGGGCATATTAAAATATACTGAGCATGGGAATGTTAGGAATATCTATTAATCTAATGTCCCACTGGTTGACATATTTCAGCCATTTTTGCTGCCTCTTCCGAGGAACATGTCTTTCCTCAGGACCTTGATCTTGGAATAAGGTATAGTGCAGTCCGGCCCTATATCTGTAAACAACATGGTTGTGGGTGAGTCTTTCACATACATACACATGCACACATACTAATGGGCATCATTTTTTATGCTCAGGGCATTGGTCACATCTTCTCCGTTTAGGAACGTCTGAAAAACGTAATCACAAAATACGAGACACACACATAAATGGCTGATTAAGGTATACCGCAGAATATGACTGCTCTGTGCAGATGCTTCTATGCCAGAGATTCTGTGCTTCAAAGTCAAATAAGCCCAGTACAGCAATTCACCACTGCAAATGTACTTGATATGGCAAAAAAAATATGATGGCTGAAAACCACATTTAGTGCCATTCAAGTGAGCTGATATCAGAATTGTGTTCCCTAATTATCTCATCCTAATGCACATTAAAATGGGCAACATGCAGGGAAGAGCATAAGTAGCTTGTAGTCACACACTGGAATTATTAAAAAGGCATTCAAGATGATTGTGAGGGGTCTTACATGGTGACTTTAGATCGCAAAAAGCATTGCAAAAGTGAAAGGAAAAATATGGCATGTCATCAATAGGGATTCTCACCTGTATACCTATCCTGTTTAGTAGTTCCGAATGTTGTTTTGACTGTGTTACAGGCCTTCTCTTGAAGCAAGGAGAAACTGACAGGCATAGAAATTATTGGAGAAGAATAGATTCAATGGTAGACACACTTTCTTATTCAGGAAAATGGTGTTTCTTAAGGCATCAGGCATAAGAAGATGGACCTCATGTTTAACATCCTCATTGTCTCCATGCTTTCTTGGTCCACCCACTGATCTCCAAGCTTTGGGCCTCCACTGATTATGAATGAGCCTGCTGACAGAGGTGAATTCTACAGACTGTAGCAGCTGTGGGAGCGCTGACTCTAGATGGGTGGAGCAGCAGCAAAATCCTTAGCACTCATTGAGCCTAGTGGCCAAAGAGGAGCTATCTTCTCTTGTGAGGTCAAACCACCATACTTCTGCCTCTGGTGAGTTCCATACTCGGATGTAACAGACAGGTGCCTTCTAGCCATAAAGGTCAGTCAGTAAATTAAAGAGTGCAGACCTGGAACAGAGGCTTGGAACAGTTTCTGTGGCATGTTCTTGAACAATGCGTGTTAGTCTCAGTGTACTGAAAAGGTGAGTAGAGAGAAGAAGTGGGGCTGTGGGACCAACAAGGAGAAAACTAGATCCTAACAATTTAGAGCCGGGTCATTTTAAAAAGCTTGTTGTTAATGAGTCCGGGAGGAGCGCTTGGCAGGGTGGGAGCTGGAAGCAGGAAGGGCGGAAGGGAAGTAAAACTGGTATGTCAGAGATAGATCAGAGTCCATAGTTCCGTTTTCAAGAGAGGAGGATAAGAAGGAAGAGCAATGAATTATGTAAGGCACAGCTGCATATTCCCAAGACTGGGAAAAGGCTCATTGAGAGGATGCACTGGTGGGAAGAGGAGACAACAAAAGATGGGGAAATTAACATGATAGACCAGTGGAATTGATTGTAACAGCTGAAAACAAGATGGTTGTGATGTAAGAATATCAACTATTATGTGACGTAGGGGAGAGGTGATTTGGTACAGAAGACTTGGGAAGGGAAAGGGCGTCAGAATGGTGATGCTTCTCTCTGCAGAGAGCAGTAGGCCACAGTAGAATATTAGAAGCTAATATGAGACATGTGGGACAAATAGTTCGACGCACAGAGTCACAAAGGTTAGTATTGTAAAATGTGTAGGTAAGGAGTGATAAAATCCTAAACTACGATGAGACATGTGGGACAAATAGTTGAAGGCACAGAGTCACAAAAGTTATTATTGTAAAATGTGTAGGTATGGAGAGAGAAAATCCTAACGGAGTAGGAGGATGGATTGAAGCTGTGACTGAAACTGAGATCAGAACACTTTGTTCAGCCATTTCAGAACAAAGTCTAGGGGGCATATTTATACTCTGTTTGCACCGAATTAGCGTAATTTGTTTTTACTTTAATTCCGTGCAAAACTAACTCCATATTTATACTTTGGTGCTAGACCCGTCTAGCGCCAAATTTATGGAGTTAAAGTCATTTTCTGGAAGTGGAGACCTACTTTGCCTTAATGAGATGCAAGGTAGGCGTTCCAGACCCATACATGCCTGAAGACGAGGAAGAGGAGGATGCTGCCCTGCAACAGGAGGGGGAACAACCAAACACGGCTGCTGGAGTGCGTAGGCGCCAACACATTGTGAACATTTTTTTTTAATTATTATCACCATCACCACTTAATGAACTATTGTAAATAAACACTGATAACAAACACCACATCATGGTCTGGCTATTCATTTCTGCACACCTTTAACTCTAAATATCAGAAGAAGAATGTCGCCTCATGGAGCATTAATGATATAACAATCAGGACACAGAAAAATACACTACAAATGTGATGCCTATCATACAATGGTCACATACACGCACAATGTAAATGACTGACATCCTGTACAGTTCACCTTTGAAGAGCAATAGCTGAGGACCACACCTATTACACACATACATGTAGGAAACATGGTTCATCGCTGCAGATGTCACACAACTAAAACACCATCACTCAACTAGGGGAAAACAGGCCTCATACATCAGGCAGTTGACATGCTTTTGCTTCAGGAACAGGAATGTATGACCAGACTCTTGGCAGCAGTAATTCCAACTACATACAATCTTTGCAATGATTATCTGTCACTAGAGTTACACATAACGAGAACATACACAGCACAAGTGCCACACATATGACAAGCATCCAGCACATCACATCCCATCTACATGTCAGCCCTTTTCTAAAAACCTTACACACCCATGCGCCAGGTCACACCCCACCTGTCTGAAGAGGTCCCTGGAATGCCGATATGTGTACCCTGAGATTCCCTCATCTACATACACACACTCACAAGAGTCATCCAGTGTGCCACACCCTTTCCTATGCCTACCATTGTCATAGTACCATCTCACTGCATGGAAGTCAGCTCAAAAATACACTGGCTTGGAGTTTATAAGGCCTGGTATCACCTGTAGATTGATTTTCGTGTGAAAGGTACTGTAGGCCATTTTAAAGCAAATCTCATCCGACAGGACTTGTGAGACACTGATGGAGGCCACACCAGTGATC
Organism: Pleurodeles waltl; assembly: GCF_031143425.1. Taxonomy (NCBI): domain Eukaryota; kingdom Metazoa; phylum Chordata; class Amphibia; order Caudata; family Salamandridae; genus Pleurodeles; species Pleurodeles waltl. The sequence continues at coordinate 912,063,153 of NC_090443.1, forward strand.
CCCTCCATGCACACCACCCAAATTTACATGCCCCGTCCCTGCTGATGCCTCCTACAGCATAGATGTAGACATTTGGGCAATTACACCATTAAGCATTGCTACTAATGTTGCCGTGTAACACTTTATCAGGGTTCATGTGTCACCTTCAAAACAACACAGGACATACACAGTGTGACATGTCAACTGTCTACTGCTCCCTCTGACCAGTCCTAGTCAGACCACTGATCATGTAATTTGTGAAAGAGCTGGCTCCTGATTGACCCAGCATCCTGTCAGCCTGACTGGCACCTGTCCGTGGGTCAACCTAAAGATACCCGGTGGCCACCTATGGACCACACTTGCTGTACGAATCCTCTCTTTCCTCAGAGGCTAATTTGTCATTTGCCTCATCAATGTATACTCAAATACATTGTATTGCATCATCTGACTTTTCTTTGTATCATATTTGTGACAGTGCCCTTGAATAGCTAAATCATGGCCCATCCGTTGTCTGGGCCTCATTAATGCCTAAACTACAAAGTGTGACAGTGTACCTGGGCCATAGCCTTTGATGGTGTACGTGGCCTCCAGCAGAACCAGCAACCTCAGGTAATGTCCATGAAAATTTGACACATATGAGTACCCTGACAGTTCACACGCTTAGTAACATTGTTCAAATAATAGAGATAGCTCGTGTGTGGTGAATACCAGCCATTTACTTCTGCACAGAGGCTATGATGTTTCCTGATGCATTTCCATCCACAGAGGCCAACTTGAGTACAAATGTTGCAATGACACATGCCGGATCCAGACACCTGAGACATTCTCTCACTCAGCACACCACGGTTGCCCAGTTGAAAGTCTCATTACACGTCTTCAGTGACAGGGTGGGACCATCCACGTGTAGGTTACCATGTCCTCAATGACTTTAGTTACATTTAGCTACAAACGATACTCATTAGATACACGATTAGCTGCCAATAACTCATGATGAGACCTGGACGTTACAGTGACAACATACACCTTAACAGTTGATACTGGATCAACATTGGACCACACACATGTACATGTACCATCCAATCAACAAAATGGTTGCAAGCAGCCTATCACAGTAGTGTCCCAGTTGTAACCTAGCAGGAAGAATGAAACATGCCACTAAACCAGGTAATGCATAAAGGGCCACATACATCAACAACCTATTTGCTAGCATGACGTAAGGAACGTTGAGAATTTGCTATTAAATCAATGCTAAATGGTATGTCAGAATTCTCCAAAGAAGTAATAGGGCAAACTTCAAATGGGCAAATGGTATTACAGATTAGCAAACAGAGAATCATACTCAATTTGCATCTATGGGCCTGCTGCCAATGGTTTAGCATTACTGAATTTGGGAAAACCTTTGATAAAGTTGCAAGTCAGGAACAGCAAACCCCAGGGTGCTGGGGGCCTAAGTCCCCCTCTGCTGCACCACAGATATATTTTTTTTATGCACATGTGAAGCATACACATGCATAAGGGGCATGTGTGCCGTACATGTCAATAGTGAAACATATTTTAGCTACATTAACTCGTAATTAGCACATGGTTACCCCCAAAAAAGGTTTAGGCATTACCTAATTGGCCTTTATGCTATTTGGAATAGCTTGATACATGTGCTCACAAATTTGCTAAGGAATACATCCTGGTATCTCTTTCATATTTTGAAAGTTGCAATCAGCAATTACCTACATATGTGCGCAATTATGAGTAATATCCATTCAGGCCAATCATTACTATTGCACTGTGAATACCTTCTATACATCCTATAAGGGACATTTGCTATAGCTAACCCCAAAGTTTATCACTTAGCACCGTTTGGTCATGCAAACTTCCATTACTCATTTGGACAAATGAAATACATATTTGTCATAATGCGTCATATTTTCACGCATACAGCTTGTGCGTCATAATTTTTGGCGCACAGGAGTGCAAATAATGCAGTCATTTTTTTTAAATAAATAGATATCATATTTGGCTGCGGCGTAATTTTCACCTCTGGAACTGTAAATTATGCAGCAAACAAATATTATTTACCAATTATTCAAAATATTTTGACTCTGCATTATCTGCACTCCTGTGCGTCAAAAAATATGACGCACAACCTATATGCGTGAAAATATGACGCATAATGGAAAAAAACGGCGGCCATGTTATGCAGGATGTGATGTAATAGGATATCCTGTTTACAGATTCTGTACAGTGGGTGTACTTTCACTTTCACTTTGCAGTCTCTGATTATTCTAGACTGTGTGGCTGTGTGCAAAGTGTTGTCCTGTGAATTTGTGTCCAGAGTGCCATATTACTTGTTGTTTTGTCATCAATATATTGTTGTAGAATGCTGTCTGAGTGTGTGTTGTATACATTTGTCCAGTCCAGTGTTGTATTTATTGTCTGTGGGAGTCTGTTGTGGGTACTGTAATATAGGGGATAGTTGGGCTCTTCTATTTGTTAAGTTTTCTTTGTATTTCCTCCTTTTCTTTTTTTCTACTTCTTTTTCCCCTTTTTCTGTGCCTAAATGTCTGGTAGGCCACGGCTTTCCAGGATGGGTGAGGAGGAATTGGGGGGTTTCATATGGCTGGTTTGCCATTTCCTCCCACTGATGCTGGAGGCTGGAGGTAGGGTGATACAGGGGTATCACACGGAGGCCCGAAAAGTCCGGTGGGGGAAGGTGCACCATCACTTGGTGCGTCTGTATGGGAGCCAACGGAATGACCATCAATTGAAGCACCGCTGGGCTGACCTGACCTCCAGGGAGCAAGATCTGCTGGACCACCTGGGAATCATGATTGGTGGCCATGTTGGTGAGTACAGATCATGTAAATGTGCACAATTAAAAGCTGTGTAGTGACATGAGATGATTGCTACCCAATCTGCCAGATAAGTAGCTGACTGTGTGTAATGCTAGGGAAACATACAGGGTAATTGATGCACTATGTGAAGGATGACAAATGCTAGCAGTCAGGCAGCTCATGTTTTCCACACATACAGGTTGCTTGTAGCAGAATGTAATGTAGTGCCGCCTTTGTGTCAGACAAGCTACACATTAATGACGCAATCAGGACTCTACAGGTCACAATTGCCAGTGAAGTATGGATGTAGTAACATCATACCTACATATGTTGATGCTATAGCTAGACTGACATTGGAAACCCTACAAGATGCTGAAAATGAGTGCTGCCTTCACGTCAATTGATGATAGCAATGTGGCCCAGACATATGTCTCATGTGTGTCTGGTTAGTGTGTAGGGAAAGTGTTCACGGAAGTGCCATGCCTGTTCGGGATAAATGTGCTCCTTCACATTTTCTTGATACATGCCAGATCTGAACATGAACCATATTTGTAAAGGACTCAGGTGCCCTCAGCTAACATATTAGACAGGTATTTTTTGTCACTTGTGCCAAAACCCGATTAGGGATGGCAGTCCAAAGGTATGGACTAGGGTACAAACATCTATGTTTGGTGCCAATCACCATTGTTTGGACACATAATTTTATGAAACTGTAACAACATGAGGTATTGCCAAAGTACCTGGCCCTCTGTACCATGTACCTAACTGTCACAAATGTGTCATGACCACATAGGCTGTTTAACAGGTCATGCAGTCCTCAAGTAACCAGCTTTTGGATGTCTCTCTTTGATGCACATGATGAGATGAATACACACCTATATTGTTGCTGCACACTAATGGAGGTGCATGTTTGCCACCACATGACAGTCCGGGCCACTGCATGTGTGTAGAAGTGTGTGTAACTGTAGCAGGAGACCCATCCTATGTAAATGTTGCACAGGAATTATTCCATGCAGTATGAGCATGTCTGAAAGTGTTTCATTACTCATGTCAGATTATCACATTTTATTTGTATTTGAAATTGTTTGTCAGTGCACGGATTCTGAGCATATTCTTCCTTCCATGCCTTACAGGTGGACCTGCACCGTACACAGTGGGAGAGGTGGCTCGTTTTGAGGACCCCGACACCTACAGTGAGTGTTGACATGTGTGGTATGTTTTGTGTTTGCTGGTGATGTGTGATGGACTACTGTGTGTTGAACAGATTGCAAGGTGTGAAGCGCTGCCCAATCATTAGTCTTGTTCCATTAGTGGGATTTCAGTTATCACATTATTTTGAGTTGACCAATGCTTATCCATTTGTCTGATCTTGGGTTTGTAGGCCATTCCTGTAGGGCCCGCTATGGGAACTGGGGTGAGTCATGTGGAATACACTAGTTACAATAAGAGTTGCACTGGGACTCGTCTCGGACTGAGTCTTCATGTCAGACTGACATTCTCCCAGATAGCTTCTGCAAATGGCTTGTCTGAAAACTGCTGCTTCCCTATTAGCTGATGTACTGAGTACACTGTAGGTTGGATCTTCCCGGAGCATGTACTTCCACAAGTTGTACTAGAAGTGTGTGGGACTAGAGTGCAACGGCCTAGGTGTACATGCTATTCATGATCATGGGTGTTCTTGCTCCTCTGTGCCTGTTGAAAATTATGCCTCATTGGAAGTATGTGATGCTGCCCTAGGTCAGTACATTTTCACATGTGTGGACCTTGGATAGGACAAGGTTTAGCTGACTCCAATTTGTTGATAGCCCTTACTGGTGGTGTGTGTGTGTGGAGGCAAAAACATGTTGAGCTTTCTATACACTCCTGGGTGTGCATCTATTTTGGGATTGTTTGTTGTTCTTCCCACCCCCCCCTCAAAGACAGGCATGGGTTTGTGAATAGGGTACCTAGGACTGAAGCAACCAGTATGTTACACATACTTGTGATTATATGAAATATGGTTTTGAACCTAGTGTACACACTCAGTTATGGCACATGAGTTCTATACTAGCAAATCCCATTACAAATTGCAGACCTTGAAGTTTGTGATTGTTATCACATACACTGACATATGTAGTCCAGGCAATAGGCGGAGGAGGTGCAGCATGATTGTTAGCTGCAACTGTAAGTACTTTGATGACAAGTTATTGCCAGTTGTTACCCATCATGTAGATTATTGTATGTGCTATGTGTGAGATGACCTTTGTAGTCAGGCTTTCCATGTACTTCCTCTGAGACTTTCAATGATCTGTATGGTGATATGAGCTGTTACAAGTACAGTAAATGTATTGTCAGATTGACCACTTGTGCTATTCCACACAATGCAGTTCCTATGGTAAATAGTTGCCCTTTGTCTTCACAGCTGCAAACATGAGTGCCGCACAGAGGCATGAATTTGAGAGGCGGGGCATGAGGTACCGACACATCCTGCAGGTGCAGTCAGGGTTCCGACGGATGGCCCGTAAATACCAGTCGGATCGGGCCTCCGGAGCATGGCGGGCTTCACCACAGGGTGGCCCAAGGTTGCCCACTACAGCCACCACCACCACAACCACCAGTTCTCCCCAAGTGGCCCCAGCCACAGCGGGGACAGTTGTCCCTGCCTCTGCAGCACACCCAGGCCACAGCAGTGTGACACCTGCAGGACAGTCCAGTGGGCTAGGCTCAACACGCACACAGAGCACCTCTGCTGGGACCCAAACAGCAGCAGCACCTCCAATCGACCCTGCGGCATTCTTGGCTTTAGAACGCAAAATGGACAAAGTAATAAGGAAGGTGGACAATCTCAGCCAGGATGTCGCCTACATCACCAAGCGGGTCAGGTCTATCAGGTGGACCCTCCGGAAGGCCAACCTCTAGGACTGATGTATTCAATGGACATAATTCCCTCCCCTCCCTCCTCTTTCCTTGTTCTCATGATTAGTGGGCTTGGGGGATTAGTGTTAGGTTAGTATAGGTTGTTAGTTTAGTTAGTGTTAGGGAGGAGGGTGGGGGGTCCTGATTCTTTCTACTTTTCCTTATTAAGTGTGTGGGTGGGTGGGTGGGGGTCAATGTTGGGGTTCCTGTGTGTTTAAAAAAAAAAAAAAAAAAGATTTTTTAAAAAATAAACAAAAAAAAATATGATTGTTTAGGATAGTATAGTATGTGTGTAGGTTAGTATGTGTTGTCCTGCATGTGTCCTGTCTCATAATGGTGGGTGGGGGGTTGATGTTTAGATCGATTCGTTATATGTGAAGAGTAAGTTTAGCTTAGGTTAGTTAGGGACAGTTGTGGGTAATGAGTAGTCAGGTTAGATTAGTGTAGGTATGACTTTTCCCTTAGTTGCCTCTGGTGTGATTAGTTATGAATAAATATATAGATAACCCTTTGCATTATGTGTTAACTGCTACTTGATCATGGCCTTGCCATCAGTGTAGATGATTGTTGTTCTATGACATTTGTGTCCTATGCTACAAACAAAAACAAACTGAGGTGTAAAATGGCAGCTACCCCTGTGCTACCTTGGTAAGTATCCACCATTTGTTAGAACCACCAATCGGAGTTGAAATGGATCACAAAGGATTTGTGTCGATGAGTATGTTTTCCACGTCACAAAGTGTGCTTCCAGACTTGGTATTGTGGGGACAGTTTTAGGTTGGACTGCAGTGTGATGTTCAGGGACATCTTTGAAGATGAGGTCTTGTTAACACTCTTGTCTTCTTGTCTTCATTACTGGCATTGATCATTTGTGCTAAAATTCAGCATGATTACCTATTTGGTTGTTTACTCAGAAAGGTTGATTGATGCTGTGTTTTGTAGTGTTTGCTTAGATTAGACTGCATAGTTCAATGTGTTAGTATTGCATGGTGACAACATTTATCAGCCACTATTAGTTGACTTTGATTTCTCTTGATGAAGCATTATTCTGTCCAACACAGCATGATGGTGTGTCGTTTCTCCCTTCATCAGTTATTCTCCTCAGGATGGGCAGGCTATGATGCAATCCTGGCCACTGCACAGATGTATCTTACTACATGATGTCAGGACAGTTGTATTGACAAGCTACATGGTTGTCACACAGGCACATTTGTGTTATCTACTGCACAGTTTATGTGTCAAATTACACAGAGACATATTTGGTGTGCAAGTGCAATTTATTGATAGGTGCTGTAGTGCAATATGTACATTGTCCATGTTTGCTGAGTCCGTTCTAGTGCAATCTTACATGGTGATCCTACAGAAGGGGTGTGGATAATGCTCCTGACATGGTGGTGTGATGTTACAGACAGTGCAGAGGGACAGGACAGGATTTGCCGATTAGTAGGAGAGAGACATTCACTGGGCATGCTGACAAGTTATACAGTGGTTAGCAGAACAGTCATTGAGTATAGTTGTTGTAAGACTGGCATTTGACAAAACGTAGGACCTTGGTCAAAGTAGGCCATGGTGCAGGGACTAGTGCTTCCGGGTACTCTTCCGTGTGAATGTGATCTGTTCCATGTCTTCTTCTTCTGATGTGTGTGTTGCCTGCTTTGTCCTTGTTGTTGTTGGTTGTGAAGGGGCAACACACACCTCAGTGTTAGAAGACGTGGAGTCAGGCATCCCGGTCGCTGCTCCCTGTGAAGGTCTTAAGGGCAGTACTGCAGCAAGGAGGGTCTGCTGATTTTTGAGAATAGCAGCCACATCACAATGGTAGCCAGCCAGGTCGGCCCTGAGGGAGTCATGATTGCATTCGTGCATGCAGTGGAAGGTTTAGGGTGCGAGGTGTTGTGGTAACTCCCTTACTGCAGTGGTGAATTCCTTGACAGTTTCTTGTAGTCCTTGCAGTATGGATGTTAGGGCTTGCATAGCTGCTGCCTGATCTGCAGATGACATCATGCACGATCGCACCCCCTCAAGGCTGGCTGCCATATTTTGCATCCCCACCCGCACCTCCTTGGCCAGCTCCCGCTGTACTCCAACTACAGTTCTTTCAAAGCTGGTGCCAGTGTCGTCTGAGTCCTCAGCTGCATTGGAGCTGGCAGGTCTTGCAATTGGGGTGGTGGGTGGATCCTCTGCGCTGGCTGCTTGTTCTGTGCTCCTCCTTGTGACTGAAGGTGGGGTCTGGAGGGTTTCAAGGACCTTTTGGATGGTCTCCTGGGGAATGTTTATGGGCTCGTCATCCATGTCATCAGGGAAATCTGGGACAGGCATATCGGCAGGTGATCCATCTTCCTCTGCAATGAAACAGGGTACAATTAGTGTGTCTGTGTTGTGACAATTTTGACGTGACGTGCCTGCCTTTTGATGAATTCACTTTGTGATCTTGTTTTGTATTGATATCTGCTGTCCTTCAGATGGGCATTGTTATAGGCCTATGGCCCACCTGTGTGTCACATGTATGTTATTGAGTTATCAGACTTGTCAGCCTCATTGCCTCTAGGTGTTGCTTTATGCCAAATAGAGAATAGCCACCTTCCTGTCCTACTCGACCCTCCGTGCATATCCATTCTCATGGTGAGACCTTTCACTGGCTGTGGGTGTTCTGATGGTCCTGGCAGCACACTTGACTCTCAGGACCTGCCCCAATCCCTGATCGTTCACATTGACTTAATTGTAATTGACATGTAGCATATCCTATGCATGGCAATGTTATGATGTGATATGGATGTTGATGTTGTTTATGTGTCCTGCTGATGTTGGGTAATGTGTGTTACATTGGATTGCCCTGATAGTCGTATCAGTGTCCTATTTCCCCCTCTGACTGTGCAGGTGTATTTTAGTGACCAGTTCCATGTGTCCCCTCCTCAATGCTGTTGTCTGAGCAGTATGACTTTTGTGATGTTGCCTTGTTTGCCAGGCATAGGAAGGACCCTGACATATGCAGCATGGGTGTGTCCTTAGTGCTGTGTCACTCCTTTTGTTGTTGAAATCGGCTGATGTTTGTGACACTTATGGGCATTGACATTTGCGTGTACTGGGGGCTTTGTCTTGTTTCAGGAGATTGTTGCAGATGTCATCCTCACCCCCTAATTTAGGTATATATGTTCCATGGGGAGGTTACTGCCATTGGCTACTATAGCTGCACAAAGATCAGAGGTGGTAGTGTCAACTGTTGTGGCAGTTACATTGCAGTTGTCGTTTTGGCTAGAGGATTGCTAATAGGGCCCTAGTTAATGTAGGAGATATGTTGGCTGACGAGTGCCAGGATGTAAGTTTGACGTCGTGGCCTTCCCTCCTGTCGAGGCTTTCCCTTTGCTCCATTGTTGGCATGACAGCATGCCCCCAAAGGACTGTTGTTGGTGTAGTGTAATGTTGTGCCCCAGCTTCTGTTTGTGCAGGCCATGACCCCCTGCAGTACCCCTTTACCCATGTCACTCCATGTATATGATGACTTGCATGCAATGTGTAGTAGGTATTTCCCCCCCTGCTTACAGTCAGCATTATTGTATTTTAATTCCCCATGCGACTTACCCTGCATGTGTGTTGTCTCGTGGTAGTCTGCACTGTCCTGTCCTTGAATCCCTGTAACAATCTCCTCAGGGATGACGGCTGCGACCATCTCCTCCATGTGGTCCAGGGCCTCCTGGTGTGCTGGACTCCCACCTCCAGTCTGCAGTGCTGCCTTCCTGTTCCTGGCCATTTTTTCCTTGGTCCTGCGTTTGCAGTCATGCCAGCGTTTCTTACACTCGGTGACTGTCCTGCATACTTCAGCCACACTGTTGATCTTGTCAACAATTTGTTGCCATATTGCCTCTCTCCTACTGATTGGCAACTTTGAGGTGATAAACAGTTGGTGCTGGTGTTCCGTCACCTCTTTAACCAGGATTTCCTGCTCCTCTGCACTGAAGCGACACTTTCTTTTCTTTCTATAAATGTCCTGGTTCTTGTGTGGATCGTCCTGGCTGGTTCCTGGTCTGCTGTCATCTTCCTGGGGTCTGTAGTGCCATCTGGGATCCATTTCGGCTCTCCTCTGGTGCACTTGCAGTGTTCGCTGTTTTTTTTGATGCTATTGCATAAAAAAATGCACATATCCGGGTTGCGGTGTCGTAAATCGACCCACAGTCATTTCCGCCGCGTTAACGTCGTTTTCCTTTACGACTTGACGCCGCGGTGTGCGTCAAAAATAATGACTCCCACCTGTTGATTGCGCCGCCGTGCGTCAAAGTATAAATTTGATGCCCGCGCGGTGCTACGAAATGGCGTTATCCGGCGATACATTTTTGGACGCAAAACTGCGGCGGCGCAGTTTTGCGTTAAATAGTATAAATATGGCCCTTTAAGTCAATGGCAGTGAACTGCACCACAGCCTTGGATGACAGCCATGACACTGCATGGATTATGTGGTATGCCAGAATATTGGTAGCAAAGATATTGTCTGACAGAGTAATATTATCTCCTAAATATATATAATTTACAATACTGTGCTCCCATTGAGTGTGGATTTTCTGTTACCAACTCCAATTGGACAATATTTTTGGAAATTATATTTAGGGCACACTATTTTTTTGTCAGAGGATATTTTGGTTATGCTATTACGGAAAGTAACTTAGTTTGTGATCATCTTTGTGGAAAATAGACAAAAGGTAATATAAACAAGCACAGAGCTAGTGTAGAACATTCTGCGGTAATTAATTACATGTTACACCTTATGAGTGGCCTTTTGACGATCGATTCTGAGAGTGTCACAAAACAGCCAGAGACAAAACCCCAATTAAAAGCTAACTTTCCTTAAAACACTTACTTAATACATCATACCATGGCTAACACTAGTTAACGATCAACACAAGTCATGTAGCATTTAACAGATGGCGATTCAGAAGTCATTTTTATATGGAACGATATAGATAGTTTGTCTAGGAGAAAATTAACCAGTTCACAATTTTCATAACGAGTTGGCACATTCTACAGTACTATCTGGCTGCATCAGATTCATCATCTTATTTTAAAAAATTTATTATTGTTAAGGCTCATACTTGGCCTCCACTTTATCTAATATCAAAGTTCAGTTTCCGGGAGACCTCATTATGCATGCAGAGAAGGTATTTATTGCATACTGACAAGAGAGTATTTCCCAGGGTGATTGTTGACCTTCATCTCCTCTCCCAGAATTGCCTGCGTTATTATAGTGTAGTATTAACATTTGGTGCTCTCCAGCAGTACCGTCAGCACATTTTCTTTCAGTAAAAAATCATAATCGAGTCCCCTTTGGTATCTACTGGTATCAGCGACCAGGAGTGTCATTAACTTACCGCAAATAGTCAATTCCTTAGCACTATATTAGATATATGTTTCCAGGCGTCCCTACATATCAATTCACTCCCCATGCCTGAAATTAGATGAGGACTTTCAACCTTGTCCCTTGAGTTTAATAAAAGAAAACAGAAAACTATGCAGTGTGCCTCATAACCTCCAAAAGGGCATCTGGAAATAAGCATAAACCTTCAGAAAGAATCATACAGTACTAGTGGCGGCTCCTCTGCTATGGCGAGAAGGGTCGCCCCCGTCAGCAGCAACTACTGCAAATACTTTAACAATTAAAGGATAATAAACTAAGTGTATTATACTTTCATTGTTAAAGATGAGGGGCATTGAGGATGACGAGCACTGAGGTGAGTGCACTGTGCACTCCCCTCACTGCACACGTATGTTTGGCCGGTCGTCTCGGGACGGCCAAACACACATGGGCACTGTACTTTCTCCAGCCTGGCACTATGTTGACGGGCTGGAGAAAGCAGGCACAGTCTGCCTGGGAGCAGCCTGGCTGGGCGCTCCCAGACAATTCTAAGGCTGCTTTCAGCAGCGTCAGGATTGGCCACAGGGCAGGCTGGGATCCTGTGCCTCCCTGCTGCTGAGACGACTAATTTCGGCAGTGCAGTAGTAAGCTTTTTTAAAAGTTATGTTTTTAATTTTATTAATCTCCCCTCCGCGTGCTGCCCCGATCCCTGTAACACCCACGAGCCGCGACTGTGTAGTACCCCAGATACATATTGTTTGTGGCACGATAAAGAGGTAGAATACAGTGTGAAATAAGGGCATTCACCCACTCCTCACACTTCCTTCGTCACAAGCATCATGTAGGGATTCAAGCACTAATTTTAGAGGGTGAACCAAAGTGTCATATTTAGATGCCCTAGCGCCACTGCAGCGTCACTTTTTGTGACGCTCCGGTGGCGCTGTGCACAGCGCCATATTTACAAGGTGGTGCTTAGCCACTTTTTGTGGCTTAATGCCGCCTTGTAAACATGGGCCCCTCCAACACAGAGGGGAGTGCAGTGGGTGTTGCTGAGGACGTTCCATAGCAACACGCATTGCTTTTGATGCTGCCCCAGATTTAAAAACATTTGTAAATCTGTGGCAGCGCCAAAAACTAATGCCACCCCAGGGGTGATATTAGCATACTGTGACACAGAGAAAAACGCCTTGAATGATTGTGTATGTGCAGGAAGGTGTTGCTTACTGCACAAAAACAATCTTTCAATAATGACGATTTGCTACTTCTATGTGTGCTGCATTTTGCAGCATACACAGAAGTAACAGATCTCCATTGTAGATTGTTTATGTGCAGGAAGGGGCACCTTAAACAATCATTCCCTTCAATGCAGACACTCTTGCACTAGATGCCTGCATTGGCACTGGCAGCTAAATTTAGCACCAGAGCTAGGTGAAACACTGGGGTGCGCCAAATTTGTGTAAATAAGGCACATCCTTGTGTTTCAGAAGTGAGGCAGTGCAACTCTGCCAATTTTGGTGCAGCGCGTCACTGCACCACTTCTGTGTAAATATGCCCCAAAGTTCACATCTCCTTGGCCAAACAAGATGCTTGGTTACACTTTCTGTCATATACATTTTGGATGCACCTCCACCAAGTATGTCAGTTTGTACTGTACCGTCACACACAGAACTACTCTCAAGAAGTACCACAGGCAAGTCCCTAGGTCAGTGTCCTATTTCTCTTACCAGTTTACATGGCCTCTTTTCTTGTTATCAAGATCACTTCTGTAACATAGCACTAACATCCTCTTGATAGCAAGTCCAAACAGCCCACCGCTTTCCCAATTGCTTCTAAATCAACACCAAATGACTCCCTCGCCAGCAGCTCAATAATTGTGATTTCATAAATGCTTTCAAGCTAGACAAGATTCATCTAAAGGAAACTTGGCTGTGAGACTCACCTGACATTGCTGCTGCTATTTCTTCAGGATTCCAAAACTCTTGCATGGACCACCAGGCTAAATGCAGAGATGGAATCACCTTTATCCACTGGGCTCACTTATTTGTTCAGTACTGGACATTTCCACATTTACGACTGAGAAATCCTCATATTTATAATTACATTTCAGCACTCTATCTCCTTTTTAATAATTCTCTTGTTTAGCCCTCTGGGCACCAATCTTGAAATAATTTTGCTTCAAGCCCATTCCCTTCTTCAACGATCTTTGGAAGACATTTTTTTCTCACTCATTACCTTAGAGAGAAACTCTCGCCCCATTTTCTCGGACTTCAAGACACTTTTGATTCCAGAAGTTGAAGTACTTAGATAACATTAATTCTGGAACTCACAATGACCCTGGCCCTCCTTTCATCTCTGTTCTTGCACCTTGAAACTCTATAGTCCTTGCGATAGACCATTGCAACCTCTCAATCACCTAGGCTTTGATTCAGTCACCTGGAAACACGATCATATACCAAAGGAACCTTCTGTAGTCCCCAACTCACTGATCAGCTACTGTATCATCTCTCTGCTCCCTCTTCCATAGAAAATAATCCAAAAAGACATATTCAACTTCTTCAGTTTCTTAGAAGGGAGTCACATACTGAGCTCCTCCATATTTTATTTCTGCCCTTCCCATAGCATGGAGACTGCAGCGATTGATGTTACTAACTACCTGCGCATACGCTTAGATCAAAGACACTCAGCCGGATTGGTGTTTTTTTATCTCTCTACAGCATTCAATATTGTATCCTGGGCTTCCTCCTGCGCTCTTTATTCAAGGCCAGCATTTACAAAAATGGGGACACCTTCCCATTTGCGAATGGGTTAGCACCAGTTTGAAACTGATGCTAACTGTGATTGTTTTGCGACTGCATTCGCGGTCACAAAACAGTCATACATGGGACCTCGACTCGCAATTAGGAAGGGAATACCCCTTCCTAATTGCGACTCGCAAACCCTTTTTGCGATTCAATTCGATTAAATAGATTACGAATCGCAAAAATGGGTCTGTACATCCCAAATAGCATTTTCCACGTTGCAAACAGCCTGATTCGCTGTTTGCGACGTGGAAAATGCTTCGTACATGTGGCCCTTTATCCTTTACATGTGCCCCCCTCCTCTGCAGCCTTCTGGTTTGATAACTGCCCTTCATTTGTCAGGCAAATTTTTTCTTGTTGTCATGCACACTAAAGGAAAATGATACCACTCTTCTCATTTCTATGGCCAGGAAAACAGTGGTTCATGCCTTGATCAACTCCCACCTGAAATATAGTAACTCTAGCTCGGGCTTCCCAATTACATTATTCATAGGTTCCAAACCATTCAGAAATCAGCAGCCAGACTCATCCTTAATCTTCCCCCACTTCCTATTTTTGTAACAAACTAAAAGATCTACTCTGGCAGTCTAGATGTAGGTGGTAGAGCTAGATGTAGTGGTAGAGCTTTCCCCTACCTATCACCAATTTCTGCAAATCTCTTCCTCTGGATCGCAAGAATATTACATACACCTTACCTTCTGCAAGAAACTTAAAATTTGGCTTTTTTAAAACTGCTCTCGTTCTAGCCATTGCTTTCTTCAGCCAGTGCCAAGACATACTTTGGGATAATTATGTACTATATACATCTTAATAACATAACATAACTGTGCCCTTTTTAAATATTGCTTTAAAACACTAGTCTTGCAGTTGAAATACATCCAGTCAAATATCTTTATAGTTAGTCTCCTTGATTGGTTAACTATTTTTCAGGTATGTTAAAAAGCATGGTAAAGTACTCCAAAGTCTTTGATTACTGTCATTTATTTGTAACTGTATAGTGCTGGTGTTGTTGCCATCTTTAAATGCTCTATCCAATTACTCATCATTAACATGATCCATTGCATGTTTTTCTGTCAGACTGAGCAATAACATAGGATTTCATTCTCACTGGATGAGGTATTGCATTCCGGACGCAAAAAGATGTTTGTGCCTAAATTGGGATTACAGTTTCTGTGAATTTATTGCACAGACCCAGCGGTTTTCCCTCACAGAATTTGCCACACAAACAGCATTATTCCAGTCTGGTACTGAATATCGACAGACAGTGCGATACTTATATCATAGACAGAACAGCAAGGGACAAACTATGGAAATGTACGTATGTATAGATTGCCTCAACCTAAATCCACATATGTATAGCTTCACGATACGCATAATTTCAAGACACCTAAATGTGAAGTTAAGAATAGTAAACCCATACTTCCCTATATGAACTCACCTTTCGCTATTTTTTCTCTCACTATTTTGTCCACGATATTAGAATGCCATGATATTCTTGTACTCGATATTACAGAGAAAAATCATTATTCCAAGTTTCCATATCTCACAGTTTGCAGATTAGGGGCAAACACGGGGCATTACTGTGTTATCCAACCCCCTCTTTTATGCTAACTTCAGTGATGTTAGTATATTGCTTAATGAGCTCCACAGCTTGGGAAACTGTCACTTCAAAAATTTATAAGAGATCATGCAATGCCTTTGTTGACTGTAATTCCATATCCACAATAGTCTTGGAGGTAACCATGGAGGTATAAAGATATTGCAAGTCTTTCATTAACTACATGCTATCTTATAAATGGAGGCATTGGGGATAAGGTGGTAAATGAGCCAATTCGTTGTCCCTAGGCACTGTCATGCCTCTAGATAAATCTAGAGTAATGCAACACACCTCAAATCACTGCGTTGCATTACTACCCTGCCTTATGAAGGTGTTCCATAGGTGGAGCATGGGTGTGCATCCACCCATGTATTTTGGTGCATTCCCAAATTCACCATTACTGGTAGACATGGGAATGTGTCAAAATGCTATGCCTCCCCAGTTGAGGCATAATGAAGAGAAATACCTTTAAATTCTCCTTATTTTTTCCTTTTTCTATGGTAAGAGGAAAATGCATCAGAGAATTGTTTTTGTGCAGGAAGATGCCCCTTCCCACACAAAATTAATCCTGTCTGCACCATATTATGTTAAATACTGTGCATTCCTGCTCTTTTACACAGCGCAACACATCAAGGTAACTTGCCGCTCTGTGCTGTGTAAAATATTGATAAACGTGCCCTCTACTTTTTTCAATTTCAAACAGAAGTTAATTGAAATTTATAGGCAGCAGAGTCACATGTTATATAACAGATTTAAATGGTGCTCTTTTGAAAGACTGTTGGTAATAGGATGTTTACGAAGATGCCTAAAATCGTAATGGACATCTTACTCTTTGCTCTCTTCATCGCAATTTAGTGAAACAATTAGAAACATGGTACAAAAATAGAAAGACCAGAGAGTAACTCAAAATGAGCACTGACAAAGACAACAAGTTTGACTTTTGCATGGGACACAACTACAAGCACCCAACTTCCCTGAATATTGTCACATACATGACTCATATGTGTAAAGATGTATTCAGAACACCATACACGCATCATGGTTCCCTTTAGTACTATTTCAGAATTTAGGGCCTCATTACGACCCTGGCTCAGTTACGACCCTGGCCCCAATGTGGCAGTCCGACAGCCACATTATGACTGTGGTGGTTGTGCCACGGTCAGACTGCCAGCACCGCTAGTTTTCCTCCACAGGAGGGGCTGGCCGTGCTGGCAGTCCTAATCCACGAGGGCAGCACTTCTTGAAGCGCTGCCCTGGGGATTACGAGTCCCTTCTCTGCTGGCAATTACATGGCAGTAGCCCCGCCATGTAAAGGCTGGGGGAGACGGGGTGCAGGGGCTCTGCAGACAGTGAACATAACAACGGGTGCTGGTGCACCCTACGCAAAACAGCATTGCCGCCGGCTCTATTATGAGCTGGAGACAATGCTGTTGTGTGTTTCCCACTGGTCCAGCAGGCTGAAACATGGTTTCCGCTCACTAACCCAGTGGGAAACTCTTAATGGGGGCTGCAGGAAAGCAGCCGCACTGGGCCGACCCACTACCACCCTCCTTTGCCAAGGAAACATGCTAATGACCTTCAGCCTATATGTTCATAAATTATGTCATTATTACATTTGCACATTGAAATATACATTATTGCATGTTTACAGTGATAGGATAATGAAAGTATGTGCATATTGCAAACAGTAACATACAGTTTTTTTGTTTTTGTTTGTTTTGGGAGGCAGAGAGGGGAGCTACTTTAACTAGACGAAAACAATTATACTTTGAGGCATGATAAATGTAAGGTAAATGAATAAAAAGAGAATTACAGAGAAAATGTGCGACCTCAGTATATAAATGGCTTCATTTCACCAGACACAAGCTCTAAATGTTGAGAAGTAGCTACATATCCCTTTTATGGGACAACCATAAAAAGATACACAGTAGTGGAAGAATTACCTTCTTTGGTTGAGATATGATTCCCATATTTTTTCATAGATATTGGCCTGATCATTCAACGTATAGATCACTCTTTCAAATGCAGCAGTCAGATCCATGGAGTTTGTCCATTACTGGAAGGTTAGAGGCATTTTAGATATCCAGTGTCACAACAAACACAATTTTGCCACTTCCAAAGCTGTGTCCAACCATCTTTTCTTGTGCTTATTTATGACCCCCACCTGTGCAGATGCTATGCTGGTTGCGAAAGGTGTTGTGCATCATGTTAAAGCCCAAGCTTTTCATAATCTGAGCCCTCCGAATGGAGTTTGGCAAAATATTGAGTTTTTAATTATAGATGTAGGAAGCTGGCTCTGTATATACACTGTATCAAAATGAGATATAGGTGGTCATTCTGACCTCGGCGGTAAAAGGCGCCTACCGCCGTTCAGAAATCCTCCATAATCCCGCCGCGGTCGCGGAAACCCGCCACGGTCATTCTGACCCGCAGAAGGCAAACCTCCGAAAATCCGACCGCCACAACAGACCGCCAGACCAGCGGTCGGCGGAAAGGTGGAGGTGACAAAACCTCCACCGTCACGCCAACAGAAATACGCCCATGCCATTACGACCCACGAATCCACGCGGCGGTCATTCAAACGCGGTATTCCATTGGCGGGACACACCGGCGCGGTCAGAATACACACAAACGAACAAAACTCAGCCACATTGGACGATTTGAATCCCACACACCTGATACACATACACACACCACTCCCACACACACAATACAATATAAAACACACACCCACATCACCCACAAACCCCTACGCTAAAAAATTCGTAAAGAAGGCAAGAGCGAGACACCAGCATCCAAAAAATAACAGCAACAGCCACTCAACACCATCACCCACACACTATCCACACACAAAACAACACACACCACCACACTCAACTCACTTAAATACACATACTCCACCCCACACATCATACACACCACCCCATGGCACCCCAAAGACAACCCCGCTTCACAGACGAAGAACTCAGGGTCATGGTGGAGGAAATCGTTCGGGTAGAGCCCCAGCTGTTCGGCACACAGATACAATACACCAGCATTGCCCGGAGGACGGAGCTATGGCAGAGGATTGTCGACAGGGTGAACGCAGTGGGACAGCACCCCAGAAATCGGGAAGACATCAGGAAGCGATGGAACGACCTACGGGGGAAGGTGCGTTCCATGGTATCCAGGCACAACATCGCCGTGCAGAAGACTGGCGGAGGACCCCCACCTCAACCCCCACAATTCACATCATGGGAGGAGGAAGTCTTGAACATCCTGCATCCTGACGGCCTCGCAGGAGTCGGCGGAGGAATGGATACTGGTAAGTTGAAGCTTCAATACTGCTTCCCCCCCACCTGCATGCCAAATCAGACCCCAACCCTCACCCCCATCCTCGAACCCCACCCTCACCCCCACCCCCATCCTCACCCCCACCCTCACCCCCACCACCATCCTCACCCCCACCACCATCCTCACCCCCACCCCCAGCACACCTATTCCCCGCCAATGTCTCACCATCACAACCCACACATCCCAAAACCTAGGCCTGCATGCGTCCACTAAGCATGGACACCCATCACCAAAGCATGCCCAATGCATATACACATCCCCCCCACAAGCCACCCTCACCAAAGCCCCCACACACGAATGCCAGCACTTGGGGACACGAGAACCCACAGATACACCCATATGCCACTCATTGAAACTATAACCATACCTCTATACCCCTGCAGGACCCAACCGTCAACACACCGCGGCGGAGGGGCCAGAATTCTCCACACCCCCCACCCAAGAGGCCGTCAGCGATGACAGCAGCTCTGTCGACCTGGACACCGATGACCAGCCCGGACCATCGGGGACCTCTGGACAGTCGGTTCCCCTCACACAGGCCCAGGCCACTACAGACCCTAACCCCTCTGGGAACACCAGCACAGCTCCCACCCAGCGGGCCCATGCCTCTGTCTCCAGGGCGCGTCAATCTGCGGTGTGTCTACCACTACAGGGCACCCAGGATAACCCACCACCCCAACAACAACAGGGACCTGGGGGCAGTGGTAGTGGGCACACCGGCCAGGGGGCAGAGGCCCAGGGAAACAGGGGAACTCGGAGGGCAGCTGTGCGACAGGGGGGGGAGGAGAGGCCCAGGGAACCCACTCTCCACGAGGTCCTCACCACCATCATGGGAGCATACAACCGCTCCCAGGAGACGATGGCGACGGTACTGGCCCGGTTCCAGGAGATCCAGGCACTGCAGGAGGAACACTATCGGGGGTACAGGGAGGACATCAGAGCCATCAACACCACCCTGGTTACCATGGTAGGGCTGCTGCAGGACCTCGTAAACACCAGGGCGGACACTCAACAACACCCAAGGGCCCCTGCCACTAGCCTGGACCAAGAACAGCCAACCACCTCCGCCGGCGCTAGTGGACAGGAGGCCCCCGCACAGCAGCAGCCCACCAGACCCCCACCTCCTGCAGGAGAAGAACCACCCCGCAAGAGGGCCCTGAGATCTCGCAAGAAGACAGAGTAGGATGTCAAGACCCCCGCCAGCAATGGATACCACCTGATGTCATCCCACTGTCCCACATTGTCACCCTGTCCATCCTTGAACTGCCCATGCTCCATCTCTCCACAGGCCTCTGGACAATGCACCTGTGTGACTGTTACTCTGGACTCTGCCATGGACATTCCTTCACCATAGCCCCCACCCACTTGAAACCACCCATCCCATTTTGAGCACTTCAATAAACACCTATTTGGCACCAAAATATCTGGAGTCTGGCTGTGATTTCAATAGATTGTAATTGACATGACAGTGCAAATATGTCCTTGTACATGGTGAAGTCAACAAACAGCTGCCACAAAGCTGTAGTCCATGGGGAAACGAAGCACAGGACTCGTAGTGGGGACCCCAGATCTGAAATAGGGAGGGAAAAGCCAAAACTCAGTCATCATACACTGGGGCAAATAGACAGGCAGCAGAGATGCAGGAGAGTAGTTAACATTTACTAAATTATCTTAGAAATGTTACCTGTGTCCTATTGGAAGTACTGTTCAATGATTCTGTCCCTGTTGTCTGTTTCAGCCCCGTCGTCTTCCTCCTCGTCACTCTCCTCAGGTTCCACCGCTGCCACAACACCACCGTCTCGACCATCCTCCTGCAGGAAAGGCACCTGGCGGCGCAAAGCCAGGTTGTGAAGCATGCAGCAGGCCACGATGATGTGACACACCTTCTTAGGTGAGTACATTAGGAATCCACCTGTCATATGCAGGCACCTAAACCTGGCCTTTAGGAGGCCAAAGGTGCGTTCGATCACCCTCCTAGTACGCCCATGGGCCTCATTGTACCGTTCCTCTGCCCTGGTCCGGGGATTCCTTACTGGGGTCAGTAGCCACGACAGGTTGGGGTACCCAGAGTCCCCCACTAGCCATACACGGTGTCTCTGTAGCTGTTCCATCACGTAAGGGATGCTGCTATTCCTGAGGATGTAGGCGTCATGCACTGACCCTGGGAATTTGGCATTTACATGCGAGATGTACTGGTCAGCCAAACACACCACCTGGATGTTCATTGAATGGTAATTTTTTCTGTTCCTGTACACCTGCTCCCTGTCTCTTGGGGGAACCAAAGCCACATGTGTCCCATCAATGGCACCAATTACGTTGGGAATATGTCCAAGGGCGTAGAAATCACCCTTCACTGTAGCCAATTCGCCCACCTCAGGGAAAATGATGTAGCTCCTCACGGATTTCATCAGGGCAGACAACACTCTGGATAACACCTTCGAAAACATGGGCTGAGACATCCCAGAAGCAATTCCCACGGTTGTCTGAAATGACCCACTTGCCAAGAAATGGAGTACTGACATGACCTGCACCAGAGGGGGAATCCCTGTGGGTTGGCGGATGGGGGACATCAGGTCGGGCTCCAGCTGGGCACACAGTTCATGGATAGTGGCACGGTTAAGACGGTAGGTCAGGATAATGTGGCGTTCTTCCATTGTCGACAGGTCCACCAGCGGTCGGTACACGGGAGGATTCATCCGTCTCCTCGCCCAACCCAGCGGACGGTGCCTAGGAAGGACAACATGGAGCACACAGTCAAGCAACCCACAGGTACGTACTCACAGCTAGCACAGTAAACGATTCTCTATGCAGTGAATGGCGTGTCTGAGTGGCTATGCAAGGCCTAGGCCTGTGTGACGCAGTTGAAATTGAGCCATGTGGGCCCTGGAAATGGCGGCTGCCTGACCTGTGAAGTGTGACAATGGGATGTGAGGTCAATGCGCTGGCGTGGCACACCGCGGCGGGCGGCGGGCCAAGACCGCGGCGCCAAGCCGCATTGGTTAACATTGAAGCCTATGGGTTTCAGGAGCCAATGGCGAAGGGCGCCGGCGGTGGCGGGATGCACCGCCGCGGTACGCACCGCCGCGGACGTGACCGCCATTTTCTATCTACTTATCCACTTGCGACTTGAACTTTCACAGGAGAGGACCTATACTGCAAGTGTTGCTGTGACCTCGGTCTGGAAGGGACAATGGCTGCTACGCCTGGGGAAAGGGCCCCTGCCTTCACTGGAGAGGAGTTGGAGAAACTTGTGGATGGGGTCCTCCCCCAGTATGCGCTACTCTACGGTCCTCCAGACCAACAAGTGAGTTTAATTCAATCTGGATTTGGGGCCACGGGCTGGCTTGGGGGCCTGGCGGGGGGCCTGGCGGGGATGGGGGGCATGTTGGGCCTGGCGGGGGGCATGGCGGGGGGCCTGGCGGGGATGGGGGGCATGTTGGGTCTGGCGGGGGGCATGGCGGGGGGCCTGGCGGGGATGGGGGGCATGTTGGGCCTGGCGGGGGGCCTGGCGGGGATGGGGGGCATGTTGGGCCTGGCGGGGGGCATGGCGGGGGGCCTGGCGGGGATGGGGGGCATGTTGGGTCTGGCGGGGGGCATGGTGGGGGGCCTGGCGGGGATGGGGGGCATGTTGGGCCTGGCGGGGGGCCTGGCGGGGATTGGGGGCATGTTGGGCCTGGCGGGGGGCATGGCGGGGGGCCTGGCGGGGATGGGGGGCGTTGGGCCACTGGAAAGGAAAATGCTGACAAACTTGAACGTGGTATTTCTCCCTCCCTGTACGTGTCACATAGGTCCGCGCCCATGAGAAGATCGGGATTTGGCGTGCCATCGCCAAGGAAGTCCGGACCCTGGGGGTCCACCATCGACGGGGCACCCACTGCCGCAAGAGGTGGGAGGACATCCGCCGCGGGACCAAGAAGACCGCCGAGTCTCTGCTGGGGATGGCCTCCCAATGTAGGCGGGGTGCCTGCCGTCAACTGAGCCCCCTGATGTTCCGGATCCTGGCGGTGGCCTACCCTGAATTGGATGGGCGCGTGAGGGCAGCACAGCAGACACAAGGGGGTGAGTACAAGCATTATCTACTCTGTTGTCGCGCAGTGGAGGTGTCTGGTTGGGGGAGGAGGGCTGGGGGTCCCCCTAGGCCAGGGCGATATCTGTAGGCTGGGCACCCCCGTAAGCCCCTGTGTCCCCAGCCACCACCCTCAGTAGTTTGTCAGTACAGCCATCCCTGGGCCGTGTCATCCATGGGTGCAGTTGTCAACTCTAGGCGTGTAGGGCATGTTCCACGGAATGCGTAGCGGACCCCAAGTGCGCAACTTAGTGCAGGGGGCATCTGTGTCTGTCATGTCCGCTAACTGTACCGGAGATCCATGTACTCAATATCCCTTTATTTCTCTCTCCCCCCCCCCCTTTTTGTTTGTCTTTCTGTGCTTGTGTGCATCAGCATCATCAGGCGGAGGAGAAGTGGCATCGGGGCAGGAGGGAGCTGCATCTCACATGGCCCAGGAGGGCCATGCCACAGAGTCAGACTGGACCAGTGAGACGGAGGGCGAGGGGAGCTCCACGACGGGGACGACTGGACCCTGCAGCGACACGGGGCTCCCTTGCGGGGGTGGCACCATCCGTGCCCCCCGCCATTACAGGTACAGCCGCCACCCAGCGCACCATCTCCGCCCTCCCAGCAGCCCCTCAGCGTTCGCCCCGTGCCCGCTCTGTCAGGAAGCCGGGCATCTCCTTCGCCCCAGGCACCTCAGGCCCTGCCCCTGTTACCCCCGCTGCCCTCAGTGAGGAGGTCATTGACCTCCTCCGAACGCTCATTGTTGGGCAGACTACCCTTTTGAATGCCATCCAGGGGGTGGAGAGGGAGGTTCATCGCAGCAATGCGTACCTGGAGGGCATTCATTCGGGTCAGGCTGCCCATCAGCGATCGTTCCAGGCTCTGGCCTCAGCACTGACGGCAGCCATTGTCCCTGTCTCCTGCCTGCCTCTACTAACTCCCTCCTCCCAGTCTCCTGTTCCTCTGCCTGTCCCACCCACACCATCAGACCAGCCTGCACACACCTCAACACCCAAGAGAAGCTCATCCAAACATAAGCACCACAGATCACGCAGACATTCACACACGCAACATTCCGATGCAGACATGCCAACAGTCACTACCACCTCTGTGACCCCCACCTCCTCGTCTCCCTCCTCCCTCCCTGTGACGTCTACACTCACACCTCCATTCACCTCACCATCAGCCAGTGATTCCATCACCAGCACACCCTCCACTCCAGTCCGCACACGTGCAGTCACCACCCCCACTGCCATTTACACGTCCCCTGTGTCCTCTCCCACTGTGTCTGTCACCCCCTCTTCCACACCACACAAACGCAGCCACCCACCCACCCAACAGCCATCCACCTCACGACAGCCTATCCCTCCTGCACCTGCACCCAAAGACAGCAAACGTGACTCACCTACAACCACATCCTCTCCCTCCACTCCCATTCCCACTGTACCTACCACTCTCCATTGTCCCAAGAAGCTCTTCCTCGCCACTACTAACTTCTTTCCTGACCCTGAGCCCCCCCTTCCTTCTCGTCGGGGTAAGAAGAGCACCTCAGCCACCACCAGCCCTGCAGCCCCCTTGACAAGGGTGCAGGGGTATTGGAGCCCGCCAGCCCGCATGTCTGGATCTTCGCCCAGCAGCAAGGGGACAGCCAGCCCACCCCCTGGGAAGAGGAGCAGAAGGCGGAAGGGGCGGCGCAGGAGCCCGCCTTCTACATCCCCCCCGGACACCACCCAGAGACAGTCACCAGCCACAGCTCCAAAGGGAGGAAAGGGACACAGGCCCACGACTAAGGAGGGCAAGGGCAGCAAGTCGGAGAGGTCAGGCAGCAGGCCTGCTGCCCAGGAGGAGCCCACAACCCCCATAGCCGCTGCCCCGGGAGGAACCGGCACAGCTGCCCCGGGAGAGCCCACCACCCCCATAGCCGCTGCCCAGGGAGGACCCAGCCAAGCTGGCCAGGAGGGCCCCACCACCCACAGCCCAGGTGGGCAGTGAAGGAGCACCATCCCCGCTGCCCAGGAGGGCACCACCAGGCAATTAGCAGTTGGCCATAGACCGGCCGCCGTCTCAAGAACCGCTGAACTGGGCCCTTCAAGGCAAGGAGCGCTGAACTGGGCCCCGCCGTCTCAAGAACTGCTGAACTGGGCCCTTCAGGGCAAGGACCGCTGAACTGGGCCCCGCCGTCTCAAGAACCGCTGAACTGGGCCCCGCCGTCTCAAGAACCGCTGAACTGGGCCCTTCAGGGCAAGGACCGCTGAACTGGGCCCCGCCGTCTCAAGAACCGCTGAACTGGGCCCTTCAGGGCAAGGACCGCTGAACTGGGCCCCGCCGTCTCAAGAACCGCTGAACTGGGCCCCGCCGTCTCAAGAACCGCTCCGCTGGGCCCCGCCGTCTCACGCACCGCTCCGCTGGGCCCCGCCGTCTCAAGAACCGCTGAACTGGGCCCCGCCGTCTCAGGAACCGCTGAACTGGGCCCTTCAGGGCAAGGACCGCTGAACTGGGCCCCGCCGTCTCAAGAACCGCTGAACTGGGCCCCGCCGTCTCAAGAACCGCTGAACTGGGCCCTTCAGGGCAAGGACCGCTGAACTGGGCCCCGCCGTCTCAAGAACCGCTGAACTGGGCCCTTCAGGGCAAGGACCGCTGAACTGGGCCCCGCCGTCTCAAGAACCGCTGAACTGGGCCCCGCCGTCTCAAGAACCGCTCCGCTGGGCCCCGCCGTCTCACGCACCGCTCCGCTGGGCCCCGCCGTCTCAAGAACCGCTGAACTGGGCCCCGCCGTCTCAGGAACCGCTGAACTGGGCCCTTCAGGGCAAGGACCGCTGAACTGGGCCCCGCCGTCTCAAGAACCGCTGAACTGGGCCCCGCCGTCTCAAGAACCGCTGAACTGGGCCCCGCCGTCTCAAGCACCGCTCCACTGGGCCCCGCCGTCTCACGCATCGCTCCGCTGGGCCCCGCCGTCTCAAGAACCGCTGAACTGGGCCCCGCCGTCTCAGGAACCGCTGAACTGGGCCCTTCAGGGCAAGGACCGCTGAACTGGGCCCCGCCGTCTCAAGAACCGCTGAACTGGGCCCCGCCGTCTCAAGAACCGCTGAACTGGGCCCCGCCGTCTCAAGCACCGCTCCACTGGGCCCCGCCGTCTCACGCATCGCTCCGCTGGGCCCCGCCGTCTCAAGAACCGCTGAACTGGGTCCCGCCGTCTCAAGAACCGCTGAACTGGGCCCCGCCGTCTCAGGAACCGCTGAACTGGGCCCTTCAAGGCAAGAACCGCTGGCCCTTTGGCAGACGTGGCAGGGCAGGATCTATCTCGGGCAGGGCTGCAGGATGTCCTCTGGCCAACTTGCCTCCTCCAGTGGCAGTGGGGTCTGTTATGGACTGTATGGACTGTGGCTTTGCTCTCCCCAGGATGGCCCAGTGGGCAGGCCACCCACTGTATGGACTGTTTGGACTGTGGCTTTGCTCTCCCCAGGATGGCCCAGTGGGCAGGCCACCCACTGTATGGACTGTATGGACTGTGGCTTTGCTCTCCCCAGTATGGCCCAGTGGGCAGGCCACCCACTGTATGGACTGTTTGGACTGTGGCTTTGCTCTCCCCAGGATGGCCCAGTGGGCAGGCCACCCACTGTATGGACTGTTTGGACTGTGGCTTTGCTCTCCCCAGGATGGCCCAGTGGGCAGGCCACCCACTGTATGGACTGTATGGACTGTGGCTTTGCTCTCCCCAGGATGGCCCAGTGGGCAGGCCACCCACTGTATGGACTGTTTGGACTGTGGCTTTGCTCTCCCCAGGATGGCCCAGTGGGCAGGCCACCCACTGTATGGACTGTATGGACTGTGGCTTTGCTCTCCCCAGGATGGCCCAGTGGGCAGGCCACCCACTGTATGGACTGTTTGGACTGTGGCTTTGCTCTCCCCAGGATGGCCCAGTGGGCAGGCCACCCACTGTATGGACTGTTTGGACTGTGGCTTTGCTCTCCCCAGGATGGGCCAGTGGGCAGGCCACCCACTGTATGGACTGTTTGGACTTTGGCTTTGCTCTCCCCAGGATGGGCCAGTGGTCATGGAGTCCCCTCGTGGATCTGGCGTCGTGTACTCAAGTGGCTGAGGTGCCCCCCCTTCCCTTCCCCCTGAGGTGCCTGTCCTATTTTCTTTCTGATGCCCCTGCAGTGTTCTCTCCGTGGAGTTCTTGTCGTGGGACTGGGCCTTGCCCCTTTGCACAGGACCCCTGTGATCCACGGACAGTGGTTGGACTACATTTAGTAGCTGTATATATTTTGTACATTGTTTATTTATTTATTGGGATTACTGGTGTACATATTTCAATATATCTGCCCGTTTATGATCTCTTCTTTTGGTCTTTGCATTATTTCGGAGGGGGGTGGTTTGTGGGTTGTGACAGTGATCTGTGGGAATGCATTGATGTGTGTGTTGTAGTGGGTGTGGGTGGGTGGGTGTGTGCCGGTAATCTTTTCCCTCCCCTGTGTCGTAGGTGCAGTACTCACCGATGTCTTCCGCGCCGCCGGGCGTGCTCCTGGTATATGAGCAGGAATAGGAGTGCGGGGATGACCTGCAACTCTGGTTCCATACTGCCGGAATCTCGCGTGGAGTGCGTAGAGGTGAGCGTTTTCCCGTTCGTAGTCTGTTTCCGCCATGTTCTTATCGGCGGTGCTCCCGCCCCGGAAAAGGTGGCAGATTGGTGGGTCGTAATAGGGTGGGCGGTACATTGTCTGCCGCCTGGCTGTTGGCGGGAACCGCCGCGCTGTTTGTTTGTACCGCTGTGGCGGGCGGAGTGTTAAGTTGGCGGGCTGTGTTGGCGGTTCCCGCCAGGGTCAGAATTGCATATTTTAGACCGCCGGCCTGTTGGCGGCTTGGCCGCCGCTTTATCACCGACCGCCAGGGTCAGAATGAGGGCCATAGTGTGCACAGAGTCCAGGGGTTCCCCAAAAGGCTTTTACAGAGGCAATAATAGATAATACTAATGCTCTATGTGTGGTAGTGTGGTCGAGCAGTTAGGCTTATCAGAGGGTAGTGTTAAGCATTTGTTGTACACACACAAGCAATAGAAGAAACACACACTCAATGACTTAACTCTAGACCAATAGGATTTTATATAGAAAAATATATTTTTGTTTCTTTATTACTAGAACCACAAGACTCCATTCAGAAGTAAACACTGTTGCATGTAAGTATTTAGCATAGACATCAATGTAACTTTGTTTCACTTTAGTCAAGTAAACAGTTTTTAAGAAAACAGAGAATATCTATTTTAAAAGTGGACACTGCATTTTCAGAAAAGTTCCTGGGGGAAGAAAATAAAGTACAGTTTTACAGGTAAGTATATGACTTACAGTTCAAGTCTCCGGGTTATAGGTAGTCCACCGTTGGGGGTTCAAGGCAACCCCAAACACCCACCACCAGCAATACAGGGCTGGCCGGGTGCAGAGGTCAAAAAAGTTGAGCAATTTTAACGTGGGCTCCTATGGAGACAAGGGGTACTCGGAATGTGGTCTGACAGCAGGTAAGTACCCGCGGCTCGGAGGGCAGACCACAGGGGATTAGAAGAGCACTGGAGGGGCTCCAAGTAGGTAGCAATCACACACCCTCAGCTGCACTGGGGCAGCCGGGTGCAGGGTGCAAACAGGGCATCGAGTTTCCAATGAAACTCTATGAGGGGACCCCGGGCGTCATTCAGGTGCTGCAGGAGAGGTCTTGGGGGGTGTCTCGGGCACACCACCGGTCAGACAGGGAAGAGGGCCGTCTGTTGATTGTCACTGCACCAGGTGTTGATTCCTTCAAGGCCTGGGGACTGCGGATGCAGTGGGTCCTTTGGTGGTGGTTATCTTCGTCCAGGGCTGTCGCGGTCAGGGGCGTCCTCGAGATTCCCTCTCAGACATCGTCGTAGAGGGGTGGAGAGGTCAACCCAGGGTGGGCACTTGGTCATCGTTGCCTAGGGGTCCTCCCTAGTCAGTTGGGCTACCTGGACTCGGGCCGTGGGCTTCGGGTGCAGAGTGGTTAGGACTCACGCTTCTGGAGTGAGGTGGGAGTCCTTCAGAAGAGGTTTCTTCTTCTGTTCTTCTTTGGACAGGGCTGCTGTCCACAGGAGTTCTTGGTCCTCTGTGATGCGGGCAGTCCTCTGGAGTTTTTCAGAGGTCGCTGGACCTGCAGGACGTGACGCTTTTCGTCTGCAGGTTCTTTGACGCAGGAGTCAGACCGAAAGGGTTGGGGCCAAGTCAATTGTTGTCTCCTTTCCTTCTCTGCTGGGGTTTCAGCTAAGCAGTCCTTCTTCTTCTTGTGAGGTCATCAGGAATCTGGTTTCAGGGAGCCCTTAAATACAAGATTTAGAGGTGTTTTTAGGGATCAGTGGGCAGGAGCCAATGGCTACTGTCCCTGAGGATGGCTGAACCCTTACTGTGCTCACTCCCTTTGGGGAGGGGAGCACATTCCTATCCCTATTGGCCCTGATCCTCCAAAGCAAGATGGAGAATTCTGCAAGGAAGGAGTCACTTCAGCTGTGGACATCTTAGAGGTGGTCCTGGCTGAGGTGGTGACTCCGCCTTGGTTTTCCTAATTATCCCTCTGGACTTGCTGCCAAAAGTGGGGGCTTTGTCCGGGGGCTGGGCATCTACAGGGAGTTCCCTGGGGCATTGTAACACAAAGCCTGAGCCTTTGGGGCTCACCGCTAGGTGTTACAGTTCCTGCAGGGGGGAGGTATGAAGCACCTAGTGCAGGCTTTGTTTCTGGCCCCAGAGAGCACAGAGGCTCTCATCCCAGGGGGTCAAACATGCATCTGCTAGTGGCAGTCTGGCACAGACCAGTCGGTCCTACACTAGAAGATTGGGTAAAATATAGGGGGCATCTCTAATATGCCTTCTGTGTGCATTTTCTTAATAAGTCCAACACTGGCATTAGTGTGAGTTTTTTATGCTGAGATGTTTGATACTAATCTTCCCAGTATTCAGTGTAGCCATTATGGAACTGTGGAGTTTGTTTTGACAAACTCCCAGACCATATACTTAATATGGCCACACTGTACTTGCAATGTCTAAGAATGGACTTAGACACTGCAGGGGCATATTGCTCATGCAGCTATGCCCTCACCTGTGGTATAGTGCACCGTGCCTTAGGACTGTAAGGCCTGCTAGAGGGGTGTCTTACCTATGCCACAGGCAGTGTTTTGTGTGCATGACACCCTGAGGGAGATGCCATGTCGACTTTGCCTTTTTCTCCCCACCAACACACACAATTTACACTGGCAGTGTGCATGTGTTAGGTGAGGGGTCCCTTTGGGTGGCACAACACATGCTGCAGCCCTTAGGGACCTTCCCTGGTCACAGAGCCCTTGGTACCACTGGTACCTTTTACAAGGGACTTATCTGTATGCCAGAGGTGTGCCAATTGTTTAAACAATGGTACATTTTTAGGTAAAGAACACTGGTGTTGGGGCCTGGTTAGCAGGATCCCAGCATACTCTCAAGTCAAGTCAGCATCAATATCAGACAAAAAGTGTGGGGGGGTGGTAACTGCAACAAGGGCCGTTTTCCTTCACAGGAATACAGAAATATTGGAAAAAAATATTGTCATGCAGAAATATCATTGTCAAGAATATCGTTTTTTAGAGATGTGATATTGTTAACAATAATGCTGTGGTTAATATAGTTTTCAATAATATAGTGTAAAGAATGTAGGTTTTTAATTATTTTAGTGTGTTTTAGTTTATGTATTAATTTTATGTGTTAATATTGTTTGTATAATTGCTATTTTTTTTAAATGACTCGTAAATGTAAGTGACTTTTTTGTTTAACTGTTAATAGTAATACTTATTGTAGCAGGTTGATGGGGTTGTGGGGGGAAGGGTTGGAAGTTATCTAATTAATAATTATCAATTAATTGATAACTCTTATGTACGTGAGTGAGATTCATTATGTACAGTACATAACAACGATCACATTAATTATATTTTATTAGCAGGTTGCTATGTAGGGGTATAAGATGGGAAGTTAAATAGATAATAATTAATAGTTTTTTTTTATTTAATTGATTATTAGTTATATAAATTGAATAATAATTATATTTTTCAGTTATATTACAGGGGTAGTCTGCTGGGTTTGTAGGGGAATAATGTGGGAAATTAATGAAGTAATAATGAATCATTTATTATTACAGTATTATTAATTAATTAATTGAATATTAATTGTGAAAATTATACAATCGTTATATTTTTCAGTTATATTTTAAGGGCAGGTTCATGGGCTCGTAAGGTTATAGGTAGGAAGTGTATTCATTAATAGTTAGTAATTTATTATTAATTATGTAATTAATTATTAATTATGTAACTTGTGAAGTAAATGTATATTTTAGTTATATAGTAGGGGTGGGCTTTTGGCTTTGTAAGGAAGTAAGATGGGAAGTTAAATAAAAATAAATTAACAGTTATTCATTATTCATTATTTAATTGATAATTATGTATGTTATGTTATTTTAGTTATATTTTAGTTGTGGGTTGTTAGATTTGTAAGGGTACAGGGAGGGACAATAATTAAATATTAATTAGTATATAATTATTAATTAATTAATTAATTCATTGATTATGAGTTATGTAAATTGTGTTATACTTATTTATGATAGTTATATTTTAAAAGTGGCCTGCTAGGTTTACAGAGGTATACTGTGGGGAGTTACAAAGTGATAAATAAAAAATGTTTTACCTGATAATAAATGTTTTAATAACCATATAATGTTGTTATTTTTTTATAGAGGCTTTTTTAAAATGAACATTGTTCATATTAAGAGTTTTGTATTTGTTATAAACTTATAGGAAACACTGTTTGTGGCTGCCGGCGCTGTGGTGAGGTCCTATTAGGGCCGACGGGGTTCAGGCCGCACAGGTGTTCTGAGGGTGGGAAGAGTTTAGCGGGCAGCCTCCGCTGCCCACCAAACTCTTAATGACCACCCATATGTCCTTCATTGACTAATTCTTGTAGCCTTTTATTTCTCTTGAAAAACTCTGATTCATCAATAGCTAGTTCTTCCCCTCCATTTACAAACGTTTTTTTTTTTACTTGACTTCTTGGCTTTTAAAAAATGACCGCCCGATATTTTGTAAGCGAAATATAGTGATGTGTTGCGGTTGTATTTTGCTATTAAAAAAATACAATAAGGGGAGGCTTATTTGGCGTGTAAATTGTGTAGTGTTTTTTTCTAGCTGCACCGACCACCGGTGCCGGGCCAGCAGTGACAGTGCCAGCGCAGACGCGGCTATGGAAGCGGATGAAGGGGGGAGTCTCGGTGGCAGCAGTGGCAGGTGGTGGTAAGTCCTATAGCTTGCTTATTGACAGTTTGTAATATAGTCACTAGAGAGATGTACTCGTTTTGTTGATGCACTCATCAACACCCTGGTTTAGCAGATACAGCGGGAGTTAAGTATTAATGGCCTCTACAATCTGTAACTCTGCAGACTAAGGTTCATAAAATAAACTTGAGATATGATGTATTTTGAAAAATTGAAAGAAGGCTGGAAGGAGAACGGATGGATGAAATATAATGAGTGAAAGGATGTGTGGGTGAAAGGGTGCATACTAATCATATAGGTGGGTGATAAGGATGATACGATGCATGGGTGGGTGAAGGATGGATGAAAGAGTATACAGTTGAAAGGATGCCTGCCCAGGAGGGTGAAAGGGTATGGGTGTAAGGATTCCATGACTGAATGGGTGAATGGACTCCTTGGGTGGGTTGGATCTCTTGGATGGGTGAAAGGGTGAAAAGATGCATGGGTGGGTATTGGTGGAAGGTTAGTTGAGAGCCATGTTTGGAATTTGGATGACTATAAATGGCGAAGGACTGGAGGAGAGAATGTAAAGCTTAAATGCTGCGTATCAAAGCCAAAGGTGAAGAATGAGAGTACTAGAAGAACACATTTGCCGTGATAAATCGATAAAAGCTTGGAATGAATAAACAAGAGAGCTCTTTTGCATAGGGGTGTTCTTCTCACCTACTTTACTTGCTTGGAATGTTTTTTATCAAAGGTTTGATTCAAAGGGTTGGATGGTATATCTGAATACTCCCTTGACTCACCGAATTTTTCAAGTGAGGCAGGTAATATGTATCCCAGCATCCATTAACCATCACCTTCCTCCCTCGCTATGGCCTTTCACAAGTGCCACTCATGATGACCTAACTGCTGAATAGTTCAATTCAGCATAATCAGCACTGCAATGTTGGCTGTGCAATATGCGCCTGTCTGCTTCAGTTAAGTTAATGTGTCAAACATTTTTCAATGCATGGCAATGCAAAAACAAGGTGTGTTTCCCTTGCCTCCCAGTGCCCACTGGATCAGTGACTTCCTAAAACTTCATTCCTTTAATCTTTCTAAAGTTCTATCCCAGCCTTCTGAATAATTTGAAAAATCCACTCTTCGCTTGTGCCACATTTTTCTAGCTAAGTGATATATATATATAATTCATTATGGCTTTCACAATGCCACAACAGATTTACTTCTGTTAAATGTTTACCTTTCAACATTTGCCAGCCACAGTGAGTCACTCTACTATCCAAACCTGAGGAACATGATGATAATGAGGAATTTAAAGTAAAGTGTGCCCTCTATGTATCCATCCTCATCCCCTCTACCTTACCCTGCAGTTGAGTAAGTTAAGAAG
Source organism: Pleurodeles waltl (assembly GCF_031143425.1). Taxonomy (NCBI): domain Eukaryota; kingdom Metazoa; phylum Chordata; class Amphibia; order Caudata; family Salamandridae; genus Pleurodeles; species Pleurodeles waltl. The sequence goes on from NC_090443.1 coordinate 912,096,627, forward strand.
ATTCCTTTACTAACCTCAAAGCAAATGTATTTTTTGGGGAAAAAAGTATTTATTACAAAGTGTGGTAGAGAAGGTTGATGAGTAAGTGAGTAACTTTAGGTACTAAGCAAGTGCCTTGATTTCTTTGAATGGGATAGTTTGTGACACACACGCCAAATAAAATCCATATATGTATTCCATTCCTTAATCCTTTCCCTGTACTGCAGTACATCACTTCTCCCACCATCTACTTATGGCAGACAGGATGTCTGCATGATTGATTTTATTATAGTACGTGGCGTTTCATTTTTAGTATTTATCGGCCTTGTAGTCCAGGTACAATTGAAAGGCATTTATTCAGGAGAAGGACAGGGCCATTGGAATAAGATAATATTCTAGCACAGCTGTCACAGCTGCAGACACTAAGGAGTACGACTAGGGTGCCAGGTGAGCTAGCAATGCCACCATTAATTTAGCACAACAGGAGAGGGAAGAATACTTGTACTCAATAGTGCACAATGGCTGTGACTCTAATCAGCTTAAAAATGAATGGTTTGATGTGACCAGCAAATGTACTGCTACTGTGCCACTGTACTACATGATTTTGAACAAGTGTTTTTCTCAGAGCATTGCTTGCAATTTCTTTTTTTTTCTTTCTGGAAATAGCTATTCCTGCTGGTCCACCATCACATCAGGAAATAGCAGCCCAGCTATGGTGGTAGAAGCTGGAGGCCATCAGGGCTGAGTATCAGCTGCTGGTGGTCCTCGAGGAGGAGGCAGCAGCAGCAATCTTTGCCAATATTCTGGGCCCCAGCCATCCCCATGCACCTCTAGTCTACGCTCAAGAGCACTGCAGTTCCAGGGCAGCTGCCCGCTGCCATACCATCACTGCTGCCCCCGGACACCATTTTCCAATGCTACATCCTTTGAAGACTGGCGCTAATAGAGGCCAGGCAGGCACGCATGGAGGGGCTCCTCAAACAAATCCTGGCCCACCTTTAGTGCCCTTCCTGACCCTTTTTTTACCTTTTATTTTAGTGGGTGGGACTTGTTGTGAGTGGAGAGGGTGGGAATGGGTTTTTGGGCTCGGGACATTTCTACTTTGTTTTCTTTCATAATGGACAATTGGACAACTATTTTGGGACATTGGTTGGGGAAAGGGAGATTTGTGGGGGGATGGGGTGGACCAGTTGTGGGTAGAAGGGATGGGTTTCTATTATTTTTGTTAGGGATGGGAGAGAACACATATTTATTTATTGTTGTTTATGCCTAAAATCTTTTTTGGGGTGTTTTCCCTTACACTGCTGCCTTCTAATCTGCTGATAGTGTATTCCTTTTAACTCAGCATGTTTTAAAATCTGCTGATAGTGAATAACAATTAATTATGCGTTTAGGTACCTGTGAAGATGGCTTGGTGCTCTATGTACTGTAGGAGAGCCAATAGTGGAATGTGATGAGGTATATGGGTTCTGGAATGGAATGGTGGGGAAAGTGGAGAGGTGGAGGAGAAAGAGAGATGGAAGGAGCTGTGCTGGAATTGCTGTATATTACATGTGAAATAAAGAAGTGGAATTGAACCAAACTGAGAGACTCATCTTTACATTGGCGACGGGGGCCGTGCAGGAGACGGTTTGAGTTGAACATCTCCACTCCTGGAAGCTAATACAGCTCATAAAATCAGCTATTCAACAGAAACGGAAAAAAAAAAAAAAAAAAGGGAGAAAGGAAAAACTCACAAGAGAACTTGAATCTTAATTTGGAACTGGTGAGCACAATTATTATTGTTCAAATATCGTTATTTTAAATCGGTTAATCTGCTTTTGGATACTATAAAAAACTATATGAAGACATAAATGTTTTAGTCAACTCCGGACGACAAGCTTAATCGCGTGCCAAACATTACTAAATAGAACAATAATAATCTTTATATATTCCGTTGTAAACACGACGCCTGCCTCTAACAACTGTGTGTTGTTTTGGGAAAACTAAACGTGCAGACGCGCAAGGTACAACTGGCAGGAGCGCGTGAAACATTTCAAGTAATGCTTTAAACGCGCGAGGTACAACTGACGGGAGCGCGTGAACCATTTCAAGTAATGCTTTAAACGCGTGAGGTACAATTGATAGGAGCGCGTGAACCATTTCATTTAGTGCGCGACAGAAGCGCGTGAATCAATCGAACAAATTCTGCCGCGAGCACAACACGATCTGTACGATCGAGCGAGCAATTTCCATTACGGCAGTTCATGCCGTGGGTGAAACATTGCCCGGCTTCCTGCGGCAATTAAAATATAAAATAAGGAAAAAGACGACCTTACCTGCATCGGCAGTTCACTCCACCAGTCCTGCAAAAGCGAGGAAGGACTCAGTAAAAGTTGAATAGTGAAATGAAAGAAAGACTCAAAGGAAAGGAAAAAAAAACAAAAAAAAAACTACATATAATATAAGGCAAAAAGAAAAAAATATATATATATATATGTGTAAATATAAAATTTTATAGGAACCAAGGAAATAACTATTGAGTTGAAGATGCAGAGGAAAAATACCCAACAGTACAACAAAAGAATGGGTGTGAAGTACTTTCACATAAAAAAGGGGGATTGGGTAGTGACAAGGAGAGGTGGAACAATTGTGAAGGGAGACAGCAAGTATTCTGCTCCTCAAGTGGTGAGGAAAGTCAAAAGAAATGTAGTAATTTTGGAGGATGGTTCTTCCTGGAGTATGGGAAGTGTGTGCAAAGTTCATCGTTAAATATTGAATTTCGGAATTATTTTGTGTACTTCTATTGTAAACTAGGGTTAATAGCTTTATCTGATCTTCCATGTCTTCTAGTACTTATTTTTTTTATTATTTATTTTGTTATTTGTCATATATTGTATAATGGGGAGAAGTGTGAAGATGGCTTGGTGCTCTATGTTCTGTAGGAGAGCCAATAGTGGAATGTGATGAGGTATATGGGTTCTGGAACGGAATGGTGGGGAAAGTGGAGAGGTGGAGGAGAAAGAGAGATGGAAGGAGCTGTGCTGGAATTGCTGTATATTACATGTGAAATAAAGAAGTGGAATTGAACCAAACTGAGAGACTCATCTTTACAGTACCCTTGTCCTAATACTGTCCTAGTCGTTGCAGAACATTCTGCCAAATTTGATCCATAAAGAGTAGGGTGGAGAGATTTGCCTTTGCCAATTGTAGTGCCTAAACTAAAAGTACAACAATGCTCCATAGTTCTCTTACCTGAATAGATGAAGCGAGGGCTGCATGGTTTCTTAAGGTACCATGGTGGTATGTTGAAGTAGTATACTACTATCAGTGAAGGCATCAGAAGTGAGGTCCCACTCTACCTAGGTGAACTCAAATAAAGATCCTGCACACTGAGTTGGCATTGCTTCCACCGCATCTGCCCACAAAGTGTGTGATTAATCAATGGAGTAAATTATTAAGTAACATATCAATAAATCACACAGTCCAGGGGAAGAGGGTTAGGGATTTGATGAATGGAAGGAAAAGGGATTTAGGGAAAGGTGTGACCAAAAAGACAAACACTACACAAACACAATATCCATCTGGGAAATTATCAGCAGCCTGTTGTGGGAGGAATAGAAAAAATGAGAATGTATGACACAGATAACTTTGCATTCCGTCAGCCTCAGTGAGACCCAACTTGTTATGTATCTAAAATGTTTGGTCACCTACATTTGCAAAATAGTAAATATAATTAAGTTTGGGGTGAAGCTAACACACACAGTTCTAAAAAAAAGATTATTGAAAAAAAAATGATGCTAGTCTTTATTGCCAAATTGGGTGATGCATCTGCATTCTTCTTGGATTGCCCCGTCAATCTTCTTGGGTGCCTGCCTGAAGCGGTCTGATAACATAAGCATGAGTGTTATGGTGCAGGACAAGAGAAGGCCTGAGGATTGTAAAACAGAAATGATTATCATGATATTGTAGAATCAAGAAGGATTGAATGCAAGATAAGCTTCATGAGGAGTAGTGTAAATTGAAGACTCAGAGGTGGCAGAGGAACAGCAAAGTACATTGCAATCATTCATTTTATGACTGATGTGTGGTCAATTAAGTGAGAGCAATTACAACAACCAACAACCACAGACAAGTGGCCGCAGGTATCGGGTTGATCAAACTTGCAACTGTCATGATCATCATAGCATTTAGCCTAGAGCATGTGCATAATGTGACATCATCCATCACATGTCTGTCTCCTCCTGCTATCTACAACAGGCCCACCACGCAAACACATAGTTTCAAGATTGAGCCAGCCAGCACACACACACACACAGCAGCATTGCATTTCCCAAATCATGTAATTGATGTGCCTCTCACCACCAGTCTACAGATTGAAATAGGCCATTTAGACTCATCATCCATGTTGATTTCCATGAAGTTGATAACTTCCATCTTCTTGCAGACTCTGATTAAAGATTATGTCCAACTCCATACCAACTTCTCCAGAGGGTCAGAGTCTCCCGACCCAATTGAGATAGAGGGACCTGTAAACATAGCTGTGTTTAACAACAAGAGAAACATTGAGTAGTTTTTTGTCTAGACAATATTTTTGTTTCTTAGCTAAATGGACTGGTCGCATCTTCTTTGACAAATGTGAAGCAGTGTGAAAACTCCAGCAAACAAATCTCACTAAGTGTCAAAGGGGAAGGAAATAAAATCACCTTCAGGAAAAAAATGATCACCCATTATTAGGCCACCAACATTTTAAATCAATCATGACACAAAGACAAGCAAACATAGTAATATAGTTAAACAATAAACACCCATTCTCACTATCTGCCACCACTAGACATGAGTCACATGAACCATCTCAACATTGAAACAAGAATCACTCATATCTCTCATTGGGGCATACAGCATTACTTACCTGTTCCAATCAAGCACATTGCTGATCCTCTTTGATTCACAAAACGAAACACACATTGGCCAGTAAGTTGTGAGTCAAATATCTGGGAAAGTCCTGCTATGGGACAAAAGGGAAGTATAGGCACAAAATGGAGGCAGGCTTTGTCTCTCAAATCTCCTTGAAGTGATTTTGAGGGTGGCGGGGGGCATCTTCAATGCACACTGGTCCAACTCCAATCCGGCCATAAATATGCCTAAAACGGTTGTGGTTGATTAGTCATTTAGACAGAAACAAACAATATAATATAATAATGTTCCTCCAGCTTGCTATATTCTTTTTTTCTCAAAGCAGTTCATCAATAGAAGATAGTAGAAAGTTCTATTGTGCCCCAAATTTAGTCAGGGAGCTAGAGTGTGTCCTCAAACTCAGGTGGTTCACCCAAACGTTGGTCAGCTAACACACTACAATGACCTGAGTCTGACCAATCACCCTCATCCATCTCCTGTTGTACTTCAAGTTTGCTGTAATTCAGGGGTAGAAAGTGCTGTTTCATTTTGACCATGATCAATCTCTTGATGTTTTGTGGTGAGAGACTGGTCCTGTGACAACTGCACCAGCTGCACTGAACACATGCTCAGCAGACACACTGGCCACAGGGCAAGCCAGATACTTTATTGCCAGCCTACGGAACACTGGCCATTGGGTCCTCTTCCCATACCAATGCACCAATAGGTTTTGATCCAGATAGACCTCTGTTGGGTCATCCAGGTAGACCTGGACCATCCTCTCAAAAGTAATTGATGCTCTACCTTGCCTGACCTATTTTGCCTTCTCCTCTGCAGTTGACTTAAGCCTTGCCTTTACAAACCAATCAAATGCAGACTTTGGGGCTGCTGCTACTGTTCCTGTTGTTGTTGCTGCTATTGATTTTGGCTGCTGTGAGGCAACAGCACTGTCTGCAGGCTCTATGGAAGTTGTAGGCTGCACCACCAGAACTTCTGCCCATGAGTAGGTCTCTAATTTCCAGCCATTTTTCTAGGTCGCTGGCTTGCGCAGCTATCCACGTCTTATAGGTTGAAAAATCACCATCTGAAAAAGAAATGAAAGTGGCCAGTAATAGTTTGTACCATGGGGCAAGAATTGGGGCACCAATGTGATGTTTGGATGACACAATGTCTTTTTGCAGCCTTGTATGAACAGATAAGCGAAGGATTAAGCTCTCTTCCAAATCCTGCGCATCTGTTTTTTCATCCACACCTGCATATGTTTCAAATCCCTCCTTTAGCTGTTTCTGCAGTACATACATGAATGGGATGACTTTCCCCATGGTACAATCCTCCTTGCTGACGTCCCCTATGAAAATTTTCAAAAGGAAACAGCATCTCTGTCATCTGACCAGGCCCCATTGGTCCATCTCAATGATCATGCCTTTCACAGTTGCATCCCCTCTTTGCATGACATATTCATTGATCAGTCTGTACTGCTAAAACAGACATTGCAACATGCAATAAGCTGAATTCCAATGTGTTGGCACCTTCTGTATGAGGGATTTAACCGACATTCTATTATCACACTGGATAATCTTCAACAGCTTGCGGGCTTTAAAAGAATGGCTAAAATGAGTGCAGTCTTCTGCATGTGGGCAGTACGTTTCTGACTCAGTGTTCTTTTTTGAAAAAGTCTTGTACAATGATGTTTATGCAGTGCGCCAAACATAGGACCCGTAAATAGCAACCATCAGACATGACCTTAACTATATTACTGCGATTGTCTGTGGCAAAAAAGCCAATGTTAAGCCCTCTGGGGTGCAGCCATTCAAAGATCTTGTTGTTAAACTCATCCAAGATGTTTGCAGCTGTATGGCATTTCTCAACGGTGAACATAGCTACCGTTGCATGTTTCTGAGCACCATTAAAATTTCAGCAGTGTCAACACCTGCAGATATCATTTCTATAACCCCCACAAAAGAGATCCAGTGTGCAGTGATGCATATGTAATCAGTACCCCTTCTGCCTAAAGCAGAAGTTGGTGGTAGGCTCAATGTGTGTTTCAGGTGGGCAGCCATTGTATGTTCTTACCTTGTTGTTTTGATCTGACTCTGAGTCTTCCTGTGCTATTGCGATGTTGCTGATGTGAGGGACAATACTACTGCACTCCTGGGGACAGGGCTGATTTGTGTAATGCAAATGTCACCCTCCTCTTCACCTTCATCTTCCACCATGATTGGATCAGATTCCCTGCTTTGTACACCTTCACCAACACCACTTGCAGGCTTTTTGCGTGGTGTTTTCTCAAATGAGTTGTGTGGCCCACCAGTTCCATAGTTTGTACCAAGCTTACCCTAACTAACACTTGCTCGGCAAATGGAGCATATGACAATGTTTGATTCCTTTTCACTAACCGTAAAGAAGTCCCAAACTGGGGAGGTCAACTTTCTAACACTGGGGCCACTGCCAATGTCTGAAGAAGTGGCGATAGGTGGATGTTGTTTTGATGACAATTGCCTCTCTGCAGTGCCTAATTCTACTGAGGTGGTAGTGGATGCAGGTCATAGCCAGTAAATATGGAAGCTGGTGGAGGTGGTAGTATTTGTGCCACATCCCTCCGAGCAGGTTGAGAAGATGGGGTAATGCTGGGGCTGGGCTAACATTCATGATGACTGGCTTGTCGTCAGAAAGAGAACTGGAAGACATTGGAACTTGTGAAGGAGGGGCTTTTTTGGCTTCCACAGCATGAAGCTATGTGCTCCTACTTTGGTAGGAACTGCTATTGCTGGCTGCGGCTGTTGTTGTAGATGGGCTTGAGTTTCCAGCAATGATTGGGTGCTGCTTTGAGAAAGAGAGAAGTCCAATTCAAAGTCAGAGCTTGTCGGCGTTCATGTAATTAGAGATGCGGCCTCTGTGCCAGACATGGGCTTGGGCCTAGTTTGGAGTGAGGCCACTGATGCGGAAGTGCTGCTGCTCCCAGCTTGCTCCCCAGAGGCTGGTGCAGCAGGCACACGTTTTTGCCCAAAAAAGGTCTAGGGCGACATACCAGTGGTGGGAAGCTCCTTCTTATCACTGGCCACTTTCTTGGTCACACCTTTCTGTGGGGCCATCTTGAAGCTGTCAGTTGGCAGTAGCACTTAGCTTCACAAGTTGAAGAGATGTTCTTGTTGGCTTGAGTTTGGTCACACGTCACATCATGCACAGGCCTTTTGCCTAGCAGTACTGTGGGTGATGTCTCTTTCTTTTTGTGCACCTAAAAGCAAACATGCAAGGATATCAGTGAAATGTGGCATTGTTGCAATTGCATTAGTAGTAGAAACAATGTAATTTAATGGTTACTTAACTTATAAATAATTATGAAATCATACAGTGTATCTATCTGCAAAACCACACCAACATTAACTTTCATTATTATGTACACTCATGAAGGATAAGAAAGAGCAACAACTACAACATACAGAATGTAACTGTTAGTTTTATGTGCATCAAGTTGGCATGTGGCACTCAGGGAGGTGCTTGTGACAAATGGAATAATCCTTGAATAATGTAATGTAGTGCAACTGTACACCTATGGCAGACATATGGCAAATGGAAAAAAATGGAGAAAAAAAAAAAAATAGCAAAAGAAATGTCTTAAATGTAATTTATTTAAAAATAAATCTTCAACCAAGAAAAAATGTTTAAAACAATAATTATCACATTTTATTATCATTATACTATTATTATAAAATTAAATTAAATAATGTTTGTGAAACAAATTATTTAAAAAAGAGTACAATTTAAAAAAAATAGAATTCAATTGCTGATGTACTAGGGGAAGGGGATTACCATGAAAAACCACAGGGACTTGGGAGGCAAGGAGTGGTGCAGGTGAAAAATGCAAAAAAGTATATAATAAAATATAAAACACTGCTCATGCAGTACATTTAGTAATAAGCATTGACCTACTACGCATCAAGCATAACACACAAAATGGCCACCAGCCACATGGTCAGACAACAACCAGCATGGAGGCATGGCCCCCAAAACAAAGAAAAACCCTTGCATGCCTTAAAACACCCTGGCTACTTACACAAAATGCCCGCCAGCCACATGGTCAAACAACAACCATCAAAGAGGCATTGCCACCACAACAAAGAAGAACACATGCTGGTCTAAAAGCACACTGGCTGCCTACACAAAATGGGCGTCAGCCACGTGGTCAAACAACAACCAGCAAGGAGCCAGGCCACCACAACAAAGAAGAATACATGCAGGCCTAAAAGCACACTGGCTTCCTATACAAAATGGCCACCAGCCACATGGTCAAACAACAACAACCAGCAAGGAGGCATGGCCAGGGGCCAAACAACGAACACATGCAAGGCCTGAAAAAAGCACACTGGCTACCTACATAAAATGGCTGTCAGCCACATGGTCAAACAGCAACAACCAGCAAGGAGGAATGGTCACCACAACAAAGAAGAACACATGCAGGCCTACTGGATGCCCACACACAATGGTCACCAGCCACATGGTCAAACCACAAGCAGGATGAATAGAAAACAAAAAACACATGTAGGTATAGGACAATAATTAACTATACAAAAAGAGCCCCTGGCCACATGGCATGGGGAACAAAGACAAATGGTGGCCTATGACAAACACTCTCACGCACTGGCCAGACAGGAATGTCTACCTTACATCTCATTGACGCAAGGTGGTTTTGCTCATCCTAGACATGGCACTAACCCCTATATTTTGACCCAGTTTTAGCGCCAAAATAAAGGGTGCTAAGGCAGCGCTAACCATCCATAAATATGGGCCTGAGTTTTTGAAGTTTATGTTGGGGGTCTGCTTCTATTTGAAGTGTCCACTTCTCTGCCCTCTCTACCTCCAGAAATCAGTCTGTCACAGCAGGAGTGATTCCAAAGCTGAGAGCTCCACAACACCGGCCATGGGAGTGACTATGAGTTCACACCTGGATGTCAGCCACCATGATATATGTACTAAAAGTTTAGGTCACGGCCTCAGCCCGATAGTCTCTTATTTTCTTATCAGCTCCATCTCCTTCCTGGGATGTGCCAAGGCCCTTCCTTGTGATTACTCTCTGAATCAAAAAGCACCCTTTGAATTGTACTGGGGAGGGCTGGCTCCCACTCTCTCCAGTGTGACCCACCCAGCTTACATGAAAGCAGCAATACACAAATGTCTATGAGGGGATTCCTTTACCTCCTCATGTTTCAATATGCAGCCATGGGTCTCCAAAAATGGAACCGAGAGTCAACCATGTAGCGTTCCTCTTGGAGGCCCTCATACTCCCAGCACATGCATATAATTAAAAACACTGCACAACACTACATCCTTTCTGTATTGCACCACTCAAAGGCATGCATACATCCAGCCATTGTATACCATACATATACTGCACAACACTGCATCCTTCAAGTATTGCACCACTCATACACACAAATACACCCAGCATGTGCATATAATATACACGCACTGCAAAGTACTGCATTAGCCATGTATTGTACCATTCACCGGCACCCATACATTCAGCACATGTACACCACACATACACTGCCTAGCACTACTACCCAAACCGATGTAGGCCAAGGGTGAGTGAAGCACACAGCAGCCGAACTTTAAATGAGTAAACCCGTAGGCCTCGTTCTAGTGCCACAGCTAAAAATGACCTGTTCACTTCTACTGATCACTACACGGTGTGCTGGGACCACCACACTTGTGCACCTTAGCTCCTTGTAAAGGCAGTAGATTTTGACCACTAGCAGCAATCCATGAGACAGGCCTATCTGATGGAGCACACACATGATCCATGTTTACCTATGACAGCAAAAATTAGCTCTGGAGAACCAGACACCAGAACAGCTGGGGCATTTAGGACAGAGGTGCACGTCCATTACCATTCTGAGGACTTTTCCCTCCCAACACCAGCATCAGCTCATACATGTTCCAGACAAAACTTAAACTTAACTCTCAAAAGGCTAACTTCATTTTATGTTCACCTAACCTCTATATAATTCTTCCTCTTTACTGAATCCCTAAGCTACATGCCTTAGACATCTTTCTCAAGATTATGAAGTTAGCCAAATGCCTTGGCATCATGCTGGATTGATCCCTCTGTCTTAACTTCCATATTGAAGAAATCTTCGATGCATTGATTAAGGAATTTTGCTTTAAGTTTATTACACAAAACTATGGCAAAATTACGTGTAATTAAGCAAAATGCAAATCTGTCATTTCACACTATATTTTAGTGTGAAATGCAGCTTTGCATCAAATTAGAATATGTATTGAAACAAAACCACTATGAACAACAGCTGCTCGCATTACATTGTTCCCATGTGTTCATTGTAAATTGTTCCTCTAAATTGCTAATTTGCAGTAAATGTTTATTTCCAATGGCATGTAGTTACAAAAAGTGGGTTAATGTTGTAATATTGAGAATTTAGGGTAACAAGTGTAATGCAAAAGTCACACAATTACTCAAATTACACAAACTTAATTTAAATATCACCTTAGTCTAATTATTAGTCAGATGGAGCTAAATTACTTTATGGAATTCTGCCTTACCTGATTCTGATTGGGACGGTGTCCTCACACCAAGTTTCCCCAGTAATAGAGAATCAGACCTGATTTGACAAGGCAGAAATTCTGCTAGGAAAAGCCACATGACACTTTGACTGCAGCATTATGCAGGCCTTGCACTCTGTTTTAAGTTTATAATGCCCACTCCCCACTAGAATGTAAGTTCCCAGTCTCTCCTCTGTTCTCCATACCCATGTCTCCAGCTCCACTTCACACAGAAATGGCCTTATAAGGCAGAATGCACATCCGTTAAATTTGTAAATGGAGTACCTATAGGCCAAACTCTAAATCAGGCCCATGGTCTCTTAGGAGAACATGCTGTGTCAGTGTCCTAGCTTGCTGGAAAGTCAGTTACATACATTAAGGATAAACTTGAAGAATAGGTTACTAGGTTTAAAATGGCACAAAACCGAATGTGCCAAATAGAAATATGGAATAATAAATACACAGAACAGTGCTCAAGGGAGAACAAAGGGGCCACCAGATGCTTCTCATAGAAGCACAAAGCTTCCTACCAACAATATAACATCCCCCTGAGCGACCAAAATTGTAATAGTCAGAGTAGACAGCCCCTGTAATCAATAAATCTTTTAATTGCAGTCTTCACAATCTTCAGTGAAAGGAAGGGTATGCAAAAGAAATTTTGGAGCAGAAGCATACAGGAATCGAAAATGTGATTTCTGATGTAAAAGTTGTGAATTTGTCCGGAAGATGCTTGACAAATTAAATGTATACATTGATTCAAAAGGGTATGAGTTTTCCCTACTTTGATAGCTCTATACAGATTTATTAGACATTAGAAATTAAAAGAGTTTTTTCCATCAATCCAGTGAGGAATAAATCTACTGCTAATGAAACTTCGCTGAGTGATATGACTATTCAGGACGTTCATAACATGATGACTTTACTTTCTATCCTGGAATGTGAACAAGATCTAGTAACTATATATAAAGCATTGGGTGATCATGAATTGTGCTCAAATTTAAGTGATGATAGTGGCCTAAAACAAAATCAAGGTGGAGACCACAACTGTCTAGTGACAAAAATGTGGATCCTTTTCCACCATACTGCACTTACTGAGAGAGACCAATGGGAACCTAGCCACCATTGTAAACATAGGTGACTACACAGAGATAATTTGTGCAGTAAAAGATGTGCTGCTATGAAGGCTTTGCTTCAGGATCTGGACATTATTATTAGAGAGGCAGACAAAGGAGGAAATATAGTAGTCATGGACATGATTGACTATGATAATGAAATTCAGGGTCAACTCAATTCCTCAAGTTACACAAACTTAATTTAAATTTCACCTTAGTCTAATTATTAGTCAGATGGAGCAAAATTACTTTTTGGAATTCTGCTTCACCTGATTCTGAGTGAGACTGTGTTCTCTTGTTATTACAAAATGTCATAATCCTATTCTGGATGTTTAAAAAATTCATTAATACCGAAGTCAAACAATGGCATGGACTAGGACTACTGAGTGGCAATGAATACTACGATATGCCTATTGATTGTCTAAGGTATCGATGTCTACATATTCTACCGAAAATACATGAAGATCTACCATTCCCTCTTGGTAGGCCCATTACATTGGGAATTAGTAGACATACAGAGAGGATCTCTGAATTTTTAGACCTGTTTTGCACCCTTTTGTAAGCAATATACTATCACACATATGTGATACTCAGCATATTTTGAATTTGAAAAATAATGTAACAGGGCATGATGTTAGTTATTAAGGACTTTGTTTCATTATACACTAATATTATGCATGTACATGGCCAACTAGAGAAATTGGGTCTCTAGTTGGCAGAGGTTTGCCTCATGTCCAAGTAGGGACTACAACCTTAGTAAGGGTAAATAAGTTATACTACCAGAGAATATTTATCTGAGTAAAACAAGACCAAAACAACAAAAAAGATTTTTTAAAGATTAAATATGAAAACAGTGCTCAGAAGTCAATAGCTGTTAAAAGGTTATTTGAGGTCACGAGGGACTGGTGCAAAGTTAAAATCCAGGCCGACCATGCTGGAGAGCAGGCCGACCATGGAACCCATGCAGGCTCTGCTGAAACAGTACCTTCAGAGGAGCAATGTGTCATCGGCAGGGACACAATGTGTCAATACTTTTCACGCACTTGGGGCAATGCATAGTTGTGAGGCTCTGTAGAAGAGTATGTGATTCACTGATGGCAGGCAGTGCAGAGTGTTGTCATCAGGTTGCAGAGTAGTGAAGCCACTGTCATCGGGTAATCACTGCGACAGTGATGGGGGGGGTGAAGCATTGATGTTTCTGCCACACTCGGCGTAGATGCAATGCGTCATTTTCTTGAGGTGGTGCATCAATTTTTCTGCTGCATTTGGGGCGATGCATCACTTTTTGAAGTTTGCAGCTGCAGAACTTACTTCTGAGGCCCAGGGCTGGTGGGGGGACACCTCAGGCAAGCATAGGACTCACACTTGGCAGAGTCCAAAAGCATTACTAGAGTCGCAAGCAGTCTATTATGTCCCTGAGACTACAGCAGGAACAGCGTGCAAGCCAGCAAGCCCTTGGTGATTGTCTGGTCAGCAAGGTGGTTCTAGTCCTTGTCTTCAGCAGGGAAGAGATCAGCAGGCAGCTGGGCAGCTCAGCAGTGCAGAGAAGAGGTTCCTTGGAACAGTCAGTCTAGGCATGGTGGCAGTCCTTACATCACAGCAGTCTTTATTCCAGCAGAGTTTTTCCCATGTCCAGTAGGGATCTGGTTTCAGGGGGTCAGAGACTCAGTATGTGTGGAGGATGAGTTTAAAGAAACTTTCTGAACTGCAGAGGTCCCCCTTCCAGCCCTCAACCCAGCTCTGGCTCTAGACTATCAGTGAGTGGTATTCTGTGTCCTTGTGGTAGGCTCAGGTTACTACCCTTTGAAGTGTAAGTGTGAGCCCTTCCCAACCTCCTCCCCACAAAGGCCTATCAGTATGCAAATGAATGTAGTTTAGTATCCTGTGTTGTGGGTGTCTGAAGGGCATGCACAAAGGTAGCTGTCACCCAGTCCAGGCAACGTGTATTGGAGACAAGCTGTCAGACACACAGGGCACTGAGGGCAAAGAAATGCCCACTTTCTACTGTGGGAGTTTTTCATCACAAGGACATGTATATCTTAAAAGTGCATGTCCTGCCTTTTACTTACATGGCCCCTAACCCTTGGACTACCTAGGGCCTACGTTAGGGGTGACTTATATGTAAGAAAAGGGTCGTTTAAGGCTTGGCTAGGTATGATTGAGAGGTCGTACAGTATGGTGGGCAATTCATACTTTTACCTCTCTTTAATATAGCCACCATGCTTTCTGAAGACACTAGGTACATTAGAATTAAGGTTTGCCCTTAGTTTTGATTATGAAGGTGGCTTGGTCTGGGTTCTGTTGCAACTTCCTGATGATTAGGTGTATAAAGTGTTTATAGATCATGACATCTGTCAGTCGAGAGACACATTGGCAACATTTTATTTCAACATTTTATTTTGTATTTGCAAGGATTGATGTTTCAATTGAATTTTGGGTATATTTTTTCATTATTTACGTTCTGTTGTTGATTTTGCTTTATATTTATGGTGTATATGGATTGGTGCGCAGCCCCGGGTACAAAATAGACTCTGTGTTTTTGAGGGGGCTTATTAAAATAGGGCGGGGATTCCTTGAAATGATACCACTTACTTTATCCACGCTGTTAGGAACGGGTTGAGTGATTATTTGTTCTTTACGATATGAGGCACAGATGGCCAATATATACTTGCCAGATGCATAGCACAGTCTGACATGAATTGGTGATACTGCAGCACTGGTAACTATACATGGGGCACCCTTTCAGACGCTGTTTTGTGACGCCTTGCTTCCAGTGCTTAATTTGTAAATAAAAACGTGCCGGTGCCCAAAGCCCTCCTCTTAAACATGCGGCTGCTGCATTTAAATGTGCGAGCACGTAATACTGAAGCAGCATAATCCTGAACCCATCTCGGGCCCCTTTAATTCATTTAAGGCCACTCCCTGCCCCTTCAGCTCACTCCTGCAGCTATCTGTTTTCTCCCATTGTGACACTTTTTCGTTTTTGTTTTCCTCCATCTTTCCCATATGTGTCTTTTGCTCACAGTAAATGCTTAAGGCAGAAGAATAAGTGCTGGCCCTGAAAAATAAGTGCCGGTGGTCAGCACCGCAAGCACAAATTAAGCACTGCTTGCTTCTCCTTAAGTTAGATTGATCATATTTTGGATTCTGCAGTCTGTGGGTGTACGATTGAACACATTCTTTTTGCTGTTTACAGGATTCTCCAATTGGTACTCTGTCTAGGAACCTGACACTTTTCATAAATAAACAAGGATTAGAGTTTTTTCTGGTAGGTAGAAACTGCAGCATGTTCTTGTGTGTGTTGATTATCTACTGTGAGTGTTTGTAAGTCTAACTTATCTTGTGTATTAGGAGTCTGATTTCATAGTATGGTGCTGGATTGTTTGATCATATTGCGTTACATACTGTGTTTTGGTAGGATGTGGAGTGTTTGGTTCTGTGGGACACATGGTTTTAGAGTCATGTTTATTTCTGGTTCTTTTTGCTTTGTCATGTGTCACTGGCTTGTTATATGCACAGTGGAATTGCATTCTGGTGGAGGGCACTGCACTCCTAGCTTATCTATTTATGATATACTTTCCTATTCCCCTTCATAAATTGGGTTATCTCTGGTTTGGAATTTGTGTTACAGCTGGAGTGTATACATATGATGGGTGCAATTACAATTTGTCAATCACAAATGCCCATATTTATACTTTTTGAGCGCCGCATTTGCGCCGCTTTTTGACGGAAATGTGGCGCTAAAAATGTCTAAATATGGGCCAAAATGTTTGGCGGTGGACTTAATATGTACTACCAATTGTGTTTATGGCTAAATGTAATCTGTTTGATTAAAGCTCTGAGGAAGTCGTTGGTGGACTTGCCACAGTGACAAAACACATGTTGGCCACATTATCAGTCAGAACTGGTTAGATATTGTGAAGACCGCAAATAAAAGACTTATTGATTGCATGGCCTGTCTACACTGACTATTACATACGTTAAAGGTCTACTTCCAGTTCATCAGGCAGGTCTGGTGAATCCCATGTTTTTTGGGGCTTCTATCAAGTGTGACTAATTTAAAAGCTTGAAAACAATGTCATTGCTTTCGGGAAGCAGGACACACTAAACCAGGCCCTATGCTGCAATCATCATCACTTGATTTTGAGTCATCTGCTAAAAATGAAGAGTGTCTTGGGGCTATCTTCACATAGTGTTGCAATAATTGATTCTGCTCTTATTATTGCTGGGGATATTTAGATCAGATGTTTTACTGCATAACGGCCTGATCCTGTATCACAGAAACATAAAAGCACACACCAAATGTACATGTTCTTCCAAAAATAAATGTGAATACATGCAAATATCATCCTTAAGCTGACTGGCTGTGAAAAGAATGGTAAGTGTTTACAGATACCTGGAAACTATAGAAGGCCCAGAGGTATTATTTTCTCCTTTACATGAAGTGCAATCCAATTATGATTGAGGGTGTAGGAGAAGATCACTGAAAGAACAAAAGATTCTCAGCCTTCCCGTTCTGATATAGTTTCTGAATGTTTCATGGCACAAAATGTTTTCTATCAAGCAAATAACTATGGACAAAGTTGTCCTTGAAAATGCACTTGAACTGAAACTGGTTTACATAACTTTACAAGTGTTTCTGAGGCCTAGAGGATCTTGGGTTCCCGAAGAGTTTACATCATACAAGATATCAATGGTCCTAAGTGCTTGGAGGTCATTGTTAAATGTTGGTGTTTGCAATCGCCAAGGTTTTCACACCAGTTGTCAGAAGTTAAAAAGCAGTATCGGAAGGGCTGACGTTAATATGGCAAGTCTTCTAATGAAATAAAAAATCTTCTAAATAAAGTTGTGGTTATAAGTACTATATATTCTAATAGTATGCGGTTTCCAGAGCAGGCTTTAAAATGAGGCTCCCATTTTTTTCAATGGGTCTCTGTGTGCTTTGCAGGATTACCGTCAACATTTTTGATGCTAATCCTGCAAAGCGCCAAACTAGTGTAAAACATTTTGACGCCAGATCCCTAACTATCGCCGTGGTGCGCCGTATTTTAAATACGTGCACACATGGTGGCGTTAGGGGGGGGTGCTAAGGGGTGCAAGAAAAGTGGCATACGTTCTAATGGAGTGCAGATCACAGACTTCAAATAACCTTTTTTGTTAGGACTCAACTTGAGCAGTTAGATTAAACTTTAATTAGTCATATGTGATTAACATAAAGCTAGTGGACTTATTTTAAATTCTGTAGAATGTGTTGCAATATGCGTGGGTAGTTTTGAAGAGCATGGATATTGGATGTAAACTATATGATAGGAATGTACTGAACATATAATTATTTGACATTCAGGCTCAAAATAGCCCTGATCAGTATACATCTCCAGTCATATGCAAATGAAATGTTTAAAATATTTGTCCAGCAGTGTTATGGTAAGTTTAGTGTCCATAAATAACAGCACAACAAATGACATAATGACATAAAACAGTATTTTATTTTTCTTGAAAGGCCTATGGTAGATCTCACATCTTTGCTGTGTCTTCCCCCAAACGTTTTATTTCTCCCCTCCTGTTTTTTGGATTTTGTTTTTGTTGGGATTAGGACTCTATGCACTTTACCACTGCTAACCAGTGCTAAAGGGCTTGTGCTGTCTCCTGTAAAATGGTGAAATTGGCACACACCCAATTGGCACATTTAAATTGCTTATAAGTCCATAGTAAAGTGGTACTGCATGTACTTGTGGCCATGCTACTAATTGGCCTCCAGCACTTATGATGCCACCCACCAAGGTAGCTGCTTAAACCTTGTCTCAAGACTGCCATTTCAGTTTGTGTGAAGTTTTCGTCAACTAATTCAACATGACAAGATAACCCTTGTTTCAGGCCTAAATATTCCTTTTTAATACACATAAGTTGCTGCTAAGGTAGCCTCTAAAAATCCCAAAGGATAGGGTGCATTGTATTTAAAAACCAGGACATTATTATTAGGACATGTGTCTTGATAGTGAAAAACTCCTAAATTTGTTTTTCACTACTGTAAGGCCTATCTCATCCATAGGATAACAATGGGTTACTTTATTACATTTAATACGTGCTAGCCTTTGATTGAGAATAAGTAGGAGTACCATGTTCTCAAATAAGTTGTAAATTAAAATCCTCTTTAATATTAAAGTCAGATTTTAAGTCACAATTCTGAAAATGCTGCTTTTGGTGTTTGCAGCCTGCACCCTGGGTCACATGACGGTGAATAGCTTGGCAGATGGCCCTTGTGTATTGGCCTTTCTGTATTCCTCCCAGACAGAGAAAGAAAGGGAAAGTAGGTAATGGCAGGATGGGACATCCTGCCAGGATAGTGAAGGCAGAGTTGTTTTCTACCCCACTTACATTTCAAAGGGCTGCTGTCATAACACTTACAAAGGAACTTGACACCAGCCTTTTTTCACCCTAGGCTATTTGGAGCCTTGTCAGGGAAGGGGAAGAACTTTCCAGAACCAGATATGGGGGTATGCAGGATGACCCTACTTCATATGCTGACACCAGATATAAATATTGGACCTTCTGATATAAATATTGTACACTCTTGGACATGAGGAGGACTTCAGAAGGACTGCCTTAGACCCCTGAAGACTTCCCTGCTGCTTGAGGCCTGCCTTGCTGCTTGAACCCAGGATTACCAGAGTAACACCAATGCATAGTTGTCTGGCCTATTTTGTGAGCTATTAGGACACATAAGCTCCAGAGACCTTGAACATTTACTCCTGGCCTCTGCTGAAGTGTGTCCTGACCCCCACCCCCACCCCCAAACTGGTGCCCCTCCAGCCCTGGATCCTTGGGGTTGGTGCTGAATGTACTACTCATGTATAACCCTAAAAGTTGGGACATAGAACCTTTTCCACCTAATAGTGACTTCAGAACCTCCCCCTCCTCGGATAGTGCTAGCTTCCTTGCCCCACTGAACTCTATGTTCTTACAAACTTTTCTTACAAATGTTTTCTAAGTCCGAAGACCGGGTCCAGTCCAGCTCATGAGATCGAACCATGCTCCATCATGGTTGACCTTAACTTTTGACTTTCCTTGGTCTTGTGCAATCAGATACTTGTGATTGTTGCTTTGAACCTTTTAGTACTATTTATAACTTAAAGCTTTAAACAATCATCAATCAGGTTCAACTGATTGGATTTAACTCATTTGGTGCCATCTTATTTATTAAGCATTTTCCTTTTTTTCTAATTTGTGTGGGAGTTTTCTTCTGTGGTGTTTTCACTTTCTTACTGTTAGTTTGCTGCATGTATAATTAACACAGGGCCTCTAAGTTAAGCCTAACTGCTTTTGTGCCGAGCCACCAGAGGGGTTAAGCACAGGTTAATTTAGTGAATGTTGTGATTCACCTTGAAAGGGATTGTGGTTATTGCTTGAGAAAGGTCTTCACCCGCTCAATTAAAAACCCAAGTTCCTGCAACCTATATACTACTTTATTATAGACAGCATTTTAAAAAGAATATACATTTGAATTTTAGAGCTACATTGCCTAACCAATCACATAGGTAGGACAAAATGCTTTTTTGCATTGGGCATCATTTTGCACAAAATAATGAGAATGGAATGAAATTGAATAGAAAAATCTAAAAATGTATAACTTTAATTGTACTGGGTTGAAGAATCTGTAAATAAATTAAATAAACTATTTGACTTACTAATTGATGAATGAGCCAAAAAGGTGATCCACTAAATAAATCACTTACTTTGAATTGTCAATTGAAGTCCAATGTAAATAAAAAACATACATGTTTTATGTTTTCTTCGTAGCCAGAGAAAAACAAACCGAAAAGATCATGCTAGGAAGGAGAAGTTGCATTGTACTACCACCATCATGCGAACATCGTAGGCGATACAATTCGGGCACAGTTTAATCATAATCATCAAGGTGGCTAGAAGCTAGTAACTATTCAAATAAGCGTGGATCAGCACAGAGTGTTTTGTAATTCTTATGCAAATGTCAGGAGAAAAATATCACCATAACGCAAATGCATCCTCAGTCTCAGTATCCAATCCAAGACATGCCTATCCCTTTTATTTGTGAAGTCTCTGCCACGAGTTCAAAGACTCTGCAGTCTTAAAGATACTACTCGTAAAAGTTGTTTGTGATTAGCAAGAAACCCTAACTTACACTGAAGTATAGGTTTACCTTTGTGAATCAGGCCCACATTGTCTATTTAGGTGTGAACTCAAAGTCAAGATGCAGAGCTCCCGTAATATCAACCATCAGCACTGAGTGTTCCATCCAAGTTCACTGGCAGCCTACCTTGTGAGTTTGGATCAGTCCCTTCCCACATAGTATCTTTTTCAGTCCAATCAGGATTCAAGTCAGAGACCCTGCCTCCAATCATTCAAGGAATTCTGTCACCTCTTGTTGCATGTTGTATTTGTCAACCTTCAAGCCCATCACAGGCTGTCTCAGGAAAATTAAACAATTGTGATTCATCATCTTTCATCACTTTTAATTTTACAGGGAAGAGTAGTATATGTTTTAGTTTATTTGAAGTCTTTGTTTTACTTTCTCAAAGGATTTTCTTTGGTGCTGAACTTGTGTGTGGTCAGAATATACATTGATTAACAAGCCATCATATTGGGCTGATATACCAACTTAAGGCTACTAAAGGATAGTGTGTCAATCTTGATAATTCAGTAATACAGTAGTATACAGGGCGTCCCCGACCTCATAGGGAGGTACTAGTGGTATATGACCCATTCAAAATGGTTCCAACGTGTCTCAAGCCCATTTCTCTAAGAAGAAGTCGTGAGATGGCCTCCAAGAAATTTCAGAAAGCAAAGACTACCCCTATCTGTTCTTCCCTTTGTTTCTTCCAATCACCTCTAATGTTCTTGCAGCTTCTTCAAACTTAAAGAGGAAGTCACACATTTCAGACAAATCAAGATGGTTTTCACATTTCCTTAGTTGCCTTTGGTCTATCAGAAACATTTCTTAGATCTGGTCAGAAGAAGGTAATTTAAATGAAGACCATGCCTATTTTGCTTTGCAGTGTAATCTGTGATTATTTAATTGCTTCTACTCTTTCACCTCTTGGCATCTTTTGCATCACCAATGCTGCTGCTTCAGTACATGAAGGAGATATCCTTTCACTGAATCCTGAAACACCTGACATGGTTGCACCTGTCATATATTGTATTACCTTATTACTTTGTGCTAATTTTTTCTCCTTGTCCTTGAACATTTTTTCTGCTTATCTGGAGATTAATCTTATATACAAAGGTCCTCATTTACAAAAAACTGCCGCATTGTCATTGATGCATCAGATTTCTTACACCTGCCGCACATCCCGTAAAAATGCCATGGATGCGCTGTGTTTTCAATACAGTGCTCCATGGTGCACATTTTCACAGATGCTTCAGATATTTGGACACATCTTTTGGCTCTAGAGTAACTTATTGCTTGAGTTGCGTTCTTAAACTAACACAAATCCAGCAATGCAAAGACAATCCCATTGGAAAAAGCCCTACGTCAATTTTACTCCAGGTCTCAGTAGGTGATAAAAGTTTGATGCAGTGAAGTCATATTGAGACGCAGTGAGAAGTTGTAAACTTCAATGCGTGAGTTACATGTGTCTTTTTCCATGGGAATACCTATCCTGCATTCATTATACCTGATGCAGGTATAATGTGATGCTGGGCTTTACAAACTGACGTATTGGTCCCAATGTGTCAGTTTTTAAATATGGAGCAGTGTAGTATATTGGTAGCCCCACTGCTACATAAAAACCAATTATGCAGCAGTGGTGCAAGGGGCTTGTAAATGAGGCCCCCAGGGGGTAGGTGCTTCATAGTCCACGCATAGTGCAAGAATGAAACAGTCACAGATGTTAATACAATTTTTTTCATTTCAGATGCTCACAGTATCAGTCTAACCTCAAGAACATAAAGGGTCAAAGACACACTATACTCTGCCTTTCATGGCATTGGAGTGTACTTAAATGATTCATCACCAAAGCGAGGTCACGTTATTTTAGGGGTTTTGGGATCAATATCACTCTTTCAACAATGTAAATCATATATATGTTTTTGTCATTTGTCAAACTCTCCCATGAAACCTTGCTGCTTTAAGCCACAGCATCTATAGAATTAGTATTCAATAGTGAGAGATTGCCCAGGCCCAGAGTGTCCCTATCACAGTGCCTTTACATTCACAGGAGTTGGTAAAGCCAGTTCCAGCAATCACCTGTTGTAAAAGTATCGAAACAATGTTGGACAAACAACACAAATTTTAGCCTGGCCCAGGTTAATCTGGATTTTGCTTTACTCTTTATCTTCCCAAGCCTTTAAACTTTTCCTCTGTGTCTGAAGGAAAAGTAACTAGACATAAGACTAGAAGAAAGTTACTGACCTTCAAGAGCATACTTCTCATCTTACGTACTGCTTTCTTACGATGACCAACTAGCCAACACGTAGCTTATTCCTCATATATTAATATGAGCGTGGTTGGACAGACAAGAAAGTGAAGCCTTACAAAGCTACTGGGTGTATTGGGCAACATGCAGCAAGAGTTATGCTTTTTGTGGATATTCCAGCTAAGGTCTCCTTTTGTGGGATGAAAACAATGTTTTGTTCACATCGCCTACTAACATGTCTACACCTTCTGTATGACGTCAGCATTAGAAGAGATTTTAACAAAAGGATGATGGAAACTGAAACTTTTCAAACACTCACCCCCAGTCGCTGATCTGGATTTAATCCATCGTTCTTTTGCTCATCATGCCACCCCAGTTTCGACTCAGCCATATGTAATTCAGCCTTGACCCTGTTCCCCATGGGAACAGTCCAGCTCGAACCGCCAAGCCAGGCTCTCCTTGGACCGGAAACAAGCATTGTGGGGCCGGTTTCAAGGTATCACCCTTCACCAGCCTGGCTAGCTTGAATCCAGTGGCACAGTGAGCATGGGACCAATGTCTGGGCATAGCCTTCACATTTAGGGTAACTTTATGAACACAAAAGGATGATGGACGGAGTGCATTGGAAGAGATGCCTGTAGTCCAGGCAATATGATGGAGACACCAAGGTTATGGTACAGTAGGTACTGGAGGGTTTTCTACATTTATTTTTACTTTTGTAAGGCGAGAGACTTTGAGGAATGTTTAAGGGAGAAGGTCTAACTGAGAACTTAAGAGGATACATGACAAAAATGACAGCATAATTTGCCCAGGATCATGCAGTCGGGTTAGTACTGAGGCCCAAGTTATCACTTTATCATCTAGGCGACATGTGCTCCCTGAGATCACAGTATTCTAGCAACAGAGACTCACTATGAAGTGCAAGCAGGAGTCATATAGTGAAATAGTGAGTCTCTTGCCAGAAGACCATCAAATGCTTAGATCTTTGTAGGGGTACAGAAACATGGAGTCAAATCCTCGCCAGACACAGCTTGCAGAGATAACTGTAACATCTAACAGTGTATGCATTTCACTAAAAAGACACATTTCCAGGTGCAAAAAATGCAGTGAATGGAGACACAATACTTTCCCAGAAATGATTAGAATAGATACTTTGAGTAAAAAATGCTAAATAAATTTCTCTACAGTTATTTAGGTTGTGTTGTCTTTCTTTTCTGAGTGTGTATTGGTAATATAAGTTTTTGCAAAGACATTGTAGCTTA
Source organism: Pleurodeles waltl (assembly GCF_031143425.1). Lineage (NCBI taxonomy): Eukaryota > Metazoa > Chordata > Amphibia > Caudata > Salamandridae > Pleurodeles > Pleurodeles waltl. The sequence goes on from NC_090443.1 coordinate 912,120,807, forward strand.
TTAACTTCTTAGCTGCTGGGCCTCTCCCCCTACCCACCCAGGGCTTAACCCTTCTTTGGGTATTTGAGGTAGTTCTCACTTACGGCTCGTAATGTTTTTTTCCACATAAGGTATCTCTGCTAAATTTGAGTCCTTTTTTTCCAGCATCCTGGGAATTCTAAAGGTACCCAGGGTTTGTGGATTTCCCTGGAGGGTGGTGAGAAAATATGCAAAGTATAGCAAAATGGCAAAATGTAGAGTTTTTTTTAGAAGAACAGGGAACAAGTGCAACAGATAAAACTGTATTTTGTCCTTAGAAATGGCATAAACTAAGGGTTTGCTGTACTAAAGTCACCAGCTTTCAGTCAACAGCTTTTGGGAACAGGCAAAGATGGATCAAAAAACCTAATTTTGTACCACAGTTTTGGAATTTTTCAAAGAGGTAGCACATCTTTCTTATTTTTTGTGCTCTCAACCTACTCCCAGTTTGTGGTGGAAACCAGTGTGAAACCCAAGGGTGAGCCAAAGAACCCCTGAAAAATAGACAACATTTCAAATTCAGCAAGAGATCATATATTTATAGATCACTCAAGGTTAAAAAAAATAAAGAAGTATTGAAAATGAGTAGGAAAAAACATCCATTTGTCACAACGTTTTCATGTGTATCTTTTTATCACGATGGCCCATTTATAAAAGCAATATACTATTACATCTGCTACACCTTTCTGATTGCGGGAATATATAGAGTTTGTAGGTTCTCCCAGTAGACCAATTCATACACTGAAATAGGACTTAAAATGGGTACCAAAGAAACCTATGTATTTCTGAAATGGGCAGAAGATATGGAGTTTTAAGTGATTTATTTGTACATTGCTGAATTTGTGGGTACCCATACTAGCGTATAAGTTAGAGTGTATTTTTCAAATTGTCTTATTTCTTATATGCTTGCTTAAATTTGAAAGGCACAAATACAGTGAAATCCAATTGGTAATAACAAATGTTCTTCTATTCTTTGCTCCCACAATTCTGCAATAAAAATGGTCCCTTACTTATGTGGGTAGGATTGGTGCCTGTAACAGGAAAAGGGGCAAAACACAACATGAATGCATCACATTTTTCCTATGAAACTTAATCTTTTTTTCAAGTTGGGTAGCTGTAGATTTTGGACCATAGCACTGCCAGCACATAGCAAAACCTAGCAAATGTGTGTTTTTTAAAAGTAGATACATAGGGATATTTAGAGTGCGGTGACTTGGCTCTCACCAGGTTATTTTTAGCCAGAATCCCTTGCAAATCTCAAATGTATGCCTAGTGCCAGTGACAGAAACATATCAAACCAAGCTCAATGGGAGCCCCACTTGGGAGGGCTCCTCCTGACCTTGGTTTGAGCTGTTCCTGTAGCAGGGACTAGGCCCATCCACACAAGTGGGGCACCATTTTTATCTGCACAAGTGGGGTAATGCAGCATGGTAGAAATCTTGTGGATTCCTGTGGATTTGAGAATTTTCCGTCACAGAAGGAAAATGTGTGATTTAAGTCAGAGTTTGAGGTTTGTAGAGCATTGTGGGTAAGAATATTTCATGGGATCCATGCAAGGCACACCACCCCAGACTCCCTTAGCTGTCTAGTTTTAAAAAATGTCTGTGGCTTGTAGGTTTGCATGGGAAGACCCAAGTACCACACCTACACCTATTGCTTATTGTTGGAACTTTTTCCTCACGCAGGGTCATCCCCAGTCTTTTTAGCTCATTCCTCCTATTTTTTCTGACCTCTTGCTGTTGGCTCTAGGACTCTGAGCACTTTATCACTGCTAACTGGTGCTAAAGTGCAGGTGCTCTCCTATCTAAGGTTGGTATGATTAGCTTATACCTAATTGGCATATTTAATTTACCTTTCAGTCCCTTGTACAGTGGTATCTCTATAACCAGGGCCTGTAAATTAAATACTACTAGTGGGCCTACAGCACTGCTTGCGCCACCCACTGAAGTAGACTTTCAAACCTGTCTCAGGCCTGCTAGCGCAGGGCCTGTGTGTGAAGTTCTCTGTCACAGGGACCTGGCATCTAAATTTACTTGCCAGGCCCAGAACTCCGCTTTTACTAAATGTAAGTCACCCCTAAGGTACGCCCTAACTAGCCCTTTGGGCCTGTCCTGGTAGTGACAAACAGCCTAACTTGGTGTCTCACTGCTGTGAGTGCTGCCTTCTCATAGGACTGCATTGGAAATGCCCTGCCTTATGTGGAAGGGGTATTGTCTGATTTATGAGGGGTAGCGTAGGCGTGTTTGGTATGATTGTGATGGTGATAATAAATCCTGCTTACTGGTGTAGGTGTATTTTTTATTACAATGACAGAAATGTCACTTCTAGAAAGTGCGCATTTCTCTGTGCTTGACTCCAACCCACGTCTGGGCAGAGTGACAGTTGGGGCTTTGTGCATACTTTTCAGACAGCCTGTACACAGGGAGGGTGGAGGTGTCACAGAGGTGCATCTGCATACTGAATGGTCTTCCTGGGCTGAGAGAAGGGAGAGGCGGGGCACACCTACATTTGTAAAGGCTGTGCCCTGGCCTCACACATTAGAGTTGTTTACCCCCCACTGATGTTTGGAGCCTGTGCTGAAGCAGGGAGAAGGCACTCCCAGAACCAGTGGTAACTGGCTGGAACCTCCTCTCTCTACCATTGCAAAACATTGTAAGGACTGAGTATAAGTACAGGGGAATTTTCCCCACAATTTGAAGACTCTTGGAATCATCTTGGAACTGGACACAAAAGGCTGGAAAGACTCACCAGGAACCGCCATGGACTGCTGCGGCTGTGACCTGCTTCGCCACTGTAAAGGACTTGCCACGTGTTGCATCCTCTTTGTGCTGCCCTTTTGCTGGGCCCCTCCACCTGTGAGCCCTTTTCCTGGACTGTTGTCCCCCAGGGGCAGGGTGCTGTGGCCTCTGACCACTGCATCCAATTTGAAGCACGAGGGGTGCTTCACCTGTTTGCTGAAATTAAGCACTTGGGAAAGTGCTTGCTGGGGGATTTCTTTAGCGCTTGAAAGCGCTTCCCCTTCCTGATGCTGGGAGCCTTAAAAAGCGCTTAATAATTTCTGCATAAAGAAATCACCACCGCGACCTGGGCTGCGTGGTTTCCAGCGTCAGAGTTGCGCTGTCCTTCATGCCCCCGGGGCACCAGAAGATTCATCTAAGCCAGAAATTGGAGTGAGTGCGCTCCTGTCGTGCCCCTAGGGTGAAGAGCACTCTGTGGAGCGCCCCCGGGGCACAGGCAGGCACCTACATTGGTGCCTGCCCCTTTCCGACGGCCGGACGGGCCGCCGAGTGCTGCTGGAGCTGCTGGGCAGGGAAGGAAGCCTCATCGGAGGCTCCCTCGCCCCATCAGGCCCTTTGTTGTTTCTTCTGCTGGGCAGGGGGAAGGGAAGCCTCACCAGAGGCTTCCACTGCTCCCCCGACACTCCAGACTTGGTTGTGGAGGCCACGGGTGGGGCGGGAACCCCGCTGGAGGTCTCCCCCATGCCACTGGCTTCCCCTTGTGGCCCGTGTGGGCCAGTAACGGCTTTTTGAGGTCTCCCCCACAGCGGAGGGCCAATACAGGCCCGGGGGAGACCCCAGGAGATTGTGGGCCCCAGGAGGGGCCTGTTACCAATCGGAAGGGGTGTGTGGTGCCCCCCTCCCCCTACGTTATCCTGAGGATGTTGGCCCCCCTTGTGAGGACCAGTTGAAGCCCAGGGGGGCCCCCAGTGATCACGGGCCCCCAGAGAGGCCCATCCACAGTAGAGACGAAATACGTACCATCGTCCTCTAGCCCTACGGATAAGAGAGGCCCCCGTTTTGTGCAGAGGACCGCCGGGGCCCCCATTTTTCATCTTCTAGGCACTAGAGGTGCCTTCATCATCAAAACCAGGTATTTCCTAGGGAAATATTGCATCACGTGTGTTGTGTGTGTTGTGCAAATGCTTTACACATTGCCTCTGGGATAGGCCTGACTGCTCGTGCCAAGCTACCAAGGAGGTAAGCAGGGGTTATCTTGGATGTGTAACTTCCTTTCCCTGACTAGAGTGGGTGGGTTCTGCCTGACTGAGGTGCATACCCTAGCCAACCAGAAACCCCATTTCTAACACTTATCTCTCAACACACCAATGTATGGCCTTTTGTGTCATTTTCTCTTGGGCCACCCACACAAGTATGGTATTGTTCTTATCAGGAGACATGTGGGAACTGAGGGTGCCACAAATATCACTCTGATATTAATTTTTTTAAGTTAATCCACCACTTACACTGGTTGGTTTTAGCACCTCCAGAAATGCTAGATTCAAAACACAACTACTTCTCAAATTATCCGAATATTCAAACCAAGACTTCTGAAGATGAGCCACAAAGTCACCAACTGCTTTGAACTACACAAAAGACTTACATATCGCCAGCCACAGGCCCACTCCAACAGATCAGTACACTCACAATAACATACAGCAACCATTCAAGAGTCCATCCCATTCACACACCAAAAGGCGGAATCAGTTTGACTACATTTTCACCACCTGCCAAGTAACCACCTTCATTCTGAACATTACTGTTGTGGTAAATACAACTCCTTCCAGTTTGTGGATGCAAGTTAGAGGTGTCCAAGTATGCTTCCAAGGCATCATTCTTTGAACTGAGTAAGCATATCTACCCTTGAAACTAAGGCAAACATGTTGAGGAATACTGCTGCAGTTCCCTGAAGAGAACTTAATAAACTATGAAGAATGGCCGTTTTTGACCCTCAAGGTAGTCTGTGAGAACGTCAAATGTCCTATCCACGGTTATGTACAGTGCTGGGACTGTAATGCACTTATCATACAGCAAAGGATGAACATGGCAAGCAGGTCAAACTTTTTACCCATACATGTAGCGTTGGGTGCAGAGTTATCTGTAATGGTGTAATGTTTTGTAAAATGCACTATCACCCAAGAGGGTTTCCTGTTCCCGGTCAAGAGCAGTCAGGGGTGATGGAGTTACCTAGTCAAAGAGGTAAGTGTTCAGCTTCGTGCGGAATACACTAATTTTAGAGATGGTGCATAAACGTAGAAGCAGGTCATTATGCCCCACTAGAACCAATTAGAAGTCTATTCCGCTTTCTCTGGTGCTGCCTATGCTGACGAAAGGTGTCTGCAAGATGTCTGAAATATAAGGCAGAACTGAGGTATGTTGGACCAGTGCTGAGTAAGATTTTGAATGTGTGTTTCAGGAGTTTGAAGAGCTGTGACTTTGAATGTGTGTTTCAGGAGTTTGAAGAGCTGTGAATTGGGAGTCAATGAAGTTGTTTCAGGTGCATGACGTGTGCGTATTGGGATGTTGAGGCGAGGAGGCTGTCTACTACATTCTATATGGTTTGGAGTCATCTGTTTAGTTGAATGAGGGAGTAATGTAGTATCAAGGCAAGTGCAGCACCAATGGGTTTCAATTCAAAGGTGATGAAGTGATGCCATGTGTATCTCTGCTACCTTTACTATCTGCCTTCTACCTATGCAATAACCATGTGAAAGCACACTTTACCCTACGCTTTTCTTACCCGTTCATGTCTCTAGCCTCATCAGAGTCCTGACTAAACCTTAATAGTTGGCATGTGAACCTATTCTAACATCTCACATCCCTAGCTACTTGACGCTCAAGAAAACGTGTCTTTGGTGCACCTTCAGTGCACTCACTGTGCTAAATTCCACTCCTTCCAGTTTGTCGATGGAAGTTGGTGGTGTCTGAGTATGCCTCTAGAGGCCTCATTCCTCAAACTTAGTGAGCATATCTACCTTTGAAACTAAGGCAAACATGCTCGGGTGTACTACCTAAGTTCCCAAAAGTAGTAAGCCAAACAAATGTCCTGTGTGGCTCATTCACTGATTTTTCTACTTTTGTTTTGAAAGTGTGAATGCTCAATTACTAACTTGCATCATACCCAATGTTATTGAAAAAGGGTACAGCACACAATATCTTGTATGATGATTGTTTTCACAAGAAAAACAAGACACCAAACAGATCCCAAGGCTGTATGTTGTTGTCTGAGCACTGTGTTGTCTATACTAATTTGGATAAGTAAGGAAATGTATATTGTTCTTATACTAAAGATGTGACAACAATTATCATACAAGTTATTTTGTCCTGTACTCATTTTCAATAACATTGGTTATGGTACAAGTTACTAATTGAGTAAGTAGAAATGTTGGTGAAAAAGTCCCATGGAACATTTGTTTGACTTATTATATTTACTCTGGTTCTCATGGGCAATCAGGGGGGCCATTGTGTTATATACATAAGTTACCTAAAATGCACTCAAAATTCTAGTCTGACCGTGAAAAATATTGCCACACGGGGTACTCCATGACAATGTGGCATATGTTACGTCCACCGTTATTTGATGAGTTGGGATTATAAATTGTCAATCCAAAAAGAGAACACCTTACACGGCGGATAAAGGTGTCAGGCAGGCCTTAAGGAACTCCATGATTTCCTCAAGTAGAGGAACTAAAATTCTACAGCTGCCTGCCTAGCGAGGTAGTGGCCCACGCCATTAAAAGGTTTACGTTAATTCAGCTTCACCTTAGTCAATTTCCCAATACTTCACTTTTGTATGGTGCAAAGTGAGCAAGTAGGAAAACTTAGGGCTGCCTGAGATGGGCAGTGGAGTCGGTAAACATGACTCTTCTGCCCCTTTTCATACTTAGAGGAAGTTAGGACAAGGTTGGGACTTTTTAGGTGTTTCAGGAATGTGATCAGCAAAGTATCACCCCTGCAGCCTTGCCACATCCTCCAGGGTATATGAAGTAGAGGCTGCTGCTGCTGTAGCAGTAAAACCTTCAAAGACGGACAACTAAAAGTCAAGGAAAGACAAGAGTCTTCCTTTGGTTGTCTGATGCACTGTATGTTGCCATCTGGATCAGATTGTTGAACAGCTTCTTGTGCCGAGTGTGAGTTTTACATCTCGCATTGTACAGTTGAGGAATCTGGTCATTCTTATCCACTCCACCCATGCAATTGTTGTAATCAAGTGTACAGGTGGGCTTGTAATCTTCAGCCATCTGACCCCAAACCATGATGGAGGAAGTGTTCTCATCATGAATTGTACTGAGATGTACATTGTGTCTATTAGAGAACGTGACTGTAAGCAGTTTGTTGGAATGCAACACAGTGCTCTAGGATTCCCTGAGCTTCTTCCAAACAAGCTCCTGCAGGAATCCTTTGTGGCAACAAAAAACTGTACCGCATGCTGCAGTGCCAGCTTTGTACAGCTTTGTACAGCTCACTGAACAGTTCTACTCCCATATAGAAACTGTGCTCATAAAGTTTACAACCTTTTTGAAGGAGTGGCTTGACAAGCTCCTATGCATGTCCTTTCTGTGACTTCTAGCTTGGGAGGGCAACCTACAGGGTTTAGCGTGGAGTCCTTCCCTCTCAAGTCCACTCTCTAGCTGTCCACATAGCCAGTAGACATAGCATGAACAGCTTGATGCCATAGTGAACTCTCTTGCTCGCAATGTACTGCCTGAACAGTAGTCACCCTTTTTACAGGATCAAGGACTCATCAATGGCTATATTTTTTCCAAAAGTATAAACCTCTTGGCAGACAAATGTTCCACAACAGGCTGAATTTTGAACAACCTATCATGGTCTGGATGGTCCCAGGGCAATGCTGTAGAATTGTCATTCAAAGGCAGCATGTGCTGCAACAGCAAAAAACGATCTCTGTTCATGTACAGTGCAACAATGAGGGTTACCCAAAACTTGCAAGTAGACCAGTAGGACTGCAAGGTTGGTTTGTACACTAACCCCATTCAGAGTGTAAGGCCCCAAAGTATCTGCAAATCCTAAGCGAAGTGGGAGTCCACTTGTGTACCATAGAATAATGCAGTAGCGTGCCTCCATGCTCCCTCAGAAATTGTTCAGCATGCAAATCTGTTTGGTGTATAATTAGCTCAAGGAAGTCAACATCCTAAAAGAGATGGATGTAGTCAAGTAGCAAAAAATTGGTGGTATCAACTTTACATGCAACGTCGCCAGTGAAAGACAGAATTTGGGGCTGAACTAAATTGTGGGGCTGCCAAGAGAGCACTCCATCTGTGCTTCCTGCCCCATGTGCCTGCTCTTTGGGTGGACCTAACCTATTACTGTTGCCCGCTGCACAGACTGTGATTGCAAAGGGACAGCACAACTGCCATAATTTTTTCCCTCAGAATCGCTGGAAGGTGAATTGCTGGATGGGCCTCTGCCTGCTGAAAAATCACTTTGAGATTCTGCTTCATTTTCCTCTCCCTCAGATGCTATCTTAATATCTGCTGCCTCAGTCTCTGATCCTGCCTTAGAGCTGTCCTCCATAACCTGCGTTAGGGCCTGGCAGCAGTCATCCACTGAGAAGCCATCTCAGTTACTACTAAAACTGTCCTTCTAAAACAATGTGCCACGTAGAAGCAGATTTGTTGTTCTAAAACAGTTGGTGAGTATGTGCCTGTGAGATGTGTGCAACAATAAATTCCTGAATTCATTCCTGAATTTGCAGGTTCTCCAAACACACCAAAAAAGACATAAAAGGAACAGTACTTCAACTTGGCACATAACAAATACCACAACATACTTTAGTTAGGGAATATGCAAAGATTTATTGTTGCAGGGCTTGTTTGGCCATTGCCAGTATAATAGTAATTCCTACTAAGCTACAAATCTCTCTTTGATCTCAAGAAGCACACATTCTCATAGTCGCCTCTGCAACTTTATTTGCAGGAGTGCTCCTTGTGAAACTCACAGTGCTATCACTACGGTCAATGGAATTATGAGGCAGGAGACCACAACATTATGCAATAGGGTTGACTAAAATATGCAGCATGAAAAGGCAAATTATGTGGCATATGCCCTTTTTTTTAAGTTGGTGTAAATCCGTTCAGTAGCTTTTGAGATATTAAAGGAAAAACACATTTGTATATCTAAGTGCACAAATAATTTGCCAATTCTCCTGATCTCTTGCAGAGATCTGATTGGCTGCCAACGCTTTAACTAGGAAGTGCTGGCAGCCATTTTGGGGCTGGGACTCAGCTGAGTCCCCAACAAAAAGATAGAAAATAAAGGAAAGGGGCAGGGTAAAAATACCCTGAACCCCTAGCATTGCTGCTGGGGTCTCCTTGGGACCCCGCAAAGGAAAAAAAAACATTTTTTGTTTAGGTTTTTGATGCAAATCTGTGGCAAATTGGCACAGGGCCCCCTTTCTAAGGCTCTTATAAGCCCCAGAAACCACCACCTCCCTGGGGCTCAACTGATATTAAAGAAGGAGGCTGAGCTGACCTACCTCCATTGGGCTCCTTGAGCCCCGGGCCCACCACCTACCCCGGGGATATAATAAACAAAAGGAGGGGGGCCAAGCGGACCCCGATTCTGGAACTTAAGTACGCCATGGAGACCATCACCTCTACTGGGCTAACTAAGAAATAATGCAGGGCCGCGTAAACCCACAAGGTCCCAGGAACCACCACATCCCCATGGCTAAATAACATTTTTAAACCCTCCCAAGCCATACATGGCCCCAGGGACCACCACCTCTCTGGAATGGCCTGTGTCAATTAAAGTAAGGGGGCCACGAGGCCCTCTTCCTGGAGCCATTTATGGCCCGGTGACTGCCACCCTCCAAGGCCGGCTCCTTTGGTGCCTACCCTCAGAAGATAGCTGATTACTTTCTCTTGGAAGGAGCTGACAGCTCCTGTCAAGCAAGATCAGACACTAACTCTGCCTCTAGCAAACCGGAGCGTGAAAACTGCTCTTGCTTTCTGGAAGCAAAGCTTTCATTTGTTTCCCTGCCCGCTACCATGTAGGCAGGGAAACAGATGAAATTATTGTCCCTGTGTGAAGGGAGCTGAATTTCTAGCAGTACCCTGTGTGCAAGAGCAATGCCAGCTCTTGCAGAAGGCGGGGAGCTGGCTAGGACCACAGGGGCTTTGAGGTTTCCCCCACAGTCTCCAACAACATACACTGGGTGCTCTGGGTGGGTCAGGGCACCCAGGTACTAGCAGCCGGACCCTGGGGGATGGGGCCCCTCCTCTTTTTATTAGATAATGCATTTGGCCCCAGGAAGGTGGTGGCCTCTGGGGCACAGGGGTCTGCATCAACCCCCTATATATTTTGTATTTTAACACCAAGGAGGTGGTGGTCTCCAGGGCTTAGTGAAACCCAGTAGGGGGGGTCCATGCACCCCCTTCCTTTTTTAAATTAAAGCCCCAGGAAGGTGGTGCTCCCTGGGGCTCAAAGAGCCCATAGGAGGGGGACCGGGCACCCCCTCCTTTATATGAATAAAAATCTAGGGAGGCAGTGGTCCCGGCGATTCAATATAGCGAAAGGAGGGGGACCCCCTCCTTTACTTTTGATAAATATTTTTATGCTCCCAGGACCTGGCCCACCTGGGGTCTTTGTTAAAAAACAAGCGGGGGAGCCCACACGTTGTTATTTTTGGTGCAAACTTAGGAATCCACTGCAAATTTGTGTAAAACATTTTTAAAAATTGCTTTTTTGCCTTGGCAGGGTCCAAGGGGGATCCCTACCCTGCCTCCTTTTCTTTTGTTTGCCAAAGCTGTGCATGTAATGAGCTTGAATGATTAATAGGGTGTTTGCCACAGAGCCTGGCCAACTGCACCGTGCACAGCCGAAAGCCATGCTTGGCGCAGGGTTGGTTGCATGTAGGGGGTAAGCTGCAGGGCCAACCCCTGCCTTCGGCTGTGCGTGATGCTGAATTCGGTGCTTATATGGGATAGGCCACAGGGCCTATCTGCAGTCCAGGCCATGCAGCCAACCTCCACTATGCATGGTGCAGGATTGTTTGCTTTGAGGGGGTAGGCCGCAAGGGTCCCACCATGCATGGCCAAAGGCATGGCGCGGTGTTTGTTGCTTTTAGAGGTTGGCTGCAGGGCACGTCTGTGTGTGGATTAACGTAAAGTCATTAAAATTACTAAATGTTAAAAAAAGCATTGACTGAAAAAAACAAAGGATACAGGGACATTATAGTTAGAAAATAGAATTAAAAAATAGAAATTCACCAAAAAAAACAATAAAGGTTACAGGGATGTTATAGTTAGGTACACATTTTACTCGCACAAAACCATGGAAGTTCAGCAGGTATAGTTATGGTTCCTCAAGTAAACATACCTCATGCCCTAAGGTAACTATAGCTCACGCCTTTTCCATGCACAGTTTTCTCTTCAATAATTTCACTACAAATGTTACATTGATATTATGAATGATGTTATCAAAGATCTTATGAGTGATGTAATATGTGGGGCAATTAGCAGTGCAAGGCGAGGGCATGAGTTATAGTTGTGGCTTTATTCTGTATCTCTCCTGCCTAAAATCTTTTCTTTTTCAGTGTAAGTCATTGGGGAAAATCAATTACCCAGGTTTGTTTTCAAAATCTCCCTCTTACCAAGTTCAGAATGTCGGCAAGTATGGTACATTGGATCACTGAGGGCAAGAGGAATGGGGCAATGGCATGGATTTGGATAACAAAGGGCAGGGGGGAGATGGGCAGGTGCACTCATCTAACCTTATGATGATGATGAAGGCCATTTATAGAGCACACAGCTATTCCCTGGAGGGTCCGAGCATGAAACAGCAAAGGTCAGAAGGAGAAAATAGCACAAGTTATTCCAGCACAAAAAAACATGTTTTGAGTTTTTCCCTGAACGTCACTGTGTCCTTCACTGCAAGCAGCTCCAGTGGTAGCTGATTCCATAAGGCTGAGCCCAGAAAGGTGAAAGACCTTCCACCTACTGTAGCACGCTAGATTCTAGGGACTACTGTCAGAAGTTTATTCGCGGATCTTAAATTTCGAGTATGATTGTAAAATCCAAATCTGGTTTTGAGATAAGTAGCACCTTTTTGGCACGAAGCATCATGGACCAGGACAAGAGCTTTGAATTTGATTCTCTTCCTATCAGGAAGCCAATGCAGCATCTGTAAATAGGGGGAAATGCAAGTTCTAGCTGGGATATTCAGCAAAAGGTGGGCTGCCACATTTTAGACCATTAGGAGTCAGTCGGGTAGCTGCGCAGGTAGTCCCAGGTACAGAGCATTACCATAGTCTATTCTAAAGGTTATTAAGTCCTGCACCACCAATTTCTTTGATTGAAGGGACAGAAAGAGGAGGAATTATTTTAAAAACTTCATGACTCCAAAACAGGTGCCCATCACAGCTTTAACTTGGGGTTGAAACGATAGATTGTTATCAAATTTGATTTATAGGTTTTTAACTACATGCTTCTGAGGTCCCAGAGGGGAGGCATCTTCCGACCAAAAATGTTGCCAAAAGTCATAAGGAATGTTCCCATGAAAGAGGATTTCTGTTTTGTCTTCATTGCCTTTCAATTGATGGAATGCAAGACAGTAGAAGACTGCTTTTAAACAAGATTTAGGGGCCATTTATGAGTTTGGTGGACAGAAAGACCTAGGCAGGGTTGCCGCTTTACTGGCTACTTCCCCCCCTAGCCCTTTTATGACTTTTCCACTGGGCTGAGGGGAGGAAACCAAGGTGGCAACAGCATTGTCGCTGGCTCCTAATCAAGCTTGCGGCAATGCTGCCGTCCGCAGGGGGCACCAGCACCCTCCTAATGCACACTGTCTGCACTGCCTGTGGCTCCCTGCACCTCTTCTCCACCAACCATTTCATGGCCGTGAAACTGCCATGAAAAGGCTGGCGGAGAACCATGTTGTAATCTGCAGGGTGGCTGATTGCAAACTGCACCATCGTCAGCCCATCCAGAATATTGTTCCCGGCGGAAACGCCGATTGTTTGGTGGTCCAACTGCCAAACTCTTAATTTAGCAGTCAGACTGCCAAACCAGTGGTGGTCATGACTGCCACCGCGAGTCTGGCGGTCTGTTGACCGCCAGCCTCATATTGAGGGCCTTAATCTTAGTACCATCCAGCTCCTGCCCTTGCCCCATGAGGCAAGCAGTTGTGTGTCATCCACATAGCATATCACTTTAGCTCCCAGATCTTCTGCTAGATGGGCCAAAGGCATAAGGTAGATATTGAACAAAGTGGGACTTAGGTTGAATCCTGGGGGACTCCCATCATCAGTTTCCATGGATTGGCAGAGCAAGGAGGAACCTAGACTTGTTGACCCCTATTTGTCAGAAAAGGCTTGAGCCCGACCATGCCAGTCCTGTTATTCCTATATCTTAGAGACACTGCTGCAGTTTGTTATGGGGGATAGTATCTAATGCTGCTGAGAGATCTAACATAATCAATGCTGCGCAGGATTCAGAATCCAGGATGCCTTTATTATGCTCCGAGACCCCCAGCAAAGCTGTCTCTGTGCTGTAATGTGGTCTGAAACCCAACTGGCTAGAGTGTAACAAACTCTTCACTTCCAAGTAGTTGCAAAGTCATTTATTCACCTGTTTTTCTTGTATCTTCGATAGAGCTGGCAATAGAGAACCTGGCTTATAATTCAATGGAATCTTAGGGTTTGCTAGCAGCTTTTTCACTAAAGGTAGAATATTTGCCTACTTCCAGCAGCAGGAACCATAGCCGATGTTAATGAAGCACAGATGATCATATTTACTGTTGGGATAATAATAGTATCCCCAAAAGCCAATAGATCAGGAGGGCATAGGTCTGCAGGGGACCTGATTTGTAAGCACCTTCAAATAGCCAAGAGGCATTTTATTGGAATTGGCTCAAACTTGGTCAACTTTGTCACAGATTCCTTGGCCAAGCTGACTTGCAATTTATTTTGTAGATCTGAATCCGGGTTTGTGCAGGATGCTAGTGTTACTTTTATCCATGAGATTTTAGTGTGGGAAACACTGACTAACTGTTCGTACCAGTCAGGAGCGGCCTGGTGCAGGCTAACACAACCTGAAGGAGACATAAAGCTCTTAACAACAGAGAAGATTTCTCTGGCCTTATTCCCTGCATTTTCAATCTTAACCACCTCATGAAAGGTTTGTGTAGCTGTTTTTATCCCAATATGGTATTGTTTTAATGCCAGTTTATAGACCTCTCTATCCTGAGGGTTGCATTCTCTTCTCCATTTTAGCTCTAACATCTTACAATGCTTTTTACAAACTTTGAGATCTTCGGAGAACCAAGGACTGGAGGTCTTCCTTCTGCTTGTTCTTTGCAGTGGAACTGGAGCTAATTTGTCAGTCATGGTTCCAATCCAATTATCTGGGGTACTATCCTCCAAAATTCTGAAGGCTTACTAACTTTGAGATCTTTGAAGAACTAAGGACTGGAGGGCTTCCTTCTGCTTGTTCTTTGCAGTGGAACTGGAGCTAATTTGTCAGTCATGGTTCCAATCCAATTATCTGGGGTACTATCCTCTAAAATTCTGAAGGCTTAGTTAGGGGTTGAATCTACCTTTGCAGACAATGCCAAGAGAATCTAATTAAATAGTGGCCAGACCAGACCATGGGTAACGGATTCTCCATATATAGGACAATGTGGACAATACTTGATCAAATATGTGACCAGCTTAATGGGTTGGTTTAATTACATATTGGTGTAGGTCTAACTTGGTCCTCACTTCTTTTAGCTCCAAGGCCTGTCATCCATCTTATCGAGAAGTATATTAAAATCACTTAGGATCATAAACTGTGAGTGTCTCAGGGATAGGTGAGCAATCGCCTTATCTAAGGAATTGAGGGATGGGCCCAGCAGCTTGTAAATTACTACCCCAGCCACCAATTGCTGCTTTGATAAAGAAATGCAGAAAACCATGTCTTCTGCTCCCAGCAGATCCAAAACCTCAAAGTTTAACAACTCCAGGCTTCCCTCAGAATCAGAGTGAGCCCACCTTCCCTCCCCATCAGGCGATGTTTCTATGGCACAATATCAAAACCACAAATATTGTGATACAGAAATATTGTGTCAAAAATATTGATCACAAAAATATTGCATTCGTATACATATAATGGTGAGTACAAAGATATTGGGAAAAAATATTGTTTAACATTTATATGAAAACAATAGTTTTTTAATATATATGTAGTTAAAAACAGTAAATCCTAAATAATTTAACATAGAACATTAATATAATGTAAATTAAATATATTTAAGTAATGTATAAAAATATATAAATATATCCCTTTTTAAACAAACATACACATATATATGCATAAGTTAATGTTTATATGCACATATATCATGTAAAACTATTATAACAAATATACAATTTAATTTATTATTTGTAAAATGTATTATTATAATATATATATATAAACGTATATATATATATATATATATAGACATAAAAAAGATTTTTTTTTAAATTATACATAAAAAATAAACAATAGATAAAAATACACTTAACTAAAAATACATTTATACATATGAATAATATAAAATTAAATTTACAAACATATAATAGGAATATATATTTAAACAATATTACCAAAACTATTAAACTATAGCGATAATAACTTTACTACTCGCCACTCCTATCTATACAACAGTAAGGAAAGCATTGGACTAAAGAGGGGTAAAATTTACTATTCCCACTATAACCTGTTTAACAGTAGAGAAACCGTTGGACACCAGAAATATAAAATGTACTATTCCCATTCTAATGTATGCAGAAGTAGGGAAAGCATTGTACTCTGAAGTAAAATTCAGTGCAACAGTAGGGAAAACGTTGGACTCATGAAGGATAACATTTACTATTCTCACTCCAATCTGTGCAACAGTAAAGAAACTGTTAGACTCAGGAGGGGTAAATTTACTATTCCTACTTTAGTGTGTGCAAAGGTAGGGAAAATGCTGGACTCAGGAGAGGTTATATTTACTATTCCTACTACAGTAAGTGCAACAGTAGGGAAAAAGTTGGACTCAGGAAAGGTAAAATGTACTGTTCCCCCTCCAGTAGGTGCAACAGTAGGGAAAACTTTGGACTCAGGAGAGGTAAAATTTACTATTGCCACTCCAGTAAGTGCAACAGAAGAGAAAGTGTTGGACTCAGGAGAGGTAAATGTACTATTCCCACTCCAGTGTGTGCATCAGTAGGGAACTTGGTGGACTCATAAGAAGTTAAAATTACTATTCCCACTCAAGTAAGTACAACAGTAGGGAAAGTGTTGGACTCAGGTGGGGTAAAATTATTCTATACACACTCCAGTGTGTGCAACAGTAGGAAAAGCACAGGACTGAGGAGAGTTACATTTACTATTCTCACCCCAGTCGTTGCAACAGTCTGGAAAGCATTAGACTCAGAAGAAGTAAAATGTTCTATTCCCACCCCATTCACTGGTACAGAACAAAGAGAATAATTTACTTCTAACAAACAACATATTTTAACTACTCTTTTAAACACCCCTAAATATAAAATTTTAATCATAAAAATTAAGGTCCTAATTACAGCTTCAGAGGTCGGACCGCCAGTGCATCGTGGTGGTAGTCAGGATAACTCATACCGAGCACCACATTACGATATACCTGCGGGGCTGATGGTGTGTCAGTGGCACAGTCAAGGCAGCAGCATGCTTTGGCTCTAGGAGATGCATGGAAAGCAGTGTGTGCACTAACATTGAAGACATGGTGGGAACAACATGGGCTCCAACCACAATCCACATGGGCTTATTCGCCGTGAGACTTTTGCCTGCCTTTCTGCTGACCTTTTATTAGCAGTGTCTCCACATATATCTACCCCCCCAGGGAAAGGCAGATCACAACTTACATGGTGGTGCTAATGCCGGCACCACCACCGTTGACCGTCGCTGTCCCTACCGCCGTGGTAGCTCAAATGTCAGGGATGGTGGCAGTCTTTTTGGCGGTCAGACTGCGCAGATCATAATCAGGTGGTTGGACTGCTGAGGAGGTGTCGGTTGGACGGCCAAAGAGGGTATGGCAGTTCCAAGACCGCCAAAGTCATTATCAGCACCTAAATCTCTTAATTTTAACATAGATTAATAATTATTATCAATTAACAAATTGCATGCAAGATAGGAAGGAGGGGGTGGTGCATGGATTCCGATAGCAGAGGGTATGGAGGAGGTTGATGAGGCAGCAAGTTAACTGTTCAGGGCAGGCGGGAAGGGCAATG
Source organism: Pleurodeles waltl (assembly GCF_031143425.1). Lineage (NCBI taxonomy): Eukaryota > Metazoa > Chordata > Amphibia > Caudata > Salamandridae > Pleurodeles > Pleurodeles waltl. Next base: position 912,137,835 of record NC_090443.1, read on the forward strand.
CCAGAGCAATGGCCACACAGGGCTGTAATGAGGGAGCAGAGGCATGGAATTGGACAATGAGTGGCAATGAAGAAAAGGGGCAGGAGCAGCAAGCTTGGGCAGGGACCGCACAATACCAAGTGAGGCCCAGCGTCCAAATTAGCCCTGTCTGCATTGTGATGGGCATCTTACTTAACACTGAAAAGCCCTAGATATTCACTAAAAAAAACAAAGGTTACAGGGACATTGCTGTTAGGAAATAGAATTTTTTTTAAAGTACAAATTCAGTAATAAAAAGAGGTTACAGGGATGTTAGAGTTAGTTTCACAAAACCATAGAAATTCAACTTTTATAGTTAGAGTTATTTCAAGTAATCATAACTCGTGCCCTAAGGTAACTTTACCTCAAGCTCTCACCATGCACTGCTGATTACCCTAGATATTACATCACTCATGACATCTTCTATGACATCATTTATAGTATCACTGTAACATTTGCAATAAAATTATTGATGAGAAGAGAGTGCATGGGAAGGGAGCGTGTTCTGGGTACCTTAGAGCACTAGTTATAGCTACTTAAAATAACTCTAACTATAAAAGCTGAATTTCTATGGTTTTGTGCATGTAAAGTCTGATCCTAAATATAATGTCCCTGTATCCTTTTTTTTTTTTTTATATGAATATATATATATATATATATATATATATATATATATATATAAATACACACACACAAAAAACAAAGGTTACAGGGACATTATAGTTAGGATCTGAATTTACTTGTACAAAACCATAGAAATTCAGCACTTATAGTTAAAGTAACTAAAACTCTCCGTCCTAAGTTAACTATAACTACCTCCCTCACCATGCACAGTTGTCTCATCAATAATTTTACTGCAAGTGTTGCAGTGAGACTATGAAAGACAGCATAGAATATGTCATCAGTGAAATAACATGTGGAGTAATTAGCTGTGCATGGCTGCCAATAGGTTATATATATAAATATATATATAGTGGCGGTCGCCTCTTGGTAGTTATAGTTAGGACCTAGTTTCTATAGGAAAAATAGTTTTTTTCTTGACTATTTCTTTGGTGCCAGTTGATGAATCTTCACTAAATTTTCCAAACAAATTCGACACTCACTTCAGCTGCTGTCTGGAAAGTTTTGGGGTGATCCATCAACTGGGGGCTGAGAAAAATGCAGGTCCCAAAACAGGTTTTCCCATGTTAATTACCACTTAGTTTTTTAACGGGACTGCAGCCCGAACAGCTAGATGGAAATACACAAAATTTAGCAGAAAAGTAGCTCTTGGTCTAGAAGGTGGATTTTTGTTATTTGGTGGAAATCTGTTCAGTAGTTTTTGAGATATTAAAGAAAATTTAAATGTATATATATAGGGATGTGAAAGCTCCATGAACCCTCACGATCTTGTGCTGAGATCTGATTGGCTGCCAACACTTCAACAAGGAAGTGTTGACAGCCATCCTGGGCAGCTGAGTCCCTGAAAAATAGACACAAAATCAGGAAAGGGGCCAGTGTAGGGACACCCTGACACCTTAGCCCAGAGGGACCCCGTCAGGGCAGAAAAACATGTATTTTTAATTTTTCACTGCGAGACACAATGGATAATGGATCTGATGAAAATGTTTTTAAAAATCAAGCACAGACTCCTGCACTTGGTTTGGAAAAAGCTCCCGGGTAGGCCAGGTCCTAGGGGCATTATTTAAAAATCAGGAGGGGTGCTCATGGGGTCCCCACCTCCTGAGACTCGCAGAACCCCAGTGACCACCACCTCCTCTGTGCTTAATATTAGTAATGAGGGGGGCTGCCTGGACACCCCCGGATTCCCTGGGGCCATTACCTTCCCAGGGCTAACTTGAAGTAATTGAGGGCCTCTCGGAACCCCCCCTTGGTCCCAGGCACCACCACCTCTCCGGGGCCCACATAACTTTTGAAAGTGTGAGGGGGACCGCATGCCACCCCCCCGGTCTGTATACAGCCCTGGGGACCACCACCTCCCTGGGGTGGGCCCAGGAAAATAGAAGGAGGGGGACCACCCGGCCACCTTCAGGAGCCAACAATGGCTCTGGGGACCGCCACCCTGCATAAGGCCAGCTCCTTCTATGTCCTGGGATGCCCATCCCTGGGACATAGCTGTTTGCTCTGACTTGGTGGGAGCTTTGACAGTTCCCACTAAGTCAGAGTAAACACAACTCCGCTCCCAGGAAGTGAGAGCTGTCAAACAGCTCTTGCATGCTGATAGCAGATGTTTCATCTATTTGCCTGCCCACACATATTCAGGCAGGGAAACAAATGAAAAGATTGCTCTCACAGACAGGGAGCTGGATGTTTAGCAGCTCCCTGTCTTTGATAGCAATGCGGACTGCTGCAGGAGGTGGGGAGTCGGTAGGGACCGCGGGGGCCCTGAGGCTCCCTGTGATCCCAAATGCTGCCACGTGACATGGTCCGGCCCCTGGGGATGGGGTCCCGTGGCAAAAATTGTCCAGGGGATGAAGGCCACACAGCTCCCCTCCCCCATGAATATATAGTATATTTTAAGGCCGGGCCCCAGGGTAGGGTCCCCAAGGCCAAAACGGCCAGGAAGGGTCATGCGGCCCCCCTCCACCAATAAGATATAATATTAGGACATCCCCACCAAACAAAGAAGCACTTAAGTCATATAGATAAGAGGAAGAACACTGGACATTTACCATAAGAGTCAGAAAGAACTCCACTTTTTGTGCAAAACTGTGGACCTTTTTATCCGAAGGTAACTATTACTTGCGCCCTCACCATGCACCTCTTAATTACCCCAGATGCTACAGCACTCATGACAACTTTTATAAAGTTAATAAAAATATCAATGAAATATTAGTAGCCAAATTATTATTGAAAAAAAACTGTGCATGGCGGGTGCGCGGGTTATAGTTACCTTATTGGGCACAAGTTACAGTTACTTCAAATAACTCTAACTACTGATTTTTCTTTGGTTTTGTGCAAGTAAATTCAGAACCTAACTATAACGTCCCTGTAATCTTTTATTTTTTTACTGAATATATATGTATATATATATATATATATATATATATATATATATATGTATATATCTGTAAATAGGACCATGTTTCCATAGAAAAAGTTGTTTTTGACTTGCCTATATCTTTGGCACGGTTTGACAAATCTTCACAACATTTTCCGAAAAAAGTTCCCCAGTGATTCTTGTTGCACACGGGAAGTTTTACAGATTCATCAAGCGGGAGGTCAAGATATAGGGGGAGGGGTCAAAAAAGTTGTGTTTCCCATGTTAATTCCCATTGGACCTTTAGACAATACTACAGCCCGAACCACTGGACGGAAATGCACTAAATTTGATAGAACGCTAGATTTCGGTACACAGATTGTGCTTTTTGTTATTTGGTGTAAATCCGTTCAGTAGTTTTTGAGAAATTAAAGGAAAAATAAATTTGTATATCTGTGGCCGCAAAATTTTCATGATGATTGCAGCAAATTCACAAATGGCGCAACAACAGGAATGCAATAGGAATGCTGTGATTGGCTGGCTGCAACCTGACTAGAAAGTTGCAGCCACTATTTTATGTTATGGGAGGAGGTCCCCTGGGCTGAAAATAGAAATGATAAGTGGTAAAAGGGGCCAGGGTACCCTGACCCAGGGGTGTGATATAAGGGTGTTCGAGAATCAAATTATGGATTTAAAATGATTTTTCTTCACCATGAGCGATATTCACAAATAATCGAGAATATCCTCTGATATCCTTGAATAGTCTTGAATATTCGAGGACATTCTCGAATATTCAAGAATATGCAAAAAAAAGTAAAAACACATTCATAGACTTATTGATACACTAACTCATTCACTCATACATGCACTTAGAGACTTATGCACCCATTCACTTACCCACTCAGAACTCATGCATTCACTCATAGACTCACACACCAACTTTGAGACCCACTCAGATACTCACACACCCACTCACAGATTCACTGAGAGAGACAGGCCCTGTGGCCAACAGCTGCTGTGAATCACCAAAGGCCATGTGCAGTGCAGGGTTGGGTGGTTATAAGGGCTTGACTGGGGCCAGGCCCTGTGGGCAACCCCCGGCCATGCGCAGCAGTGGTTGGATTAACAGAAAGTAAATAAAATTAATTTACGCAAAAAAGAATGAGAAATTCACTAAGAAAACCAAAGGTTACAAGGACGTTATAATTAGGTTCTAAACTTACTCGTCCAAAACCATAGATATTCAGCTGTTATAGTTAGAGCTATTTCAAGTAACTCTAAGGTAACTATAACTTGCACATGCACAGCAAATCACTCCATATATTATATCACTGATGGCATCTTCTTTTGCGTGGCCCCCCTCACCTGGCTGTTCTCGGTCCTGTGAACCCCATCCCCCAGGGCCCGGGCTAAATATTTCATATTTTTTTAGGGAGTGGGACTGCGCAGCCCCCGTCCCCAAGTGCTCTCGGCTCAGGAGACCCCATGGGGGGATAACGTCCCCGGGGCCCAGGTGAGCTTTCAGCTTCCACCAAGTCACAGCAAGTAGCTGTGCCCTGGGGGTGAGCACCCAGAGACACAGCAGTAGCCATCCCTGGGGGGTGGTGGACCCCAGGGCCATTATTGGCTCCAAGAAGGGACCACGTGGCCCCCCTCCACACCTGGCACACCCAGGGGCCTCACAGGAACAAGCATGGGAGCCCATGCTTGTTTTGTTTCTTTCATTTTCAGTGGATCCACCACAATTTTTAAAATAATTGTTATTTTTTTAAAATGTTTTTGCTCTGAGGTGGTCCCTATGGGACCCCAGCAGCAGAGCTAAGGGGTCAGGGTGTCCCTACCCTGGCTCCTTTTATTATTTTTCTTTGGCTGCCAATGCTTCCTTGCTGAAGTGTTGGCAGCCAGTCAGATCTCAGCACGAGATCGGGAGGATTTGTGAAACCTTCTAATCCGCAAATATACAAATTAGTTTTTTCTTTAATTACTACAAAACTACTGAATGGATTTAGACCAAATAACAAAAAGGATGCTTTCTGGACCAAGAACTACCATTCTGCCAAATGTGGTATAATTCCATTCAGTGGTTCTGGCGCTATCACTGTTCAAAATCCCTATGAACAAATGAATGGGAAAAAAGCACCCGGGACACTCCCTTTTTCTCAGTCCCTGCTTGACAGATCACCCCAATATTTTCCAGACACGTGCTGAATTGAGAGTCATATATTCTTGGGAAATATTGTGAAGATTCATCATACGATGCCAAAGTTATTAGCAAAACAAAAAATGCTTTTTCTACAGAAACTAGGTCCTAACTATAACTACCTGGTGGAGATTGCCACTAGGGAATATATATATATAAAGGGGGGTCCAAAAATGTGTTTCCCATGTTAATTTCTATAGACTCTTTAGACACGCCCACAACCCGAACGGTTGGACAGAATTTCACCAAAGAAGGTAGTGTTTGATCCACAGATCCCACTTTTTTTATTTGGTGTGAATCCGTTCAGTAGTTTTAAGGATATTAAAGGAAAACCAAATTTATATATCTGATCAGAGCCTAAGCACAGATCTCATGGTGAGATCTGATTGGCTGTCAGCACTTCAACCGGAAAGTGATGGCAGCCATTTTGGGATCAATATACGTGATATCACTCATTGAAATGCACTGTAGTGAATGACAGGTTTTGAGGATCACAAAAATGAGAACATGCAAAGGGTGATAACAGATTTTAGTTACAATATAATCGTTTGTTGCTAAGGTGATTTTACCCTGTGAAAAAGTCTTCTGCTGGGATTTCATAAGTAATGTTTTTGAGAAAGCTGTTTTCTCATGGTTTTCCCATCGAGGTTACAGAAGCGGATATGAAAGCATATTTTCTGTAAATTAACACTATCTTTCTCAGCCAGATGAGAAGGAAGTCTGACATTCCCAGTAAAACAGTACTTCCAACAGGAGCAGCCTGTCTGTTGATTTCCTTTGTTCTGTTGCAGTCTCCCAGCATGTTCTAAAGAACACCAGAGTGTCACTTTTTGTGACGCTCCGGTGGTGCTAAGCACTGCTCCATAATTACAAGGATGACACTTTTTGTGGTGTTACACCTCCTTGTAAATGTGGGCCCCTCCATGCAGGAGGGTGTAACCTTTTGACGCTGTCTTACAAGAAATCGTAAACCAGAGACAGCGCCAAAAACTAATTCCAACCAGGGATGCCGTTAGCATGGCAAAATGAGGAGGAATACTTTTATTCCTCCTCGTTTTTTGCTTTTGCTTTTACTGCTGCACACATAGAAGAAGCAAAATCCCATGGATGACTGTTCTGCACATAAACAATCATTCAAAATGACAGTTTGGTACTTCTATGTGTGCTACATTTTGCAGCACACATAGAAGTGCCAAATGGCCATTATAGATTGTTTATGTGCAGAAAGGACACCTTCCTGCACATAACCAATCTATCCCCTCACTATGGTGCAAGGATGTCTGCGTTGGTACTAGGTAGCTTAATTCAGCACCACTGCAGGGGGAAACACAGGTATGCGCTGTATTCCTCTAAATACAGTGCACCCGTGCATTTCAAAAGTGGCACAGTATTACTTAGCATAAAAGTGTGGCATACCCGAAGCAACTTGATTGAATCAAACTGGTAAAACTTAAAACATCAAGGCTCAGATTCTGGTAGGTGATAGGCAATGCAACGCAACACCCAATGTTGCTGCTCTGTGTTGCGTGACAAGGAGTGAGCAGGAGAGTGCCATGTTCTGATAGAAATGGCACTCTCCTCCCCTCTCTCAAGCGCCGGCCCTGTTTTCAGCTGCTGTGTACCACGTACACACCTTAGCGCCATAGTGCTAAGGTGTGTGTGTGAATCTTACATAGGTTTTGTTCAGGAAGGGTGTCCTTCCAGTACAAAATACTATGCCTAGACAAGTGCAAATGCTTTTCCCACTTTGTATGTGTGTTGTACAGTGCAGCACACATGCAAAGTCAGAAAAGCGGGGACAAATAAAAACATTTATCCCTTTTTGCGCCTGCTTTTAAAAGGCGTTGCTTTTTGGAGATAAACCCTTTCTTCTGATGTTTCAGAATAGGGTTTAGCATCAAAAAGAATTGGTGGTAGCACGGGTACGCCCATGTACCACCTATGTAATGCCCCCTTGACACATAGTAACACAAAGCAGCATTTCATTCTGTTTTGTGTTACTTTGCCACACAAACCAACAGAAATACCAAATTGCATTGGTTTGTGAATGCCTAAAAAAGTTTAGTGTTGGTTTAGTAAGGCTAAACCAATGCTAAAGCTTTGAGAATCTGGACCTTGATTTAGAAAGGTAAAAAATGAGGAGGGACATTTTTTCATAGAAACTATGGTTAGTGCTGTAGAAAGAAAAATTACGACATGTTTTGCATGAGTTCTCACATATCCTCCCGTTGAACTTCAACAGGAGCAGCCTGTCAGTTAATTCCCTTGTGTTCTACTGCAGCCTTCCAGAGAGTTCTAAAGAACAACTGGACCACTAACAGTCTTACTTATGACAAAAGTATGGGAGACCTGAAGCCATCTTGATTGAATCAAACTGGTAAAACTTAAAACATTTACTTTAGAACGCGTCAAAATGAGGGATTTTATTTTGTCATGAAAGTTAGGGTTAGTGCTGTAAAAAGAAAAATTAGCACACATTTTAAGTTAGTTCTCAAATATCTTATTCTTCTATTTCATTAAAACATTCTGACATGTAGACTGAAACTTGCACATTCTAATTTATGCCACTAGTGTGGCACATCTGACCTCCATATTGATGGAATCGAAGTGGAAATATTATAGCATTTTTTACTGAGGATACTGCAGTAAATGAGGAGATTAGGGAGCTTCATAACAATGAAGTGCCCCAAGATGGCCACCAGAGAAAAAAGAGCCCAAATGTAGCACACACATCACCCAAATGTTGCCCAAGTATAGCCTAAAGACAGAAGTGTGCAAAACACTTAGGCCCTCATTATATCAATGGCGGTAATAACCGCCTACTGCAGCAGTGACGACTGCCAAAACACTGTTGCCGCAGCTATCTACCGCCTGCCATATTATGACCGTAGCCGGAATCCCACCAGAAGGCTGGCGGAATTCCGGCTACTGTCATGGCGGCAGACGGCAGTAAGGTGGCGCTACTGCTAGCAGCAGCGTCACGCCAGTAGATCACCGTAGACCGTATCATGATCCATAATACTACCTGGCGGTGTTCTGCTGGCGGACGCTGCTGCTGGCAGTAGTGCCACTTCCTGTCTCCTGCTGGAGGACCACCTGCAAGCAGGTAAGTCGGGTGCTCTGACAGGGGAGGGGGGTGTTGTGTGTTTTTGGGGGTGTGGGTGTATGTGTCTGTGTGAGTGAATGCGGGTGTGTGGCATGTGGAATGCGTGTGTGCATGAATGGGTGTGAGTGTGCATGTATGTTGTGTTGTGTGAATGCGTGTGTGCTTGTTTGTGTGTCAGTGTGTGTGGATGTGTGTGTGAATGTATGTATTCATGTGTGGGTTAATGTGGGTATGAGTGTGTGTATGTTGGTGAGTGAATGTGTGTTTATGTCGTGGGGGTCAGAAGGGGAGGGTGGGGTAGAGGTCTAGGGAGGCAGAGGGGGGCGAGGGAGACACTTATCAGTGTCAGGGAAGGAATTCCTTGGCGCTGATAGTGTCTACCGCTATGGTTTTCGTGGCGGTGAGAAAGCCACGAAAACCATGGCGGTAGGCGGGGTCATATTCACGCAGGTGGGACAGTGGCGGCTGCCTGGCTGGAGACTGCAGTCTCCAGCCCGGCAGCTGTTACTGCCCCGGTGGACGGAGTGGTACATTGGCTGTTTGGCTTGAGCCAAACCTCCAATGTCATATTTTGGGGAAAGCTACCGCCAGCCTGTTGGCAGTACCTTTCTCCAAAATACCACCTTCCGCCAGGGTTGTAATGAGGACCTTAATTATTTGGGTTTTTTTTTTGCACTTTAATGTAGCACAGGCTTGACCCAAAGGTATTGAAGTGCTTTACATGGGAATCAATTACACAACACATTCCTCTTGGGCTTTAGACATGGGGAGATGTACAACCCTCATGGGTTGCAAGGGACCTGCCTCATTAATATTCATGGGACAGGTCACAATTTGCAACCCCTTGGGAAGGGCCGGCACTCACAGGGATGGTGGCCTGCTAGGGTCAGCAGGCCACCAGAACTGTGACTACTTTTTAAAGCAGTTTTTTTTAATGCAGTCCATTTTCCTTTTAAAGGTAATGTTTTAGGTATAACAGTTTTCATTACATCAAGATGACACCAGGCGTGCCACACATTTGCAATAAATATAGGGGCAGATTTATAAAAAGAGCCGCTGCTCCTAGGGCAACGTCACTTTTATTGCACCCCTTAACGCCCCCTTAACACCACTGAGTATGCACCCTATTTAAAATACAGCACACCATGGCAGTAGTCAGGGGGACAAGCATAAAAAATTATAACTAATCCTGCAAAGCACCCAGAGGTCCATTGAACAGAACAGGAGCTTCTTTTTAACACCTGCTCTTAAAAAAATGCTGATAAAAATGACACAGAGAAATCTCATAGATTTGTTTGAGTCATTTTTTCAGCTCCCCTAGAGCCGGAACGACCCCTTGCATACATGATGCCTGGTTCAGGCATTATGTGTCGCAAGGCGTTACAAAGTGGTGCAATGCAAGCATTGCAGCACTTTGTAAATATGGTGCAGTGTTTTTGGCCATCCAACATCACATTAGCGTAAAAAAGTGACTCTAATGTGGAGTTGGAATGGCACTAGGCCCACACAAATCTGGGCCATAGAATGTTAGCAATCTACTTGTTCACTAGAATACTGTGGGGAGGCATATGTCTGGGGCATGAACTCAAATAATTGAGGGCAGGGAGGAGGGTGCAGAGGCAACAGGTTGACCACGCTGGCCAGGCAGGAGGGGCAGTGGTAGCAGGGGCAACAAACCAACCATAAATGATAGGCAAAAAAGGCTGTAGCAGTATAACAGAACATTGAGGGCAGAAGTAAGCGGGACTGGCAGGACAATCATACATGCCAACAGTCCTGATGCTTTTAAGCCCAAAAGGGCTTTATTTTATCTGTCTCCTGCCTAAAATCTCTTCAACGTACATCAGCAGGGAAAAATCAATTCCCCAGATATTTTTTTCAAACCCTCCCTCTTACTAAGTTCAAAATGTTGGCACGTATGGTTCATTGAGACCACCACCTCCCTGGGACAAAATACTTTTTGAATAATAGAGGAGGAACCCCTCTCCCCGGGAACTGCCACCTACCCGGGGCAAAAATAAGATTAAAGGAAGGGGACCACCATCTGGCTGGGACAAAATTTAAATAAAGGAGGGTGCACCGTGGAACCCCTCGTGGAGCTATTTATGATCCTGGGGACCATCAGCTCCCAGGGCCAGCTCCTGCTACCTCCCGAGATACCCACCCTTGGAAGACAGCTGTTTGATTTTGCTTGGGGGAAGCTGACAGCTCCCTCCAAGTAATAATAAACACAACTCCACTTTCAGCAATGGGGAGCTGTCAAAAGAGCTCCTGCTTGCTGTAAGAGGAGTTTTCATCACTTTCCCTTCATGCAAGAGAGACAGGAGTTGCCTGGGAATGCGGGGGCCTTGAGGCTCCCCAGCTGTCCCCATAGGTTTACTCTGGGTGCCCTAGGTACCCAGTAGCATGTGGCCAGGGCCCTGGGGTTGGGGTCCCCGGTGCCAAAATCAGCCCAGGGAGGGGGATCCACATGTCCCCATGGCCCAGGGGCTCATGTAGCCCGATATATTTATAAAATGTTGTCCCTGGGGAGGTGGTGGTCCCTGGGACCCGGGGGGGGCAGGGTGTCTGCGTGGCTCTCCTACGTTTTTTAAATATGAAGCCCCAGGGAGGCCTTGCATCCACCCCATATATTTTTTTGGTGTTGTCTCCGGGAGATGGTGGTCCTCAGGACTAGGGGGATCTGTGCACCCCATCATAAGTTTTTTAATTATGGAGCCCCGGGGAGGTAGTGGTCCACTGGGGGGCCACTGCAGCCCCCCAAATATATATGTTTAATGTTGCCCCCTTTAAGCTCCAAACCCCTCCGGCCAGGATTTGGAGCTTAAAAGGGGTAGACTGCAGGGCCTGGCGGTAAGACCAGGCCTTCCGGCCAACCCCTGTTACGGCGCAGGGTTGGGTGGTTATAGGGGGTGTTGGCTGCAGCATCTGGCCACAGGCCAAGCCCTGCGGACAACTTCCGTTGCACACAACCGCTGCACCATGCACTGTGGTTGTTTAGTTAACGCATAGTAATTAAAATTGCTTTACATTAACAAAACATAGAAATTCACCAAAAAAAAACCAAAGGTTACAGGGACATTATAGTTAGGAAATAGAACAAAAAAATAGAAATTAACTTAAAAACGAAAGGTTACAGGAACGTTATAGTTAGCCTCACATTTTAAACATAAAAAAACATAGAAATTTGGTTATTTCAAGTAACTATTACTAGCACCCTCGCCATGCTCTGCTAAATAGCCTAGATATTACACCACTGATGACATCTACTATAACATCATTAATAATATGAATAGAATATTTGCAGGAAAACTATTGGAGAGAAAACTGTGAATAGTGGGGGCATTTAAAATGTGAGCCTAACTGTAACGTCCCTGTAACCTTTGGTTTTTTAAGTGACTATATATATGTATGTACGAATATATAGATAGATACTGAGATATAGAGATATATATAGAGTTATATCCCCCGACATTGCTTTATTTATTTATTTTGCAAATGTGTGGTTCCCATAGGGTACGATCGCAGCCCTCAGCGGAATCAGATTTACCCAATCTTGGGCCTAAAGGGGGTCTACCCATCTGTAAGAGGGTTGACCTCCTGACAATTTCATGTCTTCTATTTTTTCTTTTTTATAGTCACCTGTGGGGGGTGGCGCGATCGCCTTCCCAGTAGAAAAAACACCTTTTTTGTGGTGTCCCTTGTGGCCTATTGGGATTCCTGCTTTGCAGATCACAGCAAAAAAAAAAAAGGAATCCTCCAGTCCAAGCACCAAAGGATTCTTTATAGGCCTCCTTAGTGTCGGCCAATGGCTGACAGATGCATCTGAGAGGTTTGTGTGCATCACCCTTTGGGGGAAACACACACCTAAAGGGTTAAGGAATAGCCTGGTTTAAAAACCAAATTGCTTATGTAATTTGAACTTCCGCGCACAAATAGCTTGATTTGCAACTGCACTTCTGAACATGATTTTAAATTCATAAAAGTTTTTACTTGAATGCAAAATGACCCCCGTATGGTCTGATACCCTGGATAACGTAACTTGTGAGTTTATGGATCTTCAGCAACTTGAAAATGTGATTATTTTCAGTGCGGGAAAAGCAGTATTTTAGTGGCTTCAGAGTTAAGCTTTCTGTGAAGAGGTGAATCAGGAAGCTAGAAAGTGTTGAGTGAGCCTGTCTCTATCAAAAAAAGATTCTCAATAGAGCAGCACTTCTCCTCCCCCGTGCACCAGCAGCCTGTGCATAAGCCCCTTATGTAAGTTTTTAGAGGTTGTTGCATCTTGCGCTCTGATTAGGTGCTAGGGCTAGGGTTTCTATTGGACTCAGGGTTTAGGGTTTGAGTTCTGATTGACTGCTAGGGATATGGTTTCTACTGGTCTTTGGGCTTAGAGTTTAAGTTCTGATTGGCTGTTAGGGTTAGACTTCCTATTGGACTTAGGGTTATGGTTTGGGTTTTGATTGGCTAATAGAGCTAGGGCTGTGATTGCTTAATAGGGCTTTGTCGTCCATTGGCTTAAGGGTTTAGGATTAGGTTTCAGATTGGTTAGGCCTAGGGTTTCATTGGCCAATAGAGATATTTACGCATAGGGATCAGGACGTTTCAGCCAAGACTAAGGGTGGATAGGAGGACAGTTGCCTGTTTAAGCCTGTTTGGGCTCGTTTAGGCCTAGGGCACAATGTTTTATTAACCAGCAACCACCTTAAGCCTTCCTCATCCACAAACATCCAGACACATTATCAGTAAAGGCATTCTATTCACATACCACAAACAAACCTTATACATATTTCAATGGCTCAAAAACCACTTCACAACCCCACAAACTACACCTATACCCTCTTCTACCCCAACTACAACACAATGGGCCACATGTATCAAGTGTTTTTGCATTTGCAAACGGTGCAAAGGGCCGTTTGCGAATGCAAAAAGTGCCTTTCAGTATGTATGAAAGGCATTCACTATCAAATTTTAAGGAATCGCTAAAATAGCGATTCCTTAAAATTGCGAGCCCGTTTAGAGAATCGCAAATTGCGATTCTCTAAATAAGAAATCGGAAATAAGGAATCTTTATTTGCGATTTCTTAAGCACATGTATCAAGCTTTTCCTTAATGCGAATTGGGCATTAAGGAATCATAATTACCACCAAGTAAAACTTGGTGGTAACCATGTGCAAAATAATAAAATGCATTAAAAATTGACATGCAACGCACACATGCCCCTTTGGCATGTGTGCACCTTGCATGTCCTAAATTATTTTTTTGGGGTGTATAATAGGGGGCCTTAGGCCCCCAGCACCCTGGGGTTCGCATTTCCCAAAGTGCAAATTCCAGTTAGGAATTCGCAATTTGGGAAATGCAAAAAAGTTGCAAATATGTGCCTACAGGCCCATAGGTGCGAATGGGGTCAGAATCGCTATTTGATATTCGGTAATAGCATTTGCGATTTTTAAGAAATCACTATTACCGGATCGCAAATATGATACATACCATTTTGCGACTCAGAAATAGCGATTTCCTAAAATTCGCTATTAGAGAATCTCAAAGTGGATTCTACATACATCTGGCCCTATGGCACCTTCACACAATACACAATACCACTAACAAATCCACACATCACCAACATAACACAAAGCCACATTACACATAACTTTAATGCATCAGGCATGCACTCCCTATTTATACTAAACACCTGTTCTATCCTCTACTTTCTCTTAACATACCCCTTTTTATCATGTCAAAACCTATGCTCAGCCTTTCATCTTCCACAAACACCTTCCTTCTCTTTTTACCAAAAATATACAACCAAATAATCCTTATATGCCACTCCACCACACATATTAGCTCTTGCAATAATAAAAACACAAACACTCATATAAGTCTTGTCCATCTCCTCTTACACACCATATACACTCTTCTCCAAACACATCACCACCCCATCATCACCCTTGTACAATTCAAAACCACATGCACCAGCACATCACACACTCTTTAATTTTTTTTTCTGTCACAAATTAGAAACATACACCCACACACACCTTAATGACTACACAAATAATACACATCTGAATCCCTCTTTTTTAATCCCAAAATCTGTATCTTCACCACCAACAACAAGTACACCAACACAACAACTCTCATTCACCCGCCCCTCATCCATTGCACAAATTAGAGCCTTAGAATATGACCCACATAATCCTCCAGCACCCCTAACCCATAAACCTTCCAACCTAAACAGATGCAAACAAAATCATTAACACGCCACTCTTCATAACTTCATATCCCCATGTACAATACACAACAAGTCTACTCTACACAACCAAAACAACTCATCATCTCACTATCAACCACCATCTCCACCACCATCACACACAGACCCAACAAAATGCCTGCTAGCTGAGAAATATGGTATAGAAAAACAACATTATACAGTTAATATCAGCACTAATGACACATCTGCTACAATTTCAAAATATACTGCTCACACATCTACAAAACAAAGTCACACTCTTGGGAGGGAAAATTAAATCAGACATCCATTAATAAGGAGGTTGCTTTTTGCTATCATGCGCAGCTGGATGCAGCAGAAGATGTTTTGTCTCTCTCGGTGTTGAAATGGGGGAAGATTTTTCCTACTTTAGATATTATCTCCCCATGGCAAAAGTCACGTTCTAGGTTGTGGTTTACTATTAAATCGGCAGCAATGAGGAAAAACCATTTGCTTACTTTGCCTAGGGTATATTGGTCACCAGCTAGATTAACGACCATTGGGAAATCCAACAGAAATTGCCCGCGATGTGGGGATGTCAATGCGGATGATATCCATATGTTTTGGCAATGTCCAAGTCTGAGTAAGTAGTGGGAGGATATAGGAAGTATCCTTAAGGCAATTTTTGGTGACAATTTAAGAATAAATCTTTAAATGGTAATGTTTGTGGTATGTGATCCAGAATTTATGGGTCAGAAAGTGTCTGTGCAGCAAGAGCACTTGTTGTTCGTATTAATGCTTTTGGCTAGACGGGAAATATGTTGTAAATGGGTGAACTCACTACCTCCCATCGCTGAGGACTGGCAATCATCAGTAATACGGTTATGCAATATGGAACAATCTGGTCCTCTTAGTAGAAGAGATGATTTTTGGGTGGTTTAGGAAAATGTTTACCAGTGTTAAATATGGTTGGAGTGTGTTAGATGTTGATTTTTCGTCTTTTTTTTTTAATTCTCCAAAATTAAGTCCATTGATTAAACCTCCCTCTACCTAATGGGTATCGCTTTGGTATGACCACAGCCTGAGTAAAACGGTAAGGTGTGGCCAATGGCATATGTAGGAAAACTTGGTACGTGCAAGACAGGTAGTGTGGCCCATTGGTATTGTGGGGTCTACTCTTGGATGCATAGACCAAAGGTTTTTTTTTCTCTCTTACCAAAGCGAGGGTTGTGGGATGAGGACAAAAAAAACAAAAAAAACAAGAGATAGCAGGACAGAGCCATATCTCAGTACTCAGCACTATCCCGCTTTCTCCCTCTCACGCAGCACGGAAACCAGAACTGGGTTGCGTGACAGCTTTGTAAATGTGGCCTTTTGTGTTTCTTAAGAACCGGCCAATTGTATGCCTTTAGAACTCAGAGCCAAATCTATTTGTACCATAAATCCTGAAGTAACAAGTCTCAATTATTTTCCAATGTAAAACCAGAAAAAAGTGCATGCAAGGTCATGAAGCGCTAAAAATAGGCGACAGAGAGCATATTTCATAAGCAGATTTCGATTTCTCTTAAAAAATACTTTGGGGTGAACAAAGTAAGTCCTCCATATGCATATTTTGTGCTGCAGGATTGGATTTTCCCATCCGTGCTGCAGGTATTTCACACAGAATTTCTTGAGAGGGCACAGAGAAATGTTTCAGTAAATTATATGCAATCAATTTCCACTTTGATTAATGACTTAATTTGGAAAAATGGAAAAAAGTTAAATAAATTGCATGAAAATTAATGGATTTGAGAGCAGAGTAATCGGGTCACTTACGGTGTTCATTTTTTCTTAAGTGTATCTGTTGCTATTAAATTATAAAACTGGTGACTAAAGGTGACACTAACAATTTACAGATACTAAAAAAAAAAAAAAAGAAAAAAAGTCACACCACCACCAAAAACACAATCTCTAAACTGACTACTAATAAATGCTTGACCACTCTCTAAAAACAAGCACTACATTTACGACCTACTTCCTACAACACACCCTGAGTTACTCTTCATAATTGAATCATGGTTGGAAGATGAAATGGCTCCAGTGTTGCAAACTATCACACAAAACCTTATAGGCATAGCTGTTATATTCAAGGGACAATAAATCTCAGCAAAACAGATGACATTTCCACACAAGGTTGAGAGGCTGTCATCACCAGATGCAACCCTACACCAACTTCCTTCTGTAACTTCCTCCTCCTTTACAGACCACCACATAGCAATTCAAAATTCCAAGACACATTTCTGGACATAGTTTCAAACCTTATAACACTTCACTCTTACGTATGCATTCTTGGGAACCTAAACATTTCGTTTGACAAACCCAATTTGCCCCATCCAAAAACTATCATCACTGGCCTAGTCACACTGAACCTATTCAGATCATACACAATCCCACACACATAGATGGAAACATACTAGATGTCATTTTTTGCAAATCCAGAACTAGTTACCTTTCACAGCAACACACCTGTAACATGGTAAGACCACCATTTAGTAGATTTCCAACATAAAACACCACAAATAAACACACCCAATATTTAGAAACACAGACCTAGACACAATAAATTCAGTTAAAAACCTTTATGAGAGGCCAGAAGAAGCTTTCAATATCCTAATACACACTGAGAATAACAAAACTGTCAACATCATGGCAGTGCGCCCTCTACGGGCGACTAGAATGTAAAAACCCAGCACTTTCAAGATAACGTAATTTATGCATTGTGCTGATATACTGTTGTTTAACCTTTTGCATTGCAGAGTTTAATCCTGAAGACTTATTTTCAAGGTGCTTATAAATACTGTTCATTTGCAATGTATTGCTGCAGGCTTTCAGAGTGTGTCAGGGTGTGGTCCCATTCCAGGGCCTTCTAGAAGCTTTCCCTGCAGCGTGCCTGGGTGTGGTTTGTGGGCTGGGCCAAGACTCTATATAAGGGAGCCAACCCAGCTCCACGTGCTCACTATTCAGAGATCCAGGTGCAGAGCAGCAGCAACTTCCTGAGCTCCTGGTCCGGAGGCCGACTTTGATCTTCTAGGCCTTGCCCTTTCACTTTGTTGGTGATTCTTGGTCAGGGCAGTACGACGGAGGTCGGGCTGGGCCCCCGATCCTGTTCTCGAAGGCTTTTGAGTTTTTGGGCCTAATTTGCATGATGAAACATTTTTGTTCTTGTGCGTGTGAATGTGCGCTTGGTGTTTTAATGGCATTTACATGCTGAACACTCGAATCGGCAAGATGCGTGATCATTGCTCATGTACAACTCTTGATATTCATTGTGCGCTATCATTTCCTGGCATTCACATGGTGGCATTCGAATCGGCAGGACGCGCGATTCATTTCTTGTGCTTAATTCATGTTATTCATTGAGCGCTACCATTTCCTGACATTCACATGGTGGCATTTGAATCGGCAAGACGCATGATTCATTTCTTATGCTTAATTCATGTTATTCATTGTGAGCTACTATTTCATGGCATTCACATGGTGGCCTTCGAATCGGCAAGACGCGCAATTCATTTCTTGTACTGAATTAATGTTCTTCATTGTATGCTACCATTTCACGGCATTCGAATCGGTAAAACGCGTGATTCATTTCTTGTGCGTAATTCATGTTATTCATTGTACGCTACCATTTCATGGTATCCATATGGTGGCAGTCGAATCGGCAAGACGTGTGATTCATTTCTTGTGCTGAATTCATGTTCTTCATTGTACGCTACCATTTCATGGCATTCACATGGTGGCCTTCGAATCGGCAAGACGTGCGATTCATTTCTTGTGCTTAATTCATGATATTCATGGTGTGTTACCATTTCCTGGCATTTACATGGTGACATTCGAATCGGCAAGATGCGCGATTAATTTCTTGTGTTTAATTCATGTTATTCATTGTGCGCAACCATTTCATGGCATTTACAAACTCTTGTGGAAATCCGCAATGTGCGTAATTCATGTTCCTGCATTCTAAGAAACTAAAGTGCTAGAATTCTAGATGTTATATTGTGTGTGTATAATAAGTCCCTTAAGTACATTTCCTATGGTGTTATAGAATTCATTCATATTATTTTCTTGTCCTCATGCAAAACACTATGCTTGAATTTGAAAACGTAATTCTAGAAGGTTCTGATGTTTTCTAATCCATGTGTAACATTTCATTTGAGAGGTTCATTGAACAGTTGTAGTAATCCTTCTTGATTCCTTCACAGGTAACCAGACATCTTGAGGCCTAGTTATTTAGTCCATGCTTAAGTTATCCATGTTTCTAGTATGACAATGCTTAGAATCATAGTCTAGTAATGATTAATGTGATATAATCTTGATATTGTGTGTTTTAACCTTTTTGCTTCCTACAGGTCTCCTTCCCAGCTGTTCCCTACCTAATCCCTTTTTCCCCACTTGGACTCTCTTAGACTCTGTGACATTCTAATCAGAGTATTGGAGCTGTCTTGTGGTGGACGTGTTGGGAATGTTCGCAGACCCAGAGGATTTGATGACTCTGACAAAAACAGACCAAAAGAAAGCAAGCACCATTGAGAAATACAGAACTAAAAAAGATAAAACAACAAATCAGAAGGCTGCAATGACCCTGGCTCAAAACAAAAAGCAACCAAGGCAAACTTCACCTGCGCAAAGTTAACAGAATATACAAATCAGCAATCAAAAAGGTTTTTAAAAAGGTACTATTCAGACAGCATTCAGTATGCTGAATCTGCAAATAAAGAATTTTATTACAATTCTCACCAAATTTTGTAAACTTAAATGCTCTTAAGGAACTCACCCCATTACTCAAGCATTCACAGACTCACAAATCATTACACAACCAAAGCAGACACATTAGACTCCAATTTAAAACAGGGAACAACCATCAGCGCTAGAGTAAGCAAACCCAAATTCTGCATCCGTCAAACAAATATCACAAAGTGAATTTATGGATTTGGTCAAAGCAAGAAGGCCTTCCAGCTGCCATTTTGACCCTTGTCCACCCCACACTTTCAAGAATATTCTTTTATCTACTTCTGCTGCCGCACCAGTAAGAAGAATCATCAATAAATCTTTAACTACAGAAATCTTTTCAGAAAACCTAAAAAGGCATTCATACTCTCATTATTAAAAAAACTAACCTAGACCCGCCTGACCTCCAACAACTACAAATGAATTGCAAATGGACCTTTCCTGGGTAAAATAATAGAAACAGCAGCATTCACCCAGATAGCACAATTAATTGAAGATAACTCCACACTTTTAGAATACCAAGCTGGATTCTGCCCAGGAAGAAACACAGAATATGTCCTCGTTGCCAACTGGAAAAAACACATTAGACCACAGTGGAGTTGCTGTACTACTTCTCTTAGGCCTCTCAGCTGCCTTTGACAGAGTGGACCATGAACCCTAATGCAAAGACTCTTCAGCATAGAGGAGACTGCTCTTGACTGGATCACATCCTACTTTCAAAACAGAACAAATGTGATCCATACTCCCCCTTTCTCATTCAAACTATAGTTTCCAAAAGGTATTCCTCACGGCCCAATCATCTCACCCATACTTTTCAACATCTACATGAAGTAATTACCGGCAATGATCAATGAATTGCAGCTCACATGCTACATCTATGCAGATGACACACAAATACTCCTTAAACTAGAATATCCCAATGAACTGGAAACTCAAAAATCTTCAGTTGCCTCAAAGCCTTGATCAGTGGATGACATGAAGCCATGTCAAACTGAATGCTTCTAAAACAAAAATACTCACATGAGGCGATTTGAAAAACAATGACCCACTCTGTGCCTGCCCTGATGATCTGAAACCACCTCCTAAATTATCTAAGGAAGTCAGAAACCTTGGAATTACCAGTTACTCCAAGTTAACAATGAATGCCCAAATGGACAAATTAGCAAGACCAAGCTTCATCACTATGAAATCTTTGTGCCACATCTTCATCTACCCAGGGTTTCCACACAAGGGCCAGGCTACTATTTTGCTTTTACTGTCTAAACTGGATTACCAATGGCCTCTACCATGGATCACTTGTATCTACTATGAAAAGACTACAACAGGTTCAGAACTCTGCTGCTAGACTACTCTGTAATGCCACAAACACACAGCTCGCCTGTCTAGAGGGTCCTACATTGGTTACCGGTTTCCAAAAGATCCACCTCCAAGCTACTTTGTACCACCCACAAAGCAATACATGGTACTGGAACACTTTTCATCAGGAATAAAATCACTAAATACATTCAAAATACAATACTCCGCAAAATATTGGCACCTCCCCTCAAAACTCTACCATACAAGAAAAATACAATAGGTGGTACATTTTTCTCTGTTCAAGTGGCTAAATATAAGAGCCCCAGATAACTATCTTATCTTCAGAAGACTACTCAGGCGTTTGCTCTTTCCTACATAACCACCATATTCAAACAGCAATGCCTTTCAATGTATATGTATTTGCAAACATTTATAATTTGATTATATGTACATATCCGGATGTGTGTTTCTTTGTGCAAATATGCAAAATAACTATGTGCTACCAAATCTATCTATCTATCTATCTATCTATCTATCTATCTATCTATCTATCTATCTATCTATCTATCTGTATGTATATATATATATATACATATATATATATATATATAATTCTATGCTTATAATGTTCATAGGTCATTGCATAGTTTCTATATAAGTTGTTTGGCTAGATGCTTATGAGTCTGTTTTTGGTTATCTATCACAATAGGTAAATATTATCTTAACTATTTATCTACACGTTTCACTATTGAAATAGTGAGAAAAGAAATAAAAAAGTACACAAATAAATTGACTTCAAATACTGCAACACTTAAAAGTCTGTGTTTATACGTACAACTTTAAAACTCAATATATTATATTCCTTACACATACATTTGCTTTCTATGTAATCATTCATCTATATATTTATTACTTTAGTCCGACTGTACAACAGGAACAAAAGGTGAAAAAACACTCTCTCCTATGCACTAATCTGTCTCACCCTGTTCCTCTATCAGTCTATCGTCCATCTCCACTCTTTGGCTCATCCCAAACTTCTTTCTGCTAATTTGATCTGCAAAATAACCCTTCATAAACTCTTCCCTCCTCTACCCCTGATGGCTCACCCCAAACCTCAGTGTACTCCTATGATCTCCCAAACAACCCTGCTACATTCTAGCTCATGTATCTCTTTTTTGACTCATCCCAAACCTCATTTTACTACTGCGATCTCCCTAATCCCCTTCTACAGACTCTTCCCTTCTCCATCATCCATTACTTACCCCAAACCTCATCTTACTACTATGCTCTCCCAATTAACACTTTCTGGATTCTTCCCTCTTCTATCCCACCATTATTCTTATTCAATCCAAGTAACAGACTCACATGTCAACCACTCAAACTAACTCATATTCCCCTATACTAAGACTAATATTATACTCATATTTCCCTATACTAATCCCCACTAATCCTTTTGGGTTCCGGAGTAGCGTGCTACTCGCCGAAATCACTTTGACACGTCATCAGGGGTAGTAAGTGCTAAATAAGTACAATTACAATTGTCCATAACCTATTCCTCACATGGAAGTAATTGGTGATGTACTCCAGTCAGAGGTCAGTGTTTATCCATTTGGAGGATGGGAAGGGAATGCACGTCCGAAATAGATGGCGTGTAGGGGAAGAGTTTTATTCATGGAAAAAATATATATTTTCAATGGAGAAACAATAAAAAAGGGTCAAATGCAATTGCTACTGTGTATTTTTTCTGTAATGGTATATATAGGGCCACTGGAAATATGTTGGGGGAGGACCAAATTATGTTGCATGGTTGACTAAATTATGCAGCAAGAAAATGCATATTATGTGGCATATTTTGTGACAGTAGTACTTCCTTATTTTGTCACTCCTACACTGTTTAACATTTTCTGGGCAAAGCTTTCACCTCATTAGTATCAGTTTAAAACCAAAATATGGCAATACGCAATAGAAAGAGGACCAGGCACCTTTCCAAAGGGCCATAAATTGCAAGGCAACATGTGTTGCTGCATTTTTAGTAATTTGTGATCCATTTTGAACTAGACACTAAAAGGGTTTTTGGGTAAAATCTGCAGAATATGCAGCAGATGATGGGTTATCTGGAAAATGCAGAAAATCTATAATTATGCAGAAATTGCCAAAGCCAGAGAAATGGATGATTCCAGTGGGGCTCAATACACTCTGTGTAAAATTAGGCATATGACATTTTCCTTGGATCATTACAGGGCATATGTACCTGTATCAGATTTCCCGATGTACCCTCAGATCCTGTAGAAATGTGAAAACTATTAATCAGCCCTCATATGTTGCTACAGACCTCAGTTTTGGGTTTGTTTTAAGGATTCCACCCACTATATCTGTACTGTTTCCTGGGGCGGCTGGTGAACTTTTAAAGTGGTGGAGTGTTAACAACATCCAGCCAACAAAGTAAGCAATCCCCTTTACTGTAGCAAGTACTCCTATAGCTACAAAGTGTGGAGCAGAGCAAATAACAGGCATTGAATTGTTAGACGTCTTAGGCTCTAATCTGATTAGCCAATGAACTGAGAGATGGTTGTGATTTTAGTGTTAGACTATGCTTCTTCTTGAGCAATGTAATGAGCAAGTTGTTGGCCTTTTACCTTGGGAATATACAACATATTTAAGACACTGAACTTTTTCTACCTACCCTGCGACTGTGTTAGACTCTACATTTATACGTGTATTGGCCTCAGTTTCTTTTTTGCAGAATATTCTACAAGATTTGCATTTAATTCTGCCCGAGTCTTTCATCACTATGATACAAATATTCTACAGCACTGTGCCTGTCTCTGCCTCAGTCTCACTCTTACATACAGGATATTCTACTCATCCGGCACCTATCTCTGCCTGAGTCTCCATCTGTATGACAAACAATAGTTTATGCACATGCCACTTATCTTTGCCTTAGTTGCTCTGTCATGCAGGATACTCTGGACACACACATGCAGACCCAGACTATAGCCATTTCTGCTGGGGCATTGCCATCTCTGTTATCCAAGGCTAGGATACTCTGCTCATTGAACCTATCTCTGCCTGAACCTCAGTGAAATCGAAAATGCAAGCTGTGAATACATTAATCCATCACTGACATTTTCCCATTTGTTCCTTCATTGGAATATGTGGTTTGGACAGTCTATGTGCATATATAATATACTATAATCTAGGAAGGGTTTCTAGGTCCTGCAGACAAACTAATACCTATAACAGGTAAGTATTTCTAGGCTTGAAAGGGGTATGTAGTTAAAGGTGGCACAGATTTCAAGAAGAAGGTTGTTCCAGACGACTCAAACTTGAAAAAAAAACTATTTCCAATTGAAGTGTAGGTAAAAGCATGAGTTGAATGAAGGCCTGCATCACTTGAGAAGGTACAAAGAGGAGAACAGCACCGTATTTTGGATACTGATACCAGATAAGAGGCTGTCTTTACAGGGCATTTAATTAAAATAGCAAGCACACAATTTTAAACACAATAATTGAGTTTGCCAACAGTAGAGCAACCTGTGAATGCTGGACGTGGCCTCTTATTTTTCAAACCATGCACTAGTCAAACTGTTTATTTTGCACCACTTTCTTTGCCAAGGAGTCTTAAGAAATGAACTGAATTATTGCCATCCTACCAAGAGTTAACTGCTGTTCCGCTAGAGCAGGACTCTCCAACATTTTCTGCAATGAGAGCTACTTATGGTAAATGAAAATCATCATGAGCTACTAATATTAGTGGTGTGGTAACAATAACCACATCACACAAGATTATACTAGTGGCTATCCCATGCAAGATTGCCAGCAGTTGGCAGCAGTAACGTGAAAATGCTTTATTAATATGGAATGCCTCTTCATGATCAATATGTGATAATCAGATCCTCGCCATCAACGTAATAATATGAGTAATAGGTCTCCTGGATATGCATATTTGAATAATAAATGTTGGCATACATACAATAACTTAACCTAGCAAAAGCTTCTAATTTTATAGGCTGGGATCCACACTGAAGAGCTACTTACAAGCTAAAGAGTTACCTGTAACTCACCAGCTACTCGTTGGAGAATCCTGCGCTAGAGAGAAACTGCATCACTTTTTGGAGTGCAACTAAAAATATACGCCACACCATACTAATGCTACAATCTGAAGTAAATCTCAAGCTTGTTTAACTTTGTCTCCAAAGCGAAATTTTAAATAAATGTCTTCAATTACTGTTACTATATGGTGTCAATCTTAAATTACTAGGAATGCCACTAAAATACCTGTCAAGGTGAAATCGATTTAGGCTGCATGCAAACAGACAACACACAAACAGCCCCTTATGTTTTACTGAAAACATGTAGGTCAAAGGCCTGCTGTTAAGAATTTAGATAGGGTGAAGTGTGTCTTTCCTGCTTCAGAGTTACAATCAAAGTGGAGGCTTCAAATTAAAATATTACAGCACACTTCTTTCTCCAACAAATACACCCTGCTCCCTCATTTCCTGCTAGCCTCTTGCCTTTACTTACACAGGTGGGGGACTCTAGTGAGCCCTCAACCAGAGGGCATACAATTACTAACCCTTCATATAGCAACTTATACAAGAAGGACCCAATGCAAGCCAGTTTTCTTGCGTTAGAGAATATCACATTCTCCGGCCGTATTAACTACAATTCATAACCACAACAAATGTTTTGTTTTCCACATAAATACCACAATAGGTATAGTACAGCATAGTGTTCGCATGGGCATATCTAATACATAAAATTTCCTATCAAATACACTCCATGGCTAATACATGACTATATTAGATTTCTTATCAAATTAAGGAGTCATGATTGACCACCCCTCAGGCCCTTGTGGTGCGGACTGATTCAATTGACTTATTGATTTGGACCCAGTACAGCACCCTGCTGGTCTCTCCATGAGTTGTCTTCTAGAAGGCAAATTCACTTGCCCCCTCAAGACAGCGGGAGCTTGGGCCAGCATAACAGCTGTACCCCCAAATAAACATGCCAGCGCTAGCCAATACAGGGATCCCCCTGGCACCCATTGGGAGGCGGGCCCCGGCCACCCGGGCCATACCTTGTTCCCTATACCAGCCCACCATCCCCCGTATCCCCAGGGCCGTGTAATGGAGTACCCCGGCTGGCTATGGACAATTGCGGTAGCGGGCGTCCCCAGTCTTCCAGTAGTGACCGCAGTACTCCTGCCCTGGGATTGAGCTAAATGCTTAAACAATCCAATTCCATCCTGAATTCATCTACAAGTATTCTTGATGCCAAGATTGTCTACCTGTTTTTAGTGGCCAAACATGACTCCTCTTCCACCAGAAACAATGATTGAATGTACTCCCCATTGGACTTAAAACAGGGATGGGAGGGTGGGGAAAAAGGAAGCACACCAGTGCTCGAGCAGGTCTAAGGGGGGGCGTCAGCGATGCTCAGGGGGGACCCAGGCAGAGATGTGTAATCTGGGCAACCTTGCCCGCTACTTAACATGCTCTGCTGCCCCTGATGACCGCACGGACTACCCTGCCCCGGATGGGAGTAACCAGTGGTTGAACAGTACGAGGATACATGGTACTAGCTAGCATTTCTAAAAAGGCCACTTTCTTCCAGTCTAATGCTTTAGTTGATAAAGTCAGGGAGTGTGAGGATGACAATGCTTAACACTAGCAGGCCAGGCATGTGCAGTGAGAGCAGACCTTTCAGTAGCCCAGATCACATGTAGATAAAGTCTGAACACCTTTATAGCACACTGACGAGCCTGGTGAGAAATTCACACAGCCTCAGACTCATCTCCAGAGCGCTCACTCATATCTCATCATGAAAACACTCACCCACAGCCAAAACACACCCAGACGTCCATGAGCGATTTGAAAACAGTTATTTGCTGCACGTCAAAGTATAGAGACAAAACATATGCGAAAAAGAATACTTTTAGAGCATGCAAGACAAAGTTAAAATGTAATATAAACACAGACTGTATCGCAGCCATGGATTACTTCAAGGATTTCTGGAGTGTGTGCATGGCTCAGATCTTGAAAGGAAGCTAAACAGACTTGTCTTCCACAGAGGTGTGCACTGTAAGACAACAGGAGAGCATGCCCGCACGTTGATCTACAAGAGATGAGATGTCATCAAATATAAATTAAACACAAAAAAGCACACTCAAGTCGAGGGCATGCACCACCCAAAGGGAAACAATATGAGTAACAAACCTGCATGCATGAAAAAAGGTGGACAACCAGTGAGTGCAAGCATAGCCCAGACCGAACAAAAAACAACCCTAAGCATGCCCTCTAAATAGAGATGTCCACAACTATGACGGGTCAAAATCCAAAACACATCAATACCATAAACCTGTTAGCACCCAAGACCTCTCGGCACGACGTGTGAATCAATACACAGCGCCCCCTTTGTTTCCCTCTCACTTGTACTGCTGACGTGCGCACTTCGCCCTATCAACAAAATAATCTCCAGAAAAGTGAGCAACTGAAGTGACAGATCAGTCAGTTTGTCTGTTGAAATCACCTCAAAGTTGCTCAAACAAACTTCTCTTTTTTTCCTTGGCTGGTGACGTTGGGGCGGTGCTCTAGCACCCCCTATGCAGCAGCTGCCAGTGACACTGTGTGTGAATCCTACAGGCAGCCCTATCAGAAAGCAGGGTAGAGCAGGAGACTGGTGTTTTTTGTTTACCCTTGCTCTATTCTGCATTTTTATAGGGCTTGGTATGACTTTACTGAAAATACATCACTGCCCTTGCAGGCACCTATCCTGTGCATTGCAGCACTGCAGGGACTGTGCTCAGCACGTCTATGAATTGTGGATGTCTGAGGAGAGTGGAAATGAAAAGTGCCCCTCATTCAGGCGCAATCCATCTGTCCCTTTGAATCACTCTTACTGGTACTGCTGACATGCGCACTTTGCTCTGTCAACAATATAATACATATAATTTCCAGAAAAGTAAACAACCGAACAGAGAGATCAATCAGTTCATCTGTTTAAATCCCCTCAAAGTTGCTCAAATGAACTTCTCTTTCCTTCTTGGCTGGTGACAGTGGGGCGGTGCTCTAGTGCTCCTAGGCAGCAGCCGACAGTCTTTGTCTTCTTTCTAATGTTTGGTTTCTCAGGGACAGCCAGTAAGCAAGCTCACTTCGCCTGCTGCAAAAAAACTTCCTTTTCTCTCCGCCTTTAAGGATCTGATGATCACAAATTGCTCTCTCATGATTTGCATCCAAAACAGCCCTCACGGCTCTCTAATGACCATCTTTCTTTCAGAGGTAATAGATGCTGCTTCTTGGTAACCTGTAGAGCAGAGAGGCTGATCTGTCTTTCTAACCATCTCTGAGCGTGGTTAAGTTGCGATTAGCTGTGACAAACAGGCCATTATAATTCCTGTTTATTTGGTTGCACCTGTCATTATTACCTTACCTAGGGGGAACGTAAGTGGGCGTGATTATGCTTCATTAAAATGCTGATTAATAATGGCTTCTTCTTGGAATGTACTCCCCAGGAGGCTTATTTCCCCCACCAGGAATATTAATTGTGGGACACACTCAACCCTCATTACAAGGCTCAATGTACAAAACCTCTCACAACTATAAAGCCGGCACTGCTGTGCCTTGCCTTCACATTACCATTTTTCCTTTTTAATTAGGCGATTTTTGCAGTGCTAACAAAAGTAACTGACAGGAATCTGCACAGACTACACAGCGTACTATATCCGGACATGTTTCCTCTGATGCATCTCATTTCAGAACTAAATCTACCCCCATGTGCCACCACTAGCAATCTCTTATTCTGAGGTTCCAAAAACTACCTGTGCCTTGTGTCACAGTGAATAACTGCCCTTTTAGTTCTCTTCACTTCATTACACTTTATGTTTCAGCAATTCAAAGGTTTTACTGTGTTTTATGGTATTTAGAGCTTGTTTCTCCTTACTGATGCCTTTCACTGTAATTGTTTCCGTCTTGTTGTCTATTACATGTAGGCTACTAATAATTCATATTGTGATACATGGCTTATATCACATACACTAGATCTAAGTCTGGTATGTCACCCAGTGATTAAGTGGCAGTTGATGCAAAACGTGTTACCCAGTGTGCAATATGTGAAGGCCTGCCTGGCCAGACTGACAGGGCTCTCTGAGAGCCTGTCCATGCAGTACTGCTTGTCTGCTGTGACTGGCAGATGAAAGCACAGCTGCTCGAGGGGAAAGGAAGCCAGGGAAGGTGGTTGGGAGCTGATTAAGGATGGCAGGTAATGCAATGTTCATATCTGGGGCAGGGAGGAGAGGTCATTTGTGTATGCCCCCCTTTCCTCCTTTGCCTCAGCGTAGAAGATGCAAGCAGGCGCCAATGATTTGTGGAGTCATACATAAAGTTACATTATAAATCGGTAACTTTGAGTTACAGTGATGTTATTCACCTCTGGGTTCTAAGTTGCGTCATTGACTAGAGGTTTCCTCTTGTTGTTCATTTGATATAACCCAGATCCCCTCAGTGAAAAACATCTCTGTAACTCACTGTTACTTCTCTGCAAGTCTGTATGTTATGTTTATTTTGTGCATTTGCCCAATCCATTAGGAGCACCAGGTTGAATGCACCAATCTCATTAAATCTAGGGAAATACTTGCCAGCCCTACAAATCGTGCAATAGAATCCCGCTTTTTGGCTACACTACAGTCTGCAGAATGTGCTGAGTCATCTTGATTTTAGGGAAACCGTGGATCTCCTGAGCAGGAAGAGTAATGTAGCAACTCACCCCAAACCATGCAGAATTGTAAAATGCATGCCTACTGATGGAGTTATTGACACTTTGTTAGTGAGTTTAAGGTTGGCCAGTATAATAACAAAAGTATTGATACATGTCATGATGTGAGAGGAATCAGAAGATACACAAATATTTGCCCTCCTTTCTTATCTTAAGAAACCTTCTTAAAGACATCTCTTTCATCTGTCTCTCAGCTAATGTCCCATAACCTAATTTGAGTTTCTGTATACTGATATGCCATAGTTGTTGTTAAAAATGTCCTTGTCATTTCTCTCATACGGTAGTCACATTTTTATACCTTTTTCTCTACAGTCAAATAAAATTGTGAACATGAAAAGAACCAAAAAATATAATTTACAGGAGCATTATTTAAAACTGTAAAGCAAATTAACACATTAGCTCTGGTCTTGATCCTGGTGTCATGGCAAGTGATTTGCTGAGATGTCGTTGTTAGGCCAAAGGCCATGCAATGCCACTTCCGGTGATTGCAGCAGCATATTAAATAGTTGTTTCAAAAGTTACCCGTTTTTTGTGCAGGATGTTAACAAGTATGTGGAATTTGAAATCACTGATCAGTTTGGATCCATGTGTCAAACTGCTTTTCACCTGTACTGACAACATTTAATATCTGCATAGTAGTCGGACCGACACAGCTAGGCATACCTTCTACGCTGGGAATTCCTCCCAGTTGAAACACTCTGTATAAAATGTCCCAAATATATTCAGTGAGAAGATCCGCTACTTTATAACAATAGTTCATAAAATGTGTTTACTTCAGTTTTATATATTGTAGTACAACAGCATGCTTGCACTTTCCTCAATATTCAGACCTTTCTTCAGAAACCATGCAAAAAGTTTCAGAAAGTGTGCCAAAAAAATTCAGTTTTGGCTTGGCTTTTAGCTGCATGCAATAGCCTCCTATAACATTTTTGCATTTTGTTTGCACCTATGCTTTTATGCCGCGTTTTCTAATTGTGTTTTACTTAGATCAGATGTAGTGAAATAATAAGGGTTTCTGCAATTAGGTTTGTGTGGAACTAAGGAAGAAGCTGGCACCAGTGGCTGCTTTCGTGGTAAGGATGATTGAACAGGTAGGACGTCCAGAACTTAATCAAAAGAAGGCCGAGCGTGAGTTGGTGGGCCCATGAGATTGAGTCTATAGATCATCATTAAGCCATTATACCTTGAAAAGTAGCAGTGCCTCCACGGCTGAGCACTGGATTCATGGTTTAACTTTTCCACCACTGTTCCTGGTTTACAGTGTTGTTGCTGATAATGCACTTAGGTACTGATGATTTGGTTTCCAGATGTATTAAAAAGAAATAAAAAAATCTAATATTCACATCAAATTTTGAGAAAGGTAAATAAGGCTAGCAAAAATACATTTAAAACAATGAAAAGGTGCTTAGCTGTCATGTTCAAGTGATATGTCAGACATTTATTTTAAACAAGGAGCTTAATTATGAAACCATAATTGCAAATTAATAATACATTGATAATATGTATTTCTATTTTTGTTATTTACCATAAAACACTTTACAAACAATAATGAAGATGTTAGAAAAATAAATTTTACATCATAGAATAAATATCACACAATAATAATTGTTGATTCCAAATTATAAAATTTCACTGCCGTCAAATTAAGTTATTTGGTTGAATCCCTCACGTAGCAATACACCTCTTATTCATTCCATCAAAATGTAAACAAACAAGGCTTCAATGCAGATAATTGAAGGGTATTGCAAAGAACTCATTATACAGTATGCCTTTGCCAGTTTGTTCAGTTTTGAATGCCACAGTAGACAACCTATAAAAATAAGTGTCCATTTCATTTCTTCTGTGAACAGACCAATCCTCATGTGTCTTCAACATTACCAACTTGGCCAATTGTTCTTCATCCCCTTTTTCTACCATTATTTTCAGTTAAGATATTTCCAATACACACCTTCTCTGTCTTTCTCCACGAAATATATATATCCTCATAATCTGCTTTAGTTGCCCTTGCACGGTGGTATTATGTATTTGCCAGCAAGGAAGATATGAGATTAATGTATCCTTTATAGGCTGAGGCCTTGCACACAAAGATGTCGAATGATCAGGCATTTATCTTTCATACTGCTGTAGAAGCCTTCTCACATTATTATGGGCAAGGATTTTAAAATGTGGATGGATGACCCGAACAACACTGTAACAACTGACCTCTGGACATTATAATATTTGCTACATTCAAAAACCGTCCAGCCCAGAAGGCTAGACATATACTAGGAACGCTCTTTACTGAAGAGTTATCCTTTGGAGAAGAGACTTTTCATTTCCACTAAGTACAAATCCTCTCTTAATACAGACTGATATTGAACGTGTCTCACTTCCCCTTAAAGAGTAGCTGAGCCAACTCAGATCCAATTATGAGGCTTCATAAATATGTTAAGTTTTTTCAGAATATGAATCATTACTACATGAAACTGATTAGAGAAGTATATTTCAACCCTTTACATGAAAATCAACAATGTTGCCACTTTACAGACTACATACGTTTTCTTCCCATGAAAACCCCACATTTATATTTAAGATGCTCTGGGGCTTTGCCTAGAGCCTTTATAAGTGGACGCCCAGTCAAATGGACAATCAACAAGATGCTGGCTGGATAGCAGAGAGCACTTGACAAAAAGAGTATGAGCAAGTGAGAGTCTTCATGTTGAATGAAGATGAGCACTGCAAAGGACTGGGCACCACAGAAGAACAAAGAGTGGACAATACTTTCATCACAATCTCATGATCTATATAATCTCCAAATGGACTCACTTGCAATCTGTAGATGGTGCAATAGCACCTTGTCTAATGACAACGGTAAATGAATAGCCACTTTTCCAGAGAGCTCGGAAATCATGGAAAGTCGTGCCCACGGGATGTAAATCAAATTTGCTTCAAGTAAACCTCCCTCCAAATGAATAGTGTGAGCCATGTACCTATCTCTAGGCACCAATATCAAACTAAATAAAAATATCCCTTCTTATGGTTTGTTTGAGCCTGACTAGAGGACAACACACGACCTTACCGTTGTGTTCTGCCAGTCTATTGAGTTACAAGCTGAAAAGATTATTTTAAAACTTGAGAAATCTAACATCAATCAATGTAGATGTGGTATATCATCCCAGGCATGTATTCTATTATAATAGTATAGACTATCACAATGGACTACGGAAGACACATTTGCAAGCACGGAGAAAACAGGAATAGTAGTAAACAGAATACAAAGATGATGGGAAAGGAAGCAATATTCACTATACTTTGGAGACACTACTGTTTTTTAACTGGGATACACGTTCACTGAGATGTGGAAACTGATATAATGACTGGAAATCATATGCACTGGAACAAGGGAATCCTGAGATGTGTTCTGGTGCAGCTAGGCTAATATCTGGTACACGGAGGCTGCTACATGGAATATGCTGGATCCAAGTCAGGATGAAATGTTTACTAGGAAACTTTCAACACTGTGCCGTTCTGAAACAACTGTTGGTAATTTTTTACAGTGACACACAGAACCTAGAAGCAGTTAGGAGAAGAACTACATTTGAACAAGATTAAATGGGCATAAGGAGACAATTCATGGATCATGAACAACGCTAACACTGGGATGGGATTTACATACAGAGGGCCAGGAAAGACACTAAGGACCTCATTGCGAACCCGGCGGTCACCAGACGGAGAGGTTCGCTAATGGTGGTTGGACCACCACCAATAATGGTGGATAACAGTTGCAGGAGGCACCAGGGCAGCACCTGCACTGCCCATGCACTTGACATGGACAGTGCAGGCCCCCCCCCGGCCAGCACCCTCGCAATGTTCACTGTCTGCACTGCACACAGTGATTATTGCGAGGGTGCTGGTGTACCCTGCAGCCTACAGCATTGCCACTGGCTCGGTTACGAGCCAGAGACAATGCTGTAGGCTGCTTCCCGCTAGGCCAGCGGGTGAAAACTCAGGTTTCTGCCCGCTGACGTAGCGGGAAGCTCTTAGTGGGCCCAGGGGGAGGTAGCAAGTATGGCGGCAACCTCACTGTCGGAGGTTTGGCGTACGGTGTAAACCGTCCATTGAACTCATAATCAGGTCCTAAATATGGAACAAGAATATACCTACCCTGGATGTGGAAATACACAACATAGCCCAAGGAATGCAATGACGATTAGACCTGTAGACCACTACACTTAGAAACCGAAACAGCTGTAATGGGCAGTACAAATACTGACATCCAGTGAGGGGACATGCTTTTGTGGCATTAAAATACACTGATTACGATAAGTATCCTGATACCAGGACAGTAGATACCTACATTTGTGCCACCTCTCCACTCTCCAATACCTACCTGAGCCTGATACCAGGTTACATCAGATCTCCAATCTAAACTACCACATTTATGGTGCCAACTCTAAGGTCATTCTCAACCTGAAAAATCCGACGTATCCGGACTTCTCTGGCTTTGTCCACTGCATGCAAGCCATGGACCAATGTATGCTAATCAACCATCCGAAACTCCTTATGTTCAAAGTTGACATCCTCACCTGCAAAAAATAGAAGAGTTCACACACTGACCATCTTTGATTACCAATATCAACTGAAGTAAAAACAATTGGCAGTGACCATGAACTTTGATATATCCCTTACACCACAAACGAACCAAGTTGCCAGAAGTGCTCTCTTTACCAATCTGTCTATTCAAATGGATTTTCTCCCAAGTACGTTTTGCACAGAAAGTCAAGACTACAACTAGCCTGACAATGTTTTGCCTAGACTAGTGCCACAGGCTTCTGCTCAGAGCACCACTGTACCTATTCTGAAGACTTTAAAGGATAAAACAATGTAGAATCGTTACATTTACTGCAACAACATCTGTGCAACCACATCACTTCAGCCCTTCCATGGCCAGAGGGACGTCCTTCAAAGCACTCTGATTTTCTGGCACGGTTTCATCTTTCATCCAAGAGAAAGTTTGGCGATAAATACAAAATTAGACTCCGCATTCTGTTTTACAGACTTTCATCCCTACTGACTGTCCCTTCATGCAGATGCACATTGGTGGACGATGCTTCTCTGTTCACGTAGCTAAACTCTGAACCTAATACCAGAAAAGGTATGGAATATCTGTGATCACTTACAATTGAGGAAGGCCACTCAGATCTAGCTATTCCCTAAACAATTACACCCTCTACAGTATGTAGATATGCCAAACCACTACCAGATATTTTAAACACACAACACTGGTACATAAGTCCCTATGTGATTGTATCTCTCATGCCCGTGTTCTTCCTTTATCGCGTTTTTACATCTGGGCACTCCGAAGAGGTTTTGATTTCCTGATGTATGGTAACACAGAGGTCATAAATAAGTATTTTTAACTGTGAGATCACTATCAATTACATATGCTAATTAGTCCACTCACTTTTATTTCATAGGATTTGTGCCAGTGCAGCACAATAGTGATACGTGGTGGTGCAGTTCTGGAAGTGGTGGTGGGGTGGAGGTTGGCTAGAAGTGGAATGCTGGGTCAGGAGGTGTGGTGCTGTAAAGTGGTCATGAAGTACGGTGGCTAGTGTTGGATGGGCATACAATGGTTGGGTGAAAGCACAATAGTGGGTGCTAAAAGTGCAGTGCTTGGTAGTGATAGTGGTCTGTGCATCGGCCATGTGGGAGTCAGGCTTGGAGACTACAGTAGTGGTGAACTACCCAGAGTATACATATAGCAGGCATTCGATAACACATTGTACAATATGGGCGTAAGTGTGCAGTAGTCAAGCTGGGTACAATACAGCATAGCAATTTAACTACAAATCATGTATGAAAACTATTCAATAGGGTGTATGTTTATATAGAGGCTGCAATGAGCTGCAGTTCGTTAATTAGACAAAAGTATTTGAAGCAAAAACATTTAGGCTCTCATTATGACATTGGCGGTAAGTGCTACTTACCGCCATGCTGACTGCAGCCAACATACCGTGACTGCGGCAGTATACCGCTATGCGTATTATGACCCACACATAGAAATCCACCATTATACAGACACACACACAAGTCCGCCAGCCCAAAGGTCAGTGATAAACTGGCAGTACCAAAACCCACAAAATTACGCCAACAGAAATACACCCACAGCATTATGACCCACGAATCACCGCAGCGGACATTTAACCGCGGTAAACCATTGACGGTACATACCACTGCGCTTAAAATATACACAACCTAACAAAACAACACTACATTGGACAATTCAAACTACACACACCTGACACACATACACACACCACACCCACACCACTAGAAAACACACACCCACATTACCCACAACCCATTACAACTCAAGAAAATTGACAACTGAGGGAGAGACACACCAAGAGCACCCACAGAATCAGAGCCACAGAACACCATCACCCATACACCATCCACGGACAGCACACACCCCAAAACATCACCCTACACACCCTCACACACACCAGTCACACTACACCCATGGCACTAAAAAGACACCTCAGGTTCTCTGAGGAGGAGCTAAGGGTTATGGTGGAGGAAATCATCAGGGTAGAGCCACAACTATTCGGATCACAGGTGCAGCAGAAGTCCATTGTTAGGAAGATGGGGCTATGGGGGAGAGTCGGGGACAGGATGAACGCCATGGGACAGCACCCCAGAATAAGGGATGACATCAGGAAGAAGTGGAACGACCTATGGGGGAAGGTGCGTTCTGTGGTTGCAAGACACCAGATAGCTGTATAGAGGACTGGCGGTGGACCCCCGAACTCCTCCCTCACAACTTAGAACATGGGAGGAGCAAGTCTTGGCGATCATGCACCTTGAGGGCCTGGCAGGAGTAGCAGGAGGACTGGACTCTGGTAAGTCAACTCTCTATTACTATCACCCCCCTACCTGCATGCCATCACATAACCCCACCCCTGCTCTCACCCCCATCACCCCACCACCTCACATACACCCCACCATCACAACCCACTCATCCCAATACCAAGCTCTGCATACAAGACAAATGCACAGACCCCCATCACAGACCTGCATGGACCCGCATCACCACAGCATGCACACTAGTAACAATCACTTAGCCAACCAAATCACAACTCACACAAGCCAAAGCTGGCTTGGTAATAACAACCATAGAGGGGAACATGCCCATGCACAAGATGTCACACGCAGAGACAATAACACTGCATTTACATTCCCACAGGACCCCCACACAAAGTCACCAGAGAGAAGGTGCCAGCAACATCCAGTCCCCCTCAGAAGAGGCCCACAATGATGACAGCAGCTCTGCATGCCTGGATCAGGATGACCAACCTGGCCCATCAGGGACCTCTGAACAGTCGGTGACTCAGGCACAGTCCCATACCACCACAGAGCCTCCCCCCTCAGGAAACACCACGACAGCACCCACCTAGTGGGCCCATACCTCTGTCCCCAGGACATGTCAATCAGCAGTGTGTCTACCATAACAGGGACCCCAGGCAACCCGACAAACACAGGATGATCAGGGACCTAGGGTCAGTGGCAGTGGGCACATGGTTCAGGGGACAGAGGCACAGGACAACAGGGAAGCTGGGAGGACAGCTGCGCGACAGGGGGAGGACAGGCCAAGGGAACCGACTCTCCACAAGGCACTCACCAACATCCTGGGAGCATAGCACCATTCCCAGGAGACCATGGGCACGGTACTGGCAAAGTTGCAGGAGACCCAGCGGCAGCAGGAGGGACAGTACCTGGGGATCAGGGAGGACCTGAGGGACATTCACACCACCATGGTCACCACTGCAGGGGTGCTGGCAGACATGGCCAACACCATGAGGGAGGCAGTGGCACACCAATGGGCCCCTAACACTAGCCACACCAATGAACAGCCCTCCACCTCTGCTGACGCTAGTGGACAGGAGGCCCCGCCATAGGAACAACAGGCCACCAGCACCCCTCCCACTGCAGAAGGAGAACCACCACGCAAAAGGTCCATGCGATCTAGGCAGAAGCCAGAGAACATTGCCAAGTTCCCCACCAGGAAATAAGGCTATCCTGAATGTCACCCTTGTGTCCCACTATGTCACCGTGTCCACCTTGAACTGCCATTGCCCCACTTCCTATGCCCCCTTGGGCAATGCATCTGTGATACCAATAGACAGGACTCTATCCTGGACATTCCTCCATCATCAACCCAGCCCATTGCAATACCCGCTACACTCATTGTCACTAGAAACTAGTACAAGTATGGAGTCTGTCAATTGATTCAAACACGTATTCATTTAACAAGCTGTAAACATTGCAATTCAAGTGTACAGTTATATATATATATATATATATATATATATATATATATATATATATATATATATATATATATATATAGCTATGACCTGTAGTGGGCAGCAGTAAACACACCAGGAGCCAGAGTGGGGCACAGATATCTGAAAATAGAGATGCCAAAGGGTACAGTAAGTGGCCACAGAATTTGGAAAATCAGGCTGCCATGTACAATGTCCAACACAAAACTGCAATGGAAGGTGAAGTTGCAGTGTCTTACCTGTGTGACACTAGAAGTACTGTTGAATTATAGTTGTTCTGTTGTCCACATCCTCTTCCTCTGCCTCCTCTTTGTCACTGTCCACAGGCTCCACCACTGCTAAACAACCATCTCCAGCCTCATCCTCCTGCAGAAAAGGCACTTGGTGTCTCAAGGCCAGGTTATGCAACATGCAACATGCAACTATGATCTGGCACTCCTTCTTTGGTGAGTAGCACAGGGATCCACCTGTCAGATGGAGGCACCGGAATCTGGCTTTCAGGAGGTCAAAGGTGCGCTCAATGATCCTCCTTGTTCGCCCA
The DNA here is from genome assembly GCF_031143425.1 of Pleurodeles waltl. NCBI lineage: Eukaryota > Metazoa > Chordata > Amphibia > Caudata > Salamandridae > Pleurodeles > Pleurodeles waltl. Next base: position 912,176,044 of record NC_090443.1, read on the forward strand.
TGTGCCTCATTGTAACGCTCCTCTGCCCTTGTCCTGGCATTCCTCACTGGGTCAGTAACCATGAGAGGTTGGGGTAACCAGAGTCACCTGTAAATATCGAGGGATACCTGTTAGCCAGACACTCACCTTTAGAGCCAAACCCACACCCATATACCAACAGACACTGGGTGTGGACCATGGGCTCACCCATTAGCCACACCCTATGCCTCTGGAGTTGAGACATCACATATGGGATGCTGCTATTCCTCAAGAGAAAGGCATCATGCACAGAGCCAGGATACTTTGCACTGACATGGGAGATGGACTGGTCCGCCAGGCACACGATCTACACATTCAGAGAGTTCCTGTTCATTTCTACGGGGGGGGGTCACAAAGGCAATGTGTGTACTATCAATAGTACCAATGATGTTGGGGATATGTCCCAGTGCATAGAAGTCAGCCTTCTCTGTGGCCAAATGCTCCACCTGGGGGAATACGATGTAGCTGCGCATGTGTTTCATCAGTGCAGACAACACTCTGGTCAGCACGTTTAAGAACTTAGGGTGTGACATCCCGGCTGCCATGGCCACTGTTGTTTGGGAGGACCCACTTGCCAAGAAATGGATCACTGACAGGACCTGCACAAGAGGGGGGATACCAGTGGGGTGGCGGAGAGCTGAGATCAGGTCTGGCTCCAATTGTGCACACAGCTCATGGATTGTAGCCCTATAAAGTCTGTAGGTTAGGCTAATGTGCCTGTCCTCCATTGTCGCCAGGTCCACCATAGGTCTGTACACGGGGGTATGTCTCCAACTCCTATTCATCCTCACCAGTTGAACTCTAGGGTGAAAAACGGTGAGCAGATGGTCATATTCAAACATATACTCAGATTAATATGGCTTGCATTTTTTTACAGAAACGGTATGAGAACGTGTAGGTCGGTTGATGTGGCTATGTATGCTGTGACACAGTTAGGTGCCATGGCCTGTTCCCCCCTGAAATGGCTCCCGCCTCACCTGTGAGGAGGGACAAGTGGAAATGAGGTAATTCCGCTGATGTTGTGCGCTGTTGCGGGAGGAGGTCGACGACTGCCCTGCAACACATCATTGGTTATCATTGGGACCTAAGGGTTCCAGGAACCAATGGTGACGTACACCGGCGGTAACAGTACGCACCGCCACGGACTTGACCGCCATTTTCTGTCTGTTCACTCACTTGCTACCTGACCTTCAACAGGAGATAACCTACACTGCAAGTGCTGCTGTGACCTGTGTCTGGAACCGACCATGTCTCAAGTGTCTGGGGAAAGAGCCCCTGCCTTCACTTCTGAGGAGTTAGAGAGACTAGTGGATGGGGTCCTACCCCAGTACCCTTTACTTTATGGTCCTCCAGACAAACATGATTACACTGTGAGCACGATGCGTGGGGCATGAATGTATGGAGTGCTGTGTGTGTAAGCCTCGTGTGGGGGGGCTCAGGGGACCAGGGCAGAGTGCTGCATGTTAGGTGAGCAATGTCTGTGCATAAGGGGATGGGAGGGATATGGTGGGCCATGAGTATAACAGTCCGGACGGTATGACTAATACCTTTTCTTATGTATCTTTTTCTGCAGGTCAGCACCCATCAGAAAAAGGGTATTTGGCGTGCCATCGCCAAGGAGGTGCGGACCCTGGTGGTCTTTGACAGGCATAGCACCCACTGTCGAAAACGGTGGGACACCCCTGATGTTCTGCATCCTGGCGGTGGCCTATCTGGAGTTGGATGGACACGTAAAGGCATCACAGCAGCCACAAGGGGGTGAGTACATATTCTGAATCATGAAGTTGCACGTGTTAAGGTGTTACCTGGGTGGGGGATGTGGGCCTGTGGGTGCCCCTAGGCCAGGGCAAACATGGCAGGGTAGGTTCCATAATGGGCACTTTAGCCGTCCGAGGCTGCAGGGGAAGGGCTGGGGCCTCCCCCCACCACTGAGCAGCCATCACCGCCGGCGAGCAGTGTGTAGTTGTGCTTACATGGCCTGTAGTGAGTCCTGGCCCCTGCAACAGCTGTAGGTGTGACATCCAGGTGAGAGCCTGTGACCTTACACCATCCAGGATCTGCATCACATGGGACAAGGCCCCCTCCAGAACCAGTGGAACAAGGGATCCACTCACCCCCTCCTTGCCAGGATGAAGCACACTGGGCACAAGGCCTCCCCCAGAACATGTGGAAGAACGCACCCACTCACCCCCTCCTTGCTAAGATGAAGCACACTGGGCACAAGGCCCCCTCCAGAACCTGTGGAAAAAGGCATCCACTCACCCCCTCCTTGCCAGGATGAAGCACACTGGGCACAAGGCCCCCTCCAGAACCAGTGGAAGAAGGCATCCACTCACCCCCGCCTTGCCAGGATGAAGCACACTGGGCACAAGGCCCCCTCCAGAACCTGTGGAAGAAGGCACCCACTTGAGAGACTGTGGCTTTGCACTCCCCAGGACAAAGCTGTGGGCAAACCACCCACTACAGAGACTGTGGCTTTGCACTCCCCTGGACATCGCAGAGGGCATCTATCCCCCTCCAGGAGCAGTGGTGTTGTACCATCTTCCGACTGAGGTCCCCCCTTTCCCCCTGCCCCTGAGGTGCCTGTGTATCTTCGACCTGATGCCCCAGCAGTGTTCTCTCCATATTGAGGCAGGAATCTACTGTGGCCTTGGCCTAAGTGTTATGGCCCTGTGGGCCACGGACATTTTGGAGTGGGCATTGTCCCTCCATTTGTTTATATTGTACATACTGTTTTGTGCTTTAAGGACGTATTTATCTAAATTTTTAATATTACAATCACTTTAATCAATTCCTTTTGTCCTTGCGTTATACGTGAGGGTTACGGGGTGGATATGTAATGTTGTTGCATCTGTTTGTGTGTATGGTGTTGGGGTTGGGGGCGTTGCGTGTTGCGTGTGTGTGTCACTCTTTTTTTCCTCACCCCCCTTGTGTGCTAGGTGTGGTACTCACTGTGGTCGTCTTCGCTGCCGTTCGAGTTCCTGGTGTAGCAGGAGGTAGACCAGCATTGGAAATATGTGCAACTCGGGCTCCATGGCGTCGTGGTTCTTCCTTGAGTGTCGAGAGGTGAGTAGTTTCCCTTCTGTGTACTGTTTCCGCCGTCCTTATGATGGCGTTGGTACCGCCCCGGAAAAGGTGGCGGATTGACCTCTCATAATATAATGGACGGTACATTGTCTTCCGCCTGGCTGTCGTCGGTTAAGTATATTTTAATACAGGTGTGATGTAATATTTGTGGCTGGTGCCAGCAACTAGATGTGCATTAACATGGAGAATAGCTTTAAAGAGGTAATCTCAATTTAAGGAGGCTAAATCAAACCCTGCGCCTGATACGAACATGGCCAGAGAACCTGATAGGGCCTAATACTGTTTGGTGGATGTCCACAGATTGCAAGTGACTTCCACTGCTTCAAAGACCCCACTGTACTAGAATAAAGAAACAGCGTGCACAGTAAAGCCCTGGTGTGTCTCTACAACCAGAACTAAAAATGAGAAGTGTGTCTCTACAACCAGAACTAAAAATGTGAACAGGAAACTTGCTAGCAGCAATGACAGAGAAAAACAGAAACAATCCAGAAGTACATTTGACATGTTTTCTTGGGTGAGTAGCTCTCCGGGATTCATCTGACCGGACAAAGAAAGGATAGATGGCGCTGAGAAAGCGCTAGGATCTCAAGGGAAAGGGCTGAGAGATCACAGCACATTCAGAAAGCCACATTTTCTGTGGCACTACCACCACTGTCTTTGCAGGGCCTGGAGTTTATTGTTAGCATGTGATCCTACCCGCAGATAAACATCGGTCATTGTGCAATTGTTGCGAGCGGTGTCTCGCGAGACTTGAGATGACTTCTGAATACTGATTCTGCAGATTGAAGGGACCCTTTCTCTTTTCCTCTCTTTTTCTGACTTCCAATTAGACAAATGAATCATGAATAGAGCTTGCTCCCCGTGAAGCAGCTAATTGATGGCATGCCACACAATTGCACTGCAATAACAAAACACTCTCAACCTCAGAGAGATGAGTTGCAATGGCCCGCCATCAGGACACCTTTGAAATCCGGATTCTAAATTACCATTCTTGTGACTGCTGTTCCTGACGCTAATTAGTTGTGTTAATTGGATGTTTTGATATGTGTGGAGCAGAGCAATCCGAATTTATCTCTGCCCCCCAGAAACTCAAAATTATTGCCGAGTTTGGCATCACAGTTGTTTTACGACGCGAGCTTTTCCATTCCTTTTTTTCTGTAAACTCACAGTGTGAGTAATCAGCGAAGGAGCGAGCCGTAAGTGTTTGAATGCGCTTCCCGACAGAGAGCTGTGATGCATTGCTCTCTGCGAATTATCCAACTGCCGACAGGAAAGGCGCTTGCAACAACATCATTTGCATGGGAGCGGGGACTGCTGTGGAAGATCAGATGGCAAGCTACAAGAAAAGGGAGGTGATTTTCTCCATAGGTCAAAGTCTGGCTGAAGGTCACTTCTAGTTAACTGAGTGAGGGCTCCACTAAACGAGTAAGGTTAAGTCGGACCAGTGCTTTAAGTGGGCCTGGGCCAGTTCCTGCCAAAGCAGCAAAAAAGGGACATTGAACTAGGCCCCTGCGGAACTGTCATTCATCGGCTGAACAAATACAAGCACTGACAAAGCCAAAAGGTCGTGCCTTTGTGACTTATTGACTGCCAATGTTTTAAGCCATGCCGTCTAGCATGTGCACGCTGCAAAACATACTGTGCAGCATGGCTAAAGTTAGAAAAACTTATTTTCTTAGGCATGTGCACCTCAAAACACTTGTCAAGTTTTTCTGTTGCTTATGTCCTTGAATATAGGTGCTGGATAAGCTGCTAAATAAAGGAGTCTGCTGATTTTAATTATGCTTTGCCCAATGCAGTGGCTAATTTGAGGCTGTGGTTTCCGGGGAGGGCTGGCACATATTTTTCTGCCTCAAGCATTTACTGCGAGCAAAAGACATATATAGGAAAGACGGAGGACGAGAAAAGTGAAAAGGCATCACAAAAGGAGAAAGCAGAAAGCTGCAGGTGTGAGCTGAAAGGGCAGGGAGTGGCTGTAAATGGATTAAAGAGGCTCGAGATGGTTTCAGGATTACGCTGTCTCGGTATTCCATGCTCGCACATTTAATTGCAGCAGCCACATGTTTCATAGGAGAGCTTTGGGCACCAGTACATTTTTATTTACAAATTAAGTACTGGTCCAATAAGACAGCCTTTATGAATCTGTTAAGTACAGGATGTTATTTCACATGTATCAAGTACATAGGCCACATCTCATTTAAAAGCTTCTAAAGGCACGACCAGTTTTAGGCACTGACAACTTCTTCATCTTACTTAAAACTCTAGTAACACTCCTCAATGACAAATTGCTGTCAACTGACCTTGTGTAACCAGGATGACTGACATGCATTGCTAGGTTTTCAGAAGACAACACTTTCCATATTTGAACCTATACTTCCACTTTCTCATTGTCAGACCTGACAGCCTTAGAGTGGTAATCCCCCAACTTTTTTGCCTGCCTCCCTCCACGTTTCTGACATTGTTTTTGCTGGTTTTAGGACTCTGCACCCTTTACCACTGCTATCCAGTGCTAAAGAGCATATGCTCTCTCCCTTAAATATGGTAGCATTGGTTCATTCCCAATTGGCATGTTTGGTTTACTTATAAGCTGCTAGTGTAGTCCATTACATGTGCCCAAGGCCTGTAAATTAAAATTCTACTAGTGGGCCTGCAGCACTGATTGTACCACCCACTTAAGTAGCCCTTAACCACGTCTCAGGCCTGCCATTGTAAGGCCCGTGTTTGTAGTTTCACTGGCACTTTGACTTGGCATTTAAAAGTAATTGCCAAATCCTTAAACTCCACTTTTTCTACATATAAGTCATCCCTAAGGTAGGCTCTAGGTAACCCATAGGGCAGGGTGCTATGTAGGTAAAAGGAAGTGCATGTGCATATGTGTTTTATATGTTCTGGTAGTGAAAAACTCCTAAATTCATTTTCAACTAATGTGAGGCGTGCTCCTTTCATGGACTAGCATTAGGACTGCCCTCATAGACTTTTTGAGTGGTAGTTTCTTATCTGAAAGCGATAACCAGGTCATATTTAGTATGGCCAGAATGGTAATAGAAAATCCTGCTTATTGTTGAGGATGGATTTAATATTTCTATTTTCGAAATGCCACTTTTAGAAAGTGAGCATCTCTCTGCACTTAAAACCATCTGTGTCTTATAGCCTGTCTCCAATCAAAGCCTGGTGTGTGCTGGTTGACAGTCCCCTTGTACATTTCACCCAGACAACCACAAACACAGGACACTCAGTCACATCTGCATTCATCTGCATCTTGAATAGATCTTCCTGGGCTGGAAGGGTGGAGGGCCTGACACTTACATTTCAAAGGCCAGTGGCCTGGCCTCTCACCATGGACTGATAAACCTGGGACCCTGGCAGATAGGACTGGGCTGAAAGGGGAACTTGTGCACTTCAAAACCATTTTGAAGTCTCCCCCCACTTCAAGGGCATTTTTGGGTATATTAACTGGATCTCAGACCCCACCAACTCAGACACTTCTGGACCTTCACCTGCACCCCGACAAATGAGCTGCTTGGCTGCCCTAAGGACTCATCTGGACTCCTTTGCTGGAAAGGACTGTTGCCCTGCTGTTGTCCTGCTGCCCTGCTGGCCTCTGACTTTGCTGGAAGGACACTGCCTTCCCCCAAAGTTTTCTCCAAAGGCTTGGATTGAGCTTGCCTCCTGTTTCTGAAGTCTCGGGCCAACAAAGACTTAATTGCTTCAAGAAACACGTTGTGCGTCGAAAATTGCCTGCAGAAATTGACGCAAAGCCTGCATTATGAACCAGAAGCGCTGCACAGCTGACAGGAACGACACAGCCCGACTTCCTGTCTGGAAATTTGATGCAGCACCTACCTTGTGATGAAAAATTCGACACATCGCCTACTGGATCGATAGAGCTCCTTTGCCCTTTTCCAGTGCGTCAAGGATTTTCAACACGTCGTCTGTGGGTGTCAAATTATCCCCGCATCACAGTGAGGAACCAAGACTGCGTGCCGAAAAAAAATACGAATCCCTTGCAGCATGGAAAGAAATGACGCATCGTCTGTGCTGTGTCGGAAAATTCAACACAACACCTTATTTTTCCATGCATCCCCTCCTTTGCGGTCTCTGTGTGTCATTATTTTTTACGCATACCAGTTATTGTGTGTAACAAAGAGACAACTGTTTATTTCTAAGGATTAAGGGCCAGATGTACGAAATTCCTGAATTGCGACTCGCAAATTGCGAGTCAGAGAGACTCGCAATTTACGAGTCGCTTTTCAGGATGCAGGATGGTGTCTCTGACACCATCTGTGACTCGCAAGGGGGTCGCAAAGGCCCACCTCATTAATATTAATGAGGTGGGTCGCAATTTGCGACCCCCTTGCGACTCGCAGCACTCACAGGGATGGTGGCCTGCTGGATACAGCAGACCACAAGGTCTGTGACTGCTTTTAAATAAAGCAGTTTTTTTTTTGTAATGCAGCCCGTTTTCCTTAAAGGAAAACGAGATGTATTACAAAATGAAAACATGAAACGTTTTAGTTTCATTTTTTCAGAGCAGGCAGTGGTCCATTGGACATTCTTTTTAGCATTCTCATGGCTCAAACATGGTATTCTGTGCATTTGTGCCAAGCAGTGCCAGGCCTTCATGTTGTCAAAGCTGCTTCCAGTTTTGTTTATTTTTTTTTAACTATGAGGGCCATGCAAAATGCATTCCTCTCACACTATGAAGCACACTATTTGTAGTTGTACAGCCTCATAGCTCTCAACTTCACACATTTTTATTCTTATTTCTGCTTGATGTTTCTGTAGCTTCCTATATAGTTGACCACCAAACATGGATCCACTCCGTGGAAATTTTAATGAGTTTTTTACACAGTCTATCAATGGCTGACCTCACCACAGATACCAGCTTGCCCAGATGGGAACATCAACACCAATGAAACTCTCCATCTTCTGAGGAGTCCTCCAGAGATATATCCTTTCCCTATTGTCTTTAATCTGTATCTGGAACCCTTTGGACCAATGCTTACTGACAACAGCATCAAGATCTACCCATACATAGATGACACACAACTTCATCTGAGAATCTCCTTGACACATGACGTTTGACAGGACAGCTCAAAGCATGAAGTAAGCTAATCCAGAACTGGAGGCTAACCTGATCTGACAGCAAAGACTTAATGTAGCAAACTTTGGAAGGTTAAACAAAAGATAAAAACCTGTCTACACCTCGCAGCAAAACTACAGAAACTGGGCAGAGAGGGTGAGAAACCAGAAAGGACCATCATAAATGCTGGGGCATGGCTACTACTGATCTTTGCATGGGCACCTAGAAGGCACATCAAGAACAGGCCTATCTCATAGGGGTATTGAAGTTCACTGCCTGCCGTTCACGTTGCCTCTAAATATTGACACTCCTGACACTATAAACCATGATCCAAAACACATTCACTGCTACCCATTCTAGCCAGAATTGAAGTCAGTGGAAGCCTTACTTTGCCTTAACGTCACGTCAGATGTGCAGCCTCCAGCTGACCTAGGTCCTGCTACCAAAATAAAAGCACACCTCCATTAGCCCAGATAGAAATGAGCTTTCTGGAGAAAAAAGCTGAACCAAACATCTGCCACTATTCAATTTACTAAGATGATATCTAACCTAAAAGAAGTGGTGTTCTCTGTTTATAAACATTCTGAGATAGAGTGTGTCCAGCATGATCATTTACAATGCTGTATCAGGTCACTGTAATATACAGAGGTCATGTGGAGTGTCAAAAACAGAACTATTGCCCTTGCAGCCATACAATGGTATCCTATAAGTGTGAAGAGCATATTGCACATATTGCACACATGGCTGCAAATATCTATGTAATACATAAGCTACACATAAGACACTATTTCATCAGACTCGTTTCTGAAATTGCCTCACCTTTAATCACTAGCAGTGATCAGCTGGCTTGTGCGTGGGGGGTTTACGCCTCTGACAGAGGCATATTTTAAATGATGCAGCAGTGGGTACAGCTTTATGCTGTCTAAGCTACCGCTCCAGCCTAATGTAGCAGATCTGCTGTAGAATTTGAGAAACTTGGTATTCTGCTGGAACTGTGCATATGAAACCTGCTAAATGTGCAATGGCTGACAGTTTACGTCCAGTCTACGTTTCTCTGTGTCAGTGCTTTTCATATTTGTTAATGCTGTTCCCGGCCCCCTCCCCCCTGGGAAAAAATAAAACATTGGGATCGGCCCTCAGGATTTTTCATAACTATTTTCCTAAGTTAACAATGTTTAAAATGTCTAGACTTATTTAAACATTGCAGTTAAGTTCTGTTACCTTTTTAAAAAGCAATAAACATTTTTCTGCTTAAAACAAAGCCATATTATCTGCATCATCCTACTTCCTATCCTACCCCCCCCCCCACTCCCCCAGGAAAATATAAATCATCGGGCTGGGCCCACAGTATTTTTCATAACTATTCTACTAAGTTGGCAATGTTTAAAATGTCTAGACTTCTTACCTGTTACCTTTTTAAAAAGCAATAAAATAAATTCTGCTTAAAACAAAGCCTTATTATCCGCATTATCCTACTTTTGGCCAGGGCCTGGCGCCCACACCATTGGGATCACTTGAGGCCCCAGTTTGAAGACCCCTGGTCTGTGTGCATGTTTTTGAGTATACTAGTGTTCATTTTCATTGCCAAGTTTTGCTGCCACAGCTCCTGAAAAGTATGATCAGTCATATGAACTTGCAGTAGAAGTCCATTGCTTATTTTGCCTGTGGTCTGCACTTGATTTTTCTATTGGAATATGCCACCTCTTATGTCCTCTCCAGGATTGAGAGTGAAGCATCAGCACAGCGATGTTCCATATGACTACCAGAGCTTTCTCAAGATTGCATGCAGGAGTAGCACACCCAGTCAAAGTTTTTTTTTATTTCTGTGGATCTTGTGATTTATAGTCCTGTTTATCCCACTATAGATGAAGGATTAGAGATATTAGAATTCATATAAAACACGTGGACCAAATGAGTTCCTCTTGCATTGAAGAGGGAAACCTGAGAGCTCTAAACTGTAAACCACGATGACACCATAAGGAGTGATCAGGACTTGCAATCAAGAATAATTGTGTATTAACCTACATCCTACAGCTTCAATGCTACCTGTTGTTGAGGAAGGTGTTTACCATTTACCATGAAATGTTGTGATTGTGATAAGCAAGCAACAGTCAACAAAATGTTTTCATAGTGATTCAGTACATACGTCCTCTGCGGATTTTCATGTGTATGTGCCCAAATGAACACATTTGGGGCAGTGGCTTATTGTTGGAAAATAGTAACTGTATGTCCAGAGAACCTTCACTAAGCCTTGTTATTGTCATTTAAATTACATCATGGTAATTTGCATAATTTTAGGAATGTCATGCTATGCTTGTTATGCAAAGATCCCAAAATTGTTATAATGGTGTAATCACGCCACTGTCGGAAGCAGAATCATAGCAGCAAAAATTCACTTGATGACATATTTTATGCTAAAATATAGCATTAAATGATAGATTTACATGTTGGGTAATTACACATTATTTGGACTAATTTTCCCAAAAAACTGAGAAATAACGCAAATGCAAATAATGCAAATTTCACAGACTCCTTATTACACTCTGTTGGATAGTGTTGCATAGGATTTGGTCATGATACCATGCAATTCTGGTCAACTCCTGCCTTTGGCATTTGCCGCATGATCCACAGGCACTGTGATTACCGTAGAACGGTAAACCTAGATTCAAAACTCTTTCAGAAACTTGTGCTGTTTTGCTGGGACAAATGTATCTTTCTGTAAAGCACTGTGGAACAGTTACCAGCAATCTGATGTACTTTAAAAGAACCAAAAAATTGTAAGTAGGTTACTTTCCAAACTGACACATGGTAAACTTTACTAAGAGTGTGTGCTGGTGATCTATGATTGATCACAGTCCTTTTGTATGTTACATAAGTGCTACTAGTACCATGGTGGCTCCTGGCTGTAATTGCTTGTTGCTTGCATCCATTGTGTTTTGTAGTTCATGAGGCTGAATTATGGCACAGACAACTCAGCTTTCCACCCTTTCAAGGTCAGTAAATTGAGTACAGATATTTTGTGTAACAGTAACACCTTTTAGTTTCTGCACTTTAGAGAAGGTAGTATGAAATGCTATGTGAAAACAAATCAGACATGCAAGCTGTAGGTGCTAGGCAGACCTTCAGCAAGTTGTGCAGAGCTGAGTTGATAGCCCCTCATTTTGGGGCCTTTGGCTTTCAATTTGACACCAGCCCTGGTCGCACAGCGGTTCTTCATGTGCTCTGTGGAGTACTCCCTTTCTTGGTCATGAAGAACATTGGACTGGAAGGTATTTGGACAGAATATCGAGTTGTAAATACCCGGAGTCAGAAATATTGAGAAAAAAGTATTGTGATTTAAAAAGAATGTGATGCAGAAATATCAATGTCAAAATATCATTCTTTCAGATATGTAATCTTGTTGTTAAGTATATTGTTGTTGTTAATATCGTTTTCAATAATATAGTTGTAAAGAATATCATTTTTTATCATTTTAATGTGATTTAATTCATATATTAATGTTATGTGTTACTATTGTTTGTATAATTGTTATTGCTTTTTTAACTATAGTTTGTAATTTTAGGTTCTTTCTATTTTTTTATTTTGATTGCTAACAATTATTTATAGTTTTGTTGGATTTGGAAGGGGATAGGGTGTAAAATTAATTAAGTAATATCTCATTGGGAATTAATTTTTAAATACATATGTGATTGATATTAATTATGTATATTATGTAATACTTGCTTCTGTTACTTATATTTTTATTTTAGATACGGGTTGCTATGTTTGTACGGGTGTAAGGTGGAAGCTAACTAGATAATAGTTAAATAACAATCAATTTATTATTTATTATTTATTATTTAAGTGATTATTAATTATGTAAATTGTGTAATACTCAGATATTTTAGTAATATTGTAAGTGTAGGCTGTCCTGGGGGATAGGGTGGGAAGTTAATGAAGTAATAATTAAATCGCAATTTTTTAAGTTATTATTAAATATTGAATTGATTATTAATTATATAATACAGATTTATTTTTGTTATATTTCATTTGTGAGTTGTCAGGTTTGTGGGGGTATTTGGTAGGAAGTTAAATAATAACTAAAAATAATAATTAATAATGCATAATTATTTAACAGATCAATAATTATGTAAATTGAGTAATAACTATATATTTTAGTTATATTTTGAATGTAGGCTGCTGGCTTTGTATGGTAGGAAGTTACACACAATGTGCTTTTTATAGTCGTAAATTTAAAGGCTTAATCAAAACAATCTGATGTAAAATATTTTTTTTTTAATTGTGCTACATTATATATGTGTGTGTATATAGAAACATATAAGCATAAATATGTCTTTGTAGTTATATAAGTACACATATAAATATATATAGTATTTAACATTAGTGAGATTTAGCAATATTTTTGAATGTTTTGTAACGAAAGTGTGAAACAATATCTTTCTTTCGATTTTTTTATACTTGCCATTATAAGGATAGGGAAACAATGTTTTTGTAAATTATATTTTTAACACAATATTTGTGATACATGATACTGTTAATTCTGGTATTGTGTTAGTGATCTAGCCTGGAACACACTGTGGTTGCTTAGATTTCATTTCTATGTGCATTTTCCAGACTGGTGATATGAATCCACCGTCCAGGCTTTCAGAATCTGATTAGTATGGTACCTTTTGAAATGTCAATGTCAGACACATCATTTTTTGCAGCTTGATGGGTCTCACTGCAAGTAGGAATGGGTCCGGCTCTAAGCACAAGCATCCAAATAAAGGGCAAAATGAAGTGTGAGATCTCAGCATCTGACTGTAATCAGCCTTCATGAAGCTGTAATCAGAGACAGACAGAAGGGCAGGCCAGGCCTAGAAACTTCCTCACCTTGAACAATACAAACTGCAGTCTCACCCTACATCACTGCCACCTACCAAAAGACAGTGTTCAAAATTAACTAATCAGCAGCCGTTTGCTAACAAGGATCTTGCTGAATTTCTAAAGACGACTTTGTCCCCATCCTTACTCAGTCCAGTGCCTGAGAAATCTTCCCCGTTGTTCTTAAGTCATGCTAAGACAGGAGCCATCCAAAAATAGCTTTTACTGTTCTTAGTGCTCAGACTCAGACCACATCCAGAGTCCTACTACCATACATTTTCTACACAATCATAGTACATACACACACTTGTCATGCACATGGAATTTCAGGGCAAGGATTTGGGGCTCACTTAACAGAAGAACTTTGCCTAGGGGTCAACAGACTCTTCCCTCCATGAAACTTGGAAAAGGTCTTGGCACACTACTTATTCACCAATGCCAATACCGCTTTATGTGATTCACCTAGGGCATAAAAACAGTCCTGCACCCATAATGAGGGCATGTTTTGTGTGCACCTGTATGTCACAGAACAAGTCCTGGACCTCATATTGCAAGGGACAGGCCTGTGCCTCTGTGCACAGTCTAGATTTGTGTGATGCCAGGGCCAAAATAAAAAGTTGAAATACCAAATAGACATACAAATGGATAGACAGGACTGGGGAACATATCCATTTAACTTACAGGGGACATTCTTGTTAGTTTAATGGATGTATCATGATACCATACACCTATTCGAAAAGAATGACTGAGTGGTATTGTATGCTGTTATGTTACACAATTAAAGCGAATCACATATACATGTCTCCTACCAGGTTTTGTATCTATTTGGGAGTGTTGAGCAAATTCTGAATGCAGCCAATCAGACGGCTGTATCGCTTATTGCATGCAGGCTCTGATACAGCAGAGTGCTTTCAGTCATATTTTACTTTGCCCGATTATTGATGGAAGTTCATATTTAGCCAAGCACTAAAGGATAGGCATAAGGCTATTTATATAGTGAAAATCATTAAACATTAAAAGTGTTTGTGGGAGAAACAGGCAATTGGAGTGGTAACAGTTCTCTAGTCTGAAGTACAAACAAATAATATTTAATTATAGACTGAAGAAATCTACACCCGCCATAAAGGGAAGGCAGAAGTGTGCTAAAGCCAACAGATTCAGCTCAATGAAACTTCACACACTAACAAGGCACTGGAGGAAAGTTTCTCCTTTAAGTATATCATAGTTAGTCCCTACAAATACTGGAAACTGAGGCAAATCCATGGACCCATATCTTAACGTCCACAAAGAAGTGGTATTGAACCTGGCCCTCTCTGCATTCACCCCAAAATGTCTTGCCTTCCTCTTCCTATTTTTTCCCTGAAATTCGTTTTTGTTAGCCTTAGGACTCTATGCACTTTACAACTGCTAACCAGTGCTAAAGTGTTTGTGCTCACTTCCCTAAACATGGTTTGATTGACATATTCCTAAGTGGCTTATTAATTTACGTATAAGTCCCTTGTAGAGTGGTATATCATATACCCAGGGTCTGTAAATTAAATACAACCAGTGGGCCTGCAGCACTTATTGTGCCACATTCTTACACAGCTCCATATACCATGCCCCATGCCTGCCATTGCAGTCTGAATGTTGTTTTGAATTGCCATGTTGATTTGGCATTGAAACACCTTTGCCAAACCTTAAACTCCCCTTTTATTACATATAAGTCACCCCTAAGTTAGTTCCTAGGTAGCCCATAGGGCAGGGTGCTGTGTAATTAGAAGATTGGACATGTGTTTTTACGTTTTATATGTCCTGGTGGTGAAGATCTTTTAAAATCATTTTTTACTACTTTGAAGCCTACTACTTCCAATAGGGTAGCACTGGGGATTCCTTATCACATTCAAGAAGCTGTTTTCCTAATTGGAAGCAGGTAGATATGTCATGTTTGCTACCTGTGAAGTTGTAATGATAAACCCTTTTTTTAACAGTTAAGTCAGACTTTTCATTACAATTTTGAAAATGCCTGTTTTAGAAAGTTGGCATTTTCCTGCCCTTAGCTCTTTGTGCCTGCAGCCTGTCTTGGGTTACATGACTGGGTGCAGCTGACAGTTAGATTTTGTGAATTCCTCCCAGTCACACAATAGAGGGATTAGGTGTGCCTTAATGGGTCATCTGCTGGCAAAATGGCAGGATAGAGCTGAGCAAAGCCCCACTTACACCTGAATATGAATAGCCTGTGCTCTGCCTTCACACAAAGAGCCTAACAACCCTGAATTTTTCACTGCAGCCAACTTGGAGCCAGGGCAGGGGACTCAGGAAATTCCATGTACTTCAAAGAACCTTTCCAGAAGCCCCTTTTCAGAAGGGCACCAGGGTATAAAAAAGAGGACCTTGAGACCCACTCTGCAGTCCACTACTGGACCTGCAGAAGGACTTTCAGAGGACAGCCTGCTGCTGTGATCTGCTGTGCACTCTGCCAGACTGCTGCTGTACCTCGAAGGACTGACTTGCAGCCTGGAACCTGCCTTGAACCCTCAGAGTCCTGCCCTGCTGTAGAGCCCTGAATCTTCCCCTACACCCAGGACTACCAGAAGTAACTGCAAGGGCTAGTTTCCTCGCTTCCTCGCCACAGGAACATAAAAGGCCCGACCATATTGAACCTAGACCCAGCCTGAGTGCCTTCTGAACTCCTAAGAGGTGTCCCCACAGTCCTGGACCCTTGGTTGTGGTGATAAGGGTGCCCAGATGGCCAATTTCCAAAACTGAGGACTTGGACAAAATTTGGCCAAAAAGTGCTCTGAGAACCAGGATAAGATCAGAACCAATCTGCTTGCCTGTCTGTCCGAAGTGCATCACCGGTCAGATTGACTTTGCGGCTTCCCCCGCTACAGTCTTCCCTGCAGCAGCAAATCTGTTTCAGGGTTCCATCACCAATGTTTTTTGATTTCCAATTCTTCGTCTACGTTCAAAAGTAGAAATCTTCACTACAGCTACATCCCAAGGCCATCCAATGATGATGATTTTCCCTCGGACACCATTCTGAAGCCTCGCCCCACTGAATATTACCTTCCGAGGCACCTTTCTTCAAGAATATTTTGAAGTCCGAAGGTAAGCACTGACCGTGCCCAATCCACTTCTTGTATCCGAACCATGCTCTTTTGCAGTCAACCGTAACTTTCGACTTTGACCTGTCTTGCATGTCTAGATGTCCATGGTTGGCTCTTTCATCATTTAGGTGCTAGATTACATTTAAAGATTTTACAATTCATAACTCCTGTGCTACCGAATGGATTTTTGTTGTTTTAGTATCAAATAATGTATTAACACTTACCCTATTTTTCTAAATTGGTTTGGGATATTTCTTGTGTTGTGTTTTCACCTTATTACTGTTTGTGTGCTGCATAAATACTTTACATATTGCATCTAAGTTAAGCCTGCCATTTTTTGCCAAGCTACCAGGGTTAAGCACAGGTTAATTTAGTGACTTTTTGTGGCTCACTCTGCAAGGGATTGTTGCTGTTGCTTGGCAAGGGCTCATACCCCAGTCAACAATCAACTCAATTTCTCAAAAGCAGTATCTAGCTTTTGTTGCCTTAAAGTCAACAGGTGAACACCTGCCTGCCTTCTGGGGTATTAATAAACTTTGTGAAGCCTACGTATTGCCCATTACCATAGTCCATAGTCCTTTGTGGCATATTAATGAACTGCACTGATGCTTTGATAGTCCAGACAGATCAGAGAGCAGTTGTTTTGGTATTGACCTGTTTAAAAAAGATGGAGCCTTACATCTGTCTTCTTCCTATGTGGAGAGCCAGTCTTCAGCACGCAGCGCCAACATTCCAATGTTCGCTTTGTTCACAGCTACAGCTGTGAACAAAGCCTCACGGAGCCCGAGGGGACCCGCTACGGCGGGTTCTAAGGCTATATTAAAGGCCCGCTCCCCGCATTAAATGCCCGAGCCGAAGGCGAGGGCATTTAACAAGGGAGAGGGACTTTAATAGCCGGTAGAGCCCGCTACAGCGGGTTCTAAGGCTATTAGAACATTCTGCCACTCAGGGCAGAATGTTCTATTAAAAAAAAAATGTTCAGGGAGCCCGAGGGGATTAAAATCCCCTCGGGCTCCGTGAGGCTTTGTTCACAGCTGTTGCTGTGAACAAAGCGAACATTGGAATGTTGGCGCTACGGGCTTTTACCGGCCAGTAAAAGCCCACAGCACTCCATTGTTTTCAATGGAGCTACCAACATTCCAATGTTCTAATATAGCCTTAGAACCTGCCGTAGCGGGCTCTACCGGCTATTAAAGGCCCGCTCCCCGCGTTAAATGCCCGAGCCGAAGGCAAGGGCATTTAACAAGGGAAAGGGCCTTTAATAGCCGGTAGAGCCCGCTACAGCGGGTTCTAAGGCTATTAGAACATTCTGCCACTCGGGGCAGAATGTTCTTTTTAAAAAAACAAATTGCTCACGGAGCCTGAGGGGATTAAAATCCCCTCGGGCTCCGTGAGGCTTTGTTCACAGCTGCTGCTGTGCACAAAGCGAACATTGGAATGTTGGCACTGCGGGCTTTTACCGGCCAGTAAAAGCCCGCAGCACTCCATTGTTTTCAATGGAGCTTCCAGCATTCCAATGTTCTAATATACCATATCACTGGAGACCTAAGCACACAAGACTCTAATGCAAGCTTCACAGTGCTGGCTACTTAAGATCTAACAGCAATGTTTGCGTTGTGAAAGACACTTGATTGACACTGTTTTTTTAACGAAATGTCTCAGAATGGAGGGGATAATTTATTTCTGAATCTCACACCATTATTGTGCTACAGAAATGCATGTTATGTGGCTGGGGTAACATCCTTGTGTATTGTACTCATTTCTGGCTCGACTTTGTGACTCCTGTGCCCTTTGCTGATCCGCTGCTATGGTCCACTTTGGATGTCAAGAAGACCCAGCTTGGGGAAGGAAGCGGATTGCTTCAGGAAGTAATGAAAGCATGAATACTGTAGTATCATATTGCATGTGTGTCAGAGTATTTTACCCGGAAATATTAGTGGGGTGCATGAGCTGCTGCAGGATGCCCAGAAAAACAATAAGAAAGGAGCTGGTTGTCGCTTTCTTTAGTTTTAGTTTGTTGTGTTTGTTACTGTAGGAAGTTGGTTCTGTATGTGCTATTTCAAGGTAAGGAATAGCATGCACAGAGTCCAAGGGTTCCCCTTAGAGGTAAAATAGTGGTAAAAAGAGATAATACTAATGCTCTATGTTGTGGTAGTGTGGTCGAGCAGTAGGCTTATCCAAGGAGTAGTGTTAAGCATTTGTTGTACATACACATAGACAATAAATGAGGTACACACACTCAGAGACAAATCCAGCCAATAGGTTTTGTTATAGAAAAATATATTTTCTTAGTTTATTTTAAGAACCACAGGTTCAAATTTTACATGTAATAGCTCATTTGAAAGGTATTGCAGGTAAGTACTCTAGGAACTTTGAATCATTACTTTAGCATGTATACTTTTCACATAAAACACAATAAGCTGTTTTAAAAGTGGACACAGTGCAATTTTCACAGTTCCTGGGGGAGGTAAGTTATTGTTAGTTTTCACAGGTAAGTAAGTCACTTACAGGTTTGAGTTTTTGGTCCAAGGTAGCCCACCGTTGGGGGTTCAGAGCAACCCCAAAGTTATCACACCAGCAGCTCAGGGCCGGTCAGGTGCAAAGGTCAAAGAGGTGCCCAAAACACATAGGCTATAATGGAGAGAAGGGGGTGCCCCGGTTCCAGTCTGCCAGCAGGTAAGTACCCGCGTCTTCCGAGGGCAGACCAGGGGGGTTTTGTAGGGCACCGGGGGGGACACAAAGTAGCACAGAAAGTACACCCTCAGCAGCGCGGGGGCGGCCGGGTGCAGTGTGCAAACACGCGTCGGGTTTTCAATGGAAGTCAATGAGAGATCAAGGGATCTCTTCAGCGTCGCAGGCAGGCAAGGGGGGGGCTCCTCGGGGTAGCCACCACCTGGGCAAGGGAGAGGGCCTCCTGGGGGTCACTCCTGCACAGAAGTTCCGTTTCTTTAGGGGCTGGGGGCTGCGGGTGCAGGGTCTTTTCCAGCCGTCGGGAAATGGAGTTCAGACAGTCGCGGTCAGGGGGAGCCTGGGGATTCCCTCTGCAGGCGTCGCTGTGGGGGCTCAGGGGGGACAACTTTGGTTACTCACAGTCGTAGAGTCGCTGGAGGGTCCTCCCTGAGTTGGTTGTTCTCCACCAGTCGAGTCGGGGTTGCCGGGTGCAGTGTTGCAAGTCTCGCGCTTCTTGCGGGGAGTTGCAGGGGTCTTTAAATCTGCTCCTTGTAACAAAGTTGCAGTTCTTTTGGAGCAGTGCCGCTGTCCTCGGGAGTTTCTTGTCTTTTTCGAAGCAGGGCAGTCCTCGGAGGATTCAGAGGTCGCTGGTCCCTTGGAAAGCGTCGCTGGAGCAGGGTTCTTTGGAAGGCAGGAGACAGGCCGGTAAGTCTGGGGCCAAGGCAGTTGGTGTCTTCTGGTCTTCCTCTGCAGGGGTCTTTCAGCTCAGCAGTCCTTCTTCTTGTAGTTGCAGGAATCTAAATCTTTAGGTTCAGGGAAGCCCTTAAATACTAAATTTAAGGGCGTGTTTAGGTCTGGGGGGTTAGTAGCCAATGGCTACTAGCCCTGAGGGTGAGTACACCCTCTTTGTGCCTCCTCCCAAGGGGAGGGGGTCACATCCCTAATCCTATTGGGGGAATCCTCCATCTGCAAGATGGAGGATTTCTAAAAGTTAGAGTCACTTCAGCTCAGGACACCTTAGGGGCTGTCCTGACTGGCCAGTGACTCCTCCTTGTTGCTTTCTTTGTTCCCTCCAGCCTTGCCGCCAAAAGTGGGGGCCGTGGCCGGAGGGGGCGGGCAACTCCACTAAGCTGGAGTGCCCTGCTGTGCTGTGACAAAGGGGTGAGCCTTTGAGGCTCACCGCCAGGTGTTACAGCTCCTGCCTGGGGGAGGTGTTAGCATCTCCACCCAGTGCAGGCTTTGTTACTGGCCTCAGAGTGACAAAGGCACTCTCCCCATGGGGCCAGCAACATGTCTCTAGTGTGGCAGGCTGCTGGAACCAGTCAGCCTACACAGATAGTCGGTTAGGTTTCAGGGGGCACCTCGAAGGTGCCCTCTGTGGTGTATTTTACAATAAAATGTACACTGGCATCAGTGTGCATTTATTGTGCTGAGAAGTTTGATACCAAACTTCCCAGTTTTCAGTGTAGCCATTATGGTGCTGTGGAGTTCGTGTAAAACAGACTCCCAGACCATATACTCTTATGGCTACCCTGCACTTACAATGTCTAAGGTTTTGCTTAGACACTGTAGGGGTACAGTGCTCATGCACTGGTAACCTCACCTATGGTATAGTGCACCCTGCCTTAGGGCTGTAAGGCCTGCTAGAGGGGTGTCTTACCTATACTGCATAGGCAGTGAGAGGCTGGCATGGCACCCTGAGGGGAGTGCCATGTCGACTTACTCATTTTGTTTTCACTAGCACACACAAGCTGGTAAGCAGTGTGTCTGTGCTGAGTGAGGGGTCTCTAGGGTGGCTTAATACATGCTGCAGCCCGTAGAGACCTTCCCTGGCATCAGGGCCCTTGGTACCAGAGGTACCAGTTACAAGGGACTTATCTGGATGCCAGGGTGTGCCAATTGTGGAATCAAAAGTACAGGTTAGGGAAAGAACACTGGTGCTGGGGCCTGGTTAGCAGACCTCAGCACACTTTCAATTCAAAACATAGCATCAGCAAAGGCAAAAAGTCAGGGGGTAACCATGCCAAGGAGGCATTTCCTTACAGTTACCCAGTTACAGGTCCCGAGCATGGGACATTACCACTTGTTGGCATGTGAAGAGATTATCACTGCGTTGCCAGCAGAAGCTGCACCTATTGTCTTTTATTATCTTGAGTTGTCAAAAGTTTGCATTGAGAAAAATAAAATCATGTTTTAATTGACAAGCGCATGGTGGCAGCTGGAGACTACATTGGTGGCTTTCATTTCTTGTGTTGCCAAGCAGGGTGCAGTGCTTAATTTATGCCGGAACGGCAGAGGAATAATGCATTGAGGGACAGATGTGAATGCGGATGGTTGCATTGGGCAGACACCGGCACTTATTTTTGGAGATCGGCACCATCAGGAATAGAAAGGCAGAAAAAGGAGAAAGAGAATGATAGGAAACAATGAGAATGTAGCGATAAATCTGCATACTTGTTTAAGAAATATAATGATTAACAATACATATATACATACCGAGAGGGGGTTTGGATCAGCTCTGTTCATACGGTAGTGTGCCCTCATTTACATATCGCTTTCGCCCACCGCAGCACACCTTGGTCAGCCCACTTCAGTCATTGGCTCTCTTGCACCGTGACTGATGGCATTTTCCTGATTAAATCTGTACGTCCACTTAAAAATAAGTGCACCCCAATGCCAGGGTGGAGTGATGAACATTTTATTTTGACTATTTTATTTCTTCCCAATCTTTATCAATTGTTTTTTAGTCATCGTTTTGTGTTTAAACTACATCTGTGTGCGTGGGAAAATATGAGCAGAAGTAAAGGATAAACTCAAACAGTTTCATAAAACTACGCAAGTTATTGCAAGTGTGGCACCAATTATTAATTCACTGTATAGTGTGGATGGTTTAGCCAATCTTGTACTCAATAGCAAGAAGAATCATGCAAATAAGATTGTGCAGAAAGAGAAAGCACTAAGGCCCTCATTACGACCCTGGCGGTCGATGATAAAGTGGCGGTAGGTACTGGGCCGGCAGTAATTACCACCAAATTATGACCACGGTGGAAAGATCTCCAAAAGACAGCCAATGTACCACACCGACTGCCAGGACGGAAACAACATCCACCACGGCGGTAGCCGCCTCCAGCCGGGCGGAAGTCAATGTTCCGCCCACCATATTTCAACAACACAATCCACCACCTTTTCCATGGCAGTACCAATTACATCAAAAGCCCAGCGGAAACTGAGCTCAGAAGTGAAAGGACTCACCACTGGAGAGACAAGGAAGAACCACGTTGCCATGGAACCCGAACTGCATGTATTTCCGATGATATTCTACATTCTGCTCCACCACGAACACCAATGCGGGTGAAGATGACGACGGTGAGTACAGACACCTAGCAAACAAGGAAGGGGCAGAGGAAAAAGAGAGTGACACAAACATGCACACCACACACCCCATACACACACCTCATAACACAACCAGATGCACAAGAAAGCAAGTTAATCCCCCGAAATAGGCTGAATAATGCAAGGACAACAAGAATTTACCAAAGTGAGTGTAACAATATCAACACAGTATATAAATAATAAGTAAGGCAATCTAACAGTTATTTACAAATATAAAGAACAAGGGACACTGTCCAGTCCTCAGTTTGCGTGGGCCACATGGGCACAGGCCAAAGTCCAAGGTGCCACTTGTCACCTGCATCAACATGGAGAGAACACTGCAGGGGCATCAGTTGGCAAATAGGCAGGCACCTCAGGGAGAGGGGGAGGCACCTCAGCTGGGAGTGGAAACAAGACCACTAGTTCTGGAGGGGGCAACATGCCCTGTGCTTGGTCCTGAGGAGTGCAAGGCCACAGTCTCTTGAGTGGGTGACTTGCCCTCGGGTTCTGGAGGGGCAACATGCCCTGTGCTTGGTCCTGGGGAGTGCAAGGCCACAGTCTCTCGAGTGGGTGACTTGCCCACCCGTTCTGGAGGGGGCAACATGCCCTGTGCTTGGCCCTGGGGAGTGCAAGGCCACAGTCTCTCGAGTGGGTGACTTGCCCACTGGTTCTGGAGGGGCAACATGCCCTGTGCTTGGTCCTGGGGAGTGCAAGACCACAGTCTCTTGAGTGGGTGACTTGCCCACTGGTTCTGGAGGGGGCAACATGCCCTGTACTTGGTCCTGGGGAGTGCAAGACCACAGTCTCTCGAGTGGGTGACTTGCCCACTGGTTCTGGAGGGGGCAACATGACCTGTGCTTGGCCACAGTCTCAGGAGTGGGTGACTTGCACAATGGTTCTGGAGGGGGCAACATATCCCCTTGCTTGGTCCAGGGTGGTGCAAGGCCACAGTCTCTGAAGTGGGTGACTTTCCCACTGGTTCTGGAGGGGACAGGTGGCACAGAAGCCCACGGAGGCACAATTACATTGCGTCTGCTGGCGGTGATGGCTGCACTGTGGTGGTGCTGGTGGTGGGAGGCTCCTGCACAGCCCCTGCAACTGCGAATGGATGAACTGTGGTGGTGCTGGTGGGAGGCTCCTGCACATCCCCTGCACCCTCAGATGGATGCACAACCACGGTTGGTGGTGGGATCTCCGTGACAGCTGCTGGTGCAGGCCCCTGGCACTTCTTGCCTGCTGATGCAGGCTCCTTGCCCTCCTTGCCATTTCGGGTGTCAGGTGGGCCCCTTGCCCTTCTTGCCTGCCAGTGCAGGCTCCTTCCCCTTTAGGCTGGCTGGTGCAGGCTCCTTCCCCTTCATTAAATGTGGCCTGGATTCCTTTCCACCATGAGTAGGTGCTGATGAAACTAGGCCCGTGGATTCTATAGCTGAGGTGCGTGGCTGGGTTCGTGATAGCCTGGCCATATGTCCTCGACAGGGGGAGGGGTAGGGAAGAGGTCAATGGTGGATAGGAAAAGTTTCTAAGGGAGGAAGAGGGAGAAGGAATGGGAATGGAGGATGAGGTAGTGATTGTTGAAGGTGCTTGCCTGCTAGATTTGGGTGCAGGTGCATGGGTTGTATGCTGTTGTGAGGTGGATGGCTGTTGGGTGTCTGAGTGCTTGTGTTTGTGTACTTTATGAGTGGTGACAGGCACAGTGGGAGAGGACACATGGGACGTGTGCATGGCTGTGGTAGAGGTGTCTGCCAGTGAGGTTTTTGTTCTGCTTGGTGTGGTGATGATGCTGATAGTGGATGATGATGTAGTGCATGCAGGTGTGAGTGTGGATTTGGCTGGGAGGGAGGTGGTGGAGGTGGAGGAGGGGGAGACAGTGGAAATAGTGGCTGTTGTAGTGTCTGCAAATGAATGGTGATTGTGTGAGTGCCTGTGGGATGAAGTGTGGTGCTTGTGTTTGCCTGTGCCACTCAAGGGTGTTGTCTTGTGTGCATGCTTGTCTGTATGTGTGCCTGGGATGGGTTGGGGTTGAGGAGAATGGGACTTGGAAGTGGAAGTTGGAGAGGGGACGGTAGAAACAGGGAAAATGGCTGCCATCAGAGAGGAGGCCAGAGCCTGAATCAATCTCTGTTGGGCCGCCAATCCACCGTGAATGCCCTCTAGGAATGCATTAGATTGTTGCATCTGGGCTGCCAGACCCTGGATGGCATTCACAGTGGATGACTGCCCTACAGAGATGGATCCCAGGAGGTCAATAGCCTCCTCACTCCGGGCAGTGGGGCTCACTTGGGCTGGGCCTGAGGTGCCTTGGGCGAAGGAGATGCCCACCCTGCTGGGTGAGCGGGAAAGGGCAATTCGATGAGAGGCTGCTGGGAGGCCGTTGCTGGTACGGGGATGGCGGCTGTACCTGTAGCTGGGATGGTCACAGAAGTGTCCACCACCACAAGGGAGCTTCCATCGGAGGAGGTAACAGAGTCTGAAGCGTCCCCTCCAGTCTCTGGAGTGGTGCTCCCCTCACCCTCCGTCCCACTGGTGCCCTCAGCGATGGTGGACTCTGCTTCCTGGGTCCTGTGGGATGCAGCTTCCTCCATCGCCGGTGCCTCTGCTCCTCTGCCAGATGATGCTAATGCACATAAGGACAGGATGACAAAACAAAAAGGGGAGAGAGAGAGACAAAGGATACACTTGGTCAATGGCTGCACCAACACCACTGTTGGCATACACAGCACCCTCACACAGAGGGAACAGGCCTCCGCACTATGCATTGCACCACCACTGATATCACTAGCCAGCGAGGCATGAGGAGGGGCACACACCGCCAACTACAGCACACCTGGGACCCACGCAGCCCTGACCAGTAGTGGATGCTTACAAGCAAGGTAGGCAGGATTATCCCTTCAGAATCCTAGCCACCAGAGGACCTATGCTGCTATGTCAGGCCTGGCCTAGGGGCACCCATTAACACACATCCACCACCCAGAATCCACCCCACCAGGCGTAAGTTGTAATGATGGGCACTGAACTCACCCCCTTGTGGCTGCTGTGATGCCCTCAAGCACCCTTCCAGCTCTGGATAGGCCACCACCAGTATGCGGGCTCTCAGGGGGGTCAGGGTTTGACGGTTCGTTGGGAGCCATCCCCAGCTGGGCCTCCGCTGTCTTCCATGCCCAGCGTCTCAGGTCCTCCCACTGTTTGCGACAGTGAGTGCTCCGCCTGCCATAGACCCCCCAGGGTCCACACCTCCTTGGCGATGGCACACCATATACCGTTCTTTTGATGGGCGCTGACCTGCAGAGGCAATAAACACAGGAAAACACCATTAGACAAACAGTCCAGCATGTTACACATATGGCTCACCATACCCGTTCCCATCACCATTGGCACACACATAGCCCAGCACACAAGCTGTATGCTGCAAAGAGGACATCCACCCACCCATCCTGACATGAGACCTTTACACACACCTCTCCATTCATCGTGCCCACAGTGTACTCACCTGTTGGTCTGGTGGCCCATACAGCAGTCCTCCGAAGTGAAAGCTGGGGCCCTTTCTCCGGTCACATGGGCCATGGTAGGTTACAGACACAGGTCACAGCAGCACATGCAGTGTAGGTCTTCTCCTGTGGAAGGTCAGGTAGCATGTGAGGAATAAGATAGAAAATGGCGGTCACGTCCGCGGCTGTGCATACTGTTACCGCCAGCATAGAACACCATTGGCCACTGTACCCCATAGGGGCCAATATTAAGCAATGAGGAGTTGCACGGCGGTTCCCGTTCGCCTCCCGCCACGTGCACAATGTTAGTGGAATTCCCTCACTTCCACCTGTCCCTCCACACAGGACAGGCGGATGCCATTTCAGGGCGGGGGCAGCACTATGGATTCATGCTGCGTCACAGGAGAAATAGGCACTAAATGGACAAATCACACTGACCCAATACAAGTTTACAGATTTAAAACGCCTGTTGTGGCTCCATTGTTCAGTTTGTGACAGCCTCCTCACTCTTGTGTCCCTTAGATACCTACAGCTGCGGATGAATAGGAGATGAAGAGATACCCCCGTGTATAGACCCCTAGTGGACTTGGCAACACTGGAGGACAGGCACATTATCGTCACCTATAGACTGGACAGGGCCACAGTCACAGAGCTGTGTACCCAATTGGAGCCTGACCTGATACCTGCTACCCGTCATCCCACTGGTACACCCCCTCTTGTGCAAGTGCTATCAATTTCCTGGCAACTGGCTCTTTCCAAGTGACAGTGGGCTTGGCAGCAGGAATGTCACAGCCAATGTTCTCAATAGTGCTGACAAGAGTGTTGTCTGCCCTGATAAAACACATGTGCAGCTACATTGTTTTCCCCCAGGTTGAGGATTTGGCCACAATGAAGGTCGAGTTTTATGCAATGGGACATATCCCCAACATTATTGGGGCGATTGATGGAAGACATATTACATTTGTCCCCCTCCCGGCAGAATGAACAGGTTTTTAGGAATCGTAAGAGTTTCTGCTCTATGAATGTGCAGATGGTGTGCTTGGCACACCAGTACATCTCCCACGTCAATGCTAAGTATCATGGGTCGGTGCATGATGCCTTTGTCCCGAGGGATAGCAACATCCCAAATGTGATGGCCCAACTACAGAGGCGCAGGGTGTGGCTAATAGGTGAGCCATGGTTTCCACCCAGTATATGTTGGTGTATGGTGTGGGCCATATAGGATAGTGTGTGGCTAAATGTTGTCCCTCAATATTTGCAGGTGACTCTGGTTACCCAAACCTATCATGGCTGCTCACCCCTGTGAGGAATGCCAGGACAAGGGCAAAAGAACGTTATAATGAGGCACATGGGCGAACCAGAAGGATCATTGAAAGGACCTTTGGCCTCCTGAAGGCCAGGTTCCGGTACCTCGATCTGACAGGTGGATCCCTGTGCTACTCAACCAAGAAGGTCTGCCAGATAGTAGTGGCATGCTGCATGTTGCAAAACCTGGCCCTCAGGCGCCATGTCCCTTTTCTGCAGAAGGAGGAGACTGGAGATGCCTGTGTGGAAACAGTAGACCCTGTAGACAGTGAGGATGAGGAGGCAGAGGATGAGGATAAGGACAACAGACAATACGTCCGATGACACACAGGTAGGACAGTGTAACTTTGCATTTCAATGCCTTTGGTTGTAATCTATGAGACAATGGCATGCTGATATTTCCCACTTCTATGCCCACTTACTGTTCCCTCTAGCTATTTATTTTGCAGATGTTGGTGAACTGACATATACTCCTGGTGTGATCACTACAGCCAGCTACAGGTCATTAATCTATGCTCATTCTATATGCAGTTAAATTGCAATGTTTGTACCTGTTTCAATCAATACATATTTGATATACATGACATACTCCAAATGGATTTTCAAAGGGTGTTTATTGAAGTGCTAACATATAGGGGGCAAGTGCAATGGAATGGGGTGATGATGGAGGAAAGTCCAAGGTTTTGTTTCAGTCTGGTTGTAGCACAGGTGCATTGTCCAAGGGGATATAGGAAGGGGAGCAATGGCAGTTCAAGGTGAACAGGGTGACTGAGTGGGACACAATGGTGACAATCAGGAGAGTCTCATTTCCTGGTGGAGGTCTTGGCAAGTGTCTCTGGCTTCTGTTCGCAGGGAACGTTTGCGGGGTGGTTCACCTTCTGCAGGGGGAGGGGTGCTGGTGGCCTGTGAGTCCTGTGGCGGGCCCTCCTGGCCACCGGCGGCAGCGAAAGTGGAAGGCTGTTCAGATGTCTGGCTAGTGGCAGGAGCCCGCTGGTGTGAGACTGCCTCCCTCATAATGTTGGCCATGTCTGCCATCACCCCTGCTATGGAGATTGGGGTATTGTTGATGGCCTGCAAGTCCTCTCTGATCCCCTGGTACTATCCCTCCTGCAGCCGCCTGTTCTCCTGCACGTTGTCCAGGATCTGGCCCATCGTGTCTTGGGAATGTTGATAGGCTCCCAGGATCTCGGCGAGTGCCTCCTGGAGAGTCGGTTCCCTGGGCCTGTCCTCCCCCTGGAGCCCAACAGTTCTCCCAGTTTCCCTGTTGGACTGTGCCTCTGTCCCCTGAACTGTGTGCCCACTGCCACTGACCCCAGGTCCCTGATTGTCTTGGGTGTAAGGTGTGTGTTTGGGTCCCTGTAGAGGTAGACACACTGCTGATTGAAGTGTCCTGGGGACAGAGGTGTGGGTACACTGGGTGGGTGCTGTGGTGGTGTTTCCAGATGGGGGAGGCTCTGTGGTGGTGTGTGACTGGGCCTGGGTAACCGGCTGTCCAGTGGTCCCTGATGGTCCAGGTAGGTCATCCAGATCCTGAAGACCAGAGTTGCTGTCATCACTGTGGGCCTCTTCAGTTGGGGGCTTGGATAGTACTGGCACCTCTTCTCCGCTGGCATTGGCTGGGGTACCTGTGTGAACGGAAATTATGTGATATGGTTAATGTGTCTGACATATTGTACTACCGTGGCTTCCCCTCTATAGTTGGATTTGCCCTGCCAGTTTTCACTTGTGTTTGTTAGTGTATGGTGGGATTGTTAGTTTTCTATGGTGTGCATGCTTTAGTGACGAGTGTCCATGCAAGGCTGTGAGGGGTGTCCATGCATTGGTACAGCATGCAGGGCTTGGCTTTAGGATGAGTAAGATGTGATGGTGGGGTGTGTGGGATGTAGTGGAGTGATGGGTGTGAGGGTGAGGGTATGTGATGGCATACAGGTAGGGGGGGTGATAATAGTAGAGAGTTGACTTACCAGAGTCTAGTCTTCCTCTGACTCCGGACAGGCCCTCAGGATGCAGTATTGCCAAGACTTGCTCCTCCCATGCTGTGAGTTGTGGGGGAGGAGGTGGGGGTCCACCGCCAGTCCTCTGGATAGCCAGCTGGCGTCTTGCTGCTATGGAATGCACCTTCCACCGTAGGTCGTTCCACCTCTTCCTGATGTCATCCCTAGGTCTGGGGTGCTGTCCCACGGCATTGACCCTGTCCACGATTGGTACCATGCCATCCCAATCATCAATTTAGGAACATGATGCAAGGTCGCATATTTTATTATAAAGGTTGTCGAGTTGCAGACTCAAGCTGAAAAAAGAGAAGTATCAAATAAATGTAAAAAATGTGCCATCCTTGGGCCAAACTAAGGCCCTCATTACAACCCTGGCGGTCAAAGACCACCAGGGCTGTTTTGGAGGTTGTACCTCCAACAGGCTGGCGGTACAAACTCGCTGATTCCGCCGTGGTCTCACCGCGGGGACCCGCGTTTTCCCTCCACGGTCGTCCCGGCGGTTTTAATCCGCCAGGGCTGCGCTGCTTGCAGCGCTGCCCAGGGGATTACGAGTCCCCTTCCCGCCAGCCTGTCCATGGCTGTAGGAACCGCCATGGAAAGGCTGGCGGGAAGGGGAGTCGGGGGGCCCCCTGGCACAGCCCCACACTGCTTTTCACTGTCTGTCGAAATGGGCATGGCGGGAGTGCGGCCCGCCAAGGTTGTAATGAGGCCTTAAGTATGTTATGTTTTCTTTTTTGATGGTAGTCAGGGAAGAGATGAAACAAGATCAGGATGGAGTGAATACTAGTACTATTGACCAAGAAGATCAAATGAGCAAAACCAACATGTGAAACAAGTAGAATTAAGAATAACAATGAGGTTTAATTTACCATAGTGAAGGTTGTGATTGGTAGTTACAGTGGTGTAACAAAACTTGAGAGGGCCCCCTGCAAAGTACATGGTGGGCCCCCTATCCCCTGCCCACCACCTACCAGTTTTGCTGGGGGGGCTTCCTGGAGCTTGGGGTTCCCCCTGCACTGCAGGGTCTGTGGGGGTTTATGTTACGCCACTGGGTAGTTAGGGGATAGATGTTAAGGGGTTTTGAAGAAAAGGACTAATAGTTTGTACATTATTGGGTTGTTAGCTGACAGACAGGCAATTTGCTGAGAATAGAACAACCTTCTGGTGTGCCTGCAAAGACAATGTCCTTGTAGCAAAGCATAGAACCATTGTTAGGGATGGTATTGTGTGAAATGGGATGGCAACAATTAAGCTATTGCATTTATCTAATTTGCTCAACAACAGTGTAGATATTAATGTTTTGGGTGTGAGAAAGGAAATGTGTGGACTCATTTTCAGTTGTTGAGAACATATGATATTGTGGCTTTGTTGTTTTGAACTGATGGAGGATTCAAGGATTATTGATAGGTTGAAGTGAACTTGTGATGTTTTATAGAGCTGGAGATAAGAAGTGTACACACGTCTGAATACTGCGAAACTTCAAAAGGCAGAACCGTAGGTTCAGTTTGTAATAAACTCTTGAGATGGAGAAGAATTTATTAGGAATGTACAACGTTAATCCTTTGAGTGCTTGCTTAGCGATGTCCATGGGGACAAGTGCAGAAAGGACAGCTGAGCTAGCAATGGCATCAAAATGGGTGGAGAGTTTAAAGACTATTAGTATTGATGTTCGCTTATCTTGGTGATTAGATATTTTCTAAAATGTTTGGAAGGAGGTAAATTGTGAAACAGGACTATATCTGTATTATGCAAGTCAGCAGTTGATTTCTTTAGTCGAGTAACTAAAAGTGCAGATATGAATTATTGAAAGTAGACATCTGAGTTAAGCATGTGGTTAAGGAGAGATCTGAGAAGACATGATGAGGCTGGCCTGGCTTGTAGTGGGTACCAGAGGTACTTACACCTTGTGCCAGGTCCAGCTATCCCTTATTAGTGTAGAAGAGGTGTTTCTAGCAGCTTAGGCTGATAGAAGGTAGCTATGGCAAAGCAGCTTAGGCTGAACTAGGAGACATGCAAAGCTCCTACTATACCACTGGTGTCATATGCACAATATCATAAGAAAACACAAAACACAGAAGTACTAAAAATAAAGGTACTTTATTTTTCTGACAATATGCCAAAAGTATCTCAGTGAGTACCCTCAGTATGAGGATAAGAAATATACACAAGATATATGTACACAAACCAAAATTATGCAGATAATAGCAAAAGGAAGTAATGCAAGCAATGTAAAATTACAGTAGGTTGCATTAGGAGCACATAGGTATAGGGGCAACACAAACCATATACTCCAAAAGTAGAATGCGAACCACGAATGGACCCCAAACCTATGTGAGCTTGTAGAGGGTCGCTGGGACTGTAAGAAAACAGTGAGGGTTAGAAAAATAACCCACCCCAAGACCCTGAAAGGTAGGTGTAAAGTGCACCTACTACCCCCAGAGAGCACAGAAGTCATGATAGGGGGATTCTGCAGGAAGAACAAACACCAGCAATGCAACAACAGTGGATTTCCGGACCTGAGTACCTGTAAGACAAGGGGACCAAGTCCAATAGTCGCGACAGTGTCAAGAGTGGGCAGGAGCCCAGGAAATGCCAGCTGAGGGTGCAAGGAAGCTGCCACCTGTCGGAAGAAGCTTGGAGTTCTGCAAGAACGAAGAGGACTAGGAACTTTCCTTTTGGAGGATGGATGTCCCACGTTGCGAAGAAGCTTGCAGAGGTGTTCCCATGCAGAAAGACCGCAAACAAGCCTTGCTAGCTGCAAGGGTCGCGGTTAGGGTTTTTGGGTGCTGCTGTGGCCCAGGAGGGACCAAGATGTTGCCACTTGGATGAGGAGACAGAGGGGGTGCCCAGCAAGTTAGGGAGCCCTCACAGAAGCAGGCAGCTCTCACAGAAGTACCTGAACAGGCACTTAGAAGAAAAGTGAACTGGAGTCCACCCGAAGTCACAAAAGCGACTCCTACGATGCCGGAGGACAACTCAGAAGGTTGTGCACTGCAGGTTAGAGTGTCGGGGACCCAGGCTTGGCTGTGCACGAAGGAAATCCTGGAAGAGTGCACAGGAGCCGGAGCAGCTGCAAATCACGCGGTACCCAGCAATGCAGTCTAGCGTGGGGAGGCAAGGACTTACTTCCACCAGACTTGGACTGAAGAGTCACTGGACTGTGGGAGTCACTTGGACAGAGTTTCTGAGTTCCAGGGACCACGCTCGTCGTGCTGAGAGGGGACCCAGAGGACCGGTGATGCAGTCTTTTGTTACCTGTGGTTGCAGGGGAAAGATTCCGTCGACCCACTGGAGATTTCTTCAGAGCTCCTGGTGCAGAGAGGAGGCAGGCTACCCCCAGAGCATGCACCACCTGGAAACTGTCGAGAAAGCCAGCAGGATTAAGCGATACAAGATTGCTAGTAGTCGTCTTGCTACTTTGTTGCGGTTTTGCAGGCGTCCTGAGCAGTCAGCGGTCGATCCTTTGGCAGAAGGTGAAGAGGGAGATGCAGAGGAACTCTGGTGAGCTCTTGCATTTGTTATCTGGTGAGATCCCCAAAGCAGAGACCCTAAATAGCCAGAAAAGGAGGTTTGGCTACCTTGGAAGGAGGATTGGCTACCAAGAGAGGTAAGAGCCTATCAGAAAGAGCCTCTGACATCACCTGCTGGCACTGGCCACTCAGAGCAGTCCAGTGTGCCACAAACACCTCTGTTTCCAAGATGGCAGAGGTCTGGGACACACTGGAGGAGCTCTGGGCACCTCCCCTGGGAGGTGCAGGTCAGGGGAGTGGTCACTCCCTTTTCCTTTGTCCAGTTTCACGCCAGAGCAGGGCTGGGGGATCCCTGAACCGGTGTAGACTTGCTTATGCAGAGATGGGCACCATCTTTGCCCATCAAAGCATTTCCAGAGGCTGGGGGAGGCTACTCCTCCCCAGCCTTCACACCTATTTCCAAAGGGAGAGGGTGTTACATCCTCTCTCAGAGGAAATCCTTTGTCCTGCCTTCCTGGGCCAGGGCTGCCTGGACCCCAGGAGGGCAGAAACCTGTCTGAGGGGTTGGCAGCAGCAGCAGCTGCAGTGGAGACCCCGGAAAGGCAGTTTGGCAGTTCCCGGGTTCTGTGCTAGAGACCCGGGGGATCATGGAATTGTCATCCCAATGCCAGAATGGCATTGGGGTGACAATTCCATGATCTTAGACATGTTACATGGCCATGTTCGGAGTTACCATTGTGACGCTGTACATAGGTAGTGACCTATGTATAGTGCACGCGTGTAATGGTGTTCCCGCACTCACAAAGTCCGGGGAATTTGCCCTGAACGATGTAGGGGCACCTTGGCTAGTGCCAGGGTGCCCACACACTAAGTAACTTTGCACCCAACCTTCACCAGGTGAAGGTTAGACATATAGGTTACTTATAAGTTACTTAAGGTCAGTGGTAAATGGCTGTGAAATAACGTGGATGTTATTTCACTCAGGCTGCACTGGCAGGCCTGTGTAAGAATTGTCAGAGCTCCCTAAGGTTGGCAAAATAAATGCTGCAGCCCATAGGGATCTCCTGGAACCCCAATACCCTGGGTACCTCAGTACCATATACTAGGGAAATATATGGGTGTATCAGTATGCCAATGTGAATTGGTAAATTTGGTCACTAGCCTGTTAGTGACAAATTTGGAAAGCAGAGAGAGCATAACCACTGAGGTTCTGGTTAGCAGAGCCTCAGTGAGACAGTTAGGCATCACACAGGGAACACATACAGGGCACATACTTATGAGCACTGGGGCCATGCCTGGCAGGGTCCCAGTGACACATAGACTAAAACAACATATATACAGTGAAATATGGGGGTAACATGCCAGGCAAGATGGTACTTTCCTACAGATATGAATTATTCAAAGTAGACATCTGAGTTAATCATGTGGTTAAGGAGAGATCTCAAGAGAAGACATGATGGCAGAACAAGGGGTTTGATGACTTGATGATTGAAAAGAACAAATAGTGCACAGTAGTTTGCCTCTTTTGGCAAAGGGATTGACTTGGCAGATGAAGTTGGAGAAGGCATCTGGCCAAAGGAAAAGATGGTTGGGATTATTTAAAAATGCTGGTTACAAGGTTGTAAGGACCAAAGAGGATACATCTGTAGCTTGCGGAATAATATTTTCAGCCTGTATCTATTTTTGGAGATGAGATGAAGTCCATGAGGGCACTACTGAACAGTATCCTTAAGATTGAGTGAGGAGTCCTTCCAAGAGATGATGATTAACAATACTAGTGCCTCCACTTTGCACATATTTGACTATAGGAGTCACATTAAAGATATATCCCATGTAAGCACTCATGATAGAGGCAGGGTAGAGTCCAACTCAGCAGGGTTAGAAATGGTTTCACCTCAAGAGCATTGATGAGGATAAGGTATAGGTCTCTGTGGTGAAACAGAAGGTATACAATGTCTATTGGGGCTCATTACATATGCAAACATATTTGGGGTTGTTGAACTATGTGATAAAAAATCACAGGCCACTGTTCTTGTTGGTTGCTTAGCATGCAAGTGTGTAGTTGTATGGTTGAATATGTGCAATACACATACACCTATTGGTTGCACAGAGGATGGAGGAGAACATGATTAGGTCAAGGCAGGTAAAAAAGGATGAAATTGTGGAAATAAATTAAAAGGTTTTGGCAGGGAGGAAATAATTCATTGGTTGTATGAGAAAGGTGCATTGGGGAAACCATGCATTTAAGGATGACACGTGTGTTGGTTCCTGAGGCAAGTTGTGTGCCACTCATTGCCCCAAGAACCCATTTGTAAACAAGGGAGTGCAAGACTGGGGGATTTATAGTGCTGGGTGTCGTTGGACTGTGATATACAAGTGGCAGGGAAAGAATTGCTGGCATGCACTGGGAGAAATAAACAACCTAAAACTTTCAGGCCGCCATTTTATTTCAACCGCCAACTGACATTGGACTTAATTAGACATCAGTTTTCCAGTTTAAGTATGGGGAGAGTGGTACCGATATGTGTTGCCACTTATATGTCATCAATCAAGCTGGCCTCATTGCTAAGGGTATTAAAGATTTTAGATCACATCCTACGAACAGCGGAGCAGAGACAACACAAATATTCACAGGCACTAGTTTCTCTGTTCTCATAAGAGATAGGAGAATGAGAACTAAGTTGTGTTTTCTTAGGATGAGGAGGAACATGATGATGGTAGCTTGTTGGATCTAAACGTGATTCATTGAGTGCTGAGTGGATATCAGACACCAAACAATTATCTCGACCATTGAATGGCCCTGTAGTGTAAAGGGTGAAGGTGTGCAACCTGAAGATGCTAAAAAAGATAAGAACATTTAAACAGAGGTCACAACTGTTGACAAGGCTGAAAAGTCGTATGTTTGTTGCCCTCGATTATGAATCTGTTTGAACAGTGGAAGGTTGATGAAGGTGGGTGATTTTATATGGCACAACCCTCCTCCCACTGGTGGAATTTGAGGGAAAAGTGAGTAAACAATAATTTGAAAGTAAGAAGAGATGGCTAGTAGTTTTGTATGGGACTGTGAAAAATGTTCCTAGCTTTTAAGATTTTAAGATTTCTTTAAATTTTGCATGGTTTGCAATGTTTTAATGTATTTTTGTGTGTATGTGGTGATTGTGTTTCTATAGCATGAACCTAGCCGAAAGCCAGTGGAGTGCTGTACATAATCAAAGTCCAGCAAAAAGACAATGAATGATGGGAGTAGTAACTGGTTTCTGGACTGTAAATTCATTGTCATCTAGTGTTTTTCAAGGGGTGTGTCTGCACTCTTTCCTAAATTGAAGCAGCATTGGGGGAGTCCTAATGTATACAGTTTTGTTGGTCCACATCCTGAGCACATAGATGAAAATGGCCTACTGCCTTGTTTTCCTTTTTCACACTTCTTAGTCTGCAGTCTGAAGGTATCTTTACTGTGGGTGTGTCAAGAATGACCATAGATGGTGAGCTTGTCAGCAGGATCAGAGAGGGATCACTGGTTGTGATGGTTGTGTAAATGATGCAGCTGTGTTTGAAGTTGATGTGGGCCAGCAAGGGAAGTCTATGAAGTTCCATCAGGATGAGGGTGATGGGATCATATTTCTTCAGGTTCTGGATGAGGCATGCTGCAACATGTAGGGAGCCTTTAACTGGTTCCAATGTGTAATCTGGGAAGCCATAGAGTAGGGCATCATCACCATTCAGATGACATAGTATGAGGGCTTGAACAACAGTTCTGAAGTATTTTTCTGGAAGAAACATTTTCAATTTCTTTAGAAGTGCAAGATGGTACAAGGCCATCATTTTTGGCAGTGTGTTCCTTAAAAGTGAGGTTGGTCTCCAGGGTAAATCCAAGTATCTTGGCAGTGAGTGAAAGTTATAGTTCAAAGCCATCGAGGTTCATCTCACTGTTTCCTGTTCATTGTTCTTGGCAAATATGAATTCTGTCTTAGATTGGTTAAGTTTTAGCCAGTGGACATTCAGGTCTGAATGATGTGCAGGCAGTGTTTGTGACATTGGATGTTTGAAGCATTTCATATTTAATAAAACAAACAACAGTTTTAGGTTTCATGCAACAAACTCCCCAAAACTATTTTAGTTCAGGATTTTACTGCAAAGGATTTGTTGGAAGACAATGTACAAAAACGTTTTCTTTGCAGAAAGTTTCTTCTGCAAGCAAAGACGCAAAAAGTGGTACACATTGTAAACTTTATGGCCTGCTGACAGTTTTGAGGAAGAAGTTTGAAAAGTATCTCCCTCCTATTTGTTGTCTGACTGAATTGGGTACATCCAACCTCGTACAGTTATTTTGCTTTGGGATAAGTGAGCTGATTACTTTTCTGCTCTGCTGTCTCTTACTTCTTGCTGTTTGCTTTTTGTTTTTGTTTGTACACCACGTGCATAGCTTGGAGGCTTTTTTGAAAGCAGTAAATAGCAATGATACCATGCATCGTATGATGGTGCAGAATGGTGGACTAGCAGGTCAATATATCAGTGAGCATCTTGCCTAGACTGTCTTCTTTCCCCAGTAATGGCCTTTCACTTCTAGCACCTACCCCCTTAGTCCAGTAAGCCTTAATATCTGATTTATTTATGTATTTGTGGATTGATTAAGAAGAGTGTGACTGTGAAAGAGAGATTATCTCAACAGTGAATGCAAGGCATAAGGGCTGTTAATAATGCAATGCCTTTGGGCAAGAGCTGTATCGACTGACCATAAGATCAAAGAAAATGTGGACAAATATCGGTCATGGGGGAGAAATATTACATATTCATGAACAAATTAAATTGACTTTATGATTATACATGCTTTTCAAAATGAAAGTTGTCTTGATTGCTAATATTCAGGAAGGAGGACAATTAATTCTGGCCACTTTCTCATACCAGACTGCTCAAGCACTTTATAGTTGTTTTCATCAGTGCCAATATTGCAGGGCTAAGTATGGGACAGGTGGAAGACGCAGCAGCTGCAATAAGCACATTTTGTCCCCTTCTGAAACAGGCTTGGTAGTGATGCTTGGTCATATTGAACACATTGGCATCCACCAGTCTGTGTCACAATTCCCTACTTCTTCTGCAGCTCCTGTACCTAGTTCTCAATGCATTTTCAGACTAGCATGGTGTGCTCACCATGGGCCATTGGGTAAGTGCCCTGTTGAGCTTATTGTGGTGCTCCTTTTAGTGTAGGCTAGCCCGGTACATTCACACATAACCTGCTGCAGAATACTACTACAACATGTAATGAGCACTCACGCTGCCTCTGTGGAACCCTGTAACGCTTGGGGCACTGGGATTCCTTCACAGCCAGTTTGTGCAGAATGTAGATGGAGTCTTCCCTCGGTCTTGAGCATGTCTGCAACTATACACCGAGGGCCTCATTTATGAGGCCCTAGCAGCGCACTGCACTACTGGAGCATAATTTTTTTTATGCTCCGGTGGCGCAGTGTGCCAGCCCATATTTACAAGGCAACGCAAAGCCACCTTGCATGGCTTTTCATGACCTTATAAATATGGGCCCCTTTCACGTATAACTATGCATGGAAGGGGCATTCCATGGGTGTTGCTTAGGAGTGTTCCCATGCGACATCAATGGCACCCGAAGGAATCTGACACATTCCCAGATTTACAAGTCTGGGAACGCATCAGATTCCTATGCCACCTCAGGGAAGTAGTAAGGGTGACGCAATGGGGAGAAATATCTTTAAATCTCCCTGTTTTTTTCTCTTTCTCTGTGTGGTACTTTCTGCAGCACACACAGAAAGAGGAAAAATACTTCTATTAGCAGCTGGGATGCCCATAACAAAACATTGCAGGGCAATCATTGGCTCGCTATTGTACATTTTTCCCAATTTCAGTAAATCTTTCCTTCAAAAATTCCCAAATACGAGGTTATTTTCAGGCATGATGTTTACACCTGTAGCTACATTATTACATCTTTTACATCTCATATTTGCCACTAAACCAAACCGATGGAGTCTAGCCGGTCTGTAATGAAATCTCTGGATATGTTTAAAGTGGATCAGTCTGTGCGTACTGTTCTGTGAAATGAAATGGTCGCATCAGTATTTCCACTGCTCGTCTCTCAAGGGTTGCTGAAAGTCAGTATCCCATTTTGTTCGGGCCCTATTATCAGTCCCACTGGAATAATGCGGCATGGGTGCACTAAATTATATGGCAAGGTTGACTAAATTATGCGGCAAGAAATGGCAAATTATGTGGCATAATGCATACATTTTTAGATATTACTACATCATTATTTTGTGATTGTTACTCAAGGTGATACTCTTTCAGCAAAAATTTCACATCACTAGTACCGGTTTAAAAACCATATACAGAATTAAGGTCCATATTTGTGAAAAATGCCACACACAACTGCGCTTACTAGCTGTGCGTCATTTAATTTAATGCGAGCTAACACCCTTCCCTAACACCACCCATGCACCCTATTTAAAAAATAACATACAATGGCGCTAAAGAATGGCTAGCATCTCAAAAAATTACGCTAGCTGGTGACACATAAGCAGCCAAAAAATGACTCCTGTCTAAGTGTAGACCAGTGTCCCCAGGGCAAGCCCAACATACCCAATGCCAGGCAGGGGGCCCCATGTAAGGGCTCCGCAGTGGCACATCACGCACATACATATATACTTACCTGCAACTTACCTGGGATGAGCTCCCTCCTGTAGTGTCCCTGTGGTGTGGGTGGTGGTGGTGCTGGGGGTTCGGGTGGACCTCTAGGTGCCCATACCATGGTGTTTCCCCATGGGAATGGGCCTACTTGCACTTTAATGCCTGGTCTGGCCAAGCATTAAATAATGATGATAATCAGGATTAGCGCCATTATTTAGCCCCACCTCCAAGTTGCGCGTCGTTTCTGCTTCAGATGTCAAATATGGCCCTGGGGCAAGTGTCATTTTTAGGAAGGGAACGAATGCCTGGCATCTCATTGACGCAATGTGGGTTGGTGCTTCCTTAAAATGACGCTAACTCCAATATTTTGCCTCTAGACAGGTCTAGCATCAAAATATAAATATGGAAGTAAGTTAGCTCCGCTTTAACGTCTAAACACATGACGCTAATGTGACACTAACTTTCGATAAATGTGAGCCTAAGTAACTGAGAGATGACCAGTTAACCTATGTTGTAACGTTCTTAGTAACTTTGGATTCGTTTGAGTTGGAAACAACTTTTTTGTTAAAATCTGCAAATTATGCAGCAGACCCTGAATTGTGTGGAAAACGTGGCAAACCCATACTCATGCAAAAAAGCTGCGGCCGCAGAATAAGATATTTCCAGTGCCCTGCCTGTTACGTGTTTGTGTTTTAAGCTTAAATATAATGTTATTTATTCGGGAAGTGAGATGGTGCTGGTTATTTATCTTTATCCTGAAAAGTAATATGTGCAGTGATCTTGCGGAAGTTGGGGAGTATGATTTTTATGCACTTCTGACTCTAAAATAGAGGAACTTATCTAGCAGCCATAATGAGGTTGACTCTCCCCTGAATTGTACCAATGTTTCACTACTAACGACCTGAAAGAGATCTCCAAAAAATGCTGCATCCAGTTCCGCCAAACGTCTAATAAATATTATATTTCTTTAAAATATCCCAGTCTTACCAACGAGTGCGATTTTTGATTTGAGTCTAGTAGACGGTGCTCCCAGATTACGCATACTACGCTTGTGGTGAATAGAAATGCTGTTCAAAATCGAGGGCATATATCCCTCCTTGATCATAAAGCAAAATAAGTGTGGGCCTGCTAATTCTCGGTTGCTTATCTGTCCGAGCCAATTTCATTATTAAGCTTTTAATGAATCAAAAACGCACTAGTTGGTAAGATTGGGATATTTTAAACAATATATATTTGTATAATAACTATCTTCATTATTGGGAATCTCCTTGCCAACGATACAAGTCATTTTTACAACGTTCTATTTTATCTACTAATTTTGAAGTTACAGTTCCATTCTTTACCCATTTCTTGTGGGCATCTCAATGCACTTTTATCCTCAGAATGCTTTTCAATGGGCAATGCTTTGTGTTATCAGCAAGCAGGAGTGTGAAGGATTTCCTCGAACTTACGTTTTTGCCCTAAAACACCTCTGAACAGTTAACGTTTTTCGTACATTTGGGGAACAATTAGGCTCAGGTTCTCTAATGAATAAGAATACTTCATCTGCATATGTAGATATGATCACATTTGATACCCGCACATCTCAAATTTTTGTGTGCATGGTACCCTAAGTGCACATGCAAACAGCTCCAAGGATATTGCATATAGCCTTGATGACAATGGCGACAACATGATGTCATGTCAGTTTGTTGGGGCTTCGATAGGTGGCAACTTATGAGGTTCTGAGCAATGAGATCCGTTTACAGCGGCTAAATCAATTTGATGGAAATACTACCTAGGCCAAGTCTGCTAAGCACTGCCATCATGGACCCCACTCCAAAGAATGTAATGCCTTTTCGGCCTTCAAGAAGACAGCAGTGACATTCAATCCTGTGTCCAATTGTGACATTGCGCTAAAAATAAGTACTTAAGTTATGCGCAGTACTCCCGTCTGGCATAAATCTGGAGTGTTAAAATAATATCAGCCCCAGTATGTTTGAAAGGAGCTGGTTTGCTAGGATTTTATCAAATATTTGAGTGTTTATATTTACCAAGGAGAGAGGCCTATATGATGACCGGTGTTCAGCAGGTTTTTCAGACTTCCATTGTTTTACCACTATTACATCTCTAAGTGTAGGAGGGATTTGTCCACTCTCAAATGCTTCTTCTATCGTGAGTAGAATTTCTAATAACATGGCTTAAGATATGTGGAGCCAATAGGTCTATATATTCTTTTTATAGTAGTTACCATCATCCCATTCAAGCTGAGTTGTCAGATCTTACCGTGGTCTACCAATTTAAATGTACTTGTATTTCATCATCAAATTTAAAGATTTGGGACAAATATTATTCTCTGTTGTAATATCCACTATATTGAACCTGTTATACACCCTCAGCCCTTCGCCTTCCTCTATGATGAATACAGAGACTTTTAAGGCATAGGTAAAGTGGGCTCTGGCCCAGGGCCCCAGCCTTTCAGGGAGCCACCTGATTCGGCCAACTCTCTTCTACAGAGAGGCTTGCTCCGATGACTGAATAATTCTTAAACAGATTGTTCTAAGTACTGTTTTCCTTCAATTTGTTATTAGTGCACTTGATGTGTGAGAGTCTGTTACGGGCACCTGGAAGAGAAATGTTGCAACATCCATAAAAGAAATCTCGGAATATTCGATGTAAACATGGAATTTGGACAGGTGTGCCTGTGCACTGTCAGTGACCGGGCCAAGGAGGCCATGAGAGAGCTCGAATGGGATCATTGGATCAAAGCAGTTTTGAACAGGGGCCCCTCAAATAGTGTTGGTCCAGGGCACCCAAAATCCTTAAGATGTTCCTGGATTAATATGTCACTTTCTGATCAGTATGTACCAGGGTTTTGCCTAGATGATCACCCTCTCCATACACCCTAGTCAAAGAGTGCTTATCCAAAAATCAAGTTTCCCTCAGCCATGTCGTGAGGTTCCTTGAGCTTTGAACTCATGCTGTTTTAATTTTCCCTGTTGCCTATGGTTTTTTAGCTCTCTAATTTCTCTTTTCAATGTATTTAATGGAATTGGATGGAAATTGATTTTAAGATGTCAAATTGCTTGGAGATACACTCTCCCCATATATTGGCCTTTAATGCTTTCTGTATTATGCATTAGGAGGGCACAGAGCCTAGATTAAATTCAAAGTTTTTTTCCAAATAGAGTCCCTTATTGCCTTCTTAAAAACTGAATCTAGCAACGCTTCTGACATAAATCTCTGTATATTTTTCCATAATTTCTGCCCACATAATTCTATTTTCATGATGAGAAATGAATGATCATGTACAGGTTAATTATCATTAGCTTTTACCCATGTTGCTATATCTTTAACTAATAATAATAAGTAATCTATAGGTAAGCGAGTATCAAGTAAGGAGTCGCGGTGTACTCACCTGTACTGGATAGTTATTTAGAAACTTGCTGTTTGTGCTTTCTTTTCCTACCTGATCTTGCCTGACCTACTTACCCATTCTGACCTTTCTTCACTTGGTTTACTCCCCTTTGTGCGCTTATTATCCCTGCAGAATCAATTGTTGTGGATCTCTTGTTAGGACCCAGATCTGTATATTTGCTTGTTTTCTGGCAAAAGGTCAGCATCATGGCAAAAGTGCATCCCAGCACCCAGTGGAAGGCTTGGGATGAGTGGCAATCATCTCCTCAGGCTGTTTTTCACTTGGCAGGACATTTCCCTTGTTTTCTTTTTCCTGTGTGACACTCCCCGTGACAGACTCTGGTGCAGTTTGCCTGGTCACTGTGATAAACTCTTGTACTGTCTTCCTTTTGTCGTTGCTGCATTCTGTGCCACTCTCCAATTCCTCTGCCCAGTTCTAACCTACAACTTACCTTGATAGGCTGTGCATCGTGAATGTATGTACTCCTTTTCTTCTGTAATGTTGAGTGCATATTCCTCTTCCCATTCTGGTAAGAAGCATGTATGATGGGCAGTTACCAAGATTATCAACTAAAACAGAGTTTTTACCCCTGCTCATGGCCATTACAGGTGAAACCTACAGATATCTGTTAAGTGGTGATCCTAACACCTTCCCAGCTGATCCCTGGGCCTCGTTCAAGGATCCCCTTCCTTGTCTCTTGGTATAACATTTGGAAGGAGGGACAGTGGTGTGCTGGTTGATCAGTTTGCTCTCTGCCGGTCCTGGTTGGCAGTCATCTGACTCCATCATGACACATTGGATCCTTTACTGACTAATGTGACAGTAGTTCCTAAAACCAATTAGACATCACCTAACAAAGGAATATTCTGGAATTCCCATTGTTGAGTGATTAGTAAAAGACAGGTGTTTTTTTGTTTGTTTTGGGAGATGCCCTCTTTCAGGTGAGCGTCAACACCACATCTTTACAGAATTAGATTTTTCTAATAATTTCTGAAATCTTTGTGCCAACATGAGCATTTCTTAACATACATAAATATATACCTAAAGAAAGAACAGAGGATACATAAAACTGTTATAAAGGTTGTAGGTGTGCTGGGAACAGGAGAATGTGCTTACTAGTAGTGATTAATAGGAGAGCACTAAAACCACAAATGCCTTAGCTTTCCATACATTTTCATGGATCTAAAGTTTACATACATTTTTAATAAGTTGGCTAGCGTTTCTTTCCCTGTGTAGAATCTGTTGTTACAATAATTGACCACAACTGGATAATTAAAATTGCAAGCTATAATTTCCTAGCATGAATGGATAACATTATTGGGATTTATTTTGCAGTGAAAATCTTCGGTAATAAAATAAAATGAAAGGGCTGCCTTGACTCCACTGGCTGGCTG
Source organism: Pleurodeles waltl (assembly GCF_031143425.1). Taxonomy (NCBI): domain Eukaryota; kingdom Metazoa; phylum Chordata; class Amphibia; order Caudata; family Salamandridae; genus Pleurodeles; species Pleurodeles waltl. The sequence continues at coordinate 912,219,919 of NC_090443.1, forward strand.
TAGTCTTGGTTTGAAAATGTCCTTTCAAGAGGCTTGCTGCATATTCATCATAGATTTTGTTTTTAGGAGGGATTGTGCTTTCTATAACATGAAGCTTTCATCCTGCAAGCCCATTTGTGAAATGTGACATCCAGAATGAGAGACTGCCTCCGCTGCGAGGGATGACAGTGTTTGTGCGGGCTGGAAGCACCTCCATTATCCAGAAGCCGTGCACGTAGGTGGGTGATTGCCAGGTAGCTCAGCGTGGGAATGGATTGTGAAAATAACACTTTAAATGACGTGATATTACCAGTAAAATGAAGGAGTTGGGAAAACAACGTCAGCCTGGCAATCTAAACAGAGAATTATTTTGGCACTTTTCGAAAATGCCTTTCAAAACAGCTACTCATACAAATTACAGTGCTTCATTTTCTAAACGCACAGCAAAGGCTGAACTGACATCCCTTTCTTATTAGGAAACGTAACCATTGCTAGTGTTCATATACACCCCATATCTTGCTGCTCAAAACGTGACTTATGGTTCCTCTAGCCCAGTTCTCTAAATGGAAAGACATTAATAATGGAAGAAATGTTAAAAAATCTCAATCTTGTTCTCCAACTCATTCTTCTTTTTCTCTTGCCCACCACCCAGAGAAAAGGACAGGAATTACTAGCCAGGGCTATTAAGTGGTGTAAAAACATTGCTACAAACCACCCATTGAGTCCATCAGCTTCTCAGTCTATATGGCATTGCATCATGTTGCAAAACCTAAGGGCCTGATTTAAGGGGCCCTAGCGGCATCTTAGCGCTACCATACCATCATTTATTTTACGCTAAGGTGGCGCTAAAGTGGTTTTCTATACGTGTACAAAGTGGCAAAATGCATGCATTGCGCCACTTTGTAAATCCTTGCGCTACATTATGCCTGCCCCAGGCATAGTACATGCTATGGGGGGTTCCCCCATTGGGGGGTGAAAAAATGGCACAAGGAAATCTAGGCACTTTTAACGCCTGCTCAGGGCATGCGTTAAAAGGGGCATGCAATTGAATACAGTGGGCCCCTGATAGAGCGGTCCGTAGTAATAATTTACTTGTGTCCGGACGCTCTTTAGGCCGATGAATCTTTTGACTAAGTGGGAACTCTCTGTACTCTTAATCGATCAACTCCCTCTAATCAATAATCAATAACGAACATAAGCAATACCTTGATCAACATAACACTTAACAATTAATCCAGAATACATTTCGGCGAACCCTGACCTTTCAGTCAGGAATAACCACACCAGTTTATTGCGAAGTTAGTGAATTTATTTCCCTATATTAACAAAGCTAGCACGATATAAATGTGTCTCAACACCAAATGATAAACATATATGAACATTAATAGCTGTCCATAGCGGCGAAACAAGTGCAGTCTATGTAGCATTTGAATCACAAGGCATTCGATAATAGCAATGCAAATCACTAATACGATAATCTGTAATGAACTAATTGCATACATTTAGTCAGCATAACAAGATCTCAAATTGCATCGTGCGACATATGGAACCCTCGTCTAACCTCAAATTACCATCGGCATGTGGGGCTTCATGCGAAAACAATTTAGCAACATAAATTTAGAAAACTCCTAACTAGGGATCTTATCAAAATCAGCAGTTGGTTACCTAAAAGAAACACAATGCAATTGTACAATTTCCTTTCATATTTACCAATTACGATCAGCATACAAGGAAGTCTTCGTCTCACAGGTACCGTTTCTCGATCAGCATGGGACGGGGCAAAGGGGCAAGGGTGGACGGGGCAAATGCCTCACGGCGGCAAGGTAAAACTACTACTTCATACAAAGGGACAAATCATAGTTAAAGTCTCTAGGGCAAGAATCGTTTAGTCTCTTTCTCTCGATTAGAGAAAGCATCAAAGTCTCTCAAAATGGCGTCGCAGCAAAGTGGGCCATAATAGCTACGAAGTCAAAATGGCGGGTATCGAGCTGGTAATGGCTGCAGAAAAAGCGAACCTATCTTCTCCTCGTGCACCTGGTTTTTATAGACAACAGTTCGAATCCAGTAGGGTCTCCATTGGAGGGTTCATAGGTTAGCTTCAAATTGTCCAATCAAAAACGACAGTTCTCAAGCTTTTACTTAAGCATACATTATCCTTGGAGATGGGTACGCAAGTTGCAACATTGTCTACCAATTAGCTCACTTTCAGAGCCTCCATTGTCCGCACCTGCAAGTCGACCTTGAATTAAAGAGAAAATATGCCAGGCTGGCACGAAACTTTAAGATAAGCATGTGAACAGTTTCTGTGGAAAAGTACAGCTTCAAGCAAAAATACACATTTATTAGCACAGTGGAAAAATACGAGCATCTAAACCGTGAGACCAGGCCACTAGGCCAAAGCCTCCGCTAAAGTAATGCTAAGCTAAAGCATTTCAAACAAGCAAATCGTAACACACGTTTATGATTATGTTGGATTAGTGCAATTCTAATACACCACGTTATATAAAGCACGCGTATAAATGATGGCAAACTACTCTGAGGGCACATTTTGTCCCCGTACAATCTTTATTAGTTCGGTTAATGTCACACATGATTATTTCACACTACGTTTATGCGTTAATAAATGTAAGACCTTCATTTTCTGCTTCATCACCCCTGTGTACTCTGCAGGAGTAGGGCCAACATTTTGTACTTGCAAACAATAAGGCACTGTACCGTTAAACTCTGAACTGTAATTCCATTGTTCTTAATTTATTGAATACTGTTTAGGTATGCTACCAAATGAATAACATGTAGAATGGGGTTTTAAGGATTTAAAGGCTGATTTAGAGTTTGGGGAACAGGGTACTGCAGCGCAAAAACGACGAAGTACCTAGTCTGCCCACCTCAATTACAGACCCCGATTGGCTCTGTGAATGGATTACTTCATCTCATCACATCCGTTGCAATATTGGCAATAGGAGGAGGTACATTACACCATCTGTCCTGTTTAGGGTGGATGGTGTAATGCCTATGCCTTCCTGTCTATCACTGACAGGAGAAACGTGATGGTGAGAGACAGGAAAAACCAATAATAGCCTCCACACCCAGGAAGAAAATTCCCAGGTTGTGGGGGGTCATTAGTTTTTTTGTTGTTCAGAAATTAACTCCACGTTTGGAATAGGACTATGCAGTCCCGCAATCAATGTAAAACAGTCTTTTTTTTATTAATTTTGAGAAAAGGCAAAACTGTTTAATAAATATGTCAAAACACTGATAGACGTGATTTTTTTAATGCCTATTACTGGACTAAAATAGCCATCTTCACTTTAAAGGCTTATCCTTGCATGTCAGAAATACAATTCAAATCCATGGGTCTGATTTGATCTTACTTAATAATTCCTTGCTCAAATCAAATACCTTTGTACTGCACTGTAAAGACCAAGGGGGTTATTACAACTTTGGAGGAGGTGTTAATCCGTCCCAAAAGTGACGGTAAAGTGACGGATATACCACCAGCCGTATTACGAGTCCATTATATCCTATGGAACTCGTAATACGCTGGTGGCATATCCGTCACTTTACCATCACTTTTGGGACGGATTAACACCTCCTCCAACGTTGTAATAACCCCCAAAGTGCCTAACTATAACACTCCATGATTTAATTTCATGTTTAGAATCCCTCAACCCATTTGCTTAAATTTCTTTCCTTCAGAATTGAAGTGATTAGTTGTCTGTGACTGAAATAAATTATTTTCTGGACCTAAGTTGTTCATCGTGATACTCAGTACTGTTTCTGTTTGTACAATAGTAGAATATGATAAGCTACAGGCATGCTGTGGCTTCTCTCAACAATGCTCAGTTCAATCATTATCCTTTTCTCAATACTACCACAGAGTTGTTTGCCACATCAGAGAGACAGTGGCAATATCTTTAAATGTAATGCTGCTAGAATGTAGAACCCTGATGGTTCATGTGGGTACTAGTTACCTCAGGGTCCACCCACAAACTGGAAAAATGAAGGGTGTGCAGTTCAATGAAACATGTTTAGGGTCTCAAGAATCTGAGGTCTCGCTTAGGATAAATCTGAAGAAGGCTCCACACCGCACTCTAGATTAACATTTTCCAAGAGGCCACCTATATGAAGTCACCATCAGGTCCACTGACAACAAGGTTCTATACCTGGCCTCCAGCACTTCTCCCGTCAACTCCTAACTCTAAACTTTCTCTGACTCCAACTCACTAGTATTCTACTTCACTTCAGTGCCAGTACTATTCCAATTAAAACATTACAGCCAGCCTCGGCACTGGTGGGCACTGGAATACTCTTCCCAAATTAACAACTACAGCCATATATTGTTACAAACAGACAAACAATGAAAATCATAGTGAATCTACTCCCAATTTGTAACTAAGACATATATCACCTTGCGTTCTCCATAGACTAACTTGCACTAGTGACAATCTGCAGTGCATAATATATACACTACAAGGCCTATTCACAAAAGTAAACTTACACATGACTAAATCTACACATGTAAGCTTACTTTTAAACTTTTGAGTAACCTGTAGATATTTACCATTTAGGAGTATGAAGCTACTCAAAAGTATAGACTTATATATTTGCACCCCTTGTAACAGTGGGTGGAGGCAAATTTACTATTGTGAAGTTACTAGAGCCAAAAAAAGAGTAGTACTGAGTCCATTACCAGAGGTGGCTAACCCTTCCATAGAAAGGAATGGAGCCTGGGACTTTATATAGAACCTCATATGTAATGTTAATTACAATAATTAATTTCAAATTAAAAAAAATATACATCAATACAATTGGATGTTAAAAACAAATATATACATATTAAAAATGTTTTAATTAATGATAAAATATTTCAATCATTGTGTTAATTTAAAATAAATGTAACTTACATTTTTTTGTTACATTAATAAATAACATTTTGCAATTTTTAATACATAAGTAAATACAAACAATTTACTTTATGTGGGATTTTTAAAAATAAATTACTAAAACTCAATTGTATTTCATTTAGATGAATCTAAATTAATTAAACATTTAATTCAAAATTATGGTAATTGTTGTAGCAGTTTTTTGCACTACATTTAAAAGAAAGATATACAATTATTTTACAGTAATATTTAACATGAAACTATGTTTGCTATTTTTTTCAGTTTCATAAACTATTTTTTTCACATTTCCTTTTACTTTACCATAGTGAGATCTTCGCCCACATGTTTGAGTGACTAATAAATGTACAGGTAAATGCTGTCAAGTGCAGTGTGTTCTCTTGGAGATGTGTTTGTGAAAATAAATGTGTGTCTAATGTAGTGCCAACAGTAAAGCTTGTGTTTTTGCTCATAGTTATGAATGATCCTGCAACTACTGAACCTGCCTAAGGTTCTGGTAAAAATATTTAGTGAGTGCTCATAGGCAAAAGATTCAATGGCACCGACCTTTCAAGCATCAGTGGTATCTTTTAGTTGGATCAACAAAATTTGCCGTTTCTTATGCTAGCTAGTGCTGGTCCAGCGGTGTACCATGTACAACTGCGTTTCAATACTTACGGCCTGATTATGAGTTTGGGGGTCGAACTGCCAGATTGTCGCTGCATGGTCCCAAGAATACCGCTGCGCCATTACGATGTATGCAGGCTGAACCAGACTGCCAACCCTCCTGTGGATGAAGTCCTCAGTGATGACAGTCCTGGACTTGTGGACATGGATGACAGTCCTGGCCCATCTGGGTAGCCTGGTCAGATGGCAACAGTGAGTCTCACTGTGCCCACAACAACACCTCCCACCCCAGTTGCTTCAACATCACAGACAACAATGTGTCCCCCAACCTGTGTACCTAGCACAGTTGCAACCATCTTGTACCCCCTAGTTATGGATGCTGAGGTGCAAATCAGTAATCCTGACACTGAGGGTCCAGGACCGAGTTGGAGAAGGCACCTTGTGCCAAGGGCACAGGCTCATATGGGTAGGGTCCGTGGGAGGGATTTTGTGGGACAGCAGAGTGAGGCCACTGGGGCCACTCATGACCAGGATACCATCAGCCAAGTCTTGGGGGTCTATCATGAGTCCCAAGGAGTGACGGGCTAGGTGCTAACTGAACTCCAGGAAATCAAGCAGCTGCACAGAGACATGAACCAACATATGGAGGTCCATTACTCCAACATGGCCATCCTAACAGGGGTGCTGGGGGACATCCATACAAACCTGAGCAGGACTTTTCCACCTCCATCTACCCCTACTTGTGGGTCATCTACATCAAGCCCAAGAACATCTGTGGCATAGACAGGAAGGGAGGCCCTCCCAAAGAACCAACCACTCTCAGACACCCCTGCCTCTACAGCAGCTGAATCCACCCACCCTACCAAGTGAGGACTTCCATGTAAACATCCAGGAGGTTTGGATGGCAAGACCACTGCCAGCAAGAAACTTCATCCCTAATGTCCTCCTTTGTGTGTCACACATTCACTCTGTGGACTGATCCTGAACCCCAATCCATTTCTGAATGGGAGAAGTACTCTGTACTTTGGACTTCCGATGGGGCGGCATCTACTCCTATGATTTCATTCACTTTGACTGGCCCCTTCACTTTTCATTTATGTTACTTTTTGACACAGGTTGTTTTTCACCCTTAGCACGGTAATAGATTAATCGGTCACAAACTCATTGTCTGCTGTCTTAAGAACATGTGAACCATACAGTGGAAAAGCATTCTACTTGTGGAAGCAGGGATATGTTGCATATACATGATGTTTAGCTCAGGATGACAAACATACCACACTAACACATACATACAAGTGTCTTGTCTATGAAGATTTGTATTACATTGTTCCAATCATAGACTGTCAAGGTATCAGAACCATTGAAAACTCATACATGTTTGATTCATACTGTGTAAGTGATGAGATTTACATGTACAGGTCTCTAGAACATGGAAGTAAGGGATATATCAGACATTGCCTGTACAATAGGCAAACATTAATTTGGTTGATGCCATTAGCTGGAGCCACATCGCCTAAATCACAAAAGGAATACAACATCATATAAAGCAAGACTAAAAAAGATGGAAGTACAACTGTTTCTGATCACAGGGTCATCACATTCCTTTACTTCTGCATCTGGTGATATGACCCAAACAGATGTCAGTGATGTGCCACAGGCACTTTGGCCTACGATGATGAAACACATCGACAGCTACATACAGTTCATACAAGAATAGTATTTAGCCAAAATATATATTTTCTGAGCACATGACGACATACATATTGCATCATGGCCACCACACAACAAGGAGCAAGTCCAATGGAGTCTCCTTAACTTCCACCCTATCACTGTGCAAGCTATCTTGGCATAGCCTTTGTACACCCAAAGTCTGTGACATACATTCCCAGAAGCAATCCATGTCCACTTCGTATGTCCAAACACCATCATATATCTGCTAATGTCACAACTCTGAAATGTCCAAATGAAAATGCGTTGGTGAAGGTACCTAAAACCACAAATGCAAAATGTTTAGTTATGAAAACCATACAAATGACACAATTCACATAGCAAACGTCTGGAGAAAGCAGGCTATGCCAAAAATCTGGCATAAACAAAGCAGCATTAAAAAAATGAGAATGTCTCAAAACCTTCCTCCCCAAACATCCTCTGCCAGATTTTGCCAGACCTTCAGCTTCCTAACATTTTCAACAAACATACTCCTCACATCATCACAACAAGAGTTGATTGTACAGTCAAAGTCATGACATGTCATGATATACTTACACCGATGAGAAGAAGCTGTTGATGAGATCTTGTCACAAGTCAGCTACTTCCTCTTCACCACTAGCATCTTCATTTGGCATTAGTGCCACAATGAGTCACACCCTTCCTGATATAGCACCTGACATTGCACACACAAGATCATGACAGATGTAACTTATCAATAAGCCAGGCCTTCTGTGGTTGCAGTATTGACATCAGCTAGGGTATGGTGCTGTTCCGCATAACAAAGGAATCATAGGCTGAACCTGACAACCGGGCACAGATGTTTGAAATGTACAGATCTGACAAGCAAACAACTTGCACATTGATCGAATGGAAGTGTTTCCTGTTGCGATATACTTGTTCACTGGCATATGGTGGCACCAATGCAATATGGGTGCCATCAATGGCTCCCACAACATGTGGGAGGCAGCCAAATTCATAGAAGTCAACCTTCACATTAGGTAAATCCTCACATCTGGAGAACCTGCTATAGTTGTCAATGTGTTTCAACATTGCTGATAGCATGTCTTTTAAAACACCATTGGACATGGGTTGGGACATACCACCGGATATAGATACTGTATACTGAAATTACCCTGTGGCCAGGAAGGGTAATACTGCCATGAGTCTCACAATGGATAGTATACATGTCAGATTATTGTTTGGAGGCATGAGAGCTGGCTCCAGCTGACAACATACATCTTGGATTGTTTGCCTATTATGACAGAACTGCCTTATCACGTCACATCCTTCTGTGGTCTGGAAATGGACGGTAGACTGCACGTTGTCACATCCTTCCTCTCCAAGGGTACCCATTTGTGCAATGAAATGAGTTGGAGCATTAGTCACTGTGTTCAGAGCAACATATCTGATGAGTAAGACCAAAGTCATGTGACAAAACATTATTCAATGGAAATACATTACATGCATTACACATCACAACAGTCTACTACTCAAGGCCCAGTACATTGTCTAGATGTATCTACAACATACATGTGCACATAACACACCTATCTGGTCCTCTTGTGCCACTTGATATTGTAAAGTATGTTCAGTCCTCCAAAAATACCATCACTGGTGGGATACAGTGCACTGCAATTATTTGACATTTGTGACCAGCAATGCATTACACCAATGGTTGTGTTACTATACATTAATAGATGTTGTGACACATTTAACAGTCACCAAAACTGTAGTTTCAACTGCCAAAATGACAGATGCCTGACCTCGTTCATTGGACTTTAGGAACGTCCCACTTGTGTCGGAAGTCGACCACGTGGTGGGCCGTATCAACCATTGCGGACACAGCCGTAGGCTAATGTTGTTGACTGTAATGGTTGTGGCCCAATGGCTCGGCCCGTCCATGGTGAGGACCGCATACGTGATGTACATATACGCTTCAGTTTGAAAATTAACTCACTTGCCTCCTGACACTTTTGGCATCAACGCCTTTACCACTTCAGCTGCTGTGTGCCGCCTCTGGGAGCAATCATGCCAGGCCAAGAAGGTGAAAGGGCCCCTGCCTTCTGTCCAGAGAAACTGAAGAAACTTGTTGAAGAGGTTCTTCCTCTGTATGGTCAGCTCTATGGCTCATCAGAGGAACAGGTAACTATCTCGCATACATACTTGGCTATGTTCAAAACCATCCTTTCCTTCCTCATAGGCAAAAATGTGCCTCTAAGTCCCAGTTAGTTATTTGGGTGTCTTTTGTCACAATCTATGTCCATACATAGGATGTACAGGTTGTGGATTGTGGAGCCCTGTACTCTGAGTATTTCAAATGACCATTGTGTTGTGTGATGTGTAATACGCCCTAGATCCTCCTGGTTTTGCATTCATATATCTATGCAAGTAAACTGTACAGCCAAACAATGATATATATGATGATCTGATGATTGTAAATAACACAGTATATGTATATACATTATAGCATGAGCTGTGTATGTATATTGTTTGAGTCAGTTGAGGATGTTGTTAGCAATGTGTAAAGTCCCACAAATTACTCAGCCCAGATCAGGCCTTGGCAAAGTGTGGTATGTGAAACTCACTGAGCCCTTCAGAGTGCCACACAGCACTGAGCTCACATATAGGATAGGTACAGGATGTACTGTCATGCATGGAAGTGATGGAAATGTCCTGTTCATGCAGTTTCGGTATGCTCAGCCTGCAGAAAGCAAGGCTGGTCGAAGTATTTTCACAGTATGGGGCATAGCCCAGGCTGGTGCACATTAACTGTGGCTATGCAACTGAGGCACGGGGCCCACTCCCTGTAGACCTTCTGATCCTTGGATGTGACCAACATGATTCTTCAGAAGCAAGATTCGGTTTGAATGCTTTCCCATTGACTACATTAAGAATGGGGACTGAGGCAACCACCTGACCTAGTATTTATTTTCATTGACCTCATTGTCAATTTGTGTCATTGACTAATGACAAACCCTTTACTCCTAAATGGCTGTTGTCACCTTTCCATAGTAATTTTGTACAGTACAGGCCTATTGCACAAGTGACAAACCTACAGTGCAAATAGTTGGTTAATGCAGAAGAGATCATGGCGTGAATCACTAGCTTTGTTACATGCAATCAATCAGACCAAACATACCTTGGTATATTGAATGTCATCTCTGTAGGAGTGCACATATGGTAAGAGGTGTCTTCTGTGATACCAGTACGTACCACACAAACCCACTCAGAAGTGGTATGAGATTCCATTATGTAGACCATATGTCCATCCAACCACAGAAAAAAAGCTTTAAGTGACACCCATGCCAGCCGTTTCATTGTCACCTAAGTCTTAGGATGTAGTCTATTCCATGGTAGTTGCCTGTATGGCCCGGATGTAACAAGTCAATGTGCCATGATTGAAAGGTGTCTGCACAGTCATGCACAAGTAGTTTACCCTTCAGAAGGTCACAGTGGTGTGTTGTGTTAACTAGTGTCTCACATCACAATACATGTTTCTTGGCCCTGGGCTGCATGATTTCAGTGAGCATGCTTAGTCAGTGTAGGCCATGACCATGTTTGTGGATAGTCGGCAGATGACTCCAAAGGTGTGTATTTATGCCCATGTACTTATCACCATGTATGCTTTACACATGTTGTGTGTTGACAACTACGCAATGCTTGTACTAGGTGTTTCCACAATGTGTGCTAAACAACTAGTTACCCTAAAAAATTGCAATTATGACCTCTTTATCTGTCCATTGCATCCATACAGGACAACGACCATCAGAAGCAAGGGATTTGGAGAGCCATCGCCCATAAGGTGTGGACCCGGGGGGGGGTCTATCACCGGCATGTCATCCAACAGGTGGGAGGACATGAGACACTGGGACCGAAGATTGCGGCGGTCCAGCTGGGGCTGTCCTTCCAACATGGTGGGGTGAACACCAGACCCTGACCCCCTTGATGGCCCGCATACTGGTGGTGGCCTACCCCGAACTTGATGGGCTTTTGAGGGGAGCATAGCAGGTACAACAGAGTGAGTCCTGGGCAGATTTCTAATTGTTACATTGCCAGGTTGATGTGTTAGAGGCAACCATCTCCCTATGAATATTGGGGATGGCCAATGTGCAATACACAAGATTTATTGTTTGTGTAGGTATGGTAGTTGGTGCATGGTGACGCCCCTTGCCTATTGTCCTAGTGATCAGGGACACAACAGAATACAGTTCACTACCAATATTCTCTCTTGGGCAGGCACATGGCTGAGTACAGTGGTCAATGTTTTTTCATACTGTGGATGTCATTTGTACCCAACAGTCCACTTGTCTTCAGTTTGTTAGCTTAGACATCAAATAACATGAGGTAATAGATCACTGTACTCAGCCATGTGTCTGCTCAAGAGAGTATATTGGCATCTGTACCGAACAGGCCACTTGTCTTCAGTGTGTCAAGAGTGTGGTGCCTCACTACTATCTCTTGTGTGGTGGTGGCCATCATACATGTGACATAGCATACTTTGTCCTTTGTGTGCAGTCACTGAGCAATACTTTCCCTTGGTAAGTAGGAAATGTACAGTTAAATGATTTGGGTAACATCACTGTTGGTATCTGTATGTGTGTTTACATGTTAGCATGTGTACCTTGTACGTTTTTAGGATCACTTCCACTACTGTTTCAGACATGATCTACCTGTCTTCATGGGATGATGTTTGATTCCATCACATATGAGTGCATGCCAAAATCTCTTTGAAAGTAGTGTTATATGTGGTACCACAAGCAGGAGTGGGTCAACACTGTTTGTTGGGTCACCCATTACTCCATGCCATTTATCATGAACAATTGCAGAAGTAATGAAAGCCATGACAGGTAGACCTACAGTAATTAATCACAATGTGCATTTCCATGCCATTAATGTTGAATCATTTGGCCAAGTGCTTTGCACATGTCAATTGTTGTAGGTTTATTACCTGACTGGTGACATGCATCAGGGAGTGGCATGCAGAAATGTTGGAATCATACATGAGTGTATACACTCAATAATCCAATGGAATCTGTGTTTGCATGACAAAAAGGTACAGAGATGTGCCTTGCCATTGAGAAATATGTTAAAGGCCCTCTTCAGATATTGGAGATTCCCTGAGCCACAACAACATTCAATAGATTATTGAATTTTAGTTATGCAATGTTAGAAGGGTGTTCTCAGCAGCACCAATCGAAACAGGCGATTTCCCTAGTCCTAGCTGATTCATTGTGCTGTGGATATTTATAGACAAATTTCCCAGACATTTTGACCAGATTGCATCCAGTGCACTTTTCTGTGCAAGATGTGTTATCTACCAAAGCAACATTGCTACAACTTCCATGAGACTATTTACATAGTGTACATAATGTGAAGTTACCATTGGTGAGTTTTTGCAACAAGGCTGAATTATTTGTCCATCATTTCATCATGATGTGGTATTGTGTATATGAACATTTGCTGATTGCAGGACCTTGTGTGGAACAGGTGAGAATGCCCTTGGAATTACCATTATATTTGTTGCCAACAGGTTAGTGAGGGGTGCTACGAGAGCTAAACCATTCAAGGTGACAAGGTCTCCTACTGGATCCATGGGCATTGTGATTGGACAACTTTAGTCATGTAATTGAAATTGTCTGTGATTCTGATTTTACTGTGTGCAATTGTTTACAGTTCATGTAGCATGCATGTATATGGTGTTGCATATGTTGGAGGCACTTTGGATGACCTTGTGCCTGGAGGCTACCGTACATAATGATAATGTTTTATAATCAAAGCTGTTGTTCAAGTGTGTTCAGGGACATGAACTGACCCTATTTGTATTTGTCATTTCAGCATTATCACAGGCAAGTGGCGGAGACAGGGCTGACATCAGTGGGGAAGCATCTGGTCACGGTACCTCTAGTCATGAAACATCAGACATGGAGGGACCCAGTGGCCCAGAGGGTGTGGGGAGTGCCATGGAGGAGACAGGCTCCATATCATCTTCTTCTGAGTGGTCCTCCAGTTGACACTCCCTAGTGGTGGCAGAAGACTCAGGACCTACACCTGCTGCCATGAGTGAGGCGTTTATTGACCTACTGAGGAGCATTTCTGTGGGCCAGACTGCCGTTCTGAATGCCATCCAGGTGCAGGGCACCCAGCTCCAAAAGGCATTCACAGTGTTATGTCTGGACTACAGAGATCTTTTCAGGCTCTGGCCTCCTCTCTCATGGCAGCCTTCAACCACCCCACAGTCCCCACCACCTTCCTCTTCCCCATCCAATTACCTTATTCCCATACCTGCTCAAAGCATACTCACACATATGCACACAACTCAACAGCCACAAGCAGCACACATAAACACAGACATCACAAGACATACAAGCATGCAAGCACTCAACAGTCACTCATCCCACTCACAACAACCACCACATCCACCATTCCTGCAGACACCACCCCAATACCCACAGACACTGCCACCACATCCACCACATCCACCACATCCACCATACCCCCAGACACCACTCCAGCACCCACAGACACAGCCACCACTCACACCATACCTCCAAGCACCACCCGCATCTACACAGACATATCCAGCTCATCCCACTCACAACAACCACCACATCCACCATTCCTGCTGACACCACCCCAATACCCACAGACACAGCCACCACATCCACCATACCCCCAGACACCACTCCAGCACCCACAGACACAGCCACCACTCACACCATACCTCCAAGCACCACCCCCATCTACACAGACATATCCAGCACTCCCACCTTACCTATCACGTCCATTTTACAGCCCACCAATAGAAGCAAATGCCCACACTCACAAATAAAAGACATTAAAAAAACACAGAAATAATTCAGACGCACACAAACCAACACCATAAGCACTTAAAGCCACAGCTTACTCAAGCACACCCTCAACCTCCCAACCCATAATGCCTCCTGTACACCCAACCCATCGCTTCCACATCCAAGTCCTTCCCTGGGACACCCGCTTCCCCTTTCCCCCCGGACTCAGCCCTACCCCCCAGAAAGAAGCCAACCCCTCCCAAAGTGAAGCCCACACCTCCCAAGACCAAACCCACTGATCCAAAACCCAACCCCACCCCACCCCACCCCACCCAATGGTGATCATCAAGGTTCTTAGAATGACCATTCGATGCCCCTTACTGTGGAGGTTCCTGAGGCAGTGATTTGTGAGGCACGTTGTGGAGCACAGCAGTATGCTCAGCACACTTTTTGCCAAGGACTGGCTATTGACTTTTTCTTTATTTTTGGAGTGTTGTAAATAAAGTTCAGTTGCTTGCTTTGCTACACATTGGTCCTGCCATTACCTTTTTACCTTTTTGATGTTTGTGAATAATTTGTGATGTATGACTACAGTTGTGTTTGTTTGTCCACACATGGAGGGTGTTAGAAATGGGGTCTTTGGTTGGCAGTCAGGTTACCCCTTGTCCAAGCACGGACCCTCACTCTAGTCAGGGTAAAGGAGAATCACCCTCAGTTAACCCCAGCTCACCCCCTTGGAAGCTTGGCACGAGCAGGCAGGCTTAACTTCGGAAGCAATGTGCAAAGTCTTTGTACCAACACACACAGTAACTCAGTGAAAACACTACAAAATGACACAACACAGGTTTAGAAAAATAGGTAATATTTATCTACACAACACAAGACCAAAACAACAAAAATCTAACATACACAAGTCAAGTTATGAATTTTCAAAAGAATAAGAGTCTCAGGGGGTCATTCCTACCCGCCAAGCGGGAACCGCCGAATGACCGCACCGCGGTCAAAAGACCGCGGCGGCCATTCTGGCTTTCCCGCTGGGCAAGCGGCCGACCGCCAGAAGGCCGCCCGCCGGCCCAGCGGGAAACCCCCTTCTACGAGGATGCCGGCTCCGAATGGAGCCGGCGGAGTCGAAGGGGTGCGACGGGTGCAGTGGCACCCGTCGCGATTTTCAGTGTCTGCTTTGCAGACACTAAAAATCTTAGTGGGGCCCTGTTAGGGGGCCCCACGACACCCGTTACCGCCAACCTGTTCCTGGCGGTAAAAACCCCCAGGAACAGGATGGCGGTAAGGGGGTCAGAATCCCCATGGCGGCGCTGCATGCAGCGCCGCCATGGAGGATTCCCTGGGCCAGGGGTAAACCGGCAGGAAACCGCCGGTTGCCCTTTTCTGACCGCGGCTTTACCGCCACGGTCAGAATGGCCAAGGAAGCACCGCCAGCCTGTTGGCGGTGCTTCCGTCATTTTAGCCCTGGCGGTCGCCGACCGCCAGGGTTAGAATGACCCCCTCAGTCCTTTAGAAAACAGTGAGAATGTTGTTAGCGCACAAAATACCTGGGTAGCGTCAAAATAACACCGCACGGGTAAGTGTGCGTCGGAAAAGGCCAGCGTTGCGTTGATTTCTCAATTGCAAGCGAGACCGTGCATCGTTCCTACTCTGCTTGGGTTGGCATGCGTCGTTTCTTCGCTCCCACAGGAGAGCGATGGGTTGACCCGAACGAGCACCTCAGGTCCGGGCAGGCTTTGTCTTGTTTTTCCTCGCCCAGCAATGTTGCGTTGAAAATTCGGTTGCATGGTATCACAAAACTGTGGTGCGTGGGGTTTGCCTCGGTCTCAGCCTTCGTTGGTGAGTGCTGCGCGTCGTGTCTCCAGCTGCGTTGCATAGATCTTCCAGCCACAATGCAGGTGGAGAGTGGATTTTAGCCATGAAGCTGAAGGCGCGTCGTTTATCAGCCGCAAAACAGAAGGTGCGTCAAAACTTCTCCTGCACAGCAGTCTGTGCGTGGATTTTCAGTTCTTGGCTGCATGGTTCACCTCTCAAGGGCCCCCGGACTGGATAGGGCACCACTTGGCAGGAAGGACTCTCAGCAGAGAGTCCAGGTGCTGGCTGGGGAAATCATTGATGGCCCTGAGACTTGAACAACGAGGCAAGCTCAGTTCAAGCCCTTGGAGAGTCTTCTTCAAGCAGGAATGCACAGCAAAGTCCAGTCTTTGCCCACTTTCACAGGCAGAAGCAGCAACTGCAAGATAGCCCAACAAAGCACAGTCAAAGGCAGGAGCAGCACTTCTCCTCAGCCCTTCAGCTCTTCTCCTTGGCAGAGGTTCCTCTTGAATCCAGAAGTGATCTGATTTTCAGGGGTTTGGGTGCTCTTCTTATTTTCCTTTCTGCCTTTGAAGTAGGCCTACTTCAAAGAGAAATCTCTGTTGTTTTCAAGATCCTGCCTTGCCCAGGGCAGGTCCCAGACACACACCAGGGAGCTGGAGATTGCATTGGGTGAGGGCAGGCATAGCCCTTTCAGGTGTAAGTGACCACTCCTCTCCTCCCCTCAGCCCAGATGGCCCATCAGGATATGCAATCAAACTGCCCCAGACAGGGAATCCACAAACAAGCAGAATCACAGAATGGTGTAAGCAAGAAAATGCATACTTTCTGAAAGTGGCATTTTCAAACACACAGTCTAAAAAACAATTTCACTAAAAGATGTATTTTTAAATTGTGAGGTCAGAGACCTCAAACTCCACATGTCTATCTGGTCCCAAAGGGAATCTGTGCTTTAATAATATTTAAAGGCAGCCCCCATGTTAACCTATGAGAGAGATAGGCCTTGCAACACTGAAAACCGAATTTGGCAGTATTTCACTGTCAGGGCATGTAAAACACATAAGTATATGTCCCACCTTTAACATACACTGCACCCTGCCCATGGGGCTACCTAGGGCCTACTTTAGGGGTGCCTTACATGTATAAAAAGGGAAGGTTTACTCCTGGCAAGTGGGTACACTTGCCAAGGCAAATTGACAGTTTAAAACTGCACTCACAGACACTGCAGTGGCAGGTTCTGAGCCATGTTTACAGGGCTACTAATGTGAGTGGCACAACCATTGCTGCAGGCCCAATAGTAGCATTCGATTTGCAGGCCCTGGGCACCTCTAGTGCACTGTACTAGGGACTTACTAGTAAATCAAAAATGCCAATCATGGAAAGCCAATTAAACATACATTTTACATAGGAGCACTTGCACTTTAGCACTGGATATCAGTGGTAATGTGCCCAGAGTAACCAAAAACAGTAAAAACAGAGTCCAACACACATCAACAACCTGGGAAACAAAGGCAGAAAGTTAGGGGAGACCACGCCAAGGATGCCAAGTCTAACAGAGGGTGTTCAATTGTGCTACCTTCCTGTACATTTGAATGGACATATGCCCATTTTATTGTGTGTACTTTACACCTACTTTATCTAAATGTGTGACCCATGCTATTACTTGTGTATTTGCTTTCTAGACTTGCACTTACACATTTGCCACATGGGCATGACACTTGGATATAATATTGTCTGTTCCTGATATTCATCAGGCCACAGTTGCTGCACAAATAGTGTTTATGAGGCATGTGCAAGTGAAATTTGTCACAGGGCAACAGCCTTCCTGGGGTACCCCTGATGTCACCATACTTATTCTGCAGGGATTATTTACATTGTGTGCTACGGATGTTTGTCACACAAATTATTCTCTATCCTATTTACCTTACATTCTCATGGAATGTGGGTGATATGTCCATTACAAGGAGTTTGCAGGGAAGATGTGTTTGTGTTCAGTGACACATCCATACAGTGACACATCCATGCTGCCACATGCCAGGCCATGGCATGTGAACACTGTGAGGATGTTTAATTTGTATGTGTGATATTGATGGGGATTAGCTGTTGTGTGACACACTGTTATGAGCACGTCACTATCCCTGAAACTGCCATGTGCACACATATCAAGTTTTGTAAAGTGTGGCGGTGCAGTATCAGTGACCTGGCCAAAGGGGGCGTCATGGGGTTGTGATTGGGACAAACGTTGTCTACAACTCCAGGGAAAATTACATATATTTGAGCAACGGAGCACAACCACATACCAGGTCATTGGCAGCCCATTGCTTTGCTGTGGAGTTGGAGGAAACAGGTAGATGTTTGGCTTACCGTCGGTTGCATCAACAATGGCGTAGATTTTTAACACTATCAAGCAGCACAAGCAGTGTCAGGATGTGTAGGATCAGCTCCATGGTGGCACAGGAAGTATGACGCTGACTACAGGTGAGTTTCAACCATAAATCCTCAGTTTCTGCCTGCTCAAGTGTGGTGGTTTGACCGTCACAGTCACATCAGCGGAAGGCAACATCATGATTGGGATGCCGGTTGAACTGGCGGTCCACCCTCCTATAGACACATTGGCCAAAGCAGCAGTCTAGACTTGCTGGCAGTGTAGGTGGGACCGCAGTGATCTTTTTTCTATGTAACCACATGTATTGTAATACAGCAGTGGGACCGCCAACACTGTGGCGGTCGGACTGCCGCCACCACCATGGCGGTCCCTAGACCACCAAATTCGTAATCAGGTCCCTACTGTACGCTGATTATCTTTGGTCTATTCTGAAATCTCTGCCACAGATCCTTTATTTGTCTTTAAAGAAGTTTGACATTCTTGGAAAATTTGTTGTCAAAGTAACTCCCTGCAGATGCCTGTAAGTTTTCTACTCCTTGAGAGATAAATTTTGACTTCACTTTCTACCTCTTGTTCTGGGGTGGGTGACCACATCATATCTATTCATGTGACTCTGTACCACAACACAAGCAACCCTGATTCCTGTTTCATTTCTATTTAAAAAGGGACTTAGATTAAATGTTGCAATAGTTGTGAGCCTGGTATCTAATGTGTTAATCCATTTTACTTATTATCTCAGTGGCCTGTTTGATTTGACCTAAGTCAAATTCTTGAAGCAAATAGGCTCTTAACCTTATGTAAATCTCTAAAAGAGGATTTGAATGTGAACTTTGACTGAGTTTAATGGAATATTTCAGACACCACGGGGACTATAAGTGTAACACTTCTAAAATCCAAGAGCTTCCTGATTAAAATTACAGACAGGACAAAGTGTGTCATTAGTCCTTCATGGACATGAAGCCCATTTCAGAGAAATTACATTGTATCCTTGGTTAAGGTATTATTTTCATTCCATGGAGCTAAGAAGTGTGGAGCTTGAGTAGTTCAGACCAGAGATCACCACCACTTATGCGGCACTTAACCACCAGAGGAAGTGGAGGATATACACAGCTCACCAGTAGCCTGCCACATTGCTCTAGAATAATTGCTGTTGAGTGTACTGTGAAAGCAAATCATCATCCATTCGGTCAAAACATAGACACGTCAATACAAAATATTTCAACTGGTGTTGAATGGGACCCAGACCCACCGTGTTGTATTCTAGCCTTCATTTCTTGTGCAGTGCTGCATTATTTTACAGTTCGGCTTGCATTTTATAATTAGCCATATATACATTGAAATACAATATTATTACATCCCAGAAAAAAAGAAAGGAACATTGGATTTTAAAGGGCCAAATATGTTCATCTACACCATCGTACTCTGAATAAAAAACAGGTGTGCAAATGGTAACATTGGATTACATAGGTCGGTACATTTTGAGTAACATAGGTAAGATATACCATGTTGGTAGTATGTATTCCCAGCTCATATCACATGCTGGCAGACGTTTGAACACTGGTCTGTTCATGTTGCATTTTTTATTTTTTTCACATTATAATTGGGAATGTTAAGTGCCTAAATATTTGTTCCCTACTGTGCCTTTCTTAGCAGTCAACACATGCAGACTACTTTGCGCCCTAACTTATTAGTGTATTGTATTGTACCATACGACTGGTGCTTTCTTACTGCTTGGCAGCCTAAAGCTCCTTACGCTGGTTTGGTAAGAGGCTTCTCTGTTTGTTGTGCGTTGTGAAAAATTACTGGTTGAGGTGTGTTGGTATTGCGTGTAAAGCCTGGAGGTGTTCTCCAAATCTGTTCCAGTTGAAATAGCATGCATGCCTTTGTTTTCTTATCCACTCTGATTAAGTTAAACACTCTTTGAATAATAATATTGAGTACAATTGAACTATTCCGTTCTCAATATTCGTATACTACAATATTTTAGGGGTCTAAATTCATTATTGTAATCTCAATGTCATTATGGAAAGGACTTCCAGTAAAATAAACACTGATGAAACCTGGGGTAAGGCTAATGGTTTTAAATCCTGACAGAGCTAACCTAGGGTTTGCCAAAGCTTGATGATTCATGAAAGAAAGTTATAATTAAGATCTTATTGATACAGCCAGTACAAATCTATGTGAAGCAACATTGAAATGTGATTTAATTAAAAAAGCTTTTCTCACATTGCTGCAGCAATGATATAAAACAGTAAGAACAAATGAGGTACTGTCTAAGCTCAAAAATATTTGAAGTATCTAACTGAGACACAGGTGGGTAGGAGGCTTTTAGAATTGACAACTAAGACAAAATAAAATGAAGTATTAAGTAACAAATAAGTAAAGTAACAAGAAAACTAAACCAATTATTGCTAGAAGAATAATAATCAGTTTGCGTTTCACACACACATCACCCTTTTAGAGTGAATGAGTCTTGCCTTTTAAATTGAAATTCAGTTCTGCCTTTGTTGATAGATTTATGTGTTATAATCATGGATTAACAGGTTACAAGCAGATTTCCATTTAAATAAGAGTTTCTTGACTGACAACTTTTTTTATTGTTACTAAAGGATGTTGGGGAGCTGACGCCAGTTCAAAGTTATTATTGCAATGCTATGCAAGTTACCCTGTGCCACACCTACACGTATACAGTTAGCTGTCTGCTTATTTGCACTTGCCATTTATATCTTCAGTCCATTTTCAGTTTTTAAGGACATTTCCCCCTATTATTTTCTATAATTTGATAGAGGTGAATTTGTAAAAAGGTTCTCTTCAGCAGTAAGATCCCAAGGTCCATTGAGATTAGGCTCAGGTTTATATTCAAGCTAATTTGCTAATTTTAAATGGTTTCTCAAAATTGTACATACACAACTGTTAGAAGTTCCAGGAACATGCTACTTTATCATTAAATGCTTTCTCAAAATTGTACATATGCAAGTGTTAGATATTGGGTTTATGGTTGGCGGGAACCACAATCCTAGTCAGGGTAGGTCACAAACACACCCTAAGTTAACCAGTGCTCATCCCTTGGTAGCTTGGCACAGAGCAGTCAGGCTTAACTTATGTGTAAAGCATTTGTGCAAAACGTCAAACAGTAAATCAGTGAAAACACTGCACAAAAAGATACCCCACCTGGTTAAATAAATAAAGCTTGATTTCATTAACAAAATGACAAACATCCAATAGGTAGAACTTGAGATATTAATTTTTACAGAATAAACTAAACTGTAGTGCTTAAATGCGTAAACCTCAAAACTGGACTGTCTGGTTATGCTAGATCAGGTTAAATCTGAAAAGACAGGCCGACCACGATGGATTGCGTGTCTGATACAAGGACGAACGTTGGCCCACTGAAACAGTACCTTGGTTCACTGTTGCGTCAATGACAAGAACAAGATGTGAGGAGCAAAGAAGGTGATACGTCGTCGGCAATCCTTGGGATGGAGGGGATGTGTCAGCCCCTAGTCATGCAAAGTAAGAGATACATCGAAATGGAGATGATGCACCACACAGTTGGTGATGCAATGTTCCCGATGCTTGCAGATTTTGGACTGGAACAGCCCTTTATATCCACTTCCAAGTGCCCAGGGCTGTATTGACCGCACTTAGCAGGGCAAGACTCACACATGGCAGAGTCCAGGTGCTGTATTTGAGGTGTTGGAAGGCGTTTGTGTCCCTGAGACTTCAAAAGAACAGGAGGCAAGCCATCAAGCCCTTGGAATCACTATGGTTCTGAGTTCAAGTGTTGTGGGTCCAGTCCTTCTCACCCAGGCAACAAGGGCAGCAGGCAGCAGGTCTGCACAGGAAGAAAGCTGTTCTTCCAGAACAGCAGTCCAGCATAGTAGCTGTCCTTGTAGTACCACAGCAATCCTTCTTCCTGGCAGAGTATCCGCAGGTCCAGAAGTATACTAACTTGGTAGGGTCAGAAGTCCAGTTCGTATACACAGTGGTGCCTTTGAAGTGGGGGAGACTTCAAAGAAGTGCTTTGAAGTGCACAGAGGCCCTCCCTTCCTGCCCCGGCTCCAGACTTACTACAGGGGTTAAGCAGTCCCTTGTGTGGGATCAGGACACAGCCTATTCAGATGTAAGTTTGAGGCTGTGGCTAGCTCCTCTCTCCCATGCTGACCAAGATAGCCCATTAGGATGTTGATGGTCCATGAGTCACACCTAAGCTCCCTTTATATGTGACTGTCTAGAGGGAATGCACAAACCCAGCAGTCACCCCACCCCAGACGTGTATTGGAGACAGGCTGCAGGCACAGAGGTCTAAGAGCAGGAAAATCCCAAGTTTCAAAAAGTGGCATTTTCAAAATTGTAACAATAAATCCGACTTTCCACATCATAATTTCTTAGGTCGTAAACATGACAGGTCTACCCCTTCCAAATCAAGAATTACAGCTTATTCAAAGTAACAAGGATTTCCCAACATTATCCTATGAGAGGGAAAACAAATTTGAGAGTTTTTCACTACTAGGACATGCCAAACCTAAAGATATATGGCCTGCCTTTTAATTACATTGCACACTGCCTTTTGGGCTGCATAGGGCCTACCTTATAGGCGACCTATATGTAAGAAAAGGGGAGTTTAAGGCTTGGCAAGGGGTTTCAAATGTCAAGTCAACATGGCAGTGTAACCCTGCATTCAGGCTGCAATGGTAGGCGTGGGGCATGATTAAAGTGCTACTTAAGTGGGTGGCACAAGCAGTGCTGCAGGCCCACTAATAGCATTTAATTTACAGGCCCTGGGCACATGTAGTTCACTTTACTATGTACTTGTTAGGAAATTAAATATGCAAATTAGGGATATAACAGTCAAATTGTATTTTAGGGAGAGAGCACATGCACTCTAGCACTGGTCAGCAGTGTTAAAGTGCTTGGAGTTCTAAGGCCAACAAAATGAAATCAGCAATATATGAGGCAAGCAGGCAAAAAAGGTTGGGGGTAGACCACCCTAGGGCTGTCAGGTCTAACAATAAGCCAAAGTAAGGATAGGAATTCACATAGTACGATGGTTCACATTCACATTTTTTTGGTTTTGAATCTATGTATTGATAGCAGTGTGAATGATCTTCTTTGTTTGGCTGGAGCCAGGATCTATACTTGTGTAATGCATATCAAATTGAATCTGTGCAGCGAATAAATGGATTAAGGCTAGACATTGGGCATTTCAGTATCAGGAGCCAGCAGAAGCTGTGAGTTACAGTAATTGCATTCAGGACTGTATTGTCTTTCTTTAAAATATACACTAATACCTTAGTAATTATGTGTGATTACTTGTAAATTGGAGAAAATGGTGCACTTATGCAGCACCTCTCTTACAGTATTATTTTTTCTTCCCCAGATAAAGTCAGCTATACTTGCTTACCTACCTCCTCCTAACCTTGCACCAGTATTAAGCTTATATTTTCAAGGGACATTGTACATTTGGAACAAAGAGTAGACATACAAACATGATTGAATATTTACAATCTAGCCTAATTTACAAATAGCATACAGGCCAATGGATACATTCCATCACTAACATGAATGTCAATATATGACTTATTTTCTGAAGTATGTGTCTAAGGGTCTGATTCTGAGTTTGGCAGACAAGTTAACTTCGTCACAAAAGTGAGGGATATTCCATCCACTGTATTACGGTTTACATAGGATATTATGGAATCATAATATGGCAGACAGGATATCCATCACATTTATGAGGAAGTAACCCCATCCGTCAAACTATAAATCAGGCCCCAAGACATCTGAGACACTAAGAAAGTGTGACATTTAATTTCAAAGACCATATGTTATCAATACATTTAGATATTCTGTAGAGGTCCTCAGTTTGTGAAGTGTTTATTACAACACTGATGGGGCTGTGGTAAAATAAAATCTTATCGGAGAGGTACTCAGGTTTCCAGTGATGATGTCACAGACTTTCAAACTTGCATGTTGAATTTCATCCTGTTGATAGGGCAACTGTAGTTGTCAAAAACAGCACTGACCCGTGCTTACATGGTTCTTCTTTGCTGAGCCAAATTTGATACTATTAGTAAAGCCTAGACAGAAGCCAAGATATTGATTTTTTTCAGGCTGGCCACCAAATGAGACCTCAGGTGGGTACCACGCAATTTTCTTGCATTTCTGCTGTACATTGACTGACAAGTCATTTAAGTACTTTCAGACTCTTAATTCTCCCACAAGAGGAAAATATGGGAAAGGAGTAGACAAGATTAGCTCATCTAACTCTAGTCAATAGGATTGATTCCCACTGGGCCTTTGTGCAGGAGAACAGGATTCCTCTTGAAATCAGCAATAGTGTTCACGTTCCAGAACATCTACAAAGTTCAATGGGTCTCAGCAAGACAATGTAAAGGTCACTTCTGAATATTTTATTCAGACACTTTTCAAGCCTAAAAGGTGTCAACCACAAGGTATCACTCAATTAACATATTTCCACATTTGTAGTAAAATATAATTAAAGCACAGAACATTGAAACATCACCCCAAGGAGACCTGAGACTGAAGCCTGAATTGTGCCTGGCATTTAAAAGGATGTGCAGTTTACAACTAATTAGGTGTAGGAGGTCTAAAATATCTACCTTCTCAATCTAAATTGTAGCCTTTCAATCAGATCAGCATTTAGGTGCACCTTGTGCAAGCGATCTATATGGGTCCCTCTTTTCATAAGCATTGTGTAGATACTGTAGCGCTTGATACGGGAACCCATGCCATGAATATTCCAGGTTAGAATTTTAAACTTATCATAAGAAGACATGAGTCGTGTTACAGCTGAAAGTTACCATCAGTTCCCTAGCCAAGGATCTCCTAAGCACGTAATTATGTGATGGCCTGACGAAGCATCTAAGGGGCATGCTCCTCATGAAGTGTTCAACTCTCCTCTTGAAATCCGCCCCTCACACCCCTCTCAATTCCCAGGACAGATCAAGACCCAAACCTTTCCAAATAACAATGAAATAAGGCAACAAAGGCAATGTGTTGTGGCCTCTGGAGCACCTGTTATAAAACAAAGACATCAGGTAATGGGAATCAGCACAATGCCATATAACTTACAAGGCTGCATACCCAAGCTTTCTCAACACCATGAAAGCCACAGATTGCCACAGATTTGCCACAGACAAAGGCTCAGAAGAGTGTACCACTTGCCCAGCTCATTTACATGACAAGGCCTTAATCTTCTCAGGCCCTGCAAAGTTTTCTGCTGCAGAAAAAAAATCTGTCACTGAGAAAATATTTGCGGTAGACCACCCACCATGTACTTGGTGGCCTCTAAACAAGGAAAGTCCATGGGGCAGGTGTAAGAGTAAGCCTCTCATGGAAGGTTCTGTTGTTATGTAAAAGCCAGAACCCCAGCTGACATCCTATATGCATGTCAAGTATATGTATGTGCAGTCAATATTTAGCATAAGTATGATAGGAGGGCTATGTGCATTGTGAGTCTGAGTAAAGGAGTAAGTGGGATCAATTTTGGTTACCCATGGTCTAACATGGCAGAAGATGGAGGAGGGGTCCCAGGGGCACCAGAAGATGGAGGAAGGGTCCAAGGGGCACCCCTTTAGCAGAGGGCAGCGTTCGCTATTTGCAATACATATGACACTTAAATTAGTTACTCTAAAAGCACAGGGTCTCAATTCCCCCATAAAACACAGGGCAAGAAAAGACACCAAACATTTACGCTCACATTGGTACTCTACACAACATCACTCTTCCCACACCTCTAAAACACAAGGAGTAGCCCTGTTATTCCACAGAGGTCTCTCCTTCCAACTCAGTGCCACTCATTGAGATACGAAGGGCCATCAGGTGGGTGTTAGAGGTACTTTGGGATCCTCCATAATTACATTACTATGCGTCCATTGCCCCACCGCTGATGGCGCCTCCTTCTATAAAGAGCTATTCCCCACCCTTTCACACTTTACATGCAGCACCATCAGTCTAAGAGGGGAGCCTAACGCTATACTTGACCCATTCATAGATCATTCTAGTGTGCAACTTGTCAGAACGTACCAACGTACCACCTTGCTTCAAGGCATGTCCAATCTCTCCCTGATTGACACTTGGAGGCATCTGCACTCCCAAGAACATGACTAAAAGTTCTATTCCAACATCCATGAAACACCTCACGCATTGATTATTTTTTGGTTTCTAGCACATTGGTTCCCCGGATACTCGATTCTAAAATCAAAGATAGAGTTTTATCCGACCAGGCACCCGTGTGCCTAGAGCTAGGGCCTGATGCCTCCTTACCCCCATTCCATTGTCCATGGGTGCTAAACAAAGTGGCTTTTTGGGTTCCTTCCCTTCGCGATAGAATCAAAGACACCCTCAAATATTACTTAACAGATAATGATACCGGAGACGTGTCTCATGCGACCCTTTGGAATGCAGTGAAGGCAGTCGTCTGGGGCAAATTAATATCACACATGGTGGCGTTTGAAAGAACGACCAAATTACGCAGGCAAGAATTAGAAACAAATCTATCTGAAGGGAAAACGCGCCAGAAAAACCAGGGCACAGTTTGAACTCTGAGGGACCTTAGTAACATCAGGGTGCAATTGGAACACCTCCTAATGATGGAGGCAGCCAAGAAGCTCCTTTATAATGGTCAGACATATTATGAGTGAGGAGAGAAAGCAGATAGATCAGTGCAACCATATGCATGAGATCCAAGATGAGGAGGACCATTTATTTTTCTCAACATAGCCAGATGTAACACAGATCTTCCACAACTATTAGTTGGTCCCCTTCCAGTCTCTAACCTTATCAGAGCACTTGTAAGATACTTATTTAATTCAGTTATAATCCACCTGATCTTAGTGAGGACTTGCTCCAACTGGAGACGGATATTAGTCCGGATGAGGTTAGATCTGTCATCAATGCGCTACCCACACAGAAAGCGCCCGGTCCCAATGGGTTACCAGCTACATATTATAAAGCCTTTGCCTACATTCTGGCCGGTCCGTTGGCATGAGTCTTCAATCATTTCCTAACCACTAGCTCGGTCACTGATACAATGATGGACTCCCATATCACATTGCTCCTCAAACTAAACAAACCTCCTACCAGTTTTGCGTCTTATCCCTCCATCACTCTTCTTAACCGTGAGGTCAAGATTTTCACATCTAACCTGGTGAAACGTCTCCAATATGTATTGCCCACCATCCTAACCCCACAACAATCAGGTTTCATATGCAACCGCCAAGCAAACAAATATATACAGTTGGCTTTGGCCGTAATGGAAGTGGCAGAACGGACCCATCAGTCACTGATCCTCCTTTCCCTAGACTTCAAAAAAGCTTTCAACATGGTGGTTTGGGCGTATCTTTCCAAACTCTTGGCTAAACTCCATATAGGCACCAAATTACTAACTCACATCCAAGCCAACTTTCGTTGGCCTACAGCAAAACTGAAGATCAATGGCAGATCTGCCTATCTCCCTCATAGGGGGACTCGCCAAGGTTGCAACCTTTCTTCTTCTATTTTTGCACTCTCTAAGGAACCCTTTGTGGCTAGAATCCAGAACAACCCCGATATCCAGGGCAACCAGGTTGGGAATAGAGAGCACAAACTGGCTCTATTTGCCAATGATGTTCTCGCCAATCCTTCAATCTCTATACCAGCATAAATGAAGGAACTGGCCACTTTTTCTGAAATTTTAGGCTTTACAGTAAACTTTGCAAAATCCTGGTGTATGGGAGTGGCTGATACCCGAGGCGACTTAGAGCAACCTGTATGACAAGCGGTGTTCCAATGGGCAACATTACTTATCTAGAAATATAACTTACTTCAAGTACAGTAGACCTATACCAGGGCAACACTTTCCCTTTACTAGGCACCTTATTTAAGGACTTTTATCATTGGGGCAAACTAGAATTTCCTGGATGGGCAAACTCAACTGCCACAAGATGAATTTTTTGCCTCCCCTCCTATATGTCCTCCAGACCAACCCTCTCTCTATCCCTAAATCAACGTTGATCTACATTCGTACTAAAATGTTTAGGTTTGTCTGGGGCAATAAATCCCCAAGGGTGGCCAGGGTGACTACGTGCAGTATCAAATCAGATGCGGGTCTGGGATTTGCTGACATATTTACATACACACTCACTGCACAATTGCGTCCCTCCCTTGATTGGAATCATAATCCAAACAATAAACCTTGAGTGCAGGTGAAATAGGCTCACTCCATAGTGCCTGTAGCTGGCCTCTTGTGGCTCCGCCTTACAAGGGACCCTCTGAGTCCCCCACCCCTCCTGATGACATCTCTTCTACTAAAATACTGGCAGGATATGTGCACTAGATGCACCTTCCCTTCTTACCCCTTTCCTCTCACGCCTTTGGCTCCCAATTGTGACTTCCCTCCCAGTGCTCTTAACCCTACCTTATATGCCTGGAATGTCAATGAAGCTCCTAGGTTGTGAGCTTTTACAATGATGCCATTTTGAGGATGAGCATACTGAATTGCCCAGGCCTATCACTGGGTGGGAGTCCCAAGGGCCTGTGCTGCTATGGAACAGGATGAACCTGACCTTGAATCCCTTTTCCATTCAAATGTTCGGTGAAAGGGCATTTCACTACTCTGTGGTTATATTCTTGCACTCACGTCCACCAAAAAACAGGCCTACATGATACAGGGGAGAGGGAACTAGGAACTGAAATTCCTGAAGACACATGGAGCTCAATATGGCAAAGAGTGCCCGGCTCATTAATATGCCTTGAACATAGAGAAAACGCCCACAAACTAGTTACCTGTTGGTATCTGACACCTGTACGATTGCACAGGTTGCTTGGAAGTTCCACCTTCTGCTGAAACAGGTGTGGGGAATGGGGCACCTTCTACACACCTGGTGGGTTTGCCCTTCAATACAATCATTTTGGGAGGTAATCCTTCAGAGCATTCACAACATCACCAGCATTACATTGCCATGTGACTCCTTATTGATCCTCATGGGAGATCCCGGCGTGGAGGGGGCTCTTCCCACTACTACCTCCAAAGGCAGATTTCTATCATTCCTCCTACTAGCAGCGCACATCTTTATAACACAAATGTGGAAATGGCCACATGCTCCCACCGTTAATCTGTGGTGGAGCAAGGTCTGGAACATGTATGCCATGGAAAAACACACTACGGTGCTTAGGAACAAGCAGGCCAAATGTGAGACCTTTTGGTGCCCCTTCCTCACTTACATCCCCCATCAAGGTAGGGCAGGCTGCCTACATCTCACCATGTCTAAGACACTCCAAGCCTCCGACATGTGGGTTCTTTCATCCCTGGAGTTGGCGGATGACTCCTCATGATATGACTACATCACACATGCTCCTAGCAAAGGGTCTTGACCCTCTTTAATACGACATCTCATACATGTCGGAATAGCCAACTTCTCAGAGGCTTACATTTTCACTCTGGTTATAGGGAGAACAGTGGGACAACCTCAGACCTCCTCCTATTTCGTCCCATCTCTGGATACCTTGATCAATGTGTCTTGTTTGTTAACTATTAAAATGCAACATAAAGTAAAAAAAAAAAAGAAAATGGAGGAGTAGGAGGAAGACAGTGGGAGTGTATTGCCTGCATTCCTGTGGGTGGAGAATAGAGATCCAGACAATGAAGTGAGGTGGGATGGAGACAGGGATACTATTATAGCCTTAGAACCCGCCGTTTCGGGTTCTACCGGCTATTAAAGGCCTGCTCCCGCGTTAAATGCCCGAGCCGAAGGCGAGGGTCTTTAACAAGGGAGAGGGCCTTTAATAGCCGGTAGAGCCCGCTACGACGGGTTCTAAGGCTATTAGAACATTCTGCCACTCAGGGCTGAATGTTCTATTAGATAAAACAAATTCCTCACGAAGCCCGAGGGGATTAAAATCCCCTTGGGCTCCGTGAGGCTTTGTTCACAGCTCTTGCTGTGAAAAAAGAGGACATTGGAATGTTGGCGCTGCGGGCTTTTACTGGCCAGTAAAAGCCTGAGTACTCCATTGTTTTCAATGGAGCTGCCAACGTTCCAATGTTCTAATATAAATTCGATGAGCACTTTGTTAGCAAAGCGCTACTCAGTAGTTCTTCTTGAGCACTGACTTTTGGTTGGTGGTAAGGGTGATGGTTGGGAGTGCAGTTATTTGAGGTGAGGACATCTCAAGACAGATACTGTCATTTTATGTTTGTCTGATTACTGCTTCTGGAAAGCTGATGCAGACAGGTACAAAGATTTCATTCTTCATTGTGCCTATGTTTGGGATACTCCTGCTTGTAGCCAGCCCCGTTGCTACCTGAAAGTTATGTCTGAAGAACAGCCTTAAAATAGCATTTGAAAGAGGACTGACCCGGACACTACTGAAGCCTTAGGGAGCAAATCTACATTCCCTGTCTGGAAAATGTGTATAAAAGTAAGACCTAAAGCACCCACTTTTTCCAGTCCCATGTTTTTGTTGACCAAGTAAGGGAATGGTCCACAGAAGATGTGCAGAGCTGCTATGAAGCATGGACTTGTGTCTGCCTGACAGCTCGACTCCCAGAAATGAAGGGACATCACCTGATGTCAGCACTTTCTGCTGGAGTAGCTGTTAGTCTTTCTGAATACCTAGAAGGCTGTCTGTGTGTTGAGAGAGGGAAGGACCATGCCTAGCCTTGCAGGAATAGAAACAGAGCACATCCCTGCATATGGAGCACTCGGGGAAAACTGATTATTCTATGGAGTGACCCCTGCCATAAAGGGGTACCCCCAGACATGGGCGTCCACCCCTAGTCCTAAGTGTTACACTGCCTGCACTAGTGCGGGATGGCCCCCCTGAAAAGATTTCTGCGGACGCCCATGCCCCCAGACTCTGTGTAGCTCCTTTGTAATCTGTATTATGACTTTAATATCAAGATCTTTTTAAAAGAGAGCACGTCCTGAAGTAACTTTGAAATATATCCAAGAAGGTTGCAGGTTTCTGTGATACTTGTTTCTTTCTAACTTTAAGGTCTTTTGCGCGAACTTTGGGAGCACGTTACTTGTAAAGCATTTGATGTTTTTTGCCAAAAACACCAGCGAGCTGTGATCGGTCCTCTCATCGGACAAAGACTCACAAAATTAATTGTGCCTATCTGTGAATGTTGATACTGTGCGGATAAACAGACAACCAATATGTTTTCTCCCTTGAGAAGAATTGCTTTCAATCCATGTTTTAATTTAGTCAGCTTTAATTCTCGAACTTGAGACACTAGATAGCGACACACAGTTGACTGCTAGGGAACAACGCAACACAATTTAGTGCAATTTTTCACAGTTGACATGTGTTGATCGATAGAAGAGTCTGGATTTAACAAGCATAGAATTTCAATTAAACTGAATTACAGAAGAGTGTATGCTCCTCACCATGATTGGAATTTAGTGTTTTAGCAAATGACATAGCAAAGCCCTCTCAGCACATGCTGCGCCCCAGCTGCTCGGTGCTTTCAAAGTGAATTTCAGCTTTTAAAGTCTCATCGACATTTAATTCTTAACAAAACCATGTCATTAAGGTAAATTGTTTTTTCTTTCTTTCCTTTTCCCCGGTCAGTGTTGGTCTTTTAAACAGTGAGGGGCTGCTGTCAGTGGAATGAAAACCATCTGTTCAAAGTCTCGCTAGGTCTTTAATATCAAATAACGTAAGAGGGGTTTATCTAGCACAGCTTTTATGTTGTTCCTTTGATCTCTGGTTCACCCACCTAAATATTCAAAAGAACCCCATGCCGAATTCAAGGGATTCCCACGCTGGGCCCTGGAAGCCTAAAACATCTTTTAATTGTGACGAGAGAAAGAACAGCGTGAATAACCACGTTGATACAGGACGGTATTTAGCTATTAGAAATGTTAAAAGTATGCAGATATATACCTCTCACATTCTTTGTCCCCATTGAAAAGTAGCTCATCCAGTCTCTCTCCCTGTGCATTCTGGGAATTGTGGCTCTGCTGACGCAATTATAAACTCAGGACTACAGAGAGAGAACCTAGATTGGATTGACTCAGGGACAAGGGAAACATCAGGGCTTTCAAAGATTGCTGTGATAGGGTATATTGGGGTTCTGGGTTATGAGGTGATGGCCATTTGATTAACTACAAAGAAACTGACACCAAATTATAGCACATGTATTATTATTTTTGTTTACAGATCATTTTAGGTGTGTTCTGATTCTTCAAATAAACAATGGTTCATGCCCAAACTTACATTTTACCTGTGAATTTGTTAATGATAAAGCCATACACACACACACACATATATATATATATATATATATATATATATATATATATATATATATATATATATATATATATATATATATATTAGGTTCACGTGCATTAATTGTTGCTGCTGGCGGCCTCCATCCCTATTTCATCAACCCATGATTCCTACTCCTTTCTGTTCTCCATATCCACTCCAGCTCTTCCCCGGGCACCAGCTTCAACATTCTAATGAAGACATCACTGGAGATCTAGGTCTTTCTGGGACTGATGCATTCTGTACAGTATGGCACATAGGGGGTTATTCTAACTTTGGAGGAGTGTTAATCCGTCCCAAAAGTGACGGTAAAGTGACGGATATACCACCAGCCGTATTACGAGTTCCATAGGATATAATGGACTCGTAATACGGCTGGTGGTAAATCCGTCACTTTTCCGTCACTTTTGGGACGGATTAACACCTCCTCCAAAGTTAGAATAACCCCCATAGACTGGTGCTTTGCAGAGAAATAAACAGGAAACCTCTTGATGCTGCTACCTAGACTAATGGACCCTGAAACATAAAGTTGTGTACCAGCATTACATGACTGCTGAGACAGTCACTCCTATGCAGGCACTAGCCGTGTCACCCAGTGGCACTAGTACGTTTCATGTCTACTAATCCTAGCGCTAATTCATGGAGCTCAATGTTGAGATGGTGAGCATTTTCACCATAGATTAATTACGTTGCTGGTTTTAGCGTTTTCTCAAACAGAGCGCCTCAGAATTTATTCCGGCGGGTGTGGGGGAAGGGCAAGGATTTCACAGAAAGTAAACACAGCTCCCAGTATCATATTTCTTTTCTATCCTGCCCATACATTGGTGACAGATAACACCGGGGTTACCAAGGAAATACTGGATTTACAACTACGAAAAATAATTTAAGAATGCAAAAACACATCACTTAAAAATCCCAACTAAATTAGTCACACGCTTTGTGTGCAATAAACATTCCCCAACTCATTGAAAATGAACCATCTTGTAACTACCTGTATGCAGAGCAGATCTTGCACAAAAATGAAGGCAAATGGATCTTCCTCGAAGCCAGAGACAAACGAGGCCTGAATGAATCAATACAATGGAACCACATATCACTACCCACATCTTTCTTTTGTCGTCTGTGATATATGCATTTTGTTTGACTAATAGAGCTACGTGTATATGATAACACTAATGACTATTTTTCAGAAAATTAACTAGACCTCTTCACTCACTTAGCAGTTATGACTTATTTGCAATCATTTGTTTTTGTGCAGGAACGTGCCCCTTCCTGCAAAAATCAATCCTGCATGCAACACAGGCACCCTTGCACGGTGCAAGGGTGCCTACAATGCTGCTAGGCAGCTGAAAGGGCGCTGCTAGCACAGGGGGAAAGGAAGTAATGCACCATATTGATAAATACATCGCATTCCTGCCCTTTCCCTTTGGTGCAGGGCAGTGCAGCAAGATAACTTGCTGAGCTGCCCCGTGACAACAATTCCTAAATATGCCCCTATATCGCTAGGACACATAATGTTGAGGGTAAGGCGGGCAGACTGCGGACCTGGCTGGTATGCCCTGAGATACGTGGGGCCTGATAACTTGCGTGACCCAGCATGATGGGCGATAGGTACAATCCCAAGTGGAGATCAACAAAACCTTTCAGGAGTATTACACTGGACTCTAAAGGAGACACTCTGAGGAACCAAGTAAACAGGTACAAGCCTTCCTGGGCCCCCCGGGATCTCAGGCCTGGTTCTGATTGCTGCAGAGGAGCTAGGGATCCCATTACCCCTAAAGAAATCAAGGGGGCCATTCAGTACATGATATGGGGTTAGACTCTGGGACCAGATGGCCTGCCGGCAAAATTTTACTCTGCATTCACTGGGCCGCTGGCCCCACGCTTGTTTGACATGTATAATAGAGCATGGGAAAGGAAGGAACTGCTGGCTACCACCAGGGACGCAGTAGATATTCCCCTCCCAAAGAAGACCACATAAGGGGTACCCCCATGGAATATCGCCCATTGTCCATGTTAAAGACGGATTTTCAGATCTTAAGCAAGATATTGGCCGTGCGCTTACTCCTGCACATACAAGCACTGGTTCATCCCGACCAGTGTGGGTCTAACCCACAGATGATATGTCCCTTAATCCATGCCACTTGTACCCTGTACTGTTTGCTCCCTGACAGGATGGAGCAGCCAGGGTGAGCCTGATGACTGTAGACCCGGAAAAGGCATATGACACCATCAGCTGGGCCTATCTGGAAGTAGTTATGAACCAAATGCAGTTAGGGGCCTCATGGGTGGCATGGGTCCATTTACTCTTTACCAACCCTACTGCCCGGGTCTGAACAGGCCAGATTGTGTCAGACTCATATGACGTGCATCGGGGTACCAGGCAGGGGGACCTATTGTCCCTGTTTTCATTTGCCCTTGCTTTTGAGCCGTTGGTGAAATTATGTAGGTTGCCCAGACGGGATAGGGGTATCTGGGTGGTTGGTACTGAGCATTTGATATTGCTATATGCTGATGACCTGTTATTGTACTTGTCTGACATTGACACCGATGTCCCCAAATTCATGTTACAGATCTTACACAAATTTGGGGAGTTATCTGGACTGCAGGTGAATCTGAGGAAGACCTGTGTTTTCCTAGTGCTATCCTACTCGGGACCATCCATAGACCTTGCTGAGCCTCTTCACATTCCAATACCTGGGAATTCAGATTTATCACACCCTAGAGGACATACGGGAGGGCAACATGGGGGCAGTGCTTCGCTCCCTGAGGGGATGTTTAGCCTTCTAGTGCTCACTCTGACTACCCATTATGGTAAGGATAGCTTTAACTAACATGATTATGGTGCCTCAGTTCCTTTATTATTTTACTAATCTTCTATCCTGGATGCCTATCCCATGGTTTAGTCAATTAGACTCGTTGTTGAGAGAACTTATGTGGGAGTGGGGGTCAAAGTGTCTCCTTGGACATTCCTAGACGGCCTATCTTGGAGGGGTGCCTGGAAGTCCCAGACTTTGAACTCTGTTACCTGGCTGCTCGGCTACAGTAGATTAAACACTAGCTTGATGGCATGAATCTGATGGAACTGGGGCCAGTGGGCACTGTGCCTACTCAGAGATTGCTTCTGGACTGACTACTGCGGTGAATAGCCGAGATGGAGACGGATGGTGTGCTCTTCGTGACAGTGCTCCAGTGCTGGCAGCGCAGCGTCTGGCATTGACTTGGTGGCCTAATATATGCCCCTCTCTTCCTATGGTGGGGTTACCATATGGGGACCCACCCCCACCCAGCGTTCTTCTCGTGGCTCTGCTGGCGGCGTGGACGGAGGTGGAATTGGTGGTAGTTGGCGACTGTTCTGAGGCCTCCACCCTGATGCCTCTAGTGGTCCTTGTTGAGGCACACAAGGTCCCCCCTGGGCAGTTCCTTAACTATGTGGTGTTGGTCCACACCTTTGCAGCTCTCTGGGATATAGGGGTGGAAGAACCCCAGGCACATAGAGCCAGATGTATCATCCATTTTTGCATTCGGAAATGGTGTGAATGGCCGTTTGCGAATGCGAAAATGCCTTTCAGTATTTATGAAAGGCATTCGCAACGCAAATTTAAGGAATCGCTAAAATAGCGATTCCTTAAAATTGCGAGCCCGTTTAGAGAATCGCAAATTGCGATTCTCTAAATAAGAAATCGCAAATAAGTAATCCTTATTTGCGATTTCTAAACCACATGTAACAAGCAATTCCTTAATGCGAATTGGGCATTAAGGAATCGCTATTACCACCAAGTTCAACTTGGTGGTAACCATGTGCAAATAAAAAAAATACATTAAGAATGCATTTTTAAAATTGACATGTAACGCACACATGCCCCTTTCGCAGGTGTGCACCTTACATGTCCTTAAAAAAATTCTTGGGGTGCAGCAGAGGGGGCCTTAGGCCCCCAGCACCCTGGGGTTTGCATTTCCCTAGTTTGCAAATTCCAGTTAGGAATTCGCAATTGGGGAAATGCAAAAAATTTGCAAATATTGGCCTACAGGCCCATAGGTGCGAATGGAGCCGGTATCGCAATTTGTGATTCGGTAATTGCATTTGAGATTTTTAAGAAATCGCTATTACTGGATCGCAAATATGATAAATTGCATTTTGTGACTCAGAAATAGCGATTTCTTAAAAATCGCTATGACCGAATCGCAAAAGGCTTTTTTGATACATCTGGCCCATAATGTCTACAATTAATGCAGACCCTGGGAAAGAGTAGACATCTAGTTAAATGGTTATATGGTGCACTCATTGGGTTGTGCGAGCAAATGTGATCACCCTCAGGGTGAAATGGGATGACATATTAGGCAGAGAAGGTTCAGATCTGGAATGTGAAAAGATGTTGGCCTATCCACAGAGAGTATCCCAGAATACCCGTTTTAAAGTAATTCAGTTTAATTACCTCTATAAGATCAATATCACTCTGAAGAAATTGACTGCAATATATGGAGGGGAGCTTAAATGCTGCCCTCGCTGCGCTCTAGTGGAGGCAGATTTTTGTCACATGACCCGGTCCTGTGCTCATTCATGTGAGAGCGTTTTGGACAGCAGTGGCACAGAAGCTGAATGCAACATTTAGCTGGACTGTGCCATGTACCTTGGAGGTGTGCCTACCGGGATTATTTCTGGGTCCAATATCCAAGAAGGTGGGGATCCACAATGTAGCATTCTGTGGTCAGACCGGTGATGGAGAGATGGGAGGCTACTTTCAGGGAATGGCTCGGGCAGAGGACCAAGCGCTCCGCAGAGAGGAAGTGTGGGGTATATGGATCTACCGATAGCCCCACTATGGATGGAAATGCTAGATGGATTTGAGAGCCCTGGGAGCCGTAATCATTCCTCATTGGAGGGATCAGGATCCAGTAATGAAAGTGGAATAGCTGACTAGAAACACACATAGTGAAACGAATAGATACATGGGTGGTACTGCCATGGTGACTGGTTGCCTGTCAGTTATGGAGATCCACGCAGGAGGTGTGCTGCTGTTGGACCCACAGTCCATGTCTGTCAGTGCCTGCATTTTAATGAAGAAGGACTCCTCGGCTCACCATCTCCCCCTAAACACTCTCCTGATTGAGATGCCTGATAATGGCTTACTTGGAACCCACTGTTTGAACTGCTGTTTATGTTAGAGTTTCCAATGTTTTCATGCTAACCTGTGTACACTGCACATTTGAATGCCACCCCTCATGGCTACCCACGTTCTGCTGGTAGCTGAGAACATTCGGGTAAACAAAAGTACTGTGAGTACTGGTATGAGAGCCAGTACAATAAAATCACGCAGCAGACATTTTGTGACGTCACTCCCTGAGGCGGCATGATAAAAAAAGTTAAAACTATGTGCTGTTCAGATCTGTACTCAAGGAAAATGCTGAACAGCCAATCAGAACGGCCTGAGCATAGAGACTAATATTGATTGATTGTAAGATGGTCAACACATTGACATCAATTCTGATTATGAGTCTTTCGACCAACCTGAACTGCTGTCTTTGTTGTTGTGCAGTCAATCAAAATAGCTGTAATTTGAACCTGAACTTTATTTTTATTAATATGTGCTTTAGGCTAGAAAAAAGCCTTTCGCACAAGGATATCAGCAAACAAAAAGAAAGAGAAAATGAAAATCCCATATAAGAGAAGTATAAAATTTAAGACAGGGAGGGATAGAAAAAATAAAACAAAAATTAAGGTTCCTTAAAGAGTTTGTTTACAGTTTTTTTTTCATGAAGTATTATAAATGCTATTCATAGTTCCGGATTTTTAGTTTGGCAGTCTTGACTCTTTTAGTCCCACTTGCATGATTTTCAGTTTTTTATGTTCTTTGACATCTTTTTTCTTATGTTCCAGCTTTTCAACAGATATCGGTTCATAACTCTTGCAATAGTGTCATAGATGTAACTGACCTCATAGGATACATTTTTATCCTCAGTCTCTAACATTTATTTGATGAAGCAGTGGTTGATTGTTTTTTATCTTGGTATTTCGTAGTGTGGACAGGACAACAAGAAATGGTGAAGGTCTCTTGTCTGGCCACAAGCACAATTTGCTGATATTGTGAGATTTCTTTTCTTAACCAGCATCATCAGTGAGAGGGCTCCACTTTTGGTCAAGGTGAACATTTTCTCTCTCTTTCTCCTCCTCCCTAGGGTTTGTCAGGATACACCAATAAGCCTGTGCATCAAAAGAAA
The DNA here is from genome assembly GCF_031143425.1 of Pleurodeles waltl. Classification (NCBI taxonomy): domain Eukaryota; kingdom Metazoa; phylum Chordata; class Amphibia; order Caudata; family Salamandridae; genus Pleurodeles; species Pleurodeles waltl. Next base: position 912,258,603 of record NC_090443.1, read on the forward strand.
CATCAAAGAGGCCAAGCTGAGTGGCTGGGTGGAAGTTCTACAGTTGATGAGTTATACTGCACAGGGTGGAGCAGACAGCAAAGCATCAGTAATGCATGTCCCACAGGGCTGGTGGCCACATATGTTGCCTTTATTGTCCTATCCTTAGATGCCTAAGATTGTTCAGCCACCTTCCAGTTCCTATTCCTCTCATCCATTTTGGTAAGGCCTGACCAGTGTTTTCCTTCTAGTAACACCGCCAGTGATAGCATTTTCCACTTACCTGTTAATCCTTGTAATATGTAGGCTGGTGCAGAGTTTGCGGAGCTGCGGTATGCGGAGCTCCGCAAAGTGCCCAAAAAACTCTGCCATGCTATGCGGAGTCCTGCAAGTGGTGGAGTGTGTTAGGTCACGCTGTTCACAAAGATTTCTAGCACAAAGTGTTTGCCCATGCTGAAAAATCAGCCTGAGCGGCTTCCTGGGCAGCACAGGAGGGCGCTGCTTCTTTTCTGCCACTCGAGTTGATTTTCTAGTCGAGCGGCAGCTACCTCAACGCAAACAGAAGATTTCTCAACTCGAGCGGTCGCAACCATCTGTGACCACTTGTATTAAAAAATCTTGCCAGGAGGTGGTCTTGAGTAAGATTTTCCTTAGTCGCACTCACCACCTCACCGCTGACGAGCACAAGCAAGGAAAAAACCCCGCTCCGCTCCACTACGCAGAGTTTATTGGAACTCTGAGCTCTCAGTGGAGTGTGGAGTGAGAAAAACTCTGCCAACCCCGCAAGCGGAGCAGAGTTCACCACCCACCCCTATATGCAGCCTATAATTCCTGTTTCTCTACATTGTCAGCACATACTATTGGATCATTTGAGGTATTATAGCACAATAGCTCTTCACGCTCTATTTTTCTTGAGGGTCAGATGGCCCCTATCTTAAAGTGATCTCCACCATTGGCATAAAAGACTATGTAGGCAGTGGGAATATATAAATGGTAGTTCATTATGGTAGCTGACCTTGCTCTGACTATCATATCAGTATATTTTTCAGTCATGAAGCTTTGTTGTTTTCTCCAAAGTCTGTGTTTTTCATTGCTTAATTCAGTTGCTTCTTCATACATAAGATAAGGTGGACGACAGCCTGGGCGGGTTAATTGAGATAATTTACAACATGTTGAAGAATTATCTCTCATCAGCATAGCTGATATTGGGGAAATATGGAAGTGTAATCAATATTGATTGATGTGTTAACAAGTAAACATTTTGTGAGTTATTTGAGTTGATGAGTAAGAGCTTTGAGTTCTCTCTGACCAGACTAAAGGGCTGATTTAAGAGCCCCTAGCGCCTCCTTGCACCACATTAGAGTCATTTTTTTATGCTAATGTGGCCCAAGGAGGCCAAAATCGCTACGCCAAATGTACAAAGTGGCGCAATGCATGCATTGCGCCTCTTTGTAACCCTTTGTGCTACATTATGCCTGCGCCACGCATAATGTATACAAAGGGGGCGTTCCCCCATTAGGGGGGCCGACAAAATGGTACAAATAAATCTAAAAGATTTTGCTACATCATTTTTTGGGCACTTTTAACTCCTGCTCAGAGCAGGCGTTAAAAGGATGCATATCATTGTTTTTAATGGGCCTCAATGAGCTTTACAGGATTAGCGTTAAAAAATGTATATGCTAATCCTGGAAAGCTCTGAACTAGCGCCAAAAATGTTGACGTTAGTTCCCTTAACTACTGCCATGGTGCGCCGTATCTTAGATACAGTGCACACATGGTGATGTTAGGGGGACGCTAAGGAATGCAAAAAAAGTGGCACTGCACTGGCTGCAGCGTCACTTTTCTTAAATGAAGACCTAAAACTGTTAAGTCTCTATAAGTACTTTTCTTATATACTGAGAGATGATCAATGCATATACATGTACTATATTATGTCTGGTGATTCCATTTTGAATCAAACTTAGTATGAGATAAACCCCATGTTGATATCATTGAAGGTTGCACAAATAATGCATTTAACTTCAAACTGCTTAAATTAAACATCTGCTGGGGGTGGTGGCTCTCCACAAACATCAGCCATTAACCAACACTATAAAACAAGTTTTTTAAATAAAAACTTCAGCTGAAGCAACTTTGTGGTTACAATCCGAAATCTGAGGTACAGAGCAATAATTTATGCTTGCAATGATGATTCCTTATATCACATATAATGAAATGAAAACGACATCATTGATGATTCTCTGGTGATATCACATATCAAATAGCCAATGCTGCAGTCCCACTGTGAACATACAGCTGCCTTCCCGTTAGATAGATGTAGAAATAAAGCTGTAATTCCACTGTGAGCAAACAGATGGAGAAAAGAGCTGTTGTTTGCAGCTTTATTGATGCCATCGATGTGATGCTACCAGTGGTGTAATAAATGATATAATTTGTGATATGCGTGACATCAGGAGCATTGTATTGGTGAGTACGTTGCAGCAACGGTTGCTGCCAGGAAGAGCTGGTGGGGCAGCGCGCGGAGCGGGTGCGGTGCAAAAAAAACAAAAAAAACACTTACCTCCTATGTCGGTGTTCCTCTGCTCTGGAAGACTTGGTGCTTCTGTGCTTGCCTTGCTCCCCTCCTCACCCAATCCAGACGCTTCTCTCATGCTGTTACCCAGCATGAGAGAAGCACCTGGATTGGCCTGAGAGGGCTGAAATGCCACCCAGTGAGGGAGTGGGAGGCTGCGCTTGTTCTCCACCCGGCTGTGCAACATAGCCTGGGTGGGGGGTTCTAAGTGGGTTTGTTGGTTTGGCCAGCCTAAGACGGTCAGCCAAACTGACATGCTGACTTAGAGTGCACCTACCACTCGTCCTCTCTGCTGACGTGGAGTATGCTGGCCCTGCCCCACCCTAGCTAAGTGGAAAAATAAAATGATAATAAAATATTTGTATTATCGTTTTATTTTTCTGCTGCCTTTCAACATTGGGCGACGCTCGGGCTGCCCTGGTATGCTGTTTGCTTAGCTCAAAAAATGGGAAATGTACTTTTAGGTTTTGTTTCAAAACTATTGTGTCTGAAACTCATGTTTTGTATGCTAACTTTAAAGCTTTGTACAACATTGGTTGGTTAATGATGCTATTAAAGGGCACTGCTTCCTATAAAGAAAATTCTGACAGTGAATGTTTTGGGATTTTATGCTACTCTTCAGGAACCTCATAGAATTAGCCTGTGGTAGAAAGAGTAGGGTCTAAAGGGAAAAAGATAAATATACATATCTTTTATAAGAACCTACAAATATAATTTGTTTTCTAGAATAATGGCATTTGCACTATGAAAATAGGTACTTTATGAATACATTTCCAACTAATAAGAATGCCATTCACATGGAAATGTCATTTGAACAATTTAGGTGAAATATTTTCTCAGGATTGGAATTCTGAGAATCTGTTTTTCTATAAAATCACATAGAAGACTTCTGCCTCCTGCTGTGCCCAGTACACCTTTCCTCAGAGTCTACTGGACATAGTGTGTGTCCATACCAAGTATAATTCCTGTGTAAGGCATGTACCGCTAACACATTTTGTGCTCTCTCCATTACACAGAGCATGCAGTGCAGAATAAATAGGGACACTGAGTGCAAATGACATGGTGGCTGTCAATGCAGAACACCTGTTTGAGACACTACTTAGCAATCCTAGTTTTACGTGTATGTTCTTTGTGTTCTGTTGTTCCTCCTACTCTGCTCATGTTGCAGATCTTCATTCACAACTAGTCTCATGGTTTCCTTGTAAAAGGTGAGAATCGGTCCGGTTGTCTGTAGACTGGCCCACCCAATCCGCGATGCCTTTTTTATTAATTTTTGTACAGTGAAGTCTCCTTGTTTGTTGACATTTTATCTGGTTAGTGTTAATAGTCTTTTTAACCTGAGATGATACTGTCAATAATTGCCCCGCTTGGGACTACTGTCTTGCCAGATATGATGCCCTTCTAGTCTAATCACACTAGCATCATCTCTTGGTATGACTTGCCTGGGTCTTCCCACCTGTAGGTCATGGCTTGATGTGAGGTCCAGGTGTCAGAATTTTGCATTCTCAGTGGAAGTCGCTGTAGCACTGGTAGTGGTATCATGTCTTCAAGGAGGGAAAAGGTGGACAACTACACCGTTGCAAATATTAGAATTTCCAATAACTCCAGTAGTGGTTTGTTCTAGATATGTCAATCAATGTCATGACTCAAGGACAATGCCACTGTCAAAATGCTAAACTTGCCCATATAAAGCAAACTGGTTAAATACTCCCAAGCATCTCAAACCCACAATAATTTGCAGGCTGCATGCAAGTAATGATAGGGTGGGATATCAGAATTGGTTCCTTGGCAATGGGATACCGATGACCTTCAAAATCCTGCTTTGTTGGAGAATGCCCTCAAGAAAACAGGTTGAACTGGTGCCCCGTTACCTTGAAGCAATATTGTGGCACTGTAATGATCTTTTATCTAACAGGACTTCACTCAGTGCAAAATGTGCTGTCCTCATGTACCCCTACTGTCGGTTAGGCATACATTATTATGTGGGATGAAACCCAAAAAAGCCCCTGGCTGTTTTTCAGTTTATTTGTTGCTAAACGTCCTGCACCGCACAAAGCATAAAGGCACAAATTACATTTATATGAGGAAAAATAGATTTTTATTAGCGGCCGGATTTTGTCATCTGATATCCCTAAGTGAAAGTGCAGTGCATATTCCAGATGAGCTTGTGTTTAGCTAACCATCTTCGTAGTATTAGCAGGACTGCCCACTTCCCCAATCTATTGTTTTTGCCACAGCCCCACATTTGTTTATTTTTCATTTATTCAGTGGTGAACCACCTCAAGCCTGATTATGTTTTTTACATTGGTATAGTTCAGGGTCTGACTGTTTAGAGTTTCACTTTCATGGTTGCTTGTGGATAGGATAGAGATCACTAACCTTTCATAGATTTGTACTTGGGTTTGTATGAAATTTAGATTTTTTTGTTAAAACTAAGGGGAAATGAAAGCTCAAAACCAAAATTTCGACTTATGAAGAAAGCACTTTGTATTATTTGAAGGCTCCAACTGGAATAGAGGTGTAAGCCATTTAAACAAGAAATATATGTGACAGCGTTGGGCACCGCAGCATTCCCAGGGTGTTTCCATCAGTGCTGTTGCATTACTCTCATTGGACAACTCCACTGACGTTCTTTTCCATCGAATATACAAACACCACTAGTGGAACACTTCTGTCTTGCTTTCCTGTAGCTAAGAAATGTCTTGGGTTTAAAAAGCTGGGCGTGGGGTGAAGAATTATAGCCGTGGGGAAAAAGGGATAGTGCCAGTAAAAACAATTGTGAGAATTGCATGGACAGAAACATAAAACTTCTAGCCAAAACACTCCTGTGTCAGTATCTGAGTTAGTTTTGTGACCACGCCTTATCTTCGCTTCAGGTAATGGAAGCTCGTCTATTTTTAATGAAAGCTTCAGTTGATGTTTTTCATTAATAAGCCATAGTATTAAATGTTGGATGTGTTGGGCCACCTTATTTCCGTTGGTGAGGAAAGCCAGTGGTAAGGGATATACTAGATGTACAGCTGGCGGTAATGAATACCAAACCAGCAGTAATATTACCAAGGCAGCAACACTAAAGAGAGGATTTCAAAGACATAATGTATATCCCTTTTCGGTAATGGCAGGTTTCTGCCATTTACCAGCAGTGAAATGGTTACCAATCTTCCTCCACTTAAGTCTTCCATCTTCAAACAGAGGCGTGCCGGTCCTGGACTTGAAGAATTAGAACTTTTCAGATTGGATGGTTATATGGGAGTACCAGTAAACCTGAAGTTGGAGAAGAACATTGCATTTTCTCAGCTTAATTTGTCTCCCCTACCTATTGCTACAGCGCCAAGAAATCCTAGCTACTACTTCAGATTAAATAGTGGATTTTGTGCTAGAGGCCAATGGATCAACACGACATAGATTTGAGGGGATGTCAATAATGAATGATATAATCATTAACAAAAGTCATCATATTCAAAGATCTGAAACATCAAACAATAACCACACCAATTTATTAAGAAGATTTGTCAATTTATTTCTCTATATTAACAAAGCTAATGTCACAAAAATTACTCTTAAACACAAATGATAAGCATATAGAATCAATAATGGCTGATTAGAACGTCTTATATATCTGAGTTTAATCAAAACAATCAAGCAAATAATCTCCAATATCAAAACACTGATTAATAACACTAAGATTGGCAATAAAGGTAAAGTATACATTAGGACAAAAGATCAAAATATGTCAATATGAAACATGAGCATGTGAAGGTAAATTCCCTCACTAACCACAAAGTAGCATTAACATGTTGGACTTCATGTAAAAAGAATTTAGAAACACAAATTTAGAAAAATCACACTAACTCTGGTTATTATAAAAAAAACATGATTATTATGCAGTAATTAAACAATAAGTTGCAGCTGGTACCTGCAAAGCAAAAAAGACACATATATCAATGCAATTTCGTACACTAACCATAGACCAACAACATGCAGTCTATTTCAGCAAGGGGACACCATCAGGTAAGTCTTCAGAGAATCAGGCCTATCGACAGATAAACCCACATCGCTACTATGACTCGAACCACCATTTCGATGAAGAACAAGAAAAGATAGAATAGAATGACCTCAAGAGAGTCCCACCCAGATTGTTATACTAAACTTCAAAAAGTTTATGATTGGTCAGTACATGGGGTGGTTTACGATTCAACCAATAGTTATTTCATTTGATAACCTAAAATTCAGTGACGTCAACATTAACCAGGGCATGATCATAACAGTAACTTTTCCTCTTCTGTCTCATCTGTAACTCCATTGTTCCATCTCGTCTAAACTTCTCTTCTGAGGAAGAAACTTTTCAGCTCGCAACATTTACTTCCATCCTTGAGGAAGAAACCATGTAATAGTGACAATTTCAAACAATAGAACATTCAAACTCGTGTGATGACTTAATAAATCTGACCTTGTAAGACATAACGCAGCAACCCGTTAGGGGTACCTGTTTACACATTTATAAGCTAATAATCACACTCTTTTATGAAAGCATTGAGCAACAGAAAATAGCTACGATTATAACTAAAGTTTTGCTTAAACAGAGAAGAAAAATGAATTATGGTGACCATTTACGAAAGTCACCCATTTTCACATGTTAATTCACCAACGATAAGTACATTAGAAATCATTCGAAAATATTAGAAAATGTTGCACTCTTGCACTATCACCTGTTGTGAGGTGTCATGGAGGCAGGTAGCAACGTTGTGCAGCCCTGTACACCGTTCGGTTCATGTACTGTTATTTTTTTGCCATTTTTAGAAGGTTTGGCAATACATGGAAGATTGTCCATCCCTTCTGCCTCAGCAGCCAATTGATTGTTGGTGATGGGCAATAGTACGAACCCCAGAGCATAAATGTGGGTCTTAGAGTACTATACCTAAAAGGGTTTATGAAAACCTAAGAATATCTAGCTTCATTCATAAAGAAATTTAATTGCTAAAAAACTAAATTCTCCTGAGTAAACGTGATGATAACACTAGCGTAGCAAGGATGTCATGGGCCCTGGTGCAAGCAAGGAAACTGGCCCTTTTAACTGTTTTGGCAAAGTAAAATACAGCAATTATCATGGTTTAAAAGGGCCCCTCTGAGTTCTGGGCCATGGGCCACTTCACCTGCTGCTCCAATGGTAACTACGCCCCTGATGGATAATGTAAGTAACTGGTCCATCAGTATTCATTTTCTCAGACATGATTGAGCACATGGCCACACAAACTGAGTAAAGTTCAAAAATTCCCAGCTTCTTGCATTTGTGAAGTTCTTCATTTTGCACACATACATTTGTGCATAAATATTTGTCAAAAATATTTTATGGAGATTTGGTCTGCATTTTTTTGTGGAAACAATTATCTTCACATGATACAGTAGAGCCAACGCTTTGCTGGATTTTTCAGAAAACGAACTGGTAGCAAACGCCCGCACGACAATCAGCCAAAACGAGTCTATTGCAAAATGCTATTTGTATGACAACAAAATCATTCTTTTGGCTAGAAACAATCCAAATCTGAAGTTTAGATTAATCTGCAGAACAAGCAAATTTCCAGCTTCCCGGTGTATTTTATATTAGTAATGTGGGCGATTTAGAAACATTTTTGTCGATGTTGGATAATTTCAAGTGTCTCTTAGAAATCTTCATGAATTTCCAGGCAAGGAGAAGGTCAACAAAGCAACGGAAATGAGAGAGAAAAATTCATTTGGAATGACCCGACTCAAAGAGAAAGGACATGACAGCAGTTATCACCATGGGCCGGCTATGTTGCTAGTATGTAGCTGCTAGCTTATTGTAATGGCAGGTGAGTAGAAGCAGGAGGGTGATCGATGGGCACAGGCATGCAGAGTCTATACTGGGATACTGGGATTTTTTTTAACCACCCAGTGAAGGCTCTCTTCAATGGCGATGTCTGACTGATTGAAGTCTCTGTGCGCTGTTTGGGGTTCCAAGCTCACAAAAAGGGCCTAGTGTGGTACATTGCAGAGAGCCTTCATCAAAACACACAGGCTGACAAGAGTAATGTGTGAAGGGACAAAATGTTGTTTCCAGCTATTTCATGACCTAGATTACTACACTAACCTCAATAAATACAAATTGCACATGCAATTTAGTTCGACCCTAAGTATAAAATTAACTCTTTGAAAAAAGAACAGTGTACTGGGGGATAAGGTGCTATAACTCGGGTTCTGTTTGACCTTCATTATCGAATTGCATAGTAATAATGTTATGTTATACCATCTTCAAAACCAGCTGCATCTTTTACAAGGCTATCATGATCCACACCCCTGCTGATCCTACACAGAGGCTCATCGTCACTGGTGGTTCTGGGCACACCTGTAATTAAGATGACTGCAGACTGAGAAGTATAAAAATAGAAGATAACAAGGAAGCAGGCCTTTTCCATCTGTGCACCCTGGATCTGGACCAACATCCCTGTATCCATCAGAATCACCTCAGTGCTGCCCCAGTTTGGGAAAGATTTGAAGATTCACCTCCTTTGACTACCATTACATCACAATGTATTTACAGTCCACAAACCAGCTACCTCGTCTATCGCTTATTGACCTTGTGCATGTCTTTGATTCTGTGCAGAGCTCTGCTGGGTAGGTTTGCACTGTAGAAATACCACACACATGCATCCATAGATATATAAATACTTGCTTTTGCAATGTCCCTTCCCTCCTCTGGCCAATCAATAGACTAGATGGTGTGCCTACAAGGAGGCAGTCAATGATGGTGTATGTTTTTCAGATGGTAGATTTTCATTTTCTCTTCCAATTTTTAGCTTCTTCTCCCTCCTTATATATTGGCCCATACTAATGCTTTTAACTCAATGATAGATACTCCCGGTGCTTAAATTGAGCTGGTGTGGGACCTCCTGGCACTCATTTACGTTAATATCACTGCCTTCTCCTGACTCAATAAATAGCATAGAGCAGTGGTTCCCAACCTTTTGACTTCTGTGGACCCCCATTTTAGCAATACTGGGGCCCGGGGACCCCACTGAATCATTATTGGAACCTGGGGACCCCCACTGAGTCATTACTGATCGCTGGGACCTAATATTATTACATTTTTTAAGCAATCAGGGACCCCCTGAGGAGGCTTTGCGGACCCCCAGGGGTCCCCGGCCCACAGGTTGGGAACCACTGGCACAGAGGTAGGTGGCCAGCCCCTCACTGATGGCAGGTACATGAGTTAACAAACCAAAGAGCACTCGGCCTTCCTGCAGACCCTTAGTGAGTCGCGGCCTTCCTGCAGACCCTTAGTGAGTCGCGTGCAGTGTGCAGCTCAGCCTGGCTGCAGACACAAGCAGAAGGAAATCACCGTTTTAGATCTTGGACATTCGACTTGGAAGGATTTTAAAACTTCGGTTGAGAGGAGAAAAGGTAGTGCACGTGATGCTTGACCCACCTTTACCTTACTGAACCCAAGCCAAGCTCGAGCTTTCTCCGGATGTGGTCTACCAGTAACACTCTCTGTTTGTGGTGCCCCTGGTCAGCAGTCACGAAATTCAGTAAAGGTCATCTTATTTAAGGGATGCTGAAAAGAGAGTAGCATGAAAAGGTGCCTTAAATGTGCATTAATGGCGAGTATTGTGTGTTTTCCAACATGGTTCTGTGTGGTCATTTACTGCAAGAAAGAGAATATAGGCTAGAAACCCATATAGCGCGAAAGAAGATGAAATAAATTATGTATCTTTCTATCCAGGTGTCTGGGTGCAGTCAATTTCGAAAGTCATGGAGAATTTCAGATGAGAAAAAAAGGGAAGCTTATGATAGCAAATTGCAGCGCGCGGTGAGGAGGCCGATGGCGCGCGCAGGAGGGAAGGAGCGGGCGGGAGAGGTGGATGTGGGGAGGGAGAGATTAATTTCGTTCTTGAGTGAGAAGTGTGTTAGAGACAGACAGATTGGCTGTAAATATTCCCGGCCAAGGACAAAATGCTGAGACAAGGGACAGCTCGGTGATTGAAGTCTGACAGTGATTGAGGCAGCAGGTTCGGGAAGCAAGGTGACTGACTTTATCTAGGAAGAGAAACCGAAATGTGATGATGCTACAGTTCATATCAACCTCGGCGCTGCCTGGCAGGTGACCCCTGGTCTCTGGCTTGGCCCTGCCTGGGGCTCAATTCACCTCCACATTGCACCCGCTCAAGCGATATCTGAAGGAGAAGCTAACCGCGGGATCCCCCTCCCCTTTAGAATATTGAACTGCTCCAGGCCTTACCACGTGACTGGCACTTTATCACAGCGCTTTAGAAATGTGACTGCTGCTGATAATAGGATATTCCCTTCAGCTAGATGTTGTGCCTCAGAAGCATAGGTTTTCTAAAGGAGGAAAAATAATTCAGAAAGAGCTATCACTGCACATCTACCAGCCGTGTTTATATTTTCTTCATGCAGGAAGCTTCCTTTTTCCCCAGTCTCTTTTTGTATAGCTCCAAAATGTACCAGTGAGCTGCACAGAGAAGAGATGGCATTATGGCCTCTTTGGTGAGCGATAATAACTGGTCAGGTCAGGAAGTTAACCAGCCCGCCCCTTTGCAGCTAATTCTGAAAGGCTTTATAGTTCTCACTGCTTTATCCAGGCAGTGCTGGTTGGCACTGAGTTGCTTTTCTCCACAGAATCCACTGAAATGCTTGCTCGATATAAACATCCTGAAAGGCGGCAGTTGGAGAACAAGCATAGTAAAAGTCAACAGGTCTAGCTTACATATGAATGTTCCTCTTCGTGAAGGGCGAATTTCCATTACACTCAGTAACTCATGTGTGTAGTTTGTCACCCATTCTTTATTCACCCTTTGACTCATTCTTTCATTCACTGCGTATCATCCACAAAACCGACCATACAAACTGATTCCCTCTGTTCAACGACGAATACTCACTTACTGCCTCCCCCAGCGCCTTGAGACCCTAGCGGGTAATTAGCAGTGCTTTACAAGTATACTGATTGATTGACAAACAATAACACAAACACACATGCACACACATATACCAGCACGCACTCATTTCACTCACTCACACCAGTCATTGAGACAAGGCACTTTTTAGTTGTAAGCTAGCCACGATGTCTTTGGCAATGCTTGTTTAGTTGGTGTTTTATTTTATGGTTCGTGTATTGCTATATCACATGCTATATTCCAATATCAGTGTTCAGACTCCATTTTAAATCTAGGAAGCTTGTCAGTAGAGTCCATTAATTTTCCTTTATTAGCAAAGAGGGCTTCTTTGAAGAACACTTTCAACGGGTTTCTCAGGCCATAGATGCACCTTGTCTAAAAATTGTGGTATGGATTTGCTCTCACGAGACACAGGGGCATATTTATACTCTGTTTGCACCGAATTAGTGTCATTTTTTTTAACTCTAATTCGGTGCAAAACTAACTCCATATTTATACTTTGGTGCTAGACCCCTCTAGCACCAAATTTATGGAGTTAAAGTCATTTTTTGATAGTGGAGACCTACTTTGCCTTAATGAGATGCAAGGTAGGCGTTCCCGTGCAAAAAATGACTCTATGGCCTTAACGCCATATTTAGGGGCATATTTATACTCTGCGGCATATTTATACTCTGTTTGCACCGAATTAGTGTCATTTTTTTTTTACTCTAATTCGGTGCAAAACTAACTCCATATTTATACTTTGGTGCTAGACTCATCTAGCACCAAGGCCCTGATTTAAACTTTTTTTGCACCGCATTAACGTCATTTTATGACGCAAAAGTGGCGCAAACTTACAAAATATTGGCCCTTATTTATACTTTTTGCTGCAAAGCTGCACTAACTCAGCTTTGCACCAAAAAGTTTAGCACCGGCTTGCACCATTTCTGTGCACCAGCCGGGCACCATATTTATGGAATGGTGCAAGCCGGTGCAAAGGGTAGGCTAGAGTTTTAAAAAATGACTTTAGTCGGGTGGGGCTGGCAGTATAGAAGAAGAGGGTTTAGCACCAAAAAATGGCTTTAGGCAGGTTAGTGTAAAAAAAAAATTACTCAACCAGATTAGCGTCATTTTATGGTGCTAAACCTACCATGCCACATGACTCCTGCCTTAGAAAAGGCAGCAGTCATGCCCACCACCCCTGTGGCCAGCAAAGAGGACAGGGGTCCCCTGGGCATGGCCATTGCACCATGTGCCATGTATGGGGGCCCATTTCAGGGACCCCTATGGCACTTTCAAAAATAAAATGCACTTACCTGTACTTACCTGGGATGGGGTCCTCGCAGTCCCTCTAGTGTGGGTGGGGGTGCCCCTAGGGCCTAGGGAGGGCACCTCTGGGCTTATTCCATGGTTTTCCACCATGGAAATAGGGCCACAGGTCACCTAACACCTGCCCTGACCCTGGTCTTAAAAAATGGGGCAAAGCAAGCTTTGCCCCATTTTTTGACCCCTCCTCCCTCCCTTGCACCATTTTTACATGGGAGTATAAATATGGTGTTAAGGCCATGGAGTCATTTTTTTGCACGGGAACGCCTACCTTGCATCTCATTAAGGCAAGGTAGTTTTCCACTTCCAAAAAATGACTTTAACTCCATAAATTTGGTGCTAGATGGGTCTAGCACCAAAGTATAAATATGGAGTTAGTTTTGCACTGAATTAGAGTTAAAAACAAAATTACGCTAATTCAGTGCAAACAGAGTATAAATGTGCCCCTTAGCGTCAAAAAATGATGCTAATCTAGTCAGAATCATTTATTTTGACTCAAAACTGCCTAACGTCATTTTATTTTAAGCTAGCCTACCCTTTGCACCGGCTTGCACCATTCCATAAATATGGTGCCCAGCTGGTGCTAAAAAATGGTGCAAGCCGGTGCAAAACTTTTTGGGGCAAAACTGCCCTAGTGCAGTTTTGCACCAAAAAGTATAAATAAGGCCCACAGTTTCTAAGAGTCGCCTTCTTTAACAGGGCATACAAATGCCAAAGGGAGGTGACCCTTGCTTCTTTTGAACGTACTAGAAGTATATCATTGTGAGCTGGAAATTCCGGTGGGGTTGATAGTTTCACCCCTTATCTTGGTGGTACAACTCAGATTAGACAGTGTTTGTGAATAACCTATGCCTAAGGATGGGTTAGACCAGACATCATCTGGTGAAAAGAATTCGCTAGAGAGTAAACAGGGCTTGACATGAGTTCACTAAGGGATAAAGTCATACTGAGGACATTTCAAACTAATGTGATCAGGTGAAAGGTGTAGTACATTTTTCATATACCTAAAATTGTCCTGTGATACCCTCAAGTATAACAACAATGATGATGGTGTTATACTTCCAAACAGGTCATATTATTATACTGAAATGTACTTCCAAATTCAAATATATATATATTTTTTTAATGTAATATGTACATAAAAATACGCACGAAGGTAGGCATTTTCCTACTAAATATTTAACACACCAAGAAGCAGCAAATAACAAAGCACAACTCTTGGGCATTAGTAATAATAATAATTTTTGACAAAAACAAAAACAAGATCCTTAGCTATCCTGATTTAAAGCCCGAAGTTCTACTGCCAGTTGAGCAACATGCCTGTGCGACATATTCTTTTGATGCTAAGTTCCAGAGATCTCAAGTTTTTATTGTAAAACATATACAAAGATGTAGAAAAATATTTGTAAAGAAACAGTTGTATTTCTTTTCTCTCTCATTATTGCTTCAATATCTATTTAATGTACATACTCGTACAGTCTATACCCACTTATTGGAGATTAATCAACACCAAATCATGGTAATTTGGCCACAGCAGGGGGAACTATTTCTTCCACTCCCTTATGGACTAAGATGCATTTTCGTGATCTTTCATTCTCCTGTCACCATCCTCAGGATACCAGCTTCTTTACATATTTCGTATTCCTACCTTTCCTCAATATTGCATACTGCTGAGTCATTTATATAATAAATAAAATATATTTGTTATCTATCACACACACAAAGTGCAAGGCGACTGAAAAGTATTATTCATAATCACCAACCACTTCCAAAGACATATAGAATGGTTTACAATATGGCAGAGGACCATACACCATATTTAGAGATCCTAGTAAGACAGTGTTGAGGTTGCAAGTGCAAGGAAGTCTGTGTACTTTGCTGAGTGGGTGCCATTTTTATTGTGCATGTTCGGCAAAGTGTTTTGTTTTTCAGAAACAAAGCCCCAAAGAAGGGATTTGTATTGTAAAACAAAACTAAAAACTTAAAGCCCTGATAAGCAGCGAGTTTTAACTTTGTGAATGGCGAACAGTGATGGATATCTCTTCCGAGAAACAAATGATCTGCAAGTTGGGAAATCTATCGCCAGTTTCCACCTGCCCTCTTGATATGGTAGGATGATTGTCATTATGAGCTGGCTCCCTTGTGGCACATCAAAGGTTTCTTCTGGCTTATTTAGCTGAGGCTCTGTGGGTGCAAACCTGGCACTTTCCCACCTCTACATGCAGAGGGAGGAGGGAGGTGACACAGGTCTGACGAGGCAGGAAACCCACCAACACATAGGCCCTCATTACAACCCTGGCGGTCAAAGCAATCCATGGAATTACGACCGTGGCGGAAGCGCCGCCGTCGCCCCGCTGGGACCGGCGGTTTACCGCCACATTGGTTCCGGTGGTTGTAATCCTCCAGGGATTACGAGTCCCCCTCCTGCCAGCCTTTTCATAGCGGTAGGAACCGCCATGAAAAGGGCTGGCGGCAAGGGGAGTCTTGGGACCCCCTGCCACGGCCCCATGGAGCTTTTCACTGTCTGCTTAGCAGACAGTGAAAAGCGTGATGGGTGCAACTGCACCCATCGCACCGCCGCAACACCGCCGGCTCCATTTGGAGCCAGCTCCCGTGTTGCGGCCTACATCCCCGTTGGGCCGGCGGGCGGAAACTCGGTTTCCGCCCTCCGGTCCAGCGGGGATGTTAAAATGGCCACCGCGGAAGTGCGACCGCATTGGCGGCCGCGCAGTGGTTACAAGTTGTATAGTGTTCCCTTACTCCATCAAGCACTAATTGACCCCATAGCCACTACCACCAGTGAAAAGCTTTCAGGGTACGATCACCACGTGTTGCCAAAGCTTCAAAGGTGCCTTCACCGCTGCTGCAAGAACCTTTTGTAATACAATGGATGAGTGAAAATGACTTTTGTAATACTCCTAATTCTATAATACTCTATAATAAAAAGGATAAGTGAAACTTTAAAAGTTTTTGCCATACGAAAGCAAGTGAAGGCTGATGTTGGTGAAGGGACGTAGACTCCTGACCACTACTCTCCCATAAAAGCTAAAAAGTGTAGATGACTCACTTTAATGGTGAAGGAACTAATTTATAATCTGCAATTGAAGAAGAACATGTGGAAAACATGAATGCATTATTTACTTGAGGTATCTCATTTATTTGTCGAGTCTTGTAAACACATTCATCAGTAGTGCAACCAAAGTTGCTGCACTGAGTTACACTAAGAGGGTAGAGAGTTGCAGAGTCACCTCTATTGAGATAGGTTGCTGCTGCTCGCTTCCCCACTGCTGTAGCTCAAACAGGCTGCCTGGTGCCACACACATATGTGCACCATAGTGTAAAGATCTGCGTGTGATGTCTACCATAGGTTTAGTACTGGAAGGGTATCCTTAAAGTACGAAATATAATGCTTAGACTTTTCAAACATTAATTGTGTGCTGTACAGTGCAACACACATGTAATTTGTCAGTAGTTTAGAGACACTAAGGGGGTTATTACGACTTTGGAGGAGGTGTTAATCCGTCCCAAAAGTGACGGTAAAGTGACGGATATACCACCAGCCGTATTACAAGTTCCATAGGATATAATGGACTCGTAATACGGCTGGTGGTATATCTGTCACTTTACCGTCACTTTTGGGACGGATTAACACCTCCTCCAAAGTTGTAATAACCCCCTAAAACATTTTGCCTTGGTAATGCCAGCCTCCAGGAGACTGAAAGCCCCGTCTACCAACTTTAGTTGCTAGGACTTTGCTTCAAAAACTATGAGCAATATGGGAAGCTCATGTACCACCTATGTGACACCTATTTATGCAAAGAAATGCAAATCAATATTTTCCTTAACTTTAGAGCAACTTTTTCATGCAAAAACGTTTTGCTCTGGAAAGTAAATACTTCATTAAGACATTGAGCTGGTTTGCATCACTTTTCATGACTTTATACCGGTGGAAAGTCTTTAAACATCTGCCCCTCAGTATCATATGCTAGACACATAGGTATAGTGAGCGAACAGCATAAATCTATTTGCAGCCACTTCAGGTGATGTTTTTGAATACTCTGATAGGAGTCATAGTTTCACATTTATTCAAAATCTTTTGTAATGATAGACTCATGAAAACATGCACTAAAACTTAAAGCAGATGCAGAGAAAGCTCAGTTAGAGTGTTTGAAACTCAAAGAAAATCTTGAAAGTGCAAAAATATATCTGAGGTGGGAGAGGACTACACATAACAAATGCAAACCATTTATACTACTGAATTAGAGGAAAAGGCTCCATGAGTCCCATTGTCTAACTCTCTGCTTTTGGTGGTTCGTATAAGAAGACAGGCAACTATGTGAGACAGATATTGAGGTTAGGAAAGGTAATACAAAAAAACTAATGTCAAGGGCAAAGCGGTGAACTCAGTGCTGGTCTCAAGCCCATTCCTCCAAATTCCCATGCCTCAAACCTTCATTGGGATTGTTCCTTACGTGTCTTCCTGATTTTCTTTTGTTCATGAGCCTCCAATGAAACTAAATGAAATATATTTTCCAAATGGTCAACAGAGTGATGGCTCATGGAAAGCAGAATAATGCACATTAGGACCAAATGGCAGGGTTCCAGGGTCAGGATAGTCATAGGTACGCAGCAAAAGCTGAGAGGGAAAAGGAAATTTTAAACAAGCATTTACAATGCAATGAGTCTTGCGTTAGCTCGAGTTAGAGCTATTAGCGTTGTAAACTCTAGGATAAACAATAGAATTAAACCGGTAGTCATGAAAATTGCTCGATTACTGCCCAGCAAGATCACGGTGCCTATGAAATAAAGAGAAAAAGTAGTCCAGAAACCATATGGAAAACATGGAGCTTTATATATTTTTCAGTAGTTGTCCGGTGCTCTCGAGGAGGGCTAAACACCGGAAAAGTCAACACGTATGTTTCCTTTCGCTAATGAAATCAAGCAAATTTTAAAAGCCAAGCCCATGAACCAACGAACGTGATGGGCATGACATGGGTGTGGTTAAAAACCCACAGAGAGACTACAACAGGGACAGAGCGCTTGCACGCTCAACCCTAAAAAGCAAACGGTTTTCATGAAAGATCTGAGAACTGCATTTATAGCAGGTGAGGGTGCCAGGAACAATATATAGTTGTGTCATTACTGGCAGGTATCACATTGAGGATGATTGGGAAAAGGGGCAAGATGCCTCACAGGCAGTGCTTAAT
Organism: Pleurodeles waltl; assembly: GCF_031143425.1. NCBI lineage: Eukaryota > Metazoa > Chordata > Amphibia > Caudata > Salamandridae > Pleurodeles > Pleurodeles waltl. The sequence goes on from NC_090443.1 coordinate 912,276,596, forward strand.
TTGCAGTAAACGTAAGTCCCAGGGCCCTTGTCAGGAGGCCACTGTACTTTTACACTACCCATTGCTCGTGGCTGAACTGCCATTGACAATACCTGTACAACTACTAACCATCACACTATTACAAGTTTGACAATTCGGACTTTTACAAGTGTGACTAATTCAGCCTGGCTTGGTCTGCAAGTGTAGTTGGTTTTAATCTATATTGAACTAATGAACAACTGTTCTTCTGCTCATCTTCAACAGTGCCACCATGTGGCAGCTGTCATAAGTGTCGACTTTGACAATTAAGTGGCGGTGACGAGCACCGGAATCCACCGGCTCAAATTAAGCACTGCTCACAGGCATCTTGAGGATTTCTGTGGCAGGATTACTCCAAATGAGGAGACCCTTTAAAGAGTTCTTGCTGTGACTTTAAGATTTTGAATGTAATCAGAGGAGAAGTCGTTGCACATCCTGATGGAGGGAGAATTATCAGATTGATCAGTTAAGCAATAACCTAAAAGTCTTCTTTTTTCCCTCTGTTGTAGCTGTGTACTGCATCAAAGTTGTCTTAGAACTTAAGGAAACATAACACGACACAACGGCTCCTCTAGATGCTTTGGCTTACAATAGCATGTGTTTTGTTAGCTTTAGTGCAGCTCCTGTTCGAGGGTGAGTGCAGCCATGCAGCGACTGTCACCTCAGCTGTGCTGTGACGTGTTCCACTGCCTACTTTCATGTGGTGCTCTTGTTGTTTGATGTTCACTACTTGGGGGGGGAGGGGAATATAGAAATCTTGCACTCTTTTCACAATGACGTTTTTGTAGGATGTTTTTCTGTGACTTTACAAGTTACCTTTGAACCGATAGTCCAGTTTTGGTTCTTGCCTTACAACTCATGCCAAATCTGTCCATGACACTTCATCTTAGCTAAGGCCAAACTATAGTCACAAAAAAGTCTTATAACTTCATCCATTTAGCGCATATTAATACACTGCTTTTGTTTAATTACCTGGGACAACTTTTATTTCCTTCTTTGCGTTTTATGTGTTGTTTCTAAGCTGCTGTACGTGATTTATTTCTGCTAGTGATTAAACATATTTACATAAAACGTTATTCCAGCTTCCTTTTTCTTTACACGTGTCCTTTCCATCATTCCTTGCTACTTTATTTTCAGCAACGCCTCTGGCCTAATGATGTAGTCTACTAATGGTGTTAATTTGCAAAGTATGTATATCACCATTAAAATCTAGCAGACATTCAAAGGGTGAGGTGATGGCCTCCTTATTAAAGCTTGTGTATGCAGGCTCAACTTAAACTATCATACATCTTACTAAAATATTAGGTGTCTAGGCCTTGGAGATGCATTGCACGCCATCTTTATGCCTCTTTAACAAGACTGATTAATTACCAACTCTGCTCACATACAAATGAGAACTCATGAAACAGTGGTGACTAACAATTACCGGAAACATGCCATCAGTTGTATAAGTGATGATGCTAAAAAATACTCATGTTAAATAGGAACTAAAACTAACTGCGATAAGAAGATAAAAAAGACTGCTGCACAACACAAAGGAAAGAGCGTAGGAGAAAAGAGAGACAGAATATAAATGTTCCTGGCATTCAAAGGTCGATCGTCTGAGAACGATCGTGGAATTTGTCAGTGGAGTAATCTTTCAAGAGTCTGTTTTAATACAGCCTGATCTAGTGGTCCCTGTAATGTCTAGCAGTTAATTTATGCACACTTAATAATGGTCTTATTCACTCACAAATCCCATTTGGGAAACTGCATTTAAAGTGCCATATGCATTTCTTAGTTTTTAGGGTCGAGCGGAAAGCGCTCTGTCCCTTGTGTAATCTCTCTATAGGTTTTTAACCACGCCCATGAGTTTGGTTGGGTCGTGGGCTTGCCTTTTACAATTTGCTTCATTTCATTAGTGAAAGGCATGCACACGTCATGCCTTTTCCTGTGCTGAGCCCTCCTCAAGCGCACCGGCCAACGACTGAAAACATACGAGGCTCCATGTTTTCCGTATGGTTTCTGGACTACTTTTTCTCTTTCTTTCGCAGGCAGCGCAAGCTCGCTGGGCAGTAGTCAAGCGCTTTGCATGACATCGACCTTGTTACATGGCTAATGGCACTTTTGCCGGTTACATGGCTAATTGGACTTTTGAGGGTTACATGGATAATTGCACTTTTGCCGATACATTTCAATGCGAGTGAACTTCTGTTTCCTTTTGTGTGTCTCCGTCACGCTTCACGGTGGCCATGGGCTCGCTAATGTTTTACTTTTCAGTTTATGAGGCAAGAAAAGTCCGGTTAGGAGTTTAAAACGCGAATAGCTTTAACTCCAGCAAACGCGAGACCCATTGCATTGCAAATGCTTGTTACTTTATTATGTTTAATTGAGGAGTATATAAACCGAAGACTGAGCCCTGGAGGGCAGCACAGAGAGGGATACGGCAAATAGGATATACGGCCATCGTGAAAAACATGCAGGTATGAATCCCTACCTTCTTTACAGGTCACGAGGTTCAATCACAAATGTATTTACGGGCATAAACAAATGCATATGTTCAAAATTGCCTTATTTAAACTGTTTGAGATTGTAAATGCATTTAATACTGTGCCATGTATGCGGAGAAATGAGCAGTAGTAAATCTCATTCAAAGTGAGTAAAGTAGGCATTCAAAATAGTGTGCTTCCATGGAAATTTGTGAACACTCATAAAGATACATTTGTGGGTTTTCCCAAATTTTGACTTGACACTTCTTGCCTGAAGAAATGTTAAGAGAATTACTCCAGCCAAAGGTTTTTGAACAACTCTTCTTCAAGGGTGGAAAGGGGAATCTATTGCACCCAGATTTGATGGAGGTGTAGGGAGTAGCTTTGTCCACAGGGAAAATGTTTTCCCCAGAAAGACTAAACTAAATTGTGTGTGGTTGCACAGGAGGCACCATTCCCCCTGTGCAGAACTCTACAATATGTAGAATTCCACACTGTGCAAATTGGAGCCTCCTAGGTGCAGCTTCCCAGGTGTACTGTTGGGAATGGAGATAATAGGAAACAAGTAAGAGTGCATTCAGGTGGCCTAGGTGAAATTGTAACTACGCCAGAGTAATCAGAGTAATTTCGGTAATTTAGTATTACTCTTTTTAAGAAACATTAGTAGAAATTTTGCAACTCCACTCAACATATTTCTGAGAAATTTGACATAAAGAACCTAACACAGGAGCACAGGAAAAACAAACTTAGCAAACACAAGTGACTACTGGGTGCTGCTGTTCATGTTCTGTAGAATTTATCCAGGGGCGTCTCCTCCATGAGAGCGGAGGAGGGTTGCCCCGCTTTTTTATTACCATTTTATTTTTCAGCACCCGTCCTGAACAGAGTGTCAGGACATGGCAGGGCAATTGCTGCTGAGTGGCAGCAGGGAGCTGTGCACTATGCTTAAAGTGCACATGTCCCTTTAGCCGGCCGTCTTGGGAAGGCCAGCCTGACGTGCGCACTTAAAACTTCTCTCTAACCTAGCTGTCTTAAGAGAGCTGGGTTGGAGGAAGCATAGGCCTCCAGTGCTCTTAAGAGTGCTGAGAGAGCCCGCTCCCTCCAATCCTGACACTTCTCTTATGCTGTTTAATAGCATAAGAGCAGCATCATGATTGGTTAGTGCAGTTTCCTGGGTCCGGAGCTTCGAAGACAGAAGACACTGGAATGAGGAGGTCGTCGTGGCAACTAAATAAGGTAAGTGCCCTTTTATTAATATTCTGTTTTTGCCGTCCTGCCACTTTATATATATGGCAGCCGCCACTGCATTTAGTGGTATTTTCTCAGCACAAGAAAATAGTGTTAAACGCTACATTATACTCCTACCATAATTAGGTGTAATCTTGCATCATTTTATATAATTACATTGCAGCACATTACATGAGTTATGCCCACCTCAGTGGCATAATGAAACTGGATGTGGGCCCCCATGCAAAGAATGTGGAGGGGCTTGACGGAGCCCCCCTCTGGACTCACTCAGGCCAGGTGCTGTGCTGAGGGGGCCCCCTGGAGCTCGGGGGCCCCGCACTGTGGGGCTGTGGCAGCCTTTGTTCTGCCACTGGCCCACCCCTAACCTCCACCTGTGAGTTTACATTTATTTATACGCAGGGCCCAATATGTCAAACCATTCTAACTCCAATTTGATATCTTTGATGTGTTCAGCAAGATTAATGTTGAAGAAATGAACGTCAGTATGTTCGTGCAGTTTTCTGTATACCAGCACATGTCTAAGCGTGCTCATTATTTTGGGAAAATGCATCAGGTGCACCATAATGACACTGAGCCAAATCCTTTGCAAATTGCATTGATTCACACCAGCATTGATTCACACCAGTCTTCCCCTCTGTGGTGTTACCCTTGAGCAGTTTGCTCTGACCAGGGATGGTAGCGAGGTGGAGGTAAATGAGAGTTTGAGATGACCCAACAAAGACGACAGTCTCTCCAACTAACTGTTAAATAATATACACTAGAAAGCAAAAGCGTTCGTAAAGTCTTCTATTCTATCCCCCAATGAGGTCTCTCTCTGCACTATAAACACGCTAGGAAGAAACTGGTAGTAATTCATTGAATTTAACTCCTGCAAATGTAATACTCTAAGCCCAATGAGGTTGCTCAATTGGTTGAGTGATTGCTGCAATGACATCTGTACCCTGTAGAGGGAAGTTTCTATTGACAATAATATAGAATTGTGTATTAATGCACCTGCAGCATTTGGGTGTTTGTGTAATGCTAAATATGAAATTTGAACTTATCTTCAAGGAGCAGTGGAACACTTTACAGAAAACATTTGCATGCCTGCAACAGCATGAGCATAAGGTGCTATAAGCAGAACAGTATTTTGTGTTGGGGACAGCTTTAAAACAGGTTATAAATATCAGACAGTAATGAGATGGTAGGGATACCAGTGTGCACTCCTGTATAGCACATAGAGTACACCATACAATTAGCTTTTACTTTACGCATGTTTCAAATTACGCACATGTGTAATTTTAATAAATGATTTACCCACTATCACACAATTTTTTATTCACATGCTGAAAATGGGATCAGACTATAGGTGTTTGAGGTTCAAAGTGAAAAGGTAATATAATAAAGATAGTTTCACAAATTGTGAAGTAGGACACTGGAGTCTGTGTTCCACCGCTATAGTTTTCAACAGTAAACAAGCATTGGAAAGGTCACTAGGTCTGGCGTTTGCCACTAACATTTTAGCTTTGCAAATGCTTGTTTTTTCATGGTTGCTCCTAAACTTTATTGATGGGGAAGGTGCTGAGCCCTCATCAATCTATATATATATTCAGTGAAAAAAACAAAGGTTACAGGGACGTTATAGTTAGGTCCTGAATTTACTCGTACAAAACCACAGAAATTCAGCAGTTATATTTATAGTTCTTTCACGTAACTATAATTCGCACCCTAAGGTAACTCTAACCCGCACCCTTGCCATGCACAGTTTTCTCATCAATACCTTTATGGCAAATGTTGCAGTGATAGTATCAAAGATGCCATACAAGATCTCATTAATGATATAATATGTGGAATATTTGGCTGTGCATGGCGAAGGCTCAAGTCATAGTTACCCTATAGAGTTATAGTTACTTAAAAGAACTCTAACTATAACCACAGGTTGGCTACAGGGCCTGCCTCTCTCTCAGTGGATCTGTGAGTGGGTGCCTGAGTGTCTGAGTGGGTTTAAAAGTGGGAGTATAATTCTATGAGTGGATGCATGAGTGTCTGAGTTGGTGTGTGAATGGGAGCATGAGACTCTGAGTGCATGTATGAGTGAATAAATTAGTGTATAAATTAGTCTGTGTTTCTCTTTCAAATTTTTTCACCTTCACAAATATTTTGTGCATGATTTGCATAAATTTGCAAAAATTAATGAATTTTTGTGAATATTACATAAGTGACACATTTATTTGAAACCTGTAATTTGCCCCTCAAACACACCCATAACACACCCCTGTACCTTCAACCTGACCCCTTATGCCACTTTGAATTAGGATTTTCACCCCTGGGACTGTGTCCCATGACATAAAATGGCATCCGCAACTTTCTTGTCAGGTCAGGTCAGCCAATTACAGTGCTTCTTTTCACACAGCTATTCACATAAAATCGACAATCCAGATAAGCGAAAGCGTGATCTGTGTACTGAAAGCTAGTTTTCTGCCAAATTTGGTTTAAATCTGTCCAGCGGTTCACGCAATAGTCATGTCTAAATGTCCTATGGGAATTAACATGGGGAACGCAATGTTTTTTGACCCCCCCCTTTTCTCCACCCCAGCTTGATGGATCACTCCAAAACTTTCCATGTGCAACAAGAATCACAGGGCCACTTTTTTTGAAACATTTAGTGAAGATTCTTCAAACAGTGCCAAAGATATAGGCAAGTCAAAAAACACTTTTAAAATGGAAACATGGTCCTAACTATATATATATATATATATATAAAACTGAATTCAGAAGTATGTTGAATAATGTCACAGACTGTCGCAGAGACCAACCACTGCCACAACTTGAAAGTACAGAATATTTTTTAGAACTTTGAACTGTGGGAGTTCTTTTAAAGACAGTTTAGTGTCAGAGAGCCAGCAATGGATGGAATAGAACTTCTGTTGTATTGTTTCATCGCTTGTCTTCCCATTTCCACAAGATTAATTTAAAACATTCTAGCCTCAATGGGAGGAATGTTCTAATGGCACTACTTCCAGTGATTAGTTCGGGCCAGTAGGCTCACCTCACATTTATTTATATGAATCATCACTCCCTCTCATGACAGGCACTTAAACAATTTCCTGGGCTTGGCCCTTCATGCTTAGTTTGCACCTGAAACGATGACAGGTGAAATATGTGGTCTCCCAGGCATTTCTTCATTGGCACTAGATTTATAATACAGTGATGTAGAGTGCACTAAACACCACACCACATGGTGCTCCAAATCTGCCAGTTTTGCCTTAGCCAGGTATTCATGCTGGCTCCTTTGGGATTAGCTGGTACCTTCCACCTTTGTAAGTTTATCCAGTTGCGCGATGCAGCTGTGCGGCATGCACACCAGCCATTTCCGGCATGACGCGTGCAGTGCCTCTAGTTCATGCTCATACCGGAGCCATTTTGTCCCACTATTTTGCTCCTTCTTCCTTGCCCAAAAGTATGGAGAACAAGTAGATGATGCCTTCTACCTGGGCTCAGCCAGCTTCCATGACAAATCCGTAGAGGTGAGTGAACCAAAAATTAACAGAGCCTGCTGAGCCAAGGCCCTGGCTTGGATTTTGGAGCTTGTGCATGAGCCAAACCCTGGAAATAATTTCCATATAAACAATACAACAAACATCACATAAAATATGATAAATTCTCCTCAAAATTCAAAAAGGTGTATTTCTTCAACAAGTGGAAGTTGTGATATTAATGTGCTCCATTTATAGCACTGCACTAAGAAGTATTTATTAAAAGTGATAGTTTTTAAATATGAACTTACAACCAGTGGCAAGACAGTTGTCATGTGAACCCTGTATGTGGCCCAGATTCTGATACCAACAGCAAAATTATAGTCAATTGTGCAGTACGTATTCTGACACGTGTGAAGGTGCTTTCATATGTGACAGCAAGGAAAAAAGGAGGATCGTGAAAATAAAATATTTGCCTAAGATCACACAGTTGAGTTAAGAGGATAAGTTGTGATAAATGCGGGGTTTTCAAGTTTCACTTTGTACAAATCAGCCACTAAATGAGAATCTATTTGCCTCTCATTTTACCTCAAATGTTAATGCTCTGTTTTTACCTGTTTGTGCATAAGGGTAGAGTGAGGGTGGGAGGCAAAAGCCACAAGAAAGCTTGCCTTGTTATGAACTTGAGATTCCAACCGGACCTCGATGAGAGCCAGAGTGTGGGCTTCAGGCTCAAGCCTAGTTCAAGCTTTCAGTGACTTGCCCACCGCTACTAAAACCTAAAGGCAGAGTGGGGTCAAACACTACCTCTGGCATAGCCCAAACTTCTAGCTCAGTTGCAGACAGCAAGTTCAGATCTTGGATTCTCATTGCTGGCCGTGATGCCAGAATCATGCAACACTATGAACTTATTGCTGCTCGTGCTAGTACCCAGGTTACCCCCTCATCTCCTATGACCCTTCTCTGCCACCCCCTACTTGAAGCACCCAGCCAATCATACATGGAGTCCTCAGAGAGAAATGTACAGGCTTGCTGGGTCAGGGCTGGCCAGCTCAATTCACAGGACAAAGTAGATCTCTAATCTGATTCTCTAATCCTGCTGTGCTTCTGTTAAGCTGCTCCAAAATGTATTCAGTTACTGAGATCAAAGGATGCAACATGGCAGTTCAAGAACTGGCCCACAGTATACCCTTGGTGTCCCCTATTTTGCAGTCTGCTCTGTTGAAACTGTGTTAGTTTTGTTTCCGTTAAAGCCTGTGACCTCTCTGTTTCTTTAATATAAGTATGCACTTCATAACCTGTAATTCTTCATACCCAATCCAGCAGAGTCGACTGGGACAGAAAGTAGTCATAGGCACCAAAATAAAAGTGGCCCCCATTAATGAATTACAAAGCTAAAAATGTGGTCCATGTTTGCAAATTTGAGCATTTATGAACTTGTAAAAACATCCTGTACATGCATTTTGCAAAGTATGGAAAGCTGCATGGATTTTCAGGCAATGATTATTTTAATATCAGTGAAATCAACAGTAAAGACTGGCCCATCAGACCACAAAACAGATTGACAAACAGCCTAAAAAATGATCCACCCACTGACCTGTCAGACAAATCTATTGGCAGGGGTGTAGTTTGGTCAGTAAGACTTGGGGGGTGTAAGCTTAAGATTTTCTGACAATCACACTGGCATATAATATTAAATACATTATATGACAAGCAGGATGTGTGAGAGAGGCTTAAGAGGCAGTGGAAAGGGAGAGGTATACAAATTGGTAGGAGAACTAAGTGAAAGAAACACAATATTCTGTAAAATAATGAACATTTTTTCAGGCTTTCAATTCAGAGAGGAGGGAGAATGTGTATGCTTTTGTCAGTACAATACATTTAATAAAGTCATACCACACACATAAGGTTGTGATTTCCTGTCCCTGGTAATGGAATTAAGGTCTGAGCCATCAGTTGTAATGTGGTGATGGCTTGCTTTCAAATTCTGTTGCTCTGGAGAGAGAATGTGTGCTCAGGCTTTAGATGGGGGTGACGTTCAAATGATCTCAGTGACAGTAGGGTCATGTGTTAACAAACTATATGAGAGTTCACTGGTGGGAAAGCAAAAACACAGCATGCAATCTAGACGTTCGACCTATCCCACCTCTAGTGAGTTACATAGATCTTCAGTTAGCAAGGGTTATGTGTAGCAACATTGCAGGTGGCATGAGACACAGCCTATTGTGAAATAATTAGGTCTGGACACAATGCCAATAGGTCTGGCTTTAAATGAATGTTGTATAGTAATGTGAAGCATTAGAAGTAAATAGTAGGGAATGGGTAAGCATTTGTTTAGAAGCAACGAACTGTAGAATAATATTGATGTAGATTAAAAAGTCAGATGATAAGTGCACTGTCAAGAGCTGGACCTAAAAATCCTTGTAGGTTAATGACTGCCTTCCTCTGATCTGTGCTGTTGCCAGTGAAAGACAAACACCATGAAGTATCTAGTTATCTAAGACACTTTTACAGCATTACAATGACTGAAAGTTCAGACTAAGCCAGTTGGATAAGTAAACAAAATGATCATAGCTGGTGGAGGGCAAATACTTGTGGAAGCACACATCATCTGCCCAGTCTAAGTATTTACCCCTGATCCCAATATCTAGGTGGAGCCAAAGTCCCTCTATAGTGCTGCACACATCGTTATCTGGTGACAGATGCGCTTTGAAGACAGACTATAAAAAGAGATACTAAAAAGTTTTAAAGGTTTTTTTAAAATAATTAATTAGCCACTGGCCTGTTCCAGAGAATTATGTTTTTTTTTTTTTGTCAAGGCGAACATAGCTTTCCATAGTTTTGTGCAAAATGTTGTGAGTACAGTTTGAATCTCCCATTGCTATTCTTTGTTCTCTTGGCTGTGGCGCTTTTTGAAAAATAAAATGGAGCCAAGAAAATGAGAATTAAAAAACATGCCCAGGTCTGGATGGTCAAGTACTCTATGGAAGGCAATGGCGGGGAGTAAGCTTAGGCACCCGCTCTCCAAACTTAGGCTCATTTTATTTGCATTGTGCGAGCCAACAAACTGCTGAAAAGTCCTGCTCACCATCATTTTTAGGTCAAGCGTAAGTGTACGGCCTCTTGTATACTTTTAGTATACTTACTGTGGGCTTAAAGCTTTTTTGCTTGTTTCAGTGTAATAAAAAAAAAACGCCCTTGCTAGTGGTCAGTCATGCCTCTTTGTCCCTCCTTTTTCTCTTTGGGAGCAGGGATCAACTACTGTATAATTACGCATTGTCTTGTTCATCTCTTCTTTAGGGGACTTTTTTTATTTGTTTCCTCCTCTTGTTCAGTGAAGCTTCAGTTTTAATTTGCAGAGCATGCTTACTCTCAGCTTAGCTTTGCTTCACTGTAAACAAAGCTGTAAATCAGGCTGTTAGCTTGGTCACATTTGCTCTTCATCGAGCCGAGTGTCCCTGCGTGCGGTCCCCAGTGGAGACCCACTTGTTTTCATTGACATTTGTAAAGTAAATATATGTTCCCATGTCAAATGCACGTGTATACTCTCACTTTTACCCATCTGTTTGATTCACTGCATTTTTGTATCAAAGATTTTACTTACAATTCGAATTATCAACGCTTAAGTGATACTGCATTAGTTGTGACTAGCAGCCGCAGTTGATTTTGATGTTTATTTTCCCTGCTGTCTGCTTTTCAGTTAACCTCGCTTGGTAAAGCTGTCTAAAGTCTATTCTCAGGTGTGTAGCTGCGGGGGAAATAAAAAGAACGCATTGAATGGAAACATAACGGAACAGGCTGGCCGATAAGATCTGCAGTTTGCAGGCTGATCAACTTGAAGTTACTTATGCGTGAAAGGGCGAGTCTTCTGGGTCTGGCTATCAGGTGTTTACAGAGTGGCACTGCCAGGCACAGCAGGCACAAGCAGCGGTCAACATTGTTGCAAGCCAATTGTCGTACAGGAGATCCTCCGTGCAGTTAGGGTTGACACCATTCCAAGAGAAAAACACTGGCCGCTTGTACATACATTTCTTCAAAGGCCTTGGGATGATATTTAAATGAAACTTAATATAAAATCATCTGTATTCATTTGTAAAAGGCTTTTATGCCTTTGTTTACATTAATTAGCACTCAAAGATCATTAAGACAGCTGTGAAAGTCATTTTAAAGTAATTTCTTATTAAGTTTGCTATTTAAATAAGGTGATAAAATGAAAAAGATAATGACTTTAAGTGAGTTTCCTAACTTTGCACCAGCTGAAACATAAAAATATTGGTCATGCCCTTAAAGTAACTGCCAGGTTTTAACCCTGCTTGCAGTCCATATAGGATTGCCACATACTGGCTATCTCTTCACTTTTAACATTCTAAAGTAGAACTTTAAATGTCATTGTCTGTATTTATTTTACGTCTTGCTTGTGTAAGCGTGCATTAGTGCATATGCTCTTGCTTGTGAGATGTTGATGTTGAGCAGACTGTGGAGATTATAATGTAAAATAGCAGGGTGAGATGATCTGAAAGGATTTATTTGTGTTTACACACACAGTCTTTTTTTTAGAATGTTTAAGTTGCACTGGAGGTCTTCTTAGGTTGTTGTTGCTCTATATTAGTTCAGCGAAGCTTAATCATATTAATCCTTTATTAAATCACAGATGAATTAGTCTATCATATTTTTACAACGGATTACTTTACTACATTTCAGATTACAGCAAGTAATTGCCCATATTATGTACCTTTGCATTATAATGCAGAAGCAATTTACTCCATGGAGATCACCACATGAGAATGAGGAAGGTTACTGTGATTACTTTATCACTGCATTTCATTGCAGATTGAAATTACTTTGATTACTCTAGCACGCCATATACACCAAGAGATTATTATGATTACTTTGCAACATCCAAGATTACAGAAGAATTGTCCTGTTTACATTGTTCTGCCTTAAACTGCAAAAAGTGATTGCTCTGATTAGATCTCCTCAGTAGAGTAAAAAAGTTACAGTCTAGACTGGGTTGGGGGGCCAGAAGACTGGCAGGGGCAAGTGGGCTGCAGCTGTGTTGCTTGCTTCTGCTGAAGGAACATGGAAGTCTTTTAGTTATATGCAGGGCCACTGGAAGTATGTGACAGAGAGGACCAATTTATGTGGCAGGGTTGACCAATTTATGTGGCAAGAAAAGTCCAGTTATGCATTGACAACGCCAATAGCTCTAACTCAAGCAAATGCGAAACCTATTGCATGGCAAATGCTTGTTTTTAATACCGATCTCGCAGCATACACTTTGTATGTTTTTGGTAAGTGAGGTTGTCTTAACTTAGCTATTTCAAAAATGAAAACATAATGAAGTGAGTGCTTAACTATGTCGTACTTGAATGTAGTTTATTGGGATTCACATAGATCATTCTTCCATGATCCTTAGTGGCTTTATGCAGAATACTTCATAATCGATACCAAAGCAATACATCAAAACACTATTTGAACTAAGCTCTGCTAATTGTATAAATGAAAGACAACACCTACAAAATCAAGTTAGAGTTAGGCATCTTTTTAGGGTCGAGTCTGCGTTGCATGCGCTCGCGCCATGCGTATCGCAGCGAGACGCTTTAGGGTTTAGAAAAGGGCTCGGAGCCCTGTCGACCTCACGTCAGTGTTTTTCATTGGTTTGTGGGCTTGCCTAGTAAAATCTGCTTGCTTTCATTAGACGAAGGCATGCATACGTCATGCCTTTTCCGGTGGCTAGCCCTCCTCGAGCGCATCGACCAAGTACATAAAACATGCGAGGCTCGCTGTTTTCTGTCCGGCTCGTGGACTACTTTTTCTCTAATTTACTAGCGCGATTTCGCTTGGAAGAAGTCGAGCGCTTTACATAGTTAAGTGCACTTTTTCGGGTTACGTACATAAATGCACTTTGCCGATAGGTGAAAAGTCGGGTTAGGAGTTTACAACGCTATCAGCTCTAACATGAGCAAACGTGAGACCCGTTGCATTGCAAATGCTTGTTTCTTTCTTGTCTTAGGGAGAATGATTTGTAGAACAATAAGCTAATTTCCTTTTTTTAACCAACAGTTGGCAGAGACACTAAAATGATTTGTGCAAGAGGGAACATGGCCATTTCACAAAAGGAGCAACACGTGAATGTGTGCCTCAGAGCATTGCACTGCAGCACGCTCCCTCGCACAAAACAGTGCAATGTAAGCGTTTGTGACCGTCTGCCCAGTAGGACCCTCATAATTAAAATCCCTCCTTATCTTGGGCCCTAAAAAAAAAAGTGACAATGGGAGAACGCTTAACTTGTTAGTCTTGTACAAACTGTTCACCTCGTGTTGGAAAAGAGCAGGCATGTTTTCTAGGCCTAGTCTTTCATCACACGCTCCTATGCATCCACTGCAGGAATATTGGCTGTGGTACTAGGGTGACCACCTGTCTCCTGGTCATTATCAAGACTGTTTGCAGTCCTGGACCTTTTAGCTATGAATCACAACCTTAAGGTGTGTTAGTCTAATTAGTTCAGTGAAAGCAAAACGAGACTACAACACCCTGAATGCATTAACCTATCACTCAAAAGTCCAAGACTGGAAACAGTGTCCATATTGACCTGAAGGAAGGTGGCCATCTTACATGTTACATAGCAACACCTATTCTATATGTAATATTATATATACACTTACTAAATTAACGCCACAGACATCAGGCTGTGATTTCTTGCCCCTGGTAAGGGCAATCGATTTCAAGATAATGGAGTTATGGCTTGGATCTAGTGCCTGAGCCATAAGTGGTGATCTGGTGATGGCCTGCTTTCAGCATCTGCAGTTCTGGAGAGAGAATGTGTTCTGAGGTCGCTTATGGGGGTGAAGTCTAAATGATCTCAGTGATAGCAGGGCAATGTGTCAGCAAACTATCTGATAGTTCACTGGTGGGAGAGCAAAAACACAGCAGGCGGCATGAGCTGCAGGCTGTTCTGAAACAATTAGGTCTGGACGAAATTTAAATTATGCTGGCATCATTTCAGGAATTGTATGCTATGCTTGTTATGCGAAATTCCCCAAATTACACCATTATTAAACTTTGCATAATTACGTGCCATTCACAGTAAAAAAACATACCAGGAAACATGTCATTCATGATACAAATGTATATGAACGCGCAGGAGCAACAGAACACAATCGGCTGTTACGTGCAGTGATTTTATCTAAATGTATCTTTGCACTAAAAATTGAACTGAGGAAGCAATTTGCGATAAAACAGAGAGCGAAATCCCGGATTTACATTTCACGTAATAATACATAATTTCGTGAATTTTTTTAAAAATATTTTGTAATTACACTTAAGCAAACTATCAAATTATTGCACTCCCCTAGAAATGACTTGGACCTAGTATTTATTTTGTATAACTTAAGTACTGAAGCTAGTTGGAGGTGCGAGTTGTGTAAGTGGGCAGTGACATTGGTGAAAATAAATGGGTAGCGCCAGTGATGGCATTGGGGCTTCCCAAAAAGAATTGTGGTTATCTGCTCTTCCCTTTTTTTTATTTGTTTTTTTACAAATGAATCACTGATTACAGCCCCTCCTCCTCAGGCTCTGCTGGTTGTTAAAGGCCCTCTCTTTCACTATACGCGTGTTTCTGGGAGTAAGGACACTGCACAGACCATTGTTGCCTGTGCTGTGCAATATTACCACCAGAGTTGAATAAACCACAGTGAGGCTGAAAATAACTACACACCAGTGCCCCCTTCTGATTTTCTATTTCATTCGTAATCTGCAGATTTGTCTTACCTCTCCAATGGTGAAGGCTCCACAGCGTCCCTCAGTACTGGAGGCTCATCACCTGGGCCATTCCCTTCACACCATTTGCGAGTGCAGAAGCTTCTCTGCAGGTGCAATTACTTGAAATGGAAATGCTCAATTGAGTTTGATACTTCCTGTCTCTCTGCGGAAATGTATGAAATGTGTCAGCCACATTACCCACAAAGCTCCTCCTGATTCGCTGGCGTTTTAATAGAATGGTGTTCTATAACCTCTCAAACACCTGTGTGCCCTGGTCTGCTAGGTCGCCCTTCAGCCACCACAAAGGTTCTTGAAATGTATTCTTCACAATCGCACATCTTCAGAGAGGAAGGGGTAAATGTTGATTTAGTCAATCTAACAAGGTGCACTTGAGACAGACTGGGAACCCCCTTCCTATGAACAGTTTGTGAAACAGTTTAGGTTTGCGTCAGACCTGTGCCTGGGAAAAAATTTAAAGGTTTACATTTATATGTTAAACACTACTCAAAAAGAGAGTAAGCTATTGTTAGAAATGGGGTCTTTGGTTGACAGTCAGGTTACCCCCGTTCAAGCAAGGACCCTCACTCTAGTCAGGGTAAAACAGAATAACCTTCAGCTAACCACTGCTTACCCCCTTGGTAGCTTAACTTCGGAGTGCTAGGTGTAAAGTATTTGTACCAACACACACAGTAACTTAATGAAAACACTACAAAATGACACAACATCAGTTGAGAATAATAGGAAATATTTATCTAAACAAACCAAGACCAAAACAACAAAAATCCGACTTAAACAAGTCAAGTTATGAATTTCTAAAGATTAAACTCAAAAATAGCGCTTAGAAACACCAAATGCTTCGAGGAGGGGTTAACACAGCGTCATGACAGAGTCGTTCCCAACAAGCCGACACCAGAGGCGCCGGACACAGAGTCGCGTAGACCCCCAAGTACAGTACCTTTGGTGAAGAGTGAAAACAAGTTGATGCGCGAAGTCGGAGATCATGGCGTCTGTGCAAAACGTTGAATCCGCGCACTTCGAGCGGCGTCAGTCACGACGTGGTGCAGCAACTTCCACGGAGTTGTGGACTTCAGCGGGACGGCAGCGGCGTCGGGCCTGCGAAGGTCGTCGCGTTCCAGCGTAGACCACGGAGTCGGTTGCAGGCGGCGTCACCGGATTCAGCAGCGGCATCGGTCCGGAGTCGTCCGAAGTCGATTTCCTTGGATTTCCACCAGCTTTCCTTTCAAGGGTCCAGTGACTGGAAAGGGCACCTCTTGTCAGAGCAGGAGTCTCTCTGGAGACTCCAGGTACTGGCAGAGAGAAGTCTTTGCTGTCCCTGAGACTTCTAACAACAGGAGGCAAGCTCTAAATCAATCCCTTGGACATTTCTTCACAAGAAGGAAGGCACACAAAGTCCAGTCTTTGCCCTCTTACTCTGGCAGAAGCAGCAACTGCAGGATAGCTCCACAAAGCACAGTCTCAGGCAGGGCAGCACTTCTCCTCAGCTCTTCAGCTCTTCTCCAGGCAGAGGTTCCTCTTGTTTCCAGAAGTGTTCTACCCCCTACCAGCCTAAAGCCATGGGAGAACAATCAATACCTTGATGTACTTCCTTGATTGGGGCGATAGAACAGGGACCCAGGCCCACAACAGCAGGGGCATGTTCCAGTTCTACGCCTTCCTGACTCCAGTTGGATCCCTCTGCCCTTACTCTCAGGGCCCACTAAGCTAACCCATGGGGAACCCTTCTCCACATCTGCAGATACCATCTGTGCAGCACCTAACTTTACTTTGCTCACAGATGTACCCCTATGGGCAGATAGTACCACCGGGGCCAACACAGTGGTGTTGTCTACTCCGCCTCCGGGGTGTGACTCTCGAACCCCTCCCCCACCCCGGGGGCAACTCTGTCCACCAGGACAGTAAGCTACAATGACCCCTGACAACTGTCAGTGATGAGAGCCCGGCCTCAGGCCTCTCCAACTACTGTGACTGTGGAGAGTGGGGGGCTGTAGCCCCAGGTGCCTGGCACGCTTTGACCACTCTCTTTTCCACCAGGTCAGGGATGACAACCTGACCCTGGTCCTCCCCTCTGGGGCTCTGTACCCTCCCTGCAGGAACGGCATCCCCAGAGTCCAAAATTGTCAGGGTGCTTGTAGAAGCAGTCCTGCACAATTCTTCCACCAGTGCAGGGCTGTTAACCTGCAACTGGTCTTCCAACCTGGGGTCTGTACCTTCAGGTTGGACCAGGGCCAGGGGTGAGGCTTCCATCCCCCTGCCCTCCCTGCTGGGGTCCTGCCCCCACCAACAAGGAGTGGCCCCCCAGAATACAACATGGTAGGGGCACTGTTAGCAGTAGCCCCTTCCTCCAGGTCATGGGGGACACCCTGAACCTGGCCTTCCATTCCAGGGTCTGTACCCTTAGATTGCACTGGGGCTAGGGGTGAGGCTCTCTCTCCCCTGCCCCTACTCTCAGGGTTCTGCACCCTCCTTCCCCCTCAGGGAGAGTACCCCTTGAACTCACACCAGGGGGGGTGATTGGGCAAACCGCCCACCCCTTCAGGTCAGAGTTTATCCCCTGCACCTGATCGTCCATTCCAGGGTCTGTACCCACAGACTGGACCACTGCCTGGCAACCCAGGACTTCCTGGGGGCATAGCTAACCCTCACCAGGTCAGAGATTACCCTCTGACCCTGGTCATCCAACCCAGAGTCACTACCCTGCGGTTGAACCACTGCCTGGCGCACCAGGACTTCCTTGGGAGCACACTTACCCCCAATCAGGTCAGAGTTTAACCCTGAACCTGATTATTCAACCCAGAGTCTCCACCCTGTGGTTGAACCATTGCCTGGCACACCAGGACTTTCAGGGGGGCACACTTACTGCCCTCAAGGGACACACCGTCCCCAAGGGCCACACAAGAGTCTGGCTGGTGCAGGTCTACTGACCTCGGCCCTTCTGACAGAGTCTGGATTCCCCCAACCCAGAAATGGTCTCACCAAGGTCATTCCTGGGGGGCTCTGCTCTCAGAGCTGACCCCGACCCTCCAGTTTCTCCACAGAGGTACACAACCCCCTCTCAACCCTCTGTCTGGACTTCTGCACCCCCTCACTAGGAGTGGTACTACAAGACACCAGAAAAGGTGGAACGCTAGCTACAGCCGCCCCTCCAAGTTCTCTTGACACTGTGGGGTCTCCCTCAACAGATGGCCCTATGGTACAGGCTAGGCTCCCCTCCTGGTGTTCTCTCATGGAACCCTCCAGGACCTGGGACCGGATCTTGGGCACCTTGGGTCTCAGCCCATCCCCATTCCCTCTTCTCTGAGACTGGACATGGGGTCCCTAACCCATCCCACTACACAGGGACCTACCTGGGACACTACAACCCTTCCCTACCTCACCTGGTTGGTAAATACCTAGACCACTCCTCTCAGGAGCACCCCCAAATGACTCTTCAGACTCTCTGGTACTCACCCAGAAGTCTGCCTCCAGTGTAAGTTCCCTGGGGTCAGAGAACTCACCCTCCACCGGGTGTTGGCGTAGCTCTGGAAAATAATGACTACAAATATGCTCCCCAGCAATTACATCACTCAGCCCCTCACATGAATTAACCAAAGTACCTTTCACCCAACCATCGACTGACTCTGCTTTGAAAACGCATCCCACTTCACCCTCCTGAAACTGGTGAGACAGTACATGACTGTCCCTGACACTCAACCCACACTCTTCTGGGATGTCTTCACACTCCATAACCAGGACTTCTACCTGGGGGGAACCCCTGTCACTCTCACCTAGAGTCAGTAGAGTGTCCCTCCCACCAGTAGGAATATGACTCCCCATGCCAGTTCCCCAATCCCCCTAGGGACCCTGTGCATCACTGGAGCTACCTCTTACCCCTGAACCTACTGGCATGTATTAACTTCCTCCTTCAAGTAGGGCACCACATCTTTGGGCATGTGCACTTCTTCAGCAGTACTGCATATAAAATTGTTGCTGCCACCATTCCAGCTGGACTCAGTCCCCCTGACTGCCAGCTCTTCCAGTTTTAGCTCATAAGCCCAAATCATAGTTTCTATCTCTAAGTCCCTTTTCCACTCGTCGAACTCCCTTTGCATCCTCAACTTTTCTGCCTCCAACCGGCGAGCCCTTTCTGCCTGTCTGTCCTGCACATCTTTAGGAGTCAGACCCTTAGAGGACCTACTGCTACCACTCCTGGAGACCCTCCCCCAGGTGTAACAGGTACCTCTACTACACCACTGTGTAGACTCTGCAATTTCCCATCCACATCTTCTGTGTGCCCCCCAGCTTCCTTGGCTGTCACCCAGGCCCTCAATGCCTCTTGCAGCTCCCTCTTCCTGGCGGAGCTCTTAACGGGACAGGCAAGATCTTCACAGAACTGTTTCAAGTGAGCAGCTGTGTACCTCTTCAGTTTCCCTAATTCAAACACAGCTCCAGCTGTTGCATCTCCAGATTGAGACATGATGGCAACAAGTGCAAAGTTCCAACGGCAGAAAACAAGTTCCCAGTGAAGTAAAAAGAATCAGTCAAGGGATCAGCAAAATCATGGAAGTAGAACAAAAAGGAGTCTTGAAGAGAAAAATGAAAGATCACCAAACAAGTAGTATGTGGTCACGTAGTGGTCTGAGATCAAAACAGTAGTCTACACTTAATCACTGCATGTCAAGTACAAATACAAGTCCAAATCCCAACCGCTGATCACCAATGTTAGAAATTGGGTCTTTGGTTGACAGTCAGGTTACCCCTGTTCAAGCAAGGACCCTCACTCTAGTCAGGGTGAAAGAGAATAACCCTCAGCTAACCTCTGATTACCCCCTTGGTAGCTTGGCAGAGCAGTAGGCTTAACTTCAGAGTGCTAGGTGTAAAGTATTTGTACCAACACACACAGTAACTTAACGAAAACACTACAAAATGACACAACACCAGTTTAGAAAAATTAGAAAATATTTATCTAAACAAAACAAGACCAAAACGACAAAAATCCGACATAAACAAGTCAAGTTATGAATTTTTAAAGATTAAACTGAAAAATAGTGCTTAGAAACACCAAATGCTTCGATGAGGTGTTAACACGGCATCGTGACTGAGTCATTCCCAACAAGCCGACACCAGAGGCGCCAGACACAGAGTCGCGCAGACCCCCAAGTACAGTACCTTTGGTGAAGAGTGAAAACAAGTCGATGCGCGAAGTCGGGTATCGCGGCGTCTGTGCAAAACGTTGAATCCGCGCACTTCGAGCGGCGTCGGTCATGATGTGGTGCAGCGACTTACACGCAGTCGCGGACTTCAGCGGGGCTGCAGCGGCGTCGGGCCTGCGAAGGTCGTCGCGTTCCAGCGAAGATCACGGAGTCAGTTGTGGCGGCGTCACCGGATTCAGCAGCAGCGTCGGTCCGAAGTCGTCCGAAGTCGATTTCCTTGGATTTCCACCAGCTTTCCTTTCAAGAGCCCAGGGACTGGATAGGGCACTACGTGTCAGAGCGGGAGTCTCTTCAGAGACTCCAGGTACTGGCAGAGAGAAGTATTTGCTGTCCCTGAGACTTCAAACAACATCCTTGGAGATTTCTTCACAAGATGGAAGGCACACAAAGTCCAGTCTTTGCCCTCTTACTCTGGCAGAAGCAGCAACTGCAGGATAGCTCCACAAAGCACAGTCACAGGCAGGGCAGCACTTCTCCTCAGCTCTTCAGCTCTTCTTCAGGCAGAGGTTCCTCTTGTTTCCAGAAGTGTTCTCAAGTCTGTGGTTTTGGGTGCCCTTCTTATACCCAATTTCTCCTTTGAAGTAGGCCTACTTCAAAGTAAAGTCTCTTTTGAATGTGAAATCCTGCCTTGCCCAGGCCAGGCCCCAGACACTCACCAGGGGGTCAGAGAGTGCATTGTGTGAGGACAGACACAGCCCTTTCAGGTGTCAGTGACCACTCCTCCCCTCCCTCCTAGCACAGATGGCTCATCAGAAAATGCAGACTACACCCCAGCTCCTTTTGTGTCACTGTCTAGTGTGAGGTGAAACCAGCCCAACTGTCAAACTGATCCAGACAGGGAATCCACAAACAGGCAGAGTCACAGAAATGGTATAAGCAAGAAAATGCTCACTTTCTAAAAGTGGCATTTTCAAACACACAATCTTAAAATCAACTTTACTAAAAGATGTATTTTTAAATTGTGAGCTCAGAGAACCCAAACTCCACATGTCCATCCGCTCCTAAAGGGAATCTACACTTTAATCAGATTTAAAGGTAGTCCCCATGTTAACCTATGAGAGGGACAGGCCTTGCAACAGTGAAAAACGAATTTAGCAATATTTCACTGTCAGGACATATAAAACACAATGCTATATGTCCCACCTTAACCATACACTGCACCCTGCCCTTGGGGCTACCTAGGGCCTACCTTAGGAGTGCCTTACATGTAAGAAAAGGGAAGGTTTTTAGGCCTGGCAAGTGGCTACACTTGCCAAGTCGAATTTACAGTTAAAAGTGCACACACTGCAATGCCAGGTCTGAGACTTGATTACAGAGCTACTTATGTGGGTGGCACAACCAGTGCTGCAGGCCCACTAGTAGCATTTGATTTACAGGCCCTGGCACCTCTAGTGCACTTTACTAGGGACTTACTAGTAAATCAAATATGCCAATCATGGATAAACTAATTACATACAATTTTACACAGAGATCATATGCACTTTAGCACTGGTTAGCAGTGGTAAAGTGCTCAGAGTACAAAAGCCAACAGCAACAGGTCAGAAAAAATAGGAGGCAGGAGGCAAAAAGATTGGGGATGACCCTGCATAAGCAAAAAAGTCCAACAGCTATGCTGTAAGTTTATCATATATGTGCATGTATAACAAATGTGTGTTTAGGGCCTTCCTGAAGGATCGTATGGATGGGGAGAGTCTCATGTTTTCAGGTAAACCACAAAATGCTTGATTCATAGATTTTCCTTAAGCACTCCATGATTTATGCAAAGTTCACATCAGACCCATTGGGCTCAAAGTAAGCTGCAGAAGTATTCGATGAACATGTGCGCATGGATAAAGTGGGGGTCTCAGGCATCACGTTGTTGTCACTGCCTTCATTTCCTTCCTTTCCATTCTCCAGTCTTAAATGACCATCATTCTCCTATCCCTTGGTCACACAGGTCCCTGGTAGGGTATCATAATATCATAAACAAAATATAATCCGATAGAAATATTGTGTCCTAAATGTCATTTACTAAAATAAATCCGAATTAAAGTTAAGAATAGAAACTCTGACCCCAATAGGATGATATTATACAATAATTTTGCTAATGACATTCCGACATACAACCCAACTCAAACTTGTCACTCACCTTCACATCATATTTCATCTCTTCACATGTGGGCCACTTGCATAAAACCTTCATTCCCAAATGCTGCACTTCCGTCACTCAACCTCACTTCCTTACTTAGCACTTAAACCATTGCAATCGATTGCTGTAATTTGCTTTCTTCATATACCCTTCCTTCTCCCTCCACATCCATTTATCAACTTCCATTTTCCAGTCTTCTTTTCTCTGTACCCCACACATCATGATAAGCTTCATAAATATTGATGCATTTGCCATTATTTTCACTTAAATGCTTGCTTTACTATTTCATGTGTTTATTCAACCATTTTTTGAAACAGTAGATGCTCTGTCCATGTACAGCACAGAAGAGAGCACACAAAACGTTTGTATAAATAATGCAGGTAAGAGTTTTTCTCTCCTTTATTTTAAGCAGTACAATATAATAATAACAGGCATTTGCAATGCAATGGGCCTCACGTTTGCTCGTGATAGAGTTGTTAGCGTTGTAAACTCCTAACTGGACTTTTCTTGCCACATAAACTGAAAATAAAAATATAAACAATTTCACGTAAGCGAGCCCATGCCCACGAAGCAAACACACAAAAGAAAACATAAGTTAGCTCACAGTGAAACATATCGGCAAAGGTGCAATTATCCGTCAAAAGTGCAATTATCTATGTAACACGATCAATGTCATACAAACCGCATGACTACTGCCCAGTGAGATCACACTACCTACAAAACAAAGAGAAAAAGTAGTCCAAAAATCATGCGGAAAACATGGAGGTCCGTACTTTTTCAGTAGTTGGCCGATGCATTCGAGGATGGCTAAACACCAGAAACGGCATGAGGTATGCATGCCTTTCACTAATCAAATCAAGCGAATTTAAAAAGGCAAGCCCACAAACCAACTAAACTGATGGGTGTGGTTACAAGCCTATACAGAGATAACCACAGGGACAGAACGCTTTGAGCGCTGGACCCTAGCAAGGGCATAATGCACCTCCTAGCATTTTGGCAGATTAGGTTTCCACATGATTCCACTCCAAGCAAAACATTTCATCCACAGCTAATTTCAGGTTTAGGTGTGCTAACCTCATGCAATCTTCAGTAAGCATTTACACCATTGCTACCTTACCAGACCTTCTTTCTCTGACGGACTCATATCAATAAGCTTCATGTCTCGATGGACCGTGCTGTCAAAGCCACGTGTGCCGATGGACCACGCCCCCAGAGACTTTCACTTGCAATACACCAAGAATTGGGTTGCACGAGACCCTTTCAAGAAATTACAGGTACCTCAAATGGATAGTTTTTTCAGGAAACAACTCTTTCCTCCCCCCATTCCTAATCATTAACCTTTTCAGAAGCCCACATTAACGGGCAGCTGGTGCAGTCAGCCGTGGCAGGTCCTAATGATTTTTCGTTTGTGTGTTTGTGCTGCCGCCTACACGCTGTCCAGGCCACTTACCAAAAGCAGGCCAGATTACAAGTGAGGTTTTAATTAGTTGAAGAGGCAGATAGGATTTGAAATGGGAACAATCAATGGCAAATGATGGAGCGTAGGCTGTGAAATCTCAACCAACATTTATCTCAATTGCAAGTCAACAGGGCCAGGGCATCCTGCAGATATTCATGCACTTTATCAGACCTACTCTTTGGAGCAGATTTAATTTATTATATTGGGCCCTTACATTTTTCCAGCAAAGTATAATAAATTCAATTTTAGAAGAGCGGTCGCTTCTTTTAACGGCGTGAAAGACAAGCTAAAAATACAACATGCCCTACACGTAGGTCCTTTGTGTGTTTTGATATGAATTATTCATTTGTCATTGTGGCACTTTATTCGAGGGTGTGGTAAAATTCGGAATATTTACTATTTTATGTAAAAATCCTTGCACCCCAGGTAGTAGCCGGAAAAAAAAAATATCCCACACTTTGACCCATATCCCGAATGGCACTAAGTGAGGACGTGAGGCGAGCAGCCCAACACTTCCCCAATGGAATTCTGAAATCCGTCTGGCCAAATGGTGCCGTTTTAATGCTCACTTCCCAAAGTCACTCCTTCTTTCCATGTCATCCATCCACCCACCCCTTCTTTTCTCCATCCATGCTTCCTTTCTCCATCCACCCATTCTTCTCTCCACCCAACCTTTCTTTTGTCATTCCTCTATCCTTCCACCCTTCTCTCATCTATGTGTCCTCCTCTCCTTACAACCTCTCAATTCATTTTTACTTTTCATTTTTGATTGATCAACTGATTAATCCACCCATTTATCCATCCTCATCCAGTCTACTTTCCATCCATCCACCCCTCCCTCATCCATCTTTCTCTCCATCCATATCTATATCTTGCTCTCCATGCATTCATACTTCTCTCCATCCACCTCTCATTCATCAGTCTTTCCAACCATTCATCTCTATAGCCCTCCTTCCTTTACATCTTTCGTTTTGTGTTGTGTGTTGTGTGTTGCCTCACTCTACAACCCATTCATGCTTGTCTCTTGCACTGACTTTTATGAGATTTTGCTTGGAGACCTGTGCGCAGTGGCGTAAGAAACCTGAGGCCCCCACCCTGCAAAGTGCAAGGAGAGGACCCCCTGGATCCTGTCAGGAGTTCTCAGGCCAGGGGCCCACGCACAGGGATGGCCAGTGCACGGTGCATGACTGGATGCTGCCAAGGGGGCCCCCTTGAACTCAGTCCCCTTGCACTACGGGGGCTGCGGCGGCTAATGTTACACCACTGCGTAGCAATGAGCAACCCAGATGGGAGGTGCACCAGGGCAGTCCTAAAACAACATCACCATGATATGCAATGTTGTGCCATGGCATGATGACCGGCCCGTGGAATTTAACTAATATAACACGGTCTGCTGCTGGTGCTGACTCAGGTAGTTCCCCCAACAAAATGAAACTGGTCCAGTGGTCTGCTGACTGGCTCTGAGGGACCCCAATTGCATGCAGTCCGTTCATTAGGCAGAGCTGGGGGTTTAATCCCTCCTCTGCCACGCCCACAGGCTGCCATGTGTGTTGTAAGTACCTCGGGTACAGTAAGCAAGCTGGGGCTGGGCACAGAGGCAAAGAGCAGCCCAGGGTGGCGTGGGTAAACAGGGGCTGGACTAGAAAGATTGAGGCCCTACCACAACATAAAGCTTCCCTGTTAAATTGCTTTGATTTGTATTTGCTGCCTGGCAACTTACAGTGCGGACTGATTAGCCCCCTTTCAGCCCAGGGGAGCAGTCAACTCAAACTGCCCTGACTGATTACAAAGAGCTTGGAGTGAACATAAGGTGAATCAGCCTGCTTTGCACCACTGCAAAGGCCCGCAGGAGAGGCTGCTGGCTGGAGCCGGGGTGGCCTGGGCACTGGAGTTGTGTGCAAATGGGACATAGCACCCATCCAGATGAATCTGTTTGTAATCAGGCAATAATGCGCTTTGCAAATTAATCAGCCCAACATAAATCCCCAAAGAGTCTCGTCAGTTCACGGTCTTCCAGCCAGAAGCTCAGATGGGACCTGCACGTTGTTACGTGGGAGGACTCCATTTAGAAGTGCTAAAGTTTTGAGAGTTATGAAGGTGGCATGCAGTGATGTGAGATGGAATGGAGGTGGGTGGACATGAGTCACTGAACTTGGTACACTGCCCAGTCCAGGAATGGCAGAGAATTGCCCTCTCTCTTGAGACATGTTTGCTTCTGAAGAGAAGAGTATTCTGCAAGTATACTGCCCGTTATTGCTCATAACCAAAAGGAACATATGATGGACGGAATGTGGAACAAATCAAACATTCACCTGCAGTCACATTTCTGGGTTTAATTCATCAGTTTTTTTGCTCACCACTCCACCCCATTTTGGACCCAGCTATATGCACATCAGTCTTGACCCTGCTATCCATGGGAACAATCAAACCTGAACTGGCAGGCAAGGCCTTTCCAAGACTAGAAACAAGCATCCTGGGCCTGGTTTCAGGGTATTACCTGTCATCAGCCAGGCTGTCTTGAATCTAGCACCATAGTGAGCATGAGACCCACGTCTGGGCATACCCTTTCCACTTAGGGCAATAAATGCAAAAAGAAAAGATGGTGGACAGAATACGGAACAAATCAAACATTCTCCCCCAGTCAGATCTGTGTTTAATCCATCAGTTTTTTTGTGTGTGCGCACAATGGGAGGGGCTCCCCCCAGAACAGCAGGAATCTCTGCAAGGGCACAACTTTCTTTAGAAGCAGATATAGCCTTATATACAGTTATTTTGGTGGTGCTCCCTCTAGTGAAGCCCAATTGACTTCTGCGAGGGTTTAATCACACTGGTAAATGATTTAGTCCACAGTCTCTCATTACTAATCAATATTGAAACGGAACACAGGGAAACAAAATGTGACTTTAGCCTTCTCTGAATGTGAATCATGGTTATACATGTCTTTTTTCAGTAATAACAACCCACATATTTTTAATTTGCTGATGGCTTTAAATTGAAATCTAATTAAACTTTGCAGAAACGTTACTTAAATGGGGAAAAATGCATAGGCTGCTAGACTTGCATAGCTTATGTGATGAAATGCATATTTTACGATCTTTCCTAAGACAGAACACAAACAAACCCAGCTAAATGTTGGTTCCTTGGTATTTGTCAAGCTGTAAAAAATAAGCGCAACCTGTGGCCTGCACAGCGATAATTCCATATTATAAGCACCAGTCAGTAGGGGCCAGATGTAGAAAGCTGTTTGCATGGTGCAAACTGCGAAAATCGCAGTTTGCGCCATGCAAAAAGTCTTTTGCGATGCACATTCACAATTTGCGAGTCGGTACCGACTCGCAAATTGTGAATGCGACTCGCAAATAGGAAGGGGTGTCCCCTTCCTATTTGCGACTCGCATCGCAATTCGCAGTTATCACCAGTGTCACACCGGTGGTAACCCATTCGCAAAAGGGAAGGGGTCCCCATGGGACCCCTTCCCCTTTGTGAATGTTGCCAAAAGGGGGTTTTCAGAGCAGGCAGTGGTCCAATGGACCACTGCCTACTCTGAAAAACCGAAACCAAAAGGTTTCGTTATTTTTTGTATTTTGCAACTCGTTTTCCTTTAAGGAAAACGGGCTGCAAAATAAAAATAAAAACTTCTTTATTTAAAAAGCAGTCACAGACATGGAGGTCTGCTGACTTCAGCAGGCCACCATCCCTGTGAGTGCAGGGACTCGCTATGGGGTCGCAAAATGCAACCCACCTCATTAATATTAATGAGGTGAGTCTTTGCAACCCCATAGCGAGTCGCAGACGGTGTCTGAGACACCGTTCTGCATCAGGATTTGCGATTCTGAAATTGCGAGTCGCACCAACTCACAATTTCAGAATCGCAAATTCTGACATTGCTACATCTGGCCCTATATCTTCATCGCTGGGAGCTCCTGCCCCTGTTTTCCCTCTCCTGGGCAGTGCAGAACGCAGAGTATTCTGATGGGTTCAGAGAAATGGAGATGCTTGGGTAAGATGTAGAATGTTCCCCAACAAAGATCAGGATTCTACGACACAATATCGAAACCACAAATATTGCGATATTAAAATATTGTGTAAAAAAAAAATATCGTTTTCCTATACCTATAATGGTAAGTAAAAAAATATCTAAAAAATATCGTTAAACACTAATTTCGAAAAAAAATGTTTTCAATATATATGTAGTTAAAATCAGCAAATCTTAAATAATTTAACACATAACATTAATATTATGTAAATTAAATATATAAATATATACTTATGTAAACAAAAACACACACATATGTATGTTAATGTTTATATATGTCTATATCATGTACAACTAATATAACACATATTAATTTTAATGTATATTATCATTTTCTATTTTTTTTATTAATATAACACACACATATATATATATATAATATATATACATTAATATAAAAAAAAAAAAAAAAATGCAAGTAAATTTAAAATATTTCCAATTTGATGATACATAAAAAGTAAACAATAAATAAAAATACATTCAACTAAAGATTTGTTAAAAATTACATACATTTATACATATTAATAATTTAAAATTAAATTAAATACACAATAACATAATAGGAATATATAGTTAAACACTATTAACAAAATTATTAAACTATAGCAATAATAAATATACTACTACCACTCCAATCTATACAACAATAGGGAAAGCATTGGACTCAGGAGGGGTAAAATGTACTATTCCCACTCCAATCTGTGCAACAGTAGAGAAATCGTTGGACACCATAAATATAAAATGTTCTACTCCCACTCCAGTGTATGCAACAGTAGGGAAAGCGTTGTATTCAGAAGAAGTAAGGGGCATATTTATACTTTTTGGTGCAAAACTGCACTAACTCAGTTTTGCAAAAAAACGTTTAGCACCTACAAGCACCATTTCTGTGCACCATCCGGGCACCATATTTTTGGAATGGTGCAAGCCGGTGCAAAGGGTAGGCTTGCGTAAAATAATGACGTTAGTCGGGTGGGGCTGGCGGTATGGAAGAAGGGGGGTTTGCCCCCAAAAAATGACATTAGGCAGGTTCGAGTAAAAGAAAATGACTCTAACCTGCTTAGAGTCATTTTCTGACACAAAACCATCCATACCACATGACTATTGTCTTAGAAAAGACAGGAGTCATGCCCACCACCCCAATGGTCAGCGAAGGGGACCTGGGCATGGCCACTGCACCATGTGCCATGTATGAGGGCCCATTTCAGGGCCCCCTATGGCACTTTAAAAAATAAAATGCAATACTTACCTGTACTTACCTGGGATGGGGTCCTGCATCCTCCGCAGTCCCTCTAGTGTGTGGGGGGGGGGTCCCTGAGGCCTGGGGAGGGCCCCTGTGGGCTTCTTCCATGGTGTTCCACCATGGAAATAGGCCCACCGGTCCCCTAACGCCTGCCCTTACCCAGGCGTTACAAAATGGGGCACAGCAAGCTTTGCACCATTTTTTGACCCCTCCTCCCTCCCGTGCACCATTTTTGCATGGGAATATAAATATGGCGTTAAGACCATAGAGTAATTTTTTGCAAGGGAAAAGTTTCCACTTCCAAAAATGACTTTAACTCCATAAATTTGGCGCTATACGGGTCTAGCGCCAAAGTATAAATATGGAGTTAGTTTTGCACCGAATTAGAGTAAAAAATAATGACGCTAATTTGGTGCAAACAGTGTATAAATATGCCCCTAAATTTACTATGCCCACTCCATTTGGTGCAACAGTAGGTAAAAGTTTGGACTCATGAAGGGTAAAATTTACTATTCCCACTCCAATCTGTGTATCAGTAGGGTAAGCAATGGACACCAGAGGGGTAAAAATTACTATTCTCACTCCTGTGTATGCAACAGTAGAGAAAGTGTTGGACTCAGGAGAAGTTAAATGTACTTTTCCCACTCCTGCAAGTGCAAAAGTAGGGAAAACCTTGGGCTCAGGAAACGTAAAATGTATAATTCCCACTCCAGTAAGTGCAACAGTATGGAACATGTTGAACACTGGAGGGGCACAATTTTCTATTCTCAATCCAGTGTGTGCAATACTAGGAAACCTATTGGACTCAGGACTTAACTATTCCTACTCCAGTAAGTGCAACGGTAGGGAAAATGTTGTACCCAGGAGGGGTGAAATTTACTATTCCCACTCCAATGTTAGCAACAGTAGAGAAAGTGTTGCACTCAGGATAGTTACATTTACTATTCCCACTCCAGTATGTGCAATAGTAGGGAAACTGTTGGACTCAGGAGAAGTTGAATTCTCTATTCCCACTCCAGTAACTGCAACAGTACGGAAAGCATTGGACTCAGGAGGGGTAAAATTCACTATTCTCACTCCTGTGTGCGCAATGTTAGGAAAAGCACAGGACTCAGGAGAGTTAAATTTACTATTCCCACTCCATTGTGTTCAAAAGTAGTATGAATGTTGGACTGAGGAAACATTAACTTTACCATTCCCACTCCAGTAAATGCAACAGTAGAGAAAGCATTGGACTCAGGAGGGGTATGATTTACCATTCCCACTCCAGTGTGTGCAAACTGCAGGGAAAGGATTGGACTCAGGAGGGGTACAAATTTAGGCCCTCATTTTAACCTTGGCGGTCTTTTTGGAAGACCGCTGAGGTACTGCTGTGCTGAAGACCGCCAGTGCAGGCGGTTTTCCGCACAGCGTATTATGACTGCTGGCAGCCCTCCGTCCTTTTTCGGACGGAGAGCTGCCAGCAGCCATACTAGTGGTCGGTGGGGAAGTGGAGGCTGCTCCACCTCCACCGCCACGTCACCAGAACACCGCCAACGAATCACGTCCCATGATTCGGTATGGCGGGGTTCTGGTGACGGGGAGCTGGCGTCGGAGCAGCCCCCATGGATCCCGTTCCCTCCCAGAGGATCACCGGACCAGGTAAGGTGATCGTCCTTTAGGGGACGGGGTGGGAGGGTGTTGTGTGTTGTGTGCATGCATGGGGGTGTTCGTGTGAGTATGCAAGGGGGTGTGTAAGTGCGTGTATGCATGCAGGGGGTGTTGTGTGTTTTGAAAATGTGTGTGTGTCTGTTTGTATATCTGTGAGTATGTGTGCATGTATGTCTGTGAGTATGTGTGCATGTATGTCTGTGTGTGTGTCTGTTGGAATGTCTGTTTGTATGTGTGTGGGTATGTGTAGTTGTAGTGTATGTGTGCATGTAGGAGGGGTGTGTGTCAATGTTGGGGGTGGGGAGGTGGGTCCTGCCACCTTTGGGGGTGTCAGGGGGTTTAGGGGTTTAGGGGGAGGAGTGGGGGGTCAGGGAGGAAGGTGGGGGAGACCCCTATCAGTGCCAAGGAAGGAATTCCCTGGCACTGATAGTGCCTACCGCCATGGATTTTGTGGCGGTACAGAACCCCACGCCATGCTTGTAATGCCATTTTTGTTTCCGCCGGCCTGTTGGCGGTATTACTGCCATTACTCCACCGACCACCAGGGTTGTAATGAGGGCCTTAATATTCCAAGTCGGTGCAACAGTATGGAAAGCATTAGAATCAGAAGAGGTCAAATTCACTGTTCCAACCCCATTCACTGGTACAGTACAAAGAGAATACTTCACTTCAAGCAAGCAAAATATTTTAACAACTCTATGAAATACACTAAAATATAAAATTCAAATTATGAAAAATAAATCTGATAACATAAATACTATACATTTTAATAATTATTATCCATTAACACAAATATTATTAATATAATCAAAATACCACACTATATTCCCACAAAACTAACAGCCAACAATTAAAATGTAATTAAAATAAAGTATAACACAACTAACTTATGAAATAATTAAACAAAAAAATATTTTTTAAATTGAATCTAAAAAAAAATGTAATAAATTAAATACCTTCCCCATTACTGTACAAACTAAAAAACACACACCTAAAATATAACTTAATATAATGATCAAATAAAAAATAATTAATAAAGTTATAATTAATTATCAATAAATTGTATATTAATTAACTTCCATCCCTGTAACCCTAAAAACACAACCCACACCTAATATATAATCTACAAAATATCATATTTACACAATTTACATAATTATTTATCAATTACTCAATTAATAATAATGTTAATTAATTATTAATTAATTATAATTTACTTTCCATCCTGTACCCTATAAACTCTACAACCTGCACCTAAAACATAACCGCAAACATTTTAATTCTTAGAGAATTTACATAATTAACCATCACTTAAATAATTAATGATAATTAACATTTATTAATACTTTAATTAAAATTAAATTACTTCCCCCATGCCCCTTCAAACCCCACAACCTGCACCTAAAAATTTACTGAAAAGATAAATTAGAGAATTTACATAATTATTGTTCAATTAAATAATAATAATAATTAATAAATAATTATTAATTATAATTAAATAGCTTCTCACCCTGTACCCCTTCAAAACCCACAACCTGCACCAAAAACGTAACTGAAAAAATAAATTAATTAGATAATTTACATAATTATCAATGAAATCATTAATAATAATTACAAAGTAATTATGAATGAATTATAATTCATTTACTTCCTACCCTAACCCCTATAAAAACCCACAACCTGCTACAACACTAAAAATTACAACAAACAGTTAAATTAAATTAAAAAAAAAACAAAAAATGTACAAACAATATTAAAAAACATTAACAATATTTACACAAAAAATGTATAACATATACAATTAAAACATTTACTAAAACACATAAAAATAATTAAAAAACCATAATAGAGACAACAATATTTTTGCAAACGATATTAACAACATAGGGCCTCATTATGAGGCTGGCGGTCCAAGGACTGCCAGCCTCGTGGTGACGGTGGACCCCGCAAACTGTGGTGGTCCGACCACCACACTATAACCCTGGCTGGTGGACCTGCCAGAGGACCGCCGTCCCCGTAAGGAACATGGGGCCAGATGTAGCAAGCCTTTTGCACCTCGCAAACTGCGAAAAACGCAGTTTGCGAGGCGCAAAAGGCCTGACGCGATGCACAGCCGCAAATTGCGAGTCGGTACCGACTCGCAATTTGA
Source organism: Pleurodeles waltl (assembly GCF_031143425.1). NCBI lineage: Eukaryota > Metazoa > Chordata > Amphibia > Caudata > Salamandridae > Pleurodeles > Pleurodeles waltl. The sequence goes on from NC_090443.1 coordinate 912,309,418, forward strand.
GGCTGCGACTCGCAAATAGGAAGGGGGTGTTCCCTTCTTATTTGCGACCGCATCGCCATGCAGAGTTGCTTTGGGACCGCGAATGCGGTCGCAAACCAACTCGCAGTTACCATCCACTTGAAGTGGATGGTAACTCATTCGCAAAAGGGAAGGGGACCTCATGGACGTTTTACTCTGTAACTTTTTCCTGCAATGTCAGATTTTCGAAAGCAATATACCGTTACGTCTGCTGGACTCCTCTGGTTGCGGGGATAGATAGGGCTTGTAGGTTCATCCAGAACCCGAGGTACCCAGAGCCAATAAATGAACTGCACCCTGCAGTGCGTTTTCATTGTATAATGGGTATACAGCAATTCATTTTCTGAAATATAAAGAGTGAAAAGTAGCTATCAAGAAAACCTTTGTGTTTCCAAAATGGGCACAAGATAAGGTGTTGAGGAGCAGTGGTTATTTGCACATCTCTGAATTCCGGGGTGACCATACTAGCATGTGAATTACAGGGCATTTCTCAAATAGATGTCTTTTTTCCACACGCTCTTATATTTGGAAGGAAAAAATGAAAAATGTAGAGAAAGACAAGGGGCAATGACACTTGTTTTGCTATTCTATGTTCCCCCAAGTCTCCCGATAAAAATGATACCTCACTTGCGTGGGTAGGCCTAGCGCCCACGACAGAAACGCCCCAAAACGCAACGTGGACACATCACATTTTTTTAAAGAAAACAGAGGTGTTTTTTTGCAAAGTGCCTACCTGTAGATTTTGGCCTCTAGTTCAGCCGGCACCTAGGGAAACCTACCAAACCTGTGCATTTTTGAAAGCTAGAGACCTAGGGGAACCCAAGATGGGGTGACTTGTGGGGCTCTGACCAGGTTCTGTTACCCAGAATCCTTTGCAAACCTCAAAATTTGGCTAAAAAAACACATTTTCCTCACATTTTGGTGACAGAAAGTTCTGGAATCAGAGAGGAGCCACAAATTTCCTTCCACCCAGTGTTCCCGCAAGTCTTCCGATAAAAATTATACCTCACTTGGGTGGATAGGCCTAGCGCCCGCAACAGGAAATGCCCCAAAACGCAACGTGGACACATCAAATTTTTTTAAAGAAAACTGAGGTGTTTTTTGCAAAGTGCCTACCTGTAGATTTTGGCCTCTAGCTCAGCCGGCACCTTTGAAAACCTACCAAACCTGTGCATTTTTGAAAACTAGAGACCTAGGGGAATCCAAGATGGGGTGACTTGTGGGGCTCTGACCCGGTTCTGTTACCCAGAATCCTTTGCAAACCTCAAAATTTGGCTAAAAAAACACATTTTCCTCACATTTTGGTGACAGAAAGTTCTGGAATCAGAGAGGAACCAGAAATTTCCTTCCACCCAGCGTTCCCCCAAGTCTTCCGATAAAAATGATACCTCACTTGTGTGGGTAGGCCTAGCGCTCGCAACAGGAAATGCCCCAAAACGCAACATGGACACATCACATTTTTTTAAAGAAAACAGAGGTGTTTTTTGCAAAGTGCCTACCTGTAGATTTTGCTTGGTGCAGTCAATGTTTTTGGTGATATCAAGGAACTCAACAGTATAAACTGGCCCACCACACCATAAAACAGGGCCACAAACAACAAAAAACTGCCTCACACCCTAACCTATTAGACCAGCTTTTCTGGCAACTGCAAGGTGCCCTATAGGCCAGTCCGACCCTGTGATAACGCGTCCAGCCCTTATAAATTACCTGTACCTGGACACTTGGAGGTCGGTGAACCTTTTAGCCGATTTGGGCTCTCCTCATCCTCAAATAGTCGGGTCACTTAAATGAATAATCAATAACTATTGTATCCGATAGCCAATATTCAATTAATGGGTCGGAATACCACATTAGGAATCAAGAACAGTTGGTATTTTGACGCACCATGACCTTTCAGTCATGAATAACCACACCAGTTTATTAAAAGTTAGTGAATTTATTTCCCTATATTAACAAAGCTAGCACAATGTATATAAGCCTCAAAACCAAATGATATATGTAAACGAACATTACTAGCAGTCCATAGCGGCGGAAGAAACATAATCTACGCAAAATCTGAATTATAATGCATTCAGTTATGGCAATACAAGTCACTAATATAAGCACCTGAATTTGACTAATTTCATACATTGGTCAGCATAACAAGATTTCAATTTAGTATGGTGCATCAGATAAAAACCCTCGACTAACCTCTAATTAGCATTGGCATGTGGGGTTTCATGCAAAACAAATTTAGTCAACACAAATTTTGAAAACTTCTAGCTTGGGCCCTATGAAAATAGCAGTTGGTACCTAAAAGGAAAACACAATGCATAATACAATTATCCTTTCATAATTACCAATTACAATCAGCATTCAAGAAAGTCTTCGTCCTTCAGGTACCGGTTCGATCAGCATGGGGCAGAATTTCAAAGGGGCAGAGTTAAGGGCAAGTTTCCTTGCAGCAGCAAGGAGAATGGGGTAAAGTTACTGCATGGGCAAGACGGGGCAATTTAAAGTTAAAGTCTCTAGGGTGAGAATTCTCAAAGTCTCTTTCTCTGTGATAGAGAAAAGGGCATCAAGATGTCGTCTAAGATGGCGTCTGGCATTTGGCTTCAAAGATGGCATCAAGGAAAATGACTGACTTCTCTTTGTCCAGTGGGTTTAAGTAAGAAACATTCCAAATTCTGCAGGGTCTTCCATTGGAGGGTTCATGGGATGGCTTCAATTTGACCAATGGAAAGTGTCTTTCTCCTAGTACTCATTTATGCAGACATTGTCCTTGGAGCCTTGGAACACAAGTTGCAACATGGTTTGCCAATTATTTCGATATCAGTACTCTTATTGTCCGCACCTGCAGAGACTGACCTTGCTTCCAAGGGGATGAAACTTGCCTAGCACGAAACCTTGGAGATAAGTATGTTAGTCATCCCTACTGGAAAAATACAACTTTAAAGCAAAATATTCATTTTATTAGTTCAAGGAAAAGCCACGCAGTTAGAATTTGAGACCAGGCGACTAGGCCAAAGCCTCTACTAAATTTAAGCTAAGCACAAACAGTTTCAATAAGAAATCATGGCACACTTTTGCAATTATGACGGAGTACTACAATTTTTTTCAATTCTTCATGATTAATAAAGCTTGTTTATAATATTGGCGAACTACTCTGAGGGCACAATTTCCCACGTATATTATTTTCTTTACTAAAATCACACTACATTATACGATTTACATGATATATGAATATATGTTGGTCCTTCTTTTTTTGCGTCATCACCTGGACACAAGAAGACATACAGTGCTGACTTGTGTGCAGTGCTGTGCAGAGGACCTCTCAGGATTACACGTGTCTACAGGGAGAAAACAAGCAGGGTACCTGTCAGAAGTGAAGATGTAGGCAGGAAGGCATATACTGCACTGAAAGCAGACTGCACCTTTCTCAAATGCACTGAGTGAAAGGTAGTGCAGCTCTCAAAACTTCCTGGCCGTAAGTACACAGCAGAAGTATATGTGACATGGGGCCTTGGAGGTGAAGAGAAGGTGTGGGGCAACGTGGGTGGAGAATACGGAGCCCCCAACACAGCCTAGCCCCTCGTGTAGCACATTTTGAGTTAATGTTCTTTTTATTCCAGGTCAAAGGAGCAGAGCATTTCCCAGAGTATTCTATTGCTAGTGAGGGAAACACCCCTGCTTTGAGTGGGCAAGAATGAGAAGCCCTTCAGTCTCAAGTGTGAACTCTGAAAGTATGGGTCTCAAGACCCAGTGCAGGCTTTAATACCAAGCAATTGTGGGGAGGGGAGCTGTGGGAAGGCGGGAGCTGGGAGGCACTGTGACAGGAGTGGGGGAGTGCTGTGGCAGGGAGGGGCGTTGTGATGCGGAGGGGCAGGGGATTGTGAGCAGAGAGGCACAGTGATACAGGTGAGAAGGACACTGTGGAGAGAGGGGCACTGTAATAGAGGGGAGAAAGCCACTGTGAAGGGAGGGGCACTGTAGGAGGGAGCGATGGGGCACAGTCACAGTGGCAGGGATGGGAAGCGCTCTATAAGGCGCTGTGACTGCAATGATGGTCACTGTGGAAGGGAGAGGACAGATGTGATAGGGAAGGGAGGGTACTGGGACAGGCATGAGACTGACAGGGGGGGGGACACTTTTTCTCTTCCAGACCACCCTCAGCTGCTTTCCTGTATTTTGCTTTTATTTCTGTAAGGTCTTTCTTGGGCTCCTGATGTGGGCAGTTACTGGGACGTTTCCTGTGGGTCCCACCGGTTTATCTATTGTGTCCCAGGGCCAAAGCACTATTTCACTCTGTTGGATAACCACGTCACTCCGCTAGGGCTCTACGCTCTCTTTATTTACTGAGGGTGATCAGTCAAGGTTTGATCCGGGATGTCAAAGGAGGTAGATGCCCAAAACCAAAAGCACACTAACTACCACTCAATGACGTCAATGTACAGTTGAGTGTAATATACTTCACGTACTACTCACCTAACCGTGCAGCTTCAGTGGCCCTGGCAGGCTCAGTCCCTGGCTGGCGCTGTATAAACCAGGGTCCCAGTTCACCGCACGTGCAGTTTACACTGCTCATGACACAAACCTATCGCCCTGTCTCACCCTGAAGAACACACAGTGGCACGCATCACCTCATGCACACAGGCATACACCAAATATGAACGTACAGGCATGCAAGCCTTGCTCAGAACAGCCTTTAACGGCCTGCCGCCTATGCACATTGCTGGCTAGGGCAATGTATCAAACTGATCCCAGTCCCAGTCGGTGACAGTGTATTGTGCTTAGGAGGCCTCCTGGAGCAGGCCCTCCTCCCCCACATTGCTGTGACTAATGTTATGCCACTGCATTGTGATCAAATTCAAAAGAGCAAGGAACAATATTTTAAAGGCTTTATGCTGCACACACTCTAACGGCATCATAGTCCTCGCCTCATCTCTTCAGTTGCTAAACTGGGGGGTTCCTGGCGCTACTGCTTGTACTGTCCCCGCTCATGTTACGTATTTAAAATACTGCTTCTCCATTACGTGATGCTCTGCACAGGAAAGAGGCCACCCTATCACCATATAAATCATGGGCCATTAACCCCTTCGCTGACAGGCCTTTTCCCCTCCTGTGCCGAGCCTTTTTTTGGCTATTTGAGGCAGTTCGCGCTTAGGCCCTCATAACTTTTTCTCCACATAAGCTACCCACACCAAATTTGTGTCCTTTTATTCCAACATCCTAGGGATTCTAGAGGTACCCAGACTTTGTGGGTTACCCTGAAGGAGACCAAGAAACTAGCCAAAATACAGCGAAAATTTCATTTTTTTTAAAATAAATTGGAAAAAAGGGCTGCAGAAGAAGGCTTGTGTTTGAAAATGACATCAACAAAGGGTTTGCGGTGCTAAAATCAACATCTTCCCTGCTTTCAGGAACAACAGGCAGACTTGAATCACAAAACCCAATTTTTGAAAGCTAAACATTTCTGGAAAGCAGACAAAATTTTGAGTTCAGCAAGTGGTAGTTTGTGTAGATCCTACAAGGGTTTCCTACAGAAAATAACAGCTGAAATAAAAAAGAAAATTGAAATTGAGGTAATAAAAAAGCAATTTTTCTCCAGGGTTTCCTCTCTAACTTTTTCCTGCGATGTCAGATTTTTAAAAGCAATATACCTTTACGTCAGCTGGACTTTTCTGGTTGCGGGGATATATAGGGCTTGTAGGTTCATCAAGACCCCGAGGTACCCAGAGCCAATAAATGAGCTGCACCTTGCAATGGGTTTTCATTCTATACCGGGTATACAGCAATTCGGGACAGGAAATGCCCCAAAACACAACGTGGACACATCACATTTTCCCAAAGAAAACAGACCTGTTTTTTGCAAAGTGCCTAGCTGTGGACTTTGGCCTCTAGCTCAGCCGGCACCTAGGAAAACCTAGCAAGCCTGTGCATTTTTTTAAACTAGACACCTAGGGGAATCCAAGATGGGGTGACTTGTGGGGCTCTGACCAGGTTCTGTTACCGAGAATCCTTTGCAAACCTCAAAATTTGGACTTAAAAACACTTTTTCCTCACATTTCGGTGACATAAAGTTCTGGAATCTGAGAGGAACCACAAATTTCCTTCCACCCAACGTTCCCCCCAGTCTCCCGATAAAAATGGTACCTCACTTGTGTAGGTGGGCCAAGTGCTTGTGACAGGGAAGAGCCAAAAACATGTCAAAATTGAGGGGGAACCAAAGCGGGTCCAAAAGGGCAGTTTGAGAAAAAAACATTTTTAGGCTAAGAAGTGCAGCAGAATTTTTAAAGTATAGATGTGACAATGCTGGGTGGTAGGATTTTTGTGGATTCCTGCAGCTTCCGGAAAGTTCCATCACAAAGCTGTAGGAAAAATGTGCGATTTCCAGCAAAATTGGAGGTCTTTTCACAAGACCGGCGAGGGACTGCTGTGCTGTGCTGAAGACCGCCAGTGCTGGCGGTTTTCCGCTCGGCGAATTATGACTGCTGGCAGCCCTCCGTCCTTTTCCGGACGGAGAGCCGCCAGCAGCCATACTGGCGGTAGGCAGGGAAGTGGAGGTTGCTCCACCTCCACCGCCCCGTCAACAGAACACTGCCCACCAAATCACGTTACGTGATTCGGCGTGGCGTGTTCTGTTGACAGGGTGCGCGGCAGAGCAGCCCCCATATATCCCGTCCCCTCCCGGAGGATCAACTGACCAGGTAAGTTGATCGTCCGTTAGGGGAGGGGGGTGGGCGTGCATTGTGTGTTGTGTGCGTGCATGGGGGTGTGAGTATGAAGAGGGGATGTGTGAGTGCGTGTATGCATGTGGGGGTGTGGTGTGTTAGGAAATGTGTGCGTGTCTGCCAATATGTATGTCTGGATGGATGTCTGAATGTGGGTGTGTGTGTATGACTCTGTGTGTCTGTTGGCATGTTTGTTCGTGTGTGTGCGGGTATGTGTGTTGGTGGTGTGTGCATGCGTGTTGGGCGTGTGTCTGTATAGTGAGGTCGGGGTCGGGGTGGGGAGGGGTGTCCTGCCACCTTTGGGGGGTGCAGGGGGATGGGGGTGTCGGGGAAGGACTCGGGGTGGGGGAGACCCCTATCAGTGCCAGGGAAGGGATTCCCAGGGACTGATAGTGCTTACCGCCATGGATTTCATGGTGGTGCCCAACCCCATAAAATCCATGGCGGTCAGCCGAGTCATTATACCGCCGGCGGTCTTCTGATGGCCGCCGGGCTGGAGACCCAAGTCTCCAGCCCAGCGGTCATCTCCGCCATGGCGGTCGGTTTGGAGAAGTGGCGGATGACCATGGCGGTAACCACCATGGTCATAATTCAATTTTTTTTACCGCCAGCCTGTTGGCGGTAAGACCGCCACTTCTCCGCCAACCGCCAGGGTTGTAATGAGGGCCTATATGTTCTCACAGTGATAAAGCATAAAAGCTGGATTACTTTACAACACCTTATAATGCTAATTCAGATTGGCATTTCAAGGACTCTTTTTAATAATTTAAAACAATTTGACGTAATGATAGAGTAAAATTTTGTCTAACTATTAGAGAAGAGGTACTTTAGAAAAGTTACCTTTTGCCTACCAAAAGCCTCTGGAGGCCTTTCTGTAAGTATTCAACTATCGCCCGTCAGCTTGGTGGCTCCCCTGTGGTGAGGTATGAACTGCTCCCATGGCAGTGACAATCGGCCTTGGCTGTGTGGAGGTGTTGTCCTTCCCTTGACAGGATGGCCTGGGGGGTGTTCCCAGACCCTTGGTGCACTTCAAAGGACCTCCCCTGTCACAGGCAGATGTACATCACATCTGGACCTGCCTCCCCTTTTGCCCTTCTAGTCAGCCAGGCACCAACCTAAGTGTCAAGGACAGCTGCCCCATAACTAGTTTAGAATGACCACCAGGGAGGGGCTGTGAGCATCCTCTTTGACATTAGAGTGTCCATGATTTGATTTTGGGATTTTTATTGTTTTGCATTTTGACTCTATTATTGTTTTAGTACTGCATACACACTTTACACATAGGTGGTCATTATGACCCTTGCGGTATTCTGACCACCAGGCTTAACGCGGCAGTATCACCACCAACAGGCTGGTGGTAATGACCGTCAAATTATTACCATGACAGTGATCCCTCCCATAGACAGCCAATGCACCACACCAACCGCCAGCGCAGTACAAACACCGAACACGGCAGTAGCAACCTACATGTAGGCGGAAGACAAGGATCAGCCCACCATATTATGACATAGCACACCGTCATGATTTCCGGTGCGGTAGCAACAACACCAAAAGCCTGGCGGAAACACATCATTTAAAAGGCGACACTCACCTCCAGGGACACACAGGAGTCCACAGCCGCCATGGAACCTGAACTGCAAGTATTCCCGATGTTGTGTCACACCATGGCCATCCTGGAGCACCAACGCCTACGAAGACAACTGTGAGTACAGCCGCCTAGGACACAAGGGTTTGAGGGGGGGAGACTGGCACACACACACAACACACACCATACACACACCACACACCACACACCTACACCCAGAAACACATGAACAGGAATATAACAGTAACAGAAGCCAGGAGTAAATAAACCCAGACACATACACAGTTCCAAACACTGTATTCCTTTTGTATGAATATGTAAAATGCAAAAACATGCACAACTGCAGAAATAAATAAATTCAGGCCCAAAGGCTAGTCCAAAGTCACTAATGCCCACAGGGCAAAGTCCAAGCCCCAACTTGACTCCTGACATCATCGGGACTCAGGGGTATCATATTGGAAATGGGCAGGCACCTCAGGGGGCGGGTTGGGGTGGCTGGGGGTTTACAACTCATTGTGAGGGGGCTCCTAGCCCACTGGTTCTGGACGGGGCTGCCTGCCTACTGGTTTTGGAGGGGGATTCCTGCCTACTGGTTCTGGAGGGGGTTGCTTGCCCACTGGTTCTGGAGGGGGCTGCCTGCCCAGTAGTTCTGGAGGGGGCTTCCTGCCCACAGGTTGAGGAGAGTGCTTCCTGCCCACTGGTTCAGGAGGGGTTTCCTGTCCACAGGTGGAAGAGAGGGCTTCCTGCCCACAGGTTGAGGAGGCGGATTCCTGCCCACTGGTTCTGGAGGGGGCTTCCTGCCCACCGGTTCTGGAGGGGGCTTCCTGCCCACAGGTTGAAGAGGGGCTGCCTGCCCACTGGTTAATGATGGTGCCCCTTGGCCTCTGGTTCCAGATGCTACTCCTTGGCCTCTGGTTCTGGATGCTGCTCCTTGGCCACTGTTAGACCTGACAGCCTTAGGGTTGTCACCCCTAACTTTTTGCCTGCCTCCTTCCACTTTTTGGACACTGTTTTTGCTGGTTTTTAGACTAACCAGTGCTAAAGTGCATATGCTATCTCCCTTTAAACATGATAACCTTGGATCATACCCAATTGGACTATTTAATTTACTTATAAGTTCCTAGTAGAAGGCACTATATGTGCCCAGGGCTTGTAGATTAAATGCTACTAGTGGGCCTGCAGCACTGGTTGTGCCACCCACTTAAGTAGCTCCTTAACCTTGTCTCAGGCCTGCCATTGCAAGGCCTGTGTGTGCAGTTTCACTGCCACTTTGACTTTAAAAGTACTTGCCAAGCCTAAAACTCCCCTTTTTCTACATATAAGTCACCCCTAAGGTGTGCCCTAGGTAACCCCTAGAGCAGGGTGCTGTGTGGGTAAAAGGCAGGACATGTACCTGTGTAGTTTACATGTCCTAGTAATGTAAAACTCCCAAATTCGTTTTTACACTACTGTGAGGCCTGCTCCCTTCATAGGCTAACATTGGGGCTGCCCTCATACATTGTTAAAGTGGTAGCTGCTGATCTGAAAGGAGTAGGAAGGTCATATTTAGTATGGCCAGAATGGTAATACAAAATCCTGCTGACTGGTGAAGTTGGATTTAATATTACTATTTTAGAAATGCCACTTTTAGAAAGTGAGCATTTCTCTGCACTTAAATCTTTCTGTGCCTTACAATCCACGTCTGGCTGGGTTTAGTTGACAGCTCCTTGTGCATTCACTCAGAAACACCCCAAACACAGGGTACTCAGCCTTACTTGCATACATCTGCATTTTGAATGGGTCTTCCTGGGCTGGGAGGGTGGAGGGCCTACTCTCATACAAAGGACTGCCACACCCCCTACTGGGACCCTGGCAGACAGGTTGAACTGAAAGGGGACCTGGTGCACTTCTAAGCCACTCTTTGAAGTCTCCCCCACTTCAAAGGCATATTTGGGTATAAAACAAGGCCTCTGCCCTACCACCTCAGACACTTCCTGGAGAAGAAACCTGTGGCGGTAGAACCTGTAGCTGGGGAGGTCCCAGAGGGGCCCACCACCACCAGGGAACTCCCATCGGAGGACGAATCAGAGTCAGTAGTGTCACCTCCTGTCCCCGCTGTGGTGCTTCCCTCGCTCTCCGTCCCACTGGTCCCCTCAGCGTCAGTGGTCCCGTGGGCTGCAGCTCCCTCACTCGCTGGTAACCCTGCTCCTTTGCCAGATGATGCTAATGCACACATGGAGAGGATAACAAAAGGAGAGAGGGAGAGAGAGAAAGGGAGCACAGTGTTAATCTCGGCACCAACAGCACAGATAGCAGACACATCACTCTCACACACTTAGACTGAGAATGGGCAGTATGGACCACACTGGCTTACCATTGGCTAAATACCACAGCAGGTAGGAGCCAAACACTGCCAGCTACACACCAACTGGGACCAGCTAAGCCCTGTCTGACATGGGAAGCCACCTACCTAGCTATCTAATACATGCATTCCACCCTATTAACCTGTTGGACCACGCAGCAATATCTGAACTGGCATATTGGGGAATCCACTGACTAGTACCCTGCACCCAAATCCCATGGCAGGCAACAGACATGGTTGACAAACACACTGTACTCACCCCCTTGTGGATGCTGTGATGCCCTCAAGCGTCCATCCAGCTCTGGGTAGGCCACTGCCAGGGTGCTGGCCATCGGGGGGTCAGGTTCCGATGGCACCCTCCCTCGTTGGGAGGCCATCCCCAGCTGGGCTTCCACGGTCTTCCGGGCCCTGCATCTCAGGTCCACCCACCGTTTCCTTCAGTGGGTGCTCCGCCTGCTATAGACCCCCAGGGTCCCCACATCCTTGGCGATAGCACGCCACAAACCTTTCTTCTGATGGGCACTGACCTGCAGAAGAAACACAGAAGGTGGGACACCATGAACCTGACAATCCAGCCTGTCACACATATGGCCCACAAAAAGCATTTCCCCTCATCAGGCACACACAAGACCCGTACCCCTGCATTGATGCTGCCACCAGTCACCCCCCACCTGACACACTGCCAGCACACACACACACACACACATCTCTATGCAGTCATGTCACATGCAACCATGGTGTACTCACCTGTTGGTCTGGAGGCCCATACAATTGGCCATACTGGGGTAGGACCCCATCCACGAGGCCCTCCAACTCCTCAGACGTGAAGGCTGGGGCCCTTTCCCCTGTTGCACGAGCCATGGCAGGTTCCAGACACAGGTCACAGCAGCACACACAGTGGAGATGTCATTCTATGGAAAGTCAGGAATCAAGTAAAGTGGTAGAAAGGAAATGGCGGTCATGTCTGCGGCAGTGAACACCGTCACCGCCAGCGTTGATCATCATTGGTTCCCATTATCCATAGAGAGCCATGTTAGCCAATGAGGAATTACACGGCGGTGCAGACCGTCATGACGCGAACGCCAGCGGTGTGAGGCCGCTTCCACCTGTCTCTGAATACAGGCGGGTGCCATTTTCTAATGCTGGTACACATGTACAGATTAATTAATGGGTCACTGTAGTCAAATGTACTCACCTACACAGTTCCAGTGTCCAACATAAAAGCATGCTCTGTGCACACTGTTGTAGTGTGTTCATGGTTCCTGTTGTTACTCCTTTCACACCTGTGTGCAGACCCCTTGTGGACTTGGCTACACTGGAGGACCGGCACATCATACTCACCTATAGTCTGGACAGGGCCACAATCACCGAGTTGTGTGAACAATCGGAGCCTGATCTGCTACCTGTGTAGCACCACAGCAATTCCCCGTTCAGTGCTCCATTTCCTGGCAACAGGCTCTTTCCAGGTGACAGTGGGCTTGGCTGCATGGATGTCACAACGTATGTTCTCTATAGTGCTGGCAAGGGTTTTGTCTGCCTTGCTCAAACACATGTGCAGCTACATCACATTCCCCTAGGTAGAGGATTTACCCAATGTGAAGGCTGGACTCTTTGTAATAGGACACATACCACATGTTATTGGGGTCATTAACAGGACCCATATTGCCTTAGTCCCCCCAGGATCAATGAACAAGTGTACAGGAATTGGTAGAGTTTCCACTCACTCAATGTCCAGATGGTGTGCCTTGCTGACCAGTACATCTCCCACGTCACTGCGAAGTATACAGGGTCAGTGCATGATGCCTTTGTCCTGATGAATAGCAGTGTCCCACAGCTGATGGCACAACTACCGAGTCACAGAGTGTGGCTAATAGGTGAGCCTGTGTCCCCACCCAATATTTGTGAGTGTATGCCTTCAGGAGTCATTGCCGATGCCACTGTGCAGAGCTAACGTGTGCCCCTTACTTCTTGGAGGTGATTCCGGCCACCCGACCCTGTCATGGCTCACGACCCCTGTTAGGAATCCAAGAACAGGGGCTGAAAATAGGTACAATGATGCTCATGGGTGTACCAGGAGGATTGTAGAAAGGACCTTCGGTCTCATAAAGGCTAGGTTCAGGTGCCTCCATCTGAAAGGTGGATCCCTATGCCACTCCCCTGAGAAGGTCTGCAGAATCATTGTTGTGTGCTGCAAGTTGTACAATTTAGCCCTCAGACATCATGCACCCTATCTGCAGGATGAGGGGGTGACAATGCAGCTGTGGCAGCAGTGGACACTGATGACAGTGAGGAGGAGGAAGAGGAGGGGTGTTTGGAAAACAGGTCACATTTGATCCAGCAGTACTTCCAATGACATTCAGGTAAGACTGTTGAACTAGACATTTCTACATTTTTGTGTTGTACTGTGTGACTGCAGCATAATGCCAGTCATTCCCTTTGCATCCCACCTGACTGTCACCTATGCCTTCCCTTATTGCAGATGTTGGTGTTGTTCCAACAGTGTACTACTGTGATGTGTACAGACTGCTGAGACACATTTGGTGGATAGATCAACATGTTACTGGACATTTACAGAGGATCATGCAGTTCATTACATGGTACATTGCCTGTAGATAAACTATTACTCAAGTTGTGTCCAAGGGTGTTTATTGAAAATTGTTCGACAATGGGAAGTGCAATAGCGTAGAGTGATGGTTGGGAATAGTCCAGGTTAGTGGTCCAGTCTGTTTGTAGCATAGCTCCAGTGTCCAAGGGGCCATAGGAAGCGGAGCATTGGCAGTTCAAAGTGGACAAGGTGACACAGTGGAACACAAGGGGACATTCAGGTGGGGCTCATTTCCTGGCGGTGGTCTTGGTCTGGGCAAGTGTCTCTGGTGTTTTTCTGGGTCGCAGGGAACTTTTGTGGGGTGGTTCACCTTCTGCAGTGGGAGGGGTGCTGGTAGCCTGTGGGTCCTGTGGCAGAGCCTCCTGTCCGCTACCTGCAGCAGATGTGGAGGGCTGGTCAGTTGACTGTCTAGTGGAAGGGGCCCACTGGTGTGATGTGTATTCTCTCATGATGTTGGCCATATCACCCAGTACCCCTGCAATGGAGACCATGGTGGTGTTCAGGGCCTGCAATTCTTTCTTGATCACCTGGTGGTGTTCCTCCTGCAGCCGTTGGTTCTCCTACATGATGTCTATCACCTGACTCATCTTGTCCTGGGATTGTTGGTAAGCCCCCAGGAAATTATTGAGTGCCTCCTGGACAGTTGGTTCCCTGGGCCTGTCCTCCCCTTGGTGCACAGCTGTCCTCTGAGTGTCCCTGGCCCCCTGTGCCTGTGTCCCCTGAACAGTGTTCCCACTGCCACTGGCTCCAGGACCCGCATTGTCTTGCCTGTGAGGTGTGGACTGGCGTCCCTGTACAGGTGGGCACACTGCTGATTGACGTTTCCTGGGGACAGAGGTCTGGGTACATTGGGTGGCTGCTGTGGTATTGGATACTGAGGGGGAGTGGGCGTACCTAACCCTGTAGGTCATTGCACCTCTTCCTGATGTCATACCTTGTTCTTGGATGCTGTCCCATGGCGTTCACCCTGTCCACGATTCTCCGCCATAGCTTCATCTTCCTGGCGATGGATATTTGCTGTACCTGTGCTCCAAACGGCTGTGGCTCTACCCTGACTATTTCCACCACCATGATCCGCAACTCCTCATCAGAGAAACGGGGTGCCTTAGTGGGGACATGGGTGTTGTGTGTGGTGTGTGTTGTGCAGAGGGTGTTAAGTGATGCAGAGGGGTGTGGGATGTGGGGTGCGTGACGGATGGATGGGTGTTTGTGGTGTGTGTGTAGTTGTCTCAGTGGACTTCATGTTAGTCTCTTGCCAATAATTGGTATTCGTAAAGGGTTGTGTGTAATGTGGGTGGGTGTTTTATAGTGCTATGGGTGGTTTGGTGTGGTGTGTGTATCAGTGTCAGGTGTGTGTTTTTGGTATTGGCCAGTGTTGTGTTGTTTTTTATTTGGGTAGCCATTCTGAGTGCGCCGGTGTGTACTGCCAATGGTTTACCGTCATTGAATGTCCACCGTGGTGATTCGTGGGTCATAATGTGGTGGGTGTTGTTTTGTTGGCGTAACGGTATGGGTGTTCGTACCAATACTTTACCACTGACCTTTTGGCTGGGGGATGGATTTGTGTATGTGGCAGTATTCTGTCGGTTTGGTGTGTGTGTGTCATAATATGGCGAATTGATATTCGCCACCGCAGAGTAATGTTGGTGGCCGTCACCGCAGTGGTAAGCGGCATTTACAACCAATGTCATAATGAGCGCCAATGTGTTACTTTGTTACTATAACCAGAAGAACGTTGTTGCAGGTAAGTACTGTTGTCAATAGGTATTAAGCATATGAATCAAATGTACTTTGTTTGGTTTTTGCAAGTAAAGCAGTTTACAAGCAAATAACACTTTTCTATTTCAAAAGTTGACACAGTGCAGTTTTTCATAGGAGTCATTAGAGTCCTGGGGGGGAAAGTGTTAGCATAGATAACAGGTAAGTACAAAACTTACAATTCCCGTATTCGGAGGTTAGGATGTCCAGAGGTCGAAGTTTAGGCTGACCCTAACAGTGCACCACCATTAACACAGGGTCAGCTGGGTGCAGAGGTCAAACTTGGTGCTGGATTTACAATGGAATCCTATGAGGACTGGGGGTGCTTCGTAGGAAGCAGATTGAATGTAAGTATCCGTGGTTCCAGGACACAGGCCTGGGGGATTTAGGTCAGCACAGGGGGGCCACAGTGTCACACCAAACAGAAACCCTCAGTGCCACAGGGGCAGCCGTGTGCAGCGTATAAAAACAGAGCTGGGAGCCCAAGACTTTTCAATAGGGGGACCCCAGGGGTCACAAAAGATGCTGCAGGTTGGGTCCAGGGGGGTCAGCTCCAGGAAACCAAAGGCTAGACAGGCACGAGAGGCGCTCGCTGGATGTTGCTGGACTGTCGGTCTGGTTCCCCAATGCCAGGGGGCTGCAGATGCAGGAGTCTCCTTGGATGTCAGGAATCCTCATTGGATCCGGTCGCGGTCAGGGGGGTGCTCCAGATTTAGGCGTCATTGTGTTGGCCAGGAGGTGTCAACCCAGGGTGGGCTCGAGGGTGGAATCACCTTGGGACCTTCTCTGTACCGGTGGGCCACCTCGACTCGGGCTGTGGGTGTTGGGTGCAGAGTGGGTGGGGCTCGCGGATCCAGGGTGGTTCTGGAGTTCTTTTGGAGATTTCTTCTGGACAGGGCCGCTGTCCTCGGAAGTTCTTGGTCCTCTGCTGGGCAGGAAGCCCTCTGGGGGTTTGTAGAGGTCGCTGGTCCTACAGGATGCATTGCCTTTTTGGAGCAGGAGTCTTTGAAGCTGCAGACAGGCCAGTAGGCCTGGGGCCACTCAGTTGCCGTCCGGAGTTTTCTCTGCTTGGGTTGGCTTAGCAGTCCTTCTTCTTTCTTCTTCTTCTTGAGGCCACTAGGAATCTGGTGAATTAGGCTCAGGGATGCCCTTAAATCCTAGATTTGAGGGTGTTACAGGGGTCAGAGGGCAGTAGCCAATGGCTACTGTCCTGGAGGGTGGCTACACCCTTCCTGTGCCCACTCCCTTTGGGGAGGGGGCACATTCCTAACCCTATTGGTCCCTGTCCTCCAAACCAAGATGGAGGATTCTGCAGGAAGGGGGTCACTTCAGCTCTGGACACCTTAGGGGTGGTCCTAGCTGGAATGTTCACTCCTCCCTGTTTTTCCAAATTTTCCCACCAGAATTGCTGCCAAAAGTGGGCCTTAGTCTGGAGGTGGGCATCTCCACTAGCTGGAGTACCAGGAGGCCTGAGCCTTTGATACTCACTGCCAAGTGTTGCAGTTCCTGCAGGGGGGCTGTTTGAAGTACCTCCACCCAGAGAAGGATTTGTTTCTGACTCCAGAGAGCACAAAGGCTCTCATCCCATAGGGTCAGAAACTTGTCTTTTAGTGGCAGGCTGGCACAGACTGGTCAGCCTCGCACTAAAGCGTTGAGTAAAATATAGGGGGCATCTCTATGCATTGTACAATAAATCCAACACTGGCATCAGTGTGGGTGTATTGTGCTGAGAAGTTTGATACCAAACCTCTCAGCCTTCACTGAAGCCATCATGGACCTATGGAGTTAGTAATGACATGCTCGCAGCCCATGTACTTAATATGGCTACACTGCACTTGCAATGTCTAAGAATGGACTTAGACACTGTAGGGCATATTTCTCATGCAGCTATACCCTCACCTGTGGTATAGTGCACCCTGCCTTGGGGATGTAAGGCCGCCAGAGGGGTGACTTACCTATGCCACAGGCAGTGGTTGGTAGGCATGGCACCCTCAAAGGGATGCCATTTCGACTTTACTTTTTTCTCCCCACCAGCACACACAATCTGCATTGGCAGGGTGCATGGGCTTGGAGGGGTCCCTTAGCCTGGCACAATACATGCTGCAGCCCTTAGGGAGCCTCCCTGGTCACAAAGCCCTTGGTATCACTGGTACCTTTGACAAGGGACTTATCTGTGTGCCAGGGGTGTGCCAATTGTGGGAACTATGGTACAGTTTAGGGAAATAACACTGGTGTTAGGGCCCGGTTAGCAGGATCCCAGCACACTCTCAGTCAAGTCAGCATCAATATCAGGCAAAAGGTGGGGGTGTAAGCATGCCAAAAGGGGCACTTTGCTACACTTAACACTTACCCCAGAAACATAACTTGATGGTCTATATTCATCTGCTGATCCCGACTGCCATGCTTATCTAAGCGATGTCCTGATAGCTTCAGCTAGTTTTCAACATTATGCAGTCCCTTTCTGCTTCCCTAAGTATTGTACTGCTCATTTATGTGTGCAGTTTCCCATTGCTGTTCCTCAAGATAACCTTTAGCTTCTACTGTATCCATACTGGTCTTGATTTTGCTGACGCTTGCTTCTAAATGTACCAGTGTTTCTGCTTCTGTCAAGCACTCTAATGCATTCAGGCCAAGTTGGTGATGTATAAATCAGCAGAAACAAAGGAATAAGCAACACCTTGTTTGTGGTGTTCTGTTAGGATGTGGAAATATTTGAAGGTCCTGGCAGTGTCCATGAAGACAGTACAAGTATTTATTTCGAGTTTAAAATGAAATAACTCTAGGATTGATTTGCATGCGTTCCACAAGCTCACCATTTTGTTTGTTCATAAAATTTAAAAACAAACTTTGCCATCAAATCTCACCAATTTATGGGACAGATGTACATACAATTCATCTTTTAAAAGTGGTTGCGATTTGTGGGCAACATTTACCAAATACATTGGTATTTTGTGAACCAATCTATATTGTAATAGGTTAGTTCACAAAATACCAAGCCATCGTAGGTGGCAATTCAATCTACCTCATAAAGAGTAATGAAGTAGATTGCAAATTGAGAACTACTACAAACCGTTGTCATCACAGGCATTGGGGCCTTCTTGGGTCAGCAGACCTCCATGTCTTTAGGTCGAGCGTGCAAGCCCTTTGACCTGTTGTAAGTGTGTAAGTATTGTGGGCTTTTAACCATGCCCACCACACGCCCATCACTTTCACTTGTTCATGGGCTTGCCTTTCAAAAATTTGTTATCATTGGTAAATGCTTTACGTTTATCTATCCTTCGGGAGGTTTTGTTACCGCCTTGCAGAATGATCCTGTTACATGGGTAATTGCATGATTGTTGATATGTTTGACTGTGTGCGAACATTTCTTCCTTTTGTGTCTCTCCTACGGGCTCATGTTCATGGCGGCCATAGTGCTTTGGATCGGCTCGCTTATGTCACCTAATGCTTTACTTTTCATTTTCAATTTATGTGGCAAGAAAAGTTCAGTTACGAATTTACAATGCCAATAGTTCTGACTGGAGCAAATGCAAGACCTGTTGCATTGCAAATGCTTGTTTTTCTTGTAAATAATGCAATTGTTAGAAAAATGCATTTGTCTTCCTTAAAAGAAAACTGGGTGCGTTAAAAATATTAATAGCATCACTAACAACCTTTTTTAGGAGCAAGCAGCTGTCCCTTGGACCACCAATGCCTTCGCATAAAAAAAGTTTTTTCAACATTCACAAAGGGGAAAGGGTTCCTAGTAGACCCCTTGTGTTTGCCAGTTGGTTACCACCACCTTTGAGGTGTCGGTAAAATATATTTTGAGACCGGAGTTTGGTTACAAAATCTTATACATACAATAAGAAATCGGTATTTAGACGGGATGCCGTAAACCTGCCCCTTCCATATACTGATACTGCAGGGTTTCCTAAACCTATTTAATGATTCGGAAAAGGTTTTCCGAATCGTTAAATAGGCTTAGTACATTCGAAAAAAAGGTTTTAGAGTTCGCAAACCCTCTGGTTTTAAGTCAGAGGTTTTGCAAACGTAAAAACCCTTAGTACATGTGGTTCAAAGACTCATTCAAGGACTTTCAGTTCCTTGAAATTGTTCATGGTATTTTTTTATTTATTTCTTGCGTGCGTCAGTGTGTGTGTTTAGATAGCAGGGCACACACAGGCTTTGCAAGCTCTGCCGAGTCCTGAGTTATTTCCCCCCTACTGGCTCTAAACCCTTAAATCTTTTTAAAAGACTGCTTGTTTTAATTAAAAACTGTAATCAATCGACAGCCCTCCCCTCTCTCTCCCTCCTCTCCCTCCTTCCCATGTTCCCCAAACAGGCCCATTTGCAGTAAATAATGTTCAGCCAGGCTTCCTTCTTTGTGAAATAAATAATTTGGAATTTGCAGTGTCCCAGCTGATCCCTGGGCCTTAAATCACCACATTTTGTACTGAGCTCAGCCGAAATGGTTGGAGCACTCAAGCGTTGCTATTACTGAGAAGTCGCGTTTGTTTTAAAGGCGCAGTCTCATTCCTCTTCATCCCTTCCAGCTCCTCGGGGAATTGTGGAAGCAAATTATTCAGCGGAAACACCCACCAGCTTGCGTTTTTTTCCTTTAAAGGGGCAATATTTTGATCCGATTTCATTATGTGGAGTCTCCCCTGAAAATAGGGCTATGCGGATAAATTGGGTGCCAAGTAAACGCCAATATTAAACGTGGCTGAACATCCACCACAGAATTAGCTCGCCATAACTCAACTAGTTTGTATTTGTAAGTCAACACAATTTCTCTACTATTATACCTTACGGGGGCTTTGGCTCCACCGAAAGGAGTAATTCTCTCTCCCCTCATGCTACGTTCCTCCCACGACATGCTCGATTGCAGTACTTTACATCTGAAAACTCTTTATCATATAGATGCATTTTACATAGATATATTTTTTCTTCTTTTTTTCACGTTTTAGTCAGGACTCAAAATGCAAGCCAAAACTATTGGCGTAGCTAATGCTTGTTTCTGTCATCATTGTATGCTTTGCTCTAACAGGGGCAAGGAAAGTTCTTACTTCAGCAGAATCAAGTAAAATATGGTGGCCTTTGTATTTATTCTTTAATAAAATGCTGACACTTCGAGATAAAATAGGCCCTTTCACATTGCAACAAAATGAAGCTACCTCCACCAAGATTCACAACCTCATCCTAAATGCAATGGCCAAAGGAGACATTTTTATAAATCCGGTCCTCACAGTAATAATCTAAGCATGTGTAAACCTTCACATGCTCAGAAAACAGCTCTGCACAGAGACATTTACAAGACTCCCACTAAACACACTCTTCATTCAGATAACTACACTTCATGAGGAGATAGCTTATCCCCTCTAGTGACAACACTCAAAAAGCCAAGAAAAATGCAACATCAAACCATACACAATACTCAATACAGATCATTTAACAGAAAAAAACTGCACAGGAAATATAACAACAGCCAACCCTAAAAATAAGAAAAGTCACATACAAACCGCAACAAGCCAAGAAAACATACAATTCATGTATAACCGTCACTCCAAAATGGCACTCATCTTTCTTGCAGATTTCTGCAACACCCTCTGTGAAACCCCTTTGAACTATATGCTACTGCTTATCTTTCTCAAACAACCAGCATCCAAACTACTGTTTTCACTCTCTTTTCCCTTCCCAAAACTCTTTGTTGCACTCCTAGCAATAGTGTGTGCACAACGTGCAACTCGCTCCTCCCATGAAGGAAGATTTGTAACCACTTGATGTATGGGGATTACCCATGCGAGCCCTTTAATTCCAATATAACACATTAAAACAACATAAGATCATATAGCATATCATATTGGCGTATGCCACTTGTCATCAATCGGCCCCAAGACCCTCCCCTCCCCCGCAAGGGACAGCAAAGTTTGACAATTTATGAAGGATCTGTCTTTGAGCATTTCCAAAGATGTTTACAAAGACAGCTGGCAGCATTTTGGTTACAGTAATTGTGGAGACAGTCTCTTGCCACTAAGGCTGAGGTGCATTGTGACAGCAGGCCCCAACATGCAACACAGCATGTGCATTTAAGCAGAGGACATCACCTTAACGCCACTGGCACAATAACATTTTGGCATTCCTCCAATCCAGAAGGGTGCTCCCATCAAATCCCAGGGCACTGCATAGCGCATCGGTCCCACCGGGGTACCTGAACACAGGTGTAGCCCCCAAAGTTCCAACCAGGCATCTAGGGTAGGCAAGATAGTCCAGGGCCACCAGCAGGTCAGCCCCCCTCCTCTTTCCAGCCCATTGCCCACGCAATCTCACCCTGCTAAGGGTTCAGTCCAGCCATAAGTATTCCCTGCCATTTCCAGCCTAGAGTACGGGTGGGCGGGATCCGTTCCTGGAGGGGCGAGATGACGAACACCTCTGGGGATCAGTGGGCAAGAAGGGCAAGGTCCGGGTCGTGCCTCCTATAAATATCTTTCTGCTTTGGGTCCCCACGGCACCTCCTGATAATGTGCTTCCAGTTGACGTAGCCCCTTTGTTGCATCTTCTACCGCCACCGGACCTGCGCAATGGGGGGGGCAAAGGGTGAAGGGCTACTTCCAGTGGCGCAACTAAGGGTGCCCCCACCAAGAACTGAGGTGTATCTGAGGTTTAGTGTGTGCACAATGTGCAACTCACCCCCCCATGAAGGAAGATTCGTAACCACTTGAAGTATGGGGATTACCCACGCGTAGCCCTTTAATTCCAATATTACACATTAAAACAACATAACATCATATAGAATATCATATTGCCGTATGCCACTTGTCATCAATCGGCCCGAAGGCCCTCCCCTACCCCACAAGGAACAGCAGAAAAAGACAAACAATTATGAAGGATATGTCTTTGAGCATTTCCAATGGTGTTTTTCAAAGACAGCTGGCAGCAGATTGGTTACAGTACTCGTGGAGACAGTCTCTTGCCACGAAGGCTACAGTGCGCATTGTGCCGCCAGGTCCCAACATGCACCACCACCCGTGCATTTAAGCTGAGAACATCACCTTAATGCCACTGGCACAACAACATTTTAGCATCCCTCTAATCAAGAAGGGTGCTCCTATCAAACCCCAGGGCATTGCATAACACACATTGGCCCGCCGGGATATCTGAACACAGACATAGCCCCCAAAGTTCCAACCAGGCATCTATGGCAGGCAAGATAGTCCAGAGCCATCAGCAGGTCAGCCTCCCCTCTCTCGCCAGCTATTGCCCACGCAATCACACCCCGCTAAGGGGTCAGTCCAGCCAAGAGTCCATATTCCAAGTATTCCCTGCCTTTTCCAACCACAGGGTGAGGAGCTACCCGGCGAACCCCCCTCCCCCAACAATGCTGAGCAAGACCGAGGATCACCCCCAAAATGGTCTGGATGAATCGCTCTTGGCCCCTGATGGACAGATGCACCACGTCAGGAAGGAATAACTCTGGTCTGACTACCTGAATAAAGCTGTGCCGCACAGTGCCCATTTATAAACCCGCCTGATTCTTTCTATTGAACAATTCAACCCCTCTAGACCACACCAATTGTGGGATAACCTCTGACCAGAGCAAGGCTGCCACTGGTGGCTGAATATGCACCCTAGACAGAGTGGAGAAGGGAGCCTACCTAACCCTCTGTCTACCCAAGGACACCATGTCGTCACCTCCTGCATGGATGACGATTATGTCTGGGGGAGGCAGTCCTCATTCATTCAAGGCCTTATCAAGATGGTGAAATAAATCTCTTAGCTAGAGGCCTCCAATAGCCACCCAATGATGCTAGAAACCCGCCTCACGCTGGGCCCTTACCAGGCCAGAGTAATTGAAATACTGTGAGGCTCTTCCGTGCCCATTGATAAACCTGCCATAATTCTTTATATTGAACGATTCAACTTTTTTACTGAATCATTGATTGCCCTGGTGGATACCCCTTTAGACCACACCAATTGTGGTATAACCTCTGACAAGAGCAAGGCTGTCACTGGTAGCTGAATATGCACCCTAGACAGAGTGGAGAAGAGAGGCTCTCTAACCCCCTGTCTCCCCAAGGACACCATGTCGTTACCTCCTGCATGGATGACACGTCCGGGGGAGGCAGTCCTCTTTCGTTCAAGGCCTTATCAAGATGGTGAAAAAAATCTCTTAGGTAGAGGCCTCCAATACCCACCCAATGATGCTGGAAACCTGCCTCATGCTGGGCCCTTACCAGGCCAGAGTCATTAAAATACTGCGCGGCTCTTCGAATGAAGGAGTGTCCACACCAACACACGTGAATGTTCCACGCCCTACAACTGGAACAGAGGGAAAAAGGAATATAGGTCATAGAGGGGCCTAGACCAAATGGGAGCGCACATAGCACTCATGGCATTGCAATTTCCACCTGCCAACCCTCTTGATGGCCTCCCCCGATAGGCCCAATGTTGCTGCTGTAGTGGCAGCACCAAGAGGGAAGGAGTGAGAACTGAAATCTGAAACCTACTCGCCCATAAGAGCCGGGGCGCATTTACAAACCCGTGTAAATTGGAAGCGAGTGTGCGGGGACCCATCCATGGGTATCAATGAATGGAACAACCCTCCTCAGGATGCACCCAGAGGAAATCCCTGGCCAGCACCACCGGACAGTGGTTGGGGGCTGAACTTAGACATGCCCATGTGCCTTTACCCCACGGGTTCATTTTAGATCTCCGGACCTTCACGCAAAGAGAACTATCAGTCAGGACAATATTGGTCAGTTCGATC
The DNA here is from genome assembly GCF_031143425.1 of Pleurodeles waltl. Lineage (NCBI taxonomy): Eukaryota > Metazoa > Chordata > Amphibia > Caudata > Salamandridae > Pleurodeles > Pleurodeles waltl. The sequence goes on from NC_090443.1 coordinate 912,333,181, forward strand.
CTGGATTCCTGCCCGACTTTGGAAGATGCTACTAGCTCTGAGATCCTTTGCAAAAGTGTCTAGAAGCCTTGACTGCTACACTATCCTGTAGAGATGGAACTTTATTTGAACATACCAACATTCTTATAGATCTTACTAGATTTTAGGTTCTGGAAAATAATGTATTTTTACATGACGGGAATTGGTACAGAAAAGCTCAGGGAGTGACCATGGGGACCAGATTTTCTCCATCCTACGCAAACCTGTACATGGGACACTTTGAGAAACATCATCTGTGGACGGATTGCCCACTGAACATCTCACAACACATACTATACTGGGGGAGATACATTGATGATATACTTATCATCTGGACAGGTACTATGTCTGACCTGAACATTCTCATCTGTCATAAACAAAAACAGTTACAACCTAGTGTTCACACATCATGTTGGCATAGATCACATTGAATTTTTGGACGTTATTTTATACACAGCACACTATAGGATCCTTTCTAGAATATACAGAAAACCAACAACATGCAATTCTATTTTAAATGCCCAAATCAAAGCCATTCCCTATGGGGAAATGACTAGAATCAGACGTAACTGTAGTGAGGATACGATCTTCATACAGGAGCTAAACTTATTGGAACAACGTTTTCTCAATAGAGGATATTCAGGTCAGCTCATCTCCCTAGCAAAGAAATGCATAATAAAAAAAAAAAAAAAAAGACTTTACTTATCCATAGGAAGAATACCAAGAGGGATAAACAACGAGTCTCCATGATCACCAGCTATAGACATGCCAGTATACTGGTTTTTCGTATACTTAAACAACACTGGGACTTATTACGTTTGGACACCCATTTAAGCAGAATATTGGGTAAGAATCCACTCTTAATACATAGTAGAGGATATACTCTGAGAAACATACTGTGCCCCAGATATGCCACCTCACTAACACAGGTTAAACCTACGACATGGTTATCAAATAAACTAACTGGCTTCTTCAAACGTGGGTGCTGCTTTTCCTGCCAGTTTGCTCTCAACAGGACTGCCATTTTCTCATATTACACACACAAGATGTACCAGATAAAACAATTTATCAACTGCAATACGAAATACACTATCTACTGCATTATCTGTGTCTGTGGCCTGATTTACGTGGGCAGTACCATCCGCCCCTTAAAGGAACGCATCCAGGAACACATAAGAGCTATCAGAAATAACAATCCTAATTACCCACTGGCAGTACACTATAACCTCTTACATAGATAATCAGAAATCATAAAGATTAGATTCCATTGCATTGTACAGGTTACTAATCATCCCAGGTTAGGGGAAAGAAACAGAGAACTGAGGAAGCGTGAGGTAGGATGGATCATAAAACTACAAGCTGTGGAACTTGGTCTCAATGTAGATGGGGAACTACATGTGTTCTTGGAATAAGTTGATGACTAAAATCACATCATGTTAAGATAAATACAGTAATGTAGATGATATGTTATAATGCATATTTTTAGATCTTGCACCTACAATCTTGTCACTGTATCATACATCACATAAGAATGACATGTATGTTACACCTGTACATTTTTATTGATTCTGCATAAATATATGTAGAATTTTACATGCACTTATGATAGTTGGTATGACCAGTCCTAACTCCCTTTAACTCCTCCCTTTTTCACAATTTCATCACTGTTCTTCCTTCTATATATTTATTTTTATTTCCCTCTTGCTGATGTTCTTTATACCTTTTTCTTTATTATATTATATATTATCATATGTTAGTACATATTATGATTTACCCCCGTGACATATACTGTTTGCCAGGTGTAGAATGTTCGGTACACTTTTAGATGACTGTCACTCTCATAGTCCTCCCTTTGATCACAAACTAGTAATCCTAGGCGAGTATGACTTACCATTACCAAATAAGATTTATACATCATGTGGTGCTAGCCGTACTCCATACAACACAAAATATACCTTTATCTTTATAGTTCATTGTTTTTTATGGACACTTAACACTCTAATATGGCCGTTTAAAGGTTGGTCCTCTCTCTATGTCTGGTTGAGTACACTTAGGCTCGATACTGAATACTCCAATATGGCTACCACACTTTTTGTCCTCTTTCTATTTTTAAACGGGCATATTCATGCTCTGTCAATACATGTTGTTAGGGAAACTACTTTTCAACCCACCTCAGAGTGACGCAAAGAAAACACAAACACCAGGCAAGGTTCCGGAACAGATGAAAAGTTTCTTGAGTTACCAAGGTTTATTGGCAGGCCAAGGCAGAAGGCAGATGCACATCCCAGTGTTACGTCTTACAAGCTGGCATCTTCTGCCCTGAAGCATATAAGTCAGGCAGTCATATATGTTAATAAGTGCTGTCACAGCAAAACCCCAAAAGGGGACATAGTCCAAACATGGGCACGCATATACAAAAAAAATGCTGCATATACAAAAATTAAAGTCCATAGAGTAAAAATATACATAATGCAGTGTGAGCATGAACAAGTGAACAGACAACAGGTGGTCCTTAAAGAAAAGGGGGCTGGGTTGCTGACTGGCTGAACTTGAAGTGTGAGACCGAGCTAAACTTAACAACGTCGTTTAGAGAGGTTTGTTTGCACAGCTGGCATAGGTGTCAGAGAGGTCAGTAGGGAAGTCTTGGAGCAGTTCTAGAATAGTAATGTGGATGAGCTGGTTCAGCCCGTGAATGAGATGAGCAAGTGTCTTAGAAAGAGGAAAGAATAAATAGCTTACTGGGATTCAGATAATGGAGGAGAGAATTGGAACTAAAGTATCACATCTATAGGTACATATATGGGAATATATTTTTCTCAACAATACCTCCTTTTTGAAAGAAATATCATATATGATTGCAAAAATATATTCTACATGCATGGCAAGCATAGTAATAACAACATATCAATAAAATACATATCCTCAGATGGCATTACAATTTTTTTTTGATGAAATACAGATATCATCTCGCTATACACCTACGAGATATTCGTTATTCAAACATAGGCAAAATGATATGCTAGTATCTAATCTAATGCATTCATGTGTTATGGGTCGATAGCCATTAAATCAAACATTTCTTTGTGTGCTTCCTCTACATCTTGTTGTATTGTAAGATATCTGTGGGCTAGCTCCTGCTCTGTAGGATGCAGAACTTTAACTGCAGAAAATGAATAGATGTTCTTACTACAGAATTGCTGGAGCATGGAGGAACAGCACTGGAGGCAACACAAAAGTACCACTATTGTTATAAAGACACAGAATAGTGCTAGAACTAAGCTCTTCAGCCATCCTGTTGGTAACCATGACCAAAGCCAAGCCCAATCATCAGAATCAGAAATTGTGTCTGCTCCATGAAATATGCTAACTGCTTTCTTAATTTGGGTGACATCCCTTGCTATGTTTCCACTTTCATTTAAAAAAATAACAGCAAGAGGAATTCAATAAAACACACAGTCCTCCTTGTTGTAGTGTCAGGAGGTCAAGGGCAATTCTATGTTGAATAGTCATGGCAGCCATTGAATTAATTTCTACCTGCAACTCTTGAAGTGCATCTCTTGTTGCATTGAATGCTATGGCTAGCTCAGCAGACATGTTAACAAGGGCCAATTCCAAATCATATATGCCATATCCAGGGATTAATATACGCATTAGCTCAAAAAATAGACCTTGTCTAGCCACCAGAATACGTGTATGTATACCTCTTTTATACCTATGAGCAAAGGTTTAAAGGCTTATGTGCAGCAATATGCGGCACAACTGAAATGTTTGGGGTTAGATAAGAAATAGCACACATGCCTTCCCAGTGCCACGGAAGCACCTTGTAAGCCTTAATTCCACAAATGAAATACATACTGCCCTGTAACTGTGTGTCCAATGTGTGATATTTACTGAGAGGAAGGCCTTCCCCATCAGGGAAAGAGTTCTGAAATTGATCACACCATTTATAATCCATCCATGCAGAGTTTATAAAAGTAACATTTGCTCACAGCGCCATGTAAGAGCAGCGAGCTGACCATAAAGGATATTCTAATATTTTAGAAATCACATTTGGTGCCCTAGCATAATCATTTTCTTGTTCAATTAGTGGATAATATAGAAGACCATTAGGTGTTATCAACAGTGTCTCTCCATGAATAGTGATGTTCCAGTAATGTAAAGTGTAGGTAACTTTCTTTCCTTGTGTCTTAGTTGTCCAGAGCCTACTTATGAACTGTCTGTCCCTTATATTCCAATTACCCGTGGTATCATCAAATTCTAATATGTTAGGACACTTTCTACTTGCAAGATATCCTAAGTATCAGGAAGCTGGGTTACATCCTGAAACTTGACGCTTTATACATAGAGGAAAAGCACTGTCCTCTGCATTGTTTTCCCTCATAGGTGACACTGGGTATTCAGCTTGAATATTGGGCAGTATTGTACAACGTGGGTACCATCCAATCCTTCCTTCTCCACACTCCCAAGTTACATTTGGTATAAGGCATCCTTTTCCTTGTGCATAATTCTGTATAGGCACAGGTGTCCCATATAAGCCAATGGGGTCATTGGGGTGTCGGGATAATTCTCTACACATCCAGCAGTTTTCAAGACCTAAGACTTTGGCTACTTTCTCATGTTCTGCAATGAGGGGATGGTCAGCTGTTTGTCTAAATATAGGTAGAACATACAAAATTAAGGTACTAAAAAATATTATTTGTACTATGCAATGCATTTTTTTTCTTTTCAAAAGTTATAGATATAGATATGAAGTCTGTTCAGTAAGGCACTCGAACGCAGCGTGCTGTCCTCTGCTTTTCCTACTAGTCTGCAGTTGTCTTGTTCAAGGGCGGTTTCACGGACCTGCCCTGCGGTGTCCTCTTCAGTCTATTTTTCTGCAGGTGTGACTATCACCTTTCTTTGAGACTACGTTGTGTGCTTCACTCAACTTCATCAGTTGGTGTCACCTGACACTTGATGACGGGCCCTCAGCGTGGCTCTTAGCAACGGTCTGGTCTGTCTACCCCTTTTCTGGTATGTTGTGCTGCTCCACGGGTTGCATGTGCTCATCCGTTGCAGGCATGTCGTTCTTGGTTGTTGTTGGTGCGGATCTGTACCTAGTGCAGTGAATTCACTTAGGACGTCCCTGTACCTTCACCGCCGTCCGCGTCACCAGGAGCACGAGGCGTGGCCAGTCCACCTAGAACTAAGAGAAACATATTTTATTTTTCTCACCATGACCATGTTTCCAGCTTTAAAAGGATGTGTGTGCTCTGAAGACGGATGGGGCAATGCTTCCTTTCCCTGGAGATGATGATGCCTCAAGACTGATGACAACTTTATAGCATAGCCAGACATTGGGAGTCAGAAATGTTTTCATCTGTTCACAGCAGTGCTGCTTGAGATGCTGGGAGAGGCAACCTCAACCCCACAGACATAGGCTGCCACATCAGTACCTCATGGGGGGACAAAAGGGTTGTCTTAGAGGGCTTTGCCCTTATGGCATGCAGCACTGAAGGCAGAGCATCAGGCCATTTCAGGCCTGTTGAATCAGTTGTTTTTGCTAATCTATTTTTTATAGTGGAGTTCATCCTCTCCACCTGTCCTGAACTTTGGGGGTGGTAAGGGGCATGCAGTTTCCACTCTATTCCCAAACATTCACACATCTTTTGCACCACTGCAGCCAGAAATTCACCCCCTCTGTCACTGTCAATGCCCTGGGGGATCCCAAATCGGGGTATGATATCTTTCATCAAGCATCACACCACAGTTGCCGCATCATTCTTCCTTGTGGGAAATGCCTCCACCCATTTTGAAAATGTATCCACACACACCAGCAAATATTTGAATCTATTCACTGGGGGAATATAGGCAAAGTCTATTTGGACATTGGTAAACAGCCCCTGTGGTACTGGTAAGTGATCATGTGTAGCTGGGGACCGGCCTTTAGTATGTTGGGCACAGACAAGACATTGGGAGCAGAATTGTGCAGTAAAGGCTTGGTGCAAACCATTCCTGTCTAATTAGCTCATTCATCCCCCCTTGTGCCATGTGAGTGGGTCCATGAGCAAGCCTTGTAAGGAGAAGGAACATACTACATGGAGCCACAGGTCTCCCATCCTGGTGGGCCCATAATCCCTCATCATTTTGCAAACACCCGGCATCAGTCCACACTCTTTCCTCAGCTAGTGTTGCAGACCATTGTGCTTCCTTCACATCAGCTAGCAACAATTGTCTCTGAATAAGCTGAATTTTTGGAATGTTTTTTGCCATTAGGGGCACCATTTGTACTGGCTGTAACATGCTTTCTCTTGCTGCTGTGTCTGCCATGGTGTTTCCTCTGGCTATCTTGGTATTAGCCCCTGTATGGGTCTCGCATTTTATGACTGCTATGCTGTTGGGTAGTAGTATTGCTTTTAACAAGTTCTTTACTAAAAGGCCATTTTGGATGGGGTGCCCTGCTGCTGTTATTAAACCACAATACTGCCACAGCTGGCCAAAATCGTGGGCAACTCCAAAGGCATAACATGAGTCAGTATAAATGTTAACAGTTTTCCCCTCGGCTAGGATGCATGCGCTTGTTACAGCATACAGCACAGCTTGCTGGGCAGATGTGCCAGGGGTCAGAGCTGCACTTTCAATTATGGTGTCTACTGTTGTTATAGCATACCCTGCTCTTTAATCAGTGTCTGTTAGTCTACTGGAGGAACCATCAGTGTACCACTCATAGTCTGCCTTTTCTAAAGGTGTCTGTTGTAAATCTGGTCTGGGTGTGGTGCATGTTTCTACAACCTCAACACAATCATGGTCAGGGGTCTCATCGGAATCACCTATTGCAGGTAATAATGTTGACAAATTAACACGTGGGCATTTTTTAATGGTTATATTAGTGACCTCATAACCTGTGCGCCTGGCTGCCGAAAAATGCTGTGTTGCTGCTGATGACAACAACTGTACCAAATGTGGCACATAAACAATACAAGGGTAGTCCATCACAATGGGAGCCGTCCTCTCTACCATCACAGCGGCTGCTGCCACTGCTCTCAAACAGGCTGGATGCCCAGTCACTGCCGAAGGCAAAGACACAGAGTAGTACGCCACAGGTCTTTTTCCAGACCCATGCTGCTGTGTCAGTATACCATTTGCAATGCCATTTTTCTCTGACACATAGAGATGGAAGGGCAGTTTGTAATCAGGCAGCCCCAATGCTGGCGCAGTACACAATGTCCCTTTCAGTTTCTTGAAACATTCTGCAAGTTCATTAGTCCATACAATGTTGCTGGGTGCATCTTGTAGTGTGCATTTCCTCAAGAACGCACCATAGGATCTGTACTCAGGGATCCACTGGCAGCAGTAGTTCATCATCCCCAGGAAGGACATCATTCCTTTCTTGATGGATGGGGGCTGCATGCTTTGAATCATTTTAATTCTGTCAGGAGATATGCAGCGCTCACCTTTGGATACCACATAACCAAGGTAAGTCACCTCTTTTTGGCAGCACTGAAATTTTGACAATGAGGCTTTGTGTCCTCTCTCTTGGAGGTTTGTTTAGCAGAGCTACAGTGTCTCTTTCACAAGCCTTAAGTGATGGGGATGCCACAAGGAGATCCTCAGCGTACTGCAAGAGGACACTGCTGCCTTCCAGGTGTGGGCTGTCTAGTTCTCTCTTTACTGCCTGTGCTTAGACCGGGGGACTCTGTGAAGCCTTGGGCCAGTCTTGTGAAAGTGACCTGGGTATCTTTTACTGTGAAGTCAAAGAGGTACTCACTCTCTGGATGGACTCTAATACTGAAAAACACACTTGAGAGATCTATAACTGAAAAGTGCTCTGCTTCTGCAGGTATGGAAAATAATATAGTATTGGTGTCAGGCACAACAGGTGCTAAGGGAACCTCAATGTTGTATATCTGGCGTAAATCCTGTATGAATCTATACTGCCCAGTGTTGCCCTTGGGCAATGGAATTATTGGACTATTACAGGGGCTAGTGGTCTTTTTAATGATACCCTGTTGTAAAAGATACTCAATCACATGTTATATTCCCTCCTCTGCCTGAGGTGACAATCTGTACTGATGCACATAAGGTAGTTCTGCATTTTCCTTAAGCGTTACTTTATGGGGAGGGCATGTTTCTAACAATCCTGCCTCATTTTTGTGTTTTGCCCAAACCTCTGAGTTCACTTGTTCTAGGACCTTGTTTATGTCAGCTGTAAAGCCATATTCCGTTCAAGCTTGTCAAAAACTGCAGCCCTGTCAGTTCTGAGCATACACAACGTCCAGCACCATCCTTCTCCATCTCCCAACACAGACACAACTCCCAAAGGAAATGTAAAGTCCTTAGTTCTTGGTAAGACCCGTAGACGTTGGACCATGGGGCCCAAATCTTTAGGGTAAAATCCTGGTGCTACAGCTATAGACACATGTGGGTATAAAGCTGGTACTTGAAATAACCTCTCTTCCTGTGGTCCTAGCTCAATGCTGACAGCACACCCTTCTTTTCCTACATACAATGTGTCTTCATGCAACTCCATTATTATATATTTGTCTGCCATGTAGGTGTACCATTCAGGCACTGGGCCTGTAAAAAATGCTGCAGTACAGTGTGTTGGCCCAGGTACTAATGCCAACTGTACCAACTTAGTCATCAAGTCACTCTTAATGTCAGGGCTGTATTTAAACAGTTCTCGAAACATGTCATCGTAGAAATCTCCCTGTAACGGGGTCCATTAGTAGCGTGTTGGAGAGCGAGACAAAACCGGGTTTGGACATAACATAGAATCCTCACTCAATTTGCAAGCAGTAAGTGCTCTATTAGCCAATTCTAATCTGTCCTCAGGCACTTGTAAGTAAATCCCACTTTGTGAAAAATGTAATGTTGCATGCAATTTACAGAGGAGGTCTCTTCCCAGCAAATTGATGGGTGCATCTGGTGACAGGAGAAACTGATGGGTCGTTGTGAAATCCTCAGCAGAAACTGGAAGGGATTCTGATAACACTTCATGCATCAGCATTCCATTTACAGCTACAGTAGTTACTGTTTTACCACTACGGGGACCCAGCTTGTTTCTTACTGCAGAGATAGTTGCACCGCTGTCTATTAGGAAATCAATTTCCTTACCTCCTACCTTAATTGGGAACATGGGATTCTCCTCAGGCGTGTCAGATACCTTCATCATAAAGCACTGTGTTCGCTGGTTTTCTGTTATTTGGGTCATCTCTCTCTTCACGTGGTCCTATGCTGATCCATGTTGTTCCTGAAAGGGATTCCTCGGGGAGTGCTGTGTTGGCTTTATGTCTCTAGGCATGGGTGGTGCTGATGGCTGGACCTCGTCCCTGTCAAACCTGTCATACCTGTTGTTTCTATCTTTTCTCTCATACCGGTCATTTCTGTCTCTTCTACCTCTATAATTTTTACAATTTCGGCCTCAGTGCCCATACCTCTGGCAAACATAGTACTGATCCCTACCCATGTCTCTTCTCTGGTATCCTTGTCCTTCATCCTGTCTATGATGCGCCCCCTGATAGTACATTCCCTCTGGCTCCTCCTCTCGTTGTACTTGCTGCAACATCATCCCTTTGTCAGTTTCAGAGTCCTTCTTTACTTTGAAAATACCACCCCTTTCCATAGTTGCCAGAAGTGTGCACAACTCTTGGTATCCTTTAGCAGGCCAGTCAGGGTGGCGTAATGTACAACTATGGGCCACAGATGTTAATAATCCATTCATAAGGGTCTGAGTTGCCAAATCTTTATATGCCTCTGTCGTGTGCGGTACACCTGCACTATTATCCCATGCTTCATTGCACCTTAGGATGTAATCAGCCACTGATTCCCCTGACTTCTGCAACGTGGCTGTTACTTGAAACAAATCACCATGTTTTACTGCTAAGCCATTTATTGTGTCCCTGACAGACACTAACAAACTCATCAATCTATTTTTTGTGACATCCACATTATTAGTCAGTATTGTCTAGTCCCTTTTCTGTGGAATTTGGAACACACTCTTTACTAAAGACCATCTGCTACCATATCCTAGTTTTAGTAACATTTCTACATCTCTGGGAAGGGGGGTAAAAGCAATGCATATTTTATGGAGCCATTCATAATATTTCACAGTGGCATCCTAAGCCATCTGAGCTGCTTCCAAGGGGGTCCATGGTTTTAACATTGCTGTCCCTCCTAACACTATTTTTGGTGCAGTCATTTTAGGGTTTAATAGTGCATCATCTGTATAGGTGTTCTCACCCTTTCCTTTCAGCGCCCGTGTGCTTGACTGTGTAAGTATCAGCTGTTCTCTGCTATCTATTTTATCCTGAAGATTATGAATGGAGCGTTGTATTTTCTCCCTTTCTGTGTTCACTTCTCCTGGAACCTATCTGCCTCCTGCCTTAGGTGAGCTAACTGCCCGTGTTCCCCCTCATTGTTTTTCCTTGTGCACTCATCCCTAAATCCTCCCTTAGACCAAAAGTGGAAGTTGGGACACAGGTTTCAAAAGCAAGCGGTATGTCCCCCACAACGGACAGGTGTCTATTCAGGACCGGTGTTGTGGCACCACCTTCTCTGGCACTAGTTTGCATGTCAGATACCCTAGTTAAATCACCCTCCAGGGATATATGGAAATAAGGTACACGTGGCAAGCCTGGTTCTGGACCCAGAGCCTGCTTGTGTGTGTTATTTCATTCACAATGTACATAGGGGCCCGAAAGTGATGGGTAAATTTAAGTTGTTTGGCCCTGCAGAATGGATGCTTTGGTCCAATGTTAGGGGGCTGCTCTCATTGGTATTTCTACCTGCGCTCCAGGAATTTAACTCACTATTCACATCCAATCTCTGTCTTTTCCTTTCTTCCTCTGTTAATAACAGTATCTCTTCTTCAGTTAATGTACTACTAGTTATTTACTCACTGTTCCCTCCTTCCCCTAATTTTACATAAAGGCTATGAGGCTTGGAGGTGATAAACAGTTTCTTCACTTTATTTATGTCAATATACAATTGGCGGTAAGTCCAAATACAAAGCATAACAGCAGCCCTTCTCAAAGTAGTGCCTTTTGGTGTTGTTTTAACTCTGTCTACTTCAGCTGTCGTCAAACCACAGTGGTTACATAGTGACAAAAAATGCTGCTCGTTTGCAGATAGTTACTTAATTCCAATAAACATTGGCTATATGTTGTGGGCCAATCCTTTGCTTGTTCCAGCTCCTTTTTATTAGGTTTTTCACATTCCCTGTTCACCACTGCCACTGTAGAACAGTCTCTGGACTCTGTGGGGACATTTTCCTGGCCTTTCCTTTTTGAAAGGAGAGCTTTCTTCTTAGCAATTGAAAGCCACTGCTGCAAGCAATCGCTTATGTATTGTGAATCCCATGATGGGTCACCCCGTAATTCTATAGTCTCTGTCAATAGTTCAATATCCTCTATCTCAAGAGAACTAAATCGAGGCCACCTCCTGTTATTCCCCTTCCAAGTCCAAACTAGAATGCAGAAAGGTGTCACATATTCCAGACAATTTGTATCTTCTAGAACCTGAGCTGCAGGGCTATTTGGTGGTAACTTAAAACCTTTCTCTCCTGTCAACTGTTTAAACAACGTTTTAGTATTCTAGGGCTTACCACCATTACATTTTCTTTAGACTTGCCGCTGACCATTGTGCCCTTCCCTTACAATTTTACAATCTGAAAAAAAGAAACTCAATGGTTGCATTCCTAAAAACAAAATGGTAAACAGGGAAAATAAATTGTTATGCAGTGGTGGATAGCCAGAGAGATAGAGAAAACAAGAGTTGTTGACAATTTAGAGGAACAACATAAAACAGTTTTTCTTGTCTAATGCAGTGCTGCACTACTTTACATATAATTCAAAAACCTTGCAATGAAACATAGTGGCACATTTACACTTAACACATAATTAAAATACAGCCATTGATCAATGACAGACTATTTGTTTGTGCACATTTCAAAATAATTTCCTGTGTTCCGGTGCCAGCTGATCAAATGCTTCCCAAGCTACACTCTGGGAGGGTTTTAATTAATTAAGTAAGTTATTTATTTTCTCTCTGGGATTCCGGTAAAACAAAAACAAAATTCTCTTCTCTCTGTCCAGGCTCTCCTGTGTGGTCTTACTATTCGCCATACGAATTTGCCACTATCATTTAACGTAATGATACGGATACCTTAGTTACTCCTCAGTCCTGTTTAAGAAATAAATTCTCTTCCATCTGGCCAGGTTCTCCTGCATGGTATTACTATTCGCCGTACGAATTTGCAATTATCATTTAACGTAATGATACAGATGACTTAGTTACTCCTCAGTCACCTATTAAATAGTCAGCTATATTTTTATTTACATCAATCCCCAGTTTAACTCTTAGCTAAATTGTAAGCGTTGAAAGGCCACAACAGCAAGGCATTTCATTAACTTACCGGTGGTGGCATTTCACACATCCCACTTCTGACGCCATTTGTTCAACCCGCCTCAGAGTGACGCAAAGAAAACACAAACACCAGGCAAGGTTCCAGAACAGATTAAGGGGGTCATTCTGACCCCGGCGGGCGGCGGGCGGCGCCCGCCGGGCAGAGACCGCCAAAAGACCGTACCGCGGTCAAATGACTGCGGCGGTCATTCAGACTTTCCCGCTGGGCGGGCGGGCGACCGCCAAAAGGCCGCCCGCCCGCCCAGCGGGAAAGCCCCAGCAACGATGAAGCCGGCTCCGAATGGAGCCGGCGGAGTTGCTGGTGTGCGACGGGTGCAGTGGCACCCGTCGCGATTTTCAGTGTCTGCTTTGCAGACACTGAAAATCTTAATGGGGCCCTGTTAGGGGGCCCCTGCAGTGCCCATGCCAGTGGCATGGGCACTGCAGGGGCCCCCAGGGGCCCCACGACACCCGTTCCCGCCATACACGCCAGGAACAGGCTGGCGGGAAGGGGGTCGGAATCCCCATGGCGGCGCTGCTTGCAGCGCCGCCGTGGAGGATTCCCTGGGGCAGGGGAAAACTGTCGGGAAACCGCCGGTTTCCCTTTTCTGACCGCGGCTTTACCGCCGCGGTCAGAATTGCCCCAGAAGCACCGCCAGCCTGTTGGCGGTGCTTCCTCCGTCCCCGGCCCTGGTGGTCCATGACCGCCAGGGTCGGAATGAGGCCCTAAATGTTTCTTCAGGTACCAAGGTTTATTGGCAGGCCAAGGCAGAAGGCAGACGCACATCCCAGTGTTACGTCTCACAAGCTGGCATCTTCAGCCCTAAAGCATATAAGTCAGGTAGTTATATATGTTAATAAGTGCTGTCACAGCAAAACCCCAAAAGGGGACATAGGGCCTGATTCTAACTTTGGAGGACGGTGTTAAACCGTCCCAAAAGTGGCGGATATACCACCTACCGTATTACGAGTCCATTATATCCTATGGAACTCGTAATACGGTAGGTGGTATATCCGCCACTTTTGGGACAGTTTAACACCGTCCTCCAAAGTTAGAATCAGGCCCATAGTCCAAACATGGGCACGCATATACAAAAGAAATGCTGCACATACAAAACTTAAAGTCCATAGAGTAAACACGTGAACACACAACAGGTGGTCCCTAAAGAAAAGGGGGCTGGGTTGCTGACTGGCTGAACTTAAAGTGGGAGACCGAGCTAAACTTAACAATGTGGTTTTGAGAGGTTTGTTTGCACAGCTGGCATAGGTGTCAGAGAGGTCAGTAGGGAAGTCTTGGAGCAGTTCTAGAATAGTAATGTGGATGAGTTGGTTCAGCCCGTGAATGAGATGAGAATAAATAGCTTACTGGGATTCAGATAATGGAGGAAAGAATTGGAACTAAAGTATCATATCCATAGGTACATATATGGGAATATATTTTTCTCAACACATGTTCCACGATTCTTTCCACCATTTCAACTAGCAACCTTAGGCGGGTCTAATTAACTGTTATCATATATGATTTACTATTACACACCATGAACACTTTGCACGCCGGAGCCTCTGTGTTTAGAGTTTGTTGCATTTTATGGACACTCTACACTCCAATATGTCCGTCATACTTTTGGTCCCTTTTCTATGTCCAAGTGAGTATACTTAGGCTCGCTACAGAGCACCCCAATATGGCTGCCACACTTTTTGTCCTCTTTCTACTTCCAAACGAACATATTTATGTTTCAATGACACACCTTCCCATGATTCTTTCCACCACACCTAGAGCATACTACGCGCTGACCACTTATCAGGTAACTGGGCAAAAGCTTGCACTTATCCAATGCGGGCCTCTATTAAGCTCTATGACCCCAAATCAGAAGCTTTTTAGTACGTGCACACTACCATGCTAGCGACGTACTTTTTACATGCTTGATTATGCCCCTATTTGTGCTCGGTACATAGTAGATGGGAGCAAGACTTTAATTATAATTTGTACTTGGGTAACCTTTCCCCGAGATTACATACAGGCTTTACAAGCTCATACACGTTTATTAACTAGAAACAATTGATACTGTTTATCATCGTGCTAGGGATTTATCTTTTCATATCTTTCATAGTTTATGATGCCCCAACATGTCCTCTTTCACACTATATGCTTATTAAAATGTATTTTTAATTGGACTAGGGTACTCTATTCCCGAGGTTACTATAATTTTGCACATGCTTATACACAAGTTTGTCAATAACTACTAGGGATAAGGCTCTATCCTCACAATGGACCTTTTTCTTTGTTCCAACAGAGAATGGGACTTATCATGGTCTGTTGCACTATTACTTGTACCTAAAGATTTTGAACATTGGATCCTGCTTATGCAGACAATTCTACAGAACACACTACTTTTGAACCACGCTGCTTATATAAAATACCCGAATGCAGGTATTTGCATTAGATCTTGATTTTTAGGTCGAGCGCTAGCGTTCGGCCTGCTGTATACTTTTAAGTATACTATTAAGTGAGTTCCAGCGTTTTCATTTGTTAGTTGCAGTGTCCTTCAAAAATCCTTGCTTGCTAGTGGTCAGTTTTGCCTCTTTGTCCTGCCTTTTTTCACTTTGGGAGCAGCACAAAGTACTGTGTAATTACGCTATGTTCTGTTTATCTCTTCCGTAAGGGACTTTTTTTTTAGCATTTGCCTGTTTCACTTCAACACTGTGGGTGCTTGTTCAGTCCCTCCTCCCCACCATCTCCCTTTGCAAACATAATAAAACAAAGGGGGGCTTTTCCAGGGCCAGCTTGCTCTCCCCTCACAGTTTTTTTATTTTGTGTAAACATGATTCCGTTTCTCGTGCTTATTTTTAAAAGGTCACAAAACACGATCCATGTCTTTTTGCGAGCTGAGCTCTACAGCTTATTGTTTTCATCCCCGTGTGCGCTGATCGACGCAATAGGTGTCGCATTTGCTTGAGTTAGAGCTATTAGCGTTGTAAACTCCTAACTGGACTTTTCTTGCCCGACATATGAAAAGAAAAAAAACGTAGCATGATCGCACTGGGATTTACATAGCGTGTTCGCTCTGCGTTTTTTTTTCATTTGTGTGGCAAAAAAAGACTGGTGAGGAGTTTACAAAGCTAATAGCAACGGGTCTCACAATTGCTCGAGTTAGAGCTATTAGCGTTGTAAACTCCTAACTGGACTTTTCTTGTTAAACATATTAGCAGGAAATTGAGAGCTTGCTGCCTGTAAAGATGTTAAATTGTCTGCCACCTAAAGTCTTTAGCACTACATCCCCATTCATGGCTAAGGAATGAGGGGAGGCCCAGAGTGCAGTGCGGCGCGGGCCGCTAAAGAGATTAACAAGCCACAGGAGTGCTTAGCGCAGCACTGGCTGTATGACTGGACCTCATCACAGAGAGCCGTGGTTGGAAAACAAACCCTAAGGTCTCTGAAATGCTAACCCAATCCTTCAGTCATGGTCAGGTGGTGTAGTGAATCCTAGTTCGTTTTTAATGGGCTAATAGGAGTTAGCTTAGCCTCTGGCTTGCAGACTCGTGCCCCCGTCACCTAGTGACTTTTAACCTACTTAGCTTGCTCTGTCTTAGTCCATTTAATTATTTAATTCTTCCAAGATGGCTGCCTTGTTTAAAATTAGGCCACTTGTTATGAGTTGCATTATCAGTGTCACCACGCTAAGGCGTCAAGATCAAGCAACAAAGACAAACAAACAGTAGGTGTTCACACATTGTTTATATTAATTGCCGTCCCAAGCATGTCTGTTATCTATTGTTTGGAAACAAACCTACGTCAGGGGTCCTTGTAGATCTGTATAAATACATCGCACTTTAGACAGATAATCAGAGGGATTCCGACCAGAGGACATCGCCACTATCGCTGATATCGATGCTGCACGTCGTCTTGACGCTGACTCAAACTTCGTGTCCCTGTGGAGTCTGAGATAGAGACCTCATTCCAAGGTAACGAGGGTTGGGGGCTCCTCTCATGGACATGGCATTGGCAGATTAAGTTTAACAAACCCAGCTCTCCTTTAGGTAGGAGGTTAGGCCTCTCACATTAGGGTATTAGGACATATTACATCTCGTATGTCTTTTCTATGCATTGCAAGATGGGGGGGGTCTTTGTAATAATGACTCTCGTCTTCACAATTCTGTTTCTTGCATTATTCATTATCCTAATCATTGCAGCCCATGCAACTTATCGCAAATTGCAGGTATGTTAAATAAAAGCTATTGAAACTCCACTGCATCTTTGTCATTACCTGTGTTTGTATGAGATATGATATATCCGTGAGAAAGGGGTAATCTCAGTTTAACCACGACACTCCCTGAGATGTCTTATTCTTGAGTCTATGAGTAAAGGCTGCCACAAATCACCTTTTACTATTGTGTTTCTGGTGAGGTGCTGCTAGTGAGACGGTAAAGTTGGGACAAAAGTTGCGACTTGTTGTAGGAAAGGCGTAGTCGCCTACAAACAAAAGTACTGTCATCCTTTAACCAGCAGTCTTGCCCAGAGCAAGAGTCCAAACTACGACAGTGGCAAGTCTGACTGAGGATCAAGTTTGTGGCCCACTTGAAATTCTCACTGCGACCCTTATTTCTGTTTAGTTCCCTGTCATGAAAACCATGGATGACTCTCGGAAATCTAATAAACATTCGTAAAGCATTGCGTGTATTATTTCACTCTGCCCACTGGGCGGACAATGACACTGATGGACTATGCTCTCAATGTGCATTCTCATACCAAACCTTTTCTCTTTTGTTTCACCAGAGGGAAGATGTGTTTCCCTATGGGAAAAGCATCTCCTTCCTTTCTCGACCAAGAGTCACACTCTCTTGAGTTTTGCAGGAGTAGTTTTCCTTTTCTTAGCTTTTGTTAATATCTGCAAAATTGTGACTTTGTAGGTGAGCACAGGAGATTGTATGTTCCTCCCACTTACACGTTTCATCCCATTTTCCCTCCTCTGAAAACGACTTATACATATAGAACTCTCATGCAGAACTTCTTTGCATGAGTAAATGCATTTGGCTTTTTAAAAATCTGCAAATTCTCAATCTCCAAATTAGCATTTGTATTTTCTGAATAGAAAATAAACAGTTTGAGCCACTAAGTTACACTTGATGGTTCTTCTCTTAATTCTTGTGAATGCTGTGTGGCTTTCTGTTTAATTTATTAATGTTATGTTTACCTTTGGATCACATTTTGACATAAATAAATAAATTAGAAAAAAATCACGCAAGCTTTCGAAGACTAAGGTTGAGCATTTAAAAACTGAGTTAATCTTTTATCCTGCTATAAGGCAAATACATTATTGACTGTTAAATGTGCCGCTCTATAACTTCCAGCAGATAATCCCCTTTACACGGCAGGGGAGACATTGATACTTGGAGCTTACAGCTATATAAAAGGCTACCTGAGTCTCACTCCCAACAGGACAAAACTTTAATTGGGTGCTTAAAAATATTTGCTTTGTAGTAGGTTGCAGGGGAGCTGATGAGAGTTCTTCTTCTGTAATATATTTACTGTCCAGTGGCTAGGAGCATGAGGAACTATAGTGCCTAGAAACTGACTTCATCTATAGTTGAACAGTATATACAAGTTTAGTTGCAATAAGTTTACATATATGTATTTGCTTGATATTTATAGTATTTCAAAACAGGACAAACAAATGGCTTTTATAAAAATGTTAAGTCCTGGGCACGGCTAGGCATTGTAACGAACTAGGTGGTATACTAAGTACTTGGGAGGGTTTAATGTAGGCGCTACAGGGAAAAACAATGAGCACTGTAATGCTTGCCTTTGAGGAGCTGCAATCACTTGTCTTTTTGGTTCCCCAGTAGCTGGAGGCTTATACTCCCTTCTCCCTGGTGAGTTAGGGTTGTCAGGAGCTAACTTTGACTCTTCATCCTCACATTGGGCTGTCCACTGCATACGTCTTGTCATAATGCTTTACAGGGCATTCCTTTATAAAATATGTCCTCCCACAACTCATCACACAATGGGCTGTTTATGTATATGTCATCTCTGGGTCCCTCGACTATAGTAAGAGAGATTCCAAAATAATAATGTAAAACAATAAAATAAATATTAGCAACATTTTCAATTTGTACTTCAGATAGAGGAAAAAGGTAAATAGAAATGCTTTAGTTCTATACAGGGTCACTCACTTTGTATGGCAAAAGGACCTAATTATGCAGCAGAGTTGACCAATTTATATGTCAAGAAAAGTCCACTTATGCATGTACAACACCAATAGCTCTAATTCGAAAAAATTTGATACCTACTGCATTGCAAATGCTTGTTCTCTCTTACCATGGTGTCCTTATATATTTGTTTTGCCTAAATATAGATTATTTAAAGATGGAGCCTCTTTATCTTCCAACTTCCATGTGAGGTTGCTAATTCATTGCTTTAATATTTATAACAGCTAACTCATCTTTGATGTTATCCTAGTACATAGGGACCTTACACTTCGCACGATCGAGTAGGTCTACGCTATACCTAGCCCTGACATACCGGCTATTGCCTTTACCTCGGGCATCATACTACTTATTCTTCAATTTGGTTATGGTTTCACAAATAACTCCGATTTACCTAACCTGCTATATCATTTTTTGATTGAGTGCTATGGTTCTATGGTTCTTATTTAATTATGGACATGTTGTTTATCCATGTGATACATAAATTTTTTGTCTTTTGGTAGTAAGTCAAATGGGCCACATTGCACCGCCATATACTGATCTACGTTTACTTTCAGACACTTATGGGACATGCACTGCTGTTACCATGACTACCATTTCTTATTAAAGCTCTGAGATCCTGAATGCCCCAAAAAAGGCTAGTGAGTAGGCGAAACGGAACAGACTAAATTCAAATGGGAAACGGCATACCCCTGCACATCCTCCGCCATTTGTACTAGCCTTGCTGTGTCGTTAGGCCTCCTAGCATCTTCCTTAAGGGGGTCATGCATTCCCAACCCATGATAGCCCTCCTAACTCTAGGATCTTTTTGTGATGTCCAAGACATCTTTGAGCCCAGCGAAGAAGGCAATTGGAAACAGCTGCCTCTGTACTAGGTGCAGAGACTTGCCACCCTCCTTTTGCTACACCAGGAACTTCAGGACAACCTCTGGGAGAAAACGCTCTGCCTCGACAGGGGAATCAAAGAAGGCATCTTATATCTGCCAAGCCGATTAATATGTACGTTTGGTGTTGGGTGCCAAGGATGTGGTGATCAGGTCTGAGGCGATAGGGCACTAAGCTTCCACAACTCCTGAGGGAAGACTGACATCGTCTTGTACGCTTGCGGCCACAGTGCTCTGAACTCTGTTAATTTGAAACGAGACAAGGTGTCAGCCACTGCATTATTAACCCCTGGGACATGCTTTGCTGAGAAGTATACATTATGCGTCAAGCAACTGCAAACTGCTCTGAAACCCATGCTGCCTGCTGCATCGGTGAACAGGGCCGGGTCAGTGCTGGACCACGGTGGTTGTTGCCATAGGAGAATGCCATTGAAGTTATTTAGAAAACCCTTCCAAGTCCTCAAGTCCTCCCTGACCCCAGGGGACAGCCTGGTATGGTGATACTAGACCGGCCATAGATCATCACCATCAGATTTCATGACTTAATTGAACAGTATCAAATTCATGTTTTCTTCTGAACTGAAACTTGGTTTAAAGACAGTAGCAATGCTGTGCTCGATAAATTAATCCCTGATGGCTTTTCTGATTTTAAACCAATTATTCTAATAACAAGAGCAGCCTTTTGTAACTTTAACACTGATGGATTTTATTTCATGCTAATATACTGGCCTACATCTAGAGATCCTTTAAACTCTTAATAGCAGAAATTAGCCAAACAGTTCTTTTAATGGGCAAGGGTATTCTGTAAAGTGGCTTAAGTCTTTGGTTGTACGGTTCTGTTGACACATTGCACCAATGTCCACCTGAATCCAATGCAGATATGATTGCTTTAAACTGCAGCTACAATGAGCAGGTGCAACAGGCGCCACTCCATTGGAATTATCATTAATCCTAAATTCCTTTTGAACTGAAATTTTAGATTAAAAAATGTACTTTGGATTTACCAATTTAGTATGAAACCTCAGTAACCTTGGTACAGTGAGAACCTATGGAAAATTAAATCACACCTAATGGAACTAGAAAGAAGTTGGAGTAGAAATTATAAGTCTGCTCTTAAGATAGAATGTTCATGTCAGATGAAACCCTACCATGAAGAGATCAAAGCTGCAAAGAGGGCATATTATTCCAAATAGATGATAAAGCTCAAACATTTAAAAGGATTGTTTTAACCTTCAGAGGAACTCCAATCGCATGCAAGCTGTTCTCTTGGAGCTAGGTGGTCATTACAACCCTGGCGGTCGGTGTTAAAGCGGCGGTAAGACCGCCAACAGGCCGGCGGTAAAAAATGTGCAATTACGACCGTGGCGGAAACTGCCAACAAAGACAGCCACTTTAACACTCCAACCGCCACAGCGGTACAAACAAATAGCGTGGCGGTCACCGCCAACAGACAGGCGGGAGACAATGTACTTCCCACACTATTATGACAGGCCAATCCACCACCTTTTCCGGGGCGGATTCTCCGCGGATAAAAACACGTCAGAAACAGGAATCCCGAAGGGAAAACGCTCACCTCTACACACCCCACGAGGAACGAGGACGCCATGGACCCGGAACTCCAAATTCTACCTGCAATAGTCTTCCTGCTCCTCTACCAGGAGCACGAACGCCAGCGGCGAAGACCACGGTGAGTACTGCACCTACGACACAGGGGAGGCAAAAATCAGGGACACACACATGCAACACCCACACCCTCAACCACTACAACACACACACTAATGCATATCAATATATCACAGTTACACCCCCCAAACCCCCCAGAAGAATGCAAAGACAATAGAAAATGAGTGTAACCATTGTAATATATTAAAGGCAAGTAGGCAGAAATATATATATACACCATGTACATAATATATACTAAGCATAGTAGTCCAGGTAGTGCTCTAAGAAAGTCAGTGGAACACTGGGACCACACGGTATGGGCGAGGCCCACACAAGATCCCCGACCATGACGGAGAGAACACTGCAGGGGCATCAGAGAGCAACTAAACAGGCACCTCAAGGGGAGGGAAAGGGGGGCACCTCAGCCGCTTGAGTGCACGACGCCAAATCCACGAGGGGGCCACATGCCCACTGTTCCATCCTGGGGAGTGCGAAGCCACAGTCTCTCAAGTCTCTACAGTGGGTGGTTTGCCCACTGTTCAATCCTGGGGAGTGCAAAGCCACAGTCTCTCAAGTCTCTACAGTGGGTGGTTTGCCCACTGTTCTATCCTGGGGAGTGCAAAGCCACAGTCTCTCAAGTCTCTACAGTGGGTGGTTTGCCCACTGTTCAATCCTGGGGAGTGCAAAGCCACAGTCTCTCAAGTCTCTACAGTGGGTGGTTTGCCCACTGTTCAATCCTGGGGAGTGCAAAGCCACAGTCTCTCAAGTCTCTACAGTGGGTGGGTTGCCCACTGCCATATCCTGGGGAGTGCAAAGCCAACAGTCTGCACTGGTTCTGGAGGGGGCATGGTGCCCAGAGTGCTTAATCCTGCTAAGGACAGAGGTAGTGGATGACAGTCTCCACTGGTTCTGGAGGGGGCATGGTGCCCAGAGTGCTTCATCCTGCCAAGGACAGAGGTAGTGGATAACAGTCTCCACTGGTTCTGGAGGGGGCATAGTGCCCAGAGTGCTTCATCCTGCAGAGGATTGGGGTAGTGGATGCTTTTCTCCACTGGTTCTGGAGGGGGCATGGTGCCCAGAGTGCTTCATCCTGCTAAGGACAGAGGTAGTGGATGACAGTCTCCACTGGTTCTGCAGGGGGCATGGTGCCCAGAGTGCTTCATCCTTCCAAGGATTGGTGTAGTGGATGCTTTTCTCCACTGGTTCTGGAGGGGGCATGGTGCCCAGAGTGCTTCATCCTGCTAAGGACAGTGGTAGTGGATGACAGTCTCCACTGGTTCTGGAGGGGGCATGGTGCCCAGAGTGCTTCATCCTGCTAAGGACAGAGGTGGTGGATGACAGTCTCCACTGGTTCTGGTGGGGGCATGGTGCCCAGAGTGCATCATTCACCCCGTGACGGACTCAGTTGCATCAGTGCCCTTGCCGCTCATGGGCCAGCGGTGCTTGAGACGGCGGTGCCCTGTTCAGCGGTGCTTGAGACGGCGGTGCCCTGTTCAGCGGTGCTTGAGATGGCGGTGCCCTGTTCAGCTGTGCTTGAGACGGTGGTGCCCTGTTCAGCGGTGCTTGAGTTGTTGGTGCCCTGTTCAGCGATGCTTGAGACGGCGGTGCCCTGTGCAGCGGTGCTTGAGATGGCGGTGGCCTGTTCAGCGGTGCTTGAGACAGCGGTGGCCTGTTCAGCGGTGCTTGAGATGGCGGTGCCCTGTTCAGCGGTGCTTGAGGCGGCGCTGCCCTGTGCAGCGGTGCTTGAGACGGCGGTGCCCTGTGCAGCGGTGCTTGAGACGGCGGTGCCCTGTTCAGCGGTGCTTGAGACGGCGGTGCCCTGTGCAGCGGTGCTTGAGACGGCGGTGCCCTGTTCAGCGGTGCTTGTGATGGCGGTGCCCGGTGCAGCGGTGCTTGAGACGACGGTGCCCTGTTCAGCCGTGCTTGAGACGGCGGTGCCCTGTTCGGCGGTGCTTGAGATGGCAGTGCCCTGTTCAGCGGTGCTTGAGTTGGCAGTGCCCTGTTCAGCGGTGCTTGAGATGGCGGTCTCCATTGCAGGGTCTCAGCTGCTGGCGGTCCATCGTGACCCAGCGGGGCTCTTTCTGGCGGTCCTTCATGGCCCAGTGGGGCTTTTGCTGGTGGTCCTTCATGGCCCAGCGGGGCTTGTGCTGGCGGTCCATCATGGCCCAGCGGGGCTTTTGCTGGCGGTCCCTCATGGCCCAGCGGGGCTAGTGCTGGCGGTGGCCTCCTGGGCAGGTGGGCTGATGCTGGCGGTGGCCTCCTGGGCAGGTGGGCTGGTGCTGGTGGTGGCCTCCTGGGCAGGTGGGCTGGTGCTGGCGGTGGCCTCCTGGGCAGGTGGGCTGGTGCTGGTGGGCTCCTCCTGGGCAGGTGGGCTAGTGCTGGCGGTCCTGTCCTGGGCAGCTGGGCTTGTGCTGGAGGTGGGCTCCGGGGCATAGGGGATGATGGCGGTCTTCTCCGCCGTGCTGCTCTTCCCAGACTTGCCGGGTTTCTTGTGGCCCTTCCCCACCTTGGAAGGTGTCACAGCTGACTCCACACTCCCACCGGGACCCCTGGGAGCGGCTTTGGTGGCTGGAGTCTTCCCCCTCTCCCGCCAGGCACTGGCCAACTTCTGATGCTTCACAGGTGGGGGACTGTCTGTGCTGTGGCTCCGTGCCACACTGGCTGCCCTGGTAGCCGGTGCACTCCAGATTCCGGTGACTACAGGCACCACTGGTCCCGGAGATGTTGTGGCTGAGGTGATAGTTCGGGACCTAGGAGATGGACGGGGTGGGGGAGGTGTGGGAAAGAGGTCAAGGGCGGACAGGAAAGGTTTTTTGGACACACTGGGACGGGTAGCTGGAGGGGGTTTGGGAGTGGAGGAAGAGGTGATGGTTGTAGGAGGTGTACGTTTGGTGACTTTGGGTGAAGGTGCATGCGCTGGAGGCTGTCGTGAGGTGGATGGCTGTTGGGTGGGTGTGTGCCTGCATTTGTGTATCTTGGGAGGGGGCGTCACAGACACACTGGGAGAGGACACAGGGGACGTGTGAATGGTAGTGGGGGTGGTGACTGCACGTGAGCGGGGTGTGGTGTTGGGTGTGCTGGAGAGGGACATAGTGGCTGTAGAGGTAGTGCATGCAGGTGAGAGTGTAGACGAGACTGGGAAGGAGGAGGGAGACGAGGAGGGGGACACAGTGGAGGTAGTGGATGTTGGTGTGTCTGCATATGTGTGATGCTTGCGTGCGTGCCTGTGGGATGTGTGGTGCTTATGTTTGCCAGAGCTTCCCTTGTGTGTTGACGTGTGTGCATGCTGGTCTGTAGGTGTGCTTGGGATAGGCTGAGGTACAGGGGATTGGGTCTGGGTGGAGGAAGTTGGAGGGGGGAGGCTAGAGACGGGGACAATGGCTGCCATCAGTGCTGAGGCCAGAGTCTGAAAAGCTCGCTGAAGGGCCACCTGACCAGAATGAATACCCTCCAGGAATGCATTTCTTTGTTGCAACTGCCTCTCTACACCCTGGATGGCATTCAAAATGGTAGACTGCCCAACAGTGAAGGACCTCAGGAGGTCAATGGCCTCCTCACTGAGGGCAGCAGGGGTGACTGGGGCAGGGCCTGAGGTGCCTGGGGCGAAGGTGATGCCCACCCTCCTGGGTGAGCGGGCACGGGGCAAAGGCTGAGGGACTGCTGGGAGGGCGGTGCTGGTAGGGGGGGTGGCGGCTGTACCTGTAGATGCGGGGGGCACAGATGTTGCCGCCACCACAAGGGAGCTCCCATCAGAGGACGAGTCCGTGTCGCTGGTGTCAGCTCCTGTCCCCGCCGTGGAGCTCCCCTCGCCCTCCGTCCCACTGGTGAACTCTGAGTCCGTAGTCTTGCACTCAAGGGCCATGTGGGATGCAGCTCCCTCGTGCTCCGGTGCCACTGCTCCTCTGCCTGATGATGCTAATACACACAAGAACAGGGAGACCACAAAAAGGGGGGGGGACGACAGAAGAAAGACATGTTGAGTGCATGCATTACCGCTACTGTTGGCGGACACAACAGACACAGAAGCCCCCTGCACTACGCTGCGCTCTTGGGGTCCACTGTTCAATTCCTGGGAAATGGCCTACAAGGCTATGGACGACATCTGCACACATAGATGACACAGGGGCATGACTAGGTGTACTTGGCACTCTACAGAGGTTGGGCGGGGTGCCACATGGCCTGCCTTACGGAGGGGCTTTGCCTACGAAACTCGCCCTGGCCTAGGGAAACCCACAGCCCACCTCCCCACCCAGACACCTCCACTGCGCGCAAAGTCAGCAGAATGAGAGTGTACTCACCCCCTTGTGGCTGCTGTGATGCCCTCAAACGCCCATCCAACTCCGGGTAGGCCACCACCAGGATCCTGAACATCAGGGGGGTCATGGTGCGACGGGCACCCTTCCCACGTTGGGAGGCCATCCCCAGCTGAGCCTCCGCCGTCTTCTTGCTCCAGTGGAAAATGTCCTCCCATCTTTTCCGGCAGTGGGTGCTCCGTCTGTGGTAGACCCCCAGGGTCCGGACGTCCTTGGCGATGGCACGCCAAATATCTTTTTTCTGGTGGGCGCTGACCTTCATGAAATGTACAGGGGGATAAGAGAAGTTATTACCAACTGCACCGTCAAACTGATTGGCCCCCATCCCTACCCTTGCCATGTGGCACATGCATTCACCGTCTTTCACCGCCGGCGTACATCGTCATTGGCTCCTGGGACCCATAGGGTCCAATGTTAACCAATGCAGCATTGCGCCGCGGTCTTCGACCGCCTACCGCAATGGTGTACAACGCCAGCGCAGTTACCTCACATCCCATTGTCCCACTTTACAGGTCAGGCAGCCTCCATTTCAGGGGCCCACATGGCTTCATTTTCAACTGCGTCACAAATACCTAGGCCTAGACTCTACACACATACAGGCCATCTTTTGTGTATGAATGGTGTTCTGTGTAAACTGTGGGTACGTACCTCTGAGTTGTTTGACTCTGTGCTCGCTGTTGTCCTTCATAGGCACCGTCCACTGGGACATGTGAGGAGATGGCGGCATCCTCCGGTGTACCGACCGTTGGTGGACCTGTCGACAATGGAGGAGCGACATGTGATTATCAGGCTTGACCGTGCCACAATCCAGGAACTGTGTACCCAGTTGGAGCCAGACCTGATGTCAGCAATCCGCCATCCCACAGGAATCCCCCCTCAAGTGCAGGTTCCTCCAGGTTAGTGCATGTCTAACAGTTGTCCCTCACCATTTGCAGGTGACTCTGGTTACCCCAACCTGTTATGGCTACTGACCCCAGTGAGGAATCCCAGGACAAGGGCAGAGGAACGCTACAATGAGGCCCATGGGCGAACTAGGAGGGTGATCGAGCGGACCTTCGGCCTCCTGAAGGCAAGGTGCCTCCATATGACAGGTGGATCCCTAATCTACTCACCAAGAAGGTGTGCCAGATCATCGTGGCCTACTGTATGCTTCACAACTTGGCTTTGCGACGACAGGTGCCTTTTCTGCAGGAGGATGGTCCAGATGGCAGTGTTGTGGCAGCTGTGGAGCCTGTGGACAGTGAAGACGAGGAAGTAGAGGAAGAAGACACAGGTAAGAGTACAGACTTGCCTACTACATGTACTTTAACACTACTACCTCTCTACTATCTGTCGTTTTCACCCAGTGTATGGTCACTGAGTTGTCACTTTCCCTTACGATTTCACAGATGTGGGTCCCACTGTGTGACATCTGCTTAGATTCCTCTGGACTAGAGCTGTGTGACATAGGTATGTTGACATTACAATTGAAATAGCATTTTGTCACTGTAATTGCTAATACACTATTTCGAAATCACAGACAGACTCCAGGTTGTTTTGTGCTTTAAGTGTGTTTATTTAAGTGCTCAATATTGGAGGGGGTAGTGAAATGGTGAGGGGTGATGGCGGAGGAATGTCCATGGCAGAGTCCAGTCTATTAGTCTCACAGGTGCATTGCCCATATGGGCATAGGAATGTCGAGCTGGGGCAGTTTAAGTATGGACAGGGTGACAAAGTGGGACAGTAGGATGACAATCAGGGTGGTCTCATTTCTTGGCGGGGATCTTGGCATCGTGCTCTGTCTTTGTCCTGGATCTCAGGGACCATTTGCGGGGTGGTTCTTTCTCTGCAGGGGGTGGGGTGCTGGTGTGGTGGTCCTGTGGCGGGGCGTCCTGTCCATTAGCACCGGTGGAGGTGGTGGGCAGTTCATCGTCCATGCTAGTGTCAGGGGCCCCTTGTAGTGCCACAGTGTCCCTCCTGGTGTTGAGTACTTCCTTCAGCACCCCTACAATGGTGCCCAGGGTGGAGCTGATGGCTCTGAGTTCCTCCCTGAAGCCCATATACTGTTCCTCCTGCAGGCGCTGGGTCTCCTGAAACTTGGCCAGTACCGTTGCCATCGTCTCCTGGGAGTGGTGGTAGGCTTCCATGATGGAGGAGAGGGCCTCGTGGAGAGTGGGTTCCCTTGGCCTGTCCGCCCCCTGTCGCACAGCAGCCCTCCCAGTTCACCTGTGTTCATGGGCCTCCGTCCCCTGGACCGTGTGCCCACTGCCACTGCCCCCAGGTTGCTGTTGTTATTGGGGTGGTGGGTTATCCTGGGTTCTCTATAGTGGTGGACACACAGCTGATTGACGTGTCCTGGGGACGGAGGTATGGGCCCACTGGGTGGGTGCTGTGCTGGTGTTTCCAGAGGGGGGAAGGTCTGTGGTGGCCTGTGACTGGGTGAGGGGAACCGACTGTCCCGAGGTCCCCGATGGGCCGGGCTGGTCATCTAGATCCAGTTGGACAGAGCTGCTGTCATCACTGTGGGCCTCTTCTGTTGGTGGTGTGGACATGTGTGGACACTCCTGTCCGGTGACGTTGGGTAGGGGTCCTGCAGGGGTATAAAAGGATGGTTATTACATCTGTGTGTGTCATGGTGTGCAATGGGTGGGTGACCGTGTACCCCAGTGCTTGCATTCCTGTGTGGGACCTTGTGTGATGATGGTTTAGGGAGTTCTATGGGTATGTGCAGTGGACACGCTTTAGTGATGGATGTCCATGCCTTGTTGTTGCATGCAGGGCTTGGTGTTGGGATGGGTGGTTTGTGATGTTGGGACATATGTGAGGAGTTGGGGTACTGGGGGTGAGGGTGAGGGTGGGGGTATGTGCTGGCATGCAGGTAGGGTGGGGGATGTAATAATTAATATTTGTCTTACCAGAGTCCATTCCTCCAGCTACTCCTGCGAGGCCCTCAGGATGCAGAATCACCAAGACCTGCTCCTCCCATGTTGTTAGTTGTGGGGGAGGAGGCGGGGGTCCGCCGCCAGTCCGCTGAACCGTCAGGTGGTGTCTTGAGACCACGGAACGCACCTTACCCCGTAGGTCGTTCCACCTCTTCCTGATGTCCTCCCGAGTTCTTGGGTGCTGTCCCACTCCATTGACCCTGTCCACTATTCTTTGCCATAGCTCCATCTTCCTTGCTATTGAGGTGTGCTGCACCTGTGATCCGAATATCTGTGGCTCTACTCGGACGATTTCCTCCACGATGACCCTGAGCTTCTCCTCCGAGAACCTGGGGTGTCTTTGCCGTGCCATGGGGTGGTGTAGGTGATGTTTGGGGTGGAGTGTGTTGTGATAAGTGTGCTGATATGTAGTGGGGTGTTGTGTGAGGTGCGTGGAAGTTCTGTGGGTGATGGTGTTGTGTGCCTGTGGATGCTGTTGTTCTTGCTGGTGCTGTCTCTCTCTGGCCTTCTTTCGGAATTTTTTGTCGTAGGGGTTTGTGGGTGATGTGGGTGTGTGTTTTACATTGTAATGGGTGTGTGGGAGTGGTGTGTGGATGTGTATCAGGTGTGTGTATTTAGAATTGTCCAATGTGGCTGTGTTTTGTAAGAGTGTGTGGATTTTGAGCGCGGCGGTGTGTACCGCCAATGGAATACCGCGGTTGAAAGACCGCCGCGTGGATTCGTGTGTCGTGATAGTGTGGGCGTTTTTCTGTTGCCGTGACAGTGGAGGTTTTGTTTTTGCCAGTTTATCACTGACCTTTGGTGTGGCGGACTTGTGTGGGTGTCTGAATTATGACGGATTCCGAAATGTGGGTCATAAGAGCTGTGGCGGAATTCCGCGGCGGTGTGTTGGCGGTCTTCTGCACGGCGGTAAGTGGCTTTTACAGCCATTTTTGTAATGAGGGCCCTAGTGTTTTGTGAAAAATGTGCACCATTCCTTTAAGAAAAAAATGTAAAATTAGATCAGAATTTGAGACAGAAAGCATACTCAAAATAAACTGTTTAAAGAACATTTCAATAAATTGCTGACCACAAAATGAGTATAATAAAAAAGGGCAGTGCTTAGTTCAGGCTCTGCTGCTTTTTTTAGCTAGTCTTTATTTATTTGTGCAAATCTTTAGTGCTTTGCTAGTATGAGGCATAGTTCCTCTGAACACGAAAACAGCCATTGATCAGCCCATCCTGAAAAGGGCAAATTTAGACTCTGAAACATTTAGTAAGTAGAACCCCATTTCTTTGCTTTCCTTTCTCACAACAAAATCTTGAGAAAATTATTTGTACTCAGATTTCGGAATTTGTGGAAGCTAAGTACTTTTCAGGGTGGATTGCATTCGGGCAGAAACTTGTTATGCTTTCTGCTATCAATGATCACTGCTGAAAAGAAGATATAGGCAGGTTCTTACTAGTAGACTTATCAGTAGGGGTGAGTGAGTTTTCCCCACTCCGCATGCAGTGTGGAGTTCTGAAAATCTCTCCAAAGTGACATGGAGCGGAGTTTTTTTCTGTCACTCGCACTCGTCAATGTTAAGTTGGTGAGCGCGAGCAAGAGAAATCGTTTAGTTGGTGAATTAGGTTTCTGAATGTGAGCGGTCACAGTAGGTCATGACCGCTCACGATGAGAAACATGCCGCTCGCATTGAGGAAGCTGCCGCTCAAGTTGAAAATCTACTCAAGCAGCAAAAAGAAGGTAGTACCCTCTGGCGCTCTGCGTGATGCCATTTCCAAGGATTTTACAGCGCAGGAGAAACTCCTGCACTGAAAATCAGCGTGGCTTACCCAAACTCTGCCACTAGCGGAACTCGGCTTATCGTCGCAGAGTTTTTTGGCACTTCGCGAAGTTCTGCATAGCAGAACTCCGCAAACTATGCCCAGACCTACTTACCAGCTATTTTTGACACTTTAGGTCACCTAATTATAATGTCCAGATTGAAAGATATAGGTATAAGAAGGCAAAGCTTTGGATTGGCTGTTCTCACTTTTAGAAGATCATAGACAATGTATTGTTTTTCTTTCACACAGAAATTTTGCAAGAAATATTTGCTGCAGTAATCCAGAGATTTCTATGACTCTTGCCACTTTTGTTTAACACCTACATGTTGTCTCTCGCAAAATTGTTGTTGGAATATCGAACATTATTTTAGTTGTATATAGATGACTCCAAACTCTTCTTTCCTGAATATACAGTAACCTTGCTAAAATCAGTCCTTCGTGCCACCTCATGTGTCATTGCAGAGAAAAAAAGAATCAACCTTGGTGGCTTACTATTGGAGCGAGGATAATGTTTAAAATATGTTGCCTCACCTACCAGGCACTCCATTAGCACAAATAATCTCACTTAACCGTTCTACTACTCACATCAGGAGGTACATAACATTCAGATCATCTTTAGCACTGAAACAGTCCTTTTCTGATTCAGTGCCAAGCAACTGGTACTCTTTACTCACTCACTTCAGATTAGTACCAAGAAATCTAACTTTCAGAAAAGATTGTAAAACGCATCTATAATGTATATAGTTCAGTAACTACAGTCTGTAGGAACTCAAACCATGCGGGTGATCTACGAAGGCCTTCATGAACAGATCAACCCCATCTGCTATTCAATGAGTGGTTGCTTAATATAGTTGATGTATTAGGCCACTTTTTCCCACTAAAGGTTACCCTTCCTCCTCCCCTCCTCCCTTTCCTGTCTCTCCATTCCATTTGTATGTTCACCTTGTTATTACAATTGTTTTGATGTGTTTGGTTACTTGTTGATTGTAAAGCACTTGAATACCTTTTGGTGAGCTAGCACTATATAAAACAAATAAATAAATAAGCATACAAATAAATAGATAAATGTTTCAATTGGCAAAAAATACACCCTCATTGTCCATTGGCAAATCCGTTATTTCCAAGTCCTTATCATTTATTCGTTGGTGCATGTCCACCAACAAATATGAAATTACACTCAGAGAAAACAGAGTTGTTGTTTGTGCCTCACTATACTTCAACTATGACAACATTGTCCTGGCTGGAAACCATGGGTTATTGTCCTATGCCCCCAGATTCTGTTTGCAGCTTAAGCATCCTGCTAGATGCAAAGCTGTTATTAAAACCCAGATTAACCAGGTAATCATGTTTTTTGTTTAACATTTGAACATTTTAAAGCCTTTACTTCCATTTATTCATCCAGCCTAGCACATTACCAATGTTAGTGCCATAATTCAATTGAGGCATTAAAATGGTAATCCATATATTTTCTGACTGATCCTGAAACCCTAATCCACAGGTTCAGCTGGTTCAAAATGATGCCCGGCTAGCCATTTGTCTGCCAAGAACGGAACCCCTATACTAGCTCAATTGCACTGGCTTCCAGTGCAAAAAAGGATTGCTATTAAGGCAATTAACTTTATGCATTCAGGAGTCTACCAGTATTCCTCAGGAAATGTGGCCAGCAAGTTCACTTTTAATCTCCCTATAAAAACTTTACATTGACCCTCTGTCTCTAGAACATGTCTCAGTAGATTTGGTGATAGATCTTTTTTAGTTGCTGCAGCAAAGGTGGGGAATTTTCTCCCCTTTGCTCTTTGCTCTGACCCTAATTGTATCTATTTAAGAAATCCTTGAATATTCATTCTAAGCTCCTGCTCTTAGACAATTGTGTGATTAATTGATCTTCTGGTGAACAGGTGGTTAGGCAAATGAGCATTTTACAAGTATAGCCCATAGAGAGGATTGGGGAAGAAATGATGGAAAGGTGAGAATGATGGGGATGGAAGTGCATGGCAATGGCTACCCCTAAAACATTTTGTACCTGTCAGCCCAGTGCGAAAGGTGAACCGCCATGAAAAGGCTGGCAGAGAACAAGGTTGTAATCATCAGACTGATTACAACCTGCACCACCGTCATCCCGTTGGGATCAGAAATCCTGGCGGGGACGGTAGTAGGTTGGTGGGTCTGCCCATCAACCTCATAATGTAGAGGTTGGACTGCCACAACCGCGTTAGTCTGACCACCACCGCGAGTCTGTGAGTCTGTAGACCGTCAGACTCATATTAAGGCCCTTTATCTTTCTAGCTCAGATTGTTATCAGTTATTGCAATGATAATAAAGTGAATTGTGTATCATGTGTTAAACAGACAGTGAACTCATGAAGGGATTTTTGAGGCATAATTTCCAATGATGATACTGCTGTTGCATGTGTGCACCTTAATCAAGTTTTAATTTAGAAACAAAACATACATATTTGATAAATCTCAGGATAAACATCCTTTCACAGTTCACACCTGGGGAGGTATCTCCAGATGTGATAATCGGCCACTAGTTATCCTTGATGGCATAATGAACACTGAGTCTTAATGGAGTACATTTGTAGCATAATATTGGTTCCACACGTGGGTCTATATTGTTCACAACACACACAAGTTTGCAGTGTTCTGGTGGATAGTTATCTAAAGCCATCTTTGTATAATATATTTATGAATGGTTTTACAGCAATCTAGAGAGATGGTATCATCAGAACATGAAAGGTACTTCAAACAAGTATTACTTTGAACCAAGCAGGCAGAACTCATTGAGGACATGAATATCTTATGAAGAGAAAATCTTTACTAAGGAAATGGTTTGCCAGATAATTGGCTATGTCCTATGACACTTTGGTTGTAATTGAGAGAAACTGGGAAGCAATATAAATGTAATCTCAAGTAAATCTGCGTACTTTAAACCTTAGTGCGTGTTTTCTAAAGAAAAAGTGATTAAACAATGTTCACTAGTAGCTACCATTTTTGCATAATGCTCAAGATATAATCAAGCCCTACATTTTGCCAATGTGTTTCATGCTGGAATACTCCAATGATATTACTGGCATTATATAGAAGTGATAGAATGTATAGGGTGGAAGAGAGTAAGAAACAAGGTAAATCAAAGGTAAGAAGGGACACCAAGGTCAATAGCAATAGAACTACATTTGAAATAAAATCAAAAGTCAATGAAATTGTCATGTTCAATTTGTTATCATGTGTGAGAACGTAAAACAGCATATTGGGAAATTATGGTTCCATTGTGCATCTTAACTGGTTGATTGTTTGTTTAGATTTGGATCATATCCTTAACGTCCCTTCAATTGGTGTTTTAATTATATTTTGCTTTTTATTACATATACTTTGCCCATTGCTCGAAGTACTGAGTGCAGTACATGGGCTTTGGCCACATCCTTCCTCCTCTACTGCCTATTGTTCATGCTCTTTAGATATGTCCCTGAGCTTTGGGAAAAGGTGGTAGACTCTGGTGATGATATATTCCCACCTCACTTGCCCTGTAGCTGACTGAGCACAATCATTGATCAACCCTATGAAGTTCTGGGTGTATGACATAGCCTAATTCCACACACCGCACTTAGGGTCTTTATTCAAAGATCCCATCATGCAAGGCCTTTGGCTGTGTCTACTGTGTACTGGGACCTGGGTGTGGCTTTCAATCAATTCCTGTGTCCAGTCCTCATTTCTCCAGTACCCCATCGGGTGATGGATGAATGCACTAAGATACTACCAAATTTCAATCGATTTATCAAACAGCATCAGAATTATTAACAAATGAAAAAGTTCATTTCTTATGACTTGTTTCAACCATACCAACTGCCAGTATAGTGACTGTGTAAGAGTCTGTGTGATTCCTATGCAAGGTTTAAGGGGTGGGGCTACATTTAAATTGTAATTTTACTACTGATTCATTCAATCTATCTATATTGCTATTCCATGTAAGTTTCTGACATTGAGGACAAGATTCATAGGTTTGCTGTTTTGTTTCTATAACATGTTATATCACACTATTAAACACACCTCCTATGCCAGAACATGACAGGACATTGTGTATTATGTGATGGCCTTCAAAAGGCTGTTGATTGACAACTGCATGATGTTTTTTGTCTGCTACACAATTTATGTTATTGCCACTCATTTGACCTGTAGACACATTCCATATTCACCAGAAGCTCTGTCACTGTCCTACTACTGGCACCAGTTCACCTGAAGTGGTGGCAGCAACCACACTTTGCCCTTATGGTTGAATGAGAGCATTGTGGTTGACAGGTACATAGTGAGCTGAAAACTACAGCATTCTTTTGTAAAACAATTTTTATTGAGTTTTTCAAGTAAGCACCAAACAGAGAGTATATATCAGAATGCAGCATATTTTAAGGAGACCATTGTCTCTCACCAGCACACCTATAGGCACAGCAGTGAGACCTGGAAGGGCATGGAGCCACATTGTGCATGCCTATCATCCCCCCCCCATCGAAATTAGGAGCTTATTACTCAATATTCCACAGCGGGCAAGGCTATATCCAAAAAGCAAACCCAAACAATCCAGCTCCCCTCCCCTCACACCCTTGCCTCCCTTTCACTGTGGTGCCCTATTCTCCCCCTCCCAGTGTGTTGCACTGCTTGTGAGTCTGGAATGGGATGACATCCGTTACTGGGTACCACCGACCGTTGCAAACGCTCTTTGAGCATCGACCACTGTGCCTAATTATTAACCAGGTGTAGTTGTAAGGTAATTAGTCTGCTCAATTGCTCTGTCTTCCTCCTCCTTCAGTGCATCATTTAACTAATGTCTCCCAAGCATTAGCAAAGCCCATCGGTCTCCTGCCCTGGTAGGCCCCCTTAAGTAATGCCCCACCTCCCAGTCCATCCACCTAAGCAAAACAGCTCTCCACCGTTCTATCTTAGGACCAGTAGGAGCTTTCTACTGCATCACTATATGCCGTTTGGCTTGATCCAGGGTGGGGTCAATAAATCTGAACGTTACCTATGCTTAGCCAGACGGGAATAGATCTCTAAGAGACACAGCGTGGGGGAGAGGTCCAGCGAGCTCTCTGTGACATCAGTTAGCAATCGTAACACCTCTGTCGAAGAGGAGGTTAGAGGTGCAGAGCCCCAAAGCATTTGAAGTAAACCTTCTCCCTCTAAGTGGCACCTTGGGCATTCATGAGTAGTGCCTTTAAAGTATGTGTGTAATTTTTGAGGCCGGAGGTATGCTCTATGTAAGATGTAATAGTATATACATTTGAAGTGAGCATTGTGTGATAATTTGAGGTTACCTAACACATTTTGACCAATTATCCATCAATCAAGGGTATCCCCATGTTTGCCTATCACTTCTCTTTCAATAGAGTGAGTTGCAAGAGCATGTCTGCCCGGAATGCCCCATAAAGTCCCAACACTAGTCTCCCAGTGTTGGCAGCGTTGCATATAAATTGCAAGCTTCAGTGTGTATGTGGTTTGGTATCGCGTCTCCCCCAGAGTTTCCTCACTGCAGCAGTCAAGGTACCACAGAGTAAGAATTGCCCCACCGGAAGGTCATATCCCGTCCTCAAATCATCAAAGGAGCTTAGCCCCCCCATTGATGTATAGCCTACTTACCAATTCTATGCCTTCTACAATCCAGTTCCCATTCAACCTCTCGGATCTGGTAAGCAGGGCCTTAAGTGGTAGCCTCGGGGATTAAGAGCTGCCTGTTCGAGTTCTTCGGAGTGTCAGCAGCCAACAATGCCAGATTGCAGCCATGTCATGCCAGTCTGCAGTAGTTGCCCTCATAGGGTCAAGCAAAAGGGTCCAAAGCAAGCCTGCTCAGGTGCTTCAGGCAAGCACACCTCTACTACATCCCCCAAGCCCTGGAACCATCCCATGCACCAATGCAGCTGGGTGGTTAGGTAATAGGTCTCAAAGTCAGGGGAACCCATCTCCCTGTCTGTATATGTGCACATCAGTTTTGCCAGCACTATACACCGCCAGATCTTACCCCAGATCAGGACAATCATAATTGTGTCTAACTCTTGAAAGACACCCAGGGGTACTACCACTGGAAGCACATCAAACAGGAGAAGGCAGGGTAAGGCTATAATTTTAGCTATCGCTATCTATCCAGCCACTGATATTGGATATGACTTCCTGAAAGCTGCACTAGCCCGGAATGCTGCCACAGCTGCTCCAATATTGATTTTGCGGTTAGTCCTATATAATGCAGACTCCTAGGAACTCTATTGCCCTTCATTTCCATAGCATTCCTCACATACCAGGCAATTTATAAGGTATCACCCTGGCAGGGAAAAAGCTGGTTTTCGACCAGTTATAGTGCAGGCCAGATGCCTACCCCCGAAGCTCTAAAGGAACTTAACTGGCCTCTCGGACTCCATCAGTATGTCTCCAAGAAAGAGAACATATCATTGGCATACACAAAGACAAATATATAGTGAGTAACCCCTTTAGACCGAATGCTAACAAAGCGTAAGCCAATGGCGAAGCACAGCAGGGATAAGGGCCACCCCTGTCTAGTTCCCCTCTCTACCTCGTATGACTCTGAAATAGCCCTTCCCATGTGGACCCTTGCAGTGGGAGACACATACAGCAATGGAGTCCACTCCACAAAACTTCACCCCAACCCCATAAAATCATTATTTTACTGGTCTCTATACGCTTCTTCCCAAGATTACGGGCACACCTCAGGATATGGTTGCGATCATGATAAAGGAGGAGGTGTGCAATAATTGTCCTAGGTGCCACATCTGGGGGTGGTGTGCCGGCACTCTGTGCACCATTTCTAGAGCAAAGAAGAGGGACAGGCCATCCAGAGCCACCACTTGTCAGAGCCAGTCCTCCATAAAGGCCACCATATTCATTTCCTCTGCCCTTTCTGGGATTCCCACCAACAGTGTGTTATTTCTGCAGGCTCGTCCTTCAGAGACCTCCACCGTGGCCACTTGATGGCTGACACAGTCCAACACACCTGACATTTGTGCTTTCATGTCCCCTAGTGCAGGGATGACAAAGCGCAGGGTAAGATCCATTGTTAGCCGCTCGGCCAGCTTATGTTTACCAGCATGGAGGAAGTCTAGTTCCGTCACCGTGGCCTCCATTTTATGTTCCAGGGTTTCTTTTGTGTCTTTGATAGCCAACAAAGGAAGGTGCTAAAGGGTATCACTCCTAGGCCTGTCAACCGCTCCTCGCAGCAGACCAGCCTCCAAATCCTCCACTGAGGCAGGTCAGGATGAATCAAATCGCAGTATTTTAATTGCAGGAAGCTGTGTTGGCCAGAGCTACAGCTCCCCCATAGACGAGAAGCGGGACCCCTAGCCACAGCAGGGGCCATGATGAACCAGCCACTGTCCTCTTTTGCAGCTCCGATCCACTCCCCTTTTAGTGAATGTGGCAGGCAGAGAGTGTCCCCATTACGCCCGTAGCCCCAGGCCTTTCCAGCAGTCCCTTTGTCATTTTGCCTTTCACCAGAAGTGCCAGGGAATCGTCACTGCACATCACAGTGCACGCCCTCTACTGCAAACTCCAGTGCCAGTCACACACAGCGGGCCTCACCTGCCTCGATTCACTGCAGGCTCTTGCTAATCGTAGGCCTCATCTCCCGCAGCTGGCAGTGGAGAAAGGGGTCCTTCAGTAACTGCAGGGCCACTGGACACTGTTGTGCAGGTCCTCCCAATTCTGCAAACCATGCAGCAGGCAGGGAGCGGTCCAACTAGGTCTCCAACACTAGGCCTCACCGGCCTTCTAGATATTGTGCCAACTCCACCAGCAGCGCCGGGGGACCGCCACCACACACCACTCCTCAGGCCGCATCTTGCAGTCCCCAGCGCTGGTTGTACAGTGCGGGGCTCATCTCACCCACTCTGGACCACTGGGCTCTAGTCAATTGGGCCCTCATTCCCCACACGTGCAGCCAACAGGGCTGCTCAAGGGGATCACTTATCATTGTCTCCGTCTTTCCGGGCCACCCTTCAGCAGTCTCCGATGCGGCGTCTGTACACCCTCCTGGCTCTTGCTGTTGGGCACTGGGAGCAAATGTAGTTGGAAAGCTGCCATCCTAACTGAGGCCCGATGCAGCCACGGGCACATATGTGGGGAGATTAAAGCATGCACATGAGACAAACTGCCATTTTGCACCAGGTTACTCATGACCTGATTACACAAGTGTGAAGGCCATTTTACAGAGGCCTCACAAGCCCCGGAAACCCCTGACCTGACACTTGTGAACCAAAATGATCATTTTGTGAACCCATGGTCCTGCTACTTGTAAGGTCGACTATGGTCCATTACTTCAGTTCTACTTTGCCATTTCAAGACATTGTTCACTATGACTCTTCGGTTCTTCTTTGTTTTTTAATGACTCATTACCCATCACACCTATGCCCTGGTGTAACAAACACTGCGTTGAGTCTGTGAGTTTGGAATGCATTACATTTTTCTGACAATCTCCCTCACAGCCCATTTAGAATTATATGGCCTTCGTCAGATGCAGACTCAAGATAACCATGACAGGTGAGGCTTAGCTTTAATAAAATATCTGAAGGCAACTTCATCCAGTATGTCAAACCTTCAAGTCTAATCCAACCATAAGTAGTCACAAGTTGGTCCGGCCAAGGCCCTAGTCCTGCTTAAACAACCCATAGAATCTGCAAGGGTAACATAAGTCTCAAAAATTGATAATTGTTGGGTAGAACAAACTATGATCTCTTCAGCAGCCTGAGGACTGCTTAATTACATGACGTTCAGAAAAATTACTTGAGATTTTGCCTAATTGCATGAAATGCATGGTGTGTTGTTGCATTCATATCTATTGTTGAGAATGACCATCTTTTGCATGGTATTGACCACATTTTGCCCTTTTTATTAAATCTATTTTTGAGTGTTGTTTTTTTACCAGTGAATTTATTTTTTTAATGTTTATTTAACCTAACCCTGACTACGCGTTGGCCTTCGGCTCTCTGCTCATCTTGAGCAGTTATCCAACCCCAGATGCCCACGCCTGAAGGGTGTTGGCTGGAGGATAAGTTCTTATTTGGCTTTTAACAAAAGCTTCACAGTAGAACCTTTTTTAGAAGGTGGGTGTTTGGATTTTCTGTTTTGTTTCACATATTTTTGTGTATTTTTGTTTTACATTTTTTGTGTTTTTTCTTCTTTTAAACTCTCGTGGCAAGGAGTTGCTCCTTTTTTATTTTTTGACTGTGGTATTTTTTGTAGTGCTACTCAACATTTTCTTCTCTATTTTTAACATTGCTCACTGCACCAAATTCTCACCATGTATTTTAGTGTAAGACCCTCAGATGCAGGTCTTGTCTCCTTTTGCTTGATCTAGCAACTCCTGTGGCACACTTGGTACACTGCCACTGTGATCCATCACAGTCCAGTTTCTCTACTGTTGACACCAAATGCACTTGTTCTCATGCTTACACATGTAGTGTCTAGATGTGTTTTATGTGCTGCGTGAATACAGTCCTTCACATCATACGTATGAGTTTCTGGACAAGCTCCATTGGAGAGTAGAATTCCTAGATGATGGAATGCCTCAATGCTATCCCGTGATCCATTGTCACCCCAGTGCAACACCTCTTCTTCACTTCATGCTTGTCCTACAGCAGAAGGTGTTCCTGCTACCAGCTGATGGCTGTGCTGTTTCATATTTCCTTTTTTTAAACTCTTTATTTAACATTTTCAAGAGACATATAGCAATGCAAGTACAGAGCAGCAGATCCACGTTCAGGTAGGTAATCATTGTTCCATAAACACAATATATCATAAGACAGTGAAAACATGACAGAGAGTTTCACAGCATAAACATGACAGTGCATAACAGGAACTCAAATATTATCATATAGGAATGGCCGAGTGATGTCATAGAGGCAAACTGGTTTATATAATAATGGCAGGGTCATGGGCTCATCATGCTTCAGTGGAGGACTGTGAGGTTGGAGGAGTAATGTCCAATGTGCGTAAGCCAACGGATGCCAAATATCCCGAGGTCTAGATGTTAAAGGCTGTAGCGATGCATAGAGTTCACTGGTATTATCGCAATATGTGAGGCTTGTAAGCCATTTAGTAATGTCTGGTGTATGTTTGGTGCCCCAAAAGAGCGCTATCTCCTGCATGGCCAGTAAAAGGGACCTAGCTGTGAGGTACCTAATAGTTTTAGGCAAATCTCCAGTATGGGCCAGTAGTGGGTCAGAGTGTAAGGGTAATACCACAATACTAGACAATAGGTCAAACACATCACCCCAAAAGCGCCTAATATCTGGGCAAGTCCATGTCGTGTGGAAAATCAACAAGGGGCGCATGGCATTTGAGGCAGGCAGGGGAACGGGTATGATCAATATGGGCTGTATCACTTGGTGTAATGTAAATCCTCCTCAAGAATTTCTAATGTATTAATTTATGATGATGGTTGAAAGAAACAAAAAGACTCCGTGTGCAGCACGCTTCCCAGATTTTCTGGGACAAGGGTCATCCTAGGTCTGTTTCCCAGGATTCTCTGAGCCTACTGTCTGAGACAGGTAGGATGTCAATACAAGCATGGTACAGTTTGAAAACCAGTTGTGCTCCGGAATCCGCTGCAATGACGAGAGTGAGAGAAGCTAAGTCAACCAGAGGTAGCAGATAATCAGAATACTGTGCATGTAGAGCACTCTGCAAGCGTCAAAACATGAAGTGTTGCAAGTGAGTGGCATTGGTGAAACAGGTGTCTGCTGTGCACAAGAAAATATGATCATTGGGGAATACATCACCCAGTGTCCGGATATTGAACAATTTTAAAGTTTGTTGAACAAGCACTTCCTGCGTGATAAGCAAAAATTGGTTATTTAACATTATCAGTGCATCACTCTGGAGCCGGTGAACTAGTCTGCGCCAGGCCCAGCTAGTGGTAGAAAGAGTTTGAATATCTCTGTGGTGCAAGGGCATTCCCCCAAGTAAGAGAGCACTTAGGGGACCGGAGAGGTCAGGTCAAGTTCTGGGATTGCATAAGGAATGCACACATCAGGGTGGAATCAGTGATTTGAATAATGGCATTGTGCCACAAGATAATAAAGTTGAAAATGTGGAACAACTAACCCACTCCGCTCGTACAAGAGAGTAAGGATTTCCCAGTGGATGCAGGGGTGTCTATCTGCCCACACAAGCCTAATAAGCAAACTGCGGAGTGTGGCAATGAAGGAGTTGGTGAGTGGGACGGGTATGTTCTGAAAAAGATATAGGAATTGTGGGAGGGATATGCAGCACGCCATAGACAGCGGGAGATTCATCCATCTATCCACCTGGGTGGTAAGCCTCTTAATGGCAGGCCCATAATTTAACCAAATGACTTGGTCCTTGTCCCTATGAATATGTATACTAAGGTATTTTGTCCATTCATTGCACCATCTGAGGGGAAATTCTACCACAGTTGGGGGGTACTGTCAGTAAGTGGAAATAGTTCTGACTTACTCCAATTAATGTGCAGTCCTGAACATGCACCAAACGGACTACATCATCTAATATGGGTTTGAGGTTAGCTTCAGGGTGGCGGATGAACAGCAATATCTCATCTGCATAGAGCGAAACCAGTATTGGACCACTAGTAAACTGTAATCCCCTGTGTATATGTCTCTCCCACAGGATCCATTGCTATTATGAAAAGCAAGGGGAAAGGTGGCAGCCCTGCTGAGTAGCACCCGTTATGGAGAAAAAAAGGAGAGAGTGCCCCATTCCTTCGTAAAGTAGCTGTAGGCTGTGCGTACAATGAAGAGACCAATGCCGCGTATCCATGCGGAAATCCTAGTTTGTGAAGAATGGCAAAATAAAGGCCACTCAAGTGAGTCAAATGCCTTTTCGGCATCTATGAGGGCAATATCCTCCATCTTTACCAAGTTTTTACAGAAGGGTAATGACCGCCTCACGCATTGTTGAGGGGAGTACCCAGCATCAAGTGCCTCCACGTAAACAAATACTAGGCCTCGGCTCAGTATGTTTTTAGATTTTTTATAGAATGTACCCATGAAACAATCAAGCCCTGGGTCACGCGCCCCCTTCAGGGAATCTATTGTCTGCATGACCTCTTCTGCGGAAAAGGGCTCACTGAGAAATTGCTGCTGAGCGGAGGTTAGCCATACCATAGCTGTCATCTAAATATTTATGTAATGCTGGGCATGGCAGCATTGGGTTAGCTGTGTAGAGGTGTGAATAGTATGAATAGAATTCAGACTGGACTTCTGCAGTACCAGTGGCATGATTGCTGTCCGATCTCTTGATTTCTAGTATGTGCGCCACTGAATACGATGGACGGATGAGTCTAGCCAGTGTCTTCCCCGGTCTGTCACTTTCCCCATATTTACGTGCAATAGCGTATTTATCAATGTAATTTGCCTCCCTTTCAGCAAGGACATTAAACTCGTCCAGCATTAATTTACGCTGATGTAACTGAGAGTCAACACCCATCGCCTCGAGCTCTTGATCAAGATCCACAAGCTGCGCCTCCACATGTGCAAGACTCCAGCGAATGTCATGCAATACCCCAGAATATTTAGATTTCCAGATGTCCTGGATGTTTGGTTTGTAGGCATCCCACAACACCGCCCAAGTGTCCACCGAACCCTCATTTATTCAGAAAAAAATCTATTATTGCTTCCTTCAGGTCAGCGTAAAACGGTGCATCCTGAAGTGCCATGTCAGGGAACTGCCAAAACCTTCCAGTGCCCCCAGACACTGGGATAAAAAGTGTAGTCAGCATTGGTGAGTGATCTGGCAATGTGCGGGGGAGATGCTAGATAGAAGCTACCCACTGGGTAACAGTACTAGTTAGGAGCCTATGGTCAATACGCAACCATGTGCCATGGGGCGCTGAGCGGAATGTGTAGGTCAGTGAATCGGTACAATATAATCTCCATGGGTCATGTAAAGCATAGGCTTCACCGATAGCTTTTAGGGTGCGGACACCAAAGTGCGTGAAGTAGTGTCTAGAGTAGGGTCCATTGCCACATTAAGATCACCTCCAAGAATATTGTGATTGACCTCAAAGTGATCAATGTGGGAATGGAGATCATGAAAAAAATCAGGGGCATCAACATTTGGAGCATACACTTTTACCAACAAAATTTTGAGAGTATCAAGTAGCCCTGGTACGAGAACATATCTCTCATCCCTGTCAGAGTAGGTTGATAGGAGGCAGAATGGAACACTCTTATAGAGCAAGATGCATACCACCCAGGAGTAAGTGCTATAGTTAGCAAAATAACGGTGCAAGCCCCAAATGGATGCGAACAAGGGCGTAGTGCCAGCGGGAATGTGCGTCTCTTGCAGAAAGTCCACTTGCACGCTGTGCCTATGGAGGAATTGCAGCACCTGCTTGCCCTAACGGGGGTTATTAAGGCCACAAATGTTCCATGACATGAAGTTGATGTTCAGAGACTGCTTAACTACAGGAGTGTTAGTCACCATGTGTAACATATGTGTAATCTTTTTGAGTTAAAGAGGTACATTTGTGGTCTGCATTGTATAACAAAGAAACATTTAAACAGATATCCCACAGAAGTAAAGTAGCCCGCCCACCTCCCACACCCGGCATTGAACTACCAAGTGGATTGCATGTAACCCCATATAGGGATAAACCCAACAAAACAACCAATATCGCGGTATCAACAATGTGGACGAAGCAACGCAACGTGAGGCGCACCCAGGCAGCAAAACAGGAGTAATAGTACATTGGAAAAAGAATGGGTGGACCGTAAAAGATCTGTCTAGTATGGGGACAGAGCAAT
The DNA here is from genome assembly GCF_031143425.1 of Pleurodeles waltl. Classification (NCBI taxonomy): domain Eukaryota; kingdom Metazoa; phylum Chordata; class Amphibia; order Caudata; family Salamandridae; genus Pleurodeles; species Pleurodeles waltl. The sequence continues at coordinate 912,377,153 of NC_090443.1, forward strand.
GAAAAAATGCTACAGTCTTGTATAGCTCAGTAAAGGCACATCAAAACTGCGCAGAGTATGATTTTACAGGCGGGTCCAGCAGATTCAGTCCGGGGGAAACAAGTCCATGCTAGAGGAGGGCCCCACATCCAGATTTTCATGCATCAGCATAGTCCCACAGGGCGACGAACCATGTTTGGATTGTAGCTTGCAAAATGCAATGGCATCACCGGAATTGTCAAAGTAACATGGCTTACCATTCACCTCCACCCGTGGCCTGGCCGGATATGGCATTCCGTAACGAATATCAAGGTTCTGAAGCACGCGCTTGACATCCGAGAACTTCCTTCTAGTGTCCTGCACAGTGGGCGTGAAGTCATGGAATAGGGACACAACAGCACCTGGTAATGTAGGGGGTCCCTCTCCTGGACCAGGCGAAGGACAGTGTTGTCATCTCTGTAATTTAGTTGACGGGCAATGATGAGATGGGCGGGAGCCTCAGGGGTAGGACGCGACCCCAAATTGCAGTGAGCTCTCTCCACTACAAACACCATGGTGAAGCTCTGGCGGCCAAGCAACTCCTCCAGCAGATTCTCAACAAGCAGGTCCAACCGGCCTGTGTTAGTGGATTCAAAGGTTCTAGAAATGCGCAGGTTGTTGCAACGTCCCCTCGCCTCCAAGCCCTCATTTTTCACTGCTACTGCTTTTAACGTGCCCTCCACTTTTTCAAGACGATTCAATAGCTTCTCTGTTCCATCTTCTATGTTAGAGATGTAACTTTCCGCCCCTTTCAAGGGTCTGCTGCGTATCCACTCTGCTCCCCATACCATCCAGCCTGGCAGTCAGGAAATCAAATCTAGTGTCAATAGCATGGAACCCAGCACGAAGTTCTGCCAGTATATCCTCCGTGCCCACTGACTGATCACGGGAGGCACCACCAGCAGCGCCATCTTCACTCCCAAGGGGCGCAACGGCCCTATTGGGTAGCAACTGCTTTTCAAATGGCAATTTTTACCGCTTTGGATTGCCATAGCCCATGTCAGAGAGAAAACGGGGGCTGCAGGTCGCTGCCAACACTGTACCCAGAGCACTGGGCACCACCAAAATCAGCACTGTGGTATTTCAGAGTGGGACGGGGACTGCAGTCTTGGCGTTGTACCACTGCTAGGCAAAGAAGGTAAATGTTATCCCACCATGCAGGAGTGGCGCTACCAGCTTTGCCAATGAGGCAGGAGCAGTTCGCAACAAGGGCCCCAGACATGTCCCAGATAACAGGTAGTTATGTGGTGGTCACCCCACCCCCCACAGCTGCACAGCACGCAAAGCGATGTGAGGAGCCAAGGGCAAGCTCTCCATTACGATCGCCCACATCACAGCAGCATGCCTGCGGCACCCGGGCTCCAGCCGCTCACTGCACCCCCATCGGCACAGAGGTCCATCATAGCATGCCAAACCTACAGCCATTCACAGTGTTAGTAAGGGCCGCTTAGGCAAGGCCGCATCGCCCGCAAGCCACAACCTCCAGCTCCGGGCGGCTCTGGTATTTCACTGAGGTTTAAAAAGGGGAGAGCCAGCAGTCACTACTGCCAGGCAGCACCTCACTTCCTGGCCAGCAGCCCACCTCAGGCTCGTCCGAGGTCCCTGTCGCTTCGGGCCCTCCAAGGTTTGCGTAAACCGAGTGAGTGAAGGCCCGCAACAAGAGTGGCGGCGGCTCACCTCACTATAAAGCTAATCAGTTCCCCCCAGTAGCTCCGACCTCCAGCGCTGCTCCGCTACCATCCCCAGCATTTATATGCTCCATATCGGCACATTCCTGTGGATTGTTTTGGAACCAAATGCAGAGCTTCACTCTGAGCGGCCATCATGGTCATCAGTGTGGCCACGCCCCTCATTCCATTTTTCCAAGTGCTGTCTCTCCAAACAAGTGTTCTGGCCTCTTGCTGAAATAGAAATGAGCGATTTTTCCTCTATTTCCTTCAAAGGGGAAGGTTTTCTGGGGTCAGCTAATCAGGAACTCAGATTGGTCTGTTAATTCTCATATAGTCCATTGACATCTGCGAACATCAGAGAAAGTCCAGCCCTCGCTGCTAGGCATGCCAAGTACACACACTCGGTGTGACACACTAAATAATACATTTGAATCTAGTGTACACCTAAGGTGGCAATTTTATGTTGTATATTTACTCTCAACTATAACGATAGTCCACAAATTAGATTTTAAGCCCACAGACATACCTAATATGACAGCGGTAGCGTTTTCTGGTGGACAGATAGCCTTATGTCTGCAACTCCACTGCCTAGCAAACTAATATGTGGACGTTTTATGAATGTGCAAATGGGCCATGTGCATAGTCTACCGGCTCCTGTGCACAATTACATTTTTTGCCTATTTTCTTTTATTTGAGAGTCCATTGAGGGATCTCAAACTGAGTTTTGGGGTTGGAGTGTGAAGTGAACGATAACTACATATAGCGGAAAACATGATGAATATTAAATATATTAAATATATTAAATGTATATTAAATAAGTGGATATGCATGTATTTAATATAATATTCATTGTGTTGTTTATTTATAATCATGCACACAAACATATATATATATATATATATATATATATATATATATACATGTGTGTATGTGAGTGCGTGTGGGTGTATGCGTGTGCTTGTGCTCAGTAGTTCCCAGGATTTGGTGGCAAGCTACTCATATAAAGAGCTCCCTTCAACACCAACACTCTGAATCTGCTCATCTCAATTGTCTGTTTTTCTAGTAAAGCTTTTAAGCATAGAATTAGCACAGTGCCATCCACGTTGAGCTAGAAAGGGGCAAGGTCTTTTGCCATTTTTACAGCAAATTTCTAAGCATAGGATTAGCTACTGCAATCCATACCATGCTGAAAAATGTCAACACACTTTTAGCTCTCCAGGCACAGTGTTACAGCTTTGGATTGGTGGAATACCATCCAAGTCAACCTGGAATGAATAAAAGAAACCCCTGACACATGTGTCACTCTTATTAGAGCTCTTCAGAGAGGTATAGCTTTGTCCAGATTCACGGGAGCACCCTGTAAACATCAAAACAATACCCTTTCAGGCTATCCCCATGCTTAGAGATGTTGCTACAAAAATGGAAAAAAGGCTTTGCCTCTTTCTAGCTGTGTGGCTGGTACAGTGCTAAGCCTATCCCTAAAAGTATTTTCTAGAAAATCTGACATTTGAGGTGAGGAGATTCAGATTGTTGCTGGTTTGTAGGGTGCTCTGATTAGGAGCTGCTCTCCACCAAAATGTACATTTGTTAAATTTCTACCATAGTCCATGGTTCTCAAAAGACTACTCTGTACTGTGAAAGGACAAACCTTCAATAAACAGCTGCTGGTTTTTCACCAAGGCATTGCTGTTGCATTGTTTCTGCTTATCTGTAGGTGAAGTTAACTTAATTTCCACTGATTCCACTGCTTTCTTCCTGATGCCACTTCAGAAATGTTTTATTCAATTACACTTTGAAGGATTCAGGAGACTTTGCCTCTCAAACCCTGGATCCTTTTTCAAAATGGGAAATAAAACCAACCAGTTTCATTCTGAATAGCTTAAATCCTGGGAACAATGTGTTCGGACACTCCAATAGCGAGGAGATAGCCAGTTAGGACAATATAGTTCACCGAACATTAATTCATATGAGTCTCCGAGGGCTGATTTTCTAGGTGAGTCCGAACGTAGCTAAAAGGTTGCATTTGGTTAATAGCAGCTATTTGTGAAATAATCTCAAATAAATAAAACCGAGCATTTATAGATAAATCTGGAATTACTGTATCTTCCTTCAGAGACCTTGGTCACTTTTGGCGCCCATCTAAATTTTCTCATAAGACAGCCAGGCAATCAGCTGCAGTCAATGCTGAACAGAGACGCCTGCCCCTCAGAACAGTGGATAATTCACATCATGGCCTCCTATTTTTTACGGATCTCTCATGAAATTGCTTTTCAGCAGCGAGAAATATTTTTACAAGAGAAAATGCAACGCGCATTGATATTTCTGTATTTTGCATTTAGATGACTGAAAAGCGGACTTGCTTAACGCCTCGACTTTCTAATGCGCTTCCAATTCCGCCTACGCCGCGCGCCTTGTATGACACGAATGGAGCGGATTTGCCTTCTGTGAGGAATAAGGCAGACGGGTGCAGACCGTCGGTGTAGGCTTTCCTGCAAATAATGGGAAAAGGCACTTTACGTTATCACAGGAGTCTACTGCATTTGGGCTTTTAGTTTCTTTTGTACGATCCACTTTTGTAGTTCAAAAAATAGACTTCCATCCTCATTTCCTCATTTCTATTGTCCATTCCCATTGGAAGCTGCCGTCGCTGTAGAATTAAGACTCGCCTTTGATGCACTAAGTTAATGCAAGCGGCACATTTCTTCTGCATACTGTGCAGTAGCATGGCATGGTGTAAAGGGCAGGGATTCCACGTGCGTTGTATCTTCATAAATATTATCAACCATATTTATACTTTTTTAGCGCCGTATTTGCAGCATTTTTTGACGCAAAAGCGGGGCAAACTTGCAAAATACAATTGTATTTTGTAAGTTTGCGCCGTTTTTGCGTCAAAAAGCGGCGCAAATGCGGCGCAAAAAAGGTATAAATATGGGCCTATATGTTACTGTTTTATCGCTGGTGGGTTAGCATACATTTCAGGGACATAACCGTGAAACTCGGTTTAAATTTTGCTATGGTTGGAGAAAGAACACACCAGCCTCACCACTGTGTTTACATCTGTAAAGCCTGCATTTTATGAAAGTTGCAGATATATCCCATTGCTTCATGTGATAAAACTGCATGCAATTATTTTCTTAGGCTAAATTGTCTTTTTACTGGTTCCGTTTTTTAGGTCTGGCCTGGCTTCTTTGATGTCTAGTTGACCTATTGATTGCTGTACATCTAGAATGGGCTTTTGAACATTCTCTTTCTGTCAATAGCCTCTTTGGGGGAGTTCCTTTCAGCCATTGCTTTGAGGCTACAATCTAATGGTGTATTTGTCTCTCACGGTAAAACTAATGGCAATTGGGGGTGTATGTCTTGCTCCTAAAGAGCGCTTCCATTGCTATGTATGAGGTGCACTGTTTCACGGACTGGTGAATACAGAAGCCATCATGAACTGACACCTTAACCCAACTTGAAAAGGCCACCTCCACTTATACAGCACATAGCCTGTTAGAAACAAACACTTGTGCATAGAACGATGAGGAGCAGAGCTAGTTGTGGTCTGAGAGGCAGTGGCAAGCAGTAACTGCTGCTTTTTACCTGTGCTGTGTTATGTATCCCCAAAAGCGACACCCACAAGAAGTACAACTGATGGCCCTAATGTTGCTTGCAAAACTTTCATTGCCATGGTTGTGATTACTGTTAAAGTATGTACTAAACCTTTGGAAGTTAAAACATGCTGGTAACATCATTCTGAGAAGTAGCCCAGTTCTGTAATATTTCTGTGCAAACTGGCGAGACCCCCCAGGCCATATCACAGTTGAGTCTAACAGCTTCTTAACAGAGGTACACAAAGATATGACGTCAGCACGCCCAAAAGCGAAGCAAGTGGCGGGCACTCTGTACTAACATGATACAGCTTTTCTGTGCCATTTTAATAATGTGTATTTGTAGCGGTTTTCTTTTAATCTAGGAACACCTGTTTACAATCTGTACTAGTGTAGGCGTGTGCTGCCCAGTCTTGGGATACCTAGTAACACCTTGTGGATAGGCAAGCTAATGCTGCTAACCCTCAGGACAACTAGTAGCAGTCTGTGCTACTGTCTCGAGACATTGCATTGGTAAAGAGAATCAGTCTGGCTTTAACCACATCAGGACCTCCCTACCCCTACTGGAGTTCTGCAAGAAACTGAAGACCTTGCTATTCAACTAGGAGCCCGATCGGCCTCTAGCGCCCGGATACCCCTCAGGTGATAAGCGATCTATGCAACTCAAGATAACATAACGTAACATAACATGACATAACAAAACATAACATAACATGACATAACGATATATTAATGGGCTAACACATGCATTAAACATTAGTTTATGTCTTTCTATGCTTGTATTAACACATTAAAGCAACACCTATTAACTTCACCAATGTATACTATTTGGTTGAAGCTTTCAATTTAGTGGACTACTGTAAAATGTCCTGTAACAAGACAAGATAATGGGTGGCTAGGCACACTTGCTGAAGTATTTTCTTCTTCCTACACCTCTGCCAAAATAATACCATATTTCAGCATTTGGTTGCAGTGCACCTTGGTGGAAGCATGACTCACAGACATTGAAAACTAGCATTGTCAAAGCCAATAGGTCTGGCATTGACTGTCAGTCTTTGGTATTGTCAGTACTTGTTTTGTCATGGTATGAGTTAAAATTTAGTGAGAGCAATCTGCAGGCCCCTCACTAATATGAAAAAGAAAAACATTGACTAAAATAAAAATATTTGTTGATGTAAAAAACATTAATTGCCATAGTAGTCCCCGGCACTGAAGGGAAATATTTTGTGATGCAGCAGAATGCCGTTTCCTATGTGAATTTTGGTGGGTAACTTGATATTGTTCTGATTTGCTGATCTTATAAAATCACTGGCAATGCCAATAGATCTGGTTTGTATGTGCTGCACCCTGCACTCACAAAAGCATGCCACTCACTCTGCATTCACATGGGTACACCTCTCACTCTCTAATTATAAAGACACTCCTTGCATCCAGCAATTACACATGCACAACCCTCACTTCTTATCTGGCACTCACAAACTGTGCACCATCATTTTCCCTTTTTGCCCTCACCAACTGCTCACCCACACCACACCCTGCGCTCACCCACCTCTGACACTAACCTCAAACACTGATCATCCTTAACCCATGCGCTACTCATAACCTCTCATTATGTACTGACAAAACACTAAAACACTACTCATACTGAGTGCTCAATCCTCACTCTCCCATATTTCACCATGCACACTCCAACTCCCATCCAGCACTCACACACTTCTCACCCTACAGACACACTCTACTCATCCTATGCCCAAACACTGCTCATCAGCCCACTCACACACCTTTCACTCAGACACTGCCTACCCTGCACTCAAGTACTGCTCACCCTGCACTCTGACACCACTCATCCTTGAAACACCACTCACCCTGAAAAAAGGCGCTTTCAGCCTTGCTCTGACCCCCCTTCTTATCCACACTCACCCTGCACTTAGACATTGCTCGTGCACTTACACCCCTCACCTTGCCCTCACACACCACTCACCCCAAACTCAGACTGCTCCCCTTGTTCATAACACAGCTCAAACTGCACTCTCACACCACTTATACATCTCTCATGCAGCACTTTCTCACTGATCACCCAGCTATCATTCATCCTGCACTGACACACCAGTCACACCGCACTCATCTATCACCTGCACTGAACTCAACTACAGCTACCTCATAAATCACTCATCCTGCACTCACAAATCACTCACCCTGCTCTCACACACCATTCTTACACCTCTCCCACACCAGCCCCTGCACACACTTACCACTCTCCCAGCACACACACAAACACTACCCTCCCTGCACACAAATACTACTCACGCTGCTCACTCTGCGCACACACACACTGCTCATTCTGCACACATACACCACTCACTGTATACGCACACAAAGCTCACCCTACACGCACAGAAAGCTCACTCTTTCTCGCTCACTAGTGACACCCACACACCATTAACTCTACACCCTGCACACTTATATCTTAAAATCTCTAAGCCAGACTCCATTTTGAGCACACTGACTTAGCCTGTTGGCCTTTGGCTCACAGTCAGTAAATAAATTACTTTTGCAGAACTTGTGAAAGTATAATTTTATCTCAACAATGACTTTGTAATCACATAAGGCGACACAAGTCTACAACAAGTTAAACCATTATCTATGTTTCATGCTCTGACAGCAGACATGTAAAATAAACATGTATTCCGATTTGATACATTTTCATAATGCTGGTTTAGACCGGATTTGTCTTGGATTATTGGAAAGTCCCCATTTATAGGCCTAAATTCAGTGGTCAACCCTATATAAACCCCATGAATTGACCATCGAATTCAAGAGGACTTTGAACCAGGTTATCACGAGAGGTCCTGCGAGACTGCCATAGTCAATAATGTAATGACAGGAGCCTAGCTGATTGTGTGTTTTCCTTTTGAGAGGACACTCTCCTGACTGTGGTCTGATAACAACAGCTGCTCCTCTTTGAAAAGGTATGCAGTGCACTAGGCCCCAGGAGACATTAGTGGCAAGTTAACTATTCCATTCTCTTTTATTGTTGTGGATAGACATAGCTTTAGGGTGATGGGCTACTAGGAATATGCTAAGTACATTTGAACTGTCAATGGTATCACACTGGTCGCAACATGCAAAAGTGCTCTTTTCATTATATTCTGTGTTAATATTTATCATGTAGTAAGCAATAGGATAGGCTGTTGAAATAAAGCACTTTTAAAAGTATATAGTGCCAGTTCTTAGTGCAGTACTTGAGTGCGGTTTTCCAGAATTGGCTTTGAATTACCATTGTACCCCTGAATCCTTTAATGGACTCTCACTAATCCAGAAACCAATGACACCACACCAACAAGAATGCTCAGTATGTTCTGTGGGGCTACAATAACCTGAAATCCCCTGCTCAAACAATGGTGCACTGAACTCAGTAGGGAAGCCAAACCTTGTAGACCTGGGCCAGAGTTCGAAGATACACAACACTTGCACATTGCTCACCCTGCACTCTTATAACACTCATCCTGCAGACTCACTCACAACTCACAGTGCACACTCACCCTGCACTGACAACTCATAACCTCCACTCAGATACCACTCACCTAGCACTCACACTCTGCTTACCCTACACACAGATTGTGCTCGTTCTATATGCAGACACCACTCATTTTGTCCTCACACACCGCTAACCCTGCACTCAGACACAATTGAAATGCCTCCTGCACTGTACTCAAATACCTCTTTTGTTCCACCCACTCTTCTCATGCTGAACTTAAACTACTCACCCTGCACTTACCTTGTACACGCTGACATCTCATACCTGTACACATGCGCACCACTCACCCTGTACATCCACTGAACACACACTTCTCACCTTTGCTCTCATACACCCCGCACTGAACACACACCAATCATCCTGAATTAAGACACTTTCAGACTGCACGCAGAAAGCTCCCTACCAGCACTCATGCTCCACTCACCCTGCACAGACAGCACTCGCACCATTATACTCACACTCACACATTGCTCCTTTACCTCTTACCTTTCACCTACACTGCTCAGCGGGATTGACGCACCTTTCACCCTGCACTTATACTTTTCTGATCTTGCTCTCACATACCTCTCACCTTGCACTAACACACCCACTCACACTGCACTCATCCACCAGTTGTCAAGCACTCACCCTGTGTTTACACAACGCACACCCTGTAATCACACACCACTCATGCACCTCTCAACCAATAGTCATTCACCGCTCACCCTGCACTCACTCATCATTCACTCTGCACTCACCCACCATTCATCCTGCACTAACTTACTACTCACTCTGCACTCACAAACCACTCACTCTGCACTCACACATCATTCGCAGATCTCTTACACTGCACTTAAACACCACACACTGCATACACACAGCACCCTCCTTGCACACACACACACACAAACACTTCACTTTGCATACAACCACTCACCTTCCCTTCAGAAAGCACTCATCTTGCATTCAGACATCACTCATAATGCTGCCAACCTCCGCTCACTGATCACTCACACATCTCCCACCATGCATTTATACAGCTTCATCCTGCATTCACCCACCACTCGCACTGCACTCACACACCACTAAGTCTGCACTCACACTTTTCACTCAGAAAATTCAATTCAATCATGCCTGGCCTTATAATAACTGGCTATAAGGTGCAATATTTATGAAGAGTCAGAAATATTGCACAGCAATTAAAAACCTCAATTTTTGAAGAATATGGAAAAAAGTAACACTAGCATGTGTTAACAAATTGTTAAGAAAAATCTTGTTGGATGATATGCTGTAAAGCAGGAATACTCAAAGTGCGGCCTTACTGACATTTACATGTGGTTCCCTGGTGAACAGCAGCACTAGGCTACTGTTTACTTTTCTGAGTACTAGCATTCAGAAAGCTGTTAATTAAACAAACGGTAAAGCATTTATTTACTAATGAATTGAAAAAAAGTACAAAAATGCACAAATGGTGTGCTGCACCATTTAATTTTACGTACACCTTTATTTTTAAAGACATCCTCCAACTACCATGCAAAAATATGAAAAAGACTCAAAAAAGTATATCTTTTCCATCACATTATATTTCTGCATTGGGAGGTGTGTATTAAAAGTAATTGTTTTTAAACATGAACTTAGAAACATTCAAGTTGTTGCCTGTGTGACTTAGGTTAATACATGTGAAACAGTGTTATAGTCTACTAATGTAAACAGAGGAACGTGTTCTGTACACCACAATTAATCAATCAATCAAATTAGATTTCTAGGGCATGGCTAATCACCCATGAGGGTATCCAGCCACTGAGAGCATCTTGAGTCCTTTCTTGAATTCCAGAAGAGAGGATGAGGTTCATAGGTGAAGTAGGCGGTTGTTCCAAGATTTTGCTACAAGGTAGTACAAGGAGCGACCTCCACTGTTGCTTCGGTGGATGTGGAAATTGTGTGCAAGGGAGAGGAAAATGGAGTGCAGGTATCTGGAGGGTTGGTGGAAGTAGTGGAGGTGGTTGATGTATGCTGGTCCTTGGTTGTGAAGGTCCTTGTAGTTGTGGATTAGCATTTTGAATTGACATCTCTTCTGAATGGGGAGCCAGTGGCGCTTCTTGAGATGGGGGATGGTATGGGTCCATTTGGAAATGTCGAGGATGAGTCTGGCTCTTGAGTTCAGTATGGTCTGTAGTCTCTTCAGTAGGTGCATAGTGATTCCTACGTAGAGTGCACTGCCATAGTGCAACCGGCTGCTGATTAGGGCTTGAGTGGCAGTTCATCTGGTGTTGAGGGGGTGCCATTTGAAGAGCATGTGAAGACTGAGGAAGCAAGTGGAAGAGACTGCGTTAATCTATTTTTTCATAGTGAGCTTGCTGTCTAGGATGATGCCAAGGTTATTTGCGTGGTCTGGGGTAATGGGAGCTGGGCCTCGTTCTGAAGGCCACTGGGAGTCATTCCATGGGGAGTTGTTTTTCCCAAAGATCAGTTCTTCAGTTTTGTCTGTGTTGAGCTTAAGGTCGTTCTTTTTCATCAAGTTGGCGATGCCCATCATGCAACTGCGGAAGTTGACCTTTGCGGTGGCGGGGTCTCCTGATAGTGAGAGGATGAGCAGGGTGTTTTCTACGTAGGATCTGATGTTTCGGTGGGTTCCGACAATGTTGGTCACGGGGGTCATGTAGATATTGAACAGAGTAGGGCTGAGCGACAAGCCTAGAAAGACCCTGCAGGTGATGTTCTTGGTCTCTGAGGTGAAAGGTGGTAGGTGGATTATCTGGGTTCTCTTGGTGAGTAAGGAGGTGATCCATTTGAGAGCATTTCCTTGGATTCCAAGGTGATGAAGCCTCTTGATAAGGGTGTGGGATACTGTGTTGAATGCTTCTGAGAGGTTAAGGAGTATCAGGGCCACTGTTTCTCCCCGGTCCAGAAGGGTTTTGATGTCGTCTGTGGCAATGATCAGGGTGGTCTTGGTGCTGTGGTTGGTGCGGAATCTGTATTTGGAGGGGTCCAGAAGATTGTTGATCTCCAGGTGTTCCATGAGTTGACGGTTGATGGCATTTTTAAGGACTTTGGTGGGAAATGTGAGCAGCGAGATGGGACAGTATTTCTTGAGTTACCTGGGGTCAGCAGAAGGTTTTTTGAGAAGTGGTTTGACTTTTGCATTTTTCCATGCTTTGGTGAAGGAGGCCAGGGTTATGGATGAATTGAAAATAGTGGTGAGCTTGCTGCTGATCATCTTACTCCCATGGTTGAAAAAGTAGTTGGGGCAGGGGTCCATGTGATCTCCTGAGTGGACAGCGTTCATGATGGCTGTGGTGTTTTGAGTGGTGAGCTGGTGCCAGGCGGTGAGCAGGTAGTTGGATATCATATCAGGGTTAGCATCTTTGGGACCGAGGAGTCGCAAGGTGTTGACGTAGGTGGGTTGGGGTTGAAAGTTTCTGTAGATGGTGGAGTTCTTGTCATTCAAGGAGTTCGCCAGGGAGCTGCAGAGTTCCTGAGAGGCAGTGAGGATGTTTCTGGTGGTTGAGGGGTTGGAGAACTCTCTGACAAGGTTGAAGAGTTCTGTGCTGTAATTAGAGCTGATTTTGATGTGGCTAGGGCGTCCCTTTTTGTCTCTTTCAGTAGATGGTGGTTGAGGGATGACTTGAAGTTGGCTTAGTCTGAGTGTTCTTTGCTGATGTTCCGTTTCCTATGTAGTTGCTTGCAGGTGCGTTTCACGGTTATTAGTTCCCTGGTGTACCAACCAACTTGTTTGGTGGGTTTCTTGAGTCTGGTGGGCTTGATGGAAGTGACTCTGTCGTCATAATGGGTCATCCAGGCAGAGAAGTTCTTGAAAGCCTGTTCTAGGCTGGTTACATTGTCAGGTCAGGAGTTGTTAAGGGCAATGGTCCACTGGCTCTGTCATACTTTGTTCCAGCTATGGAGTGAGGTGCTGGGTGGCTTGGCAGCAGGGCTGGGGCATCCTTTGATGGTGAAGCAGATGATGACATTGTCTGTCCAGGTGAGCTTGGTGACATAAGCAAAAAGAACAGAAAGATGGACGGAATGCAGAGCAAATCAAACATTCAGCCATAGTCACAAATATCTGGGTTTAATCCATTGTTTTTTTGCTCACCACACCACCCCAGGTTGGACCCTGCCATATGCAAATCAGGCTTGACCCTGTTCCTCATGGGAACTGTCCAGCCCGAACTGCCAAGCCAGGTCCTCCCTGGACCGGAAACAAGCATCTTAGTACCGGTTTAAGGGTATCAAACTTCATCAGCTAGGCTAGCTTGAATCCAATGACGCAGTGAGCATGGGACCTACGTCTGGGCATACCCTTCCCACTTGGGACGACAAATGCAAAAAGAACAGATGATGGACAGAATGCAGAGCAAATCAAACATTCACCCGGAGTCACAAAGATCTGGGTTTAATCCATCAGTTTTTTGCTCACCATGCCACCCCAGGTTGGACCCAGCCATATGGAAATCAGTCTTGATCCTGTTCCTCATGAGAACAGTCCAGCCCGAACTGCCAAGCCAGGTCCTCCCTGGACCGGAAACAAGCATCCTAGGACCGATTTCAGGGTATCACCCTTCATCAGCTAGGCTAGCTTGAATCCAGTGGCGCAGTGAGCACGGGACACATGTCTGGGCATACCCTTCCCACTCGGGGGCGACAAATGCAAAAAGAACAGATGATGGACGGAATGCAGAGCAAATCAAACATGCACCCCCAGTCACAAAGATCTGGGTTTAATCCATCGTTTTTTTGCTCACCACACCACCCCAGGTGACATGGCTGCACTTGGCTCCGTCACTGGCCATGAAGATGGGGCCGAGCGCCTGTCCTGAGTTGTGTGTGGGATTGGTGACTAGTTGGGTGAGGCAGATGTTATTCATGCTTTCGAGGAGGTTGGTGGTGTTGGTGTCGTTGAGATCATCAAATTGAAAATTGAGGCTTCTGAGGAAGATGCAGTGTTTGAGGTCAATGGTGAGTGGGCGATGAATTTGGGGAAGGTCTGTAGGTGAGGGTGCATCTGATAGTGGTTTTACCATCGATTTGGAATTGGAAGTTGAGATGTTCCATGATCAGGGTAGTGTTAGCTGTGGCGGTGGTGCAGTCGATGGTTTCTTTGTGGATGATGGCAATTCCACCTCTGTGTTTGTTGGTGAGATCCTGATGTGCTAGCTTGTAGCCATCTGGTGTTTCTGACGCAATGTTGAAAGCTGCTGCGGGGTTGAGTCAGGTTTTGGTGAGGAAGACCACATCAAGGGTGAGGAAGGTGATGGTCTCCCAGATCTCAGTGGCATGCTTGCAGAGTAATCATGCATTGAGCAGGAGGCAGTGGAGTTGTTCTGAAACAGTTGTGGTAGGTGTGGTCGGCACAGTGATGGCTGTTGTGCAAGTGGGTGATCCGGTGTTGCAGGAGAAGAGACAGTGCCGGCAGGTGAAAGGTCCTACCATTGATCAAAGGGAGGCATGGCAGCAGTTGTTGGAGAGTTCGGGCCCAGGGCTTGGAGCTCCATGGCGGTGTATCTTCGGGTGGTGAGAGGGCCAAGGTCCTTGGCACTAGGCGTGGTCCAGGCACAGACAGACTTTCCTTTGGTGCACCAGGACACTGCCATGCTGCGGCCTTCATTAAGTAGGTCCTGGGAGGAAGAAAGGGTGCTGGCTGACAGGAAGCTGGAGCGGCAGAGGTGGCGGGGAAAGAACAAGCAGGGAGGTGGGCCAGCCCAGGCAAAAACAATGAGTACAGCTATGCAGTTGGAATTAGTAACATTGTAACAGACAAATGTTAGTTACAGAAATTACAACAATGTTACTGCAGTGTTACAGCGAAAAGGAAGGTTTACTGTTATGCAGTAGTGACAAAGGAATGGACATCTAAGGCGAAAGTTTAAGCAGATAAATATAATATCGACAACAAATGAAATACTATAGGCTAAATATAAACAGTGAAAATAAATGACAGTGGCTAACCAGGAGTTGCAAATATGCTGGCTGAGCGCTAGCAAGGGAAGAGTGGCAATGCAGGGGAAACACAGGCAGAGGGACGTGCTCGGCAGAATCAAGAAGGTCTGCTGATCGTGCAGCGAGGGGGAAGCTGACTTACGGACCTGCACCACATATCTTAAACTAATTTGTTTCAGGGTGCTCTTATATATGATAATGAGGGAAAAGGAGGCAAAAAGGAATAACACAGTTGCCCAGGATCACACAGTTTATTAGAACATGGAAGCTGGGAATTATCCGATATTTGGTGTTTTGGCATTGTGCACTTCATCCAGTAGATTAATATCTCTTTCCCTCTCTGTTTTACATTGAAAGTTAAGGCTTTGCCTTTAATGCTTATTGCATGAGATTAGAGCATGGGCGGCAGACAGAAAGCAAATGAAGGCGAGGCTTGTTGTAGAATTGAGGATTCAATAATAGCTCGAACCAGAGACAGGCATCTGAATATAGCTTGCCTTCGTTGGTTCGTCCACCTCTATGTCATAATTGAAGTTAAGGGGACAAAGGCATACAAAGAAAATGATTTGGCTATCATTAAATTCAATTGGGTGAGGCTGGAGCCAGAACACCACAATGTAGGACTCTCTGCTTCAAGGTTCATACCTCTCATTACATCACATTTAGTAAGTGGACTATAAGATTTGGTATTCCCCTCTCCCCCGTGGATAAAATAACATGATTATTGGGTTGTAGTCCTGTTTTCTTATCCCATACTTACTAACAGTGTTTGGTTTGTCTTAAGTTCTTCCTATCATTGTAAGTAAAGGGAAGAGAAATATGTTCAAAAAGTGATTTGCCGTGAGTACACAATTAGTCACAAGGGAAGGCCAGGACAAATAAAACATGGCCTCTGCTTCCATAGTTTGCATCTTGCTCATTAACAAGAACTGGATTGTGAGTGGTTCTGATGGGGAAACTCAGGGATGACACTCACCAAAAAATGAAACAGTTTTGAGGAACCTGACCAGTTTTTAAACAGAGTTCACTTCCACCATATCTTTGCACAGTGGATTAAACATCTAGTCATCTAGTGCCACAGCAAAACCTTTCCTACTTTACAATATCAAGCTGTGGAGGTTAGATGTTTGTGCCTCAGTGAATTACACACCTTGCTGGGAGGGGTCTTTGTTAAGGATTTTTTTTATAGTATAGTACTTGTTACCTTAACTGAGCCTGTTTCCAAACACTCCTAATGCTTTAAAATAAGAAACTAAAGGCATAAGGAGACTACGAGGCCAAAGGTTCAATTTAATTGAAATTCAATAACCAAGTTATTTCCTTTATGTACACCACAGTTAGAGATAGCAAGCAGAGTTAGAAACAGAAAATAAATGGTAGCAAGCTTACTCCAGGGTGCGGTAGAGGGATAGTAACTAAGGGCCATATGTACGAAAGCTTTTTCCCATAGACACAGAATGGGTAAAATCCTTTGGTACATCTGGTCCTAAGATACAGCATAAGACAATATTGTCAAACCGTTCTGTACTTGAGGTTTGAGACTTAATTTAGAGGCCAGTTTTGAATGAAACCCTAAAAATAACTTAATGACTCACACTCCACACTATGTACATGCTTTTCTCCTCCAGGCCCACCTTACAACTCCCACCCTCCCCCTCACGCTCCCCCACCGAACCGAACCTTGCTGGCATCAATGCAGTCCAACATCACACCACAGACCAAACGTTTTGGCCCCTGGGAAAATGTTTGTGAGGACCAATTCTATAAAGCAATTTCTTTTAGTTTATTTGAATATGAAGTAGTCCAATAAATCTTTCTGTGTATGATACATGGTGTTCCTAACGTTTGTCACAGTGTTTGTTCATAAATCACAATTAAACAGACCTTCAACAACAGCAATCATTATTTTTGAAACACTGTGGCAGGCAGTGCTTTCCGCCAAAATTCTTGTGAACAGCAAAAAATATTCTTTCTCCTAACAGTACTGTACAGTTAGTCATCCTCTGCGTGTGAGCCTGCCATTCCAAAGAACGGGACTATAATAGGTGTGACATTAGAAAATACCCCATTGCAGCACCTTTGAAGATGGTGTGACACACTTAGAATGTCATTTAGAATGAGAGTCACACCTGACAAGCATGAGTAATGACTGTGTTTCTCAGTTCTCTACTGGTAGCCCATGTCAATAGATGAAAGTCAGAAAGACATAAAATAAAAATAATTAAAACAAAGTTACGAAATAAGACTTTTTCCTGATGCTATAATGTCTACCCAGAAATCTTTAGGTATCTTTGTGTGTGAGACCCTTAGGACCACATCTCCTTTGTGAATGTAAAAACATGTTTGTTTGAGAGGAGGGTGTGATCTCTTAAAAACACCTAAAAAACTTTTAAATGCAGTGCTGTTTTCTTTAAGGAAAACAGACTGCATTAAAGCGAGTTTACTTTATTAAAAACCAATCAGAGACATGATGGTCTGCTGGCCCCAGCAGACTTGATGATCTGCTGACCCCAGCTGGTCACCAACGAAGAGATGGCCTCCAATCATAGTGTGTCAGAATTTGAGACGTACCTCATTAATAGTATGTAGGTTGAATTCCAACCCACTACAATTTAAAAGTTTTATAAACAACATATTAGTGCAGAGTTCGGTGTTTATCTTCTTTTCTTTTTTGCAAAAATACTGGTTGCAAGTTGCAACCATTATTTTGCAACCATTAGATAGTTCATATGGCCCCAGTATCTAAAACAGAAGTCAAAATCCTTCAGCGTGGAGAGATTGCAAGCTAGCCCCACCAAAGTCCCTTGAAGCCGTATAGCTACTGGACGAGGTCTTACTGAAGACATTGGTTTTGGTAGAAAAAGCTCAGAGTGGGAGAAAATGAAATTTCACACATGCCAAAGTTTTTGTGTTGGGCAGATATTTTTCACAGCTTAGTCTGGTCAACACTTCTTCTATCTTTGGGCTCAATCTTTTTAAATGTAGCTCACATCCTCTAGAGGGACAAGGTGAAGCTGTCTTATAAGAAGTTGCATCAAACTCAGACACTAGTGTGAGACCCTGCTGACGCTCTGGAGGTCTTGGAATTCCATGTATTGTCTAAGTACCATCTTTTCAGCATTTTTAAAGCAGCTCCTCTTTGTCAAGTTTGAGGCTCCCAAGACCACCTGGAAAGCACTTAAGGGCCATGAATCACTCCAGCAGAGGGCACCAGCAAGGTTCAAAGCAGTTCCAGTTGCTACTGGTCAGCTGGCCCCTCCAGGAAAAAAAAGCCTGCTGGTCAGGTCAGCCAATTGACCCTTGAATTCCACTTTTTTAACCTAGATACAAGGGGGAGTAGATCTCCAGATTTGCTCATGGGTCTCAAACAGCAAGTGCAGTCCTTCTTTTGTTCTTCCACAGGTAAATAAAGTGTTCTGAGGGGCTGCTGGTGAGGTAGACTTTTGTATAGTTCAGTAGCCAGTGGGTAGGGATGACCTTTAGACACTCCCTAACCAATGAGGTGACCGTTTCCAGGGACAGCCTCTCCAACATTTGCTTTACATCAAACTGGCCCAGAAAACACTATTCTAGGGGGAATTTAAGATGGCACAGGCATTATACCCCTGAGGGAATTTGTTGAACATAAGTCAGTCATGAGCAGCAGACATTCCAAAACCCACCTAGCAAAACAATTTTGAAATCTTCGTTTTCAGATTGTGCAGGTGGTATTACCCTCACAAATAGAAAAGGGCAATAAAAAGTGGATTTGTTTCTTGAATTTCTCTCAACCTTTAGGAAGGATTGAGAGTCAAATTTGTGGTTGTATTTTTTTTTATAAAACTATACAAGGTGGTATCATACAAAATGATAAAGTGTTAGGAGAACTAATTCTTTTTTTATGTAAAACTGTTATTGTATAGTATGCATATTATCAGTTGAGGATTTAACACATGATATGGGGAAAGGAATCACAAACTAACCTGTACTCTAGTGAAAGTTTTTTTTCCTGATGGTTTAAAGATTTAAAAGTGCTTGTAAAATGTATTTGACTAAAGGCTGTTGATGAAATATATTGAGAGAACCGTTAAAAAGATTTGCTAGGAAGTAAACAAACTGAGATCTTTATTCTTTTTTTATTGCAAAAGTCTGAAAAAGAATATGTATTTTGAGCAATGTTGACAACGTTTCTGTCAATAAAGTTATATAAAACATCACTGCTTCTGAATAATAATAGGCACATTTACAACACAGAGATGCAAAACTACTCCTCAGGTTGGCAACTAATTTTGTAGTTGTTTTATAACTAGTACGAAATTCACAAAGGATTAAAGTACCCATTACAAGAACCTAGGGCACTTGCAACTTCACAGGTGTAGTTCTGGAAATCTTTAATCAAGTTACTCTTAGGTGTAACCATCTATACAACCATAAATGGAATAGGTATACTTATGCTTCCTTCACCCATGTCTTTTTCCCTCACTTTCCCAATGGAGCCTATACCAATGTTAAGGTCCACGAAGAGATTCTTTACTTTACATACCCCTTCAGCATCAAAACCATCAACCTATTGTGTGGTGAATTCATTTGAGTTTCTCCTCAGGATACAGGAGTCAGCTTAGCCTCTAGCTTGCAGGACTGTGCCCCCATCACCTAGTGACCTTTCACTTATTTTGCTTGCTCTGTTTTCTTTAATTTATTTTATTATTTATATTAGCTTTTGCCATGTGCTTACATTTTATAAGAAATGTTTTTATTTTCGCTATCAGTGCCATTCTGAGAAGGCACCATTATCGGGGTCACTATCAGTGATACACGTAGGTATTGTCATCATGCCTCTTTCCCACTCATGTGTGATAGGAACATCATGCACACTTGTTAGGGTTTGTTTATACAATTGCTTATAACAGGTCTGCCACATTATCAGTTGTTTAGGAACATACCTACATCAGGGATCCTACATGATCTGTATAAATACACCTCACACGGACAAGGTCATTAGAGGTGTTCCTTCCAGATGCCGTCTATGCTGCACGTCACCTTGCTGCAGAACTCAGCCTTTGTGTCACCACGGAGTCTGACTTAGAGACTTAATTCCAAGGTAACGATGTTTGGGAGTTGGACATGCTACTGGCAGATTAGGGTTTATCACACCTAGCTCTTATTAGAGATTAGGATTTCTTTGTTAGGAATTTGAACTCTTACATTTATTGTAAGACAGTGTTTTTTTTTATAATCACTACCTTCATCTTCACAATTCTGCTTCTTTTACTGTTCTGTATCCTAACCATTGCAGCACATGCATTTTACTGTAGATTGCAGCCTTTTCAATAAATATATTGAAAACTCTCCTGCATCTCCTTTATTGCCTTTGTGTGTATGAGATTTGGATTTGTTGCTAATGAGAGAAAAGTGTAACTTCCGTTCCACCACAACTTCCCTGAGAGGTCTAATCTAGAGTCCATGTATAAAGCTGCCAGACATTACCTTTGCTTTCTGAGTTTTGGTGAGGTACTGTTTGTAATTTGGGAGGGTTGGGACAACAGTTGCAACTTGTTGTAGGAGAGACTCAGTCACCTACAAACAAAAGTGTTGTCATCCCTAAGCCAGCAGTCTCGCCTAGGAGCGAGAGTCCAACTATGACAATTGGTCTTCTCTTCTCTAATCTTCTCCTGATTTCCAAAAATCTGTACCCACCCTAGAACAAGGGTGGTGGTAAGGATTTGTTTGTGTGGAGCATAGTCTTGTGAAGATCGCTGTTATAGGTTCTACCAGTGCATGGAATTTGTGGTTCTGTGTTGTACTTCCCAATGTAACAATGACATCATTTTGTACAACCCTTGCCAGAACACTATGTGGTTCTCCTTCTCAGTCACTATACCTCTTAATATAATCTATTCAGTTGTCAACAATGTGATGAAAATTGAATAAAGAGATAAGGCTGTAGATACAGGGCGCCACAACTATGCAGCACTAAATAATAAAAAGGCCTAAGAAATTGCCTTTTTAGCTGATGCAAAGCACTTCAGCAGCAAAATGCTATTTTGTCAGGGAGTTCTGAATATTCTTGCTCTCCTGCATCTAGACTCTAGCTTCAGTGCACTCTTCGAAGACTTCTGTCACCCATGTATCCAACTATATCCCATCAGCAAGACCACACTCACCTCTCATCCATCCCTATCCTTATATACCTCTCCGTGGTGCTCATAACAGTTGATCAGTTCAACTACCCTCACTTTCTTGACATCTGAACCACTATATTGGTCAGCTTTTCTTTCTAACTCTTTGATTGATCATCCTCCATCTACTTATGCTCCTCACACTCCCACCATACCCATGCACATCCTCCATGCACCTTTCTTTGACATCTTGTTCTTTCTATCTTCACCACTTTGTTGGAAGGCTTTATCTCTTCCTTTAATTTTTTTCTGTCACTGATGTGCATGGATGGCACACACATCTTTTTCTCCTTCCCATGTTTCACTCCCTAACTCCAAATTAGAAGTGTGGACTGTACAGCATTACAAACACTGGACAACCATTTATTCACTAATGTAAATTTCATGATATAAACCATATATTTACCTAAATCCTCTCCCCCTGTCATAACAGGCATCTCTATTATATCCCTATCTCTAGAGATCTGTGTAACCTTCACAACTACAAAAGACACGATATAGCCTATGCTCATTAGAAAAGCCACTCACCTGCCCAAACCCTTTTAATCATTCACAACATTCTTTTCCGCTTTTGACTAAGTTATCAACTTATCTATACAAGCCTGCTTCAGCCTCCCCAGACAAACACACGTATTTCACTACTGTCACCTCATACACTGGTTGTTTGCCAAATAAATGGCAAAGTCAAAGCTCATTAACTCTGTGTTAAAGGTTCCCGCCTTAATTCTTTCAAAAACTTTCTGGCTATGCCCCCTCACAATTACAGCACTCTCGCAATTTCTAACTTCCAGTCACTCGCAATCTACCTTATTATCAATCCAAATCACAGGCCTGAAATCTTTGTGCAATTCTCTTTTCAAATGTCCTTTGTCAGTACACTATGCACAACACTTTACCTCATCAGGATCAAGAATTCCCCCAAAGACCATCTCCTAATGTAAGGCAACAAATATTGGGGGTGTTTGGTTCTCTCCATCACCTGACCCTCTCATGCACTGGACGCTCGAGTGACCAGTTGTAAATTTGTGAATTCTCTTCTGTACTATGGTCGTCTCTGTTTCATCTAACACAATTAATGTTTGACTTCCAATCCTAAATATACTCACTCAAATGCTGATGTCCTCTGTTAAAATCATAGTCAGAGAGACTTATATGGTGCCATAACCTAAAGGTATCCAAGTGCC
The DNA here is from genome assembly GCF_031143425.1 of Pleurodeles waltl. NCBI lineage: Eukaryota > Metazoa > Chordata > Amphibia > Caudata > Salamandridae > Pleurodeles > Pleurodeles waltl. The sequence continues at coordinate 912,399,233 of NC_090443.1, forward strand.
AGTACAAGACCAACAATATAACCAAGGACAACTGCCTGGTCACATATGACACAATAAAATATTAAGGTTTTTAGTGAAACTAAACCTTTTCCTCAGTTGTTGTAGGATGTCATTCCACCATCAAGCCCCTATGACAGGAGCATTTTCCCCCATTGCTTTCGTTTGAAAATTTGGGACCTTTAGCCATGCATTATCCAGGGACCTCAAAATCCTCCTGCGAACGTTATCCAGTAGTCCAAAGCATGCTGTTTTAGTATGTCATTACTAAAACTCAGAATCTTGTACGGCAACAAGAAACTGACGGAGTATGTGCAGCATAGGACTGACATTCAATCTACCAGTGGACATAGAAAAGTGCATCATTTTGAATTTTCTAGAGGCTCCAAAGAATCTTTTTTTTAAAGTAGTGGCATGATAGTTGAGTCTGGATCCTACGATTGCACTCACAATAGTAGTTCTACTCGCTTCAGAAAGAAAAGGTTAGATCTTGATGTTGTGTGTTATTTGCATAACTAATGCTATTCTTCTCTCTCGTGGTCTTTCCTGTTTGCCTTTCTTCTCTATCCTCGATGGATATTTCATGTTTGGCTCTTGACTACATTTCTTCTGACTGTTCGATCGTTTCTTTTAACTCTCCTAAAAGACTCTCTGCTGACTGTATATTGTTCCACGGTGTACTGTAGCAGCCCCTTTATTCTTTTCATTTTATTCTAATCATCTGTTTTTATTACTTCTGCTTTTGACGAAAATCTACTTTTTGTTCTTTTAAATTATTCCACTTTTACATCATAATATCCCTTCTTGTTTTTTCTACCATTGGCTGTCTGTCCTAAGGTCACCCCAATGAAAATGAAGATTTGTTTTACAGCTAGCTGTTCCCCCTCCAGCTGTTATTTTCCTTTCTTCTCAACTTGCCTTCTCTTTTATTGCTAGGATCCCTGGGCTGCTATTCGATTTCTTACTTAACTTTGTTCCTCAGATTTGGTCTGTGTCTAGGACCTGCTGTTTTCAGTTATATAATGCTCATGCGATTGAACCATTTTTCATTTAGATAATACTCATACAATTATACCATTTATATCCTTTGCCACTTTAAAACTTGTCTTGCAAAAAATGTTTTTATCATAACTTACTAGTCGTTCCTTGTTATATTTTGGTCTACTAAAATAACTAATTGATTCCTTTCAGTCTGTGCTAAACTCCTGCATTTGTTTACATTACATCTTCGATCTCAGATCTTTCCTTACTGCTTTCTCTTGTTACTGAACTTTACTCAGCATCAACATTGTTGCCCCTCACTACTACTCGCTTACAAGTTGGGGGATGAACTTTTGCTTTCTCTATAATCAGCTGGCTTCCTAGCAAATTTCCCTCTCCTAGCTTAAGATCTTCCTCTTGTCCTTCTGGCTCTCCAACATATTCGTTTTGAACCCCCAGGAGAATCTTCCTTGGAAATTGTATCTTCTAAAGTCATCCTTTTAGTCACCATCCTTCCGCTCACAGACTTGGGGAACCAGGGGCTCCAAAGTGTTCTACCCCTTTTCTCCTTTTGCCTCACTAGGGATTGGTACTTCGGTAAAAAATGTTTTCAGATTTTCATCTGCACCTTGTGAATCTTGTGGATCTTGCGGTTATCCATAGCCAATATGCAGGAAGGGCAGTTAAGATTGATGTATACCACACCTTTGTTGTTGTGTGTGATTTGTGTCACTTTTTGCTTAGGTCACCAGGGTCATAAACCCTTTGTTGATGTCCTTAGAAGATGGTTGTGCTCCGCTATCCGAATGGCTTATATTTACTATGAGGTTCCTTTCCCTACTTCTATTCTTGTCCGTGCCTAACAGAGCTCTGGTCGCTTCTTCAGCTGAAGCTAGGGTATTTTATGTTCTAAATGTTTCTCTCTTTGCCCCTTGGGATTCACTTTGATTTTTGTCAAACAGTATACATTTTTCCTTCTGATGCCTATTTTAGTACACGATACTGAGATATGTGATTATTTGTTAAAGCTATGCTTGCTCATTTGTTTCAAGTGTGCATTATTACTTCTTTCAGTCTGTGTGTTCCTTTAATTTTCTTCTTACTGCTTACTTTCCTTCTTACTGCCCTGATCATTTACCTGTAATCTTCATTACTTTTTCTCATCCCAGTCATGCGAAAATTCTCCCTCCCACCCTGTGTTTTAGTGATGCTCCGGTGGCGCTATACCCTGCGCCATATTTTCAAGATGGCGTTAATCGACTTTTTGTGGCTCAATGCCTCCTTGTAAATACAGCCCCTTCACACGCAGCCCATTGCATTTTGACACTGCCTCAGATTTATGAGATTTCATAAACCTGCGCAGTGCCAAAATCTAACATTACCCTAGAAGTGGCGTTAGCAAGGCGCAACAAAGAGAAAGACTTTCAATCCCCTTTGTTTTTGCTTTTTCTAGGCATGCTGCATTCTGAAGCACGCATAGAAAGAGCAAAATGCCAGACATGATTGTTTATGTGCGGAAAGGTGTCCCTTCCTGCAAATAAACAATCATTTCAAAATGATGCTTTGGCACTTCTGTGTGTGCTGCGTTCTGCAGCACACACAGAAGTGCAAAATTGCCATTAATAATTGCTTATGTGCAGGAAGGGACACCTTCCCACACATAAACAATCAAACCCCTCAACGCAGGCATCCTTGCACGATAGTGCAAGGATGCCTGCGTTGGCTCTAGGCAGCTCAATTTAGCTCCAGCACAGGGGACGACACGGGTGCGCTGTATTCAACTAAATAAGGCACGTCTATGCGTTGTGAAAATGACAGAACGCGGCGCTGCCAATTTTAGCGCAGTGTCACGCTCCGTCATTTTCTTTTAAATATAGGCCATGGTTTCTTATGCATGTTATTTATAGGATCAATCAAGGGGTTACAGACCTCTACAACTGCTTCTTGGTAGGGATTTTTTAAGGAAAAAAGAAAAATTGGACATTAAATTGCTTGTTGCTAAGCAGTGAGCATCCGTGTAAAGACGATTATCGATAAATAGTGAGGGCATTAATGTCATCCTTTCCCTTGTCCCTGTGTTGTGTAACCAAAAGGGGTGCTAAAGACGGATTTGCAAGGCCTGATGCTTACCCAACAAACTGTGTTTTCTTGTGGTGCAAATATGTATATTTAATGCAAAACATATTATCTGACAATAAAACATTGATTATTTTATTTTATACTATTTTAACAACCTTAGTTGAAATAATATTCATTGGTCTTCATACTTATAGCCGTAAGTACAGTTTCATCTGCCTTGTTACACATTCGCATTAACACTGCATGTGGCGAATGTCACAAAGAGGTCAAGCAGTGGGATGACATATTTTGATTCTTCTGGTTGGCTTCTTTTCCCAGAATCTCACTTCACCCGAGTAGCACTAACTTACATCATTCCCACACTTGCAACAATCCCACATTATCAGGATGGCGCAGCGAGGAGTACTATTTAACCAATTTGCAGTAACATTAACCTTAACAATAACATTCATTGGGCAATTCATTCACATCTCCACTGCAAGGATCACACTACTTTTGAGCAGCACCCAGGGTGTCAACAACATTCTGACAACAGTGGCCATAGCTCTCACTTTTATTTCATCATGAGAGTCAAGAAGGTGCGAAGTCAGTGTCTGCCAACCCCAAAAAGCTGTCAGTCGTCTGCCATTTGAAAAGGCTGCAGGCCCATGAGTTCCTCATCTCTGAGGGCCAACTCGTCCACTAGCACTCTGCTTTTAGCCTCCCACTTCCACCTAAAAGGGGGCGGCTCCGATAACCTCGAGTGCATTGCTGTTGCTCCCTTAGCATAGTAACCTAGTAACCATGTTTCCACCTGAAGGAGATTGGGCGTTGAAAAGTACGCTCCAGATCACCTATTACTGCCTGGCAAAATTGTGCCATGTGAGGACAGGGCCAGTCATATGTAAAAAGCCAGCGTCTCTCACTCGACACCATTTTGTATATTCTGTTTAGCTTGTGGGTAGTGAGGTACACTTTGTGTGTATGTTCCAGAATCTTATTCCATTCCTTGTCTCGCACTTCATGTCCAATTCCCTCTTCCCACCTATGTCTAAGGTGCATCAAGTACACCTTTGTCATGTGTAGGCATGATTTATAAAAATAGATCAGTTTACATCTGTGTCCAAAGGTAAGGAGGATCTGTAACACCTCATGTGCCTGGGGTTCCCCGTGGCCTGTGTTCCATAGTGCCTGCAAGGATTGCACCACTGCCACAGAACCAGGAACTGTGAGTTAAGTAATTCCCGCTCTGTGGTTCAAGAGACTTCAGCATCCCCTTCTCATAGCAATCTCTAGTTGTGCACTGCAATATCCGCAGGGAAAAGAGTCATCTACCCTCTTCCCTTATTGTGTGGAGAAGTGTGGCTCAATGGTTAGAGCGGCAGACCCTGAAGCAGAGATCTGGCTCAAGACCAGGGTTCAAGTCCCGCTTTGGCAGGTCTTGGGCTCAATTCCCCTTGACCAGATAATTCTCGCCTCGGTGCCTAATCTAATTCATGGGTCCCACTCTGCAACTCTGGGCAATAGCTTGCTTAATCTCCACAACGGCCCCAACAGCGCTTGGATGCCTGGCTTCACCCTGGGGGTGCTCAAGAGTGGGTGCCTCACAGGGAAAAGCCAGGAGGGGTTCCATAGTGGTATGAGTACAGCGCCTTGAGACCCTAACGGGTGAGTAGTGCGCTATACAAGTGCTAATTTACATTTACATTTTTTATTAAGTCCTTCATTAAAGTATCCAGTTCTCAGGATCAGGGTCGGGGGACCCAGCTGGGTAGATTTGTGAACAGGAGAGCACCTGCTGTAACACAATCATCTTTTTACGAGCCATGATGGGAATTTGTAATGTACACCAAAAAGCAACATTGTTCTTTTAGAAATGTAGTGCCCTATCAAAGTTACTGTCCTGGGTATCCTTCTCCTGGTGATAGATTTTGACACCTAAATATTGGAGCACATGTGGTTCCCATTGCATGCCCTGCGTGGCAACCACTGGTGGTTATATTTATGAGCCTTGAAAATCGGTAAGACTCAGTTTTTCTCCCAATTCATACAGAGGCCAGTAACCTATCCCAATAGTCTCACTGTTTTGGTGCTCTAGGGCACCCCGTGCTGGCCTCTCTGAGGAATAATCTGCATAAGCTGTGATGCTGTGCTCCTGATCATGTAATGGCATTTCCTTTCTTCAGCTATCTCAGTTGACGGAGTCTGTGAAATGCTCAATGGACAGCGCAAACTGTAGCAGGGACAGGAGCACCCCTGTCGTGTTCTGGTTCATATCTAAAAGGCATCTGATATGTTTTGTCTCACCTTTACTCTGGTCCATGATTCGGCCTATAGGAGCTTTATCCACTTGTCTCACTCCAGCCCCAATTCATGCAGCGCATCACTGTGTGCATGTATCGCCACTGGAGGGTGTCAAAAGCCTTATGGAGATCGACCGAGAGTAGTACCTCCTGCTCAAAACTAGCTTGTGGGGTCTCAGCTAGGACACATGAAAGGTGTCTAATGTTCATAGAAGTGTTTCTCTGTAGAATGAATCTGTTTTGATCTTGCTGGATCACAGTGTAAGTGAGGTTGTAGGTGTCAGGATAATATTTTGCTCAGTATCTTATAGTGAAGGTTTAGCTTCTACAATGGCCAGTAGGCTGATGTGTTCCTTGGGTCTTTGCATGGCTTGGGGAGAAGGATTAGCAGAGCTACTCTGCAGAAGGGCAGTAGCATGCTGTCCTCCCAGGCTGCTCTGTATATTTTCGCCAGTTGGGGAGCTAGGAGAGGGACAAATGTTTCATAAAATTCTACTGGGAGGCAATAGATGCCAGGAGTCTTCCTGGTTGCAAGGTCCTTAACGACCCCTCTAATTCCTTGTTCTGTGGTTGGTTGTCCCAATGACTACCCACTGTCTTCGGGGACAGTGGGCAAGGTGGCCCTGTCTAAGAATTGTCAATATCAACCTTGGTAGACTGGTTTCCTCTCTTGCAGAAATCTGCATAATGTTAAAGGAAGATCATGTGGATTTTAAGCTGTGAAGAGTGATGTAATACTCCCCCCCAGCATCTCTAAAGGCTCTCACCTTACCTCCAAGGTGTTTTGGGCTGATCAGCCAGGCCAAGAGCCTACCCGCTCTGTCATCCTCAGCATGAGTACTAGTGACATATTACTTATAGGAGAATAGCCACATTCTCTTCGACACTTCTTTGTGTTGGTCTCATAGTTCAGGAAGGGTCACATGGTGGAATGACTCTGTCAATGTACGGCACTCTGGCTCTCAGATAGTATGTTGTAGGTGGGTGAACTCTGTTTCAAGGGTCCTACAGGCACCTACATGCTTAGCCATGCTATGGCTTCTAATCACAACCTTAAACACCTCCCAGACTGTATGTATATGTGCAGTTTGAGTGTTATGTTGAAAGTACTCCTTGATTGTGTCAGATAGGACATCCTTGAACACGCAGTTGTGTAGTACGTCAGGGCAGAGTTGCCAGGTAGGGATAGAGGTAGCTTTGTCCCCTAACTGAGCCTCAGCGATAGTGGATTATGATCTGAGCCCATGCGGGCTAAGTACTCCGTGTGGGATACTATATCATCCACCTGAGGAGAAAGTAACTATCCAGTCAGATGTATAAGTCATAGATGGTGGAGTAACATGAGTACTCCCTCATCCGGCCATTTCTGTTTTTCCAGGGGTCTTGAAGTCCCTAAGTGAGCTTGCCACCCTGTGCTCAGGGAATGTGTCAGCGTGGGGAGGAGCAATCGAGCATTGTATTTGTGACACACTTAAAATCTCATCCGAGTATATAGGCCACTGTGGTAGACTCAATCAGCAGTGGCACTAGGGGGTCCACGAAGGCCAACTGGTTTACATTGGAATCCTAATGGCTGCCTAAGTTCATGGGGGTGACGTCTAAGATCCTGTAGAGGATGACACATCCATACTCTTTATCACTTGTGAGGTGTATTCGAAGGAAACTCCAGCCCAGACACATATTAGTGTCCTCTTGGCACACATGGAGTACGATGCGGCACACATCTGTCCCCTCCAGCGTCTCTGCAGCTTTGTGACCTTGCGTCATACCAAATGAGTCTCCTGTCGGAATGCAAAGTTGTCCCCCATACATTTCAGATAGGAATACACCTGGTGACATTTTACAGTGGAGTGCATGCCCAGCACCTTCCATGTGAGGATAGTGTAATTAAGAGTCATAGGTGCCATGTCATCCAATAGTGCGGGTGATAGGGAGCCATAGTTCAGTCCTGAATGTGGTGTGAACCTGGGTCCCCTGTGAAATATATATGTGGTGTTCCAGTGTGGAGTGAGTGTAACATGTCATGCCCAGAGCATTCAAACAAACAATCCCCAACTCCTACTCGAGAGGTCATCCTGGCATTAGCCAGATATCCAAAACACAACCTGTCACTAACTTGGTTCCAACACTGCTACATCAGTGTATGATCATCATGTAGCACTATGAGGGGGCAACAGGATCTATGTGAAAATGCTCAAGTTGGTCTCCATACACACACCTTCAAATGTCCGCAGCCAGCCATGCAGTGTTTCCCAGCCCCTCTCTGGGTTCCAGCATTCAATACAATATCGATACATTGTGATCTCATTCCCTCCCATCATGGGAAAGCCCCTGGGACTCCTGCAGTTAATATGTTGAATGTCATCAGCTGACCTCGGAGTCAGGAATGGACCTCAGGTTGATTATTCAGAGGCCTGATCTTAGTCTGAGCCATTGTGAGTTGAGTCAGAGATTGGTTCTTTCAGTTCTTTGGGTTTTTTGCAGACTGGGATGCAGCAGCTATAGCCGCTGCTCTCTCCATGTCAATCTGCTGTTTGGAGGGGCGACCTCCCCTATTTCTGTTAATACAGTGTTGTTTGTGCCAATGTTGGGGTGATGGGTGGCATCCTCCATTTCCACTTGTCTCCCTATGGTGACATTTAGTCTAGTTTCAGACCTCCAAAGGATCATCAAATAAGAGCAAGCAGTCTTTTATGTCAACTCATTTACTTTTTTTAAAATCTGAAATAAATTACATTCATTTAGCATTATTTCCTATGGGGTTCTATTTTAAGTCCCTGCCTTCATTATTTTTTAAGGGAGGGAATTGCAATATCAGTGGTTGGCCATGTGTTGCGCTGGACTTGCACAGCCTCTTTGTGGTTGTAGTAAAATACATGTGTAACTTTGACCCCACGATCTGTTTCTTAGGTTGGAGACATAGGAGTCTACACTTTTGAGTAATTTTACACTTTTAAGTTGTGAACAGCCAAAAACAGCAAAGTTACTTAAAATTTGAGGAAACCTATATGTGAAAATTACCAACAAATGTAAGTTACCTTCATGAATAGGCCCCAGTATGTTGGACTAACTAGATTATGACTCTTCTATTCACAGACCACTTTGTAGTACAGATAAGTACAATGCCTAACCTAGGCCATAGATTTAAACAGACGTTTATTACAATATCTCCTAAAGATACTTTCCCAGAATTTTTTACTTTTATTCTATATTTCACTAGTTGTTTACTGGGAGCCAGTGGAGCAAATTTAAGGCTTGAGTCAAATGGGCATTTTCTCCTAGTCTGCATTCAACTTTCACAGTCCAATTTTGTATCTTTAGCCATCAGGAATGCTGTGCATCAGGAATCTAGTATCCAATACAGCCATAAAAAAACATTTTTACTCTAAGGTCCAGCGAGGTCGTATATTACACTAAGCCAATAACAGAAAAGGTACATTGTAAAACATGAGAGGACGTGATTATATTGCAATATTTGCAATCTTCTATGCAGACTAGAGAAAGCCAGTTGCCCAGGATCAAGGAGGACCATTTGTATTCTCATTATGATAATTCGAAAACACTTTTATGCCTACAAAGTATTTACTGTGGTCTTTCACATGAAATCTGGTTGGTGGATCCAGCACTGTCAGCTTGGTGAGGTACCTGACATTCCCTATTGAGAAGGTCATCCCTTTAATATCGTTAATGTGGTTTATGTGAAGCTGCCCTGACAGATACCCACTTACTTACCACCTTACATGGTAAGTAACCTGTTCCCATACATCTTACAACGTTTAGGGGTGATCTTTCCTTTTTCCTGCACTGAAACAGGATTTACCCCAGTCCTTGAGAACAGCTAATTTCTAACCAGTAAAACACAAATCCAGCCATTTTCAGCCATAAAACTATATTTGCATCCAAAACACCTTTGTGAATCCAACTCAATGAGTTTCAATTTATTTTGTGTGTTTGGTGGTAAGTCATTTCTCCAGTATTATATTGTTAACATTGTTAACAGTGTTGTTGGTCATTGAATATTGGGATGAAGGTTTTACCACATAAGGGTACTTCAAGTATTACTTCGACAAAAGACATATCTCAGGTGGAGTATGCTGATAGTTATATTGTAGTATATTTTGTTCCATGTGTAAGTACAATATTAAACTTAATTGTATGAAGCAAGCATTATGATTACGAATTTGGCATTCGGACCACCATTCTGTGGCAGCTCCAGTGACTCTGTGGAGTATTTAGATGTCACTGCTGGCCCAGAGGCCCTGTTTCTGATTGCACGGGATGCTGTCAGTAATTTAAGAAATATTTTTCCATATGTGTTGATGCAGGTGTGTACATTATGACTTAAAAACTGTAAAATGTACACATATGCATGACAAGTGGAAAAATACCATGTACGTCTACCTTTCCATTGCTGGAGTCTGAAAAAAATATGTGCACAGTCCAGTCAATGGGGGAAAAGTGTGACACATACTTACCTGGATTTTGGCCCCAACGTGGTCATTTTCTTTGGGATCAAGATGCTGCTGTGGATAGGGGCCTAGGAGGAAGGGGTCCACGTTGGAGACTGAAGGGAAAAGATGAAAAGGGTGAGCTTACGCCCCATTTCCTTTGATTCCACTGTCTTGAAGCAGACGGTCTCACCGCCACTGTCGGCTCGACCGAAAGTCACTTCATAACATGGAAGGCGGGACCCTTGTCTGTACTGCCCTTTGACAGCTGCTGTTCTCCATGCCACCATCGAGATGGTCATGAAATGGCTGCTAGAGGCCGCGGGACTCCAGCGGTCTCTCATTCAACATTGTAATTCGGTGAGTGGACCACGATCCAGGTGGCCTCAGAATCAAACTCAGTTTCAACTGCAGTACTGTTTCCGCCAAACTCATAATCATGCCCTGTGTTTAGATGTTACACTGTTGGTGGGTAGAATCTGTTTCTGATGATGGGATCTATCTCAAATTGATATTAATTTTGTGGAGAATATGGGGAATAAGGAATCTGAAGTGTTCTTTGTAGCCATTCTTGTACTTCAGTGCATTCAAAAAGGTGATTTAGAGTATGATGATGAGAAGTTTGAGTGTGATTCGAATAAATATTTAACATTGATTCACATTATTAATTTACATTAATATTTAAAATAAAAATACAAAATATAGGGCCTGATTACAACTTTGGCGGAGGGTGTTAATCCATCCCAAATGTGACGGATATTCCGCCCACCATATTACGAGTTCCATAGGATATAATGGACTCGTAATACAGCGGGCGGTATATCCGTCACATTTGGGACGGATTAACACCCTCCGCCAAATTTGTAATCAGGCCCATAGTTTTTTAAAGCTTATTGAACTTTTAAAAAAAAAAATCCTATTCTTTACCATAGGCATAACTCTGCCATGAAGGTGGAGATTTTCCTATGGTTGTAAAATATAGGAAAACATGATAAAAGTTGAACACAACTTTTTAAAAAATGTACATTTGTTTATGTTAAATATTAATGTAAATTAAGATCATATAATACGTAATCCTAGTTCGGATGGATGGTGTGACTTTGAATGACAGATAAATGAGAGATGAAATGTTTTCACTTGTTATTTTCTTCTTTCAGAAGTTGAAATAATTGTGGAACATTCGCTATAAGGCCATTTAATGTCATCAGTTTGTCTTCTAAGTACGCATGCAATTGTTTCCTACATAAAGGTCTGTGTAGTTTCATACAAAACTGCTTATCTCACATTGAAGAGTCAGAGTTACTGATGGTTCCATTAACTGAATGGAAAAGGCACTCCCTAGCCATACAGCCTTTCCTCGCTTTACTATCCAAGTGCACCCTGAGGGCCCAACTTCTATTACTCAGTTTTCCCCTATTATAGGTTCCAAGAAAACACTGAGTGACAAAATCACTCAGGGTGCTCTTGGAAACTAAGGGCCTCATTTACAAGAATCTGACACATCGTCTCCGATGCATCAGCTTTCTTGCGCTGTCCTGCAACCGCCTAATGATACCATGGATGCACTGTATTTACAGCACAGAGCTCCATGTCCAGGTTTTCACAGATACGTCAGACATTCTGGCACTGAAGTCACACATTGTTGGAGTAGCGTTAAAAATTGTTTACGCTACTCCAGCATTGCAGGGGGGAGGCATAGACAGCAGGCAGTAAAATTCGAACACAGTGAAGGCGCAGAATGATTCAGGGGAATGTAAATTTCACTGCATCAGTTCTGCTTGGCTTTTTGCCTCGAAACGCCTACCTTGCATATTATTGTCGGTAGCTGGCACCCAGGGTTGGAAAGTGGTGCTAGAGGCATCTAGCATCACTTTGTAGATTTAGGATCTTTTTCGCACCACCACAGCGTAAAACAAAAATGACTCTGTGGTGGCGCAAGGGCCTTGTAGATGAGGCCCTAAGTGCATTTTAGGTCACTTTTAAGGGTGTCGTCTCCAAATTAAGATTACATTGTCTTTGGCAAGCAGATTCCCTTAAGGGTGATAATGGGCTTCACAAATACACAGAATATAACAACGGGCTCTGACTTTCCTATTTTTTGACAATAAGTCACCAGAGCCCTTTCAGTGTTGTGGAACTTAATATTGTAGTCCAAATATCATTTGACATTTATAAATACTGTATTCTAAATATCCTTTCCAAAAATATTTTGTTGTTGGGTTTAATTATGGAACATTTACACCAAATGGGACTATATTTTTTGTAAACAAGATGTATACATGCTAGATTATGTTTCTAACTGCTATATTATGACTTGCAATACTTTTAGTTGTGCCACAAACACTGAGGCCCTCATTACAACCCTGGCGGTAAATCCCGCTTACCGCCGTGCTGATGGCCGTCAAGATACCGTGGCCGTGGTGGAAATCCGCTACAGGTATTACGACCCACATCTCGTAATCCACCACAATACAGACACCCACACAAGTCCGCCACACCAAAGGTCAGTGATAAACTGGAGATAGCAAAACCCAAACCGTCACGCCAACAAGAATACGCCCACACTATCACAACCCACAAATCAACGCGGCGGTCATTCAATCGCGGTAAACCATTGGCGGTACACACCGCCACACTCAAAATACACACACATTTACAAAACACAACCACATTGGATAATTCAAAATACACACACCTGATACACATACACACACACCACACCCACACACCCACAACACTATAAAACACACACCCACATTACCCAGAACCCCTTACAATGAGTTTTTGGAAGAAGCACAGAGAGAGAATAGCAAACACAACACCAGCATCCACAGACACACAACACCATCACTCATACAACATCCACGCACCTCAAAGAACACACACCAACACAACATATCACACAGCACAACAAACATCACCTCACACATCACCCACACCACATTATAGCACCTCAAAGACACCCCAGGTTTTCTGAGGAGGAGCTCAGGGTTATGGTGGAGGAACTCATCCGGGTAGAGCCACAGCTATTCGGATCACAGGTGCAGCAGACCTCCATTGCAAGGAAGATGGAGCTATGGCAGAGAATTGTTGACAGGGTCAACACAGTGGGACAGCACCCAAGAACAAGGGATGACATCAGGAAGAGGTGGAACGACCTACGGGGGAAGGTGTGTTCCGTGGTATCCAGACACCTGGTAGCTATACAGAGGACTGGTGGTGGACCCCCACCTCCTCCCCCACAACTAACAACATGGTAGGAGCAAGTCTTGGCAATCATGCATCCTGAGGGCCTTGCAGGAGTAGCAGGAGGACTGGACTCTGGTAAGCTAAATCTTTACTATTATATCCCCCACACCCTACCTGCACCCTACCTGCACCCTACCTGCATGCCATCACAAATTCCTACCCCGACCCTCACACCCATCACCCCAACACCCCACAGATACCCCACTATCACAACCCACACATCCCAATAACAAGCCCTGCATGTAACATCAATGCATGGACACCCATCACCAAAGCATGTCCAGTCGAGAGACTCACCCAGGCCACAAAACCACCAATCACACAAAGGCCAAGTCAATAATGCAAGCACAGGAGTAGAGGGTTACTGACCCATTGCACAAGATGGCACACACAGATACAATAACTATGCATTTACACCCCAACAGGACCCCTACCCAACGTCACTGGACAGGAGCTGCCAGCCACATCCCCCTCCTCCTCCACCTCCCTCCCAGTCACATCCACACTCACACCTGCATGCACTACATCAACATCCACTACCAGCACCTCCACACCAAGCAGAACACACACCTCACTGGCAGACACCTCCAAAACAACTATGCATGTGTTCCCTGTGTCCTCTCCCAGCCTGTCTGTCCCCCCATAAAGGACATAAACACAAGCACTCACACACCCAACAGCCATCCACCTCACATCAGCATACAGCTCATGCACCTGCACCCAAATCCATCAGACATACAGCTCCTACAACCACTCCCTCAACCTCCACTCCCATTACTCCTCCCTCCTCCTGCCCCAATGTCCCTAAAAAGCCTTTTCTTTCCCAACTTGACCTCTTGCCTCCACCCCCCCCTGTCCTGCCCGTCTGAGCAGGGTACCAAAGACCCAGCCCACCACCTCAGCCAATCAGTCCACGGGGACAGTGGTAGCACCACCTACTCATGGTGGTGAGGATACCACGCCTCCATGGAGGAAGGGGAAGGAGGCTGCACCTACAGGCAAGAAGGGGAAGGAGCCTGCATCTACAGGAAAGAAGGGGAAAGAGCCTGCACCTACAGGAAATAAGGGGAAGGAGCCTGCACCACCAGGCAAAAATGGGAAGGAGCCTGCACCACCAGGCAAGAAGACGAAGGAGTCTGCACCTCCATCCAGGAAGGGGAAGAGGCCACCCCCCCCTGCCAGGAAGGGTAAGGGATCCACACCCCATGTAATGGAGGAGATGAAGCCCTCTACTCCAGTGGGGTGACAACTCCACCACACCAGCTGTCATGGGGCCCCCACCGCCAGTTGATGAATTGCAGCCATCAGCAACTGCGGAGGCTGCCCTTTTAGGTTCCTCCATCCACCACAACACTGCAGCCATCACCGCCAGCGGACGCCATGTAGGCCACCCTCCAGGGTGCTGTACGAGTTGCCTCCTCCAAAACCAGTAGGCAAGTCACCCACCTGAGAGACTGTGGCCTTGCACTCCCCAGGACAGAGCAATGGGCAAGTTGCCCCCTCCACAACCATTTGGAAAGTCTCCCACATGAGAGACTGTGGCCTTGCACTCCGCAGGTCAGAGCAATAGGCAAGTTGCCCACTCTAGAACATATGGGAAAGTCACCCACCTGAGAGACTGTGGCCTTGCACTCCCCAGGACAGAGCAATGGGCAAGTTGCCCCCTCCAGAACCAGTGGGCAAGACACCCACCTGAGAGACTGTGGCTCTTCACTCCCCAGGACAGAGCAATGGGCAAGGTGCCCCATCCAGAACCAGTAGGCAAGTCACCCACTCCAGATACTCTGGCCTTGCACTCCCCAGGACAGAGCAATGGGCAAGTTGCCACCTCCAGAACCAGTGGGAAAGTCACCCACTCCAGAGACTGTGGCCTTGCACTCCCCAGGACAGAGCAATGGCATGGAGCCCCATCCAGAACCAGTGGGAAAGTCACCCACTCCAGAGACTGTGGCCTCGCACTCCCCAGGACAGAGCAATGGGCAAGTTGCCCCCTCCAGAACCAGTGGGAAAGTCACCCACTCCAGAGATTGTGGCCTTGCACTCCCCAGGACAGAGCAATGGGCATGGAGCCCCATCCAGAACCAGTGGGAAAGTCACCCACTCCAGAGACTGTGGCCTTGCACTCCCCAGGACAGAGCAATGGGCATGGAGCCCCATGCAGAACCAATGGGCTTGTTCCCGCATCCGGCTGAGGTGCCTCCCCTTCCCCCTGAGGTGCATATCCATTTGCAAACTGATGCCCCTGCAGAGTACTATCCGGATGAGGTCAGGATTCGAGTTTGGCCTAAGACTGTGCCCTGTGGCCATGTGGGCCCTTTGAACATTGGACTGGGCAGTGTTCCTTTGTGTACATGTGTACATATCTATTTCATTGACAAATCAAAAACGTTTTTTTGTTGATTCGATTACAATCACTTTCGTCAAATTCCTGTTGTCCTTGCATTATTCTGCTGTTTTTCGGGGACAAATAGTTTTTTGTGTGCAGCTGGTTGTGTGTATGGTGTGTGTGTGTCTGGTGTGTGTCGTGCGTGTGTGTGTCACTCTCGTTTTCCTCGCTCCCTCCCTTGTGTGCTAGGTGGCTGTACTCACCGTCGTCTCTTCGTCGGCGTTGGTGTTCCAGGTGGAGCATAACATAGAAGAGCATCGGGAAAACTTTCAGTTCGGGTTCCATGGCAGTGTTGTTCTTCCCTGTGTCTCTGATGGTGAGTCCGTTCTCTACTGTGATGCGTTTCTGCCAGGCTTTTGATGGCGTTGGTACCGTCCCGGAAAAAGGGGCGGACTGCAGGGTCAAAATATGTTGAGCGGTTCTTTGTTTTCCGCCTCGCTGTTGGCGTCTACCACTGCGGTGAGTGTTGTGTCCGCCCAGGCGGTTGGTGTGGTACATTGGCTGTCTATGGGAGTTATCACTGCCATGGTCATAATTTGGCGGTACTTACCACCAGACTGTTGGCGGTATTACTGCCACTTTATCACTCACTGCCAGGGTCATAATGAGGGCCTATGTTCCTCAAAGTCCTTTTCCTCCTCTCTGTACGGGCGTAAGTTACTACTTGTGCACTGTCTCTAGTGGTAATTTTTTTAACAAAACTTAGTAGTCAGCCTGCCTGTTGGCCACAGGGCCATTCACAGTGGGAGGTTGGGTGCCAGCAAGGGGTCACAGACCAGCCCCTGCATCCAACTGCACACTGTGCACAGCTGAAGGCCATGTTGTGGGTGTAGGGTGCTCGCATGGGGTTAGGCGCAGAGCCTGGTCACAGGCCGTGTAACAATGGGCCTGTGGGCCTGGCCTATGTCCACGGTTTGGACATAGGCCAGGCCCTTTGTCCAACCCCATGCCCCGCATGGTGATCGACATTTTACTTTACATTAAAATAACATATAAATTCACTAAACAAATTGCAGGAAAACTGGTCTGATTGCAGAAGCCCCCCTAAACCCCCTAACTTTTGACCCAATTTTTGCACTTTTTGCTGGTGTTTTCCTGACTCTGATGGTGCCCTGGGCACCATTAACTAGTCCCAGGGCCTGTGCTCTGTGTAATATGATTCTGCAAATTAGGCTAATCATAATTGGCTGTATCAACCTACCTATAAGTTCCTAATATATGGTAGGGAATATAGGCTTAGGGACCCCAGCATAGGTGGTGCTCTGCTGAGGTGCCCAGTTGTATTTTAAATTAAGGCCTGCCCTGCTGGCTGCTTCAAATTAAAGTTACCTTCAAAATCGACTTTGGAATTAAAAGTACTTCCAAAGTCTTAAACTACCTTATTTTTACATATAAGACACCCCTAATGTTTGCTATAGGTGCCCTAGGTCTGGATGCTATGTAAGCAGGGACCTTATAAAAATGTTTTATAAACCCTGGTGAGGGAAGAATAGCCAAGTTAGTTTCCCCTCACTGTAGTGAATGGGCTACATAGGTTAAAATGGGGAGACTTCAATTTGTAATTGATAAAGTCCCAAAAGGAGCTAACTATTTCAAGTTTGGCATCAAACTGACTGTTATAATAAATCCCAAAACTTGCCAGTGTTGAATTCAATATAACTAGTTCATGGGAAGAGTTTTAGAACTCTACCTCAAAGTTCTGTAGTGCTCTTCTCTGATTGGCCAGGCTGCCTTGATGAGATGTGATGTGGCCTGAGCTGTAGACAAAGAGAGTATCTGGGGAGGAGATCTACCTCAGCAGATGGTGAAACAGGATTGGGGGAGAGCAGCTAAACTGAACTTCAAAGGAGGGAAGGACATTTAGGGCAGCTCAGGACCTCCCCCATTTTGTGCAAGACCAGAGAGCCAGTGCCCCCTAATTAGATTAAGCAAGGCCTGGAGAGGGGTGCATTAAGGGAACTTAGCCACATCAGTGTGTGGGATCAGCCAGACCTAACCTCTGAGATTGAATTTCTGCCATTTTGGATCTTTGAGGAATGTTGCTCCTTGGGATTGATTTTTGCCACACTTCCCAAGAAGTGGTCATCGAAGAGGGTGGTGGCCTGCCTATGATTGGACAGTTGCCCCCCTGCTTTCCACCCCAGGAGCAAGGTACAAATGGCAGAGCTGCACCCTTACTTTAGATCCCTACAAGAAACAATGCCAGACAAAGAAGGACTGCCCTGCTGGACTCCTGACTTGCACCTGGACACTGCACTCTGAATGACTGCACCAGCTGCACACTTGAGCTTCACCACAAAACGGTCTTTGCCTGGCTTCAACTGGTTCAAGGAGGGACTCCCTGTTTGCTTCAGGTAAAAAATAGCTAACCATTGTCCCTTGCATCAAAACCTGAAGGAACTGACCAGAAGTCCACTAGCCAGTGGTCATTTTTTAATTTGAGCCAGGTGCATTCTGGGAGTTGGAGTCCTAACCCTCAAGGAGCAACTCAGAGCTTCTGGAACCTTAGGGTGAGTTGTGGACTCCTAAAGGACCTTCAAAGACCTTCTGGAGGAAGATCCGGAAGTTTTGGAGAAGACTGGAGGACTTTTTGTTGTTTTCAGGTTCCACCCGAACAAAGATTTCCGTCATTAAAAATTGTCTACGTCCGAAGGTTGAATTCTTCACTGAGGTCTCCTGCAACACGTATCCAAAATGGGCTCCAGGGAAGTTGGATTGGATTTGTGACTTTGTTCTGGTGAGAAAAATCTTCAAGAAAAAGACTAAGTCCAAAGATGAACTTTTGACTGAGGCCTCCCACTTTCTGTAGCCGAACAGGGCTCCATTGCGGTCGGCCTCATATTTTGACTTTGCCCTGGTCGAGTGCAACCAGATGTACAGATTAGCACTTTTAGGTTCTATGCGCTAAGAAACATTTATTCTTTAAAAATTCATATCTCTGGTTCTCCTTATTCGATTTTTGTCATTTTAGTGCCATTTTAAAGATAAAAATATAATCTAAGTTGAATTTTTATTGTTTTTTGTGTTTTACTTATTTACTATTCTGTGATTTTAAATACTTTACACACTTGTCTCCTAAGATAAGCCTTGTTGCTCATTGCCAAGCTACCAAGGGTTGAGCTGGGTTTAATTTATTGAGACCTAATTGGACTTAGTTGGAGGTTAGTGGCCTATTGTTAAGTGTAGGTACTTACCTGACCTTAGCAATAATCCACTTTCCAACAAAAAGAATAGGGTAAAGTGACATAATAGTTAGGAATTGAAATGATATGTTACTTTATATTTTCTTAAAAACCCTTAGAAATTCACTGAAAAAAATAAAGGTTAAAGGAATGTTATGGTTAGGTGAAAATGTCAGTTATAACATAAAATAATTTTAAACAAAGAAAATCACTGAAATTCACCAGTTATATTTATATTAAGTAACTATAACTTGTGCCCTAAAGTAACTATAACTTGTGCCCTTGCCATGCATAGCTAATTACCTTCCATAGTATATTACTCAAAACGTGATCTATGACATAGTTGATAATATCACTGTAAAATTTGAAATGTTATCATTGATAACAACACTGTGCATGGCAGGGGCACAAGGTATCATTACTTTACAGCAAGAGTTATAGTTATTTGATATAACTGTAACTGGTGAATTCCAGTGGTTTTGTGTGTTTAAAACAGTATGTTTTAACTGAAATTTACATCTAGCTGTAATGCCCTTTAACCTTAGTTTTTTTCAGTACGTGTCTAAAGTTGCTCTTTTAATGTAAAGTAAGATAGTATTGCACTTCATAGCTAGAACGTCCCTTTAATTTTGTTTTAGTGAATCTATCTATCTATCTATCTATCTATCTATCTATCTATCTATCTATCTATCTATATGTCTATGTGTGTGTATATTTCTATTTAGCATAAAGAATATTGGAAACAAAACTATAAAGGGAGAAAATATTCAAAAATATTGAGGATGAAAATATTGTGAAGGTAAGTTTCTATAGGTAAGTACAATTTTACAACATATTACTCCACAAATATGTACCTCCACAATATCTTCAAGGTACGTAGATGTAGAGTTAAGAATAGTAAACCAGTCAACCTATACTTATCTATTTGCAATTACCTTCTCAATACTTTGGTCCTCAATATTTTTGACACAATATTCCGTCCACACAATGGTGGGGATTATGAGTTTGGTGGTCCTGCTCCGCCACTCCGGTGGTGGCGATAACACCACCAACAGCGTGGCGGAGCAGGACCGCCAAATTATGACCACAGCAGTGAATTGGCTGCAAAGCAGCCAGTTCACCGCCTGTATCGCCAGGGCAGTGGGACCACCAGGCCGAAGGTCTACTACTTTCGGCCCGGCGGTCCACCCTATACCGTCAATGGTATTATGAGTCTCCTTTTCGCCAGGGATTTCCTGGTGGCAACCCCGCCAGGAAAACCCTGGCTGAAAGGATACTGGCAACAGGAATTAAGATTCCTGTTGCCAGTATGTGACTCCCCCACTCCTCGAAACAGCCACGGCCCCCTCATCCCCGAACCCCTTAGACACCACCCTCCCTCACCCCTGAACCCTGTACATACCCCAGCCCTCATCCACACATGCACACACCACACACACTCACGCATCTACACACACACATTCACACACATACACGCGTCCAAGACATCCCCCAACCCCTGCTGACATTCATTCACCATTCACACAGATACACACACACCAACACCCACCCCTCCATTCACACACAGTCACACCCTCATTCACGCCCACAGCATTCAACATCCTCCCTATCCCCATAGACCCCCTCCCCTGTCGGACGACCACCTTACCTGCTCGCTGTGGTCATCCGTGAAAGAACAGGGTCCATGGGGCTTGCTCTGCCGTCACCGCCCGTCACCACAACTCCGCCTCTCCTCCCAATTTATGGCAGAGAGCTGCCAGGACTCATAATTTAGCCTGTCTCAAGACCGCCATCACTGGAGGTCTCCTGGCGTGCTTGACTTCAGCGGTCAACTGTTTTGACCGCCGAAGTCATAATGAGGGGCAACATTTTTTTCCTGATATTCTGCAGTGGTCTGACTTCTTGCACTTGTCATTACCGAAAAGCCTTAAATAAGACCTTAAAGTGCTTTTAACGCTTGCTAATTTTAACATCTTTTTTTCAGTACCTAGTGTCAATCACTAGTAATTACCATATTGCCTTTTAGAGTATTCAGTAAAAAAAACTATAGACCTTCTTTGAAGACAAAGGTCAAACAATGTCCATTTGAGAAGTGTCAGTTGAGCCTCAAAGAATGATTGGCGTGAATGCCACCACTGCCAGTGATTTGGTAACACTAAACTATTGCTATGAAGAGATATTTTAAACAATATTGAATTGAATTTATTTGTGTTTTATCATTGCTGTCTGATATTTCTCATGTATGACAGTATTCCTTAAAGGCATTCATCAGATATGAAGTTGGGAAGGAATGTGGCACGTACATTTGCAGATTACTATAAATTAACAAACCTCAGGGTGGAGCGGCCACAGGTACCCCTGGCCAGGTATGTATATGCTTTCTCTACTAGCATCAGTAATCTCAGTAGAGTACTTGCAGCAAACATCAAATGTATGCACTCATTTTTAGATACTATTTAAATCCTTTCCACCCTTTGATACTGACCTTGAAGGAAAACCACATTAAACCAAAGACATTCATGTACATAATTAAATGCCCACTCGTAATATGGTTGCAACATTGCTGTTCATCTCTACATTATGCCATCTCCCTTTCTTGAATGTAATTGTGAAAGTTTGAATTATATTGGTGGAGAATGCATTGTATTTCCTATTTTGAAAGACAGGCCCAGCATCCCTTTTTTTTCAATTCATCCAGAGATTAGGACTTCAAAGTCATTTGATGCATAGATATAACTTGCCACATCTCACAGACAGGCCCACAGACTACAAAAAGATAAATGAAGTTCAGGTGCAATTGTATGTTGACAATTAGGTACTAAACCCTCATTATGGCATTAAGTTTGATTCTTAAAGATTAGGCACAGAGGATCCATTATAATACACAATATAATATGTTGTCTGCTTTCATCATGTTTACATTAATTGCTTTCCTGCATTCTACTATATTATACATTGCTGCAATTACACTCTTTAGTTTATTCTGCACTAAGCTGGGTAGTGTATGTGTCCACCTGTGATGAAGGGATGCCAGAACCCACAACAATAAATCAACTATGACTGACAAACTCTAACAGGTTGTTTATTGCCCAATACACATTATCTGCAACTAAGCTGAGGGAGATGTGTTGGGCATAACTTGTCTGTTGCTACCCGTCAAGCTAATAAATTGATCCTTACCTTCGCTTTTCCAGGGGCCAAGAAGGATCTTCTGTTCATGTTTACAGAACAGTTTAGAACCTCAACACAGGAGTCAGGTGACGAAGAAGCTCCAGAGCTGGGAGGGTGCCTACGCGACAAAAGCAGAATAGACAGCCATTAGATCCAGTTTGCTAGTCTTTCCTGGTTCACACACTGGTTTATGAGAGTGCAAGACTCTCAAACATGTGCAGATCACAAGTGACCTGAGTGTGATCTGAATTTGTTACAGAAGTGAAAATACTCTAGAACAAGAGCTCTCAATGTTCACAGAAATATATGACTTTCTATGAGCAATTTTTTTATTTGTGTCGGTCACATGGAAAAGGTAAAATCTGTTACTACAGTATTTCTCTAAGTGTCTTGAATCAGCACTCAAGATCTGGCAATTAAAGTATAATAGTGATTCAATCACTATTGATGTACTGTAACAGCAGTTAGTTTGCATTATGTCTGCCACCAATTGTACCCATAGCACCAGTGAGTGTTTTTCCAGTGTCTACATTTCTCATTCTGATCTGAGCCACTAGTTCAAATCATCAATGAGCTTCTCTTTAGATCTCCCTATGAGACCTCTTGCTTTGAACTAATGAATTGTTTTGCTCCATCACTTCTGGTGGGACTAGAGACATCAGACTCTGCTTACAGATGTAACAACCACTTGAGTACATCATTGCATAGAAAACCCAGACCACCCCCGTCAAAGCAAAGGGCAGTTTGTTGCTTGATCACCAGCGTCCTCACCCAGTTGCTCGGTGGGGAAGCTGCTGATCTTGTCGGTGGATGAATAAATCTTATGAAAACTTTTCTGAGAACTCATTGAACTTACTATGGGTGATGAGCTGCCTGAAGAGGGGCAGAAGTCCAAAAACACCCCTCATGAACATAGCATGAGTTTTGATGATTCGGAGATTGACCCTTGGGCTGTTGTACTGTGAGTAACTATTAATTCTGGACATAATCATTATCATTTTAATTACAATGTGGCTATGTAGTAAGTGGCCAGGATTTTGGAATTATGTGTATAGCCACGATTTTCCTATTGTTGCTGTATGCCCATTGAAATTGCCCATCAAATGTTCGAGAGCTGTGTCATCATTGTTAGAGCTGAAGTGTGACCTGCATGCTAGCACACAAGCATGTATGTACTCCTGTCTTACTGTGACTCCACTCTCATACACAAGTGCACGGTGTTGTCTAGGTGAGAGAAGCTGGATACGACGGTGACTGTTTGAATTCCTGCCACCCAGTGAAAGGTAAATCTTGGTTCTGGTTGATTATACATTCATCTAAATAGGTTTTAGCTTGCTTTGTGAATTCTATTACCACAAAAAGTGAGATGGAATTTGTAAATGATGTATTTGCAGGTAGGGATATACCCAAGTCCATTATTACTGACAGTGGACTTAGTTTGGCTCCAGTGAGATGAGAGAATTTTTGGAAAATCTTGCTATTGTGCAACATCGCACTGCCCTGTCTTCTCCTCAGGCAAATGGTCTTGTGGAGAGTATGAATCATCTTGTACGAGTTTGTGCTCAATCTGCTCTGGAAATGAGAATACCTCCCAGGTTGGTGATTAGGGAGAAATTGTGGGCACATCAAACTACTCCTAATGCAGTGGCTAACATCCCTCCATTTGTATGCCTGAGGGAAACATTGGCAGGATCCAAACCTAATCCATTGTGATTGAAGTGCAAGAGTGATGAATTTGAAGAAACTTCACAAGTTGTTAAAGAATATCAGAAGAGGTACAAATAGAGGTTTGATGCATAGTGTGCATGATTGTGTGTGGGAGGTGGGTGAGTATATTTTTGTGAAGAAACCAAGATGGATGGCCAAAAGAATTTCCAATTTTATTGGACCAAAGTGCATTATCCAGGTGAAGAAGAATGTGATGGTTCTAAATGATGGTAAAGTGTGGACCATATCTTGGTCAGTTAGATGTAACTTTGGTGAAGGTTTATGAAGACTCACTTGGGGATATATTTGGTGGACCATCATCATCTGCTGCTGGTGAGTTCAGCAATACCTATGCTGATAGCACTGGGCACAATGACTTTCTTTTTCAAAGGGAATCTTGGGGTAGGACACGACCTGGGCATCTCAGGGAGTATGAACTGCATTAGTTACAGTGCTTTGCCATTGTTTCATTGCAGGCATATTTTTCTTAAGCTGTTATTTGTGTGAGTATTGCGTGTTAAGTCATTGCATGGTAGTTTCTTATCTTTCAGGTCACTCTTATATTTTGGGAGGGATTTGTGGCTTGTTTTAAGTTTGTATTTTTTTCCTTTGGGAGGGATATATATTGTAACTCATGCATGTTCCTTCTTCTATATTTGCTTGTCATGGTGAACAGAATGTGACATGATTATGCCCTTGTTAGAAATTGGGTCTCTACTTGGCAGAGGTATGCACCCTGTCCAAGAAGGGACCACAATTCTTGTCAGGATAAGTCAGTTACACACCATAAATTAACCTGTGCTCACCCTCTTGTAGCTTGGCACAGAGCAGGCAGGCTTAACTTAGGAGTCAATGTGTAAAGTATTTGTGCAACATTTAAAAGAGTAACACAGTGAAAACACAACAAAGAGACTCCACACCAAGTTACAGAAATAGATTATATTTTTATGAACAAAACAAGACCACAATGACAAAAATCCAATAAGCAGACGTCAAGACATGATTTTTTAAAGAATATCTGCAAATGTAGTACTTAGAAGCTTAAAGCCCCAATGGGTACTATCTGGTTGCACTAGACCAGAGTTAAATCCAAAACTGCAGGCTGACAACAATGGAGCCTGATCCAGCTATAGGGACCAAACTTGTCCCGCTGAAAGAGTACATTGTGTGGAGGGTTGTGTCGACATCAAGGATCCTCTACGAGGAGCAGGGGGGCCGTTGCAAAGATGATGCATCGGTTCTGATCTGCAATCAGGGATGTGTCGTTGTTGAGCCTAGCTATTGTTGATGCAATGTCCTTCAGGTGGGGTGTCAAACCCTTTGCGATGAGGCGATGTGTTGTCATCGATCTGCACAGCTGGCGATGTAATGGAGATGCGTCAATCCTGGGTCGCCCAGCTGGTGCTGCGAATGATTCTCATCCTCAGTGGCAGCAGTGGTGCGTTGGTGTCAAGGAGATATGTGGCTATTCCGATCGTGCACTGACAGTGATGCATGGGTTTTTGTACAGTTGGCTTCAGAACCCTCTTACAAGGGCCCAGGACTGGACCTGCACCATGTGGCAGGGCAGGACTCACAGTGACAGAGTGCAGGGGCTGTAGCAGGAGTGAGTGAAGTCTTTGATGTTCCTGAGACTGCGGAAAAGGAAGCCACCAAGCCCTTGAAGTCACTCTGGGTTCAAGGGTGATGGGTCCAGTTCTTCCTTAGCAGGGCAGAGGAGGGCAGCAGGCAGCAGGGCAGCATAGCAGAAAAGCAGTTCTTCAAGAGCAGCAGTCCATAGTGGCAGTTCTTGTAGTAGCACAGTAGACATTCTTCCTGGCAGAGTTCTTCACAGGTCCAGAAGTGTACTCATTTGGTAGGGTCAGAGATTCAGTACTTATACACAGTTGTGCTTTTGAGTCTTTGAAGTGCACAGAGGTTCTTTCTTCCTGCCCTGGCTCCAGACTCCCTACAGGGGCCTAAGCATTCCTTTGTGTGGGAGCGAGGCACTGCCTATTTAGGTGTAAGTGTCTTGTTAGTAATAATATACTGACAGCCGTGCTAGGCCTGCAAATGTGTAATGTACTTTGCTAACCAAGGGCTAAAGGATGATAGTTTTCCCAAGGTACTAGTAACTCAGTACGCTCCACATTTAAATCTAGCCACGACCAGTGATACTGCACCTGCTTTTGACTCTACAGGGTCATCTAGCCAAGACCACTGATATTGCACCTTCTGCTAATGCACAAACAGTTTATTTCTGATAAAGGTTTAATTTGCGGCATGGCTAAATATTTCAGCCATTTCACTGAGGACCTGGCACTTCTCCAGAGGTGTCTGGATTCGGGGGACATTTTGAGTTTCTGACATCAGAAGATGTTCTGGCAGCCTTCTGTGATGCTGTATTTAGAGTGATTTTGGCTCCACAAGGACATCTTGCCACGACCAGTGGTACTGCACCTTCTGCTATTGACTCTACAGGGACATCTAGTAACAACCTGCGCACTGCACCCTTGTGCCACTGACTCCACAGTTAAATGATATTTGAAAGGCCTGAAAATGTGTAATACACTGTGCCCTCAAGGGGCTGGTTTACACTGCAATGTTCTTTATCATTCTTTTTATGTGATTATGCCCTCTAGGGGCTGAATATATAATTACATGACCACGTTTCTTCCAAATGCTATTTTTACTATGGTACTCTGTAGGGGCTGTTCAGACCATTACAGCCTAATGCCAAATATATGAAGGAATGCACAAACACAGTTTATTTCTGATAAAGGTTTAATGTGCTGCATTGCTAAATATATATAAGGTCCCAGATCTGAGTTTATCATTATCATTTACAATGCCAACAGCTCTCACTCTCACTAATGTGAGACCTATTGCATTGCAAATGCTTGGTATTTTATGCTATTTCCAAGTTTATAATGAACATACTTTGCATCCTCCCTTGTTTTTCCTCTACATAGTGACCTTGAGTTGTGGCAGGCCGTTGAACTCTGTCTCCTGATCCTTACATCGAAGTCCTAGCATATCATCAATTTTGCATGCAACTGCCCAAAGATAGAGAGATCAAAGACAGGACTGAAAATGGTAGACCCCCTGTTTTCTCCCAGAGGCGTATGCCTGGACAACGCTGTGTATTTTCCCTTCACATTTGCAACACATTTTGAAGGGCAGCCACTTATTCTCTGTATTGTATTTTGTTTCTAATGCAGTTTTCTAATAATACAGTAGGAAATGATGCTGGGTGCCATGAATGAAATCAATCCTTACAGCATGGATCAATGATTTCTGCAACAGCCATAGCCCCTTTCTGTACCCACATGCACTAAGAAGTGTTACTACAGATTTTCTGTACCCCTAGCTATATGTGCAGCCATCAACAGGCCATTTCCAAAGACAAGGTTTCACTGATGTCAACACGTGGCTTCCTGCTATATTCGTATTCCTGCATTCAGGACTGCAATTATGTATTACCTGAAGCTTAGGAGTACCTCTAAGAAACCTATGCAGGTGCTGAGCACATTTAACCTGCCAGTTACCTGGAATGTGATAACAGCTTTCTCCTTTTCTTCGGAGTACTTTGTGTGGCTAATCTTCAAAGCCAGCAGCTAGCCTCTTGTGGCCCAGGGGAAATTATGCGGGAAAAGCGAAGATGAGGCATGACCAACAGGAGGCCAGACAGAATGTGAATGGCCTCTGCTAAACACGGAAGCTAATTTTAGTGAAGGCTATAATTAATCATTTAAATCATTGATACATTGTACAGGTTATCACAATTCAACGAGTCCATTGGTGTCCCCTTGCTGGTTTAGTTATATGCTATACAGTTTAAATGTGTAGTATTTTGTCAACACCTTAGCAATTTGTATTTTCTATCCACGTTGCACTCTAACAATGCACAATTAGAGTTGCTTCACTAAAGTGTCTATCATGGAATATTGAAAGCAAAAAGCATCTTTTTTTTCAGAGCACGACAACATGCTTCTAGTAAGAAACTTTATAGTAAAACCTGCCTCATGAATATTGTTGATAAATGATTTCTCTGAATAGAGCAAATCACCTCTTTGCACTGCACTGAACTCATACAAAATTGGGCCCATATTTAAGAAAAAGTGGTGCATCATTTATAATGCACCACTTTTCTTGCCCCCCCCCCCCCTCTTTACTGGCCTAACGACTCAATGGTTGTGCTGTATTTATAATACGATGCACCATGGCGGTGGTTAGCACAATAACATCAAAATTTTTGGTGCTATTTTGGTGCTTTACAACACTAGCATTAAAAATGTCAAAGCTAGTGCATGCTTTGAGCAGGCATTAAAAATGACACCAAAATGACACAGCAAAATCTTTTAAATTTCACTGCATCATTTTTGCCGGCCTCCTAGCGCCGGAACGCCCATCTTGCATACAATATTCCTAGCACAGGCATAATGTGGCGCAAGGGGTTACAAAGTGGCGCAATGCATGCATTGCACCACTTTGTAAATATGGCGAGGCAGGAAAAAGCCACGTTAGAGCCGCCTTTGCGTGAAAAAAATGATGCTATGGCGGCGCTAAGGTGGAGTGGAGTCTATATAAATATGCCCTTTAGTATTATCAATTTGTCTGCGTTTTAGGAAGGCATAAATGCTTCTGTCCTGACCGTGGCCTTCCTGCATCCATTGCTGCGTGGACCGGAATGTCCACACACTATTGCTAATGTGGTTTTAAAAGGCTGCACTTTTTTTGCTTTTTTAACAAATTATACTGTTTTGCGCATATTTGTATATATTAATGGGTTCGTTTATTTGCTTTTCTCTCTGAACCTGCATATATCACGAATACAATGTTCAGTCTATACTGTTTAGTTTAGTTGATTTTATGCAGCGCGTAGCTACCCGACCGGGCCTGCCAGCGCTTAATGCATTAGTGCACTGTATCATAAATGCATCATCTAAAATAGGTAAAATATCATTGACCACAAGAAACCCTTTTCTCTGCTTCAACTTGAAATAATTGTATAAAATAAGTACATTTCTGGATAATGAATGGGGGAGGCTAACTTGTTCTCTTTTAACTGTTACAGGTTGCCTTGCATATGCAGATTATCGACATCTCTGCAATGCGACCCTGAACTCTACGCTGATCTTATAGTTTCTGATCTATTATCCGGCATCACTCCATTTAAAGGCAATAATTATATTTCAACCTATTTAATCCACACTGGTTTCTTATCTTCTAAAAAAAAACTAGTTTCTTACCTCCATGGAGCTGCATGTTCTATTCTGTGATTTAGGGCGGCCTGTTTGAAATACACAAGAGTTAATTTTCCTTGGAAAGTTAAGCAGTGGAGAGTTTGAAGACTTCTGAGGCCAGCAGTGGGACCAATGACCAAACAAGTCTTAGAATGATGATCCATTCTGACTGCTGCTGACCAGAGTATTTCAAAGGTTAATATCAAAATCTTTCGGACATTGAGATCTCCACTTGTAATAATTGACCTGTAGTTCTGGTCTCATTGTACATTGCTATAGTTAACAAAGTCCTTGAATACATTTGCCATTCACTACTATGCAGTTTGTTTTTATTTGCTTATTTTTCAATAGTTGTAATTATTACACATTTTGTACCAATTTGAATCAGTGATAGTACAGCTTTTAAGTGAATGCTTCCGTCCCACTAGTCAGGGGAGGTATAGTTGAAATCCTGCTCTTCCTCAGTCTGGCCTCTTATCTGGTACAGCCTTTCCTGCCACTCCACCACACAACCTACAATTAACTTTCATTGTATACAGCCTTCTGGCATGACTACTGCCACCCACACATTAACAACGCAAGCAACTTCAGGGCTAAAACACGAGCACCCTCATTACAAGTTTGGCAGTCTTTTGGTAAGACCGCCGCCCTGGCGGCCGCCAAAACACTGCTAGTGATGGCGGTATCTTGACCGCCGAATTACGAGTCCCAAACTTAAGACTGCCCAAATACAGCCACAATTACGACACCGGCGGGCCGACCGAGGGTGGGAGAGAGATGGTTCCACCACCAGCCCCGCCAAGCTGACAACATCCCACCCTCCATATTACAACCCACAAATCAGCACAGCGGTCATTGCATGGCGGAAAACCATTGGCAGTGCGAACCGCCATGCACAAAAGATCACCACCACCAAAACCCAACACCACATTGAACAATATGAACACCTGACACACATACCCACACTACACACACCCACACCCACCACTATAAAACACACACCCACAAAACCCACAATCCTTTGCAACTACTACCACACACAGAGACACAGACAGCACGCAAATACACATATTTAGCACTTTCACACTATAGGCACACATACACATCTCATGCAGTACACAACACACATCACAACTGCACACAAACACCACAACACACCTGCACACCTAAATATTCACCCCACACCCACCATCAATCCCCAAACACCACACCCTTGTGTACAACTCCCCCCCAAACCACTACACCACCACCATATCCCCTCACCAATGAAGAGTTGAGGGTCATGGTTGATGAAATCGTCAGGGTAGAGCCACAACTGTTTGGAGCACAGGTCCAGCAAACATCCATTGTCAGGGAAATTGAGTTATGGCGGACGATCGTTGACAGGGTCAATTCAGTGGGCAGCCATCCACGCACAAGGAAGGACATAAGTGTTGGACCTGGCCGTTTTTACAGGGTCATCCCCAAAGTTTGTGCCTCCTTTCCTCAATTTTTCCGGACCTGTTTTGTTTGGCTTTTGAACTCTGAGCACTTTACCACTGCTAACCAGTGCTAAAGTGCATTTGCTCTCTGTATAAATTGTACTGTTAATTGGTTTATCCATGATTGGCATATTTGATTTACTAGTAAGTCACTAGTAAAGTGCACTAGAGGTGCCCAGGGCCTGTAAATCAAATGCTACTAGTGGGGCTGCAGCACTGATTGTGCCACCCACATAAGTAGCACTGTAATCATGTCTCAGACCTGCCACTGCAGTGTCTGTGTGTGCAGTTTTAAACTGTAAATTCGACTTGGCAAGTGTCCCCACTTGCCAGGCCTAACCCTTCCCTTTTCCTGCATATAAGACACCCCTAAGGTAGGTTCTAGGTAGCCCCATGGGCAGGGTGCAGTGTATGGCTAAGGTAGGGGCAGCACTCCCCAACCCACCGACCACGCACGCAACCTCGGTTTCATCCTGGACTCTTCCCTCTCCATGACCAGACAGGTCAACTCGGTGACCTCAGCATGCTTCAACACCCTCCGCATGCTCCGCAAGATCTTCCGCTGGATCCCCACCGACACCAGGAAGACCGTCACCCACGCCCTCGTCACCAGTCGCTTGGACTATGGGAACACCCTGTACGCCGGCATCACCATCAAGCTGCAGAGGAAACTTCAACGAATCCAGAACACGGCCGCACGACTCATCCTGAACATACCCCGCCACCACCACATCTCCGGTCACCTGAAGAAACTCCACTGGCTCCCAGTCAACAAGAGGATAACCTTCAGACTCCTCACCCACGCACACAAAGCCCTGCACAACCGCGGACCAGAACTCATCAACCACCGCGTCTCCTTCTACACTCCTCCTCGCACCCTACGCTCGACCGGACAAGCCCTGGCAGCCGTACCCCGCATTCGCAAAGCCACCGCCGGAGGCAGGTCCTTCTCCTACCTAGCAGCGAAGACCTGGAACTCCCTTCCCAGCCACCTTCGCGCCATACAAGACCACCTCCACTTCAGAAGGCAGCTCAAGACCTGGCTCTTCGAGCATTGACCCCGCCCCCTCCCCCAGCGCCTTGAGACCCTTACGGGTGAGTAGCGCGCTTTATAAATGCGACTGATTGATTGATTGATTAAGACATATTGGTGGTCATTACAACCCTGGTGGTCAGTGTTAAAGCGGCGGTAAGACCGCCAACAGGCCGGAATCACGACCGTGGCGGAAACCGCCAACAAAGACAGCCACTTTAACACTCTGACCGCCACGGCGGACAAACAAACAGCATGGCGGTCACCGCCAACAGACAGGCGGAGGACAATGTACTGCCCACAGTATCACAACCTACCAATCGGCCACCTTTTCCGGGGTGGATTCACCGCGAACAAAAACACAGCGGAAACATGACTCTGAAGGCAAAACGCTCACCTCAACACACCCCACGAGGAATCCGGACGCCATGGAACCCGAACTCCAGATCCTGCCAGCCCTTATAATCTTGCTCCTCTACCAGGAGCACGAATGCCGGCGGCGAAGACCACGGTGAGTACTGCACCTACGACACAGGGGAGGGGGGAGGGAAAAAACAGGGACACACACACAATACGCAACACCCCCACCCTCACCCACGACAACACACACACTAATACAGCATGATACATTACAGTTACGCCCCCCAACCCCCCCTGGAAGAATGCAAGGACAAAAGGAAATAAGTGTATCCATTGTAATATATTAAAATCCAGTACGCAAATATATATATATACATACACTATAAACAAAATATACACCAAGAATAGTAGTCCAGGTAGTGCTCCATTGAAGTCCGTGGAACACTGGGCCCACAGGGTATGGGCGAGGCCCACACTCAATCCCCGAACATGACGGAGAGAACACTGCAGGGGCATCAGATAGCAATAAAACAGGCCCCTCAGGGGGAAGGGAAAGGGGGGGCACCTCAGCCGGTTGAGTGCACAACGCCAAATCCATGAGGGGGCCACATGCCCACTGTTCCATCATGGGGAGTGCAAAGCCACAGTCTCTCAAGTCTCTACAGTGGGTGGGTTGCCCACTGTTCCATCCTGGGGAGTGCAAAGCCACAGTCTCTCAAATCTATACAATGGGTGGCTTGCCCACTGTTCCATCCTGGGGAGTGCAAGGCCACAGTCTCTCAAGTCTCAAAAGTGGGTGGTTTGCCCACTGTTCAATCCTGGGGAGTGCAAAGCCACAGTCTCTCAAGTGGATAACAGTCTCCACTGGTTCTGGAGGGGGCTTTGTGCCCAGAGTGATTCATCCTGCCAAGGACAGAGGTAGTGGATGTGATACTCCACTGGTTCTGGAGGGGGCTTGGTGCCAAGAGTGCTTCATCCTGCCAAGGACTGAGGTAATGGATGTGATACTCCACTGGTTCTGGAGGGGGCTTGGTGCCCAGAGTGCTTCATCCTGCTCGTGACGGACTCAGTAGCGTCAGTGCCCTTGGCGCCCATGGGTCAGCGGTGCTTGTTGCGGCGGTGTCATTGGCAGCAGTGCTTGTTGCGGCGGTGCCCTGTTCAGCGGTGCTTGTTGCGGCGGTGCCCTGTTCAGCGGTGCTTGTGGCGGCAGTGCCCTGTTCAGCCGTGCTTGTGGCGGCGGTGCCCTGTTCAGCCGTGCTTGTGGCGGCGGTGCCCTGTTCAGCGGTGCTTGTGGCAGCGGGGTCCTTTGCAGTGACTCAGCTGCTGGCGGTCCTGTCTGGCTCAGTGGGGCTGGTGCTGCCGGTCCTTCATGGCCCAGAGGGGCTGGTGCTGGCGGTCCTGTCCTGGGCAGCTGGGCTTGTGGCGGTTGCCTCCTGGGCAGCGGGGATGATGGCGGTGGCCTCCTGGGCAGCAGGGCTGGTGCTGGCGGTGGCCTCCTGGGCAGCAGGGCTGGTGGCGGTGGCC
This sequence comes from Pleurodeles waltl, assembly GCF_031143425.1. Lineage (NCBI taxonomy): Eukaryota > Metazoa > Chordata > Amphibia > Caudata > Salamandridae > Pleurodeles > Pleurodeles waltl. Next base: position 912,432,338 of record NC_090443.1, read on the forward strand.
TCCTGGGCAGCGGGGATGATGGCGGTGGCCTCCTGGCCAGCAGGGCTGGTGCTGGCGGTGGCCTCCTGGGCAGCGGGGATGATGGCGGTGGCTTCCTGGGCAGCGGGATGATGGCGGTGGCCTCCTGGGCAGCAGGGCTGGTGCTGGCGGTGGCCTCCTGGGCAGCAGGGCTGGTGGCGGTGGCCTCCTGGGCAGCGGGGATGATGGTGGTCTTCTCCGTCGTGCTGCTCTTCCCAGACTTGCTGACTTTCTTGTGGCCCTTCCCCACCTTGGAAGGTGTTGCAGCAGACTCCACACTCCCACCTGTACCCCTGGGAGCGGCTTTGGTTTCTGGAGTCTTCCCCCTCTCCCGCCGGGCACTGGCCAACTTTTGATGCTTGACAGGTAGGGGACTGTCCGTGCTGTGGCTCCGTGCCACACTGGCTGCCCTGGTGGCCGGTGCACTCCAGATTCCGGTGACTACAGGCACCACTGGTCCCGGAGATGTTGTGGCTGAGGTGCTAGGTTGGGACCTGGAGAGTTGGGCCCTAGGAGACGGACGGGGTGCGGGAGGTGAGGGAAAGAGGTCAAGGTTGGACAGGAATAGTTTCTTGGGAACGCTGGGATGGGTAGCTGGAGGGGGTTTGGGAGTGGAGGAATAGGTTGTGGTTGTAGGAGGTGTTGGTTTGGTGACTTTGGGTGAAGGTGCATGCGCTGGAGGCTGTCGTGAGGTGGATGGCTGTTGGTCAGGGTGGGTGCCTGCATTTTTGTATCTTGGGAGGTGGCGTCACAGACACACTGGGAGAGGACACAGGGGACGTGTGAATGTCAGTGGGGGTGGTGACTGCACGTGAGCGGGGTGTGGTGGTGTGTGTGCTGGTGATGGAAGCAGTGGGTGTAGATGTAGTGCATGCAGGTGTGAGTGGAGACGAGACTGGGAAGGAGGAGGGAAATGAGGAGGAGGGGGACACAGTGGAGGCAGTGGATGTTGGTGTGTCTGCATGTGTGTGATGCTTGCGTGAGTGCCTGTGCGATGTGTGGTGCTTATGTTTGGCAGAGCTTCCCTTGTGTGTTGAAGTGTGTGCATGCTGGTCTGAAGGTGTGCTTGGGATAGGCTGAGGTAGAGGGGATTGGGTCTGGGTGGAGGAAGTTGGAGGGGGGAGGCTAGAGACAGGGACAATGGCTGCCATCAGTGCTGAGGCCAGAGTCTGAAAAGCTCGCTGAAGGGCCGCCTGACCAGAATGAATGCCCTCCAGGAATGCATTCGTTTGTTGCAACTGCCTTTCTACACCCTGGATGGCATTCAAGATGGTAGACTGCCCAACAGTGAGGAACCTGAGGAGGTCAATGGCCTCCTCACTGAGGGCAGCAGGGGTGACTGGGGCAGGGGCTGATGTGCCTGGGGCAAAGGTGATGCCCACCCTTCTGGGTGAGCGGGCACGGGGCAAAGGCTGAAGGGCTGCTGGGAGGGCGGTGCTAGTAGGGGGGGTGACGGCTGTACCTGTAGATGCGGGGGGCACAGATTTTGCCACCACCACAAGGGAGCTCCCATCAGAGGACGAGTCTGTGTCACTGGTGTCAGCTCCTGTCCCCGCCGTGGAGCTCCCCTCGCCCTCCGTCCCACTGGTGAACTCCGAGTCCGTTGTCTCGCCCTCCAGGGCCATGTGGGATGCAGCTCCCTCCTGCTCCAGTGCCACTGCTCCTGTGCCTGATGATAATAATGCACACAAGAACAGGGAGACCACAAGAAGGGGGGGGACGACAGAAGAAAGACATGTTGAGTGCATGCATTACCGCTACCGTTGGCGGACACGACAGACACAGAAGCCCCCTGCACTACGCCGCGCACTTGGGCTCCACCGTTCAATCCCTGGGACATGGCCTACAAGGCTATGGCCGACATCTGCACACATGGATGACACAGGAGCCTGACTAGGTGTACTTGGCACTGTACACAGGTGGGGTGGGGTGCCACAGGGTCTGCCAGAACAAGGGGACCTAACTAGCACACTCGCCCTGGCCTAGGGAAACTCACAGCCCACCTCCCCCACCCAGACACCTCCACTGCGCGCAAAATCAGCAGAATGAGAGTGTGCTCATCCCCTTGTGGTTGCTGTGATGCCCTCAAGCACCCATCCAACTCTGGGTACGCCACCGCCAGGATCCTGAACATCAGGGGGGTAATGGGGTGACGGGCACCCCTCCCACATTGGGAGGCCATCCCCAGCTGGGCCTCCTCCGTCTTCTTGCTCCAGCGGCGAATGTCCTCCCATCTCTTATGGCAGTGGGTGCTCCGTCTGTGGTAGACCCCCAGGGTCCGGACGTCCTTGGCGATGGCACGCCAAATATCTTTTTTCTGGTGGGCGCTGACCTACATGATTTGTACAGGGGGGAAAGAAAAGTTATTACCAAATGCACCATCACAGTCATTGGCCCCCATCCCTACCTTTGCCGTGTGGCACATGAACTCACCGTCGTTTCATGCACGCCTCAATCTCCCCCCCCTCCATCTTTCATCCACCCCACTCCACACAGGCATAGCCCATACAGCATGCTCCCAGTGTACTTACCTGTTTGTCTGGAGGATCGTAGAGTAGTGTGTAATGGGGGAGGACTCCATCCACGAGTTTCTCCAACTCCTCCGATGTGAAGGCAGGGGCCCTTTCCCCAGACGCACGAGCCATTGTCTCTTCCAGACTGAGGTCACAGCAGCACTTGCAGTGTAGGTCCTCTCCTGTCGAAGATCAGGTATTGAGTGATTGAACAGAGAGAAAATGGCGGTCACGTCCGCGGCGGTGCGTACCGTCACCGCCGGCGTACATCGTCATTGGCTCCTGGGACCCATAGGGTCCAATGTTAACCAATGAAGAATTGCGCTGCGGTCTTCGACAGCCTACCACGATGGTGTACAACACCAGCGCAGTTACCTCACATCCCATTGTCCCACTTTACAGGTCAGGCAGCCGCCATTTTAGGGGCCCACATGGATTTATTTTTAACTGCGTCAGACATACCTAGGCCTTGCCTCAACACTCATACAGGCCAAATTTCGGATTAGGATTCGTGTTCTGTGTAAGCTGTGGGTACGTACCTCTGGTTGGTTGACTCTGTGCTCGCTGTTGTCCTTCATAGGCACCGTCCGCTGGGACATGTGAGGAGATGGCGGCATCCTCCGGTGTACAGACCGCTGGTGGACCTGTTGACAATGGAGGAAAGACATGTGATCATCACCTACAGGCTTGATCGTGCCACAATCCTGGAACTGTATGCCCAGCTGGAGCCAGACATGATGTCAGCTATCCACCATCCCACAGGAATCTCCCCTCAAGTGCAGGTGCTGTCAGTACTCCATTTCCTTGCAAGTGGGTCATTTCAAACAACTGTGGCCATAGCATCAGGGATGTCCCAGCCTATGTTTTCCAACGTGTTGTCCAGAGTGTTGTCTGCCCTGCTGAAACACATGCGGATCTACATCGTTTTCCCTCAGGTGGGGGATTTGCCTACAGTGAAAGGTGACTTCTATTCCCTGGGACATATCCCCAACATCATAGGTGCCATTGATGGGACACATGTGGCTTTGGTACCCCCCGCAGGAGTGAACAGGTGTACAGAAACCGGAAGAGTTATCATTCCATGAATGTGCAGATGGTGTGTTTGGCAGACCAGTACATTTCCCATGTTAATGCCAAATTCCCTGGCTCAGTGCATGATGCTTACATCCTGCGGAATAGCAGTATCCCTTATGTGATGGGCCAACTCCAGAGGCACTGTGTGTGGCTATTAGGTGAGCACCTGGAAGCAAGTCAGTGGGAATGGTTGTCTGGGTCTGGGGGTATCCCTACAGGTTAGTGTGTGTCTAACAGTTGTCCCTCGCCATTTGCAGGTGACTCTGGTTACCCCAACCTGTCATGGCTACTGACCCCAGTGAGTAATCCCAGGACAAGGGCAGAGGAATGCTACAATGAGGCCCATGGGCGAACTCGGCGGATAATAGAGCAGACCTTCCGCCTCCTGAAGGGCAGGTTCAGGTGCCTCCATATGACAGGTGGATCCCTAGTCTACTCACCAAAGAAGGTGTGCCAGATCATAGTGGCCTGCTATGTGCTTCACAACTTAGCTTTGCGATGACAGGTGCCTTTTCTGCAGGAGGATGGTCCAGATGGCGGTGTTGTTGCAGCTGTGGAGCCTGTGGACAGTGAAGACGAGGAAGCCGAAGAAGAGGACATCGACAACAGGAACTCAGTGATCCTGCAATATTTCCAGTGAGACACAGGTAAGGATACAAACCTGCCTACTACATGTACTTTAACACTACTACCTCTCTACTGTCTGTCATTTTCACCCAGTGTATGGTCACTGAGTTGTCACTTTCCCTTACGATTTCACAGATGTGGGTCCCACTGTGTGACATCTGCTTTGTTTCCTCATGGACTAGAGCTGTGTGACATAGGTATGTTGACATTACATTTGAAAGAGCATTTTGACACTGTAATTGCTAATGCACAATTTCAAAATCACAGACTGACTTCAGATTGTTTTGTGCTTCGCGGGTGTTTATTTAAGTGCTCAATATTGGAGGGGGTTGTAAAATGGTGACGGGTGATGGTGGAGGAATATCTATGGCAGAGTCCAGTCTATTAGTCTCACAGGTGCATTGTCCAAAGGGGCATAGGAAGTGGAGCTGGGGCAGTTTGAGGATGGACAGGGTGACAAAGTGGGACAGAAGGATGACATTCAGGGTGGTCTCATTTCTTGGCAGGGGTCTTGGCATCATTCTCTGTTTTTGTCCTGGATCTCAGGGACTGTTTGCGGGGTGGTTCTCCCTCTGCAGGGGGTGGGGTGCTGGTCCTGTGGCGGGGCTTCCTGTCCACTAGCGCCAGCGGAGGTGGTGGGCAGTTCATCGTCCAGGCTAGTGTCAGGGGCCCCTTGTTGTGCCACAGTGTCCCTTCTGGTGTTGAGGACTTCCTTCAGCACCCCTACGATGGTGCCCAGGGTGGAATTAATGGATCTGAGTTCCTCCCTGAAGCCCAAATACTGTTCCTCCTGCAGGCGCTGAGTCTCCTGAAACTTGGCCAGTACCGCTGCCATTGTCTCCTGGGAGTGGTGGTAGGCTCCCATGATGTTGGAGAGGGCCTCGTGGAGAGTGGGTTCCCTTGGCCTGTCCTCCCCCTGTCGCACAGCAGCCCTCCCAGTTCCCCTGTGTTCCTGGGCCTCCGTCCCCTGGACCGTGTGCCCACTACCACTGCCCCCAGGTCCCTGTTGTTGTTGGGGTGGTAGGTTAGCCTGGGTTCCCTGTAGTGGTGGACACACTGCTGATTGACGTGTCCTGGGGACAAAGGTATGGGCAGCTGGGTGGGTGCTGTGCTGGTGTTTCCAGAGGGGGGAAGCTCTGTTGTGGCCTGTGACTTTGTGAGGGGAACCGACTGTCCCGAGGTCCCCGATGGGCCGGGCTGGTCATCTAGATCCAGTTGGACAGAGCTGCTGTCATCACTGTGGGCCTCTTCTGTTGGTGGTGTGGACATGTGTGGACCCTCCTGTCCGGTGACGTTGGGTAGGGGTCCTGCAGGGGTATAAAATGATGTTTATTACATCTGTGTGTGCCATGGTGTGCAATAGGTGGGTGACCGTGTACCCGAGTGCTTGCATTCCTGTGTGGGACCTTGTGTGATGGTGGGTTAGGGGGCTGTATGGGTATGTGCAGTGGCCATGCTTTGGTGATGAGTGTCCATGCTTTGTTGTTGAATGCAGGGCTTGGTGTTAGGATGTGTGGTTTGTGATGCTGGGACATTTGTGAGGAGTTGGAGTAATGGGGTGAGGGTGAGGGTGGGGGTATGTGATGGCATGCAGGTAGGGTGGGGAAAGTAATAGTAAAGATTTGACTTACCAGAGTGCATTCCTCCATCTACTCCTGCGAGGCCCTCAGGATGCAGAATCGCCAAGACCTGCTCCTCCCATGTGGTTAGTTGTGGGGGAGGAGGTGGGGGTCCACCGCCAGTCCGCTGCACTGCGAGGTGGTGTCTTGAGACCACGGAACGCACCTTCCCCCGTAGGTCGTTCCACCTCTTCCTGATGTCATCCCTATTTCTTGGGTGCTGTCCCACTGCGTTGACCCTGTCCACTATTCTTTGCCATAGCTCCATCTTCCTAGCTATGGAGGTGTGCTGCACCTGTGATCTGAATAGCTGTGGCTCTACCCGGACGATTTCCTCCACCATGACCCTGAGCTCCTCCTCAGAGAACCTGGGGTGTCTTTTCCGTGCCATGGGGTGGTGTGGGTGATGTGTGGGGTGGTGTGTGTAGTGATAGATGGGGTGATGTTTAGTGGTGTGTTGTGTGAGGTGCGTGGACGTTATGTGGGTGATGGTATTGTGTGCCTGTGGATGCTTGGTAGTTGTTTGTGGTGTCTCTCTCTGGCTTTCTCTCGGTCATTTTGTCGTAGGGGTTTGTGGGTGATGTGGGTGTGTGTTTCATATTGTAATGGGTGTGTGGGAGTGGTGTGTGTATGTGTATCAGGTGTGTGTATTTCGAATTGTCCAATGTGGCTGTGTTTTGTATATGTGTGTGTATTTTGAGCGCGGCGGTGTGTACCGCCAATGGAATACCGCGTTTGAAAGACCGCCGCATGGATTCGTGTGTCGTGATAGTGTGGGCGTATTTCTGTTGGCGTGACGGTGGAGGATTTGTTTTCGCCAGTTTATCACTGACCTTCGGTGTGGCAGACTTGTGTGGGTGTCTGAATTTTGGCGGATTCCGAGCTGTGGGTCATAATAGCTGTGGCGGATTTCCGTGGCCGCCATGGTGTGTTGGCGGTCTTCTGAACAGTGGTAAGCGGCATTTACCGCCAATGTTGTAATGACCCCCATAATAATGTGTTTTATATGTCCTGACAGTGAAATACGGCCAAATTCGTTTTTTACTGTTGCAAGGCCTGTCTCTCTCATAGGTTAACCTGGGGGCTGCCTTGAAACATGATTAAAGCGTAGATTCCCTTTAGGAGCAGATAGGCATGTGGAATTTGGGACCTCTGAACGCACAATTTAAAAATACATCTTTTAGTAAAGTTGGTTTTAAGATTGTGTGTTTGAAAATACCACTTTTAGAAAGTGAGCATTTTCTTGCTTGAACCATTTTGTGACTCTGCCTGTTTGTGGATTCCCTGTCTGGGTTAGTTTGACAGTTGGGCTGTTTGCACCTCTCTCCAGACAGTGACACAAAGGGGGCTGGGGTGTAGCCTGCATATTCTGATGAGGCATCTGTGCTAGGAGGGAGGGGAGGAGTGGTCACTCGCACCTGAAAGGGCTGTGCCTGCCCTCACACAATGCAGACTCCAACCCCCTGGTGTGTGTCTGAGACCTTGTCTGGGCAAGGCAGGATTTCACAATCAAGTGAGACTTTCCTTTGAAGTAAGCCTACTTCAAAGGCCAAAATGGATATAAGAAGAGGACCCAAAACCACAGACTTTAGACACTTCCTGGAGAAGAAAACTGGAACTAGAACCTGTATCCTGCCAAGAAGAACTGCCTGGCTGCCCAAAGGACTCACCGGACTGCTTTCTGTGTAGGACTGCTGCCTTGCTGTTGGCCTGCTGCCTTGCTGCTCTCTGGCTGTGGTGAAGAAGTGCTCTCCAAGGGCTTGGAAAGAGCTTGCCTCCTGTTCCCTGAAGTCTCAGGACCAAAAAGACTTCTCTCTTGCAACTGGACTCCTTGTGCGGTGAAAATTCGATGCAAAGCTTGCTAAAACCGACGCACAGCCTGCCCCACGGTGAGAAATTCACTGCACGCCAAACCGGAACGACGCAGCGCAACTTCACAAGGAGAAGATCGACGCAGCGCCTGCATTGCGACCGGAACTTCGACGCACGGCCCACCGGATCGACGCACAGCCATTTTGGACGACGCAGCCCGACTTCCAGAGGGAAAATCGACGCAGTGCGGAAGAAAATTCCACGCAACGCCCACCGGATCGCCGCAGCGCCTGTGACTTCGCTCCGCAAGCCCAGGATTCCACGCACAGACCCCGGGGCATCTGAAAACCCCGCAACCCAAAGAGGATCCACGACCAAGAGCCAGAAATTGACGCACAGCCATCCTTGCGTGGAAACTAAATGACGCATCGCTGTGTGCAGCCCGAGAAATCGAAGCACACCCCTTTGTTTCCACACTTCTCCTCCTCGAACATTTTTCACACAAACCAGATAGTTTGTGCTTGAAAGAGACTTTGTTTGCTTTAAAAAAGACTTAAGACACTTAGGGGGTTATTCTAACTTTGGAGGAGTGTTAATCCGTCCCAAAAGTGACGGTAAAGTGACGGTAAAGTGACGGATATACCACCAGCCGTATTACGAGTTCCATAGGATATAATGGACTCGTAATACGGCTGGTGGTAAATCCGTCACTTTTCCGTCACTTTTGGGACGGATTAACACCTCCTCCAAAGTTAGAATAACCCCCTTAGGGCCTCATTCCGACCCTGACCGCTGCGGGTATTCTGGGTTTCCCGCTCGGCTGGCGGGCGACCGCCAGAAGGCCGCCCACCAGCCCAGCGGGAAACACCCTTCCATGAGGATGCCGGCTCCGAATGCATGGCAGACACTAAAAATCTTTGTGGGGCCCTGTTACGGGGGCCCCTGCAGTGCCCATGCCATTGGCATGGGCACTTCAGGGGCCCCCAGGGGCCCCACGACACCCCATACTGCCATTCTCTTCCTGGCGGCCAAAACCGCCAGGAACAGGATGGCGGTATGGGGCTCGGAATCCCCATGGCGGCGCAGCAAGCTGCGCCGCCATGGAGGATTCCCCAGGGCAGCGGGAAACCAGCGGTACACTGCCGGTTTTCCGTTTCTGACCGCGGCTGTACCGCCGCGGTCAGAATGCCCATGGGAGCACCGCCAGCCTGTTGGCGGTGCTCCCGCGGTCGTTGGCCCTGGCGGTTTTTACCGCCAGGGTCAGAATGACCCCCTTAATATCACTTTTCAGTGACATCCCTACATTTACTTATTGCATCTTTGATCATTTTGACCTGCAAATATCCAGATAAATATTATACATTTTTCTAAACACTGTGTGGTGTATCTTTGTGGTGCTATATGGTGTTATTGTTTGATTTATTGCACAAATACTTTACACATCGCCTTCTAAGTTAAGCCTGACTGCTCAGTGCTAAGCTACCAGAGGATGGGCACAGGATAATTTGGATTGTGTGTGACTTACCCTGACTAGAGTGAGGGTCCTTGCTTGGACAGGGGGTAACTTGACTGCCAACCAAAGACCCCATTTCTAACAATAAGGAAGAGGTGGAATGACCTTAGGGGGAAGATGCGTTCCATGGCATCACGTCATCAGATGCCACTCCCCTGCATGCCACACCACCCGACTCCCACTATCCCCACACAGTCCCTCCTAGTCAATCACAATGCTAAGCACCACAACTCACACAGTGCATCACTCCCTACATATCAAAAGATAACAGTCCCACTTTACAGTGGAACACCTGCGTGGAAAACACCAACTGGATGCTTCGATTGCATTCTACTACATGGCAATGACAGCAATGCCATCCACTATCCTCAACCCTCAATGGAACATGGAAACAATGTCACAATCCGTCACCTGCAATCAATGTCTGCAGTGCTGCATCTGTCATTGCCATCACTGGGAGCAAGTCAAGCCACTCCATGCATCAGACGATGTGACAAACAAGTACATCTCCAAAATGTAACTCTCTCCCTTTCCATCCACAGGTACCACTGCCATGCTGTAGAGGATGCCAGACACAGACAGCCCTCCCCAGGATGAAGGACCCAATGGATGGATGGACATTGATGACTTGCCTGGCTCATCTGGGACAACTGGTCAGTCCACCACCACCAGCCCCACCCTGGAAACATCGGAGTCCCTCACCGCAGTGGCTACAACACTACAGCCAAACCTTCGTCACAGGGACCAAAGTCAAGCCCACACACCCAAGACGATGAAGTCCTGGTGTAACTGGGAGTGGCCAACTGTGCTAGGGGCAAAGGCACAGGGGGCCAGGGGCAGTGGGAGATCACCTGTGGCCCAAAAGATGGGTCCCCCAAGGCAAACAACTGGCCAGGAGGCCATCTCCCAAGTCCTGGGAGCGTATCTGCAATCCTAGGACAAGGTGGGCCAGATCCTCGCAACCCTGCAGGAGAACCAGAAGCTGCAGAGGGAAAACCATCAGGAGGCCATGCAGCAGTGACAGACCCTCAATGCCACCATGACCTCCATTGCAGGGATGCTCAAGGAACTCACCACCATCCTGCGTGTGTCCTCCACCCACCAACAGGCCCCTTCCACTAGCCACATTCCAACCGAGCACTCCACTTCTGCAGCAGCTAGTGGAATGGAGGCCCTGGCAGAGGACCCAGAGACCACTAGCACCCCTCCTTCTGCAGCTGAGGAACCCACACTCAAGCGAGGTTCACCATCCATCCATCCATCCTGCAGGACCTGATGCCAAGACCAAAACCACTGCCAGGAAGTGACCCTCTTCTGAACATTCTCCCTTGTGTGCCACTGACACACCCTGTTGACTGTACACTGTTATGTCTCCATCTTCTATGGCCCCTTGGATACTGGACCTGGACTACCTACAGCTGGGACAACTACTCTGATGATTTCACCCACCATGACCCCACTCATCACCCATTGCAGTTGTGAATCACATTAAACACCTATGAGCACAGCTACTGCCTATGTGTCTTTATTTTAACAATTACATTTTGTCATAACAGTCAACCCATTGTCCTGCAAAAGTCTGTGAGATTGACAGAAGGGTGAGAAAAGTGCAGCAAGGATGATAGTAGAGCAGACATCCTCCGGATACATGTGTCAAGGAAGCCACCAGGCAAGGCAGGAACCAGAGTTGCACCACACAAATGGCCTGCAAATAGACCAAGACAGGGACAACTATCACAATAGGAGTCAATGCTGGTCACTCAACACACATGCAGTACAATGTCAAGCTCCCTAGTGTGATTTGGCAAGTGGAATCTCAAACCATCTTCATGGCAGATCCATATTTCCTAGACATCCATACCCAATGGTTCTTCCCTCACAGCTGACAAAACTCAACTGCATATTCCACAGTCAGTAAAAGTTATGTTACACATTATCCCATTGTGGACAGTGAGGATAAGTAGCAATACTGATGACACCACTATGTTTGGCACTTCAATTGCAATTGACATAGCAGTACAGGGAACATAAAACATGGACAATACTTTGCAGATGTGATGCTACACAACATCAGGGTGAAAATAGCATGGACATTTGAACAGTAACAACTCCCTGATGGGCAATATGCCCCCCAAACCCACCCAGAAGGCATAGTTGCGCTCAACACCGCCACTGATGACATACACCAGGAGGAGTTATGTCACAAGGCAGACAGGAGTGCAGGTCACATACAAAACTGTTTAAACATACCTGTTTCTCATTGGACGTATTGGTGGATCAACTCTGCTCTAGAGTCATCTGCATCCTCATCATCTGCCTCCTCATCACTTTCTATGTCACCATCATCAGCCACTGGTCCAGCGGCCGCCTCCTCTATATCCAGTAATGGGATGTGACATCTCAGGGCCAGATTGTGTGGCATGCAGCAGGCAACAACGATCTGGCATGTGGTATGTAGAGCAGGACACCTCTGGAGCTGTGTAGACACCAGAATCTGGCCTTCAGTAGCCCAAACCTTCTCTCAATGACACGCCTCGTCCTGCCATGGACCTCATTGAAATCTTTTCCACCATCTGAAGTCGGATATCTCACAGGTGTCAGCAGCCAGGGAAGGTTAGGATAGCCGGAGTCACCTGTGTGCACATAGGGTGGACCCATCTCAATACCGGTCAAGACACAGGGCAGAATATGAAGAGAGGTGAGATTACAGGGGCACACATTCTATTGGATACATACCGATGAGCCAGGGCCTGTCCTTCTGTAGTTGTCCCATCATGTGTGGGACTTTGCTGTTCCTCAGAATGTAGGAGTCATGCACAGAGCCAGGGACCTTGGCCGTAACTTGGGAGATATATTGATCAGCGAGACACACTATCTGGAAATTAATGGAGTAAACATTTTTCTGGTTCCTGTACACTTCTTCATTTCTCCTGGGAGGAACCAAGGCAATGTGGGTGCCATATATGGCCCCTATCAGATGAGGGATATGTGCCATATCATAGAAATCAGCTTTAACAGTGGCCAAATCCGCACGTTGGGGGAACCTGATGTAGATAGGCAGGTGTTTGAGTAAAGCACACAGTATATCCTTCAACACAAGACTGAAAATCGTCTGTGACATCCCTAATGCCAAGCCCACTGTCATCTGGAACTACCCAGAGGCAAGGAAGTGAAGCACTGACAACACCTGTACTGTGGGAGGGATAGCATGGGGATGATGTATGGCAGGCACCAGATTCAGGTACAACTGGGTACACAGCTCCCTGGTGGTCTGACGGTTCAGAAGATACATCTATATCTCGTGTCTCTCTTCCACGGTAGCAAGGTCGATTAGGGGCTGGTACACAGGGGCATGTCTCATTCTCACCATTGCACTGTATCTGGGAATAGGAGAGAGGATAAGCCAAGAGCTGATGTCTTGAATGTGTGGACATAGTAAATATATGCAGCAGTCACTATATTTCATCCATGACGCACCTAAAATTCACTAACTACATGCATGCACTGGACAGATGGAAGTGACCTCATTCCATCATTGTTAGCCGTCATGACGGTAGGCAGTCTCAACCGCCATGCAACTCCTCATTTGATATCATTGTTGCCTATGGGAGACTGGGGCCAATAGTGTTGGTCATGTACACGGCAGGCATGCCCGCCATTTTCTGTAGCCTGGCGCACTTGACTCCTGACACTTGTGCAAGCATGATCTCCACTGCGTGAGCTGCTATGTACTTTCGCTGGGAGCCAGAATGCCACATCCTGCAGGAAATAGAACCTCAGCCTTCACCCAGGAGGAGCTGGAGAAGCTTGTGGACTAGGTCCTACTCCTGTATGGACAGTTGTATGAGGCACCAGAGCAGCAGGTGAGTCTTATGTCACTGTCCTGTCTAATAGTGATGTGTGTGAGGTTGAAAAGCATTGGGACGAGGCAGACAGACTAGATGCATGGGGATGGGTGAGGAGTCAGAGCGTTAGTCGTGTGAAGACATGTTAGTGTGGCCATGAGATGTGTCTGATGTGTGATGTCCACTGCTGCCCCTGTGATACCACTCTACATGACTTTGTCCTTCTGTCTGTATCACCCATTCAGGTCAGTGCCCAACAGGAGAAGGGGATTTAGTGTGCCATAGACAAGCAAGTGCAGACTCTGTGGGTCAATAGCCGGAGGAGCACCCACTTCAGAAAGCGGTGGGAGGACCTAAGACTGCAGAGGCCCAGCTGGAGACATCCTCCAAATGAGGGATGGGTGCCCATCGCACCCTGACCCCCCCTAATGGCCCACATTTTGGCGGTGGGCTACCCTAAGGTGGATGTGCACTTGAGGGCAGCACAGCAGTCACAAGCGGGTATGTACACACTCACACCTCAATAATGTAATGCTTGTATGGCTTTGCGTTACCTACTAGTGGGAAGATGTAGCATAGATCATTAATAGATGCACGTTGACTATGGGTATCAGCCACCCTGGCAGGATTAGTATCAAAGATGTGTGCTTCTACCATGCAGACAGTGACTTATGAGGGCATTTATTTACAATTTGGGATTTGTGTGGTAACCCTTAAAGTTTGAGAGCCCAGCTCCTACCATCAGCATCAGTATACCTGAGGTGTCAGGGCATTGCTATCAGTTTCAGTCTACCACTGTGACAAAGGTAATTAGTGAATCCTCAATCAGCTGCCTTGTACTGTATGTGTAGATAGGCACAGTGCACCCAGATGTTAGTGTGCAAATTGTTAATGGATTAGTGGGCATGATACCTACCCATGCAGAATTCTGTTGAGTAAGGAGTGCAGGATATGTCACTATATACGTCCATGAGAATGTGCCAAGTACTGGGCAAGTGTGACTATTATGACCCTCATCAAGTACATGAGTGCAAATGTTCCCACATCAGCAGTTTACATCAGCATTACTGTAGTTTCCCCCACGGTTTCCTACTGTTGTTGAATGCATATGTGAAGGCATGGTCTGACATGGCATAGCAGCAGATAATGATGTTGTTACTCTGTGTGAATGTTGGGTTGGTATTGACTCATTGCACCCTGTCTTTCTCTGCCTCCTTCCCTCTCTCTCCTCCTCTATCTTTATGTACATCAGCATCATCAGGCGAAGAAGAAGGGGCACAGGTGAGTGGGGAAGCTGCTGCCCACGGGACCCAGGAGGCTGATACCAGTGGAGTTGAGGGGACCAGTGGGACAGAGGGGAGTGCCACAGGGAGATAGGATCGGCAACAACATCTTTGGATTCCTACTCCGATGGATGCTCCCTAACGGTGGCAGACCCATCTGGGACCATCCCAGCACCATCCTTGTCTGCCACCCCCCTTACCAGCAGCACCCTCCCTGTAGCTCCCCACCCAGTTGCTCGTGCCCGCTCACCCAGGAGAGTGGGCATCTCCTTCACTGCAGGCACCTCTGCCCCTGCCCCAGTCAGCCCGGCTGTCCTGAATGAGGAGCCTATTGACCTCCTGAGGTCCATCTGTGATGCAGTCAACTATCGTGAATGCCATCCAGGGACTGGCATCACAAACACAGCAGCCCAATACCTCCATGGAGTGCATTTATGGTGCCCTGGCTGCCCTGCAGAGATCCTTTCAAGCTCTGGCCTCCTCATTGATGGCAGCCAGTGTCCCTTCTTCTTCCATCCCCCCTCCAGCTACATGTTCCCAATCCCACACCCCTCTCCGCACACCCATCCAAGGAACACTTTCAGACCAACATGCATCCAAATCAACAGATACAGTTTGCAAGGACAAACACAAGCACCACAAAAGCCACCACCGCCATGCACACACACAACAGACACATACAGACACAACAACATCCACTCCCTACATGGACTCCCCACCACCTCCCCCCTCAGGGACACTACACCACTCACACCTGCAGTCACCACATCATCACTCCCAGATCCTGCCACAAGTGCCCTCATTCCCACAGTCACCACAATAGCAGACCCCCACACGTGCACCCCAGACACCACATGTGCACTCAGTACAACTATCAGTAGTCCCACATGCAGCACATCCATCCTACCTGCAGACACCACCACAACATACACTCACAGATCCACCCTGCCATCTCCCTGTATCTCCTCCCTCCTCCTCCCACTACACCTAAACACCCACACTCACCCACCCAACAGTCACACAGCACACGCAGGGCATCCACGTTTGCACTTGCACCCAATGCACCTACACGTACACATCTCTCAAACACTCCCTCTCCCTCCACTCCCAAACGTTTTTCCCATGACCAACGTTGTGTCCCTAAAAAGGTTTCCTGCAAGAATTTTGCCTGTTCCCTCCCACTGTGCCAGTCCGTGTTCCCCCCAAGTGCCCTGCTACCCTCCCCATACCTTTCCCTTCCACCTCTCGGTCCTCCCATTGTCTCCCTGGTACAAGCCCTGCCCCTCTCCCACCTAAAATTTCTACCCCCATTAGGCCAAAGTTTACCCCTCCCAAACGCAAAACCAAGCCCCCTCCCCCAAAACCAAAGCCCAAACCTAAACCCCCGAACCCAGACCAAAGGACTCCCTCTCCAAGCCCAAACCTAAGGACCTCCCTCCCTAACCCAAACCCCCACCTCGTCCCCCCATCACCCCTGTGGTGCCTGTATGCCCCAATGATGCCCCTCCCATGTGGAGGCCACTACGCAGTCAGGAGCCAAGTTGGGGCCATGGACACTGTCCTGTGTGCCTGGGGTACCATGTTCATTTGGACTGGCCAGTAGGCCTATATTGTACATAGTTTTGAACTTTCTATTTATTATCTATTTAATATATCTCCACCAGAGACCCATTGGTGTTGAGGGTACCAAACTTTCCTGGCTTTCCTTCCACATGTATGTGTTGTATATGTGTGATTTGGTGCATGTGGTTTGTGTGTGTGTGGGTATTGGTATGGGTATATATTTGCGTGTGTGTGAGCATTGCTAGCCGTGGCAGAGTTGTGTGTTGTGTGTGGGTGTGTACTAATGTCCTTCCCTCCAGTGTGTGCTAGGTGGTTGTACTTACGGTTGTTGTCTTTGCCGGCGTCGCTGGTTCTGGAGTAGTATGGCCAGCAGGAGCAGTGGAAAGACTTCCAGTTCTGGTTCCATGGCGGCTGCAGATGTGCATGTGTTCCTGAAGGTGTGTCTCCTTTTATGTAGTTTGTTTCCGCCAGGCTTTTCGTGGTAGTACAACCACAGTGCAAATCTTGGCGGTGTGCAACCTTGTAATATGGTCGGCGGAAACATGCTCTCCTCCAGCCTGGAGATGCCTACCACCGTCTGCGGCAGTCCATCCGCACTGGCGGTACTAGCTGTATTTTGGCTGTGTTCCACTGGAAACACCACCCTGGTCATAATATGATGGTCTTTACCGCCAGCCCCGTGGTGGTGCGACAGCCATCGCCACCGTGGTGGTCCTCAGACCACCACACTCATTATGATCATAGAGGCATCAATCATACTGAGCAATCAGTAAATAGCATTTGGGAAACAGTGTCCTCTTTACTTAACCCCTTCGCTGCCAGGCCTTTTCCCCTTGAGGTGCCAAGCCTTTTTTTGGCTATTTGGGGCAGGTCGCGCTTAGGCCCTCATAACTTTTTGTCCACATAAGCTACCCAAGCCAAATTTGGGTCCTTTTTTTCAACATCCTAGGGATTCTAGAGGTAGCCAGACTTTGTGAGTTCCCCTGAAGGAGACCAAGAAATTAGACAAAATACAGCGAAAATGTCGTTTTTTTTTTTTTAAATGGGAAAAAAGGGCTCCAGAAGAAGGCTTGTGTTTCTTTCCCTGAAAATGGCATCAACAAAGGGTTTGCGGTGCTAGAATCACCATCTTCCCAGCTTTCAGAAACAGGCAGACTTGAATCAGAAAAACACATTTTTCAACACAATTTTGGCATTTTACTGGGACATATCCCATTTTTACTATTTTTTGTGCTTTCAGCCTCCTTCCAGTTAGTGACAGAAATAGGTGTGAAACCAATGCTGGATGCCAGACAGCTAAACATTTCTGAAAAGTAAGCACAATCCTGAATTCAGCAAGGGGTAATTTGTGTAGATCCAACAAGTGTTTCCTACAGGAAATCACATTTGAAAAAACAAATATTGAAATTGAGGTGAAAAAAACTGCCATTTTCTCCACGTTTTACGATTTTTGAAAGCAATATACATTTACGTCTGCTGGGCTCTTCTGGCTGCGGGAATATATAGGGCTTGCAGGTTCATCAAGAACTCTAGGTACCGAGAGCCAATAAATGAGCTGCACCTTGCAATGGGTTTTCATTCTATACCGGGTATGCAGCAATTAATTTGCTGAAATATAAAAAGTGAAAAATAGATATCAAGAAAACCTTTGTATTTCCAAAATGGGCACAAGATAAGGTGATGAGAAGCAGTGGTTATTTGCACACCTCTGAATTTCGGGGTGCCCATACTAGCATGTGAATTACAGGGCATTTCTCAAATAGGCGTCTTTTTTACACACTGTCTTACATTTGGAAGAAAAAAATTTAGAGAAAGACAAGGCGCAATAACACTTGTTTTGCTAATCTGTGTTCTCCCAAGTCTCCCGATAAAAATGGTACCTCACTTACGTGGGTAGGCCTAATGCTCGCAACAGGAAACACAACATGGACACATCACAATGTTCCGCCCACTGTAATAAGACACAGGAAACCTCCATCTTTTCCGGGGTGGTACCAACGACATCAAAAGCCTGATGGAAACACTGCACAGAAGGGAAACGACTCACCTCTGGAGACTCAGGGAAGAACTACACCACCACGGAGCCTGAGTTGCATGTGTTCCCCATGATCTTCTACCTTCTGCTCCATTACGAACACCAACGCCAGCGAAGACGACCACGGTGAGTACTGCCGCCTAGCACACAGGGGTGAGGGGGAGGAAAAAGAGAGTGACACACACGTGCAACACCCCCATAGACCCCCAACACCATACACATAACCAGATGCAGTAACATTACATATACACCCCGTACTCCTCAGGAATAATGCAAGGACAAAAGGAATTGATTAAAGTGAGTGTAAAAAGACAAAATTGTATAAGTACGTGCATTTAAATACAAAAAGTATATACATATCTACAAATGTAGGGACATTACACAGAACTCAATGTCCGTGGGCCACAGGGCCACATCACATAGTCCAAGGCCCCACCTTACTCCTGCAACAACACGGAGAGAACACTGCAGGGGCATCAGGTCAAAACTAGACAGGCACCTCAGGGGGACGGGGAATGGGGGGCACCTCAGCCGGAAGATGGTACAACACCACTGGTCCTGGAGGGAGCAACATGCCCTGTGCTTGGTCCTGGGGAGTGCAAGGCCACAGTCTCTCAAGTGGGTGACTTGGCCACTGCTTGGTCCTGGGGAGTGCAAAGCCACAGTCTCTCAAGTGTTTGACTTGCCCACTGGCTCTGGAGGGGGCAACATGCCCTGTGCTTTGTCCTGGGGAGTGCAAGTCCACAGTCTCTCGAGTGGGTGACTACTTCCACTGGTTCTGGAGGGGGCATTGTGCCCAGTGAGCTTCATCCTGGGGAGGATGGGGTGAGTGGATGGCTTCTTCCACTGGTTCTGGAGGGGGCATTGTGCCCAGTGAGTTTCATCCTCGGAGGATGGGGTGAGTGGATGGCTTCTTCCACTGGTTCTGGAGGGGGCTTTGTGCCATGTGATGCAGATCTTGGGGAGTGCAAGGCCGCACAACAGCCCATGGAGGCAGGACTACACACTGTCCGCTGGCAGTGACAGCTGCTCAGTGGTGGTAGTGGTGGTGCTGCTGGTGGAGCTGGCAGTGATGGGGGGAGGCTCCAGCCCTTCCCTTGCAGCCTCGACGGCTGCCCACTGGGGCTGCTGCTGTTGCTGGCGGTGCAGGTGGTGGTGCTGGTGGCGGTGCTGGCAGTGGTGGGGGGAGGCTCCAGGCCTTCCCCTACAGCCTCGGATGGCTGCCCACTGGGGCTGCTGCTGCTGGCAGTGGTGCTGGTGGTGGTGATGGCAGTGGTTGGGGGAGGCTTCAGCCCTTCCCCTGCAGGCTTGGGTGGCTGAATCACCATGGTTGGAGGTGGGGGCTCAGACTGAGTCCCAGCACCAGGCCCCTTGTCCTTTCTGCCTGCTGGTGCAGGGCCCTTGCCCTTCCTTTCAGCAGCCGGGGATTGCTCCTTGCCCTTCCTTTTAGCAGCAGGGGGTGCCTCCTTGCCCTTCCTTTCAGCAGCTGGGGGTGCCTCCTTGCCCTTACTTTTAGCAGCTGGGGGTGCCTCCTTGCCCTTCCTTTTTGCAGCTGGGGGTGCCTCCTTTCCCTTCCTTGCAGCACTTGGTTCAGGCACCCTTTCAGTGTGGCTGCCTGGTGCCCAGGATCCTCTCCCACCTGGAGTACCTGTGGACACTACTGTGCCCGTGGACTGGGTGGCTGAGGTGCTTGCCTGGGTTTTGACTGCCCTGGCCTGACGTGAGAGATGGCGGTAGGGGTAGGAAAGAGGTCAATGGTGGAGAGGAAAAGCTGCTTAGGGACATTGGGGCAGGAAGAGGGAGAAGGTTTGGGAGTGGAGGAAGAGGGAGTGGTTGTAGGAGGTGTCAGTCTGCTGTGTTTCGGTGCAGGTGCATGGGCTGGATGCTGTTGTGAGGTGAATGGCTGTTTGGTGTCTGAGTGCTTGCATTTGTGTACTTTGAGAGGAGGGGGCACCGCGACAGTGGGAGAGGACACAGGGGACGTGTGCATGGAAGTGGGGGTGGTAACTGCCATTGAGGGGCATGTGCTGTTCGGTGTGCTGGTGATGGTGGTAGTGAATGAGAATGTAGTGCATGCAGGTGTGAGTGTAGACACAACTGGGAGGGAGGTGGACGAGGAGGAGGAGGGGGCCACAGTGGAGGCAGTGTATGTTGGTATGTCTGCTTCTGGATGATGTTTGTGTGAGTGCCTGTGCAATGAAGTGTGGTGCTTGTGTTTGCCATGTCCACTCATGTGTGTTGCCTTGGGTGCATGCTCATCTGACTGTGTGCTTGGGATAGGTTGGGGTTGAGGAGAATGGGATTGGGTTGAGAAAGTTAAGGCGGGGAGGCTAGAAACAGGGACAATGGCTGCCATCAGAGAGGAGGTCAGAGCCTGGATTGATCTCTGTTGGGCCGCCATGCCAGTGTGAAAACCCTCTAGGAATGCATTTGTCTGTTGCATTTGGGCTGCCAGCCCCTGGAGGGCATTCACAATGGTTGACTGCCCAACAGAGATGTATCGCAGGAGGTCAATAGCCTCCTCACTCAGGGCAGCAGGGCTAACTGGGGCAGGGTCTGAGGTGCCTGGGGCGAAGGAGATGCCCACCCTCCTGGGTGAGCCGTCACGAGAAACTCACTGAGGGGCTGCTGGCAGGGCGGTGCTGGAACGGGGGTGGTGGCTGTACCCATAGCTGTGGTGAGCACAGAGGTGTCCGGCACCACCAGGGAGCTTCCATCGGAGGAGGAATCCGTGTCAGAACTGTCCCCTCCAGTCTCCGCCGTGGTGCTCCCCTCACCCTCCGTCTCACTGGTGCCCTGACTGTCGGTGGACTCGGCATCCTGGGTCCTGTGTGATGCAGGTCCCTCCATCGATGGTGCCTCTGCTCCTCCACCAGATGATGCTAATGCATATAAGAAAAGGGTGACAAAACAAAAATGGGGGGGAGAGACAAAGGATACACTTGGTCAATGGCGGCATCAACACCACCTTTGGCGTACACAACACACTCACACACAGGGAACAGCCCTACACACTAGGTAATGCACTACTAGTCACAATGCTAGTCACCAGCCCTTGGATAGGGACACCTAACGCCAATTGCAGCATACCTGAAACCCACAGACCCCTGCCCAGTAGTAGATGCCTACTAGCTTGGTTGGAGGACCTTCACATCAGAACCCTGCCCAACATGGGACCTACTCTGCAATACCAGGCCTGGCCTAGGGGCACCCACAGGGCCCACCCCCCCCACACGGATCCCACCCCCCCACACGGATCCCACCCCACCAGGCGCATGTTGTATATTGGGGTACTGTACTCACCCCCTTGTGGCTGCTGTGATGCCCCCAAGCACCCAACCAGCTCCAGATAGGCCACCGCCAGTATGCGGGCCATCAGTGGGGTCAGGGTTCAACGGGAACCCCTTCCTCCATGGGAGGCCATCCGCAGCTGGGCCTCTGCGGTCTTCCGTGCCCAGTGTCTCAGGTCCTCCCACTGTTTCTGACAGTGGGCGCTCCACCTGCCGTAGACCCCCAGGGTCTGCACATCCTTGGTGATGGCACGCCATATACCCTTCTTTTGATGGGTGCTGACCTGCAGGGAAATAGACATGGGGAAAGGTGTTAGTCCGACAGTCCTGCCTGTTACACTCATGGCCCACCATGCCCCTTCCCATCCCCATTAGCACAGACATGGCCCACCATACATGCTGCACGCTGCCCAGGGACCATCCGCCACCCACCCCCTGCATGAGGCCTTCACACACAGCACTCTATGCATACACACACCATGCATTGTACTCACGGTGTACTCACCTGTTGGTCTGGAGGCCCATACAGCATTCGGTACTGGGGTAGGACCCCATCCACCAGTCTCTCCAACTCCGCCGAGGTGAAGGCAGGGGCCCTTTCCCTAGTCATACGAGCCATGGTCAGTTCCAGACACAGGTCACAGCAGCACATGCAGTGTATGTCCTCTTCTGTTGAAGGTCAGGTAGCAAGATAGAAAATGGCGGTGATGTCCGTGGCAGTGCATACCGTCACCTCCGGCGTACATCACCATTGGTCACTGTACACCATAGGGCCCAATGTTATCCAATAAGGAGTTGCACAGCGGTTTTCGACCGCCTCCCGCAATGGCACACAACGTCAGCGGAATTACATAATTTCCACCTGTCCCTCCATGCAGGACAGGCAGACGCCATTTCATTGGGGTGGGCAGGTCATGGATCCTAACTGCGTCACAGTACACAAATGCACCATTTGGACATCTCCAACACAATAACGTTACAATTACAACACGCATTAAACTGTAGTGGTTGGAATAAAGAGATAATGACCAGCTGCTCATCCTTTTTGTCCCCTAGATTGCAACCGCTGCGGATGAATGGGAGATGGAAACATCCCCCCGTGTACAGACCCCCGGTGGACTTGGCAACAATGGAGGACAGGCACATTATCCTCACCTACAGACTGGACAGGGTCACAATCACAGAGCTGTGTGTCCAATTGGAGCCTGACCTAATCTCTGCTATCCATCACCCCACCGGGATCCCCCCTCTTGTGCTCCTTCCAAGTGACAATGGGCTTGGCAGCAGGACTGTCTCAGCCCATGTTCTCAATAGTGCTGACCAGAGTGTTGTCTGCCCTAATTAAACATATGTGCAGCTACATCGTTTTCCCCCAGGTGGAGGATTTGACCACATTGAAAGCTGATTTCTATGCAATGGGACCTATCCCTAACATTATTGGGGCAACCAATGGAACACACATTGCATTTGTCCCCCCCAGCGAAATGAACAGGTGTTCAGAAATTGAAAGAGCTTTCACTCCATGAATGTGCAGATGGTGTGCCTGGTGGACCAGTACATCTCCCACGTCAATGCAAAATATCCTGGGTCTCTGCATGATGCCTTTATCCTGAGAAACAGCAGCATCCCAAATGTGATGGCTCAACTCCAGAGGTACAGGGTGTGGCTAATAGGTGATCCCTGGTTCCCACCCAGTATATGGTGGTATATGTGTATGGTGTGGGCACTAAGCGTTAGTGTGTGGCTAACAGTTGTCCCTCGATGTTTGCAGGTGACTCTGGTTACCCCAACCTCTCATAGCTACTGACACATGTGAGTAATCCCAGGACAAGGGAAGAGGAACGTTACAAATAGGCACATGGGCGAACAAGAAGAATTATAGAGAGGACCTTTGGCCTCCTGAAGGCCAGGTTTCGTTGCCTCCATCTAACAGGTGGATCCCTGTGCTACTCACCCAAGAAGGTCTACCAGATCATCGTGGCATGCCGTATGTTGCACAACTTTGCCTTGCGTCGCCATGTGCCTTTTCTGCAGGAGGAGGAGGCTGTAGATGGCCGTGTGGCAGCAGTGGACCCTGTGGACAGTGAAGATGAGGAGGCAGAGGATGAGGATGAGGACAACAGAAGTGCAATAATTCGTCAGTACTTCCAATGACACACAGGTAAGACAGTGTATATTCACATTTAATTGACAGTTTTGTGTTTGACATTGTCACTGGCAGGCTGATTATGGAGGAAAGTCCAGGATACAGTCCAGTCTATTTGTATCACAGATGCATTGTCCAAGGGGGCATAAGAAGGGGAGCAATGGCAGTTCAAGGTGGACAGGGTGACAGAGTGGGACACAAGGGTGACAATCAGGAGAGTCTTATTTCCTGGTGGGTGTCTTGGCAATAGTCTCTGGCTTCTGCCTGGATCACAGGAATGTTTGCGGGGTGGTTCTCCTTCTGCGGGGGGTGCTGGTGGCCTGTTAGTCTTGTGACGGGGCCTCCTGTCCACTAGCAGCAGCGGAGGGGGAGGGCTGTTCATCGGTTTGGCTAGTGTCAGGGTCCCGGTGGTGTGCCACTTCCTCCCTCACAGTGTTGGCCATGTCTGCCAGCACCCCTTCAATAGAGACCACAGTGGCATTGATGTCCTTCAAGTCCTCCCTGATCCCCAGGTACTGTCCCTTCTGCAGCCGCATGTTCTCCTGCAACTTGTCCATAATGTGGCCCAGCGTATCTTGGGAATGTTGGTATGCTTCCGGGATCACGGTGAGTGCCTCCTGGAGGGTCGATTCCCTGGGCCTGTACTCCCCCTGTCACACAGCAGTCCTCCCAGCTTCCCTGTGGTCCTGTGCCTCTGTCCCCTGAACCGTGTGCCCACTGCCACTGACCCCAGGTCCCTGATCGTCCTGTGTTTGTGGGGGTGGCCTGGGGTTCCTGTAGTGGTGGACACACTGCTGATTGACGTGTCCTGGGGACAGAGGTATGGGCCCACTGGGTGGGTGCTGTGGTGGTGTTTCCTGAGGGGGGAAGGCTCTGCTGTGGTGTGAAAGTGTGCCTGGGTAACCGACTGTCCGGAAATCCCTGATGGGCCAGATTGGTCATCCAGATCCAGGTGAGCAGCACTGCTGTCATCCCTGTGTGCCTCTTCTGTGGGGGGACTGGATGTTGCTGGCACCTCTTCTCTGGTGACATTGGGTGGAGTACCTGTGGGGATGTGAATGCAGTGTTATTGTTTCTGCGTGTGACATTTTGTACATGGCTGTGTTGCCCTCTATGGTTGTTGTTGCCCTGGCACATTTTCCTTTGTGTGAGTTGCTATTTGTTGGGCTAGGTGATTCTCTCCAGTGTGCATGCAGTGGTGATAGGTGTCCATTCAGGTCTGAGAGGGGTGTCCATGCATTGGTGCAGCATGCAGGGCTTGATATTGGGATGAGTGGGTTGTGATGGGGTATGTGGGAAGTGGTCAAGTGATGGTACTGAGGGTAAGGGTGGGGGTTTGTGATGGCATGCGGGTCAGGGAGCTGATAATAATAGAGATTTGACTTACCAGAGTCCAGTCCTGCCAGGCCCTCAGGATGCATGATTGCCAAGACTTGCTCCTCTCATGTTGTTAGTAGTGGGGGAGAAGCGCTAGTCCTCTGTAGAGCTATTTGGTGTCTTGCTGCCACAGAATGCACCTTCCCGCGTAGGTGGTTCCACCTCTTCCTGATGTCATCCCTTGTTCTGGGTGTGCTGTCCCACGGCGTTGACCCTGTCCACGATCCTCCGCCATAGCTCCATCTTCCTAGCTATGGATGTCTGCTGCACCTGTGATCCAAATAGCTGTGGCTCTACCCTGATGATTTCCTCCACCATGACCCTTAGCTCCGCCTCTGAGAACCTGAGGTGTTGTTGTGGTGCCATGGGTGTAGTGTGGGTGGTGAAGGTGAGGGTGTGTGGGGTGATGTGTTGGGGTGTGTGATGTAAGGTGCGTGGATGGTGTATAGGTGATGATGTTATCTGGCTCTGGTTGTGTGGGTGCTCTTGCTGTATCTCTCTCTTGTGGCAATTGTTTGTATTCGTAAAGGGTTGTGGGTAGTGTGGGTGTGTGTTTTATAGTGGCGTGGGTGCGTGGGTGTGGTATGTGTATGTGTGTTAGGTGTGTGTAGTTTGAATTGTCCAATGGTGTGTAGTTTTGTGTGAGTGTGTGTATTTTGAGCTCAGCAGTATGTCCCGCCAATGGTTTACCGCCATTGAATGTCTGCTGCGGTGATTCATGGGTCATAATGTGATGGGCGTAGTTCTGTTGGTGTAACGGTGTGGGTTTGGATACTGCCAGTTTATCAATGACCTTTGGGCTGGCGGATTTGTGTGTGTGGCTGTATAGTGGCGGATTGGTATTTGTGTGTCATAATATGCTTGGTGGTTATACACGGTGGCGGCGTTATGTTGGCGGCAGTCAGCATGGCAGTAAGTGGGATTTACCATCAATGTCATAATGAGGGCCTTAGTACCTTTTCCTATTCCACACGTTGTTTCCCATTTGCCATCCCAAATAGGATAACTCGGTCTAACACTGACTGGCAAAATATATCATGAGCATGAGGCATCAATATTTGCTAGGAAAATGTTATCATGTAGATCTAGAGTGACACACTTAATGAAGCTGAAAGAATTCATATTGAGAGATTATCTGTCTATGCTAATTATTTTTGCTAATTTCGAGGCATGTAGATTTATTATTGACTTTGTAGGACCACTTTGCATTTCAGGTACCAATAACCTGAAATGCAACCATTGATTGACGAAGCGTATAGTTTGTGTGCACATAAGCAGGACACTGCAGTGTATATCATGTTCCTGAACAGATGCCCATAAAATCAAGAGAAACATGAAAGTGAATTATTTTACTACCAGCCTTGTGCAGCTGATTAACCATTCTCTAGTCAGGAAAAATGTTGGGTCGCCTAAATATCGTTTTGTAGAATTTCAGACCTGTGATTTCCCTGACCCAACAGGAAAGGGTTTCCAGACGTCCAAATAAAATTCATTCACATCAGTATGAGAAAGAGTGGGCATGACGCACAAATAGAAATTATGTTCTCACTTTGGTTGGTCTAAATCCCAGCTGAAGCCTAACCCCCGATGTAATTTTTCCTTAAAGTTTGTTGTTGAACTCGTTTCTGCGAGGTGAGAAGTGTTCATCTGGGATGCAGTACAGATTACCTGAATCGAGGTAAACGGGTGCCCAACCTTCAGAGAAACATTACTGCTCATTGTGGGAGAGAGAATGGTTAATCTGAAGCCAGGCTGCAGCACATGCTTTCTGCAATGACATCTGACTGTTCAACCCCTTAAAATACCCTTAAGATACAACATATTCCTCCTTCTTCCCAGCTGCCATAATGCTTCAGCGAGTGGTCGTAGCAGTCATTAACTGAGAGATCTTTAGAAATTGCTAACATTTATTTGTGCATGAACCAATACACAACTCTCATGCCAGAGAGGGGACATGAGAGGATGCTCAGTCCTGCATATACTTCTACTAGAAAGTGTTTTCCTTTCCAAGGTAACAAAAAATAAACAAATTGAAACTCCTTCATGAAAAGCCGATGTCCTACTGGAAGCGATTCTGAACAAATTGTGATGCTAAGAACTTTTTTCTGTGTCACATTTAGTTGGTGATATCTCACTTCATGAAAATGAGTTGCAAAGATTGCCTCTGATGTAAGCAACGCCTTTCCTTATGCCAGAAGCAGAGCTGGTATTGATGACCCTGAAAGCTGCTTATTCCTGTGGCGTCCCCCTTTTTATCACAGCTTGGTATATGGGGCAATGCTTTGTAAATTGTTCATATTGTCAAACGGTGCATTTGCACTCTGGCTGAATTTTGGCATTTTGCTGCATGTTCTTCAAAATTTAGTAACAGAGAGGGACCCGAAAGGACCCTTCTACAACAAACACCAGTACATTATGCAGTGACAAATCTTTGTTGCCCATAAACCATTTGCCAATTACAGAATGTCTCTAGAGTTAAAGAAAACCTCAAGTGGCATGCCAAGAATTGAGGTAAACAAGGTGCACCCACCATTGTGGTGGTATTTGACCAACGTTAAAGGCCATGAAGTCCTCAGGAAGTGGGAATAAGTCACAGAAGAGTAGACTAGCAAGCACAAGCAGAGAGTTAATGCTCTACCCTGGAGCAGGGAACTTATTATTGCAAGCATTTGCAATGCAATAGGTCTCGCATTTGTGAGAGTTAGAGCTATTGGCGTTGTAAATGACAATGGGGGTCATTGTGACCCTAACGACCGCGGAAGCGCCGCCAACAGGCTGGCGGTGCTTCCTGGGCCATTCTGACCGCGGCGGTAAAGCCGCGGTCAGAAAAGGGGAACCGCCGGTTTCCCGCCGGTTTACCCCTGGCCCAGGGAATCCTCCATGGCGGCGCTGCTTGCAGCGCCGCCATGGGGATTCTGACCCCCTTCCCGCCATCCTGTTCCTGGCGGTTTTTACCGCCAGGAACAGGATGGCGGGAACGGGTGTCGTGGGGCCCCTGGGGGCCCCTGCACTGCCCATGCCACTGGCATGGGCAGTGCAGGGGCCCCCTAACAGGGCCCCACAAAGATTTTCAGTGTCTGCTTTGCAGACACCTAAAATCGCGACGGGTGCCACTGCACCCGTCGCACCCCTGCAAATCGGCCGGCTCCATTCGGAGCCGGGTTCCTCTTTGCAGGGGCTTTCCCGCTGGGCCGGTGGGCGATCTTTTGGAGATCGCCCGCCGGCCCAGCGGGAAAGTCAGAATGACCGCCGCGGTCATTTGACCGCGGTGCGGTCTTTTGGCGGGCGGCGCCCGCCGCCCGCCGGGGTCGGAATGACCCCCAATGTCTTTTACCTTTGTGTTTTGGTTTGGAGTGTAGCGGATGTATTCCGGGTGCCACAGCAACACTCCCAGGCCTTTCGCTGCAGGAGACCAAAACTGAATGTGTTCTTGTGGAATGTAACTGGTGCTCATGTAAAGCGCTGTAATACCTTTGTATTGAGTTTGCACTATATAAAGCTGCAAAAAAATAAACAAAGCACTCCAAAACCTTGGTGAGGAGTTCACACTACATAAAACTGCAAGAAACAAAAAAATACCCCACAGACACCGCAAAGGAACAGCAAGATTCCTGAAACAAAGGAAGAAAACGAAACAACATAACGCCATGAGTGCGAAGAGGTGAGGCACAATTTAAAAAATAGTGCATCACACTACAGAATCTCGGTGATCGTGCAATAATCCATGTAACAGGGACGGTCTCTAAGGCGGTAGCAAAACTGCCTCCAGGCGGGACAAACAAAAGCATTTACCGACGACATCAAGGGATTGTTGAAAGGCAGGCCCAGGAATGAATGAAAGTGCTGGGTGTGAGATGGGTGTGGTTAAAGCCCACAGAATACAATACAACATGTCGAAAAGAGCAAGACTTGCGCGCTGCTATGCTTGACCTAAAAAGGTCTGTGCCCTTGATTAAATGTAGGTGTCTTGTTTGAGGTAAAGCTTTAAACCTATCAGTGGTGCTTCACAGTAAAAAAGATGCACCTCAGATGAAGTTTCAACAGGGAGAAGGACTCTTCCATCGAAAAAACTGAATGCACAAAGGGCAAGCAAGATTAAATACATGGATGCAGTTCCAGAAGTCATAGTCTTCTTTTAGTGAATGCTGTTCAAAAATCCCCAAACGTTTACCTATCTCACTTTTCTCACAGCTGCCACCAAAAAATCATATCTCTTTGTTAATTGTTTCATTTACAAGGATGCTGCAAGAAGTGTTTTTACAATTTTAGCTAAAGCAAAAGGTTGCATATGAATTCTGTGTCAGCCCCATGCACACACAGGTGCACTCACCCTGCCAGAGCACATTGCAATGAGGGTAGATATGTTTCCTTCAAGATTGAAAACACATCACGATTTTTGGAAAAATCCACATGTTGGAACATTGCTAAGGATCAAAAGTTGGCATTCAAACAAAAAACTGTTAAGAATTCAGCAGTCAGCAGAGCAACCACACTCAAATCCGCAGCTAGGTGATGACGGTGATGGGTGAATAGTCTACCACACTACGGGGTGAATTCCTCCATCATTGTTGAGATGTTTGAGGGTATCATCTAAATCAATTCACTGATTCTTGGTGCCCTGCAGGAGGAAAGCCTAATTTCATGGAAAAATCCTGTAGCGGCTTGTGGGCCGTGGAAGGGGCAAGGTGGGGAGGTGCGATGAGGAGGCGGGGGGGAATAAATATGACATTTAATTAATAAAAAAAAAAACACTTACCTCCTCTTCCACTCCTCTGTCCCTCGACGCTCCTTTGCCTCTGCAGGCACAGACTCCCAGCCTGCCCTGTGCCAGTCCTGACGCTGCTCAGAGCAGTGTCAGGATTGGCTGGGAGCCTGTGGAGGCACTCTCCAAACCAGCAACCTTGTTGCTGGGCTGGAGAGAGCCTACAGCGCATGTTTGTTTGGCCGTCCCGAGACGCCGGCCAAACATACATGCGCAGTGAAGGGGGAGTCATCCCCGTGGCCCGACCCTTTCAAAGAAAACGATAATAAACATAGTTTATTATTGTTTTCTTCAAAAGGCTTTGTAGTTGCTGCTGCTGGAGGAGGGGGGTGGGGGGTGACGCTCCTCCACCGAAGTGGAGGGGCCGCCACTGGAATAACCTCCAAACTTCTTGTACCTCAAAGGAAAAGGAGGTGGAAGGAACCTTGACTTCTGAGTTGACGTACGGTGTACAGTGATGTGTGCATAGAAGATGACACAGTAGTTCCTCTCAGAGCTACATTGGATAGATGGAGGAACCAGCACTGGTGGCTCATGGGGGACTGAATACCTGAGAGCGGTGTACCAGTCAGCCCTTCACACCGAATGGCATTCGGTGTAAGATAACCATTACAACCGTAAAATACAATCAATGTATATCGCTGTTTTCATATTGCTTTTATAATGAAATAACCGCGTAGAGGTGTGTACATGTACTGCAGATTAAGCAGTGCAATTTACCTTTAAAATAAATGCACAGCAACAAACCAAGGACTGCTAGAATGTGATTTCTTTTAAAAACAGCACAATCTTTGGAAACGAGCGAGTCCTCGCAGTTTAATAGCAAATTATATGTTTTGCCAGCAAAATTAATTTGTGTTTTTACTCCTGCTCCATTGATAATTATACCGTGTCGGCTTCCTCCCACACTCGTCTGCACGTGGGCGCGTTTCAATAGACGTGGCTGCCATTAAAGGAAACCTCCCTGTTTCCAATATCTGACACATTTGCGTGGGCTCAATGAAAAGGATCCATTTACAGAGTGGTCGACCATTTCATTGCTTGGATAGCCTCCAGCAGAGAGCTCACCAAAATAACATTTTGCTACAATTACCTTGTCAAGTGCTTGGAGATCAGTCGGAAACAACACTGTGCAGAATTTAAACCACACAGGCACTGGGAATAGGGCTGCCACTACAGAGCATAACGTGGTTTGTAACGTTTTAAATAATTTGTTTTACGGTGACCATGTCATTTCCGACAGATAAAATTACTCTGATACTAAATAATGCTACAGCCAGAATTTTATTTTCTGAAGTGTAAGAATATTAGACCACACTTTTTAATTCAGATTATTTGTCAAAAATGAATTGCATCCGTGGTGTGAAGATTTAATACATGGCACCCAATCCCTGCATAAAAGCCCACCTCTAATTTCTTTATTAAAGGCGATTTGTGAGTTATGACGCGCATAGTCATCTGTAATGAATAAATGACAAAACCACTCAACCGTAATAATTTATTACAGTTGAGTTCTTTCATTACTGCAGAATTACTTGATGCCCATGCAGTGGGCGATACATGTTGAAGCCTGTGCAGGCTAGAGAGGGCCATGAAATTGGGCAGCTGAAACAATACAGCATCAACGTGAATTTTAGCAGTGTGCTTAGGGAGTTATGGCCATCATTCGTTTAACGCACACATCTCTGAAAAAGATAAACGAGGTACATGGGCGCAGCCACACTTCATAGATGGAGACCATGATATGAACTATGACAAGCACTAAGAGCATAATAACACACCCACACACATGCAACCCCATGCATTGGCATTGGCAGTAGGCAGCTATTGTGGATAGTACTCTTGTCCCTCGAAGCTATGGGGCCTAGAGGGATTCACATGCATACCCACCACAAGGACCTATAGAGCCCATGTGCTCAGGACTTGTGCATTGTCCTACAAGCAGATGGCATGTGATCGATGTACGCCATAGATGGGTAGCATTGGTCCATATATACTCATGAATGTGTTGGCCTTTGGTAAAAATTTGCCAACAGACTGTACCTGTACCCTTACAGGGCTTGCACATACACACCATGACCAGCATGGCTGAGGCTGAATTATTGTATTCTGAGAAGCCACTTATAAAACACAGGTTAGTTAAGTGGGTGATTGACACGGAAATTCTACTACTCAGGACATTAAGGTATACTACCAACAGTAGACAAGAGTGCCAATGTCTGATGCCACCAAATCTCAAACCAGCTGAACAGCAGTAACCACACATTAGTCTGTTGTGCAACAACAAGTGCCACTAATCAATGTTTCCATAGTACACATTATTATTCCCATATTACAGAACTCTCAAAAAGATATACATCCTTGTGGATAAGCAACCTTATTTTCAGTAAATGCTATGATCACCACAGAGCAACCAGTCTTATAGGTATCTACCACAGCTCACATCACCTTTGTATCAGCTAGAAATAAATCATCAGCATGCATTCTCAAGAGGCATGCTTTCTGCAATAAGCAGGCTGAAGACTTGTTATTGACTATCTGAACCATTGAAAAACAGAGAGCCCATGGGAGGGATATGTTGGTCTCCCAGATTTCCACATCTGCAAAGGCCGCAGCTATTAATTTGTAGTCACTGTAGACCATCAACATAAATGCTGAAATCAGACCATATGTAGTGATGGAGATCACTTAGGGGCATATTTAAAATAAAGTGGTGTGGTGCTGTGCCAAAATTGGCAGCGCTGCGCCACTTAAAAGATGCAGGGATGGGCCATATTTACAAAAATATGGCACCCCCTGTGTTTCCTTCCTGCACACAGGCAATCAATAATGGCCAATTACTCTTTCTATGTGTGCTGCATAAAGCAGCACACATAGAAAAAGCAAAAACGAGAAGAAGTAAAAGTATTTCTTCTCATTGTGCCATACTAATGCCACTCCTGGAGTGGCGTTAGTTTTTGGCGCTGCTTCAGATTTACGTTTCCTTGTAAATCTTGGCCAGTGTCAAAATACAATGGGTGTTGCAGTGGAAGGCCCACAGGAACACCCATTGCACGCCCCTCTGCTGTAGAAAACTGTGTTGTGCCCATATTTATTCTATGGCTTAACGCCGCCTTGTAAATATGGCGTAGGGCACAGCGCCACTGGAGCATCACAAATGTGACGCTCTGGTGATGCTAGGGGCTTGTAAATATGCCCCTTGGCGCCTTATGGGACTTATTCACAAGCCCTGAACCACTGGGAAAGGACAGAAATGCGCTGTATCGGCAAAGTACGGCGCATTTCTGTCCTCTCTCCCTGCGCTGGTGCTAAAATCAGCGGCCTAGCGCCAATGCAGGCACCCTTCCACCATAGTGCACATATTGGGTGACAAATGTGAATGGAATGATAATGCATTAATTTTAAAACACCATTGGGTGTCATTGGTCTAGATCTGTGCAAGAATGTATTTTAAGGCATTTTTTTGTGATTCCAAGATTGCATACCATGTTTCCTATTAACATAATCTGGAGGGCACATTACTACATTGCAGCTGTTGCACTGTCTTGTATGCTTTGAGCTTTCTAGATCAGTGGTTCCCAACCTTTTGACTTCTGTGGACCCTCACCTTATACTTACTGGAACTGGGGGAGCCCCACTGAATCGGTATTGGAATCCGGGGACCCCCACCACTGAATCATTACTTGAAGCCGGGGACCCAGGCCCATGATTTGAACACAAAACAATACAGAAAAATACAGAAACAAGATTCCATCAAACATATACACAAATGATAACACATTTTATTAAATTTGCAAATATAGTTAGAAAATTAGAAAATACAAACTTTAAATTTAATAAGAGTTTTTGTAAATTCCATTGCAGCCACACATCATCTATAGTATATTCGGATTGATGTACCTGCACTGTTCTCAGGAAACAATTTGAAGATACTAGTTAAAATTGTTAGTCTATAATTTAAAATTCCTTGACATTTACATTACGTTTTAAAAATGTCAATTGTAAATTTAGCAACTTTATTTATATACACTTTATTAATCTGTTCAAATTAGTTAATTTTCGAGGCAGTCGTGGACCCCCTTTGGAGGCTTCACGGACCCCCAGGGTCCCTGGACCACAGGTTGGGAACCACTGCTCTAGTCTATGGAGCATTAACATGTGACAGAAACGTGTTAATTCAGCGAAATCTTTTTAAGGAGTAAGATCAGCGAAATCTTTTTAAGGAGTAGGTTCAGAATCTTCTCACATAAAAAATTGCGTAACATCCACGAAGCTGAAATACAAATAAATGAACACACTGCTGAATTCATGAAGTTTCTAGAGTTGCAATTCTGGTTGCAGGAAATGTGCAAATTTACTATTTCAAAATAAAATCGCTTCTATGCATACCACAGTCCTAGAACTTAGCGGTCATATTGAGCCAAATGGGCACTTACTTCAGGTTAATAAAAAGCAACAGCCATATGTGATTATAAAATAGCTCAGAGCACGTTTTGATGCACAAATGCACGGGGCATTAATGTTAATGCTTTCAGGAGAGTTATGGCGGATTCTGTGTGCATTATACTTTGGTGAGGCAGAGTTTAAAGCTTTTTTTGTCCCTTATGAAAAATTCCAAGGCGCAAACCTATGTGTATGGTGATATGGTGGAAGTAGTTGGAGAACTCAAAGCGAAGCTCACGTCTGAAGATAAGGAAGGTAATGATGCTACCGGAATAGATTGTGTAGTGAAAAATAGAGGCAACATCTGAAGTTGGAAAGAACAAGGTGAACACAGATTTATCTTAGACTCCAGTCAGCCCAATCAAGGTAAATGCATGTCTACAATTGTGGTTAGTAGCCAAGTGAGTCAAGCAATAGTTAGTTTGGAGGAAGGATCAGAGGACCTTTGATTTTGCATGGTACAGCCCAATTGATTCGATGTAATCACTAGAGCTTATCTAGTCAGATCATAAGACAGTTTTCTTTGCAATTAACAGGTGAATAAACCTCATTGTACTTTGTCTACTCAAACATTG
This sequence comes from Pleurodeles waltl, assembly GCF_031143425.1. Taxonomy (NCBI): domain Eukaryota; kingdom Metazoa; phylum Chordata; class Amphibia; order Caudata; family Salamandridae; genus Pleurodeles; species Pleurodeles waltl. Next base: position 912,466,833 of record NC_090443.1, read on the forward strand.
ATTCAAAATGGACCTTCCTAATTTTGTTTCCATCTTAGATATAACCAGGCTCACCCTACACAAAAATGTAAATACTAATGTGGGCATCAGTACCATCATCTACCAATGTGTTTGCACTACAATAGTTTCTGGTTATAGCTAGAGATTGCACAAAATGCATACAGGATTTCTTATCGTCCAGTTTACCACCAATAGAAGTCACATTAAAGGACATGACTTTCAAAGGACATGATCCTTCCAAGTCAGCTTTGAAGCAGTTAGCTCACCCGACAGATGCTACAAACAGGGCTTGCTTCAACCCAGCTCTTTGTAAAGAAATAAAAAAAATGGTTGCCAGTCTTGTGTGTTTGGGTGCCATCCTCACGCAGTGTGACTGCGTTCCTGAAGTACCTGTTAGGGTAGTTGTGAATTCCGCTTAAAAACCTTGGTGATGCATATGCTTGTGAACATTTAAATGTGTGCGTATTTGGGAAGCCTTTTATCATAATCACGGATCACCATGCCTTTGGCACCATATTTGAAAATCACGACGCCAATATGCCACTCATGATTAATTCACGAGACCTCTGTATTCAGAATTAGCAGTTCCTCATAGCCGGTAAACCAGACAAGGACACCAATCTGGTTTATTTTTCTCTAAGTTTAACATGGCCCTTTTATTAACGAAGCTGACTAATATCTAAGAAAACATAGACAGGTTCACTGAGAATACATAAGCATTTTGTGACGTTTTTTGTACCATCCTCTCGGATCCAAGACTCATTTCTGTGACTGAGCTCATTAAGCCCAATGATACACAATATAAGAGGATCCTGGAGAGTATTATGACGGAAGTGAGCATTTTTTGTCATGTGCAAAGTATGCTTTCCACGTCTTGCTCTTACATGACAAGGGCCTTGTAATTCCTACATCATTGTGACAAGAATGTGGTGTAGGTGGCATAGAGGAGCAACGGCAGTGTTGTAGTCTAAAAGAGATTTCTATAACAAAAGTTCAGATTATCTCTTCTGACTCAGCTTATTGAGAGGATGCTACCACCTTCATGTGTCTACTTGACGGACAGAAGTTTGTTATCCGTTCTGACTCAGGTTATTGAGAGGATGCTATCACGTTTCTTACAAGCATGCTTGACAGACAGTTCAGGGGAAAATATGATGGTAGTCTGGTCCCATCATTACAGCTAAACATTTAGGCCCATATTTATACTTTTTTAGCGCCACATTAGTGCCGCTTTTTGACGCAAAATACAATTGTATTTTGCAACTTTGCGCCACTTTTTGCGTCAAAAAATGATGAAAATACGGCGCTAAAAAGTATAAATATGGGCCTCAGAGCTGGTGATGGATGAGTATGATGTGGAAGTTGTGCTGGTTCCAACCACAGTTCCAGAAATCATAAATTCAGCCATAAAAAATACAGACACCCTTGCACTAAGGAGCAAAGGTGCCTGCAATGGTGCTAGGCAGCAATTTGCGCCCCAGCGCAGGGGGAAAGGACAGGAAAGCACCATATCTTGCAAATACAGTGCATTTCTGCCCTTTCCCTGTGGTGCAGGCCAGTGCAGCAAGGTCACTTGCTGCCCTTCCCTTTGCTGCGGGGCTTATAAATATGTCCCTAAGTCTCTATATTGTGAAGTTTATGTTGGTCTAATACACAATCTAGCTCTATCTGTAGGAAATGTATAACCCATCATCACTCCTTCAGGTTTTTTAGTTGAGCCTGGAAATCTTCCCATTGAATACGAGGATTGGATTGACACTTTTGAAAATTATTTATTGGCTATGGATGGTGCAGAATTTTCAGCTATCAGGAAAAAGGTGTTATTGCTTAGTGCACTAGGGAAGTATGGACAACACATATTTAAATATGTTCTATCTGCACTTGATGAATAGGTTATTGTGATTCAAGACATTTACAAGGAAGCCAAAGTGGGTTTAGAAACAAGGTTCACTAAATCTCTCAACATTGCACTGTACTGGCACAAGATCAATACTCAACCCCAAGGAGTGTCAGAAACTAGTTAGGATGGCAAAGTCATCTGCATAACAAGGATGTCTACCCCTGCCCTCAGTGGCGTAGCGTGGGTTGTCAGCACCCGGGGCAAGGCAAGTAATTTGCGCCCCCTAACCTGTGGATTTTAGCACTCGGGAGTGCGAGCGCGCCCCCCCCAGATGTTGCGCCCGGTGCGGCCGGCCCCCCCTGCACACCCCACGCTACGCCACTGCCTGCCCTGAGTGGCCAACTGTACTGTTGTCAGGATCTCTAATGGTAATTTTTTGTCATAGGTGAACACAGATCATGCATGTCCACCATGACATAGGCCTGTCTCACGAATTGGGGTTTTGTTGGGCCAGGAGTGGCACCCAAAGTGATAACCTCATAGTGGTGGAAGGCTACTGTTAAGTAGCCCGAGTGCAGTGGCGGCTGCATACCGTGTATTGATCAGTAGTAGTGAACAGGACCTTTTTATTCTCTGTCATTGGGGTGAGGCCTACAGGCTCACTTTATTTTTTAAAGGTTCTGCAGCTGTGTGCTTAAGTGATCCTTGACCTACACCTGGTACTTGTGGAGTGCTACACAGCTCAGGAGTAGTGACTGTGTTCGTTGTATGTGTGCCTGGAAAGGAAACAATATGAGGATAGAGCAGTGCTATACAGTGAATGTGTGGCTAATACATGTACTGGGTTTATATATGCCTAAGAGGAATACATTACATGAGAGATGAGTGCTGTGCAGTGCATGTGAGGGTAAAGCATGTGCTGAGTGTATGTGTGCTTGCTTGGGGTACAATACATGAAGGGTGGAGTGTTGCACAGCACACGCATAGTGACTGTATGTGCTGGCAGTGCTTATGTTTGTAAAGAGCACACTCATTAAGCATAGAAAAGTGTCAGTGCTGAACAGTGAGCACAGACTGAGATTTTTGTATTGAATGCATGGGTACATGTAAGGCTACATGGCTTGGAGGAACAGTGCTGGAATAAAAGTGTGCTGAGGCCCTACACTGAGTGAGTGTGCCTACAATGGTACATTGAATAGATGGCCTTGGGTTCCATTTTAGGAATCCCCCAGAGAGATGTTTGTATTGCTGCATTCCTATGAGCTGGGTGGGGACACACTTGAGGGAAAAGAAAAAGGTTCCCTCCCTTTACCTTTCAAAAGACTGCTTTTTGAGTCACTGATAGTTCACAAGGAAGGGGCCTGGGTACATCTCACAAAGAGAAATGGGGCTGACAAGAGAATTATAAAGAGTAGGGCTGGGAGTCTGTGATTAACCTTTTGATGCACTCATCACTGTGGCTGACATCAGGTGTGTACTCTGGTCACTCCCCTGAATTGTGTTGTGGACACTCAGCTTCGGAGCCATGCTTTCTGTGACATACATCTTTCATGAAGGAAGATGAAAAGGAGTAGCGTCTACCTCAAAAGAAGCAGAACCCCAACATCAAACTTCAAAGACCCATACCCTAAACCACTTCTCCGTATTTGGAAAAGGACTATAAGAAGTAGAGGTTGAGTCCCCAAAAAGGTGTCATTTGCCAAGCAGCCAGATGGGCTGTTGAGAAAGGGAAGCTCTGCAACACTTCTGCCTGTGACTAGGGCTGGGGGCCAAGGCCTGCTAGTCTCCCTGATGGGTGATGGGACATCAGCTAGGGCAGCCAAGACCACCTACCCTGGATTCTGGAACACCAGCGCCTGCCTGCATGCCAAGACCAGTGTGACCTGTGAGGAAGTGGAGAGCATTTTAGGGAGTGAGGGCCAGTGGGGAGTGCTACCATGAGGACTCCCTATGTGAGGTGTGAGGATTCAGCTGATCATCAATCAGGTCGTAGCCCATGTGCAGGACTACTTTTGGTGGCCCCCGTATGCCAGGAGAGGGCTGCCAAAGACTGAGCCCCAGTACTGAGTGCTGTGCAGAGGATGCCAAGTCCACATGACCTTGTTGCAGTGACCTGATGCTAGAGGGGGCTACATGTGAAAAGCTTGAGTGATCAGCATCCCAGAACTTGTGTATATCTGAGAAGTGACCTTGTATTTCAGGAGGGGCCACCGTTGTATGGATGAGTGCACCTGAAGAGTCTACATTTTGTCCGGAAGGTACCACGGCAACCCCATATGTCAAAGGGGAGCTGCTGGGACCAAACCATCAACGACTTTGGGCTATTGCCCAAGACTGGCGGTGACAGATGTAGCTGTTCCAAAGGATCTCCCCTGACTAACCTGCATTGAACAGAAGAATGCAGAGGAGGATGACGCACCAGTCGGGAGCTGAAGTATGGAATCCACCCATCAGGAAGAACTTGACTTATTGCATCACTGGGAGCTGGAAACTGCTCAGGTTGCTTGGGAGATCAACCATTGCACTTCAGAGAGTGAGTGACTGATGCAGCTTCATGTACCAAGGGTAGCACAACTTCCTTGAGTAGGTTCTCATCTAGAAAGTGTCTGTGTTGAGGGCACCCACTGTAACACCAAACGCTCCTGTGCTGCAGGAGTCAGTAATACTTTAACTACGGCCTTTTGGACAACGGGGAATTTGCTATTGAAGGTGATGCGGCAGCATAGACACTTTTGACTGAAAACCTGAAGAGTAAAAAGAGAACTTTTGAGTACATTATAATAGTGTGCATTTCCTGATGTGAATGGGGAATATCCCTGAACATGTTACGCGAAGGAGGAACAGGGATTGGTCTGACAACTACCTGAGCCCTGACATCAAGGATGATTGTGTTATTGTATTTGAATGCCACATCTCTTTACATGTGTGGAGTTAAAAATAAAATGCTACTTTTTCTTACAAAAGGAAGTATTTTGCTGGAAGTTGATTTATTGTTCACCACTGTTTGCACTTTGAGGTCTGAGTCATGTTCACTGACCGCTATCTACATACTCTCAAGAGAGAATTGACTGCTTGACCACAGTTACCACTGAGAGTCAAGTTCAGAAGGGGTATTTGAAGACAAACTGGGGAAAGCAAAAGACTATGAACATAAACTTGTTGTCAAGAAAGGCACAGTACAGGCCAGACTTGCTATCAGGATAATTCCCATGGCTATCAGGGACAAGGTAAAGAAAATCTTAGAGCAGATGGTCAAAGACAAAGTGATGTGAGCCAGTGGAGGCTGTAGAATGGATTTGCCCAGTCATCATCACCAGGAAGTCTGATTGATCTTTCAGATTTTGTGTGGACTTGTGTAGTCTCAATGAGAATATGGTATCAGATTGTCACACTTCCCCTAACATCAATGAGTTGGTATTGATGTTGTCTCGGGGACGTTTTTCTCCAAGTTGGCCGTTTTCAGGTCAGATAAAGTTGCATGCAGTTTTGAAAACTCTGACAGATTTTATTACGATTGATGGTGTATATCGGTTCCCTAGGCTGCCATTTGGTTTAGCTTCAGCAGACAGTGTTTTTCTGAGATTTATGACTGGAATCTTGACAGGGGATAGGAACATTGTTTTCTTCCAAGATTACATTCTGGTCTTTGGTGAATGTATGACTTCCCACAATAATAATTTGGAACACATTTGGGTTAGATTGGAAATGGTCAAAGGTGGAACTTGAGACAAGTTGCCATGTACCAAAAAGGTAGAGGGGAAGTTGTCAAGAAGAGGATGATGAGGAAGGCTACAGTGGTTGGCTTTGCATGGATGATGCTGTTTTCAAAAGGGGGAGCAGTATTCCTCTTTAAACCAGAGTGGCAGCAGGCTTAGTGAGGCAGGCAATGCCTCTCTTAGTTTTTGCAGGACTCAGAGAGCGGGGCAAAATTGCTGCCATGTGTCAACAAGGGCACCCTTGCACCATGGTGCAAGTGTGTCTGCATTGTGGGGATCAATGTTTTTGTGCATGAAGGGACAGCTTCCTTCACAAAAACAATCGTAAGAGGTATTTTCCTCTTTCTACGAGTGCTGAAAAATGCAGCACACATAGAAAGAGGAAAAACGGGGAGAAATAAAGATATTACTCCCCATTGCGTCACTCTGACACTACCCCTGAGGTGGCGTAGGAATCTGATGCATTCCCAGACTTGTAAATCTGGGAATACGTCAGCTTCCTTTGGGTTCCTTGGATGTTGCGTGGGAACACCCTAAGCAACACCCATGGAGTTACCCTTTTACACAGTGTTATGCCTGAAATGGGTCCATGTTTACAAGGCCATGAAAAGCCATGCAAGGTGGCTTTGCATGGCGTTGTAAATATGGGCTGGCACACCGAACCACCACGGGGTAAAAATAATGACCCTTCTGTGATGCCTTGTGCCACTAGGGCCTAGTAAATGAAGCCCTAAAGGTGCACAGGACATTTGGTTGGTTGGAAGAGGTTGTCTGCATTTTCATGTTTGTGTTTTGGTGTTATCTAATGGGTTTTCAAACTGAGCTTGTTTCTCATGGTTGTCAGTTTTTGTTTCTGTTGTTCCCTTGGTATATTGTTCAGGTTCTTTGTTTGTTCCGTTGGGTATTAATAAAGTATGTGCATCTGTGTGTCAGTTTGCATTTGTAAGTTTGTTGGGGCATGTTGTTGGGTTCATTTGTGTTGTCAAGTTATTGTTTTTGACAGGTGTTGGTCTTGTGTGTTTTCACGTAAAGTTTTCTTCTGTCAGGGAAAGGAGATGTTTGTAAAGTCTTATCTTCCAGTATAATGTTAATGACCTGCTGAAATTCCAATGCCTGACTCACTGGTTTCAATTCTTGATGGGGTTGGAATTATAATTGTCAGCTTGAACTGTGGTGCCTAATCTTAAGGTGTCACCAGGTTGTGGCTCAATAAAGTATCTCATCATCACTTGGAAGAAGGTCCTCCCTTCATTTATTTACCATATCAACAGATAACATACCTCCCACAGTCAAGTTGTACAATGGGTCTCCATTCAGTAGATTGGATTTTGCTGACTTAGCCATCATAATATTGCTACCCCGTGGCTGTAAGAAAATTGAATGGTGGAATGCAGGATTATCAGAACAGCACAACTGGAAAGTGCCTGTGGCACTTCTGTTTGGGAGCAGAATACGCACCAGCATACCTCTGGCATCACCTGCTAGTTCTCCGGATCAAAATGAAATATTGTACAGAGAAACCCACAAAAAGACACGCATCATGCAAGAATATGAAGACAAGAGGAAAAGTGCAAGACCACCCTATGAGGGCCAAGACGATGGCCAAATCTAAAGGGTGTTACAAAAATGATTTGTGGTTTGATCCTTCATCTTATCCGATCACTTATGCTTACCTACACGAAAGGGTGGACATTCCCAGTGTGGAGAGATAGCCATATCATGACATGATACTCTTTTTATTTCAGAGCTATCAGTGGAGCTCTCTGTATCCATGAAGAGGTCACTGAACCTGGGTACCAGCCTAAAAATCTTACCCTTCTAAAACAAAGAGACTGCGCCCATACCTGTGCCCCATCTTCTTGCCCCAGGCAGCACGCCCACTTCCCAGCTGCGCTTTCAAATACCTGTTTATTCTACTCCTCTTTGCTGCCCTTTTTGCCACTTGTTTATCCACTGCTACATTGAAAGACTCATCACAGTTATAGAATGAGTGCTGTGTGCCAGCGGCTCATCAGGGGGGATGTAGTGTTGGCATCAACAGTCTGTTCCTGATGCTGCAGTTCCCGTGTGTCCATTTTACTTACCATACATTAGTCGTGCGGAGTGAGGTCAAGGGCAGCCGTAAGAGATGTGCTGAGCAGAGCAGACAAGCTTCTCTGTGGCTCCTGAATGCTGGGCCCAGCATCCTGCTTTACTCCTACAGTGATGGCTGCCAGCCCTAAATAGTTACATGTGTGTCGGTGTTATTAGACAGTACATTTATGCTGTGCAAACATTAATCTGTGGGCAACAAATCTGAAATGTAACCTTGATTGTGTAGATATAGGTGTTCAATGACGTCAGACAGCTACCATTTTGGTTTCTAGGGACATTAGTTTGCAGACATTTGTAGGAAAGCAGCACAACAGTCTTAATCAGCAAAAAATCTCTGTGTTTTCTAGTCCCCTGCGCCCCCCAGATTCTTTTTCTCTTTGTATCAATAAGTGTACATAATCTTTAAGCCCTCTTGGCTTTTCCTTACTCTGTCTCCACTCTTTTGACTATCTCTCCATCACCTCTTTTTCAGTTTTACTTCCTCCTTTTTCTCTACTCCCGAATTTGTCCAACTTGTGTCAATTGTGTCTCTTTAGAAAGAATGAATGCGAACATTTCGTCCCTAATGCAGTCGGGGGTTCTATCTGAGTTGAATATATTAACTCGCAACTGAGATTTCTCTCAACTTGTTATTGATTAAGAGCGCTGACACCACTTTGGCTATACAGCACTATATAATAATGTATACTACATGAAAAATGAATGAATAAAATGCACGTCATCTATGAGCTTATCGCTGTCAATGTTAGTTATGGGTTTGACAGCAGTATAGCAATAAGGTAGATTATCTAGTGTATATTAAATCTGTTTGGGGACCCTGTTTGGTGACCCATGCCTCTGGACGTTTGGCTAGAAGCAGAAACTTGGGTCCAGATTTAAGAAGTTCTAATGCCACATTAACGTAATTTTTTTTATGCTAATGTGGTGTTAAGCTTAAAAAATCACCGTAACACATTTACAAAGTGGCGCAATGCATTCTTTGCACCAGTTTGTAACCTCTTGCGCCACATTATGCCTTCGCCAGGCATAATGTATGCAAGGAGGATGAAAAAGTGGCACAAAGAAAGCTAAACGTTTCTTTGCGGCATTTTTAATGATTGCACATAGCAGGCGTTAAAAGCAGGCACACCATTATTTATATTGCGTCTCAATGTGCTTTGTAGGATTAGCGTCAACATTTTTGATGTTAATCCTGCAAAGCACCACACTAGCATCAAAAATATTGACTCTAGCTTCCTAACGACCGCCATGGTGCACCACATCTTAAATATGGCGCACACATAGTGGTGTAAGGGGGGCACTAAGTAGTGCAAGAAAGGTGGCGCTGCATTTGACGCTGCTCCACTTTTCTTAAATCTGCCCCTTACATTTTAGCTGAATTTGCACATTTGTGTCTGTTTACAAGTGTTTGCCACAAACTCAACTTTCTAAACCTGCATTCATGTCACTACGTTCTAAAACTTACGTCATCATTATACGGAGTTTCATTATCCAAAAAGGTTCCATCATACATACTCACAAGACACAACATCTTCCCCTCTGTTAAATATTATTTATTTTTTACAACATATACACATTATAACTCTTCAAAGAGCCTTTTTGGAGCTTTGAGTACTAATCTAGATTGTGTTTTTGCAAACTGGGAATCAGTTGAGAGTGTCCATGACCTGCTTCGGTGATGTAGGAGCAATGGCAATCTAGGATTCTCAATTGTCTTCTCTTAGACAGTTTCTACATTTATTTACATTAGTGTTGCATTAGATGAGCATTGCTTCATATGTTTGAAGTGCATGGAATCTTGCATGATCAATTTCTCTGTATGTTGGGCAGTCACCATGTGCTCTTTGCTCTGCATAAAAAGGAGCATCAGGTTTACGTATTCTTGGCTGACGAACAAGGTCTCGATCTCCTTATGTAAAGATATTGTTCTTTGCATGAAGCCATTCGTTGGCATAGGCCTTCTTTTTCTGTGTATGACTCAAGACTGTTGTACATGTCTCTGTATCGGTTTTTGATCTGCTGTGGGTCCACTGAGGTAACTCGGTTATAATGGCTCTCCCAGACATCAGCATTTTAGGGCTTTCACCTGTGGTCGAGTACGTAGGCAAACAGTAAGCTCGTAAAGAGGAATTCAAGATAGTCTTGAGTTTGAGCTTCTCTAATGTAGCATGCTAAACAGCTTTCTTTAATGTACTCATGAAACGTTTAACAAGGCTGTCAGCCTATGGCCAAAGAGGTGTGCTCTTCTGATGCTTCACATTAGGCAGATTGAGGAAGTCTCTGAATTCTCTGCTATTAAAAGATAGGCCATTATCAGTTTTCAAAATTGTTGGAATGCCCCATGTGGCAAAGGTGCCATCTAATCTCTCAATGTCTCTTTCCTAAGAGATAGGCAAGAGATCTTCAATTAATTTGAAGCAACAGTATTCATCCAAGAGTATTCATCCACAATCAACATCAGGTGATATTTATTGTCAAGTGGACCAAAAAAGGCAACAGCAATCCTTTCCCAGGCATGCTTTGGCAACTCTGACATGTTCAAGAGGTTTGAGTAGTTTTTGATGACAGGCAGTTACATGCATGACAGGTTTTCAACTCTTTTTCAACTCGATCATCGAGATGAGGAAACCAAAGTCAATATCAGAGAGCCAGTTTAGTGGCAAGGAATCCATAATGTCTTTCATGGGTCACTTCAGTCACTTGCTGTTGCAGACTCTTCGGAATGACAATTCTTGAACCCCTCAGAATAATTCCTTATTGTGTCACAGGCAGTTCATCTTTGACATTTTTGTACTTCTGATGCTCACTGTCACTGGTAAGAGATCGAGTATGTTGATTCCATGACTGATGTGTAACAATGTCTTTTAACTTTAACCTATCACTCTTTTGACTCATGCAGTGACAATTTGTTCTAATGAAATGGCAGCAAGTGTGTTTGACTTCTCAATAAAAGGTATGTAGGCTTCAGTAGTCTTAGATGGGGTACCTTGACATTTCATAGATACTCTGGAGAAGTAGTCAGCAGGATTCTGATGTTTTCCTGGATGCTGCACAATTGTGTAGTTGTGCTCTTGCAGCCGTAGAACCGAAAGTTCAATTTGTGGAGGCATCTTGGCTTTTGGATTGCCAAAGCTAGTCAGCAATGCTTGACGATCCATTATAAGCGTGAAAGGTTTTCTGTACAGGAACACATGGAAATGTTCACAAGCTCATACCACTGCTAAACTTTCTTTTTGAGGTTGTGAATAAGCACATTCAGTCTGGGACAAACCTTTACTTGCATAGGCCACAATAGGTCCTTGAGCGTTTGGCTGTCCACTGTGTTGTGCAAGGATAGCGCCTACCCTTATTGGGCTAGCATTAACTACAATTTCAGTATGTAGCTTTGGATCAAGATATGCAATTTTCGCAGAGTTTCCAATAGTTTAGTTAATGCTCTTCAAACTTTGCTCACATTCATGCGACCAGTGAAATTAAACATTATTTTTGTCAACTCTCTCAATGGAGCACTCACAGTGGCAAAATCTTGTATATATCTGAAACAATAATTGCCCATGGCCAGAAATATACACAACATGGAAACATTTTGTGGGGGACTGGCAGTTGACAACGCCTTAGCTAGATCAGGTGTTATGTCCCCATCAGAAAATATACGGCCAAAAAACTTTGTTATATTGAATTCACATTTCTCTGCATTTTGCATTAGACCTGCATCAACAAGTAAACAGCACACTTGCCTTGAAGTTTTGTCCTGTTCCTTCTGTGTAGCTCTGAAAACCAATATGTCATAGCTGTAGTTGAAAGCATTTACAACAGGTTCTATGATATGTCTAATGACATCTTAAAAAATCTCCACAGCAGTATGATTCTCTTTATTCAGTTCGGGTAAGCAGATGACCCATTTATGCATCTGATTGGTCATGTTTTCAGTCTTTATTTTTACTCTTTTAACACCTGATCTCTGCCTCACAGCCCGTCTGATGACAGCGTTATTGCATAGTGTGCCATTGCTAATTGCTGCACTTTCAAAATCTGGTTGTATCCACCTTCAGAAGTAGCACTCCATATATTGTATAGCTCTATACTGAGTAGTAGTGCAGTACCTTTCTGCATACCCTGGTTCGTAGTTTCTTGACCAATGATGTGTATAATTCTCAATGACGCCTCCTTTAGCATCAAATGCTTCACACTGGCTGGAGTTGTGCTTTGACTCCACAACCATCAATTCAGCACTTGGACAAAGGCACACATGGCACACATGAGCAATTTGCTTGTACTATGGCAAACTCTGTGAGAGAGCACTGTGGATAATCTGGTTACTTATCCCCTATCTTGTCACCAGTTGTAGCTTCCTCCCCAGCCTGGGTACACACCGGTGACAACACCACACACAAAGCTATGCGTTACATGTTTTTATTCTTCAGTGTGTAACTGTGAACTCAACATTCTAAACCTGCATTGACTTCACTACATTCTAAAACTTGCATCATCATTCTACAGAATCTTTCAGGATCAAAAAGAGTTCCCTCATACATACTCACAAAACATAACAATGACTATGCACTGTGTTTGAAAGTGCTCTCGTGGATATGCACTGACGAACTCATGAACTGAATTTGATCACCTGTTATGACTTTCGCAAAAATTGAATTGCTGAAGTGAACCTCATCAACCTTCCCAAGTCACTATCACATTTTATTAAATATACGTAAATGGGCAGATTTCGCATAAAAACACCCTGATGCCAATAATAATCACACTTTTTAGGTCTAATATTTTACTGATATTTTCAAATAAAACATAACATTTATTAAAAAATAATATTCATTCTTGAGAGGGCAGTGAGAGCGTTTAATGAACATAAAGTGGTGACACATTTATGCAATGAGCTGATAGGCGAGGCCATAAAATTAAGAAAACCACCTCTGTTGCAGCTTTCGCCAGACAATTATGGCCCATATTTATACTTTTTGACGCTAAACTGCGCTAACGCAGTTTAGCGTCAAAAAGTTTTGCGCCGTCTAACGCCATTCTGAAGCGCCATGCGGGCGCCGTATTTATGGAATGGCGTTAGACGGCGCAATCAGACCGGCGCTGCCTGGTTTGCGTGGGAAAAAACCACGTAGACCAGACAGCGCCGGCGTAAGGGGAAAATGGCGCATGGGCGTCTTAAAATGGGGCAAGTCAGGTTACGTCGAAAAAATCGTCTTAACCCGACTTGCGCCATTTATTTTCGACGCCCATCCCCCATCAACATGACTCCTATCATTGTAAAGATAGGAGTCATGCCCCCTTGCCCAATGGCCATGCCCAGGGGACTTCTGTCCCCTGGGCATGGTCATTGGGCATAGTGGCATGTAGGGGGGCACAAATAAGGCCCCCCTATGCCACCAAAAAAAAATATAAAAAATAAAAAATTATACTTACCTGAACTTACCTGAATGTCCCTGGGGTGGGTCCCTCCATCCTTGGGGGTCCTCCTGGGGTGGGCAAGGGTGGCAGGGGGGGTCCCTGGGGGCATGGGAGGGCACCTGTGGGCTCATTTTGAGCCCACAGGCCCCTTAACGCCTGCCCTGAGCAGGCGTTAAAAAGTGGCGCAAATGCGCCGTTTTTAGCCACGCCAACTCCCGGGCGTCTCTTTTGCCCGGGAGTATAAATACCACGTAAAGGCCTGGGAGTCATTTTTTAGACGGGAACGCCTCCCTTGCATCTCATTAACGCAAGGAAGGGGTTCACGCTAAAAAATGACGCACATTCCGGGAACTTTGGCGCTATTCGCCTCTAACGCCATAGTATAAATATGGCGTTAGTTGGCGTTAGTTTTGCGTCGAAATTGCGTCAAAAAAAACGACGCAATTTCGGCGCAAACGGAGTATAAATATGGCCCTATGTGAGCACTCCAGGAGAGAGGCTTTGGCTCAACCCACATGTTGGGAGCCAGGAGTACATGTTTTGATTGGGCAGAAGGTGTGTGTTTCCACAAAAAAATGGTGGCTCATACACAGTTGTGCTCATTCTGTTTATTTATTCAGTTGCCTGAGTTTGAAGTTCAAGGTCACTGCATGCTATTAAATTGTCTTAGAAAATTTGAAACTTTATGGTGTTTGTCCTTGGCAGAAGCACAGATGGGAGATGCAACCTGACCTTTTAAGCTACACCAATATTATTGTACAGTTCTTTGCTTCTACGCAAATACATATCCATTCCCATAATATGTACTTGTAATGCTCAACATTACCATACAACATTCTTTTAAAGACAAACTTATTGGCATTGCCAACGCTTTGTTTTGTTTGTGGGCTTGACACTTCCAATTACATAGAGATGTGAATCAGTCATGCAATTAGCTGTATGTGACTCAAGGAATTTTTACTTTGCCTCTGTTCATTTGCAAGTGAACGGTTAAAAGGGTTATATGTAAACTAACCACATCTACAATGCTAATTACATTTCACCCATTGGTCCTCATTACAAAAGTTGGGGCAATTCCGATTCGGGCACAAATGGGTGTTTACGGCAAATTCATGATTACGACGATTCAATAGGAAAAATCATATCTTTGACTTTTTCACCAAATAATTTACCAGGAATCTCTGTTGAAATGTGAAGTGGGAACAGAACCCATGTTGAGGCAAAATTGGACAAATCAGTGTTAGAATACCCCTTTTAAGTTTACTCTCATTCTGAGGGCGGAAACATGTTATCGTGAGAGATTCCTGTATCTGGTAATTACCACTCCATTCGCATCAGTAGCTGTCTTAGATGGGATTTCCAACATGGTTCTCTTCCAGCTGATACATTCCGGCTAAAATGAGGTATGCAGTAGATATTTATTCCACAAAAGAAAGTCTAGAGGAGGAGTGAGGAGTGCTGAGAAGAAGGGTTAAGGAGAGGAAAATCTGTGATGATTTGTATCATCCCAAAGCCTTAAAACATTTAAGATGATGCAAAAACAATAATAATGGTACAAAACATTATCTTCAGACTGAAATACCAACTCAAACGTTTTTTGTAGTCACATGGAACGCACTGCAGATAAATGGGGGAAACAAATAGACTTCTTCCAAATTAAAGAATTGTGCTCAGATTTACTATAGTTTTACATCATGATTACATTACTTTTTTGGCACAACCACGACAGAAAGTTTTGTTTGCCTTCGTAATAAAAAGAAAATAACTCAGGGTAGTGAATAGTGCTGTTTGCTTCACTTTACTTCGGGAGGCGTTACATGTTTGGAACTTGCGTGCATCCACCCACGCATTTTGATGTAAACTCAGATTTCCTAAAGTCTGCAAACCTTGTGTGCTTTCCCAAGGCTGCTATAATAAAGAGACATATCTTTAATTCTCTATGTTCCTTCTTCTTTGAATGTGTGCCACGACCTGCAGCACGCATACAAAGAGGAATGTTAGCGCGTCTGACTCCTATTTGGTTTCTTATCTCTAATTTATATGGGTACGTGTTAGAGGTTCAATGGACCTTTAAACTGCGTAAAGAGTAGTTCCCACCATAGGACTCAAATTTCAATACCAATCGATAACAATATCAATCAATAGAATCAATAATCTGGGATTCAGTCATTTCCACGCACCATGACCCCTTTCGCCATGAATAACCACACCTTTAAATAAAAGTTAGAATGTTTATTTCCCTATATTTACAATGCTAATATCACGTAACTTAGTCTCAAAATCAAATGATAAACATACAGAAACAATACTGGTTGACCAAATCTTCTAAAGAATCTCAATTTAATCAATGCATGGATGACTACACATTCCAAAGTTACAGTACAAATCGATAACAAGAATAACTGTGCAATAGAAATAGCATGCATTCAGATTCAGCAAAGAAAATACATCAACAGTTGTTAATATTTAGCAAGCATCTTCTGTGAGTCTCCTAGCTAACCTTCTGATTAGAATGGCATGTTTGGCCTTTTGCAAAACAACTTAGTCAACACATATTTGGAAAAACATCTAGCTGTGTCTCTACGAAAATTTGCAGTTGGTACTTGGGAACAAAGGACAAATTACATCATTAATAACATTAGGCTAGTACCTCTCCTCAGTATGGATCAGCACGCTGCGACTGTCTTCGTCAATTGGACATTGGTTCAGTCAGCATCAGCATCGGAACATGGCAATAAAGTCCAAGATAGAATTTCTCTAAGTAAAGGATCAAGGCGAGTACACCTCATCGTGGGCTCTCTTCCCTCTTTGGAGCTGGGCTAAGTTAAAACCATCCAGGACACTTTCCACGTTGCCATTGGTCAAAGACTCATACGTTTACATTTAGTCCAATAAAAGTAAAACTTCAAATCTAAGCTATAACTAAACTGTCTTTCACATGACAATGATTGGCTCCTCTTGTCCTGTTCCCATGGTTAGTCTCGTCAGGTAACAATTTTGTATCGTCTTGTACTCCATTGATTGCATCCATTGTTGGTTCTTGGGAGCATTGCCTTTACACACACTAAATTATACAAAGTATCAATATCGAGTACAACATTTTCTAGCAAGCAGTTCTCATGGGAAAGAAAATTTAGCTTCTTGCATTCGGTCAATGAAATGGAAAATCACAGATCTAATTCTCTATGCAGCCATTTTGTGTGACTCGGTTAAGCAATGCAGCTTGACATGAGGCTGTGCAACTAGGCCCAAACCTTGCTAACTTAAATCCTACAATTAATAAAGCAAATACATAATACATGATCATTAATATTACATACTACTATATTAATCTTAACATTAGCATGACATTTCATTTTACTGAGCAGTTAATAAGGTCACTAAAGTAGGCACATTTCCAAGATGTGAATTATTTTCTGTATATTAATTCATTTTCTGTACAGATTTAACATTCAGAATACATGGATATTTATTAATAACATTCAGCATTAACAATCCCTCCTCTGATTACTAAATATGTCATCACACTTACATCTTCCCACACAAATTTTCGCTCAGCTAAAATTTGTCAACTCCATCTCTTTTAGTTTTTCGTTCCCTTTTACAATTTTCCCTAAACAATTTTTCCATTTTAATTTCTTACCTCCTCTGATCATTTTTCATTCTCTTTGATTTAATCACATTATACAATTTACATATTCCCCATGCTCCAATTATGCAACTTACAATAATCAAAATCCATTGAATTATTTTCAATATTATCCCTTTCCAAGGTTGCTGAGCCAATTTCCCACTGAACCAAATCCTTTGCTAACTTTTTCCCAAACATCTGGTTCTTTCAGCTCTTTCAAATCAGCACTATTGGTAGTCGGATTACTAAGTAAGCTTCTAATTTCATGGCTATTATCAGGAATATATGAACAACAATGCTTTGAATTCAACATTTTGCAACTCTGCCATCCTTTCCTAAAAGAATGTCTAACACAAGGAGGGTCTGAAGAGTCATAGATCTTACTGTAGCCATTTCTGTATCCATTAGGATCATGGCACCTGAAAAATGTGTCAACATCTTATCCACAGCAGTAGACAACTTTTGAATATTTATAGAATTTAGGATAACTCCTACTGAAGGAATTATTGCTCCAAATATATCTCCAACTATACTAGAAGAAGAGTGTCTCTTTTGTTTAACATTATGTAATTCTGTCATTTTTGGTAATCTTTTCAAGCTCTCAAGTTGAAATATCTTTGGGAAAACTATCCCCAAGTAACATGTGTTATACCATCCACTTGGAAGACAGTAATAGGCATTTGGTCCACAGATGTAATAAATTCAGAGAATCGCTGGATCTTGTCCATTCAACATGAACGTCCACTTACTCTGAACCAAAAACACATGTCTGTATTCACTCGTTCCCACAAACAATGTATCAGTTCTAGATTTAGGCCTATATACACAAAGCTTTCCTACGTGTTGCACATCTAAAGCTAACCTTCCTTGTGTCTTTATTTCACTAAATGGTAGTGCGTCAGGCCATTTCAGATTTGTGGACGCACACATTTTAGCCATTCTTGATTTCAAACTACCATTCATCTGCTCCACAAGTCTTGAGGCTTCAGGGTGGTAACTACAATGCAACTTCTGCTCAATCATTAAAGCTGAACATAGTAATTTAAGTACTTCATTGTTGAAGTGTCTTCATCTATCTGATTCTAAAGAGATCGGAAACCCGAAACGTTGCATTTGTTCCCTAAGCAGAAATTTCGCTACTGTGAGGCTATCATATCTCCGTGTAGGGTAAGCTTCAATCCAATGACTAAAGATACAGACAATCACCAACAGGTATCTCCATCCTCCACACACAGGCATCTCAATAAAATCTATCTGCATTCTGCTGTTGCATCCCCCTGCTCTTCCAATGTGGCTCAAAATAACTACTTTCCCTTTTTCCCATGTTCATTTGTTGACAAATGACGCAACAATGACAAACTGCTTCAGTAACCTGTCTGAACTTTGGATTAAACCAATCCTGTTTGAACACTCGAATCATGGCATCCCTTCTAACATGTGCTTGACCATGATAATACCTATCCATTTGTGTCAACAAGCTGTTCGGCAATACCAATTGACCCTCTTCTGAAACTCATAGTTCATCCTCACGCTGAACACACTTCATTTTGACGCATGACCTTTTCTCCTCCCTTTCGACGTTATCCTGCAACGCTTTCAGTTCTTCCAATGTATCTATAGCATGTAATGCATAGCTTGGGCACATCTCATCGTCATCAGATAACAATTCACATGTATCTTTAAATGATTTACAGTTCAATGTGCAAAACCTTACGACTTGATTCCCATATCCATTTCCCATTGACACAAAGTCATGGTATTTCAGGTGTGCACTGCATTTTACCACAGCAATCTTCTCAGGCATTTGAATAGCTTGCAACAATTCATGAATTCTCTCACCATTTCTGACTGGTGAAGCAGAAGAGGTCAGGAAACCTCTCTGTGACCACAAATGGCCAAAGTCATGGACTATTCCAAATCCATACTGGCTATCCGTATAGATGGTAACTTTAAACTGTGCAGAAACATGGCATGCTCTAGTAAGGGCTACCAGTTCTGCCACTTGTGCAGAATATATTGCTTGAAGCCAGGATGCTTCAAGTATACTAGAAATTGTGCATGCTGCATATCCTGCTCTCGATGTTCATGTGTTGTCCCTTAAACAGGTGCCATAGAGAAAAATAATTTGGTCAGTTTCCTCCAATCAGGTATCTCTAATATCAAGTCTCAGTTTGGTGCACAGATCAGTTACTTCGAGACAATCATGTTCAACATCTTCCAGTTTGTAAATTTCAGCATTCTCTTTTGGGAGTACGGTTGCTGGGTTAAGCAGTATACACCTTTTCAGTGACACATTTGGGGACCCCAGGATGCTCGTTTCATAATAAGTCAGCCTGGTACCTGTAAAATATTGCGTCTTGGTTTGTGTAAGTAAAACTTCAATGGCGTGAGGGGCCATAATAGTAATAATGATGTCCCATTACAATGGCCTCACTGAGGCTTTGTCCAACCGCTGAAACTGAATGCAAACAGCCTGGTAAAGCTGCTGCAACTGGGTCCAAAGTAGCTGAAAACCATGCTACTGGGTGGTTTACACCACCATGGACATCAGTCAAGACAGACAAAGTACATACATCCCACTCATGACAGAACAACATGAAGGGATTCGTGTAGTCAGGCATTCCCAAAGCCGGGGCTTTGCACAGACTGTCTCTAAACTCAGATAATGCTTTCATACAGGCTTGATCTAACACCTTTGTGAGTCAGCTTCTGCAATGGCTTTGAAATGAGCGAAAAGTTAGGAATCCACTGACGACAATAGGTTACTATTCCCAAAAGCATCCGGATATCTCTCTGTGTTGCTGGGGGATTCATCTGCAACATGGCTGTAACCCTTTCTCAGGATATTATCCTAATTCCTTTCTCAATTTGGTGACCTAAATATTTCACTCCTTTCTGAGAGTATTGTAATTTAGCTGGGGACACTTTATGACCATTCTCCCCTAAATGATTCAGTAAGTCAATCGTATCATATTTGCATTCTTCTCTTGTTTTGGACGCAATTAACAAGTCATCAATGTACTGTACCAATGTCGATTGGAAAGGCATTTCCAAAGACTTCAAGTTCTTTTTCAAGATCTGGTTGAAAATAGAAGGTGATTCTGAAAAGCCTTGAGGAATTCTACACCAACAGTAGACTTGATCTAAAAATTGGGAACAGAAGAGGAACTGACTATCCTCATGAAGAGGTACAGAAAAGAATGCTTGTGACAGGTCTATTACAGTGAACCATTCAGCATCACATGGGATCTGAAACAAAATCACTGCTGGATTTTGCACTACGGGCAACATTTAATCACAATGTCATTTACTTTTCTCAAATCCTGAATAATTTGAAATTTCTAACAGGGCTTTCGCAATCCCATTATCGCTGAATTATATGGACTGCTCAACACTTCTTTCAAAACCCCTTGGTTCTCAAATTCTGCAATTATGGGAGCAACTTTTTCAATGCTGTCCTGTGTCATGTGGTACTGAGGAATCTGTGAAACAATTGCGTACTGCTTGACTAAAACTTTACCTGGCTCATCTCCTTTTATTAGACCATTGTTTTTTCTTGTCAAATCCCACACCTTCATTTTAACTGTTCCTTGTAAATCAGAAGGAAGATCCTATACTGTGAAAACTGGAAAGAAGCAAATCAAAGGGTACTCCTAATTTATTGTCTCACAATCTGTCTCTTTCTCTGGAGCTGGGTCATCTTCATCATCACTGTTTGTCTGAATTTCAATTCCATCATTTGAGCACGTAATCAAACATATTGTTTTACACAACAAGTCCCTTCCCAGTAAGGATACCAGACTCGAGTCACAAACTATGAATTTGTGTAATCCCTTAAAGTTGCCGATTTTATCCTGAACTGGTCTGTAATTGGGTTGGTCAAGTACTACAATCTGGATGGTTTTTGATGAAAGGGGCAAGCTTGGAACTTCTACAGTTCTCACTGTTGAGCGTGTAGCACCTATGTCAACCAAAAATGAAACCTTGTGACCAATTACTGTTCCCTTACATAGGGTCCTTTCTGATCTACTTCTAGAGAAGCTGCAAGCACACATTCTTCTTCATCCGAACTCTCACCCACCCAATCATCATTTATTCCATTCTCACTGTGTAACGGGAATTGGTGTACTGTGTTATTACTGTGGTTAAACCCTTGACTGTTTACCTGCTGAGTCAGCTTCACCTTCTGCTGCTCCATTGGGCCTTGAGATATTTGTATTTGCTGTCTAGGTGCCATTTGAACCTGCTGTTGCTGTGCTTGCGACTGTGCCATCTGCATACGTGGCGTTTACACCTGTTGCAATGGTTGAAAACTCTTCATCTGATTCATGTTACTTTGAAAATTTGGATTATGACCACTCATTCTTGATCCTCTAATGATTTGGAAAGAATTGATTTCACCTGTTTGCTGAACCACACCTTCCTGTACTAATATCAGACCCTCCAGCTTCCAATGTCCGAGCCCTCCGCAAGCGTGACATGGCAACAATTTCTTCATTCCCTACACATCATTCTGAACCACTACAGTATTCAAATCGGGACTAAGGTTTCTGTTCCCAGTTCCTCTGCCACCTCTACCTCTCGCCTGATTCTGGAATACCCCATTTCCCTGTCACTATTGCTGCAGAAAATTTCCCTGCATTCCTGTTGGTGCCGCTTTAAACTGCATCACCATTGCCTTCTCTTTCAACTTTCTCTGTTTCAACTCAATCTCATCACTACAATACTTTGCATACTGCAATACTTCATCGATTGGCTTTGTTTGCCAGCAAATCAAATGACTTTTAATCATCTGGCTAATTTCAGGTCTCAATCCTTCAACAAATCTGAACACAAAATGAATCATGTCTTTCGGCTCAATTGTTTCTGTACCACTGTAATGTTTAAACGCCTGCCACAATCTCTCACAGTACACATGTATGGACTCCTTTGCTTTCTGTAATGTCCTGTCTATGCGCTGCCAATATTTTTAGATGAAATTCTGATTTTCAAAAATTCAATCACTTTATAGTAATATTTCATCACCTCGGGAGATGGTGCACCTGTAATGGGGTCTTGCTCTGGTTCCTTTGTCTGCCAATCTACGCTTCTCTTGCATTCAATGCATAGGTCTGCTGGAACTACTATCTCTAACAGGATGTTCAGATCTTCCCACAGGCATTTTGCGAGTTTCACGAATCTGTCTGTCTGCTGGTACCATTCTACTGGTTTCTCTCTCCACCTGGGATAATCATTGATAAATTACAGAATGTCACTTCTGCTCCAAGGGACAATGACAAAAATCCCTCTTGGAATTTCTCTCATTGGTAGAATTTTTACTGAGTTCTCAACCTGCTGCATATTTGCAGTTAGATTCGCAGAATTCCCTTTCTTCTTATCTTTTTTTTTTACTCATCGACCTTCCCATTTGTCTAATGCTCCCTATGTTTGGGAGCTTTAAAGTAACTCCCTAAGGTGTGCTTTCATCCCTGTGGATCTCATGTGTTTGAAATCTTTTGAGTCAAAATCTAATCTGTAACTCTTCTTCAAGTGTTTTGTTTTCTCAATTTCTATGCCGTCTTTCTCTGCTAAGTCTGCTAGCCTTTGAAGTACCTCACCAGCTTCCTTTGTAATTTTTGGGTACAAGTATTGTAATTCTGCCTCTGTGTGAGATTCAAGTCAATTCCCAACCATAGTTCCTTCAATAATTCACCCGCTTCCATCCCAAATCTAGTATAGTTCAAGTATTCTTCGCCCCTAGAAGCACTTTACACACTAATCAGCTTATCTAACCATTCAGTCAATTGTTGTGCTGTCAAACCTTGCAGTGAAATGTTGTTGGGCTGAGTATTTGGCAACGGTTGTACAGTTAGCTTTGGAGATTGCGTTGTCAGTAACTTCAGGCTAGGACTGATGTTTAACCCTGTTCCAGTATTTGGAGGAGCTCTGAAAGGACTAAGGCCTAATAATGATGCTGTTCGATCAAAGGTCTCTCCCACGGGAGAGGCTACTCTGGCACTCTCATTAAGACTTCCTCCCATTATATTCTGACCCAAGATTCCCTGGACATTTGTGTTGTTATTTCCCTGGGCAAACAATGGTATGACCTGACCAATGGTGACAGGTACAGACACTGCATCTGGATTTGGTCTAACATTTATGGGTGCATGATTCCTGTATTCTGACTCATCAGTTCTGACATTTCTGTCTGTGTTCCTGTTATAGTAGTGTATTTTGGTATTGTTTGTGTCTACACTTGAGGCAGTAAGAGTGGAGTTGGCTCTGTGTGAACCAATGTTGGTTTCGTGAAAACCTGTCCTGTTGGCACTACGATATTTGTTGCAGTTTCCACAATGGACAAACTAGGGTAAATTCTAGGGGTATTCAGCTGTGGCATTGGGTTTTGAGCTGCTGACGTAGTATGCAGATTTGAACTGCTCTGCATTGGGCTCTGTGTCAGGTTAGGATTGATCTGTCCTGGACTCGTCGTCATGTTAACCAGTGTCGGTGGAGAGGGGTTCTCACTAGTGCTCAAACCGCTCTCTTGTGCTGCATATGATGAGGGACGATTTCTCAGTAACTGTAAAAAGAAATCATCCTCATCTGACTCTTCATTGAGTGTCAAAGATCTCCTAGACTCTTTTGATTGTCTCCCTACTCTCAGAGGGACTTCTGTTTGTCTTTCTGGTAGCTTACTTTTCTCCTTTCTCGCTGTCCTGTGTAATTGCAGGAAACAACTTAATTCCCTGTAAAGTCTTGGTTCTCCAAAATCTCTAATTGCTGCCCCATCTAGCCTCCGCTAGTGTCTTTAGTGTCTTTCTCATTCTCCTCAAAAATTTCTGTTGCTTGTGCTGTCTGGCTACTAGTTCCCAAATTGCTAATGCCTCGAACTGTGCTTGTCTCGGAGGAGGTTTCAAATCATACAGCACCCTCCTCAAATCCTCTAATCTCCTCAAAATTGAATGTTCCATGGGCAGGTAACGCTAAACTTCCATCTTTCTCTGTCACCTTGCACCATTGTTTCAACAAAAGACATGGCGCAGCCCCCTTCTCTTCAAATACAATATAAGCAGGTATACCTTCTGGCAGTGCAATGTCTCCTGTACTCATTGTAATATACGTAGCTCCCCTTAGGGCATTCTTTAAAGCTTTGAAAAATGTAATTTCTGTGACTTTATATTATTTTCAATCAAATCAGGAAGTGACTTTCAATCCCAAAATCCTTTTCGCCAACCTTCTCAACCAATTGCGCTTCACGGTTGTCCGTCAATCCATGCACGACCTTTCTCACTAACTGACCTATCCCATGGCGGCTCCAATGACGTCTCCCTTTCACATATGGCAGCTGACAAAGTAGGTGCGCTCCTAACTGTTTGCAGCTGACAAAGTATTTCGCCTTGTCCTCCTAAACTCGGATTCACACAAAACAAATGCAAATGTTTTGCGAGCACTAAACAAAGTCAAAATCCAATTTGTCCTCTTACTACAGGTAAGGTAACATAATTGCTTCGGAAACCTTACAGATTTTTCACTGACAGCCTTTTGCTCAAGCAGCTACTCTTTCTTTCTCAGTTTCCTGATTCGCAATCAGAATTCAACCTACAAATTTTACTCTCAACTGATCAATGAGTCTGTCCTGGTGTACATAGGACTCGCCAGATCGCAGTCACAAAATTATTTCACTAACTTTGACTCACGCCCTGACTTGTCAACCACGCAGATGGACCTACTAAACAGATAAATTACAGCACAACCAAGTGTCTCACACACTTTTCAATATTCCCCTGAGTCTTTGCCCCCTCAGGGTCCATATACAACAACCACGTGGACCATTTGTGAGCACAAAGCACCACACACATGTGAAGTTCAATGACTTCCCTACTCTCACACTGCGGAGTATACAAACTCCTTCAACAACTTCATTTGGAGTATGCAAACTACCTAAACCCTCACAAGCATCACAATTCACCTGCTATTTGCAGCTGTGCAACCTATTCCATTCACACTGTCACTAGAATGCTGAGAACATCTTCAAACAATCATTGGCAAGCTCCAAGGTTCTGGAAAAGTCATCCTAAGTTCCTAGAGACACATTTTCTTCACTTTGAATCATCAAATCTAAAAATCCAAACTTTCACCAATTTGTCCTACCCGATCTGTGAACTCTGGGTACTTGCTATTTCACGCTTACTTTCTAGGGGGCAAAATGCTTTATGATGGGCTCTGAAGGAGGCGAACCATCCTACTCTTGTACTTCTCTCTATAGGGAAAAAAAGCAATTTGACTTATGGTGATAGCTCTTAAGGAGACTAACCATCAAACTCGCTCACCTTCTCTAGAGGGCAAAACTTATTGAATTATGGTAATGGACTCTTAGGGAGACTAACCATCATACTCTGCTACCATCTCTGTTAGCATGTCTTAATCCTATTTGGTTTCTTATCTCTAATTTATAAGGGGATGCGTTAGAGGTTTGATAGACCTTTTGACTGCACTTAAAGTAGTTCCCACCATAAGACTCAAATTTCAATACCAGTGGATAACAATATCAATCAATAGAATCAATAATCTGGGAAGTCAGTAATTTCCATGCACCATGACCCCTTTGGCCATGAATAACCACAACTTTAGGTAAAAGTTAGAATGTTTATTTCCCTAAATTAACAATGCTAATATCACGTAACTTAGTCTCAAAATCAAATGATAAACAAACAGAAACAATAGTGGTTGACCGAATATTCAAACGAATCTCAATTTAATCAATGCATGGATCACTACACATTCCAAAGTTACAGTACAAATCAATAACAAGAATAACAGTGTAATAGAAATAGCATACATTTAGATTCAGCAAAGAAAAGACATCAACTGTTGTGACTGTTTAGCAAGCATCTTCTGTGAGTCTCCTAGCTAACCATCTGATTAGAATGGCATATTTGGGCTTCATGCAAAAAAATGTAGTCAACACAAATTTGGAAGAACATCTAGCTGTGCCTCTATCAAAATCTGCGGTTGGTAACTAAAAACAAAAGACAAATCACATCATCATTAACATCAGGCTAGTACCTCTGTTCAATATGGATCAGCACGCTGCGACTGTCTTCGTCAATTGGACATCGGTTTAGTCAGCATCAGCATCGGCAATACATTTCAAGATAGAATTTCTCTAAGTAATGGATCAAGGCGAGTACACCACATTGGTGAAGAAAGAAACAGGAAAAGTCACTAGAAAGAGCATAATCAGAAAGGCACTTCTCAACAAAAGATTAAGAAAGCGTGGGCTTGCTTTCCTTTATGCAGTTGAGCTAAGTTAAAATCATCCAGGACACTTTCCATGTTGCCATTGGTCAATGAATCTTGCGTTTACATTTAGTCCAATAAAAGTGGAACTTCAAATCTAAGATATCACTAAACTGTCTTTCACATGTCAATGATTGGCTCCTCTTCTCCTGTTCCCATCGTTGGGCTCGTCAGTGCATCCATTGTTGGTTCATGGGAACGTCGCCTTTACACACACTAAATTTTACAAAGTATCAATATCTAGTACAACATTTTCTAGCAAGCAGTTCTCATGGGAAAGAAAAATTTAGCTACTAGCATTCAGTCAACGCAATGGTAAAACACAAATCTAATTCTCTATGCAGCCATTTTGTGTGACTCTATGAAGCAATGCAACTTGACATGAGGCTGTACAACTAGGCTCAAGACCTCGCTAACTTAAAGCCTACAATAAATAAAGCAAATACGTAATACATGATCATTAATATAACATACTACTACATTAATCTAAACATGAGCATGACATTTCATTTTAAGAAGCAGTTAATAAGGACATTGTGATTTCTGGCAGTCACTCAAGTAGGCACATTTTCAAAGTTTTGAATTATTTTCTCTATATTAATTCATTTTCTATGCAGATTTAACATTCAGAATACATGGATATTTATTAATAATAATCCGCGTTAACAGGAATAAGCTTCTAAGAATGCCTTTTGTGCAATACGCTATTCCTTCCTGCGCAAAAACTATTCTGTCTACAACACAGGCACCTTTGCACTGGGGTGCAAGGGTGCTTGCTTTCCCACAAGCCTGCTACAAGTGCACTAGAGCAAGGAGAACAGAGGTTCGTCATATCTTAATAAATATGGCACATTTCTGCTCTCTTCCTTTTCATACAACTCAGCATAGCAAGTTCCCTTGCTGCCTCTGTGAAAATTTAGTAATGGTGGGCCTTGTTTTTTTAAGGGCTTGTAGTACTGGTGGCAGTGAAACAGGAGGAACACGTTCAGTTCATTTTCTAGACATCGCCTTCTCAAATGAGGGACATCTCGTATAAGACAAGTGTCCAGCATTGGTGAACTCTCCTTTCTCTAGCCTTTCTTCCAGACTGCAACTGGATCACACTGCAGTTAGCATTCAATACATCTGGCCATGC
Organism: Pleurodeles waltl; assembly: GCF_031143425.1. Lineage (NCBI taxonomy): Eukaryota > Metazoa > Chordata > Amphibia > Caudata > Salamandridae > Pleurodeles > Pleurodeles waltl. The sequence goes on from NC_090443.1 coordinate 912,493,940, forward strand.
ACAGCCCTTCTCTACTCTGGAAAACTACAAGGGCTTCAGGCGCACAGCTTTAAAAAGGTTCACCTCATTAATTTTAAACAGACAGATCCTGGTACAAATTGTCAAACATATGATGTGCAACAAAAATGAGTTATGAGGTTCCACAGGCCTGGATTTTTGCTCAAACCAATTCATTCAACATCTCCTGGATCTTCTAGTACTAATTCTGAAACACTGGAGTTAATCAGCACCAATAATGCGATAACACCTAATTAATAGAAACCTCTATTGTGACCGAAGCAGTACTTTGGTTGTTGTGGTTGACTTCAGGCATGTAATACCATCAGCCCCAATACATTTCAGTTACAGTATGACATTTCCTATGAATGCTTAATGCTTGTCTCTGGCACTACTTGCAATTTGTAATTCCACCCCAAGGTGGCATAGGGGAAATAAGAAAAACATATTTATCAGTTATGTTTACTTGTAATATTTTACAATCAAGGTCCCAGGACAAAGATGATCTATACCTATCCTCTGAAATACATTCTTCTGGGCCACTGACTCGAATTACGTACTGCTCTTCACTGCAAAATTGGATGAACTAGAACTTCTGCCAACTAAATAAAGAGAAATCTGAATTACAGCCACTACTCACATCAGTAAGAAAAATTACCACAGCAGCCATAAATTCGCTAAATGTCAATTTTCATCTCTAATGCCTAAATAATATCAAATATCTCATCATCATCTCATCTTGTCTCATTTCTAGGCTTGAACGCGGCAACAAAAATCTAGGCAGGCATTCTACTGAATCCAAAAATCCTCCATGCTTTGTTGTGTTTTACCTATCCCGGAGGACTGATTGAGGAGCAATGAATCTCTCACTCATGGAACTACAACAATTTAATACATCCATTGCAAGCAAATAACCATTCTGAGGAGTAACTTCCAATATCTCCTGTCTTTCTAAGTTCTTTTTTCTTAAAGGTTGGTTGATAAGGACAGTCCTTTCCGGGTTCTACCTTGTCTTTCCTATGATAGTACTAACAGGAAGAAGGATTAAGGAAATACAGAAAAAGGTGCCAATTAAAAAGGAAAGAAGACCACTAGCCAAGCTGTAAACATGGCAGTAAGGACTATCTTGAAAAAACCAACAATGCACAACACATTTCTAAAAAAAATAAAAATAATAGTAGCATAATCAAAAGATTGTATATAAGCAAAGACATAAGGATTACCAAGGGAATGTAGTCAAGTAGGCAACAAATATGATGAAGAAGTGTTCCTGAGTAATCTGATGAAACAAGGTACTAAAGGCCTGATTACGATCTTACCGGATGGGGTTACTCCATCACAAATGTGACGAATATCCCATCCTCTGTATTACAATTCCATTATATCCTATAGAAATTGTAATGCAGCAGACAGAATAACCATCAAGTATGTTGCGAAGTATTACATGCGCCAAGATTGTAATCAGGCCCAAACTGCTTTCCTTTAACTGTCTTTGTGTTGTGACTGCACCTTTAAGTGGAAAATATAACAGTTCCTGTGCTATAGCCTTTGAATAGTTGCAGAGTTACAGTAGCAGTTACGTGCTACAGAGGTCACCGTTTTCCACATGCAGTTCAGAAGAAGTCGCCTTTTTGGTGGGGGGTCTTTGTGAGAAAGTGTATGTCTTAAGCAGAATCTACGCCTGCTACTCTCTAAAAAAGAAAGTAGATGACAATTATCAAGGCAAGATTGCCCTCACGCTCACAACCCCTCTACAAGGCAAGCTGTGTATGACCAATACTCAGCGGAACAACAGCATGGTGGAACGCTTGCCATGAGACATGCCAAGCACCCACAGACAAAGCTTCATGAGCTGACATGACCAGCCTGGGCAGGGCTCAGACAGCGAGCAGAAGCATGACCCAAAAGCAATCCAGAGAGAGAAATTTGTGTCTCTACTGACAGCCACCGGAAGCCTTCAGAGAGTATGTGGTACATATACCCAGGCCATAAGTTAATTGTAAAAGTAACTCCCTTTCACCATATTTGAGGAATGTAATATGGCTTCTGATATTCACATAAAACTCCTGGGCCACCCGTTCAAGCAATAGTAGATTCTCTGTTTGCTTGACTTTCTCCTCCACCACCTTGTCCTTTTCCTGATTTTAGTTCATGCCTGTCTTATAATATGTATGCTAACTCGCTTTACAACTAGTTCTGGTTAATATTTTATTTTAATCTCAACTTACCTCATATCATGTGCCTCTGGTTAACTTCTTTGGATACATATAAAGTGCCCCTATGACAATGGCTTTGGACGCACTTCAAAACTTTATAATTAGATAAGAAATATATGCACTTCTGAGCGCCATTTTTCTGACTCAGAGCAGGAGAGTGCCAGACTCTTCTGACACTTGGTGAGCCTGTACTGTGGAGCACCCCAGCTTTTGCAGAAGAGTTAGGTATTCCTCATACAGATACAATACATGACCTCATAAACCATCATGGGAACAAGGGCCCCATCAGCATGGGGATGCAGGTTTTCACTGGCACAGAGCTAGGAGGAGAGGCCTCAGGCACAATACAAGGCTCTGCACCAAAGCACATTGGATTCTGGAAACATGGTATTCAGATGACTACGGTAGAGAGATGTAGTCACTCCAGGTGCTCTCATGAGAGATATGATAGAGACAAGAAGATTCATTCTGTGCAGTAAGGTGCTGTTAAGGCCTTAAACTTCTACTGACCAAAGCTGTTGGGTCGCCTCCATTAATCCTAAATCAGATTATCAAACAACTACCTCATTAACTTTGACCAACCTTTGTAAGTGTGTGTTCTAGAGCAGCAGTACTTATTCTTTTTACTTCTGTGGACCTGGTCTTAATCCAAGGACCACCCCTAAGTTATTGTTGGAAGCTGGGGGCCCCGAACCTAAGCAATTTCTATGATGTGAACCTCAAAACAATACACAAAAATACAAAATAAGTATACAAATGCTCAAATATTGATATATGTAGTTATTTCACAATCAAATGTTGAAAAGTTTTTCACATTTTCTATTTTCTTCTATATTTGTATATACTTAATTCATTTTAATGTATTACTTTTAATAATATTTAGTTTTGTAACACAGTGGCAGACCCTCCTAGTGGGCTTAGTGGACCCGCAGGCGTCCTCGATTCAGAAGTTAAGAACCACTGTTCTAGAAAACGTAACTATATATGCTTGTGGGTAGATCACATTTAGGCTTTTATGGATTACATTAGCCACTCAGAAAAAAACAACATTGCCAAAGCATATACACAGGTCATCCATTAAATTAAAGTTTCCATTCACACTCCGAGGAGCGAGTGACAGACCATGGGAAAACAGGACAAAAGGCCAAATCAGTATTGCACTATTTTCTATAACTAGTGCAATATAAAATCGAGCAAACACATATTACAGAAATGTATTTGCATAAAATCAAAAGTTGGGAACTGATTGCTAAATAAGTTTTAAAACCCATAAGTGGCCTAGAGCAATTGGTGGTGGATGAGGACACGGTAAGAGGTATTCCGCATTTGCCTACTGAATAGACAGTCCCTACCACGGTTGCAGCTATGCGACTTGTGCTTTTGCTTTGCAATATAGATTAACGGCCTACTACTCCCTCTTTTTTTCCATGGGAAACTATCCTTCAGAAAGTGTATGATCCAAGGGCAAAACCTTAAATGTGTGGACAATTTTTTCTAGGTGTGCTGTTGGATTCCAAGTTATCTTGGGTCCCCCAAGTGAATAAAGCAAAAAGGTCACCCCTGCATAATTCTTTAGCAATTAGTAACAAACATCCAAATATGAGAGTAAAAGTAGTATCTCCTGTGCTTGAAGTTTAAAAACATAAGGCCCAGGCTGCCACTTTGAAAGGGGCAGAGCTTTGGGGAATAACTAATATGAAACAACAAGCGCTTCAAGAAAATAAGGTTATGCGAGCTATAGTAGGACTACCTGCTTCAACATCTTTGATTCCAATGTTCTTTGATTTGAATCTAAAACACGTTGACCACCTAGCAGCTTTGAGGCCAATGCTCTATTGGATCAGTTTATGGACAACACAAGATCTGAACCATTATAGGGAAGGATTAATTGAGCTCTTGGACCTTGATATGTAGGTAACTTTTCCCTGACTTTGCCATGTTAGGGCATTTTTTTTTTTAACTTGGACTTAACTCTTTTTGGGATAAACCTATTACTCTCACAGTACATTCGACAGGCGATTTGAAACAAGTGCACTGGGACTACCTCCTTTGTAACCTCCATCAAAATTCTGGATTGGGAAGGCTGACTTCCCATTTTCTAAATGTTAAACCAAATACCAGTTTTGAAGAGTGGGTAGATATTATTCAACCAAGTTGTGCAAAAGCAGTCTATATGAAGTTTCTGTATGATATCATTCAAGTTAGGGCATTTACTACTAAATGGGACCAACAGAACAATAATAGAAATGATCTGCTTTGTTTTTATGCAATATGGGTAGCACCAAAACTTTTGAGCATGTGTTATTCTTCTGTAAAGCTTATGAGAGCTAGAAGGGAATTGATTTGTCTGTTTTGCAATAACTTAGGAATCAGGAAATATCAGGACGCCTTAAGAATTATAAAGTTCAACAGTACTCCTTACATAGTGTTTGGAATAAGTCGATTTTATTAATAGTTACATGTGTTTGAGATTTTAGAGCACCATTAGGTCCGTTATGCACTAGCTTAGGCTCTTGGATCCTCCTTAATTTACTTTGGAGGAGGTTTTAGCAGGTTTCTGTGATGTGTGTTGAATCATTACATTTATTTTCGGGAGGAGGCCATAATATTTCAACGTTTAGGGAAAAACAAGCACTCTTCAATTAGCTTTGATTGGAACCAATTTCGTTTTTTGTGAATGGTAATTTTGAGATCCGATCATAAAGAAGTAACTCCTACTAATGTTAATGATCTAATCAATTAATTGGAATGTTATCATGAGGAACATTTAAAAATAGTTTTCATTTGGTTTCATTATTTGTTTTTCCTGTTTTGCTTTTTTATATTTTAATCCATAAGACATACGTCAGTAGGATGTTTGTATAGGAGGCTTCTTTATGGGTGCTAGTTTTATTATTCTTATCATTTTTATGCATTATAGCACGATTAGTGCATTAAATTGATTTATTTTAAGTACTCATTATGTAAATTATGGAAATAGAATTTTAAATTGAATGCAATATTGCTGAGTTCAACATCTTTGATCATGAATTTAAATGTGTTTTATCGATCTTTGTATCCGAAATAGGGAGTTTTAAAACATCTTTCTTATTTTGAATTATTTTACGTGAGCAGTAGGGATGTAAACAATGAAATACTATCCCATCAATATTTTTTTTTCAAAAAGTGCGCCAAATGATCCTCCCTCAAACTTAGTCCCATATGTCGCATTTAAAAAAGTAGAAAAAAATACTTTTCTCCATTTCTCATTATGTAAACACAGTTAACAGTGCATACTTTGTTTGTTGTTTTGTCCTTGTGCAATTCTTTAGCATTCATTCTGTTCCTTGTGACAAACAGGAGCAAAAACTGATGCTTATGGATTTTTTTGCGTTAGATTTGCGGCACTACAAAAGCCTATGTACTATGCATTGTATCAACCCTGCACAGGCGTAAGAATGCAAGAAAGAGACTTTTGCTAAAGTTTTGGTGAAGAAAACAGATTTTGCCTCAGTCCATGTTACATACAGATATTGTGGAACAGGGCTATAAATAGAAAACCACTCGTGTCTAATAATCTTATTACATGTGGAATTCAATTTATAAAATGAAAAACACAATCCATTAACCTTTGTTACAAATGAAGTCTAATGATTTTGCACTGTGCATGTTGTCTTTGTTGTAGGGAACGAAAGAAACTGCTTGTGCCTCAATGCTATTTATAATCCACATTTTAAAATTATTTGTTCTTCCTGTACCTTTTTGAAAGCAGCAAAAATAGAGTCCATTTCCAAGCATTTTTACACACTGCAGAAATCTTTTTGAAATCTAGAGCGGACCAAACTCTGCTTGCAGTCCTGTTTTTTAAGCAAGGAGCAAGCTGGTGCAAAATCTAATTTGCAATCTGCAGTCTGCATTTGGTCAGTACAGACAGTAATACCTGGCAATGCGGCCTTCTCAGTGCATCAACAGCTTGGCTTGCTGTGATTGCCTCAGTTGATGTTCATTGACCAGGAGGGCTGTGAAAGCGGAGGAATCTCTTGATAATTCTGTATTCTGTGTGTCCTGATCCCATGGCCTCCCGAGTAATCCGGCATTGATTGTTTGGGCTGAGTTAATGCATGTCTCCGATGAACCTGCATTATTTGTGCTTCAAAAACAGATACTAGAAAGCAGTGGGTCGATGGCACATACCAAGTCTTACAGCAAGTGTGTGACTCCACTTAGCAGGGAAACTCCACGCTGCAAAGCAAGTTTCGACAACACTTTTATGTTTGAAATACAAGAAAAAGTAGATGGGGGTGGTATGAGTCATGCATGAATGCAGGTCCCAAAAAGTCAAGAACAAAACAATAACAAATCTGTGCAGGATGACCATTAAAAGGACAAATGTGTGTTTTTTAAACACAAATATTGCCAGATGCTAAAGGTAGCAAGTTAATGTAACTTTAACCAAACGTATTACAATAAACAATATATTACAGCGGTGCTTAATTTGAGCAGGTGGTTGCCGGTGGGGGGCACTGGCACTTAATTTTGGGAGCCGGCACTTATTTATTTGCATCAGGCGTTTACTGCGAGGAAAAGACACATAAGAGAAAGACGGAAGAAGCGGAATATGGAAAAGCGAATCAAAGCGAGAAAGCAGAAAGCTGCGGAGTGAACTGAAGGGGTGGGGGGGAGGCTGAGGGGGTGGCTGTAAATGTATTGGGGGGACCCGAGATTACGCTGCCTCTGTAATCTGTGCTCCAATATTTTATCGCAGCAGCTGCGAGTTCCAGAGGAGAGATTTGGGCACCAACACATTTTTATTTACAAACAAAGCACCACATTACAGGCGTATTAGCTGACCCACAAAGGTTTTCCAAGCGCATGTGAATTCTTACTTAAGCTATGCACCTGCTACCACACCAATGGTAGACAAAGTTGTAATGCACACGTGCATATTGTGGGTGGACTGGGTGCAATACATGAGCATTTGGCACATATTTCATTTCAACCTCAGTGTGGAACGGAAACGGAAGTGACTCTAAATGAGTCTGCAAGACTGGCTAAGTACATGTAATGCAATTTAGAAATAATGTTTGATTTTTCCCATAGGTTTACAAATCCTTTCCCCCATGCTCATCACAGCATCTGACTTGCATCCAAAGGGATCAAGCAATTTTGTTCCATAGGCGCGATATTGGCCCATTACTCTAGTCACCAACGCGTTCATCAGATTATTATTATCCAGTGTACAGTTGGTAGAGTACGGTGCAAAGGATATTGCCTGGCTATATCCGAACTTATCTGACTGCTTGTCCATCTCAAGAACCGGTGGTCTACCTCCAGAACCTGGTGCTTTCCAGGTACGACAATAATTAACACCGTACTCTCAATGAGGATCCTATACCCCTGTGGGCCTTACCACTCCAACGCGCTTCAACACAGTTGAGAATAATCCTATAAAACATTATACAAAGCACATCTCTAAGTGCTGCCCAAGCTCCTGTGGTATACCACGACCATCTTCAGACCACTTGGATCCTATAGCACTTTAGAAAATTCCCATATGAATACTGAAGATGAATGTGTGGAAAGACCAAAGATCCGCTCAGTGAATACAGGCTATGTGTGGGAAGGGGAGAAGATATTCATGTTGCAGAAAGGAACTGGCTTTATCCAGTGCTTTCGAAATACTTCCAATGGTTTCCATAGGACTTCAAAATAGGTTTTACGAGGATTTCGACATTTAGTGGAAATCAGCATTGAACTTGAACCTTATGCACTTCCTCTTGTAGATTTCATCATGTATCTTTTGTGCCTGCATAATATGGATTTGAATGTGAGCAAGAAATATCTATTATGTGTGCTCGAGCTTAGTTACACATTCATTGTGTTGTAGTTCACACTCCTAACTCTGTCTTTGCTGATCGAGCTCAGTGACTTTCCATAACAGAGTCCTTGTGGCATATTATGCATGAATGCAGGAATGGATGTTAAACAGTTATTATTACTGTTGAATAAAAATAAGTAGACCAGCAGGAATGTTGTATGTCCTTAGCCAACAATTGGTGCTTGCCCCTGTCACCACAGACTGCTGGCATTCCCTCTTTTCGTTGGAGTTTTGCGGTTCAGGCTCTTTGAAACCCTATTTCTAGGGTCCTTTATTTTATGTCTCTCGCTGGGGCTCCTTGTTTCCTGAGTCACTTATTTCCAGTTCCCAAAGTTCTATTTGCTGTGTTCTCTGCGCCCAATCGCTCTAGGTTACTTTATCTCCTGGCCCCCTATTTTAGCTCCCAAACATCCCTTATTTTCTAAGCTCTCTATATTACCTCTTTCTGAGATTACTTGTCTCCTGAGTCCTTTCATTTCAATTCCCAAAGATCTCTTCCTTCCAAAGTCCCTATATTCAGCTGAACGATTGCTGGTCTTTTCTTTTCCAAATTCTTGGTGGAGAAAGGAACGAACATTCAGTCCACCAAGTGAGGTGTATGGCACTTCCATGATATCAGTCCCTTTCTAGCGAAGTCCGTTTATGTACAACATTTCCCTGCAGTACTAATTTTTCTAGGAATACATCTTAATATACCCTTCTTTGTATTGTGGGTGGTGGCTTCTGTTCTTCCTTTCTTTTCTTTCTTTTCTTTCTTTTTCATGGGCTGCTGTCCCTTATTCCTTCACTACGTTTTTGCCTGTACCCTAGGCCATTCATTATACCTGCCAACGCATACCTAAGCACCTGCACCCCTACATATTCCTTAGAATGGCTGGCATACCTCTACATTAATACTACCAATCTTCTTCAACCCTAGTGCCCCAACCCTACCCATATGCCAACCACTCCACCTACATCTTAGTAGCTCTACTCCTAACTATATCCTAGCACTTTTATAATTGCCTATACCTTAGTAGCTCTACTTATACCCTGCAATATTTACTCCTGTGTTTTTGCACGTATACCCTTGTACTCAAGCATATAGTTTTAATACTGATACACCTATGTGCCAGCACCCTAGTGGGTCTATTCCTGACTCTATCCTGATACATTTCTTCCACTTATTGCAAAGTACTTCAACCCTATGCATACCTTAATGGGTATAGGCTGCCTATACCCTAGTAAATCTACACCACCTATACCCTAGTACCCTATTCTTTAGCCATACCATAGAACTCGTACCATGCCTCTGCCCTAATACCTACACCATTATCCAATTACCACTGTCCCTACCTGTTTCCTAGGGAATCTACACTGCCTGTTCCTCGACATCATCCCTGCTGCAAATTCTACCCTTGTCTCTACATTAGTACCTTTCCCCAGAAAATACACCAATACCAGGTTATAGACAAGTCTCTTTACCTCAGTCTGTACACTTGACCCTTGTCCCGTACCTCTACCCATACATATATCCTAGTGCCGCTGTCCCTGCCTATAATTAGTACTTTTTCTTCAGGCAATGCTTCTACAACTCTACCCCACCTGCACTTCGTATGTTTACCCCTGTCCATCTACCCCTTAGTACCTAAATTCCTACCCAAACTCTAGTGCGTCCAGGGTACCTATAGGCTAGTAACTCTCTATTATCCTCTTACCCCAAATCATACGTATACCTTTTAACGCCTATCCTTACATCAACCATAGTACTTCTTCCTTTCACCCCTCTTAATAACTCCTGCCAATATTCTACTCATCGCCTGTCTTTTGCTGTTTTGCGGTCAGCTTTTTAGATTAGTTTTTGTTTCCAAACTTCCTCAAATGTTTCAAGGAAAATGTTTTTCCTTGTTTTTGGACTTTGTCCAAAATGGAGTTTTACCAACCTGTGGTCCTCAGGTTAATTTTTTCCATTTTGCTTTTGATCCGAAATGAGGAGGACCAGAGAAAAGTGCTTCCTATGATGTTGAGATAGAAGCTTTGCCCTAGGCCACCCCCATCTAGGTCTGCCACTAGGGTGCAAAAGCGTCAGCTCTGGTGAGGCCCATGGATGCATTCTAGAACAGGCCGAGCTTGTTACTATGCTGGATATGTTAAAGGAGTCACAGATTAAAAAAGATCAAGATTTCTATCCATGTCCTTCCAGAATTTTGTGAGAAAAGAAGGCTACTGCAGCACCTCCCATTCTCAAGGTGTATCCCCCACACACTCTCACACACATATCCCACTTGGTATCGGGGGGATCTGGTCTGGTTCTCCAGTAATTGAGTTAGTGTGCCTGTACTGAGTCTAGGGGAGATCTCCAGAGACAATGTACAAGGCTTGGCTAATATAGGACAAGAAAATACCTTGTTTCAAGTATATGGTATGTGATACCATCATGTTCTAAACATCATGCTACATGATTAGCATAACAAATACATTGGCAACCAAAACATCTTGGAGGTAAGTATATATTGGTAAATATTGATTTACTATTCCTTAGTCCATGTTTTTGTATCTTGAAGATATAAGTATCATAAATAGTAAATCTATTCTTACCTATATTTAATTGCCATATTGATATTTTCTCTACAATATTCTTATTGCACATTATTTACTATAAAATATTCCTGAACCATACAGCTAAGAGTATACCTGTTGGACCTTCTTTTCCTACATTTTAAGGTTAATCCTAGCTGAGTTTTTTTGCTTGTTAATTTTTGTAAATGTATTTAAATGATATAAACGTGAAATATTAGGCAGTTTCAAATTCAGAACAGATGCCTTAGGCGAACATGATCATGGTTGACCAAGCACATGCACATTAAGTCAATGGTGTATTGAGGGGATATTTTGTTATGTTATGTTATATAATGTTATGTTACAACATAAACTTTTATATTTCACGACGCCGCTTTGAGATGTGGGATGTCAAATGTGGTCCCATACCCAGTGCTTAATTTGTAAATAAAAAGGTGCCGGTGATCAAAGACCTCCTCAAACACGCGGCTGCTGCAATTAAATGTGTGAACACAGAATACTCAGGCAGCTTAATCCTGAAGCCATCTCGGGCCTCTTCAATCCATATAAAGCCACTCCCTGCCCCTTCAGCACACTCTTGCAGCTTTCTACTTTCTCCCTTTGTGACGCTTTTTCGTTCTTCCCTTCATCTGTCTTTCTCATATGTGTCTTTTGGTCACAGAAGAATAAGCGCCGGCCCTCAAAAAAAAGTGCCGATGCTCAGCACCGGAAACAACAAGCACAAATAAAGCACTGCCGTACCCCACTGAATTATAACCACTAACTCGGAGCCACTGTGCATGATGCTCACATATTTACCTACCCTTGGTCTCCTCGAAGCATTCAATTCATTTTGCTCTTTCTTTTGCAGTGGCAGCAGAGAGCAAGCTCCCGCTCTGAAAGGCACATTAAACCCCGGCGCAGTGGGCGGCCAGGAGGGGGGGCGCGCAAAGAGAAGCCGCCTGAATCAGAAGGAAACTCCCAGCACCTCGAGCGGCTTCGAGCCCTAGGACTCTGTGTGAGCCAGAACCGCGCGGCAGTCAGAGCGTCCCCTCTGGGCTTTCGATTGATATTCTTCATCCTTCCCAGACAACTATTTGTAAAATAATAAATAGCCTGTCATGAGAAAAAAATGAGCTAAAATGTTTTAATTGATTTCTTTCTAGCCAATGGTAAATCAATGCAGACCTGTGCTCATCCCTGACACGAAGGCATTTGCATATTTTTTTCTAAAGCAGGCGAGTTTGCTAAAAGATGAGAAACATTTAAAAGGGCACATCTTTAAAACAAATAAAACGAAGTACTTTGTTGCATTTGAAACTGTTTACATTTTATCATTTAAATCGTTGAAAGGTACTTTTTCATCGCGCACAATGCTAATTATGGACTTTAAGGACTGGTACAGTATCCGATTGTTCCTACAAAGTTATACCTGTAGGTACAGATCTCGCCATAATGTCATCTAAGATTTTCTCCTTTGGTCCTGCACTTATATACATACTTCTCCAGTTGTATCTTCTCTGGAAATATTGTAATGAATACGTTCACTAACCTCTATTTGGGAAGGGCCACATATGTCGAGTATACTTAGAGAACCATGGCCTTGATAGATCTTGTCTAATTGCAAGGTATTGGCTTTGTTCAGAACTATAATTAATCACCCTGTTGTTTGGCCGTCGGAGGGAAAGCTCCCAGGACCAGTCCTTTCATCTGCCTTTCATCAAATGTGCAATCAGAAGTGAACACTGAAACAGAAGTTTTAACCCAACTTCGAGGGAGAAACCTCTATCTGAAATGTTGAAGTGATAAGACGTACATTTCTAATGGCACAAAGCGCGTTTCGTAAAAGTGGAATGGAATTTGTATTTTTCCACTTCTTAAAATCTCTATTAACGCCCTCATTATCAGTGGCCCGTTCCTTTCCGATTGATGTGCAAACTACTGTGTGCTCACGAATTGGAACTACAAGTTTTGGGGTAATTACCACAGAGCCCCGCAGTTTTCCCGCGTCAAACCAGCCGGATTTTATAGGCGAACATATCCTGTCAATACTGGTACCTGCGGATTTTGGTGCACAAATCACCAACATCCGAATGTCGTACCCCATGTTAAAGGACACAGCTTGTAATAGGCGTTAATAATCGCTCTTTTAGATTCCGGTCTCTCGGTATCGGATTTTAAAAGATCCAGTCGGGCCAGTAAGAATGAGGCCTTCGCCTCCTCGCCTGTGCTCGGAACGAGAAGCAGCCCCTGTTGACTCGCCACCGTCTTCCATTTTATTACCAGTTGATTGCGTTCTAACATCTATGGGAGGTTTTCTACCGTGTCACTATCGAACTTGAATTTAATGCACTGCCCTAGGGAACGTCCTAGCAGCCACTGTGAGCTCTCACCCTGGGCACAGGGCCAGCTAGTCCTGTCAGTAGCCGGACACAGGACACAGTGGAGAGGGACTGGCTCCAGCTTCCACTCTGACGGCATCGCGCACTGTGGCTGTCCGTCTTTCATAGCAGTTTGCGGTTTTGCAGGCTCCTGAATTTGCACTGTTGCACCAATTTAAAGACTGTCATGGAGTCACTCATCCTTCCAAACTGACATACCTCTCATTATAATTATGCAGGAAGAGGTGTCTACCGTATGTATGGACGTCAGGGATATAAGATATTCAAGGGAGAGATGGTGTCATGGGTGCCTGTCGACTTGTAAGAGAAGAGGGAGGGCGCAGAGGGTCATACCCATTGGGGAAGTTGTATCATATGGCAAAGAATGTTGCAGTTTCCTTGAAGGAGGAGAAAGTGAGCATTGCCTCCTTACTTCTTTAGTGAGTCATTGAAAACACAAATCCTTTCACAGTCACATCACTGCTATAACCCTGTAGGTCACAAGCAGTCCATCTAGGCCAGGGGTCTCCAACCTTTTCTGTAACAAGAGCTACCTATGGTCAATAAAAATAGTCATAAACTACTAACATTAGTGATGAAGTAGTGACCACCCCATCCAAGATTGTCAGTGATCACGTCAGCACAGTAGGCAGAGCTGAATGCCTTTAAATAGGTAGTACATGACAGCCATAGCTGCGCACCCCTGGCACCAGACTAATAGTGTGAATAATACATCTTTCCAACTCAAATAGATTTAAATACATTTTGAAGATCAACCATTTTTCTCCAAACAACACCTTAAGAGTACTAAAAATACACATATTTTTATTTTCAATATAGGTTTTTAATTTTGGCATACATATAATAATTCAATCAAGCAAAAGCTTCTATAGTACTAGCCTGGGCTGCACACAGGAGAGCTACTCACTGGGAGATGAAGAGCTACTGGTAGCTCAGGAGCTACTCGTTGGAGATGCCTGATCTAGCCTGAGATACTACTTCCCTTTCAGGTGAATGGAAGGTGCATGTTTAGTAATCAGAGGTGTCTAAGTATTGTGCTGCTTGGCAACAAATCTAGAACTTGAGATTGTGTCCAAAGGTTGATTGCCTCTTAGCTGTTCTAAGTATATCTGCAGGTACATCAAAGCTCTCATTTTCATGGCTCAATGGGGAGAAGAATTAATGCAGTTTTTTATTTAGTAGATAGTGGGTGGAATCTTCTCAGTTGGAACACACAGATTTACTTTCTTATTTCCCTGCATCATTTTTGTACACTCACAAAACAACAGTGTTCATGCCTGCGAAGTCTGCAGGCACCTTTCCAAAGGGTTTAATTACAAGAAATGGGGGTCAAGAAAGTTGGTAGTGTGGCCCAAAAACATAACCATGGAATAGCTAAGAGTATGCAACAAATGCATCACTTGGAGATGAGACAGGGCCAGAAAAGATGAGCCTCATTCTGCATCTGGTGAAGTGGATTTACCACAGTGAATGATCCTGAGTTTTAACACATGCAGGAGCACAGAGAGTAAAGCCTAATGCATTTTTACACGCATCTTTCACCAGCTGACAGAAGTACCAGATTGTTACCGAAAAAGACCTAAAGTTGAGAATCACATGCAGTAATGAACTCAGGAATTCTGGATCCCGCATGTTATTCCCCATTCTCGGCCCAAATACTGGCGACGGCGGATAAATGGGTTGTGTTACCAACCAGAATATATAACTCTGAGGCAGGTGTCTCACCTTACTGTTACAGGTCACCCTGAAAGGGCACGCTGTGCATCGAGCTAGGCCAAAATCATTGGAAAAATGAATCAAGGCACAGAAAAACAGTGAGGAAAAGAGATATATTTCAGAGGGGGCCAGAGGACCTGAGTTAATGTCAAAGGGTGTTCCTTGAGATATATTTTGTAAAGTGCCCCTTTAGATTCAACATGACGTCAATATTTGTGCTTACTTTTGCATTGTTTCGAACTGGAGAAACATAATAGAGGTTAATTGAGAATGACGTGCAATCCCAATGACTAGCATGGACATTTTTTGTGCTCAACTTTTAATAGGACAGTGCCTTCTGAATTCACCTTGGATTTTTTATTATCTAGTCATGTAGTTCTGTATGGAAAACAGTGAGGGCGCACTGCATGGGGAGAGGTTGACCTGTGAGCAATTGGCAAAGACCTTCATGTTTAACGCTCAGACACCAAAGGCCCCACACTGCAGTACCCAAAACACATCCTCACTAGCTGAATCAGACTCTGGTTAATGCCTGTACCCCATCAACCATGTGGGCAGTTACCAGACTGTGACAAGAGTGCTACAAACGAATACCAATGGCTTCCCATAAGCCGTCAAATCAGAATAAACTGCCTGAGCATCATTTGTAAAGTTACTGTACTCCCCTAAATACAGGTCCGACTTGTTTATCCCAAAAAAAGGCGACAAGAAACCCGCGTTCTAGCAGAGTCTATCACTAAATGCAGAAGAAAAAGCTTCAGATGTAAACAACTCTCCACGGTGGGCAATGAATAATGGAACTGCCCCCCTTCAGGCTGCTAGGCCTCAAGGCATTCACGACCAACCCGAAAAATACCTTTCTGCTTAAATTTGATCCAGACTCCTGGGGCACTGCATTGTTTTATTAGGTATATCTCTTTGGAAATCATGACCTGTGCTGTATCACAATGATGATACTTTTACACAATTTTGTATCCTATGCTATCCTTCCGCCAAGTATCCTTAACTCACCGCTACGTTTACTATTTTGTATAATATGCAATCTTCCTTCCCCCAAGTATGACTAACCTAGTTCGGTAACCTAGGATAGCTCTTCTTCTCTGCAATACCACTAAACCACGGGGCATAATTACAAGCCCCTAGAGCCTCCTTGCATCACATTACTATATTTTTATTTTCGACACTAATGTGGCGTTAAGGAGGCATTTTTGATGTCCCATATATACACATTAGTGCAATGCATGCATTGTGCCACTTTGCACCCCCTTGTGCCACAATATGCCTAGGCATAATGTATGCAAGGGGGGCGGTCCAGCGCTGGGAGGTCCTCAAAAATGGCACAGTGAAATTTAATGGATTTCACTGTGCCATGTTTGGCGTAATTTTTAAAGCCTGCTGAAAGCAGGCATTAAAATGACGCACCCATAGTAACCTATGAGCCTCCTTGCACTTTGCTGCACGAGAGGGAACATTTTTGACACTAGTGCAGCAAAGCACCACAATAGCATAAAAATTCTGGCGCTATTTGCCTAACGATCGCCATGGTATGCCGTATCATAAATACGGCGCAACCATGGTGTCATTAGGTGCCGATGGGGGGTGCAAGAAAAGTGGTGCATCCTCTATGAAGCGCCACTTTTTTTTGTAAATATGCACCAAGGAGTGATTTTACTATCTTGTATCACATACTATCTACTATCTCCCTTTCCCCAAGTATGCTATGTTGTATCCTAGGGTAGTTCTACTCCCAAGTACCACTAGCCTAGTTGTACTTTCACTATCTTGTGCCACATGCTGTCTATGTTACCCAAGCACCGCTAACCGTTTGGCAAGCTCTCCTTTTTCTTGTGATCCTTCTGTCCTCCTCATGGCGCCTGGAAACCCGCCATGCCTGGTATAAATTTGGCATAATAGACACACCTACAAATATTGTGCCCTTTGAAAATACCTATAACATAGCAAGGAAAGAGAGATCTACTTACACAAAGAGTACCTTTATCTGAAGGCGAAAGCATGTTCCTATGCGGAGATGGAAGCTATTTTCACACCAAACTGCTCAGCAACTCAGTCTGTCTCCTTATCTTCATTTTACGGATCTTACCTTTGACCAATATTACCAAAAAATACTGTAAAATAATAATGTATATATCTCTATGCACACCTTGATGTATATGTGTGATTATGCATGGATTACTGTTCGACAAGGGGTTCAAAATGACAATAATAGCTTTTCTACAGCACTTACACCTCATTTTTGTAGTTTCTAAGCACTGTGAATAACCGGTAGCATTGTAGCCCAATTTATTAGCACGTAATACACAGACAATTTATTACACACACATTCCTTCATTAGCGAACTCATGAAATTCTTTGCTCCTGCTTGCCTGCTGCTTCAACAAACAACCAGTCCAACCTAATAGTGGCGATCCCATAAAACCATACTTTTCAGAATTAAAACACCAGGAGGCATAAACTATTTTGTACATCCTGTTGTCTAATTGCTGTCTCTGGTTAACCGTTCTATTGTTTTTTAGCTGCTGCATACATTGTAATTGTTTTACTTAATGCAATAAAATGACCCTACCGACACTGGAAGAATGTAGTGGTAAGTTGGCCTCACCTGTATTCGAACACATGATCTGCAGATCACTTGCATATGACAGTAACTCAGCCAATCTTCTTACAGGCTTCAGCATGGACCCGAGGTATCTATCTTGTTGTTGTGTGCCCATCCTTTGTGTTTACCATCAGGGAAGCCTTTCTCAAATAAATAGGCCATGGTAAAATATACACAGGGTGGGATGAGGCAATAACTGATTATAATGTATTAAATATAAACATAAGAAATAGTGCTACTTATTATGATAACTATGCCCTGGGAGAAATTCTTATCACTTTTGTGGAATTTCACATTACACAAATACAAATTGACCTATTGTGGCATTAGTGTGTGTGAAATTGACTTTTTTCTCCCAATTCTTTAATCTCTCCTAAGCTTTCTCACTGACTCCCTGTTATTCTCAAGCTCTCTCTCACTCTTTTCCTCTCTTTTCCATAATTTTCCTTTTGCTTTGCTATCTTCCCACTCCTTCATTCTTCCTCTCACTCTCGACGCACCTCTTTTCTTTTGTCTCTCTCCCTGTATATGTATTTAGTATTTTTGCCTTATTGTGTCTTTCCATCACTCTACTTTAATAAATCTCTCTGTCTGTATTCTCTCTTAATCCCCGTCTCGATTTCTGTTTCTTTACTTCTCTCTAGTTTTCACTCACTCTCCTTCCACCTCCACCTGTTTCCGACTTAAATTGTCGTGCATGCTTTCTGTCTGACACTGCTTTGTTTTTTCCTCTCAAATCTCATTCACATTTTGTAGTGTTATTGTGCTGGTCGCGTTCTCGACTCGCGTCTTGCGCTTGAAGCATAAAGCTCGAGGACTGAACGCGAGCTCCAGACGTGGTGCAGAGAGAGCTGGAGGACGGTTGAGGCGGTGGCTGCGACATTGCAGCGGCCTTATATTATTAATAAATAAGACTTACCTTTACCATAAGTGAATACTACTTTACTACATTAAACGTGGCGACGAGGATGGGATCCGAACCCACATGTGCAAAGCACAATGGATTAGAAGCAGGAGGAATATTTTGATTCATCAAAGAAGGTCTATCCCCATCAGTTTGTAGTAGGGGATAGGATAAGAATCAAATTACCTGTTCACAGGAAGAAAGGAAAAAAGAGATTTTCAGAACCCTTGATAATTAACAAAATATGTGGTAATGCTGTTAGAGTAAATTTGCGTAATTGGTGGAATGTTGCCAAGGTGGTTAAGGTCAAGGATATTCCTCACAAAATGTGTGGTTCAGACCAATCTATTGTGTGTCAGGGCAAACCATCTCAAAGTGAACCCTTTGCAGGGAAAACAAATCCTAGAGATGTTGGGAAATTTGATCCTGATCATTATGTACGAAGAAGTGGCAGACAAAGGGTGAAACCCTTGAGATGCCGTTAACTTTGTGAATCCATCCTTTGTGTTACATTTTTTATGTAATATAGTAGTTCTGTCATCATTTGTGGTTTTATTTTCCTTCAATGTTTTTATTCTTTTTTTTTTTTTTTTTTTTTTTTTACTATTGTTCTCTTGTAAATCTGCTTGCTTGAAGAGTTATGCAAAGTGTTTAAATGTGATGCTATTTTAAAAGGAAAGGGGATAATGTAGTGTTATTGTGCTGGTCACGTTCTCAACTCGCGTCTCGCGCTTGAAGCGTAAAGCTAGAGGACGGAACGCGAGCTCGAGACGTGGTGCAGAGAGAGCTGGAGGACGACATCGCAGCGGCCTTATATTATTAATAAATAAGACTTACCTTTACCATAAGTGAAGACTGCTTTACTACACATTTCCAACTTGTGAGCATCAGGGGAGCCAGGGAAGGAGTCTCTTTGTCCCCCTTGGGAGTGCTAACCAAAAACAGATGAAAAGGCAGCAGCCAGGCTTCTCAACAGCCCTTCTTGTGAATCTGTTAAAAACATCTACAAAAGACACACTGGCCTCCAGTACAGAAACACTCTATATTCGAAGTCTGAAGCCTAAGATATGAAGTTCTAAACAATAAGGGCCCCTGTACACAGCCAAAGAGTATTCTTGTCTTTGCCAATTGTCGCTCTTTGCTTTGTATCCCTGTTTCAAGGACGTGCCCCCAAAATACGTCTTTGGAGAAGAGGAGGCCTTATGTAATGGCTAGAACCTTGACAAAATCTTCCATTACATATTAAAACCACTTTCAATTACACTCTCTTCAGAAAAAAAAGACGCGATTGTTCCAAAATAAGTAAACCCACTGATAGCTTCTATGCCTGCTAAGCACCAGTATGCCTTCTGAGTATTAACTGCTCTCTATAATTTATATTTTATTGATTCATTAAACCTGCTATTGTCTTAGCTTTAATAATAGGTATTTGGCATGTCACAGGTAAAAAATATTATCATAGTCATATTGCAATCAACGTTGGACATTTTCAAATTAACTTTGTTTCCAACCTCAATGCAAAGGAGGCATTTTACATAAAGAGCTTAGCTACATAGGCAATATGTGCTTGGACTGTAGAACCATACCTCCAACTACATGAAAATGCTAGATTTTAAGAAACTAGGCATGGCTTGTATATCCTAGTGACCTAAACATAACAAATTTCACCTTGTACCACCCTTAACCTTTGTTTGCTTAAAAGCCACACACCATCCTAACGTGTCTGCCTCAAGAAGTGATTTCCTACTCTTGAGACTTTGTGATCTGTGTTTTCAACTACACGTAACAATTGATGTGGGTTTTGGGCCGGGTCACCTTTGCGGTAGCAACTTCTAAATATTTGTGGCTTGCTCATCTCTCTAACCATCGTGGAGGGTGTACTATGAGCTGGGCCCTCCACAGCCGGTCTAAGATGTGGCTTAAAATTGGGCGCCCATGGGTCTACTGAACTTCACGCTCAAAGAAAGGAAAAAAAGGAAAGATATTTTTCCCTCTTTATATCTGGGGTCCATGTATAGTTGTGGGACTGAAGGAATCAAAGTGACGCCTCCAGGTACACCACTTCCAGTCAAATCCATAGCCACATACGCTCATCTCCACATTAAGATCAGTCTGTTTCCCACTTGAGGAAAAGGTGGAAGCAATGGATAATAGATAGTAGTTGAGACCGTTTTAAGCCATTTTTCATTCTCTAGGAGAAACAGAAGTAACTCTGAAACATTTCTAAGAGGTATTAAAGATGGGATATGTTTCATCCAAACCTTGTCAAGGAATGGCCACCTTGCGCAGTTAAGCAGTTAAGTATTGATGGAAAGGGATAGTATTAGACAGGAATGCATCCAGAGTTTTATAACTTCTGTTACCACAGTTCTCAACACGCATACCTGACTATGATGCTTTAAAAGAATTTACCCTACCATAGCCTATATAACTGTATTGAATACAGTAAAATTTGAATGATAGTTTTTCATGGGACCATTCCTCATGTTGGGGTGGTGGGACTACACTATGGAAAAACTATGGAGAGAGTGTCACAGGGTAATCCTTCTAAAGAGCAGTGGCTTAAATGGGCCACTACCCACCAGTACTGAGAACTGCCTCTTGATAATTTTATTAATTTGACTTCCTAAACTTCTCCTTTGCTGAGGAGAGTACAATTACTCCTAGGGGCAGCAGGGCAGGTTCCGTAGAGATGTAATGTCAGCAGGTGCACTCAACTGCTACTAATGAGATTGGCAGACTGGAACGTTTATGTGAAACACTCTAACAGCCGAGCGCCACTGCAGTCCTATTGACTCTAATTGTCCACATTTTATCTGCCGCTCTCTCTTCTGGTCATTAGTGGTGCCCAAAGTGCAAAGCAAATTGCATTTCCTGCAGGAAATAATGATATGGAAAGCATGCCTGCTCAAGAAAATGCACTACATAACCATCCATTATAGACTCTGCAGTGTAGTTGCACAGAGCTTTCTCAACTAACGCGGCGTACAAACTCTCTAATCACTCAGGTATGGTGCTTCAATTATTGGTGCATCAAAGTTGACGCATGATCAGGAGTGCTACTTGTGAGGCCAAGGAAACACATCATGAAGATGTACATTTATGGATAGAATTGCTGTGAATAAATGGGGCTGCTGGTGTGCTCGCAGAGGTCTTCTTTCCGCCTCGGGTTCCAAAACCTCAAGTGCTCAGGTGAGGTAACATCACTGTTCTCACCTTCAGAGGTTGACTAAATCTTTGGACTTGGTGAAGGATGTAGGTGAAGGATGTAGTAGTCAGATTCATACAATCACAAATCATTAGCATGGACCATAAAACAATTTTAATCAACATGGGCAATTTAGACTCCAATGAAAACTTCAATCTGAATAAGTTTAAAAGCTTTTTTTCAATTCTAAAATCTATGTCACGTGAGTGGTGTGCAAAACTAAGTTATAAACATACATGAAAACCAGTATTTGACCATAACGTCTAAAAAGATTTAGGCCCTCATTACAACCCTGGCGGTCGGTGGAGAATTGGCGGTAATACCGCAAACAGGCGGGCGGTAAAAAAAATGAAATTACAAGCATGGCAGTGACCGCCATGCAAAACCGCCACTTCTCCACTCCGACCGCCAGGGTGGTAACGACCGCTGGGCTGGGGATTCAGTCTCCAGCCCGGCAGCCGTCACTACACCGCTGGCGGTATCATGACCCCGCATACCGCCATGGATTTTGTGGGGTTCTGTACCACCAAGAAATCCATGACGGTAGGCACTACCAGTGCCAGGGAATACGTTCCCTGGCACTGATAGGGGTCTCCCCCACCCCCGTCCCCCACCCCGAGTCTTCCCCCCAAACCCCGACCCCCCTACCATCCCCAAAGGTGGCAGGACCCCCCTCCCCGCCCGCCCAACATCGACACACACCCCCTACACGCACACTACACTACAACTACACATACCCGCACACATACAAACAGACATTCCAACAGACACACACACAGACATATATGCACATATACTCACAGACATACACGCACACATTTTCAAAACACACATTACACCCCCGCATGCATACACGCATTCACACCCCCCTCTACACACTCACACCCCCATGCACGCACACAACACACAAGGCCCCCCCACCCCCCTCCCCTAACGGACGATCACCTTACTTGGTCCGGTGATCCTCCGGGAGGGAACAGGATCCATGGGGGCTGCTCCGCTGCCAGCTCCCCGTCACCAGAACACCGCCACACCGAATCATGGGACGTGATTCGGTGAGCGGTGTTCTGATGATGTGGCGGAGGAGGTGGAGCAGCCTCCACATCCCCGCCGACCGCCAGTATGGCTGCTGGCGACTCTCCGTCCGAAAAAGGACGGAGGGCTGCCAGCAGTCATAATACGCTGTGCGGAAAACCGCCTGCACTGGCGGTCTTCAGCACTGCGGTAAAAAGACCGCCAAGGTTGAAATGAGGGCCTAAGCCTACTAAACAGCAATACTGTTAAGCACTCCAAAAGAATGACATAAATCAACAGAATCACAATATGCCCATTAATTTCAGATTTCAAAGCAACAGATGGTGTCAATCAGTGAATCATCACAATACAATTTTCAACAGTCACAATTCGGGGCTGGGCAATCCTTATCTTGCATGTGTGGGAATGGACTACACATGCGGGCAAAAGCAAATACAAAATAAAGACAAAAATTATTTTAGAAATCATCTAGCTTGGGCAACTCACTATAAAATACGCTGGTCTAAGTGTCTAAACTGAAAAAAAGAAACAAAAAAGACATTTAGTTATACCTCTCTTTATGGGACAGCATACAGGAATTCTTCGTCAGCGAGAGCGGTCACCTCTTCCGGCATCAGTTGACAACAGCATCAGAACAGTGCAGAACACGAGCTACACATAGGACAATTCAGCAGTTCAGAATTAGTTGGACATATTAGTACTGAACAGCATAACAAATGGGGCAATTAAGTCTAAGAGAAAACTCATTAGAAGACTTGGAGAAGAGAGGGTGACAAAAAATTTAAGACAGAAGTGGGCAGACTGTGACAGGGTTCTGGACAGCTTCGGGGCAAAAAATGAACTAACTTCAAGTTTCCAAGTTTCTTACTAATTAAAGTATGCACAATCCTTTTGATTGGTCCTTCAGGTCAGCTCACTTCAGGAGTCAAATTCAGTGCCCAATGGCTGACAGTGGCACCACCAAGTTTGCAACTATTCCGGATTTTCTCAGCCAAATTGCATTGTCATCTCAATGATTTCACACAGTTCTGCCAAAATATTACATGTTCTAATAATTTGTTACTTCAAATCCCTTCTCACAACACACAATAAACTAAACTACTGCTTTCGCATGGGGACTACAAGTTTCCTGTTTTATACGACAGCTAGCACATTTACTGCAACATAATTGAATTCTGAAGCATGCTATTCGCCTACAATACAGTAGGACATTCAACATAATGTCAACAGCCTAGGAAAAATAATTCAGGTCAAAGGGAACACAATACACAAATAATTTTCCTTTACTACTGCAAAATGAATCTTTCAGGTCTAGCTAAGCTAAAAAAGCCTAAACACACATTAATACAATTTATACGTTTATAAAACCTATTGTACATCTTACAATTAATCATATATGCAAAGCAAATTATTTTATTGTAAACATTATTAATGACACGTTAGAACAGTTTTAACAGTGCATTTATTTTTCTGCACACATGTAACTCATGTTAATGAAATCTGTTGTAATTCATGATAAGTACATTTAATTCACATAATAATATACTTCATTTCTACTATCTTCTTGAAAATAATACTTTTGTGTTAGTTCTGATTAATAATTCACTCAAATATAAATGCACAATTGTAAGAAAGTACCATCCTGCCCGGCATGTTACCCCCATATTTCACTGTATATATGTTGTTTTAGTCTATGTGTCAGTGGGACCCTGCCAGGCAGGGCCCCAGTGCTCATAAGTATGTGCCCTGTAGGTGTTCCCTGTGTGATGCCTAACTGTCTCACTGAGGCTCTGCTAACCAGAACCTCAGTGGTTATGCTCTCTCTGCTTTCCAAATTTGTCACTAACAGGCTAGTGACTAAATTTACCAATACACATTGGCATACTGGTACACCCATATAATTCCCTAGTAGATGGTACTGAGGTACCCAGGGTATTGGGGTTCCAGGAGATCCCTATGGGCTGCAGCATTTCTTTTGCCACCCATTGGGAGCTCTGACAATTCTTAAACAGGCCTGCCATTGCAGCCTGCGTGAAATAACGTCCATGTTATTTCACAGCCATTTACCATGGCACTTAAGTAACTTATAAATCACCTATATGTCTAACCTTCACCTGGTGAAGGTTGGGTGCAAAGTTACTTAGTGTGTGGGCACCCTGGCACTAGCCAAGGTGCCCCCACATCGTTAAGGGAAAATTCCCCGGACTTTGTGAGTGCGCGGACACCATTACACGCGTGCACTACACATAGGTCACTACCTATGTGTAGCGTCACAATGGTAACTCCGAACATGGCCATGTAACATGTCTAAGATCATGGAATTGTCACCCAAATACCATTCTGGTATTGGGGGGACAATTCCATGATCCCCCGGGTCTCTAGCACAACACCCGGGTACTGCCAAACTGCCTTTCCGGGGTCTCCACTGCAGCTGCTGCTGCTGCCAATCCCTCCGACAGGTTTCTGCCCTCCTGGGGTCCAGGCAGCCCTGGCCCAGGAAGGCAGAACAAAGGATTTCCTCTGAGAGAGGGTGTTACACCCTCTCTCTTTGGAAATAGGTGTGAAGGCTGGGGAGGAGTAGCCTCCCCCAGCCTCTGGAAATGCTTTGATGGGCACAGATGGTGCCCATCTCTGCATAAGCCAGTCTACACCGGTTTAGGGATCCCCCAGCCCTGCTCTGGCACGAAACTGGACAAAGGAAAGGGGAGTGACCACTCCCCTGACCTGCACCTCCCAGGGGAGGTGCCCTGAGCTCCTCCAGTGTGTCCCAGACCTCTGCCATCTTGGAAACAGAGGTGTTGGGGGCACACTGGATTGCTCTGAGTGGCCAGTGCCATCAGGTGACGTCAGAGGCTCCTTCTGATAGGCTCTTACCTCTCTTGATAGCCAATCCTCCTAACCTGGTAGCCAAACCTCCTTTTCTGGCTATTTAGGGTCTCTGCTTTTGGGAATTCTTCAGATAACGAATGCAAGAGCTCACCAGAGTTCCTCTGCATCTCCCTCTTCACCTTCTACCAAAGGATCGACCCCTGACTGCTCAGGACGCATGCAAAACCGTAACAAAGTAGCAAGACGACTACTAGCAACCTTGTATCGCTTCATCCTGCCGGCTTTCTCGACTGTTTCCAGGTGGTGCATGCTCTGGGGTAGCCTGCCTTCACCCTGCACCAGGAGCTCTGAAGAAATCTCCCGTGGGTCGACAGAATCTTCCCCCTGCTAACGCAGGCACCAAAAGACTGCATCACTGGTCCTCTGGGTCCCCTCTCATCCTGACGAGCGTGGTCCCTGGAACTCAGCAACTCTGTCCAAGTGACTCCCACAGTCCAGTGACTCTTCAGTCCAAGTTTGGTGGAGGTAAGTCCTTGCCTCCCCACGCTAGACTGCATTGCTGGGTACCGCATGATTTGCAGCTGCTCCGGCTCCTGTGCACTCTTCCAGGATTTCCTTCATGTATAGCCAAGCCTTGGTCCCCAGCACCCCTTCCTGCAGTGCACAACCTTCTGGGTTGTCCTCCGGCGTCGTGGGACTCCCTTTTGTGACTTTGCATGGACTCCGTTCACTTTCCTTCCAAGTGCCTGTTCAGGTACTTTTGTGGGTGCTGCCTGCTTCTGTGAGGGCTCCCTGAGTTGCTGGGTGCCCCCTCTGTCTCCTCCTCCAAGTGGCGACATCCTGGTCCCTCCTGGGCTACAGCAGCTCCCAAAAACCTCTACCACAACCCTTGCAGCTAGCAAGGCTTGTTTGCAGTATTTCTGCAAGGGAACACCTCTGCAAGCTTCATCGCGACGTGAGACATCCGTCTTCCAAAGGAGACATCCCTAGCTCTCTTCTTTCTTGCAGAACTCCAAGCTTCTTCCATCCGGTGGCAGCTTCCTTGCACCCTCAGCTGATATTTCCTGGGCTCCTGCCCACTCTCGACACTGTCACGACTATTGGACTTGGTCACCTTGTGTTACAGGTACTCAGGTCCGGAAATCCACTGTTGTTGCATTGCTGGTGTTTGTTCTTCCTGCAGAAACCCCCTATCACGACTTCTGTGCTCTCTGGGGGTAGTAGGTGCACTTTACACCTACCTTTCAGGGTCTTGGGGTGGGCTATTTTTCTAACTCTCACTGTTTTCTTACAGTCCCAGTGACCCTCTACAAGCTCACATAGGTTTGGGGTCCATTTGTGGTTCGCATTCCACTTTTGGAGTATATGGTTTGTGTTGCCCCTATACCTATGTTCTCCTATTGCAATCTATTGTAATTCTACACTGTTTGCATTACTTTTCTTGCTATTACTTACCTAATTTTGGTTTGTGTACATATATCTTGTGTATATAACTTATCCTCATACTGAGGGTACTCACTGAGATACTTTTGGCATATTGTCATAAAAATAAAGTACCTATATTTTTAGTACTTCTGTGTATTGTGTTTTCTTATGATATTGTGCATATGACACCAGTGGTATAGTAGGAGCTTTACATGTCTCCTAGTTCAGCCTAAGCTGCTTTGCCATAGCTACCTTCTATCAGCCTAAGCTGCTAGAAACACCTCTTCTACACTAATAAGGGATAACTGGACCTGGCACAATGTGTAAGTACCTCTGGTACCCACTACAAGCCAGGCCAGCCTCCTACAACAATACCTTCATTTTAACTGTGATGTCAAAAACGATTGGTAGCTAAAATGTCCACCATAATTTGAACAAGTACATTTTACATTTCCATGTTAGTTTTTCTTCCAGACTTTTAAAACTGAAGATTTATAAGTCGCCATATGCTGACTTCTATGCCACTAATGTATTGGTAAAATGTAATCTCTATCAGGGCTGTTGGTGTGTGAGGATCTTGTTGTGGAACTCCAAATAGAACCTTTGGGGCCTAGAGAGTGAAGGCAGTTTACACAGATGGAACACGTCAGTTAATTAGGAGTGGCACACAAGAGGTTCACAGCCAAGAGGTGCCTGGCTTTGTATGTCCACTGTGGGGAGGGATGATTTGGCAGTAACCCACCTACTGAATTGGAAATAAAAATGCCATGCACAGGGCTCACAGCCCTCTCTCTTTTCACCACAGACCAGGGCAGTACCGAATTATCCAGTGTTGTACTGGCCTATAGGGTAATCTGGCCGTGGCATGAAAGCTGGTATGTCAGGCCAGTGTGTTGACTGTTATTTGGCTGTCTGTAGCCTGCTTTAAGGTCTTTTGTGACTGGCTTTACTGTTGATTTTTCTGATATCATAAACATTGCATGCAGCAACCACATATGAATGCTGTCTATCATACCTTGCAAAACACATACACTGCGGGGCATATTTATACTCCGTTTGCGCCGAATTAGCGTCGTTTTTTTCGACGCAAATTCGGCGCAAAACCAACGCCATATTTATACTTTGGCGTTAGACTCGTCTAGCGCCAAAGTATGAGGAAAGAGCGTCATTTTTTTGCGTGAACGCCTTCCTTGCGTTAATGAGATGCAAGGTAGGCGTTCCCGTCCAAATAAATGACTGCGACGCAAATGCGTCGTATTTATACTCCCGGGCAAAAATCACGCCGGGAGTGGGCGGGTCAAAAAAAACCACATTTGCGCCGCTTTTTAACGCCTGGGTCAGGGCAGGCGTTAAGGGACCTGTGGGCTCAAAATGAGCCCACAGCTGCCCTCCCATGCCCCCAGGGACCCCTTGCCCACCCCAGGAGGACACCCAAGGATGGAGGGACCCACCCCAGGGACATTCAGGTAAGTTCAGGTAAGTATAAAGATTTTTATTTTTATATTTTTTTTGTGGCATAGGGGGGCCTGATTTGTGCCCCCCTACATGCCACAATGCCCAATGACCATGCCCAGGGGACAGAAGTCCCCTGGGCATGGCCATTGGGCAAGGGGGCATGACTCCTGTCTCTACTAAGACAGGAGTCATGTAAATGGCGTCTGGGCGTCGTTAAAAATGGCGCAAATCGGGTGGAGGCGATTTTTTAGCGTCAACCTGACTTGCACCATTTTTAAGACGCCCTAACGCCATTTTTCCCTACGCCGGCGCTGCCTGGTGTACGTGGTTTTTTTCCACGCACACCAGGCAGCGCCGGTCTGCTTGCGCCAGCTAACGCCATTCAATAAATACGGCGCCCGCATGGTGCTTCAGAATGGCGTTAGCCGGCGCAAATTTTTTTTACGCTAAACTGCGTTAGCGCAGTTTAGCGTCAAAAAGTATAAATACGGGCCTGCATGTCTTTGCAAGTTCAAAACTGCCCAATTTCAAATGGTGGACCACTTCCTTACCTATCTAATTGGATGATGTGTGCCACCTTTATTTTGGTGCCCTGGCCCATTTTTTATCCTCGTCCAACCCGGTGACCTTCCAAAGATCCAGGATTCTGAAATTCCTTTTTGGATGGGGACAGAATCTTCAACCTGTGAAGTCCTGTGTAGTGGCCCTTTCCTATCCTCAATGCCTTTTCAAAAGGCCTGACGGTCCTTCTCCTGTAATGTTTGTATAGACCAGTCCTTTCTTGGGAGAGGAAAGGCACTTAAGACAGGGCAACCAATCAGCCCAGTGAGGTAGAAAGGAAAAAAAGGAGAGGGGGGGTAGCAGCGTTGGAATTAGTGAAAAGAAGCATAGCGAGACATAGAGATGGAGAAAGCTATCCACAGGAAGAAGAGAAAGAGAAACGAGAAACTATGAAATGAGTCTGAGATGTAATAAAGAGAAACAGGAGGGGAGAGAAGTAAAATAAAGGCATGTAGGGGAAAAAGCGACAGATAAGGAAGATAGCAGGGAGTAGAAATAAGGGAAAAGAGAAGAAACAGGGGCCAAATAGAGAAACGGGACGTAGAGGGGAGAAAGGGAAAGAAGAAAGTGGTACGAGAGAAAAGGGGAAAATAAAGAGGCAGAGGAATTAGCGGAGAGAACTATATAAAGGGGTAAAAGACCAAAAAGGAACAGGAAAAGTATAGGTCTGGGAGAAAAAGGAGCAGAAAAGGAAAGACATAACGGGAAGGGGACAGAAATCATGTATCTTATTATAAAAGGATGTGAAGGGGGAGTGAGAAAGAAGATTCCTTCATTCTCCATTCAAAGCAATGGCGAAGAGTGATCGTGTAGCACTTGAGCATGGACCAGAGAGAGGGTATATCGAGGAATTCCATGACATTGAAGTAAGTCTTACAACTACCAGGTCCATTCAACCTGGGACATTCAAACTACTCCCAAGTAATAATCACAAGTAGATTTCACTGTGAGTTCTGATAATTCATGTGAGTGACGGCTTTGTACAAACAGGCCTAGATCCTGAGGATCACAGGTGAGAAACCAAAAGAGAGTAAAAGTCATACTGGAAAGTAACTTTACATACTGGAGAATAGGGTGGGAAAAGGTCAAAGGCCTTTACCCTTGCTGGAAATGCAGCCACATGACATAATAACTTAGCAGAAACTATTTGTGCAGCAGTTTTGTCTGCAACTGAAATATGGCAACCTTACATTTACAAAATGTAAAAACCACAATACTCCTTATGTTGCTTGCATGCAAGAATGTTATAGGGAACGATCCAAAAACAAAACAAATTACTACAAAACCAATATAGTAGCCGTGAGTAAGAATCTTGGGAGTTATGAGTACTAACCATGAGCCATAGGCTGTCTCCAAGATCTGCTGCAACCGTGCCATCGGGGGCCCAGGGAATCCTGCAGCCGAGAGAGTGTGCTGAGAGCTGAGAACCGGGGTCAGGAGTCTGGAGTAGGTGGGAGACCTATGTGAAACCACATACAAGGCTTTCTGCCACCCACTACTGGGTGCCCCAACTATCCCACCACCTGAAGTTTCCACCCGCTGGTTAAGGAGTGGAGCAGCAAGCGGGTGACGTTAGGGAGTTTTCGCAGTGGTGGTTGGCTGTTCTGGGTGTTAGTGGTCCCGGGCGGCACTAGTGTGTCTTGTGGCTAGAGTATACTGCCTGTACTGCCAATTAATCTGCCAATAATGTTGGACCCCCTTTTATTCCCCGGCCTGTCAGGTCCTGTCGGCCCCTATAACTAGTAGTCATTAGCCCGCAGTGGAAGTTACGTTAGGCAGACATTAGCAAGGCCAGTGTGCAACAGGTTACAATTTGTTTTCTTCGGACCACATTATTGCCAACATTGAGCGCACACGAGGGTTTCGGAATGCTTTTTTAAAAATTGAGGGACACCACTTGGTATCAAGAAATGAAAATAAGAAAAAGTGGAGGTACTATAGGGAAACGGGTATTTTTGCTTATTTTTAACATTTCTTGTACAAGTGTCTCATAACATGGTCTTAATTGCATAGCACGTGTTTGCAATTGATAAAGACGTTAATTTTAATCTGCATACAAATTACACATTACTTACATATATCATATGAGATGCTTCATATATTGTGTCCTGGGAAGCACCCCTACATTTGCACATGAAATCCTATAAAAATTGGATTCATTTCCTTCTTAAAAAACATGTTTCACACCTCCCAAACACGGAATGTGTGTTGATAAAAAAAACACATTGTCATTCTGTCTCCCTATACGGTTTAAAATATTGTGGTAGATTTAAGAAAAGTGGCGCTGCTCCTGGTGCAGCGCCACTTTCCTTGCCCCCCATAGCGCCCCCAACTGTCACCATGTATGCGCAGTATTTGATATAGGGCGCACCATGGTGCATGGTAGGAGGGAAATAGTGTCATTTTTTTAACGCTATTGATGTACTCTGCAGGAGTAGCCCCAAAATGTTGGCACTACTCCTGTAGAGTACATAGGGGCCCATTATAAATAATGGAAGCCCCCTTTTAATGCCTGCTCTGGACAGGCATTAAAAGTGTCGAAATAAATGGTGCAAGGAAATCTCTTAGATTGCCTTGAACCATTTTCTCAGCCCACCAACGGGGAACGCCCCCCTTGCATACATTATGCCTGGCGTAGGCATAATGTGGCGCAAGGGGTTACAAAGTGCTGCAATGCATGCATTGCACCACTTTGTAAAAATGGCTCTTAAATCTGCCCCATTGTGTTTTCTCGCATTTATTACACCTGCCAATACACATTTGTCTCCCTTTCCACTGCCTCTTTAGCCCTCTCATGGACCCTGCTTGTCGTATTTCACCAGTCTTACTGAACAAGCTATTTATGACTGCCTTCAAGTGCTTTCGAATGTATATTTCTGAAATGGAATAAAAATGTCTTCTTCTACTAGTCTCTATGAATGTTCTAAATCTTTGATATGACACAGTTATAAATGGTATAATGTGGTGCACATAATAGTTATACGTATACCTCCCTAGCAATAGAGCTTACAGACGCTGAATGAAAACTGAAGGCGCGTAGCTCTATTATAAGGAACGTATATGTCCTTCAGAAAAGAAGCCAAGGAGGTACAGTGGATACATGCCATGCAGCACGTCTGGTTGAATTGATGGCTTAGGTGGGACTACCTTTGAAAGTCACAAGGCTAAACTGGGAGTAACAGATGTAAATGTGGGAGATAGAGGCGAGCTCTGACCAACCAAGACGTGCATTCACCATTCTAGGTGTTTGGTGAGTGCATCTGTGGGATGGCTTTAATACCACAAATCATTCCTGAGAAAAATAAGATCATCACTTTGCTGCAAGCTGGGAGTGAAACCTTAGGAACCTTATTCGATTTGGCTGAATCTCACTGCTGGTGTACTCTTTGTAGCACCTTGCTTGACCAATGCCAAGGTACGAATCTGCTTTCATTTGAGAATAAAGACTTTCCTGACTACTTCACTGCTGAATTCCTGTCAGCCTGGCAGTAACGAGTAAGAGAGATGCCTTGTACCAGTCCCAGTCTCCTGCTGACACACTGGGCTAACGGCCCTTTTGCCTCTGTGAAACCTCATTCTTTGGGTTAGAGGTATTAGATTGTCTTGGGAAAAAAAGAGCTATTGTTTGCCTGGGAGAAATCCAGATGATCATTTGGTTCTGTACTTTGCTTACAGACCTGGGAACTGAATTATGGGGACTCCCTCCAACTGAAGGACGTGGACTGGAGTTGCAAGAGAGTGCCATTATGGTTCAAATACTTTTCCTCAAGGTACCAACTTGTAGAAAAATGTTGGGCTTTAGTAAAATTATTTCCTGGAGGACCAGTGACTAACTTCTAGATCTCATCTCACAACCTGTGCACTATGTTTGCAGTCATACACCATCTGGAACCCCAGGTGTTCGACTCTCTCGAGTGGCCATGTCTTTTTCCACTGCTAGCACAAACAGGTTTGAGTACTAGATTTGTATGTCAGATATAGCTCCTATACACTTTACCCAATGCTCTTGTGTGCCTTAATGGTATGATCTCAGATTTGTTCTAAGTCACTAGCGGTACACGGCAAGGTTGTCCCCTCTTGCCTATCCTTTTTGCTATTGCAATGGATCTGCTGGTGGCCCAACTCTGACAACATCATACCAACCAGGGCATTGGCTTTACTTCCAGGGGATTAAACGTACCATTATACGCAAACAACATCACACTTTATGTACGCAACCCACAGGAAAACCTAGGCCCACTAACTTGTGAGAATATCCGATTGGGAATTTCAGTCAACTGGTCCAAGTCTGTAGTTTCCCCTTACTGACGGTACCTGGCCCTTCCTGGCGGAATACCCATTCAAATGGGCATCTGACCCAGTTCGTTACCTGGGGATCTGGCTCTATTGCAATTCAGAAGAACTCTGGAAGGCCAACTATGGCCAGGTCATGACATGGTTGGAAGGCAGAATTATGATCTGGTTGCGCCATTGGCGGTCTCTGGGCAAATAGCGATCGCAAAAATGGTCATCCTCCCTGTGGAAAATGGTAGCTCTGCAGGGTCACCCCCAAATCTTTTGCCTTCCTCCTCTTCTTTTTCTGACACTGTTTCTATTGGTTTTAGGACTCTGTGCACTTTACCACTGCTAACCAGTGCTAAAGTGCATATGCTCTCTCCCTCAAACGTGGTAACAGTGGTTCATTCCCAATTGGTATATTTCATTTACTTGTAAGTCACTAGTAAAGTGCACTACATGTGCCCAGGGCCTGTAAATTGAATGCTACTATTGGGGCTGCAGCACTGACTGTTCCACCCACATAAGCAGACACTTAACCATGTCTCTGGCCTGCCATTGCAAGGCCTGTGTGTGCAGTTTCACTGCCACTTCGACTTGGCATTTAAAAGTACTTGCCAAGCCTTACACTCCGCTTTTTCTACATATAAGTCACCCCTAAGGTAGGCCCTAGGTAACCCATAGGGCAGGGTGCTATGTAGATAAAGGGAAGGACATGTACATGTGAGTTTTATATGTCCTGGTAGGGGAAAACTCCTAAATTCTTTTTCCACTACTGTGAGGCCTGTTCCTTTATAGGCTAGTCTATAGGACTTTCCTCATATATTGTTTGAGTGGTAGACTCTGATCTGAAAGGGGTAACCAGGTCATATTTAGTATGGCCAGAATGGTAATAGAAAATCCTGCTTATTGGTGAGGTTGGATTTAATATTAGTATTTTAGAAATGCCACTTTTAAAAAGTAAGCATTTCTCTACACTTAAAACCATCTGTGCCTGACAGCCTGTCTCCAATCAACGTCTGGGCTGGGCAGGTTGACAGCTTCCTTGTGCATTTCACCCAGACAACCACAAACACAGGACACTCAGTCACACCTGCACTCATCTGCATACTGAATGGGTCTTCCTGGGCTGGAAGGGTGGAGGGCCTGACACTTACATTTCAAAGGCTAGTGGCCTGCCCTCACACATTGGACTGCTAAACCCCCTACTGTGTGTCAGAAAAGGGGGTTTGACAGAAAATTCGATGCATCACTCTACCAGATCGACGCAACGCCTATGACTTCTTCCAGCGCACCCAGGATTTCCCTGCATCATCCCTGGGAGTCAAAAAGATCCCGGTTTCACAGTGAGGAACCATGACTGTGCAATGCGAAACGATGCAAATCCCCTTGCAGTGTGAAAAGAAACCATGCATCATCTGTGCTGCGTCAGAAAATCCAACGTACACCTTATTTTTCCACGCATCTCCTCCTCTCCAGTCTCTGTGTGAGTTATTTTTTACGCAAATCAGGTACTTTGTTTAAGCAAGAGACAACTGTTGATTTCTAAGATTTAAGACTATTTTTAATCTTGCAAAAGTGATAACTCAACTTGTACTTATTGAATCTTTATCGTTTTGACCTCATTTTAACCAGATAAATATCCTATATTTTTCTAAACCTATGTGGTGTATTTTTGTGGTATTTTCACTGTGTTACTGTATGATTTATTGCAAAAATACTTTACACATTGCCTTCTAGGTTAAGCCTGACTGCTCTGTGCCAAGCTACTAGATGGGGGGCACAAGATAATTTGGATTGTGTGTGACTTACCCTGACTAGGACTGTGATCTCTACTTGGACAAGGGTGTAGCCTCTGCCAACTAGAGACCCCATTTCTAACACTCCCAAGTTTTTATATATTTTCCTCAATCTGACTCTTCCCCTCACATCTAATTTCTTGCACCAGATGCGTTCCAACCTCACAAAATTAACCTGGGCTTGGAAACAGTTCCATATTTCATGGGATATGCGAACCTCACTGCTTCCTCAAGGGGGCCTTAGTGCACCGGACATGTTGTTATATATGCTCTATGCACAGGCACAATATCTACATTTTTGGCCAACGCCTTTTCAGCCACATGTGGCCACAGAAGCCAATCAAGCAGCATTGTGGCCCCTTACCACAGCCCTCTATTTACCTTACAAGACACCATTTACCAAACTTGACACAGGAGGGTATGTGAGATGGGCATGGAATGGCATGAGGAGGTGAGCCAAACTTCCCTATCTGTATGCTCCATATATTCCAATCTGGCACAACCCCCAACTGTCTCTCCTGCTGGACATGGACACCAGAATGCGAAGCCGTGGACGTGACCTTACGACCTTCTCAGACCTCAACCTGAATGATCAATTCATACCACCATTTGCAGCCACTGCCACCTCATAACCTATGGCTCTAGAAATTCTTTTTATATCACTAACTCCGGGATGTCTGTCGCACAATGCACGATACCTTCTGTCCCTCCCACCCCAACACTCCAAGCTTTGGAACGCATGCTCACTATTCCATCACCACGTAAACTAGCATCCTGCCTCTACTCTATCATGTAGACCACCGCACCGATAGCCGCACCGGCAACATGCAATGCCTGGACTGCGGACTTAGAGACTCCCCTCACAGATGCCCAATTGTCTTACTGCTGTGGCCAAATGGCTATGTTATTACCCAACTATCAACTGTGATTGATACATTTTAAGTTCTTCCTCACACCCCCACTCAACTTTAAAAAATAGAACTCCCTGCAGATGCACGTTTTTTGAGGTGCGCCTTCCCACACTCCACTTTTATACTTTTAGCATAGGTCTGTCCAGCAGTGGCTGAGTTCTGAGAGGGTATCCTTTCCACTATACATGCAATCACCTGCCACTTATTACTCCGTACCCTCTTGGTGGGCCTACTTGCCTATCTTAAAGATGCTCTGGCCGGTGACCGCTGATTAAAAGCAATGCTTTTCCTTTTAGCCAAGCGTAGAGTGGCATACACTGGGGTCAGCTACCCATTCCAACCATAGCAACCTGGTCTAGAGATGCCACATATTGCTAAGTACAGTGACCAACTACTGGAAACTGATGCCAGTGCACTCCTGCTCCAAGGACATATGGGAACCACTCCTCTCATACCTGTGCCACAGAGACTATTCCCTCATCTCTCTGAGGGAAACAGACACTGAGAGCCCCACTTCACCCCAAGTCTCCAACGCTACCCCTATCCCTGATTATTAAAGGTTCTTTGGAACCTCTGCTCTACCTGATGGATTACGGGCCCCCAATCACTACATAACTACTTTATCATTTCTCTCTGCAATTTGATAATCTGCCACTTAGAACGTAAGCATACTCTGAAGATGGTGTGGGGCCCAAATGATGTTTGAGTGGGATGCCACAGGTCCATGATATGTAATCATGTAGGCCTTTGTTACTGTGCTTTTTCCCTTGTATCCTCCCCCCTTCTTCTATGCCTTTCATGAGCCCCTTTTATCACCCTGTCCCATTTCCTTAACATCGTTGTAACTGCTGCAATGTGTATGTTTTACTTTAAATGGCAATAAAAATACTTCCAAAAAAATCTTCTAGATCTCCCAAGAAAACACAGAGCACTGGATTTTTGGCTGGTGGTTTAGGCTACTGTGGGTTCACTAATCAGTAGATCAAGCAACAGTAGCCCATGCCATCTATAGCCTTCAGGTTTGCCCCACTGAAGTCTTGAATTAAAATCTTTCATCAAGATAATCCACCAACTTGTATCAAGCTCCGTTCAATTGCATCTTCAGCATATAGGGTGCCCATGTCCCAGTGGAAGGCATTTTGTACTTCATTTTAGTTGTTTTCAATTTTCCGTAGGATGACTTTGAATGCTCTTCTGTAACACTTCACTATGGGGCAGATTTTCCTTTCCTCATAGTTGTTGATCCCTACATCTGATGGTATTTTATTACTTGTTTACACCTTTTAATTTCCTTATTTTTCAAGCGTATTGCTGTTTGGCTCTTGCTGCACATATCTCCCACGCATTTTCTCAGAAACCCAACTGCTTCTGCCACGTTACTAGTAGTGAGCTAGGGATTCCTCACAGAAATCAGCCAGCAATTAAGGATGAAATTGTGTGGTCTATGCCACTGCTCATTAATAGCATACATCAGGACTGTTGCCACACTCCCCCAAAGCATTATACTCCAGATCTATGTGGGTAACTCTCAAGATCCTAGTTGTGGTGTAGGACCGGCTCAACAGACCATGACTGTTAGAACTGACTAAATCACATTGGGAACTGATGGAGCGCCTTTTATGCCAACACTACAGGGAATATCTTACGTGTCAGCATGGAGAGGGAGATGAGGTTGGGCACTTGCTGTCATGGTTAGTGAAATGGGACAGCACACAAAAATGAATTGGAGCTGTGCAGTTGCCCGATTGTCGTGATGTAGTCTGATAGAAATGTGACATTTGCAGACTATTACGTGACATTATACAGGTTCCCCTAGACCCTGCAGCATGCCAGCATCACCCAACTCTTAGTTCAAGCGCTAGTTCTGTGTTTCACTGAGGATCAAATGTCAGCCTTGAATGTTGACCAAGAGGTGCAAGAGCTGAAGGTGGCTATAGACCAACTAACCAGAGGGAAGACGCCAGGGATGGATGGACACCATTTCAAATTCTATGCCACCATCGGTCCTGCTTAACGACCCGTTTGTGTGCTATCTGCAGAGGGACAATGCAGAAGTGATTAATATCACATTCAGTTAGGGAAGCTATGACAGGAGTGCAGGCTAAACAAGGGTGGGTCCCCCTTGATCCTATGGACCGCTCTCTCTTTTAACCACGAACAACAAAATATTGGAGAAAATTATTGCAAATCGGCTTCTACCCTATGTGCCGGGTCTGAAATACCCAGATCAGTGCAGCTTAATCCCTTAATGTAACACATATGTTAACATCCGTCACCTGCTAAACATCATGGACCAGCTTGAGGTTCACATTGGGACCCCATAGGTGGTATTCCTGGACGCAGGCCTTTGATACCCTATTATGGCCATACTTGTTTGAGGTGCTGCACCATGGGAATCAGGGGCACTCTTCTGCAATGGATATGCCTTTTGTTCCGGTGAACCTGTGGCTTAGGTCAGCATAGGGCAGGTGTATTTGGAGAGATGGAGGTTCCATGGGGGCACCCTATAGGGATGCCCCTTGTGTCTGATTATGTTTTTCCTGGCACTCAAGCTTATGGCCTGCATACTGTGTAACAAAGCCCAGATGTGGGAAATCCTGATCCGGGATACGCATCATGTGGTGGCTTGGTATACTGATGATGCGTTACTGTTCCTATGTCACTCAGAGCACAGTCTCCCTCGATGGGTTTAGTAGTTGTCAGACTTCAGAGACCTATCTGGGCTATGAGTCAATTGGGAGAACTCCTCACTATTTCCGCTGACAACTGCCCATGCACTAGACCACCTGATGTCCTTTGGAAGCTCCCTAAGATGGGAATCCCTCACTATGAAGTACTTTAGGGATCCGAATCTGCAAAGTGGTAATTTGGGCAAATGTGTTATTAAGATACACCTGACCCTGCTGTTATGGCTGTGCTTATCATTGCCACTCATTGGATGATCATCCTGCTGCGATGTTTATATTTCTTCATGGCCCTACAGTTACACCTGCCAAGCTCTTTTTTCAAGAGGTGCGCTTGTTGTTCTCCAACCTGATATGTGGACCCCAGAGCAGATGTCTGAACGAAGGTAACATGGGATGCCCCAACCTGGAGTCCTACCATATAGCTGCCCAAATGATACGGATTACACAATGGCTTGTGATGAGTGGGGATTCGGTGGGAGGGGACTTCTGACAAACCTTACGCGACAGAGGCCTCCTGCAGGTGCTTTGTGCTAGGGATAAGCCTAGATGCCCCTAACAGCGGGCACTATGAGTAGTCAAAACCTGCTGGGACAAATACTCTGAGTCTGGACAAGGATGTACCATACTCTCTGGATTTGCCATTGTGAGTGAAACCCGGACTGGTGACTGCAAATAACACCACTCGCGTTTGAGAGAAGGCTGGTCTGACCACAATGGGTGGCCTCTATGCATCTATGCATCTGTTCACCTATTCATCAAATGAAGCTCCTTTCATTTGATGAAATTGTGGAAAGCTGTGGCCTCTCAAGAGGACAATTCCTCACATACTAAGCTTTGAAGGCCTCCATTAATGATATAGGTGGCAAAGGCTCTACAGAACCAACAGCAACAGAGAACCTGGCTGTGCTGCTGAAGAATGGGATACAAGGGAAGACGCTAACTAATATGCACCGTGCCTCTACGTACCATGAACCCACTATTGTCCTCAAAGTTAAGTGGGAACAGAAGCTGGGAGAGGACATACTCGACAAAGACTGGACCCAGATCCTACATTATAAGAAGCAACAGATCCGAGATCAAAGATTTATATATGCCCAATTCAAATTCTTCCATTATACATTCATGTCACCGGCAGGTTTAGCAAATATGTACCTAGGACTTACATCTGACTGTGCAAGCAGACTCCTTTCATATTACCTGGTATTGCCCCCGTATAAGCACCTGTTGGCAGACCTTTTGGAGCTGTTGGCAGAGATGATGGAATGTGCACTGCCTGCCACTGTGACGGCATGTCTGCTGGGACGTTTCCCGAGACCAGGGAAGGCCAAGCATATCTCTAGGTTTATAGATCTGGTCCTGGTACTGGGAAAAGGTAATATAGCCATGCCCTGGAAAATATTGACTTCCCCTAAAAGGGCATGTTGATTGAGGGATCTAGTGTGTTGGGCCATTGTAGAAATAAATGTGATGATGTGCAAAAAAAGGCAGACTGGTCAGGGGACAACTCTCTGTTAATGGTAGAACCTCCTAATAGAGATACAGTTGAAATCTGACGACCTCCCCCCGGTCTAGTTCGGGTGACTGAGATTGTACATTCATGAAATTGGCAGTATAGTTCTTGAGGGATTGGTGGGACTTCACCTAGCCCCCACCCTCCCTCCAAAGGGCTGCTATGGTCGGATGTCCGGGATCAGCAGGAGGGTTAAGAAGGAGGCGACATGCCTTGTGGACAGCACTATGCATGGGCGCGATGGTGACTGGTAGGCTGTGG
The DNA here is from genome assembly GCF_031143425.1 of Pleurodeles waltl. Taxonomy (NCBI): domain Eukaryota; kingdom Metazoa; phylum Chordata; class Amphibia; order Caudata; family Salamandridae; genus Pleurodeles; species Pleurodeles waltl. Next base: position 912,534,143 of record NC_090443.1, read on the forward strand.
TTGGTGACTCATTCTGTATGTATACCTCAGGATGTTGTCGGTTATCATAGTCATTGGCATGTATGTGGTACTGGATTTTATGTGGTTATTTTCTTCTGTTTTTGTTACTTAATGCCAACATTCACACACTAGATGGCTGGGATTACGGAAGGAAATTACTGTATGGAAGTTAAAAAATTTGTGCAAAATTACAACCTGTATTTGGAACTGCAACTATATCAACAAACGAACTAAAGAGCCTTATTAACCCCTTAGCTGCTGGGCCTTTTCCCCCCCAGTGCTGAGCCCTTTTTTGGCTATTTGGGGTAGTTCGCGCTTAGGGCTTCATAACTTTTTGTCCACATAAGCTAACCACGCCAAATTTGCGTCCTTTTTTTCCAACATCCTAGGGATTCTAATGGTACCCAGAGTTTGTGGTTTACCCTGGAGGAGACCAAGAAAATAGCCAAAATACAGTGAAAATTTAGTTTTTTCCAAAAAAATGGGAAAAAAGGGCCGCCGAAGAAGGCTTGTGGTTTTTTCCCTGAAAATGCCATCAACAAAGGGTTTCTGGCGCTGAAATCACTATCTCCCCACCTTTCAGGAACGGGCAGACTTGAATCAGAAAACCACATTTTCCAACACAAATTTGGCATTTTACTGGGACATACCCCATTTTTACTATTTTTGGTGCTTTCAACCTCCTTCCAGTTAGTGACAGGAATGGGTGTGAAACCAATGCTGGATCCCGGAAAGCTAAACATTTCTGAAAACTAGACAAAATTCTGAATTCAGCAAGGGGTCATTTGTGTAGATCCTACAAGGTTTTCCTACAGAAAATAACAGCTGAAATAAAAAAATATTGAAATTGAGCTGAAAACAACAGCCATTTTTCTTTATGTTTTACTCTGTAACTTTTTCCTGCGATGTCAGATTTCTGAAAGCAATATACCGTTTTGTCTGCTGGACTCTTCTGGTTGCGGGGATATAAAGGGCTTATAGGTTCATCAAGAACCCTAGGTACCCAGAGCCAATAAATGAGGTGCACCCTGCAGTTGGTTTTCATTCTATACTGGGTACACAGCAATTCATTTGCTGAAATATGAGGAGTGAAAAAGAGGTATCAAGAAAACCTTTGCATTTCCAAAATGGGATCAAGATAAGGTTTTGAGGAGCAGTGGTTATTTGCACATCTTTGAATTCCGAGGTGCCCATACTAGCATGTGAATTGCAGGGCATTTCTCAAATAGACGTCTTTTTTACACACTCTCTTATATTTGGAAGGAAAAAATGTAGAGAAAGATAAGGGGCAATAACACTTGTTTTGCTATTCTATGTTCCCCCAAGTCTCCCGAAAAAAATGATACCTCACTTGTGTGGGTAGGCCTAGCGCCCGCGACAGGAAATGCCCCAAAACACAACGTGGACACATCCCATTTTTTCACAAAATACAGAGCTGTTTTTTTGCAAAGTGCCTACCTGTGGATTATGGCCTCTAGCTCAGCCGGCACATAGGGAAACCTACCAAACCTGTACATTTTTGAAAACTAGGGACCTAGGGGAATCCAAGATGGGGTGACTCGCGGGACTCTGACCAGGTTCTGTTACCCAGAATCCTTTGCAAACCTCAAAAAGTGGCTAAAAAAACAAGTTTTCCTCACATTTCGGTGACAGAAAGTTCTGGAATCTGAGAGGAGCCTCAAATTTCCTTCCACCCAGCGTCCCCCCAAGTCTCCCGATAAAAATGATACCTCACTTGTGTGGGTAGGCCTAGCGCCCGCGACAGGAAATGCCCCAAAACACAACGTGGACACATCACAGAAAACAGAGCTGTTTTTTGCAAAGTGCCTACCTGTAGATTTTGGCCTCTAGCTCAGCCGGCACCTAGGGAAAGCTACCAAACCTGTACATTTTTGAAAACTAGAGACCTAGGGGAATCCAAGATGGGGTGACTCGCGGGGCTCTGACCAGGTTCTGTTACCCAGAATCCTTTGCAAACCTCAAAAAGTGGCTAAAAAAACAAGTTTTCCTCACATTTCGGTGACAGAAAGTTCTGGAATCGGAGAGGAGCCTCAAATTTCCTTCTACCCAGCGTCCCCCCAAGTCTCCCGATAAAAATGATACCTCACTTGTGTGGGTAGGCCTAGCGCCCACGACAGGAAATGCCCCAAAACACAACGTGGACACATCACAGAAAACAGAGCTGTTTTTTGCAAAGTGCCTACCTGTAGATTTTGGCCTCTAGCTCAGCCGGCACCTAGGGAAACCTACCAAACCTGTACATTTTTGAAAACTAGAGACCTAGGGGAATCCAAGATGGGGTGACTCGCGGGGCTCTGACCAGGTTCTGTTACCCAGAATCCTTTGCAAACCTCAAAAAGTGGCTAAAAAAACAAGTTTTCCTCACATTTCGGTGACAGAAAGTTCTGGAATCGGAGAGGAGCCTCAAATTTCCTTCCACCCAGCGTCCCCCCAAGTCTCCCGATAAAAATGATACCTCACTTGTGTGGGTAGGCCTAGCGCCCGCGACAGGAAATGCCCCAAAACACAACGTGGACACATCACAGAAAACAGAGCTGTTTTTTGCAAAGTGCCTACCTGTAGATTTTGGCCTCTAGCTCAGCCGGCACCTAGGGAAACCTACCAAACCTGTACATTTTTGAAAACTAGAGACCTAGGGGAATCCAAGATGGGGTGACTCGCGGGGCTCTGACCAGGTTCTGTTACCCAGAATCCTTTGCAAACCTCAAAAAGTGGCTAAAAAAATAAGTTTTCCTCATATTTCGGTGACAGAAAGTTCTGGAATCGGAGAGGAGCCTCAAATTTCCTTCCACCCAGCGTCCCCCCAAGTCTCCCGATGAAAATGATACCTCACTTGTGTGGGTAGGCCTAGCGCCCGCGACAGGAAATGCCCCAAAACACAACGTGGACACATCACAGAAAACAGAGCTGTTTTTTGCAAAGTGCCTACCTGTAGATTTTGGCCTCTAGCTCAGCCGGCACCTAGGGAAACCTACCAAACCTGTACATTTCTGAACACTAGAGACCTAGGGGAATCCAAGATGGGGTGACTCGCGGGGCTCGGACCAGGTTCTGTTACCCAGAATCCTTTGCAAACCTCAAAAAGTGGCTAAAAAAACAAGTTTTCCTCACATTTCGGTGACAGAAAGTTCTGGAATCTGAGAGGAGCCTCAAATTACCTTCCACCCAGCGTCCCCCCAAGTCTCCCGATAAAAATGATACCTCACTTGTGTGGGTAGGCCTAGCGCCCGCGACAGGAAATGCCCCAAAACACAACGTGGACACATCACAGAAAACAGAGCTGTTTTTTGCAAAGTGCCTACCTGTAGATTTTGGCCTCTAGCTCAGCCGGCACCTAGGGAAACCTACCAAACCTGTGCATTTCTGAAAACTAGAGACCTAGGGGAATCCAAGGAGGGGTGACTTGTGGGGCTCGGACCAGGTTCTGTTACCCAGAATCCTTTGCAAACCTCAAAAAGTGGCTAAAAAAACAAGTTTTCCTCACATTTCGGTGACAGAAAGTTCTGGAATCGGAGAGGAGCCTCAAATTTCCTTCCACCCAGCGTCCCCCCAAGTCTCCCGATAAAAATGATACCTCACTTGTGTGGGTAGGCCTAGCGCCCGCGACAGGAAATGCCCCAAAACACAACGTGGACACATCACAGAAAACAGAGCTGTTTTTTGCAAAGTGCCTACCTGTAGATTTTGGCCTCTAGCTCAGCCGGCACCTAGGGAAACCTACCAAACCTGTACATTTCTGAAAACTAGAGACCTAGGGGAATCCAAGATGGGGTGACTCGCGGGGCTCGGACCAGGTTCTGTTACCCAGAATCCTTTGCAAACCTCAAAAAGTGGCTAAAAAAACAAGTTTTCCTCACATTTCGGTGACAGAAAGTTCTGGAATCTGAGAGGAGCCTCAAATTTCCTTCCACCCAGCGTCCCCCCAAGTCTCCCGATAAAAATGATACCTCACTTGTGTGGGTAGGCCTAGCGCCCGCGACAGGAAATGCCCCAAAACACAACGTGGACACATCACAGAAAACAGAGCTGTTTTTTGCAAAGTGCCTACCTGTAGATTTTGGCCTCTAGCTCAGCCGGCACCTAGGGAAACCTACCAAACCTGTGCATTTCTGAAAACTAGAGACCTAGGGGAATCCAAGGAGGGGTAACTTGCGGGGCTCGGACCAGGTTCTGTTACCCAGAATCCTTTGCAAACCTCAAAAAGTGGCTGAAAAAACAAGTTTTCCTCACATTTCGGTGACAGAAAGTTCTGGAATCTGAGAGGAGCCACAAATTTCCTTCCACCCAGCGTTCCCCCAAGCCTCCCGATAAAAATGATACCTCACTTGTGTGGTTAGGCCTGGTGCCTGCGACAGGAATAGATCACACAACGGTCAATGTTGGTCCTTACGTGAGGCAGCTGTTGACCCTGGGGTGATCCATTCCTGACACAGACACTAGGTGTAGGCACTCAAGTGGGGTAGTGTTTTTATCAGGACAGGTGAGGAGTCACTGGGTGGTAGGAATATTGTGGATCCCAGCATATTCCTGTAGTTTGTGTGACAGAAATGCGAGAAAAATTGAGTTTTTTTTCAACATTTCAGCTTTGCAGGGTATTCTGGGTAAGAAAACTTTGGGGAAGCCACACAAGTCACACCTCTGTGGACTCCCCCGAATGTCTAGTTTCCAGAAATGTTTGGGTTTAGTGTGTTTCTCTATATGGTCGCCGAATCCAGGACCAAAAACACAGGTGCCTGCCTTACAAAACCAGTTTGTTTTGCCATGGATAATTTTGATGTCTCCACAATATGATTTGGGTGGTGGAATTTGGGGCTGAACTAAATTGGGGAGCTCCCAAGAGAGCACTCTCTCTCTGCTTGCCGCCGCATTCACCTGCTCTCTGGGTTGACCTAACCCACTATTACCCAGTTGCACAAACAGCTTGCGAAGGGACAGCAGGACTGTCCTCATCACCTCCCTCATAATGTACTGGAAGAGGAGTTATCGAATGGGACTCCTCTGACTGAAAAATCACTCCCAGAGTCTGCGCCATTGTCCTATCCCTCAGATGCTGTCTCAGTATCTGATGTCTCAGTCTCTGATCCTATGTCAGAGCGGTCCTCTATAACCCGAGTGTAGGCAGCAGTCATCCATCAAGATGCCATCTCTGCTATTGGCTAAACTGTTGCTCTAAAACACTAGCCTACGTAGACAGTCACAAAATCGATGGTGTGTGAGATACGTGCAACAGTAGAGGCCACCTTACCTGCGCTTCTTCCCTCAATCAGCACGTACTTTCAAGACACTCAAAAAACACCTTGTCACATACCATTCGTCACAGTCTTTAGCACCTCCTGCGCCCAGTCCAACAATCATTATTGGTGCTCCCACTCCCTCCTCCTCGGATTCCCTCATTACCACCCAGCAAAAGTGCCCTTCATCTCTCCATAGACTTTGCTAATGTACTCAGCTATTTACATAAAATACAGATTTGCTCTTTGCAGTAGGCATATAAACCTTCTGCGCTTCTTTATGGCACTAAAACTGCCACTAGACAAGTCGGACCCTTTTCCCCCCAGGGAAACCACACACATATTGACAAAAGTGATATATATATGACAGCCAATCACCTGAAACTCAACTCAAGCAAAACCGAAATAATCCTCTTTGGCCCACACAAAAACACCTGGGACCCCTCATGGTGGCCCACCACGCTAGGCCCTGCACCCACCCCCGCCAACCACGCACGCAACCTCAGCATCATCCTAGACTCCTCCCTCTCGATGACCCAACAAATCAACGCTCTCACCTCCTCATGCTTCAACACACTCCGTATACTGAAAAACATTCAAATGGATCCCCACAGAGACCAGAAAAACTGTCACTCACGCACACATCAGCAGCAGGCTTGATTACGGAAACGCCCTCTACGCCGGCACCACTCTAAAACTCAAGCGCAAACTACACGCATCTAGAACTCAGCAGCACGACTCATCCTCGACCTCCGCCGACACGAACACATCTCTCCACACCTCAAATCCCTCCACTGGCTCCCCATTGACAAAAGGATCACCTTCAAGATCCTCATCCTCGCACACAAATCACTCCACAACACAGGCCCTGCCTACCTCAACGAGAGTCACCTTCCACACCCCCACACGAAACGTCCGCTCAGCTGACCTCTCTCTCGCCTCTGTCCCCCGCATCAAACACACCACCACCGGGGGCAGATCCTTCTCCTACCTTGCACCCAAAACCTGGAACGCCCTCACAACCCAACCTGGCTTTTCGAACAGTGAACCTCCCAGCCCCTTTCCCTCCCCCCGCCCCCCCCAAGCGCCTTGAGACCCTCACAGGTGAGTAGCACACTTTATAAATCTCTTTGGTATATATAGATCTACCTCTATATATATATATATATATCTATGTACATAGATATATCTATAGATATATCCATGTACATAGATATATCTATCTACATAGATATATAAATATAGATCTATATATAGATCTATTTTTTTTAGTTGTTGTATGGTTTCCTTGGGGGCCAAAATGGCCCCCAGGGAAACCCTACAACATCTAAAAAAAAAATTGCCCCCACAGGGGGTCACCCTGCCCACGGGCGACCCCCTGTCATTTTTTTTTTTTTTAAATTATTTAAAAAAAAAAAAAATAATAATCCCCTGGGGGGGGGGGGGGGGGGCGCGATCGCGCCCCCCCCCCCCAGGGGGCACCTACCTTTTTTTTTTTTTATTAATTATGCCCCCGGGGGGGGCGGCCCGTTTTCCGAGGGGGCCGCCCCCCCAAAGTGAAATCCCTGGCGTCTAGTGGTGTTTCCTGGCCCCCGATCGCAGCTGTGCTGCGATCGGGGGCCAGGAAACACTTTGAGAAGGCCTCGTAAGAAAGGGGAGACTCTCCCCCTTTCTTACGAGGCCTTCTCAAACTGTTTCTGGCCCCCGATCGCAGCACAGCTGCGATCGGGGGCCAGAAACAGTTTGAGAAGGCCTCGTAAGAAAGGGGAGAGTCTCCCCTTTCTTACGAGGCCTTTTCAAAGTGTTTCCTGGCCCCCCGATCGCAGCTGTGCTGCGATCGGGGGGCCAGGAAACCTGAAAGTGTTTCCTGGCCCCCGATCGCAGCACAGCTGCGACCGGGGGGCCAGGAAACACTTTCAGGAAGGCCTCGTAAGAAAGGGGAGACACTCCCCTTTCTTACGAGGCCTTCCCGAACGTGAGAAAGGCCGTTTTCCCCATCAAAGCAGGAAGCGGCTGCAAGGCTGCTTCCTGCTTTGATGGGGAAAACACCTTTGCAACGTCAGCGCGCCGCGAGGCGCGCTGACGTCACAAAGGGGCGGGTGGGGGGGCGGGGGGAGACACGGAAGCTTCCGTGTCTCCCGTGGGGGGGTTTCAAAAAAAAAAAAAATCCTCAGGTGCGACGCACCCGAGGATTTATTGATACCCTTCCTGGTGTCGGCCACTGGTCGTGACCCGCACCAGGGAGGGTGTGTGGGTGTCGGCCAGTGGCCGACGCCCGCACCTAACAGGTTAACAAAACCTCAAGATGCCAGTTTTGAAGCAAATGCCTAGTTTAGTAAGGTAATTTTTGCAGCCCACGTGAACAAAGCCTGGCATTAGAATATGCTGCCTACACATTCCTTTCCTTTCACGGCTTGTATCTGGTTCCTATGAGATGATAATGTCACTTGATTGTAAGAGTAAGTAAATTCCTCAGTACTGTCTCTAATCTTTCTTTAGTAGCTTGAAAAGACTCACACTACCCCGTCGCTAAACCTTTACTACTGTTTTTAACCTTCCCCTTATATTAGCGTAAAATTAGCATGATCAATGTCTAAAATATGTGCGAAGCAGCTTGTGCAGTGTCGGAGAAATGTGTATGCTTGGGACAGATGAAGTTAAGTGTATGAAAATTAATTTTCTCTTACAAACATCAAGTGTGTGATAACCAAAAACTGAGCGGTGTATTTTCAGAGTTCATGCAAAGCAACTTAACAAGTGAAGTTGCTGCGCTGTGCTACAGGAATGGGAGAAATCCGCACTGTGCCACATTTTATAACAAAAATTCAGCAGTTCTGCTCTCCACTTGAGCTGTCTGGCACCAACACGGGCACCCTTGTGTTATGGCCAGGATAGTGCCCCTTCCTGTACAAAACCTATACTTGAGGGCTTTTTCCTATTTGCTGCAGAATAATGCAAAGTAATGCAATGCAGCGCAATGTACTGCACAGTGTTCCTCTTTTTTTCACAGAGCAACACACATCAACATTTGCGTTGGTTTCTAAATACCAAAATGGATTTTGCGTTGCGTGTGTGTCAAACAATTTATGCCAACCCGACGCAAAATCTTTGTCAATCTGGCCAGATAATGTAGACACATTAAGTGATCCAAGAACAAAGAACAACAACAGAGAGCCCATTTTCCATGCAAACAAAGTATGCTATCAAGTCTTAAAAAATGTATTTATTTATCAAATGGGGGATGTTGTTTAGAATTTTGTTAATACAACTACATATCGCTGCACGGACTCCTTAGAGGCGTGGATATGGAATCTTCCTTCTTTCTCTGAAGCTCTATGGAACAACCTAACGTTACCATTAATCACCAATTATTAGTCCTAGGACCAATGAATTAGAGGTAGGTAGCCAGTAAGAGGACCATCGTCGAGTAACAGTAACTCAGAGACATGACATTCTGCTAATCTGATGCCTTTCCTGGCCCATTCAGCTAAGAAACATACAATGTTAAAACTATCTTGGAGTGAAGGTCACAAAAAGCGGTGGTAAAGGACAAATATTGGAGCTGTGGCTGGACTTTAGATACTCGCATAGTCGCATAATGGATTCTAGTAATTACACCTGTTGATGAAAATAATCTCTGCAAAAAGTTAAACCAATCATGTTTTCAAAGAAGTCTTCTTAGTGATACAGCAAAATCATAATCACTAGTAGAAGATTGGATGAAGACACACGAAAGATCAGGGGCCATATGTACAAACACTTTTTCCCATAGACACAGAATGGTTAAAAACCTTTTGCTACATCTGCCCCCAGGTTTCTAGAAGAGCCATAGGATGCCTAAAGTGCATCAGGAGAGCAGAAATACAGAAGGAAACTAAAAATCTTCAGGACACCAAGGGAAATTCAAGGTACAAGAAGGATGTACAGACCTGCATGTGAAGGGTAGCAAGAAAATGTTGCAGGATATGAAATGGTGGGTTTGGATTGCACATGACAGCAAAGAACCAGTGCAACCCTTAAGACTTTCTACTTATAGGGTGAGTGATAACCATGTTTCTTGGGAACACCTGCATTTTGGAAAGGCATCTAGCGTTACTCATCTGTAAAGCACTAGTGTGTTGCAGCAGAGGGCCTGAGTTCTGAGAGAGATATGGCAGCAAAGTGCTACTTACCCCCTAGACAATACTAGTAGCAAAAGGAACTGGGAAGAAGATCCCTAACCCATGCCCAAGCACAAGAGAATGGGAGGTCCAGGAATTACTTGAGATCTCATAGACAGTGAGTGAAATGGTCCCTGCTATGTGAAACCCCTCGGGGGGAAATTGATTTTAGGTAATTTCTGCCCCTTGGGGGCAGATAGGCCTCTTTTTGTAAGGCTCATCTGCCCTCCACGGGGGCAGAAACCCCACCAGACACCAGAGAATATTTTTTTTTTCAAAAAAAGAGGGTGGGGTTCCCCACCCACAGAAATGTGGGGAAAATGTGATTTTTTTGCTAAATTTGAGCTTTGCTGAGGATTCCGGGTAAGAAAACACAGGGGGATCCATGAAAGTCACACCTCCCTGGACTCCCTCAGGTGTATAGTTTTCAGAAATGTTTGGGTTTGGTAGGTTTCCCTATATGGCTGCTGAGCCCAGGAACAAAAATGCAGGTGCCCCCCGCAAAAACAGGTAGTTTTATATTTGATCATTTTTATGTCACCAGATAGTGTTTCGGGGCATTTTCTTTCGCGTGCACTAGGCCTACCCACACAAGTGACGTACCATTTTTATCACAAGACTTGGGGGAATGCTGTACGGAAGGAAATGTGTGGCTCCTCTCAGATTCTAGAACTTTCTATCACCTAAATGTCAGGAAAAAGCGTTTTTTTTGGCCAAATGTTGAGGTTTGCAAAGTATTCTGGGTAACAGAACCTTGTGAGAGGCCCACAAGTCACCCCATCTTAGATTCCCCTAGCTGTCTAGTTTTAAAAAATGGACAGGTTTGGTGGGTTTTCCTAGGTGCCGGCTGAGCTAGAGATCAAAATTCACAATTAGGCACTTTGCAAAAAACAGCTCTGTTTTCTTTGGGAAAATGTGATGTGTCAATGTGTTTTGGGGCACTTCCTGTCGCAAGCACTAGTCCTACCCACACAAGTGAGGTACCATTTTTATCGGGAGACTTGGAGAAACACTGGTTTGAAGGACATTTTTGGATCCTCTCAGATTCCAGAACTTTCTGTCACCTAAACGTGAGGTAGAGATCAAAATCCACAATTAGGCACTTTCCAAAAAACACGTCAGTTTTCAAAGTAAAAATGTGATGTGTCCATGTTGTGTTTCCTGTTGTGGGCATTAGGCCTACCCATGCAAGTGAGGTACCATTTTTATCGGGAGACATGGGGGAACACAGAATAGCAATAGAAGTGTTGTTGCCCCTTGTCTTTCTCAACATTGTTTCCTTCCAAATGTAAGACAGTGTGTAAAAAAGGTGTCTGTTTGAGAAATGCCCTGTAATTCCCATGCTAGTATGGGCACCCCGGAATTTAGAGATGTGCAAGTAATCACTGCTTCTCAACACCTTATCTTATGCCCATTTGGGAAATACAAAGGGTTCCTTGATACCTATTTTTCACTCTTTATATTTCACCAAATGAATTGCTGTATACCTGGTATCCAATGAAAACCCATTACAATGTGCAGCTCCTTTATTGGCTCTGCGTACCTAGGATTCTTGATGAAACTACAAGCCCTATATATCCCCAACCAGAAGAGTCCAGCAGACGTAACTGTATATTGCTTTTGAAAATCTGACATTGCAAGAAAAAGTTACAGAGTAAAATGTGGAGAAAATGGCTGTTTTTTTCAGCACAATTTCAATATTGTTTTTATTTCAGCTGTTATTTTCTGTAGGAACATCTTGTAGGATCTACACAAATGACCCCTTGCTGAATTCAGAATGTTGTCTACTTTTCAGAAATGTTTATCTGTCCAGGATCCAGCATTGGTTTCATATCCATTTCTGTCACTAACTTGAAGGAGGCTAAAACTACAAAAATAGTCAAAATGGGTTTTGTCCCAGTAAAATGACAAAATTGTGTTGAAAAATGTGGTTTTCTGATTCAAGTCTGCCTGTTTCTGAAAGCTGGGAAAATTGTAATTTTAGCACCACAAACACGTTGTTGATGCAATTTTAGGTAAAAAAAAAACATAAGCCCTTCCTCTGCAGCCCTTTTTTCCCTTACAATTTTTTTTTTGCTGTATTTTGGCTAATTTGTTTCTCTCCTCAAAGGGAATCAAGAAAGTCTGGGTACCTCTAGAATCCCTAGGATGTTGGAAAAGGAGGACACAAATTTGGCGTGGGTAGCTTATGTGGACAGAACGTTATGAGGGCCTAAGCGCAAACTGCCCCAAATAGCCAAAAATAGGCATGGCACCTAAGAGGGTAAAGGCCTGGCAGTGAAGGGGTTAAAGGGCTACTGAGTGGGTGGCACAATCAGTGCTTCAAGACCACTGGTAGCATTTGCTTTACAGGCCCGTGGTACACACAGTGCTCTTTACTAGGGACTTACTAGCAAATCTGATTTGCCAAACATGGATAAACCAATCACCAATACAATTTATACAACGAGCACTTGCACTTTAACACTGGTTAGCAGTGGTAAAGTGCCCTAGTCCTATGATCAGCAAAAACGAAATGCAGCACACAGTCAGAAACAGGAGGTCAGAAGCAAAACAACAGGGGAAATCATGCCAAATGATGCCAGATCTAACAATATTGACAGTACCCACTGAGTCTTTTACTCTTTGGAAATCCAAACAAAGAGTACCATTGACTTGTGTTGATGATAATTCTTGTTATTGACAAGAGTATAAAATCATAATACGGCTGATGATACTTCTTGTTATTGACAAGAATATAAAATCAGAATACGGCAATAGAAAATGCTACAAGTGTGGCAAATTATTCTTATTAATAGGCCCACTAATGGCTGTAGTGTAAGGGGGGCAATTTTCACTGACAGGATAAATAGGCAAACACAGCATACTCTACACACTGTGAACTTTTGAAAATGGTTGAGGTGTTGTGCAAGAAGTGTTTTCCCAAGTGCACTGAGATGTGCTTATGTATTTATGTAAATCACTTCAGAAGCATCCACTAAACTGAACAATTTGGCCTTCTACATTATTAGCAGTATCTGTACTGTGCCTTCAACCTTCATCTCTCCCGATCTCAAACAAATAATGTTTCAGGAATAGTCCTGGTATTATGTTACTATTGAACCAAACCCCTATGTAGCATAATCTGAATGCCCTGGTCTATTGAAACAATTCTGCTTGTAAATCGTCATCTTAAACTTTCACTAGTCATAATTCTGCAAAATAACATGCATCATATTAACATTAGATGACACATGGTTCAGTGCACTTTGAGGGGTTTCCAGTAGTGCTGTGTTGCAAAGTTACAAAGTAGTGAGCCATTGCCACCTGGTGATATCCCTCTAATTCAGAATGATTCAGGCTAAAGAGAGCAAGCTGAGGTTAGATAGGTGACAACCATGCTTTAAAGTGCATGTGAACAGAAATACCCTAGAGGAATCCAACCTTAGATTAATGTGGGGCTAGTGTTTCATTGTATTGCATTGTAACATTTGTACAACGTTAATTGCCCCTGGGTGGGGCGCCCAAATACATTTTCAGAGGGGTAGCAAATTGCACTTTGGAGGACTCGATGTTTAGCAGTGTTGTATTTGCTGTGATACTATATGGGAAGCATGTTGCTGTGGTCCACAACTTATCAGAGGGGCGTTCTTATTGTGTTGTGAGATGCTGTGCCTCGCAGTGCGAAAGAGGTGCGAGAGACAGGTGTATTCAGTTAGGGCTAAAACATATAGGCCCTCATCATGATCTTGGCGGTGAAAAACGCCGAGATCAGCGCTGACGGTCAACACAATACCGCCAGCACGACGGCCCCCCGCCGGCCGTTTAATGTTTTCCCTGCTGGGCCGGCAGGGAGCAGGGCCTTAACATTGACGGCGGCTCGCCAATGTTGATGTGCAGTGGGTTTAGCAGAAAAATAGGCAGTGACCCGCGTGACGGGGCACTGCACGGGGACTCCAGCACTGCCCATGCCAAGTGCATGAGCAGTGCAGGGGCCCCCAATGGGGCCTCAACTCACCCCAAGACACCCATTCTGCCAGTCTTTCGCTGATGGTGTAAACCACTAGGAAAAGGCTGGCAGAATGGGTATCATTATCCGGAGGATAGAAAAACACCGCCACAGCCAGGCTTACCGCTGGCGGTGGCAGTGTTTTCCGCTGTGGGGTTTAGGCTACATCATTATATGGCGGTCTGGACCGCCATGCCGGTGGCGGTAATTACCGCCGGCAGGGTGGTCCAGACCGCCATGTTCATTATGACCCCCATAGGGAGCTATGCAGCACTGACCTAGCCAGAAGGGCACCCGGTGCTGTGTGTTTGTGTGTAAACCCATAAAACGGCCAGAAATGCACACGGATTGCAAGGCAAAGTTGTAGTCAAATTAGCAAAATGGTGTCAAGGGAAGGAACAGGATTTGGTCCCATAAACTTCAGCCATGCTCCTTTTTACAACGAAGAGAAATCAGGCTTAGTAACCTGATCAGAAACTATACAATCTTGAAAGGGACAGATTTCACCTACTCCTGTTAGGCCGGAAAAGCCAGACATTTTGAGGGTTATCTCCCAAGCCAGTGGTGTCTTTTCTGTATCTTGTGTGAGGTGTCGGTCTGTTACTTAGTATTCTGTGTTGTTCAATCACTCTGTCCAGTGGATTCTTAAATTACATCAGGAGGGGAGGCAGTATAAGTTTAGCGAAGCCGGGAGGTTTCTGTGAGATGCTTCATACAATTTGCTATAAACAACAGTTTCAACGTGTATGCGTTATATTTTATTATTTCAATATCTACACATGGAAAAATGTCTTACTTGTATTGATGAAATAAAAAAAATTGAAAATGCAGATTTCCCTTGACACTATGGATTTTTTTGCATCTTGACTTTCTGCATAGGGTATAAGGTTAGGGCAAAAGAGCATCTGGACCTACCCATGGGAGTTTTGCAAATGTAAAAAAATAAATAAAATCTGAGGCTTAACCCCTGCAAGTAGTAGATTCATAAATCATAACGAAGTATCTTTAAATCATCCTTATAATTTGATTATATTTTCAGGAAAGCTGGCTAATAGGAAATTACAACCAGGGCAGTTATGTTGTATTTCTCCTTAAACATAACACACCTGCACGGCTCTTGCACAGGCTGTGGTGGCTTAATACGATATGGAAGTGTTAAAAGCCATAAACTAGTATGATGCCAACCTCGAACAATTGTGAAATCACTCTGGTGTTTTACCCGGGCTCCCGGCTGGTAGCTTGTGCATTTGTAGAAGCAGTGTGTTGCCATTAGCCCACTATTTCGACAGAGACAGTATGAATTGCTTTTTGTGCCTCGATTGAGAGGCTAAACAATCCTAGGTTTGGTGGACTAGTTCATTCCTATTCCCTCCCCTTTTAAGCGAAGAAGGTGGGTAAATGAAAGTGGATATAATGTAAATAATAATACATTGAAACAGAGCAGCCCCGTGGGAAGTGGAGGGTTGGATACGATAAATAAATTTGAAAACAAAATGGATATTAAAATGGGGAATATGAAGGAGAATCCACCTGGGCTTCAAACAGGACAGGGAGGGTGGGATAATAGGCTGTCGAACTCTTTTAAACGTGTTTTTTTTTTTAATTTAAGATCCTTAGGTATCATGTTCATTTCGTGGTCAACAGCACCTTCCCCAATCACCCCTTTCTCCTCCTTCCAGTTATTGAAGAAAGAGAATGAAACATTTTCAAATCCAGGTGTATAGTACTCGTCCAGACAAGTCACAATGGGTGCAATACCCAAAGCCCGCAACCACATTGCCTTAGACTTAGGAATTGCTCAGCTGTCCACCTTAAGAAGACATTTCTGGATTTTCCAGCACCCATCTGCACAGGAAGTTACACCATTGCATTTCCCCACGGTCCATAACCTTCAGAGGTATTCCCCCACTGGTGCCCCTTGCTTGGGCAACCCAAGCTAAGGGCAGCCAAGACAAGGATGCGGCCTCTTTGCACCTGTTCTGTACCCAAACGCTTGCTGCTGTTATGAGCATCTTCACCATAATCACACATGTAACACCTACAGTCTTATCAAAATAAACTCACTGGAACACACAGACACCACCTATATGACACCATCTTCAACTCATGCTCAAATGAAATCTCAACAATAACTCATGCCACAACACCGCCAGCATCATCATGCACTGCAACACAGACACTCTTTTCATCACTGAAACCTTATTCGCACCCTCTTGAACACACATTCTTCACATTGTCCTCCTCTCTGGATACAGCAACCAGCACATTGACCCAATATGAAAATATGAAGGGGGACATATAGTCATACATAAGACAAAATGATACAGCACCATCTTCAACATGGCCATGCCTAAAACCTTTCTTTTTAGCTTCCCTCCTGACACTTTCCTCTCTCAGCCTAAAAAAACAGCCTCCTTTCATCTCATCTCATCTACAGACCACTTGGCACCCAAAAGGACTTCATAGAAGAAATATCAGATCTCATCACCTCTCGATCAAACACTTCCACCGTACCTTCCTTGGAGACTTCAATTTGTCTGATGACCCCAGCACCAAAACCACAAAAGAAACGTTTGTCTTTCCACTCAATAACCTAGAAATACACAACATATCATTAACCCAACTCACTTCAAAGGCAACCCACTGGATCACATCCTCTTTGCATCCCTCAAAATCTACTGTCAGCCCCCCATACCTCTGGACTGGAATGATCATCTAGTCGTACCCTTCACCATCACATATAATACTTTCCCACAAGAAGGGCAGTAGAAAAGGGAGTCCCTAAAGGACATCTGAGTAGCAAAAATTCCAAAAAGAAATAAGCAAACTACCAAGACACTTCAAAACGTGACATGAACACCCTTTTCTATCACGTGGAACGTGTGAAAATGTGCACCTCCAACCTTAAGCAGTCAGTGCTCTGGTTCTTTGAAATAAGTGCAACATATAAAGACAGAAAAATAAATTAATAAGATCAAAATGCCAGGACGTCCTTACCATTCTGAAAGTACTCCACTCCAAATGTCATTCCATCATCGCCAGAGCTATAGCCACCTACTACAGGACCACTATCAATGAAGCAATCAACAGAACAAAAGCCCTCTTTAAGGCTGCCAAACAGTCTGGCAGCCCCATACCAGAACTGGTTATTGCACAGCCACCAATAGATCAAAACTATCAACCTTTTCTTCACAGAGAGAATTCACAAAGTAAGATCTAACATCACCCATTAACCACCATCATCCATACTACCACCAATACGTAGCCAGCACACCATTAACTGGACATTCTTTGACACTAACTCCCACACAGGTTTCTTGAACACTATAAAATTACTCAAAGCCACCTTCCACAAATATGTGGTGCTTTCCTCTGTCACCCTTAAGTCTCTGCAAGGAGAAAGACTGACACCCCTTCTCCACATTGTCAATGCTTTGCCAACCCAGGCACCTTCCTAAACAGTGTCAAGACTAGACAGATTCTTGCCCTATTGAAAAAGGCTACATTAGATGCAGTCAATCTTGCTAAATTCTGTCCTCTAATCTACCTCTGATTTGTTGGAAATATCATTGAGATAGCCGTTGGTACCCAGCATCAAGAGCATGTCATCAAGAATAACCTACTTCAAGACTATTATTTGGGGTCCAAACCACGCTGTGGCAATGAACCAAATAGTCATTCACACCCTCTTCTTCAACAACAAAACTTACCCTTGCGTTCTGGTTCTTTTATACCGCTCTGCAGCGTTCAAGACAGTCAGCCATCTAACTTGTCCCACATCCTGAAACTTACATCGGCTTCACTCCTGCAATTCATTAGTTTCATCCGACCTAGTGACAGCAACCCAGTCGAATGAGAACTACCAGATCACGGACACTCCTCATCACCTGTTGTTGGGATGGTAAGTCTTCTGCATATCTCCGGAGAGCGTGCTAAACACGCCTTTTGGGGATCTAAAGGCAAGTCACTTAAAACTTATTGTATGATTTCTGTATCCCTACCTCAGTGAACATGATAAACATGCATGTCCACTGAGGATCTCCCTGTTTACATGGACTATGACCCTCGAGATTAGCTCTGAGGTTGAGGGGAGCATGCATAGTGCACCACTAATTCACAGAGAGTGGCTACTGTCCTCTCCACTAAGGCAGTGTTAGACTGACAGGGGTGGTAGCAATAAATCTATGGTCAAGGATACCTATATCCTTGTACCCTTGGTGGGGGAGGGCTACTAGCCACCCTCCAGATCATGTCGGTGCAGTCTCCTTTGCCTGTGGTCCTGTTGCCTTTGTCTACTTTGGATGGTGTAAAGGCAAGGAAGCATGCTCACTTTGTCTGAACTTGAGAGTTTTCTCTGTGACGGATGGATTCTGCTGTGAAGGAATTTGCCTGCTGTGAAAGAGAAAAGGCATCGGTCAGCAGCCTGAATGCAGAGGACCAGCTGGGGTCTGAGGCTTGTCGAACACCCGCTTGGAAAACAAGAAAAGTGCAAACAGCTGCTGAAGATAAGGAAGCTTGTAGCACATCAACAGAGACAGGAGATGGGGAAGCTTGATTCACAATCCGTAAAGGCGAGATCACTTTGCCCAGACCCCATCCCTGTACAGTGGAAACCTGTGTGATGCTTCCGGTTACCATCTGTAGCTGGGAAAGGGTGCCCTGTGGTACAGGCCCCCCACTTTCGTTTTGTGACACCTGGGGATACAAGGATGTACTGACACTCTGGCCAACCATTACCCTCTGACAGCTAGCCACGGGATTTTGGACGAGTGGGACTCCAGAAAACTGTGCCAAGACATCAGGCACCTGTGATCAGATCCCTTATGACACCAGAGCGGTGTCCTCGCAAAGGATGGGGGAGGGGCACTCCTGTTCTTTGGGTGATGGGATCTGCGGGTGATCTGGAATGTTTGACTTCACATAATATGATGAAACTGCACCATTTTAATACAAGGATTAGTATCATGGCTCTTGCAAATGAAAGCAACACTGTGCAACATGGTCTTTAATATGCAATGCTAATTGTGTGTCTACATGCTAATTGTGTTTTTATAATGCTTAGCATCTAGGCGCTATGATACTGTTTGGGGTCAGAACTCAGAGGGTTGTAGAGCTGTCTGGTTTTCATTGTTTATCCTAGTTTTATGTGTAGTATATTTCTCCTGTGTATATTTAAGTACTTTTATTTTTAAAAAGTAAAGCACTGACTGGACATTGATCTTATTAGTTGGTAGTACAGTGTGCACTGTATTCTGAATGTCTAAATCCACCTCACCTCTTTGAATAAGCCTCGGACTGCTCTGTATCGCTTCCCTGAGACAGTCAAGTGCTGGAGAGGAGTACTTGGTTATCCAGTTTTGGGTCTGCTAGTACTGAGGTCCAAGAACACCAGCAGGGAACACTCCAGTTGATGTGATTGGAGCGTAGTAACCCCTGAGTGCCCTGGTGCCCAGGAAACCGGGTCAAACATTGTTGGCAAGCGGTGTTAGATCACTAGACTTCAGGCTCAGTGAACATTGATGCCAGTTGATATGTCAAGCAGATACTCATAAGCTTTATGTAAAATGGTAGATAACATTGGAGAGGAATTTGAACTGCAGAACCTGACCATAGAGCAATTAAAGCAAATGTGTGTAGTGGAAGGTCCCAAGGTCGAAGGACAGGGAACACAAGATTAGACACATGACAAAGTGCTTTGAGGAAGAGGTCCCTACAACGCGGGAGGTGGAGAGCACTGATGTCACAAGCCTGCCAAGTTCGTCAGTGCAGGCTTCCCCTACACTTGCCCCTAGGCTTTCCCCGAGGTTTTCCCCTGCACCTGCCCCTGGGCATTCTGTTAGGTTTTCCCCCTAAACCTGCCCTTAGACTTTCACCTCCCCTGACCTCTAGAGCTAAGTTTTGCCCTGCCCTAGGATATGCCTCCTTAGGAGGGACTGACCTAGCTGAGTCCCTGAAACTCCAGCTGAAACTCCAAGAAGCCAAGGATTTATCAGGGGAGAAAGCAAGGGAATATGAGAGGGAGAAGCTAATGATGGCCCGCCAGGCAGAAGAGGAGCAGCGACGGGCCAGGCAGGAAGAGTGGGCTTGGAAGGAGAAGGAGAGGGAGAGGCAGGGGAAGGAGAGGGAAAGGCAGGAGAAAAAGAAGGATAGGGAACTGGAGAAAGAGCGGATAACCCTGGAGAAATAAAAACTGAAGTTAGCAGTGGAGAGAGGGCTTAGCTCTGAGGAAGGTGAGTCCTCATCAAAGTCCAGTGACAAGGAAAACACCACCAAGGTACCAAAGGAATTGATACACATGTATGTCCAGGCACTGATATCCTCAGCTGGATGCATGCTTTTGATCTTGCATTTAGGGCTCAATGTCTGAATGGGCAGTCCAAAGCAGCAACTCTACTGAGTAGCCTCCCCTGAGAAGGGGCTGAGGTAATTGAAAGGATGCTTGAAAAAGACAGTCTGAGATATGAGTGCATGAGGGAAGCTTTGATTTGACGATTTGGGTTGATACCAGCCCAGTACTTGCATAGGTTTTGTGAGAGCAAGAAGGCTGATGGAGTTCTTTTTGATAACTGGGTCCATGACATAGTGAGAGACTGGAATGAGTGGGTGAGATGGTTGGAAGTAAATGATTACCAGTCCCTGAATCAGGTGATCGTAGCAGAGCACCTCTGGGAGGAGTGCTCAAACCCACTAAGACAGTATTTGTTTGACCTTGCTGAGAGGGATCCAGAGAAACTTGCAGTGTTGGCTGATAAGTGGCTTGCCAACAGAGTGAATAAGGGGCAGGAATACCACAGTTCCAAGCCCAAGAGGGAGAAGAACTCCAAGCAGCCTAGCTCTAAACCAGACGGGAAGGGCCAGCACTGTTCATAAGGCTCTCAGCCAGAACTGAAGTCTAAGGGTAATGAGGCCTCTAGTCAGCACCGGAAGAGGAAAGGAGGGTAGGGTCCTTTCAATCCTAAAGTGATTAAATGCTATGATTGTCACCGAGAGGGACACTTAAAGCCAGACTGCCCAGGGAAGGAGGCGGTGCCTGTGGAACCCATGATAGCAAGTGTGCTTTCAGTGGGGGAAGACATGAAGAGAGTCTCAACTGAGTTTAACTTAGTCTCCAGGGACATCTAGGAACTCGAACCAGAGGCCCTTAAGCATATTCACCCTAACTTGAGGGAGTATATGAGGGTGGCAAGTATCAACGGAAGGAAGGTTACTGCCATGAGCGATACTGGTGCCCACAGGACTATTGTTGACCTAAAATATCTCAAACCCCAAGAGGTCAACCCTGGTTACAAGGGATATGGACTTGTAGCTAGTGGTGATGACATGGAATACCCTCTTGCCAGTAGTGGAGGTAGAGGTGAGTGGCAAGAAGGCTGTTGTTGATGTGGGGGCGCAGTGTGCTAAATGCTTTCTGGGGAATGATCTGGTTTAACCCAGGTTCGTACCACACCCTAAAGCCTATATGGCCTGGGTTTCATCAGCTATGCTCACTAGAGCGCAGTATGTAAAACCACTTTCTAGTGAGTTGGGGACCACTCTAGCGGAAGAGAAACTCGAGGGGAATAGGCCAGAACAAGAACTAGGGGCAGATTTGGAGTCTGGTGTCTGTACCTCCTGCTTCAGATGGAGAAAAGGGTGAGGTGAGCGTCCAGTGGTGGATAAGTGTTGGAGTCTGGGTCCCTGCCAGAGCTGCAGGAGCTGCTTGTGGCAGGTGTTCTGTCCCTTAAGGAGTTTTGTACGGCACAGGCTGAGTTTTCTACACTTGTGGGTCTGCAGAAGACTGCTCGGGAACAGGCCTCTACTGGAGTAGTCAGAAAGCACAAGTTGGCTTGGGAAGATGGACTCCTTTACAGTGAGCCTGCTGACCCCAAGCCAGGAGCCAGCAAAAGGTTGGTGGTTCCTCGGGTGCACAGGAATTTCCTGTTACAGCTAGCCCATGAAGTACCCTTAGAGGGTCATTCTGGGCCACCGACCACGGGAGCACCGCCAACAGGCTGGCGGTGCTCCAACGAGCATTCTGACCGCGGCGGTTCAGCCGCGGTCAGAAGCGGAAAGTCAGCGGTCTCCCGCTGACTTTCCGCTGCTCGTGTGAATCCTCCATGGCTGCGGAGCGCGCTCCGCAGCCATGAGGATTCTGACCCCACCTACCGCCATCCTGTTCATGGCGGGAAAGCCGCCATGAACAGGATGGCGGTAGGGGGGGTCGCGGGGCCCCTGGGGGCCCCTGCCGTGCCCATGCCAATGGGCCCCGTAAGAGGGCCCCGCAAAGTATTTCAGTGTCTGCCTTGCAGACACTGAAATACGCGACGGGTGCCACTGCACCCGTCGCACCTTCCCACTCCGCCGGCTCGATTACGAGCCGGCATCCTCGTGGGAAGGTCGTTTTCCCCTGGGCTGGCGGGCGGTTTTTCAGCAACCGCCCGCCAGCCCAGGGGAAAACTTGTATACCCGCCGCGGTCTTTTGACCGCGGCGCGGTATTTTGGAGGGCGGCATCCTGGCGGGCGGCCTCCGCCGCCCGCCAGGGTCATAATGAGGCCCTTAGTGGGTCACCTGGGCATCAAAAGACAAAAGACAGGTTAGCACCTCTGTTTTACTGGCCAGCAGTTGGTCAGGATATGGAGAAGTTTTGCCATACCTGTCTGGTCTGTCAGGCCAGCAGCAAGTCTGGTGGCCAGACAAAAACACCTTTGGTGCCTCTACCAGTTGTGGAGGTACCCTTTGAGAGGGTAGGAATCAATATTGTTGCTCCTTTATCAGCCCTGACCTCTAAGAAGCAGCCCAGGAAGGTGATCTGGACTGAAGAGTGTCAGAAGGCATTTGATGAATTGAAGATAGCACTATGCAATGCATCTGTGTTGAAGGCCCCTGATTACAGTCCAGACAAATGTTTCAGACAAGGGAGTTGGGGCAGTTCTTGCTCAGCTCAAGAAGAAGGGAAGGGAGCATCCAATGGCTTTTTTCAGCTGCCAACTGCTCCCAAGAGGGCAGAATGGGTCTGCTGTTGAAAAAAAGGCTTTGCCTTAGTGTGGGCCCTTCAAAGATTCAGTCCTTACTTGTTTGGTGTGAAGTTTGTGGTACAGGCCAATCACAAACCCCTCAAGTGGCTCGTCACAATGAAGGGACAGAACGCAAAGTTGGTCATGTGGTCAATATCTCTGCAGAGACTAGATGTCACTATGGAACATAACGCAGGCTTACAGCACAGCAATGCAGATGACCTTTAAACCGGTTTACCAAGTCCGATGGCCAGGCTTCTCCCACTGGGGAGTAAGCACCGGCCACTCGGATCTGTATGTCTTCTGAATGCCTCAGTAGGGCGTGCTTCCCCTGCCTTATGGTGAACTACAGGAAATTCACTTAAATGTTACTGTGTGGTTTCTGGATCCCTACCTCAGTGAACATGACAAGCATTCATGTCCACTAAGGATCTCCCTGTTTACATGGACTGAGACCCTAGAGCTTTCTTCTGAGGTCGAGGGGAGCATGCCTAGTGCACCCCTACTTCACAGAGAGTGGCTACTGCCCTCTCTATGAAGGCGGTGGTAGACTGACAGTGGTGGCAGCAATAAATCTATAGTCAGGGATACCTGTATCCTTGTACCCTAGGTGGGGGGGCTACTAGTCAACCTCCTGATGAAGTGTGTACAGTCTTCTTTGCCTGTGGTCCTGTTGCTTTTATCTTCCTGGGTTTTATGTTTGAGAGTCAGTAGGTTCCCTAGAGGAGAAAGGTGAGTTGAGCCATTGTGTTTAGCTTTAGCTGAGCTGTTCTGCTTGACATTCCAGCTCTCCCGTGTCCCACCAAATTCCTTGGGAAAGCCTGGTGGTCTGGGAATAGACACTTGCTCTTATCTGCTAGCTGCCCTAACTCGGCTAGGAGGGACTCCTCCCCCCTTTCTGTTCGGTGGATGGGCAGTGCCTCCTGGTCTGGAGTTAATTAAAATTCCTCTCTGGGGAAGAGCCCGGGCAGGTACCAACAGCTTTTCCTGAAGGACAGTAACTCATCCGTGCATGCCTTGGACATGCAGTGAGCATGACACACATGTTCCTCATGATTGGAGAGGCACCCGGAATTCAAAAGTAGCAGACGCTCTGACTGAAGCCAATGAATCAGAGGTGATAGAAGTATGGCCTGAGTGGTGGTCAGTGGTTGTTCAAGACTGGTCTTCAGTTCTGTTGATGTGGAGAAACCCTAGATATATTTTAGTCACAAAAGACTAGATAGCGGATTTCACACACTAGGCAGATGAACCGAACCGAATCTGCTCTAACAATAATGTCATTTGACTACGTCATAAACATCACGTATTTCATATGATAATCACATCAACTACAATAACCACACCAGTTTATTAAGAAGTTAATGATTTATTTCCATATATTACCTATGCTAAAGTCACGAAAATAATTCTCAAACACAAATGATACATACAGAGAAACAATAAAGGCTGATTTGAACGACGGATATATCTAAGTTTAATTAATGCCAAAAGACAAATTTTTTCAACGGTTATTACACAAAACCACAGCAACAAGATCAGAGCAAGAGAAATTGAATACATCTGATAATGATAAGACAAAAATATCAATGACTATTCTTGAGCATGAGAATATCACCTCACTAACCACTAATTAGCATCAACATGTTGGGCTTCATGTAAAAGTTTTAGTAACACAAATTTTGAAAACATCTAACTATGGCACTGTTGAAAACTAGGCAGCAGTAAATAAACATTTGCAGCTGGTACCTTAAAAAAAAACACAAATAACAATTCACAGCTCATACATTTTCCAAATCACTACGGAAATCAGCAACCAACATCAGGACAGGAACAGGTATAGGAGTAGGGGTGATGGTTTAGAATTTGGACTATAAGTTACATGAAACCTTTTAAGCATAAATTCAGTATTGAACAGACATAAACTAATAAAGTACCAGAATGTCAATAGACTATCTGGAAAACATGAAATGTCAAAGTGACAGATCAGTACAGAATAGAATCTCTAGCACTCAGGATACACGAAAATCCCAAATAAGAATGACCCACGATCAATGATGACTGATCATTAAATTAAACTTGTTAAATGAAAATGATTGGATAAAACATGAGGTGAGAAAGTTATAACCAATCAGAAAATTAACAGATATCAAAATTATACAATTTGTTTATTCTTCTGTGTGCTGTTATTTCATTGAAGACATCTAAACTAATACATTAGTATCCTGCGTTTCCTCTTCTCCAGCTTCCTCTGTGGATCCATTGTTTTCACTCCACTGGAATACGTAGTCATAGGAAAATGATTACAAAATATGTTACCACACCATTACTTTTCCCTCAAGGAAAAACATACAAGTTAGAAACATAACTACAAACAATGAAGTCTGTCAGACTACGGAACACACTAGAAACATTTTATACAGCTTGCATTGCACAGTGACCTTGCATCTGCTTCTACTTCAGTCCAGCAGAGGCCACTAAATACACCTTTAATTCTGACATTTATTTTAGTTAAAAACACACTCTCTTGTAAAGATAAAATAATTTCATCAGCTTAAGTTAGCATGGACAGAATGTAGGCCTTACCTAAGATGGTGGCCATTTAGTTAGTCACAATTCTCGTAAACACAATATTATAATTACATTAATTCACACATTAATCTGTAAGTATAATTACGTAAAGACTAAACATTTATCAAGAAAATCTCATCTCTCACAATCCCTCCTCTGATGACTATATATGTCATCACACAAAACCCCAAAATAAATGTATTTCATTTCATAATTCAGAATCCTGATTCATTCACTTTTTTATAAATGTTCTTTCTTCTTTAATTTCTTCATTGAAATCTTTCCATTTGAACATTTACTGTCCTCTGATTCTTTTCAAATCTTCTTCTCTTAATTATTTGAAATATTTATATATTCCCCAAATTCCAATTAAACAAAACACGATAATCGAACTTCATTTGACTAATATTAATATAATACCTTCTCTCAAGTTGCCAAGACAATTTCCCTCTGAAGCAGTTCCTTAGCCAGCTTTTTCCCAAATAGTATTCTCAGTTAATTCTTTTAGTTCTGTTTTATCTTTTGTTAAATTGTTGATAAAACCTCTAACTAATTTACTATTTTTCGGTATGCATGAACAACAGTAATGCTGACCAAGTAATTTGCAAACTCCGCCCTCTTTTGCTAAAAGAATGTCTAACGCAAGGCTGTTCTGAAGAGCCATAGTTATTGTTGCAGCCATTTCAGTATCTAAGAGGAGAATAGCTCCTGAATAATCTGTTAACATGTTATCCACAATTATAGACAACATTTGTGTTTTCATTGAATTCAGAACAACTCCCACTGAAGGAATTATTGCTCCAACTATGTCTCCTACAATGTTTGAAAGTGATTCTCGCATGTGTCTCATTTGAATTTCAGTGAATTTAGGAAACTTACTTAAGTCTTCCAGCTGATACATTTTTGGAAAGACTATTCCCAAATAACATGTGCGATACCAGGAAGACGA
Organism: Pleurodeles waltl; assembly: GCF_031143425.1. Taxonomy (NCBI): domain Eukaryota; kingdom Metazoa; phylum Chordata; class Amphibia; order Caudata; family Salamandridae; genus Pleurodeles; species Pleurodeles waltl. The sequence goes on from NC_090443.1 coordinate 912,560,057, forward strand.
TAATAAGCATTCTTCACACAAATATAATATACTCCAGGCACTGGAGGATCCTGACCATTTAATATGAAATTCCATTTACTCTGAAACAAAAACACATGTCTATATTCACTCGTACCCACACATATTCTATCAAAGTAACTTTGCGGCCTATATATAAAAAGGTTTTCTACATGTTGCGCATCTAATGCTAACTTCCCTTGTTTAGTGATGTTAGTGTAAGCATGATCAATCCAAGGTCTACGGTGAACTATTCCCTTATCTAGCTAAGCTTTGATTGTTCTTCTCCTATCTTCTGTGTTATCTAGGAACTTCTTTTCTACAGGTGAAAGTAAACAGGTAAGGTTATTGCGATGTACGAACACAGTTCCAAAGGTTAATGTAAGTTCAAAGAAATCTTTCACTAAAACTATGTCATTATCTCTTGCTATTCTACTTAAAAATCTAACCATAGGTATAAAAGAAAATACTACATCATAGTTTGAAAAGAAATATTGAATATATTCCTGGTTATAGAATCATTTTAGTAAAAGACTACAATTTATAGCATAAGTAAGCTGTAAACTATGTTCAGTTTGATTCGTCAGACCACCAGCTTCTAAGGACTTTGAGCAGTTTTTCTCTCAACCGGTAATCTCTCTTGTTCTCCTTGAACCGTGTCTTTCACTACTTCATACATTGATGATTCACCCTCCTCTTCCAGGATACTCTCCACTTTGTCTGATACAGGAGTGGGTAAATCAGTTGGAACGTTTCCAGGTACAGTCTCCAGTTCTCTTTCTCACTCTTGCCCTGGAATACGTCTAGCTGCAGGTAATCTCAACAGCTCTTCTTCTTGCACTGTTGGATTGTTTACTTTCCAAGTGTGGCTTGCATGTATCCAGTTCGTAAGTCCTGCACTCTTCACAGTTGTAGTGGTGATTAATGTCACCTGGGAGGGTCCTTTCCACCTTGGCTCCAAGCACGACTTCCCCACATGCTTACGAATGATGACCCAATCACCATCCTTCAGGTTGTGTCCTTGGCCTTAAAATTGTTGAAGTGTGGTTGCTTCCACCTGATGAGAAAAAAACGAACCACATTAGCTAAACCTTTGCAGTAGTCTATCAGCATGTCATCTGTAATATTTATAAAAGCATTTGCAGGTACTGCTGGTAGTCTCATAGCTCTACCCTTGAGGATTTCATGGGGTGACAATCCTGTTTTCTTATCAGAGGTACTTCTCATTGACATTAGAACCAACAGTAAAGCATCTGGCCATTTCAAGTTCATGGATGCACACATCTTTGCCAGTCTGGACTTAAGAGTCCATTAATCTGCTCTACGAGTCCCGAAGCTTCTGGGCGGTAACTACAATGGAGTTTCTGCTCAATGTTTAAAGCTGAACATAGCAACTTAATCACTTCATTATTGAAGTGGCTTCCTCTATCTGATTCCAACAAGACCAGGAAACCGAAATGTGGAATTAACTCCCTAGGCAGTAATCTTGCTACTGTGTGTCATTTCTCCTTGTAGGGTAAGCCTCGATCCAGTGACTAAAAATTCACACAATCACCAACACATACATCAGACTAGCACATACAGGCATCTCAGTGAAATCCATTTGCATTCTGCTAAATGGTCCTCCTTCCATGCCAATATGTCCTATATTAACCATTGTTCCTTTGCCAACGTTCATTTGCTGACAAACAATGCATCCATGGCAAACTGCTTTGGCGACCTGTCTAAACTTTGGATTAAACCAGTGTTGCTTAAAACATCAAACCCTTGCATCTCTACCTATCTGTGGTTGACCATGATAGTATCTAGCCATTTGAGTCAGTAGACTATTTGGTAGAACTATCTTCCCTTCGCCTTCAACCAAGACATCATCTTCTCTCTGGACACATTTAAGTTTGATCCAATCCTTGCACTCGTCTTTAGAAACATTATCTTGTAGAGCCTACAGCTCTTCTAAAGTATCAATAATTTGCATAGTAAAATTTGTATACACTTCATCATTTTCAGGTAACAATTCCCAGTTTTCTTTGAAAGATATGACATACAATGCACAAAATGTTGCAACTTGATCTGCATATGCATTTCCCAAAGACACGTAAGTTTGTGATCTCTGATGTGCACTGCATTTCACCACACCAATTTTCTCTGGTTTTTGAACAGCATGCAACAACTCATGATTTTTTTCACCATTTCTTACTGGAGAACCAGAAGAAGTTAAGAAACCTGTGTGTGACCATATTTGGCCAAAGTCATGCACAATGCCGAATCCATACTGACTATCTGTGTAAATCGTCAATTTCATCTGATTCAAAATATGGCATGCTCTAGTAAGAGCTACCAATTCTGCTACTTGTGCAGAAAACACTCCCCGAAGCCATGAAGCTTCCAGTATGTCAGTGATGGTGCATACTGCATATCCTGCTCTCAAAGTGCCCACACTACCTCTCCAGCAGGAACCATCAAGAAAAATAATTTGATAATTGTCTTCTAGGCAGGTGTCTCTAATATCTGCTCTGGGTTTTGTGCATAACTCTGTAATTTCCATACAATCATGTTCAGTATCATCCAATTTATCTGAACCAATATTTTCAATTAAAAGTAAAGTTGCTGGGTTAAGCACTGTACATCCCAAGATTGCGATCTCATATCTGGTCAGTCTAGAACTGGTCAGATACTGAGTCTTCGAGCGAGTGAGCAATATTTGTGTTGAATGGGGAATCATCACAGTTAGACTGTAGCCCATCACAATATTTTTGCTCTGAGCGATGCTTTGCTCTACTGCTGCAACATACTGCAAGCATCCTGGTAAAGCTGCTGTGACCGGATCCAAAGTACCAGAAAAATATGCTACTCGACAATTGACACCACCATGTTTCTGAGTCAAAACAGACAAGGAACCCGCATCACGTTGATGACAAAACAACAGGAAACTCTTAGTGTAATCAGGCATACCTAAAGCTGGAGCTTGACACAAACTCTCTTTCAGATTAGTGGACACTTTCATACAAGTTGCATCCATCATTATGGGATCGGAAACCTCTTTATGAGTCAATCTCTGTAAGGGCTTTGAAAGAATTGAAAAATTCAGAATCCTCTGGCGACAATAACCAACCATTCCCAAAGACATACTCACATCCTTTTGTGTACTTGGCACTTTCACCTCAAACAATTGTAGCAACTCTCTCTCTCAAAATCCTCCTAGTTCCTTTCTCAATTAGATGACCCAAATATGTCACCTCTCTCTGACAATACTGCAATTTAGTAGGGGACACTTTATGACCGTTGTCTCCCAGGAAATTCAACAGTGCAATCGTATCATATTTGCACCCTTCCTTTGTCTTTGATGCTATCAATAGATCATCAATGTATTGCACCAATGTCGATTGGTAAGGCATTACCAATGACTCTAGATTCTTTTTCAAGATCTGGTTGAAAACAGATGGTGACTCTGAAAACCCTTGTGGAATTCTACGCCAACAGTAGACGTTGCTCAAGAATTTAAAACAAAAGAAATATCTACTGTCCTCATGAAGAGACAGCGAGAAAAATACTTGACACAAGTCTAACCCAGTAAACCATTCAGCATCACATGGGATCTGAAACATAATCACAGCTGGATTTGGCACAACTGGACAACACTTAATCACAATGCCATTTTCTTTTTCCTAAGATCCTTTACAAGATGAATTTTCCCACATGGTTTTCTCAAGCCCATTATTGGTGAATTACATGGACTACTAAATACCTCCTTCAAAATTCCTTTCTCCACAAACTGCTCTATCAAAGGACTTACACCCTCAGTTTGCTTCAATTGTCATCAGATATTGTGAAGTCTGAGGGAAAACCACATTAGGCTTCACTGCAACCCTAACTGGTTCTACACCTTTGATGAACCCAATATCCTTTCCAGAAAGATCCCAAACTTTAGACTTAACAGCCTTCTGCAAATCAACCGGAAGATCTTTTATTTCAAAAACTGGAAAGAAATTAATCAAAGGTATTTCTTCAACCGTGGGTCATTGAAATTAATCAAAGGTAATTCATCAGATACCGACTCATTGTTAACAATTAGTGTTGGATCTTCATCATCACTGTTTGTCTGAATCTAAATTCCCTCATCTGTGCAAGTAATTGAACACAACAGATCTCTACCCAGGAGTGACACTGGACTTGAGTCAGAAACCACAAATTTGTGCAAACCCTTAAAATTACCAATCTTAACTACTACTGGTTCTGTAATGGGATTTGTCAAATGTTTGTTTGCAACTCCCACAATCTGAACTGTTTTCCCTGACAAGGGTAAATGTGGAACTTCTGCAGATCTCACTGTTGAGTGTGTAGCTCCAGTATCAACCAGAAAAGAAACTTTGTGACCATGCACTTGCCCTTCAACTTAAGGACCTTTCTGATCCACTTCTAATGATGCAGCCATCACACACTCCTCCTTATCTGAACTATCCGACAGCCATACATCGTTTATTTCATTCTCATTATGTAAAAGACATTGATGCACTGTATTGTCACTCTGGTTCAATTTCTGACTTATGACCACTTGAGAAAGCTTCACTTGTTGCTGATCTATAGGGCTCTGCGGTATTTGCACTTGTCTAGGCATTTGAATTTGTTGTGCAGGCACCATCTGCACTTATGGCTGTATCTGCTGTTCTTGGGGCATTTGTACCTGTTGTACCTGCAGTTGTACATTTTGCACATGCTGTATTGGTTGTAAGAGTTGGAAACCCTGCATCGGATTTACATGATTCTGAAAATTTAGAATTTGACCTCCTATTCTCGGTCCTCTCATGCTCTGAAAAGCATTGACACCATTTATCTGTTGAACAACACCTTCCTGATTTAGCATTGGGCACTGCCATTTCCAATGTCCTATTACCCCGCAAACATGACAAGGTAACATTATTTTTCCCTGCTGCTCTCCTTGCATCATCACAGAATTCAAATCCACACTTCGATTAACAACCAGAAGTGTAATTCCACCACATCCTGTGTCTCTGCCTTGATTTTGAAACATACAATTTCCCTGTGGCTGCTGCTGCTGAAAATTTCCTTGAATCCCTGTCTGTGCAGCTTTAATCTGCATCAACATCGCTTTCTCTTTCAACTTTCTTTGTTTCAATTTAATCTCATCACTACATTATTTTGCATACTGAAACACCTCATCAGTCAGTTTTGCTTGTCAACAAATCAAATGACTCTTAATCAGTTGGCTAATCTCTGATCTCAATCCTTTGACAAACCTGAACAGAAAATGAACCATCCCTTTCGGCTTGATTGTTTCTGTATCACTGTAATGTTTAAATGCTTTTAACAACCTCTCATACTGTTCATGAATGGATTCTTTCCATTCTTGAGCTTTTATATTTCTGCTTTGCCAATGTTTTTCAGCTAAATTCTTATCTTCAGGAACTCGATGACCTCATAGTAATATTTCATTACTTCAGGAGATGGTGTACCTGTTTTGTGATCTCTTTGTGGTTCATTTGAGGGGCAATCTGCACTCCTTTTACACTCAGTCCACAGATCTGCTGGAACAACTATTTCAAAAAGAGTATTCAAGTCCTCCGACAGGCATTTTGTAAATCTGTCTGCTGATACCATTCCACTGGTTTTTCTCTCAATCTGGGGTAATCATTCGTAAAAGACAAAATATCATTTCTGCTCCAAGGCACATGTACAAAATTCCCTCTCGGTGTCTCTCACATTGGCAAAATATTTACTGGCTCTTTTGTTTGCATTATATTTACAAGAGGAGCATCTGAGACTTTCCTCAGCCTTTCTCTTCTCTTTTCTTGACCCATCTGCCTTCCAATTTTTCTAATGCTCTCCAGATTTGTGCTCTTTTTTGTAACTCTAAGATGTGTTTTCATCCCTGCAGACCTCACATGTTCAAAATCTTCAGTCTTGAAATTTAATCTATAACTTCTCTTCAGGTTCTTTGTTTTTGTAAGATCTATTTTGTATTTGTCTGCTAATTCTTGTAATTGCTGATGCACTTTAGCTGCTCCCTCTGTAACTAATCAACACAAATATCTCAACTGAGCTTTAGTATATGATTCAAGTCTATTTACTCCCATTGTTCCTTCAAGAAGTTCACCTGCTTCCATTGACAATCTTGTTATGTTCAAAACTTCATTTCCCTTACTTTGATTCTCTGGGACTTTTAAAACACTCACATTTTCTAACTATTTTGTTATTTCTTGTGCAGTCAGACCCTTTAATGAAATATCAGGCTGAACACCTAGTAACTGCAGCTTCATTGGACTCACACATTGGGGTGTTAACAATCTTCTCTCTTGGCCACTACAACATCCAGTTATTTCATAATTTCTAACAGGAGTCAAATTCATTAAAGATCTCTATTTGTTTAAAGCCTGTCCTATGGATGACGTTAACCCAATGTTTCCATTCTGACTTTGAACTCTTTGATTCTCTACACCTCTGTTGCCCTGAACATATAAAGACATAGTTGGACCAAATGTAATTGGTACTGAAATCGCATCTGGTGTCCTGGTTTCTACACTCTGAGACTGCAATTTTCCTTTATTCTGCATTGTGGTAATACTATCAGAGTAGGCTCTTTCTGAATCAATCTCAACTCCTGTGGATTCTTACCCAAAGATAACACTAAATTAATTGTTGTTTTCACAAGCGTAACATCTGGATAAATCACAGGAACATTAGTCTCTGGGAGTTGTCTATTGTCGGTTAACTGATTAAAGCTGCTCTTGCATTAGTATTTGCTTTTAAGGACTAGTCTGTCCAGAGCTCTGTGAACTCTGTCCTGAACTCTGGTCCACATTAGGATTAACCTGTACAGAACTCTCAGGTGTGTTATGGTCACTCTGAACTGAACTCTGTGTCACTGCAGCTGGCATTAGTGCAGTGGGATTTATACCACTGATACTTGAACCTTCTTGAGCCACATATGGTGGTGGACGATTTCTCAAAATCTGTGTAATAAACTCATCATCATCTAATTGATCATCATTAAACAAAACCCTTTTAAGGCTCTTTTGATGTCCGCTCTTCGACTGCTGAAGAACTCTTTTAAGCCTTCTTTGAAATCTTATTTTTCTCCTTTTCATTGTCTTTTGACATTGCCGGAAACAATCTAACCCTTTGTAAGGTATCAAGTCTCCACTGTCCCTGCTCACTGTCCCATCTAGCTTCCGCTAGTGATTTCTCTGCCCTTCTCATTCTTCTCTCAAATTTCAAAGACTGCTGCTGTCTAGCTACTAGCTCCCAGATCGCTAAAGCTTCAAACTCATCTGGTCTTGGTAGAGGTCTCAGACCATACATCTTCTGTCTCTAATTCTATAAAATTCTCGGATTAAATGTACCATTTTCAGGAAAAGCTAAACAAGCTTTCTTTTGTGTGTCTTAATCCAGTGTTTTAACCATGGACATGCTCCTGTACCTTTCTCCTCAATTACAATATATGCTGGAGTACCTTTTGGTGGACAGATTTCTCCTTCCCTTGCCGGAATATACTCAAGTCCTCTAAGAGCACTTTTTAAAGCTTTAAAAAACTTCATTTTTCACAATTTTTATTTAAAAAATAGATAATCAGGAAGTGACTATAATTCCACAATCCTCTTCAGCTCTCTTCTGGTCCAATTGCGCTTCACAGTTGTCCACCAATCCGTGTGCGACCCTTCTCACTAACCAACTTATCCCAGCGCAGCACAATACTGACGTCACACTTACAAACAGCGGCTGACAAAGTGTTGTGACTTGTCCTCCTAAACTCGAAAACAGTCAAACCTAATGCAAAAATTAATCACGAGCACTTCTTTAAAACCACGGAAAAAACAAATATGTGTATTTACTACATGTAAGCTAACACAATCGCTTCAGGAACTTTCTAAATTTCACTGTCGGCTTTCGCTCTTGCAGTTATTCTTTTTTCTCAGAGCCCCAGATTTACAAGCAAAATTCAACCTGCAAATTTCACTCTCAACTGATGAAAGGAGACAGTCCTGGTGCACATAGAACTTGCCAAATCTCAGTTGAAAATTCCCAAACACTCAATTTAACTTACAAACTCGACATACCAAGCATACCCGATTGGACTACTAAATAGACAAATTACAACACAAAACAAGTGCCTCATTGCACTTTCCAATATACTCCGGAGTCTTAGACCTCTTCTGTTAGGTCCGTCTTATCAATAACCACGTGGACACTTTGTCCGAGCACCACACACATGTGAAGTTCTCCGACTTCCCTACTCACATGCTTCAGAGTACACCAACTCTCTTTTTACCATTATTTCTTCTTCTGGAGAAAGCCAACTCCCAAAAATCTCACAACCAACTCAATCAGCTGCAAATTAGCAAAAGCTGTCCAAGAGCATATTCTAGTCCATTCAATCTAACAAAAATACACTGAGAACCAACCTAAAGAACCTCCAAGAACCGGGGAAAGTCACTTTAGGCATTTAGCAATTCATTTTATCAAATTTGAACAACATTTTCCAATATAATTATCAAATTACACCAATTAGTTTTCCCAACATATAACGCAAGCAATGATATCATTCAAAGAGATACATAACTAGAACTGCTACCAAAACTGTTGACGTGGAGAAACCCCAGCTATTTTTTAGTCACAAAAGACTAGATAGTAGATTTCACACACTAGGTCAATGAACAGAACCAAATCTGCTTTAAGAATATTGTCATTCGAACTATGTCACAAACATCACATTTATCATTTGATAATCAATTTAAATACAATAATCACACAAGTTTAGTAAGAAGTTAATGAATTATTTCCCTATATTAACAATGTTAAAGTCACAAAAATAATTTTCAAACACATATGATACAAATAGAGAAACAATAAAGGCTTATTTGAACAACAGATATATCTAAGTTTAATCAATGCAAAAAGAGAAATTATCTCAATGGTTATTACACAGAGTTCTAACAAGAATCTTCAGAAGCCAGCTGTGGGCCTGTGGTGTAAAGGCAAGGAAGCTTGCTCACCGCATCTGAACTTCAGAAATGTTTCTCTGTGATGGATGGATTCTGCTGTGAAGGAATTTGCCAACTGAAAGCAAAGGCATCAGTCAGCAGCCTGAATGCAGAGGACCAGCTGGGGTGTGAGGCTTGTCGAGCATCCACTTGGAAGACAAAGAAATTTTAAACAGCTGCTCAAGATAATGAAGCTTGCAGCACATCAACAGAGACAAAGGGAGAGGGGGAGGTTGATTAGCAGTCCTGGAAGGTGAGATTACTTTGTCCAGATCTCTCCCCTGTGCTGTGGAAGCCTGTGTGATAGTTCCAGTTACCATCTGCAGCTGGGGAAGAGTGTCCTGTGGTACGGGGCCACTGTCTAAATCTTTGTGACACTTGGGGGTACCAGTGGCCAACCATTACCCTTCGGCAGCTAGCCAGGGGCTACCGGACTAGTGGGACTCCAGTTAACTGTGCCAAGACAATAGGCACCTGTGATCAGATCCCTGACATCACCACCTTGCTAAGGACAGGAGGGCACTCCTGTTCTTTGGGTGGTAGGTTCTGGGGCTGATCTGGAATCTTTGACTTCACATCATATGCTGACACTACACTATTGGAATACAAGGATTGGTATCATGGCTCTAGCAAATGAGAGCAACCTTGCACAACATGCTCTATAATATGCAATGCTAATTGTGTATCTACATGCTAACTGTGTTTATTTAGTGCTTAACAGCTAGGCACTATAATACTGTTTGGGGTCAGAACTCTGGCCCAGAGGGTTGCAGAGATGTCTGATTTTCACTATTTACCCTAGTTTTATGTGTAATATATTTCCCTTGTGTGTGTTAAAGTAGTTTTCTTTTCAAAAAGTAAAGCACTGACTTGACATTGATCTTATTAGCTGGTAGTATGGTGTGCATCTGGCCATTGATCTTATTAGCTGGTAGTATGGTATGCACTTTATTCTGAATGCCTAAATCCACCTCACCTCACTTCCTTGAGTAAGCCTTGGACTGCTCTGTCTTGCTACCCTGACAGAGTCAAGTGCTAGAAAGGAGTATTTGGTTATTCAGTTTTGGGTTCACTTGTAGGAAGGCCCCAGGGCACCAGGAGGAAACACTCCAGTTGATGCGTAGGGGGAGTAGTAACCCCTGGTGCCCAGGAAACTGGGTCTAACATCTGTGGAGTCCTCTAAGGCTCCATCCTACCGTCATCCATCCTTTTCCATTTTTATTTGGAAGCCTTGGAAACCATTGTCGTAGGAAGCACATCAAGATCCACCAGTATTCTGATGGCACCCAACTGTATCTCAAAATCTCCTCAAGCAACAACATGCAGAGACTCAAAGCCTGTATCAAACACACCTAACCCTGGATATCAACAAACTACCTTATGCTAATCCCCATTAGCACCAAATTCATACTGTTTGCCAACAACAACAAACATTTGCTGATTCAGACATGGTTCTCCAACTTTAAACCATGAGAAAAGGCCTCTTTTTGACATGGTTAGCCCCCACATTTTTCCTGATGTATAATGTAGCCTAGAAATTGTAGTGCCCAGGGCCCCTGCTAACATAGTTCCATGGACCAGAGCTCTTTCCCTAAAACTGTTGTGATGCATTGGCACAATTGAATAAACCTTTTAGCTGTCACTATAAGCCCCAAGTAAAAGGTACTTAAGTCCCTAGGGCATGGGGTACTAAGGGTAGGCCCCTGAAGGCAGCAACACTGATTGTGGTACCCTCTAGGGCCATGTATCCAGATGCCCCTAGCACTGCCATTGGTGGCCGGGTGTACTGGTGCAAACCTAAAACACAAACTAGATGTGGCACACTGCATGTGTGCTCTGTCCACCATACACTGCATTTACTATGGGTAAGACACCCTTCTGGTAGCTCTTCCAGCCCTAAGGCAGGGCACACTATATCATGTGTGAGGGCATAGCAGCATGAGCAATATGCACTCACTGTGTCCTTGCTAAACCTGGCACACAGTGAGTGAACAGAGCAGTGACTTTAATACATGTGCTGGACACTGGCCAACACAAGTTTCCCAGCTACACGATGGCCACCCTGAACCCTGGGTTGTTTGGTATCAAACAAATCAGAATGATACATCCAAACTGGTACCAGTATTGGATTAATCCTTAAATGTACCCAGGGGTCACCTTAGAAGTGCCCCCTGAAAAAGCTACCCTGGCATGTTTGTTGACTGGTTCTGTCTAGCCTGCCACCTCCAGATACCCAATCTTCAAACCTTGGGGGAGAGGTCTGTCTGTCTGGTTTGAAGAACAATGCCCTTCCTGGGTGGAGGTGCTAACACCTCCTCCCTCAGGAATATGCACTGTCCTGACGGTGAGCTTCAAAGGGCTTACCTCCTTTGAAACTCGACACCCAGGCCTGCTGCTAACAGCAGATGGTCAGCCGAGGTGAGAAACTACACAAAGGTTAGGAGGAGTGGCCCACCTGGCATACAACACCCCTAAGGTGTTGCCTGCGAGGTGGACACTCAATTCAATATTTGTCCATCATAGATGGAAGGAGAATAGCCAATCAGGGATAGGGAAGTGACCCTTCCTACTGGAAGTGGTCACTATAGGGGGTGTAGCCACGCAAAGGTAGGTGTCCCATTGCCAGGTTCCCCCTAAAATGCCCACTACATTCAGTATTTAGTGGCTATCCCTAGACCAAGTTAATAGATTCAAAGAACACAAAGAAGACCAGCAACAAAAGGATTCAATGTATGAGAACTGTCGACCTGCTGCACAAAGAAAAGGCGCCAAATCCAGCCTGCTGCACCCAGGACCCGACATTCACCACTGCGGAGCCGATTGGCAACTGCACTGGCTTCAGAAACCCCAGAGGACTTCCAGGCATTTCCATTTGCCCAATAACTCCCTCCAGAGTGGAGGTACCACTCTGCAACAAAAAGGAAACCAGCAACCCAGTGAGGGTCACTTTAGTCTCCAGCCACTAACTCCTTAACCGGAAGTTGCAGCCATACATGACACCACTCCAACAACTGTGAGGACAAACGCTAAATGTGTGCCAAGTTTGGTGGCACTGCACCCTCCAGTGGTTGAACCGTACCAACACCCTGGGTATGGTTCAGCTGACATCAGACAATAGGAAAACCAGCCTGCCTGGGGCTGAAAAAGGGCCAGGAGGAATCCCAAGTTGAGGGACTTCAGGAACACCCTGGAATTCCCACCAGATCACTACACTGTTTTGCAAATGACCCTTGAAGTGACTCACCGCCAGATCCAAAGGGCATCTTTGCCCACAGTTCCTGGCTCACGGATTCACTCTGCACCCGCCGCCCTGTGCCCTGCAATGAAGAACCTGCTCTGCCCTAAGGGCCCCTCATCCCTTGTGCCTCAACACTCCAAGGGGACCCCAAGGAACCACCTATGAATTTACATGCACAGACCTTTTTCAAGTGGTCCCCAGCAGTGGCCCTGCACCAGCTCCAGAGACATTTTACCACTCCTACCGCCTGAACCGAGAGCCATCTGAACTTCTCCAGCTGGCACAGTGTGCCCACCGATGACCTGGACCAACTTGCAAAAGAAGAACTTGGTAAAACAACTGTGTGATTTTATATGTATTTTTAAAGGTAACTTTTCATTGATTCCTATGGTGCGTAATTACATACAAAAAGACTATTTTTATTTAACTTCAAAAAAACATATCTCAAAAAGTCCTTAACCAATTTTGATAATCTTGGTCTTAAAAATTATATAAAAATCTGAAGTATTGTTATAAATTGGTCATGAATTATTCCATTGAAAGCGTGATTTGCATTATTGATACTGTGAGTAAACAAATGCTTTGCACTTCTCCAAGGTTGGCCTAACTACTCGACCAAGATACTTTAAAAAGTAGAGCATTAGGTGATCTAGTTTTTACCTCTGTAAACCAACATGTGGTTGCCTGGAACACCTGCACAGTGTGCCTAGCTTTCCAACCTACATAGAGGGCCAGCCGCCTACATACACTTAACAAATATCACACATGAATGACAAAAAAGCCCAAAACCCCCAGATTCAGCCTCAAATTTAGGCCCACATTTATACTTTTTGACGCAAAACTGCGCCAATGCAGTTTTGCGGCAAAAGTTTTACCGCAGGCTAACGCCATTTCTACTTTGACGCACAGTGCCCCAAACCACTGGTGTGAGTAATTTTTTTTTGCTCAAACCAATGCGTCACGTCGTAAAGAAAAACAAGTTAACGCTGCAAAAATGACTGTGAGCCGGTTTACGACTTCGCAAACCGTATACGTGTCGTTTTTTGGAGCAATTGCATCAAAAAGCGGCGCAAACACAGCAAAATGTGCATAGGAGAGCCAAAATGGATCCCAGATGCTTGCACAGACCCCAGGAAGATGAGAACAGATCAGGAAACAGCCAGGAGGACCCACACAAGACCCAAGACAGGGAGAAGAAGAAAAGAAAGTGTTGCTTCAGTGCAGAGGAGCAGGAAATTCTGGTGAAAGAGGTGACGGAACACCAGCACCAACTGTTTGTCACCTCAAAGTTGTAAATTAGTAGGAGAGAGGCAATATGGCAACAAATTGTTGACAAGATCAACAGTGTGGCAGAAGTACGGAGAACAGTCATTGAGTGCAAGAAACGCTGGCATGACTACAAGCGCAGGACCAAGGAAAAGATGGCCAGGAACAAGAAGGCAGCACTGCAGACTGGAGGTGGGAGTCCAGCACCGCAGGAGGCCCTGGACTACATAGAGGAGATGGTCACAGCCGTCATACCAGAGGAGATCGTCACAGGGATTCAAGGACTGGACAGCGCAGACTACCAGGAGACAACACACATGCAGGGTAAGTCGAATGGGGAATTAAAATGCACAAATGTTAACTGTAAGCAGGGGCGTGGACATACCTACTACACAATGCATATAAGTTATGATATTCTGGGAGTGGCATGGGTAAAGGGGCATGGCATGGGGGCATGGGCTGTACAGAGGGAACCTGGGGCACAGTACTACACTACAGCAACAACCTTTGCATGGGGGTATGCTGCCATGCCAAGGATGTTGGAAAGGTAAAGCCACGCTAGGAGGGTAGGGTACAACGTAAAACTGGCAGCCCGTCACACGTCAGCCAGTATTCTCCCTACCTGAACTAGGGACCAATTAACAACCTCTGGCCATATCTGCAAGTGGAATATAACATTGACAACAGTTGCCATTACCACCTCTGCTGTGTGTGCAGGTCAAGTAGCTAATGGCAGTAACATCCCCATGGATCAAACACACCCAAATTAGAGGGCTCAGGATGACAACGTTAACAATCCCCTGAAATCAATACAAATGTCCCAATCCTGTCAATTGTGTTTGTTCGTAGTTGCTACAAACATCAGCTATTGTCATAAACATTAGGAGGTACACAGCACTAATGTCATACCCATGCTGCATATGTCAGGGTCCACCCTGTGCCTGAGTCACAATGCAACTTCCCAAATGTCATACAGCTCAGACAACAGCATTGAGGGGGAGGACATATGTAACTGGTTACAGAAATACACCCGCACAGTCAGAGGAGGAAATGGAACACTGCTAGGACAATCAGTGCAATCCAATGTAGCACACATTTCCCAACATCAGCAGTACACATTACCAATGCTGACATCTGTATCATGCCATACCAATGCTATACATAGTATATGCTAGATCTCAACAACATATAGGTGGATGTGAAAGATCAGACACTGGGACAGTTCCAGAATGTTAATTGTGGTGCCAGTGCCATCAGAACACCCACAACCAGTGAAAGGCCTCACCAAGAGAATGGAAGTAGACAGAGGGTTGAGTAGGACAAGAAGTCGGCAATTCACAAATTGGCCAGAACCAACACCTAGAGTATGTGATGTTGACAAGTCCACAAACTGACCACAATACATGTGGCATGCAGGTGGGGCATAGGCCTGGGAGAATGCTAATATGAAAGACAGGAACAATGAACAGGAACCAAGATCACAATGTGAAAATAATCGGAAGGCAGGCATGTCACATTACAAATGCCACAACACAGACACACTAATTGTACCATATCTCATTGCAGAGGACGATGGCTCTCCTGCGGATATGCCTGTCCAGGACTACCCTGATGACATGGATGACGAACTGACAAACATCAGCCAGCAGACTCTCCAAGATGTCCTTGGAACCCTCCAGACTCCACCTTCAGTCACAAGGAGGAGCACAGAACTAGCAGCCATCACAGAGGACCCACCACCTCAATTGTACGACATGCCAGCTCCAACACAGCTGAGGACTCTGACGACCGTGGCACCAGCTTTGAGCGAACTGTAGTTGGAGTACAGCGGGAGCTGGCCAAGGATGTGCGGGTGGGGATGCAAACTATGGCAGCCAGCCTAGAGGCGGTGCGTTCGCGCATGATGTCAACTGAAGAACAGGCAGCAGCTATGCAAGGGCGAACAACAATCCTGCAGGAACTTGAAAAAAGGTTGAAGGAAATCAGCACAGCTGTAATAGAGTTGACACAACACCTACAACAACAATCCTGTCAACACGTGCACGAATGCAATATTGAACCTCTCAGGGTCAACCTGGCTGCTTATCACAGTGATGTGACTGCTATTCTTAAGAACCAGCAGTTCCTCCCTGCTGCAATACTGCCCTTAATAGCCCCACAGTTGGCAGCTACTGGGATGTCTGACTCCACGTCTTCAAACACTGAGGTGTGTGTTGCCTCTTCACAACCACCACCACCAAGGGCAGAGGAGACAACACAGACATCAGAAGATGAAGACGTCGAACAGATCACCACTCGTAAGAGTACCCGGTAGCACTAGTCCCTGCCACATGGCCACCTATTACCAACGTCCTTTGCTTTGTAACATGCCAGCCTTGCAACAACTGTACTCAAGCACTGTTCTTCAGCCCACTGTTTATCTTGTCACCCTGCCCTGTGATTGTCTCTCACTACCTCATTGGCAAATCCTATCCCTCTGCACTGTCTGACACTTCACCCCAGCATGTCCAATGACATGTCCTTTTGCACTTGTGTAGGATCACAATGGAAGATGTCACACTAATGGACTCACACTCATGGACAATGTACATATAGCACTACAGCTCTTTATAATAAATAGCACTTACACAACAACTTTGTCTCTGTGTAATGTGACACATCAACCGTGATGGCCATCAGTGATGTTTACCTCAGGTCAATGATTATTGATTGTCAATACACCTGACCTGAACTAATGTTGACTGATAACTATGCACAGTGGTCTGGATTGTACCATCATCTGCCGTTCCTGAGGGTTATTTCAGAGGAAAATAGAAACTATACACCATAATGCTGTGTTGGACAGAATAACACTTCCTCAAGGGATGTCTAAGTCAAAAAATGGTGCCTTAAATTTTTTCTTCAAGCCAAAACATACGTCTGTGACATTCGCCCCAATTTTTACCTAACACACACCATACAGCATGAATGGATGTGTATGAGTTTCCATACAAATAACTGACCGCGCTGAACATTGTAACAAATGATAGGTGTGAGTTATGTATACCATACCACATGAGAGCATACTACCACTCACCTTATAAGGATTCGCTTGGACATCAGGCTGCAGGCAGACCTAACACAGTGTCCTCAATACCAAATCTGGTAGCAAAGTATGTGACATTGAAAACATACATCACAAATTAACCACTCTTTGGGATCCATAGTAACTGTGAGTGGTGGGTGCAATGGATGGCAGATTCCTAGCTAAGTAGCTTAGGTGTAGCTGCCAATGTAACAGCTCAGTTGGGATTTGGTTGCAGCATGGGACACAAAAGCTAATACAAAAGAGACACTGTTCACTCATGCCAAGGCCCTGATCTACAGGCATTTGACACATACTGTAAAGGGTTACCTAAATATTTATTAAACAGTAAAAACAGAAGCTAAAACCAGGGGAAACACCTTACCTAACCTAAACTATTCTAACTACACATTACCCATAACTGGCCCTAACTAACCAAGGCTAAACTTATCACATTTAACGAAACTACCTAAACATCAACCCCCCACCCCCCTTATAAGACAGGACACATGGAGGACAAAAAATACTAACCTAGACACATACTATCTTATACTAAACAAATATATATTTTTTTGTATTTTTCTTTTTTTTATATTATTATTATTATTGGTATTATTATTTTTTTAAACCCCAACATCGTCCCCCACCAACCCACCCACACACATAATAAAAAACGGATATAAAAAGGATCATACCCTCACCCCCCCACCCACTACTACTAACTAAACTAACAACCTATACTAACCTAACACTAAGCCCCCTAAACCCACTAATTAAAAGAACCAGGAAAGAGGAGGGAGGGGAGGGAATCATGGCTGAGTATAATGTCTACAAGTTGGCCCTCCGCAGGGTCTTTGTGATGGCATGCACCCTCTGATTAACTTGTGCCACCTCCTGCTGCAGCCTGGTCATTTTCTGTGACATACGGTCCAAGTTCCGTCGCATCTGGTCTGGGTGCCAGTGGAGGAAGTATGTGCCCTTGTCTGTGCCATGTCTGTAGGAGGAGGTGCAGGTGGTGCTGTGACAGGTCCTGGAGCTGTGGATGTTGAGGTCCAGCAAAGGTGCCTGCTAATGTTAGTACCACCTGGGTGGTAGTGGTGGTGCTGGTGGTGGTGGCTGTGGCAGACAAGTAAGGGCCCCCTTGGGCAAATGCCTTCCACACTCTGAGGCTCTTTGATGGCGATAACACCTTGCCATGTTGCGGAACCCTGACTCCACATCCATAATGTGGCGGTAACGCATCGCCCTGCGCTAAAACTCCCAAATCTGGATGGGATTCATATTGGCAGCTGTTAAAACAAATTTAAAATGAAACATTAGGTACTTCATTGTGTGATATGGCTCCAAAAGTAAATCAGACAATACATCTAATGTACCAGAAACATGCCATATCATCATACAGATCACTGATTGTCCCTGAGGCAGTACATGCCAAGGCAGCCTACACATGTCCTATCATCAAACATCACAACAAAACTGCAATAGATCGGTAACAACTTGAATGACTTTGGCATAATTGTTCAGCCATTTGTCATGTAAAAATAATGCTGCAAGTCCTCCACCACTGACAGGCCAACGAATTACTATGTTCTTGATGACAATCAAGGCCCACAAGATCTGCGAGTTGTAAATGGAATCGCCAGGATAGAATGCAGTTGCTAATCATGCGTAAGTATCCTAGATTTGGACAAGTGACTTACAAATTTACTTGTCTGTGTGCATCAGTTCTAGGTACACTATTCACAACCCTACGCCTGTGCCTGAGGGGGAGGGTGGACAAGCAAAAAATACTTTCAAACAACAAGGACACCCAGGAAGCTTTGGACAGCTGTACATGGGTTTGGCCAGCCCACCACAGGTAAGGAGGAAGTCCAACTAGTATACACCCAAACCTTGGACAATCCCATCCACTCTTATGTTTGGAAATGCAGACCATTGTCAACATCATTTCCTACCAGGAAAAAATGACTTACAACAAGCAGATAGATGCAAGCACACATCTGGCCATGAGCTGCATGCACACCTAGGCCATTGTACACAAGTGCCTCATACTCGTAGCACAACATGTGGAGCTACATGCTGTTAGGAAGTCAAACATGTGGTCAAACATGTTGATAAGTGAATAGGGAAGCTGACGTCTGTGGGTAAGACTTTGGCATCCCTATTCTGGGAGAATCAGGGTCTGACTTGCTGACTAAATCACTAATATGGTCCTCTGCTACATTTTCTGAATTTAATTTTTATCCACATAAGTCATCCCTATTCACATGGCCGTGCCTACAGGACTGACCTACAATCCCAAATTATGACAATACGCTAATGATTGGCCAACTCAAAGATGGGGAAAAAATTATACTCCACTCAAGGAACATATCCGATCATTGACCAGCACATCACACCTTGCTATATGTCCAACACACAGGAGTCAATCACACATCATCAGCAAACACAACACAGAACAGAAATATCAACACTTACTGGAGATGTCTGGGTCCGCAAATCGAGCCACCTCTCCAGTAGTGTAGGGTGCAGGTCCACCTGTAAGGCATGGAAGGGAGAAATGTGCTCCATGTCTGTGCACTGTACAACACTTCCAAATACAAATACTATGTGTAATATTAACTCAGAACGTCAAGCCTCTCAGACATGATGATACTGCATCCTACATACCACTGCAAACATGTACAGTGAGTGATACACACATTTCTGCACACATGCAGTGGCCCTAACTATCACGTGGTGGCAAACATGATCCTTCATTTGTTAGCAGACTAAGGGGGTCATTCCGACCTCGGCGGTCTTTTCAATAGACCGCCGAGGGACCGCCGTACGGAAGACCGCCAGTGCTGGCGGTCTTCCACACGGGCCATTCTGACTGTTGGCTGCCAACAGCCATACTGGCGGCAGGTGGGGAAGTGGAGGTAGCTCCACCTCCACCGCCACCGCCACGCCAACAGAACACCGCCCAGCAAATCACGACCTGTGATTCGCTGTGGCGGTGTTCTGTTGGCGTGGCGGTGTCGGCGGAGCTGCCCCCATGGGTCCCGTTCCCTCCCGGAGGATCACCAGGAACAGGTAATGTGATTGTCTGCTAGGGAAGGGGGGTGTGGGGGTATTGTGAGTTGTGTGCGTGCATGGGGGTGTGCGTGTGTGTATGTTGAGGGGGCGTGTGAATGCGTGCATGAATGCGGGGGGTGTGTGTATGTGCATGAATGCGTGCATGAATGCGGGGGTGTGTGTGTATGTGCATGAATGCATGCATGAATGCGGGGGGGGTGTATGTATGTGCATGAATGCGTGCGTGTATGTGTGTGTATATGTTGGGGATCGGGGTGGGGGACGGGGGTCCTGCAACCTTTTGGGGGTGGCAGGGGTTGTGGGGGGGTAGGGGAGGGAGTCGGGTGGGGGAGGCCCCTATCAGTGCCAGGGAAGGGATTCCCTGGCACTGATAGTGCTTACCGCCATGGATTTCATAGCGGTCCCAAACCGCATGAAATCCATGGCGGTAAGCCGGGGTCAGGCGGGTTGGAATACCGCAGGCGGTATGTGACGACCGCCGGGCTGGAGACCCAGGTCTCCAGCCCGGCGGTCATTACCGCCGTGGCGGTCGGAACGGTGAAGCGGCGGCTGGCCATGGCGGCAACCGCCATGGTCAGAATAGATGAAAAAAGACCGCCAGCCTGTTGGCGGTCTTACCGCCGCTTCACCGCCGACCGCCACGGTCGGAATGACCACCTAAATCATGGAGTGTATTCCTCTCATCATGCGCATCCATGAGAGACATACCAAGCCACTTTCCGGGAGGACTGCAATACCAGTCACCCAGCTATTGTGACTAAGACCAATTTAAAACACACAGGTACAATGTACAGAGGGCCAGGGACAGTTGTTAGCCCTCAATTTGTATCATTTTCTTCATTTGATGTGCCACAGCTATGGTAAGTTGCACCAACCATAGAGATATGAACCTGTGTGCATAGCTTTTGGCATCCATCCCTAATTTTAATGTGGCACTACAAACTCCAAATATCAGTCTAAGATGTTACCTGAGGTCAGCTATAACTTGTTACGTATGTGTCAGAATCCAGTTCAGAAATGTATCACAGAACAATGAGGAACACTATATTTCCTGTAAAAATCTGGATTTAAAACATGTGTTCCTGATACACTCACAGACCATGCATGAAACATATGTCATAGCCACATTAGCATCATCAATTGACGTGAAGGCAGCACTAATTTACAGGCTCCTGTTGTGTTTTGAAAGTTAGTCTAGCTGTTGCGTCAACAAATTACGGTAATGTGTAGGCATTATTGTATATCTCACAGGCAACTGTGGCCCATATTTATACATATTTTGCACCGCATTTGTGCTGCTTTTAGACACAAAAGCAGCGCTAACTTACAAAATACAATTGTATTTGGTTAGTTTGCACTGCTCTTGCGTTAAAAAATGACGCAAATGCGGTGCTAATAAAGTAGAGAAATGGGCCTGTATGGGTAACTTGCATTCCACATGTTCAAAAACATTGCCTGCAGCATACGAACAAATCAGCTACTGTCATTACAGAGCATTTAAATGTGCACATTACTCTGATTTGTACTCACCAACAGGGCCACCAATCACAGTCTCCAGGTGGTCTAGCAGGTCTGTTCCCGGGCAACCAGGTCAGCCCAACGGTGTTTCAGCTGGTGGTCATTGCGCGGTGTGTTGTAGATTCGCTGTAGATGGTAGAAGACCTTTGCCCACCGGAGCCTCCTTGCCTCTGTGTGATAGCCCTGTATCACACGACCACCTGCTTCAATCATTAACGACAGGAAGTGGCACACCAGCCAAATAAAGCCACCCATCTCCTCCTCTCCCATCCTGCCAAGACGAGGCCTACCCAACATGCTTGCACCAAAAAAAGGAAATAAATGGGTACAGAGGAGAATAGAGGGAAAGTAGGACAGAGGAATGCACAACAAAACACAGCCTAACTATCCCCAAACTAACACTACCCACAACAGACTCCCAACACTAAAAAGACAAATGTTTGACACCAGAAATGACCAAAAAACACTAACACAGGATACCACAGATATCTATGAAATGCAAAAAGACAATTTAAAGATCACACTGGAGACAAATTCACAAAATGCACAAAAGACAAGTCAAAACACAGCCACACAGTCAGGAAATATCACAGACTGCAAAGTGAAAGTGAAAGTACACCCACTGTACCAATTCTGTAAACATGATATCCTATTACATCACTTCCTGCCTCAAATGCAGTGCATTGTTATTCTTATGCGTCAAAATATTATGACACTTACAGTCTGTGCATCATTTTAATTTGACGCACATGCTTAGAAATAACCCTGCATCCATATTTTGAAATATGTTTCATACTTAACCAATTTCAGGGGGTACAGTGTGGAAATTACCGCGCAGGGCCAATGGATGTTTCATGGCAATGTGCGTCATATTTCAACGTATATGCATCATTTTTTGACGCATGTGTGTCTTTTTTTACGCGTATGTGTCAACATTTCTGGCTTTAACTGAGTTTGGGTCATTTCTCATTTGTAATAGTACATGACAGTTGTGACAATACAGAGATTGGCTGATTGCACCACCGGTAGATAGGCACATGTGACTGATCATACTACTGCGGACCATGATCCTCTACTTGTTGTACCGGATTTGCACTCTTCACTTACGCAATAGATGGCCAAATGTGTGGAATACAATTAGGTACCACCCAATTTGGGCATGTTTTGAGTCAAGAGAGGATAGCAAGGCAACGCAATTCAATACAGTAACTCAGTGCCTATGGGACAATGTGTGTGATTTGGCTCTTACTATTGTAGTTGTCCCACTTTGTGAACATCACAAGATGCATATTTGCAAATCTGCTTGTATGCATGTGGAGTCAATGTGTCCAACCCTCAGATGCTATTCAGTGTGGAAATGAGAGAGGACATGTGTTTGTCATACACGTAGCAACAACTGCTGTGTGCACTTCCTAGGTTTTTTGGAACATAAGCACCACCAATGACAAAGCATGCACAGGATAGATAGCAGACGGTTGATCATGGCAATGTTCCAAAACTAAGCCATCACATGTCCTGGAATATTGGATACTACTTCCTAGGCACTTGTTTGTTTACTCACAATGAGTCAGGCATGGGATAATGCTATGTGGGTACGGTGTTTGTGACACTGAGTCCAAAATACAATCCACAAATGTCATGTCACGCCACAGTTGGAGTCATATAAATGAGCCATGTCTCTCCTGTGGCAGTGGAGGACCAGCAGACCAAGCAGCACGTGTTCACATAGTTCCAGTGGTCAAATGCACAAAGGTGTCCAGTTCAAGTGTGTGGGCCAATGTTTCGGCTCTATCATTATTGGGGTCCATGTTGTCACAGTTACGTGTAGGTCTAGCCATGAGTCTGTGGAGCCATTTCCTGAATCTACAAAGTATCCTTCACAGATCAGTTTAAGGAAAGCCTATGTGAGGAATTGAGAACACACATGGGGATAGTCCAGCTATGCCACTACAGACGTGTTATGAGACTGACAATAGGGCAACCTTGGTGTGCTGACAAAGTTAATGGATAAGGATTCTTAAACCGGCAGGTTTCCTCACAACGTTTGTACACAGGTTGCCCTCTAAAATTCCCACTGCATCCGGGAACATCAGTGCCTCTGTGCTGATTAATCTCACAGCTATTCACCACGCAAGCCATCAATATGTGGAGGTCAATGTGAATCAGCGTGTGGACTGTCAGGGTCCTACCATGTGTTGACATTTCATGCACATTATCTGACGTTGTTTGTTGTGCTGGAGGAACCATACCCAACCCAGCCATGGTGCACTGTCACTATTTGTCACTCATGCATACATGAAACCCAGACAAGGGATGGGCCATGATTCGGCTATTTGGAGAAACGTTCCACCCCATAGTACGATAAGTAAACTGATTATGCTACACAATGTATTTGAGTATGCATTGTAGACCCACCTGACACAATACCCCAGGAGGAAAGTGAGGGCTGGGAAAGCAACTATGATACAAATGTAGCCACAGGGAACCTTTATGGTAACGCAGAGACAGGAACCAGTCAGGCTAACAGGATGCAGGGTCAATCAGGATCCCAAAAGTTTACAAGGAAAATACACAGTGAGCCGACAACACTGTGGAAAATGAAAACTGTGTTACTCCTGTGTGTTGGAACGTAACACAATAACCCAAGGGCTCTGTTACACAGCTGATTTATACGGCAATGCATAACAGTGTTGTAGATAAAATGTCAGCTTCTGCGCTTGTACACGCACCTGCAAGGGCAGTGCATGTTCAAATGGCTGGTCTCCATGGAGGTGCTCACAGGTGTGTGCAGCTTCAGTCTCTCACAAGTCCTGTTGGTGATAATCAAGTTCAAAGGGCCAACAGTACCTTTCACATGGGAAGCAATGTATAGGTGATTACAGGTCCTACAGACTACAAGGCAGTGCATTATTTAACCAGAAGTCCATGCAGACAGAAGTACAATGACTATGGCATACCATACTAAAGAGAGAAGCATACTGGATTCACATTGTGAGTCTGGGTGTGTGTAGATGAGGGATTATCTGGGTACACATATTTCCTTTCCAGGGACCTCTGAAGAAGGGTGGGGTGAGACAGGGAACATGGGTGTGGCAGGACTTAGGACCTGGGCTGCCATGTGCAGGGGATTTCTTGTGAGCAACTAAGTCATACCTGGGGCACTTGTGATATCGATTTGCTGCTTATATGGAAATCTTGTCAAACATCCTCCTTGCATAGATGGGTGATGTAACACTTGCTGCTGTCAAGGGTCTGGTCATACCTTCTTGTCACCAATGCAATAGCACATCCACTGCCTCATGTATGAGCCATTTTTTTTCCCTTATTGACTGATGGTGTCTTAGTTGTGTGCCATATGCTGCGATGAACCATGTTGCCAACATGTATGTGTGAAATACCTGTGGTCCTCTGCTATTGCCCTTCAAATGTGAAATGTACAGGATATATGTCATTTACAGTATGTGTGAATTTGGCTGTACATTCATACACATCAAATTTTATGTGGATTTTTCTGTGTCCTAATCTGTATTTCTGCAATGCTCCATGAGGCTACACTCTGATTCTGATAGTTAGGGATAATGTTATGCAAAAATGATTATCCAGACCATGATATAGTGATTAGAATAGGTGTTTATTGACATATGGTAAGACAGTGGTGATGGATGAGTAGAGTTAAAAGAAATTTGTGGACAATATGTTGTCTCTGATGCAATCCTGCAGCTGTGTTTGGATGGTCCCCCTCATGTTGATGGACAACATCCTCCTCTTCCTCCTCTTCAGGCCTTTGTGGGTCAGGTTCATATAGGGGAATGTTCCTTCTTCCACATATGTTGTGCAGGATGGCACAGGTCAAAATTATTTTGCACACCATTTCAGGTAAGTATAGGAGGCTGTCTCCAGTGATGTCGAGGCACCTGAATCTTGACTTCAGGATGCCAAAGGTCCTCTTGACTATGTTGCGTGTCCTTCTATGTGCCTCATTATAGGCACACTCTGCTGCAGTGCTTGGGTTTGCAAATGGGGTCATGGTCCATGGCTGGATCCCATACCCCTGATCAGCTGAAAGAGAAAATGAGTGAGAACATGTTGATGTAGCTTGCACCAAAACTATCACTTTGCATGGCAATTGTTCTCTTGTGTTGTCTGTGACACACCGGAGTTTGTGTTATTGTGTGGAATCCTAGGCTTTTAAGATGTACCATCAGCATTGGGTTGTTTCCTTATCTGAACGGGTGTTTGGCTGATTGACCGGATGTCAGCAGTATTTTTGTAGAGTTGCAGTACAGTGTGTACTCCCTTGTATTATGTCATGTGAAAGAGGTGTTCCTGTGTCTTAACTGAGGGTGAGATGATACTTCCATAGACAGAATCAATTCCACAGTGGTGATAACACAGTTGCATCTATATACCCTGGACATCCCATCCAATTTCACATATGCAATAGAATTATTTAAACATCAGTGAGACCCTTAGATTTGGCTAGGTGACAATGTACAACACATCTCCGTACATTGTCAGCACTGACGTGTAGACAATTGACTATGCACTAATTTCACATGTGTGACAAGTTCACTGCAGACCTATTTCTCTGCCCTTGCCAAGTCAACTCAGGTTGTAACGTGTACCTATACTACTGAATATGTTCTAGTTCAGATGGCTAACTTTGGTTGTGAGGTTGTCATTTTGAGTGTCAGAAGGTCCGTATGCCTGTGCATCTGTTGCTTGTGTGTGAATTTGTCACAATGCGTATGTGTAGGAATGTGCACTTTCAATAGTGTCCCATCAATATGTGTTCTTTGCACAGTCCACTTGCTTATTGGTAGTGTGCAATGTGAGAGCAGGAATGATGTGAGATATACAGCCTCAATGATTGCATGCCACCTTCATTGTAGTCATCATCATGCTATGTGTGTCATGGTGTTTGACCTGCAGCGAAATACATTACACACCCCTTACACAGTACGTATTGGTTGGAAGGGCGTTTGATTGAGTGTTATTGATGTGATATTGAAAGATTAATCTTCCAAGTTGTACTGCCAGTTGAGGCCATGTCATTGCCATTGTGTTGTTTTAAATTGTCCCCTTGTGTCTGTGGAGGGCATCAGTTGTTCTTTCGTACTGCCATTTGTCCATAGGTGTGTATCCCATTGGGTGAGGATATCAGACATGCCTAGCGGTGTCACAACCTCATTGTCTTCTTGGCCACGTGTCGATGTAGTGGTGTATGTGTTGTTTGTCCTAGAGGGTTGTTGTGCAGTGTGTATATAAGTAGGTTTCTGTACTTACCAACAAGTAGCCCATTTCCATATCGTCCATCCTGGAAGTGTTGATTGATGGTGCAGTGACAGAAGATGAATGAATCATGTACACTCCCAGGATACTTTGCCACGAGGTTGGTGATCAATCCCCTGTGATCCACAATGGCCTGCACATTGATGGAGTGTGTGTGCTTCCTGTTGCGGTATAGATGTTCGGTAGCAGCAGGTGGCACAAGGCGTACATGTGTGCAGTCAATTGCGCCAAGCACGTGTGGGAAGCCGTTAATTTGGTAAAACCCCTGTTTTGTCTCCTGCTGCTTCTGCTGTGTGTTGGGGAAGGTGTTGTGGCGGGGTGTGAGGGAGATGATAGCATCCAGTACCTTGAGAAGGAAGGCGGAGAATGAGGGCTGTGAGATCCCGGCAACCAGGGCACCAGTGGTTTGAAAGGAGCCACTTGCCAACATGTGGAGTACAGCTAGCAGCTTGGTTTCTGTTGGAATGGTGCGGGGTGTCTGCAAGCTGGGTGCCAACTGTGGCTCAATGTTGCACAGCAGCTGCTGAATGGCTTGCCAGTTGAGCCTGTACCTCTGAATGATGTCTTGTTGGCGGAGTCCCAGAAGGGTTGTCCTGGTGCAGAATATCCTCTCCTGCCTTCTGCGTTGCCTTTGGGGTCCCTGCTGGTGTTGTGGATGCTGCTGTTGTTGGTCCTGTGCTCTGCGTCTGCGTGCATGCTGGATGAAAAGCACCTCAATGTCTTCCTTTTGGAGCTCTGCCATTGCTTCTGTGTGTTTTCATTAAGTACAGGAGTGTTTGCTCCATTTTAACGCCTGCTTTGACCCAGGCGTTAATTTTTATGCAAATCGGGGTGTGCGTCATTTGTGGGATTTTTGTGCGATTGGTTAAATAAGGCGCATGGGTGTTTAAGTAATTTTTGGGACGGGAACGCCTATCTTGCATGTCATTAATGCAAGGCGGTTTCCCGCATCCAGAAAATGACACACACGGCGGAATTTTGGCATTCATGGGCTCGGACGTCAAAGTTTAAATATGGTGCACGGTTTACGCCAAATATGCATCAAAATATTTGACACGCATTCGGCGCAAACCGAGTATAAATATGCCCCTTAACCTCTTGCTCAAAGAACACATTGCCAAGAACACCAAAATAGCCTGGTTCCAACTCTCACTCCTGAAAAAATGAAACCTTTTCTTGTAGGAGAAGACTTCAGAATGACAATTCAAGTCATACTCCACTCCAGTTCAGGAGGCAATGCCCTACCCAACTGCATCCCAAGGACCACCCTTGCTCCCTGAAAGGAATCTGTCATGCAGCATTCTGATTCATCAAGGGGCTGAAGAAATCATACCAGATCACGTTTGCGCTATAGGATCAACATAGCTTCTCATTCCAGCATGAAACATCTTCAAGATAAGCTACATTACTAACAAGGGCCTCCACACCAAGACCTGTTAAGATAACATTGCAGACAAATTGGATTTAGTGTAGCTTTATTGACTGAAACTTCAAGTAAGTTGCAGTAAAGACAGCACACGTCTACCTTTCTTCTCTGCCTCCTTCCAACTGTCCTTTCCCTCACACGAACCGTACTGCATTACATTCTATCTACTTACATACCTACAATTCCATCTCTATGACAACATATAACACATCCTCCTCTTTCTACACAAATATATCACCTGGAAAAAATATATATAACTAAACATCAGTAGAAAGAAATAAAGTTACATAAAACGAAATATAATGATAAAAGAATATTTTTTTATACAGAGATAACAATCTAAAACTTAACACGCTATAATTTTTTCAATGGAATAAGTCTGTTCAAGGGCTACTGTGAACATAGTCTTCCAACCATTTGGAGGTTTTCTCACTCTTTTATTTTTATCTAAAACAGTACCATCTGCCACAGTATTGTTGTTCATGAAGTGGGATTTTTTTCACTATCTTTGTTAGGATGCTCATTATCACACCTGGAATCTAGCAAGCCAGATGAAACATCAGATAGACAATCAACTAAAGGGTTATCAACTACTGCTTCCTCACCATCATCCTCGGGCAATAAATTGGAAGACGTTGCAACTTGACCTAACAGAATGTTTCAAAACTTCAATCACTTTGTGTGGTTTGTAAAATCTACTTATTCCTTTCACCACACAACCTGGTTTCTTGACTCTAACCCAATCACCATCCTTCACTTCCACACATTTAAAAAAAAATCACAATACATTTTGCTCTTTACTTCTTTTTCATTGATTTTGTTCCTTGCATTTTCCACTGACCATTGTTCAACTCCAGAATGGAAAAGCCACCCAGTATTGTACTTAGTTGTGGGATTTCTCCCTCTCATCATTACAAATGTAGATACTCCAGTAGTATCATTAGTTGTAACTCTATATGACCAAACTGTCTTGCCTAGATGAATAGCCCAATCTTTGTTGCTTGTAATTGCTAACTGAACTTCCCCTTTAATTACACAGTTGAATCTTTCAACCATACCATTTCCACTTTGTGGCTCACATCTATCCTTTCAAAGTATGATTTTGGCTTCTTAGACAAAAATTGCACACCATTGTCACTTAATATAGACTCAGAAATCCGTTCTGATACACAAATTTGATCTAAAAATTCAAAAACAGAATACGTATCAGCATGATCTACAATTTTTTATCACAGGCCATCTTGAAAATAAGTCCATTAGAAGCAAAATATACTTCTGAGAGAAAACAATTGGACCCATGATATCAACAGCCACGGATTCCCATGGATACTGAGGATTGGACCCAATGCACATTGGAGGTCTGAGGGTTTGTAATGATTTGACTGCTCTTATACATTCAGTGCATGATCCTACAAATCTTTCTACCTCAATATAGATTCAAGGCCACCAAAATAATTTCTTCACAATAGACT
Source organism: Pleurodeles waltl (assembly GCF_031143425.1). Classification (NCBI taxonomy): domain Eukaryota; kingdom Metazoa; phylum Chordata; class Amphibia; order Caudata; family Salamandridae; genus Pleurodeles; species Pleurodeles waltl. The sequence goes on from NC_090443.1 coordinate 912,589,404, forward strand.
TCCTTCTAGCAAATACCAAAATGCCCTTCATGTGCAAGGTTCATGACCATAGTACGTAAATAAATTGGGGGAATTACTCTCTCACCTTTTAAAAATGTACCATTGTCTTCAGTAAGTTCAGAACTGATTTTCCAAAATGGTTTTACAGACACATCCAAGCTATTCTTTTTTGGTCATTTGCTATTCACATATTTCAACACTTGTGTAATAAACAATCCTTTTGTATTCTGAATTCACCTTTTTCACAGCAGATGCACCACAATCATGTACCAAAGCGATATGGAACCCATTCCATACCTCATCCTCACATTCTTCATTTTCAGTTGGCATCCTAGAAGGAAAATCTGCTATAACATTCTTTTAACGGGTACATAAATTATTTTATAATTAAAGTTCTGCATTTGCATAGATAGTTGGGCAATTCTAGCAGATGCTTTAATAGTACCTTCAGTAGTTATGATTCTTACTAAGGGTTTATGGTCACTTCTTAATAAACATGGTTTACCCCACAACAGGCTGTCTAAACGGGCAGCAGTGTTGCGCTCCCTGCGCCGCGCTTGTGCCCTGTCAGCCACCAGGTCCCTGACCAAGTTGTCTATGGAGGTAGTCAGGTTACCCAAGTGAGAGTTCATTGTAGTGAACTTGTTGTCCACATTTGCCAGCCCATGCGTGATTGTGTTCTGCAGTCTTGAAAGGTTACCGTTCACTAATCGCATTTGTCTATTTTGCAGCCGGCGACTCTGCAATAAGGATGCCTCAAGTCCAACAAATCCTCATCGGCAACATCCTCCCTATGCACAGACTGCATTGTGCATCGTCGTCTACTCACTGCGCCAGATCATCCATGTTCTCCTGTGCCGATTGGATGGGTGGTGATGTCCTGCACTCCCCTGCGGTGTCTGTGGCAGACTTCTCCTGTGTGTCAGTGCCATGATCCTCTCCCTGCACAGTGGCAGTGATGGGGGGCCTTGTGGGAGACCTGTGGGACATAGGGGATACACTGTCAATGTCGCTCATTGTTTGATGCCTCAGAATAAACATTTCCCTATATTTGAACTACTGTACTACATTGCCCATAATGCACTGTTCTATAGGTTTAAAAACTGTGAATGGACCTAATCTGGAGGTGCCTGCTGATGTGTACTGTGATTGTGTGCATGGTTCAGAGGCTGGTGTAAATACATTAATTTTGGTACTTACTTTTTGATGTTCCTGGTGCTGAACTGTCTAGGTCTCCAAAGCCCAGTACAGCCTTCGGCTCCAGAGTTGTCTCCACCATGGTTTCAATGGCTGTAGGTGGTGGTACGGTAGATGGCCTTCCTCCAGTGCCATGCATCTCCCTCATGCGCTCCACCACCCTCTCCTTGGTCCTGGAGCGAAGGTCATTCCACCTGTTGCGGACCTTATCCAGGGTGTGGTGGCTGACATCGATGGCATTAATTTTGTTCAGGATGTCCTGCCAGATCTTCTTTTTGTGGCTGTCAGGGACATTCATTGCTGCCTTGCCAAATAATTCCTCATGGTGCAGGCAGCACTCCTCGGTGAGCACCTCCAACTCCTTCTCAGAAAACTTAAGTTTGCGTTTTCTGCCTCCACTGGGTGTCTCCTTCTCCTGTGTAGCCATCGTTGCTGCAGTTCCTCTCACCTGGGTGTGGCTCTGCAGTTTGGGCTGGGTGGGCTCCTCCCTGTTCCATGGGGTTACTTCCTGGTTCTGATGTCATCACTCAGAACCAGGAAGTGGGTTTTTCAAAAGTTGAATTTTCACCTGTGTGCAAGTTGCGAGTCGCAATTTGCGATACAGGACCACACCCTTCATGCAATTTGTGACCTCGCAAACTGCGAGGTCGCAAATAGCGGGCTCGCAAAAAGCGTGGTCGCAAATTGCGGTGCGACTCCATACCGAATCGCTGTTTGGAATAGCGATTTTTCCTGGCATATCGTTTTGCGAGTCGGAAATAGCGATTCGCATGGAGTCGCTATGTCCGACTCGCTATTGTTTGCGTTCCTACATCTGGCCCTTGGTCCCTTATAAGTTCATTTTGTAACACACCATACCTGCAATCCATTGCTAATTTTTTTTAAATGAGCAACAAAATCATCAATAGATTCATCTTTTTTCTGTTTGCATTGGAAAATTTTGAATCTAGTGATACCATGCACACTTTAGGGTTGAAATAATTGTCTAAATCATAGATAGCTGCATCAAAAACATTGACTTCACCAATAATCACATTTTTAGTCATTTGCGAGAATACTTGAGGACCAAGAGAATGTAACAAGATCCTTTTCTTTTGTTCTGGTGACATTTGTTTTGTTTCATCTGCTGCCTCTATATAATTTCAAAATATTCATTCATTCCATCCATTTAAATGTAGGAGACATACCTGAAGATCAAAATGGTTGAGAAGACATTTTGATGTAAACATAAATAAATAAATAAATAAATAAATAAATAAATATATAAGAAGTGGAATTGTTCAGTGTCCAGCCTTCAACAAATTGCAACCAATTTGGAATAGTCCACTGTCCTTTCTTCAAAACCCAGGAAAGAAAAATAAAAAAGGCTATCAGAGATATGGTGAAATGTTTATGATCAATGGCTTACTTGTTCAAAATTCCTCTATTTTATGTTGCGCTATAATCACAATTAAACTTGAAGCCTAATATCCCAAGAAGCTGAATCTCCAGTGGTTAACTCCAAGGAAAAAAAAGATGGCAGCACATAGGGTCATGTAGAAAACATAACGTGACCCCTTGTGATGACACGCAGTGGCAATCCCAGAATGCAGCGATGCATTGCTAAAGATTCTTGTGAAGATTCCTAGGATTCCCACATCACAGCGTGCATGGAGTTGCTTAGATAAAGCGCTGTGCTCTTCGAAGTCACGTGGAGCGGCATTTAAATTCAACAGGATGCTGATGCCTCGTGCCCGTAATGGTTCATCTTTAGCAACACAAAAGATGATGGACGGAGTGTTGAAACTTTTCAAACACTCACCCCCAGGTCACAGATCTGGGTTTAATCCATCGTTTTTTTGCTCACCATGCCACCCCAGTTTGGACCCAGCCATATGCAAATCAGTCTTGACCCTGTTCCCCTTAGGAACAGTCCAGCCCAAACTGCCAGGCCAGTTACTCCCTGGACCGGAAACAAGAATCCTGGGACCGGTTTCAGGGTATCACCCTTCATCAGCCAGCCTAGCTTGAATCCAGTGGCACAGTGAGCAAGGGACCCACGTCTGGGCATACCCTTCCCACTTAGGGCAACTTTAGCAACACAAAAGGATGATGGACGGAGTGTTGAAACTTTTCAAACACTCACCCCCAGTCACAGATCTGGCTTCAATCCATCGTTCTTTTGCTCACCATGCCACCCCAATAAGGACCCAGACATCAGCATGCACAGTAACAAATAAAGCTTCAGAAATGAGGCTTACTGGAACTGCACGCAAATAATACGTTTAATAAACGCTTTTTTCAAAGTCAGTAAAAAGTAGAGCATGTGCTGCCTGTGTATAAAAATCTGCGGCATTTGTACTCACAGTTGAATATTAGAAATAACAGCAGGTTCTTTCTAAAGTTAACCCACTGGTCGCCACTTTGTTAAGATAATATGGCAGACGAATTGGATTTTGTGTCGGCTTATTGACTTGAAACTTCAAGCAAGTTGCAGTAAAGACAGCACACGTCTTCCTTCCTTCTCTGCCTCCTTCCAGCTGCCTTTTCCCACACACGAACCCTACTGCATTACATTCTGGGCCTCATTCTGACCCTGGCGGACGGCGGAGGCCGTCCGCCAGGGTACCGCCGCTGAATGACCGCACCGCGGTCAAAAGACCGCGGCGGCCATTCAGACATTTCCTCTGGGCCGGCGGGCGCTCTCCAAAAGAGTGCCCGCCGGCCCAGAGGAAATGCCCCTGCAACGAGGGGTTGCAGGGGTGCGACGGGTGCAGTTGCACCCGTCGCGTATTTCAGTGTCTGCTTAGCACCCCCTACCGCCATCCTGTTCCTGGCGGGCGAACCGCCAGGAACAGGATGGCGGTAGGGAGTGTCAGAATCCCCCATGGGGGATTCTAAGGGCAGTGGTAAACCGGCGGGAGACCGCCGGTTTGCCTCTTCTGACCGCGGCCGAACCGCCACGGTCAGAATGCCCTGCGGGGCACCGCCGGCCTGGCGGTCTATCTGCTTACATACCTACAATTCTATCGCTATGACAACATATAACTAGACCCCCTCTCTACATAGGTGACAAACAATAATTGGAGGTCAATGCTGGATGTTAGGCTCTTACGTCAGCAGAGAAGAAATTAAGCTCTGCAGGAAGGAGAAAACAAGCCTTCTCAGCCTACACCACCATGTTTAGAAGCAAAATCTTCTCTGAAAGTAGAACAGCACCAGCCCTCCTACATATCAGGGAGAAATTGAAACCTCACCTTTTCAAAGAACACTACCTCAGATAGGATGACTTTTCACTCCCTCCACTGACCCTACTTCCTCCCTTTGTCTTTTACCCCATAGGTATCCCTACTGGAGCTTGCCCCATGTACATGTCTTCGTTGCTAGCCAGAGAAGTTCATGCTTTTGAAATACCAAAACACACATACACGGAATACTTATGACACGTAAAATTCCATTACAGATGTATAGTCTATGGGATATTTTTTTTTTCCAGCAGCAAGATGAATGTCAGCTTAAAACAACTTATAAATAGGGACTTCAGAGAGTTTTTGCATTTCAAGGTTACCGGGTTAAACTGTGCGCATCTTTTAGGAGTTAAGTGCTTTAATACCATGAATACCAATGCATCTAAGAGGCATACTGCTAGCGACTTGTCTACATAAGCAGAGTAATGAATGTTGGTGACAGCATGATAATTAAAGTGACCTCTTTGAGGCATGGATTAGGAGACACGCAGAGGGGGATAATGCGTCCTTTGAATTAATCTACTGCTAATTTGTTACTTTGGTTGGGTTCTAAAAGGTTTTATTGCAAGACGTTCAAAGTCAGTCTATGAAATGCGTGTTCCCTTTTTATGTTAGGCTCCACAAGAAATACATTTGCAGAGTTTCATTCTATGTATCGGCTTTTAGCTTCTAAGATTTTCCGGTACCAGAATGTAGGTCATAATTAAAAAAAACGCAGGATTCTAGCCCTTACTGTTTTGTTGTACCATGCTATTTTATAATAGACTTCTAGAAAAATGTTACATTGTTGCTTTGTGTTTTTAGGTTATTATATTGATAAAGGCATGACTCAATCGCCTTTTAACATACAGGTTCTGCACAGAATCTCTTAGTTAAATTTCCATTTGCTCGCAGTGTGGCAAGAAATAGCCAGTCCTCCTGATACTGAAATTTCTTTAAAAATGGGTCACCAGTTTCACAATTATACTGAGAGAAATGGAATGACAGAATACATCTGAAAGAGAGGCTAGAGATATAGCATGCTTTAGCTGAACTCCCACCAAAATTTAATTCAGCTTTTCGTGGAACCATAAGAAAAGACTCCTTCAAGTACCAACAGTTCACCTTTAGATAGTACAGTCTGGAGTGCTATGACATGCTGGAATTATCAGTCATCATTGCCCTAAAGTTAAGCGATATAAAACTTAAGTTTTAACAATGTATTTATAAAAATAGAAAACTAGGAACTACAAAAATATTTAAGGTTTAATTTGAAGAGATTAGAATAACAAGCATTGGCAAGCCAACAGTTTTCAAAAGTAAAAACTGTTGGCTCTTCCAATGCTTTATTTAACCACAATAGTTGCTGTACACATATGTGCATCGACAGTTGCCATCAGGGAATGTTTTTTAAACAATTGGAAATGTATTAGAAGATGGCCACCACATATGCGCTAGCATCCATAGTGCACATCTTGGAATGTATTTCTAATGTTTTAACAAGTGCCACTCAAAAGATGGTTACCATAGATGAGCACACATCTGTGGTAGTCCATCTTTGAAAATATTTTGGCATAGTTTAATAAATGCCACCATGGATGCTCATGCATCTGCATTTGCCATCTTTGAAACAAAATTGTTAAAATGAAAAAAAAAAACACAAAAACATTCATAATTGCCTGGTGTACGTGTGTGTGTATGGACACTCCAGTGTGTCAATCTTAGAATGGTCCAAAAAAAATATAAGATGTCCTCACCAATAATGTGGTGGGCGGAAAGAAGTTTAAAAAATATAGCCAACTTCAGTAGTATTTTTAATAAGTAGGTAATAGTACAATCAGTATGGACCATGGCGTTAGATCCACTTTTTCCTAATAGTTAAGAGTAATCTTTAAGTTTGTGATTGTACACACCTCAGAATCCATGGTGTATAGATCAGAGTAATAAATAGAGAGTATTGCTTGTCTCCATACATAGCAAGTGATACATGTAAAAAATATTTTTTGTTGTCATAGAAATAACAGGTTAGTCATCTTTTATTAATATTTATTGTGTAGTGTGCTCCATGTTTCCAGAGTAGACTTGGTGATTCTCTTTGTCTGAGTTCTACATTTCATAGAGGCTTAGCAGGCTACACTTGCCCTTTAGTAGTGTGTGCGTCAGGGGTGTTTCAAGGTTCGTATGTTGAAGCAGCACATGTAAGGTCGAGGTATAAGAAACAGTAATGGTTAAAGTGTGTCTTTTGACGTTTGTGGTCATGTGTTTAGGAAAGTGTATTATTAAGTGAGGAATACAAGAATCCACCTCAATGGGCAAGGCCTCCACATGCTAAAGTTCACACATGTTGATTAAACTAAACCTGTGCTAAATCTCTAGCAGTGTGACCGAGAGTAGTCATACTTAAATCAAAGACAGCGTGTAAAGTTTTGAACCAGTGCATAAACAGTAGAAAGAGTCACAGCAAACAAAATAAGACTCCATAGCCAATTTTAAAATGAAGTTAAACATTGGATGAGTACACTGAGACCAAAATGATAAAAAATCAAACAAGGGGAACCAGAGGAATGAATTTTCAAAGAACTAAAGTGAAAAGTTCCAAGACAAATAAAGCACTCAATGAAAGTCAATCATTGTGGTAGACTGGGGCAGAGGTGCAATTTCAGGCCATTCACTATGGAGCCAGGCTCAGATAAACAAAGTGGATTGGTCCTGGTGAAAGTGTGGAAGTCAAACAGTTCGAAAAAGTTGCTAAGTTCTTCTTCAGAAAGGAACTTTGTCACCTTCTTGAATAGAAATGTTAAAATTTCTTCTAAGCCTTAATGTAGAATGGGACTGAGGGCCAAATGTAGGACCAGAGTTTTGCGACTCGCAATTTGCGACTCATTTTTGAGTCACCAAACCATACATACAACAGTGTACCTCACATTGTTTGCGATTCCCAATGGGGACGCAAATTACCTACCTCATTAATATTCATGAGGTAGGTCGCAATTTGCAACCCAATTGGGAATGGCTGCCCTCACAGGGATGGTGGCCTGCTGGGGACAGCAGACCACCATGTTTGTGACTGCTTTTAAATAAAGCATTTTTTTAACACATCCTGTTTTCCTTAAAGGAAAGCAGTATGCGTATCAGAAAGAAAAATTAAAAGTTTTCTTTTCGTTTTTTTCAGAGCAGGCAGTGTACCATGGGACCGCTGCCTGCTCTGAAAAAATATTTGCGCTACCATTCACAAAGGGGAAGGAGTCCCATGGGGACCCCTTCCTGTTTGTGAATGGGTTAGCACCAATTTGAAATTGGTGATAACTGCGAATATTTCGCGACGGAATGTATGGCCACAAAACAATCACACATCACACTGCAACTCCCAATTAGGAAGGGAACACCCCGTCCTAATTGAGGCTCGCAAATTCTATTTGCGATTCAGTAAAGAAATTTTCGAATCACAAAATTGGGTTTGTGCATCACCAAATGCGTTTTTCTTGTTGCAAACGGCCTGCAAATCGGGCTATTTGCGACTAGAACAAAGCTTTGTACATGTGGTCAATTTTTGAGAAGAAAAATCCTCCACAGTAGGGTTACAGATGGAACCCCAGACACTGCAGTGGAACTGATGGCTGGGTATGTGAAACAGGTTGGTGCTGCTGGCGTTCTGAAGGTTTTGAGAATTCTTGCTGAAAGTGTTCAAAGTCCCAACTCATAACGAGACAGGGGTATATTTATTTATGTTTTGCACCATATTTGCATCACAAAAGTGACACAAATGAAACAAAATGTTTTTTCACCATTATACTTCCCAGGGCAAAACTTGTTTTGCGCTGGAAAATCATTTAAAAGTAGAGCAAAGAAGCACTTAGTGCTGCTTTGCTGCTTTGCATCACTTAGTGCCCAGAGGACCTTCCTTGGGTGGTGCATGGGTGTTCCCAAGCAACCACTCAAGGTGTTTGATGCAAAACCCTATTTACTAAAAACAATTAGACAGGATTATGAATCCAAAAATAGCGCCTGTTTCAAATAGGCGCTATCATGGAGAAATGCTTTTATTTTTCCTTTCTTTTCCAACTTTGCGTCTGTGTGTGCTGCACTGTACAGCACACATTCAAAGTAGGAAAAGTTTTAAAGTTAGTCTAAGCACAGTATTTTGCACTAGAAGTGTATGTTTCCAGTACAAAACGTATGATAGGCTCACACAGACACCTTTGCAGTATGATGCAAAGGTGTGTGTGTGGCACACAGGAGCTCATTTCTGTGCTAGTGCTATGGACTGGAGATGAGAGTGCCATATTTCTATAAATATGGCCCTCTCTTGCTTTCTCCTTCTCATCCAGTGCAGTGCAGCACTTTTGACTGCTGCTGCTCTGTGTGAAAATTTAGTACATCTGAGCCTTAGAGATCTCCATGTGGAACAAAGCTGTAATCCAATCCGTTGCTGTGGAACTTGCTCAGAAACGTTTTCTAATGGGTCCCGCTAAAGGTCTAAAGCTGTGGAAGACAAGTTTTCAAAGTTTCTGAACTTTCTTCTGATGGCTAAACAACCATGGGAGTACACTTATAAGGTCCTCAGGATCTCATGAGAAGGCAGTTAGAGACTCTCAAGGTGAGGCCAACACCAAAGTCCAGTCCCATGCCAATGGCCACATGTCCACTGGCACAGGAATGAGGAATGTCATCTTCAGCTTTTTTTATGTTCCTGAAGCCTTCTATGTGATCAACTTAAGGAGCCCTGGAGTTATTTATGCCTTTGGATTTCAAGTGAAAGGAGGTCTGGTCTCCTCAGTCTTTTTCATAGGTCACAGATGGCAATTGTAGAAGGTTCAGTCTTCCCGGTATCCTTTCATGAGTCCAGCAGTGTCCTGTGGAAGGCTTGGTGAGGGTCCAGCATTGAAGGGTTTAAGACACTCCACTCAATTTGGAATTGTAGGGGTTGGCATATTTAGCTCTTAGAAGCAGGTTTTTAGGCCTGTATAAGAGTTTAATTACACAGGTCTATCTGCCAACATGAGAACTTCCAGGCTACAGGGGACCATGTAGAGGCCTGTATCATGCTTTTAGGGTCACAACGTATATGGCACAATATAGTTCTTCAATCAACATATGATATTTAATTTCACATGCCATAGGTGTAGTTTTTACACCATTTACAATGGCCTTCTACTAAAGTAAAATATGTAAATTGGAGTTTTAAGCAATGTTTAACATGTTAGGGTCAGAGCACACACACTAGGTTCTGTATAGCAGTGTCTTAGTGCCAGAATTCAAAATTACCAGCAGGTGAGTGTCTCAAAGAGCAAAAAACTGTGTTGACCACCCACCCCTTAGTGGTGTTTCTGTTGAGGGTTTTCTCATAGTTGGGTTTCTACATGTATGGAATTAGTTGAAATATTTTAGCATTCTTATATAAAAAAATTGAATATTTGGGAAATGGATAGCACGAATGTGAGATCAGTTATAGCAGTAACTACGGCCAACAGCCTGGTGGTCCAGACCACCAAATAATGAAGCACATGAGAAACAGCCAGCGGGATATCCACACACCGCCAGCATTGGAGTGCCGTCAACGACTGAAGAGGCCACCCACAGGCCGACAGAAAGGCCCCACCTGCCAACAAATAATGAAGAACAAGACCGCCGTCAGTTCCGGGGTGGGAACCACCGCCACGCAAAGCGTGGCAGAAACAAACCAAATAAAAGAAAACACTCACCGTAGGCACACAGAACACGCCGAAGCAGACATGGAGAGAGAGTTGCAAATAATGCCAGTCCTGCTCCTTGCAATATACCTCCACGTCCGTGACAACCAATGAAGACGAAGACGGTAAGTACCGCAACCTAGTAAACAAGGGAAGAAAGGGAACAGTTACACACCCAACCAACCCACCCACCCTGCAACACACTCCCAACCACTCACACCATCATAAGCCATACACACCATAACAAGAGGTACTTAGCCAACACAAGGTAAATAAAACCTGCCCAAAGTACACACATGTGCACACCACACCCCCACAATAAAACAATGAACCACGTCTCCATATTGTGCCAACAGCACCACTGGGCACACAAACTTTAATAGAACAGTAAAAAGTAATGTCCAAATAAGGCCATTGGCCAGTCCATGAGAAACAGCCTGAAGGGCCCAAATGGCCCAAACTTGACTCCTACATGTGCACATGGTTCTCCATTGTAAAGGGACATCAATGGGGCAGCCAGGCACCTCAGAAAATAGGGGTAGGGGTTGCGGGGTGGGTGCTTACATCTGGGAGGGGGGGCTTGGGCTTACATTTGAGAGGTGGAGGGGGTTTGGGTTAGCTCTTGTAAGGTGGGGGAGCGGGCTTGGACCTGGGGGTGGCAGATGGACCTGGGGCAACAAAGGGCTTCTTTCTCTCTGGGGAAGGGGCACAGGAATGGGAAGGGCGGACTGGGGAGGACTTAGAGGAGGAAGGAGTGGACAGGGCAAGGAGAAGGGCACGTTTAGGTATGAGACGGGGTGGACCAATGGGTTCGAACAGGTCAACACGGGACAGGAAAAGTTTTTTAGGGGCAGTTGGGGTGGACATGGAGGAAGGTGTGGGAGTGGAGGTAGAGGGAGTGCTTGTAACTGGTCTAGGTGTGCTGGACGTGGATGCATGTGGCTGTACAGTATGCTGAGGTGTGGTGGATGTGTGTTGAGTGGGTGTCTGGGAACGTTTGAGTGTCTTGGGAGGAGGGGGGTGGACACAGTGGGAAAAGACAGGCTACCAGTGTAAACGGATGTTGTCTGGGTGTCTGCAGGTCTGGTGAGTGTGCTGCATGTGTCAGTCAATGTCACTGTGGTGAGTGCAGGTGTGGTGTCTGGGGTGCATGGCTGGATGTCTGATGTTGTGGTGACTGCAAGAATGGGGCAAGCAGCAGGGACAGAAGATGCAGTGCTTATGGGTGTGCATGTTGAGGTGACAGACAGGGAGGCGGGAGAGGTGGACACACTGAGGGAAGTCGATGTTGTTGTGTGTGCCTTTGTATGTTGGCTGTGTGAATGCCTGTGTTGGGAAGTGTGGTGCTTGTGTTTCTCTGTGTGCTTCTTGTCTGTTGAGTTGTGTGCATGGCTGTCTGAATGTGTGCTTGGGATGGGTAAAGGGAGCGGTGTGATGGACGGGTAGAGGTGGTTGGGGGGGGGAACGGAAAGACCAGGGACACTGGCTTCCATCAAAGAGGAGGCTAGAGCCTGAAAAGATCTCTGTAGGCTAGACATGGCACCGTGAATGCCTTCCAGGTATGCATTACATTGCTGCATCTGAGATGCTTGCTGCTGGATGGCATTCACAATGGTTGTCTGCCCTACAGAGATGGTCCTCAGGAGGTCAATAGCCTCCTCTGTGAGGGCAGCAGGGCTGACTGGGGCAAGGGATGAGGTACCTGGGGCGAAGGAGACGCCCACCCCTCTGGGTGAGGGGGCACGGGCAACTGGGTGGGGTGCAACTGGGAGGGCGGTGCCAGTATGGGGGTGGCGGAAGATGACACACAATGGGTGGGCCCAATAGGGTCTGCCACCACCAGGGAGCTCCCATCGGAGGAGGTATCCGAATCACTACCTCCAGTACTAGTTGCCCCCCTGTGGTACTCCCCTCGCCCTCCAACCCACTGGTCCCCTTGGCGACAAAAGACTCTGCCTCCTTGGAACCGTGGGCCGCTGCATCCCCACTCACCGGTGCCCCTGCTCCCTCGTCAGATGATGCTAATGTACACAAAGAACACAAGAGCACAGGGGTGGGGAGACAAAACATGAGAGAAATCGGTAAATACCTGAATGGATATACAAACATGATGCACACAATCCCACCCAGCCTACACACCTACACGCAGCACCTACAACAATAGTCATGACTATGGTGGTCATTCTGACCCTGGCGGTCTTTGACCGCCAGGGCGGAGGACCGCGGGAGCACCGCCGACAGGCCGGCGGTGCTCCAATGGGGATTCCGACCGCGGCGGTAAAGCCGCGGTCGGACCGGCACCACTGGCGGGGTCCCGCCAGTGTACCGCCGCCCCATTGAATCCTCCGCGACGGCGCAGCTTGCTGCACCGCCGCGGGGATTCCGACCCACCCTACCGCCATCCAGATCCCGGCGGTCGGACCGCCGAGATCCGGATGGCGGTAGGGGGGGTCGCGGGGCCCCTGGGGGCCCCTGCAGTGCCCATGCCACTGGCATGGGCATTGCAGGGGCCCCCGTAAGAGGGCCCCTACATGTATTTCACTGTCTGCTGCGCAGACAGTGAAATACGCGACGGGTGCAACTGCACCCGTCGCACAGCTTCCACTCCGCCGGCTCGATTCCGAGCCGGCTTCATCGTGGAAGCCTCTTTCCCGCTGGGCTGGCTGGCGGTCTGAAGGCGACCGCCCGCCAGCCCAGCGGGAAAGTCAGAATTACCGCCGCGGTCTTTCGACCGCGGAACGGTAACCTGACGGCGGGACTTTGGCGGGCGGCCTCCGCCGCCCGCCAAGGTCAGAATGATGGCCTATATCCTTTACTAGTGGCCACCAACTCAGAATATAACACATGAACACATGAACACCGCCTTCCACCACGACAACTACCGCCAGTAGAATGAGGTCACTTCCACTCCCTCATATCTGGATGGCAGGAGGCTGCCATTTTGCTAGCACCACGTACATATTTCCTGGTCAGGGGCCCCATTCACATCCTTCAGGTCACAGCCCTTTGTTGCCTGCACACATGAGTGTCTGTTCTTCACATCAGTCCAGCGGTATCACTGCATACATGTCCCAAAAGTTGTACATCATACATCGCTTGTGTGTGTTTCCAACATATTGTATAGCAGTTATTTATTACAACATGTTTTGCGTGTGTATGTGTATCCCTCGTATGTGTTATCTCCTCCCCATAGGTACAGACCCATGTGGCGAGGGAGGGCCCCATCTGTGTACAGACCTCTTGTTGATTTGGAAACCATGGTGGAACGTAACATCATTGTCACCTACAGACTCAATCGTCCAACAATCCATGACCTATGTGCGTTACTGGATCCTGTACTGAGACCGGTTAATCAGAATCAGCATGCCATCCCTACTGAAGTGCAAGTGCTCTCTGTACTCCATTTCTTGGCTACGGGCTTATTTCAGGTGACAGGGGGCATGGGTGCATGGTTCTCACAGCCAATGTTTAGCCTCATCCTATCCAAATTCCTGGATGCATGTGTACAACACCTGCAGACGTATGTCATGTTTCCCCAAAGGAATGAAATCCCTGCCATCAAGTCTGAATACTATGCCTTTGCTAACATTCCCCATGTGATAGGTGCCATCAATGGCACCAACATAGCTTTTATCCCCCCAAGAGTGAATGAACAGGTGTACAGGAACAGAAAGACTTCAACTCAATGAATATACAATTGGTGTGTACTGCTGACCAGTACATTTCACATGTAAATGCCATGTTTCCAGGATCAGGTCATGATTCCTTTGTCCTGAAGAACAACAGTGTTCCACAAATGATGGAACAACTACAAGGGGACATAAGATGGCTCATAAGTGAGTGTTTATGACACTGGATCAGTACATGGTTGACAGCCAGGCTGTCTGCCAGTAATGGCAGTTTGTTACAGTCCTGTTTCACCCACTTTTGCAGGTGATTCTGGCTACCCCAACTTGCAATGGCTCCTGACACCTGTGAGAAATCCCAGGACAGATGCAGAGAGGAATTATAATGAGGCCCATGGACGTACTAGGAGGGTGATTGAGCACACTATAGGTCTCCCGAAGGCTAGATTTTGTTGCCTCCATCTCTCTGGGGGATCCCTGTGCTATGGCCCTGAGAAGGTGTGTAGAATAGTGGTGGCCTGCTGCATGCTGCACAACGTGGCTGTGAGGAGAGCTATCTCCCTACTAGAGGAGGAGGGTGCTGTACATCCAGACCTGCTACCTCTGAGAGGGGATGAGAGTGATGGTGAGGATGAAGAGGGCGAAGATGTCCACTCCAGGAACCAGCTGATCCAACTATACTTCCAGTGACTATGAGGTACTGTTCACTGATGATGTTGTCTGCACTGCATAATGTTTGTCTGACTCATTTGTTATGGGGATGTGGTGTCTGTAGTCATTGACACTGTTACCTGAAGGATAAGGTGGCATGTGCCATGGAAACAAACATGGTGTAATTTTGGTTTACTCCAGACGATGTTGTGCGTGGGGTACCATTCCTGCAATAAAGGTATGAATATGGAATTGACTGGCAAATGCATTCACAATTACAATTGAATCTTCATAATGACAGGGGACATACGAATTGGTGTAAATATGTTTTACTTGGTGTCACAAATGCATTGGTGCGCTGTACAGTGATAGGGAGTGGGCTCATGGTGGATGTCCATACGGGGTACATGGGCTCAGCGATTGGTGGCAGTGGGTATTGGTCCATATGTCCCTTGCAAGTTGTTAAGTTGTTATTGGCGGGTGAGGATGGTGGCACAGTGGTACACTTGGGAGACAGGTCAAGTCAAAGTCACTTCTTTGTGGGGGCCTTTGTCTTGGCAGGTGTTCTAGTGTCATATCTGGGTCTGAGGGACCGTTTGAGTGTCTGGTGCTGGGCTGCACAGGTAGGACTGCTGGTCTCTTGTGTGTCCTCTGCCAGTGTCACCAGTCCAGTTGCTGATGCTGATGTAGAGGGCAGGTCTGTGTCCTGACCAGTGGTAGGGGCTTCAGGTTTGTGGGGGTATCAAGCTGGGTTGGGTAGTGGTGCTGCAGCACCCCTGCAATAGTGGCCATGGTGGCATTGAGTTGGTTCCACTGCTCCATGGTCTCTTGATGTTGGGCTATCTGCAGCCTTTGACACTGTTCCAGGGTGGCCAGGATCTGGCCCATCCTGTCTTGTGTATGGTGGTATGCTCCCAGGACCTCAGAGATCACCTCCTGGGATGCAGCATCCATCCTTTGGCCTCCACCCTGGGCCACTGATGCCCTCCCACTGGGACTAGCCACCTGTGCCTGTGTCCCCTGCACAGGTCTGGCAGTCCCACTTGCACTGTGGCCATCATCAGCCTGCCTGTTAGTAGGTGGTGACTCTGGCCTCTGTACTTGTGGTCCACCAGTCTGTGGCCTTGAGACACTGTTGTGGGGTCATTTGGCCAGAGCTGATGTTGGTGGCTGGGTGGTAGGTGTGTCAGTGGTATCCTGGGTGGGGCTGCTAAAGGGTGACAGTCCAGGACTGTGTGATGGGCCAGGGTAACCCTCACTGTCCCTACTTCCCTTTCCAGTCTCCTGAGTGAGGACTCTGTCTCCATGTGGGGAGCTGGCACTCCTTGGCCTTTCCGTCAGGGTGGCATGGGTGGTGGTGCCTGTGGGGGGTAATGGATATGTATGTTACATGTACTAATTTGAATTAGGATGCACAGGTATTCCCTATTTTGTGCTGTTTATTCCCCTGTCGGGCCATGCTGGGACCTATTGTGGGGTTGTCCTAACATTTTGCATGGGATGTGGGGGTGCATTGTGGGTTCAATAGTGCCATTGGGATTCCTTGCAATGGTAGGTGGCTGTGCACAGGGGGAGGGATGTGGGCCTGTTAGTGGGTTTGTGGGCATGCAGGGTGACTGGATGTAGTGATTGTTGTCTGGGTGGGGTAGTGGTACTGGTGGTAGTTGGAGGGGAGGGGTGGTAAATGCATTACAGGTGTGACGGATATTAAATAATTGTTGATGACTTACTTGAGTCCAGTCCTCCAGTGAGTCCAGTGAGGCCCTCAGGGTGCAGGATAGCCAGTACCTTCTCCTTGCAGTCAGTGTATTCGGGGGTGTCTTCTGTACCGCTATGTTGTGCCTGGATGCCATAGACCTCACCTTTCCGCGCAGGTCGTTCCATCTCTTGAAGATGTCGTCCCTTGTGCGTGGATGGTTTCCCACTGCATTGACCTTGTTTACTATAATCTGCCATAACTCCATTTTCCTGGCGAAGGGTATGTGCTGGACCTGTGCCCCAAAGATTTGTGGCTCAACCTTCAGTATTTCGTTCACCATTGTTCTAAGCTCCCTATCTGGGAAGCGGCGGTGCTTAGGGGTGCCATGGTGTGTGTTGTGGGTGGTGTGTTGTAGGATTACTGGTGAAGGTGCTGTTGTGTGGTTGGGTGTGTGACTTGTGTGATGTTGCGCTCAGTGTATGCATGTTGTGTTGTCAATCTCAGTTGTCCTATTGGTGATGCAAAGGATTGTGGGGTGTTTATGTGTGTGTTTTATAGTGTTGTGAATGAGTGTTAGGTGTGTGTGTTGCTTCCCCTCCAGCCCCCCGACCCACCCCAGCGTCTGATGACGTCAGCATGCAATCGCGCACTGACCTCATCAGAGGCTGCCTCCTCCATCGGAAGAGAAATGTAAAAGCAGTTCTCCTCCATTCACGTGGAGGGGAAGAGAGAAGCATGAAAGAAAAGGCGAGGCCTTTCCTCTCATTTCCTTTCATGTCTCTTTCAGCATTTCTGGGGGGCGGCAGAAAGCCTACTAGATGCCAGGGAATTAAAAAAAAAAATAGTGGGGTGTTGGCTACCAACCAGTATGGGCATGGTTATGCCCCCACCCCAGCTGAAGGGGGTAACAGTCTTTCAGCTCTCCCAAAACATTTTAGCAAGCAAGAGGACACTTGATTATTTTGGCTTTTGGTTTTACATTTGGGCCATGAGAGCTTGGCTAACTTCTCAAAATCGTCCCACTTGGAATGGGGGCTGCACTTTTTGGACTTTGGGACACTGCCATGTAGACAAATACACAAGAAAACCTAGACACATCTGAAAACTAAACACCTGTGCGAGTCCAGGGTGGTGTGCTTCACATGCACACCGCACCATTTTCTTACCCACAATGCCCTGCAAACCTCCAACTTTTGCTGGAAATCACACATTTTCCCCACATTTTTATGATGGAACCTTCCAGAATCTGCAGGAATCTACAAAATTCCTACCACCCAGCAATGTCTCATCTGTACTGATAAAAATTCTGCACCACTTGTCAGTCTAAAAATGTTTTTTTTTCAAACTGCTCTTTTGGACCCGCTTTGCTTCCCACTCAATTTGGACATGTTTTTGGCTCTTCCCTGTCACAGGTACTTGGCCCACCTACACAAGTAAAGTATCATTTTTACTGGAAGACTAAGGGGAACGTTGGGTGGTAGGAAATTTGTCCCATTCAGTGATCCCACACAGAAATGTGGGAAAAAATTGTTTTTTTTCAATAAATTTGAGGTTTGCTGAGGATTCTGGGTAAGAAAACACAGGGGGATCCATGCAAGTCACACTTCTGTGGACTCTCTCAGGTGCCTAGTTTTCTAAAATGTCAGGGTTTGGTAGGTTTCCCTGTATGGTTGCTGAGCCCAGGACCAAAAACACAGGAGCCCCCGCAAAAACAGGTAGTTTTGTATTTGATAATCTTGAAGTGTCCAGATAGTGTTTTGGGGCATTTCCTTTTGCGGGGACTAGTCCTACCCACACAAGTCAGGTACCATTTTTATTGGTGCCAGCCCCACAAGTCACCCCATCTTGGATTCCCCTAGGTGTTTAGTTTTCACAAATGCACAGTTTTGGTAGGTTTTCCTAGGTGCCAGCTGAGCTAGAGATCAAAATCCACAGCTAGGCACTTTCCAAAAAACAATTTTCAATGTAAAAATGTGATGTGTCCATGTTGCATTTCCTGTCGTGGGCATTAGGCCTACCCACGCAAGTAAGGTGCCATTTTTATCAGGAGACTTGGGTGAACACAGAATACCAGAACAAGCGTTATTGCCCCTTGTCTTTCTCAACATTTTCTCCTTCCAAATGTAAGACAGTGTGTAAAAAAGACGTATATTTGAGAAATGCCCTGTAATTCACATGCTAGTATGGGCACCCCGGAACTCAGAGATGTGCAAGTAACCACTGCTTCTCAACACCCTATCTTGTGCCCATTTTGGAAATACAAAGGTTTTCTTGATACCTATTTTTCTCTCTTTATATTTCACCAAATGAATTGCTGTATACCTGGTATAGAATAAAATCCCATTGCAAGGTGCATGTCATTTATTGGCTCTGGGTACCTAGGGTTCTTGATGAACCTACAAGCCCTATATATACCCACAACCAGATGAGTCCAGCAGATGTAACGGTATATTGCTTTGAAAAATGTGACATTGCAGGAAAACGATACAGAGTAAAACGTGGAGAAAAATGGCTGTTTTTATCACCTCAATTTCAATTATTTTTTATTTCAGCTATTATTTTCTGTAGGTAAAGCTTGTGTAGGATCTACACAAATGACCCCTTGCTAAATTTAGAATTGTGTCTACTTTTCATAAATGTTTAGCCTTCTGGGATCCAGCATTGGTTTCACACATATTTCTGTCACTAACTGGAAGGTGGCTAAAAGCACAAAAAATAGTAAAAATGAGGTATGTCCCAGTAAAATGCCAAAATTGTGTTGAAAATGTGGTTTTATGATTCAAGTCTGTCTGTTCCTGAAAGCTGGGAAGATGGTGATTTTAACACCATAAATGCTTCGTTGATGTCATTTCTAGGGAAAAAAACCACAAGCCTTCTTCTGCAGCCCTTTTTCCCATTTATTTTTTTTTAATGAAATTTTCACTGTATTTTGGCTAATTTCTTGGTCTCCTCCGGGGAACCCACAAACTCTGGGTACCTCTAGAATCCTTAGGATGTTGGAAAAAAAGGACGCACATTTGGCATGGGTAGCTTATGTGGACAAAAAGTTATGAGGTCCTAAGCGCAAACTTCCCCAAAAAGCCAAAAATGTTGTTAAATTTGAATTATTTGTTTTCTTTAACAATACTCAATTGAGTTAACATATACCTTGATTGTTGAAATTGTAAAATGTGTGGGGGACCTCATATTGTTTTCTATAATTTGTTGGTTTTATTCTAAACCTTGAAGGGATGGGTGTTTTCCCTTGTGTGGGCGCCTCATAGGTGTTGCACTTTGGCTGAATTGTATCCAGAGTGCCTTGCATTCCCTATTACTACACCCCATTAGTTTACCCAAATAGCCAAACAAAGGCCTGGCACCCTAAGGCCTGGCAGCAAAGGGGTTAATATTGTTGTGAAAAATATTGTTGTTAATGATCTTGATGTAAGCCATAGAAAACAATTTTTTTTAATGTTTGTTCTTGTTTTGTGTAATATTTTTGTGTTGTAGTGTTGTTTTTGATTTTTTTAAGTAAAAGTTTGTAATTAGATGTTTATTTATTTTTTTATTTCAAATATTTGCATTTTTAATTGCATTTTAGACTTTTAGGGGCATATTTATACTCCGTTTGCGCCGAATGTGCGTCAAAATTTTTTACGCACAATCGGCGCAAACCCTGCCCCATATTTATATCCGACGTCCGACCCCGCGGGCGTCAAAATTCCACCATGTACGTCATTTTTTGGAAGGGGGAACCAGCCTTGCGTTAATTATATGCAAGGTAGGCGTTCCCTTCCAAAAAACGACTTTAAGGCCTGTGCCCCATATTTATACTCTGACGTCATTTTGACGCACAGGAGGGGGTGGGCCTTAAAAAACAACGCACAGCCTGATTGGCGCCGTTTTTTAACGCCTGGGTCAGGGCAGGCGTTAAGGGACCTGTGGGCTCGGATGGAGCCCAGAGGTGCCCTCCCCTGCCCCCAGGGACACCCCCTGCCACCCTTGCCCACCCCAGGAGGACACCCAAGGATGGAGGGACCCATCCCATGGAAGTAAAGGTAAGTTCAGGTAAGTATTTTTTTCAGCTTTTTTTTGTGGCGTAGGGGGGCCTGATTTGGGCCCACCTACATGCCACTATGCCCAATGACCATGCCCAGGGGACATAAGTTCCCTGGGCATGGCCATTGGGCAAGGGGGCATGACTCCTGTCTTTGCTAAGACAGGAGTCATGTCAATGGAGGTTGGGCGTAAAATAAATGGCGCAAATCCGGTTTGAGGCCTGAATTTTGTCTCAGACCTGACTTGCCCCATTTTTTGACGCACAACCCCCATTTTCCCATACGCCGGCGCTGCCTGGTGTGAGTCATTTTTTTGGACGCACACCAGTCCGCAGCGCCAGCTAACGTCATTCCATAAATAAGGTGCCCGCATGGTGCGTTGGAATGGCGTTAGCCAGCGGTAAAATTTTTGACGCACAACTGGGTTGGCGCAGTTGTGCATCAAAAAGTATAAATATGGGCCTAAGTTCCATTTATTAGTAGCAGGATCTGGTGAAAGGGTGTGGAAAGTTTATACACACACACACACACACATATAAATTTGTGAATTAATTAAAGTTGTGTTTTTCATTTTCAAATTTAAATTATAAAATTATTTAATAAATAATGTAGGAAGATAGATTTGTGTGTTTTGCTTATTTTATATTATTATAATATAATGTGAGATTTACAAAATATTGTCTATACTAGTTATATAAATTATTTTATAAAAATATTTTTTACTTTACATTAAACTGAGATTTACATTATTATACATTTGTTATTGTATAGAAAATGTCAATTAAATAATGTATTTTTTTAAATGTAGTTTTTGAATTAGTTTAATTTTTTGCTATGCTTTTAATTTATTGTAATTGTTACCATGTGTCGTACTTGTAATGTGTTATTTTATATGCATTTTACTTATTTTGGGGTGAAATTGTAAATATGATAAGTTTAATAGGTTGAGTCTTTTGTAAAAATAGGAACTTATTTTGTTTTGATTTTTAATACAAAAAATTATTCAGACTGGAGCTTGATTAACAATTTTGACCTGTTTAATGCCCAACACCTTTCACAAAATGATTGAGATTGGAGTGGAAATAGTAATTGTGACTCCTTTAGTGACCAGTACATTCTCAAAAGTGGTTTAGACTAGAGTGGGAATAGCAAATCTTACCCCTTAAGTGTGCAAGATCTTCCCTAAAAGGTTTTGATTGGAGTCAGAAGAGTAATTCTGATCACTTCAGTGTCAAAGACATTCCCAAGGTGGTTTAGATGGGAGTGGTCATAGTCATTGTGACACCTTTGGTGCCTAACACATTCCCCAGAGTGGTTTAGATTAGAGTGGGAATGTTAAATCTGATACCGTCAGTGTTCATCACATTTCTCAAAGTGGTTTAGGTTTGGAGTGGGATCTCTACCCCTTTAGCCTTTAGCACACTCCCCAATGTAGATAGATTGGACTGTGTACTGTGAATGCGACCAATTCAGTGATCAACACTTTCCCCATGTTGGTTGAATTTGCAGTGCTAACTGTTATTTTGACCTGCTTCGATGTTAAAAATCTCCCCCAAAACGGTTTAGATTGGACTATGAACGCTATATGTCATGTCTTTAATTTTTAGGTTTATTTGACATAATACAATTTCATCTGAGAATGGTGTTTTTTATGTTTCTAAAAAGATTTTCGTTTTACTGGAAGTACTACATTTTAATAAAGTAATATGTAATTTAATGGACAAGCTATTGTGGAGATGGATCGTGTAAATAGGTTAATTAAGTTATTGTATTTTTTGTGCTTCTGTGTTTTGGCATTATAATAACACACTTGTATAGTTTAACAAATACTTTTTGAAGATTTTTCAATTACCTAGCACAGATACATATATTTTTATTCTTTACATATAACGGTATCTTGAACAGCAGGAACAATATTGTTCTCATACTTTCATTGTAGAATTCATTTTTAATATTCATTTTTATGTTAATCACTGTAGTGATGTAATTTCTAATGTAATATACATACATAGGCGCTGATTACGAGTTTGGTGGTCTGACTGCAAGACCGCCGCAGTGGTGGCCATCAGAAGACCACCAAGTTGCTGGTTAAACAGACCGTCCTATTACGAGTTACCCAGTCAAGTAGGCCAAAAAACAGCTAAAATCTGGACACTGACAGGACCCTGGAGAGCAGGAAAGAGGCAGTCCGATCACTGGGACCGCCAGCCCGCCAACCAACTACCGAACCTATTACAATGCAGAAATCGTCATAGCGGTCTTCCAATGGAGCTGAGTACCACAGCGGTCCCCACAGTAATAAAATACACCACATTGGATAGGTTTGAAAACAACACAGCTGGCACACATACACACACTCGACACCCCCCCCCAACCACACTATAAAATACGCCCCCTCACACACGACAATCCTTTGCCTACACAATGCAGAACACAAAAACAGTATTGCAAACAATAGGATAGGCACCACTCCACCTCACATAAGCCACAAATCCAACATCCGCACAGCACCCTCCCAAACACACTATCACACATTCACTGCACGGCACCCACATATCACACAGCACAGACAAATTATTTTTTTCCCCGTTCCCTCACTTTTTTACACAACCATGTCACCACAAAATCACCCACGATTCACCGATGAGGAGTTAAGGGTCATGGGGGATTAAACTAATAGATTAAAACCACATATATCTGGAGCCCAACTCCAGCAGACTAATATCGCTCGTAAAATTGAAATGCGGCAAAGAATCATCGACAGAGTGAATTCTGGAGACAGCTACTCTCGCACAAGGGACGACATCAGGAAGAGGTTGAATAACTTCAGGGGGAAGGTGTATTCCATGGCTACCAGGCACCAGATGGCGGTACACAAGACTGGTGGTGGCCCCCCACCTCCTCCCTACAGTTCACATCATGGGAGGAGCAGGTCTTGACCATCCTGCATGCTGAGGGCTTGACATAAATACTTGAGGGCGTGGAGTTGGATAAGTCACAACTACAAAATGTGTCCCCCAAATGTAATGTCATGCATGCCCACTGCTCACTTTTACCCACCTACAATGTCACCCCACTCAAAAGCACAGTGTCCACCTATCTATACAACCATGTCTGGCCTCCAACGATTTAATGAGACCCACCTGGGGAGATAACATACCAGTAAACCAGGTGTACCTCTGGGATTGACAACACTACAACTCTCAGCAGGTATTGTGCTACTATCACCAATACCAGAACACAGTACCAATTGAAAAATTCCGATATTTAACAAGTCCACATTGGATTGTACCAACCGGAGGGGCATTTAAATGGATACTGAGTGGGCAGGACAGACCATGACAGCAACGATAAGGCCAGCAGGAACTCGGAATGTCACCCCATGCAGCCACAACTATGTATTCACCTATTATGACCCTTCTTCTCCTACTCAGCTGCTGAACTGTACTCACTTGAGGGGATCCCATCTGTATACTGTGTGGGTAGGAGAAGAAAAGACAGCAATGTGAAGGCCAGAAGGCACTGGGAATGTCACTACACTCAGCCACAACTGTGTGCTCACCTACTATGACCCTGCTCTCTCTACTAAGCTACTGAACTGTACTCACCTGAGGGGATACCATTCCTGCCTAATGTGCATATGTATTAATATCCTCCCACATCCACTCACAATAAAGATTTATGCACCTGGGAGGATGACCTATGTATGCTGTTTGTAGTAATTGGTGTAACATTACTTGAAAGCTCAGGAGGGCCAGTTGCTGAAATTCCAATCACCAGGCCACTGTCCACAATGACATTGTGTTGCTGTCTGTCAATTAACTAAAGAAGTTTGCCTTCTGGGAGGATCAACTTACAGACCATGGTACACTCTGTGATGTGCCTAATCAACTGTATTCATCTTGAATAGATAAGCCAAGATGAAAATAGTGTGGACAAATAGGACAGCTCAACCTGCGTGCTTAATCAATGACAGACAAACAAAGGTACCAAGATGCCTCATCTAAATGCATGGGGCAGTATACAAATACACAATGCACTGACCACTTGTTGACAAGTAACATGGTCAACTACATGGTCCTGGGTCTGCAAACATGACAGTCTACTAGGTCCCAAGATGACCTAAGCCACATTATGCCCAACCAATGATTTCCCTGCACTGCTGGAATAACAGGAGTCC
The DNA here is from genome assembly GCF_031143425.1 of Pleurodeles waltl. NCBI lineage: Eukaryota > Metazoa > Chordata > Amphibia > Caudata > Salamandridae > Pleurodeles > Pleurodeles waltl. Next base: position 912,613,690 of record NC_090443.1, read on the forward strand.
CTGAACAGTCACCCAAGTACCAAGAAACTCACACAACTTGTAGCAAGGTGACTTGAAATAGAATTTATCATCACCTAAAAAGTCAGGTCCATACAATTGATAGCAGGTGTGCCTCTCACATTAAGAGATAAATGCAAGCACCAATGTGCATTTAGACTGAAACACATGTCACTGTAAACTGTAGGAGGTACATGTCACAATACAACCTGAAACATCCTGTCCATCACTTCAAGAGGTCTGCCTGCAATTGAGAATGTGGATATCCCTCCAGAAACTGACACTCCCCCTTCCCGGATGAAGGAACATGGATATCCCTCCAGAAACTGACACTCCCCCTTCCCGGATGAAGGAACCTGGTCCTACGACACCGGTCAGCCTCACCCTGACCACCTTGACTCCTCCCAGCGCTCTTGCATCAACTTCTCAGGCAACTATTTGTTCCCAAACTTGTGTCCCGAAGACAGACTCTACCATTTTGTGTCCCCCAGTCCAGGTACTGAGGCCCATATTTATACTTTTTTAGAGCCGGATTTGTGTCACTTTTTGAAGCAAAAGCGGAGCAAACATACAAAATACAATTGTCTCATCTGGACACCTCGAACAATGATGGACCTGTACCCATTGGTTGAGGGAAATCTGTGCCAAGGGTGCAGGCATGTGGGGGTAAGGTGCATGTGAGCGATAGTGTGGGCCAGTGGCATGAGGCTTTTGGAGATGGGTCTGGCCAGGGCACAATCACCTAAGTCTTGGGAGAATACCAACAGTCCCAAGGCGTGATGGACCAGGTACTTCTCGAAGTTAAGGAAATCAAGAAGCTGCATAGAGATTACCATCATGAAATGTTATAACAGTGGGAGGCCCACAATGCCACCGTGGTCTCCCTAACAGGGGTGCTGAGGAACATCAACACCACCCTGAGCAGGGATGGGGGACAAAAACACACCCCTTCCACTGGACCCCTAACAACAGCCCCTTCAACATCTGGGGTAGCTTATGAAAGGGAGGCCCTGCCAGGGGAAGAACCTACCTCAGACAACCCTGCCTCGGTTGCTGAAGAGCCCCCCTGTAAGCTGGGACGTCCACCCAAGCATCTATGAGATGCGGATGCCGAGACCTCAACCACTGCCAAGAAATAACCTCTTTCTGATGGAACCCCTTTGTGTGCCTCAGATTCACTCTGTTGACTATTCTACAAACACTTTAAATTTTCGAAGATAGTAGGACACTTGACTTTGGACTTCAAATGTTGTGGCAGCTACTCTAATGTTTACATCCACCATGACTAATCCCTTCACTGTTTATGTTTGTTTTTTCTCCTTACTGTGCACCTTTAATGTAAGAACACCTGTAAATAAAATCAATTAGCACTCTATCTATGTCCAAAAGTGTTTTTGGGGAATGTCTTGGGATGTACAATGTGAAAAGCATGTGATGTTAATGAGGTACATGTGAGAATATCAATGTAAGAAGGGACAGATCGCAGGCTGGGTCAGGCTGAGTATCACTACCAACACAAGTGGTCCGTCACCCAAAATATATTTAATTGCACTGTACAGCCTATAAGTTACAAATATGTCTGGAGTGTAATAACCAAGAATGACTAAACATTGATTCACTTATATAGATATCCCAAAGTACTGCCCACATGACCATAGAATAAAAGGGCTGCCAGAACATGTACCATAGGATAGGCAAACAGATAGGTAGACAGTGTACCCAGTTTGACCATTATCCCATACCGAAACCTTGTCTATCCAACTTAACACACCCCATGACACATGATACAACAGTCTCTAGTCTGAGGCCCATCCTATTACAATGGTTAGGCATCCACTGCCATGTCACACACCTATGTCAATGTAATTGTACAGTTACTGTGGCCTGCAATGAGGAAACACATCGACAGCTACATAAAGAGCATATAGTAACATTGTCAACACATTGCTAAGGAAGAATACAAGGATTGTCTATAATGACATATCACAAGGGCACATGACCACACACATGAGACCATTGGATAAACGTACCAAGACAAACAGGTCCATTCTCAAGCTCAGGTAAGTCCCCTTTCACTGTCCAGGCAGCCTGAGGATGGTCCCATACAATCCAAATGTGTAATAAATAATACCTGGATCCATTTCATGGCTCATCCACATGTCAGACTAGCCACTTCCACCTGCCAATGACACAATTCTGAAATGTCCACTTGAGGAGGCATGGGGATGAGACCTGGAAGGCAAAAGTCACATACAATGAGTTTAGGCAGGCAAAGGCATTCATGAAACACAAAAGTCAGTCAAATCTTCTGTAGTTTCACTGACATTTCCTGATTCTCACCCCTTGGCACTGCCAGCTCCCCTGCATCAGGAAGGTTTGGGATGCTTCTCCTCAGGGCAAGGTTGTGGAGCATGCAGCAGGCCACAATGATCTTACAAACTTTTGCGGGTGAGTAGAGGAGGGCTCAACCTATTTTGTCTATGCTACAGAATCTTGCCTTCAGGAGCCCAAAAGCATACTCCATGACACAGCGTGTTCTCCTATATGCCTCATTGGAGGAACTTCCAATGGTGTAGTTGGGTTTATCATTGGTGTAAGCAACCAGGGACACAGAATCCCCTGTAAGGCAAGGTCACATATGTGCAACCGTGTGTACAGAGCAAAGTGTCACTAACAGCAGACACGATACATACATACACACCTGGCATATGTCACTTACCAATCAGCCAGGCCCTCTCTGGCTACAGTCATATCATCAGCTGTGAAATAGCGCTGTTCAACATGATGAAGGCATCATGGACTGAACCTGGGTACCCAGCACAGACTTGGGAAATGTACAAGTCCAGCAAATACACTACTTGAACTTTGATCTAATGGAAGTTTTTCCTGTCCTGATAGACCTGTTCAGTGTCAAGCGGTGGAACCAAGGCTACATGGGTACTATCAGTGGCTCCAACAACATGTGAGATGTATGCAAAACCATAGAATTCTGCTTTCACATACGCAACATCCTCACTTTGCGGAAACCAGATGTAGCTGTCCAGGTGTTTCAACAGTGCTGAGAGGACATCCTTCAATTCCAAACTGAGCATAGGCTGGGATATCCCAGCAGATAGGGCCACTGTATTTTGGAAGGACTCTGTGGTCAGGAAGTACAACTCTGACATGACTTGTACAATGGGTGGTATGCTATTTGGATGACGGATGGCTGGCATCAGATCTGGCTCTAACTGACAACATAGATCCATGATTGTCTACCTATCTAGGTGGTAGATCTGAATCTGTCCATCATGGTCTGCAAATCAGCAAGTGGATGGTACACAGGAGGGTTGCTGATCCATTTCCTCCCAGGGTAACTATGTGTGTCAAAAAACAAACAAAGCAGTCACTCAATGTGCCCCTTACATTTAACATGTAACATGTTTGATACATGATATCACATGATGTGCGAACAAACCAGGGCTAAGCCTTGCACTTCCTCAGATTTTAATGCCCTCATTATTAACATATGTGTAGCAATCATCTTTATTGACAGGAAGCTCATGGTTAGATAACTACCTGAACTGCCTGCCTGTGATTTAATGCACAACCTCCTAGGTCACATGAATGGTTGAGGGTGGTGGCTGTAACTTCAACCATGTTGTTACATCTGCATGACTACATAGTAATATGGTTGGCAAAAGGATTGACTTACATGACTTGACTAGGCCAGTACTCAATATCCCCCAGAACATCATTTATTTGATTAGTGATGCATCAAATTATTTTGATAATTACTTTATGTGGCTCAAAAATGGCAGATGCCTGACCTATTCCACTGGACTATAGGAACCACCTGCGGCCACCGACAGAAGTTGTCATTGCAGTAGGCAAATACTACCGTGCTAGACACTGCCATAGGATAACATTGCTGCCTGTGACAATGTCAGTGTCCGCTGGCTGTGACGGTCATCTACAAGGTGGGCTTCATCGCCATTTTCTGCAGAATCCCTCATTTGTCTCCTGACACTGCTGCCGGCAAGACCGCAACAAACTGAGCTGCTATGTACTGCCTCTGGGAGCAATCATGCCCCATCCAACAGGTGATAGGGCCCCTGCCTTCTCACCAGAAGAGCTTGAGAAGCTGGTGGAGGAGGTCCCACCCCTGTATGAACAGCTCTATGATGCACCAGAGGAGCAGGTAAGTGCCAGTAGGTTATATGAAGTATCGGGGTTGATGTTTTGGGTGCATGTTTGTGGGAGGTGTGCTTTAGTGTGGTGAGTGTCTGTTGGGTGGGTGAGTGAGGGTGCTTATGTGTTTGGGGCTGAGGGGGTGGAGGTGCTGAGGGATGCGGTGGTGGATGGGAGGGTGTCTGCTGGGGTGGTAACTGCAGGAATGGTGTATGTGCTGCATTTTGGTGTCTCTGTGGTTTGGGTTTCTGAGGGTATGACAGATGTGGTGGCTAGATCTGTGATTGTTGGTGCTGTGTCGCAGGTAGATGTTGTTTGTGTGCATGCCGGTGCTGTGTAATGGTGCTTGTGTTTGTGTGCACTACAAGTGTCTGTTGAGGTGGATGCATGCAAGTCTATCTGTGTGCTTTGGGTGAGTTGGGGGAGAGGGGATTTAGATTAGAAAGAGGAAGGTTGAGGGGGACGGGAGAAAAGGGGTGACTGGTTGCCGTCAGTGTGGAGGCCAGAGCCTGAAATGATCTCTGTAGGCCAGAGATTGCACTGTGAATGACCTCCAGGAACACATTCCTCTGTTGGATCTGGCTTGCCAGTCCCTGGATGGCATTCACCATGGCCATCTGACCCACAGAGATCGACCTCAGGAGGTCAATAGCCTCCTCACTGAGGGCAGCAGGGCTAACAGGGGTTGGGGCAGAGGAGCCTGCGGCAAAGGTGATGGCCACCCTCTTGTGTGAGCGGGCACGGCTAACTGCGTGGGGAGCAACAGGAAAGGCAGTGATGGAATGGAGGATGGCAGACAAAGATGGTACAGGGGTGGTCACTGATGGGTCTGACACCACTAGGGAGTGGCCACTGGAGGAAGAATCCATGGATGAAGATGTTGATCCGGTCTCGCCCATGGCACTCCCCTCTCCCTCTGGGCCACTGGATCCCTTGCTGTCAGTGGTCTCATGACCTGAGGTCCTGTGGCCAGATGCTTCCCCACTTGGTGTTGCCCCGTCTGCTTCACCTGCCGGTACTGGTGCTGCCAGAAAAAAGAAAAGTAAGGTTATGACAACCACATGAAGAAAGTGTAATTAACTACCAGGGAGGCAAAAAAAATCATCATGTCAATTGACCACCCACATGAAGTGACAGCAAAGTGCCACCATCATGTGTCAATACAAAAACAGGCATGCCTCTGGAATACCAAAAGAAACACAATGGCAATTTCTGGTGTCACATACTTACAATGGCATGGATGAAGTCAAGCTAGTACAGCAACCATACCACAACTAGGTAACCCCTACACAGCAAACGTGTGCAACATCCAGCACAGCACATGGAACCAGTAGCTAAACTATGGATCCTTCTGTAAGGTACCCTAACAATTACACTGACACAACCCTATACACACATCTAAATTGCAATGATTTGATGTCTCATGGACAACTGATGGTGCTAAGGAAAGGCAATCAACATTGCTTAAATCATTGAATCAAGAAACTAAGGCCCATATTGATACGTTTGTAGCGCCGCATTTGTGCCACATTTTGAAGCAACAGCGGCACAAACTTACAAAGTACAAGTATTTTGTAAGTTTGTGCCGCTTTTGCGTCAAAAAATGATGAAAATGTGGTGCTAAAAAGTATAAATATGGGCCTAAGTTCCTTATGGTCCAACTCTCTCATTGTGAGATGCCCGTTCAGATTGAATGTGGGTTATCACATGGGGTGTGGACCAATTTGCCTCAATAAAAGTCTAGAGATTAAAGAAAGAAGCATAACCCTCAATGTATTTTCTTGTTGAGGTTCCAAATTTGTAGATGTGTAGAGATATATTATACTTTGAGTCAAAAAGGGTGCTTCAAGAAAGTTTTTTATTGTGGTTTTGAGCAATGCCACATGAATATAGAGCCGACACCTGTTTCTCCCCATGTGGCAAATCTGCCTGGGGCTTTTTCAAGGCTGTAAGGTATACATAAAGATTGAATCAGTATTGAATGAGGTCATAAGAAAATGATGTGTTATTTACTGAGTGTGATAAGAAGAGAAAAAGGAAAGAAAGTATAATAAGATATCACCAAAGTGATTCAGTGCATGGTGAGAGAGATGGAGAATAAAATTAGCACTCTATTTGCGGAAAACTATTGTTCAAAGTGTGATGTATCAAGAGATAGCAGTGAGTTAAAATCATACTTTATAGGGTAGGCAAACCAGTCTATAGAAGGGCAAGTGCTGGCAAAGTTACGTAATAGAATCACGTGTTTAATATTCACCGGTGAATGTACTTCAGATTATTCGGTGTAAAGATTATAGATAAAAGAGCAGACAGCACATATCTAGTAGTAAGTCATATGAAAAATTTCTGCAATGTAAAAACATCTTTGGATCAGTAGAAGGAAACATTCTGTATGGGAAAATGACAAAACAGATCATAGTGCTCCAATCAAAGAGATATAATATACGTGGTATATTGCTGTCAAGTGAGTAAATCAAATATTAATAATACCAGTTAGGGAATCCAGCCCTACACATAAAGATATAATAAGACAGACAGTTAATTTAGCAAAAACAAACAGTATAATTTCCATTATATGATATTCTTCCCCATAGAGAGCAGGTATCAAAGAGTGGATAATAAGTAAATGGAGCCCAACAAGTGTACAGTACGATGCCCCTGTGTTAAATGGAGAAACCTGTAACTACAGAGTTAAAAAGAGACACAGTTTATCAGAAAGTGTCTGGCAACAAAATCGCTGTAAACAGATTTCGAAATGATCCCAGACATCCCGATTGAAAGATAATTATTATTCCCTTCTAAAAGTCGGAGGTTGGACCGGGCCTCTGGTGAAAATTCTTTGCTTAGTATTTAGGTTGTCTGGGACGTACCCGAAAATTAACAAACATGTCCATGTGTCTCATCACATTTTCACCCCAGGCCCGGTCCAACCTCTGACTTTTAGAAGTGTATAATCACTATCTTTCAATCGGGATGTCTGGGGTCATTTTGAAATCTGTTTACAGAGAAGTCATTGTACACAGGGACATGACTGCAAACAATCCCCATTTTATGTAGTTTACTATTATTTGGGTGTGTATACTACCTAAGGTGGGTATGCATGTTTTTACAGGTTTATTAGTTGAAGTGCTAGCCTTTATTTTTGGGGGGAGGAAAATTATTTTGACTACAGTTTAACCAAGATTACTTTTTAGTTTCCTTTTTTTGCATGGTTTTCCTGGATTCTATCAACACAAGTGTCTTCCTCCAAATCCCGTCCCCCCTTCTGATTACCATCCCAATGTGTCTGTGATCTTAACCTTACCCCTGTTCTTCCCGCCCTCCGTACAACCTTCAAATGTTCAGTTACCCTTCCCAAGGCCATCCCTCCCACCTTTAAATCTACCTCTGCCTCCCCTGCAGGCACCCATGCCCCTCTCCCTGCCAAGAAGCCTACTTCCCCAAAGAAGGTCTCCCCTCTCCCAAAGCCAAAACCAAAACCTCCCCCTGTGAAACCTGAACCCAAGCCCACCCCGCCAAACCCCAAAGCCCTCCTCCACCGCCCCCATTCCTCCCCAATAATTTCTGAGATGCCTGCCTGCCCTCTTGATGCCCCTTCCTTTGGAGGTTATTTGGCAGTCAGGAGTTGAGCCTTGGGGTCCGGATGGTGCTGTTTGGCCCATCTATGATTGGACTGCCTATGGCCTTGGACTTGTTTAGTTATTATTTATTTTTTCTAAAAATAAACCCAACCTGTTGAGTTTGAGTCACACCTTTGTCCTGCATTTCCTTCTCTAGGTTTCTAATGTTCCTGGCTGACGTTGCGTGCGTGTAGTTGTGTGTGTTTGAGCTGCTTGCTGCTCCATGTCATGTTTTTTCCAATCTGTGAGTTTGTGTGCTGTGCTTTTGTCCCCGAAGAGTAGGGTTTATGATGTGTGATTGGTGTTGTGCTGTATTTGTAGTGGTATGTGTTTCTTTTTTTGTTGTGTGATGTGGGCATGTATGGTGTATGATTTGACCATCTGATATCGGTATTGTGTGTTATTGATTTTTATCACTTCAAACCTGGAGTATGCAGAGTTGTGGTAGTTTGTCTTGCATTTGAGTGTGCATGTGTCCATTTAGGTGTCTGTTCCTGACAGATGGTTGGGGTAGGACTATGTACCATGGAGTGTGAGTTGTGTGTGCTAAGTTACCTTGCCCTTCCCCCATTGTAGGACTGTGCTTGGTAATTATTTTAAGTCTTGGTTGTCCCTAGGATCGTGGCCATTTCTTGAGCACATGTTGTTTGGGACCTTGCTCAACATGATAAGTTTCCCAATGCAGCCTCCTTCCATGTATATTCCAGCTGGTCCCATAACAGCAGTGCAGGTTTGCTTTGTGTCTTTTGTCCGTTTGTCTCCGTGTGTATTGTGCATGGCATTGTTGATGCATTGTGCTATGTGTGTGTGTGATGTATGTGTCGATGTAGTGTTGTTTAATGTTGGTGTTGTGTGTTTGCCATGGCAGATGGATGTATATGTGTGTTGTATGTGTGGCCAGTCCCTGGCCAGTGCTGTGTGTGAGTGTGTGGAATGTATTTGTATGTGTGCATTAGGTGTGTTGTTGTTGCTGTGTGTGTATATGTTGCGTGGCCTTTGGTGTCCCTGATCGAGAGTTGGTTAACCTTGTGTATATGTATGTTATTGCGTGTAGTGTGAGTGTGTTCTGGCCGAATTGTGCGTGTTGTGAATGTGTGGGTGTCCATGTTGCAGTATGTGAGTGTATGTGTCATGAATGATAGGTGTAAGTGCTGGCTTTGGCGACCATCTCCGAGGATGTGTTTGCTAGCGGTACAAGTTTAATAATAATGAAAGAAAATAAAGGTAGGTGTGTGCACTTACAGTTGTTGTTGTCCATGTCGGCATTGATTTTATTGTCTTTCAGCTAGCAGAAGCAGCGGCATGGTATTGAGGTATGGCTCCATGGCAGCTCCAGACGTGTATTGCAGTGTGCAGGTGAGTGTCTCTCTTAATACTGCTTGTTTCCGCCTGGTGCTCCATGGTGGTTGGACCATGGTGGCCACATTAGCGGTGTGCAACCTCGTGATAGCTCTGGCAGAAACATAGGGTGTCATTCTGACCCCGGCCGGCGGCGGAAGCCGTCGGCCTGGCTGGAACCGCCAGAATACCGCTGCGCGGTCAAAAGACCGCCGCAGGTATTCTGGGTTTCCCGCTGGGCTGGCGGGCGACTGCCAGAAGGCCGCCCGCCAGCCCAGCGGGAAACACCCTTCCATGAGGATGCCGGCTCCGAATAGAGTCGGCGGAGTGGAAGGGGTGCGACGGGTGCAGTTGCACCCGTCACGATTTTCAGTGTCTGCATGGCAGACACTGAAAATCTTGGTGGGGCCCTGTTACGGGGGCCCCTGCAGTGCCCATGCCTTTGGCATGGGCACTGCAGGGGCCCCCAGGGGCCCCACGACACCCCATACCGCCATCCTGTGCCTGGCGGCCAAAACCGCCAGGAACAGGATGGCGGTACACCGCCGGTTTTCAGTTTCTAACCGCAGCTGTACCGCCGCGGTCAGAATGCCCAAGGGAGCACCGCCAGCCTGTTGGCGGTGCTCCCGCGGTCGTTGGCCCTTGCGGATTTTACCGCAAGGGTCAGAATGACCCCCATGGTCTCCTTTGGTCTCTTTGTTGCTCCAGAAGACTGCAGCGGTCTGTGCTGCCTGGCGGTGGCGGCAGGCGGCTGATGGTCTCCTATTTCCTATGCCCCAATCTCATAATATGGGGGTCCGGTCCGCCAGACTGCTGGCGGTCGGACTGCCACCGCCAACATGGCAGTCACGGGACCGCCAAACTCGTAATCAATCCCATGGTTCCCATTGTTACATTTTGTTTCATAAAATGTATAATTTGTTTACATATATATTAGTACTATTTGTTTATTATAATACTTTTATAGTAATATATATTATATAACTTACAAATAATTTTCAACTTGTTCATTACATTTTTTTACATTTTTCAATATTTTCATAGATATGTTTTAGATTTTTATTTTTTTCCTAAACTTTGCATTCAATTCTATTTTAAGATAGTCATATTTATTTTCATTTTGTGGCCGTTTTGTTTTACTGATATCTGTATGTTTTCATCTATTAATATTATAGTTAGGTAGCTATTGTAAAAATAGTGTATTCGTTTGCTGTGTTAAAGTAGGTTTGTATTGTATTTTGTAGTAACATAGTTAAGCGAGCTAGACCTTAGTATAGTATGTGTAGTGTAGTTAGTTTATTTACTTAGTTTGATTATGTGAGTTAAGTTGGTGTAGGTATTTTGATTATTAGTTGTATGGGCTGCATAAGTAATGGGTCCCCAATTTTCCCTTACTGGAAACCAAGTACCCCATTGTAGAGTTTGACTCTCTCATGGCAGTGGAGTAGAGCAGTCCAAGGGGCTTTTCAGGGAACTTGGTGTGAGCTAGTAATCACGAAATGACACTCAATAAGTGATTGACAGTGTTCTTTTTTTAAAAGTAAAAGTACATTTATTACACAAACTACTGAATAATACATATTGATTTACAAATATATACATTAGACAAACTGAAAATACCATAGAAGACATTGCATAATCAGCTTTGACACCACCAAAGGGTCACACAAACCTATAAGCTAAGTCTGTTGGCTTGGTCAAAGGATCAAGATAAACAAACCAACGTGTTATGAACACTCATATTTTGTGTGTAAATGTAACAGCCAATAATAACCATGTATAAATGCATTTATTAATCTTAAAGCATAGACAACTTGATCAGTAATCACTGTCAATATTATAAAGCATTTTAAAATTAACAGAACGTATCTTTATTCTTTCTATATACTTTCAAGGCATATGAACAGAATCATAAAAAGAACCCCTCAGAAGCACCACATTCTGATCACATAAAATCCAATCATAGTTTCAACCCCTAGAGGTGCTTCACTGCATGTACCTTCTTAAACACATTCAGGCCATATTAAATGCAACCATAAAACAGGCACCTAAAGGGTACTGCATTCCCATCTGTAGAGCAGAAGGTAAAACCTAAAGCACACTTTAAAAATTAAAGTGTCCTGGTTCACAGTGACAGGTAATTAGTAGATGCTGATTTTGTTACCCACCCTTCCATGCTCAGAAGCTGAGGTAAGCACTGTTAATTACTTCTTTTGTGTGGAGCGTCATTTGTTCCTGTTAGAACTAAATATAATTGACTTGGTAGAGTAGGGTGACAAAGGGCCTGGGCTCTGATCCGGAGCTGAGTCAGAGAAATATCACAATCCCAGATGGCCCATAAGTTGTACAGATATCCTCTTGAAACTTGCAGATATGATTCTCTCACAAAATTGTAGTCAAAACTGCAGTAAAGCAGTTCCCCCTACATGTATAATAAAGTGTCACTACAGACAGAACAAGAAATCACACATACGTTCCCCATGAATGTACTCTAACATTATGAATCCTACTCCAGGTCAATATCCAAACCTGCAGAGTCCCCTCTGTGCCAGTCTACCTGTGCACAGTTATCGGGCTGCACACAACAGTAGTCTCCCACATGCAGTCTGCACACATGTGCATGTGTTCATGTATAACCAGCCAAGTGCCCCCTTACCCCTGCTGCCTGGCAGTGGCCTTATTTTAAAAGCTGGACACTGGCAATAAACATGTACAGTCCATTTGCAAAGTCATTACCGTGGGTGACATTTGTAGTGAGAGGGCGGAACTCAAAAGCAAAACATTGTAAATGTGTTTTATGTTGTTCACTATTTTTGGGTGTGTATATTATCTGAGGTGGATATGCATGTTTTTAAAGATTTATTAGTTGAAGTGCAAGCCTTTATTTTTTTGGAGAGGAAAATTATTTTGGTTATATCTTAACCAAGAATACTTTTTTAACTTATTTTTATTTTTTGGTTTTCCAGGAACAGTTTTTCTATTAATTCTTTGTTTTTGCATGGTTTTCCTGGAGTCTGCCAGCCCAAGTGGCAGACTTGCCAAAATTGTTTATTAGGAGACTTAGGGATATACTTATGAAAACTGACTCATCCCTACATGAAGGCAGCAATGCTTGATAAAAGGTTGCACTGCGGTACAAATGTTACCGAAGTCATGGAGGCCCTGTATTTATGGTACAACGCATCATGTTCCAAGGTGTGTCAAAAAAATCATGCATCTGTGGGATGGATGCCAGATCCAAAACTGACACATGAGTAGTCAAGTGACCCAAGGCTGCTTTGTGGGTTGTAAACCAAAGTGTACATGCCGCAAATCACCTTTGTGTCACAATGGAGTGCCTCATGCATCCCATAAAAAGTAACACATTTGGGAAAAAATGTTTCAGACACATCAAAAAGTCAAGATGGAGCAAGCAGCAGGGGGCAGCAGTAGTCAGGGCAACAATCCCAACAACCTCAGCTCCAGCCAGGATGCCCAGACATTACCCCTGCGGAAGAGGAAGATTAATTCCGGTGAGGAGAATGAAATACTAGTAACAGGGGTGACAAGGCATGAATATCAACTCTTTGTGACCTCCAAAGTGCCACTATGGAAAAAAGAAAACATTTGGCTATCCATAGTTGAGAAGATAAACAGTGTAGGCCAAACTAAAAGGACAGTGCCAGAGTGCAAGAAGTGCTGGCTTGATTATAAGCGTATGGCCAAGGAGAAACTGGCCAATAACCTGAGGGCAGCTATGCAGATCGGAGGAGGACCTGCAGAACAGGAGGGGATGGACCCATTGGAGAAGCAGGTGGCATCAGTCATCCCAGCAGAGATGGTGGCAGGAGTGGCAGGGCAGGACAGTGCTGGCTGTGAGGTCCAGCAAGGCCAACAGGGTAAGTGGCAACAAAGGACAATATGCATAAAAATGTCATGCTGTTCTGCACTGTACTGTGCTGTGTGCAAGGCAAAAGGCAGGAATCATCACATGTTCCTGCACTGCCCATTTACCTTTTGTACAGTTTAGTCCAACTCTGTCAACATTGTCCATTCCATGTGGGATGTGCTTCACCAGTCCAGGTTCACCTTTGTATACTGGGACTTGTAGTGGAATGTATCAGCATGAGTGACCGTGACTAGGAGTCTCAGAATACAAAGCAATTATACCTGGACTGGAACAGCACATCATACATGGACACTTCAACCCTGCCCAACCTGACTTGTACAGTGCTGGTCCCCTTGCACCAAGAGGTTACTGTGTCTGTTTTTGCGCCCACTCTGTTGAATCTGGACTGTAAAGCAATGGATTGGAATGGGGTTGACAGAGGATTAACTCATCAGCTGAGAGTGGCTTCCGCTATGGTGTATGTGAAGTTTTATTATGTAGGATCATGCGAATAGCTAAATGTATAGTCGCAGCATTAAACTACATTGCATACTGATGTCATATTGACAGCACACAGGTGCTATCTGATATGGTTGAGACCACATTACCTCCTGTCAACTACAAATTTATACTTGGAGTTGTGAATGCAAATGAGGCACACTAGAGGACTATAAGCGTTTGTTATATATAGATGCTGTGTGAGCAAAGTGTGCTCCTGGTAATGTTGCGCAATGTGGGTGTGGCTGAGCATGTTGAGCTGGCACTGTGTCTGAATTGGGAGACATCGCATTGCAAGGAGGTGAGCTGTGATGTTGTGATGTGTGTACTGCAAAGTAGCCTAAACCATACTCACACACTGTTGTGGTCTGATAGTGTCAAACTTGTGGCAGCTGTGAAGGGATGCCATTGAAGAGGGCATATAAGAGGACATGGGTGTCCTACATCCTACATGGAATGTGGACCTGGATGACGATGTAACACTTGTGGGAGCTGGACAAAGAAATTATGTCTGACTATGACTATGTCATGCGTCAAAGCAGGAGGAAGTGAAACATCTTTTTTGCTTGCATATAGTAACTTTCATTGCTGGTGTTGTATTCAAATAAGAATCAATGTATTATCTGGGTGGCATCAGTGTGTGACAGTAAATTGTGTCTCTGCATGTAAATGAGGAGTGTCAGAGGACTCATGTACATGTACAAGTGAGATGGCCCTTGGCACATGAATATGCAATGTGAATGTGAGACAGGACAACTTGGCATATTTGAGTGGTGTACAGTGTGTAATGAAGACTGCAGGATCAAATCTAATACAAGAACAGACCAGCAGTACTGTCATCTAAGACGTGGGCTGAATAGTGGCTACAGGGGATGCAGGCACCCTGCTGACTTTGGCAATTTACACAGTAGTGGTGTCAAAAAGCAAAACAATAAAGAGTATTGCCTTCATGTAAATAAAGATGATACTCCACAAGGCAGATGTGTACTGTACCTCAACTCATCCTCAGAGGTGGGGCAGTCCAGCAAGCTGTGTAATTGTGTTGCTATGTGTGTTATGACAAGAAAAGTAACCCTTCTCACACATTGGTTGTGTAAACAATGTAAATATATTGCCACTGGAAAGGCAATTGCAGTGCAACTCTGCCTTATTTCCTACAAGTAACATATGTCTTACACATCATTATTGAAAAGAAAGTGAATGAGAATAAATGTGGTATGTCAGGAACATTACTCATGTCAACATCTAGCATAGGTCACCAGTAACATATTGCTATTATATTGCAGAGGGTGAAACAACAACTCCTGACCAGCGACCTGTCCTGGATGACCAACCTGTTGGGGAGGACGTCATGCCCCCCCATGGACAAAGACGACTCCAGCAACTCCTGGTCTTCATATGAACATTTCCTCCAGTCACTGCAAGAGAAGAAATTGTTGCAGGGTCTCCAGAGGATCTGCCTATCCCAGGACATCCCCTATTTGCCAGCCTAAGCCCAGTTCTGGCTCCCTAGTTGTTTACCAAATGCGAGTAGAAGGAGTCCAGCAGCAGCTGATAGATGAGGCTTGGGTGGGGGTGGAGATCACTGTGGGCACCCTAGAGGGAGTTTGTAAGTGCACGGTCCCAATAAAGTCACCTCTGATGCTATCAAAGGCACCTACCCTTCACTCGATAGAATAGAAAAGTCCTTGGCTTAAGTTTCTGGTGTCATGATGCAGAGGAAGCAACAACAGTCCTGCCAATGTGACACAAGTGAGGCTTCCACATAGCTAGGGGCCATCTGCAACATCCTCCAATCTATGACACACAAGCAGGACTCCTGTATTTCAACAATGGGTGCCTTTCACAGTGTCCTTGTTGGCTTGTTGGCATGCCATCAGGCCTTTGTCACTGCTTTGGTACCTTCCTTGCTGACACAAACAAATGCAGCAAGGATAGTGGAGCCACATCTTCTGCCCCTGTTGTGTGTGTGTCTCAGGTGCCTCGAGCACAAACACCACCACCCTCAGTTGAGACATAACACACATCAGCAGATGAAGCTGTGGACTCCACCACTTTCTGGCGTAAAACTGCCAGTAACATTTGTCTGTGCCTTTTGGCCAGTTTCCCATTGGACCTGGTTGTATCATGATGCCACCTCCCTTGTCTTGTGGTACTGTCCCCTTTTTGTATGTCCACCTGTTAATTGGATCCATTTGTGGACTTTCGATATAGCCTACCTTCCATAATGGCAATTTGGATCTCCTCCCTACTGGAATACTCCTCTACTCAACATGTCACATGGCATGTATACCCTATGGACCCTCTCTAGACATCCTTTGGACTTCAGTGATTTTGTGCTTGTTGCCCCAAGAACTGCTACTTTTGAATTGAAACTGTACACACCTGTAAATGCATGCACAACAATGAACCAGTGTGTTTTCTATCTGTGGCAGATAGGATTTACTAGACAAAATACAAAAGCCACTTCTTTGTATCTCAAGGTAATTGTACCACAGTCCCTATCACATACTCTTGGTGGACATTAGCAAGTGTCATGCACATCCACTGCTAGGGCATTATGTTGCAAGTCCCATTTACTTTTAATGCATGCACTGACAACATGCAGATACTAATGGCCAGACTCCTTAATATTTTGCTTCATGGCTGTCCCACTGAAGGATGTTGAGATTCAGTGTTACATCTTGGATTTCAGTAAGCACTAACTACAAAAACTAAGCATTAGTGGTCCTGTGTCAAGTGATAAATAGTGTCTTAAAGCACACTGGGAGACGTACGGTTTATGTGCTCCTCTGCTCCTCTGCTCCTTGAGTTCCCTCACATGCCAGGTTACACACCCATGAATCAAACTACACATCTCGAGGGTAAGAGGAAACAGGAGACTTATGGTTTACCAACTTAGTAAGTAGTTGCACAAAGTCACATGCAGGAAATCCCCCACTTACCAAGTACTCAATGCCAAGGAAGACTGAGGTATTCTAGGAAGGTGGGGACGACATCCATGATTTACGAATAGCTAACAGTAATGACCTCCTACTACAATGGTGCAAGGGTGAGTGCATAAGTGGCAGTCACCAGTGTGTGTTCCAGCACATCCAGGAATGGGTAATCATGAGAGACAGAACCATCCATATTATACATGAATCATCTAGTACACACAGTACAACAGTTGATGACTATCTGTGTTTGGCTGTGTGTAAATTCACATGAAGAGGAGCACTCACACTGCCTAAAGATTGGGGAAGTGTACTTAATAGGCCTAACACAAAGTTATACATATCTGCAAACAATAGAAGCAATCTGTACATCATGTACTCAACTCATCCTAAGCAACAATGGCAACCCTTCAGCATTAAATGATTAAGAAGTCATGAAAGCTGTAAAAATATTTATACATTTGTTTTTACTTATAAATATATCTATACTATGCTAATTTACTATATCTAATCTAAGGCTAAATTACCCTAATCTACCTATCCAACACTAATTTACTATATCTAATCTATGCCTAACATGCCTTAACCCACCTATCCTACACCTACTACCTTAACACTACCTTAATTTAACTAAATGTATTCTAATTTATCCTGTACATTTAGCACAAAGGATGTGTTAGACATCAACTCCCCTTAACACACACGGATTTGCACAATACTAACATCAACTACACCTAAACAAAAATTTTCTACACATACTAACCTAAACAAATATCGATTTTTTCAAAACAAATTTCAAACATATCCTATACATCAACCCCACTCACTTGAATCCCAACACAAATACTAAAATCTAGTAAAACACTTGCAAAATATAAAACTTACCTACACCAAAACTATCCTAAACACTAACTAACTCTATGCTTAGCTATCTAAGAAACCTTTAACTAAATGTAAACCCATTTGTACTGAATTTACCACATGGCAAGGGGTGAACTGTGCTGTGATGTGAGTCAGTGTGATCACATCCCCCTTCTGGTTTAAAAAGGCTCCCTTGAGCCAACAAGCTGAGGAGCTGTTGAAGCTGCACCTATGCGCCAGAGAGAGGTACTGAGACCTGAGAGGACTGTGGCAGCATTCACAGCAAACCCTTATGAAATTTATCTCTACTGATGAAGGATAAAATTCAGATACACGTGTCTAGAGATGTACAGCATTGTCTGCATCAACTTTGGTGAAAAACTACAGCTAATATTCAAGTAAGTGCAAACTTGTACTGCATTTACAATGCAAAAGGGCGAACTGTGCTGTGATGTGAGGCAGTGTGCCCCTATCCCCCTTTGGTTTTAAAAAGGGTCCCTTGAGCTAACAAGCTGACGAGCTTTTGGAGATGCACCTGTGCACCATTGAAAGATATTGGGACCTGAGAGGACTGTGGCAGCATTCTCAGCAACTCCCGGTGAAATTTTTTAAAAATATTTACAGATGAAAGATAAAGAGCAAAAACATATCTAGAGATGTACAGCACTATCTGCACCAGCTCTTGTGAAAAACTATAGCTAATTTTCAAGTAAGGGCAATTACCAAATTGCAAATGGGAAAACTGTGCTGTGATATGAATCAGTGTGCTCCCATCCCCCTTCTAAATCTACCCTTCACCACCAAAGTCTAAAACAAAGTTCAAAGGAGTTGGGACACTGGAGCAGGGACTCCTCGATTGTGTCCTTCAGTGTCCGCAGTGGGGACTGCTCCCCTCTTGATTTCATCTAAGTTGGAGGTGATCTTTTTTAGTTCTCTTAACATAAAGTACTTAAAGAGTGATCTACCCCTCTGACTGGGCCTCCTGGCACGTGTGGTTGGTGTTGGTGTAGCTGCCAATGTCGTCGCTGGTGCCTAGGCTGGTGGGGCCTGTTGCTGGCTTGCACCTCCTGTATTTTGAGATGTTGAGGCTGGTCTGCCTGATGACGGTCTTGGGGATGAGGGACATTCCATGACCCCACTGCCTTGGTACATGTATACAGCTTTTCCATTTTGTCGTACCCCTTTGCAACCTTTCTGATGTGGTGCTACCGGCCCCTCCGAAAGTTGAATGTATTGCGATCTTCAACTGACATGTTATCTAGGGTTGTAATCGTAAAGCTTTGTTAGCACAAGTTTTACATGTGCAGGATGTTTGTTAAAATAATTTCCATTAAGACACAGCCATATGTGCATGACCAGACCAACTCACAAAGTTGAGATGGATATATGCACAAGATATTGTCAATACATGGGCATCCCTTACTTGATCAAGGAAAATAGAGTGTGCTGCCATCTGTGTAGGTTTACTTTATATAAATATGCTCACAATGAGATTACACCATACCATACCTAACAATGATTCATACTCATGATAATGTATAGATTTCACATAGGACACATGGTCCTGAGTCAGTAAATTGGTTTGACAGATTGCATTATGCAAGTGGGCAAAATACTTTTACCTACACATATATGAAAGTGGTTAAGGTGATACAATCCAGGTAGTGTGCCTCTATGTTGCATACCCTATCTGGGGTACCTGTGTCCAACCCAAATCTTTACATGAGCAAATGATCACTAGCTACACATGCTTAGCAACACATATTTCACTGTGCTACTACATACAGTGAAACTTAAGTGTATATCAAAGTGCCATTTTTGGTACCAGCTAATGTGTTTATGTTGAACACATGGAGATTCAGCAACAGGTGATGGTTAGTGTGACCAAAGTCACATGACTATAGATGTGGATACATTATCAGAATGCTAACATGCTTACATAATGTTCACCTGCTTACATACACCCTACATGCACAATGGGAAGCTTCCTTGTTCATACATAATTATTATGTGGGCAGATTCTGTTGTGTTTCACTGACAGCAAATTGTTTATTGGTGGTCATTACCTTCCAAAACTCGTCACAATGTTCCGTGTAATTTAGATCACACAGAGACCTAAATATTCAACATGTGATGACACAGAAAAAGAGGGTTCGACATATATTCATGTACATTGTGTAACCGACATATATATTGAAGTGTGATTTTAAGTAAAAGAAATAATGTACGAGGGAAATTGTGCCCTCGGGGCAGTTCGCCATCATTATAAACGAGCTTTATTAATCATGAAGTATTAAAAATGTACTAATCCGTCATAATCGCAAATGTATGCCATGATTTCTTGTTTGAAAACTGTTTTGCTTAGCTTAAATTTAGTACAGGCTTTGGCCTAGTTGCTTGGTTTCAAATTCTAACTGCGTGATTCTTTTTTTCCTTGAATTAATGAAATATATTCTTGCTTGAAGTTGTATTTTTCCAGTAGAAACTGGCTGGTACACTTATCTCCAAGGTTTCGTGCTAGGCCGGTTACATCCCCTTTGATACAAGGTCAGTCTCTGCAGGTGCGGACAATGAAGGTACAGATAGTAAAATAATTGGCAAACCATGATACAATTTGTGTTCCAAGGCGCCAAGGACAGTGTATGCATAAATGGGCGCTGGTAAAAGACAATTTTGATTGGACAATTTGAAGCCAACCTATGAACCCTCCAATGGAAGACCCTACAGAATTTGGAATGTTACTTACTTAAACCCACCGGACAAAGAGAAGTCAGCCATTTTCCTCGATGCCAGTTTGAAGCCTGATGCCAGACTCCATTTTGGACGACACCCTGATGCCCTTTTCTCTATCTGAGAGAAAGAGACTTTAAGAATTCTCACCCTAGAGACTTTAACTTTGATTTGCCCCGTCTTGCTCATGCAGTAACTTTGCCCTATTCTCCTTGCCGTTGCAAGGAAGCTTGCCCTTAACTTTGCCCCTTTGAAATTTGCCCCATGCTGATCAACCGGTACCTGAAGGACGAAGACTTTTCTTGAATGCTGATTGTATTTGGTAAATATGAAAGGATAAATGTATTATGCATTGTGTTTTTTTTCCTTTTTGGTACCAACTGCTATTTTGATAGGATCCTAGCTAGAACTTTTTCCAAATTTGTGTTGACTAAATTCGTTTTGCATGAAGTCCCACATGCCAATGCTAATTAGAGGTTAGTCGAGGTATTCATTCAATGTACCATGAAGAATTGAAATCTTGTTATGCTGACCGAATGTATGCAATTAGTCAAATACAGTTAGTCACATTGGTGATTTGCATTGCTATAACAGAGTGTATCATTATTCAGATTTTACGTAGATTGCGTTTCTTCCGCCGTTATGGACAGCTAGTAATGGTCATATACATATATCAATTGGTTTTGAGACACATATATATCGTGCTAGCTTTGTTAATATAGGGAAATAAATTCACTAACTTTTAATAAACTGGTGTGGTTATTCATGACTGAAAGGTCATGGTGCGCAGAAATATCAACTATTATTGATTTCTGATGTATTATATTGATCTATTAATTGAGTATTGATTATCAATTACAACAGTTATTGATTATTGATTTGAGTGACTCGACTATTGAGGATGAGGAGAGCCCAACTCGGTTAAAAGATTTCACCGACCTCCAACGTGTCCAGGTACAGGTAATTTATAAGGGCTGGACGCGTTATCAGTAGATGGTAGCAGAGATTGATGGTTTAGCCCTTTGGGACCCCATCCGAACAATAGACAGAGTCAGGTTAGAATTTTCTTTGATAAAACAAGTTGGAGAGATGATGATGCCCTAAGTCCCCGATGACTTTCCCGGGATCTCGGAGCTTGCGAATGAGGAACATGCAGGTATGAGAACGGTCTCAGCGTTTCTAGTGACGGTATGAGTGAAGTTAGGGTTTCGCGCTTGCACAGCTTATCGCCGCAGATTCATTGAGAAGTTTGTGAGGATTTTAAGGAGGGTTAAAAGATATTAGAGGAGTGTTACTCCAAAGGTGTGAGAGTAGGGAAGTTGTTGAACTTCACATGTGTGTGGCGCTTTGAGCAGAAAAATTGTCCACGTGGTTGTTGATGTTGAGACGGGCCCTGCGAGGTCAAGAGACTCCGGAGTATGTTGAAAAGTGTATGTGACACTTGTTTGATGTTGTGATCTGGTCGGTTTAATAGGTTGATCGGGCGTGGTCAACAAGTCGGTATGAATGTTGCAGAGTGAAAGAAAACTTCGACTTTGAGATTTGACGAATTCTAAAGTGCACTAGAATAGTTCATTGATCAGTTGAGAGTAAAGTTTGCGGGTCAAATTTTGCTTGCGAAAGTGGGAAACCGAGAAAGATGGAATAACTGCCGAGGCTAGTGAAAAATCCCTAAGGTTTCTGAAGCGGTTGTGTTACTCTTCCTGTAGTAAACCGACAGATCTGTTTTATTCTTTTGGTTAAGTGCTCGCGTTATATTGCAGAAATTAGTTTATGAGTGAAGCCGAATGAAAAGAGGACAAGTCGCAGGACTTTGTCAGCCGCAGTGTGTGAGTGTGACGTCACTAGGAGCCGCGCTGGGATAGGTCGGTTGGTGAGAAGGGTCGCACACGGATTGGACGCAGTCCGTGAAGCGCAATTGGAAGGGGAAAGGCAAGCGAAGAGTATTCCGTGAATTAAAGTCACTTATTGATTACATATTGTTAGAAAAACAAAAGACGGAAGGATGACATTTTTCAAAGCATTTAAGAGTGCCATGAGGGGAGATGTTTATATTAAAGCAAATGTAGGAGAAGAAACACCGCCTGAGGGTACACCAGCTTACATCGTCATTGAAGAAAAGGGTGTAGCGCCGTGTCTTTGGCTAAAGCAATGGTGCAAATTAACAGAAAAACATGGAAGTGTAGCGTTCCCTATCCACGGGTCGTTTAACCTAAGGGTTTTAGAAAATCTGAAGTTTGCGCTATACGACATGAAAGTACCCCCAAGGCCAGCACAGTTTGAGGCATTGGCAATTTGGGAGCTAATAGCTAGAAATCAACAACAAAAGAAATTTGAGACAAGAATAAGGAAAGTAGAAAAGACCCTAGCGGATGCTAGATGGGACAGCACACAAACGGTTTGGAGATCAGACGTATTGCAGGGAATTAAATTGTTTCCAGCGATTGCCGAGGAAGAGGAGACGGAAGGAAGGAAAGCCACCTGTAAGACAAACAGGAGTCAGTCCAGAGAAGGAGAGAGCAATAGAAACTCGAAAAGGGGAGACGAGTCAGATGATGAGGAGTTCATTATACAATTGCTGAATGATCGCCCACCACCATATGTGGAAAGCGAAAAAGGCTCGAGCATTAGTACTGCCCCTCCAGAACCAATACAGGGTAATGTGACGCCAAATTTGAGAAGATCTCAGAGGCCGAGCAGTTCTGACATGCCTTTCTCACCACGAATACCACGGGTTCAGAGGATGTACCCAGACGTGCCAACATTGAAACCTGCTGATAACTATCAGCCACAGGTCCAAAGGCACTATTGCGATGAGCATAATGTGGGAATGACTTCCGATTCAATGGCGCAGGGAGGACAAAACTATCAGAGACCGACATTGATTCAAGCTGAATCAACACAGTTCTCGATGCCCCAAAAGCAGACACCAGAAGTGCGAGTGGTAGAAAGCCAGTTAGGTATGCCAGCAATGATGAACCACAATGTGGGGATTAACATGCCACAGAATTCGGGGAACAGACAGAATCCACATGCAATATCTCTACCTATCACTGTAGGTCCACCAGTACCACTGTACATACAGGCAAATTCAAGCACCAGCGACCAAGGGTTAATGATACAGAATGGGACAGGGAGAAGATGCATAGAAACCACTCCAGAGACAACTCCGTTAGCGGCACTGCCAAATGGATCTGGGTCCTTGTCGGAGTTTAGTCCAATTCCAATTTGTGCTCCGTCAACCGTGGTAAGGTCACATCCACCACTATTAGTACCGTTAACCTCACAGACTGAAACATTACAGAAACCGTCGATGGCAGTTGATGTAATTGCTACATTGATGGGACTGAACGCGCAACAGTTGACACAATGGTTCAACAGCCTGAACTCCCCACAGAGTACATCAAGCGGGAAGGGAGAAGAATACCTGAATAAAATAAGGTTGGGTATGGAGGCAGACGAACTGGTAGAGGGAACAATGGGTTTGAACAGATTAGAATCATACACAGAGGAAGAACTAAGATACATGTGCCCTAGGATTACAAGAAAAGTGAGCAACATACATAAGAAGTTACAAGAAATTGCAGACAGAAACAAGATCGATATAGGTAAGACCAAACACCTGAGCAGAAGTTACAGGTTAGACTTTGAGACAAAAGATTTTGAACACATGAGATCCGCAGGGATGAAAACACACCTTAAAGAGATACTGCAGAGTGCACAGGTTTGGAGATGTTTAGACAAGTGGGAAAGCAGGTGGGTCAAGAAAAAGGATAAAAAGAAGGAAAACACTTCAGAACGAAGTGAGAAAAAACAACAGAATGACGATCTGATAACCATGTTACCAATGAGAGAGACAGCAGGGGGAAAACTTGTGCATGTACCATGGCACAGGTGCGATATTCAATCCTTTACGGATGACTTTCCCAAATTGAGAGAGAAGCTGATAGAGTGGTATCAACAAACGGATAGATTTGTGAAACTCGCGAAGTGTCTCTGGGAAGACCTGAATACCTTATTTGAAATTGTGGTTCCGGCTGATTTGTGGGAAGATTGTAAAAGGGCTGTAGGTTGGCCGACGAGTGAACCAGAGAGAGATAGGGACACAGGTGCGCCATCACCTATGGTAATGAGTTTGTACCACAAGGTGATCGAGCACTTGAAAACCAAGGTTACGTCGAAAAATGTGGATTGGCAAAGGATTGACAGGACCGCTCAAGAGGTTAAAGAATCTATACACGTGTATTATGAGAGGTTGTTGAAAGCGTTTAAAAATTACAGTGGCACGGAAACGATTGAACCAAAAGACATGCTCCATTTTGTGTTCAGGTTTGTGGAAGGGCTGAGACCCGAAATTAGCCAGATGATTAAATCGCATTTGATTTGTTGGCAGTCAAAGTCGATCGATGAAGTGTTGAATTATGCAAAATACTGCAGTGATGAGATTGAGACAAAGCAGAAAAGATTGAAGGAAAAGGTGATGGTGATGCAGCTCAGAGCAGCTCAGACAGGTTTACAAGGTTTGCAAGGGTTTCAACAACAGATGCCGCAGCAGCAGCAACAGGGAAATGGTATGTTTCAGCCGCAGATGAGAGGCAGAGGTCGAGGAGGTTTTGTGAATAATGGTCCTGATTTGAATACCGTTATGATTCCAAATGGTATACAGGCAATGAAGAAGGTGATGCCATGTCACACGTGCGGAATTGTCGGGCATTGGAAACGGGAGTGCCCAATGATGGTGCAGGAAGGTGTAGGTCAGCAAAACAATGATGTCAATGCATTTCAGACTATGAGAGGACCGAAACTGAGAGGTCCGAATCCAAATTTTCAAAACAATATGAACCAGATGCAGGGTCTACAACCCATGCAACCGCAACAGGTGCAAATGCCTTGTGTGCAAATGACACAATTGCAGCCAATGCAACAGCAGTTTCCTATGGTACCTAATCAGCAAATGCAAATACCCCTAGCACCAATGAATCAGCAGCAAGCAATGCTTCCTCAACAGGTCACGGGTCAAGGAATGAATCAAAATGACACAGTACATCAGTTCCTGTTACACAGTGAGAATGGAATAAACGATGCATTTGAGAGTGAAAGTTCAGATGAGGAGGGAAATTGTGTGCTTGCAGCATCCTTGGAAGTTGATCAAAAGGGCCCGTATGTGGAGGGAAGAGTTATGGGCCATCGTGTTTCATTCTTGGTTGACACAGGAGCTACACGTTCCACTGTTAGGAGCATTGAAGTACCAAATCTGCCACTTTCAGGGAGAACAGTTCAAGTAGTGGGAGTAGCAAACAGGTACCTGACGAACCCAATCACAGATCCAGTACAAGTCAGAATTGGTAACTATCAAGGGTCACATAATTTTGTGGTATGTGACTCAAGCCCGATATCACTGTTAGGGAGAGACCTATTGTGCAAATTGGGATGTTCGATTATGTGTTCGAACGATGGAATTAGAATTCAGACGAGCAGTGATGGGGAAGAAGAGGACAGTGTAGAAGGGGATGAGATGGAAACTGTCGATGAAGAATATCCTCTAATTACCCTTTTTCCGATGATCACTGAAGCAGATATTCCAGCTGAATTACGGGAAACAGTCGGAAAAGAAGTGTGGGATATGACAGGAAAAGAGGTGGGATTGGTGAAAGGAGTGGAACCAGTGAAAGTGACCGTAAAACCCAATGTAACCTTTCCCCAGACCCCACAATACCATATGGCACAAGACACCCTCATGAAAGTCGCCCAACTCATTGACGAGTTTGTAAAACAGGGAGTACTGAAAGAAGTGTTAAGCAGTCCATGTAATTCACCAATCATGGGACTAATAAAGCCAAGTGGAAAGGTCCGAATTGTGCAGGACTTGAGGAAAATAAATGACATCATAATTAAATGCTGCCCTGTAGTACCAAATCCAGCTGTGATAATGTTTCAAGTCCCTTGCGATGCCGAGTGGTTCTCAGTCATCGACTTGTCACAAGCATTCTTTTCGGTGCCTCTTCATGAGGACAGCCAATTTCTCTTTTGTTTCAAATTCTTAGACAGAGTTTACAGTTGGTGTCGAATTCCTCAAGGGTTTTCGGAGTCACCGTCAATTTTCAATCAGATTCTAAAGAAAGACTTGGAAGCGTTAGAATTGCCATTCGAGTCAACCCTAGTACAGTACATTGATGACTTACTGATTGCATCCAAGACAGAAAGTGACTGCACAGCCGACACCATTGCCCTATTGAACCATTTGGGAAGGAATGGACACAAGGTGTCTCCTTCAAAATTACAGTTCTGTCAGAAGAAAGTGAAATATTTGGGTCATCAAATAGAGAAAGGGTCACGGAGAATAATGAAGGAAAGAATAACAAGTGTACTTCAAATGAGTCCACCAAAGACGAGGAGGGAGGTGAGGAAGTTTTTGGGGATGGTGAGCTACTGTCGCCAATGGATTCCCAACTTCTCAACTCTAGTAAAACCTTTACTGAAACTGACCCAGAAGGATGCATTGGATGAAATTGAGCTGAAAGGAGATGAGATGGATGCTTTTATTGAATTGAAAGAATGCATGTGCAGGGCTCCAGCTTTAGGTATGCCTGATTACACAAAGCCTTTCACATTGTTTTGTCATGAACGTGATGCATGTTCCTTGTCTGTCTTGACCCAAGCCCATGGTGGCATAAACAGACCAGTAGCGTATTTTTTCAGCTACTTTGGATCCGGTCGCAGCAGCACTGCCAGGGTGTTTGCGCGCCGTAGCAGCAGTTGGTATCAGCCTCACTCAGAGTGAAGGAATAGTGATGGGACACCCATTAACAGTCATGGTCCCTCACTCAGTCGAGATACTTTTGACACGTTCCCGAACACAGCACATGACTGGTGCTAGACTCACAAGGTACGAAACAATAATTGTGGGATCACCTAATGTGCAGCTGAAAAGGTGCACTACGTTGAATCCAGCAACCTTGTTTCCCAGTGAAAATGCTGAAATTGAGAACGCTGAAGACATCGAGCACGACTGTCTTCAGGTGACTGAATTTTGCACCAAACCAAGGCCTGATATCAAAGATACCAAATTAGAAGAAAATGATCAAATCATTTTTGTTGATGGTTCATGTTTAAGAGATGCACTGGGTGTATTGAAAGCAGGGTATGCTGTATGTACTGTAACAGGTGTTCTGGAAGCCTCTTGGCTTCAAGGGGTTTACTCTGCACAAGTAGCAGAATTGGTAGCTCTTACTAGAGCATGCCAACTTTCTGCACTAATGAAAGTTACCATTTACACTGACAGCCAATACGGGTTTGGAATAGTGCATGATTTTGGACAATTGTGGTCACAGAGAGGCTTCATGACCTCTTCAGGATCACCAGTGAAAAATGGTGAAAGAATAAGAGAATTGTTACATGCCATTCAGTTACCAGGGGAAGTAGCAGTGGTGAAGTGCAGTGCACACTCGAAGGGACAAGACTATGTTTCCCTAGGAAATTGATATGCGGATCAAGTCGCAAGGTTTTGCACATTGAACTGTATATTGCTCAGGGATGAATGGAATTTGATAAGTGAACCAGAACTTGAACAAAGCGAAATATTTGCTCTAAAAGTTATAGATACAATGGACGAATTGAAATCCCTACAGAATGGTGTCAGTGAGGATGAAAAACTCTCGTGGACTAAATCACAATGTGTAAAGAGACTAGATGAATTATGGGTTTCAAGTGAAGGGAAATTCGTTCTTCCAAATAGCCTTTTGACACAGATAGCCAGATTTTACCATGGACAAGCTCATCTTGGGAGGGATGCCATGATTAGGTTATTTAAAACTGATTGGTTTAACCCCAAATTCCGTCAAGTTGCTGAAGCAGTTTGCCACCGCTGCGTCATTTGCCAACAGATGAACGCAGGGAAGGGAACAGTAGTAAATTTGAGCCACATTGGAAGAGCAGGGGGTCCATTCAGCAGGATGCAAATGGACTTCATTGAGATGCCTGTGCATGGAGGCTTGAAGTATGTGTTGGTGATTGTGTGCATTTTTAGTCACTGGATTGAAGCATACCCTACACGCAGAAACGACAGTCTCACAGTTGCAAAACTACTCTTGAGAGAGTTAATACCACGTTTCGGATTCCCAATCTCTTTAGAATCAGATAGGGGAAGTCATTTCAATAATGAAGTAATACAATTGCTTTGTGCAGCACTGAACATTGAGCAAAAGCTGCATTGTAGCTACCGCCCTGAAGCATCAGGTCTAGTGGAGCAAATGAATGGCACATTGAAATCGAGAATGGCGAAAATATGTGCATCGACAAATTTGAAATGGCCTGACCCATTGCCTTTGGTACTAATGTCAATGAGAAACACCCCTGACAGAAAGACTGGATTGTCCCCACACGAGATTCTCATGGGCAGAGCTATGAGACTTCCAGCAGTTCCTGCAAATGCGCTTTTGAATATTACAGATGATATGGTGTTAGACTACTGCAAAGGTCTAGCTGATGTGGTTCGATCTTTCTCTCACCAGGTGGAGGCAACCACCTTGCCACCGATCCAAGGTCCAGGACACACCCTGAAAGCAGGTGACTGGGTCGTGATAAAGAAGCACGTGAGGAAGTCGTGTTTGGAACCCCGTTGGAAAGGACCTTTCCAAGTGATTTTGACGACTACCACCGCTGTGAAGTGTGCGGGAGTTCCCAACTGGATTCACGCCAGTCACACAAAGAGGGTGTTGTGTCCCACAGATGAGGAAGTTGAAGCGCTGAAACTGCCAGTACCTGATAACAAAGTGCCGAGCGCTGAGGCAGAGCAAAACAGAACTAGAAGCGAACAGGCAGAAATAGAGGAGGGAGAAATATTCTCTGAGGACGAAGCAACCGATTCACTTGGGGAAGGAGCCTCAGACAGCGACGAAGCAGCTGAAGGTAACAAAGAGCCTGAAGCAGCTGAAAGTGACAAAGAGCCTGAAGAAAGCAACGGTGACAAAGGGCTCGAAAGAGGTGAAGAAGCAGGAGAGCCTGATCAGAGGAGGGCTTTCCCAGAAGCAGACGGTACAGGAAAAGAAAAGGAAAACCTGATTGACTCCCCAGAAGGAGAGGACAAGGCAGAACAGAACAAAACTGCTCAAACTTCTTCAGAAGAGATCGCAGGCCCATCAAGTGGACCTAGTGCAAAAAGAAGACCAAGTATATCACCAGTGAAACTGAGAACTAGAGAAACGTTGAACGACAGTGAAGGGCCAAGAGTGAAAGAGAAAAGAAAGGAAGTGTCTGTCGTGGTACCAACATCAAGTGAAGAAAAGGACTTGGCCAAAGAGGAAAGTACCAGTGAGACAGAATCAAAGAGAGATGCAAAACTGAAAAGAAAAAGGATACCGAGCAGGAGGTATTCCGGTCCGGAGTGGGCATACGTAGCCAATAACGATTGGTCAGACGAATTCGTATCCCTCAGCCTTGAGAACGAAGAGGCAGAACTTCATTTTGGAAATAAAAACTTTATGGACTCTGTTGATTGAAACCATTGATCACTTGATTGATTTTCTTTTACCGGCTAAGACATTGCTAACTTGACATTGCTAACCTGATTGACTTTTCAACCGGCTAAGACATTGCTAACTTGATTGACTTTGAAACCGATTTTGAGGCAACGCTGCTAACCGATAAGAGACTAAGCTGCTAAAGAAACTGTGTGAACATTGAACTCGTTCAGCTTTGTAAATACCTGCAACTTAGAAAAAAAAAAAAAAAAAAAAACCTGCAAATACGCTTTGATAAAGTGTCTTCAGCTTTCTGATTCTATACAGATCATGACTAGCTTCACTACACAGGGGCGTAAAATGAAGTGTTGTAAATACATGTGTATAGGTTTACTGATCGCATGCGTACTAATAATTGTAGCAATAGTTCTTGGAATGCATGGTAAAAGCGAGAGTGAGACGAATGATGCTTCTACTTCTAAACCTATTATCGTTACTGAACGAACAGCTCTGAAGAGACTCGAGCAGGACGAGAGACACTTGCATGATAAGAAGGAACTTTCATCTAACGTTTTCTATCGCTTACTGAGTGAGTATGTTGAGACCATGGATGCGAAAGATTGTTATGTGTGTACACAAATACCTACCTCAGTAGTGGAGGGGGTAACGTATCACAGCATGCCTCTTACGTATGGAATTACATGTAGTATAGTAGCTTCCAGATTTTATGCTCAAAAAGACATTCATTATTTCTATACTAATTACGATGTTACATTTGCATATGTCCCCATAATAGGGCACCTAAGTAAGATAGCTAGAGATTGGTCTGCCAAATTAATGAGGGAATTTTTCGAACCAATGTCCCCTTTCCACACAGCTCACGCACATAGGGAGAACCTTACATGCTTGCTTTCACCAATAGAAATAGAATTTTTAGACCGCACTGACGACAGAAAGAACGAAATGAAGGAGAAATTAGAGAAGGAGTTGCACGAAAGGACGTCTGTAGATAATTATGCTTTTGCCGCAATAAAGACACAAGGGAAAATAGCCTTAGATACATTGCATGTGGGAAGATTTTGTATACATAGATTTCCATCATATTATGACACAGTTTTTGTGGGAACGAGTGAATGTAAACACACATACGCATTTCAACAAAAGTGGACGTTCATGCTGAATGGACAAGACCCAGTTATTCCTGGAGTATATTATATTTGTGGACTCAACGCCTATTATCGTCTTCCTAAAGGATGGTATGGGAGGTGTTATTTGGGAATATTGTTCCCAAAGGTTTACCAGTTAGATGACTTAAAGAAATTTCCAAGGCTGTCTGAATCACATCATGTTCAGAAAAGGGAGACAGCTGCTGGTGTGGTAGGAGATATATTTGGAGCTATGATTCCTTCAGTAGGAGTCATATTGAATTCAATCAAAATACGAAAGTTATCTACTATTGTGGGTAACATGTTGACAAAGTTTTCGGGAGCTATAATCCTGATGGATGCTGAACTCGCTGCAGAAAGAGCTATGACTCTTCAAAATCGGCTTGCCTTAGACATTCTTTTAGCAAAGGATGGCGGCGTTTGCAAAATGCTTGGCACGCGTCACTGTTGTACCTATATACCCGACAACAGTGGAAAAATTAGAACAATGCTTACAAATTTAACTAGAGAAAGTGTAGATTTAAAGGAATTGAAAGAACCCGGAGTTTGGGAGAAAATTGGAAAAGGATTTGCTTCTGTGGGAAATTGGCTCAGCAACGTTTGGAACGGATTGTTACTAAAAATAGTAAAGGGAATATTAATAATATTAATTTGTCTATTAGATTCTTGGGGAATATGGAAAGCTTTCAAAATGTTTAAAGCAAGGAACAAAAGAAAAAGAGAAGAGAAAATAGAGAACAAAATGGTGGAAATTTATAGGGAGAAGTCAAAAGGGACTAAAAGAAAAAGGGAATTGACTGAAGTGCCAAATTACTATACAGAATTTTAATGGAATAAAATTTGTGGGTAGATTTGATGTGATGACATAATTAGTCATCAGAGGAGGGATTGATGACGCAGAAAAAGAGGGTTCGACATATATTCATGTACATTGTGTAACCGACATATATATTGAAGTGTGATTTTAAGTAAAAGAAATAATGTACGAGGGAAATTGTGCCCTCGGGGGATTTCGCCATCATTATAAACGAGCTTTATTAATCATGAAGTATTAAAAATGTACTAATCCGTCATAATCGCAAATGTATGCCATGATTTCTTGTTTGAAAACTGTTTTGCTTAGCTTAAATTTAGTACAGGCTTTGGCCTAGTTGCTTGGTTTCAAATTCTAACTGCGTGATTCTTTTTTTCCTTGAATTAATTAAATATATTCTTGCTTGAAGATGTATTTTTCCAGTAGAAACTGGCTGGTACACTTATCTCCAAGGTTTCGTGCTAGGCCGGTTACATCCCCTTTGATACAAGGTCAGTCTCTGCAGGTGCGGACAATGAAGGTACAGAAAGTAAAATAATTGGCAAACCATGATACAATTTGTGTTCCAAGGCGCCAAGGACAGTGTATGCATAAATGGGCGCAAGTAAAAGACAATTTTGATTGGACAATTTGAAGCCAACCTATGAACCCTCCAATGGAAGACCCTACAGAATTTGGAATGTTTCTTACTTAAACCCACCGGACAAAGAGAAGTCAGCCATTTTCCTCGATGCCAGTTTGAAGCCTGATGCAAGACTCCATTTTGGACGACACCCTGATGCCCTTTTCTCTATCTGAGAGAAAGAGACTTTAAGAATTCTCACCCTAGAGACTTTAACTTTGATTTGCCCCGTCTTGCCCATGCAGTAACTTTGCCCTATTCTCCTTGCCGTTGCAAGGAAGCTTGCCCTTAACTTTTCCCCTTTGAAATTTGCCCCATGCTGATCAACCGGTACCTGAAGGACGAAGACTTTTCTTGAATGCTGATTGTATTTGGTAAATATGAAAGGATAAATGTATTATGCATTGTGTTTTTTTTCCTTTTAGGTACCAACTGCTATTTTGATAGGATCCTAGCTAGAACTTTTTCCAAATTTGTGTTGACTAAATTCGTTTTGCATGAAGTCCCACATGCCAATGCTAATTAGAGGTTAGTCGAGGTATTCATTCAATCTACCATGAAGAATTGAAATCTTGTTATGCTGACCGAATGTATGCAATTAGTCAAA
The DNA here is from genome assembly GCF_031143425.1 of Pleurodeles waltl. Taxonomy (NCBI): domain Eukaryota; kingdom Metazoa; phylum Chordata; class Amphibia; order Caudata; family Salamandridae; genus Pleurodeles; species Pleurodeles waltl. The sequence continues at coordinate 912,646,375 of NC_090443.1, forward strand.
TACAGTTAGTCACATTGGTGATTTGCATTGCTATAACAGAGTGTATCATTATTCAGATTTTACGTAGATTGCGTTTCTTCCGCCGTTATGGACAGCTAGTAATGTTCATATACATATATCAATTGGTTTTGAGACACATATATATCGTGCTAGCTTTGTTAATATAGGGAAATAAATTCACTAACTTTTGATAAATTGGTGTGGTTATTCATGACTGAAAGGTCATGGTGCGCAGAAATATCAACTGGTATTGATTTCTGATGTATTATATTGATCTATTAATTGAGTATTGATTATCGATTACAACAGTTATTGATTATTGATTTGAGTGACTCGACTATTGAGGATGAGGAGAGCCCGACTCGGTTAAAAGATTTCACCGACCTCCAACGTGTCCAGGTACAGGTAATTTATAAGGGCTGGACGCGTTATCACATGCATGTACTCATAACACTTACTGGTAGCACTGTGGTCATGGAATGAGTCCACCGCTCCCCGGATGAATGGTCCATGTCCCCCTGGAAAACATAATTTTGAACATGGCATTGTAAGCAGTGCCTCAACATATGCTTACAGGTACAGCTTATAAACTATGCTAACCCAGAATTTCATATTTACATAACAGCTTTGTGACAAATATCTTATCATGGGAGAATTATTGAACACAGCTAGTCAGAATGCAGCCCTGAAATGGCTGGAGGATGCAGTTCAGATGAATTCATCATCACATGGTTGAAACATAGCTCAGGCCTGTGATGTTTTTAATAATGCTGGGCAGCATCATGTCAGACTGCATTGTACCATAACACATAGCTATACTGGCCTGCGTCAAAGTGAAAAGGCAGGATTGTGCCATTGGGATAGCATACAGTGCATTCTTTTTCTTTCCCTATTCGCTGGCACCATTTCAGCAGACTGGCACCAATGCAGGTACCCCGGCACAATAGTGCACGAGTGTCTGTGTTGCATGTAGGATTGCTTTGTTGAAAGAAGGGGCATATGCCTGTACATTAAAATTGGGAGGCATTATCATCTTCTATGTGTGCTTCAGAATGCAGCACACATGGAAATAGGAATAATAGAAGAAGGTATAAAGAAAAAAACTCACTGTGTACATCCCCTGGGGAGGTGCAAACATCTGACGCATCCCCAGATATACATGGCATTGTAAATATGGTGATGCCTAACAATCCATGGGTGTTGAGGGGATCACCTACCACGATGGCCAAGGAAGGCCTCCCTTATCCATGAGGCCATTCTAAGCCATACAAAGCCGCTAAGCTTGGACTTGTAGATGTGGTTGAGAGGTTTGCGCCAGCGCTACATCACCAAAAAGGATGCAATGGTCCAACCAGACTCTCAGATTTATGACACAAGGGGACAGATTTAGTGCCATATTTATACTTTTTGACATGGGCTAACGCCATTTCTTAGCACCACCCGAGCGTCAGTTTATACTTTGACGCACGGTGGCACAAATCACGGGTTAGAGTCATTTTCTTTACTCTAATCATTGAGCTGCGTCGTAAAGCAAAACGACGTTAATGCAAGAAAAATGACTCTAATCCAGTTTGCGACGTCGCAAACCGGATATGTGGCATTTTCCACCACATTAGAGTAAAAAAGCGGTGGAAACGCAGCAAACAGTGCTAAGGAGCCCCAAAATGGATCCCAGAAGCCAGGAGAAACCCCCGGGAGACCCCAATCGACCAAGAACCAGCCAGGTGGACACAGACAAGACCCAGGAGAGGGAGAAGAAGAAAAGGAAGTGTCGTTTCAATGCAGAGGAGCATGAAATATTGGTCAGAGATGTGACGGAGCACCAGCATCAACTTTTCGTCACATCAAAATTGCCAATTGGGAGGAGAGAGGCAATTTGGCAACAAATTGTCGACAAGATCAATAGTGTGGCAGAGGTACGAAGAACAGTCACGGAGTGCAAGAAACACTGGCATGACTGTAAGCGCAGGACAAAGGAAAAAATGGCAAGGAACAGGAAGCAGCACTGCAGACTGGAGGTGGGAGTCCAACACCGCAGAAGGCCCTGGACGAGATGGAGGAGATGGTGGCAGCCATAATCCCAGAGGAGATCATCACAGGAATCGCAGGACAGGACAGCACAGACTACCAGGAAACAGCACATATGTAGGGTAAGTTGCATGGGGGACCAAAATGCCTAAATGTGAACTGCAAGCAGGGGGAAGTACATACCTACTACACAATGCATGTCAGCCATGGAAATCAGGCAGTGGAAAGGGCAATGGGGCACAGCACGGGTGAATGGGCTGTGCAGGAGACTCCAGGGGCACAGCACAACACAACAACAACAACCTTTGCATGGGGTACTCTGTCATCCAAGGCTGTTGGAAAGGCAAAGCCAGACCAGGAGGGTAGGGTAGAATGTAAAACTGGGCTGCTGTCACAGTACACCTGGTATTGGCACAACGTGAACTAGGGGACAATGTCCAGTCTCAGGCCATATCTACAAGTGGCATTTACCATTGACAACAGTTGCCACTACCACCTGTGCTGTGTGTGCTGGTCAAGTAGCAAATGGCAGTTAGGTGCCCATGGAACAAGCACACCCAAAATAGAGGGTTCAGGTTGACGACGTGATCCATCCCCTTCAATTCCTAAGAAAGTGTAAATCCTGTCAAATGCTCATGTCTAAAGGTGCAATAAACATCATGTATTGTTACTTACATTATGAAGTACACAGCAATAATGTCATACCCATGTTGCCCATTCCAGGGTCTATCCCGTGCCTGTGTTACAATAGCTGCAATGCCACCTTGCAACATCTCAACTGTCATACTGCTAAGGCAACAGCATTGAGGGGGAGGACATATGTCTCTAGTTAGTGAAACACACCCGCACAGACATAAGAGGAAATGTAACACTGCCAGGCTCATCAGTGCAATCCAAAGTAGCACACATTGCAATACATGGTATGTGCTAGGTCTCAGCAACGTTTAGGTGTATGGGAAATGTCAGAGACTGGGTCAGTCCTATATTGTCATGTGTGGTGCAAGTGGCAACAGAACACCCACAGGCATTGCAAGGCATTACCATGCTAATGGAAGTAGAGGGAGGGTTGACTAGGACAAGAAGGTGGCAAGACACAATTTGGACAGAACCCACATCTAGATGATGTGATGCAGACAATTCCCCAAACTGCCCACACTACATGTGACATGGAGGTGGTGCATAGGCCTGTGAGAATGCTAATAGTAATGACAGGAACAATGAACAGGAACCAAGATTACAATGTTCCACTAATAGGAAGTCAGTGACATCACATTACAACTGCCACAACACAGACACACTAATTGTACAATATCTCATTGCAGAGGATGATGGCTCTCCTGTGGATATGCCTGTCCTGGACTACCCTGATGACATGGATGACGAGCTGACAACCATTAGCCAGCAAACCCTCCAAGATGTACTTGGAACCCTCCAGACCCCACCTTCAGTCTCAAGGAGGAGCATAGATGTCACAGAGGACCCACCCACCACCCCAAAAGTACGACCTGCCAGCTCCAACACAGCTGAGGACTCTGATGACACTGGTACCACCTTTGAGATTACAGTAGTGGGAGTACAGCGGGAGCTGGCCAAGGAGGTGCGGGTGGGGATGCAAAACATGGCAGCCAGCCTTGAGGGGATGCGCATGTGCATGATGTCATCCGCAGAACAGTCAGCAGCCATGCAAGTCCAACAATCCCTACTGCAAGGACTACAACAGTGTGTGAGGGATTTCACCACAGCAGTTAGGGAGTTCCCACAACACCTGGCATCCCAAACATTTCACTGCGTGCATGACTGCAATCATGACCCCTCAGGGCCGACCTGGCTGCCTACCACAGCAATGTAGCTGCTATACTCAATAACCAGCAGCTCCTCCTTGCTGCAGTAATGCCCTTAATAGCCCCACAGTTGTCAGCTACCGGGAATTCAGAGTCCACTTCTTCAAACACTGTTTGCCCCTCAAACCCACCACCACCAAGGGCAGAGGAGAAAACACACACATCAGAAGAACAGATCACCTTCAGCCATAGGAGTACCCGGTAGCACCAGTCCATGCTACATGGGCACTGATTTTCCTATGTCCTGTGCTTGTTAACATGTCAGTCTTGCTACAGTTGGTAACATGTACTGTTCTCCAACACACTGTTTACCTTACCACAATGGACTGCAATTGTCTCTCACTATCTAACTGGGAATTCATGTTCCTCTGCACTGAATGACACTCCATCACAGCTTGTCCAATGATATGTCCCTCACCATTGCACTTGTGTTGCGTCACAATAGAAGGCGTCACTAATGGACTTACAATCCTGGACTATGTAAATATTGCACTTCAGCACTTTAAAATAAACAGCACCTACACAACCACTTTGTCTCTGTGTAATGTGACACATCAACTGTGTAGGAGATTTGCGATGCATGTAACATGTCAATGGCCATAGAATGTCACTATAATAGTGTAGAAAGAATGTGGGCTGATATCTATGCACAAGGGTCTGGATTTTATCATCATCTGTGCTGCCTTTGGCTTATTTCTGAAGTTAAAGCATCACAAACAGTATAATGCTGTGTAGAAATGTATATGTCAGGTCCAAAGTATCTACAAGATGAAACTCAATGTGGCCCACATTCCCTACAAGACAATCATTATGTATGTGACATATGACTCGAAACTTTAATCCCACACCCACACCATACAGCAGGAATGGATGTGTACGAGTGTATGGACAATAACGTCACCTGGGAGTACAATGTAATAAATCATAGGTGTGATTTATGTATACTGAACTTCATAAGATTATGACACCACTCAGTTTATCAAAGTTCACATGAACCTCAGGCTGCAGGCAGACGTCCCACAGTGCCCAAGATTCCATCACAGGACTCAAACGATGACAATTTTAAAATCACACCAACCTTTACAACACATTGGGAACCATAGTTACCTTGAGTGGTGGGTTCAATAGATGACTGATGCATAGAGAAGTAGCTTTGTTGTAGCTGCCAATATGACAGCTCATTTGGAAGTGGGAATAACCATGTCAAGAATGGGATGTGGATGCAGGATGGAACACACAGGCAAACACAAATTTGTCATTGTACACTCATGCAAAGGCCCTGATCCCCAAGCATATAACACATGCTGTAAAGGAATACATCGAACTTTATTATATATGTATGAAAGGAAACTTAAACTATGGCAAACACCTAAGCTAAGCTAGCCTATCCTAACTATACATTACCCACAACTGGTCCTAACTACCCTAAACGTACTTACTACATGTAACTAAACACTCTAAACATCAACCACCCACCCCCTTATATAACGGGACACATTTAGGACAACATCTACTTACCTAAACACATATTAACTAATCCGAAACAAATATATTCTTTTTTTTTTTTTTTTAAATAATAAACATAAACCCCAACATCAACTCCCACCCACCCACAAACAAACATGTAATAATATAACTCCACCCAACCCACTTATCCTAACTAAAGTAACAGCCTACTCTAACCTAACACTAAGCCCCCTAAACACACAAAAAAAAAGCAAGAGGAAAGAGGAGGCAGGGGACGGAATTAGGGGTGAGGATCAATAATTTCAAAGATTGCCCCTCCTCAGGATTTTCCTTATCGCTGGCAGTCTCCTGCTGTAGATTGTGCATGCGGCGCAACACACGATGCATGTCACGTTGGAGATTGCTGAATTTCGATGCATGTCCATTACTCCAGCTGTGGTGGTCTGCGTGGCACTTGATGTAGCAGGTGCTGGTGCCGTGGTTGGAGGTGGAGGTGCAGAAGGTGCTGCTGTTGGGCCTTGTGCTGACGAGGTTGAGGGACCAGCTGGAGTGGCTGTCATCCCAGTGTCCACTGTGCTTTGGCTTGGTGTGGTAGCGGCAGTTGTGGCCAATGCTGACCCCCTTGGCTAAATGCCATCTATGCCCCTGTGGCTCTCTCATGACGATACCGCCTAGCCATCAAACGGAACCCAGCCTCCACATCGAGGGTGTGTCGGTACCGCACTGCCCGCCTTTGAAATTCGTGGATTTCATGTGCATTCAAGTTGGCAGCTGTAAAAATAGAGAGAGGCAAACATTAGTGACATCATTGTGTGATAAATGTTCAGATGATAATCTAACACTTCCTCACAAATAGCACGTGCAGTACAAATCACAGTACAGATGATAGAATATCCCTGAGGAATGACATGCCAATGCAGTCTACCCATCAACTATCTAACAGCACAGCAATGCACAACAAGGTGTGTACTTGGTTAAATGATCTGTGCATATTTGTAGTGCTATTCGTCACATAGCAAATGCTGCAAGTACTCAACATTGCCAGGCCAACTAACCCCTATTTCCGGATCTAATTCAAGGCACACAAGACTTGTGATTTGTATATGTAACTGGCAGGGGGCATTGTAGTTTGTCACACATGAATGCTTGAATTGCATGTCTGTCATCTACACTGTGACCATCACACCTAGCTACACATATTTTCTCCCCCTAACCCTGTACCTCAGGGGGGGGATGGGCATGCATATTTTCAACGATCAAGGACAACCATGAAGCTTTGTCCAGCTGTACATGGATTTAGTCAATCTACCACAGGTAAGGAGGTATGCCAACTAGGATTGCGTTAACCATTGGACAATCCCATCTACATTCATGTTTCTATTTGTGGACAACCATCAACATCAGATCTCACTGGCACATTCCCTAAATCATCCACATTGATGCAAGCACCCATCTTGCCTTGACCTGCATGCACGCCTATGACATTTCACTCAAGTGCCATGTAAATGGAGTACAACATGTAGAGCTAGATGCTGCAGGACAGTCACCCATACAGTCCAACATGTTCATTACTTAACAGGGATGTGCAATTTGGTGTGTAAAACCGATGCATCACTATTCTGTGTGAATTAGGGTATGACTTGCTGACTAAATTCTGACACTGGCCACCTCCAAATACATTTTTGGCATACATGTGGCAACAAATCACCTTGTTTACCTGCCCATGCCTATTGCGCAGCACTCGACTCCCAATATATGACTGTTTGCCAGTGAATGTCTAACTCTTCCATGGAACACTATGTCAACCTCCAGTCCAGTCACATATCAGATCACGTGCAAGCTCATCATATCTTGCAATGAGTCCAACACACAGGAGTCAATCACACAACAGCTGCAAACACAACACAGGACAAACATTTTAACACTTCCTGGATACGTCTGAGTCCTGGAATCGAGCCACTTCACCTATTGTGTAGGGGGCTGGTCCACCTGTAAAACATGGAAGGGTGATATGTGCTCAATGTCTGCTCACTGTACAAAAGTTGGAACAACAAATCACTTTGTGTGACATTTCATATGATAGAGCTGCACATCAGGCATGTAGACACCCCAACAGACATACCACTGCAAACATACATTGACACTGTCACTCCAGTGAGTGATGGACACACATATGCACACATGCACTGGCCCTAACAATCATGTGGTGCCAAACATGGTTACTCAATTTTGTGCTTAATACATTCCAGATGGTGCTCCATTTCATCTTTTGTAATTGGGAGACAATTGCAATGCCACATTCCTGGTGTACTGCAATACCAGTGACTCAGGTATTGTGGCTTGTGTATCTAGGGACAATGAGTAACTGTGTGATGGTCATGTGGGTAGATGTGCTTCCAGGAATTATTGTGCTTTCAGTGGCCCATAATAGGTGTGCCAGTGTTGTATGTAGGTTACATATGCCACATTGGCAGTGTACCCTACGCCGTATATGCCCCCTATGACAACATGATGGCAGGGATCCTGTGTGTTACTTGATGACATTGTTACGCTAAACCTGGATTGGCCACTTTTCTGATTCAAAACAGCAAAATGATGTATGCTGACAGTGTCTTAGTTGATCATCGTTGACAGAATGCATGGGCACAGGTGTAGTCATTGCACTTGACGTGTTACTCTCGGCCCTGTGTACCTATATCAGGTATTGTAAATCACACATTGCCAGAATCAGCAACTTAGCACACCCGAACTGACACTGTCCGCTAATAAAAAAAGGGGTAGCAAATGTCCTACTTCTGCAATCATGATGAAGTAGGTCTCTATTTGAATAAACCTTGGGAATGGTGGCACTCACAGGAATGCTGGCCGGCTGATCTCAGCAGACCGCCATGTCTGTGACTGACTTCATACTGAGAAGTTTACATTTGTAGATATGCTGCAATATTTCAGCAGGGGTGTACCCAAAATAAAATCGCAACCTATTTCTTCACTAAAATTGTTTCATGGAAGAAGTCAGTAGTCCCTTGCACAACATCATGCTCAAAAATTGTTTGTGATCATGCATTCACAAAGAGCAGGGATCCCATGCTGACCCTTTCACTTTAGAAAATGGGTTGGCACCAAAGTGACACAGATGGTAACTGCACTAGCTCAGTCCCAGCGATTGTGTCCAAGCAAAAAATGTTGTTGGGCCCTGCTACTCAATGATAGGATTTCAACACCTTCTCCGAAAAGCCACAAGATGACCCTGTTTTGTGATACTGCAATCTGGTAGCATAATGGCCCATTTGGGTTTGGCCATGTGAATGATTATTTGTCCAGACGTAAATACATAAAAACAGTGAACATAGGCCCAGATGTGTAATTTATTTTGTGTCGCATTTGCTTCATTTGTTGACGCAACAGCTGCACAAATTAACAAAATATATTTGATTGTAGCAAGTGTGCACTATTTTTGCGTCCAGCAATTACACAAATGCAGTGCAAACAAAGTAGAAATATGGGCCTAAGATAAAGGTTATGAAGAGCTTGGTACATATGGCCCTGACCACTGTTCGGACATGGTTCCACACAACTGTGGACTACATTGTTTCCATGTATTACCATGTGAAATACATCCCATTCCTGGTACACTCACAGTTTGTTCAACTTGAATTCCACATGTACACATTGCATGCAGCATGTCACAACATCTGCTACTGTCACTCCAGAGCATTGTACTGTACACATTAGTCAATTTGGTACTCACCAACAGGGCCACCACTCGCCGCACCCAGGTGGTCCAGCAGGACTTGCTCTTGAGCCATCAGGTCAGCCCAGCGATGCTTCAGCTCGTGATCGCTGCATTGTGTGTCGAAAATGTGCCTCAGGTGGAACAGCACCTTTGCCCACCTCAGCCTTCTTGCCTCTGTGTGATACCCCTGTATCACACAGCCCCAGCCTCCAACATCAAGGGGAGGAAGTGGCACACCAGCCACACAAATGTCCCTAGCTCCACTTCACCCATTTGCCACAGCCGTGGCCTTCCCGACATCACACCAATACAATAAATCAAAAGTAAGGAGGGAAAAATAGGAAAAGGAGGTAGAAAAAGGAAACTTATCTAACCCATAGACAGCCTAACACTACCCCAACTAATACTACCCACAAACAGACTCCCAACAGTACAAAGACAAATCTAAATACAATAAATGACACAAATACATTTGCACAGGATACAAAAGACACTTACCAAACACCAAAAGACAATATAAATAGCACACTGGAGACAAATTCACAATATTCACAGAGAGATAAGTCAAAACACAGCCACGCAGCCTAGAATAATCACAGACTGCACAGTGAAAGTGAAAGTACACCCACTGTACCATTTCTGCAAACAAGATATCCTATTACATCACTTCCTGTCTCTTTTGCGGCCTATTTTTTGTGTTGTGGGTACATTTTTGACACTTACTGGGATTGCGTCAATATTTCTTTACACATATGCTTTAAACTCCCACGCATTCATGGATCAATACATTTTCAATGGATATCTAAATGCCTGGGGTGCGCTGGTATAATTAGCGCTAGGGACCAATTGATGTATAATGTGTGTGAGCATAATTTTTTGACGCATGTGCGTCATTTTTTACGTATTTGCGTCAAAATTCTGCCTTAAACTGTGTTTGACTCATTTTTTTTATTTTAACATGCATGCAGCCTATAACTAGACAAAGATAGGATGGTATGACCTGCAGTGTGTGTTCTAGTGTTTGGGAACATGTGGCAGACCATACTACTGCGGCCCATAATACTCATATTGTTGTGCAGGATTAGCTCTCTTAACTGATGCAACAGCAGCACAAACTTTGGAAATTAAATTGGATTGTTCAAGTTTGCGCAGGTGTTGCATTAATAGAGGACAGCAAGGCTACGCTTCTAAGAAATGAATCATGGCCTGTGTGTTTTGTGGGTGAATTGTCTGTTCAAATTATTTGTGTGCCTCTGTGGGAACGGCATGCAAAACATTTGGCCTAATGTTCATGTATGAATGTGTTACAAATGGGTATAACCATTAGATGCCATTCAATGAGGTACATCAGTTATGATATGTGTTTGTAATATCTGATGCCTCTTATGCTTTGCGTACTTGCTTGACATTGGGGACAATACATTTCCCATGACTAACTATACCCAGGAAAGATCGAGGACGGCTGATGAAGGCTATGTCAGATATGTTACCCTTCACATGTCATGAAAGGTTGGCTACCACTTCATGGTCACTTGTGTGTATACTACCCATAAGTCAGGCATTTGAACATGCTAGGTATGTACAGTGTTTGTGACACACTATCAAATCCAATCATAAAATTTTTATGTACACCACAGTTTTACTCATGTAAATGACCTATGTTTCTCCTGTGGCTGTGGTCGACCAGCAGACCATGCTGCATGTATTCACATATTTCCAGTGGTTAATTGCACAAAAGTGTCCAGTTCAAGTGTGTGGCCATGTGTACCCTGTGTCAGTATTGGCCTCCATGGTGTAACAGTTACGTGCAGGTCAAGTCAGGAGTCTGTGGAGCCAACCCTTGACTGAGTATCCTTCGAAGCCGATTTGACCTAAAGCCAAAGATCAGGTAATGGCATACTAGGGGATAGGGCAGCTATGGTACAGCAGAAATTTCAGAAGGCTGACGACAGAGCAACCTTGGTGTGCTCAAATACGTTCTGGATCAGTTATAGAAAAACAGGCAGGTTTCATCACTACATTTGTACACAGGGTAGGGCTCTAAAATTCCCACCACAACAGGGAACATCAGTGCCTCTGTGCTGATTAATCTCACAGCTAGTCACCACGCAAACCCCATCAAAAGGTGGCGGCAGAAGTGAATCTGTGTCTGGACCATCAGGGCACAAACATGTATTGTCCTTACATACACATTAGCAGCCCTTGTTTGTTGGGCTGGAGGCACAGTACCAAATCCAGGCATTCAGCCATAGCACACTGTCACTGTTTGGCACTAAAGAAAACATGCAAAATCAGACAAGGGGTGGGGGCTGGATTTGCCCCTTTGAAAACATGTCCCAGAACAAAATACGATAAGGAAATAAATTAAACAATTTTGTACATTTGAGGACTAATCGTAGACCTACCAGACACAATACCGCAAGAGGAAATGGAGGGCATGGAAACCAACTATGAGGCAAATGTAGCCACAGGGAACGTCTCTGGCAAAGACTGGAACCGGGCTGGCTAACAGGATGCAGTCTCTGTCAGGAACAAACATGAACAAGGCAAATACACAGTGAGCAGAGTCTGACTGGGACAAGCAGGATCAACACTGTGGGAACAAAGCCCCAGGGGCTCTGGTACACAAATGAATTGTACTTCAATGCACAACAAGGAGATTCAGGAAATGTCAGCTTCTAAACAGTTTCAGGCAGCAGCAAGGGCAAGGCAGAGTCAACTTGCTGGGCTGCATGAGAGTGCTCACAGGTGTGCGCACCTTCAGTCTCTCACAAGTCCTGGAGTTGAGAATCCAGTTCAAGGGGCCAACCGGACCTTTCACATGGGAAGCAATGGACAGCAGATTACAAGTCTTACCACCATGCAGACTGATGATCTAGAAATATGGCATGCCATACTGAAGAGGGAAGCACACAGGAGTCAGAATGGGAGTCTGGCTGAGTGCAGATGATGATTCTCAGGGTACAGATAGTCCATTTACAGCGCCCCCTAGAGAAGGGTGGGCAGAGACTTAAAACATGGCAGTGGCAGGACTTATTACCTGGGATGGACCTGGGGCACTTGGGCTATCCATTTTCAGGTTTGATGCACTTCTTGTCACAAATGCTCCTTGTAGAGATAGCTGATGTCACACTTACTGCTGTCAAGGATCTAGTCCTACATTCCTGTTACTAATGCAATTGCACATCCACTGCCTGCGTTAGCTCAGGTTTGCGTCAAAAAGTATAGTGCCGGCTAGCGCCATTCCATGACACCGGCCGGGCGCCATATTTATGGAATGGCGCTAGCCGGCGCTAAGACCCTGTTAGCGTCCTTGTAAAGGACACTAACAGGGCCGGGGAGGAGTACGGGGAACCGGGGCTTGTGCGCCAAATTATGGTGCTACACTGTTTAGAGGCAAGAAAATTGCCTCTAGGCAGTGTAGTGCCATTTTCTGGCACACAAGCCCCATGGACATGGCTCATGTCTTAGTAAACACAGGAGCCATGCCCACCACCCCAATGGCCATGCCCAGGGGACAAATGTGCAGTGCCGTGCAGGGGGCCCCTTGTCAGGGCCCCCATCGGTGTTTGGCAAAAAATAAAAAATACTTATCTGGACTTACCTTGGATGGGTCCCCCATCCTTAGGTGATCTCCTGGTGTGGGTAGGGGTGGGTCGGGGTACCTGTGGGCAATTTCAATGGTCCCCTTACGCCTGCCCAGACCCTGGGGTCAAATAATGGCTCTAAGCAAGCTTAGTGCCATTATTTAAGGACCCCATTCCCCCATGCTGGATTTTAGCACGGGGACAAATATGGCGCAAAGGCCATATCGTCCTTTTCTGGACGGGAACGCCTACCTTGCATCTCATTGACGCAAGGTAGGTTTTACCCTTCAAGAAAACTACGTAAACTCCATTACTTTGGTGCTAGACGTGTCTAGCGCCAAAGTATAAATATGGAGTTAGGTTTGTACTGAATTAGCGTAAATAAAAAAAATGACGCTAATTCAGCGCAAACCAAGTATAAATATGGGCCAAAGTTAATTTACGTTCATTGTGTCCATGATTTCTTCTCATTTTGATATACATCTTGGACACTGCAATCATTAAAAATACATTTTAAAAATGATGTACAGTACATATAGCATTAATTAAATGGCTACTTCACAAACATCAGCGGGAACAACCAAACATACAGACAGGACCACCAAACTCCAGTCTCAGGAGGTTAATGGGATCGACCTCCTGTGCCACCACATCAGCCGACCTATGCTTCATCTGTTGTGCAGTACATTCCACCTCAAAGATCTTCCAGTGGTACCAATGGATACTCTCCCATCCGTCTTTTTTATGTTTTGCAGGGTATCCCTGGCTCATCCTGCCCCCAGCCACAACTCCTTGGACAGTAGTACATGACCAACCATATGAGGCCACCCATTTCCGGCTCGGAAAAATTCTTCCACCTCCCTGACATGTCCCTATCCCTCCCACTAACACTATAGAAAAGAACTAAAGCCACAACTACTTAAACTATCCCTAGAAGGAATAAAGAGAAAATGATAATCTCCTAATAATACAGTGAAAAGAAAATCACAAAACTAGACAAAAGGATAATTGTGGACAACAATGAAACACTTTAGAGACACCGAACACACACAGACAAGACCAAAGTACCAACAATCGCAGACAACCTCCCAAAAACCACAACACCCAGCACAGACTAACAGAGAGTCAGAGGAAGATAAAGTAACTTTGCACTTCCTAATGTGCATCCTGCCACATCTACTGCATCTTTTCTGGCGGAGCTGCTGCCGGTTTTTGACAAATCTGTTGTTTTTTCTGACACATTGGTGGTGATTTTGATATTGTAAAATGAACGCACAGTACATTTGCACTTTAGCTGGTTTGTACATGCATTGGCCCTAATGCGCAGTTACAACTGGTGAAACTGGAGCAATGCACCACTCATCATTAGCAATGTGTGTTTTTTGGCGCATCCTCCTGACCCAGTCTCTGGGATGTAATGTAGACAGTGAAAAACAATATATCACAGCTTGTACCCACTTTCATTGGTCCTACAGTTATAGCAGACATGTCCAAAGGTTGGTTATGTGTGTCACTTAACTGGTCATAGTGTGCTTATGTGTAACATAATACCATCTTACATGTGACATGTAGAGTCACAATTTATTGAGAGTGTAACACCATCATTTTTATAATGTATTGAGGCATTGAGTAAATCATCTTTATTTAGTGTTTTGAATGTGGCTTGGGGGTACTTTCATTGCTGTGGTGAGGCTGCAGGTATGTAATTTATGCTACATTCAGTGTTGAATGGTACATGGCAAAGCTGTGGACAGTTGGCAGCACTTGTCAGGACTGTGTGACAGAGGGCGGTGTCCAGGTGGTGATAAATGCTGGGTCAGCTAGTGTAGGCATAAACGTGTCAATAATACTGAGTGGTACAATGTTTCGCAAATCAATGCATTGGCTGTTGCTGTACCAGATATAGGCACCTTGGTTGTTGCTTGGGGGTATCCATGCACATACAATGGTGACATATGCATTCTGAAACATACAGTGGGAAATGTGGCAATGAGTAATACATTTTCAGGTGTGAAATTATAAGGTCTTGTACCAAAAAATCTCCAAGCCACTTCAGTTCTCTCTGTGAGCTGGATTCTGCATCACACATAGATGGTGGAATTAGGATCAAAGGATATTGCTATTAGCAAGAGGATGCCCCTTCATGCACACATACATTTCTGCATACAATACTTGCATCCCTGCTCCACAGTGGAAGTGTGCCCTGTGTAGGCTCTAGCCAGCCAAAGCAGCAGTTGGGCAGGGGATATGGCATGAATGTTTTGTATTCAGATATGGATATCTCTTTTCTTACAATGTCCTTTCACACACAGCCATGCATTAGGGAGTGTATCAGTGCTGCACTGTGTGGCTATCTACATTCTATGGCCTTCTATTTACTGTCATGGTCACAGGATGCAAGTGGAACTCAAATATGATGCACATGTGTGTGACGTAAACCACCATCATGACATACAACACACACACTCAGCTCACAATGTTTGGACCTATATTCCCTTGAAGATGTGCTTGACTGTCAGAAGGTGAACACATGCTTTCAGCACACACAATCTCAGAATGTGCATACTGTTCCACATTAATAGATTTCAGCTGTGTTTGTCTTGTCCAGGAACATGCGTTTGCCACACGGTATTGATCTGCAAACATATTTTGTTCTACATGATGTTGTGCTGGGGTGTGTGTAACAACCAGCTACAGACCATAGGGATAGGCCTAAATCAAGTTGAGGAGATGTGAATGTTTTGATGTATGCAGTAACGGTGACATACATTTATAAACACAAAGGGAGTGTATAACAATTTATTTACATTTTGCAGAAATCAGTCCATATTTCTGATTTAGTCCAAACTGAAACAGAACATTTATGAAAGGAAGTTCTGTACAATGTGGTTGCATCACAGTCTACCCACAATTGTTTATACAATTTCTTCTCTGTCCTCAGCCTCCTAAATTGCTTCCTACTCCTCATGTGGTACTTCCCATGGAACATTTGTCCTTACACATGTGTTGTGTAATGTGCAACATGCTAGTATTATTTTCCACACGACATGTCTAAGCAGCGAAAGCGAGACTTCAGCACACCAAACATTCTCTCAACGATACCCCTGGTTTTGCCCGGCCTGGTTGTACTGGCATTCAGCCTCTGTCTGGGGATTCTCAAATGGGATCATGATCCAGGGCAAAAAGAACAGATGATGTATGGAATGCTGAACAATGCAAACATTCACCCCAGTCACAAAGATCTGGGTTTAATCCATCGTTTTTGACCACCATGCCACCCCAGTTTGGACCCAGCCATATGCAAATCAGTCTTGACCCTGTTCCTCATGCCCAGACGTGGGTCCCTTACTCACTGTGTCACTGGATTCAAGCTAGCCTGGCTGATGAAGGGTGAAACCAACAATGGATTAAACCCAGATCTTTGTGACTGGGGGTGAATGTTTGTATTGTTCAGCATTCCGTCCATCATCTGTACTTTTTGCATTTGTCACCCCAAGTAGGAAGGGTATGCCCAGACATGGGTCCCGTGCTGTCTGCGCCACTGGATTCAAGCTAGCCTAGCTGATGAAGGGTGATACCCTGAAACAGGTCCTAGGATGCTTGTTTCCAGTCCAGGGAGGACCTGGCTTGGCAGTTCGGGCTGGACTGTTCCCATGAGGGACAGGGTCAAGACTGATTTGCATATGGCTGGGTCCAAACTGGTGAGCATAAGAACGGTGGATTAAACCCAGATCTGTGACTGGGGGTGAGTGTTTGCATTGTTCAGCACTCCGTCCATCATCCTTTTGTGTTGCTAATCATGACCCATGGCTGCAGCTAAGGCTATATTTGTTAATTCTGTAAGCAAAAACCTCTTGTTGCATATTCTTGATCAGCAGAAAATAGAATAAAATACATTTCAGTCAATAATTATGTTGATTGATACACCCACATCCCTGTACATCTATTATGTGTACTGAATGACTCATACACATTTCTACCAGCATTTGACAATGTTGGTTGCATATACATTTGCCCATTTTATTCCATATGTCTTTTCCAATTCTCTGCCTCATGTGCATGCCCTGTTACTTTTGACACTTCCACAATCAGACAATAACATCTGGGCAGTAGTTTACTGTGATAGGTATTGTGAGAGGTTAATGTCCACTGTAGGGTATGTACACTCACTGCATGCACAAAGTGACAGTATGTCGATCCTACTTTTGCCCTTTTGGTCATCCCTATGTCGGTTGTGCCAGTGCCAACCTGTTTCACACTCACACATACATATGTCGCTGTAGAATCACTGATATTGTTGCTACACTACCTGACAATGACAGAGCCTTTGATCTGTTCACTTAGTTTAGCAAGTGAATTTGGTCCCTACATGTGGTGCATTTCAAACAGGTTCCATAGACAGCTGTACAATGTATTGTCAGCCTTCAGTTGCTGCTTTTCATTAGACTATTTGTCATGGTACACTGGGACTGACACATAGGTATTGCAATGTGGGGCATCTCTATGTAGGACACACTAATGTTTTAACAAAGATCTGAATGTCACAGACCTGGACACAATATATTGGTCTTCACACCTATGTGTTTGACTGTAACTTGTAGGGGATTGTGTACTTGTATGTGATGTTCCTATTATCATTGTTGTGGAAAATGAATGTTGAGATTGGTATTCTCGGTACCCTGTGTTGCCTTGTCCAAGTTACATTAAATTCTATGTTGATGACTGATGTATGCCATGTGAGGCAGCATTGTGTTAGTCTTTGAGAGTTTCACATTACTGAACTTATATGCTTTTCATTTGGGAAACTTACCCCATGGAACAAGTGAGTCATCACATTGGTAGCATCTATCAATGTAGCTGTAAACCTAAGTGTATATCTGTATGTTGACCTTCAGTATGGCGGAGTCATTTGTTTGTTTTGTTATGTTGATGCCACAAATGTATCCAGTATTGCAATTTACCTAGGACTGGGGCCTACACTGGCATTGTATGGCGCACACAGCCTTTCAAAAGTCTTCTTCCTGTGTTGGTCCTGACACTTTAATCAACATACCAGTATACTGGCTTTTGTGACACACTTACTCATTTACAAAATACTTGTTTTTACTCCCCTGAAAACAATGAGCCCTCACTGATACAGAGAGTATGTACGCCATTGAGGAGACACTTCTCTCACACTTCTCTATTGTGTTGGCTTGGTATTCATATTGGCTTTTCTGGCCCACCACATGTTTTAATTGTGATTTATTACCTGGTGCAGATAATGTCGTTCCATTCATTCAGTCAGAGTGAAATGTCACATTACTAGTCTCTGATCTTCTGTAGCTTCTGTTATTGACAGATTAGTGAGTGCATGGCAATGTGGGACATCATTGTCTACACATCGCAATGCATTTCCCCCACTATGTGGACATGACACAAGGGCCCAGATATTTGGGAATGTTGACTACACAGTAAAGAAAGTAATCTATCAGCGCTGCACTGCATCACTGAGAAAACTCAGTGTTGGGCAGATTTTAGGTCATACAGCACATTCCTGACTTTTCAAACTGCACTGGCACACAATGAACTGCATAGCACAGAGACATGAACACTTGCAAAATGGTGCTTGTGTGCCTGCATTTCATGTGGGATTGACTTTGTGCAGGAGGGGCCACCCTCCTGCACAGGATGAACCCTTGAAGGCCTGATAGTCTATGTATGCTTGCCACAGAATGCACCACACATAGGTTGCAAGAGTGTCTTGGGTGACTCAAGTTGTTTTTCTTTGGTACACATGACCTGGGAAGAGCAATTGATTATGCGCATTTCACAGTTTACCTGGGGTGGGATACATGACATGCCTCATGAACCATGGGAGTAGCAGGTGAACACACACACAACAGCAATGTAAGCTCTCCCTTGCACACAGCAATGCAAAACTGCATTTT
The DNA here is from genome assembly GCF_031143425.1 of Pleurodeles waltl. Taxonomy (NCBI): domain Eukaryota; kingdom Metazoa; phylum Chordata; class Amphibia; order Caudata; family Salamandridae; genus Pleurodeles; species Pleurodeles waltl. Next base: position 912,664,961 of record NC_090443.1, read on the forward strand.
GCATAGTGTTGCATTGCTTTGGATCTTTGCACCATTCATAGGCACACACAATAACTTTGCATGTCTTAAAATGTATAACTTGGGGCTTTGCATTGCATATGATGTATGGTGCAAGTATGAGGTACATCCCTCATACATATGGCCCTATCTTGGTCGGCGGGCGCGGGAATGGCTGTTTTGTAATACATTATTCACTGTTATGTAGTTCAAATTTACTTATCAACATGTCGGCCAGTTCCATATCACCCATTCTGGAAGTGCTCATTGATGACGGAGTGCCAGAAAATGCAGGCATCATGAGCACTCCCAGGGTACTTGGCCAGAGCATTTGTAAACATCCCCAGATGGTCCACAATTGCCTGGACGTCAATGCAGTAGGTGTGATTTCTGGTGCTGTAGGAGGAACAAGTTGCACATGTGTGCAGTCCATAGCTCCAAGACAAATGGCAAGCCTGCAATGGCATATAAGTCTTGCTTGGTGTCCATCTGCTGTTGTTGTGTCATGGGGAAAAGGAGGAACTAGGGTGTGAGGCTGATGACTGCATCCAGGACAGAGGGTAGGAATTCAGAAAAAGATGGCATGTGAAATTCCCGCCACTCTGGAGCTGTTGTGCTCTGGAAAGAAGCAGATGCCAGCATGTTGAGGACTTAAATCAGCTAGACCTGCGGAGGGAAGTTGGTTGGCCTGGCAGTTGGTGGCTGCAGCCTTAGTGCAATCTGGTTGAGCAGTTGAATTATAGACTCCCTCCTGAGTCTGTAATATGTGATTACTTCATTCTCCCTGAAGTTAATGAGGGAAATCCGCTGTGGTGGTGGTGATGGAGTTGGTGGTAATCTCCTCTCAACTATAAACTGAAGAATGAGCACCTCCATGGCATAGTTGTGCTTGCCAAACTGCTTTATGTGTGTTCTCTTTATGTACCAGACCCACTAAATAATTTCTTACACCTGGGTTGGCAAGGCACAGGAATTTTGATGAACGCATTTCAGGCTCCATGCGCCGCTGGCCGACAAGTCATCACATATTCAGAAAACCATAAATATCACTGTGTCAGTTTTAGAATTTAAAAGGGTACGTCTACCTTGCATACTTTAAGATCTGCGTGATACAGCTGGTTCTGAGGCAGGTATTTTCTGACGCAGGCCTACAAAAACTAATGCATTGGGCCACATGCGCTGAAGTGTAAATATGGACTTCTGCCTGCGCCGCCTTCATGTCAAAAATAATGATACAAGGGTGGTGCAAAGCTCTTCTAAATATGCCCCTTAGTGTTTGCTCATTAGATTGGTAGTAGAAGGGGTCTATAGTGAGTTTGTAGTAGTTAGCTACCTCTGTGAATGGTACACTATATGTGTTAATTTTGTAAGCAAAAAGCTCTTGCTGCATCTTCTATAAAATGCTTTGATTGAAATTGTAATAGCAGCCTTGCATAGCTATTGGGGGTAGGTTTTTTAAAGTTGTTCATATCATTGCTTTCTCGAAGCCTATTACTATTTTTAGTGGTAGTGGTTGTTAGTCAATTTTTTAATTTAGCTTTGTACTTCATATTAGGTAGTACTTTGCTTGTTGAGATGCAAAGTATACTTTAGGTTTATGTTACTGTTGTGATATTCACCATGTATGATGTATATCTCTGTAAATGGTGGAGGATATGATTTTAAAGTGCCATACATCATCCATGTTTGGGTTTGGCTTATTCTAAGGAGGTTTTTTTCCGTTGCAGTTACATATATAGTTATTCTGATGTTTTTACTTTTATTGTCGTACACGGGGAAGGGTTCTTCATTATGTGCAGTGGTTAGATTTTCAGGAATGTCCATGTCTTGGAATCCTCTGGGGCAGCATGACTTTCGGTTGTGGATTGTTTGATTCTTGCTGTTAATCTTTTTAAATAGTGGATTCCTGGAATTTGCCCTGTGGTGTGCTCAGGAACTTTGGATAGTATAGTTTTTTTTAAGTTTCTTGCCGAGTTCCTAATGCTTGGTTGTTTCAGATCTTACAACATGTCTCACTTCTATCTCTGTTACATGCATGGGGTGCTACTTAACATTAGTAACAACATAGTTTCTAGTTGTATTTCTCCCATAACATGCATTAGAATAGTATTAAGTACATTTTCAATGTACATTCCCTGTGCTTATGTTCTCTTGGCTTCATTTCTATTCCATGTGCGATAGTAACTTGTTACCTTTCTGGGGGGTGATGTACATGGCTATTTCTGATGTATCTGTAAATTTTAGAAGTATATATTTGTTAATTTACTTTTAAAATGTGTGCAATTTAAAATTAACAGTTATGAATTAATGTTTACTGTTTACATTTTATACTTACATATGTGCTGTCCTTTTAACATGCAGTTTTTTTAGTTGCGATGTAGGTCATGTGATGCTTTTTGGTTCGTTAAACAGAGAAGGTTTGTTTTAGTTTTATGTTTAAAACAACCGGTATGTTAGTTTTGCAGGTGTTTGGTTGTTAATTTCTTTAAATGTTTAGGGGCCTTGAGTTATTTAACATCTAATTATATTCCCTTACATTTTTAGTCTTTTTGTCAACTTTGTCATTTTGGAAGTTAGAGATTTTGGTACGCAGGATGGCATTCTTTTTTGTACTCTTGTAGTGTTAGCTAAAATTTGGGGATTCTTCATCCCAAATGGCATCACTTTAAATTGAAAGTGTCCATCTGGGGTAGAGAATGCTGAACTCTCCTTGGCCCCCTCAGTTAAGGCAATCTGCCATTACCCAGATGTTAAGTCAAACGTAATGAGGTACTTGGCAGCTCCTAACCGGTCAATCAGCTCATCAGCTCAGGGGATGGGGTGTGCGTCAGTGTTGCTGACCGTATTGAGTCCCCGGTAGTCAACACAGAACCTGAGTTCTGGAGTGGCACCAGGTGCAGCAGCCTTTCAGGCCAATACCACTGGGCTGGCCCAAGTACTGCTAGAGTGCTCAATAACCCTTAGGGTTAGAATTTTGGATACTTCATCCTTAATGCAAGCCTTGACCCTGTCAGTCACCCTGCAAACTTTTTTGCTTAGTGGGTGTACTGTCCCCTGTGTCCACATCATGTGTGCACAAGTGTGTGACTCCTGGGATCAGGGAAAACAGTGAGGCAAACTGTCCCAACACGTGGTGACAGACATCCTGCTGCTCTTCAGTCAGGGAGGGGGAGAGGATCACTCTCTCCACCGACCCATCTTTCTCTCCTGCCTACAGGAGGTCAGGAAGAGGCTCACTCTCTTCCTCCACCCCATCACCTGTCGCATGGAGCATGGACAGTTCAGTCTGCTCAAAGTGAGGTTTGAGGCGGTTGACATGCAGGACACTTAAAGGGTTCCTTGGAGACTGCAAGTCCATCAGGTAGGTGACTTTGCTCTTGCGCTTCACCACCTCAAATGGCCCAGTCCACTTATCCTGGAGCACCCTAGGCTCCACTGGCACCATTACCCACACTTTCTGACTAGGTTGAAACTCGACCAGAGTGGCATTCCGACCGTACCACTGTTTCATATCCTCCTGGCTTGCTTCCAGGTTCTCCTGTGCGAGACTCCTGAAGCGTGCAGTCTGGTTTCTCAAAGCCAGCATGTAGTTAAATACATCCTGGGGGGGGTTTACTAGGAGCTTTCTCCAAAACCTCCTTCACCAGACTCAAAGTTCCCCTCACAGGGTGGCCATAGATGGGCTCTAAGGGACTAAACCCAAGTCCCTTTTGAGGCACCTCCCTGTAAGTGAACAGAAGGCATGGCAAGAGGACGTCCCACTTCTGCCTCAAAGGCTCTGACAGGCCCTGAATCATGACTTTCAAGATGCGGTTGAATCTCTCAACCAGACCATTACTTTGGGGGTGGTAAGGTGTGGAGAACTTGTAGGTCACCCCACACACTTTCCACAGAGACTTCATATATGTGGGTATGAAGTTGGTACCCCTATCAGATACCACTTCCTCGGGGAACCCTATATGGGTAAAAAACCCCATCAGTGCACGACCCACCACAGGGGAAGTGAATGACCTCAGAGGAATGGTTTCTGGGTACTGGGTGACATGGTCCACCAAGACCAGAATGAACCTGTTGCCCAAGGCTGTCTTGGGGTCCAGAGGCCCCACAATGTCAATACCTACCCTCTCAAAGGGGGTACTAACCACAGGTAAAGGTTGGAGGGGAGCCTTACATTCCCCCCCACTCTTGCAACTTGCCTGGCAAGTCTGACAAGACCTGCAATGTGCATCTGAGTGCCTGCGCATTAGGGGCCAGTAAAAGTGGGTGACAAGCCTCTCAAAGGTCTTGTCCTGCCCCAAATGTCCAGCTAAAGGCACGTCATGAGCCAACCCCACTAGGAAGGCCCTGGCATGCACACGGGCTGACCCAGGCTCAGGAACCTTAGGCTCGCTATACAGGAGGTCATCCTCCCAATAAATCAGGTGTGATCCTGGCTCCTTAGCAAACCCTCCAGAATAGGTCATGTCTTCTATGCTGCACAGAATGCTTCCCTGGTGGGCCCCCCTTCCTGCTGCCACTGCGACAGCTCAGGAACCTCCCCCGGTTCAGCCACCTGTTCCACTGTAGGCTCTGGGGTGTCACCCTCAGGCTCTGCCTCCTCCCAGACTGTGGGAACTTCTGGGGCCGGTTTCCTGCGCCCCCTGCCCTTCCTCTTCTTGGTGGTCCCCTGGTCCACTGTTTCAGGCGCCAGGGGCTCTTGACTACCCTGATGGGCTGCCATTGACCGGCTGGATACGCATACCCACCCAGGCAGACCCAACATCTCCAGTGAGACCTGTGTTTCACCTCCTTCCAAGGGGAATAATCCAGGTCATTGCCTAGCAAACAATCAACAGGCATGGTTGGACTCAAAGCTACCTTCAAGTAATCTGAGACCTCCCCCCATTCAAAGGGAACCTGCGCCACTCTGCACAGGTGCTCTGAGTTGTCCACTGCAACTACTTGGTGAAGTACCCAGGGATCAATCTGCTCTTCAGACACCAGCTGACTCCTCACTGTAGTCACGCTGGCTCCTGATGGTCACCCACTGCCTGTACTTCCTAGTGTTCTCAGACATGAGGGTTCTTTGGACCATCTCACTGTCCCCTAGTGAGACAAGGGTCATCTCACCTGGCTCCCACCCACCTGGAACCAACTCCTCCCCAAGTACTACACTGGCCAAACCCTGGGACAGCGCACCAGTAGGTGTCGGTGTACTTTTGGGGTATTTGAGGTCCTCCCTCACATGACTCACCTGGTCACATGCATAGCACTTACGTGGGGGACCACCTGCCACTGGCTTCCCTTTGGAGAACCATGGCTTCTTCTCACTGGGGGGTTGGGAATCCTTACCCTGGGAATCAGTTTGGGGCCCTTTAGAGAACTCCTACTGTTTACCAATACCCCCCCTTTCTTCTGAGAGGGACCCTGCCCAACCCCTACCCACCCTTGGTGTGGTCCCCCCCATACCTCTTCTGGACCCTGGTGCTCTCCCAGCAGTCCGCTTCCTGTGCAAGATTCCTGGGGTCATTCAGCTTGCTGTCAGTCAGGTGCTGGCGCAGCTCTGGAAACCATAAACTGTACAAGTGCTCCCAAGCAATCAGATTGTAAAGCACCTCATACGTAGTTACCTTACTGCCCTTCACCCAACCATCCAGTGACCTGCAATAAGAATTAACACATTCTAACAATGTTTGGGATTCCTTCTTCTTAGAGGACCTAAACTTGTCCTTATACTGCTCAGGGTTGAGACCATACCTTGCGAGTAGGGCATCTTTCATGATACTGTAGGTGATACTCTGAGCATCCCCTAAGGCTGTCAGTGCATCCCTCCCCTCTACCTCAAAATGCTTCCACAGAGCTGCCCCCCAATGAGCTTCAGGGACCAGATTCATGCGGAGAGCAAACTCATACCCCTTGAATCATAAGTATATGTCATCCTCCCTCTTTTAATCCTTCACAAGGTCTTTAGGAATGTCACCCTGTTCTCAGGCAGCACTGTGGGATTGCTGCCTCCATCTCTGCTAGACTGGCTCCTCTGGTCTAACTCCTTCAAGCTAAGCTCATGAGCCAACTGCAGCTTCCTTTCCTCTATGGCCAACCTTCTCTGCTCCATCTCCATCTCCATCTCCATCTTTAGACTACATTTTTTCAGCTCCAATTGGTATTCCCTCTCTGCCTGTCTGTCCTGTAACTTTTCGGGTGTCAGACCCTTGGAGGACACACTGCTACCTGCCCTGGAGACTCTCTCCCTGGGGATAACAGGCCCATCCACTACATCATTGTGAATGATTTGCGCCCCCTCTTCCTCACCCTGCTCCTCCTCTGTGTGCCCATCAGCTTCTTTGGCTTTCACCCAGGCCCTCAGCGCCTTTTGCAGCTCCTCCTTCTTGGAAGAGCTCTTAATGGGACAGGCCAGATCTTTACAAAACTGCTTCAACTGAGCTACTGTATAGCTCTCCAATTTTTCAAAATCAAAAGCAGCTCCAACTGATGCATTTCTAGATTGAGACATGATGAAGAGTTAAAAGTGCAAAGTTCAAAGGCAGAAAACAAGTTCCCAAATGAAGTTCAAGAAAAGTCAATCAAGGGATCACAAAAATAGAAGTAGAACAAAAATAGCCCCAAAGAGAAAAAGCGAAATCACAAGAGAAGCAGTATGTGGTCACGTAGTGGTCTGCACTCAAAACAGTAGTGTACACTTAATTACTGTATGTCAAGTACAAATACAAGTCCAATCGCATCCGCTGATCACCAATGTTAGAAATGGGGTCTTTGGGTGGCAGTCAGGTTACCCCCTGTCCAAGTAATGACCCTCACTTTAGTCAGGGTAAAAGAGAATTACCCTCAGCTGACCCCTGTTTGCCCCCTTGGTATCTTGGCACGAGCAGTAGGCTTAACTTCAGAGTGGTAGGTGTAAGGTATTTGTACCAACACACACAGTAACTTAATGAAAACACTACAAAATGACACCACACCGGTTTATAAAAATAGGAAATATTTATCTAAACAAAACAAGACCAAAATGACAAAAATCCAAAATACACAAGTCAAGTTATCAATTAAAAAGCAGAAAGAGTCTTCACGTAGTTTTAAACACACACTAACACTGTTAGCATGAAAATGTACCTTGGGTGCATCAAAAATAACTCCACACGGGTGAGTGTGCGTCAAAAAGGGCTTGTGATGCGTCAATTTCACTCACAAGCGAGACCTTCAGTCGTTTCTCCTTTCGTCGGGTCGGGGTGCGTCATTTCTTCTTTCTGCAGGAGAACGATGGGCCGATCCGGTCAGCACTCTCGGGTCCGGGCAGGCTTTGCGTTGTTTTTACACGCCCAGCTGTACTTGCATCAGAAATCCAGCCTCTCGATGATCCGAAAACTACGCAGCACAGGTTGTGATCTCCCAGCCTCCGTCAGCAAAGCAGTGCGTCATTTCTCCAGCTCAGTGTGTCGATTCTTCAGTCATGTTGCAGGCAAGCATCGATTTTCAGCTGCGAAGCCGGCGGCACATCGATTTTGCAGCCGCAGATCGGAGTTGTGTCAAACTTTTCCCCGCATGGCGTTCTGTGTGTGGATTTCTTCCTCTTAGGCTGCCAGCTTCTCCTTTCAGGGTCCCAGTAACTGGATGGGCACCACTTGGCAGAGTAGGAGTCTCTCCAGAGACTCCAGGTGCTGGCAGAGAGAAGTCTTTGCTGTCTTTGAGACTTCTAACAACAGGAGGCAAGCTCTAAATCAAGCCCTTGGCGATCTTCACAAAATGGAAGGCACACAAAGTCCAGTCTTTGCCCTCTTACCCTGGCAGAAGCAGCAACTGAAGGATAGCTCCACAAAGCACAGTCACAGGCAGGACATTTCTTCTTCCTCAACTTCAGCTCTTGTCCAGGCAGAAGTTCCTCTTGGCTTCCAGAAGAGTTCTAAAGTCTGTGGTTTTGGGTGCCCTTCTTATACCCAATTTCTCCTTTGAAGTAGGCCTACTTCAAAGCAACGTCTCTCTTGAATGTGAAATCCTGCCTTGCCCAGGCCAGGCCCCAGACACTCACCAGGGGGTTGGAGACTGCATTGTGTGTGGGCAGGTGTGAGTGACCACTCCTCCCCTCCCTCCTAGCACAGATGGTTCATCAGGATATGCAGGCTACACCCCAGCTCCCTTTGTGTCACTGTCTAGTGTGAGGTGCAACCAGCCCAACTGTCACACTGACCCAGACAGGGAATCCAAAAACAGGCAGAGTCACAGAAATGGTATAAGCAAGAAAATGCTCACTTTCTAAAAGTGCATTTTCAAACACACAATCTTAAAATCAACTTCACTAAAAGATGCATTTTTAAAATGTGAGCTCAGAGACCCCAAACTCCACATGTCCATCACTCCCAAAGGGAATCTACACTTTAATCAGATTTAAAGGCAGCCCCCATGTTAACCTATGAGAGGGACAGGTCTTGTGACAGTGAAAAACTAATTTAGCAATATTTCACTGTCAGGACATATAAAACACATTACTATATGTCCTACCTTAACCATCCACTACACCCTGCCCTTGGGGCTACCTAGGGACTACCTTAGTGGTGCCTTATGTGTAAGAAAAGGGAAAGTTTAGGCCTGGCAAGTGGGTACACTTACCAGGTCGAATTTACAGTTAAAAACTGCAGACACTGCAGTGGCAGGTCTGAGACATGATTACAGAGCTACTTATGTGGGTGGCACAACCAGTGCTGCAGGCCCACTAGTAGCATTTGGTTTACAGGCCCTGGGCACCTCTAATGCACTGTACTAGCGACGTACTAGTAAATCAAATATGCCAATCATGGATAAACCAATTACATACACATTTTGTAAAGGAGCACTTGCACTGGTTAGCAATGGTAAAATGCCCAGAGTAACAAAAACAGCAAAATCAGAGTCCAGCATGATCAACAACCCGGGAAACAGAGGCAAAAAGTTAAGGGAAACCACGCCAAGGATGAAAAGTCTAACAATTAGGTTTAGCATTTGAGCAATGGCTTAATTTTTACTTAATGGGTTAATTTTTCTTACTTGTCGATGTAGATGGCCCATTTTATGCTAGGTAGTCCCTGGGACTTCTATGCTGAACCCAAAATACTGTTGGTTTCCTGTAGGTGTAGCGTTTTTGCTGTTTTGTTATTTAGTTTAGAAGTTGTATTAGTTACATTGCTTCACAATTAATGTTATTGGTTACTTTATGTTTAGTTTGAATTATCTGGTGGTTTGTTATTTATTTTTTAGAACTCATTATTGTTTATGTTTAAATATAAGATATATTTGTATTTGTGTGTAATAGGGATATTTATTTTAGGTATGTATAAATTCATGTTACATTTGTTACTTAGGGACGGATTTAGTTCTTGGCTATTTTTCGATGTAAAACTCATGTGTCTACTAGGCAGTCCGCCTGCCCAATTTAAATGTTGGCTGAACTATAGCCAATAACCCACCTGTGTGCCACCGACTCCGCCAGACCTACGCAACTGCATTGACGGCACCATAGGAGAAAGCAGCTGATGTCAAGACTTCTGCCAGGATTTCCACAATGCAGATTTGGTTGTTCCTTCCACCAATCAAACTGTGGCGGAACACCTTCACACTTTAGTTGGCGGATAACAAAGGAAATTAGTTAAAAACCTAGTTATTACCCATTTCCACTTCCATTTACAACTGGACCTTACTAGACAAGTCCTGCTGTTGCTGCTGCCACAGGACCATAGAGGACACATGACCCCTCTATCGCTGGACTCGAAGGTAAGCATTACATATTACTTGTGAATGTTGTGTTAGCACTTGACATTATCTCTGAACCAGTGCAGTCACATACATGTCACAATATTATTTTTTCTTGTCACTAGTGACATGTATATATGTCTGAAAAACATCATTGTAAACACACGCATTTCAAATATCTGCTGCATTGCACAAATATTATTTTGGTGTAAGTATTCACTAACACATGAATGCTTGCACGAAAATACACTGAATATCATAATTCTAAACTGAGTCCATGTGTGCACTTCCCAATGGGACCCGTAAGTGTAATGTGGTGCTTCCAGTTATGAATGCGAGTCAGTATATGTTTATCACTGTGTTGCACTGCTGTGTGCAGCATTCAGGTGAGTGTTGCAGTTTTGTTGTGGTCGTTGTTGACATGTGTATAGTTGAGCTTTAGTGTGAGCATGTTTGTGCAGTTGAGTGTGTAATTGTGTTGGTTGTTATGCTTGTGTTATATGTGGGTGTGATGTCAATAGTGTGTATGTTGTAATGGATGTATGGCAATCTGTGTTTTCGGCATTTACATGTACTGCTGTCATGGAATGGCTGGAGATAATAGCATGTATGTAATGTGTTGTGTAGTGTGTTGTGCAAGTGGACACATATAGCTAAGGTAGTGTGTGTGTAACTTACCTCTATTCCATAGCCATTGCCATTGTTTGATGTACATTTGGTCCCGTGACAGGCTTCCTCCATCAGCAATCTGCCTGCAGACCAAATATCTAAATATGGTCAGTTGGAGCCCACCAGACTGACAGCTAGGAAGAGCACTTTGTCTTGACGGTCACTGGTTCAGCTGCAATACATCTAAATATGGTGGTCGGAACACTGTCAACTTGACAGAGTACTCGGGTACGCAGCCACAGTGGGATGGCAGTAGTACTGCCAAGATTTAAATCTGACCCTCAATGTTTTGTGTATATATTTTAGCTTTGAAATGTTATATTATTTCCATGTGTTTAATTACTCAAGCATTGCATATTTACTTATTTTTTTAGTCAGAAAATATGATTTTTAATATTAATTGTGGTACTTTATGTTTATTTGGTTAGTTTTATAATTTAAAATGTTTTTATTTTTGTTAGGTTAATTTTTGGGTTTCCAACAGTAAATATCTTGTTGAAAATTATTGTTGAACATTTCTTTAGTCGATATTATTGTTTTTGATATGCATTTCATTCTCTATACATTTAATGTTATAATGATATATTGTTCTACTTTACGATTTGTTTTTGATATTATGGTACTTTAGATATTTGTGGCAGCAATATTTTGTTACTTATATATTTTTGTATTTCTGATGATAAGACAAGGCTATTGATTTCTTTGGTCACCTTGCTTGACAATATTCATTGCCTGTCTCTCTTACATAGTCTAGTATTCGAGAATTGTAGCACTTTAACTTAAATGATTTGTGTTCTCGACAAAATATACTCCAAAATATGCTACACAAAAGGCATACCAAAAGTTTCAAAACCTGCCAGTTTTCCTCTGTTCAATGGTAAAGGGCTTCACGAACCTTTGTTCGAACATAGGCTTCCATTAAAGGATGATGATACTGTTGTGGCCACAGAAACTGTGGACTATGTTATGGTTGTGCTGTAGAAAGACATCCAAGTTGGCAAGTGAGAATCTCTTCAGTTCACAACTGGCATTACCCCTGCTGAACTCTTTTTCTAGAAGATAATGAAATCCATAATTCCACAAACTAAATACCTGCACCACCTTTGTGTGATGAAATACAATGTCAGGATCAGGAGAAAAAAAACAGAGAATAAAACACATTTCATGAACCAAAGAAAAACATAGGCGGTCATTACAACATTGGCGGTAAAATCCGCTTACCGCCGTGCAGAAGACCGACAACACACCGCCGCGGAATCCCGCCACAGCTATTATGACCCACATCACGGAATCTGCCAATATTCAGACACCCACACAAGTCCGCCACTCCAAAGGTCAGTGATAAACTGGCGAAAACAAAACCTCCACCATCACACCAACAGAAATACGCCCACAATATCACGACACACGAATCCACGCGGCGGTCTTTTAACCGCGGTATTCCATTGACGGTGCACACCGCCGCGCTCAAAATGCACACACACTTACAAAACACAGCCACATTGGACAATTCGAAATACACACACCGGATACACATACACACACCACTCCCACACACCCAATAGTATATAAAACACACACCTACATCACCCACGAACCCCTACGACCACAAGTGAGAAAGAAGCACAGCAAGAGACACCACCATCAACAATACTAGCATCCACAGGCACACAACACCATCACCCACATAACTTCCACGCACCTCACACAACATCCCACTACATATCAGCACACTTATCACCACACACACCACCCCACACATCACCCACACCACCCCATGGCACGGCAAAGACACCCCAGGTTCTCTGAGGAGGAGCTCAGGGTCATGGTGGAGGAAATCGTCCGGTTAGAGCCACAGCTATTCGGATCACAGGTGCAGCACACCTCCATTGCAAGGAAGATGGAGCTATGGCGAAGAATAGTGGACAGAGTCAACGCAGTGGGACAGCACCCAAGAAATCGGGATGACACCAGGAAGAGGTGGAACGACCTACGGGGGAAGGTGCGTTCCGTGGTCTCAAGACACCACCTTGCGGTTCAGCGGACTGGTGGCGGACCCCTACCTCCTCCCCCACAACTAACAACATGTGAGGAGCAGGTCTTGGCGATTCTGCATCCTGAGGGCATCGCAGGAGTAGCTGGAGGAATGGACTCTGGTAAGTCAAATCATAACTATTACATCCCCCACCCTAACTGCATGCCATCACATACCCCCACCCTCACCCTTACCCCCATCACTCTAACTCCTCACAAATGTCCCAACATCACAAACCACACATCCTAACACCAAGCCCTGCATGCAACAACAAAGCATGGACACCCATCACTAAAGCATGTCCACTGCACATACCCATACACCCCCCTAAACCATCATCACACAAGGTCCCACACAATAATGCAAGCACTGGGGTACACAGTCACCCACCCATTGCACACCATGGGACACACAGATGTAATAAACATCCTTTTATACCCCTGCAGGACCCCTACCCAACGTCACTGGACAGGAGGGTCCACACATGTCCACACCACCAACAGAAGAGGCCCACAGTGATGACAGAACCTCTGTCCAACAGGATCTAGATGACCAGCCCGGCCCATCGGAGACCTCGGGACAGTCGGTTCCCATCACACAGTCACAGGCCACTACAGAGCTTACCCCCTCTGGAAACACCAGCACAGCACCCACCCTGCGGGCCCATACCTCCGTCCCCAGGACATGTCAATCAGCAGTGTGTCCACCACTACAGGGAACCGAGGATAACCCACCACCACAACAACAACAGGGACCTGGGGGCAGTGGCAGTGGGTACACGGTCCAGGGGACGGAGGCCCAGGAACATAGGGGAACTGGGAGGGCTGCTGTGCGACAGGGGGAGGACAGGCCAAGGGAACCCACTCTCCACGAGGCCCTCTCCAACATCATGGGAACCTACCACCACTCCCAGGAGACGATGGCAACGGTACTGGCCAAGTTTCAGGAGACCCAGCGCCTGCAGGAGGAACAGTATTTGGGCTTCAGGGAGGAACTCACAGCCATCAATTCCACCCTGGGCACCATTGTAGGGGTGCTGAAGGAAGTACTCAACACCAGGAGGGACACTGTGGCACTACAAGGGGCCCCTGATACTAGCCTGGACGATGAACTGCCCACCACCTCCGCCGGCGCTAGTGGACAGGAGGCACCGCCACAGGACCACCACACCAGCACTCCACCCCCTGCAGAGGGAGAACCACCTCGTAAACGCTCCCTGAAATCCAGGACAAAGACAGAGAACGATGCCAAGACCCCCGCCAAGAAATGAGACCACCCTGAATGTCATCCTTCTGTCCCACTTTGTCACCCTGTCCATCCTTAAACTGCCCCAGCTCCACTTCCTATGCCCATTTGGGCAATGCACCTGTGAGACTAATAGACTGGACTCTGCCATGGACATTCCTCCACCATAACCCCTCACCATTTTGCTACCCCCTCCAATATTGAGCACTAAAATAAACACCCTTAAAGCACAAAACAATCTGGAGTCAGTCTGTGATTTCAGAATAGTGTATTAGTAATTACAGTGTCAAAAAGCTCTTTCATTTGTAATGTCAACATACCTATGTCACACAGCTGTAGTCCATGAGGAATCAAAGCAGATGTCACACTGTGGGACCCACATCTATGAAATCGTAAGGGAAAGTGACAACTCAGCGACCATACACTGGGTGAAAACGACAGACAGTAGAGAGGTAGTAGTGTTAAAGTACATGTAGTAGGCAGGTTTGTATTCTTACCTGTGTTTCACTGGAAATATTGCTGGATCACTGAGTCCCTGTTGTCCATGTCTTCTTCTTCTGCTTCCTCGTCTTCACTGTCCACAGGCTCCCCAGCTGCAACAACACCGCCATCTGGACCATCCTCCTGTAGAAAAGGCACCTGTCGTCGCAAAGCTAAGTTGTGAAGCATACAGCAAGCCACGATGATCTGGCACACCTTCTTTGGTGAGTAGAATAGGGATCCACCTGTCATATGGAGGCACCGGAACCTGGCCTTCAGGAGGCCGAAGGTCCGCTCGATTATCTGCCGTGTTCGCCCATGGGCTTCATTGTAGCGTTCCTCTGCCCTTGTCCTGGGATTCCTCACTGGGGTCAGCAGCCATGACAGGTTGGGGTAACCAGAGTCACCTGCAAATGGCGAGGGACAACTGTTAGACACACACTAACTCATAGGGACATCCACAGACCCAGACAACCATTCCCACTGTCTTGCTTCTAGGTGCTCACCTAATAGCCACACACGGTGCCTCTGGAGTTGACCCATCACATAAGGGATGCTGCTATTCCGCAGGATGTAGGCGTCATGCACTGAGCCAGGGAACTTGGCATTAACATGGGAGATGTGCTGGTCTGCCAAACATACCATCTATACATTCATGGAATGGTAACTCTTCCAGTTTCTGTACACCTGTTCACTCCTGCGGGGGGGACCAAAGCAACATGGGTCCCATCAATGGCACCTATGATGTGGGGGATATGTCCCAGGGCATAGAAATCACCTTTCACTGTAGGCAAATCCTCCACCTGAGGGAAAACGATGTAGCTCCCCATGTGTTTCAGCAGGGCAGACAACACTCTGGACAACACGTTGGAAAACATAGGCTGGGACATCCCTGATGCAATGGTCACAGTTGATTGAAATGACCCACTTGCAAAGAAATGGAGCACTGACAGCACCTGCACTTGAGGGGGGATTCCTGTGGGATGGCGGATAGCTGACATCAGGTCTGGCTCCAGCTGGGTACACAGTTCCTGGATTGTGGCACGGTCAAGCCTGTAGGTGATGATCACATGTCTTTCCTCCATTGTCGACAGGTCTACCAACGGTCGGTACACCTGAGGATGCTGCCATCTCCTCACATGTCCCAGCGGACGGTGCCTATGAAGGACAACAGCGAGCACAGAGTCAACCAACTCAGAGGTACGTACCCACAGCTTACACAGAACACAAATCATAATCCAAAAAGTGACCTGTATGTGTTTTGAGTCTAGGCCAAGGTATGTGTGATGCAGTTAAAAATGAAGCCATGTGGGCCCCTGAAATGGCGGCTGCCTGACCTCTAAAGTGGGACAATGGGATGTGAGGTAACTGCGCTGGCGTTGTACAGCGTTGCAGAAGGTGGTCGAAGACCGCGGCGCAATGCTGCATTGGATAACATTGGACCCTATGGGTCCCAGGAGCCAATGACGATGTACGCCGGCTGTGACGGTACGCACCGCTGCGGACGTGACCGCCATTTTCTATCTGTTCAATCACTCGATACCTGATCTTCGACAGGAGAGGACCTACACTGCAAGTGCTGCTGTGACCTCAGTCTGGAAGCAACGATGACTCGTGTCTGGGGAAAGGGCCCCTGCCTTCACATCGGAGGAGTTGGAGAAACTCATGGACGGTGTCCTCCTTCAGTACACGCTACTCTACGGCCCTCCAGACAAACAGGTAAGTACACTGGGAGCATGCTGTATGGGCTATGCCTGTGTGGAGTGGGGTGGATGTAATAAGGGGGGGGAGATTGCGATGTGCATGAAACGACGGTGAGTGCATGTGCCACATGGCAAGGGTAGGGATGGGGGCCAATGACTGTGATGGTGCAGTAAGTAATACGTTTCTCTTCCCCCTGTACAATTCATGTAGGTCAGCGCCCACCAGAAAAAAAATATTTGACATGCCATCGCCAAGGATGTCTGAACCCTGGTGGTCTACCACAGACAGAGCACCCACTGCCGGAAAAGATGGGAGGACATTTGCCGCTGGAGCAAGAAGACGGCGGAGGCTCAGCTGGGGATGTCCTCCCAACGTGGGAGGGGTGTCCGTCGCACCATGACCCCCCTGATGTTCAGGATCCTGGCGGTGGCATACCTGGAGTTGGATGGGCGCTTGAGGGCATCACAGCAGCCACAAGGGGGTGAGTACACTCTCATCCTGCTGATTTTGCGTGCAGTGGAGGTGGCTGGGTGGGGGAGGTGGGCTGTGGGTCTCCCTAGGCCAGGGCGAGTTTCGCAGGCAAGGTTCCTCCATAAGACAGGCCATGTGGCACTCCACCCCACCTCTGTAGAGTGCCAAGTACACCTAGTCATGCCCCTGTGTCATCCATGTATGCAGATGTCGTCCACAGCCTAGTAGGTCATTTCCCAGGGATTGAACAGTGGAGCCCAAGAGCACGGCGTAGTGCAGGGGGCTTCTGTGTCTGTTGTGTCCACCAACGGTAGCGGTAATGCATGCACTCAACATGTCTTTCTTCTTTCTCCCCCCTCCTTTTTGTGGTCTCCCTGTTCTTGTGTGCATTAGCATCATCAGGCGGAGGAGCAGTGGCACCAGAGCACAAGGGGGCTGCATCCCACATGGCCATGGAGGGCCACACTACGGACTCGGACTTCACCAGTGGGACGGAGGGCGAGGGGAGCTCCACGGCGGGGACAGGAGCTGAGACCAGCGACACAGACTTGTCCTCTGATGAGAGCTCCCTTGTGGTGGCGGCAACATCTGTGCCCCCCCATCTACAGGTACAGCCACCACCACCCCTACCAGCACCCCCTCCCAGCAGCCCCTCAGCCTTTGCCCCGTGCCCGCTCACCCGGGAGGGTGGGCATCACCTTCGCCCCAGGCACCTCAGCCCCTGCCCCAGTATCCCATGCTGCCCTCAGTGAGGAGGCCATTGACCTCCTCAGGTCCCTCACTGTTAGGCAGTCTACCATTTTGAATGCCATCCAGGGTGTAGAAAGGCAGTTGCAGCAAACAAATGCATTCCTGGAGGGCATTAATTCTGGTCAGGCGGCCCTTCAGCGAGCTTTTCAGACTATGGCCTCAGCACTGATGGCAGCCATTGTCCCTGTCTCTAGCCTCCCCCCTCCAACTTTCTCCACCCAGACCCAATCCCCTGTACCCCAGCCTATCACAAGCACACCTACAGACCAGCATGCACACACGTCAACACACAAGGGAAGCTCTGGCAAACATAAGCACCACACAGCCCACAGGCACTCACGCAAGCATCAGACACATGCAGACACACCAACATCCACTGCCTCCACTGTGTCCCCCTCCTCCTCGTCTCCCTCCTCCCTCCCAGTCTCGTCTACACTCACACCTGCATGCACTACATCCACAGCCACTACTGCCATCACCAGCACATCCACCAACACACCCCGCTCACATGCAGTCACCACCCCCACTACCATTCACACGTCCCCTGTGACCTCTCCCAGTGTGTCTGTGACGCCACCTCCCAAGATACACAAACGCAGGCACACACCCACCCAACAGCCATCCACCTCACGACAGCCTGCAACCCATGCACCTTCACCCTAAGTCAGCAAACGAACACCTCCTACAACCACAACCTCTTCCTCCACTCCCAAACCCCCTCCAGCTACCCATCCCAGTGTCTCCCAAATACTTTTCCTGTCCAACCTTGACCTCTTTCCCACACCTCCCCCACCCCGTCTGTCCCCTAGGTCCCGAACTAGCACCTCAGCCACAACATCTCCGGGACCAGTGGTGCCTGTAGTCACCGGAATCTGGAGTGCACCAGCCACCAGGGCAGCCAGTGTGGCACGGAGCCACAGCACGGACAGTCCCCCACCTGTCAAGCATCAAAAGTTGGCCAGTGCCCCGCGGGAGAGGGGGAAGATTCCAGCCACCAAAGCCGCTCCCAGGGGTCCCAGTGGGAGTGTGGAGTCAGCTGTGACACCTTCCAATGTGGGGAATGGCCCCAAAAAAACAGGAAAGTCTGGGAAGAGCAGCACGGCGGAGGAGACCGTCATCATCCCCGCTGCCCAGGAGGCCACAGCCATCATCACCGCTGGCCAGGAGGCCACCGCCATCATCCCCGCTGCCTGAGAGGCCACCGCCATCATCCTCGCTGCCCAGGAGGCCACAGCCATCATCCCCGCTGGCCAGGATGCCACCGCCAACATCCCCGCTGCTCAGGAGGCCACCACCATCATCCCCGCTGGGACAGAGAGGACCGCCAGCACAAGCCCCGCTGGGCTAGAGAGAACCGCCAGCACATGCCCCGCTGGGCTAGAGAGGACCGCCAGCACAAGCCCCGCTGGGACAGAGAGGACCGCCAACACAACCCCGCTGGGCTAGAGAGGACCGCCAGCACAAGCCCCGCTGGGACAGAGAGGACCACCAGCACAAGCCCCGCTGGGACAGAGAGGACCGCCAGCAGCTGAGTCACTGCAAAGGAGCCCGCCGCCTCAAGCACCGCTGAACAGGGCACCTCCGCCTCAAGCACCGCTGAACAGGGCACCGCCGCCTCAAGCACCGCTGAACAGGGCACCGCCGCCTCAAGCACCACTGAACAGGGCACCACCGATTCAAGCACCGCTGGCCCATGAGCGCCAAGGGCACTGACGCTACTGAGTCCGTCACGAGCAGGATGAAGCACTCTGGGCACCATGCCCCCTCCAGAACCAGTGGAGAAATACATCCACTACCTCTGTCCTTAGCAGGATGAAGCACTCTGGGCACCATGCTCCCTCCAGAACTAGTGGAGAGGTGCATCCACTACCTCTGTCCTTAGCAGGATGAAGCACTCTGGGCACAGAGCCCCCTCCAGAACCAGTGGAGACTGTCATCCACTACCTCTGTCCTTAGCAGGATGAAGCACTCTGGGCACCATGCCCCCTCCAGAACCAGTGGAGAGACACATCCACTACCTCTGTCCTTAGCAGGATGAAGCACTCTGGGCACCATGCCCCCTCCAGAACCAGTGGAGAGATACATCCACTACCGTACAGTATGGTGCCACCCACACTCTAGATACTAACTGATGACAGGGAGAGTAGTACATTGTCACATAGGAGAGTGCAGTTTGTGCACATCCTCAGGTTCGGGACATTTTACAAACATCACTCACATCAACGGATAACGCTAGAACTTCTTGCACACAACATTTTGTGATTTTTTTCAGCAACCAATGTTTTGTTCTGCATTGTGTGAAAAGGAGAGAGCAGAAGCACCTCATATCTACTCAAATATGATGTTGTTTCCCTACCCCACTGTCACTATTGAAGGCTACACCAACACATATACCATAATGCAACAGTATATACACCTGCACATGGTATCTTCAAAATGTGACAGAACTGGATGAACGTCAAACAGCACAATAACTTTGAATGTGGTGCTGTTTTGGTCTTTCGTTTAGATGCCATGTCATACAACGAAGTATGTTTACTTGCTTTGCTGTGTTGGTCAAATAAAATTCTATTTTCATCCTAACATTTACATCATTGGTATTTATCACGTTTTACAAATCAAATGCAATGTTTTCTTAAGAAAACACATAGGGGGTCATTCCGACCCCGGCGGTCAAGGACCGCCGGGGCCGGGGATGCGGGAGCACCGCCAACAGGCTGGCGGTGCCCCGCAGGGCATTCTGACCGCGGCGGTTTGGCCGCGGTCAGAAGAGGAAAACCGGCGGTCTCCCGCCGGTTTTCCGTTGCCCTGGGAATCCCCCATGGCGGCGCAGCTTGCTGTGCCGCCATGGAGGATTCCGACCCCCTCACCACCATCCTGTTCCTGGCAGCTCCGGCCGCCAGGAACAGGATGGCGGTGAGGGGTGTCGTGGGGCCCCTGGGGGCCCCTGCAGTGCCCATGCCAATGGCACGGGCACTGCAGGGGCCCCCGTAAGAGGGCCCCACCTTGTATTTCAGTGTCTGCTTTGCAGACACTGAAATACGCGACGGGTGCCACTGCACCCGTCGCACATACCCACTCCGCAGGCTCCATTCGGAGCCGGCTTCCTCGTGGGGAGGGGTTTCCCGCTGGGCTGGCGGGCGGCCTTCTGGCGGTCACCCGCCAGCCCAGCGGGAAAGCCAGAATGGCCTCCGCGGTCTTTCGACTGCGGAGCGGCCATATGGCGGCTCCCTCCAGGCGGGCGGCGACCGCCGCCCGCGGGGGTCAGAATGACCCCCATTATGACACTTCCTTGCAAGAAGTTAATTTCTTTTCAAAATAATTAATCTTCTGAGAAAATGATTTTTTTTTCAACAACTTAAAACATTTTTACGTCTGTGTGATAGTTTTGGCACACTCGTAATATTTTTTCGCCCTGGAAAGAATTGAATACTATTTAATTTCTTCTTATACGTTCCTCATGGGAATTGTATTCAGTTTCTGAAGAGTTGAGATCATAAATGGCATAATTTTCATTGCCAATCTCTACTTCACTTGCAATAGAGGCACAAACAGCAATGTTCGGTAGTGTCATCCTACTAATTTTGTGCACACTATCTCTGGTGTGTATAGGTGTTGTCCTCCAAATTGCCCCATGCATCTAAATCTGGTTTAAAATTTTCCTGAAGTCCTTTCTATAATACTTCTTTTTGTTTTCAATGCAGATTCAAATTTAGTTTCTGCTACATTTTTCGGGTTAGCAATTGGTGTTATCAACTGTGGTTCAAGAGCATAACCTAGAATTCCTAAAACATAAAAACAAGTATTCAATAAACTAATTTATGTACATTAAAAAAAAAAGTTATGCAAAACATTAATGTATAAATGATTACATTATTTGTTTTAGAACAAAAACATATTTACCACAATTTATGGCTGGAAACAATTTGCAGGTGTACAATAACATTTTTTAATAACAAAAGTTTTTAATAACATAAATATAAGCAATGAGCAAATGTTCTAAATTTTAAGGCAACGCAGTACAGCAACCTAAGTTGCTGTGCTGCCTCTCATGAAAGGGAGAGAGAACACTGCAACACCTTTTAAGGTATGAGGCAGTTTTTGTCTCCTCCTGCACTAGCGCACTTTGGGGGTCATTACAACATTGGCGGTAAAAGGCGCTTACCGCCGTGCAGAAGACCGCCAATACACCGCCGCGGAATACCGCCACAGCTATTATGACACACATTTCGGAATCCGCCGAAATTCAGACACCCACACAAGTCCGCCACACGAAAGGTCAGTGATAAACCGGAGATAACAAATCCTCCACCGTCACGCCAACAGAAACACGCCCACGCTATTACGACCCACGAATCCACGCGGCGGTCTTTTAAACGTGGTATTCCATTGGCGGTACACACCGCCGCGCTCAAAATACACACACATCTCCAAAACACCGCCACATTGGACAATTCAAAATTCACACACCTGACACACATACAAACACCACTCCCACACACCCAACACAATATAAAACACACACCCACATCACCCACAAACCCCTACGACCACTATTACCGAGAGAAGGCCAAAGAGACTGCACAGCCAAGACAACACCACCATACAGAGGCACACAACACCATCATCCAACCCACACCCACGCACAAAACACCACACACCACTACACATCACCACACACATCAACACTCACACCGCCCCACACATCACACACACCACCCCATGTCACGCCAAAGAGTCCCCCGCTTCTCAGAGGAGGAGCTCAGGGTCATGGTGGAGGAAATCATCCGGGTAGAGCCACAGCTATTTGGCTCACAGGTACAGCACACATCAATAGCCAGGAAGATGGAGCTATGGCGAAGAATAGTCGACAGGGTCAACGCCGTGGGACAGCACCCAAGAAATAGGGAGGACATCAGGAAGAGGTGGAACGACCTACGGGGGAAGGTGCGTTCAACGGTCTCCAGGCACAACATCGCGGTTCAGCGGACTGGCGGCGGACCCCCACCTCCTCCCCCACAACTAACAACATGGGAGGAGCAAGTCTTGACCATCATGCATCCAGAGGGCCTCGCAGGAGTCGGTGGAGGATGGGACACTGGTAAGTCAAATCTTAACTATCATATCCCCCACCCACCTGCATGCTATCACACACCCCCACCCTCACACCCTCCCCTATCACTCCAACTCCTCACTAATGTACTAATAACACAAACCACATATCCCAACACCAAGCCCTGCATGACACAACTAAGCATGGACATCCAGCACTAAAGCATGCCCACTGCACATACCCATACAACCCCCTAAACCACCATCACACAAGCTCCCACACAGGAATGCTTGCACTGGGGTACACGCTCACCCACCCATTGCAAACCATTACACACACACATGCAATAATCATGCTCTTATGCCCCTGCAGGAACCCGAAGGACCGTCACCACACCAGAGCGTCCAGACAACACCACTCCACCCCCAGAAGTGGCCCACAGTGACGATAGCAGCTCTAGCCTACTGGATCCTGATGACCAGCCCGGACCATCGTGGACCTCGGGACAGTCGGTTCCCCTTGCACAGGCACAGCCCAACACTGACCTTCCACCCTCTGGTAACACCACACAGCACCCACCCAGCAGGCCCAAACCTCCCTACCCAGGACAGGTCAATCAGCGGTGTGTCCACCACTACAGGGAACCCAGGAGAACCCACCACCCCAACAACAACAGGGACCTGGGGGCAGTGGTAGTGGACACACGGTCCAGGGGACGGAGGCACAGGAACACAGGGGAACTGGGAGGGCTGCTGTGTGACAGGGGGCGGACAGGCCAAGGGAACCCACTCTCCACGAGGCCCTATCCTCCATCATGGGAGCATACCACCACTCCCAGGAGACGATGGCGACGGTCCTGGACAAGTTGCAGGAGACCCTGCGCCTGCAGGAGGAACAGTATTTGGGGTTCAGGGAGGAGCTCAGGACCATCAGCTCCGCCTTGGGCACCATCGTAGGGGTGCTGAAGGACATACAGCAGACCTTGAGGGACACCGTGCCACTCCAAGGGGCCCCTGACACTAGCCAGGACGATGAACTGCCCACCACCTCCACCGGCGCTAGTGGACAGGACGCCCCGCCACAGGACCACCACACCAGCACCCCACCCCCTGCAGACGGACAACCACCACGCAAGCGGTCCCTGAGATCCAGGAACAGGACAGAGCAAGATGGCAAGACCCCCGCCAGGAAATGAGACCACCCTGTTTGTCCTCCCACTGTCCCACCTTGTTACCCTGTCCATACTTAAACTGCCCCAGCTCCACTTCCTATGCCCAGATGGGCAGTGCACCTGTGAGACTAATAGACTGGACTCTGCCATGGACATTCCTCCGCCATCACCCATCACCATTTTACAACCCCCTCCCATTTCTGAGCACATCAATAAACACCCTTGAAACACAAAACAATCTGGAGTCAGTCTGTGATTTAGTAAATGTGTATTATCAATGACAGTGTCATAATGTGTTTCCTATTGTAAGGCTAACATACCTATGTCACACATCACAAGTCCTTGAAGGATGCAAGCAGATGACACGTTGGTAACCACACCTGTGAAACCGTAATGGAAAGGTACAACTCAGTTACCAAATACTGGTTGAAATCGACAGACAGGATAGAGGTAGACGTGTGAAAGTTAATGTAATGTTAAACATGGAAATGTTCTCACCTGTGTGTCACTGGAAATATTGCTGTATGACTGACTCCCTGTTGTCGTTGTCTTCTTCCTCAGCTTCCTCCTCATCACTGTCCACAGGCTCAACAGCTGCTACAACATCTGGATCATCCTCCTGCAGAAAAGGCACCTGGCGTCGCAAAGCCAAATTATGAAGCATGGAGCAGGCGATGATGATCTGGCACACCTTCTTCGGTGAGTAGAATAGGGAACCACCTGTCATATGGAGGCACCTGAACCTGGCCTTCAGGAGGCCGAAGGTACGTTCAATCACCCTCGTAGTCCGCCCATGGGCCTCATTGTACCGTTCCTGTGCCCAGGTCCTGGGATTCCTCACTGGGGTCAATAGCCACTAAAGGTTGGGGTAACCAGAGTGCCCCAATAGCCATACACGGTGCCTCTGGAGTTGACCCATCATATCAGGGATGCTGCTATTCCGCAGGATGTAGGCATCATGCACTGAGCCAGGGAACATAGCATTTACCTGGGAGATGTACTGGTCTGCCAAACAGACCATCTGTACATTCATGGAATGATAACTCTTCCTGTTCCTGTACACCTGTTCACTCCTGTGGGGGGGGGGACCAGAGCTACATGGGTCCCATCAATGGCACCTATGATGTTGGGGATATGTCCAAGGGCTTAGAAGTCACCTTTCACTGTAGGCAAATCTGCCACCTCAGGGAAAATGATGTATCTCCTTACGTGTTTCAGCAGTGCAGACAACACTCTGGACAGCACGTTGGAAAACATAGGCTGGGACATCCCTGATGCCATGGCCACTGTTGTCTGAAAAGACCCACTTGCAAGGAAATGGAGCACTGACAGCACCTGTATGTCAGGGGGGATTCCAGTGGGATGGCGGATTGGTGACATCAGGTCTGGCTCCAACTGGGTACATAGTTCCTGGATTGTGGCACGGTCAAACCGGTAGGTGACGATGACATGTCGCTCTTCTATTGTCAACAGGTCCACCAGCGGTCGGTACACCGGAGGATTCCGCCATCTTCTCACATGTCCCAGTTGACGGTGCCTACGAAGGACAACAGCGACGAATCAGTCATTATTCCTCCAGGTATGTACCCACAGTTACACACAAGACTACACCACTCACAAAACCCTTCCTGTATGTGTGTTGAGTGTAGGCCTAGCTATGTGTGACGCACAGGTAAATGAAGCCATGTGGGCCCCTGAAATGGCGGCTGCCTGACCTCTAAACTGGGACAATGTGATTGTGGGGTAACTGCGCTGGAGTTGCACACCGTCGCGTTAGGCGGTCGTAGACCGCGGCGCAATGCTGCATTGGTCAACATTGGACCCTATGGGTCCCAGGAGCCAATGAACAGGTGCGCCGGCGGTGATGATGTGCACCGCCGCGGACATCACCGCCATTTTCTATCTGTTCAATCACTAGATACCTGACCTTCGACAGGAGAGGACCTACACTGCAAGTGCTGCTGTGACCTCGGTCTGGAAGCGACGATGGCTGTTGCGTCTGGGGAAAGGGCCCCTGCCTTCACTGCACAGGAGTTGGAGAAACTGGTAGACGGGGTCCTCCCCCAGTACACGCTACTCTACGGTCCTCCAGACCAACAGGTTAGTACACAGAGAGCACGTTGTATGGGCTAGGCCTGGGTGGAGAGGGCTGGGTGGAAGAGGGAAGGGGCCAGAGTTCATAGAACATTAATGCATGGGAATGAATGGGCCACATGGCCAGAGTAGGGAGGGGGCCACTCACATTGACGGTGCAGTTGGTAATGACTGATCCTCTTTCCTTGTGCATGTCATGTAGGTCAGCGCCCACCAGAAGAGGGACATTTGGCATGCCATCGCCAAGGAGGTCCGGACCCTGGGGGCCCACCAGAGACGGGGCACCCACTGCCATAAAAGATGAGAGGACATTCGCCGATGCAGCAAGAAGACGCCGGAGGCTCAGCTGGGGATGGCCTCCCAACGTGGGAGGGGTGCCCGTTGCACCATGACCCCCCTGATGTTCCGGATCCTGGCGGTGGCCTACCCGGAGTTGGATGGGCGCTTGAGGGCATCACAGCAGACACAAGGGGGTGAGTACACTCACATTCTGCTGACTTAGCGCGCAGTGGAGGTGTCTGGGTGGGGGAGGTGGGCTGTGGGTGTCCCTAGGCCAGGGCATGTTCGGTAGGCAAGGCCCCTCCGTAATGCCGACCATGTGGCACTCTACCTCACCTCAGCAGAGTGTCAAGTACAGGTATAGTTGCCCCTGTGGCATCCATGTGTGCAGATGTCCACCATTGCCATATAGGCCATATCCCAGAGATTGCATGTGCAGAGGGCAGGAGCACGGCGTAATGCAGGGGGCCGCTGTGTCTGTCTTGTCCGCCAACGGTAGCGGTATGCCATGCACTAAAACTCTCTTTATTCTGTCCCCCCCTTTTTCTGCTCTCCCTGTCCTTTTGTACATCAGCATCATCAGGCGGAGGTACAGTGGCACCGTAGCACGAGGGAGCTGCATCCCACATGGCCATGGAGGGCCACACCACGGACTCTGAATGCACCAGTGGGACGGAGGGTGAGGGGAGCTTCACGTCGGCCACCGGATCACCAAGCAGCAACACAGACTCGTTCGCTGATGGGGGCTCCCTTGTGGTGGCGGCACCATCTGTGCACCCCACTTCTACAGGTACAGCCGCCACCTCCCCTACCAGCACTGCCCTCCCAGCAGCCCCTAAGCGTTCGCCCCGTGCCCGCTCACCCAGGAGGGTGGGCATCATCTTCGCCCCAGGCACCTCAGGCCCTGCCCCAGTCACCCCTGCTGCCCTCCTCAGGTCACTCACTGATGGGCAGTCTACCATTGTGAATGCCATCCAGGGTGTAGAACGAGAGTTGCAACACGGTAATGCATTCCTGGAGGGCATTCATTCTGGTCAGGCTGTCCTTCAGCGAACCCTGCAATCTCTGGCCTCAGCACTGATGGCATCCATTGTCCTTGTGTCCAGCCTCCCCCCTCCAACCTCCTCCACCCAGACCCAATCTCCTGTACCCCAGCCCATCCCAAGCACACCTACAGACCAGCATTCACACAAGTCAGCAGACACAAGTAGCTCACGCAAACATAGGCACCACACAACCCACAGGCACTCACGCAAGCCTCACCCACGTACAGACACAGCAACATCCACTGCCTCCACTGTGTCCCCCTCCTCCTCTTCTCCCTCCTCCCTCCCAGTCTCGTCTACACACACACCTGCATGCACCACATCTACAGGCACCATGAATTGCACAAGGAGACCCAGCACCACAAGCCGCTCACCTGCACTCACCACCTCCACTGCCATTTACACGTCCCCTGTGTCCTCTCCCAGTGTGTCTGTGACGCCCCCTCCCAAAGTATACAAACGTGGGCACCCACACACCCAACATCCATCCACCTCACGACAGCCTCCAGTACCTGCACCTGCACCCAAAACACCTAAAGTGACACCTCCGACAACCACCTCCTCTTCCTCGACTCCCAGACCCCCTCCAACTACCCATCCCAGTGTACGTCAGAAACTGTCCCTCTGTAAAGTTGACCTTTTTGCTCCCACCCCCCCCCCCAATTCATCAGTCCCGTCGTAGCGCCTCAGCCAAAAAGCCTCCAGTACCAGTGGTGCGTGTTCCAGGTTTTTGGAGTGCACCGGCCACCAGGACAGGCAGTGTGACCCGGAGCCAAGGCACTGGCAGCCCACCCCTGTAAAGGCTCTAAAATTGGAGAGTGGACGACGGGACCGTGTGAAGACTCCTGGTGGGAAACCAACTCACATGGGTTCCAAGGGGATTGGAGAGTCAGCTGTGACTCCACCAAAGGTGGGGAAGGGCCAGAGGAAGTCTGCCCAGCCTGTTGTGTGTGTCACGGTGGAGAAGGCCGCCATCATTCCCGGCGGTCGAGACACAACCACCAGAACCGTTGTCACTGGTCAGGAGACCCCCGCCACCGCCAGAGTCATTGCCCAGGAGGGCCCAAGTATTGTCACTGGTCAGGAGACCACTGCCGGAGTCACAGCCCAGGAGGGCCCAAGTATCGTCACTGGTCAGGAGACCACCGCCGGAGTCACAGCCCAGGAGGGCCAAAGTATCGTCACTGGTCAGGAGACCACCGCCGGAGTCACAGCCCAGGAGGGCCCAAGTATCGTCACTGGTCAGGAGACCACCGCCGGAGTCACAGCCCAGGAGGGCCCAAGTATCGTCACTGGTCAGGAGACCACCGCCGGAGTCACAGCCCAGGAGTGCCCAAGTATCGTCACTGGTCAGGAGACCACCGCAGGAGTCACAGCCCAGGAGGGCCCAGGTATCGTCACTGGTCAGGAGACCACCGCCGGAGTCACAGTCCAGGAGGGCCCAGGTATTGTCACTGGTCAGGAGACCACCGCCGGAGTCACAGCCCAGGAGGGCCCAAGTATCGTCACTGGTCAGGAGACCACCGCCGGAGTCAGTGCCCAGGAGGGCCCAGGTATCGTCACTGGTCAGGAGACCACCGCCGGAGTCACAGCCCAGGAGGGCCCAAGTATCGTCACTGGTCAGGAGACCACTGCCACCGCCGGAGTCAGTGCCCAGGAGGGCCCAGGCTGCCACAGCCCAGGTGGGCTATGATGGAACGTCATGCCACACACCAATGCCCAGTGTAGGGAACGTCATTTCACACACCAATGCCCAGTGTAGGGAGCGTCATGCCACACACCAATGTCCGTACCAGAACCGCCATGGCAAAGCACCACTGAACAGGGCAAAGACCGCCATGGTGAAGACCGCTGAACAGGGCAAAGACCGCCATGGCAAAGCACAGCTGAACAGGGCAAAGACCGCCATGGTGAAGACCGCTGAACAGGGCAAAGACCGCCATGGCAAAGCACCGCTGAACAGGGCAAAGACCGCCATGGCAAAGCAGCGCTGAACAGTCCAGAGACCGCCATGGCAAAGCACCGCTGAACAGGGGAAAGACCGCCATGGCAAAGCACCGCTGAACAGGGCAAAGACCACCATGGCAAAGCACCGCTGAACAGGGCAAAGACCGACATGGCAAAGCACCGCTGAACAGGGCAAGCACCGGGTAGGAATGAATAGACCGCCACATCAGGCATCCTTCTCCCATGTGCAGCTGGGACAGTGACACGACAGGAACTTTCCCGGGGAGACTCATCCAGTCTGGGCACCAGTCCCCCTACAGAACCAGTGGAGGGATGCATCCACTACCTCAGTCCTGCACAGGATGATGCACTCTGGGCACCAGTCCCCCCCAGAACCAGTGGAGAATGTTATCGACTTGAGAGACTGTGGCTTTGCACTCCCCAGGATGGCACGGTGGGCACCCCACCCACTGTAGAGACTTGAGAGACTGTGGCTTTGCACTCCCCAGGATGGCACGGTGGGCACCCCACCCACTGTATAGACTTGAGAGACTGTGGCTTTGCACTCCCCAGGATGGCACAGTGGGCACCCCACCCACTGTAGAGACTTGAGAGACTGTGGCTTTGCACTCCCCAGGATGAAGCAGTGGGCAAACCACCCACTGTAGAGACTTGAGATTACTGTGGCTTTGCACTCCCCAGGATACATCAATGGGCATGGAGCCCCGTCGTGGATCTGGCTTTGCAGTAATCCGGCTGAGGTGCCCCCCCTTCCCTTCCCCCTGAGGTGCCTGTAGTATTTCTATCTGATGCCCCGGCAGTGTTCTCTACGATTATGGTCAGGTATCTTTTATGGGCCTCGCCCATGCATTATTGGACTGTTGGTGCACAGACATTGTTATGTACATATCTGCACTACTTCTCGTAATGTATATATTTCTGACTGATTTTCGTATATATCTGTATATTTTTGTAAGACATGTATATTGGGACATTACAATGTTTGAACGGATTTTGCTTTGTCTTTTCATTCTTCCGGGGGGATTGTGGGTTGTTACTGTGGTTTTTGTTTGGTGGGTGTCCCCCTAACTTTTGCCTCCCCCCTCCCCCATGTCGTAGGTGCAGTACTCACAGTTGTCTTCAGCACCTACGTAGATGATGGTCGTAGAGGAGCAGAAAGACAAGGGCAGGGAGTATTTGGAGTTCCGGGTCCATGGACTCCTCGTGGGATGTGTTCAGGTGAGCGTTTTCCCATTGCAAAAGCTGTTTCCGCCGTGTTTTTATCCACGGTGAATCCGCCCCGGAAAAGGTGGCGGATTGGCAGGTTGTGATACTCTGGGCGGTACATTGTCTTCCGCCTGTCTGTTGGCGGTGACCGCCGCGCTGCTTGTCTGTACCGCTGTGGCGGTCGGAGTGTTAAAGTGGCTGTCTTTGTTGGCGGTTTTCGCCACAGTCATAATTCCACATTTTTTACCGCCGGCCTGTTGGCGGTCTTACCGCCGCTTTTACACCGACCGCCAGGGTTGTAATGACCCCCTTTATGCAGCCATGCGCCAATGCACACACCCTTCCATCATGGGGCAAGAGTGTGTCCATTCTGCCAAGCATACTTTTTGTATGGATTCTTAAATTACAAAAAACGATGTTTTGGCAACTTGGTATGTGAGCTCTGCGATGTAACGCACATGCAAAGTTAGAAAAATGAGTAGCCTTTTATATTGTGCTCCACTATTAAGTCTGTCTCGAGAAAACATAAGTATTTGGGCCTAATGTAGCTCTTAAATTTCTGTATATATGGATTAGCATCAAAATCCTAAAGTAGTTGCATGGGAACAATCATGTAGAATCCAGGGTACAGGCCCTCAATACAAAGCACCATAAAGCAGCGGATAGTGCAAATTTGTTGACAACTTTCAAACATAAATTGTGGTTTTCATTGGAAATGAAATCCATATTTTGTCATATTTGAGATGAAATCCAAATTCTAAGTATAAGAAATCTGTCCCAAGTTTTTTATGATCCCTACAATTAGTACTCATTATTATTTTAAGGAACGCAAAATACATATCATTACCTAATGAGAGTGAATTCAAATTGTCATGCTCAAAACACTGATTAATTGCAGAGTGCCTAAATATATTTGAATCATGGGAGCCACCAGGTTATTTTGCTACAATGCTGGAGAAGAAGTAGTTACAATCCACAATAGATTAGACATTGAGCTCAAACATTTTCTGTTTTCGTACATGTTTGTAGTTGTTGCAGGTGGGGCTCATAGTAAATGTGCAAAATCTATTATACCCAGCAGATGTGGAAAATGGACAATTTGATCAAGGCATTGTTTGCCCTATATTTCATCTGTAGGTGTTTGTGGACAACACAGATATTGTGGAGAACTGCCAATGATAGCATCCAGTGCATTTGGCAAAAAAGATTACAATGCATTCTGAGAAATGCCTGCCCCACTGGCATAAGTTATTTGGAAAGATTCAGAACCAAGCAGATGTTATACTGCCATGAACTTCACCTTAGGTGGTATTGTGAGTGTGCAGTGTTGGGCTCCAACTGAGGTACATTTTTTTCAAACAGAGCCATGATGCAGTTTTTTAACAAATCTGAAATAATTAATAACATCCTCCTACCTTAGGTCTATCAGGGTCATCCTCGGTTGAAAGATACTCTCCTTCCTTTTTGTCTTTGGAAGTGCTGGTGAAGTCACTGCCAATGTGCAGAATAGCAATCTTCATGTCGGAAGAGCAGTGTGTATTGTACTGTACCAGGTTCCTTTTATGTTGGTGAGTTTGCCCTGGATTTTGCTGCTACTTTGATCATGCACATGTTTATGATGAAATCCCACATTTGCATTATAGTATGTGGATTTATTTTAATATAGTAAATGACATTGGCCCTCATTATGACATTGGCAGTAAGTTCCGTTTACCGCCATGCTGACTGCCGCCAACATAACGCGGCAGCGGCGGTTTACCACTACCATTATCATGACACACACATAGCGATCCGTCACTATACTGACACACAAACAAGTCGACCCAAAGGTCAGTGATAAACTGGTGGTAGCAAAACCCACACCTTTACGCCAACAGAACTACGACCACAGCATTATGACCCACAAATCACAGCGGCGGACATTCAACCGCAGTAAACCAATAGCGGTACATACCGCCGTGCTCAAAAGACACACACACATATACAAAACAACACCACATTGGACAATTTGAATAACACACGCCTGACTCCCATACACACACCACATCCACACACCCACACCACTATAAAACACACACACACATAACCCACAACCCTTTACGACTCAAAAAAATTGCCACTAGAGAGAGATACAGCAAGAGCACCCACAGAACCAGAGCCACAGAACACCATCACCCATTACACCATCCACGCACCTCACAGCACACATCCCAACACATCACCCCACACACCCTTACACTACACCCATGGCACCACAAAGACACCCCAGGTTCTCAGAGGAGGAGCTAAGAGTCATGGTGGAGGAAATCATCTGGGTAGAGCCACAGCTATTCGGATCTCAGGTGCAGAAGACATCCATTACTAGGAAGATGGAGCTATGGTGGAGAATCATGGACAGGGTCAACACTGTGGGACAACACCCCAGAACAAGGAATGACATCGGGAAGAGGTGGAACGACCTACGCGGGAAGGTGCGTTCCGTGGTTGCAAGAGACTAGATAGCAGTACAGAGGACTGGCAGTGGACCCCCACGTACTCCCCCACAACTAATAATATGGGAGGAGCAAGTCTTGGCAATACTGCATTCTGAGGGCCTGGCAGGAGTAGCAGGAGGACTGAACCCTGGTAAGTCAAATCTCTATTACTATCACCCCCGTAATTGCATGACAGCACATACCCCCTCCCTCACCCTCACTCCCATCACTCCACCACCTCACATACACCCCACCATCACAACCCACCCCTCCCACTACCAAGCCCTGCATGCAACATCAATGCATGGACACCCATCACAGACCTGCATGGGCACCGATCACCAAAGCATGCACACTTGAGACAATCGCCTATCCATCCAAATCACCACTCACACAGGCCTAAGCTGCCAGGGCAAATACAACCATACAGGGCAACACACCCATGCACAAGATGTCACACGCAGAAACAATAACTCTGTATTTACATCCCCAAAGGTCCCCCACCCAACGTCACCGGAGAGGAGGTGCCAGCAACATCCAGTCCCCCAACAGAAGAGGCCCACAGTGATGACAGCACCTCTGCATGCCTGGATCTGGATGACCAACCTGGCCCATCAGGGACCTCCGGACAGTCGGTTACCCAGGCACAGTGCCATACCACAACAGAGTCTCCCCGCTCAGGAAACACCACCACGGTACCCACCCAGCGGACCCATACCTCTGTCCCCAGGACACGTCAATCAGCAGTGTGTCCACCACTACAGGGACCCCAGGGCACCTCACAAATACAGGACGATCAGGGACCTGGGGTCAGTGGCAGTGGGCACACGGTTCAGGGGACAGAGGCACAGGACAACAGGGAAGCTGGGAGGACTGCTGTGCGACAGGTGGAGGACAGGCCCTGGGAACCGACTCTCCAGGAGGCACTCACCAACATCCTGGGAGCATGCCACCATTCCCAGGAGACGATGGGCCAGATTCTGGCTAAGTTGCAGGAGAGCCAGCGGCTGCAGGAGGGACAGTATCTGGGGATCAGGGAGGACCTGAGGGGCATCCACACCACCCTGGTCACCATTGCAGGGGTGCTGGCTGACATGGCCAACACCATGAGGGAGGCAGTGGCACACCAACAGGCCCCTGACACTAGCCAAAATGATAAACAGCCCTCCACCTCCGCTGACGCTAGTGGACAAGAGGCCCCGTCACAGAAATAACGGGAAACCAGCACCCCACCACCTGCAGAAGGAGAACCACCCCGCAAACGGTCCCTGCGTACCAGGCAGAAGCCAGAGAATATTGCCAAGACCCCTGCCAGGAAATAAGACTCTCCTGATTGTCACCCTTGTGTCCCACTCTGTCACCCTGTCCACCTTCAACTGCCATTGCTCCACTTCCTATGCCCCCTTGGACAATGCACCTGTGATGCAAATAGACTGGAACTCTTACCTGGACTCTCCTCCACCACCCCCCAGCTTATAGCAATACCCCATCCACTTATTAGCACATAAATAAACATCCTTGTAAAAAACACAAGTAATGAGTCTGTCAAGTGATTGAACTATGTATTCGTTTAACAATCTGTAGACATTGCAGGTCAACTGTACAGTAATATACATAGGTATGACCTGTTGTTGGCTGCCATAAATACACCAGGAGCCAGAGTGGGGCACAGATATCTGTAAATATACATGTCAAAGGGTACAGTATGTGGCCATAGTTGTGGGAATATCAGCCTGCCAGTGAAAATGTACAATACAAAAATGCAATGGAAGGTGAAGTTACAGTGTCTTACCTGTGTGTCACTGGAAGTACTGTTGTATGATTGATGTTCTATTGTCCACATCCTCATCCTCTGCCTCATCTTCGTCACTTTCCACAGGCTCCACCGCTGCCACATGCCCATCTCCAGCCTCATCCCTGCAGAAAAGGCACCTGGCGACGTAAGGCAAGGTTGTGCAACATGCAACATGCCACGATGATCTGGCACACCTTCTTGGGTGAGTAGTACAGGCAACCACCTGTTAGATGGAGGCACCGAAACCTGGCCTTCAGGAGGCCGAAGGTTCGCTCTATAATTCTTCTTTTTTGTCCAGGTGCCTCATTATAACATTCCTCTGCCCTTGTCCTGAGTTTCCTCACTGGGGTAAGTAGCCATGAGGTGTTGGGGTAACCAGAGTCACCTGCAAATACCAAGGAATGCCTGTCAGCCAGACACTTACCCTTAGGGCCAACCCCATACCCATACACCAACATCCACTGGGTGGGACCATGGGCTCCCCTATTAGCCACACCCTGTGCCTCTGGAGTTGAGCTTTCACATATGGGACGCTGCTATTCCTCAGGATAAAGGCATCATGCACCGACCCAGGATACTTTGCATTGACATGGGAGATGTACTGGTCCGCCAGGCACACTATCTTCACATTCATCGAGTGAAAGCTCTTTCGATTTCTGAACACCTGTGATTTCTCTGGGGGTGGACAAATGCAATATGTGTACCATCAATTGCCCCAATGATGATGTTGGGGATATGTCCCATTGCATAGAAGTCAGCTTCCACTGTGGACAAATCCTCCACCTGGGGGAAAACAATGTAGCTGCGCGTGTGTTTCATCAGGGCTGACAACACTCTGGTCAGCACTATTGAGAACATTGGCTGACACATTCCTGCTGCCAAGCCCCCTGTCACTTGGAAGGAGCCAGTTGCCAAGAAATGGAGCACAGATAGGTCTTGCACAAGAGTGGGGATCCCAGTGGGGAGACGGATAGCAGAGATCAGGTCAGGCTCCAATTGGGCACACAGTTCTTGGATTGTGGCCCTATCAAGTCTGTAGGTGAGGATAATGTGCCTGTCCTCCATTGTTGCCAAGTCCACCAGGGGTCTGTACACGGGGGGATATCTCCATCTCCTATTCATCCTCAGTGGTTGTAATCTAGGGGGCAAAACTATGAGCAAAACTATGAGCATCTGGTCAGTATTCAACATTTCCAAAATGTACAGTGCATTGCATGTTGAGACAGAAACAGTATGTAGTTGTATAGGCCCAAATGGTGCCTATGTGTGTTGTGACCCAGTTAGATGCCATTGACTGCACCCCATGAAATGGCGTCCGCCTGTCCTGTGTGGAAATTAGGTAATGCGCTGATGTTGTGCGCCGTTGCGGGAGGTGGTCGAGTACCGCCGTGCAACTCCTCATTGGTTGTCATTGGGCCCTATGGGTTAAAGTAGCCAATGGTGATGTACGCCGGCGGTGGCGGTATGCACAGTCGCGTGCGTGACTGCCATTTTCTATCTGTTCTCTCACTTGCTACCTGAACTTCAACAGGAGAGGACCTGCATGTGCTGCTGTGACCTGTGTCTGTAACTGACCATGGCTCGTGTCACTGAGGAAAGGGCTCCTGCCTTCACCGCTGCAGAGTTGGAGAGACTGGTGGATGGGGTCCTACCCAGTACCGAATGCTGTATGGGCCTCCAGACCAACAGGTGAGTACACTGTGAGCACGATGCATGGGTCATGAAATGTATGGAGTGCTGTATGTGAGGGCCTCGTGTAAGGGGGCGGTGGTTGAAGGGTCCTGGGCAGCGTGCTGCATGTATGGTGGGAAATGTATGTGCATAAGGGGATGGGAGGGATATGGTGGGCCACTAGTGTAACGGGCCGGACGGTATGACTGATGCCCGTTTTCTATGTGTATTTCCTCTGCAGGTCAGCGCCCATCAGAAAAAGCCAAGGGTGTGCGGACCCTTGGGGTCTACAGCAGGCAGAGCACCCACTGTCGCAAACGGTGGGAGGACCTGAGATGCTGGGCACGGAAGACAGCAGAGGCCAAGCTGGGGATGGCCTCCCAACAAGGAAGGGGTGCCCGTCGAACCCTGACCCCCTTGATGTTCTGCATACTGGCGGTGGCCTATTCGGAGCTGGATGGGCGGTTGAGGCCATCACAGCAGCCACAAGTGGGTGAGTACAGTTCCCAATATACTACTTGCACGTGGTGGGGTGGTCTCTGGGTGGGGGATGTGTGCCTGTTGGTGCCCCTAGGCGAGGCCGGACATTGCAGGGTAGGTTACTTGTTGGGCAGGGGCTGATGAACTCCACCTCCAACCAAGCTAGTGGGCATCCACTACTAGGCAGGGCTCTGTGGGTCTCAGGCACGATGCAATTGGCGTTAGGTATTACTGTCCATGGCATGGTGACTAGCATTGAGACTGGTAGTGCATTGCCTAGTGCGTAGGGCTGTTCCCTGTGTGTTGTGTATGCCAACGGTGGTGTTGTTGCTGCCATTGACCAAGTGTATCCCCTCCATTTTGTTTTATCATCCTGTCCTTATGTGCATTAGCATCATCTGGCGGAGGAGCAGAGGCACCGGCGACGGAAGGTGCTGCATTCCACAGGGCCCATTAGGTCAAATCCACCGACAGTGAGGGCACCAGTGGGACGGAGGGTGAGGGGAGCACCATGGTGGAGACAGGAGGGGACAGTTCTGAAAGTGATAACTCCTGCGATGGAAGCTCCCTAGTGGTGGCGGACAGCTCTGTGGCCACCCCAACTACAGGTACATCCGCCACCCCTGTACCAGCACTGCCCTCCCAGCAGCCCCTCAGCGAGTTTCCTGTGCCCACTCATCCAGGAGGGTGGGCATTTCCTTTGCCCCAGGCACCTCAGACCCTGCTCCAGTTAGCCCTGCTGCCATGAGTAAAGAGGCTATTGACCTCCTGAGATCCATCAACAGAGATCATTTAAGGCTCTGGCCTCCTCTCTGATGGCAGCCATTGTTCCTGTCTCTAGCCTCCCTCCTCCAACTTCCTCTGCCCAGTCCCATTCCCCTGAACCCCAACCTATCCAGAGCACACATTCAGACCAGCATGCACCCAAGACAACACACAGGAGTGGCTCAGGCAAACACAAGCACCACACATCATCCCACAGGCACTCACACAAACACCATCCAGATGCAGACACACCAACATCCACTGCCTCCACTGTGTCCGCCTCCTCCTACTCATCCACCTCCCTCCCAGTAGCGTCTCCACTCACACCTGCATGCACTACATCCAAACCCACTGCCTCCATCACCATCATGCCTATTACTACACGCCCCTCACTTACAGTCACTACCCCCACATCCAAGCACACGTCCCCTGTGTCCTCTCCCACCTGCACCGCCACCTGCACTGCCACCAGCACCACTGCCAGCAGCAGCAGTCCCAGTGGGCAGCCATCCGAGGCTGCAGGGGAAGGGCTGGAGCCACCCCCACCACTGCCTGCACCACCACCAACACCACTGCCAGCAGCCCAGTGGGTAGCGTCCGAGGCTGCAGGGGAAGGGCTGGAGCCTCACCCCACCACTGCCTGCACCGCCACCAGCACCACTGACAGCAGCAGCAGACCCAGTGGGCAGCCGTCTGAGGCTGCAGGGGAAGGGCTGGAGCCTCCCCCCACCGCCACCAGCACCTGCACTGCCACCACTGAGCAGCCGTCGCCGCCGGTGGGCAGTGTGTAGACCTGCCTCCATGAACTGTAGTGCATCCTGACCACTGCAAATCATGTGGGTCTGACACCCAGGTGAGTGACTGTGACCTTCCACTTCCAGGGCACAAAGCCCCATACAGAACCAGTGGAAGAAGCCATCCACTCACCCCCTCCTTGCCAGGATGAAGCACACTGGGCACAAAGCTCTCTCCATAACCAGTGGAAGAAGGCATCCACTCACCCCTCCATGCCAGGATGAAGCACACTGGGCACAAAGCCCCCTCCAGGACCAGTGGAGAAGCCATCCACTTGAGAGACTGTGGCCTTGCACTTCTCAGGACCAAGCAGCGGGCAAACCACCCACTTGAGAGACAGTGGCTTTGCACTCCCCAGGACCAAGCAGTGGGCAAACCACCCACTTGAGAGACTGTGGCTTTGCACTCCCTAGGACCAAGCAGTGCGCAAACCACCAACTAGAGAGACTGTGGCTTTGCACTCCCCAGGACATCGCACAGGGCATGTTGCCCGCACCAGGACAAGTGGTGTTGTACCATCTTCCGGCTGAGGTGCCCCCCCATTCCCTGTCCCCCAGAGGTGCCTGTGTATTTTCGACGTGATGCCCCTGCAGTGTTCTCTCTGTGTTGATGCAGGAGTAAGATGGGGCCTTGGCCTATGTGATGTGGCCCTATGGCCCACGGACATTATGGACTGGGCAGTGTCTCTCCATTTGTACATATGTAAATACTGATTTGATTTTTGAGGACTTATTTCTAGTATTATATCTTATTACACTCACTTCAATCAATTCCTTTTGTCCTTGCATTATTCCTGAGGGGTACGGGGTGGATGTGTAATGTTGATGCATCTGTTTGTGTGTATGCTGTTGGGTGTGTTGCGTGTTCGTGTGTGTGTGTCACTCTCTTTTTCCTCCCCCTCCCCTGTGTGCTAGGCGGAAGCACTCACCGTGGTCGTCGTCGCTGGTATTGGTATTCCTGGTGTAGGAGGAGGTAGACCAGCATGGGGAACACCTGCAGTTCGGGCTCAATGGCGGCGTGGTTCTTCCCTGAGTCTCCAGAGGTGAGTCCTTTGCCTTCTGTGTACTGTTTCTGCTGTGCTTTTGATGTCGTTGGTACCGCCCCGGAAAAGGTGGTTGATAGGCCTCTTGTAATACTGTGGGCAAGTGGCTGTCTGTGTGGGCGGTTTCCGCCATGGTCATAATTCCATTTTTTTTACCGCTGGCTTGTTGGCGGTATTACTGCCGCTTTATCACCGACCGTCAGGGTTGTAATGAGGGCCATTGTGTTATTTTTGAATGGATTTGCATGGGAACAGCCATTTTATATATAATATGCAGACCTTGCACCGTGCAAGGGATAAAAAAAATCATGCAAACAATCCAGTGTGCATGTTAGTAAATAGCCTTTATGCTACTACGTTGGGTAGTGCACTGCAAGTATGATAGAAGAGATTTGTAATCTATACCGGAGGGCCTACGCCTCTGGAAAGTAAATGGCATTGTGTGCATGGGCTATATGAAGCATGGACAATGATATACCATGAACATATCAGGGAAATTAAGGTTTGTAATTGTGGCCCTTATTTGTGTTGTCTTCAGAAATTAGAGTACGTTTTAGAGGGCTCAGCGGTCCAACAAACGCCAGTAATGAAAGTGGAGTCAGCAGAACACAGAGGTGTGGGATGTAATAATTCATAATTGGCTTGCTGAATTGTTTTGTGCCACTTGGAGTGCTACAAGTTATTAGTGATGAACTC
This sequence comes from Pleurodeles waltl, assembly GCF_031143425.1. Taxonomy (NCBI): domain Eukaryota; kingdom Metazoa; phylum Chordata; class Amphibia; order Caudata; family Salamandridae; genus Pleurodeles; species Pleurodeles waltl. The sequence goes on from NC_090443.1 coordinate 912,704,561, forward strand.
AGAGGACATACCCACAGTCCCACCCGCAGGCACTTTGCTAGTGAGGATAGATATCCAGACTCAAATTTTGTAGTACATTTACACAGTGATAAAGAAGGTAGCTGAGACACCACTTACCTGCCAATCGAGACTTATTTCCTAAGGAGAATTTCCAGTTGTATAGCTGAATAAAGTTGCTGAGCTGTGGGTCATAACTCTTTCATCCAACAGGCATCCAAATGTGCGTTTTTAACTAATATGACCACTTCCGTAAAGTGTATACATTAGTTTTATACATCATCATCTATTAGATGACCTCTAGCAACCACAGATCATAGGTATACCAGCTTGTGCAAATATCATGTAGATTTTTGATGATTAGTTGAGTTTCTGCTGCTGTCTAATTTTGGCAGCAATTGTTTATTTAAAAACTGCATTGCTTAAGATTCAAAGAGTAGCTTATTGTGAATCCACACAAGATGTCAGAAGACTTGTTTTGAACGGTGACAACAGAATGGATTATTAATACTTCTATGCAGTATTTAAAAATATGTTAGCTATTTGAGGAAATGTAAATAAAAACAAAGGGTGTAAAGCTGGTGGTTATGAGACACTTTATCAAACTGTAATGAAAGTTGACGGAGAATATGGAATGATGATGCTTCATGATCCACTATGCTACAAATTTAGTAGCTGTCTGCAAGAAGCACACTGTCAGTGATAGGTGCAGACAAGAACCCTGAGACTTGAACACTATAGCCCATCATATATTTATTTCATAGTGTGGGCAACATATCCCTAAAAATTAATTTAGTTGCAAGTTAAGTAAAGAACATTTTAGTCAGATTAAGTATATGTTACCTACAATGGACAAAAGCATTGTTGAGTAACAACTATGAAAATATACATATTTTTATTGTCTGTATGTTTAAAACATATGCATACTAACTGAATTATGGGTGAAACTATACATTTAGTAAGTAATATAGCTGAAGATCTAGTTGTGCTCAATCATTAAAAAAATTGTGCATGTTGTGTACATGTGCTAAGCAGAGTTAAATAGAAGGTTGAATAGCTTTGAGGTATAAGTCCAAAAAGATTTTTGGTTATGTGATGTACTTTTTAAAAATAGCCACCTAAATTGAGATATTTTTATCAACATCATGATTCTGGAAGAGTAAGTGTATTTTTAAATCATCTATTTTATTAATGCTTTCATATAAATATAATAAGAGAAAATATTGCTCTTCTGTAATGGAAATGTGAAAAAGTGAATTTACTCTTTACGTTCAAACTTCAACTGAGGATTTTGGTAAAACAAATTAGAAAGTACAGTATCAAAGAAGGCAGCTTGACTTAAGAAATGCATTGAAAAAACAAAAACGGTAACAACAATAGAGGACGATATGTAACAAGATGACATGATTGCAAGTGACTTACTAAGGAAAACACTTACAAGATTGTCTCTGTGACGTCTGTTTAGGCAGATGGTGATGAAAATATGTCTATTTACAGCTTCATCTTCTGATTACTCCTCATGTGCATTGCTTGGTTTTGTTATAGCAGATCAGGGTTTAGCAGTGTACATTGAAGAATCACCATAATAAGGCCGCATGCTGTCTAAGACATAGTGAGTCTAGTGAAGACCGCACTGAAATCACTGTCAAGAGTTACTGAGATGATGAAACAGTCACTTCCTTCTGTTCAGTTTTTTGCCAAGTTGGATGAAACATCTGGGTCTTGGTTCTTTTCCTTGATGACTTCAGCAATGTCTGCTAGAGAATCATTAGTTCCCTGAAGCCTACAATAGGTGTCTTTCACATTCTCAGGCAAGATCTCCTTTAGCCTCAGACACCATTTCATGAGTGTCTATGAGTGTTTACAAGTCCTTCTTCACTTCTTCAGCAATGGGTTACTGTGCCCTGTATATATGTCTCTTGAATGCAACTTTTGGATCATGGTTATCCACAGGAGCACATTGATCTGTTCCTGATAGTGAAGAAGATGATCAATTAAGTTGGTTAGACACTGTTACGTTGGCATCCCTTGCAAAGATTGGTGGTGACTTGTCCAAAACTTCCCCGAAGGGCAAAGGGTTCATCATCTGGGGGTGGCAGATTGTCCTCTTCTAAGATGGCATTGCTCCTCATGGGATCACAAGATTCATTGGGTGGATCTACATAAATAAAATAAAACTAGAAAATGTGAATAGCAGTATTTCATTAGCATACTTTTCCAGAGAAAATAACAATGATAATGACAAGGTAACATACTTAATACACACATTTTGGTATTGCCTAAAACATACATTCATTGCATTTGAATTATTGTTATATAAAAACCACATGTCTCTTAATATAAATTGGTTCAAACAATCTGCAAATAGACCAGTTTTCTTTACTATATGACAAAAGAATATATTTGACTATGTATGTTTCCACTACCATATGATACTCTACTGTGCAGTAGTGCTTTGCTAAAAAGGCATACTATATTTGTATTTGTATGGCTAATTTAACAATGTTAGTTTGACACAACATATCACACAAATATACTCTCTGAAATATATATTTGAAGTATGACGTGAACACCAAACAAAGTAATTGTACTGTGGTTTGTATAAACACATGATAACATATCACAGTTATCCAATACCAACTTTGCTATGTTTTCACAGTCACAATGTATTTTGACTTTTAGCTGACATCCTCCAAGACAGACACAATATTACGTGAGTCCAAATGTGTGTGGTGTGAGTATATGGAAGTGCAGAGGTTTTGGGTGTGAAAGGAAAGGTTCCTACTTGACATATTGTCTTTAAAACGTACACTAATTCATATTTGTTGTGTAAAAACCTATGTTTTAAAAATAATTGATCAATAAACAACTGTCCTTGTTACACATGGCTGAAGCAGGCATACCTTTTTAAACATAGTATCTATGTTCTATTTAAATGGCATAGTATATTTTAGCAAGAGGTATGGGTGGATGCAAGTGAACATCTGTGTACAACCCATAAATCAGCATCTCCGTGCAATGTAAAACAAAGTCAGATATATTTTTAGTTCGACTTCCTTTGAGATCTATATAAGAATCTTCACAGCCTTTCATCAAATGAAATATGTCAGCCATATTTTTGTCCAGGTTAACAACATTTTCAGGAAAGCAAACAAAAAAACTATTATCAATGAGTGTCTAAATGCTATATAATGATTTAGTACTAAACCTAATTATATTGTGCACACAAACCTTTCAATACGTAACACTAACACAAAGGGGGTCATTCTGACCCGGGGCCAGGGTCGGCGGGAGCACCGCCGACAGACCGGCGGTGCCCCGCAGGGCATTCTGACCGCGGCGGTTCAGCCGCGGTCAGACTAGGAAAACCGGCGGTCTCCCGCCGGTTTTCCGCTGCCCTACAGAATCCTCCATGGCGGCGGAGCGCGCTCCGCCGCCATGGGGATTCTGCCACCCCCTACCGCCATCCTGTTCCTGGCGGGTCACCCTGCACCCGTCGCACCTTCCCACTACGCCGGCTCAATTCTGAGCCGCCGTCCTCGTAGGAAGGTTGATTTGCCCTGGGCTGGCGGGCGGCCTTTTGGCGGTCGCCCGCCAGCCCAGGGCAAATCCCAAAATACCCTCAGCGGTCTTTCGACCGCGGAGCGGTATTTTGGTGGGGGAAGTCTGGCGGGCGGCCTCCGCCGCCCGCCGGACTTAGAATGACCCCCAAAGTACTGTAATTTATTTTTCACTATTTTCTAATATCTACCAGTTGCACCAGTGATTAACACTATTCTCAGTCAAGCACACATGTGATTTATGAATATTCAATACATTATTCCCAATGTGTATCTTTAAAAGTACTTAGAAAAACGGCAGCCAAGCAATTTTCTGTGTCTACTGAGTTAGGAATAACTACCAATGATTTTGTTCACAAATAAATATATATATTTACTGCATTTTCACAAATTCAAAATTATAAGATATAGATCATAAAATTAAAAAATAATAATAATAAGCAACTTACAGTAATGATTTCTTTCTGACCAAACATGGCCATTTATTTAGTAAATATTGAGATAAACAAAATATGTTATGCTTTTTAAATAATTAGGTGTATGGTAAATAAACAAAAATACTATGGACACGTACCACAAGATGTAGCTAAGTGCTCAAAATTGGTAGTTTCACTTCCCCCACTGCCAGTTAGCATCTTAGGTCCTATGACTATTGCCTTCTGCCCCTCTGTTGTGTCAAGTCCTCTTGAATGTTGGATTTATCACCAGTTTGCTTTGCTCCATTCCCTTTCCGTACCAGTTTTTCCTTGGTCCTGTGCTTGTAATCATGCCACCTTGGCTTGCATTCATCAACAGTCTTGAGTGTGGATGTCACTGCATTTATTTTGCCTTCTATTGCTCTACATGAAAGTGCTTTCTTGGATAATGGTAATTTAGAGGTGACAGATAATCTTCTTGCTTAGTCACCTCATAATTACAATTGCATCATCATTCTGGGTAAAGTTCACCTTTCTTTTTCTACTCCTCACCTGGCTTGCCACATCTGATGCCCCTTTTTGATGTGGAAAGTTATGCAATGAGTCCTTGCATGACAGAACATTAACTTGTGGCACACAAGTAGGATTTGATTCACAGAACAACTTGTGTTGTAGCATGTCGCAACTACGATATGCTGCTTTGCGCTGTAGTGCATGTTGGACATTTTTCCTTATGCAGGGTCATCCCCAGTCTTTTTGCCTCCTGCCTCCTATTTTTTCTGACCTCTCGCTGTTGGATCTAGGACTCTGAGCACTTTATCACTGCTGACCAGTGCTAAAGTGCAGGTGCTCCCCCACCTAAAGTTGGTATGATTGGCTTATACCTAATTGGCATATTTAATTTAACTGTAAGTCCCTTGTACAGTGGTATCTCTATACCCAGAGCCTGTAAATTAAATACTACCAGTGGGCCTGCAGTGCTGCTTGCGACAACCACTGAACTAGACTTTCAAAGCTGTCTCAGGCCTGCTAGCGCAGGGCCTGTGTGCACATTATCTGCCACAGCGACCTGCCATCTAAATTTACTTGCCAGGCCCAGAACTCCCCTTTTACTACATGTAAGTCACCCCTAAGTACGTCCTAGGGGCAGGGTGCCATGTATGTAGAAGGCAGGACATGTGCCAGGTTGCGTGGCCTGTCATGGTAGTGAACAACAGCCTAACTTGGTGTCTCACTGCTGTGAGTGCTGCCTTCTCATAGGATTGCATTAGAAAAACCCTGCCCTATGTGTAAGGGGTATTGTCTGATTTATGAGGGGTAGCGTAGGCATGTTTGGTATGGTTGTGATGGTGATAATAAATGCTGCTTACTGGTGTAGGTGTATTTTTATTACTATTACAGAAATGCCACTTCTAGAAAGTGCACATTTCTCTGTGCTTATGACTCTGGTGTTTTGCAGCTTGACTCCAATCCACGTCTGGGCAGAGTGACAGTTGGGGCTTTTTGCATACTTTTTCAGACAGCCTGTACACAGGGAGGGTGGAGGTGTCACTGAGGTGCATCTGCATACTGAATCTGGGAGGGGCAGACCTACATTTGTAAAGGCTGTGCCCTGGCTTCACACAATAGAGTTGTTTACCCCCAACTGATGTTTGGAGCCTGGGCTGGAGGAGAGAAGGGACACTCCCAGAACCAGTTGTAACTGGTTGGAATCTCCTCTCCCCTTCCATTGTAAGACACTGTAAAAACTGAGTATAAGTACAGGTAAGTTTTCCCCACAATTTGGAGACTCTTGGAAACATTTTAGAACTGGACACAGAACGATGGAAGGACTCACCAGAAACCGCCATGGACTGCTGCTGCTGGGCTGACCTGTGACCTGCTTGGTCACTATAAGGAACTACTCTTGCTGGCATCTTCCTTGTGCTGGCCTGTTGCTGGGCCCCTTCACCTGTGGGCCTTTCTCTTAAACTCTGGTCCCCAGGGGCAGGGTGCTGTGGCCTCTGACCCCTGCAACCGTATGAAGCATGAGGAGTGCTTCGCTCCGTGACAAAAACTAACGCTTTGGAAAGCGTTGCATCTTTTTATCCTGCCAGCGCTTTGAAGAGCGCTCGTTATCGCCCAGGAAACACTGCCGCGACCTGAGCTCTTCAATAAGTGTAAAGTGCTTGGTAAAGCACTGGTGCCTTAGGCGGGCTGTTAATCTCAAGCACGAGGACACGCTGCCTCACTGTGCCCTAGAGGCACCAGAAAAAGAAGAAGAGGAGCGAGCGCACTTCTATCGTGCCCCCGGGGGTGAAGCGCACTCCAAGGAGCGTCACCGGGGCACAGGCAGGCACCGACATTGGTGCCTGCCCTCTCCGACGGCTGGACGGGCCGCTGAGTGCTGCTGGTGTCGGTGGGCAGGGACGGAGGCCTCATTGGAGGCTCCCTCGCCCCACCTGTCCCCTGTTTATTCTTTCTGCCGGGCAGGGGGAAAGGAAGCCTCACCGGAGGCTCCCCCTGCCCCCATGAAACCCAGGACCTGTCATCAGAGGTCCCTCCGCGTCGCCGGTCTCACTTTGTGGCCCCTTGTGGGCCAGTGCCATTTTGGTGGTCACCCACGCATTGGAGGTCAAGTGCAGGCCTGGTGGAGACCGCTAGAGATCACGGGCCCCAGGAGGGGCCCGTTACAAATCATAGGGGGTGCGTGGCACCCCCCCTCCACCCTCCACTACTTTGAGGATTTTGCCCCCCCCTCATGAAGGCCAGTTGAGGCCCGGGGGTGCCCACAGCGATCACGGGCCCCCGGATGGGTCCGTCAGTGGTACAGAGGGGGGTGCGTGCCACCCCCTCTGCCTCAGAGTATCAGAGGTGCCTTCATCATCAGACCAGGTACCTTTATAGGGACAATTTATATCATAGCTTCTTTCTAGAGACTTTGTTGATGCATATATTGCCTACCTGTTTTTGATGCCTTCATATATGTATGCAAATATTCCTATTATGGGCATACCATGCTAATATGTTTTTATAGCTTGCCATACATTTTCTAATATTCCTGATATGGGCATTTATGATATTCTTATGACAAGTGTTTTGGTGTAATAACGTGTTTCTTGACTACTGCTTATGTTGCAGAATACTGAGAAACCTGTGTGTTATATGTGACCACTGCTAGTTTGCAGAGTAACTAATGTGTAACATTCTGAAAACTGCTAAGGTAGCAGGATATTACTGATATGTGATGTTTGGTCTAATAATTACGTTGTTTACAATACAGTATAATTTCATATAACTTGGTGGTGTGTTTCCTTTGTGGTGGGAATAGTGCGTCACATGTTTTGTGTGTGTTGTGCAAACGCTTTACACATTGCCTCTGGGATAGGCCTGACTGCTCCTGCCAAGCTACTAAGGGCGTGAGCAGGGGTTATCTTGGACGTGTAACTCCCTTGCCCTGACTAGAGTGGGTGGGTTCTGCCTGGCTGAGGTGCATACCCTAGCCAACCAGAAACCCTATTTCTAACAGTGCACCATATTGTAAATACTGTACTGCCCATGTCGAAAAAGGTTGTAAAGCACAGAGAAACTTTTCAATGCAGCACTACATAACTTTTTGTAAATCCAGCTCGTAGCACCACTGCCTGTGCATGTTGCATTTCCAAGGAGTCCATCAGGTGGACGCACAATTCAGAACTTCAGGTACGTGGCAGGGCAGTTGAACAGTGAGAAGAGGGTATAGAGATTTCACCAGACTACACCAAAGCAAGAGTGTGGTTGTTCACGTAGTTCCTGCTCTAATATGTTTTTTATTTCTTTGATGTAGGATTGTTCACAAAAATTAATCTGTGGCTGCATTAACTGAAGTACTTCAGTGTTGCTTAAGAAAATGTGCTTAGCTTCACGCTGTAAACTTTACTTTTGTTACATATTGCACAGAAATACCTGTAGGATGAGCCTGTGTTACTTATTCCTGAGGCCTACAGAGCATATGATCCTTCAAGCTGCGTTTTCTGGCATTTGCTGTTCTAAATAAAAAATAAAAAACTGGAAGAAAGTAGATGAAAAACATATTCCTTAGCTCACACGAAATATTTATTGCAGTATCTAACAATGTCCAGCACATCTGTAACTTTGTCACTCCTGAAAACATTAATCCCATCACATTTTATGTCCATTACTTAGCGTATGGCCAGACAATACTCTGTATCACCTGTCCCTGGAGAAGGTTCTAGAGGAAGCGTAATTGTTCAGTAACCCATTTATGAGCTTTCCTGAAGTGAATTGAAGTGAAGCCAATCTCAAGAAGGCAGATGTATGGCAGCATTACAAAATGGGAAATCTCAACTGTAATTGAATTATTTATCTGGTGGAAATTTTAAAAACTGTTAGATTGATTAAAGGAGTAACACATATGTAGGGAAAAGCTTCCAGATTTACCACAGAACACTAAAGTGGACAACGGATTAAGAGCAAATGAGCTACTATTGCACGTCTCTCTACATTGTAATCATTTATCAGAGCAATGCATCTGGTACACACATGTAAAATATTTTACCACGTATACAATTGTTAAACCAATCAAATATGGGAGTACACTAGAAGTGTCCTACATCAGTAGTTCCCCATCTGTGGTCTGGGGAGCCCTGGGATTCTGCAAAGTCTACTCTGGGGTTCTGCAACTGCTTTGTAAAATAATATTAAAAGTTTATTAACTGGTATAAAAAAATAAAAAATGTAAATCTGAATATTTTAAAATGTTCTTTAAATCTGAAGGAATTTAAAATTGGAGGCTAAAAATTAAATTAATTTAGAGTCCTTATTTTGATTAGCAGAAGCAGTGCAAGTGGTTCAAGTCATCAAAAATGCTTAGGCTGTGGTTTCCCTGCTTCAACTAATGACTCAGTGGGGTACCCGGATTCCAACAGTGATTCACTGGTGGTCCCTGGGTTCCAATAAAGATTAAGTGGGGGTCCAGAGGAGTCAAAGGGTTGGGAACCACTGCCCTACATGTTTGGTTTTACATTTCTGAAAGCTACGTGAATCCATTGACTTCCCTCCTTTTTGTATCATGAAGCAGATTTGGAAAGAGTTGCGTGGAACAAAGGCATGCAGCTGAAATACACGCCGCAATTCTACAAAGTGCAATCATGGCTTTCAAAGCCTTTTCTGTCCTGCTACCTATATGTCATGCCAGGTTGGGGTAATGCTCTAAGTGCACTATTGACCGGGTGAGTGGGGCTCTCTCATAACAAAAAAAACGTTTTGGTCATGTTTGCTCTTCTTTTTGTGTTCCCATTAGCACTGGCTATATTCATGTGAACTACAAGCTGGTCTTGTAAAAGTTCCCCTTTTTCAGAACAACATCACATTGCTTACTTTATCTCATTCTTGCAAGCCTGGGAACTTCTTGAATGCATTAGCAGCAACCTTGCAAACAGTTGTGGGTATTGTCACTGCTAAGCTTTGTTTGCCATCCATGACAGGGCCGTTTTCCTGTGCTGCTGCCCTGCTTTCCTGCAACGGATGTCCAGTTCTTGATCCTCATCATCAAACCACTTGCATTTTGTCCCTGCTTCCTTGACATTGTATTTTATAGGCTTCTGGTATGCATGAAAGAAAAAGAAATAACCTGCTGCTTGTTACCAGGTTAATTCCTCTGACACATGGAGCAATCCAATATTCCCTAGGGTTTCAGATGAAACTAAGATTTGAAAACTATTATAGTTACTTATGTATGTATGTATTTTTTGTATGTAAGAGGGTCCCAAACAGCATATCCCCCATAAAATTCTCCAGAGGAAAATTAGACCCAGCTACAGCCAAAACAATTGAATGAAATTATATGAAATTTGGCAGATAGCTAGATCTTGGTTCAGAAAGCGTGGTTTTTGTGATTTTCTGTAGATCTGTTCAGTAGTTTTGAGAAGTTAAGGTTCAAACTTCATGTATGTATTGCACAGTGGAAAATCAGTGGAAGCCACATATCTAGAGATAAGATCTGATCAACTGCCACCACATAAACAAAGATGTGGAGGTGGTCATTTTAGGACTTAGGGACTCAGTCCACTTTCTGGAAAAAATAAGTAAAAAAACATATACCTACTCAGCCTTCCAAGGCCTTGTGGGCAGGTCCCTGAGGGACACCTGAGGGCCAAACACATAATTTGCTTTAAAAAACGTACCATAAATTTGCAGAGGATCTGCAATAAAGAATTATTTAAAGGGGCAGGTTTTCACCCTTTAAAAAAAATAAAATAAAAAATAAAGCCCCTGATGTGGATCTAGCGCCAAGGGGACAGTGCAATCTTTTTTTGGGGAAGGAGGTCATCCGGCTCCCCTCATTAAGCCTTTGCAAGGCCTCAAGGACCCAATCACCCAGGGTCAACATTTCAGTTTAGGGGAGGGGCATGTGCCCCACCTCCCTAGCCTCATAGAGGCCTTGGGGACCCAATTCCCATGGGCTGACAGTTCAGTTTTGGGGAGGCTGGCATGCAGCTCCCTTTCAAGAGCAGTTCATCGCCCCAGGGACTCCATCCCCTCAGGGCAAGAACAGAGCAGCGTCCCACAGACCTGTTGCCAGAAATATATTTTAGGAGGGCATGACCAAGCATGACATATGTGCACTATAAGTACCTTCTTTCACAAATACATGTGGAGAAAAAGGTATAGTACACAAGGTTTTAAAGCACACAATGCTTTTTTATTGGAGTGATTGGTTGTCCTACTAATTAACAGCCCTCAGAATATTGTGGCAGAAGAATAATATAATGTGGTCAGAATATTAAAAGGTAAGTGCATATGGGAAGTATAGAATTACTATTCCTTACTCCACATCTAAGTACATTTAAGATATATGTATATAGTGCAGGTACATATATGTGAAGTAATGTATACAAAATCTATATTTACTTACCTGTCAATATTTTGGATTCAGTATAGAACATTTGTTCCTCTATATTCCGTGTCATCAATATTCTGGTTTTGATATTCAGGGTGCACACAGTGTGATTCTATGTGAAAGAATACATGGATTTTTTAAAAGTACAGATTAAAGTACACTCAATCAATGTTTCACAATACATCTTTAAATCCTATAATTTAATAGGATTTAAAGTTGGGGGGTGTTAGAAATGGGGTTTTTGGTTGGCAGTCAGGTTACCTCCTGTCCAAGCAAAAGCCCTCACTCTAGTCAGGGTAAGTCACACACTATCCAAGATTATCCTGTGCCCACCCTCTGGTAGCTTGGCACGAGCAGTCAGGCTTAACTTAGAAGGCAATGTGTAAAGTATTTGTGCAATAAATCATACAATACCACCATATAGCACCACAAAACTACACCACACAGTGTTTAGAAAAATATACAATATTTATCAGGATAATTGTAGGTCAAAAAGAATAAAGTTGCAATGGAAAATTGTAGAAATATCACAGGGAAGTGATATAAAGTGTCTTAAGTCTTTAGAATGCAATACAGTGTCTTTCAAGCACAAAGTACCTGGTTTCTGGTGGAAAATCTCCTCAGAGGGCCACAGGAGAAGAGATGCGTGGAAAAAGGGGTGTGTGCGTCGATTTCTCCTCAGCACACACAGACTTGCGTCGGTCTTTTCCACGCGGGGAAGTCGGGCGTCGTTTTCCGGCGCGCAGACAGTCTCTTTTTGTGGATCGCGGGGATTTCCAGATGTCCCGGGTCTGTGCGTGGATTCTCCTGCTTGTTTTCCGGCTGCGCGTCGTTCTGCGGGGCTGCGCGTCGAAGTTTCGATCTCACGGTAGGCGTCGCGTCGATTTCTCCTTGGAAGTCGGGCGGCGTTGTCCTTGCGAGGCCGTGCGTCGAAAGTTTGGTCTCACGGCAGGCGTCGCGTCGATTTCTCCTTGGAAGTCGGGCGGCGTTGTCCTTGCGAGGCCGTGCGTCAAAGTTTCGCACTCACGGTGGGCGTCGCGTCGATTTCTCCTGGAAAGTCGAGCGGCTTTGTCCTTGCGAGGTTGTGCGTCGAAGTCTCGATCGTCCCGAGGGCGTCGCGTCGATCAGCGTCGGTGTGCGGCGTTTTTCTCGCCGCGAAACAAGCTGTGCGTCGAAATTTTCGGCGCACGGAGCGTCCAAGTGAAAGGAAGAAGTCTTTTTGGTCCTGAGACTTCAAGGAACAGGAGGCAAGCTCTATCCAAGCCCTTGGAGAGCACTTTCACAGCCAGACAAGAGTTCAGCAAGGCAGCAGGGCAACAACAAGACAGCAGTCCTTTGTAGAAAGCAGACAGGTGAGTCCTTTGAGCAGCCAGGCAGTTCTTCTTGGCAGGATGTAGTTTCTGGTTCCGGTTTCTTCTCCAGCAAGTGTCTGATGAGGTAGGGCAGAGGCCCTGTTTTATACCCAAATGTGCCTTTGAAGTGGGGGAGACTTCAAAGAGAGGCTAAGAAGTGCACCAGGTCCCCTTTCAGTTCAATCCTGTCTGCCAGGGTCCCAGTAGGGGGTGTGGCAGTCCTTTGTGTGAGGGCAGGCCCTCCACCCTCCCAGCCCAGGAAGACCCATTCAAAATGCAGATGTATGCAAGTGAGGCTGAGTACCCTGTGTTTGGGGTGTGTCTGAGTGAATGCACAAGGAGCTGTCAACTAAACCTAGCCAGACGTGGATTGTAAGGCACAGAAGGATTTAAGTGCAAAGAAATGCTCACTTTCTAAAAGTGGCATTTCTAGAATAGTAATATTAAATCCGACTTCACCAGTCAGTAGGATTTTGTATTACCATTCTGGCCATACTAAATATGACCTCCCTGCTCCTTTCAGATCAGCAGCTGCCACTTCAACAGTGTATGAGGGCAGCCCCAATGTTAGCCTATGAAGGGAGCAGGTCTCCCAGTAGTGCAAAAACGAATTTAGGAGTTTTACACTACCAGGACATATAACTACCCAGGTACATGTCCTGCCTTTTACCTACACAGCACCCTGCTCTAGGGGATACCCAGGGCACACATTAAGGGTGACTTATATGCAGAAAAAGGGGAGTTCTAGGCTTGGCAAGTACTTTTAAATGCCAAGTCGAGGTGGCAGTGAAACTGCACACCCAGGCCTAGCAATGGTAGGCCTGAGACAAGGAAAAGGGGCTACTTAAGTGGGTGGCACAATCCGTGCTGCAGGTCCACTAGTAGCATTTAATCTATATGCCCTAGGCACCTGGAGTGCACATGACTGGGGACTTATAAGTAGATTAAATAGTTCAATCAGGTATGATCCAAAGTTACCATGTTTACAGAGAGAGAGCATATACACTTTATCACTGGTTAGCAGTGGTAAAGTGCGCAGAGTCTAAAAACCAGCAAAACAGTATCCAAAACGAGGAGGGAGGCAGGCAAAAAGTTAGGGGTGACTACCCTAAGGCTGTCAGGTCTAACATGTGTCCCCCCCAGCTGAAAGTGGGGAGAGCTACCCGACCTCCTGGGAGCTCTCATCGCTAAGGCGGAAGTACCTGGAGAGACCATCAGCATTGGCGTGGTCAACCCCTGGGCGATGTTCCACCGTAAAGTCCATCCCCTGTAGGGAAATGGACCACCTCAGAAGTTTTGGATTCTCACCCCTCATCTGCATGAGCCATCTGAGGGGTCTGTGGTCTGTCTGAACTAGGAAGTGAGTCCCAAACAGGTAGGGCCTCAGCTTCTTCAGGGCCCAGACCACAGCAAAAGCTTCTCTTTCAATAGCACTCCACCTCTGTTCCCGTGGTAATAGCCTTCTGCTAATAAAGACTACCGGTTGATCTTGGCCCTCCTCATTTAGCTGTGCTAGGACTGCCCCTATGCCATGCTCTGAAGCGTCTGTCTGCACGATAAATTCCTGGGAGTAGTCAGGGGCCTTGAGCACGGGGGCCGTGCACATGGCTTCCTTTAGGGCGTCAAAGGCTTTCTGACAAGCCTATGTCCAATTCACCAACCTAGGTTGCTTCTTGGACGTGAGTTCTGTCAAGGGGGACACAATGGTACCATAGCCCTTGACAAACCTGCGGTAGTATCCGGTGAGGCCTAAAAAGGCTCTCACCTCAGTCTGGGTTCGAGGTGGTTGCCAGGCCTTGATAGTTTCGATCTTGGCCTGGAGTGGCTGCACCTTGCCACCACCTACTAGGTGTCCCAAGTACACCACGGAACCCTGCCCAATCTGGCACTTACTAGCCTTGATGGTCAGGCCTGCCTGTTGCAGGGCCTGAAGCACCTCCTTGAGGTGGAGCAGGTGTTCCTCCCAGCTGGAACTGTAGACAGCTATGTCATCCAGGTAGGCTGCACAGAAGGCATCCTTGCCAGCCAGGACCCCGTTAACCAACCGTTGGAAGGTAGCGGGGGCATTTTTTAATCCAAACGGCATCACTCGGAACTGGTAATGGCCGTCAGGGGTGGAAAAGGCGGACCTTTCCTTAGCCCCCTCAGTCAGGGCGATCTGCCAGTACCCTGAAGTAAGATCAAACGTACTCAGGAACTTGGCAGCGCCTAGCCTGTCCACGAGCTCATCAGCTCGGGGGATGGGGTGAGCATCAGTCCGGGTGACTGAGTTGAGACCCCGGTAGTCCACACAGAACCGGAGCTCTGGCTTCGCACCTGGGGCAGTAGCCTTAGGGACCAATACCACTGGGCTGGCCCAGGGACTACTGGATTTCTCAATGACCCCTAGAGTCAACATCTTGGAGACCTCCTCCTTGATGCTGGCCTTCACCTTATCCGACAACCTGTAAATTTTGTTTTTCACAGGGAGACTGTCACCGGTGTCAATATCATGAACACAGAGGTGGGTCAGCCCAGGAGTAAGGGAGAACAGGGGGGAGAACTGCTCCAACAGCTCATAACAGTCTCCTTTCTGATTTAGAGTCAGGGTGCCAGACAGAATGACCCCGCTTACTGACCCATCACCTTCTTGGGCAGAGAGGAGGTCGGGGAGAGGTTCACTCTCCTCTTCCGTTCCTTCATCTGTGACCAGAAGCATGTTGATCTCCGACCTCTCACAATGAGCTTTTAGTCGGTTCACATGGAGCACCCTTAGGGGATTCCTAGGGGTTTTGAGGTCCACTAGGTAAGTGGCCTCCCCTTTCCGCTCCTTTATTTCAAATGGGCCAGACCAGCGGTCCTGGAGAGCTCTGGGCTCTACTGGCTCCATTACCCACACTTTGTCTCCAGGTTGAAACTCTACCAGGGTGGCCTTCTGGTCATACCATTGTTTCATCACCTCTTGACTGGCCTCAAGGTTATCTTGGGCTTCTTTCCAGAAGCGGGTCATCTGGTTGCGGAGGGCCAACATATAGCTGACCACATCCTGAGGGGGTGCCTTTGGAGCTTTCTCCAATCCCTCCTGGACAATGCTTAAGGGTCCCCTGACAGGGTACCCATAGAGAAGTTCAAAGGGACTGAACCCTACCCCTCTCTGGGGGACCTCTCTGTAAGCAAAGAGAAGGCATGGTAAGAGGACGTCCCACTTACGCCTCATGGCCTCAGGAAGGCCACCAATCATGCCTTTCAGGGTCTTGTTGAATCTCTCCACAAGACCGTTCGTCTGGGGGTGATAGGGTGTGGTGAACTTGTAAGTTACACCACACGCATCCCACAGCGACTTCATGTATGCGGACATGAAGTTAGTGCCTCTGTCAGACACTATTTCCTTGGGGAACCCCACACGGGTAAAGATCCCCATCAGGGTTCTGGCCACCACCGGTGCAGTTACTGTCCTTAGAGGGATTGCCTCTGGGTAACGGGTGGCATGGTCCACCAAAACCAGGATGAACCTGTTGCCTAAGGCAGTTTTGGGGTCCAAGGGGCCAACAATGTCGATGCCCACCCTTTCAAAGGGGGTGCCAACGACAGGAAGTGGAATCAGGGGGGTTTTAACCCTTTTTCCTGCTTTACCACTGGCCTGGCAGGTAGGACAGGATCTGCAGAACTTGTCTGAGTGTGTCCTCATTTTGGGCCAATAAAAGTGGGTGACAAGCCTGTTAAAGGTCTTGCCCTGCCCCAAATGTCCTGCCAGGGGAATGTCGTGAGCCAGACCCAGTAGGAAGGTTCGGTAACATTGGGGGACCACCAGCACACGTGCTGCCCCAAAGCCCGGAACCTTAGGCTCACTGTAAAGGAGATCATTCTCCCAATATAGGTGGTGATCGCCAGAGGCGTCGCCGGCTGCCTGGTTTGAGGCTTGTTTCCTCAAACCTTCTAGAGTGGGACATTCTTTCTGCGCCTTGCAGAAGTCCTCCCTGGTGGGTCCACCCTCAACTTGCCAACCAGCAAGCTCAGGTAAGTCACCTAGGGCGGCGATGTCTTCCCCAGTTGGCTCGGAAGCCTCCTCCTCAGGAGCCCCGTCAGCCACTGTGGGAACAGCGGGGGTCGGTTTCCCGCACCCCTGGTCCCTCCTCCTGGCAGCTCTCTGGGCCATCGTTCCAGGCTCCAGATGCCCTTGACTTCCCTCTCGGTCAGCCATGGACCGTGTGGTCATGCAGACCCACTCAGGTAACCCTAACATCTCCAGGTGAGACCTGAGCTCCACTTCTTTCCAAGCAGTGTGCTCAAGGTCATTGCCTAACAGACAATCTACAGGCATGGCAGGACTCACAGCTACTTTCAGAGTACCAGAGACCCCCCCCCACTCAAAGGGAACCAGAGCCACCGGTAGGTGACTCTCGCGATTGTCAGCTACTCTGACCTGGTGGAATGTATTAGGCATTATCTGCTCTGCTGACACCAGCTGACTCTTGATAGTAGTCATACTGGCTCCTGTGTCACGCAGAGCCTCCACCCTCTGCCCATCAATGGTGACCCACTGCCGGTACTTGGAAGTATTTCTAGGCATGTGGGCCTTGGGCACCATTTCTCCTTCTCCCAGGGACACTAGGGAAATCTCTACCTGTTCCCCAAAGCTAGTTGGGTCCATCTCCCCCCCGAGTGCTACACTAGTCAACCCAGGTGCCTGTCCGGTAGTGGACGGTGCCCTCTTGGGGCACTGAGGATCGCCTTTGTAGTGACCATATTGGTAACATTCCATGCATTTGGGGCTAGATTTTCCTGACTTGTCAAATGTCCCTGGCTTTCTCCCAAATTTGGAAAAGGAAGGGTTGCTACCCCCTCCCTGGGAATTCTTTTGGGGGCCTTTAGAGAGTTCCTTATCTGTAAGTTTATCTCCCCCCTCTTTCTTCTGTTGGGAACCCTGACCACCTTTGTGGGAGTCCCCCCCAGGTACCTTTTTGGACACTCTGGTGCTAACCCAGAGGTCCGCCTCCTCAGCAAGCTTCCTGGGATCAGTCAGCTTACTATCCACTAGGTGCTGGCGCAAATCTGTATAAGTAACATTAAGCATATGCTCTCTCAGGATCAAATCATATAAACTTTTATAATCTGCTACTTTGTTGCCCCGCACCCATCCATTCAGTGCCTTACTAGAGAAATCAAAGAAATCTACCCATGTTTGTGTGGTTTGTTTGGTGCTGTCCCTGAACCTCTGACGGTATCCCTCAGGGGTCAGCCCAAACTTGGCAAGTAAAGTGGCTTTCTGGAGTGGGTATGTGTTTTGATCCGGTGGATCCAATGTGAGAAGTGTGTCCCTCCCCAATGGCGGCACATAACCCCACATAGCTACCCCCCATTGCCCTTCAGGAACCTCATGAGCCCTTAGTGCAACTTCATAAGCAGCTAACCATTTATCTATGTCATCTCCCACCACAAAACTGGGCACCACATTTTTGGGTATACGAACCTTCTTTTCTCCAGCAGGTCCTGTCTGTATGCTGCCACCATTATTGCTGGATTCAGACTGTCTTGCCTTGATCTCCAGCTCCTTGAGACTCAGTTCATGAGCCAACAATAGTTTCTTTTCAGCCAAAGCTCTTTCAGCTTCCACTTGTTTGGCTGCTCTTTCAGCTTCTGCTTGTTTGGCTGCCCTTTCAGCTTCTGCTTGAATCTGTTTGGCTGTCCTTTCAGCTTCAATCTGTTTGGCTGCTCTTTCAGCCTCAGCTTGTTTGGCTTCTCTTTCTGCCCTCCTCTCCTCCTGTTGCGCCTCAATTTTCAGTTTTGCCATTTGCAATTGGAACTCCCTTTCCTCTCTCCTTTCCTCTGCGGTCAGGCTTTGCATGGAGACACTGCTCCCTGGTCTGGAAGGGTGCACAATTGCAGTGGTAACACCATCCATAGATAGTGAAAATCCTTCTGAGGGGCCATTTTCTGGCTCCCCTTCCTCATCATCCTCTAAATGGGCTTCTGCCCAGGCCCTCAGCGCCACTTGAAAGTCCTCCTTTCTGGAGGCCCCTTGGGTGGGTACCCTCAATGCCCTGCAGAATCCTCTTAGTTGTTTGACCGTGTATGTATCCAACTGGACTAGGTCAAAGTCCCCTGTCTGAGACCCAGTCAGAGACATGTTGAGTGAGGATTTAGTTTTTGAAAATTGTCAGGAAAAAACGGATTTTCAAAAAGAGATAAAAACCAAGTTGACCTTCAACTGTGGGTAGGTAGTGAGATACTTAGCTACTGTATGTCACTGCACAAATACAAGTCCTATCCTCACCGCTGATCACCAATGTTAGAAATGGGGTTTTTGGTTGGCAGTCAGGTTACCTCCTGTCCAAGCAAAAGCCCTCACTCTAGTCAGGGTAAGTCACACACTATCCAAGATTATCCTGTGCCCACCCTCTGGTAGCTTGGCACGAGCAGTCAGGCTTAACTTAGAAGGCAATGTGTAAAGTATTTGTGCAATAAATCATACAATACCACCATATAGCACCACAAAACTACACCACACAGTGTTTAGAAAAATATACAATATTTATCAGGATAATTGTAGGTCAAAAAGAATAAAGTTGCAATGGAAAATTGTAGAAATATCACAGGGAAGTGATATAAAGTGTCTTAAGTCTTTAGAATGCAATACAGTGTCTTTCAAGCACAAAGTACCTGGTTTCTGGTGGAAAATCTCCTCAGAGGGCCACAGGAGAAGAGATGCGTGGAAAAAGGGGTGTGTGCGTCGATTTCTCCTCAGCACACACAGACTTGCGTCGGTCTTTTCCACGCGGGGAAGTCGGGCGTCGTTTTCCGGCGCGCAGACAGTCTCTTTTTGTGGATCGCGGGGATTTCCAGATGTCCCGGGTCTGTGCGTGGATTCTCCTGCTTGTTTTCCGGCTGCGCGTCGTTCTGCGGTGCTGCGCGTCGAAGTTTCGATCTCACGGTAGGCGTTGCGTCGATTTCTCCTTGGAAGTCGGGCGGCGTTGTCCTTGCGAGGCCGTGCGTCGAAAGTTTGGTCTCACGGCAGGCGTCGCGTCGATTTCTCCTTGGAAGTCGGGCGGCGTTGTCCTTGCGAGGCCGTGCGTCAAAGTTTCGCACTCACGGTGGGCGTCGCGTCGATTTCTCCTGGAAAGTCGAGCGGCTTTGTCCTTGCGAGGTTGTGCGTCGAAGTCTCGATCGTCCCGAGGGCGTCGCGTCGATCAGCGTCGGTGTGCGGCGTTTTTCTCGCCGCGAAACAAGCTGTGCGTCGAAATTTTCGGCGCACGGAGCGTCCAAGTGAAAGGAAGAAGTCTTTTTGGTCCTGAGACTTCAAGGAACAGGAGGCAAGCTCTATCCAAGCCCTTGGAGAGCACTTTCACAGCCAGACAAGAGTTCAGCAAGGCAGCAGGGCAACAACAAGACAGCAGTCCTTTGTAGAAAGCAGACAGGTGAGTCCTTTGAGCAGCCAGGCAGTTCTTCTTGGCAGGATGTAGTTTCTGGTTCCGGTTTCTTCTCCAGCAAGTGTCTGATGAGGTAGGGCAGAGGCCCTGTTTTAAACCCAAATGTGCCTTTGAAGTGGGGGAGACTTCAAAGAGAGGCTAAGAAGTGCACCAGGTCCCCTTTCAGTTCAATCCTGTCTGCCAGGGTCCCAGTAGGGGGTGTGGCAGTCCTTTGTGTGAGGGCAGGCCCTCCACCCTCCCAGCCCAGGAAGACCCATTCAAAATGCAGATGTATGCAAGTGAGGCTGAGTACCCTGTGTTTGGGGTGTGTCTGAGTGAATGCACAAGGAGCTGTCAACTAAACCTAGCCAGACGTGGATTGTAAGGCACAGAAGGATTTAAGTGCAAAGAAATGCTCACTTTCTAAAAGTGGCATTTCTAGAATAGTAATATTAAATCCGACTTCACCAGTCAGTAGGATTTTGTATTACCATTCTGGCCATACTAAATATGACCTCCCTGCTCCTTTCAGATCAGCAGCTGCCACTTCAACAGTGTATGAGGGCAGCCCCAATGTTAGCCTATGAAGGGAGCAGGTCTCCCAGTAGTGCAAAAACGAATTTAGGAGTTTTACACTACCAGGACATATAACTACCCAGGTACATGTCCTGCCTTTTACCTACACAGCACCCTGCTCTAGGGGATACCCAGGGCACACATTAAGGGTGACTTATATGCAGAAAAAGGGGAGTTCTAGGCTTGGCAAGTACTTTTAAATGCCAAGTCGAGGTGGCAGTGAAACTGCACACCCAGGCCTAGCAATGGTAGGCCTGAGACAAGGAAAAGGGGCTACTTAAGTGGGTGGCACAATCCGTGCTGCAGGTCCACTAGTAGCATTTAATCTATATGCCCTAGGCACCTGGAGTGCACATGACTGGGGACTTATAAGTAGATTAAATAGTTCAATCAGGTATGATCCAAAGTTACCATGTTTACAGAGAGAGAGCATATACACTTTATCACTGGTTAGCAGTGGTAAAGTGCGCAGAGTCTAAAAACCAGCAAAACAGTATCCAAAACGAGGAGGGAGGCAGGCAAAAAGTTAGGGGTGACTACCCTAAGGCTGTCAGGTCTAACAGGGGGGTATAAAGTTGGAAAGTTGGCTGACTCACAACTTTGTGTATTTTCTAAACTGTTCAAGCTTTGTGGAATGCAAAACTCATGAAGTTCTTTTAAAAAGAAATAAGCTGTCCTCAGTCCAGGGACCTCCCTCCTACATCCCTTACTTGAGGTAGGGATTGTGCAGCCTACAAATGCAACATTTTTTTGCTGTAGGATGTCCTACCTGGGGCATTCTGCATCAGGATATCATCCCACCTGGAAGGCCTGAAGGGATAAACCATACCTCGAGTAAGGATAGGAAACTTAGGCCCTCGTTACAACATTGGCGGCACACCGTCGCGGCAGCGGAATTCCGCCACGGTCATTATGACCCACTGCTCGGAATCTGCAAAAATTGAGACACCCACACAAGTCCGCCACACCAAAGGTCAGTGGTAAACTGGCGAAAACAAAACCTCCACCGTCACGCCAACAGAAGTACGCCCACACTATCACGACCCATGAATCCACACAGCAGTCTTTTAACCGCGGTATTCCATTGGCAGTACACACCTCCGCGCTCAAAATACACACACTCTTACAAAACACAGCCACATTGGACAAATCATAATACACACACACGATACACATACACACACCACTCCCACACACCCATTACAATATAAAACACCCACCCACATCACCCACAAACCCCTACAACCAAAATACTGAAAGAAGGCCAGAGAGAGACAATACAAACTACTGTCAAGCATCCACAGGCACACAATACCATCACCCACATAACTTCCACGCACCTCACACAACACACCACAAAATATCACCCCACTTATCACTACACACACCACCCCACACATTACCCACACCACCCCATGGCACGGCAAAGACACCCCAATCTCTCTGAAAAGGAGCTCAGGGTCATGGTGGAGGAAATCGTCCGGGTAGAGCCACAGCTATTCGGATCACAGGTGCAGCACACCTCCATAGCTAGGAAGATGGAGCTCTGGCGAAGAATCGTGGACAGGGTCAACGCAGTGGGACAGCACCCAAGAAATATGGATGACATCAGGAAGAGGTGGAAAGATCTACAGGGGAAGGTGCGTTCCATGGTCTCAAGACACTACCTTGCGGTTCAGCGGACTGGCGGTGGACCTCCACCTCCTGCCCCATAACTAACAACATGGGAGGAGCAAGTCTTGGCAATTCTGCATCCTGAGGGCCTCGCAGGAGTAGATGGAGAAATGGACTATGGTAAGGCAATGCGTTACTACTATATCCCCCACCCTACCTGCATGCCATCACATACCCCCACCCTCGCCCTCAGCCTCATCACTCCAACTCCTCACAAATGTCACAATATCACAAACCACACATCCCAACACCAAGCCCTGCATGCAACAACAAAGCATGGACACCCATCACCAAAGCATGGCCACTGCACATACCCATACACCCCCCTAAACCACCATCACACAAGGTCCCACACAGGAATGCAAGCACTGGGGTACAGGGTCACCCACCCATTGCACACCATGGCACACACAGATGCAATAAACATCCTTTTATACCCCTGCACAACCCCTACCCAACCTCACCGGACAGGAGGGTCCACACACGTCCACAACACCAACAGAAGAGGCCCACAGTGATGACAGCAGCTCTGTCCAACTGGATCTAGATGACCAGCCTGGCCCATCTGGGACCTCGTGACAGTCGGTTCCCCTGACACAGTCACAGGCCACCACAGAGCTTCCCCCCTCTGGAAACACCAGCACAGCACCCACCCAGCAGGCCCACACCTCTGTCCCCAGGAAACGTCAATCAGCAGTGTGTCCACCACTACAGGGAACCCAGGCTAACCCACCACACCAACAACAACAGGGACCTGGGGGCAGCAGGCACACGGTCCAGGGGACAGAGGCCCAGGAACACGGGGGAACTGGGAGTGCTGCTGTGCGACAGGGGGATGACAGGCCCAGGGAACACACTCTCCATGAGGCCCTCTCCAACATCATGGGAACCTGCCATCATTCCCAGGAGACGATGGCAACGGTACTGGCCAAGTTTCAGGAGACCCAGCAGCTGCAGGAGGAACAGTATTTTGGGCTTCAGAGAGGAACACAGATCCATCAATTCCACCCTGGGCACCATTGTAGGGGTGCTGAAGGAAGTCCTCAACACCAGGAGGGACACTGTGGCACTACAAGGGGCCCCTGACACTAGCCTGGACGATGAACTGCCCACCACCTCTGCTGGCACTAGTGGATAGGAGGCACCGCCACAGGACCACCACACCAGCACCCCACCCCCTGCAGAGGGAGAACCACCCCGCAAACAGTCCCTGAGATCCAGGACAAAGACAGAGAACGATGCCAAGACCCCGCCAAGAAATGAGACCACCCTGAATGTCATCCTTCTGTCCCACTTTGTCACCCTGTCCATCCTTAAACTGCCCCAGCTCCACTTCCTATGCCCATTTGGGCAATGCACCTGTGAGACTAATAGACTGGACTCTGCCATGGACATTCTTCCACCATCACCCCTCACCATTTTACAACACCCTCCAATATTGAGCTCTTAAATAAACACCCTTAAAGCACAAAACAATCTGGAGTCTGTCTGGGATTTCGAAATAGTGTATTAGCAATTACAGTGTCAAAATGCTCTTTCAATTGTAATGTCAACATACCTATGTCACACAGCTCTAGTCCATGAGGAAACAAAGCAGATGTCACACAGTGGGACCCACAACTGTGAAATCTTAAGGGAAAGTGACAACTCAGTGACCATGCACTGGGTGAAAACGACAGAAGTAGAGAGGTAGTAGTGTTAAAGTACACGTAGTAGGCAGGTTTGTATTCTTACCTGTGTCTCAATGGAAGTATTGCAGATCACCGAGTTCCTGTTGTCGATGTCCTCTTCTTCTTTTTCCTCGTCTTCATTGTCCACAGGCTCCACAGCTGCCACAACACCTCCATCTGGACCATCCTCCTGCAGAAAAGGCACTTTTTGTCGCAAAGCTAAGTTGTGAAGCATACAGCATACAGCAGGCCACGATGATCTGGCACACTTTCTTTGATGAGTAGAATAGGGATCCACCTGTCATATGGAGGCACCTGAACCTGGCCTTCAGGAGGCCGAAGGTCCACTCTGTAATCCTCTGAGTTCGCTCATGGGCCTCATTGTAGCGTTCCTCTGCCCTTGTCCTGGGATTCTTGGGGTCACTAGCCATGACAGGTTGGGGTAACCAGAGTCACCTGCAAATGGCGAGGGATAACTGTTAGGCACACACTAACCTGTAGGAATATCCCCACACCCAGAAAACCATTCCCACTGACTTGCTTCCAGGTGCTCACCTAATAGCCATACACGGTGCCTCTGGAGTTGACCCATCACATAAGGGATGCTGCTATTCCGCAGGATGTAAGCGTCATGCACTGAGCAAGGGAATTTGGCATTCACATGGGAGATGTACTGGTCTGCCAAACACACCATCTGCACATTCATCGAATGATAACTCTTCCAGTTTCTGTACACCTGTTCACTCCTGCGGGGGGGTACCAAAGCCACATGTGTCCCATCAATGACACCTATGATGTTGGGGATATGTCCCAGGGCATAGAAATCACCTCCACCTGAGGGAAAACTATGTAGCTCCGCATGTGTTTCAGCAGGGCAGACAACACTCTGGACAACACGTTGGAAAACATAGGCTGGGACATCCCTGATGCAATGGCCACTGTTGTTTGAAATGACCCATTGCAAGGAAATGGAGTACTGACACCACCTGCACTAGAGGGGGGATTCCCGTGGGATGGCGGATAGCTGACATCAGGGCCCATATTTATACTTTTTGACGCTAAACTGCGCTAACGCAGTTTAGCGTCAAAAAGTTTTGCGCCGTCTAACGCCATTCTGAAGCGCCATGCGGGCGCCGTATTTATGGAATGGCGTTAGACGGCGCAATCAGACCGGCGCTGCCTGGTTTGCGTGGGAAAAAACCACGTAGACCAGACAGCGCCGGCGTAGGGGGAAAATGGCGCATGGGCGTCTTAAAATGGGGCAAGTCAGGTTACGTCGAAAAAATCGTCTTAACCCGACTTGCGCCATTTTTTAACGACGCCCATCCCCCATCAACATGACTCCTATCATTGTAAAGATAGGAGTCATGCCCCCTTGCCCAATGGCCATGCCCAGGGGACTTCTGTCCCCTGGGCATGGTCATTGGGCATAGTGGCATGTAGGGGGGCACAAATCAGGCCCCCCTATGCCACAAAATATTATTAAAAAAAATTAAAAAAATACTTACCTGAACTTACCTGAATGTCCCTGGGGTGGGTCCCTCCAGCCTTGGGTGTCCTCCTGGGGTGGGCAAGGGTGGCAGGGGGGGTCCCTGGGGGCAGGGGAGGGCACTCTGGGCTCATTTTGAGCCCACTTGTCCCTTAACGCCATGCCTGACCCAGGCGTTAAAAAGCGGCGCAAATGCGCCGTTTTTAGCCACGCCAACTCCCGGGCGTCTCTTTTGCCCGGGAGTATAAATACCACGTAAAGGCCTGGGAGTCATTTTTTAGACGGGAACGCCTCCCTTGCATATCATTAACGCAAGGAAGGGGTTCACGCTAAAAAATGACCCACATTCCGGGAACTTTGGCGCTATTCGCCTCTAACGCCATAGTATAAATATGGCGTTAGTTGGCGTTAGTTTTGCGTCGAAATTGCGTCAAAAAAAACGACGCAATTTCGGCGCAAACGGAGTATAAATATGGCCCCAGGTCTGGCTGCAACTGGGCACACAGTTCCAGGATTGTGGCACGATCAAGCCTGTAGGTGATGATCACATGTCTTTTCTCCATTGTCGACAGGTCCACCAGCAGTCTGTACACCGGAGGATGCCGCCATCTCCTCACATGTCCCAGCAGATGGTGCCTATGAAGGACAACAGCGAGCACAGAGTCAACCAACTCAGAGGTACATACCCACAGCTTACACAGAACACGATTCATAATCTGAAATTTGCATGTATGAGTGTTGAGGCAAGGCCTAGGTATGTGTGATGCAGTTAAAAATTAAGCCATGTGGGCCCCTGAAATGGCGGCTGCCTGACCTGTAAAGTGGGACAATGGGATGTGAGGTAACTCCACTGGCGTTGTACATCGTCGCGGTAGGCGGTCGAAGACCGCAGCGCAATTCTGCATTGGTTAACATTGGACCCTATGGGTCCCTGGAGCCAATGACGATGTACACCGGCGGTGACGGTACGCACCGCCGTGGACGTGACCGCCATATCTGTTCAATCACTCGATACCTGATCTTCGACAGGAGAGGACCTACACTGCAAGTGCTGCTGTGACCTCAGTTTGGAAGAGACAATGGCTCGTGCGTCTGGGGAAAGGCCCCCTGCCTTCACATCGGAGGAGTTGGAGAAACTCGTGGATGAGGTCCTCCCCCAGTACACGCTACTCTACGGTCCTCCAGACAAACAGGTAAGTACACTGGGAGCATGCTGTTTGGGCAATGCCTGTGTGGAGTGGGGTGGATGAAAGATGGGGGGGGGGATTGAGGCGTGCATGAAACGACGGTGAGTGCATGAGCCACATGGCAAGGGTAGGGATGGGGACTAATGACTGTGATGGTGCAGTTGGTAATAACTTTTCTTTTTCCCCTGTACAATTCATGTAGGTCAGCGCCCACCAGAAAAAGGACATCTGGAGTGCCATCGCCAAGGACGTCTGGACCCTGGGGGTCTATGACAGACGGAGCACCCACTGCCGTAAGAGATGGGAGGACATTCGCTGCTGGAGCAAGAAGACGGCGGAGGCCCAGCTGGGGATGGCGTCCCAACGTGGGAGGGGTGCCCGTCGCACCATGACCCCCCTGATGTTCAGGATCCTGGCGGTGGCGTACCCTGAGTTGGATGGGCGCTTGAGGGCATTACAGCAGCCACAAGGGGGTGAGTACACTCTCATTCAGATGATTCAGCGTGCAGTGGAGGTGTCTGGGTGGGGGAGGTGGGCTGTGGGTTTCCCTAGGCCAGGGCGAGTGTGCTAGTTAGTTCCCCTTCTTCTGGCAGACCCTGTGGCACCCCACCCCACCTGTGTACAGCACCACCCTCCCAGCAGCCCCTCAGCCTTTGCCCCGTGCCCGCTCACCCAGGAGGGTGGACATCACCTTTGCGCCAGGCACCTCAGGCCCTGCCCCAGTCACCCCTGCTGCCCTCAGTGAGGAGGCCATTGACCTCCTCAGGTCCCTCACAGGCATTCATTCTGGTCAGGCAGCCCTTCAGCGAGCTTTTCAGACTCTGGCCTCAGCACTGATGGCAGCCATTGTCCCTGTCTATAGCCTCCCCCCTCCAACTTCCTCCACCCATACCCACACCCCTGTACCTCAGCCTACCCCAAGCACACCATCAGACCAGCAGGCATACACCTCAACACACAAGGGAAGCTCTGACAAACATAAGCACCACACATCCCACATGCCACTCACGCAAGCATCACACACAAGCAGACACACCAACATCTACTGCCTCCACTGTGTCCCCCTCCTCCTCGTCTCCCTCCACCCTCCCAGTCTCCACTCACACCTGCATGCACTACATCTACAACCACTACTTCCATCACCAGCACACACACACCACACCCCGCTCACGTGCAGTCACAACCCCCACTACCATTCACACGTCCCCTGTGTCCTCTCCCAGTGTGTCTGTGACGCCACCTCCCAAGATACACAAACGTAGGCACACACCCACCCAACAGCCATCCACCTCACAACAGCCTCCAGCGCATGCACCTTCACCCAAAATCACCAAACGTACACCTCCTACAACCACAACCTCTTCCTCCACTCCTAAACCCCCTCCAGCTACCCATCCCAGTGTTCCCAAGAAACTTTTCCTGTCCAACCTTGACCTCTTTCCCTCACCTCCCCTACCCCATCAGTCTCCTAGGGCCCGACTCTCCAGGTCCCAACCTAGCACCTCAGCCACAACATCTCCGGGACCAGTGGTGCCAGTAGTCACCGGATTCTAGAGTGCACCAGGCAGCAGGGCAGCCAGTGTGGCAAGGAGCCACAGCACGGACAGTCCCTCACCTGTCAAGCATCAAAAGTTGTCGAGTGCCCGGCAGGAAAGGGGGAAGACTCCAGCCACCATAGCCGCTCCCAGGGGTACAGGTGGGAGTGTTGACTCAGCTGCGACACCTTCCAAGGTGGGGAAGGGGCACAAGAAACCCGGCAAGTCTGGGAAGAGCAGCAACGCGGAGAAGTCCGCCATCATCCCCGCTGCCCAGGAGGTCACCGCCATAATCCCCGCTGCCCAGGAGGCCACCGCCATCAGCCCCGCTGGCCAGTAGGCCACCTCCATCAGCCCCGCTGGCCAGGAGGCCACCGCCATCAGCCCCGCTGGGCCAGACAGGACTGCCAGCACCAGCCCGCTGGCCAGGAGGCCACCGCCATCAGCCCCGCTGGCCAGGGAGGCCACCCCCATCAGCCCCGCTGGCCAGGAGGCCACCGCCATCAGCCCCGCTGGGCCAGATAGGACCACCTGCACCAGCCCCGCTGGGCCAGACAGGACCGCCAGCACCAGCCCCGCTGGGCCAGACAGGACCGCCAGCAGCTGAGTCGCTGCCAAGGACCCTGTCGCAACAAGCACGGCTGAACAGGACACAGCCGCCACAAGCACGGCTGAACAGGACACCTCCGCCACAGGCACAGCTGCCAAGGACACCGCCGCCATAAGCACCGCTGAACAGGACACCTCCGCCACAAGCACCGCTGAACAGGACACCTCCGCCACAAGCACCGCTGGCCCATGAGCGCCAAGGGCACTGACGCTACTGAGTCCGCCACGAGCAGAATGAAGCACTCTGGACACAAAGCCCTTCCAGAACCAGTGGAGAAAGGCATCCACTCACACAGTCCTTGGCAGGATGAAGCACTCTGGGCACAAAGCCCCCTCCAGAACCAGTGGAGACTGTTATCCACTTGTGAGACTGTGGCTTTGCACTCCCCAGGATTGAACAGTGGGCAACCCACCCACTGTAGAGACTTGAGAGACTGTGGCTTTGCACTCCCCAGGATTGAACAATGGGCAAACTACCCACTGTAGAGACTTGAGAGACTGTGGCTTTGCACTCCCCAGGATTGAACAGTGGCAAACCACCCACTGTAGAGACTTGAGAGGCTGTGGCTTTGCACTCCCCAGGATTGAACAGTGGGCATGTGGCCCCCACGTGGATTTGGCGTCGTGCACTCAACTGGCTGAGGTGCCCCCCTTTTCCCTTCCCCCTGAGGTGCCTGTTTTATTTCTATCTGATGCCCCTGCAGTGTTCTCTCCGTCATGTTCGGGTATTGAGTGTGGGCCTCGCCCATGCAGTGTGGGCCCAGTGTTCCAGGACTTCAATGGAGCAATACCATGACTACTATTCTTGGTGTATATATTTGTTAATAGTGTATATATATTTTTGCGTACTGGATTTTAATATATTACAATGGTTACACTCATTTCCTTTTGTCTTTGCATTCTTCCAGGGGGCTTGGGGGGTGTAACTGTAATGTATCATGCTGTATTAGTGTATGTGCTGTCGTGGGTGAGGGTGAGGGTGGAGGTGTTGCGTGTTGCGTGTGTGTGTCCCTGGTTTTTCCCTCCCCCATCCCCTGTGTCGTAGGTGCAGTACTCACCATGGTCTTTGCCACCGGCGTTCGTTCTCCTGGTAGAGGAGCAAGAAGATAAGGGCAGGGAATATATGAAGCTCTGGTTCCATGGCATCCTGGTTCCTCGTGGGGTATGTAGAGGTGAGCATTTTCCCTTCGAAGTCCTGCTTCCACTGTGTTTTTGTTCGCGGTGAATCCGCCCCAGAACAGGTGGTGGATTAGTAGATTGTGATAGGGTGGGCAGTACATTGTCCTCCGCCTGTCTGTTGGCGGTGACCATTTTAGGGCTACAATAATGGTGAACAATAAATAGAATATAAATGTCAATTTACAGGGGAAGAAGTTCAGAAGGTCCCACAATGAGTTTCACAATACAATTGTGAGAAAAGATGAATGGTTCAATTACATTTGATCAAAGGCACCAGTCAAAACTGCATGGACTTGAAGCAGGCTTCATCGCTGGCATGCACTATTCATGATTACAGGCAGGTTATTTAAAAGGTGCTGTGCATAAGGAGACACTTGTCAGACATTCACCAGAGAAACAGGTAGGTATGGTAAAGGATAGGAGATTGTGTGAGCATGGGACGGGTCTATTTGAAGCCTGAAGCCTAGCTCAGAACACTAGTTCTATCATCAATTAGAAGAGTTGTAGATGGGCAGGCAACAGCACTGTCTCTAAGGCCCTGAGTGGTGGTTTTGTCATTTGTATCTAGGCTCCTTGTGTTACACAGTTTCTATTAAGGTAATAGGACTGCATATTAGGACAACAGAACTTCAGAATGTGGGAGGCTAACTCCATCCACACCATCAGGAGCTGTTGAGCCAATTCATGTCTAGCTCTCAGTGCCTCACCTGAACCCCCATAACAACTGAAGTGGAAGGTGACTACGGCAATCAAAACATGACCCTCTGAATCCTCAGGGAAGCCGTCGAAATAAATTGTATCCTTTCATTGTATTACTTATTCATGCCAAATTGAGACACAAAAGAGATGTGGGCTAGGTTTTCAATACATTAATTGAAACAATTGCAATCTGGCATGAGCGAATAAGCTGCAATAATTATGCAGATGAAACAAAGCAAAGTAATCAGCATTATAAACATGGTCAAATAAATAAACAATTCAACCATGGTGAATGTGGTTCTAGAGGGTCTAATGGTTCCTACTTAACCTCAGCCAGGGCGGCATTGAACTGAGCACCGCCTGAGTGATTCCAACTCAACTTACCGCCAGCCTTTCCGTGGCGGTCACCCCACCATGGGAAGGCTGGCGGTAAGGGTGTGCTGGTTCCACAGCTTTGCAGACAGTGCACATCCCGAGGGTGCTGGACGCCCCCCCTGTGCGATGCCATTGGAATCGGCTGAGTCCAATGCGGCCCCACAGTTTCCACTGGGTTGACCGTCTGGAACCTCCTAGTACGGAAGTTCCTGACGGTCAGCCCAGTGGAACCCTTGTAATGGCCAAACTCGCAGTCAGATTTTCCAACCACTAGACTAATAATCAGTCCCCTATATTTTGTGCAGAGGCTAACTAAACAAGCAGTGTGTTCTGTATATTGCTATAATAGAATCAAACTGATAAAAGTGTGTTTAATGGTCCTCACTAAAAAGCCATGCTAAAAGCAAGAGGCTAGCAACATGTAAATGTAAAACATAAAATGAAGCTAAAAACAGGGGTCCAAGAGGTCCTCCTGACACTTGCATGGTACCTCCCATTTGGATGCTACAGAGTCCTCCACTTTCAGAATGATTGACATTCTACTCTCTTTCGTTTACAGTAAACCCCTTGCATAGAATCCTTAAGGTGCAACCCTTTCTGTGCCTAACAATACTTGGATGAGGGATGCACTTTTCTGAGTGGCAAAAGTAGAAAGCATGGAAGACTGCCAACTGTACTAGAAATAGACAAAAATTATGGGTTGTTTGGCATTACTGCAGGTTCAGATGAAAGTCAAGCTTCATGTTATAAAACAGCTAAGAGACTGACATATTTATATGTACACAAGAAAGCTAAATCACCTCCATAATAGAACTCATAGTTCTCAACTAGTAGATTGTACTTTCCAACAATTATACCAGCAAATGTATACATGGCTGAAATGCATTCTAAGGGGCAGAGTCACACTTCTGTCCAACAGCATGTAGTAACAAATACCAAGGGGGTGCCATTGTTAAGCAATTTATAAAAAGCAACATGGATCAAGTGACAATGTTTAGACCTCAATAGGACTTCATGGTTACTATGATAGGGTCTTACACTATGGTTCTTTTTAGAAAATATGTGTAAAATTGTGCATTTAAATTGCACATTGACATTGTGCCAGCTGCATTGTTAATAACATGATAAGTTGAAAATTCAATTTAAAATCTCCAGTCTCCTTTTCTTCACATGTATCTAGCTTTGCGTTTGCTCCTTAAGGCTCTATTTTGCTTTCTCTCTTCCCTCCACACCTCCTAATCTTTGTCCCCACTGTCTAGCTCACAGTTTCCCACTACCCCTTTCTGCTTGCCACTTAGGGCCTTATTGCGAGGCTGGCAGTCCGAAGACCTCAAGCCTCACAGTGGCTGTCGGACTGTCGTGGCTGTGGCGTTCCAACCGTCACATTAAGAGGCTGGCGAGCAGACCCCCAAACCTACCGCCGCCCCCACCAGGGTCAGTGATCCTGACGGGCTGATGGCAGTCCTGGTTGGAGTCAGCCAGGGCGATGCTGAACTCAGCACCACCCTTCTGATTACAACCTTGTTCTCCGCCAGCCTGAGAAGGCTAGCAGAGAACAAGAGCAGTGGGTCTCAGGGGAACCCCTGCACTGCCCATGCCCATGGCTCCCACCCCTCAGCAAAGTGGGAAAGTTGTAATAAGGCCGGTGGGGAGACCGTCACCTCAACAGCGGTCTCCTCACAATGGGCCTGGCGGGTTTTCCAACTGACAAACTCGTAATCAGGCCCTAGATCTATCTTCCCCTTCCAGTCTCTCCTGCTCCATTTACTTTACTTCCCTTCTCTCCTTTTCTACAATATCTTCTCTCTATCTTCTCTCTACTTCTGAATGTTTTTCATTCTCTCCCTAATTGTCTTCTACACCTAAACTTTCTCTTGGCTGTGCATGCCCATGAGCAGCAGGTGTCTCCTTTCTTTGGCCAATGTGCTTTTTGTTGCTTCCTAGCTCCAGAAGAAGTTACTGCAATCTGGCCATCATGGCCCTGCAGCTTCTTGCCCATTCCTGTTGAACAGAACATCAGGCTGTGTGGATTACGTGAGTTTAACTGCTTTTGGGGAGAGGACAACCCATTGACATCCACCACAATATCTGAACAGTATGGTGGACTTCAACAAGTCATCCAAAGTACTGAAAAATAAAATGTTTCCGATAAAAAAATGCCAGAAATATTTTCATTTCCAAAATAAAGTTGGAACATGAAAGGAATGTTTTCCTCAGGTCCTGAGTTTTATTTTATTTCCTTTGCTGTAGTGCGTAGCATGTAGTGTGTGCTGATGTCACAGCAAAGCAAAAGTGAAAGCAAACCATGATAATGGAGTCTGTGGGGATACACAAATGTCCTACCGCACAACTCCTCTATCACCAACAATTGTACCCCACTTATGTGGCTGGGTTTTCACCCATAAAAGGAAATGACTCAAACGTAACAAGGAAGCATCAAGATTTTGCCTGGCAAATTTACCCATTATGGTGATTTGGGTAGCTGTAGTATTTAAGCCAGAATTCCCTGGAAACCTTCCAGGCCCAGACATTACTAGAAGCAAAGCATCCAGAGTAGTCAAGGATGGTGTGGCCTGCGTGAATCTCAATACCTTTTATTTCCCAGAATGCCATGCAAACACCAAACTTTGACTACATCACAGATTTTCACCATATTTCTGTGAAGGAAAGTTGCACAATTTGTGAGCATCACTCATTTCTCCCAATGAAAATGGTAACGCACATTTTTCACCAAGCAGTATGCATTTAGCTTATTAATTACATAAGACCTCATAACAGCGATTTATTTGCTATGACCATAAATAAGATAAAGATAAGCAGAATTTCAAAAGAGTCAATACATTTAACACATAAAGAGTAAATTCATACTTCACAAATCTGAGATTAGAATACAAAAATCACAAAATGTTAGTCAATGTTGTGTGGCGATGTTGGGGGAGGCCAATTATAATAAAAATGCTTTAAACCTCAGATACCCACAATATGGTTTCCAAACCTTTTGGTTTAAGGACATGAATCCTCAGTGTGTTGATTCTGGCAGGGTTATCTAAATATTAAACCATTTTTTAAAGATAGTCTGTGATAGCAGTCCTTTATTACATGGGAGGCTTTTTATGTCATTTCAGATTTACACTTCTGCTAGTCAGGAGATTTTCAGCCCTCTGCAGCAGGCACAGTAATCTAACAAACTATCTGGATCCTGCATACAAAATAAAGTACTCCAGAGTACATACATTATCTCAACATGCTATACATTACAACAGGCCAGTGCCCCTAAAAAGGCTGTAGGCTGGAGCAATGTCAGTCAAATGTAAGTCATACCTAACGTGATGAATCTTCCACAGCCCAGTAGGCTATGCCTTCTTGAAATCTGGAGATTTCCCGAATGGGCATTGCTTTTGAATGTCTGGTAGGTTTAGGTAGTGACAACCACGTATGTATCAGGAATAAGAAAGGTCATGAAAGTTGCTGGCATAAGAACACATGACTGAATGTCCTGAATAGTTGTGCAAACATTTCACACAGTAAATTCTTGTTGGATATATCATCTGTAAAGGCGAGAAAAGAATAAAGCTAATTACTTTTCAATACTTGGCTTCTCAGCTGTGACTGCAAACTAGTGTTGGTACCACCATTCACATCAGCTCCATTCAGACACAATGCTGTGGCCTCCTCAGGTGTCTATCGTACCCCCTCTGTTGTTCAACATTTACCCAACCCTCTTATGAAACCTGATTAAATCATTCAACCTCATCTGTTATAACTATGATGACAACCTGATCATTCAAAAAATAAAAGGCCTGTAAGACCTTTAAGGCTGGTAAGACCTCTGCAATTTAAAATTGATGACTGCTTTCGGGCTATAAACACATGCATGATGGGTAATCATCTAAAGTTCAATGCCATGAAGACAGAGATTATGACCTATGGACAATGGCAAACATATTAGCCTCCTGCCATAGATCCTACGGATTATGAGGCCCCTCGCACGATATCAACAGAAGTCAGAAACCTAGGGATAACCAGGGAATCAGACCCATATTTGATACCACATCTTAACGTCACACAAAATGCCTTCTACACATATGTTGAACCTTCCAATACCCTGGATGCCAACAGAAAATGCAAGTCATCCTAACACATGTAATCTCCAAGCTTGACTATGTCAAATGTCTGCAGCTTGGTGCACCCGCATTTGTCATATGCAAAATACAATTCATCCATAATGCTGCCACAAGATGTCTTCTCCGACTTCACCCAAGAGAACACATGACTAAAGTCTTCCAATCTCCCCATTAGCAACCTATCACTAGAAGGGCAATGTTCAAGGCACTTTACACTGTCCACAGTCCCTCTCAAGGAAAAGGACCTCTATACCTATACGTTAAATACAACAAAACAGGATCCTGCACTCCAAGCTTGCACCACTTATCACTGTACTACCTTACCATAAGAAATCCATAGGAGGTACTGCTTTCTCTGTACATGCCACCAACCCCTGGAACACACTATCTGCCAGCATTTGAAGCATTCAGGAGTATATACACCTCAGAAGACAGATGAAAACATGGATATTTACCAGACAACTACATCACCCCACATCCCAACAACAGACCCAGGAACAACAGTTGCACCCTCAAACTCAATCTTCAGCTTACAATCCACATATTGGAAACAACCTATTCACTTTCTACAGGTAGGTAAGTTAAGGAGGGGTGACCTATAGTTCACTGGGTATATATAGCTATGTGATTTCATATATAACATTTCTGGTCTAAACCAATACTAATAGCATAACACTTAGGCCCTCATTCTGACCTTGGCGGGCGGCGGAGGCCGCCCGCCAAAGTCCCGCCGTCAGGTTACCGTTCCGCGGTCGAAAGACCGCGGCGGTAATTCTGACTTTCCCGCTGGGCTGGCGGGCGGTCTCGTTCAGACCGCCAGCCAGCCCAGCGGGAAAGACGCTTCCACGATGAAGCCGGCTCGGAATCGAGCCGGCGGAGTGGAAGCTGTGCGACGGGTGCAGTTGCACCCGTCGCGTATTTCACTGTCTGCGCAGCAGACAGTGAAATACATGTAGGGGCCCTCTTACGGGGGCCCCTGCAATGCCCATGCCAGTGGCATGGGCACTGCAGGGGCCCCCAGGGGCCCCGCGACCCCCCCTACCGCCATCCGGATCTCGGCGGTCCGACCGCCGGGATCTGGATGGCGGTAGGGGGGGTCAGAATCCCCGCGGCGGTGCAGCAAGCTGCGCCGCCGCGGAGGATTCAATGGGGCCGCGGTACACTGGCGGGACCCCGCCAGTGGTGCCGGTCCGACCGCGGCTTTACCGCCGCGGTCGGAATCCCCATTGAAGCACCGCCGGCTTGTCGGCGGTGCTCCCGCGGTCCTCCGCCCTGGCGGTCAAAGACCGCCAGGGTCAGAATGAGGGCCTTAGTGGTCAACAACAAACTAAAATTTACACCTCTTACATTCACATAAGACATATTTGCTACAAGGGTTGTCCACCAACTTTACTGTGCAGCCAATAAATCAGCCATCTCCAAATGAACAGGCATGGCATAACTTAAGAGATCTGTCACACACTGCTGATCAATCAGAGGACTTTAATCTAGTCCACCCAGGCCTCAGTCCACAATTTCAGGTCCCAAATATCTGTACACAGTGTTTGCCTCTTTACATTTCAAATTGAGTCTCACATATGGAATGTGAGGAACAATACCCATCCTAGCAGATCTTGCCACCACTCTCCCTCTGACCATTCCAGCCAAGGCCTAAATCTATACACCAAATCAGTCTGTGTTTCTGCTTATTATCCATCACACTGCTACGTGCTGCATTTCCTAATACTATAACCGCATGTTGGTGGTCCTCATGACATGGAAACACTTCCCACACACAATCACAAAACAAAAGCAAAACCCGTCCAACTAAATACTGTGAATGGCACAGCATGCTGCCCATATGGATAAGTGCTTTAGTGCCCAAAATAGGGGTAGTAAGCACTACACAAATACTGCAGTACAGTACAATATTTAATATATATTTACAAATATATATTTTGCATAACCAAGGTTTAGTTTGATTTGATCCTGTTAAAATATTTGTTTCCATCACAATTCAGAATTACAAAAAAAAAGGTTTTTTTGTGTGCTTTAATTGCCACAATGGGTACTGGCTGGGGATAATGGGGGCCTTGGGGCTGCCAACATGGCCCCAATGTGTAAATAAAATGTGGGTGTCAAGGGTAGGACCAGGAAAAAATAAAAAAAACAATCAAAAAATTATTAATAAATGAGCTGTGTGAACCACTCATTTATTATTTACTGCTCTAGGAAAGGAGAGCCCCATAATGCCCTGGGCCTTTAAGATACACTTGTGCTTCTTGGTGATGCCCCTGAAAGGGGCTAGGGCACCACCAACCATTTTTTAAGTTGTGGAGTAATGCGAGGAGCACGTCAGCAACATTAAGAAAACACAGTAAGTCTCGTGGATCACTGAATACATGACCGCAGGATAGCTTACCATATTTTGTAATCCATGTTTTAGTGCAGGATCCCTTGTGGTTAGTTGTTTGGCTCCACTTTGTGGCCTGAAAAATATTTTAGAAGGTTCAAAGTCATGTTTAAAGTTTTATTTTTTTAAATAATGCTTAGTTGAAAATATTTTGTGACCATCACTATTATTAAAAATGGCATTGTGTGAATTTATTAAATATTCATTTGATTCTAGTCATTGGTGATGTTATAACAAAGCCAGTAGGTCTGTTTTATGTATGTTGACTCATTGATAAAGCCAATAGGCCCACTGCTTATAATGTTTTAGTGTTCTGACCCTTTGACAAAGCCAGTACTCTGCCTTACTTAAAATGAAATCCTTTAAATTGTTACATGTCATAGTAAGCTGTGCACGGTAGTGGCAGGTTGGACACCGCCAGGTCCTGGGATTAAACCCCTGCCAGTGAGAGGGGGTTGGGAAACCATGTGAGGGTGGGGTTTGGGCACCAGCAGGAGGTTGGACACAAGGATGGTGGGTCCGAGCAGCCTGGCCCTGCATCTAACCCCCAGCTGCGCACAGGCAAAAGTCGTGTGCTCTTCAGGGTTGGGTGCAAAAGTCCATGCTGCACACAATGATGGATATTGTATTGTATTGTATTGTAATAGTATTTATATAGCGCCTCCTACCCCTGATGAGGCGTCAAATCACTTTTCGGAGAGTAGCACGCTACTCTGGAACCCAACAAGAATTAGTGATGGATTAGTATCGGGAAATATGAGTACTGTTTTAGTATTATTATGAGTTCATTTGAGCCGTGGATAAGAGAGTTTGTTAGTTAGATTGGAGTAATGGAGGGGTGGAGGTGTTAATTGGGAGTATATCCCTCATTTACTCAACCCAAAGGCAAGGGATGAGTAAAGGGGGATGGAGGAGGGAAGAGTCTGTGGAAGGGTTAGGGAGATCATAGTAGCAGGGTGAGATAAATGAGGGAGAATTTAGTAGGGTTGTGTGGGAGGTAATGGTAGTAGAGTGAGGTTTGGTGAGTTAGATGTGGAAGCAGAGGGAAGAGCTTAGGCAGAGTTATTTAGGAGATGAAAGTAGTAGGAAGGAATTGGGATGAGTCAGAGTGGGAATGGAGGATAGTTTGATAGAGACATGACATATGATGATGGGTAGATAAGTGTGATAAGATGAGAGCAGGGATTCATAGATAGCTAGTATAACAACCCATCCAGGAGCCATGCAATGACCCACGAACATGCCAAGCACAGAAACAACATATACACATACATATATGTATATATACATACACACATACACACACACATAGAAACACACATGAATACACACATATATGTACATACAATACATAATTAGAACCATGGGTAAATATACTTAGTTAAACAGGTTTAAAGAGTGTGTGTATATTTTATTGTTATGACATAGTAGCGATACATATTTTCTAAAGAACTATACATAACTAGAAATAGACACATAATCAGAAAAAAAAATTATCAACATAGGCATATGCAGTCCATAGTTGTTTGAATATGGTGGTTATGAAGGAAAAAGCCAACTCTTGAGTAGTTTTCTGAAGACAAGAAAGTTATCTGTGGCTCTTATAGTTGGGAGTAATGAATTCCATAGTTTGGCTGCTTGAATGGAGAAGGATGTACCACCTATAGTCTTTTTCTTGTATGGTGGTGTTCTAAGGCGGGGTGCCAATCTTGAGCGGAGGTTTCTTTGTTGGATGTATTTGGTTATTTTGTTTCTGATAAAAAGCGGTCCTGTTCCATGTATAGCTTTGTGGGTGATACAAAGCAGCTTGAAAGTGCATCTTCTGGCTACGGGTAACCAGTGTAGTGCTCTCAAGGCAGGGGAGATGTGGGCTTGCGGATTTACATGTAATAGTAGCCTGGCTGCGGAGTTCTGGATATGTTGTAGTTACTATATAACATACTCTTACCTCTGCCGTAGACATACACATAGCGTTCCTTCAAGAGCCTTTCGTTCCCAACCAGGAAGCTTCCAAACTACAGAGAAGATGAAAGGGACAAGTGTTCTCCACCAACTACTCCTCATATGCCCATGGGGCAGCGATTTGGATCAAAGCGGGAGTTCCCTTTGCTGTCACTCACACAATCACTGACCCTGAGGGGAGATGTGTATTTGTAGAAGGCAGTATAGAGGGCCGTCCAATGCTCCTCGGAGCAATATATGTGCCACACAGACCAAGCTCCCTTTTAACATACACTCACAGGCAGTCGCAGCTTGTGGGGATTCCTGGGGACGAGAGGGTGATTAATAACATTTATTTAAAAAAAAAAACTTACTTCCACTCCTGCGCCCTCCTCTGCTGCACGCAGGCACAGGCTACCAGCCTGCCCTGCAGCCAATCCTGACGCTTCAGAAGCAGCATCAGGATTGGCTTGAGCACCCAACCAGTGCAGGCTCTCCAACCCAGCAACTGCGCTGCTGGGCTGGAGGGAGCCCTGTGTGCATGTGCATTTGGCCGGCCCGAGACAGCCGGCCAAACGCGCTCTGAGGGGAGTGCACAGTGGACTCCCCACTGCTTGTCGTCCCCAATGCCCCGCCCCTTTCACAAGGAAGGGATAATACACAGATTGTTTGGGGGTGGAGGAGTGGGGGGGAGGGAGGGGTGCGATACTCCTCCGCCCTTATGGAGGAGCCGCCCTTGCTCACAGCCCCATTAGCCCATTGGAGTGATATTCCATGGATCCTGGGTGGCGATTACAAGAGTGTCTTAAACATCTTGGCTACTCTCTTCTGTCCCTATAACACACAGTAGCCATGACTAATACGCATACACCAACTACGTGGCTCAATCATTGGTGTCTCTTAAATGTCTGGCCCTTATGCAGTCCCTCAAAGTGTACTCTTTCACATGTCCGTATCGACAGATTTGTATTCAAGATTTCATCTCACATTACCTACAGACTATCTTGGCCCCCTCTCCCCAGCTACACTTGCATTGCAAGAAGCCACTGCCACCCAATATCCACCTAGCAGTTGCATGCTTCCACTCCTGAAGACCCCACCTTCTGTGTATCCATAGCTAATAGTATAGAGGAATACTTTGGTCACAACACTTTACCTCTATGCTAGTCTAATGGGATGCATTTTAAGTAGTTATTCAAGGTCACTGTTTGGTCAATACATTCACATTCAGCATGCGCCACCACCTTCTCACTGAGATCTCTAACTTAGAGAGTAGATTACGGAATCTTGAGAACTCCTCTCGCTTTTCCACCACTGCTAGGGAATGATTATTGCAGACCCAACGCAACCATCTTTCACTGCTAGAACACCTCAGGTGCTTAAATTATGCACAACACATTAAGCACACACATGCAGACACTGATCGTCCCGGCACTCTCCTAGCTTGGCTGATATGACTGGAAACAGATGCCCAATACAGTCTATATGCACAACCACAAGGCACCT
Source organism: Pleurodeles waltl (assembly GCF_031143425.1). Taxonomy (NCBI): domain Eukaryota; kingdom Metazoa; phylum Chordata; class Amphibia; order Caudata; family Salamandridae; genus Pleurodeles; species Pleurodeles waltl. Next base: position 912,745,107 of record NC_090443.1, read on the forward strand.
ACTTCACTCACAAGCAGATATACGCTCCACCTTTACTAACCATTAAGCATGCTTGTACAGGTCTATATCAACAGTAAACTCCCTTAACTAGCGCCACTTTCTTATCCACAATTGAACTCCCACAGGTTTCATTAGAAGCTAGGTAAGAACTAAGTGCAATCCCCCTTTTCGAAGTTCAGGAAGCGATTCATGCACTAATTACCACTAAAGCCCCAGGACCAGATGGCTTACCTGCTGAATTTTATAAGACTTATATTCCGCACTTGGCGTCCCGCCTAAAAGCAATGCATGACACTACACTTGCAGCCACATCACTACTGCTCACACTTTGCAATGCCCTTCTCGTCTCACTGCCAAAGCCAGGTCGAGACCCTACTGATGTGGGTTCCTGTCGGCTTCATTAAATATCCGCTGTTTCTTCCAAGTAGTCACATATGCACCACAGCGTTACCCATACTCTTGAGTGCATGGTACTGGACATACACAAAGCATTTGATTCTCTGGAGTGGCTGTTCTCATTTGAGGTGCTGTGTCGCTATAACCTAGGAACCCGTTTCCTCTGCTTAGTTATGCTACTTTACACCAACCCTGCATCACAGGTTCGAAATGGTTCTCACATTTCTGATCCTATTGTGACAACGTGAAAGCTGCCAGGGCTGCCCACTATCTCCACTACTATTCTCTTGCACTCAAAGCACTGGCACATTTACACTCACGGGGTCAGAATTGGGGTTTTCCCCTAGGTGATGGTATACATTTCGTAACACTATGCAGACAACATGCTTCTGAGAGATGTTCCGTCTATCCCCACTTCATTAGCGACATTGCTTGCTGAATTCACCTCTATATCCAGACTAGGGATCTGCTGGGCAAAATCCTGCTCATTTCCTTTCAATACTCAGACCGCGAATCCCGCATACATGGCTGACATGGGGGAGCTCGAACGGAAGACTGTCACATTCGGATATCTAGAGGTCCATACATACCATACAATGGAGGACCTATGATGGTAACATAACTCGAGTAGTCTCAGCAATATGAGCACAAATAGTTTTTTGCCAGACACTGCCACCGTCGATGGCAGGGTACATTGGCTCTGATAAAGACGGTTATGCTGCCGAAATTACTATACTACTTCACCAAACTCCCACTTTACATACAAGTTCCCTTTTTTCACTCCCTAGAACGCATGATGGGTGACTTCCTACGGCACAACACATGTCGCAGAGTGGCCCTGCATAAACTATCTCTCTAGAGACAGCAGAACACTCAACATCCCCAATTTTGAACACTATTAATGAGCGTCACAATTACAGTGGGTGTTGCAATGGTTTAGCGGACAGCAACTTGAGGACGATGAGTCAGTTTCCCTCAGGAGACGTGGGACAGATCCTTTCCCTCTTCCGCCCACTTGCTAAATCCTCATCACCACATATCCCCCCTTTTGCTTGTAGCACGCTGCTGCTTTTGCAGAGCACTGTTTGTTACAAGGTCGATCCTGCCCTATGCCCCAGTGTTACCTTTACTTTGTATGCCGCACAGACACGCAAGCACCACTCTCCTGGGGCTAAGACCATGGCATGAGGCAGGTCTGCATACTATAGGAAAGATACGGAACGTCCTAACAGACGATCCCATAGCAAGCAACTCCCATCTATCCAATTCTTGCTACATGCATCTATCATTGCTTTACTAACTCAAACCTGGGGCGAGATACAATAGGAACCCACACATCACCTGGTTATTCAATACTTACACGTTAGGAACAGGTAGACACCAAACTCACTGGCTTGCCGGTGCTTTATGCACACACTGCCTCCTCCATTACACGATTACAAGATCACTGGGAGGCAGACTTGGGCCATACATACACCGACAGTGACTGCCACAATTTAAACTGATCCAATTTCATATTCTACTTAGGGCCTATTTAACCCCCAGCAATATCAACAGATACTTCCACTGCACTGACACAGCTTGCACCCCGCTGCTTAACTTTGGATGCCAGGATTGTACACATGCTATGGTCTTGCCCAACACTAGACACATACTGGAAAAAAGTTGTAATCCACTAAACTCACTGCACATGCACAATCCTCACACTTGGGAAGTATGCATTTTGGGGCTTTATAAACATATTTTAAAAAACATTGGGCGGTGATAAAGTTCGCTGACTAGTCCTTCTCTTGGCAATGAGGCTCATTACTCTGAAGGGAAAGGCCTGACTCCATCAGTAGCCTCTTCAAGGATTCTCTTTGTGTTAGTCTGGGCTAGAGTGGAGGATTAATTTTCTCCCCTCCTCCTGACTCTTGGTCCTGTTCCACCCTATCACTCCCTTTTTATGTTTGCTCTTTCAGGAACAGGGCATGTTTCTCTTATGTCAAACTGGCACAACTGATTGATATCTTAGTTTACTTTAAAAAGTATAGAATTTCACCCAAAAAAACAGAGGTTAAAGTGACATTATGGTTAAGAATTGTAATAATATCAAACTTTACATTAAAAAACTGAGAAATTCACAACATCCGAAAAATTATCATTGATGACAACACTGTGCATGATGGAGGTGTGAGTTATAATTACTTCAGGGCACAAGTTATAGTTACTCGACATAACTATAACTTAAACCCAAAGCCTCTTCCATAAAATCTGTGAGAAAGTCCAAAGCTTCTGTTGACAGTGGATTATCCACCAGTAGATATTTGGACATGTGCCCATGTTAAATACTTGTATGACAGTGCTATAGACCAATCCTGTGGATGTACAGTAGCCAGAACATTGCTGACAATTTTGAGGCTCGCAGACTAGTGAATCATGTAGAACAGGCTTCTTCAACGAGTAGCTCATGAGCTACTGTTAGCTCTCTAGTCACCTGTTAGTAGCTCTCCTGTGTGAATCCCAGCCTACTATATTTGAGCCTTTTGCTTGGCTAAATAAATTTATGTATGCCAGAATTGTGTATTCAAGATAACAATGTGTGTATTTTCAGAACTCATAAACTAATGTTTGGAGGAGAGTGCCTGAATTTCCAAAATATATTTAAAGCTGATGTTTGAGTGATAAATCATGTGGGGAGACTTATTACTAATATTATTACTTTCGTTCCATGGCTAGCATGTATTACCTATGTAAAGGCTTTACAAATGGACAAAGCCTTTTTTTACATTATTATTGTCAACCCCACCTGATACACTTGAGTGATCACTGACGGCAATCTTGCATGTGTGGACACCAATATAATCTCATCTGATATGGTCACTATTAGAAAACTAGTAAAATTAATAGCTTGTGAGGATTTTTATTGAAAATAAGCAGCTCTTATTACACAAAAGGTTTGAGTTCCATGATGTAGAATGTATGGATATGTGTTAATATGTATAATGTATTTTATTAAACTATGGAAGATTGTCCAGCGGGACTGATAGAAGGTGTCTTTTCAGTCACAAATGTATACCTGTCTACCTCTTGATTTAAAATTGCAATAATGTGACTTTTTAAGAGGGTAATTCTGATAGGGTAAATCAAACATCGTTCACATGTATGGCGTGTTGAGCTACCTCGAGTCCACAAATCCTATAGGATGATGTCACAATGATTGTATGATGTCATCATACCTGTAGTAGTGATAAAAAAACAGTGCATCCAATTATGAAATGGACATATTTTAAGAAATTTCTGGACTTTGAATTGTTATCGTCTGCGGAAATGGAATCCACTCAATGAATGATATTAAAAGTTAGTAACCTATACTCTTTTATTACAATCACAAGCAACAAATTGTTTCCCCTGCTTTTCAATCATCGTTTAGCTCTATCAGTGGCAGGATCACAAATTACTCTGCTATTCATCAAGAAATAAAATACAAAATAATTGCATGACTAATTAAGCCGGAGGCGCCACGAGCCACAATGCGCTGTTATAGAACGATGCTGAGTCTCACAATTATCTGCAAGCCATGGATTTATAGTTGTTTACTAATTGCTAACACACTGATTGTCTGCATGGAAATCTGATAGCAACCTGCAGTTTTCAAACTGGCTTAATGAGATGAGAGTCTTAATATCGCTAGAATTACTGATGTTAAAAAAAGAAATGCTATTGTTAAGTTTGAAAGTGTGTGATTGTCTTCACATCCACATTTCCATCTCACAAAATATCTCGCCAGGTGACACAGTACTTATTTGTGTGTTTTTGGTGAAGTGCAGAATACCCATCTGCTGTTAGCACAGAGAGCTATGGAAATGCAGGGAAGAGTGAAAAGACAAGGAAGGAAGCACTTCTTAAAGCCTGTGCATGGGGGCCCCGATTTACTAAACTCTTGTCTATGCATCGTGCAAATCGACATAGGACAACGGAAGAGGTTACGTCATACTTAGAATGGCAACAGTGGGCGAATTGCAACTTTTTTTCTGCTTGCGCGGTGCAAGTCCTGCATTTTGTCAACTTGCATAGCACAGATTTTATTGTATGCAAGAAGGGTATTTCAGCGCCAATGTTATTACAAGACAGGAGGCTCGTATTAAGCTTTTCTTAACTACAAATCCCAGAATCCCTGGGGAACAAAACTACAAAACTGCATCACAATGGGGCCAACCAATCACACAAGCCCCATAATAACTATCTTGACTTAGAGCACCAAGCCCTCTTTTCTTGCTGCTCGCAGTCAAGATAAGTACCCTGCTCGCAATTATATTTGTTCTAATTGTGTTATTTGTTTATGTATTTACGACATTTATCAGTGTAACACTTATATTATAGCTATTTTACTTGTATTTATCATTATTTGTTCTTAAACGCGCTCACGCTTCTCATTTGCACTTTTTCGTGCGATTAGGCCGGCTGTCAGAAACGTTCTATCCAACGTTCTAACAGCCGCGCCTCAGTTCCTCTATTATTCCATTTAGTCACACGCTCAACTGCTTTTTGAGGGTGTTTACCCGGGGGTTCCTTCCGCCTCATTACACGCTTGGCTTCATTCCAAGCGTGTTTACCTTTTGTTTTCCTATGGGGGTTTCTTGGCTCTCAGGTTAGTGGCACGCCCTCTTCACACCCCGACCAGCCTTTCCAGGCAGTCACTCCCCTTTTGCACAACCAGCATTTTAACCCCTTCTTTACTGGTTTTCCTTTAGTTTAACAGGATTCAAGCCTGTTTTTCCACCGTTACATCATTTTTACCCATTTTTTCTCCTCAAATTCTAACTTTTTCCCCATTATGTCAGAGGAAGATCAAACTCAATCCATTAAGGTTAATATTGAAATCCTTTATTAAGGATTCAGTCCAACACGCTGTTTCAGTGTCTATGTTGGACATTTCCAAAAATTTGGGGGCCTCCATTTCTAAAATGCTTCACGCACCTAAGGCTAATCCTCTTTTGAGAGGTAAGAAGCGTGTGTCTCATTCACATGAGATTACAAAAGGTGTTTCTAATAAATTTGGGCCTCCAACCCGAGAGGCTCCCTGACTCCCCCCTTAATATTCTTCATTTACAGGACACGGATAGTGATGGGGATGATGTCTTACAAGACACACTAAATGATGATTTTTATGATGGGCCTCCGGAGAAAAGGCGAAACATTTCTCCTCATGATTCTTCCCCTAACTTAGTACCCGAAGATCTGGTTGACCCTGATGGTGACCCCATGTTTGACCCTACTTCCATCCATCATCCCAATTCCTCAGAGTGGTTTCCCTCCGACCATGTTTCGGATTATGTTTCCTTCTATCTCCGCCATCCCCTTGACAAGTCATCCAGAAATAAATTAAAGTCTGAATGTCCCAGACCCTCCCTTCCTTGTAAGGTTACAGACACCCCCGCCATTGACCCTAATGTGTTACTCTTCTTTACTGAATTTGGAAAGGACCCTAAAAAAGGAGTCGACCGGGCCTGGTCAAATTGTCAGGACAGACTTCTAGACCTGGTAGGTCCCCTCACCAGGATTTTTGATCTTGCTGAGGAAGTCAAAATTGAAGGCTCACAAGTGGATCTAGATATCCTTTCCATCTGGGCTCAACGGGCGATTTGCATGCTAAGCAATGCCAACTCCTACATTTCGCAAGAACGCCGCAAAAGCCTTCTCCTCAGGATTGATCCTAAGCTTAGCTCTCTTTCTTCCAAAGAGGAAGGCCTTAATGCTGATGGTCTTCTTTTTGGGGACTCTTTTATAAAAGAGATGAGTAAGTACGTCTCTACCTTCAAATCCTTGGATAAAGCCCATTCTTCTATGAAAAGATTTTTTTCCAATCAGGTTTTTGGAAGGGCCGGTAAAGGAAGGAGTCATTTTGCCGGCCGCTTCTCAGCAAGAGGTCAATCCCTCAACAGAGGCTCCTACTCCCAAACCAACCAGCTCGACGTCTACCAAGGATACAAACCCCAATTCTATCCCCGCAGGTTCTGCTGCAGCCGTAACAGGGGTTACAGATCCAAAGGAGAACACCTTGCAGGTAAGAACTTTCAGTTCTGGCCTTCCTCAGGTAGGAGGCAGACTAGCTTTGTGTTTAAACGTTTGGTTGTCGATAACTTCCGACCCTTGGGTCATTCAGACCATCCAAGGCTATTGCATAGATCTCTATCAGACCCCTTGTCATTCAGGACGAGATACAAGCTTTACTATCAAAACAGACTATCGAGGAAGTGGTTCTCGACCCTTCCGGTTTTCTCAGCAATATTGTTTTGGTTCAAAAGAAGAACAAAAAACATCGCCCTGTCATAAACTTAAAGGAGTTCAACAACTTCGTGGTTTATCACAATTTCAAGATGGAGACTATACTCCATCTCAGGGATCTCCTCCTTCACAACGACTGGTTAGTTCGCATAGATCTTCAGTGCCAGTACATCCCTCTTTCAGAAAATTTCTTCAATTCCAGTGGGTGAATACTTTCTTTCGATTCAAAACTCTTCCCTTCGGTCTTTCCTCCGCCCCTTGGTGTTTCACCAAGATACTCAAACCTGTGGTAGCCTTCCTCAGGGCTCAGGGGATAAGACTTATCGTCTATCTCGACGACTTCCTTATTATCGCTCAGGACAGGTCTTCCCTTGTAACTCAACAACAAATTTGTCAAGACCTTCTTTTTCGACTGGGCTTCCTTATAAATCTCCAAAAGTCAGCTCTAATTCCTTGACAAACTCTCGAGTTTCTGGGGTTCCTCGTCAACACTACCGAGTTGATTCTCCAGCTTCCTCAATACAAAGTCTCCTTAATAAAGAAAGAAATTTGTCATGCCCTGTCTCTCCCTTGTTCTTCCCTCAGAGCACTGTCTCATCTCGTAGGCCTCCTTTCTTCTTCCATCCAGGCCATTTTCCCAGGCCCTCTTCATTACAGAGCCCTCCAGAGGCTCAAGATCCATCATCTTCAACAAGGTCTGTCATATTCAGATCAGGTTGTCCTAGATGCAGAGTCCAGGGAAGAACTCACATGAGTCATTTAGACACCTGGAACGGGAGAACAATTTTCTCTCCCGCCCCAGATCTTGTCTTAGAGTCAGATGCAAGTCTGACAGGTTGGGGCGCAAGATGTGGTCCACACTTGACTGGGGGACCATGGCCCCTTCAGGAGTCGTCAATGCACATAAACTGTTTAGAGATGCTTGCAGGTTCCTTTGCCATCCAGTCCTTCACAAAAGACAGAGTAAAATGCTCCATTCTTCTCAGAATGGACAATTTATCTGCCGTAACTTACATCAATCGCCTGTGCAGTACAAGATCCAAACCTTTGGCTCTCTTGGCCAGAGTCTCTGGGAGTTTTGTTTTCACAAAAATATTTCAGTCAGGGCAGAATATCTCCCAGGCAATCTCAATGTAGTGGCCGATTGGTTCTCAAGACACTCCCAGGACTCAATCGATTGGCGGCTTCACCCTTCCATATTCAATCGACTTTCTTCTATCATCTGTACAATGTCCACAGACCTATTTGCCTCAAGGCTCAAGGCTCAACTCCCAACTTCCCAACTTCTTCAGTTGGACACCAGATCCTTTGGGCTTGGCTACAAACGATTTTCTCAAAGCGTGGCCTCTTTTCCTTCTGCACGCCTTTCCCCCCTTCCTCTTCTTTGCCCGGGTCCTGGCACAAGTTCGCCGACAACATTCTTCTCTAGTTCTAGTCACCCCGTTCTGGCAGTCTCAACCTTGGTATCTGACCCTCTTAGAACTCTCGTCAGATCTTCCAGTCCTGATCCCTCTTTTCCCAGATCTTCTTTTGAATCCCCATGGTCTTCCCCACAATTTCATATTACAAGGTTCCCTATTTCTCATAGCGTGGAGAATTTCGAGGCTTCCTGGAGAACACCAGGAATTTCAGAACAGGCTGTCCATTTCATCCAACAATCCTGGGCTCCGGGTACTTCAAAGGTCTATCATTCCGCCTGGTCAGTATGGTGTAGCTGGTGTGTGGACAGGGATTCCAATCCCGTTTCAGCTGACGTTACTTTAGTCGTAAATTTCCTAGCTTCCCTAGCTCCTCAAGGCAAAGCTTATCGTACCGTCAATACCTATAGATCCGCGGTCTCTTCAGAACACGTCAGGGTGGACGGTAGACCAGTTGGAGAGCACCCTTTAGTTTGCCGTCTTCTAAAAGGAGTACGTTTTTTCCAAACCTCCAGCCCCCAAATATAATTCTATGTGGGATGTGAACTCCGTCCTTCGTCTTCTTATCTCTTGGCCCAATAATCATGAGCTATCGTTGAAATATTTGTCTGCTAAGCTCACTATGCTCCTCTGCCTTGTTTCCATAAAACGTGTTTCAGATGTAAAGGCTCTGGATGTTTCCTCCTTCCATTTTTCCGCCTTGAGTGTGTGTTTCAATGTATCTAGATGTACCAAGACTAATTTGTCTTCTGTCCTTTATCCCTTTTTTCCCTCTCAACCCAAACTGTGTGTTGCTAATTGCTTGAAAACGTACGTTTTACGAACTGCAGATCTCAGGGTTCCTTCCTCATTTCAGTTGCTGATTTCCTTTCAGAAGCCCCACAAACCTGTCTCATCTCCCACTTTAGCTCGTTGGGTTAAGTGACTGATGGCTTTGGCTGGGGTCCCTACCGATATTTATGGTGCCCATTCCGTTAGAGGAGCTATGGCTTCTCGGGCCTTTTGGTCCAGGGCTAGTTTGCATGATATCCTTAGATCTGCATATTGGTCTAACGTTAGTGCGTTTAGAACCTTCTATTGTAAACCTGTTGATCATCCTTTGCAAACAGTTATTTCATTGCTTTGAACAAACATGATATGAGCCTCCTGTCTTGTAATAAAATTGAGATTTCCCTAGCCTTGGTGTCAGAAAGGCTAGATTTTATTAAAGACAAGGAGGCGAGTATTATCCCTCCTCATCTAACCCTCCCTGTTCTTTTTTCCAGTTGCCTCAACCGCAACCAGCAACACTTCTTCTGGCTGACCATCTTCCATCAGCTCCTCATTCTGGACCTTCTCATCAATCATCCGGATCTACAGGGGATTATCCTTTCCTCAAGGCTTTCTGCATAGACTTCCTTTGTGCATTTTTGATTCTCTAAGGTTTATCATGGTTTTTCTCGGATTACTCCATTGACTGATATTCACGCAGTTTTGTAGTTTTTTCCCAGGGATTCTGGGGTTTGTAGTTCTTGGCTGCTGTTTGAAATAAAGCATGAAAAGAAAAGCATAATACTCGCCTCCTTGTCTTTAATAAAATCTAGCCTTTCTGACACCCAGGCTAGGAAAATCTCAATGATAATGGAAGGTTAACCCAGGGAAGAGTGAAAAGACAAGGAAAGAAGCACTTCTTAAAGCTAGTGCGTAGGGGATTGCGATTTACTAAGCTCTTGGGTTCGCTATGCATCGCGCAAATCGAGGTACGACAACGGAAGAGCTTAAGTCATACTTTAAAAAGCGCGACAGTGGGCGAATTGCAATGTTTTTTCTGCTTGCGCAGTGCAAGTCCTGCATTGTGTCAACTTGCGGAACAGATTTTAATGTATTGCTAATTATAATGGAAGGTTAACCCAGTGGCATCTACTAGGTAAAGGATGATTTACACAGCATCACGCAGTATACTGCAATGTTCGAAATGCTCCAGAATGCTACACCTGGTCCTTGCAGGCTCAAAAGTCTTGCAAGGAAAACTTAATACAAGGAAATTGCACCTATCAATCATTTCCTAACCATTGGAAGCCATGGAGGTCGGTTTTCTTAAAGAGAGCTGTTGTTTGCATAAATGGCAGCCACGGAGAAGCAGAGGGTCTTTTGCAGAGGATCAGCCTTATTGGTCTCAGGGAGGAAGAGGTGATCCAATGTGGGGATGAGCCATGACTTTTGAGCTGTGAATCCTCAAGTGAGGCATGATGCCCACCCCTCCTCTCCCTCAACTATGATAATAAATGGAATATTATACACTGTGCATCTGTATTTATGGTTTATGCCACAGTATATTTTCATGTACTACTCAAAACTAAAAGGGTTAAAACTGTGTAGTAAAGTGAATTGAGGAGACTGTCAGGAGAGTTGTTTCCTAGTGTAAAATAATTGTTACATGCAATCTGTGAGAAAGGCCCTGAGTCAAAAATAACATGTGCAGGTCTCTACAGACACATAGGTATTCTATGCCCACTGTAATGTGACACATAGCTATACTGCATACATTACCTCTTACATCCAGGACCAATGTAAAAGTGTAGAAGCTGATATTCCACCATTTTATAGTCTTTTACATTGGTTCGCACACATTAGGCTGCTTACATCAATTTAAACTGACTCATCGCCTCACATTTTTGACACATTGCTAAAGATGCATCAGTTCTGACAAACAACTTCAGTGGTGTGTCAGTTTTGGGGTGGCTGCCATGCAGCATCCTTCCCTTGGATGCATCAGTATTTCTGAAACATCCTTGGACCCTACGACATGGAGCACCATATTATAAATACAAAGCATCCATGGGGTCGTAAACTTTTTTAATGTGACACAAGAATATCTGACGCATCACTGCCACACGCTCCATTCAGCCATTTTTTAGAGATTAGCATTTAAAGAGTGGCTCAAGTTGAGCATAAGGGGGTTAATGCTAAGAGAAAGTTGTGTATGTTATGTTATGTTATTGCTATTTATATTGTGCACAGCTACCTCAAAAGGTTTTCCGGCGCAGGCGGCAGCAGAAGTGGGAGAAGGTTTACTGCTTGAATAGCCACATCTTCAGCCCTTTATGAAATTCCAGCAGAGATGAACAAGTTCTGAGGTATTCTGGGAGAGAGTTCCACAGTTTCGGGCCTAGATAATAGGCACGCCCTTTCATGCATGAACGTCAAACCCTCGGTAGTACAGCACAACGCTTTAAACATGATACGTTGAGGAATGGAAGCTAATGCAACTCATAAAAAAGATGGGAAACTGAAGCAAACTTATGTAATCAGAAGAGAAGCCTTGTGGCCAAATTCTGTACCAGCTGCAAGCGGTGCATGGAATTTGTATCTATGCCCAGGTACAGGACGTTACCATAGTCTAAGCAAGACAAAACTAATAGTGAAATCACTGTTCTTAAAGCAGCAAAAGAGAGCATTCAGCATTAAGCCATTTAAGCACCAAAAAACAGGTGGCGATGACTTTAATAACTTGAGGTTGTGTAGACAATGTGTTGTCCAACACAAAGCCTAAGATTTTAACCTGCGAGGTAGGGAAATAAGGGAACCCCAAAGAAGAGGAACAAAGTTGGATCCCCATAAAGAGTGGTGTTTGCCTAAGAGCACAACCTCCATCTTCTTACCATGGAGTCTTAGCATATTCATGTTCATCCAGTGAGCAATCCTGCTTAACCCTGGAGAAAGATCGGATGGGAGCTGTGATTGTGATGGAGACAATGAAAAGATGATCTGAGTATCATCAGCGTAACTGAATAATGACAGACCACAACTCTCCACTACTTCCACTAACGGATGGACATAGAGATTGAATAGGAGTGGGCTGAGGATTGAACCTTGTGGGATGCCAGAAAATAAAACTTGAGGGTTAGATTTGGCATCAGAAGGTAAAACCTGGAATGAGTGTGCATGTAAAAAGGAGCTAAGCCATGCTAGTGCTGAGCTTTTAAGGCCTAGACACTCTAATCTGTGCAACAGACTTGTCTGGAGAATGGTGTCAAAGGCTGTGCCTAGGTCAAGCAGCACCAGAATCGCTGACTCACCGGAGTTCTGGCATTGTCTTAGGTCTTCTGACACTCCTAATAGAGTAGACTCCATGCCATGACTCCTCTGAAAGCCCGATTGTGAAGGATGCAATAACTTAAGTGATTATACAAGAGCAGTGAGCTGTGAATTAAAATGCTTTTCCAAAAGTTTGGAAAAGGAAGATAGCAATGAAATAGAACGATAATTAGAACACATAGAGGGGTCTTCATGTTAACAGTAGGAGCACCATAGCATGCTTCCACTTTGATGGAAGATAACTGTAGGAAGTTGGCTCTTGATATACTATTTCAAAGTAAAAAATAGTGTGCACAGAATCCAAGGGTTCCCCTTAGAGGTAAGATAGTGGTGAAATTAGATAATTCTAATGCTCTATTTTGTGGTAGTGTGGTCGAGCAGTCTGGTAGTGTTAAGCATTTGTTGTACACACACAGGCAATAAATGAGGAACACACACTCAAAGACTCATTCCAGGCCAATAGGTTTTTATATAGAAAAATATATTTTCTTAATTTATTTTTAGAACTACAAGTTCAAGATTTGAAGTAAATACATAAAATGCAAGGTACTCTACACAGATAAATTAGGAACTTTGAATTAAAGCAATATCATATACAGTTTTTATTAAAATGGCAATAAGCTACTTCAAAAGTGGACACTGCAAAAATCAACAGTTCCTGGGGGAGGTAAGTAATGGTTAGATTGTGAGGTAAGTGAAACACTTACAAGTCTCAGTTCCTGGGCATAGGTAGCCCACCGTTGGGGGTTCAAGGCAACCCCAAAGTTACCACACCAGCAGCTCAGGGCCGGTCAGGTGCAGAGGTCACTGAGGTGCCCAAAACACATAGGCGCCAATGGGGAACAGGGGTGCTCCGGTTCCAGTCTGCCAGCAGGTAAGTACCTGCGTCCTCAGGGGCAGCCCAGTGGGGTTTTGTAGAGCACTGGGGGGGACAGAAGTAAGCACACAAAACACACCCTCAGCGGCACAGGGGCGGTCGGGTGCAGTGTGCAAAGCAAGCATCGGGCTTTAGATAGGAAACAATGGAGGGACCCGGGGGTCACTCTAGCGGTGCAGTCAGGGCACAGGGGAGCTTCTAGGGCCAGCCACCACCTGGGCTAAGCAGAGGGTCACCTGGGGGTCGCTCCTGCACTGAGTTTCCGTTCCTTCAGGTCCTGGGGGCTGCGGGTGCAGTGTTTGGTCCCTTGTTCCAGGCAGTCGCAGTCAGGGGGAGCCTCTGGCCTCTCTCTGCAGGCGTCGCTGTGAGGGTCCAGGGGGGTCGTCTCGGGCTACTCACAGGGTCGCAGTCGCCGGGGAGTCCTTCCTGTGGTGTTGGTTATCGGGATCTCAAGCCGGGGGCGTCGGGTGCAGAGTGTGAAGTCTCACGCTTCCAGGGGTAAACGTGAAGTCTTTAAAGTTGTAGAAAAGTTGCAAGTTTGTTGCAGGATGTTGAGCAGAGCCGCTGCTCACGGGAGTTTCTTGGTCCTGGGGGTCAGGGCAGTCCTCTGAGGCTTCAGAGGTCGCTTGTCCCTGTTGGATGCGTCGCTGGTTGCAGATTTTCGACTCAGGACACAAGCCAGAAGGGCTGGGACCAAAGCAGTTGTCGATTTCCATCGTCTCTGCAGGCTTGTAGGTCAGCAGTCCTTCTTCTTTAGTTCATGTTGCAGGAATCTGATTTCCTGGGTTCTTGAGTGCCCCTAAATACTAAATGTAGGGGTGTGTTTAAGTCTGGGAGGGCAGTAGCCCTCTTTGTGCCTCCTCCCTGTGGGGAGGGGGGCACATCCCTAATCCTATTGGGGGAATCCTCCAAAACTAAGATGGAGAATTTCTAAAGGCAGGGGTCACCTCAGCTCAGGGCATCTTAGGGGCTGTCCTGACTAGTGGGTGACTCCTCCTTGTTTTTCTAATTATCTCCTCCAGCCTTGCCGCCAAAAGTGGGGCAGTGGCCGGAGGGACGGGCATCTCCACTAGCTGGGATGTCCTGTGGTGCTGTAACAAAAGGGGTGAGCCTTTGAGGCTCAGTGCCAGGTGTTACAGTTCCTGCAGGGGGAGGTGTGAAGCATCTCCACCCAGTGCAGGCTTTGTTCCTGGCCACAGAGTGACAAAGGCACTCTCCCCATGTGGCGAGCAACTCGTCTGGTTGTGGCAGGCTGGCAGAAACTGGTCAGGCCCACACTAGAAGTCGGATTGGTATTCAGGTGGCATCTCTAAGAGGGTGCATGTTACAATAAATTGCACACTGGCATTAGTGTGCATTTATTGTGCTGAGACGTTTGATACCAAACTTCCCAGATTTCAGTGTAGCCATTATGGAACTGTGGAGTTCGTGTCTGACAAACTCCCAGACCATATGCTCTTATGGCTAACCTGCACTTACAATGTCTAAGGTTTTGCTTAGACACTGTAGGGACATGGTGCTCATGCACATTTGCCCTCACCTGTGGTATAGTGCACCCTGCCTTAGGTCTGTAAGGACTGGTAGAGGGGTGACTTACCTATGCCACAGGCAGTGTGAGATTGGCATGGCACTCTGAGGGGAGTGCCATGTCGACTTAGTCATTTTCTCCCCACCAGCGCATACCAGCTGTCAGGCAGTGTGCATGTGCTGAGTGAGGGGTCCCCAGGGTGGCATAAGACATGCTGTAGTCCTTAGAGACCTTCCCTGGCATCAGGGCCCTTGGTACTCAAAGATTCCAGTTACAAGGGACTTATCTGAGTACCAGGGCTGTGGCAATTGTGGAAACAAAGGTACAGTTTCGCAAAAGTACACTGATGCTTGGGAGTGGATAGCAGTGTCCCAGCATACTTTCAATCAAAACTTAGCATCAGCAAAGGCAAAAAGTTAGGGGGTAATCATGCCAAGGAGGCATTTCCTTACAATAACTCTCAAACAAAGATGCATTTAGGGCATCCAAGACAATGTTTAAAATGCTAGGGTCCAGTAGTTTCAACTTAGCAGGTGTCCATATCTAATGGAGTCCAGGGATCCATAAAGAGCTTTGTTGGAGATAAGGAAAAAGTAACATTAGTATCCCAATATGGTAAATTCATATCAACGTCAAATGCTCCTTGATATAACATATGTGCTCCATTCACGCAGTCAATATCCAGTTGATCATAATATTGTTAACTTAAGAGCTGAAGAAATTAGCCAGCTCCTCACACTGAGTTTGAGAAAGGGTATGTGTGTGAGAAAGCACAATGGAATCGGCCAGTTCCTGTACCAAATTAAAAAGGGTTGTAGGGCAATTTTGGGCCTCAGAGATTTTATGAGCATAAAAAGCAGCACGTGTTTCATGGTACCAAAAAATTGAAAACATAGGGCATTCTAATATTCTGATGCAGCTTTTTCTCCCATCCACCATTTTGGTACCGTGGCATAGAGTTATCTGATTGGCTGGCCACAACTGTGAATAAAATGTTGTGCTTGCCATTAGAGGAGTCAGGGACTTGATCTCCGTGTTCTGAATTGTTTTTTTTAAAGGGTTTAAGGGGGAAAGTAAGGGACTCCATGAACCACAGACATTTGTGGGAGGAGATCCAGAAGGGACTTTCAGAGACTAAATAAAAACATTGGGCCATGGGTACCACAGTACTCTTGCAGGACCCACAGTACTCCCAAGTGAGCCAGTGTACAAGCTTTCACCGGATGGCACTGCATTACTGTGTAAGCTTCATTTAGAAAGCTTGCATGGTACTATGGTACCATGGGGTGGAAGTGTGCACAGGTGGAGGTTGGCTGCCCACAGTGTAGTTGGGCGTAGGGAATGGGCGGAGGCCTGGCCTAGGAGCCAATCTCCCACTGCACACTGCTTTTGGGTATTCAAAGCAGGGGACTGACGGGCTGTGGTGGAGTTGGGCACAGGGCCTGGCCAGAGGCAAGTTCCAGGAGCTAACCCCCTGCTGTGCATTGACCTTCTGCTGTGCATATCAAGAAGTTGGGAGGCATTGGCAGGGCTGGGCATTTAACATGTCATGAATGATGTAACATATGACTGTTGATAGCACTTATGACACCTCAAATTACTTCATCAGTATAGGCATCGTAGCTCGTGGTGCTGCTGGCTTAATTAGTCAGACAATTATTTTGTCATTTGTTTCTTGGTGAATAGCTGAGTAATTTGTGATCCTGCCACTTATAAAGCTAAACGATGGCCGAAAAGCAGAGAAAATGATTTGCTGTGTTTCTGAGACTCTAATAAAAGAGTAAAAGTTACTAACTTTTAATATTCCCTAGTTAGTGGATTCCAACTCTGCAAAGGATAACAATTCAAGGTCCATTGGTCAAATTTCTTAAAATATGTCCACTCCATAATCAGATGAACTAGTTTTTATTATTACTACAGGTCTACTGACAACATGCAATTATTGTGACATCATCCTATAGTGTTTGTGGACTTGAAGTAACTCAACACTTGAGAGAGTGTGAATTTTCTAACATGTTTATTAATGATTTTGGTATACTAAATGTATAATGAATTAACGTGTAAAATGGGTGACTTTTGAAAATGGTCACCACAGCTCATTTCTGTTCCTAACTGAACAAAATTCTAACTAAATTTGTGGTTATTTTCCATAATTCAATGCTTACATAAAAGTGTATTCAATGCTCTAATAGATGTGTCCACAGCTACCCCTATTGGGTTGCTGCATTATGTCTTACAAGGTCATGGCTAACTGAATTCTTGAATAACTTGAGTGTTCTATTGTTTGAGAATGTTACTAATACGTGGTTTCTTCCTCGAGGATGGAAGTAAAAGATACAAGTGAAAAAGTTTCTTCCTGAGAAGAGAAGTTTAGACGAGATGGAACAATGGAGCTACAGATGAGACGGAAGAAGAAAAGTTACTGTTGAGAAAATATTTTAGTTAATGTGATGTCGTAGTATTTTAGGTTATCAATTAAAACTTCTATTGGCTGAAATGTAACCACCCCATGAACTGACCAATCATAAGCTTTTTAAAGAGGAAGTAGGATTCTTCTTTAGGCAGATTGCAGATTCTAGTGAGAGAGATCGAAGTTGTTAGATTCCAGTGTTCCTGTTGATGGTTCGAGTCATATTACCAGTGTGGGTTTAGCCGATTCTTCTGAAGACATACCTGATGGTGCCCCCTTGCTGAAGTATACTGCTTGTTATTATCTATTAGTGTAATTTATGATATTGTAATGGTATATGTGTCTCTTTTGCCTTGCAGGTACCAGTTGCAACTTATAATTTGATTGCTGCATATTAATAATATTTTGTTTTATAACCCGATTTAAAGAGATTTTTCTAAATTTGTGTTTCTAAATTCTTTTTTTACATGAAGCCTAACATGTTAATGATAAATTGTGGTTAGTGATGGTATTAACTTAGAATGCTTATGATTTACATTGACATCTTTTGAGTATTGTACTAATGTATACTTTGCCATTATTACCAGTTCTGGTATTATTAATAAGTGTAATTCTTTTGGAGACAATTTGCTTGATTGTTTTGATTAAACTTAGATATATAAGACGTTTATTGACTCTATATGCTTACCATTTGTGTTTGAGAGTTATTTTCGTGATATTAGCGTTGTTAATCTGGGGAAATACATTTTATAATTCTTTGTAATAAACTGGTGTGGTTATTGTTTGAGTTTTAATATCTTTGAAAATATTGATTATTGTTGATGATTATATTCCTCATTGATGACATCCCCTCAAGCCTATGTCGCTTCGATCCATTGACCTCAAGTGCAGAATCCACTATTCAGTTTAAATAATAGCTAGAATTCTGTGGTGCTGCAGCAGTTTTGGTAGCAGAGGACGGTTATGTCATTGTTTGATGATGTCATAATGAGGTTAATGTAAGATTTTCTTCTTTTCTGAAATTAAAGTTTGTCGTTTTTTCTTTTTCTAAAATGTTATAAGGATTTAACAAGATTAGTTGCTAGTTGCCTTAAGTGACTTTTCCCGGTTCTTTGAGATCCTCCAAGTTGAAGGTCTAGATTCCTAGGGGTCTTTGGTTGAAGTGAGTGAAGTGATTTGTGCTTGAGCTAATTTGCAGATGATTGAGGTGAGTATGAGTTTAGAGGAGTGGAGATACTCAAGAAGATTTTAGATGGAGTGGGTGTACTCCTATAGGCATGAGAGTAGGGAAACGGCGTTCTTCATTTGAGTGTGGCGCTTAATGCAGGAAAAAATGATTCACGTGGTTGTTGATGACAAACCTAAGGAGAGAGGTCTGGGACTCCTGAGTATATTGACAGGTGTAGTGAGACACTTGGTATATGTTGTAATTCATTCATTTAATAGACCGATCCGGCGTGATTGGTAAGTCAAGATTGTGAGATAATTGCTGTGATTGAAACTATACTGAAGACTTGGTGAGTACTTAGTGCACTAGGAGGACAGTCCAAGGATCAGTTGAGAAGTGAAGATTGCAGGTCAAATGTTACTCACGATTGTGGGAACTGTGAAAAAGAGTAGGCAAAAGCTGAAGGTTACTTTGGAAGTTTCTGAAGTGATTGTATTACCCTACCTGTAGTAAATGAGCGAATTTATTTTCTTCTTTTTGGTTTAAGTTAGCTCGCAAATTAATATTGTGTCCATTTTATGTGTGGGTTGTGAAAGGAATTGGTACGATAGGCTTTGTCAGCGAGTGTGCTGAGGAGGTGTGTATGTGTAAGTGTGACGTAAGTGGTGCCACGCTGGGATTGGTTGATTAGCGAGAAGGGTCACGCACGGATTCGTCAATCAGTCCGACAATAGTAACGTGATTGGAAGGTGAGAGGGTCGAAGAGAATTGTGGGATAGTAGTCACTTTTCTTGATTGGTTGTTCTTTTTCATTCAATTTAATATTTGTATTTGCTTAGTTTAATTGAGTTTATAAATAATTTTTGTTGTGAACATCAGTTTTAAATAAATTTCAGCCGCAAATGAAGTTTTCCAAGGCTTTGAGAAGTGCACTGAGAGATGATGAGTATATTCCGGCACTCGAAGGAGAGGTTTGTCCGCCAGAGAATACTACGGCATATATTGTATTTGAGGAGAAGGGTGCAGGAGCATGTCTTTGGTTGAAACATTGGGTCAAAATTGCAAGAAAAGAAGGTTGTTTGGCTTTTCCGGAAAACAGGACATTCAATGTAAGAATTTTGGATAATTTGAGGTTAAAAATGTACAGTTTAAAACCTCCACAGAGGCCAGCACAATACGAAGCTTTAGCGATTTGTGAACTGGTAGCCAGACAGCAACCGGCATTAAAATTTGAAAAGAAAATTAGGAGAGTGGAAAAGACATTAGCGGAAGCTAGATGGGATAAAGAGCAGAAAAGGTGGAGAGTAGAAACATTACAAGGGATTAAATTGTTTCCTGCAAGAACAAAGGAGGATGAGGATGAAACAAAAGATGGAAAGAAAAAGAAAAAGGGTTCAACGGAGACTAAAGAACAAAAATTGAAAGACTTGAAACAAGTCATGTTTAATGATGACGATGAGATGGGTGAAGATGAGATAGTTTCTGAGATTTTAGAGACTGATCCTCAACCAAATGTGAATCAGAGAAGTGATAATGGATCAAATGAGAGTGGAATTAGTAATACAATTCTTACTGCACCATCCACATCAAAAATATCAGGGGGTATCCTGAACAATAAAAGAGTTCAGATGCAGAGTAGTTTCAATGATTCATTGAACAACAGACAGCAACCCAAAATAAACATTCGTGAAATACAGCCAGAGGCTCAGATTGTAAGGATGACTACTAATTTAGTGTTTTCTCGTAGTCAGCAAGGAATGAACATAAAAGAGCTTGTTCAAATACAGATTCCACAAATGCAGAGCATGGGTGCAGGACAGATGCAGAGGGTTGGATCTTTAGCTAATCCAGATGCAATTACTGTACCTATTACGATGGGTACGGTAACTCCATTATATGCACATGTAGACAATAGTGGAGTGAGTTCATTGATTAATATTCAGAATGGAGTTTTGGAAAAATCAATTTCTAGACTAGGACAAAGCTTGAATGAGACTAATTCTTTAATAGATGTATCTCCTGTTGAGAGTTCTGGGACTATATTCTATAACAGTCAGGGACAGAGAGTAATGGTTCCACAACAATGCACGAGTTCAGGACAAGAGTGAGATTTAGGAGCACAATCTAATGGAGATTCTTTGAAAGGTTTGTCTGCAGAAGAAATAACAAAACGGTTAGAAGATTTAAGTAATTCAAAAATGCAAGAAAGAAAAGATATAGAGGAAGAAACAATAAACAGAGTGAGATTGAACATGGAAGGAAACAAACTCTTGGAAGGGACCATGGGTGTGAACAGACTTGAGTCCTATACTGAAGCTCAATTGATATATCTATGTAAAATAATTACTAGAAGAGCAGAGAAGGTTTACCAGTAGTTACAAGAAGTAGCAGATGATTATGATATTGATTTGTCAAAAATGAAAACTTTGAAAAGAAGTCACAGTTTAAACATGGAGGAGGAAGATTTTATACATATGAGAACTGCAGGGATGAAAACACATCTTAGAGAATTACTTGAGAGAGTACAGGTTTGGAAAGCATTAGATAAATGGGAAGGCAGATGGGTCAAGAAAAGAGAAAGACCAAAGAAAGATCATGTGACACAGGCAGGAGGGTCAGTAAAAATGCTGCCAATGAGAGAAACACCAGGAGGGAATTTTGTACATGTACCTTGAAATAGGTGTGATATTTTACGTTTTACAAATGATTACCCGAGGTTGAGAGAGAGAAACCAATGGAGTAGTATCAGCAGACAGATAGGTTTGTGAAACTTGTGAAGTGTCTATGGGAAGATATGAATACACTTTTCAATATTGTTGTTCCAGAAGATTTGTGGATTGAATGTAAAAGGAGTGTTGATTGGCCAAAGAGCGATCCGCAAAGAGATTTGAACACAGGTGCGCCATCTCATGAATTAGTGAAATATTACTATAAGGTCATTGAGTTTCTGTAAACAAGAGTTTTTCCAAAATATGTTGATTGGCAACGCATAGATAGAACATCACAGGAAGGAAAGGAATCGGTTCATGCATATTATGAAAGGTTCTTGAAGGCGTTCAAACAATTCAGTGGTGTGGAAACAATTGAGAAAGAGAGCATGAATCATTTGGTGTTCAGGTTTGTTGAAGGGTTAAAACCAGAAATAAATCAGATGATTAAGAATCATTTAATTTGCTGGCAAGCAAAGCCGATTGATGAGGTGTTTCAATATGCCAAATACTGTAGTGATGAAATTGAGATGAAGCAAAGAAAGCTGAAATAGAAAGCGATGGTGATGCAGATCAAGGCTGCACAGACAGGAGTACAGGGAAATATTCAACAGCTGCCACAGGGAAATGATTTATTTCATAGTCAAGGTCGAGGTGGAATGATGCTTCCGGTAGTTAATAGAAATGTGGATTTGAGTTCAGTAGTGATGCAGGATGAGCAGCAAAGGTGAAAGTTGTTACCTTGTCATATTTGCGGAGTAATTGGACTTTGGAAGAGACAGTGTCCGATGTGGAATCAAGGAGGAATTGTACAACAGACAAATGGTGTCAATTGATATCAGAGCATGAAAGGGCCTAGGATGGGGGGGTCAAAACCAACATTTCCAGAACAATGTGAATAATATGCAAGGTTTTCAGCATTTACAGTCAATACAGCAGGTACAGAATGCACAACATTAGGTACACCAGGTACAAATGCCACAAATGCAACAAATGCAGCCACAGGTGCAGATGATGCTTGTACAGCAAATGCACATGCCGAGACAGGTTCAAATGATACAGAGCCCTAGGGATCAACAACAGGTAATGCTTTCACAAGTGGTCACAAATCAGAGTAAGAACAAAAGTGTAAAAACAGCTGAACAGTTTTCTTTACACAGTGAGGATGAAATAATGGCCGAATGTCCCTTGGATAGTTCAGATGAGGGGGAGTGTATGATGGCTACATCATTAGAAGTGGATCAGAGAGGTCCTTATATGAAAGGTGAAGTATATGGTCATTAGGTTAATTGTCTGGTCGATACCGGGGCAACACGCTCACCAGTAAGAACTATAAAAGTTCCAGACATAACGATTTCTGAAAAGACAGTGCAAATAGTAGGAGTTGCAGATAAACATTTGGTCAATACTCTTACGGAACCGGTTCTTCTGAAAATTGGAAATCTTAGAGATTACCATAGCTTTGTTGTTTGTGATTCTAGTCCAGTGTCATTATTGGGAAGAGACTTATTGTGCAAAATAAATTGTTCAGTTTTGTGTTCAACGAAAGGGATTGAAATTGAGACAAACAGTGATGGAGAAGATTTGTCAGTTGGTGTCGAAAGAAGGATGGTGTCTTGAGAATTTCCTTTGATAGATTTTGATGACCAGATGAAAATGAGCAAGCAAATGAGGATCACAATTCAGTATATTTAGTTAATTTCTTTCCAGTTTTTGAAATAAAAGATCTGCTGATCGATTTACAAGAAAGAGTTAAGTCAAAAGTTTGGGACTTATCAGGAAAAGACATTGGTTTGATTAAAGGAGTTGAAGGAGTCAAAGTAACAGTAAAAGAGAATGTAGTGTTTTTGCAGACTGCACACTATCCAATGACAAATGAGGCGATTGAAGGGATAAGACATTTGATAGAGCACTTTTTGGAACAGGGAGTCCTGAAAGAAGTGATGAGCAGTCCGTGTAATTCACCGATAATGGGTTTGAAAAAGCTGAATCGGAAAATTTGTCTTGTTCAGGATTTGAGGAAGATAAATGATATTGTGGTGAAATGTTGTCCAGTTGTGCCAAATCCAGCAGTGATAATGTTTCAGATTCCATGTGATGCAGAATGGTTCACAGTAATTGAGTTGTGCCAAGCTTTCTTTTCAGTACCTCTACATGAGGACAGTGTATATCTCTTTTGTTTCAAGTTCCTAACCAGAGTATATTGTTGGTGTAGAATTCCTCAAGGGTTTTCAGAATCACTATCAATTTTCAATCAGATTTTGAAAAAGAACCTCGAGTCGTTGGTAGTGCTTTACCAATCGACATTAGTGCAGTACATTGATGATTTGTTGATAAGATCAAAGACAAAAGAAGGTTGAAGAGAGGATACAATTGCATTGTTGAATTTTTGGGGGAGACAGTGGTCATAAGGTGTCTCCTACTAGGTTGCAGTATTATCAACAAGAGGTGAAATATTTGTGACATTTGATCGAGAAAGGATCAAGGAGAATTTCGAGAGAAAGAGTAGCGGCAATAATGAAAATGAAAATACCAAGTTCGCAGAAAGAGTTGAGAATGTTTCTGGGAATGGTAGGATATTGTCGCCAGTGGATTCCACATTTTTCAGCTATTTCTAAACCATTTCAGAGATTGACACATAAGGATGTTTCAGATCCCATAGTGATGGATGACGAATGCATGACAGCATTTACTGAATTGAGAGAGAATGTATGCCAAGCTCCAGCTTTAGGCATTTAGGCATGCCTGATTACACAAAACCTTTCTTGTTGTTTTGTCATGAGCTTGATGGATGTCCTTTGTCTGTCTTGACACAAACACATGGTGGTGTCAATCGTCCAGTAGCATATTTTTCAGCTAATTTTGATAATATTGCAGCAGCCTTACCAGGATGCTTACGAGCAGTTGCAGCAGAGTATAATTCAAAGTGAAAACATTTTGATGGGTAATCCTCTGACATTGATGGTACCTTATTCAATAGAAATTCTGTTGACCAGGTCAAAAACACACTACCTGACAAATGCAAGATTGACACGATATGAGACAGTGATTCTTGCAGCACCAAATGTAATGACCAAAAGGTGGACAGTGCTTTACCTGGCAACATTGTTGCCAAAAGAGGGAGAAGATCCAAATAAAATACATGACATTGAACATGATTGTTTGGAGGTGACAGAATTATGTACTAAACCAAGAGATGATATTAAAGACACTTGTTTGGAACATAATGATCAAATTCTCTTTGTCAATGGTTCTTGCTTAAGAGACAACAAAGGTGCCTTAAAAGCAGGATATGCATTGTGTACAGTTACTGGTATACTAGAAGCTTCATGACTTAAAGGGGTAATTTCTGCACAAGTTGCAGAATTGGTGGCTCACACTAGAGCATGCCTATTGTCAGACCAGATGAAAGTAACGATCTACACTAATAGTCAGTATGAATTTGGTATTGTACACGATTTGGGGCAATTTTGGTCACAGAGGGGGTTCCTAACTTCATCAGGTTCACCTGCGAGAAATGGAGAAAGAATACATGATTTGTTACAACCTGTACAGAAACCAGAGAATATTGTCGTGGTTAAATGCAGTGCACACCAGAGAGGACAAGATTATGTAACATTGGGAAATGCTTATGCAGACCAGGTTGCAAAATTTTGTGCTCTGAATGGAATTTCATTCAAAGGAAATTGGGAATTAATGTCTGAAAATGATGAGGTGTACGCAAATTTTACAATGCAGATTGTTGAGACATTAGAAGAGTTAAGGGCTATACAGAACAATGTTCCAGAAGAAGAGTGTAGTGATTGGATAAAACATCACTGCATTCAAAGAGAAGACAAAATTTGGATGACAGTAGAGGGAAAAGTAGTCTTACCAAACAGTTTGTTGGCACAGATGGCTAGATACTATCATGGTCAGACACACATAGAGAGAATGATCAGAAGTTTTAAA
Source organism: Pleurodeles waltl (assembly GCF_031143425.1). Taxonomy (NCBI): domain Eukaryota; kingdom Metazoa; phylum Chordata; class Amphibia; order Caudata; family Salamandridae; genus Pleurodeles; species Pleurodeles waltl. The sequence goes on from NC_090443.1 coordinate 912,769,907, forward strand.
CAGTTTTGGTACAATCCAAAATTCAGGCAATTTGCTGAACTGGTTTGCCACAGGTGTGTAATTTGTCAGCAGATGAATGTCGGCAAAGGAACCAATGTCAACATGGGACATATAGATATGGCAGTAGGTCCATTCAGCAGGATGCAAATTGATTTTATTGAGATGCCTGCGTGTGCTGGTTTGAAATATGTGTTGGGGATTATGTGCACTTTCAGTCATTGGATTGAGGCAAGAACTTGCGAGAACTAATTCCACGTTTTGGTTTCCCGGTTTCTATAGAATCAGATAGGGGAAGCCACTTCAATAATGAAGTGATAAAATTGCATTTTTCAGCATTAAACATTCAGCAGAGACTACATTGTAGTTATCGCCCAGAAGCTTCAGGACTAGTAGAGCTAATTAATGGAACGTTAAAATCACGATTAGCAAAAGTATTTGCATCGACAAATTTAACATGGCCAGATGCTTTGCCACTAGTGCTAATGTCAATGAGAAGCACTTCTGATAAGAAGACTGGGTTGTCTCCACACAAGATTTTGATGGGGAGAGCAATGAGATTGCCAGCAATACCTGCAAATGCACTTGTGAATATTACAGATGATATGGTGCCAGATTACTGCAAAAGCCTAGCTGATGTGGTTCGGCCTGTTTCTCATCAGGTGGAAGTAACAACAGTACAACAAACGCAGGGTCAAGGGCACAGCTTGAGAGCTGGTGACTGGGTGCTTATACAGAAGCATGTGAGAAAGTCTTGCCTGGAACCATGGTGGAAGGGTCCTTATCAAATAGTGCTCACTACACCAACAGCTGTAAAGTGTGCTGGTTTGCTCAAATTGGGTGCATGCTAGCCACACAAGAAAAGTGCATGATCCAACAGAAAGAGAAGAAGAACTGCTGAGATTACCAACAGTTCACAACATTGGGAGCAAAGAGAAAGAAATTGAGCTGATCAATGAAAATGACAGAGATGTGCCTACTGCTATAACAGATGAAAGAGAACAAAATATAGAAGAAGTTGAACAATATGTAGAAGAAGAGTCAGTTTATGAAGAAAGTGAAAAGACTGATTCTGATCCGAGGAGGGTGCCATCGAATGTGAATGATCAGAAAGAATCTACTGAGAGAAGATCTGCTCAGAGGAGAGTGTCCTCAGAAGCAGGTGGTTTGACATACCAAACTGAAGAAAGGACAGACCCCATTGGGAAAGGAATTGAGGGTAGTCCCGTCCAAGTGGATTATACTCTTCTTGAACCAGTTGTGGGAATGTTAGAAGAAAAAGGTTCAAAGGCAAGGGAAGACTCAATCTTGAGGAAATTGTTGATGAAAAAGACATTAAAAGGAGACAATTGGCCAGAGAAAAGCTCAAAGAGTGTAAGGATTAATGTAGTTCCACCAATTCAAGAGGAAAAGGGATTGCATGAAGGAGAAAATACTAGTGTAGAAGAAGGTGAAAGTAGCAGAAGACCGAAAAGAAAAAGAGTTGCAAACAAGCGATATGCAGGACCAGAATGGGTGTATTTAATTACGAATGACTGGCAAGAGGAATTTTTGAGCTATAGTTTTGACAGAGATATTGAAAATTTTCATTCTGACATGAAGATTGTGAGAAAAGACTTTGGGAAAAGATATTGAAAATTATATGAAAGTCGTGCTTACGAGAGACATTAATACTTACTGGAATTGACAAATGAATAACGGGATTTGACAAGCTGCTATTCTGAAATTGACAAAGAGACTGTCCAGAGTGAATGAATTTTTGAAAAAAAAATAAAAATTAGGAGTGATTTTTGATTGATTTGTTTTGATGTTTGAAACTTTTGGAATTTTTGTTTTTTTGTTTTTTGTTTTTAGACTATGGAAAATATGAGAAACGTGCATAACCAAAACAGTAGAATTAGTTGTTGTAAAATTTTTAAGTATTGGATTGGTGGTAGTGAGTGTGTTAATGTGTTTATTGTTGTTTGGAGGGGTGACTGTTTATGAGGTGAATGGAGCTAACCAGACTACGAAGATTGATAGTTCTTTAGATATAACTGACACATCACCAACAAAAGATACATTTAGGATAGATGTTAAATACTTACATGAAGAGAATGAGCTTTCTTCTAATGTTTTCTATCGCTTATTGCACGAGTATGTTGAGGTGATGGAGGCAAAATATTGTTATGTATGAACACAGATTCTGACTTCAGTGGAAGAAGGAACTACTTACAATAGCTTGCCTGTAACTTACGATATAAGTTGCAGTCTTTTATTAACGCGTTTCTATAACCAAGAATATATGCAGTATTTCTATTCAAATTATGACATAGTATTTTCATTTGTACCTGTCATAGGTTATTTGAATAGAATAGCCAAAGATAATAACATAGTTATTATGAGAGATTTCTTTGAGCCTACTTTAACCTTTGGCACTGCATTCGCACACCGCAACAACTTAACATGTTTACTAACTTCTGCAGAAAATACATTTTTAGATAACACAGAAGATAGAAGAAGAGAAATAAAGGCAAAGATAGCTAAGGAAAAAATAAGTAGAAAACCTAGGGTTGATTATGCTTATACCGATATTACTAAACAAGGAAAACTAACATTAGATGCTGAACATGTGGGAAGGCTTTGTATATACAGACCTTGGAGTAAAAATGATAGAGTATTTGTAGGAAAGAGTGAGTGTAGGCATGTTTTTATGTTAAGGAGTAAGTGGGATTTTATTATGAATAGACAGGACCCACCAGTACCTGGAATTTGCTATATTTGTGGGGGAAATGCATATTACAGTCTTCCTATAGGATGGTATGGAACGTGTTACTCTGAATAGTCTTTCCGAAAATCTGTCAGTTGGAAGACTTGAGTAAGATTCAGGAAACGATGAAATTTCAAACGAGACAAAAGCAAGAATTAATTTCTAGCATTGTGGGAGACATTTTTGGGGCTATAATTTCTTCAGTGGGAGTAGTCTTGAATTCAATCAAAATACAGAAGTTGTCCACAATAGTGGATAACACGTTGCCAAGATATTCTGGAGCTATTATTCTTCTAGACACAGAGTTGGCTGCTACAAGAGCTGTGGCACTTCAGAATTGCCTTGTGTTAGACATTCTTTTAGCAAAAGAGGGCGGAGTTTGTAAATTACTTGGTTTGAATCATTGTTGTTTGTTTATGCCTGATAATTCAGGAAAAGTTCAAGAATTGATTAAAAATGTAACAATTAACCAAGAAGATTTAAAAGAACTAACAGAAACTACAGTTTGGGAAAAAGATAGCAAGGGAATTAAAGCTGTGGGAAATTGGTTCAGTAATGTGGGAAGAGGTATTATTTTGACAATGGCAAAATGGGTGTCAATAATTGTATTTTGTCTATTTGGAATTTGGGGAACATATAAAATGATAAAATGTTTAAAAAAAGAAAATTGGAGGAGAATAGAAGGAAATTCAATATACAAATGACTAAATTCTATAGAGAAAATAAAAGGAGAAAGAGAAATAATGCAAAAACAAATGAGACCAAATTTTGAAGAACTGATGATAATAAATACATTTATTATGGATTGATGCGATGACATACATAGTCATCAGAGGAGGGAATGTGAGAGTGTGAATTTTCTAACATGTTTATTAATCATTTTGGTATACTAAATGTATAATGAATTAATGTGTAAAACGAGTGACTTTTGAAAATGGTTGCCAAAGTTCATTTCGGTTCCTAACTGAGCAAAATTCTAACTAAATGTTGTGGGTATTTTTTATAATTCAATGCTTACATAAAAGTGTATTTGATGCTCTAATAGATGTGTCCACAGCTACCCCTAGTGGGTTGCTGCATTATATCTTACAAGGTCATGTTTAACTGAATTCTTGAATAAGTTGAGTGTTCTATTATTTGAGAATGTTACTAATGCGTGGTTTCTTCCTCGAGAATGGAAGTAAAAGATAGAAGTGAAAAAGTTTCTTCCTGAGAAGGGAAGTTTAGACGAGTTGGAACAATGGAGCCACAGATGAGGAGGATGAGGGAAAGTTACTGTTGGTAAAATATTTTAGTTAATGTGATGTCGCAGTATTTTAGGTTATCAATTAAAACTTCTATTGGCTGAAACGTAACCACCCTATAAAATGACCAATCATAAGCTTTTTAAAGATTAGTATAACAATTTGAGTAGGATTCTTCTTTAGGCAGATTGCAGAATTTAGCAAGACAGATCAAAGTCGTTAGATTCCAGTGTTTCTGTTGATGGTTCAAGTCATATTAGCAGTGTGGGTTTAGCTGTTGTTAGGCCCGATTCTTCTGAAGACATACCTGATCGTGTCCCCTTGCTGAAGTAGACTGCTTGTTATTATCGATTAGGGTTATGTATGATATTGTAATGTTATATGGGTCTCTTTTGCCTTGCAGGTACTAGCTGCAACTTATAATTTGATTGCTGCATATTAATAATATTTTTTTTTAGAACCTGAGTTAAAGAGATTTTTCTAAATTTGTGTTTCTAAATTCTTTTTTACATGAAGCCCAACATGTTAATGCTAATTTGTGGTTAGTGAGGGTATTAACTTAGAATGCTTATGATTTACATTGAAATCTTTTGAGTGTTGTACTAATGTATACTTTGCCCTTATTAATTAATAAGTGTAATTCTTTTGGATATTATTTGCTTGATCGTTTTGATAAAACTTAGATATATAAGACATTCTAATCAACCACTATTGATTCTACATGCTTATTATTTCTGTTTCTGAGTTATTTTCATGACATTAGCATTGTTAATCTAGGGAAATTAACTTTATAATTCTTCTTAATAAACTGGTGTGGTTATTGTTTGAGTTTCAATATCTTTGAAAATATTGATTATTGTTGATGATTACATTCCTTTTTGATGACATCCCCTCAAACAGATGTCGCTTCGATCCATTGACTCTAGCACAGAATCCACTATTCAGTTTAAATAATAGCTAGGATTCCGTGGCGCTGCAGCACACGCTACTACTGTGAACAATTTTTGATTTACCTCATCAAAACTACCCTTTTAAAAACTTCACATTACTGCAATTGTAAATCAAGAGGTTGACAGATTTACATTTGTCACTGAAAAGACACCTTTTATCAGGCCAGTTCGAAAACCCTCCATGGCTTAGGAAAACACACACATCCTTACATTCTATATCATAGATCTCCAGATATTTTTTTTATTATTACTACAGGGGCAAAAGGAAAGGCATTTTTCAAAAAGTTGAGCTATAAATAAATTACTAATCCTATTGTACGGGTGATGTTATTCTCTACTAATTTTGTTATTTGCTGGCAGGTACTATTTGCTCCAACTTGTGGTCACATCATGATCCATCAACAAGGAGTAGCCAGCTTCTGGTTTTATCTAGCCCTTCTACCCATGTCTTAGCCTACCTCCTAGACAGCCCAGTGTCATGTGACATATTTAGACTATCCTGGCTTTGTATGCAGCGATTTTTTAACCCATGAAGTTTTAAAGATGAAACTACCACTGACAGAATTCAATATGATTTTGGCTGAAGAGGCAGCACTGTCTAAATGTGTATGTTTTCATAAATGTGTACATTATATAATTGGATATTTACATGTACTTATTGATAAAGTTAATAACATATTCTAATGTAACTGCATTTACTATAAAAGTGAGCGCATCTTTAGCCAGAGGTAAAAATATTAGTATAATATTAGTATATTTGACCTGAAACACATTTCTTCAAAAAGACATTAGAGCACAGGGTAAATGTAAGCTTATCTTACTGTAAATTGAATTATTAGCAAAACATAATTACTGGGGGAGATTACACCTCATTGCAAAGATCACAGCATCCAGGAAAAGTTCTGATTAGCTTCTGTTGTTTTCGATGATCCATTTGAACAAATTTTTAATACATCTAAGTTTTGCAAGACTGGAATTTTTGAGCGCAGCTTAGTACAGCAGCAATAAGCAGAGCATAAATATCTGGGAACGTGAGATTTCAACTTTCATAATGTAAATTGCTGTCAGTTAGAACGTGAGAACTGACTGCGGGTGGCACAAATTACTTGATATGTGTCACCAAAAGCAAAGATATGCATTTTTGGGAAACTTTAGGGCAACATTTTGAACTTCAATTGAGAAATGGTGCTTCACAGTTTGTGCAAATGCAGAAGTACCTAGTCATAAGCTGGTCCACCATGCAACCGTTTTCTTTGTCCTGGAGGTTACCCTGCAGTTTTACTTTTTCCCAAACCCTAGCCCAGGGAACTCTCCAGCTGAAAAGTAGATCTGTTGTCTCTTATGGTTAACATTAAGGAAACTCTTAGTCAGTATTTATATTCTGTAGTCTGATGAGGGTAACATCCATTGAATATGTTGCCTAGATCCTGCCTGGGGCCAGCATTTCTTAGTTTTTGAGGTGCAGTAGCTGCACAAGTGAAGAAGATACCTAGTGGCCTCCCCTTGTAAATTATTTTCAGTGGCCTGTGACACACAAGGCCCCTTCATGGTCATTTGTTTTTAAGAGACAATGACTTTGTGCACCATGGAGTGGGAAGGGAATACAGTGAGCCAGGGCCGGCTTTAGGACTGGTGGCGCACTGTGCAACAGTTTATTGTGGCAGCCCCCACCCATGACCTCCTCCTCGGTTTCACTCACTACCACCTGGCAAATGGGCCCCTCATCTCTCCATTGCTCCCCTTTTACATACATTCATGTGTTTTAAAACACTTGTAAAGGCTGGCTTTACTAATCCACTCAGCTAGCCACATAAAATATAGAGGCATATTTAAGAGCCCCTGGTGCCATTCTAATGCCACATTAGCGTCATTTTTCTTTACATTAATGTGGCATTATAAGGTCAAAAGCGCTGTGCCATATTTACAAAGTGGCACAATGCATGCATTGTGCCACTTTGTAACCCGTTGTGCTACATTATGCCTGTGCAATGGTGGCACTCCCCTGTTAGGGAGGCCAAACAAATGGCACAAAGAAATCGGACAGATTTCTTTGCATCATTTTTTTCCGGCACTTTTAACGCCTGCTCAGAGCAGGCGTTAAAAAGAGATGTCTGTTCGTTACAGTGGGCCTCTGGGTGCTTTGCAAGATTAGCATCAAAACATTTTACGCTAATCCTGCAAAGCACCAGAAAAATTCTGACACTAGTCCACTAACTACCGCCATGTTGCGCCGTATTTTAAATACAGCGCACACATGGTGGCGTTAGGGGAGAGCTAAGAGGCACAATAAAAGTGGTGCAGTACTGTGTGCAGCACCACTTTTTACAAATATGCCCAGTAGGGGCATATTTAAGATCCCCTAGTTCCATTCTAATGCCACATTAGTGTAATTTATTTTTAAGCTAATGTGGCGTTAGAAGGCCAAAAACACTACGCCATATTTACCAAGTGGCGCAATGCATGCATTGCGCCATTTTGTAACCCTCTGCGTTACATTATGCCTGCGCCGGGGGGGCAAAAAAAAATGGCTTAAAGATTTCTTTGCGTCATTTTTTTCCTGCACTTTTAACGCCTGCTCAGAGCAGGCATTAAAAGGAAGCTTCCATTGGTTACAAATGGGCCTCTGGGTGCTTTACAGGATTAGCGCCAACTTTTTTGATGCTAATCCTGCAAAGCGCCAGACTAGCATATAAAATTCTGAAGCTAGTCCTCTAACTACCGCCATGGTGGCATTAGGGAGGATGCTAAGGGGTGCAAGAAAAGTAGCGGAGCACTATGTACAACACCACTTTTTTCAAATATATCCCATAGGGCAGTGCTTAATTTGTAAATAAAAAGGTGCCGGTGCCCAAAGCCCTCCTCTTAAACACAAGGCAGCTGCAATTAGATGTGTGAACACGTAATACAGAGGTAGAGTAATCCTGAAGCCATCTCAGGCCTCTTCAATCCATTTACAGTCACTCCCTGCCCCTTTAGCTCACTCTTGGGGATTTCTACTTTTTCCCCATTGTGACGCTTTTTCGTTTTTCTCTTCCTCCACCTTTCCTATATGTGTCCTTTTTTTGCAGAAAATGCTTGAGGCAGAAAAATAAATGCAGGCCCTCAAAAATAAGTGCTGGTGCTCCGCACTGGAAACAACAAACACAAACTAAGCACTGTCATAGGGGCATATTTAAGAGTCCTTAGTGCCATTCTAACATCACATTATTGTCATTGTTTTACACTAATGTGGCATTAGAAGGCCATAAATGCTGCATCATATTTACAAAGAGGTGCAATGCATGCATTGTGCCACTTTGTAACCCTTTACGCTACATTATGCCTGCGCCAGGCATAATGTATGCAAAGGGGGCAGCCCCTCTTTAGGGGGGCCAAAGAAATTACGCAAAGAAATCTGTCAGATTTCTTTGTGTAATTTTTTTCCTGCACTTTTAACACCTGCTTAGAGCAGGCATTAAAAGGAGGCTTCTATTGGTTACAATGGGCCTCTGGGTGCTTTGCAAGATTAGCGGGAAAATTAATCCTGCAAAGCGCCGGACTAGCGTAAAAAACTCTGACCCTAGTCTCCTCACTACCGCCATGGTGCATCGTATTTTAAATATGATGCACACATGGTGGCGTTAGGGGGGCACTAAGGGGTGCAAGAAAAGTGGTGCTGCACTGTATGCAACGCCACTTTTCTTAAATATGCCCCATAGTTCTGTTTTTTTTGCAGAAGGCATATTAACCCTCTATGCTACTTTATGTTGAATCAAAGATGCCACTAGGCAAAACTCCCATCTCTCTCTCTGTCAGGAACATTAATCACAAGAGGTATCTTGATATTTTAATAGTTTCTTGAAGGCTAAACGCACAAGTAACTTTCCAGCAGGTGCTTTTAAATCGCAAGTTTCCTAAGTAATTGCTAAACACAGCACCCCCCTGAGGTCAGCGCCCAGTGCGGTCGCACCGCTCGCACCGCCCAAAAGCCGGCCCTGAAGTGGGCTGCGGGTGACACTCAAAGACTCCAGTGTGATCCTGAGTGATGGTGAAGAACAAGGCTCAGACCCTCCTATAAAGAGAGCAAATGATTGTCCAGAGCCATAACTCAAATTTTTTTGCAGTTTGCTTTATTTACCATTATGAGAGAGGTGTTAGCCATGGATGTAGACTCAGATTCCAGAGGAAATTGAGGCAGTTGAGGCCCAAGATCCATTCTAGTGGAGCAGGTCCTGCACCTTGCTCCCCTAGCTGCCACTTTCTCGTGCTGAGTTATCTTCCTCTCTGGTTGCTGCCAACTTTTGTTCTGTCCTCATTGTTCTCGTTGTCTAGTATTGTTCCTGTCTGTTTGCTCTCTCCTTTGTTGTCTAGTAATGATGACCTGCTGTTCTGTCCTTTGTTGTCTAATACTGTTCTTGTCTATTTTCCACCTATTTTTGTCCAGTTATCTGTTTGTTACTCCTTTGTTTCCTGCCTCTTTGTGCACCTAGGCCCCCACCACCTTTTTCTGCAGTTTTCGGCCTCCTGCTGCTTTTGCCCGGCATCCTCCCACTGCACCCCACCCTCCCAAGGACCTACGTAATGGTGGTTGCTGTGCAACCGTGGAGCGGGCACACCGCTGGCATGCCAAAGGCAAGCTCATCTGCACGTGCTGTGTCTGAACCGTGCCTAGTGCCAGCACCCCTGGATCACCCACCTACCGCCACTCTGCCACCAAACTCCTGGATATGGCCCCCAGGAACAAAGATAACAACTGTTGTATCTCTTTCCCCAGGAACACGGATGGACCCTTCACTTATCATCAATGTAGCTTCACCTGCTGCATGGAGAACACCACCAACCCATCACCGCTGCCCGCCAATCCTGAGAAACGACTACTCAGCCCACTGATCAAAGCAAGGTCCTCTGCAAATACACCACGGAAATATGGGACACCCTAACCACCTTCAGTTCGGACCTGCTGTTCATCACTGAGACTTGGCTCACGTCCTCCTTGGCCCCAGACATCACCTATGCCACCCCAAAAGGCCACAAAGACTGACAAAGGAACACGGAGGAGGCATTGCCATTATGCAAAAGGACAGCCTCTCATGCACCATCTTCGAGGAAGAGTTGTTCCATCTCATGGAACACCTCAACATCTTCATCAGAATCAATGCAAGAGCCACCATCATGGGGACCCTCACATACAGACCCTCAGCACCCTGCCACAACTTCTGCAAGGGCATCACCAACTTCATCTTCCCTTTGGCCATCAACTAAACAGACTAGATATTTATCTGAGAACTCAACTTCCACCTGGATGATCCCCTCGACCACAACTCCACCAACCTCATAGATAACCTCAGCAACACAAGACTCAAACAAGTAGTCACCAGCCCCACCCACACCATGGATCACATCCTTGACCCCATCTTTACAGCCAGCAACAAAGTCAAGTTCTCCCACAGTTCAGAGCTAACAAGGACCCACCAGCACCTGGTGCATTTCTCTATACCCTACATACCAGAGCACTCCACCACCCTCCCTTTGTTGATGGAGGAAAGTCACAGAAACACAATGGATCAATACCCTTCACTCCAACAGACCTACTCTTTCAGGCAACCAAGAAGAAGACACCAGCAGCCTATGCAAATGGCCCCACAACAGCGCCAACAAAGTAGTCCCAACAACAAACTTCACCTCCAGAAGATCCAGTAAACCAGCCAAATGACTGCAAGCAGTTAGAAAGACGGTGTTGCACCAACAAAGACGAAATGGACTGCGCAGCCTACAAACAGGCTCTGAACAAATACGATCTCTGCCTCAAAGAAGAAAAAAAGCCCCAAGGAAGTTTTCAAGATAGTAAAGGAATTCTCCTGCCCAACAGCCACCAAGAACTCCATCCAGCCTACGGAAACCCTTTGTGATTCCTTAGCTAAGTCCTTACACATCAAAATCACGGCAATCTACAGTAACTTCCCAACCCACCAACATTGAACATCTACTGACCCCATCAGAAGAATCTCACAGCCACCTGAGCATGGATTGGAAACCTCTATCCATTCAGGAAACAGCAGCCCTCATGAACTCATTGAACTCACTCAACAACCCTTCCTCCATCACATCTATAAACTGGGCCAGAAGGAAATCAGCTACATCCTCACTCCCATTCCCAGCACATCAATCACAATGGACTCCTTCCCCGAAGCGTGGAAACAAGCTCAAGTCAAACTACTCCTAAAGAAACCAAATACAGACCACAGCAAACTTAAAAATTATTGCCCATCTCGTTGTTCCCATTCCCAGCAAAAATCCTGGAAAAAGCCATCAACAAACAGCTCACTGAACACCTGGAAAAACACCACCTACTGGACACCTCCCAAAGCGGCTTCAGCTCCAACTACAACACCGAGACTGCCCTTATCGCCACTACAGATGACATTAGGTCCCTCCTTGACCGGAAAGAGAAGGCAGCCTAGATCCTACTTGACCTCACAGCTGCTTTTTACACCATGTCCCACTAAACTCTCACCTCCAAAGTCCAACACATCAGGATCAGAAGCAATGCACTTGAATGGATCCACGACTTCCTCACAGGATGCACCCTGAGAGTCCGCCTCCCTCCTTTTACCTCGGAATCTAAGTCCCCCATGTTTTTTCTCTCAGCCCCACCATTTTCAACACCTACATAACATCGTTGGTAGATATCGTGCGCTCCCACGGTCTCAACATCATCTCATACACCGATGACACTCAACTCGTTCTCTCCCTCTCCAAAGAACACGCCTCCCCTAGAGACAATTTCAGCAAAGCCATGAGCTGTGTCGCTGATTGTATGAAATCCAGCTGCCAGAAACTGAACACCGATAAACAGAAGTAATCATCTTTTAAAACAACTCCTCCCCCTGGAGTGACTTGTGGTGGCTCCCCGCACTCAGACAACCCCGACCCCGACTGAGCACACCTGTAACCTCAGCATCATGGTAGACAACAAACTCACCTTCAAATGACAAATAACCGCCGTGGCCTCATCCTGCTTCCACCAATTCCCCATGCTATGCAAAATCTTCAAATGGATCCCATCTGAAACCAGAAAGACAGTAGCTCAGGCCACCATCACCAGCAGTCTGGACTACGGACTATGGAAACACCATCTACCTCGAACTACCCGCCCTACTCCTCTGCTGACTCCAGACAATACAGAACGCAGCTGCCAGACTTGTCCTGGACCTACCCAGACAGTCCCACATCACCCCCCATCTCAAAGACCTACATTGGCTGCTGGTGCACAAGAGATGCAAGTTCAGGGTCCTCACCATCACTTTCTAAACTTTCCACAACATCGGACCCAACCTCATTAACCACAGACTCTGCTTCCACTGGCCTACCAGAGAGCTCCGATCAACAAACCCCGCCCCTGCCCAAATCCCAAGAATTCATCACAGCTGCAGTGGAGGTTGCACCTTCGCCTAACTCTCTGCCAAGAACTGGATAGACCTACCCACCCACCTGAGGACCACGCACACCCTCTCAGAATTCAGAAGAGAACTCAAAACATGGCTCTTCGAGGAATGACTTTCCAGCTCACAGCCTCAAACCCCCTGCGCCTGGATACCCCCTGGGGTGATAAGCTGCGCTTCATAAATTGGAATGGGATTTAGTGTAGTCAGCCTCTATTAGAGAAGATGCATTGACAAGAAGGTCAGACATATGCTGCACCAAAAGGCCCTAAGCCACACCTGATCCTTGAGGACAGTGGGGGGTATAGGTAGAAACTGGTGGAAACAGGAATGGCCAGGGAAGAGAAATAATGCTGCCAACACGGAATGCGCGCTCCATCATCAACAATGGAAGCAGTGTACCATCGGTAGAATGCCCCCATCCCATGATTAAAGCTAGGAACAAAAAGTGGAGAGCAGAAACAGCAAGCTCAAGCAGAACATAACGGCAATTCAAGCATTTATCCTCAATGTAAACAATCTTCCATGCTTCTCGCAAGACTCATACAGTGCCTGAACACTACAGAACAGTCTTAGGAAGCACGAGAGCCTGAAGGTTGTGAAGGAATCAATAGTGCTGTAGGCACCAGAGGAATGGTAAATGCAAGAATGGGAAGGTGAGGCCGAGTAGAGATGGGAAGGTAAAAATAACAATCCAAAGACCCAGAGACACCTTTGGCTTTCCAGGGGCTGTAAAGGAAACACATAGAGCCCGAAAGACAACAAGATACCTGCAGATGGTGTTGGTAAACAAATTCTTGCAATTGTACAGGAATAAAGGCCACCTTTCCCACTCACGTTCATAAAGTACAGTCGGAAACAGTAGGTGTTTAAGCACTGAATAACACTGAAAACAATTTTATACACACTTTGTTAATATAAGGAAACGATGCCGAGGCCTGCTGCCTCTAAATCAGTGTAAAATGGAAGCTGAAAGCAGAATACATTGCAAGGGGTGCAAGAGCAACGTGTCAGAATAGGTGCAGACATGTGCAGTACATCCTGGAAAAGCCTGAAAAAGTGGCGAGTAGAAATGTTGAAATAGAAAGATGGTAAAGATTGCAGGGAGGGGGCGCAAAAAAGCAAAATTATGTGATGAAAGGTAAAAAAGGGAAAAAGAATCCCTGAACATGCTCTCTCTTAAACGCTATGATGTAGGACTCCCCTTCCCTGTGTGGAGCAGACAGAATTGCAAAGGAGATGTTCCCAGCATTTTTGTTAAACTAATGCAACCCCATCATGAAGAAGTACAAGGTTTGCTTTCTGAAGAAGATTAAGGGTGTATGTTTTAAATCAATGGGGAGATTGATACATTAGAGGAAAAATTATTCTAAGAAAATCTCCTGATGTAAGAGCATACCAGGGCCATAATAACCAGAAAAGAAGCGCAGAACACTGAAATGTAAGGGAAACAGACACAACACAATATTTGCACAGTATTTGAAGCAACAGAAGGCAAAGGTATAGAAGTGCATGTACATGTGATGCTTAAGACTATGGCAGTTCAACCAGATCTTCTACACATTTGACTATAATCTGCATATAGAGTGACCCCAGAGAGTTCTCAATTCATGGTGTCCCCATTCAAAACTCAAGGAATTTAGACCTAAGCAGAGACACAATTAAATATAAATTATGTCACCCTTCCAAGCCATTGCTCGTGTGGACACAGAACAAATATGTTACCTTGCATACAAACTCTGGAAACTTAACTGCATCAGGCTCCAGCTGCGGCACTCAGAGTGCTGAAGCTCACAATTAGATGTGGAAACTGCTCCCAGAACTAAGACAAAGGCCTGGGTGTAACCACAGCCCACAGGATAGGGTCACACATAAATGTGGCATTTCCTGGCACCCTCCTCAGAGCGCTCTGAGCCTGTGGAAGAACAGAGGAGGTTTGAGACCTGGCCTATGAGGAGATCTGTAGCCACTTGCACCCTGGGTAAAGAAGTAGACTCAAAGGGCTAGAACTCCTCTGTATGTTACAGGGACACAACAAGCTGCAAGAGGCATTTTCCCTGAAGTGCCGAGCCAGCCAGTACCAACTGGACCATACCTGGACCATACTGGTGGCCTCTGCTGGAGTGAGTTTTAAACCCCAAGTGCCATTCCTGAGGTCTTGGAAGAACTTGGCTATATAAAAATGTACATCCCTGAAAAACCTGGGACTTCAAAAATGTTTGAACTTCCGACCTGCAGTGGGTTAAGGACAAACCTGCCAATCTGATCTGTTCATGGTGCATTGCAGCTGCCCTGAAGAAACAGGTTTCCCATGCTCTGAGCTTCTCTGCAACAGCAAATCCAGATCTGCAGCCCACAGCCTTGCCCCACTGGAGGAATTAGAGCTACAAAAATCAGTGATTATGTCTGAATGTAGAAAACTTGACCAGGAAAAGGCTCCAAAAGTATTCAGCCTGTAAGAGGACTTCCCAAGGGACGTGTTTTAAATTTTGCCACTTAGAGCTTTTCCCACCTAAACCAACAGCTTCAGTGGATGTTTTCCAATGCCTATTTGACGTCATGAAGCCCTTCACGGATACAGCCTGCTGCCTTGCCCAACTGAAGGACTTAACTTCCATTTTCAAGACTAAAGGGCATATTAATTAGAGGCTTGCCCCGCCATTGTATCCATTTTAGTGATGCAGCGGTGACACAAACCTCTCAACCACATCCATGAGGCCACTCAAAGACACTACGTGGCTTTAAATAGCCTCATAGATATGGAGTATGGTAAGACAGCGCAAGTCGCTGCGTTGCCTTACTCTGTGCCAGGCAGGAGATCCATGGGCGTTGCAGTGGGTATTCTCATGCAACACCCATGGGTTTTGACATATTACAAGGACATGGAAATCTGTGAATGCGTCAAAACCTTCTGCCTCCCCAGGGCAGGCGTAACGAGGAGAAATATTTTCATTTCTCCTCGTTTTTCCTCTTTCCATGTCTGTTGCATTCTAAATTCTGCAGCACACATGGAAAGAGGAAAACACATCTAGGGATTGTTTCTGTGCAGGAAGGTATCCATTCCTGCACAAAAACAATCCTGCTGACAACAGGATTGGTTCAAGGGTGCCTGCATTGACGCTAGGCTGGCGAAACGGCACCAGCACAGGAGAAAAGGACAGGAATGCAGCATGTAGCATAAATATGATGCATTCCTGCCCTTTCACTTTGGTATAGGGCAGCGCAGCAAGGGGACTTGCTGGGCTGCCCCATGCCAAATCCCCTAACCCCCAAATTCCTAAGTCCAAAGTAAAACTACCAACTGAGTCGAACCTGGTAGGTGTATAAGACTTGCGATCCATTGAAGTCAGCTTCAACTATCACATAGCCCAGATCCATCACAACCCGTTTAGCTGCATTGGTGCTTAACACTTTTTGGTGCTTTTTATAATTTAAAATTATTTAAATTCATAGTTCTCCTTATTGGATTTTTGTTGTTTTGGTGTCATTTTTAATTTGTTCATTAAATTATTCTCTATTTTTTTAAATGAGAGTGGGATTTTTAAAATGTTGTATTTTACCCCTTTAACACGTTTAGGGGCATATTTAAGAGCTCCTAGTGCTACAGAAGCATCACTTTTCTTGGCGCTCTGGTGGTGCTAACCACTGTTCCATATTTACAAGGCAGTGTAAGGCCACTTTTTGTGGTGTTACACCTCCTTGTAAATATGGGCCCCTCCGACACAGTTTTGTGCATCAGAGGGGCATGCAATGGGTGTTGGTGTGGGCGATCCACTGCAACACCCATTGCTTTTGATGCTGCCCCAGATTTACGAGTAATCACAATCCTGTGGCTGCTCCAAAAACTAATGCCACCCTAGGGGTGGCGTTAGAACGGCAAAACAAATGCTTTTATTCCTCCTCGTTTTTTGCTTTTTCCACATAGGAAGAGCAAAATGCCATGGGTGGTTCTTTATGTGCAGGAATGTTTCTCTGCACATAAAGAATCTATCCCCGCAATGCAGACACCCTTGCACTATGGTGCAAAGATGCCTGCGTTGGGGCATGCAGCTTAATTAAGCGCCGGTACAGGGGGAAACGCAGGGGTGCAGTGTATTCCTCTAAATATAGTGCATCCCTACAGTTCAAAAGTGGCACAGCACATCGCTGCAATTTTTGGTGGGCCACTTGTGAATAAATCAGGGCCTTGGTACTTGTAAATGCTTTACATATTTTCTTAAGATAAACCTGTCTGCTTTGACCAATAGCTAGCATGGGTTGAGCTCAGGTTTAAATTATTGAAACGTTTACTGGCCCTAACGTGATAGTGACGTTATCACCATCTAATCTAATAATCCACTTTCTTGCAAGGTTTTCTGTGAAATTTGTACTGGAACATTTGCTGGCACTCTGGCAGTGGTATTGATGACACTGGCCATCCAAACCATTAAATATTTATGAGTCAACTACCAACAATAATATACGGCACACAAGGAAGACAGTAGTTCTGATATCCCTAAACAATAAGAAGTTTTTTAGGGCATTTAAAAAGCAATTGGAATAGGAATGGAATTTCAGTGGTGGGTAATGTTAATGCACTAAAGTTGGAGTACAGGTAAATAGTAGACCTTTACAGTTACACTTCATGTCTAGAAATGTGAGTAATATATGCCACGTTTCACTACTATTGTTCACCCAACAGCCTTATGTGGTTTCAGTGTTCATGATAAATATACAAAAGTCTCTAGCGTAAGATATCTCAGTGCCAGAAGAGTTGGCTAGGGAATTAGAGATATGGGGACCGATGTATGACCACTTGAAATAGCGACTCACAGTTTGCGAAAAATTGTGACTCGCAAATTGCAAGTCGCTATATCTAATGTGCGCTTGATGTTGACTCCCAAACCGCGACTCACAAATGAGTCACATCACTATTACCAAAACCCACATTTTGCGAGTCGGTAACTGCTCGCTATTTTTTACCACTGTCACAAATTGCGACTGTTGTGAAAAACACTCTCTGAAACACTGTCTGGACCCCTAAACAGGAAGAAGTGGCCCAGAATAATCTTGCACTGGAGTCACAGCACATGTTTGGGTCCTGCAGCACAGACACACACTGTTGCCTAGCTTGAATCAACACACTGCAATGGCCAGCCAACAGAGGGAGAAGACAGAAGGGGAGAGCAGGCCTAAACTCAAGCTCTCTGAGCGGGAATTGGACATTCTAACCGAAGAATGCTGCAACAACCATGACGAGCCATTCGATGGCCTGACTCAGACTATCCCAGAGTCTGACAAACGTAGGAGCTGGAGGGACATGTAGCTAAAAATAAATGCCCTGGGCGTGGCCAACAGGTCCACTGAAGAGATAAATAAAAAGGGGTACAACCTGTGCTCCAGTGCCAAGGGGAGGGTTGCAGCACGGCTGCGGGATGCCCAGGGAACTGGAGTTGACCCATCCAATGCCACAAGCATGCAATATATCCTCCCCAGTATATGCCTGAATGGTCCCTGTCAAAGATCAGAATTACAAAACTGGTGCATTTTGGGATATGTAGTCATGTACAGAATAGTGATGTTAATGTCAGACAGTTGTTGAAAAATGTAGTATAACCATTGATCCAGTGTTTCACAATACAGTTTTTTTATCCATTTACCACATAGATACACCTGGTGAACCGCAGGAAGGGGAGGATGATTAGGGAGAGGTCGAGGAGCAGTCACAGATGGAGGAAGGGCAGGGTGATGTGCCCCTGAGTCTGCCAGGAACCTCACAGGTCCATGCCACTGTTGCATTCAGCTCACCCCACTCAGCTGCATTTGAGGGTTCAGTGGTCCAGCTACAAACCACTCGGCAACGCATCTGTGTGACCAGGGTCCGACCGCTGCACCCGACACATCAGGCTCGAAGGCACCAACAAGATAGCCAGGCCTCTCACTCCCAGGCAGGATCCAGCAACCAGGAACTGTTTGGTGGGCCTGAACAGACAATGCTGCAAGTTCAGCGCCTGCGACAAAAACAGATAAGAATAATAAACTGCAAACTTACTCATGGTTCTGGCAATATCACCCAGCAGATGTCTGCTATCCAGGCACGGTTAGATGCCATATTTGATTCCCTCACAGGTTTGATTGGCCAACTCTGCACAGAGATGGTAGAGGGTAGACGCCTGCTAAAGCGTCAGGAGCACAGTCAATCCACAAGATTGGATGTAGTGGGCAGGGCATTGGCAGGCTAACCCAGGCTACCACCCAACACACTAGACACACAGCGGCTCTGCAGGTCGAGATGGGCCACTACTGAGGTGTTGTAGCTAGAGGCCTACAACAAATCACTGCAGTTCTGGAGTCACTCCAGACAGCTAGCATTGCCAGTGGGGTGACAGGTGACGCACAAGACAGTAAGGTGTTCAGCCTGAGTAGTGTGCTGCTGCAGACATACGTGTCCTGCGTAGGAGCAGCTGCAGGCAATCAGCACCTTCAACAGCCAGCATCCCACATGCTAGACATAACTCACGGAAGTGACTGCACACTGACAGTGAGCCTGTATTGCTCTTTTTCATGTATGTGTTCTTAACAGTGAAGTAACAGCACAACGTGTGCAAAGCTATTACACATTTTACTTCTGATGGACAGGGTGTCCATCCCTGTTATTGCATACTCTGAAATGAAAGGGTTGCCTATTTTGTTGAAACCAAAAAATATTTTTTCTCTTTCATGGAGGGATTTGGGTGCATGTGGAATTCTTACAGTGCAAAGCAATGTCTTGTTATGTGGTCCTGCACCTTCTCCCCTCTGCTGCTCTTCTTTCCTTGACTGGCTGTTGGGCAGGTAGCACAGGGCCATCATTCTCGGAGTCCGATCAAGATACCGTTATGTGTAAGCCTCACCTACAGGCAATGTTGTGCAGTATTGCGTAGGTTGCCACGATCTTGCACATAGTTTCAGGTGCATACTGCAAAGCTCTCACTCTTGTGTAGACACCAGAAACGTGATTTCAGGAGGCCAAACGTATGTTCTATCGTGGACCTGGTGTACCTATGTGCCATATTGTAGCACCTTTCCTTGGGATAGTTGGGATACAAGGCTGCAGGGCATACGCACTGTCACCTGTTGAGACACATATGAGGGTTGGACAACATACAGACAAATGATTGTACCACAAGACGTTACTGTGCACTATCCACTCCAGTACCTAGTAGGAATCCTTCATCAAAATCCCCTCTTTCTAGTCGCTTGTATATGCCACTGTGCCTGACTATGTATGTTTCATGTGTGCTCCCTAGATATTTGGCTGCAAGGTCTGTGATGAAGTTCTCAGCACTGCAGACAACTTGTATGTTCATGGAATGTGTGTTTTTACGGTTCCAGAAAATGTATTACAGTCGGGATGGGGGATATATGGGCACATGGGTCCCGTTTAGGCAGCCGATGACCTGTGGGAATATGGCTATATGGAAGAATTGTGTTTTTGTATTCTGCATTTCTAATTGTCCCTGGGCATGTAGATGTGATGATGTATGTGTTGGAGCATGGCGTCTATAAGAATTTTTTCAGGAAGTGTGACAGCACACTCTGTGACACCCCTCCAGCCAGTGCAATGACATGTTGATAACTACCACTGGCCAATAGGTGGAAGGAACACAACACCTGGACATGGGTGAAGATTGCATTGCTGTGCTGTGTAGTACTCCCCAGGTATGGTTTTAAGGTGGCTATTAGCTCCAGGATCACATTGCTTTTCAGCCTGTTCTCCTCAAATATCTCCTCCTCTGTATTCTCAAACAGGGTCAACCTGACCATGAATAGCCTCTCCTGTCTCCGTCTCCTCTACTGGACAGTCAGTATCTGCTTCCTTCTCGCTATCAGGTGCAGGGCAGCCATTCTAGAAAGTCAGTGATGCATTCTGGGCCTGTTTTTATAGGTTGGTTCCAGTTAACACATATTGTGAGCTGGTGTTAAACTGCATGTGCACATGGGCCATTTTAGAACTACTCGCAAATCGTGACTTGTTTGTACATGCAGTTTTGCAACTCACATTTAATTGCGAGTCCCAGAATCCAGTCACACGTTTTGTGACTCACAAACCGCTTGCATAGCAATTTTGGCTTTGTGAATGCTTGTCGTACATCGCATACTGGCGTTTTTGCATTCCCAAAATGGATTGCAAGCAATTTGTGAGTCACAAACCGGTCGTACATTGGGCCCATGATTCTCCTTCAGGTGGCAAATGTACCTCAAGAATGAACCAATATGGAAGCAGGACCAGGATCAAGATGGTGTAGGACGTGTGATCTGTAGCTCTGTTCACCACCTTCTGGCCCCATCAAGAATCCTGGCAAAAAACATCCACCATTGCTTGCCTCCTGGGTGAAGGGCATAATAGAAAT
Organism: Pleurodeles waltl; assembly: GCF_031143425.1. Lineage (NCBI taxonomy): Eukaryota > Metazoa > Chordata > Amphibia > Caudata > Salamandridae > Pleurodeles > Pleurodeles waltl. Next base: position 912,790,640 of record NC_090443.1, read on the forward strand.
CTAGGGGGGCACTAAGGTCAGTTGCAGTGCACCCAGAGCTCCTGAGAGGCAAGGGAGGTAGGGGTCTCCACAAATCGGCAGCTCCCAAGAAGGAAGAGGATCACTGAGATTGCTCCCTGCAAAGGCTGTGCAGACCTCGGACCTTGGTGGCACGTGGTGACAGGTGATCCCAGAAGGATGTGCCTGCCCCCCTCCCAAACAGATGGATACCTCCCTTGAGGGGTCAAAGTAGTTATGGGGCCTGACAGAGAGGCATCACTGGACTCACTTGACAGCTCACTGGATTGGAGGTGGTTGTAGCCTCTCACGCAAAGAGTGCCTCCGCTGACACACTAGATGACCACCTGTAAACTAGATCCCCCCGCTTACTAGGTGCTGGTCGTGGCCTGGGACCCTACCTGGACTAGAGCCCTGGTGGAACTAATCAGTGAGAGAGGTGCTGGTGGGAGTTGGACAAGAAAATGCCTCCCGCACTAGCAGACTCCAGGTGGACCCAGACTGTCCTTGACACCCATTGACAAGTGACCACTGGGGAAATGTGACATAACCAGTCTACTTTTGGAATTGCGCTGTTTCCTGGCTGGAACCTTGGAGGGGCTCAGACGTACCCCACCATATAGGCTGTGATTTATGCTACCTTCCACTGCCGCAGAGCCCTGGGATGGTTGATAGTGCATGAAATTGATGAGGGCAGACCTCATCTGACACGTTAGCCCTGACATATTCCTTTCAGCACTTGGTCCTCGAAGGTTGGAAGACAGTATTGCCAAGCTCAAACAAGATCCTTGCTTTGAGGGGCCACATAAATCTATGCCTTGCAAACATGATTAGCCAACACAAAAAATTATGAGCGCCTATCTGGTGGAACAGAGGGGCATCTCCAACATGAAAGACTCACTGGAAACCAACACTGATGGAGTGGCAACTGAGTTAGGGCTTCTGAGAATAGACCACAGGAATCTGGCCTCCTGAGTCACTGAGGTGGAAGAAACGGTGGAAAAGATCTCCCCTGACAGGGGAGCCCTGCAGACACAGATTAAGGAATTGACAATTGAAAATGATAGTGACATGGTTCTGTGAATGTACGGAGGATGCAAAAGGCTACTCACTCAGATAACGGGGATACCAGAGAAAATTGAAGGACATTCCGCTGAACTTTTCCTAGAGTAGTGACTCACCACAAATATCTATGATGGGACCCCCTCAGCTCAGTTCACAGTTGAGCGAGCCTATTGGATGCTGGAATGCACACCGGCCCCAAGATAACCTTCCAGGCTCATGGTAGCGAGGCTACTGGACTTTTGGGACCAAAATCAGTTCCTCCAAAAAGACAGGCTCACAACCCCTGAACAATAGAAGGGAAGGGAAGTATATCTTTACCCTGACTTTGCTTTACTAGTCCAGCTACAGAAGACCTCTTTATTTGAAGTGAAAGCAAAATTGGGCCTACAATAGGCACTCCTATTTCTGGCCAAACTATGGATTATTAACTACTCCAACTTCTTTGCATTGCAGGAGAGGACCAGGCAGTAGCTTGACCATATGGGCTTGGCTGGAATGGAGACAGCAAATTGAGTGACCTCTGAGAGGAAGAGAAGATGGTGGATGGGGCAACAAAAAAAATCTGGCAAGTCGCCCTTCAAAAGTTCAAGCCAGGTCCGAAACAGCAAGGTAGTAGCTGATATGGCAAACATCCAACAGTCTCAGGAGATAATGACAGCGGAAAGCCCTTGGGCCTCCCAATACAGCTCAGATTTTGAGGAGGACTCTCTGGCAAGATGCAGATGCATTAGTTACAGGGCTGGCACACAAAGGCCCAGATTTATGAAAAGTGGCACTGCACATAGTGCATCTCCACTTTTCTTGCACCACTTAGCGCCCTCCTACTGCCACCATGTGTGCGGCGTATTTAAAATACGGTGCACCATGGCGGTAGTCAGGTAGACTTGCGTCATAACTTTTTACGCTAGTCCGGCGCTTTGTAGGACTAGAGTAAAAAATGTTGACGCTAATCCTGCAAAGCACCCAGAGGTCCAGTTAACACAGCCTCTTTTTCAAGACCACAGTTAGCAGGCATTAAAAAATGCTGATAAGAATGGCACAAAGGAATCTATAGATTTCTTTGCAACATTTTTACGGCCCCCATAGTGCCAGCATGCCCCCTTGCATACATTATGCCTGGCGCAGGCATAATGTGGCGCTAGGGGTTACAAAGTGGCACGATGCAAGCATTGCGCCACTTTGTAAATATGGTGCTGTGTTTTTGCCCTTCCAACGCCACATTAGCATAAAAATAAAGACACTAAGATGGTGTTGGAATGGCGCTAGCCCTCCATAAATCTGGGCCTAAGTGTCAGGACAGACCGGGTGATATAGGGGGAAATCCCTTGGAAGGACAGGACACCATTATATAATTGTGGCTGACAACAGGGATAGGGACCTCAGAATCCTTCCCTGGAACGTGAACGGCTTAGGGAACGAAATTAAGTGGAAGTGCAGTACATCAGGCGAGTTGTCCAGGATGTTATCTTCCTTCAGGAGATGTACTTTATGTGGGCAGAGTGTCAATTTCTGGGAGGGGGCTAGTATATGTCCCTTGTGTATGTGTGATTCTCTGAAGGATCCAGGGTAGATGGTGATATGGTCCAAAAAGAACCCCCATTAAGAGCATTAAGAAATTTCCAGACCCAAGTAGCACAATCATCAGGCTACAGGGGAACAGAGGGACACAAGGCTGCCATCTTTTTCAATGTCTGTTCTCCACCCTTGCCTACAGAAAGGCACTGAAGAAAAAAAGCCTGATATTACTGACAGTGGGGTATACTCTTTCAATAGTGGGGGGGATTTCAATGATACCATGGTACTAGATCTGGATAGGTCGAGGCCTAGGACAGATAGAGACCAACAGCACACTCAGTTATTACAATCTGTGGAAACACTGGACCTGAAGGACCTCTGGAGACTGTGACACCCAACAGACAAAACCTATTTCTTCTTCTGTGGGGCACACAGGACATTCTCCAGACTAGACAATTTGTTTCATCTGTGGACGAGACATCAGTGGTTTTGGAGATGGAATATTTAGCATGTGGTATATCTGCCCACTCACCACTGCTAATCACCCTTAACAGTACTAGGCATAAAGTAAGCCAAGAATGGATGCTTAATGCTTGCGAATCAAGGTACCCAGAGACGATGAAACAAATATGGAAGAACTCAATACTGTACTTCGTAGAGAATAATGATTCAGTTGAATTCCCTTTTGTAGTATGGGTAGGTTAGAAAACAGTCTTGTGAGACAAAACAGGCTAAAATTGAAAAAATGCCTGCTCTGGAACTGTGTGTCCTAACCCTAGAATGGCAGGCTATTACACTGCCAGAGGCAGACAGAGCTAGACAACTGGATGTTGCCAGGATGGAATAACATGATGAAGTAGAAGATACAGCCCAACTCTGTTACTTAAGCAGAGAAAATATACGATGTGGGGGATAAAGCAAAATGCCTACTTGCCTGGCTAAGCTGTAGAGAAGAGGAGCCACAATGGGTCAGTGAATTAAGCATCCCAAGAAGTGAGAGGCTAACACATGCTATGGAAATAGCCCAGAAATGTGCTCTGTACTACCAACCATTCGATGAGGATAGGCCACAAAGGGACAAGGGGTGACGGAACAGTTCTTAGAAGCTGTGCATAGTCCAACTTTATTTAGGATGACTTTTGTAATGCTTGAAGGAGAGCTGATCACAGAGGAGCTAGCTGATGCTTTGGAAGCTATGCAAAGCTGAAGACACTGGGACCTAAGGCATGCTGGTGGAACTGTTCAACAGACTTGTGGCACTAGTGGACCCATACCTACTGAGGATGTTTGAAGATGCCTGTACTCAGGGACGGTTACCCCAAGATTTAAAAAATGCTTTAACCACAGTGAGCTATAAAGAAGGCAAACCAAGATCAGAGTTTGGGTCTTACTGCCCAAGTTCCCTATTAAGTATACAGACCAAGCGGCTGGCTGCTATACTGGCTTGCACACTCAATAAGCTGATGACCTTGCTGATTCATTGTGATCAGACCAGGTTCATGTCCAATAGCTCTACATGGCAGAACCTTAATCACCTTCATAACTGGCTAGACACGGTGAAGAACCTTATGGCCCCCTTAGCCATACTGCCCACTGATGCTGAGAAAATACTTGACTCAATACATTGGCCATACCTCTTCTTGATTTTGAGGTGTTTTGGCTGCAGACCTCACTTTTGTGACTTGATGGCCCTGCTGTGCACAGACCCCATGGCTGAGATCTGGGTGAACAGGATGACATCCATGACATTTTCACTGGTAAAAGGGGCCAGGCAGGGCTGGCCACTACCCCCTCCCCGTTCACTGTATGTCTAGGACTATTGGCCTGCTTGTTCAGGACAGAGAGGAGGCTTGCTGCTGGCAGCAACCATGTAGAATGGCAAAGACAAAAGATCTCCCTATATGCATGCGAGGTCCTTCTTTATATAACTGACCCCATAATGAAGCTGGGACCCTACGGGTGATGTTTGAGGACTTTGGAGACTACTTAGGGTATAAGTTGAATTGGAGCAACTCAATGCTTTGTAAGGTTGGTGAATAAAAACAGGGGGAAGACATCCCTGTTCCTCTCAATGTGGTGAAGGAATGCTTCAGATATCTGGGTATATGTGTGACAACGAATCCAGAATGATTCACCTGGAACTCAGCTATGTAATGCAAAATATGCTTCTCCTGATCTTTGAGACCTTCTTTAATAGACTTGATAGACAGGTGCGTTTTCTGTTATGGCCAGGGTGACCCCCAACATATAGAACTGAAAACCCTCTATAGATTGGTGTAGAATTGGGGGATAGCTCTGACTGGATTAATGCCCTCAAAAGACTGCCCAGTGCCTCGATTGGGCAGATGTACTATGATTGAGCCCACGTGGGAACACTATCTGTATGATGGGAAGGAGACACCGAACCTCCTCACGCCGCACAAATGGCCTGACTGCCTGGGACACAGCAAGGCTTGAAGGGAAGGGTCACAATGGAAGCACCACTATGGGAAACTTCCTTTTTAAAAGAGGTATGCAGACATCAAGGATTTGTCCACTGGAATTTGATCACTATCTTTGGGATCAAAGATATGGTGGAAGATTGGGCTGTTAAGACTTTTAAATTAATCAAAGATGAATATGAGGTCTCGAATACCCAGCATTGTAAATACACATAACTCAGGCATGCTTTCAACGCTGAGGCCAATGAATGGAGTGACCTGACTAATTCAGCACCTCGACAGAGACACATACTGAGGGGCCCAGTGGGGAGAAGAGTAGTCTCTTCAATCTACAAACTAATAATAAATACCATTCCTGAAAATCTTGGGAACCTTAGACACCAGAGGGAACAAGATGTGGGAGCTACGGAAGACATGGATTTGGAGGTCACCCTGATGCACCCCTAGGAAGTAGCCATGAGGGCAACATTTAATTTGATTCAACTGAATGTGCTGCACAGGGATCCTATGGACAGGGCCAAGCTCCACAGAATGGGAACAGCCATCACACCTGATTACCTGAGGTGCCAGGATGCCATGGGGTCACAATTTAAGGCACTCTAGGAACGCCCGGGGATTGAGGGATATTGGGAGATGATCTTGAGAGAGCAAGGAGGCATACTTGAGGAACCAATACTTCATAATCCCCCGTTCCTAAGTGCTCCTAAAGACATTGATCTTCCTAGGAAAAAACTGTTGTCCTCTACATTGGGTCTGGTAGTCGCCAAGAGGGAGTCATCCATTTTACCAACCAAGAGCAAATGGATCGCTGGGATGGACAATTGTACGGGGCAGTAAAAGTCATAAACTCAGCTACAGGATACCCCAAGATGTTTGAGAGGGGCTGTGGTAGGTGGAGGGAGTTCTTCACCCATGTAGCAAAGCTGGACACTAAATACTTACGGCCTGGCTCCAGGAACGGACCTGCAGCATTGGGTTGGTGGGGGTAAAAGTGAATGACAGGCTCCTAGAAATGCTATGAAGTGACATCATGGGGTTTGTCCATCTACTAACGCTTTATACCACACACTGTCCTGTACAGAGTGAAATAACCCATATGCTCTGGACTGTGTCATGTTACATGCTCACCTATTGTGTTTGCAACCAAAATGTCAATAAAAAACAGTTGGTAAAAAAAAAAAATCCATACAATCCATCTTTGGTATAAATTACACAAGAGTGATTCCAGATCATAAAACTGAGTTTCATCTTAGGCATGTGTAGATGCTTCATGTGAGTGAGGAAAGTTGAAGTCAAGATAAAAAGTAAGTTAAACGTCTTATATCTTTTTCAAACCATTCCCTTGTTGATACCAGGGGTATGACAAAGGAGCTGCAGAAGGCAAACAATATCTATAAAGACATTGAACTAACAGACTACGGGTATATATAGTTATATAAGCCCCCAGTGCCTCCTTGTGCCACATTATTTTCATTTTTTTACTCTAATGTGGCGTTAAGGAGACATTTTTGCTACGTCCTATTTACAAAGTGCCACGATGCATGTATTGCACCACTTTGTAGTCCCTTGCACCACATTATGCCTGCACCAATCATAATGTATGCAAGAAGGGTGTTATGGTGCTTTCTTTCTTGTAAATATGCCCCTATAATTGGGGAAAAGATAGTGGACACCTAGAATGCAGTTTATATTTAATGCACAAGGGGAATTGGAAGTGCCAGACGACTAGATATTATCAAACTGCACAAAATACATTTTGGTGCAAAAAGAAACAGAAAGGTGGCGGTGCCTTATTGACCACATAATAGCTAGCGGTCCATTGTGAACAGAAATGTATCACTATAATCAAATTAGGCATTTGATGTTGCAGCTCCATATACAAAAGTTAGCACTTTGGTATTTTACTTAAAGTGGCCACAGGATAAATATCAAGGTGTTCAATCGTGTCAAATGCAACAAAACATTTACCTTAAAAGACAAATGAGAAAATGAGAAGATCCCATAAACACCGGAGGAACAAAAAGACAAAAAAAATAAGAAGCTAGACAGAAGGGAATGAATTTAAGGTGCGGCAGTAGCGAGACATTTGCAAAGAAGTGGTGCACGTCCTGTCTACCCTTTTGTGAGCGCATAGATCTCTATGCATTCTAAATGGTGCAATTGGGACATCCAGCACTTTTTGGCAGATGACCCCCATCAGCCAAATTCATAACCGGGCCCAAAATGCAAACTGCTTAAAGAAAGGGAGTGAACAATTCTAACTGAACATACTTAATCTAAGGTTAGTTATGAATATCTTAAAGAGAAACTTTAAAATGTTTTTTTTTAAGTGGTAAAATATGTTTTCTGTATGTCCTTTGGCAGAGAAATACTGTAGTAAACAATTACACCGAAGAAGCAAATGGAATGCGAGATTGGGAAGATTCTCTTCTAACTAATTTTATGTACAAAACACAAAAGTGTGTAATTTTGAATCATGATCTCGCTCATTGCTCAAAACATATTTCACCTGACTCATTCATGGTAAGCCTTGAGCTTGGCGAAGCTCCTGAAAGGAGCACCTAGTGTACCTTTTACGACCTTTGGTCCTACGTTATTTGTGCATAGATGCTGTTGAAGAAGCTAATGTTTAAGTCACAGAATCCCTTACTTTCTCCTTAACCTCTACAGACCAGTGACTTGGTCATGCAGTAAATGACTAAGGGCCAGATGTACAAAACTTTTTGCATAGCGCAAACAGCCAAAAACCTGTTTACCGACTCACAAAATGGGAATGGGACTCGCAAATAGGAAGGGGTGTTCCCCTTCCTATTTGCAATTCGCATTGCAAAGGAGAATTGCTTTGTGACCGCGAACGCGGTCGCAAAGCAATTCGCAGTTACCACCAGTGTCACACTGGTGGTAACCCATTCAAAAAGGAGAAGGGGTTCCCATGGGAACCCTTCCCCTTTGTGAGTGGACCTGCAAACATTTTTTCAGAGCAGGCAGTGGTCCTGTGGACCACTGCCTGCTCTGAAAAAATGAAACAAAAATGTTTCCTTTTTTCATTTGTATTGCAACTCGTTTTCCTTTAAGGAAAACGGGCTGCAATACAATTAAAAAACTGCTTGATTAAAAAGCAGTCACAGACATGGTGGTCTGCTGTCTCCAGCAGGCCACCATCCCTGTGAGTGCTGCGAATCGCAGGGGGTCGCAAATTGCGACCCACCTCATTAATATTAATGAGGTGGGTCTTTGTGACCCCCCTTGCGATTCGCAGATGGTGTCAGGGACACCATCCTGCATTCGGGTTTGCGACTTGCAAATTGCGAGTCGCTCAGACTTGTAATATGCGAGTCGCAAACTCGGAAGTTGCTACATCTGGCCCTAATTTACTGAAACTCTGATTTTTTGCCGTGATCATAAAACCTTTACTCATGCTTGAGATAAAGGTGAAATCGGATTCAGAAATCTGTGTCTTCAGTGTCACCCAATGAGTATTATGGTTTTTGTAAGCAAAGTCAGTCAATGGAATATTTGATAGTGTATGGTGCCCAGAAAAGTCATGTTGTCCCTAACTAGGCTCCTTGAGATGGAGAAAGATGTTTTGTATTTTCACTTTGTATCTGGACATTGTAGATAATATACGTGGAATATGGAATATGGCATTACCATCTTGGCTCTAAGCAGTACATTTTGCAAAATAAAAAAAATATCTGTTTTGTTCAAAATAACGTTTCAGAAGTAATGTCAGATATCTGGCAAGTGTCTCCTCTGTTAATATGATAATGTTCATTAATAACTATGTCAGAGGAAATTAGCAGCCAGAAATATCAGAGAGACAGATATTCTTAATTCGCACTGTATATGTAAATACTCTTTCCCGACACATGGGCCTATCATCGCTGCCATTCATTTATCATCAGTCCTAATCTTATTTACTAATATTTGGACTCGATGGTGCCATTTACCACAACTGATGCTCATAACATTGGACTCTCCTGAAACCTGAAAGCAATCATCTAGCTGGGTTACTAAATGCATACATTGAGTATTTATGAAAACATGTTGCTGCCATAGTGTTTAGATAGGAGTACCCACAACTGGCCCGTACTTTGCAATTAACAAACAAATATACTGCATACACATTCTCTGCACTGCATTGTGGATTTTTTATGAAAACACGAAGGCAATTCTGGCTTTAAAGTCGCACTTGATACACTATGCAACCAACTTCCAATAAGATCTAAAAATAAATATTGTCTTAGTTTTGTAAGATACATTGTGATTGAGAAGGGACAACCAACGGTCATTAAATGTTTAAAAATATAGTTTCCAGGGCGTCTACCAGCCCCTCAGAAAACATAATCCTGACTTCCAATGTTGGTGTATTTAGAGTGGGCAAAAAAGTTGTCACAGATGAGGCCATTTTCAGTCAAAACACCGTGGCAGCAAGATGGATGTCCTTTTTAGGGTCGAGCTTGCGTTGCATGCACTTGCGCATTTGTTTCGCTAAGCGAAACGCTTTAGTAATTAAAAAGCATTTGCAATGCAACGGGTCTCGCGTTTGCTCATGTTAGAGCTGATAGCATTGTAAACTCATGACCCGACTTTTCACCTATCGGCAAAAGTGAATTTATGCACGTAACCCAAAAAAGTGCAATTAACTATGTAAAGCGATCGACTTCTGCCAAGCGAAATTGCGCTAGTAAATTAGAGAAAAAGTAGTCCACGAGCCGGACAGAAACCAGCGAGCCTCGCATGTTTTCTGTACTTGGTCGATGCGCTCGAGGAGGGCTAGCCACCGGAAAAAGCATGACGTATGCATGCCTTCGACTAATGAAAGCAAGCAGCTTTTAATAGGCAAGCACACGAACCAATGAAAAACACGGACGTGACGTCGACAGGGCTCCGAGCCCTTTTCTAAACACTAAAGCGTCTCGCTGCGATACGCATGCGCGAGCGCATGCAACGCAGACTCGACCCTAAAAGGGCTCGGAGCCCTGTCCACATCACGTCAGTGTCTGTCATTGGCTTTTGGGCTTGCCTGTTAGAATGTGCCCGATTTCATTAGTGGAAGGCATGTACATGTCATGCCTTTTCCGGTGGATAGCGCTCCTCAAGCGCATCGACCAAGTACAGAAAACATGGGAGGCTGGTTGTTTTCTGTCCGGCTCGTGGACTACTTTTTCTCTATTTTCCCAGCGCGATCTCGCTTGGCAGAAGTCAAGCGCTTTACATAATATCGGCCCTGTTACACAGTTAATTGCACTTTTTCAGGTTACGTACATAAATGCACTTTTGCTGATAGGTTTCATTACCAGTGAAAAGTCGGGTTAGGAGTTTACAACGCTATCAGCTCTAACACGAGCAAACGCGAGACCCGTTGCATTGCAAATGCTTGTTATTTTTTGTGGCTAAGGTGAAGAATCTAAATCTATTTAGTGCACCGCTGCATTGTATCCAAACTTCCCTGTAAATTAATTGCATCATTAATTTCCAGAAAAATATTGATCTCTTAACTCGAGTCAATGTTCATTGCTCTGTCAGCTTTTCTACCAAGACTACACCTAATATGGCCATCACCCAGCCATTCTGGGAAAAATGATCTTTATCACAGTATCATGCTTGTGTCCACGTACAGTCTTTTCGCATCCTGGACGTTCATTGACCATCAAATGTGTTCAGACATTTTCACAGTAATGCAAGCAACTCTCATTGTATGTATCTTAAGAGATCCCACCTGAATACTGTTATATATTTTTGGGACACTATGGGCCCGGATCTAACCGATATGTTTATGAAACTCTTTCTTAGGAAGAAATGCCGGTGTGTTGTAGTTGCTCAGAAGATTGGTTTTGACATTTGTTTTGCCTTTCAGTAAGTGGAAATCTGAAGTCTCTTTATGGTCTAACTCCTTAAACATGGCGATTAATTAAGAAATAATAATTGTTCCATTGGACGACTAGGTAAGTACATAGTAAACCTTAGCTAAATCTTCAATGTATCATCACATCAAATTCCCAATGTGGGGCTAGGTTTGTCCTGACATTACCCACACCTGATATTTTAAAAAGTTAGCTCACGGTCTGATAAGCGGTCGTGTGGCACTGCTGGCAAAGCTGCACCGTTACAAGTCAGACTGAACTGTTTACAGATGTTCAAGCATACCTCTGACATGAAATATGCCAGCTGTAAAGTGTGCCTTGCCACCCACATGCCCTCTTACATGATGCTCAATGGAGAAACACAAATATTGTGCTGACTTACATGGTTTTGCAGGGACAACAAAGTGTTATTACCATGTAGGAGCATCTGTTGACAAAATATGTTCTTTTTATGCTCTTAATTCAGTCTACCCTCTGATGATTAAGCAGCTCAAAAAACTGTTAGCTGTCCAAGAGCATCATCAATTGACACAAAATAACAATTAGGTCTTTGCACATGGCTGTAATTAAATCCAAAAGTGTTCAGAAACTATGGAAACTAGTGAGACTAAGCGTACATGGTAGGGAGACTAGGGCTGGAAGTATGATCACCGAAGAGGCATGAGGTGTTTACCCGTCATTAATGTACAAGGGGAAAGGTGGAGCGGAAATAGATGAGGGACTGCCAGTTGTTAATTACCTCTTTATTTTGTTTTCTGTATCAGCAGTGAAACATACAATCTCAGTGATCAGATTAACTACAGCAGCCAGTCCGGGTGACCTCACAGCTGTGATAATAAAAACCAAAATAGACTGGTAGTCCAATGTATTTCTCCGAAGTTTTTTAGTGGCCTACCTTAGCTAGGGCATACACAGAAAATTGGGAACGAGCAATGATAAACCCATCCATAAAAAGGGGTGAACCAGCGGATGTAAAGAATGATCAGTTAATTAACTTAATCGATGTTGGTGTTAATGCCTATGAGAAGATAATATTGCAAGCTCATAAGCAGTGTTGTGAACAGAACTATTCGATCCCTATGGATAAGTGGGGTTTCGAAGAAGGTACTCCACTTTGGACCACTGCTTCAGTCACTGGGCGATATCGCAGTAATCCATAGAGGGTGACTGATCCTTATATACATGCTTTGTGGATTTTTGGGCTGTGTTTGAACTAGAGTTGGATTCTTCAACATCATTTTAAAAGATAACTTTTCAAGTACAGTGCTGGCTAGTTCAAAATGATTATTGATTTTTCTGGAAATTAGAATGCTGTACTATCAAGCCTGCCATTTTATTATGGCTGACAGTTTCTCCACTGGGATGTCTGGATAAATAATGGCTGACGTTCATTGTGGTGATCCAAAAGGACAGACTGAATTGAAGATATGCAATTGTGTTTGTCTACTGTGGACATGGCATGGGTTACATGGGTCAGTACAAATTCTTTAATAGTCTGGTTGCTGGTTTTTAGAGGAAGATATAGTTTTCTGATGTATTATTCCCCATTCAATATTGGCTGATTTACTTATGATGTTGATGTACAAAACAAGAAATAGCAGTTTTCCATAAGAGTCATTTCTGCCCAATGTTTACTTTGTGCTCCATTGAGAAGGGGGTAGGAGTTTCAGATAAATCCAATTGATCATACCTCACTGTTCAATGGTTGCTGATAATGTCCCTAATACTGCAAACTATGTGCTTTTATCTAGACGTCAATAGAAGTACAATTCATTATGATGTATTCATTCAAGGAACCATGTTATATGTTTTTCTACACTGAGACAGGTATGGAAGTCTAGAAAATCACAACAATATTGCTTGTGTTTTTCAATATATATATATATATATGTATATATCTATGAATTATCCTGCTTCAACATCAAGTGGCTCTCTCCTATTTACTGAAAATGGCATACTGTGTGTTGCTTAAAAGAGACTTTGAGGTCAAGTTATATTACCCATACTTTTGGAAAGATGAATAATTATCTGTTCCTTCATGTTAAGTGATGTATTTTGTCTACCAAATGGGCTTCTGAATATATAATTTGATATTGGTTACAGTGATAACTAGTTTGTATCTGCAAACAATAATCTGTATGGTTCTACACTTACCAATATCATGTCTAAGGTTTAGATATTATACCTGTAGTTGGTAATATTCGTTATGACCTTTCTAACTATTTTCTTGATTGTAAAATATGGCTTATTGTGATACATCAATAGTTCATTAGTATCAGGCCATTCCCAATTCCTAAATGTAATTTGTTGTTGGATTCCAAGCCAATGGGGCGACAATTTTCTTCTGTCAATTATAGACAATCATGTGAGTTGTGTACGTATAAATAACATGAGTATGTATTTTGGGTTGTAGTACTAAGGCTGGTGTCATTGTTCCATTTTGGGTACTTTACTTTTTGGTAATATATGACAGAAAATTGTAGATATGTATTTTATAGAACATTTCATTTTAATATTTTAATCACTGGGACATTATGTTCTATTGTTTTTATGTCTGAAACTATGTCCTCTTCTGTTTTGTGACAGCCCTGAAGAAGGCCAAAGGTATTTTGGGATGAAACGGTTTGACTGTGTTCCTCTTTGCATTATCAGATTAAATAAATAATACTTTGAAACTACATATGATTGGAATCTTGGGTTCCTTATTTAAGTCGCTGGATATTTTTGGATCTATTTATACAGTGAATGGCATTGAAATTGCTGATGTTTCATGGTGTACCCCGCTCAATTTCTTGTATATAAAGTTAAGCATTGTCCTGCCTGTTTCAACCTACGTCAGTACATATTTATTGATACTTGTAAAAATATTATTTTTGTATTGTAATTGAATGGGTTATTCAGCTTTTTCTGACTTGTGTTAATTATTCAAAACATTTATGCGGAAGTATGTATTTTAATAACAAAAATAGATGAGATGAAATTCGCTTTGAGAGCCAGTATGCAATGGCTGCTATTCATGACCACCCTTAAAAAAAACTCCTCAGCACAGAATGTTCATGCATTGTGAACGCAGTAAATCGTTGTGCTCCGTCTCAGACCAAATCAGAATAAACTTTAAACATAGCAATATTTCGAACTCTATTACTGCTTAAAGTTAAATCGTATCTGGTAGAAAAAGATACACATTTTCCAAATGTTTTCCATCTAGTTACTAAGACCAGTTGTAATAGAATATTTCAGTTTTGTTGTATTTCTGCAGCATTACACAATCCAATTTAAAGGTAGGCTGGTTTCTAAATATGCTGTTTGTAAGTATACATTAAGGCCCTCATTCTGACCTTGGCGGTCGGCGGAGAGGCGGCGGTCTGACCGCGAACAGACCGGCGGTCAAAAAAATGGCATTCTGACCGCGGCGGTCACCGCCGCGATCGACCGCCACTTCCCCACTCCGACAGCCACGGCGGTCATGACCGACGGGCTGAAGTCTGCGCACTCCGGCCCGGCGGTCGACCCAAGACCGCCAACGGTATCATGACCCTGCTTACCGCCGCGGTTTCTGGCGGTCGGGAACCGCCATGCGAACCATGGCGGTAGGCACTATCGGGGCCAGGGAACTCCTTCCCTGGCACTGATAGGGGTCTCCCCCACCCCCCACTGCCCCCCCGAGTCCTCCCCCCACACCCTCCACCCCCCTGCCACCCCCCAGAGGTGGTACAAACCCCCTCCCCACCCCCACCCCGACATGCACATACACGCACCCCGACATGCACACACCCCCAACATGCACATATACACACCCCCTACACACACACATACACAACGGGGACACATACCCGCACACATACATGCCGACATGCGCACCCGCCGAACTACACACATTGCCCATAGGCACAGCAGCACCCCCCGCCCGCATGCACACACTCACACACCCCCTCTACACACTCACACGCACACCCCCATGCACGCACACATCACACAACACCCCCCCACCCCCTCCCCTCACGGACGATCAACTTACCTTGTGCGTTGGTCCTCCGGGAGGCGACAGGAGCCATGGGGAGGTGACCGCCAACAGAAGACCGCCAACAGAAGACCGCCACACAGATATGTGGGTCGTAATTCTGTGGGCGGTGTTCTGCTGGCGTGGCGGTGGAGGTTGACCAGTCTCCACTTTCCCGCCGACCGCCAGTGTGGCTGCTGGCGGTTTTCCGGCAGAACGCTCCCAGCGGTCGGAATGCGCACAGCGGCATACCGCCGCGGTCGGCGGTCTTCACCGCGGCGGTAACTCGGCGGTCTTGCGAAAAGACCGCCAAGGTCAGAATGACCCCCTATGTGTCTGACCACCTTGCGGAATTGGTAATTCTAATATTATTATGAGGCTCCATGATCCAGGGCGACTTGTATTACCACACCTGTCTCGTGTGGAGATACAGTGAACGCTTATAAGTACTTTAAATTGTAAATATTTTTCTAGAGTCCGGAAAATGAGTTTAAAGCAAACTTGTTGACTCTGGAAAATGATACCAGTTTCGTGACTTGGTAACATATAAAGTACTGCTGCACGTGTAGATATGTTTGCAATTAAAGAATACTGTAAAATATATCTTAAAATGCAGCGAGAATGAGGAGCAGTGGTAAATCCAGTAAGGTTCATTAACATATACCTATATGTCACAACATGGGTTATTACTTTGGAAAGAGGGGACATTTACCAATATAATAAACACACCCTGGTTGGGTTCCAACACATGTCTCAATGAAACTCTGCTTACCCTATGCAGTTGTGGCACAAGCAGCACGTAATTCCTTAGAGCAATGCATGTTAAGTGCGAGCAGTGGCAACATTTTTAAAGTAAAAAAATGAAATTCCCAAACCAATTTAGAAAAAGAGAGAAATATATTAAGCAAAAAGGCACTAAATGAGTAAAATCTGGTGAAGGAAACTGGTCATGGCCATTGCAGTGGCCCCCCTCTGGCACACTGCACCTGTTCTCCGCAGAGAACGAGGTTGTAATCAGCAGGGCGGCGCTTACTTCAGCGCTGCCCTGGCTGATTCCAACCTGTACCGCCATCAGCCCGTTGGGATCTCCAATCCAGGTGGAGATGGAGGTAGGTTGGCAGGGCTGGCCCTCATAATGTGGCGGTCGGACTGCCAGAACCATGGAGGTCCGACAGCAACTGTGGCGGTCCGAGGATCGCCTAACTCGTAATTAGGCCATTAGGGCCCAATTATGAGTTTGGCAGACTGGATCAACCATCTGCCAAACTCCCAATGGGGTGGTTGCCTCTGTGCTGGTTACCTTCCCGCTGGCCCCATTAAGACTTTCCCACTGGGCTGACCGGCAGAAACCAAGCTTTCTCCTGGTCAGCCTACTGGGAAAGTGGCAGCAGCATTGTCACCAGCTCATAATCGAGCAAGTTGCAATTCTGCTACCCCCAGGGTGTACCAGCACCCTCATAATGTGCACTGTCTACACAGCAGACAGTGCGCATTACAAGGGTGCTGGGCAGGTGCTGGCCCTGTGGACCCCTGCATCTGTTCTCCACCAGCCTTTTCTGCCTCTGAAAACGCCATGAAAAGACTGGTGAAGAACCAGGTTGTAATCAGCAGAGCGGTGCTGACTTCAGCAGCGCCCTGGCTGATTCCAACCTGCAGTGCTGTCAGCCCATTTGGATCTCCGATCCCGGCGGAGATGGCAGTAGGTTAGTGGGGCTGCCCACCAACCTTGTAATGAGGACCGCCACACTTGTAATTACAGCCTTATGATCCAAGAGTCTAATTCACTATCGGCTTTGTCATCGTTAGGACTTCAGTTCTCGATATTGCAGGATTTGTGACTGCAAAAACAAAATTCGCAATGTACTATGGCACAAAAAAATATGCAAATGGGGGTGTAAATTACAGTGCCCATGTTATGACTCCTTCCATTTCACAAGGAATAGGAGGCATGATAGGGGCAGCCCATTCTTTGAGGATTGCAAGGATATGTATCAATGCTTTGCTACTGCAGTGCTATACAGCCTCAGCAACCTGGGACTAATCCAAATTATCCCTGACCCCACCCACACATCGAGACAGATACTAGACCCCATCTTCACATCCTTCAACAAAATCACGATTAACACACCCAGGTCCGTCACATGGACAGACCACGCCATACCCAGTTTTACAATTGACATCCACCAACATAGGGGGCCCAGCATGCTGACACTGCAACAACATAACAGAAGTGGATTGGGCTTCTGCCCTCCACAAAAACAAATCAGAACCCACAGGCCACCTACTATGCAACATCAAAAATATCAACAAGTGGATCACCAACTGCGCAACACCTTGGCCCCCTCAGATGAAGCCACACAGCAAAAACAAGAACACAAGCAAGGTGGTACATGGAAGTTCTCCGAATGACAAAACAACATTGCTAACAATGTGAACAAGAACGGAGAACCAGCCAACGAGAACAAAAATACACTTTGAAAGCTACCCTGAAGAAATACCAGCAGCTAATCTGAGAAACCAAGAGGAAGGCCCTAGCCAAATGAACAGATGCAATCTCCAACTGAAGCAAAGAAATCATCACAATCATCAGCGATTTCACTATACCAGCAGCTGCCGCTGACAACATCGGACCAACTCAAGACCTGTGTAAAGACCTCTCAAACTTCTTCTACAGCAAGGTCACAACCATATCTAGCAACTTTTCCCCACACCCAGACCCCTCGAATCTCACCAGAAGTCTTCCAGTGACAAATGAAGAAAATATAATAACCACATGAGACATCGTAGGCAGAGAGAAAACCACAGCATTCATAAAGGCCATGCACTCCAGAGCCCCGTTGGGCCCTTGCCCCATCACACCTTCAACAAAGGGGCAACCCCATCAGCGATGCCTTCACCCCCAACCTCAACACTTCCATCAGTACAGCCACCTTTCATGAACCATGGAAACTTTCAGACATCAATGCCCTTCTAAAGAAGCCCTCAGCCGACCTACCCAAACTCACAAACTACCAACCGATATCCCTCTTCCATTACCCAGCCAAAGACCTGTAAATAGCTATCAACAGGCACCTCTCCAATCACCTTGCCAATCATCGGCTTCTTGATGCCACACAATCAGGATTTAGGCCCAACCACAGCTTGGAAACCACTCTCATAGCTACAACAGATGACATCCGGATGATCATCAACATGGGGAAAACTGCAGCTCTCATCCTCCTAGACCTATCAGCATGCTTCGACAACGCCTCCCACCAAATTCCGATCTGACAACTCCACAAAGCGGGCATTTAGGGACAAGCCCTCAAGTGGGTCCGCACCTTTCTCACCCAAACTGTCAGCATGCTACCCTACTTCTCTGAAGCACAGGAACTCATTTGCGGAGTCCCGCAGGGCTCCTCGCTCACCATATAAATGCCTCCACTAGCAGGTGTTGTTTGGACTCACAACATAAACATCATCATATATGAAGATGACACGCAACTGATACTGTCCCTCTCAGACAAAACACCAGGAACAAGTTCACCACATGCAAAACCAAAGAGGCCACTTGGATGAAGTCCAACTGCCTCAAGCTTAGCACCGACAAGACACAAGTGGTGGTATTCAGGAAAGATTTGCAGCCCATTAGAAACCTCAGAATCATTATAGACAACAAACTGGACATGGCCGTCCAAGGAAATGCAGTTGCCTCATCCTGCTTCAACACCCTGAGAATGCTGAAGAAGACTTTTAAGTGGCTACCAGACAGCACAAGGAAAATGGTCACCCAAGCAGTCATTACCAGGAGACGGGACTACGGGAACACCCATTTGTCCTGCCATTTGATGGAGTTTTGTTTTGACCAATGACTTTGTGTTTCACCACTGCGCATATTAGTCGCTCAATGTTCACCAGTAGCACATGGTATGTTTTGTTCAGTTTAGCCGCCTATTGGCTTTGACATGGCATTAGCCATTACTTTCTGTATTCAGTTTAGCCGCCTATGGGCTTTGACATTGCATTAGTCTGTATTCTGCCTATTGGCTTTGACATGGCATTAGCCATTACTTTCTGTATTCAGTTTAGCCGCCTATGGGCTTTGACATTGCATTAGTCTGTATTCTGCCTATTGGCTTTGACATGGCATTAGCCATTACTTTCTGTATTCAGTTGAGCCGCCTATGGGCTTTGACATTGCATTAGCCATTACATTCTGTATTCTGCCTATTGGCTTTGACATGCTGTATCCAGTCTAGCCGCCTATTGGCTTTGACATTGCATGCCTATTGACTTTGACATGATGTATTCAATTTAGCTGCCTATTGACTTTGACATGCTATTAGATATTCTGCCTATTGGCTTTGACATGATATCATATATTACATTTTGTATTCAGCTTAACTGCCTATTGGCTTTGACATGATATTATACATTACACTTTGTATTCAGCTCCGCTGCCTTTTGGCTTTGACATGATATTATACATTGCATTTTGTATTCAGCTCAGCTGCCTATGGGCTTTGACATGATATAAGACATTGTATTTTGTATTCAGCTTAGATGCCTATTGGCTTTGACATGACACTAGACATTGCATTTGATATTTAGGTTAGCTGCCTATTGCCTTTAACATGACATTGCATTTGATATTTAGGTTAGCTGCCCATTGCCTTTAACGTGGAGTTAGACATTGCAGTTGAGAATAGTTCTGTATTTTTCCAAGCTGTGTTTTTGCACCAGAGAACCAAAATGTTTTGCTCTCACAGTAGACTAGACCTGATAAGAGAGAGTACATGGGCGTCGTTTCTCTTCCCTTGAGCTTGGGAACAGGAGTAGTCTTGGAGATCTGGCCAGTCTCCAAAAGGCTTGCTCAGTTTCCCAGGTCTGAGGGGAGGGGGCACACCTTTGTAACGAATGTAACAGGCTGCAGAGAGTCAGATTCGAATCTGCCGGACCTCGTGCTGGAGCTTGGCGCCAGCTGCCAGCATCCCGTGTGGGTAGATGACACTCTTTCTCGCGGCTGACAGGGGTCATCAGCTTGCAGACCTTAGAAAGATGTAGCTGTAAATAGTTCCTACACGGTGAAGTATTTGTTTTGCTTTGCATTCAATATCTTATAAATATAACCTGCTGTGTATATTGCAAACTGATATATTTTGTTTGATTAACGCGGACTTGAAAGCTACTAATTCGTCATTCATTCATAAACATTGTGGTTGGGGAAGAATAAAATAACAATAAAAGTCTTCTTTGACCTCAGAAGTGCATTTCTGTTGTGTTATGTTAGTGCTTAGAAACTAAATAAGAGGAAAGCACTACAATTGGTACCTGGAGTCGTGGGGTCGGTCATTAAGAGGTGATTAAAGGGTTTGACGAGTTGGTAGATTTCTAAGTGCACACTTTAAAAGTGTAATTGTTTTTTTGTTGTTTGGAGAATTACAGAAATTGTTTTCTGTTTGGAGAATCACAGTAGCACGGCAGACCATGTCTGAGAATACATGTGTTGATGAACTGCCTGATGGTGCTAAGAAAAACTGTGAATTGTTTTCTGTTTGGGGAATTACAGAAGAAAATGCATGTGTAGCTAAAAGGCCTGATAATGCTTTGAGAAATAATTCCCGTTGTATATATGTAGAAAACGTGTCTTTTGGAAGTAATGATGACAGAAAGGTCTGGATACCTTTATCTGCTTACAGAGAAATGCAGGAGAAATGTAGGAAGTTGGAACATGAAAATAGGAATTTACATGAGCAAATTAGCCCGACTGAAAGTTATAAAAGGGCTGTTTTTGAAGAATCTTTCTTGTCCCATTCCAGTAATGAGGGGGTTAAGACAGCTCCGAGCTGCACTGAGTTTCCGTGTGAGCCAGGGTTTTTGGCAGCCAAAATGCATTCCTTAACTGATAACAAGGAGGAGAGAGACCAGAATGTGATTTACGAGTTACCGTTGCAAAATGCACAAGTAAAAGGAAAGATTTTAGAGCAAGACACCCCGAGTTTCATTAGTTTGTTTGATTTTTGGAAAAAGAATAGCCCTCATTTGAGAGAAATCCTAACACTTTTGTACATGGTCACTGTGAAAAATAATATGCAGCTGCGCGCTTGTGATTTGGCAAATGAAATAATGCAGACTTTAGGTTTCTGCGCAGTGCAAGAAGGAAATACTTATGTACATTTAAATCATGAACAAGGGAAGAAAATAGTGCCCCTAGCTAGAATCATACAATGGATCTGGTACTTGCAAGACAGGGCTAGAGTACCACTGATAAAAGAATTACCAATGAAGTTGTGTGCACCATTTGAATTCGTGTCCACTGAAGATAAAAAGCATGTTTGTTTTACTAATGATTCATTGACTGAAATGTTGCTTTCTGGCACAGTAGAAGGAACAGAGTTGTATAATGTGTGTCAGATTTTAAAGCAAGAGCTACGTGAGATGTGTCATTTTTATGCTGATTTTTGGTTCTTTGATAATGTTTTAACCACATGGCTTGTACCTAACTGGTTCAATTACCTTGCAGATGTTAATGAGAAAAATGCAGAGAGAGAAGTGTTCACCCAGAATTCTGCCTTAGTGGGGATGGCTATGTGGGTGCCCCAGAAATGTGAAAAGGCCACTTACAGGTGGGCAGAGATGAGAGAGATGCACATTCCCCTAGATTTGATAAAAACTGTGCAGCACGCACAAAAGCAATCTGTCATGCAAGCAGTCACAGAGCAGTTGGGGAGAGGAAAGTTACCAGAACAGAAATGGCAAATTGATCAGGTTTTAGGGAGAGTGATTGCTGCAAATTACCAAGGAAAAATCGAAATTATGCTGATACCTAGAAAAGAATCTGATTCATTCATACAAATTGGAGACAGAATGGCCCAACTTGACAAAAATGCAGTGAATGGAGGTTTGGTAAAGAAGGAGTCTGCCCCAGCCCTTCTGACAGTGCAAGAAAAGGGGAGCTGTGGCGCAGCAGATAAAAACCTCAGTGCTGATGTGTGGGCTGAAGCCCCAAGTGATCCTCCAGAACCTGCAGAAAATATAACAAAGGGCCTCAAAAACGTCCTGCTGATTATAAAACAGGGAAAGAAAGAGGAAGGGTGCAGTTTAAATGAAAAATTTTATTTGCAAGAAAAGTCATACTTGTTTCTTTTGCAGATCCGACCACGTTTCGCCACTGTCCCTGAGTGTGCTGTGTGGTCCCCCTTCCGGTGTGTGCGTGTGGGGTCGGGGAAGGGACCGAATCCCCAACCTGAACCTGGCTGAGTAAAGTGCCAGCACCATGGATCCATTTTGCGCAAACTGCGCCTTCAGTTCAAGTTCAACTTGTTTGCTGTGTTTTTTTTTTTTTTTTTTCCCTCTCGTATGGAACTCTGACTTTTGCTTATCTTCCAGCAAACCTTTCAGGTGGACCGTGCACCTTTACATGAGTAGAACTCATGCCACATCAAATTGCTAACACTGTTGAATTAGAGACTCATTTAGAGAAAAAAAAAAAAAAAAAATGTGTGCCCAGTCTTTTCTATGTAGATGTATCTCATGTGAAAGGTTATGAAATCAATGTGTTAATTCACTTCTATTGCTTTACAGGGATTGCTTTGATCATAATGTTTTTTTTGTGCTGATGTTTTTTTTTTTTTTTTTTTTTTGAAATATGAGATATGTGAAACAAAAATTCATTGGTCAAAGGGCGGAATGTCCTGCCATTTGATGGAGTTTTGTTTTGACCAATGACTTTGTGTTTCACCACTGCGCATATTAGTCGCTCAATGTTCACCAGTAGCACATGGTATGTTTTGTTCAGTTTAGCCGCCTATTGGCTTTGACATGGCATTAGCCATTACTTTCTGTATTCAGTTTAGCCGCCTATGGGCTTTGACGTTGCATTAGTCTGTATTCTGCCTATTGGCTTTGACATGGCATTAGCCATTACTTTCTGTATTCAGTTTAGCCGCCTATGGGCTTTGACATTGCATTAGTCTGTATTCTGCCTATTGGCTTTGACATGGCATTAGCCATTACTTTCTGTATTCAGTTGAGCCGCCTATGGGCTTTGACATTGCATTAGCCATTACATTCTGTATTCTGCCTATTGGCTTTGACATGCTGTATCCAGTCTAGCCGCCTATTGGCTTTGACATTGCATGCCTATTGACTTTGACATGATGTATTCAATTTAGCTGCCTATTGACTTTGACATGCTATTAGATATTCTGCCTATTGGCTTTGACATGATATCATATATTACATTTTGTATTCAGCTTAACTGCCTATTGGCTTTGACATGATATTATACATTACACTTTGTATTCAGCTCCGCTGCCTTTTGGCTTTGACATGATATTATACATTGCATTTTGTATTCAGCTCAGCTGCCTATGGGCTTTGACATGATATAAGACATTGTATTTTGTATTCAGCTTAGATGCCTATTGGCTTTGACATGACACTAGACATTGCATTTGATATTTAGGTTAGCTGCCTATTGCCTTTAACATGACATTGCATTTGATATTTAGGTTAGCTGCCCATTGCCTTTAACGTGGAGTTAGACATTGCAGTTGAGAATAGTTCTGTATTTTTCCAAGCTGTGTTTTTGCACCAGAGAACCAAAATGTTTTGCTCTCACAGTAGACTAGACCTGATAAGAGAGAGTACATGGGCGTCGTTTCTCTTCCCTTGAGCTTGGGAACAGGAGTAGTCTTGGAGACCTGGCCAGTCTCCAAAAGGCTTGCTCAGTTTCCCAGGTCTGAGGGGAGGGGGCACACCTTTGTAACGAATGTAACAGGCTGCAGAGAGTCAGATTCGAATCTGCCGGACCTCGTGCTGGAGCTTGGCGCCAGCTGCCAGCATCCCGTGTGGGTAGATGACACTCTTTCTCGCGGCTGACAGGGGTCATCAGCTTGCAGACCTTAGAAAGATGTAGCTGTAAATAGTTCCTACACGGTGAAGTATTTGTTTTGCTTTGCATTCAATATCTTATAAATATAACCTGCTGTGTATATTGCAAACTGATATATTTTGTTTGATTAACGCGGACTTGAAAGCTACTAATTCGTCATTCATTCATAAACATTGTGGTTGGGGAAGAATAAAATAACAATAAAAGTCTTCTTTGACCTCAGAAGTGCATTTCTGTTGTGTTATGTTAGTGCTTAGAAACTAAATAAGAGGAAAGCACTACACCATTACAGCCAGACTTGTCCTCAACCTCTCATACCCAGCCTACATCATACCTTATCTTAGGACCTCCTGGCTCCTTACAGTATATAAAAAAGGGCAAACTTTATACTCCTCCCCCATGTCTGCAAAGCACTCCACAGGCACTGCCTACCTGGACAACTGTATTCATTATCATCAACCTTCCAGACACCTGCTCTCTACTGGACTCGCACAAGTACCCACCCTGCACATACACAGAAACAGATCAGGGAGGTAGTGCCTTTTCATACCTGCCTCGCCTCCTAAAGTCTGCAACAACCTCCATCAACAAATCAGAGCCTCCTCCTTTCTTCCTGAATTCCATAATAAGGGGAAGATCTGGCTCTCTTCATGTAAGCCCTCACACACTTACCACAAACACCTAGATACACTTGTGGGTGGTTAGCATGCTATAAAAATACAGGCAACATAACATACCACAAATGTCATCCGAAACCATTAATAGGATACTGATGTCTCAAACGAGACTCCACTTTGAAAATGTGAGGCTCTTGCATCAGGATGAGGGAACAATGGTTCTGTGAATACTGCATGACCGCATGATCCCCAAAATATTAATTTACATGATGGTAATTTATTTTAAACATTGCAGCTGCTCTTCCATTAAGGCATTGTTGGTAATCTGTGAATATATACATAGAGGTCAGATGTCCCCTAAAGACCTTCGAGACCTTTGTGCCTGCATTTGCAAGCATTTGGAAGGATTCACAAATTAAATCTTGACTCTAAAAAATGATATTTTTGCACTGTAACGGATTAGTACATATGTTGTTGTATAAAAATATTTGCAGGTTGTATTAAAGGTACAAAGGTAGGTTATGCTCCATTTTTTTCCTTTCATAATAATTTTGTATGTACTTTTGAGTATATGTTCATATGGAATTAATTTATTCTGTGACTTATGTTTGTAACATTATTATTATTGTCTTTTTCTTTCTTGCCTTAATTTTGTTGGATGTCTTTTATATATGTATATTTATGTAATAAGCTCTATCTCAGGTGCCTATTCATAACTGTCCTGATGATGATCCTCACATTTACAAGGGAGCAAAACATCGTTGACATTGCATGCAGACTATCTTTCCTTCTATTAAAACTGAATGGGCTACATTGCTTTTATTCAGATTGTGGCATAAGCAACACACTTTTATGTCATGATTATTGTTGTTGCTTGCCTGAACACACCTCCATGTCATGTTTGCTTTATTACTCACTATTATGGATGTCAATAAAAGTTTATTTGTAATTTTGAATATCAATATGTTTTAAATATAAACTTATTTCTGTTATCCAAGACTAAGGCGGTCATTATGAACTTGGTGGTGGTGAACAAAAGACCGCCAGTGGCGATGGACTGCACACCGCTGAATAAAGATGGCAAAATCACACACAGACAAAAAATTGTCAACCTCCACTAACCGCCAGGGACAACGACGGCGGAAAGGCAGGACACAGCACCCCGCCACCGCCATTCCTACAAAACCCCCGCCCACCAAATAATGATGCACAAATCAGCGCAGCCGACAGTGGATGTCGAACGATCATTGGTGGTAATGACCGCCGTGGACAGAAATGGAACCCGCCAACAACAGAAGCACACAGTGGCAAATTTGAAAAGCACACACCTGACACGCATCCACACCACCTAAAACACACACATACACAACCCAAAATCCTTTGCAACACCAACAGCACCACAGAAATCAACACCACAACACGCATATGCCCAAACAACTACCACACAAGTCACACACACAACACACCACCCACAATACACATCAGGGCAGCCCCTAAGCACCCCCACTTCACTGATAGGGAGCTGAGGACCATGCTCAGGGTCGAGCTGCACCTATTTGGGGCACAGGTGCAGCAGACGCCCTTGGTCAAGAAGATGGAGCGATGGCAGAGGGTTGTCGACAAGGGCAACGCAATGGGAATCCATCCATGCACAAGAGATGACATCAGGAAGAGATGGAACAACCTGCGGGGGAAGGTGCGTTCCATGGCATCATGACACAACATCACCATACAGAAGTGGTCCCCCGCCTTCCCCCACAAATATACCGACTGGGAGGAGAGGGTCTTGGCCATCCTGTACCCGGAGGGCCTCACTGGACTCCCTGGAGGACTAAACTCGTGTAAGTCAACTACACCTGGAATGCATGTATCACCCCATCCCTCTCACTACCACTATGCCCCCATACCCTACCCAGCCCACAACACCCAGACATTCCTCCCCATGTTCTCTGCATGCCCACATCCCCCCCCACAGATCACCATCCAGCCCCCTAAGCACAGTCACCAACCCATGCATGAAATGGCAGGAGCACTACAACACCCAGAATACATCCCCCCACCCCCCCCAATAAATGTATCCAAATAAACACCAAGGGACCCTGCATACTACCACATGGGAATGGAACCACCAATAACCCATAAGCAGTGCTGCAAGGGACAAGTAAGTGCAGGACACCCACATCTCTATTCTCTCACACACAGGCATCACCACCCATGCCACCAAGATAGAGTCATCAAGAAGTACCAGACCTTCACCTGAAGATGACGGCCCCACTTAGGACAGTACAGAGGGATGTCTGAACACAGAGGAAATCCCTGGCCCATCCCACATCCCTGGACAGTCAACCTCCAGAAGCCCCACCCAGGACACCACTGACATTCCTGCCACTCAGCCACCACCATCAGCTCTGGCCCAACGCCCCCACACCAGTGTCTCCAGGCAACGGACTGGCTGCCCACAAGTACAGAGGCCCGAGTCTCACCCCACCACCAGGCAGGGTGATGAAGGGCTCAGTGCAAGTGGGACTGCCGGACCTGTGGAGGGGACAAGGGACAGGGGGCTAGGGCCTGTGGAAGGGAAGCAGTGGGTCAAGGGGGTGACCCAAGGAGGGATGTTGCTGGACCATTCCCAAGACAGGATGGGCCAGATCCTGTCCATGCTGGAGGAGAATCAGAGGCTGCAGGTAGCACACCACCAGAAGGCCATGGAGCAATGGAAACAGCTTGATGCTACCATGGCCACCATTGCAGGGGTGCAGCAACGCCAGTACCACAGCCAGCCTGAATCCTCCCCCCACCTGCAGGTCCCTTCCACTAGCCAGGACAATGCCCTTCCATCTACATCTGGAGCTGCTAGTGGACTGGTGGCACTGCCAGAGGACACACAGGACACCAGCACCCCTTCCCCTGCAGCCCAGTTTCCCCCTCGCAAATGAAGCCTCAGACCCAGACATCCCTGTGAAACACCAGCGAAGACCAAGCCCACCGCCAGGAAGTGACTCTGCCCTGAACTGTCTTCCTTGTGTGCCACTGAGCTACCTTGTCGACATGCCACTGCCACTTCACCATCTTCCAATGGGCCCATGGACTAGGCCCTTGTGCTACCAACAGCTGTGGAAATGTACCTGAGTATATTTTTCACCTTGTGCCCACCCCCTTCCACTATCCCATCACTCATGGATGTTTTGACTTTTAATAAATACACTTGTACACTCAAAATATCTGTCCTTCATCAATATGGGCAATCAAATGTAAATGTGGATATATTAGCCTGTTTCCATCATAATGCTGTTTTTATTGCATGAGGGGGTCTAACAGACTGCAGTGTTTGAAGTATGTCACACTGTACATTCCATTGCTGTAACACACATCTTCTCCATTCATGAAGGTTACACATCACTAGAAAGGGACACCACAGCACTTTGCACATAAGTCACCATGAAACAATGCGGTAAACCCATTAGCATCATAGAACAGTACCTGAGAGTCACTGGAAGTATAGCCTGATCAGCTGGGTCCTGGTGTTGATCTCTTCCCTCTCCTCTTCCCCATCACTCTCATCCATTCTCTGAGGTGGCAGGGGTGGTTGGACAGCATCCTCCTCATTCAGTACTGGGATAGCTTTTCTCAAAGCCAAGTTGTGCAGCATGCAGCAGGCCACCACTATCTGACACACTTTGTCAGGTACATAGCACAGGGATTCTCCAGAGGAACATCTTGCCTTCAGGAGTCCTATGGTCCTCTCTATCACCCTCCTAGTGCGACCATTTGCCTCATTATAATGGATCTCTGCATCTGTCCTGGGATTCCTCACAGGTGTCAGGAGCCATTGCATGTTTTGGTAGCCAGAATCCCCTGGAAAAGTAGACAAACGAGGGTTGAAACACACACTATCTACTTGCATACAGCCTGCCTGTCAGCTATGTAACTGATCCACTGTCATACACACTCACCTATGAGCCAAGCTCTGTCCCCCTGTAGTTGTCCCATCATGTGTGGCACACTGCTGTTTCTCAGGATGAAGGAGTCATGGACTGATCCTGGGAACCTTGCATTGACATGAGTAATGGACTGATCAGCAGTACACACCAATTGGACATTCATGGAGTGAAAGCTTTTACGATTTCTGAACACCTGTTTATTTACTCTTGGGGGTATGAAGGCTATGTGGGTACCATCAATGGCACCTATGACATGGGGGATATTAGCAAAAGCATAGAATCCAGATTTGATGGAGGTAAGATTAGCCCTTTGGGGAAACTGGACATAAGTTTACAGGTGTTGCACGAAGGAATTGAAAAAATTAGATAGGATGTGGCTGAACAGTGGTTGAGATACAACGGCTGCCATGCCCACTGTCACATGGAATGAGCCTGTGGCCAGAAGATGGAGAACAGATAGTACCTGCACAGTTGTAGGGATGGCATGGGGATTCCATTAGCTGGCATCAGAACAGGCTCCATTTGTGCACAGAGTTCCAGGATTGTGGCTCGATTCAGGCGGTAAGTGATGATGATGTAACTTTCCTCCATAGTGGCCAGATCAACCAGGGGTCTGTAAACAGATGGGGCCCTCCCTCATCACATGGGTCTGTACCTGTTGGGGTGAAAGAGAGAAACATTGAGTTGCGACAAACACATTAAATTACAATATTCCACCATTCATCTTGTACATACAACACTATTGCCTCTTACACAGATGCAGAGAACTTGGTAATCCTGTCAGGCTAATGTTGGTGAGGTGTGTATATTTCAGTGCATCACAGTGTAGCCATACTTCCTACTATGATTCCATGAGGAGGATCACTGATCATACCCGTACTCGACAAAGGGGAGAGGGAATGGAGCCATGGGTTAGGACCCCGCACAGACTATGAAGGCGGGGTGGATGCAAAATGGCAGCCCCCTGCCATACAGGTAGTGTAGTGTAGGAAGTGACGTAATTCCGCTGGCGTTAGTCGTCATGGAGGTAGGCGGTGTTCACCGCCGTGCACCTTTTCATTAGATAACATTTACTTCTATAGGGAAGCAGGGCCAATCGCGATCACCGCCGACGGTTACGGTGCACACCACCGTGGTAAATACCGCCATTTTGCAATGCCCTTGCCACTTGACTCCTGCACCTCAAGATGGACAGAACTCCACTGTATGAGCTGCTGTGTCCTGACTCTGGTCCTTAGGATGGCACGTGTTACAGGGGAACGGGCACATGCCTTCCCTGTGGAGGAGCTGGAGAAGCTGGTGGACGGGGTCCTACCCCTGTATGCGAAGCTGTATGGGCGACCAGAAGCTCAGGAAAGTTGCTATTTGACCTCCATGAATGTGTGAGAATGTGGCAGATGCCTGTAAGCATTTTTGTTGGCTGTGTGGATTCTTACCCATGATGTGTCTGGCAGTTGTTTTCGTAGCTATTGTCGAAATGTATGTCTCCATGGGCCATGTTAGATCGAACTGTCATGGCATTTGTTTATGTGGCACCCACACTGACCTCTGTTTCCTTACCCTGTGTGTCCCATGCAGGTCAGCGCCCATCAGAAGAAAGGATTATGGCAAGCCATCGCCAAGGAAGTGTGGACCTTGGGGGGTCTACAACCGGCAGAGCACCCACTGCAAGAAGCGGTGGGAGGTCCTGCAGTGATGAGCCCGGAAGACCGGAGAGGCCCAGCTGGGAACAGCCTCCCAATGTGGCAGAGGTGCCCATCGGACCATGACCCCCCTAATGGCCCGCATACTGGTGGTGGCCTGACCCATTTTGGATGGGCGGTTGAAGGCAGCACAGCAGCCACAAGGGGTGAGTACCAACACTATTGTGATGCTACTATGTTGAGTGTAGTTAGGTGCCATAGGGTGCATGCAGTGTAGTGCCAGGCCCATAGACATGTCCCTGCAGCTCTGCCCCCCTCTAAGTCTGTGGGACAGTGTCCTTAGGTAGATATGGCTGGGAATGTAAGCCTGTATGTATATGGCTGGGAATGTAAGCCCTGTTTGGGCTATTGGTTTGGATGTAGCCTAATTAATTAGCAGATTTGTTGTCTTAGGAGTGTCTCTAATTGTATCCCATTTCAAAGTGTGTTAGAGTGGAGGGCCAGGATGGTCATGTAGTGTACTGTGGGATCATGCCTAACAGTCAGGGGCACTTTCATGTGAAATATTGCATCTGCTGGGGGTTAGGGCCTGAGATGGCTCTGGGTGTATGTGGGCCAACAGGTATGTTTGATATTGATTTTACATACTTCTTTCCTGTTTTGTCCCCCCTCTGTGCTCTTGTGTCCTTATGTGCTTTAGCATCATCTGACAAGGGAGCTGAGGCACCAGCGAGTGGGGATGCTGCAGCCCACGGTTCCCAGGAGGCAGAGTCCACCGACACCAAGGGGACCAGTGGGTTGGAGGGTGAGGGGAGTACCACGGGGAGGCAACTACTACTGGAGGTAGTGACTCAGACACCTCCTCCGATGGCAGCTCCCTGGTGTTGGTGGACTCTACTGGGCCCACCCATTCTCTAACATTTTCCACCACCCCCCATACCATCACCACCCTCCCAGTAGCTCCCCAGCAAATAGCCCAGGAGGGTGGGCATCTCCTTCGCCCCAGACACCTCATCTCCTGCCCCCGTTAGCCCTGCTGCCCTCATTGAGGAGGCTATTGACCTCCTGAGAAGCATCTCTGTAAGTCAGACAACCATTGTGAATTCCATCCAGGGACTGGCATCAGAGATGCAGCAATGCATTGCATTCCTGGATGGCATTCATGGTGCCATGTCTGGCCTACAGAGATCTTTTCAGGCTCTGGCCTCCTCTTTGATGACAGCCAGTGTCCCTGGTCTTTCCGTCCCCCTCCCACCATCTCTACCCCTTCCAGCACCCCACTCCCTTCTCCTATCCCAAGCACACATCCAGACAGCCATGCACCCAAATCAACACCCAAGAAGCAGGCAGACAAACACAAGCACCACACGTCCCACCACATTCAGGCACACACCCAACATTCCAAGGCAGACACAACATCCACCTCCCGCACTGAGTCCACCCCCCTCCTCCCAGAACACGGAAATACTCCCAGACATCCACTCCACACACATCCACCAAACATGGGCATACCGTATAGGCACCTGCATCCAAGCACAGCAGACCTACACCTCGTACCAGCACTCACTCAACCTCCACTCCCAAACCTGTCTCCAAGACCCCTCCAGCTGCTCCTCAAAAGCTTTTCCTCTCCTGTGTTGACCTGTTCGAACCCACTGGCCCATCACGTCTTGTCCCTAAACGTTCCCTTGACCTCCAGAAACCCACTCCTTCCTCATCCAAGTCCTCCCTAGTTCACCCTACCCATTCCTGTGTCCCTTCCCCAGAGAAGAAAAAGGTATGTGTTTCCCCTGGTCCCTCTGCCAACCCCTGGTCCAGAACCACTCCTCCTCTTCCCAAAGGCAAGCCCAATCCCTCTCCGTCCCCAGAACCTTCACCCCAGACCCCCCCTTCCAAACCAGAGTGCCCACCCCACCTTCCCTTGCCGCTGAACCCTGAGGTGCCTGGCTGCCCCATTGATGGCCCTTCTCAGTGGAGTGTCCCTTTCCATCGTGGGAGTCAAGTGTGGGCTATATTTGCCCTTGAAGGACATGTAAATGGACTGGCCAATGGCCTTTTTTGGACAGTTATGGATCACATTAGAAATAAATTGTGTTGCCCGCCAGACGTGTTGTTGCTATGTTGTGCCGTTGTGCAGGGTTTCACTGTGGGGGTGTGGTGTGCACAGTTGTGTGCATTGGTGCAGGTATTTTTTGGCTTGTGTCTGGTAAGTACATTTTGTTAGGGTCATTGTGGCTTGGGGTGGTGGGAGGGGTTGGGTGTGCGTTGCGGTGTGGGTGGGGTGGGTGTTTGTGTAATTGTGCCCGTTCCTCCCTTGTATGCTAGGCTGCGGTTCTTACCATCGTCGTCTTCGTCAGCAGTCATGGTCCTGAAGGAATGTGGCAAAGAGAAGCACTGGCATTATTTCCAACTCTCTCTCCATGTCTGCGTCAGCGTGTTCTGTGTGCCTCTGGTGAGTGATTCCCTTTATATGTCTTGTTTTCCGCCAGGCTTTGAATGGTGGTGGTTCCTGCCCCGGAACTGATGGCGGTGTGGTTTTCATAATATGGTGGTCGGATTGGGCCTTTCCTCTGAGCTGAAGGTGGACTCTGCCATTGTCACCGGTGCTTCCAAGATGGCGGTGGATGGATGGGCCGCTGCCTGTTTTTCCTATGCTTCATTATGCCGGCAGTGCAGTGATTACTGCCAGGTTCATAATGACCACCTAATTTTTTATCCTGTAGTGATCCCTGTTTCCTAAAGACATTATATACCCTAGGTCAATGTGTACCTCTGGGTCTCCCTTATTTCTTGTATCACAACTTATTTGGGCTTCCTCTGAAGGAAGGTCACAGAAGTCTTTTAATGCCTAAATGCATTGGAGACCCCCAGTGCTTGAGGCACCCCTAATGGTCTGCACACCAGATGTTAGAAATGGGGTCTCTAGTTGCCAGAGGTTTGCACTCTGTCCAAGTAGGGACCACAATCCTAGTCAGGGCACGTAAAATGCACACTTAAAGATTACCTGTGTTCACCCTTTGGTAGCTTGGCTAAGAGCAGTCTGGCTAAACTAAAGAGGAAATGAGTAAAGTATTTGTGCACACTCGCACTAACACAGTGAAAACACCATAAAAGGATTCCACACCAGTTACAAAATAGCCAATATTTATCTGACTCAAACAATACCAAAACAACAAAAATCCAACATCACAAGGTAAGTTATGAACGTTCAAAGACTAAATCAAAATGCAGTGCTTAGAAGACAATAGCTCCATCTGGAACTATCTGGTCGAGCTGGACTGGGGAAAATTTAAAAGTGCAGTCCGACTGCGATAGAGTGCGGGCCGGTTACAGTAGTCATGCAGACCTGCTGATAGTACCTTTGTGGCGTCAATACTCGACGATGAATTGATCCAGAGGAGGGGATGCGTTGCACTTGCAGGTGATGGATCATTTCCTGACCGGGCAACATCAGTGATGAGTTGATGTTTAGAAGCGATGAATACTGGTTCTGATGTGTCGGTGCTGCGTTAGTCAAGCCAGGGCTGCGTTTTAAGTTGGGGTTGTTGCGTGGCACGGTTGCTGACTGGTGTCCGCGGCTTCAGTGTAGGCAGTAGCAAAGTGACATTTCAGCAGCAAGATGCATTGGTTCCAAGTGACACACTGGTGACGTTCTTGTGTTGCAGCACCACACTCACCTCCAAGGGCCCAGGAGTGGATTTGGCACCACATGGCAGAGCAGGGCTCACAGCAAGAGCCCAGGTGCTGGTAGCAAGATGCAGGTGAAGTCTTTGCTATCCCTGAGACTTCAAAAACAGGAGGCAAGCTCAGTCAGGCCCTTGGAGAAACTTTAAGTTGCAGGATACAGAAAGTTACATTCAGTCCTCTCACTCTCAGGCAAGAAGTAGCAGGCAGCAGGCCAACACAACAGAGAAAACAGCAAAGTGATAGTCTCTCCTGACAGCCCTGCGGTCCTTCTTCCTGGTAGAATGTCCTCGTGGTCGGATTGGGCCTTTCCTCTGAGCTGAAGATGGACTCTGCCATTGTCACCGGTGCTTCCAAGATGGCGGTGGAGGGATGGGCCGCTGCCTGTTTTTCCTATGCTTCATTATGCCCGCAGTGCAGTGATTACTGCCAGGTTCATAATGACCACCTAATTTTTTATCCTGTAGTGATCCCTGTTTCCTAAAGACATTATATACCCTAGGTCAATGTGTACCTCTGGGTCTCCCTCATTTCTTGTATCACAACTTATTTGGGCTTCCTCTGAAGGAAGGTCACAGAAGTCTTTTAATGCCTAAATGCATTGGAGACCCCCAGTGCTTGAGGCACCCCTAATGGTCTGTACACCAGATGTTAGAAATGGGGTCTCTAGTTGCCAGAGGTTTGCACTCTGTCCAAGTAGGGACCACAATCCTAGTCAGGGCACGTAAAATGCACACTTAAAGATTACCTGTGTTCACCCTTTGGTAGCTTGGCTAAGAGCAGTCTGGCTAAACTAAAGAGGAAATGAGTAAAGTATTTGTGCACACTCGCACTAACACAGTGAAAACACCATAAAAGGATTCCACACCAGTTACAAAATAGCCAATATTTATCTGACTCAAACAATACCAAAACAACAAAAATCCAACATCACAAGGTAAGTTATGAACGTTCAAAGACTAAATCAAAATGCAGTGCTTAGAAGACAATAGCTCCATCTGGAACTATCTGGTCGAGCTGGACTGGGGAAAATTTAAAAGTGCAGTCCGACTGCGATAGAGTGCGGGCCGGTTACAGTAGTCATGCAGACCTGCTGATAGTACCTTTGTGGCGTCAATACTCGACGATGAATTGATCCAGAGGAGGGGATGCGTTGCACTTGCAGGTGATGGATCATTTCCTGACCGGGCAACATCAGTGATGAGTTGATGTTTAGAAGCGATGAATACTGGTTCTGATGTGTCGGTGCTGCGTTAGTCAAGCCAGGGCTGCGTTTTAAGTTGGGGTTGTTGCGTGGCACGGTTGCTGACTGGTGTCCGCGGCTTCAGTGTAGGCAGTAGCAAAGTGACATTTCAGCAGCAAGATGCATTGGTTCCAAGTGACACACTGGTGACGTTCTTGTGTTGCAGCACCACACTCACCTCCAAGGGCCCAGGAGTGGATTTGGCACCACATGGCAGAGCAGGGCTCACAGCAAGAGCCCAGGTGCTGGTAGCAAGATGCAGGTGAAGTCTTTGCTATCCCTGAGACTTCAAAAACAGGAGGCAAGCTCTGTCAGGCCCTTGGAGAAACTTTAAGTTGCAGGATACAGAAAGTTACATTCAGTCCTCTCACTCTCAGGCAAGAAGTAGCAGGCAGCAGGCCAACATAACAGAGAAAACAGCAAAGTGATAGTCTCTCCTGACAGCCCTGCGGTCCTTCTTCCTGGTAGAATGTCCTCGTGGTCGGATTGGGCCTTTCCTCTGAGCTGAAGATGGACTCTGCCATTGTCACCGGTGCTTCCAAGATGGCGGTGGAGGGATGGGCCGCTGCCTGTTTTTCCTATGCTTCATTATGCCGGCAGTGCAGTGATTACTGCCAGGTTCATAATGACCACCTAATTTTTTATCCTGTAGTGATCCCTGTTTCCTAAAGACATTATATACCCTAGGTCAATGTGTACCTCTGGGTCTCCCTTATTTCTTGTATCACAACTTATTTGGGCTTCCTCTGAAGGAAGGTCACAGAAGTCTTTTAATGCCTAAATGCATTGGAGACCCCCAGTGCTTGAGGCACCCCTAATGGTCTGCACACCAGATGTTAGAAATGGGGTCTCTAGTTGCCAGAGGTTTGCACTCTGTCCAAGTAGGGACCACAATCCTAGTCAGGGCACGTAAAATGCACACTTAAAGATTACCTGTGTTCACCCTTTGGTAGCTTGGCTAAGAGCAGTCTGGCTAAACTAAAGAGGAAATGAGTAAAGTATTTGTGCACACTCGCACTAACACAGTGAAAACACCATAAAAGGATTCCACACCAGTTACAAAATAGCCAATATTTATCTGACTCAAACAATACCAAAACAACAAAAATCCAACATCACAAGGTAAGTTATGAACGTTCAAAGACTAAATCAAAATGCAGTGCTTAGAAGACAATAGCTCCATCTGGAACTATCTGGTCGAGCTGGACTGGGGAAAATTTAAAAGTGCAGTCCGACTGCGATAGAGTGCGGGCCGGTTACAGTAGTCATGCAGACCTGCTGATAGTACCTTTGTGGCGTCAATACTCGACGATGAATTGATCCAGAGGAGGGATGCGTTGCACTTGCAGGTGATGGATCATTTCCTGACCGGGCAACATCAGTGATGAGTTGATGTTTAGAAGCGATGAATACTGGTTCTGATGTGTCGGTGCTGCGTTAGTCAAGCCAGGGCTGCGTTTTAAGTTGGGGTTGTTGCGTGGCACGGTTGCTGACTGGTGTCCGCGGCTTCAGTGTAGGCAGTAGCAAAGTGACATTTCAGCAGCAAGATGCATTGGTTCCAAGTGACACACTGGTGACGTTCTTGTGTTGCAGCACCACACTCACCTCCAAGGGCCCAGGAGTGGATTTGGCACCACATGGCAGAGCAGGGCTCACAGCAAGAGCCCAGGTGCTGGTAGCAAGATGCAGGTGAAGTCTTTGCTATCCCTGAGACTTCAAAAACAGGAGGCAAGCTCAGTCAGGCCCTTGGAGAAACTTTAAGTTGCAGGATACAGAAAGTTACATTCAGTCCTCTCACTCTCAGGCAAGAAGTAGCAGGCAGCAGGCCAACACAACAGAGAAAACAGCAAAGTGATAGTCTCTCCTGACAGCCCTGCGGTCCTTCTTCCTGGTAGAATGTCCTCAGTCCAGAAGTGTTCTGAGTATATGCATCAGAAGCCCATTGCTTATAACCAAATGTGCCTTTGAAGTGGGGGAGATTTCAAAGAGTGGTTTTGAAGTGCCCTAGTTCCCTTTCAGCCCAGTGCTGTCTGCCAGGAGGTCTTTGGGTGGGTTATAAGTCCTTTGTGAAGGGTCAAGCCACTACCCTTTGAAGTGTGAGAGCCCTTCCACCCCTCCTGCCCAGGAAGACCTACCAGTATGCAGATGGAATGCAGGAGCAGCAGAGTGTCTTATGTTTTATGGCTGTCTGGATGGAATGCACAGAGAAAGCTTTCACCTAAACCTTACACAGACCAGACATGGATTGGAGGGAGGCTAAGGCACAGAATGGTTGAGGTAAAAGAATGTCAATTTTCTAAAAGTGGCATTTTCAGACCTGCAATTTAAAAAACACCTTTTCCAAAAGATGTGTTTTCAAATTGTAAGACACCAAACTACATTGTTCTATCTTTTCCCAATTGGAAATTACACTTTAAAGATGTTTTAAGGCAATCCCTATACTAGCCTATGAAAGAGATAGTTCTTGCAATAGTGAACAATGAATTTAACAGGTTTTTTCGAACTGGACATGTTAAACTTAAACATACATGTCCAACCTTTTAAATAACACTGAACCCTGCCCTTGGGGCTAACCAGGGCCTATCTTAGGGGTGTCTTGCATATAATAAAATGGAAGGTTTGGGCCTGGCAAGTGGGTACACTTGCCAGGTCGAAATTACAGTTTAAACTGCACACACAGGCTCTGCAATGGCTGGCCTGAGGTATCTTTGAAAGGCTACCGTAGTGGGTGGCACAACCAGTGCTACAGGCCCACTGGTAGCATTTGACTTCCAGGCCCTGGGCACAAATAGTAGATTTTACTAGGGCCTTACTTATAAAACAAATATGTCTCAATCACGAAGAGCCCAGTTTTACCATGTGTTAGACACAGAGAACATGTACTTTAGCACTGGAAAGCAGTGGTAAAGTGTGCAGAGTCATATAGCCAGCAAAAACCAGGTTGAGCACACAGTCAAAACAAGAGGTCAGAAAGCAAAAAGTCAGGGGAAACCATGCCAAAAGATGCCAGGTCTAACATCAGCAAACTGTAACCCCTAAAACGGCAATACCCTGACCAGCTGTCTAATACAATCAAGTCCTGTGGTATATTAACAAAAACATTGTCTGGGTGTTAATATTGAATATAAGCTCAACTCCTATGCAAATCAATATTCAAGGCCTTTCAAGAAGGCACCACTTTTCCTTGATTTATGGAGAAAGCTTTCAATGTTCAAACATACACTGTTAGAGTGATTCTTCTACATAAAACAATGTTGAAAATCAACCACAGGAGCTACCAACCAAGATCCATGCTCTTCAGAGCCTCCAGGCTAAATCCTCAGCTCCAGGAATGTTTATATGGTGCAATTTCCACCAATAATTTTTTTTCAGGCCGTCAAAGCGTCATGGTACACTTCTTTGCCCACTGGCACTAATTGCACAGGGCATTGACTGACCATGCCTTGGCCTAGAAAATCTTACCGTTTTTGTTTTCCTTTTTTGATTTTAAATCCAGGGCGACCTTCAACAAAGGGAGAGGGCCCTGCCCTAGGAAGACACCTGTAATCTCCATGCGGGAGCTGTCAAAGCCCTTGTGGTCCTGTCCGTCTGCCCTCCCACCCATGCACTGGGTAGGAGAGCCATGTTCTACATTGTTCTCTCCCACCTGTGGGAACAAGGGGAGATGGTGCATTCTTGTACCAGATGCCTGAGTGAGCCCTGCTCATGACTGGCCTCCACTGCCTGACTGAGGGGCTCCCAGTCTGGTGGCAATTGGCAGTCTAGTGGCAATTGGCAGCTGAGCCCCACCTGGGAAAAATGTAATGGAGTATGATGTTCTTAGTGAGTTTGGGTTGCTCTTGAAGCACTGGCCCTACCCAGGGGTAGGGAGGCCTGTGAGAGTGTCATGCAAGCCTCGGTCAGCAGGATGCCCCAGGGGTTCTGACCCTCCCCTGGAGTACACATAATAATTTACTAGTAAATGTTAGGATGTCTTTGTCCTGGGTGCCTTAAGAAACCTCTAAGCTGCCCTGCCACAAGCAGGGAGAACTATTCCAATTTTTCAGTCTTCTTTATTGACTGGTAGCATGATTCTGATAGGCTTTGTGACAGGTCTAGAACCCAACCTCCTCTTTCCAGCAGTAGGGAGCTGCAAAGAGTACATGAACTACTCTCTAGTCTGGACTCCTGGGAATCTTCTTGCCCTAGCGCCTTCCCTTAGCAGCATCTCATAACTTTCAATGCAAGTAACACTGCCTGTCTGCATTAGCCAGGCCCCATTGCCTCCTGGCCACTTACAGGGTATTTGTGTGTATTGGAAATGTCCCTTTATGCAGGGTTATTCCCAAATCGTTTGCCTTTCTCGTCCTATTTTTATGACCCTCTTTGTGTTGGTTTTAGGACCCTGGGCACTTCACCACTGCTAATCAGCGCTAAAGTGCATGTGCTCTCTCCCCTAAAACTTGGTATGATTGGCTTACACCTGTTTGGCATATTTAATGTACCTATAAGTCCCTTGTAAAGTGGTATACCATATACCCAGGGCCTGTAAATTAAATGCTACTGGGGGATTGCAGCACGGATTGTGCCACCCACAGGAGGAGCCTTTCAAACCTGTCTCAGTCCTGCCACTAAAGTGCCTGCATGCGCAGATTACTGCCACCTTAACTTGGCATTTCAAACTACTGGCTAAGCCCTATACTCCCCTTTTATTACACCTACGTCACCCCTAAGGTAGTCCCTAGGTAGTCCTATGGGCAGGGTGCTATGCATGTAATACATAAGACATGTACTTTTATGTTTTGCATATCCTAGTAGTGGCAAACAGTCTATTTTCTTTTTCACTACTGTGAGGGCTGCTCCTCTGATAGGTTAGCACTGGGAATTCCCTTATATATTTTTAACTGGTAATTTTTGACCTGAAAAGAGTAGTGTTGGCATGTTTGGATTGTTTGGAATGGTAGTGAAAAAAAAATCATGCTTACTGGTGTAGTTGGATTTTACATTACTTTTTTAGAAATGCCACTTTTAGAAAATGGGCATTTCTCTGTGCTTATGACTCTAGCGCTTTGCAGCCTGACTCCAATCCACGTCTGGTCTGGTCTGTTCTGGTTGACAGCTCCCCTTGTGCATTTCATCCAGACAGCCAAAAACACAGGGTACTCAAAGGCCTCTGCATACTGATGGGTCTGCCTGGGCTAGAAGGGTGGAGGGGCTCTTGCTTTCACCTCAAAGGTTAGTGGACTGACCTCACACAAAAGACTGATAGCCCCCATAGACTGGAGCCAGAGCTGGGTTGAAAGGAGTTTTTGTACCATTTAAAGGGATCCTTTGAAGTCACCCCTTGATCAAAGACATTTTTGAGTATAAGTACGGGGGCTCCGACCGCATGTTTTCAGATCACTTTTGGAACTGGGACTGACCCTGTGTCAGAAGGACTGATGCACTGCAAAACGGACTCTGCTGAAGAGGGCCTCATTACATCCTAAGAAGCAGGAGACCCTGCGAGGTCCCCACCTGACTGTGGAGTCTGTCCAGTCCGGTTCCTGAGTACAACCACCACCCTTTAGAAATGTACCAATCTCAATGTTGGTTGCCTTTTACGGAATGAGGGAGCTATCCATTATCAGGATAGCGCAACCATATTGGTGATAAATGTCGTACCGGGGCTCTTCACACCCACATGGAATTCAGCATTACTGTATCCCGGCTAGTAGGCACACAGGTACTCCTGCAGCCTATGAACTGCTTCAAACCTCACTTGGTTCATGGGACCTCACCAAGACTACCGTAATCCTTCTACTACAAGCGCAGATGCGCGTGGAGGCCTATGGTTTTTGGTAATGTTTACTGCCTCTGGACCAATGGGCACTACCCGCAAGGTATTTAGGGGATGAGGATGTGTGGTTTCTGACCCACGTGCTGTTTCATGCCCTGATGCAATCATTTATGAGGTTGGAATTTCCTTTTACATTTATCAGGGTACTAAGTACTAATTCAGTATTGGCATAATATGCATGACATTTATAATTCATGTTGTGTTTGGTCTGTGATATACATTTACAATATAAAAAACATATTTTTATATATAATTGTGTGCAGAGTCTCTTTTGTCGTGTATTTATTATGGCACTAGTGTGAGTATGTTATGCAAACGCTTTACACATTGCCTCCAATGATAAGGCTGATTGCTCTGTGCAAAGATATCACAGAGTGAGCACGGGTTATCTTTGGTGGGTGTCTTACTTGACCTACCTAGAGTGGTGGGTTCTGCCTGGCTTAAGCGCATACCCTAGCCAACCAGAAACCCCATTTCTAACAGTGTGTTCAGCTGGAGTCAGAATGTCCCCCTTCAGGAGTAGCCCCGCAGAATCATTCCACAGAATTACCTGGGAAACCTCCCTACTTCATGGACTTCTGCAGGTCCACCCACTTGTCTATCCCAGAGGGGGCAGCAAGGCCAATGTCAGTGGCCTGGTAGACAGGGTTAAAGAGAGTCCAAGAAAGTACATGTCTACATTGTCCCTCTACTCCATGTTGAAGTTTCTCCATAAGGGGTCCATCCTTCCTCTTGTTCTGTAGTTGCCACTTCTTCTCTCAGTTTCTTCATTTTGCAGGAGTTTAAAGGTGGGGAGGAAAGATATGAATGCAGGACCGCTCTGCCCAATTTAGAGATTGACAGACCATTGGCTTTGGTTGGATTTTTAAAAATGACACATCAATCTTTGCTTTGCAAGAGTTCCGAAGTTCCATCACAAATTGGTTGCTTCCCTCCAAGATTTGAAAGTGCACCCCTTGTGTGAGTGGAGCTAGAGTTTTCCATTCTTCTCTTTATTTCTGTGACAAGGGCATGCCAAGTCTGTTTGGCAGGTGCCAGTTAATCAGCTATTGCTAACTTTCCACTCACCTTCCTCCTCTACCAGGCGAAGACTAACCCCTCCCAATGGCTCTATTGTTTAGAAGAAGCATTGAACTATCAGTAGGCCTGGGAGGGATTTTAATTAAGACTGAGTAATCTGAGTAATTTCAGTAATTCTGCATCACTCTTGGATGCAGAATTACTGCTAATAGCACGATTATGCCTGCTCACCTAACTAAGAGTAATTTGGAGAAATAAATCCTACCACAAGAGCACATTTAGTGAGCAAGAGCAACTGCTCGCATTACTGTCCATGTCCTATTGCATTTAGTTATGTTTTCTTAGCCCAAAATGCATCCTCGTGTTTAATTTCGATGTGAGAGTGTATTTTGTGCTAAAAAAATAGTGCTAAATGTCAGGAGTAAGGTTATAAAAAACCCTAACCCATGTGCAAATTTAATTAGCGCAGTAACTGCTCATGCTGCTATTCATGTTCTGTTGCATTTAGCACTACTTCTTAGTGGAAAATGCATCCGTGCATCCATTTTGGACATGCAAGTGCAATTTTGTGCTATGAAAATGGCACTAAATGCAGAACGTACTTCTCTTGCTTCATCATGTGGGATTATTAGCTGCATGAAATACAGAGCCTAGGGCCATAACCAATTCATTTAAAGCCTCATCTGAGACAGGCTACCTCTGCGCAGACACCATACTGCGGCAAACAGTAGTCATTCTCGCTCATCTCAAACGTGTGCACAGGTGTTGATGTGTATAGAACATAGAACCTATTACTGTCATGAACGGAGGTAGTAGAGACTAGATGACCTTATGATTCTCAGGAATTGTTGAAAGATCAGAACAAGAAAGCGCAAGAAGAAACATGAGTGGAGAGTCTGAAAAGGCTGGGGCAGAGCGAGATTAGAGTAGCCTTCCAGGTCATACTAACATAAGAATCAATAAGAGCAAGGTCCCAAGGAAAGGCAGGCATGTCCAGGGGAACTTACGACATGGCAGTAACAGTGACCTGTTGACTCGCACTCCTTAGTTGCTTGATTCCTCGACTGCAGTTTGACCTCATTGTATCACATTTCCTGCAATTCCTTTGTTTATTTGCCATTCCTTCCTTGTTTCCTGCCCTTCTATAGTTCTGTGGTGGGATGTGCATACACACTTCTGTGCTTTCCAAGTTCTACGATACTGCCCTGCTGTTGCACAAACTGCATGTTCATTTGGTGTTCTCCAGTCCTGGAATCCTTCTTGCTTGATATCTTTCATGCAACTGAAAATCATCTACTCCATTCACCAGGTGCTCTGAGCTGCAGGAAGGATTCCTGATCATCCATTATACCTCTGGCGAGACCTGGTAAGTCCCAGACTGTAGTGCTCTTTGTGAAATAGTGTAACGTTTGGCTATAATTAATATCTCTTGATGAAGTGTGCATGCGACTGCCGTTTGACCTGGCAAGTTGTATCTACCTGAGGTACCTTCATTCCATCACTGAGTAGTTATTTGAGAGGCATTATTTGTCATTCCCTCATTTATTAACAGAGAGCCAGAGCTGCCATCTTCAATCCAAGCTCATGTTTACACATATATCCGAGTGTGGAGGCCTGGACGCTAACCATTTGAATCTAGGAACTTGCTCCATTCAGACCAAATAGTCATGGTTACCCTAGCTACACAGCAGTGGGCCCTATTTTGAAAGGGGAGCACTGGTGGTTAGCTCTCAATACCATTTTACAGAAGCTTGCAATAAGGGAGACTCAGTTAGATTCACTCACAGCGGAAATCCAAAAAACATAAGAAAAAAGTAAGAAAAAACACTCTGACATACTTCTAGTGCTTTGTCTTCTACCGTTAAATAGTGTCATCCTTATTTGCTTTATTTTCTATTGATGTTTAGGTTGTGCTGTATACAAAATGCTTCAAAATCTTCTCTGAACTTAAAATCTCCATTTTTAGGGTCGAGCGCTCTAGCCTACTGTAATCTCTCTGTGGGCTTTTAACCACGACCACCACACGCCCATCAGTTTCGTTGGTTCATGGGCATGGCTTTTAAAAATCGATTCATTTTATTTGTGAAAGACGTGCATACGTCATGCCTTTTCTGGTGTTTAGCCCTCCTCGAGCGCACTGACCAACTACTGAAAATATATAAGGCTCCATGTTTTCAGCATGGTTTCTGGACTACTTTTTCTTTTATTTCCTATGCAGCATGATCTCGCTGCACATTTGCCGATTCGTTTGACTGCGAGCGAACTTGTGTTTCATTTTTGTGTGCTGCTTGATGCTCATGGCGTGGCGCTTTAAATCAGCTCACCTATGTAAAACTGTATTACTTTTCATTTTCTTTTTATGTGGCAATAAAAGTCCGGTTAGGACTTTACAACACTAATACCTCTAAGTCGAGCAAATGTGAGACCCATCGCATTGCAAATGCTTGTTTCTAATGTTACAGCAGCACTGAAGAATAAGTGAATAATGGGATGGGCACCAAAATTTTAAAGCTCAACTGTAAGCACTATATGCCATCCCTTTGCTGCTACTGAAAAGCTACAAGTCAAGGATAAAAAAACCTTTTCCAGTGTGTGGTAGCACTAAGAGGCCATGCCACTCTGGGACAAAGGTTTGATTTTCTGAATGCTGTGTCCAAGACAGTTTGGCAGAGAGGTGTTTTGTGCAAAAACATTTATTTATTGTTTAGTTACAAGCGCATGTCTCAACCCGCCTTCTCTTTTATTTTTCTATTTTTTGTTATTTCTTTCTCTATCAAATGAGGAATGTTTTGCCTTTCCACATAATTGAAGAACGTTTTATTGTCTGGAAAAAAATCGAAGAGTAATTTATTTTAATATTTGCTATTCTTTTGGGCAAGCATGCTGTTCATGTTTTATTTAGTGTGATGGACAGGTGTAATAGATTTGTTTTCCATACTGTGTGAACTGTTTTGACAATGTATTTGTTATAATTTCAACAGTCATTGGATACTCCTTGAGAGAAAACTGTGTTTTCTGAAATACAAAAATACACATGCCAATAGAAATACGATGCTCTAGAACACAGTGCTTATAAAAGTTGGATCAAACCCTTTCTGTAGGGTCACCTCAGATTTTTGCGTTTCTC
This sequence comes from Pleurodeles waltl, assembly GCF_031143425.1. NCBI lineage: Eukaryota > Metazoa > Chordata > Amphibia > Caudata > Salamandridae > Pleurodeles > Pleurodeles waltl. The sequence continues at coordinate 912,835,493 of NC_090443.1, forward strand.
TGACATCCTTTGCTGAATCCATTTTTGTAGGCTTTTAGGACTCTGTGGACTTTTTCCCTACGTACCAGTGTTAGAGTTCTTCTAAATGAATGAGTTTATTCATGATCAATTACTTAAAATCATTTCATGAAAGGACGATCACGATATTTCCTGGGAATAGGTTTAAAAAAAATAAAAACCTTAATAAAAGACTGTCGGTATTAATTCTTGAAAGCAATGACACCACAATTGACATTAAAATTCCTAAAAGAAAAAGCGTTGCGATTGAGCAGGATGCATGTTCACTCTTGTTGACGTACTACTGGAACCAGGTTATTATTATTATTTCTGATCAAATTTGATTAAATAAAAGATGGTCAAAGATTTGAAGCAGCAAACAAGAAAATGCAGAACGCACGTGGCACAATTTGACTAGCAGCAAGGGCTAAATTGTCTTTGCATATGCCTTTTAAGGCATGAGTGATGCATTCATATTTCAGAAAAGTGCCGTGGCAAGGGAAAGGGGAGCAAGAGGGCAGGCAGGGACTCTGGACCGCGGGAAAGAAAGAAAGCGCGTGAGTCATGATGGGTCTGGACCAATGTCATCCCGTGCTGGTAACAGAAGTGCAGAACGAATGGTGTCAGTGAATTTCCCTAGCCTTGCAAAGATCGTTTGTGTGTTATTAGAGAGACAAAGGTCCGAAGCTTTTCTACAACAAGTTCTCATTCCATTAGCATGGAATAAGAGGGCTAAAAGGCGGTGCGGTCACTGGCGAATTTGGGGCAACAGCACAGTAAGTTGAGCCAGGATTCTTTGCAGTAGTTGAAAAGTCTGCAGGATATTGCCTCATCCTGCCTTGTCCAAGAGAAGCTGAAATCCTTAATTATAGGGCAAGAAGCTGCATGTATATGATTTGCCTGGGTATGTGAGCTGTAAGGGCTTGGTGAGAGTAGGGCTGGGCTTGTCCTGCATATAGAGGCATCCAGTGCCTTGGAAATACGGCTTCAAAGACTTACAGTGTCCAGTTCAAAAGAGATTTTTTTGACCTGCGAATTCACTGCCCTTTTCCAGGCTGAGAAAGATATGTCCGGGTAGTGTAAATTGTTCGCCATGATTTTCAAGTTATTAATTGTCTCTGCTAGGTATGCCTTCCATGGAGAGCCACCTGCCTCGGAGATTGTCTTGAGTTGTGCTTTTAGTGTGTTCTCGTGGGCCCGCAGGGTCCTGATGTAGTATTTTAATGCGTTCCCTTGGCATTCAAGATCCAATCTCCTAAAGCCTACCTGGAGTCTCAACCTTGCTCTTCTGGCTTGCCATGGTGCATGAAAGATTTCCTTGTACAGTATGCTGGAATTTGGGTATTCATTGGTTGTGTTCCCAGTGCACAAGGAAAGGCTGGATGGCTGTATTTTAGAGTTGGAATCAATTTTGCTCTCACAACCTTTAGCATTGGTTCAGTGGCTTGGCTTTGCAGACGACTGTTGGGGTGTTTCAGGCTGTGAATGACTCCTGCGTACTTGGTTTTTAGATGCTTTAGATGGGCTGTGGGTTTTGCCCCTTTGGTGACCCCTAAATATTTATAGCTTGCAATTCTTGTTATTTGTAGATCCCTGAGCTGCCAGTGTACTTGTTTCTTAAGGGGGTATTTATTAAAGATGATATTTTTGGTCTTTCCCTAGTTCATCTGAAATTTGTTGGCCTTGTTAAACCTATGGAGTGCATCAGGACCTCTCTGTAAATCTGTTTTAGTGTGATCCTTGATTGCAATTTTATCAGTGTACTGCAGAATTGGGAGGCACTGCCTTCTCAGTCTAGGTGAAACTAAGCTGGCACCTTCTGTTGCTTTGCCTAAGTCAGCCGTGCAAAGATTGAAAAGGAGAGGAGCCAACACGTAGCCCTGACTGAGTCCATTATTGGCAAGGGCTTCCCATGTCCCCTGCTGCAGAGATATTATGGCTTTGAGGAGCGGGGGACCCCCCCCCATGATGTTAATTTTTCCCACGGCTTGACCCGGTCCACCACCCTATCAAGGGCTGCACTGTATTCAACAAAACAGTAAAACAAGGGAGGTTGTTTACTTCGTGTGGCTTGGTGCGTAAGGTATGCTAATGCTATAATGTTGTCCACTGTGGTACTTTCCTGCCTACAGCTGGATTGGAAATGTGGGAGGATGCAGTTTTCTGTTGCCCAGACATCCAGCTCCTCTAAAAAGATGTGTTCCTAAGCTTTTGCTTCCAAGTCTAGAAGGGCGATTAGCTGGTAATTGCCAGGTTAGAACAATCTCCCTTTTTGTGAATCAGGAAGAGAATAGCCCCTCTCCATGAAATTGGAACTGTTGCAATGGGGCAAAGGCATAATTGAAGAGCGGAGTGAGTATCCCTGCCCAGAAGTCTTGTGCAGTTTTGAAGACAGAAGCGGGGAGGCCATTATCCGGGGCCCAGTCTCTCCTCATTTTGCATATTGTGGAGATGACTGAGGCCATTGTGAAAGGGAAGGATCATTGAGTGTAGCTGCCTGAAGCTGGAAGTAGCTGACTAGGTGTTGTTTCATTCACCTGGTCATCCGTGTATAGGAGCATAGCATGAGTGATCCACTTCCTTTCCGCCACACCGTTCTCCTTAGTCTGGCTGAAGTTATTGAGGCTGTTAATGTGCTTCCAGAAGTGAGCATGATTCTTCTCTTGTAGGATGGTAAGGATCTTTAGCTATTCCTCTTCAGTGTTTTTGCTTTTTTGTTGCCATATAATCCCCCTGTGAGCCACTCAGTATACCGAAATAGATTGTCCAGAGAAGTTTTTATCACCTCGTCCTTTGGCCACTATGGCCCTCTAGAAGTTACTCTTACTTGTGGCCAGTTCCTTGGTTGTGGTTTGGGAGGTGGTTGATCAAATGGGGAGACGTCTTTTTAGAGTGGACCTCAATCCACCCACCTGGACTGTGAGAAGGTATGCCGCAAGTTCCTCCCAGTGTGCCAGAGGTGTAAGTGTGCTGGGCGACTTGTCCGCTGCCTTTTCAGTGGTGATCCAGTTATTTATTTTTTTGCCAAGATTGTCTTTCATACAATTATGGGGAGAACCTTGTGGCATTCTACCCCCATTGGTTCCCCAGGTGGGAGTAGCTGAGGCAAAGCCCTAATGTCTAATTGCCGAATTACACACAGGTCTGTGATCACTTTTGCCCCTGCCATCTATTTCAAAGGTGCAGAGCTTGGATGTCAATGATTCACTGATGAAGATGCAATCAAAAGTAGATATGTTTCTAAACATGGGAAGAACTTGACAGCTTCTTTTAAAGATTGCACGGAGACTAGCCTTTGATTTTTAATAAGGCCCTGTAACAGTACACAATATGAGGTGGAGCTGATTAATTTAGTGTGACTGCCCAGGGCCCTGGTATTGAAGTCTATGCCATAATTGGCATATGAGAGTTGCATTTATTTAGCAGCTCTTTGATTGTAGTTTTTAGAAAATGTATGGCCTTTCTTTTCTGGTGCTGTGCAGAATTGAAATTACTGCAGGCAAAGTGGTTGGAAATCACATTTTAGACCTTTGATAAGGAAAGCTTGGATTGTGTATGAATTGGTAAGTATTGCAGTGGCCTCTATTTTGCAGTCAAGCTTGACAAAAATGGACAGTCCTCCGTATGGTCGATGAAATATATTACGTTTTATTGGTGGAGTATGGAATTCATAGAAGCCTAGGAGCATAGTTGTTCCTGTAGCCCAGGTCTCCTTAAAGCATAGGACATCTCCTTTCTGGTGATAGTCAAGAGCTGATTTGTTCTCGATCATTGAGGCCTACCACATTCCAGGAACTAACTGTTATCTGAGGAATGGGGATTCCACCCTGGAATGTTTACTTTGAGTGCAAGTGTGGGTGGTGTTAGGAATACCATTGGTGGAGACTCCGGGCAGGGAGAGCCCGTTGTTCCAGATTCCAGTTCGCATTTGTATCCCATGAGTACATCGCTCTCTGATCATTTATACACAATATTTTGAACGTGCTATGCTTCTTTAGTTCAGCTTGATATTTGAAAGCACGATAAGTGCTCTTTGTCCCTCGCAGTACAGAGTTGGCCTCTTTCGTCAAAGATTGGGCCTGAAGTATGTGTGGATATTTCTCTGGGTGGTTTTGTTTGATATCTCTGCCCTCTGCCCCACTCCGCAAACAGGGAAGTTTCCTTGAGCAAAACATCCTGAAGTAATTGTTGGCATAGACCTACCGAGTTGACTCACCATGGGTGTCGCCGGGGAGTTTTTGGAATTTAACCCAACCTCCAGCTCAACTCTGTGGCCTCAGAGCTAATTCTGCTCCCATGCCTCAGAACAGCCTCACAATGATCCCCCGCTGCTTGCTGCTGTTATCATGCCTGGGGGGCGAGGGGCAGGCCGGCATGAATACCAATTCACCAAAATGCCAGAGGTAGCGGAGGTGACATCATCCACAATATGACCTTTACTTTCACTCACACATGCATGCTTACGCATACACACACATTTACACATACACACTTGTTCTCACATAAGCATGCTCTTACCCACACGCATGCACACACCATTCATTTTCTACTTACCTTAGCTGCCAGAGAGGGTCGTATATGTTCCGGAACATTGCAATTCATTCTTTATTACACTGATTGTGAATAATAAAATATTATTCAATATTACTGTAATAAAGAAGTATCAAAAAACAAGTAAAGGCTTCCCTTGTGTGCCTGGGAACTAGTTTGCCACCTCAGAGGTCATGGGTTGCAAAGGCAGTTCCAAGGGTTGCAAGCGGCAAGCCAGAGGTCACAGCTGCGACCCTTGGCAACCCGTAAATGACATCCATGCAGACCGGGGCAGAGCGGGCTAAGAACAGACCTGGCAGTAGTCTGTTTTTTGCAAAGCCTGTACAGCTTGTAAGGAGGAGCGGGCAGGGTGACCCTGCTACTCCCTTACCTTTCTGTGGCAGGCCGGTGTTGTTCCAGTTCCCTGAGATGTCTATGGCCGGTGTTGTTCCGGTTCCCTGAGATGTCTATGGCCCTTTACAACACCTTTCACTGCCTTCTTTATTTTCTTTTGCTCCCAGGTCCAGGGCTCAGTATTTGGGTCGCAGGTGCAGCCGATCACGGCTGGGAGACGCAGAAGCAGTCGCAGTTATAACCTGGACATGGTGGCAGATGGCAGGCATAGTTAAAGCAGTTGAGCCCCGGAAGGGCTGAGGTGTCGTGACCCCCTTGCATCTATGCTCACCGCACTCACCCCACTCACTGCTCACCGCTGCTCGCCATGTTAGTATGGGCGTATACTCTGCTTATCTAAGTCCGTCTCGATGTGCTAACATGCTGATGTGCCAATTGCTGCTGAGTGCTTGTGCTCTTCTCTGAAAACGTGGTAGAATTGGCTTACACCTAATTGGTAAATTTAATGTACTTGTATCTCCCTAGTATATGGTACTAAAGCCCAAATTCAAGAAGGCCTAGCGCCACATTAGCATCATTGTTTTTACGCTAATGTGGCGAAAGGTTTGCAAAATTGCAGCGCCATGTCTACAAAGTAGTGCAATGCATGCATTGCGCCACTTTGCAACCCTTTGCTCCACATTATGCATGCGCCATGCATATTGTGTGCAAAGGAGGCGTTCCGGCATAAGGAGGCCCACAAAAATGGCACAATGAAATCTACAAGATTTCATTGCTCCATTTTTTATGTCATTTTTAACGCCTGCTCAGAGCACGCGCTAAAAGGACACACCCATTGAAATCAATGGCCCTCTTTGTACTTTGCTACACTAGCATCAAGATTGTGGATGCTAGTGTAGCAAAGCACCACAATAGCATCAAAAATGTTGACGCTATTGTTCTAATTACCCCCATGGTGTGCCGTACCTTAAATACAGTGTACACGTGGTTGCATTAGGAGGGGCGCATGAGAATTGGCGCTGCATTGGATGTAGTGCCACTTTTCTTAAATTCGGCCCTAAATGTATCTGTGGCCTGTCAATTAAATGGTACTAGTGAGCAGTAGTGCTCAATGTGCCACCCACTAAAGTAGCCTTTTAAAACATCACTGGTCGGCCATTGCAGCCTGTAGTGCAGTTTTAAACTGCCATTTCGACCAGGCAAAATAAACCTTTTGCCAGTCATAAACCTTCCTTGTTCATTTTTATAAGTCACCCCTAAGGGAGGTCCTAAAGACTCATATACACCCTGGTGTCTGGTATTTAAAAACTAGGACAAGGGTCCAAAAGCTGTACATGTCCTGGAAGGGAAAAACTCCTAAAGTTGTTTTTTACTGTTGTAAGGCTATTTCTCCATTAGACTAACACTGGATTACGTTATTATACTTTATAAGTGCTAACTTCAGTTTGGACCAAATAGAAATATGCTGTTCATACTCAAATGGATTGTAATTTAAAATCATATTTAATGGTAAAGTCAGATAATAAGTTACTATTTTGAAAATGGCACTTTTAAAGTTTTTTCTGCCTAAACCAAATGTGCCTTTCTGCCATTGTCCTAGGTCACGTGACTGTGAATGGCTCTGCTGCTGAGGATTGTGTAGTGCTTCCAGACAGTGAGACAAAGGAAGCATTGGCATAAGGCGAGAGGGTCTTCCTGACAGGATGTTTGGTCAGGCATTGATTCCTGCCCTGGCTACATTTCAGAAGGGTCCTGTCTGCATCACACACAAAGGAACCTGGCAACACACTTGCCTTTGTCTTTCTCACCCTAGACAGCTTGGACCAGGGAAAGGGTAAGAACCGACCAGAACCAGTTTTGGTAGTAAATCAGGGAATTCCCCCACAAAAAGGGTGGCACCAAGGGGAAACGCCCTCAACGCCGACTCCTAAACAACGAAGTCCTGGTTAATGAAAGCGGAACAACGCTTTCCTTAACCACAACTTCGTTGTTTTGTGCCTTAACCACGCATGTGCTGAACAACGCACATGCGTGGTTAAGGCACAAACAAGGGAGTCGGCTGAGGAGGACGAGGTGATGACTCAGGTAAGTGGGGCGGGGTTGGGGGTCGGGGTTTTAGTTTTTGGGGCGGGTTGCGGGGTTGGGGTATTTTCTGGTTTAGGGGTGAGGGGAGGGGTGGGGGGTCGGGGTTTTAGGTTTAGGGCCTGGGGTGTGGGGTCGGGGTATTTTCTAGTTTAGGGCAGGGGGTCGGGGTGGGGGGTCGGGGTTTTAGGTTTAGGGCCGGGGTGGGGGGTCGGGGTATTTTCTGGTTTAGGGGCGAGGGTCGGGGTTGGGGTTTTAGGTTTTAGGGGTGGGTTGGGGGGTCGGCTAATTTTAGGTGCGGGGTGGGGGGTTGGCGGGGTTTAGGGGCAGGGTGGGGGGCTCGGAGTAGTTTTAGGGGTGGGGGTTGGGGTACCTTAGGTTTCAGGGATGGGGTGGGGGTTGGGGTTGTTTTAGGTTTTGGGGGTAGGGTGGGGGTCAGTTTTTGGGGCGGGTTGGGGTTTTAGGTTTTAGGGGTGGGTTGGGGGGTCGGGTAATTTTAGGGGCGGGGTGGGGGGCTGGGAGGATTTAGGTTTAGGGGCAGGGTGGGGGGCTCGGAGTAGTTTTAGGGCTGGGGGTTGGGGTACTTTAGGTTTCAGGGATGGGGTGGGGGTTGGGATTGTTTTAGGTTTTGGGGGTACGGTGGGGGTAAGTTTTAGGGGTGGGTGGGGGGTTGGGGTTTTAGGTTTTAGGGGTGGGTTGGGGGGTCAGGTAATTTTAGGGGCGGGTGGGGGTTGGGGGGTTTAGGTTTAGGGGCAGGGTTGGGGGCTCAGAGTAGTTTTAGTGGTGGGGGTACTTTAGGTTTCAGGGATGGGGTGGGGTTGGGGTTGTTTTAGGGTTTGGGGGTAGGGCGGGGTCAGTTTTACGGGTGGGGGCGGTGGTAGTTTTAGGGGCAAGGGTGGAGGGTTGGTGTGGGTTTAGGGGGGCGGGGTGTCACGGTAATTTTAGGGGTGGGGTGGGGGGTAAGGGGGGATGCATGCAGGAACAATGGATGCCTATCACTAATGCCTTTACCAGGAATGCCTTTACAACGTGGTAAAGGCATTAGTGGTAACAACGAGGTCGTTGTTCCGACCTCGTTGATCAGGCATTCGTTGTTCCGGCAGGCGTCGTTCCGACATACATCCGGCACCAAGTATAAAGAAGGATTTTCAGAACCTCTCATCAGAAAACTCTTGGACCTGCAGAAGATTCAGAAGAAGGACTGCCTTGTTGTCTGAAGAAGAAGGACTGCCCTGCTTACTGAAGAAGATTGGACCTGCTTACCTTGAATCCAGGCAACTCAGAGGGATTTCAAGGTCACTCGGCTGACCTCCTGTGAGAGTTACAGGAACACAAAACCTTCCAGAGGCCTCCCTGCAACTTCCCAGCTGACCAGCACCAAGTGGAGCTGCCTGGACTTGCCTGTGCCGTGCTGCTGGCCTCTGCAGGAGTGAGTCCTGATGTCGAAGAGGTGCCCCTAGGTCCTGGACCTTTGGTGGGCATCAGTGAGAAAAGGTGAAGTTACAGAAATTTTGGGCTCCTTGTGAACGCAAAGTGACCACCTCACTCCAAGTATCAACCATCCACGGCAACCACCAACACAGAACCAGATCTTCGTGCCAACAGTGGCCGTCCACAAAGAACAACAAACGTGAAGCTTTAGTGATGACTGGCTCCTCATGCTACGGTATTGACCATCAGCAACACTCATCCTGCTTCTTGCACAGAACGCCTTCCCCAGATGCCTCCACCAATGCAAACTGAAGTCTTTGTGCAGACTTTGAGAAGGTAACTCTTAAGCACGACTAACCTATTCCCTGAATCAGACCCATGCTCCCTTGTGGTCAGCCTGAATTTGTGAATGTCACCCAATCCAGAGTGGCCAGATAACCAAAAGTGGTATTTGTGCTTTGTAGCACTCTATTTGAGTTTTTTTGTGTTTCGTTTTCACTTTTTTACTGTTTGTGTGCTAAATACTTTATGCATCGCCTCTAGGTTAAACCTGACTGCTTTGTGTCAAACTACCAGAGGGTTAAGCACAGGTTAATTTAGTGACTTTTGGGTGCACGCTGACCAGCATTGTGTTCCACTCCTATCAACTAATAACACAATTTCTTACAATAAGGGCACCCCCTGACATCTTTCCAGCATAATAAAGCAAATGTATGCATAATCACTGCATGAAGACTTACATAGCATTTTGATGCTGTGTGCAGCTGCACTGGGGGTACATTGATGGCATGATGATGCTTCACAATATTTCAAAACCCACTACAATGTATGAGCAAATAAACTTAATCATACATTAGTACTGCCACAGACAATGTAATTAGTGGTGATATTCAACCACTACAAACTATGATCTTGGGAGTGAGGCATGGCACAGTGAAGTCCAAAAGATCAAAATGTTGAATGAGAGCCATAGTGTATGGCCATAACACCAGAATATTGTAGTCTTAATTCACAGTATTGACAAAGTGATTCTCAGTGGTACTTAATAGTTCTTTTATGTGACACCAAGAAGCTTCATGCTGCACCAGATATCATGATGTAAGACCCTGGGTGAAGCTATTGGTCCCTTCAAGTGAATTTCCACTGCATTGGAATGATTCTTCTTAGTTTATGGATGCAGAATCCCTGCAACAAAGTGCTGCATGCAATTTTGCATTGGGATGCCCACTGGTGAATCCATGTGTACATTTATTGCCTCAGGATGTATTTACATATTCATTCCCATCACAATTAATAATATATTTTCATTAGTTGTACAAGATACATTGGTGAGATTTAAAATGGTGAAGTAAACAGGTTTTGTGAATGTAGAAATGGTAAACACATTGACCAATCAGTAGCCTGTAACTTATCTAGATACAACAGAGGCAAACTTTTGCAAAGAGATCTTAGAAAAACAGGATAAGTATTAGCAAAGTCATAGGAGGACAAAAGAAAGTTGGTGAGAAGAAGCATCTCATTCAATTAGCTTGTACTAGCATTTCAGAAATGTTAATGAACTAGGAAGATTTTAAATCTGATAGATTCCCAAATTAGAAGATAGACAATCAGATAAGCATGAATTAATTCATCATCTTTAGAGCTTTTTAGTTAGATATATGTTTATGCTACATTTCTCCAATAATATTCAAGCTTTAGACTAGTTTTTTTGTTTGAATATTTCAGCTAAACCGACTTGATGTGTTCAGTTAAATAAATAAATAAATACAGAGATTGCATAAACATTAAAGGTTATTGGTTTCATATTCTGGATATGAAGCAATCTATTTGAATACTGAGAATAGCTATACATTTTCAGGAACATATTGAAAACAGACGAATAATGTATGAAGGATAAAACAGAGTTAACAGGGTTTGAGTCAGGAAGATGTTTGTTTATTAGTGCTTTCAGTTGTGTGTTTGTGTGTGAGAGAGGGTTGGTATACATGTATTTGAATATTTCAATCAATCAAGGCATTTGTGAAGCACACTATTCACCTGTGAGGGTCTCAAGGTGCTGAGGGGGCGGGGGCTGCTACTGCTCGAACAGCCAAGTCTTGAGGTGCCTCCTGAAGGTAAGTACGTCCTGTGTCTGTCACAGGTGGATGGGAAGAGTGTTCCACGTCTTGGCGGCGAGGTGAGAGAACAATCTGCTGCCGGCGGTCGTTCTATGGATGCGTGGGATGATGACGAGGGCAAGGTCAGCCAAGTGAAGCTGTCGTGTGGGGGTGTAGAAGGAGAGCCGTCTGTTGAGGTATTCTGGTCCGGTGTTGTGCAGTGCCTTGTGAGCGTGGGTGAGGAGTTTGAACATGATTTTCTTGTTGACGGGGAGCCAGTGCAGGTCTCTCAGGTGGGCTGTGATGTGGCTGTGGAGGGGGATGTCCAGGATGAGGCGTGCAGAGACGTTCTGTATGCGTTGCAGTCTTTTCTGGAGCTTGGCCGTGGTTCCTGCGTAGAGGGCGTTGACGTAGTCAAGTATGCTGCTTACGAGGGCTTGGGTGACCGTCCTTCTGGTTCCAGTTGAGATCCATTTGTAGATATTCCGAAGCATGCGGAGGGTGTTGAAGCAGGATGAGGAGACGGCGTTGACTTGCTGGGTCATTGATAGCGATGAGTCCAGGATGACTCCCAGGTTTCGTGTGTGGTCGGTGGGTGTCGGTGCGGTTCCCAGTGTGGCAGGCCACCAGGAGTTGTCCCAGGTGGAGGGGCTGGAGCCAAAGATGAGGACCTCAGTTTTGTCAGAATTCAGTTTCAGGCAGCTGTTCGTCATCCATTTGGTGATGGCCTTCATTCCTTCGTGGAGGTTGGTTTTGGCAGTGGCGGGGTCCTTGGTGAGGGAGAGGATCAGCTAGGTATCATCTGCGTATGAGACGATGTTGAGGTTGTGAGATCGGACGATGTTTGATAGCGGAGCCATGTAGACGTTAAAGAGGGTCAGGCTGAGGGACGATCCCAGGGGTATGCCACAGATGATTTTGGTGGCTTCAGAACAGAATGGAGAGAGGCAGACTCTCGGTTCGGCTGGTGAGGAAGGAGGTGATCCAGTCTAGGGCTCTGTCGTGGATCCCTGCATCATTGAGGCGTGTGCGTAGGGTTTGGTGGCAGATGGTGTAGAAAGTGGGGGAGAGGTCCAGGAGGATGAGGGGCGCGGTTTCGCCATTGTCAAGTATGGTCCTGATATCATCAGTCGCGGCGATGAGGGCAGTTTCAGTGCTGTGGTTGCTGCGGAATCCGGATTGGGATGGTTCCAGGGTGCTGTTCTCCTAAAGGAAGCGGGTCAGTTGTTTGTTGACAATTTTCTCGATGACTTTTGCCGGGAAGAGGAGCAGGGAGATGGGCCAGAAGTTCTTGAGGTCCTTTGGGTCCGACTTGGGTTTCTTGAGGAGGGCGTTGATCTCTGCGTGTTTCCAGGTCTCTGGGAATGAGGCGGTCTCGAAGGAACTGTTGATGATCTTCCAGAGTTGGGGTGCGATAACAAAATATTTAAATTCATAGGTTAAAGCCCAGTACTTGAGCTTAAGTTGAAGATACCGTTCAAACAACTGCCTAAAGAAGGGGAATTTAAATGGTTAGTGAAGACAGGTAGCAATAAATTAAATTTGTTTGGAGGACACATAAAACAAGTGAAAACACAAAATAGTACACATAACAGGGGTGGAGGGCGAATGATTTACTTGTTGTGGGCACATTCATTCAGATTGGGGCCCTAAAACAATAATAGATTCTAGGAGAATCTATTATATTGATGGATCTGTGGGTAAGTTCCTCCTTATTGGAAGAAGTGGTCTCACACACTTAATTGTGTCATGCTTCATCATAGTCCACCTCTCCCCACCCTGGTAGGACAGTGCTAGGGCGGACTCAACCTCTTGGTTCAGACAGACCAAAGAGAGTTCTTAGATAAAGCTTACTAGATAATACTGGGATCCAGATGAATAAAAATACCTAACAGGTTGCCAGTAATTTCACCTTTGATAAGGGTGACCGCTGGTTAAAAACATAATCAACGGTTAGCATGAATATAATGGCTCAGCCCATCAATACAACAGCCAGGAATTCCCCACAGATCCATCGATATAATAGATTCTCTGAGAAACTATTATGGTTTTGGGGTCACAACCTGAATGAGTGTGCTCACACCTGTAGGAAAATAACCTCTATTTGGCATGGTTACCCCCCATGTTTTGCCTGCTGTCAGTGTGCTTTGACTATGTTCATTGGGATCCTGCTAACCAGGACCCCAGTGACTGTGCTGTCTCCCTCTAAATTTGGTGTTTACTGACTTTGTACACCCCACAATTGGCATACTGGTGCCCCCAAATAAGTCCCTAGTATGTGGTACCTAGGGCATTAGTGTTCCAGGGGATCCCCATGGGCTGCAACATGTACTATACCACCCGTGGGAGCCCATGTAAAATTTGTCTGCAGGCCTGACTTTGCAGCCTGTGTGAAAAAGTGCATGCACCCTTTCACTTCAGGTCATTGCACCAGGTCACTGTAAGTCACCCCTACGGCAGACCCTTCTAGCCCAGAGGGCAGGGTACAGATACCTGTGTGTGAGGACACCTCTGCATGAGCAGAAGTACCCCTACAAATTCTAGCCCAATTTTCCTTGAGTTCGTAAGTGTGGGGACGCCATTTTATACGTGTACTGGACACAGGTCACTACCTATGTCCAGCTACATAATGGTAACTCCAAACCTGGGCATGTTTGGTAACAAACATCTTGGAATCATACCCCAATAATGTTGCCAGCATTGGTTGTATGATTCCATGCACTCTAGGGACTCATTAGAGGACCCCCAGCTTTGCTACCACCGGCTTGCAGGGTTTTCCCGGGCAGCCTGAGCTGCTGCCATCCTACAGACAGGTTTCTGCTCTTCTGCTGCTTGACCAGCTCAAGCCCAGGAATGCAGAACAAAAGATTTCCTTTGGAAGAGGGAGGCAACACACTCTCCCTTTGGAAATAGGTATTACATGGCTTGGGAGGGGTAGCCTCCCCAAGCCAATGGTATGCTTTGAATGTGCCCTCCTTGCTTAAACCGGTTTGCATCAGTTCAGGGACCCCCAGACACTACTCTGATGTGAAAGTGGACAATGGAAAGGGGAGTAACCATGTCACTGCCCATCACCACCCCAGGGGTGGTACCCAGAGCGCCTCCAAGTGGCCACTTGATTCTGACATCTTAAGTCCAATGTGGGTAGAGGCCCCAGGGAGCATCTGAGTGGCCAGGTCAAGTATCCCCCTCCTGATAGGTGGTCACCCTTCTAGGTGACCATTCCCCCTTCTTGGGCTACTTAGTGTAACAGATTAAACACTCACCTGAAAGGCAGGTTGTCTGTAGGGGTGATGGCTGTTCCCCTCATCCTTCCAGGACACCTCTTGGTACTGCAGAGATAATACAGGAGTACCGGCAAGTGTCCTCAGAAGGGTGGGGGATTTGGATGAGAGAGAGAGAGAAGAAAGATTTTGTCTCTGCTGCCTGGTGCTTTGGGGTTCAGGTAATTGCTGTCAGCATTAGTTGTTGAGTGTCCAGAGCTGTCACTCAACACATTCCTTGTACTTCCTCTCCACTCAATTGGGCTTACAGGAATGCACCATCATTGCCTGGATCTTCGCTCTGTCTCACACTGCTTAGAGTAATCACTATTGGTATAGATGTTTAAACTGAAAACTTATAGCACACAAACACACAACAAAAATTATTTCTAAAAAGGAATAAACGTACACTGATTTACACAGTCAAGTGAAAAACCCACTTTTTCAGTTTTGGAGGAATCACTAATATCAATTCTAGACAATACTAAAAGAGTTCCTGCAAAATGAGGATCATTACCATAGCAAGCGACACACACGTAATTAGCAAAGTCACACACATATGAAGGTTGTTCATCTCACAACACTGTCTTTGCATGCTGATGTCTTTTCTGATTTTAAAATGAATCAACAAGACAGGGTACAGATGCACAATAATTGTCAAAGCTTTAAGAGTTTCCGTACACTCCCTTAATAAACATCAAAACCTTTGTTCTTTCTTGAAAATAAAGTCATTTAGTTATACACTGAGGTTCTTAATCTAAAAAAAAAAAAACATTCGCTCAGCACATCGCGCTTCCTCCAGTTAGCTTATGTAAACAGCTGCCTGCGCGCAGAGGCTGAATAAGTTGTTTCCTCTCTTGTTGCACAGCAATGATAGAGAAACTTTGCAGGGAATTCCCATGAGCAGGATCTTGATGTCAGCTTCAAGAACAACCGGAACAAAGCCAAGCGCTGACTAATACCTGTGAGGCTGTTTATAGTTTGTGCAGGAATGAGTCATGAGTGATGAGTCATGATTAGCACATGGCTCTTGAAAACACAAGTGTTGCCTAGTAATCAGAAAAGGCAGCTGTTCAACAATGTACAGGGGTCAGGTATTTCTAATTAACCCCATAGATGCTCCAAAGAACCTCGTGGAGGTTGAGTAAACAAGCCTTGACAAAATCAAGCAAATTTGGGTAAACAAGCCTTGGTAAAAACATGGTGTACATACTTTTCAATGTACAAAGGCAACAAGCTTTGGCCAAATAACTGTAAACATTAATTCTTAACATAACTACCCCAACTGAACATGATCAAGCCAACAACCCGGTGGAAGTTTATTACACACAATACAAGAAACAGATAAAGGTCAGAGAATCACAACACTTAGGGTCTCCCTCTTGGGTGGGTCCTCAGATTCTACGTGCATGATTCCAGCAGGACTCCTCTGCATCATTTACTTCATCTTCTGGCCAATGGAACCTCAACTGGACTTCACAGGAACCAACAATCAGCAGCTCCGGAAACTACTTTGCTCTGCATCATTGTTTCTCCGGCTCCTTCCAGCAACGGCAACATTTCCCCAGCTGTGCATCCTCTGAGAGTGGCAAGGCTTCTGTCTATACTATAAGCAAAAAGGCACCAACTGCATCGACGACTGGCTGAGTGGATCTTCTCTCCTGAAAAACTGTGTGGATCCTGCATCACAGGTGGTAGTCTGGAGTAGTGCCCTTGGTCCGCTCTTCCAGCTGTCCAACTTGGGCGCCCTTGCCTCTCCATGCAGAACAGTACCCCTGTACACCATGAATCTTGCAGCTAACAAGGCTTGTTGGATATTCTTCCAAGGGATCTTCAGGCTCCATATAGCCCTGCCTCCAGCACTCTTCCCTAAAAAGCACAGCCTCCTGCCTGCTGCTCCAGCGATGTGAGATTCCTCTCCAGGTGTGCTGAGTGGGCCTCACTGTGACTCCTATGCCCGCAACTTGTGAGTTGCCTGTGGTGGCTGCATCCTCGACTTCTGGCTCTCCTCACTGCTGTGGGTTGCCTGGGACTCCCCTCCTTGGGTTCAGTCTCCCCAGACCTTCCTGATCCCCAGAAGCTCTTCAACTCTTCTTCTGCAAGGCTTGTCTTTGCCAAGGCTTGTTGGTGGTTCTTCCATCCCACTGACTGACTGAAACTCTTCTTCAGACATGGGACATCGACTGCATCACTTCTTGAACTCTTCTCCTGCTCCTGTGCTGCATAGCCAACTGCTGGACCTCACCGTTTACCTGCTCCTGCACCTCCGGAAGGGTGGATAGTTGCTCCTGCCCCCACCGGACACTGGAACTGCACTCGGTCCCCTTCATCTGCAGGTCCTCTTCTTTCAGGATCCATCTTCTGTTTCTTCCAGTCTTGCACAGTCCTTTTACAAAGTTTACCAGTGGGTTTGGGGAAAACCAGGTACTTACCTCTTCTCTCCTGGTCACTGAGGGGCACTCTGGTACTTACCTTTTGGGGTTCCTAGTTTCTCCAGCTCCTCTCTACTGATTCCAATTCCTTGGGTGGGGGCCTGCCTTTCGCATGCCATTTACTTAGTATAAGGTTTAATCTCCCCCTAGGGTCTCTATTAATTTCTATTTCACTGTTTTCTGTTGCCTTCTATGCCCATTCCTGATTGCTAATGTGTATATAATAGCATGTTTACTCACCTGTTAGTAGTGTATTTCCCATACAGTATTTTAGTACTTGTGTTTCCATAATAAAGTACCTTTAATTTTGTAACATTGTGTGGTTCTTTCATGCGTGTAAGTGTTGTGTGACTATAGTGGTATTGCATAAGCTTTGCATCTCTCCTAGATAAGTCTTGGCTGCTCATCCACAGCTACCTTTAGAGAGCCCTAGCTTCCTAGACACTGACTACACCTCACTAATATGGGATACCTGGTATAAGGTGATAACACTATAGGAGCTCACCACAGACCAGGCCAGCTTCTCACAACAACAAATAAACCCTTCGGCCTCCACATCTTTTGTGTGGACTGTTTAGTTTTTGGAGGATGGTGGAGGGACATATAGCTCTCATCTCTCCCTTTGTGTTTCACAGATAACACAAAATAGACTGAAATTCCATTGTGTTAAATAGTGTTTCAGGAAAGTATGGGGGAGCATGGAAATGCCTAAGGTATAGCATCCACCCATACATAACAATATACAGCATAGGTTCTGCACATTACTAAGCACATAGCTACCTACAGCTTAAAAAGAAGCTTCTCGCTGACATGGGAGGGGTACTAAGTCACAAGCCTTGAATATATAAAAATGCAATAACAGGTATATGGTCCAAACAAGGACAATTGCACCTCTTATAAACAATTACACATTGGTTTGGATTTGGTGGGAATTCCATAAATTTTGGCTGCTGTTTATTTTAAACAGTGCTATCAGAAATAAAATAATTATCACTATAGGGGGAAAAGGCTAACATCAATATTTCACTTATGAATTTAATAGATCTATGATGACCACAGTAAGTTATTGTTGGACCTTGACTTTTCTACAGGGTCACCCTAGATTGTTGCCTCTCTTTTCTGAACCAGCTTTGTTGGCTTTTAGAACTCTGCACACTTTACTCCTTCCAATCAGTTGTAAAGAGCTTATGTTCTGCTTTTAAACATGGCAAAATAGGTATACAACAGTTTGGTCCAATTCATCTACCTATAAGCCCCTAGTAAATTGTACTACATGTACCCAGGGCATGTAAATTAAATCCTACTAATGGGCCTGCAGCACTCATTGGGTCAACCGCCAAAGTAGCCCTGTAAAGTATGTTTCCATGTCTACCTCTGCAACCCATATATGCAGTGTAACCCTTTTGTCGGACCTAAATCGTCCTTGTTAGTACTTTTGAGTCACCTCTAATGTAGGATGTAGGCCCTATGCATGGTATTTAAAAGGTAAGAAATGTGTTCTACAGATCCTGACAGGGAAATGTTCCCAAAGACATCTTTCACAGTGTTTGGACAAAATATCAGATGAAAAATATTGAAATACAGAAATATCATGTCAAGAATATTGGGACTTCAACTATATAAAATTTACTTTTTTTGTGTTCCTTTTAATATTTTAAAAATTGATGTCAGAAATATTGTTGTATATAATATTTTTAGTGTTAATCAGTATCTAATGTGTTGTATTTATATTTGTTATATGTGCTTATGTTTTTGTTAATTTTTTAGTTATTTTTTTACATTTTCAAAAGTAAAAAAATGTATTCATGTTTTAAAAAATGTATTGAAATATTTTTTTAGTATCGGGATGTTCGGTTCATTGGGGTTAAAAGTGTGATTTTTTTTTAAATGTACTTGTATTTGGACTTTTAATTGAATTATTTTAAAGATACGAAAATTGATTTATTTTAATTATACAATATATTTTATTGTCATTATAATTTATAAAAAAATAGCATTTAAAATAAATAATATACATTGTGAAGGAATTTATTAAATGTATGGTATATGCAAAATTTTCAAAGTAAATTTGTGTTAAATAGCATATTGCTTTTTTGGATGTTTAATTAAAGAAACTAGAAAGCGACATTTATTAAACTTTAATATTTTATAAACAATAATATTTACAGAATATTTTGATAATTTTAAAAATATACATTTATGAATTCTAAAATTAAACAATAATATTAATTTTAAATCTGCATTGAAAATTGTGCAATTAGATTTTTAAAAGTGTATGAATTGTAGGAAATATATTTTAAAAAACTTAGATCTCACATCAAATTTATAATATACAGATTTAAATTTTAAGTTATAATGTTTTAAATAAAGGTTAATAATTTAAGCTAGTGTGCTTGAATATAGTTTTCACTACTTAGTGAAATGTTAGAATGTTTAGTAGTAAATTTGTTTTTTATATTCTATTTTTGTATATTTTAGGTACATGGGTATTAATGTGAATTGGAATTATAATATCTGAAGATTTTAGGGTTCAGCGTCTTTTCTCTAATTAATATAGTTCGGAGTGGAAATAATAATTAGCACCCCCTTAGTATCCAAAACTTTCCCCAGTTTGGTTTAGAATTGAGTGGGAATAGTAAATGTTATCTCTTTAGTGACCCACACTTTCCACACATTGGTTTAGATTGGAGTTGGAATAGTAAATGTAACTCCTTTAGTGTCCAACACTTTACCCAAGATGGTTTACACTGGAGTAGGAATAGTACATGTTACCCCTTTAGTGTCCAACGCTTTCCCCAAGTTGGCTTAGATTGGAGTTGGAACAGTAAATGTAACTCCTTTATTGTACAACACTTTCCACGAGCTGGTTTAAACTGGATTGGGAACAGTAAATATTATCCCTTTAGTGTCCAACACTTTCCACAAATTAGTTTAGATTGTAGTGGGAATAGTAAATGTTACCCCTTTAGTGACAAACACTTTAGCCAAGTTGGTTTAGACTCAGGTGTGAGTAGTAAATCTCACTCCTTTAGTCTACAACATCTTCTTCAAATTTGTTTAGGTTGGAGTGGGAATAGTATGTCAACCCTTTAGTATCCAACACTTTTTCCATGCTGGTTTAGATTGGAGTGGGAATAGTAAAGGTCACCCCTTTAGTGCCCAACACTTTCCCCAAGTCGGTTTAGATTGGAGTGGAAATAGTAAATGTAACTCCTTGAGTGTCCAACACTTTCCCCAAGATGGTTTAAAGTAGAGTAAATGTTACCTCTTTAGTGTCCCACACTTTCCACAAGTTGGTTCAGATTGGAGAGGAATAGTAAATGTTACCCCTTTAGTGTTTAAATCTTTCACCAAGTTGGTTTAGACTCAAGTGTGAGTCATAAATCTCACTCATTTATTGTACAACACTTGCTTCAAGGTTGTTTAGGTTGGAGTGGGAATAGTACATCACCAGTTTAGTATCCAACATTTTTCACAAGTTGGTTTAGATTGGAGTGAGAATAGTAAAGGTCACCCCTTTAGTGTCCAACACATTCCACAAGTTGGCTTGCATTGGACTGGGAACAGTAAATGTCACACCTTCAGTGTCCCCCACATCACCCAAGATGGTTCAGATTGGAATTGGTCATTTAAATGTAACTCCTTTAGTGTCCAGCACTTTCCCCTTGATGGTTTAAACTGGATTGGAAATAGTAAATGTTACCCCTTTAGTGTCCAACACTTTACCCAAATTGGTTTGGATTAGAGTGGAATAGTAAATGTTACCCCTTTTGTGTCCAACACTTTCACCAAGTTGGTGTAGGCTCAAGTGTGAATAGTATATGTAATTGCTTTATTGTACAACACTTTCCCCAAGTTGGTTTAGATTGGAGTGGGAATAGTAAGTGCCACCCATCAAGTGCCCAACACTTTTACCAAGTTGTTTTACATGCAAGTGTGAATAGCAAATGTCATCCCTTTAGTGTACAACATGTTCCCCAAGTTGGTTTAGATTGGAGTGGGAATAGTAAATGTTACCCTTTAGTGTCCAACAA
The DNA here is from genome assembly GCF_031143425.1 of Pleurodeles waltl. Taxonomy (NCBI): domain Eukaryota; kingdom Metazoa; phylum Chordata; class Amphibia; order Caudata; family Salamandridae; genus Pleurodeles; species Pleurodeles waltl. The sequence goes on from NC_090443.1 coordinate 912,855,712, forward strand.
TGTTGACACTTTTGAAAGTTGTAAATTTCCTGCCCAACCCAAATGTGCCTTTCTGCTAGTGTCCAGAGTCACGTGACAGTTAATGGCTCCTGTGTGGTGTGACATGTATTCCTTTCAGACAGGGGACAAAAGTGCCTTGGGTGTGTGGACAGGTGTTTCTCTCCCAAGCAAGATGGCATGTGGGTTGTACTCAGCATCTCCTGAGCTTCAAAGGGTAGCCAGAGGGCTGTACCCACCCCCTCCCTGACTTCTGCAGACACTTGCCCTGCCACTGGCACTTGCACCTCACACCTGGGTCTTCCTGTCCCCTGTTATCATAGACAGATTTGAAACAGACCGGTGAAAGAGGAAAAGATGAGCAGATCCAGGTTGGGGTTAGACAATGTGAGTGAACCTCACACTCAGGGTAACACTGAGTATAAAAGAGACACCTTGAGAACTTCTCATCAGAACACTCTTGGATCTGTGGAGACACAGAAGGAGGACTGCCCTGCTATCTGAGGGCTGAAGAAAGACTGAGACTGGCCCTCCTTGCTTTGAACCCAGGATCCCATAAGAGACTCCAAGAGTCATTTGACTGACCTCCTGTTTGAGCTATAGGGACATAGCAAGCTTCTGCAGGCATTTTTCCGTAACTGCTCAGTTGACCAGTACCAACTTGACCTGCCTCAACCCCACTGCTGCTGGCCTCTGTTGAAGGGAGCCCTAGCTCCTAAGAAGTACCCCTACAAGTCCTACACCCTTGGCTGTTGTTAGAGCGTCTCCTCTTACCCAAAAACTGCAAGACCTGGACTCCAGGTGAACAATTAGAGGCTCTGAGTTCTTTGCATCCAAAAGAAACACCCTTGTCACCTCATAGCTGCGAGTGGAGTTCCTTGAGGCTAACATGGAACCTGCATCCAACTGCTGACAGGATTTTCCTGGATTCAGATCCCAGACTTCACTGCCTGGAGCTCTTTGCATCATCAACATCAACTGCCCCACTTTTCTTGCCAATGAGAAGCTCCAATTGTCAACCAGCACTTCCTGCCACCCACAACTGCACTGGAAATGCAAAGTTCAGACCAAGGCCTAAGACTCAGCAACCCTCTGTCGACAAGCCCCTTTTCAGATCCAGCTAGTAGCCCGACTGCTGACAACCTTGAATAAGAGCGCTTCTTGTGTAAAAATTGAACTAATTAAAGGGTGAAAGTTTACACTGGGACAGGCCTAGTCCTTGTGTTCGACTCACACTCCATTGTGGTCAGCCTGAACTTTTGACTTTGATCTGGTCCAGAGCAACCAGACGACCACTTTCAGAGCTTTGTGCTGCCTGGTGCTATTTTTACTTAAATTAAAATTTAAAAAATTCATAACTCCGGTTCTGCGTATTAGATTTTTGTCATTTTGGTTAAATTGAATGGTTATAATATATATAGGCCCTCATTATGACACTGGCGGTAAATCCCACTTACCACCATGCTGACTACCGCCAACATACCGCCGCTGCAGCGGATATCCGTTCACCATATTATGACACACACACACCAATCCGTCACTACACAGCCACAGATGCAAGTCCGCCACACCAAAGGTCAGTGATAAACTGGCAGTATCAAAACCCACACCGTTACGCCAACAGAACTACGTCCACCACATTATGAACCACGAATCACCACCGTGGACATTTAATGATGGTTAACCATTGGCAGTACATACCGCTGTGCTCAAAATACACACACACAAACAAAACAACATCACTTTGGACAATTTAAATAACACACATCTGACACTCATATACACACCACACCCACACACCCTCACCACTATAAAATACCCACTCACATTACCCACAACCCCTTATGAATACAAACCATTGGCACAAGACAGACACCACGACTACAGGCAAAACCAGAGTCACACACCACCCACACCTATACACCACCCATGCACCCCACATCACACACCCCAACACATCACCCTACACACCCTCACCTACACAACTCACACAACCCCCATGGCACCACAAAGCCACCCCAGATTCTCAGAGGAGGAGCTAAGGGTCATGGGTGAGGAAATCACCAGGGTAGAGCCACAGCTATTTGGAGCACAGGTGCAGCAGATATCCATTGCTAGGAAGATGGAGCTATGGCGGAGGATCATGGACTGGGTCAATGCTGTGGGACAGCACCCAAGAACCAGGGATGACATCAAGAAGAGGTGGAGCGACCTATGGGGGAAGGTACGTTCCTTTGCAGCAAGACACCAACTCGCTGTACAGAGGACTGGCTGTGGACCCCCACCTCCTCCCCCACAACTAACAACATGGGAGGAGCAAGTCTTGGCAATCAAGCATCGTGAGGGCCTGGCCAGAGTAGCAGGAGGACTGGACTCTGGTAAGTCATCTCTATACCACTACTACCCCCTACTTGCATGCATCATATACCCCCACTCTCACCCTCACTCCCATCATTCCACCACATCCCACACCCCCCACCATCACATTTCAGTTGTGTCAGAGTCACCAGATCCTCGGGGTCTGTGCACGTTCCCAACACGTCCACCACAAGACAGCTCCAATACTCTGATTAGAATGTCACAGAGTCTAAGAGAGTCCACATGGGGAAAAGGGGATTAGGTAGGGAACAGCTGGGAAGGAGACCTGTAAGAAGCAAAAGGTTAAAACACACAATATCAAGATTATACCATATTAATCATTACTAGGCTATGACTCTAAGCATTGTCATATTGGAAACATGGATATCATAAGCATGAACTTAAATAACTAGGCCTCAAGATGTCTGGATACCTGTGAGGGAATCAAGAAAGATTAGTACCATTTTCTAATGAACCACTCAATGAAACGTTACACATGGATTAGAAACATCAGAACCTTCTAGCATTACACTTTCAAATTCAAGAATAGTCTTTGCATGAGGACCAGGAAATAATCGGAAAAGGTTTCTATAACATTATATGAATTGTACTAGAGGGACTTATTATGCACATACAATATAACATCTAGAATTCTAACACTTTAGTTTTCTTAAAATGCAGGAACATGAATTGCGCACATTGCAGATTTCCACAAAGGTTTATAAATGCCATGAAATGATTGTGCACAATGAATAACATGAGTTAGGCACGAAAAATGAATTGCGCGTCTTGCCGAATCGAAGGTCACCAAGCAAATGGCATGAAGTAGTAACACACAATGAATATCATGAATTAAACACAAGAAATGAATCGCGCGTCTTGACGATTCGAAAGCCACCATGTGAATGCCAAGAAATGGTAGCGTACAATGAATAACATGAAATAAGCACAGGAAATGAATTGCGCGTCTTGCCGATTCGAATACCACTCTATGAATGCCAAGAAATGGTAGCGTACAATGAATAACATGAATTAAGCACAGGAAATGAATCGCGCGTCTTGCTGATTCGAATGCAACCTTGGAAATGCCATTAAATGGTTGCACACAATGAATATCAAGATTTGTATACGAAGAAAGAATGGCGCATCTAGCCGATTCAAATACCAGCATGTAAATGTCATTAAACATCAAGCACACTTTCACACGCCCAAGAGCAAAATAGATTTATCATGCTAACTAGGCCCAAGAACTCGAAATCCTTCGAGAATGGGATTGGGGGCCCAGCCCGACCTCCGTTTTACCGCCCTGATCAAGAATCACCCAGCAAAGTGAAAGGGCGAGGCCTGGAAGATCAAAGTAGGCCAAGCAAAACACAAATGCTGTGGGATAGCGTAACTGGATGGACGGAATGCGGAACCAATCAAACATTCACCCCCAGTCACAGATCTGGTAGGCCACCAGAACAGGAGCTCAGGAAGTTGCTGCTACTCTGCACCGGGACTTCTGAATAGTGAGCACGTGGAGCTGGGCTGGCTCCCTTATATAGAGTCTTGGCCCAGCCCACAAACCACACCGAAGCATACTGCAGGGAAAGCTTCTAGAAGGCCCTGGAAAGGGGACCACACCCTGACACACTCTGAAAGCCTGCAGCAGTACATTGCAAATGAACAGTATTTATATGCACCTTGAACATAAGTCTTCAGGATTAAACTCTGCAATGCAAAAGGTTAAACAACAGCATATCAGCACAATGCATAAATTACGTTATCTTCAGAGTGCTGGATTTTTGCATTCTAGTCGCCCATAGAGAGCACACTGCCCTGATGTTGACAAGTCATCCCAATGCCAAGCCCTGCATGCCATACCAATGTATGGACACCACTCACAGACCTGCATGGACACCTACCACCAAAGCATGTACACTAGAGAGAACTATTCATCCCACCATACATCAATGTACACATGTGAAAGCTGCAAGGGCAAATACAACAAAGGCAACCCACTGATACACAATATGTCACACACAGAAACAATAACACTTCCTTTACATCCCACAGGTACCCCAGCCAATGTCAGCGGTGAAGAGGTGCCAGCACCATCCAGTCCCCCAACTGAAGAGGCCCACAGTGATGACAGCAACTCTAGTCGCCTGTATCTGGATGACCAACCTGGCCCATCAGGGACCTCTGGACAGTCAGTTACCCAGGCACAGTCACACACCACCACAGAGCCTCCCCATCTGGAAACACCACCACAGCACCCACCCAGCATACCCATACCTCTGTCCCCAGGAAAAGTCAATCAGTAGTGTGTCCACCACTGCAGGGACCCCAGGGCACACCTCATACCCAAGACAATCAGGGACCTAGGGTCAGTGGCAGTGGGCACTTAGTTCAGGGGACAGAGGCACAGGACAACAGTGAAATTGGGAGGAGTGCTGTGCGCCAGGGGGAGGACAGGCCCAGGGAACTGACTCTCCAGGAGGCACTCACTGAGATCCTGGGAGCATACCAACATTCCCAGGATACACTGGGCCAGATCCTGGATAAAGTGCAGGAGAACAGGCTGCTGCAGGAGGGACAGTACCAGGGGTTAAGTGAGGACTTGCAGACCATCAACACCACCCTGGACTCCATAGCAGGTGTGCTGACAGATATGGCCAACATTATGAGGGATGCAGTCTTACAACAGCGGGTCCCTGCCACTAGACAGACATATGAACTGCCTTCCACCTCCGCTTACGCTAGTGGACAGGAGGCCCCACCACAGGACCAACAGGCCACCAGCACCCCTCCCCTTGCAGAAGGTGAACCACCCTGGAAAAGTTCCCTGAGGTCCAGGCAGATGCCAGAGACTATTGCCAAGATCCCCAACAGGAAATTAGACAGTCCTAATTGTCACCCTTGTGTCCCACTCTGTCACCCTGTCCACTTTGAACTGCCATTACTCCCCTTCCTACGTCCTCTTGGACAATACACCTGTGCACCAATTAGACTGAAACAATACTCTGGACTTTTCTCCATCATCACCCCATCCCAATGCACTTGACCCTCCTATTCTTAGCACTTTAATAAACACCCTTTGAATAAATACAAATATGGAGTATGTCAATTTTTTAAAGTATGTATTTGTTTAACCAGATTCAAACATTGTAATTCGAATGTACAGATGGCTGCAGTGATCACACCAGGAGCGATAGTGGGGCACCAACATCTGCAAAATGAGTTGCAAAGGGTACAGTGAGTCGGCATAGAAGTGGGAAATAACAGCATGCCAGTCACAAAGATAATCCAAAAAATGACAATGAAATGTGACCACTGTCTTACCTGTGTGTCATTGGAAGTATTGTCCAATCACTGCAGTTCTGTTGTCCTCATCCTCATCCTCTGCCTCCTCATCCTCACTGTCCACAGGGTCCACTGCTGTCACAAGGCCATCTCCAGCCTCCTCCTCCTGCAGAAAAGGCACATGGCGTCTCAAGGCAAGATTGTACAATTTGCAGGATGCCACGATAATCTGGCAGACCTTCTTGGGTGAGTAGCACAGGGATCCCCCAGTTAGATGGAGGCACCTGAACCTGGCCTTCAGGAGGTCAAAGGTACGTTTGATAATCCTTCCTGTGCCTCTGTAGTTGGGGCATCACATTTGGGATGCTGCTATTCCTCAGCATAAAGGCATCATGCACCGACCCAGGATACTTAGCATAGACATGGCCGATGTACTGGTCCGCACCGCACACCATCTGGAGGTTCATGGAGTGAAAACTCTTTCGATTTCTGAACACCTGTTCATTTTTCTGGTGAGGGACATATGCAATACGTGTTCCATCAATTGCCCCAATGATGTTGGGGATATGTCCCATTGCATAGAATTCAGCCTTCACTGTGGCCAGATCCTCCACCTGGGGGAAAACAATGTAGCTGCACATGTGTTTAATCAGGGCAGACTACACTCTTGTCAGCACTATTGAGAACATTGACTGTGACATTCCTGCTTCCAAGCCCACTGTCACTTGAAAAGAACCAGATGCCAAGAAATGGAGCACAGATAGGACTTGCACAAGAGGAGGGATCCGAGTGGGATGATGGATAGCAGATATTAAGTCAGGCTCCAATTGGGCACACAGCTCCGTGATTGTGGCCCTGTCCAGTCTATAGGTGAGGATAATGCGCCTGTCCTCCATTGTTGCCAAGTCCACCAGGGGTCTGTACAAGGGGGTATGTCACCATCTCCTATTCATCTGCAGCGGTTGCAGTCTAAGGGACAAAAGAGTGAGGACCCGGTCACAAACTGAACATCATAGCCACAACAGTACAATGCATTATGTTAATTTGTAATGTATAAGTGGTATTTGTCCTGTATGTCCTATTTTGAAAGTGAAGCAGTTATTATCCAGGGCCTGCCCTCCCCCCCGTCGAAATGGCGTCCGCCTGTCCTGTGTGGAGGGACAGGTGGAAGTGAGGTAATTCCGCTGACGTTCTGCGCCGTTGCGGTCTGGAACTGCAGTGCAACTCCTCATTGGTTATTATTGGGCCCTATGGGGTACAGTGGCCAATGGTGATGTACGCCAGCGGTGACGGTATGCACTGCCGTGGACATGACCGCCATTTTCTATCTGATCACTCACTTGCTACCTGACCTTCAACAGGAGAGGACCTACACTGCATGTGCTGCTGTGACCTGTGTCTGGAACCTACCATGGCTTGTGTTACTGGGGAAAGGGCCCCTGCCTTCACCTCGGCGGAGTTGGAGCGACTGGTGGATAGGGTCCTACCCCAGTACAGACTGCTGTATGAGCCTCCAGACCAACAGGTGAGTACACTGTGAGCACAATGCATGTGGAATGAATGCATGGAGTGGTGTGTGTGAAGGCCTCGTGTGGGGAGGGTTGGTGGATGTCCCCTGGGTGGCGTGCAGCTTGTGTGCTGGGCCCTGTGTGTGCAAATGGCGATGTGAAGGGGTATGGTGGGCCATAACTGTAACAGGGAGGAGGGTCTGACTGATACCATTACCTGTGTGTATTTCTATGGAGGTCAGCACCCATCAAAAGAAGGGTATATGGTGTGCTTCCCCCAAGTGCTGCCTGGAAGGGCATGGAGCCATCCCCATCTGCTGCCAGGAAGGGCAAGGGGCCTGCACCAGCAGGCAGGAAATACATGGGACCTGGTGGAGGGACTCAGACGGAGCCCCCATCACCAACCATGGTTGTGCAGCCATCTGAGGCTGCAGGGGATGGGCTGGAGCCTCCCCCACCACCAACAGCAGCATCAGCAGCACAACCACCACCAGCAGTGGGCAGCCATTTGATGCTGCAGGGGATGGGCTGGAGCTTCCCCCACCACCACCAGCAGCAGCACCACCACCAGCAGTGGGCAGCCGTCCGAGGCTGTAGGGGATGGGCTGGAGCCTCCCCCCCCACCACCACCAGCAGCATCAGCAGCACAACCACTACCGGCAGTGGGCAGCCATCCGAGACTGCAGGGGATGGGCTGGAGCCTCCCCACACCACCATCAGCAGCACCACCACCACCACCACTGAGCAGCCGTCACTACCAGCTGGCGATATGTAGTCCTGCCTCCATGGGCTGCTGTGCAGCCTGCCCTCTGCAAATCTAGTGGGTATGACACCTATCTGAGAGACTGTGACCTTGCACTCCCCAGGAACAGAAGCACAAGGCACGATACCCCGTCCAGAACCAGTGGGTAAGACACCCACCAACCCCAGCCTCCCCAGGATCAGAAGCACAGGGCACGATGCCCCCTCCAGAACCAGTGGTTAAGACACCCACCAACCCCAGCCTCCCCAGGATCAGAAGCACAGGGCACGATGCCCCTTTCACAACCAATTGGGAAGACACCCACCTGAGAGACTGTGGCTTCGCACTGCCCAGGACCAAGCACAGGACATGTTGCCCCCTCCAGAGCATGTGGACAAGTCACCCACTTGAGAGAGTGTGGCCTTGCACTCCCCAGGACCAAGTACAGGGCAAGTTGCCCCCTCCGGAACCAGTGGTCTTGTTCCATCTGCCGGCTGAGGTGCCCCTGTTCCCCGTCCCCCTGAGATGCCTGCCTATTTTCCAACTGATGCCCCTGCAGTGTTCTCTCTGTGTTGCGGAAGGTGAAAAGTGGGGCCTTGGACTTTGGCCTGTGGCCCTGTGGCCCAAGCACAATGAGGACCGGACAGTGTCCCTTGAACTGTATATATGTATACAGTATACCATTAGATTGAATTTTTGTATTTCTACTGTGTTGTTAATATCACACTCACTTTTGCACATTCCTGTAGTCCTTGCATTATTCCTCAGGGGTATGGGGTAAATATGTTTTATTACTGCAGCTGATTGTGCGTATGGTGTTGGGGGTGGCTGTGTTTGTTGTGCGTGTGTATCACTCTCTTTTTCCTCCCTCCCTCCTCTGTACTCACTGTGGTCGTCTTCACCATCGTTGGTGTTCGTGGTGGAACAGCACGTAGAAAATCATAGGGAATATTTGAAGTTTGGGCTTCATGGCGGCGTGGTTCTTCCCTGAGTCTCCAAAGGTGAGTCCTTTCCCTTCTGAGGTCTGTTTCTGCCAGGCTTTTGATGTTGTTGGTACCGCCCCGGAAAAGGTGGCAGTTTCCAGGGTCATAATATGGTGGGTGGAACATTGACTTCCGCCTGGCTGTAGGTGGCCATCGCCGTGGTGCCTGTTGTTTCCGCCCTGGAGGTCGTTGTGGTAAAGTGGCTGTCTATCTGAGTTCTCACCGTCATGGTCAGAATTTGGCAGTAGCTACCGCCAACCTGTTGGCGGTTATTACCGCCACTTTATCACCGACCGCCATGGTTGTAATGAGGGCTATAGTGTTCTAAATTGTTGTGGGATTTCTTTTGTTTTCAGTTTTCACTCTATTACTGTGTGAGTGCTATATAAATACTTTACACATTGCCTCAAAGTTAATCTGGTATGATTTATGCCAAGCTACCAGAGGGTTAAGAACAGATTTCTTTAGTGACTTTTATGGTTCACCCTGGCAATAACTGTATTTATTTCTTGAGTGGTTCTCAAAACACTCCAATAATCCAATTCCTTACAGTTATGAAATAATTAACAAGCATTGGCAATGCCAATAGGCCCAGCTTATGGATGAAGGCGCCTTTTGCATCATTGATGGGTTTAGGTGCGCAATAAGTCATCATCCATACACTCTGTCACTCATCTTTGCACTTATGCATCCATTTATCCATCTACTAACTCATATTTGCTTTAATTATATGATGCAACCAAAAACAAAACACAAATTAATTCAACAACATGTACAAGATAAATGAAAGCATACAAATAGAAAATATATAGTGCTATCTAAACACAGCACGCATATGCTTGCAATAATGAAAGTAAACATAGCAATGGGAGTCCACCTTGAAAAGGTATTGTAAATAGCCTATTGTGCTAATGTTCTGGCTTGGCTGCCACATTTAGAATCAATGTGTTGTCCATCTTGGAATTGTAAAATAATGATACACTATGGACAAAAGCATTCTATTATGGTCTCCAGGTTTAGAGGAAGTGGCCACATTCAGTTATGGAACACAGCAGAATAAATGAGAGGCGAGCAATCGACCCATCAGAACTGTGTGGTGATCTGTAGTATCCTCTAAAGAAACATTAAAATAAAACGAGGAGAAGCAAAGCAATGAAAGGAGACTATAAAAGGAGAAAATTGAAAACCAGAGGACTCACCAACAAGAACTGACAGTGAAGCGCACACCTTTTCTGTGCATATGTCATCAGAAAGTGGCATCATTCACAGGGCATGACACAAAGGCTCTATAAGTATCCATATGGATATGTATTTTTTTATATATATATATATATATATATATATATATATATATATAGATGTAAAATGTAATGCTTTTAAGTGACCTTGGTAGACAGCTAAGAAGAGATTCTCACAAGAATTATTTCAGTGCAAATCGTCTACACCTGGGTTTTGTCAGAGGAAGCAACCAGCACTAAATCCTTTGCCTACAAAGATAATCTATGATGTTTCATGTATCAAAATACCTAATACCTTTAATTGTGAGAAATAACCATCTACCCTTAAATGCCTTTTGACTTTAACATGCTTTTCACAATCAATATGTCAGGCCTACTGCACTTATCATAACTTTCCATATTAAATGGAATCTGAAGCATTTTTATTAATAAACCAATCATGCCCCAAAGTGTTATTGTTTGTTTGAAATCATAACCAACTGTGGCCTCCTGTACTGATCTTAAGCTTTCCCACAAGACAACCATCAGATTTGGATCAATGATTTAATACCACTGAAAACAATATTGATTCATACAAATATCACAAAAGTATTGTTTACAAACATATCACCATCCCATACTTAATTAACAACAGCACAAATAGTGATGACCAAAATATGGCAGTTAGAAATATTTATTTTTGCTGATATGAAAACATCAAATATCGGAAACAAAAATAATGTTCCTTTTAAATAACTAAATAAAATGTCAAAAATGTCAAAATATTCAATGTTAATTACTCCAATAATCCAAAACATATCAAAATATAACACAATACAATGATGATTCTACTTTACTTTAAACAATAAATAAAATTGAACTAGAAATGCATAAAAAAATCTTATACCTACATTATTTAAACATAACATTAAAATAAACTTTAAACATAAAATAAAAGTAAAATACATTACAATACATAGGGGGTCATTACAACCTCTGCGGTCTTTTTACAAGACCGCTGAGGGACCGCCGTGCGGAAGACCGCCAGTAGTGGCGGTTTACCGCTCGGTGTATTATGACTGTTGGCTGCTCTCTGTCCTTGTTCCGACGGAGAGCCGCCAACAGCCATACTGGCGGGTGGCGGGTAAGTGGAGGTTGCTCCACCTTCACGCCAACAGAACACCGCCCACCGAATCACGTCCTGTGATTCGGTGTGGTGGTGTTCTGTTGGCGGTGTGGTGTCGGCGGAGCAGCACCCATGGATCCCGTCCCCTCCCGGAGGATCAACGGAACAGGTAAGTCGATCGTCCGTTAGGGGAGGGGGGTGTTGTGTGTAGTGTGGGTGCATGGGGGTGTGCGTCTGTGTATGTAGAGGGGGTGTGTGAGTGCGTGCTTGCGGGGGTGTTGCGTGTATTGGGAATGTGTGCGTGTATGTCTGTGGGTATGTCTGTATGGATGTGTGCGTGTATGTTAGTATGTGGGTGTGCGTGTCTGACTGTGTGTGTGGATGTAGGCATGTATGTCGGTGTGTGTGCGTGTGTGTGTTGGTGGTGCCTGCGTGCGTGTCGGGTGTGTGTGAGTTCTGTGATGTTGGGGGTCGGGCTGGGGAGGGGGGACCTGCCACCATTGGGGGGTGGTAGGGGTGGTGGGGGGTGTAGGGGAGGGAGTCGGGTGGGGGTGGGGGGTGGGGAAGACCTCTATCAGTGCCAGGGAATCAATTCCCTGGCACTGATAGTGCTTACCGTCATGGATTTCATGGCAGTTCAAACCGATGGAAATCCGGGGCTGGAAGCCGGGTCAAAATACCGCCGGCGGTATAGTGATGGCCGCCGGGCTCCAGCCCGGCGGGCGGAATGGAGAACTGGCGGATGACCATGGCGGTAACTGCCATGGTCATAATACGCTGGGGAAAGACCGCCAGCCTGTTGGCGGTCTTACCGCCGCTTCTCCGCCTTCCGCCATGGTCATAATACGCTTGGGAAAGACCGCCAGCCTGTTGGCGCTCTTACCGCCGCTTCTCCGCCTTCCGCCAGGGTCATAATGACCCCCATAATGTACTAAAAATAATACTTAAACACAATTAATATAATATACATAATAACGTTTAATAACTAAAAATAAACATTTTAAAAATATATCCATAACAACACAAAAAAACACAAACTTATATTAAAAATTAAAAACGAAGCAGTAATTAGTGTCCACTATAACAGGTAATAACTGATAAAAAATACAAGCTAAACAAACAGTGACCAATGGAAAAAACTGTAAAGCTAACTAACGAATCAATATACTTAAGTAATCAGCAATACAATACAAAAGGAACAGAACGTTCTTACACTTATCCCACCAATAACACTAGAGCTGCAAGGCAACAATGCTCTATCACACTGGCAACAGAAAGCCAAAGAAGAAAACTGGAAGAAAACATAAAACTAACTTCACAAGTGAGTAAAACATTTAAATTAACAAAGTTGAATGTAACTTATTTTAAAAATGTTAAAGTGTAAATAACCAAGCAAACTTACTATTTTTATATAGTCACCAAACTTTGGTTTGGTTAGTAAAAAAAGTACTTCACAATCTACAACCTACAGGCCACCAAAATAATTTAACAATCAAACACCCAGAGAAAGGCATGTAATAAGTAAGTAAAATAAAAGCATATCTAAATATCAACTAAACATTAAGGGGGTCATTACGATCCTGGCGGTTGGTGTTATAGTGGCAGTAGTACTGCCAAAAGGCTGACGGTACATACTGCAATATTATGACATTAGCGGTTTGGCAAAAGCCAAACCGCCAATGAACCACACCGACAGCCACGGCAGTAATGGACCGTCACTAGACCACCCATGGTAATATGACCCCGCCCACCCCCATGTTTTACGTAAACCATGGTGGTAGACACTATCAGTGCCAGGGAATTCCTTTCTTTGCACTGATAGGGGTCTCCCCCACCCCACTCCCCAGAGTCCTCCTCCACCCTCCCTCTTCTGACCCCCCTGACATACACACACCTACACACACAGACATACACACGCATACACACACCTACCTACTGTGATGCTATTAATTGTGTTTGACCAATGACTTTGTGTTTCACCACTGCGCATATTAGTTGCTCAATGTTCACCAGTAGCACATTACATGTTGTGTTCAGTTTAGCTGCCTATTGGCTTTAACATGGAGTTAGCCATTACATTCTGTATTCAGTTTAGCTGCCTATTGGCTTTGACATGGCATTAGACATTACATTTGGTATTTAGGTTAGCTGCCTATTGGCTTTAACGTGGGGTTAGACATTGCAGTTGAGACATTGCAGATGAGCTGTGTTTTTCCAAGCTGTGTTTTTCCACATGATAGACCAAGCTGTGTTTTTCACACCAGACCATAGCTGATAAGAGCATGTAGATTTTGTGTTTACCTCTCAATCCAGTCTGAGAACGAGTGAGGCTCGGGAGAATTGGCCACTCTCCAAGTTTCTTCGGTTCTCACACTGAGTTTGCTTTTAAGGATGACTCTGGACTACAGCAGGGTTAGATTGATTCTGCTTGACTTCAGACAGGAACGGAGACGTCAGTTGCCTGTCTCCCGTTTGGGTAGAAAATCTCTTCCTCGCAGTTGAACGGAGTCATCAACTTGCAGGTCCCAGAAAGATGAAGCTGAGCTATAGGCCCTACGGTGATGCAATTTTGACTTTTATGCTTTGCTTTGAAGTTATGCTATAATTTAATCACATGTATTTGCTGTGTACATTGCAACTGAGAAGTACTTTGATATATTTTGCTTTCATTGCTGCGACTACTTTTGAACGTGTGCTTCCAACCTACTAATTTCGTCTCTCAGGAACCTCGTGGTGAAGTAATAATAACAATAAATGTCTTCTTTAAACTCAGAAGTACATTCCAGAGAGGTTCTGTAAGCTCGGTTATGAGATAAGAGCAGGAAAGCAGAACACCTACATTCACCCACGCATGCATACATCCATACACACTGACTGTCTGGAGGTCCCTGATAGGACCAGGTTGGTCATCCAGACACACGGGTTCACACATCACAACATACACAACATACACGCACAGTCACATCCATTCATGCACACACGCATTCCAAACGCCCCACACCCGCATGCATGCACACAGAAACATACACACGAACCCCCACATACACACAATACACCTCCCGCCCCCTACCCTGTCGGAGCACCCTACTTACCTGCTAGCAGGTGGTCCTCCGGCTAGAGACGGGACGCAGCACTGCTGCCAGCAGCAGCGTCCACCAGCAGAACACCGCCAGGCCGTTTTATGGATCATGACAAAAGTCGCGGCGGTCTACTGGCGTGGCGCTGCTGCTGGTAGCAGTGCCACCTTACCGGCACCTACAGCCATGACCGTAGCCGGAATTCGGCCATCCTTCTGGCGGAATTCCAGCTGCGGTCAGAATATGGCGGTCGAATGGTAGCCACATCGCAGGTCTTTTGACAGCCGTCGCCATGGCGGTAGGCGGCATTTACCGCCTATGTCATAATGAGGGCCTAAATGTAAAAAGAAAACCTAAAAGCCCTCAACCCCTACAAACTACCCTAAACTAAATGTTTAAATATAACTAATACAACATTTTCCCCAACAGAAAACAAACCCCCTGATCCACCCTGAAACAACATCAATGTGAAACTGAAAAAAGGACTGCAAATATAATCAACAACACATATGTAAGTATAAAGTGTAAAATAATTGTCATATATTTTATGTAAATAATAAAAGCAAATGGATAATTATTTCAACTGATATAACTATATGTTGGACTTTTTTGCTTATGCAGGGTCATCCCCAATCTTTTTGCCTCCTGCCTCCTATTTTGTCTGACCTGTTGCTGTTGGCTTTTAACCTCTGAGCACTTTATCACTGTTAACCAGTGCTTAAGTGCATATGTTCTCTGTGTATGTAATTGTTTTAGCAATGATTGGCATATTTGATTTACTAGTAAGCCCCTAGTAAAGTGCACTAAAGATGTCAGGGCCTGTAAATCAAATGCTATTAGTGGGCATGCAGCACTGGTTGTGCCACCCACATAAGTAGCTCTGTAATCATGTCTCAGACCTGCCACTGCAGTGTCTGTGTGTGCAGTTTTAACTGTAAATTCGACTTGGCAAGTGTACCCACTTGCCAGGCCTAAACCTTTCCTTTTCTTACATGTCAGACACCCCTAAGGAAGGCCCTAGTAGCCCCAAGGGCAGGGTGCAGTGTATGGTGAAGGTAGGACATATAGTAATGTGTTTTATATGTCCTGACAGTGAAATATTGCTAAATTCGTTTTTCACTGTTGCAAGGCCTTTCCCTCTCATAGGTTAACATCGGGGCTACCTTTAAATCTGATTAAAGTGTAGATTCCCTTTGGGAGCGGTTGGACAAGTGGAGTCTGGGGTCTCTCAGCTCACAATTTAAAAATACATTGTTTAGTAAAGTTGATTTTAAGATTGTGTGTTTGAAAATGCCACTTTTAGAAGGTGAGCATTTTCTTGTTTATACCATTTTTATGACTCTGCCTGTTTGTGTATTCCCTGTCTGGGTCAGTTTGACAGTTGGGCTGGTTGCACCTCACACTAGACAGTGACACAAAGGGAGTTGGGGTGTAGTCTCCATTTCTTGATGAGCCATCTGTGCTAGGAGGAGTGGTCACTCATACCTGAAAGGGCTGTGCCTGCCCTCCCACAATGTAGTCTCCAACCACCTGGTGAGTGTCTGGGGCCTGGCCTGGGCAAGGCAGGATTTCACATTCAAAGAGACTTTACTTTGAAGTAGGCCTACTTCAAAGGAGAAATTGGCTATAAGAAAGGCACCCAAAACCACAGACTTTAGAACCCTTCTGGAAACAAGAGGAACCTCTGCCTGGAGAAGAGCTGAAGAGCTGAGGAAGAAGAGCTGCCCTGCCCAAAGACTGGGCTTTGTGTGCCTTCCATCTTGTGAAGAAATCTCCAAGGGCTTGATTTAGAGCTTGCCTCCTGTTGTTTGAAGTCTCAGGAACAGCAAAGACTTCTCTCTGCCAGCACCTGGAGACTCTGGAGAGACTCCTGATCTGACAAGTGGTGCCCTATCCAGTCCCTGGGCCCTTGAAAGGAAAATCTGGTGAAAATTCAAGGAAATCGACTTCGGACGACTCCAGGCCGATGCCGCTGCTGAATCCGGTGACGCCGCCTGCAACGACTCCGTGATCTTCGCTGGAACGCGATGACCTTTGCAGGCCCGACATTGCTGTAGCCCTGCCGAAGTCCGCGACTCCGTGGAAGTTGCCACACCACGTTGTGACCAACGCCGCTCAAAGAGCACAGATTCAACATTTCGCACAGACGCTGTGATCCCGACTTCGCTCATCGGCTTGTTTTCACTCTTCACCAAAGGTACTGTACCTGGGGGTCTACGCGACTCCGTTTCCGGCGCCGCTGGTGTCGGATTGTTGGGAACGACTCCGCCACGATGCCGTGTTAACACACCCACGGAAGCATTTTGTGTTTCTAAGCGCTATTTTTGAGATTAATCTTTAAAAATTCATAACTTGACTTGTGTATGTCGGATTTTTGTCGTTTTGGTCTTGTTTTGTTTAGATAAATATTTCCTATTGTTAGTGTTTTCATTAAGTTACTGTGTGTATTGGTACACATACTTTACACCTAGCACTCTGAAGTTAAGCCTACTGCTCTGCCAAGCTACCAAGGGGGTAAGCAGGGGTTAGCTGAGGGTGATTCTCTTTTACCCTGACTAGAGTGAGGGCCCTTGCTTGAACAGGGGGTAACCTGACTGTCAACCAAAGACCCCATTTCTAACACTATGTTATGAACCTATTTCAGACACAATGACAGAAAGAGCAATATACATCACATCACAGGAAGGCAGACATTTGCTCTTGCACATGAACTACACTCAAAGCCATGAAAGCACAAGGACTGAGGCCCTCATTATGACATTGGCGGTAAATCACACTCATCGCCATGCCGACTGCCACCAACATAACGCCGCTGCCACGGATAACCGCCAATCATAATATGACACACACATACCAATCCGTCACTATATAGCAACGCACACAACTCGGCCAGCCCAAAGGTCAGTGATAAACTGGTGGTATCAAAACCCACACCATTACACCAACAGAACTATGCGCATCACATTATGACCCACGAATCACTGCGGCGGACATTCAATGGCAGTAAATCATTGGGGGTACATACCACCGCGCAAACTACACACACACATTCAAAAGAACACCACATTGGTCAATTCAAACTACACACATCTGACACCCATACACACCCACACACCCACACCACTATAAAACACACACCCACATTACCCACAACCATTTACGAATGCAAAGAATTGCCAACAGTTACAGATACAGCAAGAGCATCCACACAAACAGAGCCACATGCCACCATCACCTATATACCACCCACGCACCTTACATCACACATCCCAACACATCACCCCACACACCCTCACCCACACCACTCACACTACACCCATGGCACCACAATGACACCCCAGGTTCTCAGAGGAGGAGCTAAGGGTCATGGTGGAGAAAATCATCTGGGTAGAGCCACAGCTATTTGGATCACAGGTGCAGCAGATGTCCATTGCTAGGAAGATGGAGCTATGGCGGAGAATCGTGGACAGGGTCAACGCCGTGGGACAACACCCCAGAACAAAGGATGACATCAGGAATAGGTGGAACGACCTACGGGGGAAGGTACGTTCCATTGCAGCTAGACACCAGCTCGCAGTACAGAGGACTGGCGGTGGACACCCGCCTCCTCCCCCACAACTTACAACATGGGAGGAGCAAGTCTTGGAAATCATGCATCCTGAGGGCCTGGCAGGAATAGGAGGAGGACTGGAGTCTGCTAAGTCAACTCTCTATTACTATCACCTTCCCTGCCATCACATACCCTCACCCTCACTCCCATCACTCCACCACCCCCACACACTCCACCATCACATCCCACTCATCCCAATACAAAGTCCTGCATGCAACACCAATGCATGGATACCCCTCACAGACCTGCATGGAAACCTATCACCACTGCATGCATACAGGAGAGAATCACCTAGCCCACCAAATATCAACTCACACAAGGCAAATATGCCAGGGCAATAACAACCATAGAGGGCAACACACCCATGCACAATATGTCACACTCAGAAACAATAACATTGCAATTACATACCTACAGGTATCCCAGCCAGTGTCACCGGAGAAAAGGTGCCAGCAACATCCAGTCCCCCCACAGAAGAGGCCCACAGTGATGACAGCAGCTCTGGTCGCCTGGATCTGGATGACCAACCTGGTCCCATCAGGGACCTCCAGACAGTCGGTTACCCAGCCACAGTCTCACACCACCACAGAGCCTCCCCCCTCAGGAAACACCACCACAGCACCTACCCAGCGGGCCCATACCTCTGTCCCCCCGACACGTCAATCAGCAGTGTGTCCACCACTACATGGACCCCAGGCCACCTACAAACACAGGACGATCAGGGACCTGGGGTCAGTGGCAGTGGGCACACGGTTCAGGGGACAGAGGCACAGGACAACAGGGAAGCTGGGAGGACTGCTGTTCGACAGGGGGAGGACAGGCCCAGGGAACCGACTCTCCAGGAGGCACTCACCGCAATCCTTGGAGCATACCAACATTCCCAGGATGCGCTGGGCCAGACACTGGACAAGATGCAGAAGAACATGCGGCTGCAGGAAGGACAGTACCTGGGGATCAGGGAGGACTTGAAGGACATCAACACTACCCTGGTCTCCATTTGCAGGGGTGCTGGCAGACATTGCCAACATTATGAGGGAGGCAGTGGTACACCACCGTGCCCCTGACACTAGCCAAACTGCTGAACAGCCCTCCACCTCCACTGCCGCTAGTGGACAGGAGGCCCCACCACAGGAACAATAGGCCACCAGCACCCCTCCCCCTGCAAAAGGAGAACCACCCCGCAAATGTTCCCTGTGATCCAGGCAGAAGCCAGAGACTATTGCCAAGATCCCTGCCACGACATAAGACTCTCCTGATTGTCACCCTTGTATCCCACTCTGTGACACTGTCTACCTTGAACTGCCATTGCTCCCCTTCCAATGCCCCCTTGGACAATGCACCTGCGATACAAATAGACTGGACTCTTTCCTGGACTTTCCTCCATCATCATCCCAGCCCATTGCACTCCCCCCTCTACTTCTTAGCACTTAAATAAATATCTTTTGAAAAAATCCAGGTATAGGGTATGTCAAATTATTTAAGTATGTATTCGTTTAACAAGGTTTAAACATTGCAATTCAACTGTACAGTAATGTATACATAGGAAAGACATGTAGTTGGCTGCAGTGAACACACCGGGAGTGATAGTGGGGCACCAACATCTGCAAAAAGAGTTGCCAAAGGGTACAGTGAGGGGCCATAGAAGTGGGAAATGACAGCCTGCCAGTGACAATGTCAAACACAAAACTGTCAATTAAATGTGAAGTTACACTTACCTGTGTGTCATTGGAAATGTTGACGAATAATTGCACTTCTGTTGTCCTCATCTGCTGCCTCTTCATCTTCACTGTCCACAGGGTCCACTGCTGCCACACGGCCATCTCCAGCCTCCTCCTCCTGCAGAAAAGGCACCTGGCAATGCAATGCAAGGCAAGGTTGTGCAACATACAGCATGACACGATGGTCTGGCAGACCTTCTTGGGTGAGTAGCACAGGGATACACCTGTTAGATGGAGGCACGAAACCTGGCCTTCAGGAGGCCAAAGGTCATCTCTATAATTCTTCTTGTTCGCCCATGTACCTCATTGTAATGTTCCTCTTCCCCTGTCCTGGGATTCCTCACAGGGGTTAGTAGCCATGAGAGGTTCGGGTAACCAGAGTCACCTGCAAATATTGAGAGACTACTGCTAGCCACAAACTAACCCTTAGGGCCCACACCGTACCCATACACCAACATATACTGGCTGGGAACCAGGGCTCACCTATTATCCACACCCTGTGCCTCTGGAGTTGAACCATCACATTTGGGATGCTGCTATTCCTCAGGATAAAGGCATCATGCACAGACCCAGGATACTTTGCATTGAAGTGGGAGAATGTACTGGTCGGCCAGGCACACCATCTGCACATTCATGGAGTGAAAGCTCTTTCGATTTCTGAACACCTGTTCATTTGGCCAGGGGTGTGGGGGCAAATGCAATATGTGTTCCATCAATAGCCCCAATAATGTTGGGGATATGTCCCATTGCATAGAAATCAGCTTCACTGTGGCCACATCCTTCACCTTGGGAAAAAAGATGTAGCTGCACATGTGTTTAATCAGGGCAGACAACACTCTGGTCAGCACTATTGAGAACATTGGCTGAGACATTCCTGCTGCCAAGCCCTCTGTAACTTGGAAGGAGCCAGTTGCCAGGAAATGGAGCACTGATAGCACTTGCACAAGAGGGGGATCCTGGTGGGGTGACAGATAGCAGAGATTAGGTCAGGCTCCAATTGGGCACACAGCTCTGTGATTGTGGCCCTGTCCAAATATAGATGAGGATAATGTGCCTGTCCTCCATTGTTGCCAAGTCCACCAGGAGACTGTACACGGGGGGATGTCTCCATTTCTTATTCATCCGCAGCGGTCGCAAACTATGGGGTAAAATAATGAACAGCTGGTCATTATCTCAACATTCCAACCACTACAGTTCAATGCATGTTGTAATTGTAACAGTATTTTGTTGGAGATGTCCAAATGGTGCATTTGTGTGCTGTGACACAGTTAGGATCCATGGCCTGCAACCCCCTGAAATGGCATCCTGTATGGAGGGACAGGTGGAAATGAGGTAATTCCGCTGACGTTGTGCGCAGTTGCATGCAGCGGTCGAGAACCGCCGTGCAACTTCTCATTGGTTAACATTGGGCCCGATGGGGTACAGTGGCCAATGGTGATGTACGCCAGTGGTGACGCTATGCACCGCCACGGACGTCACCGCCATTTTCTATCTAATTCCTCACTTGCTACCTGACATTCAACAGGAGAGGACCTACACTGCATGTGCTGCTGTGACCTGTGTCTGGAACTGACCATGGCTCGTGTGACTGGGGAAAGGGCCCCTGCCTTCACCTCAGCAGAGTTGAAGCGACTGGTGGATGGGGTCCTATCCCAGTACCGACTGCTGTATGGGCCTCCAGACCAACAGCTGAAGTCACCGTGAGTACGATGCATGGGGCGTGAATGCATGGAGTGCTGTGTGTGAAGGCCTAATGTAGGGGATGGGTGGTGGATGGGCCCTGGACAGTGTGCAGCATGTATGGTTGGCCATGTCTGTGCTAATGGGGATGGGAAGGGGCATGGTGGGCCATGAGTTTAACAGGCAGGACGGTTGGACTAATACCTTTCCCTGTGTCTATTTCCCTGCAGGTCAGCGCCCATCAAAAGAAGGGTATATGGCGTGCCATCGCCAAGGACGTGCGGACCCTGGGGGTCTATGGCAGGCGGAGCACCCACTGTTGAAAATGGTGGGAGGACCTGAGACGCTGGGCACGGAAGACGGCGGAGGCCCATCTGGGGATGGCCTCCCAACGAGGAAGGGGTGCCCGTCGAACCCTGACCCCCCTGATGGCCTGCATACTGGTGCTAGATGGGCGCTTGGGGGCATCACAGCAGCCACAAGGGGGTGAGTACAGTGCTCTAATATACAACTTGTGCGTGGTGAGGTGGTATCTGGGTGGGGGGTGGGGGTCCTGTGGGTGCCCCTAGCCCAGGCCTGGCATTGAAGGGTAGGTCCCATGTTGGGCAGGGTTCTGATGTGAAAGTACTCCAACCAAGCTAGTAGGCATCCACTACTGGGCAGGGGTCTGTGGGTCTCAGGTATGCTGCAATTGGCATTAGGTGTCCCATGGGCTGGGGACTAGCATTGTGACTGGTAGTGCATTGTCTAGAGCATAGGGCTGTTCCCTGTGTGTGAGTGTGTCCTGTACGCCAACGGTGGTGTTGTTGGCGCCATTGACCAAATTTATCCTTTGTCTCCTCCGCCCCCTCTTTTTGTTTTGTCACCCTGTCCTTATGTGCATTAGCATCATCTGGCGGAGGAGGAGAGGCACCTGCGACGGAGGGAGCTGCATCCCACAGGACCCAGGAGGCCGAATCTACTGACGATGAGGGCACCAGTGGGACGGAGGGTGAGGGGAAACAGGAGGGGACAGTTCAGACACGGATAACTCCTCCGATGGGAGCTCCCTGGTGGTGGCTTCTGTGACCACCCCAGCTACAGGGACAGCCGCCACCCCCCATACCAGCACCGCCCTCCCAGCAGCCCCTCAGCGAGATGCCTGTGCCCGCTCACCCAGGAGAGTGGGCATCTCCTTCGCCCCAGGCACCTCAGGCCTTGCCCCAGTTAGCCCTGCTGCCTTGAGTGAGGAGTCTATTAAACTTCTGTGATCCATCTCTGTTGAGCAGTCAACCATTGTGAATGCCACCCAGGGGCTGGCAGTCCAAATGCAACAGACAAATGCATTCCTGGAGGGCATTCACACTGGCTTAGCGCCCAACATAGATCAATCCAGGCTCTGGCCTCCTCTCTGTCCCTGTTTCCAGCCTCCCCCCTCCAACTTCCACTTCCCAATCCCATTCCCCTCAACCCCAACTGATCCCAAGCACACAGTCAGACGAGCATGCACCCAGGACAACACACAAGAGTGGACATGGCAAACACAAGCACCACACTTCATCCCACAGGCACTCACACAAACACCATCCAGAAGCAGACATACCAACATCCACTGCCTCCACTGTGGCCAGTTGCGTCTCCACTCACACCTGCATGCACTACATCCTCATCCACTACCACTACCACCATCACCAGCACACCTAACTGTACATGCCCCTCACTGGCAGTCACCACCTCCACATCCATGCACACGTCCCCTGTGTCCTCTCCCACTGTGTATGTGCCCTCTCCTCTCAAAGTACATAAACAAAAGCACTCAGACACCCAACAGCCATCCACCTCCCAACAGCATCCAGCCCATGCACCTGCACCCAAACACAGCAGACAGGCACCTCCTACCACCACTCCCTTTTCCACCACTCCTAAACCATCTCCCTCTTCCCGCCCCAATGTCCCTAAGAAGCTTTTCCTCTCCACCATTGACCTCTTCCCTACCCCGCCCCCGTCCCTCACGTCAGGCCAGGGTGGTCAAAACCCAGGCAAACACTTCAGCCACCCAGTCCATGGGCACAGTAGTGTCCCCACTTACTCCAGGTGGGAAAGGATCCGGCCACCAGCCAGCCAGATGGACAGGGTGCCAGCCCCAATTGCGTTAAGGAAGGGCAAGGAGTTAGCCCCAGCTGCAGGAAGGAAGGGCAAGGAGGCAGCCCCAGCTGCAGGAAGGAAGGGCAAGGAGGCAGCCCCAGCTGCAGGAAGGAAGGGCAAGGAGGCAGCACCAGCTGCAAGACGTAAGGGAAAAGAGGCAGCCCCAGCTGCAGGATGGAAGGGAGGGCAAGGAGGCAGCCCTAGCTGCAGGACAGAAGGGCAAGGAGGTAGCCCCAGCTGCACGAAGGAGGGGCAGTGGGCCTGCAACAGCAGTCAGTAGAGGCAAGGGGCCTGGTGCAGGGACTCAGTCGGAGCCCCCTCCACTAACCATGGTGGTGCAGCCATCAGAGGCTGTAGGGGATGGGCTGGAGCCTCCCCCCACCATTGCCAGCACCGCCACCAGCAACGCCACCAGCAGCAGCCCCAATGGGCAGCCGTCCGAGGTGGCAGTGATACACTGGAGCCTCCCCCCACCACAGCCAGCAACGCCACCAGCAGCAGCAGCCCCAGAGGCTTCAGGGGATGGGCTGGACCCTTCCCCACCACTGCCAGCTCTACCAGCAGCACCACCACTGCCACCACTGAGCGGCCGTCACCACCGGCAGACAGTGTGTAGTCCTGCATCCATGGGCTGTTGTGCGGCCTGGCCCCTGCAAATCCTGTGGGTCTGACACCAAGGTGAGAGACTGTGACCTTGTACTCCCCAAGATCTGCATCATAGGGCACAATACCCCCTCAGAACCAGTGGAGAAGCCACCCACTCACCCCATCCTCCACAGGATGAATTTCACTGGGCACAATGCCCCCTCCAGAACCAGTGGAGAAGCCATCCACTCACCCCATCCTCCACAGGATGAAGCTCACTGGGCACAATGCCCCCTTCAGAACCAGTGGAGAAGCCATCCACTCACCCCATCCTCCACAGGCTGAAGCTCACTGGGCACAATGCCCCCTCCAGAACTAGTGGAAGAAGCCATCCACTTGAGAGAGTGTGGCCTTGCACTCCCCAGGACCAAGCACAGGGCATGTTGCCCCCTCCAGGACTAGTGGCGTTGTACCATCTTCCAGCTGAGCTGCCCCCCCATTCCCCGTCCCCCTGAGGTATTTCCGATCTGATGCCCCTGCAGTGTTCTCTCCATGTTGTTGCAGGAGTGAGGTGTGGCCTGGACTATGTGATGTGGCCCTGTGGCCCGGGGCCATTTAGGACTGGGCAGTGTTCCTACATTTGTAAATATGTATATACTTGTTGATTTGGATGCACATATTTATACTATTTTATCTTATTACACTCACTTTCATCAAATCATTTTGTCCTTGCATTATTCCTGATGGGGACGGGGTGAATATGTAATGTTATTGCATCTGGTTATGTGTATGGTGTTGCTGGTGGGGGTGTTGAGTGTGTGTGTCACTCTCTTTTTCCTCCCTCCCTCCCCTGTGTGCTAGGCAGCAGTACTCACCGCGGTCGTCTTCGCCAGCGTTGGTGTTCGTAGTGGAGCAGAATGTTGAAGAGCATGGGGAACATATGCAACTTGGGCTCCATGGCGGCGTGGTTCTTCCTTGAGTCTCCAGTGTTGAGTCGTTTCCTTTCTGTGCAGTGTTTCCGCCAGGCTTTTGATGTCATTGGTACTGCCCCGGAAAAGCTGGCGGATTGGTGTGTCATAATACAGTAGGTGGAACATTGTCTTCCACCTGGCTGTAGGTGGTTACCGCCATGGTGCCTGTTGATTTCGCCCTGGCGGTAAGCGTGTTAAAGTGGCTGTCTGAGTGGTTTCTGCCCTGGTCATTATTACATATTTATTACCGTCAGCCTGTTGGCGGTATTACCGCCACTATATCACCAACCGCCAGGGTTGTAATGAGGGCCTGAGATTGTTAATTGGAAATCTACAAAATACTACTGTAATGCTTGTTAAGATGGGCTACTAGGAAAACTTATGTTGTTAACATGAGAGAACATGACCACCTCAAATCTAATTAAAGCATATACTTCACTCCAAATGTCACAGTAATCTAATTAAGGCATGTACTTCACAATTTCAAAGAGGCAAGCACTAATTTCTGAGAGCCCACTACTAAGGTTCTAGAAGATATACTCCCTAAAGTACCTGAACACATCACAGGATAGCTAACAGCCATACTGACTTTAAAACACTTACTAGGACGAACAAAGAAAGCCACCGGCGATACTCTTGCATCCCGCATCACACATAAAAAATGAAAATGTCTTCAAGAACTGTTTTTATGCAGGAACGTGTCTCTTCCTGCACAAAAACAATCCTGCCTGTAAGGCAGGCACCTTTGCGCTATTGTGTAAGGGTGCCTGTGCTGGGGCTAGGTAGACATACTGTGCCAGTGAAAAGAGACAGCAGAAATATGCCTCAACTTTGTAAATATATTTTTAGTGTCTTCCTATCACGCATAATAGTGTAGCAAGTTGCCTTGCTGCACTGTGTTGCATGAATGTTAGTAAATCTGGCCCTAAGAATAGAATATACAACAAACAGAAGGCTTGCCTTGGACAGAGAAACGTAATAATGGCACTAGCATATGGTCCTGTAACAGAGGGGCTACCACTGCTACCTGTTTATAGAAAGTCCATTTTATAAGCATTATATACACATCATGAGGTTACACACAGCCAGAATGACTGTGGGGGTCCAAACACCAGGTCCCAGCAGGTGGAAAAAGACAGTATAAAGGGAAACACTCACCTGCAGGCAGCCTCAGACATCCGGTACCGCCATTGAGCCCGTCACACATGTCCTGCCGCTGCTCCTGCTCTTCAAAGGTGTACAAAATCAACACCGGGGTCGGCGCAACCAACTGTGAGTACACCTACCTACCTGTGTTATTAACCATAACAACACATGATTGCGCTGTCATTCACATCATAGGGGGGTCACGCTACAGGCACCAAGTACACGTGTCATTATGTACACAGTCAGAATCATACATAAAGAAGGGCACATTTACAGTCACAATATGCCCTCTTTGGGCAGGTCACTCACACAGCACCGCAACACTACACAATAACACATGTCTGCCCATCTCAGGCAGAGGGACAATGAAGGGTAAACAACATTGTCTCACACAACACCAACAACACACCAACATCATATATACAAATACAACTCACATACTCACATTCGTCACATGCCATGAACTCTCTTCATATTCAACACGCTAATTTATGGATGTGGCGTGGAACACATCAACACTCCCAGTAAACAACACTCCAATGGACTTACACATCACACACATTGTAACACAATGGAAGGACAATGGCATGCACACTCGACAGAGAGACAAATACGCAAAGCTCACTATACAAACAATACCTGCACAATAAGGATGGGGCCATCAGGAGCACTCAGGGAAGAAGGCAGCACTGGGACACATATTACCTTACAACTGCCCAAAAAACAACTATTGCACTGGAAATGGCCCTTCAGGTATCTCTGGGACAAACAATACTAGACCCAAATGACATGCCTATCTGCTTAATGTGGAAGTGCAAGTCACCAAAGCACATATAACTCCAACTGCATGGGACATACCTCTACAAGAACTAGCTGCAAAGGAGGAGGGTGGTGGTTGGTCTTGGGTTTTGAAGAGGTGGTCTGCTTTTTGGAAGGGGTGGGCTTCTTCTTGGGAAGGAGAGGTATGGTTGCTGGAGGGGTCAGGGGAGTCCTTAGAGGTGGAAGGGAGGGGCTGAGAGGTGGGAGGGAGCCTCCTGGGTTTAGGATGGAGGGAACAGGGGAAATGTCCAAGTCAAACCGAAAAACTATCTTAAGGATATGGGGACAGTCATCAGAAGGGGGTTGGGATTTGGAAATCGAGGGAGTGGTTGTCTGCTGTGTTGGTGTAGGAAAGTACCATCTTTCTTGGCATGTTACCCCCAATTTATGCCTGATGTCAGTGTGTTTTTGACTGTGTCATTGGGATCCTGCTAGTCAGGACCCCAGTGCTTCTGGTTTATGGCCTGCTTGTCAGTGTGTTTTACTGTTTTCTAAATTGTCACTGAAGTCCAGCTAATCAGAACTCCAGAGCTCATGCTCTCTCTTTTCCTAAATTTGTCACTATAGTCTAGTGACTCCATATTCCATTCCAAATTGGCATACTGGACTCCCCTTATAAGTTGCTAGTATACGGTACCGAGGTACCCATGGCATTGGGGTTCCAGGAGATCATGATAGGCTGCAGCATTTCTTTTGCCACCCAGACGAAGCTCATACAAACACTTCTTCAAGACTGCCACTGCAGCCTGAGTGAAATAGTGTAAGCACTATTTCACAGCCATTTTTACTGCACCAGGTCACTTATAAGTCACCTATATATCTACCTTTCAGACCCTGGAGGCCAGGTGCATAATACCTGTGTGTGAGGGCACCTCTGCACTAGCAGAGTTGCCTCCACGTTGTCCAAACCCATTTTCCAGGACTTCGTGAGTGCTGGGACACCATTATAAGCGTGCACTACACATTCCCCTCTCAGGGCTATTTAGGGTCTCTCCTCTGAGCGTTTCCTCAGATTTGTTTTGCAAGACTCCAGCAGGACTCCTCTGCAACATTTGCTTCACCTTCTACCATTGGATCAACCACAGAACTGCTCCAGGAACTCTACAACTGCAACAAAGTATCCAAGACGGCTACTACAACCCTGTAACTCCAGCTCCTGCAAGCCATTGCAACAGTTGCGAGATCATGCATACTCCGAGGATTGCCTGCCTTCTTCCTGCACTAGAAGGACCGAAGAAATCTCCCATGGAGTGACGGAGTCACTTCCTTACTTCAGCAGGCACCTCTGTGCAGCGACGACTGGTACACTGGATTCCCTCTCCTGACGATGAGCATGGATCCTGGAACACAGGTGGTGGACTGAAGTGACCCTGACTGTCCAAAGGTTCAGCTGTCCAAATTTGGTGAAGGTAGAGCTTGCTTCCCCGAGCCAGACAGTACCCCTGTGCACCTTGTGTTTTGCACCTCCTAGGACTTCTGTGCGCTTCTCCAAGAAATCCTTTGTGCACTGCATAGCCCAGGTCCCCAGCATTCTATCCTGCAATGCTCAGCTCCCTGAGTTGTTCTTCAGCGGCGTGGGATCCCTTGGTGTATTGTTATGATGACTGTGATTTGCTACTCCTTTGTCCCTGTGTCATGGGACTCCTGTGGGCGCTGCCTGGTCTTCTGAGGGTTCTTCGACGTGCTGAGAGCCCCCTCTGTCTCCTCAGTCTGAGTTGAGACCCCCAGGTCCCTCCTGGGTCCAGGTAGCGCCTTTTCCCGCCAAAAGCGTCTTTTGTGTGAGCCAAGGCTTGTTGGTGGAATTCAACGATGAAAACCAGCCTGCATCCATCTACTCAACATGGGACATCTCATGCACCAAGCAGGAACCGGCAGCTGTCTTCTTTGGTGCATTTCTGACTTTTTCTTCCAACGGAGAATCCACTTTTGCACCTTCATCCGGGTTGCTCCTGTTACTCCTGGACTCTTCAGTTGCTCTTGGTCTCCTCTCTCCACAGGTCTTCAGGTCCAGGAATCCATTGATGGTGTCTTGCCATCTTGCTTGGTTTTTGCATAATTCTTTATCACGACTTCTAGTGTGTTCTGAGGAAACTTGCTGTACTTTACTCTTGTTTTCCTGGGATTGGGGTACTTTACTTACCTTTGGTGTTTTCTTACACTCCCAGCGCCCCTCCACACACTACTCTTGCCTTCGGTTGGAAACTGACATTCACATTCCACTATTTTAGTGTAGGGTTTGTGTCCCCCCTAGGCCCATTGTAACCTATGGTGTTTTTCACTATTTGCACTATTTTATGACTGTTTACTTACCTGATTTTGGTTACTAGTGTATATTTTGTGTATAATACTTATTTCCTAAGGGAGTATAGACCCTAAGATATTTTTGGCCTTGTGCCACTAAAATAAAGTACCTTTACTTTTGGTAACACTGAGTATTGTCGTTCTTGTATGTGAGTACTGTGTAACTACAGGGGTATTGCAAGAGCTTTGCATGTCTCCTAGTTCAGCCTTGGCTGCTGTGCCTACAGCTACCTCTAGACAGCCTGGCGTCTAGACACTGCATACATTTCACTACTAACGAATAACTGGACCTGGTATAAGGTGTAAGTATCTTAGGTACCCACTACAAACCAGGCCAGCCTCCCGCAGTTGGTATGGATGTCATGGATGCGAGCTTCTGGCAGGTATGCTTGTGTTTGGTTGGTGTATGTTGGGTGGTTGAATGAGTGCATTTGTGTGTCTTTGAGGGTCTGGGAGGTGGAGGTGCTGGGGGATGGAGAGGTGGTTGCGTTTGTGTCTGTTGGGGTGGTGACTCCAGGTATACTGGATGCTGTGAATGTCTGTGTGTCCTTTGTTATGGTGTCTGCGGGTATAGTGCTTGTGGATGTCTAGGGGTCTGTTGGTCTGGTGTCTGTGGGTATGCTGGGTGTGGTGGTTGTGTCACTGACTGTTGTGGTAGTGCCTGTTGGTATGCTTGATGTTGTATGTGTAGTGCTGTTGTTGTGGTAGGGGTGTCTGGGGAAGTGGTGACTGATTTTGTGTCTGTGGGTGGCTGTTATATGCTTGTATGCCGGTGTGTTTTGTAACGCTTGTGTTTGTGTGTGCTGCTCTTGTGTATTGAGGTGGGTGCATGCGGATCTGTCTGTGTGCTTTTGGGAGGTAGGGAGATTGGATTGGGAAGCGGGAGGTGGAGGGGAGGCGGAAGGTGGGGGGTGACTGGCTGCTGTCAGTGAGGAGGCCAGAGCCTGAAAAGATCTCTGTGGGACAGCCATTGCACCATGAATGCCTTTCAGGAATGCATTTATTTGTTGTAGTTGAATTGACGATCCCTGGATGGCATTCACAATGGCTGACTAACCCACAGAGGTACATCTCAGGAGGTCAATATCCTCCTCACAGAGGGAAGCAGGGGTAACATAGGGCTCGGGTGGAGGTGCCTGTGGCAAAGGAGATGCCCACCTTCTTGGGTGAGCTGGCACGGCTAACTGGGGTGGTGAGACATGGAGGGCAGTGATAGAACAGGGGTGGCGGACAAAGATTGTACAGGTGGTGTCCAGATGGGTCTGCCACCACTAGGGAGTAGCCACTGGAGGAAGACTCCAACAATGATGAGGATGTTCCAGTCTCCTCCGTGGCACACCCCTCACCCTCCAGACCTCTCGGTCCTTTTGTGTCGGTGATGTCTTCATCCCACCCAGGTCCCGTGGCCAGATGCTTCCCCACTCAGCTCCACCTCCTTCACTTGGCGGTGCTGATACAGAAAATACATAGACATAGGGTCATCACATGTCCATGATCACACTTGAACAATAGCTCTGATTAGCAAACATTACCATGATATCAAGTAAGCCCCAGCAACAAAGCCCACATAAGTCGCCTGTACATATGCCATACTGTCGGGCCTGCAAACCAGGATATGCCTCAATAAAAAACTTCTGAGTTGATAATTTGCCTTTGCAGGGACCAATTCTTGTTTACAGAGACCAATACTTGTTTGCAGAGACCAATACTTGTTAGAACTAATGCTTGTTAGAGACCAATGCTTGTTTGGGAACACATGTTGCACAAGCCTCCAGCATCCCTCTGACTCAGACTGGGTGTGGCTGAATGCAGCAGGTATTTAAACCACACCAGGCCTCAGTGAATTGCTTGCTGTAGGAATCTCTGGTCCTCAGCTTCTGATCTTTATGTTGTGTTCTGTCCAGCATTTTGGAGGACACTTCTGGAAGAAGAAGAGACCGAAGGAATTAACCCTTAAAATGGCGGTAATGCACTGTGCATGATTTAAGAACATTTATTGCTAAAACTTGATACTTGTTGGCTTGAAAGTTGATAAGTGAATGCTCCAGGATGTGATGCACCTAAAAGGGCACATATTTGGGGCCATATTTATACTTTTTGACGTAAAACTGCGCTAACGCAGTTTTGCGTCAAAAAAATTAGCCCCGGCTAACGCCATTCTGAAGCACCATGCGGGCGCCGTATTTATTCAATGACGTTAGCCGGCATTAGCCGCCGGCGCTGCCTGGTGTGCGTGGAAAAAAATGACGTACACCAGGCAGCGCCGGCGTAGGAGAATATGGAGCTTAGGCGCCAAAAAATGGGGCAAGTCAGGCTGAGGCAAAATTATCGCCTCAACCCGATTTGCGCCATTTATTTCAACTCCCAACCCCCATTAAAATGACTCCTGTCTTAGCAAAGACAGGAGTCATGCCCCCTTGCCCATGGCCATGCCCAGGGGACTTCTGTCCCCTGGGCATGGTCATTGGGCATAGTGGCATGTAGGGGGGCACAAATCAGGCCCCGGATGCCACAAAAAAATAAAATAATAATAACTTACCTGAACTTACCTTAATGTCCCTGGGATGGGTCCCTCCATCCTCGGGTGCCCTCCTGGGGTGGGCAAGGGTGGCAGGGGGGGTCTCTGGGGGCATGGGAGGGCACCTCTGGGCTCCTTCCGAGCCCACAGGTCCCTTAACGCCTGCCTTGTCCAGGCGCTAAAAAACGGTGCAAAAGCGGCTGGACGTCATTTTTTTTGACCCGCCCACTCCCGGGCGTGAATTTTGCCCGGGAGTGTAAATACGGCGCACATGCCTCGGAGTCACTTTTTTAGACGGGAACGCCGAAAGAAGCAGGCAGCACCCGCAGAAGTTCCTGAACAGGCACTTGGAAGAAAAGTGAACCAGAGTCCACCCGAAGTCACAAAAGGGAGTCCCACGACGCCGGAGGACAACTCAGAAGGTTGTGCACTGCAGGTCAGAGTGTCAGGGACCCAGGCTTGGCTGTGCACAAAGGAAATCCTGGAAGAGTGCACAGGAGCCGGAGCAGCTGCAAATCACACGGTACCCAGCAATGCAGTCTAGCGTGGGGAGGCAAGGACTTACCTCCACCAAATTTGGACTGAAGAGTCAATGGACTGTTGGAGTCACTCGGACAGAGTTGGTGAGTTCCAGGGACCACGCTCGTCATGCTGAGAGGGGACCCAGAGGACCGGTGATGCAGTTTTTTGGTGCCTGCGGTTGCAGGGGGAAGATTCCGTCGACCCACCGGAGATTTCTTCAGAGCTCCTGGTGCAGAGAGGAGGCAGGCTTCCCCCAGAGCATGCACCACCTGGAAACAGTTGAGAAAGCCGACAGGATTAGGCGCTACAATGTTGCTGGTAGTCATCTTGCTACTTTGTTGCGGTTTTGCAGGTGTCCTGGAGCAGTCAGCGGTCTATCCTTTGGTAGAAGGTGAAGAGGGAGATGCAGAGGAACTCTGGTGAGCTCTTGCAGTCGTCATCTGAAGAATTCCCCAAAGCAGAGACCCTAAGTAGCCAGAAAAGGAGGTTTGGCTACTAAGGAAAGAGGATTGGCTACTGTAGGAAGTTGGCTCTGTATGTGCTATTTCAAAGTAAGGAATAGCATGCACAGAGTCCAAGGGTTCCCCTTAGAGGTAAAATAGTGGTAAAAATAGATAATACTAATGCTCTATTTTGTGGTAGTGTGGTCGAGCAGTAGGCTTATCCAAGGAGTAGTGTTAAGCATTTGTTGTACATACACATAGACAATAAATGAGGTACACACACTCAGAGACAAATCCAGCCAATAGGTTTTTATATAGAAAAATATCTTTTCTTAGTTTATTTTAAGAACCACAGGTTCAAATTCTACATGTAATATCTCATTCGAAAGGTATTGCAGGTAAGTACTTTTGGAACTTCAAATCATCAAAATTGCATGTATACTTTTCAAGTTATTCGCAAATAGCTGTTTTAAAAGTGGACACAGTGCAATTTTCACAGTTCCTGGGGGAGGTAAGTTTTTGTTAGTTTTACCAGGTAAGTAAGACACTTACAGGGTTCAGTTCTTGGTCCAAGGTAGCCCACCGTTGGGGGTTCAGAGCAACCCCAAAGTCACCACACCAGCAGCTCAGGGCCGGTCAGGTGCAGAGTTCAAAGTGGTGCCCAAAACACATAGGCTAGAATGGAGAGAAGGGGGTGCCCCGGTTCCGGTCCACTTGCAGGTAAGTACCCGCGTCTTCGGAGGGCAGACCAGGGGGGTTTTGTAGGGCACCGGGGGGGACACAGGTCCACACAGAAATTTCACCCTCAGCAGCGCGGGGGCGGCCGGGTGCAGTGTAGGAACAGGCGTCGGGTTCGCAGTGTTAGTCTATGAGAGATCTCGGGATCTCTTCAGCGCTGCAGGCAGGCAAGGGGGGGATTCCTCGGGGAAACCTCCACTTGGTCAAGGGAGAGGGACTCCTGGGGGTCACTCCTCCAGTGAAAGTCCGGTCCTTCAGGTCCTGGGGGCTGCGGGTGCAGGGTCTCTCCCAGGTGTCGGGACTTGGGATTCAAAGAGTCGCGGTCAGGGGAAGCCTCGGGATTCCCTCTGCAGGCGGCGCTGTGGGGGCTCAGGGGGGACAGGTTTTTGTACTCACAGTCTTAGAGTAGTCCTGGGGTCCCTCCTGAGGTGTTGGATCGCCACCAGCCGAGTCGGGGTCGCCGGGTGCAGTGTTGCAAGTCTCACGCTTCTTGCGGGGAGCTTGCAGGGTTCTTTAAAGCTGCTGGAAACAAAGTTGCAGCTTTTCTTGGAGCAGGTCCGCTGTCCTCGGGAGTTTCTTGTCTTTTCGAAGCAGGGGCAGTCCTCAGAGGATGTCGAGGTCGCTGGTCCCTTTGGAAGGCGTCGCTGGAGCAGGATCTTTGGAAGGCAGGAGACAGGCCGGTGAGTTTCTGGAGCCAAGGCAGTTGTCGTCTTCTGGTCTTCCTCTGCAGGGGTTTTTCAGCTAGGCAGTCCTTCTTCTTGTAGTTGCAGGAATCTAATTTTCTAGGGTTCAGGGTAGCCCTTAAATACTAAATTTAAGGGCGTGTTTAGGTCTGGGGGGTTAGTAGCCAATGGCTACTAGCCCTGAGGGTGGGTACACCCTCTTTGTGCCTCCTCCCAAGGGGAGGGGGTCACAATCCTAACCCTATTGGGGGAATCCTCCATCTGCAAGATGGAGGATTTCTAAAAGTTAGAGTCACTTCAGCTCAGGACACCTTAGGGGCTGTCCTGACTGGCCAGTGACTCCTCCTTGTTGCTTTCTTTGTTCCCTCCAGCCTTGCCGCCAAAAGTGGGGGCCGTGGCCGGAGGGGGCGGGCAACTCCACTAAGCTGGAGTGCCCTGCTGGGCTGTGACAAAGGGGTGAGCCTTTGAGGCTCACCGCCAGGTGTCACAGTTCCTGCCTGGGGGAGGTGTTAGCATCTCCACCCAGTGCAGGCTTTGTTACTGGCCTCAGAGTGACAAAGGCACTCTCCCCATGGGGCCAGCAACATGTCTCTGGTGTGGCAGGCTGCTGGAACTAGTCAGCCTACACAGACAGTCGGTTAAGTTTCAGGGGGCACCTCTAAGGTGCCCTCTGTGGTGTATTTTACAATAAAATGTACACTGGCATCAGTGTGCATTTATTGTGCTGAGAAGTTTGATACCAAACTTCCCAGTTTTCAGTGTAGCCATTATGGTGCTGTGGAGTTCGTGTTTGACAGACTCCCAGACCATATACTCTTATGGCTACCCTGCACTTACAATGTCTAAGGTTTTGTTTAGACACTGTAGGGGTACCATGCTCATGCACTGGTACCCTCACCTATGGTATAGTGCACCCTGCCTTAGGGCTGTAAGGCCTGCTAGAGGGGTGTCTTACCTATACTGCATAGGCAGTGAGAGGCTGGCATGGCACCCTGAGGGGAGTGTCATGTCGACTTACTCGTTTTGTCCTCACTAGCACACACAAGCTGGCAAGCAGTGTGTCTGTGCTGAGTGAGAGGTCTCCAGGGTGGCATAAGACATGCTGCAGCCCTTAGAGACCTTCCTTGGCATCAGGGCCCTTGGTACTAGAAGTACCAGTTACAAGGGACTTATCTGGATGCCAGGGTCTGCCAATTGTGGATACAAAAGTACAGGTTAGGGAAAGAACACTGGTGCTGGGGCCTGGTTAGCAGGCCTCAGCACACTTTCAATTGTAAACATAGCATCAGCAAAGGCAAAAAGTCAGGGGGCAACCATGCCAAGGAGGCATTTCCTTACACAACCCCCCCCCAAACGAAAGAGGATGAGACTAACCTTTCCCAAGAGAGTCTTCATTTTCTAAGTGGAAGAACCTGGAAAGGCCATCTGCATTGGCATGGGCAGTCCCAGGTCTGTGTTCCACTATAAAGTCCATTCCCTGTAGGGAGATGGACCACCTCAACAGTTTAGGATTTTCACCTTTCATTTGCATCAGCCATTTGAGAGGTCTGTGGTCAGTTTGAACTAGGAAGTGAGTCCCAAAGAGGTATGGTCTCAGCTTCTTCAGGGACCAAACCACAGCAAAGGCCTCCCTCTCAATGGCACTCCAACGCTGCTCCCTGGGGAGTAACCTCCTGCTAATGAAAGCAACAGGCTGGTCAAGGCCATCATCATTTGTTTGGGACAAAACTGCCCCTATCCCATGTTCAGAGGCATCAGTCTGCACAATGAACTGCTTAGAATAATCTGGAGCTTTTAGAACTGGTGCTGAGCACATTGCCTGTTTCAGGGTGTCAAAGGCCTGTTGGCATTCCACAGTCCAGTTCACTTTCTTGGGCATTTTCTTGGAGGTGAGTTCAGTGAGGGCTGTCACAATGGATCCATATCCCTTCACAAACCTCCTGTAATACCCAGTCAAGCCAAGGAATGCCCTGACTTGAGTCTGGGTTTTTGGAGCTACCCAGTCCAGAATAGTCTGGATCTTGGGTTGGAGTGGCTGAACTTGGCCTCCACCTACAAGGTGTCCCAAGTAAACCACAGTTCCCTGCCCTATCTGGCATTTGGATGCCTTGATAGAGAGGCCTGCAGATTGCAGAGCCTTCAAAACCTTCCTCAGGTGGACCAGGTGATCCTGCCAGGTGGAGCTAAAGACAGCAATATCATCAAGATAAGCTGTGCTAAAGGACTCCAAGCCAGCAAGGACTTGATTCACCAACCTTTGGAAGGTGGCAGGGGCATTCTTTAAACCAAAGGGCATAACCGTAAACTGATAATGCCCATCAGGTGTGGAGAATGCTGTTTTCTCTTTTGCTCCAGGTGCCATTTTTATTTGCCAGTACCCTGCTGTCAAGTCAAAGGTACTTAGGAATTTGGCAGCACCTAATTTGTCTATGAGCTCATCAGCTCTTGGAATTGGATGGGCATCTGTCTTGGTGACAGAATTGAGCCCTCTGTAGTCCACACAAAACCTCATCTCTTTCTTTCCATCTTTGGTGTGAGGTTTGGGGACTAAGACCACTGGGCTAGCCCAGGGGCTGTCAGAGCGCTCAATTACTCCCAATTCCAGCATCTTGTGGACTTCCACCTTGATGCTTTCTTTATCATGGTCAGATTGTCTAAAGATTTTGTTCTTGACAGGCATGCTGTCTCCTGTGTCCACATCATGGGTACACAGGTGTGTCTGACCAGGGGTTAAGGAGAAGAGTTCAGGAAACTGTTGTAGGACTCTCCTACAATCAGCTTGCTGTTGGCCAGAGAGGGTGTCTGAGTAGATCACTCCATCTACTGTCCCATCTTTTGGGTCTGATGACAGAAGATCAGGGAGAGGTTCACTCTCTGCCTCCTGATCCTCATCTGTTACCATCAACAGATTGACATCAGCCCTGTCGTGGAAGAGCTTAAGGCGGTTTACATGGATCACCCTCTTGGGGCTCCTGCTTGTGCCCAGGTCCACCAAGTAGGTGACCTGACTCTTCCTCTCTAGTACTGGGTAAGGGCCACTCCATTTGTCCTGGAGTGCCCTGGGAGCCACAGGCTCCAGAACCCAGACTTTCTGCCCTGGTTGGAACTCAACCAGTGCAGCCTTTTGGTCATACCAAAACTTCTGGAGCTGTTGGCTGGCCTCAAGGTTTTTGGTTGCCTTTTCCATGTACTCTGCCATTCTAGAGCGAAGGCCAAGTACATAGTCCACTATGTCCTGTTTAGGCTCATGGAGAGGTCTCTCCCAGCCTTCTTTAACAAGGGCAAGTGGTCCCCTTACAGGATGACCAAACAGAAGTTCAAAGGGTGAGAATCCTACTCCCTTCTGTGGCACCTCTCTGTAAGCGAAAAGCAGACATGGCAAGAGGACATCCCATCTCCTTTTGAGTTTTTCTGGGAGCCCCATGATCATGCCTTTTAATGTCTTGTTGAATCTCTCAACCAAGCCATTAGTTTGTGGATGGTATGGTGTAGTGAATTTATAAGTCACTCCACACTCATTCCACATGTGCTTTAGGTATGCTGACATGAAGTTGGTACCTCTGTCAGACACCACCTCCTTAGGGAAACCCACTCTGGTAAAGATACCAATGAGGGCCTTGGCTACTGCAGGGGCAGTAGTCGACCTAAGGGGAATAGCTTCAGGATACCTGGTAGCATGATTCACTACTACCAGGATATACATATTTCCTGAGGCTGTGGGAGGTTCTAGTGGACCAACTATGTCCACACCCACTCTTTCAAAGGGAACCCCCACCACTGGAAGTGGAATGAGGGGGGCCTTTGGATGCCCACCTGTCTTACCACTGGCTTGACAGGTGGGGCAGGAGAGGCAAAACTCCTTAACCATGTTGGACATATTGGGCCAGTAGAAGTGGTTGACTAACCTCTCCCACGTCTTGGTTTGTCCCAAATGTCCAGCAAGGGGAATGTCATGGGCCAATGTTAGGATGAACTTCCTGAACAGCTGAGGCACTACCACTCTCCTAGTGGCACCAGGTTTGGGGTCTCTGGCCTCAGTGTACAGGAGTCCATCTTCCCAATAGACCCTATGTGTTCGATTTTTCTTGCCTTTGGACTCTTCAGCAGCTTGCTGCCTAAGGCCTTCAAGAGAGGGACAGGTTTCTTGTCCCTTACACAGCTCCTCCCTTGAGGGTCCCCCTGGGCCTAAGAGCTCAACCTGATAAGGTTCAAGCTCCAAAGGCTCAGTTCCCTCAGAGGGCAGAACTTCTTCCTGAGAAGAGAGGTTCCCTTTCTTTTGCTGTGTTGCAGTTGGTTTCCCAACTGACTTTCCTGTTCTCTTGGTAGGCTGGGCCATTCTTCCAGACTCCAGCTCTACTTGTTCACCCTGTGCCTTGCACTGTGCTCTTGTTTTCACACACACCAGTTCAGGGATACCCAGCATTGCTGCATGGGTTTTTAGTTCTACCTCAGCCCATGCTGAGGACTCCAGGTCATTTCCAAGCAGACAGTCCACTGGGATATTTGAGGAGACCACCACCTGTTTCAGGCCATTGACCCCTCCCCATTCTAAAGTAACCATTGCCATGGGATGTACTTTTCTCTGATTGTCAGCGTTGGTGACTGTGTAAGTTTTTCCAGTCAGGTATTGGCCAGGGGAAACCAGTTTCTCTGTCACCATGGTGACACTGGCACCTGTATCCCTCAGGCCCTCTATTCTAGTCCCATTAATTAAGAGTTGCTGTCTGTATTTTTGCATGTTAGGCGGCCAGACAGCTAGTGTGGCTAAATCCACCCCACCCTCAGAAACTAGAGTAGCTTCAGTGTGGACCCTGATTTGCTCTGGGCACACTGTCGATCCCACTTGGAGACTAGCCATACCAGTGTTACCTGGATGGGAGTTTGGAGTGGAACCTTTCTTGGGACAGGCCTTGTCTCCAGTTTGGTGTCCATGCTGTTTACAGCTATGACACCAGGCCTTTTTGGGATCAAAGTTTTTACCCTTGTACCCATTGTTTTGTGAAGAGGCTCTGGGCCCACCCTCCTGTGCAGGTTTTTGGGGGCCTGTCGAAGACTCTTTACTGTTTTTAGTTTTGGTTGTCTCATCACCCTTCCCCTGGGGAGTCTTTGTGACCCCTTTCTTTTGGTCACCCCCTGTTGAAGTCTTGGACACCCTTGTCTTGACCCTTCTTTCCCAATTCTTGGGGAGAAATTGGTCCTAGGTCTACCAGATGCTGATGCAGTTTATCATTGAAACAATTACTTAACAGGTGTTCTTTCACAAATAAATTGTACAGCCCATCATAATTACTTACACCACTGCCTTGAATCCAACCATCTAGTGTTTTCACTGAGTAGTCAACAAAGTCAACCCAGGTCTGGCTCGAGGATTTTTGAGCCCCCCTGAATCTAATCCTATACTCCTCAGTGGAGAATCCAAAGCCCTCAATCAGGGTACCCTTCATGAGGTCATAAGATTCTGCATCTTGTCCAGAGAGTGTGAGGAGTCTATCCCTACACTTTCCTGTGAACATTTCCCAAAGGAGAGCACCCCAGTGAGATCTGTTCACTTTTCTGGTTACACAAGCCCTCTCAAAAGCTGTGAACCATTTGGTGATGTCATCACCATCTTCATATTTAGTTACAATCCCTTTAGGGATTTTCAACATGTCAGGAGAATCTCTGACCCTATTTATGTTGCTGCCACCATTGATGGGTCCTAGGCCCATCTCTTGTCTTTCCCTCTCTATGGCTAGGATCTGTCTTTCCAAAGCCAATCTTTTGGCCATCCTGGCTAACTGGATGTCCTCTTCACTGGGGTTATCCTCAGTGATTTCAGAGGTGTTGGTCTCTCCTGTGAGGGAACCAGCATCTCTGACTATTATTTTTGGAGTCAGGGTTTGAGAGACCCTGTTCTCCCTAGATAGGACTGGTAGGGGGGAATTGTCCTCCCAGTCACTATCCTCTTCCTCTGAGTTGCCACCCTCAGAGGGGTTGGCCTTTTCAAACTCTGCCAAAAGCTCCTGGAGCTGTATTTTGGTAGGTTTGGGGCCCATTGTTATTTTCTTTATTTTACAGAGTGACCTTAGCTCCCTCATCTTAAGATGGAGGTAAGGTGTGGTGTCGAGTTCCACCACAGTCACATCTGTGCTAGACATTTTGCTTCTAAAAGTTGGAATACTTTTTAAGAATCTACAACTGGTTCTAGAATCTAATTCAAACTTTTACAAACTTTTAAACTCTAAAAAGAAATGCTAAACAGGATCTAACACAAGGCCCTAGCAGGTCTTTTAAGAATTTAGAAAACTTTTCAAATTGCAAGAATCAATTTCTAATGACAATTTTGGAATTTGTCGTGTGATCAGGTATTGGCTGAGTAGTCCAGCAAATGCAAAGTCTTGTACCCCACCGCTGATCCACCAATGTAGGAAGTTGGCTCTGTATGTGCTATTTCAAAGTAAGGAATAGCATGCACAGAGTCCAAGGGTTCCCCTTAGAGGTAAAATAGTGGTAAAAATAGATAATACTAATGCTCTATTTTGTGGTAGTGTGGTCGAGCAGTAGGCTTATCCAAGGAGTAGTGTTAAGCATTTGTTGTACATACACATAGACAATAAATGAGGTACACACACTCAGAGACAAATCCAGCCAATAGGTTTTTATATAGAAAAATATCTTTTCTTAGTTTATTTTAAGAACCACAGGTTCAAATTCTACATGTAATATCTCATTCGAAAGGTATTGCAGGTAAGTACTTTTGGAACTTCAAATCATCAAAATTGCATGTATACTTTTCAAGTTATTCGCAAATAGCTGTTTTAAAAGTGGACACTTAGTGCAATTTTCACAGTTCCTGGGGGAGGTAAGTTTTTGTTAGTTTTACCAGGTAAGTAAGACACTTACAGGGTTCAGTTCTTGGTCCAAGGTAGCCCACCGTTGGGGGTTCAGAGCAACCCCAAAGTCACCACACCAGCAGCTCAGGGCCGGTCAGGTGCAGAGTTCAAAGTGGTGCCCAAAACACATAGGCTAGAATGGAGAGAAGGGGGTGCCCCGGTTCCGGTCCACTTGCAGGTAAGTACCCGCGTCTTCGGAGGGCAGACCAGGGGGGTTTTGTAGGGCACCGGGGGGGACACAGGTCCACACAGAAATTTCACCCTCAGCAGCGCGGGGGCGGCCGGGTGCAGTGTAGGAACAGGCGTCGGGTTCGCAGTGTTAGTCTATGAGAGATCTCGGGATCTCTTCAGCGCTGCAGGCAGGCAAGGGGGGGATTCCTCGGGGAAACCTCCACTTGGTCAAGGGAGAGGGACTCCTGGGGGTCACTCCTCCAGTGAAAGTCCGGTCCTTCAGGTCCTGGGGGCTGCGGGTGCAGGGTCTCTCCCAGGTGTCGGGACTTGGGATTCAAAGAGTCGCGGTCAGGGGAAGCCTCGGGATTCCCTCTGCAGGCGGCGCTGTGGGGGCTCAGGGGGGACAGGTTTTTGTACTCACAGTCTTAGAGTAGTCCTGGGGTCCCTCCTGAGGTGTTGGATCGCCACCAGCCGAGTCGGGGTCGCCGGGTGCAGTGTTGCAAGTCTCACGCTTCTTGCGGGGAGCTTGCAGGGTTCTTTAAAGCTGCTGGAAACAAAGTTGCAGCTTTTCTTGGAGCAGGTCCGCTGTCCTCGGGAGTTTCTTGTCTTTTCGAAGCAGGGGCAGTCCTCAGAGGATGTCGAGGTCGCTGGTCCCTTTGGAAGGCGTCGCTGGAGCAGGATCTTTGGAAGGCAGGAGACAGGCCGGTGAGTTTCTGGAGCCAAGGCAGTTGTCGTCTTCTGGTCTTCCTCTGCAGGGGTTTTTCAGCTAGGCAGTCCTTCTTCTTGTAGTTGCAGGAATCTAATTTTCTAGGGTTCAGGGTAGCCCTTAAATACTAAATTTAAGGGCGTGTTTAGGTCTGGGGGGTTAGTAGCCAATGGCTACTAGCCCTGAGGGTGGGTACACCCTCTTTGTGCCTCCTCCCAAGGGGAGGGGGTCACAATCCTAACCCTATTGGGGGAATCCTCCATCTGCAAGATGGAGGATTTCTAAAAGTTAGAGTCACTTCAGCTCAGGACACCTTAGGGGCTGTCCTGACTGGCCAGTGACTCCTCCTTGTTGCTTTCTTTGTTCCCTCCAGCCTTGCCGCCAAAAGTGGGGGCCGTGGCCGGAGGGGGCGGGCAACTCCACTAAGCTGGAGTGCCCTGCTGGGCTGTGACAAAGGGGTGAGCCTTTGAGGCTCACCGCCAGGTGTCACAGTTCCTGCCTGGGGGAGGTGTTAGCATCTCCACCCAGTGCAGGCTTTGTTACTGGCCTCAGAGTGACAAAGGCACTCTCCCCATGGGGCCAGCAACATGTCTCTGGTGTGGCAGGCTGCTGGAACTAGTCAGCCTACACAGACAGTCGGTTAAGTTTCAGGGGGCACCTCTAAGGTGCCCTCTGTGGTGTATTTTACAATAAAATGTACACTGGCATCAGTGTGCATTTATTGTGCTGAGAAGTTTGATACCAAACTTCCCAGTTTTCAGTGTAGCCATTATGGTGCTGTGGAGTTCGTGTTTGACAGACTCCCAGACCATATACTCTTATGGCTACCCTGCACTTACAATGTCTAAGGTTTTGTTTAGACACTGTAGGGGTACCATGCTCATGCACTGGTACCCTCACCTATGGTATAGTGCACCCTGCCTTAGGGCTGTAAGGCCTGCTAGAGGGGTGTCTTACCTATACTGCATAGGCAGTGAGAGGCTGGCATGGCACCCTGAGGGGAGTGCCATGTCGACTTACTCGTTTTGTCCTCACTAGCACACACAAGCTGGCAAGCAGTGTGTCTGTGCTGAGTGAGAGGTCTCCAGGGTGGCATAAGACATGCTGCAGCCCTTAGAGACCTTCCTTGGCATCAGGGCCCTTGGTACTAGAAGTACCAGTTACAAGGGACTTATCTGGATGCCAGGGTCTGCCAATTGTGGATACAAAAGTACAGGTTAGGGAAAGAACACTGGTGCTGGGGCCTGGTTAGCAGGCCTCAGCACACTTTCAATTGTAAACATAGCATCAGCAAAGGCAAAAAGTCAGGGGGCAACCATGCCAAGGAGGCATTTCCTTACAGCTACCAAGAGAGGTAAGAGCCTATCAGAAGGAGCCTCTGACGTCACCTGTTGGCACTGGCCACTCAGAGCAGTCCAGTGTGCCCCCAACACCTCTGTTTCCAAGATGGCAGAGGTCTGGGACACACTGGAGGAGCTCTGGGCACCTCCCCTGGGATGTACTGGTCAGGCAGTTTGGCAGTACCCGGTTCTGTGCTAGAGTCCCGGGGGATCATGGAATTGTCACCCC
This sequence comes from Pleurodeles waltl, assembly GCF_031143425.1. Taxonomy (NCBI): domain Eukaryota; kingdom Metazoa; phylum Chordata; class Amphibia; order Caudata; family Salamandridae; genus Pleurodeles; species Pleurodeles waltl. Next base: position 912,899,184 of record NC_090443.1, read on the forward strand.
AATGCCAGAATGGCATTGGGGTGACAATTCCATGATCTTAGACATGTTACATGGCCATGTTCGGAGTTACCATTGTGACGCTGTACACAGGTAGTGACCTATGTAGAGTGCACATGTGTAATGGTGTCCCCGCACTCACAACGTCCGGGGAATTTGCCCTGAACAATGTGGGGGCACCTTGGCTAGTGCCAGGGTGCCCACACACTAAGTAACTTTGCACCCAACCTTCACTAGGTGAAGGTTAGACATATAGGTGACTTATAAGTTACTTAAGTGCAGTGGTAAATGGCTGTGAAATAACGTGGATGTTATTTCACTCAGGCTGCACTGGCAGGCCTGTGTAAGAATTGTCAGAGCTCCCTATGGGTGGCAAAAGAAATGCTGCAGCCCATAGGGATCTCCTGGAACCCCAATACCCTGGGTACCTCAGTACCATATACTAGGGAATAATATGGGTATACCAGCATGCCAATGTGAATTGGTAAATTTCGTCACTAGTGTGTTAGTGACAAATTTGGAAAGCAGGGAGAGCATAACCACTGAGGTTCTGGTTAGCAGAGCCTTAGTGAGACAGTTAGGCATCACACAGGGAACACACACAGGGCACATACTTACGAGCACTGGGGCCCTGCCTGGCAGGGTCCCAGTGACACATAGACTAAAACAACATATATACAGTGAAATATGGGGGTAACATGCCAGGCAAGATGGTACTTTCCTACACAACCCCCCCCCCCAAACAAAGGACAATAAGACTAGCCATGACCTGATGAGTCTTCATTGTCTAAGTGGAAATATCTGGAGAGTCCATCTGCATTGGAGTGGGTACTCCCAGGTCTATGTTCCACTGTATAGTCCATTCCCTGTAGAGATATGGATCACCTCAACAATTTAGGATTTTCACCTTTCATTTGTTTTAGCCAAAGTAGAGGTTTGTGGTTTGTCTGAACAATAAAGTGAGTGCCAAACAGGTATGGCCTCAACTTTTTCAGTGCCCAGACCACAGCAAAGGCCTCCGTCTCTATGGCAGACCAACGCTTTTCTCTAGGGGTCAACCTTCTGCTGATAAAAGCAACTGGTTGATCCTGGCCCTCAGATTCAGTTGTGATAAGACTGCCCCTACCCCTAATTCCGATGCATCAGTTTGAACAATGAATTTCTTGGAGTAACATGGGCTTTTTAGGACAGGTGCACAGCACATGGCCTATTTGAGCTCCTCAAAAGCTTTCTGACAGCTAGCTGTCCATAATACCTTTTTAGGCATCTTCTTACTTGTGAGATCATTAAGAGGGGCTGCTATGGAGCCATAGTTTGTAATGAACCTCCTGTAATACCCAGTGAGGCCTAAGAAGGCTCTCACCTGGGTCTGTGTTGTAGGGGGAACCCAATCCACGATTGTCTGGATTTTCCCCTGAAGTGGTGCAATCTGTTCTCCACCTACCAGATGTCCCAGATAAACCACCTTTCCCTGCCCTATCTGGCACTTTGAGGCCTTGATAGTGAGGCCTGCCTTTTGCAGGGCCTCCAAAACTTTCCAAAGGTGGACCAGGTGCTCATCCCAGGTGGAGCTAAAGACAGCTATATCATCTAGATATGCTGCACTAAAAGCCTCCAACCCTTGCAGGACTGTGTTCACCAACCTCTGAAAAGTGGCAGGTGCATTCTTCAAACCAAAGGGCATTACTGTAAATTGGAAGTGCCCTCCTATAGTTGAAAATGCAGTTTTAGGTTTAGCATCCTCAGCCAATTTGATCTGCCAATACCCTGCAGTCAAGTCAAAGGTGCTTAGATACTTGGCAGATGCCAGTGTATCTATGAGCTCATCTACCCTGGGTATAGGGTGAGCATCAGTTTTTGTTACCTGATTGAGACCTCTGTAGTCTACAAAAAAATAATCTCCCTTTTTCCATCTTTTGAGTGAGGCTTTGGTACAAGCACCACAGGACTCACCCATGGGCTTTCAGAAGGTTCAACCACTCCTAGATCAAGCATTTTCTGAACCTCTTGTTTTATGCAGTACCTGACATGGTCAGGCTGCCTATAGTTTTTACTTTTGACAGGCAATCTGTCTCCAGTATCAATTGTGTGTTCACACCAAGATGTGGTGCCTGACACAGTTGAAAAGAGTTCAGAAAATTGTCCAAGGAGATTTATGTAGTTGTCTTTCTGTTCTGCAGTCAGACAATCTGCTAAAACTACTCCCTCCACTAAAGCATCCTCTTCAGTGGAGGAGAAGAGATCAGGGAGAGGGTCACTCTCTTCTTCCTGTCCTTCATCTGTTGCCATGAGCAGGGTGAGATCAGCCCTGTCATAGTAGGGTTTTAGGCGGTTGACATGAATCACCCTAAGGGGACTCCTGGCAGTGCCCAGGTCTACCACATAGGTAACCTCACCCTTTTTCTCAACAATTAGATGGGGCCCACTCCATTTGTCTTGGAGTGCTCTTGGGGCCACAGGCTCAAATACCCACACCTTCTGTCCAGGTTGGTACTGGATCAGAACAGCCTTCTGGTCATGCCATTGCTTCTGGAGCTCTTGGCTGGCCTGAAGGTTTTTACTGGCCTTTTTCATGTACTCAGCCATTCTTGATCTTAGGCCAAGTACATAGTCCACTATGTCCTGTTTGGGAGCTTTTAAAGGTTGTTCCCAACCCTCCTTCACAAGTGTTAGTGGACCTCTTACAGGGTGCCCAAAGAGGAGTTCAAAGGGGCTGAAGCCCACTCCTTTCTGGGGTACCTCCCTGTAAGCAAAAAGGAGGCAAGGTAACAAGACATCCCATCTCCTCCTGAGTTTTTCAGGGAGTCCCATTATCATACCTTCGAGAGTTTTATTAAACCTCTCTACCAGTCCATTAGTTTGTGGATGATAAGGAGTGGTGAATTTGTAGGTTACACCACATTCCTTCCACATAGCTTTCAAGTATGCAGACATAAAGTTGCTACCCCTGTCTGATACAACCTCTTTTGGGAAACCCACCTTGGAAAAGATTCCCAGGAGGGCTTTTGCCACTGCAGGTGCTGTAGTGGTCCTTAGAGGAATTGCTTCAGGATATCTCGTGGCATGGTCCACAACCACCAAGATAAACCTATTGCCTGAAGCAGTAGGAGGGTCAAGGGGGCCAACTATGTCAACCCCTACCCTTTCAAAGGGAACCCCAACCACAGGCAGTGGAATAAGGGGAGCCTTTGGTGTGCCACCAGTCTTGCCACTGGCTTGGCAGGTCACACAAGACTTACAAAAATCTTTAGTGTCCTCTAACATCCTAGGCCAGTGGAACAGGGGGACAAGCCTTTCCCATGTTTTGATCTGGCCCAAATGCCCAGCCAAAGGAATGTCATGTGCCAGAGTTAGGAGGATCTCTCTGTACTGCAGGGGAATGAACAATATCCTGCCTGCTCCAGGTTTTGTGTCCCTTGCCTCTGTGTACAAGAGGTTGTCCTCCCAGTAAACTCTATGTGTGTCACTGACATCCTCATTTTGCTGTTTGACAGCTTGCTGTCTGAGACCCTCTAATGTGGGACAGGATTGCTATGCCACACTCAGCTCTTCCCTGGCAGGCCCCCCTCCACCCAAAAGCTCAGCAGTGTCTGCTGCCAGCTCATCTGGTGAAGGTTCTGCACAGGGAGGAAATTCTTCTTCCTCAGAAGGAGAATCATCTGTAGAGGGAGGGATAGTGGGTAGGGATTTACCCTTGCTACCCCTAGCTTTAGGGAGCACTTGGTCCATTGTTCCAGGATCCAAGTTGCCCTGTCCTTTTTGCTTTTTGGCCTGAGCCCTTGTCAAAGCAAAAATATGCCCAGGAATGCCCAGCATTGCTGCATGAGCCTCCAACTCCACTTCTGCCCAAGCTGATGTCTCTAAATCGTTCCCTAGTAGACAGTCTACAGGTAAATCTGAGGCAACCACAACTTTCTTTGGACCAGTGACCCCCCCCCCAGTTGAGATTCACAACAGCCATGGGGTGGCTAAGAGTGTTGTTATGAGTGTCTGTAACTTGGTACTGCTGACCAAGTAGGTGTTGTTCAGGGTGCACCAGTTTCTCTATTACCATGGTAACACTGGCACCTGTGTCCCTGTAGGCCCGAACCTCAACACCATGTATTAGGGGAAGTTGCTTGTACTTATCCATATTAAGGGGACAAGCAACCAAGGTGGCCAAATCAATGGCACCTTCAGAGACTAACACAGCCTCTGTGGTCTCCCTAACAAGACCAACCCCAACTAAATTACTAAAAGTGAGCCCAGCTACTCCCTTGGATTGGCTATTAGTAGGTTTGCTCCCACCACCACTGCTATTACTAGGGGCACTAGAATTTGCAGTAGGGGTTGTGGTAGTGGGAGGTTTGGTGTTTTTCTTTGGACAACTGGCATCAGCTGTCCAATGGCCTTTGACTTTACACAAATAACACCAAGGCTTTTTAACTTGATTATTGGAAGAGGATTTGGACCCACCACCCCCACCAGAGGATTTTTGTGGGCCTGATGAAGACTCAGTTTTACTTTTGTCCCCACCCTTGTCAGAAGACTTACCATCCTTCTTCTTGCCATTCTTGTCACCCCCTTTATGAACATTTCTGTTCACTCATGTTCTGACCCATTTGTCTGCCTTCTTTCCCAATTCTTGGGGAGCGGTCAGATCTGAGTCTACTAGATATTAGTGTAACAAGTCAGACACACAGTTATTCAAAATATGCTCTCTCAGAATAAGATTATACAGGCTTTCATAGTCAGAAACTTTACTGCCATGTAGCCACCCCTCCAAGGCCTTCACTGAACAGTCAACAAAGTCTATCCAGTCTTCTGAGGACTCTTTTCTGGTGTCTTTGAACTTAATCCTGTATTGTTCAGTGGTTAAGCCAAATCCATCCAAGAGTGCATCCTTCAAAACTGCAAAATTGTTAGCATCACTTTCTCTAACAGTAAGGTGCCTATCCCTACCTTTTCCATTGAAAGATAGCCACAATATAGCAGCCCACTGCCTTTGAGGGACCCCCTGTACCATACAGGCACTCTCAAGTGCAGCAAACCACTTGTTGATGTCATCCCCCTCCTTGTAAGGGGGGACTATCTTGTGCAGATTCCTGGAATCATGCTCTCTAACAGGATTACTATTAGGAATACTGCTGCTGCCACCATGGGGTCCAAACCCCAATCTCTGTCTCTCCTTCTCCAGGCCTAGGGATTCCCTATTTAAGTCCAGCTGTTGCTGTTTAAGCTTCAGTCTGGTCTCTTCAACCCTCAACTTTTTGAGTTCCCTTTCTAAAATGTTGTCTTCAGGGTGGGTGGGTTGGGAATGCTTGGACACAGAAAATAAATTGGAAACAATAGAGGGGGATCTGTCCCTAACTGACTGAACCCTAGCAACTTGGCCTCTAGGAATAAAGACTTCTCTACTGTGATGGGAACCTCGGTTACTACCAACATTACTAGGTGTCTTGTTAGAGGGCAAATCCTGAACAGAACCCTCCCCTCCTCCCTCAAGGAGATCCCCTGAGTCAGAATGGGAACCTTCTATTAACCTCTCATTTGAAGTGCCTGCTTGGGACTCATCATTCACAATAAGCATGTTAAATAGAAACTCTTTTGTAGGGTTCTTTCCTATCACTAAACCTCTATCTAAGCAGAGACTCCTTAGGCTCTTGTAATTTAAATTGTCATAAGTAGTATTGACCATTTTAAGAGTAGAGTCTTCTACAGACATGATAGAAAAAGGTTTAGAAATAGTGAGAAAGAAGAAAAAGTTTCAGAACGTTTTAAAAGAACTGAGAAAAAAAACTTTTTCTAATTTTTTAGAAACTTTTAGAAGTTTAGAGAGACTTTTCAGAACTTTGTAAAAAGTTTAAGAGGAGAAAAGCAAAACTCTTTGGTTAGGTGTACATACACTGAACTTGTTTTGTATATTATTCTCTGATGAAAAGTACACAATGACAAAGTCTAAGTAGTTACAAGTACTTATCCCACCGCTGCACAACCAATGTAGGAGGCTGGCCTGGCTTGTAGTGGGTACCAGAGGTACTTACACCTTGTGCCAGGTCCAGTTATCCCTTATTAGTGTAGAAGAGGTGTTTCTAGCAGCTAAGGCTGATAGAAGGTAGCTATGGCAAAGCAGCTTAGGCTGAACCAGGAGACATGTAAATCTCCTACTATACCACTGGTGTCATATGCACAATATCATAAGAAAACACAATACACAGAAGTACTAAAAATAAAGGAACTTTATTTTTATGACAATATGCCAAAAGTATCTCAGTGAGTACCCTCAGTATGAGGATAAGATATATACACAAGATATATGTACCCAAACCAAAATTATGCAGGTAATAGCAAGAAAAGTAATGCAAGCAGTGTAAAGTTACAATAGATTGCAATAGGAGCACATAGGTATAGGGGCAACACAAACCATATACTCCAAAAGTGGAATGCGAACAACGAATGGACCCCAAATCTATGTGAGCTTGTAGAGGGTCACTGGGACTGTAAGAAAACAGTGAGGGTTAGAAAAATAGCCCACCCCAAGACCCTGAAATGTAGGTGTAAAGTGCACCTACTACCCCCAGAGAGCACAGAAGTCGTGATAGGGGGATTCTGCAGGAAGAACAAACACCAGCAATGCAACAACAGTGGATTTCCGGACCTGAGTACCAGTAAGACAAGGGGACCAAGTCCAATAGTCGCAACAGTGTTGAGAGTGGGCAGGAGCCCAGGAAATTCCAGCTGAGGGTGCAAGGAAGCTGCCACCTGTTGGAAGAAGCTTGGAGTTCTGCAAGAAAGAAGAGAGCTAGGGACTTCTCCTTTGGAAGACGGATGTCCCACGTCGCGATGAAGCGTGTAGAGGTGTTCCCATGCAGAAAGACTGCAAACAAGCCTTGCTAGCTGCAAGGGTTGCGGTAGAGGTTTTGGGTGCTGCTGTGGCCCAGGAGGGACCAGGATGTCGCCACTTGGAAGAGGAGACAGAGGAGGCACCCAGCAACTCAAGGAGCCCTCACAAAACCAAGCTGCACCCGTAGAAGTACCTGAACAGGCACTTGGAAGAAAAGTGAACTGGAGTCCACCCGAAGTCACAAAAGGGAGTCCCACGATGCCGGAGGACAACTCAGAAGGTTGTGCACTGCAGGTTAGAGTGTCAGGGACCCAGGCTTGGCTGTGCATGAAGGAAATCCTGGAAGAGTGCACAGGAGCCGGAGCAGCTGCAAATCACACGGTAACCAGCAATGCAGTCTAGCGTGGGGAGGCAAGGACTTACCTCCACCAAACTTGGACTGAAGAGTCACTGGACTGTGGGAGTCACTTAAATAGAGTTGCTGAGTTCCAGGGACCATGCTCGTCATGCTGAGAGGGGACCCAGAGGACCGGTGATGCAGTCTTTTGGTGCCTGCGGTTGCAGGGGGAATATTCCGTCGACCCACAGGATATTTCTTCAGAGCTCCTGGTGCAGAGAAGAGGCAGGCTACCCCCAGAGCATGCACCACCTGGAAACAGTCGAGAAAGCCGGAAGGATGAAGCGATACAAGGTTGCTAGTAGTCATCTTGCTACTTTGTTGTGGTTTTGCAGGCGTCCTGAGCAGTCAGCGGTCGATCCTTTGGCAGAAGGTGAAGAGGGAGATGCAGAGGAACTCTGATGAGCTCTTGCATTCGTTATCTGGTGAGATCCCCAAAGCAGAGACCCTAAATAGCCAGAAAAGGAGGTTTGCTACCTAGGAAGGAGGATTGGCTTCCAAGAGAGGTAAGAGCCTATCGGACGGAGCCTCTGACGTCACCTGCTGGCACTGGCCACTCCGAGCAGTCCAGTGTGCCACAGACACCTCTGTTTCCAAGATGGCAGAGGTCTGGGACACACTGGAGGAGCTCTGGGCACCTCCCCTGGGAGGTGCAGGTCAGGGGAGTGGTCACTCCCCTTTCCTTTGTCCAGTTTCACGCCACAGCAGGGCTGGGGGATCCTTGAACTGGTGAAAACTGGCTTATGCAGAGATGGGCACCATCTGTGCCAATCAAAGCATTTCCAGAGGCTGGGGGAGGCTACTCCTCCCCAGCCCTCACACCTATTTCCAAAGGGAGAGGGTGTTACACCCTCTCTCAGAGGAAGTCCTTTGTTCTGCCTTCCTGGGCCAGGGCTGCCTGGACCCCAGGAGGGCAGAAACCTGTCTGAGGGGTTGGCAGCAGCAGCAGCTGCAGTGGAGGACCCCGGAAAGGCAGTTTGGCAGTACCCAGGTTCTGTGCTAGAGACCCGGGGGATCATGGAATTGCCAGAATGGCATTGGGGTGACAATTCCATGATCTTAGACTTGTTACATGGCCATGTTCGGAGTTACCATTGTGAGGCTGTACATGGGTAGTGACCTATGTGCAGTGCACGCGTGTAATGGTGTCCCCGCACTCACAAAGTCCGGGGAATTTGCCCTGAACGATGTGGGGCACCTTGGCTAGTGCCAGGGTGCCCACACACTAAGTAACTTTGCACCCAACCTTCACTAGGTGAAGGTTAGACATATAGGTGACTTATAAGTTACTTAAGTGCAGTGGTAAATGGCTGTGAAATAACGTGGATGTTATTTTACTCAGGCTGCACTGGCAGGCCTGTGTAAGAATTGTCAGAGCTCCCTATGGGTGGCAAAAGAAATGCTGCAGCCCATAGGGATCTCCTGGAAACCCAATACCCCGGTACCTAGGTACCATATACAAGGGAATTATATGGGTGTACCAGTATGCCAATGTGAATTGGTAAATTTAGTCACTAGCCTGTTAGTGACACATTTGGAAAGCAGAGAGAGCATAACCACTGAGGTTCTGATTAGCAGAGCCTTAGTGAGACAGTTAGGCATCACTCAGGGAACACATACAGGGCACATACTTCTGAGCACTGGGGCCCTGCCTGGCAGGGTCCCAGTGACACATAGACTAAAACAACATATATACAGTGAAATATGGGGGTAACATGCCAGGCAAGATGGTACTTTCCTACAAGCGCTCCCTCTGTCTCCTCCTCCAAGTGGCGACATCCTGGTCCCTCCTGGGCCCCTGCAGCACCCAAAAACCTCTACCGCGACCCTTGCAGCTAGCAAGGCTTGTTTGCGGTCTTTCTGTGTGGGAATACCTCTGCAAGCTTCATCGCGACGTGGGACATCTGTCTTCCAAAGGAGAAGTTCCTAGTCCTCTTCTTTCTTGCAGAACTCCAAGCTTCTTGCAACCAGTGGCAGCTTCCTTGCACCTTCAGCTGGCATTTCCTGGGCTCCTGCCCCCTCTCAACACTATCGCGACTATTGGACTTGGTCCCCTTGTCTTACAGGTACTCAGGTCTGGAAATCCTTTGTCAGCACTGCTGGTGTGTGTTCTTCCTGCAGAATCCCTCTATCACGACTTCTGTGCTCTCTGGGGGTAGTAGGTGCACTTTAAACCTACTTTTCAGGGTCTTGGGGTAGGGTATTTTTCTAACCCTCACTGTTTTCTTACAGTCCCAGCGACCCTCTACAAGCTCCCATAGGTCTGGGGTCCATTCATGATTCACATTCCACTTTTGGAGTATATGGTTTGTGTTGCCTCTATGCCTATGTGCTCCTATTGCAACCTATTGTGATTCTACACTGTTTGCATTACTTTTCTTGCTATTACTTACCTAATTTTGGTTTGGGTACACATAACTTATGTATATATATTACCTTCTTACTGAGGGTACTCACTGAGATACGTTTGGCATATTGTTATAAAAATAAAGTACCTTTATTTTCAGTAACTCTGTGTATTGTGTTTTATTATGATATTGTGCATATGATATAAGTGATATAGTAGAAGCTTTACATGTCTCCTGGTTCAGCTTAAGCTGCTTTGCCATAGCTACCTTCTATCAGTCTAAGCTGCTAGAAACACCTCTTCTACACTAATAAGGGAAAAATGAACCTGGCACAAGGTGTAAGTACCTCTGGTACCCACTACAAGCCAGGCCAGCCTCCTACAAATGCACCTTTCCACATGATGCTACATCAAGGGCATCAATATTCACATTGTGGCTCTAAACTCTAGGCATACCTGACATGTCCCTCATTGCTACTGCAGCTCTGACCGGTGAGGCTATGTGTCAGTCAATAATCAATAGTGGCACACTCCTATCTGTGGCACAACATGAAATGTACCCTCATTGTAAGTGTTCTATTCCACCTACAGTTTGCCATGCACGTATATGTGAGGGAATACAGACATCATCCCATCATCATAGGTAGACCATGCATAAAACAGCAGCTTACAAATGTTTTTCAAAAGAGAAAGGGACACATGCTGACATGTTGGCACAAGGAATGTTGGCAACAGTGATGGCACAGAACATGTCAATGGACATTCCCCAGTTACCGAGGAAAAGTATTGACCGATAGCTGCATTTAAAGATCAATGTAAGCTCTGTCACACGTATGTCGGACATCTCCACATTACAGGCTGCAGTGAGGCACAAGTACCCATGCTGAAAACAACTAGCCCCTGGGTGGCAGATGCCTTTGTACACATTTATCCAGACACATGGCTGACGGCAGTGATACATCACCTACTTACCTTTGGCCTGTAACATTTAGGAGCAGTGGTCTGTTGAATAGAAATGACACACACCACAACAACAAACAGTAGTTGTTTGATGAATGTACACAGCCATATGTTGCACCTGCAGACCAAGTGGTTTGTGGATTCTACCCAGTTGTGTCCTAGGTCCCTGTGCCAATATGCAGGGCCCATCAGTATGCACCACATGACATGTCTACACAAACAATCTCTCATCTACTGTGTGACACATGGCTCATCCCTAATTGTTAGGGGGAGCTGTCACAACCTACCTCATTAACTTGGCAATGTGACAGGCAGGAATATGCCCTGTACCCCCCCTTGTGGCTGCTGTGCTGCCCTCAAACACCCATCAAACTTCAGACAAGGCACCCCGCCCACGTTGAGAGGACATCCCGAGCTAGACCTCTGCAAACTTCCGGGCCCAGTTTCTCAATTCCTCCCAACATTTCTTGCAGTGGGTTTCACTGGCTGTGGACCCTAAGGTCCTTCCGTGTTATGGCTCTCCATAATTCCTTCTTTTGATGGGCATTGACCTGCATGGATGCAAAGGACAAATCAAGAGATCATGATCACACATTTCATCACAAATGGTTGAGTCGCATAGATGTCAGTAACATCAAGCTAGGACTATCCTATTTGTCAAATATGACCTGTGTGAAGATGACAACAGGGCTGTGGGAGTAAGGGGCCTGTCATGAGTCAAAGACACATAATGACAATGATGCTAAGTGCACAAATGGACTAGATGAATGACTTACCTCTGTACCTATGCCTAATCTAATCAAGGGAATGGGGCATTCTGGGTAGGATTTGCCACCAGTGCCTTGTATTGGCCATATTACAGGATCTGCTGGGGTACAGGGAGTGGGCACAGTGCCACAGTTGCATAGCCACAGTGACTCTACCCCTGCCTAAACTAGGGCTCATACTGGGAAATACATGTGACAGGCCCTGGTCTCTCCAGGCTATGCTGACAGAACCTACATGACAATCCATTCCCATCACCTCAGTGCATGATAGAACATCATGTAGCCAACAGCAATTTGAGATGTGGTGTGTATGGCAACCTGAAGGGCAGATTGACTCATGATATGCTTTCCAAACAACAGTTTAGCAAGATGTGTTAAGAAACCCAGTGGCAACATACACATTGCTCACATGACTCTCAACTGGCTCATACAACATGCACACTCAGCTCATGCTGTCATGCACATACATGTTGTCTGACATTTACAACAATCATAAGGTAAGAGATGTCAGTGGATGGCAGTGATGTCTCCTCACCTAGTTATGCGCATTCAACACAAGGAGGATCTAGGACCCCAGAATCCTCACCCAGCACAATGTGACTGAACTTTACATATGGCACTGGCCACCAATACCTGCACATTGTACATCCCGCCAATGCCACACAGACTGCAACAACAGGCACATGAGTAGTCAACCTGGCACCCATAACCACATAGTAGTCTGTGAGGAGGGAAAGGATGGTGAAGTCAAGAGAAAACTGTGCATGAGGTACTTACCTGCTCCTCTGGTATACCATAGAGGCGTTCATACAGGGGTAGGACCTTATTCATTAGCCCTTCCATCTCTTCTGGAGAGAAGGCAGGGGCCCTGTCACCTGCTGGATGTGGCATGGTTGCTTCCAGAGGTAGTACACAGCCGCTGAAGAAGTTGAGTTCTTGCTTGAAGCAGTGAAGCAGTGTCAGGAGTCAAATGAATGAATCTGCAGAACATGGCAGTCACGTCTGCCTCATACACGGTACGCGGTCAACACCCCCAGCGGACACAGTAATTGGCCCACGACCGCCACTGGCACCAACATTAGCCTATGTCTGTGTCAATCAATCAATCAATCAATTTATAAAGTGCGCTACATACCTGTGAGGGTTTCAAGGCGCTAAGGGGTGGGGAGAGGGTGCTGCTACTGCTCGAAGAGCCAAGTCTTGAGGAGTTTTCTGAAGGAAAGAAGGTCCTGGGTCTGTCGTAGATCCGGGGGGGCGGTGTTCCAGGTCTTGGCGGCGAGGTACGAGAATGATCTGCCGCCGAAAGATTTGCGTCGGATGTGGGGGACTGAGGCGAGGTCGAGGTTAGCGGAGATGCCGGGTGGCGGTGTAGAAGCTGAGTCTGTTGTTCAGGTATGATGGTCCGGTGTTGTGGAGTGCCTTGTGTGCGTGGGTGAGGAGCTTGAAGGTGATCCTCTTGTTGACGGGGAGCCAGTGAAGGTCTCTTAGGTGGGGGGTGATGTGGCAGTGGCGAGGGATGTTGAGGATGAGTCGGGCAGAGGTGTTTTGGATGCGTTGGAGGCGTTGGAGGAGTTTGGATGAGATACCGGTGTAGAGGGCGTTGCCGTAGTCGAGTCTGCTGCTGACGAGGGCCTGGGTTACTGTTTTTCTTGTTTCTGTTGGGATCCATTTGTAAACTCTGCAAAGCATGCGGAGGGTGTTGTAGCAGGAGGAGGAGATGGCGCTGACCTGCTTTGACATGGAGAGTGAGGAGTCGAGGGTGAAGCCGAGGTTTTGTGCGCTGTCGGTGGGGGACCCAGCGTGGACGGCCACCATGAGTTGTCCCAGGCGGAGGGGGTGCGCCCAAGGATGAGGACCTCTGTTTTGTCCGAGTTCAGTTTTAGCCGGCTGTCTATCATCCAGTCGGCGATGGCTTTTAGTCCCTCGTGGAGGTTGGTTTTGGCGGTGTGCGGGTCCTTGGTGAGGGAGAGGATGAGTCGGGTGTCGTCGGTTTAGGAGATGATGTTGAGGTTCTGCTGGCGGGCCACTTGTGCGAGGGGGGCCATGTAGATGTTGAACAGCGTCGGGCTGAGGGATGAGCCCTTGGGTACGCCGCAGATGATGTTGAAGGCTTCAGATTGGTACCGGGGGAGGTGGACTCTTTGGGTTCTGCCGGCGAGGAAGGATGCGGTCCATTCGAAGGCCTGGTCCTGGATTCCTGCTGCGTGGAGGCGGGATTTTAGGGTGTGGTGACAGACGGTGTCAAAGGCAGCTGATAGGTCTAGGAGGATGAGGGCTGATGTTTCTCCATTGTCGAGGTGGCTTCTGATGTCGTCTGTGGCGGCGAGGAGGGCGGTTTCGGTGCTGTGGTTGCGTCTGAAGCCGGACTGGGAGGGGTCGAGGATGTTGTTGTCTTCGAGGTACCGAGTGAGCTTAGTGTTGACGATTTTCTCGATGACCTTCGCCGGGAAAGGGAGCAGAGAGATGGCCCGGAAGTTTATCAGGTCCTTGGGGTCCGCCTTTGGTTTCTTGAGAAGGGCATTGATTTTGGCGTGTTTCCAGCTTTCCGGGAATCTTGCAGTTTCGAAGGAGATGTTGATGGCTTTCCGTAGGTGTGGTGCGATGGCTGTGTCTGCGTTGTTGAAGATGTGGTGTGGGCAGGGGTCTGATGGTGATCCGGAGTGGATGGAGTTCATGGTCTTGCGGGTTTCGTCGTCGCTGATGTTGGTCCAGGAGGTCAGTCGGCTGGAGCGGGTGGAGTTCGTGGTTGGTGGGGTAGGAGCGTCTGGAGTGTGAGGAGTGTTGAAGCTGTTGTCGATGTCCGTGATTTTTTGGTGGAAGGGGGTTGCTAGGTCGTCGCATAGTTCTTGGGAGGGGGTGATGTCGTTGACGGTGGCGTTTGGGTTGGAGAGTTCTTTTACGATGCTGAAAAGTTCTTTGCAGTCGTGGGCGTTGGCGTTGTTTTCTAGGCGGGTTTTGAAGGAGGATCTTTTTGCTAGCCTGATGAGTTGGTGGTGTTTGCGTGTGGCATCCTTGAGTGCCATGTGGTTGTCTAGAGTGCGTTCGAGTAGCCATATTTGCTTGAGTTTTCGGCAGTGGTGTTTGGAGGCTTGGAGGTCGTCGGTGAACCAGGTGGCATTTTTGTTGATGTGGTTGTTTTCTGAGTGGAGCAAGGCAGTTGGCGCAGTCGTTGATCCATATCTTGAGGTTGTGTGCCGCGATGTCGGGGTCGGTGGGGTTGACGGGTGGTTTCTGGGCTAGGGCGTTGGTTAGTTGAGATTCAGTGACTTTGCCCCATCGACGGCATGGTGGTTGTTCGGGGAGGTGGTGTTCTGTCTGTTTCTTGAAGGTGAAGTGGATGCAGTGGTGGTCGGTCCAGTAGAGTTCGGTGGTATGGTTGAAGGTGACGTGGTTGCTTGTGGAGAAGATGGGGCCAAGGGTGTGACCAGCTGTGTGGGTGGGTGTGTTGACGAGCTGTGTGAAGCCGAGGTTGGCGAGGTTTTCAGTCAGGGTGGTGGTGTTGATGTCATTGTTGTTTTCGAGGTGAGAGTTCAGGTCCCCGAGGAGGATGTAGTCCGTGGAGGCGAGTACGTGGGTGCTGGCCAGGTCGGCGATGGCGTTGCTGAAAGGTGCCCTGGGCCCTGGGGGTCTATAGATGAGTGTTCCTCTGAGCGTGGTGCTGGGGCTGGTGCAGACTTGGAAGTGAAGGAGTTCGGCGGCACTGAAGGAGTCGTCCAGGGTGGTTTTGACTTCGAGGGTGGCTTTGTGGACGATGGTATGCCTCCTCCGGTTCTGTTGGTGCGGTCTCGGCACGCGACTTTCTATCCGTTCAGGATGGCTATGACGATGTCGGGTGCTGAGGAGTCGTTCCACCAAGTTTCGGTTAGAAAGGCCACGTCCGGGGAGGTGGAGTCGAGCAGGTCCCAGACTTCGATGGCGTGCTTGCGTGCTGAGCGGGTGTTGAGGAGTATGCAACGGAGGTGTTGGTCTTGATCCTAGGAGGTATGTGGGCTCTGTTGCAGGTGAAGCTGCAGTTGTGGCAGGAGAAGGGTCCGTGCGTGCTCTTTGGAGAGGCCTGGAAGCAGGTGGTGTCTCGGCTGGTGTTGAGTGCGCAGAGGGTGTCGGCGTTGTAGCGAATGCTGACCGGGTGGCTGTTGCCGGGGCCAGGGGTTCCTGCGCTGGGCGCGGTCCAGGCATGGACGGGTATCCAGTCACATTTCAAGGGGCAATTGTGTTGTACATCTTTGAGTTTGGTCCATATAGATGCTGTGGAGACGTGAGGAAAACCATGGGTGTCACATGTGACACCTGTGTTATATGCCAAAGTCATGTCTTGTCATACATAGGTATCCAGTGAGAGGGAGGATGCGACAAACTCCTGTCTACCATCCACTGCTAGACCTTCAGACCATGGAAGAATGCCATATTATCCTTCTTTACCATCTGAATAGGTAAACAATAATAGACTTATGTCATCAGTTGGAACCAGATCTGATGCCAGCTATTAGTTATCCAACCAGCATACCAAACAATGTACAATTCATGTTGCAGTATTGTACTTCCTAGCACAGGGCCCTTCCAACATACAGTGGTCCGATCAACTGACAAGTCCCAACCTATGTTCAGTCTGGTGTTGAAGGATGTCCTGTCAGAGAAAATGAAACACTTGGACAGCTAGTACAGTTTCCCCAATCTCAGGAATTAGCCCATGTGAAGGCTGACTTTTATGGTTTTGCTCACCTCGCACATGTGGTGGGTGCCATTGATGACACACATATTGATTTGGTCCCACCACAGGGCAATGAAAAAGTATACTGCAACAAAAAGAACTTCCATTACATCAACGTTCAAGTTGTCTGTTTGATAGATCTATACATTTCACATGTCTGTGCCCGTTATCCAGTTTCAGCCCACGATTCTTTCATAATGCAGAACAGCATCATACCCCAACTGATATCACAACTGTACCCAGAAAGGGGCCTGGCTGGTTGGTAAGTCACATCTGTCCTGCTTGTGTGTATACAATGTCTGGTGCTACAATCATGAAGGGAGTGACTCATTGTTGCACATGTGTCCCATTCCTTAACCAGAGACCCCGCATATCCAAACCGCCCTTGGTTGTTGATGCCACTAAGGAATCCGATTATGCCAGTGTAAGCCCGCTTCAATGAGGCCCATGAAAGAACACAAGGATAGTGGAGCAGGCTTTTGGGATCTTGAAGGCTAGATTTAGGTGTCTGACAGGTGGAGCCCTCCTCTACTCACCCGGGAAAGTGTGTCATATCACTGTGGCATCCTGCATGCTCTACAACATGGCCCTGCAGAGGAATATTCTGTATATCCCAGAGGAGAGGGAGCCTGCAGTGCCATTAGGAGAGACTTATGAAATTCCAAGTAAGGCTGACAAGGGTGAAGAGGAAGGAGATAACTTGCAGAAAGATCTAATCAATAGCTACTTTTCATGAGTGTAAGTATGTCATGTGATGTAATGACTGTGACTGTACGAAGAACTGTATCTGTGAGAATGTGAGGATGTGAGTGTTTTGGAAACAACTAGGGAGCTGATACTCTTCAATATTCAGCCAAAGGGTGCTTGAAGAGTTAGCCTTTGACATATCACCACCTGGATGTAGCTACTTTGTTTGTGTCAGTCTCATTGCAACGTAATTTCCTTTCTAGATGCTTGCTATGTGATTTGTCTAATAGGTATCTTTTCAAGCCGATACTCCTTCTTTTCTCTTTGTACACGTAACTTCACCATGACATCCTCATGTGGGCATTTCAGAGTTGTGACATTGGCAGGTCTCTGATGCAGTTCTGACATACGAAATGGACATGCATTGTTCCAGGTAGTGTAGGTCACAGATTTGGGGTGTATGACACCTGTACCAAGGTGGCTTGATCAGTGTTGGGTGGAAGGTCAGAAGCACACATCATATTTGTTTAGTGTGCTGTGTTGGGACGATTGCATCATGTGTGTGCATGAAATATGTTGTCATCAATTGAAAGCAAGGCATTCACCCTTCACATAGGCTAAGCACTCTTCTTGTATGACCTGTATGTTGCTGTAGATGTGGTTCATCATAGCAAGCCACAGTGCTTGTGCTACAACACTGACATATGTTTGTGTCATACCACCAGATGCATGGTCGTTGGATAATAATGGCCCTGTGATCAGGGACTGTTGTACTGCCCTTTGTCTGTACCTTGGTTTATATAATGTTGGACTTCTTTGGTGTGGTATGTGAGAAGGCTCAAGCTGGTGACACCATCCATTTTTCTGTTGGCCTATTCTACAGGACAATGTCTGACAAAGCCCTTCCTTTTATGCCTGGGGGGCTGTGTCTTGGTATGTGTACCTTGACACAATAAGAGTTAGCCATTCTTGGCAATGACAGTCCAGACATTTCAACAGCCTATGTACATGAGACATGTACAGTGAAATAAAATGTCTGGTGTAACCAGACACTTGTAGCAATGTGTTTGTGTGTGTTGGTAGTAATCCTTAGCAGGACACTGTACCTGTAGCATATTCCTCCTTACATTAGTATTGTGTGTCTTCCTCATGTGCTTCACATCGTCCTACATCTCTACATAGCAAAATGTGTAACAGAAGCAAGCAGACAATGACTTTGTGATAGGTGGATTTATTGGAAAATTGTGCATGAATAAATATGGGGCATGATGGAAAAGAAAAGTGAAGGGTTCAGTCATGGTGGATGAAATCATTGGAGTAGATGCCACAGCATTGGAAGTCCAAAGCCCAGTGTACTCCTCCCATTGATAATGGAAGGTGGTTGAAAACCAGTCAACAGAGTGAATGTGTGGCACACAAAGGAGGTCATTTTGGAAGAGGTCACTTGCTGGCAATGGTGGGTATCTTGCCATCTGCACCTCCTGGATTCTTTGCTGGACGCCACCGCTTGCGTGGTGGGGGGACTTGCTGCTACAGAGGCAGGGGTGTCTGGGGCAGGTTCTTCCCCTCCCTTCCAGTGGCTGGCATCGATAAAGATCCTGGTGTAGATAAGCGAAGGACGGGTATTGTATTGTTGTCAATCCCTGATCAAGGTGGTGTTAATGTCCCTCAGCACCCGTTTTAGGGAGGCCATGATGGTATTGTGAGCCTCCCACTGTTCATGCATTTTTTGATGAAAGTCCCTCTGCAGCTGCTTGATTTCTCAGAGTTCTGCAAGTAACTTGCCCATCACGCCTTGGGACTCCTGATAGACCCCAAAGATGTGGCTGATGGTGTCCTGGCCAGGAGCAGCCCCCGTGGCCTCACCCCTCTAGCCAACAGCATCCCTCCCAGGCACTCTAACCCCACAGCCTTGTGCCCTTGCCACAGTGTGCCCCTTCCCACTTGTTCCAGGGCCATCATTTTCAAAGGTGTTGTGCTGCGACTCAGGATCCTGGGCTGGGGGCACAAGATGGTTGCCACTGTCCAAGAGAAACAGATTTGGGGGCAAAGGGCTGCCTGTGATGTGGAGGCAACCAAGCTGGGAGGTAATATAGTGGCCACAGTGAGATTCACTATTGGTGTCTGACCAGTTGACCAGATGGGCCAGAACCATTCTCCACATCTAGACATCCAGGAGTATCATCGTCACTGAGGGCTCCATCCATGGGGGTAGTGGCAGTCTCTTCCGTGGTCTCTGTGTTGTCATCTCAACCTGTTGATGTGAAATGTACAATGCTACTGGTTGTGTTGTGACATCTACCTCCAAAGGTTTACAGTGACATTTCGCAAAGACCTTGTACGTAGTTGATTTGCAGGTTATCCTATTGTGACAGGTACCCACGCTATTGGTTGT
Source organism: Pleurodeles waltl (assembly GCF_031143425.1). Taxonomy (NCBI): domain Eukaryota; kingdom Metazoa; phylum Chordata; class Amphibia; order Caudata; family Salamandridae; genus Pleurodeles; species Pleurodeles waltl. The sequence goes on from NC_090443.1 coordinate 912,918,265, forward strand.
ATTATCCTGACATTTGTTAAGCGTGCCAACTCCATTTAAGTCAAGCAGGTGCTGAAATGTGCAGATCATTAGCCCTTGGGAGGATGACCTTAGAATGCCATCTTGCCCCCAGTGCAGGTAAAACAGTGGCTAGGCAAGATATGTCTTTGGCCATTTTGAGGCCTAGTTGATTGTGATGCAGGTAGACCCAGGACTTTGTTGAATATGTTATTGGAGTCATCATGTGGTCAGTGCATTGTGAATGTGTCTGCTGCCAATACCATTCTGGTGATGCAACTTGAGGCCTTTTGGATCATTGTTTTGCACACTGGGTAAGGTGTCATTCTTGTCCTCTATAGTTTCATCTTGGGTTAGCAGGTCAGACACATCTCAGAGTTGAGCATGATCTTAATCTTGGTTCCTCCCAATTGATTAAACTTCAATTGAAAGTTAGCAGGCAAGGGTATTTGGACAAGTGACCACTGGCGTGGTGTTTGGAGTTACTAAAGCAGTGCTTCCTGGGAGTTGACAGATGGTATCCTCTCAGATGAGTGAACTTCAATTGAGAGTTAAGACACAGATGTATTTTGGCATGAGAACATTTGGCTTATGTTTGGAGTGGGAGAGACAGAGGGTCAGATTCACAAGAAAGTGGCGCATCAGTACTGATGTGCCATTTTTCTTGCGTCACCCTTGTCCCACCTAACGACACCATGTGTGCACCATATTTAGAATATGGCATGCCATTGTGGTAGTTAGAACAATAGCGTTAACATTTTTGATGCTATTGTGGCACTTTGCTACACTAGCGTCAAAAATGATGACGCTACTGTAGGATAGTGCAAGCACGCCCATTGATTTCAATGGGTGCATCAATTAAACACCTGATCTGAGCAGGCATTTAAAATGACACCGAAAATGGTGCAGTGAAATCTTGCAGATTTCACTGCACAATTGTTGTGGCCCTCCTGACGTCGAAACGCCCCCCTTGCATACATTATGCCTGACGCAGGCATAATGTGGCACAAGGGGTCACAAAGTAGCGCAATGCATGCCTTGTGCCACTTTTTCAATATGGTGGGGCGATAATTGTCTCCTTGGGTAACATTAGCGTAGGAAATGTGTCACAAGGAAGTGCTAAATCTCTCTGAGCCTTGTAAATCTGGTCCAGAGCATCCTGGCCTTAGCAGTCATGTCACTCCCTCTACTTCATACACTTGATAACTGTCATCCTCACCGGTGGGTACACTTCATTTGTGACTTCATAAAGAAGGGTATTTGGAAAAACGAACATTGGACTGTTGTTTGGAGTTAGTGAGACAGTGTCTCCTGGGAGTTGCAGTCAGATCACTCCATCTACTACACACACCACACATATGGTATCCTCCCAGGTGAGTACACTTCAATTGAGAGTTTCCAAACAAGGGAATTTGGACAAGTGGGCACTGGTATGGTGTTTGGAGTTAGAGAAACAATGCCTCCTGGGAGTTGTAGTCAGGTCACTCTCACTATTCCCCAATACCTGATAAATGTTACCCCACAGCTGAGTAAACAAACAGTTGGCAAACAGGGGACTTTGGACAAGGGAACACTGTGCTGGTGTTTGGAGTTACTGAAAGTTCCTAGCCTTAGCAGTCATGTCACTCCCTCTGCATCACACACTTGAGACATGGTATCCCCCCCAGATGAGCACACTTCATTTGTGAGTTACTACACAAGGGTATTTGGACAAGTGGACACTGGTCTGGTGGTTGGAGTTAGAGAAACAGTGCCTCCTGGGGGTTGCAGTCGGGGCAGTCTCACTACTACCCAATACCTGACAAATATTATCCATCCTGGTAAGTAAAGTTCATTTGTGAGATGACAAACAGGGGTCTTTGGCAAGGGCACAGTGCGCTGGTGTTTGGAGTTAACAAAACAGTGCTTCCTGGCCTTAGCTGTCATGTCACTCCCTCAATTTCACACACTTGAGAAATGTTATCTCGCCAGGTAAGCACACTTCATTTGTGAGTTACCTAACAAGGGTATTTGGAGAACAGAACACTGGACTGGTGCTTGGAGTGACAGTAATAGAGCCTCTTGTGAGTTTCAGTCATGCCAGTCTATCTAGTACACATACTATCCAACTGTTATCCTCCCATGAGAGTATACTTCAATTGGGAGTTAACAAACAAGGGTATTGGGAGCAGGAAACACTGTGCTGGTGGTTTAAGTAACAGTAACAGTGTCTGCTGGGAGTTGTAGTCATGTCAGTACCTGTACTATACCCACTGCACAAACGTTGTCCTCCCATGTGAGTACACTTCAATTGTGAGTTACAAATAAGGGAATTTGGAGAAGGAACCACTGGTTGGATATTTGGAGTTGTAGAACAGTGCCTGTTGGGAGTTGTAGTCATGTAGGTTCTTGTAGAATGCACTCTAAATACAAACGTTCCCCCCCCAGGTGAGTACACTTCAATACTGAGTTGCCAAACAGGGGTCTTTAGAAAAGTGAACACTGGGCTGGTGAGTGGAGTGGCAGTGAAGGTGGCAATAGGTGAGCAGTGAGCATGCATTACATTGCATTTGACAACAGTTTTTTTTGGTAACTTACCAGACTCTACTCCACCATGTATTCCTGTCAAGCCCTCAGGATGCAGGAAGGCCAAGACCTTCTCCTCCCAGGGAAAGAAATTTAATGGGGGTCTGAGAGGGCCACCACCAGCCTTGATGGCCTGCAGCTGGTACCTGGAGACCAGGAAACGGGCCTTGCCCAGAGGTAGTTCCACCTCTTCCTGATGTCCTCCTTTGTGTGCAGGGTGGTGCCTAAAGCATTGACTATGCTGTCCCACATTTCTATTTTCCTACTGAGAGGAGTGTACTGGACTTGTGCTCCAAAAACTTGTGGCTCTACTCATGATTTCATCCACCATGACTCTCAACTCATCCTCAAAAAACATGGATTTTCAGAACTTGACATGGTGGAATTAAAACAAATATATTGTGACTTACTAAAGAGTGGAAGTTCAAAAGGGTGTGACTGGACAAAAGTGTGTGCTGGGTGTGAAAAGAGATACTGCGAAAAAAGTAGTGTCTAGTATCTGTGCTGCGGTGTTGAATAATTAGCTCTGGCTTCTGTGTGTTGCTTTGGTGATGCAGAGGATTGTAGTGTGTGAAGGGGTGTGTTTTATAGCTTCCTTTGCAGGTGTGTCCAGAGTAGCAATGTCTGTCCGCTGTGTTGTTTTCAGATCCATCCAATGTGCTGTTGTGTATTATTCTGGTGACCGAGTGCTGCTGTGGTTCAGACTGTCATTGGCTGAACACCATGAGTGCCTGCCACTGTGACTTTGGACTTGTAATATGGTCAGTGGTTGGTTGCTGTGCTGTCGAGGCTGGAGGTTGGGCCGCCTATTTCCGGGCCTCTGCTCTGCTGCTGGTCTACCTTTTTTGGTTGGCGGCTGGTATTCCTGCCTGTATGATTCATAATGCTGCGGTCTAAAAGACCGCCAACATGGCAGTCTTTTTAGGCCTGCCAAAATGGCGGCCTGGCGGTCTGACCACCAAACTCATAATGAGGCCCATTGTCTTCCATGCCACATTAAGGAGGACCCAAACTGAACACTTCGGGCCAGAGTTACAATGTTTTGGCGCAGGGCAACGCCATAAGCCTTCATGCTGCGCTGCTCTGCGTCAAAACAAAAGGGCTGGAATGCCCTGTATTGACAAGATACGGCACATTCTTGTCCTTTTCCCCTGTGCTGGTGCACAAATTGCTGCAGTGCACCAACTCAAGCACCCTTGCACCTGGTGCAAGGGTGCCTGCATCGCGGGGATTGTTTTTCTGCCGGAAGGGGCACCTTCCTGCACAAAAACAACCCCAAAAGGAGTTTTCCTCTATGTGTGCTGCAAAATGCAAAATTATCTTCATCAACGTCCATTTTGTCAAAGTATAATCCACCAAAAAGTAAGGGTGGGCGTAATTTGATTATACAAAATTCTGCAGAATTACATTAAAATTCCATGAGATTCCGTGGAATTCAGCGATGAGGTGTAGTGAGCATTTGGCACTATTTGCTTAGCACAAAATGCACCCGAACATTACAAAATCGATGTGGGGATGCCTTTTGCACTAAGCCAAAAACAAAATTTACTGCACCCTTAAATGCTCTGCAGTGATTGCACAGATATACATACCCCTCAATCCCTAACAAACTGTGCAGTACTCACTGCAGAGTATGTAAGGGCACTGAGGGGTATGCACTGTAAGTGCATTTGGTATTTGGCACTGCCGAAAGGTATACACAGCAGTGCAGTCAGTTGTTTTTAAACAGTTCAGAAGAAGGAGCTGCCCCTCTATGTTTGAAATTACTGTTGATTAAAGTTTAGGGACTGCTCCCTCTTCCAGCCCTGTTAAACAACTAAACACTGAAGATTAATTCCGCAAGCAGAGTGGCAAATCTATTTTTAATTCCACAATCCAGAGTGACATAGAATTATCAAATTTCTCCAATTCAACTGGCAGAATTAAACAAAAATCCACCCAAACCTATCAAAAAGTAAAAATAAACTCCAATAAAACAAAAAAATGCAAAAATGAAAACGTCCAAAGTAAATTCATCAAAGTAATCCACAGTCACCAGGAACTATAAAAAAACCTGAGAAATAAAAAAAAAAACAGCAAATGCTCCAGGAAACCCCCAAAATCCAAGAAATTAAAAAATAATAATATTTGTTTTCTAGAAATCAAATCAATTTTGTGAAAACAGCACAGAAATGACAGGTCCATCAGATGACTTCTGAACTGTAAACCTGTCAAATAACATACAATACCCATTCTCACAAAACACTATTTTCTAATGAAATATAAACATTACATTAAAACTATAATAAATATAACATATAACATGCCAATATCTAAAATTACAATCTAAGTTGGCCAAAACCTCAGACCTTAGATTTCTTCAAGATTTGCTTCTGGAACCAAGACAACCTCTGCCAAGAAGAGCTGAAGAGTGGAGGAGAAGTGCTGCCTCTGCCTGCAGCTGTGCATTGTTGGACTATCCTGCAGTTGCTGCTTCTGCCTGTGAAAGGGGACAAAGACAGGACTCTGAGGTATATTTCTGCTTGAGAAGACTCTCCAAGGGCTTGTACTGAGCTTGCCCCCTCAGGGCCATCAAAGACTTCCTCTGCCAGCACCCGGACTCTCTGCTGAGATTCCTGCCCTGCCAAGTGGTGCCTTATTCAGTCCCCGGGTCCTTGAGAGGAGAAGCTGGTGGAAAAACCAAGAAAAACCAAGTAAACCGACTTCGGACAAATCTGGATCAATGCCGCTGCCAAATCCTGTGACACCACCTGCAACCAAAGCTGTGGTTCTCTCTTGAGTGTGACAACCCCAAAGGACTGACCCCGCCGCAGCCTCGCTGAAGTCCACAACTCCGTGGAAGTCCCCGCACAACATTGTGACCGCCAGATCTCTACTCCACCGGAAGTATGTGGATCCAATGCTTTGCACCTCCACCACCTCACCTCCACCACTCTGCAGCAAGGATCCAATGCCTCTTCATGATGCCTCTGCTTCTTCGCTCCACAGCACCCGAACCGATGCCACCTCAGATCCAGCGACGCCGCAATCCCTGACTCTGTGCACTGGCTTGTTTCTTCATTTTCACAAGGTACTGTGCCTGGCGGACCGTGTGACTCTGACCAGCGCCATTGGCATCAGATTGTTGAGAACGACTCTGTTACGATGCCGCGATGTCACCTCATCAAAGCATCTGCATTTCTAAGCGCTATTTTTGTGTTTAATCTTTGAAAATTCATATCTTTGCCTGTGCATGTTGGATTTTTGTTGTTTTGGTCTTGGTTTGCTCAGATACATTTTGGCTATTTTTTCTACCCTGGTGTTGAGTCATTTTGTAGTGTTTTCACTGTTTTACTGTGTGTGTTGGTACAAATACTTTATACATTGAAACTGTCCTCGGTTGTTAACGCCACTGAGGAATTCAACTATGCCAGGGAAAGTCCACCCAAATGAGGCCCATGAAAGAACACGGTGGCCAGTGGAGTAGGCTTTTGGGCTCCTAAAGGCCAGATTCCACTGCCTGGACTGGACTAGTGCAGCCCTCTTCTACTCACCCGGGAAAGTGTAGCAGATCATTGTGGCATGCTGCATGGTCCACAACATCACCCTGCGGAGGAATATCCTGTATATCCCAGAGGGGGGGTGCCTGTGGTGCTACCGGGCGAGACTCCTGAAATGCCAAGTGAGAATGACAGTGGTGAAGAGGAAGCAGCTGACTTGAGAGAATAGCTCATCAACAGCTATTTTTCATGAGTGTAACTATGTCATGTGATTTAATGACTGAGACTGTACGATGAACTGTAGTTGTGAGAATGTTTGCAGTTGAGTGTTTTAGAAACAGCTAGGGAGCTGATACTCTGCAGTATTCAGCCAAAGGCTGCTTGAAAAGAGAGCTTCTGACTCAGATCCACTTTGACGGTGTAGCTTTGTTTGTGTCAGTTTCCTTGCAATTACTTTATTTTCCATTTCCTTGCTATGTGACTTGTGTCACAGGTATGGTTTCAAGCCTATACTCCTTGTTTTTTTCTTTGTGCAGGTAACTTCATCTTGGCATCTCCATGTGGGCATTTCAGATTTGTGAAATTTGCAGGTATCACGTTGCTGTTCTGACATTCAAAGTGGGCATGGACTGTTCCAGGTAATGTGGGTTGCAGAGTTTGGATGTATGAAACCTGTACCAAGACAGTTGGCACAATGGTTGAGTGGAGGTACAAAAGTGCACAGTGCACGTATTTTGTGTTATGTGTGGGCCTGATGCATCACTTGTGTCATCATGTGGTCTTAAAATATGTAGTCCTAGCTTTTGACCAAGTAATTTGTCCTTCACATTGGCTAAACACTCTTTTTGTATGACCTGTATCTAGCTGTAGATGTGTTTCATCATGGCTGGCCACAGCGTCTATGCCACAACACTGTCATATGTTTGTGTCATACCACCAGATGAATGGGAATTGGATTATAATGAGCCTTTGATCAGGGAGTGTTGTACTGCCACCTGTCTGTACCTTGGATTATGTGATTCAAAAGGCCAGGGCACTCGTATGAAATAAGATAAGAGTCTGTGCAGTTAGGTTCTTGGTCTTCGGAGAATCAATATATAATCCAAACAGAGTTAAAGGTCAGTGTCTTTATTCTTGTGCGAGATTTTCATACATGTTCATCACATCAGAAAGATTCCATATGTGGTCATCACAACAACATCCAACAGCCAACACGTGTGTCGTCTCCGAGAAATTAATCTCATTGACTTCCTCAGGGCAAAGTATAAGTAAGGTGTTAACATGAATAAATGGCTTATCCTAATCAAGTAAAACTCTTAAAGATAATGTACGATCAATAGAGAAAGAATAGTGGGAATCACGTGACGGGGTCAAATCACTATTATCCCCGAGTCTTTGTGAGGGAGTACTCATAAGTCAGCACGTATGGATCCAAAATCTTTTACGGTGCGATCTATAAACAAAACAGTTCTTTTGAGTAAATTCTTGTGTTGGGGGTGCTGTGTCTTGCTCCCCGATAATTAAGCTGGCGTGTATGTAGAGAAAAAGGACGTGTAAGCGCTCCGTCTCATCTAGTAGTGTAAGGTATAGAAGAGACACACAGAAAGGTCCCAGGAGTGTGTGTGAAACTCCTCGGCATGACGGATTTTGTGATGTTGGATGACTTTGGTGTGGTATATGATAAGGCTCAAGCTGCTGACATCAACCACTTTAATGTTTGCCTATTCTACAAGACAATGTCTGACAAAGCCCTTCCTACCGTGATCTGGGGATCTGTACCTTGAAATATGTACTTTGAAAATGGGTTACATATTATTTTTCCTAAGAGTCCAGACATATTGACAGCCTATGTGCTGTCCACTGTAATAAAATGTTTGGTTGGACCAGACACTTGTACTAATGTGTTGGTGTATAATGTATGTACTCCTGAGCTGGACACTGTGTACCTGTAACATATCCCTGCTTGCACAAGTAGCTTGTGTCTTCATTGTATGGTTCACATGGTCTTACATCTCCACATAGCGAAATGTGAGAATTAAGCAAGCAGACAATGAGTTTGTGATGGGTGAATTTATTACAATGCTGATACAGAAAATACAGTTTGGACAGGAAGAAACAAAAGATGTAAAGTGAAGGGGTCAGTCATGGTGAATTAAATAATTGAAGAAGATGTCACTCCATTGGGAGTCCAAAGTCCTCCTCCCATTGCAACTGGTAGGTAGTTGAGGATCAGTCAACAGAGTGAATGTGTAACACATAAATCAGGGCCTTTTGGAAGAGGTCACTTGCTGGCAGTGGTGGGTGTTTTTCCATCAACATCTCCTGGATTCTTTGCTGGGTGTCCCCGCTTGCGTGGGGAGGGAGATCTGCTGCTACAGAGACAGGAATGTCTGGGGCTGGTTCTTCCTCTGGCAGGACCTCCCTTCCAGTGGCTGGCACCGATGTTGATGTGCCTAGTGTTGATGAGCCAAAGGAAGGGGCAGACTGTTGTTGAAAGCCCTGCTCAGGGTGGTGTGAATGTCCCTATGCACCCCTGTTAGGGAGGCTGTGTTGGTATTGTGGACATCCATCTGTTCCTGCATGTCTCTGTGCATGTCCCTCTGTAGCTGTTTGATTTCCTAAAGTTCAGTCAAGACCTGGCCCTTCATGCCTCGGGACTCCTGAGCCCCAAGATGTGGCTGATAGTGGCATGGCCAAGATCAGCCCCAGTGGCCTCACCCCACTGGCCCACAGCATCCCTTCGACCCAGTGCCTTTGCCACAGGGTGCCCTCTCCAACTTGTTCCTGGACCCTCATTGTCAGAAGTGTTGCGTTGCAACTGAGGCTCCAGGACTGAGGGGCACAAGATGGTAGACACTGTGCTTGGGACACAGGTTGGAGGGGTGAATGGCTGCCTGTGATGTTGAGGAAACTAGGCTTAGAGGTGATGTAGTGGCCACAGTGAGACTCACTGTTGCCATCTAACCAGGTTGCCCACATGGGCCAAAACTGTCCTCCACGTACAGAAGTACAGGAGTGTTGTCCTCACTGAGTGCTTCGTACAGGGGGCTAGTGACAGTCTGTTCTGTGGTCTCTGTGTGCCCAGGAGCAGCTCCACCTATTGATGTAAAACGTACATTGTTACTGGTTGTATTGTGATATCATCCTCCAACGGTTTAGTGTTACAGTAATCAGAGACCTTGTACAAAGTTAAGTTGCAGTTCATACTATTGTGGCAAGTAACCATGGTATTGGGTGTATTGACATGCCATGTGTAAAGCATGCCAAATCATTCTGACTCAAGCTTCTGCTTAAATGTGCAGATCATTAGCGCTAGGGGGATGGCATGAAAATGCTATCTTGTCACCAGTGCAAGCAAAACAGTAGCTCAGCAAGATATGGCTTTGCCCAGTAGCAAGCATAGTTGAGTATGATGCAGGCAGACGCAGGACTTTGTTATATATGTGACTGGAGTCATCATGTGCACAGTGCAATGTGAACTTGACTGCTGCCAATACCAATCTGGTGATGCATCTTGAGGCCTTATGAATACTTGTTATAAACATTGGGTGAGGTGTCATTCCTGTCATCCAATATTTCATCTTGGGTTAGCAAGTCAAGATGGAGCTTTGTTGACAGATACATCTGTAATTTGGGCATGATCTGGGCTTTATCAGTCCCAGGTGAGTATACCTCATTTGATAGTTGACAAATAAGGGCATTTGGACAAGTGGCCTTTGTGCTGGTGTTTGGAGTTAGAGTTACAGGGCCTATTGGGCTTTGCAGTCATGTCAGTCCCTCGATTTCCCAGCAGTCACAAATGGTGTCTTACCAGGTGAGTACACATCATTTGTGGTTTCCTAAACAACGGTATTTGGAGAAGAGAACACTGGGCTGGTGAGTGGAGTAACCATAACAGAGCCTCCTGGCCTCAGCAGTCATGTCACTCCATGTACTACACATACTATACAAATGTGATCTCTCCAGGTGAGTAAACTTCAGTTGTGGTTTACCAAACAATGGTATTTGGAGAAGAGAACACTAGGCTGGTGAGTGGATTAATAGACACAGGGCCTTCCTGGCTGTAGCAGTCAGTTCACTCTTTCTACTTCCCACACTTGACAAATTGTATCTTCCCAGGTGAGTGAAGTTCATTTGTGATTTGCCAAACAGGGGTCTTTTGACAGGTGGACACTGGTCTGGTGTTTGGATTTGCTGAAACAGTGCCTCCAGGGAGTTGCAGTCAGGTCATTCTTGCTACTACATACACTTGACAAATGTTCTACCTCCAGGTGAATAAACTTCATTTGAGAGTTCACTAAAAGATGTACTGTGCAAGTGACCACTGGGCTGGTGTTTGGAGTTAGTGAAACAGTGCCTCATGGGAGTTGCAGTCTGGTCACTCTCTCTAGTACACTCACTATACAAATATCATACTCCCAGGTGAGTACACTTCAATTAAGAGTTACCAAACAGGGGTATTTGGGCAAGTGTACACTGGGCTGGTGGTTGGATTTCCAGACACACAGCCTTGGTGGTCTTAGCAGTCATGTCACTCACTCTACTTCCCACACTTTGCAAACAGTATTCTCCCAGGTGAGTACACTTCAATTGAGAGTTACCAAACAAAGGTCTTTTGACAAGTGAACACTGGTCTGGTGTTTGGAGTTGCTGAAACAGTTCCTCCTGGGAGTTGCAGTCAGGTAACTCTCTGTACTACACACACTATCCAAATGTTGTGTATTACACATCTGTATGCAGACTGCATTTGAGTGTGGGCATGCATTTACCTGTTGAGACATACCACAAGTCCTGTTATCATTTTTTGATATTGAAAGATGTACAGGCACCATTTTGACTTAATGGCATGTGATGGCATGTGATGGTTCTCGGTAGCTGTAATGTTGGGTCCAACAAAACAGATTGACAGTGTCAGCACCCAGACACTCTGGGTATTGAATGTTGGTGAGGTACATAAATAAGACAATGGCAAAAGATGAGCTGTGAGCATGCATGACATTGCATTTTGTTGACATTTATGTGTTGTAACTTACCAGACTGCACTCCCCAAGGTATACCTGTCAAGCCCTCAGGATGCAGGTTGACTTTCTCCTCCCAGAGAAAAAAGATGTAATGGGGGCACTGGCAGGGCCACTGCCAGTCTTCTTGGCCTGCAGCTGGGTTCCTGGAGACCAGGGAATGGACCATGCACCTGAGGTCATTCCACCTCATCCTGATGTCCTTGTTTGTGTGCAGGGTGGGGCCTACAGCATTGACTCTGTTGACTATCCTGTCACACATTTCAAGTTTCCTTCTGAGAGGAGTGTGCTGGACTTATGCTCTAAACAATTGTGGCTCTACTCTTATGATTTCATCCACCATGATTCTTAACTCATCTTATGAAAAACATGGATTATTCAACCATGACATGGTGGAAAAAATTAAAACGGGTGACAGTGACTTACTGAACAGGGGAAGTGCAAAAGGGTGTGAATGGACAAAAGTGTGTGCAGGATGTTCTATGGGATGGTGAAAAAGAAGGGTGCCTAATCTATGAAGTGTTTTGGAAATAAGGTGCTCTGGCGTTTATGTTTTGTATTGAAAATGTGAAGGACTTTGCTCTGTGAAGGAGTGTGTTTTATAGTGCCCTTTTCAGGTGATGTCCACTGTGGCAATGTGTGTCAGCTGTGTTGTTTTTCAAAATCATCAAATGTGCGGTTGTGTATTACTTTGCTGACTGTGAACCACCGTGGTTCGGACCGCCATTGGCTGACCACCAGGAGGGTCCACTACGGTGACCATGTGCTTGTAATATGCTCAGTGGTTACCCACGGTGCTGTCGGCACAGGAGGTCAGAACGTCTATTTCGAGGCTGCCACGTCGCTGGCAGTCTGCCATTTTTGCTTGGCGGTCATGCCTGAGTAACTCATAATAGGGCAGCCTGAAATACCACCAGCATGGCGGTCTTTTCAGGACCGCCAACATTGCAGTCAGGCACTCCGACCGCAAAACTCGTAATCAGGCCCTTTATCTTTTACCATTGTCTTGAAGCCTTACCCACACTGGTTTATTGAAGTGCTCACAAACTGGCAACCATCATCCATACAGTTATAAAATCAGAAATATGTTCAAAAATACAGCCTCCAAACCAATAAACGAACCCTCTCAACAGGGCCTAATCATCACAGTAAAAAAACAACAGGATTTGTCAGAGTGGGTGGCCAAAGTCAAAAGTTTTGCCTAATACAGTAATCTGAGATGACACGTAACAAAATAACTGCCTATGGCCGTTAGCACTATGTGATGAAAAACAACTGTTAAACGCTTACTGTTTTAACAAATGATTTTCTCAATTAATAAGCTAGATTAGTGGACTTTGCCATAGAGTTTCACAAAAAGCACACCAGACCTATGGCATTGGACACAACGTTAACGTTTCCCAATACACCAATCAGGCCATTTGCTTGTCACCATAACTGTAGGAAAGTACCATCTTGCCTGGCATGTTACCCCCATATTTCACTGTATATATGTTGTTTTAGTTGTATGTGTCACTGGGACCCTGCCAGCCAGGGCCCCAGTGCTCATAAGTGTGCCCTATATGTGTTACCTGTGTGATGACTAACTGTCTCACCGAGGCTCTGCTAATCAGAACCTCAGTGGTTATGCTCTCTCATTTCTTTCCAAATTGTCACTAACAGGCTAGTGACCAATTTCACCAATTTACATTGGCATACTGGAACACCCTTATAATTCCCTAGTATATGGTACTGAGGTACCCAGGGTATTGGGGTTCCAGGAGATCCCTATGGGCTGCAGCATTTCTTTTGCCACCCATAGGGAGTTCTGACAATTCTTACACAGGCCTGCCACTGCAGCCTGAGTGAAATAACGTCCACGTTATTTCACAGCCATTTTACACTGCACTTAAGTAACTTATAAGTCACCTATATGTCTAACCTTTACCTGGTAAAGGTTGGGTGCTAAGTTACTTAGTGTATGGGCACCCTGGCACTAGCCAAGGTGCCCCTACATTGTTCAGGGCCAATTCCCCGGACTTTGTGAGTGCGGGGACACCATTACACGCGTGCACTACATATAGGTCACTACCTATATGTAGCTTCACAATGGTAACTCCGAATATGGCCATGTAACATGTCTATGATCATGGAATTGCCCCCTCTATGCCATCCTGGCATAGTTGGCACAATCCCATGATCCCACAGGTCTGTAGCTCAGACCTGGGTACTGCCAAACTGCCTTTCCCGGGGTTTCACTGCAGCTGCTGCTGCTGCCAACCCCTCAGACAGGTTTCTGCCCTCCTGGGGTCCAGCCAGGCCTGGCCCAGGAAGGCAGAACAAAGGACTTCCTCAGAGAGAGGGTGTTACACCCTCTCCCTTTGGAAAATGGTGTTAGGGCTGGGGAGGAGTAGCCTCCCCCAGCCTCTGGAAATGCTTTCATGGTGCCCATTTCTGCATAAGCCAGTCTACACCAGTTCAGGGACCCCTCAGCCCTGCTCTGGCGCGAAACTGGACAAAGGAAAGGGGAGTGACCACTCCCCTGACCTGCACCTCCCCTGGGAGGTGCCCAGAGCTCCTCCAGTGTGCTCCAGACCTCTGCCATCTTGGAATCAGAGGTGCTGCTGGCACACTGGACTGCTCTGAGTGGCCAGGGCCAGCAGGTGACGTCAGAGACTCCTTCTGATAGGCTCCTTCAGGTGTTGCTAGCCTATCCTCTCTCCTAAGTAGCGAAACCCTCTTTTCTGGCTATTTAGGGTCTCTGCTTTGGGGAATTCCTTAGATAACGAATGCAAGAGCTCATCAGAGTTCCTCTGCATCTCTCTCTTCACCTTCTGCCAAGGAATCGACTGCTGACCGTGCTGGAAGCCTGCAAAACTGCAACAAAGTAGCAACGACGACTACTGCGACACTGTAACGCTGATCCAGCCACCTTCTCGACTGTTTTCCTGGTGGTGCATGCTGTGGGGGTAGTCTGCCTCCTCTCTGCACTAGAAGCTCTGACGAAATCTCCCGTGGGTCGACGGAATCTTCCCCCTGCAACCGCAGGCACCAAAGAACTGCATCACCGGTCCTCTGGGTCTCCTCTCAGCATGACGAGCGATGTCCCTTGAACTCAGCAACTCTGTCCAAGTGACTCCCACAGTGCAGTGACTCTTCAGTCCAAGTTTGGTGGAGGTAAGTCCTTGCCTCCCCACGCCTGACTGCATTGCTGGGAACCACGTGTTTTGCAGCTACTGCGGCTCCTGTGCACTCCACGAAGATTTCCTTTGTGCACAGCCAAGCCTGGGTCCACGGCAGTCTAACCTGCATTGCACGACCTCCTGAGTTGTCCTCCGGCGGCGTGGGACGCTCTTGTGCAACTTTGGGTGAGCACCGTTTCACTCCACTTTGTAGTGCCTGTTCCGGCACTTCTGCGGGAGCTGCCTGGTTCTGAGAGGGCTCCTTGTCTTGCTGGGCGCCCCCTCTGTCGTCTGACACAATTGGCGACATCCTGGTCCCTCCTGGGCCACAGCAGCACCCAAAAACCCTAACCGCAAGCTTTGCAGCTAGCAAGGCTTGTTTGCAGTCTTTCGGCGGGAAAACACTTTTGCACGACTCTTCACAACGTGGGACATCTATCCTCCAAAGAGAAAGTTTCTAGCCTTTGTCGTTCTTGCAGAATCCTCAGCTTCTACTGTCCAGTAGCAGCTTCTTTGCACCCACAGCTGGCATTTCCTGGGCATCTGCCCACTCTCGACTTGATCGTGACTTTTGGACTTGGTCCCCTTGTTCCACAGGTACCCTCGTCTGGAAATCCATTGTTGTTGCATTGCTGGTTTTGGTCTTTCCTGCAGAATTCCCCTATCACGACTTCTGTGCTCTTTGGGGAACTTTAGTGCACTTTGCACTCACTTTTCAGGGTCTTGGGGTGGGCTATTTTTCTAACCCTCACTGTTTTCTTAGAGTCCCAGTGACCCTCTACAAGGTCACATAGGTTTGGGGTCCATTCGTGGTTCGCATTCCACTTTTGGAGTATATGGTTTGTGTTGCCCCTATCCCTATGTGTCCCCATTGCATCCTATTGTAACTATACATTGTTTGCACTGTTTTCTATTACTATACTGCATATTTTTGGTATTGTGTACATATATCTTGTGTATATTTGCTATCCTCATACTGAGGGTACTCACCGAGATACTTTGGCATATTGTCATAAAAATAAAGTACCTTTATTTTTAGTATATCTGTGTATTGTGTTTTCTTATAATATTGTGCATATGACACTAGTGGTACTGTAGGAGCTTCACTCGTCTCCTAGTTCAGCCTAAGCTGCTCTGCTAAGCTACCTTTTCTATCAGCCTCAGCTGCTAGACACCCCTACACACTAATAAGGGATACCTGGGCCTGGTGCAAGGTTTAAGTACCCCTTGGTACTCACTACAAACCAGTCCAGCCTCCTACATTGGTTGTGCAGCGGTGGGATAAGTACTTTGCAACTACTTACCACTTTTGTCATTGTATTTTTCATAAGAGAAAAATATACAAAACAAGTTCAGTGTATGTACACCTAACCAAAAAGTTTTGCTTTTCTTCTCTCACTTCTTTTCTAAGTGCTGAAAAGTACCTCTAAAACTTTCTAAAAAGTTTTTAAAAAGTTTTACAAGTTTTTATTTTCTGTCTTTCAAAAAGTTCTGAAAAGCTTTTTTCTCACTTTTTCTATCCCTTAAACACTTTCTAAAATGTCTGGCACAGGCCAAACTGTTGATCTGTCCAAACTTGCTTATGATCACCTTAGCTGGAAAGGAGCAAGGAGTCTCTGCATTGAAAGAGGTTTAGGGGTAGGGAAGAATCCCTGTAGAGAACTGTTGGTTAATATGCTCATTGAACAAGATAAGACCAGAGTTGGCACTTCTGTTGAGAAATTAGCTGATGGTTCCCAATCTGACCCTGGGGCACCCCCAGCAAAAGATTTAGAAGGGAAACTTCCTAGCCTGCCCATTAGCAGACCACCTAGCATAGCTGGTACTGATGTAGAGTCACATCACAGTAATAGTGTTGCCTCACATCACAGTAAGAGTATTCCTTCTCATCATAGTAGAAGTGCTGTTTCTGTAAGCCAGGCTGTTAGAGTGCCATCTGTTAGGGACAGGTCTCCTTCTGTTCATTCTCGCCATACTTCTGTTTCAAGGCATGTCCCACCCACCCACCCTGATGACAGAGTGTTAGAAAGGGAGCTCAATAGATTGAGAGTGGAACAATCCAGACTGAAGCTCAAGAAGCAACAGCTGGATTTAGATAGGCAGACCTTAGAAATAGAAAGAGAAAGACAGAAAATTGGGTTAGAAACCCATGGTGGCAGCAGCAGTATTCCCAATAGTCATCCTGCAAGAGAGCATGATTCTAGGAATCTGCATAAGATAGTTCCCCCTTATAAGGAGGGGGATGACATTAACAAGTGGTTTGCTGCACTTGAGAGGGCCTGTGTTGTACAGGATGTCCCTCAAAGGCAGTGGGCTGCTATCCTATGGCTATCATTTAGTGGAAAGGGTAGGGATAGGCTCCTTACTGTAAAAGAAAGTGATGCCAATGATTTCAAAGTTCTTAAGAATGCACTCCTAGATGGTTATGGCTTAACCACTGAACAGTACAGGATGAAGTTCAGAGAAACCAAAAAGGAGTCTTCACAAGACTGGGTAGACTTTGTTGACCATTCAGTGAAGGCCTTGGAGGGGTGGTTACATGGCAGTAAAGTTACTGATTATGAAAGCCTGTATAACTTAATCCTGAGAGAGCATAGTCTTAATAATTGTGTGTCTGATTTGTTGCACCAGTACCTAGTGGACTCTGATCTGACCTCTCCCCAAGAATTGGGAAAGAAAGCAGACAAATGGGTCAGAACAAGGGTGAACAGAAAAGTTCATACAGGGGGTGACAAAGATGGCAAGAAGAAGGATGGTAAGTCTTCTGACAAGGGTGGGGACAAATCTAAAAATGAGTCTTCATCAGGCCCACAAAAACACTCTGGTGGGGGTGGTGGGCCCAAATCCTCTTCAAATCAAAACAAAGAAAAGAAACCATGGTGCTATTTATGTAAAATAAAAGGCCATTGGACAACAGATCCCAGTTGTCCAAAGAAAAGCACCAAGCCTCCTACCACTACAACCCCTGCTGCTACACCTAGTGCCCCTAGTAATAGCAGTGGTGGTGGGAGCAAACCTACTAATAGCCAATCCAAGGGAGTAGCTGGGCTCACTATTGGTACCTTAGTTGGGGTTGGTCTTGTTAGGGAGACCACAGAGGGTGTGTTAGTCTCTGAGGGGGCTATTGATTTAGCCACCTTAGTTGCTTGTCCCCTTAACATGGATAAGTACAAGCAACTACCCCTAATAAATGGTGTTGAGGTTCAGGCCTACAGGGACACAGGTGCCAGTGTTACCATGGTAATAGAGAAACTGGTCCACCCTGAACAACACCTACTTGGTCACCAGTACCAAGTAACCGATGCTCATAACAACACACTTAGCCACCCCATGGCTGTTGTAAATCTCAACTGGGGGGAGGTTACTGGTCCAAAGAAAGTTGTGGTTGCCTCAGATTTACCTGTAGACTGTCTACTAGGGAATGATTTAGAGACATCAGTTTGGTCAGATGTGGAGTTAGAGGCCCATGCAGCAATGCTGGGCATTCCAGGGCATATTTTTGCTTTAACCAGGGCTCAGGCCAAAAAGCAAAAAGGACAGGGTGACTTGGATCCTGGAAGAATGGACCAAGTGCTCCCTAAAGCTAGGGTTAGTAAAGGTAAAACACTACCTACTATCCCTCCCTCTACAGTGGATTCTACTTCTGAGGAAGAAGAATTTCCACCCTGTGCAGAACCTACACCAGAGGAGCTGGAAGCAGACACTGCTGAGCTTTTGGGTGAAGGGGGGCCTGCCAGGGAGGAGCTGAGTGTGGCACAGCATACCTGTCCCACACTAGAGGGTCTAAGGCAGCAAGCTGTCAAACAGGCAAATGGGGGTGTCAGTGACTCTCACAGAGTTTACTGGGAGGACAACCTCTTGTACACTGAAGCAAGGGATCCAAAACCTGGAACTGACAGGAGATTGGTGATTCCTCAGGAGTACAGAAAGTTCCTCCTAACTCTAGCCCACGACATTCCCTTAGCTGGACATTAGGGCAAATGAAAACTTGGGACAGGCTTGTCCCCTTGTTTCATTGGCCTAGAACGTCAGAGGACACAAACGAATTTTGTAAGTCCTGTGAAACCTGTCAAGCCAGTGGCAAGACAGGTGGCACTCCAAAGGCACCCCTTATCCCACTGCCTGTGGTTGGGGTTCCCTTTGAAAGGGTAGGGGTTGACATAGTTGCCCCCCTTGACCCTTCTACTGCTTCAGGCAATAGGTTTATCTTGGTGGTAGTGGACCATGCCACCAGATATCCTGAAGCAATTCCTCTAAGGACCACTACAGCTCCTGCAGTGGCAAAGGCCCTCCTGGGAATATTTTTCAGGGTGGGCTTCCCAAAAGAGGTGGTATCAGACAGGGGAAGCAATTTCATGTCTGCTTACTTAAAGGCCATGTGGAAGGAGTGTGGTGTTACATACAAGTTCACCACACCCTATCATCCAAAAACAAATGGACTGGTGGAGAGATTTAACAAAACTCTCAAAGGCATGATTATGGGACTCCCTGAAAAACTCCGCAGGAGATGGGATATCCTGTTACCTTGCCTCCTTTTTGCTTACAGGGAGGTACCCCAAAAAGGAGTGGGGTTTAGCCCCTTTGAACTCCTATTTGGACACCCTGTGAGAGGTCCTCTAACACTTGTTAAGGAGGGTTGGGAACAACCTTTAAAATCTCCAAAGCAAGACATAGTGGACTATGTACTTGGCCTAAGATCAAGGATGGCTGAGTACATGAAAAAGGCCAGTAAAAACCTTCAGGCCAGCCAAGAGCTCCAAAAGCAATGGCATGACCAGAAGGCTGTTTTGGTTCAGTACCAACCAGGGCAGAAAGTGTGGGTCTTGGAGCCTGTGGCCCCAAGAGCACTCCAAGATAAATGGAGTGGACAACACATAATTGTTGAGAAGAAGGGTGAAGTCACCTACTTAGTTGACTTAGGCACTGCCAGGAGTCCCCTTAGGGTGCTCCATGTCAATCGCCTGAAACCCTACTATGACAGGGCTGATCTCACCCTGCTCATGGCAACAGATGAGGGACAGGAAGAAGAGAGTGACCCTCTCCCTGATCTCTTCTCTTCCACAGAACAAGATGCTCTAGTGGAAGGTGTAGTTTTGGCAGATTGTCTTACTGCTGAGCAGAAAGACCACTGCATAAATCTCCTAGGTCAGTTTTCTGAACTCTTCTCTACTGTGCCAGGTACCACTTCTTGGTGTGAGCACACTATAGATACTGGAGACAGCTTGCCTGTCAAAAGTAAGATCTATAGGCAGCCTGACCATGTCAGAGACTGCATAAAGCAAGAGGTACAGAAAATGCTTGAACTGGGAGTGGTTGAGCACTCTGAAAGTCCATGGGTCTCTCCAGTGGAACTTGTACCAAAACCTCATTCCAAGGATGGAAAGAAGGAAATGCGGTTTTGTGTCGACTACAGAGGTCTCAACCAGGTAACCAAAACTGATGCTCACCCTATACCCAGGGCAGATGAGCTAATAGATACACTGGCATCTGCCAAGTATCTAAGCACTTTTGATTTGACTGCAGGGTATTGGCAGATCAAATTATCACAAGATGCAAAAGCAAAAACTGCATTTTCAACCATTGGAGGCCATTACCAATTCACAGTAATGCCTTTTGGATTGAAAAATGCACCTGCCACTTTTCAGAGGATGGTGAACACAGTCCTGCAAGGGCTGGACGCTTTTAGTGCAGCATATCTAGATGATATAGCTGTCTTTAGCTCCAGCTGGGATGATCACCTGGTCCACCTATGGAAAGTTTTAGAGGCCCTGCAAAAGGGAGGCCTCACTATCAAGGCTGCAAAGTGCCAGATAGGGCAGGGGAAAGTGGTTTATCTGGAACACCTGGTAGGTGGAGAACAGATTGCACCACTTCAGGGGAAAATCCAAACTATTATAGATTGGATTCCCCCTACAACTCAGACCCAGGTGAGAGCCTTCTTAGGCCTCACTGGGTATTACAGGAGGTTCATAAAGAACTATGGCTCCATTGCAACCCCTCTTAATGACCTCACATCAAAGAAAATGCCTAAAAAGGTATTGTGGACAGCTAGCTGTCAGAAAGCTTTTGAGGAGCTGAAGCAGGCCATGTGCTCTGCACCTGTCCTGAAAAGCCCCTGTTACTCCAAAAATGTAATTGTACAAACTGATGCATCTGAATTAGGGGTAGGGGCAGTCTTATCACAACTTAATTCTGTGGGCCAGGATCAACCTGTTGCTTTTATCAGCAGGAGGTTGACCCCTAGAGAAAAGCGTTGGTCTGCCATAGAGAGGGAGGCCTTTGCTGTGGTCTGGGCACTGAAGAAGTTGAGGCCATACCTGTTTGGCACTCACTTCATTGTTCAGACAGACCACAAACCTCTACTTTGGCTAAAACAAATGAAAGGTGAAAACCCTAAATTATTGAGGTGGTCCATATCCCTACAGGGAATGGATTATACAGTGGAACATAGACCTGGGAGTACCCACTCCAATGCAGATGGACTCTCCAGATATTTCCACTTAGACAATGAAGACTCATCAGGTCATGGCTAGTCTTATTGTCCTTCGTTTGGGGGGAGGGGGGGTTGTGTAGGAAAGTACCATCTTGCCTGGCATGTTACCCCCATATTTCACTGTATATATGTTGTTTTAGTTGTATGTGTCACTGGGACCCTGCCAGCCAGGGCCCCAGTGCTCATAAGTGTGCCCTATATGTGTTACCTGTGTTATGACTAACTGTCTCACTGAGGCTCTGCTAATCAGAACCTCAGTGGTTATGCTCTCTCATTTCTTTCCAAATTGTCACTAACAGGCTAGTGACCATTTTCACCACTTTACATTGGCATACTGGAACACCCTTATAATTCCCTAGTATATGGTACTGAGGTACCCAGGGTATTGGGGTTCCAGGAGATTCCTATGGGCTGCAGCACTTCTTTTGCCACCCATAGGGAGCTCTGACAATTCTTACACAGGCCTACCACTGCAGCCTGAGTGAAATAACGTCCACGTTATTTCACAGCCATTTTACACTGCACTTAAGTAACTTATAAGTCACCTATATGTCTAACCTTTACCTGGTAAAGGTTAGGTGCAAAGTTACTTAGTGTGAGGGCACCCTGGCACTAGCCAAGGTGCCCCCACATTGTTCAGAGCCAATTCCCTGAACTTTGTGAGTGCGGGGACACCATTACACGCGTGCACTACATATAGGTCAATACCTATATGTAGCTTCACAATGGTAACTCCGAATATGGCCATGTAACATGTCTATGATCATGGAATTTCCCCCTCTATGCCATCCTGGCATTGTTGGCACAATTCCATGATCCCACGGGTCTCTAGCACAGACCCGGGTACTGCCAAACTGCCTTTTCAGGGGTTTCACTGCAGCTGCTGCTGCTGCCAACCCCTCAGACAGGTTTCTGCCCTCCTAGGGTCCAGCCAGGTTTGGCCCAGGAAGGCAGAACAAAGGACTTCCTCAGAGAGAGGGTGTTACACCCTCTCCCTTTGGAAAAAGGTTTCAGGGCTGGGGAGGAGTAGCCTCCCCCAGCCTCTGGAAATGCTTTCATGGACACAGATGGTGCCCATTTCTGCATAAGCCAGTCTACACCTCAGCCCTGCTCTGGCGCAAAACTGGACAAAGGAAAGGGGAGTGACCACTCCCCTGACCTGCACCTCCCCTGGGAGGTGCCCAGAGCTCCTCCAGTGTGCTCCAGACCTCTGCCATCTTGGAAACAGAGGTGCTGCTGGCACACTGGACTGCTCTGAGTGGCCATGGCCAGCAGGTGACGTCAGAGACTCCTTCTGATAGGCTCCTTCAGGTGTTGCTAGCCTATCCTCTCTCCTAAGTAGCCAAACCCTCTTTTCTGCTATTTAGGGTCTCTGCTTTGGGGAATTCCTTAGATAACGAATGCAAGAGCTCATCAGAGTTCCTCTGCATCTCTCTCTTCACCTTCTGCCAAGGAATCGACTGCTGACCGCGCTGGAAGCCTGCAAAACTTCAACAAAGTAGCAACGACGACAACTGCTACACTGTAACGCTGATCCAACCGCCTTCTCAACTGTTTTCCTGGTGGTGCATGCTGTGGGGGTAGTCTGCCTCCTCTCTGCACTAGAAGCTCCGAAGAAATCTCCCGTTGGTCGACGGAATCTTCCCCCTGCAACCGCAGGCACCAAAGAACTGCATCACCGGTCCTCTGGGTCTCCTCTCAGCGCAACGAGCGAGGTCCCTTGAACTTAGCAACTCTGTTCAAGTGACTCCCACAGTCCAGTGACTCTTCAGTCCAAGTTTGGTGGAGGTAAGTCCTTGCCTCCCCACGCCAGACTGTATTGCTGGGAACTGCGTGTTTTGCAGCTTCTCCGGCTCCTGTGCACTCCACGAAGATTTCCTTTGTGCACAGCCAAGCCTGGGTCCACGGCACTCTAACCTACATTGCAGGACCTCCTGAGTTGTCCTCCGGCGGCGTGGGACGCTCTTGTGCAACTTCGGGTGAGCACCATTTCACTCCACTTTGCAGTGCCTGTTCTGGCACTTCTGTGGGTGCTGCCTGCTTGTGAGAGGGCTCCTTGTCTTGCTGGGCGCCCCTTCTGTCCCCTGACGCAATTGGCGACATCATGGTCCCTCCTGGGCCACAGCAGCAACCAAAAACCCTAACCGCAAACTTTGCAGCTAGCAAGGCTTGTTTGCGGTCTTTTGGCGGGAAAACACTTCTGTACAACTTTCCACAATGTGGGACATCTATTCTCCAAAGGGGAAGTTTCTAGCCCTTGTCTATCTTGCAAAATCCTCAGCTTCTACTGTCCAGTAGCAGCTTCTTTGCACCCACAGCTGGCATTTCCTGGGCATCTGCCCACTCTCGACTTGATCGTGACTTTTGGACTTGGTCCCCTTGTTCCACAGGTACCCTCGTCTGGAAATCCATCGTTGTTGCATTGCTGGTTTTGGTCTTTCCTGCAGAATTCCCCTATCACGACTTCTGTGCTCTTTGGGGAACTTTAGTGCACTTTGCACTCACTTTTCAGGGTCTTGGGGTGGGCTATTTTTCTAACCCTCACTGTTTTCTTACAGTCCCAGCGACCCTCTACAAGGTCACATAGGTTTGGGGTCCATTCGTGGTTCGCATTCCACTTTTGGAGTATATGGTTTGTGTTGCCCCTATCCCTATGTGTCCCCATTGCATCCTATTGTAACTATACATTGTTTGCACTGTTTTCTATTACTATACTGCATATTTTTGGTATTGTGTACATATATCTTGTGTATATTTGCTATCCTCATACTGAGGGTACTCACCGAGATACTTTGGCATTTTGTCATAAAAATAAAGTACCTTTATTTTTAGTTTATCTGTGTATTGTGTTTTCTTATGATATTGTGCATATGACACTAGTGGTACTGTAGGAGCTTCACTCGTCTCCTAGTTCAGCCTAAGCTGCTCTGCTAAGCTACCTTTTCTATCAGCCTCAGCTGCTAGACACCCCTATACACTAATAAGGGATACCTGGGCCTGGTGCAAGGTGTAAGTACCCCTTGGTACTCACTACAAACCAGTCCAGCCTCCTACAATAACCAACTCAGACCTACTGTTTTGAATGTAAGCTTGTCCACAAAGTAACAATTAGACAAACAGTCATGAAATTAGAAAGCTATACAAAATTACCATCGGCTAAACTAAATACAATCTCTCCTAAGAGTTTCTAATATTGATTCCTACATACCAAAGCTTATATATCTACGGCCTGTCACACTGGGTAACCAACATCTGCAATCTGAAAGCTGCGCTCCTTAGGAACTCCCAGTGTAGCAATTTACATCAGTTTTGGGATCCAGGCAGTGCCATATTTGTATGAACTGGATGCGCATAATGTCAAACTATGTGAAATTTCTAAATCCCACACACCCAGCACACAACGCAAAGAAACTCCACTCAGAGGTTCATCAAATAAACACCAATGTGATCACAGACCCCATAGTTACTCGATGCACACAAGTTGCTGTCCTAGACTGAAGGGGGAAAGATGGGATTTTACATTCATAACACTTTCAAGTGACTCGGCGTCCAGAGTTGGGTTGGAAGCTTGATAGTTGATTCTACTGTTCCACCGCTTGATGCACAGAGGACCAATCCAACCAATGTGTCCGCCATAGAAGTACTCTGTAATTGCATTCTCTGTATAGAAAGAACACGGTTGTCTTCCTCCGCTAGACCCTTCTGATTTTCTACCGTCTTCTATTTCCTTTTCTTAATGCCCCTAAGAGTGATGCCTGCAGACTGCCATGTTTGGGCTCTATTATGGCGACTCACAGTTAGGATGGCATGCCCTCCCTCAAGTTTTCAGTCTCCATTTTGTGGTCTTTAGGTGCTTGCGCTTTGTCATCAGCCGCAATGCCCTATAGAGCCACAGGAATACTATCATCAATTTCCCTTAACTGGTTGTTGCCAACCCTCTATGGTTGCCGTACTGCAATGCCCAATCATGCACCACTTGGCTACACTGCTAGGAAGTTGCAGCGCAACGGCTGACCTCGCTCCAGATGGTCTCTATAAACCACAGTCTACAGTTTGCAGCCGTGGCTCTGTCCCTAGGCTACACAAGAGGCTCACAGAACCAATTGGGGGATAGATTGCTCAAAAACAGGGCCGACTTTAGAGGGGCGACCGGTGCAGCCGCACCTAGGGCTGACTTTGGTGGAGGCGCTGTGTTTAAAAATAACTTTTGAGTTTAAAAGCAGGTGAACTTCCTTGTGTGTCCAGCAGTTTTCAGGAAACAATAAAAATATCAATATACCTCTAGTGATTATTGTGCCTCCTGGTAAGAGACTCGAATGTCTGGTAGAAGTTTTGACTCATAGTAGCACAGAGCGTTAATATGCCTGCTGTAAAGAATGTGTACAATGCAGATCACAGAACTGAGTCAACTATCACTAGAGCTATTAAAAATAAAATGTGGGCCGTATTTATACTCTGGTTGCGCCGAATTTGCGTCGTTTTTTTCGACGCAAATTCGACGCTAAACTAACGCCAACTAACGCCATATTTATACTATGGCGTTAGACGCTTCGGGCGCCAAAGTGCCCGGAGTGTGCGTCATTTTTTAGCGTGAACCCCTTCCTTGCGTTAATGATATGCAAGGGAGGCGTTCCCGTCTTAAAAAATGACTCCCAGGCCTTTACGTGGTATTTATACTCCCGGGCAAAAATGACGCCCGGGAGTGGGCGTGGCCAAAAACGGCGCATTTGCGCCGCTTTTTAACGCCTGGGTCAGGCATGGCGTTAAGGGACAAGTGGGCTCAAAATGAGCCCAGAGTGCCCTCCCCTGCCCCCAGGGACCCCCCCTGCCACCCTTGGCCACCCCAGGAGGACACCCAAGGATGGAGGGACCCATCCCATGGACATTAAGGTAAGTTCAGGTAAGTTTTTTATTTTTTATTTTTTGTGGCATAGGGGGGCCTGATTTGTGCCCCCCTACATGCCACTATGCCCAATGACCATGCCCAGGGGACAGAAGTCCCCTGGGCATGGCCATTGGGCAAGGGGGCATGACTCCTATCTTTACAATGATAGGAGTCATGTTGATGGGGGATGGGCGTCGGAAAAAAAATGGCGCAAGTCGGGTTACGACGATTTTTTCGACGTAACCTGACTTGCCCCATTTTAAGACGCCCATACGCCATTTTCCCCCTACGCCGGCGCTGTCTGGTGTACGTGGCTTTTTTCCACGCAAACCAGGCAGCGCCGGTCTGCTTGCGCCGGCTAACGCCATTCCATAAATACGGCGCCCGCATGGCGCTTCAGAATGGCGTTAGACGGCGCAAAAATTTTTTACGCTAAACTGCGTTAGCGCAGTTTAGCGTCAAAAAGTATAAATATGGGCCTGTATGTCAGGGAGGGACTATGGAGAGATGTGGGGCACTGCTTGAGAATGGAAGTGAAGGAATTCATGGAGAATGAGGTAATGGGCGGCACCAAAAAGATAGTCGCACCAGGCGCCATCAGCGCTACAGTCGGCACTGCTTAAAAATGATCATGTGACTGTGATCTCTTCTTCTCGACTAACCTTACTGTGTGAAGCGATGGATGTCTGCCTGTTTCTATTCTTAGACCACTTGCTATCTAAAGAGGTCAAGGAAAAGCTGACAATTTCGAACTAAGTTCCTGAAGAAAATCATGAAGATGTATGTTTGCAGAAATTCTCCCGGCCTGTGTTATCAGGTTAGTGAAGGGAAAAATGAAATCAGCTAAGGCTGTGCTTGCCCTAGTACCGAATCTGCTTTTGCAAATGTGATGCATGATGAAGCGATGGATAACGCAGGCCTTTAAGATTAAGCATTTGGGGTCTCACAACGAGCAGGCACTTTACAAGTCATTAAACCCCTACGTGTCCTGCATAAAAAAAGAATATCTGTAAGGATGGAAAGTGGAAGAGCTTGCTTTATTATTCATGGGTCCTGTCACCGCCAGATAGCTATGTGCCAGTAAAACTCACTAAACTGAGCATCTTGTCAGAATTCACTCACATAGACAGTGGTTTGGTACATTAACTGGTGTAGAAAACTCAAATTGACTACATGGCCAATAAATTCTTGGCGGTTAACTACACCATAAACAGAAAGATTCTGACAGAGGTAGAGTTGCGTTTAGCTGAAACAATTGTTCTCTTGATCTAGTTCAGGTAAAAAAAAAAACATCTTTTTATGTATCAATCCTAATGCTTTAGTGAAACTGATGTCAGTGATAGGTTAATATTTGTACAGTTTGCATATCATTTCAATTCTTTCAATCAATCAATCATTCAGTATTTGTATAGTGTGGTTGTCACACGGGTGGGTATCCAGGCACTTGCTGCAGGTGTTGTTCAAAGAGCCAGGTCTTCAGCCCCTTTCTGTAATGGGTGATGCAGTGTGGAGGTGCAGGGGGACAGCGTTTCAGACCTTGGTGGCGAGGTGGGAGAAGGAGCGTCCTCCTGTGTTGCAGAGGCTTCTTCAAGGGTTTTTTGCCAGGGTGACATATGCAGAGTGGAGGTTCTTGGAAAGCTAGTGAAGGTGCAGGCAGTGGTTGAGGTAGGTGGGTCCTAGTTGTGAAGGGCTTTGTTTGCATGGGTTGGGAGCATGAAAAGGTTTCTCTTGAGGATCGGGAGCCAGTGCTGGTCCATTAAGTGTAGGTAGGTTGAGGATCAGTCTGGCTGCTGTGTTCTACATTGTTTGGAGTCGCTGCAGGAGTTCAGTGGGGGTGCCAGTGTAGAGTATGTTGCTGTAATCTAGGCAGCGAGTGATGAGGGCTCGCGTCAATGTCTTACTTGTATCAAGGGGGAGCAATTTGAAGATTTTGCGTAGCATGCAGAGTGTGTGGAAGCAGGTGGAGAAGATGACGATGACTTGTTTCCTCACCAAGAGTTCACTGTCAAGGATTAAGCCACGGTTCCGGGTGTGGTCCTTCCGGGCCTAGTTATCCTGCCTACCAGGAGTCGTTCCAGAGAGCTGAGTCTCTACCGAAGATCAGCATCTCCGTTTTGAGCTTCAGGCAGTAGTCTCTCATCCAGGTGGAGACGCTTTTCATACAGTTATGAAAGTTTGTCTTCACTTGGGTGTGGTCTGTTGAGAGCGAGAGGTAAACTGAGTGTCATTGGGATAGGAGACGATATTGATGTCCTGAGCTCTCAGGATGGCTGCTAGTGGTGTCATGTAAATGTTGAAGAGAGTAGGGCTGAGTGGGAATCCTTGGGAAACTCCGCAGATGGTGTGCTTGGCTTGTGAGGTGAAGGGGGGAGGCAGACTTTCTGGGTGTGTCCCGTCAGGAA
The DNA here is from genome assembly GCF_031143425.1 of Pleurodeles waltl. NCBI lineage: Eukaryota > Metazoa > Chordata > Amphibia > Caudata > Salamandridae > Pleurodeles > Pleurodeles waltl. The sequence goes on from NC_090443.1 coordinate 912,946,265, forward strand.
GGGTGCCATCCACCTGAGTGCGTTGTGAATGATCCCAATCTGGCATAGCCGGTTGATGAGTGTGTGGTGTAAGACGGTGTTGAAGGTGGCAGATAGGTCAAGTAAGATCAGGGTGGCTGTTTCTCCTCTGTCGAGTACAGTGCGATCAGAGCTGTCTCTGTGCTGTGATTGGCTCTGAAGGCTGATTGGGATGGGTCTAGCAGGGGTTTCTCTCCAATTGTTTGGTGAGTTGGAGGTTGATGGCCTTCTCCAGGACATTGGAGGGAAAGAGGAGCAGGGAAATGGGGCAGTAGTTTTGCAGCTCACTGTGGTCTGCTGAGGGTTTCTTAAGGAGGGGTCTGATTTCAGCATTTTTCAAGGCTTCAGGGCACGGGGACTGTGGTGAGCGATGTGTTGATGATGGTGGTGAGCTGGTGGCTGATCTCATCTCTTCCGAGGTTGAAAATTCTGTGGGGGCATGAATCCGTGGGAGCCTTTGAGTGGATGGAGCTCATGATGTTGGCAGTGGATGGTGCTCTGAGCTGTTCCCATGCGGAGAGTGGGTGGTCGGCAGTGGCTGTGGAAAGAAAGAAAAAGGGTTCTGTGGGCTGGGCTTTGAAGTTTTTGTAGATGGTTTCTATCTTGTTGAGAAAGTGATTGGTTAGGGCCGCGAAGGGGTGGTTGAGCTTTCGACTGCCGATGGGCAGGCAAAATCGCTGACAGTGAAGAAGAGTTCTTCAGTTCTGTTGGTGCTGGATTCATTCCGGTGGGTGAGGGCAACATTTTTGGTGGTTTTGATCTGGCCATGGTAAGCTTTGAGGGCTGATTTGAAGGTGATTCGGTCGGTGAGGCTCTTGCTAGTGCCCCAACTTCTCTTTAGTTGTTTGCATTTGTGCTTAGCCTCCCTGAGTTTCAATGTGTACCAGCTAGCTTGCTTTGTAATTTTATGGGTCTTAGCTTTCTTGAGAGGGGCGACCTGATTTGCTGCTTGGGTAATCTAGTTTGTGAAGTTCTGTACAGGCTGATCCACATTGGTGGTGACATTGGGTTTGTGCGATGCTGCGGGCATCGGTCCAGTATTGCAAGGTGATCTTGGACCAGCTGCAGGAAGGGGAGTTGCAGTGGTTCAGGACAGTGCAGCGGGGTACGGTGATGGTGAAGTGTACAATGGAGTGGTCCGACCAGGTGAGTTCCGAGGTGTGGTTGTATCTGACTTTCGCTGGAACTGAAGATCGGATCCAGCGTCTGTCCTGCTCTGTGCGTGGGGTCAGTAACCAGTTGATGTAGGCCAATGCTGTATAGTCTTTCCAGGAGGTTGGTGGAGTTGGTCTCTGTGGTGTCATCGAGGTGGAAGTTGAGGTCTCTCAGGTAGGTGTAGTATTTGGATTCAATGGCGAGAAGGGTAATGAATTGCATTTTGTCATGGCTGAGGCTGGTTCTCGGGCCTAGAGCTCTGTAAGTGAGGGTGCCTTTAAGTGTGGTATTGTCGTTTGTGTGGAGTTGGAAATTCATGTGTTCCATGATCGACGAGGTTTCGTCATTTGTGATGGTGCAGGTGATTGATTCCTTATGTATAATGGAAATGCCCCCTCTGTGTCTGTTAGTGCGGTCACAGTGTTTTATTTTGTAGCCTGGGGGCATAGCTGTAGTGATATCTGGGGCCGAGGCGGGGGCGATCCATGTTCTCTAACAGGGGCAACGGTGGAGATGGTGTCCCAGATATCGGTTGCATGTTTGCATAGTGATCTGGTGTTGATTAGGAGACATCTGAGATGTTCTGGGGTAGGCCTGTTGAGGGCTGGCATCTGGGGTTTGGTGGCACCTGTGTCTGGGCTCTCAGTGTCTGGGTTTGGCAGTGAATCAGCAGTATGCACAGGAGAACGGTCCCTTTGTGTTACGAGGCAATGCAAGGTGACAGTTGGCATTGACTCCTGGGTTGAGTGCGAGGAGATCCACGGATGAGTACTTCTGGAGGTGAATTGGACCAGGGTTCCTAGCGCTGGGTGCAGTACAGGCAGGAAAGGGCGCAGACAGGCTTGTCTTTGGCGCACCTTTGGCGCGCCCACTGTACAGTCGTGCAGCAGCCTCCATAGGTAGTCCTGGGAGTGGGAGGAGTAGCAGGCGAGGCTGGACGTTGCAAGAGTGGGAAGAAAATGTGAAGGGAGAGGGATAGATGGGAGAGAATGGCACTATCATCCTTTTAGCAACAATCAACCTAATAGGCAACAATAAGCAGTAAGGCAACAAATAAAAAAAAATATGGCAAAACCAATATGGCAAATAAGGCAGCCAGAAAAGGGAAATAAGGAAGCCAGCAGACCACTTCAACAACAGGAAGGGCTGATCCCGAACCAGCAGCCTCCTGGGCTGCAGGTTAGGCAATTACCACACTCAGCTGGAGCAGGCAGCCTGGAGAAAGTGCGCACACCGGAGTCTAGACTACTCAAGTAGAAGTCATGCAGAGGACTCCATAAGTAGTCCTGGGAGGTGGGAGGGGCGGGCAGGGGAGGCGAGGGGGCAGGAAAAAAGGGCACGAGGACTGGGAGAGATGGGACAGCATCTGATGACAGATTTACCACAAAAAAAGGTTAAAAAAATTGTGGTACCTTAAGCTGCCAGGTCATAATGAAGCTTATTAAGCCAGTACTATGGTAATATATGGGCTAAAGTCCCTCTGTCGTACATTACAAGGATATTGCAAGTCATGGAGCTGTTTCATGACCAAGTAGAGGCCATGGAACTCTGAGCCCCTGCTTCATCCTGTCTGCTTGTGGTTCCAACTTTCTTGTTGTGTGCTCATACAAAAAACCTCCCAAGAGTGCCCTCTTGTTCCCCAGCCCTGAAATCCTCTGGTAATCACTTAACTCCTCAAACTTGACTCCTCGTCGACCTAGCCTACTTCCATCACCTAAGCCTCAATCCTGTCTCTCATATTCTTCCCCTGCCTTTTTACCTCCTCCACCTCCTCCTCTGTCTTATCCTAGCCCACCTCTAAAAGTGCTTTGCCACTGTAGAAGCTCTTCTGTGCTGCAGGCCTGCTGAGAGGCTGCGCCATCTGTCCCCTGTGTTGTTCAGTTGGTGATATTGCTAATATAATGCTACACAGGGTCACAATGCATGCTGAGTCTGAGCTAGCACTCCCTGACAGTGCCATTTGTTGCCCACCCTTTGAAGCTGTGCTTCTCTTACCAGCACCACTAGATGCAGGCGCCTGGCAGTTTTTCTCCTGCTCCGATGCACTCCCTTCCTATTGCCCCAAACATGAGCCCCCCAATCCATGTGAGTGCAAACCTCCATCCATGCTGGTCCCTACACGCTACTCAATGCTCGCACCACCCGTCTACAAGACTTGTCCGCTCTTAAACGATGCCCACAGCCTGGCCCACAGGACTTCAGCCCCGCAACTATTGAATCCCCTATGATCTCAGCAGTCTTACATTTTGACTTTGGTGATGAGCAAGGTTACATACCTGCTGCTACGCCCTCCATTGAGTGCCTGGCCTGGTGAATGAAATGTCCCAGAATCCTTTGACTTTCCACCTCTATATCTTAACTAAGAAGAACTAATTTACACTTTCTGGCAGTGACTGTCCCCTAGACTAGAGTTAGATTTGAATATCTCCCTTTGACCTACTTTTGTTTCTTGCAATGCAGCACCATCACAGATCAAAATGGTCTATTTTGCCTAATGAGTGATTGGCTCCTTTATCATTTAGGAAATAAACTGGAAATCCTTGTTAAATTAATGGTAGTCACCAACTGTTATGCCAGTCTATCCTATGAACTGATACCATAATAGCTTATGTTGTAGTGTACTGAAGTCAGAAGAGAGGGGGCAGAGCATCTCCTGAGAGGGATATGTATAAGAATTGTTCTATGTTTGTACAATGTTTTTTTTATTTTTCTACCCCGCCGCTTACAAGTAGCTTATTCGTCAACACAGTAGATTATCCATCAATACTAATTCAAATGGGCATGATAGTAAAATGAAAGATATTGAAATGTAGTGTAAATGCTAGCCCATTTGAAATTGCATTTTATAAACCTGCCTATGTGATATATGCCTTTTTAGACATTTCTCAAAACTTTTGAGCACTCTTGAAGATGGTCAGATGGAGCGGAAACACTTCTAAAGTCATGAAATATTTCATGAGTGCCCTTTCAGAACTTATGTTTTTTTTTGGAAACATCTGTTACAAATGTGGTTTAAATTTAAGCCTATGTGAAACTGCATTGTTTTGTTTTGGAAAATGCCACAAAAGCTATATAACATTATATGAAATTTCACAAAATTTCCTTTTCAGTATCTCAGGTGAAAACTAAAGTTCACAAATAGCCACTGATTTAGCATCCTAGATATAGCACAGTTTACATGACCAGAGTGCATTGTGACAGGCACGGGTCTTTTTTTTGTCAGATATGGAAGGGGTTACTAGCTGCAGGACATGCAAATACACTGTAGGCTAAAAATGAATCTATCCCTTCAAGCACATACCTTTATTTCCCTTTCTCTATAAGTGAACCTATATACAGTGGGGTGATGAGAACAGCAAACTCTTTGGGCAGTATACATATAGGAATCGGGTGACAACAGTGGTGGACTTGGGCAGTGGCTTGTGCAACAATTCTCTTGTCTAAATACTAGATTATTGTAGGAATACAGTAAAAAATGAAAAGAGGGAGAGAGTGGATTCTCCTTTTTGTGGTAATTTACAGAATATAAGCCTCTACCTGCTCATCTTCTAGACACCTGTTTGGCAACTTCACACACAAGCTATTTAATCTGTTTTTTGGTATTCAAGGTAGTGTGTAGTAAGCAGCCGGATCCGTTTTAACTTGATTTCAATATCATGTATTCACGATACATGCCCACAATACATTAAGGGCCATATTTATACTTTTTGACGCAAAACTGCGCTAACGCAGTTTTGCGTAAAAAAAATTAGCACCGGATAACGCCATTCTGGAGCACCATGCGGGCGCCGTATTTATTCAATGACGTTAGCCGGCGTTAGCCGCCGGCGCTGCCTGGTGTGCGTGAAAAAAAACGACGTTCACCAGGCAGCGCCGGCGTAGGGGGATATGGAGCTTGGGCGCCAAAAAATGGGGCAAGTCAGGCTGAGGCAAATTTTTCGCAATTTTGCGCAATTTTTTCCGACTCCCAACCCCCATAGAAATGACTCCTGTCTTAGCAAAGACAGGAGTCATGCCCCCTTGCCCAATGGCCATGCCCAGGGGACTTCTGTCCCCTGGGCATGGTTATTGGGCATAGTGGCATGTAGGGGGGCACAAATCAGGCCCCCCTATGCCACAAAAAAATAAATAAAAAAACACTTACCTTAATGTCCCTGGGATGGGTCCCTCCAGCCTTGGGTGTCCTCCTGGGGTGGGCAAGGGTGGCAGGGGGGGTCCCTGGGGGCTTGGGAAGGCACCTCTGGGCTCCTTCCAAGCCCACAGGTCCCTTAACGCCTGCCCTGACCAGGCGCTAAAAAACGGCGCAAAAGCGGCCGTACGTCATTTTTTTTGACCCGCCCACTCCCGGGCGTGAATTTTGCCCGGGAGTGTAAATACAGCGCACATGCCTCGGAGTCAATTTTTTTGACGGAAACGCCTACCTTGCATATCATTAACGCAAAGTAGGTGTCCACGCTAAAAAATGACGCAAACTCCATGGACTTTGGCGCTAGACGCGTCTAACGCCAAAGTATAAATATGGAGTTAGTTTTGCGTCGGAATTGCGTAAAAAAAAACCAACGCAATTCCGGCGCAAACAGAGTATAAATATGCCCCTAAACATCCTCCACTCCTAGCGTCCTGGCCGCAACTGACATACCGTTCACTGCCAGAATGCCAAGAACGTTCTTACCCCTCACATTCAAGATGTATATTCTAAGTGTACATTCTTCCACACAGTGCACACAAAGTTTGAGCTCAGGGACTCTCCTCGTGTCCCTGGATTATCTTTAAACCTTGACCTGGAGGCATGCACGAATGCACACTATATGCAGAGATAAATGGTGTCGGAATTAAAATGCTTAACAGCAAAAGGTTTGGAAAAGAGTAAAGGCCCATATTTATACTTATTTAGCGCCGCATTGGCGCCGCTTGTTGACGCAAAAACGGCAAACTTACAAAATACAATTATAATTTGTAACTTTGCGCCGTTTTTGCGTCAAAAAAAGGCGCAAATGCGGCGCTAAAAAAGTATAAATATGGGCCTAAGAATCCTGACAAGTCTCTGGTACTAGCGACCTGACATAGGTATTTATCCATGGTTATTTAAGAATAGAGGTTATGCAGAGTAAAGCACAATAGTTATAAGGCCTATAGGATGTATTTATACCACTTGTGCCATCGATATTTTAATTTGAATGATTTAAATAAGATCAGAATCAGAGGTGAGTCATGTATTCTGCTGTGCAGAACACACATCATGCTTCTGAATAGTTAACTTCTTTTGACTGAAGCTCCATTGGAGGGACCCACGAGTAGACTGTCCCACTTCTAAAGTTCATTGGTAGGGACCAGTCAGTGTTACTTCTTGAAGGTGTCTGTGAGAGGAAATAAAGAGGTAAATAGACTATCCAATGATTAATACGCTGTACATTATATAATTGTTTACATGTTGAGAATCAACCCTCTGCGGACCCAAACGGGTCTTCATTAGGACTGCCTTGCGGGTAACAAACACCTCTAAGGTGTGTAAAATAACGAGTGAGAAGATGCAAGTGCATAGGCTTGATGTGAGGTTTGTGTGTTGCATGGTAAGGCATACCTGTGTAATGGTGTGGCACAGTTCACACCGACCAGTTTTGATGTGATTAGTATTTGAGTGGTACTTCAATTTTACATTGTATAGAACATATGCTTTTGTAAGATATAGCAACTGTAGATTTGTTGATACAATCTATGGATCTATAGGCTTAGAATGGTTTTCTTTGTGAAGTGCTATTGTGCTAGAAAATGACCATTAAAAACAGCCATAGACCATAATTTCCCAAGTGGCTGCATCCATGTTAAAAATGTATCCTCTTCTTCCTCTTGTTGCACAAGGCATGTGTCAGAAATTGACTTAAAACTTCGGAAGGCAGAGAACACCTACCAACTTTATAAACACAATTTGGTTGGGCCAAAATATATTTCTAAGAAAATGTCTGTTCACCTCCTGGTAGCTATTGCACAAGCAGTAGGTAATCACCGGAGAAGTGCATGTTAAATTGAAGGAACAAACAAACAATTTTAAAGTAAAGAATTTAACTCAAGAAAATTCCTAAACCAATTTTGAAAAATAAAGACAAATCTGATGAGCAGAAAGACATCAACATCATTACAATAGAAAATGGGTAAAGTGCCAATTGGGAATCAGAAATGTGAAATTTTAATGTTTTAAGAAAGAAAGTGCCTAGAAAAAGTTAAACCCACGGGGAACAGGGCCAAGACTGATTTGCATATGGCTGGGTTCAAACTGGAATGGCATGGCAAGCAAAAAAACTGATGGGTTAAAGCCAGATCTGTGACTGAAGGTGAATGTTTGATTTGCTCTGCATTCCGTCCATCATCTATGGTTGTTTTTGCATTTGTTGCCCCAAGTGGGAAGAGTATGCCCAGACGTGGGACCCGTGCTTGCTAGGCCACCAGATTCAAGCTAGCCGGGCTGATGAAGGGTGATACCCTGAAACCGGTCCCAGGATGCTTGTTTCTTGGTCCATGAGGACCTGGCCTGGCAGTTCAGGCTGGACTGTTCCCACATTGAACAGGGTCAACACTGATTTGCATATGGCTGGGTTCAAACTAGAATGGCATGGCAAGCAAAAATACTGATGGATTAAAGCCAGATGTGTGACTAGGGGGTGAATGTTTGATTTGTTCGGCATTCAGTCCATCATCTGTTGTTTTAGAAAAAGTAAAACAGCATTGAAAACCAACAGTTCACAGGCTGTATATACTTAACAGGTTGTCCTAGTCGAGGATCTTACCTTGGGATCTTACCTTGGGATTTAGTCAATGAAATGGAAGTCTAAATCTAGGGCTTAAGGCTGTGACTGGTGAGGATCCCTTAAAGTCAAATAAGGTGTCATTGTGCTCCCATTGAAGTAGTTGGTTTTAGAATGCACAGCTCCAAGCTGACAAAGCTAGATTCTGTGGCTGCCATGGATACTTCATTGATTTGCTGCCCCTGTCTAATGTTTTACCTTTGAACTTAGTCACTTCTGTGGAAGTCAAAATCACGCAGGAGAACACAGCTGGAAGCTGTAGCCAGACAGGACCATGAGGTCCTACAAAAACGTTTTCATCATGGCAAAGAGTGCTAAGTCGGACAAACCTAATTTTCTTGCACGCCTATGGCTCAATCTTCCGTGGCACAGCTCAACACCTTTTCTCAGTCTTCCGGAGGAGGAAATTAATGAAAAAGTTATGCTTTCCCCCAAATTGCTAAGAAACTTCTTTCTGGGCATCCTTCAGCCCCAATTCTCCTTGGGGTAAGCTTTTAACATCAGGATTTTCTTCAGTAAGGTCTCTTGCAGGGTCATATCCTGGGTCAGCTAGACCCTCTTGGAGTCTGGAGTCCTTCTGCTTTTAGTGTCACTGAATAAGGCACACAGGAGACCAACCCCTTGATCCTTGGAGAGCATTTCCAGTCCCTGGGTGCCAGTAGTGATGAAGAGTACCTGAGTGAGTCCTCTTCTTCCAACAAGATTCAGGAGTCAGGAATCTTCTTTCTTCTGGTATGGGCTTCTTCATCAGGCGGCAACTTCCCAGGTCCAGGAATGTTCTGAGAATGTGTTGGTTGACGAGCCATATTTATCCAGTGCACTAGCCAGTGACTGGAGAAAGGCTTCTATCCAATCCTAAACTATTTTCTTGCAGCCCCCACCACATTTTGCAGCACTTCCTTTTCATCTTATGTTAAAGTAACCCAGGATCCTTTGATTCAATGTGGCATAACCCTTAATCTACTAGCCAGGCCTGTGTTCAGCTCCTTAGACACCCCCTCTTTAGATGAGCTCTCTTCCAACCTATCACAGTCCAAACTGTTTCACTCCCACAGTGTGAGTGGAACCTGGCTGCATAGGAGGATTCTGGGTATGTATAGGAGAAGCCCACTCTATGATCTGCAAGTCAAAAGAGGAAGTGCCATGTCTGTCCTTTGTTCCCCCAGCTATATCTGTCCACTCTCAGGCAGCTAATCACTGCTAAGTGTTCATTAGTGTTCCCTAACAGCATACCTGGGAAAAAGTCATGTAAAGATGATAAAGAAATGAATAGTCACTCACCTCACTGACAACCGCCTCCTCAACTCTTCTTAATCTGGATTCATGCCCATCCTCAGGACAGAGACTACTTTTATTGCCGTCACAGACAACATCCCGGTGATCATGGACAGAGTCTCCAACCCACCCATATCCAAGGACTTTGTGAAGATGGCATCCAAGATCCAACAGTTTGCTGGATTGAACCTTCCAGATAGGCCGCAGCCAGTTGCTCCTCAGATGCTGCCAACCTCATCTGCGGAGCTCATCAAGGATCCTCACTCAGCTCTATTCTGCTTGATGCCTGTATGACTGTATTCACCACCATTATGCACACCCATGGTATCAACATCATATCCTATGCCCCCCCAACAAGACATCAAACATGCAGATCAATTTCTCCGCCTGCTTGACTGAAGTTGAGAGATATATGAAAACAAACTGCCTCAAGCTCAACACAGACAAGACAGAAGCAGTAATGTTCGGCAACTACACCTCACTCGGGGACTACCCCTGGTGGCCAGCCAAACTTGCCAAACTTGGACCCCCACCCCTCCTGGCAACCCACACAAAGAACCTTAAAATAGTAAATGTCAACCAACTCAGTATGACCGATCAAGTGAATGCAGTCTCCATCTCCTGCTTTCACACACAGATCATCAAATGGTTCCCCACCAACAATCTCAGAACTATCATCCAAGCTCTCATTACAAGCAAGCTGAACCACAGTAACTCACTTTATGCTGGAGTCAGTGCTCAAACAGACCAAAAGTGTACAGACCACATAAAAACCTCTGCAGGCAGGCCTACCCTCAACCTCCCACCCGCCAAACACATCTCCCCACACTTCAAGGAGCTTTAATGGATCCCAATCCACAGACAAGCACTCTTCAGACTCCACACACACACACAACCTTACCCAGCATTGGCCCAACAACCTCATAACCTTTCACAAACCTACCAGACATTTTTTCTCAGTAGGACTCCTACTGCCATACACCCCTGCATATGCAGAACCAGATCTGACAGTCACGACTTCTTCTACCTCTCTGCGAAAGCCTGGAATGACCTGCCCCTGCACACCAGAGCCTTCTCCTTCTCAGTTCTCAGTTCTTGAAGTCTGCAAGAAGCTGAAGACCTGGGTCTTCCCATACTCCAGACCCTGGCTCGGCCCATTGAGCCCCTGCTTCAGTGCCAGGATACCCTCCCGGGTGTTCTGTATGCTATACAAATACACATAATGTTAACACCATCCTCTCCTTCCTGGGCTCAGAGGCATGCCAATATCTTGTGAACTAGGGCTGTTAACACTCCCAACCAACTATGTATATTCTCTTGAGGTGCGATGAGTGGCAAAACTGTTTTGAAGCCACTTCTGTCTTAGGCAGCTTAAAGTACAATTTTGGAAAGTCACTTTTCCACTTGGGTATCAAAAATCTGACTGCGTGTTAGCACAGGTTTGCATCAAAACGTTTACCACCGGCTAGCACCATTCCCAGACGCCAGCCGGGTGTCATATTTAAGGAATGACGCTAGCCGGTGGCAAGGCCCAGTTAGTGTCAAAATAAATGATGCTAACCGGGTGGGGGAGGCGTAGAGGAAACAGGAGGTTGTTCGTCGAAGAATGGCGCTAGTCAGGTTAGAGTCAGAAAAAAATACACTAACCTGAATAGCGTCATTTTTTGATGAACAACCCCCATGGACATGACTCCTGTCTTAGTAAAGACAGGAGTCATGACACCTGCCCAATGGCCATGCCCAGGGGACTGTGCCATGTAGAGAGGCCCAAGTTAGGCCCCCCTATGGCACTTGTAAAAAGTTTTTTTGACTTACCTGGACTTACCTTGGATGGGTCCCCCAGGTGTGGGTGGCTGGGGGTGTCCCTGGGGGCAGGGAAGGGCACCTGTGGACTGCTTCCATGGTCTCTGACCATGGAAATGAGCCCACAGGTCCCCTAACGCCTGCCCTTACCCAGGCATTAAATAATGGCGCTAAACAGGCTTAGTGCTATTATTTAAGGCCCTCCTCATCCTGTGTGTGATATTTGCCTGGGAGGATAAATAAGGCGCAAATGGCCTAGAGTCATTTTTTGCCCAGAAACGCCTACCTTGCATCTCATTGACGCAAGGCAGGTTTTCACTGTAAAAAAAATAACATTAACTCCAATATTTTGATGCTAGACGGGTCTAGCATCAAAATATAAATATGGAGTTAAGTTTGCACTGGATTTGCGTAAAATAAATTAACGCAAATCCGGCGCACACAGAGTATAAATATGCCCCTAAGTGGGAAATAAGCTTGAATGACCATTCTAGCATTTTCCCAGGCAGAGATCTCGAATTAAATAATTTAAGCACAACTTTTTATGGAAAATGTAGTTTGATCTACAAAATGAAATAGCTTCTAGTCCTTCACTGTGAAGGGACACTTTTTAAATACAGTAATGTGTCATATTTTGTATATATTAGGCATTGTAACTTGTAGTCCAACAAGGTACACTATAGGGGTGACTTATTCATTTGTAAAAATAGGATTTTCCGACATAGAGTCAGCACTTTTCCTTGCCATGTGTTACTGCTGTGCCTTTGAACTGCAACCCAGACAGAGCACATTGGTGCTCCTTGCAACCATATATGTTTTGTGCTAAATGTTAAGGCTGTATAGAAGAGGTATAGCAACCAATTGGGTGAAACCTACTTTACCAATACCAAAAATAGGGTCCAGAAAATATGAAAACTCTACGATTAACAAGCAGAAAAAGCTAATTTGCTGTGGTATTATTTATTGACAATTACCATAGAGACTCACAGATGCCTGCATGCACTCACATGTGTTGTAGTAGAATGGCAGCATCAACAAGGTGCTTAAACAGAAGTAACAAAAGTAAATTCTATGGACCATGCCTCTTTTAGTAGCCTGGAATAATTCCACTTACTTCTTCTTACTGTATATGAAATTCCTATTGACATCAATTGGCATCACAGAGGAGAACTCTCCGGAAAAGAAGGTTCATGCTAAGTGTCTACAAGGACCAGGGCTGAAGAGGGGCATCATCAGCAACCGGTTACACTGGGAACATCCTATGTCATGTGCCTGACAGACATATCACATCAAAGTTGGTATAAGCAGTATAATATGCCAATATGCCCTAGCAACTGTTCGACCTCTCACCTTTAGGGTGGTCTTCCCCCAAACATTTTCCCTTCACCCTCCCATGATGCTGAATTCATTTATGTTGGCTTTAGGAATCTGTGTACTTTACCACTGCTAACCAGTGCTAAAGTGCTTGTGCTCTCTCCCTAAAATGTGGTAATTTTGGCTTACACCTGAATGGCTTATTTAATTTACTTACATGTCCATAGGGCAGTGGTATACCATACACACATAGCCTATAAAGTAAATGCTACTAGTAGGCTAGCAGCACTTATTGTGCCACCCACCTAAGTAGCCCCTTACAGCATGTCCCAAGCCTGCCGCTGCAGCCTGTATTCAGTTTTAAACTACCAATCCAGAACTTGGCAATATAACTACCTTGCCACACCTTAAACTCCCCTTTTATTGTATGTAAGTCACCCATAAGGTAGGGAACTCATAGGGCAGGGTGTATTGTAATTAAAGACTTGTGCATGTACTTTTAAATTTTATACCCCTTGATAGTGAAAAACTCCTAAATTCTTTTTTTCACAACTGTGAGGCCTACTTCTCCCATAGGATAACATTGGGTTATCTCATTACATTTAAGTGCTCACATTTTAAGGGGAGCATGTAGACTTTTTAAGTTTGGTGTCTGTAATTAAAAAAAATCTTTCATGGTAAAGTCAGATTTTAAGCTAGAGTTTTGAAATGTCACTTTTAGAAAGTTAACATTTTCCTGCCCTAATTATTTGGTGCCTGCAGCCTGTTCCTGAGTCACTTGACTGGGTATGGCTGACAGACTTTGTTTATTCCTTCCATACAGCCACACAATAGAGGAATTAGGTGTACCTGGATGAGCCATCAAATGGTAAGACGGTGGCAGAGCTGGGCACAGACCCACTTGCAACTGAATAGGTTGTGATCTGCCTCACACAAAGGACCTATCACCCCTGCATTGTTCATGTAGCCAGCTTGGAGCCAGGGCAGGGGAGTTAGGAAACTTCAAGCACTTCAAAGGGAATTTGCTAGAAACTTTTGCTACTCCAACAGAGGCACTAGGTATTTAAATAGATTTCTCAGACCCACTCTTCAATACACCTCTGGAACCAAGGAAGACTCAGAAGAATTGTTACTGTGCTCTGCAAGAAGGACTGCTACTTTGCTACCCTGTTGGCCTGCTGCCCTGCTGCCTGAGTAAAAATGAATGGTCCTTCATCTTAAACTCAAGAGTTCTCCAAGGGCTAGTTGGCTGGCCTCCTCAGGAGAGCATAAGGGACAAAAAAGGCTCCAACCAACTTGAAACCTGCACCTGGACTCTGTCTGCTGTGTCCTACACCGCAAGAGGTGTCACCCCAGTCCTGGACCCTTGAAAGTGGGACTGAAAGCACTCTGCAAGCCCAGCTGATGGCCTGTGAGAACCGATGCAGGGCGACACAACTCCCCACAGCCGCATTGGAACCGCCACCGCATGATGCATCCCTGATGCAGGACCTCACAGTGCAGCCCGCAGTCTCCTTAGAACCACCACTGCGAGACGCATCCTTGATGCATGCCAATGCATCGAAAGTCCTTGTCAAAGGCATCCTTGACAACGAAGGAAGACTCCATATCACAGCCCCGCAGCTTCCTATGAACAGTTGCTGCATGAGGTATCATTGACTCAAGACTCCACTTTGCAAGCCCCACTTCGATAGCATACTCAGTAATGACATAGGACAATGTATGATTGCACCGCAGCTTCTTTGGAACCGCTGCATTCTCGATGGGGAATTTTGCAACGCTCTGCAAAACCAGGATTTAAGGTACTTGGTTCAGCGGGCCCGACTGCATCCCTGTATCCAGCATGCACTTAATTATGGTTGACCTGAACTTGTGACTTTGTTTCTGTCTGGCATGACCAGATAACCAAAGTTGGCGCTTTATGCTTTTAGGTACTATTTTCACATAAATCTTTAAAATAGCATATACTGGGTTCTACTGATTAGACGTTTGTTGTTTTGGTGAAAAATAATGTATTCAAATTTTCTCTGTTTTACTAAGGCGTGTGATTCTGTTCTTATATTGAGTTGTCACTTTATTACTGTTTGTGTGCTACTTAGATACTTTACTCTGTAAATTGAGCCTGGCTGCTTTGTACCAAGCCAGTGCTTTATTTGTAAAATTGTAAGTGCCGGTGCTCAAAGCGTTGCACAGACACTAAGGGCTAGGAGTATCAAATGTCAGTGTGTGAATAGGAAGGGTGCGCAGTCCTGAATCCACTTCAGGCCTCTTTGGTTCACTGCGAGGCACCCTCTGCCACGTTATCTCACTCTTACAGGTGTCTGCTTTCTCCCATTTTCTGTATTTCTCTAGCTCCATTTTTTGTTTTGTTTGTTTTTTCCTACGTTGGACTCGGGAAATGTCTGCTGTGGAAAAATAAGTACCGGTCCCCAAAAATAAGTCCTGGTGCCCCCCACCGGCAACCACCGGCTCAAATTAAGCACTGTGCCAAACTGCCAGATGGCTAAGCACAGGTTAATTTGGTGAGTTTTGTGATTCACCTTGACAGGGATTGTGGCTGTTGTTTGAGCAGGGTTAACACCCCACTCAACCAACAACCCAAATTCTCACAGCGACCTACTGGCATGTCACATCAACACAAAGGTGAGATGTGGCCTTTGAATGGATAGTTATCTTGTAGAGTCTGACATTTATAAGCAGTAAGCTTGTGTTGGCAAGCCACATAGTATTAATCTTTAGTGCATAGAGGCTGCAGCAATTGCGAAGCTCAAGTTGAACATGTTCTGCAAGATGTGAAGGAAATGTGTAAGTTCAGTTCCTGTAAGTGTATTTCAAGATGCATAGACAGTCCTCTATATTAGCATAATAGAAAGGAAACATTTTTTAATTTGTATGGTGGTTGGAGACAAAATGAATATGGTACATATCTGAAGGTAAGAGAAAGAATGATGATTATTCCTTCGATGTTTTATCTATGATTAAATATTTTGAGTTTGAATATTTATTTTGATTGCATTTTCGAAAAACTGCATGAAGTGTGATGATATGGTGCTCATGGCTGTATTTCCATTATTAAACATCTGGGTTGTCCCACAGCCGGATGGCAGAGGGAACAGACATTTGAATGTTATAATACTGTGTGGTGAGAGATTACTATGTAAATGACTGAAGGTGCACAGTTGTGTGTATGACTCACAAGAGGCCCTATTGTTACAGGAGGAGTATGGAGCAGCTGCCGCCCATCCTCTGGGGCTGAGGGCCATGCCCCCCCATTCTTATGCCCCTAAAGAAGAGTGTCTGTCAGCTGAGCAAAGGTCAGCATAAAAGACACTCTTCATTTTCAGGTCAGGCAGCCAGAAGCTAGACATGCGCTATTTGCGCAGGATCCCGGCTACCTGAGCTGAACGTTGCTGAGCTGAAGAAGTCACAGCCCTGTGGGTGTGACCTCTTCAACCTAGCAAAGCTGCCTCGAGGCCCTTCCCCTCATGATGAGGGGGAACGTCACTGATTGCTTCGGACCTGGACGCTTCAGTTTTAAGCACTGAAGCGCCCAGGCCCAAATGTCAAACAGTGACTCCTCATCACAGAGTGGGTTGCGGTCAGTATTCCCACTGACCCCATCCCACTCTGTGACGAGTTAAGACTATTGCCTTCCCTCATTGGCTGACCTTAGGTTAGGCATTGAGGGAAGGCAGCAGTCCCAACCCTCCTGGTAACCCCGATGCAGAGCTGAAGGTAAGTGTGTGTGTTTTGTTTTAAAATACTGTTTGGTGCGTGCCTCCGTGTATATTTGAATATTTGATAATAAGTGTTGTGAGTGACTGTATGTGCGTGTGTGTATGAATAAGTGCCCCCCTTCTTCCTAAAATTACCAGTTGCCACTGGTGAGGAGTAGCCTCTTACAAAAGGCAGAAGAGCAGTACCCCGGTTTTGTTGTTGCGAAGGTGGGAAAGAAGAGTAGCCATCCTGTCGCAAGATGCAAATGGGTAATACAATTGAGTATGATGATGCAGAAATTTGGGAAGTGAAGTCCCCGGATGTACATGGGGAAATACCCTGTGTTGGTACAAATTGGTTAAAAGTAGTACCTGCCACAAGAGGAAAGTGTTGTTGCTATAAGTCACAAGTTCTGCTTGAATGTGCTCTGAGACCAGTCATCTCTGCGTCAAATGGAAGGTTTCTATTTAGCACTTGCCATTTGACCTGAAAAACAGCGCATTTGATCAGAAGGTGAATATTGATTTATGCCCTTGCATATTTTCTGAAATATGTGCAAGCGAAACATTTTCGTTTACTTCTATTGGTTTCACTATTGTTTCCGTACCGTATTTGGAAGCAGTAGCTAGCAGAATACTGGACTTCTGGAAAACTGATCATAGAAGGGGTTTATTCCTGCTGCAGGGAACTCCTGAGACCCCTTTATAGGTATTTCTCTTCACTCTGAATCCAGCCCTTTCATATATTCGTTGTAACAAAAATGTTGCACCGTTAACTTCCTCTCCCAACTCACAAACAATCCTGACAGAAAGTGACACAACTGTATCCCCAACGCTCGCCTTTTTTAACTGTTCACTAAAAAACAAAATGAGCAAATATGATTCATCTTAAATTGATTGAAGTGGGGTGGATTGATGTTTGTAAGCAAACCTGTAATTGTTGTATGTGCTGTGCTCTTCTTTGTTTTCAGTACTTCTCACTGGTTATCACTGCTTCATCGCTGCGCCTGTTCATTACCGCATTTGAGACGGCCTCGTGCTTTTTGTAGGTTCCTGGTGACACATTTAGGCCCAGATTTACTAATCTTTCAAGTAAAGCGACGCAGCAAGGGATCTTGCTAAACTGCATTGTGTGCAAAAGGAGGTAACAGAAATGTGCCATGTTTATGAAGAGATGGGGCGCTTCTGCTCTGTCCTTGTGCTGGCGCACTTGTGGTAGCCTAGCGCCAACTCAGGCACCCTTGCGCCATAGTGCAACAGTACCAGCATACTAGACAGGATTTGTTTTTTTTTTCAGCAAGACATATCTCCATGCTCAAAAACTATCATTTCAGGTGTGTTCCTCTTTGCATGCGTGCTGCACAATGGTTACACTTTAAGCCACCATGTGCCAAAGCAGACTCCTTTGCGCCATAATGCTGGGGTGTGTGCATTATGGGAAACAGCTTTTCTACAGGAGGGGGCTGCTTCCTGCACAAAAAACATCTTTTAAGACATTTCCCTCATTGTATGTGTTCTGTAGAAGGCCGGACTTATGCAAAGAGGGAAAAACGAGCAGGGGTGTAGCTTGGTCAGTAAGATTGGGGGACGGTGAGCTTCAGATTTCCCGACAATCACTCTTGCATATAAAGTTGAAATACATCATATGACATCAGGACGCATAACAGGGACTTAAGGGGCAGTGGAAAGGGAGAGGAATGCCGATTGGTAAGGGTACTAAGTAAGAGAAAAAACAATATTTTGGAAAATGACCTACATTTTTTAAGATTTTCAAAACAGAGCGAAGTAGAGTGTGCGTTTTTGTCTGTGCGTATTTAAATGTCCCTGGAGAAATCTAACAGGCACTTCACCATACACAACTGAAAGCGCCTGCACCCAACTATTTATCTGAAAATACATTTATTAGGGGGTGTAACATCCCAAATACATCAATAAAACTACACCCCTGAATATAAGGATAAACATGAATAATTCTCCTTGTTATGCTTGCTCAGGGAGGCACATGATTTTGGGGCAAATCCCTGCCTACAATTCTTTGAATACAGGGATTTGCATCAAAAACCGTGGGTGGTTGCATTGGAACGCCGGGCACCACCCAGGGAATGTCACCTTGACACAAAGTAATGCAAAGCAGCAAATAGTGATGGGGTACAATCCAACATAGTCACAATGTGTGTTTGACTGTAAATCCCACCAGCAGACTTTGCATCCAGTCTGCATTAAAAAAATAGAGCAAACCCCATGAAACGTCTTTTTAAATCTGCTCTCTAGTGTACTCATTAATTCTATCCAATGGCATGATTGAGGCTTGTTATATTTGACTTAAGGAATTACACTCATTTTTGTTCTTTTCCTAGTAATACTTTTGTTCAAGTTTTTATATTTCACTGTCACCATATATGTGCACTATGGTGCTTCACCTGAAGTGATCAGGTATGACTAGTTTTACAGAGAGTTTCTAGCATCAAGTGTGAGTTTGTGTTCAAGCATTACTCGTTCCTGCTAATCATACCTACATAGATTAGGCTGCATGAGCATTTCTATGGTATGGCATGTTTTCAGTGTTTCATGTCACCAGAACCCCAATATGGCAATACTGGATCATATCACATGTTTATTGTGCATTTTTATATAACATGCCTATTTTGGGAGTGTAAGCTTAAAAAGGCTGTTTTTCTCAATGTGCAGCTGGGAACTGTTAGAATGACAATGGTTTGATTTGGTTCACCTTCCATGAATAAACTGTTGGAAAATTAATGGGACAATGATGGGAAGCAGGAGATTTATGTGATGATGTGGTGTAGTCATGTGGTATAATTGTGGATTCCCCCCTCCTTTGCCACATAATTTGAACAATTAGCAGATTTCACAAAACTATAGTTTTCAGTTCCAATGAACAAACCTCATGAAAGTAATAATGCCAGAGAATGTGCTGCATAGTTTGCACTTTTTGCCATATCATTTAGAAAACTGACTACCATATTAATGAAACCCATAATATGGTGTCTATAATCAAGATACATAACCAATTTTGATACATATGTACATATGGTTTCAAATTCTAATGAAGAGATGTTAGTCCATCTAGGTTAATACTACAAGGATGGCAGGCCTGCTCAGAATAGGGAAATCTGATTTTTTTCTGATTGCAGTGCAACAACATTTCATGCTGGTTCTTCTCTCTAGACTTTTATTTTCAAGCAGTTAGCTCCATGCAATTTTATTATGTTTCAAAATGTTTTATATATTTTCTACACAGGTGTGATCACCACTATGCAGATCAAGAAGTCTAGTGACTATTATTAATAGCAAAGCTATGTGGCTTTATAGAATAGACATGATGTCAATATTGTGATGGGACATAGGAGTCCTGCAAACAGGATTTACTCAGGTAAAGGATTGGAACTTCTTAGATATCACAAACCATGAGTTGATCTCAAATATGGCTAAGGACACACTACCGCTGATTAGCTGATACTGTAGCTACTTACAACAGCCCACTAGAGCTTAACAGAATCTCGCATGGGTCATAGCTATCACATAGGTGGATATTCCATCAGGGTTTCCAAACACATTTCTTAGACCTAATATTGGCTCACTTACCCAACACTTACTCACAACACATGACTCGTCAGTTGTAAATGTTAGCTCACAAGGCACAGGACTAACCCACTTGGGCATGAGTTTATATACTCATTTATGTATGTATTGATTAAATATTAAATGTTACAGGGTATATGAACAGTTTCATTTCTTTAATACACTATACATCAAGGTATCTTTGGGATTTTATTTGAAACCATAGTAATTATTGGGCCAGGATAAATCACTCTTCTGCAAAACACTTTAGATACAGTGTTACAAGGATGATTGATACCCTCATAAAGTACAATGACAGTGTTTTAACATGTCAGCCCATTATCTGATCGAACTACTTTGCATATCAGTTCTATGGTTGTTTTGATGGCACAAGTATTACTTATTGTGAAGCCAGAGCCATTAATCTATTATTTACTCACAACATGTGAACCCTCAGATGCAATTATCAGCAGGGTAATTGAAATGTTCAATTCACTGTACATATATATATATATATTCAGATTTATATGTTTGATTGACTTTTAACCACAGTAACTATTTTTCCCACGAGAAGCATACTTTTTAAAAAACATATATGACATAGATTTTCAAAAATGTACAAAGTACTCCTGCACCGTTTCAACATGTTCCTCCTTAACTGATTGCAAAACCTCTGGTTTTAGTCCAGTGTTACAGTTGGCGGTTACTGGGCTTAGCCTTCGCTGCAGGGTCACCCCTGAATATTTGACATGATAAGTTGTATGGCAGAAAAAAAAATATTCATGAATGTCTTGTGAAAGCCAAGAATTAATATTGTTGATTGTTCACAAGGTGCTGACCAAGCAATTTGCAATGTCTTAAACTTTCTCATGAGAACTGCATGATAGAATATCTTGCACTAGAAAGTGCTACATTGTAGATTTGATGCATGTGAAAGAGACGTTCCCAGGAGTTAACAATGGACGCACTGACTACAGCTAGAATTGCAACAAAAGACTTACCTGACAAACCTGACAATGAGAACAGGAGAAGAGGAACCAATCATCAACATATGAAAGACTGTTTAGTTATATTTTAGATTTACAGTTTATAGCTTATTAGTCTTACTGTAAATGTACGATTTTCTGACCATTGATGGTGTGAGAAGATACTTTATGTGAGTTTATGTGAGTTTAACCTAGCCTCCTTGCACCTAGGAATGCTAGTCCATTTTTCTGATTTCATTCGAGCCATTACTTTCTACCTTTGCATGTGTTCTATTAAATTGTGCTAATTATGATTCCTTAGCTTAAGGTCTTCAAGTTGGCTCAATTATCGTAGAGCCTAACAGTGGCTGAGCCAATCCCTTTCATTGCCCCAATGTTGATGCAACCCAGAGAGATGTCCACCTGACCAAGAGATCACCTCTTGCTGACTCATTGAGGAGAGGTATAATGAGATGCTATTCTTTCTGTGCTGAGTTTGTGTTTTCTTTTAGGTACCAACCACTATTTTTGTTAGAGCCTTAGTTAGATGTTTTCCAAAATAACTCTGACCAAGATTGTTTTGCATGAAGCCCAAATATGCTATTCGAATTAGAGGGTTAGTCAGTTAGTCCTAATGTGTTGATAGCTGCTATTAACAAATAACTGATTCTGTTGACCTGTCTAGTCTAGATCTATACTATCTCTGTTTTCCAGTTATTACTGTTATTGATTTGTACTGTAACTCTTGAGTGTTTAATTTAAAATGCTTTACCTAAACTGAGATTTTTTTGACGATTTGGTCAGCCCATGTTTGACCACATTGATCATTTGGTTTTGAGATTAATCTACATGATATTAACATTGTTAATCTAGGGAAATAAACATTGTAACTTTACTAAAAGGAGTGGGTCATGGTGTGTAAAGATGATTGACTCTCAAAAGATTGATGGTGTGTATTACATATGTTCTTATATATCTGATTGGAGTTATGATCGATGGTGGAATCACTCTAAGTGTAGCCAAAGGTCCATTGAACCTCTAACGTGTCTCCTTATTGATTAAAATATAAAAGACCAAATAAGGCCAGAGGGGCTCACAGATTTTGGTAGCAGAGTCAGATGGTTTGTCTCTTTAAGAGGCCAATACAAGTTTTTTTTTTCTCAGATCTTGCTAACAGAGTCGGATGGTTTGTGTCCTTAAGAGGCCATAAGTTTGTTTTCAGATTTGCTAACAGTAATGGAGTGTTACATCTCCTTAAGAGGCCACCATAAATTTTCCAGATTCGGTAGTACAAAGCAAAAGGTTATGTCTCCCCAAGAGCCTACCATGACTTTCCCAGAACCTTGGAGTTTGCCAATGCTTGTTTGAAGATGTTATCAGCATTCATAGTGTGAATGTGAGTGAAATAGGTTTTGCGCTTGCACGCCTTATGCAAATCGCAGGTGAATTGTGATATTTGGGAGTAATAGGGAGTTTGCTTTCTCCAATGAAGTTATTTAAGGAGGTTGTGTACTCCAATTAAGTTGTTTAAGGAGTTTGCGTACTCCAATGAAGTTGTTTAGGGAGTGTGCGAGCTCCAAAGTGTGAGAGTGGGGCGTGGTCTGGCCACAAGATGAAATGGCCGCCTAGGAGCAGAGCTCTGCGGGATGGCGGGCCTCGGGCCAGGGGCGGCGGCACTGTGCGGGCAGCGAGCCTCCCACTCCAACCACCGAAGGTGTGCCAAAGGCCGCTACCGCCTGGGGGGGAGCCACCTGCTGGGCGCGAAGTGAGCCTGTTAGCCCTTGTATGGGACGCGTGTGGCGTGACAGCCCGCGACTTCGCGCCGAGCCGCGGCCTCACGTGACATTGGGGCTCGACCCGATGTGGAGAGAGAGACAGGAGCAGCTCCGAGCTCCTCGGGGAGAGGTGCATGCTGCGGTCAGAGATTCGCTGGTGAGACGCCAGCACAGCCCGCGGCTCTGCTACCCTCCGTGCGCTCTCACCCTACCTCTTCTCATCCCCTCCTCAGAGAGTGCTGCACAGGGGAAGGGTTGACCCTGGTGTGCCCCCGCAATGGTGCGAAGATGGGGCCAGTGATCCGGCTCGTCTACACACCACCTACGAAATGTGAGTCCACGCACCCGACCCCCTCCCAGGCTGATTACCGGGTGTGCAAAGGCAGCGCATTATAAGCGCAGTGACCCCGTGACCACGGACCAGCGCTGCTGGAGAGGGTCCCTGATCAGCGGGTCCTTGATACCCCCAGCTACTGCTCCCCTTGGGTTCTTAGGAGGGGTTCATGACCCAGGGGGAGCAGGACTCGCAGGAAGTGCCAAGACCCAGAGCGGAGTCGAGCCCTGAGGGACTGTGAAAAGGGACTGCGGGCGGAGTGGACCGAGCATTCCCTCCCACACCTTGCGGGTGGAAGGAGGAGAGCCTGCTGGGAACACCAGGGGGGGAGCATTCGCGCCACTACACACGGCGGCAGCGGATTAACTGTGCTGCCCTTAGCCCCCAGGCTGGAGGGCCTACAGGCCTAGAGTGGCTACCCCGACGCTGAAACAACAGAGGCCTCCATGCACTAAAGTTTTTCCTCTTAGTGGATCCTGAGTTACTGAGACCTGCACCCTCCATCCCTCTTCTGACTTTTGTCCTTTGACCATTGGCATTGCAGCAGTTACTTACCGGTCCCTGCCAAGTACTGGATCCATCGCGGGGGCGGCGGGTGCCTCCTCTCCCCCTCTCCTCCCTCCACGTCTATCACTCACCCACACACTGCTATTGTATCGCAAGCCAGCACTCAGCAAGAGTCCCCCCCGGGTCTACAGCCTACCGGAACATACCCGCATCAGGGAGTCTGCGATGCCTGGTGGCAGGATGTCGGGCAAGCACTCAGGTAAATCATCCTGGAAATTACTCTTCTCAGAAGCTCTACAACATTCGAGAGCCCCTTTCCCCGCCTCAGAGGTGCATCCAATCACTCTACCCAGTACCATGGCGGACCCAGTGCAGGGAGCAACTATGGACCGCATTCCGCAAGAGATCTCGGCGGTGGGCCGCAGACTGGAGGGGATGGACAACGCTATGACCTCGCTGACAGCGGATACGAAATCCATGCGCTTGGATATAGCAGGCTTACAGTCACAAGTAACAGGATCTCACCTCCTCCATGGACAGAGATTAGGAACTTCTATATCTCTGAAGCACACTTATAGACCTGGAGGATAGGAGTCGTAGAGATAACGTCTGCTTTCTTGGATTCCCGGAGAACATTGAAGGTGCGGACACTCACTCCTACTTGAGGGAGACCCTACCCAATCTTACTGGCCTAACTTTCTACCCCCCCTAGAATTTCAAAGAGTACACAGACTAGGACCCAAAAGACGTGACGACGCCAACCGGCCCGCCCAATCATAGCATGCCTTCTGTGACACATGCAGACCCGCCAACTCCTACAAGCAGCCCGTGCACACGGCCCATTTCGGATGGATGGACTAGAGATTATACTGACTGATGATTTCTCTAAAGAGACCAGCGAGTGCAGGAAGGCATTCCTGGCCCTCCGACCCCATTTGCGCCAGCTGGAAGTGAAATATGGTCTGTTCGAACCGGCAAGAATGTGGATCACTAAACATAGTGTGTCCAAGGACTTTTACTACCCTGAAGACCGCCGAGTTTTTCCTGGAAGGACTCCAGACCCAGTCAATGGATACAGCACCTCCAACCTGGACTCAGGACTTGTCTGGGGCTACCCAAGGCACCACGCCCCGAACCCCACCCTTGGAGAAGCGGGACGGACCACCGTAGACTCCCACCCCAGGGGGAGAGACGTAGAAAGGCTCTCGAAGAGCCACAACGACAGGGGCAAGTACTGCAGGCAGTGGTGCTGCACACGCAGACCACAGACAGAGACAAGTCTCGCTCCCCTCTGAAGCACACTGCGACCCCCACCTGATGACAAAGATGCACGGCATTCCAAGGGAGCTGCGACGGTGGGGAATACGGAGTCCTGCACGAGTTGCAGGGGTCCTCCCACTGAGGCGACAGAAGGATGAGTACCTGCCTATGTTGTTGCTGATGTTTTGATTTACAGCTGAACTGTATTCCAACAGGTCTTACGAAAAACTAATTCTGTTGCTCAGCCCTCATTTGGTCTATTGTATAACACGCTTATCGAATTTCAGATTTCATCTGTTTGCAGTATGTTCCAAGTCTGATTATCTCCAACTGATTGCTGATCGATGTTTTAAGTACTCAATGTCATATTGCTCACATGTATGCTACCTGATTGGCCCCCACAAAGATAAACTTCCTTACATCCATTGTCAGTGTGATTGCTGATGGGCACTATGACCTACGTTTCCTATCTGGGGGTCACTGCACCAGGAGATGCAGGGTCCTCAGCGGACATGCTGATAGATGCTCCCCCCTTCCCTCCCCTCCTTCTCCTTTCCCCCCTCCCCATGTGGATATCCTGCACCCACATCATTTGTGCGGTTTGACACTACCACCGCAATTCTGGCCTGATACCACTCACGGTTCACACAGCGAAGATCCCCCTCACTCCCCCCTTATTCCTACACCCCCCGCAGCGCGGCGCCGTACCTGCTTCTACCACATGCTTATGCACCACCCTCCTCTGCTTATGCCATGACAAAGAGATTGGGTTGGCGGGACTGAGATGTTTTGCGTGCCTCCCCCCCGGCCGGGGCTCCGCTGGCCGAGCGATTGAGCTTTATAGCTTAGGTTTAGACCCGCAGACTACAGTTCAAGATCGGTGGGACTTCTCCGTTCCACCTTCTTCTCTTCTCTTGTCTTCTCTTCTCTTCTCTTCTCTTGTCTTCTCTTCTC
This sequence comes from Pleurodeles waltl, assembly GCF_031143425.1. Classification (NCBI taxonomy): domain Eukaryota; kingdom Metazoa; phylum Chordata; class Amphibia; order Caudata; family Salamandridae; genus Pleurodeles; species Pleurodeles waltl. Next base: position 912,971,720 of record NC_090443.1, read on the forward strand.
TTCTCTTCTCTTCTCTTCTCTTCTCTTCTCTTCTCTTCTCTTCTCTTCTCTTCTTTCCTCTTCTCTTCTCTTCTCTTTCTTTCTCTCTCCCTGTCTCTTTCTCTCCCCTCCTCTGCTCTTGAGGGTAGTACAGACATCTCCCTACCCTTCTGGTCCATTCATCATACCTCCATCTTTCTTTCCTTCTCATTTCCCTTTCTCCTCTCCCTTCTCCTCCCTCTATCCTTCTTTTTTAATTCCTTCCCCTTCTTTTCTTTTTTCCTGGTGTCTCCTCCATTCTTTCCTCTCTCTCTGCCCTGATCCCCCTTCCTCACCTCCTCCCCCCTTCCTTCCTTGCCCCCTATTGCCTTCACCACTGTCCGAAACAGACTTTTTCTCCAGATTCCTGTAATCGCTGATCGCCCCCTCAAGCCCCACCCCTCTCTTTCTCATCTGGACTCCCTAGCCCCTACCTCTGGGTCCCACGATCGATGACTCTCCACCTCCCCACTACTCCACTGCGGATCATATCCTGGAATGCAAATGGCCTTACCCAGTTCATAAAACGGAAAAAGGTGCTTTCCTACCTTAACTCCAAGCGGGCTGATACAGCTCTACTCCAGGAGGTGCACCTTGACAGGGATGAATCTGATAAGCTGCACAAGGACTAGGTGGGGACAGCTTTATTTAGCTGCAGCCCTACGCCACAAGAATCAGGAGGTAGCACCCCCCGGAAATGCTGTGTCGCACTACTGTTACGGAAAACCATCCCCCTCACTGTCATTAAATCATGGACTGACCCGGAGGGGCAATATGTGTTCGCTAAGCTAAATATGGGGGACTCCTCACTGTGTGGGCTCCGTTATTCACCAATCGGTTCAAAATGACTTTTTTATCTGAAAATCAACCGTCTCTCATCTGAAATAGGGGCAACTTGTTAAGTAATTGGGGAAGACTGGAATCTGGCTAGAGATGCGGTACTAGATAGGAGAGGACCCCTGGATATTAGCAATAATACTGACAGGGCCCTACAATCTGATATAATGCTGGACAACGGCTTGGTGGATCACTGGAGTCACTCAATCCCGTCTAGACTACTTCCTAATGTCACATAATTTAGTGGCCCATGCCCAGGATGCTTGAATACTTGAATGTGGTCTTTCAGACCCCTCCCCAATCCACGCTGCTGTCCATGTGGGCCTGGTGTCTCCGGGTCGTAAACTGTGGAGATTTGCCATTCATCACTACCATTTTCCGCAGGGTAAGGCACAGCTGAGAGCTCATGCGTCCACCTTCGTTCAAGAAAACCTAGGCACTATCAACTCCAAGAGGATCATACGGGCAGCGGCCAAAGCAACCATTCATGGGCAAATGATGCAGGATGCGGCGTTAGCAAATAGAGAGAGAAAAGTGCGACAAGTGGCACTGGAAACTGACATTCAGCGTCTCACGCGGCAATACACAAACCACCCCTCCCTTCACATGCGCAGATGTCTGGAATGTGCCCGCATGGCCCTAAACGAGCTGTACACCTCTCAGGCCGAATACACCCTGCAACACTTACAAGGGAGGCAATGTGAGCAAGGTGAGAAGGCCAGCCGATTGCTGGCAGCTCAGCTCCATCAGAGAATGGCCACTCTCGCTATACCGGCCATCCGCGCTCATGCAGGAGAGGTGCTTACGCACCCACAAGAGATAGTCAGCAAATTTGCGTCCTTCTACTGGCATCTCTACACGCTGGATATGCCATCCAGCCCTGCCCACATCGAGGCCTTCCTCGCTAACATTGACTTACCCTCTCTTTCCGATGAAGGTTGCAACCTTCTGGATGGAGAAATCAGGCTGGAAATTGAGAAAGTCATCTCTGACCTCCCCTACCAGAAATTACCCGGGAAGGATGGATTTCCTGCGGAATTCCATAAATGGGCAGGGGAGGAGGTGATTGATGTCCTGCACCGGGCTATGGGCGAAGCATGCCGGATGGATCTCTAGGTGCTATCTCCAACAATGCCACAATAGCGATCATACCGAAACCGGGAAGGGACCCCCTACTCTGTAACAGTTACCAGCCCATACTTCTCCTGAACAGCGATATAAAAATACTAGCTAGTGTTCTAGCAAACCGCTTACGCAAAGTCGTATCATCCCTAATACACCACACTCACGTCCAGGAATCACTTGCGCACTCTACTGTATGTCACACTCTATGGGCATCCAGGAACATGCCAGAGGCCGCACTAGCTCTATCTCTAGATGCTGAGAAGGCATTCTATCGCACAAAATGGCCAAACCTATTCGCAACACTGGAAAAGTTTGGTCTGGGTGATCGGTTTATTTCTATGATCCGGCTGCTCTATGATCACCCCACGGTGCGGATTAACTGCGGAAGTTTCCTCTCAGATCCCTTCCCCATCCGCAGAGGGACCCGGCAGGGATGTCCACTCTCACCCCTTTTGTTCCTGTTGTCAATGGAACCACTGGCAGCTGCCATCCGCTCCTCCCCCTCGATAACGGGCCTCCCTCTGCCGAGTGACACCTCAAAAATATACTTGTACGCTGATGTTGTCCTTCTAACTGTGACAGACCTGGAGCGTTCTCTTCCAGCCGTGCTGGAGATTAAGGATGGATTTGCGCCCCTCTCTGGTTAACGCATAAACTGGGACAAGAGCGAGGCTCTCCCCCTCGTGACCACGAAAGCCGTGCTCCTTGGCTTTCCATTTCGATGGACACTGAAGCGCCTCAAATATCTGGGAGTACTAGTCAATCAAGGTCTGGTCCATATGGTGGCAGACAATCTGGACCCCTGACAGAAACTTGACTTTAAGAAATGGAACCACCTGGGTCTCTCCATGTGGGGTAAGATACAGGCGGTACGGATGGTCATGGTACCTTGCTTCACTTATGTTTTGGGACTCCTAACCCTGCAAGTACCTCTGTCGACACTGCTGTCAATTGACGCACAAATTAGAGCCTTTGTGTGGGGCTCTGCGCGACCACGTCTGGCACCAGCTTAACTAATGGTGCATCGCTCCCATGGGGGAATGGGACTTCCTTTGGTGAAACATTACGCACTTGCTCTGCACCTATCACAACTGGCTCATACCCTGTCTGGATCGCCGGCGCCACCGCAGTGGGTGGCTTTAGAGAAGACGCTGCTTTCCCATGACGGGGGACTTGGCGGGCTTTACCGTGACGATCTTTCATCTTTCAGTACATTGAAACCCATCCTAAAGGTGACCCGAGCGGCCCGGTGCAGGGCCCACTGCCTGTTTGGGGTACATCCTCTCCTGCACGCCCAGGCTCCCTTATGGAACAACAATGGCTTATGGATAGGGAAGGAGGTGCTTAATTGGCCGCAGTGGAGCAGAGTTGGTATCATTGACCTTGCTCAGGTCTTGGAGGACGGAATGCCCAAATCCTTTGCTAAGTTGCAGGAGGAATTTAACCTCCTCCCGCGGCAGGAATGGTGATACCTGCAACTCAAACACTGTTTACAACAGTGCGCTGATACGATTCGATGGGGACACCAGACCTCGCCCGTGGTAACTTATTTAAAAACATGGAGAAAGCACAAAGGTGTTATGGCAGGCCTCTATGAGGTCATCACACAACACTTATACTCACAACCTCTATTGGACAAACTACGCCTACAATGGCAAAACCACCTGCAGCGGACATGGGCGGACATTCTGGAGGCCCTGGACAAGGGTACTCGAGAAGCTCAGCTAAAATTCAGTCTCTTCAAGGTAATTCATGATCGGTACTGGACCCCAGCAAAATTATACAGAACAGGACTTCTCCCGCACGCAAAGGGTTGGTGCTGTACAGAGTCACACTGCACCTAATTGATTGTCCGACGGTTCATCCTTTATGGAAAGCTGTGGGTTTCACTTTGGCTGAGTCCATACCACTTCAGATACTGCTCTCCCCCTCCCTTATCATATTGCACAACATGGCCTCCCTCCCGGCCCTGCCCAGGCCACAAAGACGATTGTTACATACAGCACTAGCAACTGCAAAAATCTGTATACTTCACCACTGGCGATCTGCAATCTCCCTATCCCCGGAGGAATGGATTGTGGCAATGACCCGCATAGCCACACATGAAAGAGTCATCTATAACCTACAGGATCAGGCTAATGTATACAACCAGGTGTGGACCCCCTTTCTTGCAGTAAGACCGGTGTTAGTTGCCCGCCGCCACCTACTTCCGCCCTACGCCGCTCCTCGCTTCTAATCCCACCGGCCCGTAATCAAAGTCCTAGCCGCTGCACTCCCCTCCCTGCACCTTTCACATGCAAGTTCCACACTGCACTGCCCACGCCCACCCCAATTACCCTCCTCCCGCCCCAGTATTTCAGTCCCCCACCAAACGGTAGAACCCAACCCAGCTATCACTTTAGGGAACTCGACAACACTCACGGAACATCCTCACCCCGTCTCTACCTCCCCCTACCCTCCCTTCTGCCCCCTCTTCTTCCCTCCCTCCCCCTTCTTCATAAAGTACTCCCTGCTGCCCTTCTGACACCAGTCTCCCTCTCTCTCCATCTCTCCTCCTTTCTCCTCTATCTCTTCATCTCTCTCCCCATATGACGGATTGCTTTGCATTGTGCCCTGTGCAGGCCTTAGTGGGCCTCGCAAACATCCTCTGTTTAGGAAATCTGACACTGGCCCCTTACTCCCTCTTCCACATGATCTTCTCAATGCTGAATCTTAATGAGTCACAGCAGTCGTACAAGGCATTAATCTTTACCTAAGAATAGTGCACAGCATTGCGTATACGGCCCCAGATATCCCGATCTTTAATACGAGGGAGAGCGACACGTAAAGGCGTTCTGGAATAGATAGATGGAGCGAAGTCACTTTGAACCGCGCCTCACTACAGCGGGCATGTCATCACAGACGCTGCACCACTAGGCCGCCTACATTTCAACTTTGCCCTCCTTTTCCCCCTTCCCTTTCCCCCCCACCCCAAGCCCTTTCCTTTTCCTTAATCTTTATCTCTTTAATCTTTATTACTATTGTCCTTTTACAATGCTAAGAAGTGTTGCTGACTGTACTTCGCTTAATTTGACCTCTATGTGATATCGTTCATGCCATCTCCCGCATATACAGGGACCCAAGTCCCCTTCTGTTCTGTATCACCTTGCAAAGTTAATAAAAAATTTCAACACCAAAGTATGAGAGTAGGGAAGTTGTCGTACTTCACACGTGTGGCGCTTTGTGCAAAAGAATTGCCCACATGGTTGTTGGTATACGGACCCTGCGTGGTCTAAGACTCCGGAGTATTGTACAAGTGTATGAGACACTTGGTTTGATGTTGTAATTTGTCTCTCTAATAGGTAAATAGGGTGTGGTTGACAATGCAGAGTGCATGGTTAAAGTGAGTGTTAGTTTTCAACAGAGATTTGGTGAATCCTATGTGCACCAGGAGGACCCAAGGATCAGTTGAGGGTAAAATTTGCTGGTCAAATTTTTCTTGCGACTCAGGGAAACTGAGACAGAGGGAGTATCTGTTAGAGCTAAAAGCTGCAGTTGAAAAATCAGTATGTTTCTGAAGCGATTGTGTTACCTACCTGCAGTAGACAGACAACTTTGTTTATTAATTTTATTTAGTGCTTGCAATATTTGCATAGTTTTGCATGAATCTGAGTTGAGGAAGACAAGCCGGAGGGCTTTTTCAGCTGCTATAGGCGTGAGTCTGATGTCACCAGGTCCACGCTGGGATAGGTTGGTTAGTGAGAAAAGCCGCGAACGGATTGGTGGACAACCGTGAAGCATAATTGGTTGAGAAGCCAGACGAAAAGGATTTTGTGATTGAAATTTACTTCCTGATTCAATTGAAAGTGTAGCCTAAACAAAGAAATTAAAATATTCAAAGCCCTAAGGGGAGATGCGTTCATTCCAGGAGAAATTACACCGGCAGAAGGTACACCCGCATACATTGTATTTGAGGAACAAGGTGCAGCTCCATGTGTTTGGTTAAAACAATGGTGCAAAGAGAGAGAAAGAAAGGAGCTTAACGTTTCCTACCCATGGAACATTTAATTTGAATATACTAAGGAATTTAAGAAGAGTACTGTATGATTCAAAACCTCCTCCGAGACCTGCACAATTTGAAGCATTAGATTGGGAGTTAGTTGCCAGAAGGCAGCAACAACAGAAAGTTGAGAGGAGAATGAGAAAAGCTGAGAAAACATTAGCTGAGGCAAGATGTTATAGAGAGCAGAAAGTTTGAAGAGCTGAGGCTTTAAAGGGAATTGGGATATTTCCTGCAATTACACAAGAAAATGAGAGCAAGGTTAGAAAGAGTACCAAAAAGAGGGATTTGTATCCTTCAGATGACAGAGAGCAGAAATTGACAGAGTCTAGAAAGTCTTTGACTTTTGATGAAGACTCAGATGATGACGAGTTTAGTTAGCAATTACTGAGAAGTCGTCCGCTACCATATGCAGCACATGAGACAGGTCCAAGTACTAGTACCGATCCTACAGCTCCAGTACCAAATAAGACTACACCAAGGCAAGTACAGATTAGCCACATTGTCCCTAGCATTTCCACATTTCAAACTCTTATACCGCAGGTTGACATACCAAGGATTTATCCAGACGTCCCTCCTGTAAACTCAACACCAAGCTTAATAGTACTGACAGTACAAGTGTCCTCATTGAGACAGTTTTACCAGAACTCGACATTGATTCAATGAGAATCTACACCTAATTTGACACCCCCAATGCAAGCCCAGACACCCATAACAATGTCACAGACAAAAACATCTGCTTTGACAAGTCAGAATACAGGAGTAACGTACAATGGAGATCAGAACATTCGCCCAAGTCCAGACGCTGTGTCAGTACCTGTTACTATTGGTCCCGTCATACCCTTGTTTGTCCAGGGAAACAATAATAACAGTGAACAGGGAATTTTGAACTCAGGTGTACAGATGGAAAGGTCCAATGGACATACAGGAATGATGACTCCAATGAAACCGACATTTGAGACGACAGGTCCGTTAATTTACTTGAGTTACCCCAGGATTTCACCAAATAATCCAGGGAGACCAGAAATAGGTCCTAACCCATTTTCAATTACACCAGAGGCTCCATGTTTAACACTGCAGCAAATACCCATTGTATGTAATAATAATGTCTCTTTACAATGTTTAACGGCCCAGAAATTAACTGAATGGCTGGAGAAGGTAAGTAGCACACCAAGAGATTCCAGTGGAGGAAGTCCATTAAATATCACCAGGCTTAAATGAGGAATAGACGAATTGATTGGAGGAACTATTGGATTGGATAGACTTGACTCATACCGAGAAGATGAGCTGTGCTTTTTGTGCAAACTAATTACCGACAGCGCAGGATTAGTACATCAGAGATTGAGAGACCTGGCAGATAAATACGACATAGAAATTGAGAAAACTAAACGTCTGGGAAGAAGTTACAGGTTAGAATTCGACTCAAAAAATATTGAGAACATGAGAATCCCTGGAAATAAAATCCACATTAGGGAATTAACACTGAGCATTCAAACATGGGGAGCAGTAGATAAATGGGAAGGCAGATGGGTAAAGAAACGAGGCAAAAGGAAAAGAGAGTCTGCAAATCTAACTGTTAATGTACAGCAGAATGATGATCCAGTAAAAATATTGCCAATGAAAGAAATTCCTGGAGGGAATTTTGTCCATGTCCCTTGGAGCAGAAGTGACATTTTGACATTTACAAATGACTATCCCAAATTGAGAGAGAAATTAGTGGAATGGTACCAGCAAACAGATAGGTTTGTGAAACTTGAAAAATGCCTGTGGGAGGATCTAAATACACTGTTGGAAATAGTGGTTCCAGCAGATCTGTAGGTGGAATGCAAAAGGAGTATAGCTTGGCCAGTGAAAGAGCCCCCACGAGACCAGTCAACCAATGAACCATCTCCTGACGTAATGAAGTACTATTACAAGGTGATTGAATTCTTGAAAGCAAGTATTTCTGCCAAAAATATTGATTGGCAGAGAATAGACAGGACAGCTCAGGAAGGAAAGGAGTCCATACATGCATTCTATGAGAGATTGTTACAGTCGTTTAAACATTACAGTGGTACTGAAACAATTGAGCCAAAAGACATGACTCACTTTATGTTCAGATTTGTTGAAAGATTATAACCCAAAATTGGCCAGATGATTAAGACTCATTTGATTTGTTGAGAAGCAAAGCTGATTGATGAAGTATTGCAATATGCTAAGTACTGTTGTGACAAGATTGAATTGAACCAGGGAAAGTTCAAAGAGAAAGCAACGGCAATGTAGATTAAAGCGGCACAAACAGGAATGCAAGGGAGTTTTCTGTAGCAGCTCCAGCAGGGAAACATGTTGTTTCGCAATCAAGTAAGAGGTAGACGTTGTGGTGGAAATTGAAATGGAAATATAAATCGTGGTCCTGATTTGAATACTGTAGTCAATCAGATTGACATGCAGGGAATGAATAGATTGTTACCTTGTCACACTTGAGGAGGCCTCAGGCATTGGAAGCAGGAGTGTCCAACACTAGTACTAGAAGGTGTTTCCCCGACAGACTAATTAAATCAATTATTTTCCAAACATGGGAGAACCAAGAGACAGAGGTCAAAATTTTGGTTTTCAAAACATTGGGAATCTGGTGCAAGGTTCTCAGCCCATGCAGCTGATGCAAATGCCATGTTTGTAGATGCCACAGTTACAGCAAATGCAACCCCAAGTTCAAATGGTACCAAGGCAACAAATACAGATACCTCAAGCCCCAATGGATCAGCAACAGATGATGCTTCCTCAGCAGTGCATAGGTCAGATGTTTAACCTCAGTAAAAACACAGTAAACCAATACCCATTACACAGTGAGAATGAAAGGAATGATGACTGGGTGAGTGAGAGTTCGGACGAAAAGGAATACGTGTTAGCAGCTTCATTAGAAGTAGACCAGAAAGGTCCTTGTGTGACGTTTAGGGTAATGGGGCACAAAGTTTCATTCCTAGTTGACACAGGAGCTACATGCTCTACTCTGAGAAGTGCAGAATTCCGTAACTTACCCCTTTTATGGAAAACCGTACAAATTATAGGAGTTGCAAACCAGCATTTGACCAACCCAATTACAGAGCCAGTTTCAGTTAAAATTGGAAATTTCAGAGTATTTTGTGACTCGAGTCCGGTTTCCTTACTGGAAAGAGATTTGCTATGCAAAACGAGATGTTCGAAAACCTGTTCAAATGATGGGATTGCCATCCAGACAAATAGTGATGACGAAGATGACCAGCTTGAGACAACAAACTGTAATCTAGTGAATGAAGAGTATCCCTTGGTGAGTTTTTTTCCTGTTTTCATAGTACGAGATCTTACTTCTGACTTACAGCGAACTGTTAAGATGAAGTTATGGGATTTTTCAGTAAAGGACATTGGTTTAATTAAAGGAGTGGAACCAGTCAAAGTCCCAGTTAAGTCAAATGTAATTTTCCCCCTGATTCCCCAATACCACATGACACAGGATAGCATTGAATGGATTGCGCCTATAATTGCAGAATTTGTAAGACAAGGTGTCTTAAAGGAAGTACTGACCAGCCCATGTAACTCACCTATAATGGGTTTGCGAAAGCCAAGTGAGAAATTTCAAATAGTTCAGGATTTGAGGAAAAATCAACAATATTGTGATTAAATGTTGTCCGGTGGTACCAAATCCAGCAGTGATATTGTTTCAGATCCCATGTGATGCTGAATGGTTCATCATAGTGGATCCATCACAAGCATTTTTTTCTGTACCTCTTCACGAGGATAGCCAATTTCTCTTCTGTTTTAAATTCATTGACCGGGTATATTGTTTGGGCAGAATTCCTCAAGTGTTTTCAGAGTCACCTTCCATCTTCAATCAGAAACTGAAAAAGAACTTAGAGTTATTTGGCAATGCCTTTGTAATCGGCATTAGTCCAATACATTGACAATTTGTTGGTTGCTTCAAACATGAAGGAAGAGTGCAGGCAAGATACTATCGCCTTATTAAATCACTTGGGAAGGAACGGACACAAAGTGTCCCCAGCAAAATTACAGTATTGTCAGACAGAAGTGAAATACTTGGGACATCTAATCGAGAAGGGAACTAGGAAAATTTCCAGAGACAGGGTCACTGCTATATTACAGATGAATCCCCCAGCTACACAAAGAGATGTCAGAATGTTTCTGAGAATGGCGAGCTATTGTCAACAGTGGATTCCCAATTTCTCAATCATTTCAAAACCACTGCAGAAATTGACACACAAAGAAGTTACTGACCCCCTCTTATGAAAGCCTTTACTGATCTGAGAGTAAGTCTGTGGTAATGCCTGATTACACAAAACCTTTTGTCATGACTGTGATGCATGTTCCTTGTCCGCTTTGACCCAAGTACATGGTGATGTAAACCACCCAGTAGCATATTTTTCTGCTACTTTGGATCCAGTTACAGCAGCGTTACCTGGCTATTTGTGAACTGTAGCAGCGGTTGGATTAAGCCTCACTCAGAGTGAGAGCATTGTGATGGGACATCCTTTAGCTGTTTTGGTCCCTCATCCCATAGACATTTTGCTTACCTGAACTAAGACCCAGTATCTGACAAATGCCAGACTGACTAGATATGAAACTATTATTTTGGGTTCACCAAATGTAACTCTGAGAGGGTGTACAGTGCTTAACCCAGCAACTTTGGTTCCAAAAGAAAATATTGAGATTGACAAATCAAAAGATGTTGAACATGATTGTCTGGAGGTTACTGATTTGTGCACAAAACCTAGACCTGACATTCGAGGTACCCGATTGGAAGAAAATGACCAAATTAATTTTGTTGATGGTTCCTGTTTAAGAGATAACGTTGGAACATTGAAAGCAGGATATGCAGTATGCACAATTTCTGGCATACTTGAAGCTTCCTGGCTTCGAGGAGTATTTTCTACAAACATGGCTGAATTGGTAGCTCTTACTGGAGCATGCCATGTCTCTGCACAGCTTAAAGACAGCCAGTACGGATTTGGAATAGTCCACGACTTTGGCCAGCTATGGTCACAGGGAGGTTTCCTGACCTCTTCTGGTTCACCAGTTAGAAATGATGATAGAATTCATGATTTGTTTCAAGCTTTACAAATGCCTGAAAAGATTGCTGTGGTGAAATGCAGTGCCCACCAGAGATCGCAAGATTTAGTTTCAATGGGAAATGGATTTGTGGATCAAGTCACAAGGTTTTGCACACTGAATTGTGTATCTTTCAAAGAGAAATGAGAACTTTTACCTGAAGCAGAAATGTGCACAAATTATGTGTTGCTTGTAATAGATATTTGGGATGAGTTGAACATTTTGCAGGAAAATGTTAGCAAAGACAAAAGGAAAGAGTGGGTTAAACTGAAATGTGTACAGAGGGAGGATGATGTTTGGGTGTCTGGGGAGGGACAAGTGGTCCTTCCAAACTGCCTGCTGACTCAAATGGCCAGATACTACCAGGGATGAGCATATGATGGGAGGCATGCTATGATTCGTACTTTTAAACAGTTCTGGTTTAATCCAAATTTTAGACAGGTTTCTAAAGCAATTTGCCACTGTTGTGTCATCTGCCAGCAGATGAATGTGGGTAAAAGAACTGTGGTCAATATGAGCCACAATGGAAGAGCTGGAGGTCCATTTAGCAGAATGTAGACGGTTTTCATTGAGAAGCCAGTGTGTGGAGTATTGAGATATGTGCTGGTGATTGTTTGCATTTTTAGCCACTGGATTGAAGCCTACCCTACCCGAAGAAATGACAGCCTTACTGTAGCAAGGTTATTGCTTGGGGAACTGATACCTTGTTTTGGTTTTCCAGTCTCTTTAGAATCAGATAGAGGAAGTCACTTCAGCAATGAAATAATTAAATTACTATGTTCAGGCTTAAACATTGAGCAGAAGTTGCACTGTAGTTACAGACCTGAAGCCTCAGGGCTTGTAGAGAAAATGAATATTACCCTGAAATCAAGACTTGCAAAGATATGTGCATCCACAAAAATAAATGCCCAGATGCGCTGCCATTGGTTCTGATGAGTATGAGAAACACACCCGACAGGAATACTGGACTGTCGCCGCACGAGATCCTCATGGGCAGAACAATGAGGCTACCAGCGGTCCCCGCAAATACTCTTGTGAACATAACAGATGATATGGTGTTGGACTACTGCAAGGATTTGGCTGATGTGCTTTGCTCTTTCTCTCAACAGGTGGAGGCCACAACTGTGCAGCCATCCTAAGACCAGAGTCACAACCTGAGAGCCGGAGATTGGGTTGTGGTCAGAAAACACGTGAGGAAGACTTGCCGGGAACCCAGGTGGAAGGGACCCCACCAAGTAGTGCTAGTCACTACCACAGCTGTGAAGTGTGCTGGAGTTCCGAACTGGAGTCATGCCAGCCATACTCGAAAAGTACCCTGTCCTTTGGACAATGAAGAAGAGTTGTTGAGAGTACCAGAATGTCCAGACAAAATCCAGAGGCAGAAAGGGAAACTGGATAAACAGAAACAAATTCTGAGCAGACAGAAGAAAATCCAAACACCCCTATAAGAGACGAAACGGAGGAGATACAGGAGGTCGATATTGGACAAGTCTCAACTGAGACAGCAGGAGAGTCTAATCAGAGGAGGGCTCTCCCAGAAGCAGAGGATCTCAAGACTCAGAGAGAGCAGCCTGTAGATCCGGTGGAAGGTGTTGAGTTAGATCAAAGTCAAAGTGATCTAACTCCTCCTGAGCCTGTTGCAGGTACATCAAGTCAAAGTCCTGCAGAACAAGGATAAGTTACGAGTCCAGCACTGAAAAGAGCACTGTCTAAAGGAACACGGAATGAAGACAAGTGGCCAAAATCACAAAAGAAGGGAAAAGGCTCAAGCATGTTGTCATTATTTGAAGAAGAAGTACACACCACCAGAAAGGAAGATTTGAGTGACGGAGAATTGAGGGGAGATCGAAAATTGAAAAGAAAGCGAATTGCAAATCGAAGGTAGGCCGATCCAGAATGGGCGTATGTGACAACTAGTGATTGGCAAAGTGAATTTTTGTCCTTTTGTTTTGATCGAGAAATTTCAGGTCAATACTTTGGTACTTGAATTTGGTCAACAAACTGAACTTTGAGAATGATTCTGTGCAACTGAAAGAGAAAAGAGACATTGAAAGTAACCTAAAGAGCCTTTTAGATAACCTTATTTGAGAAGCTGCTAAACCAATTTTGACAAATTATTGATTTTTGACAAAATTTCTGGAAAGTAGACTGAAAGCTGTAAATAACTGCCAGAGAAGAGTACAGACTTTTGTTTTTGTTCGTTTTTGCTGCATAGTTATATTTGGTCTCCTTCTACCTTCTGATTCTTTATAGATCATGAGTACCCATAACAAGCAGGTTAGGAACAATAGGTGCTGTAAATACATAGATATTGATTTAGCAAGTGTGTGCATGATAGTATGCTTGTTATTGATTGTAAGTATGAGCTTTCTCAATAAAGTAGTAACAAATCATACCTCTGTCTTAGAAACTACTACTACACTTACAGAGTTAACCAAACTTAGAAAAGACAAGAGATATTTAGACGTAGATAGTTCACAAGAAGATCTTTCCTCTAATGTTTTCCAATGCTTATTGCGTGAGTATGTGGGAACGATGAATGTGAGAGACTGTTATGTTTGCATGCAAATTCCTTCATCAGTAGAGGAGGGGATAACTTACCATAGTTTGCCACTAACATATGGAATAAGTTCCAGTATTTTCACTCAAATGATGATGTAGTGTTTTCATTTGTTCCTATAATTAAATACCTGAGTAGAGTAGCTAAGGAAAATAGTATAGAATTAGTGAGAGGTGTCTTTGAACCTACGTTGACATTTGGTACAGTTTACGCACACAGGAACAACCTCACATGCTTGGTGACACCGATAGAAAAGAGTTTCTTATATCAAACTGATGACCGGAGGAAGGCAATAAAGGAGAAATTAGAGAAAGCTTAGTGAAAAAGACATTTAGAAATGATCATGCATTTAGCGATATAAAGGCACAAGGGAAGTTAGCTTTAGATGCACAACACATAGGGAAGGTTTGCATATATAGACAGCAACCTACAGCGGATACATTATTTGTGGGAACGAGTGAACGCTGACATGTATTTCTATTCCAGAGTACATGGACTTAGATGTTAAATGGACAAGACCCAGCAATTCTAGGGGTTTATTACATATGTGGACCAAATGCTTACTACCATCTTCGAAGAGGATGGTATGGCACATGTTATGGGGAGAGGTTTCCCAAAAATGTATCAACGTGAAAACTTAAACGAGACACCTAAAAGGAATGAATTACACTTTGCTAGACCAAAGAGAGAATTTTACTCTGGCATAGTTGGAGATATATTCGGGGCTATAATTCCCTCAGTAGAAGTTATTCTAAATTCCCTGAAGATTCAAAAGTTGTCTACTATTGTGTATAACATGCTGACTAGTTTTTCAGGAGCCATGGTCCTGATGGACACTGAAATGGCTGTGGTAAGATCTGTGACTCTTCAGAACTGCCTTGTGTTAGACATACTTTTAGCAAAGGAGGACGGGGTCTGTAAAATGCTGAAATCACAACATTAGTGCACATTTATCCCTAACAATAGTAAAGAAATGAGAAGCTTTATTAACAATCTGACTAACGTTAACTTCGACTTAAAAATTTTGGAAGAACCTGGAGTTTGGGAAAAGGTTGGCAATGGTTTTACTTCTGTGGGAACTTGGCTGGGCAACCTAGGGAAAGGGATAATCATGAACATAATACAGATAATACTAATTGTTGTCATTTGTATCATTGGCTTATGGGGAATTCATAAATTGTATGCAGTGATTAAACAACACAAATTGAAAAATGATCGAATAAATTAAAGTAGAGCTGAAAAAAAGTAAATACTTTGATGAAAATTGAAAAAGAAATGTGAGGTATTATAATGAGGCAAAATTTTAAGATAAACTAAAATTTGTGTTGTATGGAGTAAAGTTTAATGACACATATTGTCATCAGAGAAGAGGTTGTAAAACCTGAATTAATTAACAATAAAATTACACTGATCAACTGTTAAGGATTTACATGAATTAGGATAACGTAGAGAAAATGTTGTGTCATGGAAAAGGTGTCCACTGATATGGCCACCATGAGTTGTACGAAAAGCGATATTGAATATACATTTGTAGTCAAATTGCTGTGCACATGTAGAATAAAATGTATTGGTAGGTCGCATTAACATATTAGTACTATCTATTTTGCTTAAATAATTTTAGGCATTGACCAATTACAAGGTTTGGGCCTAGTTGATTGGGCCTCATGTTAAGTTGCAAGGCAGAAATAAATAAATATTCATGAATGTCTTGTGAAAGCCAAGAATTAATATTGTTGATTGTTCACATGGTGCTGACCAAGCGATTTGTAAATGTTTTAAACTTTCTCATTAGAACTGCCTGTTACAATATCTTGCACTAGAAAATGTTACATTGTAGATTTGATGCATGAGAAAGAGATGTTCCCAGAAGGTAACAATAGACCCACTGACTACAGCTAGGATTGCAACAAAAGAGTTACCTGACGAACCTGGCAATGAGAACAGGAGAAGAGGAACCAATCATCAACGCGTGAAAGACTCTAATGTTTTGATAACTGCTGATAACAAAGGACTGATTCTGTTCACCCGTCAAGTCTAGATGTATACTATCTCCGTTTTCAAGTTATTACTGTTATTAATTTGTACTGTAACTGTTGAGATTCTTTAGACAATTCGGTCAGCACGTATTGTTTGTATGTGTTTATCATTTGGTTTTGAGATTAATCTACATGATATAAGCATTGTTAATCTAGGGAAATAAACATTTTAACTTTACTAAAAGGTGTGGTTATTCATGGGTGAATGGGTCATGGTGAGCAATAATTATTGACTCCCTAAAGACTGATGTTGTTATATATCTGATTGGAGTTATGAGCGATGGTGGAATCACTCTAAGCGTAGTCAAAAGGTCCATTGAACCTTTAACAGGTACCCGTATCGATTAAACTATAAAAGACCCAATAAGGCCAGACACACTCACACTTCTCCCACTTCAAAGGGGGTACAAGGTATGAAAATGGGACCCTCAGACCCACTCTTCAGTACACTCCTGGACCTGTGGATACTACAGAAGAAAGACTATACAGCTGATCTGCTGCACCGGGCCTGCCTGGACCTGCTGAGGCCTTCCCAGACGTCTGAGAAGGAAGATTGGACCTGTACCATTCATCCCAGGCTGAAGTGAGTCCAAGGGTCAGCTGACTGACCTTCTGTTCTGAGGTACAGGGACACAACAAGCTCCAGAGGCCACACTGCAGCTGCCCAGCTGACTTGTTACACCTGTAACTGGACCTGCATGAGCCCTGCTGGCCTCTGCTGGAGTGCGTTCCTTATCCCCAAGTGGGAGGTGCACCTCAGTTCCTGGCCCTTGCTGTGGCATCAGTTATACTCCTACTAAAAGAAAAGGAAAAACCCTGACATGTTGGGCTCTTCATGACAGCGTAGGGACCCGTGTGAGTCAAGATCTTGTTGCCTGCACCTACCGCCAATGCAAAGCTCTGGTGTACCCAACTCTTTATACTACACCAAGTGCCAGCGACGACCGGCAAAGGGAGATCTGCACTTCGCACTAGAGCATCAGCAGCCTAAACTGGCCACCAATGAGAATCTCCAGCAATGACCATTCGTGATGCCCGAAGGGTACTTTGCACTACAGCGATGATTACCAGTAACGCCCAGCCTGCTCTTCACGCTACAGCAACAATCATGCGCAACGCTGTCCCTACTCCTCATAGCCTGCACCCCCACAAGAGGAACGTTTCATAATGGACTTTAGAAGGTAACTTTTTAAGCGGGTCAGAAATGGTCTCTGTATATGGACAGCTCTCCACCATGGTTGACCTGAATTTGTGACGTTCCCCCAGTCTTGCATGACCCAGTAACCACTAGTGGCGCTTTGTGTTACTGGGCTCTATTCTTACCTTTAATATTAGAAATTGCATGATACCAGTTCTACTGGTTGGATGTTTGTCATTTTTGTGTTAAAAAAGTTATTACATTTTAAACTATTTTTTTTACATTGGTGTAGAGTTTTCCTTGAGTTGTTTTTGTCACTTTATTACTGTTTGAGTGCTGCATTAATACTTTCCCCATTGCCTCTAAGTTAAGCCTGAGTGCTTTTGTGCCAAGCTACCAGCGGGTTAAGCTCAGGTCATCTGAATGACTTTTTGTAGCTCACCCTGACAGGGATTGTGTTTGTTCCTCGAGAAGAGTATTCATTCCTCCTCAACCAAAAACCCAGTTTCCTTAAGTATGTCTTGAAAGAGTCCCGCAAGCACAACTTAAAAAAAGAGCACTCTGATGAGCTGAGGGGACATTTTTCCCTTCAGCCACCTCACTTCCACAACACTGAGGGTCTTGTGGGCGTCAACACTCAGATTGGCTTGTCAAAACATAAAACCAAATGTTGTAGGGCCTATTTCAGGATTCAGGACTGTCCTAAAAATGTTTTTAAAAAACATTGTAAGGGGCGGAGTAGGGATACCCTGCCCCCATAACCCTTGTGGGGGGTCCCCAGAGGGATTGAAGTTTAAAAAAAAAGGTTTTTAAATTTAAATGACCCTCTGGATGGGCTAGGGCCCAGAGATAAATATATATATAAATAGATATATATAATTATTTGGGGAGGATGCTGTGCTCAGGGTCCCTTCCCCAAGCCGATTCCAACTCCAGGGACCCAATACCTTGAGGCTCGCAATGTTATTCAAATGGCAGGATTGATCCAGGCCCCACCCTCCAAGCCTCGTAAGACCCCAGGGACCTTATACCACGGGTTGCACTTTTTTAAATAAGGAGAGCGGTATGCTCTGCCCCCTCCTGGAGCCTCTTGAGGCCCTGAAAGCCTCACTCCCAGGGACTGACACAAATATTTAAAGGGGATGGCACATGCGGCTTCCCTCCCCGAGCCAGAAAAGGTCCAGGAACTCCATCCCCCAGGGCCAACACATATAGTTAGAGGGGAGAGGGAGTGCGGCCCACTCCCAGAGCCACTGAAGGTCCCAGGAACCCCATCGTCCAGGGCCGCTTACATTGCTGTGTCCCGGGAAACTCACTCCCGGGACACAGTTTCCCTTGCTGCAACATCGCAGGGTGGGAAAAAATGTGCACTCCCATCCAGCGGGATGTGCAAAAGTGCTACAGCCAGGTGAGAGTACACATTTGTTTTCTGCCCACGCTCTTGCGGGAAGGGAAACACAGATTGCTCCACCCCAATGGGAGCAGAGAAAAACATCTGCTCCCACTGGGTGGGAGTAATGCTGGTTACCATTGCACCCAGTATGGGTGCATGCATGGGAGCTGGCAGAACCCCTGGAGCCATGGGGCTCACCCCACAACTCCCAACATTGTTTGTTGGAGAAGCCCCTGGTGGACACCAGGGCACTGACATCATAGCCCGGGGGATGGAGCCCCAGGGGCCTGTAAAGGTTCAGGAAGGGGCCATGTGCCACCTCCCCTTAAGACAAAAGAATATGGGCCTGGGGGATAATATCCCCAGGGTCCGTAAGAGAAGGGTGAGTGGGGCCAAGTGACCTCTTTCGCTTAAAAAAGACTACAGCCCCAGAGTTTGGGTCACTGAAGCCCATAAAGTGTCAGAGAGAGGGACTGTGTGCCTCTTCCCATAAACAAAGACTGTGGTCCAGTGGATGGGGTCCTTGGTGCCTGTAAAGGCTGGGGGCCCAATTCACAAAGGTAAATTTAGACCAAAAGTTTAGGTTTACGACTTTGGGTATTCACAACTATACAGTACATTACGAGTAGTATCTTTAAGTCTGCACTTGGGCGGAATCTCCACACTCAAGGTTGAATCTCCACCCGAGTGGATTCCACTCCGCACCCAGAGTAGAATTTCCCCCTTCAGTGGGGAATCTCTGCACTTGGAGCAAATATCCGAGTGCAGAGATTCTGCCCGGAACGCAGAGATTCCACCACAAATTCGGACATAAAGATACTACTCATATCTTACCTTTGTGAATACCGAAAGTCATAAACTTACACTTTTGGTCTAGGTTTACATTTGCTAATCAGGATCTCAGGAAGTGGGGGGGAGGGACTTGCTCCTCTCACCAAAATAATTAAAAGTTTTATAGAAAAAGTTACCAGAACCCAGGATGGGTTCCGGCATGGGAGCCGGCGGGGCACAGGTGCACCTCAACACCACAAATATAAAAAAAAAAAGAATAGAAAATTAATAATAAATGAGTGCCAGGAGCCATTCATTTATTATTCACTGCTTTAGCAAGGAGTGCCCCATAATGCTTTACGGCACTTTAACATAATATATTTTCTTGCTTGTGGTGTTTCAAGAAGAGACAGGGGCACTGTGCTTTCAATTTTGAGTGGTGGCTGCAAAGAGTGAAGCAGCCCCCCACCAGCAACATAACAAAACATTAAGACTCCTAGGTCATTGAATCCATGACCCCTAGAGTGCATACCATATTCTTATAAAATGCTTAGCCCTCTTGAGGTTGGTTCTATGGCTGCACTTTGTAGCTTGAAAAATGTTAATGTAAAGACTCAAAGACATTTTGATTTTTTAATAAAAGCTATATTAATGTGTTTGATGACAATCACTGTTACTAAACATTGAAATGTGTGACTTAATGAAATATACAATTCATTTTAATTAGTGATTATTTTCTGAAAGACAATACAGGTGCTTTATATATGTTAATATTCGGACCCCTTCATAAAGTTAACAGGGCCACTTTTTATATTTTGGTGCTCTTACCCTTTGACAAAGTCAGTAGATTTAAAATGACACACCTTATATTCAGCCATGTGCCCCCGCTGAAGTTTGGCCGCTAGGCCCTTCACCTAACCCCTCCTGCACATGGCTTGTGCACAGCAGGGTGGGTTGGACACCAGCAAGGTTGGGTGCATGGCCTGACCCTCTGCAAACTGCACGCCTCATTTGGCAAAAGTCCATGAGCAGCGTCGGGTTTGCTGCCTGCAGGGAGTCGGATGTAGGGCCACAGTTTAGCAGATAGTCCGTGCTACCTGAGGCATGCGCAGTATGCTTGTTAAATAAAATAACTTTTACCTCTGTGAGTGGTTCGTAGTTCAAATATGCCCCTCACATTGACAATCCACACATGTGCCTACAGAGTGCTGTGTTTCAAAACATTCTGGGCCAGATTGAAAAGGAACTGGTGCCTAATTGGCAGCGCTGCGTCTAAACAAAAATACGGCGCATCCCAGTGATTCCCCTAGCGCTGGTGCTAAATTTAGCTGCCAATGCAGGCATCCTTTCACCTTGCACTTCTATGTGTGCTGCAAAATGCAGCACACATCGAACTCGTAAAACATCATTATTGAATGATTGTTTATGTGCAGGAAGGGACATCTTCGTGCACGTAAACAATCATTTATGGTGTTTTGCTCTTTCTACGTGTGCTGCAGCACTCATGGATAAAGCAAAAATGGGGGAAAATAAAAGTATTTCTCTACATTGTGCAATGCTAAAGCCACCCCTGGAGTGGTGTTAGTATTTAGGGCAGCCTCAGATTTATGATTCCTTGTAAATCTGGGGCAGCGCTAAAAGCAATGGGTATTGCGGTGGAACGCCCACAGCAACATAAGCAACACCCAATGCTCGCCTCTCTACCGCAGAAAACTGCATTCGAGGGGCCCATATTTACAAGGTGGCATTAAGCTACAAAAAGTAGCTCAGCGCCGTCTTGTATATATGGCGTAGTGCACAGCACCACCGAAGCGTCACAAAATGTGATGCTCCAGTGGTGCTAGGGACTTGTAAATCAGCTCCTATGTAGCTAGATCATGCCTCAGCCCATCAGCTCCCCATCCTCCTCCCGTCATCAGTAGCTTGGGGCCAGATGTAGCAACAAACCAAATTGCGAGTTGCAATTTGCGAGTCCATCCGACTCGCAAATTGCAACTCGCAATTTGGTATGCAGTACGGTGTCTCAGACACCGACTGCGACTCGCTATGGGGTCGCAATGACCCACCTCATGAATATTCATGAGGTGGGTCGCAAATTGAGGCCCCATAGCGAGTATAGGCACCCGCAAACATGGAGGCCTGCTGTCGTCAGCAGACCTCCATGTTCGTGACTGCTTTTAAATAAAGCAGTTTTTTTTTTTTTTTTAAGTGTAGCCCGTTTTCCTTACAGGAAAACGAGCTGCACTTAAAAAAAAACCGAAACCTTTAGTTTCGGTATTTTTTCAGGGCAGGGAGTGGTCCCTTGGACCACTCCCTGCCCTGAAAAAATATTTGTGGGTCCAGTCACAAACTGGAAGGGGTCTCATGGGGACCCCTTCCAATTTGCGAGTGGGTTACCATCCACTTGAAGTGGATGGTAACTGCAATGCCGTTTGCGACCGCGTACGTGGTCGCAAATGGTATTGCATCCCACTGCGAGTCGCAAATAGGAAGGGAACACCCCTTCCTATTTGTGAGTCGGAAATGCATTTTGCGAGGCGGTTCTGACTCGCAAAATGCATTTCTGCATAGGAAACTGCGTTTTGCGACTCGCAAACGGCAAATTTTGCTGTTTGCGAGTCGCAAACAGTTTTCTACATCTGGCCCTTGGAGAGGAAGCCAAGAGGGTGACCTGCACACTGACAGTGTCCATGAAACCACAAGTCGCATTTTCATACACACTACTTAGCTGCAGCCTTGGCAGCAGAGGCAAGGGGCAGGTAGTGGCAACTCACAGGTGGCAGGGCTGCACCACTGATAAGGAGCCACCACTGCCCAAATAATCTTTGGAGTTGTGTCACATCAGGCGTAGAGCACCATGCCAGTTCACCCAGACTCTTAAAGTAAAAGGCTAAAGAAAAGTAAAGAGCTTATAGAGACAGTCCCATGGTAAGATAAATGGAAAAAATCAATAAGAACAAAACTGAGACCTGCCACTGCAGCATCAAAGTCCTCCTTAATCCTCACTCACAGATTTCCTGCTTTGCTGCTACCCCACAGGCAATGAGTATGACTGTGCAGCTTAGCAGAATACTATTCTGTCCAATTTCCTACAGGACCTAGCCCAGCTAAATGTATATCTTCATAAGCCTGACTGCCTCTACACAGATACTCATCAAGGGTGTGACCCTTAATATCAAAGCCAGAAAATCAAGAGAGGCAAACTGTAACAAAAAAATCAAATGCAAAATTTTGATAGAAAAGTAAGTATAGTTTTTCAATATCTGACTTCACATATATGCACCTCCATCATATATGTACCTTCAATGCACATAGTTGTGAAGTTACAAATAGTAATTCTAAACTTCCTCTACGTGCACTTAACTTTCGATATTTTGATCTTAGATATTTTGTGCACAATATTTTTGTACCACAATATTCATGGCCTTGATATTCAACAGTACATTCCTCATCAACTAGTATATTTAGCAATAGTTCATGCAACACAAGGCAGCCAGACAACTTGCTAAGCTGTGTTGCGTGAAAGGGAGACAGCAGAAATGTGCTATATTTACTAAAATATGGTGCATTTCTCCTGTCTCCTAGCATTGGTGTACTTGTGGCAGCCTAGTGTCTATGCAGCCACCCTTGAACCATGCTCCAAGGGTGTCTGCTTCACCAGGAGGATTATTTTCTGCAGGAAGGACAACTTCATGCCCAAAAATAATCCTCTGAGGCATTTTTGCGCTGTCTATGTTCAGCTGAATGCAGCATACATTGAAAGAGGAAATAACGATGAAGATTAAAGATTTATTTCCAAGTGTTGGAAAATGGGTTATTGGTAGGGCAGGTAGGTACCTACACCTAGCAACAAGCCACTAACCTCCACATAGGTACAGTTAGGTCTCAGTAAATTAATCCCAGCTCTACCCTTGGTAGCTTGGCATCGAGCGTCAAGGCTTAACTTAGGAGACAAAGTGTAAAGCATTCAAATATCACAAAACAGTAATTAAATAAAACACAGGAAACAGTTTAAAAATCCGAAACCAATTTATAAAAATAGCTTATATTTTTATCTTTAAAATGACACAAAAACAATTAAAATCGGTTCAGGGGAACCGGAGATATGAATTGTTAAAGTATTATTATTTTCTAGCGCTTAGAAACAAAAAGCTCCAATCGGGTCATCTGGTTGCACCTCGACCGGGGCAAAGTCAAACTTTCAGGCCGACCGCGATGGAGCCCTGCTCGGCTACAGGTCGCGGGAGGCCTCGGTTAAAAAGTTACCTTCTGACTTAGTCTTTATTTTGAAGTTTTTCTTCACCGGGACGAACCTGCCAGTTGAATCCGACCTCCTGGAGCCCTTGTCCGGATACGCGATGTGGGTTTCCTCGGTGGAGACTTTTACCTTCGGACTTAATCGTTTTTTCGAGATGAAAATCCTTCGACCGGGGTAAACCTGGATCTTGATCCGACGTCCATGGAGCCCTTCTCGGATACGATGGCTGGGAGGTCCCGGTCAACTTTTTACGTTCGGACTCAGTCTCTTTTTTGGATGTTTTTCTTTACCGGGACGAACCACGAAGTCAGGCCGGGTCGCGGTTGAGGCAAGCCGGCTAGAATTTCCGCGGCGGGTCGGTCCCTCTCTGGAGCTTTTTTCCAAAAATTCTCAAATCTTTTCCAAACTTCTGGGGCTTCACCCAGATGTTCTTTTAAGGTTCTTTTGGGGTCCACAGCTCACCCCAAGGGTCCAGAAGTTCTGTGATGGTCCTTGGGGGGTGCGGACTTCAACTCCCAGAATGCACCTGGCGCAAACTCCTTTTTGGCCACTGGACAGTGGTCAGCTGGTCGCTTTCTTCAGGAGTTGGTGCAGGGGACTCTGGTTTAGCAATTTTTCACCTGTAGCAAACAGGGAGTCCCTCCTTGAACCAGTGGAAGCCAGGCAAAGTCCTTCTTGTGGTGAAGCCCAAGTGTGCAGCTGGTGCAGTCTTTCTGAGTGCAGGTTCCAGGTGCAGGCCAGGGGTCCAGCAGGGCAGTCCTTCTTCTTCTTTAGTTCCTTTCTTGTTGAATTCTGGAGGGGATCTGAGGCGTGGGTGCAGGTCTGCCAGTTTTATCCTTGCTCCTGGGTGAAAAGCAGGGGGGCCCTGGTTCTCCAATCAGGGACAGGGTCGTCCCCCTGTGATGACCACTTCCTGGGAAGTGTGGCAAAAATCCATCCCAGAAGGCAACAGTCTCTAAAAATCCAACATGGATGAATCTGATTTTTGGAGGTTACATCTGGCTGAGCCCACCCACTGGTGTGGCTAAAAATCATAAACACACCCCTCTCCTGCCCTCTCCTAATCTAATCAAGGGGGCACCTAATTGTCTGGGGTTGCAGGATGTGGGGGTGTTGCTGGGTGCTCCAAATGTCCTTCTCTGCCTTTGAAAACCAGTTTGGCAGCCCTCCCCCTTCCTGCCTCACCATCTGCTGAGGGGAGAGTTCTCTCCCCCAAGCACATTCCTTTGTGTGAAGTCAGGCCACTTCACACCTCATCAAGGTAGCCTGACAGAAGCTGCTGCAGGCTGGCCAATCAGAGCACAGCAGCAAAAACAATGCAGAGCTGAAATTGGCAACTTTTTAGGTAAAGTCTAAACTTTTTACCTGAACTAGTTATAATAAATCCAACAACTGGAAGTTGTAGGATTTATTACAACAATTAATTTGATACCAAATTCTTGATATGTAACATTTAAGGAGACTTTAAAATTTAAAATAAAGTCTGCCCATTCTAGCCTATGAAGGCCATTTACTTCAATGAGGGAAAAACGAATTTGGCTGTTTTTACCTCACCAGGGCTTATAAATCTATTTTTATAAAGTCCCTGCTTATAGTTACATGGCACCCAGCCCTAGGGGCACATAGGGCACACCTTAGGG
Organism: Pleurodeles waltl; assembly: GCF_031143425.1. Taxonomy (NCBI): domain Eukaryota; kingdom Metazoa; phylum Chordata; class Amphibia; order Caudata; family Salamandridae; genus Pleurodeles; species Pleurodeles waltl. The sequence continues at coordinate 912,996,614 of NC_090443.1, forward strand.
GTGACTTATATGTAAAAATAAGGTAGTTTAAGACTTTGGAAGTACCTTTAATTCCAAAGTCGAATTTGCATATAACTTTAATTTAAAAGCAGCCAGCAAGGCAGGCTTGCTTTTAAAATGACACTGGGCACCTCAGCAGTGCACCTAGGTGTGCACCACCTATGCTGTGGTCCCTAAACCTACATGCCCTACCATATACTAGGGACTTATAGGTAGGTTAACTTAGCCAATTATAATTAGCCTAATTTGCATATCCATTTTACACAGAGCACAGGCCCTGGGACTGGTTAGCAGTACCCAGGGCACCTTTAAAGTCAGGAAAACACCAGCAAAAAGTGGAAAATGGGGGCAAAAAGTTATGGGGCCTCTGCAATCAGCCCGGTTTTCTCACACCTAGTTACACCTCAGTCAGTGTTAGAAATTAGGTCTTTGGTTGGCAGTCAGGTTACCCCCTGTCCAAGCAAGGACCCTCACTCTAGTCAGGTTAAAGGAGAATCACCCTCAGTTAACCCTCGCTCACACCCTTGGTAGCTTGGCACAAGCAGGCAGGCTTAACTTCAGAGTCTAGGTGTAAAGTATTTGTACCAAAGACATAGTAACTCAGTGAGGTTTGCGTTGAAAATCTGGTTGCACGGTATCAGAAAACTGCGCTATGTGGGGTTGCGATGTTAACAGCCTTCGTTAGTGGGTGTTGCATGTTGTTTCTCCAGCCACATGCGTCGATCTTCCAGCCGCGATGCAGGTGGAGTGTAGATTTCAGCCACGAAGCCGTTGGCACATCATTTCTCAGCCACGTCTCGGAAGGTGCGTAGAAAAGTTCCCTGCACGACGGTCTGTGCATGGATTTTCAGTCTTTGGCTGCCAACTTCACCTTTCAAGGGCCCAGAAACTGGATAGGTTACCACTTGGCAGGCCAGGAGTCTCAGCAGAGGGTCCAGGTGCTGGCAGGGGAAGTCTTTGATGGCCCTGAGACTTCAACAACAGGATGCAATTCAGGTCAATCCCTTGGAGATTTCTTCACAAGGAGGAATGCACAACAAAGTCCAGTATTTGTCCCCTTTCACAGGCAGAAGCAGCAACTGCAGGATAGTTCCACAAAGCACAGTCACAGGCAGAGCAGCACTTCTCCTCAGCTCTTCAGCTCTTCTCCTTGGCAGAGGTTCCTCTTGATGTCCAGAAGTGATCTAATTTTCAGTGGTTTTGGGTGCTCTTCTTATACCCATTTTGGCCTTTAAAATAGGCCTACTTCAAAGGAAAGTCTCTCTTGTTTGTGAAATCCTGCCTTGCCCAGGCCAGGCCCCAGACACACACCAGGGGTTGGAGACTGCATTGTGTGAGGGCAAGCACAGCCCTTTCAGGTGTAAGTGACCACTCCTCCCCTCCCTCCTAGCACAGAGGGCTTATCAGGATATGCAGGGTACACCATAGCTCCCTTTGTGTCACTGTCTAGAGAGAGGTGCAAACAGCCCAACTGTCAAACTAACCCAGACAGAGAATCCACAAACAGGCAGAGTCACAGAATGGTTTAAGCAAGAGAATGCCTACTTTCTAAAACTGGCATTTTCAAACACACAATCTCAAAACCAACTTTACTAAAAGATGTATTTTTAAATTGTGCTCAGAGACCCCAAACTCTATATGTCCATCTGCTCCCAAAGGGTATCTTCACTTTAATCATATTTAAAGGTAGCTTCCATGTTAACCTATGAAAGAGATGGGTCTTACAACAGTGAAAAACAAATTTGGCAGTATTTCAACTTAGGGGTGTCTTACATGTAAGAAAAGGAAAGGTTTAGGTCTGGCAAGTGGGTACACTTGCCAAGTCAAATTGGCAGTTTAAAACTGCAGTGGCAGGTCTGGGCCATGTTTACAGGGCTACTAATGTGGGTGGCACAACCAGTGCTGCAGGCCCACTAGTAGCATTTGATTTACAGGCCCCGGGCACCTCTAGTGCACTGTACTAGGGACTCACCCGTAAATCAAATATGCCAATCATGGAAATCCAATTACACATACATTTTAAATAGGAGCACTTGCACTTTAGCATGGGATAGCATTGGTAAAGTGCCCGGAGTAACAAAAACAACAAAAACAGAGCCCAGCATACATCAACAACCTGGGAAACAGAAGCAAAAAGTTAGGGGAGACCACGCCAAGGGTGCTAAGTCTAACAGTCAGGGAGGCATTTTGTAACAATCCAATGTTTAATGACTTTCATAAATCTGGGATTGTCTCAAAAACCATGAGTGGATGTATGGGAATGCCCACTCTCCACCCATGGGATGCTTCACTGCCACAAGGTAACACAAAGCAGTAATATGCACTGCCTTGCATTATTATGAATTTACTAAACCACACAGAGCCATGAACGTTGGCTTTGCACGGCTTAGTAAATACCATTTAAAAACTTGCAATGACTTGCATCACGCAAGGGCAACGCAAGTCCTCAGTGAATATATGCCCTCTTGTACGCATCACATTGAATTACTCCAGTACTAAGAGGCTGGCCCACCTCTTCGTACAAATTGACTCCTGACAAACTGACATACCATGACCATGCCCTTACCTTACATGCAGGCCGAACCTGGAGAAACAATGAACAAAGCACTGTAATTCAAAAGTGGCCACTGATAAAATGCCCACTCTACTGGTACATGCTGTAATTTCTGCAGCCAAGTTGTCTAAGCAATTATGGTGCACAGACTGCTTGAAGACAAGCTACCCCCCCAAACTGCTGTTTACTGATGCACCAGAAAATTGGCATAGCATAGGACTATTGTTATGAAACAGTCTTTGACATCTGCTGCTGCAGACTCTGCAGTTGCACACCTCCCTGAACAAGGAGCATGAGACATGATGCCATACCAGACTATTTTACGATCGGTGGATGTGACACCTGCCTCATTCTTGATCAAAACTGAGCCTAGTACACTGAGACCTTGTTTGTTAGCCTTACCACAAAAACACTCATCCCACAAGACGTCCAATGGTTTTATTGCCTTCAAGAATCTGCACTCCTGAGCATCTAAAAGAAGAAGCACAGAGAGGGTTCCACCAGTGCATACTAGTAGACCTAAAGTTTGCTCCTGAGAAGAAGAAAATATAAGAATCCCATTGTAGGCTCTGATCAAGCTTGATTAAACCTAATGATCACCATTGTAACAGGCAGATAACACTGACTCAGAGTGCACCCATCAAACTACAAAAAGCAGGCTGCTGATGCCCAGAACATCATGTTGGTGAAGTTCTAGCAGGAAAATCCATGTAAGCCATACGCAAACAGTCTCTATCCCTAGCTTTCCATATCAATTGTCCAGACACTGTCACCAGTTGCCTTGCAAACAATAGCATCCACACTGAGGAATCAATGACACCTTGCACAGGATGAAGGCATTCAGTGCCAGTAACTTAAAGATTTATTGGTATCCAATTACCATTATCAACCATGGAATCCTCTCTGGAAACCCATGTACAGGCCACCAACAACTGTCATATGGTTACTTTAACCAACTAGTACCACTATCCTAGCAGTTCCTTTAAAAGTGCACTATTACTACCACCTGCAGAGCATTTTATAACCTGGAACCAGAGCATCATAACAGCCAAGAAGCACTTGTAACGCTCCAAAGCAACAGCTGACTAGTGACAATCTGCTCATCCCAGTGGTATCCTGACCCAGTCTTTGGAGTGCCTTGACCATGATCCATCTGCTTCTTTGAAGTGTTCCCCACACGGTTCACACACAACCCTGTACCGTTGGTGGCATATCAAGCAGCCTTCACAATGCAAGAAATGGACTTGGGGCTACTCTACTGAAGGATACAGGCGTCTGTTGCGACCCAGAGAAAGATTCAACACATTTCCACACCACCCCCAAGACTGTCTTGGAGAGTTGAGCAACATATAAAAGGCAATTTTCACATTGGATTCCACTGACTCCAGAAATGCTCCTTATGGACCACTGCTTGAACTATGGACACTAACCATGGACTAACACATGCATCATCTAGACAGACCAACTCTGTGGTCTCTGGAATGGAATCATGCTCTGTATTGCTGTCAAAAGATCCTGGACGTCTCTGCACGAGTGTTTGTGTCCTGACTCACATCAGGTTAAAAAGTTAGCTTGAACGATGGCGTCCTTTTGTAGCCAGTGTCACTCATTCAGTTGTCCACACTGTCTTGCTGATTGACTTTTAGCCCTAGGAGCACAGCTTAGTCAATAACATTTAGAGCTTTGTATCTCACATTTCCCAATTAAAAAAAGCAATGGGCTGTGGGGAAGAGGAGTGAGATGGCTAAAGTTCAGGATGGACTGTTTACATGAGGAACAGTGTCAGTACTGATTTGCATTAGGTGTGCCTCTGTGTAGAGCAGTGCTGTGGGCAACAAACAATGGGTTGGGATACTACACAGAGCAAGTGGTACTGATTAGACGATTTGCAAGCATTCATCCCATCACCTTTTGGGTGTTTGATTGCCAGTAGTATGCCTGGAAACATGAGACTGAAGCACCTTTCTAAGTCTTCTACATCCAATGATTGTGAATTCCAAAATGTTATAAATTGGCACCCATTCAAAAAGTACTTCAATGGGTGAAGATTTACTACTTTTTGGGGAACTGGTTACTACATATATTTAAGATCTAGAGCCAAAAAATAAACAAGTAATTTAAGAACGCTGAAAAAAACTGACACAGACATAGCAGACCCAACTCAGGACCACCAGACCCAGTTACCATACCATTAATGCTTTTTAGGAGTGCTGAACCTACACCTCTGCCCTCCCACATGGACCTGGTAATTCTCTCTGGGACCTCATGACTATGTCACGTAAACACAACGGCCCAGAGTACCTGCCCTGGGATCACTTATTTGAAATGTATTTTGACTGAACACACTCTTCTTCGCCTGTGCAACAAGAAGCCATGATGGTTGAGTTGCTAAATCAGTGCATTTCTGCAAGGCTCCATGTTTATAGTCCTTGACTGTTACAAATCATTTTATCAAGTGACTGATGTACCAAGTAGCGGTCAGCAATGTTTTCCGCTCTACTGGTGGAGTTCGTGGACTTTTACCCACTCTGCGCAGATCGCAGAGTTCTCAAAAACTCCGCGGAGTGGGTCAGGGCGGAGTTTTTCCTCATGCTTGGCAAGCGCAAGTGAGAAAAATCATATAATAGACCACCTCCCAGCGAGATTTCATAATGCGAGCGGTCGAGGCAGGTCGCTACCACTCGCACTGAGAAACCTGACACTCGCATTGAGGAAGCTGCCATTCAAGTAGAACATCTACTCAGGCGGCAAAAAGAAGCAGGTGCCCTCTTGTCCTGCACATTGTGTTGCTCGCGCTGATTTCACAGCACAGGACAAACTCCCAGTGTTCAAAATCAGCAAAAGTAGCATGACTTACCGCAGTGTGAATATTAGAAGTGAGGGTGGGGGTTTTGAAGATTATTTGGAGCCCCTTCCCTTTAGATACATACTCCCAGCTTGGATATAAATGACAAAACATGTTATTGATGGCTCATTACAGGACAGTTTACTGCTGCTCGTTGTTTAAGCTTGAAATAAAGCCCTGTTAGTAGTATAATGCTTCTTTTGGCAAGAGCCTGGCGCCCCCGGGATCATTTGAGGTCCCCATCGGGAGGAGGCCCGGGGGGGGCCGCCCCTCAAGACCCCTGCCTTAGAGTCTTGGCCAGTCTGGCTAAAGAAGTTTAGGACGGTGGAAGCACGACTTTGGCCAGCCTGGTATTCCTTAGAGTTGCTCGCGGCATCCTTAAACACATTTTATGCTCCCCTGCATATATTTTTTTCGGAAATGTTGGACGATAAGGTCGTCCAGGACAGTGTTAAGCACGGTCACAAACACTCACCGTACCCTGGCCTCTTATATTTATCTTCTCACAATCACTCCTTCCTGATTTGCTATTTTTGTTGTGCAATATTTGACTTTTCTGTTGTTTTCCACTTTGATCCAAGAGAAATTGTTTCTTCTCAAGGTTTCGATATTGGTCAACAGACTAATACGGACTACAGGGTAGAGGGAAACACAGGAGAGGGCCTGCGCAGGGCTATCCGCACTCCCAATTTTTTTTACCATTTCCAGCCACCAGTTATAACTTTCCCTCATGCTCTTTCCGCATCTTAATGGTTAGATAATTAAATGGAATTAATAGAAGCCCAGGCAGGCCCCAGAGTTTATCAGATGAAGAGCATTGTAGTTTAATTACAATGGTATGTAATGTAGGACACAAAGCCCAGAGAAATATGAATACTTGATGACCTCTGGAATTTGACTGCTAGCTCTGCGCGCGCGGCGCCAAGCATCACGTTTACTAATCTACATACCCTGACAGTTTCTACATATCCAGGGCCCCACGAGGGTCTTTAATTGCTCTGTAAACTTCAAGCTGGAGGATTCCTCAATACTGCGAGTCAAGATGCCGCCTTGAATGCTGCAGCAAAAAAAATGTCCAAACAGTTGACATGTTTATTAAATACCCCCAGCCTCAGAGGAAACAGAGGTGCGAGGTTTTACATATAAATTAACTTGCAAACGGAATGCTAGAGCAATACTTGTTTATTACGAAAAATGCATCTGATCACAAGGGCCTGCGTGACAAGATCATTACATATCAATTTAATTAGCCGATGCAGCATAAATTAATTTGCATTTCAATTAATGTCTCCAGCAACAAAACGCTGCTTTAATGGGGTAATTGCCTGCTAGACAATGTGGAAAAAGAATAAACAGTCGCATTCTGAGGGAGAATTCCAATTTCCAATTTTTATTACCATAAATACCCAAAATAATGATCGCTCTTAAGGGGCATGTCTCTAGTCCCTTCTGGGCCTAATTATAAAGACTTAGTACCTCATTAGGCAAAATGGTTCTGGAGTCACAGAGAAAGACTCTAATAGTGACTCATTAGTGCCTACAAAAGAGGGTGAAACTGCACATGTTGGCGCATTAAGCTGCAATATTAAGGACGCTCCATGGCCGACACATTCCTTGGAAACCTCTGAAAGGGCTGTGCTCGCGAGACGGACGTTATTTCCTAATGCTCCCATTCGACCAAGCGCGTGCAACACTCATTAGTACATTCATTGTTTTGTCCTACGTTTTATGGAGGAAGAATGGATTTGGTAGGCCCTAGGACACAAAGGACATGCCCCGTCCAGCACTTGGTTTTGAAAAATGTGTATAGGAATGTTGAAGGAACACTGAGAAGGAAGTTTTGTAGCTCCAGCAAAGTTGATGAATGTCTTTATTTCTGCCAGTAAAAAAGTTAAGGTTATTAAGAGGAATGTGAAAAGTAACACGGGACACGTGGGGTATACAACTGGCACACTCAAATGAGGTAGCTAAAATTAACTAAAGCTTATAAGGTTGTACCTCAAAAATGCATTGGCACATGGAGCATTAAGAAATGTGAGTAATATGGCGAAAGATATCTCGCTATATTTCCCAGCACTGATTCCAAATATGTTCTGCCTCATTCCAAGCAGAACACTTGCCATGCCTCAGTAAATGCATACTCGTTAAGTTCTGCTCCTAGTACTGCCAGTATTACCACTAGCCATGGCAGGGCATTTGCGATGAAGCCCTTGGAAGTCAATATGTGAAAAAATTACACCATACAGAGCACACACATGAACAACAATGAAAATTCTTACCATTCAAATTAAGGCCCTCATTAAGGGCTGAACAGCTCATTTTATGTCTGGCGTTAACAAGGCCTTTGATTTTCCGTAAAGTTGTAAGTATAATTCACCGGAAAAAAAAAAAACTTCGAGTATTCAGCAGTTATAGTTATCTAAAGTAACTATGACTCACGCCATAAGGTAATTATAACTCGCACCCCCACCATGCACAGCTTTCTCATCAAGAATTTCATTGCAAATGTTGCAGTGATATTATTGTTAGCCTGTTAGACCTTATTAAGAAAACTTACAAGGGGCACGCATCTAGGCTGATGGACCTTTTGACTGCGCTTCAAGTTTTTCCCACCATATATCCCGAGCCAATACAGATCAATAACATCAACTGTTGATTACATCAGTAATCAATGAGAGTCAGTAAATTCCACACACCATGACCTCTAAGCCATGAATAACCACACCTTTATGTAAAAGTTAGAATGTTTATTTCCCTATATTAACAATGCTAATGTCACGTAACTTAATCTCAATATCAAATCATAAACATACAGAAGCAACACTGGCTGACCAAAGCGGCAAAAGAATCGCAATCTAAACAAAACCTGAGCTACCACACATTCTAAGGTTACAGTACAAATGAATAGCAGGAATAAGTGCGCAAAGGATATAACATACATTTAGATTCAGCAAGAAAAAGACATCAACTGTTATTACGTGTAGTGAACTTCATCAGTGAGAACCCTAATTAACAGCATCAGATTAGAATAGCACGTTTGGGCTTCATGCAAAACAATTTAGTCACACAAATTTGAAAAAATATCTAACTATGGCTCTATTAAAATTATCGGTTGGTACCTAGAAACAAATACACACAACAATCAGTAACATTGTCAGTATACCTGTCCTCAATATGGTTCAGCAAGCTGTGACAATGTTCGTCAATAGGACATCAGTTCGGTCAGTATAACAGCAGTGTTCAGCATCAAGGCTCAGAAAAAGCAAAGTCTCTTTGAGCAGTTTGGAAAAGAATAATAATTAGACGGAAAGCGGAAAATGGAAATTGGCAAATGCTCTAAACTCTCAAGAAGAAAGGGAAGAATTACTTCTCTCCTCTCCGTGCCTTCCGGCTAAGTTAGATTTCCTAAAACTACTTCCCACATCCTCATTGTTCTAGGAATCACATGTTTACACTTAGTCCAATGACAAAATCTACTAATTCTACTTCACATGTCGATGATTGGCTCCTCTTCACCCACTCTCATCATTGGGCTCATCAGGTATCACTATTGTTGCAGCTTATACTCCAGTCTGTGCATCCATTGTCTTCTCCTGGGAAGGTGAGTCTTACACATACTACATTAAACATTGTTTCACTAGCAAGTACAGCATCTTCAAGCAAGCAGTTTCTCATGAGAACTAACTTCAGCTACAAGCACATGGTCAGTACAGTGGAAAATCACAATTTAATTCTCTAAGCAACCATTTTGAAAGTCGATTAAGAAATGCAGCTTGACATGAGGCCGTGTAACTAGGCCCAAGACCTCGCTAAGTTAAGGCCTACAAATAATTAAAGCTAATACATAATGCATAGCTTTTAATTTGACCTATTACTACATTAATCTAAGATAAGCTCAACATTTTACATTAATAAACCATTAATAAATACAGTTTGTGAACACTGATGGCCACTCTGATGGGTGCACCTTCAAATGCGTGCATTATTTTTCTCAAAGTTAATACATTTTCTACGCAAATCCAACAGTCAAAATACATGAATATTTATTAATAAATTCAGCGTTAACATTATCGATGAGGTCACAGAAGATGTAACATGTGGGATAATTAGCATTAAATGGTAAGGGCACACGTGACCCCCCCACCCCGAGCCTCATTAGGCCCTAGGGACCACATCCCCTACGGCCTTACTTATTTTAAAAGGGAGGGTGGCCACATGCCCACTCACAAGCCCCTTTAAGCCCAGGGGACCCCATCTCCAGGGTCTTAGTTATTTTAAAGGGGAGGATAGCTGAGTGCCCTCCCTCCCCAAGCTTTATTAGGCCCTGAGGAACTCACCCCCAGGACCTTTACTTTTTTATTAAAGGGGCAGGGGCCATGTGCCTCCCCCCCTTATTGAGCCTTATGAAGCCCTAGGAACCCCATCCCCATGGCCATGTTTTTAAATTAAAGGTGAGGGGGTCACATGGCCCCCTTCCCTAAGCCTCATTAGGCCCGGGAACCCCATCCCCCAATGGCTTCCCTCCCTGAACAGTTATCGGCCTCGCAGACCCCATCCCATGAGGTCCGTAGTACTTAAAGGTGGATATCTACCATACACTCAGAGGCCATAAGGAGAGCCACAAGGCCCAGGAGGATCCAGCCAGCTCCCTGCATACAGCAGGAGCCATCATTGCTCTCGTCCACAGGGAGCAGCTACTTATGCTGCTTCCTCTGGGTGGGAACAATATTTTGATCTGTTTCTCTACCTGCACCAGTGTGGGCACGGAAGCAGATCAAAAGTCTGATCCCAGCTAGGGGGAGCAAATTCTAAGCTTATGCATGCAGGAAGCAGACTTTGTGTTTGCTCTGGGTGGCGGGAGATTATAAAATATGCTCCTGCCAAGCGGGAGCAAGCACAAGTTTCCCTGTCCACAGTGGTGCAGGCAGGGAACTCTCTATGTCTAGCTAGCGAGCCGGCCCTGAGGGATGGGGTCCCTTGTGCCTTCAGAGGCTCTTGTATGGAGGCCTTTCAAATCTTAACCCTCCCCTACAAAATACTGTAGGCCCTGGGAGATAGGGTCCCCAGGGCCAAAAGCAGCCTGGGGAAGGGGGCCGTGCCCCCTCCTAATTTTAAATAATTTTTGCGTCATCCCTCCCGGGTCCTGGCCCACACCGGGGGTTTTCAAAAAGAAGTGCAGAAGTTCATGCATCTTTTTCTTTTTTAATTTTGCCATGGATCCTCTGCAAATTCGCAAGAAAAATAAAAACAATGTTTTTGGTCTCAGATGTGGTACCTCTGGGACCCCACCACCAAGCGTCAGAGGCCGGATTTGAAGCCTCACAGATGCCTCTGTGGTTTTCTCCCTTTCCCCCGGGATTTTTGCAGTAGGCCAGGGGCATGATAAAAAGATGGAGTGAGAAGGAAAGTGGCTAAGATGGGTTGAACATGTTTGCCAGGGCTTCTTTTTTTCAGCGTAACCAATGCATTTTGTCCTCACCAAGAGGACTTAATCAGGGCTGTAAATAAACATAAATATGCATACTTAACAACACGCAAATCAATTAAAATAATCATTACATATTATGGCTCCCTATTACACTATTTATCCTAACTCTTTATTTAAAGCACACAAAATAGACTAAACTGCTACTGCCTAATCTTCGTCTTCATGTTACACAAATCATGTATCCAATGCACCTTATATATCCTATAAATCTAACTATTAGTATCTACACATCAAAGATGTAATCAATTGATACAAAAATCACATGTAAAGCCAGAGGACCTGATGATCCACATACCTAATCCCAAAAAGAAAAGAGAAATAGATAGGCAAAAAAATATATATATATATTTACATAACATCTGTAGGAGGCTGGCCTGGTTTGTAGTGGGTGCCTAAGGTACTTACACCTTAGACCAGGTCCAGTTATCCCTTATTACTGAAATGTAGGCAGTGTCTAGAAGCCAGGCTCTCTAGAGGTAGCTGTAGCTGAGCAGCCAAGGCTTATCTAGGAAACATGCAAAGCTCGTGCAATACCACTGTATTCACTCAGTACTCACACACATGAAAGAAAATACTCAGTGTTACAAAAATAAAGGTACTTTCTTTTGGTGACACAAATGCCAAAAATACCATAGAGACTATACTCCCTTAGGAGGTAATACACAAATTATATACACTAATATGCAAAAACAGGTGTAAAAACAGGTAGAAAACAGTGCAATTGGTGAAAATCACAATAGTTAGAAATGGGCCTAGAGGGAACACAAACCATATACTAAGAAAGTGGAATGCAAATATCGGTTTCCCACTTAGGCAAGTGTGGTGTGTAGAGGATCACTGGGAGTACTAGAAAACCCCAAAGGTAAGTACTAGAACCCACCGAAGTGCCCATGAAAGCAGCAGTAAAACACAGTAACTTTCCCAGAACACACACAGTAACGAAAAAGAAGATTATGCAAGAACCAGAAGAGACTGCAAGACACCAACAGTGGATTGCTGGACCTGAAGACCTGTGGAATTAGGGGACCATGTCCAATAATCACAGAAGTGTCCAGAGAGAATAGGAGCCCCTGCTAACCCAGAAGAAGTTGCAAAAGAAGAACCACCGGTAAAGAAGAACAGTCAGTACTGCACCCAAGAAGATGAAGTTGAGTTCCTGGTTGGTGAAAATGATGTCCCTCGCCGGATGTAAGACTGCAGTCTGGTTTGCGTCGCCGGAGTCCAAAAACAAGCCTTGTCACACGCAAAGCTTGCGGTTAGCGGAAAATGGCAGTGCCTGGAACCAGGTAGGACCAGGTGAACTCTACCCAGGAGGGGGAGTCAAAGGGGGCTCTCAGCAACTCAGAGACCCCACAGAAGACCAGGCAGCATGCACTGAAGTCCCACAGCATGGAAACAAGGAAGGTGCAAAAGAGGTCCACGCAGCACTGCGACAAAGGCTCCCATGTCGCTGAGAACCACTCAGGAAGCTGTGCATCACAGGATAGAGTAGTGGGGGCCAGAGCTGCAAGATGCATGAAGAACTTTGTGGAAAGATCCAACAAGCCTTGGCAGCTGCAAAACACGCAGTGCATAGGGGTACTGTCTTGCGTGAGGAGGCAGGCTCTTACAGTTGGACCGGTGGACATGAGGACCGTCGGGACCACTTCAGTCCACCACCCGTGTTGCAGGATCCATGCAGCTCAGCAGGAGAAGGGATCCATGCAGCTGGTCGTCATTGCAGTTGGTGCCTGCAGAAGTAGGGAAATGACTCCTTCACCCCAAGGAAGATTCCTTTGCTCTTCTGGTGCAGGCTGAAGACGGTCCGTCCTCAGAGGATGCAAGACCGGGAAACAGTTGCAGTTGTTGGCAGGAGCTAAAGATACAATGTTGCAGAAGGCATCTTGATTCTTTGGTACAGTTTGTAGAGTTCCTGGAGGGTCCAGATGCAGTCTCTCCAGTGAGAAGTCAAAGTGGAGGATGCAGAGGATTTCTGCTGGAGTCTTCCAATCTGAATCTGAGGAACCACCCAAAGGAGAGACCCTAAATAGCCCTTAAATGGGGATTGGTCATCTAACCAGGTAAGCATCTCTCAGGGGAGGGCTCTGGTGTCACCTGCTGGCACTGGCCACTCAGATGCTCCCAGAGTTCCCTGCCAGCATTGAATCCAAGATGGCAAAACACAGGGACCCTCTGGAGGAGCTGTGAGAACCACCCTTGGGGTGGTGATTGACAGGGGACTGGTCACTCCCTTTTCCTTTGTCCAGTATCGCGCCAGACCAGGGACTGGGGGCCCCTGAACCAGTGTAAACTGGTTTATGCAAGGAGGGCACCATCTGTGCCCTTCAAAGCATTTCCAGTGGCTTGGGAAGGCTACCCCTCCCAAGCCTGTCACACCTATCTCCAAAGGGAGAGGGTGTAACACCACTCTCACAAAGAAAATCCTTTGTTCTGCCTTCCTGGGTTCGAGCAACAGGGGGCAGAAACCTGTCTGTGAGGTGGCAGTAGCTGGGGCTGCCTGGAAAACCTGCCTGGAAAGCCTCAGAAGGCTGAAATGGCAACACAGGTGGTCCTATAAGAGTGCATGGAATCATACAACCAATGCTTACAAAATCCTTGAGGTATGATTCCAACATGTTTGATACCAAACATGACTATGTTCGGAGTTACCATTATGTAGCTGGACATAGGACCTATGTTCAGTAGACATGTAAAATGGCGTACCTGCACTCACGAAGTCCGGGAAAATGGTCCTGGAGGTTGAGGTGGCACCTCTGCTAGTGCAGGGGTGCCCTCACACACAGGTACTTTGCACCCTGCCCTCTGGGCTGGAGGGCCTGCTACAGGAGTGACTTATAAGTGACCTGGTGCAGTGTAAATGGCATTGAAAGGGTGCTTGTACCTTTTCATGCAGGCTGAAATGGCAGTCCTGCAGAACCCGTTGGATGGGCTCCCTGTGGGTGGCAAAATATATACTGCAGCCCATAGGGATCCCCTGGAACTCAATGCCCTGGGTACCTAGGTACCATATACTAGGGACTTATAAGGGGGCACCAGTATGCCAATTGTGGGTGAAATACTGTGTTAACAGTAAACAACAACCAATTTTAAGGGAGAGAGCATAACTTCTAGGGTCCTGGTTAGCAGGATCCCAATATACACAGTCAAACACACTGATAAACAGGCCAAAAGTGGGGATAACCAAGCTAGAAAGAGGCTACTTTCCTACAGCATTTACTGCCAAAACATTGTTAGTTGTATACTGTCACTTTCATGTGAAAACGCTACATTCTGTTTGTGATTCCCCAAAATTACTTACATAAAAATAATTGGCAAACAATCCCAATCCCCATCAAGTAGATATAATTTACTCAGTGTGTGCTGGGGAACTGGCATTTATGATCCTGATCCTGTAATAAACAGACTGATTTGCTAATCTATATTCTTTCATTACATCCCTAAAGCTATCCCTCCACAAATTAGCACCCATTTTGTAGTCCAATATTTACGCCAATCATTCCAAAATTAAAAAATATCCTGAACAATTTACATAATTCACCAACCTTACCACACAATAATCCATTCACTATACTTTCCACACAAACACAAATGAACCACCTAGTAAAATATAACATGTACATAATAATTACTTAAGCTCACCATTCAACCTCACGTCTCATCCTAATAACCAATACACTCATCCAATCATATTTCCAACCCCTTCAACTCATTAGCTTGGTTAAAAACATATGTTGGAAGAATAAAATTTTGTGACCCAACACCATTGGCTGCTGTGTATTAATGGACTGAACAAAGAATCAGCAGTTCTTATGGACTACCTCATATTATTTGAATACGAGTTATTAAGAATCATAGGCTTCTCTTGTGATATTTAATAGTGCTCCCCACGTTAGTATGGATTTTTCTATGTATTGTAAGGGTTCATGAGCAGTAGGACCCTACGAGGAGAAGCACAATTTTTAGATATTATTTGCCTAATGTCATGTGTGCAGTTTTGCTGGGCTATTGCTACTCTGTTGTTTGGATGTACGAGTAATATCTTTACGATTGTGGAATTTCCGCACATAAAGAGAAAGGCCTGTAAAGATATGAATAACAAACCCCTTTGTGAATAGCAAACAATAAAACTTGTGCTAAAATGTAAGTTTCCCCTTGTGAATCAGGCGCTTTAAGTTCAGTCTCCGAATACTAGAATTCACTTTTGATTGTATTTAGAAAGAAACTCAGTTTAAAAGAGCCAGAAAAGGCCAAAGCTCGGACCAATAATGCACCTGTACTATAAAACTACATGATGTGGCCTTTTCAATGTGTAGGTCACTTGGCATTCACCATGGCGCTATCTGCTGGAGCGGCGGGAAAATCACACCATTCTTGGTTAACACTTCAAATGTTAACGTGTTCTATTCTTGGGCTTTCAGTAAATACGTTTAGTACTTAAACAATATACGAAATTGCATTGCCTCCATAGCCCACGCTTCTTCATCCAAGCTATGACTAATAGAGTGATTTTCACTTTGTGACAGGAAAGTCCAGAAGCATGTGAAAATGGCAAACCTTGGCCACCCTATTCGCACAATAAAAGAAAATAAAAAACATACACACATTTAATAGATACTAGCAGGAACCTGTCATAAATAGAATGGAAGAAAAAGGTTCGCCCACTTTGAAGTCACATGGCTCATCATAGGCTGACTCAGCCCACCCTATCAGGAAAGTACTGTCAGGACGGACTAAACCTCAGTAAGGATATCAGAATACGTGTTTTTATGTTATCCCATCTAGTGTGTCTTTTAACTTGATGCTGTGGAGGGCCTGACATGACTTAACAGCTCTATCTCTCTAGTTGTAGTACATGCGCACACGAAATGGACAGGCAATCCCAGCCTCCAACTGATGCACCCTGACCAACCAAAGACTGGACTACTCAAGTGAAGGGTGGGTGGAAAGGAGTATGCCTAGGATAAATACGAGCAGAACTCATATTACTGAAGAATACCAGTAAGTAATTGGTACCAGAGCCACTGAATGGGCGAAGGGACCTATTTCAGATCAATGTTTGGAGCCCTCTGTATATATCTGGGCCACGCTCCAATGGCAGACACGAGCTATACAAATGCTATTGTTAGGTTAAAACAAATATATGTTGCAGAAGGTAGAATAAATAAGTAATTGATACTGGTACAGTGTTAGAACCTGAGGTGGAGAAAAAGGTATATTGTGAATGTTCAAACCTTCCTTTAGGTAACGTTGCAGGCTCCATGCTCTCTTCGTCAGTGGACCCCTCGTTATGTTGGTCCCTTTTGCCTGAAAGGGATGAGCCACTCTTGCTCTGACACTGATTGGGGCATTACTTCTGTGTCCCTCTTCCTCGTCTCTGCAACCGTAATATATCCCAGCTGACAGCATTAAGCCATCATTGCACTGCCTTGTGAACTGTTGTAAATCCTCTGCATACTATGTGGTTACTGAAAAAATGGTCTTTCCACAAACAGGCATTTTAGTTATGATACATCTGTATAAAAGACTTACACAGGTGACATCATGGCACAGTAAAATGAACGTGGTGATCTGTAGGTCCTAGTGCTTAGTTTGTGCTTGTTGTTTCCGGTGCGGAGCACCAACACTTATTTTTGAGGGCCGGCACTTATTTTTCTGCCTCAAGCATTTACTGCGAGCAAAGGACACCTATGGGAGAAAGCAGAAATCTGCAGGAGTGAGCTGAGGGGGCAGGGAGTTGCTGTAAATAGATTGAAGAGGGCCGGGATGGCTTCAGGATTACACTGCCTTATTATCCTGTGCTCGCGCATGTTTAAGAGGAGGGCGTTGGGCACCGGCACGTTTTTATTTACAAATTAAGCACTAGTAGGTCATTAGTTAAGTCCATGCGAGGCAGACGCAGCCTGCCATCCAACACTTTTTGGTGGTTCGTAGAAACGGAAGAACAGTTTGAAGTGCTAAGTATGACTGAGGTGTTGCCAATTTAGCATCAAATACCTCTGCTAAAAACTCAGAAAAGAATTGTCAAAACTCTTTGGGTAAACTACAGAATTCTTGTCTTTTACATCATGATAAAAACTCAACTGGGCGTACTTACAGATGAATGTCAGTACAGGGCTTCCAATGTATGACATGCCCCATGAGTTAGATTGCAGAGCGCTAGGTGTGAGATTAGAAAATGTTCCTTTTAAATGCAATAGAAGATGAATCATTTTAGGTGTCAGCTCTACACTATTAGTTTTAAGTATCTGACAGCGTGTGAAGGTTTGCATTGATAACGCTGAGGTGAGCATTTGCCTTCAATCCGTGTTACACTGTAACTTTCTTCACACCGATATAATACATTAATTCGTAACTTACATTTTTAGCCAAAGGGTGTGCTTTTTATCTCATACTGGATAGATTTAAAACCACTGAATTAACTAATTTCACAGAAAATAACATCACCACCTTATGTATGCATGTAGGTATGTGGCATTTGTATAGTGCAAACCTTGCTAAGAGGTAGCAAATTGCTGTCCAGGATTGTTAGACTTTTCATCCTTGGTGTGGTCTCCCCTAACTTTTTGCCTCTGTTTCCCAGGTTGTTGATGTGTGCTGGACTCTGTTTGTGCTGTTTTTGTTATTCTGGGCACATTACCACTGATATCCAGTGCTAAAGTGCAAGTGTTCCTGTATAAAATGTGTATGTAATTGGCCTTTCCATGATTGGCATATCTGATTTACTGGTAAGTCCCTAGTACAGTGCTCTAGAGGTGCCCAGGCCCTGTAAACCAAATGCTACTAGTGGGCCTGCAGCACTGATTGTGCCACTGACATTAATAGCCCTGTAAACATGGCTCAGACCTGCCACTGCAGTGTCTGTGTGTTCAGATTTTAACTGCCAATTCGACTTGGCAAGTGTACACACTTGCCAGGCCTAAACATTGCCTTTTCTTCCATGTAAGACACCCCTAAGGTAGGCCCTCGGTAGCCCCATGGGCAGGATGCAGTGTATGTTTAAGGTAGGACATATACTAATGTGTTTTATATGTCCTGACAGCGAAATACAGCCAAATTCGGTTTTCACTGTTGCAAGGCCTATCTCTCTCACAGGTTAACATCGGAGCTACTTTTAAAAATGATGAAAGCGTAGATTCCCTTTGAGAGCAGATAGACATGTGGAGTTTGGGGTCTCTGAGCTCACAATTTAAAAATACATCTTTTTGTAAAGTTGGTTTTAAGTTTGTGTTTGAAAATGCCACTTTTAAAAAGTGGGCATTTTCTTGCTTAAACCATTCTGTGACGCTGACTGTTTATGGATTCCCTGCCTGGTCAGTTTGACAGTTGGGCTATTTGCACCTCTCTCTAGACAATGACACAAAGGGAGCTGGGGTGTAGCCTGCATATCCTGATGAGCCATCTGTGCTAGGAAGGAGGGGAGGAGTGGTCACTTACACCTGAAAGGGCTGTGCCTGCCCTCACACAATGCAGTATCCAACCCCCTGGTGTGTGTCTGGTGCCTGGCCTGGACAAGGCAGGATTTCACAAAAAAGAGAGACTTTCCTTTGAAGTAAGCCTACTTCAAAGGCCAAAATGGGTATAAGAAGGGCACCCAAAACCACAGACTTTAGATCACTTCTGGAAATCAAGAGGAACCTCTGGCTGGAGAAGAGCTGAAGAGCTGAGAAGTGTTGCCCTGCCTGTGACTGTGCTTTGTGGAGCTATCCTGCAGTTGCTGCTTTTACCTGTGCAAGGGGACAAAGACTGGACTTTGTTGTGCATTCTCAAAGCGCTCGTCCTGAGCTTGTCTCCTGTTGTTGAAGTCTCAGGGCCATCAAAGACTTCTCCTGCCAGCACCTGGACTCTCTGCTGAGTCTCCTGCCTTGCCAAGTGGTGCCCTAACCAGTTCCTGGGGCCTTGGAAGGTGAAGCTGGCAGACCAAGACTGAATATCCACGCACAGACCGCCATGCGGGAACTATGGATGCACCACAGCTGGAAGATCGACGCACGTAACTGGAGAAAAGATGTGCAACACCCGCTGACGGAGGCTGATAACGTCACAACCCACATTGCGTGGTTTTACTGATACTGTGCGGCAGGATTTTTTGCTCTTGCTAGGTTTGGAAAAAACGATGCTGTGCCTGCCCAGACCTGAGTGCTTGCCCAGATCAACGCATCTCTGTCCTGCAGGGAGTAAAAACGACACACGCAGACCCGACCAGAGAAGAAGAAACAACGCACGGTCTCGCTTGCGGGTGAGAAATTGACGCATCGCTAACCTTTTTTGACGCACACTTGCCCATGTGTGTCATTTTTACACTACCCAGGTACCTCTCAAAGTTAACAGTGTTTTTAATGTTTACTAAAGGATTTAAGACTCTTTTGCTTTCAAAATTAATAACTTGACTTGTGTATGTCGGATTTTTTGTCGTTTTGGTCTTGTTTTGTTTAGATAAATATTTTCTAATTTTCAAAACCTGTGTTGTGTCATTTTGTAGTGTTTTCACTGAGTTACTGTGTGTGTTGGTACAAATACATTACACCTAGACTCTGAAGTTGAGCCTGCCTGCTGTGCCAAGCTACCAAGGGAGTGAACGGTGGTTAACTGAGGGTGATTCTCCTTTACCCTGACTAGGGTGAGGGTCCTTGCTTGGACAGGGGGAAACCTGACTGCCAACCAAAGACCCCATTTCTAACAAAGATCAAACCCAAGGATATAGATAACAGGCCTTATATGACCTTATCTGCCGTAACAATGTATACTTATTTTTATGCCATAGTTATGACATCAATAAAAGTGCCTTTTTACTTTAGCCACTACCATATCGTTATCTAGAACCGCCATCTTGTCCCATAAAGAGAGATGGGTCATAACCCCTGAAACAATGGCAAGGTTTGGAAAATAGACATAGCAGAAATCCTGGTAGAGTGACAGACTCACCTGGGTGAAGCTGTGATTGGTAAGCAGCCCGTACCCCAGGAACCATCCAAATAAAAACTACCACGGTTACTTGCTGTGCTTTAGCAGTTACTTTTTCACACAACCACGGCACATCCGGACCTTCATTATTAGTGACTTACCACATGTGTTTGCAGTGGTACAGAAACTTCGGAGGCCACCTCTGCAAAGTACAAGGAGGCCCCCAATCCAGTCAGGAGCTCTCTGCCAAGGGCCTGCTGTCCATGCACAGTGTACTGTGCTGAGGGGGCCCATTGGAGTTCAGGGCCCACCACACCGCGGAGGCTGCAGGGGCTATTGTTACACCAATGTGTTTTTGTCCCTTTTGTATTCAATCATTCTTTATGGCTGAGGGACACCGGCCATCTGTTATCAGTACAGGTTTGTTGATTACGTTAGTGGTTCAAGGAAGATGCAAAAGAGACCCCATTAACACTACATCTCTCCTCCCCTGGTTATGACCCTGAAATGACTGATGCCTTAAATCCTTTCAATGGCTGAATATATCCAGTGTAAGTCATGGGCTGCTCTTGTATGACGCCTAGGTATTCTGTATAAGTAACCTATCTAGAGCTCCTCAAATGAGTTAGTGCCCAGGAGTCCACTGTACCTCTCTTGTTCAGGGGTTCACATATTCCCTGTGCCTTAAATCATGTATCACAATGGGTCGTGCTCGTCCTGTGATTCCATGTCATTCTCAGCATCTACTGAGGGATTAAATAAAAACCTATCATGGCTGCCTGTATCCACTGCATACCAAGGGCCACTCCTCTCACTCATTCTGTGGAGACCAGAATAGCCGAGCAATTCAGGAAAGATCAACAATAAATTAATTAACTATAGGCATAAGCACACTGTGTAGATGGAGGGTAGACACCTCACCCAAGAATCTGGAGGCATTCAGGTATGAGGTAATTTCATTATTTGGTATTAAGCACTTTTGTTACAGCTACAGACTGATAGCTCCTGCTGTGGCTTCATCATCCCTCCAACTGTCATTAACTCCCAAGCTTCACTCTGCACCCAAAAACCAACATTCCAAGCATCATCACATTCTCACATTATCCAGACTCAACATTATACAGCATGACTACTCAGCCAATGTAAACACAGACACATTACTGTCACTATGTCACCCCCTTTAATACATACAAGACAAACAAGAAATTTCATATCACTACATCATCTTCTTTCCTTATACACAGGACAAATGTCAAACTAATGCAACAAAGACCTAGAAATAAGACACACTCTCATAACTTCTCCATCTTCCACAAGTAGCATACATGTGCACACAAGGACAAAAACACAGCACACACTCCACCTCGTCCAATATCGACTCACATTAGCTGGTTAAACCAACATGACTACTTGCAAACAGAAGAAAGCATCTAAATCTGCAGCCAGCACCATGCCACCTGGAAGCTGCACAAACATCAGAAGAAAAGTGTTCCACACACGTTGATGACAGCCTCCACTAAGAGCAGAGTGAAACTTTAGATTCAATTACTGGTGCTACTCAGTACCAAAGCCCCTGTACCAGTTCACAACAGTACACCCAAATAATGCATTATGGTGTCAGGATAGAGGTGCACCCACATGCTACACTTTATGCTTATGCCTACTGAAGGCAAGTCAGATGTTCCTATCCATAACCAATGGTGACTGACTCCAGAACACGCGATCACATGCACAAATGAGACAATCACCATTGTACTCTGCCTCCTGAGCCTGACATCTGTCAAATCCTTCCATTTGTACAAAATGACAACTGGTCCCAGAGCACATATACGTGAAACCTAAACAAAATAAAAAACAAATACACACTACACCTGACAACATTTTGTGTAGAGGCTGACATTGACAGGCAGTAAGCTTGTGTTGGCAAGCCACATAGCAGTAGTGTAGAGGCAGCTGCTGCTATGCTCAAGTTAAACATGTTCTGCAAGATGTGAAGGAAATGTGTGAGTTCAGTTACAGCGTGTGTATTTGAGAATACGTAGACAGTCCTCAATATTGGCACGATAGAGAGAATTATTTTTTCGATCCCTCATCGAGGATGCACGTTTCCAAGGAAGCTGTAGTGCGGCCAAGCGAATTCCTCATCACTGATGATGCTATTGATGAGGTGCTTGTGAAGTGGAGTCCTGCATCGAGGATGCCTTGCACAGTAGCTGTTCCGAGGAAGCTGCGGGGCTGTGATGTGAAGTCCTGCATCTTTGTCAAGGATGCAATTGACAAAGGGCTTGCGATGCAAAGACCTGTGTTGAGGAAGCGTCTCATGGTGATGGTTCTAAGGAGGCCTCAGGGCTGCGCTATGAGGTCCTGCACAGGGGAAGCATCATTAGGCTCCAAGCTGACTGGCTCTGCCCCCCATGTCCTACCATTTCATGGCCCATCCAGGCACACCTAATCCCTCTATTGTGTGGCTGTCTGGGAGGAATAAACAAAGTCCAAATGTCAACTACACCCAATCATGCGACCCAGGAACAGGCTGCAGGTGCTAAAGAGCTAGGCCAGGAAAATGCCAACTTTTTAAAAGTGGCATTTCAAAACTCTAACTTAAAATCTGACTTTACCATTAGAGAGGTTTTTTAAATTACAGACACCAAACAAGAAAAGTCTACATGCTCCACATGAGGGTGAGCCTCCCTGCAGAGTTCTTTATGGTGTGGACTCTTCTGGTCGGTTGAGTTTTGACTACAGCATAGAGTGAGTTGCTGTAGTCCAGCTTGCTGGTAATGAGAGCTTGCTTGATAGTTCTGAGAGTGTTGGTGGGGAACCATTTGAAGATCTTCTTCAGTATGTGAAAGCAGGAGACGGAGACTGTATTCTCTTGACCGGTCATAGTGAGTTGGTTCATGATTACTATTTTAATGTTCTTTGTGTGGGTTGCCAGGAGAGGTGGGGGTCAAAGTTTGCCAAGCCACCAGGTGGAGTCCCTGATTGAGGTGTTGTTGCTGAAAATTACTGCTTCTGTCTTGTCTGTGTTGAGCTTGAGGCAGTTGGTTTTCATCCACCTGGGCAACGTCAGTCATGCAGGCGTAGAAATTGATCTGGGTGGTTGGCGTCTTGTTGGGGGGAGCATAGGATATGATGTTGATACCATGGGTGTGGATAATGTTGGTGAATGTAGTCATATAGGCGTTGAGCAGAAAAGGACAGAGTGAGGATCCTTGAGGAGCTCCGCAGATGAGGTTGGTGGTATCTGAGGTGATGGGGGCAAAACTGAATAACGCTGCGGCCTGTGGAGAAGGTTCAAATCCAGCAAAGTGTAGTACCTTGGATGCCAGCTTTGTGAAGTGCTTTGATAAGGATGGGGCTGGAGACAGTGTCAAAGGCTGCACAAAGATCCAGTAACATGAGGGTGTGGTATCACCTCTGTCCATGATCATCCAGATGTTGTCTGTGACGGCAATAAAAGTAGTCTCTGTCCTGAAATTGGACATTAATCCATATTAAGAGGTGTGGAGGAGGAGGTTGTCACTGAGGTGGGCTGCTAGGCATTTATTTATAATCTTTTACATTAATTTTTCCCAGGTATGGTGGCAGAGAACACTAATGAACACTTAGAAGTGATTCACAGTCTAAGAGTGGACAGATATAGCTGGCAGAAAAAAAGGACAGACATAGTACTACCTCTTTTGACTTGCAGATCACAGAGTGGGCTACTCCTATACATTCCCAGAATTCTCCAAGACAGCCAGGATCCACTCACACTGTGGGGAAGAAACAGTTTGGACTGTGTCCGGGTGGAAGAGATCTCATCTATGGAGGGGGTGTCTAAGGAGCTGAACATAGACTTGACTAGTGAATTAAGGGTTATGACCCATTGAATCAAAGGATCCTGGGTAACTTTACAGTAGGATGGAAAGGAAATGCTGCAAAACGTGGTGAGGCTGCAAGTAAATAGTTTGGGATTGGATAGAAGAATTTCTCCAGTCACTGGCTAATGCACTGGATACATATGGCTCGTCAACCACCACATCCTCACAACATTCCTGGACCTGAGAAGTCTCCTTCTGATGAAGAAGCCCATGTGAGAAGAAAGAAGATTACTGACTCCTGAATCTTGTTGGAAGAAGAGGACTCACTCAGGTGCTCTTCATCACTACTGGCACCCAGGGATTGGAAATGCTCTTAGAGAGTCAAGGAGTTAGTCTCCTGTGTGCCTGCTTCAGTGACACTAAAAACAGAAGGACTCCGGACTCCAAGAGGGTCTAGATGACCCAGGATATGACCCTGTAAGAGACTTTACTTAAGAAAGCTCCTGATGTGAGCAGCTTACCCCAAGGAGAATTGGGGCTGAAGGTTGACCAGAAGGAAGTTTCCCAGCAATTTGGGGAAAAGCTTGACTTTCTCATTGTTTTCCTCCTCTGGAAGACTGGGAAATGGTGCTGTGATATTACCCAGACGGTCGCACCATAGGCAGGCAAGTAAACCAGGTTTGTCCTACTTATAACTCTTTGCCAAGCTGAAAACTGTTTTAGTAGGACCTCATGGAACCCAGCCCAGCTATAGCTTCCAGCTGTGGACCCCTGGATGATTTTGACTTCCACAGAACTGATTAAGTTCAAAGATAAAACATTCCACTACTTAATGGTGGCTGCTGTGCTGCTGCACCACTGGCACACCGAAGATGCGCCAAGGCAAACCTGCCTGCGCCCGTACGTGCCCGAACCATGCCCTGACCCACAGACCATGATCCCCACTACTCACACCGCTATGACGCCAGCATCCTCCATGCGTTCAACACCGGACAATCGTCTGCTTGCCACCTTTCATCACCAAATGACACCCAAGGCCCATTCATCTGCTACAACTGCATCTTCTCCTGC
Source organism: Pleurodeles waltl (assembly GCF_031143425.1). Lineage (NCBI taxonomy): Eukaryota > Metazoa > Chordata > Amphibia > Caudata > Salamandridae > Pleurodeles > Pleurodeles waltl. The sequence goes on from NC_090443.1 coordinate 913,021,279, forward strand.
CTCAGCACACCAGACCCACCAACTGCACAGCACCTAAGAACTGGACTCGACGACCTAGGCTGCATCCTATTCAACACATGCTCCCTCAACAAACACGAGGCAGAGATCTGGGACCTGCTTGACTCCATCTTCCCCAATGTTGCCTTCCTCATTGAAACCTGGGTGAATCCCAACTCGCCCCAGAAATCGCCACTGCCATTCCCGACAGCTACTAAATCATCCACAAGGACTGCACCAACCGACCAGGAGGAGCATCTCCATATTTCACAATAACGCCCTCCGCCTCACAACCAGTACCGACAACCACTCACCCGCCATCGAGCACCTCCACTTCCAGGTCCAGACCAACCCGAATGCTACCCTCTGCAGTACCCTTGTCTACAGACCTCCCAGACCTCACCCTCCTTCGATGAACCTATAGCTGCTTCATCGCACACCACACTCTCACGTCAACGAACTACATCCTCCTCAGTGACACCAACTTCCACCTGGACAGCCTCAACACATCATCCCTACTGGACAACCTCACCACCATTGGACTCAAACATCTGGTCACCTCCCCAACCCACTCAGCAGGACACAAGCTCAACTCCATCTTCACCACTACCAACAACATGTCTTTCATCCACAACTCCGAACTACATTGGACCGAGAAACACAGCAACACTGCGTCCACTTCTCCTTTGCCAAATCCACTGAACACCACCATGCCCACTGCTACCCATGCAGAAGTTGGAAGGAGGTCTCCGAAGCCCAACTCACCCTCCACAAAACACCACCACCAACCTCCACAGACACAACACATCAGCGCGCAACTTCCATCTATGGAACTCCGACTGCGCTAACACACTGGCTCCCCTCAAGAAACCCACCAGCAAATAGCCCTCATAGAAAGCCAGCTGATTCTCCCACACCATCCAAGACTCCAAGTGCACGTGCAGATGGCTTAGGAGAAGATGGAGAATCAGCAAGGTCCCAGGCAGCCTTCAAAACCGCTGTCACCACACATCACCACCTCATCACAGCCACGAAGAAAACTGTCATACAGGAAAGTATCAATTCCAGCACACACAACAGCAAATAACTCTTCAGTGTGATCAAAGAATTTGTCAAACTCAGCAATGATACCACAGACAAACCCCCTCCCAAGACCTCTGCGACAACCTCACCACCTTCTTCCACCACAAGATCAAAGACATCTATGACAGCTTCACAACCCAGGACCAACCCACTCCACCTGGTACCACCGCACCCAAATGCTCCCATTCTCATCCACCCTGGTCAACTGGACCACCCTCACCACTGACGACACCCTAAGGATCATGAAAACCATCAACTCTAGAGCCCCCTCAGACCTCTGCCCCCACCACACCTTCAACCAAACCGGCTCCATCATTGCCCCAAAACTCTGCCGCTCCGTTGTAGGAAAGGACCTTTTTTCTTGGCATTGGTACCCCCATTTGTCTGCCTGTTGTCAGTGTGTTTGACTGTGTCCACTGGGATCCTGCTAACCAGGACCCCAGTGGTTATGCACTCTTCCTTAAAACTTCTTAACTGTACCTTTTTCTCCCCGCATTTGGCATACTGGTGCCCCCATGTAAGTCCCTAGTATATGGCACACAAGTATCCAGGGCATTTAAGTACCAGGGGATCCCCATGGGCTTCAGTATGTATTATGCCACCTATGGGGAGCCCATGCAAAGTGTACTGCAAGTCTGCATTGTAGCCTGCGTGAAAGGGTGTGTGCACCCTTTTTCACCTTAGGTCACTGCACCAGGTCACTTTAAGTCACCCCTGTGGCAGGCCCTCCTAGTCCAAAGGGCAGGGTGCAAGTACCCATGTGTAAGAGCACCCCTGCACTAGCAGAGGTGCCCCCACAAACTCCAGTGCCATTTTCATGCACTTTGTGAGTGTGGGGACACCATTTTATGCGTGTACTGGACATAGGTCACTACCTATGTCTAGCTACATAATGGTTACTCTGAACATAGGCATGTTTGGTATCAAACATGTCGGAATCATACCCCAATACTGTTGCCAGTATTGGAAGTATGACTCCATGCACTCTGGGAGCTCCTTAGAGGACCCCCAGCATTGCTACCACCAATCCTCTAGGCCCAAGCTGCTGCCACCCCTCAGACAGGTTTCTGCCCACCTGCTGCTTGATCTGATCAATCCCAGGAAGACAGAATAAAGGATTTCTTTTAGGAGAGGGAAGTAATACCCACTCCCTTTGGAAATTTAACATGCACTGCGATCACCTACTGCTTGTGCAATAGCTATGAGGAGGTGAGCAGTCATTCTGTTAGAAATACATTTTAGCCCAACCAGATTGTGTTTATTAAGTTGCTAAGGGTCTCTGCATCCTGAAATAATAAGTACATTTCTGACACATGCCTTGTGCAACAAGAGGAAGAAGAAGATAAACTCCTAACATGGATGCAACCACTTGGGAAATTATAGTTTAAAACTGTTTTTAATTTCCACCTTTCCAGTACAATAGCACTTCACAACGAGAACCAAAATACGCCTAAGGAACCTGAGATTTTATCAACAAAGCTACATTCAGGGTATATCTTCCAGAACCATCTGACAGTGTAAAATCGAAGTTCCACGCAAATACTAATTCCAGTGTTTCATCAACATAGAAATAGTGATCGGTGTGTACCATTACCCAGGTATGCCATAGCATACAACACACGAACTCCATATTGTGCCCATGCACTGGCACCTTCTGACTAGGTATTTTGAACTCCTTACATGTGTTTGTTACGCAGAAACCCAGTCCTAATGTTGACCTCTTTAGGTCCGTAGAGGGTCGATACTCAACATGTAGACAATGAGATAATGTGCAGCATATTAATCATTGGATAGCCCATTTACCTACCTCTTCATTTCCTCTCACAGACACCTTCAAGAAGTAACACTGACTGGTCTCTATTGATATATGAACTTTAGAGGCAATTTACCCGTGGGTGCCGCCAATTGATCTTCAGTAAAAAGAAGTTATCTATTCACAAGCATAATCTGTGACCTGTTCAAAATATTCTGTAAATTAGTCAGAGAGTGAGCTCACCCAGTACATCAGGAGCCATGACTCACCTCTGATTCTAATCGCACTCAAATCATTCAAATACCGATGGCACATGTGGTATATATATACATCACATGGGTCTTATACCTATTGTGCTTTACTCTACATAACCTCTATTCACACATAACCGTGGATCTCAGGACACTTACTATTTTCCAAGACTTTGTAATATTTTGTGGGTATAGAAGGATGATTATTAACTGGCAGTTTCCATCCTTTTATCTGACTGCCTTATTCCCCCACATCTAGGTTTGTGTATTTTCCTTATATTGCAGTTAACTATTCTCTCATATGTTTACCCTTATCAAAAGTACTCTTAGGATTCACTCTGGCAAAAGTAGCCCCAAATAAAGGACTCTGGTATCATAAATAATCTGTCCAAAGAAAGTCCCCAGTTGTGAAAAATAATTGGGACTTCTTGGTTTTAAGCACTTGAATTCATGCAACATTTATCTCTGCATGTAGTGTGCACTCATGCATGCCTCCAGGTTAAGGATAAAAGATACCCCAGGGACACGAGGGAGAGTCCGTGAGCTCAAATGGTGTGTGCACTGCCCTGAATAGCAAAGAGCAGATGAAATAGTTTGTGTGGGGAAACATCCTTTTTTGCGACTTTTTTTTCCCGAAAGTCGTGGTTAACGAAAGCGCAACAACGCTTTTTTTAACCACGACTCTGGTTTTTTGTGCCTTAACTACGTATGTTCTGAACAACGAATATGAGTGGTTAAGGTACAAAGAAGGGAGTTGGCGAAGGTAAGTGGTGGGTTTAGGTTTTGGGGAGGGGGTGGGGGGTCAGGGGGTTTTAGGTTTTGGGGTGGGGTTGGGGGGGTGGGGCGTTTTTGGTTTTGGGGAGTGGGTGGGGGTCAGGGGGTTTTAGGTTTTAGGGTGGGGTTGGGGGGGTGGGGCGTTTTTGGTTTTGGGGAGTGGGTGGGGGGTCAGGGGGTTTTAGGTTTTAGGGTGGGGTTGGGGGGGGGTTTGGTTTTGGGGAGTGGGTGGGGGGTCAGGGGGTTTTAGGTTTTGGGGTGGGGTTGGGGGGGGCGTTTTTGGTTTTGGGGAATGGGTGGGGGGTCAGGGGGTTTTAGGTTTTAGGGTGGGGTTGGGGGTGGGGCGTTTTTGGTTTTGGGGAGTGGGTGGGGGGTCAGGCGGCTTTAGGTTTTAGGGTGGGGTTGGGGGGGGTGGGGCGTTTTTGGTTTTGGGGAGTGGGTGGGGGATCAGGGGGGTTTTAGGTTTTAGGGTGGGGTTGGGGGGTTGGGGCATTTTTGGTTTTGGGGAGTGGGTGGAGGGTCAGGGGGTTTTAGGTTTTGGGGTGGGGTTGGGGGGGTGGGGTGAGGGATGTAGGGTGAATGGTGCCTATTGCTAATGATTTTATCAGGAATGCCTTTACAACGAAATATCGTTGTTAAGGCATTCGTGGTAAAATCATTAGTAGTAGCAACGAGGTCGGTGTTCCGACCTCGTTGTTAAGGCAGTAGTTGTTTTTGAAGTCGTTGTTTCGTCGTACAATCATTTGTGTGTGAAGTTGCCAACTAGGTCTGTCTAGAACAGGAGCAGGTAGAGCCTTATATTCTGTAAGTTACCACAAAGAGAAGCGTCCACAATGACTGTTTTTTTTCTACCCCTCTCTTTTTCAATTTATACTGTATTCCCACAAAAATCTAGTATCCAGGCAAGGGAATTGTTGTACAAGCCACTGTCCAAGTCCACATCTGTTGACACCCCATGCCTGTATGTATACCACCCAAAGATTTTGTATTCTCATCACCCCACTGAATAGCTATTCACTTTTAGGGAAAGGGAAATTAAGGTGTGTGTGTGAAAGGATAGGTTCATTTTTAGCTTGCGGTGCATTTTCATGTCCTGCAGCGTTTGTCCATATCTGACAAAAAACATGACCCATGCCATGTGGTTATCTAGCATACTAAAGGAATTACTTTTTGATATCTTCAGTTTTCACTTGAGATACTCAAAGGTGGATATTGTGAAATTTCATATAATGTGATGTAGCTTTTGTTGTGTTCTGCAAAACAAAACAACACAGTTTCACATAGGCTTAATTTTATGACAAGACCGGAGGCTCCTATTATGCGTTTCTTTTCTTGCTTTATTAAACAGCAGCAAGTGAAGAAAACTACAAATCCCATAGGTGAAGAGAAACGAGCCATTCGGATACGGTTTGTAGTTCATTTTAACAAGAACCAATAAACACCAATGTATGCCATTATGACGTAACTTGACTATGAACAGCCCTCTTTTCTTGCTTCTAGCAGCCAAGTTAAGTACTTTTTCATTATGAGCTTCCATTATTTGTGTGTATTTAATGACGTTTTCATGTACCTTTAATGTGTTTTTCTTTATAAAACGAGGCGCGATTCGCACGTCGCTCGAGTTCTGTTGTGTACCGTTTGTTTTGTGGAGCCGGCAAGTTGCCGCATACGTTTATTCCTTTTCCTCAAGCTTTCCTAGCTCACGCTGGCCTTGTGCGCGCTCTGCTTTCCCTAACGGCTCCAACTATTCCTAACGCGCCAGACCGGCATTTCTCGGTCCGCGTGTCAGAAACGAGGAGCCTCTTTGTGCCTTACCTCATCCTGAGATGCTCCGGAGCCCTTTGCCTCTTCAGTTCCTGTTCGGGACGGCAGTAAGATTACAATATACACGCCCAGGGGCGGGGCTCTTTCATTCCCTTGCAGAAAGATTAACTCTTTCCATCCTTGCTTGCCTCTAGCCTGTTTTTGGTGATTTGTTGGCTTTTCCATTCCGGTCACCATGGAATCCAGCAGTTCCTCTTCCATTCATGTTGACCCTGAGGAAGTTTCTGCTATAAAGCAGGATATTAACGTGTTTATACAAAATTCTGTCCAACAGGCAGTGAACAGTTCCATTAACAAATTATCCAAAAACCTGGAATCGTCAGTTTTAAAAATGCTGAATCAAACTATATCTACCCAGTCTGCAGGGGAATGCAGACAGCACCTTTCTCCCATTTCTCAGACAAAAGGTAATACAAAATTGGCGCTAAAGATTTGTGAGGTTCCCTCACCCATGGGAGAGGATGCGGTTCCTCAAAAGGCTCCGTCTAAGGAGAATAAAAATCCAGATAATTTGAATGTTTCTCAGAAACGAAAATCCAAAACCAAGCATATCATGTCCCCTTTGGTGATTTCGTCCATACAGGACATTGATGATGATTTGCCTGACGCAAGTTCAGATGTTGACCCCTCTGACCAGGATGATCTCTGTTCTTCTCCTGCAGCAAAGAAATCCAAATTTTCCTCTGAACCCTCTAACCCTAAACCTCTTCTAGACTGCGAGGGTTTACAGATGTTTGATCCCTCCTTTATTTTGCACCCCAATTCTACCGAATGGTTTCCAGCTGCTCATTTGGGTGACTATGTGTCCGCCAAGCTTTTCAGTCCCCTGGATAAACAAACAAGGGCCAAGCTAAAATCTGAGTGTCCACGCCCTTCTCTTGCACACAAGTCTTCAGTGACACCTTCCATCGATCAACCCATCCCAACATTCTTCACGAAATTCCGCAAAGATCCTCGGAAAGGCATTGACAAAGCCTTGTCCTCCTGCCAGGACAAGTTGCTGGATGTCATCGGTCCCCTCACCCGCATTTCTGACACTCCAGAGTCCGCCAGGATCGATGGTTCCCTTATTGATCCTGAGGAACTTTCATTATGGGTTCAGAGGTCGGTCTGCCTTCTCGGAAATGCGAATGCTGCCCTTTCTCAAGAAATACGTAAAGGTCTCCTACTTAAACTAGACCCAAAACTCATCAACTTGGCGAAGATCCAACCCCAAGTAAAAACAGAGGGTCTACTGTTTGGCGCAGCTTTATCAAAGAACTAGGCAAATACGTAGCCACCTTCACCTCCTTCGATAAGGCTCAACAGTCTTTAAAGAAAATCAGCGGGTTTTCGCCAGGGCTGCCAGAGGCAGGAGCCGCTTTGCCGGCCGCTCTTACTACTACAATCAAGGCTCCTGCGGCACCTACAACTCAGCCTACCAGGATTTCAGACCACAGTTTTACCCACAAAGGGCCAGAGGCTTCCGCTCCAGAGGTAACAGGAACCCCAGGAATACCAATCAATCAGGTAAATCAATCCTTTTCCCAGTTTCCCGTTGGCGGTTGTATTTGTCATTTTTTCCCAAATTGGTTATCAATCACCTCAGACCCATGGGTTCTAAACACAGTCCAAGGATATATGATAGAGTTTTATTCAAATCCGGTTCAAGTACTTCTGCCTCCTCTTCCACGTTTTTCTGCAGACATGTCCGCTCTCATTTCTTCGGAGGGCCAGTCTCTTCTGCAAAAACAAACTATTGCGGTCACTCGTCTCAATCCTTCCGGTTTTACCAGCTCCATTTTCCTAGTCCAAAAGAAGAACAAGAAAATGCGACCGGTCATCAATCTCAAATTCTTCAACCAGTTTGTGGTATACTGCCACTTCAGGATGGAAACTATCCTCCATCTCAGGGATCCTCTTCTTCAGAACGACTGGATGGTTCGTTTAGATTTACAAGACGCGTATTTAGTTGTCCCAATTCACCCAGAACACAGGAAGTTCCTTCAAGTCCAGTGGCTAGGCCAAGCATTTCATTTTACGTCTCTACCTTTCGGTCTCTCATCGGTTCCATGGTGTTTCACCAAGCTATTGAAGCCAGTGGTGGCTCACCTCAGGGCTCAGGGAGTAAGACTTCTTATTTATCTGGACGACATTCTTCTGATGAGTCAATCTCCGCAATTGCTTCTAACTCACCTCAACCTAACCAGTTCACTTCTTTCAGACTTGGGTTTCATCATCAACAAACAGAAGTCCCTTCTTTGCCCTACCCAAATTATAGAATTCTTAGGTTTCCAAATCAATTCTCTTTCGGCTACCCTGCTTCTTCCTTCCGCAAAGATAAAATCTATAAAGTCAGAGATTCTTCAGATTTTACGTCATCCTTACATTTCTCTAAGAACACTCGCCTGCGTAGTCGGTCTTCTTTCCTCTTCAATACAGGCCATACTCCCAGGTCCCTTACAATAACGGGCCCTTCAGAGTCTAAAGATTCAACATTTGCACAGAGGCCTTTCATACACAGACACCATTCCGCTAGATCACGATTCTCGCACAGAATTGCAATGGTGGATAGACCATTTAGATGCCTGGAATGGAAGAGCTATCTTTCCATCAGCCCCAGATCTTGTATTAGAATCAAATGCAAGTCTGACTGGCTGGGGAGCCCGTTCTGGTCCAATCTCGACTGTGGGTACATGGTCATTACAGGAGTCCAGATTGCATATCAATTGTTTAGAGATGCTTGCGGGCTCCTTTGCAATCAGAAAATTGCCAACTTCCTCTATTTTACAGTTTGTGCCCGGATCCTTTGGCTATGGCCTCAGATGCATTTCTTCAAGATTGGTCCAAGTTCCTATTTGACGCTTTTCCCGCTTTCGCTATGGTCAGAAGAGTGGTAGCGCAATTTCGACGTCAACATGCCCCTCTAATCATAATTACTCCTTTTTGGCAATCCCAGATTTGGTTTCCAACTCTTATGGAACTCGCCATAGATTGTCCTTTCCTTATTTCTCCTTTTCCGGATCTTCTTTTGGACCCCCTTCAGCGTCCTCACAGTCTTGTCTTGGACAAGCTTCTTTATCTTTCAGCATGGAAAATTTCGGGAATTCTCCATCTTTCCCTATCATTTCGGTGCAAGCTGCGGAACATATCAGACAGGCCTGGGCTCCAGGAACAAGAAAGGCCTACAGGTCAGCCTGGGGTTTATGGCACAGCTGGTGTTTGGGAAAACACATCAATTCCCTTTCAGCAGATGTCACCTTCATCGTGAACTTCCTTGCCGCTGAAGCTAGCAAAGCTTTTCATCCTATTAATCAGTACAAATCAGCCATCTGCTCTAGTCATCAGTTTGTCAATGGAAAACCCGTGGGTGAACACCCACTTGTTTGTCGCCTGTTAAAGGGAGTAAAGTTTTCTAATCCACCTTTACCTAAGTATAGGTTTTTATGGGATGTTAATGTAGTGTTAAAGTTCCTTCTTACATGGCCTGATAATTCTTCCCTTACTTTGAAAATGTTATCTGCGAAACTCACCATGCTGTTATGTCTCATTTCTATTAAGCGTCTTTCTGTTGTCAAAGCTTTGGATATTTCTTCTAGGCAATTTACTCCTTCTGGTGTACTATTTACTATATCTCGCAGAACTAAAACAAATTTGCATTCTGTTTTTTATCCATATTTCCCGGACCAACCCAAATTATGTGTTGCACAATGTTTGAAAGTTTATGAGCAGATGACAGCTCATTTAAGAACGTCCTCAACTCCACAACTCCTTATTTCTTTCAGGAGGCCTTATCGGCCTGTGTCCTCGGCTACTTTAGCCCGCTGGGTTAAATGGGTAATGTCTTTGGCACTCTTCCAGAGGTGCTATGGCATCTAAAGCCTTCTGGATGGGTTCCCGCCTAGAGGACATTCTTAGATCCGCTGATTTGTCTAACGATAATGTGTTCAGGATTTTTTACTGTAAACATGTTGATAATATCTCTACCAATGTCATTAATTTGCTTTAAACTCACAAAATAGGAGCCTCTGGTCTTGTCATAAAATGTAGATTTTCCTAGTTTTAATGAAGGAAAGTCTTAATTTTATTAAAGACAGGAGGCGAGTATTATTCCACCTCTATTATCAGTAACTGTTGTTTGTCTTCTGTTTCTCCCATCCCTTCAGTGTCAACATCGGCTGTTCAACCTGCCTCCTAAGAAGTTATCTCAATGTTCGGCTGCTCCAACATCATTTCCTCGTCCTCCTTCTTCACTCCTTGGTTTGCCGGACCACCAGTGTGCTTCTCTTCATCTACAGTGTCCTGGACTAATGAACTTTTGTTCTGAATTATTATCCTTTATTATGGCAGTTCTTATTTTAGCTTCTATATTTCCTTTATTTCGTTCTAACTGACTCTAATGCGCAAGAAAAGAGGGCTGCTTGCAGTCAAGTTACGTCATAATGGCATACTTTGGTGTTTAATGGTTCTTGTTAAAATGAACTACAAATCGTCTCCCATTGGCTCATTTCTCTTCACCTATGGGATTTGTAGTTTTCTTCACTTGCTGCTGTTTAACAAAGCAAGAAAAGAAACGCATAATACTCGCCTCTGTGTCTTTAATAAAATTAAGACTTTCCGTCATTAAAACTAGGAAAATCTACATTTCAAACCACATCTATCACAGATGTTTGCTAAACAAACAATACGCTCTGAAAGGGGGCCCGTGAAATATTTCATGACTTTAAAGGTGTTCCGCTACATCTGACCATCTTCATGACTGCTCAAAAGTTGTCCTGCTTTAAGATAATTTGGGTAAATGTCTATAAAGACATAGATCATATAGGAAGGTAAAAAAAAAATTAAATGGCCTAGCATTTACTATCACATCAATCTACGCTTTTACATTTCAATATCTTTCATTTTACTAACATGCCCATTTTAATTAGTGTCGACCAATTACCTACTAGTAGGGGGCAGGGTAGAAAAATAAAAAACATTATACAAACGTAGCACAATTCCTATACATATCCCTCTCAGTAAATGCCCTGCCCTCTCCCATCTGACTTCAATACACCACAACATAAGTTAATACGGTATCAGTTCAAGGGATAGAATGGCATAGCAGTCGGTGACTACCAGTAATTTAACAGGGGTTTCCAGTTTACTTCCTAAATGATAAAAGAAGCAATCACTCATTTACTCTATCATGGGTCACAGGGGACATATTAAGCAAAGACGCCAGAAAGTGTACATTGGTTCTTCTTAGTTAAATATAGAGGTAGAAGATCAAAGGATTCTAGGACATTTCATTCACCAGGCAAGCACAAAAATACACATGGTTTAAATAATGAGCTGAGAATGGAGAAGAAATTTCTATAGCACTATAACTCAGCCTTATAATTCAATTTTGAATAGACCTTGGAAGAGACAGTTTTTTTTCAAGCAAAAAAACAACAACATGGTCCTCTTTAAAAATATAGATACCTCACTAGCCTTTGCCAGACATATAAAAGTGGCAACTGTAGCTTTAAGTACGCTTTCGGGGTGTATTGTGAAAATTGCACAGGATAAGGCTAGCAGATAGGTATCCGTTGAGATTGAAATTAAGCAGCTAAATGTAACCGTCACCTTGATATGCCCCCCGCCCCGAAAGACGATCTAATATCTCTCTATGAATGAAGCTTAGTTTTATTAGATTCCCCAAAAGTAATTACTATAGGAGGGGACTTCCATTTTTTCATCTGATGTGATTGACTCTTTAAATCCTAATATGACACAGATAAATTCGTGGGTTGCACGAGCCCTCCAAATTTTCAAATCTATGAGCTAACCGATCCCCGGAGATCTGTTAACCACACAACACAGCGAGTCACGTTGTTTTGTGAAGGGAAAAGTTTGTTAATATGTTGGATCTAAAGGATCTTTCTGCAGATTATCAATAAAAAATGTTCAATACTTTCCATCTTCAAACTGGAAGTTGCAATTTTCATATGCTACAACAAAAATATTTTCTCACTTATCTAGTAAGTCATTTTAGTCATAAGTTTACTGACAGCTGGTTTAACCCTCACAGACAAATATGCATATATGATGACCGCATTTACACTAATAGCTCAAAATGAAACAAAATGCCAATAAGGAAACATCCATGAACCACCACGTTGGCTCTATATTAGGAACCATTCATAAAGCCATTCCCAACTCATGAAAAGCAATCAACACATTCCATCTGTTCTCAGGAATAGCAGCCATATGCACAGATTCACCAAATCCACAGCCAACAGAAACAAGCATTTGCAGTGCTCGAGTTAGCACTATTCGCCTTGTAAACTCCTAACCGGACATTTCTTGCCACATAAACTGGTAGAAAAAAAAAGCGTGATCGCGCTATGTAAAACCCAGCACAATCATGCTCAAATTGAAAACTAAAAAAGGGAGCACAATCGCGCTATGTAAAACCCAGCACGATTGCACTGCATAGAAAATAAAAAGATAAAGCAGACACCAGGCTGAAAACATAGAGCCTCGTGTGTTTTCAGTAGTTGGCCGGTGCGCTCGGGGAGGGCTAAACACCGGGAAAGGCATCACGTATGCATGCCTTTCACTAAAGAAATCAAGAGGTTTTTAAAAGGCAAGCCCACGAACTAATGAAGGTGACAGGCGTGACGTGGGCGTTGTTAAAAGCCAAAAGAGAGATTAACAGGGACTGAGCACTTGTGCGCTCGCCCCTAAAAACATGCTACCAGGAACTTACTGCTAGAGCAGACAGCTGATGAAAAAGTAGCTTTTAAAAGTTGCACAAATACATTTCCTGCTTGCAGCTTTCCTTTCCTATTCTGTTTTTTTCCCCATACAGTAATCAAATGGGATTTATTTAATGGTGCTGCTTCTCATATTGTACCAAAATGGAGTGCTTCAGCTGGTTCTCGTAATGTTGCAATAATAAATCCACTGCTGGTGCATCCGCAACCGTATTTCTATTAATTGTAAATGGCTTATTGTTCAATCATGCAATACCATTTCTCTTGTTTGTAGAGTAGAGGGGATCATATTTATTAATAATTTGGGTGGTCTCTAGAGTATCCTTTTGAGTGTAACATGTTTCTGCAATGTTAATTGGTTAATGTCATGTAACTTTAGTAGTGTGGTCCTATGATACCATCTCACGTTATTGTCAAGTGTTCTTTCCTATTTTTCTGCATCTATAAAATACACTTTTTCTAAGGTGGGTGGCAGACCTTTTGCTTGCTTCTGAGAAGGGAGACAAAGGGGGTCATTATGACCCCAGCAGTCAGAGATAATGTGGCGGTAGTACCGCCAACAGGCTGGCGGTACTTACAGCCACATTATGACATTGGTGGGTTGGCTGAAGCTAACCTGCCAATGTACCACTCCAATCGCCATGGCGGTAGCAGCCATCGGGCTGGAAATAATAATCTCCAGCCCGGCGGCTGCTATTGTGCCGCCGGTGGTATTATGACCCTGCCTACCGCCATGGTTTCCGTGACGTTTCGAATGTCAAGAAAAACATGCTGGTACCCCCTATCAGTGACAAGAAATGCCTTCCCCCAACACTCCCTAGACACCCCCTACACCCACTTCATCCACGCACCCCTTCCCTTCAAACCACCCCATCCACACACACGCAGACACACACCACGCATTCACACACTTATTCACACAGACATACACACATACATACATGCATGCATTAATTTATTCATGCACACACCTGCACACACATCCACACTTACACGCAGACACGCATTCACTATTTCATTCAGACACGCACTCACACACATGCATACACGCACGCAAACAATACTAAACACACACCTGCATTCACACACACACTCACACATACATGCAAACACCCCCCCACACACACACACACTACGCCCCCAAAATCCTCTCCCCTGTCAGAAACCCAACTTACCTGTATCCAGGGGTTCTTCCAGCAGGGGAGGGGCGCTGCTACCGCCAGGAGCGCCCGCCAGCAGAACACCTCCAAGCCGTATTATTTTTCATAATACGGATGGCGGCGGACTACTTGTGTGGCACTGCTGCAGGTAGCAGCGCTACCTTACCACTATCCGCCAGTATGGCCACAGCCAGATTTCTGCCCTTCTTGTGGCTTTAATCCGGCCGTGGTCATAATTTGGTGAATGGATGGTAGCCGCGGCGATGGTCTTTTGGCAGCCTTTACCGCAGCAGTAGGCAGTTTTTACCGCCATTGTAATAATGAGGGCCTATATGTCAGTCATTATCTGACTTTATAATTAGACTTTTAACTCTGAACCTGCGGTCTCCACATTAATTTGTTTACTGATTGACCTCTTTCTCTTGACTCACAGACTGAGTAGCTTTATGCTTGTTCATGACTGAACTTTATTTTGAGTATGGCTAAATACCTTATGATATGATCTCTTGCAATCGGCTTTATTTTTGTGCATTATTGATGCTGATTAGAATCTGATTAAATGACTACCTTTTGACTTCTGCATTAATTCTAAACCTCTGAATAAAACCTTCATGGTTTTGACTTTAATATTGGTGTGCAAATGTTTCGTTTATTAGCATTAGGTTGTGCGACCTTTGGGACTCACACAGCTCAATACTGTGTATCAGTCCTTTAAACTGATTGACACAAAGTGCAGACACTAAAGAGTGTTACTACACATTGTTTCCAACAAGCAAACACCCATGAACACAGCCTCATCATTCATACACATATACACAGTGTATTAGATTTACAGTTGCTTTCCAAAAAATGCTAAATTCTAGTAATTGTCACTTTAATTTAGAAAATGAAATTAATTCTGTACTTAACTTTTGACAATTTGTAATACATAATAAATAATTATAATTTTTATAGTCTAGACTGGATTTTTCTGGTTTAGATTTATATAAAAAGGCTTCCAACAACTGCGACACACCTGGTGATAAAAGGAATTAAGTTTCCAACTCTGCTTCCCGTCTCCAGCTGAAACACATTTCAACACCAATCAATCTCAGTTAGTCTGACCACATCAGTAATCACTGTTCACATGAGACCGGACCTAGGAGTGATTTCAGGCTGACATCGATGGAGCTCGGTTAGGTTTGTCCCAGTCAGAGATTTTATCTTGGGACCGGGGGCTGATTTAAGAGCCCCTGCAGCCTCTTGTGCCACATTAGTGTCACTTTTCTTTTTAACACTAATTTCGCCCAACAAGGCCAAAATCGCAGCGCCAAATTTACTAAGTGGCACAATGCATGCATAGCGCCACTTTGTACCCCTTTGCACTACATTATGCCTGCACCAGGCATAATGTATGCAAAGGGGCATTCCCCCGTTAGGGGGGCTGAAAAAATGGAGCAAAGAAATCTAAAAGATATATTTGCATCGTTTTTTTCGGCCCTTTAATGCCTGCTCAGAGCAGGCCTTAAAAGAAGGCACACCATTATTAATAATGGGCCTCAATAGGCCTTGCAGGATTAGTGTCAACATTTATGATGCTAATCCTGCAAATCTCCGAACTAGCGTCAACAATTTTGATGGTATTTACCCTAACTACCACCATGGTTCGCCATATTTTCGATACAGTGCATACATGGTGGTGATAGGAGGGTGCTAAGGGGCTCAAGAAAAAAGTGGTGCTGCACTATGTGCAGCACCACTTTTCTTAAATCAAGCCCTTAGTTTCTCAAAAGAAATTCAAAATTGTCCTGCAGGGCAAGGTTGCAGCTAGTTTTGAAGGGTAAAGCTCATAGCAGGAAAAGTTCAAATTTTGCATTCAGGGAAGCCCTTTTGCTAGCCTTCATGCGGTTAAGATTTCTACGTCTGAGCGTAGTCTCCCTTTCGGAGGTCAGTTGCAGTTGGCCTGAAATTTTGACTTTGTCCCAGTCAAGGGTGACCAGATAGTCCCGGTTGGCTCTATCCTTCAGTTTCAAAAATTCATTACTCTGATTCTACTAATTGGTGTTTTGTCATTTTGCTCTCGTTTTATTTATTAAATTAAGCATTATTTTTCTAACCAGGTATGGTATCTTTTTATGTGGTGTTTCCCCTGTTTTACTGTTTGGAGTGTTGCACATATTGATTTTTAGGTTAAGCCTGACTACTATGTGCCATGATACCGGGAGGAGCACAGGTTATATTAGGGGGTGTTGGAGACTTACTGTGACTAGGATTGTGGTTCCAGCCTGTACAAGGTGCATACCTCTGCCAGCCAGAAACCTAACTTTTAACAGCCGGCTAGAGATGTGCCTGGGAAAATGAGTAGCCCCCTCCTGTGTGGACACTCAAATTTGGTTCTGAAGGTAGCGCCCTTCCCACTAGGGTTAGGGCCAGCCTGACTTGGGAAACAAAGGTTTGCCTTTCTCAGGTCTCGCCTTACATTTACTTGTGAGAGGACAGAACCTTTATAAGCTAATAAAGTTACTGGGTCTAACCTAACTGGTCCTCCTACAACTGGAAAAAAGAAAAATACCTCCCCACACCAAAACAATTGTTTCTACTCTGGAAGCAGTGTTCACACCTCATTAAGGTCAAGCACTGGCAGGGCTACTGATATCAGGATAATGCAAATTAGCCTCCAGGAACTTCAGGCAGGAAAAGGGCAAGGCTCTAAAATATAATTTGTCTAAATATTTATTAAAAATCCTACTTCACCATTGAAATGGAGTTTAAATAAGTATTATGAATAGTGGCTAAATCAATTTCTAACTGGTCCCAATCGCAAGATAGCACAATTAATATTTTAATCTGTACTCTAGTTTTCTCTTCTAATAGCAAGAGCCTTCTACAGTAAAAATATATTTTGTGGGCTTGTCCCTACAGGGACATGGTAACATTACATTTCTACATGTCCTGCTTTTAAATACCATGCACCCTGTTTTGTGGGCTACAAACCCTACATACAGGTGACTTATTAATATTTAAAAGGAAGGTATTTCCCTTGTCAAAAATATTATTTTGAAAACTCAGAATACAGGTTTAACCTGTAGCAGTCAGACTACAATGTTAGGCCTGAAGCTAGATTTTCCTTGTCAAATCAGTGGGTTGCTCAATGAGCGCTGCAGTCCATGGGTGTCATTTAATTTTATACCATGGGTGTAGTTTCTATACCATATAAAATGGCTTTATAGGAAAGTTAAATATTTCAGTCAGAGAATAGCAACTTTTTACATGTTGTAGGGGTCAGAGTACATACACTGGCCACTGAACATCAGTGCCTTAGTGGCCACAGCCTAAAACCAGCAATAAAATTCTGCACAGAAGGGTGACCACGCAAAAAGAAAAAGGGCAATTTTCTCATTGCATCTCACAGGCAAAACTGTCTACATGATTGTATCAGGTACTGAAATGCATCAAGAAAATAGTCCACCAGTTTACCCCACATTTCCACATGCACTGGTGGAAATGCAAAGAGATATAAGGGAATCTTATGCCTTAGATAACTTCCCTCATGTGCTCTGTGCCATTGACGGCACCCACGTGGCGCTCCAGTCACCTTAATAAACAGCACATCTTTTCCACAACAGACACCATTAACATTCAAGTTGTGTGCATTGCCAAGGACTGCTTCACTGATGTGTACCCAATCTTCTGACAGTCCCCTCTTGCACGTCACATATTTGTTGGGGAACTCAGTTCATTGTTAAGTATGAACATCTCACACTGGGGATATGCATCTGTGGGTCCCATCTTTAACATGCTCAGTCATCAATTCATCACAATACACACACATTACCCAAAGATTCACTACATCATGTATAACCCATAGAATAGAGGCCACTTTTAAAGGTTTACAGGTGTCTTTGTTGCAAGTAAGGGGAACAGGGTCAAGACTGATTTGCATATGGCTGGGTTCAAACTGGGGTGGCATGGTGAGCAAAAGAATGATGGATTAAACCCAGATCTGTGACTGGGGGTGAGTGTTTGAAAAGTTTCAGCACTCCGTCCATCATCCTTCTGTGTTGCTAAAGTTTCCGTAAGTGGGAAAGGTATGCCCAGATGTAGGCCCATGCTCACTGTGCCACTGGATTCAAGCTAGCCTGGCTGATGAAAGATGATACCCTGAAACCTATCCCAGATGCTTGTTTCCAGTCCAGGAAGGACCTGGCCTGGCAGTTCGGGCTGGACTGTTCCTATTGGGAACAGGGCCAAGACTGATTTTCATATGGCTGGGTCCAAACTCGGGTGGCATGGTGAGCAAAAGAACAATGGATTAAACCCAGATCTGTGACTCAAGGTGAGTGTTTGAAAAATGTCAGCACTCCGTCCAACATCCTTTTGTGCTCCTTTTGTTGCAAGTGATGCCAGATATGCTTTCTCTACCCTTCTCCTCACATCCTACACTACCTTAGCAGAGGAATAGCAGGGAATACATGTGTACATGAGCCAATATAGAATGCACTTTTGGCACATTGAAGTTGCGATTCAAAATCACTTGACCATACGGAATGGTGGCTGGTGGTGTATGTCCCAGAATTTGTGAGCACAACTGTTGTAGTCTATTGTATGTTGGAGAAACCTGTCATGCAACAAGGCTTACATATAAATCTTGACCCTGACTTACATCCCCATCCAGGTACCTGTCATAGGATTCTGAACAGCGATCATGGTATGCAGGTGCACAATCTGCTAGTTGACACTTCTTTTTCTCAAACATTGTAACACTTATTAACAAGACCTAATCACACATTCATGCATACTACACTCCTGTTTTAGGGCAAATATTCTGTACTTCAAATACAGTAGAAACTCAAGCATTTCTTACTTTTTTTTATTATCTATTTCTTAGTACTATTGATACAAGATGGGGTTTCCCTTCTGCAAGAGGTATCTCTTCTGCATTCTGAGGGTTCCCTCCCACATGAAAAGGGTTTCCTCCTGCCTACAGAGTGTTCCCTGAGTGTAGAGCCTCTATCCTGCATGTAGAGTGGAGATCTTTGCCCCATGTGACAAACAGGAACTGAGATACAGGAAGAGGAAGTTGCCTATGTTACTTCAATCTGAGGCATCCTGACTTCACCACAACAACATCCTCCACCATCTGCCTGTTCCCTGCTCTATTCTTACCCCCGCCATGGCTGAGGGACTTGACGAGAAGGCTATCCCATTCACTGATGCTGAATTCAATCTCGTCAGTGAGAGGGTCATTAAAATTACCCTCAGTTTGTTGGGGGTCCAGAAGTGCAAGTGAGTAATGCAGCACAGGTTCAAACTAGTAGGACATCACCATGCGCTGGTGTGCAGTGGGTGTCCACGCCCTGTGTGAAAGGTTCTGTTGAAAGCGAAGGGAGGACTTTCGTTACTGAGCCTGAATTATGGCCCATGACATTATGGGTTTGCCCTCCCAGCCACATTCTCAGCACCCACATATGGCAGCACTTTACAGTGCACAGCTGGAAGAATTTGGGCAGCAAAGATATAGTAATTGTATTTTTTTTACATTTACTAATGTGCACAGGCATTTTGAGAGTGATATCTTGTCATGCGTTGCCCTTGAGTGTTGTGCAAACATTCCATGTTATATTTAACATTTGTTATTTGTGTGTTATGGAAGGTTTATACGTTTTTTATTTCTTACATGCATTTTTAGTCATTTTTGTTTGGATTGACTGATCATCTGATTTTAAGATTATAGAAATACTTTTAAAAATCTGTATTTTGAACCTCATTGTCATACATGTAACTGCTTCCCATGCACTTTTCTTAAATAAAATAATAAATAAAGAAATCTATAGTTTATGAAAACGTAACAGTTAAAATCCAGCTTCAACATTCGTGATCTATTTAGCCAAGTGTAGTGACTCAGTGTAGTAATGCACCCACTCCAGTAGCCTGTGTTTAACCTCATGGACATAGGTTAAGATACTGGCAGTTCCACCTAGCCTTTCATCCTTCTGAAATTGCTAAAATGAGCACCATTGAGCAGAGTAACAATAAACATCTGTCGTTCTGGGCCAAGATGTTAGGTTACATTTCCATTCTGTCAAAGTTAGTATATGATAGCAACATTGCGTACCATTACCTGAAATCCTAACCACCATATTGTTGTTTTCCATTACATTCCAAAAACCACACACAAACAATGTGTGAAATATTTCGATAATTTCATAAAAAAACAATCCTCTACAATACTTTGTTGCCGTGTGCAAATACACTCTGATCTCAGATAACAAATGTGTTGAAGATGTTTAAGATATCTTTATCAACTTTTAGCACAGGGTTAGTCAAATAAGTAAGCTTTTATCACAGACCTTTAATCTACTTTGAATGCCTCATTCACAGACATTTTAACAAATATAGGCCCTCATTACAACCCTGATGATCGTACCACCAACAGGCTGGCAGTACAAATCGCCATATTTTGACCGCAGCGCCGACGTGGGGATTATGACTCCCCTTCCCGCCAGCCTGTCCATGGTGGTAGAGACTGCCATGGAAAGGCTGGCAGGAAGGGGAGTCGCAGGGCCCCTGGGAGCCCCTGCACTGCCCATGCACTTGTCATGGGCAGTGCAGGGGCCCCCAGGCACAGCCCCACCCTGCTTTGCAAACAGTGAAAAGCGCGACGGGTGCAGCTGCACCCGTCGCACGGCCGCAACACCGCCGGCTCCATCAGGAGCCGACTGCAATGTTACGGCCGACACCCCCGCTGTGCCGGCGGGCAGAAACCCAGTTTCCGCCCGCCGGCCCAGATGGGATGTTGTAATGCGGCTGGTGGGTTTGCGGCCGCAAAGACAGCCACTCAGTAGTTCAACCTTGGCGGGCAGCCTCCCCAGCCCGCCAAGGTTGTAATGATGGCCATAATTCCTATCTATTTTAAAGGACACAATTATTATTTTCAAGGTACAGTATAGGAAGAAGGTTGTTAAAGACTCCAACAATGTCAGCTTGGGTTTTATGAGATAAGTTCTACCATTTATGCAAAGGTATGTTGAAATGCATTATTGAACATAAGAATTCAAATTGTCTCACGTTTTTCTCATTCCTATTCACAGACTGAGCTGCCATGTTACACTGTTGCATGTCCAGGTGCATGAAAAAAGATTATGACTTGTAGGCATGTACAATGATTTTTCACCACCAGATAGGAGGAGTAAGCAACTGAGAGAAGGGGTAATCTGCTGCGCAGAAACAACCCAATCTTCCACCAAGAGACTCCAGGTGGAGATGGAAGAGTGAACTGGTGGGTGGGGAAGGTGGACATGAACCAACCGGGAGGAGACAGATTTCAGGGCTCTTCTTGTCCTTGAGTAACAACGTGTTATGTCCTCAGAACAGGCTGCACTACTATCTGATCTGGCATCCAGTCCTTCCGTTACTTCAGATGCCCCCATTCCGTTAGGGCCTGCATCCCAGGTGCACTCCTGTGCTGGGATCATCTTCTCTTCCAGTGCCCACCCAGAGGAACAACAGCCCAGGTAGAAGTAGACCCTCCTTGAGGCAGAGGCCTCTGACACCCCACAGGCCTTTTTTGCATCCCAATCCCTTCTTCCAGAATATGTGTCCTTGGCTGCTTTTGATGAGCCCTTGATGACACCTTTCTCCAGAACGAAGAATACATTTACTAGTTGTTTGTGACACAGTGACCTGTCCACTAAGACCACTCTAGTGGGTGTGTGTTGTAGTGGTTTGTGAAAAACTGATGTCTGCACTAAAACGTCTTTCCAGGTTGACAAATGGTGTTGTTGTGGTGTGAGATATAATAGCTTGTACGGTTAGAAGGTTAGTGGTTTAGTGGTTTAGAAGAGAACGTTCCACTGAGATCTCTCTCCTGGGTGATAAGTGTGTGAACTAGTTGATAAGGTTACAGTGAGCTCTCTGTTGTATGTCTCTCACCAGTCTCCTTTTCTTATTAAAAAAAAAATTAATGCTACTTTATGAAGTATATTGAAGTTTACTTTGCTAAATTATGTCATCAGTGATGTCATTTACGATACCACCTGTGATGTCATCAGTGATGTCACTGGCTACGCCATGAGTGATGTAATATGTAAGTTACAGTTTGCTCAGGTAACTATAACCGCTGAAATTCTATGGTTTTGCTGTGTAAAATCTGAATCTAACTATAACGTCCCTGTAACCTTTGTTTTTTTCAGTGAATTTCTAAGGTTTTTTTAATTCTATTTCCTAACTAGAACGTACCTGTAAGCTTAGTTTTTTCAGTGAACTTCTATGGTTTTTTCAATGCTGTTTCCTAACTATAACATCCCTGTAACCTTTGGTTTTCTTTGTGCATTTCTCCTTTTTTAATATAAATTGCACAACAATTTGACCAACAAGTTCAATTTACAAATATACAGTTTCATAAATGGATAACTACATTTTATTCATACATTCATTCTTATTATATTCTAAAACTAAAAATTAGGATAAGGTAACTTTCTATAAATCCACTTTTTTCTGTATGTTATTCATTGTATTGATCCGCGGGGCCATTCCCAACCAAAAGCATACATTCAATACTAAAACAACATATTTAATACAAACATTTGCTTTTGCAACTTAGATAAGTGTAGCACTGCCTGTGTATGGGCATGTGAAAGGCTGTGTGAGTGACTTTGTGGGTGTCGAAGTGGCTGATATGTGTGTGAGTGGCTGGTGAGTGTGTGAGTGGTTTTGTGGGTCTTCAAGTGGGTGTGTGAGTAGTTGTATGAGTGTGAGTACATAATTGTGGTTGTATTGGTGTGTGAGTGGGTGAGTAGGTGTGTGAGTGGATGAGTGAGTGTGCGTGTGAGTGGTTGTGTGGGTCTGTGAGTGGATGTGTGAGTGGTTTTGTAGGTCTGTGAGCGGGTGTGTGAGTGGGTGTATGGGTGTGTGAGTGGTAGTGTGGGTGTTTGCATTTATGTGAGGGTCTGTGAGTAGGTTTGTGAGTGGTTTTGTGGGTCTGTGAGTGGGTGTGAGCGGCTGCATGGGTCGTGAGTGGATTTGTGAGTGGTTGTGTGGGTGGGTGATTGGCTGTGTGGGTTTATGAGTGGCTGTGTGAGTGGTTTTGTGGGTCTGTGAGTGGTTTTGTGGGCCTGTGAAGTGTGTTAGGGTGGCTGTAGGGGTGTGTGAGTGAATGTGTGGGTATGTAACTGTGTGTGTGAGAGGCTGTGTGAGTGGCTGTGTGGATTTGTAAGTGGGTATGTGAGTGGTTTTGTGGGTCCGTAAGGAGGTGTGTGAGTGGCTGAATGGGTGTTTGAGTGGTTTTGTGCATCTGTGTGTAAGCAGGTGTGTGGGTCTGTGAGTGGGTGTATGTATTTTTGTTAACTGGGGTCAGGATCCTTTAATCCGCTGTGGAGTACACAGGGGCGTCTCATTGAGTGCCACAGTGGATCTGCAGATCCTGGCAGGCTAAAAAAACAACATTTGGACAATTTATTGCCCATGAGGGGTTCCTAGCCGACCCCACCGTCAGTCCTATGGTGTCAGGTTACCTCTACCCTGACCCCTTATATCACTTTTAAATTTTGTTTCCCGCAAGCACCCTCCCCCCCACCACTTCCTGGGAAATTAGTCTTGAAGCACAAAGTGACAGCTGCAACTTTCCTCTCAGGTTGCAGCTGTCCAATTACGGCATTGCTGTTGGCACATGGATCTACGCTGGATCCATGCCTCTCGATATATATAAATCTTTTTACTTTATTAACTCCAAAACTCCTAAACAGATTTACATCAAATTACAAAAAAAAGAAAAAAAAAAAACCTTTCTGGACCAAGATCTAGCTTTCTGTTAAACTTGGTGTAATTCCATTCAGCAGTTCACGCTGTAGTCGTATCCAAGATCCCTATGGGAAAATGCATGGGGAACATGTGTTTTGGGACCCCCCATTTTACTCAGATCCTGCTTGACAGATCAACCTAAAACTTTTCAGGCAGCAGCTGAAATGATTGGCAAACTAGTTTTAAAAATTTAAGGGAGATTTGTCAAACAGTAACAAAGTTATTAGCAAAACAAAAAAATCTCTACTTATGAAAAGCAGGTCCTAACTAAAACTACCTACTGGCGACCACAAGTAGGTGATAGATAGATAGATAGATAGATAGATAGATAGATAGATAGATAGATAGATAGATAGATAGATAGATAGATAGATAGATCTACATATAAAATGTATATTAAAGACAAATGATGTGGCATAATGCAGCACATTTTGTGATACTATTACTTGATGATTTGTTCATTTTAATACTTTTTAATACTGTCTGGGCATAGGTTGCACCATATTAGTACCAGTTTAAAACCCAAATAGAGCAATAAGCAATAGATAGATATTGTATATTTTATATGTATAAAAACACAAGGGCCCCCACAGGCCACAGGGACTACCACCTCTCTGGGGCTACCTACAAGAATTGTTGTGGGGCCATATGACCCCCCCCCCAGGCCCCAAGGACAACCTCCTCCCCAGGGTAACAAATTAAAAATCATTAGGGGGTTGCGTGGATCCCCGGGGACCACCACCTCCCTGGAGCTACATAACATGATTTTTAAGTGGGGGCTGCACTGACCCACCCCCCCAGCCCTGGGGGCCATCACCTCCCAGGGCAATAATAAATAAACATATGGGGAAGACTGCACAGACCCCCAGAGCCCAGGGTACCACCACCTTCCAAGGGCTACTGCCTTAAAATTGTTAGGGGGGCAATATGAACCCCCTGGCCTTGGGGACCACCAACTCCCCGGGCTACATTAAATAAATATAAGGAGGGCCGCGCAGACCCCCCTGGGCCCTCGGGACCACCACCTCCCTGAGCCCACATTAAGTAAATAAAAGGCGGACTGCACTGACCCCTTTGGGCCCTGGGAATCACCATCTCCCTGTGGCTACCTACCAAACATTTTGGGGTGTCACACTGATTTCCCGGTCCCCAGGGACCACCATCTCCCCAGGGCAACAAATGTAAAATAGTTTGGGGGAAAATCAGGTAAGTGTTTTGTTTGTTTACCACAATTTGTATCACCAAAAAAGCACAAAGGCGAAAGAAGGGTTAGGTTCCAAGGAGCGTGTGGGGAGAGGGAAATGTGAGCAAAAAAAATTAAGCACAATGTCCGTGAAATGTGCAGGGATCAGTGTACCATACTTCGTAGTGCTCTCAAGTGCCCGGTTCTCCTTCTCTCCCTTTCTCCACTCCGTTAGTATCCTTCGTCCCTACTCCCACCTCCCCATGTCCACCAATAACCCAGTGTGCCCGGAATACCGGTACGCACCTGAGGAAGCCATGTCCCTCCGGGGACGTGGCTGGGAGTTTCAGCGTTGTCCGTCAAAGGTGCTGGATCCTCGATTCCCTCCGCGTCTCGGCATGTAGAGCCTGGCTTGCTCTCGTTGTCGCTCATCTCAGTGGCTGGTTCAGCATGTTCAGAAAACGCTCCTCTCACACTCTCGTCCTCTTCTCCTTCACTTTGTCTGTCTGTTCCAATTCTTTCTGAGCTCCGACCTTTCAGTTACGGTTCCCTTTTGGGTTATTCCCAAGCGGATATCCGGATTAACACTCCAGCCACCGGTCCATTCCAAGGTACCCCCGGGGTATGTACACAAAGGCCCTGTAGGGCCTTCAGATGTTGTGGATGTTGTGACCCTGTTACAGTTATATATATATATATACATTTGATTCCGGCTGCATCCACCAAACAAGGCTGGTGCTGACTAAACAATTGTGGCACCTGTTTATAATACAAAATAAATCTTTCAGCTCTTTTTTAAGCTGTGAGAAAGAGTCTCACCCATCATGTCTGCATCTCTATAATGATTCTTTATTCGGCTACGCGTTTCAACCCCGAAGGGCCTTCGTCATGCCCTTATAGAAAACTTGTGCTCAATCCCCCATCAAAATAAATACACCAGTTTCATAAACATAGAAAAATTCTTAAAAGAAAATAAATATATATATACATTACCTCCCAATCTCCTAAACTCATCACATATACTTCATTTTCTGTAACAAATAATAATGCAACTAACTTGAACAATAACGTGACTATTGACATTACCAATCATAGTAACCTGTTGTGAGTATCTTAATAATTCTAATCTCACATTCAGTACATACAAAGTCATAGATATGATTCCCATGAATAATCACACCATCCTAGTTTCTTAGTTGATTTTCTCACAATCAAGTTATTACCATAATTTGCAAAAACTCAATATTCTATACTATACCATATTATAAATCTAAATAACCGGCCAAATGGCCATTTATCTATATGCATTAAATAATTCACAATTTGTATAACTTTCCAAGTCATGATTTAAAAAATATTTATGCTATCTCAAGAAATAAAATGACCCTGTATAGAGCATTCGACCTCCAAACAGTTTACTAAAGTCTCAAATTTACCAAAGAGATACGTGTCAATAAAAATAAATGTAAAAAACTGTTATATCCTACACTCAAATATAGTGAAACAAGAAAAACACACAATTTTCAAATTAAAGTATCCAATTCCATGGAAGTGCAAAAAGGAGACATTTCATGCTAAGATGCTTGAAAACAGTCATACATAAATAATAAAAGACATGCCCTTTGCATATAATAAGAAAAGTGATGAAAGAAATGATGAAAAAATGATGAAGGAAAAATTATAGTGAGAAGTAGGAGAAAGATAAATGTAAAGGTAAAGAAACGTAGAAAGAAAAAACAAGGATAGAAGCAAACTCTAAAACTGTACATCCCATAATCAATATATAAAATTAGACCACAGACTAATAAAGTCCGAAACCAATGATAGTACTGTCACATCAACCGACGTGTACATAAAGTTCTTCATCCTCATTCAAACCTCCAGGTGACTTACTACGGAGTAAGTGTTAGGGTTTGTACACAGCAAAGAGCATGTCCCCTCTCACTGCACTAGTGGGTTCTGTAATAGCTCCCTTTTAAACTTACTATTGAAAGCCTTTCTTGTTATCTCACCTTCCCCCCCCTTCTAGGCTTCTGTGTCTGTTGTTTAATGTGCTGTTTTGTTTACACATTTGGCCTTGCTTTTACCAAGGCTTCTTTAAAATACTCCTCCCTAGGCCATGTGTTAATCCAACTCATTTGTATAATAACTGAAACTCTGCACACCTTTCAAGAACATGTGCAGCATGTGAGGACCACACCCAGCTCTTCAAACCACACCCAGCTCTGCACACCTTCCAAGAACATGTGCAGCATGTGAGGACCACACCCAGCCCTTCAAACCACACCCAGCCCTGTCTATAAAAGGCATCCCCCGAGCCTCACCCAGTGCTTGTGCTCGTCTACCTCCCGCTTACCTGAGAACAGATCCCTCGGCGCTGGCACTCCTGCTCTTTACAGACTTTCATTGACTTCAATGGGCGCAGCTTCTGGCTCTTCCTTCTTCCGGTTTCCGGTTCCTCCTTGCTTCAGCCTCTCTCCTATGAGTAACCTGCAAAAGAGAAAGAAGACAAGGTTAGACTGATCAGTATCTCTTGCCAGCAACAAGTAAGTGCAAAACCTTTTATTACCTGAAAGAACTTTGACAACAATTTCTGGATTCGTGTATAGACAATTTGAAACGAAATACCTTCCACGAACATTGTGATTCAAACTCTTTGTTACAAGAATATTTTGCAGAACTTTGTGAAGCAAACCTTGTTTTTTCTCATGGAACTTTTAAGAATCGAACAGTCGAAACCATTAACAGCAAGGCAAACAGTAAATCAAGGACTTGCACAAATTACATGCTGTATTTTGATGTAAAAGTACAGTATTTGTTTTATAAAAGATTCTGGAAATATGGGAAAAGTGAGTCTGCTATTGGGAATTTAGGCTTTAGTTATATTATGATGAATGTTTGATATTGGTAATTCTGATAACGGTATTTGTTTAATGTTTTAGAAGCTTTACAGTAATAGAAAACACATCCCAGAGCAGTAACACATTCCAAACCTGGAAACTAGAGACCAGGATCCAAGAGGTACTTTTAGAAGAGAATTTATAATAAATAAAGGGATAGTCAGGAACCCATTTAGGAATAGGTTGCACTTATCTGTTCTTTGTTTATGTTTCATTAGGCACCAGTTTCTACAGAAGTCAGAAAGGGCCGCAGATTTGTGCAGCACTTCAACAGTGGAAACGCAAGAACGGTGTTGTCTCTCTTTTGTATTTTATCCACTTCCCCCCTTCCCTTGAGCTTCTGTTCTTAGTGCACTGTTTTAAAAACTAGTGTGCTGGAACAAGCAGTTTCAGGGTGGGGTCGGATTGTCTTCAACCTCCATCAGAACTGAACAAGAACTCAGGTGAGCTGGGCTTTGACAGAAGCACAAGCCTTAAAAAATGTCAGTTCTGGTGGACGATGAATACCAGGGAAGAAATAGAGGGCATTGACGTCACGGATATGGCGCAGGCCCTAAATGAGGACTTGGCTCATAATGAATCAGTGTCTGGCATCTTGCAACATATGCAAGAGGAAATAGAGAGATTAAAGAAGGAGAAAATTTCAATTATGTTTATATTGTGGCAGGGCAGCTCACTTTGCCAGAGAATGTCCAGTAAAGCCTAAAACTCCACGAAAGGGTGCTGTTTCCTCCACCTCCTCAACTGAATCGGGAAACGATTAAGCTCGACAAGGGGAGAGGTTACTTGTTCGAGAAAACATCTTAATCAAACCTCTAATGCTGCAGCCTTCAGGGTACCGCACATACCTAGACATTTCATAATTCAGGTAGTTTTAATTGTTACTACCCAAGTGAGGCATTCTCTCCCTGTCCTACTGGACTCAGGCGCGACAGGAAATTTTGTGGATAATAAGTTAGCTGAAATCTTAGGACTTCCTATGTGCCTAAAGCCTTGTCCAGAAGCAGTATGTGCAGTGGATGGGTCAGAATTGACCTCTGGATTAATCACAAAACAAACAAGTCCACTTGTTATGGTCTGTCAGAACGGGCACACAGAGGTGATTAGCTTTGATCTGATAGATACTCCTAATTTTGGTTTGATTCTCGGGGTACCCTGGTTAACAACTCATAACCCAAAAATTGATTGGGTGAATAGAACTGTTACTTTGGATTCCTCTTTCTGTAGAACCAATTGCTATCAAGAAGCAGGTACAGAACAGAGCACAGTATTACACTGTGCTAGTGTTACACAAGATGAACCAAGTCTCCCTCCTGAATATTCTGACTTTAAAGACGTCTTTGATCCAGTAAAGGCTAGTGTGCTGCCCCCACATCGGTCTTATGACTGCCGTATAGATCTTATCCCAGGGACCCCTTTACCTAATAACAGAGTATATGCTTTGACTGACGAAGAAACCAAATACTTAAGAACCTACCTAGATGACCTACTACAGTCTGGGTTCATCCATCATTCCACATCTCCGGTGTCATCTCCACTCTTTTTTATCCCGAAGCCGGATAAATCCCTGCGCGCGTGTATCGATTATAGAGGACTAAATAAGGCTACAATAAAGAATAAATATCCTCTTCCTCTAATACCTGTGTTGTTGGATCAATTACGACATTCTACTGTATACACTAAACTAGATCTGAAGGGAGCTTACCACCTGGTCCGAGTAAAAGAGGGGGATGAGTGGAAGACAGCTTTCAAGACAAAGTTTGGTTTATTTGAGTACACAATATTGCCCTTTGGGTTATGTAATGCCCCTGCGGCCTTTCAGTTCTTTATAAATGAGGTCCTACACGAATTCCTGGACATTTGTGTCATAGTATACATAGACGACATCCTCATTTACTCTAAGAACTCAGAAGAACATACCCAACATGTTCGTGCAGTATTATCAAAGTTAAAAGAAAATCATCTTTTTGCTAAGTTAGAAAAGTGTAATTTTAATGTCAACAAGGTGGACTTTTTAGGATACTGCCTGTCACCTCAAGGAATAACTATGGATGTAAAGAAAATCAGTGCTATTGCTGATTGGCCAGAACCATCCTCTGTAAAAGATATTCAGAAATTTCTGGGTTTCGCCAATTTTTATAGGAGGTTTATTGCACATTTTGCAGACATTGCGGCCCCAATAACTACCTTGTTGCGGAAAGGGCAACGATTTCTTTGGACTGATGAGGCGGCACACGCCTTTCAACTCCTAAAACAAAAGTTCACTTCAGCCCCAATTCTGAAACATCCTGATCCTGACTTGCCCTTTTTTGTTGAAGCGGATGCTTCACAAGTAGCTTTAGGAGGAGTTCTCTCTCAACGAGATGCAGTAGATGGCCAGTTACATCCTATAGCCTTCTATTCTAAAATGTTATTGCCAGCTGAACAAAATTACACTGTGGCTGAAAGGGAACTACTAGCTATCAAAGTAGCCTTTTCAGAATGGAGGCACCATTTAATGGGAGCCAAGTACCCAGTTACAATCTTTTCTGACCATAAGAACCTACAGTTTTTTGGATCACTTAAAGCACTAACACCACGTCAGATGCGCTGGTTAATTTTTTTTAGCACATTTGACTTTGTTATAACCTATAGACCAGGTGCACAACAAATTCAATCTGATGTGTTATCTAGATACGGACATACCTCAGACATGAAACAAGATAAAATAGGAGAACCCATTATTCCTCCCCAAAAGTTGTTGGCACCAGTACAACAGAAGGATTTCATCACAGATCTATATAATGCACACATGCAAATAGCACCTCAGGATTGGTTAAAGGATTCCCATAACACGATACAACGAGGTTTATTGTATCACGACAACATGCTGTTAGTGCCCACCTCTGAATTACAAACACAGGTGATAATTTGGCATCACGCCTCACCGTTGGCAGGTCATCCTGGTTGGGTAAAAACCCTGGAAAATGTGCAAAAACACTTTTGGTGGGACACTATAAGAAAGGACATTAAGCAATTTGTCACTACCTGTCCAATTTGTGCAAGACATAAATCTTCTCATAAGGCTCCTGACGGCTTGTTAATACCAATGCCAACACCCAAACAACCTTGGCACACTGTGAGCGTAGACTTTATTGTAGGTTTACCACCTGTAAAATCCTTCACAACAGTCTTGGTTATAGTGGATTTTTTATCTAAAATGGCACATTTTGTACCATTATGGAAATTACCCACGGCGGCAGAATTTGCCGATATTTTTATAAGGGAAATTGTGCGTTTACATGGTTTGCCAAGCAAAGTGGTGTCAGACCGAGGGAGCCAGTTCAACTCCAGATTTTGGAAAAAATTATGTGAAAAACTGAAAATAGATGTGGCCTTATCCACTGCTTTCCACCCAGAGACAGATGGACAGACTGAACGACTGAACCAAACCTTACTTCAAACGCTACGTTGTTTATTGGCTGATTATTCTAGTGAATGGTTGGAAGCTCTCCCTGTAGCAGAGTTTGTTTATAATAATACTGAGCATTCAGCTCTACTTTGCTCACCATTCTATTTCTTGCAGGGGTATCATCCAAGAGCTATACCCATTTTGTTAGAAGATTCCCTGTTGCCTACAGTAACGGATAGTCTAACGAGGTTAGGTGACATACAAGACAAAGCCAGGAAACATTTATTAAAGTACAAGGAAAGCATGAAAAGACAAGCAGACAAACACAGGTCTGAGGCCCCAATGTATAAAATTGGTGACAAGGTATGGCTCTCCACAAAGAACCTAAACATAGAGGCATCCCGAAAGCTGCAACCATGTTTCATTGGACCCTTTAGTATAACTGCCATAGTAAACCCGGTAACAGTAAAATTAGATTTACCAAAAGAATATCCAGTACATACTACATTCCATGTGTCCTTGCTTAAGCCGTACAACTCAAAAACCCGACCTGAACCACCACCTCCACCCATACCAATTAAGGGAAATCTGGAATATGAAGTGAAAAGGATAAGAGACTCAAAAAGAATTAGTGGACGTCTGTTTTATTTAGTAGAATGGAAAGGATATGATGAATCTGAGAATTCATGGGAACCAGCATCATATGTACATGCCCCACAGCTGATTAGACGGTTTTATTTAAAAAATCCAGGAAAACCCCGTCCTGTAGGAGGGCCTTTGAGGGGGGCAACTGTTAGGGTTTGTACACAGCAAAGAGCATGTCCCCTCTCACTGCACTAGTGGGTTCTGTAATAGCTCCCTTTTAAACTTACTATTGAAAGCCTTTCTTGTTATCTCACCTTCCCCCCCCTCTAGGCTTCTGTGTCTGTTGTTTAATGTGCTATTTTGTTTACACATTGGGCCTTGCTTTTACCAAGGCTTCTTTAAAATACTCCTCCCTAGGCCATGTGTTAATCCAACTCATTTGTATAATAACTGAAACTCTGCACACCTTTCAAGAACATGTGCAGCATGTGAGGACCACACCCAGCCCTTCAAACCACACCCAGCCCTGTCTATAAAAGGCATCCCCCGAGCCTCACCCAGTGCTTGTGCTCGTCTACCTCCCGCTTACCTGAGAACAGATCCCTCGGCGCTGGCACTCCTGCTCTTTACAGACTTTCATTGACTTCAATGGGCGCAGCTTCTGGCTCTTCCTTCTTCCGGTTTCCGGTTCCTCCTTGCTTCAGCCTCTCTCCTATGAGTAACCTGCAAAAGAGAAAGAAGACAAGGTTAGACTGATCAGTATCTCTTGCCAGCAACAAGTAAGTGCAAAACCTTTTATTACCTGAAAGAACTTTGACAACAATTTCTGGATTCGTGTATAGACAATTTGAAACGAAATACCTTCCACGAACATTGTGATTCAAACTCTTTGTTACAAGAATATTTTGCAGAACTTTGTGAAGCAAACCTTGTTTTTTCTCATGGAACTTTTAAGAATCGAACAGTGGAAACCATTAACAGCAAGGCAAACAGTAAATCAAGGACTTGCACAAATTACATGCTGAATTTTGATGTAAAAGTACAGTATTTGTTTTATAAAAGATTCTGGAAATATGGGAAAAGTGAGTCTGCTATTGGGAATTTAGGCTTTAGTTATATTATGATGAATGTTTGATATTGGTAATTCTGATAACGGTATTTGTTTAATGTTTTAGAAGCTTTACAGTAATAGAAAACACATCCCAGAGCAGTAACACATTCCAAACCTGGAAACTAGAGACCAGGATCCAAGAGGTACTTTTAGAAGAGAATTTCTAATAAATAAAGGGATAGTCAGGAACCCATTTTGGAATAGGTTGCACTTATCTGTTCTTTGTTTATGTTTCATTAGGCACCAGTTTCTACAGAAGTCAGAAAGGGCCGCAGATTTGTGCAGCACTTCAACAGTGGAAACGCAAGAACAGTGTTGTCTCTCTTTTTTATTTTATCCACTTCCCCCCTTCCCTTGAGCTTCTGTTCTTAGTGCACTGTTTTAAAAACTAGTGTGCTGGAACAAGCAGTTTCAGGGTGGGGTCGGATTGTCTTCAACCTCCATCAGAACTGAACAAGAACTCAGGTGAGCTGGGCTTTGACAGTAAGATGATATATTCTGACTCTTTAACTCTCAAAATCCCTTCTCTCTCTCTCCTCCACCTATAGTCTTCTCAATCCTATCAATGCCAAAGAATATCAACAGATCAGCATCCTGGTTGTGTACTTTTGCCCAATGTCTAGCAACAGGATAAGAAACATCATGATTTTTAATTGATCTATAATGCTCTAAAACTCTCTTCTTCACAGGACCAATAGTGCTCCCAACATATTGTAATCCACACGGACATTGTAAAACATAAATACAATGATCCAATCCACAAGAGATAGATTTGTTTATCTTTTTAACCTCCACCAGGGCCGTCTTGCATGTTTTCACATTCTTACTCCTCTTACACGCCTTACATTTCCCGCATTTGAAAAAAACTTTTTGCTCACTGAACCATCCAGTCCTTTTACACTGTACCCCCAGATGACTATGTACTAAGATATCACGTAATGACCTTGATTTGCGATATGTAAATTGCGTAAAAGGGGCAAGAGTCTTCCCAATCACAGAGTCTTGTTTTACTATATGCCAATGTCTCATCACCATACTCTTAATAGCTGTACTTTCTCAATTGAAAGTTGTTATTACTCTTATCTCTGGTGTACTATCCTCACACTTTCTTCTTTTTACCAATAGGGATTCCCTGGTAGTCTTTGCTACTTTTTCACTGGATTCCCTCAAAGCCTTGTTCGGATAACCTCTTGCTCTAAACCTTCTGATTATTCTACTTTCCTCCTCTTTATAGTGCTCTTGTGGTATAATTTAATCTGCAATCTCATTTCCTTGACCTCAAGTAACACATCTAGGAAAACCATTCTCGTAGGATGTACCTTCCTGGTAAATTTCAGATTCAAAGTATTAAGGAAATGTACTCCGAAAACTCATCCAATTCCTGTTGCTTACCCTCCCAGATCATAAAGAGGTCATCTATGTATCTATTCCAGATCGAAATATGTCTGGTCCATTTTTCATTTTCCTCCAGCCACACCTGTGTGGCCTCCCACCAACCCATGAAGATTCCAGCGTAACTTGGAGCAAAGCAGCTTCCCATCGCAGTTCCGACCAATTGGCGATACTACATATCTTTAAAGATAAAAAGTTGTTATTCAAGCAATAATGCAGCATCTCCAATAACATCATGGAATGGTTGTATTTACAAAGTGGCCTAGCACGAAAAAAATATCTGCATGCCTGGATCCCCAGACCATGCTCAATAAAAGTATATAGGGACTCCACATCTAGGGTAACTAACACAAAATGTGGTTACCAGGTAATCCTATCAATTTTAGAGATAAAGTCCATACTGTCTCTACAATAAGACACCAAAACATAAGGTAGAAGGAAAAAATCCAAATACATAGAAGTACCCTCCAGGAGACTATTGTTGGCAGAGATGATGGGTCTACCAGGTGGATTTTCTCTATCTTTACGTACCTTTGGTAACATGTAAAAGCAAGGTACAGTAAGTTTTTTAACCAGAAGAAACTGATATTCCTCTGTAGTGAGTAACCCTCTATCTCTCCAATCAAACAATTTTGGGTGATATTGACATAATAGATCAATTGTTATCAATTTGAATAGATGTTTTTTCATAGTTTCATGTGTTGTTGAGTTGCCTCTTTGCTTCATTACAATATTTATTGACATCCCATAAAACAACATTTCCACCTTTCTCAGAGGGTTTGATGACAATGCCATGGTCATCTGTGAGGGGATTTAGAGCATTTTTCTGTTCATTATTAACATTGGATGTGTGATCACATCTATTAGCCTTACGCCAAATCTTAATAAGATCACAAATAATAACCTCATGAGAAGTATCTATGGAGTCATGGGAAGTAGATGGATTAAAAATAGATTTTGGTCTGAACGGAGTGATTTCTGATCTATCGAGTTCTAAGTCCAAAGACTCTAGAAATTCCCGCTCACTCATACCAGTGGTCACACCTTCCTCAAACTCAACTAAGTTTGATAACCCCTCTACATCACCTAGGCATAAGTCAGTAAATGTGGAGTCAGGTACATATGAAGCGGAAACGTCAGCTTGTCTCTTCTTATTTTCTTGGTGTAAAAAGAACTTTCTCAATTTTAATTTACGTACAAAGAGAAATAGATAAATTCTGGTTCTACAGAAATCAAAGTCAGCTGTAGGACAAAAAGATAAACCGAGTTCCAATAAGGATTGTTCCGCTGGAGTTAACTGATGCTCAGAAAGGTTCATCACTGTAAGAGAACCCTCACCCATCATTTTCTTTTCGTCTGCCTTGTCAATTTCCCATGAGGTATTGTATCTTTGACTGTTTCAGTTGCCTCTTCGTGTCCTTTTTCTCATGTGTTGCTTCCTCCTCTTCCTCTTGGTGGTCTGCCCCGTACAGTTTGATTTCTCTGTAAAAAATGATATTCATCCAATGATGTAAAAGGAAGAGGATCCTTACAAGAGGTTACCTGGATATCTTCATAGTCGATGAATAATTATCAGAACTTGATTCCAATGTCACCAATTCCTGTTTTCTCAATAAGACCACCTGCTTATATTGTTTAATAGCCTCGTCAAATCTCTGCCCATAGCTCAAAATTCTTCCCTGGGCATAGTCCTGTTTATCCCTCAAAAATGTATGTCTCTTCTCCTGTTTTATTTCTTCCTGATATTTCTGCAATCTATTCTCCATTTGACTCAAAAACTTGCTTATTTCCTCTTGTTTGGGATGCTTGTCCAGAATCTCCTTTATCTTGGCTATCTCCTCTATTACTTGATCTAATTCCAAAGAAGCATACTTGGTTAGAAGTTTCATCATTGACTTACATGTGTTCAGCATTAACTTGGACCACTCCTCCAAGAGTTTCGGGTTGGGGTTCTGATACGTGGGAGTGATGAGAATCCTAAGGCCACGTGGGACCCTCCCCACTTCAATATAATTCTCTAATAACATCACTTCCCAACATCTGTTAATCTCCTTTTTAGATAGTTTTTCATACAATGCCAGTTGTTGCTTAATTGTCCTGCCCATGATCTCATCCCCCTTGGTTAGGGTTCCCAGATTACCAGGAGATGAATCATTTAGTTTGTTAAAGAGGCTTTTAGCAGCTTCCAGGCATTTCTGGTGTATTCCACTCATATTCTCTGCTTGTCCTGAAAAGATCATCCTCAAAACACTTCCAAAAGAAACTTTACTTAAAAAAGGATGCAAGAGACACGTTTCACCTACAACTTAAATTGAGTCCAGTGACACCTCTGCCGTTTTGTATATTTCCAAACAACAGGAAAAAAGAAGAAGAAAAAGAGAGGAAAAAGGAAAAATGGCCAGTTGTATCATTCATCCAGAAAGAACGCAAAAGAAAAGATAAGGAAAATAAGCAGAAAAAGAACGCGTCCTCCGACCACGTCCTAACCTGTCACTCACCTCAGCTCTTCTTCATAATCTCTTGTGCCCTCACATTATAGTAACTGAATATTTCCTCTTTGCGTGCTTTGTAGGATATTGCAATGCCTCTGTGTTTCTGAATCCTGTAGAGTTGTAAGATGCGGAAACCTGTCCGTGTCGCGTCACCACGCTCAAAGAACACAGCTCCCAGTGTTGTCCGGGTCTACTCACCGGCTCAAACTCCAAAATCTCCAAGATACTGGATTCCAAAAGAGCTCCCAGAATAAACTGGGTCCAAGCAGTAGTCAAAACTCCAAACACCTCCACGACCCAGAACGTTCAAAGTTTAGTAGACGCGGAATCCTGTCACTGCTGTACTGCGTCCAAATACCACACTCCCAGAAACACTCAGATTCGCTCACCAGTAGAGACTCCAAAATCCAAAAATTATTTAATGCATATAGATAAATGGCCACGTGGCCGGTTATTTAGATTTATAATATGGTATAGTATAGAATATTGAGTTTCTGCAAATTATGGTAATAACGTGATTGCGAGAAAACCAACTAAGAAACTAGGATGGTGTGATTATTCATGGGAATCATATCTATATGTATGTACTGAATGTGAGATTAGAATTATTATGACACTCACAACGGGTTACTATGATTGGTAATGTCAATAGTCACATTACTGTGTTTTTCAAGTTAGTTGCATTATTATAAGTCTTTAGACCTTTCGCAGAAATTGTTACAGAAAATGAAGTATATCTGATTAGTTTAGGAGATAATGTACATATATTTATTATCTTTTGAGTATTTTTTCTACTTTTATGAAACTGGTGTATTTATTTTGATGGGGGATTGAGCACAGTTTTTCTATCAGGCCATGACGAAGACCCTTCGGTGTTGAAACGGTAGCCGAAAAAAGAATCAATATAGAGATGCAGACATGATGGGTGAGACTCTTTATTACAGCTTAAAAAAAGAGCTGAAAGATTTTATATATATATATATATTAAAAAAACAATCCCTGCATTCCCTCCTGACCTATGCCAAATGGGATCAGTGAAAAGCTCTGGACGCAAGACCCGTCAATATTCACCACAATCTGGGAAACAGAATGCCGGTACTCCAAACCACTCCAATGTTTATTTAGTAGCTTTCATATCCTTTGATGGTAACAATGTATCAGCTTGCATCGGCTACGCATTTCAACCATTACGGTCTTCTTAGCCAAAATATTTACAGAGGCCCCATTCCCCATAGAAAATATATTGCTTAGTTTACTAAAAATAAAAAAAATACTATATAAATCCAACATATTACCAAGGAAAAACAAATTCATTTCATTATAGCTCCCAATTTATACTACCCCATTACCAAGCCTAGGTTGCCTATTAATACTATACACCATACAGTTATTGCAGTGTCAATAATCTCATTATCAAGAACATACCAAACGTATCTAAAATAATTCAATTTCCATTATTAATGTCATTATGATGGCGTTAAGATATGCCAAGTGGCTGTACAACAATATTATATCATCCTATCATTTAATCAAATAATCCATGGTTAATACATCAATTTAGAATCCTATCTTCATAAATACACGTTATACTCGGGGGTGTGAGCAAACAAACATAATACAAGCAAACTATAATCACCTAATCCCAGAACCCCAAGAATCAAAAATCTAAATCAAAGCCCTGGAATTGATAGGGTGCTGCTGACCCGGAGAGGGGGAGCTAGGGAATGGATTCTTAGGAAAATGGAATCTGAGTATATAATTTGACTAAATAGTAGACATCCATGGGGATTGAACCAGGATGAAGAACTTTATGTTCATGTTGGTTAAATTTCATAATTAACAAAGAGTGTTAAAGGGCTTTGATTTTTAATTTTGTAGGGGAAGTTGCCGGGTGCTCATCAATCTAAAAAAAAATGTTTTTGGGCTCCAAAAAAACAGTAACATAGTAGTCCCTGGAACTAAAGGGAGTATCTTTGTGTGTGGATGTGTTCCTTGTGAAAGAACAGCATCCGGACAGCTGGGTATACAGAAAGCGTGCAAGAATCCAGTGATCCCACAACTTTAAATGATTCAGCTATCTGACTGGCCGAGGAAGGTATTTTTCCTGCCACGCAAAGCGCTGTTGTCAAAGCAAAATGTTCCTGAGAACCCCAGCGCGAGCTTGTGGTCTGGTTTGCTCCCTGCAACATGAAAAGAAATGTTGCGGCCACCATTTTAGGGCATTGAGACTCAGATGCTGTGTCCTACGAATTGTTTTAAAAAATGGTATCAAGAAGCAGGGTAAGAGTACCCTGAACACATGGACCTTGTGGGGCAGGGTTCCCAGGGAGACCACCCATGGAACCCATTTTAAAGAAAATGCTTTTTTACTGTGATCCTGCAGGTGTCCTACGGTAGCCGGGATGGACACCTGGACACCCTTGGGAGTCCCACAGGTTTGCAGGGGCCACGCTGTCTTACATGAGAGTCTTGCAGTATCTGAAACTTTTTTTAAAGGGGGCAGGGCCTGAATGTCTGTAGTGGGTTGCCACGAACAGGTGAAGGCCATGCACGACAGGGGGGTGGCATTACGTATCACAATAAAATATTACTGTATGTTAAAAACCCTAAACAATAACTGAAAGAACCAAAGGTTAAAGTGATGTTATAGTTAGGTGAAAAATATCAGTTTAATTGTAACATTTAAACTAAAAAAACACTGAAGTTCAACAGTTACAGTTATGTCACGTAATTATACCTTGCACCCTTACA
Source organism: Pleurodeles waltl (assembly GCF_031143425.1). Taxonomy (NCBI): domain Eukaryota; kingdom Metazoa; phylum Chordata; class Amphibia; order Caudata; family Salamandridae; genus Pleurodeles; species Pleurodeles waltl. The sequence goes on from NC_090443.1 coordinate 913,060,425, forward strand.
ATGCACTGCTTATGACCTGACATATTACAACACTCATGACATGTTCTGTGACACTATTGATAACATTACTGATGACAACTGAACAGACATAATTGACAACAAGACTGTGCATTGCAAGGGTGTTAGAAAAGAGGTATTTGGTTGGCAGTCACGTTACCCTCCGTCCAAGCAAGGACTCTCACTCTAAACAGGGAAAAGGAGAATCACGCTCAGTTAACCTCCCCCCCGCTCACCCACTTGGTAGCTTGGCACAAGCAGGCAGACTTAACTTTCAGAGTCTAGGTGTAAAGTATATGTACCAACACACACAGTAACTACACAAAATGACACAACACAGGTTTGGAAAAACAGAAAATATTTGTCTAAACAAAACAAGACCAAAACAACAAAACTCCACCATCCTTTAGTAAACAGTGAAAACACTGTTAGCATTGAAAAGAACCTGGGAAGCGTCAAAATAACACGCACAGGCGAGTGTGCGTCGAAAAAGGTTAGCGATGCATCGATTTCTCACCCGCAAGCGAGACCGTGCGTCATTTCTCCTCCTCCGGTCAGGTCGGTGGGCATTGTTTTTCCTCTGCAGGAGAGCAATGCGTCAATCCAGGCAAGCACTCAGGTCCCGACAGGCTTCCATTGTTTTTCTGTGCCCAGCAAGGTCCTGCCGCACGGTATCAGCAAAACCGCCCAATGTGGGTTGTGACGCTATCAGCCTCCGTCAGCGGGTGTTTTCCAGCTGCGTGCGTCGATCTTCCAGCCGCCATGCTGATGGAGCGTCGATTTCTACCGCAAAGCAGACGGCGCATCGTTTTTCAGCCGTGTCTCAGAAGGTGTGTCGATATTTTCCCCGCACAGCGGTCTGTGCGTGGATTTTCAGTCTTGGTCTGCCAGTTTCACCTTCCAAGGCCTCAGGAACTGGATAGGGCACCACTTGGCAGGGCAGGAGTGTCAGCAGAGAGTCCAGGTGCTGGAAGGAGAAGTCTTTGATGGCCCTGAGGCTTCAACAACAGGAATGCACAACAGAGTCCAGTCTTTGTCCCCTTGCACAGGCAGAAGCAGCAACTGCAGGGTAGCTCCACAAAGCACAGTCACAGACAGGGCAACACTTCTCCTCAGCTCTTCTCCAGGCAGAGGTTCCTCTTGATGTCCAGAAGTGATCTAAACTATGTGGTTTTGGGTGCCCTTCTTATACCCATTTTGGCTTTTGAAATAGGCCTACTTTAAAGGAAAGTCTCTCTTGCTTCTGAAATCCTGCCTTGCCCAGGCCAGGCCCCAGACACACACCAGGGGTTGGAGACTGCATTGTGTGAGGGCAAGCACAGCCCTTTCAGGTGTAAGTGACCACTCCTCCCCACCCTCCTAGCACAGATGGCTCATCAGGATATGCAGGGTACACCCCAGCTCCCTTTGTGTCACTGTCTAGAGAGAGGTGCAAACAGCCAAACTGTCAAACTAACCCAGACAGAGAATCCACAAATAGGCAGAGTCACAGAATGGTTTAAGCAAGAGAATGCCTACTTTTTAAAAGTGGCATTTTCAAACACACAATCTCAAAACCAACTTTACTAAAAGACGTATTTTTAAATTGTGTTCAGAGACCCCAAACTCCACATGTCCGTCTGCTCCCAAAGGGTATCTACACTTTAATTTTGGACCTTGAAGTAGGCTTACTTCAAAGGAAAGTCTCTCTTGTTTGTGAAATCCTGCCTTGCCGAGGCCAGTCCCCAGACACACACCAAGGGGTTGGAGACTGCATTCTGTGAGGGCAGGCACAGCCCTTTCAGGTGTAAGTGACTCCTCCTTCCCTCCCTCCTAGCACAGATGGCTCATCGGGATATGCAGGCTACACCCCAGCTCCCTTTGTGTCACTGTCTAGAGAGAGGTGCAAACAGCCCAACTGTCAAACTGAGCCAGACAGGGAATCCACAAACAGGCAGAGTCACAGAATCGTTTAAACAAGAAACGCTCACTTTCCAAAAGTGTCATTTTCAAAAACACAATCTTAAAACCAACTTTACTAAAAGATATATTTTTAAATTGTGAGCTCACAGACCCCAAACTCCACATGTCTATCTGCCCCCAAAGGGAATCTATGCTTTAATCATATGTAAAGGTAGCCCCCATGTTATCTATGAGAGAGATAGGCCTTGCAACAGTGAAAACCTAATTTGGCAGTACTTTACTGTCAGGACATATGAAACACATTAGTATATGTCCTACCTTAAACATACACTGCACCCTGCCCATGGGGCTACCTAGGGCCTACCCTAGGGGTGTCTTACATGTAAGAAAAGGGAAAGTTTAGGCCTGGCAAATGGGTACACTTGCCAAGTCAAACTGGCAGTTCAAATCTGCACACGCAGACACTGCAGTGGCAGGCCTGAGCCATGTTTACAGGGCTACTAATGTGGGTGGCCCAACCAGTGCTGCAGGCCCACTAGTAGCAAAAGGCCCTGGGCACCTCTAGTGCATGGGACTAGGGACTTACCAGTAAATCAAATATGCTAATCATTGAAAGTCAGTTACATACACATTTTATACAGGAGCACTTGCGCTTTAGCATTGGATAGCAGTGGTAAAGTGCCCAGAGTAACAAAAACAGCCAAAACAGAGTCCAGCACACATCAACAACCTGGGGGACAAAGGCAAAAAGTTAGGGGAGACCACGCCAAGGATGAAAAGTCTAACAAAGGGTATTTTTGTCTGTGAATTTCTGTGTTTTCTTTAATGAAAAGTGAGATATTATTACCATACCGTACTATATTATCTCTTTTACCTTTGTTTATTCAGTGTAGATAAATATATATATATTGAACACATTAAGACTAAAACATCAATCTCTTTCTTGCTGTTTACAATTTTTGCTGAATAAAGCATTGTATATCAGCCAAAAGAAGAACTTAGTTGGCTAGAACATGTATTCCAGAGCAGAATGCAGTTTTTAAATGCATCACACTTTGAAGGTCCAACTTTCCTATGTATTAAATTAAACATCAAACATTCAAAACTGATCAAAATTGCACTTGTTTGTTAAACATAAAATATACAGATTGGTACTTCACAAAAATGCTTACATTGAATGTATTTGAGATACACCAGTAATTTGCGACACAACTGCAATTATTTTGGGGGGGTTTCTCCTGTTCCTCTGCCTACGCAATGCTGGTGCTGAGAATGACTGAGAACGCAATGCTTGTGTTGTGGGTGGGTGAATTGGTGGTGGTTGAGTTAGTGATTTTGGAGGTTGAGGTGGTACAGGTGGAGTTGGTGCTGGTTGAGCTGGTAGAGGTGTGGGGTTGGCAAAATGTACTTCCCTCGAATTTTGGGGTGCGTTTGTAGAATCTTCTGCATGTATTGGCCATGAAGAGTGATATTGGTATTTTTTGCTTTTTGCCGCTTTCGTCCTCATGGCCATAGTATGTTGCCTTGAAATCTTTTCAAATGTTCATGGTGAATCTTTGCCATACCCTGGTAACATTTTGCAACATTATACCAGACACGGGTCTGCCTATGAATCATCTGTGGGAGTCCTTTATGGGAGGCAGCTAGCTCACAGACAGTAGCCCCCATTGTATGATTATTCTCCTGCTCATTAGACTGTTGATTGAAAAAAATATCCTCCAGACAGCAGCATTAGCTCATGGCAGGCCCTCCAAAACATATTTGGCCATCTGACAAAGCCAACTGGTTGTCCAGCACATAGAGGGTTGTCATTTGTTCAGTCTTGGAGGGGGGATGATGAATGGGGGGTACATGCTCGTTATCTGGAGTGTTCTCTCTGTCTGATGTTTGAAAGAAGGCTCAAGGTGCACCTTCATGACAAGAGTGCGTAAGAGATTGTACAGAGGTACCGTAAGTTGAAGCCTGTATGAAGGTGAGTGTTGCATAGACAGGACCAGCATCTGTGGTTGCTTAGCTAATGGCTGGGGACTGACAGTCCTCGGAAGTGATTTAGGGGGAACGCTGTTGCCCGACAATGAAATGGCCTTCTTGATGATATTCTGAGTAGGGGCAACAATGTCCTCCTCTTCATCCATATCCTCCTCCTCTTTTCCAACCAGCTGCTTTTTCTCCTCCTCCTCCAATTCTCGTCGAGCAGTACTGGACCCCGACATTGTTGCTTGGAGGAGGATCAGATTCTCTCCTCAGATTGGCCACCATCCTCTGTTTGGAGATGGTTCTATTTCATTGTATAGTGACATGTCCACAGTACCCGGAAGAAGAAGATTTCAACAGTTGAAGTATATCAAATCCAGTTGGGTCTGCATTTCAACATAGTACTTAAATAGATATAATTCTGCAAATAACAAATAAGCAAATTACTATGCTTGAAAAAAATTCTTATGAAATTAAGTGCTAATCCAGGGAATTTTTATATTTCAACAATGTGAACTCATCAGCTCCAGCCACAGATCTTTCAGTTTTTAAGATCCCCTATAAGTTCAACTGCTAAATCAGTGTGCTTCTGGTATTTGTTACCAAGGTGTTTCCAAATCAGCAGCTACGGATGTATAACTTATGCATAATGATTATTTACCCTCTATCAAACTCATCAGAAGTAGAAATACTGACACACTAGACATACATACATGAATGGAAAACAAACATCGCATTCCACAGATGCTTAACATCTGATGTGCTTTGAAAATAGGGCTAAGTAATGTATTCAAAAGACTAATGATGTGATACCATAGTAAAGAACAGAGGTTACCAGACTTATCTGACCGACAGATCCTAGAGGTCCTAATAGCTGCAGGAAGGAAGTCCTCTGATGTCATCAGTCTTGATTTTGTCAAGGTTGATACTAAGGGCTGCTGCATGACAAAAGCTGACAGGAGAAAGAGAGAGACATAAGGATGTTAGCCATTCACATTCATACAAAAAGGTGCTCCATAAAGAGTTTAAATACTGTTTTTGAGACGCACAAAGATGTCTCATCTGCATGTTAAGATATTGCATCACATATATCTTACAATCCTACCCTTACGTTTGCAGGTCTTGTTGCCATTTGATAAGAAAATATATATTTTCAACATAACAAAATCTTAACATATTGAGCATTGGGCCAGTAAACATGTGTGTCAAAAGACATCATGATACGCTGTCAGTCCTAAAAAAATAAGTTAGATCAAAAGGCAAAGCAGCAGTCATTTAATGAGCTAGTCTCTACCAATAGTTTGTAGTGTGGTGCCAGACCAGGCAATGGTGCACTGCTAGGAGGAGAAGTCGTAGTTGTGGCAGGTGGTGAATGAGACACAGGGCTGTAAAAAGGATTAACAATAATCTGAGTATATAATATGGCAATTGTATAAATGTCAATGTCACATTTGACTACAATTAAAAAAACATTGTCAAATATAGTGTTAGGTTTTAACTAAACAAGTGATAGAAATAGGCTATAATGCATTAGTGAGATTGTTAGTATAAGGACATTGCTGTGCATCTCAATGGGTGGCATTACAAGACCTACCCTGTGTGTTGCATTGCTACTGTTGCAATGACTCTGACCCCAGTTGAAGCCACTGATTGGCTTGGAATAGTTGCTGTGTGAAAGGATCAGAAAACTAAATTGTAAAATATATAGGGGCTCATTACGACCTTGGCGGGAAAAGGCGCTTACCGCCGTACAGAAGACCGCCAATACACTGCGGCGGCGGCGGGAGACCGCCACAGCTATTATGAGACACATTACGGAATCCGCCGAAATTCAGACACCCACACAATACAGCCACACCAAAGGTCAGCGATAAACATGCGGAAACAAATCCTCCACGCCAACAGAAACACGCCCATGCTATTACGACCCACGAATCCACGCAGCGGTCTTTCAACCGCGGTATTCCATTGGCGGTACACACCGCCGCGCTCAAAATACACACACATCTCCAAAACACCACCACATTGGACAATTCCAAATACACACACCTGATACACATACAAACAACACTCCCACACACCCAACACAATATAAAACACACACCCACATCACCCACAAACCCCTATGACCAAAAATTAGAGACGAAGGCCAGAGAGAGACAGCACAGAATAGAGAACCCCATCACACAGAGGCACACTACACCATCACCCACACAACATCCACGCACAAAACACCACATACCACTACACTCACCACACTCATCAACGCATACACCGCCCCACACATCACACACACGACCCCATGTCACGCCAAAGACACCCCCGCTTCTCCGAGGAGGAGCTCAGGGTCATGGTGGAGGAAATCATACGGGTAGAGCCACAGCTATTTGGCTCACAGGTACAGTACACATCCATAGCCAGGAAGATGGAGCTATGGCAAAGAATAGTCGACAGGGTCAACGCTGTGGGACAGCACCCAAGAAATAGGGAGGACATCAGGAATAGGTGGAACGACCTACGGGGGAAGGTGCGTTCCACGGTATCCAGGCACCACATCGCGGTACAGCGGACTGGCGGCGGACCCCGACCTCCTCCCCCACAACTAACAACATGGGAGGAGCAAGTCTTGTCCATCTTGCATCCTGAGGGCCTCGCAGGAGTCGTTGGAGGGACGGACACTGGTAAGTCAAATCTCAACTATCATATCCCCCACCCTACCTGCATGCTATCACACACACCCACCCTCACACCCTCCACTAACACCCTAACTCCTCACTAATGTACCCATAACACCAACCACCCATCCCAACCCCAAGACCTGCATGACACAACTAAGCATGGATACCCATCACTAAAGCATGCCCACTGCACAGACCCAGAACACCCCCCAACCATCACCACACAAGCTCCCACACAGGAATGCTAGCACTGGGGTACACGCACACCCAACCATTGCACACCATGAAACACACACATGCAATAATCCTGTACTCATACCCCTTCAGGAACCCGAAGGAACGTCACCACACCAGAGGGTCCAGACAACACCACTCCACCCCCAGAAGAGGCCCACAGTGACGACAGCAGCCCTGCCCTACTGGATCTTGATGACCAGCCCGGACCATCGTGGGCCTCAGGACAGTCGGTTCCCCTTGCCCAGCCACAGCCCAACACCGAGCTGCCTCCCTCTGGTAACACCAGCACAGCACCCACCCAGCGGGCCCATACCTCCCTACCCAGGACAGGTCAATCAGCGGTGTGTCCACCACTACAGGGCACCCGGGCTAACCCAACACCCCAACAACAACAGGGACCTGGGGGCAGTGGTAGTGGGCACACGGTCCAGGGGGACGGAGGCACAGGAACATAGGGGAACTGGGAGGGCTGCTGTGCGACAGAGGGAGGACAGGCCAAGGGAACCTACTCTCAACGAGGCCCTCTCCTCCATCATGGGAGCATACACCACTCCCAGGAGACGATGGCAACGGTCCTGGACAAGTTGCAGGAGACCCTGCGTCTGCAGGAGGAGCAGTATTTGGGGTTCAGGGAGGAGCTCAGGACCATAGGCTCCGCCTTGGGCACCATCGTAGGGGTGCTGAGGACATTCAAAAGACCTTGAGGGACACCGTGGCACTCCAAGGGGCCCCTGACACTAGCCAGGACGACGAACTGCCCACCACCTCTGCCGGCGCTAGTGGACAGGAAGCCTGCACATGGAGAACCACCATGAAAGCGGTCCCTGAGATCCAGGAACAGGACAGAGCAAGATGGCAAGACCCCGCCAGGAAATAAGACTACCCTGATTGTCCCCCCACTGTCCTACTTTTTTACCCTGTCCACATTGGAACTGCCCCAGCTCCACTTTCAATGGCCAGATGTGCAATGTACCTGTGAGACTAATAGACTGGACTCTGCCATGGACATTCTTCCACCATGCCCTATCCCAATTTCACAACCCCCATACATTTTTATGCACTTAAATAAACACCCTTGAAACCTTAATAATATTGGAGTCAGTCAATGATTGTGAACTTTGTATTGTCAATTACAGTGTTAAAAAAGGTTACCCATTGGAAGGCCAACATACCAATGTCACACATCACAAGCCTTGACACGTAGATTACCACATTACTGAAACTGAAATGGAAGGGGACAACTCAGTTAACAAATAGGGAGTGAAATGTAGGTACAGGATAGAGGTAGACGTGTGAAATTTTATATTATGTGAAACATGAAAATGTACTCACCTGTGTCTCACTGAAAATATTGCTGTATGACTGACTCCCTGTTGTCGTTTTCATCTTCATCAGCTTCATCCTCATCACTGTCCACAGGCTCCACAGGCTCACCCGCTGCAACAACACCGTCATTTGGATCGTCCTCCTACAGAAAAGGCACCTGGCGTCGCAATGCCAAGTTATGGAGCATGGAGCAGGCGATGATGATGTCGCACACCTTCTTCGGTGAGTAGAATAGGGACCCACCTGTCATATGGAGGCACCTGAACCTGGCCTTCAGAAGGCCAAAGGTCCGCCGATCACCCTCCTAGTCCGCCCATGGGCCTCATTGTACCGTTCCTCTGCCCTGGTCCTGGGATTCCTCACTGGGGTCAGTAGCCATGACAGGTTGGGGTAACCAGAGTCCCCCAATAGCCATACACGGTGCCTCTGGAGTTCACCCATCATATCAGGGATGCTGCTATTCCGCAGGATGTAGGCGTCATGCACTGAGCCAGGGAACATTGCATTTACCTGCGAGATTTACTGGTCTGCCAAACAGACCATCTGGACATTCATCGAATGATAACTCTTCCTGTTCCTGTACACCTGTTCATTCCTGCGGGGGGACCAGAGCTACATGGGTCCCATCAATGGCACCTATGACGTTGGGGATATGTCCAAGGGCATAGAAGTCACCTTTCACTGTAGGCAAATCCGCCACCTCAAGGAAAATGATGTATCTCCTTACGTGTTTCAGCAGGGCAGACAACACTCTGGACAACACGTTGGAAAACAGAGGCTGGGACATCCCTGATGCCATGGCCACTGTTGTCTGAAAAGACCCACTTGCAAGGAAATGGAGCACTGACAGCACCTGCACGTCAGGGGGGATTCCAGTCGGATGGCGGATTGGTGACATCAGGTCTGGCTCCAACTGGGTACATAGTTCCTGGATTGTGGCACAGTCAAACCGGTAGGTCACGATGACATGTCGCTCTTCCATTGTCAACAGGTCCACCAGCGGTCGGTACACCGGCGGATTCCGCCATCTTCCAATATGTCCCAACTGACGGTGCCTAAGAAGGACAACAGCGAAGAAACTGTCAGCATTCCTCGAGGTAAGTACCTACAGTCACACACAAGACTACACCAGACAATTAACCCATCCGTGAAAGGTTTTGAGTGTAGGCCTCGGTATGTGTGACGCAGTAGTAATTGAAGCCATGTGAGCCCCTGAAATGGCGGCTGCCTGACCTCTAAACTGGGACAATGGAATTGTGGGGTAACTGCGCTGCCGTTGGACACTGTCGCGGTAGGCGGTCGTAGAGCGCGGCGCAATGCTGCATTGGTTAACATTGGACCCTATGGGTCCCAGGAGCCAATGAACAGGTGCGCTGGTGGTGATGATGCGCACCACCGCGGACGTCACCGCCGCGGACGTCACCACCATTTTCTATCTCTTCAATCACTAGATACCTGACCTTCGACAGGAGAGGACCTACACTGCTAGTGCTGCTGTGACCTCGGTCTGGAAGCGACGATGGCTGCTGCGTCTGGGGAAAGGGCCCCTGCCTTCACTGCACAGGAGTTGGAGAAACTTGTGGATGGGGTCCTCCCCAGTATACGCTACTCTACGGTCCTCCAGACCAACAGGTTAGTACACAGGGAGCACGTTGTATGGGCTAGGCCTGGGTGGAGAGGGCTGGGTGGATGAGGGAAGGGGGCAGAGTACATAGAACAGTCATGCATGGGGATGAGTGGGCCACAGGGATAGAGTTGGGAGGGGGCCAATTACAACAACAGTGCAGTAGGTAATGGCTGTTCCTCTTTCCTTGTGCATGTCATGTAGGTCAGCGCCCACCAGAAGAGGGACATTTGGCATGCCATTGCCAAGGAAGTCCGGACCCTGGGGGCCCACCAGAGACGGGGCACCCACTGCTGGAAGAGATCGGAGGAAATTCGCCTCTGCAGCAAGAAGACGGCGGAGGCTCAACGTGGGAGGGGTGCCCGTCGCACCATGACCCCCCTGATGTTCCGGATCCTGGCGGTGGCCTACCCGGAGTTGGATGGGCGCTTAAGGACATCACAGCAGACACAAGGGGGTGAGTACAACCTCATCCTATGGACTTTGCATGCAGTGGAGCTGTCTGGGTGGGGGTGGTGGGCTGTGGGTGTCCCTAGGCCAGGGCGAGTTAGGTAGGCAAGGCCCCTCCATTATGTAGGCCATGTGGAACTCTACCCCAGCTCAAAAAAAGGCAAATTGATGTATAGTTACCCCTTTGCCATCCATGTGGGCAGATTTCTACCATTGCCATGTAGGCCATATCCCAGAAATAGCATGTGCAGAGGGCAGGAGCATGGCGTAATGCATGGTGCTGCTGCGTCTGTCTTGTCCGCCAACGGTAGCGGTATGCCATGCACTAAAACTCTCTTTCTTCTGTCTCCCCCCTTTTTCTGCTCTCCCTGTCCTTCTGTACATCAGCATCAACAGGCGGAGGTACAGTGGCACCGGAGCATGAGGGAGCTGCATCCCACATGGCCATGGAGGGCCACACCACAGACTCCGAATTCACCAGTGGGACGGAGGGCGAGGGGAGCTTCACGTCAGCCACAGGATCACCAACCAGTGACACGGACTCGTCCACCGATGGGAGCTCCCCTATGGTGGCGGCACCATCTGTGCGCCCCACTTCTACAGGTACAGCCGCTACCTCCCCTACCAGCACCGCCCTCCCAGCAGCCCCTCAGCGTTCGCCCCGTGCCCCTTCACCCAGGAGGGTGGGCATCACCTTCGGCCCAGGCACCTCAGGCCCTGCCCCAGTCACCCCTGCTGCCCTCAGTGAGGAGGCCATTGACCTCCTCAGGTCACTCACTACCATTGTGACTGCCACCCAGGGTGTAGAACGAGAGTTGAAACATGGTAATGCATTCCTGGAAGGCATTCATTCTGGTCAGGCTGTCCTTCAGCGAACCCTGCAATCTCTGGCCTCAGCACTGATGGCAGCCATTGTCCCTGTGTCCAGCCTCCCCCCTCCAACTTCCTCCACCCAGACCGAATCCCCTGTACCCCAGCCCATCCCAAGCACACCTACAGACCAGCATGCACACAAGTCAACAAACACAAGTAGCTCAAGCAAACATAGGCACCACACACACCACAGGCACTCACACAAGCATCAGACCCATACAGATACAGCAACATCCACGGTCTCCACTGTGTCCCTCTCCTCCTCTTCTCCCTCCTCCCTCCCAGTGTCGTCTACACACACACCTGCATGCACCACATCTACAAGCACTAGGACTCGCACCAGGACACCCAGCACCACAAGCTGCTCACCTGCACTAACCACCTCCACTGCCATATACACGTCCCCTGTGTCCTCTCCCAGTGTGTCTGTGACGCCCCCTCCCAAAGTACCCAAACGCCGGCAATCACTCACCCAACATCCATCCACCTCACGACAGCCTCCAGTACCTGCACCTGCACCCAAAACAGCTAAAGTGACACCTCCTACAACCACCTCCTCTTCCTCCACTCCCAGAGCCCCTCCAGCTACCCATCCCAGTGTACGTCAGAAACTGTCCCTATGTCAAATTGACCTTTTTGCCCCCACCCCCCCTCCAATTCATCAGTCCCGTCGTAGCGCCTCAGCCAAAAAGCCTCCAGTACCAGTGGTGCGTGTTCCAGGTTTTTGGAGTGCCCCGTCCACCAGGGCAGGCAGTAGGACCCGGAGCCAAGGCACTGTCAGCCCACCCCCTGTAAAGGCTCTGAAATTGGAGAGTGGACGACGGGACCGTGTCAAGACTCCTGGTGGGACAAAAAGTGAAATGGGATCCAAGGCGATTGGTGAGTCAGCTGTAACTCCAAAGAAGGTGGGGAAGGTCCCGAGGAAGTCTCCCCAACCTGTTGTGAGTGTCACGGCGGAGAAGTGCGCCATCATTTCCGGCGGTCCTGACACAACTGCCAGCACCGTCGTTACTGGTCCAGAGACCACCGCCAGAGTCACAGCCCAGGAGGGCCCAAGTATCGTCACTGGTCAGGAGACCACCGCCGGACTCATTGCCCAGGAGGGCCCAAGTATCGTTACTGGTCAGGAGACCACCGCCGGACTCATTGCCCAGGAGGGCCCAAGTATCGTCACTGGTCCAGAGACCACCGCCAGAGTCACAGCCCAGGAGGGCTCAAGTATTGTTACTGGTCCAGAGACCACCGCCAGAGTCACAGCCCAGGAGGGCTCATGTAACGTTACTGGTCCAGAGACCACCGTCAGAGTCACAGCCCAGGAGGGCTCAAGTATTGTTACTGGTCCAGAGACCACCGCCAGAGTCACAGCCCAGGAGGGCTCAAGTATCGTTACTGGTCCAGAGACCACCACCGGAGTCACAGCCCAGGAGGGTCCAGGATCCCACAGCCCCGCTGGGCAATGATGGAACGTCAAGCCACACACCAACGTCCAGTGTGGAGTTCGTCATGCCCCACACCAATGTCCAGTGTGGAGATCGTCATGCCACACACCAATGTCCAGTGTGGAGTTCATCATGCCACACACCAATGTCCAGTGTGGAGATCGTCATGCCACACACCAATGTCCGTACCAGAACCACCATGGCAAAGCACCGCTGAACAGGCCAAAGACTGCCATGGTGAAGACCGCTGAACAGAGCAAAGACAGCCATGGTGAAGACCGCTGAACAGAGCAAAGACCGCCATGGTGAAGACCGCTGAACAGGGCAAAGACCGCTATGGCAAAGCACCGCTGAACAGGCCAAAGACTGCCATGGTGAAGACCGCTGAACAGGCCAAAGACTGCCATGGTGAAGACCGCTGAACAGGGCAAAGACCGTGTGGGTATGAATAGTCCGGTACATCAGGCATCGTTCGCCCATGTGGAGCTGGGACAGTGACAGGACATGTACTTTCACGGGGCGACTCATCCAGTCTGGGAACCAGTCCCACCCAGTGCCAGTAGAGAACTGCATCTACTTGTGAAGATGTGTCTTTGCACTCCCCAGGATGGCTCAGTGGGCAACCCACCCACTGTAGAGACTTGAGAGACCGTGGCTTTGCACTCCCCAGGATTGAACAGTGGGCAACCCACCCACTGTATAGACTTGTGAGACTGTGGCTTTGCACTCCCCAGGATGGTACAGTGGGCAAGCCACCCACTGTAGAGACTTGAGAGACTGTGGCTTTGCACTCCCCAGGATGGCATACATGGGCATGTAGCCCCGTCGTGGATCTAGCTTCGCATTCATCTGGCTGAGGTGCCCCCCATTCCCTTCCCCCTGAGGTGCCTGTATTGTTTTTATCTGATGCCCCGGCAGTGTTCTCTCGGATTTTGGTCAGGTATCTATTGTGGGCCTCGCCCATGTATTTTTGGACTGTTTGTGCATGGACATTGTTGTGTACATATCTGCACTACTTCTTGTATTGTATATTTAATTTTGACAGATTTCGTGATACATATCAGTATATTTTTGTATGAGTAGTATATTGGCACAATACAAAGTTTGACCGTAATTTGCTTTGTCTTTGCATTCTTCCGGGGGGATTGTGGGTTGTTACTGTGATTTTTGTGACTGCATTGGTGTGTATGTTGTCTAATGCAAGGGTGGGGATGGGGGTGTTTGGTGGGTGTCCCCCTAACTTTTGCCTCCCCGTGTCGTAGGTGCAGTACTCACCGATATCTTCTGCGTCTACGTCGCTGTTGGTCGTAGATGAGCAGGAATACAAGGGAAGGAGTATTTGTAGTTCCGGCTCCATGGTGTCCTCGTTCCTCGTGGGATGTGTTGAGGTGAGCGTTTTCCCATAGCAAAAGCTGTTTCCGCCGTGTTTTTATCCACGGTGAATCCGCCCCGGAAAAGGTGGCGGATTGGTGTGTTGTGATAGTGTGGGCGGTACATTGTCTCCCGTCTGTCTGTTGGTGGTGTCCGCCGCGCTGTTTGTCTGTACCGTCGTGGCGGGCGGTGTGTTAAAGTGGCTGTCTTAGTTGGCGGTTTCCGCCAGGGTCGTAATTCCCTTTTTTGTCCGCCGGCCTGTTTGCGGTATTACCGCACCTTTAACACCGTCCGCCAGGGTTGTAATGACCACCATAGTGATAGTGGTTGTGATAGACGGTGTTTCAGAGAAGTACATATGTGATGTATGACAAACATTGCAGACATAAGTGAAGGACAGATGTGAGAGAGTGATTGTAGGTTTGCTTTCAGTGAAAGAAAGAGAGAGCGCGAGTGAAAAGAAGAGAGGGGGAGATAGGGCGGAAGGAGGTTTAGATTCTTATCTGGCACCACATTAGTGTTGTCAGAAAGAGAGAGGCCATGTCGCAGATTGGGGTGCATTGTGGAGAGGGCAGCCTTCTTAAGTTGGTTGCAATGGAGTTGGTATCCAGGTGGCCCTTCAATCCGAACTTCAGCTATCTGAAACATGGATAACTTCTCCTTCACCCGCCTCCTCTCATCTTGCCAATTCTTTTTAATGCCTCCCATGAAGAGGGCCTCTTCCCCCAATATATTGGCAGACCGTCTGGTGTGGGCAGAATTTAAGTTGTTGGAAAGGAATGGGTGTCAAGTGTGTAGGATTGTGTTTAAGTGCATATGCATATTTTTAGATACACCTTCTAAGGTGAGGGGGTTGAGAGATGTAAGTCTACAATTTTGAGTAACTTTACAATCTTAAACAGTAAATATTCAAAAGAAGTAAAGTTACGCAAAAATGTGAGAGTAAATTTAAAGTTCTGCTCAATGAACAACAGTTTTGCACTGCAGCATCTGAATGGCCACAATTATGGTGTTCTTCTGGGAAATGTATACCCTGGGGTAGATGTAGTTCTTAACTCTCTCCAATGAGTTAGGCACAATAGTCTATAAATTTAATCTTTTGTTATATATTGAGACAACAATCAGTTTACTTTTATCGTTATTTATCTTGAGGAAGTGTCTGGCAGCATAATTGGTTAATAACTTGACTTCTCATTGTCGGCTAAAAGGCATTTCATCATACAGTACATTATTATCGGTAAAGAGTACAGTATGACTTAGGAACTCCACACTTTATTGGAAACATATTTACTTTCTCAAAGCTTCATGACTCATTATCACCTCTTGTGAGCAACAACAAAGATACAATGACAACAACCAAGCTACATGCATATGTACATTTTGTCTGCACTCATCAACTTCCATCCATCTACACCTACCAATATTTCTAAACCTCTATAAAGGTTGAACTTATTGCTGCTACCCTATTTCATGTTGATAGAGAAGGAATAGCTATCTATGTTTTATATGTGATAATGATGAATGGCAAAAGGTTTTGGTCACAGCTGGTATATTCCTCTTGGCCTCCAGTTGTGTAAAGCTATACTTACAGGCGTGAAGAGAGCAGAAAACAGACAAGCACCTCATGGCATCTCCCTCATACCATAGCAGAAAGAAGACACATACTAGGATAGATAATTGGTCCTGTCAAATACTCAGAAGATTAGTGGTGGACTACCCACAGCATTCCTCACAGATCAGCACACTCATGACTTTATACACCAACCTAAAATAGAAAAGACATAGCACAATGTTAAAAAAAAATCATGATTATGTTGACAATAATGAGCATAAAAAAGTGTACAGAATGATACCAGTTACCATTAAATTAACTTATAGAATTCCTATAGGACCTGTCCTTAATTGCTAGTTGTAATTCTTTCATAGAAGTGAGATATAGATGTTGTCTGCTTGAACAAAAGCTGAATGCAGCACATATTTACTCAGCCCAGGGATCTTAGCAGGCTAGATTTAGGGAAAGTGAAATTTTGTTCCCTTGATAAACCAGTCCTCTCTTTCCTTTGTAAAAGGTAGGATATCATTTTCCAATGATTTCTTGTGTTAAAAGGTGTTTTTTTTTTCTTGTCACTTATGGTGAGCACAGCAGTGGGAGAACTCCTGGAAATATGATTA
This sequence comes from Pleurodeles waltl, assembly GCF_031143425.1. NCBI lineage: Eukaryota > Metazoa > Chordata > Amphibia > Caudata > Salamandridae > Pleurodeles > Pleurodeles waltl. Next base: position 913,076,468 of record NC_090443.1, read on the forward strand.
CTTGGAGGATTTATTGACATATTACACTTGACCTGTAATCCTTTTAATAAGAGTGACAATGCAGGATAACTTATAATATGATAACATTGAGGTTATACAGCAAATACATAGAACATAGTCACACTGTTATAAAATATGAAGTGCAAAAGGAATAAAGGTTAAACATCATAGGCTGGAGTCAGTGGTCACACACAATACAAAATGATAATGTGCACTCAACAGCAAGCTTTGGATGACAAGGTGGGTTTGACAACATTTTTTACTGAGAAATTGAGGATAGCAGACATTTATTGCCACGTGTGAAATTATACTGGTGGTTACTATTTTTGTAAGTGTTGGGTATTACAGTCTTTTATGGGAACTGACAGATTAAACATTTATACTGAATGTTATAAACTCACAAATAATTATTTAGGTAAACTGAATATATATAGACACACACATTCATGCTGACATACAGAAGCAGTGAAAATAATTCACAAGATGGTGGCTTGATTCTCCTGCGTTTTATGTCAGTTTCAGGTTTCTCCTGCACAGCCCTTGTGTTGTGCTTGTGAAATCTATTGAAGTTAATATAAATCTTAAAAGGGGCTTACATCCCGCCTCCTTGCTTTCCTTGCTTTTCATTGGTTCCTGTGCTTGCCACTTACTTTTCCTCCATTTCTATTGGCTGTAGCATATTGCTTGCATTTACCATTGCTTGTTCCTCATGTTTTTGCTCTTATCAGTTTCACCTCGACCAAGTACTGTTTCCTTCCGCTTTGGTTTTGGAACACAGAAACCCCATAAGGTTACATGGAACCGATCTCTTTCCTGTTTTAAGATGGCCACCACACAGAGAGCAGCCGCGCTAAAAAAGCACACACCATATGACAAAATGCGATTAAATCATCTTGCTGTGTTTCTATTAATTACATCTTAGAGTACTAATTCTTGAGCTGTGCCTTTAATTTGCCACTGTACAAACAGTTTTAGCATTCTAAACGAATTCCTGAGTTGTTTGTATTATCTGTGTTACATACTACGATAGTTAAGTTGAAAATATGGTTTTAGGTTTGCTATGATAATTACATGAAATAATGGAAAAAACAAAATAGCTTTCTTGGCTTTAAATGCATTTTGCATTTCAGAGCATGGGGTTTCTAGCCTTTGTAAAATGGTGTGTGTGTGTGTGTTTCTGCATTTTCCAAAAACCAGTCCATTGGTTACGTAGATATGAATCCTTGTCTACTTTGAAAGAGTTTGTTATGCTGAGCCTGCCACAGAACAGTCAGGTGATTGAGCTGTAATCCAGAAGTAGTAAGGTAAAGCTGGCCTGCTCTCTTTTATGTTTTGCTCTCTTTGCAGTGGCGGCGTGCTTCTGAGCAGCCCCTGAAGTGGCAGCGCCATGAGCGTTCGTCTTTTTATTGGTGTAACGGAGGAGGACCAGGTGATTGGTCCCTTATTGATCTTCTGGTCTGTCCATACATGCACCGTCTACTATCATACTGCTTCTCTATAAAGGTGCCTACTTGGCTTTCTGTGAAACTCTGCCTCTCTGTCGTAGGAGCATTGTTAACACCTGGGATTTTGACTTTGGGGCTTATGACCTAATAGTGACCTTACCTTTAGTGTGCCAATACACAGACATACAGATCCTTTAAACAACCACATCTCAGCCCCACCACTGCAAACAATACATAAAAAATGACCCATGCCACCTGAATGAGGTGATCTGTAGCTAACCACGCCCTCCGTTGGCGAGATGCTCCCTGAGTGCACTCTCAGAGCAAGGCTGCGGGGATCGGTGGGTGAAAAGTGTGTGACACAGTCCAGAAGGGAAAGGGTGATCAGTGCAGCTCACTCAGCCCCATGCCCCGGCCTCTGCAGTCTCATTGCAACTACTACTTTGTAGTCAATTTTCTTTCCAGCTTTCTGAACAGTTATTTAACTCCAAGTTCAATCAAACACATTCTGGCAATAAAAATGCTTCAGGTGCTTGGTGGCTCGACCTTTTCAGTCAGACAGCTATGCAACGGCCCTCAAGATACATCCCACAAAACCGAAACAGCGACCCGACAGTGAATGTTCGAGGGTCCTCTGCATGTGGAACTAACTGGCTATGCAGTCTTTAGTGCCATTCACACTCAGTTGTGATCCCGAGCCCTAAGGTCATACAAGTGCACTTTCAAGAGAGCACCTCAATATGTATATTGTACAGAGACACGTCAGATACCAGCGCAACCTCTCCAGCATCCCCAGGGTTTAAAGGGCGCCCTTGAAGGTGAAGGCATCTGGTTCCCAGATCCTTGGAATTTATGCCTCTCGATATTTGCAGTTACATCACTTTTAGAAATGGGGTCTTTGGTTGGCAATCAGGTTACCCCCTGTCCAAGCAAGGACCCTTACTCTGGTAAGGGTAAGTCACACACAATCCAAATAATCCTGTGCCCTTCCTCTGGTAGCTTGGCACTGAGCAGTCAGGCTTTACTTTGTAGGCAATCTGTAAAGTATTTGTGCAATAAATCATGCAATAACACAGTATAGCACCACAAAAATACACCACACAGTGTTTAGAAAAATATATAATATTGATCTGTTAAGATGCAGGTCCAAATGATTAAAATGTAATAAGTATATGTTCTTTTAAAAGCAATAAATGTCTCTTTCAATCATAAAGTACCTGGTTCATGTTCAAAATCTCTGCAAAGAACTGTAGAGAAGGAGATGCGTGGAAAACAAGGGTGTGTGCGTCGATTTCTCGGGCCGCACACAGAGATGCATCATTTTGTTTTCACGCATGGACGGCTGGTATCAATTTCTGGTGCTCGGTCGTAGATCCTCTTTGGGTTGTGGGGTTTTCGGATGCCCCGGGGATGATCCGTGGATTTCCGGCACTGACAGGGTGAAATCACAGGGGCTGCGTCATTCCAACTCTGCTGTGCGTCGATCCAGTGGGCCGTGCGTCGAATTTCCAGTCGCTATGCTGGCGCTGCATCGATCTTCTCACTGCGAAGTCGGGCTGTGTCATTCCGGTTCGGCGTGCGGTGAATTTTTCACCGCGATGCAGGCTGTCCACTGTTTCTGGCAGGCTGTGCATTGATTTTCACAGCACAAAGAGTCTTTCTCGTAGAGATTAAGGCCCTCATTACAACCCTGGCAGTAAAGTCCGTTGACCGCCGTGCTGACGGCCGCCAACATACCGTGTCCACGGCAGAAATCCACTACGGGTATTATGACCTACACTTAGAAATCCTCCACAATACAGACACCCACACAAGTCCGCCACACCAAAGGTCAGTGATAAATTGGCAGTACCAAAACCCACACCGTCACACCAACAGGAATACGCCCACACTATCACGACCCACGAATCAACGCAGCGGTCATTCAACCACAGTAAACCATTGGCAGTACACACTGCCGCGCTCAAAATACACACACATTTACAAAACATAATCACATTGGACAATTCGAACTACACACACCTGATACACATACACACACCACACCCACACACCCAATCCAACATAAAACACACACCCACGTTACCTACAACCCCGTACAACAAAATTTTTGGAAGAAGCAGAGAGACAGAAAAGCAAAGACAACAACAGCATCCAGAGGCACACAACACCACCACTCATACACCATCCACACACAAAACACCACACACCCCAACACATCACCCCACACATCACATCAACCATCATCTCACACATCACTCACACTACATCATGTCACCTCAAAGACACCCCAGGTTTTCTGAGGAGGAGCTCAGTGTCATGGTGGAGGAAATAATCCGGGCAGAGCCACAGCTATTCGGATCACAGGAGCCACAGATGTCCATTGCTAGGAAGGTGGAGCTATGGCGGAGAATTGTCGACAGGGTCAACGCAGTGGGACAGCATCCAAGAACACGGGATGAAATCAGGGAGAGGTGGAATGACCTACGGGGAAGGTACATTCCGTGGTATCCAGGCAAGAGGTAGCCGTACAGCGGACTGGCGGTGGCCCCCGCCTCCTCCCCCACAACTGACAACATGGGAGGAGCAAGTCTTGGCGATCATGCATCCTGAGGGCCTCGCAGGAGTAGCAGGAGGACTGGACTCTGGTAAGTCAACTCTATACTATTATATCCCCCCCACCCTACCTGCATGCCATCACAAACCCCAACCCCTACCCTCACACCCATCAGTCCAGCACCTCACATATACCCCACTATCACAACCCACACATCCCAATACCAAGCACTGTGTGTTACACTAATGCATGGACACCTATCATTAAAGCATGTCCAAGGGAGAGACTCACCCAGGGCACACAATCACCACTCACACAAGGTCCAACCAAATCAAATCAAATCATTAATATTTATAAAGCGCGCTACTCACCCATGCGGGTCTCAAGGCGCTAGGGGAAAAGGGGGGGGGTTACTGCTGCTCGAAAAGCCAGGTTTTTAGGAGTCTCCGGAATGCGGAGTGGTCCTGGGTGGTCCTGAGGCAGGTGGGGAGGGAGTTCCAGGTCTTGGCTGCCAGGAAGGAGAAGGACCTCCCACCCGCCATGGAGCGGCGGATGCGAGGGACGGCAGCGAGCGCGTGGCCCGAGGAACTGAGGAGACGGGTGGGGGCGTAGAAGCTGAGGCGACGGTTGAGGTAATCCGGTCCCTTGTTGTGGAGGGCTTTGTGTGCGTGGGTGAGAAGTCGGAAGGTGATCCTTTTGCTGACTGGGAGCCAATGCAGGTGTCTCAGGTGTGCAGAGATGTGGCTGTTGCGGGGTACGTCGAGGATGAGGCGGGCCGAGGTGTTTTGAATACGTTGCAGGCGTTTTTGGAGCTTGGCGGTGGTCCCAGCATAGAGGGTGTTGCCATAGTCCAGGCGGCTCGGGACGAGGGCGTGGGTCGCGGTTTTTCAAGTGTCGCCGGGGATCCAGCGGAAGATCTTGCGGAGCATGCGGAGGGTGAGGAAGCAGGCGGAGGACACGGCGTTGACTTGCTTGGTCATGGAGAGAAGAGGGTCCAAGATGAAGCCGAGGTTGCGGGCATGGTTTGCGGGGGTCGGTGCGGTGCCGAGGGCCGTGGGCCACCAGGAGTCGTCCCAAGCGGACGGGGTATTGCCGAGGATGAGGACTTCCGTTTTGTCAGAGTTCAGCTTTAGGCGGCTGAGCTTCATCCAATCTGCGACGTCCTTCATGCCCTCTTGTAGGTTGGTCTTGGCGCTGGCGGGGTCCTTGGTGAGGGAGTGTATAAGTTGGGTGTCGTCGGCGTAGGAGGTGATGATGATGTCGTGCTTGCGTACGATGTCGGTGAGGGGGCTCATGTAGACATTGAAGAGTGTCGGGCTGAGTGATGAGCCTTGAGGTACGCCGCAGATGATCTCGGTGGGGTCTGAGCGAAACGGAGGGAGGTAGACTCTTTGGGATCGGTTTCAGAGGAAGGAGGCGATCCAGTCCAGGGCCTGGCCTTGGATCCCGGTGGAGCGGAGGCGGGTGACTAGGGTGCGGTGACAGACGGTGTCGAAGGCAGCAGAGAGGTCGAGGAGGATGAGGGCGACTGTTTCACCGTTGTCCATCAGGGTTCTGATGTCGTCTGTGACTGAGATGAGGGCGGTTTCAGTGCTGTGGTTGGTTCGGAATCCGGTTTGTGAAGGGTCGAGCAGGTTGTTGTCTTCCAGGAAGGTGGTCAGCTGTTTGTTGACGGCCTTCTCTATTACCTTGGCGGGGAAGGGGAGGAGCGAGATGGGGCGGAAGTTTTTCAGGTTGCTCAGGTCAGCCGTAGGTTTCTTTAGTAGTGCGTTGACTTCGGCGTGTTTCCAGCATTCGGGGAAGGTAGCAGAAGAAAAAGAGGAGTTGATGACGGCCTGGAGGTGCGGGGCGATGATGTTGTCGGCTTTATTGAAGATGAAGTGAGGACAGGGGTCCGATGGAGCGCCGGAGTGGATTGAGTTCATGGTGGTTTTGGTTTCTTCGGTGTTGATGTGGGTCCAGTCGTTGAGGGTGATGGTCGGAGGTGTGGGTTCGGTGATGCTTGGTTGGGTCTGGTGTCCGACGCTGTCGTGGAGGTCGCTGATCTTGCGAAGAAAGAAGGTGGCGAGGGAGTTGCACACATCTTGTGAGAGCGTGACGGCGTTGGCGTTGGGGTTGGAGAACTCCTTGACGATGCTAAAAAGTTCTCTGCTGTTGTGGCTGTTTTTGTCCAGTCTGTCGGTAAAAAAGTTCCTTTTGGCAGCGAGGATCAGGTGGTGGTGTTCGCGGGTAGCGTTCTTGAGGGTGGTCATGTTGTCAGCAGTGTGGTCCTTGCGCCAGGCCTTCTCGAGGGCGCGACAAGTTTTCTTCGATTCTTTGAGGGTGTCAGAGAACCAGAGAGGTTTTTTGGTGTTGGCCTGTCGATGCGTGCGTTTGAGGGGAGCAAGGTTGTCTGCGCAGTTGGAGATCCAGTTCGTGAGGCTGAGGGCTGCGTCGTTGGGGTCGGTGGTGAGGGTGGGTTGGTTGGCGGCGAGTGCGGAGAAGAGTTGCTCTTCGGGGATTTTATTCCACTGTCGACGAGGGATGGGTTGAGTGCGGAGGTGGCGGGTCTCGCGTCGGAATGTGAAATGTAAACAGCTGTGGTTGGTCCAGTGTAGAGCGGAGGTGTGGCTGAAGAAGACGTGTTTGCTGGCGGAGAAGATAGGGTCAAGCGTGTGTCCGGCGATGTGGGTGGCGGTGTTCACCAGTTGCTTGAGGCAGAGGTTGGCGGGGTTGTCGAGCAGGGTGGTGGTGTTGGGGTCGTTGTTTTGTTCCAGATGGAAGTTGAGGTCGCCTAGGAGGATGCAGTCCGGCGAGGCGAGGGCGTGCGGGGAGATGAAGTCGGCGATGGCGTCGCTGAAAGGGGCGCGCGGTCCGGGAGGACGGTAGACGAGGGATCCTCTGAGGGTGGTCCTGGGGTCGGTGCGAATCTGAAAATGCAGGTGTTCAGCGGCGAGAGTGGTGTCTTCGGTGGAGTCTTTGAAGACGATGGCGATACCTCCTCCTACTTCGTTGGTGCGGTCTTTTCTGGAGATCTTGTAGCCTTCGGGGATGACGGTGGCGATGTCTGGAGAACAGGAGGCGTTCATCCAGGTCTCCGTGATGAAGGCGTCGTCCGGTGCTGTGGAGTCCAGGAGGTCCCAGAGTTCAACGGCGTGCTTGTGGACGGAACGAGCATTGACCAGGATGCACTTGAGGTGGTTGATGGCGCGTGGGCTTGTGGTCGTGGTAGTTGCGTGGTGGAAGATGCGTTTGCAGGAGTTGCAGGCGAAGGGTCCATGGGTGCGTTTGGGGTGAGCTTGGAAGCAGGTGTTGGAGCGCCCTGGGTTGAGGGCGTGGAGGGTGGTGGCGTCGTAGCGGATCAGCGGGGCTTGGGAGAGCTGGGGACCAGGGGTTGTGGCACTGGGCGCGGGCCAGGCGCGGATGGGTGCAGACGGGCTTGCCCCTGGCGCAGTCGCGCAGCGGCCGCCATATGAGGTAGAGGGGGGGGAGGGGTCAGCTGGGGGCGAATGGGAGCTGGGGGGCAGGGGCGTGCAGGAGGTCGTGGCAGGAAAGCGCGAGGGAGGGGGGACAGGTAGAGTGAGAAGAGCTGGGGGAGGGGAGTTTAAGGGTGGAGGGGGGTGAGTGTTAGGAGGTTTAGGAGATTAGGGAGAGAGATAGGAGTAGGGTTGTGAAAATAGGGGAGGAGGGGTTGTAGAGAGGTGGGTGAGGGTGAGAGGTAGAGTGAGAGGATAGGAAGATAGGTAATAGAGGTGGTGGCGGGAAGGGGGAGAGAGATAGAGAAATAGATAGAGAAAATAGATAGATAGAGAAATAGATAGATAGAGAAATAGATAGATAGAGAGATAGGTAGATAGAGAGATAGGTAGATAGGAGGAGGTGGAGAGTGAGGGAGTTAGATAGTGAGATAGAGAGATAGAGAGATAGGTAGATAGGAGGAGTGAGGGAGGTAGATAGCGAACGGGGTAGATAGGGGTGATAGAGAGGGGAAGGCGAGTGAGGGAGGGGGATGAGGCAGGAGCAGGAGGGCAGGCGCGGGGAGAAGAAGACGGAGGAGGCAGAGGAGCCGAAGACAGAAGACAGAAGAACAGAAGACCGGAAGAACAGACGAACAGAAGACCGGAAGAACAGAAGAACAGGAGAACAGAAGACCGGAAGAACAGAAGAACAGAAGAACAGAAGAACAGAAGAACAGAAGAACAGGAGTCCAGAAGATCACAGAAGAGCAGAAGTTCACAGAAGAGCAGAAGATCACAGATGAAGATACGAAGAACAGAAGGCAGAAGACAGGCAGAAGTCCACAGAAGAAGATGAAGAAGAAGAGAGGCGAACAGGAGAGGCAGAGAAGCACCCAGAAGAAGAGAGCAGACGGGGAAAAGAAGAGTACAGAAGAAGATTACAGAAGAGGAGCGAGGAGGAAGAACAGAGAAGAAGAAAAGAAGAAAAGAAGCAGGAGCAGGAGAGAGGGTGAGTAGCGCGGGGCAGGGCGAGGGGCAGGGAGGTGGGGTGTACTTACTGTGAGGTGGGTCTCAGGAACCTGGAGGAGCTGGAGGAGCTGCGGCGGCAGGGGGAGCGACCTACCCTTGGGTGAAGGGTCGCTACCACTATCCCGCAGCGGCCGCCATATGAGGTAGGAGGGGGGGAGGGGTCAGCTGGGGGTGAATGGGAGCTGGGGGGCGTGCAGGAGGTCGAGGCGGGAAAGCGCGAGGGAGGGGGGACAGGTAGAGTGAGAAGAGCTGGGGGTGGGGGGTTTAAGGGTGGAGCGGGGGGAGTGTTAGGAGGTTTAGGAGATTAGGGAGAGAGATAGGAGTAGGGTTGTGAAGATAGGGGAGGGGGGGTTGTAGAGGTGGGTGAGGGTGAGAGGTAGAGTGAGAGGATAGGAAGATAGGTGGTAGAGGGGGTGGCGGGAAGGGGGGAGAGATAGAGAAATAGATAGAGAAAATAGATAGATAGAGAAATAGATAGATAGAGAAAAAGATAGATAGAGAGGTAGGTAGATAGAGAGATAGGTAGATAGGAGGAGGTGGAGAGTGAGGGAGTTAGATAGTGAGATAGAGAGATAGGTAGATAGGAGGAGTGAGGGAGGTAGATAGCGAACAGGGTAGATAGGGGTGATAGAGAGGGGGAGGCGAGTGAGGGAGGGGGATGAGGCAGGAGCAGGAGGGCAGGCGCGGGGAGAAGAAGACGGAGGAGGCAGAGGAGCCGAAGACAGAAGATAGAAGACAGAAGACAGAAGAACAGAAGACCGGAAGAACAGAAGAACAGAAGAACAGGAGAACAGAAGACCGGAAGAACAGAAGAACAGAAGAACAGAAGAACAGGAGTCCAGAAGATCACAGAAGAGCAGAAGTTCACAGAGGAGCAGAAGATCACAGATGAAGATACGAAGAACAGAAGGCAGAAGACAGGCAGAAGACCACAGAAGAATATGAAGAAGAAGAGAGGCAAACAGGAGAGGCAGAGAAGCACCCAGAAGAAGAGAGCAGACGGGGAAAAGAAGAGTTCAGAAGAAGATTACAGAAGAGGAGCGAGGAGGAAGAACAGAGAAGAAGAAAAGAAGAAAAGAAGCAGGAGCAGGAGAGAGGGTGAGTAGCGCGGGGCAGGGCGAGGGGCAGGGAGGTGAGGGGTACTTACTGTGAGGTGGGTCTCAGGAACCTGGAGGAGCTGGTGTAGCTGCAGCGGCAGGGGGAGCGACCTACCCTTGGGTCAAGGGTCGCTACCACTGTCGCGCAGCGGCCGCCATATGAGGTAGGGGGGGGGGAGGGGTCAGCTGGGGGCGAATGGGAGCTGGAGGGTGGGGGCGGGCAGGAGGTCGCGGCGGGAAAGCGCGAGGGGGGGGGACAGGTAGAGTGACAAGAGCTCAGGGAGGGGGGTTTAAGGGTGGAGGGGGGTGAGTGTTAGGAGGTTTAGGAGATTAGGGAGAGAGATAGGAGTAGGGTTGTGAAGATAGGGGAGGGGGGGTTGTAGAGGTGGGTGAGGGTGAGAGGTAGAGTGAGAGGATAGGAAGATAGGTAATAGAGGGGGTGGTGGGAAGGGGGGGAGAGATAGAGAAATAGATAGAGAAAATAGATAAATAGATAGATAAAGAAATAGATAGATAGAGAGATAGGTAGATAGGAGGAGGTGGAGAGTGAGGGAGTTAGATAGTGAGATAGAGAGATAGAGAGATAGGTAGATAAGAGGAGTGAGGGAGGTAGATAGCGAACGGGTTAGATAGGGGTGATAGAGAGGGGGAGGCGAGTGAGGGAGGGGGATGAGGCAGGAGCAGGAGGGCAGGCGCGGGGAGAAGAAGACAGAGGAGGCAGAGGAGCCGAAGACAGAAGATAGAAGACAGAAGACAGAAGACAGAAGAACAGAAGACCGGAAAAATAGAAGAACAGAAGACCGGAAGAACAGAAGAACAGGAGAACAGAAGACCGGAAGAACAGAAGAACAGAAGAACAGAAGAACAGGAGTCCAGAAGATCACAGAAGAGCAGAAGTTCACTGAAGAGCAGAAGATCACAGATGAAGACACGAAGAAAAGAAGGCAGAAGACAGGCAGAAGACCACAGAAGAAGATGAAGAAGAAGAGAGGCGAACAGGAGAGGCAGAAAAGCACCCAGAAGAAGAGAGCAGACGGGGAAAAGAAGAGTACAGAAGAAGATTACAGAAGAGGAGCGAGGAGGAAGAACAGAGAAGAAGAAAAGAAGAAAAGAAGCAGGAGAGAGGGTGAGTAGCGCGGGGCAGGGCGAGGGGCAGGGAGGTGGGGGGTACTTACTGTGAGGTGGGTCTCAGGAACCTGGAGGAGCTGCGGCGGCAGGAGGAGCGACCTACCCTTGGGTCAAGGGTCGCTACCACTGTCGCGCAGCGGCCGCCATATGAGGTAGGAGGGGGGGAGGGGTCAGCTGGGGGTGAATGGGAGCTGGGGGGCGGGCGTGCAGGAGGTCGCGGCGGGAAAGCGCGAGGGAGGGGGGGACAGGTAGAGTGAGAAGAGCTGGGGGAGGGGGGCTTAAGGGTGGAGGGGGTGAGTGTTAGGAAGTTTAGGAGATTAGGGAGAGAGATAGGAGTAGGGTTGTGAAGATAGGGGATGGGGGTTGTAGAGGTGGGTGAGGGTGAAAGGTAGATTGAGAGGATAGGAAGATAGGTAATAGAGGGGGTGGCGGGAAGGGGGGGAGAGATAGGGAAATAGATAGTGAAAATAGATAGATAGAGAAATAGATAGATAGAAAAATAGATAGATAGAGAAATAGATAGATAGAGAGATAGGTAGATAGAGAGATAGGTAGATAGGAGGAGGTGGAGAGTAAGGGAGTTAGATAGTGAGATAGAGAGATAGAGAGATAGGTAGATAGGAGGAGTGAGGGAGGTAGATAGCGAACGGGGTAGATAGGGGTGATAGAGAGGGGGAGGCGAGTGAGGGAGGGGGATGAGACAGGAGCAGGAGGGCAGACGCGGGGAGAAGAAGACGGAGGAGGCAGAGGAGCCAAAGACAGAAGAACAGAAGACCGGAAGAACAGAAGAACAGGAGAACAGAAGACCGGAAGAACAGAAGAACAGAAGAACAGAAGAACAGGAGTCCAGAAGATCACAGAAGAGCAGAAGTTCACAGAAGAGCAGAAGATCACAGATGAAGATACGAAGAACAGAAGGCAGAAGACAGGCAGAAGACCACAGAAGAAGATGAAGAAGAAGAGAGGCGAACAGGAGAGGCAGAGAAGCACCCAGAAGAAGAGAGCAGACGGGGAAAAGAAGAGTACAGAAGAAGATTACAGAAGAGGAGCGAGGAGGAAGAACAGAGAAGAAGAAAAGAAGAAAAGAAGCAGGAGAGAGGGTGAGTAGCGCGGGGCAGGGCGAGGGGCAGGGAGGTGGGTTGTACTTACTGTGAGGTGGGTCTCAGGAACCTGCAGGAGCTGGAGGAGCTGCGGCGGCAGGGGGAGCGACCTACCCTTGGGTCAAGGGTCGCTACCACTGTCGCGCAGCGGCCGCCATATGAGGTAGGAGGGGGGGAGGGGTCAGCTGGGGGCGAATGGGAGCTGGGGGGCGGGGGCGTGCAGGAGGTCGCGGCGGGAAAGAGCGAGGGAGGGGGGACAGGTAGAGTGAGAAGAGCTGGGGCAGGGGGGTTTAAGGGTGGAGCGGGTGAGTGTTAGGAGGTTTAGGAGATTAGGGAGAGAGATAGGAGTAGGGTTGTGAAGATAGGGGAGGGTGGGTTGTAGAGGTGGGTGAGGGTGAGAGGTAGAGTGAGAGGATAGGAAGATAGGTAATAGAGGGGGTGGCAGGAAGGGGGGAGAGATAGAGAAATAGATAGTGAAAATAGATAGATAGAGAAATAGATAGATAGAGAGATAGGTAGATAGAGAGATAGGTAGATAGGAGGAGGTGGAGAGTAAGGGAGTTAGATAGTGAGATAGAGAGATAGAGAGATAGGTAGATAGGAGGAGTGAGGGAGGTAGATAGCGAACGGGGTAGATAGGGGTGATAGAGAGGGGAGGCGAGTGAGGGAGGGGGATGAGGCAGGAGCAGGAGGGCAGGCGCGGGGAGAAGAAGACGGAGGAGGCAGAGGAGCAGGAAGACAGAAGAACAGAAGACCGGAAGAACAGAAGAACAGGAGAACAGAAGACCGGAAGAACAGAAGAACAGAAGAACAGAAGAACGGAAGAACAGAAGAACAGGAGTCCAGAAGATCACAGAAGAGCAGAAGTTCACAGAAGAGCAGAAGATCACAGATGAAGATACGAAGAACAGAAGGCAGAAGACAGGCAGAAGACCACAGAAGAAGATGAAGAAGAAGAGAGGCGAACAGGAGAGGCAGAGAAGCACCCAGAAGAAGAGAGCAGACGGGGAAAAGAAGAGTACAGAAGAAGATTACAGAAGAGGAGCGAGGAGGAAGAACAGAGAAGAAGAAAAGAAGAAAAGAAGCAGGAGAGAGGGTGAGTAGCGCGGGGCAGGGCGAGGGGCAGGGAGGTGGGTTGTACTTACTGTGAGGTGGGTCTCAGGAACCTGGAGGAGCTGGAGGAGCTGCGGCGGCAGGGGGAGCGACCTACCCTTGGGTCAAGGGTCGCTACCACTGTCGTGCAGCGGCCGCCATATGAGGTAGGAGGGGTCAGCTGGGGGCGAATGGGAGCTGGGGGGCGGGGCGTGCAGGAGGTCGCGGCGGGAAAGCTCAAGGGAGGGGGGACAGGTAGAGTGAGAAGAGCTGGGGCAGGGGGGTTTAAGGGTGGAGCGGGGTGAGTGTTAGGAGGTTTAGGAGATTAGGGAGAGAGATAGGAGTAGGGTTGTGAAGATAGGGGAGGGTGGGTTGAAGAGGTGGGTGAGGGTGAGAGGTACAGTGAGAGGATAGGAAGATAGGTAATAGAGGGGGTGGCAGGAAGGGGGGAGAGATAGAGAAATAGATAGAGAAATAGATAGATAGAGAGATAGGTAGATAGAGAGATAGGTAGATAGGAGGAGGTGGAGAGTGAGGGAGATAGATAGTGAGATAGAGAGATAGAGAGATAGGTAGATAGGAGGAGTGAGGGAGGTAGATAGCGAACGGGGTAGATAGGCGTGATAGAGAGGGGGAGGCGAGTGAGGGAGGGGGATAAGGCAGGAGCAGGAGGGCAGGCGCGGGGAGAAGAAGACGGAGGAGGCAGAGGAGCCGAAGACAGAAGATAGAAGACAGAAGACAGAAGAACAGAAGACCGGAAGAACAGGAGAAGACCGGAAGAACAGAAGAACAGAAGAACGGAAGAACAGAAGAACAGGAGTCCAGAAGATCACAGAAGAGCAGAAGTTCACAGAAGAGCAGAAGATCACAGATGAAGATACGAAGAACAGAAGGCAGAAGACAGGCAGAAGACCACAGAAGAAGATGAAGAAGAAGAGAGGCGAACAGGAGAGGCAGAGAAGCACCCAGAAGAAGAGAGCAGATGGGGAAAAGAAGAGTACAGAAGAAGATTACAGAAGAGGAGCGAGGAGGAAGAACAGAGAAGAAGAAAAGAAGAAAAGAAGCAGGAGCAGGAGAGAGGGTGAGTAGCGCGGGGCAGGGAGGTGGGGGGTACTTACTGTGAGGTGGGTCTCAGGAACCTGGAGGAGCTGGAGGAGCTGCGGCGGCAGGGGGAGCGACCCACCCTTGGGTCAAGGGTCGCTACTACTGTCGTGCAGCGGCCGCCATATGAGGTGGGGGGGGAGGGGTCAGCTGGGGGCGAATGGGAGCTGGGGGGCGGGGGCGTGCAGGAGGTCGCGGCGGGAAAGCACGAGGGAGGGGGGACAGGTAGAGTGAGAAGAGCTGGGGGAGAGGGGTTTAAGGGTGGAGGGGGGTGAGTGTTAGGAGGTTTAGGAGATTAGGGAGAGAGATAGGAGTAGGGTTGTGAAGATAGGGGAGGGGGGGTTGTAGAGGTGGGTGAGGGTGAGAGGTAGAGTGAGAGGATAGGAAGATAGGTAATAGAGGGGGTGGCAGGAAGGGGGGGAGAGATAGAGAAATAGATAGAGAAAATAGATAGATAGAGAAATAGATAGATAGAGAAATAGATAGATAGCGAGATAGGTAGATAGAGAGATAGGTAGATAGGAGGAGGTGGAGAGTGAGAGAGTTAGATAGTGAGATAGAGAGATAGAGAGATAGGTAGATAGGAGGAGTGAGGGAGGTAGATAGCGAACGGGGTAGATAGGGGTGATAGAGAGGGGGAGGCGAGTGAGCGAGGGGGATGAGGCAGGAGCAGGAGGGCAGGCGCGGGGAGAAGAAGACGGAGGAGGCAGAGGAGCCGAAGACAGAAGATAGAAGACAGAAGACAGAAGAACAGAAGACCGGAAGAACAGAAGAACAGAAGACCGGAAGAACAGAAGAACAGGAGAACAGAAGACCGGAAGAACAGAAGAACAGAACAGGAGTCCAGAAGATCACAGAAGAGCAGAAGTTCACAGAAGAGCAGAAGATCACAGATGAAGATATGAAGAACAGAAGGCAGAAGACAGGCAGAAGACCACAGAAGAAGATGAAGAAGAAGAGAGGCGAACAGGAGAGGCAGAGAAGCACCCAGAAGAAGAGAGCAGACGGGGAAAAGAAGAGTACAGAAGAAGATTACAGAAGAGGAGCGAGGAGGAAGAACAGAGAAGAAGAAAAGAAGAAAAGAAGCAGGAGAGAGGGTGAGTAGCGCGGGGCAGGGCGGGGGGCAGGGAGGGGGGGGGGTACTTACTGTGAGGTGGGTCTCGGGAACCTGGAGGAGCTGGAGGAGCTGCGGCGGCAGGGGGAGCGACCTACCCTTGGGCAATATTGCAAGCACAGTAGAGGGAAACACAGCCATTGCACAAGATGGCACACACAGATACAATAACAATGCATTTACACCCCAACAGGACCCCTACACAACGTCACCGGACAGGAGGTGCCAGTCATATCCAGTCCCCCCCCCAGAAGAGGCCCACAGTGATGACAGCAGCTCTGCACGCCTGGATCAAGATGACCAGTCCAACACATCAGGGAGCTCTGGACAGTCGGTTCCTCTGCCACAGTCCCAAAGCACCACAGAACCTCCCCCCTCAGGAAACACCACCACAGCACCCACCCAGCGGGCCCATACCACTGTCCCCAGGACACTTCAATCAGCAGTGTGTCCACCACTACAGGGACCCCAGGCAACCCCACAAACCCAGGACAATCAGGGACCTGGGGTCAGTGGCAGTGGGCACACTGTTCAGGGGACAGAGGCACAGGATAAAAGGGATGCTGGGAGGACTGCTGTGCGACAGGGGGAGGACAGGCCCAGGGAACCGACCCTCCACGAGGCACTATCAAAGATCATGGGAGCATACCACCATTCCCAGGAGACCATGAGCACGGTACTGGCCAAGTTTCAGGACACCCAGCGGCTGCAGGAGGGACAATACCTGGGGATCAGGGAGGAATTGAAGTCCATGAACACCACCCTGGTCACCATTGCAGGGGTGCTGGCAGACATGGCCAACACCATGAGGGAGACAGTGGCATACCACCGGGCCCCTGACACCAGCCCCAACGATGAACAACCATCCACGTCGGCTGGCGCTAGTGGACAGGAGGTCCCGCCACAGGACCAACAGGCCACCAGCACCCCACCCCCTGCAGAAGGAGAACCACCCCGCAAACGGTCCCTGCGATCCAGGCAGAAGACAGAGAACAGTGCCAAGAGCCCCACCAGGAAATAAGACTCTCCTGACTGTCACCCTTCTGTCCCACTATGTCACCCTGACCACCTTGAACTACCATTGCTCCACTTCCTATGCCCCCTTGGACAATGCACCTGTAATACCAAGAGACTGGACTCTACCCTGGACATTCCTCCACCATCACCCCAGCCCCTTCCACATACCCCTATACACATTAGCCCATAAATAAACACCCTTGAATCACAAAACTATCTGGAGTCAGTCTGTACTTTCACAAATGTATAATTACAACTTCTTCGACAAATATCAATGTTAATGTTCATTTGCACATACCAATGTATGACAGTTGTTGGGCAGCAGTAAACATAGCAGAAGGCAGAATGAGGTACCCAGATCTGTGCAATGGAAAGCCAAAGTGAACTTTCATGGTCCATACACAGAGGTTAAGAGGCTGACTTATACAATGTCCTACAGTAGTCAGATATGAGATGAGCAGTGCCAGTCTCTTACCTGTGTCTCACTGGAAGTACTGCATGATGATGTTGTTTTGGTTGTCAATATCTTCTTCCTCTGCCTCCTCTTCCTCACTGTCCACAGACTCCACAGCTGCCACAATACCATCATCAGGCCCATCCTCATGCAGAAAAGTCACCTGGCGTTGCAATGCCAGGTTGTGCAACATGCAGCATGCCACGATTATCTGGTACACCTTCTTCAGTGAGTAGTATAGGGAGCCACCTGTTAGATGGAGGCACTGGAATCTGGCCTTCAGGAGGCCGAAAATCCGCTCATTAATACGCCTAGTTCGCCCATGTGCCTCATTGTAGCGTTCCTCTGCCCTTGTCCTGGCATTCCTCACTGGGGTCAGTAGCCATGAGAGGCTGGGGTAACCAGAGTCACCTGCAAATGTCGAGGGAAATCTGTTAGACACACACTAACCCTTAGGGACTACCCCATACCCAGACACCTATTCATACTGTGTGGGGAGCTTGGGCTCACCTATTAGCCACACACGGTGCCTCTGGAGTTGGCCCATCACATAAGGGATGCTGCTATTCCTCAAAATGTAAGCGTCATGCACAGAGCCAGAATACTTGGCATTCACATGAGAGATGTACTGGCCTGCCAAACACACCATCTGCACATTCATAGAATGGTAGCTTTTTCGATTTCTGTCCACCTGTTCATTTCTGCGGGGGGGCAAATGCCACATGTGTACCATCAATGGCACCAATATGTTGGGGATATGTCCCAGGGCATAGAAGTCGGCTTTCACTGTGGGCAAATCCTCCACCTGGGAGAAAACGATGTAGCTGCATATGTGTTTCAGCAGGGTTGACAACACTCTGGTCAACACGTTAGAAAACATTGGCTGAGACATCCCTGATGCCATGGCTACTGTTGTTTGGAAGGAACCACTTGCCAGGAAATGGAGCACTGACAGGACCTGCACTAGCGGGGAGATACCTGTGGGATGGCGGATAGCTGACATCAGGTCAGGCTCCAATTCGGCACACAGTTCTTGGATTGTGGCACAATCAAGTCTGTAGGTGATAATGATGTGTCAGTCTTCCATTGTCGACAGGCCCACCAGGGGTCTGTACACCGGAGGATAACGCCATCTCATCATCTGCCCCAGCGGATGTGCCCTATGGAGGAGAATGGTGAGCAGAGGGTCATGTACTACATAGGTTGCACAAGTGTTTTCGAAGTAATGTGAGTAAATCCCTGTGGGGCGCTATCTGTCAGTATTTCTGCCCAAACGTGCGGTGTTCAGTTAAGTGCCATGCAATGTGCCACCTTGAAATGGCAGCTGCCTGACTTGTAAGGAGTGACAAGGGGAAATGAGGTAACTGCGCGTTGTGCAGCATCGCGTTAGGCGGGCGAAGACCGCCGCGCAATTCAGCATTGGTTATCATTGGGCCCTAGGGGTTCCAGTAGCCAATGATGATGTACGCCGGCGGTGATGGTACGTACCGCCGCAGACGTGACTGCCATTTTCTATCTGTTCACTCACTTGATACCTGACCTTCATCAGGAGAATACCTACACTACAAGTGCTGCTGTGACCTGTGTCTGGAATCGACAATGGCTCAAGTGTCTGGGGAAAGGGCTCCTGCCTTCACTTCGGAAGAGTTGGAGAGACTATTGGATGGGGTCTTCCCCCAGTATACACTACTCTACGGTCCTCCAGACAAACAGGTGAGTACACTGTGAGCATGATGCGTGGACCATGAATGTATGGAGTGGTGTGGATGGAAGATACATGTGGGGTTGGGGGCTGAGGCCTGCATGTGAGGATGGTGAGTGTATGTGTGGCAGGGCATGGGTGGGAACTGGTGGGCATAGAGTATGACGACCCGGACGAGGCAGTAATTTCCTTTCATCCTATGCCTTTCCTCTAGGTCAGTGCTCACCAGAAGAAGGGTATTTGGCGTGCCATCGCCAAGGACATGCGGACCCTGGGGGTCTACCAAAAACGGAGCACCCAGTGCCGCAAGAGATGGGAGGACCTGCGCCGCTGGAGCAAGAAGAGGGTGGAGGCCCAGCTGGGGCTGTCCTCCCAACGTGGAAGGGGTGCCCGTCACACCATGGCCCCTCTGATGTTCCAGATCCTGGCGTTGGCATATCTGGAGTTGGATGGGCGCTTGAGGGCATCACAGCAGCCACAAGGGGGTGAGTACAGTCTCATTCAGCTGACTCTGCGCGCTTTACGAGGTATCTGGGTGGGGGATGTGGGCTGTGGGTTCCCTTAGGCCACGGCGAACTTGGTAGGGTAGGTCCCTTGTTAGGCAGGCTCTGTGGCACTCCAACCCCAATAGTGTTAGAGGGCTTCTACAACTAGTCAGCCTCCTGTGGGTTCCAGGTGTGCAGCAATTGGGGTTAGGCATAGTCCCCCACGGTTAGGTGATTTTCCTACTAACTGCTAGTTGTGCATGGCCTAGTGCATAGGGCTGCTCCTTGTGTGTTGTGTCCGCCAACGGTATTGGTGTTGCTGGCATTGACCATGTGTCTCCTCTGTCTTTACACTCCTTCTTGTTTTGTCACCCTGTCCTTGTGTGAATTAGCATCATCTGGCGGAGGAGCAGGCACCCGAGACGGAGGGAGCTGCATTCCACAAAGCCCATGAGAGTGAATCTATGGAGTCTGAAGGCACCAGTGGGACGGAGAGCGAGGGGAGCTCCACGACAGGGACAGGAGGGGACACCAGCAACATCGACTACTCCTCTGATGGGAGCTCCCTTGCGGTGGCGGGCACCTCTGTGCCCACTGCAACAACAGGTACAGCCGCCACCCCCCCCCACCAGCACCGCCCTCCCAGCAGCCCCTCAGTGTGTTTCCCGTGCCCGCTCACCCAGGAGGGTGGGCATCTCCTTCGCCCCAGGCACCTCAGGCCCTGCCCCAGTCAGCCCTGCTGCCCTCAGTGAGGAGGCTATTGACCTCCTGAGATCCCTCACTGTTGGGCAGTCAACCATTCTGAATGCCATCCAGGGTGTCGAGAGGCATTTGCAGCAAACAAATGCATACCTGGAGGGCATTCATTCTGGCATGGCGGCCCAACAGAGAACATTTCAGGCTCTGGCCTCAGCACTGATGGCAGCCACTGTCCCTGTGTCCAGCCTCCCCCTCCAACTTCCTCTACCCAGACCCAATCCCCTCTACCTCAGACCATCCCAAGCACACCATCAGACCAGCATGCACACACATCAACACACAAAAGTGGCTCAGGCAAACATAAGCACCACACATCCCACAGGCACTCACACAAGCACCATACCCATGCAGACACACTGTGTCCCCCTCCTCCATTTCCTCCACCTCCCTCCCTGTTTCATCTCCACTCACACCTGCATGCACTACATCCTCAGCCACTACCTCCATCACCAGCATGCCCATCACTACACACCGCTCACGTGCAATCACCACCCCCACTACCATTCATACCTCCCCTGTGTCCTCTCCCAGTGTGTCTGTAAGCCCACCTCCCAAAGTACACAAACACCGGCACACACCCACTCAACAGCCATCCACCTCACAATAGCCTCCAACCCATGTACCTCACCAAAACTCAGCAGACGTACACCTCCTACGACCACTACCTCTTCCTCCACTCCCAAACCCCCTCCATCTTCCCGTCCCAGTGTGTCAAAAAAAAATTACCTAGCTAACCTGGAGCTCTTCCCTACACCTCCCCACCGTCCTTCTCCTAGGGCCAGGATGTCTAGATCCCAGCCCCGCACCTCAGCCACCAAATCTGCATCCGCTGTGGTCCCTGCTACTCCAGTATGGTCAAAGGGGGCACCCATCAGAGCTGCCAGTGTGCCACCAACGGAAAAGAAGGACCACCCTATTCCTCTACCTGCAAAGCTCAAAAAGGGACCGGCTTCAAGCAGGGGACAGTCACACCACCCACCCAGCAAGGCCTCACACAAACACAGAGTGGACAGTGCCAAGGTCCCTGCAGCGACTGTCAAGATGGGGAAGGGCCACAAGCCAAAGGACACATCACCTCTGGCCACGATGTCACCTGGTGAGGGGCTGGTGACCACCAACTCATCTGGGATGGCAGGGATGCACCCCAGTCACCACCGCCGCTCTGATCGCTACCTGCACCGCCACCTGCACTGTGGCTGCCACAACATCAGTCTGCAGCATCCTCCCCAAGGATCAGCTATCTGAGGCTGCCAGAGACGGTATAGTGTTGCCATCCACCACAACAGTCACTTGCATCACGGCCAGCACTGGCAGCATATCTGCCGAAGCCACCGCCACCTGCACCACCATCAGCACCGCCTCGTGCACAGCCGATGCAACTCTGTCAGATGTCAGCCCCATCCCCAGTGTGCAGCCGTCAGAGTCTGCAGGTGACGTCCTGGACCCTGGACACGCCACTTGAGACACCACCTCCAGCACTGATACGAACCAGCAATTGGCAGCCTAAGTCGCCGCAGGATGGAGTGTGGGTCTGCCTCCATGGAGTATCATGTTACCTGTTCGGGTACGTCACGTGGCTGTGACACACAGGTGAGACGAAGTCAACTTGCCACACCCCAGGAGCAGCATCACTGGGCACAAAGCCCCCTCCAGAACCAGTGGAGAAAAGCATCCACTAACCCAGTGCTTGGCAGGATTAAGCACTCTGGGCACAAAGCCCCCTCCGGAACCAGTGTTGAAAAGCATCCACTAACACAGTCCTTGGCAGGATGAAGCACTCTGGGCACAAAGCCCCCTCCAGAACCAGGGAGAAAAGCATCCACTAACGCAGTCCTTGGCAGGATGAAGCACTCTGGGCACAAAGCCCCCTCCAGAGCCAGTGGAACATGTCACCGACTTGAGAGACTGTGGCTTTAACCTCCCCAGGAGCAAGCAGTGGGGAAACCACCCACTTGAGAGACTTGAAATACTGTGGCTTTGCACTCCCCAGGACCAAGCAGTGGGCAGGGGACCCACTTGAGAGACTTGAGAGACTGTGGCTTTGCACTCCCCAGGACCAAGCAGTGGACCCATTTGAGAGACTTGAGAGACTGTGGCTTTGCACTCCACAGGACCAAGCAGTGGGCAGTGGACCCACTTGAGAGACTTGACAGACTGTGGCTTTGCACTCCCTAGGACCAGGCAGTGGGCATGGAGCCCCCTCGAGGAGCAGTGGCATCATCCCATCATCTGGCTCAGGTGCCCTCTCCCCTTCCCCCAGAGGTGCCTGTTATTTTTTCGACCTGATGCCCCTGCAGTGTTCTCTCTGTTTTGAGGCAAGTGATGTGTGGGCATCGCCCATGCTTTTTGGGACCACTGGTCCACCGACATTTCATGAGACACTGTACCTGCTGTAAATATATTTGTAAATATTTGTAAATATTTGCTGTAAATATTTGTGTATACTGATTATTTACTGTTCTCTTGGGCTACCTAATTGTTCGAATATTACACTAGTTAAACTCATTTTGTTTAGTCCTTGCGTTCTTCCGGGGGATGATGGGGTGTATCTGTGATGTGATTGGATATGTGCGTGTGTGTTGTCGTGGGTAGGGGGTGGAGGTGTTGCATTTTGCGTGTGTGTGTCCCTCTCTTTTCCCTCCTCCCCTACCCTGTGTGCTAGGTGCAGTACTCACCGTGATCATCGCCGCCACTGTTCGTACTCCTGGTAGATGAGAAGATACACCAACATTGGTAACACCTGTAGTTCGGGCTCCACGGCGTCATGGTTCTTCGTTGAGTGTCGAGAGGTGAGTGGTTTCCCTTCCAAAGACTGTTTCTGCCGTACTTTTGATGGCGTTCGTACCCCCCTGGAAAAGCTGGCAGATTGGTGCCTTGTAATAGTGTGGGCGGTACATTGTCTTCCGCCTGTCTTTTGGTGGTTACCGCTGCGGTGTTTGTTGCTACCACCATGGCGGTCAGAGTGTTAAAGTGGCTGTCTGTGTTGGCGGTTTCCACCATGGTCGTAATTCCGTTTTTTTGACCGCTGACCTGTTAGCTGTATTACCACTGCTTTATCACCGACCGCCACAGTTGTAATGAGGGCCTAAGTCTTTTTGGTCCTGAGACTTCAGGGAACAGGAGGAAAGCTCTATCCAAGCCCTTGGAGAGCACTTGTCACCACAGCCAGAGAGCAGCAAGGCAGCAGGGCAACAGCAAGGCAGCAGTCCTTCAAAGAAAGTAGATAGGTGAGTCCTTTGGGCAACCAGGCAGTTCTTCTTGGCTGGATGCAAGTTCTGGTTCAGGTTCTCTTCTCCAGGAAGTGTCTTGTCACGTAGAATGTCTACCTCAGAAGTGACTGAGTTGGTAGGGGCAGAGGCCCTGTTGAAATACCCAAATGTGCCTTTGAAGTGGGGGAGACTTCGAAGAGTGGCTTAGAAGTGCACACGGTCCCCTTTCAGTTCAATCCTGTCTGCCAGGGTCCCAGTAGGGGGTGTGGCAGTTCTTTGTGTGAGGACAAAATGCACAAAATGTCCTTTGACATGCAAGTGTCAGGCCCTCTAACCTCCCAGCCCAGGATGACCCATTCAAAATGCAGATGTCTGCAAGTGAGGCTGAGTATCCCCTGCTTGGGCTGTGTCTGAGTGAATGCACAAGGGAGCTGTCAACTAAACCAGATGAGACGTGGATTGTAAGGCACAGAATGATTTAAGTGCAGAGAAATGCTCACTTTCTAAAAGTGGCATTTCTAAAATAGTAACATTAAATCCAACGTCACCAGTCAGCAGGATTTTGTATCACCATTCTGGCCATACTAAATATGACCTTGCTACTCCTTTCAGATCAGCAGCTACCACTCAAACAATATATGAGGGTAGCCCCAATGTTAGCCTAGAGAGGGAGCAGACCTCACAGCAGTGTAAAAACTAATTCAGGGGTTTTACACTACCAGGACATATAAACTACACAGGTACATGTCCTGCCTTTTTCCTACACAGCACCCTGCCCTATGGGTTACCTAGGGCACACCTTAAGGTTGACTTATATGTAGGAAAGGGGAGCTTTAGGCTTGGCAAGTACCTTTAAATGCCAAGTCGAATTGGCAGTGAAACTGCACACACAGGCAATTGCAGGCCTGAAACAAGGTTAAGGGGTTACCTAAGTGGGTGGCACAATCAGTGCTGCAGCCCCACTAGTAGCATTTAATCTACAGGCCCTGGGCACCTATAGTGCACTTTACTAGGGACTTATAAGTAAATTAAATAATCCAAGTGGGTATGATCCAATGTTACCATGTTTAAAAGGGAGAGAGCATATGCACTTTTGCACTAGTTAGCAGTGGTAAAGTGTGCAGAGTTTTAAAACCAGCAAAAACAGTATCTAAAAAGTGGAGGGAGGCAGGCAAAAAGTAAGGGGTGACCACCCTAAGGCAGTCAGATCTAACAATCACTCATGCGGTGAAGTGATAGATGCCCCCCTCTAATTTAAAATACATAGCTACTTGAATTTAAGTGACCGGACCCTTAACTTTTAAGGTGTCTCATTCGGAAAAAAAAAACTTTCCACTGTCCCACCTCACCTCCCTACCTCTTAATTTATTAATAATCCCATAGGCGAAACCTAATGTATTTACCAATGATTGTTCAATATGGCCTCTTCAAGGTTTATTTAATCATTTTAAGATGTGTACCTGCTACTCATCTTACCCTTAGTGTTAGCTGCTATCGTTTTCAGAATTCACGATTTGTTTTTTGATTCTCTATCCCTTTCTTCTCTCTTCAGTACAATTGGCGATTAAAAATAACTACGCGGTACCTTAACCAGAACGTCCGCCATTGCAACAGGAATACTCGTTCCTGGGTCACATCTGCTTTTTTCACCTTCAACCCTAATGCACTACTTCCCACTCACTTAAAAGTTGGACGCCTACGTAATTTATCAGACAACGCCAGGATTGGGACTGTGCTTTTCATCTAATTTGAAGGGCATTATATATAGTAATGGCCTTCTGGAAGGTAGCGAGGTTTACCGCATTATTATTTGCCATCGCGTGTCTCCCCACAGCTTGTGTGTATCAGCAATTGTTCACTTCCGATGTATCGCTGACACCTAAACTCTCGTCTTTTCGCATGATTAAAAAGTTCATTTATAGTCCACAAGAAGGAGTGTCCTAGACATGTGAACCTTTTTACTCTTCAAGCAAAAGTAATATAAGCACTCCAGTTTTACCCCTACTGTCTTTTAACTTACAGATCAGGTGTTTGAAGACCCGTGTTTCCAACAATTCTTTGGTAAGCCTGACTCTGGTAACCGTTCTGAGTACTACACCCCCCCCCCTTTGTTTCTACTTGATGCTCTAACCTCCTTTTTAGGGTCGAGCGTGCAAAGCGCTCTGTCCCTGTTGTAATCTTTCTATGGGCTTGTAACCATGCCCATGTCATGCCCATCTGTTTTGTTGGCTTGTAGGCTTGCTTTTAAAATTTTGCTTTATTTTAATAGTGAAAGGCATGCATCCGTCATTCTTTTTCCGGTGTTTAGCCCGCATCGAGTGCACCAGCCAACTACTAAAAACGTACGAGGCTCCATGTTTTCACATGGTTTCTGGACTACTTTTTCTCTTTATTTCATAGGCAGCGCAATCTCACTGGGGAGTAGTCGAGCGCTGTGCATGACATCGACCCTACATGAATAATTGCACTTTTGCTGGTAACATGGATAATTGCACTTTTGCCGAAACGTTTCACTGCGAGCGAACTTCTGTTTCCTTTTGTGTGTCTGCTCAGCGCTCATGGCAGCTGTTGGCCCGTTACCATTCTAATGTATATGCACTCTGCTAATCTGTGTGCCTGTACTAATGCCACTCTGGGCTCCGCGTACGCATAACATATTCATGGGTGTTTCTTTCAGAGATTAGTGCAGCTCATGATTCATTGCTGCCTTGTTTTCGTTTTTAACATTCAATCAATCAATCAATCATTAAATTTATAAAGCGCGCTATATACCCGTTAGGGTTTCAAGGCGCTGAGGGGGGAGGCAGCTGCTGTTGGTTGAAGAGCCAGGTCTTGAGGAGTCTCCTGAAGGTGAGGAGGTCCTGGGTCTGGCGCAGGGAGGTCGGGAGGGCATTCCAGGTCTTGGCGGCGAGGTAGGAGAAGGATCTGCCGCCAGAGGTCTTGCGTTGGATTCGGGTAACTATGGCGAGGGCGAGGCTGGCAGAGCTGAGTTGGCGGAAGGGGACGTAGAAGTTGAGTCTGTTGTTCAGGTAGGTGGGTCCGGAGTTGTGTAGTGCTTTGTGTGCGTGGGTGAGAAGTTTAAAGGTGATCGTCTTGTCCACGGGGAGCCAGTGGAGGTCCTTCAGGTGGTGGGAGATGTGGCATCGGCGGGGTATGTCAAGGATCAGGCGGGCGGATGCGTTCTGGATGCGTTGGAGTCGTTGGATGTCTTTTGCTGGGATGCCTGTGTAGAGTGCGTTGCCGTAGTCAAGTCTGCTACTGACGAGGGCCTGGGTCACCGTTTTTCTGGTTTCCGTCAGGATCCACTTGTAGATTCTACGGAGCATGCGGAGGGTGTTGAAGCAGGAGGAGGAGACTGCGTTGACCTGCTTGGACATGGTGTGGGCGGAGTCGAGGATGAAGCCGAGGTTGCGTGCGTGGTTGGCTGGGGTAGGTGGGGGTCCCAGCGCGGTGGGCCAGCAGGAGTCGGCCCAGGCCATGGGGGAGCGTCGGATGATGAGGATTTCCGTCTTGTCGGAGTTTAATTTCAGGCGGCTGCTTCTCATCCATTCGGCGATGGATTTCAATCTCTCGTGGAGGTTGGCTTTGGCGGTGTGTGGGTCATTGGTGAGGGAGAGGATGAGCTGGGTGTCGTCGGCGTAGGAGAGGATGCTGAGGTTGTGCTGACGGGCCAGTTGTGCGAGGGGTGCCATGTAGACGTTGAACAGCGTTGGCCTTAGCGAGGAGCCTTGGGGGACGCCGCAGATGAGGTTGGTGGCTTCGGAGCAGAAGGGTGAGACTGGGTTCTGCCGGAGAGGAAAGAGGAGATCCAGTTGAGGGCTTTGTCTTGTATTCCGGCTTCGTGGAGACGAGTTAGTAGGGTCCGGTGGCAGACCGTATCGAAGGCAGCGGAGAGGTCTAGGAGGATGAGGGCTGAAGTTTCGCCATTGTACATTTGCTGTCTGATGTCATCTGTGGCGGCGAGGAGTGCAGTCTCGGTGCTGTGATTGCGCCTGAATCCGGATTGGGAGCGGTCTAGGATGGAGTTGTCTTCGAGGTAGTGGGTGAGCTGGGCGTTGACGATCTTCTCGATGACCTTCGCTGGGAAGGGGAGGACTTTGCAGTACTTTGAATTGTGTTTTCAGGACGGGCAGAAGGATTATTCTATGTAAATATATTTTTTTGCCTTATAACGCTCTAGTGCATTATTTTTAATATTGATTGTGAAGGTAGCGTGTGTAAGTGTTTTGTAGAAACTGCCTGCTTTTTGATAATGCATAAAATGGCTTTAATTTTCGTTGGAAAATAAGTGTGTGTGCGCTTTTAGGACCAATTACTGCATATGTGCATATACTGTATATGCTCCAAACTTGTACAGCAAGATGAATTTTAAGCAAACATAAATATTGTTTCGAGCACAGGCACAAATTGTTCTAACAAAAACAAAGTATTTCTAGGTTGTTGGATGCAAGCTATTTTACGGGTTTGATTTTTGGCAGAAGGGTTAGTATAGGGTAATAACGTTTCAGTTTGAGACAGCAAATAAAGAAAGATCTATAAAACTCGCAAAAATGCACATTTTGCTTAGGAATAGTGATTTTTGGTAATACACTCTGTGAAGATGTCTTGTCATTATCCTTATACACTCCTTTTGTTGGTTCCTACAAAGAACCTAAATGCTGCTTGTAACCACAGTAACAATCTTTACGGGCATGCTAATGTATTGACAAATACATTCAAGCAGCTCCTTTGGGAACAAAGCCTGCAAGGATTCTTCCAACATAGGTCACATCTGACTCCATCCTGGCGCCGGGTCTATTCAAAAGGTGTGACTCCGTGAAAATCTTGTAACGGTGCAAAAGGTTGCACAGTCACACTATAGAGCTTTTGAACCATGCGCAACAAATGTTTTCCTTACTTTTAACTTCAAAAGGACTGCGTTTTGGAACAGCAACCAGAAAAAGCCTTTGTTTTTTTTTAAAAGGTTTTCATATGTTGCAAATGGAGTATGTGCAGGTGTGTGCGCTTTTGGGAGTGATTACTTTATATCCTGCAAAGTTGTAAAGCGCGATGCATTAGAAGCAAAGAAATAAATGATATTAAAATGCGCACAGATGCAAATTGTGCTTGCCAAAACAAAGTGTTTCTAGGTTGGTAGACACACGCTATTAAATGGGTTTGCGTTCCGTCAAAAGGGTTAACATACTCAGAATACAAAGAGTAATTACGTTTCTTTTTGAGAACAACACCGCTCTTTAACTCCTTTTCACTGACTGTGCTCGGTGATAAACTCAGCTACTGTTCTCGTTCTCTCGCCATGCCAACTTTATGGTCACAGCAACTATCCTTTTTTAAGATATTAACCTTAACTGGTCACTGAACAACCTTTTTAGGGTTGAGCACACAAGCGCTCTGGCTCCTGTTGTAATCTCTCTATGGGCTTGTAACCACGCCCATGTCATGCCGATCAGTTTTGTTGGTTCATGGGTATGTCTTTTAAAATTGGCTTGATTTCATTAGTGAAAGGCATGCATACATCATGCCTTTACCAGTGTTTAGACCGCCTCAAGCGCACCTGCCAGCTACTGAAAACATACGAGGCTCCATGTTTTCCATATGGTTTCTGAACTACTTTTTCTCTTTATTTCGTAGGCAAAGTGATCTCGCTGGGCAGTAGTCGAGCGCTTTGCATGACATCGACCCTGTTACATGGATTATTGCACTTTTGCTGGTTACATGGATAATTGCACTTTTGCCGATACGTTTCACTGCGAGCAAACTTCTGTTTTCTTTTGTGCGCCTGCTTCGCGCTCTTGGCGGCTGTCGGCTCACTTATGTGAAACTGGTTTACTTTTCATTTTCAGTATATGTGGCAAGAAATGTCCGGTTATGAGTTTACAATGTTAATAGCTCTAACTCAAGCAAACACAAGACCCACTGCATTGCAAATGCTTGCTTTGTTTTGTGTCCTCAATTATTAATGTTGCATTACACTTTTCCCTGGTTATATGAACACCAATGACACGATGGAATGACAGTTATGTATTGTAGTATCTGCATGTACAACAGCACGGACGTGTAACGTTGGCTGGATATATAATATTTTTTCTTTTACATTAGGTGCCATAATGTTGAAGTTACTGATGATAACTGACATTATTTTCATATGCACTACAATGTATGAACAGACCTTATATGATGAACAGTTTTTTGACTCTGTTTGTTTCTTCTATTTTTGTTTTTTCTTCTCTCTGTCTTATATGCTGTATGTTTTTCTCATGATCCCATGTTCTTGGGTTGAACGTTTGAAATAATGTTTTGAACTACACCATGTGATGTATATATTGAATGTCTCACTTGTTAATTATCTCATTGGATTGCATTTCTTTGCTTTTAACTTTCATGTAGGTTTTACTGGAATACATAAGTAGCATTTACAAAGCCCCAAGTGTACACACTCATGAGGGGAAACACGTGTTGGCTTCCAATTGTCTGCTACATTTTATGAATAAATATTTAAATTTCAAGACCATCAAGGATCGCAAGAATGATCGACACATATTACATAAGCAAATTATATCTTTTGGCCTCTAATACTTTTCTCAATTTGAAAATCCAACAATATCTTTAATAACAAGCATTGGCAAAGAAAGTAGGTCTTTCCTGCAAGGAGGATTCTGGTTTTGTCAATGTTTTAAGTCATGTTGTACGCAGTGCGACTGCTGTGTAGCATGGCTGAAACTCAAAAAACAAATTCAGGCAGCCAGCGCTGGCTGTGTCAATCTGCTTTTTATTTCTGGCATGGGCAACACGGAGGGAGGAAATGAAAGGATGTGTGGGGGAGGGAAAGGATGTGTGTGGAGTGCAACACAGACAATTGAGGGGTGGGGAAAAAGTGCTGTGACGCACACAATGGAAGGAGGGTGGGTGGAGGCAAGCAACAACTGAAGGAGGGAAGGCGGTTAAGTGAGTGGGTGTAATAAACACTCATGAAGGAGGCATACAGAGGGGGGAGAAGTACACAGGGAAGCCAGATGAAAAAGACACACTCTGGTAGAGTGCTTAAACACAAAGACAGATGTCCTAAAAATGAGCAGTGTAAGGACACAGGTAATGTGTTTATGCTCCAGGGAAGTGACAAACACATGAAGAGGCAAGACACCTTTACCACTGAAAGCAAGCAGATGAGAGCGACTGTTAGAAATTGGGTCTCTGGTTGGCAGAGGTATACACCCTTTTCCAAGTAGGAACCACAACCCTAGTAAGGGTAAGTTACTATACAACCTAAATTATTCTCTGCTCACCCTCTGGTACATTGGCACAGAGCAGGCAGGCTTAACTTAGAAGACAATGTGTAAAGTATTTGTGCAATAAATCATACAGTAACACAGTGAAAAAACCACAAAAAAGTACTCCACACTGGTTTTGGAAAATAGGTATTATTTATCTGTATCAAACAAGATGAAAACAACAAAAATCCAATATGCAGAAGTCAAGATATCTCTTTTTAAAGATTTAAATGAGTCTCAATCCTTAAGAATCAGCGATTGTATCCTTTTAACACACAGTACCTGGGATACATAAAAAATAACGATGTACGGGGGCAGCAGAGGAGGAGATGCATTGAAAAATAAGGCGTTGTGTCGGATTTCCTGGTGTGGTACAGACAATGCATTGATTCTTTCCACGCTGCAAGGTGATGCGTCGATTTCCAGGAGTGCAGCCTTGGTTCCTCACTGCGATACAAGGATATTTTGACGCCCCAAGACGATGCGTTCAAAATACTTGATGTGCTGGTAAGTAGGAGCAGGCGTTGTGTTGATCCAGTAGGAGATGTAGCAATTCTTCAGCCGCAAGACAGGTGCTGCATCAATTTCTACAGGTGTTGCGTCGATTTTCTGACACACTGGGATTTTCTTCTCTTTGGTGAAGTCTTTGTGGCCCTGAGACTTCAGAACAGGAGGCAAGCTCAATCCAAGCCCTTTGACAGCACTTGTGGAGGAATGCAGAGTCCTTCCAGCAGGGTCAAGGGCCAGCAGGCCAACAGCAGGAGAGCAGTCCATCTCAGCAAAGCAGTCCAGGTGAGTCCTTTAGGCAGCCAAACAGTCCCCCTGACAGAGTCCAGTTGCAGGTCCAGAAGTGTCTGCTTTGTTGGGGTCAGATACCCTATACATGCACCCAAAAGTGTCTTAGAAGTGGGGGAAAAGTCAAAGAGTGGTTTTGAAGTGCACAAGTTCCCCTTTCAACCCAGCCCTGTGTGTCAGGAGCCCTGTAGGGGGTTATCAGTCCTTTGTGTGAAGGCAGACCACTGGCATTGGAAGTGTAAGTGAGAGCCCCTCCACCCTTCCTGCCCAGGGAAACCCATCTGTAAGCATATGAATGCAGATGCAGCTGAGTGTCCTGTGTGTATGGCTGTCTGAGTGGAATCCACAAGGGAAGCTGTCAACCAGCACAGACCAGACATGGATTGGAGACAGGCTGTAAGGTGTAAGGTACATATGGCAGTAAGTGTAGGAAAATGCCTACTATCTAAAAGTGGCATTTCTGAAATAGTAACATAAAATCCAACTTCACCAGTAAGTAGGATTTCTTAGTACCATCCCAACCATACCAAACATGATAAGTCTACTCCACACAGATCAGAATTTACCGCTTAAAAGTGTATAAGGGAATTTCCAATGTTGCTCTATGAGAGGAGCAGACTTCACAGTAGTGAAAAATTACTTTGGGATTTTTTCACTACTAGGACGTGTAAAACCTATAAGTACATGTAAGTACATGTTCATCAGTTTATTGTAGCTTCACATCTATTGTGAAATCCATATGCACTAACACAGTTTTTTGCGTGTTCCTGGAGTCAATGATTCATTAAGAATTTGTGGGATACAGTTGTTTTAAAGTGTTAAGTGGGCTTCTATAGAGCTAAGTGTCTTCTGATTTAGTAATATAATGTATGTATACATTCACTGCAGGTCGGGCAACTTTGCCTTTCATCCTCCCAACGTAGATAAACTGAGTTCCCTTGATATGGATAACAATGATAATTTATCATACAGCACCAAGGCATCCCCTGGGCACTTTATACATACACGTCATGTTATGTTATCTTATGCATTGTTATTTTATGTTGTGGTTAGATTACAACTGACAAGTACTAGATCCAATGTTGTAAATCTTACTTGCAAACATTTGAAAGCAAGTGTTGGAGACAAATACATTTGTATATTTTTTATTGGGGTATTTGGAGCTGTGTGTATGTGCACATGTGCATGTAATCACGGGTACCCTTGGCTGGGTTATAAAGTGTTTCACTTATACATGTATCTCCCTGAAGTATTTTGCTAAACACATTGCGCATACCGAGGTGTGAGTAAAAATAAGGCACTGATTTCAGCACCTGAGACCTTTTGTTTTGTTTTCTGTCAGTGGGCTTACAGTCCACTCATTGCTTTCCATTGGTTGTGTTCATTGTCTCTGTTAGACCTGTCAGCCTTAGGGTGGTTTTCCCCAACTTCTTGCCTGCCTCCCTCCATTTTTCTTGTCTCATTTTAGCTGGTTTTAGGACTCTGCGCACTTTACCACTGTTGACCAGTGCTAAAGTGCCTGTGCTCTCTCCCCTAAACATGGTAACATTGGTTCATACCCAACTGGCATATTTAATTTACCTATAAGTCCCTAGTAAAGTTTACGAAATGTGCCCAGAGCCTGTAACTTAAATGCTACTAGTGGGCCTGCAGCACTTATTGTACCACCCACTTACATAGCCCTTTAAAACATGCCTCAGGCCTGCCATTGCAGCTTGTGTGCAGTTTTAAAATGCCAGTTGGACCTGGCAAAATAAATCTTTTGCCAGGCCTAAATATCCCTTTTTAATATATATATATATATATATATATATACATATATCACCCTAAAGGTTGACCCTAAACAGCCCATAGGGCATGGTGCATGGTATATTTAAAAAGTTGGATATGTACTTTTAAGTGTTACAATCCTTGTATTGAAAAATTGTTTTATTTTACTGTGAGGCCTACCCATCCCATAGAATAACACTGGTTACCTTATAACATTTAATAAATTATAACGTTTGTTTTGGTAGCTTGTAGAAATGTCATGTTTAGTGCCTGAGGAATTGTAATTTTTAACCCTCTTTAATGGTAACGTTACAATTCTGAAAATGCCCCTTTTTAGACAGGTAACTCTTTGTTGGGCTAATCATTTGGTGCCAGATGCCTGTTTCCTGGGTCACATAACTAGGGGTGTAGTTGGAAGTTTGCTTTTTGTATATTCCTCTCAGGCAGCCACATAAACGTGGACTGGGTGATAGCAGGATGGGCCCTTCTGACAGGATGGGAGAGGTGGAGCTGTGTACAACCCACTCGCACTTCAAAAACACTACCTCAGCACACCCACACACAAGTCTTTTCTGTCTCCAGGTATCCAGGGACTAGGGCAGGTAGACAGGAAATTCCAGACACTGCTGTGGGGGGAAACGCTAGACGTTTCTTCCACTTCAAAGCTGGCACCAAGCATAAAATTAGGACTCTCAGACCCACTCTTCAGTTCTCTTCTGAAACTCTCAAAGGACTGCCCTCCTGCCTGCAGCTTGCTGTATACTTCAGAGGACTGTCTGGTGCACCAATAGGACTGCCCTGCTACCTGAAGACTTCCTTGTGCCCTCAGAGGATTGTCCTGCTGCTTGAGGCATGCTTTTCTGTTTGAACCCAGGACTTCCAGAGTGATCCCATGGGCTAGCTGGCTGGCTCCTGATCAGAGCCTCAGGGACAGAAAAGGCTTCAACCATCTTGAACTTGCACCTATATCCAGCTTGAGTGAGTTCTGGCCCTCCAAGTGGTGCCCCTCCAGTCCTGGACCCTTGGAAGTGGTGCTAAAGGTACCCAGACAGCCCAAATCCAAAAAGGTTCTGCCAAGATGTGCTCCTAGAACCAAGAGAAAACCAGGACGCACCTGCTCATCTATCTGCCCTAGGTGTATCACTGCTCGGCCTGACTTCACAGTAGCTCTAACTATGTTCTTCTCTGCAGTGATAAATTCTGTTCAGTGTCTCTTCGTAGGAAGGTGTCCTGGAGCCTTCGTTGGCTATAGCCTGCAGCTTCGTCCCACTGAAGATTTTCAACTTCCAAAAAAGAGATTAAGGCCTTCATCACAACCCTGGTGGTCGGTGTTAAAGTGGCGGTAATACCGCCAACAGGCCGGCGGTAAAAAAAATGGGATCACGACCACGGCGAAAACCGCCAAAACATACAACCACTTTAACACTTCGACCACCACGGCTGTAGCAACCAACACCGCGGTTATGCCCACCTATATGCCAGCTTTTCCAGGGCGGTACCAACGCCATCAAAAGCATGGCGGAAACAGTGTTTGGAAGGGAAACCACTCACCGCTCGACACTCAACGAAGAACCAGGACGCCATGGAGCCCAAGCTGCAGGTCCTGTTGATGCTGGTCTACCTCCTCCTCTACCAGGAACACCAAAGATAGCAGCGACGACGACGGTGAGTACTGCACCTAGTACACAGGGGAAGGGGGGGGAGGAAAAAGAGAGAGACACACACACGCAACACCCCCACCCTCACCCACAACACCATACACACAAACACATCCAACAGCATTACAGATACACCCCGTAACCCCTGGAAGAACGCAAGGACAAAAGGAATTGAGTCAAACCAGTGATATTTTAGTAATAGGCAGATATACTATAGAATTTGAAAAACAGTATTTACACAAATATACAACATGTACAGAAGTCCGTACATTGTCCTTCAGAAATATTCGTGGGCCAGTGGACCAGGAATCATGGGCCAAGCCCACACTTGACTCCTGCCTCAATACGGAGAGAACTGCAGGTGCTTCAGGTCGAAAACACACAGGCATCTCAGGGGGATGGGGAAGGGGGGCACCTCAGCCGGAAGATGGAAAACGTCACTGCTCCTCAGGGGGGCCCCATGTCCACAGTGATGTCCTGGGGAGTGCAAGGCCACAGTCTGTCAAGTCTCTCAAGTGGGTGGTTTGCCCACTGCTTGGTCCTGGGGAGTGCAAAGCTGCAGTCTTTCGAGTCCCTCAAGTGGGTGGTTTGCCCACTGCTTGGTCCTGGGGAGTGTAAGGCTACAGTCTCTCAAGGAGATGGCTTGAGGGGGTGAGTGGATGCATATCTCCACTGGTTCTGGGGGGCTTTGTGCCCAGTGTGCTTCATCCTGCCAGGGAGGGGGTGAGTGGATGCATATGTCCACTGGTTCTGGAGGGGGCTTGGTTCCCAGTGTTCTTCATCCTGCCAAGGAGGGGGTGAGTGGATGCATATCTCCACTGGTTCTGGAGGGGGCTTGGTGCTCAGTGATGCAGTACTTGGGGTGTGCCAGTACACATTCCCTCACCTGGGTGTCTGAGGCACGAGATTTGCAGGGAACAGGTAGCATGTTAGTTCATGGAGGCAGGGCTAGACTCCATCCTGCGGCAGCTAAGGCTGCTAAGTAGTGGTAGTGGCGGTGCTGGTGGGGGTGCTGCCAGTGGTGGGGGTAGGCTCCAGCTCGTCTCCTGCAGCCACGGACGGACACCCACTGGGCTGCTGGTGCTGGTAGAGGTCCTACTGTCAGCGGTGCAGGTGGCGGTGTCTGCGGCGGTGCTTGCGGCGGGGATGCTGGCAGTGCTGGCTGTGGTACAGGTGCCGGTGCTGCCATTGGTGGAGGGAAGCTCCAGCCCTTCTCCTGCAGCCTCAGACAGCTGCCCACTGGGGATGCTGCTGCGGACAGTAGTGGTGGCAGCTGCGGTGTAGGTGGCGGTGCAGGTCGTGGTGCTTGAGGTGGGGCTGCTGGCAGTGCTGCACGCGGTGCAGACGGCGGGGCTGGCGGTTCTGGCGGTTCTGCTGGTGGGCACCAGGCCTTCACCTGCATCCTCCGTCGGCTGACGTGCCTTGCCTTCAATTTTCTTCCCCTTCCTCACCTTGGCAGATGCTGTTGTGCCCTTTGCTGTGTCAGCTGGAGGTTTGCAGGAGGCCTTGCTTGGTGGGTCGTGGTCCTTGCCCTTGCTGCATGCTGGCCCCTTCTTCACCTTGGCAGGTGGCGGAATGGTTTGATCCTTTGCAGCGGTTGGTGGTACACAGACTTTATTGACGGGTGCCCCCTTTGAGCCTCTGGGAGTTGCAGGTTCCACATTGGACGGCAACTTGGTGGCTGAGGTGCTGGGCTGGGTTCTGGACACCCTGGCCCGAGGGGAAGGACAGGGGGTCGGGGACGGGTAGGGAACAGGTCAAAGTTTGCCAGGAAAAGTTTTTTAGACACACTGGGGTGGGAAGATGGAGAGGGTTTGGGAGTGGTGGAAGAGGAAGTGGTTGTTGGAGGTGTCTTTCTGCTAAGTTTTGGTGAAGGTGCATGGGCTGGATGCTGTTGTGAGGTGGATGGCTGTTGGGTGGATGGGTGCTTGCGTTTGTGTACTTTGGGAGGAGGAGTCACAGACACATTGGGAGAGGACACAAGGGATGTGTGCATGGTTGTGGGGGTGGTGACTGCCAGTGAGGGGTGTGTTGTGATGGGCTTGCTGGTGATGGAAGTAGTGGATGAGGATGTAAGGCATGCAGTTGTGAGTGGGGACGATACTGGGAGGGAGGTGGACGAAGAGGAGGAGGGGGCCACAGTGGAAGCAATGGATGTTGGTGTTGTTGCATGGGTATGGTGCTTGTGTGAGTGCCTGTGAGATGAAGTGTCGTGCTTATGTTTGCGTGAGCCACCTTTTGTGCTTGGGATAGACTGGGTTTGAGGGGATTGGGTCTGGATAGAGGAAATTGAGGGGGGAGGCTAGAACTGGAACAAAGGCTGCCATCGGTGCTGAGGCCAGAGCCTGAAATGCTCTCTGTTGGGCTGCCACACCAGAGTGAATGCCCTCCAGGTATGCATTTGTTTGTTGCAAATGCCTCTCGACACCCTGGATGGCTTTCAGAATGGTTGACTGCCCAACAGTGAGGGATCTCAGGAGGTCAATAGCCTCCTCACTGAGGGCAGCAGGGCTGACTGGGGCAGGGCCTGAGGTGCCTGTGGCGAAGGAGATCCCCACCCTCCTGGGTGAGCAGGCCCGGGAAACACGCTGAGGGGCTGCTGGGAGGGCCGTGCTGGTAGGGGGGGTGGTGGCTGTACCTGTTGTTGGGGTGGGCACAGAGGTGTCCGCCACCACCAAGGAGCTTGCATCGGAGGAGGAGTTGCTGTCTGTGGTCTCCCCTCCTGTCCCCGTTGTGGTGCTCCCCTCACCCTCCGTCCCACTGGTGCCCTCACCCTCAGTGGATTCGGCCTCCAGGCCCATGTGGGATGCAGCTCCCTCCGTCACCGGTGCCTCTGCTCCTCTGCCAGATGATGCTAATGCACACAAGGACAGGGTGACAAAACAAAAAGTGGGGTGGAGACGGAGGATACACTTGGTCAATGCCAGCAACAACACTACCGTTAGCGTACAAAACACACAGGGAGCAGCCATGTGCACTAGGCCATGCCCAACCATTTACTAAGACAGTCACCAGCCCATGGGGTTCAATGCCTAACGCCATTAGCTGCACACCTGAAACCCACAGGAACCTGCCCAGGAGTAGATGGCCGCCAACACTATTCGGTTAAGAGTGATTCTGAGCCTGCCCAACAAGGGACCTACCCTGTCATGTTCGCCCTGGCCTAGGGGCACCCACAGCCTACATCCCCCACCCAGGTACCTGCTAACGCATGCAAAGTCAGGAATCAGATTCTGTACTCACCCCCTTGTGGCTGCTGTGATGTCTTCAAGCGCCCATCCAAGACCGGCTAGGCCACAACCAGGATGCGAAACATCAGGGGGGTCATGGTGCAACAGGCACCCCTTCCTCGTTGGGAGGCCAGCCCCAGCTGGGCCTCCACTGTCTTCTTTGCCCAGCGGCACAGGTTCTCCCACCTCTTGCGGCAGTGGGTGCTCTGCGTGTGAAAGAACCCCAGGGTCCGCACCTCCTTGGCGATGGGATGTCAAAATCCCTTTTTCTGGTGAGCGCTGACCTGCAGGGAAAAGACAGCAGAAAAGGGAATTATTTACCCGTCGGGACTGTCATACTCATTGCCCACCAGATCCCACACATCCCCTGAAGCACATACATTGACCACCTTACATGCTGCACTCTGGCCAGGACCCCTCTGCCCCCCCTATATTCATGGCCCATGCATCATGCTCACAGTATACTAACCTGTTTGTCTGGAGGACCGTAGATTAAAGTGTACTGGGGTAGGACCCCATCCACCAGTTTTTCCAACCCTTCCGTAGTGAAGGCACGGGCCCTTTCCCCAGACACATGAGCCATTGTCGCTTCCAGACACAGGTCACAGCAGCACTTGCAGTGTAGGTCCTCTACTGTTGAAGGTCAGGTAGCAAGTGAGTGATTAGATAGAAAATGGCCATGATGTCCGTGGCGGTGCGTACCGTCACTGTCGGCGTACATCGCCATTGCTCTGGGAACCCATAGGGCCCAATGATAACCAATGTGAATTTGCGCAGCGGTCATCGACCGCCTACTGCGACAGCGCACAACGCCAGCGCAATTACCTCATTTCAACTTGTCCCTCCTTACAGGTCAGGCAGCCGCCATTTCAGGGGAGCACAGGGCATGGCACCTAACTGCGTCACAGCAGACATTGGCACATCAACGGACTCTTGACTTCACATACTGTTTCTGTAAAGTCAACAATTCATCATTATTGCCATATAAGTGTGAATATGACCCTCTGCTCACCATTCTCTTCCATAGGCTTCAACCACTGAGGCAGGATATGAGATGGCGGCATCCTTTGGTGTATAGACCCCTGGTGGACCTAGCGACAATGGAGGACAGACACATTATCATTACCTACAAACTTGATTGTGCCACAATCGAAGAACTGTGTGCCCAATTGGAGGCAGACCTGATGTCTGCTATCCGCCAACCCACAGGTATCTCACCTCTAGTGCAGGTCATGTCAGTGATCCATTTCTTGGCAAGTGGTTCCTTTCAAACAACAGTGGCCATTGCATCAGGGATGTCTCAGCCAATGTTCTCCAATGTGTTGACCAGAGTGTTGTCTGCCCTGCTTAAGCACAAGCACAACTACATCGTGTTCCCCAAGGTGGAGGATTTGGCCATAGTGAAAGCTGACTTTTTTTGCCCTGGGGCATATCCCCAACATCATTGGTGCCATTGATGGTACACATTTGGCAGTTGTCCCCCCCTGGAGAAATGAACAAGTTTACAGGAATAGAAAAAGCTTTCACTCAATGAATGTCCAGATGGTGTGTTTGGCGAACCAGTACATCTCCCATGTGAATGCCAAATTTCCTGGCTCTGTGCATGACGCCTGTAACTTGAGGAATAGCAGCATCCTACATGTGATGGGCCAACTCCGAAGGCACCGGGAGTGGCTTATAGGTGAGCCAAAGGTTCCCACACAGTATGAGTAGGTGTCTGCGTATGGGGCTGTCCCTAAGGGTTAGTGTGTGTCTAACAGTTGTCCGTCGATATTTGCAGGTGACTCTGGTTACCCCATCCTCTCATGGCTACTGACCCCAGTGAGGAATGCCAGGACAAGGGCAGAGGAACGTTACAATGAGGCACATGGGCGTACAAGGAGGATTATAGAAAGAACCTTCGGCCTCCTGAAGGCCAGGTTCCGGTGCCTCTATTTGACAGGTAGATCCCTGTACTACTCACCCAAGAAGGTGTGCCAGATCAGCGTTGCATGTTGCATGTTGCACAACCTGGCCTTGAGACACCAGGTGCCTTTTTTGCAGGAGGATGTGCCTGGAGATGGTCTTGTGGCAGCGGTGGAGCCTGTGGAGAGTGAGGAAGAGAAGGCAGAGGAAGAAGAGGTTGACAACAGAACCAATATTATTCGGCAGTACTTCCAGTGACACACAGGTAAGACACTGTAACTTCACTTAATATTTCAGTTATGTGTTGGACATTGTACAAGGCAGCCTGTTTCCTTATGTCTATGGCCACTGACTGTACCCTTTGCCATCTCCCTTTTCAGATCTCTGTGCCCCATGCTGGCTCCTGCTATGTGAACTGCTGCCCACCAGAGGTCATCCTAAAGTATATTTCACTGTACTTTTGAGTTGCAATGCTTTGATAATGTTGTACTAATACATATTTGAATCATTTGACAGACTCTAGATTGGTATTTGTTCCCAGGGTGTTTATTTAGGTGCTTATAAGTAGGGGGGGTGGTGCAAGGGGCTGGGCTGATGGTGGAAGGAAGTTCAGGGTAGAGTCCAGTCTCTTGGTATCACAGGGGCATTGTCCAATGGGGCATAGGAAGGGGATTAATGGCAGTTCTTGGGGGACAGGGTGACAGTGTGGGACACAAGGGTGACAATCAGGAGAGTCTTATTTCCTGGCGGGGGTCTTGGCAATGTTCTCTGTCTTCTGCCAGGATCGCAAGGACCATTTGCGGGGTGGTTCTCCTTCTGCAGGGGGTGGGGTGTTGGTGGCCTGTTGGTCCTGTGGCGGGGCATGCTGTCCACTAGCGCCGGCAGAGGTGGAAGGCTGTTCCTCAATTTGAATAGTGTCAGGCGCCCGTTGTTGTACCACTGCCTCCCTCATGGTCTTGCCCATGTCTGCCAGCACCCCTGCAATGGTGACCAGGATGGTGTATATTTTTGTTAGGTCCTCCCTGATCCCCAGGTACTGTCCCTCCTGCAGCAGCTGGGTCTCCTGTAGCTTGGCCAGTATCTGGCCCATCGTCTCCTGGGAATGGTGGTATGCTCCCAGGATGTTGGAGAGTGCCTCGTGGAGAGAGGGTTCCCTGGGCCTGTCCTCCCCCTGTCGCACAGCAGTCCTTCCAGCTTCCCTGTTGTCCTGTGCCTCTGTTCCCTGAACCGTGTGCCCACTGCCACTGACTCCAGGTCCCTGATTGTCCTGTGTTTGTGGGGTGGCCTGGGGTCCCTGTAGTGGTGCACACACTGCTGATTGACGTGTCCTGGGGACAGTGGCATGGGCCCGCTGGGTGGGTGCTGTGCTGGTGTTTCCTGAGAGGGGAGGCTCTGTGGTGGGTTGTGACTGTGGCAGGGGAACCGACTGTCCAGAGGTCCCGGATGGGCCAGGTTGGTCATAGAGATCCAGGCGTGCAGAGCTGCTGTCGTCACTGTGGGCCTCTTCTGTGGGGGGACTGGATGTAGCTGGCACCTCCTCTGCGGTGAAGTTGAATATGGGTTCTAGTGGGGATGCAAATGCAGTGTTTTTGTATCTGCATGGGCCATATTGTGCATGGGTCTGTTTCCCTCTATGATTGTGATTTCCCTGTCAGCTTGGCCTCGTGTGATTGGTGATTTATTAGGCATGCTGTGGTGATGGGTGTCCATGCAGGTCTGTGATGGGGTCCATGCATTGGTGTTGCATGCAGGGCTTGGTATTGGGATGGGTGGGTTGTGATGGTGGGGTATATGTGAGGTGATGGAGTGATGGGAGTGAGGGTAAAGGTGGGGGTATGTGATGGCATGCAGGTAGGGTGGGGATATAATAGTAAAGAAATGACTTACTACTAATCCTGCGAGGCCCTCAGGATGCATTATCACCAAGACTTGCTCCTCCTATGTTGTTAGTTGTGGGGGAGGAGGTTGGGGTCCACCGCCAGTCCTCTGTATGGCTACCTTGTGTCTTTTTACCAGGGAACGCACCTTCCCCCCTAGGTCGTTTCACCTCTTCCTGATGTCATCCCTTGTTCTGGGGTGCTGTCCCACGGCGTTGAACCTGTCGACTATTCTCCGCCATAGCTCCATCTTCCTAGCTATGGACGTCTGCTGCACCTGTGATAAGAAAAGCTGTGGCTCTACATGGATGATTTCCCCCACCATTACCCTTAGCTCCTCCTCAGAAAACCTCGGGTGAGTTTGGGGCACCATGGATGTGGTGCGAGTGATATGTGTGAGGATGAGTGGGGTGATGTGTGGGGTGATGTGTTGTGGTGTATGATGTGATTTGCATGGATGGTGAATGGGTGATGGTGTTCTGTGCCTCTGATTGAGTGGGTGCTCCTGCCTTGTCTCTCTCTCTGTGCTATCATTTTTTTCCCTGTAAGGGGTTGTGGGTAATGTGGGTGTGTGTTTTAAAGTGGTGTGAGTGTGTGTGTGTGGTGTGTGTATATGTGTCAGGTGTGTGTAGTTTGAATTGTCCAATGTGGTGTAGTTTTGTAAATGTGTGTGTATTTTGAGCGTGGTGGTGTGTACCGCCAATGGTTTACCGCGGTTGAAAGACCGCTGCGGTGATTCGTGGGTCGTGATGCTGTGGGCGTATTCCTGTTGGCGTGGCGGTGTGGGCTTT
Source organism: Pleurodeles waltl (assembly GCF_031143425.1). Lineage (NCBI taxonomy): Eukaryota > Metazoa > Chordata > Amphibia > Caudata > Salamandridae > Pleurodeles > Pleurodeles waltl. Next base: position 913,118,488 of record NC_090443.1, read on the forward strand.
GCTATCGCCAGTTTATCACTGACCTTTGGTTTGGCAGACTTGTGTGGGTGTCTGCATAGTGGCGGATTTCTCAGTGTGGGTCATAATACCCGTAGCGGAATACCGCCGCGGTCATGGTATCTTGGTGGCCGTTGGCACAACGGTAGGTGGCATTTACCGCCATGGTTGTAATGAGGGCCTATGTCCGAACATAGACATCTTCACCCCAACTTCTTACAGCGGATCCTCCACAATGCTGTTTCCTTCTCGGATGCAGCCAGCTGCCCTGCCCGCTAAACTTTACCTTCTCAGACATTTTTCTTCAAAAATTCTACTAAGTCCGAAGGTAAGCAGAGACTGGGCCCAACCCACCTCGTGTATCTGAACCACGTTCCATCACGGTCAGCCATAGCTTTCAACTTTGCCTTGGTCTTGCTTAACTATTTATCTGCCATTGCCGCTTTGATTTTTTAGGTGCTATTTTTTACTTAAAATTTATAAAAATCATAACTTTAATTCTACTGATTGGATTTTTGTCATTTGGTGTCAAATCATTTATTTAGATTTACTCTGTTTCTAGTTTGGTGTGGCATTTTCTTTGTGTTGTCTTTTAACTTTTCTACTGTTTAAGTGCTGCATAAACACTTTACACATTGCCTCTAAATTAAACCTGACTGCTTTTGTGGCAATCTATAAAAGAGTTAAGCACGGGTTAATTTAGCGCATTTTTTATGGTTCACCCTGACAAGGTCTGTGGCTTTTGCTCGAGCAGGATTTCACCAACCAACAACCCAATTTCTCACAATGGATATATGCAATTTGAGTCTGCTTGTCGGTCTGTACATTTCTTGGATTGATAGTACATGATCATTTGAAACTCTGCCCTCTGTGTGTTCCTTAGCTCCTGAACGTGCAATGGTGTCTATGCGTCTGCTGGTCTTTGCCCAATTGTAACTGTGTCTGTTGGCCTCTGTGTGTTTATTGATGTCCATAACTTATTTCTTGATGTCCATTTTGCCCCTGCCTTTTCATTCCCTTAGACAGTCCAGCACAGTAGCTCCAAGGAAAGTAGAGATAGCAGAGAACTGCAATGGTGATCAAGCTTCTTCCATTTTGATCAGCTTTGTACATTCAAAAACAGTTAATCCACTTTATCAGAAAAGAGACAAGATACAGGTTCGAGAGCTCAGTGGGTTAAAAAAAGATGCATGCATAAATGCATGTACTGTCGAAGCCCACCCGCTTCGGCTTTTGGTTTGGAAAATGCAAACACGTGTCTATTTCGCCAGCCACAAAAAAATATGTTTCACCTTCTTCGACCCAGGCTGGTAGGATATTGGACCCCTAAAACACTATTTTTCTAAGGTCTACTCTTGAAAAGAAAAGTGAACAGGTTAAACTAGTAAATCCATACGGGTACTTTAATTAAACTGTTTGGATTATATTTTCTAAAATGGCATCCTGATAAATCCCTTATGATGTTTGGCTTCATGTCAACGTTTGCTTCGTCGGGTGCGCGTAAGAAATGGAAGAAAGGCATAACACTCAATAGTGATTCTGCGGGGACGATTGTAATGAATAACGTTGATTTTATATTTCCATCTCTTGTCTACATCAGCCTACTGTATTAGACTCTTGGGAGGAAAGTACGCTGCATCGGAGTTGTCATGAAATGAAAAAAGGACTCATAAAACAGAAGAATGCTGCTCTTCCTGGCCTCACAATCCCGGGGAGCCGCCATGCCTGCCTGTCAGTTGGAGGTTGTCAGTGACCCCCTGCAAGAAGCGATGCATGCAATAAAGAATGCCCTCATTTATTCCAGAGAAGCGTTCATCAAGTTAAAATCAGCAGTGAGTGGTTAGATCCGACGCCTTTATTTTTCACGACGCTCATCGCACCACAAAATGTCATAGAGGATAAGATAAGGCGAGCAGTGAGGCGATAATAACTCTGTTTTATCTGTTTCTAAGGAACATAAATCTCCGGGAGGAACCATTACAATCCCAAAAAGTCGGAGTGAGTGTCCTTGCATTGGCCAACTCTTCTGTTCACTTCTATAATGACAGCCATTTAAGGGAACATGCAGCTCCGATCCTGAATATGCGACCCCTATCAAGAGCATGATGCAGTGATGATAACACGCAATGATGCCCTGAATTAATGAAATGATTCTAAACTTTTTTCTTACGCTTTCAAACTTGGAAAATCCACAGAAATAATCTTTTGCTCTTTACATAGCGCTTGATAACAAGCCGCTGCTGTTTTTAGGTGCTGCAAATACTTATCTCAGACCAGTTCACAAAACATTTATGACTGGCACTATTTCCTGTTCTTTATGGGAAGTTGAGGCAGGGTGAAAGCATCTTTTACCACTGCATTACGAAAGCAGAATGCTGGAAGTGGGAAGGAATGACAAGAATGTTTGTGGATACTTGTTGCATCTCATGTTGCTGAGGTGTTGTGTTGTTTTTTTTGTGCTAGTTTGGTTATCTGCTGCATTATTGAAATGCCATGTTTTCGTGTGGTACAGTAGTTGTTGTTTTAGTACCAGTCTCTAGCCTCACATCACATGTTAACATGTCCTTGATGACAGATTATGGCTGGTGTAAATAGGAGCTTTGGTTTGAAATATACTATATAAGACAACAGTGGGAAGCCTAGAAAGAAAATGCTCAAAAGCATTTGTGATACTGGGTATTGCTTTTGTATCCCTGTCCATTTTATTATTTATTTTATCCAGGATATCCATACAACTAGAATTTAGCTACATTAAACAATGGAGCAACACAGGACATAGTGAGTTTGTAAACATCCGTAAAAACAAGCAATGTCAAGGTCAATCGGTCTCACCTATGCAACACCTATTTTTTTTGTCAATGTCCTTGTCAATGTCAATGTAAAACTGATTATAGGGAAGAGTAGAGCAAATGGAGGTAAGGTGATTTTAGTGTTTAGGAGTAGGTAGACGTAAACAATGGTAAAGTTGATTTTAGGGTTCAGGGTGAGTAAAGGTAAAGGAAAGTAAGGGTCAATTTAGGCTTATCTCCCTTACCTTACTGGATTTTACCTTACTTGACTTTTTTTAGGTTTTTTTTGTGGCTGGTTCCTCTGAATGGGTTGTGTGTTCTGCTTACGCTGACTGGTTTCACTGCATCTATTGTCTTCAGCCTGAGCATGGGCAAATACCTGCAGTAGTGACAAGAAACATGTATGAGTACTTCAAAGTTATCAGGCATTGACATCCTCTATCCACACATTTATATCAGGGCTCAGATGCACACTTACACATGATTTGTCTATTACAGAGAGAATATGGGTGTTTTTTCTTTCCAAAGTCGCAAATATGTTCACAGAAATGCACAATAACACCTTGGACACGTCTGATGCATAAGGGAGGATTGCATTCACGGGTGCATTGCAAAGCACAGTACTGTCTTGCACTTTTGAGACCACGAATAAAAGTTAGCAGTAAAAGCCACTTATACCTATGCATGTTTCTGTTCAGTCTTTAGGCAGAGTCAGAGCTCCATGGCTTGTAAGCGAGCTCTGTAAAGGTTACAGCTAAGCGCAACAGTGTGCAATCCAGGAATTAACAGTTTTTGGTATCCTATCCGTTACAAGGCTGTCCCAAGAACAAAGGCAGTGCACTAACCTTATTCAAGATTTACGTTCTTTCTTGTGTGTATGCAGGTGTTGATCTAGACAAGGAAGCCGGAGTGGGAGTTTGCATGCTGAACAGCACTATGCTGGAGCCCGTCATGCTGGGAACAGGTAAGCTGTAATCCGATGATTGGGCCGGGATCGGGAAGTGTCATCGTCCACTTTACCATCTCCAATTCCCAGGGCACCACCTCCAAGCACCTCAGCACCCCCACCGGAGCTAGGTCAAGGTAACTGAGACCCTATGGGCACAGGCCCTAGGCACCACACAACCCGAGCCCACGGCAGACCTCAACCAGGCCATCTAAAGCTTCACCACCTGGATCACCAAATCCGCTGACTGAGTCCCCCAGCTGAAACCAGCTAAAACCAACAACTCCAAGCCAGCAAGATGGTACACTCCAGAGCTCAGAAACTCCAAGCTTGACTGCCACCAACTCGAGAATCAATGGCGCGTGACCAAGGACCCCTCCGAGAGAGCTGCCTACAAGGCAGCCCTCAACAACTACTACCACCACATCAAGGCAGCAAAAAGAGCAGCAATCACTGCCCGTGTTGACAGTGCAGCCAACCACAAGAAAGAACTCATCAGAATCATCAAGGAATTCTCTAACCAGATAGCCACAGAGAGCACTATCCCAAGAACATTACAGCACCCTTTCAGACTACCTCCGCTGCAAGATCACCACCATATGCAACAATTTCGACCCCAACCCTCCACCTCCAGCTTAGACAGCATCTCTCAAGCAGCAAACACCAGCCACACGATAACTTCCTGGTCCCCGATTACCACACAGACCACCGCAGCCATCATGTCAACCATCCACTCCGGAGCACCCACCCACCCCTGCCCGCACCGGCTTTTCAACATCAGAGCCTATACTATTAGCACAGAACTAACTTGCATTTACTACACCTCCATCTCCACTGCAAACTTCCGGACGAATGGAAGCACGCAGATGTCAGACCCCTCCTAAAGAAACACTCCGCTTACCCCAGCGACTTCAAAAACTACAGACCAATCTTCCTGCTCCCCTTCCCGGCCAGAGTGCTCAAGAAAGCCATCAACCAACAGCTCACTGACTACCTTGAATGAAACCACCTTCTCGACACCTCACAATCAGAATTCTGAGCCAACCACAACACAGAGACTGCGCTGATCGCCGCCAATGTTGACATCAGGGCCCTCCTCGACCAAGGAGAGTTGGTGGCTCTGATCCTTCTAGGACTCTCCGCAGCATTCAATACAGTCTCCCATCACACTCTCCTCAACAGACCCCACAACATAGGTATTCAAACTAACGCCCTTAAGTGGGTCCCCTCTTTCTTCTCTGGCCACACACACAGAGGCCGCCTTCCTCCCTTCACTTCTACACCCAAGAACATCACCTGTGGCATACCCCAAGGATCTTCCCTCAGCATAACCCTTTTCAATCTACATGACCCTCTCGCAGACATCGTCAGATCCTACACTCAATATGGTTTCGTACGCTGACGACACTCAACTAATCCTCTCACTCACTGAAGACTCCCACAGCACCAAAGCCAACTTTCGCAATGCTATGACCAACGTAGCAACATGGATGAAAAACAGATACCTCAAACTAAATACGGACAAAACGGAAATCCTGAACTTCGAGAAAAACACCTCTGCATGAGACCACAGCTGGTGGCCAGCAGAACTCAGACCAACACCCTCTCCATCAGACCATGCACAAAATCTCAGCATCATACTTGACTGCCAACTATCCCTGAAACTAAAAGTAAACCCTGTCCCGTCATCCTGCTTTTACATCCTCCGTATGCTCCACTAAATCTTCAAATCGATCCCTACTGACACCAGAAAGACAGTCACAAACACCCTGGTCACCAGCCGCCTTGACTATTTCAACGCTCTCTACACCTGAGTGTCCTTTTAGCTCTTAAAAGACTCCAGACTCTACAGAGCACCTCAGCCATACTCATCCTCAACCTCCGCAAGTGCTCAAGCATTACACCACACCTCAGGAACCTCCACTGGCTCCCCATTCAGAAGAGATGCGAATTCAAAATCCTCACACTTGCATACAAGGCTCACCACAACCTAGGACCATCCTACATCAACCATCAGCTAAGCTACTATGTCCAGGCAAGACAAGTACACTCCGCCTCGCTAAACCTTGCATACATCCCCTGCATACATCGCAGCCACAGTGGAGGCCATTCCTTCTTCTACATAGCAGCCAAGTCCTAGCTTGTCAACAGAGACATGGCACCCTCAGCACCCAGATACCCTTAGGGTTGATATTGCTGCCCTTTACAAATGCTATGATTGATTGATTAAGGTGTTTCAAGGAGAGTTGAGGCAGGGAGGTGTTTTGTTGCGTTATTTCTGAAGGCAAGTGCTGGCTTGTCCTTAGTTTTTTACCACCGTCAGCACACACTGCTCTGAAAGCCACCAGGTGTGTCAGAAACATGCGGTGAAACAGCTGTTCAAAACAGCCTGGCCCTGAGGGATTACACATGCATTTATTAATAAATAAAATAAACCAACATAATGGTTTTGGGAATGTGTAGCATGGAGGAGCCATCCCTGTGGTACACATGAATAAAACATAAGCTGGCACATTGTACACCAAATGAAAAGGAACGAGCCCTGGGGATCACATCACATAAAACAGAGCATACAGTCTGACAAATGATTTGTGAGTGATGCGAGGCATCAAGGTGTCATCGCGAAGAGGCTCCAGGGTGAGCCCAAGTGGCGCACCCCAAAGTACATACAATGCAGGAGGTGGAATCCATGACAGTCGGCGTGAGTAGCGGTAAAGGGAGGTAAGGGTGATTTTAGGGTTCAGGGATGGGTACAGGTAAAGGGAGTTAAGAATGGCTTTAAGGTTCAGGGTTGAGTAGAGGTAAAGAGACGTAAGGGTGATTTTAGGGTTATCACCATTACCTTACTTGATTTTACCTTATTCAAATTGATTTTAGGGGTAAAGGGAGGCAAGGGATGGGTAGCAGGGAAGAGGGAAGGTTGATTTTAGGATTTAGGGATGGCTAGAGGTAAGGGGGGCATAGGTGATTTAAGGGTTTAGGTGTGAGTAGAGGTAAAGAGAAGTGAGGGTGATTTTAGGATTTAGAGGTGAGTAGAGGTATTGGAAGTAAAGGTGAATTTAGGGTTCAAGTGTGGATAGAGGTAAATGGAGCAAGGGTGATTTTAAGATTCAGGGGAGGGTAGAGATAAAGAGAAGTTAAGGTGGTTTCAGGGTCAGTGGTGGGTAGGGTTAAAAGGAGTTAAGAATTATTTTAGAGTTTAGGGATGTGTTGTGGTAAAAGAAGGTAAGGATGATTTTAGGGTTCAAAGTGGGTAGAAGTGAAAGGAGGCCGGACCAACACCATCAAAAGCCTGGGTGGAACACCGTAAACTAAAGACTTACCACCAGAGACACAGAGAAGAGTACCACCACCATGGAACCGGAACTACAAGTCTTCAAGATGCTCTTCTACCCCATGCTCCACCTGGAACACCAATGCCGACAACGGCAGTGAGTACAGCCACCTAGCACACAAGGGAGGAAGGGAGGAAAAGGGGAGTGACACACACACACACGCACAACACACACCATTCACACACACACCATACACACAACCAGCTGCAGAAGAAAACCAATGTCACAGGATCCACGTCATAAAAATGCAAGGACTACATTTAGGTTTAACTGATATTGCAATTTGATGCCAACAGCCACCATAATGTCTATGTGAAAAAATAGGAGTAAATGTCCAGAAAGGGCCAATGGCCAGTCTAAAGTACAAAAGGCCCACATGGCCACAGGGCACAGCCAAGCCCCAACTTGTTTCCTTACAATATTCACACTACACTATGCAGGGGCATCATGTTGGAAATGGGCAGGCACCTCAGGGGGAAGGGGGTTGGGGGGGCACCTTAGTTGAAGTGGGGAATGTGCCCACTGGTTCTGGAGGGCGCTCCATGTCCATTTCTCTTTGCTGCGGAGTGCAAGGTCACAGTCTCTGAGGTGGGGAACTTGCCCACTGGTTCTGGAGGGGACTCCTTGTACAACAGTCCCTGGAGGGTGGTCTACATGCCCTCTGCTGGAGGTGAGGGCTGCTGTGTCTCAGCTGGAGGTTAAGGCTGCTGTGTCTCAGCTGGAGGTGAGGGCTCCTTGCCCAACGCTGGTGGAGGTGTCACCCTGCCTGCCTCAGCTGGAAGTGAGGGCTCCTTGCTCACTGCTGGTGGAGGTGTTACCCTGCCTGCCTCAGCTGGAGCTGAGGGCTCCTTGCCCACTGCTGGTTGAGGTGTTACCCTGCCTGCCTCTGTTGGAGGTGAGGGCTCCTTGCCTCTGTTTGCTGGTGGAGTGGTAACTTTCCCTTTTTTGGGTGGTGGAGTGGGATCCTTTCCTTTCTCTGGTGGTGGAGTGGGATCCTTCCCTTTTTGGGTGGTGGAGTGGGAAACTTCCCTTTCTTGCCTCCACGACTAGGAGGTGCCTCCACTGTCCCCATCTCATGTCCCTTAGGTTCCACCACCGTAGTCCTCCCTTTCTGAGGCAGAGGTGTGCTCACAGTAGGAGTGGCAGCCATCACACTCTGGGGCCCCTTCGTGCCCACAGCATTTGATTTGATGGGAGCAGTGGTAGACTGTTTGGCTGCAGTGCTGGGCTGGGGCATTGGGACACTACTCTTACAGGCAGGACAGGGGGAGGAGGTATACCGGTGGTGGTATACACCAGCACGGTCTGAATGGCCACCTAAATACAAAGCCACACAACATTGGCCAATACCAAAAACACACACCTGACACTGATACAGACACCACACCCACCCACCCACAGCATTATAAGACACCCACCCACATTACCCACAACCCTTTATAAACACCAAAAATTGCCACAAGACAGACACGAATATCACAGAGATAACTACACACACACAACTACACACACAAACCACAAACACCTATTCATCAGTCACGCACCCCACATCCCACACCCTACCACATTACTCAACACCCTTTGCACAACACACACACCACACAACACCCATGTCCCCACTAAGGCACCCCCGTTTCTCTGATGAGAAGTTGCGAGTCATGGTGGAGGAAATAGTCAGGGTGTTTATGGCACAGGTACAGCAGATATCCATTGCAAGCAAGATGGAGCTATGGCGGAGGATCGTGGACAGGGTGAACGCCATGGGACAGCATCCAAGAACAAGGGACAACATTAGGAAGATGTGGAACAACCTTTGGGGGAAGGTACTTTCCGTGGCAGCAAGGCATCAGCTCACCATCCAGAGGACTGGCGGTGGTCCCCCACCTCCTCTCCCACAGCTGACAGCATGGGAGGAGCAAGTCTTGGCAATCCTGTATCCTGAGGGACTCACTGGAGTAGCCGGGTAACTGGACACTGGTGAGTCAATATTTACTACTTATCACCCCCTCACCATGACTCCCATCAGTCCACTCCTTCCCACACAGTGCACCTACACATGTGACCAACCCCAATGCCGAGCCCTGTATGCCATGCCAATGCATGGACAGCCCTTACAGCCCTGCATGTACACCCATCACCAAAGCAATCATAGCATGGAGGACTAACAATCACACAATACATCACCATACACAAACAAATGTGGCAGGACAACGGCAACGATAGAGGGGAAGCTAGGGATGTACAATATGTCACAGACATGAAGCATAATACATAACTTACATCCCCACAGGTAACCAGCCAATCCCAGCGACGAGGAGGTGCCACGACTATCCAGTCCCCCAACAGAAGATGCCCCCAGTGATGACAGTAACTATGGACTTCAGGATCTGGATAAACTTCCTGGCCCATCAGGGACCACTGGTCAGTCGGAAACCCCAGCCCACTCCCAGTCCACCACAGATCCTCCCCCCTCAGTATCCAACACCACAGCACCCACCCAATGTCCCCACCCCTCTGTACCCAGAACACCTCAATCAGCAGTGTGCCCACCTGTACAGGGACCCCAGTCCACACCTCACACCCAAGACAATCACGGTCCTGGGGTCAGTGGCAGTGGCAGTGGGTACACCATTCATGGGAGACAGGCACAGGGGGACAGGTACACTGGGAAGACAGCTGTGCACCAGGGGAGGACATGCCCAGGGAGCCGACTGTCCAGGAGGCACTCACTAATGTCCTTGGATCTTACCAACAATCCCAGGACAAGATGGACCAGATCCCTACCAGCATTCCGGAGAACAAGCGGCTGTAGGAGGTACACCATCAGGAGATCAGGGAAGATTTGCAGGCCCTCAACACCACCATGGTCTCCATAGCAGGGGTGCTGGTTGATATAGCCAACATCATGAGGAAATGGACAGCACACCAGCGGGCCCCTACCACTAGTCAGTCTACTGACCAGCCCTCCACATCTGCAGCAGCTTGTGGACAGGAGGCCCTGCCACAGGACCCACAGGCCACTAGCACCCCTCCCCCTGCAGAAGGTGAACCACCCCGCAAACGTTCCCTGCGACCCAGGCAGAAGCCTTGCCAAGACCAAGACCACTGCCAGGAAATGAAACCCTCCTCGATGTACCCCTTGTGTCCCTGTCACCTTGTCCACTCTGAACTGCCTTTGCTCCCCTTCCTATGGCCCCTTGAACACTGGACCTGTGCTACAAACAGACTGGAACAATACCCTGGACTTACCTCTATCAGGGTCCACTGCTGCCACAGGGGCATTTACAATCTCATCCTCCTGCAGATAAGGCACTTGTCGTCTGCGGGCCAGGTTATGCAACATGCAGCATGCTGCTACTATCTGGCAGACCTTCTTGGGTGAGTAGCACAGGGATCCACCTGTCAGATGGAGGCACCTGAACCTGGCCTTCAGGAGGTTCAAGGTACGTTCGACGATCCGCCTGGTTCGCCCATGTGCATCATTATACCGATTCTCAGCCCCTGTTATGGCATTCCTCACAGGGGTCAGGAGCCACAATAGGTCTGGATGCCCAGCATCACCTGCAATTATTGAGGGACAAACATTAGCCTTACACAATGGTATGGGGATAACACCTGAAGGCATACACTAACATACATTGGGTGGGGACTCAGGCTCACCTATTAGCCACACCCTGTGCTGCTGTAGCTGTGCCATCACATTTGGGATGCTGCTGTTCCTCAGGACGAAGGTGTCATGCACTGACCCAGGATATTTCGCAGTGACGTGGGAGATGTACTGGTCAGCCAGGCACACCATTTGGAAATTGTGTGAGTGAAAACTCTTCCGATTCCTGAACACCTGTTCATTGTGGCGGGGGGGCAAATGCAATATGTGTTCCGTCAGTTGCCCCAATAATGGTAGGTATATGTCCCATTGCATATAATCCTGCCTTCACAGTGGCTAAATCTTCCATCCAGGGGGAAATCAATGTAGCTGAACATGTGTTTGACCAAGGCAGACAAAACCCTTGCCAGCACTATGGAGAACTTTGGCTGTGACATTCCTGCTGCCAAGCCCACTGTCACTTAGAAAGAACCAGTTGCCAGGAAATGGAACACTAATAGAACCTGCATAAAAGGGGGGATCCCAGTGGGATGACGGATAGCTGATATCAGATCAGGCTCCAATTGAGCACACAGCTCTGTGATAGTGGCCCTGTCCAGTCTATAGATGAGTATCATGTGACTGTCCTCCAGTGTAGCCAAGCTCATAAGGGGTCTGTACGTGGGGTCTTGTCTCCTCCTCCTATTCATCCACAGTGGTAGGTGTCTAAGGGACACAAAAGTGAGTAGGGTGTCACAATTTGAACAATGGAACCACAACATCAGTGTACATAGTGCATTAATGTGATGGGACAATGGGAATAGCAAGGATGTGCAATTTATAGCAATGGTGCAGTTCTTGATTATCTGAATGTTGTCCACCACCATAAAATGTTGACTGCCTGTCCTGTATGTAGGGACAAGTGGAGGTGAGGTAACTCCACCAGCTTTGGGCGTCATGGCGGATGGCGGTCTTGCATTGCTGTGCTATTCCTCATTGGCTAATATGGGGCTCTATGCAGTATAGTGGCCAATAGGGATCACCGACGGCAGTGACAGTGTACACTGCCACGGACATGACTGCCACTTTTTGTCCATAACCTCACTTGGTTCCTGTCTTTCCACAGGACAACACCTACACTGCGTGTGCTGCTATGACCTGTGTCTGGATCCTGCCATGGCCAGTGTGACTGGGGAAAGGGCCCGTGCCTTAACTTCGGGGGAGTTGGAGTGTTTGGTGGATGGGGCCCTACCCCAGTATGAACATCTGTATGGACCTCCAGACCAACAGGTGAGTACACCTTGGGCACGATGCATGTGATAAGGTTGCATGGAGATGTGTGTGCAAGCATTGTGTCATTTGGGGAGGTGGTATATCTGGTGGTAGTGTACATGGTGGGCGCTGGGAGATGTGTGTGCCAGTGGAGATGGGAATGGGATTTCTGGGGCATATGTGTGACAGGCTGAATTGTATGTGTAATGGTGTCCTCCTGACTGTATTACCTCTGCAGGTCAGCGCCCATCAGAAGAAGGGATTGTGGTGTGCCATCGCCAAGAACGTGTGGGGGTCTACAGCAGGTGGAGCACCCATTGTAGGAAAAGGTGGGAGGACCTGAGACGCTGGGCCCGGAAGACCATGGAGGCCCAGCTGGGGATGGCCTTCCAACGAGGGCGGGGTGCCCGTTGGAACCTGACCCCCTGATGGTCCGCATACTGGCGGTGGCCTACCCAGAGCTGGATGGGCGCTTGAGGGCATCACAGCAGCCACAAGGGGGTGAGTACAGTGAGCGTAACAACAATTATTGGTAGGTGGCATGGGATCCTGGTGGTTGGTTTTAGTTAGTGGGTGCCCCTTAATGCCAGATCAGACATTGCAGCATGATCCAGCTCAAGGGAAATGGGTGTTTTGCAAAATCTGGTAATCTAGCTAGGTTGCATTGCATGTCAGACAGGGCTTAGTAGGTCCCAGGAGGGGTGCAGTTGGCGGTGGTTGGCTCTCATCTTGCTGTAGCACTTAGCCAACTGAATGCCAGTGTGGTGCATAGTGCACAATCCTGATCCCTGTGTGTGATGCTAATGTGTATGCTAACTGTGGTGTTGGTGCTGTAATTGATCCAGTGCTCCCTTTCTCTCTCTCCCCCTTTTTTCTTCTGTCATCCTGTCCATGTGTGCATTAGCATCATCTGGCGGAGGAGCAGGGGCACCGGCGACAGAGGGAGCTGCATCCCACAGGACCCAGGAGGCAGAGTACACCTACACAGAGGAAACCAATGGGACGGAAAGTAAGGGGAGCACCACGGCAGAGACAGGAGGTGACAACATTGACTCTGATTCCTCCTCTGATGGAAGCTCCCTGGTGGTGGCAGACACGTCTGGGACCACCACAGCTACAGGTACAGCCGCCACTCCTCATACCAGCACCACCCTCCCAGTAGCCCCCCACTGAGTTGCCCATGCCCGCTCACCCAGGAGGGTGGACATCTCCTTCACCCCAGGCACCTCAGGCCCTGCTCCAGTGAGCCCTGCTGCCCTCAGTGAGGAGGCTATTGACCTCCTGGGATCTATCCAGGGGCTGGTATCCCAGATGAAGCAATGCAATGAATTCCTGGAAGGCATCCACAGTGTATTGGCGGCCCAACAGAGATCGTTTCAGGCTCTGGCCTCCTCTCTGATGGCAGCCAGTGTCCCTGTTCCTACTGTCCCCCCTCCAACTACCACTTCCCAGTACCAGTCACCTCAACCCCAAGCCATCCCATGCACACATACAGACAAGCATACACACAAAACATCACACAAGCGTGGTACAGAAAAACACAGGCCACTTCAGGCCACAAGCGCTCACACAAACACCAGACATTTGCACACACAACAACATCCACTGGCTCCACTGGCTCCCCCTTCTGCTCCTCCTCCTCCCTCACAGTCACATCCACACTCACACCTGCATGCACTGCATCAACAGCCACCACCACCATTGAATGTCCGCTGTGGTGATTCGTGGGCCATAATGTGGTGGGCATTGTTTTGTTGGCGTAACGGTGTTGGTGGTACAACACTTAAACACTGATCTTTGGTCTGGCGGATATATGTTTGTAGCAGTAATCTGTCGGTTTGGTGTGTCTGTGTCATAATATGGTTAACGGATGTTTGCCTCTGCGATGGTATGTTGGCAGCCATCACAGTGGTAGTAAGCGGGATTTACCGCCTGTAACAGATTGGCTGTTACAAGTGATCCCGCTATTCACGTGGTGCTGATAAACATGTTCCCGGGGGCACCTCGGAAGGTGAGACGTCTCTCCTGATGTGCGTAAACCCAGGAGTAGAAGGTTACGCTGTGGCGCTGGGAGAGGAAGAAAAGACGCTGAAAGAAACAAGCGGCATCTTCGGCCAGAACGGAAGTACAGAGAAAGAGGACGCCAGACCCGAGAGCAGAGGAGTGACCCAACAGAAGACCGAGGGGACAAACAGAAAATTCAGAGCGACGGAGGAGACCCGGGAAGCGGAGCCTTCCGCCAAAGATGAGACGAGACAGGAAAACGCCAACACCCCCGCCACATCCCAGGAGGGACGTGGCTACTACAGGTACAAGCGCACCTACCAATTCTATACCACTTTGTTACAGGGAAGAAGGGTGGGGGAGAGGAAGGGCCATAATGGGGAAAAAGAGTGAGAAAGAGCATTAATAACAATAACTTGGATACATCACCAGCACTGGAGCACAAGAAAAAAAACAAATACCTTCACTTGGTTTAGCCAAGGGCTGATCTAGTAAACCCTGAGCAAATGAAAACTGATCCGTCCGTTTCCATCTGCTGTATTCATGGAGACCTGAGACACTATCCTTTAGCTGCAATTCAGGTAGAATGGAGAGGAAAAGAAGAATTTCTTGTAGTAGGAGTGATACCACACCTAGTAGAAGAACTGATCATAGGAACGGACTACAGTGCTTTTACTGATTTGTTGAATACTATAACACAAACGGAGGTGTTGAATTCATGGTTAACAGAGGCCCCGTTTAGCCAGTCAGCCTTAATGAAAGGCAAAGAAAAGGTGCAATTGTCCAGATCCGAGAAGAGAGAATTGAAAAAAACTACATTGTTTAACCACTACTTCTTCAGCAGTATCTTCGTCCCCGACCGAGAAACCTGTCCTAGCGGCATTACCAAACTTCTGGGCTAGCCAAAGGGATGACACAACCTTACAACATGCTTGAGTCTCAGCATTGGCAGAGAAAACCAGACAGGTAGGTCCACAGTTTATCACCCAAAATGGGTTGTTATACAGGGTGACACGACATAACGGCTTAGAGAAGAAACAACTAATAGAACCTACACATTATCACATTCAAGTATTGCACTTAGCCCATAGTCAAAGAGGGGGTGGGCATTATGGAAGGGAAAAAATGGAAGAATATCTACTCAGACATTTTTATTGGCCTGGAGTGTTTTCAGATATCCTGAAGTTTTGTGCTCACTGTCCGAAATGCCAACTAGTTAATCCTGGAACAGTCAAGAAAGCTCCCTTATGTCCCTTGCCCATTATTGATATCCCTTTTTTCGAGTTGGTATGGACCTTGTAGGACCCCTAATGTCATCGTCTCAGGGAAATATGTACATCCTTGTACTAATCTATTATGCAACCAGATACCCAGAGGCGATCCCCCTTTCCAGCATGACAACCAAGAACGTGGCACATGTCATGATCGGGTTTTTCTCCCGAGTTGTATTTCCCCGAGAATTATTAACAGATCAGGGTACCCCATTTATGTCTAGATTAATGGCCCAAATATGTCAACTAATGGGGGCAAATCATCTTCGTACTTCAGTACATCACCCATAAACAGATGGTTTGGTAGAGAGGTACAATCGAACCATCAAAACAATATTAAAGAAAGCCATTGCCGAATCTGGATGTGACTGGGAAAAAAAACTACCCTTAGTGTTATATGCCATCAGAACACACGTACAGTCCTCAACTGGACACAGTCCATTTGAACTTGTTTTTAGTCTTCAGCCCCAAACCCTATTAGATATGGCAGCTGAAAGTTGGGAGGCAAAGGAATCAGAAGATAAAGAGATACTAGAGTATACACAACAGTTGAAAGAACAAATATAGACAGTATGGGAGAATGTTAGGACACATCTAGAAGAAGCCCAAGATAGTCAGAATAAGTATTCCGATCAAGGAGCATCGCTAAGGAAAATAAAGGTGGGGGACAAAGTACTTGTGACATTCTGATAATAAGTTATTAGCTAGATGGTAAGGTCCTTATGAAATAATAGAACAGATAAATCCTGTTATATACTGCCTTAAAATCTCTGAGTCTCAGAGGAAAACACAAATGTATCATATTAACTTATTAAAGAAATGGGAGGAATCAGATATCTCTATTCCAAAATCTGACATTGGGTAAGTCATAAATAAAGATATAACGCCTAGATATAATGTTATGCCCACAACTGATAATTTGGAATCCTGGTTGCCTCATATCAATCCTCATATATCCCTGAACAACAAGAACAATTAGCAAAGGTCCTTGAGCAGAATAAAAAGCTTTTCTCCTTAAAACCTGGTGTTCACCAGTAGTACTAGTTCCAAAACCAAATGGGACCATCTGCTTTTGCATCAATTTTAGACAACTGTATAGTATTTTTGACTTTGATACATACCCAATACCACGAGTGGACGAATTGATAGAACGTCTAGGGAAAGCAAATACATGTCCACTTTAGACTTAACAAAAGGGTACTGGCAAATCCCCCTAAACCCCACAGGTAAAGAAAAGATGGCCTTTTCCACAACATCAGGGTGATGTGCGTAAAACCAGATGTAGAGGGTTACGCTGTGGCGCTGGGAGAGGAAGAAAAGACGCTGAAAGAAACAAGCGGCGTCTTCGGCCAGAACTGGAGTACAGAGAAAGAGGACGCCAGACCCGAGAACAGAGGAGGGACCCATTAGAAGACCGAGGGGACAAACAGAAAATTCAGAGCGAAGGAGAAGACCCGGGAAGCAGAGCCTTCCGCCAAAGACGAGACAAGACAGGAAAACGCTAACACTGCCCGCCATGTCCCAGGAGGGACTTGGCCTCTACAGGTACGAGCGCACCTACCAAATCTATACCACTTTGTTATGGGGAAGAAGAGAGGGGGAGAGGAAGGGCTATAACAGGGAAAAAGAGCAAGAGAGATCATTAATAACGATAACTTGGATATGTCACCAGCACTGGAGCACACAAGAAAAGAAACAAATACCTTTACTTGATTTAGCCACAGGCCCTCACACCCCTCCCCTTAGAGATAAGGGAAAAGCCTGGGAAAAGATTTCAATACTTACCTATTCTCTATTTTCTTTCCTTTTTCCTTTTCGTTTCCACACCACTGAGAGTGACGCACCTATCTCAGAGAGACCTGTAGAAAAGAAGAAATAAAAGATTCATTTACAAAAAAAAGGAAAAAGAGAACCACTGATAGAGAGACAGAGAAAAACACGATTGACTAAGAAATGAACAGATGATAAGAAAGAACAGGGATAAGAGAGACTATAAGAGAAGAACAACAAAACTATTGAATTACCTAAAGTCAATAAAAGAAAAGGAGTCAACAACGATTTGCATAATCAGAGTTTCTTTTATACTCAAATCCTGACCCAGACATACACCCACGACACCTCCATTGTCATAATGAGGGCCTCTGTCTCTGCATGGATCTAACCTAGCTGAACATAAGTATAAAATAATTATTTTATATTGAAACATTGCAGAATAGTGATATATAGGGTTCAAACCAGTGACGGGAACAATCGGGTTTGTACCACTTTCCAGAATCCTAGGTAGTAGAAATGCAATTTTAAAATTTTCTGTAATTTCTCATTCCGATTAATGTTTTTTTTGGAGTTCCAAGGGGTAAGGAGAAACACATCAATATTACAGTCAATTTACAGTGTAACCCATTTGGTCACACGTTGACTCTCAGAGCTGGGGATGAGAGTTCAAGGGTTTTATTACAAATTCAAAGCCAGAATTGTGTATATAAGTGTCAGAAGCATAATATATAAGAACAGAATCACCAAAGGTTAATAAAAATCTCTAATCAGATTAACTCATACAAGCATAAGTCATACCAATATTTCAGAGGCTGCAATACACAAGATGAGGAAAAGCACTTGATGATCAGAGTCCATATTGTGATTCTCCTGCCTAAACTAATTAAATCTATATGAGCTTATCTAAATAGTAGGAAACCTCAAATTCTTCTAAAGTTGGGGACTGGATTATTATAGAGAAAGAGTCACCATAACAGACACTTCAGCAAGAGAGAAATGTGTCAAGCATGAACCCACTTCAACCAAAGTAAAGTCGAGAGGTATGTACTTCTCTAGTCAAAGAGCCAAGAAAAAATTAAGGGCCTGATTACAACTTTGGAGGAGGTGTTAATCCGTCCCAAAAGTGACGGTAAAGTGACGGATATATCACCAGCCCTATTACGAGTCCATTATATCCTATGGAACTCGTAATACGGCTGGTGGTATATCCGTCACATTTGGGACGGATTAACACCTCCTCCAAAGTTGTAATCAGGCCCTAAATCTCCTAAGTAACTAAACACCACTTTAAACACTGCAGAACATTCAAGAGCTGATGTCCTTATCATCGGTAACTTTCCATCTTACACACACAAATTGGAATCTGCAACTCCCCTTAGGCCTTAATTTCACATCCCAAACATCAGAATGACCTTGGACACCTCCTGTGTCCAGGAGCTTGGAAGGGAGTTCCTCTTCACATTCTTCCAAAAAAAGACTCTTGTCTATGCCAACACACCTTCCCATGCTCCATGTAATCTCAACCCAACAACGGGCCTTTCATTAACTGCAGACTTGTGTAGATGCACCTGCAAATAGAAAAAATATAGCATGAGCAAAACTCGGTGTTAAAGGTTAAACAAAGAAAAACATTTCAGGCCTTAACTCTAGCCAACCTAACATAGAACTCAATACACATTCAAATATATAGCTGTATGTGCATTTCCCTCCATAAGTAAAATATGTGGTAAATAAATGCAATGATATAACAATTAACTATAATATCATTATCCAAATACATTTGAATATGCATGCATACCTGTATTTTTTTCCAGTTGGTAAATGTCATTACAAACACACACATATAAGTGCACATAATATAATATAATTTTTGATGCACCACGTTTAAATGAATACATTTGAACACATCAGGCACAAATTATATGTAATTGATTATATTTTCATGTCACCTCTGGAACGCATAATGGCAGAGCTATGTTATGCTCCCTCAGTAGTCTGTGAATTTCCTCATTAGCATTGACAGAACGAATGGCAATAGTACATTAGTAGTGTACATTTAGAGCCGAGATGACTCCTCGGTTGTTAAATTCAGTGCATCACATATTCTGTAAATGTTTTAAGTAACTGTCTTATTTGTGGGACCAGAAAACCCCCATTATACGTTCTCTTAATACATGCATAAAGCTTGTGTGATGCCATACTCCATGTGTTATTTTACAATGTCTCAGCAATACAAAACAGAAAGCCATGTACAAGCATTAGCAAGGGGATTACAGACGTTATGATTTGGCTCTGCTCTTCTCCATCACAGTCTTGGGCACCTGATCCCTCAAAGAGCGTACAACTCACTGAAGTGTTTCACACCTACTCTGGGTAGTAGTTTGATAAACAGATATGGAACAACTAATTGTGCAAGCAAACATAGGCGCAATTCACCAAATGTTCCTCTCTTGTTCACATTAGAGTGGGCATGTACCCTTTCTCCAGAAATTCCATGGCAAACATCAATAAGTAGGGGCTAAAAGTTATTTGGGATACAGACTCTTCCCAAGCAAACAGTCTTCTTCAATGTCCTATTTATAATTCATGTGGTTGTCAAACTTAGTCGCGATTCCCAGTGTCAACAATGTACTGTCTACACAAGAAATTGGCATCCCGGGTCCAGCAGCTGTGAGAGCTGAGATTTTGTTGTAAATATTTTGTCTTTACTTAATCACACTTATGTACTAATTTGTGAATTAATTTGGTTACAAATTTAAGTTTATGAAAAGTGTGCTCTACTTAGTGGCCGCCATCCAGTGAAAAGGCCTGCATATGTTTTCTAATGTGGTATTAATATTGTGATGAGAAAATATTCTGTCTCTTTAAGAGCATGTTCTCTGCTAAAATAAATGCTGAAATAATATGAGTATTTATTGGTCTCTGCTGAGTCTGAAGCGAAGCAAAGCCACTGTGCTATGTTATCTGTAATGAATGTTTCTAGTGTATTCCGTTCTTATTACTTCATGTCCGTTGTCTAACAGACCTCATTCATTGAACTTGCGTATTTGTCTGTAGTTATGTTTCTAACTCATGTATTTCTCTTGAGGAAATGATGTGGAGGAAATGTTTCCATATTTTTGAAATCTCAGTCCCCCAACAGCGTATTCCGAAGGTGCCAAACAATGGGTCTACAGATGCAACCGGAGAAGGAAGTGTGCAAGATACATTTTGTATTAGTTCGAGTTTCGTCAATAGGACAACAGCAAATGAAAATTGTCAGAGCTAACATTTTATATAATTTTGATATCTGGTAACTTTCTCATTGGTCATATTTTTCTCACCTTATATTTAGCCAATGGCAAGAGTTCAGCAAGTTTAATTTAATGTTCAGTTACCATTAGCTTGGAGCAGATTTTCGCTGCTTATTCTTGGGAGATTTGTTCTTACTTTTCTGGGTTCCAGAGACTTTACTTCATGCTTTGCCAGTTAGTCACTGACATTCTGGTGTTCTATTATTTTCTGAGTTTACTCTGTATGTTTAATACTGAACTAAATACTCTGATGGTTTAGTAATCTTATAGTCCAAACTCCAAACCATCTTCCTTACCTTGTTCCTGTTTTGATGTTGCTGTCCCCCTGATGAAGCTATAATCTGATTGCTGAATATATATAAATATATATATATTTATATATATATATTGTTTTTGTCTTTTGTTTTTTGTCTTTTGTTTTCCAGGTACCAGCTGCAAATTATTTAATACTGCTGCTTATTTTGATAGCGCCATAGTCTAGATGTTTTCTAAATTCTTGTGCATGTTAATGCTAATTAGTGGTTAGTGAGGTGTTACTCTCATACTCATGAATGGTCATTGATTCTTTTCTTTTGTTCATTCATTCTATTCAGTTTCTGTTTCTCAGATTCTATTGCTATGGTTTTGTGTATATTCTATTGAGGTATTAATACTTAATACTTTGATTAAGCTTAGGTACATTTGTCGACTCAATCAGCCTTTATTGTTTCTTTACATGTATCAACTGAATTTGAGAACTATTTTCATGACTTTAGCATTGTTAATATAGGGAAATAAATATTTAACTTCTTAATAAACTGGTGTGGTTATTAATGGTTGTATTCATTCTATAATGATGTATAGTGAATTGCTTGGTATTTAATTTGATGTCTATGATGTTTTCTTTAAAGCCGATTCGGTTTGGTTCATCGACCAATAGTATGAAATCCGCTATCTAGTCTGCTGTGACTAAAATATAGCCGAGATTTCTGCTTTAACACAGCTCCTCTGTGACCACCAGGCATCTTTACACATTGTGAAGATAAGCTGCTCAAAAGGAGAGCATTGGAAAATCTCTCTGTCAGTTGCTTGACAAGGCCTAGTATCTGGGGTACAGCTCTAGCACACGTTTGCACCTAATCATTTTGAGCTGTGTCTATGGCTGACCAGGGTTCATGCTTTGAGAGCAAGACTAGGACCCTGCTACGTATTCCACCCTTCACAGGGTAGAGGCCCACCAGCTGTTCCATGGAAACCATTACACTCTCTTTGGACACCTGCCAAATCCTACTGAAAACATTTACTCTAATAGATTTCAAGGCACACACAGCCCTTCATTCAGGAAACATCTGCCCTATGATCACCACACTTCACCACTTCCCCACGTTTTCTCAGCTACCAAAGCACATACTGCAGTTTCATATGCCTGATGCACAATGGCACATACTTCCATCTTAGTTGATTTTATGCTTTGACTGGTTTAATGATTTTTTTTAGGGCATTGTTTGCTTAAAAGCACTAAAAGGCATCCTAAGTTTTTTTTGCAAGTGCTATAAAATTCCTAAATAAACACCCTTGATGTTTAATCGTTTTCACTGCTCCCACTGCTGCAGCCCAACAGCTATCCAAAGTCACTCTTCTGTAATGTGTGCTTTCTTGAACCTTCCTGCTTCTCACCGCTGGTTTTATTGGTATCAATACAAAACATGAACTTTTTTTTTTATATTAACTTGTTATGCTGCCTTTTAATGTCCATTTGAAGGAAATGGAAAATGTGAAAAAATAATAGTCACATCACTTCTACTTATAACTTACAAAATATGGCTGGCGTGTGACAGTACAATTCCTTTCTCAACACCCAACGAATAGTGGCCCTTATAGGTAATGGTCATTTAATAAAAGTATGTGATATTTGATTTTCCTAAAGACACGAGTCCATAGAAAAGACTAAATACCTCCCTTTTTCTGCAACCAGCCATCTGTCATTTCTGAAAAAGACATGTCAAGGGCAAGCATTTAAGCTTCAGTTGGCAGCATCGGTTAAATAATAACTGGTTCTTGTTTGATGCTGTGCATCGAAGCTGCTCATTGAGATTCTGCAGGTACCCCCAATGCTGCAGTTAAGAAAAAAATGTCTCATTGCTCTGTCCTTGTTATTTGTACTGATTTTCCTAGAAGGTTTTGGGCAAATGATGAACAATCAGTACCTTTGTAGGCTTGAAACACGCACATATTGAAACTTAATGTCACACAGGGGCGTTGGCTTTCACCTGTGCAGTAGGTGCAGTGTCACTGAGGCCCAGAGACTTAAGAGGCCAACTGAACCGCAATTGTTGTATTTCCCAGTTCAGGCAGTGGCCAAGCAGCCCATTTCCTTGCTTGCACTGGGTCCCATGACCCATAGGCCACACTCGTTCTAAATGCATCCTTTAAAATGTACAGTGTGGAGCCACTGTTTAAGAAAAGTCACAAGGCTCAAACGTTTTAGCTAATGGTCCGCATTTAAAAAATTAAAGGTTCAAGAGCAGACCCAGTGGTCTATGCTATAGGACAATTTAACATCTCCACGTTTCAGCCTAAAATACGCTTGGAAACCAATACAATTCTTAAAAGGTTATGGCACCCATACCCTTCACATTTTTGGATAATATTTCTGTAACCAAGCTTGCAGGGCGGTACAGAACTCAACACCATATACACACCTTTGGCTTACACAAAAAAGCTTTAGCACTCTGACTCCAACTCATGTAGATATGTTGGTAAACATTACGTTAACCACTGGTTTCAGCTAGCAGACCGTTCCCCTACCTGCCAGGGCATTTCTACTGCCCCCCTGATAGTCGGGGGGGAAATATTTTCATATAATGGATTCTGTGTGGTTTCTGCCTGTGGGAAGAGCTCGCTGATGGTGCACAAAGTCCCCTGAAACTCCTGCTAATATTCCTCGTGTTAAGCTTCGTCATCATTCTGCAGGTGTTTTTCTGGGACATGCGTGCTCTGTGAACAGTGGGTATCTACAGAAGTTTAAACATGAGTAACCATTGGTGACAAGAAGCAGACCTTATTTAAATGGAGAGGGCTCCATAAAAAAGAGTGCCTCCCACTCACCTGAGAACTGGAGGTAATGGGGGACTGTGGAGGCAAGTGTTTAATGCCAGCAAATGCCTCTGTTAACATTGTGACACTATGGCCCTCATTATGACATTGGCGGCAACGGATCCACCACGCCGGCAATGGCGGACGGACTGCTGCCAAGCCAGCGGTGCAGACAGCCATAATACTACCACGGCGGTCAACCCACTGAAACCAAGCCAGTTTGCCAACAGTACACCATTGCGGCCAGCCTGCTGCCGACGGTGGTTGCCATCCCCAGGTTAGCAGTAGCCACTGCACCGCCCACCCTAATATGACACTGCAGACCACCACGATTTCCAGGGTGGGACGCCCACCACCCAAAGCCTGACAGAAACAGCAAGTACAGGACCCATTCACTTCCAGGGATGCAGACGACTCAGTGGAAGCCATGGAATGCCACCTTGAAATCTTCCCAGCGCTCTTCCTCGTCTTTATCCTCTAAGACCGCTGATGCCATTACTGAGTACTCCTGCAGAGCACACAAGGGGGGAGGGGGAGAGTGACACACCCACACACAACATACACACCATGCACAAACTCCAGCGCGCACACATGTGCACAGGCAACACAACACTCGTACTGAGACACACACAGAACATAGCCACCCCAAACACACACGTCACATACACACACCCCAGATCACAACTACACAACCACAGCAATAGCACCAACAAACAGAGACACACAAACCAATAAAAAGGCACAATACTTAATAGAATGCCCAAATACAAGAAAGAACAGTAAATCTGAATGAAAAATAATGCCTAGAAATGCACATTTAACAGCACATGATAGATAGATGGAAACTTGTCAGAGAACAAATACTCAGCAACTGTATGTGAAGTAAAAGAACAGGAATCCTGTATTAAAAATATATACAAACAAATGGCAAATGCAGGTGAACAAGGTCATAAAGCATCAAGGCCCGTAGGCCAATCCAAAGTCCAATGGGCACAACTGTGCCTGTCAAAGGCCCCAACTTGATTCCTGACAGACTAATGGCCTCCACAAGGTAGGGGCATCAATGGGGCAGGCAGGAAGCTCAAGGGTCTAAGGGTGGGGGTTTGGGAGGGGAATCCTTGGGCTTTGGCTTGGAGGGGGTGGGGGTTTCACCCTTGCTGTTGACGGAGAGGCAGGGGCCTTGGAACCATGTTTTGGGGCAGCTTCCTTCTTGGGAACAGAGGATGGCTTCTTTGCAGGTGGAGGGGCAACAGAGGTAGAAGGGTAGTCACAGGAGGACTTGGAGGTGGAGGGACTTGTCTTGGGGAGAGAACCATGAGGGTGAGGGGCAACACGGGGTGGGACAGGGTCAGGGAACAGGTCAAGGTAGGAAAGAAAAAGCTTCTTAGGAACAAGGGGGATGGATTGGGAAACAGGTTTGGGAGTGGAGGTAGAGAGGGTGATTGTAGGATGTGTAGGTGTGCTGGATATGGGTGCAAATGTATGCAGAGTATGTATGTGTGGGGAATGTTGAGTGAGTGCGGGCATTTATGTGTCTTTGGAGGAGGGGGGACTAGAGGGTGGGAGTGGACAGACAGATCGTATGGATGAATTTTGGGGTGGTGTCTGCATGTAAGGTGGATGTGCTATATATGTGAGTGATGTGGTTGTGGTGAGTGCAGATGTGGTGCATGGGGTGCATGTATGAGTGTCTGCTGTTGTGGTGACTGAGGGCAAAGTGGTGACAGGGACTGGGAGTGAGGATGCAGTGCTGGCAGGTGTGAGTGGTGTTGTAGCAGCAAGGAAGGAGGTGCTGGGGGAAATAGGGGAGGTAATGACTGATTTTGTGTCTGCTTTTGTGTGTTGAGTGTGTGCATGCTTGTGGTGTGATTTGTGGTGCCTGTGTTTGTCTTTGCGTACCTTGTCTGTTGATTATAGTGAGTGCTTTTCTGTATGTGTGCCTTGGCTGGGAGAGGGATTTGAGATGTGGCACAAGTAGCAGGAGAGAGGACGAAAGTACTAGAGACACTGGATGCCATCAATGAAGAGGCCAGAGCCTGAAATGATCTCTGTAGGCCAGTCAAGGCGCTGTGAATGCCCTCCAGGTAGGCATCTGTCTGCTGCATCTGGGATACTAGGCCCTGAATGGCATTCATGATGGTTGACTGCCCTACAGAGATGGACCTCAGGAGGTCAGTAGCCATGAAAACTTGTTGCTCAGATGCTCACCCATTACAGCTACTTATGTTCACAGCACAAATGTATCCTTCCTACATTAACTGTCATACCTAGAGTTTACATCCTTGATCCCACGGCTAACACATCCATTCAGTCCATTGCAAACTGTACATGTACTAGGTCACTCAACCCCTTGTGGCTTTTGTGTTGCTCTCAAGCTCCCATCCAACTCCGGATAGGCCACTGCCAGTAGGCGGGCCATCAGGGGGGTCAGGTTCCGATGGGCACCCATTCCTCGTTGGGAGGCTGTCCCCAACTGGGCCTCTGTGGTCTTCTGGGCCCAGCGTCTCAGGTCCTCCCACCGCTTCCTGCAGTGGGTGCTCCACCGGATATGGACCCCCAGGGTCTGCACATCCTTGACAATGACTTTCCACAAACCCTTCTTCTGATGGGAGCTGAGCTGCATGTAAGACAAGGAAGGAAAGGCACATTAATGTGGACACTACAACCTACGACATTCATAGGCCTACCAACAGTACACAAATCAGGATTGCACACAACTTCACACTCCCACAACATTCCTAGCAGTCTTATCTGTAGGTACACACTTGTAGGAGGCTGGACTGGCTTGTAGTGAGTACCAAGGGGTACTTGCACCTTGCACCAGGCCCAGTTATCCCTTATTAGTGTATAGGGTGTCTAGCAGCTTAGGCTGATAGATAATGGTAGCTTAGCAGAGCAGCTTAGGCTGAACTAGGAGACGAGTGAAGCTCCTACAGTACCACTTAGTGTCATATGCACAATATCATAAGAAAACACAATACACAGTTATACTAAAAATAAAGGTACTTTATTTTTATGACAATATGCCAAAGTATCTCAGAGTGTATCCTCAGTGAGAGGATAGGAAATATACACAAGATATATATACACAATAGCAAAAATATGCAGTATAGTCTTAGAAAACAGTGCAAACAATGTATAGTTACAATAGGATGCAATAGGGAAACATAGGGATAGGGGCAACACAAACCTTATACTCCAAAAGTGGAATGCGAACCACGAATGGACCCCAAACCTATGTGACCTTGTAGAGGGTCGCTGGGACTATTAGAAAATAGTGAGAGTTAGAAAAATAACCCTCCCCAAGACCCTGAAAAGTGAGTGCAAAGTGCACTAAAGTTCCCCTAAGGACAAAGAAGTCGTGTTAGAGGAATAATGCAGGAAAGACACAAACCAACAATGCAACAACGCTGGATTTCCAATCTGGAGTACCTGTGGAACAAGGGGACCAAGTCCAAAAGTCACAAGCAAGTCGGAGATGGGCAGATGCCCAGGAAATGCCAGCTGCGGGTGCAAAGAAGCTTCTACTGGACAGAAGAAGCTGCGGTTTCTGCAGGAACGCAAAGGGCTAGAGACTTCCCCTTTGGAGGACGGATCCCTCTCGCCTTGTAGAGTTGTGCAGAAGTATTTTCCCGCCAAAAGAACGCCAACAAGCCTTGCTAGCTGCAAATCATGCGGTTAGCGTTTTTGGATGCTGCTGTGGGCCAGGAGGGACCAGGAGGTCGCAAATTGGACCAGGAGGTAGAGGGGACATCGAGCAAGACAAGGAGCCCTCTTAGCAGCAGGTAGCACCCAGAGAAGTGCCAGAAACAGGCACTACGAAGATGCGTGAAACGATGCTCACCCGAAGTCGCACAAAGAAGTCCCACGTCGCCGGAGAACAACTTAGGAGGTCGTGCAATGCAGGTTAGAGTGCCGTGGACCCAGGCTGGACTGTGCACAAAGGATTTCCGCCGGAAGTGCACAGAGGCTGGAGTAGCTGCAAAAGTCGCGATTCCCAGCAATGCAGTCTAGCGAGGTGAGGCAAGGACTTACCTCCACCAAACTTGGACTGAAGAGTCACTGGACTGTGGGAGTCACTTGGACAGAGTTGCTGGATTCGAGGGACCTCGCTCGTCGTGCTGAGAGGAGACCCAAGGGACCGGTAATGCAGCTTTTTGGTGCCTGCGGTTGCAGGGGGAAGATTCCGTCGACCCACGGGAGATTTCTTCGGAGCTTCTAGTGCAGAGAGGAGGCAGACTACCCCCACAGCATGCACCACCAGGAAAACAGTCGAGAAGGCGGCAGGATCAGCTTTACAGAGTTGCAGTAGTCGTCTTTGCTACTATGTTGCAGGTTTGCAGGCTTCCAGCGCGGTCAGCAGTCGATTCCTTGGCAGAAGGTGAAGAGGGAGATGCTGAGGAACTCGGATGAGCTCTTGCATTCGTTATCTAAAGTTTCCCCAGAGACAGAGACCCTAAATAGCCAGAAAAGAGGGTTTGGCTACTTAGGAGAGAGGATAGGCTAGCAACACCTGAAGGAGCCTATCAAAAGGAGTCTCTGACGTCACCTGGTGGCACTGGCCACTCAGAGCATTCCAGTGTGCCAGCAGCACCTCTGTTTCCAAGATGGCAGAGGTCTGGAGCACACTGGAGGAGCTCTGGACACCTCCCAGGGGAGGTGCAGGTCAGGGGAGTGGTCACTCCCCTTTCCTTTGTCCAGTTTCGCGCCAGAGCAGGGCTAAGGGGTCCCCTGAACCGGTGTAGACTGGCTTATGCAGAATTGGGCACCTTTGTGCCCAAGAAAGCATTTCCAGAGGCTGGGGGAGGCTACTCCTCCCCTGCCTTCACACCATTTTCCAAAGGGAGAGGGTGTAACACCCTCTCTCAGAGGAAGTTCTTTGTTCTGTCATCCTGGGCCAGTCCTGGCTGGACCCCAGGAGGGCAGATGCCTGTCTGAGGGGTTGGCAGCAGCAGCAGCTGCAGTGAAACCCCAGGAAAGGTAGTTTAGCAGTACCAGGGTCTGTGCTACAGACCACTGGGATTATGGGATTGTGCCAACTATGCCAGGATGGCATAGAGGGGGCAATTCCATGATCATAGACATGTTACATGGCCATATTCGGAGTTACCATTGTGAAGCCACATATAGGTAGTGACGTATATGTAGTGCACACGTGTAATGGTGTCCCCGCACTCACAAAGTCCGGGGAATTGGCCCTGAACAATGTGGGGGCACCTTGGCTAGTGCCAGGGTGCCCTCACACTAAGTAACTTTGCACCTAACCTTTACCAGGTAAAGGTTAGACATATAGGTGACTTATAAGTTACTTAAGTGCAGTGTAAAATGGCTGTGAAATAACCTGGACGTTATTTCACTCAGGCTGCAGTGGCAGGCCTGTGTAAGAATTGTCAGAGCTCCCTATGGGTGGCAAAAGAAATGCTGCAGCCCATAGGGATCTCCTGGAACCCCAATACCCTGGGTACCTCAGTACCATATACTAGGGAATTATAAGGGTGTTCCAGTAAGCCAATGTAAATTGGTAAAATTGGTCACTAGCCTGTTAGTGACAATTTGAAAGAAATGAGAGAGCATAACCACTGAGGTTCTGATTAGCAGAGCCTCAGTGAGACAGTTAGGCATCACACAGGGAACACATACCTATAGGTCACCAACTTATGAGCACTGGGGTCCTGACTAGCAGGGTCCCAGTGACACATAACAAACATACTGAAAACATAGGGTTTTCACTATGGGCACTGGGCCCTGGCTGGCAGGATCCCAGTGAGACAGTGAAAACACCCTGACATACACTCACAAACAGGCCTAAAGTGGGGGTAACAAGGCTAGAAAGAGGCTACTTTCTCACAACCCTCCACTGTAACATCCGGCATACATGTACTATTAAACACTTACATGCCCATGTAGCAACATACATAACTATTATGCGACTTACCTGCTGTCAAGGAGCCCCATACAGTTTTGTGTATAGGGATAAGACCCTATCCACAAGTTTCTCCAGTTCTTCCAAGGTGAAAGCGGGGGCCCTATCCCCTGTAACACGCTCCATCGTGGCTCCCAGGAACATGACACAGCATCACACTCGGTGGAGGTATTGCTGGCTGGAGAGTCAGGAGTCAAGTGAGATACACTGTAGAAAATGGCGGTCATGGCCACAGTGGTCTGCACCGTCACCGTCGCCAGTAGTCATCATTGGTCCCTGTATGCCATAGACTTCAATGCTAACCAATGAGGAGTTGCACAGCGGTTCAAACCGCCTACCACCATGACGGCATACGCCGGCGGAATGAGCTCACTGACATCTGTTCCATGTACGCAGGATAGACAGCAGCCGTTTTGCTTTACAACTGTAATGAATATATTATTTAATAAAGTCACTAGTCCAGCCTGAACTGCCAAGCCAGGTCCTCCCGGGACAGGATTCAAGCACCCTGGGACCAGTTTCAGGGTATCACCCTTCATCAGGCAGGCTAGCGTGAATCCAGTAGTGCAGCAAGCAAGGGACCCACGTCTGGGCATACCCTAGCCACTTAGGGAGCACAAGGCAATATCATAAAAAATGGCTGGGTCCAAACTGTGGTGGCATGGTGAGCAAAAGAACAAAGAAACCCAGATCTGTGACTGAGGGTGAGTGATTAAAAAATGTCAGCACTCCACCCATCATCCTTTCGTGTTGCTAAAGCTGCCCTAAGTGGGAAGGGTATGCCCAGACGTGGGTCCCTTGCTCACTGTGCCACTGGATTCAAGCTAGCCTGGCTGATGAAGGTTGATACCCTGAAACCCGTCTTAGGATGCTTATTTCCGGTTCAGGGAGGTCCTGGCCTGGTAGTTCGGGCTGGACAGTTCCCATGGGGAACAGGGTCAAGACTGATTTGCATATGGCTGGTTCCAAACTGTGGTGGCATGGTGAGCAAAAGAATGATGGATTAAACCCAGATCTGTGAATAGGGGTGAGTGGTTGAAAGGTTTCAGCACTCCGTCCATCATCATTTTGTGTTGCTAAATGTATAGATGGTGACCACTGTGTAGGGTGAGGCATGCACCTGTGTACCGGCCCCTGGTTGACTTGGCAACGATGGAAGAATGCCACATCATCTCCCACTATCGACTGAACCATGCTACAATAAGGGAGCTGTGTACCCAGTTGGAGTCTGATCTGCTGCCAGCCATTCGACAACCTACAGCCACACCTCCAAGTGTGCAGGTGGTATCCGTCCTCCATTTCTTGCCCACTGGGTCATTCCAGGGGATAGTGGGAATAGCAACAGAAATGTCTCAACCCATGTTCAGCAATGTGTTGAGGAATGCAGTGTCCACCTTAGTCAAACATATGGACAGCTACATTCAATTTCCCAATTCTGTAGATTTGCCCAGTGTGAAGGCTGATTTCTATGCATTGGGACATATCCCTCATGTGATTGGTGCCATAGATTGCACACACATTCCACTAATACCACTCAGGGGTGATGAGCAAGTGTACAGGAACCATAAAGGCTTTCACTCCATTAATGTGCAGATGGTCTGCTTAGCTGACCAGTACATCTCCCAGGTGTCTGCAAGCTTTCCAGGCTCTGCCCATAGTTCGCACATGCTCAGGAATAGCAGTGTCCCACGGTTGATGACACCTCTACTAAGAGAGAGGGCCTACCTTATCAGTGAGTATGATAAGTGTATATGTCATTACTTTTACCGCAGCCTTACTACTCAGTTTGTATGTGACATTGTGGAATGTAAATGTTGGTTTACCCTATCCACAGGTGATTCAGGTTATCCCAGCCTCTCCTGGCTATTGACACCGGTGAGGAATCCAAGGGCCAGGGCTCAGGAACAGTACAATGAGGCTCATGGGAGGACAAGAAGGGTGGTTGAAAGGACATTTGGGCCCTCATTACAAACCTGGCGATCGGTGTTAAAGTGGCAGTAATACCGCCCGGCTGTAAAAAAAAAAAGGTAATCACGACCATGGCGGAAACCGCCAACACAGACAGCCACTTTAAAACTCCGACCGCCACGGCGGTACAAACAAACACCACGGCGGTAACCGCCAACAGACAGGCAGAACACAATGTACCGTCCACTGTATTACAAGACACCAATCCGCCAGCTTTTCCGGGGCGGTACCAATGCCATCAAAAGCACGGCGGAAACAATCTTTGGAACTGAAACCACTCACCTCTCGACACCCAACGAGGAACCAGGGCGCCATGGAGCCCGAGTTACAGGTACTACCAATGTTGGTTTACCTCCTCTTCTACCAGGAACAGCAAAGACGGCGGCAACGACCACAGTGAGTACTGCACCTAGCACACAGGGGAGGGGGGAAGAAAAAGAGTGACACAAACACATGCAACACCCCCACCCCCACCCTCGCCCCCAACACCATACACACAAATACATGTAGCAACATTACATATACACCCCCTAACCCTCTGGAAGAACGCAAGGACGAAATGAAATGATTGTAACAAGTGTAATCATCGAAAATTCAGATAGGGAAACAGGTCTGTAACAAATCATTATATACAAATATGTACAGCAACTACACAAGTCCGGATAGTGTTCCATTCATTGTCCGTGGACCAGTGGTCCCAAAATGCATGGGCGAAGCCCACACATGATACCTGCCTCAAAACGGAGAGAACACTGCTGGGGCATCAGGTCGAAAAAAAACAGGCACCTCAGGGGGAAGAGGAGGGGGGGCACCTCAGCCGGATGATGGGACGACGCCACTGCTCCACGAGGGGGCTCCATGCCCACTGTTTGCTCCTGGGGAGTGCAAAACCACAGTCTCACAAGTCTCTCAAGTGGGTGGGTTGACCACTGATTGGTCCTGGAGAGTGCAAAGCCACAGTCTCAGAAGTCTCTCAAGTGGGTGGGTTGCCCACTGTTTGCTCCTGGGGAGTGCAAAGCCACAGTCTCACAAGTCTCTCAAGTGGGCGGGTTGCCCACTCTTTGCTCCTGGGGAGTGCAAAGCCACAGTCTCACAAGTCTCTCAAGTAGATGGGTTGCCCACTGTTTGCTCCTGGAGATTGCAAAGCCACAGTCTCACAAGTCTCTCAAGTGGGTGGGTTGCCCACTGATTGGTCCTGGGGAGTGCAAGGGCACAGTCTCTCCAGTGGATGTATCTCTCCACTGGTTCTGGAGGGTGCTTGGTGCCCAGAGTGCTTCATCCTGCCAAGAACTGGGGTAGTGGATGCAGTTCTCCACTGGTTCTGGAGGGGGCTTTGTGCCTAGAGTGCTTCATCGTGCCAAGGAATGGGATAGTGGATGCTGTTCTCCACTGGTTCTGGAGGGGGCTTTGTACCCAGATTGCTTTATCCTGCCAAGACCTGGGGTAGTGGATGCAGTTCTCCACTGGTTCTGGAGGGGGCTTTGTGCCAGAGTGCTTCATCCTGCCAAGGACTGGGGTAGTGGATGCAGTTCTCCACTGGTTCTGGAGGGGGCTTTGTGCCCAGAGTACTTCATCCTGCCAAGGACTGGGGTAGTGAATGCAGTTCTCCACTGATTCTGGAGGGGGCTTTGTGCCCAGAGTGCTTCATCTTGCCAAGGACTGGAGTAGTGGATGTATCTCTCCACTGGTTCTGGAGGGGGCTTGGTGCCCAGAGTGCTGCACATGGTGTGTGGCAGTTCTCATTCCCGCACCTGGGTGTCAGAGCCACGAGATTTCCTGGGAACAGGTAGCATGATACTCCATGGAGGCAGAGACACGCTTCACACTGCGGCGACTCAGCCTGCCAACTGCTGGTACTGCCAGTGCTGGTTGTGGTGCCTTATGTACTCTGTGCAGGGTCCTGGACGTCTCCTGCAGCCTCGGACGACTGCCCAATGGGGATGATGTTCATGTCAGCTGTGGTGGCACAGTCTGAGTACGTCGCGGGGCAGGTGGCGGTGGTTGCGGTGGTGTCAGCGGCGGAGATGCTGGCGGTGGTGCATGTGTCAGCACCTGTGGAGGGAGACACCGCTGTACAGGTTGCTGTTCTGTCCTGCAGAAGGGGTGTCACCAGTCCCTTATCCTGAGGCTTTGTGCCCTGAGCTGACTTCCCTTTAGCCTTGTGTTCCTTCCCCACCTTGGAAGTCGCTGCTGGGACCTTGGCACTGTCCTCTTTTGTCTTGGAGGAGGCCTTGCTGCTTGGTTGCTGCGGCTTTTCCCTACGGCATGTTGTCCACTTCTTAACCTTGGCAGGTGGCGGAATAGGGTGATCCTTGGCCTCACTAGGTGGTACACTGGCAGCCCTGATGGGTGCGGCCCGGAATGTTACTGGACTTGCAGGGACCACAGTACTCGAGGATTTTGTGCCTGGGGTGCTGGGCTGGGATCTGGACATCCTGGCCCTAGGGGAAGGCCGGGGGGAGGTGTAGGGAAGAGGTAAAAGTTAGCGAGGAAATGTTTTTTAGACACACTGGGACGGGAAGATGGAGGGGGTTTGGGAGTGGAGGAAGAGGTAGTGGTTGTAGGAGGTGTACGTCTGCTGAATTTGGGTGAGGGTGCATGGGCTGGAGGCTGTTGTGAGGTGGATGGCTCTGGAGTGGGTGTGTTACTGCATTTGTGTAGTTTGGGAGGAGGGCTCACAGACACACTGGGAGAGGACACAGGGGACATGTGCATGGTAGTGGGGGGTGGTGATTGCACGTGAGTGGTGTGTGGTGATGGGCGTGCTGGTGATTGAGGTAGTGGCTAAGGATGTAGTGCAGGTGTGGGTGGAGACAAGACTGGGAGGGAGGAGGAGGACGTGGAGGAGGGGGACACAATGGAGGCAGTGGATGTTGGTGTGTCTGCATGGGGATGGTGCTTGTGTGAGTGCCTGTGGGATGTGTGGTGCTTATGTTTGCCATGTCCACTCTTGTGTGTTGATGAGTATGCATGCTGGTCTGATGGTGTGCTTGGGATAGGCTGAGGTACAGGGGATTGGGTCTGGGTAGTGGAAGTTGGAGGGGGGAGGCTGGATACAGGGACAATGGCTGCCATCAGTGCTGAGGCCAGAGCCTGAAATGCTCTCTGTTGGTCTACCACGCCAGAATGAATGCCCTTCAGGTATGTATTTGTTTGTTGCAAATGCCTCTCGACACCCTGGATGGCATTCAAAATGGTTGATTGCCCAACAGTGAGGGATCTCAGGGGGTCAATAGCCTCCTCACTGAGGGCAGCAGGGCTGACTGGGGCAGGGCCTGAGGTGCCTGGGGCGAAGGAGATGCCCACCCTCCTGGGTGAGCGGGCACGGGAAACTCGATGAGGGGCTGCTGGGAGGGCGGTGCTGGTAGGGGGGGTGGCAGCTGTACCTGTTGTTGCAGTGGGCACAGAGGTGCCCGCCACCGCAAAGGAGCTCCCATCAGAGGAGGAGTCGCTGTCGCTGGTGTCTCCTCCTGTCCCCGTCATGGAGCTCCCCCCACCCTCCGTCCCACTGGTGCCATCAGACTCCGTACATTCACCCTCCAGGGCCATGTGGGTTGCAGCTCCCTCCTGCTCCAGTGCCACTGATCCTCCGCCAGATGATGCTAATGCACAGAAGGAAGGGTGACAAAACAAAAAGGGGGGGAAAGACAGATGAGACACATGGTCAGTGCCTGTAACAAAACCTCCATTGGCGGACACAACACACAGGGAGCAGCCCTATGCACTAGGCCATGCACTAACAGGTCAGGGGAAATTCACATGCCCATGGGGGACTATGCCTAGACCCATTTGATGCACACCTGGAGCCCACAGGAGCCTGACTAGGTGTAGAGGGCCACTACCACTTTTGGGATTGGACTGGCACTGAGCCTGCCTAACAATGGATCTACACTGGCACGTCTGCCCTGGCCTATGGGACCCCACAGCCCACTTCCTACACCCACCAACCTCATAAAACCCGTTGAGTCAGCTGCATGAGACTGTACTCACCCCCTTATGGCTGCTGTGATGCCCTCAAGCGCCCAACCAACTCAGGATATGCCACCGCCAGGATCCGGTATATCAGGGGGGTCATGGTGCAACGGGCACCCCTTCCACGTTGGGAGGCCATCCCCAGCTGGGCCTCTGCCGTCTTCTTGGTCCAGCGGCGCAGGTCCTCCCATCTTTTGCGGCAGTGGGTGCTCCGTCTATGGTAGACCCCCAGGGTCTGCACTTCCTTGGCGATGCACTAACAGGTCAGGGGAAATTCACATGCGCATGGGGGACTGTGCCTAGACCCATTTGATGCACACCTGGAACCCACAGGAGACTGACTAGGTGTAGAGGGCCACTACCACTTTTGGGATTGGACTGGCACTGAGCCTGCCTAACAATGGATCTACCCTGGCACGTCTGCCCTGGCCTAGGGGACCCCACAGCCCACTTCCCACACCCACCAACCTCATAAAACGTGCTGAGTCAGCTGCATGAGACTGTACTCACCCCCTTATGGCTGCTGTGATGCCCTCAAGCGCCCAACCAACTCAGGATATGCCACCGCCAGGATCCGGTATATCAGGGGGGTCATGGTGCAACGGGCACCCCTTCCACGTTGGGAGGCCATCCCCAGCTGGGCCTCTGCCGTCTTCTTGGTCCAGCGGCGCAGGTCCTCCCATCTTTTGCGGCAGTGGGTGCTCCGTCTATGGTAGACCCCCAGGGTCTGCACTTCCTTGGCGATGCACTAACAGGTCAGGGGAAATTCACATGCGCATGGGGGACTGTGCCTAGACCCATTTGATGCACACCTGGAACCCACAGGAGACTGACTAGGTGTAGAGGGCCACTACCACTTTTGGGATTGGACTGGCACTGAGCCTGCCTAACAATGGATCTACCCTGGCACGTCTGCCCTGGCCTAGGGGACCCCACAGCCCACTTCCCACACCCACCAACCTCATAAAACGTGCTGAGTCAGCTGCATGAGACTGTACTCACCCCCTTATGGCTGCTGTGATGCCCTCAAGCGCCGAACCAACTCAGGATATGCCACCGCCAGGATCCGGTATATCAGGGGGGTCATGGTGCGACGGGCACCCCTTCCACATTGGGAGGCCATCCCCAGCTGGGCCTCTGCAGTCTTCTTGGTCCAGCGGCGCAGGTCCTCCCATCTTTTGCGGCAGTGGGGGCTCCGTCTATGGTAGACCCCCAGGGTCCGCACTTCCTTGGCGATGGCACGCCAAATACCCTTCTTCTGGTGGGCGCTGACCTAGAGGAAAAGTAAAGTAGGAACGGATTTTACTCCCCCGTCCGGTTATTCTTACTCATTGGCCACAACCTCCCACCCTGGCCCACAAACACATACACTGACCATCCTCACATGCTGGCCTCTGCCCACCCCCCACCTGTATCTTCCATCGATGCCACTCCATACATTCATGTCCCATCCATCATGCGCACAGTGTACTCACCTGTTTGTCTGGTGGACCGTAGAGTTGCGTATACTGGGGGAGGACCCCATCCACCAGTTTCTCCAACTCCTCCGCAGGGAAGGCAGGGGCCCTTTCCCCAGACACTGTAGCCATTGTCGCTTCAGACTCAGGTCACAGCAGCACTTGCAGTGTAAGTCCTCTCCTGTTAAAGGTCAGGTATCAAGTGAGTGAACAGCTAGAAAATGGCGGTCATGTCCACGGCGGTGCGTACCGTCACCGCCGGCGTACATCATCATTGGCTCCTGGAACCCATAGGGCCCAATGATAACCAATCCTGAATTGCGCTATGGTCTTCGTCCGCCTACCGCGACGGTGCACAACACCTGCGCAGTTACCTCATTTCCCCTTGTCCCTCCTTACAGGTCAGGCAGCCGCCATTTCAGGGGGCCACATGGCAGAGCACCTAACTGCATCACAGCACTTTTGGGCAGGAATACGGACATACAGCACAAAACACAGATTACATCACATTTGTTCTAAACAGCCTTGTGAAACCTATGTGGTGCATGACCCTCTGCTCACCTTTCTCCTCCATAGGGCACGTCAGCTGGGCAGATGATGAGATGGCGTCATCCTCTGGTATACAGACCTCTGGTGGACTTGTTGGCAATGGAAGACAGACACATCATTATCACCTACAGACTTGATTGTGCCACAATACATGAACTGTGTGCCCTGTTGGAGCCAGACCTACTGTCAGGTATCCGACATCACACAGGAATCCCCCCTCTGGTGTAGGTCCTGTCAGTACTCCATTTCCTGGCCAGTGGGTCCTTTAAAAAAACAGTGGCCATGGCATCAGGGATGTCACAGCCAATGTTCTCTAACGTGTTGTCCAGAGTGTTGTCTGCCCTGCTGAAATACATGCGCAGCTACATCGTTTTCCCCCAGGTGGAGGATTTGCTCACAGTGAAAGGTGACTTCTATGCCCTGGGACATATCCCCAACATCATTGGGGCAATTGATGGTACACATGTGGCATTTGTCCCCCCCGCAGCAATGAACAGGTGTACAGAAACCGCAAAAGCTACCATTCGATGAATGTGCAGATGGTGTGTTTGGCAGACCAGTACATCTCCCATGTGAATGCCAAGTATCCTGGCTCCTTGCATGACGCTTACATTTTGAGGAATAGCAGCATCCCTTATGTGATGGGCCAACTCCAGAGGCACCATGTGTGGCTAATAGGTGAGCCCAAGGTCCCAACACAGTTTACATAGTTGTCTGGGTATGGTAGAGTCCCTAAGGGTTGGTGTATGTCTCACAGCTGTCCCTCGATATTTGCAGGTGACTCTGGTTACCACAACCTGTCATGGCTACTGACCCCAGTGAGGAATCCCAGGACAAGGGCAGAGGAACGCTACAATGAGGCACATGGGCAAACTAGGAGGATAATTGAGCATACTTTCGGCATCCTGAAGGCCAGATTCCGGTGCCTCCATCTGACAGGGGGCTTCCTATACTGCTCACCAAAGGTGTGCCAGATAATCGTGGCATGCTGTATGTTGCACAACCTGGCTTTGCAATGCCAGGTGCCTTTGCTGCAGGAGGATGGGCCTGATGTTGGTCTTGTGGCAGCTGTGGAGCCTGTGGACAGTGACGAAGAGGAGGCAGAAGAAGAAGATATAGACAACCGAAACAACATCATCATGGAATATTTCCAGTGAGACACAGGTAAGAGACTGGCACTGCTCCTCTCATATCATACTACTGTAGTACATAGCATGATATGTGTATGGACCCTGACAGTTCACTTTGGCTTTCCATTTTACAGATCTGTGTACCGCTTTCTGCCTTCTGCTATGTTTACTGCTGCCCAACAACTGTCTAACATTGTATGTGAAAATGAACATTGACACTGCTATTTTTTAGAAAGGTTGCAATTACACATTTGTGAAAGTACAGACTGACTCCAGATTGATTTGTGATTCAAGGGTGTTTATTTCTGTGCTAATAAATGGAGGGGGATGTGCAATGGGCTGGGGTGATGGTGGAGGAATGTCCATGGTGGTGTCCAGTCTATTGGAATCACAGGTGCATTGTCCAAGGGGGCATAGGAAGTGGAGTAATGGCAGTTCAAGGTGGAGAGGGTAACAGAGTGGGACAGAAGGGTGACAATCAGGAGAGTCTTATTTCCTGGCGGGGGTCTTGGCAATGTTCTCTGTCTTGAGCCTGCATCTCAGGGACCGTTTGCGGGGTGGTTCTCTTTCTGCAGGGGGTGGGGTGCTGGTGGCTTGTTGGTCCTGTGGCGGGACCTCCTGTCCATTAGCACCAGCGGAGTAGGAGGGCTGTCCATTGTTCAGGCTAGTGTCAGGGGCCCCTTGGTGTGCCACTGTGTCCCTCTTGGTGTTGGCCATGTCTGCCAGCACCCCTCCAATGGTGACCAGGGTGTTGTTAATGGACTTCAAGTCCTCCCTGATCCCCAGGTAGTGTTCCTCCTGCAGCCGCTGGGTCTGCTGAAACTTGGCCAGTACAGTGCCCATAGTCTCCTGGGAACTATGATATGCTCCCATGAGGTTGGAGAGTGCCTCGTGGAGAGTGGGTTCCCTGGGCCTGTCCTCCCCCTGACGCACAGCAGTCTGCCCAGCTTCCCTGTTATCCTGTGCCTCTATCCCCTAAACCGTGTGCCCACTGTCACTGACCCCAGGTCCCTGATTGTCTTGGGTTAGTGGGTTTGCCTGTGGTCCCTGTAGTGGTGGACACACTGCTGATTGACATGTCCTGGGGACAGAGGGATGGACCCGCTTGGTGGGTGCTGTGGTGGTGTTTCCTGAGGGGGGAGGTTCAGTGGTTGTTTGTGACAGTGGCAGGGGAACCAACTGTCCTGAGGTCCCAGATGTGCCGGGCTGGTCATCTTGATCCAGGCGTGCAGAGCTACTGTCATCACTGTGGGCCTCTTATGTGGGGGGACTGGGTATGTCTGGCACCTCCTGTCCGGTGACGTTGGGTAGGGGTCCAGTTGGGGTGGTAAATGAATAGTTATTGTATCTGTGTGTGCCATCTTGTCCAATGTGTGAGTTACCCTCTACTCCGGTGCTTGGCTTACTGTCTTTGGCCTTGTGTGATTGTTAATTTTGGGGCCTGGGTGACTATCTGTACTGGACATGCTTTGGTGATGGGGGTCCATGCATTGGTGTAACATGCAGGGCTTGGTATTGGGATGTGTGGATTGTGAAAGTGGGGTATCTGTGTGGTGTTGGGGTGATGGGTGTGAGGGTTGGGCTAGGAGTTTGTGATGGCATGCAGGTAGGGTGGGGGGATACAGTAGTAAAGATATGACTTACCAGAGTCCAGTCCTCCTGCTACTCCTGAGAGGCCCTCAGGATGTATGATCACCAAGACTTGCTCCTCCCATGTTGTTAGTTGTGGGGGAGGAGGTGGGGATCCACCGCCAGTCCTCTGTACTGCTACCTGGTGTCTGGATACCACGGAACGCACCTTCCCCCGTAGGTCGTTCCACCTCTTCCTGATGTCATCTCGTATTCTTGGATGCTGTCCCACTGCGTTGACCTTGTGGACAATTCTCTGCCATAGCTCCATCTTCCTTGCAATGGATGTCTGCTGCACCTGTGATCCGAATAGCTGTGGCTCTACCCAGGTGATTTCCTCCACCATGACCCTGAGCTCCTCCTCAGAAAACCTGGGTCTTTGAGGTGCCATGATGTGGTGTGGATGATGTGTGAGGTGCTGTTTGTTGTGCTGTGTGATGTGTTGTGTTGGTATGTGTTGTATGAGGTGCATGGATGTTGTATACGTGATGGTGTTGTGTGCCTGTGGATACTGGGGTTGTGTTTGCTATTCTCTCTCTCTCTCTGCTTCTTCCAAGAAAATCATTGTAAGGGGTTGTGGGCAATGTGGGTGTGTGTTTTATAGTGTTGTGGGTATGTGGGTGTGGTGTGTGCATGTGTATCAGGTGTGTGCATTTTGAATTGTCCAATGTGGTTGTGTTTTGTAAATGTGTATTTATTTTGAGCGTGGCGGTGTGTACCGCCAATGGTTTACCGCAGTTGAATGACCACCGTGTTGATTCGTGGGTCGTGATAGTGTGGGCGTAGTTCTGTTGGCATGACGATGTAGGTTTTGCTATCGCCAGTTTATCACTGACCTTTGGTGTGGCGGACTTGTCTGGGTGTCTGTATTGCGGCGGATTACGAGCTGTGGGTCGTAATACCTGTAGCGGATTTCCACAGCGGCCACGGTATCTTGATGGCCGTCAGCACGGCGGTAAGCGGAATTTAGCAGCAGGGTTGTAATGAGGGCCTTGGTCTCTTGAAGGCAATGTTCAGATGTCTGCACATCTCTGGTGGTTACCTGCAGTACTCAGAAAGTGTGCCAGATTGCGGTGGCCTGCTGCACGCCCCACAATCTGGCACTAAGGAGGAACATCCCATTGCTGGAGGAGGTAGAAGTAGGGGCCTATCCGGTGGCAGAAGAGGGAGGAAACATGAGTGGCAAAGATGGGGATGAGGAAGATGTAAGCACAAGGACAGACCTCATCCAGCAGTACTTCAGCTAAGCTTCTGGTAGGTATTTCTCTACATTTGAATGTCACAATGGTGTCCAAATTGGGTGCACTACATTATCTATCCCTGATCTCAATAGGTGTTGACCCCGTTTGGGTTTCAGATGAGCGTCTACAGGAGTGGTCTGACAAGTAGGTCTCCAGTGCCACTGTGATGTTAGCTAGTCCAACTGTCTGGGTTAGATATAGTTCTGACATCCTATCTACTTCATCACACATTGTGGCTTCTCCATTCTGGAATCACATTTTCATTGGCATAGTTTGCAGCTTCTTGTGACTTAAAGTGCTATCAATACTTGGCATCTAAGGGTGTGAGCTGTGTAGTAGAACTACAATGAGTGTCTATTACTCAGGTCATTGCTGTTAGATACAACAATTAACTTGTCTCATTGTACCTGAACAGGGTTGTGGTCATGTCTGCAATAGCATTGGATTGTCTATCAGTGTGTGGACCTACAGTGCAAATTGTTTAACCATCATGATGTGCAGGTACATACTGCTGGCAACAGTGAAAATAATGTGTGATGAACATTCTGTGCTATCACTTGCAGATGTAGTATGGATGATGTTTCACCACTCTTCCCAGTCTGCTATCTGAGAACCCAGGGTTGTGTGGACACTGACAGTGCTGCCGGAAGCCGGATGACAGCATGATACATACACATCTTCAATGTGTTTTAAGGCTCAACCTCTGTGACATGTCACACATTTGTTGCACTATTACTATGAGTAAACACATGTCACCAAAACTTGTGTGTAAGTGCATTTATTGTGTGTACCAAAGGGTGAATAGGGTGTAAAGCAGTGGGGCCATGGTGATTGATTTCATCAGTCTGTAAGGCCCAGCATTGGTAGTGCAGGTCCAGTATCCATGTGGCACTTGGAAATGGGGCTATGGCAGTAGGAAGTCAACAAGGTGTCTCAGTGGCACACAAGGGAGACAGTTCTTGAGAGGCTCATTTTTGGGCAGTGGGGTTGGTCTTGGTTTCTGTCCCTGTAGGATGTCCGGGTCTGCGACCACGTTTTCCCCCAACAGGTCTAATAATTGGGTCATCTTGTCCTGGGATTGGTTGTATGCTCCCAGTACTTGTGCTATACCCTCGTGGGCAGGTGGCTCTCTCGTTTGCCCCACCCTGTGACCCCTAGGTGCACTCCCACTGGCCCTGGCCCCCTGTACATGTGTCTCCGGCATGGTGTGCCCACTCCCACTTACACCAGGACCTTCATTGTCTTGTGTGGTGGGTGCTGACTCAGGTCCCTGTACAGGTGGGCACACTGTGGATTGACGTGGCCTTGAGACACTAGTGTAGGGGCACTGTACGACAGGTGTTGTGGTGACAGAGGTTTTGGGGGGGACTCCATTGTGTCCTGTGTGAGGCTGGTGGTGGTGGACTGCCCAGAGAGCCCGGATGGGCCAGGTAGGTCTTCCAGTTTCAGACATCCTGTGTCGCTGTCATCACTGGGGTCTTCATCAGGTTGGGGACTGGCTGTAAGTGGCACTGGTTGTCTGACGACATTCTCAGTGGGACCTGTGGATGACAGGGATTGTTATTCGCATCTGCCTGATGTACTCTACAGGGACTGCATGGTGTGTGCTATATGTCCTGCTTCAGGACTCAGGTGTGGTTGTGCCAGGGGAATGTGCATTGTTAGGTGGCTACAGGGTGATGTACTGTGGGAGTCATAGTGCTTCATGCTGTACATGCATTGGGTGCATTTGAAAGTGTGGACTTTGGGATTGGTGTTAGTGGGGTGGGGTGGGCATGCAGGGGATGCGGATGCATGCATTACAGGTATACTTCATACAAGGGGACTATAGGTGACTTACCAGTTTCCAATTGTCCAGGGATCCAATGAGACCCTCAGGGTGCAGGATCACCAAGACCTTCTCCTCCCATGATGAGAGCTCCAGGGTAGGAGGAGGGGCACACCACCAGTCTTCATGAGGGCGATTTGGTGTCTTGACGCCATGGAGCGGACCTTTCCCCTCAGGTCGTTCCACCTCTTGGGTATGTCGTCCTTTGTGCGTGGGTGGCTTCCCACTGAGTTCACCTTCTCAATGATCCTCGACCATAACTCCATCTTCTTTGCCATTGACGTTTGCTGGACTCGTGTCCCGAACAGCTGTGGCTTGACCCTGATGATTTTGTCCACCATGGTCCTTAATTCGTCATCGGTGAAACGGGTGTTCTTTTGTCGGGACATGGTGAGTGTGTGAGTGTTAAATATTTAAGTGAAGTGTGATGTGTGAGAGGTGTGCAGGTGCCTGTGATGTCTGTGTGCAGTGCAATCTTCAATGATGTGCAATGTATGTCAAATGTTTGTTGTGGCAAGGGGGTTATAGGTTGTGTGTGTTTTATGTGGGGGATGTGGGGGGTGTGGTGTGTGTATGTGTTTCAGGTGTGGGGTATTCGCATTGGCCTATGTGGTGTTGTGTTGCAGTGGAGGTTTCACCTTGGCTGCTGCGGTCCCGACCGCCAATGGATTACCGCCACGCTATGACTGCTGTGCTGATTTGTTGGTCGAATTAGGGGGCATGGTCTTGTTCTGCTGTGGCAGTGTGGTGGTGGTTCTCCATCTCTGCCGCCGTCGTGCTGTCTGATGGTGTCGGTTTTGTGACAGTGTTCTGGCAATTTTGTATTTGTGTTTCATAATTGGGCGGGCAGATTGCTGTCGCCACTGCAGTCTTTTGGCAGCCGCCAGCACAGCAGCGGCCAATGTCCTAATGAGGCCCTATGTGTTATAGGGTGGTGTCTGAAGAAACACAGCAAGAAACATTCATATATTCATGTAGCTTTGCACGAGATGGCCAGAGAGTAAGTTCCTTCTTATATGGCGAGTGGAGTTGGTCTACCTCCCCCTGAATCTAACATTGATGGTTGATATATTTTTAAGAGGTCTGATTTCCTGAACAAAGT
Source organism: Pleurodeles waltl (assembly GCF_031143425.1). Lineage (NCBI taxonomy): Eukaryota > Metazoa > Chordata > Amphibia > Caudata > Salamandridae > Pleurodeles > Pleurodeles waltl. The sequence goes on from NC_090443.1 coordinate 913,162,628, forward strand.
AATACATATTCAATAAGTCACATTCTTGCTGAGGCCAGCTTTCTGCAGTTAGTACCTGTGTAACAGGGAGAGTTTATTAGGGTATTGTCAAGAATTAAACTGCTGATTCCCAATCTAGAGTACTCAAAGAAAGAGTGCCTGCTCCCAGTAGCCAAGGGGCTCTCTGCACAGAGTAGTATAGTTTAAAGGCATCAAGTATCTCCTTGGGTGGATCACAAGTAGGAGGGATAAACCCAAAGGGGAAAATCTGTTTGCCGATTTTAAGAATCTTGATTGAATATTAACAGTACAAATGAAGAAAATAGTCAGCCTGAAGGAACAGGAAGGAGAAAAGAGCCTGGCCAAATTCCAGAAGTAGGATCCAGTTAAAGTTCCAGCTGCATGAACAAATACATCATGGAAGGAGGTGAAGAATGCAACTAAAACTAAGGGAACAACAACATCACATTAGACTCTGTCAAAAAGGATACTTTATGTAATGGCTAAGACACACAGATGACCTCTGGAAGATGCCACCTATAAAGAAATCATCTGCAATTAGCTAGAATATGTAGGAACATTTTATTTGATACAGCAGTATCTACTACTGTGGACACTCCACATCTAACAAGATAGGACTGTTCTATCTTTTTATGTGTGGAGACTCTGCAGTCGTAAAACGATACTACTAGTAAAATATCTTTGTGAATAGCAAACAATCCTAAACGTACGCAAAACTGTAAGTGTACCCTTGTGAATCAAGACTCCAAAATCTAACCCTTATCCTTGTCTCACTTCACTGCTCCTCTATATTATAAAACATAAATAGAATTGTAGATTGGTGACATTGAATTATGGGGTTGTTTTTCACCGAGAGGTTCTGAGTGACATCAAATAGACAACAAGAGTGAAGCTCGAGTTGTATAAGATGCCACTTAGAATCCTTAGGAGAAAACCATTCCCATAATTTACTTTTTACCCCTCTATAATTTAATGTCATATAAGCTCCACCCTTCCCAAATCACCTGCCCCTGCTTTCAACTGCTACGCCGGGGCGGAGGAGTGATAGAAAGCCATACATAACATGGTCTCTCCTTCCTGTCCTAAACATAAAAAAATACCTTTCCTGCCATCCTTAAGATGCCTCCACCACCTTGCCTGCTTTCACACCATCCTGAAGGTGTGCTTTCTGCTTTCAGTGAAAGCACACAAGCAGCCTTATTCTGACAGGCTCTGTGAGAGCCCTGTCAGAATGGCCTGGACATAGCAACAGTGAGTAACACGTTTTGTTATAAACTGTTGCTACATCACAACAGTGAGTTATGACATTCAGTAACATAAATAAATGCTAGTGGCTCTCTACGAGAGCCATACATAACATCCCTATTCATGCAATGTTAAAATGTAGCCAGCAATTTGGCCATGACCTGCCAGTTTCCTACCTGTTGGACGAGTGGCCAAGAACCCAAGTGGATTTAAGACAGTGAAGCACATCGCTCATTACTGCGGTATCTTTTAATGTTGAAGTAAGGGTGTGCTACAAGCTCATTATAAAGGTGCTTCCTTGTTTTATAAATTACTCTGCTGCACGATCGGATTTCGGCCATAAAATTCTACTTATGAGATACCGTGAAGGAAGGCGCATACTTGCGCTTAGGATAAGTCTTTAAGTGGCCACAACTCCACTGTCCCAACCACCTGTAGAAAAAGCCTGTGCACACTGTCAGAACATTCACACCTCGCACGCAGGTCTAGCGGCCATTTTATGACTTTGTGAATGGGCCAAGCCCCGCGTGCTGTGAAAACACTGCGCATATCCAACTCCCATCTTATGTGATTGGGATTCATCTCCAAAAAGTGCACCGTTACTTAAGGAAACACATGCACAGCATGTGGACCTTGGATGCCATAGCATTTTTAAGGAAATACTTCAACAAAACCATATGCCTTCAGTGTTCTTTATTGACAGACACACCAAATTAGTTTTCTAGACTATCTATTTATGTGCTATCTCGTTTAAAGAAAGCCCTTATGCCAGCGTTTTGGGAACTTTCACATAACGTTCAGCTGCCATTTTATATATTGGGAAATTTCTTCAAAGGGCACAATGTACTCAATATAACACATGCAACGTGTACAACTTGGCTCCTATCTCGTAGTAGAAAGACACTTTTTAGCATATCATAAGCCTTCACTTTTCTTCGGTGACAGCCACACCATATTGTATCAGAATACTTCTTGCACAGTGTATTAACGTGATAATTGGTTTAAAGAAAGTTCTTTAAACACTGCATATAGGAAATTTCACACAGCACTCAAAGGGAAGCATTTACAAGGTAAAATGTTGTTGACAAAGGCATTTTGTCATAGAAACAAATTCTATTTAAACTCCTCCAGTATTCTTGCCTCATCAAGGGTCACTGGAAAAAAAGCTCTACTGTTAAGTGTGTTGTGAAGCAAAGACCAACATGAATTCAAATACTGACTAGTAGTTTTAGATGCTGAGAATTACCCAGTGTGTATAAAGAAGCAAAGTTACGTCTGGAGCATAGATTTGCTAAGGAAACTAATACAGCAATGATGAGATATAAATTCTATACACATCCCCAAAAACCAGAAGAGTCCATAGATGACTTGAAATACCAGTTTGGTCAAATGACAGATGAACTAATAAGGGATCAACTCATAACACAGTGCAGAAGTATAAAACAACTCGAGAGAGATTATGGGCATCAAAACATCTCTCATTGATGGATGCTATTCAGATTGCTAAAATCATGGAAGAGTCAGACATTTGCATGCGTGAAATGGGAAAAAGGGATACAGCTGAAGGAGGGTGGGTGTCTACCATTCATAAAGAAGAAGGAGAAAAATAATGCGTTGGAGTGTTAAATAAGTATAAAAAAGTGTTGTGAATTTTCAAAAGAAAATTATTTATCAAAAGTAGATATGGGAGCAACTTCTACTTAAGTGATTCAACATCCTGTTTTGCAAAAGATAATGAATGATGAAGTGTGAATGTAGGGGGCATTATGCTAGGGAGTGCAAGGGAAATGCCAAAGCAAGTGTGGCAGTTACAGAAATGGAAAGAAAATGTGATGAATGCTTGCGAGAAACACATTTTGATGGTAGATCACTTTGAAGGTTTAGAGGGCAGAAGAACTCATCCAATGGCTATTTTTCAGTCATGGGTATTGTTTTTTTGAGAAGTGGCCAGAAGTTGATCTTTCTCCCAAAGATATTAATCCCATGGGTTACCAAGGAGAGAATATTAACATTTTGGGCTATTTTTTTAACACCTATCAAATTGGAGTCACATGAAATAATGTGTAAAGGTTATATAGCAGAGAGTGGGCCTCCAATCTTGGGGTGGGTACACCAATTCGATCTACATATCATTATAAATCCCAGGACACAAAACCAAGTAATGGTGTTGGAGGATATTAGTATTGAAAACATTCTTGAAGAAGCCAAGGAAGTGTTCAGAGATGAATTGGGCAAACTAAAAGGTTATGTGCATGAAATTAAAATCAAGAAAGGAGCTATGCCAGTAAAACATAAATGAGAAGAGTGCCTGCTGCCATTAGGAGTGAGGTAAAGAAATTGTTGGATGACATGCTTCGTAAAGGTGGGATTGAAATGGTGGAAGCTACAAATTAGGTGTCTGCAGTTGTTATAACTGAAAAGGCAGATGGTCAGTTACGCTTCTGTATGGATTTGAGGAGTGTAAATCATGAAATTGTAACAGAGAATTTCCCATTACCAATAATAAGTGAAATGTTTTTTCTGTTGAATGGAGGACATTTTTTCTCCAAATTAGATCTTAAAAATGCATACCATCAGGTTTGTTTACATGAAAATTCAAAAACTTTTACAACCTTCATAACGATGGAAGGAACATTTCAGTTTACCAGAATGCCAATTGGCCTTTCTTCTGCGGCCAGCGTTTGTCAACGTATGTTAGCAGAAGTTTTCAAGGATGAGAAAAATTTTATTTATTTCCAAGATGATATTCTTGTGTTTGGAAAGACAGAAGAAGAACATAACTTTGTTCTCAAGCAATTTTTAAGGAGGTTTTCTGAAGCTGGGCTCACTTTGGGAAAAGATAAAAACAAGTTTCTAGTTTAAGAAATTGAATATCTTCGACACACCATTGGGCCAAAAGATAACCAACTTAGAGCTTTACTTTTGGCTCCTATTCCACGAGACAAAGATCAACTATTTTCCTTCCTGGGTCTTGTGGAATAGCATGCCAAATTTGTCAGCAAATTTGCTGAGACAGAGAATTTCCGAATTCTTTTGAGGAAAAGATGAAACTTTGAATGGGGAAAGGAACAACAAAAAAATTGTAGTGCAGGTATTTTTGTGCCATTTGACACCACACTAAAAACTATTTTAACTGTGGATGCCAGTGCTACTAGAATTGGTGCAATTATGTCTCAAATACATAACAAAATGGAAAAAAAACTAGCTTTTGCTTCCCAGTTCTTGACACAAACTGAGCGACATTTATCTGTCATAGAACAGGAAGTGTTAGCTGCTGCGTGGACTCTGTAATATTTCTACACAAATATATGGGGTCTAGAGTTTGTGCTCTGCATGGATCACAAACCTTTTGTCATGGCGTTGACGCCAGGTGGGGCAGGTAGAGGATCTGTGAGGGTGGCAAGGTTGGCAGCGAGAATTCAAGAATACAGGTAGAAAGTGGAGTATATTCCATCTCTCGCAAGATTGGAGATTTGTCAATAGAGAATCAGTGACAAATAAGGAACTTGAAGAAGCTGTAGTATGGCTGCATGGTTATGAGACCTTTACCAAAGGAGTGTTTACCAAGGAGGACTAGAACAGGGAAATGGAACTGGATGAAGTGCTGAAAGAGGTTAAAACATTGATTGTCAAGGGGAGTAGGAGAGAAAGCACAGTAGCTATTAGGGGTAAGACCATATGTTAGAAATGGGGTCTTTGGTTGACAGTCAGGTTACCCCCTGTTCAAGCAAGGACCCTCACTCTAGTCAGGGTAAAAGAGAATCACCCTCAGCTAACCCCTGCTTACCCCCTTGGTAGCTTGGCAGAGCAGTAGGCTTAACTTCAGAGTGCTAGTTGTAAAGTATTTGTACCAACACACACAGTAACTTAATGAAAACACTACAAAATGACACAACACCAGTTTCGAAAAATAGGAAATATTTATCTAAACAAAACAAGACCAAAACGACAAAAATCCACAATACACAAGTCAAGTTATCAATAAAAATGCAAAAAGAGTCTCTAAGTAGTTTTAAACACACACTAGCCCTGGTATCATGAAAATGTACCTGGTGTGTGTAAAAAAAAACCCGCACGGGAGGGTGTGTGACAAAAATAACTCCGCACAGCGGTACGTGAGTCGGAAATCCAGCCGCACGATGATCCAAAATCCCTGCAGCGTATGTTGTGATCTCCCAGCCTCCGTCAATTCTTTGGTCGCGTTTCCTGCGAGCGTCGTTTTCTCAGCTGCTGAGCCGGCAGTGCGTTGTTTTTTCAGCCGCAGATCGGAGTTGCGTCAATATTTTCCCCGCACGGCGCTCTGTGCGTGGATTTCCTTGTCTTTAGGCTGCCAGCTTCTCCTTTTAGGGTCCCAGGAACTGGATGGGCACCACAGGGCAGAGTAGGAGTCTCTCCAAAGACTCCAGGTGCTGGCAGAGAGAAGTCTTTGCTGTCCCTGAGACTTCAAACAACAGGAGGCAAGCTCTAGATCAAGCCCTTGGAGATTTCTACTGAAGATGAAAGGCACACAAAGTCCAGTCTTTGCCCTCTTACTCTGGCAGAAGCAGCAACTGCAGGATAGCTCCACAAAGCACAGTCACAGGCAGAGCAGCTCTTCTTCCTCAGCTATTCAGCTCTTCTCCAGGCAGAGGTTCCTCTTGGTTCCAGAAGTGTTTCTAAAGTCTGTGGTTGTGGGTACCCTTCTTATGCCCAATTTCTCCTCTGAAGTAGGCCTACTTCAAAGTAAAGTCTCTTTTGAATGTGAAATCCTGCCTTGCCCAGGCAAGGCCCCAGACACTCACCAGGGTGTTGGAGACTGCATTGTGTGAGGGCAGGCACAGCCCTTTCAGGTGTGAGTGACCACTCCTCCCCTCCCTCCTAGCACAGATGGCTCATCAGGATATGCAGGCTATACCCCAACTCCCTTTGTGTCATTGTCTAGTGTGAGGTGCAACCAGCCCAACTGTCAAACTGACCCAGACAGGGAATCCACAAACAGGCAGAGTCACAGAAATGGTATAAGCAAGAAAATGCCCACTTTCTAAAAGTGGCATTTTCAAATACACAATCTTAAAATCAACTTTACTAAAAGATGTATTTTTAAATTGTGAGCCCAGAGACCCCAAACTCCACATGTCCATCCGCTCCCAAAGGGAATCTACACTTTAATCACATTTAAAGGTAGCCCCCATGTTAACCCATGAGAGGGACAGGCCTTGCAACAGTCTAAAACGAATTTAACAATGTTTCACTGTCAGGACATATAAAACACATTACTATGGTGGTCATTCCAACCCTGGCGGTCGGTGTTAAAGCGGCGGTAAGACCGCCAACAGGCCGGCAGTAAAAGAATTGCAATTACGACCGTGGCGGAAACCGCCAACAAAGACAGCCACTTTAACACTCCGACCGCCACGGCGGTACAAACAAACAACTTGGCGGTCACCTCCAACCGACAGGCGGAGGACAATGTACCGCCGACAGTACCAATCTGCCACCTTTTCCTGGGTGGATTCACCGTGGACAAAAACACGGTGGAAACAGGACTCTGAAGGGAAAACGCTCACCTCTACACACCCCACGAGGAATCCGGACGCCATGGAACCCGAGCTCCAGATCCCTTCTAAAGTTGGTATGATTGGCTCACACCTAATTGGCATATTTAATTTACCTGTAAGTCCCTTGTACAGTGGTATCGCTATACCCAGGGCCAGTGACTTAAATGCTACTAGTGGGCCTGCTGCGCTGCTTGTGCCACCCACTGAAGTAACCGTTCAAACCTGTCTCAGGCCTGCTAGTGCAGAGCCTGCGTGCGCTGTTTTCTGCCACAGGGACCTGGCATCTAAATTTACTTGCCAGGCCCAGAACTCCCCTTTTACTACATGTAAGTCACCCCAAAGGTAGGCCCTAGCTAGCCCTATCGGCAGGGTGCTATGTATGTAGAAGGCAGGACATGTGCCTGGTTGCATGGCCTGTCTTGGTAGTGAAAAACAGCCTACTTGGTTTCTCACTGCTGTGAGTGCTGCCTTCTCATAGGATTGCATTGGAAATGTTCTGCCTTATGTCTGGGGGGTATTGTCTGATTTATGAGGGGTAGCGTAGGCATGTTTGGTATGGTTGTAATGGTAGTGAGAAATGCTGCTTACTGGTGTAAGTGGATTTTTTATTACTATTACAGAAATGCCACTTCTAGAAAGGGAGCATTTCTCTGTGCTTATTACTCTGGTGTTTTGTCACTCTGCCCATTCCTGGGCAGAGTGACAGTTGGGCTTTGTGCATACTTTTCAGACAGCCTGTACAGAGGGAGGGTGGAGGTGTCACAGAGGTGCATCTGCATTTTGAATAGTCGTCCTGGGCTGAGAGAAGGGAGAGGCATTTGTAAAGGCTTTGCCCTGGCCTCACACAAATGGGTTGTTTACCCCCAATTGATGTTTGGAGCCTGTACCGGAGGAGAGAGGGGACACTCCCAGAACCAGTAGTAACTGGTTGAATCCTCCTCTCCCCTTCCTTGTTAAACCCTTGCAAAACTGAGTATAAGTACAGGGGATGATTTTCCCCACAATTTGCTGACATTTTGGAACTGGACACAGCATGCCGCTGGAGGGACTCAGGAACCACCTTGGACTGCTGCTGCTGTGCTGACCTGTGACCTGCTGGGTCACTTTAAGGAACTGCCAACTGCCTGCATCCACCTTGTGCTGGCATGCTACTGGGCCCTACCGCCCTGTGCTCCATTATTTTCTGTTGTCTCCCAGGGGCTGGGTGCTGTGGCCCTGGACCCCTGCAACGACCTGTCTAGCGCATCTTAAGCATTTTTCCTGGTGGCTGAGGCACACAAGGAGTGCTTCACCTGAAACCCATACACTTGCAGAGTGCTCTGCAACATTGAGTGCTTTCTTTCGGTTTGTTTTGCGCTTGGAAGCGCTGTGGCTGTAAATCGTTGCACGCTTTGGGAAGCGCGTTGTTCTGCCCGATCTGGTTTTGTTTGAAAGCGCGCCGGAGAGGCGCTGCCCCTGGAACTCCCGGAGCACTACTAAAGCAAAGAAAGAAGCGAGCGTGCGTGCTCCTACCGTGCCCCCGGGGTGAGGCACGCTCCAAGGAGCACACCCGGGGCACAATCAGACATCCATTCCTGGTGCCTTGTGCTCCAGCGGCTGAGCCGCTGCAGGAAAGTAGAAGGGCAGGAGAGGACCATGGTTCCCCCCGGCCCGCCCGAAGGTTCGGACCTGAACACGAGAGGGAGCAGCTGCCAGTGCTGGAAGGTGCTAAAGCCCCAGTTTGGCTCCTGGACTGGGGAGGGAAGCCTCATCGGAGGATCACCATCCGCCGAGCCTCTCTCCCTTTGCCCTCTCCCTTGGCTTTGCGGATCGGGGGAGGGAGGCCTCGTTAGAGGCCACTTCCTTTTGCCCTCAATTGCTGTGTTGGCTTTGGCCCCCCTCTGAAGGGCCAGTGGTGGCCCAGTGGGGCCCCCCAGAGATCACAGGCCCCAGGAGGGGCCCAATACAAAAGCAGGAAGAGTGTGTGTTGCCCGTCCCCCAAATTACCGCAAGGCCCCGTTTGGCGCGAAGGAGCGCCGGGGGCACCAGTTTTGTTTTTCTTGGCACTAGTGGTGCCTCACCATCATCAAACAGGTACTATATGTTTATATATATATATAAATGGACATATGGTTTCAAATGTTCCTAGTATAGACATTATTGATTAATATGTTTTCCTGTCTCTTTTGATGATGTGCCATAAATGTGCTGATGTTCCTTTTATGGACATTCTATGCTGATTTGTTTTTATTACTTGCCATATGTTTTATAATGTTCCTGGTATGGGCATTTATGAAATTTCTATGACAAGTGCATTTCCTTAGTAATGTGATTCCTCACTACTGCTTATGTTGCAGAATAATAAGTAACCTGTGTGTTATGTGTGAATACTGCTGATTTCTGCAGAGTAACCTTTGTGTAACGTTCTGACAACTGCTTGGGTAGCTGGCTATTACTGACAAGTTGTGTTTGGTCTAATAATTATGTTGTGTACAATATAGTTTTTTTTTATATAACTTGGTGTTATGTTTCCTTTCTGGTGGGGATAGTGCATCACCTGTGTTGTGTGTGTTGTGCAAACGCTTTAAACATTGCCTCTGGAATAGGCCTGACTGCTTGCACCAAGCTACCAAGGTGAGCAGGGGTTATCTTGGACGTGTAACTCCCTTACACTGACTAGAGTGTGTTGGTTCTGCCTGGCTAGGCGCATACCCTAGCCAACCCGAAACCCCATTTGTAACAGGTATTTCAAAGAGTGTATGGAAAGAGTAAAGGAGATGGAAGGGCAGAGAGATGTCAGGGATCTCAGCAGACTGGTGCTACTCTCACTTATACTATTTCATCTGCCTATTGGTATAGATCAAATCTAATTTGTGAGTCCCTAATCTTTTCCCTGTATAGAGGTCCCGCAGGTGACACACATTCCTTATCCTGTTCTTCCTATTGCCACTTTGCTGATAGCCCTCTTATGCCACATTAATGAAACTCAGATTTCCTAATGGCAATCAACTATTGACTAGCCCTATGTTGAATATGATAATCTCTCCCACATCTATAATACTTCCCCTACCCTCAGCCTGTGAACAATCAAACCTATGTCCTCTTTCCCTGGTTCCTCTCTGCTTCCCCCACCGCCTTTGAAAAACAAATCAATTTCAGGCTGTTTTAAAAAAAATGTACTAATCCATCTTGGCTCAAAAAATAAAAAAGGAGCCCGCATCATTTTGTAGGCAAACACATTCTTGGTGATGCCTGCACTTGCCTACAAAATGATATTGCAACATTGTATAATTGCTCCTTTTTTATCTTTATAGCCATGCTGCACAGCACTGCGGATGCTGTACAGCATTGCTAAAATCATTGTCCGTGCCTATGGGTCCCAAATGCAGGTTTTATTGGTTTGCCAATAGTTCTTATATATTGTCCTGAGGTATTGGAGCACTTTACATGAGAGCAGGAAGGAAATTCTGGTTACCAAATATCATGAAACATCCTATAAGCACCAAGAAAACAAGAAGCAAACAGTTCATACCAACAAAGACAATATGTAATAAGAAGTAGCAAACTAACTATCACAATAAATCAGCAGGAAATAACCAAGTGAGCAGAGAAGAGGAGCAAACATTTTGTAACAAGAACGACAAGTCAAGCCAAAATAGAAGATGTAAGCAGTGATCCTCACTTTAAACAAAGTGTCTGAATTAGAAGAGAAAAGATGTTGTGCGAAGGAGTGGTGGGAGGGAGTTCCAAAACCTTGTACTACTAAAGAATGCCTGTCTCATGCAACATACTTGCCTGAAAGTCGGAGGTTCGGGCAGGAGATACTCAGTGTTTTTTTTTATCCTTGTTGAAGTTTAACGACTTTCAGTTTTGCCATCAGTTAGGAGGGAGTGTAATTGTGGAAATTTTATGAGTAATGCATGCAGTCTTAAATTGTCTCTTGCATCTATGCAGAGCCATTGCACGGTGTGAAAAATAGAAGAAATGTGGTCAAATTTTCTGTGGCTAGTCATAAAGCAGGCAACTGTGTGGAGCGGTGCTCTGAGAAGAGCTAGGTGCCTTTTATAGAGACCAGAGAGAAATGAGTTACCATAATCTAGTCTGAAAAGAACCAGTGCCTAAACCACAGGTTTCAAGTTTTACTTCTAGAGTGACAAGAAAGGAAAATACAAGCGTTAAGAAATGGAAAGATACAGACACAAAAGGAAGAGATAAACACAAATGGAAGAGAAGTAACTAGGGAGGGAAACAATGGCTTTGAGTAAAATAAACAAGAAGAAACAAATGCAACAAGAAGAGTAGGAAACGAGGAAAGATTGTGGTAATTAAAAAGCGAATGGGAGAGACTGGGCAACAAATATGAGAGCACTACAGAGAAAGAAAAATGCTTTGACTTTTCAACAATACAATGTTTTCAGAGCTTCATTAAGGCATGGCACAAGTACAACACGGACAGCAGCAGCACAAGCTTCCCTTATTATTATAGGGGCACATATCTACCAGGTGGCCGTAATACAAGTGACACCTTCTTTAAGTCTTCTTTTGTTTAGCCTACCACTTGTTCAACTGTGGGACTTGCACGTTTCTCTTTTAACATAAGGTACGGTCTTAAAATGCCAGGACGTTAGGTTAAAAGATCCAATATTTGGCTCATTTGAAAGGTAGGCAACCCAAGAAATTATAGCTGACACATTTTATGATTGCTTATCTGTGACAGGCCCATGTTTTCAGTGTGTCTGTTTCTGACATTTCAATGACTTATGTATGACACTTTGAGTGACATTACATCAAGATTACCTATGTCCCGGTGGTGAGGTACATTTCACAAGTTACCTCTTTTGTGTAATCTGAGGCCAGTTGGGCCATGTAACACTTCTTAGTGTTACATAGCAGAAAGTCGGCTTTGCCTCACAGCAACGTTAAGTCGTGACAAGGCAGGATCACGATAAGCTGCTGTCAGCAGTCTAAAGTAGCCATTTCCCCATCTTCAGGTGTCTCCCTCGGGTTACTTAATGATAAAGCCAGTGGTGCTGGAAGAGTTTTTAGAGTGGCGATGGCACAAGGGATATATGGCAGGCTGTCTCTGAAAACACAACAAATGCTGTCAGAAGAAACATCTTTGATGTGCCCCGTTCACCGTCCATCTAAACTCATTCAAGTTTTATGAGTGTCCTGCAGAAACTCCTACACCCCCAGTTCCCGTACCACAGGATACAAAGGGTGCAAATGAGAGAAGAGCTGTCCGGTGGGATGCACAGGAGTTAAAGTCTTGTGATTTACACAGCAGGGCTGTCTGTTGTGTTATATAGAAGATTCAGTGGGTGGAAGCAAAGCCAAAGAGCTACTGAACCGGATGCCTGGGGGTTAAAGGCTTGCAACTTGGATATAAGGGTTGATTCTCAGGTCACACAGATGATACAGTAGAGGAAAGTAACAGCCATAAGATATCTCTCTGGATGCACTATAATTTAAGGCTTGCACGTAGATTGTAGAACTGACTGTCAGGGTACATAAGTGATACAGCTGGTGTAAATAAGAGATGATATGTCTCTCATGATAAATTGAAATTAAAGGCTGTAACATAGATTGCAGGGGTAAATCTATGGTTAGGTAGATAGAAAAGGGTATAAATGAGAGATGAGCTCAGCAACGTCCATCCTTAAGGGAGGAGGGGACATGCCCCCCACCCCCACCTTTTTCCTGACAAAAAGAGCATTTGTCAGGCTGAGGAAAGGTAATCTTGACACACTCGAACTGTGCAGGTCAGGCAGCTAGGTGCTATAAAAGGTATAAATGCGCAGGATCCTGGCTGCCTGAGCTGAACATTGCCAGGCTGATGATGTTACATCACCTATGGGCGTGACCTCTTTAGCCTGACAAAGTGCTTGGTGGACAGCCCCCCTCATCACCAGGTGGGAGTATTATTGATAGCCACAGACCTGGGCACTTTAATTTTGAGCCCTGCAGACCCTGAGGTTGAGTGTCTATCACTGACACCTCCTCATAGAGGGGGTGGAGTCAGCAACTCTCACTGACCACATAGCACTCTGTGATGAGGTAGCCACTGCGGCCTCCTCTCATTGGCTGACCTAATTATGAATGTATGTGCATTTATGAGTTTGCAATGCGAATGGGGGTGTGTGTGTGAATGCATAGATGTGAGTGAGTGTGCATGTGTATTTCCCCCGCCCTCCCCTGTGCGCTAATTACCGGCCGCAACTGGGTGAGCTGTGTTTTAGGATGCACTGAGATTAAAGACTTGTGCCTTAAACTGTAAGGCAGTCTCTCAGATTACATAAGAGATATAGTGGGTGCAAATGAAATGGCAAACCTATCCATCCCTCGTGGTGCACAGGTGATGCAGGTGGATGCTTCGCTCGGCAGCAACATGAGTGCAGACTGCTGTTCTAAATAGTGAGCAGGTGCCCGTACATTACTCATGCAAGGAAGACTGTAGACCGCCTCCCGCTCTCTCCGCTTCTATAAACGATCGGTTGGTGCAGATTAGCTGTGTGAGATATGTCCTGGAGCTGCGATCTACACTTTTTGCGGTGAGCTGTTCCTCAATAGGCTGGTGTCGTGGGACAAGGGGTCAGAGGCTGAGTACCGTGGGCTGCCGCAACTACTAATATGTTACACATGGGGTTCTTCCTTCACTGGCAGGTGGCATGCCTCACAGCACAGCAGTGGTGCCCTTAACCGGCATTCTGGAACATGTGCCATGAGACACATGTACTTCAGCTGGCCTACTAAAAATGCTTTCCCTCTGCATTAGACAGCTGTACTCTTGGGACAACTCTCAGGCTTGTTATAGGATATTTGCCAATTTGATTAGCATAGCTATTTCTCCGTGTGGCCTAAAAGTCCATGAACCAAAGGGCTGCACTATTGCTAGTTGTAACAAACGTGACTTGTTGCTGCTGTTTGACCTATCAGAACACAGCAGAGCTATCTTGCATTGAATCTGAAGCCAAGAGAATGTTTTCATCTAGTGTGTGTGCACTGTATAAATTATCTCAGTTTTTCATACATAATGTAGATGTTTGCATTCACTTTACAAGTCATTAAACAGAAGAGCTATCTCCCGGAACACTTGACTTGTCATGTGCTAGACAGTAGAGCTACCTTACTCTGTACATTGTGTGACGTGTTGAAGGAGCTTCACTCTGCTTAAATAGCACAACAGTTCTCTCTTATAGTGTAACACTTGTGCCATGCAGAATAATATTCACTCAAGGTAAACAGCAGCGCTGTCTCTAGTACTAGTGCTTAATTTGTAACTAAAAAGGTGCCGGTTCCTAAAGTTCTCCTCTGAAACAGGCGGCTGCTGCAATTAAATGTGCGAACGCGGCACACTGAGGCAGCGTAATTCTGAAGCCATCTTGGGCCTCTTTAATCCTTTCACAGCCACCACTGCTTCAGTTCACTCTTGCAGCTTTCTGCTTTCTCCACTTGTGACGATTTTTCATTTTTCTTTTCCTCCATCTTTTCCATATTTCTCTTTTGCTCCCATTAAAAGCTTGAGGCAGAAAAATAAGTACTGGTGCCCAGCACCAGAAACCACCAGTTCAAATTAAGCGCTGCCTAAATGTAACACATTTAGCTTGAAAAAGGACTGCAGAACTATCTATCTGTTTTTTTCTCCTGGATCAGTAAACAAAAGAAAATAATGATTAGGAAGGGTGGGAGAAGCAACATGGAGGGATAGTGTGTGTGTGTGTGTGTGGAGAGAGTGAAGCAACACAATGGAAGAGCGAAGCAACATGGAGAGAGGAGATGCAGGGGTGGAGAGGCAACGCGGAGGATGGGTGGGGCCAGGCAAAGCAACACACAAGAGCGAAGCAACTTAGCAGTCAGGCAATACAGATGGACCCTAATGCAAACCAGAAAAAAAAAACTCTCACCTCTGTGTTAGTGTTAAAAGACACACATTACAGAGGAACAGTGGGCTCCTTGCACCCCTGTGCATGGGTGCCACTGTATCTTGTGCTCTAAGCACTCTACCTATAATTGTTCTCTATTCACTATCTTTATGCCACTCTTATCACCTCCTTGCACCTTTTGTTATCCCTATCCACTTCCACACAATCTAGCTCACTTATCTCCGGCCTCCTTATTTAGTTTTTCTTATCTGCTTCCTACTCCTTACTCTTCCCCTTTTTCTTTATCTATTTCAACTTTGCTCCAGTATTCCCTCATACTGTCTGTCTTCTCTCTTCAGTCTACTCCTGAAGGCCAGCATGTAACTGGAAACATCCTTAGGTGGCTTCTTAGGAGCTTGCTCCGAGGCCTCCTTCACCAAACTGTTAGGCCCTCTCACAGGGTGCCCACACAGAAGCTCCAAGGGGCTGAAGCCAAGCCCCTTCTTCAGTATCTTCCTATAGGCAAACAACAGGCATGATAACAGGGCATCCCACTTACTTACATGGGTTCTGAGAGACCCATAATCATGTCCTTCAGGGTATGGTTGAAATTTTCAACCAACCTTTGCTTTGGGGGTGGTAAGGCGTGGTGAACTTGTAGGTAACACCACATGTTTCTACATGGTCTTCAAGTAGAATGACATAAAACTGGTACCCCGATCAGATACCACCTCCTTGGGGGAACCTACACAGCTGAAGATGCCCATAAGTGTCCTGGCCACGGTGGGTGCAGACACTGTCCTCACAGGGATAGCTCCCAGGTACTGGGTGGCATGATCCATCAAGACCAGGATAAACTTGTTGCCCATGGCTGTCTTGGGGTCCAGAGGTTCCACAATGGCAGTGATCACCTGCTCAAAAGGGGTGCTCATGACAGTAAATGGTTGAAGAGGTGCCTTGCACCTCTTCCCAGATTTGCCACTCACCTGGCAGGTTTGGCAGGCCCTACAAAACGCACCTGAGGCCTTTCTCATTTGGGGCCAATAAAAGTGGGTGAGATGCCTGCCAAAGGTCTTATCTTGCCCCACATGACCTGCCAGTGGCACATCATGAGCCATACCTAGTAGGAAGGCTCTTAAAAACTTGGGTACCCCCAGCACACAGACTGCCCCAGGCTCAACAACCTTAGGCTCACTATACAGGAGATCATTCACCCAGTAAATCAGGTGAGATCCAGGGGCGTCACCAGTTGCCTGTGCCTCTGCCTTTTTCCAAAGACCCTCAAGAGTGGGGCACTCTATCTGCGTTACGCAGAACTCCCCCATGGTGAAGCCTCCTTCCCCCTGCCACTGGGTTAGCACAGATATGTCCCCCAGGTCAGCCACTTCTTCCCCTGCAGGTTCCAGGGGCATCCCCCTCAGGTTCAGCTTCCTCCCAGACCATGGGAATCTCAGGAGCAGGTTTCCCGCACCTCTTGTCCCTCTTCCTCCTGGCAGTCACCTGGGCCACTGTTTCAGGCTGAAGGTCTTTCTGATCACCCTCTATGGGGCCATGGACAATTTCGTCATGCATGCCTACTCTGGCAATCTTAACATTTTCAAGTGAGACCTCAGCTCCACCTCCTCCCAGGTGGTATGCTCCAGGTCATTCCATAGTAAACAGTCAACAGGCATGGATGGACTCAGAGCTACCCTCAAAGAACCTGGGACCCCCCCCCCAATTGAAAGTGAACCTGAGCTACCTAACAATGGCACTCACTGCTGTCTACTGCTACAACCAGGTGGACTACGTTAGGGATTACCTGCTCCTCAGACACTAGACAACAGCAGACAGTTGTCATGCTGGCCCTTGTGTCTCTAAGAGCCTACACCCACCTCCCATTGATGGTCACACACTGCCTATACTTTTTAGTATTGTCACGCATGAGGGTTCTCTGGACCACCTCACCCTCACACCCAGGGAGACTAGGGTTAACTCAGCTGGCTCCACACCATTAACTGGGGCCAACTCCTCCCCAAGTGCTACTCTTGCCACCCCTAGTGACTGCACACCAGTGGGGAGCTGTGCTCACTTGGGACTTTATTGAAATGCCCTTCCTGATTATAGGTGAAACACTTTAGGGGTCCGTTCCCTGCAGGCTTTCCTGAAGGATACCAAGTCTTCTTTTCAGCAGTGGGGTGGAAATCCTCACGCTGGAAAACAGTTTGCGGCCATCCAGAGAATTCCTTACTTTTATCTTTGTCCCCTTCTCTTGCCCACCCTTGGCTTAGTCTCCCACATCAACTTCTTTTGGACCTTGGTGCTGAGCCAACGATCTGCCTCCTTGGAAAGCTTCCTGGGGTCAGTAAGCTTGCTGTCATTCAAGTGGTAGTGCAGCTCTGTAAAATAACGACTAGACAAGTTCTCCCATGCTATCAAATTGCATAGCCCCTGGTAGTCTGTTACCATACTGTCCTTCACCCAAACCATCCAGTGCTCTGCAAAAGGAATCAACATACTCCACCCAAGTTTAGTACCTAAATGTTACCCTGTAACTTTCTGGGATGAGACTATACCTCCTGCATAGGGCTTTTTTATGGCGGGGTACCTCATCTGATTTCCTTGCTGTAAGTCAACAAGGTGTCCCCCCCTCTTCTGAGAAGTACTTTTACAGGCCTGCCCTCCAATCTCTCTCAGGGACCTTTTCATTCTCAATGCCAGTTCTTAACCTCTAAACCACTCCTCTATGTCATCCCCCACAACAAAATCCTTCACCACATCCTTGGGTATATGTACCTTTCCTTCGAAAGGCACTGTAGAACTGCTGACACCATCTGTGTCAGACCTGCTCTTTAAGCCCCGCTCTTACAAGCTTAGCTTGTGAGCTAAAATCATTTTCTTCTCCTCCATGGCATTTTTTTCTTTCTCTGCTTTTCTTTTGAGCCTGGCTAGTTCCAACTGAAGATTCCAAGCCTCTCATTTGTCCTCCAGTTCTTCTGGAGACAATCCTCTCAAAGAAACACTGCTGCTTTCCCTGGAAGGTGCCTTCCTCCCAGGGTAGATTCTGATTCACAAAATCCTCATATGTGCTGTGCTCCTCTCTATCCACAATAGCATTCTCCTCCTCTATGTGCTCACCAGCCTCCTATGCTTCCTACCAGTCCCTTGTTGCAGCTCCTTCTTCCTAGTAAGGCAAGTTCTCCTTGCAGAACTTTTTGAGATGAGGTACCGAATAGGGCTCCAACCTCTCCCTCGCAAACACCAAATCTGCAGCTCCAACTGATGGCTCACCAGACTGAGACATGATCGGGAATAAAACTAAAAAGTTGTAAAAGGAGAAAAATTAAACCAGTATATTGGGGTGTGATGGTCTGCAATGTGGAAGTAGTGTACACCAATCACTGTATGCAAAATAGAAATACAAATGCTATCCTCACTGCTGACAACCAATGTTAGAAATGAGGTTTCTAGTTGGCACTGGTTTGCACACTGTCAAAGTAGGGACCCTCACTCTAGTCAGGGTAAGGGAGTCACAGAGCTAAGATAACTCCTGCTCACCCGCTTGGTAGCTTGGCTCAAGCAGTTAGACTGTTAGACTTATCTCGGAGGCAATGTGTAAAGTATTTGTACACACACACACACACACACACAGTAACACAGTGAAAACACCACAAATGTACTCCACACCAGTTCAGAATTTTTTTTATGAGTAAAACAAGACAAAAATCCAACATACACAAGTAAACTTACAAATTCAAAGAGTAAATGTAGTATAGTGCTTAGAAACACAATAGCTCCAACTGGGGTTATCAAAACGGCTTGACCGAGCCCTTCCAACAGTCCAGCACCACCCACAAGGGGGCGCGGGTGGCCATTGAGTTATGTAGAACATTGTTACAGTACCTTGAAAATGATGAAGAAAGAAAGACGTTGCATGGAGTCAGGGACGTGAGGCATTGCTGGAGCTGATGCAGCATCGGCTCCCTACTGCCACTGGGGAGGTGAGGCGTTTTTTCCTTACTGGTAGGCTAGGGAGGTGAGGCATTAGTTCCTTATGATTGCAGAGGAGATGATGCGGCATTGGCGGGGGGTCCTTACGACAAGGCGGGGTCAATGAATCTGGCAGGTGAAGACGGGAAGGGATCGACTTTGCGGTGTCAGGATCACATCACGGGGCCACAGGTGTTGCAGCAGAGTCGGATGCCACGAACATCGGTGACACAGCACTCGGGATCCATGTTGTGGTGGGACTTGGGAGACGCTGCAGCGGTGTCGGACCTGTGTTGTAGGTTGCAATCGTTGCACTCAGTGGGGTCTTGGCTCCGCTGCAGGCAGTGGCATGGAGTCAGAAAGTGATGCAGGTTCCAAAGTCGTTCTGGACGTCGATGCACTAGTTTCTTTCTTGTTGCACCAGAACCCACTCCCAAGGGCAGAGGAACTGGATTTGGCACCACTTGTCAAGTCAGGAGTCTCAACAACATGGCAGGTGAAGTCTTTGATGTGCCAGAGACTTCTTAACAGGAGGCAAGCTCAGTCCAAACCATTGGAAAACCTTTGGAAGCAGGATGTAAGCAAGCCAAGTCCAGTTCTTTCACTGCCAGGACAGAAGCAGCAAGCAGCAGGCCGCCACAACAAAGCAACAGGCAGAGAGGCAGTCCCTGCTATAGCATCCAGCTCTTCTTCCTGGCAGAATGTTCTCAGTCCAGAAGGATTCTAACTATTTGATATCAGAGGTCCAGTACTTATACCCATTACTGTCTATGAAGTAGGCAAACTTCAAAGAGAAGTCTTTGTAGTGCACAAGATATTGCCTTTCCCTTCCCTTGGGCCTGGCAAGTGGGTGCACTTGCCAGGTCAAAATGGCAGTTTAAAACTGCACACACAGACACTGCAGTGGCAAGTCTCAAACATGTTTACAGGGCTGGGTGGCACAATCAGTGCTGCAGGCCCACTAGTACCATTTGATTTACAGGCTCTGGGCACACATAGTGCACTTTACTAGGGACTTACTAATAAATCAAATAGGTCAATCATGGATAAACCAGTCACCAATACAATTTAGAGAGGGAGCACTTGCACTTTGGCACTGGTCTGCAGTGGTACGGTGCCCAGAGTCCTAAAGCCAGCAAAAAACAGATTCAGCACAGAATCAACAACAGGAGGTCAGAAGCAAAAAGACAGGTCAAACCACGCCAAGAGCTGAAAGGTCTAACAAAAAAGTCAGAGGGAAACCACACCAAGGATGCTAGGTCTATCATTCCTGGTGAATTATTCACTAAAACTGGTAAGGAAGTATTTCTTTTTAAAGGTTTTCACAGTCTGGAGGGCAATTCGTGTAACCCTTTCCTCCTCATCCTCCCAGGAATGACTTCTGGAGGAGATGAATGATCAGATGACAAGGATGAAGAAGACAAAGTAGAAGTATGCCTTATCTTGGAAGTATGCTTGCCCATAATTAGATTGGGAAGAAAGGACTGCTGCCAATAAATACCCATATAAATATGCAATTGCACACCACAATAACAACAAAAAAGTACCTCGCAGAGTTCATATGGAGCAAAAACGGTGCGCTTCTCCCTGACGCCAAGAATGAAAGTCCACACATGTGCAGACTAAATCATCGTGACCCTAGAAGAGGCAGCAAATTCTATGTCAGGACAAAAGGCTCTGATTATACTTCTCTCTCTTTACTGTAAAAATTCAGCAGCCAATCACAATGCAAGAAACACAACCTACATTGTTACCCATGTAACTAAATGTCACCCATATCACATTCTCCAATCACATAGGTGCATTCATTATAAGTACAGATGGTGCATTTTGTGTCTTTCTTTGCTGCTTCGCAGTCAGTTAGGTCTCTTATTCGGATTTGATTGCATCGTTATTATGCACGCTTGCAGTGCCTTTGAGGTTTACCTCTGTAATACTGCTGTGCAATGTATTAATGTGCCAGCACAGTGCTTGTTTATGCATGTTACCAATACGATTCACTAAGTGACATTTTTTCTTTTAGGAGGCTAAGGCCTTCCGAACCTGCAGCCCCGAGCCTCAACTGGTGGAGTGGGAGCAGACCGGGCCATCTTCTTGATGGCCATAGTCCTATTTCTAGCCCCACAGGGTCCTGAGCACTTGCACACATGCGCAAAGCCGCAGCACTTCATTTGAACATGGTGGCGTCTTTTGAGGAGTGAGCGGTTCTGCTTCCCACTTGAGACAGCTATAAATTGTGCAGATAGCAGCGTGTTATCCGGCTGCTGGCCACAAAGCATCTTGAAGCTTGTGGCTTGGTGTGCTCTCAGATTGAAGTTCTCCTGACACCCTGGTGCATCAGAGTGTGCCCAGGGTTGTACAAATTGCATAGGCTTTGCCTAGAGTGCTGCAGGCAGCTCCCTCCACATTCTATAACAACATTAAAAAATTTGAATTTCCTCCTGCTGGGGTCTGGCACTTCCTCTTATTACAGCTCTCAGCTACCCAGATCAAGGCACTTGATTGCCTGACTTTCTACAGTTTGAGGCATCATGGCTCAGTATGAAGCCTTCTAGGACGATGAATATTACCAAGCGGACTCAGAACCCTCTTTGGAAGAGAGTCTGGTGGGTGCCTTGGACAATAGTATCCAAATGTCAGTTAGAAAAACCTGGCGAAGGCTCTGAGTTCCCTTCCCCAGCACTTTAAAAGTTTCACCCACTCCTCTCACACCTCCAGATGATTTGCAAACCACTCAGGGCAAGCCTTCTAAGGGAAAAGCTAAGGCCAAAAAGTGGCCCCACACCGAGGCGTTTGAAAAACTGTCTCGTCAGTCAGAGACGATCATGGCTATAGCGTCCGACAAGCCCAGATGTGGGATAATTTGCTGGATCCTTCTGGGACCGCTGATTCATACTCCTCATTCGCAAACCATAGCGACAGTGATTAGGACAACATTCCAGGCCCTGGTAAAAAGAGGGGGGCTGAACATCCCACAGAGTCCCATCCCAAAACCCCTAAAGTACTAACAATCAACCCTGGAGAGATCATACATCCGCGATCCACTAGTTGGACCCCTCTGCAAGAAATGGCAAAATACATCCAAGAACACATCAGACAGAGCTTTGACAAAGAAGTGCGCGCCAGGCTTTGCGTTGAATGTCCCAGGCCTGAGCTTGTGGAGAAAGTTAAAGCGACCCTAGAAGTGGACCCCACAATGGACGCCTTCCTAAAGAAATGGGCTATAGACCCAAAAAAGGGCTTTGATGGCGCCTGGCGCTCGTGCTAGGACAAGCTCCTGGACATTTCTGGGCCAGTTGCAGAAATTCTGGAGCTGGCCTTTCAGGCCAAGGATACAAACTCTCCCATAGACCCAGATATTCAGGTGAGCTGGGCAAAAAGGGCTGTATTCCAGCTAGGAAATGCTAATGTAATGATCTCCACCGAGCGCCATCGCTCTAGTCTGATGAGAATTGACCTGCAACTTAATGATCTGACATCTTCTGAAGCGGGGTCCGTGGCACTCCTCTTTGGTGTTCCTTTTATTAAGGACTTAGCCAAATTTGCCACAATGTTCAGTTCCATGGACAAAGAACAAATGTCCTTGAAAAAGGTACGCTCTTTTTCACGGGGCCAGAAGACTGTGTGGCTGATCGTCAGGCGATGTCCCCCATCAGGGACCCCAGCGAGATTTCTCCTACTGTGGACGTGGTTATGGACAATACCAGTCGGCCGACAACACCTTCCACCCCACACGTTCTTGTGAAGGATGGCAACTTTTCCGTAAGGAGTACCATAGAGGTCAATAAGGAACCTTAAAGGACTTCATTTATTTATGTTTTTTAAATATCTTTATTGGCATTTTTCAAATATCAACATTTTTCCTTCATCACATTTCACTCATATGCAATGATTTTATAATAGCATATTTATAGTATTTTGTAAGCATAGCAGTCATGGGAATGTCATATAATGATTACATCAAAGGCTATCGTTACTATCCTCTGTTAGCGGCATATACAATATTGAGATTGTGCGCAACAATTTACTGTATTGTGCTAGCATTCACATTTCCTACATCTGACTAATGTTATAGGGAAAGGCCCGCAGTATTTTAGTGTTAAGAACTTGTCGTGGTGAAGGGGGAAAGAAGATTTCAAAGATCGGAGCCAACTCAACAATGAATAAACTGAAACAAAGAAAAATAAACATTTCTACAGCCAACTATAGGGTCTCTGGTGTTGTGGGCTGTGATTAATATTATGGTAGTGTAAGGGCATTCTGCTAATAGGAGTGGCATCATCCGGGGGCCCCCCACATCACGCCAGGTGTATATCGTATAGATTCTCATGTCAAAGGGTTGGGTATGTGAGTAGTTCGGGCACCAAGTGTTATGGACCAAACAGGACCTCCGTTTCCAGTCCTTTCTTGTGTTCTTGTCTGTCTCAGCCACGGTTGTTCGCCAATCTGTTCCATTCCCATGAGGTCAGTTTTCTAGGTCACTGTTGCTTTCCTGTTCCGACTTGCTTTTTAATGCTCGGATTTTGCCAGGTTCCCAATACCTCTGTCCAGAGCTCTGTCAAAGGGCGCCTTTTATCCCTCTTCTGTCTTCGCCGTGATGCGCCCTCTCTTCTGCCTCCCCCCACATTGTGACATCTCTTACCCAATCGTCGAATATAGGGCCACTGCCCGATTTCCACGTCATCGAAAGCTAGGAATAGCACCAAGTCCAGGAACCTAAAGCCCACCTTGCATTTCTTGGGTCTGGGAAAGGTACCCAACAGGCAGACCTCTATAGTATGTGGGGTAGTATGTCCAAGTGTGAGTTGCAACTTGTGTAAAACCGCCTGCCAGTACATGAGGAGGACAGGCCAACTCCAAGTCATGTGAAAAATGTCTGTGTCCAGCTGTCTACACCTTGGGCACCCCCTGCATCGTTCCCTATATTACCCAGAGTCTATGTGGTGTTAGATAGGTCAGAAGAAGGAAGTTAAATTGTGTATATTTGAGCCAAGTGTTACAGCACATCCTCTTCTCCCATTTAGCTCTCAAGACAGTCAAGGGCTGACGTTACATGTCGCTTAAGGATCTATAAAACCAGGTAGCATTTCGACGAGATGAGCCCATCATCAACAGTAGCTGCAAGGTACCATGGGTAGTGGGCTCTCCACAGCCACAGTGCCAAAGATCCGTGAACGTTCATATTAAAGCCTCATAGTTCAGAAATTGGCTTCTGGGTAGTGCATGTTGTTCCATGATGTCACCCAAGGGCATGAGCACTCCCATCTAGAAGCAGTATCCCACTGTTTCCAATCCACCCGCCAACCAGTCAGCCAGTCTGGCAGCGGCAAAAAGAGTGACTGGGTTACCGTATGGGAGGCCCACCAGTGGGACCCCCGGAGTATACATAATCATCTTACGGTTTCTCGCTTGGCATCTTTCCCAGGTAAATAATGTCATCTTCAGTAAAATGGTTGGATGCAGGATGTTCACATCCTGTCTGAGTAACCTTGGCAGTTAAAGGTCTTGGTAAGGGGCTAAGCCCATGTGATCTAAAGCACTACAGCGTGAATCATCAAGCCATCTAGAGATCCACTGCAGCTTCGCTGCAAAGTAATATAGCTCAAAGTCTGGCACCCCAAGTCCCCCCTCATCCGGTGGGCATTTCAAGGTCTTAAGTGATACTCTGTGCCTACCTCCGTCACATGTCATATCTGGAAGCAACGGTTCTACCTGTCTGAACCATGTGACAGGGACACTTATAGGTAAGTTTACAAAAAAAATACAAGAAACGAGAGAGGACTACTATTTTGGATGCGGCAATCCTCGCCGCTAGGGATAGTCTCACTGATCTCCAAAAGGAGGCACTACCCTTAAAGGATCGTTTATCCTTTCCCAAATTTCCGTCACGTAGATCGTCTACCGAGTTGTATACACATATGCCCAAGTATTTAAACGAGGAGGGCTCCCACCTAAGACCCCCAGGCAGGTTATGTGGGCATGGCATACCTCTTACACAGGGGAACAGACAGGTCTTTGCACAGTTCACCTGCAGACCAGACACCTCTCCCAAATTCCTCAAGGCGTGCAACAGCTTCATGTGCCCCTCTCATGCCATTCGTTATATACAGTAAAAGGTCATCTGCATAGAGCGAGATAATGTGTTGGTGTCCATCTACTATTATACCATACCATCTCCTTCCCTTCAGAATAACGCAGCCAAGAGCTCTATGGCTAGAGCAAACAGTAGGGGAGACAGTGGGCAGCCCTGTCTTGTTCCTCTATAAATGTTGTATTTTTAAGGACATTGTGTTCCCATTCTGACCCTTGCCGTTGGATCGGTGTAAAGCAATGTTGCCCACTTAACCCATCCTTCCCCCAGGTCCAATTTTTAAATGCTTCTATTAAAAAGTCCAGTCTGGTAACATCAAATGCCTTTTCGAGGTCTACCGACATGAACACAGCGCTGAGCTGGGTTCGCATATCATGATGATACAAGACATGAAAAAAACCTACGTAAATTGAGGGCCATGCTTCTATTCAGGATGAATCCATTCTGATCTTTGTGTACAAGGTTCTGCATGTACATAATAATTCTATTTGTCAAGATTTTACTTGGAATTTGAAAGTCCATGTTTAGCATGGACAACGGTTGGAATGCAGTAGTGGGCATGCTTGCAGTTGTTGTTTTGGGAAGTGTCACCACCAGTGCATCCCTGGTTGATTCAGGCAAGCACCCCTCCTTTAACGAGGCTGCATAGAGTAGTTCTAGCTTTGGGCCCAGTATATCTAAATAGGTCATATGGAATTCAGCTGGGAGGCCAACTGGGCCTGGAGTTTTACCTGAGGCCATCTCCTTGACCACCTGTTTTATCTCTGGAACTGTGATTGGTCCACCCGTGTTGCTTTTACTTTAAGAGGCAGCCTCGGGAGCTCTATACGTGCAAGAAAGGTAGTCTGTAAATGGTCAAACAGGGCTTCTGGATGCCCGTAAACGGCGCTGTAGCAGCCCCGGAATTCATCATTAGTGGGTCCCGGTGCATGAATATGCATCCCTGTAGCAACGGTCAGGTGTGTAATAGATGCCTCGCAACTCTGGACGAATAAGGCCTGCCAGGAGCCATCCAGATTTACCTTCCTCATCATGTGCTCTAGCTACATAGGTCTTGTAGTCAATGCATTTCAGTCTATCCATGTCATTGTGCTGTTTATGGGCTTTCCGTAGTTTTTGACCAGTGCAGGGGTCTGTTCTTTTGTCGGTTTCCAAGGCTTGAATAGAGCTCTCCAGTGGTTGCAGTTCTTTATGTAATACCCGGCTAACGCCCACCATTTGATTTAGGCATTGTCCTCAAACTACAACCTTAAAGGTCTTCCATTCTACCAGAGCAGATGATGCAGACCCTAGTTCAATTCAAAGTACCCCGCAACAGCTGTGTGAATGATTCTCTATAACTATTGTCCTCCAGCGCAGTAGGTTGGAGTCGCCACTGGGGAGTTGCAGGTCTATCAACTAGTGGGTTAAAGGATAGAAAAAGAGTGCTATGATCTGAGAGGGTACATCCCAGACACTCAGTGGACTTCACATAATGGCATAACTTCCCAGAGCAAAGTACTCTTCTTAGTCTTAGCCTTATCTTAGTATTAAGATAGTGTATATGGTAGTAGTAGAAAACTCTTGTTCTTGGACGGGTTGGATCTGCCATATATCTGTTAGTACCCATCGATGTGCCCACTCTTTAAACCCCACAGCAAATTAATGGGCTGGGGTTCCCTGAAGAGGGGTTCTGGAAAGATCTAAAAGAACATCTCAAACACAGTTAAAGCCACCTCCCAGTAAAAGCCCCTCCTGTAACATCAAGCCCAGTGCTGCTGACAAGGATTGGAGTTACACAAATTGGTCCTGATTTGGCACATAGATAGACCCAAGTGTCACCTCTTTACCCGTTACTCTGCCATGTACCAATACATATCTTTTACCTTATCACCTAATTCTTTTGTAAGATCAAAGTGAATTCTGCCCCTGATCAATAGTAATACCCTTCTCGCATAGGCAAACTAGGAGGTTGCGTAAAGTTGTCCGCGCCACATATGTCGCAGTCAGTCAATTTCTACCCTCATAATGTGGGTTTCCAGTAACATTGCTATACGTACCCCCTACGTCTCAGGTAGCGATAAATCTTAAAGCATTTCACAGCAGATCACATCCCCCGGACATTGCACGTGGTGTATCAATTATCTGCCATAGAGCTCGTAAGCTGCCACCCAACGGGCCCCATACCTACTAAACATTCTGGTTTGTCATACGTCCATCCACCCAGTTCCCAGAGAGGCCCAACATGAAAAAAAAAAAAACAATCAAATCCTCAACAGTAAACTCCCCCTCCAATTCAGGTTCCATAAAGGAACCAAAGTCAAGAAGCTTGTTGCACCATACTGCTGTACTGAGTGAGGTGCCTGGGAGAGGCTTGTATAGGCCGATGGCCGAAGTGTTAGTCTGGTCCAGAGGATATACTTTCATCTGGCATGTTCGGAGTCTTAAAGCCCAGCTAGGCTCCCCCCACAGTTTGACAGAAGTCAAGGGGGGCTCCGCTCACCTATTACTCCAGGCTTGGAGTGCTAAATAGCACTTTGTTGCAGGATCCATTGTCAGAGATACGATTTCCAGGGATATGATTTGCATGGGTAAATAATCCGTTTTGTCAATTATAAGGTGGTTCGATCCTGGGTAAGGCCATAAGTGTAAAGAGCATTACAGAAGTTTGTCAACAGTTTGCAGAGTTACCACAGGGAGTTCACCTTCTTCCTGAACTGATTGTTCTCTTTCAGGGTCTGTTGCTCCTCGCTCCCGGTCTGAGCCATGTCGCATACTGAGGCTGGTCGTGGCCTGAAGTACTGCTGCTTTATCTTTATCTGCTTGTTTCTTGGTCGGTCTCTGCAGTGGGTCTCCAATCTTGGGCCTCTGAATTTCTTGTTAGGGCGGTGAAGTCTTGCTCTTGATTTGCGTTGTTTCCCTACCCATGGAGTTCCAGCTTTATAAGCGTCTAGCTAGTCCCATGCCTCTCAAGGGTCCTTACAAAAGTGTGTTTTATCACCAATGATAAGTTTCAGTTTGGCAGGGAGCATTAGAGAGTAATGAATACCTTCATCTGTGAGCATTGTTTTCACTTCAGTGTAGAATGCCCTTTTAGCTTGGACTGTAGCTGTATAATCAGGGAACATTGTAACTTTTCCATTTCCTACTTGGTAATGGCCTTCCATTCAAGCGCACCGGAACAGAGTGTCCCTGTCTCTGAGGTGCAATAGTTCAGCAACCACTGGTCCTGGCTGTCTGCTAGGAGCCGGTGGCCTAGCAGGTACCCTACGGGCTCGTTCCATCACAAAGAAAAGAGTAAATTAGGTCGGAGCCACCACAGTTTTAATCCAGTTCTCAAGGTATGACACCATGTCTTCTCCTTCTTTTCCTTCGGGAAGACCCACTATGCAAATATTATTTCGTTTGTTGCGGACCTCTGCATCCTCCGCCCGATGCTCCAAGATGCAAACCCTATTTGCCAGTGTCTCGACTTGTTGTGTGAGGTCTTTCTGTGCTGGGTGGACCTCTTCAATCCCCTTTTTTGATTCATTCAGCCTGTTGGCTAATTTATGGTGTTTAGCACATAGTTATCCTAGTCCCACTGATACAGCACTTACATTTTGCTGGAGGGCAGTTTTAGTGGCTACTACGGTCGCCAGGATTTTGTCAAATTGTAGTTGCATGGAAGATGGCATTTTGTCCACTCCCCCAGTTGTTTCTGACATGTGTAGTTGAGACACCGGAGCCTCTGGTGGAAACTGAGTGTTTGACTCAGGTTTTTCCCATGTTCATTGCTACTACACACTCTCCTAGGAGGGTAGTCATTAGGCTACTGACTGAGGTAGGGTGTTGAATTTGCCTATTGCCTTGGACAGACTGATATCTGTCTTATCATCAGGCAAAGGTAAACCGCAAGGTCTATGCTCCATCTTCAAGGTTATAAGCCTGGGTCAAGTTAATATTCCATTGGAAAGCTCTCCTCACTCGTGGAGTGGTACATCTATCACCCTATCCCATCTAGTCCACTGCAGGTGGTGTTTAATGTTTCTTACAAGAATATCACATCTCTGTTTTCTTTAAACAGCCCAGCCATCTGCCCCTGTCTGTAGTCTCGGGGACCACACAACCCCTTTGGGACAATATGAGGGGGAGGTCACTAATATGAGTACTTGTGCAGCAGCACAGTTATGTTTATCAAGTGCCATTAAGGAGTAAGAAAGATCTGCTGCCATTGTAGAGATCCTGTGCCACCTTCTCAATGTGCCCACAAGCTGCCCCAAACAAGGGACATGTTCACTGCAGTCGCATCCCCAAAGCAGTTCCAGCCGTGGAGTGTTTTTTATCTGCTCTTGTTCAAGATCATTTAAGGTGGGGCCTGTAGCTGATTAGAGCACTACACTACTTACATGTGAAAAATTAGGCCACAGTGCTTGTCTTCCATTGCCAGGTGAAATTCCTGAGCCAACTTTTCTCAGTCTTAGAGAAGGGAGGAGCTCTAAGGCAGCTCACAGCTCCAATTAGCAATGAAGCCCTCGGAATCTCTTGGACAATTTAATCAGGCACAGTCTAGTGCTGACTTTAGTGGTTTTGGGGACCGCTCCCCCAGAGTGCCCTCCCAGTCAGTCCACTGCCTTTCAATTTTCGCACTCGGGCCACACTCAACCTTGTAATCCCGCGTGTGGGGCAAGGCGGTGAGGAATCGGTCGGCCAGCAGCAATCCCCAGGACAGCCCAGCAGAGTCTAGGCCAGGTGGTGCACTGCCATACTGGGGATGCGGGAGACACAGAGGATGCAGAGTTCCAGCAGCCCACTGTATACGTGTCAGGTGTCCTCCGTCACCTTATAGGCTGCTCAATATTGTACTGCGAACCGGTGACCATTGGTGCCCATATCCTGTAGCTACTCTTCGGGAATCTACATCGGTAACTACAAGCAGGCAAAAGTGGTCTACACGGCGTTGCACGTTTCCTCCATGGGCACACAAAGCACATGGTTTATTGGATAAATTACTGTGCCAGAATGGAGCATCAAAATCACGCGTCCTCAATCTTTGGCTGCCTAGAGAATTATTTATCATTCAAAAGTATTGTTTAGGCCAGGATAAAGTATTTTTGTTCCAAAATTTGCAAAAGACACTTGGGTTCTCAAAACTATCCAAGGCTATCAACTGGAATTTTATTGATCCCCCTCTCAAATGTCTCCCCTCCCCCCAGCTACATTTTTTCCTACAAGAGCAAGATGTCATCTCAAAAGAAATTCAAACACTCTCGCACAAAGAGGCATTGGCCTTTCTTTCCCATAACCCGGAAGGTTTATCAGCAACATTTTCTTGGTAGACAAGAGAGGGGGTTGGATCCCATTTAGTGTCAAATCTAAAGGACTTCAGCACCTGGGTAGGATACAGGCACTTCATGGTGGAGGGGATCCATCTTTTATGGGACATTTTGCAAGAATTTGATTGGATGGTCCATTTGGACCTGAAGGACACATATTTGACGATCCTCATATCCTCATATACCTTCATCATTGTTGATTTCTCCAATTCATTTGGCTCGGACGTTGATTCGAGCTCAAGGCCGTTCCCTTTGGGCTCTCGTCAGCCCCTTGGTGCTTCACCAAGCTTATGATACCAGTGGTGGAGTCTCCTCGCACAAGAGAAGTGAGGTTGATCGGATACCTCGACGACCTGATTCTGTTAGTCCAATATCCACAATGAGTGAGCCTTCACTTGTCCTGGACAATTCAACTCCTCCAAGAACTGGGATTTCTCATCAATCAATTGAAGCTGTGTCTGACTCCTTTGCAATATTTGGAATTCATAGGGTTTCAGATAGACAGAATTGCTTCCAGTTGATTCTTTCGGCCCAAGAGATGCAGAATATAACAAGTGTTTGCAATGCAATTGGTCTCGCATTTGCTCAAGTTAGAGCTATTAGCTTTGTAAACCAGACTTTTCTTGCCACATAAATTGAAAAAGAAAAGTATTACAGTTTCACATAAGAGAGCTGATTCAAAGCGCCACGGCATCAGCATGAAGCAGCACACAAAAGGAAAAAGAAGTTCGCTCGCAGTCAAACATGTTGGCAAAAGTGCAAATAGCCATGTAACAGGGGCGATGTCCAAGGCAGCAAAAAAACGCCTCAAGGAGGGAGAAACATAAAGCATTTACCAACGAATATAGAGTATTTTTGCAGGGCAAGCCCATGAATGAGTGATAGTGATGGGCGTGCAGTGGGCGTGGTTAAAAGCCCACATACATACCAACATTTCAGAAAAGCAGCGCTCAGTAGCAGATTGGCACTCCCAATTTCTATGGGACTTCTGGAGGGCACAGCTCTGGTTCCCGATAGCTCTAGTGTTGTCGTACGGCATCCCAAACTTGATTCCTGCTCAACACAATCTGCTTCTGGACCGCTTCTGGACCTGGTGGGAACCCCTCATTCGTTGATCATATTGGGTCAACTTTGTTTGGTAGCCTTGAAGGTTTCTGGAGTCACTGGCAAATGCCAAGCATCTCTTCACAGGCTTACTTCTACATCAACCAAGCTTTGGGCATATGGCGCCCATGGGTGCACTGGTGTGAAGAACGGGATTCAGATCCCTTTACAGCAGATGTCAATTTGGTGAATAACGTTCTTGCTTCTTTGGTGACGTCCAGACTGGCTTATAGGCCCATTAACAATTATAGGTCAGCCATCTCAGTGGGGCATCTTCCTATTGCAGGAAAGCCAATGGGAGAACACCTCGTAGTTGGTCTACGTTTTTGTAAACCTCCTCAACCCAGATGCTCTTCCCTTTGGCATGGTAATGTGATTTTATCATTATTAGAAAAACGGCCGGAGAATAACTGTCTTTTCCGCAGGCAACTATCTGCCAAGTTGACTATGTTGCTTCTCTTGATAGCATGTAAAAGGGACTCAGACGTCTGGGCCCTGGATATTTTCTGGCAGGATTTTCTCCTCTGACGGAGTTTCCTTCTGTATTTCTAGATTAACTAAAACTAACACTAGGACTGTATTGTATCCTGCGTTTCCTTAAAACTTATGAAGCTGTCACAAGTGAATTTAGAGGCCCTGGAGGTTAGGTTCTCATTGCCCTTCAGAAGCTGTTTAAACCAGTTGCAGCTGCCACTTTGGGTAAATGGATGCGTTGGTTAATGACTGAAGGCAGAATTGATGCTTCCATTTTCAGAGCTCATTCTGCCCGAGGGGCTTTGGCTTCAAAGTTGTTTACTTTGAGCTCAAGATTAGAGGATATTTTGAGAACAGCCAAGCTTAATCAGAGCCTCCGTTCCTGACATAGAAATAAAACTTTTTTAGCTTAGCAATAAGAATTTTCAATTCTATTAAGGACACGAAGGCCAGGATTATCCCACCCTGATTATAGTATATCTACGTATGGGCTAAGTTATGTAATTTGTTATTATCTTGTCAGATGGTACAATGCTGTGTTCCCACCCTATATATATGAAATAAATATGGAGTGATTCTATTATTCGATTTCATTTGATAACAACATTTTCCTGAATATGGATATTATGGCTTCTTTTTTCTGGCTTCCCAGGCAACGACTAGAACGGAGCAGAGGGGGGCGATTTCTCATGATATGTTTGGACTAGTCGGTTGCTAGGAGTCTTGCAACTGATCCTTGGCATTCTTCCTCTTCATCCTCATTGGATGTGGTTTCCTGACGACTTTTTACTAGAAATTGACTATTTCTTTAAGGTATTTCCTTTTGACGTTATGACATTATTCTGCAAAGAAAGAGGACACAAAATGGACTGTTCCTATGTGATCGGGGCAAGTGATACAGGTGACATGGTTTTACATGGGTACTGTACTTATTTATTGTGATTGGCTGCTGAATTTTTACAGTAAAGAGAGAGAAGCATAATCCTCACCTCAGTGTCCTTAATAGAAGTGAACATTCTTATTTTATAAACTAGAAATTCTTTTACTTTCTCCACCCACACCAAAAGATGCAGAAAGGGAGAAACAAATGTAGTTATCCCTTGAAACTTGCTGAACCTGGGAGGGAAACAAATGCCATCTTGGAAGTGCTCTAGGCCAGTGTTGTCCAACCTTTTTATCGCCGCGGACCGGTAAATGTTTGATCATTTTTCCGTGGCCCGCTTGTCCCATTGTGTGACAAGCGGGCCACGGAAAAATTATCAAACATTTACCGCCCGCCACAGTGGGGCGGCCCGGTGCCGATTGATCCACGGACCGGCACTGGTCCGCGGCCCGGGGGTTAGGGAACACTGCTCTAGGCGATCTTCTTGTGGGAATCGCTACTCTCCAGCAGAGGCTTGTACTTTCCAGGCACCACAAAGAAAGGTAACTTGGCTCAAGCCCAGAAAGGACCTCCCACGTCCTAATCCCCCTCATGCAGCTAACAAAACAAGGGAAGCCAGGAGCGCCGGCCCCCTTTATGATGCTAAGATGGGCTGGTTGGAGCTGCCTTTCAGGATGCTCCTGCTGTGTTCCCACCCTATATATATGAAATAAATATGGAGTAATTCTATTATTCGATTTCATTTGATAACAACATTTTCCTGAATATGGATATTATGGCTTCTTTTTTCTGGCTTCCCAGGCAACGACTAGAACGGAGCAGAGGGGGACGATTTCTCATGATATGTTTGGACTAGTCGGTTGCTAGGAGTCTTGCAACTGATCCTTGGCGTTCTTCCTCTTCATCCTCATTGGATGTGGTTTCCTGACGACTTTTTACTAGAAATTGACTATTTCTTTAAGGTATTTCCTTTTGACGTTATGACATTATTCTGCAAAGAAAGAGGACACAAAATGGACTGTTCTTATGTGATCGGGGCATGTGATACAGGTGACATGGTTTTACATGGGTACTGTACTTATTTATTGTGATTGGCTGCTGAATTTTTACAGTAAAGAGAGAGAAGCATAATCCTCACCTCAGTGTCCTTAATAGAAGTGAACATTCTTATTGTATAAACTAGAAATTCTTTTACTTTCTCCACCCACACCAAAAGATGCAGAAAGGGAGAATCAAATGTAGTTATCCCTTGAAACTTGCTGAACCTGGGAGGGAAACAAATGCCATCTTGGAAGTGCTCTAGGCCAGTGTTGTCCAACCTTTTTATCGCCGCGGACCGGTAAATGTTTGATAATTTTTCCGTGGCCCGCTTGTCCCATTGTGTGACAAGCGGGCCACGGAAAAATTATCAAACATTTACCGCCCGCCACAGTGGGGCGGCCCGGTGCCGATTGATCCACGGACCGGCACCGGTCCGCGGCCCGGGGGTTGGGGAACACTGCTCTAGGCGATCTTCTTGTGGGAATCGCTACTCTCCAGCAGAGGCTTGTATTTTCCAGGCACCACAAAGAAAGGTAACTTGGCTCAAGCCCAGAAAGGACCTCCCACGTCCTAATCCCCCTCATGCAGCTAACAAAACAAGGGAAGCCAGGAGCGCTGGCCCCCTTTATGATGCTAAGATGGGCTGGTTGGAGCTGCCTTACAGGATGCTCCTGCTGTGTTCCCACCCTATATATATGAAATAAATATGGAGTGATTCTATTATTCGATTTCATTTGATAACAACATTTTCCTGAATATGGATATTATGGCTTCTTTTTTCTGGCTTCCCAGGCAACGACTAGAACGGAGCAGAGGGGGACGATTTCTCATGATATGTTTGGACTAGTCGGTTGCTAGGAGTCTTGCAACTGATCCTTGGCGTTCTTCCTCTTCATCCTCATTGGATGTGGTTTCCTGACGACTTTTTACTAGAAATTGACTATTTCTTTAAGGTATTTCCTTTTGACGTTATGACATTATTCTGCAAAGAAAGAGGACACAAAATGGACTGTTCCTTTGTGATCGGGGCATGTGATACAGGTGACATGGTTTTACATGGGTACTGTACTTATTTATTGTGATTGGCTGCTGAATTTTTACAGTAAAGAGAGAGAAGCATAATCCTCACCTCAGTGTCCTTAATAGAAGTGAACATTCTTATTGTATAAACTAGAAATTCTTTTACTTTCTCCACCCACACCAAAAGATGCAGAAAGGGAGAAACAAATGTAGTTATCCCTTGAAACTTGCTGAACCTGGGAGGGAAACAAATGCCATCTTGGAAGTGCTCTAGGCGATCTTCTTGTGGGAATCGCTACTCTCCAGCAGAGGCTTGTACTTTCCAGGCACCACAAAGAAAGGTAACTTGGCTCAAGCCCAGAAAGGACCTCCCACGTCCTAATCCCCCTCATGCAGCTAACAAAACAAGGGAAGCCAGGAGCGCCGGCCCCCTTTATGATGCTAACATGGGCTGGTTGGAGCTGCCTTTCAGGATGCTCCTGCTGTGTTCCTGTTGAGAGATAACATTACCTCACTTGTACCTTACATGCCAATATAGCACCTGATTCAGGCAAAAGGCTCCAGATTTTTTAAGCCAAACATGGCTTTATTTTTGCTGTCTCCCACCTGAAATTTCCTATGCTTCAATAGAAGTTAATGGGGGAAATACATCCTCCCGGTTATTTTTTTTTAATCTCCCTCTTCTAAAATGTTGGCATGTAAGATATAGCCGATTAAGGGAAAGGCTTGATATTTAAGCCAAAAATTGCTTTTTGTAGCACCCTCCAAACAGCTGCTGCTTCAACAGAGGTCAGAAAGAAAATAAATTGTCTCAATTATTTTTTTAATCTCCCACTATCCTCTTCTACAGTGTTGACAAGTATGTTGTAATGACTGGGACAAAGGAGTAATTAGTTGTCATTGTCTCTGTCTCATGCGCGACCAAAACACTACAAAACAAACACGTCTCCTTTCAGTTTGCAAGTTTAATATTAGTACATACTAGTACATACATATCTGTATTTATGAGCCGCTGACTCACTTGAACCTGTCCGTGGATGAAATCACACCTGAAGCCCAAGTAAAATAAGTGACGATCTTCCTATACTGGGTAAGGAACCCAACTCTACAGCAAGATCGTATCGCCTCGACGTGCTACTACTTCTGTCTGCTGAAGCAGAGAAACGGCTGAGGGTTGCATCCCTGATTGGGCGAGCCTCCGGAAGAGCCGTTCGAGCTACCCAATAGGGCACTGCTCCAAAGACAGCTGAAGAGCAAGGGGAGGGGCGGGGAGTTCCATGAGATCCCAAATATTACACAACACCGCTTAATAACCGGGCAGTACACTTGATTAAATATTTTTATATATGTTAAAAAGAAACAACTGAGTTTGTGTAAAAAAAGAAAAGGCTGGTGTTCTTCCGGCCGCTGCATATTATCTCCTCCTCTTCGTTCATGGGTGCGAGAGTCTTTTTACTATGTTTATGTAACCTAGGACTCGTACACAGACTAGAGGAGGAGACGAGGATTTGAGTTTCCCTTGCAGGTAAGTGACCTACTTGCTGTGATTAGTGTCCCGCGACGATTTTAAAGAAAACATGGGAATATAGAAGTGAAAAAAGGAAGGGGTCACATTGCCCTCCTGATGTATAATTTCTCCCGTCCGCATGGTGAAAAGTGGGTGTTGGTAGAAATTCTGACTTACATAGGAACAGTCTTCTGCTGTGAGGGGAGCGTTTCCAGACGTCCAGGATTTGCTGAGAGTTTGCTATTTTTTTTAGGTTTTTCGAGGACCGGCCCTGCATTTTTCATTACGTTAATTGCATGTCGTGGTTTTGGATAGAAAGTTGTTGATTCTGCACACAAAAAAACAGTTTGGTATGCTCTAATATCCACAGACCTCTCGCATTTTTCAGATTCATACGCGAGTAGCTTATCCAGTACAGTTTTTTTTAATGTGCATTCGTTGATTTGTGGTTCTGATTTTATAATGGGCTCGACAGGACTACAAATCCCAGAATGCCAGGGAAAAACAAGCATTTAAAATGCTATGGGCCTCGGGTGTGCTCGAGTTAAAACTATTGGCGTTGTAAATTCCTAACTGGACTTTTCTTGCCACTTAAATTGAAATTGAAAATGAAAAGTAAATCAGTTGACCTAAGCAAGCTGATTCAAAGCACCATGGCCGCCATGACCATGTGCGCGAAGAAGAGACACAAAAATAAGTTTGCTCGCAGTCAAAAGTATACTCATTAGTGCAATTATCCATGTGACATGGGCAGTCTACGAGGTGGTAGCAAAACCACCGAAGGAGGCACAAACGTAAAGCATTTACCAGTGATAATAAAGGAATTTTGAAAGGCAACCCCAGGAAGGAGTGAAAGTGATAGGTGTCTGGTGGGTGTGGTGAAAAGCTCACAATACTTACAACAGGTCAAAGCGCTTGCGCTCCACCGAGTAAGACCGCTACTGTAGTATGGGCCAGGTGAACTTGAGAGCTCTATCCATTGGCCCCCTCTTGTTGTATTTTTCAGAACAGACTTGTTTTTTAAAAGTACTTAACAGTAGGTCACCAAAATGGATGAATGTGATAGTGTTATCACCCTGTTGCATTTGGATGCATGGAGAGTGTTAATGGTATTTCAAGAGAAACTTGTATATGGTCCATGTTAAGTTGCAGAACTCTAGTTTAGCATTCCTCAGGCTTTGTTCAGTCTTTTAAAGAACCACTTGACTTCCCTTGCCAGCACTCAATCAATCAATGAGGAATTTGTAAAGCGCACTACTCACCCGAGAGTGCGGGTCTCAAGGCGCTGAGGGGGGAGGGGCAGGTACTTAGGTGCTGCTACTGCTCGAACAGCCAGGTCTTGAGAAGTTTCCTAAAGGTAAGGAGGTCTTTGGTCTGCCGCAGGTAGGTGGGAAGAGTGTTCCACGTTTTGGCGGCAAGGTGTAAGAATTATCTCCTGCCGGTTGTAGTTCTGTGGACGCATGGGACGGTTGCGAGGGCGAGGTCAGCGGAGCGGAATTGCCAGGCCGGGGTGTAGAAGGAGAATCGTCTGTTGAGGTATTCTGGTCCGGTGTTGTGCAGTGCTTTGTGAGCGTGGGTGAGGAGTTTGAAGGTGATTCTCTTGTTGACTGGGAGTCAGTGCAGGTTTTTCAGGTGGTCTGTGATGTGGCAGTGGTGGGGGATGTCCAGGATGAGGTGTGCGGAGGCGTTCTGGATGCTTTGCAGCCTTTCCTGGAGTTCAGCCGTAGTTCCTGCGTAGATGTTATCGAGCGGGCCATGTAGATGCTGAAGTGGGTCCGGCTGAGGGATGAACCCTGGGGTACACCGCAGATGATTTTGGTGGCCTCTGAGCAGAATGGGTGGAGGCGGAGACTCTGGGTTCTGCCGGTGAGAAAGGAGGTGACCCAGTTCAGGGCTCTGTCACGGATTCCAGCATTTCTGAGGCGTGAAAGTAGGGTGTGACGGCAGACGGTGTCAAACGCAGCAAGAGGTCCAAGAGGATGAGGGCTGTGGTTTCGCCGATGTCCAGTATGGTTCTGATGTCGTCGGAGGCGTTGATGAGGGCGGTTTCGGTGCTGTGGTTGCTGCGGAATCTGGATTGGGAAGGGTCCAGGGTGTGGTTCTCCTCGAGGAAGCAGGTTAGTTGTCTGTTGTCAGCCTTCTCGATGACCTTTGCCGGGAAGGGGCAGGGAGATAGGCCGGAAGTTCTTGAGGTCCTTTGAGTCCGCCTTGGGTGTTTTGAGGAGGGCGTAGATCTTGGCGTGTTTCCAGATCTCCGGGAAGGTGGCAGACTCGAAGGAGCGGTTTATGATCTTCTGTAGTTGGGATGTGATGACGGAGCTTGCTTTGTTGAGGATGTGGTGAGGGCAGGGGTCAGATGGAGAGCCGGAGTGGATGGTGTTCATGATTTCGATGGTGTCGTTCATGGGGGTCCAGGAGAGCAGTAGGTTGGTCCTGCTGAGCACTGAGGTATGATCTAAGTGGGGGGTGATATGAATGAAGCAAACTCATTGTTTTGGAATGGTGGTCCATTATACCTATGGATCTCAGTCTGTACACCAGGTGCTGCCATCCAGCATCATCTCGAACCTGGTTGTTCCCTAATCTGCAAATGTGGAATGGAAACTAGCTCAATCTGGGGTATTTGCTGTAGTCATAAAATAGATGACATCTTTGTGGGTGTGTGTTCGAGGGATGTCAAGAAAAGTTAACTTATGGATTCAAAATTGTGGTATTCTGTATTAACATGTCATGTCTGCATTTCATGTCAAGTTTTGTAGTTCTTTTGTTGAAGTGTTTTGCTTAGGGCATCCTTCAGGTGTGTTCTATATTCTGCGTTCCTTCCTGAAATAAAAGTTGCCGGTTCAGCAGTTAACGAAGGATTGCAGAGTTGGAAGGATGCTGGTTGATGGATGGGCTGTGCTATTTGACGTATATCCTTAATAAATCATCTTTTTTATTCTGCAAAACATTTGCCTGGATTAATGAAGGCACTCCCCACTACATATTTGGTGATGAAGATGGCTTTCTGAGCATTTATGAGCCCATCGATATCAGTGACTGTGTTACTACCGACATGGATTCCAGAGGCAATATTGGGGAAGCCAAGTGCGACTAGTCGACACTAGAGCAAATCTTCAAGGATGCAAGAATGTGCCAAGCAGAAGTTATGCCTTGCCGGATTGCTCTGGTGAAACCACTAATCATCATTGAGCCTCGGCAGCTTTTAGGGGTTACCATTAAAGCAGCGTATCAGCGGTCTTTGCTAGCCTCACATGGCTGTCAGTCCATTGTGTTGCTGTCACATGATGTGGAAGCCAGGTGGGCGTCTGTAAGCATAGGCTGTGCATGCCACCATATTTGATTTCATCTGTCTGTATTGCTTACACAAGAAGCTGTTTGGACATATGGCACTTGAAGTAGAGTACTCGCTACCGGTAAATATTTACAGGCTATTTAACGTCTGTTATAATATTTTTGGATAAATACTTTTCCACAATTACGTCATTTGTCCAATCCTCTTTCCACAATAACTTGCCATGTCGGGAGGGGGAAACGTTCAACAACCTCCTCAATTTTTGGACAGTCGGGGCAAACCCAGATTGTAATGGAAACGCTGGGTCTGTGTTTAAAAAAATATTTGGTAGCCATTGATGGTACAGGCTACAGCCCGCTCGGAAATTGGCCATACTTTACAATTGTCTGGGCACGGAATGACAAAAGATGTTTGATTACCTGCCAGTAAAACAAACTTCTAGAGAGGAGTCAGGGCATGCTGTCAATTGGAATGTATTTGCGGAGGCTGAGCAAAGAATAGTGCAGCATTTTTCTGATGAAGCAAGCATTGTTTTGCAAAGGTTTAACTTTTATTCAAGGAAGCAATATGCTGGTGAAAATGTAGACTATTATGAAGCAGCCCTTAGAATCTTGCCCAACACTTGCAAATTCAAAAATGCAAAGGATCAATATTTAGGAGACCAAATTGTCTTGAATTGTTATTCTAAGAAGGTTCAGGAAAATAAATTACTTGGTAGCCGTTGATGGTACAGGCTGCAGCCCTTTTAGGAAACTGGCCAATACTTTACAGTTGTCTTAGCATGGAAGGACAAAAGATATTTGATAACCTGCCAGATATCAACCTTCTAGAGAGGAGTCAGGGGATGCTGATAATTGAAATGTATTTGTGGAAGTGGAGAAAGGGTTAGCACAGTATTTTTCTGATTAACCAAGCATTATTTTGGAAAGATTAACTTTTAATCAAGGTAGCAAGCTACTGGTGAAAACGTAGACCAGTATGTAGCTGCACTTAGAATCTTAGCTAGCACTTGCAAATTCGAGAATGCAAAGGAACAATAATTAAGAGACCACATTGTCCTGAATTGTTGCTATTCTAAGAAGGTTCAGAAGCATCTTCTTTGTTGCACCAATCCTACTTTAGAGGAAACTGTAAACATTGCAAAGGGTATTGAAAGTATTGTCTGGTCAAAGATATATTGACCAACTTTCCAGTTTTGAAATCTGACATTAATGGTCACAGATGCATAATTACAGTGGATGCAAGTGCTGTGGGACTGCTAGGTGCGATCTTATGCCAACGCATTGACTATAAAGTTGCGTTTGCATCTAGGGGGCTGCCTGAGATAGAAAGACTTTACAGCACCTTTGAAAGGGGGGCACTTGCATGAGCAATTGAACAATTCAGAACGTATAAGTGGAGAAAGCATTTTATTCTGCGCAGTGATCACAAACCAATAATATATATGTTGAGAGACAAAGGTACATCTTTACAACTAATAAGACTTCTTTACAAACTCCAAGAGTACAATTTTACAGTTAAATACATGCCTGGTAGCACTAATGCTAAAGTAGAGTGCTTATCTAGACTTCCAACTAGTGTACATGAATGGGTGCAAGATGTAGAGTTGTTCGGAAATGTGTTTAGTGGCTAGCATGGATGTTGTGAACAGTTTTCAAGGCACAGTAGCTGCTGAGGAATGGAACAAGGCGTGTGAGGCAAATATAATTTTGCAGAAAGTCAAGCAGTTTGTACAACAAGGATGGCCTCTTGTGAAAAAGGTTAAAGGACATTAATACTGTTTTGGTCAATTGGCAAATCAACTTGCTATTGAGGCAGGCATTTTATTGTGTGCTGGGAAATTTGTAGTGCCTAAAGGGTTAAGGTCAAAGATAATTGAGTTGGCCCACAGGGGGCACTCAGGAACCACAGCCCCTAAGAAGACTCTACAATGTTACTTCTGGTGGCACTGAATGAATAAGGATGTGGATGATTTTATCAGCTTATGTCAGGAATGCATTATGTCCAATAACCATTGGAAATTGAAATATACTCCCTTGATATCTCCTCCTTTGCCTCAGGGACCATGGTCTAAATTAGCATTAGATTTTGCAGGATACATTTTGGCATTACCTGACAAATCTAAGTACTTGATAGTAGTTATTGACTATCATTCAAAGTGTATATTTAGTGATTTTGTAGCTGAAGCTACTACTCAAGTGGTCATTCAATTTTTTTTTTTTACAAAATTGTTGCTTTGGAAGTTTATCCTGAAGAGCTGGCCGCAGATAACAGAGTCATATTGGTTTCGTTTAGGATGGAGTTATCAGATTACTAGAAGAGGGAATCCAAACTGCTTTGACATGAAGGGTGAATGTGAAGCATTTTATTCAAAATGAAGTGTGTGCCTAACGTAATATGCCTCACAGTGTTACAGGCGTGTCGCCTTTCGCCTTCTTGAAGGCAATCTTGTACGGGGTTATGTGCTGTGTGGTTGAAGGAAACCTCTTAAAGCAGCTTGGAAGACATAGTGGATTTGAATAAAACGAAATCCAAAGTGAAGGTGGCTCAGGAGTTATGAAGACATACCATGATACCAAGAAGCATGTGAGTGAGGAATAATTTGTGGATTCTTGGATTATGCTTAAAAGTATGAGACCTAGAAAATCAAAAGTGGAGTTTGACATTAATGGTCCATTCAGGGTATCCAGACTGTAATGTTAGAAGATGGATTTTGATGGGTAGAAAGTTTTTTTTTATTTTTTTTTTAAATGATTGTCAAAGTACTGTGGTAAGGGATAAGTTGCAACGACCAGGTGAATTGTTACTACCTCCTATATGTGATTTATTAAGGAGTGATTGTTCTTCACAATTGCATCCCATTACTACAGGTAATGACTCCAATTGGAGCGTGAAAGTGAACAAAGTGACAGTGACTTTACCTGTGCAGACTCTGCAGAGTGAGAAGGTCATTTATTCCAGTAATGAGAATTTCTGCAATAGCAATGATCGGAATAACAGCAAGAATGGTGTTACTACCAGAAGCAGTAGGCAGTCTAAACGACTTTGGCCCTCATTACGACTTCGGCGGTCTTGCAAAAAGACCGCTGAAGCCATGGGCGCAACAATACCGTCAGTGCTGGTGGTATTGATGGCACCCTATTTTGACCTTTCCGCTGTCCCAGTGGAAAAGTCACATCAACATTGAAGCCGGCTCATAATAGAGCCGGCGGCAATGTTGATGTGCAGTGGGTGCTGCAGCACCCTTCACGCATTTCACTGCCCGAAATGCACAATGGTGTTGTACCTGGGGGCCCCTGCACTGCCCATGCCAAATGCATGGGCCCCCAGGGGGTACCCGAGTCCCCCTTAACAGCAGCCTTTCCATGGCGGTGTTTACCGCTATGGACAGGCTGGCGGTTGGGAACTCATAATCCCCAGGGCAGCGCTGCCCTGGGGATTATGACCGCCTGGCGGAAGCCTGGCAGTATAGTGGAGGGGCCAGTGTTCCGCCGGCCACCAGGGTCGTAATGACCCCTTTAGTTCCTTGCATGATTTTGCTGTGCATGTTTTCTTTGTGTTAAAACATATTGTTTCTTATGTCTTGTATTATTCGTTTTTATTATTGCTTTGGGTTAATAAATTTTTTTAAAGAAAGGAGATGTGTGGTATTCTGTATTAACATGGCCCGTTCTGCTTTTCACATTCTGCATTTCACGTCAAGTTATGTAGTTCTGTTATTGTAGTGTGCAAAATGAATAGTGTGTTTCATATTCTGCATTCCTGCCTGAAATAAAGGTTGCCAGTTTGGCAGAGAGGAAGGATCGCAGAGTTGGAAAGACATTAATTAATGGGCTCTACTATTCGATTTATACCTTCATAAATTATCTTTAAATTCTACAAGAGATTTGCCTGGATTATTGAAGGCACTCACCACTAAAAAGATCCTGTAGATGGTGGGTCTTCTCTAGGACAATTTGTTTGCTTGCAATCTAATTCAGCCACACACCAAACTTTTCACCTGCTGGTATCACATTCCTGCTAGTTTCAGAATGCCTGCAACCAAGGTTGCTAGGCTACATTATGACCATCTCTTAGGAGCACGAGAAGCCTTTCCTCGTTTACAGATTGTTAGTTCACTTTGCAATTTGTATGATGCTTTAAGCATTCTGATGGCTTCCTTCCTGCTTTACTGTTAGTGTGTTTGACCTTAATAAGTAAACTTACAAGGGGACGGGAATAGGTCGATGTAACTTTTGACTCGCAATTAAGATGTTCTCACCATAGATCCAGTACATAATCAAGACACAATAGTCAATCATTTAGTAATCAATAACATCAATAATCAATGGAGTCAGTAATTGTTACGCACCAGGACATTTCAGTCGTGAATAACCACACATTTAGTAAAAGTTTAGAATGTTTATTTTCCTATATTAACAATGCTAAGGTCATGTAAAGTGATCTCAAAATCAAATGAAACACATACAGAAAGAACACTGGTTGTCCAAAGCGGCGGAAGAAACACAATCTAATCAAAGCTTGAACTACAACGCATTCTAAAGTTATGGTGAAAATCAATAATAAAGTCAACTGCATCTATGAAATGTAGTACATGTAGTTTAGCAGATAAATTCACCAAGCATTAGTCTCTGTCATCATAAGTGATTAGTGAGGGTCCTTAACTAACATCAGATTAGCATCAGCATGTTGGGCTTCATGCAAAACAATTTAGTAACACAAATTTGGAAAAACATCTAACTATGGTTCTCTCAAAATAGCGCAGTTGGTACCTACAAAGAAAAAGAAAATATGCATAGTCGATTGATGAGGTGTCGCATTCTGTAACACCTCATCAATCGACTTTGCTTGCCAGCAAATCAAATGACTCTTAATCATCTGACTAATTTCATGTCTCAATCCTTCCACAAATCTGAACACAAAATGAAGCAGGTCTTTTGCCTCAATTGTTTCTATACCACTGTAGTGCTTGAATACCTGCAACAATCTCTCATAATACACAAGAATCGACTCCTTTACTTCCTGAGCTGTCCTGTCAATCCTCTGCCAATCAATATTCTTGGGCTAAATTCTCAATTTCAGAAATTCAGTCACCTATAGTAATATTTCATTAACTCAGGAGACAGTGCACCTGCATTCTTGTCTCTCTGGCTCACTTGTTGGCCAATCTATACTCCTCTTACACTTGATCCACAAGTCAGCTGGAACCACTA
This sequence comes from Pleurodeles waltl, assembly GCF_031143425.1. NCBI lineage: Eukaryota > Metazoa > Chordata > Amphibia > Caudata > Salamandridae > Pleurodeles > Pleurodeles waltl. The sequence continues at coordinate 913,207,142 of NC_090443.1, forward strand.
TCTCTAGTAATGTGTTCAAGTCTTCCCACAAACACTTCTCAAGTTTCACAAATCTGTCTGTCTGCTGATACCACTCTACTGGCTATTCTCTCAATTTTGGATATTTTTAAATGACAGAATGTTACTCCTGCTCCAAGGGACGTACCAAAATTTCCCCCTGCAATCTCTCTCATTGGTAAGATCTTCACTGGATCTTTATCCTGCTGCACATTTTCAGTCAACTCCAAAGAATCCCTTTTTCTCTTGTCTTTACCCATCTGGCTTCCCATTTGTCTGATGCTCCCCAGGTCTGAGCACTTTAAAGCAATTCCTTAAGGTGTGTCTTCATTCCGGCCGATCTCATGTGCTCAAAATCTTTTGTCTCAAAATCTATATGTAACTCCTTTTCAAATGCTTTGTTTTCTCCATCTCTTTGCCCTACCAAAGTCTGCTAATCTGTGATGCACTTTGCTCACCTCTCTTGTAATTATTTGGCACAGGTATCTCAATTCCGCCTCTGTAGGATTCTAACCTATTCACCCCCATAGCTCCCTCAATGAGCTCACCCGCTTCCAGGTTTAGTCTAGCATAATTCAAATACTCCTCTCCTTTAGGGGCACTCTGCAGGGTATTCAGCTCTGTCTAACCATTCAGTTAATTGCTGGGCTTTCAATCCTTGTACCAAACTGTTACTCACTTGGACCGAGAGCACCTGCTGTGCAACTGCATTCGGAGACTGCGGTGTCAATAATTTCAAGTTCTGGCTAACATTTGGCCCTGTCACTATACCTGGAAGTGCAACAATTGGGCTAAGGTTAAGCAATGATCTTGATCCGTCAAAAGGCTGACCTACAGGAGAGACTACTTGAACATGTTCATTATGTCCTCCCCTCATTAGGTTCTGGGACATTGCTCCCTGCTCTCCTACAGTTAGTTTTGTCTGTGTGAATAATGGTACAGCTGGACCAACAGTAATAGGTAGTGATATAGGATCCAGGGCTGCTCTGGCACCTACACTCTGTGAGAGAGTAACTCCCATATTCTGATTAATCATCGGAGTCATATCTGACTATGTCCCTGTCACTGGCATAAATCTTGGCATTACCCACGGCTGTACTTTGGGCAATAGAATCCGGGTCGGCTCAGTCTGAACCAGTATCAGTTTCGGAATCACCTGCTCTGTGGGCACCACTAAATTCTATGTTGTTTCCATAATGAGCACATCAGGATAAATTCTCTGAATCTGAGGCGGTTGCATCTGAGTCTGCACTACAGGAGTGGTAGGAACATTAGGACCACTTCGCACCGTATTCTATGTCAGGCTAGCATTAACCTGCACCGAATTCACTGTCCCATTAACCTCTGTCGGATCAACACCAGTACTCGGACCAGTCTCATGTACTGTATATGGTGGTGGTCGATCTCTCAATAACTGTGTAATAAACACGTCATCATCCGATTTCCTCCTCTACTGTTGAAGACTTTCTAGTCTCCTTGCTCTCGGATGGACTTTTTACTAGTTTTCCTAGTAGCTATCTTTCCTTCCTTCTCATTCTCCTGTGTAATTGCCGGAAACAACTTAATCCTTTGCAAAGTCTCCATTCTCCATGCTTTCTGAACACAATCCCATCTAGCTTCCGCTAGAGTCTTTTCTGCCTTTCTCATAGTCCTCTTGAATTTCAATTGCTGTTGCTGTCTGGCTACTAGCTTCCAAATCGCTAACGCCTCAAACTATCCTAGTCTCAGAAGTGGCTTTGATTCATATGGCACCATCTGTAAGTGCTCCACAACACTCAAAATAAACATCACATTTGTAGGAAACGCTAAGTTCCCATCCTTTTCTGTCAGTTTGCACCATTGCTTTAACCAAAGACATGGCGCAACACCTCTCTCTTCCATTACAATATAAGCTGGTATATTTTCTGGCGGTGTAACCTCCTCCACACTCGGTGTAATATACGTATCTCCCCTTAGGGCACTTCTCAACACTTTGAAAAACTTCATCTTTGCTATCTTTTTGTTATTCAAAATCAAACCAGGAAGTGACTTTTAATCCCAAGATTCCTTTCCCTTAGGTTCTCAACCAATTGCCTCTCACAGACGGCTGCCAATCCGTGTGCGACTCTTCTCACTAACTGACCCATCCCAGCGCGGCTCCAGTGACGTCACACTCTCACGTGCTGCGGCTGACAATGTCTTGCGGCTTGTCCTCCTAACCTCTAATTTACACAAAACGAATACAAAATATTGCGAGCACTAATCAAAACCAAAAAACAAATCTGCTGGTTTACTACAGGAAAGGTAACACAATCGCTTCCGAAACCTTACTGATTTTTCACTGATGGCTCTTTCTGCACTTACAGCTACTCCTTCTTTCTCGGTCTCCCAGATTCGCAAGCAGAATTTGACCCGCAAATTTTACTCTCAACTGATCAATGGGTCTGTCCTGGTGCACATAGGACTCGCCAAATCTCAGTCGAAATTTTCTTACACTCACTTTAACTCACACACACAGACTTTTCGACCACCCCCAATCAACCTACTACGGACAAATTACAACATAAAACCAAGTGACTCATACACTTTTTCAATATACTACGGAGTCTTAGACCAATCAGGGTACGTACATCAACAGCCACGTGGACAATTTTTGAGCACAAAGCGCCACACTTATATGAAGTTCGACTTCATTACTCTCACAATGCGGATTACGCACACTCCTACTACAACTTAATTTGGAGTACGCAGATGCCCTAAAATCCTCACAATTCACCTGTGATTTGCATAAGCTGTGCAAGCGCAACCGATTTCACTCACGCTATCACTAGAACGCCAGGAACATCCTCAAACAACCATTAGCAGGATCTGGGAAAGTCCTTTCTGGACTTAAGGGAACATCATTTTCTTTATAGTTATCATTATTGAAAAACAATATCCAAATATGAATAATAATGAACTCTCAAAAGGAAAAACTCATCAAGCTGCTACCATCTCTGGGAATACCTGTTACTGTGTACTGCATGTCTATGGTAAGCTCATAAGGAGAGGAATCATCAGTCTCTTACCATATCTGTTCTCACTCTGTACCGGACATCTATGGCAATCTCTTAAGGGGACTAACCATCAGTATGCTACCATCACTGTTAATGCATTTGACCTTAATAAGTAAACTTACAAGGAGGCGCAAATAGGTTGGTTAACCTTTTGACTCTCAATTAAGATGTTCTTGCCATAGATCCAGTACATAATCAATACACAATAGTCAATAATCAATTAGTAATCAGTAACCTCAATAATCAATGGAGTCAGTAATTGTCACGCACCATGACCTTTCATCGTGAATAACCAAACCTTTAGTAAATGCTTTTAGAATGCTTATTTCCCTATATTAACAATGCTAAGGTCATGTAAATTAATTTCAAAATCAGATGAAACACATACAGAAACAACACTGGCTGTCCAAAGTGGCAGAAGAAATGCAATTTAATCAAAGCTTGAACTACAACGCATTCTAAAGTTATGGTGCAAATCAATAACAAAGTCAACTGCGTCAATGAAATGTGGTTTAGCAGAGAAATACACCAAGCATTTGTCTCTGTCATCATAAGTCATTAGTGAGGATCCTTAACTAACATCAGATTAGCATCAGTATGTTGGGCTTCATGCAAAACAATTTAGTAACGCAAATTTGGAAAAACATCTAACTATGGTTCTATCAAAATAGAGCAGTTGGTACCTAGAAAGGAAAAGCAAATGTGCATAGTAATCACAGTTCGGGATATACCTATCCTCAGGGTGGATCAGCAAAGCAGAATCAGTCTACTTCCTCAGGACATCAGTTGATCAGCAAGGCATCAGGCTTCAACATCATAGTTTTTAAAATTGCAAAGTCATTAAGCATTAAGGTTAAGCACGTCTCTAATCAAGACATAAGAAAACAGTATCCTCTCAGTCAGGAAAAATATGGGAAGAATGACTGCATGAAGGCAAGGGCAGAATATCCCAGAATGTCCGAATGACCGTCTTCTCACTGTGCAGTGTTGCTATATTAAAGTTACCTAAACTATCACCTAATTTCCTATTGGTCAGTTAATCGTATATTCACACTGTGTCAAATAAAACTAATATACCAAATCTATGAATTCTAATATTTCTCCGTTCTCATATTGTGGATTGGTTCGTCTTACGATGTCCTCATCATCTGGCTTGGCAGGTAACAATATTGTTGCAGCTTCTACTGTAGTCAGTATCTTCATTGTTCTTGTCCTGGGAAAGTCAATCTCACATACATTACACATAAAATGTTGCATTAGCAAGAACATAATCTCCTAGTAGTCACACGAAAAAGCTCCTGTATGAGCACATCTAAACAATACAATAGACATTCACAGTTCAACTCACTTAGAGTCAGCTATTTTATTAAACGCTAAGAAATACAGCTTTTACATGAGGACTGGCAAATAGGCCAATACACTCACTAAATTAAGGCCTACAACTAATAAAGCTAAAGCTTAATTCATAACCCTCAATATGACATGTCGCTGCATTAGTCTGACATATATTCAATATTTCATAAGTATTAATCATTGATTAGTACATTTTGTTTAAATTGGTGGCCATTCTTTGTCAACACATTTTCAAATGCATGCATTATTTTTCTACATTATTTTATTTTCTACATAAACGTATTATTCAAAATACATAAACACTCATTAAAATGTTTTATTAAAACACCTGCGCTAGCAGTACCACTACTCTTTCAGTATGTTCATACATTCATTCTTCACTGCAGCCACCTTGGTAATTGAGAGACATTGGTCATGGGGAGTCCCAACCACTACGCGTTCTAGGTTTAGCAGGCATTGCTTTAAGTCAGTGACCACAATCTGCTCATATTCCTCAATCTCAGTCACTTAGACAGGCTCTTAAGCAGTTGTTTTTTGGTGTGGGGATTTGGCTGGCACAAGAGGTAATATGATTTGTTTGATCCAGGCTTATTACCCTTTTACTTTTTAAGTTGTAAAATCCATTTCTCTATCTGTGGAGGAAATTTTTATGAGGAGACTTGAATCAGCGGTATCAGGTTTTGTGACCTGTGAATACCTGCAAACATTTGCTAATAAGGTGAATGTGGAAATGGTGAGAGCCCCACAAGATCATTGTTATCCTCTTATCAGTATGAAAATGTGGTTCTGTGTTGTCTGTGAGCTCTTGCCCAGCATATGCAACGGGGTTTCATTAGGTATTTTCCTGATGCTGGAAGAGGAGAGGACCTCCCCCATTGTGACTGGCATCAACCGAGGACTCCGTGTTTCTCATGGGGCCATAAAACCTTATAGTGGTGTCTACTGAAATGCCTGAATTTTTTAATGCATTAGCCTGTTCTGTCCAATCCCAAACAGCTTATGTCTTCAGCACATCGTGCAGTGGCTTTGTTAGAGATGCCAAATTCAGTTTAATATGCCCACAGTATGTCATAATCCTTATAAAATGGCAGATATATGACATGATTCGCGAAGGAGATGCAGTCTTCTTTGGGCTGAAGTGATCCACTCTGATGAAGAGGGATACCCAATGAATTTGAAATCTGGTTTCATGAACTTGCACTTATAGCAATACAGTGTAAGCCTGCTGTCTTCAATTATGTTGATTATTATTGGTAGAGTCGGCACCAGTTCCCTAATGCAGCTTTGGAAAACTTTGGCAGCAATCTTATTGCCAGAATTGAGAACCTTTTCACATCTATGTCGTATTTGAGTTGAGAAAGTTAGGTACCTTGAGAATGCACCCAGAAGCAGCTAGATATAGCCGGCAATAAGATTGCTTTTAGAGAGCCACTTGGTTCTGTTAACCTCACTCTTAAGCTGTTGACTGTGAGATTGATGTTGGGCATGTGTGTGTGTTGACGCATTTTATGACCTTGACAAGGTATTTATTTTTATGTGCTACAACTGTCAGAGAAATCCACATGGTAGGTCCCTAATGCCACCTCTCCAGCTATTTAAGTTCCACCTCAGCTTGGCAGCACACATGGAATGGGATTCTTTTATGACATTGTGCCACAGATTGTGCCAATAGATAGATGTGTGGTGCACTATGTTTGCCTTTTACTCAAACCTCCAAAAAGGTCGTAGAATTCAGTGAGCGTGGGTTTTAGCTCACATTACTTGATGCCAAAGAAGAACACGAAGAACTGCAGAAATTCAGCTCCTTTGCAGCTGATAAGATAATTACTATTTGTGTGTGTGCCAAATTTCTTAATAAGCGTCAGTTGTGGTGAATGTACTCACATTTGGACGTGACAAAGTACCGCATAGTCTCTGATGTTATGTGGTTTTAACTGTGGTTAACTTTGGTGCTAGATTGAGTGACTGGTGGTCTTTCACACTGAAGCACCTGTATGGATTAAGATTATGATTGTTTTTTTTCTGTTTTACAGCAGCTTTCATTTTGGTTGGGACTTGTACTTTTGTCCAGCATCGACGAGTTAAAAGCCTCTGATAATAAGAAACAATTTATTTCAGCATAGCATTCTTAGGAATGGAGAAAAAAGGTTGGATTGGAAAAGTGGGTGTAAGAGTATGTGGGCAACAAGGAAAGGGTTCCTCGTCCCAACTCGAATCCAATATATATATCACATATAGTTTAACTCAGAAACGTCTCTGAGTGTATAGGCTTGTTTGAGTTACATTGTTTGTAGGTCGCACAGAAAGGTATCTTCATCTCTTTAAATATCGGTCCGAAATTACTTTAAACCTATGAGCCTGGTCATTTAATTTGTAGACCTCCTGTTGGTTGCTAAGAGGCTGTTGACATCATAGATCCTGTCCATTCCTAGAAAGGTGGGAGATTTTTTAATTTCCAGTTTCTTAATATATATTAGTGCTTCCCAAATGTTTTAGAACCATGACCCCATTTTTAGAATGGCAACCTTTTGCAACCCACATAGCTTTAATACACACGACGCAGGTGATATTTATAATGTAACTAAAGTATTGTATGGTAGTGCACTGTCATTTACGCACATTTTCCATTGAAATGGCCACTGAATTTGCCAGCATACAGTTTTACTGCGAAAACTATATTGCTCACAAATGATAATGTGTGGAAATAGGGATTCAGTGAACATTTTTCATTTGTGCATCAACAAGCAAAGTGCCTTGATTTTTTTTATCGTATTAAAGCCTTTTTTCCACCACACTTAAGAATTACAAACAAATGTGCTTAATTTCTCCTTTCCTAACTGCTGAATGTGTACAGTTCATTTACAGGTATTTACATTTTGTCATGTTACAAAATATTGACATCTTACAGCATTTCCGTTCACACTCACTGTACACCAGATTGCAGTCAGAGAAAGTACAGTGATGTGTTAAAGTGAAAGGAGTTTGTAAACAGCAATCCACATGTAATAAATATGGGCAGCAATTTGTCAGAAGGCATGGCTTGAGATTTGACGTCTGTCTTTGAAGCAGAGCAAATGTGACAAGATAGAATTTAAAGGCATCTTTATTTATTGCTTGGACATTTGGCGACCCACTAAAAATTGGCTTGTGACTATCTGTGGGTCACGACCCACGTTTTGGGAAACACTGAGTTACTCAGTTTAGCAGGCATTCTGAATCAGCATGTCCATTCGGCATGTCCTACTTTTAGATGTTACATGTTGAACATAAAAGTCAGACGCACTGGGCCTTTGATAGGCAACTCATACATACAGGCATGGGGTGATCATTGGGAAAATACCAGTGTGTTAAGAAGTAACCTGTCTACCCATCGTTAGTGTGAGAGCACGATAGAAAGTTATATTTCTGCTCAGTGGAATGTAAGATCCTCCTGTACTATACAAGAAAACATTCCTCTAGGAGGTATCAGAGCCATCTCATATTGGTATTATTCGTGATGACCAAATCTGTCTAAAATAGGGTCTGCAGTAAGGTTCAAGCCACTACCAGTTATCACAGGAGCGTGAGTTTTTCAGTTAATAGTCTCCTGTGGCTGGAAAAGAAATTCAATTTTGTGTCATTAAGGGCATATATTTGTCCCAGAATAAGGATGCAGGACTGTATACCCACTTTGACAAATACATATCTGCTGCCAAGGTCCAGCCATGTTTTCTGAATTTTGACTGACTTACTTACCATTGGATGGCTTTACTGTCATTCACATTTGCTGCTCTCTTTATTGATTTCCCAGCTTGTTAGTCTTTTGGTTGGCCCTCCCATAGAACTTTACTCCTTTACTGTTTCTATGATCGTGCGACCTGTCTGCTTTTACTGCTTGCTTTTCATTCCTTGAGAGTGTAGGTGTTTTCGAACTGTAGCACTTGTGTACTTCTGTGTTGCTCTTTATGACCCTATCACCTTCCTACCACTAACTGAATACCTTACTACACATGATACCACCTGCTGAGAGTAGACAGATTCTGAACTTTTTGAAACCCAATCATGACCCAGTCACAAAGTCCAGATCTAAACGAGTGTGGCGCTCTCTCCCCGCATACACTGAAGGACCCATCACGCTTTGCCCATGTTGAAATGTAAAACATCCATGCACTTTTTATTCTGTGCTGGTGGGAAGAGGATGGTAAGAAACACAAAGATCATCGCCTGCGACGATGTCAGAGATAACGGTTGAAATGAAGTGCTCTGGCTGAAACTTAAAGACATTAAAACTTGTCACCACAGTGGCTTCATGGAAGGCTGATACAAATGGACATCTGAAATCTACAGACTGCTCCAAGACTGGGAATAGGGCAGTGGCTTTGGAACAAATGCTAGATGAAATCCCTGACTGGGGGGTAGAGATCTGCAATCTACAAAAAGTCAATTTATGGCTGAACAGAACCCCGGAATCCGAAGAAGCACAGAAAATACCACAGTTCTTTTCCACTTGACTACCAAACTTCTGAGCTTGGACTTCCACACCTTCTGGATTCCAGAGATCACAAAGACTCTGCACCAGAAAGACTTCAGGGAAGGACACCCTGAAACCGATAATCATGTGCTTCTTAGACATTATCAGGTCAGGCAAATTCTTTAGACCTTGAGAAAGCATGGTGCATATGTCTAAACGGGCAACAATGTCTCACTGAACAGACTTCTCCTAGGAGAACAAAAAAATGATGTCCGTCCGCCCCCGTTTCAAACAAAAAAAATACAGAAAATATGACCTCTTAGACCCTGCAGTCGTGCTTGTGATCATTTGAGACAGAACCAAGGAGTTCCACATCCCACAGGAGCTAGAGTTGTATATAGAAACTCTTGAATCCACATACATGGACATTTCCCTTGTAAACTCTGAGGATTCAGCTAGCCAACAAGTGGCTGAAACCCAGATGAGGGACTAACTGGAATCTACGGCCTCAGAAACAGGCTCTTTCTTATGAACAGGGATTGAAATGAACCACCTAAATGAGACACACACAAATCACGATCGCCAATTGTTCTCACTCAATGTAAATTGACTTACAACTTAAATAGAGAGAAAGTGATCAGTTATCTAACCTTCAAAAAAGCAGACATGGTACTGCTACAAGAAACGCCATTTTTCAGCAGAAAAGCTGAAAGAAGACTGGGTGGGTCCATGGTGTTGCTGCTTCTAGACCAATCCACGAGACAGACACATTCATAGACCACCATTGAACTCTACACCACTCTATGCTATGCTGTTGTGCTGAACGGCACCACACTCGACACCATTCTATTCTACTCTGCACCACTGCACTCTGTGGCACTCTGCTCTACTCTGCACTGTATGCCACTCAACTCAACTTTGCACCATTGACCTCTGCATCACTCAACTCTATGCCATTCCACTCTGCACCACTCTAATCTACACCACTGCATTCTTCAGCGCTGTATTGTACACTGCTGAATTCAATGCCACTGCACTCAAAGCCACTGCAGTCTAGGCCATTATACTCTGCAATACTCTGTGCAAATGTGCTCTACACCAGTCCACTGTACGCCCCTCCTGTGTATGCCACTGTTCAGGACTCCTCACTATGCTACTCCTATACGTGACACTCTGCCACTCCACAAGACTACTCCACTCTTCGTCATTCCACTCTGACACTCCACCCCACTCTCCTCTACCCCACTTACTTTAAGCCATGCTGAACAGCAGCCATGCAAGTGTAAAACATGGTTAAAACACATAGGCAAAGCCATTAGCTCTTGCATAGGCAAGACCTATTGGCTTTGCCAATGCTTGTTTTATTTTTTAGCTACCAAATGGGACCACTAACTAAAGAAAATAAAACACAGAAAGCATTTATTTGTTTTTTGAAGCTCACTGATGGGGGCTGGTAACACGGGATGGTGCAAGGGGAAAACAAAACAACACGGGGGCAGGGGAAAAGCCAAAACAACACGGGAGATGGCAGTAGCAACAGGAATGGCAAAACAATACAGAGAGGGCAGGAGGTTTGGGAAAGCAACACAGTAGGTGTTGGTTAGTGGAAGGAACACATGTGCGTGGAGCAAATGGGAGATGCATATGGTTGAGTCCAAGAGAGAGGCGGTGGGGAGAAGCACTAGGGTCAGGGGTGTGGAATTTAAATATCTACTTGTCCATAGGACAGGTTGCTTCTTAAATCTACCTGTCCTGTAAAAAAAAAAAATCTGACTGCCCCTTTGGTGCCATGTTGTGCGGTGACAAATTATGGCAGCAATCTCATTATGGAAGAGCTCTGTATCATCTCTGTTTATGCCAGGACTACTACAATAGTAGGGCTTGAATACTTTAAATTTTAATCCCTACTATAGCAATTTCCTTATTTTGCCACCTTTGCGCAGATGTACATACTGGGGCTGGAGGAAGCAGTAAGCAATAGTTCCAGGGCCTTTGAGTCTACAAGCCTACTAACTTGCATGTTTTAAGATTTTCACCAGCTCTTCTCTAAACTTTTCCCATAATGAGAAAGGTTGGAAATTTACTCCTGGCAAGGGCAGAAGTGGAAGTACTTCCAGGGTTGGGAAACAAAAAGTGGTTGGAGGGAAAGTGAACTTGTAAATGCTCCACAGATTTTCACTTGAGCAATCTCTACATATGCATATTTGCCCATTCTAAAATGAAATTCCCAAATATTTTCTAGGTGTACGATTTCCTGGTCTACTTCTGTAAGTTCTTGTAAATTCATAAAAGCCACTAATTCAAAGACATATACCTTGGGTGCACCTTTTTGTGACTTTCTTTAAGAATCGGGTCCCTAATTAGGGCTGGCATTAATAAAGACATTTTGTTTTTTATTAAACTTCTATTTCTCCCTCTGTTGGCTGGCTTTACTGTGAGTGATCGCGTTCTGCTCTTCCACAAGGAGCATATTGGCACACAAAGTAATTCTGTTCAGTTCCAGGAACTACTGTGACAATCAGTGGTGTAACGAATCTGGATGGGGCCCCACTCCCCCGCGAAGAACATTGACGAAACCATAAGACTCACAAAAAAAATGTCAGATCGGTTGGCTTTGCCAGTGCTTGTTTATTTTCATGCTTCCCATAATCTTACACTGATTTTCCATTAGGAATATTTTTGGGAAATACTAGCATGCATCAACACATTTCACTAAATGACTCTTCAAAGAAATAGTATCTAGAGTTTCATAGTAGCGCAACGTTTTTTTCCATTTTTTGAAAGCAAGGAATCACCAATCTTGCTTACACGCTTCTGCAAACATTTGCATCTAATCAGAGAGCATTCTGGAGCATTATACTTAGCCTCATATTTTTAAGTTTTTCAAACGTGCACTTTTTTTTTTTACTGGAACCACTATCAGTAGTGCAATGTGACCTCAAACCGTTTATTTATTTCGCTCAACCCAATAATGAAGGCTTTTCAATAATGAACCATAAATGCAAATTCGAACAGCATTAACATATGGACATACATATTAGTTAAACTGCAGACAGTTCCCAATTCTCTGTAAACTGGCAGCCAAAGCGTTTGTGCTGCAGGGGTTGGGCCTACTTGTCCCAAGGACAAACTAAACATGAAAACTTGTTGCCCTTGACCCCAAACAATATGTCCCAGGCATCGGGTAAAACCATAGAAATCCATCTGTTATAGTTAGAGTTATTTCAAGCAACTACAACTTGTGCCCTAAGGTAACTATAACTTGCACCCTCGCCATGCTCTGCTAACTACCCAGATATGACATCTTCTATGACATCAGTGATAATATCACTGTAATATTTGCAGAAAAATTATTGATGAGACGACTACATGGTAAGGGCGAGAATGATAGGTATTGTAACAGTAATATAATGATATATCAGTTTATTAAATTATATTGATTTATAATCAGGAATTGGAAGTTATACAAACATTTTAAGTTTTGTGACTGTTGTGTAAGCAATTGAAACATTCATGTTCCCAATAGTATCTTATAGCAAAAAGATCTGGGTGTGGGAAACTCTGATTTGCTACTATTTCAAAAATATCCATACAAAATATAGCTAATGTTTTTTTTGGGGGGGTGGGGTGGAAATTCAGAAAAAAGTGCTGCAGAATAAAGTGTCTGTTTTTATTTGTTGCAAACGGCATCAATGAAAGATTTGTGGTGCTAAAATCACTATTTTCCCATCTTTCAGGAACAGGCAGACTTGATTAGGAAAACCAATTTTTCAACTACAGTTTTGGCATTTTACTGGGAGATGGACCATTTTTCCTGTAGTTTTTGTGCTTTCAACCTCCTTCTAGTTTGTGGTAGAAACAGGTGTGAAATCCATGATGGATCCCAGAAAGCTATACATTTCTGAAAACTAGACAACATTCTGAATTCAGCAAGGGGTCATTTGTATAGATTCCTCAAGATTTTCCCAAACAAACTAAGGCCCTCATTCTGACCTTGGCGGTCGGCGGAGAGGCGGCGGTCGGACCGCGAACAGACCGGCGGTATTAAAAATGGCATTCTGACCGCGGCGGTCCCCGCCGCGACCGACCGCCACTTCCCCACTCCGACAGCCACGGCGGTCATGACCGACGGGCTGGAATCTGCGCACTCCGGTCCGGCGGTCGACCCAAGACCGCCAACGCTATCATGACCCTGCTTACCGCCGCGGTTTCTTGCGTTCGGGAACCGCCATGCGAACCATGGCGGTAGGCACTATCGGGGCCAGGGAATTCCTTCCCTGGCACTGATAGGGGTCTCCCCCACCCCCCACTGCCCCCCGAGTCCTCCCCCCACACCCTCCACCCCCCTGCCACCCCCCAGAGGTGGTACGAACCCCCTCCCCACCCCGACATGCACATACATGCACCCCGACATGCACACACCCCCAACATGCACATATACACACCCCCTACACACACACATACACAACGGGGACACATACCCGCACACATACATGCCGACATGCGCACCCGCCGAACTACACACATTGCCCATAGGCACAGCAGCAATCCCCGCCCGCATGCACGCACTCACACACCCCCTCTACACACTCACACGCACACCCCCATGCACGCACACATCACACAACACCCCCCCACCCCCTCCCCTCACGGACGATCAACTTACCTTGTGCGTTGGTCCTCCGGGAGGCGACAGGAGCCATAGGGACGTGACCGCCAACAGAAGACCGCCAACAGAAGACCGCCACACAGAAATGTGGGTCGTAATTCTGGGGGCGGTGTTCTGCTGGCGTGGCGGTGGAGGTTGACCAGTCTCCACTTTCCCGCCGACCGCCAGTGTGGCTGCTGGCGGTATTCCGGCGGAACGCTCCCAGCGGTCGGAATACGCGCAGCGGCATACCGCCGCGGTCGGCGGTCTTTACCGCGGCGGTAACTCGGCGGTCTTGCGAAAAGACCGCCAAGGTCAGAATGAGGGCCTAAGTGTTGAAATCAAAATATACTGCAGATTAGTAGGCCACTTTTGACAATGCTTTCATTTGTAACTTTTTGTCACAATAGGCGATTTACAAAATCAATATACCATTACATTGCTAGACCCTTCTGCTTATGGGAATCTTTAGGGTTTGTGGGTTTTCTAAAAACTTGTATCCAAAACCTATAAGTGAGCTGCACCTTTCAATTTTTTTTAATTGTGTACCTGTTTTTTTTAATTGTGTCCCAGGTATACAGCAAATTCATATGGAAAAATACAAATATTGAAAAATAGATATCGAGGAAATGGCACACAATATGGAGTTTAAAAGCAGGTGTCATTTCTACATCTCTGAATTAATGGTACCCATACTAACATGTGATTTAAAAGGCATTTCTTTAAATGACTTCCTTCTTCTTCCTTACACGCCATCTTACATGTGTTAGGCGCAAATGAAGTGAAATACTATTGGTAATGACACCTTTTCTGCTATTTGTTGTCCGCCCCCCAAGTTGCCCCATAAAAGTGGCATCTAACTTGTATGGGTAGGCTTAGTGTCTGCGACAGGAAACGGCCCAAAATGCAATGTGGACACGTCACATTTTTCCACTTAAAACTGACTTTTTTTTTTGCAGTGTGCCTAGCTGTGGACTTTGGGCCATGCCTCAGTCGGCAGCTAGGGAAAACTAGCAAACCTATACTTTTTTTTAAAAACTAGGCACATAGAGGACTCCAGAATGGGGTGACTTGCATGGCTCTACTAGATTGTATTCCCCTTGGAAACCTCGAACTTTGAATAAAAAAGCACACTTTTACCTCACATTTTTGTGATTGAATGTTCTGGAATCTGCTGGGAGCCACAAACCTCCCTTCCACCCAGCATTTCTCCATGACTTCTGATAAAAAAGGTACCTCACTTGTGTAGCTGGTCCTATGTCAAAGTCCATGAGGGTCCCTTTGCGTGGAATCCTATTGATGTTAGCTTGATCCGTTCCTGTCACGGGCACTAGGCCTAGCCACACAAGTAAGGAATCATTTTTATTGGGACAAGTGGGAAATGCTGGGTGGTACGTATATTGTGGGTTCTTTATGATTCTGGAAGAATATGACACACAAATGCAAGGACAATGTGTGATGTCAGTCACATTTTGAGGTTTGCAGGGCATTGTGGTTAAGAAAACTTGATGGGATCCATGAGAGGCACACTACCCTGTACTCCCTGGGTGTCTAGTTTACACAAATATCTAGAGTTGGTAGATTTTAACTAGAGACAATGTACACCCTGGCAGAGAAAGACAGAAAAGACAAATATTACTTCACAACCATCTATTCCTCAAGTACACACATACTGGTTGGATTTGGCACGAGGGTGGGTGAAAGGTTAAAAATGTAAAATTTACAGACAAGAGATTTCACAAAAATTAAATACACTGTTAATGGTTGAAAGTTCAAAAAAATTGAACCAATGAGTCAAAGCTCATGAGCTATAAAGCCACAACAAGGCACTAACCACTTTACTGGCCATTCACACACCTTTCATGCGTGACACACACACACAAGATCATTCACAACACCAGCCGCTGGCCCAGCATATTACAACACTTACATCAGCAGACAGCAACATTCAAGGGCCCATCACTTTCTTACATCCACATGACTGACAAAGCAATCACACCAGCTGATAACTGATGGAGTGTGTGTGACCAGCAGCAAGTCACTACTCTCAAACCGCCAGCCAAATGGCAGCTCTCACACACTGCCAGCCAAGCACCCGTCCACGCACACTACCAGCCAAGCACCAGTACATCTCGTCTCACCGTTCCAGATATGGTGTCTATTCTATGCCAGCACTTCAGCCAGCACCCTTTTACAGAGTACTATAGGACAGTGCGTATGTTCCAGCTATAGAGAAGTGACTGCATAATAGTCTATCACAAGCTGTGAAATATTCAAATGTGTAGAAGTGAGCAAGTCTATCAGTATCAATCACAGTGCATAATATATAAAATGTTAACAATTAAACTGTGATACTGCAATGCATGTTACCAGGTTCACACATGAAGAGAGAACGGCTGTTGCGCACCAATGGACCAGACAACAGTATTCAAGCATATGGCCTCTTAGAGGTGCCATCAGACACCTAGCAGACGGTTATACAGGTAAATCTAACGAGGAGGAGGGGGAGGTCCTGTAAAAGGAGAGTACAGCAGAAGGGAGAGGGGCATGTTGTGTTCCAGCCATACTCAGCCACACATATGCAATCGCCAATTTACCGCCCAATAGGGCTTGTCTGCATCTGACCTGGCTATTGGGGTTCATCTGCTGAGGTGTTCTCCTCTTCCCCCACAGACTCTCCATGCAGCCCCTCGATCATACCACACCACTCAGCGTATCTTATAGAGGTGTCATTCCTCCGCAGTCACCCACTCAATGAGGTCAGACAGCCACATATCATGCATCGGGCGAGATTGGGGTTGGCCACCGGATCGCATTGCACCTCTAGGCCAAAACAAGCCCCAGCTGTGCAAATCTGTGTGCCATTTTTTGCGATTTTTCATTTTTTTTTTTCATTTTTGTTTTTTTTTGGGAATGGGAAGTAATCCCAGTAAACAGTGACTCATTGTTACCTTCGCTCTCTCACCCGTCACGTCCCTCAGTGTCTGCACTATCTGGCGCCAAAAGGATAGAATGGAGTTACCTGTCCATTTTACGTTCTCTAAAGTGGCTTGGGACGCGCCTCAGCGAGCACATCTGTGAGGTTGAGATGGAAATAGTCTGTGAAGGCGTTGCGGTGTCAGATATGCTCTATGCAGATAGTAAAATTGCGTCAGTTAAATCTAGCATTGCTAGTCTCATCCCGCATTAGTGAGCAGGTCCTGTTCCATTCCCCTTCAGTAAGTGGAGTTCCCAGGTCCGCATCCCACATAGCTCTCGCCCCATTTATGTTTATCTGCCTATCACTTTTTAGAGCCTTGTAGATTTGGGAGAGGAGACCATGGTCACAACCTGGGTCAATAAGAGCTGTCATGAAATGGGATTCAGTGGGCTCAGCAGGGAGGGTCCAAATCTCCCGAGCCTTCCTTGATAGGCTTGCATATTACAAGAATTGTCCCTGGTCAATTCCAAATAGGGTCTCGGCCTCCCCTTGTGTGACAAATGTGCCATTTTGGTATAGATCACCTGCATTATTACATCCGCCTGCTTGCCATTTTGAGAAGTCCAGTATATTAGTGACTCTAGCGAAGGGGCGGATCTTCCATAGCAGAAGTAGGCTCGCCGAAGGCGCTTTCTGCAGTACCTGCGTGACAGCCCGTTCCCACATCTGTGACACCTGCGATATTGGAAAGGGGTTTTCCCGGCGAAGCTTAGAGCCGCCTATGAGTAGGCCTGGGAGTTGGGATATACATATAGAGCCTTCTAGCAATTCTTTTTCCCAGTTGGAGGCATCATCACACCACATAGGCTCATACTTCAGCAAGCCCACCATGTAGCATAGATGGAGGTCAGGTAGCCCCAATCCCCTGTTGGCCGAATCTAACTTCAGCACCTCGAGGCGGACTCTGCACCTCTTACCTGCCCAGACAAAGGACAGCACTAGTTTGTCTATTTGTCGAAACCAAGTAAGGGGTAGCTGACAGAACTAGTTTTGCATAACATACAGGTAACACAAGAGTAAGACCATTTTACTGAGTGCGATTCTGCCCATAACCGAGAGTGGGAGGGCGGTTCAAAATTAGACAGAGGCTCGGAGGCATTCCATCACTTCACCCATTTTCAATTCATATTGTAGTTGAGGGGAGTGTGGTACATGCATACCCAAGTACTGAAAGGTCTCGGTCTCCCATGACAAACCCACCTGTGGTAGCTCTGACACTGCAACAGTCAGACACGCCATGGGGTACAACACTGTCTTCCGACGGTTGACACGGAGGCCAGATATCGCTCCAAAGTCATCCATCATATGTAATGGGAGTGGGATCGACCGTTCCGAGCCTATAACATACACCAGGGCATCATCTGCATAAAGTGATGCGATGTGCGTTCTTGTCCCCACCACGTATGCCCCACCTTTGCAGGCCTGCCCTCAGTTGTATGGCCAGGGGCTCCATAGCCAAAGCGAACAGAAGCAGCAATGGTGGGCGGCCCTGGTATGTGCACCATTCAATATCTAATGAGTTTGACACTATCGCTCCAGTACACTCCTGCGGTGCTGTATACAGCAGATGCACCCATGATAGGAAATTCAGTCCAATGCCCATTCTACGCAGCACCTCCCACAGGTAGTCCCAGGACAGAATATCAAATGCCTTTTCTATGTCTAGGGCCACCAGCGCAGCGCTGGCTGCAGAGTCACATATCTCATGCATTACATGCGATAACCTCCGCAAGTTCATATGGGTTCCCCTCCCCGGTATGAATCCGCATTGATCATCCAGCACCAGATGGGTAACAACTCACCTTAAGCGCTTTGCCAGTACTTTTTCAAGTAGTTTTACATCAACATTGAGCATAGACAAGCCAGAGTCAACTGGATCTTTCCTTGGTTTCAGTATCATAACTATCAATGCTTCCCTCATGTGCGTTAGCAAGGTGCCTTCTCTATGAGCCTCGCGGAATGTTTCAAACAATCGGGGAAGAACCGCTGCAGAATATGTACAGTAAAACTCAATTGGTATACCATCAGGGCCGGACGTTTTACCATGCGTCATGGCCTCTAAGGCTTCCTGTAGCTCCTATAGCATTACATCACCCTCCAGCTCCTCATTCTGAGCCTCAACAAGCCGGGGAAGTCGGAACCCTTCCAGGTACCAGCGCATTTGACATCTATCCTTGTGGTTCGACGAAATGTTGTATATGTTTTTCAGGTGATCACCCAAAAGTAAATTCACATGTGCTTGCCCTAAAAACCTTTCCCTGGACCGTTCACAGAGTGACAGGATTTTTGGTAGAGGGCATTCGCACCTGAGTAACCAAGCTAGCAGGCGTCCCAAGCTGTCTCCCCCTGGGTACAGCCGCTGTCTGAAGTCCTTACTGACATAGCTATCCAGCCTATTCCAAATTGCCCCTATTTTTCTGTGTGCCTCTAGACGGTCAGCCTGAGCTACGTCTCTGTTGTCTACTCTACTCTGGAGTGCGGCCAGGATGCCCTTCTGCTGCGTGAGCTCCGGTTCCAATTTTTTCCTTATACTGTAGGATTTACCAAGGCTTTTGCCTCTTATGACGATCCTTAGCGCCTCCCATTCTATGCCACGTGCCCGGATCATGGTCCAGTTCACGCTAAAATAGCCATTTAGCGCTGCCTGTATGTATCCCTTATATTCAGGGTCTCCAAGTAGCTCAAGCCGCATTCGCCACAGGGGGATCGCTGGCTTGGGTGCGTGTGTCTCGCATTCTAATAACAGAGGGGCATGATCTCATAGAAATCTAACCTGATAGGCAGCTCAACGGACATCAAGCGTGCCGTCATTTGCTAGCAGAAATCTATCCAATCTGCTATACACCCCATGTGTGGGTGTGTAACAGGAGTATATTTTGGACGTGGGGTGCAGTTCCCTCCATATATCCACGAAGTGTAGGCTACTCATGACCTCATGGAGCTTGGCAGTCATATGAGGCTTAGTGCCAAGTTTCAGTGGGCTCTTGTCCAAAGCGCCGTCTAGAACACAATTAAAGTCTCCAGGCCAGATAATGGGCATCCCCATGTAGGGTACTAATTCTTATTCCAGTTTTTTAAAGAACCCCGCATCATCCGAGTTGGGGGCGTATTTATTCAAGATGCAGAGTTTGTGCCTGTCTCTTTCTCCGTGTATGAATATATAGCAGGCTTATACTGTTACCTGGCCACCGTTAGACTTTTTAGTTGGAATGGGACCCCAGAGGCAACCCAGACAGACACCCCCCTAGCATAGGATGAATGTGTCACCGAACACAACTGTCCCCGCCCGTTTTTCTATAGTTTTTGCCCTTCATTATCTATCAAGTGTGTCTCCTGTAGGAGGGTAATGTGTGCACCTTTTTGTTGAAGGTAAGTGTGCACTCTATAGCGCTTTACAAAGGAGTTCGGCCTCCTCATGTTCCATGCAACAATTTGCAATAAGGTACACATGATCTATTCTAGCCAGCAGTCGCAGCCCCACCCTTCGGTTAACCCCCCCCACCTCATCCGTGTCTGCCCAAACCCCACACTCTGGTCTAGCGCACACTCAACAGTGTGGCTCCACATCCTCTCCTCATCACAATCCATACAGTACCCCAAATGTATAAAACAGAACTCCAATTCCAACCATGAACCACATTCAACACCTCTATCCCTCCCCAGGTAAACACCTTCCACAACTAGTGTCTACCCAATCTGTGTGTGCACCCCGCTATCCACTCCAGAATCCAGAGGAGAGGGAGAGCGAATCACTGCCCCCACTCGATAGCAAGGTAATGTTCAAGATGGTGTGGTCAACGCACAAGTAGTTCTCCAACACTCCTCACACAACCATCCAAACCACGCACACACTGTACCCAAATACTTATCACTGCAAAATATCTTAAACAACAACAAGATACATGCACTTAGAAGAAGAAAAGATAGGAAGGTTAGTTGTGGCGAAAGCAGGGGAGCTTGTTTGTTAGATCGCCCCTTCCCCGTATATTGTTGCCATCCCAAGTCTCTGCCCCCCCCCCCCCCCCCAGCACAGGTAGGCCGTGTGACAGATAAGGGTGGGGGGGAGTAACAGGAACGAGTGACGGAAGAAGGGTGCCAATATTTCCAAGCCTGGTATAAGTCCAGTTCCAGTATTCCATCCCTGTGTCTCTTCAACAGCTCTCAGGTGTCGGCATTGTCTGAGTCTGGGGTTGGGCCATCCTCGCCACACTGTGACCTGGAGCGTTAAAATGACTCTGTGTGACTGATTTCACTAATAGTCTGGCCTCCTCATGCTCCCCTCTCTTCTGCTCCACACTTAGGGTGCCATCTGGGCGCACCATCACCCTGTCGCTACGGCTGGTGCATTGGCACCTGTGGGCAGTGGCCCGTGAATCGCCTGCCCCATGGCCCCTTCTGCTGCTCCTTCTGTGAGGTGTTTCCAGGGGTCTCACACTGCCTCTCAATTCCAACCAGTCCCAGACTGCTTCAGGTGCCTGGAAAAAATGCAAGTGGCCCACATGGAGGACCTTCAACTTGGCTGGGTATAGCAGAATATAGGTGTACCCCAATTCTTTTAACTTTTGTTTAACATCTACATATGATTGTCTTTGGAGTTGTACTGCCCTAGTGTAGTCAGGAAAGAAGCTTATAGTGTGATTCTCATAGGTAGGGACACGGTGTTTGCGTACATCCAGTAAGATAATGTCTCGATCCCTATAGTTGAGAATCTTGGCAATAATCGTTCTTGGGGGGAGCTCCCGGCGGCAGCAAGGGGGCTAAGGCTCAACCACGAACACCGACGATAGGAGAGCGGTGGGCATCGGCTTTTTAATCCAATCCTCTAGGAAGGCCTCCCGGGTCATCCCCTCTGCATCTTCTGCCCTTGCCTCCAGTTTGCACGTTTTAACTTCAGGGGTGGCCAGTGTGGCCTTCAGCTTATCTATGTCCGTCTGCATGCAAGTCACTTGCTGCTCAGTGGCCACCAAGCGTTCTGCCACCGCCCTCAAATCAGCTCTTAGTAAGTTAACGTCCACCGCCATAGCAGCAATTTGCGCCTGCAATGCCTGTCAGGACGTCTCGAGGGTTGCCTGGATCTGTGCTCTGGTGGGCTCACCCACCTTAACTATGGATCCAGAGGATTCTTTCTGCAAGCTCCCTCCTGTACTCTGGGCTGTGCATTGGTCCATCCTGGTTTGCTGTGCTCCTTTGTTCGATCCGTCTTTGCACATATTGTACAAGGCCCACAGCACCGGCCTCTGCCGATGTGGCAGGGTACTGGTAATCACGATGTGGGCTACAAGACAACTGACCGATCCCCACACTCTCAAGGCTCACTGTGTCTCAGCCGCCGAGGATGAGCTTCCGCCGTAGCGGTTCCAGACAGCGCGCCCAGCGCGCTCCGGCCTCCTTCACTTCCCAGGGTGCTTCCCCGTTCAATCGGCCAGCTCCATGCTCAACCAGCCGCCCATCGACATCTAGGCAACAAGAGGGGAAGGGGGCAGACAGCATCCAAAGCAACTGGCCCACTGACAGGACCTGGGCCGCCTCCCAGAGCCTTCCAACCCCCTCACCCCCCAGCTCAGCGCAATTCCTCACCAGACCACGTAACCTAGGCAGAATATGCCCCACGAGGGCCAATCACCAGGGCAGGCGCACTGCGTTCTCACCCCCGCGATGCTCTCTGCGCCGTCGCCACGCCGGGGCTCCCCTGCCTCCTCCGCACTGCTCACAGTCTCCGACCGGGCCTCTCCAGACGGTCTCCCAGGCCCCAGTGTCAACAGCCTGCACAGCTCTGCTGAACCAGGGTACTTAGGCCGGGTCCGGCGCATGAAACGCCGCCGGCCCTGCACGCAACTACAAACGCGGCCGCCTTGCTGGAGTCAGGCACTCACCATGAGTGCTGCTCCGCGGCTTTGTCTTCGGTGTTTTTGCCCTTCACCTGCACTCTACTCCAGTCCCCCGATCCCTATCTACAGGACTGCTGGGTCTGTGGGGCCTCAGGACTGCAGGATGATGACGGATTTTTAAGCCGGGAGCACTCGACTAGTATGTCTGGTCATCCATCCTGTTGGGCACCCCCGCTCCGCCTAAAGCTAGTATTTATCAGTGGAATGTTAAACATGGGTTGATCTTCAAGTTCAAAGTTTATAGTGCTGAACTACCTGAGATAAGGAGTATAGCTCAGATTGCTAAATGGCTTGATACATCATACAAACTGATTGAAAAGGGATGATTTGTTCGATGGGTAACCAGTGGACCTCTAGCAGAGCACCCGGCACAAGATCAAATTTTATCAGCTGGTAAATGAATGTCACCTCCTTTTTCTCGCTCTTTGCAGCTTTGTTAATTAATGGCTGGATAAACAAGATATAGACTATTAAAATAGTCTAACTTTTTGGAAATACAGGTTAGGCTGTGAGAGTGCACTTGTTAGACGGAAGCAAAGTTAGGATTCCTTTGAGCAGGTGCAAAGTTTAATAAATTTGTATGGAGTACAACATATATTTGAAGGCTCATTGAAACTTCATAGTCCAAAAGTGCTTCCTGTACTTGATGGAATGGGATGAGCTCCTGCTGCTAGGCTTGAGCGAGTTGTTTTGTTGATCTCCATTTCTCCATTAGTAATAATTCTGTCTTGTCTGCATTGGGTGCTAAAGCAGCTCTGTAAAGTGCCATGCATCGTAGGTTAAAATACCATATTTCGGTACCTGTCCCAGCATCAGCACTGTGAAATACAGTGTCACTCAGTTAGAGCTCTTTGGTCTTTGTCTGATCACTCAAAGTGGTACATCAGCATAAGCTGTCAAATTTAAGTTGCTACTGGGTGTCCGGGCAGTGACAGAGAGACTATCTGGATTCAAGAAGAGGTGAGGTTGCCATGGATATGGCAGTGCTAGGGCTTGTTGTGATCCGGATGTGATTAGACCGCGTCTTTACCCTCTGCTATGATGGAGGGCAGTGCAGGAATTGAAGGCCCTGAATTTTTAGGATTGAGCATGCGCAAGCGCTCTGACTCCTGTTGTAATCTGTCCGTGGGCTTTTCACCACGCCCATCAGTTTGGTTGGTTCTTGGGCTTGCCTTTAAAAATTCGCTTGATTTCATTAGTGAAAGGCTTGCATATGTCATGCCTTTTCTGGTGTTTAGCCCTCCTCTACAGCACTGGTAAACTACTGGAAACATGCGAGGCTCCGTGTTTTCCGAATGGCTTCTGCATTATTTCTTTTTATTTCCTACGCAGCATGATCTCGCTGGGCAGTAGTCAAGCGCTTTGCATGACATCGACCCTGTTACTTGGATAATTCTACTTTTGCTGGTTACATGGATAATTCTACTTTTGACGGTTACATGGATAATTGCACTTTTGCCGGTTACATGGATAATTGCACTTTTGCCGATACGTTTTACTGCGAGCGAACCTCTGTTTCTTTTTCTGTGTCTCCTTCATGCTTATGGCGACCATCGGCTCTCATATGTGAAACTGATTTACTTTTCATTATCAGTTTATGTGGCAAGAAAAGTCCGGCTAGGAGTTTACAACGCTAATAGCTCTTAGTTGAGCATATGCGAGACCCACTGCATTGCAAATGCTTGTTTGACATTGCACTCACGGAGCATATGCTGCTCCAGTGAGACTGACTTTCAGACCGAGGTTTCAAAATGAGGTTTTGGCGGAAGCTGAATGGCGATGTTTTGTCACTTTGGGACTCTGTTCACATCCCACTGGCCCACAGTATTATCTCGCCCTCCCAACTCCATTCAGAGCTGCTGTTGAGGAATTAGTTTTTTCGATCTTGCCTGAGACTGTCACTTGAGAAAATATTTTTTTTACGTAATTAAAAACTCTCAAAAGGGCTTTGGACCCACCCATTGCTTACCGTTTGTTGGCTTCAATGTCTACTTATTTTCATGCTTCCAATTGGTGAGCATGTGTGAGCTGTGCAGGGGTGTGGAATTTATTAAAATATCTACTTGTCCAGGTGACAGGTTGCTTCTCAAATCTACTTGTCCTGTAAAAAGATCTACTTGTCCCTTTGGTGCCATGTAGTGTGGCGACAAATTATGGCAGCAATCTCATTATGTGAGAGCTCTGATAATAGCCTCTCTGATTATGCCAGGGCTACTACCATAGTAGGTCTTGAATACTTGCAATTTCAATCCCTACTGTAGCAATTTCCTTATTTTGCCACCTTTCTGCAGATCTGCATACTGGGGCTGGAGGAAGCAGTAAGCAATAGTTCCAGGGCTGGAATGCCTTTGAGTCTGCAAACCTACTAACCTGCATGTTTTAAAGATTTTCAACAGCTTCTCTCTAATATTTTCCCATAATAAGAAAGGTTGGACATTTACTCCTGACAATGGCAGAATTTGAACTTTTTCCAGGGTTGGGAAGAAAGTGGCTGGAGGGAAAATGAACTTTCAAATGCTCAATAGATTTCCACATGATCAAATCTACACATGCATATTTAACCATGCTAAAATACAGTTCACAAATAATTTATAGGGGTACGACATATACCATGGGTGCACTTTTGTGACTTTCTTTAAGAATTTGGGGCCACATGTAGGTAGGTTCAGATTTGCGACTCGCTAATTGCGAGTCGCAAATCCGAATGTAGGATGGTGTCCCTGACACCATCTGTGATTCGCAAGGGCTTCGCAAATGCCCACCTAATAAATAATCATGAGGTGGGTCGCAATTTGCAACCCCCTTGCGAATAGCGGCCCTCACAGGGATGGTGGTCTGCTGGAGACAGCAGACCACCATGTCTGTGACTGCTTTTCAATAAAGCAGTTTCTTTTTTTTTTTTTTGTAATGCAGCCCGTTTTCCTTAAAGGAAAACGAGATGCATTACAAAAACGAAAATGAAAAAATGTTTACAGTGACATTCACAAGCGTTCGCGGTCACAAAACAATCCTACATTGCATTGCGAGTCGCAATTAGGAAGGGAACACCCCTTCCTAATTGTGACATCCCGTTTTGCGATTCAGTAACCAGGTTACTGAATCGCAAAACTGGGTTTGTGCATCGCAATGTGCTTTTTGCATGTCGCAAACAGCGAAAGTCGCTGTTTGCGACATGCAAAAAGCTACCTACATGTGGGTCTTGGTCCCTAATTAGGTCTGGTATTAACAAAGACATTTTGTTTTTACTAAACTTCTATTTCTCTCTCTTTCGGCTGGCTTTACTGTGAGTGATCGCATTCTGCTCTTCCACAAGGAGCATATTTGCACACACAGTAGTTTTGTTCAGTGTCAGGAACTACAGTGGCAATCAGTGACGTAACGAAACTGGAGGGTGCCCCTTTGCAAAGAACATGGAGGAGCCCCCTCTCCAGACTCACTCAGGGCAGGTGCTGTGCTGAAGGGGCCCCCTGGAGGGCGGCTGCGGGGCCTTTGTTATGCCACTGGTGGCAACGTGTGCTTTTAGAGTCCAAAACCTTTTGGGGGGTTTTTGCCAGTGTTTGTTACAATGTTGAGGGCCTGGTAGCTCCCACAACAATAAAGTGTTACAAAAGCCATGTCAAAACAAGACACGCATTGATGAAACTAAAAGGCTTATAAAAATATGTCAGATCAGTTGGCTTTGTCAGTGTTTATTTTCATGCTTCCCATAATCGTGTTGAAAATGGTTACACTGATTTTCCATTAGAAATATTTTTGGGAAATACTAGCATGCATCAACACATTTTACTAAATGACGCTTCATTTGCATCTAATCAGAGAGCATTCTGGGAGCATTATACTTAGCCTCATAGCCTAAACTTTTCAAACATGTGTATACACCTTTTTTTTTTTTGGTACCGGAACCAACGTCAGTAGTGAAGTGTGACCTTAAAACATTTATTTACAGCACTCACCCTAATAATGAAGGCTTTCAAATAATGAACCATAAATACAAGTTCGAACAGCATTATCTTTTGGAAAGACATTACCTCAACTGCAGAGAGTTCCGTTCTCTCTAAACAAGCAGCCAAAGGGTTTGTGCTGCAGAGGGTTGGGCCTACTTGTCCCAAGGACAAAGTAAGCATAAAAACTTGTAGCCCTTGACCCCAAACAAGATGTTCCGGGCGTGGGCGATAGGAATTCCACATCCCTGCTGTGTCAGCTTCAGTTTGTCTTTGTGTGTTAATGTCTTCCTTGGAGCATGGACCAAATACTGATTAATTAATTTATTTGTATTCTTCTGAACTGCTTGTGCTGGGACCATGGTATTTTTTGGGTTCTTTCAACACAGCTTGATTACTGGTTGGTGAGAACTTTGTAGGTGCAAATTACTTTATACTATAAAGCTGTTTTTGCAAAGTGTGCAAACAAGTATAAGTATGAGTTTTATGATATGAAGTAATTTTAACTCTACAATATTGTGTCTGATCTGAAAGCATGAAAGAATGTTTCATTTGTCATCAAATATGCAGTGTTTTCAAAAGGTTTAGGTTTCACACTTACCTTCCTTTACCTCTGCCCAACAAAAACTCTAAACTCACCCTTAAATTCCCTTTACACAACCCAAAACCCTAAAATCACCCCTACCTTCCTTTACCCTCTCGTGAATCTCTTTTCCCCTTCCCTAAACCTCAAATTCACCCTTACCTCCCTTTACCTCTACCCATTCCTAAAATTAATCTTACCTCCACCCAGTTCTGACCTCTAAAATCATCATTACCTCCCTTTCCCTGTATCCATATATGAACCCTAAAACTACCCTTACCTCCCTTTAAATCTACCCATCCCTAAACTCTAAATCTTTGTTTTTTTTATGATATGTTATTAAAAAAATACTTACCTCTGTGGTACTTGCATGGTATAGTACTGCATGACAAAGGTACAAATACTTACCTGTGTTCTACTTACCTGCATGGTAAAGGCTTTATCTCCTCAGGTAGGACATATTCCTGCCCACTCATTAAACACCGTTATGCCTTCACTGTAGCACCCCTAAATGTTTAGGTTGAACTGTCAGTTGTTTTATGCCCTTCTGTTAGTTTGGTGGCACCTTCACTTTTTTGACAGTTTGGCATCTCCTTGCTCCCACCCTGCCAAATACTTAGGGGGTTATTACAACTTTGGAGGAGGTGTTAATCCGTCCCTAAAGTGACGGATATACCACCAGCCGTATTACGAGTCCATTATATCCTATGGAACTCGTAATACGGCTGGTGGTATATCCGTCACTTTACCGTCACTTTTGGGACGGATTAACACCTCCTCCAAAGTTGTAATAACCCCCTAAATGTCTTGCATGCACTGTCACTTGCACCACATTTTGTTTACTTACAGGGGGCCTAGAGCCCCTCTCATTTCTTACCATTGGTTGGCTTCATTGTCACTCTTATTTCCTAGCTTCTTTGCTCAACGAGTGCCAGCTTCACTTCCTCTTTGTCTACTTGTCCCTACCCTGGAAAATGGCTAAGTACTCCTTCCCTTGCCTGTATCTTTCCACTGCTTACTGCTTTGTGAGGTACATTTTTTCCTTTTAATTGCACTTCATCTACTGTCTCCCCTCCCGCATTGTTGCTTGGCCTGCTCCTCCCCTCCCCCACCACTCTATTGAATTGTTGCTTTCCATGTCTGCCCTGCCACCTACTCACCCTTCCACATTTGGTGTGAGACCTTTCCCATCCGGCCAGAAAAAAGCACACAAAACTCATGCCAGAGGGTTAAAAGATGATATAGAAATCTAGGTGCCGCTGCGCTGTTTACTCCTCATGTCTTTTTATGCCGAACCAACATGACGAACGTCAGCTCAAAGGTTTTTCCTTGAATGCATTTTATGGATTTGTGAGTTCTAGACATAACAGCCATGCAATGATCCTTCTCACTTTCGACAACTTCAGACTGAGTAGCTAGCATCCCTTGCACCCATTTATGGATGGCAGTTATCATTTATTTTTGTCATTATTGCTTAATTTGTGTTTTGCCTAGCAACCTCAGCCTTTGACTCACGTTTCCTGCCCCTCACTAAAACACCAAAATAGATTGATGCATAATTGATTTCTGAAAAGATATCTTGACACTTGTTAAACCTTTGCCTTTTTTTAAGAAAGGCAGAGAATAACCCCATACTATGAAAATGGATCAGTGCCTCTCACGGTCAAAGTTAGCGCTTTCTTATATAACTTTCAGCTGTGTTGCACAGCAGCCGCACTGATGTACAACATGACTAAACAACCTCGACAAGGCCAAAACACCTATTGGCTTTGCCAAAGCTTATTTGAGATAACAATGAGAAGCCTTGAGCTGACCTTGTTTTGTGCACCGGGTTGTAAAATACCAGTGAGCTGCTCTTGGGTGCATTGGTTCTTGTACTTTTATATCTTCTTTTCTCAATCTTTAGAGACGTTATTTGGCCATTATCTCTGTGAGCCTTTTTATGTTTTATATCAAATACTATGATATTCATACTTGCTATATGCTTCTTGGCTTTATTTTCACGCTGTGTCACTTCTCTAAGATGGGCTTGTTGAGGATGTTGAGAATGATCTTTAGGGCAGCAGTTGTTTATTTTTCCTGGGTTGTTATTCGTGCTAAATGTTGGGTGCCTCTCTGTAGCAGTTAACTCGGGTAGCAAGATATCCTTACCAATATACCCAACATCTGTTGGATGTGTGTTCAGTTTTCTTTGAATAGCAATGGAGATTGATAGGTGTGGTGCCATTTTGTCCATTATTACCTACATGTAACAATGTTGCGTGTTGTGTGAGGTGCTATATACATGGTGTTCACAAGATATCACGTCAGTTAGTGATAGGGTTGAACTCCACTCTTGTTATGTCCCGTGATATCCCCTTTGTTTTAGGGCTCAGGGTGATTTTTGTATTCCGCTGCTGGCGCAAATGTTGTCCACGCATAGTTTGTGTTGTTGTGCATATAATGTGCACAGCTTGTAGTGTTGGTGGTTTCTGCAGGGGAGTGGTCCTTGTTCTATTGTGTGAGTGAAATGTTGTACCTGAGTGGGCTGGAAGAGATTGGGGATCGAAGAGTGAACTTCTTATTGTCTGGTTAGTAGTGTGTGGTGGTATTTAAGACCGTTTCAAGACCAATGCATTGCACAAAAGGGGAAATTTTAAAAATGTATTACTTTATACAGATGTAACTCCTTCTACTCATGTTAGAGTGTTGCACATAAGGTACTGCGAATATAGAAATGCCACACATAAACAGAGACAGAACTTGGTAGCTGAGTAAAGATGTTCAACCACCATTTTCTCTAGAATTTCACCAATTGCGTGTTGAAGGGTAATTGACTAGTAGTTCGAGATTTACTAAGAGTCAAGATTTTCTGTATTTTCTCATGGGGGACGTGGATAATGATTACGTTTTTCCAGCTCTCTGGATGATCACTCTTAATAAAAATGTTCGAACATAATCCTGGACAGACTTTGCCTTCACTGGAGTCACAGCCTGCTAGATGTGTGCAGGGCAGGGCCTGATATAATGACTAAAATGGAGTTGTGCAGCATGAATCTTTCCTGGATTTACGTGCTTTGCATTATTCAGCCATCTAGTGGCTGGGATCTGGAATTAGTTGTGTTTAGTAGTAGTCCTTCTTTTCTTTCTTTCCTTTTTTTTTGTTGTTGTTGCTGAACATCAACAATCTCTGCCATTTGTTGTTTGGACCTTCTTCCTGTGATGTCAGACGCTGTCCTCCAAAACTCAGTTGTTGTTTGCCAGCTTCAGATTCTTTTTTTCCGCCATGGGGTCTGGAAGCATCGGGAGAACCTCCAAGCCTGAGGAGGATTTAAAGAAGAAATTAATCTTTTGACAAAGATCTATGGAGAGGAAAGCCTGGGGACACCGTTTCAACACCGTCCGTTTCTGTCCCCAGTGCCATCACAAATTTGCGCAGAGAGATAGTCATCAGGTGTGCAACATTTGCCTTCTCATTGATCACAACTCCAGTTCCTGTGAGGCCTGCACAGATTTCAAATGTAAGACCTTAAAGACTCGGGGGAGGGGAGGGAAAGGCTCAGAAAAATCATCAATGTCGAAAGACGATTAAAATCGAGAAAAGAGGTTGGCAGCTACAACAACAGTAGCTGAAGTCTCGACGCCAAAAAAGAGAACACAACAAACTCTTGACATAGAAGAACATGCGCTCAAAGTAGAGAGTAAAAATAAAAAAATACGAGGTCGAAATGGTGGCCATAATATAAAAAAAGAGGGAGTTTGACACCGTAATGAAGGCGTTCAAGATTCCTTTGAAGCCTTTGACGGAAGAATCAACAGAGGACACCCTCAGGGAATTAGAACCTCAAGAAGAAGTGGAAGAAGAGATCCTTTATCATGAGGAAGAATCAGAGTCACAAAGCTTCTTCCAGGAGGGTGAAGAATACGAAGGAGTCAAAGAAGAAGGAAAATGGCAAGGCATTGAAACCGATTCACCAGAAGAATCCATTGATACTTACTCCTTAAGACCATCACCACCTGATGATCTCACTGTGTACAATCAGCTTGTGAGGAAAGCAGGGGATACTTTGGAGTACAAAAGAGAAAGCAACAACGTATTTTTTGTTAGAAACTCTAATACCTCCACAGAAATAAGTACAATATATCCCCATGCTACCAATTATTATATATCAGGAAAGAGAAGCCTTCAAGGAGCCAGCAAACTGTCAAGCAATTACTCATAGAGTGGAGAAAAAATATAAACACTCCTCCAAAGATCCATGTCACACGAAGGCTAATGTAGTGGCAGATTCAATCATTGTGGTCACGGCCAGAAAAAGGGCGAATATTCCTCCCACCACTGGACCCCCACCTGACAGATAAGGGGGTCGACATGGTGGGCAGAAAATTTAGAAGAGAAGCAGCAACACAATGGAGGATTGTGAATTCAAACACACTTCTCAACAGATAGGTCCATCAAAATTGGGAGGAAATGACAGAGCTCATACATCCCCTGCCAGAACAATATAAAAAAAGAGCTAAAGCCCTGTCAGAAGAAGAAAAAGATATTGCCAATGTTTGACTTAAATCAGCCTTGGATGCCGCTGACACAGCAGCAACACAATTGATGACAGGAACAACCCTTAGATGCAGAGCTACACATCTCTGGCTTCGAGAGTGAAGTTCAAGCCAATATAGTTAACAGTCCCTTTGATGGAGAGCATCTATATGGAAAGGCGGCTGATGACATACTGCAGCAAATTTAAAAAAATAAAAAGATAATGAAATTGCAAGATCTGTGTGGGGCATTTCAAATTAGAGGCCAGACAAGAAGGTGAACGTCTTCCACACGAAGACCAATAGGGCGAGGGGGTTTCCATAAAACAGCAACGCTTTCAAACAGCAAGCCAGTCACAACCTATAAAACACCAGTGGCAATTTCAAACCCCAGCAGGACAACCCTTTCGAGAAAGAGCAAGGGCTAGAGGTCAAACCACAAGAGGTACTACAACACCCTCAAAGTGACTGAAATATAATCCCCAACTATGGAGAACGCCTGTAGGGGAAGATCTGGAAACATCTTCCAAGAATGGAACAAAATAACATCAGACAAATGGGTACTGACCATTATACAACACAGATACTGTATAGATTTGGAAAGACAACCACCACAATATTTACCAAAACAGAAAATAGACACAGCAGAAGAGATAATATATCTTCAAAAGGAAGTATAAAAAAACTATTACAAAAACAAGCAGCAAATGTTTTACCCCACAAAGAGAAAAACCAAGGAAGTATACTCAACATATTTCCCAATTCCAAAACTAGACAAATCGCCGCACCCCATTTTGGACTTACATTTTCTAAACAAATTTATTAAAACACAAAAATTCAGAATGACAACTCTTCAAGAGTTTATTCCTCTGGTCCAAAAAGGGGTCTTCATGGCAACCATACATTTAAAGTGCACACATCTCCACATTCCAATGAATGGGAAACACAAACATCTCTGCTGTTTGTCATAAACAAAAGACTTGTCCAGTTCAAAGTGTTACCTTTCGAAATAAAATCAGTGCCAAGGGTATTCACCAAATGCCTGGCAGTAGTGGCAGCACACTTAAGGAAAGGAATGCATGTCTACCCATGTCTAGACGAGTGGATGGTAAGAGCGAAAATAATATATGGAATACATAAAAACAGTGATGTCAATACTTCACATGTTACGATTAGCAAGCAATTGTAGCATAGACAAGAGCATATATTAGAAGACGCCTATTCGCAGCGGTGGTCATTAAAAGATTTTTAGAGCGAGAAGAAAGAATAGCACCCCCAGAAACGCTCCAAAACCCACATGAAACCTTACTATGATACTCACCCAACTAATAAAAGACCATCTCAACCAGTCCACAAAGCAGATTTGAAATTCTTATCTCTTAAGACAGCCTTTTTATTGGCAATGACATCCTTAAGGAGAGTAAGTGAATTACAGGCACTCTCGATACAAGAACCATATATTCAAGTTCATAAAGATAGAATGGTCATAAGAACAAACCCACAATTACTACCCAACGTAATTTCACAATTCCTTATAAATTAGTCCATTGAGACACCTAGTTTCTTCCAAAAACAAAAGCTGAAACAGCTCTACATACATTAGATGCACGCAAAGCAATCATGTATTATATAGAGAAGACAAAACCTACCAGGAAAGGAAATCAACTTTGTCTCTTTTTCCAGCAACAGTATAGGAGATCCTATGACAAAGGGAACAATTGCAAGGTGGATGACTCAAACAATTGAATTGCCTCACAAAAATGCTGGCATCCTACTACAAGGAAAATCAAGAGCACTCTACAAGCAAACAAGGGGCGGCAATAGCCTTTTTAGCTAATACACCATTAAATTATATATGCATGGCAGTCACATGGTCAATAGTACACATCTACAAAACACTATTACATTGTTATTCAATTTAATTAAAAAGCTCAAGTGGGCCAAAAACTACTGAAGCATTTATTTATGAAGTGTACCTCATCTTCAACCCAACCAGCACAATGAAGACAACTGCTACAAAATCAGTGCAAAGCATGTGAATCCAGAAAAGATTCTTGCTACAAAACGAAAATGGTTACTTCTCTGTAGGAGTAGTTTTGCAGCTTGAAGAGTTTTCTGGATTCACAAGTGACCCACCTGCCTTTCTAAAAGATGAGGCAGGAAAAAAATAATCTAAAGATGGTGACCAACAACAGAGTTTTTGGGTGGGAGCAGCAGCTGACGTCACAGGAGGAAGGTCCAAACAACAACTGGTAGAGACTGTGAACGCCCAGCAACAACAACAATAAAACAAGCATTTACAATGTAACGGGTCTCGCGTTTGCTCATGTTAGAGCTGATCGCGTTGTAAACTCTTAACCCGACTTTTCACCTATCGGGCAAAAGTGCATTTATGTACATAACCCGAAAAAGTGAAATCAAGTATGTAAAGCGCTCGACTTCTGCCAAGCGAGATCGCGCTCGTAAATTAGAGAAAAAAAAAGTCCACGCGCCCCATTGGAAAACAGTGAGCCTCCCATGTTTTCTTTACTTGGTCGCTGCGCTCGAGGAGGGCTAGCCACAGGAAAAGGCATGACATATGCATGCCTTCGACTAATGAAAGCAAGCAGATTTTATTAGGGAAGCCCATGAACCAATAAAAAACACTGACGTGAAGTTGACAGGGCTCCGAGGCCTTTTCTAAATACAAAAGAGTCTCGCTGCATACGCATACGCATGCGCGAGCGCATGCAATGCAGGCTCGACCCTATAAACTGAAAACTGGCACTTCTAATAAACCCAAGAAATTCCATATCCCAACCACTAGATGGCGGAACAATGCAAAGCATGGCATGTGAATCCAGAAAACTACCCCTACAGGCAAGTAACCATTTCCTTTTTCTAATATCTTTTAATCCTGAATGTCAAAGGATGGCCAAGTGTTCTTTAGAGTTCTCCTGACCTCTTCTTGGTCGGATGTTTGCCTTGATGCTTGCGTCTCTTCAGTGTCAGATATTTTCTGATTATTTTCATTGAGAAAACAGGGGTGCTTCTGTACTAATTGTTGTGACTGCTGTGGTGCGATTTCAATGTATATAGGTGTTACTAAAGGCGTCCTGTATGAGGAAAACTTCTGTTGTACATGTCTGACTTGTGTACATTTGATTTGGCCTTTACAGTAAGGAATTTGTACTCCTTTATCTGGGTTTTATCAGCTACACGCATCTGTTCCATTCACATTCCACTTGTCTTAAAGTTTTTAAAACTTTGGGTTGATTTTCGAACCAATTGGTTTCTGGGTCAATGACATGGGTCCTCCATGCACTATTGGCATGTGTGGGAGTAGACTATCTTTGATTAGTTGAATAAAGTGGCATAATCATTGATGTGTTATTACATTCTGGACATCAAGTCTATTCGATTCGTTGATTCGAATTTGTTGTTATTTTCGGATTCGAGGACATCCTGTATAATTAAATCATGCGGTGATCAGTCCATACTGTGGAAACCATATTGTTAGTGACCCTTCTGCTGCAAAACAATGGGTTCATAGTATATTTTGCGACATTTGTGCTATCCTTTACCTGAGAGCTTGGCCGTTGACAAGTCAAATACATAAGAAATCTTGAAAAAACTTCGCTAAGTCAAAAATGTCTCAAAGTGCGGTTAAATTCCATCCAGACGCTGTCCACTCTTAGTGCTCATTGACAGTCAGAAGCTGTAGCCTGTTGGCAGAGAACATTTCGTTAATTTTTTTTAGCTTGCATACTGTTTTTGGTTTATAATGCATTCGGTAATGGAAACGTGCCTTGATTAAAGGCCATCTTTAAGATGTTTAATGTATGTGCCCTTTAGATTGCCACTGAAACTAACGAAGGGATTACATTTAACTGAGAGAGTATTGCACTGTGGTCAGATATTTGCATTGCGTGCTACCTACGTTTTATTTTTTGTTTTCTCTCTTTGTCTTTATTAATTGTCATACAATGTCAGTAGCCTACATTCAGGCTCGCATATTATCACAGTTCACAAAAAGAACATTCCCAGATAGATAACCCGGTATTTAACTCCGGAAAAATGCAGTTGAATTGAAGGATATCAGTTTTTCGCTGTTGCATATTTTGAGTGTAATTGATTAATCATTTAATACTTTTGCTGCACAGTATGGCACTTGCAATCTTTTCAGCGGCTGCTGCCATGGAAATGTTTTGCAATAAAAGCCAACCCTTAATTGTTGTACAAAAGCAATATAATCATCTGTAATTGAATTGTCAGAAATGCAAATGTTATCTGTTTGACATTTAGTATTGCTGTACTGCCCTTTCTAATTATCTTTATTAAAGGCTGAGTCTAACAAAAGAGATACTTGAAAATAAGAACTGGTTTGTTACATCAGGTGACATTTATTTCCAGGGCAACTTTGTCTAGACCTTGATGTTTAATTATTGGCTTTTTTCACCTCAAGGCTTTTTGTGCGAAATTGGAACTGTCTACACTGTTCTGCATTAAAGAGTGCCTGATAAAGATGCAACAACAGGTTGGTGCAGATTTTTTTTTTATATAAATAAACGTCTGCCTTGCAACCACATGAAAAGGAACGTGACCACATTTCTGTTAATGCAATTACCACTTTTAAATTGGAGATTTATGCTTACATCGGGAGGGGGGGGGGGGTGGAAAATCATTGATAGCACACGTCACCCAGAAGATTTTTAAAAAGGTGTTAGAATGCTGACTTTGTCCCATGGTGGAGAGGTATGGAACTGAAGATGACATTAAGATAGCCACTGAGGACGTGACTTCTGGGAGGTCTTCTTGCGAGTACAGACTCCAAGTGGTACTGTACGAAACCAATAAGATTAGGCGTCCCTCTCACTTATGCACGTTTAAGGATGCAAAATCCTTTGACGGAGTATGAGTGAGTTTAGCAGGGCAGTTATCTTGCTCGTCTCAGCTATGCTGCTCTGGTCCTAATTGTATGCATTGCTATCAGTTACTGACGCTAGATGGTTACAGTTATTCCGTTCTGCAAAAAACTACCACTCCTAGAAGAAAGCCTTCCTGTATCTCATCGAGATGGTGAATGTCAGACGTATCACCCTCCTCACAGCCCACTCAAAGGTTATGGAACCTTTTGTAGCCAGATGGCTGGCCAAGAGGGTAAATAAACTTGAGCTGTCACAATTATTTTAAAATAATGTGGTTATGCCCTTGTCCATAATACCGTCGAGACTGATTCGGAGAATATTTTTTCTGCAGTGGTACTAGTCTCAAACTAGCACTGACAATAAACCGCTATGGTTTAAATATTCTTAAAAGTGGAATGGCCCTGATATTTGGTTACTTAGGTGTGCCCCAGTCTCCTGGTGGCCTTTCTTACCCCACCTTCCCAACTACACAGTTTAGTTATTTAATCATCTATTTGTAGTGTGTGCCTCTGCCAACCCCCACTCCAGAGCCCTCCCTTCCCCTCACTTTTCATTCTCCCCGGCATCCATCTTATCATTTCCAGTTACGCAGTCCCCCTGAGTGGGCACTTGTTATTCAGATCACCACATCTCAGATCACCACATCTTTCAATCTGGATTCTCTTGTATTCCCATTTATCCACTTCTACCAAACACACTTTTCGCATGCGTATGTCAGGGGCCTGAACGTCTTCTTCCTCCCAGACTCCTTATTTACCCTGATTCTTGCTCCAGCACACTTTCTTTTATAAAGCATAAACCCTTACCAAAAGTCATCTCATATTCATTGGGTGGAATGCTAAGTCTTCCTGCAACAAAGATAGCTTAATCATTTAGCATGTTGATGTCCACCACAGTCTGAATCTTCTCTCCCAGCTCCACCCTAATCATGACCACTCCAACACCCACACATTGTCATACCTAATGCTCCAGTTCCTTAATTAACACGCCCACCATCACCATCTTTTCATCTGATCATTTCATGT
Source organism: Pleurodeles waltl (assembly GCF_031143425.1). NCBI lineage: Eukaryota > Metazoa > Chordata > Amphibia > Caudata > Salamandridae > Pleurodeles > Pleurodeles waltl. The sequence goes on from NC_090443.1 coordinate 913,244,464, forward strand.
TCACTATTCCTGCCTCTGACACTTCTGAAACCAGCCCTACCTAGTTATCAAACTTAAATTCTACTGAGTGACTTACCACCTTGGTACTATCAAATGCTCACTGTTATTCCGCCTGACCCAACAGCTTGCTCACTGCTCTCATCAAGTGCTCCTTCAATACCCCTCATCATCCTTGTACCCCCTGGACACCTTCATGTCTGGTACCCTCGTTCCAGTAAGCGGATGCTTACTGGAAATAAATATTGAATCTCACCATTCCACCCAGTAACTCTCAACCAGACAAATGCCTCCTACTTTGTCACACTTATCTTTTTATAAAAAGTCATCAACTGATTAGATTCCTTTTTTCTCAGCTCGACCCCTTCCTCGGGCATCTTCCTTAGTCGATGACTTTCTACACTTTGATTTATCCTTACTTCTCTCCTTAAGGTACACATTTAAGAGGATTTGTGTCTGTATATCTTTCACCGTTTACTTGTTCAAGTTGCTGTTCTTTTTACAATTTATGCATGTTGTTACTCTGAGATAAACCATTTTATTTTGACCTTCACTTTTCAGAATTATTTAAGCAAAGTGCATCAGTCAACACCAGTCGTAAGACTAGAGACAAAGGCTTCCCAGAACGTGTCAAGTCTGTTTCAGAAAAAAGAGACCTCGTCAAGAGCAAGAAGCTACGAGCAGCCCACAGTAGCCTCCAAATCGCGATCTCCATCTCCTTATACAAAAAGACGAATGTGTGGGCTGTCGGATGACGCTAGCCAGCGACTAGCCCATTTACATTTGGGCCCATATGAGTTCAAAAAAGAAACAGACTCCAAACCTCCATTTGTAGTAAGACATGTATGTGTTCTTTTCTAAAAATCTGTCTTGTTTTGATTGAGATGATTTCACTCCATGATATGCTTTTCTTAAGGAAAAGATCAAATATTACAGTTCGAGAGCCACTCAAGTCCTAATTTAGACCTGCATAGGAAGCCCTTTTTGAGTGAGCACACTAATGCAAATATCAGTGGTGCTCTGGCCTTGCCAGTCCTGGAGGATTTTCTGGTAAGAAGGCGAGGGTATGGTTCTCTTTGAGTGCTGTATAGGTCATACATTCATCCCGGATGGATTGCCCCCTGCCATACAACAATCCTGCCCAGACTGCACGTCGCTTGCAGGTTGAAGCTATAGAGTGGCATTCTCATTCCCCTCACTTAGTCCAAGGGGAAAAGGGTCTGTTGTTGGATGTAATACAAAGCTAAATTAAATCCCTAGTTCATAGATCATTGCTATGCCAAGTGTCCTATGATCCTGTGCTGCTGCTTACTTCACTGGCTCATGTGCATGTGAGCGCTTGCTGACTCCAAGATCCAGACTCCCAGATTGGTAGGCAGAAGCAGGTGAGAAGAACGCTGGAGAAAACCTTATTTGTTTTTCTCATTGAGACACCCTAAGTGGAACAAGTATGCCCAGATGTCGATCCCCAAGCCCACAATGTGCTGGGAGCTGCAGTCACTGATGATTCTAAACAAGCCTAAAACTGATCTCTGGTTGTTTGTGTTTCTGTTCAGAGGGAACATTGCAAAAACAGTTGCATATGGTTGGTTTCTCTCTCTCTCTCTCTCTCTCTCTCTCTCTCTCTCTCTCTCTCTCAGCCCACACTCTTCCCCCCCCCCCCACTCTACCTCTTTCCTCTCCACCTTTCTCCCTCCTAACAGGCAGAGGGCCTCATTATGACCCTAACGGCTGGAGGAACACTGTCGGTAACACCGCCAACAGGCTGGCGATGTTCTGCCAGTGTATTATGACTGTGGCGCATTAGCCACGGCCATACCGCCGACCCCTCCACTTTACTGCCAGGCTTCTGCCAGGCGGTCATAATCACCAGGGCAGCGCTGCAAGCAGCCCTGGGGATTATGAGTCCCCAACAAAGCAGCCTGTCCATGGCGGTAAACACTGCCATGGAAAGGCTGGCGGTAAGGGGGACTCGGAGTGCCCCTGCACTGCCCATGCATTTGGCATGAGCAGTGCAGGGGCCCCCAGGCACAGCCCCATCGCGCATTTCACTGCCCGAATTTCGGGCAGTGAAATGCGCAACGGGTGCTGCTGCACATCAACATTGCCGCCGTCTCTATTATGAGCCGGCTGCAATGTTGATGTGACTTTTCCCCTGGGCCAGCAGAAATTTCATAATAGGGAGCCAACAATACTGCCAGCACTGGCGGTATTGTGGCACCCGCGGCTTCTGCGGTCTTCTTGCAAGACTGCCGAAGTCGTAATGAGGGCCAGAATAATGAATAGGAGAGAAATTACTTAACCTGGCAATGGAGCTTGACCAGTAGAATGTGTGCATTACTGTAATGGTGATTTTAATTACAAACAGAGTCAGTGCGGCTTCTCGTTTGGGTCTTCTCCTTTTCTCCTGAGCCGTGTCTGGATTTATGTTTTTCCCTTTGTGCATTTGCCAGAGGAGCTCCATTTATCAGGAAAGCCTGGCACCTATTGGATTAGCACAAGCTCAAAAAAGTCATGAAAGGTGTTTAAAATAGCAGTGGAGAGAAGAGGTGAAGCAGGAGGTAGGAAGGTAAAGAGGAGCAGCTGAGGAGAGGTAGAGAAGGTGAAGGAGGAGAAGAAAATACAGAGCTCTTGAGAAGTTCCATCATGCTATGGGCAACCTGGTCTCCCTAAGGTGTAAAACTATCCACATAGTGTTTCTTTATTAGATATGCAGGGGAGTTTGGAGAATATTTAGAACCCCCTTTCACACCTACTCCCAGCCATGACATGAGTTATGACAGTTTGAAAACCTCTTCTGTTGATGCACTGATGACCAATAATTAAGTCTTGCAGGCGTAAAGCAACTGAAGCCAGCTTATGCCCCAGGAATGAACATCTTTTCAGCCCAATTGAACAAAAGCCTTTGCCCCAGGATGGTCCCCCATTGACTAAATTGTTTAGTGGCTTCTGTGACGGTGGGGTAAAGCACCATCTGACCCTTAACCCAAACAAGAAACTAACTCTCTGCTGTTCGTACCAGCCCTTATCATTGCTCATTCCAGAAGCCATGAAAAGTGCAAAAATCTTGGCAACCTGCTGGATGGACTTCTCCTTTTGCTATTACATACAGATCAGCCTGGTTTCACCCATAGTTGTAACTGCAGCGATAATACAACGAAGACACAGCCTCGCGTTGATATTTCACTGCAGAGAGCGAGATGCTGTACTGCTCCCTGTTGAATCCAAGAAAATGTTAAGCAGAGTCGGGGGCACCATATTGATGCCTACATGCATTCGGATTCAGCAAGTGTTAAACCAAGAGCAAAATGTGCAGCTACAGAGATTGTGGTAATTTGTGGGTGTACTCTCCAGGGTTGCCCTGTCTACCCTCTGCTTTTCGCCCTCTTTTTAAAACATCTGCTTCAGAAGATCAACTCAAATGAACACCATAAATGGAGTCAAGTTGTGGCATGACATGTTCAAGGTCACAGTTTTCGCTAATGGCATTCTGATTAGTTTGCTGGAACCTGCGTGCTCCTTGCTCAAGTCAAGCTTAAGTCTTTCAAGGACTGTCTGGATTTCATAACAATCTGGGTAAAGCCGATGGTCCCTACTGGCGGCTGCGGGAGTCTGAATACTGAGAACCATGGAGGTGCAACCCCCAACACCCTCTTTTGTTTGACAACATTTGACATTTATTACCTGGGTATTACTTTAACCCGCAACTTATGAGTCTGTACTGTTGAGACTATGGCAGACCTGATTAGGATGGCCATCCTGATGTTCCCATATGTTGTCATTGATAGTGAGGATAGCAGGACTTAAAGATGACTGTCCTCCTTAGAATTTTGTGCGTTACAGACTGTACTTTACCTATGAACTGTACCGACATTAAAGGATTACAGGGATTTGTAATGCCTGTGTCTGGTGAGAGAAAACATTGAGATTGAGCTAAAGGCAATGTTAAGCATTATAGGCCAGGTGGTCTTGGGGTGCCTCATCTACCAGTTCTTCCAGCTATGATACTTGATAGAGTGGAATTGGAGGAAATTGGATAAATGATGGTGTTTTATAGATGAGCATCTCATAAACCGCATCCTGGGCGATGTCCCATGGGTTTCGAGAGTACATCAGAGAGAATATATGTAACTTCCTGGTCACAAGTTCTTTCCTCAAGGTTTGGGATATCGTGCCTAGAAATAGATGTCTGGCATCATATCTGTCTCTTGTTACCCCTAATTTGGGAATGGCGACTTAATGTCAGGGTTTTGCAGGAGTAAATTTCAGTTTTTGAGAGTTGAGTGTAACAAAATACAAGACCTATTTAGTGGCATTCATTTGTAGTTATCAGTAGACACCAGCAGGACTCCTAACTATTCACATTATTTTTAGTCTATAAAATACCTTGGCTACTTAACTATGGTTAAAGGAGAGTAATGTTTTGTTTCTTCAGTCGCTACCCCCTTGTCATCCCCCTTGTTCATTACCAATGCATGTATCCTACCTTAGTGTTAATAAAAGCAAGTGAGGGTGGAAGTGTGAATGGAGGGTTAATATGAGGTACAAACAAGAGTTTTGATGACACATCTGCTCACATCTCATTTCCCTGAGTGGTAGTTTTTGTTCTCTGCCATGTCCTCCAGGGACATCGTAACATTGGCAACACAACTCAATACATTGACATTTCTTTGTTGTTAGCTCTGAAAATCAGCATCTATGTTTGCGATCACTGGCTCTCAAACTTTGTTCTGTCTATCTACAGGCATTTTGTAATTGAATTCCAATTGTTATTTAAAATGGGATTTCATAATATTAAATGTGTGAAAAGTGATTTAAACGTTTTCCTGAAATGGAGAAATTAAGACAACAGAGCTGATTGGCGGCACATACTCACCTAGAAGAAACTGTACTGGCAACTTGACTGGCCCAACATCCCAAAATGCAGAAAGCACCAAATGTAGCATATTTGTGTTCCCTATGGGAACAGACAGAGTCGGGTAATGCTATCTATATACATCTTTCTTCGTGCTCTTCTAGCAATTGAATGAATGTCAGAGAGAGTTGCTGAACCAGGTAAAGTGATCAAGACCAAAAGGATCCTGATTGCACTAGGGTTTGCTGTGGCTCCTACACCCGCTTAAGCTCTCAGAAGAACCACATCTGAGATTGCTTTGCAGGCCTGTTCTCCAATCCAAGACCTCACACAAATCTTGAGTCTGTAAAGCCTTGCTCCTCAGCACTTCAAATATAGACAGTTGAACGTGGTTGTATCCATAAACAGATAACATATGAATAATTTTTCTTTCTATGCTGATAGGTCCATAGGTCCCTTAAGTTAAAGAGATACCAAACTTGTGTTCTCATTAGCTTCCATATGAGTAAGGTTGCTTTAAGACACCATTGCTCCCATCTCATGAAATTGCTATCGAATTTTCATGTAAATTAGTTATCTGATTTATAATCCATCTTCCCCAGTAGAAATGCCTTTTATCCCTGCTTGCAAAAAGGGTCTTTCTTGATTATTTAAACAAAACTAAATTGGATGTGAAAGTGTAATCAATTATGTTGCTCACCACACGTGCTTAGTAACATCTTAAGAGTCCACGGTCTGACGGATTGCACTTTGTGTAAATGTAACCAAAATGCCAACGGGACATTTCACTGGAGGCGAGACTGGCATTACACTCCTCATCATTGTCCACATTGGCATACCTTATAGAGTAGTTAGCTGACTATGAATCCATACGTTTTTTAAGACAGTAGTATTTATACTCGAACTCCAGGGTCAAGCGTCTCTGATAAATCTGTTCAGGCAATCTTATTCCTCTTCCCTTAAATGTAATTCCCGTGGCTTTCCCACTGCCTTGGAAGATTAGCTTATCATTGACGATTCCATCATAGAGAAGTAAGTTGCTTGTTTGTAATTGTAGTTTTTCAACATAGGTATAGTCTGGATTAAGACTCTAATGCTTACTCAAAGCTGTCAAAATGGACGGCTCCAATGCCACTGTAATATGTTTGAGCAAAAGGTGGATCTAGTGGCTTTGAATTGACTCTGTTGTTTTTCCTTTATGTGAGACTGTGGTTAACTGCCCAATTAGAGGTGGGCTTCCATTGGTCCAAGGGTACCTGACCATCAGGATATTTACCTAGGGCTGTTTAACAAAAGGCGTCCAGGTAAAGGGCAACCGGTTAAGGAGGTTACTTTATCTACTAAAAATTCATCAACCATCTGATTTTTGTTTTCTGAAACAAAAACAACTACAACACAACACAACAATACAACAATTCAACAACCACAGCTGAAATAACCTACAAACACAATGTCACTTGCCAGAAGGAAACTAAAATTCGAGGCAAGATGCGAACGTGTGATGACAAGGTTCCCTAGTCATACATTACCAACAAAACTCCACACAAATCATCTGACAGCACAGTAGTTACAACACCATGAACCACACACACGTATCTCAAAGTCCTCATTTCTTTAACCAAACAACCTCCCTTTCGCCTCCACCAAAAGCTGCAAACACATTAAACATCCGTCAGACCAGGCATCCTTGGCATTGCTTTCTCCCTGATTTTTTGCCTTCAACCCTCCTGTTTGCTGACTTTGTTTCTGCTTGCTATAAGGATTCTGCACACTTTACCACTGCTTACCAGTGCTCAAATACTTGTGCTTTCTCCTCCAAATATGGTAGAATTAGCTGGTACCCAATTGGCATACTTAATTTACTTGTAAGTCTCTAGAAATGTAGCACTGTGTGTGGCCAGGGCCTGTGAATTAAATGCTACTATTGGCCCTTCAACACTGGTTGTGCCACCCACTTAAGTAGCCCTTTAAACATGTCTCAGGCCTGACATTGCAGCCTATGTGTGCGGTTTTAAGATGCCATTTCGACCTTGAAAAATTAACCTTTTTCCAGGCCCAAACCTTTCTTTTTAATGAATATAAGTCAATCCTAGGATAGGCCCTGGACAGCCAAGAAAGCAAGGTGCAATGTATTTAAAAAGTAGGGCGTGTACTTTTATGGTTTACAAGTCCTGGTAGTAAAAAACTCCTATATTTGCTTTTCACTGCTGCAAGACCTACCTCTCCCATTAGGATGACATTCAATAAGTTGTAATTTCCCAATTGGAACAGGTAACTAGTTCCTGTTTCATGTCTTTGGAGTTATAATTAAAAATCCTGTGTTATGGTGATGTTGAATTTGTGGTTACAATTCTGAAAATGTCACTTTTAGAAGGTTGGCATTTTCCTGCCTCAGCTATTTTATGCCTTCAGCCTGTCTCTGGTTCACCAGATGGGGTGTAGCTGACAGTTGAGCTTTCTGTATTCCTCCTAGACAGCCACACACAGAGAGCTTAGGTGTGCCTGGATGGGCCATCACTGGCAGATGGGGGGGGTGGAGCTGGGCACAGCCATAATTACACTTGAATAGGCTGTGTCCTACATCCACACAAAGGGCTGCAGCCAGGAGAGGAAAGGCAGGATGGCTATGGGGCTTCAAAGGGAAACCTCTATAAGCTTCTCCCACTTCAAAGAAATGCTCAGGTATAGATATTGGAACCCAAACACCAACTCTTAAGTACACTTTTGGACCTGTGGATACTCTGCCAGGAAGAAGGACTGTTGTGCTGCTGAAAGGATGTCCCCTCCGCTGGACTGCTGCACAGAAGGACTGCTTCCCTGCTGCGCTGACATGCTGCCTTCTTGCTTGTGTAAGAAGGACTGGACCTGCATCTGTTTAACCCAGGACCCCAGAGTAAAGGGCTAGTTGGCTGGCCTCCTGACTTTAACCTCCAGGAATGAAGGCTCCAACAGCTTTGACCGCAGCCCCTGGGCTCCGCCATCTGTGAGTTCTACTCTGCCAAGTGGTACCACCCAATTCCCAGACCCTTGGAAGTGGGCCTAAGGTGTTCTTCACCCTCTGTGGACCTAGCAGAATCGATGCATCCTCTCTGCTGCACAGGGCAACCCAGAGCAGAACCAACATATCATCAACACTATGTGGATCTTCTCTGTCGCAAAATCTTGCATCGCTTCGCAGCCACTGCCTCATCGGAACTGTCACTGCACAATGCATCTGCAGTGCAGGCCCCCAAATCCCTCATCGACGACAGCCTCGATGACGATACAGTGGCCAAATGGATACCAATAAAAACACATCTAGGGTTGACCAAGAACAAGAGTACCACATAGGTTAATGACAACAGCAAAAGAATGAAAACACAACTCTGTATACTGCAATGAAAGTTAGGAGATGAAAAAGACAAAAGCACGCTACTGTGGTATAACAGTGGCTACAAAAGAGACATCAGTATCACAAGAAGCCACCACTAATCCACACACATAACTTAAGCATACTGTCCATCTAAAGAACTCCATAAAATTGTAACATAATTCTGCAATCCGATCACTATGCACAGAAACACCACGATCACAAGACTTCTGTGACAATATCTCCACAGAATTAATCTAAAAAATGACAAAGATTGAAAAGTACCTTAAGACGAATGCACACAACACATGACCTAACCACCACAGAAAGAGACACCAGTAATCATCCATCAGTGCATACCTTCAATACCTTGTCACAAAAAGATTTACTGGATATTATCATTGCAGCCAGACCATCAGTATCACCTTCCCTCCCTGAATCGCCAAAAATCTTTAAAGATAGCCTTCGCTCAACCTGTACAGGTGAGATAGCCAGATGCCTACTCAGCAAATTCCAGGAATTAGGTTCATTTCTGCCTGAGCTCAAAACTTTCTACATCAGAACTCTCTTCAAAAAGGAAAACATTGACCCCTCTGACCCAGCAATCTACAGGCCCATACCAAATGGGCCATTCTTTGGAAAAAAAATCGAGAGAGCAGTGTTTACTCAACAGTCTAACTTTACTGAACATTACAGCTTACTGTCGGATCAACACCCCTGTTTCAGACCAGGCAGATGCACAGAGCTCACCATCATGTCCATCTGCAGATCTGAAACTTGCAGTGGGCAAAAGTGGAGTAGCTGCTTTATTACTTCATGATCTATCAGCTGCATTTCACACTGTCCACCACCACATCCTACTGCAAATACTTCAGGATATCGGAATCCATGAAAATGCTTCAAATTAGATTACTTCTGATCTGACAAACAAAATGTAGTCTGCCTACCCCCTTTCACATCATCATCTCACACACAACACTGTGATGTTCCTCAGGGGCTCATCATATCCCCTCTACTCATCAATATCTACCTATCCCATTATAAAATGTGATTAAATCATATCACCTCACCTGTTGCGGCTATGCAGGTGACACCCAAATCATTTTAAAAGTGGAAGACCTCTACAGTTAAGATAACAATGACTGCCTTTGTGCCATAAACACATGGATGATGAATAACCATCTAAAGCTTAATACCACAAAGACAGAGATTATGACCTGTGGACTTTGGAAAATCTACCAGCCTACCACCATATTGACTAAGGAACTTGAAGCCCCTCCAACAACATCAAGAGACAGTAGAAACTTAGGAGTATTCATTGATTTGGACCTATTCTTGATACCACTTGTTAACATCATCACAAAAAGTGCCTACTACACAATGGAAACACTGTTACATCTTCCTATACCTTGCTCACCAATATAAACAGTAAGCCTTCCTCACACTCGTAATCGCCAAGCTTGACTATGCCAGCAGCCTAGACCTTGGTGCACCGCTTTCATTGTACGCAAAATACAGCTCATTCAAAATGCCGCTGCAAGGCTTCTTCACCTGCCTTCATCCAAAAGAACGCATGCATCCAGTCCTGCAATCACACCACTGGCTACATATAGCTAGAAAGGCAATGTTCAAGGCACTCTTCATTGTGCACATAGCCTCCCCAAAAAAGAAAAACATTTAAAAGCAGCAATCACTAAATGAACAGGAATAGAGTAACTGGTTAGATCTGCCACACAGTGCTGGACAATTTGGAGGACTTTAACATAGTCCACGACTGCAGGTCCTAACATCTATACAATCTGACCGTTTCTTTATATCTCACAAAGACACTCAGATATGGGATGATAATAAAAATGCCCACTTAAGTAGATCTATCCGCTTCTCTCTCCCTCCAGACGTACCAGCTCATGACAGTCCAGTGCAAAATCAGTTTAACATCTTTCAACTACTCTCAGAAACAACACTGTTCCTCACCTTCATTACAAAAACATACCTCAGTGAAGAATTAGCTCCCACTGCCACAAAGCCATCCCTCCTAATTTTCAGATCATTAACCAATATCATATTGTTAAAACTGGAGGGGGTCTAGCTCTCATCCATAAGGAGACTGTATCATACGAAATACCATAACAGCACCTACAGAGCTGTTCAAAGCTACAAGTATGCTGAAAACCATACAGATGTGTTTCTGTCTCTCACACTTCGTCATCCAAAACTGTGCTAGGCACTGCATGGCATAACGCGTTAATTGCACCTTGGAGGTGTTGGCATGTCAGACCTTATTTGCTTTTATATTGTTATGATAATGTAACATGTATAGGGTAAAACATCTATTACCCTCAGAGGTCGACTCAGACCTTTTGACTCAGACAGGAGTGTGAAATCATCCAAATAGACACTGTAAAACTAACAGACATCAAATATAACATTAAATAATCAACATAATCAATAAGAGTCAGTAATTTCAACACCCCATGACCTATGTGACCATGAGTCACCACACCAGTTTAGTAAAGTTTAAACATGTATTGCCCTTTAGATTAACAATGCTAAGATCACATAAATCATGTGCAAGATCAAATGATAGAAATAAAGAAACATCACAGGCTCTCCAAAACCCCTAAAGAATCTCAATCTAATTAAACCATTTAGCATAAGACATTTCAAAAGAATAATACACAACAACAATTGAATTAAGTGAAAAATAGAAATGGCATACATTTAGTTGTGCAACTGAATGAAATCACAATCAATTAATACACATTCATAATTAGATTTGAGTCAGGCGTCCCTAACCAGCACTCTAATTCGAAAAGCATGTGTGGGTTCATACAAAAAGGAAAAGTAGACAACAATTAATTTGGAAAACATTTAACTAGGGCGCCAACCAAAATATGCGGTTGGAATTTCTAAGGGAACAAAACCTTCAAGAAAGACAAATGCAGATTGGTTATAGCTCTCCTAAATGGATCAGCAAACAACAGACACTTCCTCAGCAGAGCGCAGGGACATCCGGAACATCCGGAAACAGTATCAGGACATTAGAGGGAAACAGTTCAGTAAAGTTGGGCCTGGTATATCTGAACTGTTAGAATCAATATGCAAGAACTAAGCAGCATCTCCTAGCTTGGAAAATGGTGAACTGACTTACGTCACATAAAACATTGCTATATTAAAATCTCAAATGTTACCAAATAAGCTTCTAATGGTCATGACTGTGAGGTGGTTTCGTTTGCAACCAGTGAACTTCATCTCTGCATCAGATGTATCTCTTCACGTTTTCTTCACCAAGGACTGGATTAACGCTGTTACTCCTCTCTCCTCTCGGGACATCAGCTTCCATGATTAATTACATTTAAAACTACCTGGAAACATAAAGTATGCTTCCTGCCAAAAATGAAACTCGAGCAAATATAAAATGTTACATAGAAAACAAGACATTGAGCACTGAACCCTTTGTTTAGTTTTTACGTACGTTGTCATCTCATCTTAGGAAAGAATATTGTAACAAGCAAAGAACTTAACTTTTCCACAGTGTGCAAGTCATACAGGATGCTTGAAGAAACATTATTTTTGCAAAGCTAGCATTTCCTTAAAACAACGTGCCTCTGGAAAATTACTACTGCGTGAGGCCTTTAAACTAGTGGTAAGCATGAAGAATAAACAGGTCATAATAAGTTTAAACCATAAATCTTTTAGTACACGTTAATAATATATTTGTCAGTATATTTAATTATGTTCAAGCAGAATACATTTTCATTACTTATTAATTATTTTCATGTTAAACCACATTGTGGCTTACACCAGAGAAGGTACTATTTTAAAGTGCACAGTTTTCAGTTAGGCCTTTAAATACATGTTAGGTTTATTATTTCGTATTACTTGTTAGTGACACATTTTTACAAATAATGTTTACACTCCAACAGAGGTCATCACGCATGACACGGAAACACTTCCCACATAGGATCAAAACAGAGACAACATCCTTACAACTACACACCTCACATGGTGTAGTTGTAAGCAAGCACTTTAGCTCCTCATATAGGGGTAGTAAGTGCTACAAAGATGCCTCAATACAGTACAGTACAATTCAGAGAAAATTAATAGGAAGCAAGGAGATTAGGTGAGCACAGAAGGTAAAGGGTGCTCAGGCAGAGACCAGTAGAGGATGTGATGAAGGGTCGGGGAGAGAGGGAAGAATGGGGCATGAGAGGGGTTGGTTAAGTCAGGGAAAAGAACTGATGGAAACTATTATGAGTGGCTGGTGCAGGGCCTCAAAAAGCAAGGCCGGAAGCTGTTCTGTAATCTTGGAAGCCCTTAGTTCCTTCAATTGTATATTATGGTATCTATTAGCCAGTCACTCCTTGCGTTTTAAGGGAGGGTATTATTCCCATTTATTTAAAACTCACTTCTGTTTTTGAATGTCATTAATTTTATAGATCAGGTCACAGGTTCATCTGGAGCATGGTAATAAATGTAATATAAAGTTTCAGTGTCAGCCACTTTCAGTGCACAAGATCAAGCCATTTTATGTCTCCTGTGCTTAACTCCTTGCAGTCCTTCTTCTGTTTTTCCAGAGCACACAAAACAGTGTACTAGCTCCGTTAATCGTACTTGAAATAAATTGACATTTGTATTGGAAATAGCAAGAGAGGATTTCAAAGGAGCTCATAATGCGTTATGGAAAGGAGGATTTCCTCTCTTAGATAAATGATAATTTCAAGTAAGTTATCTTTGAAACAAGTTTCTCCTCGGGGTAGAAGCTGTGCAAAGTCCTTCCGCATCAAATAAAGAAAAAATAGGCCTGAGGGGAGAAAAGGCTTTACAAATGCATCAGTTTAAAAATGCCATCCTAAAACTTTTCACAGAGCTTTCTGGGTTACGATTTCCCCCGATGCTTGAGACTTTGAAAATGGGGTCAGCCTTGTCCTTTAAGCAAATAATGAAAAAGACCTATGTGACTAGCTTTTTTTGTCTTTGTTTTGCAAGACATAGTCGTTTTATTTTTTGCATTCCTACCCCCGTATTTCCTATTCTTGCTGCTCCTACGTTTTGTTACAAATCTGCAGTGAGCGAAATCGTATGTATGCCAGAGGCAGCGGCGGCACCTCTGGCACCCTCATAATGCATTACCCGTTTCCTTGCCTTCTAGAGTCACACCTGCTTAGTTTGTTTCCCCCAAGCAGTTCTTTTGTGCTTAGAAATGTTTTACTGCAGAGGATTGCTGCGCACATGCACTCTGTTCATTTCCTGACTTCTCTTGATGCAAATTTGCAGATCCATCTTGATTTCTAGTTCCACCCTTTTCTCTCATTGCTCACATAACATTTGTCCAAGGACGTTTTGGGCCCCTTTTGTTGTTTTTTTTCGGTGTAATCTCTTTTCGAAGCGGTTCCACACATCACAACTCTTTCATTGAAAACATTATTCATACTTCTCTTGAGCCGCCCTACCCCTACCCACTTCTGTATTGTGGCCTGATAAACTAAGAGCTTTTTTCTTCTGCAAAGACTTAAGCAGCCTTTTGATGTGTAGACGTGGCCCTCCCTTCAGCCCCACTTCTTCAAGCCTGAGACCTGTTAATATTAGTGACATACGGGAACCTGAGGGCTCCCATCATCACAATTTGAAGGGGTGGGGGAGGGGCTCATCATATTCCACAGAGCAGACAGGCTTAACTTAGAAGGCAATGTGTAAAGTATTTGTGCAGAAACTCTTACAGTAACACAGTGAAAACACCACAAAAAGTACTCCATACCAGTTTAGGAAAATAGCTAATGTTTATCTGAATACAATAAGACCAAAACAAGAAAAATCAAATATGCACATGTCAAGATATCCCTTTTTAAAGGTTTAGATGAGTCGCAATCCTGAAGAATCTGTGGTTGTATCCTTTTAACTTGCAGTACCTGGGATGTGTCAAAAATAACAACGCAGAGGGCCGAAGAGGAGGAAATGTGTAGGAAAGTAAAGCAATGCTTAGGTTTTTCCGGCTCGGCGAAGGTGATGCGTTTTTCTTTCCACGTAGCAAGGTGATGTGTCGGTTTCATGGAGCGCCGCTTTGGTTCCTCACAGGCGCTGCGTCGATCCGGCAGGCGTTGTCGATTTTCTGACACATTGGATTTTATTCCCTTTGGTGAAGTCTTTGATGGCCCTGAGACTTCAGAACAGGAGGCAAGCTCAGTCCAAGCCCTTGGAGAGCACTTGTGGGGGAAAGCTGAGTCCTTCCACCAGAGTCAGGGGCCAGCTGGACAACAAGCAGAACATCAACCCTTCCAGCAGAGCAGTCCAGATGAGTCCTTTGGGCTGCACAGCAGTCCCTCTGACAGAGTCCAGTTGCAGGTCTAGAAGCGTCTGATTTTAGAGGGCCACAGACCCAGTATATATAGCCAAATATGCCTTTGAAATGGAGGAAAACGTCAGAGTGGTTTTGAAGTGCACCAGTTTCCCTTTCAACCCAGTCCTGTCTCCCAGGTGATCTGTAGAGCGTTATCTGTCTTTTGTATGAAGTCAGGCCATTAGCTTTTGAAGTGTAATGGAGAGACCCTCCACCCTTCCTACCCAGGAAGACCCTTCTGTATCCAGATGAATGCAAACACAGCTGAGTGTCCTGTGTTTATGGCTGTCTGGGAGGCATGTCTACCTCAGCAGCCTGTCCTAATTTTAACAAAGGTTTGCATTTGGACGTAGGGAAAAAGAGGGAGGGATATGCAAAGACTCAGAGCATGCCATCTTTCACCTAGGTTCTTTGGTGGGATGTTGGGTGCTCCTGTTGCATTAAAAGCTCATATCAGTCATAATGGCCCTGTAATACCAAACATTTCTCATAAAAGCATTCCTGAGTGTCCAATGGTGAGATTTTGAATGGCCCAGTTCGCCTTCTCATTGTAGAGTCTGCATTGTTTTCCTGAATTGCTTAATTGTTGGTACCATTGAGCTGTCTTGTACGCACGTCAGAGAAACTTTCTCAGCTGCTTTAGGCTCTTTTGATGACACCAAACTTTGCCTTCAGTCTGAAGCTAGTGTTGCAGTCTTGGACCATGTAACAGTTCTGTAAGAACCAGATTATCGCACATATGGTTCTAGTGGTTGACATCTCTCCCCACAGCTCCCTCAAAACCATAGAGCTGAGCGCCATCTCTTCTACTTTCACCTTCCTTAACTGGGGCCCTTTAGTCATTCCTCCTAAGTACGATGATAGTGAATATGGAGGATGGTTTGTCCTGATGAAGAAAGTGATCCAGTTACTCCTCATTAAGGCTGTTGACTATCTATGTTTCAAGGAGACAGCTTATCCCACAAAAGTTGACCCTTCACCCCAGTGTTCTACTTCTCTGACTTGGAGCAATCCCTAAACCCTATGCCATTCTGTTTAGGTCGACAGATATTTAGAACCAAATGCATTTATTTGCATTAGGCTTGAACTCTATGGACATTGCATTGTGGAGCCCACCTTATGACCTATTTTCCATTCTCTTACTTGCTAGCAGTCTAACAAATGGTGTCAGTGACTCTGCCAAGGATGTGCCTTGCCACCCTCACCACATCACTCAGGGGAACTGTGACGTGAATCAGAAGCCAATGCACAAACCATCTTTTCCAGAAGACATTTGAGAACATGGATGGAGCTACTGTTTAAGAACCATTTCCTGCCATTTGTTGCCAGAAGGTGTTCTGACCTTTTAGCAACAGAGCAAGAGGGGCCATTCCCTGCAAGAAAGAGTGATTTAGGATTGAGCTGACAAAGATGGCTAGTAGTTAGTGCTCTTCACAGTTTGATCTCCCATTGTGGATACCACAATGATAACACTTGGAGATGTAAAATATATATTTAATATCTTGATTTTCTAAATAAATTATTTCGTCCAAGGGATCATTGAAGACAAGGAGGACACCAGAGAGACAATATTTTATTCACTTACAGCAGGTATTTACCAAAGAAGCCAGCACGGTTTGACATTGTACTGTGGAAGCGAAATGTGTCAGACCCAACAAGATTTTCCTTAGCTCAGTGTCTCAAAGAACACAGACTAGAAAACATATTAGCATGGCAGATAGATCATAGCAAAGTCCTCTCTGGAGATCTGGACTCTTGCTAATGCGACACATGAACATGATAAGGCTAGAATTTAATGAGATATTTTTGTTGCACATGTGAATTGAAGCCATAGTGTAGCTTAGTAGCACTCTAGTCCTGGTGATCAGAAACCACAATAGCTCATACAGATATGAACTAGTGAAACAAAGACCAATGCATTGTCTTTCTTTGCATAGAACTCAAAGGAGTCACCCATAGTGCCTCCTCCTGGGGTTTTGAAGGCCACTCATGACCTCATGGAAAAGCATCTAGCTACATTGATGATATGGAATGAATGAAACAAAATTTGTTATTCATCATGGGGTACAAAAATACCTTGAAATGGCCCTGCTGTTGACCAGTGGGGATGGACAAAGCTCTGCCTTCTCAAATAGAGACTTTCCCTCCCTAAAAGTCTTGAGCAGGCATCAACAAGCCAATGGTAAGTGTTATTCTGAAAAACGCTTGTATCTTCATGTGAAAGCAGTTTTGACTGTGGTGCCTCCTGACAACAAATCCAGAGACTGGTGGTTTTGACACGTCAAGGCGGTCCTCAAGAATGACTTGTTAAATAGAATAAGCTGTTTTCTTTTGTGGGCTAACAAATGTCAGCTTCATTTTGAAATACATACTTCCCTTTCACAAGGTATGTTTTATTTCTACACCTTAATCTGTTGCTCTTGGACTGCTCAAAATTTTTAGCAAGTGCTATTTATGTATCAAGACCGTTTTCCGTAAAAGACTGATCATTTTTGCAGTTTCATAGGTGCTGTAACTTCATATTCTTGATAGCCTGAGTATGTGAACACCGATTCCTCTTGCCAATCATATTGTAATGGAGATGTACTTGAGAACTGTTACTTCAAGGAAGGAGCTTGCATATTTATGTTTTATAAATGTTACTTGGTAAAAATGACTTAAAGAGAGACTTCATTTAAGTCGTCAACCTGTCTCTATAGCACTTCTAATATGAAATGGCATAAGACGGCTGCCCAGTCAAGAATACAATGTAGTTCCTTTTCTTAATATTTAAATAATTATTGTCTTTTGCAGAGTAGCTACCAATGTTCAAATATTTTATCCCTCCATTTTCTGCTTTGTCTTTGCAGATTGAAAAAAGCCCTTCACCCGACACGTCTCTTCTCACATGCTCACCCAGAGAAAGAATATGTGAGAGTTGGCCCAGTCAAGAAGGTGAGACCAAATGCGGCATATTTTTGTTGAGTTTGTTTGAAAGCTGAAGATAGATGGCCTTTTTCTTAATATTCCCTTTTCCATGTGATCCCCTTAAATATTTTGCCCTTTTGTAGACTTATTTTGCTGGCATTATGGCTCAGTGCTCTATGACCCGGCCATTCAGTGTCACAGTGCGTGTGTGGTCCCTTTAAGCATAAGTTAAAATTAGTTACACCAAGTTGGTTGCAAATAAAAGTAACATTTTCTCATTTTGTCTAGGAAAATGCTAAAAACTTGCTTAGCAGTTTGTTTTTACTTTTTAGCAAAATATGTTCACGGCTAAAAGTACAATTTTTTTTGTTTCTCTAGGGGAAAAGGGAAACGTGCTGCCTATAGACCTAGTAGTAGCTACACAACATCTGCTGGCTTCCTGTGCCCTCCTTTGGTAGTAATGTGCATTCCAAATAGGTGTCAAGAGGTGGTTTCAGGAAACAATACAGCAATTTCTAAAGTGAGGAAGACTGTTGTGGCACATACCCTAGATACTAAGCTGGAGTGGGGCATTTGGTAGGGGACAGGAACAGATGACATTTTAAAGGACCAGAGTAGAAGCTTGGCCAAATAATGCACACCTTTTAGCCAGAGTGTCATCTCAGACGAGCATATACCTACAGCTGTTCCAAAATCAGGAATTCGGGTGGGAGCCGCATGCACAGGCTCTTCACTGGGAGAGCTTTGATGGCTAGTGGTCACATTCAGCCTTTCATGAACACCAGAGCAGTTCCCTGACAGACCTGCACAGTTGCAGAGGGACCGCAGTATAACCACCAAGTGTGTTCCTTGCTGCCCCCTTCGCAGGCTCAGCAAGGCCTTTAGGCCGGTAATGGAAAGAGACAGATCATGGCTCCTCAGAGCTGCATAAAAGGGAGCAAGGACCTGGATGGTACAGTACAGATTGAGTCCTTTGTATTAGGTAAAACTGCTTGGTCTCTACATTGGATCTGCTGGCTCAGACCACAAAAATAGGCAACGTCCCACATCTGTATTCTATCTTCATAACTAGACATTGGAAACATGCATGAGATCTTGGTACCTGCTGCGGCCACTGCAAGTGACCTGTTTCCTATGGCGACTTCCCTTAAAACGCTTGTTAATAATCACCAACCTTAAAAAAAAAACTAAGCAGATTGGCCGCTTTGTAAACTTAGTGAAAGCTTTCTTGTAGCAAGATTGGTGTGTTGTTGAGAGGATTTATATTAGGAACTCAGATTTTGTGATGGAGCCGTCAACAATTTTGGTTGATCTTGAGACAAGGACGTGAGACAGATTGTAGTGGTTTTTGAGTGTGACTGGCTAGTCAAGTGCTGTGATGTTAAGTAGAATGTGGATGTTCGACTTTGGTAATGGCTATTTCCTCTAAGGGAGAGAATAGCTGTGTAATGATAAGAGTAGTGAAGAGAAATGGCTGGTGTTAGGGCTGTGCAAAGTAGGATTGTGGTTCACGTTTTTCTGACAGTATATTGTTTGCTTCTGTGGATGTTTGATGTATTGACAACGGTTCCAGTACTGTATAATTTTCCATTTATTTTACTTTGCTGTTTTTCTTGTAATTTCTTCGGTGATGGGGTTTTGTCCTGTTTGGCTGTGAATGTAGGAGGTTTTGTCGGTATGTGTTTTTTTAAGGGTGGTCATTGGAGGTAGATATTTCTGATGGAATGTTCTAGCGATATCTGCATTTGGAGCGTAGTGGCCAGATGGTTGACTGCGTCTTGATGGTGTCTTGTTTTATACTACATAAATCTGTCACCTACACTCCTTCGTATACAGGAGTCTGCTTGCAAAAAATTGTTTTTCATCTCTATGGTTAAAGAGATGCATCCTCCTTTGGTGAAAACATTTTCAGTACGTATAACGTAGTCCCCTTGCTATGCAGCGCTGGGAGACCTGTTGTCCACGGAAATTCGGTAGTAAATATGAAAAATAAAGCCAGTTGCACTTATTTATAACAACAGTAATTGTTGTACAGGGGTGACAATTGAGTGTCTAGTGATTTAAGTCGCAAGCGGGTACCCATTCCCAGCATGGACTCATGTAGGAGCTATGGTGCTTTGTTGCTAACAATATGTTAATGTTAAGAGGAGCTTTGGTGACATGCATGTTCCTTTCTTTAAGATCCTTCTCTCCTGGGCAGCTACAGACCAAAGAATGCACTGGTAAGAATTCATGTAATCTTTGTGAGCGATATAAAGTGTCTAGAATTTTACTGAGTATAATTTCAATATACGCTTTGTTGGTAATTTTAGCCATTTATTGTATCGTTTTATTTTTTATGTGAAATGTTTGTTACGTACTAAAATGTGCCTCCGTGCATAAAATAAGAGAAATGTTTAAATAATGTAAAATTTGGTATACTTTTGAAATATATGTGGATGTCAAACCATGTTTTTTCAGGATAGCCTCAAAGCAAATTCAACATCTTGGCTGATCTGCTAACATGTACATTGGTCAGTGGACTGCATTGTAAGAGGAGCCGAGTAGTGATCACTGCCTACAGCTTCCTCCTAGACAGGCCACTGGTCACATTCAATTTGTCAGGAGTCTTCCCTTCTACAATCTCTCCCACTTCAAGAACAGAAATAAAAACACCAGAAAATATGGACTAAATGGAGAGGGACTGAGCCTGTCCCTAGTTCCTCCCCTTCCAGTATCCTCTTCCTGGTTTATTCCACAGAAGTCCTTTGTCTCACAGTGTCAAACATTGTGAAAGAAAGGGGCTGCGTGGCTGTGCCACAGCAATCGGACAGATGTTTGGATATTTTCGATCACAAACTATACGGGGAGGAGAAGGAACGTTTTTGGACGGACCATTAAGTTTCCCAAAGGTTAGACACTAAAACTGAAGAGTAGTCTTACCAGTAGCAATAAGATAATGCTGCTTGGTGGTCTGAACTTTACTTTTGGAGGGAGCACTTTGATGGTAGTCTTAAGGACTTGACAGGAGCCTGCAATTTCCCAGGAGTACCCAATAACCTTTTCTTCGTAGGGCGCATTTGAGTAGATTAAATACAGGGCGGGATGCAACAGGGAGTTCTAATTGGCTCCAATTCCCATGTCATCATGTTTCAGTAGGTTAGGTTATGCGCAGATAGTTATCTGACTTTCATCAGGACCATACAGATCCCATAAAAGTACTATGAATTTCAATATTAGTAGTAGGATGTATATTGGGTGCAGCACTCGCTCACTCCAGTCGCACAATAACACACATTACTTCACTGTCATTTCCTGGTATTAAATACTCTGGAGCTTTTAATTACCTCTCGGGTTCTGTGAAAATAAGTGATATAAATCATTAGTCAAGTTATTGCCAGTACACAATGCATTGATTTTTATGTGTGATTCACTGCACACTTTATATTTTTTTTAAAAGGGTGGTGTTATATTCACACAGTCACCAGTGTTTTATTCTGATGCATTCACTGAGAGAAGCTCTGTGTTTCAAGCTAGTTTTACCTTTAGACCGTGTTTGCACTTATATGCCAGTGGTTAGAAAACAGTCAAGTGTTAATGCACACCTTAATCTCGACAAATCAACATATTAGATTTGGGGGACCTGAGACTAAATACACAAAGACACAAGAGCAACCTACTTCTTAAAGGGGATAGTCTTGCCCCATAGGAAATTTACGGGCAGATGCCTTTGTCACTTGCTAGAAAAAAAGACACAATAATTGCTTCTTTAAGCCCACAATCAGGGTATAGTTGTACTCACTACTCCACAGTGTATGCCTGGCTTTTTCCCCTTCATTGGGTACCGCAAATCCTGAATATTGCTGATCAGCGGATCCGTTCTCGTTTATAGTCACCAGAGCGGGTTGCTGTTGACGCTTGTGATGTTTAAGGGGGCGTGTCCTACGAGTATTTGTCCAGTTAAACAAAAATTGTACAAATACGCGTAACATCTACTTTCAAGCAGTTGCCTAAGATTTTTTTTCTGAGTGTGAACAATAATGAGTATACCTCCTCACACACATAAACATCATCCCGCACTGCTGATCCTCTGTTCAGGAACATTCTTTATGTCCATAACTGTATTAAAGTCCACACCAATTACTGGGTGATAAACCCACAGAATTGTAAGAATTTTTAGTGTAATCTTGAGAAGATCAGGGGAAGCATAGAGCCACAGCATGGGCCATCGCTGGCCATGTATTGAGCTGTTAAGCAGAAGGTATCTGCCCTAGGGATCCTCTGTAGATCCATTGATCAATGACTATGAGAAAGGACCTGTGAAGGAGCAGAGCGACCTCACTCTTCAAACCACCCAAAGGACCCAGACACAAAACCCAGAGTGATAAACCCTCTAGTACCCACTGAGGTCAGTCTCCTTGATGAAGAGCATGTCTCTTCACAAAGTGCATAACATCTGCCCCCTCCCGCCCCCCTTCCTGTTGTTAAGTCCATTGATGTTCCAAGATAAGATCTTATAGGAGAAGGCATGTACTGTCTCCGTTTGATTAGTCTTTGAGTGGTGACGCATGGCTAAAAAGGTCTGTGTATAATCTTCTGTAAAGAAATTCTTCTTCCTCCCTGCCCACAAATGAATCAAAATCCCCAAGTCCCCACCTGCCAAACTACCCCCTGCCTACACTTCTACTCAAGAGTCATCTATCGACAAACATTGTCAATACACAACTACATATAGTGATCAACAGCTCTGGCTAAGGTCCTGTGCAGGTAGTGGTGGCTGGGGGTCACTTCTAATCAGCTGCTCTTGTCGTATTCTATGTCATAACATTCTTTGTTACTACTTCTAAAATATCCATTAGTCTGCTGTGTTGAGTATCGCCCCCATTGGATGCCAGAAATCGGGATATCTTCGGTAAAGTTTGCAAGTGGGTCAGTTGGTCCAGTCCCTAAGGTCTAGTGCTCAAATGGGCTGAGGTCCACAGCATGCCCACATCACCTGTTTTAGTTTGCAGAGTTTGGAAGGCATTGACACCCATTCTGGAGATCCTCCTTTGCCTCATCTGTAGATTTAATTGGGGGTCACCCTCGGCCTTCTGCAATGTACGCCACCCCGGGGCACATTACCTGTCTGCCATGGTGGGGGCCATGTCTCCCTCACTTCCCCGGAGTGCAGTGAGGAGTTCTCAGAAGGACAGTTTTCAAGAGCCTGGGGGCACTTGACTGCCAGATGCACCTCCAACCAGTCCCATACACTTTCATAGTTATTAAAGAAGAGTGATTGTCTGTCATGAAATACCTGCTGTCAGGCTGGAAAAGGCAGCATATACTTTAAATTTGTGTTTAACCTTCTGAAATAAAAGACTTTGTGCTGGATCTTCAACAAATAGTCAGTGAAGGCCATGATGGGAATAGCCCCAGACTTCAAGATTCATTTCCTTCTAGCTGCCTGCAGGGCCACCATCCAGTCCATGTAGTTCAGGAGGCAGATTATGAGAGGCCACAGAGAGGCACCAGGGGGAGCAGAGGCCACAGCCAGGCATTGATGAGCCCTCTCCACTGCAAAGCATTGAGATAGATCTTTCTCCGGCACAGAGTATTGAATCCACATCATGGCAAAGAGTTGGCTGTGGGCCCTCTTCTCTTTCTAGCATCCCAACCACCCATATGTTGTTCTGCCTGGACTACCCCTCCACATCTCCGTATAGCTCTCCGACTCTCTGTTGGTCTTCAGAAGATGGGTCTCCTAGCCCTCAAGGGTCCACAAAGTGTCCTATACTCCAAAGATCCATCTAAGTAAGTATGTCCACAACATAACGGAGGTCCTGGCAAAGGAGGGAGAGAAGCGAGAGAGAGTTATCAATACTGACCTCACTGGTTTTAGTTTCCAGGGAGGACAGTGTGTCCTTTATAGCCTGCAAAATGGTTAAGTTCACATCACTCATCACCCCACTCCAACCAGGAAGAGGGCCTCGCCTAGTCCACCAAAGAGGCGGGCATGGTGAACCTGTCCAATGTCTCCTGGCCCCAAGATGAGCCCACTTTACCCATACCCATTTAGATCTAGATTGAAGTAAAAAAAAAAAAAAAAAAAAGACCGAAAAAATATCTTCATCCAGTCAGACCCTCTCAAATCCGTGGGGCAGCAGCAATCCAACATCAGGGCGATCTGAGATGCCTTTATCCGGGCGACTATCTCCAAAGGAACCAAGGCGTTGGGGAATGATAGTTATGGTGGGGGTCCTCTAGGATCGGAGATCCAGAAAGGTTAGATGAGCTTTTCCCCTTAAGGATCCTGGTGAGGGTTCCAGTGAAAAATGTAGGATTAAGTATTTCTTAGCACTTATACATTATTTAGTTCCCCTACTGCAGGGGTGTAGACGGAGCCCGCACAGTTCTGCAGGAGGGTACGTACAGCTCCAGATGGTCGCCAATGGTAGCTAACACAGTCCTCCACAGGTGAGGTCTATATGGTATGGTCCCCCCTCACTCCCCCCACCGCGGTTCAGTGTCTTGTTCACATTACTCACAAGTTCACAACTAAGGTGGTGCATTTAGATTCAGGACAGGATCACCCCACTTTAGGTCCAGGAGCAGTGTGACAGTGGGATCATGGGGGTGCAGTGGATGACCCAGTGCAACAGGGTCTCCTCGAGTGACCCTCAAATGCTTCAATCAGTGTTACAGAGTCTGCCTCAACAGTAGGCAGCCCTCCACCAACCTCCTCACCATCTGCCAGGAATTTCAGTGCTTTGTGACTGTTCAATGAGGCTCAGGCAAGGCCACATGGGGCAGTGGCCACAGCCCCGGTCCAGCTCCTCCAATACCTTACCCTCAACAAGCATCCAGAGTATGAGGGCACTTGAGCAGTCACGTAGGAGGCCATGCCTAAACTCCATCACACGGGATCATGGAGCCGCCAGAAGAATATTCAGGCCTGTCTCCCTGGCTCAGCCACGTCCCCATCCTAAGCGAGGACTACGAAGGTACTTCAGCCCATCCTGGACTGCCAGTTTTAATTCAGGCCTAGGCAGCGCAGCTAGCGATGATCACATGTCGCAGGGTGGGAGGGCTGTGTCCACCAGGCCTGTGCGGTGGACCCCCCAGCTCCTTTGTGACCCACGGGCTATAGATGGCCACAGATGCAGCAGTTTCAGCATCAAGTCGGTGTGAGACAAAGTCCCAACGCTTCAGTACTTTGCAGATGATGAGAATACTGGATTCTTGCAGATCATGGGGCCACTGATCAGGAGGTCAAAGAAGTGTGACTGCCATTTTTGGTGGCTAAGCCACCCCCCATCCGCCAACATTAGACAATCTTGACATCCAAGCATCTACCTGTCAGAATTGTGTCAAACAGATACATGTTCTACTCCATACACATTCCAGGAGCAAGGAAGCCAAGAGTATTCTGCACAATCTGTTTGCCTAAGCCTAAACTTCCTGATACTTGCTTCCCATCTGCCCCGTACTTGCACAGTTGAGAGTGGTGAAGAGACAGTATATATCGGTTGCATTGGATTACTCTTAGTCTGTAGATTCTTTCCTATTATTAATGCCCAGCCATTGATTCAAATAAACACAGCAAATGGCTCCTCTGTCCAGTAAGCACAAGCCTAGGGAATGAGCAGAGGAGCACGTATGATGTATGTAGGAGTGGTGCTGTCAGTCATACATACATCTCGAATGCCGCTCTGCCGTTATTTCACAGCACATGAAGTAGTTTACGGACCCATTGCTAGGTGACTGAGCACACAAAGTTAATAATCGGAAATAACCTACCACCAGTAGTTTCACAATCATCATGAAGGTAACTGTGCTTTTGGACTCACAGCTCTATGCTGTGGGCCATTTTAGTCCCTGTATTCCATATTTACTGAATAAGTCATAAACACATGAAGGTGAAAATATTTCATTGTTGAAGACTATACCATCCCTAATCTACAAAATATGCCAGAATGAATTAATTACTCTGCATGACAGAATTGTTTTATACATCTCAATCAGATCTTCATATTAAAATTTAACATAATCTTTTGAAATCTACTTATTGCGCTCACGGCTCACTTAATCGTTGTACCTTTCCATTGAAAAAGCATTTTTTGACCTGTCTATATCTTCGGCAGCGTTTGACGAATCTGTGTGATAGAGAATCTTGTTGTGCATGGGAAGTTTCAGGGTGCTCCGTTAAGCGGGCCGAGAAAAAAGGGGGGGGGGTCAAAAGTATGTTATGTTATCTGTTATTTTATCTTATTTGTAAAGCGCATGGCTACCAACAGGCTTCCCAGCGCTAGGACCAGTACAGAGGGAAGAGCCCTGTGCCTATAACAACCAAGTTTTTAGAGATTTCCGGAATTTATATTCATTGGTCGTTATACAAAGGCCAAAGGGAAGAGAATTCCATAGTTTGGCCCCTGGATAGGCAAGAGTGGCACCTCCCCATCTAGATTTCTTTATTCTGGGGAGGCTAGCAAGGGCAACTGAGTCTGACCTCAGATCTCTCTTAGGCTTGTAGGGAGAGGAGAGGGTTCTCAGAATCTGGGGGCCCCTGTTGTGCAGGAATCTGTGGAACTTAATGCGTTGATCCACGGGTAGCCAATGTAGTAGATTCAATCCTGCCGTTACAGAGCTCCTTTTGGGAATACCTAATAATAAACGGGCTGTCGCATTTGACCCTCTGTAATTTATTTTTAACATATACGGGTGACCCGGCAAAAAGTCTGTTTTCATAGTCCAGTCTAGAGATAATAAGAGCTTGGACAATAAGCTTTTTAGCTACAGGAGAAAGAATATGCAAAACCTTCCTTAAAAGTCTTAAGAGGCCAAAGCAAATACCAGATATATGCTTCGCGTGGTGATCCATTGTAAGAGCTTGGTCCAACCATATCCCTAGGAGCCGGAAGCACTCCTCTGGAAACATCAATCTCCAAAGTCTGATTGGGGCCAGACTTATTACCCAGGATCATCAGCTCGGTTTTGTCGTTGTTTAATAGCATTCTGCTGTTCGTCATCCAACCTGCTACAGCTTGCAGGAAGGAGGATAGAGAGGACACGTCTTGCATAGAGTTGGAGTTGAACGAGACCACCAATTGCGTGTCATCAGCATAGGAGATTAGTGAAAACCCCCGGGATTCCACCAACTCTGCCAGGGGATCCATGTATATATTAAAAAGTGTGGGGCTGAGTGATGAGCCTTGTGGTACACCACAGATGTTATAGAATTTGGCTGAGAGGTGGGATCTGTCTAAGACCTGAAAGGACCTATCTTTTAGAAAGGATAGAAGCCAGGCCTCTGACCCAGCACCTCATGATTCACCGTGTTAAAAGCTGCACTTAGATCTAAAAGTATGACCGCTGTGATGTTTCCTTGGTCCATGCTCTTCCTGGCTTCTTCCAGGACTGCAATGAGTGCAGTTTCCGTACTGTGCTGGAGTCTAAAGCCTGTCTGGGTGGGGTGCAAGCAGTTATTCAATTCCAGAAAGGAGGACAACTGCTTGTTAATATGTTTATCTAGAATTTTTGCGGGCTGGGTAAGTAGGATATAGGTCTATAATTCTTTAAATCCGTGGCATCCAGCGTTGTTTTTTTTAGTAGGGGTTTCACTATGGCGTGTTTCCATAGTCGGGGGGCTTCACCCGTGGAGATGGACTTATTCAGCATATTTGTTATTGCCGGGACAATAACCATGGCGCCTTATGCAAGTATTTGGGGGGAGCTGGATCTACAGGAGAGCCAGCCTTGAGAGTAGTTAAATATGAGGAGACTTCCTCCAGAGAAATAGGGGTGAACTGTGCAAGGGTGGCCCTATCCTTAGTAGAAGGAAAGGCCTGTCCTTCTTGCCTGGGTATAGATTTGGGAAAATTGGAATGAATATCTACAATCTTTTGTTGGAAGAATCCCGCTAATTTGTTACTGTGCTCTACTGAGGCTACCATAGGATTCTCCTCACAGGGTACCTGAATGATTTCTTTTAATACCTGACATACTGCTTTAGGAGATCCAGCAGATCCCTCAATCCTTTCTGCGTAATAAGTTCTCTGTGCTAGTTTTATCTCCAGGTGATAAGCTCTGATCTCCTTTCTGTAAGCCTCCCTGTCCGCGGGTTCATAGGATTTTCTCCACCTTCCTTCTAACCTCTTACAGTTTTTTTTCAAGAGATGGAGGTGCAAGGAAAACCATGGGGAGCTGATGGTCTTACGTACCCCTGTTTTTACCTTACAGGGAAGAGTGAGATCCAGACTGTCAGTAATCCAGTCATTACATTTCTCTGGCTCACAATTAGTCCCATTGAGGGAACTAGGTTTCAGAATCTCCAGTACCCTAATCCATTCTTTAGTGGAGAGCTTGTGCCAGTTCCTGCCCCTCTGCCTAACCAGCTGTAGATGAGTATTCCTCAGCTTCATGGTAACACTCAAAGGAACAGAGAAATGGTCTGTCCAAGGGAGGGGAAATGGGCGTTTTGATGTAAGTGCTGTCAAATTACTGAACACCAAATCGATTGTGTGACCCCCTTCATGTGTGGGGCCCTTCACTTATTGTTCTAGCCCCAAAGCTTCCAGTTCACCTAGGAGCTTTTTCGTAGCCGGCAGGTCCAAGTTCTCGGCGTGAATGTTAAAATCCCCTAATATGGTGAAATTCGGTCTCTTACAGATTAGGTCAGCCATGAGATCAGGGAAGGAATTTAAGAAGTTTTCATATGACCTCGGGGGCTATACAGTAATGCTTCTGAAAGAGTGAATAAAGAATCCAACACCAGAGAAAACAAAATACCTTCCCCTTCTAAAAGCTGAAGAGGCTGAGACGTGATCTTAAATGTATCTTTGTAAATTATAGCAATACCCCCCTCTAGAGGTAGGTCTGTCCACTCTAGCTATTAAATATCCTTGGGGTAGGGCTAAACTAATATCCGGACCTGAATCTTCGTGAAGCCAGTTTTCGGTGAGAAACAGTGTTGAACAGTGCTGAAGGGGATATCTCAATATTTCCCATTTTAATTCCCATAGAGATTTTAGACACAACTACTGCCCGAACTGCTGGACAGAATTACACCAAATTTGGCAGAAAGGTTGCTGTTGGTCCAGAAAGAGTGTTTTTTTTGTTATTTGGTCTAAATCCGTTCAGTAGTTTTTCAAATATTAAAAGAAAAACAAATTTGTATTTCTGGAGGTGTGAAGGTTTCACAAATACTCCTGATCTCGTGCAGAGATCTGATGGGCTGCCAGGACTTAAACCAGAAAGTGTTGGTAGACATTTTGACATCTTTGGCTTCAGCCGAGTCTAAAAAAATAAATTAAAAAAAAAGGGGAGGGGCCAGATACACCCTCGCCACCATCTCACCCCAAGTTCAAAGTTTTTTTGTTTTTTTTTAAATCACGGCAAAAATCACAGCAAATAAGAGCGGTCTCCCGCACATGCTTTTAATATTGTCCCCGGGTGTTCCAGGTCCCGGGGGTATTGTGGAAAAATAGGAGGGGTTGCACGTGGAGCCCCACCTAGGGCGTATCAAAGCCCTGGGAACTGCCACCTCCCCTGGGCAAAAGTTGTTAAATTGATGGCAGTGGGGCACTGTAAATTATTTATGTGGGCTGGGCCGGCCTGTGCCCAGGGGACCACCACCTCCCCGGGGCAAAGTACAATATAGTGTGCGGGCGGGCCTGCGCATCCCCCCCGGGGACTGCCACCTCCCCGGGGCAAAGTATAATCATGTTTGCGCAGGGGAGGCTGTGCATCCCCCTAGGTCCCTGGGACTGCTACCTCCGCGGGGCAAAGTACAATAATGTGTGTGCGGGGTGGTGCACGCCCCTCTGGGCCCCGGGGACCGCCACCTCCCGAGGCAAAATCCAGTGATGTGTGTGGGGGGCCGTCCAGCCCCCATCAAGGACGGCCACCACCCTGGGGCTCATGTAACTTAAAAGGGGGGGAGGGGTCTGTAGCGGACCCCCATCCCCAGGGACCGTCACCTCCCCAGGGGTAAGTTCTAATAATAGAGGGGGGGCCGTGCGGACCCCTCGTGGAGCCACACATGGTCCCAGTGACTGCTAGCCCCCTTAGGGCCAGCTCATGCTATCTCATGAGGTGCCACCCTTGGGAGGTAGCTGTTTGCTTTTGCTTTGCAGCTCCTACCAAGCAAACATAACTCGGCCTTCTGTAGTTTGACAGCTCCCGCTTGCAGAAAGAGTTTTCATCTGGTTACCTGCACATAAATATGCATGCAGGTAAACAAATGAAAACATTGCTCCCGCAAGCAGGGAGCTGCTACTTAAAGCAGCTCCCTGCTTTTGGGAGCAGTGCCGGCTCCCGCAGGAGTCGGGAGCTGGCTAGGACTTCGGGGACCTTCAGGCTCCCCCTGTGGACCTCTCCTGGCAGCAAGCATCTTGCTTGTCTCCCTCTTTGAAGTCATTCTATGGAGAGACCATTGAAATAACTGTAGCCTCTCCATAGAATGACTTCAAAGTTTCACACTAGCAAGATGTTTGGTTCGAATGTTATAGCTGTGTTTTGATGCACGGTACAGCAGCGTCACTTGTGGCCTACTGGTAAAACTCTTGGATTGACACTCGACGTGTCTGTTTATTTACTAGTTGACTGTTAAACATTCCTCATGATGGAACATTGAAGTCTTTTTCCCAGCAAAACCTTTAGGTTACGGCCAACCCCGTATAACCACCCAACCCCAGGGTAGGCCCTGCGGCCAATCCCCACCATGTACGGTCGAAGTTCGTGCACGACGGTGGTTCAATTAACGTATAGTAATTAAGATTACTTTGTTTTATTAAAAAAAAAAAAAAAATAATTTGCGTAAAACTTGAGATAACTCTAACAGGTGAATTTCAGTGATTTTGTATGTTTGAAATATGAGCCCGACTATAACATCCCTGTAAACGTTGTTTTTTTAAGTGAAAAATATATATATAATTTCTATTTTCTAACGCCTTGTCATGTGTAATGTGCATATCTGCAGTGTGTGCAAGGTGGCATTTTGTGCCGAATGGGTTAGTAGAACGTGCCAAATTTCACCTCTTCAACCTCAGTCAGTCTCCTTTTACAGACACACTGCCACTTGCGGTACATATTAACTTCACACTGAGAAATGCCATAGCATGAAAATCCAATATGTTTTTCTTGCTTGGGACACTTGCATTCTTATAAATCACGATCTGCTCAAAGAGAACTTTTAGAAGACTGTTTTTTATCATAGACATTTTAATTAAAATTGATTTCTGGAAGGGAAAAAGTTATTAGCAGCAGCTCTTATTCGACGCCCACAGACAGTACCGCTACCGGTTAATTCATCACTCCCTCTGTGCCCCTAAGCATCTCTGCTTCCCAGCAATGAGCGTGAAGGGCGGACCTTTTTTGGCTGCCAGGGATATTGTGCTGCATTTAAAGGAGATGCTTACTTTCAGTTCTCTTTTTTTTCTCTAGAAAATAGTTACAGAAATGTTCATTTGTATCATTCGGAAGGAGGGTCAAGAAAGTCTGTTTGTCAGTGACCGATTTCAACTCTGATGTCCCCTTGGTGCTTTGTGTGTTCTTTGGCAATTCAATATATTATCTATTATTTTGTTTAAGTCCAGTTCACTGACTATCTTTCAGAATTGGTGTCTCGGCAATAACCAATAGGGATACCTTGTTAGTGCATGGTTTCAAGGCTGAATTGCTGAACACGATAGAACAAGAGTCAAAGAAATAAAACATAAGCTTCCGCTGCTAGTTAATTCCCTTAGTGTTTTGGGTGTTTGGATTAAAATGCAGTGAAGTGAACCTAACTCGTAAATGTTGCATTTAAAAAGCTGCGCTTTTAGTATGAAATTCTGTCAATTATAAAATGTGCCTTTGCTATAGGAAACCGGTGGCACGATTAAAAAGGCAAGTCACCCATGATTGATATTGGGATGAACGTAATCATTTGGTTTCATTACATGAGATGCATCACATTATCAATCATTGATGTATATGACATACATCATTGATTATAAGAGGTCGTACGTGTATGTGCTAAACATTTGAGCGCTTGTTTCTGCCTTTTTTCCTTCTGTGTTTTTCTGCATGGCCTACTGAATACACCTTACACGCTGTCATTTGTTGCTTTAGTCTTATTAGGTGCTTCTCTATGACAAGAACGTTTGTTCGAAATTCTTGTGGTTGAGTATTGTTTACAACGTCTGTCATTTAGAATAAGGGGTTCTTTTTTACAAGGATTAGCTATGTTGGGCTTCCATTTATGCAAGGTAGCAGTGTGATAAACTGAAGGTTAGAACATTGAACCATACGTTCTAGGCTTGGAATCCAGTTGATACTCCTTTAGTAATCCTTTTGATTCCTATGTGATCCGATAAGTGGAGGTTTTGAAGTCTGGCTTTGCAAGAGATGCGTGAACAGCTAGGTTTCCCTGCATGTTGGCATTATTGTTTCAGAGGATTATACATGTGTCTAGTGTTCTTAACAACGTAAAGGTTTGACAGAGCCACCCTTAGATTACCCAGCCTCCTGTCTGTTTTCCCTTTTTCAGTCTCTTCTATCTCGTGTTTTCCATAAAATATCATAACAAAAAGACATGCATATATCTATATATTTCCTCTTTTTCCATTAGTCAGTTCAAGTGTAATTCACATTTTGCTTTTGCACCCCCCCAACCACAGTGTATTGCATAGGATAATGGGTGAGCCTACTTCTCCAATTAGATCCCATCACTGAGAGTGATGGCATTTTGAGCATGCACATGTGCACATTTACTTAAAATGTAGTCCATTTCCACTCCAATGCCCGATTGGCCTTTTTCTGCATTCATCGCCATTTTTTTTAGGGCTCATCTGAGAGTTCATGCTACCCACCCCTGAACCTTCATGTCACTGTCACACTTCTTTTTACCCCTACCCACCCCTGAGCCCTCAAGTCATGGTCATCTCCCTTTACCTCTACCCACCCCATAAACATCGAGTCATCCTCTCCTTGTTTTACCTCTGCCCATCTCGGACCCTCAAGTCACCCTCACCTCCCTTTTTCGCTACACACCACTCAACCCTAAAGTCACCCTTAGTACCTTTACCTCTATCATCTCTAAACCCTAAGATCACTTTTTTAAAAATAACATAAAAAGTATCTTTTAAAAAAAAATCTAAAAATCACTTACCTCTGTTGTAAAGTACTGCTTGGTAAAGGTACAAATATTTAACGTATGTGGTACTTACCTACGTGGTAAAGGTCCTGCATGGTTAAGGCTGTTTTCTCTCAGGCAGGACACATCCCCACCTCTTCCACAAACTCTCTCCGGCCTTTACCCTAACTCCTCTAAATGATTTGGGGGCACTGTTGATTGTTTTATGCCCTTCAGTATGTTTGGTGGGCACCTTAGTCTTTTTTACAGTTTGCCCCTAACCCACACCCTATAATTTAAGTTTCTCCCGAGAGAGGTCATGGGCTGTCACTTGCAAGACTGTGTTTACGTTCAGTGGACTTAGAGCTTGTACATTGATTAGCATTGGTTGGTTTCATCGTCACTCTGCTTCCCTTGCTTCTCTTTGGTCAGTGAGTGCTGGCTCACTTCCTCTTGATGTGTTTGTTCCTACCTTGGAACATGGCCTACAGCACGAGTCCCTTGCCCAATGCCCTTTTACTGCATGCTGCTTTCAGAGGTATTTTTTTCCTTTTACTTGAACCCTCCCCTACCCCGCTGTTGCCTGTACCTTCCACCCAAACCTCGTTTGTTGCTTGACCCCTCCCGTCCTGCCAGGAAAAAAAGCAACCAAAAATCACACCAACGAGTTTCATGGCCTTCACCGCATACAGAAAACACCACTCAATACTATCAAAAGCCTGTTCAATGTCCACCGCTAACACACCCGCCGTCATTTAGTCATAGAAAGGATCTCTCATGACCGCTACTAGTCGCGTATGTTACCGGCTGTATTCCGTCCTGGGACAAAACCTGCTTGATCCTGGTATATCATATGCATCATGTGAGGGAGAAGTCTCGTCGCCAAGATCTTACTAAGAATCTTGTAGTCCAGATTCAGCATTGACAATGGTCTATATGACCCGCATTCTGTCGGGTGTTTGCCGGGTTTTAGTAGGGGTATTACCACTGCCTCTCTCGTTGTTGCTGGCAATACTCCCCTCTCCTTTGCTGTATAGAGGGCTTCCAACCTTGGGGCCATCAGGTCAACATTCATGGAATACAACTCCACCGGTAAGCCATCAGTCCCCGGTGTCTTGTCCTTAGCTAAGTCCTTAATGGCCCCCTTTATCTCTTGTAGAGTAATGGCTCTCCCTAGCTGTTCTGCCACTTCTGGTGTAAGTGTGACAAGTGGCATCTGTTCCAAGTATGCTGTGGTGGCCTCACTTTCATATGAAGAGGCCTTTTGTATACCCTCTCGTAAAAAGGCATGAAGTGAGTATTAATCTCTTCTTGTTTGTAGCGACTGTTCCCTGTCTCTGTTTTCACTTCCATGATAATCGATCCTCTCTTGGTCGGTGATGCCACCCATGCCAGTATACGGCCCGCATTATCTCTCTCAATATGAGCTCTTGCTATGTAATTCTTATAGTCAAAGCAGCGAAGACGCTCAACGTGTTCCGCCACTGTTTCTTTTCATTCTAATATGATATACTGATGGTCTGGTTGCTCTGATCTATTTATTCTTCCTTTCTCAGTTTGGTCTCAGCCTCTATTGTGTCTCTGAGTAATGTTGGCCGCACTCTCACCGAGCCCGCTATGCACCTCCCCCTCAGTACTACTTTAAAAGCATCACATTCGATCAATGGGCTATTGGTTGTGGCCTTGTTATCTGTAAAGAATTGGGCAATATGCTGTCTCACTTCCCCCTGTTACTGTGTGTCCTCTAGTGATTCTGGTTTAAATTTCCATGTTGGAATGCAGAGAAGGGTAGAGCCCCACCTCAACGATAGTAGTACGGGGTTGTGATCTGAGATGGTGCAGGCCAAATATTCAGCATTAGGTATATATGAGAACACATCTGGAGTGCAAAGAAATAATCCAGTCGTACATGCAGCTCATGTAAGTAGGAAAAATATGAGTAATCGCTGGCATTTGGGTATAACCTTTGCCATGCATCAAGCAGGCCCCAATGCGATTGCCAGGATGTAAATTGCTGTGCCACTCTTGTTATTGGAGAGTCGTGCAATGGGGAGTGGGATCAGTCCATAGTGGGGTCTGCCACACAATTAAAATCTCCTCCTAGTACTATTGACTGTTGTAGGAGTGGGGCCAGGCTGGTAGAAAGTTTTGCAAAAAATGTTCCCTGGTCTGAGTTAGGGAGCAAGGCTACGTACACGTATCGCCCATCTGGGTCTGTGAAGCTGTCTACCATTTGAAATGGAACCCCAGCTCGTATCCATATCAGGGTCCCTCTGGCGTAAGCGGAATAAGTGGTGTAGTATACCTGACCCCTCCACTGTTTCTCTATAGCCTTCCCTTCTTGTGTTAAGTGCGTTTCTTGTAGTATTTCCACCTGGACTCCCCTCCTCTGTAAGTATGAGAAGACCTTATACCTTTTAGCCATTGTGTGCCTGTCCCTGACGTTCCATGAAATGAATTTATATGATTCTAATGTAGCCAGATTTCTGCCCAGTTCATGGGCGTTTCTGTGCCCATTCTTTCCACCCAGTACCTGCAGCGGGACCTCATTGCACATCACACTTGGGTTTATAGTTATTAAAGCGTGTGACTTATCTTTCCCAATGGAACTAGTCCAATAAATAACTTCCCAGCTCCTTTTCCTCAGGCCAAAAGGGGTATTAACTCTCATCCAAACCTAAACAATTATGTCAACTTTTCTTACGAATCTGGGAGCAGTCCTCTAGATCGTTTAGAGGATGCTGCTGTGTCGCATGTATGCCCTTCCCTAATCTTTCTTTCGTAAGTGCGTCACTTTGAATACTGCTCCCTCAGTCTCTCTGTGTCAAAAGGATATCTCATGGACATGTCCTGGTAGTTTTATGGCAATGTGGTTCCCCAAGAGAATCAGGAGAGCAGGGATCAGATGATGCAGTCCGACCTCCCAGGCGTCACCTCAGGTCCTGTCTCTTCAGATGTACGTGTAACGTCCGAGTCGCAATCTGACCCTGGCGTGGGGGAAGGGCAGAGGCCTGGACCACGTAGGGAAGCCACTGCCTCCATTACTTTTTGCCATTCCTGTTGCACTTCTTTGGTAGAAGAGGCCTATAGTCTGTAGGTCAATCTATGTCGGGGTCGCCTATGTTGTCATTGCTGAAGGTTGCCTGGATGAATGGCCATGCTAGTCTGCAATTGAGAGTCTATCCACTGCCATATGTCCTCAGGCGAGGTAAAGAATTGAGTTCCTTCTTTAGTCGTCACCCTCAGTCGTGCTGGTTACATCATTCCGTACTGTATTCCCATTTATTGAAGTTTTTGTTTAGTTTCTCTGAAGGTGGCCCTTTGTTTCTGCACTTCTCGCAAAAAGTCTGGAAAAATGCAGACCGTACTATTGTCTACTGTCCAGTCACCATTTTTCCTCACTTGACTCAGCAAATAGACTCTGTCCCTATAGTGCAGCAGATGTGCTATAACTGGCCTTCTTGGGGCCCCCAGGGCAGGACGGCGCGCCGGGGACCTGTGCGCTCTCTCGAGGGCAAAGAAGAGCGAAAGTCCGTCCTCCGCCACTTCCTCTTTAAGCCAGCGCTCTAGAAACTGCACTATGTTATTTTTTTCTATACGCTCAGGTAATCCAATCATGTGGATATTGTTTCTTCTTGATTGATTTTCTGCATTCTCTGCTCTTAGTTCCAAGTCATGAATTTTCTTTTCCATCTTACTAATGGTCTTGGTTGCGTTGTTAACTGTTGGTAGGATCTCCGTAATTTGCTTCTTCTCCATAGAAACTTCTATCGCCACTCGACAATGATCATCTCTGAGTATAGTTAAGTCTGTTGCTAAGGCATCAGTTTTCCCTTTTAAAGCTTCGCAGGAGGTCATAATGGCTTGTAAGATGTCTTGGAGTGTGGGGTCCCCTGTTTTCTCCATGGGATAGGCACTTTTAGTTCCTTGCTGTCCAGTCAAGGCACTTGTAGTAGTTTCTTCTTTTTCAACTTAAGGCTTCCAAGTGCCTTGCTAGGCGGTAGCCCAAGAGTCGTTGCTGTTGGAGTGTTTGTTCTTTAGGCCCCTAGGTTGCTAGTGGTTTGACTCGCACTGTCCGTTTGATGCAGCGCTAGTCAGGGACTCCTCCTTATTCTGCTCACCCTCACCGGCCGATTCGTTCCCCCCCCCCAGTATATCGCCCATCATCGTTGGCCGGTGTCCCCAATCAGCAGCACTCTCCCCGGGATTGGACATCCCAATTCAGATGGTCCCGGTCACCATCTTGGGCTCCGCTCAACCTCGGCCTCCTCTGCGCCAATGGTTCCCGTCAGAATACTTATTGCTGCACGGTCATCTCATAACTCGGCTGCCTCGGGGACCCTTCAGGTACTTTCGGCTGTAGTCTTGGGGGGGAGGGGGGGCTCTCTGGATATCGGGATAGTATGGGGTGGGGATTGCTGGCAGGAGCCTCACAGAGAGACTTCTTCCGCCCTCGGTGCTCAGCCACACCCCCCTCTAGAACCATTGGGTTGTTATCTGGATTTCTTCATTGAGCAGTTTGTACTAAAAACACCATGATATGCATGGGATAGTATGGATATGATTAAACAGGTAGAACATTTTCCCTGTGAGGTTGACTCCAACTTCCTGTGCACTTTGGATCTAGAATCTCTTTACACCAATATTCCACAAAATGAGGGCCAGACAGTAATCAAGAACATTCTCACTGAGCGTGCACACCTCCATTCTGTTCCCACCTCCTTTATCATAGAACTTCTTGAGATATGCCTTACTCGTAACTTCTTTTTCTTTGATGGTAACTTTTAACAACAATTGAAGGGTGCATCTATGGGGGCCGTTTTTGCTCCAAATTTTGCGATATTGCACATGGACAATCTTTTAATGCAAAAAGATCCTTGTTGACACTAATCCATTTCATGAGAATATTGTATGGAAATGCTATATAGATGATATTTTTATGATACAGAGAGGCTCCCTCAAGATATTGATTGATTTTCAGGCATGGTTAAATATTAACTGTAGTCACCTCAAGTTCACTATGCAACACAGCAAATCACAAATTCCCTTTTTGTATTCATTGATATAGAGCTCAGAGGGTGAACTATATACCACATTGTACCGAAAACCTACAGAAAGGAACACACTTCTACAATACAGAAGCAACCATCCAAGGGCATTACGTGATTTACGTCATTTTCACGATTGCATTGCATCTTTTAAAGAAAGATTTTTTTTTTCAGGAAGCAAAAACACTCTCACAAAACCTGATCGCGAGGGGTTACCCTCACAAACTTATCAAACGTTCAATTAAAAGAGCTTGGTATTGTCCACAAGATGTTTTACTCTCATCTAAAGATATAACAAATGAGGATCGCTTAGTGTGTGTGACACATTTTTCCCCAATCTTTAATTAACTGAAAAAGTTTATTTTGAGACATTGGCCTGTTGTTAACATGGGGGAGTTACACATTGAACAACCTTTGTTTTTTTTGCGTAGGAGTGAAAATGTGAAGGACCACTTGGTATAGGCTAATCTTCCATTGAAACAGATTGCTCAAACTTTACATGAGGCTTGAGGTGTACTTCCTGTGGTGGGTCATTTTAATTGCGATCAATGTATTGCTTGCCAATTTACCTTTGAAACTAAGGAGTTCATTTATGGTAATAACAAATTTGCTCTACATTAATTCTCTATGTATAATACAATGAATGTTGTTTATGCTATATTTTGCCCATGTAATATGATCTACATTGGACAAACAACAAAGAAAATTTGGGTAGGAATCTGCCAACATAGGAGTCACCTCCGATGCTGAGGTTGCCAATGCCCTGCTTGTGGACCACTTCATCTCAAAGGGACACACAGAGAATAACCTCCGCTGGCAAGTTATTTCAGACATCAGGTTACCACCAAGAGCTGGGAACATTAACATGCTACTGAAAAAAGAGGAACTCAGATGGATCCTATGTACCAATAGTCAACAGGGTAGTCTCAATTGTATGGAGGATTGGTCTGCTCTTGTCCAACTGTCCTATGGCCATTCTGTGTCATGAACATTAGACTGATACTAAGTGGACTCTTAACGTTTGCGTTAGATGTTTCACATAAAAGCTTACTTCTGATTTTTTCAATAGTGCCTTACATCTGTATACTAGGCAGTACGAATTACTATTTAGTCATATCGTATTATGTTACTTTCCTTTGTATAAGACACACAGTGCCTCCGATTTCTTCCTTTTCTTTTTTTCTCTTTTGGTATCTGTTTTTAGGTCGATAATCTCCTTTGCTTTTTATTTGTTTCCCTGCACCGAATTGTGTGGGATCTACATGCATAGCTCACTCTGGGTGTTGGTGTTTAGCGATCTTTATATATGGGTCCCCAACGATTGTACTTTAAGTTACTTGATGTTCCTGGTTTTATATGTTTTTTTGTTATTCTCTAAATGTTTGCCTCCCATGTGTCTTATTATGCAAATGTGTTCTGAGCATTTCTCTGGAGTCATCATGGGACCCCTTGACTCCTGCAATTTCTATAGTGTGGACCTCCGTACACTCGCAAATGTGTAATCCCTTACCTTCTGTAATTTTTAATAGTGTGGGCCTCAGTGCTGGTTTCAGCCTGTGGAGACATTGGTTAATTTTCAATCTGTGTAGTGTTTACGGTCTTTTTTTTTTGCAGGGCACAGTTCGATTGTAATTGCTTTGTTTTTAGGGGTGAGCGCAAAGCGCTCCGTTCCTCTTCTAATCTCTCTCTTTAGGGGGATTATAACCACGCCCATGTTACGTCAGTCACTTTCATTGGTTCGTGGGCTTGCCTTTTAAAATCCTCTTGTTTTCATTCGTGAAAGGCATGCATTCGTCGGGCCTTTTCCAGTGTTGAGCCCTCCTGGAGAGCACCGGTAAACTTTTGGAAACATACTAGGCCCCATGTTTTCCATATGGTTTCTGGACTACTTTTTCTTCTGATTTTGCAGCGCAATAGAGCTAGTTTTTTTTCTCCAATTAATGTGGCAAAAAAAAGTCCAGTTAGGAGTTTACAAATAGCTCGAACTCGACGTAAAAGCGAGACCCGTTGCATTGCAAATGCTTGTTTCCTTGTGGAACTGTAAGTATAACTGGTTACACTTTAAACCTGAATTTTTTAAGATGGCTGGTCATAACCTGTGCCGACTTCAGCCCTTCTGTGTACGTCATCTATTTCTAACTTTCCCTTATACCTTGTGGCTCCTTTGCATCTCTGGTTGCTGCTGATCAAAGAGACGCGATTTATACTAGGCATTGTGTACGGGTTCCACTGTCTCCCAGGATTTTTGACTAGATTGTGTCATACTAGTATTGGTAAGTTCCTTTTCTGGTTCACGATGGGGTTATTAGGACTTGGACATTTTGGTTGTACGTCAGTACCCTGTTTATTGTTTTATTTCCGCAGATTAACTCATTGTGACAGCACTGCTATTGTTGGAAGGACATTTTGGGCTGCATTTG
Source organism: Pleurodeles waltl (assembly GCF_031143425.1). NCBI lineage: Eukaryota > Metazoa > Chordata > Amphibia > Caudata > Salamandridae > Pleurodeles > Pleurodeles waltl. The sequence continues at coordinate 913,284,450 of NC_090443.1, forward strand.
GAATGTGGTATTCAGGTTATATATTGGCATGACTTGTGATTTGAATTCTATGGAGTTATTTCTTGCTCACAGATTCTTGTCGATTGGTGCTTCAGCTAATTTCAGGTGTTACTAGGTGGTTTTTGGAAGGTGGTATTATTTCCTTCATTTTCACCATCTGGGCTCTTCTTGGCTTTCTTCATGATCTCACAGGGATGCACAAGTTCCTTTTTGAATGCTCACTTATCTCCTCACTTCTTCACTAGTGTATAAGCATTTTTCTTTATTAGCACTGGAATGTCACTTGGATTAAGCACACTTCTTTTATAGAGATTGAGAATCTTAATTTTAGGGGATGTTTTTATTCTAAATTAAATGTTCCCTTTTTCTTTCCCTTTTCCCTCCTACTGCCCCTTTCGTTCTTTCTTTCTTTCATTCTTTCTTTCTCCCTCTTTTCTTTTTCTTTGATTTTCATTTGTCTTCTTCTTCCAGCAGGCATAAATTCACAATTGTCCATCTCTGGCTCATCCTTCTTGTCCTTCTTGTTCTGATGATGATCCCGTCCATTTAGGTTTGGGGATCAAAACATTACGTAAACCACTGTAGCTTTACTCACAATATAGTGTTTTGTGAGTAAAGCTACAGTTCCATTTATTGACACATATATTTTATATTATATTGTGTCCTTGTTCAACAGCCTGAGTCATTGGACTATGTAATGATGAATTGTTGTCACTGTCTTTTATGACACAAATGCACTTATGCATATTTTTTTGGATGCTATGATATAACTTTTATGAAAAATAGCCCACTTGATTACTACACTTTTCTGTTTTGACTTACTTGTATTTTAAATGAAATGCATATGTACACTCTCTATTCATAATAAATCATTATTATTTTATTCATACGTAGAATTTATTGTGATAATATTCTTTTGTAAGGGACCACTGTTTTTTTACACTAAGATGCAGGGGGCTCCCTGCTGTGCATTGCCTTTTTGGTGCTGTCTTTATGCTAGATAACATGGGAAACTTCAACTCAGGTGTAAGATAATTAAAAGAAGATTTGTTGTGAAGGCAAAGAATAATCTCACACTAAGAAAAGTGACAACTGTCCCACGTGGTCAGCACTAGCACCATCATAGCACTTTTTTCCTAACTTTCAGCCTTGGTGCTGGTTAATATGGCTAAAACAAATTAACACAGCCAATAGATCTCCCATGGACAAGACCTACTGGCTTTATTAATGGTTGTTCATAAATGTATTTTTGTGATGGGCAATTTGTGGTCCTTTTGATGTTACAATATTTATATATAATATATTTATTGGGCTTTCATTCAGCCCTCTGGTTTCATTGGTCTGTTATTGAATCATTCAGATTTCTCTTCAAACCACTGCAGCATGGGCAGTGGGTCAGCCCACATCCCACAGGATTCTTTCACAAACAGAACATCAGCAAAAAAAATAGCTACCTACCTCTCTTTAGAGCACGGGCTGCTATGGCAAGGTGTGTTTTTGTGTCCCAAAATATTCTTGCTTTGAGATACATATATATATGTGTGTGTTGGACTTTTTGCCTTACGCAGGGTCATCCCTAGTCTTTTTGCCTCCTTCCTCCTGGTTTTTCTGACCACTCGCTGTTGGCTCTAGGACTCTGAGCACTTTATCACTGCTGACCAGTGCTAAAGTGCAGGTGCTCTCCCATCTAAAGTTGGTATGATTGGCTTATACCTAATTGGCATATTTAATTTACCTATAAGTCCATTGTACAGTGGTATCTCTATACCCCGGGCCTGGAAATTAAATACTAGTGGGCCTGCAGCGCTGCTTGCGCCACCCACTGAAATAGACTTTCAAACCTGTCTCAGGCCTGCCAGCGCAGGGCCTGTGTGTGCAGTTTTCTGCCACAGGGACCTGGCATCTAAATTTACTTGCCAGGCTCAGAACTCCCCTTTTACTACATGTAAGTCACCCCTAAGGTACGCCGTAGCTAGCCCTGTGGGCAGGGTTCCATGTATGTAGAAAGGCAGGACATGTGCCATATTGCATGGCCTGTCCTAGTAGTGACAAACAGCCTAACTTGGTGTCTCACTGCTGTGAGTGCTGCCTTCTCATAGGATTGCATTAGAAATGCCCTGCCTTATCTGTAAGGGGTATTGTCTGATTTATGAGGGGTAGCGTAGGCGTGTTTGGTATGGTTGTGATGGTGATAATAAATGCTGCTTACTGGTGTGGGTGTATTTTTTATTACTATCACAGAAATGCCACTTCTAGAAAGTGCACATTTATCTGTGCTTATGACTCTGGTATTTTGCAGCTTGTCTCCAATCCACGTCTGGGCAGAGTGACAGTTGGGGCTTTGTGCATACTTTTCAGACAGCCTGTACACAGGGAGGGTGGAGGTGTCACAGAGGTGCATCTGCATACTGAATAGTCTTCCTGGGCTGAGAGAAGGGAGAGGCGGGGCACACCTGCATTTGTAAAGACTGTGCCCTGGCCTCACACAATAGGGTCGTTACCCCCCACTGATGTTTAGAGCCTGTGCTGAAAGGAGAGAGGGGGCACTCCCAGAACTAGTTGTAACTATCTGGAACCTCCTCTCCCTACCATTGTAAAACACTGTAAGAACTGACTATAAGTACAGGGGAATTTTCCCCAGTTTGGAGACTCTTGGAATCATCTTGGAACTGGACACCAAAGGCTGAAAGGACTCACCAGGAACCGCCATGGACTGCTGCTGCTGTGCTGACCTGTGACCTGCCTGGTCACTGTGAAGGACTTGCCACTTGCTGCCTTTCCCTTGTGCTGGCCGGTAGGTGGGCCCTCCACCTGAGGACCTTGTCTTAAGATTCTGCTCCCCAGGGGCAGGGTGCTGTGGCCCCTGACCCCTGCATCCATTTCTTCACAAGGGGTGCTTCTCCGTGGTTGCGGCTGCCATAGCGCTGATTGCGGCTGCCATAGCGCTGATTGCAGCGCGCTTATGGAGCCTTGGAGCTCGTAGGCTCCTTGCTGCATTGTGCCCCTTTAAATAAGATCACCGCAGCAGCCCGGGAAGCTGGAAGAACACTCGCGCACTGCATCGGGTGCAGGCGAGTGTCTGCTCGGGCCCCAGGAGGGGGTCTGATCTTCTTCTGGCTTCACAGCAGGACCAGGGGAAGGTGCGGGGAGTGCCCCCTTCCCCCTGACCTCTGCGTTAGGAGCAGGACGCTCCTTTTCTGCTGTTAGGTAAAACGGGCATTATTGTGCCCCCCCCCGCTTGGTGGAAGGGCCAGTGGAGGCCCGGGGGGGCCCCCAGAGATCACGGGTCCCGGGAGGGGCCTGTCATTAAACCGGAGGGGGTGCGTGGTGCCCACCTCCTGCCCTAAGTTGTTTTTGCTGGCTTTGGCCCCCCTTGTGAGGGCCGGTTGAGGCCCTGGGGGCCCCCAGTAATCACAGTCCCCGGAGGGGCCTGTCTATAAAAGAGAGGAGGTGCATGTCGCCCTCCTCTGACCCCAGAGTATAAGGGAGGCCCCCGTTCTGCACATAGGAGCACCGGGGGCCCCATTGTTCGCCTTCTAGGCACTGGAGGTGCCTTCATCCAACCAGGTACTGTTTAAAGGACCAATATAGTTGCAATCCAAAGTTCTTCCTACAGACTTCTGTTTGATTCATATATTACCTACCTGCGTTTGATGTTTTTACATATGTGTATGCAAATGTTCGCTTTATGGACATGCTTGCTAATATGTTTCCCTAACTTGCCATATGTTTTCTAATGTTCCTACTATGGGAGTTTTATGATATTCTTATGACAAGTGTTCTAATGTGATAACGTGTTTCCTGACTACTGCTTATGTTGCAGAATACTAAGTAACCTGTGTGTTATGTGTGACTACTGCTAGTTTGCAGAGTAACTAATGTGTACCGTTCTGACAACTGCTAAGGTAGCAGGATAGTACTGATATGTGATGTTTGGTCTGATAATTGCCTTGTGTAAAATACAGTATATTTTCATATAGTCTGGTGTTGTGTTTCCTTTGTGGTGGGGATATTGCGTCACATGTGTTGTGTGTGTTGTGCAAACGCTTTACACATGGCACGAGCAGTCAGGCTTAACCCGGAGGCAAATCTACCAAGATGGTGAGCAGGGGTTATCTTGGACGTGTAACTCCCTTGCCCTGACTAGAGTGGGTGGGTTCTGTCTGGCTGAGGTGCATACCCTATCCAACCAGAAACCCCATTTCTAACAATATATATATATATATACATATATATATATATATATATATATATATGTACAAAGAAAGCAAAACGCTGCACTCCCGGAAACTGAAGCCATTGAAACTTTTATTCTATTCATGAAAGAGGCAAAATCAGGTCCCACTGACGCGTTTCGACTTCCGTCTTCTTCAAAGTGGTTTCAACCATCACATGGTTCGCACAGCATGTTGGTATTTATAGTTCTTACACACCACTTCATTGGGAATCATTTCAAAAGCACCCTATGTTACACACCTGTTTCCTCTTGCTGACTGCCAATTAGGCAAGTGAAACTCACAATTTAACATCAAACATGCTCCTTAATGATTACTACCTTCCGATATAAACTCGGCTTCCATCAATTATTATGTGACACATATTTTCCAAAAATTAGATTATTCAAAAATCTACGAAGTTCTTCAAAACATTCGTCCTGGTGAAAGTTCGCCAAATCACTCAATGTTGAACATCACAATTTGAATTGCCATTTCGCTAAAATGTTGCTCATCTACCCCATAAACACAGTGAGTTTCACTATTCATCAACATCTATTTTCAAATTTCAGCCTCCAGATTGAATTTTAGCTTTATACACCTTGTTGTGCAACACCAGTTCTCTTTTGAAACACGATCGTACAAGATTCTTTATATAACTTCACGTTGTAAAAGTAACTGCGTTGTTATAAGCGTACTGCCTCCAATTAGATAGTCAGCCTTGCATATTCATTCTACATCGTGAAATACATCGTCAAGTTAGTTAAACGATATCAGTCTCGAAATTCCCAGTTGAATCTTTCATTAGTATATATGCCGTTCATGCGCCTCTGCACGTAAAAAAACAATGTTCCAAATCATTACAGTCTCCGGGCCCCAGATTCAGGGCCACATCAGCATTCATAGGATTGGGGCATCCACTCACCATTTATTCTACGATGAAACGGTGCCTTTTCCAAAGTCAGCACTTTGGCGCTTAGGAAGTACAGCAGTCATTGCCTTTGAGATGCTTCCGTGCACTGTGCACACGCAGGAGATTAGTATCTCCTTGCTGACCATTCCAATTCCAAATGCCGGGCACCACCACTGTACAAAACAGAATCCATACAGGCGGTCCTAAGCAGTGGTGTGCCTAACTGCCGGTGCTGCGTGAGGGCAAAGGACCAAGCCCTAATATGTACAAAGAAAGCAAAACGCTGCACTCCCGGAAACTGAAGCCATTGAAACTTTTATTCTATTCATGAAAGAGGCAAAATCAGGTCCCACTGACGCGTTTCGACTTCCGTCTTCTTCAAAGTGGTTTCAACCATCACATGGTTCGCACAGCATGTTGGTATTTATAGTTCTTACACACCACTTGATTGGGAATCATTTCAAAAGCACCCTATGTTACACACCTGTTTCCTCTTGCTGACTGCCAATTAGGCAAGTGAAACTCACAATTTAACATCAAACATGCTCCTTAATGATTACTACCTTCCGATATAAACTCGGCTTCCATCAATTATTATGTGACACATATTTTCCAAAAATGAGATTATTCAAAAATCTACGAAGTTCTTCAAAACATTCGTCCTGGTGAAAGTTCGCCAAATCACTCAATGTTGAACATCACAATTTGAATTGCCATTTCGCTAAAATGTTGCTCATCTACCCCATAAACACAGTGAGTTTCACTATTCATCAACATCTATTTTCAAATTTCAGCCTCCAGATTGAATTTTAGCTTTATACACCTTGTTGTGCAACACCAGTTCTCTTTTGAAACACGATCGTACAAGGTTCTTTATATAACTTCACGTTGTAAAAGTAACTGCGTTGTTATAAGCGTACTGCCTCCAATTAGATAGTCAGCCTTGCATATTCATTCTACATCGTGAAATACATCGTCAAGTTAGTTAAACGATATCAGTCTCGAAATTCCCAGTTGAATCTTTCATTAGTATATATGCCGTTCATGCGCCTCTGCACGTAAAAAAACAATGTTCCAAATCATTACAGTCTCCGGGCCCCAGATTCAGGGCCACATCAGCATTCATAGGATTGGGGCATCCACTCACCATTTATTCTACGATGAAACGGTGCCTTTTCCAAAGTCAGCACTTTGGCGCTTAGGAAGTACAGCAGTCATTGCCTTTGAGATGCTTCCGTGCACTGTGCACACGCAGGAGATTAGTATCTCCTTGCTGACCATTCCAATTCCAAATGCCGGGCACCACCACTGTACAAAACAGAATCCATGAATAGAATAAAAGTTTCAATGGCTTCAGTTTCCGGGAGTGCAGCGTTTTGCTTTCTTTGTACATATTAGGGCTTGGTCCTTTGCCCTCACGCAGCACCGGCAGTTAGTCACACCACTGCTTAGGACCGCCTGTATGGATTCTGTTTTGTACAGTGGTGGTGCCCGGCATTTGGAATTGGAATGGTCAGCAAGGAGATACTAATCTCCTGCGTGTGCACAGTGCACGGAAGCATCTCAAAGGCAGTGACTGCTGTACTTCCTAAGCGCCAAAGTGCTGACTTTGGAAAAGGCACCGTTTCATCGTAGAATAAATGGTGAGTGGATGCCCCAATCCTATGAATGCTGATGTGGCCCTGAATCTGGGGCCCGGAGACTGTAATGATTTGGAACATTGTTTTTTTACGTGCAGAGGCGCATGAACGGCATATATACTAATGAAAGATTCAACTGGGAATTTCGAGACTGATATCGTTTAACTAACTTGACGATGTATTTCACGATGTAGAATGAATATGCAAGGCTGACTATCTAATTGGAGGCAGTACGCTTATAACAACGCAGTTACTTTTACAACGTGAAGTTATATAAAGAACCTTGTACGATCGTGTTTCAAAAGAGAACTGGTGTTGCACAACAAGGTGTATAAAGCTAAAATTCAATCTGGAGGCTGAAATTTGAAAATAGATGTTGATGAATAGTGAAACTCACTGTGTTTATGGGGTAGATGAGCAACATTTTAGCGAAATGGCAATTCAAATTGTGATGTTCAACATTGAGTGATTTGGCGAACTTTCACCAGGACGAATGTTTTGAAGAACTTCGTAGATTTTTGAATAATCTCATTTTTGGAAAATATGTGTCACATAATAATTGATGGAAGCCGAGTTTATATCGGAAGGTAGTAATCATTAAGGAGCATGTTTGATGTTAAATTGTGAGTTTCACTTGCCTAATTGGCAGTCAGCAAGAGGAAACAGGTGTGTAACATAGGGTGCTTTTGAAATGATTCCCAATCAAGTGGTGTGTAAGAACTATAAATACCAACATGCTGTGCGAACCATGTGATGGTTGAAACCACTTTGAAGAAGACGGAAGTCGAAACGCGTCAGTGGGACCTGATTTTGCCTCTTTCATGAATAGAATAAAAGTTTCAATGGCTTCAGTTTCCGGGAGTGCAGCGTTTTGCTTTCTTTGTACATATTAGGGCTTGGTCCTTTGCCCTCACGCAGCACCGGCAGTTAGGCACACCACTGCTTAGGACCGCCTGTATGGATATATATATATATATATATATATATGTATATATATATATATATTATGATTGATTGATTGTACATTGATATGGATCCAGCAGCCTCCCCAACAATAAAGTTTTGGTTTTCAGTAATAAAGCAAAACAACCAAAGCTAGAAGACTGGTGGGCAAAGCTACACGTTTTGACATCGCCAAAATGTGTTACTTTTTCGTTTTGGCATTACTTAAGACTTTTTGATTTTACTAAAATTTTATATATTATATATAATGCACTTAATTAGAGGGGCTTTCAGCTGGACTTCTTTACCCATTGGCCGTTGTGTCATTCTCAATTTTTCTGTCCACTACAGCACACACTGGGGGAGTGTGTCAACCCTGCCATTGGCTAACTTCACATTGGGTGGCGGCATTCTGCTATTTCACAATAGCAAATTCGCACACAAAATAAGTCCGTTCAGTGTCAGGGACTACTATGCCAATGTGATAATTTTGAGAACAAAAACATTTCATCTAATGCTGGAAGCTCCCCCAAAAATAAAGTGTCACAAATACATGACATACCAAAATGGGCATTTACAAAGCAAACTTTAAAAATTGTAAATCCTATTTAATATATTTTCAAAAATGAAATATTTGCTTTGCTAAGACTTGTTATGTTTAGCGTGGTAGCAGTGTGAGCAGCTGCAGACCTGCTAACCTTGTCAGTCTACCCAAGTGCAGATAGATGGTTGCCTTCAGCTAAGTCCTCTGGAGAGGTGTTAAACCCAGGAAGTAGCCCACTTCAGTGTAATGTTATGGGGGAATCTTGACTGAAGCAATAGTGATTCCACGGTTGTGTCAATGAGTGCAGCTGAGTAGCTGCCTCTAGCAATGACCTCTGGAGCGATGTATGTAGTTGTTAAGTTCAAAAACTCCCACACCTGGGTGGTGGCCACGTCAATGATGGAAGTGGCATCTCCACTGGAGCAGAGACACTGCAGGCATTTCAGGGAGTCAGATAACTACACCAGAGGTAGGGAGATTCACTGGTGAGCTAGTGAGAGTTGAACTCTTTAAATGCTGCAGGAAGCGTGACCAACCAGGTGCAAGTGTAGCCCCATTGCAGAGGCTTGCCAGATGGTTGGAAAGTCCCAGAAATGGTGGGGGCCAGCAGAACTAGCCTGCTGTATCCCTGTGGAAGTCAGCCTACACCCCATGTGTAGGACAAGAGGGTGGTCCAGTAGATCTTTGCAGAGCTCTAATATTTTTATCAAAGGGGACAGGCAGATCTTTCCTCTGTTTTGGCATGTAGATGGAGGTCCGAGGACATGAGAGAGCCAGATGGGCTCTAGGAAGGCAGTACTCGGTCAGCCAGGGATAAAACTTGACCAGCAGTTTGTTTTTTGTCTAACATGTGTTACTATTGGTGAAATGGTGCATAAATAAAAATACAAAGGGTACAATGCATTTTATTGCCTTTTCTGATATCACTATAGGGATTTGTATTTGATTAAATAAACAAGGCTATCAATACCTATAACACAACACAATATAGAAAATAGATTATAATGTCACAAAGGCCCATTGTCTCCAAATTATCTGACACCCCACTTAAAGGACATCTTGTGTCACTTTTACATCTCCTTATTTCCTACCGTCTTCGTCCTATTCTTTCTTCATAGTATTTGATCCATTCACCACGTTCTCATAGGTAAAATGTTCCTTGCGTTCTTAAGTAAATATTGTAAATATCGTTCGATATGGTGCATTTTTAAAGATCGATTTTAACTTTGTAAATCTCTTCTAGCGTGAGCCAGTTCCCCAGTGCTGTTAGTTATCAGTGTGTTTAAATTGGTTTGGGGAATAGTTCAGAATGTGCTCTTCCATATTCAATAAAAAGATAACCAGCTCCCGATCTGCTATTATCGTCTGCTCTTCTCTAAACTTTGTTTTCTGTGTTTGTGTTAACAGATTATCACCCAGCCTCGCAGGGATGACCTTGACGGCTCTTTTGACAGCTCTGATGAGCGCCTGATAGCTGGGCCAGCTGGCAGGCAGTTCCATTCCGCTAGGTTGTTAATGACCCATTCAGCCCCCTCATCAGCTCAGAAAGATTCCCTAACTCCTGTCTTAAATCGATCTTCTCTTCGGGAAAGGTAATGTTGGCTCCAGTGTTCTCTTTTGTGAGATGGTGAATTGCTTCCACCTTGGCACGAATTAACTACAGTTTATTAGTATTAGACGGCTGTGCTTTATTGCAAGGAAAGCGCTGGCAATAAATACAGCAGTGTCAGGACTATCTAGGATTGTTAAGCTTGCAACAGCTGTCTGAAGGAGCGCTTCATGTATCCTTTATTTTTTTTGGTTTGATAAAATGCCTTTCCTTGAAAAATAAGTATTTGTCTCCTGAGGTTGTGTTAAAGAGATGGCGCTGTCACGATATGTGACTTGCATACCGTAGTATACCTGATAAAAGCTCAGAGTACAACACAATGAAAACATGAAATCAAGCACTGGCAAAGCTCTAGGTTCATTGTTCTTGGTCCTTTGTGGATAGGATATTGTTTGAGTGGAAAGCACAAGGGACATGTGAAATTGTTCCTGCAGGATCTCAGGCTTATCACTCATTATTTTGGTGGCCAAGGATTCTTACCCAAGCCATCCTTTGAGCTGTTGAGTTTAGTCTGTCCATATTTTTTGATTTACATAGAAAGAAAATCCCATTAGAATGCATTGTCAAAAAGATGATTATGATTTATATGATGATCGAACTGTAGCAAGTATTTAAGATAATCTACCCTTTGTGGGGATTCTTACTGTTATGATCACTAACAATTTCCCATTACAAATATTTTATACATAAGAGTAGTGTCAGTTCTGTACGGGTCACTCTAATTTTGAATATCTCCTATATAAAGATCGGGTCCTGAGGTCACGTAACTTGGGTATTTGGTTCCTTATTAAGTCATGATGGTGAGCCATTGTCTGTTCCTTCTCATAAAAGTGTGTTGTAATGTTAGATTTTATTATTTTTTCTGTCTCTGGTTGCTGATCTCTTTTTTAGTTGTGGGGAAAGATCAGCATTCTGCATCATAGTATCTTAATTGATGGTCCTAAACATTAGAAAAATTACCCGCTGCGTGTGTATGCTGCAAGGCACTTTCCATCAATGTATTGTCCACTGAAATGGCACACAATGTGTCAGTGTCCATCTGTCCTTATGATGGGCAGCACCCTGCATTAGCCTATCGAGTGCTAACTTGTTTTCTGAAAATAAACTGATGAACCCCTAATGAGCACTATCAGCCATGCATTATAGCATTTGATGCAGAAGAAAGGGGTGAAAGTGTAGACATTGTAGGTAAATAATGGAGTCTGACAGGCTTATGCTGAAAGGTGAGAAAGAGTTTCCTATAGCCAAGATGAACTCTTATGGCAGTTGCGTCACAGATTTTTGTTTTCCTGCTCTTGTGAGTATGACTTAGGAGCCCAAGTGAGGTTTCACACCTCTATATTTTTGTTTACTACAAGTTGATTGCAAAACCTTGCCTTTTCATTTTCACTCAGTGACTTTAACATCATTCTATCGAGTGAAGTTTGGTGTTTTGTGGCAACTTATCTCTTCAAAAATGCCTTTTCTCTTTATGAGACGTGTCCCTCCTGTGTTGAAGAAGAAGGATGTTTCTGACGCCTACAGCATCTGTGTAGTGTCTGCCTCTTTTGCATTTGGGCTGTGACATCTATTAAAAAATGTCCAAAAAGATTTTAAAACACTGAGCGGCACAAGGCTCGAAGGAATGATGCAGGACGTAAAAATGGAGGAAGAAAAAGAAAAGGCAGCCTCCCCCTGAAACAGGCTCGCACAGGAGGAGATCCAGAGAAAGGAGAGACACTGACAACCTCATTTTCGGTGTCTTTGGAGTCACGAGCTAAGGTAACGACGGCGTGAACGTTGACTCTGATGTGCTCTTTCTCAAAGGCATCTCTGATGTCTACATATCATCGACATCCTGAAAATCACACCCATAGATCTCGAAAAGAACAAGACTTTTCCCAACACTGCAACTTTGATACCTATTCCGGCTACTCCTTAGCTATCAATTGTCTCTCTTGCCTCAGTATTGCCACTGTGTTCTCCACAACTGTCATCACCTTACCAACATAGTATGTCTCCTGCAACACCTCGTTTTTCCACCTCTTCACCAACCTTGAGTTTGAAAAAAGAGAATAGAGTCCCTTTTTAAGCTTCGTCAAGCTATGCAACTGAATCCATGAACACTGCCTTTCAAACCACTAAGACCAATAATCACTTTTGAGGACCCAGTCCTTGATCTCTGGCCTCCAACTAGATCATAAGTGCAGTAGTTGATTCAACAGAATTTGCACGTATACAATACTGTAGTGGGATATCTCTCTCAGAAGCTCAACTGAGCCCACCTCTGAGGCAAAAAATTAAGGACCAGGTGAAAACTATGATATATATATTTTTTTTAAATTGTTGAGTTACAGCTTTGGCTGAGTCTTTCTGTACCAATACCTCACTCCTATCACAGATCACGATACTAAAGTATGGACGAAGACTGATCTCTCCACTAATACCTTACTGTTTCATTTAACTGCTCCTAAATCCAAAACAAGTTAAAAAACCTCTCAGAAATCGCAGCTCGTCTGAGCAAAATTTGCTTTGCATTCCGATGATACATAAATCAAGAATGGGAAGCCCGGCTTTCTCCTGTCTGGCTCCAAAGCTCTGGTAGGCCCTGCCCAACCATCTGCGAAGTATTACCTCAGAGAGGAGTTTTAAGGCGCACCTGAAGACCTATCTTTTCAAAGAAATATGGCCCTCTCAGTTGCTGCCTCCTCTTCCCTATACTTTGTAAGCCTCTTTGTCTAGTCTCTGGCTTTTGTTTTCTGCAACTAGTGCTTGGATGCTCTGGTTGCAGCAGCTGTTTGTGCTCTATAAATTATTTAATCCATTCACTCATTCAGTTCACACCACTCTCACCAATGATTCCTCTGAGCAGAATAGACAACCTCTGTAGAGGCATTGAGCGAAAAAGTAGATGCTGTGCACTCACTATATTTCAGCATTATATACATTATCAGGGGTGTGGAATTTATTAAAATATCTACTTGTCCAGGGGACAGGTTGCTTCTCAAATCTACTTGTCCTGTAAAAAGATCTACTTGTCCCTTTGGTGCTATGTAGTGTGGCGACAAATTATGGCAGCAATCTCATTATGTGAGAGCTCTGCTAATAGCCTCTCTGATTATGCCAGGGCTACTACCATAGTAGGGCTTGAATACTTGCAGTTTCAATCCCTACTGTAGCAATTTCCTTATTTTGCCACCTTTCTGCAGATCTGCATACGGGGGCTGGAGGAGGCAGTAAGCAATAGTTCCAGGGCTGGAATGCCTTTGAGTCTGCAAACCTACTAACCTGCATGTTTTAAAGATTTTCACCAGCTTCTCTCTAATATTTTCCCATAATAAGAAAGGTTGGACATTTACTCCTGACAATGGCAGAATTAGAACTTCTTCCAGGGTTGGGAAGAAAGTGGCCGGAGGGAAAATGAACTTGCAAATGCTCAATAGATTTTCACATGAGCAAATCTACACATGCGTATTTACCCATGCTAAAATACAGTTCACAAATATTTTATAGGGGTACGACATATACCATGGATGCACTTTTGTGACTTTCTTTAAGAATTTGGGGCCACATGTAGGTAGGTTCAGATTTGCGACCCGCAAATTGCGAGTCAGAGCGGCTCGCAATTTGCCAGTCGCAAATCCTAATGTAGGATGGTGTCCCTGACACCATCTGTGATTCGCAAGGGCTTCGCAAATGCCCACCTAGTGAATAATCATGAGGTGGGTCTCAATTTGCGACCCCCTGGCGAATAGCGGCCCTCACAGGGATGGTGGCCTGCTGGAGACAGCAGACCACCATGTCTGTGACTGCTTCCTTAAAGGAAAACGAGATGCATTACAAAAACGAAAAATAAAACGTTTTCTTTTCATTTTTTCAGAGCAGGCAGTGGTCCACAGGACCACTGCCTGCTCTGAAAAAATGTTTACAGTGACATTCACAATGGGGAAGGGGTCCCATGGGGACCCCTTCCCTTTTGCGAAAGTGTTAGCACCCATTTGAAATGGGTGCAAACTGCGATTGGTTTGCGCCCGCAGTCACAAAACAATCCTACATTGCACTGCGAGTCACAATTAAGAAGGGAACACCCCTTCCTAATTGCGAGTCGCAAACCCGTTTTGCGATTCGGTAACCAGGTTACTGAATCGCAAAACTGGGTTTGTGCATCGCAATGTGCTTTTTGCACGTCGCAAACAGCGAAAGTCGCTGTTTGCGACATGCAAAAAGCTACCTACATGTGGGTCTTGGTCCCTAATTAGGTCTGGTGTTAACAAAGACCTTTTGTTTTTATTAAACTTCTATTTCTCTCTCTCTTTCGGCTGGCTTTACTGTGGGTGATCGCATTCTGCTCTTCCACAAGGAGCATATTGGCACACAAAGTAGTTTTATTCAGTGTCAGGAACTACAGTGGCAATCAGTGACGTAACGAAACTGGAGGATGCCCCTTTGCAAAGAACATGGAGGAGCCCCCTCTCCAGACTCACTCAGGGCAGGTGCTGTGCTGAAGGGGCCCCCTGGAGGGCGGCTGCTGGACCTTTGTTATGCCACTGGTGGCAACGTGTGCTTTTAGAGTTCAAAAACGTTTTGGTTTTTTTTTGCCAGTGTTTGTTACATTGTTGAGGGCCTGGTAGCTCCCACAACAATAAAGTATTACAAAAGCCATGTCAAAACAAGACACGCATTGATGAAACTAAAAGACTTATAAAAATATGTCAGACCAGTTGGCTTTGTCAATGTTTGTTTATTTTCATACTTCCTATATTCGTGTTGAAAATGGTTACACTGATTTTCCATTCGAAATATTTTTGGGAAATACTAGCATGCATCAAGACATTTTACTAAATGACACTTCATTTGCATCTAATCAGACAGCATTTTGGGAGCATTATACTTAGCCTCATAGCCTAAACTTTTCAAACATGTGTATACACATTTTTTTTTTTTTGTACTGGAACCAACGTCAGTAGTTAAGTGTGACCTAAAAACATTTATTTACAGCACTCACCCTAATAATGAAGGCTTTCAAATAATGAACCATAAATACAAGTTCGAAAAGCATTATCTTTTGGAAACACATTACCTCAACTGCAGAGAGTTCCACTCTCTGTAAACAGGCAGCCAAAGGGTTTGTGCTGCAGAGGGTTGGGCCTACTTGTCCCAAGGACAAAGTAAACATAAAAACTTGTTGCCCTTGACCCCAAACAAGATGTCCCGGGGCGTTGGGCGATAGGAATTCCACATCCCTGAATACATTCTTACTTGGACAGTTTCTGGACAGTGATCCTTTCTCATACTACCCTATTACAGCACTCCCTCGAAGTGACAACTTAACAGAGACTAACTGCTTTGTATAGAAGGCCTCAAAGAGGTACTACCACCTGTGCTACATTGCTTTATAAAGAGCAAGATGTGCACTAATATCTTTGAACAGAGTAAAGGGCATGTGTCTAAAAGGCCTTACACAAACAGTGTCCCCTGTGCTACTGCATTTTACCAGAGGGGAGATGAGGAACAACAAAGTTTCATATAAAACCAGAGGTTCCATATCAGTCACTTGTATATATGTCTCACACACTCCAAATTCACCCTTTTCACTTTCACTGAGTTTTATTATTATTTGGAGCACCTTGTTTCAAATTGATTTGCTACATCAAAGAAAAGATATCTTTGAATGTATGTATTTAACACAAACTAATTAAACTGTGTTTTGATTCCTGGTCAAACCAATCTATTGATGGCTTTTATATGGTTGCAGTGGAAGTTTAGGCTTACACGTCCCCCATAAATGTGAATATGGCCACTCGAGTATACATCAAATGACACTCATGAGCTCAGCCCAGCTCCATCTGCAGCATTTCCGCCTTTTTTTTCCAGCCATTCTCCAAAACATGCATACCCCCCCCGACACTAGCTTCCTGTCGTATAAGCACAGGAATGAAAAATGTACGAGTATCATTCTCTGAGAAGATAAAGCACTAAAAGGAAGGGTGATTAGACCTAACAAGTTATCACACTTGTAGAGACAAGCAACTTTCATGGCTAATAAAACAGTTATTCAAAAGACATTTCAGAAACTTAGTTACATATGAGCGGAAAATAGCACAATCGATAATGAGGCAGTTCACAATACCCACTTACAGAGAACAGGGAGGGTCCTCAAGAGAACCTTTCCCCAGGTGGGATATTCCTCACTTCCGGCTCCTTAATAGAATTGAAACTTTGGGCTACGTTTGATAGGTTTCATTCTATGTCAGGACCAGAGGAGAGGATTATGCTAGTTCCAAGCTTGCTGACTGCCAGTTCTGCCACATTCATCACCAGCTTAAAGTAAAACCTCTTGAAGGTAGAATCTGAGGCCAATCTGCCGCATTCATGATATCTTCCAAACTGGCACCAAATTGGAAAACCTTTGTAGCCTTAACCCCTCTTGCAGAGTGTGCCCCCAATATTCCCACATTAATACCTGCTTCCTGCATGACCCAACAGACCCACTGGGCAATCGTGGGGGAAGAGACAGCTCTATGTTGCTTTTGGAGAGCAATCAAAGCGTGTCTCTCACCCGGTGGGTGGAGTTCCTGAATCATTTCTTCATACGCTTTCAAGCACCTCACTACATACAATTTCAGGGAGTCTGCGAATGCTGGGTATGAAATTATGTGGTTATTGCATTTAGTCTGCCTACAGATCATGAAAGAGACTCCGTTTGGGGAGAACACTCTACCTGTAATATCCAGGGCTCGAACATCTGAGACTCAACTTAGCTGACAGCTCTTTCCGTGACAAGAATTCATTAGATTGCCAGGAGTGAAAAAGATTGAGGATGTGATTAACATCCCACGAACTGAATACCAAGGCTCCAGAGGCAGGGAGAGGCATATACCCAACAGCAGACTTGGGACAAATGGGTGTTCTCCACGGATGTCATTTAGGGGTTGCCAGGGGTCTCAGCTGTGCCTCCTGTCTTGCCCCTTGCGGCCCCTGACACTGTCTTCGTGATCTCTGGCTTCAGAGGTGGCAAAAGCAGTGCTAGAAACACAGTGGCAGCACATCATTATGGACGTTGGTTGGGGCTACTTTCTCTTTGTTTTCCTTCATTTTCATTATTACGCTTATAGTAAAGAATGTTTAATTATTCAATATTAGTGTATTTAAAAATGGAGTACAATTAGCTGGATTAAACCCTCACAGCTGAAGTAAACAGGAAAATGCTTTTTAATATATGTTGTATGCATGCTTGAGGGTGAGTGTGTTTAGATGAGCAAATGTTTGTCTAAGTGTGATTGTGTGTATGTGTAAGCATGTGTGTGTGAGTTGGATTGGAGGTCAAAATGGGTGTGTGAAGTCACTTCCGCTACCCCAGGGGTTTTGGTGGACTGACATCCGTGGTGTTCTCAACCAGGATATCACCAATAGGGGTGTGACTGACAGAAATAGCAGAACAGAAGGTATTAATGGAACTATAGGCCAAGCCTTCAGAAGACAATTCAGACAATAATTTCAGAATCTGGACTACCTCTGCATCTATGGGATCCAAATCTCGTCGTACACAACAATCCATCCATCTTGTCCAGGTCGATCTATACTGCTTGGTCGTGCTGTGTGCCCAGATCATGGACAAGAGGACCTCAGCATCGCTCGAAAATCCTGGGATTTTCCAGCGTTGCTGGTAGTCCGCCACGCCATGTACAGAAGGAGCATTCTGTTATCAACCAATGCGGTATGAGGTTCGGATCGAGAAAGAGAGACGTAAAAAGTGTTCAAAGGTTTGGAGGGTCCTAAGAAAGTTTAATCAGAACTGGGAACCAAACTTCTGACCTCCAAACTGGCATCACCAAGACTACTTCCGCCTGCTGCCTCTGCACTTTGGCTGGTGCCCTTGCTACCATGAAAAATTGGGGAACTGCATAATCCCTTTCCTGCGTCCAGTCCTGAAGGAACGCATTGGTTGCTGCAGCAAAGGGATCCGGTCTCCAACTGGAAAACCGGTCCACTTTGTGACTCAGGCGTGAGGCGAACAGGTCCACCAAGAAGGGACCTCACTTGCACTAGATAGGGAAAGACCTCCAGGACCAATTTCCAGAGGCTCGAGTTGTGAAGATGACTGGAGTGCCAGTCTGTTACCTGATTCGCCGGCTGGGAAGATATTCGGCCATGACTGAAATGTGATGATCAAGGCAATACTGCCAACATTCTTTTGCCAGGTCCGAGAGAGCCTTCGATCTAGTCCCCCCTCCTAGATTGTTGAGGTATCGTACCACTGACATGTTTTCCATCTTGAGGAGGATGCAGAACAGAATTTTGTCTTTGGTCCAACACTGGACCAAAAACCAGCCCGCCAGGAGCACCAGGCCTGATCTGCTGGCGTCAGATTTGGTGATCAAGTCTGGGCTGGAAGCGAAGACCGTCCTCCCATTCCAGGGCTTCATATGGAAAAGCCACCATAGGATCTCGTTTGACATGGGGACCCGTTGGGAGTATGACAGGCCCCTTCTCAGGTGATGGGCCTTGAGATGCCGTAACACGCCGTAGTGCAGTGGCTCTGGAAGGATCGCCTGAATGGATGACGGCAGCAGGCCCACTAACAAGTCTAGTTGCTGAAAAGAAGTGAACCGCCTGGAGAGAGCTTATTGCAGTTGGTGTCGAATCTTCGCCACCATCCGGGATGGGAGGCTTGGGGTGGCTGTTGAGGAATCTAGCACGAATCCCAATAACTCCTTGGCCTGGGAGGGGATTAAGAGAGACGTGCTTTTGTTGATCTCAAACCAGAGGCTTTCCAAAAGATTCACCGTCTCTTGTTGCAGGGACAATTTCTGGGGACATGGACTCATAATAAACATGTCGTCCAGATAAATGATAATCTTCATCCTTTGTGTGCGTAGTTGTTCTACCATGGGCCTAAGGACTTTCGGGAAGCACCATGGTACGGATGACAGGCCGAATGGGACAGTAGTGAATCTGAATGTTGTGGTTTTACCATCGAAACTGAAGAAAACGCAGATGAGGCGGGAAGATCAGGATGGCCCCTTGTAAAACACGGGGGTTGAATATCCACTTGGTGGAAGTCTGGGCTTTATCAAGGGATGAAAAGGTGGCTAAAACCTTTCCAAGCTCCTTGACGAAGGGGTTGCCATAGAGGGCCCCTTGGGCCACAGGTTGAGCTCATGAGGACACCAGATCCTCCAACTTAGGATTCACTTTAATCAGAAAAGAACGGCGACAATCCGCGGAAAGGACGCAGTTAGCATTCCCTAAGAAAAGTATGGCTCGCTGAGCCCAGCCTGAGAGTACCTCTGGAGATATTAAGAAGCCTGAGTATTTTGCCTTCTCAGCTATTTCTAGCATTTTTGTCATGGGTCCCAGAGCATCCAGGAGTTTATCCTGGCACGAACGCCAGGACCGATCAATCCCCTTCTTAGAATCCCTAATAAACTTCGCCATGTGGTTATCCTGGTATCGATGTCACTGATAAGAGCTACTTTGCCCTCTAGCGAGGATCAGGGACATTTCGTCTGTAGGTGGCTCCGGGCTTCTTTCTCTAGTGGTTTGCGCAGTCAGCCTCCAACATATTTTGCTGCCTTAGTAGCTGGGACCGATTCCACTGAGCACCGATAAATAATATCTTCAGGGTCCAACATGTCTGCCACCCCCTTTGGTTTTGAGGGGGGAAGGCCCGAGCTGTAATTTGTTGAGGAAGGAAGCCAGGTCCTCAAAGGGCCTGGCTGTTCATCCGAGACCCCATGGGAATCATTGCTGTCCCCCTTATCTGTGGAAATACGTAGGCGGGGGGGGGGCTAAAAGGGGTTCCACTGGGTCAGGCGGTTCCACAGGTGGTTATGTGTGGGTCAGAAACAGCTGCTTAAGGTGCCCAAAGGTCTCTTTATCCATCCTGGAGGATTTCCACTTCAGGTGTGCGCCCCCAGGTTCAAGGGTTGTCTGCGAATGAGGGTTCTTCGTATATTCCTCCGCAGTTTGCAACTATAGGTGTTATTTTATTGGTCAATAGGCTTTGCAACTGCCCCTTGTATCAACGGGCATCAACGGCCTCATAAAAACCGTCGTCCCAGGGAAGGAAGGACAATGCCTCCTCCTCAATGTATGTGATCACAGATGTCTGCATAGCGTCCACTGAGCCAATATAGATTATAGGTGGCAATGTGGTACTGGGTTTTCAGTAAGACATTTTTGGGAAGACCAGAGGCTCCAATCTGTGGGGAACTAATCCCCTTGGACAGTACACCTCAAAGATACCGTGGGTCAGCCTGGGACCTTGTCCCTTATAAGGCTTGGCAAGCCTGGAATGTAAAATGAATACTAGCCAGCGGTCATTGCCTTACCAATTAAAAGGCCCACAGAGCATTTTTCACTGGACGGCCGAACACAAGTGGTACAGACCCCCCAGGCGTGGTATAAATGTGGGAGATACAGCTGTGGTTGTGGCATCAGGAAAAATGCCTACGCGTCAGCTACGGCCTGAAAATTGCATCGGAGGTTCAGACTCCATTGGGAAGTCAGTCTCTAGGCTGTATGGGAGGCTCCATGTTGCTATCATACTGCGCACCTCTCCAATACCTCAGGGGACAAAGAGAGACGCGCGTCGTGGAGCCAAAGTGGGCCACGTTGGGATGTGGCTACACCACCACCTAACGGTGAGGGGGTGGCTAGCAATTATGAGAAAGAAGTTCCTAAGGCATGAAATACCATAAATACATCGTCAAACTTTAGAGTTCACAGAGAAGAGAAAAACACTTATCTGCGTATGCTGCTGAGCAGCAAAGAAAAGAGGCAGCATGGAAATGGAAGATGGATTTTATTGGTACTGCCTTGAGATGATTACTTGTCATGTTATGACACCCCAAGGTCTTTTGGGAATGTTAGGATTTTTTGTATAAAGCTGTGTTAAATGGCTGGTGTTCAAATTTATAATCAGCTGAGTAAAGATTATAAAGCAGAATCCTCACATCTGGTCCTGACATAGAATCTTTATTTAAGTCATTAACGTCCCACCCACCTCCCTGATTAGATAGTGTTGGGCTTTGGAAAACAATTTTGAAAGCAAATATATAACTTATTCCACCATGGAAAATAACTGACTGTTTGAGGGAACTGCCAATGGTATGCATCATGGTTTGAGGAAACTCTTAGAATTTTAGACACTGCACTTTTTTCTCATTTTCAATGTAAAGCTATCAGGTTGCATTTTCTCCTGCATTTCATACACTTCCACCCCTTTCTTGCACGTCCGGAGCTACTGTGCACGTTTTAAATAGTTCATTAGGGATTCATTTTCGTGAAAAAATATCTTCAGTTAGGCTATTACTCTATGCTGTTCATCATATGGGCATATGGGCACTGACACTCTGTGTGACATTTCAGTGACAGTACATCTGTGGAACGTGCTGTGGGGTCCACACATGCAGTAGGGATTTATTCTAATGTTTATGACCTCATTGAAGTTTCCTACAATGCAGAAGTAGGACTACAAGTAGTCTTTTCTTGTATATCACACAACTTAATAGAGACAGACATTCTAGATACAATATATCCACATTTGGCCCACAATATTAACATTTACTCTCGGTTAGGGAGTCAACAAAACACATTTTCATAGCACAAAGTTAAATTATTCTTGTGGAAGAAGCCTGGGCATGTGATCACATCTGCCTGTGTACGAGACCCTACTGCTTACATACCTATACTTATATTGGCTTCAATCCTAGCTCTGTGCTCAAACAAATCAAGCATACATTTTAACCTCCCCAGCAGTTTCGCACACGTTTTATGGTCAGGAATTTTCTCAGATGCAGTAGCTACCTCCCATTATTTACCAGTTCCTTGCCTATGTTATACGTTATGTTACAGTCTAAAATGCTCATATACATAGTGGTCACATTGCTTAAGGTTGGAACTCTAGTGACATCAATTCTGTTGCCCAGGCCATATTAAAAAATATAAGCCCTATAAAGCTCGCAAAACTTAAAATATGTGCTCTATGAGTGTGTAGGTGTGGGTAAAGAATTCTAGAGTGAAGGTATCTTAACCCTGAAGGAACGACTGCCCACCTTTGAACCCATAAAAAGAAAGGATTCTCTTATTCACAAATGTTACCCTGTTGGTAAACCACCTGATAGAGGTCTGAGAGTCTTGAGTGGAAATGGTTTAGGTATCTTGACTGAGATAAAGTATCACCTGTAATCACCAGATCATCATAATTGCAGCTGAGATTGGCAGTAAATTGAGCTCTCAAGAGGACTTCAAAGCTGCATATGATGATGTGCTCCAAGATGTTTTCGGAGCAGTTTGATGAAGGAAAACAAACAGAAAGGAAAACATTCAGATTGTCAGAGCGGGCAAGAGTTTGTGGTATTAGCATTGTGCAAACCTATCCAAAAGGCAGCGGAGCTCTGTCCACTAATCCAAAAATGTGCATTCAAAATACGACCTGTAGAATGGGCCTAATTTTCGAATTACCAAGTACCAGCACATTATTATTGTATATGCATCAGGTGGCCATCTTTAAAGAATGTGAAACTTTCCTGTGCTTTTCAGCAGCTGCTATGCTCGCCCTGACCTTCCACCGCACGCTGAAATGAGTAATCACGCCAAAGAAGCAAAGAAAGATTCTTCAGGTAGGCTGGACCAAGCTGAAGGCTTCCCTGTCCTGAATATTTAGGCTATGAAAGAAACAATAAGTATAGTAGAAGATTGTTGGTAAGTGAATAATTAGTAAAGGCAGGTAGATATCTACACTTAGTAACAAGCTACAGTCCCACAATAGGTCCAGTCAAGGTTTCAATAAATGTATCCTTTCTCAACTATTGGTAGCTTTGCCCACGAGCAGTTAGGTTTAACTTAGGAGACAGGTGTGTAAAGCATTTGATATAAACAAAACAGTATTAAGTAAAACACAACACACAATAAAAATCCAACACCAATTTATAAAAATAGGAAATATTTTTATCTTTGAAATTACACCAAAATGAAAAAAATCCAATATATGGAACCAGAGATATGAATAAAGATTAAACGTAAAAATGTGCTTTTAAGTGCCTAAAACAAAACGTGCCAACTGCGGATATCTGATCGCGCTTGACTGGGACAGGGTCAAAGTTTAAGGCTGACTGCGATGGAGCCCAAGTCTGATACACTGAGTGGGAGGCCTTGGTCAAAACTTTACCTTCTGACTTGGGGCCTGATTTAGACCTTGGTAAAAGGAATACTCTGTCACAAATGTGGCGGATGTCCTGTCGGCCTCTTTACGATCTCCATAGGATATCATGCGATTGTAATAAGGCGAACAGAATATTGGTCACATTTGTTAATGAGTATACCCCTCCTCCAGGATCCAGGCTCCTCTTCAGGCTGGCTTGTGATGTGACATCATTGGCTTGACCCAGTGCGAGGTCCTGGCTAACTCCTGGAAGTCTCATCGATGGGAAAATGCTCTGGAGCTTCAGCGGGACAAACCTGAAGTTCAGGCCTGCTCGTGGTTTTGCGGTGTTCGCTTGATTCTCGTCCACACTTCGGTCACCTTATCGGTCACCTTATGGAGCTTTTTCACAAAGTTGCTCCAAACTTCTCCAAACGTCTGGATCTTCTTCCAGAAGTTCTTTTTGGGTCCTTGAAGTGTCCACAAACGTGAGCCAAGGTTCCAAAACCTCTGAGTTGCTCCTTGGAAGGTGGGACTACCGTTCCCGGAATGCACGTGGTCAGAGTCGTCAAATGGCCACTGGACGCTGGTTAGCTGGGCTCTTCTTGCAGGACTTGAAGCAGGGGGCTCTGGCCAGCTCCTTTGTGCCTGTTCCTTATAGGGAGTCTGTTACTGGTGCTGTAGAAGCAAGGCAAAGTCCTTTTCTTCGTGAAGTTCAGAGTGTGCAGCTGGTGCAGTCCTTCTGGTACAGACCAGGGGTTCCGCAGGGCAGTCCTTCTCCAGTATTTTCTTGCAGCAGGGATCTGAATTCCTGGGCAGCTCTGCCATATTTATCCTTGCTCCTGGGTTGCCAAGCAAAGGGATACCCCTGACAACTGGAGTGCAGGATGCTACCCTCTGAGGTGACCACTTCCTGTGAACTGTGGCAACAATCAATCCGAGAAAGCAACATTCTTTAAAAATCCAAGCTGGAGACAATCTCTCCTTGGAGACTACATCTGGCTGACCCACCCTTGGGTGTGGCTAAGTTTTCCTAACGCACCCCATTCTAGCCCTACTCCTAATCAAATTACTCGGGCTCCCATCTGGCTGGGGGAGCAGGAAATGGGGGTGGTTTTGTTTCTGTCCCAGGTGGCTTTTCCTCCTTTGAAAGTCAGTTTTGTCCACTCTACACCCCCTTCCTGGTCTGCCATCTGCTGTAGCAGTTCTCCTCCCACCAGGTGCTTCTTTTGTTTCAGCCCAGTCCACTTCAGACCTCATTAATTTAGCTTGGCTCAGACTGCCAGAGACTGACCAATCAGGAAAGGGCGCTAAAGGGCTAATTTTAGTAACTTTCAGAAATAGTTCTAAAACTCTTTCTCTGTACTAATTAAAATGAATCCGACATTGGCAAGTTATTGGATTTATTCGAACTTTTCATTTTATATCAAACATGAGATATTTAGCTTTCATTTTTTTTTTTTTTTTTTAGCAGAAATGAGACTATTATTTTAAAATAAAGCCTCCAATAGCCTATGGAGCTAATGTACTACAATAGGGAAACTGTTTTTCCTTCACCAAGGCTTATAAAACATCTTTTATAAAGGCCCTGCATATATGTACAATGCACCCAACGTTTGGTGCACCTAGGGCCGACCTTAGGAGTGACTTATTTGTAAAAATAACGTAGTTTGAGACTTTGGAAATACTTTTAATTCCAAAGTTAAATTTCAGGTTAATTTTATTTTAAAAGACCTAACTAATGGGTTGAAATGTCAGGGTTGTACAGGCGCTCAGGATCTTAAATAGCTCAAATTTAGACAAAAAATTGAGGGGTGCCTGCACAAGGGAAAACACCCATCCCCTAAAGGTTCATAAAACCCAACAAAACAGGTAGTACAGTGTGCGGCACTCCACTCACAAGCAAAAGTAATACTCATATGACCAAATAAGTGATCTTGGAGAAAAAAAGCATTCAATTTTAATACAAGTTTAAATTGTCCAATCCAATCCAAAAATTAACTTAAGAATCTTCAAAAATTTGGAAACCCATCCGTGGTAATACAATTCCAGCCAACACGTGTTTCGTCATGGGAGATTCTTTTTTACATCCCGGACGACTTCTTCAGGGCTAAAAATTGTAAACATATTGATGGAGTTAGGAACCAAAATGCTCAAACTTAATGATTGAACAAAACAATAGAATAAAAAGACCCAAATTCAAACCAAAAGTATAGAAGTCTCATGCAAAAGAGACCCTATTGTAATGACTCTCGTGGATATTGGTTGAGCCAAAAAAGTGAGGAACCCAGATAAAATTACATTCAAGTGCTCCCCAAAAACACAACCAAAGCCTTATATCCTGTCAACTTCCACCAAGATTCAAAACCACACCAAAAAAGTGATATCATACTACTCCAATTTTATGCAAAACCACCCTTGTGTCAAAAAAACCACTTATATAACTCTTAATATTACCTCATAATTAGACAACTCCTAAATAATCCATTGATTGTTGTCCGTTATTGTATCATACGTTGTTTTATGCTTCACATTACACAACGAACTATCCAGATCTACCACATAAGCAGAAAGAAAGCAAAGACATGATGTGATTAAGTTGCACCCAATATACACAAAAAGTGCCAACATGTGATGGAGCCATATTCACACATGCGAACTCCAACGTGACCCCGTATGAAATACCTGAAATCCAGCATCCAAAAGTATTAATGAACATTCAATGTTGTTATAAATTCATCATTGTATTGCACTGCAAAGAGATTAAGACAAACTAACCTAAATGACAATGTAAAAGACGGAGCTCGAATCTAAATTTCTTGTACATCCAAAACCTTCTAGTGAAGAAACAGAAGACCACCCCCCAGGCACTCACCTAGTATTTATTGCATAATTTCCAATGCGGCGTTAGCATATATTCGAAACGCCGACCCGCCAGTACGCGTCTCTGCGCATGCACACGGAAGTTAAATAGACTTACGGGGCATCCATGAAAAAGCTATCATGGAAAGAGAAAGCAGACTAACCTCTACTTTTGTTCTATCGGCACCAAATGGTGACCAAGCACCTCCATAGAATCACATTGCACCAACCAAAAGCAATACCTGAAAAAAATATGTGAATTGTCAATTAGCCTACTTATCTAACAATCAAAAAATATCAATCAACAACAAACCTAAAAAATTATTGAACTG
Source organism: Pleurodeles waltl (assembly GCF_031143425.1). Taxonomy (NCBI): domain Eukaryota; kingdom Metazoa; phylum Chordata; class Amphibia; order Caudata; family Salamandridae; genus Pleurodeles; species Pleurodeles waltl. The sequence continues at coordinate 913,310,632 of NC_090443.1, forward strand.
CCAGTAAATATAGCCATTAGTGGACAAGACCCCACAAATAAACTACACTCAGTCCAATATGAATACTAACAAATGTAAATAAAGGCCATGACTGCGGAACTGTAAAATCTTCAATGAATCGACAATATTGGAGAAAAAATTCAAACACCACATCAAGAAAAAAACAATAAACCTAAATCACAGATAGTGCAAACAAATAAATACCGCCCGAGACTATAGAATAGATAATATTTGATCTAAATTTGGTATAGGTTTGAGTTAAACCCATACCACATAGCATACTTAAAAATAACTCTTATGGTAACATGGAAACTATGTTGGAGAATTTTGGTTCATAACTGTATAACATGTCCTCCGTGAAAGGGGATAAATTAACAGACAGTAAAAATATATCATGTACATTAGCAATAAAACAGCAATAACACAACAGATGCCAATTAAAGAAAATGTAAATTTCAGTCACCCAAAAAGAACTCTAATTCTCTATCGGAGTTGAGACCTGATTCCACCGCCCTCAACCTCATGATCCAAAGTGCCTCTTTTTTGCGTAGGGCTAGTTCTCTATTGCCCCCCCGGGGGTCTCTAGGGACATGTTCCAGTCCAAAAAATTCAAAACTCTTGTCTATTGATTGTGAATTACAGTCAACAACGTGTGCTACTATTGGATATCTTAGATCATTATTTTTGAGCGCTCGAACATGTTCTCCAATTCTGGTCTTAAGTTAGCGTATTGTACTCCCCACATAAATCTTAGTACATTTACAACATAAGTGGTATTACAATTGATCAATGAGCTGATGTTAAATTGTCTACCTCCATCAGAGAATTCCCTGATGTTGTGACAGGCCCAACGGCATACTCCACAACACCCACATTTGAAAAAACCTACTGATTTCGTAGAAAGCCATGTTTTATTGAGAGAACTAGTGGTAAAACTGGGACTTAAAGTACTCTTCAAGTTTCTACCTCTCCGATATGTTGTTAGTACTCTTTCAGGTATTAGGCCTTTTATTGATTCATCTTGTGACAATATGCTCCAATGTTTGATCATAATTATTTTTTAAATTAAAGAAGCATCATTGAAATCTGTTATAAATCGAACCTTATTAGATTGATCCATCATCCTACTATGATCTCTAATTTTCAAGGTATCACTTCTCTCCAACTGTTTAACTGTGCCTTCTTCACTATCCTATTCGAATAGCCTTGTGCTAGAAATCTCCTACTCATATCGTCAACCTGTTGTAAGAACTCCTCATCCAAACTATAATTACGTCGAGCCCTCACATGTTCTGCAAAGGGAATGGAAGCTACTTGGTGTCTGGGGTGTGAACTATCTGCATGAAGGATAGAATTACATGCCGTAACTTTACGAAAAAGTATTTGAATTTTACCATTTGCAACGAATATATCTACAACCAAGAATTCAATGCTCACTGAGCTGTAATGATATGTGAATTTGACATTCATAGCATTCGAATTTAAAAAACTGCAGAATTCAACCAATTTCTGTTCTCCGCCAGTCCAGATCAAAAAACAGTCATCTATGAATCGTCCCCAAAACAATATATATGTTTGCCATTGAGTAGACATAGGGCCCCAAATCCATTTATGTTCAAACCACCCCATGAAGAAATTCGCATAGGAGGGGGAGAATTTGGAGCCCATCGCCACACCTTGTTTTTGTAGAAACCAGTCTTTATTAAACAGAAAGAAATTGTTGGTAAGAACAAGATTGATCATTTCAATTAGCATAGCAGTATGTTCCCAGAGACTTACCGATCTTTTATGAAGGAAAAACCTAATAGCTTCCTGTCCCAACTCGTGGTTGATACAAGTGTACAAAGATACCACATCCAATGTCACCAATAACATGTCACTTTCCCACTCAATATCATTCAAAATGCTTAGAATGTGTGTGGTATCTTTAATGAAAGATGGTAAGTTATACACCATCGGTTGCAAAAAACAATCAACAAATTCGGAAAGTCTCTTGGTAGGACCTAAAATACCTGACACAATTGGTCTACCAGATGGGAAAGGCAGACCCTTATGCACCTCAGGTAAAGTATAGAGACAGGGATATCTAGGTTGGTCCACCCTCAGATAGAGATATTCACCTTTGCTAAGTTGCCCCTTATCCAACCAGGTAAGTAAGCTCTTATTAATTATGTATGTAAGGTTGGGAATTGGATTCCCATGGATTCTCTCATAGCATATTGTATCATTTAATTGCGATAGAATCTCATTATCATAATCACTCTTGTTCATAAGAACAACGTTCCCTCCTTTGTCTGCTTGCCTAATAATAATCTCTTTGTCTTGTTTAAGTAATTTGAGTGCAGCTAATTCTTCCGGATTCAAATTCTTTGTGAATTGCCTATAATTATTCTTCGCCAGGTATTTATCATAGTCTTGACAAACCAAATCAAAAAACCTATCAAAGGAGTTCAAACTCCAAGATCTCGGAGTCCAACATGATTTCTTCTTCAACCCACTAGGAATACTTCTGTTGGATTCAACTTCTAGGTCCTGTAGCACTCTTGAAAGAATGTCTGGATCTTGGTCTCTCTCAGCTAAAGATAGAATCAGTGCTGTGTCATGTACTTCTTCAATAGACAAAGTACTCAAAGAAGATGTGGCCAGATCTGATATAGAGCTCTCAATTGGGTGCTGATGAAAGTACTTTTTTAGTTTGAGCTTACGAACAAATTTGAATAAATCAATCTTAGATCTACAATTTTATTTTAAAAGCAGCCAACAAGGCAAGCCTCCTTTAAAATGACACCAGACACCACAGCAGTGCACCCATGGGTGCCCTAACTACACTTGAGTCCTTAAACATATATGCCCTACCATATACTAGGGACTTATAGCTAGGTTGTCAGAGACAATTATAATTATGCCTAATTTGCATATACAATTTTAAACAGAGCACTAGCCCTAGGACTGGGCAGCAGTGCCCAGGGCACATTCAGGGTCAGAAAATACCAGTATCAGTTAAAAATGGGGGCAGAAGGTGAGAGGGCTTCTGCAGTCAGCCTAGTTTTCTCACAAAGACATTTATATTAATGTTTAGAAAAAGGAGTGAATTTAAAAGAATAAACCTCAAGGGTATTTTTATTTGCTGCAGCTACTCTTGATTGGGCATTGCAAACCTGGATGATTAAAAAGCTTCACTTGAAGTGGAGGCTCGTTCTCAGAGGTTGAGCCCACTATAATTGTAGTTCTGGGTGAGATTTTTTAACTACACCTGTGAAATCTGTGTAATTTTCTAATTCAGTGTTAATCCATATTTCTTGAGATTTTGCGTTATGCAACTTCACATAACTTTATCACGTGTGAAACTCATCTGCACAGAAAATGTCTGACAGAGGTCCATTTTATTTTTTATGTGTCCTCATTTACTTTATATGCTTCCGTTCTGAAATCAAGACCCATATTCCATTATTTCACCCCTGGAAGGATCTGAATATTCATAATAGGAAGTCTGGGAAAAAAGAGACATGACTATATGTGAACCCATCCACCATTGTGTATCAGTCCCATATAACTTAATCATCAGACAACTGCTGATCATTAAACTGAAGATTTTTATATAAGAAGAGCACCCTGATGCACCCACATTAACCAAGGTCTACACAAATTTGCCACATCTTTTGCACAGGACCGACTCAGGTCTAAGTTACATGGGGTAGCCACAGCAGTCAACCTTTCTGATCGAGAGGGGGGGTTTGGAGATGTCCATTGCCTGCAGATCTCCCTTCTACCCATCAATATAAAAAAAAAACAGCAAACTCATTTTATAACCGTACAGGTTGTCTATCCTGGGGGACCAACCAAAGAGAATTAATTCTGGGGTACACACTAACTATGAATGTAGTACCGCACTCCAAAAACCTCTGCCCAAAAACCCCGAATGTGGGGGCAAAGCATGAACATGTGAATGTTATCAGCCCCAGAGAGGCCACACTTCCTACAGGCCGGTTTCTCTTTGGGACTAAATTTGGCTATTTTCTCGGGAGTATAAAATGCCCTGTGAACAATGAACAAGTGGTTCCTTGTCAAATACACAGGTTTCACCGCCTGATAGAGGAGTCGACATGAAGCTAACCATAATCTAGAAACCTCTTTGCTCCGAGCAAGATCGGTACATAAAGAACCAGGGAGATTCTGGTCGTGATCCAAACTATCTAAAAAAAATCTGTAGTAAGCTGCTACTTCTTTCCTACTCGATGGACCATTAATCAGCAGCTCCTCCAGCTCATTTGTGTCAGCTCCTGCTTCTCGCAGGGAGGGGACCCAACTTTGTAATTGATAATACCTAAATCTAGATAGAGTTCCCTGTGTCGTTAGCACGAATTCCTCCCAGGAATTTAGTTTCCCTTCTTGAAATACCTGAACCCATTCCACAATGCCTGCTTCCTTCAGAGGTCGAGTAGGGAATCCTTAAGGCATTCTTGTGTACCTGAGGAGTCCCATATGGGGCCATAAAGACTATAGGAAGATACATTTGTAATATTCCTTATCTGTGCCATAACAGAGCAGCAGTTTGTAGAACTTTCAGTCTTACTCTTTTGTCAAATTTGGGGTGACCGAATTTATGCAAAAAAATGTGTCTGTCTTCCCCCTCACTTTTTGACATGCCCTTCTTTAATTGGTTACCCCCTTCCCTGATAGCAGGTCTTTTGCGTTCTTTAACTGAAAGGCCCAAGCATATAGCTGGATATCAGGCAGAGCTATCCCTCCTTTATCATACTTCCTTCTAAGCTTCTTCCTTGCAATTCTGATTCCCTTAGAGGCCCAAATAAAGCTATCAATTTTAGCTTGGAGTTTTTGTATCCCTATCTTCTTAAAATGTAATGGAATCATATTAAAAAGAGAAGTAAGCTTGGAGATAATGGACATTTTTATTAAACTTACTCTTCCATATAAAGTTAGCGGAAGATGCGACCAACTCAACAGAAGTTTATTTATCTCTTGTGTCACACATTTCAAGTTTTCTACTGGAATATCCCCCAAATCATTGCAACTCATAACACCTAAGTACTTTATCTCATTTCTTATTAATTTATATTCTTCATTCATATTCCATGTCATGATTTCTGTTTTGCCATATTAACTGCATACCCTGACACCTGGCCAAATTCTAATGTTGAAGACTCAAGCCTATCTAGCGTGGAGGACAGATTTTCGAGTATAGATCATGATATCATCTGCATATAATGAGATTTTGTTTTCCCAGCCTAGGTAAGTGAATGGCTTAATTAGAGGATCCCTCTTAATCATAAGAGCCAGCGGTTCAATATAAATATTGAATAATAATGGGGAGAGCGGTCAGCCCTGCCTAGTTCCCCTTGCGATGGGAAATGCCGTAGTTAGTTTGCCATTTAGCACTAATCTGGCTGATGGGGTTTTATAAATGGTTTTCAAAACCCTACAGAAGTTCACCCCGAAATTAAGATGTTCCAAAATAGTATTAAGGTATCCCCGGTTTACTCTATCGAAGGCCTTAGTGGTGTCTAATGTTATAACTGCCAGGGGAAGTTTATTTGCTTTTGCCAAATCTATTGCTCCGATCAGCTTGTGAGACAGCTCATGCATATATCTACCCTTTTAAAAGCCGTTCTGGTCAACCTGAATCAATCCCCCCGTCACCATACTCAGCCTATTAACCAAGATGTTAGCAAATAATTTATAATCGTTATTCATTAAAGAGATTGGTCTGTAAGATTCACAAGATAGGGGGTCCTTCCCAGGTTTTAATATAAGGGTAATCACTGCTTCATCCCATGATTTTGGAAGGGAGCTCTCTCCTCCTTGAATAATGTTAAAGAGCTTTGTTAGAACCAAATTTACTACTTCTTGCATCTCTAAGTAGAATTCAATTGGTAAGCCATGAGGTCCTGCCGCCTTCCCCTTTTTGCCCTTGGAAATAGCCTGAGCAACCTCCCCCAATGAAATCTCCTCCTTCAGGGCTAACTTGTCTTCATCATCAAGTTTCCCCATCTGTAAGTCCTCAAGATCTTCTGGCCTGGATACTGCTGTTTTTGGTAAGACTTCAGAGTATACAGACTCAAAAAAGCTCACAAACATCTTCTGCACCTCAGAAGCCTCTCTCAGCACTTTCCCGGTAGTGATTCATCTTATCTCTCCTACTTCATTTTGTGCCAGATCCCACTTGACCTTCCAGGCCAGGAATTTCCCTGCGCTTTCACCATACTCGAAGTGTACTAATTTGCCTGCTTCCCACCTGCCTTTCACTCTGGCTTCTATCACAGCTGTCAAAGAAGCCTGTTTGGATAGCAGTTCGGTCCATATAGATTCATCATCCTTTCCTTCCTTCTGTGATTCTAATAGTTCTTGCTCTAGGCAGGCGATATCATGTTCAAGGTTCTGTGTGATCTTCATGTAGTCCCTATTTTTCTGAGCAGAAATACTAATCACGACCCCCCCTAATAAAAGCCTTACAAGAGTCCCATGCCATATGAGGAGCTTCTGAGTTCATGTTCAGCTCAAAAAAATCCCTTGTCTCAGTTTTCAGAATCTCCACCACCCTCGGATCATTTAGAAGTGATCGGTCAAACGTCCATCTTCTCGAATAACACTCTGCGTCACACTCCAATGTTAAAACCACCACTGCATGGTCAGACAAATGTGCTGAGTGTCCAAGATAGCCATTTTAAGTGACCTGTCTGTTAAAAAGTAATATATCCTTGAATTGTGTTTATACTTCTTATTAGGAAATGTAAAACCTCGAGATCGACCGTGAGTTTCTCTCCACATATCCACAAGCCCAAATTGTTTAATTATTGCCTTAATGTATGTCTGAGACTTTTGACACCCCAAAGATCTACTTCCAGTTGATTTATCCAGTGAGTCATTTAACACAACATTAAAGTCACCTGACATTATGATTGGATACTGGGCATCTAACAATTCTCGGCATAAGTCCTGTAGGGGTCCTATATCATCCGTGTTAGGGCCATAGTAGCAGGCTAATGTATAAATGTTTTCACTTATTTGAATATCCGCAATAACCCACCTGCCCTCCTCGTCCGATTTGTGGCACAAGTTTGAGGCATTTGACTGGACCTTAGTCAGGAGCCCCCTACGATGGGACATATTATCTGAGCAGACCATATGTTCCACGTACCTCTGGGATTTAACAATTACATGAGCCTCTGTACTTGTAAGGTCTGACTCCTGAAGCATTATTATCTGAGCCAGGGAGTCTGTTAAATGCTGAAAAATATAGTCCCTCCTGGGTTTTACCCGGAGACCATTCACGTTCCAGGAGAAGAACTGAACCCTCTTACCGGCCATTCCCTTTGTCTCTATTGATCTTTATGAATTCCTTCAAGTTATGGACTGCCATTGGGACTCCTTTGTAGTGAGGCACACATCTTTTTTCCCCCATGCTCCTTCCTTACCCATAACACTCCTCTCCAGGTCCCCTCCCCACTGCCCATGTCCCTCTGAACCCCCCCCCCCCATCCTCGAAAACCCTACCCTTCTTCAAACTGGCTAATGAAGCCATTGAGCGCTGTTGGGCCTGAATACATACACCTGGTTAAGAAAAAAATGGGAGGACAGTTTTCACATTTAAACAAAACAAGGGTCACGAGGTAGCTCCCACACAGTCTCTTAGGTTACACATTTTATTATTCCTCAAACCATCAGAGTTGCGGGGAATTTCAGCTGCACTGTGGCTCCCAATTTTATGAAGTTCTCCATCCTTTTGCCTAACTCCCACTGCCTATTTGAAGTAGTATGTGAGACTTCAGATCTAATCTCGAAGGAGCAGTCTTTCACACTTAGTTCCCAATTTTAAGGCCTTTGACAATATGTTTTCTTTAACAGTGTAAGTGAGAAAGTTCACCAAAATCCTCCTGGGTTTAACTCTGCTTACAGCTTTCCGGAATGTGTCTTGATGCACACGCTGGATATCACTAATTAATACCAACTCTGGCCCTTCCCAAACACCACTTTGTATCAGAAGGTCCACCACAAATGCCTTGATATATTTGCCTTCCTTCCCTTTCGGAAAATTCATTAGCTTGATATTGTTTTTTCTTGCATTATGCTCTAAGGATTCCAGTTTGTCGAGGCTCTCTTTATTCTTAACCTTCAATTCATCTATCTCCTGTCTACTCTTCACAGAGAGCTCTTTTAACTGTTCTAATTGAGTTTCCAGGGCCTGGGTTCTTTGAGCCAGTACATCCAGTTTATTTGCTAAACCTTCGCAGGCTTCCTGGATCTCCTTCTGATTGGCTTGGGACACCAAAAAGCCTTGCCTAACCTCCTTTGTTAGAGAGTAAAGCAAAGTTTCTAAGGGTCCAGCCTGTGGGTCCTGTGCATTATCCCCACCCAAGTGTGGTCTTTGAGGTACTCCATCGAAATCAAAGCTCCAGGGCTTATTCCACCTAAGCATTATGAGTGGCTACTTAATTCCTCAGCTGGGAGGTTTGGACTTCAGCGAGGCCCAAACCATCATTCACTGCTCCTGAGCCAGCTTGCCAGAGCCTCCGCGCCCCCCTCCTGCACACTCAGGGTGTTGGGGTGTCACCAACATCGGCGCGGTTACGATTTTATCCTCTTGCCCCTTACCTAAGTCCTCCATCCCACCGTTCAAACCTTCACCACAATGTCGGGCTGAAAGGGGGTTGACCAGGAGCTCTACTGAATTTTGCGCTTTAAAATAGGACCTAATCGAGGGGGTGATTCTCTGTTGCTTTCTTGGGAGGCGTCTGCACATTTGTGTTTTTCCTCCCCTGCAGTGCTACCTGGCTTTAAGGTCTCCTCCAACCTGAAATAGTTTTAACTTCCTTGGGGAGATCTTCCCCGAGCTCACGATGGTGATCTAAATCACTCACCTCTCCGAAATGCCCCCCTATTTCTACCACCACCTGTAGGAGTGGGGCTCGCCCCTTCAAACTATCCAACCCATCAGTTTTTAAAGCTGTATTCCACCATTCCCACCCCTGAAAAAGTTTATGGGACTTATCTTCAGATGTGGGTACAATCGAGGAATGGGCAGGAGAAGATTTCTCTCCTCCTTTAGTTGCTACAGCCAAATCCTTCTGCTTGCCTCTGCCGTCTCCTCTTCGGTGCTGTCTCTGCCAGTGTTGCCCCCGCTCACTCCTCGCAGCGCGACCCTGGACGTGAGGTTCCTGACCTTCCTCTCCTCCAGGGCAGCTCTCCTCCAGCAGCCACTGCTTTCCCCAGTCGTCTCCTCCCCCGACTCCAGTGTCCCGAACTGGGAAACCCCCGAGTCAGGACACAATGCGAACCAGCATGCATGCCTGCCCGAGAGCAGCAGAGGTAAGACCAGTGGGGGAGCCCCACTTCCCCGTGCTCCTCCGATTCTGGGTCCTCCGCTACGCCGCAGAGCCCAACAGATGCCGCAACCCGCTCAGCTGCTGTTAGCCGGCCGCTGTGTTCTCCAGAATGAATACATGAAACCAGATCCATTTTTTTACCAGTGCTCTATCACAGATGTGCAGAACTTTTGTGGGGAATGAATGCCTCCAAGCTCCCAAAATATCTAAGAGTATGATGTTCCTGTGATTTAAGGGCCAACTGTGTCTACGCTCTCATGCATAGACCATAGACTCAAACATTGGCAGTCACAAATAAGAAAACAAGCATATGCAATGCAGTGGGTCTCGCATTTGCTTCAGTTAGAGCTGTTGGTTCATAAATTCATTACTGGACTTTTCTTGCCACATAATTGGTCAACCCTGCCTCATAATTTGGTCTTTTTCTGCTGCATAATTCCAGTGGCCCTGCATATATCTAAAGCACTTCCATTTACCTTCTTCCTCTATCTGCAGACAAAAACGAAAATGTTGCCATTTAGCATACTAATTTGAATCTAGCATGCTAATTCCAATAGAATACCACTTTTTCCACCCCACCATCAGAGTTGCTGGCTGGCTAACACAATTCTCAAAACAAAACAGCCACAGAGGAGCAACAAGAGAAATAAAATAGGAAAGGTCACCCAAACATATCAAAAGTGTTCAAACAGTTGTAGTGTAATAAGGATGTTAAGCTAGCCTGATTCATGGTCATAATTGCAATAAGGAGAGATTAATAAAACATTTACAATTATCATGTAAACCCAAGAAAAACCTTTATCAGAAATAAACATTTGGCATTTGACTGTAATGCTCTGAACAGCCCCTCGAGGACACCACAATGAAAATAGCATTTGTAAGAAACATGGTCATGTTACCATATAGTTTGCCCCTAAGGGCATAACCACATGAAAAGAAAATGACTGAAAGTATTGCAGTGTAACCATATATTTAGCCTGTAGAGGGCATATTGCATTACACAATTTCAGGGCTAGCAGGCCTACTGCAATGATATTACAAATAAGACCCTTAAGCACAAACTACTCTGAGTTGAAAGACACTGAATGGAGGGTGGGGTTATTATTTTGGGGTCCCCACTAACCTAGTGTGGGGACCCAGAGATGATCTAGACAGTAAGAGCAGATTGTGGTTAATTTTTTGAAGGTGGTGCCATTGTCCTAGGACCACCACAGGCTGAGTTAGGAGCAAAAATGCTTTATAAAATAATGCCCTGCAAAGCATCATGGGACAACTGTGTGAAGCAAACACCATAGTATGTTGACTGTAATGCTCAGAAAAGCCTCTAGAAGACACCCCAATAAAAATATCATTTGTAAGAGACATGGACACCTAACCATATAATTAGTCACTAGACGGCACAACCACATAAATCTAGAATGGCACATAGTAATATAGTGAAACCATATATTTAGCCCCTAGAGGGCGTAGTGCCTTACACATTTTCAGGCCTAGCAGGCCTACTGCAATACTAAGGTCCTCAGACCACAAATTACTCCAAACTGTAAAACAAAAGTTCCAGTCATGAGAACTCTTACAAAGGGAATGAATGGTGGGCGGTGTTATTAATTTGGGGTCCCCACTAACCTAGTGTGGGGACCCATAGATGACCTAAACAGAAAGAGTGTGTCATGCTGAACGTTTTGGAGGTGGTCCCATTGTCCTAGGACCACCACAGGCTGATTTGTGGCCAAAAATGTTTTGAAAAAGAATGCTTGCAAAGCATTATGGGGCGACTTTTCCCGAGTACAGTGAATATTGTAGTATCAGCTCTCTCGCTGTTGCTGTGTTTTTTAGTAAAGCATTTATCAATTAAAAGTGTTTTTCTGAAAGCTATGGAGTGTGAAGGGGAGAGCCAAAAGAAATTACTCTGATTAGGTAACAGTGTGAACAATGTCACCCGCACTCCAATACCACCGATGGAATTTGCGCTGTTGGTGCTATGAGGGCCATGGCTGCCATGGAGCACGAAGAGGAGAGACAAAAGAAAAAAGTAGTTAATCCATGCTGAGGTATATCGGCAATCGTGAAATTATCCATGTAACAGGCAAGGTGAGGCAAGACGGTAACAAAAGCACCCCAAGGTGGGACAAACGTAAAGCAATTACCAATGACATCAAGGGCAAGCCTACAAATGTGTGAAAGTGATGGGCGTGAGGTGGGCGTTGTTAAAAGCCTACAATACTTACAAAAGGTCAAAGCGCTTGCGCGCTCGACCTCTAAAAACAACAAAGCCCACACCCAAACAGAAAACTCCCAAGATGCGAGGCCATTTCCACTTTGGGAATTTGTGTTTGAAAAACAAAAAATGTAGGTACGCTGCCACCTAAAAGATTGCAGACGTGCACCAAGCTTGCAGTGTCTACACACGATACGCTGTGGTGGCAGCACCTGTGAAATCACAGAAATCACTTTAGGGCAGGTGAGGATCTCGTATTTGACCGGTGTTGATCTGGCAGATAGGGTGACCTCTGCCAACCTGACAGAGGGGTGCTTGCCTGCCAGGTTTTAAATAGGGCCCAGAATCTTGAAAAGTGATCTTATTAAAGTTTCCTATATGGTGAACGGATGAGCTCTTGCGATCAATTAGAAGTAAGTCACTAATCCGTGTTTAATGAAAAGTGCTGTATTTCGCATCAGGGGTGTTATCATCCCGTATAAAACGCATCAATAAGCATATGAGGATATTTTCTGGATCAAATCGTCAATATGCTTTTGATACATTCACATGAAAAAGGAAGTGTTCTCTTTCAAGTGAAAATGTTATTTTGTCTGTATACCCGCTGTGAATCTGTCGGTTGCACAGTCCTTACATCTGTATGGCTCCCTTTAATACGGTGTGCAAATAATTGGAACAAACGTCTGGTAATTGTCATTTACCGAAAACAAACCCTAGCTGTGTTTGGTTTATGCAGCGAGGGGGCCCAGGAGTTCATGGGGCGTCTTCTCCTTGGATGTTCAGAGGAGTTTTGTGCTCGTGCCTGCAGCAGATACGAGTCCCTCTCCCGAATCTATTTCTGTTTCATTGATTGCTGGCCTCTGATAGTTTGTCCTTGTGTGTACTTTTAACTCAGCTTGACGTTGTAAGCCCTGCAAGAGGATGAACTCTCCTTGGGCGCCTAATCCACATTGGGGAGGAGAGAGAGAGTCAGCGAATGGATCGAATGGGATGGAGATTACGGAAAAGTCTGTGAAGATTAGGGCTTTTTCTGAATGCTTCTGCGAAAGTGTCATTGACGTTTCTTCCTGTTATATCTCTTCCTGGCACGTAATTGCCATTCCAAATATTGATTTAAGTCTAGGCCACACTTAACATCGTTGACTGCTGGTTGAATAGTTTTTGAGCTCAAGCACAGTTTATACGAAAACCTCTGGGTAGTCTAGTTTACAGTGTGTTCTTTTTCCCTCTAAAATGTGTGCTTTCGTACCTTTTGACATTGACATATCCTGATAAGCATTCCTTTAGGTCTTCCTCCTGAGCTAACAGCTTCAGGGTGGATGAACTGCTCATGAGAAAATGTGCCCTTCTCCCCACCTTACTACTCCTTCCTTTTACACTACATCCCCACCCAGCTTTGGTCACCAGATATTTGATGTGATTGTTGTGTCCTTCGAAAAAAATACTAAAAAAGTCAATGTATTTTGCCTTGCTGACCTAAACATTGCAGGACACGGGTAACAAGGACGTGCTCCACGCGGAGCTGTGGAGATCCTCCTGGTTAGCATGTGAGGCTGTCGGAATATTGTCATGATATTAATCCTTCAAGCAGCTGTACCAGCTCTATTGCAAAACAATACTTCCTGTGGAGTGTTGGTATAATATGAAACTGTTTAAGGAGTGCATAAATTCATGATTCAAACTTCATGGCTGATGAAATTAGGCATAATACCATAATCATTTTGTGATATGTGAGAAATCCTAGCTCTGTGGCTGTGGGAACAGGAACTGGGACAATACTTCTGGCGTCCGACCTCCCACAGACATTTGACTATAAAGTGCCCAGTGCATCAGTCTGCTTTCAATCCCATCGATTTAGCCTTTATTCAGTGCTTCAAAGTGTTGGCCTTCCACATACTCAAGGAATAATGAGTAAAATCGTGAAATGACTCAAAGCTGTATTGATTTTCCGTATCTTTTTTGTAGGCGACCAGGGTAAATCTTTATCACAAGTTCGAGGAGACCTACCTCATGTAATTTAACCATTGCCCTCCGTTCCACTATATACTCTTGCTCTCCCTGAAGCTGTCCATTTTTAAAGAGTGCAAAGGAGCGGGTACCTAGGCACGAGTGTTAATGTGCAGGGTGACCCTCACCCAGTCCCACCCCATTTATCCGTTTACCCTCACTTCTTAAGTCTCTTTCTCCACTTAAAAGTACGATGATTGTTCTCTAAGAGCAATCTAAGAGATCAGCTTGCATGGTCTCTTCCTAAAAGATTCCTGAAAGATTCTCCTTTGCTTCTGGATAGGCATGAAACTATTGTGGTAAAGCAATGTGTCGCAAAGCTACAGTTCCTATTCTTGGGACCTCTAGGGCTAAGATTGTTTTTTTTCTGGCTAAAACATTATTTAACGCTCTTGTGTACATGTGCCTCTGGAGCTTCATGTTTTAAAGACTGTAGTAGACCAGGTCTCTTTGTGCCAAAAATAAATCATCAGAGTTCATGTGTGCTGTCACTCATACCCAAGATCCACCTTTGCGTGCCAGATTACCGTTACTGCTTCAGTCTTTTTTTCCATTTAAGATGGATCCAGTAGCCTTCTCTCTAACCGGTATCTCATAGGGCCTACTTCATAACTTTCACTTTCTCTTTGCTAGAAATTCACCCTCCCCACCCAGTGGATCACCACAATACTTCATGGTCTATCAATCGGTCACAATATTATGATTTTAATACTGTGGGACTTCTGGGGTGAAAATTCCTGCTTCTTATCTGCACATCCTTTACCGGTTGTAACCTGGTATTATCCATCTTAATTTTAAGTGTAATATTTTTTCTTCTCCTTGGGCTAAGGATGTTCATTGCCATTTTTACTACAGCAAACAGGCTCTTTAGGTCAAGAGTTAGGGTAGAGGTCCAGGATTTTGTTTACAGACTTAAAGTGGCTGGCTCTTCACATGATCTCATGGGCAAATGTCATAGACGCCACCTCTGAGCTTATCACGATGTGCAACTTGGGCTACTAACAAGGCCATACCCACTGGCCCTTGGTGTGTATATGCTGGAAAAGACCCCAAACTCCTATGGCCAAACCATATACAGTCCAAGGGTACTCGCTGCGCTCAGCTGATAACGTTTCAGATTGAAACATAATTGTGCTTCCTCCTGGCTCTTATTACCTCAAACACACTGGAAACACCAGCCGGTATACATAGGATTAGTCTGAAAAATGTCGATCCGAGGCAGTTGCGGAAAGAAATAAGGTCCAGTTTGAGTGTCAATCACGCCAGAAGCAGGCTACTTGGTGATCTATACTGGTTCAAAAGTATGGAGCTGCAGAACAGGGCTTCAGGAAACTTTCGGAATCCCTACAGCATTGCTGGTCTATTCTTGCCGATCTGAACAGGAATGATAAATGGATTATACCTCTAAGCCGGCCTTTGCTGCAAAGTGACCTTGGATATATAATTTGTTGTTCACCATGGACATGCTCTTTGGTGTCTTGGGTGTTAGGCGGATGTATTCATCCATACAGTCTTTTCATCCTGCAACAGATACATTTGCAACATTTGGGTGAGAGTGGTCTTCGAGTAGTGTGGTGAATGCTTCAACTGTAGGATGAAGCCTCCTGAACGTCAATTTATTGGGCATCCATGTGTCGAGCTGTCTGACCCCAACGTTTATTTCTGTGTCACCCTCCTATACATGTAATCGTAGTGTGATTGTAATCATTGAACCATCTGATTGGACACATCAGTGAATCGATGATAGCTAACTACAATTGGTCAGGGTTTATCAACCTGCACTGTGGTGTATTGATTGCAGAAAGTTTGAGGAATTTACAGTTGCAGCAATTCTACTAAAAAGATCTTCTTCACCTTTGCTCTCACCCATGTTGCTTTTTTAGTGGAGAAGCAGTTCCTGTCCTTTGGAAGTGGGAGTCCATTGCATTGCACACTGGTGTGCTTTGCTTGATCTCATCGTCCAAATGTGTTTATCTGGTATCCTGACTTTGGTATACAGCACAGAAATCTAGCGTGTGCTCAGAGGCCGAGGCCTGTCCCTGAAATGAGTACGTTGTGGACTTGTCCTGTAACCTGAAGGGGCACACCTAGGGTACCCTTATTTGGTGGTAGTGATCTACTGTCCTGGGTTTAGTACATAGAGCAGTGGGACTTTGTACCGTGTTTTGAGAATTTATAGTATGAACAGACCTTTTTATCAGAGTCACAGGAATGGAGGTCTCATGGCCGACTCATGTAAAGTTCTGCTTCTATGCGCTTACCCAGTCCTTGTTGCTAGAATATATTGAGTGTGTGTTAATGTGTGTAGCCTGCATGGTACATACAGTGTGCATGTGTGAGGGAGCCAGATTAATTGAGGCCAGTGGATCCAATGTGGATACCTCTAACCTTCCTCAATATGTAAATGAGGACTGTGCACCCAGACAGTGGAAATATACTGCTTCCAAGTCCGTAGCTGGAGGTAGGAGACCTAAACATTGAAGGGAGGGGAGAGGAGACAGGCTCTAATGAGATATTCTGTGATGCCTTTTGTTACCATTTCGTGGACGGAAGAGAAGACCTGTGCAACTGCAGGCTCTTATGAAAGAAGAGGAAGCCTTTAGGTGGGAGGCCCTACCCTTTTGTCTTCCTCTAATTGCCCCTTCAATTGAGCTAATGACAACCAGGAACACCTCTTTGTGCCTCTGTTTTGGGTGTTCCAGAATGGAAATGGCCCTGCTGTGAGGAGCATCACTCTCACAAAGTCTGTGTATGAAGAATAGCCATGAAAAGGATGCTTGAACTTAAACTGGTTCTGCTGTTTCAGGTATTAGATCCACATCTTCTGTGTGCTAGCTTTGTATAACAAGCATTTGCAATGTAATGGGTCTCTCATTTGCTCGAGTTAGAGCTATTAGCGTTGTAAACTCCTAACCGGACATTTCTTGCCACATAAATTGAAAATGAAAAGTAACACAGTTTCACATAAGCGAGTTGATTCAAAGGGCCACGGCATCAGCGTGAAGGAGCACACAAAAGGAAAAAAGTTTGCTCGCAGTCAGACGTATCGGCAAAAGTGCAATTAGCCTTATAACAGGGTCGATGGCCAAGGCAGTAACTAAACTGCCCCAAGGAGGGACAAAAGTAAAGCATCAACAATAACAAAGGATTTTTGAAGGGGAAGTCCTTGAATGATTGATAGTGATGGGTGTGCGGTGGGCGTGGTTAAAAGCCCAGATACATACCAACACATTGGAAAAGCAGTGCTTGCGTACTGCTATGCTCGACCTACAAATGGTACCCCACACACCCTATTTATGGTTCCTAAACCGAGTCTACTATGACCAAGGAATGAAGGTTCTGCAGAGTACTCAGAGGGTATCTGTGCAACCAGGGCTGGTGACAGCCTGCCAGCCTGTCTCCTATATATGCAGTGACATCACCTGAAGTCTGGTCTCTGGCTGGAGAAAATGTGTACCTGTCTGGAAATCCCCAGACCCCTGCCTACTCAGCTGAGAGAGGGAAGGAGCATGTCTAATATGCAGCAGGTGAGGCGGTCCAGGAAGGAGCCAGGTGCAATGTCTTCCCAGTGTCTGTGGAGCGCCCAGAGGAACAGACTGCTGGAGAGCAATCCAGGAGGACCCAGACATTGGTGTCACCTCTAGAGGCTAAACAGTTCCCCGGTAGGAGCCATGAGTCTACAACATTGTGATTGCTGAGGCCTTGTTGGGGCTGTAACTGTGTGTGTCAGGAGTGGCCAGTGTGGAGCTGTAATTGCAGACGTTGAGACTGGCCTATTCAAAGCTATATCTACCCAATTTGTGACAAGCCTACATGGGGAGTCTGCAACTACCAAGTGTCACAAGACCCTGTTGGGACTTGGTCCATGTCCCATCCAGCCCTGACATGAGCCCAGATTCCAGCTGAAGAGGCCTGAGGCACCAACTGATCAGGCAAGAACTCTTCATCTCAGGACTGGGGCTTCCCACTAGCAAAAGGGACAGAGCAGGCATGCCTAAGGCAACCAAGCACCCAAGGTGGGAGGTGCTCAAAGACTGCCTGGCAGTGTGCCTCTGCTCATCATAGTATGTTGGCATGCCAAAGATTGCCAGGCAGACCGAGAAAACCTGGCCTCCGAGTGCGATATCTGTAGGCATGCTTTGCCTAGCCCCCGGTAGTACTGTTTTAGAATGTCCATGCTTCATGAAACTTATACATGATTGTACGACTGGTGCCGCTCTTAAAATGTGGTCAATAACCTTACCTGTACAGCAGCAGTTAACTTATGATTGTCCTGTATCCTTGACAAAACCGCTCAGGTGTGCTGGTCTGGGCCTTTTCTATGTCCCTAAAAAGACGTGGGGGCACCGAATATTGGAGGTGCACTGTTGGAATCTCTGGTTGTTGTTTCAGAGTGCAGTACATTGGGGAAATATTTTCAACCTGCTGGCTCGACCTAGTAGAAGCTTTGATGTCTTGATAAAGCAATAGGGGCAGTGGGGGAGGGCAGATTACTCAGCAGATCAGCAACAGGCCTAAGGAGAGTGAAGTTCATCATCCTGAGACGAAAGAAGTTTGTCGCCTTGTGGGAAACGTCTTTGATCCCTCCTGAAGTGACTGTTCATCAATGGGAATGAAGCTCAGACACAGTAGTCAAGCCCATCTGAAGTGATAATGGAGACTGAAGGAGACAGGTAGACAGGAGTCAGAAAACAGTTAGTTCCTAGGCAGCCCAATTAAAACCAAGGATAGGACTGGAAGGATTACCACATTATGCATGCACATGGCACAGGAAAATGCAGAGATAGGGAGGCCATATGCAGGAGCCTATTCATGATGAGAGGGAGGTGGAAACTAAAATGATGTCAAGCATTTAGAAGATCACTTCCAGACTGGTGAAACAGTCTTCAAGAATGTGGATATGTTTAACTTGGTTTGTGGAGCAGCGAGTGCAATGGCTTAGGGGAAGGAGACAAGGTAAGAGGATTCCAGTGTAATCCCTATACCAGAACTTGCCAAATTCAAGCTAAATGCGGCCCGCATGAAGAATCCTAAACCCAGGGCAAGTGATAAAACTAGGACACCAGCAGAAGAGTACACAAAATATCAGAAGGGTATGAAAGAAGATCAACAGTACGTTAATATAAATGAGGAGAAAGGGCATGTATTGCAGAGAAGAGAAAAGCTATAAAGGTGGTTTATGAGTGAAGGCTCAGGACTTCACCCTCTTTATCATTCTACAGACTCAGTTGCAACGAGCAACATAAGGAATCAAGTCACAGAAATATACTGGCCAATTCTTTAAGGGGATTAAAGAATAACTCAGCAGCAGAATTGAATAAATGTACAGGAGGCCTTCTTGCCTCCTCTGGACAAGACGAAAATTCAGAAAAATGCTCATAAGAACTATTTGGAAAAAAGAAAAAGAGTTTAAAGCTCCTCAGAGAGGGAATATACAACAAATTTAAAGTTTCAGAACAAGTAAGTAGGTGAGCTTTCAGTGCAGATAGATAGTAGTCTTAATGTGATAGCCATGAATGAGGGTAGAAATGAAAATTAATGACGAGATATTGCAATAGAATCTTACATTAAAAAAGTGGAGCATAAATTTGAAGCTGTAGAGAACAGATCTCATAGAGCTAATGTTCGTATTGTTTGGCTCGAAGAAGGTATTGAAGAGGAAAGCAAAGTTTTCTGATTACTGGGATTGCCAACTTGATGTGAGGGGCAGGAGTACAGGTGGGAACAGACCCTTGAACATGCAAATGCTCTCAAATGAAACATATTATTCCGTATCTTAAGTCCTATAGCCTGAATATCGTGATGCACAGAGCTGACATTTGCTACCTCAGATTTTCATAGATGATGCACACTTTGAGCCAGATGTAGGTAGGTTTTCTTTTGCGAGTTGCAAATTGCGAGTGCCAGCGACTCGCAATTTGCAACTCGCAAAAGGAAATGCAGAAAGGTGTCAGACACCTTCTGCGACTCGCTATGGGGTCGCAAAGACCCACCTCATTAATATTTATGAGGTGGGTCGCAGTTTGCGACCCCATAGCGAGTCTAGGCACTCACGGGGATGGTGGCCTGCTGGAGACAGCAGACCACCATGTCCGTGACTGCTTTTAAATAAAGCAGTTTTTTTTTTTCTCTTTGCAGCCCGTTTTCCTTAAAGGAAAACGAGCTGCAAATAGAAAAAATACCGAAACCTTCTGCTCTGAAAAAAAAATTTTGTGAGCATTCACAAAGGGGGAAGGGGTCCCATGGGGACCCCTTCCCTTTTGCGAATGAGTTACCATCCACTTCAAGTGGATGGTAACTGCGATCACAAAGCAACAAAGCAACTGTACATCGTAATGCGGTCGCAAATAGGAAGGGAACACCCCTTCCTATTTGCGAGTCGGAATCACATTTTGTGAGTTGGTGCCGACTCGCAAAATGTGATTCTGCATCGCGGAAGGCCTTTTGCGCCTCGCAAACGGCGTTTTTCGCCGCTTGCGAGTCGCAAAAGGCTTACTACATCTGGCCCTTTGTCTGTATGGCGTGGGAATGCCCCGTCATAGCCCGCTTATAGTCATGACAGACCTAGAGAGAAGCCTGTACGGACAACAGCTACATACCATAGAGGTATGCCTGCTAGTCTTATATAGGAGATGTCCCGCAAGGAAAGCTGGTAACAGGTTTCTTGACTTAGCCCTAGGTGTGGCCCGTAATGACATTGCACTGCACTGCAAGTCGTTGGATGGCCCACCATACAGCAGGACTGGGTAAGCGCATAGCAGGAGTACTTTACACAAGTCGGCCAGAAAACCTTCATTCCAGTGACTTAGATAAAAAAGATGTAGCTGGTGACAAAGTGGGTGGCATAATCCCCTCCCCTGACAACGAATGGTGCTCGATTTTTATTATTGAGCTCCTACCTCGACTTAATCCTACAATGGACATTGACAGTATTTGCAGCCAAAACTGGGACCCACTTACTTTGGTTTTTCCAGTATGTTTAACCCGGTTCTGTTAAATCTGATTTCTGTGGATCTTTAGCAGGCCGAGGACTACTAGACCCCATTTTGACTTTGCTAACCCCCCTTTTGGGACTACTTGATGTGAAGCTTCCATAGGATGTACAAACAGATGCACACATAGATATGTGATCAAAGTTTTAATTGAAACTGCACTGTTAATGGCTATGTATACCTTAGTGACAAATTAGAAACAATAGGTTTAAAAAAAAAAAAAAAAAAGGAATAGGAATAGGAAGATGCACAGATTAAATATGAGAACAAGTCCTACCGGAGTTATTGTCAAGTGCCAGGCCACACTGAAACCCCTTTGCAAAAGAGAACAAGCATTGGCAAAGCTAATAGGTTTTGCCTTTGCTTTTTATTTTGCATTCTATATTACTAACTGGAATTTAAATATTAGAAAAAGGGTATAGTTAGGGTTGTTTTTAATTTGATAAACTGTTAATAATTATGTTGTGATGTGTGTTGAATTAATATCCCATGGTTCCAAACTCCTAATTTGTACCTTATTTATTATGGCATTGTTTTAGAGTATATGTGTTGTTTAAAGTGCCACTGCACCTGCTACATTATTCAGATCTTGCCCCTTTTAACTGCAAGGTAACTACAATTGTGACGGCCACTTTTGTACTAAAGTATAGCAATATTTGGTGGTTAGAGAACTATGTTAAATTCTGGCCACGGTGCCACTGCACCATTCAAATCATGACCGTAATGCCTGCAAGATAACTGCAATGTTGACGGCCTGTTCAGAAGTAAAATGTAGTAATAATTTGTATTTAGTGAGGTTCCTAGAGCTTTTGGGCAAGGTGCCAGTGCACCTCTTGCACCATTCCAGTCATGCCCCTAATGCCTGCAAGGTACCTCCCTGTTTTGTAGTAAAATTTAGCAATAATTTGTGTTTAGGGGGGTTCTGACACCTTGTGTCACAGGTGCCGCTGCACTTGCTGCACCATTAAAACCATGACCCTAGTGTCTGCAAGATAACTGCACTTGTGACTGCCTGTTTAGTAGTAACAATTAGCAATAATCTGTGTTTAGAGGGCTTCTGACATCTTATGGCACCAGTGCCACTGCACCTGCTGCACCATTAAAACCATGACCCTAGTGCCTGCAAGATAACTGCACTTGTGACTGCCCGTTTAGTACTAAAATATAGCAACATTTGGTGTTCACAGGAGTTCTGCACCTCCTGTACCACTGAAGTATGACCATAATGCCTGCAAGATAACTGCAATTGTGACTGCCTGTTAATAAGCCACCGAGAGAATAGCAATTCAGAATGCAATGTCCCCCGATTATACAAAAGACTTCTCTTTAAAAAATGAGTGAGTGGTCATTTAAGAAATGACACGGAAATAATTTTAATATTTACAACTGTTATTTATCAGAAATGTATCTATTAAGTAATGAAAAACACAACATAATGAGCCCACTCGCTGCTTGCTTCACGTCTGCACTCAGTACTCCATTGCAAGATGGCCAACATGTTTACACACATCTCAACGCGAATTGGCTTGCGTTCAGTTTATATTTTTGCGTACTAACAAGTAACCAAAAACCGAAAAGTGTACTACCGCCATGCTCCATGCGATGGCAAAAGCAGAACAGAAGAGCAGGAAGTGACCTGCTAGCCAATAAAAAGCAGGTAAATTCAAGCAACATTATATCGACATTTGAATGAACAAAATGGGAGAGCAGATAAATAAGGGGCGAAGTGGGGTAGGTTCAAAGTCCCTTTGAAAGATATATATATATATATATATATATATATATATATATATATATATATATATATATATATATATATATACATTTGTTTTTTTTAGTAGCATAAGACTTTGCAAGCACTGCAGAAGCGCTGTGCAGGCGAAAACCCGAAAAAAGAGCATCGGTAACAGTCCCTGTGTTTTATCTAGATTTACTGATTAAGGAAACATTGCTGTCGATAGCTGTGACAAGAAACAATTTAAAACATGTAAAGACTTTTCTTATGCAATATTCCTCGATTATTCTTTTAATTTAGCGAAGTGTTTGAGTGCAATGGGAACCTGTCAATATGAGCTAATGAAAATGGGTATACTTACTCCATTGTGGCCCTCTCGCATTTGAAAGTAGCTTTGCAAGTAAAAACTCAGGAAGCAGACAAAGCATATAAATGTTCGGACAGTATAAGTCTAAATTAGAAATGGACACTTGCTGCTTGGAAGGTTTGGTGGTACAAGTGAGCTTGATCTGCAAGGGAGAGGATGGTTGCTTCAAGCACAGATTAACATTGGCCTCTATATGAGTATGCCAATATTTGCATTCCTAAAGGGCTTTAAGGGACAAGAGTGTACTCGGTTGACTCTGGACTAGGTGTCTGGTCGATCGTGTCATGTATTGTGGGGGACAAAGGAAGTGAGATTGGTGGGGGTATGGCAGAAAACAGGAGGAAGGGGCAGATGAAGTGGATAAAAGGGGAACAATCGACAAGAGATGGCATTGTTTAGACCATAACCATGAACGTTGATGTGTAGACACATTAGCCTGCTGAAGAGATCCCTGAACCAGATTGCTAGGTGATAGGGAACACATCTTATACAGGACAAAAGCTTTGGTGACAATTGGAAGATGAGTTATCCCTGGATTCAGGAAATATATATTTCCTCTGCTTCAGCAGCTCCTGGGAGGCCTAAAATAATTATAAATGGAGTACAAGATTGACAGGTATGTATGAAACAGTTGTGCAGAGGAAATTGGTGATCATTCTGCTATTAATAGGGCAGCGATCATTCACCTTGGTTTCCTATTACTACCAGAAATGACTCAGAAGCTTAGACAAAGCTTAAAAATGCATACTTAAGCTTAGTTATTTTAGAGGGTGATTGCATTATAACATTGGTATGGAAGGTTCATTAAAAGTGGCGATACAAGTCTCTTGTTTGAGGGATATATGGTGGGAGAAGAATCCGGATTCAAAACAACATAATTACACCATCCTATGTTTTAAACCATCATTGAAACTAGATTACATTTAATCTCCAGAGACCTATATCTTTCTTGTATGTCTAAAAAGCCAGCCATATTTTAAGATCACAGTGCTGTTGATTTAGCAATTAATATTGCACAGGGTTTTAGAACAATCAGTAAGTAATGTGTAAGCATAATAGGTTGTTAGATTACACATAAATTAAGAAGCACCTGGGGAACAAATTCAGTAGTATTTTCAATTCTATCTCAGCACAGTAGCAGGACTTGAGTAATCAACAGACTATTTTACAGCAAACACTGCATTAATATAATGAGACAGATACCCCAAGAAGATGGCAGAGTCAAGGAAACCCCCAAAATCAAATTATGAGCAAGAACTTTGATACCATGCCAGGAATTACTGTCAACACCTTTATGAAGAAGGCAATAAAACAGACAAACGTTTGGCGTGGCAGGCTAGAAGAGGAAAGACTACAAATTAAATGTGATGAATAGAAGAAGGGGAAGCTTAAAAGCTGGTTCATGATCCCAGACAAATTCCTGATACGTTTCGTAAATTCTATAAACATCTTTAGACTGGAAAACTAAATTTAAATAAGGGAATGTGAGGATTGTTTGTAGGAATGTTTAATCCCAACAATAGACTCAACAACAGCCAAGAATATAGCTCACTGCACAGATAGAAAACAAGTTTAGAATGGAAAACTAAATCTGAGGGAAGGAGAATGTGAGGATTATTTGTAGGAATCTTTAATCCCAACAATAGACTCGACAGCAGCCAAGAATATAGCTCACCGTACAGCAAGAAAAGAGGTGCAAGTAGTAATCCAAGACCTGTATATATCCGTGACTGGATGGAGTGGGGTGCAAAAATGATTAGGTTCTTGTGCATGTTTTGATAGCTATATTATTGGAAGTTGTTAACCATATTTGGCTAACTGGTGAACCTTCTAATTGCTCTAAACAAGTGACTTTGCGTAAGTTTTGAAAACCCAGTAAGACCTCCAAACAATGTAGCTCTTATTGTCCCATCATTCTTCTCAACACAAATTACAATATTTTTGTGAAAAGTCTTGTAAATGGGTTTTCAATAGTTGTGGGAAGGTTGATGGGACGAAATCAACCAGGATTTATACAGGGATATAAATTAGCTACGCTATAAATAACCTAGGATTAACGTTTTTAGGTGCTGAAAGGGCATTTGACCTGATGAAGCTCAGTTGTCTTCGAACTATTTTGAAGAAGGTGAGCAGGCCTACCTCTTTACTAGAACTGGTTTACCAGGGTGGGTGATCTGTTTGGAGCTGAATGGCTTTCCTGGGGAGATCTGAGAAGGGGAACTTGACGCGAATGCCTCCTGTTCCAGCTGCCTGTTGCCTTACAGATAGAACCATTTGGTGCTGAAATTAGAATGAGAGGTACCGCGCAGAGTTGGCCATCTGAAGGGCAACATTAAAATGTATGCAAACGATGGAGCACTTCAGTTTGTGTTCTAGGCCCTGATAGCATGAATAGACCTTTTAAGGTCATTAATCAATTATCTGCTTATTGGGCCACACTGTACTTTATTAATCTGTTAATATTATTTCATTTTGCCAACCGTAAGGGATCCCCTGAGTAGGCGTCCGGGTCCCCCAAGTGCCTATATGGCCCAGTTTAAAAACCACTGCCCTGGATGAATAAGTAAACAAACCTTTATTTGTTTTTTCATCCTCTCGCTGGGTTCATAATTGTTTGGTGTGAAGAAGCACATAGAATAGGAATGTTGGAGTTATTAGGGCAGTTAAATTATTCTCGCCTGCGGTTCGTTAAATTTGCCACTTTTTCATCATTTGAGCGAAAGTATATTTTTAAGCAGATTCAGATGGTCTATCTGGTATAATTTTACTCGACTCGACTCATTGCGCCCGCAGCTGTCTGGAACTATGTAATATGAATGAGTAAAGCCCTTCGACTGTGGGCCAGCGGTGCAAACCATCTTACCTAAATTAGCATGAATAGCACAATTATTAACTCAGCTGGGCCTTCATGCTGCTAACCCTGACCCTTGGATGAACCGGGTTATAGTAGGTCAGTGCGAAATGACACTGCCAAGTGGATTTTAAAAAAACAACAAAGCCAAAACATGTCATTGTTCGCAGTTTGACACAAGGTACTTATTAACCAGAGTAACTATCTAGAAAACGCTTGCAGTTTGCTGTTATGTTGAGTAGTGTGGCTTTCAGCAGCTGCAGCGAAACCCCAACAAAAACAGGGTACAGGCTCCCCAGTGAACCATGAGCTCACCAAAATTTGTTTTTTTATTGAAACTCTCATATGGACACCTCTCTGAAGAGTGAAGGGATTCAGCATTGAATTAATCCGTGGGACCCCTGAAAATGACAAAAGACAAATATGGAACAATAGTAAGGGTTCCCTCCCACCTTCAGAATGACAGAGTGAGTCCGGTATGTGCGAATAATCCGCTTTTCTCTTTGAGCCCCATATATTTAACAAAAATTAGAGTAAACGCAAACAAATGCCATTAGGGAGTGTAACTGCTGTCAGTTCGATTTGTTTAGTGTTATGTGATTTAGAATTTTGGCACAGATTGTGGTGAAGGGTAACAGTCTCGGGTTACTTGACGTACATAATGAGCTGCCTGTGAAAAATAGATTCCTTTAATTGTATGTGTAACGATCCTGCTAATTTGTAAATGCCTCACGTGCAAAGTCCTGTGATTTAATGAACATATGGAAATGATAAAACCCCACTGCACTGTCGTTAGAAGTTGTATGACTATATATATATATATATATATATACACACACACACACACACACACACACACACACACATATATCCATCCCATGTGAAGTTATGATATATATTTGGGGTTTGTTGCACTTCGAGTCCCATTTCCAAAGGTCCTTAAAGGTCAAACCCCGTGCGCTCAGGCGTTCGCTGGGCCACTCCAGGCATTTGGTAAAGGTTACACCAGAGGGACTTCTGATTTTTGTCCTCCTAGGAATGTGAAACAGACAAAGCTTGCTGTCCGTGCCGGCGGATAGCTCCGTCTGCTGTGTCGATGGCGCATCCTTGAAATGAATTATGAGACCTTATCTGATTGATCCGGCTTTGTCCAGGTCACCGAGCAATAATTCCAAAGTGTTTATACAGTCTGTTGGAATCGATAAACAATTTCAACTGATGCGCCCTTTGGAATGTGCGCCAGGGTCACGACAAATCGACATTACGGCGATGAATACGGAGTCGGAAGTGTTTTGTTAATCAGGGTTCACCGCCTGTCAGGTGAAATGGGTTTCTTCTAACGTAGCAATACAAATCACGCAACTCTATCGGGTAGATCCGGATACCTGCGCTTATTGAAAATGTGCCAGTTTTTGCTATTTAAGAAGCAACAGTTGCTCGGTATTCATTGTTGAGGCGCATACGTTTAGCACCGTTTTTTAAAAATATGTTGGCACGTTATAAAATGTTTTCAGTTTATAAGATGAAATATTTTTATTTGGGTTTAGTGCGCTTTCATATTGCGTTTTTGGTGGCGCCAATTTATTTTATGACTGAAAATTAGTTTCAGCCGGTACTATTTGCTGGTAGGCAATAAAAATTCTGATGAAAGTAATTAAAAGAGACCAGGTATTGTTTTTAATCTTAAATGAGAATGTGCTGTTGCCGTTCGCACTTGAGTTTTTTCTTTGCATACAGCACAGACTAGTGGGCTTTGCGATGTTTACATGCTCGTGCAAGCGTCTAAACCCTACCGGTGAGCTAGGTTTCATAGCATAAGCAGGCACAAATAGTTTTCAGATTTACGAATTTGATGCACCTTGTAATGCACTGTACGTGTAATGTATACTGTTTACTCTCATTCTCGACGAGTCCATTATGCCCCCGAAGATAAGATTTTCTTTTTAACTTGCCTTAGGTGAACCGACGAGATATAAATGTGTGGTTATATAGTTTCGGCTCTCCCGATTACAACTGCTTGGGATAATTCATTGTTCTACCTTTTTAAGCACATGGACACACACCCCTTTTTAGGGTTCCCGAAACATATTATGGGAATTTTAGTCTTGTTTCAGTTCACTTAAACCAGTTGGAATACCACCAGTGCATTATTTGAGCCTGTGGTTTCCAGTGCCGAGCGCCGGCACTTATTTTTCTGCCTCAAGTATTTACTGCGAGCAAAAGACACATGGGAATGACGGAGGAAGAGAAAAACGAAAAAGAGTCACAAAGGGAGAAAGCAGAAAGTTGCAAGTGTGAGCTGAAGGGGCAAGAAGCGCCTGTAAATTGATTAAATGCCCAAGATGGCTTCCTGCCTCAGTATTCCATGCTCACACATTTAATTGCAGCAGCCGCGTGTTTCAGAGGAGAGCTTTAGGCACCGGCACGCTTGTATGTACAAATTAAGCACTGACTACCACATCAGAAAACAATGACAAAACGAGAGCCCAGAACTGGAAGAAATACTGTTCTGTGACCTGACCATTGTTACTTTGTGTTTTAGCTCATGACGGGCTCAACCATCTCCAATCTTAAATGTATTTCTGCAGTTTGTTTTATCTGACAGAATCTTTGAATTCTTCAGGAAAGCAGTGGCATAATGCAAAATGAGCCCCACCAGCAGCATGTGATGAGGGCCCAGCGAGTCTTCCATATCTCACAGATTTCCATTGGCTTTGATCTAAGTGGGACTCCTTTTGAAGGTTTAACGGCTTCTGGAGTGTTGCTTCCCCTCCCACCTGCAGCACTGGAGCTTTTGTTACACCTTTGCAAAGAAGCTAGTTCATACTTGGTCAGATACTTGATATGTCCCATGTTGCGCGGTGATTGTGATGCTGATTATCTCTTATGGAATATAGCATTAACCCCTTGACTACTAAGGCTTTACCTGCTGTCTCTGACCCATGGGATGTTTGGGCAGGTCGCCCTTAAGCTTTTGTAAGTTTTTTCCCACAAAAGGTGCCAGAGTTGTGTCCTTTATTCTTCCTATTTTGGCGATTCTGAAGATACCCGAGGTATGTGGATCTCCTTGGAGTGAACCGAGAATATAGCCAAAATATAGCAAAGGTTTCTTTTTTGTTGGAAAAAGGGAAACGAGTGCTGTGCAAGAAAGCATGTTTTTCCACCTGAAACTGGCATCAAAAAAATGTTTGCTGTGCTAAGATGACCGTCTTCTCAGATTTCGAGAGCAAGTAGAGTTGTAAAAAGAAAAGCATTTTTTACCACAGTTTTTGCATTATTCTCACTGGCAGTCCATTTTTCCTCTTTTGAAGTTTCAGCGTAGTTGCAGTTTGTGGTGGAAATAGGTCTGAAACCCATGGGTGGACACAAAAAAAACACGTATTCCTGAAAACTAGGCAACATTCTGCATTCAGCAAGGGGTCATTTGTGTAGATTGCTCATGGTTTTCCAAAAGAAATTAAATTGTTGATATTAAAAAAAATGAAAATAAACGAGGAAAAATAGCATATGTAATTTTTTTGCCTCAATGGCAGATTTACAAAAGTAACATGCCTTTAGCTCTCGGTCTCTTGTGGTCGCTGGGATATATAATATGTGTTGGTTGTCCAAGAAATATGCGATAACAAAACCCAACAACTGAACTGAAGCTTAATGAGTTTTTAAACTGTGTGCCAACCATGCAGCATTTCATATGGTAAAATCTAATGAATGAAAAATGGGTGTGAAGAAAACCTTTGTATTTTTTAAATGTGCACCAGATACTGAGTTTAGGAACCATGGGTATTTGTACACCTCTAAATTTGTGGTTTCCCATACTCTCATGGGAGTTAGTGGGCAATTTGCTACATGTAATCTTTTTTTGCACAATGGCTTACAAGTGGACACCAATAAGAGAGATACATTTACTTCATTATAACAAGCATTATGCTATTCTGTCACCCCACACTACTCCCAATAAAAACGCTACCAGACTGCTGTGGCATGACATGGTACCCGTGACACAAAAGGACCCAAAATGCTACGTGACGACATCAACATTTCCTGTCAAACAGATGACCTGTTTTGGCAATACGATAGCTGCAATATTGGGGCGGGTGTGGTTGCCCTTCGGGGTAGCTTACCAAACTCAGATAGTTTTGAAAACTAGGGGAGTCCTTGGTGGTATGGCTAACCTGGATCCCTTAATTCATTTTACCAACAAATCTTAAACCTTAAACTTTGGCAAAACATGCATTTTGCATGGATCCTCAAATTTCCAACTACCCAGCCTTCCCACACTTTTCTGGTAAAAGCAGTACCCCGCTTGTGTGGGAGGGCCCACCACCTGTGACAGGAAAGGCCCAAAACGCAACATTAACATATCACATTTTTCCTATCAAAAGCCACTGCCTTTTTTGCAATGTGGGTAGCTATGGATTTTAGGACTGGGCTCGGTTGTCACCCAGAGAAACCTACTAAACTCAGTAATTTCTGCAAAGTAGTTCCAGAGGGGGCTGTGCCTGGTGTATCTCCCACAGCATGGTCTTACCAAATCTCAAACTTAGTTTAACATCACGTTTTTTCCTCTCACTTCTGTGAGGGAAAGTTCTAGAATCTGTGGAGATACACATAATGCCTACCTCTCAGCATTCCCACACTTCTCGAGATAAAAAGGCTCTCCTGCTTGTCTGACTCATCCTAGTGTGCACCATACAACAGACTCCAAAATGCAATGCGAAACGATGAACATTTCCCGTCACAAAAATGACCTAATTTGTCAGTGGAGTGACTGCGGTATTTGTACACTGGCCCAACCACCATGCAGGGAAACCTATCAAACCCAGACATTTTTGAAAACTTTACACCTGGGGAGCATATTGCGCCTTGCATCTCAAATGCTATGATATTTTCGGATCCACCATGCCTTGGAAACCTTAAACTTTGTCTAAAATCATGCATTTTCATCATACATCTGTCAAGGAACATTCCATAATCTACACAGATCAACAAAATTTATTTCACACAGCCTTCTCTCGCTTCTAATAAAAACAGTCCCACCCCTGTGGTACTCCCACAACATGAATAGATCAAACCAGGTACCCTTTCCATTATGGTGCTTAGATAATTCCCTGGTGGCTCATGGGCTTTCTGCTTTTCCCCCACACCCCACGTCCCCTGGCAGCACAGTGGGGGTAAATACTGCAATGCATAAATGGAGACTCATCACACGCTTGGTTCTGTTTATAGCTCACATTCTTGAAGAGGAGCCACAACTAGCTTGAATGAAGATGAAGAGTAAAACTGCATACAGAATCCTTAAAAACTTACCACTAAGCTACCAATAGGACACTCTCACTCCACTAGAGAAATACAATCACCCATGCATCTGATATACCCAAAGAGCTATGTCTGTTTCCTGCTTCCTACACTGCCAGCCCAGCATCAAGAAAACTAGATGACTCCAGTGAGTAGCCAGTTTGTGCCTGAGGTTGCAACTGCAGGGTATGTTCGCTCATTTTAGGGACATATTTTCCACTATCTGACTTGAAACAATGGCAAGCAAGAGAATGACAGAGAAAGGAACAATGGAGTAGGACGAGAAATAGAGGCTTCCTTGGATGGAATCGACTCTAGGCGGTGTTTGTATTCGACAACCCCAGAAATCTGCAGCACCTGACGTGGGCTCCTAAGAAAGACATTTTACCCCTGCGCCTATTACAGTTATTTTCTTTTAGAAATTGAGCACCCCTGCCAGTCTGTTTGCCATAAAACTGCAACTTTTCATTTAGCAAAATATACAGGGACAACTTTGTAGTAACTGCAGGACAAGGTGGTTGAGTTAGTTAAGCCTCTTATATCCGCATTCACCACTTTGAGTGTAAAGCCACCAGTGTCGCAGAAGTTGAAGTTCTTTAAAAAAAGTAAAATACCCAGTGTATCACCTACATATTACAGCCCCAAGATGCGCTCTGTGACTTTCCCAGTAGATCATTTCAGCAGCTATAATGAAGATTATGAATGCATCCCTTCATAGGGCTGCTCTCAGATCGTGAAATAAAAGCTACCACCACCCTATTACTCAGGGACCCTAACTTGATTCTGGAGGGGGTGAACACGACCAAAGGCTCTTTAAGTCCTGCTCAGCAAGAGACCTTTTGTCTTGGAATAAATACAAAGAGGGGGGTTTGAGTCAGCTTCTAGAGTCTTTGGTTGTTTTGGTCAGTCCAATTCAGCCCTTACTCTGAGGTAATGTCAATCTCAGTTTAGTTTAAATCACACGAGAATGTCACTCTCAACATCATGCTATTGCCTTCTGAGTTCCTTATTCTTTATCTCATACAATGCTTCATTTCATGGACAAGGTGCACTGTTCTCAACATCTTTCCGGGATTCTTTCGTGAAGTAGAATTCATTGTGATACAAAGGCGTTCCGCACCGAAAATAATGCATTTCATATGTTATCCAAACACTTACATGATGTATGATGTAAATAAGTTCGTAAATACCTTTTATAGTTTGTCAAGTGTTATTTTTCAACATGATCTTTTTGTGTCAAGAATGCTAAATTTAAAATACAAACCATGGCTTTGCTGTAAAACAGCACATCAGAAGTGTAGTGCGTTTGTATACATATTCCTATCATACTTTTCCTTCTTTATATGTTCACGAGGGCACTGTTTAGTTCCATCCTGGCCTCTGGGTTCTCTCCACCAATGTGCAAGGATGCGTTGGCCGTGCCAGTCATTCGTATAGCCAGCCACCTTGAAATTGTGCTATTTGCCAAGAAATACATTAGAAACTATACTGATAAAACCGTATTGGCCTACTCTGTGACGAAATCTCTTTTTTATTTTTTTGTAGGATGTCATACTTGTTTAACTAGTATTGAACTTTTCTCAGGGGTGGTTGTGTTTGTTTTGGGGCTCGATTGTTAGTATAAAAACATTTTTCGGGCTCATGTGCATGGAGGGTTGCTCACAGAGGTTGAAGTTATAGGCACAGTTTTTTCCTTTTGGGGCTTTTTTCTAGTGGCGGTTGGGCTCATTTTACTTTTGCACCTACGTGTGATATCACTTTCCTGCTGAAATTAACTCTGCAGTCAAATTAATTCTCTGGTTAGTTCATGCTTCTTCCAACTCCACATTTTAAAACGTATCCTCCAGTTTAATTCTTTTCCTCTCAAAGTGCAAATTCGGAATACTTTCATTTCAGCACACCAGGACTACAGTAGCACAGTTTATCTGGTTCTGCCAGACTAGCATTGGGAGTCAAGAAAAGTGGCAATTTTTCTCTCAATTTGGCCTCTTTACATTGGCTCCTTGTTAAAGCGTGCATTCTGTTCAAGTTGCTTTGCCTGGTGCACAAAGCCCTATATGCTAACAGCAACCCCTTTCTTCGGTGTTTTAAGTGGTACAATCCTAGTTTTGCATTAAGATTTAGTGGACTGCGTCTCCTCGGTTATCTTCTCTAAGTTCCCAAATTCCATTGTCAGCCTGTAGGTGGTAGGGCCTTCTCTGTAGCTGCGGCCTTAAAATGGAATTCTTTGCTACTTGCCCAATGCCTAGAAGGAAACCTGTTGAATTCAATGAAGGTGTTCAAGATCTGGCTCTTTGATTGCTGCACCCAGTAAAATTCTTCAGGCTCAGACAGTAGTGTCTTTACCATTTCTTGATCATTGATTTTGCTTTCTCTTACCAAAGCTTTGGTGAACGTTTTGCATTATAAAAGTTAATGTAATCTAATCTGATTTTGCACCAAAAAGATGGCGGCAGCACTTTAGGAGTGCTCCCTTTCAGCCTAAGAAATCCTGCAGTATCCAAGCCGGGGAGATTATTGATCTGGGCCACAACCTCCTGGCACCTCTGCCTAACGCTCCCTCTGACCCCCTCTGTCCGTTTGGGAGTGGGGCATGGATGTGGCAGCCAGGTATCCAACGGCCCAAGATTGTGGATATCAGGTGCGGAGTTGGGACCTGTCGGTGACAGAAGTGACTGTGAGTGGTGACCCAAACTGTGGCAATATTTCCACCTCCCCTCTCTCCTCACAGCAGACAGGCAGCAGAGTGCAGCCCTAACATGTCTTCACCTGCCCAGGAGAAAGTGAGAGACCCAGCATGGGGCTGGTTGGGGGGTGTAGGAAGTTGGCTCTGTATGCACTATTTCAAAGTAAGGAATAGTATGCACAGAGTCCAAGGGTTCCCCTTAGAGGTAAGATAGTGGCAAAAAGAGATAATACTAATGCTCTATTTTGTGGTAGTGTGGTCGAGCAGTAGGCTTATCCAAGGAGTAGTGTTAGGCATTTGTTGTACATACACACAGGCAATAAATGAGGAACACACACTCAGAGACAATTCCAGGCCAATAGGTTTTTGTTATAGAAAAATATCTTTTCTTAGTTTATTTTAAGAACCACAGGTTCAAATTCTACATGTAATACTTTGCATGAAAGGTATTGCAGGTAAGTACTTTAGGAACTTTGAATAATCACTATAGCATATATACTTTTCAAATAAAACACATATAGCTATTTTAAAACTAGACACAGTGCAATTTTCACAGTTCCTAGGGAAGGTAAGTAATGGTTAGTTCTTGTAGGTAAGTAAACCACCTGCGGGGTTCAAGTTTGGGACCAAGGTAGCCCACCGTTGGGGGTTCAGAGCAACCCCAAAGTTACCACACCAGCAGCTCAGGGCCGGTCAGGTGCAGAGTTCAAAGTGGTGCCCAAAACGCATAGGCATTAATGGAGAAGGGGATGCCCCGGTTCCAGTCTGCCAGCAGGTAAGTACCCGCGTCTTCGGAGGGCAGACCAGGGGGGCTTTGTAGGGCACCGGGGGGGACACAAGTTAGCACAGAAGGTACACCCTCAGCAGCACGGGGGCGGCCGGGTGCAGTGTGCAAACACACGTCGGGTTTTCAATTGGAATCAATGGGAGACCAAGGGGTCTCTTCAGCGATGCAGGCAGGCAAGGGGGGGGGCTCCTCGGGGTAGCCACCACCTGGGCAAGGGAGAGGGCCTCCTGGGGGTCACTCCTGCACTGGAGTTCCGATCCTTCAGGTCCTGGGGGCTGCGGGTGCAGGGTCTTTTCCAGGCGTCGGGATCTGAGAGTCAGGCAGTCCCGGTCAGGGGGAGCCTCGGGATTCCCTCTGCAGGCGTCGCTGTGGGCGGGTCAGGGGGGCAACTTTGGTTACTCACAGTCTCGGAGTCACCGGGGAGTCCTCCCTGAAGTGTTGTTTCTCCATAAGTCGAGCCGGGGGTGTCGGGTGCAGAGTTGCAAGTCTCACGCTTCTGGCGGGAAACGCAGTCGTTTTAAAGTTGCTCCTTTGAAAACAAAGTTGCAGTCTTGGGTGAACAGGGCCGCTGTTCTCGGGAGTTTCTTGGTCCTTCTAGAGCAGGGCAGTCCTCTGAGGATTCAGAGGTCGCTGGTCCTGGGGAAAGCATCGCTGGAGCAGTGTCTTTTTGAAGTGGGGAGACAGGCCGGTAGAGCTGGGGCCAAAACAGTTGGTGTCTCCGTCTTCTCTGCAGGGTTTTTCAGCTCAGCAGTCCTCTTCTTCTTAGGTTGCAGGAATCTGAGTTCCTAGGTCCAGGGGAGCCCTTAAATACTAAATTTAAGGGCGTGTTTAGGTCTGGGGGGTTAGTAGCCAATGGCTACTAGCCCTGAGGGTGGGTACACCCTCTTTGTGCCTCCTCCCAAGGGGAGGGGGTCACATTCCTATCCCTATTGGGGAATCCTCCATCTGCAAGATGGAGGATTTCTAAAAGTTAGAGTCACCTCAGCTCAGGACACCTTAGGGGCTGTCCTGACTGGCCAGTGACTCCTCCTTGTTATTCTCATTATTTCCTCCGGCCTTGCCGCCAAAAGTGGGGCCATGGCCGGAGGGGGCGGGCAATTCCACTAGCTGAAGTGCCCTGTGGTGCTGTAACAAAGGGGGTGAGCCTTTGAGGCTCACCGCCAGGTGTTACAGCTCCTGCCTGGGGGAGGTGATAGCATCTCCACCCAGTGCAGGCTTTGTTAGTAGCCACAGAGTGACAAAGGCACTCTCCCCATGTGGCCAGCAACATGTCTCGAGTGTGGCAGGCTGCTAAAACCAGTCAGCCTACACGGGTAGTTGGTTAAGGTTTCAGGGGGCACCTCTAATGTGCCCTCTGGGGTGTATTTTACAATAAAATGTACACGGGCATCAGTGTGCATTTATTGTGCTGAGAAGTTTGATACCAAACTTCCCAGTTTTCAGTGTAGCCATAATGGTGCTGGGGAGTTTGTGTTTGACAGACTCCCAGACCATATACTCTTATGGCTACCCTGCACTTACAATGTCTAAGGTTTTGCTTAGACACTATAGGGGCACAGTGCTCATGCACTGGTGCCCTCACCTATGGTATAGTGCACCCTGCCTTAGGGCTGTAAGGCCTGCTAGAGGGGTGACTTATCTATACTGCATGGGCAGTGTGAGGTTGGCATGGCACCCTGAGGGGAGTGTCATGTCGACTTACTCGTTTTGTCCTCACCAGCTCACACAAGCTGGCAAGCAGTGTGTCTGTGCTGAGTGAGGGGTCCCCAGGGTTTCACAAGATATGCTGCAGCCCTTAGAGACCTTCCCTGGCATCAGGGCCCTTGGTACCAGGGGTACCAGTTACAAGGGACTTACCTGGATGCCAGGGTGTGCCAATTGTGAAACAAAAGTACAGGTTAGGGAAAGAACACTGGTGCTGGGGCCAGGTTAGCAGGCCTCAGCACACTTTCAATTCAAAACATAGCATCAGCAAAGGCAAAAAGTCAGGGGGTAACCATGCCAAGGAGGCATTTCCTTACACAACCCGCCCCCCCCAAACAAAAGAGGATGAGACTAACCTTTCCCAAGAGAGTCTTCATTTTCAAAGTGGAAGAACCTGGAAAGGCCATCTGCATTGGCATGGGCAGTCCCAGGTCTGTGTTCCACTATAAAGTCCATTCCCTGTAGGGAGATGGACCACCTCAACAGTTTTGGATTTTCACCTTTCATTTGCATCAGCCATCTGAGAGGTCTGTGGTCAGTTTGAACTACAAAGTGAGTACCAAAGAGGTATGGTCTCAGCTTCTTCAGGGACCAAACCACAGCAAAGGCCTCCCTCTCAATGGCACTCCAACGCTGCTCCCTGGGGAGTAACCTCCTGCTAATGAAAGCAACAGGCTGGTCAAGGCCATCATCATTTGTTTGGGACAAAACTGCCCCTATCCCATGTTCAGAGGCATCTGTCTTCACAATGAACTGCTTGGAGTAATCTGGAGCTTTTAGAACTGGTGCTGTGCACATTGCTTGTTTCAGGGTGTCAAAGGCCTGTTGGCATTCTACAGTCCAGTTTACCTTCTTGGGCATTTTCTTGGAGGTAAGTTCTGTGAGGGCTGTCACTATGGATCCATATCCCTTCACAAACATCCTGTAATACCCAGTCAAGCCAAGGAATGCCCTGACTTGAGTCTGGGTTTTTGGAGCTGCCCAGTCCAGAATAGTCTGGATCTTAGGCTGGAGTGGCTGAACTTGGCCTCCACCTACAAGGTGTCCCAAGTAAACCACAGTTCCCTGCCCTATCTGGCATTTGGATACCTTGATAGAGAGGCCTGCTGATTGCAGAGCCTTCAAAACCTTCTTCAGGTGGACCAGGTGATCCTGCCAGCTGGAGCTAAAGACAGCAATATCATCAAGATAAGCTGCACTAAAGGACTCCAAACCAGCAAGGACTTGATTCACCAACCTTTTCTAAGGTGGCAGGGGCATTCTTTAAACCAAAGGGCATAACAGTAAACTGATAATGCCCATCAGGTGTGGAGAATGCGGTCTTTTCTTTTGCTCCAGGTGCCATTTTGATTTGCCAGTACCCTGCTGTTAAGTCAAAGGTACTTAAGAATTTGGCAGCACCTAATTTATCAATCAGTTCATCAGCCCTAGGAATGGGATGGGCATCTGTCTTGGTGACAGAATTAAGTCCTCTGTAGTCCACACAAAACCTCATCTCTCTCTTTCCATCTTTGGTGTGAGGTTTGGGGACTAAGAGCACTGGGCTAGCCCAGGGTCTGTCAGAGTGCTCAATTACTCCCAATTCCAGCATCTTGTGGACTTCCACCTTGATGCTTTCCTTAACTTGGTCAGACTGTCTGAAAATGTTGTTTTTGACAGGCATGCTATCTCCTGTGTCCACATCATGGGTACACAGGTGTGTCTGACCAGGGGTTAGGGAAAAGAGCTCAGCAAACTGTTGCAGGACCTTCCTACAATCAGATTGCTGTTGGCTGGAGAGGGTGTCTGAATAGATCACTCCATCGACTGAGCCATCCTTAGGGTTTGATGAGAAGAGATCAGGGAGAGGTTCACTCTCAGCTTCCTGGTCCTCATCTGTTACCATCAACATATTCACATCAGCCCTATCATGGAAGAGTTTTAGGCGGTTCACATGGATCACCCTCTTGGGGCTCCTGCTAGTGCCTAGGTCCACCAGGTAGGTGACCTGACTATCCTTCTCTAGCACTAGGTAAGGGCCACTCCATCTGTCCTGAAGTGCCCTGGGAGCCACAGGCTCCAAACCCCAGACTTTCTGCCCTGATTGAAATTCAACCATTGCAGCCTTTTGGTCATACCAAAACTTCTGGAGCTGTTGGCTGGCCTCAAGGTTTTTACTTGCCTTTTCCATGTACTCTGCCATTCTTGAACGTAGGCCAAGTACATAGTCCACTATGTCTTGTTTAGGCTCATGAAGAGGTCTCTCCCAGCCTTCTTTCACAAGAGCTAGTGGTCCCCTTACAGGGTGGCCAAACAGAAGTTCAAAGGGTGAGAACCCTACTCCCTTCTGAGGCACCTCTCTGTAAGCGAAAAGCAGACATGGCAAGAGGACATCCCATCTCCTTTTGAGTTTTTCTGGGAGCCCCATGATCATGCCTTTTAATGGCTTGTTGAATCTCTCAACAAGGCCATTAGTTTGTGGATGATAGGGTGTAGTGAATTTGTAAGTCACTCCACACTCATTCCACATGTGTTTCAGGTATGCTGACATGAAGTTGGTACCTCTGTCAGACACCACCTCCTTAGGGAAGCCCACTCTGGTAAAGATACCAATGAGGGCCTTGGCTACTGCAGGGGCAGTACTCGACCTAAGGGGAATAGCTTCAGGGTATCTAGTAGCATGATCCACTACTACTAGTATGTACATGTTCCCTGAGGCTGTGGGAGGTTCAAGTGGACCCACTATGTCCACACCCACTCTTTCAAAGGAGACCCCCACCACTGGAAGTGGAATGAGGGGGGCCTTTGGATGTCCACCTGTCTTACCACTGGCTTGACAGGTGGTACAGGAGACACAAAACTCCTTGACTTTCTGGGACATGTTGGGCCAGTAGAAGTGGTTGACTAGTGTCTCCCACGTCTTGGTTTGTCCCAAATGCCCAGCAAGAGGAATATCATGGGCTAAGGTCAGTATGAACACTCTGAACTCCTGAGGCACTACCACTCTCCTAGTGGCGCCAGGTTTGGGATCTCTTGCCTCAGTGTACAGGAGTCCATCTTCCCAATAGACCCTATGTGTTCCGGTTTTCTTGCCATTGGACTCTTCAGCAGCTTGCTGCCTAAGGCCTTCAAGAGAGGGACATGTTTCTTGCCCCTTACACAACTGCTCCCTTGAGGGCCCCCCTGGCCCTAAGAGTTCAACCTGATAAGGTTACAACTCCATAGGCTCAGTTCCCTCAGAGGGCAGAACTTCTTCCTGAGAAGAGAGGTTCTCTTTTTGTTGTTGTGTTGCAGCTGGTTTCCCAGTTGTCTTTCCTTTCCTCTTGGTAGGCTGGGCCCTTTTTCCATACTCCAGCTCTACTTTTTCACCCTGAGCCTTGCACTGTGCCCTTGTCTTGACACACACCAGTTCAGGGATACCCAGCATGGCTGCATGGGTTTTCAGTTCTACCTCAGCCCATGCCGAGGACTCCAGGTCATTTCCAAGCAAACAGTCTACTGGGATATTTGAGGAGACCACCACCTGTTTCAGGCCATTGACCCCTCCCCACTCTAAAGTTGCCATGGGATGTACTTTAGTTTGATTGTCAGCATTGGTGACTGGATAAGTTTGTCCAGCCAGGTATTGACCAGGGGAAACCAGTTTCTCTGTCACCATAGTGACACTGGCACCTGTATCCCTCAGGCCTTCTACACTTGTCCCATTAATTAAGAGCTGCTGCCTGTATTTTTGCATATTAGGGGGCCAGGCAGCCAGTGTGGCTAAATCCACCCCATCCTCAGAGACTAATGTAGCTTCAGTGTGACACCTGATTTGCTCTGGGCACACTGTTGATCCCACTTGGAGACTAGCCATTCCAGTGTTAGCTGGAGTGGAGTTGGAAGTGGTACTTTTCTTGGGACAGGCCTTGTCTCCAGTTTGGTGTCCAGGCTGATTACAGCTACGACACCAGGCCTTTTTGGGATCAAAGTTTTTACCCTTTTACCCAAAATTGTTTTGTGAAGAGGCTCTGGGCCCACCCTCCTGTGCAGGTTTTTGGGGGCCTGTAGAAGACTCTTTACTATTTTTGTTTTTGGATGTCTCAACACTCTTCCCCTGGGGAGGCTTTGTGACCCCTTTCTTTTGGTCACCCCCTGTGGAAGTCTTGGTCACCCTAGTCTTGACCCAATGGTCCGCCTTCTTTCCCAATTCTTGGGGAGAAATTGGTCCTAGGTCTACCAGATGCTGATGCAGTTTATCATTTGAACAACTACTTAATAGGTGTTCTTTCACAAATAAATTGTACAGCCCATCATAATCATTAACACCACTGCCTTGAATCCAACCATCCAGTGTTTTCACTGAGTAGTCCACAAAATCAACCCAGGTCTGGCTCGAGGTTTTTGAGCCTCCCTGAATCTAATTCTATACTCCTCAGTGGAGAATCCAAAGCCCTCAATCAGGGTTCCCTTCATGAGGTCATACGATTCTGCATCTTTTCCAGAGAGTGTGAGGAGTCTATCCCTACACTTTCCAGTTAACATTTCCCAAAGGAGAGCACCCCAGTGAGATTTGCTTACTTTTCTGGTTACACAAGCCCTCTCAAAAGCTGTGAACCATTTGGTGATGTCATCACCATCTTCATATTTAGTTACAATCCCTTTAGGGATTTTCAACATGTCAGGAGAATCTCTGACCCTATTTATGTTGCTGCCACCATTGATGGGACCTAGGCCCATCTCTTGTCTTTCCCTTTCTATGGCTAGGATCTGTCTTTCCAAAGCCAATCTTTTGGCCATCCTGGCTAGCAGGAGGTCCTCTTCACTGAGGCTATCCTCGGTGATTTCAGAGGTGCTGGCCCCTCCTGTGAGGGAAGCAGCATCTCTGACTATCACAGTTGGAATCCGGGATTGAGGGTCCCTGGGTTCCCTAGTTAGGACTGGAAGGTGGGAATTCTCTTCCATGTCACTAACACCATCCTCTGGGTTGTCATCCTCAGAGGGGTTGGCTTTTTCAAACTCTGCCAAAAGCTCCTGGAGCTGTTGTTTGGAGGGTCTTAAGCCAATTGTGATTTTCTTTATTTTGCAGAGTGACCTTAGCTCCCTCATCTTAAGATGGAGGTAAGGTGTGAGGTCGAGTTCCTCCACATTCACATCTGCACCAGGCATTATGGGGGTGATTATGACCTTGGCGGACGGCAGAGGCCGTCCGCCAAGGTACCGCCGCCAAATGACCGCACCGCGGTCAAAAGACCGCGGCGGCCATTCAAACATTTCCTCTGGGCCGGCGGGCGCTCTCCAAAAGAGCGCCCGCCGGCCCAGAGGAAATGCCCCTGCAACGAGGACGCCGGCTCAGAATTGAGCCGGCGTAGTTGCAGGGGTGCGACGGGTGCAGTTTGCACCCGTCGCGTATTTCAGTGTCTGCATTGCAGACACTGAAATACACAGTGGGGCCCCCAGGGGCCCCGCGGCACCCCCTACCGCCATCCTGTTCCTGGCGGGAGACCCGCCAGGAACAGGATGGCGGTAGGGGGTGTCAGAATCCCCATGGCGGCGGAGCGCGCTCCGCCGCCATGGAGGATTCCCCCGAGCAGCGGGAAGTCGGCGGGAGACCGCCGACTTTCCGCTTCTGACCGCGGCTGAACCGCCGCGGTCAGAATGCTCGTGGGAGCACCGCCAGCCTGTTGGCGGTGCTCCCATGGTCGGTGGCCCTGGCGGCCACCGGCCGCCAGGGTCAGAATGACCCCCTATGTTTCTAAAAGTTGGAATACTTTTTAAGAATCTAAAACTAGTTCTAGAATCTAATTCAAACTTTCACAAAACTTTTAAACTCTAAAAGAAATGCTAACAGGGACTAACACAAGGCCCTAGCAGGACTTTTAAGAATTTAGAAAAATAGCTCAAATTGCAAAAATAAATTTCTAATGACAATTTTTGGAATTTGTCGTGTGATCAGGTATTGGCTGAGTAGTCCAGCAAATGCAAAGTCTTGTACCCCACTGCTGATCCACCAATGTATGAAGTTGGCTCTGTATGCACTATTTCAAAGTAAGGAATAGTATGCACAGAGTCCAAGGGTTCCCCTTAGAGGTAAGATAGTGGCAAAAAGAGATAATATTAATGCTCTATTTTGTGGTAGTGTGGTCGAGCAGTAGGCTTATCCAAGGAGTAGTGTTAAGCATTTGTTGTACATACACACAGGCAATAAATGAGGAACACACACTCAGAGACAATTCCAGGCCAATAGGTTTTTGTTATAGAAAAATATATTTTCTTAGTTTATTTTAAGAACCACAGGTTCAAATTCTACATGTAATACTTTGCATGAAAGGTATTGCAGGTAAGTACTTTAGGAACTTTGAATAATCACAATAGCATATATACTTTTCAAATAAAACACATATAGCTATTTTAAAACTAGACCGTGCAATTTTCACAGTTCCTAGGGGAGGTAAGTAATGGTTAGTTCTTGTAGGTAAGTAAACCACCTACGGGGTTCAAGTTTGGGTCCAAGGTAGCCCACCGTTGGCGGTTCAGAGCAACCCCAAGTTACCACACCAGCAGCTCAGGGCCGGTCAGGTGCAGAGTTCAAAGTGGTGCCAAAAACTCATAGGCTTCAATGGAGAAGGGGGTGCCCCGGTTCCAGTCTGCCAGCAGGTAAGTACCCGCGTCTTCGGAGGGCAGACCAGGGGGGTTT
Organism: Pleurodeles waltl; assembly: GCF_031143425.1. Lineage (NCBI taxonomy): Eukaryota > Metazoa > Chordata > Amphibia > Caudata > Salamandridae > Pleurodeles > Pleurodeles waltl. The sequence goes on from NC_090443.1 coordinate 913,353,270, forward strand.
TGTAGGGCACCGGGGGGGACACAAGTTAGCACAGAAGGTACACCCTCAGCAGCACGGGGGCGGCCGGGTGCAGTGTGCAAACACACGTCGGGTTTTCAATTGGAATCAATAGGAGACCAAGGGGTCTCTTCAGCGATGCAGGCAGGCAAGGGGGGGGCTCCTCGGGGTAGCCACCACCTGGGTAAGGGAGAGGGCCTCCTGGGGGTCACTCCTGCACTGGAGTTCCGATCCTTCAGGTCCTGGGGGCTGCGGGTGCAGGGTCTTTTCCAGGCGTCGGGATCTGAGAGTCAGGCAGTCGCGGTCAGGGGGAGCCTCGGGATTCCCTCTGCAGGCATCGCTGTGGGGGCTCAGGGGGGCCAACTTTGGTTACTCACAGTCTCGGAGTCGCCGGGGAGTCCTCCCTGAAGTGTTGTTTCTCCACAAGTCGAGCCGGGGGCGTCGGGTGCAGAGTTGCAAGTCTCACGCTTCTGGCGGGAAACGCAGTCTTTTTAAAGTTGCTCCTTTGGAATACAAAGTTGCAGTCTTGGGTGAACAGGGCCGCTGTTCTCAGGAGTTTCTTGGTCCTTCTAGAGCAGGGCAGTCCTCTGAGGATTCAGAGGTCGCTGGTCCTGGGGAAAGCATCGCTGGAGCAGTGTCTTTTCGAAGTGGGGAGACAGGCCGGTAGAGCTGGGGCCAAAGCAGTTGGTGTCTCCGTCTTCTCTGCAGGGTTTTTCAGCTCAGCAGTCCTCTTCTTAGGTTGCAGGAATCTGAGTTCCTAGGTCCAGGGGAGCCCTTAAATACTAAATTTAAGGGTGTGTTTAGGTCTGGGGGGTTAGTAGCCAATGTCTACTAGCCCTGAGGGTGGGTACACCCTCTTTGTGCCTCCTCCCAAGGGGAGGGGGTCACATTCCTATCCCTATTGGGGGAATCCACCATCTGCAAGATGGAGGATTTCTAAAAGTTAGAGTCACCTCAGCTCAGGACACCTTAGGGGCTGTCCTGACTGGCCAGTGATTCCTCCTTGTTATTCTCATTATTTCCTCCGGCCTTGCCGCCAAAAGTGGGGCCGTGGCCAGAGGGGGCGGGCAACTCCACTAGCTGGAGTGCCCTGTGGTGCTGTAACAAAGGGGGTGAGCCTTTGAGGCTCAACGCTAGGTGTTACAGCTCCTGCCTGGGGGAGGTGATAGCATCTCCACCCAGTGCAGGCTTTGTTACTAGCCACAGAGTGACAAAGGCACTCTCCCCATGTGGCCAGCAACATGTCTCGAGTGTGGCAGGCTGCTAAAACCAGTCAGCCTACACGGGTAGTTGGTTAAGGTTTCAGGGGGCACCTCTAAGGTGCCCTCTGGGGTGTATTTTACAATAAAATGTACACGGGCATCAGTGTGCATTTATTTTGCTGAGAAGTTTGATACCAAACTTCCCAGTTTTCAGTGTAGCCATTATGGTGCTGGGGAGTTCGTGTTTGACAGACTCCCAGACCACATACTCTTATGGCTACCCTGAACTTACAATGTCTATAGTGCACCCTGCCTTAGGGCTGTAAGGCCTGCTAGAGGGGTGACTTATCTATACTGCATAGGCAGTGTGAGGGTGGCATGGCACCCTGAGGGGAATGTCATGTTGACTTACTCGTTTTGTCCTCACCAGCACACACAAGCTGGCAAGCAGTGTGTCTGTGCTGAGTGAGGGGTCCCCAGGGTGGCACAAGATATGCTGCAGCCCTTAGAGACCTTCCCTGGCATCAGGGCCCTTGGTACCAGGGGTACCAGTTACAAGGGACTTACCTGGATGCCAGGGTGTGCCAATTGTGAAACAAAAGTACAGGTTAGGGAAAGAACACTGGTGCTGGGGCCAGGTTAGCAGGCCTCAGCACACTTTCAATTCAAAACATAGCATCAGCAAAGGCAAAAAGTCAGGGGGTAAGCATGCCAAGGAGGCATTTCCTTACAGGGGGTGGCGGCTCCCTTCTCCCGAGAGTAGCGGTGATGTCGGAATCACTGGTGTGGGCTATTGGGTTGGGCGGTCCGCAGCTGAGTGCCGCAAGAAACCTGGAGCAGGCTGGGGAACCCAGAGTGTATGCATCTGGCCCAGACGGAGCACATGAAAGGTAGACACAGGCGCGGCTCCCCCTGGCCTGTAACCTGCACACCAGGGATCTGTTGGGGGCCAACATTTCACACCTGCTGCACGTGCCCCTTAGCCCCTCTCATGCTGTGGCAACTTTCAAGGCTTGCGAGAGTCAGGAGCCCCCAGGAAGATCTCGGGAGACACCCCAAGCACTAGATGTGGTGTGGGTTGACTGTACTGACGTTCCTTAGTCATGAGCACGAAGGTGCTCAAGTCCGGCCCCCAGGGGTGGTCTACCACCCGGTCGGGATGGTGAAGGAGGAGGCGATCTCAGGTCAGGGACGGATAGACAAATTCATGAGGCCAGCAGTCCTACCTGAGGATGAAAGAGCATAGGACCGCCAACCCAGAAGGAAACAGTTTCCTCCTGATCCTGAACAAAAAATAAATCAGAGGGGTGGGGTAGATGTCACCCTCCTCCCACTAGACCTATGGAATTTACCCGCATGCACCACAGAGGTAGGGGGGCAAGTTTCTTCCTTGGACGATGTAGCGGGCACCACGAGTAAAAAGTGTAGGTGGATGAGAGACTTGGTGACCCTCCTTGAACACAGCATGGCAGATGCAGAAGGCCAGTCACGCAGAAATAACTTGTGGCTGGTGGAGGGCATGGGGGGCCAGCGCCCAGAGAAGTTCCTAACAGACTGGTTAAAAACATGTATCCCTGATAATGAGCTATTCTCCTGCTGCATCCTGGAAAGGGCCCATAGAGCACTGGCCCAGAAATCACACCCCTTCCTCTCCCTGGGCACCGCCCAGTCTCATCATTATTATGGTGCTTAACTTTTTGAACAGGGACACCATATTACAGCAGGCACAAAATCTCCAGGATGTCCGGTGTGCAGGCTGCAAAGTTATGTTTTTCCCTGAGTATAAGGCTAAGGTACAATTCCCCTTGCAAGTCCTTTTTGGAGGTCAAAAAGCAGATTAGGGCCATGGGTATTCAATATATTGTACCCAGCCAAATTGAAAGCGCTCTTTCATGGGAGATCTATCATTTTTGAGAGCCATGAGAGGCCTGGGAGTGGGTGGCATAGGCGTTAACACTTGCTGGATTTAACTGGAGGTCCAAAGATGTCTCAGGAGGGGATAGTGGGGAGACCAGACCGCTGTTAGACACAGGAGCTGGAGAAGATGCTGCAAGCTGGGCCGAAGTCGACAAGGGCCAGTGCATGAACACAGACAAAGGGCATCCTCCTCAGAAAGTTCTAGAGACCGCACACAGGGAGACCCTATGGGAGACTGAAAGGAAGTCAATAATTGAGATGTAGAGGTGTGCTGCCACTCTGGTTTTGTTGTAAGTCCATTCTCTTTCAATGCCTCCGAAGGCCATTTTCAACCTTTGAAAAAGAGGCTGGACTTTGGTGATAGTTATTTATTATATTTCATTTTGTTATTGGTTGTTGTTTATGTTGAGTATGTTCGTTTTCAGGGCGACATATGCTTCCATTTTCGAAGTATTGAGTGGGGGGATGTTGGGGAAGGGGCAGTTTGGAACACTTGAATTAGCTTTAACGGCCACACAAAGCGACATGCAGTACATGTCTCTTGGGGTCCAGACACAAACGTTAGATAACCTGCGATGACCACAAGACGACACCGCCACACAGTATTGGATAGTGTACTGGAATGCCAATGGGTTGTTAGATAAAATTCAAAGGACAGCAATCCTCTACAAGTACACAAGCTGGCTCCAGGGAACCTGTGGTTTCAAGAGAGACACTTGCTTGGGAATAGGTACACTTTTTTGACCATATACAGTTTCAACTGACTATATCATGCTGGGTTTACAAGAGGTTCTAGAGGGGAGGCCATCTTTCTACACAAAACGTTTCCCTTGGTGGTTACAGAGGTCTTCCCAGATATGATAGGACGCCACGTTGTGGTCACAGGCTCACTGCACGGGCTGCCATGGACCGTGGTGTTGGTGTACATTCCTCCAACCCTGCGGGCGACTACAGACCTGATGAAAGCCATAGCCTCGGCCCTAGATAGGGATCTCATAGTAGGGGGTGATTTCAACGACAAACCAATGTAAAGGTTGTGGCTGGTGCGAGGCGACATGCTGCCCTTGTGTCATGGGCTGAGTCACTTGAGCTTGGCGACCCTAGGAGGGTACGTCACCAAACAAATCAAAAGGTCACTTTTTACTCCCGCTCACACAGGTCCAATTCATGTCTGGACTATTTTTTCCTTCCATCTGCTGTGGTCCAATTCATAACGGGAACAGTATTCACCCGAGGCTGTCATTCGGCAGTTGAGCTTATGATGGGGCCAGGAACCAGAAAATCCAATATGCAGTGGGGCCTACACGGGAAGTAGTTAAAGGACACTCCGTTTCAAGAATACCCCAATGTCAAGATTGTATTTTACTTTAAAGTAAATGCCGTTCCAGAAGCCTCCCCAACTATACTATGGGAGGCAATGAAGGTGGTCCTCAGGGGAGCAATTATAACACGTACAGCTGGGAGGAAAAAATAACACAAGATACAAATAATGGCTTTAGAAGGGTGGATGTAGGAACTGGAATATTTTCTGGCAACAGTAGGGGACAAGGAAGTGCGTAATTGCTTAGCGCCCGCCAACAGAAACTGCTGTGGAAATGCAGACCACCTCTCTGCTGGCACCCTAGCATAGAGTATATGAATTAGGGGATTAAACCGGTAAACTAATCCATAGACCAGCGACTAGATCAATAGAAGATAGTTTTGACCCACAAATCTTTATTGATTTGAACTTCAAATATTGTAGTATAAACTTAACACTTTCTTATTTAATAGGTCAGACTATCAGTTATCGAGTGAAAGAGCAAAATATTACCTTGATGCTGTTTAGGCTAGCAAAATGTTATGCAACTATGTATGAAAAAAGTCAGAATTCTAATACATACTATGTGGATCCTCTAAGGAAATATTGGCAACATTCAAGAATTTTCTTGTAAAATATGAGAAACCTGACAAATTTCAGAATAACATTATTGGAATCTAGCTCAGTGTGATCTGCCATTTGTTTCTTCAGGAGGTAAAAATAAACTTCAGGCTCCTGTTGTTAACAAGAAATGTCTTTTATGGATTGACTCTCATTTAAGTTGGTTAAGACTCCGGACTGGATGTCATTCTAGTAAAGTTTTTTCTCTAGTGATTTGTCGTTTCTTTCTACAATTATTAAGTACATTTCAACATAATGCGGGTCTCCGATTCTTTTATTAGATAATTAATTTTAGTATTTCCTAAAACTGATAAGATCACATGCATGTAACCTATATATGCCTATTTCATTAAATAATCAAGACTGCAAAATATATGCAGAAAATAGCACTTAATCTTTCAAAGTCAGTGGGATCAGTTCTTCTGATCAATTAGGTTTTTAAGGGGTTAGTATCCCCACATAATATATCCATTTGTTGTTTGTACCGTGGCCAAAGCCAGCAAGCTAGACCCTAGAGTAGTAAATCCTGTGCGGTGTCTTTAAGTAAACTAGATGAAACTCTGTCTGTATAGATACCTTTTGGGTGATTCAATGTGTCCTCATAATCTACAGTCTTCAGTGGTCACATATCTCATTCCCATCTCGGCTTCATGCATCTAGGGTGTGTAATATATTGTTTACTAATGTGCTATAGATCATGGATATTTTCTTTATGTGAACTTTGTCTTTTAAAATTGTATCCTCTACCGGGAAGCCTTCTATCAGTCCAATGTCTCCGAGTATGTATGTGCACATTGTTTGACTTAGTTGCTAATATCTATATGCTTATGAATTGTGCATTTCAAATTCTAGTTTTAACTGATCAAATGTCTAAATACGATGCTTATTTCAAATACCTCCCAGTGTGGCAATGGCAATCATGTCCGTTTTTTTTTTCAAAACTCAACAAAGTATAATTCTTTAAACTAGTTTGCCTTTCATAAATTTCTTAGTCGTGTTAGTTTGCTTTTCCTTAACATTTCTTTGGTTGTTTGTAACTGTCTTGATCTTGGTATTCGTTGTTATGGGTAATGTACATTTTCTCTTCCCTGCGTAAAGTATGTGCCATTATCTGTGAAGCCCACGTGCATGTCTTTTACGTAAGCAGGGTCTACGTGTACTGAAAATGCCCAGTTGTGTACTACCAACAACTATCGTGCTTTGTAGTATTATTCACTTCTACTTATTCACAAAACTATGCTCTGGTTTAGTTAGTAGTATCCTGAGAGATACATGAATTGTTATTGGAATTAAACACCAAAATGAGCATACATTTAACTTAAAGCACTTTCTATCCCTGACCACGCTAAAATGATGAAGATCTCAGCTAATACAATCTCCTCACTCAATCATGTTAATCATATTGCACCTAAATTATAAGTCAAAAATGATTATCTCCTTTGAATGCTTCCTAGTACAGGGTCTGTTCACAGGAGTTCAGTTTGTAGTATTTGCCTTGTCATATTATGGATCTTGTCTCTCCACTGCCCTTTTGGCCACTGATTACTTTTGCAAAACAAGTGTGGATGCAAATCGGTTTACTAAACTGGACTGCAAACATGATATAACATCTAAACCACTGAGCAATTTTATATTATCCCCCCTTAGTTTAGCAGAAAATGTATTTTAAATTTGTCCTGTGGACAAATAAAGACACAATGCAGGGGTGTGGAATTTAACAAACTATCTGCTTGACTGTGTGACATGTTCCTCCATAATTCTACTTGTTCTGTAAAAACATCTACTTGTCCCTTTGGTTGCATGTAGTGCGGCGACAAATTATGGCAGCAATCTCACTATATAAGAGCTCTGATAATAGCCTAACTGATTATGTCAGGGCTAATAGCACAGTAGGGCTTGAATACTCGCAATTTCCTTATTTTGCTACCTTTCTGCAGATCTACATACTGGGGCTTGAGGAAGCAATAAGCAAAAGTTCCAGGGCTGGAATACTTTTGAGTCTATGCAAACCCACTAACTTGCATGTTTTAGGGATTTTCATCAGCTCTTCTCTAATCTTTTTCCATACTGAGAAAGGTTGGAAATTTACTCCTGACAAAGGCAGAAGTGGAAGTGCTTCTAGGGTTTTGGAAAAAAAAGTGGTTGGAGGGAAAGTGAACTTGTAAACTCTCAACAGATTTTCATATGAGCAATCTCAACACATGCATATTTGCTCGTTCTAAAGTAAAATTCGCAATTATTTTCTAGGAGTACGATTTCCTGGTCTAATTCTGTGAATTCTTGTGAATTAATCAGCATCATAATTCTCCACTAATGCATGGGAGCACTTATGTGACTTTATTTAAGAATTGGGCTCCTGATAAGTTCTGGTGCTAATCAAGGCCTTTTGTTTTTAATAAACTTCTATTTCTCTCTGTATCCGTGTATCAGTTGGCTTTACTGTAAGTAACCGCATTCTGCTCTTCCACAAGGTGCATATTGGCACACAAAGCAGTTTTGTTCAGTGCCAAGAACTACTGTGACAATGTGTGCTTTATTGAGACCAACATTTGTTTTTGCTATTTGCCAATGTTTGTTACATTCGTGAGGGCCTGGCAGTTTCCATAACAATAAAGTTTTACAAAAGCCATGTCAAAACAAGACACACATTGACAAAACCAAAAGACTAACCACCAATGTCGAATTAGTTGGCTTTGCCAAAGCTTGTGTATTTTCATGTGTACCATAATCTTGTTGAAACTAGTAAAACTGATTTTCCATTATGAATATCATTTAGAAATACTAGCGTGCATCAACACATTTTAGTAAATGATGCTTCAAAGAAATAGTACCTAAAATGTCACAGTAATTTAGGAAAAAAAAAATTCTTCGTTGCATTTTTTTTCTGAAAGTTTGTTAAAAGCAAGGAATCATCATTCCTGCTTATAATCTTCTGCAAACATTTGCATCTAGAAAGAGAGTATTCTGAGAGCATTACGTGTAGCCTCATATTCTTAAACGTTTCAAACGTGCACGCACATTTTTTATTGGAACAACTGTCATTAGTGCAGTGTGAGCTTACAGCACTCATCCTAATAATAAAGGCTTTGCTTTAATGAACCATAAATACAAGTTCGAACAGCATTAACATACAGACTCAAATATTACAGTTCTATCCCCTGTTAACAGGCAGCCAATGGGTTTGTGCTGCAGGGATTTGCTCCTACTTGTCCCAAGAACAAGATAAACATAAAAACCTGTTGCCCATGTCCCAAGTGTTGGGCTAGAAATTCCACACCCCTGACAATGGATACAAATAAATATTGATTTTGAATAGTTTTACTTTTGCCCTGTTCTGACCAACATGTCCTTTTTTATGTCGCAACCCACCACACAGCGCAGCTGTCTGGTTTGCTAAAGACATCTTGGGGACATTCAGAAAGCCGACCTGGTAAATGCTTTTTATCCGTTCCTTGCCATTGACTTTATGGTTTGTAACTCACATTTTCTTGCTTTCCATTTGCTGGCTTTATTTGTTTTAGGCTGTCCAGCTTCAGTATCTACCTTCCCTTGAACAAACCTTATTTGCAGTATCCTTCTGAGTGCTCCCTTTCTGTAAATCTTGTTCTTATCTCATCACAGTTGCTGTGCATTCAGAGACCGAGGTCAGATGTCAAGCGCTGTCTTCCAAGGGTGCTCTCTCTGACTTCAAAGTGAGAGGGTTTATGTGACCATCTTGCTGAATACTAGCAGTAGGAAAGATTTTTTTTCTACCACACAACAACATTTAAATGAACTCTATAGGTATTTCAGTATATATCCGAATTAGGAACAGAAATTAATCACATTTTTGTTATTTCTGAAGTGTGTCGGAAACAAATATTTTAATATGATCAAAACAAATCTTTACACTAGGTGATGCAATTCCCACACATTTTGTAACAGTCATTTCAATAAGAATGTGTTGTCTGTAATGGCAGTGTGCTACCACACCATTAATACTCCACACCACTACTTCACTTTACACCAGTCCATTCCACTGCACCACCTCTACACGACTTCATGGTACGCCTTTCTACCATGTACCACTCTACTCTATGCCAATGCACTCTTTGCCACTCTACTCTACACCACTGCACTCTTCGCCACTGCACTCCACGCCACTTCACGTTACGCCTTTCTACTCTACCCTGTGCCACTCTACTCTATGCAAATGCACTCTTTGCTACTCTACTCTACACAACTGCACTCAAAACCACTCCAATCTAGACCACACAAATCTGCCCTGCACAACTCCTCTGTTTGCCACTGTACTGTATGCCACTCTGCAACACTGCACTCTGTGCCACTGCATTCTATGCCAATACATCTAAGCCAATGCAGTTTACTCTGTAATACTCAACTCTATGCCCATGCACTCTACGCCATAACACTGTATACCACTCCAATCTACTCTGAACCACTGCACTCTATGCCACTGCTCTCTACATCACTTTATTCTGCGCCATTACACTCTAGGCCACTCTATGCAATTGCACTCTACCCTGCACCACTCCACTACACACCATTTCACTTTACTCTAAAACAATCTCCTCTAGGCCACTGCACTCTGCGTCACTCTATTCCACTCCACTTAGTGCTACTTCACTCTCACACATGCTGCTGTTAACCACTACACTAGTGCATTATAGACAGCTGCACTGTCACAGCACTGTATGCCATTACGGTCTACTCTGCATCACTGTACTCTACGCCAATGTGCTCTACAGTACGGCACTCTGAAACTACACTTTGCAACACTGCACTCTCTGCCATTGAACTCTACACCTTTCTACTCTGCACTACTCCACCATATACTACTCCACTCTACACCACTGCACTCTGTGCCTCCGCACTGTACGGCACTATACTGTACTCTGCACTACTCTGTGCTGTTCTACTCTGCACCACTCCACTGCACTCTGTGTCACTCGGCTCTACTAGGTAGTCCATGCCATTGCACTCTGTTACTCAACTCTACTCGCCGCCACTGCCCTCTGTAGCACTGATCTCTATGCCACTCCACTCTGCACCACTCCATGTCACACTACTCAACGCCACTGCACTCTACGCCACTCTATGCCTCTGCACTCTGAGCCACATCACCCTGCACCACTCTACTCTGCGCCACTCTGCATCATTCAACTCTATGCCAGTCCACTCTGTACCGTTCTATGCCACTCAACTCTACGTCACTGCACTCTACACCTCTGCACTATACTACTCTGCACCACTCCACCCTACGCTACTCTAACCTACGCCACTGCATTCTAAGCTGCTGCATTGTGCACTGCTGAATTCAGTGCCAGTGCACCCTATGCCACTATACTCTGCAACACTCTACGCCAATTCACTCTACTCCAGTCAATGCCACTCTATGTGACTCCACACTAAGACATTCCAATACACGACACTCTGCCACTCTGCTCTACAACACCCTACTCCACTCTTCACCATTCCACTCGACACTCCGTGTTACTTTCCTCTATGCCACTAACTTTTAGCCATGCTAATCAGCTTGTTCAACATGGCTAAAAAGCATTGGCAAAGCCAATAGCTCTTGCTTAGGTGCAACCTATTAGCTTTGCCAGTGCTTGTTATTCTGCTTTCTTCTGTATGCAAACAATGAAATCCTTGCAAAATGTTGCATGGTCTAAAATGTGAAAATGTTTCTGGTGGCCTTTGTAGCAGGTGGTTTAAAATAAATAATGAGCGATTTTAGATCTATCTGTGTGGTCTTACACTGCTGCCTGAAGACTCCAAACTGTGATATTCTAACTTAACACTGCATATGGAGGGTACAATGTATGTCTCGCTGCCTGAACTATGTAAATTACGCTACCCTTCTGAACACTGAAAGATACTGTCAAGTCAACAAGATTTATTAGACACCAAAACCCAGAGGTATCCAGGCTCCAGCACCATTCTGCAAAGTCTTGTTCTTTAGGTCATAGAATAACATTTTTTTTTGGTTCCTTTCTTAGCATCTCCAGACATGTTGCCTTCCACAGCTGTATGTGTACGCCATTCCACTGTTTAAACCTGGTAATTTCAATACTCCAATTATTTCCTTTTAGGCATAAGGACCTCTAGCTGTCTATTGGCCTATGATCTTAGAGATAGAGAGATCCATTGATCAAAATATTTATGGTGGATGGTTGTCTCACAATCAGAACCTAGATGGATACCCAGTTTGTCAGGCTGACATGCTTTTGCTGATTTATTCTAGCTAACATGAACAGTGGAATTTTGTTTTTTTTTAAGCATCCTAGTACATTTTAGTGGATTCCACTAAGGCTGTTTAGTGGTGATGAAATCTACAATTGCTTGTGCTTTATTGGATCCGTTTTTTCTGCCTGGAAAGCTTTCAAGGGTTCTGCCAGATGCATGTATTAACCAAAAGTTGTAATTTGTAGATGGATAACTTAAAGTTTTCAGTCAAGTGATTTTAACAGTTTTCTCAAAGAGCACGGCTTCTACATTGCCCTGCTTCCAGTTTTCTCACGACGTCTATAGAGACAATGAGCAATCCTCATATATTGTGTTCAGAATAAGCCAACTCTCTTGCATCCAAACTTAAATCGTATAGATTATCTTTGATGGGATGAATCAAATTTAAAATCTGCACTAAATGGGAACATAAGACTAGAAACCTGTAGCACATCAAATCATGGTAAGATTTCATATAGATGTTCCGATCCACATGTAATAGGAAGTGATCCTGTTGCACTTTGCAGTGTGAAGAAACACCTGGTACACTTACTTATCTCTTCTGGAAAGTGCCCATTGGCCAGAAAAGCATCATGCCAGTTACTTAAAACTCCAGCAACTTCAATAAAATGTAACTGATCCAGCAGCTGTTTATGGTGTCCAGTGGATTGAGAATCTTAAATTCTTCTTAAGACAATGGAAACTAGCCGTTTTCAGTAAACCAAGATCCTCCTTTTTTGTGCTTTCCTTTAAACCACTTCGACGTAGATGTTTTAGTAATTGCATCTTAAGTTCAAGTTTAGTGGGATTAGGTTGTATTGTTAATGAATATTTGTTTGCCTCATACTTTTTCTGCTACTGGGTGTTAATAAAAGGTGCGCTAGAGATGTGTAGGTGGAGTCACTGACCCAGCCAAGAAAGCAATTTACCTACATAGAGAGAACTAGTAGAGCCCAAAGTGCATTCTTGCGAGCACAGTATAGTATGATTGCAAAATTACCAAGCCCCTGCTGCAAAGAAAAATTGAACTTCAGCTCCAAGTGAGGGTTTATGGTTTTTGTCTACAAATAATCACTTATCCTTTGATGGTTAACAGAACTTCTGAAACGTGAACACTTTAGTACATGTTGCTGAGCAATCTTAGTCAGTCATTCACACAAACCAACACAATGAAAAACGACAGTCCATAATAATGTTGTGCGCAAGATCTGCAATTAACAATTCATGAACTTGGAGAAATCTCACAGCATAGTTTCACAAGGCAATGTTATTCAACACTTGATTAAAATACAGTTAGGACAGGGGACATGGGTTGGCACGCCAACATGGTGTCTGCGTTTTAACTAAGCTCCTGGCCGTCCTCCCACAAATTTGCCAAAATCCTTGTTAAACCTTCCGAATATCCTGAGCACGAGCCCCTAACCCACGAGTAGATTGATGGTGGATTGGCAGCAGCCAAACAGTGCATAAGAGACCTTAAGCTCCCGTGTATGCTATTATTCTTGGTGCCCATACGCATAGTCTATAACTTCCAGACTTTATTTTTCGATTCCCTAGAAGAGATCGTTGCCTGGACTAACGAGTCGGTGTCTGTGAAGCCGCAAACACTACCCTGCATATACTCAGACTCACCCTAGAACGATGAACAGGCTTCCTCTGTTAGGCCCTCTGGAAAGAGCCACAACCGCTCTGGCTTCTCCTGGAGAAATACACACCATGGCGACAAGCCCTGAGCACCTGCTGCGGCCGGGCGGCATCAGTTACTCAATCCAGAATTAACTTATGACATGAGCCAGTTTGCTCATCGCGGGCTCCCCCCACATATCCATTTAAATGCTTTAGAGTGTGGATCTCACACATACGAATAGGACTGCCAACGCATAAAAATGAAGGACTAACTCCCTTAATCTCGGTCATTACTGGGAAAGGGTAATGGGGATCCATTGAAGATGGGTCCCTGTTGGAGTCCTCGGAAAACATACTCCACGACAGATACTTCTTGTACCATAAAGTATGGGTAGGGGTTATTCTGGTTGTTCTACCATTTTCCACACAGTCTCAAGATCCACACTCAATCATGCCCACCCATTAAGACACTCACTGACAATACATGATCGGTTGCATCCGTGTGGTTACATGGAATGTCCGGGGGGGTCCTGGACAAAATGAAGCGGGGGGCTGTTCTGTGACTGGCCAAAATGCTCTGGATTGACATACTACACCTACAGGAGACGGATCTAGCGGGTTCAAAGACCCCATGCCAGGCACGACAGAGCTATTCGTAAGTTTACCATTTGGGGTTTGTGAGGGGATTGAGAGGCATGAGCATCCTATTTCACTGCAGAGTTCAATTCGGACTCACCCGGGCGTGGTTGGACAGCTATGGTATACCGTGGTGACTTGAAGCTCTATGGCGAGACTGTAACCCTGGGAAGCATATGGGCCCCCGAAAGCTACTTTTGTTCCTAATTTGGTGTAATTCTGTCCAGTGGTTCGGGCTGTAGTTCTATGGGAATTAACATGGGAAACACACGTTTTTGACCCGCCTAGGATAACTATACGTCCCAAATGGGCTCCTCATCTATGGAATAAGGTGTTTTGGGACAGCTGTGTGTGTTTTCTGATCTGCACATCTGGTGGATATACTTTCGTGGTCTGGGGGCCAAGAGAACTCTCTCTACCAGATGTAAACAGAAATTATTTTTAGCACATATCAAGTGTACATTCAAGAAGTAGATGTAGGGGAGGAGCTAGGCGAAAGGAAGACGAATGGAAGAAAAGCATATGCTGTGGAGAAACATTCAGCTCTAACACTGTATTTAATAAGGCTAGAGAGCTGTTGTAAAGGCAGTGCTTAGAAAGGGCAGTGTTGGCTATCTCGTGAGATTTCTCCTCTGGGGGCACAGGTGGTGCTGTGGATTATAGTCCACACTTGGTATGCTGTACTAAAGGGAGGGTTGGCAGGTGGAAGTGGTTTCTGAGAACAACTTTGAATTAGAAAAATGGTTACAGTGGGACAACAAGTAGAACCTGCTGTTCAGCTAATTTGTAAGACATTACAGGTCCTGTCCTGATAGTGGATACTGCGGAAGCTATTGCTGTCCTTCGTCTTGCTCCATGTAAAATTCAGAGTATTCAGGCAGAATTTAGGGGAAAGGAGAAAGCAGGTCGTGGTAGTTGTAACCATTTCCTTAATAGGCGCTCTTTCCAGTGTACTCCGAGGCAAATAAAGATTTATTAAAAGATGAGGAAATATTTATTGGGTTGCAGAAATGGGCCATGGGTATTTCAAAGGCTTCAGAGATTTTGCAAGTTTGAAAGGAGGTACATTTTCTAGGGCTTTTTGAGTTCATATAATTTCTGTGGACAGGAGTTGGATGCTTCCTCTAATGGGGATAATGGCGTTCCTGCCTTAGTTCTGGATAGGAAGTAGGTTATTGCTAAGCAGTATTCTAAGTCTGAGTATGAGGCGGAAACCAATGGAGCAGTGACACTAAATTGCAGTGTAGGGCTAGTATGATTTTTTGAGCTGAAGTACTCTAGTAGGCTTTGGGAAATTAAATTAGGTTAATCTGCAAGATAGTTTGTGTGGGGATAAATTGTAAGGTACCTTGGATTTTTGCAAACGTTTACAAAATGTTATGATGTGAGAAAGTATATTTTTGTATTTCCTTGATTTTTGTGCAAATATAGTAGAGTGGTGGTAGGCAATTATTAACATCCAAAATAAATGAACATATTTAGAATAAGGCAGTACACCCACCTATGATTTGTGAGTGAAACTTAAAAAAGTATTTTTTCTTTGTTGATTATAGATTTCATCCTGACTTAAGTATGTCTGCAAGCTGGGAGGAAATACATGATAGAGTAAAGAAGGTCTTAAGGACCCATGGAGCTCGACAGAGGCTAACGTTTGTAAGTTCTTGCATGAAAAGTAGAACGTGATTTTCAGACTTGAAGGAACAATATCGAATCAGATCTCATCTCAAAGAAATGCATTTCACCTCCTTATGTTTGAAAACTGTCTTTTTACTGTTTTCTCTAAGCTTCTTTTTATTTAGTACAATGACTACAAACTTCTCAGTCATTTGCCTCCTGCCTGAAACTACCCACCAAACAGTGACAAATATGAGGCTATGGACACGGAAATAAGTTAGAAATGGCCGTCATGAGAAGATGGATTTATGTCTGTCCGCATGCCTCAAAAACACATGCAATCTCTCCAAGTTTTACTGAAATAGTGTGAATTTATTAAAGTGACTACCAGAGAGTGAGGGAATAATGCCACCATTTGACTTCTGTGTGTATGAATATTGTTTTTAAGGAAGACTTTAAAGTCGGTGATGAAAATGGGAATTCCTTCTCTCTTTTCAAACCCACACTTCCTATTTATGTTAAGAATTCCTTTCCATGCCAACATCCCTTCATCTAACTCAATACTCTACAACTTTCCAAAATCTTGCTACCTCTTTTTTTGTCCACCTATCTGATTAGTGACTCTTCTCGTAGGCTAAGGGGAAGAGTTGTCACAGTTTAATGTGCCACATTGCTGAGGCCCCATATAACCTATCTAAGGGGCTCCCACAAGGAAAACCCCTTCTTTCCCTTGGGAGTATCTTCTAGCTCAAATTTCGTAGCTTGGCTAAGTACAAAGGCTACTTTCCATTGGTTTAATAAAGGTTTGCCACATAAGAATTTCAACAGGAATACAGTTGAGGAGAAATAGAACTTTGAGATCCAAACTGGATTGTTTTAAAAGAGTAAATATGTGTTAAGAAAGGCTTTACAAGTAACAAGCATTAGAGCTTGAGGTCAAACAATAGTAAATAAAGTTAATCATTCTCAAAGGAATCCGCACTAAGAAGCAGTTTAATAAAAGTAAGCACTCCAAATTGAATTCCTTTGAAAAACAAGCAATTAGTCGAGTTTAATCTACTAACACATATAGATTAAGCACATTTAAGGCATACAGAGAGATAAAAGACACTCTGAAGTCTTTCTTGCCTTTAATATCATCCTGGTTTTATTTCTATGAGAAATAAAGTTCATAGGGCAAGGGGGCCTTCATTATAGTTCCCCTTTTAGTTTCCACCAAATACAAGGAAAGGAAGGATTATAATGAGGATTCCCCTTCCATCTGTCCTTTTGACAAGAAACAAAGAGGAACTACCGATGACAAGTGAGCCTTCAGCATATCCAGCCCTTAGTTTCAATGAATGCAAAAATAAAATACTCTGTCCCAGTAGCACTTAGAAACGCTGTCGGGAGGGAAGAGTAGCAGGGAAGCAAAAGGGTGTGGCGGGCACGGGAAGAAGGAGGGCACACAGGAAGGAGGGAGTGAATGGAGGGGGATAAAAGAGTGTGTTTGGTGGGAGTGCAGAGTTTTATGAGGGAGGGGCAGGAAGGTGATGTGAGATAGTTGTGTGTGAGGGAGAGAGTGAGAGGATTAAGAGGGAGGACAAGTTGCCACGGAGCACAAGGAGATTCAAAGCATTTGCACAGGAGGAAGCCAGCAGGATCAAACAGGGCTAAAGTTGTATGTTAGTCCCTTCTTCAGTTGAAATTAAGCAAGGGTTTTGGAGGTGAAAAGATACAACCTGACATGCAGTAGCTTCATGTCAAAGAGAAATATCCCCCTGTGCTGAGCCAAGCTGTGATTGGCATAGTCTCAAGCCACTGGCTGAAAGAGACTTCTTAAAATAGCCACTGGTTGGACACAAAACCCACTGTGAGTAATAGTGTAATCCAAAGGCCAGTTTGACAGCTGTGATGTCAACCGAGACCTAATGATTAAGTGCAAGAATGGAAAGTTCGTAAGACCTGATGCTCAGGTTCAGGCTGAGTTTGACCTGAGATTGGACGCAGTCAGGTTCCTGCATGCTTAGTTTAGAAGGCAGAACATAAACCTATCCAGTAACATGAGACACAAGGCTGTGTCTGAACACACTTCTACTGGTGTCTATGCACAGAATGAGTGAATAAAACAATTCTGAGGGCAAAATCTCCAGACTGGAGTTGATCTTTTTCGATGACGGAGGTGTGGTACGAGGTTGACAAATGCTCCTGTTTGCTTACATCATTGGTTTGTGCTTTCACTGATTTCCTGGAGCTCATACTGCTCCATCGGGTGACGTAAGTGCACTGCATCAGGAAAGGCTCCATGGACAGATTAAGGAGCTCAACTCTTGTCGAGGTCAGTATCCTTCACGTAGGACACTGCACTTCCTCCGTCTGAGAAAATTGTATGTTCATTGTATGGGCGTCTCACCGTGTCCTAGATTATTTAGTGTAAGTTTTGAATATTTTTTATCTATTTATTGTATTTAAAATCTTTATAAAGCACAGTATCACCAAAATAATACCCTGGTGTTAGTAGCCTCAACCGGGACAGGAAATAGCTGCACAGAAAAGGAATGATATCAGAGTTAATGAGGGAAGGGCCAAGTTTTTACGGCTTTTCCAAAATGTAGATCCACTGTGGATCTGAGAGAGGCAAGAAGCTGATTTCAAAGCTGGGTGCACTCACTATGAAGGCACATCCAACCTGTCTTATCTTCCTGAATTTGTCATTGCAGATAAAATTGGCAGATAAGGAGCGAAGGCATGTTCCCGGAGAATACCTTCAAAAATAATTTTGTTGGAGGATTGGGCCTAGACCCTGAAGTGCTTTAAAGAAAATACATAAGGATTTGAAGGCTATTTTCTGTTTATCTGGTAACCAGCGAACCTCCTTCAGTGCATCCAATGCAGACAATCTTCTAGGCCTATCCTATCCAGGGCCAGTTTAGCCGCTGTGGCTTGGGCTCTATGTAGTCAGTTTATCAAAAATTCTGGAGCTCCTAAAAGAAGAGTGTTGCAAAAGCCTAGCCAAGTGGTTCCCAACCTGTGGTCTGGGGACTCCTGGTGGTCCGCGAAGCTTCCTCAGGCATTCCGCGACTGCTTAGAAATGTAAATAATCTTAACAGATTAGGTCTCCTACTCTAAATAATGAGTCTGTGTGGGGGGGGGGGGCTATATTCCAATAATGATTCAGTGGGGGTTCCCAAGTTGCAGTAATGTTAAAATGCGGGTCCATCAAAGTCAAAAGGTTGGGAACCACTGGTCTAGCCTACTCAGGATCACACTGCGCACAATCAAAGTTTTAGCATTTGTCGTCAGAATAGGAAGGAGTTTTTGCAGGCCCTGAAGAAGCGAGAAGCATATCTCCACTACTTTTAGTAATGTGACATTCAAGGGACAGTTTATTGTCAAATGTAATCTCCAAATTACGTATGGAGTTCCAAGGGAGTAGCTCATCCTTGGGTGACAATGGCCAAAAGTCAGGGAGGCTTAGAGGAATTTTATTAGCTGTGCAACACAAGAACTCAATTTTGTCCCTATTAAATTTGAGGGAGTTGAAGTTCAACCAGGTGACAATGTCATTCATACAATTGTGAAGGACATTGACCGGTGTCTGATGATTACTGTCCTGTGCCAGAATCCGCTGAGTATCATAAGCATAATTGACTACTCTGAGGTTATGGGTTTTGATAAGTGACACTAGCAGCCTCATGTATAAATTAAACAGAATTGGACTAGGAGCTGCCCTATGGGGGATGCCATGTTTAACTTTCCCAAAAGCAGAGCGGAAGGCTGGAAGAGCAACGGCCTGGCAGCACTCCGACAGATAGGAGCGCATCCAGTTCAGTGCAGTTCGACCTACTCTGAATGAGGCGGTTCTATTCAGGATGATTTTATGGTTTTCCGTGTTGAAAGCGACTTAAAGATCAAGATCGCTGACTGTCCGCTGTCTACTAGCATCCGGAGCTCATCCCTGGCAGTGAGTAGCGCCGACTCAGTTCCAGGTTCTGATCTGAATCCAAACTGCTACTTCTCTAGCAGGGTGTTGTGTTCCAGGTAATGGGATCGTTTTTTACTAACATATCGTTCCAGTAGTTTTGCTGGAAAGGGTTACGAGGAAATTGGGCTGTAGTTCCTAAGGACTGACTGGTCCAAAGAGATTTTTTCCAAAATGAGGGTGACAATGGCTTTTTTTTTTTCAAGTCTGTGGTCTGTGCCAGATTTCAGCGATTGATTACAGATCTGTCTTAGCAGCGGAAATAGAATCTACGCCATGCCTTTTCAGACCCTATACGGCAGAGGATCAAGTGGAGAGCCAGAGGATATAGATATGGCTAAGGAATAGAAACGGTCATCTGAAATAGGTTTGAAGTTCGAAATTATCAAGCCAACACTGGAGTTATCCAAGAGATTGACTGACTCTGATAAGATACAGGCAGGGTGGGAGAGAGAGTATCGGTGATTACACTGCCATCAGGGTGAGCACAGCTGAGGATGAACCTGTCAACTGACCAGAGTCCCTGATGTCCTCCAGAATCCTACCGATCTTTTCCTCAAAGAACTGGACAAGATTATCACATAGTTCTTGACATGGTGTGATGTCCCTTTTCAGGCATTCAGGGTTGGAGATCTCACACATGATGTCAAAGGCCTTTTTGGTATTGTTGGGTGCAGCGAGAATGGCGGTGGCTTAATGCTTAACATTTTTTGCTTTATTGATCTCTTTCTTGTATTTATTCAGAGGGGACCATAGGCATATTTTGTTCTTATCCTTGTAGGAGCTACGCCATTTCCTCTTGGATTGCTTACATGCTAATTTCAGCCTCTTGTGGAGGAAGTATACCAAGGAGTTAACTGTTTTTTCCATAACTTGCACCAGGATTTCAGTATCGAGGAGTTCAAGAACTTTTCCCTCTATGACTTTATAATTTTCTTCTACCAATTTATCTTGGTCAAGATAAGTAGACATGTCTGACAGCCCGTTGCAGAAGGGCACTCCCAAGTTTATGCCATGCTCTACCAATACACGAAATGGATGCCATCTTTTTGGCAGTAAAATTATAACTTGCATTTCTTTTAGTAGTTGTGGCAGTTTAACCTCAATGATAGTTCTGAAAAGTTATGGACTGGTTGTAACAAGCGCAGTCGACTTGGGCACAGCTTCTGTGGGATCACCACAAAAAGCAGAAAGTGATCAAAAGCCATTCAGGGTCAAAGTTACACAAATTCCCCTGTGTGAAGCACAGAATTCTCTGTTTCCAGCGTATTAGGGTAACCGCATATCAGCTCCTAGGCACCAGCCACAGATTGAGGGCAGCAGTGTAGACCAGAGATTCAACATCACCTACTTATGAATCAGGAGGTTGGTGTCCTTTCCTGGGGTAACAACTTCCTGTTCTCAGCAGATACTCGGATTCAAGACAGCGTCCACAGTGTGATGTAGACAAATTGCCTTGAAATTTGACATCATAGAAGGGAACAAGCGTTGTCTATTTCCTGTTGCAACAAGGAGAGCAGTGGAGTTTGTTGGTGAGTGAAGCCTCTGTCTAGGCCAGTTTTCTCCACTGCTGAAACATTTGACACATCTGAGGAGAGCGCCAAGGAACATCCCCGGCACTTAGGGGCGAGATAGTCAGCAAGTAAGAACTCATGCAGGTAGAAGGTGATGTGTGATGTTGCAATTCACACTCCATTTTTGTCCTGACACGGGCATGAAAGCCCCCCTCCCGCAATCCGCTTCAAAGAGTAGGAACGCCCTTGAGAATGGAAGGCAGGTGGCTTACTGAATTTTTTAATTTATTTTTTTAAACACACCAGTGTGATTTGTAAGCACAAAAAGTACGTAAATTGATGTATGCAGATGTTAAGTCACGGTTTCTGTATGCAAATTGCTCTTTGCTTTGCATCATATTTTCATTTTTTTCAACAAGTTCCCTAAATGGACATACTTGAATTTACTCGCAGACAAAAGATACATGAGTGAATGTGGCATATGGAGCATCAGTCACCCATGTACAGGGCAACCATTTGTCAGTCATGAACAGCGCAATGTCAAGTACGTCATAAAGCACGGGTTTAGCGTGTCTGCATTTCCAGCTGAGATTAGTAGGGCATCCTTCTAGGAAACCGCCACTGATTCGTAAACTAGACTAGTGTGAGTGTGTCCTCTCATGTCTAAATATAAGCCAGTTCTTTCTTCATATTTGAAGACACCTGCGAATCTAAAATCTAACACCCACCATAAGATACAATATGAGACCGCAGCAGTGGACCATCTGAAGTTTTGAAGGAACACGAGATAGACAGGTGGCAGGGAGTCGCCTCGACTTGTGTTTGGCAAAAATAAAACAACCACTTACACACTCCGCAGCCTCACAACTCAAGTGCACAAGTGATTGGAAAGGGACACTGTACTGAGACAGTCGACTTATAATGTGTATACCGCCCATTTCCAGCCTCGTGTCCTGTCCACTGCCAGGTCACTCCCACTTTAGCTGGGGTTGCCTTCGAGGCCAGGGAGTACTCTTTTGAAACAAGCATAATAAGGCTGGGATTTGTTCTGTAAACCCCAGGCACCAGCATGGGTCATGAATGCAGAGGGCCATAAAGTTATAATTTGTGTGGATAATCTGTGGATTCCCAGGGGGAGGATATCATTTTTGAAACTCATTGTGTTTACTTTCCTTCCACCCTTTTCTCAAGCCCTCTTCCCCTTCGGTGACCTCCTCTCCCCACACTACTCTCTTCACTCGCACTCCTTATTACAGCCAGCTTGTCCCTTTTACAGCAGCTCTTCTTGTCTGTCCTCTGTGTTCTGCTCGTCTCCCTTGTTCACCCCTCCCTCACCAGCGGTACCTGCCCTCTCCTCAGCCTGGCCTCACCTCTTCATCAGAATCCATCCTTCTTCGGTCCTGGCACACCCCAGATTCCCTGTGAAAGGGTTAATGAATTAGACGGCTCCGGGCTTGTCTAGGTAGAGGTCGCTTTCAGCCCTTGGTGTTTGTAGGTGGCAGCAATGTGAACCCTTTTGTTCTGTTGTGTGGTACTAGGCCATGTGCCCACGTTATCACACTGTGAATATATAAATTCTGAAATGAATACGTAACGTCTTTTTGTCTTACTCTATTGTCTGTAGCCTTCAATTTAATGAGCCTTTGTGATTTATAAATGGCAACATATGAGGGACCAAGTTATTGAACTGAACCGAAGGTGCGTCTTCTGTTGAACCTAAATAAATAATGATTTCTAGAAGTGCACACAGGGGGGATGATCCCACATCCTGACCCCACTGGTGTTTGATATTTCAATAGTAGAATAAAATGAATTTCAGGGCGGACCATACATTGTTCCTCGCGAGATGAACAAGTTGCTACAGGATTGAGAACCAAAGAAAACCTCTGCAGTAATGCGTTAATGGCACCGAATAACCTCTGTGCCGCACCGTCCTCGAGGGCAAGGCTCTTACCCATGCCCCCGTTAATGATTCACCTGTCGCCTAATGGATGTCTCTATCCGCCCTAGCTCGGGCTAAGCTGTTCTTGTCAGTGTACTTTGATCATGACTCCCGATTAAACGTTATCAAAGCTGGAGCTTTCATTTATATTTTAACCCAGACTTTATATATATAAACTTTATATACATATTGCCTCTTATCTCAAAACGTCAGATATGTGTCTTTTGACTTGGTAATACATCAAAATAAAAATGCCAAAATAGATCTGAAAGCTCCCCTCCCCCAACTAGTTCCACAAATCCGCTCGGTACACGTGTTTACTGAGGTAGCCATGCCTACTTAATCCCAGTTTATCTCTCATCCTGCCATTTGGGTGCATGCGAAAACGTTATATATTTTTTAATTTGTCCCACCCAAAGTATGCTGCATACCTCTCTTGCTACCTCCTGCCTTACTTGTATTTTTCGCTTTCTCATCAGCAACTGCTTTTCCACACATTCCCTAATTTCGGGTCTATCATCCGTTCCTTTCTGTGGATCTGGTCCTCTCAACTCTCTACTATTACCCCACATCTAAGGACAGTATTGAAATCCAAGGATTTCAGATTTCACAGCGTCAGTATTTTGGCGTCCGCCTTTCAAAAATAAAAAAAAATGAGAAGTACTCCCAAATGAATTTTAGTCGGCTCAGAAGCCGATTCGTATCAGTTACAGCATGTTTGTAGCAGTTATGTGCTTAAAGGCCTTTCACTTCTTTGTGTCTGCCATATTATCAGAAAATAGCATTTCCACTCTAGAATCTAAGTGAAGCTCCGAGTTACAGGCATCTAACGGGACTATAGCGGCCTGTAGTTAGGGCTAGGAGGATGGGGTCATTTATCTCACTAGTGGACATTCTCAGACTCGCCTGAGAAGTTTGGCCTGTTGGGGCTTTAAAGGGTTGCCAAAGAAAGAGATCTCTAAACTCCAGAGGTTCCAAAATTAAGTGATCACGACCATGCCATTCAAGATTCAGTGCACTTTCTGCAGTGATTTTGGTGAGAGCGGCAGAATGTCTTCAGTAACATTTCCCCCATTTTACTTGCGGACTCCAACCTAAGGTCTAGAAGCTTCAAGCCAATCAGCCAGTCCATATTCATCCCTTTGAAATATGAGGGCAAAACTATTAAAAGTGCTGTGCGCACACCTTGAACCCGCACCTTGAGCCAGCCGTCTCTCAAGACCTTGAAGGCCAAGCTGGTCAGGCAGGGTGTCACCATTCATGTAACTACATTCGAGAGTTTAGCCTGGCCAGCGCTTAGAGACCAGGCACCTAAGCTGAAAACGCCTTTGAAATTTGTGCTAGTCATAGAATAACCACATCACTTCTCCCATTTCTATTCCGTTTATCTGCTCAAGGTTCTTCAGGAAGTACCACTCTTTTTTAAGTATCGCCCACTGGACAGCGTTTGTTGCGCTTAAAACCACCCCCTTCCTCTGTGATTGGTTCAGGTGAGCCATAACCATCAGTATTGCTTCCGCCCTCTGCGCTCCATGTTGCTGTTTCTTGCTTTTGTTTCTCCGTTTCTGATTGACTCACCGTGAAGGTGAGGATATTTGGATCTGCTTCACCAGGGAGCACGACTTGCATGACCTTTGGGTCAGCTTAAGCGGGGAACAAATACGTCATCTCCACTCCTAAAGTGGCGCCGTGGCACCAGTGGCTTTGCTGGGGTGGAACCTATTTTAATGAACATGCACTCCAGACGGCCTGCGCTGGCAACAACACGCATTGTAGTCCTGGAGAGCCGCTTGGAGGGGTTTTGTCAGGGGGCTGAAGGCCTCCCTGTCTGTAGCCGACTTAGCTCATTGTGAACCACAGGAATGGTGCAGTTGTATAACTGTAGGCAGGAAAGGCTTCGCCCGGAATCGTCTTGTCAAGAGGCAGGGTGTGACGAAAATGTTGACTGCAGAGACGACAGTGTAGACAACAACTCTTATGACAATAGAGTCAGGCTTGGGAGCAGCCAGACAACATCACACAGATGCTTCAAGAATGCAGTCATAGCTGCCAGGTTGCCCAGCTCCATGCTTGACTAGATAGTCCAGTCCTGTTGTTTTCCTTAGAATTCTGGGACGTGTAGTCTTCTTTATCCCAGTATAACCCAGGGCTATTAGTCCCAGAATTGTATGTAAAAAGGGGAATGGACTAACCAGTCACGCATGGACCTGGGAAACTTGGTAGCTGTGTACGATGCAGCACAGAAAGTAACCTGACATGTGTCATACGAGCAAAATCTAGTACACCAGCAACAAGTAAC
Organism: Pleurodeles waltl; assembly: GCF_031143425.1. NCBI lineage: Eukaryota > Metazoa > Chordata > Amphibia > Caudata > Salamandridae > Pleurodeles > Pleurodeles waltl. The sequence goes on from NC_090443.1 coordinate 913,378,127, forward strand.
TTTCATGGCTTCTGATGCATCACAAATGGCACCACACATGATGTCACTCAAGCTCCCAGAAAAGAGGGCATCACCGGCCATCCGGTAAAACTCATCACACTGATAACATTGAACCTCTTAACCACTAATAACATGAGTTTTAGAAATTATCAAACGCATTTGAAACCGAAAGAATAAAAACTGCGATATCAAGAGTGAATTGGGAAGATTAAATGAGATGAGCCTGTGTAAGTATGTATCACTGAAATAGATTAGAAACCAGTTATGCTGTATGCAAATCAAATCAGAGCATACCAACGTGGGATTTAAAAAGGGAATAAAATGATAGAAAGATACCATATTACATCTAACCAATAAAAGATGAGATGTATAACATGAGCTTATTACCTTGAGAAATCACCAGGCTTTTACATCTGGCTCTGATGTGGAAGATACAAATGTTCCGCTGTCGCTGGAGTGTAAGAGCACTTACCCTTCTGTGATGAGCACCAGTAACTTGGAGACCTCGACCGATTCTTCTCATGTTCAACCCTCAGGAATACTCCCCCCTCACACTATTCTACACAGTTTAATTAAAACATGTTCATAAATGTGTGGCTCATTGCACAATTCCATTTTCTACGAAATGTAAGCTTTTCGAATAACTTATATGAAAATATATTATCGCTGAAGAGGATTAAGTTTAGATATATATTTACGTACATTTTTGAAAAGGTTGCTAAAGGATTGATTACACACGGAACATGATTTAAAAGTGAACACCAAGATATTAATAACGTGTAATTTCTGTTTTAGAATGAGAGCGTCTTAAAAAAAGAACACTTAAGCAGGAAAAAGGAAGAATCCCACAGAAATGTTTGTGATAGTAAGCTTCATGACAGGTATGGTGTATGCATCTGGTATGTACAAAAACATATTACCATGGGCCTGACTGTTTAATGCAGCTTATATATAGTCATTATTAACAGTGCAGTAAACATGCTTCATGTTCTATGTTGCTCGGTGATGTTAAGGCACTTTCTTAAGGGGAAAATCATCAACATAAGAACCACATATGAAATTAGGGCAATACCTATTCCTCCATTGTACTTGCTCTGTTGACAGTGGGAGCTGTTTTTCAAAATAAAACCTCATTCCCCTTTACCAACATAGACTGCCTCACATGACTTTTGGTGAGTGCTGAACCCCTAGGTTACAAAGTTGACCCACTGTTCTGCGATAAATTAAAAATTTCTTGCATTGATTATTTTTTGTGCTGTCTCCTGAATTCTCTCAGATACCAGAAATGTGGATCATGTTCGACGACATATCAGATCACGCTCTATTTGAGATCTCTGTTCCAAGCGTCATAGGAACACATAGAAGGCAATGGAGCCTCAGAGCCTGAGGGATTTCAGGATCAGACAGTAACCTATCTTACATTTAATAATGATGCTTTATGGGTTGCTTTCAACAGAGTCATACGCACAAGTACTCTGGCCTATCTTGCTGTTCAAAAGAAGTATACAGAGTTGGCCATTATACACCTTGAAACCAAACCCCTCTGTATAGGACGGGACTTCGCACATTGCCATAATGACCTTCTCCTTTGTCAAGTCGAAACTTCCCACCAACTTCCCACCAAGCCATATGTACTAGGGCCTTACACATTGCAAAACTGCCTTGGATCTCCTTGCAGCCGAGGGTGTGTGAGAGAGACGACAAAGCTGGTAAGCTGCTTTACTGGCTTGCAGCAAGAGTTAACTCTTTTTTGGGATAATCCTGAGAATACATGATGAAGCAGGGGAATTTGTTGTTCACTAAGTTTAAGCTGCCAATACACGTGCAGACTTCTATTTAACAAAAAAAACCTGTACGAGCCCTCGGGACATCAGACTCCTAAGTCGATCATGAAATAATTAGTGAGCTTCTGGTGCAGCGTGTGGGCACAGTGCCATAGTCTTCTATTTCCTTTGGAAGGTGGACAAACTGACTGAGAGCTCTCCTCCATGCAGTCTGGTAGAACTGCTGGCCCTAATGGTCATCCATTCGAATTTAAGTGATTGATCTCTGCCCTGGTTCCACAAACGTGGATCGTGATTGTGGAAGCTGCAGCGTATGGACCCTTTCTGAAGACCTCTGCATAGTTGTAATTGGAGTCCTCTCTAAACCAAGATGTACTTTGGATTAATGCAAATCGTTTTGTAAAATTGAGTCTAAATTACTGGCCAACACTTTGCCCATTCGACTGACCAAGGACAGATAACCTACTATATGCTAATCAAAGAGTTTTCATGCCAATTTGCATAACTAGACACAACTTACGTAGAATACAGTTGACATTAGTACATGCACATGAATTCTCAGGACCAGCAGGCACGGTTCTAGTGGATGTTTGTTTAGAACTCTAAATATTAAAAAGTGATGCAAGCTGAAAGTGAAAATGCATTGCATGCAAGTGAGATTGGGCCAAAACGGGTGTATTTAAGTCACCAGAAGCCAAAAAAAGAAGCATTAAGTCTATTGTGAAAGTCAAAATTAATTTGTATTTAAATCCAAACATCGCCTGAAAGAAAGTCTGCAAAGATCCATCAGGAAACAATGTAGAGGAAACAGATAGTACTTCAACATGAAACACAGGTCAGAAAGACAATGTGAATTGCAGTGACATCTACAAAAATCGAAAAAGAATCATCCAGTCCAAGCTATCCACATCTGGCAAAACAAGGCTTCACAAAATCAGACTTCTGTTGCTTCACTAGTCCTGGTAAAAACCATACCATCATATAGATGTACTTCTTTAGCATAAGTTAATATGCAAGTGTAAATACCAGAAGGCAAATACAAAACCAGGAACTGAAGTGCTCACCTTGTCTGGTCACTGCCTGCTTAAAATTAAGATGTGTGCATGGGATTGCAAGGTATTTAAAGAAAGCCCAAGACAACTACTTCTGTTTCTGTTGCAAATGATGGGAAACTGTTTTTAAACAAATTCTTACACAACTGTAGAGACTAAAGAATAATAGGAACTGGATGGTCTTGCCATCATGACCAAGCAGGAAAATCTTTTGAGAGATACAACACTGAAACGAGAAGAAACTCCCCTTTCCAGGACTATCTGCACTTCTGCACCTCTGTATCTGGGGAGACTAAGCATCAGGGAATGATTGCCACTATTTAGTGCCCGCTAAAGAGGCGACGATTGCTGCACCTCAGACAGAAATAGTTATATGAGAAGCAGCATTGGAAAGTGAAGCCTCTGAACCCCTCCCCCCCCCTTCCAAAGGGCTTTTGCAAATGGACTGTTCTTCCAGAGCACTTGTCTTTTCAGGAGTCCTACTAATGACTTTCTTAAAAGATACCTGCCCAGGAATCAGAATAGTGCTGCAGTCCCACAGCAGGATTTGTTTTTGTATGGATTCAATGCAAGCACATTGTGGATTCCATGTTCCCTGTGCCAGGAGGTGACCTTCACATTCTTACTATTATACAGGTGTTTGCCTAATTGCCTTTGGGTCAGCATTATGTCCCCAGGCATGGACCATAAACTGACAAAATGTCAGATGACATTGCACCCTTGTGGCTAGCTAGTCCTTTTCCCCTCCTGGGAAGTGGAGGATGTTGAGGGTGTGCCATGGTCTTATTGACTCCCCCCAAAGAAGAGGAAAGGATTGAAACTAATGCTCCCCCTTTCCAGTTGTGCCTCTGTTGTTGAATAATTTGCCCAGGGCAGCGTTTGGCCACAGGGATTGGGTCACAGTGAAACGTGAAGATTGATAAATCTAATAGGTCTGGTATTGGCTCCCAGTGTTGTCTCCATTTTACCCTGGGGCATGGCCCTAATATGGCCTATGTGTATTTGTAAACCACACAATCACCTGTGAAGATAACCTGGCTCTGAGTGGGTTTGTGCCTAGTGCTGTCTTTGGTAGGTTGGTTAATTGAAAAGCCAGGTCTTCAGCTTCCAGCACAATTCGAGAAGAGAGGAGGAGGCTTTGATGTGGAGTGGGAGCTTGTTCCACACTTTAGGAGCGATATAAGAGAATGCTTGCCTTCCTGATTTGGTTTTGTATATATGTGGCATGTAGGAGTCCTTCGGAGCAGAGGTGTCTAGGTGGTAGGTGGAAGGAGATGTGACTGTTCCGGTAGGTGTGGCCTGAGTTGTGAAGCTCTTTGAGTGTGTGTGTGTGTGTGTGTGTGAAGAGTTTGAAATGAGTGTGCTTGTGTATCATGAGCTACTGTAGCTCCTGAGGTGTGGTATGATGTGGGGTCTCTCTGGGAGGTTGAGAATAAATCTGGCTGCAGTTTATAGTCTTCCAGTGAGTTGCTTGCTGACCCTAGCATAGAGGGTATTCCCATAGTCCAACTTGCTGGTGAATAGAGCTTGAGTAGCAGTTTTTCTAGTGTTGTTTGGGAGCCATTTGACGACCTCTTTGGCATCTTCATGGTATTGAGGCAGGATACAGTGATGGCATTGACTTGTGTGGTCATATCCAGTTTGTTGTCAATGATCATTCTCAGGCTGCAGCTGTGGCTTTTGGGGGTGGGTCTGTGTCAGAGTTCGTCCTGCCACCAGTTGGAGTTGGTTATATGAAACAACCACACATGTCTGAAGCATGCATGCCTTAACAACTCAGTCTGAACGACAACCGCGTCTTTACCATGCATGCATTAACTACGAATTGTGTTGTAAAAGCATGTTTGGCAAAGGAGAGTGTGTGGTAAATTCCTCCCCCCCACCCCGCCCTGCGCCCTAACACCCAATACCCCAGTCCTGTAATCCACCCCACCCCAGCCCTGCTTAAAACTACCCTGATCCCAGCCTCCCCCTGAGCCCAAAAACTGTCCCCACTCCTGAAAACTACCCCCACCCCCCAAAAAAAAGCTCCTAAAAACCTGCTTCCTGCCCAAAAAGCTAACCCTACCTCCCCCGTAAAAAAAAACGGAACCCGACGTCCCTCCCCCACCCTTAGCCGTAAAACCGCCTCACACCCTTTAAAACTAACTACCCCCCAAAAAACCCAGCCCTAGCCCCTAAAAAACTATTTCCTGCCCAAAAAAGTAACCAACTTCCCCATCAAAAAACGAAACCGACCTCACCCTTAGCTCTAAAACCGCCCCACCCTTAAAAACTAGCCCCCAAACCCTGACCTAGCCCCTTAAAAACCAGCTACCTGCTAAAAAATGTAACCCGAGCTCCTCCTCCCCGTGTCAAAAAAACTAACCTGACGACTCCACCCCCAGCCCTGAGCCTAAAACCTGCCCCCACCCCTAAAACAACCCCCCAAACCCAGCCCCACTTACCTCTCCCGTTGCTTCCTCTTCCTGCTCCTGACAGCTAGACCGAGCTCTATGCCATATCCACACACATTGTTGTTCAGGCAAGTGTGGTTTAGCTTGTGGGGAGACATCACGCATGGCTCAGCCCACGTTAAGGCTGTTTCCCGTTATAGTCCCATGTTGAGGTGTTCTTCCTGAAGATCACTACTTCTGTCATGTTGGTGTTGATCTTGAAACAGTTGGTTTTCATCAACTTCACAACTTTGTTCATATAGGTGGTTAACTTATTTCTTGTGTTGGGGTTCTTGTCCGAGAGAGAGAGAGAGTGTGTTGCGTGTCATCTGCGTAGGAGAGGATGTTGATGTTGTGTGCGTTGATGATGGACCGAGGGATCATGTATGCGTTTTAATAGGGTGGGGCTGAGCAATGAGCTTCCATTGCCAGGTGTCATTCACTGCTCATCGCTTTCCTTTTACTTGCACCCCCTTCGTGGATCCCCCCCTTACAGCATTGTTACTTGCTCTGCCCCCACGCCCAACCCTCCTTCTGCATTGCTGCTTATCAGGCCTGCTCCACTTCTCCCTTGTTATGAATTGCCCTGTCCACCCCCGTACTTTGTTGTTTGCCCCTTTCTATTGCACCAGGAAAAAAAACACTCAAAAGTCGTGCCAACAGGTTTCAAAATGCTTCAGAGATGCGAATGGCACTGCTCTTCCTTCCCTGCATGTCCTTTTTGGCGGCATCTTCATGCGGAGCCAACACAGCGAACCTAAGCTTGGACTGAAGATAATTAAACATATTTTCTCTGTGTTGGCCGAATAGATCCCGTATGGAGAAAACGGATCACTTGCAGTCAGCACTGTATAATTTTGTTAATTACTTTTTTTCTTACTTTCAGCCGTGCTGCTCCACAACATGGCTTAACCAGATTGACAGAGCCAGTAGCTCTCCCATATAGAGCCCTATTGGCTTTGACAATTCTTTTTATTACAAGCAAAAGATTTTGGCTGATCTGATGTCTAAAAATGGTTGACATTTGGTGAGAGATTCATACAGAGTCTTGGGCCTCGAAAGTGCTCCCCAAGCTCATGTTAAAATGAATCTGTTAAAAAATGTTTGAGTTACTTTAAGGTACATGCCAGACATTACTGTCCTATTGTTATTCCCCATGGCCCTACAGCGCTTTTCCAGAAATTAGTGTCTTGGACTCAGATACACAGGGTCCCTGTAAGAGAGAGGAATACATATGGGCTATACATGCAGATGATGTGATGTTATTTTTCTGCCAGAGTGATACCTATAGCTGCAGTTATAGAATATTGTTGAAGCATACTCTGATGTATAATGTTGTTCCCTAAAAAGAATAAATAAGAAATCAAATCACTGAATATTCGCTGTTTGAAGGGTTAAAAACTAACCCTGTGGAATCGTTGTATTATTGATTCACCTGGCGCAAACTCTAATTTGGCCACTGGACAGTGGTCAACTTGTCAGCTTCTTCAGGAGTTCGTGCAGGGGTCTCCATTTAGCAGTTTTTCACCTGTAGAAAACAGGGAGACCCTCCTTGAACCAGTTGAAGCCAGGCAAAGTCCTTCTTGTGGTGAAGCCCAAGTGTGCAGCTGGTGCAGTCCTCCAGAGTGCAGGACCCAGGTGCAGGCCAGGGGTCCAGCATAACAGTCCTTCTGTAGTTCTTCCTTGTAGGGATCTGAGGTGTGAGTGCAGGTCTGCCAGTTTTATCCTTGCTCCTGGGTGAAAAACAGGGGGGGGGGGTCCTGGTTCTCCAGTCAGGTGCTGGGTCCTTCCCCCTGTGATGACCACCTCCTGGGAAGTGTGGCAAATATCAGTCCCCAGGAGCAACATTCCTCAAAAATCCATCATGGCTGAAAATGATTTTTGGAGGTTACATCTGGCTGAGCCCACCTACTGGTGTGGCTAAAAATCCTAAACATACCCCTCTCCTGCCCTTTCCTAATCTAATCAAGGGGGCACCTAGTTGTCTGGGTTTGCAGGATGTGAGGGAGGTGCTGGGTTGCTCCAAATGTCCTTTTCTGCCTTTGAAGACCAGTTTGGCAGCCCTCCACCTTCCTGCTTCTCCATCTGCTGAGGGAAGTTCTCCTCCCCCTGGCACATCTCTTTGTGTTCAGCCCTGGCTACTTCACTCCTCATCAAGGCATCCTGGCCAGGCTGCCAGAGGCTGGCAATCAGAGCAAAGCACTACAGGGCTGAAGTTGACAACTTTTTAGGTAGAGTTTAAAACTGTTTTCCTGAACAAGTTATATTAAATCCAACAATTGTAAGTTGTGGGATTTATTATAACAATTAATTTGATACCAGACTTGATGTATCTGACTCTTAAGGGACGTTTATAAATTAAAATACATTCTTCCCATTCTAGCCTATGAAGGGCATTCACTACAATGAGGGAAAACGAATTTGGCTGTTTTACCTCACATGGGCTTATAAAAAACTTTTTATAAGGTCCCTGCTTATAGTTACATAGCACCCAACCCTAGGGCAGATAGGGCACACCTTAGGGGTGACCTATATGTAAAAATAAGGTAGTTTAAGACTTTGGAAGTACTTTTAATTCCAAAATCGAATTTGCGTGTAACTTTAATTTAAAAGCAGCCTGTAAGGCATGCCTGCCTTTAGAATAACACTGAGCACCTCAGCAGTGCACCTATAGGTGCACTCCCTATGCTGGGGTCCCTAAACGATACCGTGCTTCCTTCCCAAAAAGCTAACTATATCATATACTAGGTACTGATAGGTAGGTTAAAATTGCCAATTATAATTAGCCTAATTTGCATATCCACTTTACACAGAGCATTGGCCCTGGGACTGGTAAGCAGTACCCAGGGCACAGCCAAGAGTCAGTAACCACCAGTATTTGTCCAAAATGGTTGGGGGTGACCAGGGCAAAAAGGAGGAATTTCATACAGTCCCATTTCATACATTAGAAAAAACCGAATTGGGGCCTCTCAAGCGTTGTTATAAGTTGCCAGAAATCTGCTCTCCTTTTTCCCAAACAATATCTCTGCTATTTAGGGACAGAATAAAAACACCCCGGGAAGTTTCACCCTCTGGTCATTATGTCGAGAATTGACTATTTCTTATATCATTAACTTTTAAAGTGAGGACATAAACATACATGTTTCATTCGCTAAACAGAAGAATACATTTTTCCTGCACAGCATGTTTATGGTAGTTATGTGGTGCAAACCTAGTCGAAAGGTAGGGGAGGGCGTTAAACTGTCAAAAGCAAGCATAAGGACCGCGAGTAATAGGAGCGGAAGCTGGTTCTGAACAGTGCTGGTTGCGATAGCTTTGTAAATTATGCTACTTTTTTCTTAAGATGGTGTGGGCCAGCAAGAGGAGCCAATGGAGTTCAATCAGGATGGCTCCTTAATTTTGGTGGTTAGTTTAATGCCAGTGCAAACTTCCCTAGTGTTGTCAAAAATATGATTCTTTATCATACAAACATAGGTACTCCAAAGGGAACAAGAGACCACCGATTTACTCTTAGGTAGGGAGTTCCACAGAAGACCCTTGACCACTCGCTCACAATCCGTGCAATTCCAGAACAGGATATTTCCCCCTCCTTTCTTCACTCACTGCTATCTGGATTGAACAAACATCTGAGATATCTGCAATATTTTCAAATAGTTGCAATCACTGGAAACTCCGTGGATGAGATATTAGGGATTCTCTCTTTTTCTCCATAATTGTGGTCTGACTAGACAACTAGTTTTTGCAGCACTAGGTTTCTTAGAATTTTTTATCTTTCTTTTGATCTTGCACTTGATTGTAGGGTTAATATATCACAAAATGCTTGTCAAGGTGGTTACAATTATTCGCTTCTGAGGGGATTTGAGGATTTATATATACACATTGCAATGTGGATGTATGTATACTCTCATTTGGAGGACATACTGCTATTCTGTAAAGAATTTACTGATACTTGATTGGAGTTCCTCATTTGTTTGATGATGTGGCGTGGGAGTGTAATGATATTTTGCATGGAGTTGAAATGATAACTGATCTCTATTATGTACCTTATAACCTTGACTAAGTTGACAGAGTCAAAACACGTGTTGGCTAGGAAAGAGCAATAGGGATCAATAAAAATAAGAATTAGGCAATAACTGAAATGGATTGGTGTATTCATGAACTAGAGAGTGCTCAAGTGTCTTTGTATCATTCTTTCAGGATAGGGCTAATGCGATCATATTTCTTCAGGCTCTGGATGAGACATGCTGTGGTCTATAGGATGTCAGTAAAAGGGACCAGTGTGGAGTTTGGGATGCCGTGTAGTAGGACATTACCACCATCCAGATTTAAAAGTATGAGTCCACGAACAGTGGTTCTGAGGTCACTTTCTAGAAGAAACCATTTGATTTTCTTTAGGAGCGAGAGCTGATACAATGTTTTTTTAAAATTGTTTGACAAGGTGTTCCTTGTGGGTCAGGTTGAAGTCCATTGTAAAGCCAAGTGGCATGGCATTTAGTGAAGTTTGGGTTCAAATCTATTAGGGTGCATTTTATTAAGCCAGGTATGTGTTGTATCTTATTTAATGCTCTTGGTAAAATAAATCCTGACTTGTTTGGGTTGCATTTTAGGTTGGCACTGGGCATCTAGACCTGGATGATGTTGAAGCAGTGTATGAAGTGTTGGATGTCTAAAGCAGCTTAGACTTCCAGATAGAGTTAAAAAAATAACAGTTTCAAAAATGGAACCATACAACAAAGCTTGAATTGATTTGTCTTTTAGATATTGTTAGAAATGGGGTTTTTGGTTGGCAGTCAGGTTACCCTCTGTCCAAGCAAGAACCCTCACTCTAGTCAGGGTAAGTCACACATAATCCAAATTATCCTGTGCCCACCCCCTGGTAGCTTGGCACTGAGCAGTCAGGCTTAACTTAGAAGGCAATGTGTAAAGCATTTGTGCAATTAATCATACAATAACACAATATAGCACCACAAAAATACACCTCACAGTGTTTAGAAAAATATATCATATTTATCTGGGTATTTGCAGGTCAAAACGATCAAAGAAGCAATATGAATTTGTAAAGATATCACTGAAAAGTGATGTGAAGTGTCTTAAGTCTTTAAAAAGTAAACAAAGTCTCTTTCAAGCACAAAGTACCTGGTTTGGAGTGGAAAATCTCCGCAGAGGGCCACAGAAGAGGAGATGCGTGGAAAAATGGTGTGTGCGTCGGTTACGCCCCATCACACACGGACTTGCGTTGTTATTTTTCACACGGGGAGACGTGCGTCATTCTACGGGAGGAAAAATGGCGTGTGCGTCGGTTTTGCCCCTTCACACACGGACTTGCGGCGTTATTTTTCACTCGGGAAGACATGCGTCGTTTTCCGGCAATCGGACCGTCTCCCTCTGTGGATCGCGGGATTACCAGATGTCCCAGGGTCTGTGGGTGGATTCCTCGGCTTGTCATCTGGCTGCGCGTCGTTCCGGGGAGCTGTGCGTGGAATTTTCTTTCTCACAGCAGGCGTCGCGTCGATTTGCTTTCTGGAAGTCGGGCGGTGTTGTCCATGCGAGGCCGTGCGTCGAAGTTCCGGTCGCACTGCAGGCGTCGAGTCAAGCGGCGTCTTTCTGGATCGACATGCAGTGAATTTCTCACCACGGAGCAAGCTGTGCGTCGAAATTTTCGGCGCACAAGGAGTCCAGTTGAAAAAGATAAGTCTTTTTGGTCCTGAGACTTCAGGGAACAGGAGGCTAGCTCTATCCAAGCCCTTGGAGAGCACTTTTACAGCCAGACAAGAGTTCAGCAGGCCAACAGCAAGGCAGCAGTCCTTTGTAGAAAGCAGTCAGTTGAGTCCTTTGAGCAGACAGGCAGTTCTTCTTGGCAGGATGCAGGTTCTGGTTCAGGTATCTTCTCCAGCAAGTGTCTGAGGTGGTAGGGCAGAGGCCCTGTTTTATAACCAAATGTGCCTTTGAAGTGGGGAAGACTTCAAAGAGTGGCTAAGAAGTGCACCAGGTCCCCTTTCAGTTCAATCCTGTCTGCCAGGGTCCCAGTAGGGGTGTGGCAGTCCTTTGTGTGAGAGCAGGCCCTACACCCTCCCAGCCCAGGAAGACCCATTCAAAATGCAGATGTATGCAAGTGATGCTGAGTACCCTGTGTTTGGGGTGTGTCTGAGTGAATGCACAAGGAGCTGTCAACTAAACCAAGCCAGACGTGGATTGTAAGGCACAGAAAGATTTAATCGCAAAGAAATGCTCACTTTCTAAAAGTGGCATTTCTAGAATAGTAATATTAAATCCAACTTCACCAGTCAGCAGGATTTTGTATTACCATTCTGGGCATACTAAATATGACCTTCCTGCTCCTTTCAGATCAGCAGCTGCCACTTTCAACAATGTATGAGGGCAGCCCCAGTGTTAGCCTATAAAGGGAGCAGGCCTCACAGTAGTGTAAAAACGAATTTAGGAGTTTTACACTACCAGGACATATAAACTACACAGGTACATGTCCTGCCTTTTACCCACACAGCACCCTGCTCTAGGGGGTTACCTAGGGCACACATTAAGGGTGACTTATATGTAGAAAAAGGGGAGTTTTAGGCTTGGCAAGTACTTTTAAATGCCAAGTCGAAGTGGCAGTGAAACTGCACACACAGGCCTTGCAATGGCAGGCCTGAGACAAGGTGAAGGGGCTACTTAAGTGGATGACACAACCAGTGCTGCAGGTCCACTAGTAGCATTTAATCTACATGCCCTTGGCACATATAGTGCACATTACTATGGACTTATAAGTAGATTAAATAGTCCAATTGGGTATGATCCAAAGTTACCATGTTTAAACGGAGAGAGCATATGCACTTTAGCACTGGTTAGCAGTGGAAAAGTGCACAGAGTCTAAAAGCCAGCAACAATGAGGTCAGAAAAAGAGAAGGAGGAAGGCAAAAAGTCTGGGGATAACCCTGTAGAAGGGCCATTTCCAACAGATATATTATGGAGAGTTGGCCATTAGCCTTTAAAATGTAAATATGTTAACCTCTAAGATTCAAAATAAATGGACTAGAGAGTCGAAGATAAAAAAAAAGTATTACAGCCTTACAGAGTGTCCATGGGAAATGGTCTGTAAATATGCCTTCACTTCAAACAGTGTGACCAGCATTGATCAGAAAAAGTTCCTCAAAGCCATTGAACAGCATGGATTCAGAGTAGGATGTGTAAGCTAGGATTTCTTTCTTTGGATTATTAGGGACATGCAAATCAAGAAATAGTGATCTTCATATTCGCTTTCTCTGCAGACAGGCGTGCCAATCATGGTCTTAAGTCTCAGGGAGATAGTAAGTAACTTAGCAGATATGGTGACTCTCACCTTCCCATTCCTTGCCCTGGGCAATGAATGCTTTAACTGATATAGATCTTAACAATGTCTTTCAGCATAGGCATCAGGAGTGCATGGAAGCGCTCTGTTCATTCTTTGTGACCCCGTTTGCCTCTTGTCAAAGGGGCGGTCATTGCAGCTTTTGGGAACAGTGGCATTGTTAAAATCAGAACCCCCTCAGTGAGTATCAATAGATACTTACCTGCCAAAGTCTAATTGTCTTTGAATGTATGAAATGATGTTTGCCTCATCAAATTATGTTTCCCATCACTTCTCTTAATCTCAGTTGTAACAAAATGTCCCTCCTCACTATGTCCGGCATCCATTCCCCTGTAATGCTAATCCTTCAAAATGTTTGCATTAGATCATGGTCTGGTTTTTCATTTGTCACCTCCTTGGTGTGGTTTAGTTTAAGTTAATGTGGTATTTTGTATTCCTCCGGTACGCATCATACATGGCTTGGAATGCCTTTGTTGTCATGTGTTATGCACAGTTTCTAAGATAGTGCTGTAACTTTCTACTGTAAGGCATATTACTAGCTCTTAGCAAGTAAAAAAAAAAATGTTCCACCACTCGCCAGTTCCTATGTGTGGTTTGCCTAAGTTAAATTCAAAATGAATGTGACCATTTAATTGGTTGCTTTATAGCATTTGTTTTAAATACTACATATTATGTATGGACACGTTTGATATTTCTTTATAAAAATAAATTGTATGTATGTGTTCATATTTGTAGAGCACGAACCTTGCTATGAGAACAGCACTGAACTGGGAGCCTGGTCCCCAGGGACGATACAATGTGTAAATTACTTTCAAATAAAATATAACTCCTGCAGGATCAGAAGGAAGAACACTGTAGTACTCATGCCTACCTCTCTTATGTGGTGTTAAGTCTGCCCAGGATGTTTTCTTTTAAATTTTTTCTTATTCACTTTTCCTGAGCTGGGACATCATTCAAAGGGGCAGAAGAATTACTCAGAGGATGAACATCTGTAGACAGTTTTTTTTGCTACCAAATAAACCAAGTTGTGAAGGGGGATTTGATTCCATGGGATTGAAAGAAGGTGTTGGAAATGGCCCTTTCTTCAGGTTCACTTCCAAACGTTTCGCCTTCATTCGTCCTATCTTTGTTGAATTTGTGTTTTTGGTCTTAGGACTATGTGCACTTTACCACTGCTAACCAGTGCTAAAGTGCTTGTGTTCTCTCCTTAATACATGGTAGAATTGGCTTATACCCAATTGTCGTATTTACTTTGCGTACAAGTCACTAGTAAAGTGGTACTATATGTGCCCAGGGCATGTGAATTAAATGCTACTAGTGGGCCTGCAGAACTTGTTCTGCCACCCCACTAAACGCCCCTTTAAACATGTCCAAGGTCTGCCATTGCAAAGCTTGCGAGTTCAAATTCAACTGCCAAATCAGCCGGGCAAAATAAACCTTTTGCCAGGGCTAAGCCTTCCTTTATAATGCATATGTCACCCCCAGGGTAGGCCCTGGACAGCCCAGAGGGCTGGGTGCAATGTATCTAAAATGTGGGACATGTACCTTTTAGTTTCACATGTCCTGGTGGTGAAAAACTCTTAAATTCATTTTCACCACAGCAAGGCCTATCTCTCCCTTAGGTTACCTTTGGGATTGCTTTATTACACCTTATAAGCGTAATTTCCAAATGGGAAGAGATAACCCCTTCAAGTTTGGTGTCTCTGGAATCACAATTTAAAATCCTAACTTATGGTAAAGTTGTATTTTAAGTTGCAATTACAAAAATGCCACTTTTAGAAAGTTCTAATTTTCTTGTCTTAGCCTTTTTGTGCCTGCAGCCTGTCTCTAGTCACATGACTAGGTGTAGTTGATAGCTGGGCTTTGTGTATTCTTCCTGGACAGCCACATGCAGTGGGAGCTTAGAGGTGACTTAATGGGCCATTACTGGCAGGATGGAAGGGAAGAGCTGGACTCAGCCTCACTTACACCTGAAAAGGCTGTATCCTGTCTCCACACAGAGGGCTGAACCTCCTGTAGTTAATCTGGAGTCGGGAAAGGCAGGGCATCTGTGCATTTCAAAGACATGCCTCTAGAAGCTTCTCACCACTTCAAAGGCACAACTTTGTATAAAAGGAGACGCTCAGACACCACCACTTCAGTACACTTCTGGAATTGTGGATACTCTGCCAGAAAGGACTCTGTGCTGTTGAAGGACTGCCACCCTGCTGGACTGCTGCTTTGCTGTGCTGACTTGTTGCCTTCTGCCCTCTTGCCCGGAAGCGAGAAGGTCAGGTCCTGCATCTCTCCAGTGACTCCAAGGCCTACTTTGCAGGCCTCCTCATCCTGAAGACTCAGGGACACAAAAGAATTCCAACTACTCTGTCCCTTCACCTGGACTCTGCCATCTGTGAGTCTACCCTACCAAGTGGTGCCACCCCAGTCCTGGACCCTTGGAAGTGAGCCTAAGGTGCTTACCAGTGGAACCAATGCATGCTCTCTGCTAGGGGGTGCATCCCTGAGCAGAATCAACGCATCTCCTTGACAGAACGACGCATCCTTGCTGCTGCATGGATTGGACCTTTCGCAGAAGACCCACATCGCTGCAGCATCCTGGGTACAATGCATCTCTTTCAGAACTGCCGCTGCATAATGCTTTCCCAAAGTAGGTCCTCAAACCTCACATTGACGGCAGTCCCGATTATATTCATCGGCTCACCTGCGCAACACATCCTTGACTCAGATCCATGCAATGCTCCGCAACCAGGAGTTAAGGTGTTTTGTTCAGTAGGCCTAACTGGGTCCATGTAGCCATCCTGCACTCCATCACGGTTGCCTTGAACTTTTGACTTTGTCCCGGTCCGTTGCAGCAAGATATCAGTGGTTGACTCTTTTTGCTTTTAAGCGCTGTTCTATGGTTTATTATTTAATAATTCATAACTCAAGTTCTTCTAATTGGATTTTTGTTGTTTTGGTCTTTTTTAAAATGTATTTAATTCAGTTCTGTTTCTTTGGCGTTTTCACTGTGTTACTGTTTGAAGCGTTGCACAAATACTTTACACATTGCCTTCATGTTAAACCTGACTGCTCTGTGTCAAGCTACCAGGGGGCTGAGCACAGGTTCATTTGGGTTCTTGCTTGTGCCTTACCCTGACAACAACTGTGGTTGCCGCTTGGCCAGAATTCAGATCCCAGTCAACTATTAAAGCAATTTGTCATAGAGGGATATATATAATTAGAGTCAGCAAGTTTATTATGATTAATACGAGCTTAAAATTATATGCCTTTACTGATTAAAATGCAGTTGTCAAAAGTTTACATTTCATTTCTTCTAGACTATTAATACAAATATCTTGCTGTCGTTTTCATAGATCGTTTCATCAGAGCACCTCTGTTCATCTAGACAGTGGCGAGTACTGGTCCAACCGTGCTGCTGAATACAAAGGAAAAAGCCATCGGGCTATTTTTGAAGACAGTCTAGAGAAAATCTACAGAAACATGTATCGAAATGCCTCAGATGCAAATATACGAAGAAAATCCTTTCATACTTAGTTTAAGCAGCAGATATAATGCACTGCTTTTAGTTGAGTTTTTTAGATATTTTTTTTACGGCTTAAATATTAATACTTTTTATATTTTCAATCATTTCACTAGTAATTATACTATAAGTGCAGTATTATTTTGGTACCAGCTTTTCACAGCTTGCTTCTTCTGATTATGTTCAAGTTCTACTTTTGCCAAATCATATACCCCCGATATAAAGTATACATTATAATTAAAAAGTTGTTTTTTGTCATATACCGGTTTCTTGAGTTGTAATATGTTGAAAGGGTGCACATGGTATTTACTAATAAAGTTCGGTATCATAGTGTTTGTGCTAACTTTTGTAGCAGTGTTTGAAAGAGTAATAAAGCTTGAATTCTAAACCACAGAAATGCAAGCCGGTGATGTTCCCCGAATAGTGTCATTTTAGAGAAAATTAAGGCATGGTTATCGTCATGAAGGAAGGACGTTGAAGTTGCCAATGTTATTTGGTATGTGTTGGACTTTTGCTTATGCAGGGTCATCCCCAGTCTTTTTCGCCTCCTGCCTCCTATTTTTTTCTGACATGTTGCTGTTGGCTTTTCAACTCTGAGCACTTTACCACTGCTAACC
Organism: Pleurodeles waltl; assembly: GCF_031143425.1. Classification (NCBI taxonomy): domain Eukaryota; kingdom Metazoa; phylum Chordata; class Amphibia; order Caudata; family Salamandridae; genus Pleurodeles; species Pleurodeles waltl. Next base: position 913,394,877 of record NC_090443.1, read on the forward strand.
AGTGCTAAAGTGCATATGCTCTCCTGTTTAAATTGTATGTAAGTGGTTCATCCATGATTGGCATATTTGAATTACTAGTAAGTCCCTAGTAATGTGCACTAGAGGTGCCAGGGCCTGTAAATCAAATGCTACTAGTGGGCCTGCAGCACTGGTTGTGCCACCCACATAAGTAGCTCTGTAATCATGTCTCAGACCTGCCCCTGCAGTGTCTGTATGTGTATTTTTACACTGTAAATTCGACTTGGCAAGTGTACCCACTTGCCAGGCCTAAACCTTCCCTTTCCTTACATGTAAGGCACCCCTAAGGTAGGCCCTAGGTAGCCCCAAGGGCAGGGTGCAGTGTATGGATAAGGTAGGACATATAGTAATGTGGTTTATATGTCCTGACAGTGAAATACTGCCAATTTCGTTTTCACTGTTGCAAGGTCTGTCTCTCTCTCATAGGATAATATGGGGGCTACCTTTAAATATGATTAAAGTGTAGATTCCCCTAGAGAGTAGATGGACATGTGGAGTTTGGGATCCCTGAACTCACAATTTAAAAATACATCTTTTAGTAAAGTTGATTTTAAGATTGTGCGTTTGGGAATGCCACTTTTAGAAAGTGAGCATTTTCTTGCTTAAACCATTCTGTGACTCTGCCTGGTTTGTGGATTCCCTGTCTGGGTCAGTTTGACAGTTGGGTTGTTTTTCACCTCACACCAGACAGTGACACAAAGGGAGCTGGGGTGTGATCTGCATTTCCTGATTAGCCATCTCTGCTAGGAGGGAGGGGTGGAGTGGTCACTCTCATCTGAAAGGACTGTGCCTGCCTCTGACAATGCTGTCTCCAGCCCCCTGGTGTGTGTCTGAGGCCTTGCCTGGGCAAGGCAGGATTTCACAAGAAGGTGTGAGTCCCCTTTGAAGAAAGGTGACTTCAAAGACTAAAATGGGTATAAGAAGGGCACCCAAACTTACAAACTTTAGAAACACTTCTGGAACCAAGAGGAACCTCTGCCTGGAGAAGAGCTGATAGCTGAGGAACAAGTGCTGCCCTGCCTGTGACTGTGCTTTGTGGAGCTTTCCTGCAGTGCTGCGTCTGCCAGAGTAAGAGGGCAAAGACTGGACTTTGTGTGCCTTCCATCTTGAAGAAGAAATCTCCAAGGGCTTGATGTAGAGCTTGCCTCCTGTTGTTGAAGTCTCAGGGATAGCAAAGACTTCTTCCTGCCAGCACCTGGAGTCTCTGGAGAGACCCCTACTCTGCTCTGTGGTGCCCTTCCAGTTCCTGGGACCCTGAAAGGAGAGGCTGGCAGCCTAAGGACAAAAATACACGCACCGAGCGCCGTGCGGAGAAAAGATCGACGCGAATCCGATTGCGGCTGAGAAAACGACGCGACGCCGGTTCCGCAGCTGAGAAACGACGCCGCAGGAAACGCGACCGAAAAACCGACGCCCGGTGCAGGAGAAACGACGCGCAGCATCGCTGACGGAGGCTGAGCGATCGCACCCTGCGCCGCGGGACTTTCGGATCGTCGTGTGGCTGGCTTTTTCAACACGCACCGCCGTTCCGAGTTGTTTTCGACGCACACAGCCGTGCAGGGTTACTTTCGACGCACACCGCCCGTGCGGGGTTATTTTTGACGCAAACCAGGTACATTTTCACGCTAGCAGCGCTAGTGTGGTGTTACAACTACCTAAAGACTCTTTTTATTTTAAACCTTTAAAAAAATCATAACTTGACTTGTGTATGTTGGATTTTTGTCGTTTTGGTCTTGTTTTGTCTAGATAAATATTTCCTATTTTTCTAAACTGGTGTTGTGTCATTTTGTAGTGTTTTCATTAAGTTACTGTGTGTGTTGGTACAAATACTTTACACCTAGCACTCTGAGGTTAAGCCTACTGCTCTGCCAAGCTACCAAGGGGGTAAGCAGGGGTTAGCTGAGGGTGATTCTCTTTTATCCTAACTAGAGTGAGGGTCCTTGCTTGAACAGGGGGTAACCAGACTGTCAACCAAAGACCCCATTTCTAACATTGGTGGCAGCGGTGGGATGGGTGAGGGACCCCATGTCCAGTCTCAGAGGAGAGGGAATGGGGATGGGTTGAGGCCCAAGGTGCCCGAGATCTGGTCCCAGGTCCTGGAGGGTTCCCTGCGGGAACACCAGGAGGGGAGCCTAGCCTGTACCATAGGGCCATCTGTTGAGGGAGACCCCACAGTGTCAGGAGAACTTGGGGGGGCGGCTGTAGCCAGCGTCCCACCAGTTCTGGTGTCTGGCAGTACCACTCCTAGTGAGGGGGTGCAGAAGTCCAGACAGAGGGTTGAGAGGGGGTTGCGGACCCCAGTGGAGAACCTGGAGGGTCAGGGGTCAGCTCTGAGAGCAGAGCCCCCCATGAATGACCTTGGTAAGACCATTTCTGGGTTGGGGGGAATCCAGACTCTGTCAGATGGGCAGAGGTCAGGAGACCTGCGCCAGCCAGACTCTTGTGTGGCCCTTCGGGACAGTGTGTCCCTTGAGGGGGGTAAGTGTGCCCCCCTGGAAGTCCTGGTGTGCCAGGCAATGGTTCAACCGCAGGGTGGTGACTCTGGGTTGAATGATCAGGTTCAGGGGGTAAACTCTGACCTGATGGGGGGTAAGTGTGCTCCCAAGGAAGTCCTGGTGTGCCAGGCAGTGGTTCAACCGCAGGGTGGTGACCCTGGGTTGGATGACCAGGTTCAGAGGGTAAACTCTGACCTGGTAGGGGGTAGGTATGCCCCCCAGGAAGTCCTGGTTTGCCGGCAGTGATCCAGTCTGTGGGTACAGACCCTGGATTGGGAGGCCAGGTTAAGGGTGTCCCCCCTAACCTGGAGGAAGGGGCTACTGCTAACAGTGCCCCTACCATGTTGTCTTCTGGGGGGGCCACTCCTAGTTGGGTGGTCCAGGACCCCAGAGGAGAGGGCAGGGGGAGGGAAGCCTCACCCCTGGCCCTGGTCCAACCTGAAGGTACAGACCCCAGGTTGGAGGATCAGTTGCAGGTTAACATCCCTGCACTGGTGGAAGAATTGTGCAGGACTGCTTCTACAAGCACCCTGACAGTTTTTGACTCTGGGGGTGCCGCGTCTGCCGGGAGGTTACAGAGCCCCAGAGGGGAGGACCAGGGTCAGGTTGTCATCCCTGACCTGGTGGAAGAGAGAGTGGTCAAAGGGTGCCAGGCACCTGGGGCTACCACCCCCCACTCTCCACAGTCACAGTGGTTAGAGAGGCCTGAGGTCGGGCTCTCATCCCTGACAGTTGTCTGGGGCCACTGTGGCTTGCTGTCCTGGTGGACAGAGTTGCCCCTGGGGGGGGGAGGACGAGAGTCACACCCCGGGGGTGGAGTGGGCAACACCACTGTGTTGGCCCTGGTGGTACTATCTGCTAATTGCAATACATCTGTGAGCAAAGTAAAGTTAGGTGTTGCACAGATGGTGTCTGTAGATGTGGAGAAGGGTTCCCCATGGGTTAGCTTAGTGGGCCCTGAGAGTATGGACAGAGGGATCCAACTGGAGTCAGGAAGGCGTAGAACTGGAACATGCCCCTGCTGTTGTGGGCCTGGGTCCCTGTTCTATCGCCCCAATCAGGGAAGTACATCAAGGTATTGATTGTTCTCCCCTGGCTTTAGGCTGGTAGGGGGTCGTGTTGGACTTTTGCTTATGCAGGGTCATCCCCAGTCTTTTTCGCCTCCTGCCTCCTATTTTTTTCTGACATGTTGCTGTTGGCTTTTCAACTCTGAGCACTTTACCACTGCTAACCAGTGCTAAAGTGCATATGCTCTCCTGTTTAAATTGTATGTAAGTGGTTCATCCATGATTGGCATATTTGAATTACTAGTAAGTCCCTAGTAATGTGCACTAGAGGTGCCAGGGCCTGTAAATCAAATGCTACTAGTGGGCCTGCAGCACTGGTTGTGCCACCCACATAAGTAGCTCTGTAATCATGTCTCAGACCTGCCCCTGCAGTGTCTGTATGTGTATTTTTACACTGTAAATTCGACTTGGCAAGTGTACCCACTTGCCAGGCCTAAACCTTCCCTTTCCTTACATGTAAGGCACCCCTAAGGTAGGCCCTAGGTAGCCCCAAGGGCAGGGTGCAGTGTATGGATAAGGTAGGACATATAGTAATGTGGTTTATATGTCCTGACAGTGAAATACTGCCAATTTCGTTTTCACTGTTGCAAGGTCTGTCTCTCTCTCATAGGATAATATGGGGGCTACCTTTAAATATGATTAAAGTGTAGATTCCCCTAGAGAGTAGATTGACATGTGGAGTTTGGGATCCCTGAACTCACAATTTAAAAATACATCTTTTAGTAAAGTTGATTTTAAGATTGTGCGTTTGGGAATGCCACTTTTAGAAAGTGAGCATTTTCTTGCTTAAACCATTCTGTGACTCTGCCTGGTTTGTGGATTCCCTGTCTGGGTCAGTTTGACAGTTGGGTTGTTTTTCACCTCACACCAGACAGTGACACAAAGGGAGCTGGGGTGTGATCTGCATTTCCTGATTAGCCATCTCTGCTAGGAGGGAGGGGTGGAGTGGTCACTCTCATCTGAAAGGACTGTGCCTGCCTCTGACAATGCTGTCTCCAGCCCCCTGGTGTGTGTCTGAGGCCTTGCCTGGGCAAGGCAGGATTTCACAAGAAGGTGTGAGTCCCCTTTGAAGAAAGGTGACTTCAAAGACTAAAATGGGTATAAGAAGGGCACCCAAACTTACAAACTTTAGAAACACTTCTGGAACCAAGAGGAACCTCTGCCTGGAGAAGAGCTGATAGCTGAGGAACAAGTGCTGCCCTGCCTGTGACTGTGCTTTGTGGAGCTTTCCTGCAGTGCTGCGTCTGCCAGAGTAAGAGGGCAAAGACTGGACTTTGTGTGCCTTCCATCTTGAAGAAGAAATCTCCAAGGGCTTGATGTAGAGCTTGCCTCCTGTTGTTGAAGTCTCAGGGATAGCAAAGACTTCTTCCTGCCAGCACCTGGAGTCTCTGGAGAGACCCCTACTCTGCTCTGTGGTGCCCTTCCAGTTCCTGGGACCCTGAAAGGAGAGGCTGGCAGCCTAAGGACAAAAATACACGCACCGAGCGCCGTGCGGAGAAAAGATCGACGCGAATCCGATCGCGGCTGAGAAAACGACGCGACGCCGGTTCCGCAGCTGAGAAACGACGCCGCAGGAAACGCGACCGAAAAACCGACGCCCGGTGCAGGAGAAACGACGCGCAGCATCGCTGACGGAGGCTGAGAGATCGCACCCTGCGCCGCGGGACTTTCGGATCGTCGTGTGGCTGGCTTTTTCAACACGCACCGCCGTTCCGAGTTGTTTTAGACGCACACAGCCGTGCAGGGTTACTTTCGACGCACACCGCCCGTGCGGGGTTATTTTTGATGCAAACCAGGTACATTTTCACGCTAGCAGCGCTAGTGTGGTGTTACAACTACCTAAAGACTCTTTTTATTTTAAACCTTTAAAAAAATCATAACTTGACTTTTGTATGTTGGATTTTTGTCGTTTTGGTCTTGTTTTGTCTAGATAAATATTTCCTATTTTTCTAAACTGGTGTTGTGTCATTTTGTAGTGTTTTCATTAAGTTACTGTGTGTGTTGGTACAAATACTTTACACCTAGCACTCTGAGGTTAAGCCTACTGCTCTGCCAAGCTACCAAGGGGGTAAGCAGGGGTTAGCTGAGGGTGATTCTCTTTTATCCTAACTAGAGTGAGGGTCCTTGCTTGAACAGGGGGTAACCAGACTGTCAACCAAAGACCCCATTTCTAACAGTATGCAAATATTCAACTGTGTGTATTAATTTAGGAGAGAAATTGATGGCAGATATCTTTGTTTAGCTTCTGTGATGTGTAGTTAAACAGTCATTAGCAAAACAAGTAGGTATGGCCTTGGCTAGCTGCTGTAATTGTTATTTTTTATTGCAAGCATATGTTGCAAAAATAAAAAGGAAATAAAGACAAAATGCCATCACCTAAACATGGTAGCTATATGTTTACAATAACAATTTAAAATTTAAAAAATATTAGTGAATACAGCTGCTATACATGATTTTTTTTTAAACCACAAGCCTTTCAGTTGTGCCATGCATTTTAATATTGTTAGTTGTGAAGGTGACGAAAATAAATCCTCACCTAACCAGTTGCTTAAATGGCAGGTATGTACAATATTAGAATGCTATTTTAACATAAGTTTTTAATAGGAACGCAGGCAAAGAAAATAACTGTTAATTAAAGTTAATATAAAAAAATTAAAAGCGTTCTTTGAACCAGCTTTACAAATCAAGAGAAAGGAACTATTTTTAGGCAGAAGTGAGTGAAATGTCCGGCTTTCTGTAGTCACTCAAAGTGATTGGAACCAGCAGGCAAAGTGGGCTGATCCATTACTCCATGCTGTATGCTGTGGGGGACAGAAGAAAAATCGAGTGACGATTAACAGACCAATGGGCAAAGCCAGCTGACAAAAAGCCCCTTTATATACATATGTTATCTTTGAATTTATTTTGGTGGAAAAATAGTCTGACAAGGCAGCTAGAAATGTCTCAAAGGCCAGACTTAAAGGTTTAAATGTCGATTTTCTTCCTGATTTATTTTATTATGCATGGCTTCCATAGGAAACCTCTGTCACATCAGAATTTAAATCTGTCATCTCACTGCTGTGACATAGCAACAGCTGATAACAAAATTCATTCCAGTAGGCGACAGGTGGCCATAGGCTGGATCATTGTCCTACTCTCATGATGTGACTGGATGTAAGATGTGACGCTATACAGGGCCAAAATATTTATATCCATGACACCCCTTTAGTCACAGCCCAGGGATGTTAGGCTCCTTCGTTGCAGGTCTTTGGCCAGGTGATGATAACTCAGTGTAGAAGGCACCAACTGTAGATGTTGATTGAAATTGTATATGGCAAAGTTAACTGTGATGAACTAGTGTTATGGTAAGTCAAAACTTTATGGCATATGACACATATGGAGAACTCCAAGACGAGGGCGAAACTGGTTGATCGCACAATAATGGATTTTTGATGCGCTAACATATATGTATGAGGAGCAGGTGATGACAATGAAATAACCCCAATAAGATGATCAATTTGTGCATGTAATGATTTAATTCATGTTTATGGAACAATCATGAAACTTAATAAAAATGATTAAACAAAGATGAAAGGCCTTCCAGGCCAGGCCGACCGGGCTCTCTGGAAGCCTGTCAGTGCAGCGCTGCTTGTCTGCTTTGACTCAAAGTGGAAAGAACAGCTTCAGAAGGGGGATGGAAGGAAGAGAAAGTGGTGGGGTAGTTAGGGATGACCTGCATGATGTTTTTTCCACATTTGATTCAAGAACGATAGATTGTGTTATGTATGGCTCCTCATTACTACTCTGCTTCTTTGTAGTGGTTGAGAGCAGGGGCAGATGATCTTGGAGGGCCATGCATTGCATAAAATTGTAGATTGGGTAAAAAATGAATTACTGTAATGTTTTTCACCTAAAGGTTCTGAGTGACATCATAGACAACACAAACTTCTCTCTCTATGTGTTTTTGATGTCACTCGGATCCCCTTGGTGAAGCACATCCCGTAGTTTACTGTATATTTCTATATGTATATCGTTTATAGTAATTGAGTGACCTCAGAATCATCTTTATGATTGAAACAATACTGCACCTATTATAAATTCTAAATTGCAGAGGTATCTTCTGTCCTGTGTGTCATGGGCTGTCACAGTTATCTTCTGTACGATAAAATACCAACGTAACTGTCTCTGGAGGATATACAGGTATTGAAAGTCCATCTGCCCATGCCTCACTCGTAAAGTATTTAGTTTTGTTTAGGTTTTGACAAAATGATTTTAGTCTCTTTTCTCTTGACCCATTCCCATGTCTAAGGTAAAGGCGAATTTCTGATTTGTTACTTTAGGAGTTTAAACAATGCTTCAGTATCAGAGTAAGGCTAATATTATTTTACCTGATATTTGATTGAGTCAAAATATAGCTTGCTAAGATCCTAATATTAGGTATGGGCAGATAGGTTCTGTTTATTGCATCCATTAACATCCGACTCTCCAGTTTCAGAGTTTATCAGGTGTGACAAAATACACTTATACCCCACTAGCATTTGAATTTTACAGTAAATACTGTATCCTTTCCTTTGTTAAATTCTACAGGGTTGACCTGCCAAATTTCCACAAAGGGTGCAGTCTTTATAGTACCTCGGAATTCTGACTCCTGCATAAATGGGGATTTGAACACGGGCCAGAATACTCTGGCCGCTCATAATCACGGCTTTAGTAGGGATAGCCTTTACTGCACCTTGCATGGTAAGTGGGGCTCAGAAGGAGAAACTGCATATTCTTTGAGATACGAGCTTTATACTGTAGATTATTGATGTGTCCATTAAATGTAGTGCAGTAACATTATTTGTAATTACCTCCATCCTAGATACAGCATTTGAAATGTAAATTATTTGCGACAGATTTGTACCTGCGCAATAGTTTTAAACTTCTGAAGCATGAAAATGCTTTCAAGAATAACAGTTGATGCAGTGCAAATCTTATTGGTCCAAATTTGATCACAAGTGGGGAGAAATACAGTTGACTTGCACCAGTAATTATGGAGGTTCCTTAAAGGTGTTGTGATATTTCCATAGCTAAATGGTCATATGGCCAGTTATCAGAAGACCGAGGGTTGCAGATTTCAGAGGAAGAGGTGCTGAAGGAAGAACTTCATCTAGGAAGAAACATGTATAAAATTGCTCTTCTCCCTTCGCAGTCTCCGAAAGGTCCTCATACAATGCAGAGGTCATTTCATAGCAACTAGCCCACACTTAATGAACTGAACAATGTTGCTTAATCTGTGTGCAGAGCAGGAATGATAATAGGCGCGATAGTGCACACTCAGAGATGTAGGAACTTCACACAAATTATTACTGATATACTGAGAGCTGAACATCAGGGACCATATTATTAACACATAGATACTAAAAAGTGTGCATGATGGGCAGAGACTGGTTGCAGCACCCCCGAACATGATCACTAATGTCTTGAATACATATTGGATGCATCATTTGTCCATTGTCCTTTGCCTAATAATTTGGTGGCATGGACATTCAACTGGTACAAAATGCAGTGTTGTATACACTAAACTGATGATTAAGGAATTGCAGCTTAGTGACGACATAGCCTGGACAGAGTGAGGGTTGCATCTCCGATCCACATGTTCACAGCTGTCCTGTAAGATGTGTGTAGCGGTTAGCCTTCTTGACTGTGCGCTCTAGGAGCATGGTGGTGAATCACCATGCCAACCCCGAAATGAAACATCCAACCTACATTGACGCACCCAATGGACATGTTAACTGCCCTGTGGTCAACTGCACCTCCATGAAAATTAAACACTACATACAGATCGGCAGGCATTGATGGCCATAAGTATAGCTCTTGCGTTTTCACCAGCCACCACTTTGCCACAGAATTGGTTGACCATTTGCAATTTTGTGCTTCATCGTACTTAATCTCCCGATCTGTTGTGGGATACCGCAGTGGTGGGTACATTTGGCATAAAATTGGCCATAAGTTCTTATAAGCCATGGGGTTTTAGATTTAGAAATGTCCTCAAACATTGTCTTTCTCCAGAGTAGATATATAAACAAAATGTGCGTGTTATACCTTCAATTTAGGAGGGGGGCAATTTCCTTTGAAAATTCTCACAACATTGTGTAATGGCAGAAGGGATAACCTTTCAGGTATCCTTCAGCAGATGTTAAACATATGAACGATACTGTCTTGTTTAAAAAAAACAATTAGCCCCTTCCCTACTTTGTTTTCAGGTACACAGCTATCCCGTGAATTCTGTGAAGATAGATATACTTTCAGTTTCTCTCAATTCCCTCTTACTAACATTGTTAAAATCGAGTTCTTCTTTTTTTAAAAAATCGGCGATGGTCAAACCCGAAAGCAGTAGGAGTGGGCGGATATTGGATTTATTTTAATCGGATAGCAAGATCGACGATTTTGTTGCGATCTGAGCGAACGGAATCACAGAAGGAATTTTAGTTCATATAGTTATGCAGTGCTGCAGTCACTTAAAGAGAATCGGTTTTGAAGCTAAATAATATCTGTGATAAAGGGCTCCTATGCTTAAAACAAACCTCAGAGCCCTGCAAGCACAGATCTGATTTGGAACACACTTGAGTCCACAAAACTGTGCATTGGAAATCCACTGACCAGTCTTGATTTGGTGAATATGGAAATTTCCCTTGATAGATGCATCTTTCTACAAACTCCCCAGAATATTTTCAAGTCTGAAGTCTGATGCTTTCTCAGCAGTAGCTCTCCAGTTCCTTGCAGTGGCCCCTTATGGTTCCAGTCATGGCATCGTTGGTGTCTATCAGGCACCTTTCTACAGTTCCCGTTTTTCTGCCCCTCATCCACACCTACTACACCAATTACATTTCTCCGAGCTTTGACAGCAGTGAAGTCGAATGTTTCCTCCAAAGGTTTCAGGCGTCAAACACTGTCATAAGTGCTGCAATCCTCATGGCATCTGCAGGGGGAGTCTTGGTCAGTACAACAACCTCCGCTAACTGTGAAATCTGTTCCCTGTTGCACCCAAATGCCATCAGGGAGTCTGAGATTAAGTTATTTTTGGCCAAGGACATGCCAAATCACTCATTATCATACAGGTAAGCCCTCTGATGGGGAACGATTACAAGAGGTCTTTCTACAAGAAACACAATAAGCATAGGCAAAGCCAGTAGGTCCAGTGTTGGCTGTCAGTCTTTTGACTTTAACAATGCATGTTTTGTTTTGTCTTGGTTTTTGTAAAACCTTTTTTCTTCAGGAGATACCTGGCCTTCACCAGTATGATAAAAAGTATTGCCTAAAAGCAAAATGCTTTGGTCTCAAAAAGCACACATTGCCATAGTAGAACACAGGCACTATCGAATACTACTTTGTGTATAGATGTTCTTCTTGTGAAAGCTTGAATGCTGTGGCAATGAAGTTAGCCAATGGCTGAAGCAAACTGACCCCCTTTCTTCATGCTGTATAGTGTAGTGGGAAGAAGAAAAGTGGAGGAACACAACTGACCGATGGATGAAGAGGGATGGCCAAAAAGCCCATCCTCTCCAGAGTAACAGCATCGTTCTCTAGTACTGTGCTCTTCCTCACCCTTGGAGCCGCTTCCAGTGCTGCAGATGATGCATCTGGAATTTCCAACTCCTGCTTCAGACTCGGCTCAGGTTATGCCTTCACTCAGATGCTGGATGGCTCTGCCACCCTCAGGGCTACCCTGGTAGACGAACCCTCTCCTTCAGCCTAGAAACGCTGGTGTCACTGACTCAGATGTCTTTCCACTCTTCACCTCCATAGTCGCAGTACCTAATTAGAAGTCACGGACCATGGTGCCTTACCCTGCCTTTGAATATCATCTGCAATGTCTCCCCTGAGCGGGTTTCGGCTCCATTATTGCGGCTCTTGCTGGTCACTCGAAGCTGGTTAAAATTATTCAAGAAATATTATTATGAAATAACCCAAGGGTAGGTCGCTCCCCCTGCTGCTGCAGCTCCTCCAGGTTCCTGAGTTCCTGAGACCCACCTCACAGTAAGTACCCCCCACCTCACAGCCCCTCGCTCTGCCCCGCGCTACTCACCCTTTCTCCTGCTCCTGCTTCCTTTCTTCTTTTCTTCTTCTCTGTTCTTCCTCCTCGCTCCTCTTCTGTACTCTTCTTTTCCCCGTCTTCTCTCTTCTTCTGTGTGCTTCTCAGCCTCTCCTGTCGCCTCTCTTCTTCCTCATCTTCTTCTGTGGTCTTCTGCCCTCTGCTCTTCGTTTTCTGTATCTTCTTCTGTGTTCTTCTGTGTTCTTCCGGTCTTCCTTTCTTCTGTTCTTCCGGTCTTCCTTTCTTCTGGTCTTCCGGTCTTCTGTTCTTCTGTTCTTCTGTTCTTCCGGTCTTCTGGTCTTCTGTCTTCTATCTTCTGCCTTCGGCTCTTCTGCCTCCACCGTCTTCTTCTCCCCGCGCCTGCCCTCCTGCCTCATCCCCCTCCCTCACTCGCATCCCCTCTCTATCTCCCCTATCTAACCCGTTCACTATCTACCTCCCTCACTCCTCCTATCTACCTATCTCTCTATCCCACTATCTAACTCCCTCACTCTCCACCTCCTCCTATCTTCCTATCTCTCTATCTATTTCTCTATCTATCGATTTCTCTATCTATTTTCTCTATCTATTTCTCTATCTCTCCCCCCCTTCCCGCCACCCCCTCTATTACCTATCTTCCTATCCTCTCACCCTCACCCACCTCTACAACCCCCCCTCCCCTATCTTCACAACCCTACTCCTATCTTTCTCCCTAATCTCCTAAACCTCCTAACACTCACCCCCCTCCACCCTTAAACCCCCCTCCCGCAGCTCTTCTCACTCTACCTGTCCCCCCTCCCTAGCGCTTTCCCGCTGCGACCTCCTGCACGCCCGCCCCGCAGCTCCCATTCGCCCCCAGCTGACCCCTCCTACCTCATATGGCGGCCGCTGCGCGACCGCGTCGCTGGCGCACCAGAGGCAAGCCCGTCTGCGCCCGTCCACGCCTGGCCCGCGCCCAGCGCCACGACCCCTGGTCCCCAGCTCTCCCAAGCCCGCTGATCCGCTACGACCCCACCACCCTCCACGCCCTCAAACCAGGACGCTCCAACACCTGCTTCCAAGCTCACCCCAAACGCACCCATGGACCCTTCGCCTGCAACTCCTGCAAACGCATCTTCCACCACGCAACTACCACGACCACAAGCCCACGCGCCATCAACCACCTCAAATGCATCCTAGTCAACGCTCGCTCCGTCCACAAACACGCCGTTGAACTCTGGGACCTCCTGGACTCCACAGCACCGGACGTCGCCTTCATCACGGAGACCTGGATGAACGCCTCCTCTGCTCCAGACATCGCCACTGCCATCCCCGAAGGCTACAAGATCTCCAGGAAAGACCGCACCAACCAAGCAGGAGGAGGTATCGCCATCGTCTTCAAAGATTCCATCAGCGTCACCACCTCCACCGAAGACACCCCTCTCGCCGCTGAACACCTGCATTTTCAGATTCACACCGACCCGAGGACCACCCTCAGAGGATCCCTCGTCTACCGTCCTCCCGGACCACGCGCCCCTTTCAGCGACGCCATCGACGACTTCATCTCCCCGCACGCCCTCGCCTCACCGGACTACATCCTCCTAGACGACCTCAACTTCCATCTGGAACAAAACAACGACCCTAACACCACCGCCCTGCTCGACAACCTCGCCAACCTCGGCCTCAAGCAACTGGTGAACACCGCCACCCACATCGCCGGACACACGCTTGACCCTATCTTCTCCGCCAGCAAACACATCTTCTTCAGCCACACCTCCGCTCTACACTGGACCGACCACAGCTGTGTCCACTTCACATTCCGACGCGAGACCCGCCACCTCCGCACTCAACCCATCCCTCGTCGACAGTGGAACAAGATCCCTGAAGAGCAACTCTTCTCCGCACTCGCCGCCAACCAACCCACCCTCACCACCGACCCCAACGACGCAGCCCTCAACCTCACAAACTGGATCTCCAACTGCGCAGACAACCTTGCTCCCCTCAAACGCACTCATCGACAGACCAACACCAAAAAACCTCTCTTGTTCTCTGACACCCTCAAAGAATCAAAGAAAACTTGTTGCGCCCTTGAGAAAACCTGGCGCAAGGACCACACCGCTGACAACATGACCGCCCTCAAGAACGCTACCCGCAAACACCACCACCTGATCCGCGCTGCCAAAAGGAACTTTTTCACCGAAAGACTGGACAAAAACAGCCACAACAGCAGAGAACTCTTCAGCATCGTCAAGGAGTTCTCCAACCCCAGCGGCAACGCTGTCACGCCCTCATAGGATTTGTGCGAATCCCTCGCCACTTTCTTCCATCGCAAGATCAGCGACCTCCACGACAGCTTCGGACACCAGACCCAACCAAACACCACCGAACCCGCATCCCCGGCCATCACCCTCAACAACTGGACCCACATCAACACGGAAGAAACCAAATCCATCATGAACTCTATCCACACCGGCGCCCCTTCGGACCCCTGCCCGCACTTCATCTTTAACAAAGCCGACGACATCATCGCCCCGCACCTCCAGACCGTCATCAACTCTTCTTTTTCTTCTGCTACCTTCCCCGAATGCTGGAAACACGCCGAAGTCAACGCCCTACTAAAGAAACCTACGGCTGACCCGAGCGACCTGAAAAACATCCGCCCCATCTCTCTTCTGCCATTCCCAGCCAAAGTAATAGAGAAGACCGTCAACAAACAGCTGACCACCTTCCTGGAAGACAACAACCTGCTCGACCCCTCACAAACCGGATTCCGAACCAACCACAGCACTGAAACCGCCCTCATCTCAGTCACAGACGACATCAGAACCCTGATGGACAACGGTGAAACAGTCGCCCTCATTCTCCTCGACCTCTCGGCTGCCTTTGACACCGTCTGTCACCGCACCCTAATCACCCGCCTCCGCTCCACCGGGATCCAAGGCCAGGCCCTGGACTGGATCGCCTCCTTCCTCGCAAACCGTTCCCAAAGAGTTTACCTCCCTCCGTTTCGCTCAGAACCCACCGAGATCATCTGCGGCGTACCTCAAGGCTCATCACTCAGCCCGACACTCTTCAATGTCTACATGAGCCCCCTCGCCAACATCGTACGCAAGCACAACATCATCATCACCTCCTACGCCGACGACACCCAACTTATACTCTCCCTCACCAAGGACCCCGCCAGCGCCAAGACCAACCTACAAGAGGGTATGAAGGACGTCGCAGATTGGATGAGGCTCAGCCACCTAAAGCTGAACTCTGAAAAAATGGAAGTCCTCCTCCTCGGCAACACCCCGTCTGCCTGGGATGACTCCTGGTGGCCCTCGGCACCGCACCGACCCCCACAGACCACGCCCGCAACCTCGGCTTTATCTTGGACCCTCTTCTCACCATGACCAAGCAAGTCAACGCCGTGTCCTCCGCCTGCTTCCTCACCCTCCGCATGCTCCGCAAGATCTTCCGCTGGATCCCCGCCGACACCAGAAAAACCGTGACCCACGCCCTCGTCCCGAGCCGCCTGGACTACAGCAACACCCTCTACGCCGGGACCACAGCCAAACTCCAAAATCGCCTGCAACGCATTGAAAACGCCTCGGCCCGCCTCATCCTCGACGTACCCCGCAGCAGCCACATCTCTGCACACCTGAGACACCTGCATTGGTTCCCAGTCTGCAAAAGGATCACCTTCCGACTTCTCACCCACGCACACAAAGCCCTCTACGACAAGGGACCGGAATACCTCAACAGACGCCTCAGGTTCTACGTCCCCACCCGCCCCCTCCGCTCCTCTGGCCTCGCACTCGCTGCTGTCCCTCGCATCCGCCGCACCACGGCGGGTGGGAGATCTTTCTCCTTCCTGGCGGCCAAGACCTGGAACTCCCTCCCCACCAGCCTCCGGACCACCCAGGACCACTCCGCCTTCCGGAGATTCCTAAAGACCTGGCTGTTCGAGCAGCGATAACCCCCCTTTTTCCCCTAGCGCCTTGAGACCCGCACGGGTGAGTAGCGCGCTTTATAAATGTTAATGATTTGATTTGATTTGATTCAGGTGGGGAAAAAGATCAGAACTTGCCTTGAAGAACAGGTTCTTCCTAGGACCCATAAAAATGCAGAGTTTGAGAACTTATTTGGCGCAAACTTAAATTCCATAACCATGGTTGCTAAGCTTTATGGGCATTCAAAAGATGTTGATTCAGAGGTCAACAATCTGCTTCCTCCTTCATATTGGGATGCTGGTTTTTACCGTGACTTAAGCAATGCTAGTGGCCTGGCACTAGGTTTCTCCTGAGGCGATATATCATTTTACCCCTCTGGAGCCCTACAAATGAAGTATCCTCTTTTTCCACAGTGATGCATAAACCTGCAGAAACTCTGGGTTTGACTTTAGCCTCTGATGTACCAAAGTCTAATGCTTTTATGGTAATCTTTCAGACTACTACTTCATTTGCACAGCCCTTGTTACGTTTACTTATTACTTTTTAACATGGCTGTACATGAACCTGTCTTGGCTGCTTGAGAGAAGCCGGTATCAGTCTCAGCAAGCCATAAACAAGATCTACTCTAGGTCACTCAAAAGTTGTATCTTTGCATCCATTGCAGAGTGTCTGGAGTTTTAAGCTTCTGCTTCTAAACTGATCCCCAATACTTATCCTGTGGCCTCTTTGGACAGGGAATCAAAATGGCTAGATGTCATGGGCAGTAAGATTTTGCTTTATGCACTCTTACTGTATGGTGAATGCCACATGCCTGCTAAGCTTCTGTGTCCATGCCATATGGGAACTAGCAGGAAAATCAGTTAAGAAGCTACTGGAAAACAAGTAGAAACCCATTTCTGATTTGGCATTTGATGGTGCTGATGCCTCAAACAGATTCTGAAGTGCAATTACCTGCGGGTACCATGACCCAGTTCATGGGCTCAGCTGTTACAATATGGGGACTTGCCAAGATGCGTTCTATTGGCTTTTAGCAACTTTGACGGACAATACCTCAATAGTAAAACAGTGGACTGCTCCCTGTAATACTTCAAGAACAGCTGGGCTACGACCTGCTCGCTAGACTTGGCTGTACCTATGAGGCAGTTTTATCATTAATACAGAAAGTTTAGAGGCTATCGCAGAGCTCAGTGGTCCTGATAGAGACAACCCCCTCAGGTAGTCCAGGCACATCCACAAATGTACTGCTCCTTTCAAGGCTGGGGTGGCTCTAAATGTTTCCAGCAGCAACGTGCTATGCCAGCTTCCAGTAGGAAGAAAGGGTATACCATTTACCCACCAATTGGAGCCAATACCAACATCCATATGCTCTACAGGGGCTACTCCTGTAGGAAAGTACCATCTTGCCTGGCATGTTACCCCCATATTTCACTGTATATATGTTGTTTTAGTGTATGTGTCACTGGGACCCTGCCAGCCAGGGCCCCAGTGCTCATAAGTGTGCCCTGTATGTGTTCCCTGTGTGATGACTAACTGTCTCACTGAGGCTCTGCTAACCAGAACCTCAGTGGTTATGCTCTCTCTGCTTTCTAAATTGTCACTAACAGGCTAGTGACCAATTTCACCAATTCACATTGGCATATTGGAACACCCTTATAATTCCCTAGTATATGGTACTGAGGTACCCAGGAGATCCCTATGGGCTGCAGCATTTCTTTTGCCACCCATAGGGAGCTCTGACAATTCTTACACAGGCCTGCCACTGCAGCCTGAGTGAAATAACGTCCACGTTATTTCACAGCCATTTACCACTGCACTTAAGTAACTTAAAAGTCACCTATATGTCTAACCTTCACCTGGTGAAGGTTGGGTGCTAAGTTACTTAGTGTGTGGGCACCCTGGCACTAGCCAAGGTGCCCCCACATCGTTCAGGGCAAATTCCCCGGACTTTGTGAGTGCGGGGACACCATTACACACGTGCAGTGTACTTAGGTTACTACCTATGTACTGCGTCACAATGGTAACTCCGAACATGGCCATGTAACATGGCTAAGATCATGGAATTGTCACCCCAATGCCATTCTCTAGCACAGACCCGGGTACTGCCAAACTACCTTTCCCGGGGTTTCACTGCAGCTGCTGCTGCTGCCAACCCCTCAGACAGGTTTCTGTCCTCCTGGGGTCCAGCCAGGCCTGGCCCAGGAAGGCAGAACAAAGGACTTCCTCAGAGAGAGGGTGTTACACCCTCTCCCTTTGGAAAAAGGTGTCAGGGCTGGGGAGGAGTAGCCTCCCCCAGCCTCTGGAAATGCTTTGATGGGCACAGATGGTGCCCATCTCTGCATAAGCCAGTCTACACCGGTTCAGGGATCCCCCAGCCCTGCCCTGCTCTGGCGCGAAACTGGACAAAGGAAAGGGGAGGTGCCCAGAGCTCCTCCAGTGTGCTCCAGACCTCTGCCATCTTGGAAACAGAGGTGCTGCTGGCACACTGGACTTCTCTGAGTGGCCAGTGCCAGCAGGTGATGTCAAAGACTCCTTCTGATAGGCTCTTACCTGTGTTGCTAGCCTATCTTCCTTCCTAGGTAGCCAAACCTCCTTTTCTGGCTATTTAGGGTCTCTGCTTTGGGGAATTCTTTAGATAACGAATGCAAGTGCTCATCAGAGTTCCTCTGCATCTTTCTCTTCACCTTCTGCCAAAGGATCGACCGCTGACTGCTCAGGACGCCTGCAACCTTGTATCGCTGATCCTGCCGCCTTCTCGACTGTTTCCTGGTGGTGCATGCTCTGGGGGTAGCCTGCCTCCTCTCTGCACTAGGAGCTCTGAAGAAATCTCCCGTGGGTCGACGGAATCTTCCCCCTGCAACCGCAGGCAACAAAACACTGCATCACCGGTCCTCTGGGTCCCCTCTCAGCATGACGAGCGTGGTCCCTGGAACTCAGCAACTCTGTCCAAGTGACTCCCACAGTCCAGTGACTCTTCAGCCCAAGTTTGGTGGAGGTAAGTCCTTGCCTCCCCACGCTAGACTGCATTGCTGGGTACAGAGTGATTTGCAGCTGCTCCGGCTCCTGTGCACTCTTCCAGGATTTCCTTCGTGCACAGCCAAGCCTGGGTCCCCAACACTCTAACCTGTAGTGCACAACCTCCTGAGTTGTCCTCTGGCGTCGTGGGACTTCCTTTTGTGTCTTCGGGTGAGCTCCGGTTCACTCCTTTTCGTAGTGCCTGTTCCGGCACTTGTGCGGGTGCTGCCTGCTTCTGTGAGGGCTCCCTGACTTGCTGGGCGCCCCCTCTGCCTCCTCATCCAAGTGGCGACATCCTGGTCCCTCCTGGGCCACAGCAGCATCCAAAAACCCTAACCGCGACCCTTGCAGCTAGCAAGGCTTGTTTGCGGTCTTTCAGCGTGGGAACACCTCTGCAAGCTTCTACACGAAGTGGGACATCCATCCTCCAAAGGGGACATTTCTAGCCCTCTTCGTTCTTGCAGAATCCAAAGCTTCTACCATCCGGTGGCAACTCCTTTGCACCCTCAGCTGGCATTTCCTGGGCATCTGCCCACTCTCGACTTTGTCGCGACTCTTAGACTTGGTCCCCTTGTTCCACAGGTACTCTCGTCCAGAAATCCACTTTGGTTGCTTTGCTGGTGTTGGTCTTCCTTGCAGAATTCCCCTATTACGACTTCTGTGCTCTCTGGGGAATATAGGTGCACTTTACACCTTCTTTCCAGGATCTTGGGGTGGGCTATTTTTCTAACCCTCACTGTTTTCTTACAGCCCCAGCGACCCTCTACAAGCTCACATAGGTTTGGGGTCCATTCGTGGTTCGCATTCCACTTTTGGAGTATATGGTTTGTGTTGCCCCTATACCTATGTGCTCCTATTGCAATCTACTGTAACTTTACATTGCTTGCATTACTTCCTTTTGCTATTACTGCATATTTTTGGTATTGTGTACATATTTCTTGTGTATATTTGGCATCCTCATACTGAGGGTACTCACTGAGATACTTTTGGCATATTGTCATAAAAATAAAGTACCTTTATTTTTAGTATGTCTGTGTATTGTGTTTTCTTATGATATTCTGCATATGACACCAGTGGTATAGTAGGAGCTTTGCATGTCTCCTAGTTCAGCCTAAGGTGCTCTGCTATAGCTATACCTTCTATCAGCCTAAGCTGCTAGAAACACCTCTTCTACACTAATAAGGGATAACTGGACCTGGTACAGAGTGTAAGTACCCCTTGGTACCCACTACAAGCCAGGCCAGCCTCCTGCATTGGTCGTGCAGCGGTGGGATAAGTACTTGCAACTACTTACCACTTTGTCATTTTGTACTTTTCATAAGAGAATAATATACAAAACAAGTTCAGTGTATGTACACCTAACCAAAAAGTTTTGCTTTTCTTCTCTTACTCTATTTGCTAAGTGCTGAAAAGTACCTCTAAACTTTCTAAAAGTTTCCAAAAAGTTTCTTCTGTTTCCTTAAAAAGTCCTGAAACTTTTTCTTTCTTTTATCTGTCCCTAACCCTTATTCTATCATGTCTGATGTAGGTCCTTCTCTTGATCTGGTCAGCTCAGCTTATGACCATCTTAACTGGAAGGGTTTGAGGAGTCTCTGCATTGATAGAGGTTTAGGGGTAGGGAAGAATCCCTCTAGAGAATTGTTATCTAACATGCTTATTGAGAATGATAAGGCCTTAGCTGGCACATCCATTGAGAAGTTAGGAGATGGTTCACACTCTGACTCTGGGGCACCCCCAGTAAGAGTATTAGATGGTAACCTTCCCAACCTGCCCCTCAGCAGACCACCTAGCATAGCTGGTACTAATGTGAGCTCTCATCACAGTAGGGATGTTATTCCTGCAGGCCAGGTTGTTAGAGTGCCAACTGTTAGGGACAATTCTCCCTCTGTTCATTCACATCATTCTTCTGTGTCAAAGCATGCCCAACCCACCCAACCTGATGACAGAGTGTTAGAAAGGGAACTCAATAGATTGAGAGTGGAAGAGTCCAGGCTGAAGCTTAAACATCAACAGATGGCTCTAGACAGGGAATCTTTAGACTTAGAAAAAGAAAGACAGAGGTTGGGGTTAGGACCCCATGGTGGCAGCAGCGGTATTCCAGATAGTAATCCTGTGAAAGAGCATGATTCTAGGAATCTGCATAAGATAGTTCCCCCTTACAAGGAGAGGGATGACATTAACAAATGGTTTGGTGCACTTGAGAGGGCCTGTGTTGTTCAGGGGGTCCCTCAAAGGCAGTGGGCTGCTATCCTATGGCTATCTTTCAGTGGAAAGGGTAGGGATAGGCTCCTTACTGTTAAGGAAAGTGATGCCAATAATTTGACAGTTTTGAAGAATGCCCTCTTGGATGGATTTGGCTTAACCACTGAACAATACAGGATTAAGTTCAGAGAAACCAGAAAAGAGTCCTCACAAGACTGGGTAGACTTTGTTGACTATTCATTGAAGGCCTTGGAAGGGTGGTTACATGGCAGTAAAGTTTCTGACTATGAAAGCCTGTATAATCTGATCCTGAGAGAGCAAATTCTGAATAACTGCGTGTCTGATTTGTTACACCAATATCTAGTGGACTCAGATCTGACCTCTCCCCAAGAATTGGGAAAGAAGGCAGACAAATGGGTCAGAACAAGAGTGAACAGAAAAGTTCATTCAGGGGGTGACAAGGATGCAAGAAGAAGGATGGTAAGTCTTCAGACAGGGGTGGGGACAAATCTAAAAATGAGTCTTCATCAGGCCCACAAAAACACTCTGGTGGGGGTGGTGGGTCCAAATCCTCTTCTAATCAAGTAAAGAAACCATGGTGCTATTTATGTAAAGTAAAAGGCCATTGGACAACTGATGCCAGTTGTCCAAAGAAAAGCACCAAGCCTCCCACTACCACAACCCCTACTGCTACACCTAGTGCCCCTAGTAATAGCAGTGGTGGTGGGAGCAAACCTACTAATAGCCAATCCAAGGGAGTAGCTGGGCTCGCTTTTGGTAATTTAGTTGGGGTTGGTCTTGTTAGGGAGACCACAGAGGCTGTGTTAGTCTCTGAAGGTGCCATTGATTTGGCCACCTTGGTTGCTTGTCCCCTTAATATGGATAAGTACAAGCAACTTCCCCTAATAAATGGTGTTGAGGTTCAGGCCTACAGGGACACAGGTGCCAGTGTTACCATGGTAATAGAGAAACTGGTACACCCTGAACAACACCTACTTGGTCCCCAGTACCAAGTGACAGACGCTCATAACAACACTCTTAGCCACCCCATGGCTGTTGTGAATCTCAACTGGGGGGGGGGGTTACTGGTCCAAAGAAAGTTGTGGTTGCCTCAGATTTACCTGTAGACTGTCTACTAGGGAACAATTTAGAGACATCAGCTTGGGCAGAAGTGGAGTTGGAGGCTCATGCAACAATGCTGGGCATTCCTGGGCATACTTTTGCTTTAACCAGGGCTCAGGCCAAAAAGCAAAAAGGACAGGGTGACTTAGATCCTGGAACAATGGACCAAGTGCTCCCTAAAGCAAGGGTTAGTAAGGGTAAATCCCTACCCACTATCCCTCCCTCTACAGATGATTCAACTTCTGAGGAAGAAGAATTTCCCCCCTGTGCAGAACCTTCACCAGAGGAGCTGGAAGCAGACACTGCTGAGCTTTTGGGTGGAGGGGGGCCTGCCAGGGAGGAGCTGATTGTGGCACAGCAAACCTGTCCCACATTAGAGGGTCTAAGACAGCAAGCTGTCAAACAGCAAAATGGAGATGTCAGTGACTCACATAGAGTTTACTGGGAGAACAACCTCTTGTATACAGAGGCAAGGGACCCTAAACCTGGAGCTGCCAGGAGATTGGTCATTCCCCTGCAATACAGAGAGTTCCTCCTAACTCTAGCCCACGACATTCCCTTGGCTGGACATTTAGGGCAAATTAAAACATGGGAAAGGCTTGTCCCCCTGTTTCATTGGCCTAGAATGTCAGAGGACACAAAAGATTTTTGTAAGTCCTGTGTCACCTGTCAAGCCAGTGGCAAAACTAGTGGCACCCCAAAGGCTCCCCTTATTCCAATGCCTGTGGTTGGGGTTCCCTTTGAAAGGGTATGGGTTGACATAGTTGGCCCCCTTGACCCTCCTACTGCTTCAGGCAATAGGTTTATCTTGGTGGTAGTGGACCATGCCACAAGATATCCTGAAGCAATTCCTCTAAGGACCACTACAGCTCCTGCAGTGGCAAAAGCCCTCCTGGGAATATTTTCCAGGGTGGGTTTCCCAAAAGAGGTGGTATCAGACAGGGGTAGCAACTTTATGTCTGCATACTTGAAGGCCATGTGGAAGGAATGTGGTGTAACATACAAATTCACCACACCTTATCATCCACAAACAAATGGACTGGTAGAGAGGTTTAATAAAACTCTCAAAGGAATGATAATGGGACTCCCTGAAAAACTCAGGAGGAGATGGGATGTCCTGTTACCTTGCCTCCTTTTTGCTTACAGGGAGGTACCCCAGAAAGGAGTGGGCTTCAGCCCCTTTGAACACCTATTTGGACACCCTGTAAGAGGTCCTCTAACACTTGTAAAGGAGGGTTGGGAACAACCTTTAAAAGCTCCTAAGCAAGACATAGTGGACTATGTACTTGGCCTAAGATCCAGAATGGCTGAGTACATGAAAAAGGCCAGTAAAAACCTTCAGGCCAGCCAAGAGATCCAAAAGCAATGGCATGACCAGAAGGCTGATCTGATTCAGTACCAACCAGGACAGAAAGTGTGGGTCTTGGAGCCTGTGGCCCCAAGAGCACTCCAAAACAAATGGAGTGGACCCCACATCATTGTTGAAAAGAATGGAGAAGTCACCTACTTGGTTGACTTGGGCACTGCCAGGAGTCCCCTTAGGGTGCTCCATGTCAATCGCCTAAAACCCTATTATGACAGGGCTGATCTCACCCTGCTCATGGCAACAGATGAAGGACAGGAAGAAGAGAGTGACCCTCTCCCTGATCTCTTCTCTTCCACAGAACAAGATGCTCTAGTGGAAGGTGTAGTTTTGGCAGACTGTCTTACTGCTGAGCAGAAAGACCACTGCATAAATCTCCTGGGTCAGTTTTCTGAACTCTTTTCTGCTGTGCCAGGCACCACCTCTTGGTGTGAGCACACTATAGATACTGAAGACAGCATGCCTGTCAAAAGTAAGATCTATAGGCAGCCTGACCATGTCAGGGACTGCATAAAACAAGAGGTTCAGAAAATGCTTGAACTGGGAGTGGTTGAACACTCTGAAAGCCCATGGGCCTCTCCTGTGGTGCTTGTACCAAAGCCTCTCTCTGAAGATGGGAAAAGAGAGATGAGGTTTTGTGTAGATTACAGAGGTCTCAACCAGGTAACTAAAACTGATGCTCACCATATACCCAGGGCAGATGAGCTCATAGATACACTGGCATCTGCCAAGTATCTAAGCACCTTTGATTTGACTGCAGGGTATTGGCAGATCAAGTTATCAGAGGATGCTAAAGCAAAAACTGAATTTTCGAATATTGGAGGGCACTACCAATTCACAGTAATGCCCTTTGGTTTGAAAAATGCACCTGCCACTTTTCAGAGGTTGGCAAATACAGTCCTGCAAGGGTTGGAGGCTTTTATTGCAGCATATCTAGATGATATAGCTGTCTTTAGCTCCACCTGGGATGATCATCTGGTCCAACTATGGAAAGTTTTGGAGGCCCTGCAAAAGGCAGGCCTCACTATCAAGGCTTCAAAGTGCCAGATAGGGCAGGGGAAAGTGGTTTATCTGGGACACCTTGTAGGTGGAGAACAGATTGCACCACTTCAGGGGAAAATCCAAACTATCATAAATTGGGTTCCCCCTACAACTCAGACCCAGGTGAGAGCCTTCTTAGGCCTCACTGGGTATTACAGGTGGTTCATTAAGAACTATGGCTCCATAGCAGCCCCTCTTAATGACCTCACCTCCAAGAAAATGCCTAAAAAGGTATTGTGGACAGCTAGCTGTCAGAAAGCTTTTGAGGAGCTGAAACAGGCCATGTGCACTGGACCTGTCCTAAAAAGCCCATGTTACTCCAAGAAAGTCATTGTTCAAACTGATGCTTCTGAATTAGGGGTAGGGGCAGTATTATCACAACTCATTTCTGAGGGCCAGGATCAACCTGTTGCTTTTATCAGCAGGAGGTTGACCCCTAGAGAAAAGCGTTGGTCTGCCATAGAGAGGGAGGCCTTTGCTGTGATCTGGGCACTGAAGAAGTTGAGGCCATACCTGTTTGGCACTCACTTCATTGTTCAGACAGACCACAAACCTCTACTTTGGCTAAAACAAATGAAAGGTGAAAACCCTAAATTGTTGAGGAGGTCCATATCTCTACAGGGAATGGACTATACAGTGGAACATAGACCTGGGAGTACCCACTCCAATGCAGATGGACTCTCCAGATATTTCCACTTAGACAATGAAGACTCATCAGGTCATGGCTAGTCTTATTGTCCTTTGTTTGGGGGGGGGGGGGTTTGTGTAGGAAAGTACCATCTTGCCTGGCATGTTACCCCCATATTTCACTGTATATATGTTGTTTTAGTGTATGTGTCACTGGGACCCTGCCAGCCAGGGCCCCATTGCTCATAAGTGTGCCCTGTATGTGTTCCCTGTGTGATGACTAACTGTCTCACTGAGGCTCTGCTAACCAGAACCTCAGTGGTTATGCTCTCTCTGCTTTCTAAATTGTCACTAACAGGCTAGTGACCAATTTCACCAATTCACTTTGGCATACTGGAACACCCTTATAATTCCCTAGAATATGGTACTGAGGTACCCAGGGTATTGGGGTTCCAGGAGATCCCTATGGGCTGCAGCATTTCTTTTGCCACCCATAGGGAGCTCTGACAATTCTTACACAGGCCTGCCACTGCAGCCTGAGTGAAATAACGTCCATGTTATTTCACAGCCATTTACCACTGCACTTAAGTAACTTATAAGTCACCTATATGTCTAACCTTCACCTGGTGAAGGTTGGGTTCTAAGTTACTTAGTGTGTGGGCACCCTGGCACTAGCCAAGGTGCCCCCACATCGTTCAGGGCAAATTCCCCGGACTTTGTGAGTGCGGGGACACCATTACATGTGTGCACTGTACATAGGTCACTACCTATGTACAGCGTCACAATGGTAACTCCGAACATGACAATGTAACATGTCTAAGATCATGGAATTGTCACTCCAATGCCATTCTGGCATTGGGGAGACAATTCCATGATCCCCCGAGTCTCTAGCACAGACCCGGGTACTGCCAAACTACCTTTCCCGGGGTTTCACTGCAGCTGCTGCCAACCCCTCAGACAGGTTTCTGCCCTCCTGGGGTCCAGCCAGGCCTGGCCCAGGAAGGCAGAACAAAGGACTTCCTCAGAGAGAGGGTGTTACACCCTCTCCCTTTGGAAAAAGGTGTCAGGGCTGGGGAGGAGTAGCCTCCCCCAGCCTCTGGAAATGCTTTGATGGGCACAGATGGTGCCCATCTCTGCATAAGCCAGTCTACATCGGTTCAGGGATCCCCCAGCCCTGCTCTGGCGTGAAACTGGACAAAGGAAAGGGGAGTGACCACTCCCCTGACCTGCACCTCCCAGGGGAGGTGCCCAGAGCTCCTCCAGTGTGCTCCAGACCTCTGCCATCTTGGAAACAGAGGTGCTGCTGGCACACGGGACTGCTCGGAGTGGCCAGTGCCAGCAGGTGACGTCAGAGACTCCTTCTGATAGGCTAGCAACACAGGTAAGAGCCTATCCTCCTTCCTAGGTAGCTAAACCTCCTTTTCTGGCTATTTAGGGTCTCTGCTTTGGGGAATTCTTTAGATAACGAATGCAAGTGCTCATCAGAGTTCCTCTGCATCTCTCTCTTCACCTTCTGCCAAAGGATCGACTGCTGACTGCTCAGGACGCCTGTAAAACCGCAACAAAGTAGCAAAGACGACTACTGCAACCTTGTATCGCTGATCCTGCCGCCTTCACGCCTGTTTCCTGGTGGTGCATGCTCTGGGGGTAGCCTGCCTCCTCTCTGCACTAGGAGCTCTGAAGAAATCTCCTGTGGGTCGACGGAATCTTCCCCCTGCAACCGCAGGCAACAAAAGACTGCATCACCGGTCCTCTGGGTCCCCTCACAGCATGAGGAGCTTGGTCCCTGGAACTCAGCAACTCTGTCCAAGTGACTCCCACAGTCCAGTGACTCTTCAGTCCAAGTTTGGTGGAGGTAAGTCCTTGCCTCCCCACGCTAGACTGCATTGCTGGGTACCAAGTGATTTGCAGCTGCTCCGGCTCCTGTGCACTCTTCCAGGATTTCCTTTGTGCACAGCCAAGCCTGTGTCCCCGACACTCTAACCTGCAATGCACAACCACCTGAGTTGTCCTCCGGCGTCGTGGGACTTCCTTTTGTGTCTTCGGGTGAGCTCCAGTTCACTCCTCTTCATAGTGCCTGTTCCGGCACTTCTGCAGGTGCTCCCTGCTTCTGTGAGGGCTCCCTGACTTGCTGGGCGCCCCCTCTGTCTCCTCATACAAGTGGCGACATCCTGGTCCCTCCTGGGCCACAGCAACATCCAAAAACCCTAACTGCGACCCTTGCAGCTAGCAAGGCTTGTTTGCGGTCTTTCTGCGTGGGAACACCTCTGCAAGCTTCTACACGACGTGGGACATCCATCCTCCAAAGGGGAAGTTTCTAGCCCTCTTCGTTCTTGCAGAATCCACAGCTTCTACCATCCGGTGGCAGCTCCATTGCACCCTCAGCTGGCATTTCCTGGGCATCTGCCCACTCTCGACTTTGTCGCGACTCTTGGACTTGGTCCCCTTGTTCCACAGGTACTCTCGTCCGGAAATCCACTTTGGTTGCTTTGCTGGTGTTGGTCTTCCTTGCAGAATTCCCCTATCACGACTTCTGTGCTCTCTGGGGAATATAGGTGCACTTTACACCTACTTTCCAGGATCTTGGGGTGGGCTATTTTTCTAACCCTCACTGTTTTCTTACAGCCCCAGCGACCCTCTACAAGCTCACATAGGTTTGGGGTCCATTCGTGGTTCGCATTCCACTTTTGGAGTATATGGTTTGTGTTGCCCCTATACCTATGTGCTCCTATTGCAATTTACTGTAACTTTACATTGCTTGCATTCCTTCCTTTTGCTATTACTGCATATTTTTGGTATTGTGTACACATATCTTGTGTATATTTGGCATCCTCATACTGAGGGTACTCACTGAGATACTTTTGGCATATTGTCATAAAAATAAAGTACCTTTATTTTTAGTATATCTGTGTATTGTGTTTTCTTAAGATATTGTGCATATGACACCAGTGGTATAGTAGGAGCTTTGCATATCTCCTAGTTCAGCCTAAGCTGCTCTGCTATAGCTACCTTCTATCAGCCTAAGCTGTTAGAAACACCTCCTCTACACTAATAAGGGATAACTGGACCTGGTACAGAGTGTAAGTACCCCTTGGTACCCACTACAAGCCAGGCCAGCCTCCTACAACTCCCCACCCATAGACTTGGTGCCTGTAGATGAAAGGGGCACAGGATTTGATTCCCTTTATTTCTTGGACCCCAAGAAGGATGGAGATCTGAGATGCATCTTAGACCTCAGCCTTCTTAACTTGTTTCATTTGGGAGGGAAAGAACAAAATGCTGTCCCTAAGCCAGGTTCTGGCACTGAACATGGGGAATGGTTGGCATTCCGCTAACACCAGGACCCATGGTTCCACCTTCCAATTCTTCATGCTCACAGGTGTTACCTGGCATACACTACTGTGGTGTCTGAAAACTGACTCCTTTTGTCAGTCCGATGAATGTTTTATCAGAACTGATGGTCGTGTTGACCTCGTTGTGGCAGTCTAGAGTCCTCATATACATATACTTGGACAAATGTCAGGTCAACACAGTAAGTGGCACTAGTCAATCAACATTGATAGCGCATGATTACTCTTCTCCATGACTTGGGCTTCACCATCATTGCTCTAAAGGCTCACCTCGCTGAAGCAAGGATTGACTTTCATAGGTGTAGTGCTAGATATGACCTGCATGAAGGTCTTTCCTCCTGCTGAGAGTCAGCGATGTTCGTAGATTCCTGCATCTCCAGGTTCTACAGGTCTGATGTCCTTGTGGCCTTGTGAATTCTGCTAGTTCCACATGCCAGATTGCGGCTGAGGACCAAGCAGTGGTGCCTGCATCATCCATGCCTACAACACCAACAGAGTCTCAGCTCAGATGCAGATCTTCCTGTTGATTCACCCACACCTGAACTATTGGGTGTACACCTGCAATCTTGAGGTGGATCCTCCAGTCAGCTTTATGCATTTGCAGGATAACATGGCCACCAACTCTTCCTCACTGAGCTGGGGCACCTGCTTGGGGGTCTATGTTTGAATGAAATGAATACAGTTTCATAGTTTAAATACTTTACATATCACACTATTTACTCTCTGTAGCACACATTTACAAATAGAAAAACAGATAATGAATCCATTTTGGAAAAAAATAGTTTCCAACACCAATCCTAATTATGAAAGTCTACATGGGGAAAGTTCATGGATTATATCTCCCACTTCTGTTATCTTATGGTCAGTGTGGACCATTTTCAGTCCTGGGTCTTCATTTCAAGGAGCTCTCCCTGGATAGTTTATTTTTAGGTTCTGTTGGTCCAGTTTCCATTGATCTTGTGGTTGACATATTTCAGCTACATGTGCATACGAGGTCCCCTCAGGACAGGGCTGTGTAGGAAGTCTGTAGGGATCAGAGAAACTAATTAGGGCACCAGAAAAGGAGTAAAATAATCCCACTTCTACTGGAACTACATATGCTTTGTTTAATGGAACAAAACTGAGGTGTAAGTCATTGTCAACGTCCTTAGGTTGAGCTTGGAAAGTGTAGTACCCAATGCACACAAGTACTGGTCCTCTGATAAGGGCTCTGCTTTGGTAGGTCTTCAAGTCTCAGCAAAAGGGCAGCCTGCATCAGTCTCCACAATTTACACCTCCA
Source organism: Pleurodeles waltl (assembly GCF_031143425.1). Lineage (NCBI taxonomy): Eukaryota > Metazoa > Chordata > Amphibia > Caudata > Salamandridae > Pleurodeles > Pleurodeles waltl. The sequence goes on from NC_090443.1 coordinate 913,424,399, forward strand.
TGCGTGGAGAATAATATGCAGCAGCTAAATGAATTTGACTTGTCCTCCGATGTAGTTAATACTATTCATGCAGCCCTTTAACAAAGTCTATCTACGCTGGGCACTGAGATAGATTTGTCACTTTGTATGGAGCCTGCAAAGACACTTTGCAAGCTAATCTTTCTAATGTTTGTTTGTTCCTTTGTTAACCAATTCAAGTATTGCAGTGGTCATAATAAAAGGTTATTTGTCAGCCCTATTATCCTTTCTGATCAACAGTATTTGTTTAAGTCCCTATTTATGACACATTTTATTAAAGATTTTGCTTGTGCGTTTCTTCCCAAAACGTTTGTTACATCACAATGGGGGAGGAACCTGGTCTTGACATTTCTCATGTGCATGTCCTTCAAGCCTATTCCTGGAGACTATTAACTAAAAACTACCTTCCTCATTCCCATCATTTTAGTATGCCAAGTGAACATATTACTTGTGCTTTTGGTGCAATCACCTTACACAACCTTCAATCCAAAAAAATGTAACTTAATTACTCCTCAGTGCTTTTTTCAAAGATTGCATTTGGAACATTTATCAACCACTATTCATTAATTAAATAAATATAGCCTGAGGTTTGCTTATAGGAGAGGTTCTAGCTCAGAACAATGCCCCTTCTCTTGTTAATACAGAAACCTCTCTAGCTGCAGTGCATCCCAGAAACCGAACTGAGGGATATTTAAGGCACCCATGATTTTTATTAAGAATACAGAAGAAAAACACGATGATATTGCATACATTTCAATTACTACCTCAATATGTTCACTTAATAAAACTCACACCATTCTAAAAGGGAAGAATAACATCCCTTTCTTAAAGGAAGAAATAACATTAGACAGGGTCTGGCAAGGGTCAGGAAGTAGTGGCACATTATTCAAAATCATCTCAATGTCCTGACTCTGTCTTGGTGTCCCTCTTCTCTGCCTCCAAATTAGAAACTTGCTTGTCCAGATCTCACAGCTTGTTTGTTCTTTGACATGCAGCCCTTGAAATTCATCATCTCCTCCACAGATGTAATTTTTCACCTCCTTCAGCTGATGGACTAACGGTCCATCAATACTGCCAACCACATCATTTCCCCATATAGAAGTACCTCATGAGCAGGATCAGGAATCCTCCTGAACGTTTCCAAGTCCTTCCCCTCCCACCACCCCTCTCCACCTGACCCCCCCACCCCCAAATAAATACAGATTTTTTGGAGCAAAGGAATCTTGTTTTTCTTTCATTCCCCTATTTATTTTCCTTCAGCAACTAATTGCTAGCTCGGGGATTTACTACTGGCAGGAAAAGGGGACATGTCAGCCTAAGCCTGACACTCATCTTATTGCCTCCAGCCTGTATCACATTTCTGATTGTCTTCTAACTGCAGATTCCTCACCTTTTGAATAATTCCCCAGGCATCACACTAGATCCAGAAACATTTGAGCAGCACCTCTTTACGCAGATAGGTGGCACCATGAGGCTCGGAGGTGACTCCACACTGCTCTGGAAATTACGACTCTTAGACACTACTTTATCTAAAAATAAAATCTGAATAAAGGAGGGAAATGTCACCTCCCAAGATGACCAGGTTTAAACCTTGAAGGGAAGGTGCAAGCAGATATCTTTTACAGATCCCCATCAGGTGTGCCTGTAATGCCTAAGTGCAACGTACAACACTAAAGCCTGCACTGAGTGCCCAACAATGAATCCAAAGGTAATTCAGGACCACAAGACAAAACTCTACATCACCAACCATCAGAAGATCCTGCTTCAGGACCAGCAAAATCCAAATGTCTGTCTCAGTTCGGTTCTTGGTCCAGAAGGTCTTGGTTCTTGGTTGTGAAGTCAATCGTTGTCACGATCCAAATGTTCAGGTTAGTGAAAGAAAAAGCATAAGAAACCCAAGCTGGACTCAGCCCCTTCCCACCACTTGTACTCCTGAGAAGGTGCAATGGCGTTGTCATGTCTCTAGTTTTTGACCCCAAAGTTGGTCAATGTTGGAGCAATCCCGTCACAACTTGAGTTTCCGAGGACATCTGCAACATCGAGGCACATCCAAGAGTTCTGCAAGGCCATGCTCATACTCTTCAGATCTCTTCTGATTCTCTCTGGTGCTCCAACAGAGCTAAGCGGACCTACATGTGTGATAATGCCAGCATGTTCACCCTCGGCCAGTTGGACCTTCTGGCCCCATCTGTGCCTTTGCCAACTCCAGCTCTGTGTTCCACTCCGGTGCCTGGAACGCCAATGCAGGGACCATTGATGCCTGAGGATATGGCACTACCTAAAGTACTATCTAAGTGCTAGTCTACGCAGTACTGACCTTGACTGAGGCCACGTTCAGTGTCCATTAAGCCTTAGCTCTTGCTCCACCCACAGCTTCCGAGCATCTCAGTTCAGACAATGACTATGATGTGAGAGATGAATATAGGCAACCCTACCATGAAGACTGGTCTAAGGACCCTCAGGATACCAGTGGAATTGACACCTCTCCTGATACTGCCTAGTCTCCCTTCCTGTCCCTGCTACTGAAGAATGGTCTGTCTTCGCAATGGTCATGCGGAGGGTGGCCAAGGTTCTTGAACCCCAGACCTTGGAAGTCAAAACTAATGTGCTAAAAGAAGTTCTCCTACCAGGACAGACAAATACTGACCCCTTTCTATTCTTTAATGAGGCCTTCACCAACACGTTTTTAGGGGCCTGAGCCAAGCCTTGCTTTTTTCTTCCAGTGAAATGCCAGGTTGTGTACAGTTATCGCCCTGTCCAATTGACCCTGCTTTTCTGACTCAGCACCATTCTTTTGAGAGCCTGGTGGTGCAAGCTTCCACCAGTAGGACAACCGTCTATCACACACTCACATGGTTCCAACTGTAGGGGCCACATTGGAGCCAATGCGTGATTCCCCTCCCCCCCATCCCAAGAAGAAGCTGAACCCAGCGACAGTACTCCTAGATTCCAGGCGACTTCCAGGGAGGGAAGGAACTAAATAATAAAAAAAACACTTGTGGTGCTGGTTCTGCTCAGCAACGGTACTACTCTTGCTTAACAGGATCATCACACCTGGGACCTTCTGGTTATGCAAAGGTGGATGTTTACAGGACCAGCACTTCTGTTTTTTTCGTTGTGAAGATGCTATACACTGGAAAAAACAAGAAGAGACAATTACCATCAATATATCTACTCCTGTACACATGTTCAATGCTTCACTTATCCACACTTGCAGGCTTCTTCATATTCATAACATAAGAGCAGAACAAACAGGTACTCAGATGAAAATCTTCTGGAACTCTCAAAGAAGAACTTGAAATACTGGTTCGAGTCTGAGGCACTCCAAGGGTAAACTCAGAAAATAGTTAAAGTTACTAGCACTCCCAGGGTTGCACTTGGTACTTGGATTGGAGTCAGGAACACTCATAAAGGAAATTAAAAACAAGGTTGCTCTAGGTACATAGGTTGATATTTACACAACTTAAGGTATGCTAGAGACCAGGTCACCCTCGGAAATAGGTTACACTCAGTACACAGGCTACACTCAGAACTCAGTAATTCTCAAAACAAGGCTATACTTGGCACAAGGTTGGAGTTACTGACACTCTCAAGGTTGTACTCAGAATATTGGCTTGGCTCGGGAACAAGGCTGTACTTGAAACAGGGCTACTCTTGGCACAAGGTTAGAATTACTAACACTTTCTCAAGGTTGTGATCAAAACATGGATTGTAGTCAGACCCTCCCAAGGTATGCTAGAAACAAGTTTAAGCTTGGTACATAGGTTGGAGTTGTGCCACTCCCAAGATATGCTAGAAAACGAGGTTATACTCGATACATAGGTTGGAGTTGCATGGTTCATTCAGCAAACAGCCTCTAGTCCATCAGCAACACAGTTCAGAGCCAAGGTTTGGAGAGAGGGGTTGTAGCCAGGTCAAGCAAAGAGCGCTAAGGCTAGAGTCTTGAAGGGGATGACAGGCACACCTGCAACTACTACTAAGGATTAGTGCACACTAACTTGGAGGCAAGTACTTAGCCTGGTTCTTTAACTGGAGTTCGTAGATGGCAGGTGTGTTGGTGTAAGAAATTCAAGAAGAGGCAGAATCATAGCTCATGGAGGGAGACACTGGAAGCGTCACCAAAATCAGGATAAGGTTTAGTGAGTAGAGCACTGGCACGTTCCAGATCACTGAGGAGATGAGTGCAGGGACAAAATTGCACAGGACTGGAATGATGAGGGTTCAGGCGACTTGGGAAATGAGTGCAAGGATGAAACGTGCACTGGACAGGAATGCCGGAAGATCCGGGTGACTCAAGATGTAGGTGCAGGGAATCTGCTTGCGCCAGACTGAGACATGTCCATTTATGGGTAGAAGGCCAAGCCCCGATGCAGGCTCCAGGGTGTTATTTATACAGGAAGCCAGGAGTGTTCCAGAAAGGCACGTTCCCCACGTGGAATCTTCCAATAAGCCTGGGGAAAATCATGTGTTACAATGGATATGAGGCCTAACAGGCATCAGGTGCAAGTGGTAATTGACAACAACAAGTACAACAGAACCGAGGTGCATGATGATACAATCCAATGGTTATATCACAAAATAAAATGATGGACGGAGTGTTGATACTTTTCAAACACTCTCCGTCACAGATCTGGGTTTAATTTATCCCATGTCACCCCAGTTCGGATCCAGCCTTATGCAAATCAATCTTGACCCTGCTTCCTATGAGGGCAGTCCAGCCCAAACTCCCAAGCCAGGTCCTCCCTGGACAGGATTCAAGCATCCTGGGACCGGTTTCAGGGTATCACCCTTCATCAGCCAAGCTAGCTTGAATCCAGTGGCGCAGCAAGCAAGTGAACCACGTCTGGGCATACCCTAGCCACTTAGGGCGCACAAGGCAATATCACAAAATAAAATGATGGACGAAGTATTGAAACTTTTCAAACACTCGCCCCCTCAGTCACAGATCTGGGTTTCACCCATTGTTATTTTGCTTGACACGTCACCCCAGTTTGGACCCTTCTATATTTAAATCAGTCTTGACCCTGCTCCCTATGAGAGCAGTCCAACCCGAACTGCCAAGCCAGATCCTCCCTGGACAGGATTCAAGCATCCTGGGGCCGGTTTCAAGGTATCACCCTTCATCAGCTTGAATCCAGTGGTGCAGCAAGTAATTGACCCACGTCTGGGCATATCCTAGCCACTTAGGGCGCACATGGCAATATCACAAAATAAAAAACAATCCAATGTTTCACAGTGAAAGCGTGACTATTCTAAATAGGCATGTGATATCTGCAGGTGCTAACTAACCCAAACTTGCATAGCAGCGGAACTAAAGGGCCAATATTTCAGGCCTTCAGGGAGGGAGGAGCCATGGAGTACTTGAGACAGAAAGGTGCTTCATGGGAAGGAATGTCATGAGGCTGGCAAGCAATACCCACTGCACATAGAGCACACTATTGAGTTGTGACATTTCCCCCGCAAAGAACGACCCACCGGGCGTGGTTTGTCAGGGTAGCATGCCTGTAATGAGCAAACCAGACTAAAAGCATGAATATTACAAGCTGGTTCTCACAAATGTCTCTTTGGGGCAATTATTTTCCACGAATCAAATAAAACAAGCAACCATTAACACGCCGTGAACGTTAAATGCTATGGATCTCAAATTCTGAATTATCCTCCAGGATTACAGGTGACTGAGGAGTTGGGTCGAGGTTGGACATGATATGGTTTGAGGAGGGAAACAAGGAACACAAGGTAAATAGGCAATTCATCTGGTAGCTGGAGCTGAATTCTCACAAAATTATTAACCTTTTCAATCTAAAAGGATCCCAAAAATGAGTTTGCATTTTACAAGGACCATGTAGGTTTAGGTTTCTTGGGGCAAGCAAACCTGGTCTTCAAGTTTGTACTCTGTTTGCCACAGCTTTTTAATAGCCTTTTTCTCACAGTTCACCCGATCCTATTGTAAGTGTTGTGACGCCGTTAGTGGGGAATCAGAGAGGTGCCTTACAAAGTCTTGTATTGCAGGTATATTTTCGAAGTTTATTACAAAGTTTCTGGGTATCTTACATGGATGTATGGCAGTTACACAACAGAAAGGGGAACCCCCTCCCCCCCGAATAACCAAATGTGGTGTGTTATTATAGGTAAACTTAGGGAATGGCAACAAGGACTCTCAAAAATCGGTTGCAGTCATCACAAAACATCGAGGTGCATGCTCTAAAACCTGATTTACCCACTTTGTTTGTTCAGCAACTTATGGAGGACAGGCAGACGAGAGTCAAACTACAATGTCCAAAGATGTGTAAAGACTGCGCCAGAATCTTGGAACGAAATGCTGGCCCCTTTTAGATACAATGACAAAAGGTAACAAATGCAATAGCAAAAAGTGTTGCACAAACAGGATGGCAAGAGTTTTGGCAGTAGGTATTTCTTTAAGAGCAATAAAATGTGTCATCTTTGAGAAAAAGTCAATTACCACCAGAATGATAGTATAGACATGGAAGTTAGGAAGGTCAGTAAAAAGCGCCATGCTGTTGGCATGCCAAGGATAAGAAGTTATGGACAAAACGCTTAAATCACTTACAGGGGCGAAGTGGGAAATCTTGTCCTGAGAGCGTGTTGGGTTGGGTCAATCTGAACACAATCATCCACATCCCTAGACAATGTGGACCACTAAAACCATAATTGACAATCTATTAAGAGTAGTTGGATTTTTGAAGCTAGGTGTTGCAATCAAAAATAAATATTCAGTATGCAGGTAATGTAGATTTGATGTTTATTTGAAGAACAAAGTCTTAGTTACAGGTTACAGGTGTCATCTCAAAGCCTTATCAACGCCCCACCAGGAGCAGCAACCTGCTGCTAAGCCCACACTCTCCAACTGATTTCTCTGGGCATACTTAAACATTTTGTGACATCACACACACCCTGGCTGAGCAGCAGGTATCAGGGAAACTAGGAAGAGAGAATGTATTATACCTAAATCAGGATGTAACACATTTCCCCCCTTAGAAAATATTAAAATTACATATTGAGTATCTTTCAACCCTCTTTGAAGAAGTGAGCAAAAGGTCTATATGACCCAACTGCATCTTGCGCTTAAGAACAGAGTATCTTTCAACCCTCACTGCAGTAGACAAAGTAAAGGTATCTTTAAACCTACACTCAACCCCAAAACCCAGGGCAACTTGTGACCATAGAAAAGGGTCTCTTTCACCGCACACTCATTCCCGAAACACAGGGCATCTTGTGACAATATAAAATGGTCTCTTTTACCCTCACACTCACCCACAAAACACAGGGCATCTTGTTTACTTAGGTAGCATTTCATTAAAAGGTCTCTTTTAACCTGGTAGCAGTTCCTAAAGGGTTTTTGCCAACCCTACTCACCCATAATAACAATAAGCAAAGTGTATCTTCCAGCCCTCACTCATCCTTGCACCACAGGATACTACATAAAATTAGAATCAACTCACAATCACTAATATGAAATTGATAATGTACCACCCTCACTCACACACAGCAAAAGTAGACAAAGGGTAACTTCGACCCTCGCTCATCCCAATCAAGATACGACATAAAATTGAACACAACTGGTGTCTTCCACTCACCCTCACTCAAACAGTAGGCAAGAATGTTTCTCAACCCTCACTCATCCCAAACAACAGGATACTACATAAACTTGAAATTTTAAACTACAGAATAACACCTCCAAAAACAAAAAGCATGTGGCAATGGGTAACTTTCAACCCTCACTCATTCTTGCAACAGTACATTACTTAAACTTAGAAACAACCCCAATCACATATAACAAAATGGGTATCTTTCAACCCTTTGTACTAAGCTAGCAATTAATAAAAGGTCTTTTTCAACCACACTCGCACATAGCTACTGTAGACAAAGTGTATCTTCCAATGCTGGCTCATCTTTGCACCACAGGATACTACATTGAACTCAATACCACACAGGAACACTGCACGCGCATGCACATGGACGCACACACACACACACACACACACCACACACATACACACACACACACCCACACCCAACGCCCCCTCTTTTGCATATGCAAGTTCAGCATGGCAATCATAAAACTCAACTCATTATGGCAGTAACAACACTAACAAAAATTTCCTGAAAAGGTGAGGGACTGTTCATGTCAAGATCTGCATGATCCTTCTCACCTTTGACTGAAGGATTTGGATGAGCACCTGGTCTTCTGCTGGTTCTGGACTGGCCAAGAGAAGGGCGACCCTTTGTAGTAGCCACAGTGCTGCTTGACAGGAAAAGCCTAAGCAGATTGTACCCTCCAGAAGGAGTCCCAGAGGGAAAAAACCCAACTAATGTAGGAAAAAAACTCAAAACAGGAACTCCTGAAAGAGGAAAAAAACAAGAGTGAAAAAAGTAGGGAAAAATCTCAATCAGAGCAACAGGAACAGGAGAAAACACAACGAACATGAGCAAGGATCACCGCCAAAAGGAAGTGTTTGCAATGCAAAGCAGATCAGGACTGAGTGACTTATATACTGGAGACAGGAAGTGAAAACACAGGAAAGAGAAAACAACACCATCTTGGATTGGGAAAGGCCCATAGAAAATAATAGGAAAAAGGTAGCAGTATAAAAGAAAAAAGGCATGCTGCGAAAAAGGAACAGAAAGAAGACAACATGGAAACAAGCAAGAAGACATGATGGAAACCAGGAGAAAGTAAAAGACAAAGTGCATAGAAACCAGAAGAAAAGAAGGAAAAAGACAAGAAAAGGAGTCCATCACCGACAAGCAAGAAGAAATGTCATGGAAATAGGTAAGTACGACAGGACCGGGAGCACGAAATGTGCTCCCCGAAATGCGCTGTAAATGTGGTGCAAAAACGCGGAAGACGGCGCTCCGATAATCGGAGTCGTGATCTGACTGCAGATGAAAAAAGAGATGCCACGGTTAAGGCGGTGTCACAGTAGATCCCCTCCCTGAGGCTCCAGGCTTGTCAGGACAATGGGAATAAAAAAGGCAAACCAAACGGGGGCATGGGCGGATGAGGCATCCTCCCAAGAGCAGTCACTGAGGCAATAACCCTTCAAGTGGATCAAAAACTGCAGTTTGTTCCGGGAAATTTGAGAACCACAGATTTCCTGCACCTCATATTCAGGATGGCCATCCACAGAAAGGGGAGGAGGTCGTTCAAAACATCGGTTGTACGGATCAGGAATGAAAGGTTTTATCCGGGACATGTGAAAAACAGGATGAACTCTCCAGGTATGAGTCAGCTTAAGTCGAACAGCAACAGAATTCAACACTTGCAGTGTCCGAAAGGGCCCATAAAAACAAAGTTTAAATTTGTTTAGAGAAAACCGTAAGGGCAGAAATCTGGAGGAAAGCCACAAATTGTGTCCTGCTTGAAATGAGGGTGCCTTCTGACGGTGACGATCCACTGTTTCATTGCTTGTTTAGAGGCCAAAAGAGTGGTATGGATTAGGCTTTGGATTTGGCGGATTTGTCGTGCAAAGGAAGTGACTGCAGGAACAAGAGAAGTCTTACAAGGTATAGTTGAAATGGCTCTAGGGTGGAAACCACAGGTGCAATAAAAAGGCGTTGCTCCGGTTGCACTATGTACTGTATTGTAATAGGAGAATTCAGCTAGGGCAAGAAAATCCGACCAATTACTTTGAGTGTGTCAACATCAGGGCAGTGCGCGCTCTACGGGTGACTAGAATGAAAAAACCTAACAATTTCAAGCTAACACAATTTCTGCATTGTGCTGATATGATGTTGTTTAACCTTTTGCATTGCAGAGTTTAATCCTAAAGACTTATGTTCAGCATGCATATAAATACTGTTCACATGCAATGTACTGCTGCAGGCTTTCAGACTGTGTCAGTGTGTGGTCCCCTTGCAGGGTGACCTAGAAGCTTTCCCAGCAGCATGCCTGGGTGTGGTTGGTGAGCTTGGCTAAGACTCTATAAAAGGGAGCCAGCCCAGCTCCACGTGCTCACTATTCAGAGGTCCCAGTGCAGAGCAGCAGCAACTTCCTGAGCTCCTGTTACGGAGGCCTACTTTGATCTTCCAGGCCTTTGCCCTTCATTTACATTGGTGATCCTTGATCTGGGTGGCAAGACAGAGGTCGGGCTGGGCCCCCGATCCCATTTTCAAAGGCATCAGAGTTCTTGGGCCTAATTTTCATGTTGAGAGATTTTACCTTGTGTGTGTGAATGTGCTCTGTTTTTTTGGGCATTTACATGTTAATATTCGAATCGGCAAGACGCGTGATTCGTTCCTCGTGCTTTAACCCTTGATATTCATTGTGCGCTACCATTTCTTGGCAGTTACATGGTGGCATTCGAATTGGCAAGACGCGCAATTCGTCCCTCGTGATTTAACCCTTTATATTCATTGTGCGCTACCATTTCTTGGCAGTTACATGGTGGCATTCGAATCGGCAAGACATGCAATTCATTTCGTGTGTGTAATTCATGTTATTCATTGTACGCTACCATTTCCTGATATTCATATGGTGACATTCGAATCGGCAAGAGGCGCGATTCTTTTCCAGTGCCTAGATTCATGTTATTCCTTGTACGCTACCATTTCTTGTCATTCATAAGATAGTCTTCGAATCGGCAAGTTGCGCAATTCCTTTTCTTGTGTTTAATTCATAATATTCAGTGTGCACCACCATTCTTTGGAATTCACATGATGGGCTTCGTGTGTCTAATTCATGATATTCATTATGTGTTACCATTTCATGACATTTATTGGCTGACATTCGAATCGGCAGAACGCGCAATTCATTACTTGTGTTGAACTCATGCTATTTAGCGAGCGTTTCCATTTTATGGCATTTACTTGGGGGTGCTCGAATCAGCAATACGCGCGATTCATTTCTTGTGTTTAAAATCACGGTGTTCATTATGCGCTACCACTTCATGGCATTTACTTGGTGGATTTTGAGTCGGCAAGACGCGTGATTTGTTTCTCGAGTCTAACTTATGTTATTCATGGTGCACAATCATTCCATAGTATTTACAAACTTTGTTAAAATCTGCAATGTGCGCAATTCATGTTCCGGCAATTTTGAGAAAACAAACATGCTAGAGTTCTAGATGTGATGTTGTATGCACATAATAAGTTCCTCAAACACGATTCATATGATGGTTTAGAAATCATTCAGATTATTTCCTGATCCTCATGCAAAAGATAATACTTGAGTTTGAAAGTTGCCATTTAACCTTTCTTGATTCCCTCACAGGTATCCAGTCATCTTGAAGCCTAGTTATTTAAGTCTATGCTTAGGTTGTCCATGTTTTCAGAATGACAATGCTTAGAGTCACAGCCTAGTACTGATTAATATGATATAATCTTGATATTGTGTGTTTTAACCTTTTTGCTTCCTACAAGTATCCTTCCCAGCTGTTCCCTTCCTAATCCTCTTTTCCCCACTTGGACTCTCTTAGACTCTGTGACAATTCTAATCAGAGTATTGGAGCAGTCTTGTGGTGGAAGTGTTGGGAACGTGCACAGACCCAGAGGATCTGGTGACTCTGACACAATAGTGAGCCCACAAATTATTATCCTCCTGGTTTGTGTATGTTCTCAACATGGCCACACTTGATGAGCTAGTCAAGGCTATCACTCAGCTCCAAGCAGAGGTGGTATCATCAAAAGATTTGGCAACTAGCCTAGCTGAGAGAGAGAGTCAGTTACAGGATAAAGTAGAGAAGAAGGAACAAAATCCCACAGGTGGGTCTTGGCCATGTCCTTCTTCTCAGACTTCTGTAGGTAATCCGACAAACATTTCTCTCAATGTTCCTTCAGCCATTCCTTTAGCTCCCCCAGAACGTTTCTCAGACGACCCCTTGAAAGCGCAATCTTTCCTGGTTCAAGTGGAATTACACTTTACCTGCAGACCACATACTTTCCCCGATGCCCAGTCCAAAGTAGCTTTCTTGTTATCATATCTGACTGGAGATGCAGCTACCTGGGCTATTGCTCTTGTGCGTAGAGACAGTCCCCTGCTGTACAACTGGAGAAATTTTGTTCGCAAGTTTGAACGAGTTTTTGATCGTAGAACTATAACATTGTCAGCAGATCATGGATTATTAGACTTACGACAAGGGAATCAGGACTTAGGTGGTCATTACAACCCTGGCGGTCGGTGTTAAAGCGGGGGTAAGACCGCCAACAGGCTGGCGGTAAACAGTTTGCAATTACGACCTTGGTGGAAACCGCCAACAAAGACAGCCACTTTAACACTCAGACCGCCACGGCGGTACAGACAAACAGCTTGGTGGTCACCGCCAACAGACAGGCGGAGGACAATGTACCGCCCACAGTATCACAACCTACCAATCCGCCACCTTTTCCGGGGCGGATTCACCGCGGATAAACATATGGCGGAAACAGGACTTTGAAGGGAAAACGCTCACCTCTACACACCCCACGAGGAATGAGGACGCCATGGACCCGGAACTCCACATACTCCCTGCAATTGTCTTCCTGCTCCTTTACCAGGAGCATGTACGCCGGCGGCGAAGACCACGGTGAGTACTGCACCTACGACACAGGGGAGGAGGGAGGGAAAAAACAGGGACACACACAGGCAACACGCAACACCCCCACCCACTACAACACACACACTAATACAGCATGATACATCACAGTTACACCCCCCAACCCCCCTGGAAGAATGCAAAGACAATAGAATATGAGTGTAACCATTGTAATATATTAAAAGCAAGTAGGCAAAAATATATATATATATATATATACACCATATACAAAATATAAACCAAGCATAGTAGTCCAGGTAGTGCTCCAATTAAGTCCTTGGAACACTGGGCCCACACGGTATGGGCGAGGCCCACACAAGATCTCCGACCATGATGGAGAGAACACTGTATGGGCATCAGAGAGCAAGAAAACAGGCACCTAAGTGGGAGGGAAAGGGGGGGCACCTCAGCCGCTTGAGTGCACGACGCCAAATCCACAAGAGGGCCACATGCCCACTGTTCAATCCTGGGGAGTGCAAAGCCACAGTCTCTCAAGTCTCTACAGTGGGTGGGTTGCCCACTGTTCCATCCTGGGGAGTGCAAAGTCATAGTCTCTCAAGTCTATACAGTGGGTGGCTTGCCAACTGTTCCATCCAGGGGAGTGCAAAGCCACAGTCTCTCAAGTCTCTACTGTGGGTGGGCCACATGTCCACTGTTCAATCCTGGGGAGTGCAAAGCCACAGTCTCTCATGTCTCTACAGTGGGTGGGTTGCCCACTGTTCCATCCTGGGGAGTGCAAAGCCATAGTCTCTCAAGTCTATACAGTGGGTGGCTTGCCAACTGTTCCATCCTGGGGAGTGCAAAGCCACAGTCTCTCAAGTCTCTACTGTGGGTGGGCCACATGTCCATTGTTCAATCCTGGGGAGTGCAAAGCCACAGTCTCTCAAGTCTCTACAGTGGGTGGGTTGCCCACTGTTCCATCCTGGGGAGTGCAAAACCACAGTCTCTCAAGTCTATACAGTGGTTGGCTTGCCCACTGTTCCGTCCTGGGGAGTGCAAAGCCACAGTCTCTCATGTCTCTACAGTGGGTGGGCCACATGCCCACTGTTCAATCCTGGGGAGTGCAAAGCCACAGTCTCTCAAGTGGATAAAAGTCTCCACTGGTTCTGGAGGGGGCATGGTGCCCAGAGTGCTTCATCCTGCTAAGGACAGAGGTAGTGGATGACTGTCTCCACTGGTTCTGGAGGGGGCATCGTGGCCAGAGTGCTTCATCCTGCTAAGGACAGAGGTAGTGGATGACAGTCTCCACTGGTTCTGGTGGGGGCATGGTGCCCAGAGTGCTTCATCCTGCCGGTGACGTCAGTGCCCTTGGCGCTCATGGGCCAGCGGTGCTTGAAACGGCGGTGCCCTGTTCAGCGGTGCTTAAAACCGCGGTGCCCTGCTCAGCGGTGCTTGAGACGGCGGTGCCCTGTTCAGCAGTGCTTGAGATGGCGGTGCCCTGTTCAGCGGTGCTTGAGACGGCGGTGCCCTGTTCAGCGGTGCTTGAAGCGGCGGTGCCCTGTTCAGCGGTGCTTGAGACGGCGGTGCCCTGTTCAGCTGTGCTTGAGACGGCGGTGCCCTGTTCAGCGGTGCTTGGAGCGGTGGGCTCCTTTGCAGTGACTCAGCTGCTGGCGGTCCTTCATGGACCAGCGGGGCTGGCGGTCCTCTCTGTCCCAGCGGGGCTTTTGCTGGCGGTCCTTCATGGCCCAGCGGGGCTGGTGCTGGCGGTGGCCTCCTGGGCAGCTGGGCTTGTGCTGGTGGTGGCCTCATGGGCAGCTGGGCTTGTGCTGGGGGTGGCCTCCTGGGCAGCTGGGATGATGGTGGTCTTCTCCGCCGTGCTGCTCCTCCCAGACTTGCTGACTTTCCTGTGCCCCTTCCCCACCTTGGAAGGTGTCGCAGCTGACTCCACACTCCCACCTGTACCCCTGGGAGCGGCTTTGGTGGCTGGAGTCTTCCCCCTCTCCCGCCGGGCACTGGCCAACTTCTGATGCTTCACAGGTGGGGGACTGTCTGTGCTGTGGCTCCGTGCCACACTGGCTGCCCTGGTGGCCGGTGCACTTCAGATTCCGGTGACTACAGGCACCACTGGTCCCAGAGATGTTCTGGCTGAGGTGCTAGTTCGGGCCCTAGGAGACGGACGGGGTGGGGGAGGTGTGGGAAAGAGGTCAAGGTTGGACAGGAAAAGTTTTTTGGACACACTGGGACGGGTAGCTGGAGGGGGTTTGGGAGTGGAGGAAGAGGTGGTGGTTGTAGGAGGTGTCCGTTTGCTGACTTTGGAGGATGGTGCATGCGCTGGAGGCTGTCGTGAGGTGGATGGCTGTTGGGTGGGTGTGTGCCTGCGTTTGTGTATCTTGGGAGGGGGCATCACAGACACACTGGGAGAGGACACAGGGGACGTGTGAATGGTAGTGAGGGTGGTGACTGCACGTGAGCGGGGTGTGGTGGTGAGTGTGCTGGTGATGGTAGTAGTGGGTGTAGACGTAGTGCATGCAGGTGTGAGTGTAGACGAGACAGGGAGGGAGGAGGGAGATGAGGAGGAGGGGGACACAGTGGAGCCAGTGGGTGTTGGTGTGTCTGCATGTGTGTGATGCTGGCGTAAGTGCCTGTGGGATGTGTGGTGCTTTTGTTTGCCAGAGCTACCCTTGTGTGTTGACGTGTGTGCATGCTGGTCTGTAGGTGTGCTTGGGATAGGCTGAGGTACAGGGGATTGGGTCTGGGTGGAGGAAGTTGGAGGGGGGAGGCTAGACACAGGGACAATGGCTGCCATCAGTGCTGAGGCCAGAGTCTGAAATGCTCGCTGAAGGGCCGTCTGACCAGAATGAATGCCCTCCAGGAATGCATTGGTTTGTTGCAACTGCCTTTCTACACCCTGGATGGCATTCAAAATGGTAGACTGCCCAACAGTGAGGGACCTGAGGAGGTCAATGACCTCCTCACTGAGGGCAGCAGGGGTGACTGGGGCAGGGCCTGACGTGCCTGGGGCGAAGGTGATGCCCACCCTCCCGGGTGAGCGGGCACAGGGCGAAGGCTGAGGGGCTGCTGGGAGGGCGGTGCTGGAATGGGGGGTGGCGGCTGTACCTGTAGATGGGGGGCACTGATGTTGCCGCAACCACAAGGCAGCTCCCATCAGAGGATGAGTCCGTGTCACTGGTCTCAGCTCCTGTCCCCGCCGTGGAACTCCCCTCGCCCTCCGTCCCACAGGTGAAGTCCGATTCCGTAGTGTGGCCCTCCATGGCCATGTGGGATGCAGCCCCCTCGTGCTCCGGTGCCACTGCTCCTCCGCCTGATGATGCTAATGCCTGCCTTACGGAGGGACCTTGCCTACGGAACTCGCCCTGGCCTAGGGAAACCCACCCAGACCCCTCCACTGCGCGCAAAATCCACAGAATGAGAGTGTACTCACCCCCTTGTGGCTGCTGTGATGCCCTCAAGCGCCCATCCAACTCCAGGTACGCCACCGCCAGCATCTTGAACATCAGGGGGGTCATGGTGCGACGGGCACCCCTCCCACGTTGGGAGGCCATCCCCAGCTGAGCCTCCGCCGTCTTCTTGCTCCAGCGGCAAATGTCCTCCCATCTTTTCCGGCAGTGGGTGCTCCGTCTGTGGTATACCCCCAGGGTCCGGACGTCCTTGGCGATGGCACGCCAAATATATTTTTTCTGGTGGGCGCAGACCTACATGATTTGTACAGGGAGAAGAGAAAGTTATTACCAACTGCACTGTCAAAGTGATTGGCTCCCATCCCTACCCTTGCCATGTGGCACATGTACTCCCCGTTGTTTCATGCACGCTGCACTCTCCCCCCTTCCTTCTTACATCCACCCATCTCCACACAGGCACAGCCCATACAGCATGCTCTCAGTGTACTTACCTGTTTGTCTGGAGGACCGTAGAGTAGCGTGTACTGGGGGAGAACCCCGTCCACGAGTTTCTCCAACTACTCCGATGTGAAGGCAGGGGCCCTTTCCCCAGACACTCGAGCCATTGTCTCTTCCAGACCGAGGTCACAGCAGCACTTGCAGTGTAGGTCCTCTCCTGTCGAAGATCAGGTATTGAGTAATTCAACAGATAAAAAATGACGGTCACGTCCGCAGTGGTACGTACTGTCACCGCCAGCGTACATTGTCATTGGCTCCTTGGACCCATAGGGTCCAATGTTAACCAATGCAGCATTGCACTGCGGTCTTCGACCGCCTACCACAACGGTGTACAACGCCAGCGCAGTTACCTCACATCCCATTGTCCCACATTACAGGTCAGGCAGCCACCATTTCAGGGGCCAACATGGCTTCATTTTCAACTGCGTCACACATACCTAGGCCTAGACTCAACACACATACAGGCCACTTTTTAGATTATGAATGGTGTTCTGTGTAAGCTGTGGGTACGTACCTCTGAGTTGGTTGACTCTGTGCTCACTGTTGTCCTTCATAGGCACCGTCCGCTGGGACATGGGAGGAGATGGCGGCATCCTCCGGTGTACCGACCGTTGGTGGACCTGTCGACAATGGAGGAAAGACATGTGATTATCACATACAGGCTTGACCGTGCCACAATCCAGGATCTGTGTACCCAGTTGAAGCCAGACCTGATGTCAGCTATCCGCCATCCCACAGGAATCCCCCCTCAAGTGCAGGTGCTGTCAGTACTCCATTTCCTTGCAAGTGGGTCATTTCAAACAACAGTGGCCATAGCATCAGGGATATCCCAGCCTATGTTTTCCAACGTGTTGTCCAGAGTGTTGTCTGCCCTGCTGAAACACATGCGGAGCTACATCGTTTTCCCTCAGGTGGAGGATTTGCCTACAGTGAAAGGTGATTTCTATGCCCTGGGACATATCCCCAACATCATAGGTGCCATTGATGGGACACATGTGGCTTTGCCCCCCCCACCCCACTGGAGTGAACAGGTGTACAGAAACCGGAAGAGTTATCATTCCATGAAGGTACAGATGGTATGTTTGGCAGACCAGTACGTCTCCCATGTGAATGCCATGTTCCCTGGCTCAGTGCATGATGCCTACATCCTGCGGAATAGCAGCATCCCTTATGTGATGGGTCAACTCCAGAGGCACCGTGTGTGGCTATTAGGTGAGCACCTGGAAGCTAGTCAGTGGGAATGGTTGTGTGGGTCTGGGGATATCCCTACAGGTTAGTGTGTGTTTAACAGTTGTCCCTCGCCATTTGCAGGTGACACTGGTTACCCCAACCTGTCATGGCTACTGACCCCAGTGAGGAATCCCAGGACAAGGGCAGAGGAACGCTACAATGAGGCCCATTGGCGAACTAGGAGGGGGAATAGAGTGGACCTTCGGCCTCCTGAAGGCCAGGTTCAGGTGCCTCCATATGACAGGTGGATCCCTATTCTATTCACCAAAGAAGGTGTGCCAGATCATCGTAACCTGCTGTATGCTTCACAACTTGGCTTTCAGATGACAGGTGCCTTTTCTGCAGGAGGATGGTCTAGATGGCGGTGTTGTTGCAGCTGTGGAGCCTGTGGACAGTGAAGACGAGGAAGCAGAGGAAGAAGACATGGACAACAGGGACTCAGTGATCCAGCAATATTTCCAGTGACACACAGGTAAGAGTACAGACCTGCCTACTACATGTACTTAAACACTACTGCCTCTCTACTGTCTGTCGTTTTCACCCAGTGTATGGTCACTGAGTTGTCACTTTCCCTTACGATTTCACAGATGTGGGTCCCACTGTGTGACATCTGCTTTGATTCCTCATGGACTAGAGCTGTGTGACATAGGTATGTTGACAATACCAATGAAAAAGCTTTTTGACACAGTTATTGCTAATACAGTATTCCGAAATCACAGACAGACTCCAGATTGTTTTGTGCTTTAAGGGTGTTTATTTAAGTGCTCAATATTGGAGGGGGTAGTAAAATGGTAAGGGGTGATGGGGGAGGAATGTCCATTGCAGAGTCCAGTCTATTAGTCTCACAGGTGCATTACCCATATGGGCATAGGAAGTGGAGCTGGGGCAGTTTAAGGATGGACAGGGTGACAAAGTGGGACAGTAGGATGACAATCAGGGCGGTCTCATTTCTTGGCAGGGGTCTTGGTATCGTTCTCTGTCATGTTCCTGGATCTCAGGGACCGTTTGTGAGGTGGTTCTCCCTCTGCAGGGGGTGGGGTGCTGGTGTGGTGGTCCTGTGGCGGGGCGTCCTGTCCACTAGCGCCGGCGGAGGTGGTGGGCAGTTCATCGTCCAGGCTAGTGTCAGGGGCCCCTTGTAGTGCCACAGTGTCCCTCCTGGTGTTCATGAGTTCCTTCAGCACCCCTACGATGGTGCCCAGGGTGGAGTTGATGGTTCTGAGTTCCTCCCTGAAGCCCATATACTGTTCCTCCTGCAGGCGCTGGGTCTCCTGAAACTTGGCCAGTACCGTTGCCATCGTCTCCTGGGAGTGGTGGTAGGCTCCCTTGATGGAGGAGAGGGCCTCGTGGAGAGTGGGTTCCCTTGACCTGTCTGCCCCCTGTCGCACAGCAGCTCTCCCAGTTCCCCTGTGTTCCTTGGCCTCCGTCCCCTGGACCGTGTGCCCACTACCACTGCCTCCAGGTCTCTGTTGTTGTTGGGGTGGTGGGTTAGCCTGGGTTCCCTGTAGTGGTGGACACACAGCTGATTGACATGTCCTGGGGACGTGGGTATGGGCCCGCTGGGTGGGTGTTGTGCTGGTGTTTCAAGAGGGGGGAAGCTCTATAGTGGCCTGTGACTGTGTCAGGGGAACCGACTGTCCAGAGGTCCTCGATGGGCCGGGCTGGTCATCTAGATCCAGTTGGACAGAGGTGCTGTCATCACTTCGGGCCTCTTCTGTTGGTGGTGTGGACATGTGTGGACCCTCCTGTCCTGTGACGTTGGGTAGGGGTCCTGTAGGGGTTTAAAAGGATGGTTATTACATCTGTGTGTGTCATGGTGTGCAATGGGTGGGTGACCGTGTACCCCAGTGCTTGCATTCCTGTGTGGGACCTCGTGTGATGATGGTTTAGGGGGGTGTATGGGTATGTGCAGTGGCCATGCTTTGGTGATGGGTGTCCATGCTTTGTTGTTGCATGCAGGGCTTGGTGTTGGGATGGGTGGTTTGTGGCGTTGGGACATTTGTGAGGAGTTAGAGTGAAGGGGGTGAGGGTGAGGGTGGGGGTATGTGCCGGCATGCAGGTAGGGTGGGGGATGTAACAGTTAAGATTTTACTTACCAGAGTCCATTCCTCCACCTACTCCTGCGAGGCCCTCAGGATGCAGAATCGCCAAGACCTGCTCCTCCCATGTTTTTAGTTGTGGGGGAGGAGGTGGGAGTCCGCCGCCAGTCCGCTGAACCGCCTGGTGGTGTCTTGAGATCACGGAACGCACCTTCCCCCGAGGTCGTTCCACCTCTTCCTGATGTCATCCCGATTTCTTGGGTGCTGTCCTACTGCGTTAACCCTGTCCACTATTCTTCACCATAGCTCCATCTTCCTTGCAATGGAGGTGTGCTGCACCTGTGATCCGAATAGCTGTGGCTCTACCTGGATGATTTCCTCCACCATGACCCTGAGCTCCTCCTCCAAGAACCTGGGGTGTCTTTGCCGTGCCATGGGGTGGTGTAAGTGATGTGTAGGGTGGTGTGTGGGGTGATAAGTGTGCTGATATGTAGTGGTGTGTAGTGTGCGGTGCGTGGATGTTCTGTGAGTGATGGTGTTGTGTGCCTGTAGATGTTAGTGTTGTTGATGGTGGTGTCTCTCTCTGGCCTTTGTTCGTGATTTGTTGTCGTAAGGGTTTGTGGGTGATGTGGTGTATGTTTTATATTGTATTGGGTGTGTGGGAGTGGTGTGTGTATGTGTCTTAGGTGTGTGTATTTTGAATTGTCCAATGTGGCTGTGTTTTGTATGTGTGTGTATGTATTTTGAGCGCGGCGGTGTGTACCGCCAATGGAA
This sequence comes from Pleurodeles waltl, assembly GCF_031143425.1. Lineage (NCBI taxonomy): Eukaryota > Metazoa > Chordata > Amphibia > Caudata > Salamandridae > Pleurodeles > Pleurodeles waltl. The sequence goes on from NC_090443.1 coordinate 913,444,844, forward strand.
TACCGCGGTTGAAAGACCGCTGCATGGATTCGTGTGTCATGATAGTGTGGGCGTATTTATGTTGCCGTGACGGTGGAGGTTTTGTTTTTGCCAGTTTATCACTGACATTTGGTGTTGCGGACTTGTGTGGGTGTCTGATTTTTGGAGGATTCCGAGCTGTGGGTCATAATAGCTGTGGCAGGATTCTGCGGCCGCGGCGGTGTGTTGGGGGTCTTCTGCACGGCGGTAAGCGGCTTTTACCGCCAATGTTGTAATGACCGCCTTAGTGTCATACTTAGCCAACTTTAATCGGCTGGTCGCCGAGACATCCTAGCCTGAAGAAAAACAAGCGGCCTTGTTCTACAAGGGACTCATGGAGGAGCTAAAAGATATTGTAGCTCAAATAGACCCGCAGCCTACAGACTGTCAAGAATTGATAAACCTTGTTTTGAGGCTGGATCATCGTTTAACAGAACGAAAAGGAACACCCAAAAAGACTGAAAAATATTCCTGGCGTGTTCACGATAATAGAGACTCAAGTACTCCGAAAGAAAGAACGCCGGAACCTATGGAAATTGGAACCATCAGGAGACCTTTGACCAAAGACGAAAAGGACCTACGTAGAAAGAATGGACAATGTGTCTATTGTGGGTGCAAGGGTCATTTTGCCAAAGAATGTCCAATCAAACCAAAGAGCAAACGAGGACCGGTCCAGAAGGTTGCAGCCAATGCACAAGTCGAGTAAGAAAACTAAGGCACCCAAGATGCAGAGAAGGGTTCCTCTTGGGTGTCACCGTGGACCCTTCACAATCTAGACATCTCAAACTGGGTATAAAAGTTCAGGTAAAGAAAAAGACCTATTTCAAGAAGGCTCTAGTCGATTCTGGGGCTACCGGGAACTTTGTTGATGCCCAATTGGTTTGTGCATGGGGGATCCCATGTATTGAAAAAAAGACCCCAGAAATCATCCAGGCAGTAGATGGAAAACTCTTGACCGGAGGTCCGGTAACTCTTCAGACTGTCCCCTTGTCGGTGATTTGTGAAGATAAGAATCAAAGAAACAAACATAAAGAGAAACTCTTGACATGATCCATGCTCCCCAAAATGGAATTATCCTTGGCTTACCATGGTTAACTCATCACAATCCAGAGATTAATTGGGCAGAATGAAAGGTCGTGTTCTCACCTGCGCTATGTAAAGAACAATGCCTCCAAAAGTTTCAAGTATCAAAAGTTTGCAACTCTTACATAGCCACTGCCGCAGAGAAAGAAGATAAATTGCCCAAACAGTATTCATCTTACGAAGCTGTATTTGATGAGAAAGAAGCAGAACTTACCTCCTCATAGATTTTATGACTGTCAAATTGATCTAGTTCCAGGTGCGATACTCCCCAACTGTCGTGTATACGCCCTGTCAGAACATGAAAATCAACATTTACGAAAGTATCTAGATCAATTCTTGGAGAATGGTTTCATTCGCCCTTCTAAGTCTCCTGCAGCTTCTCCTTTGTTTTTTGTTCCGAAGGTGAATGGAGAACTTCGAACTTGTAAATACTGTTCACATGCAATGTACTTCTGCAGGCTTTCAGACTGTGTCAGGGTGTGGCCCCCTTCCAGGGCCTTCTAGAAGCTTTCCGTGCAGCATGCCTGGGTGTGGTTGGTGGGCTGGGCTAAGACTATATAAAAGGGAGGCAGCCCAGCTCCACGTGCTCACTATTCAGAGGGCCCGGTGCAGAGCAGCAGCAACGTCCTGAGTGCCTGTTCCGGAGGCCTACTTTGATCTTCCAGGCCTTTGCCCTTCATTTACATTGGTGATCCTTGATCAGGGCGCTAAGATGGAGGTCGGGATGGGCCCCCGATCCCGTTTTCGAAGGCATCCGAGTTCTTGGGCCTAATTTTCATGTTGAGAGATTTTACCTTGTGTGTGTGAATGTGCTCTGGGTTTTTTCTGGCATTTACATGTTAATATTTGAATCGGCAAGACGCACGATTTGTTCCTCATGCTTTAACCCTTGATATTCATTGTGCGCTACCATTTCCTGGCAGTTACATGGTGGCCTTCGAATCGGCAAGACGCGTGATTCGTTCCTCGTGCTTTAACCCTTGATATTCATTGTGCGCTACCATTTCTTGGCAGTTACATGGTGGCATTCGAATCGGCAAGACGCGCAATTCATTTCTTGTGTGTAATTCATGTTATTCATTGTACGCTACCATTTCCTGAAATTCATATAGTGACATTCGAATCGGCAAGAGACGCAATTCTTTTCCGGTGCCTAGATTCATGTTATTCCTTGTACGCTACCATTTCTTGTCATTCATAAGGTAGTCTTCGAATCGGCAAGTCGCGCAATTCGTTTTCTTGTGTTTAATTCATGATCTTCAGTGTGTGCCACCATTCTTTGGCTTTCACATGGTGGGCTTCGATTCTGCAAGACGCGCGATTCATTTCTTGTGTCTAATTCATGATATTCAGTGTGTGTTACCATTTCACGATGTTTATTGGCCGACATTCGAATCAGCAGAATGCGCAATTCATTACCTGTGTCGAACTCATGCTATTTAGCGAGCGTTTCCATTTTATGCCATTTACTTGGGAGTGCTCGAATCAGCAATACCCGCGATTCATTTCTTGTGTTTAAAATCACGGTGTTCATTATGCGCTACCACTACATGGCATTTACTTGGTGGATTTCGAGTCGGCAAGACGCGTGATTTATTTCTTGAGTCTGACTTATGTTATTCATGGTGCACAATCATTCCATGGTATTTACAACCTTTGTAATAATCTGCAATGTGTGCAATTCATGTTCCAGCAATTTTGAGAAAACAAAAATTCTAGAGTTCTAGATGTGATGTTGTATGTACATAATAAGTTCCTCAAACACGATTCATATGATGGTTTAGAAATCATTTAGATTATTTCCTGATCCTCATGCAAAAGAAAATACTTAAATTTGAAAGTTACATTTAACCTTTCTTGATTCCCTCACAGGTATCCAGTCATCTTGAAGCCTAGTTATTTAAGTCTATGCTTAGGTTGTCCATGTTTTCAGAATGACAATGCTTAGAGTCATAGCCTAGTACTGATTAATATGATATAATCTTGATATTGTGTGTTTTAACCTTTTTGCTTCCTACAGGTCTCCTTCCCAGCTGTTCCATTCCTAATCCCTTTTCCCCACTTGGAGTCTCTTATACTCTGTAACAATTCTAATCAGAGTATTGGAGCTGTCTTGTGGTGGAAGTGTTGGGAACGTGCACAGACCCCAAGGATCTGGTGGCTCTGACAGAATAGTGAGCCCACTAATTATTATCCTCCTGGTTTGTGTATGTTCTCAACATGGCCACACTGGACAAGCTAGTCAAGGCTATCACTCAGCTCTAAGCAGAGGTGGTATCATCAAAAGATTTGGCAACTAGCCTAGCTGAGAGAGTGAGTCAGTTACAGGATAAAGTAGAATAGAAGGAACAAAATCCCACAGGTGGGTCTTGGCCAGGTCCTTCTTCTCAGACTTCTGGAGGCAATCCTACAAACATTTCCCTCAATGTTCCTTTAGCCATTCCTTTAGCCCCCCCCAGAACGTTTCTCAGGCGACCCCTTGAAAATGCAATCTTTCCTGGTTCAAGTGGAATTACACTTCACTTGCAGACCACATACTTTCCCCGATGCCCAGTCCAAAGTAGCTTTCTTGTTATCATATCTGACTGGAGATGCAGCTACCTGGGCTATTCCTCTTGTGTGTAAAGACAGTCCCCTGCTGTGCAACTGGAGAAAGTTTGTTCGCAAGTTTGAACGAGTTTTTGATCGTAGGACTGTAACATTTTCAGCAGATCGTGAATTATTACACTTACGACAAGGGAATCAGGACTTAGTGTCATATTTAGCCAACTTTAATCGGCTGGTCGCCGAGACATCCTGGTCTGAAGAAAAACAAGCAGCCTTGTTCTTCAAGGGACTCAAAGAGGAGCTAAAAGATATTCTAGCTCAAATAGACCCGCAGCCTACAGACTGTCAAGAATTGATAAACCTTGTTTTGAGGCTGGATCATCGTTTAACAGAACGAAAAGGAACGCGCAAAAAGACTGAAAAATATTCCTGGCGTGTTCACGATAATAGAGACTCAAGAAGTCCGAAAGAAAGAATGCCGAAACCTATGGAAACTGGAACCATCAGGAGACCTTTGACCAAAGATGAAAAGGACCTACGTAGAAAGAATGGACAATGTCTCTATTGTGGGTGCAAGGGTCATTTTGCCAAAGAATGTCCAATCAAACCAAAGAGCAAATGAGGTCCGGTCCAGAAGGTTGCAGCCAATGCACAAGTCGAGTTGGAAAACTAAAGCACCCAAGATGCAGAGGAGGGTTGCTCTTGGGTGTCACTGTGGACCCTTCACAATCTAGACATCTCAAACTGGGTATAAAAGTTCAGGTAAAGAAAAAGACCTATTTCGAGAAGGCTCTAGTCGATTCTGGGGCTACTGGGAACTTTGTTGATGCCCAATTGGTTTGTGCATGGGGGATCCCATGTATTTAAAAAAAGACCCCAGAAATCATCCAGGCAGTAGATGGAAAACTCTTGACTGGAGGTCTGGTAACTCTTCAGACTGTCCCCTTGTCGTTGATTTGTGAAGATAAGAATCAAAGAAAGAAACATAAGGAGAAATTCATCCTTGACATGATCCATGCTCCCCAGTATGGAATTATCCTTGGCTTACCATGGTTAACTCATCACAATCCAGAGATTAATTAGGCAGAACGAAAGGTCGTGTTCTCACCTGCGCTATGTAAAGAACAATGCCTCCAAAAGTTTCAAGTATCAAAAGTTTGCAACTCTTACATAGCCACTGCAGCAGAGAAAGAAGTTAAATTGCCCAAACAGTATTTATCTTACGAAGATGTATTTGATGAGAAAGAAGCAGAACTTACCTCCTCATAGATTTTATGACTGTCAAATTGATCTAGTTCCAGGTGCGATACTCCCCAACTGTCGTGTATACGCCCTGTCAGAACATGAAAATCAACATTTACGAAAGTATCTAGATCAATTCTTGGAGAATGGTTTCATTCGCCCTTCTAAGTCTCCTGCAGCTTCTCCTTTGTTTTTTGTTCCGAAGGTGAATGGAGAACTTCGAACTTGTATCGACTATAGGGGATTGAACAAAGTCACCATCAAGAATAAATATCCTTTGCCCCTAATTCCGGTCTTGCTGGAACAAGTAAAGAAAGCAAAAATCTACACGAAGCTTGATCTTCGAGGTGCTTATCATTTGGTCAGAATGAGAGAGGACGACGAATGGAAAACAGCGTTCAATACAAGATATGGCCTCTTTGAATACACCATCATGCCTTTTGGTCTGTGTAATGCTCCAGCAGCATTTCAATTTTTCTTGAATGACGTTCTTAGAGAGTACCTTGACATATTTGCCATAGTCTACATTGATGACATTTTGATCTACTCAGACAATGAAAATGAACATGTACAACATGTCAAGAAAAAATTCTTGCAGCCCTTCAAAAGCACCATTTATATTGCAAACTAACCAAGTGTGAGTTTCATGTTACAACAGTTGAGTTTTTAGGGGTTATCCTTACCCCAGAAAGGTATGGTGATGGCAGAAAAGAAAGTAAAGGGCGTATCTGATTGGCCCACGCCAAAGACTGTTTGTGATGTACAATGTTTCCTGGGGTTTGCAAATTTTTACCGGAGGTTCATAAATCATTTCTCCCAGACAGTGGCTCCAATCACTAAGCTATTAAGAAAGAAAGAAAAATTTGTATGGTCCCAGAAGCTGACCAAGCCTTTTCAACTTTGAAGGAAGCTTTCTCCACTTCCCCAGTCTTGACTCATCCTGATTCGGATTGACCCTTCATAGTGGAAGCTGATGCTTCAGATGTGGCAATAGGAGCAGTCTTGTTGCAACGAAACAAAGACACTGGTCAACTTCATCCTGTAGCTTACATGTCTCGGAAGTTGAACGAGGCCGAACAGAACTATGTCATTGCTGAAAAAGAGCTTCTGGCGATTCGTGACACCTTTAAATAATGGAGACATCATTTGTTGGGTGCCAAATACACTGTCACGGTATATATTGATCATCGCAATCTTCAGTTCATTAGTTCCGCCAGACTTTTGACTCCTCGGCGATTACGCTGGATGCTGTTTTTTGCCGAATTTGATTTTGTGGTAACTTTCCAGCCTAGTAAAGACAATCGCAAAGCTGACGCCTTGTCCCGTCAAGAGTCTACCACGTTGCCTGCAGTTCAAACCTCCAGAGCTATCATTACTCCAGACAAAGTCCAATGTATCATAAAAACTGGAGATTTCTTTGAAGATATACGCAATTCTTTCACTGTTGAGAAATGGCAGACATGGGCCCAAGCAGATCCCAAAAGGTCAATCAAGGAAGGATTACCTTTTCATGACGCTCGTTTGTTCGTGCCCACTACCAAACTTTGCAAGATAGTGTTTCATTGGTTGCATGTTATACCTACGGCAGGTCATCCAGGTACTCCTAAAACTCTTGAATTAATCCAATGCTATTTTTGGTGGCCTACCCTCACAAAAGATGTAAAAGCGATGGTAAACAACTGCGAAGTCTGTGCTCGCACTAAAACAAGTCATTCAAAACCGAAAGGGGTGTTGCATCCACTCCCAACTCCAAGTCGTCCTTGGGAGCACATTTCTTTAGACTTTATTACAGGTCTACCAGTGGTTCAATAACATTCAGTAATCCTGGTGGTAGTAGATAGTCTCACGAAATATGGACATTTCATTGCCTGTAAGCAATTGCCCATCCCCAGTGAACTGGCAACTATTTTACTGAATAGTGTGGTTCGTTATCATGGACTGTGGAAAATGATCCTCTCTGATCGAGGGTCTCAATTTGCCTCCAATTTCTGGAAGACATGGTGTAAAACACTTCAAGTGACATCTACACTATCTACTAGCCACCATCCTCAAACAGATGGTCAAACTGAGAGGCTAAATCAGACTTTGAAGCAATACCTGCATGCTTATACTGAAAAAGCACTTAATTCTTGGACATCAATGCTCTGGTTAGCTGAGTTAGCCTATCAGGACCATCTGCTCCGCCCTGGGCACCATCGTAGGGGTGCTGAAGGACATACAGCAGACCTTGAGGGACACCGTGGCACTCCAAGGAGCCCCTGACACTAGCCAGGATGATGAACTGCCCACCACCTCTGCCGGCGCTAGTGGACAGGACGCCCCGCCACAGGACCAACACACCAGCACCCCACCCCCTGCAGACGGACAACCACCACGCAAGCGGTCCCTGAGATCCAGGAACAAGATAGAGCAAGATGGCAAGACCCCCGCCAGGAAATGAGACCACCCTAATTGTCCTCCCACTGTCCCACTTTGTTACCCTGTCCATACTTAAACTGCCTCAGCTCCACTTCCTATGCCCATATGGGCAGTGCACATGTGAGACTAATAGACTGGACTCTGCCATGGACATTCCTCCGCCATCACCCCTCACCATTTTACCACCCCCTCCAATATTTAGCACTTCAATAAACACCCTTGAAACACAAAACAATCTGGAGTCAGTCTGTCATTTAGTAAATATGTATTATCAATGACAGTGTCACAATGCGTATCCTATTGTAAGGCTAACATACCTATGTCACACATCACAAGTCCTTGAAGGATGCAAGCAGATGACACGTTGGTAACCACACCTGTGAAACCGTAATGGAAAGGTACAACTCAGTTACCAAATACTGCTTGAAATCGACAGACAGGATAGAGGTAGACGTGTGAAAGTTAATGTAATGTAACAAATGAAAATGTTCTCACCTGTGTGTCACTGGAAATATTGCTGTATGACTGACTCCCTGTTGTCGTTGTCTTCTTCCTCATCTTCCTCCTCATCACTGTCCACAGGCTCCACAGGCTCCACAGCTGCTACAACACCGTCATCTGGATCATCCTCCTGCAGAAACGGCACCTGACGTCGCAAAGCCAAATTATGAAGCATCGAGCAGGCGATGATGATCTGGCACACCTTCTTCGGTGAGTAGAATAGGGAACCACCTGTCATATGGAGGCACCTGAACCTGGCCTTCAGGAGGCCGAAGATGCGTTTGATCACCCTCCTAGTCCGCCCATGGGCCTCATTGTAGCGTTCCTCTGCCCTGGTCCTGGGATTCCTCACTGGGGTCAATAGCCAGGACAGGTTGGGGTAACCAGAGTCCCCCAATAGCCATACACGGTGCCTCTGGAGTTGACCCATCATATCAGGGATGCTGCTATTCCGCAGGATGTAGGCGTCATGCACTGAGCCAGGGAACATAGCATTAACCTGGGAGATGTACTAGTCTGCCAAACATACCATCTGAACAATCATAGAATGATAATTCTTCCTGTTCCTGTACACCTGTTCACTCCTGTGGGGGGGGACCAGAGCTACATGGGTCCCATCAATGGCACCTATGACGTTGGGGATATTTCCAAGGGCATAGAAGTCACCTTTAACTGTAGGCAAATCTGCCACCTCAGGTAAAATGATGTATCTCCTTACGTGTTTCAGCAAGGCAGCCAACACTCTGGACAGCACGTTGGAAAACAGAGGCTGGGACATCCCTGATGCCATGGCCACTGTTGTCTGAAAAGACCCACTAGCAAGGAAATGGAGCACTGACAGCACCTGCACGTCAGGGGGGATTCCAGTCGGATGGCGGATTGGTGACATCAGGTCTGGCTCCAACTGGGTACATAGTTCCTGGATTGTGGCACAGTCAAACCGGTAGGTGACGATGACATGTCGCTCTTCCATTGTCAACAGGTCCACCAGCGGTCGGTACACCGGAGGATTCCGCCATCTTCTCACATGTCCCAGCTGACGGTGTCTACGAAGGACAACAGCGACGAATCAGTCAGTATTCCTCCAGGTATGTACCCACAGTTACACACAAGACTACACCACTCACAAAACCCTTCCTGTATGTGTGTAATGAGTGTAGGCCTAGCTATGTGTGACGCAGAGGTAAATTAAGCCATGTGGGCCCCTGAAATGGCGGCTGCCTGACCTCTAAAGTGGGACAATTGGATTGTGGGGTAACTGCGCTGGCGTTGCACACCGTCGCGGTAGGCGGTCGTATACCGCGGCGCAATGCTGCATTGGTTGACATAGGACCCTATGGGTCCCAGGAGCCAATGAACAGGTGCGCCGGCAGTGATGATGCACACCGCCACGGACGTCACCTCCGCGGACGTCACCGCCATTTTCTATCTGTTCAATCATTAGATACCTGACCTTCGACAGGAGAGGACCTACACTGCAAGTGCTGCTGTGACCTCGGTCTGGAAGCGACGATGGATGCTGCGTCTGGGGAAAGGGCCCCTGCCTTCACTGCGCAGGAGTTGGAGAAACTGGTAGACGGGGTCCTCCCCCATTAAACGCTACTCTATGGTCCTACAGACCAACAGGTTAGTACACAGGGAGCACGTTGTATGGGCTAGGCCTGGGTGAAGAGAGCTGGTTGGAAGAGGGAAGGGAGCCGAGTTCATAGAACATTAATGCATGGGAATGAATGGGCCACATGGCCAAAGTAGGGAGGGGGCCACTCACATCGACGGTGCAGTTGGTAATGACTGTTCCTCTTCCCTTGTGCATGTCATGTAGGTCAGTGCCCACCAGAAGAGGGACATCTGGCGTGGGGGCCCACCAGAGACGGGGCACCCACTGCCGGAAGAGATGGGAGGACATTCGCCGCTGCAGCAAGAAGACGGCGGAGGCTCAGCTGGGGATGGCTTCCCAACGTGGGAGGGGTGCCCGTCGCACCATGACCCCCCTGATGTTCCGGATCCTGGCGGTGGCCTACCCGGAGTTGGATGGGCGCTTGAGGGCATCACAGCAGACACAAGGGGGTGAGTACACTCTCATTCTGCTGACTTTGCGTGAAGTGGAGGTGTCTGGGTGGGGGAGGTGGGCTGTGGGTTTCCCTAGGCCAGGGCGAGTTCGGTAGGCAAGGCCCCTCCGTAATGCAGGCCATGTGGCACTCTACCCCACCTCAGCAGAGTGCAAAGTACAGGTATAGTTGCCCCTGTGGCATCCATGTGTGCAGATGTCCACCATTGCCATGTAGGCCATATCCCAGAAATAGCATATGCAGAGGGCAGGAGCACGGCGTAATGCAGGGGGCTGCTGTGTCTGTCTTGTCCGCCAACGGTATCTGTATGCCATGCACTCAAACTCTCTTTCTTCTGTCCGCCCCCCTTTTTCTGCTCTCCCTGTTCTTTTGTACATCAGCATCATCAGGCGGAGGTACAGTGGCACTGGAGCACGAGAGAGCTGCACCCCACATGGCCATGGAGGGCCACACCACGGACTCTGAATGCACCAGTGGGATGGAGGGCGAGGGGAGCTTCACGTCAGCCACCGGATCACCAAGCAGCGGCTCGGACTCGTTCGCCGATGGGGGCTCCCTTGTGGTGGCGGCACCATCTTTGTGCCCCACTTCTACAGGTACAGCTGCCACCTCCCCTACCAGCAGTAATGCATTCCTGGAGGGCATTCATTCTGGTCAGGCTGTCCTTCAGCAAACCCTGCAATCTCTGGCCTCAGCACTGATGGCAGCCATTGTCCCTGTGTCCAGCCTCCCCCTCCAACCTCCTCCACCCAGACCCAATCTTCTGTACCCCAGCCCATCCCAAGCACACCTACAGACCAGCATGCACACAAGTCAGCACACACAAGTAGCTCAAGCAAAAATAGGCACCACACAACCCACAGGCACTCACGCAGCCTCACCCACATACAGACACAGCAACATCCACTGCCTCCACTGTGTCCCCCTCCTCCTCTTCTCCCTCCTCCCTCCCAGTCTCGTCTACAAACACACCTGCATGTACCCCATCTACAGGCACCATGAATCGCACAAGGAGACCCAGCACCCCAAGCCGCTCACCTGCACTCACCACCTCCACTGCCATTTACACGTCCCCTGTGTCCTCTCCCAGTGTGTCTGTGACGCCCCCTCACAAAGTACACAAACGCCGGCAACCACACACCCAACAGCCATCCACCTCACGACAGCCTCCAGTACCTGCACCTGCACCCAAAACACCTAAAGTGACACCTCCGACAACCACCTCCTCTTCCTCCACTCCCAGACCCCCTCCAACTACCCATCCCAGTGTACGTCAGAAACTGTCCCTCTGTAAAGTTGACCTTTTTGCTCCCCCCCTCCAATTCATCAGTCCTGTCGTAGCGCCTCAGCCAAAAAGCCTCCAATACCAGTGGTGCCTGTTCAAGGTTTGTGGAGTGCACCGGCCATCAGAGCAGGCAGTATGACCCGGAGCCAAGGCACTGGCAGCCCACCCTCTGTAAAGGCTCTAAAATTGGAGAGTGGACGACGGGACCGTGTCAAGACTCCTGGTGGGAAAACAACTGACATGGGTTCCAAGGGGATTGGAAAGTCAGCTGTGACTCCACCAAAGGTGGGGAAGGGCCAGAGGAAGTCTGCCCAGCCTGTTGTGAGTGTCACGGCAGAGAAGGGCGGCATCATTCCCGGCGGTCGAGACACAACCGCCAGCACCGTCGTCACTGGTCAGGAGACCACCGCCAGAGTCATAGCCCAGGAGGGCCCAAGTATCGTCACTGGTCCGGAGACCACCGCCAGAGTCACAGCCCAGGAGGGCCCAAGTATCGTCACTGGTCAGGAGACCACCGCCAGAGTCACAGCCCAGGAGGGCCCAAGTATCGTCACTGGTCAGGAGACCACCGCCCGAGTCACAGCCCAGGAGGGCCCAAGTATCGTCACTGGTCCGGAGACCACAGCCAGAGTCACAGCCAAGGAGGGCCCAAGTATCGTCACTGGTCCGGAGACCACCGCTACCACCAGAGTCATAGCCCAGGAGGGCCCAAGTATCGTAACTGGTCAGGAGACCACCGCCAGAGTCACAGCCCAGGAGGGCCCAAGTATCGTCACTGGTCCGGAGACCACCGCCAGAGTCACAGCCCACCAGGGTCCAAGTATCGTCACTGGTCCGGAGACCACTGCCAGAGTCATAGCCCAGGAGGGCCCAAGTATCATCACTGGTCAGGAGACCACCGCCAGAGTCACAGCCCAGGAGGGCCCAAGTATCGTCACTGGTCAGGAGACCACCGCCAGAGTTACAGCCCAGGAGGGCCCAAGTATCGCCACTGGTCCGGAGACCACCGCCACCGCCACCGCCGGAGTCAGTGCCCAGGAGGGCCCCGGCTGCCACAGCCCAGGTGGGCTATGATGGAACGTCATGCACACACCAGTGCCAAGTGTAGGGAACGTCATGCCACACACCAATGTCCGTACCAGAACCGCCATGGTAAAGCACCGCTGAACAGGGCAAAGACCACCATGGCAATGCACCGCTGAACAGGGCAAAGACCGCCATGGCAAAGCACCGCTGAACAGTCCAGAACCGCCATGGCAAAGCAACGCTGAACAGGGCCAAGACCGCCATGGTGAAGAACGCTGAACAGGGCAATCACTGTGTGGGAATGAATAGACTGCCACATCAGGCATCCTTATCCCATGTGCAGCTTGGACAGTGACAGGACAGGAACTTTCACGGGGAGACTCATCCAGTCTGGGCACTAGTCCACCTCCAGAACCAGTGGAGACATGCATCCACTACCTCAGTCCTGCACAGGATGAAGCACTCTGGGCACCAGTCCCCCCCAGAACCAGTGGAGAATGTTATCCACTTGAGAGACTGTGGCTTTGCACTCCCCAGGATGGTACAGTGGGCACCCCACCCACTGTAGAGACTTGAGAGACTGTGGCTTTGCACTCCCCAGGATGGCACAGTGGGCACCCCACCCACTGTAGAGACTTGAGAGACTGTGGCTTTGCACTCCCCAGGATACATCAATGGGCATGGAGCCCCGTCGTGGATCTGTCTTTGCAGTCATCCAGCTGAGGTGCCCCCCCTTCCCTTCCCCCTGAGGTGCCTGTAGTATCTGATGCCCCAGCAGTGTTCTCTCCAATTGTGGTCAGGTATCTTTTGTGGGCCTCGCCCATGCATTTTTGGACTAGTGGTGCACGGACATTGTTATGTATATATCTGCACTACTTCTCGTAATGTATATATTTCTGACTGAATTTCGTATTTCTCTGTATATTTTTGAAAGACATGTATATTGTAACATTACAATGTTTGAACGGATTTCGCTTTGTCTTTTCATTCTTCCGGGGGGATTGTGGGTTGTTACTGTGATTTTTGTGGATGCATTGGTGTGTATGTTGTAATATGCGAGGGTGGAGGGGGTGGGGGTGTTTGGTGGGTGTCCCCCTAACTTTTGCCTCCTCCCTCCCCCATGTCGTAGGTGCAGTACTCACCGTTGTCTTCAGCACCTACGTAGATGGTGGTCATAGAGGAGCAGAAAGACAAGGGCAGGGAGTATTTGGAGTTCCGGCTCCATGGAGTCCTCGTTCCTCGTGGGATGTGTTGAGGTGAGCGTTTTCCCATTGCAGAAACTGTTTCCACCATGTTTTTATCCACGGTGAATCCGCCCCGGAAAAGGTGGCGGATTGGCGGGTTGTAATAGGGTGAGCGGTACATTGTCTTCCGCCTGTCTGTTGGCGGTGACCGCCGCGCTGCTTGTCTGTACTGCCGTGGCGGGCGGTGTGTTAAAGTGGCTGTCTTTTTTGGCGGTTTCCTCCTGGGTCATAATTCCCTTTTTTTATCCGTCGGCCTGTTGGCGGTATTACCGCAGCTTTAACGCCGTCCGCCAGGGTTGTAATGACCCCCATAGACTTCAAGAAGAAGCACATGTTCACCCCAAATTCATAGGTCCTTACACTGTCCTTCAGCAAATCAATCCTGTGACCTATAAACGGCAATTGCCAAGATCATTACGGATTCATCCAGTGTTCCACACTTCCCTCTTGAAAAAGTCAGTCCAGAATTTCCGCCCTCATCAAGCTCCAGTTCTAGTACAGGGGGAAGTAGAATACGAAGTCAAGAAAGTGTTGGATTCTAAACTGAGAGGGCATAATCTATGGTACTTAATCTCATGGAAAGGTTATGGCCCTGAAAGTAACTCATGGGTTTCCGCATCTGATATCCATGCTCCAGTACTTGTGAGGCTTTTCATCATCTCAATCCAGACAAACCAGGCCCTAGAGTGCGTCTGGGAGAGGGGAGTACTGTCAACATCAGGGCAGTGCGCGCTCTACGGGTGACTAGAATGCAAAAACCTAACAATTTCAAGCTAACATAATTTATGCATTGTGCTGATATGATGTTGTTTAACCTTTTGCATTGCAGAGTTTAATCCTGAAGACTTATGTTCAGCATGCATATAAATACTGTTCACATGCAATGTACTTCTGCAGGCTTTCAGACTGTGTCAGGGTGTGGTCCCCTTCCAGGGCCTTCTAGAAGCTTTCCCTGCAGCATGCCTGGGTGTGGTTGGTGGGCTGGGCTAAGACTCTATAAAAGGGAGCCAGCCCAGCTCCACGTGCTCACTATTCAGAGGGCCCGGTGCAGAGCAGCAGCAACGTCCTGAGCTCCTGTTCCGGAGGCATACTTTGATCTTCCAGGCCTTTGCCCTTCATTTACATTGGTGATCCTTGATCAGGGCGGTAAGACGGAGGTCGGGCTGGGCACCCAATCCCCTTTTCGAAGGCATCCGAGTTCTTGGGCCTAATTTTCATGTTGAGAGATTTTACCTTGTGTGTGTGAATGTGCTCTGGGTTTTTTCTGGCATTTACATGTTAATATTCGAATCGGCAAGACGCGCAATTCGTTCCTCGTGCTTTAACCCTTGATATTCATTGTGCGCTACCATTTCTTGGCAGTTACATGGTGGCCTTCGAATCAGCAAGACGCGCAATTCGTTCCTCGTGCTTTAACCCTTGATATTCATTGTGCGCTACCATTTCTTGGCAGTTACACGGTGGCATTCGAATCGGCAAGACGCGCAATTCATTTCTTGTTTGTAATTCATGTTATTTATTGTACGCTACCATTTCCAGACATTCATATGGTGACATTCGAATCGGCAAGAGGCGCGATTCTTTTCCGGTGCCTAGATTCATGTTATTCCTTGTACGCTACCATTTCTTGTCATTCATAAGGTAGTCTTCGAATCGGCAAGTCGCGCAATTCCTTTCCTTGTGTTTAATTCATGATATTCAGTGTGTGCCACCATTCTTTGGCATTCACATGGTGGGCTTCGAATTGGCAAGACACGCAATTCATTTCTTGTGTCTAATTCATGATAGTCATTGTGTGTTACCATTTCATGACATTTATTGGCTGACATTCGAATCAGCAGAACGCGTGATTCATTACTTGTGTTGAACTCATGCTATTTAGCGAACGTTTCCATTTCATGTCATTTACTTGAGAGTGCTCGAATCAGCAATACCCGCGATTCATTTCTTGTGTTTAAAATCACGGTGTTCATTATGCGCTACCACTTCATGGCATTTACTTGGTGGATTTCGAGTGGGCAAGGCGCGTGATTTATTACTCGAGTCTAACTTATGTTATTCATGGTGCACAATCATTCCATGGTATTTACAACATTTGTAAAAATCTGCAATGTGCGCAATTCATGTTCCGGCAATTTTGAGAAAACGAAAATGCTAGAGTTCTAGATGTGATGTTGTATGTACATAAAAAGTTCCTCAAACACGATTCATATGATGGTTTAGAAATCATTCAGATTATTTCCTGATCCTCATGCAAAAGAAAATACTTGAATTTGAAAGTTGCATTTAACCTTTCTTGATTCCCTCACAGGTATACAGTCATCTTGAAGCCTAGTTATTTAAGTCTATGCTTAGGTTGTCTATGTTTTCAGAATGACAATGCTTAGAGTCATAGCCTAGTACTGATTAATATGATATAATCTTGATATTGTGTGTTTTAATCTTTTTGCTTCCTACAGGTCTCCTTCCCAGCTGTTCCATTCCTAATTCCCTTTTCCCCACTTGGACTCTCTTAGACTCTGTAACAAATCTAATCAGAGTATTGGAGCTGTCTTGTGGTGGAAGTGTTGGGAACGTGCACAGACCCCGAGGATCTGGTGACTCTGACAGAATAGTGAGCCCACAAATTATTATCCTCCTGGTTTGTGTATGTTCTCAACATGGCCACACTGGACAAGCTAGTCAAGGCTATCACTCAGCTCCAAGCAGAGGTGCTATCATCAAAAGATTTGGCAACTAGCCTAGCTGAGAGAGTGAGTCAGTTACAGGATAAGGTAGAGAAGAATCCCACAGGTGGGTCTTGGCCAGGTCCTTCTTCTCAGACTTCTGGAGGTAATCCGACAAACATTTCCCTCAATGTTCCTTCAGCCATTCCTTTAGCTCCCCCAGAATGTTTCTCAGGCGACCCCTTGAAAGCTCAATCTTTCCTGGTTCAAGTGGAATTACACTTCACCTGCAGACCACATACTTTCCCCGATGCCCAGTCTAAAGTGGCTTTCTTGTTATCATATCTGACTGGAGATGCAGCTACCTGGGTTATTCCTCTTGTGCGTAAAGACAGTCCCCTGCTGTACAACTGGAGAAATTTTGTTCGCGAGTTTGAACGAGTTTTTGATCGTTGGACTGTATCATTGTCAGCAGATCGTGAATTATTAGACTTACGACAAGGGAATCAGGACTTAGGGGGTGATTCTAATTCTGGCGGGCGGCGGAGGCCGCCCGCCAGAATTCCGCCCCCATAATACCGCTCCGCGGTCAGAAGACCGCGGAGGGTATTATGAGTTTTTCCCTGGGCTGGCGGGCGGTCTCCAAAAGACCGCCCGCCAGCCCAGGGAAAAACTCCCTTCCCACGAGGATGCCGGCTCGTAATCGAGCCGGCGGAGTGGGAAGGTGCGACGGGTGCAGTAGCACCCGTCGCGTATTTCAGTGTCTGCAAGGCAGACACTGAAATACCTTGCGGGGCCCTCTTACGGGGGCCCCTGCCGTGCCCATGCCATTGGCATGGGCACGGCAGGGGCCCCCAGGGGCCCCGCGACCCCCCCCTACCGCCATCCTGTTCATGGCGGCTTTCCCGCCATGAACAGGATGGCGGTAGGGGGGGTCAGAATCCTCATGGCTGCGGAGCGCGCTCCGCAGCCATGGAGGATTCAAACGAGCAGCGGAAAGTCGGCGGGAGACCGCTGACTTTCCGCTTCTGACCGCGGCTGAACCGCCGCGGTCAGAATGCTCGTTGGAGCACCGCCAGCCTGTTGGCGGTGCTCCCGTGGTCGGTGGCCCTGGCGGCCCCCGGCCGCCAGGGTCAGAATGACCCCCTTAGTGTCATATTTAGCCAACTTTAATCGGCTGGTCACCAAGACATCCTGGCCTGAAGAAAAACAAGCAGCGTTGTTCTACAAGGGACTCAAAGAGGAGCTAAAAGATATTCTAGCTCAAATAGACCCGCAGCCTACAGACTGTCAAGAATTGATAAACCTTGTTTTGAGGCTGGATCATCGTTTAACAGAACGAAAAGGAACACGCAAAAAGACTGAAAAATATTCCTGGCATGTTCACGATAATAGAGAATCAAGAACTCCGAAAGAAAGAACGCCGGAACCTATGATATTGGAACCATCAGGAGACCTTTGAC
Source organism: Pleurodeles waltl (assembly GCF_031143425.1). Taxonomy (NCBI): domain Eukaryota; kingdom Metazoa; phylum Chordata; class Amphibia; order Caudata; family Salamandridae; genus Pleurodeles; species Pleurodeles waltl. The sequence continues at coordinate 913,462,406 of NC_090443.1, forward strand.
CAAAGACGAAAAGGACCTACGTAGAAAGAATGGACAATGTCTCTACTGTGTGCGCAAGGGTCATTTTGCCAAAGAATGTCCAATCAAACCAAAGAGCAAATAAGGTCCAGTCCAGAAGGTTGCAGCCAATGCACAAGTCGAGTTGGAAAACTAAAGCACCCAAGATGCAGAGGAGGGTTGCTCTTGGGTGTCACCGTGGACCCTTCACAATCTAGACATCTCAAACTAGGTATAAAAGTTCAGGTAAAGAAAAAGACCTATTTCGAGAAGGCTCTAGTCGATTCTAGGGCTACCGGGAACTTTGTTGACGCCCAATTGGTTCGTGCATGAGGGATCCCATGTATTGAAAAAAAGACCCCAGAAATCATCCAGGCAGTAGATGGAAAACTCTTGACTGAAGGTCTGGTAACTCTTCAGACTGTCCCCTTGTCAGTGATTTGTGAAGATAAGAATCAAAGAAAGAAACATAAAGAGAAACGCATCCTTGACATGATCCATGCTCCCAGTATGGAATTATCCTTGGCTTATCATGGTTAACTCATCACAATCCAGAGATCAATTAGGCAGAACGAAAGGTCATGTTCTCATCTGCGCTATGTAAAGAACAATGCCTCGAAAAAGTTTCAAGTATCAAAAGTTTGCAACTCTTACATAGCCACTGCCGCAGAGAAAGAAGTTAAATTGCCCAAACAGTATTTATCTTACGAAGATGTATTCGATGAGAAAGAAGGAGAACTTACCTCATCATAGATCTTATGACTGTCAAATTGATCTAGTTCCAAGTGCGATACTCCCCAACTGTCGTGTATACGCCCTGTCAGAACATGAAAATCAACATTTACGAAAGTATCTAGATCAATTCTTGGAGAATGGTTTCATTCGCCCTTCTAAGTCTCCTGCAGATTCTCCTTTGTTTTTTGTTCCGAAGGCGAATGGAGAACTTCAAAATCGTATCGACTATAGGGGATTGAACAAAGTCACCATCAAGAATAAATATCCTTTGCCCTTAATTCCGGTCTTGCTGGAACAAGTAAAGAAAGCAAAAATCTACACGAAGCTTGATCTTCGAGGTGCTTATCATTTGGTCAGAATGAGAGAGGGCGACGAATGGAAAACAGCGTTCAATACAAATTATGGCCTCTTTGAATACACCATCATGCCTTTTGGTCTTTGTAATGCTCCAGCTGCATTTCAATTTTTCTTGATTGACGTTCTTAGAGAGTACCTCGACATATTTGCCATAGTCTACATCGATGACATTTTGATCTACTCAGACAACGAAAATGAACATGTACAACATGTCAAGAAAATTCTTGCAGCCCTTCGAAAGCACCATTTATATTGCAAACTAACCAAGTGTGAGTTTCATGTTACCGCAGTTGAGTTTTTAGGGGTTATCCTTACCCCTCAAGGTATGGTGATGGCAGAAAAGAAAGTAAAGGCTGTATCTGATTGGCCCACCCCAAAAACTGTTTGTGATGTACAATGTTTCCTGGGGTTTGCAAATTTTTACCGGAGGTTCATAAATCATTTCTCCCAGACAGTGGCTCCAATCACTAAGCTATTAAGAAAGAAAGAAAAATTTGTATGGTCCCCACAAGCAGACCAAGCCTTCTCAACTTTGAAGGAAGCTTTCTCTACTGCTCCAGTCTTGACTCATCCTGATTCGGATCGACCCTTCATAGTAGAAGCTGATGCTTCAGATGTGGCAATGGAGCAGTCTTGTTGCAACGAAACAAAGACACTGGTCAACTTCATCCTGTAGCTTACATGTCTCGGAAGTTGAACGAAGCCGAACAGAATTATGTCATTGCTGAAAAAGAGCTTCTGGCGATTCGTGACACCTTTAAATAATGGAGACATCATTTTTTGGGTGCCAAATACACTGTTACGGTATATACTGATCAGCGCAATCTTCAGTTCATGAGTTCCGCCAGACTTTTGACTCCTCGGCAATTACGCTGGATGCTGTTTTTTGCCGAATTTGATTTTGTGGTAACTTTCCAGCCTGGTAAAGACAATCGCAAAGCTGACGCCTTGTCCCGCCAAGAGTCTACCACATTGCCTGCAATTCAAACCTCCAGAGTTATCATTGCTCCAGACAAAGTCCAATGTATCATAAAAACTGAAGATTTCTTTGAAGACATCCGCACTTCTTTCACTGTTGAGAAATGGCAGACATGGGCCCAAGCAGATCCCAAAAGGTCAATCAAGCAAGGATTACCTTTTCATGACGCTCGTTTGTTCGTGCCCACTACCAAACTTCGCAAGATAGTGTTTCATTGTTTGCATGTTATACCTACGGCAGGTCATCCAGGTACTCCTAAAACTCTTGAATTGATCCAACGCTCTTTTTGGTGGCCCACCCTAACAAAAGATGTAAAAGTGATGGTAAACAACTGCGAAGTCTGTGCTCGCACTAAAACAAGCCATTCAAAACCGAAAGGGTTGTTGCATCCACTCCCAACTCCAAGTTGTCCTTGGGAGCAGATTTCTTTGGACTTTATTACAGGTCTACCAGTGGTTCAATAACATTTAGTAATCCTGGTGGTAGTAGATAGTCTTATGAAATATGGACATTTCATTGCCTGTAAGAAATTGCCCACCTCCAATGAACTGGCAACTATTTTACTGAATAGAGTGGTTCGTTATCATGTACTGCGGAAAATGACCCTCTCCGATCGAGGGTTGCAATTTGCCTCCAATTTATGGAAGACATGGTGTAAAACACTTCAAGTGACATCTACACTATCTACTAGCCACCATCCTCAAACAGATGGTCAAACTGAGAGACTAAATCAGACTTTGAAGCAATACCTGCATGCTTACGCTGAAAAAGCACTTCATTATTGGACATCTATGCTCTGGTTAGCTGAGTTAGCCTACAATACCACATTCCACACTTCTACTGGTGTTACACCTTTTTTTGGCTTGTTTGGCTATCATCCTGACACCTAGCCCATCACAATCCCTCAAGAAAGTTCTCTTACTCCAGCTGTGTCAGAAACCATTCAACATCTGCATCAAACCCAGAAATTGATTCAACAGCATTTAGAAAAGGCCAAACAAAAATACAAAAAGCATTATGACAAGAAACATTGTGAGGGACCGCAGTATCAGCCAGGTGATAAAGTGTGGCTTTCAAAAAAACATATAGACTTCAAGAAGAAGCACATGTTCAACCCCAAATTCATAGGTCCTTACACTGTCCTTCAGCAAATCAATCCTGTGACCTATAAACTGCAATTGCCAAGATCATTACGGATTCATCCAGTGTTCCACATTTCCCTCTTGAAAAAGGCAGTCCATAATGTCCGCCCTCATCCAGCTCCAGTTCTAGTACAGGGGGAAGTATAATTCGAAGTCAAGAAAGTGTTGGATTCTAAACTGAGAGGGCGTAATCTATGGTACTTAATCTCATGGAAAGGTTATGGCCCTGAAAGTAACTCATGGGTTTCTGCATCTGATATCCATGATCCAGTACTTGTGAGGCCTTTCATCATCTCAATCCAGACAAACCAGGCCCTAGAGTGCGTCTGGGAGAGGGGAGTACTGTCAACATCAGGGCAGTGCGCGCTCTACAGGAGACTAGAATGCAAAAACCTAACAATTTCAAGATAACATAAATTATGCATTGTGCTGATATGATGTTGTTTAACCTTTTGCATTGCAGAGTTTAATCCGGAAGATTTATGTTCAGCATTCATATAAATACTGTTCACATGCAATGTACTTCTGCAGGCTTTCAGACTGTGTCAGGGTGTGGTCCCCTTCCAGGGCCTTCTAGAAGCTTTCCCTGCAGCATGCCTGGGTGTGGTTGGTAGGCTGGGCTAAGACTCTATAAAAGGGAGCCAGCCCAGCTCCACATGCTCACTATTCAGTGCAGAGCAGAGCAGTGCAGAGCAGCAGCAACGTCCTGAGCTCCTGTTCCGGACGCCTACTTTGATCTTCCAGGCCTTTGCCCTTCATTTACATTGGTGATCCATGATCAGGGCGGTAAAACGGAGGTCGGGCTGGGCCCCCGATCCAGTTTTCGGAGGCATCCGAGTTCTTGGGCCTAATTTTCAAGTTGAGAGATTTTACCTTGTGTGTGTGAATGTGCTCTGGTCTTTTTCTGGCATTTACATGTTAATATTCGAATCGGCAAGAGGCGCGATTCGTTCCTCGTGCTTTAACCCTTGATATTCATTGTGCGCTACCATTTCTTGGCAGTTACAAGGTGGCATTTGAATTGGCAAGACGCGCCATTTGTTCCTCGTGCTTTAATCCTTGATATTCATTGTGCGCTACCATTTCTTGGCAGTTACATGGTGGCATTCGAATCGGCAAGTCGCGTGATTAATTTCTTGTGTGTAATTCATGTTATTCATTGTACGCTACCATTTCCTGACATTCATATGGTGACATTCGAATCGGCAAGAGACGCGATTCTTTTCCGGTGCCTAGATTCATGTTATTCCTTGTACGCTACATTTTCTTGTCATTCATAAGGTAGTCTTCGAATCGGCAAGTCACGCGATTCCTTTTCTTGTGTTTAATTCATGATATTCAGTGTGCACCACCATTCTTTGGCATTCACATGGTGGGCTTTGAATCAGCAAGACGTGTGATTCATTTCTTGTGTCTAATTCATGATATTCATTGTATGTTACCATTTCATAACATTTATTGGCTGACATTCGAATAGGCAGAACGCGCGATTCATTACTTGTGTTGAACTCATGCTATTCAGCGAGCGTTTCCATTTTATGGCATTTACTTGGGGGTGCTCGAATCGGCAATACGCGCGATTCTGTTCTTGTGTTTAAAATCACGGTGTTCATTATGCGCTCACACTTCATGGCATTTACTTGGTGGATTTCGAGTCGGCAAGACGCGTGATTTATTTCTCGAGTCTAACTTATGTTATTCATGATGCACAATCATTACATGGTATTTACAACCTTTGTAAAAATCTGCAATGTGCGCAATTCATGTTCCGGCAATTTTGAGAAAACAAAAATGCTAGAGTTCTAGATGTGATGTTGTATGTACATAATAAGTTCCTCAAACACGATTCATATGATTGTTTAGAAACCATTCAGATTATTTCCTGATCCTCATGCAAAAGATAATACTTGAATTTGAAAGTTGCATTTAACCTTTCTTGATTCCCTCACAGGTATCCAGTCATCTTGAAGCCTAGTTATCTAAGTCTATGCTTAGGTTGTCCATGTTTTCAGAATGACAATGCTTAGAGTCATAGCCTAGTACTGATTAATATGATATAATCTTGATATTGTGTGTTTTAACCTTTTTGCTTCCTACAGGTCTCCTTCCCAGCTGTTCCCTTCCTAATCCCCTTTTCCCCACTTGGACTCTCTTATACTCTGTGACAATTCTAATCAGAGTATTGGAGCTGTCTTGTGGCGGAAGTGTTGAAAACGTGAACAGACCCCGAGGATCTGGTGACTCTGACAGAGTGGCATTACAGTAGCATCTCAGGTATTGTTGAAATTCCTGATTCATCCATTCAGTCTGACCATTGGTTTGTGGATGAGAGCCAGAGGACAAGAACACATCAATGTTTAATAAGGCACAAAAAGCTCTCCAAAATTGTGACACATTGTAGCTCTCTGTCAGAAATTACCTCTTGCGGAAGACTATGGAGACGAAAAATGTCTCACATGAATATGGGACTCATTTCAGGGGCTGTTGGTAAATGCTTTAGGGCTGTGAAATGCGCCATCTTGGTGAAGGAATCAACAGTTACCTTGATGACATGGTTACCAGAAGAAGACGGTAGGGAACAAATTAAGGTGGTCATTACAACACTGGCGGACGGTGTTAAAGCTGCGGAAATACCGCAAACAGTCCGGCTGACAAAAAAAGGGAATTATGACCCTCGCGGAAACCGACAACAAAGACAGCCACTTTAACACACCACCCGCCACGGCGGTGCAAACAAGCAGCGCGGCGGTCACCGCCAACAGACAGGCGGAAGACAATGTACCGCCCACAGTATTACAACCCGCCAATCCGCCACCTTTTCCGGGGCGGATTCACCGTGGATAAAAACAAGACAGAAACAGCTTTTGCTATGGGAAAACGCTCACCTGAACACATCCCACGAGGAACGAGGACTCCATGGAGCCGGAACTCCAAATACTCCCTGCCCTTGTCTTTCTGCTCCTGTACGACCAACAGCTACGTAGGCGCCGAAGACAACGGTGAGTACTGCACCTACAACACGGGGGAGGGGGAAGGCAAAAGTTAGGGGGACACCCACCAAACACCCCCACCCTCACATATTTCAACATACACACCAATGCATTCACAAAAATCACAGTAACAACCCACAATCCCCCCGGAAGAATGAAAAGACAATGCAAAATTCGGTCAAATATTGTAATGTGGCAATATACATGTCATAAAAAAATATTCAGATATATCTTTGAAAATCAGTCATAAATATATGCAATACGAGAAGTGGTGCAGATATGTAAATTACAATGCCCGTGCACCAACAGTCCAAAAATGCATGGGCTAGGCTCACAAAGGATACCTGACCAAAATTGGAGAGAACACTGCCGGGGCATCAGATTGAAATACTACAGGCACCTCAGGGGGAAGGGAAGGGGGGGGCACCTCAGCCGGATGAGTGCAAAGCCAGATCCACGACGGGGCTCTATGCCCATTGATGTATCCTGGGGAGTGCAAAGCCACAGTCTCTCAAGTCTCTACAGTGGGTGGGTTGCCCACTGTGCCATCCTGGGGAGTGCAAAGCCACAGTCTCTCAAGTCTCTACAGTGGGTGGCTTGCCCACTGTTCAATCCTGGGGAGTGCAAAGCCACAGTCTCTCAAGTCTCTGCAGTGGGTGGGTTGCCCACTGTGCCATCCTGGGAAGTGCAAAGCCACAGTCTCTCAAGTCTATACAGTGGGTGGGTTTCCCACTGTTACATCCTGGGGAGTGCAAAGCCACAGTCTCTCAAGTCTCTACAGTGGGTGGCTTGCCCACTGTTCAATCCTGGGGAGTGCAAAGCCACAGTCTCTCAAGTAGATGCAGGTCTCTACTGGTACTGGGGGGGACTGGTGCCCAGACTGGATAAGTCTCCCCGTGAAAGTTCCTGTCCTGTCACTGTCCCAGCTGCACATGGGATAAGGATGCCTGATGTGGCGGGCCATTCATTCCTACCCGGTGCTTGCTCTGTTCAGCGGTGCTTTGCCATGGCGGTCTTTGCCCTGTTCAGCGGTGCCTTGCCATGGCGGTCTTTGCCCTGTTCAGCGGTGCTTTGCCATGGCGGTCTTTGCCCTGTTCAGGGGTGCCTTGCCATGACGGTCTTTGCCCTGTTCAGCGGTGCTTTGCCATGGCGGTTCTGGACTGTTCAGCGGTGCTTTGCCATGGCGGTCTTTGCCCTGTTCCGCGGTGCTTTGCCATGGCGGTTCTGGACTGTTCAGCGGTGCTTTGCCATGGCGGTCTTTGCCCTGTTCAGCGGTGCCTTGCCATGGCGGTCTTTGCCCTGTTCAGCGGTGCTTTGCCATGGCGGTTCTGGACTGTTCAGCGGTGCTTTGCCATGGCGGTCTTTGCCCTGTTCAGCGGTGCCTTGCCATGGCAGTCTTTGCCCTGTTCAGCGGTGCTTTGCCATGGCGGTTCTGAACTGTTCAGCAGTGCTTTGCCAAGGCGGTCTTTGACCTGTTCAGCGGTGCCTTGACATGGCGGTTCTGATACGGACATTGGTGTGTGGCATGACGTTCTCTACACTGGGCATTGGTGTGTGGCATGACGTTCTCTACTCTGGGCATTGGTGTGTGGCATCACGTTCCATCATTGCCCAGCGGGGCTGTGGCAGCCGGGGCCCTCCAGGGCACTGACTCTGGCGGTGGCGGTGGTCTCCTGACCAGTGACGATACTCGGGCCCTCCTGGGCTGTGACTCCGGCGGTGGTCTCCTGACCAGTGATGATACTCGGGCCCTCCTGGGCTGTGACTCCGGCTGTGGTCTCTGGACCAGTGACGATACTTGTGCCCTCCTGGGCTCTGACTCCGGCGGTGGCGGTGGTCTCCTGACCAGTGACGATACTCGGGCCCTCCTGGGCTGTGACTCCGGCGGTGGTCTCTTGACCAGTGACGATACTCGGGCCCTCTTGGGCTGTGACTCCGGCGGTGGTCTCTGGACCAGTGACGATACTTGTGCCCTCTTGGGCTCTGACTCCGGCGGTGGTCTCCTGACCAGTGACGATACTCAGGCCCTCCTGGGCTGTGACTCCAGGGGTGGTCTCTGGACCAGTGACGATACTTGTGCCCTCCTGGGCTCTAACTCCGGCGGTGGCGGTGGTCTCCTGACCAGTGACGATACTCAGCCCTCCTGGGCTGTGACTCCGGCGGTGGTCTCCTGACCAGTGACGATACTCGGGCCCTCCTGGGCTGTGACTCCAGCGGTGGTCTCTGGACTAGTGACGATACTTGTGCCCTCCTGGGCTCTGACTCCGGCGGTGGTCTCCTGACCAGTGACGATACTCGGGCCCTCCTGGGCTGTGACTCCGGCGGTGGTCTCCTGACCAGTGACGATACTCGGGCCCTCCTGGGCTGTGACTCTGGCGGTGGTCTCTGGACCAGTGACGACGGTGCTGGCGGTTATGTGTCGACCGCCGGAAATGATGGCGCACTTCTCCGCCGTGACACTCACAACAGGCTGGGCAGACTTCCTCAGGCCCTTCCCCACCTTTGGTGGAGTCACAGCTGACTCTCCAATCCCCTTGGAACCCATGTCAGTTGTTTTCCCACCAGGAGTATTAACACGGTCCCGTCGTCCACTCTCCAATTTCAGAACCTTTACAGGGGGTGGGCTGCCAGTGCCTTGGCTCTGGGTCCTACTGCCTGCCCTGGTGGCCGGTGCACTCCACAAACCTTGAATAGGCACCACTGGTATTGGAGGCTTTTTGGCTGAGGCGCTACGACGGGACTGATGAATTGGAGGGGGTGGGGTGGGGGCAAAAAGGTCAACTTTACAGAGGGACAGTTTCTGATGAACACTGGGATGGGTAGCTGGAGGGGGTCTGGGAGTGGAGGAAGAGGAGGTGGTTGTCGGAGGTGTCACTTTAGGTGTTTTGGGTGCAGGTGCAGGTACTGGAGGCTGTCGTGAGGTGGATGGATGTTGGGTGAGTGATTGCCGGCGTTTGTGTACTTTGGAAGGGGGCGTCACAGACACACTGGGAGAGGACACAGGGGACGTGTAAATGGCAGTGGAGGTGGTGAGTGCAGGTGAGCGGCATGTGGTGCTGGGTGTCCTTGTGCGATTCATGGTGCCTGTAGACGTGGTGCATGCAGGTGTGTGTGTAGAAGAGACTGGGAGGGAGGAGGGAGAAGAGGAGGAGGGGGACACAGTGGAGGCAGTGGATGTTGCTGTGTCTGTACGTGGGTGAGGCTTGCGTGAGTGCCTGTGGTGTGTGTGGTGCCTATGTTTGCTTGAGCTACTTGTGTGTGTTGACTTGTGTGCATGCTGGTCTGTAGGTGTGCTTGGGATGGGCTGGGGTACAGGAGATTGGGTCTGGGTGGATGAAGTTGGAGGGGGGAGGCTAGACACAGGGACAATGGCTGCCATCAGTGCTGAGGCCAGAGATTGAAGGGTTCGCTGAAGGACAGCCTGACCAGAATGAATGCCCTCCAGGAATGCATTACTGTGTTGCAACTCTCGTTCTACACCCTGGATGGCATTCACAATGGTAGACTGCCCAACAGTGAGTGACCTGAGGAGGTCAATGGCCTCCTCACTGAGGGCAGCAGGGGTGACTGGGGCAGGGCCTGAGGTGCCTGGGGCGAAGGTGATGCCCACCCTCCTGGGTGAGCGGGCACGGGGCGAACGCTGAGGGGCTGCTGGGAGGGCGGCGCTGGTAGCGGAGGTGGCGGCTGTACCTGTAGAGGTGGGGGGCACAGATCGTGCTGCCACCACAAGGGAGCCCCCATCAGCGAACGAGTCCGTGTCGCTGCTTGGTGATCCGGTGGCCGAAGTGAAGCTCCCCTCGCCCTCCGTCCCACTGGTGCATTCAGAGTCCGTGGTGTTGCCCTCCATGGCCATGTGGGATGCAGCTCCCTCGTGCTCCAGTGCCACTGTACCTCCGCCTGTTGATGCTGATGTACAAAAGGACAGGGAGAGCAGAAAAAGGGGGGGAGACAGAAGAAAGAGAGTTTTAGTGCATGGATTACCGCTACCATTGGCAGACAAGAGAGACGCAGCAGCCCCCTGCATTACGCCATGCTCCTGCCCTCTGCACATGCAATTTCTGGGATATGGCGTACATGGTAATGGTGGACATCTGCGCACATGTATGCCACAGGGACAACTGTACCTCGACTTGGCACACTGCTGAGGTGGGGTAGAGTGCCACATGGCCTACATTACGGAGGGGCCTTGCCTACCTAACTCGCCCTGGCCTAGGGACACCCACAGCCCACCTCCCCCACCCAGACACCTCCACTGCACGCAAAGTCAGCAGAATGAGAGTGTACTCACCCCCTTGTGTCTGATGTGATGCCCTCAAGCGCCCATCCAACTCCGGGTAGGCCACCGCCAGGATCCGGAACATCAGGGGGGTCATGGTGCGACGGGCACCCCTCCCATATTGGGAGGCCATCCCCATTTGAGCCTCCGCCGTCTTCTTGCTGCAGCGGCGAATGTCCTCCCATCTCTTACGGCAGTGGGTGCCCCGTCTCTGGTGGGCCCCCAGGGTCCGGACCTCCTTGGCGATGGCACGCCAAATGTCCCTCTTCTGGTGGGCGCTGACCTACGTGACATGCACAAGGGAAGAGGAACAGTCATTACCAACTGCACCATCGTTGTGAGTGGCCCCCTCCCTACTCTGGCCATGTGGCCCGTTCATTCCCATGCATTGTTGTTCTATGAACTCTGCCCCCTTCCCTCTTCCAACCAGCCCTCTCCACCCAGGCCTAGCCCATACAACGTGCTCCCTGTGTACTAACCTGTTGGTCTGGAGGACCGTAGAGTAGCGTGTACTGGGGGAGGACCCCGTCTACCAGTTTCTCTAACTCCTGTGCAGTGAAGGCAGGGGCCCTTTCCCCAGACGCAGCAGCCATCGTCGCTTCCAGACCGAGGTCACAGCAGCACTTGCAGTGTAGGTCCTCTCCTGTCGAAGGTCAGGTATCTAGTGATTGAACAGATAGAAAATGGCGGTCACGTCCGCGGCGGTGACGTCCGTGGCGGTGTGCATCATCACCGCCAGCGCACCTGTTCATTGGCTCCTGGGACCCATAGGGTCCAATGTTAACCAATGCAGAATTGCGCCGCGGTCTACGACCGCCTACCGCGACGGTGTGCAACGCCAGCGCAGTTACCCCACAATCCCATTGTACCAGTTTAGAGGTCAGGCAGCCGCCATTTCAGGGGCCCACATGGCTTCAGTTACCTCTGCGTCACACATAGCTAGGCCTACACTCAACACACATACAGGAAGGGTTTTGTGAGTGGTGTAGTCTTGTGTGTAACCGTGGGTACATACCTGGAGGAATAATGACTGGTTCTTCGCTGTTGTCCTTCGTAGACACCGTCAGCTGGGACATATGAGAAGATGGCGGAATCTGCCGGTGTACCGACCGCTGGTGGACCTGTTGACAATGGAAGAGAGACATGTCATCATCACCTACCGGTTTGACCGTGCCACAATCCAGGAACTATGTACCCAGTTGGAGCCAGACCTGATGTCACCAATCGGCCATCCGACTGGAATCCCCCCTGACGTGCAGGTGCTGTCAGTGCTCCATTTCCTTGCGAGTGGGTCTTTTCAGACAACAGTGGCCATGGCATCAGGGATGTCCCAGCCTATGTTTTCCAATGTGTTGTCCAGAGTGTTGTCTGCCCTGCTGAAACACGTAAGGAGATACACCATTTTCCCTGAGGTGGAGGATTTGCCTACAGTGAAAGGTGACTTCTATGCCCTTGGACATATCCCCAACGTCATAGGTGCCATTGATGGGACCCATGTAGCTGTGGTCCCCCCCCCACAGGAGTGAACAGGTGTACAGGAACAGGAAGAGTTATCATTCAATGAATGTCCAGATGGTCTGTTTGGCAGACCAGTACATCTCGCAGGTAAATGCTATGTTCCCTGGCTCAGTGCATGACGCCTACATCCTGCAGAATAGCAGCATCCCTGATATGATGGGTCAACTCCAGAGGCACCGTGTATGGCTATTGGGGGACTCTGGTTACCCCAACCTTTCCTGGCTATTGACCCCAGTGAGGAATCCCAGGACCAGGGAAGAGGAACGGTACAATGAGGCCCATGGGCGGACTAGGAGGGTGATCGAACGCACCTTCGGCCTCCTGAAGGCCAGGTTCAGGTGCCTCCATATGACAGGTGGATCCCTATTCTACTCACCGAAGAAGGTGTGCGACATCATCATCGCCTGCTCCATGCTCCATAATTTGGCTTTGCGACGCCAGGTGCCTTTTCTGCAGGAGGATGATCCAGATGACGGTGTTGTAGCAGCTGTGGAGTCTGTGGAGCCTGTGGACAGTGATGAGCATGAAGCTGAGGAAGAAGACAACGACAACAGGGAGTCAGTCATACAGCAATATTTCCAGTGAGACACAGGTGAGAAAATTTTCATTTTTAGCATTACCTTAACTTTCACACGTCTACCTCTGTCCTGTTTCTCGATTTAAATCACTATTTGGTAACTGAGTTGTACCCTTCCATTACTGGTTCACAGGTGTGGTTACCTACGTGTCAACTGCTTGCATCCTTCAAGGGCTTGTGATGTGTGACATAGGTATGTTAGCCTTACAATGGTAAACCCATTATGACACTGTCATTGATAATACATATTTTCTAAATCACAGACTGACTCCAGATTGTTTTGTGTTTCAAGGGTGTTTATTGAAGTGCTCTGAAATGTGAGGGGTTTGTAAAATGGTGAGGGGTGATGGCGGAGGAATGTCCATGGCAGAGTCCAGTCTATTAGTCTCACAGGTGCACTGCCCATCTGGGCATAGGAAGTGGGGCTGGGGCAGTTTAAGTATGGACAGGGTAACAAAGTGGGACAGTGGGAGGACAATCAGGGTGGTCTCATTTCCTGGCGGCGGTCTTGCCATCTTGCTCTGTCCTGTTCCTGGATCTCAGGGACCGCTTGCGTGGTGGTTGTCCGTCTGCAGGGGGTGGGGCGCTGGTGTGTTGGTCCTGTGGCGGGGCATCCTGTCCACTAGCGCCGGCAGAGGTGGTGGGCATTTCATCGTCCTGGCTAGTGTCAGGGGCCCTTTGGAGTGCCACGGTGTCCCTCAAGGTCTGCTGTATGTCCTTCAGCACCCCTACAATGGTGCCCAGGGCGGAGCTGATGGTCCTGAGCTCCTCCCTGAACCCCAAATACAGTTCGTCCTGCAGGCGCAGGGTCTCCTGCAACTTGTCCAGGATTGTCGCCATCGTCTCCTGGGAGTGGTGGTATGCTCCCATGATGGAGGATAGGGCCTCGTGGAGAGTGGGTTCCCTTGGCCTGTCCGCCCCCTGTCGCACAGCAGCCCTCCCAGTTCCCCTGTGTTCCTGTGCCTCCGTCCCCTGGACCGTGTGCCCACTACCACTGCCCCCAGGTCCCTGTTGTTGTTGGGGTGGCGGGTTAGCCTGGTTCTCTGTAGTGGTGGACACACCGCTGATTGACCTGTCCTGAGTAGGGAGGTTTGGGCCCGCTGGGTGGGTGCTGTGCTGGTGTTACCAGAGGGTGGAAGGTCGGTGTTGGGCTGTGCCTGTGCAAGGGGAACCCACTGTCCTGAGGCCCACAATGGTCCGGGCTGGTCATCAGGATCCAGTAGGGCAGAGCTGCTCTCGTCACTGTGGGCCTCTTCTGGGGGTGGAGTGGTGTTGTCTGGTCCCTCTGGTGTGGTGACGGTCCTTCGGGTTCCTGCAGGGACATAAGAGCATGATTATTGCAGGTGTGTGTGTAATGGTGTGCAATGGGTGGGTGTTTGTGTACCCCAGTACAAGCATTCCTGTGTGTGGGTTTGTGTGATGATGGTTGGGGGGTGTTCTGGGTATGTGCAGTGGGCATGCTTTAGTGAGGGGTGTCCATGCTTTGTTGTGTCATGCAGGGCTTGGTGTTGGGATGGGTGGTTTGTGTTATGGGTAGATTAGTGAGGATTTGGAGTGATAGGGGAGGGTGTGAGGGTGGGGGTGTGTGATAGCATGCAGGTAGGGTGGGGGATATGATAGTTATGATTTGACTTACCAGTGTCCCATCCTCCACCGACTCCTCCGAGGCCCTCAGGATGCATGATGGTCAAGACTTGCACCTCCTGTTGTTAGTTGTGGGGGAGGAGGTGGGGGTCCGCCGCCAGTCCGCTGTACCGCGATGTTGTGCCTGGAGACCGTTGAACGCACCTTCCCCCGTAGGTCGTTCCACCTCTTCCTGATGTCCTCCCTATTTCTTGGGTGCTGTCCCACTGCGTTGATCCTGTCTACTATTCTGCACCATAGCTCCATCTTCCTGGCTATTGATGTGTGCTGTACCTGTGAGCCAAATAGCTGTGGCTCTACCCGGACGATTTCCTCCACCATGACCCTCAGCTCTTCCTCGGAGAAGCGGGGGTGTCTTTGGCGTGACATGGGGTGGTGTAGGTGATGTGTGGGGTGGTATATGTGGTGATGAGTGTGGTGAGTGTAGTGGTGTGTGGTGTTTTGTGCGTGGATGTTGTGTGGGTGATGGTGTTGTGTGCCTCTGTGTGATGGAGTTGTCTATTCTGTGCTCTCTCTCTGGCCTTCGTTCGTGATTTTTTTGTCATAGGGGTTTGTGGGTGATGTGGGTGTGTGTTTTATATTGTGTTGGGTGTGTGGGAGTGGTGTTTGTATGTGTATCAGGTGTGTGTCTTTTGAATTGTCCAATGTGGCGGTGTTTTGGAGATGTTTGTGTATTTTGAGCGCGGCGGTGTGTACCGCCAATGGAATACCGCGGTTGAAAGACCGCCGCGTGGATTCGTGGGTCGTAATAGCATGGGCATGTTTCTGTTGGCGTGGAGGTGGTGGATTTGTTTCCGCCAGTTTATCACTGACCTTTGGTGTGGCGGTGTTGTGTGGGTGTCTGAATTTTGGCAGATTCCAAGATGTGGGTCATAATAGCTGTGGCGGAATACCGTAGCGGCAGCGGTGTATTGGCGGTCTTCTGCACGGCGGTAAGCGCCTTTTACCGCCAATGTTGTAATGACCCCCTAAATCTGTTGAAAGGGTACACCAAGGAGCTGAGGGAACAGGTAAAGGCATTAATAAACCTGATGGTTTGGTTCTGGGTATCTTGGTTTGGGCGCATACAAGACATGCTGAGACATAGGTTTCCGTATCGTTCTTAGGGGAAGGCCAGTGGGTCTTCTTGATTCCTCTATCCCCAGCTACTGGAGAATCATGACACATTTGTAATGCCTCGGTTTGTCCCTTTTTAGTAGGTAAGAAAAGGGTGTTTTGATGATAGAAGTAGTCTTGTCTTTTTCGTAAGAGAGGTGTCACTTTATTCCACTCTTCAAGTGGAAGGAACTGGTACTCAGATTTAACGCGATCCAGAAAAGATTGAGTAACCCCGATGATTCTACTGGCCTCAATGAGGTGTGGAGATGAGGTATTGGCAATGTCAGTATATCAATGGGATAATGCATCTGCCACTAGATTCTGGGACCCAGGTATGTAAGTTATCACAAAATCATATTGGCGAAAAAAGAAGGCCCATCTTGCTTGACGACTATTATGGCACTGGAAGCTTCGAAGATATTGTAAATTGCGGTGGTCAGTCCTGGCTTCAAAAGGCTCTAGTGCCCATCAAGAAATGTCTCCATTCTTTACATGCGACTTTGATTGCAAGTAATTCTCATTCAAGTACTGAATAATTGCGTTCTGCTTCTGTCAGAATGTGAGAGAGACAGAAGATAGGGTGTTCCAATCCCTCATCGTCTTGTTCTTGAAGTAGAACCACTCCTATGGCTCTTTCAGACCCATCAGTCACTTCTATGAATTTCTTAGTGGTATCAGGATGTCGCAAAATGGGTGCTTGAGTGAAGGACATCTTTAGCTCCTGAAAGGCCCGTTCAGCACTTTCGGTCCAGACAAATCCCTTCTTCAAATTTTCATTTTTAATAGTCTGGGTGATAAAACTTTGTTGGTGGGCAAAATCCTGAATAAATTGTTGGTAGAAGTTTGAAACATTGTGTTTCTTTTACAGAAGATGGAGAATGCCAGTCTATGATGGCTCTTACTTTGTCTGGGTCATTGGATATTCCTGTTTGATTGATACTGAACCCCAAATACATTACTTTGGTCTTGTGGAATTTACACTTCTCTGCTTTGCAATATAATTGGTTCCTTTTGAGTCTTTCCGAAACCTGTAGTACATGCTCAGTATGTTGTTCAGGATTATGGGAATATATCAAGATATTGTCTAGATAGATTACTACATTGTGATTTAACAAGTCAGAAAACACAGAATCCATGAATCGTTGGAAAACAGAAGGTGCATTGGTTAATCCAAAAAGCACGACTCGATATTCATAGTGTCCGAATGGAGTACGGAAGGCTGTTTTCGATTCATCTCCTTCCTTGATACGCAAAAGATGATAGGCACCTCTTAGATCTATTTTAGTGAACATCTTGGCTCCTTGGATGGCGTCCAGTATATCCCTAATTAAAGGTAAGGGATAATGATCTTTGATTGTTATTTTATTGAGTCAGTGAAAATCGACACATGGACGCAGATCTTTCTTCTTCTTAGGAACATAGAAAACAGGAGCCCCAGCAGGAGATGATGAAGGGGCAATTAACCCATTCTTTAAGTTGTCATCTAGGTATTCTTTGAGTACCTTCTTTTCTTAAGCGGTTAAGGAATACATTCGACCAAATTGAACCACTTCGTCCGGAACCAAAGGAATAGCATAGTCATAGATACGATTAGAAGGTAAGATGGGATTACTTGATTTCTTAAAGATGTCAGAGTATTCCTGGTAACAATTTGCTACTCCTTGAATCATATTTATAGTGTTATCAGTATTCCTAGATGACTGATAGAACCCTTTGGGAGACCAATATGAGTTGGTAGAATAGCAATTTTGCTGACAAAACTGAGATGTCAAGGATATTGTTATTGTTTCCCAATTAATATAGGGTTTGTGCCAGGTTAACCAAGGTATTCCTAAAATCATTGTTTGGTTTGGCGAGGATATAAGATCAAAAGCAACATGTTCTTGGTGCCTTCCAAAATTCAAACAGAGTGTAGGAGTAGAATCAACCACAGGCCCTGAGGTTAAAGGGGAGCCATCAACAGTATGCACTTGCTCTGGGGTTTCCTTAGGAATACGTGGAATCCCCTTATCCTTAGCCCAGGTCTCATCTAAATAGATTCAACTGGCTCCACAGTCTACAAGAGCAAAGAGTTGTTCTTCCTGACCTTGTGAACATTGTAATGTGACCGAAAGGATAAACAAGGCGGACATATTTTCTCTGGAGGAACATATTGATGGTATCTCAGCTCCTCCTGTCCCCTTCCTCCTTACAGGGGATGGGAGTTGGTGTTTCCCGAAGGTCTGGAAGGACAAACAGGGCAACTACGAATCAGATGACCAGCCTTGCCACAATAAAGGTAAAGACCCTTTTGTCTTCTATCCTCCTTTTCAGACTCAGATAACGGACCACGGAGGAGATCAATCTGCATAGGTTCTTCTGTAGAAGATGGAGAAGCTTCAGAATGGACTTTGTCAGTTCGCCGACTGATGGTCCGATTTACCCCAGGCTGATATGGCACTCGAGGTGTTCTTTTTTCAATCAATCAATCAAAGAAATTTCTAGAGCGCGCTACTCACCCGTGAGGGTCTCAAGGCGTTGGGGGCGGGGAGGGTCACTGGTTGAATCTTTCCATCTTGGGTTCTCGTAATCTATATTCTATGTTCATGGCTTGGTCCATTAATTCCTTTAAGTAACAGGTTGGGGTAGAATGCACTAATTCATCCTTGATTTCTTCACGCAGTCTTCGGCGGAACAAGGTTACAAAGGTGCGTTACGCCCAAGTGGTTTTGGGTGCTAACTATTTGAAGTGGGTTATGTATTGCAAAGCGTCCTGATTACCTTGCTGTATATCACAGAAGGCCTCCTCTGGTGCTGCTTCCAACCCAGGCCTTTCAAACATCTGCTTGAAAAGTTTAAAGAAAGCAGGATAATTATTCAGGACAGGATCTTCTGCGGAGACTAAGGGAGTCGCCCAAGCTAGTACAGGGCCAGACAAGGCACTGATCAGATAACCCACCTTAGCCTTATCTGAAGAAAATTGTAGTGGATGAAAGACAAAGAAGACCGTTAGGGCGTCCAGAAACTCCTTAATCTTCTGAGGATCCCCAAATATCGAGGTGTAGCAGCATACACGGGTGGTACATCCATTGACCGGGAGGACAGGACTTGTCTTAGTGCAGTATTTTCAACCCGCAATTGCTGTAACTCTTGAGCTTGTTGTTGGACTGTCTGCAACATGGCTTGTGTGTTTTCTACTACGTCTCCCTGTGGTCCCTCAATTGTTATCTCACAACGTAGATTCTTTTGGCGTTGCAATTTGTCACAATCTGCACAATGCTTCTCACCTTTGACTGAAGGATTTGGAAGAGCACCCGGTCTTCTGCTGGTTCTGGACTGACCAAGATAAGGGCAACCCTTTCTAGTAGCCACAGTTCTACTTAACAGGAAACGCCTAAGCAGACCTTACCCTCCAGAAGGTGTTCCAGAGGGAAAAACCCAACTAATGTGGGAAAAAACCTCAAAACAGGAACTCCTGAAAAAGGAAAAAAACAAGAGTGAAAAGGGAAAAAAATTACTAGAGGTGCCCAGGACCTGTAAATCAAATGCTAATAGTGGGCCTGCACCACTGGTTGTGCCACCCACATAAGTAGCCCTGTTATCATGTCTCAGGCCTGCCACTGCAGTGTCTGTTTGTGCAGTTTTAAACCTTAAATTCGACTTGGCAAGTGCACCCACTTGCCAGGCCTAACCCTTCCCTTTTCCTACATGTAAGACACCCCTAAGGTAGGCCCTAGGTAGCCCCAGGGGCAGTGTGCAGTGTATGGTTAAGGTAGGACATATACTAATGTGTTTTTTTATGTCCTGACAGTGAAATACTGCCAGTTTTCTCTGTTGTAAGGCCTATCTCTCTCATAGGTTAACATGGGGGCTCCCATTAAACATGATTAAAGTGTAGATTCCCTTTGGGAGCAGATAGACATGTGGAGTTTGGGATCTCTGAACTCACAATTTAAAAAATACATATTTTTGTAAAGTTGGTTTTAAGATTGTGTGTTTGAAAATGCCACTTTTAGAAAGTGGGCATTTTCTTGCTTAAACCATTCTGTGACTCTGCCTGTTTGTGGATTCCCTGTCTGGGTTAGTTTGATAGTTGGGCTGTTTGCACCTCTCTCTAGACAGTGACACAAAAGGGGCTGGGATGTAGCCTGCATATCCTGATGAGCCATCGGTGCTAGGAGGGTTGGGAGGAGTGGTCACTCACACCTGAAAGGGCTGTGCCTGTCCTCACACAATGCAGCCTCCAACCCCCTGGTGTGTGTCCGAGGCCTTGCTTGGGCAAGGCAGGATTTCACAAACAGGTGAGACTTTTCTTTGAAGTTAGCCTACTTCAAAGGCCAAAATGGGTATAAGAAGAGCACCCCAAACCACAGACTTTAGACACTTCTTGGGGTAGACACTATACCTCAGATACTTCTGAACAAGAAACCGGCTGGTGAAGAATCCCTGAACTGCCTGGCTGCCCAAAGGACTCACCTTGACCGCTTTTCTGAGAGGGACTGCTGCCTTGCTGTTGCGCTGCAGCCTTGCTGCTCTCTGGCTGTGCTGAGAAGTGCTCTCCAAAGGCTTGCACAGAGCTTGCCTCCTGTTCCCTGAAGTCTCAGGACCAAAAAGACTTCACTCCTGTAACTGGACTCCTTGTGTGGCAAAAATTAGATGCACAGCCTGCTAAAAACGATGCACAGCCTGCATTGCGGTGAAAAATTCACCACACGCCAAACCGGAACTACGCAGCCTGACTTTGCAACGAGAAGATCAATGCATCGTCACCGTAGCGACCGGAACTTTGGCGCAGGGCCCACTGGATTGACGCACAGCCAACCCGGAATGACGCAGCCCGACTTCCAGAGAGGAATCAATGCAGCGCCTGCCGTGCAGGAGAAATTTCCATGCAACACCCACCGGATCGATGCAGCACCTGTGACTTCGCTCCGCAAGTCCAGGATTCCACGCATCATCCCCGGGGTGTTCCAAAAACCCCGCAACCTGAAGAGGATCCAAGTCCGCGCGCCGGAAATCGATGCAAAGTCTTCCCCTGCGTGAAAAATAATGACGCAAGTCTGTGTGCGAAGGGGCGAAACCGACGCACACCTCCCCGTTTTCCACGCATCGCCTCCTCTGAGGTCCCTTGCAGAGATTTTAAATGCAAACCATGTACTTTGTGCTTGCAAGAGACATTTATTGTTTTTAAGAGACTAAAAGACACTTTAGATAATTTTTACAGTGATAGCTCAACGTATGTTTATTGCCTTTTGATCGTTTTGACCTGCATCTTATCAGATAAATATTATATATTTTTCTAAACACTGTGTGGTGTATTTTTGTGGTGCTATACTGTGTTATTGAATGATTTATTGCACAAATACTTTACACATTGCCTTCTAAGTTAAGTCTGACTGCTCAGTGCCAAGCTACCAGAGGGTGGGCACAGGATAATTTGGATTGTTTGTGACTTATCCTGACTAGAGTGAGGGTCCTTGCTTGGACAGAGGGTAACCTGACTGCCAACCAAAGACCCCATTTCTAACAATTCTCAAATGCTCTAATTTTCTATTGGATCCTTATCTCTCTCTTTCAGCATCGTTCTACCCAAACAGATTCTTTGGCCTCTACGGCTTTCACTGTGTTCAGAGTCGGTCATGTTCGAGAAAATCGATTCCAGAGTGTTCTGACTAAAGGAACTTTGTTCCACCAGCAATATCCTCTTTAATACAGGAGAAACTGGAGGCACATATCCTGTGCTATTACTGTGTGGTGTAGGAATCCTTCCAACAGATATTTGTGAGGTCCTTGCCTCGACAAGATAAGGCTGCACAAGGTCTAAGTGTCTTAAATATGGTGTCTCCTTTTTTTATTCTTGGTCACACACTCAGCTGACAAAATAGGTTCTGGGAATTCCTGAAATGTGCTTTCACCAATTTTGGCAAATGAGAAAGGTTCTGTCTCGGCCCCTAAAGGGGCAGAAGTTGCACTATTGGAATGTGTTGTGTCTGATGCAAAATCTATAAGCCAGACAGATTCTTTATGGAGTAGTAGTTGTGTACTTGGTTGTTTGTGACCGTCGCCTTGAATGTTCGGGTTACTTCCTGAGGTTAGAGTTGAGGAGTCAAGTGCTAGAGCAGCTCGTGTCAATATAGACATGCCTCTCAGTACTTTATCATAGCAATGAGTTTGACAGTAACCCTATTCAAAATTGACAAGATGAAGAGACCAGTCAATGCTAAGATTGTGCATCTGGAACTGAGGAATTCATAATATAGCACCAAAGGTAGGTTTATCAAAGGTGAAGGTCTCTGTGTGTCCTTTCTTGTATATCAGTGACAGTTGAGTAGTTTTGTATACTGTTAACCCAGAAGAGAGTTCAGAACCATCTACTGTTCTACCCTGTTCTGGCTCATGTTTAATAACCATTGGAACATGCGCAGAACTGGCTACATTTAAATCTAGGAAATTCCTGGTGGTCCCAGAATCAATGAGAATAGATAATCTCAGTCTCTGTTGAGGTTAAACAATCAGGGTCACTGGTATGATGTTTTGTAGAATCTTATGTGAGGTAACAGTCATTTGAGAGGGGTCTGTGTCAAGAGTCATGTCTGACTGATGAGGCTCTATGTCAACTGGGTACTCAAGTCTGTTAGGTACTGTGTCCAAAGGCAAGGGACAACCCTCCAAATTTTCTTTTTTTTTGGCAGTACACTCTGGAATAGAATGCTCCATCTCACTAAAATAAAGACAGTTTAAATGTCTTTCTAAATTCTTGACCAGGGAGTCAGTGAACTGGGAACATTCTAAAAGGAGGTTTATAAATTGCATCAAAGAAGTCTTACATTTGCTACTCACTTCTCTAAAAAAGGGATAGATTTTGTTTCAACAGGCCACTGAAATCCCATAACTATGTTACTGAAAATGGTGATATAGGTAAGAGGTCTCTTACTGTCCTGATGTTGATTTAGCAACTCAATATCAGTGGTCTGAACTAGGGTATGCATATCCAGGAGACAAGGTCTCATCTTTTTTAGGTTTCCAAGGTCATGCAAAGTTAGGTCAGTACAATCAGGAGGTAGATTTGCCCAGATAACTGTGACAGGATTAACACTTCTGTTAGTGAATGCATTTACTTGATTTCTCAATTCGCCAAAATGGATTGCAAACTGCACGTCCACTAAGTCCCTCACAAGATCTAAGACTTTCAAGATTTTCTTGGACGGGGTCTGGGATAGATCGAAAGCATCTATCCGGCCTTCCATGTTGCCCGAGCGGTGGAAAGTGCGAAGCTTGGCCTTCTGTCATGCACTCACTTTGTTCCAACTGTGGGGATGACACTAGAGCCGATGCTTGAACCCACTCCCTCTCAGAAAAAAGCTGGACCCGGGGATAACACTTCTAGATTCCAGGCGACTTCCACAGGCGGAAGGGACAAAATAATAAAAGAACACTTCTGGTACTATTCTGCTCAGGTACGTCTCTGCTTAACAGCAACATCACTTCTGGGACCTTCTGGTTATGCAAAGGTGGATGTTTACAGGACCAGTACTTCTGTTTTTTGTGTGAAAATGCAGTACACTGCGAACAGGAAGAAGAGACAGTTACCATCAATACATCAACTCCTCTACACAAGTTACAGTACAATGGTTCAATTATCCACACTTACAGGATTCTTCATAATCATAACATAAGAGCAGAATAAACAGGTGCTCAGATGAAAATCTTCTGTAACTCTTGAAGAAGATAGGCTACACTCGAAACTCAGTAATACTCGAAACAAGGCTATACTTGGCACAAGGTTGGAGTTACTGACAATCTTAAGATTGTACTCAGCACATTGGCTAGACTCTGAACCAAGGCTGTACTTGAAACAGGGTTACTCGCAGTACAAGGATGGAGTTACTAACACTCTCTCAAGGTTGCGCTTGAATCTTGAATTGGAATCAGGGACACTCCCAAGGTGTGCTAGAAACAAGGTTACACCCGGTACATAGGATGGAGTAGTAATATTCATGAGGTGGGTCTTTGCGACCCCATAGCGAGTCGCAGAAGGTGTCTGAGACACCTTTCTGCATTTTGTTTTGCAAGTTGCAATTTGCGAGTCGCTATGACTCGCAAATTGCAAGTCGCAAATTTCTACTTACCTACATCTGGCCCCTTATTTCTTGTACTGTAACCATTGACTCTAAGACTCATGATAATTTCTTCTAATCTAATGTCATAAGCATTAGGCACAATGCACCTACCTGCACCAGACCCATTTTACCAAGTATTAGTGATTGTTTTAAAGCTCATAAACTGCAAGCCAGAATTATGAAACAGCCATGTTTGCAGTTCAGTCATTTATTTTTTATTTGAAATATTTCAGTATAATTCACCTTGTCATTACATACTTTTGTACAAGTGCTATCTTGGGAGTGGTTAATTCCTGTTTCTGTCTAAACAATCGAGCAATTATCCTACTTCTATTTAATTCCTACGCTGTATATATAGAGTGTGCATTCATACCGAAGATGAGCTAAAAGCAAGCATGTCTATGCCCAACAGTGTCAGGATGCAGATCTCTATTTCCACCAAACTAATGCCCATTTTACCTATAACTGTGAACTACATAAAATGTTTGTCCTCTTCATGCTGGATTATGCCCTACTGCCTAAACAGACTTAAGAAACAAATACATATTCAATTGGTTTCATTGTGTTTTGGCAGAAAACCTTTAAACTTAAGAACAATGTGGTTGAATGTTCCGTCAGCTCTAGGGGAGGATGTAAAATTCTGCTCCACCGGCATAGTTGGTGGAATTTTGGCCACTTGATGTTATGCTTGTAACATGCAGTTGTAGCCAAATTCTGCCAACCACTGCATGGCAGAGGTTTTTCTTGCACTTGGCTCACCAATGGCAAGTTCATGAATGAGATTTGGTGTCCCCTAGCATGATTTTCAGTCGCTAGGAAGGCACCTGGGGCCATATGTACGAACACTTTTTCCCATAGACACAGAATGGGTAAAACCCTTTGCTACATCTTGCCCCTGGTGAGATTTCCCCAGCATGTGGGGTCTCGATCATTCGCAGTTAGAAAGCTGGCATTTGAGTACAAAATCTACTCTAGCCACAGCAAAATCAACTCAATAAGCAGCACCCTCTGGCGCACAACATGATGCCGCTTGCACTGACCTTTTCACGGTGGAATAATCTCCCAGCACTAAAATCCAGCACGATGATCAGGGCCTGCCTTTTTCTTCCGGTTTCCAAAACTCCGTAGACTCTTACTGAGTTTTCATGTAAGTCTGTCAGTTTCTCCAGATGCTGACCACCCCTAGTCAGCTGTTGAATGATTCACAAAAAGCTCATTAACTAGGGTAATTTAAACACATGTTGACTCACTAAAATCTAGTGACTTCTGGTTACTGTGCCTATCTGGATGACCTTATCCAAGCAGGGCATAAAATTCACAGTTGGGTCCACAATGGAAGGGTCACATTAATTTTCCATCAGCCTTTAGATTTAAAAAAGAATGAAGGGGTTGTTATTGATGGATCAAATTCTTAAGTTACTCTTTGTCAAGAGAAGATACAACACTGCATTTCATTTTTACTGCCCGTATCAGATCAACAAATCTATGACTGATCAAATCATGGAGTGTATCACTGGTTCAACACTGCTTAAAACACCTTGTGATATTAGCAGTCCCCAAGAACACTGCGGCAAAAATTTGGAAACTTTATGGCACTCTATGATTTTTTTGCAGCACAGTTTTTGCACTTTATATTATTGACCTCTAATAGTCAAGCATAATATTTGCTCAGATTTCAGTTAAAACCATGAACCATTTTTAGAGATGATTTTGGAATAGTCTCTAATTTACATAGCTGTCAAGTGAGACACCTGCAGGTAACTGTGAAAATGTAGGTGCATGCTGGGATTTTGAGCCTGTATTTTCAGTTTTAATAGTGAAAGTGCAAATCTCAGAATACATTGAATAGTTTAATAAAAATTCAACACTGGGAAACATCAAATAACATGATGCTACTTGGCGACAATAGGTTTGACTTTATGTGCCTGGGGTGATAAAATTGCACAAAATCATTCAGATGAGACTACTATGTGTTAATTGAGAGAAAAAGTTGTCAAACACCCTATGTTGAGTGCAGACAGGTGGCCAGTGAGATGGCCGTATTTTTTTCTGGTTCCAACGAAGCTTCCTCTCGAGGGTGCTGAGGGTCTGGCACTTGGAGGACCTAGGTGAGGCAATTGTGGCCCAACTGATTTTCTCTCCTCGACAAACTAAAGCTTGCATTGGACCTTATTAATAAAAGGACTCCATTTGCAGTCTGCAAGGACCCTGGCAGCATGGCGGTGCTATGATTGAACTAATGAATGCCAAACAGAGATTTTTTTATTTATTTTAGTTAGAGGGACTGCTGCAGTGCTCTCCGGCATGCTGGCACCATGGGGGTGCCTCCTCACCAAACATTGTGGCAATGAAGACAGATGGAGTGTGGTGAGATGCCGAATGAGTGAACAGGCAATGCTATATTGTAATGGTGGGAACCACAGCCATTGGCTGAGAAGAACAAGTTAATTACCTTCAGCAGTGCTCTTTCTGACAGAGGCTCTAACCACAGATTCTTCACCTTTTGAATATTTCCATAGGCTTCAGACTGGATCCAGAAACTTTTGAGTAGAACCTTTGCGCACCAGCAGTGGCACCATGAAGCTCTGTACTGATGCCGCTCTGCTCTCTTTTTGAAATAACATATCAATCAATCAGGATTTATATAATGCTGCCAATCATCTGACAGGATATACTGGCGCTTGCAGATTGCAGACAGTTCATTTTAACAGCTGGGTCTTGAGGGCCCTTCGGAATTCCAGAAGTGTGATGATGGTCCAGAGCTGCGTGGGGAGGCTGTCCCAGATCTTTGCTGCAATGTAGGAGAAGAAGCGTCCTCCACCTTTGCTTTGGTAGATGAGGGAGTGTGGGCAAGTGTGAACAACTGATAGGGAGGCGGAACGTAATCTTCTCAATGGGTTCACAACTCAATTGTGTTCTCTACATGCTGTGGGTATTGTTTGCCGGCTTCATGTATCTCCTTGCCCTGAGGCGACTCTCTGTCTCGAATACTCCATGGCTCCGCCCTCCCAGAAGGCCTGAAATATTGGCCCTTCAGTTCCGTTGCAATGAAAGTTTAGCATCTGCAGATATCATGTGCCTATTTAGGATAGTCATGTTTCCACTGAGAATCATTAGATTGGACCATCATGCACTTGGGTTCTGTTGTAATTTTTGTCAATTACACTTTGCACCTGCTGCTTGTTAGGCCTCATGTCCATTGTATGTAACACGTGATTTGCCCCAGGTTCATTGGAAGATTCTAAGGGCCTCATTCCGACCCTGGCGGTCATGGACCGCCAGGGCCGGGGACGGAGGAAGCACCGGCAACAGGCTGGCGGTGCTTCTGGGGCAATTCTGACCGCGGCGTTAAAGCCGCGGTCAGAAAAGGGGAACCGGTTTTCCCCTGCCCCATGGAATCCTCCACGGCGGCGCCATGGGGATTCCGACCCCCTTCCCGCCAGCCTGTTCCTGGCGGTTTACACCGCCAGGAAGAGGCTGGTGGGAACGAGTGTCGTGGGGCCCCGGGCATGGGCAATGCAGGGGCCCCCTAACAGGGCCCCATTCAGATTTTCAGTGTCTGCAAAGCAGACACTGAAAATCGCGACGGGTGCCACTGCACCCGTCGCACACCAGCAACTCCGCCGGCTCCATTCGGAGCCGGCTTCATCGTTGCTGGGGCTTTCCCGCTGGGCGGGCGGGCGGCATTTTGGCGGTCGCCCGCCCGCCCAGCGGGAAAGTCAGAATGACCGCCGCGGTCATTTGACCGCGGTGCGGTCTTCTGGCGGTCTCCGCCCGTTTGCGACCCCATAGCGAGTCCATGCACTCACAGGGATGATGGCCTGCTGGAGACAGCTTTTTTAATAAAGTAGTTTTTTTTTCTTTTTGCAGCCCGTTTTCCTTAAAGGAAAACGAGCTGCAAAAAGAAAACCTTTCGAAACCATTTGGTTTCGGTTTTTTCAGAGTAGCCAGTGGTCCATAGGACCACTGCCTGCTCTGAAAAAATATTTTTTTGGGCATTCACAAAGGGGAAGTGGTCCAATGGGGACCCCTTCCCTTTTGCGAATGAGTTACCATCCACTTCAAGTGGATGGTAACTGCGAGTTGGTTTGCGACCGCATTCGCGGTCACAAAGCAACTCAGCATGGCGATGCAGTCACAAATAGGAAGGGAACACCCCTTCCTATTTGCGAGTCGCAGCCTCAAATTGCGAGTCGGTACCGACTCGCAATTTGCAGTTGTGCATTGCGTTTGGCCTTTTGCACGTCGCAAACTGCGTTTTTCACAGTTTGCGACGCGCAAAAGGCTTCCTACATCTGGCCCAAGGTTAGTGGGACTTGAGAATGGAAGAAAGGGAATAAAGGTTGTAAGTTTCATAATGAGTAGATTGAAGTAGAGAATGGAGAGGGAAAGTAAAAAGGTGTCAGAGAATTTCTATTTAAAAAAGGCCTTAGGACTGTGGTAAGTAATGAGAGACCAGGAGCCAGCAAAATAAATGCCCAGCAAGTTCCTGTATTGTGCATTGCTGGGTTGATATTAGAACTTCATGAAATGTCAAGAAGCATTCAGTAGTAGAATATTTTTTCTTGCAGGTTTTGGAAGAATTAAAAACAGGAGCCTCCCTCATAACAATGGGTATGTTATTCCATACTTTGGAGAAGCTCCTGGGAAACAACAGGATGAGTAATGTAAGGTGGATTGTAGAGCTAGCTTGTCACTCATTAAGGTATCCAGGTGCTGAGTAGGTGAGAGAGTAGGCATGTGGTGAGGCTGGGCCTCAGTGCTGGCCGAGTTTATGGTCTCACAAGAATACTCATTTAAAAGCCAAGTCTTCAGCTTCTTGCAGAATTCATGAAGTGAGAAGGGGGCCCAGATATGTTGGTGGAGATTGTTCCAGGGTTTGGTGGCTAGGTAGGAAAATGATTGACATCCTATATCTGCTCCTGTGGATGCTGTGTGTTTGTGTGAAAATGATGCTGAGCAAAGTTGTCTGGTGGTTTGGTGGAAGTGAAGCTGATGATTGAGGCATGTGGGTCCTGTGTTGTGTATTGTCCTGAATGCGTGTGTGAGAAGTTTGGACTGGCAACACATTTCTATGGGGAGCCATGGATGGTTTGAAGTTTGTGAAGAAGATGGGTTAGCGCATTACTGTATTCCAATCTGCTTGTGAATAGGGCCTGTGTGATGGTACATCTGGTATCCAGGAAGAGCCACTTGAAGATTTTACCTAACATGCGAAGGAAATTGAAGCATGAGGAGGGGACAGCTTTGACGTGTGACCTCATGGTGAAGCTAGTTTTCAGAATGAGGCCTAGATTCCTAGTGTGTGTCAGAGTCACCAGATCCTCGGGGTCTGTGCACGTTCCCAACACGTCCACCACGGAACAGCTCCAAGACTCTGATAGATAAATCACAGAGGCTGAGAGAGTTCAAGAGGGGAAGAGGGGATTAGGAAGGGAACAGCTGGGAAGGAGACCTGTAGTAAGAAAAAGGTTAGAACACACAATATGAAAATTATATCTCCTGAAATCAATACTAAACTATGATTCTAAGCCTAGTCACTCTGAAAACATGAACAATCAAAGAGTTAAGTTTAAAATGACTAAGTTTCAAGATGGTCGGATACCTGTAGGGGAATCAAGATGAATTAAATGAAAACTTTCTTATTTAAGTACTTTCCTTTACATGAGAATCAGAAAAAACATTCTGACTAAATTTTAAACCAGTCATATAAACCCTGTTTTGAGAATGTATACTAGGACCATACAATATTGCATCTAGAAACTCTGTCCTTCTCTGTACTCTTAAAATGTCTCAACACAAATTGTGAATATTGCAGATATATATATATATATATATATATATATATAGTAAACACCATAAAAGGATTGTGCACCATGAATAACACAATATGGATTCAGGAAACAAATCACATAACTTGTCAACTCGAATATTACATAATAAATATCTTAGAATAGTGGCATACAATAAACAACATGAATTAAACTCGAGAAGAGAATCGTGCGTCTTGCCAATTCGAGTGTTACCATGTAAAATACCAAGAAATGGTAACATGCAATGAATATCAAAGTCAAATCCTCATTAATCGAATCGCGCGTCTTGCCGATTCGTAAAACACAATATAAATGTCAAGGAATAACAGCTCACAATAAATAACAAGATCAAAGTACAATGAAACAAATCACGCTTCTTTTGCCGATTCTTAAGCCACCATGTAAATGTCAAGAAATGGTAGTGCGCAATGAACAACAAAGTTAAATGCTCATGAAACGAGTTGCGCGTCTTGCCAACTCGTAAAACATCATGTAAATGTCAAGAAATAGCAGCGCGCAATGGACAACAATGTCCAAACACCATCAAACGAATCACGCGTCTTGCCGATTCTTAAGCCACCACGTAAATGTCAAGAAATGGCAGCGCATAATGAATAACAAAGTCAAACCTTTATGGAATAAATCGCGCGTCCTGCCTATTTGCAAACCAGCATATAAATGTCAAAAAATGGCAGCGCGCAAGTAATCTGTTATTCATTTAAGAATTAAACCAAGAATATGAAAATTCTCAATAATGGTGTCGGGAAATGTCCAACCACCGTCTTACCGCCTGGAACAATGATCACCAATGAAGGATGAGGGAAGAAGACTGGAAGATCCAAATAGGCCGCCGGGACAGGAGCTCAGGAAGAAGCTGCTGCTCTGCACCGGGACATCTGAATAGTGAGCACTGGGAGTTGGGCTGGCTCTCTTTTATAGAGTCTTGGCCCAGCCCAGAACCACGCCCAGGCATGTTGCAGGGAAAGTCTCTGGAAGGCCCTGGAAAGGGGCCACATCCTAACACACTCTGAAAACCTGCAGCAATACATTGCAAAGGAACAGTATTTATAAACATATTAAAAATAAGTTTTCAGGATTGAACTCTGCAATGCAAAAGGTTAAACCACAACATATCAGCACAATGTATAAATTATGTTGTTTTGAGAGAGCTGGGTTTTTGCATTTTTGTCGCCAATAGAGCGCGTACTGCTCTGTTGTTGACAGTGTGGTCGGTTGGGGTCGGTATTGGTCCGACTTCGACAGGCCACCATGTGGAGTCTCAAGGTGAGCTCTTATTCCCGAAGATCAGCACTTCAGTTTTATTAGTATTGAGGCAGTTTTCTTTCATCCAATTGGCAGCGCTGGACATGCATAGCTTGAAATTCGTCTTAGTGTTGAAGGTGTCATGTGAGAGGGGAAAAATGAGCTGGATATCCTCAGCATAGGAGATGATGTTGATTCCGTGGGATCTGATGCTGTTAGCCAGAGGAGTCATGTACATGCTGAAAAGTGAGGGACTGAGTGCTATACCTGTGGGACTCTAATCGTAATTTAATCCTTGAATTCTGATGTGAACAGTTTGAGTCTGACTTGTTGTGTACTTCTGGAGAGAAAGGAAGCTATCCATTTAACTGCTAGTCCCTGTATTCCTGCTGTGTGTAGCCTGGCAATTAGTTTGTGGGGGGAGACTGTATTGAAAGCAGCAGAGAGGTTGAGGAGGATGAGGGCAGAAATTTGTCTTTGGTCGAGGATAGTGCAGCACAGAGGATGGCTGTTTTCTGTGCTGTGGTTTCTTAGGAATCCTGATTGCCAGTCATCCAGAACTTTGTAGCATTCTAGGTGGTCAGGGATTTGTCTATTGATGGCCTTTTTGATGATTTTGGCTGGGAAGGGGAGCAGTGAGATGGGTCGGTAGCTGCTGAGTACTGAGGGGTTGGTTGAGGGTTTTTTGAGGAGGATAGTGACTTTGGCGCGTTTCCAGCAAAGTGGGGAGGTGGATGTCTTGAGGGAGGTGTTGATGATGGAAGTGGGTGTAGCACTCAAAATGGCTCTTCCGGGGCTGGTGATATAGTGGGGTCTGTGGCATCCCATAGTTGACTGTGTTTATTATTGCTTCAGTGTCCTCAATGGATAAAGGGTTCCATGCTGTCAGGTAGCAGTCTTTGGTTGATGAGGTTAGAAGGCTGGGAACGTCACTGGGCGTGACTGTGTGTAAGAAATGGGGTCTCTAGTTGGCAGTCGGTTTTTAACTGTCCAAGTAGCTCTGGTCAGGATAAGGGAGAAACCAGCTCAGATAACCCCTGCTCAACCCCTTAGTAGCTTGGCACGAGCAGTCAGGCTTATCTCAGAAGTAATGTATAAAGTATTTGCACAAAACACACAGTAACACAGTGAAAACACTACAAAAGGACACCACACCAGTTTTAGAAAAATAGCCAATATTTATCTATGTGAAACAAGACCAAATCAAGAAAAATCCAACATACAGTAATAAAGATATGAATTTTGCAAGAATTACTTAAAAATACAGTTCCTTGAAGTCGATAGCTCCAACTGGGGCTATCATGGCGTTGTGATCAACAAAAGCAACAGTTCAAGCGGGGCGGTGCAGCGGGCCAGCTACGGTGTCGGGAAGACCCACAAACCTTACATTGGAAATGCAGAGCGTCATGATCCTTGCGAAGAGCGGCATCGCTGGCGTCGGTTCCGGAGTTCGATGCGGGGGTCGTCGGGCCCTTGAAGTCACACGCATTGCAGATCGAACTTCGGGCTGACGAAGTCAGGAGCACTTGCGTGGATAGCGTCGGGCTGCGATGCAAAACAAGATGATGCAATGTGTGGTTCCCACAGGTCACAGTGCAGGCAGAGTCTCAGTGACGGCATCCAGCAGCATCAGTGAGACCAGGGCTGTGGTGTGCAGCGGAGCGGTGCGATGTCACCAGGTCACGGTGCAGGCAGCAGCGTCGTCACTGCTGAAGCGCTGTCGTCGGTAGGCCAAAGTCGTCGGTGCGGGATGGGCTCTTTGCGGCGTCCACAGGTCGCAGTGCAGACTGGGACGTCTGTTGACGACACTGAAGTTGAGGGTGCTGGCATCGGTAAGCCTGGGCTGTGATACGGGACGGGACGGTGCTTCGTGCACCTTCCAAACCGTGTCCACAGGCCACGGTGCAGGCAGGGTCATGGCCTTTTTCTTGATCCATTTCACTTGATGATAGTGTCTAAGTGCAGCCTTGTAGGTGTTTCTTCCACTGTTTCTTTGGGTGGTTCTCCATTTTCTTTTGAGTTGTTTGCAGACTCATGGATTCTCAGAGCTCAGCATTGTACCAGCTATCTTGTTTGTTGGATCTTTTGGGATTGTTGTTTTTCAGGGGCATCAGGGTATTGGCGCAGGTGGTGGTCCAGTTGTTAAAGTTGCTTCTTTCACTAATTAAGTTGTTGGTTGGCTCTGAGTAGTTTAGTTGGAAGGTGTTGAGCCATTCCATTTTTTTTTTTACTTTCTTCCAGAAGCCTTTTGGGGTGTTGCTAGCCTCCGTAGGTCTGGTTTGTGGCCATGTTATGCGGAAGTGGATGATGGAGTGGTCCGTCCATGTGAGTGGAGTGATGTGGCTGACTTTAACCTTGTTGCACGAGGAGAAGATGAGGTCCAGGTTGTGTACAGCGAAGAGGGTAGGGCCTTGTATGAGCTGGGTGAGGCAATGTTCTTGTCAGAGTCACCAGATCCTCGGGGTCCGTGCACGTTCCCAACACTTCCACAACAAGACAGCTTCAATACTCTGATTAGATTTATCACAGAGTCTAAGAGAGTCCAAGTGGGGAAAAGGGGATTAGGACGGGAACAGCTGGGAAGGAGACCTGTAGGAAGCAAAAGGTTAAAACACAACATCAAAATTACATCTCATGAAATCAGTACCATGCTACAACTCTAAGCTTCGTCTTTTCCGAAAAACATGAACAACCCTAGAATAATCCTAAAACTGACTAGGCTTTAGATGACCGAATACCTGAGGAGGAAGCAGGAAAAGTTAAATAGGACTTTCAGATTCAAGTACTTTCTTTAGCATGAGAATCAGGAAACACTCTGAGCAATTTCTAAACAACCATATGAATCTCCTTTTACGAATACATATCAGGAACACGCAGCATTACATCTAGAACTCTGGTATTGTTGTGTTCATCTCAGAAAAAACATTGCGAAGTAAATTGCGCACATTGCAGATTTTTATATGAGTATTAAACACCATAAAGGTTTGTGCACCATGAAATCACACAACGTAGATTCAAGGAATAAATCATGCGACGTGTCAACTTGAAATGCTACCAAGAAAATGTCTTAGAATGGTAGCGCACAGTAACTTACATTATTTATACACGAGGAAAGAATTGCGCGTCTTTTCCGATTCAAATGCCACCATACAAATGCCAAGAAATGGTAGCGCACAATGAACAACATGAAAAGCACTCAGGGGAAGAATCGCGCGTCTTGTCGATTCAAATGCCACCATACAAATGCCTGGAAATGGTAGCGCACAATGAATAACATGAAAAAACACTCAAGGAAAGAATTGTGCGTGTTGCCGATTCGAATGCCACCATGTAAATGCCAGAAAATGATAGCGCACGATGAACAACAAAGTTAAATGCTCATGAAACGAGTTGCACGTCTTGCCAACTCGTAAAACATCATGTAAATGTCAAGAAATATCAGCGCTCAATGAACAATAATCTAATAACGAAGTCAAATCTTTATGGAATACATTGCGCGTCCTCCCTATTTGCAAACCACCATACAAATGTCAAAAAATGGCAGCACACAAGTAATCTGTTATTCATTTAAGAATTAAAATCAAGAATATGAAGATTCTCAATTACGGTGTTGGGAAAAGTCCAAACACCGTCTTACCGCCTGGAAACAGTGATCACCAATGAGAGATGAGTGCAGAAGACTGGAAAATCCAAATAGGCCGCCGGGACAGGAGCTCAGGAAGAAGCTGCTGCTCTGCACCGGGACCTCTGAATAGTGAGCACTGGAAGTTGGGATGACTCTCTTTTATAGAGTCTTGGCCCAGCCTAGAACCACGCCCAGGCATGTTGCAGGGAAAGTCTCCAGAAGGCCCTGGAAAGGGACCACACCCTAACACACTCTGAATATCTGCAGCAATACATTGTAAATGTACAGTATTTATAAGCACCTTAAAAATGAATCTTTTGGATGGAGTTCTGCAATGCAAAAGGTTAAACAAAAACATATCATCACAATGCATAAATTACTTTATCTTGCGAGTGTTGGGTTTTTGCATTCTAGATGCCCGTAGAGCGCACACTGTCCTGGTGTTGACAGTTCTGTAGACTTTGGAGAAAGTCAGTGGAGTTGGAGTCCCTGGTTTCATTGAGATGAAAGTAGAAATTGCCCAGGAATAAAAATACTTTGGTGCCGATGGTGAGGGGTGAGGTGAGGTGAGGTTGATGAGGTGGTTGCTGAAGTGAGTGAAAGGTCCTGGGGGCTGGTATGTGAGTGTGCCTGTAATTGTGGTTTTACTTTCCTTCTGAAGCTTGAAGTACATGTGTCCCATAAAAGTGGCTTCTGGGTCAGTGTACGAGGTACACCTGATGATGTCTCTGTAGATGATGGCAACTCCTCCTCCTGGTTTATTGGGTCAGTCCTGGTGCAGGATTTTGTATCTAGTAGGGATGTCTGCATTGATGTTCACTGAAAAAGTGGGATTGATCCAGGTTTTGGGTGAGGAAGAGGCGGTCCAGTGCGTTGGGGTCGATGAGGTCCCAAATCTTAGTCAAGTGCTTGCTGGGTGAGTGTGTGCTGAGGAGCTTGCATGGAAGTGAGTGTTGTGATGCGGGGTGGTTGTGTGAGTGGAGGCCTTGAGTTCTGACTTGGTGAGGGCTGCAGTGGGTGTGTGTGGGCAGTGGGAGCAGGTGTGTGGAAGCATGTGAAGTGGCAATGCAAGCAGGAAAGGGGGCCCACCATGGGCTGAAGTGCTGCTCGGCAGCAGCATTTTAGGTGACGTCCAGGGTTGACCAGGTGGAGTTCATTGGCAGCGTAACTGTGAGAGACCAGGGTTCTTGGTGATGGGCGTGGTCCAGATGGAGACGGGTGCAAGCCCACTTGCCTTTGGCATGCCAGAGGCTGGGCCACACTGCCACCTTCATTAGGCAGGGCCTTGAAGAGTGGGAGGAGAACGTGGGGGTGGTGGACGGGCTCAGCATGATAGGTAAAGTCAAGCGGGAAGAGCGGGAAAGTCTGGCAGGAGCAGCAAGGTGGGAAAGCATGATGAGTGGAGGAAGTTGGGTGGCAAAAACTAATAGAAGAGACCAAGATGCAAAACAGAGCAAACGATGAAAAAAGGGGTAGTTGAGAGGAACAAAGGAGGCTAAAAGGAGCAGTTAAACAGAGATAGGGGCAGATAGAACAGATGGCACAAAGAAAGAAAAAGCAGTTACAGAGTTGGGGGCAGAACAAGCAGCTAACAAGAAAGAAATGGCAGGAGACAGATACCAACACAAGTCAAAAGGGCAAGGTGTGGTTGAGGTCACACTGATGCAGAAGGGAGATGTCTGGGCACCTACTCCATGTCTCTGGGCTGCAGCCTCCATTAAGTAGAGCCTTGGAGAGTGGGAGGAGTGTTTGGAGTGTGGGGGTGAGCACAGCAACAGCAGGAAAGTCTGGTGGGGAGAGCAGGAACATCCAGTGGGGAGAGGAGGAAAATCCAGCAGGAACAGCAAGGTGAGAATACACAATTATTGGCGCAAGTTTGGGGGAAAGTAAATCTTGTAATACTGTTGGGTTTTCAGATGAAGGTGTTTGTTTTGTGAAGACTTCTTCTTTTATTGTGATGGTCAGTTTTTTAGATAGTGCACTGTGTTCCATTTTAGGAAGGCCCTCTAAATGTATTTGATTGTGTGTCTGCATTGATTTCCTCATAGTTATAGATTTGTTATATTTGCCACATAATCCATCATCTGCTGTATAATCTGCAGATTTTCATAACAAGAATTGTTTCTAGCTCAAATAGTTCCAAAGTTAATAAAAATGCAGCGACAAGTGTTACCGTGCAGTGAAATGCCCTTTGGAAACCTGGTCACCTTTTTGTTACTTGTTGCTATAGTTGGGTATTAAAATGGTACTACGCAGGTGCAACCAGTGCCATCCAGTGCTACCAAGTTTTCAAAATGATTAAATAATGGTCATACTATTATAGAATGTGCCGCATTATGTCGCATAATTTTCTTTTCTTGCCACATAACTTACATAAGCCTGATGTACATTTTGGCCCTCTCCCAACGCATAATTCCATTGGTCCTGATTTTAGGGCACTGATCTTAATGCTCAACAGGCTTGTAAAGGTAGCCATTTCATATTGATTATAATTGGTGTAATGTGATAACATTTTGTTGTGTTTGTAATTATTCTAGCTGTTGCACTGAGGATGGCCTTCAAGGGTACCATCTTAATTGAAGGAAGGCCAGTGA
This sequence comes from Pleurodeles waltl, assembly GCF_031143425.1. Classification (NCBI taxonomy): domain Eukaryota; kingdom Metazoa; phylum Chordata; class Amphibia; order Caudata; family Salamandridae; genus Pleurodeles; species Pleurodeles waltl. The sequence continues at coordinate 913,499,113 of NC_090443.1, forward strand.
ATAGTGTTATCCCATATTCTACGAGTGATATGAATTATGCTCCTTGGATATGAATTTCTTGATTCCATTGTGAGGTTTTAGCTGATACTGTATAACTTTTGCTATACTGCTAATGTAAGATTCCAAGTGGGATTTGTTGTCCGGTAGTAAGCCAATGGCATTGTGGATTGTTTTGGAACAAGCCCAGATAATTGTAGACGTATATGGCCATTTCTTTACAATGCTATTTTTAAAGTCATGGCAAGAGTCATGATTTATCATGATAATCTGATGTATTTTATTTTAAACGTAATTGGTAAATGATATCCATTTTTCTATTTGATGGAATCAATCAATAGTTTATTTTATTATTGTTTATGCAAATCTGCATGTCCTCCGCGTAGTGGTGGCACGAGAGGATTTCTTTTAGGAAATATCCAGATTCTCAACATACAGGTTGAAAATCAGGAGGACTAGAATGGACCTTTGTGGACTCCAAAGTGGTAGTTATTGGTTGTGAGAAGGTGTTGTTTGCCTTTACAATGTGGGAGTGTTTGTCTAGATAGGACTTAAACCATTGTAACCCTGCATGACCAACATCAACCCGGGTAGAAAATGTGCTCAAAGGTAGATTTGGGTTGAGTATGTGGAATGTAGATGGGATTTGTCTCAACATTATCTATCCATCTTCTGACAGACGTCATCAATAATATTAAGCATTGCTTCTTCTCCTTTGTGCCATGGTTTTGAACCAGGTTTAATAGTTGTTTGGTAATCCCTTTCATTGATTTGTAGACTTTGTCATTGTCTATGTGCTAAACATAAAATGCTAGCATTTGCGGACAAAATGAGTATATTTACTAAATGACAATCAGATAATTTTGTTAACTAGGAGGCCATTTCCTAAAGTATTATTGAAGATACTTTCTTGATGCGTTTCGCTTAGCTAATGGAATTATTTGTTTGGCATGTGAGTTGCGCATTTTGCCTCCTAACATTGTTGATATGCACTGATAGTTGTAATATCGGCTACTTCATATGCTTTTTGTTAAATGTGCTATTAGGATTAGAATTTTAAAGGGGCAGGATACAGGAGTTCTATGGAATGTAGTGAATGCTTTGTCAGTTCGTGAAGCATTGTGGTTAAGTGGAGCTGTTGCTCGTCACTAGGGTATATTGTAATAATCTCATCATCTTACTTTTTATGAGACTCGTCTATAATTGTAATATTAGCATTATGTAAACTTAATACCTTTATACGACTGCTATCCTTTGCCTCAGCCTGTAATATCTTTGTAACCTATGGGACATGTGCTGTCTGAACCTGTAGAATCTTTAAAAACTGAGCAGAACCTGGACTCTTTCAGCCTAAGATATCTCTAACCAGAGGAACGTTTCTGCAGCTAAAGATATGCTTTTGTAAGACCTGTGTAACTTGTCTTTTTCCCCTTTCTTTCTCTTAAGAATAGATCTTCACTCACAGTATCTACAAGTGGTAACCTACTTAAAGTAATAGGATGGGGGAAAGAAAAGAACAGAGAGGTAGACTTTAGAAGAGATGCTTTAAACATTGAGAACATTTTTAGGAGGCCATGACATATTTCAGATTATTTGACCGGAGTGTAAAACCTATGAATTTTTACCAATTTCATTTGGAAATTGGTCTGTAAATTGCATCATTTAACCCCATATATTTTTTTTATGTATTGGAGACAACTAACGTCAGGGCTTTTGGAAAGTGTTAGGCTTGCTTTGCAGACTATGACATAGTGGAATATGTCATGAATTCCACCCCCCTCCCCCCGGAAGTGCCTCTACAGCCCACGGCTTTTACTTAGATTGTCACGAAATTAGTGCTGTAAAATGCTTTAATTAATGTACTCTGTAAAACCTGTGTGTAAGAAATGTGGTTGTTAGTTGACTTGGGTCGTGGTCAAGCAGCAAGAACAATCCTTGTCAGGGTGAGGTTGGCACAGAGCAATTAGACTTAACTTAAAGGCAACATGTAAAGTACTTGTACAACACTTCAAACAATAACAGTGAAAACACTACACAAAGAGAATCCCACACCACTTTAGAAAATTAATAAATAAAACAAGACTAAAATGACAAAAATCTAATCAGTAGAACCGGAGCTATGCAGTTTTAACTACTTTAGTGAAAATAGTGTGAAAAAGCACAAAGTGCCATTTGTGGTGATCTGGTCGCTCCGGATCAGGACAAAATCACATGTTCAGGCTCAGGCTGACTGCATTGGAAGACGAGCCAGCTACAAGGACCCAACTAGGCCCACTGAGCAAAGTACTTTAAATCCTCGTTTACAGACCATTGCATGAATCCATGTGGAAGCTGTATTGCACAGCCAAAGCGATGCATTGGTTTCGAGATGTGGCAAGGCTGTGATGCGAGAGCCTGTGCCATCGTTGAGAATACTGATGACTGGACTTGCGATGTGAAGTCCATTATCAAGCGTGCAATGTGCAGTCCAGGCAAAGCATTGATTCGAAGGAGCTGCGATGCTGAGTCAATCTTCAAGACTGCCGTTGATGAGAGACAAGAGGACCTGTGCCGAGGGCGCGCTGTGCAGTGTCAGATCCAACGGCCTGTAATGCTACGTGGGTATTTGCAATGAGTCCAATCGATGCAGCAGTGGCGATGCCTTGGTTCTGCTCAGGTTTCCACCATGCAGCAGAGGAGATGTCAGTTCTGCAGGATCCTCAGAGGCTGGTAGAGCACTGGGGCGGCACCACTTAGCAGGATGAAGGTGCAGGTGCAAGGTTGTTGGAAGCATTTTGTGTCCCTGAGGCTTCAGATTAGGAGGCCAGCCAACTAGACCTTGGAGTCACTCTGGATTCTGGATTCAAGAGATGCAGATCCAGTCCTTCTCACCTAGGCAAGAGGGCAGCAGGAATCAGGTCAGCACAGCTGTGCAGCAGTCCTTCAGAGCAGCAGTCCAGCAGAATGGCAGTCCTTCTTCCTGGCAGAATATCCACAGGTCCAGAAATATGCTGAAAGGTTGGTGTCTGAAGTCCAGTATTTATACCCAGTGGTTCCTCTTTGAAGTGGGGAGAGGCTTCTATAGGCATGCCTTTGAAGTGCACATGTGCCCTGCCTTCCTGGTCCTGGCTCCAGACTAACTACAAAGGGTATGCAGCCCTTTGTGTAGAGACAGAACCAGCCTATTCAAGTGTAAGTGGGGCTGGACCCAGCTCCTCCCTCCCATCCTGCCAGTGGTGTCCCATCCAGTCACACTCCATTGTGTGTGGCTGTTAAAGAGCAATACACAAAACCCAACTGTCAGCTACACCCATTATTGTGGCCCAGGGACAGGCTGCAGGCACCAAATGGAAAATGCCAACTTTCTAAAAGTAGGTTTTTCAAAACTGCAATTTAAAATCCAGCTTCACCATGTGTTAGCCTTTTTGGTTACAACTCCAGAGACACCAAACATAAACTGTTACCTGTTCCATTTGGAACTTACACTTTTAAAATGTAATAAGGTAACTCCAACATTATCCTATGGGAGAGTTAGGCCTTCCAATAGTGGAAAACAAATTTAAGAGTGTTTCACTATCAGGACATGTAAAACTTAAAAGCACATGTCCTACTTTTTAAATACACTGCACCTATGCTCTGGGCTGTCTAGGGCCTACCCTAGGGGTGACATGTGTAAAAAAAAAAAAGGGTTGGGGCCTGGAAAAAACGTTTACTTCGCCAGGTCGAAATGGCAGTTTAAAACAACGATAGATGGGATGCACTGGCAGGCCTGAGACATGTTTAAAGTTCTATTTAAGTGGATGGCACAATGAGTGCTGCAGTCCCTGTAGTAGCATTTAATTTACAGGCCCTGGCACAGGTAGTGAACATTTATTAGGGAGCTGCAAGTAAATTAAATATGCCAATTGGGTATAAGCCAATTTATCATGTTTTAGGGAGAGAGTTCAAGCACTTTAGCACTGCTTAGCAAAGGCCAACAAAACAGGTTTAGAAGGGTGAAGGCAAAAGGTCTATGGATGATCCTGCAGACAGGGTCATGTCCAACACCATGTATTTTTAACACACCATTCTTTAGAGCTTCACCAGCCACTACTGCCTAAAGCAAACAGGTTTTCCATGATAATAGGTGATCGATCGTCCATTTACAAGCACACACTTCTCTAAGATTCCCAAGCTGTTTGGTTCCCACTGTAATTTCCCGCCCCCCAGATGCAGGGACCTGAATCCAGACCTAGAGCGTGACTTCATAATTTGAAATACGTGTCTGTTCTTGTAATTGTAATGAGTATATTTCACACTTGCTTGATTTGATGTCACAGCTAGTGGTCTACCTGTGTCTGCTCAAGTTTGTGGCTGCCCGCGGCGCACGCAGTGCACCTCCCTAAATGGGAGGCTCCCTTAGTGCGCATTCAGGCACACTCACCTTGCGGTTCACTAGTTGGGGCCCCACCCTGTGGGAGACCTATATCTGGCACTCTCCCCTCGTCATTTCCAGTGACTAGCGGGCTGGGGCCAGGTACTTATGCCCGCCCCATCCAGGTGCTGCCCTGCTGGTCACACTGATGTGTTGCGTCGCATCGGGTCCGGAGGTAGCATTCAGTCGGTATAGTGATGAGTATTGCCCCCCTCTTCGGGGGCTGTTGTCCCTAGCTCCATGTGGCGCCCTTCCGGCCGGTTGGCCACTTGAACGGGTGCAAACATAAAGTGCCATCGTCCAAGGCTGGGAGGGTGGAGGAACAGTTTTGAGCATCAGGGTTTTTTGACTAAAGCCCCGTCGGGGTTCTGGCGGCATTTGAGCATTGCCGGCCAGTTCTGCCTCTTGAGCATGTCGTTATCACCGGACCTGAACCGACCCATAAGGGCCTGGGCCAGTGAACGCACTTCATGCCACGAGGCAGATGTTTTTTTAATAAGGCAAGTACAAAATATTGATGGTTTCAGCCGCGCAAGTCCATGAACTTTGCCCGGTTCTCTTCCCCTCGACCTGGTTTAACTGCTGTACAGCCACAGATGGGCGGAGGGAAGAACTGATACACAAATGGGAGGCTGTTGGCAGGTGAATTTGCTCGCACCTTCAGCCGTGAGTTGTGGCTAAATGGAGCAGACGTTGCCGGTGTCCAGATCACTGGGTCTGATCCTGCTTCTGGAGCCAAGTTTGATTTATTGCGTTGAGCGAAGAGTATATATATACTGCAACTGAAAGGCTGGAGCCAGGTGTCCAGAGTAGACAATTGCTCTGAATTTCATTATGTTGTGGAGGTTATTACCAGGCTGCCCTGGAATTTAATTGTGTTAACAATGCAGTTTCCTGTGTGGGACAAGAAACAGTCTTGTTGCTTCATTGGGGTGAATATTTATTAGTGTCGCCTTAACCCTAATTTTCATACTGCTATGGTGCCAAAAGGTGTTTAGGCCAACAGGTGGCACTGCTCCACTGTTTTACCTTTAGTAAACGTTAGGCTAAATGTGGATAATTCATTCTACTTTAATCATTTAATTGCAAGCTGCTTTCAGTTTCAGGGAACGACTCGGTCAAGGACCGATTGCTCATTTGCAAGTTCTTGCACCTCTGTTGGTACAGGATCCCCCAGCACAGGGACCGAATCCAGCCAATAGTGTTACAATATCTTTTGTGCGTGAGATTGATTCTCAGATTAATTCATTGTTTCATATAGAGAGATGATGTGCGCTATAGCTGAGATTCTTCTATTCTTCTGTTAAATTTTGCTGGATGCCTATCTTTCTTCAGCCAGAGGGGAAGGTGTCAATATTATCTGAGAATGTGTCTAATTACCGTTTGGAGTGAGATCTGTTAGTATAAAGGCGGGTGTGTAGGTCATTTGTACAAGAAAATGCAATCGCGTATCCTTGGGGCCCTGAGTTTGAAGAAATACGCTCCATACGTGTGCATTAGATGGCTAACATGCAAACTTTCATTTGGAGGTTTGTTTGATTATTTTTTATAAGCGTCAACGCAGGTCTGTAACATCAGTGGCACCTTAAAGAGATGGGCTTAGCCAGTACTGTTGGCAGCTAAGGAAGGGTTAGGACAGCGCAAATTCATGGACATTCTTACACTTTTGATGCACGGCAAAGACAGTATGGACACTAGGTGCGTGGGTAGTAAGGAAGGGGACAAGAAGGGGAGATATCAGGGTTGGCCAGAGAAGACCATCAAAAATTGAGGCCTTTTCCATCCTCAGCAGTTGTGATCGAAAAATATCCAGAACAGGGTCAGGCTTTCTTTCAGTACTCACGTACAATCCACAACAAGGCCATCAGAACAGGGGGCATTGGTTGATTTCTGTATGACAAAGAGTTCAGGAAAAAGATGGCATTGTGCCGAGCTGGGCTGGTATCAGAAGGTACAACTCTGGATGGAATACATGAGCAAATTCATCCCACCTCTGAATGACCACTACACTAGGAATACAATTGGTTAAACAACCTTTAGGTCACAGAGCCAGCCAGGCAAACGCTCCTTCAGCAACCCTTTCGGGGGTTTGCAGTGGGTAGGGGGGCAGAGAGGAGGGTTCAGAAGGCCACCTCAAAGAACATGCAGACTGTTCAACCCTGGCTCCTGCTCATGGGGCAAAGCTTGCAAATTTGCACACAGTTGTAAGTGTGCTGCCTGCCACCCAGGTTCCTCCTGCAGGGGAACCCAAAAATCATCTTCCCCACCTAACCAGAAATGTAACAGTTATACAACCAATGACATGCCTGGCCGCACAAGCACACAATCCCCCCATCTTGCCACCACAGACACCAGCATCTCTACTACCACCCCCAGGAAACAATAAAAAGGGCCCATCGCCAATTATCCTCCACACACTACTGCACCAACTCAGGAGTTACCCCCAACCCCAGGGAATTGTTAGCACACTGTTTTTTGAAGGTTTCAATATACCTTTAACAGGCTGCTTCATAAGTAGGAATGCCAAGGACCTGACATCTGCCCAGGAGCTATCTTCATTAGTGCAGGAGAAGATCTAGAAAGAAGTAGCGCTAGGGAGGGTAGCTGGCCCCCTTCCTGAGAATTTTGTGGTTTCACCCCTGGGTGTGGTCCCTAAGAAGGAAGCAGGAAATTTCAGGCATATCTATCACCTCTCATACCCCAAGGGCAACTCAGTGAATAACTGGCTGGACGCTGGGCTGTGTCCTGTCACGTACAATGCTTTTGATGAGGCAGTGGACATAGTAAGGAGAGCAGATAGAGGGGCATCGCTAGCAAAGGTGGACATAGAGGCTGCCTTCTGACTGCTGCCTGTGAATCGAGGCAGCCACCATCTTTTGAGTTTCACATTGGCCGGACAGTTTTACTATGATAAGTGCATGCCAATGGGCTGCTCTGTGTCTTGTGCCTAATTTAATGCTTTCAGCTCCTTCCTGCAATGGGCACTCCTGCGGGCAGACAGGGTGGGCAAGGTCACCCACTACTTGGATGACTTTCTCTTCATTGGGGAGGGGTGAACACAGGACTGTGCTGCCCACTGGTACTCAGGTTGGTGAGAGAGCTTGTGAGGGCTTGCCTGCATAACAATATAGAATTCTGCGCATGACAACTTGAAGGGGAAAAGAACTTGTCAGCTGATGCTCTCGCTCATTTTTAGTGACTCAGTTTCCTGGAGGCTTGGCCATGAGAGCAGAGATGACACCATTCTCTCTGCAGCTTTGGCACATATTGCAGTGGACCAACGCCTCATGAAACTAGGTGAGCTATCGCTCGCCCCTGGAACAAGGAAACAGTATACAAACTGTGTTTTCACATTCTGCAGGGTGACTGGGGAAAGTGGAGGTGGGGCATCAACTCTTGAGAGCAAGGTGCAGCACTTTATTTAATGGGCTAGGGCAACTAGCAGCTGTTAGCCACAATGCAAAACTGAGAGAACACTGCGATCCCACCAGAGCATTTCTCATAAGGACAGCACTTAAAGACTGGGCCTGAGGGGAGGAGAGTGTACCAGATGACAAATTGCCCATCAAGTTCCACATTCTACAGGGGTTGATAGTTTGTGTTCACAAGGCCATATACTCCAACCATGAGGACACCCTCTTCGCTGCAGCATTCGGCTTGGCATTTTTTGGGGCCTTTGAGTTAGTGAGTTTCCAGCCAATTTGAAGAAGGATGAAACAAATGGTGCACTGTGCGTACAGTATGTTAATGTGCAAGGGGGTGCCTTAAAGATAATGCTGCGAAGGTCCAAAACCAATCAGATGGGGCTCAGAAAGTCCATAGTGCTGAACCCCCTGGGCATCAAAACCTACTGCCCTGTTGCACTGGTCACAGCTTACCTGGCGCTATGCCCCCCGTTGGGGAGGGTTACCTGCTAGTGCATGCAGACCATTCCCCCTTCCCCAGATACCAGTTTTGGAATTTTATAAAGTCATATTTGGAACTGTCAGGGAACACAGGCATACGTTAATCACTGCACTATTTACCCACCACATTGGCATATTTCATTTCTGAAATAAACCTGTAGCAACCTGTTTTCAAACAAACCATGTGTTGTCTGAATTATTTCATTCCTTGTGGGCTAAGTAATCATTTACCAATGATGGCTGGGGGAGGGTTGCCAATAAAGGCTCTATTTGGCTGCCCATTGTGCACACAGTACACCTTCCTAAGAGGACAGCACCCTTAGTGCCGCATTTGGGCACACTCACCTCGAGGACCACTCGTTGGGACCCCACCGTACGAGCCCCACGTCCGGTCTTCTCCCCTCATCATTTCCGGTGCCTAGCGGGCTGGGGGCCAGGAACTTATATGTACCCCATCCAGGTGCTGCTCTCTTTGTTCCTCTGCTGGCCACACTGTAAACTCCCTCTCTCAGCCCCATACCCAATGTGCCAGCAGTGGGGCTTCTCTTCCCGTGCTGAGCCTTTTAATGGTTTATTTGTGTTGCAGGCAGATTTACAGGATGATCTGGAGGCAGTTTGGTGACATAAGGGTACCAGCTCAGGGAGCACAGCAGGGGTGCTCTATGCCAAAAAACTGGAGTCTTTACTGCAGGACCCTGGAATGTAAGCAACTGTGCCCTGTTAGTCCCTCTGGAGGTTGCAAGCCTGAGCAGCCGAAAGCTTGTCTTGGTGACTCTCCACCCTCAAAACACGTGAGTTCTACTCTTGGACTGGTGGTCCACGGTCTTTAAGGGAGGAAAATTCCCCAACTAAAAATTAGAGCACTGAACGGGTTGGCGCACAGTGCCATTGGGCACATCAGATGGGTGGGCAGCTCAGGTCACTCATTGCTTCCTGCCCTTGAATCAACCTAAGTCAACCCACCTCGTTGGCATTTATAATTTCTGAAATAAACCTGCAACAATCTATTTTCCACTAAACCATGTGTTGTCTGAATTTTATGTCAAGAACGGAGGCTCCTATTATGCTTCTCTTACTTGCTTTAATTCAATCAGCAGCAGTCAAGAAAACTACAGCTCCCAAAAGGCTTACAACACAGAAGCCAATGGGAGAGAACAAACGTAATAAGTAATACACCAATCAGAAACCATGGATGGTATGTGTAACCAAGCTTGACTGCGACCAGCCCTCTTTCTTGCTGCTCGCAGTCAAGATAAGTCACGTTCTTTCTTTCCTTATATTTATACTTATATTACGGTGCCTGTTTTGTCATAATTGTTACAGCATTTTCATATTTATATTATGTTGCACTCTATCGTTTTATCTCCGTGTTGCTGGCAGCGCGCTGTTTTCTTCTTGGGTCTTGGGACCCGGTTTTGGCTTTCCGCGCTCTCGCGCGGCTGAAGCAGCTCATTCGGAACGTTCTAACGGACGCGCTTTACTCAGAACGCGTCCGTTGAACTGTTATTACCTTATTGAAGCTCGGCGCTTACCTGCTCGTCGGCTGTTCTTCCTTGCGCTGTACCGGCGAAGCGTTTCTCCTCCTTTGTCCTCGCATTACGAGGTGAAGACTTTCCGGTTTTTCTTCCCCTCGCTGTAGCTCGTTGGGACACGCCTTCCTGGGCGTGTTTATTCCCTCCTTCAGCCTTCTGCATATTTTAACCCCTTCCAGTCAGGGTTTTTTGTTTCCCTGTTCCCTAATACATTATCATGGAAGGGCAAGACCCTTTTGCTGAATTACCTAATACTAATGAAATCGGAGCCTTTATTAATGAGGCTGTAACCAAGGCTATGTCAGCCACAATGAGCAAAATGTCAAAGAACATTGAAAATTCAGTACAGAATATGGTTTTTAAATCCTTTTTGGCCCATTCTGCGGGGGATAGCAGAAAAAGAAAAAACAAGGATTTGGTAATGCAAAAAGATGGTGCTTTGATTGGTGAAATTTCTTCACCCTTGACTGAGGACGATATGCCTCCCAGGCCTCCTGCTCAGGAGGGGATTACTAATAATGTTTCTGGAAAACGTAAATCCAAAGTAAAGAACACTCTTTCAGCACCAAAACAAGTTATAATCACACATATTTCAGATACCGATGATGATTACGGTGATATAGATGATGATGACTATGATTCTGATGTATGGGGCTCGCTCTCGCAAGTCTCCCCCCGAAAAAGCCTAAATTAGAAAATTCTAACCCCTTTTCCGCAAAAATCATTTTGGATTCAGAGGGTAATCCCATGTTCGATCCATCTTATCTCCATCACCCTAACTCTACGGAGTGGTCACCTGTGGGTCAAGTGGGAAAATATATAGCTTCCAGGTTAAGGCTTCCCCTGGACAAGCAAACGAGAGCTAAGTTAAGGTCAGAGTGCCCCAGACCTTCTCTCTCTTCCAACATCACTTCTACCCCAGTAATTGATGATTCACTCTTGACTTTCTTTTCTAAATTTGGCAAGGACCCCCGGAAAGGGGTTGATAAGGCCTGGTCCAATTGCCAGGATAAGCTCCTTGATCTGGTGGGTCCTCTAGCTCGTATTTTGGATCTCGCAGAATCAGCCAAATCAGACAATGCGGACATCGATCCTTCAGAACTCTCCCTATGGACTCAGAGAGCATTCTGTTTATTGGGCAACGCTAATGCTGCCATTACCCATGAAAGAAGGAAGGGACTATTACTCAAATTAGACCCTAAATTATCTAATCTAGCGTCCATGGATCCTGGTTTGAAAGCCGAGGGTCGTCTTTTTGGGGACTCATTTATTAAGGACTTGGGAAAGTTTGTTGCAACCTTTTCCTCTATCGACAAGGCCCAACAAAACATTTAAAAAGTGTTTAATCAACGGGTTTTTGGCAGGGCCGGGACAGGCAGGAGCCGCTCTACCGGCCGCTTCACCCATCCACAAGGATTCAGAGGCTCCTCATTCTCATATTCCAACTATGGATATCAGTCCTACAAACCCCAGTTCTACCCTCAAAGAGGCAGAGGATACAGGGGCCGCGGACAACGTGGATTCAGACATAACAAGACCCAAGGTAAGCCTTACCTCTGGCCCTCTCCCAATAGGGGGCAGACTAAAATGTTTCATTCAGAAATGGCACTCTTTAACTACCGATCCATGGGTTCTGAATACGATTCAGGGATACCAAATAGAGTTCTATTCACAGCCCCACCAAGTTTATTTTCCCCCTCCACCAGTTTTCTCAACGGAAATGTCTCTTCTTATATCAGAAGAAGTAAAGTCTCTCCTTTCCAAAGACGCTATTCAAATCTCTCCTCCAGATCCCTCAGGTTTCCTCAGTTCATTATTCCTGGTCCAAAAGAAAAACAAAAAGTTCAGGCCAGTCATAAACTTAAAATACTTCAACCAGTTCGTCGTTTACCGACATTTCAAAATGGAAACAATCCTCCATTTACGGGATATTCTCCTTCCATTGGACTTCATGGTACGATTAGATCTTCAGGATGCGTACCTTTCAGTTCCCATTTACCGGGATCATCGCAAGTACCTTCAATTTCAGTGGCTTCGGCGAACGTACCAGTTTTCTTCCCTTCCATTCGGTCTCTCGTCAGCACCCTGGTGCTTCACAAAACTAATGAAACCAATAACGGCGCACCTCAGATCTTTAGGCATCAGGTTACTGATTTATCTGGACGATATCCTTATTTTACATCAGAATCGCGACACTCTTCTTTCCCATCTACAATTGACTTGTTCTCTTCTCTCCCAACTGGGGTTTCAAGTCAACAAAGAGAAATCAAGTATGGTTCCTTCTCAAAGAATCCAGTTTTTGGGGTTCGAAATAGATTCCTCTTCCTCCACCCTTCATCTTCCCCTTCAAAAAGTGAATTCCATCAAATCGGAGATTCGGAGAACGCTTCGGAAATCTCAGATCTCTCTAAGATCTCTAGCCAGGATTGTAGGCCTCTTGTCCTCTTCAATTCAAGCCATATTTCCCGGCCCTTTACATTATCGGGCTCTACAAAGATTAAAAATACGTCATCTCAGAAAAGGTCTAGCATATTCAGATATGGTCTTTCTAGATCAAGAATCCCGTCTAGAACTCCTATGGTGGATAGACCATTTAGATGCCTGGAATGGCAGAACTATCTTTCCGTCAGCCCCAGATCTTGTGTTAGAGTCCGATGCAAGTCTGACGGGCTGGGGCGCCCGCTGTGGACCAATCTCGACTGGCGGTACATGGTCGTTAAGGGAGTCCAAATTGCACATCAACTATTTAGAGATGCTTGCAGGCTCCTTTGCAATAAAGAGTCTGGCAAAAGGCAGAGTTCAGTGTACCATCCTCCTCCGTATGGACAATGTTTCGGCTGTCCGATACATAAATCATCTAGGAGGTACCAGATCAAAACCGTTAGCAGACCTGGCAAAAAGTCTGTGGGAATATTGCCTAAACAACGAAATATCGCTCACAGCGGAATATCTTCCCGGTTCCCTAAATCAGACAGCGGACTGGCATTCTCGCTTCCTCAGGGACTACAGCGATTGGAAACTTCACCCTTCAGTGTTCCAATCTATCCTTCACAAATGGGGCCTGTTCAGTATAGACCTCTTTGCCTCCCGCCTCAACGCCCAACTTCCTCTCTTCTTCAGCTGGCGTCCAGATCTTTCAGCTTTGGATTCCGATGCGTTCCTTCAGGATTGGTCCCAATCAATCAATTATGCCTTTCCTCCTTTTCTTATGATCACCAGAGTGCTGGCCCAAGTCAGGCGTCAGGAAGCTACTCTGATCCTAGTGGTACCCTTTTGGCAATCTCAAATTTGGTTCCCCCCTCTTCTGGAACTGGCAATCGACTTTCCCATCCTCCTCCCCTCTTTTCCTTCCCTTTTGCTGGATCCCTTTGGGAATCCCCATCCGTTGGTACTCAACAAGACACTCACCCTTTCAGGTTGGAAGGTTTCAGGGATGCCTCATCTACCATACCAATTTCGGAAGAGGCTTCCGACTTCATCAATAAGGCCTGGGCCCCCGGCACCAGGAAAGCATACTCTTCCGCCTGGTCTCTGTGGGCTAGCTGGTGTATGGGAAGGGACCTCAATCCCATTTCAGCAGATTTAAATTATGTTATCAACTTTCTTGCGGCGCAAGCCAGTGCAGGTAAGTCCTACAGGACAATTAATTTGTATAGATCGGCTATTTCTATGCATCACTCCCATGTCAACGGGAAACCGATTGGTGAACACCCTCTACTTTGTCGACTGTTGAAGGGAGTAAGATTTTCAATTCCCCCATTACCTAAATATTCTAAGTTATGGGATGTCAATTTGGTCCTGAATTTGTTTTTGTCTTGGCAGGACAATGCTGACTTGTCTTTGAAAATGCTTTCAGCAAAACTCACTATGTTACTTTGTTTAGTCTCTATTAAGCGACTGTCTGATGTTAGAGCACTTGACGTTACTTCCCGACAGTTTGCCCCCACAGGGGTCTTATTTTCTATTAACAAACGTACAAAAAATAACTTACGTACAGTTTTTTATCCATATTTTCCAGATCAACCTAAGCTTTGTGTAGGACAATGTCTCAAATGTTATGAAGAATGTACAGTTGATCTCAGAAAGTCCTCTGTTTCCCAACTATTAATTTCCTTCCAAAAACCTCACAATCCCGTTTCTGCAGCAACTCTTGCCAGATGGGTTCGATGGGTGATGTCCCTTGCGGGTATTGATACCTCCATTTTTGGAGCTCATTCGGTTAGAGGTGCGATGGCTTCCAAGGCCTTTTGGGTTGGCTCCAGATTAGAGGACATTCTGAGATCTGCTGATTGGTCCAATGATAATGTGTTTAGGACATTCTATTGTAAACCTGTTCATACTGCTACATCAATAGTGATTAATATGCTTTAAAATAGCATAATAGGAGCCTCCGTTCTTTACATAAAATGTAGGTTTTCCTAGTAGTCTATGACGGAAAGTCTTAATTTTATTAAAGACACGGAGGCGAGTATTATCCCGCCTCAACAAGGAGATATCTCTGATTTATCTTGTTTTCCCTCCCTTGCAGTTACCTCCACTCCAGCTCAACCTTCTACATGATCAGAAGATGATTTGGTCAAACACCAACATATCGACTGGTCGGTCGGACTCCTTCCAAAGCATTTTCTCTGCTCCCTACAGGACACCGGCTTCGCTACAGTTTTGTCTAGCATTGATTCAGGACTTTTGCTCTCTGACTTTAGCAATTGCTATAATCTTAGCCATTTTTCCACTGTTTTCTCGTAACTCCTAGCCTTCTCGCATCAAGAAAGAGGGCTGGTCGCAGTCAAGCTTGGTTACACATACCATCCATGGTTTCTGATTGGTGTATTACTTATTACGTTTGTTCTCTCCCATTGGCTTCTGTGTTGTAAGCCTTTTGGGAGTTGTAGTTTTCTTGACTGCTGCTGTTTGAATTAAAGCAAGTAAGAGAAGCATAATACTTGCCTCCGTGTCTTTAATAAAATTAAGACTTTCCGTCATAGACTACTAGGAAAATCTACATTATTTAATTCCTTGTTGGCTACGTAACCATTTACCAATGTTGGATGAGGAGGATTGCCAATATCAACAATATGCTACTCGCTGCCGAGGTCATTAAAGGTCCTCTAGCTAAATTATAGGCCTGAGCCACAGGCGAGGTCCAATAATGAGGCAGGGTGCCTATAGCAACAGGTAAAGCATAGGGCCTAATGGCTATAATGCTTCTAGAGCGTTTCTTCCACTGAGGGTGGAATATTCTAAATTGATCAGGAAGTACTATAAGGACGAACAGTGAAACGAGGGAGCAAAAGGTCTGCTCGTCTTTGTCTTCAATGGCATGCCTAACCCTTCAATGTTCTAGCATTGATTGATGCACACATTCCCTAATATTGTTCATTGTTCTTTCCCTACACTCGGGTGCTGTGTTTCTTCTTGTGTGAGTTTGACGCGTTCATGATCGCAGTTGCTCTGAGTCTGATGGTTCTAAGCTTTAAAAAAGCCAACTTTAAAATTGCAAATACACACATTGATGGGATGAGTTTAGTCAGCATTTCACTTGTTTCCACTGACAGGGAGTTGCTTTTCAACAATATTCTCTGTTTGGAACAATGCGGAGCCGCTGACCCGCAAGCCTCCCTGTCCTAGTAAATAGCAAAGACCTAAACTTGTTATTGTTTCGTGAGTGGCCCCCTGGTAACGCCAAACCAAACCTTAACGTCAAGTGGCACCTGTGAAGAATATTGCTTATTCGTTGATACAGAGATCAGTGATTAATTAAAATGTTCGCCGCACCCGTATTTCACATTATCCTGCTGTATTACGGAACCCTTCTGTCTCCTTCTCAAAATACATATGTCTTGTGCATTTCAAGATGCTCCACGCGGCTCACGCGGAACTCGCGACCGAGTTCTGTCAGCACAGCACCATATGCTCTAGTGTACATTTAGAATTTCTCATTGACATTTGTGTCAACAGAATCTTGGCTGGTGCCCAGCCCCAGTAGCACTCTGCAATTCTCAGCTCCCGCGCAACTTGGGAAAATATGCCCCTAGGAGAGCTCATGTAGCTCGCTGCTCGTTCAGTTACTCACCAGCCTTCAAGCACTTTTTTTAAAAGTCTGACTGCTTCAGCTGTCTGTAAAGACCTTGTCGGCGCACGCACACCACACACAACATTCGACATACAAAAGGGGATGTGGGTCAGCCCGCTTCAGTTTTTATAGGGTCCAGCGCCCACGCGCTCTAGCCTGCTGTAATCTCTCTGTGGGCTTTTAACCATGCCCATGTTATGCCCATCAGTTTCGTTGGTTGGTGGGCTTGCCTTTTAAAAATTGCTTGATTTTATGTGTGAAAGGCATGCATACATCATTACTTTTCAAGTGTTCAGCCCTCCTCGAGCGCACGGACCAACTAATGAAAACATACGAGGCTCCATGTTTTTATCATGGTTTGTGGACTTCTTTTAATTTTGATTTCCCATGTAGCGCGATCTTGCCGCACATTTGCTGATACGTTTGACTGCGAGCAAACTTCTGTTACATTTTGTGTGCTCCTTCGCGCTCAAGGCATGGCACTTTGAACCAGCTTGCTTATCTAAAACTGTATTACTTTTCATTTTATGTGGAAATAAAAGTCCAGTTAGGACTTTACAATGCAAATAGCTCTAAATCGAGCAAATGTGAGACTCATTGCATTGCAAATGGTTGTTTTATTTGGGCGCACCTACTTTTGGCACTGGTTCATGGGCTGTCTATCACTTTTTATATCAAGCCCTTGTATTTCGTGGATGTGCCCAAGTCTGCTGTTGTTTCCAGCAGAAATGGTGGTGAGGTGAAGTAGCTTTTGATTTTCTGTCTGTTTTCCACATATCAAAAGACAGTATGAGACTGCCACTTGCACAGCACACAACGACCCTCTAGGAACTTATTGTAAAGGACTGAAAAACTGGATTGATGGCATCAAGCATGGAATCTGAGGCCCTCTGTAGGTGCGCGAGTCAATTGAGGAGTACCTACATTTTTGCTCTGTGTTTCAGTGCACTTGGGACAATGATAATTTCTTCTGGGAGGACCTGATCGAGTCAGACCAGCCAACTTCAACAAAAATCTCACAGTGTGAGGAGGGGGGTGGGGCTTCAGAGGGGACATGGCTTTGTGCCAAGAAGCATCTAAGAGGCACTTCACCCACTTCCTGGCCCCAAACTTCCTCCTCTGGAAAAAAAGCTTGCTGAGGCTGTTGCCAATGTCTTGGGGTGTTTTCACACCCATTAATGGGCATCAGCAGTTAAAACCCCCCCAAAACGAGTTGAAGACCACTGTTTACAGTGGTTTTCAGCTCGTTTTCCCTGCCACCATGTGGTATTGGTTCTTCACTGTGTGATGCGAGCCAATGTCTTGTGTCATGCGGTGGCACCATGAAAGGTAGCAGGTCTGTGGAGTGCAGTTTGAATCGCTATTCCTCTGAGGAATGAACAAGTTAGTGATACAGATCATGCACTAGACTCCAGCTGTCCACTGTATGTAGCCTCTGCTTCTTCTTAGGGTAGCTATGTCTGTAAGCACCAGCAGCAGGCTTTAGTAGCAACATTCCTGTGGTAAATTTGTTCTGCAGTAAAGCTGTTTCCTTGCCATGTGTAGCCTGCAGTAATTCTATTATATTGAATTGCAGCATTTATATAGTGCTTACTACCCATATGTGGGGAACTAAAGCACTTGTCTACATGGGCAGCAAGCTACGTCATGTAGGGTGTGTGGCTGTAAAGTTGTTCCCTTTGTGTCTGTATTATTTTATATAAGAAATGTTTCCATGTTTTTCATGATGATCAATGAGGTCTGATTATCATGTTATGGGAAGTGGTGCTTAGCAGTATGGTGGACGAAGAGGTGTGTGAGATAAACATGCAATTTATGGTTTTTAACTAAGCTGGCAGCTTTGAGTAGCTCTGCAGGTCCCTTTATGACATTTCTTATGATCACAATCTACTTAGCTGATTACTGAACTAGGTTGTCCTACCTGATACTTTGTTTATAGTTAGTAAGCCTAAGCAGAGACAGAGTGGTGTGGAGATCCGCTGGAATGGCCTTTCTTTCTATCCATGTCTTAATGTCATTGTGATATGTAAAGAAGCAGTCGTAGTGCACTGCAAGTTGGGCCTGCAGTGGTGGGCTAAATTACAGCCCTCCTGTTGGTCAGCAGTAACTGACAGATCTCTTCAGTTACACCATGTTTCTTCAGTTGGTGATAGATGGTTTATTGACTGGTCCAGTACTGAGTGATGGACAAGACCCATAGCAGAGATGTGAGTGTAAGAAGATTAAGTTATAGGTGGGTGCAGATTGCTGAGTGTTATAGTATTAGTGTGCCCTGGAAGGTTTATTTATGAATTATATATGAATTGATATTTATTATATAATGTCCAGGCTAAACATAGATCAGCCCTTGTTAGCTGACCTGGTTATAGGAAGTAGTGCACAGGTTGTTCAATAGCTGTAGGTTTTAAACTGTAGATTCAACTTGACAGTGCTATTATCTTTAAGATTTCTGTGCTAGGGCTCTGGAAGAATGTAGTTATCTTGGAAATAGCAATGTTTTCAATGGTCTTCTGTGGTGTATATGTTCCTGGATGCTTTGAATTTTGTCTGGTAGTGAATTCCAGAGTGTGACTGCCTGTACTGAGGAGTCAGTGCCTCCTCTAGATTTCTTATGGTACGGTGGTATGTTGATTTGTGGTGCAAGCCTGGAGCACACTGTTCTATTTTGTTTGTATTGCTTGAAGTAACTTGCAGGTATAGCAATCATTTTACTTGGACAATTCATAGTACTTTGAAGATTGCCCTTGCCCTTCTGTATCTAGGAAGCCAGTGGAGTGATTGATAGACTGGAATTATGCATTCTCTTGAGGGATGTTGGAGAAGTAATTTTGCAGAAGAATTTTGGATTAGTTGTATTTTGCATATGATTAATCTGGGTCTGCCACAGTGTATGAAGTTAGTGTAGTGAAGGTTGGAGATTATAAGCGTGAGGATGGTTTGTAGCTTTTGTTGCTATCCAAGGTTTGAAAAAATATGGCGCAGTGTTTTGTATTTTGTAGAAGCTACTCATAACATTTTCGACATGTATGAAGGTTAGGTCTGAATCCATCATAACACCTAGGTTTCTAACTTCTTTTTATGTCGTGGGAGGGTCACGAGTTCCATTGGTCATGGCAGTAGGTTGGTATTTTTGCTATTGTTCGCAGGTCTTGACTGGTGAGCTTTAAGTGGTTACTCATCCGTGTCTATGGTGCAAAGGTAGTCACCAAGGTTTGAGCTGTAGATGTCTTGTGGCCAACCACTTTTAAAACAATTTGGATGTCATCTACATGGTTGTAACAGGTGAAATTGAATGATTTAGTCAGAGAGACGCCACAGTGATGGGTGTAAGGGTGATGGGTGTGAGAGAACATAGCCTATATAATCTATATTAACATGAAATGTTTATGAACTAATGTATAATAATGCAGCATAGAAACTGTATTAATATGTTTTGATGAAAACGTGCGTTGAAATGTGCCCACGGGGAGTGGCCGCCAATGTATACGGGGACTAATTTAACTGACTAATGTTTATGAATTATTGCATTTAAATGGTTTTATACTAATTATTAATGATTATGTTATTAGAGTTTGCTAATAAATCCTTTTGGGCCTTGGTTAGCATGAGTCGAGGCCTAGCTGCCTGGCTCTCATATTAAATGTGTTTTTCTAACGTGCAGTGTGCTGACTCACTGAAGGACATGAACTCTTGTTTTTTCCAAACTAGAAGCTGAATGTAACTATAGTAGATCCGTTCTCATGAAATTCATATTGCTTGTAGAAATGTACTAGCTAAATGCAACAGTGTAAACTAATGTTAAATACAAGGTCGACCAAACCGGTACAGACAATGGAGCTACTGACCGAAGATGTGCAAAGAATTACAGAAGGATGAAATCATACCGGACATTCTACCTCTAAAGACGTCAATCGTATGGACCAATAAATTGCCTGAGAACTGATGCGGGTGAAAGATTTAATTACATAATGTGTTTTTAATTGGTTAAAGATAGTGGGGTGCAACCTTTGTCCAACCAGATTTTAGGGGAATGTACAACGAAAAGGGGATAAAAACCCCTGTCACCAGGCAGTGAATTAGAATTAGGGAGTAGGAGAGTAGGAGAGGGGGAGATGCTGATGCTATTCATTATGATCCAGAGACTTTGTCACATTTATTAGTGACTTGCTGATTTATTTAGAACCATCCTTGCCAGTAGATTGCCCATTCTTACACTTTACCTCCTTATGAGGCAAGTGCCCCCTTTTCCCCGAGAGCTGAGTTCCTGACTGATGGTGAATCAACTGATGTCCTGAAGACGAAGACCGAACCTGAGTGCTGACCCAAACCTTGGAGGGTAACTATATGACAATGAAATTGTGATTGTCTGTTTGCTTTTCCTTTCTAGGTACCAACTGCTTTTCTTTTGACAGAGACCATAGCGAGATGTTTTTCCACATTTGTGTTACTAAATTGTTTTGCATGAAGCCCAACATGCCAATGCCAATTAGAGGTTAGTTGAGAGGGGTTCACTAAACTGACGTAAATGGATAAATGACTGAATTAATGCTTTGTTGATGATACTCTGCTAAGGATAGCCTATGTTCACACTTTGCTATGTTTTAATGTTTGTGATTCTTGCGTTAATTAAATCTTACCAGAGTTGCCATATTGTGACTACGCTATTGTGCTTATTGGTTTTGAGATTAATAAATTTGCTCGCAGTATTGTAACCAATAGGGAACAAATATCACTAAATTCATACTAAACCAGTGTGGTTATTCAGGACTGCAAGTTCATGGTGGTGTCTTGAGTTTGATTAATGTCTTTAACTAAAGTAAAATGCATTGTTGCAATAAATATTGATGATATTATTGATGTATTGATTGACATGTTGATCAGTTATCTCGTCCTAAGGTGTCTCTCAACTGGGTCAAAAGATTAATTGGCCTAAAACGAGTCCCAATGTGTAATAATTTATTTTAAAGGGACGCGTTAGCAGGTGTAAGGAGGTGTATGGAAGGTGGTAGGTAAACTACACTTTGAGGTAAGAAACAATCCGTTTTAGAGTATTTTTACAAATTTCATATGATGGATCTTTGTAGTAGAATGTGGTGGTAGACAGCGTCAAATGCAGCTGATAAATCCAGAAGGAATAGGACAGCTGCCCCATTCTTGTTCAATTGTAATTTTCAGGTCATCCCAAATGGATATGATTGCTGACTTTGTGCTTCTGCATGTTCCGAAGCCATACTGTTGGCCTGACATTGTCATTTTCTTTTGTAAATTTTAAAAGTTGGTAAGTACTGCTCTTTCAAATATTTTCCCTGAGAATGGACCATTTGACCTAGGCCAGTAGCATGATGGAAAGGGTATTTAACTTTTAAGGAGTGCTCTATTGCAGGACTGGGTGGGAATGAGCCCAGTTTGAGGGACTTTTTGAATAAGCATATATCTACCCACCCTGCATGGTTGTGCAAAGAATGTAGTGAAAGCCTTCTGTGAGACAGCTCCACCAGCCTGCCTCTGTGCCCCAGACCCCGCCCTTACTGCTGAAGGAAGTTTGAGGCCCTCCACAACCCGCAGGCACCCGCCTGCACCTCATCTCTGGTGCCTAGTGGTAGGTGTATCTAGTGTTCATTGTATTTTGTATTTCGTTTAGGATTTCGTTTTCTGTACTGTTGCTGACTTTATTTGTGCCCATTTTCTGCTTCGCTTTGTTTTTCTGCCCATTTTGCCTGTTTTTTCGATCCCGGCTCTTGCCGGTTTCCTCGTCCCTGACGCTGCGTCCCCTGCGGCCCGCCCCCCTCACGCCCCCATTGGCCACTCCCTCCCAGCTGCTCCTCCCTCCCCCATCCCCTTCTTAATAGCGCCCGCTGCGCAGTGCCGAGTGTGACCCCCTGACCTGCCTTAAGGCCAGGAGACATTCTACACGGCAGACAGCTCCACCAGCCTGCCTCTGTGCCCCAGACCCTGCCCTAACTGCTGAAGGAAGTTCGAGGCCCTCCACCACCCGCAGGCACCCACCTGCACCTCATCCCTGGTGCCTAGCGGTAGGCGTATCTAGTGTTCATTTTATTTTGTATTTCCTTTTTTGTATTTCGTTTAGGATTTCGTTTTCTGTACTGTTGCTGACTTTATTCGTGCCCATTTTCTGCTCTGCTTGGTTTTTCTGCCCGTTGCGCCTGTTTTTTCAATTCCAGCTCTTGCCAGTTTCCCTGTCCCTGCCACTGCGTCACCTGGGGCCCCACCCCCTTTGCGCCCCCATTGGCCACTTCCTCCCGCCTCCCAGCTGCTCCTCCCTCCCACCTCCCCTTCTTAATGGCGGCTGCTCTGCGGCCGCGCTTCTGGCGCGCAGGATGCGTGCCAGGGGCAAGCCCGTCTGCACCCGTCTGCACCTGGACCGCACCCAGCACCCGTCCCCCTGGTCCACGCTCCTCCGGCGTTGCCAAGTGCCCCTGCTCCTCGTCAGAGCTCCTTGCTCTCAACCACCGCCGGCACACCGCCTGCGCCCAGGCCGACCCCAGGCACACCACGGACCTTTCACATGCCACTCATGCCACTTCTCCTGCATTCACACCAGCAACCACCACAACAACATCAAACACCCCAATCACCTCAGCTGCATCCTCCTCAATACCCACTTGGTCCACAAGCACGCCATGGAGCTTTGGGACCTACTCAGGACAAACTCTCCCGACATCGCCTTCCTCACTGACACATGGATGAACCCCTCATCGGAACCCGACATCGCCATAGCCATCCCGGATAGATACAAAATCACCCGTAGAGACCGTATCAACAAACCAGGAGGAGGAATCGCCATCATACACAGAAATTCCATCAAGATTTCCACCAACGACACCCTAGACGCCGCAGAGCGCCTGCACTTTCAGGTACACATCAACACCAACACGACCCTAAGAGGAACCCTCATCTACAGACCGCCAGGACCTTGCCCCCCATTCTGTGACACCATCACCAACGCTATCAGCTCCCACGCCCTCGCCTCCATGGACTACCTTCTCCTCGGTGATCTAAACTTTCACCTGGAGAGCACCAACGACTGCAACTCCACTGCCCTGCTGGACAACCTCGCAAACCTCGACCTCAAGCAACTGGTCACCTCACCCACCCACTCAGCAGGTCACACTCTGGACGCCATCTTCTCCTCCAGCAGCCACATCGCCTTCACTCACACCACCTCCATTGGACTGTCCACCACTGTGTCCACTTCTCCTTCCTGAAGCCCACCACCCACCACCAACAACATCCTATCCCCTACCGCAAGTGGAACAAGATCTCCAAGGAACAACAGATCTCCAACCTCGCCCAAGCTCCACCACCCAGTACCAACGACCCCAACTCCGCCGCCCTCAACCTCACACGATGGCTCAACGTATGCCCTGACTCCCTCACCCCATTAAAAAAAAAACAACAACACCCGCACCAACAAGACAGCCCCCTGGTTCACCACAGAACTTCAGACTTCCAAACAAGAATGCCAGAAAATTGAGAAAGCCTGGCGCCAAGAACCATCAGTGAGCAACTTCTCCGCCCTCAAACCAGCCATGCACAAACATCACCAGCTCATCCGGACCACCAAACGATCCTTCTACAAAGAACGCATAGACAGCAACGCACACAACAGCAAGGAACTTTTTGCCATCATTAAAGAACTCACCAAACCCAAATCCTGCGCCATCGACCCTCCGCACTTTCAAGACCTCTGCTACTCCCTCTACAACTACTTCCACCGCAAGATCGCAGACATGCACGAAAGCTTCATATCGTCGCCACCCACCATCACCACCACCGACACAGCCAACACCACAGCACCCTGCCGCACCAACGTACTGAACACCTGGACCCCCACCAACGATGAAGAAACCAACAAAACCATGATCTCCATCCACTCAGGCTCCCCAACAGACCTTGCCCCCACCACATCTTCAGCAAGGCTAGCCAAATCATCGCTCCCCAGCTCCGGGCTGTTATCAACAGCTCCTTCGAGACCGCAACCTTCCCAGATATTTGGAAACACGCCAAAGTCAACGCTCTGCTCAAAAAACCCAAAGCAGACCCTGAAGACCTCACAAACTACCGACCTATCTCTCTACTCCCCTTCCCCGCGAAGATCATAGAGAAGATAGTAAACAAACAACTGTCTCGCTTCCTGGAGGACAACAACATACTCAATGTCTCCCAGTCTGGATTCTGCAAAAACCACAGCACTGAGACCTGCACAGACTCATCAGGACCAGATTGGACAAGGGCGAAACCGTCGCCTTCATCTTCCTAGACCTCTCCGCAGCATTCAACACCGTATGCCACCAAACCCTTTGCACATACCTCTTCGATGCCGGAATTTGCCACAAAGCCCTGGACTAGCTCACCTCCTTCCTCTCCGAAAGTACCCAAAGAGTTCACCTCCCTCAATTCTGGTCTATAGCCACCAAGACCATTTGTGGGGTCCCCCAAGGATCCTTCTCAGCCCCACCCTTTTCAATATCTACATGGTTCTACTCACAAGCATCGTCCGCCCCCCACAGCATCAACATCATTTCATACGCCAACAACACCCAGGTCATCCTCTCCCTCACGAGGAACCCATCTGCCGCCAAGAACAACCTACCCGCCGGACTCGCTGCCATCGCTAACTGGATGACAGCAAGCCACCTCAAATTGAAGTCAGAAAAAAACAAGATCATCATCTTCGGTCCCAACAAGACAGCATGGAACGACTCTTGGTGGCCCGCCACCATAGGACAACCCCCAACACCCACCACCCATGCACGCAATCTCAGCATCATACTTGACTTATCTCTCTCCATGACTCAGCAAATCAACGCCATATCATCCTTCTGCTTCAACACCCTCCGCATGCTACGCAAGACCTTCAAATGGATTCCATTAGAAACCAGAAGAATGGTCACTCACGCCCTCATCAGCAGCAGACTGGACTACGGCAACGCCCTCTACGCAGGGACCACAGCCAAGCTTCAGAGAAAACTCCAGCGCATCCAGAACATCGCCGCACGTCTCATCCTCAACCTCCCTCGCCACAAGCACATCTCCGCCCACCTCAGATCCCTACACTGGCTGCCCATCAACAAAAGGATCATCTTCAAAATCCTAATCCACGCTAACAAAGCCCTCCACGACACCGGACCGGCCTACCTCAACGAACAAATCAACTTCCACAACCCGACTCGACAGCTCTGCCGACCTTGCCCTTGCAACAGTCCCCCGCATCCAACGCACCACCTCCGGCGGCAGATCCTTCTCCCACCTCGCCGCCAAAACCTGTAACTCCCTCTCCGCCAACCTACGCAAGACCCAGGACCTCCTAACTTTCAGATAGCACCTCAAAACATGGCTCTTCGAGCAGTAACTCTGTCTCCCAACCCCAGCGCCTTGAGACCCTACTGGGTGAGTAGTGCGCTTAAGAAATTTGATTGATTGATTCTGGAGGGGCCGGGACTGAAGGGGATCTTGATGGTCTGCTTGCAATGGTAAGGTTGAAGGAATCTTTTTCTGAAAGGGTATTAATTAAATGTATGTAGTGGTGGGAGCGTGCTTTTGTCTCGTTCTATGTTTGTTTCTTTGTTTGGATGGTGTTTTCCTTAAGGTCATTTTCTATCTTTCTACATTTTTAGATGAATACCATGGAGATCTTATCACAGAGGCCTTGCAATTGTGGATTTTCTGTGTTTCAGCACTCTCTTATAGGCAATTCTGCTAGAATCTTGTGGACCTCCTTAGAAGGGCAGTCTGCTTCAGCCATGCCTGTGGAGTAGTGTTGTTTTTTCATGGTTCTGATGTCTCTTTTGTAGGTTATGATATAGTGGCATAGCGTGATTTAGTCTTTTTCCTATTGCTTTGCAGTATGGTGTTGTAATTATTCCATGTGGTGTTCCTTTAGTGGTCAACCCTAGATGCTATCTTTATTGGTATCTGTTTGTCCAGTGCAGGGAAGATGCAGTTGTAGAAGGTGGGTATGTGTTCAGATTACCTAATTTCTATGGTTCTTTAAGATGGGAGTTGAGTTTGTTGATATCTGTTTTTTTTCCATTGTCTATGTGGCCATTTGGTGGTGTTGCTTTTTGGTGTTGCCCTTAATAGATATGTTGATCTTGAAGTTTATGGTATTATACTCATCCTAGCTTCTGGGGAATTGTGTGTAACTATTGCCTGTCCTGAGGTGACAAATATGACATTCAGAGTGTGTCCAGTGGAGTAAGTTAGTGCACACAGTGTGTTTGTTTGAATTTGTTAAATATCCATGTTAGAATGACTCAGGTCCTGATTTAGAGTTTGACAGATAAGGTTACTCCATCACAAATGTGACGGATATCCGGTCTGCTGAATTACGATCACATTATATCCTATAGGAATTGTAATACAGCGGATGGGACATCCGTCACGTTTGTGATGGAGTAACCGTCTGCCAAACTTGAAATCAGGACCTCTCATTTTGTTAAGCATGTAAAATGTCTTAAGCACACTGAAGGTCACAAGGTCAAAGTCAGATAGCAAGGCAATGTACTAAGGTAATAAATGCAATTTTCAACATGTACTGCGAGTTACCTGTTTAAAATTGCATTTATTACTTAAGAACTTTGCCTTGCTATCTGGCAGTACCAAGAACTATGTTAAGATGTTAAGGGCAAAATGACATAAATACATTATATTCTTGTCAAAATATGCATCTTTTCAGATAGTACTTGTTATCCTGATCAAAGTAAGACCAAAATGAACTACATCATACCATTAGTGCACATAATGCACGTTTGTTTAGTGTAAAGCATATGAATCACAATATGCAACCATGAAAACATAGGGCACAGCTCACCTACTCTCCTTTTACACTTTATACCATAATCAGGCACAAAACGTAGGGCACAGAAGCAGCTGCGCACCTATTACATGTGATCCAGTAACTTGCGATGAGCTGGAATCCTTTGGCCACCTTGTTTCACTGGGCGACTCTACACCACTCTCAGGGTCCGGCATAGAGGATTCACCCCCAGTAAGTAGGGCGTCAGAGGTTACCCCCAGCCAAAGGAGGAGGTGGGGCACAGACTGAAGGGGCATACGTGAAACCTCGCTCAGTCCCTTTCTTCCATTTAAAGTGTCAGCAGCTCTCAAGCATGCGGTGCAGCTACAAAAGTACAGTACCATTCAAGAAAGGATGGACTACCCTAGGCCACTCATCATTCTTCAGAGTGGCACTGCACAAGTGTCGGTATGCCTCAGAAGTGAGGCCCACATTGACCAAACTCCAGGTGTTTCCTTGGGGGCAGGGTGGAACTGCACTGACATCAGAAGTGTTTTCTGGGATACCCCGGCAACACATCTTCAACTGGGGCTGTGCTGAGAGGCAGCCCTCTCGCACAGGAGAACTCCAATGCAGACTGGAAACCCATGATGGCAGGGAGGCTTCCTTTTACTCAGCTAGAGGTGCTGGTGTCTCTCCCCTTGTCTCTCCCCTTGTAGAGGGCAGTGCTGGAGGGCACAAAGTGTTCTGTCCTATAATATACACAAAGCACTTCCTTGGTCAGAGCGCTGCACTATAGGCACATGGTGTGCTGTCCTGTAGTACACAAAACACTCCCCTGGTCAATGTGATGCACTTGTAGCCAAATCAAGCACTAGGTCATTTAGAAGCTGGATATTGCCAGACTGTTAGAAATGGGGTCTTTGGTTGGCAGTCTGGTTATCCCCTGTCCAAGCAAGGACCCTCACTCTAGTCAGGGTAATGAAAAAACACACTTACATAACCCCTGCTTACCCCTTTGGTAACTTGGCACAAGCAGTCAGGCTTATCTCAGAAGCAATGTATAAATATTTGTACCAACACACAGTAATACAGTGAAAACACTATAAAATGGACACCACAGCAGTTTAGAAAAATAGGTAATATTTATCTAAATCAAACAAGACCAAAATGTCAAAATCTGAATATGAAAGTTGAAATATGAATTTTCAAAAGAATAAGAGTCCTACTCCATAGAAAACTACAGAAACAAAGATTTTGCACAAATTTCCTGGTTAGCGTAAAAAATAAATCTGCACGGTTAGGCGTGCATCAGAAAAATCAGCGATGCATCGATTCCTTCCTCGCAAGGGAGGCCGTGTGTAGCTTCTTCTCTGGTCGGGTCGGTGATGCGTCCTTTTTCTCCCTCGCAAGAGAGCGGTGTGTCTAATTCAGGATGGGGCACCTCGGATCCATGCAGAGTCAATTTGACTTTCATGCCCAGGGACGATGCGTCTAAAATCTGGTTGCACAGTATTAGAAAACCGCACTGCGTGGGTTTTGCATCATAATCAGCAGCCGTAAGTGGGTGTTGCGTGTCGTTTCTCCAGCTGCAATGCATCGATCTCCCAGCCGTGATGCAGGTGGAGCGTCAATTTTAGCCGTGAAGCCGGCGGCACGTCGTTTATCAGCCACATTGCAGATGGTGCATTGAAAATTTCCCCGGGGATCTGTGCGTGGATTTTCAGCTCTTGTTCTGTCAATTTCACCTTTCAAGGGCCCAGGGACTGGATAGGGCACCACTTGGCAGGGCAGGAGTCTCAGCAGAGAGTCCAGGTGCTGGCAGAGGAAGTCTTTGATGGCCCTGAGACTTCAAAATAGGGGGCAAGCTCAGTTCAAGCCCTTGGAGATTCTTCACAAGCAGAAATATACCACAAAGTCCAGTCTTTGTCCCCTTTCACAGGCAGAAGCAGCAACTGCAGATAGTCCAACAAAGCACAGTCACAGGCAGGGACAGCACTTCTCCTCAGCTCTTCTCCTTGGCAGAGGTTCCTCTTGGTTCCAGATGTGATCTTGAAGAAATCTAAGGTATGGGGTTTTGGGTACACTACTTATACCCCGTGCTGCCTTTGAAGTAGGCAAACTTCAAAGGAAAGTGTCTGTTGTTCACAAGATCCTGCCTTGCCCAGGCCAGGCTCTAAACACCCACCAGGGGGTTGGAGACTGCATTGTGAGAGGGCAGGAATAGCCCATTCAGGTGTACCTCCACTCTAGCGTAGATTGCTCATCAGGAGATGCAGGCTACATCCCAGCTCCCTTTGCCTCACTGTCTAGAGGAGATTCAAAAACAGCCCAACTCTCAAACTGACCCAGACAGGGAATCCACAAACAGGTAGAGTCACAGAATGGTTTAAGCAAATAAAAAGCCTATTTTCTAAAAGTGGCATTTTCAAATTAACAATCTAAAAACCAGCTTCACTAAAAGATGTATTTTTAAATTGTGAGTTCAGAGACACCAATGTCCACATTTCTACCTGTTCCCCCAAATGGAAACTGCACTTTAAAGTTATTTAAAGGCAGCCCCCATTTTACCCTATGAGAGAGATAGACTTGCAACAGTGAAAACCAAATTTAGCAGTATTTCACTGTTAGGACATGTAAAATACATCAGTACATGTCCCATCTTTAAAATACACTGCACCCTGCCCATGGGGATACATAGGGCCTACCTTAGGGGTGCCTTACATGTATAAAAAGGGAAGGTTTGAGCCTGGCAGGTGGGTACACTTGCCAGGTCGAATTGGCAGTGCAAGACTGCACTCACAGACACTGCAGTGGCAGGCCTGAGACATGTTTGCAGGGCTGCTCATGTGAGTGGCACAACCAGTGCTGCAGGCCCACTAGTAGCATTTGATTTACAGGCCCTGGGCACCTCTAGTACACTTTACTAGGGCCGTACTAGTAAATCAAATAGGAGAATCAGGTGTAAACCAATCACCAATGCAACTTACACAGAAAGCATATGCACTTTAGCACTGGTTAGCAGTGGTAAAGTGCCCAGAGTCCTTAAGTCAACAAAAACTGGTCAGAATTAATAGGCGGAAGGACGCAAAAAGATTGGGGATTACCCTGCAAAAAGGGCCAGGTCCAACACAGACTGAGAGTCCCAAGGCAATCAGGCGGCTGCAGAGTCTTTTCTGGCCATGAGACTCAGGTGACAGGCCAACAAACCCTTGGAGAACACTTAGGGGCACAAAGGAAGATCACAGGAGCAGGCCAGCACAAAAGTAGATTGCAAAGTGGCAGTCTCTCCTGCAGCCTAGCACACAGCAGGCAGCAGGCCAATGGAGCAAAGCAGTCAGTAAATTGTGGTCCCTCTTGGCAGCACAGTAGTTCTCTGGCAATGTGCACATGTAGAGCCAGCAGCTTTTGGTTACACGTCCCATGCAGTGTCTGAAGGTAGGAGATCTTAGCCCCAGTACTTATACTCAAAAATTCCTTGGATGTAGGGGCTGACTTCAAAAGAACTCTCAGAAGTGCACAATAATCTCTTTCAGCCCAACCCTGGTTCCAAATGATCAGTAGGGGGTAAATAAGCCCTTTGTGCGAGGGCATGACACAACCTATACAAATGTAAGTGTGAACCACCCCTCCTTCTCCCTGCCCAGGAAGACTATCAGTATGCAGATGTATCCCCTGCCACATCCAGCCCTTCTTGTGTTGTGGATGTCCAGGGAGAATGCACAGAATGTAGCTGTCACCCAAGACAGGCTGAAAAGCACAAGAGCTATAAGCACAGAGAAATGCCTACTTTCTAAAAGTGGCATTTCTAAAATAGTAACGTGAAATCCAACTTCACCACTAAGTAGGATTTATCATTACCATTCAAAACATACTAAACATGACAATGCTACTCCTTTCCGATCAGGAATTACCACTTAAAATCTATCAATCAATCACAGGATTTATAAAGTGCACTAATCACCTGTTAGGGTCTCAAGGCGCTGGGGGAGGAAGCTACTGGTCGTAAAGCCATGTCTTTAGGCGTTTCCTGAAAGTTAAGAGGTCTTGGGTCTGGCGAAGGTGGAGCGGTAGGGAATTCCAGGTCTTGGCAGCCAGGTGGGAGAAGGATCTTCCTCCGGCGGTGGTGCCGCAGATGCGGGGAACGGAGGCGAGGGCGAGGCTGGCGGAGCAGAGGTTGCGGGTGGGGGTGTGGAAGGTGAGTCTTTCGTTGAGGTAGGCTGGGCCTGTGTTGTGGAGGGCCTTGTGTGCGTGGATGAGGAGTTTGAAGGTGACCCTCTTTGGTATTGGTAGCCAGTGTAAGTCTCTGAGGTGGGGGGTGATGTGGTTGCGGCGTGGGACGTCAAGAATGAGTTGGGCGGATGCGTTCTGGATTCTTTGCAGCTTTGTTTGGAGTTTGGTTGTTGTTCCTGCATATAGGGCGTTTCCATAGTCCAGTGGGCTGCTGATCATGGCGTGGGTGACAGTTTTCCTGGTTTGGACGGGAATCCACTTGAAGATTTTGCAGAGCATGCAGAGGGTGTTGTAGCAAGAGGAAGAGATGGTGTTGACCTGCTGAGTCATTCTGAGTGTGGAATCCAAGATGAATCCCAGGTTACATGCGTGGGTGGTGGGAGATGGTGTGGTTCCTAGGGAGGTGGGTCACCAGGACTCCATGCTGAGGGGTTGGCTCCGAAGATGAGGATCTCTGTCTTGTCTGTGTTTAATTTGAGGCGGCTTGATTCCATCCAGCTGGCGTTGGCTTGGAGTCCGTTGTGGAGGTTGTTTTTTGCAGCTGTAGGGTCTTTCGTGAGGGAGAGGATTAGCTGAGTGTTGTCTGCATAGGAGATTATGTTTATGTGGTGTGTTCGTGTGATGTTGGCGAGTGGGGCCATGTGTCAACACCAGAGCAATACGCACTCTATTGGCGACAAAAATACAAAAACCCAGCACTCTAAAAAACAAAGTAATTTATGCATTGTGCTGATATGTTGTGGTTTAACCTTTTTCATTGCAGAGTTCAATCCTGAAAACTTATTTTTAATATGCTTACAAATACTGTTCCTTTGCAATGTATTGCTGCAGGTTTTCAGAGTGTGTTAGGGTGTGGCCCTTGTCCAGGGCCTTCCAGAGACTCTCCCTGCAACATGCTTGGGCGTGATTCTGGGCTGGGCCAAGACTCTATAAAAGAGAGCCAGTCGAACTCCCAGTGCTCACTATTCAGAGGTCCCGGTGCAGAGCAGCAGCTTCTTCCTGAGTTCCTGTCCCGGCGGCCTATTTGGATCTTCCAGTCTTCTGCCCTAATCCTTCATTGGTGATCATTGTTCGCGGCGGTAAGACGGTGGTTGGACTGTCCCGACACCGTTATTTAGAATTTACATATTCTGGGTTTAAATTCTTAAATGAGTAACAGACTTCTTGCGCCCCACCATTTCTTGACATTTATATGGTAGTTTACAAATAGGCAAGACGCGAGATTTATTTCATCAAGGTTTGACTTTGTTATTCATTGTGCCCTACCATTTCTTGACATTTACGTGGTGGCTTAAGAATCGGCAAAAGAAGCGCAATTCGTTTTATTGTACTTTGATCTTGTTATTTATTGTGAGCTCACAATAAATAACAAGATCAAAGTACAATAAAACGAATCGCGCTTCTTTTGCCGATTCTTAAGCCACCACGTAAATGTCAAGAAATGGTAGGGCACAATGAATAACAAAGTCAAACCTTGACATTTACATCGCGTTTTACGAATCGGCAAGACGCGCAATTCGATTAATGATGATTTGACTTTGATATTCATTGCGTGCTACTATTTCTTGGTATTTTACATGGTAACACTCGAATTGGCAAGACGCATGATTCTCTCCTCGAGTTTAATTCATGTTATTTATTGTATGCTACTATTCTAAGATATTTATTATGTAATATTCGAGTTGACAAGTTATGTGATTTGTTTCCTGAATCCATATTGTGTTATTCATGGTGCACAATCCTTTTATGGTGTTTACTATATATATATATATATATATATATATATATATATCTGCAATATGCACAATTTGTGTTGAAACATTTTAAGAGTACACAGAAGGCCAGAGTTTCTAGATGCAATATTGTATGGTCCTAGTATACATTCTCAAAACAGGATTTATATGACTGGTTTAAAATTTAGTCAGAATGTTTTTTCTGATTCTCATGTAAAGGAAAGTACTTGAATAAGAAGGTTTTCATTTAATTCATCTTGATTCCCTTATAGGTATCCGGCCATCTTGAAACTTAGTCATTTTAAACTTAACTCTTAGATTGTTCATGTTTTCAGAGTGACTAGGCTTAGAATCATAGTTGATATTCATTTCAGGAGATATAATTTTCATATTGTGTGTTCTAACCTTTTTCTTACTACAGGTCTCCTTCCCAGCTGTTCCCTTCCTAATCCCCTCTTCACCTCTTGGACTCTCTCAGTCTCTGTGATTTATCTATCAGATTCTTGGAGCTGTTCAGTGGTGGACGTGTTGGGAACGTGCACAGACCCTGAGGATCTGGTGACTCTGACTGAATAGTGAGCCCACAAATTATTATCCTCCTGGCTTGTGTATCTTCTTAGCATGGCCCTGCTAGATGAGTTAGTCAAGGCTATTACCCAGCTCCAAGCAGAGGTGGTATCATCCAAAGAATTGACAACTAGCTTAGCAGAGAGAGTCAGTCAGTTGCAAGATAAGTTAGAGAAGAAGGAACAAAATCCCACAGGTGTGTCTTGGCCAGGTACTTCTTGTCAGGCTTCTGGAAGTAATCCGATTTCCCTAAATGTTCCTTCTGCAATTCCTTTAGCCCCCCCACAGAAAGTTTCTCAGGTGACCCTTTGAAAGCGCAATCTTTCCTGGTTCAAGTCGAACTACACTTCACCTGCAGACCAAATACTCTTCCCGATGCCCAGTCCAAAGTAGCTTTCTTTTTACCATATCTGTCTGGGGATGCAGCAACTTGGGCAATTCCTCTTGTGCGTAATAATAGTCCCTTGTTGTATAACTGGAGAAATTTTGTTCGTGAATTTGAGAGAGTTTTTGATCATAGAACTGTAACACAGTCAGCAGATCGTGAATTATTAGATTTACGCCAAGGAAATCAAGACCTAGTGTCGTATTTAGCCAACTTTAACAGTCTGGTTGCCAAGACATCCTAGCCTGAAGAAAAAAAAGCGGTCTTGTTTTACAAAGGACTCAAAGAGGAATTAAAAGATATCTTAGCGCAAATCGATCCACAACCTACAGACTGTCAAGAATTAATAAATCTTGTCTTGAGACTTGATCATCGTTTAGCAGAACGTAAAGGAACACGCAAAAAGATTGAAAAATATTAATGGCACGTTCATGATAACAGAGACTCAAGAAATCCGAAAGAAAGAACGCCGGAACCGATGGAAATTGGATCCATCAGAAGACCTTTGACCAAAGATGAAAAGGACCTCTGCAGAAAAAATTGACAATGCGGGTCATTTTGACCTCAGCGATCTTTTGTCAAGACCGCCGAGGGACCGCCTTGCTGAAGACCGCCAGTGGTGGCGGTTTTCCGCTCGGCGTATTATGACTGTTGGCAGCTCTCCGTCCTTTTTCAGACGGAGAGCCGCCAACAGCCATACTGGCGGGTGGCGGGGAAGTGGAGGTTGCTCCACCTCCACCGCCACATTAACAGAACACCGCCCACCGAATCACGTCCTGTCATTTGGCGTGGCGGTGTTCTGTTGATGGGGTGGTGTCGGCGGAGCAGCCACCATGGATTCCGTCCCCTCCGGGAGGATTGACGGACAAGGTAAGTCGATCGTCTGTTAGGGGAGGGGGGTGGGGGTGTGTTGTGTGTTGTGTGCGTACATGGGGGTGTGCATGTGTGTATGTAGAGGGGATGTGTGAGTGCGTGTATGCTTGCGGGGGTGTTGTTTGTTTGGAAATGAGTGCGTGTATGTCTGTATGGATGTGTGCGTGTATGTTTGAATGTGGGTGTGCTTGTCTGACTGTGTGTGTGGATGTTGGCATGTATGTCGGTGTATGTGCGTGTATGTGTGTTGGTGGTGCCTGTGTGCGTGTCGTGTGTGAATGAGTGATGTGATGTTGGGGGTCGGGGTGGGGAAGGTGGTCCTGCCACCTTAGGGGGGTGGCAGGGGTGGTGGGGGTGTTGGGGAGGGAGTCGGGTGGGGGTGGGGTGCGGGGGAGACCTCTATCAGTGCAAGGGAAGGAATTCCCTGGCACTGATAGTGCTTACTGCCATGGATTTCATGGCGGTTCCAAACCGCATGAAATCCATGGCGGTCAGCCGGGTCCAAATACCGCTGGCGGTATAGTGACGACCGCCGGGCTGGAGACCCAGGTCTCCAGCCTGGCGGGCGGAACGGAGAAGCGGCGAATGACCATGGCGGTAACCGCCATGGTCATAATTGCAAAAATTATACCGCCAGCCTGTTGGCGGTCTTACCCCCACTTCTCCGCCGTCCGCCAGGGTCGTAATGACCCCCATTGTCTTTATTGTGGGCGAAAAGGTCATTTTGCCAAAGATTGTCCAATCAAACCAAAGAACAAGCAAGGTCCAGTTCAGAAGGTCGCAGCCAATGCACCAGTCGAGTTGGAAAACTAAAACACCCGAGATGCAGAGAAGGGTTGCTCTTGGGTGTCACCGTGGACCCTTCACAATCTAGACATCTTAAACTGGAAATAAGAGTTCAGGTCAAGAAAAAGATCTATTTCAAAAAAGCTCTAGTCGATTCTGGGGCTACTGGGAATTTTGTTGATGTCCAATTGGTTTGTGCATGGGGGATCCCATGTATTGAAAAGAAAATCCCAGAAATCATCCAGGCAGTCGATGGAAAACTCTTGACTGGCGGTCCGGTAACTCTTCAGACTATCCCCTTGTCGATGATTCGTGAAGATAAGATTCAAAGAAAGAAACATAAAGAGAAAATCATCTTTGACGTGATCCATGCTCCCCAATATGGGATTATCCTCGGTTTGCCATGGTTAACTCATCACAATCCAGAGATCAATTGGGCAGAACGAAAAATCATGTTCTCAACTGCGCTATGTAACGGACAATGTCTCCAAAAGATTCAAGTACCAAAAGGTTGCAACTCTTACATAGCTACTGCAGCAGAGAAAGAAATTCAGCTGCCCAAACAGTATTCATCTTACAAAGATGTATTTGATGAGAAAGGAGCAGAGACTCTACCTCCTCATAGATCTTATGACTGTCAAATTGATCTAGCCCCAGGTGCGATACTTCCCAACTGTCGTGTATATGCCCTGTCAGAACATGAAAATCAACATTTACGTAAAATACCTAGATCAATTTTTGGAGAATGGCTTCATTAGCCCCTCTAAGTCTCC
Source organism: Pleurodeles waltl (assembly GCF_031143425.1). Taxonomy (NCBI): domain Eukaryota; kingdom Metazoa; phylum Chordata; class Amphibia; order Caudata; family Salamandridae; genus Pleurodeles; species Pleurodeles waltl. The sequence goes on from NC_090443.1 coordinate 913,535,122, forward strand.
TGCAGCTTCGCCTTTGTTTTTTGTTCCAAAAGCTAATGGAGAACTTCGAACTTGCATCAACTATAGGAGTTTGAACAAAGTCACCATCAAGAATAAATATCCTTTGCCCCTAATTCCGGTCTTATTGGAACAAATAAAGAATGCAAAAATCTTCACGAAGCTTGACCTTCGAGGTGCTTATCATTTGGTCAGAATGAGAGAGGGTGACGAATGGAAAACAGCGTTCAAGACAAGATATGGCCTTTTTGAATACACAGTCATGCCTTTTGGTCTGTGTAATGCTCCAGCAGCATTTCAATTTTTCTTGAATGACGTTCTTAGAGAGTACCTCGACATATTTGCCTTAGTCTACATCGATGACATTTTGATCTACTCAGACAATGAAAACAAACATGTCCAACATGTCAAGAAAATTCTTGCAGCCCTTCAAAAACACCATTTATATTGCAAACTAACCAAGTGTGAGTTTCATGTTACCACAGTTGAGTTTTTAGGGGTTATTCTTACCCCTCAAGGTATGGTGATGGCAGAAAAGAAAGTAAAAGCCGTATCTGATTGGCCCACCCCAAAGACTGTTCATGATGTACAATGTTTCCTGGGGTTTGCTAATTTTTACCGGAGGTACATAAATCATTTCTCCCAGACAGTGGCTCCAATCACCAAGCTACTAGGAAAGGAAGAAAAATTTGTATGGTCCCCAGAAGCTGATCAAGCCTTCTCGACTTTGAAGGAAGCTTTCTCCACTGCCCCAGTCTTGACTGATGCGAATCAACCTTTCATAGTGGAAGCTGATGCTTCAGATGTAGCAATAGGAGCCGTCTTATCACAAAGAAATAAAGACACTGGTCAACTTCATCCTGTAGCTTATATGTCTCGGAAGTTGAATGAAGCCGAACAGAACTATGTCATTGCTGAAAAAAAGCTTCTGGCGATTTGTGACGCCTTTAAAGAATGGAGACATTTGTTGGGTGCCAAATACACTGTTACGGTATATACTGATCATCGCAATCTTCAATTCATGAGTTCTGCCAGACTATTGACCCCTCGGCAATTACGCTGGGTGCTTTTTTTTGCCGAATTTGATTTTGTAGTAACCTTCCGTCCTGGTAAAGATAATCGCAAGGCTGACGCCTTGTCCCGTCAAGAGTCTACCACGTTGCCTGCATTTCAAGCCTCCAGAGCTATCATTGCTCCTGACAAGGTTCTATGTATCATAAAAACTGAAGAATTCTTTGAAGACATTTGCAACTCTTTTACTGTTGAAAAATGGCAAACATGGGCCCAAGCAGATCCCAAAAGGTCAATCAAGCAAGGTTTACCCTTTCATGCACAGGTCCGATGGTGATCCGGAGTGGATGGAGGCCATGGTGTTGGCAGTGTCTTCTTTGTTGACGGGGGTCCAGGTGTGGAGGAGGTGGGTGTTGCTTGGGGTGTTTGTAGTCAGCTCGTGGGTCTGGGGGTTGAAGCTGTTGTGGATTTCTTCTATCTTTCAACGGAAGTGGGTTGCGAGTGAGTTGCAGAACTCCTGTGATGGCGGGGGTTCGTTGGAGCAGGTCTTTGGGGTGGAGAGCTCTTTGATGATGCCGAAGAGCTCTTTACTGTTGTGAGCATTGGTGTCAATGCAGTTTTTGAAGTGGGTCTATTTGGTGGTGCGGATCAGTTGGTGATGTTTGCGGATGGCATCCTTGAACGCGATGTGGTTGGAGTTGGTAGGTTCACAGTGCCAGTTTTTTCCATTCTGCGGCATAGCCGTTTGGATTCCTGTAGGTTTGGGGTGAACCAGTTGGCCTTGATTCTGTGGAGGGTGTTTTTTTTTTTTTTTTTTTGAGAGGTGCGAGGGTGTTGGCGCAGTCCTGTATCCAGCGATTCAGGATGGTGGCCGTTGTGTTGGGGTCCATGGTCTCGGGGGTGGGTCCTGGGCGAGTGTGGAAATCAGTTGATCCGTTGATATTTTTGCGCCAGTTGCGTCGGGGGGGCTGTGTGCGGTGGTGATGGGTGACTGGCTTCTGGTAAGAGAAGTGGATGCAGCGGTGGTCTGTCCAGCTGAGTTAGGTGGTTTGGCTGATATAGACGAGTTTGCTGGCAAGAAGACGGGATCAAGTGTGTGGCCTGTGGAGTTGGTGGGTGAACTTATGAGCAGGGGGGCGGGGCCGCGGGGACACAGCGGCAGGGTTTGGGAAAAAAGAAACGGACGAAGCCTAGGAGGCTAAAATCAAGTAAAGTAAAACAACAAGAACAAAAATGGCAGAGTGGAGGCGGCGCGGGGCGGCGGCGAGAGGAGTGACCTGCCTGCTGGAAGCAGGGTCAAGGGTCGTTCCTGTTACCGCGCTGCGGCTGCCATAAGAGGGGAGGTGGGAGGGAGTGGCAGCTGGGAGGAGGGAGGGCTGGGCGAATGGGAAGGCTGGGGGGGTGGGACCGCAGGGTTCAGCTGAGGGAAAGGAGAAGGAGAAGAGGTGGGGGGCAGGGCCGCAGGGACACAGCGGCAGGGTTTGGGAAAAAAAGAAACGGACGAAGCCTAGGAGACTAAAATCAAGTAAAGTAAAACAATAAGAACAAAAATGGCAGAGTGGAGGCGGCGCGGGGCGGCGGCGAGAGGAGCGACCTGCCTGCTGGAAGCAGGGTCAAGGGTCGCTCCTGTTACCCCGCTGCGGCTGCCATAAGAGGGGAGGTGGGAGGGAGTGGCAGCTGGGAGGAGGGAGGACTGGGCAAATGGGAAGGCTGGGGGGGTGGGGCCGCTGGGTTCAGCGGCGGGAAAGGAGAAGGAGAAGAGGTGGGGGAGGGGATGGGGCCGCAGGGACGCAGCGGCAGGGTTTGGGAAAAAAGAAACGGACGAAGCCTCGGAGGCTAAAATCAAGTAAAGTAAAACAATAACAACAAAAACGGCAGAGTGGAGGCGGCGCGGGGCAGCGGCGAGAGGAGCGACCTGCCTGCTGAAAGAGTATAAAGTAATTCTCAATGCTAATCTATGAGAGGAGCAGGCCTCACAGTAGTGAGAAATGAAATAGGCTGTTTGTCATTACCAGGACATGCAAAACATAGGAGTACATGTCATAACGTTTACTCACATAAGACCCTGCCCATAGGGCTACCTTGGGCCTGCCATAGGGGTGAGTTATATGTAATAAATGGGGAGTTTAAGGCTTGGCAAGTAGCTTTAAATGGCAAGTCAAAGTGGCAGTAGACAGCACACACAGGCACTGCAGTGGCAGGCCTGAGACAGGTTTGAAAGGCTACTTCTATCTATGCTGCAGACCCACTAGTAACATTTAATTTACAGGCTCTGTGTATACGGTATACTACTTTACAAGGTACTTAAAAGTGAATCAAATATGCAAAACAGGAGTAAACCAATTATGTGCACAGGGTCCTAAAGCCAATAAAAAGAATGTCAGAAAAATAGTAGGAGGAAGGCAAAAACTTTAGTGTAACCCATTCAAAAAGGCTATGCCCAATGCATGGTTTTTGCAAAACCCTGTTGGGGAATCTCCAAGACCCTTGCCAATCTGAAATAGAAAAACAACATTGGCTAAAAGCAAAAATATGTTTTGGTCCTAAAAAGTACACACTGTCATAGCAGTCCTTGGAACTAAAGGGAACTACAGTTTGTGTGGATGTGCTCATTGTGAATGGGCAAAATTCTGTCACTCAAAGTTAATTTGGACAGTGGTTCAAGTGGGCTTACCCACCATCCCAAGCTATTTGCTATATGCTGTGGTGAGTGGAAATAAAATATGAATGACTCAACAACAGACCAATCGATTTAGAGTGTTAGCTGAAAGCCCCAATATTATACATATAATTTTAATAAAATCAAATGGTCCTGATTCTGGGTGTCTGAAAACTTATTTTCATTGTGTAATGTTGTCATTAAGGTCAGAAACCTAGGTTACCGTCTTTTAAGTGACCGTAAACTTTGATTTAATATAATTTTGAAAGATGTGTTGCATTGTATTACAGAATACACCGTTAATATTTATCAAGTCAGATGAAAGGCAACTGAACAATTCACTTGTCAGTGAACTGCTGATGGCTGGTCAACAAAAATATAACCAGAGTATTGCTAGAGTGCACATTCTCACAAGTGTCTCTTCATGCTATTGACAGATAACAAGCGTTTATTGTCAACCAACTAAATAGTACTCTTTTCAGCTTCAGAAAGATGACTGAGTGGATCTTCTGGAATTTCACCTGTTTCCATGAGGTAAAACACAAATCCCTGCAATGATGTCTTAGTCCACTGAGCCACTAGTACCAGCCTATAGGATTATGTCTGATTGAGACTCAGGGATCTGATACAGTTAGGATTGCTGCTTTCTCTGTCGGACCTTGCTGAATACTGGGTAAACTAATTAGTTGTCTGCTTTAAAGTAAAATTCTACTGGCATGCACCAATTAACAACTCCTACAAATGTGTTAGTGGTCTTCTCTTCTGTAAGAAATATTTATTTTTGGGGGGGGGACAGTCCCACTCAGGCAACAACCACAATTCTAGTCATGGTGCACCACAAATATCACTAAATTCTCCTGCACTTAACCCTCTGGTAGCTTGGCACAAAGCAGTCAGGCTTAACTGAGAGGTACTGTTTGAAAAATGTATGCAGTACTCAAACACTAATAAAGTGAAAACACAACACCAGAACAATCCACTACCAATTTAGACCAATAGAGAATTAGTTACTAAATAAAAAGAAACCAGAATGACAAAAAAGCAATTAGTAGAACCAAAATCTGCAATTTCAAAGAGCTTGGTAAATATAGGGGGTCATTACAACATTGGCGGTAAAAGCCGCTTACCGCCGTGCAGAAGACCGCCAATACACCGCCACGGCCGCGGAATTCTGCCACAGCTATTATGACACACATCTCGGAATCCGCCGAAATACAGACACCCACACAAGTCCGCCACACCAAAGGTCAGTGATAAACTGGCGAAAACAAAACCTCCACCTCCACGCCAACAGAAACACGCCCATGCTATTACGACCCACGAATCCACGCAGCGTCTTTCAACCGCGGTATTCCATTGGCGGTACACACCGCCGCGCTCAAAATACACACACATCTCCAAAACACTGCCACATTGGACAATTACAAATACACACACCTGATACACATACAAACACCACTCCCCCACACCCAATGCAATATAAAACACACACCCACATCACCCCAAACCTCTATGACCACAATTCACGACCGAAGGCCAGAGAGACAAAGAGCACAGCAAATGAGAACCCCACCACACAGAGGCACACAACACCATCACCCATACAACATTATACTCACAATACAACACACACCACTACACATCACCACACATATCAACACTGACACCACCCCACACATCACCCACACCACCCCATGTCACGCCAAAGACACCCCCGGTTTTCTGAGGAGGAGCTCCGGGTCATGGTGGAGGAAATCCTACGGGTAGAGCCACAGCTATTTGGCTCACAGGTGCAGCACACATCCATAGCCAGGAAGATGGAGCTATGGCGCAGAATAGTGGACAGGGTCAACGCTGAGGGACAGCATCCAAGAAATCGGGAGGACATCAGGAAGAGGTGGAACGACCTACGGGGGAAGGTGCATTCAGCGGTCTCCAGGCACAACATTGCGGTTCAGCGGACTGGCGGCGGACCCCCACCTCCTCCCCCACAACTAACAACATTGGAGGAGCAATTCTTGACCATCATGCATCCAGAGGGCCTCGGAGGAGTCGGTGGAGGAATGGACACTGGTAAGTCAAATCTCAACTATCAGATCCCCCACCCTACCTGCATGCTATCTCACACCCCCACCCTCGCCCCCTCCCCTATCACTCCAACTCCTCACTAATGTACCAATAACACAAACCACCCATCTCAACACCAAGCCCTGCATGACACAACTAAGCATGGTCACCCCTCACTAAAGCATTCTCACTGCACATACCCAGAACAACCCCCTAACCATCATCACACAAACCCACACACAGGAATGCTTGCACTGGGGTATACGGTGAGCCACCCATTGCACACCTTGACACACACACATGCAATAATCATGCTCTTATGCCCCTGCAGGATCACAAAGGACCGTCACCACACAGAGGGTCCAGACAACTCCACTCCACCCACAGAGGATGCCCACAGTGAGGATAGCAGCTCTGCCCTACTGGATCCTGATGACCAGCCCGGACCATCGTGGGCCTCGGGACAGTCGGTTCCCCTCGCACAGGCACAGCCCAACAATGAGCTTCCACCCTCTGGTAACACCAGCACAGCACCCACCCAGCGGGCCTATACCTCCGTACCCAGGACACGTCAATCAGCTCTGTGTCCACCACTACAGGGAACCCAGGATAACCCACCACCCCAACAACAACAGGGACCTGGGGGCAGTGGTAGTGGGCACATGGTCCAGGGGACGGAGGCACACGAACACAGGGGAACTGGGAGGGCTGCTGTGTGCCAGGGTGCGGACAGGCCTAGGGAAACCACTCTCCACGACGCCCTCTCCTCCATCATGGGAGCATACCACCACTCCCAGGAGACGATGGCGACGGTCCAGGACAAGTTTCAGGAGACCCAGCGCCTGCAGGAGGAGCAGTATTTGGGGTTCAGGGAGGAGCTCAGGACCATCAGCTCCGGCCTGGGCACCATCGTAGGGGTGCTGAAGGACATACAGCACACCATGAGGGACACCGTGGCACACCAAGGGTCCCGTGACACTAGCCTGCACGATGAACTACCCACCACGTCTGCCGGCGCTAGTGGACAGGACGCCCCGCCACAGGACCACCACACCAGCACACCACCCCCTGCAGACGGACAACCACCCCGCAAGCGGTCCCTGAGATCTAGGAACAGAACAGAGCAAGATGGCAAGACCCCCGGCAGGAAATGAGACCACCCTGATTGTCCTCCCACTGTCCCACTTTGTTACCCTGTCCATACTTAAACTGCCCCAGCTCCACTTCCTATTCCCATATGGGCAGTGCACCTGTGTGACAAATGGACTGGACTCTGCCATGGACATTCTTCCACCGTCCCCCATCACCAAATTACAACCCCCCTCCATTTCTGAGCACTTAAATAAACACCCTTGAACCACAAAACAATCTGGAGTCAGTCTGTGATGTAGTAAATATGTATTAGCAATGACAGTGTCATAATGCGTTTCCTATTGTAAAGCCAACATACCGATGTCACACATCACAAGTCTTTGAAGGATGCAAGCAGATGACACACGTTGGTAACCACACCTGTGAAACTGTGATGGAAAGGTAGAACTCAGTGACCAAATACTGCTATGAAATGACAGACAGGCTAGAGGGAGACGTGTGAAAGTCAATGTGATGGTAAAAATGCCAATGTTCTCACCTGTGTGTCACTGGAAATATTGCTGTATGACTGACTCCCTGTTGTCGATGTCTTCATCCTCAGCTTCCTCCTCATCACTGTCCACAGGCTCCACAGGCTCCACAGCTGCCACAACACCGTCATCTGGACCATCATCCTGAAGAAAAGGCACCTGGCGTCGCAAAGCAGGATTGTGAAGCATCGAGCAGGCGATGATGATCTGGCACACCTTCTTCGGTGAGTAGAATAGGGAACCACCTGTCATATGGAGGCACCTGAACCTGGCCTTCAGGAGGCCGAAGGTGCGTTCGATCACCCTCCTAGTCCGCCCATGGGCCTCATTGTAGCGTTCTTCTGACCTGGGATTCCTCACTGGGGTCAGTAGCCATGACAGGTTGGGGTAACCAGAGTCCCCAAATAGCCACACACAGTGCCTCTGGAGTTGACCCATAATATAAGGGATGCTGCTATTCCGCAGGATGTAGGCGTCATGCACTGAGCCAGGGAACATAGCATTTACCTGCGAGATGTACTGCTCTGCCAAACATACCATCTGTACATTCATGGAACGATAACTCTTCCAGTTCCTGTACACCTGTTCACTCCTGTGGGGGGGGACCAGAGCTACATGGGTCCCATCAATAGCACCTATGATGTTGGGGATATGTCCAAGGGCATAGAAGTCACTTTTCACTGTAGCCAAATCCTCCACCTCAGGGAAAACGATGTATCTCCTTACGTGTTTCAGCAGGGCAGACAACACTCTGGACAACACGTTGGAAAACATAGGCTGGGACATCCCTGATGCCATGGCCACTGTTGTTTGAAAGGACCCACTTGCCAGGAAATGGAGCACTGACAGCACCTGCACGTCAGGTGGGATTCCAGTGGGATGGCGGATTGGTGACATCAGGTCTGGCTCCAACTGGATACATAGTTCCTGGATAGTGACACGGTCAAACCTGTAGGTGACGAGTAAATGTCGCTCCTCCATTGTCAACAGGTCCACCAATGGTCGGTACACCGGAGGATTCCGCCATCTTCTCAAATGTCCCAGCTGACGGTGCATAGGAAGGACAACAGCGACCACAGAGTCAACAAATTCCCAGGTATGTACCCACAGATACACAGAACACGACACCAAACACAAAACCCTTCCTGTATGTGTGGTGAGTGTAGGCCTAGCTATGTGTGACGCAGTTTTAAATGAAGCCATGTGGGCCCCTGAAATGGCGGCTGCCTGACCTCGAAACTGGGACAATGGGAATGTGAGATCACAGCGCTGGCGTTGTACCCCTTCGCGGTAGGTGGTCGTAGACCGCGGCGCAATGCTGCATTGGTTAACATTGGACTCTATGGGTCCCAGGAGCCAATGACGAAGTGTGCCGGCGGTGATGATACGTACCGCCGCGGACGTCACCACCGCGGACGTGACCGACATTTTCTATCTGTTCAATCACTCGATACCTGATCTTCGACAGGAGAGGACCTACACTGCAAGTGCTGTGACCTCGGTCTAGAAGATACAATGGCTGCTGCGTCTGGGGAAAGGGTCCCTGCCTTCACTGCACAGGAGTTGGAGAAGCTAGTAGACGGGGTCCACCCCCAGTACACACTACTTTACGGTCCTCCAGACCAACAGGTAAGTACACAGGGAGCACGTTGTATGGGCTAGGACTGGGTGGAGAGGGCTGGTTGTAAGAGGGAAGGGGGCAGAGTTCAGGGAACATGAAGGACTGTGAATGCATGTGCCACATGGCAAGGGTAGGGATGGGGGCCACTCACATCGACGGTGCAGTTGGTAGTCACTTCTCTTCTTCCCCTGTGCATGTCATGTAGGTCAGCGCCCACCAGAAGAAGGACATTTGGCGTGCCATCGCCAAGGAAGTCCGGACCCTGGGGGTCTACCAGAGACGGGGCACCCACTGCCGTAAGAGATGGGAGGACATTCACCGCTGGAGCAAGAAGACAGCGGAGGCTCAGCTGGGGATGGCCTCCCAACGTGGGAGGGGTGCCCGTCGCACCATGACCCCCCTGATGTTCCGGATCCTGGCGGTGGCCTACCCGGAGTTGGATGGGCGCTTGAGGGCATCACAGCAGACACAAGGTGGTGAGTACAACCTCATTCTGGGGACTTAGCGCGCAGTTGAGGGGTCTGGATGGGGGAGGAGGGCTATGGGTGTACCTAGGCCAGGCAGAAATAGGTAGGCTAGGCCCCTCCGTAATGGAGGGCATGTGGCACTCCACCCCACCTCAGTAGTGGGCCAAGTACAGGTATAGATGCCCCTGTGGCATCCATGTGTGCAGATGTCCACCATAGGTATGTAGGGCATATCCCAGCAATTGCATCTGTAGAGGCCAAGAGCACGGCGTAGTGCAGGGGGCTGCTGTGTCTGTATTGTCCACCAACGGTAGCGGTAAGCCATGCACTCAACCTGTCTTTCTTCTGTCGTCCCCTCCCCCTTTTTTGGCTCTCCCTGTTCTTTTGTGCATCAGCATCATCAGACGGAGGTACAGTGGCACCGGGGCACAAGGGAGCTGCATCCCACATGGCCATGGAGAGCCACACCATGGACTCAGAATGCACCAGTGGGACGAAGGGCGAGGGGAGCTTCACGTCGGTCACCGGATCACCAACCAGCGACACGGACTCATCCGCCGATGGGAGCTACCTTGTGGTGGCGGCACCATCTGTGCCCCCACTTCTACAGGTACAGCCGCCACCTCCCCTACCAGCACCGCCCTCCCAGCAGCCCCTCAGCGTTCACCCCGTGCCCGCTCACCCAGGAGGGTGGGCATCACCTTCGCCCCAGGCACCTCAGCCCCTGTCCCTGTCACACCTGCTGCCGTCAGTGAGGAGGCCATTGACCTCCTCATGTCCCACACTGTTGGGCAGTCTACCATTGTGAATGCCATCCAGGGTGTAGAAAGGGAATTGCAACACACTAATACATTCCTGGAGGGCATTCATTCTGGTCAGGCTGCCCATCATCGAACCCTGCAATCTCTGGCCTCAGCACTGATGGCAGCCATTGTCCCTGTCTCTAGCCTCCCCCTTCCAACTTCCTCCACCCAGACCCAATCCCATGTACCGTAGCTTGTCCCAAGCACACCATCAGACAAGCATGCATACACCTCAACACCCAAAAGCAGGTCAGGCAAACATAGGCACCACACAACCCACAGGCATTCACACAAGCAACACCCACATGCAGACACAGCAACATCCACTGCCTCCACTGTGCCCCCCTCCTCGTCGTCTCCCTCCTCCCTCCCAGTATCGTCTACACTCTCACCTGCATGCACTACATCTACAGGCACTAGGACTCGCACCAGAACACCCAGCACCACACCCCGCTGACCTGCACTCACCACCCCCACTCCCATTTACACGTCCCCTGTGTCCTCTCCCAGTGTGTTTGTGACGCTCCCTCCCAAAGTACACAAACGCGGGCACCCACACACCCAACAACCATCCACCTCATGACAGCCTCCAGTACCTGCACCTGCACCCAAAACACCTAAAGTGACACCTCCTACAACCACCTCCTCTTCCTCCACTCCCAGACGCCCTCCAGCTACCCATCCCAGTGTTCGTCAGAAACTGTCCCTCTGCAACGTTGACCTCTTTGCCCCCACCCCCACCCCTCCAATTCATCAGTCCTGTTGTAGCGCCTCAGCCAAAAAGCCTCCAGTACCAGTGGTGCGTGTTACAGGTGTGTGGAGTGCACCGGCCACCAGCGCAGGCAGTGTGACACGGAGCCAAGGCACTGCCAGTCCACCCCCTGTAAAGCATCTGAAGTTGGAAAGTGGCCGACGGGACCGGGTTAAGACTCCTGGAGGCAAAACTACTCACAGGGGTCCCAGGGGGATTGCAGAGCCAGCTGTGACTCCTCCAAAGGTGGGGAAGGGTCCGAAGAAGTCTGCACAGCCTGGTGTGAGCAGCACGGCGGAGAAGGGCGGCATCCTTCCCGGCGGCCAGGACGCCACCTCCAGCACCATCATCACTGGTCAGGAGACCACCGCCAGAGTCATTGCCCAGGAGGGTACAAGTATCGGCACTGGTCAGGAGACCACCGCCGGCGTCAGTGCCCAGGAGGGCACAAGTATCGTCACTGGTCAGGAGACCACTGCCAGAGTCATTGCCCAGGAGGGCACAAGTATCGTCACTGGTCAGGAGACCACCGCCGGAGTCAGTGCCCAGGAGGGCACAAGTATCGTCACTGGTCAGGAGACACCCACAGCCCCACTGGGCAATGAGGGACCATCATGCCACACACCAATTCATAGGTCAGAGACGGCCATGGCAAAGCACCACTGAACAGGCCAGAGACCGCCATGGCAAAGCACCGCTGAACAGGGCAGAGCACCGCCATGGCAAAGCACAGCTGAACAGGTCAGAGACCGCCATGGCAAAGCACCGCTGAACAGGCCAGAGACCGCCATGGCAAAGCACCGCTGAACAGGGCAGAGCACCGCTGCAGCAGGAAAAGACCGCCACATCAAGCATCGTTATCCCATGTGCAGCTGGGACAGTAACGGGACAGGAACTGTCACAGGGAGCCTAATCCAGTCTAGGCACCAGTCCCCCTCCAGAACCAGTGGAGAGATCCATCCAGTACCTCTGTCCTTCACAGGATGAAGCACTCTGGGCACCAGTCCCCCTCCAGAACCAGTGGAGAGATCCATCCACTACCTCTGTCCTTCACAGGATGAAGCACTCTGGGCACCAGTCCCCCTCCAGAACCAGTGGAGGCTGTTATCCACTTGAGAGACTGTGGCTTTGCACTCCCCAGGATATGGCAGTGGGCAACCCACCCACTGTAGAAACTTGTGAGACTGTGGCTTTGCACTCCCCAGGATACATCAATGGGCATGGAGCCCCCTCGTGGATGTGGCGTGGTGCTGTAATCCAGCTGAGATGCCCCCCCTTCCCTTCCCCCTGAGGTGCCTGTTGTATTTCTCTCTGATGACCCAGCAGTGTTCTCTCCGTTTGTGGACAGGTATCTTGTGTGGGCCTCGCTCATGCATATTTGGCCCAGTGGTGCACGGACATTGAGATGTGCATATCTGCACTACTTCTCGTAATGTATATACTTTTGAATGAGTTTATATATATCTGTGTATATTGGCTTACTGTATTTTGATACATTACAATGTTTGAACTGATTTTGTTTTGTCTTAGCATTCTTCCGGGGGGGTTGTGGGTTGTTACAGTGATGTTTGGAAATGCATTGGTGTGTGTGTTGTAATGTGTGAGGGTGGGGGTGTTGCGTGTGTGTCCCCCTGACTTCTGCCTCCCTCTTCCCCTATGTCGCAGGTGCAGTACTCACCGTTGTCTTCGCCGCCGCCAGCGCTGGTCTTCGTAGATGAGTAGGAAGACAAGGGCAGGTAGGATTTGTAGTTCCGGCTCCATGGTGTCCTCATTCCTCGTGGGATGTGTTAAAGTGAGCATTTTCCCATTGCAAAAGCTGTTTCCACCGTGTTTTTATCCACGGTGTATCCGCCCCGGAAAAGGTGGCGGATTGGCGGGTTGTGATACTGTGGGCTGTACATTGTCTTCCGCCTGTCTGTTGGCGGTGACCGCCACGCTGCTTGTCTGTACCGCCATGGCGGGCGGAGTGTTAAAGTGGCTGTCTGTGTTGGCGGTTTCCGCCACGGTCATAATTCCCTTTTTTTTCTGCCGGCCTGTTTGCGGTATTACCGCACCTTTAACACCAGGGTTGTAATGACCACCATAGTTCCTTAAAGCACAAAGAATAACTCATGGTCATCTGGTCCTGCTAGACCAGGGGAAAGTTGCAAGTTCTGGCCAACCACAATGTAGCACGGGCTGAATACAAGGACCAGGTTAGTACTGCTGTAAAAGTTACTTTCTCAAAGTCTGGGGTTAAGAGGTCTGTTCACAGTGGAGGAGGTCACAAAGAGCAGGGAGACTATTACGGACAGTCATTTCTGTAGCACGAAGAGCAGGATGGGCGGTGCAGGCTGTCGTTGCTGTAGCACAAAGAACTGGTCAGGAGACACAGACAGTTGTTGAAGGAGCTTTACATTGGTGGTCACTGCGGGCTGCGGTTGCTGTAGCGCAAAGAGTCAGGTTCACCAGAGCTTTGCACTGGCAGTGGCCGTGGGCGGTAGAGTTTCAGTACAAATGGGCCATTCTGCAGTTATGAAGAACTCTAAAACTTCAGAATTGCACCTTTTATTGAAGAGGAGTGCATGGTGATGCCAGCCAAGGGTTCAGGACCTGGGGAGGCAACTCTTGGGGATCAGGGACTCACTCTAGCAGAGGCCAGCAGGTCTCAGGCAGGTCCAGGCAGATCCAGTTGCAGCAGGTCAGCTTGGCACTTGCAATGCGGCCTCTAGACCTTGTTGTGCCCCTGACGCTCAGATACAAGTTCAGCCAAGTGACCCTTGGAATCACTCAGATAGATTGAAATATAACGAGCGGGTCCAGTTATCTTTCTCACAGAGCAGGGCAGGCCTCAAGCAGCAAGGCTGTCATCTGACTGCAGCAGGGCAGTCCTCTGGGGAGCAGGGCAGGCCACAAACTGTAGAATAACCTTCTAGGGAGCAAAACAGTTCTTCTGTAATGTCCACAGGTCCAAGAGTGTTAAAATCTGCAGATGATGGATCTTGTGGCAAATGGGGCAAATGCACATTTATGTTGAAAAAAATCAAAATCACATAATTTCACTGTCTCTGCCTAATAGTTGATATAGCTTTGGTTTCATTATCCCACAGTAAAATCTAATGTATTTTGAGCTGCATCCCTGCAATTATGTTGAGACGGGCCACTCACCTGAAAAGCAGGATATCTGCAGGGGTGCTGGTATGCCCCCCCACCTCCTGGAATACCTCTTGGCACTTCCTGGTGGACACAGAAACCCCGGCAGGTGTCCCAAAAGGAAAGGGGGCATGGAAGAGAAAGAGACAAAACACTGCCACGTCTTGCCGATCCAGCCAGGCACCCTGTATCTTCGGCGGGGGGGCAGGTCGTTGTTGACAGAGTGATAGTAGAGTTAGTGCACTCAACTTCCTTGAAACTGAATCTCTCTTTCTGATATGGGCACAGGAGCAGTAGAAGAACACCGGGATGCCCTAGCACTTTTCTTGAATAATAATAACTGTTGGTACAATCACTAACACAGCAATACCAAAAACCCAAACTAAGTACCATAACAATAAGTACTGCAACACTAGGGCTGGCTTCACAGAGATTCACTGTTGCACACTGCAATTAGAACTGTGGTTGCACTTATCATGCTCAAGAAAGACAAACAAGGGCATTAATTATATCATGTATAACTTTCCTGCATGCATAGGGTTAAACTAAAAGGAACAAAAACAATCCAAGAAATACAAATGTCCACTTTGGGTTTAAACAGTTAGGGTGGCACAGTTTGGTTTGGTTTCACTGTGTGTGTGAAAACCCCTTCAAAAGCAAATTCCTCAAACCTGAAACACAGGCATGAATGACACAATTTAAATCCAAGAGTTATGCCATTAGAGAAAGAAAAGTCATGTAAATGCTATTTTAAAATTGCACTGTCACTTTTGTAGTACTTGAGCTCAAGCAGATTTCCTGAAGCACATTTAGGCAAGTAACCACAATAATAATGTAGAATGTTCAGAAATGCATTTGTTTCTTCAATATAAGCACTCTGCCAAAATACAAGGTCTGAAATACACCAGTTGTTCCAGGCAAGTGTGGCGCTCAAAGAACAAACTCCCTGGAGAATACTAGTCACTTAGCTGCCGTCTTTTCCGGAGTGCTGGAGGAATGCCTGGTGTCAGCTGGTACAGGAATGAAGAAAAGAATTGCCTCAAAAGTCCTGAATACGAGGATGAAAGCAGGGGCTGGACTGCCAAATCAGATGCTGAGATCAGGAAGCGAAACAAAGCCAAGCAGGGAGGCATTCTTCACTCTGCTATTTATAGCCAATCAGGAAAGCAGTCGAATTTCCACATGTGGATGAGTCACCACACCCAATTAGAAGCACATGTCTACACCACACCCAATTAGAAGCACATGTCTACACCTGCTCACATTAGCAAACAAGCATTGGTAAAACAAGCATTGATAAAACCAATTGTGTAACACAGCACATTATGTCTACTTAGAAAGATGAAGGTTTAACCAAGAAAAGGGATATGATTGAACCCTAATCCCTGGGAATGCTGACAGATAACGCAGGAGGCACCTTGGGGATTCCTGACAAATTATTGATCCACAAGTAGGTCATAAAATAAGAAGGTTCTTAATCACTCAATTTTGAAAATAAAAAGAAAGTCCCCTTAAAGTGTTCTTGTTTAGCAAGCTCCAGGGAGCTTTAGCTGACTCACAAGACCTCTTGTCAGCACCAGTCAACGCACACAAGATAGAAAATACAGAGAGGAGCTTTAACTCTTTTGCTGCTAGGCCTCCCCCTCCCCAGTACTAACCCTTTATTTGGCTATTTGGGGTAGTTCGGTCTTAGGCCTCCATAAGCTCATAGTTCCACATAAGCTATCCACACCAAATGTGTGTCCTTTTTTTCCCAACATCCAGGTGATTCTAAAAGTGCACAGGGCTTGTGGAGTCCACTGGAGTGGACTTGGAAATTAGCTCAAATATAGCCAAATGTTGTTTTTTGGGGGAAAAATGTGAAAAAGTGCTGCAGAAGAAAGTGTTTTTGTTTTCTGCAAATGACATCAACAAAAGGGTTGTGGTGCTAAAATCACCATATTCCCAGATTTCAGGAACAGGCAGATGTGACTCAAAAGACCAAATCTTCTTACAAAGTTTTGTCGTTTTACTGGGAGATAACCCTTTTTTCCTATTTTTGCGCTTTCAACCTCCTCCAGTTTGTGGTGGAAATGGGAATGAAACCAATGGTGGACACCAGAAAGGTATACATTTCTGAAAACTAGAAAAAAATTCTGAATTCAGCATGGGGTCATTTGTGTAGATACTTGAAGGTTATCCTAAAGTAAGCAAATGTTGAAATAAAAAACATTGAAAATTAGTTGGACATTTTGGGCGTTTTCATTTGTGACTTCTCATCACAATTGCTGATTCACAAAAGCTATATACCATTACTGGGCTAGACCCTTCTGATTGTGGGGATGTATAGGGTGGGTGGGATTTTCAAGAACTCAAGGTACCCAGAACCAATAACTGATCTGCACCTTGCAAAGGTTTTTCATTATGTACCAAGTATAGAGCAATTTGTATAATAAAATATAACTAGTGAAAATTATGTATCAAGAAAAGCTATGTACTACCGAAATAAGCACAAGATATGGACTTTAGAAACTGTGGTTATTTGCACATCTCTGAATTTGTGGGATACTAGAATGTGAATTAGAGGATATTTCTCAAAATTACTTCTTTCTTACACATTGTCTTACATTTGGAAGGTGCAAATGCAGAGAAATTCCATTGGTGATACCTCTTGTTCTACGATTCTGTGTTCCCATAAGTCTCCCGATAAAAATGGTACTTCACTTGTGTGGGTAGGCCTAGTGCCTGCGACAGGAAGCAGTCTAAAACGCAACATGTATACATCAAATTTTCCATGCAAAACTGACCTGTTTTTTGCAAAGTGGGTAGCTGTGGTTTTTGAGCCCTAGCTCAGCTGGCACCTTTGGAAACCTAGCAAACCTGTACATTTTATAAAACTAGGCATTTGAGGGAATCCAAGATGGGGTGATTTGCATGGCTCTCACCAGGTTGTGCTACCCAGAATCCCTCGCAATCCTCAAACTTTAACTAAAAAAAAAGTTCTGGAATCTGTAGAGCCACATACTTCCTTCCATCCAGCATTCTCCTATGTCTTCTGATAAAAATGGTGTGATTGAGACTAGTCCCCATGACAGGAACTAATCAAACCAAAGCCAATGGGAGGCATTGCGTGGGGGCTCCTAAAGACAACAGTTTGATACATTCCTGTTGCTGGCACTAGGCCCACCCACACAAGTGGCACAGCATTTTTATCAGCAGAAGTGGGGCAGTGCTGGGTGGATTCCAAAAGCTTCCATCATAGAAATGTGAGGACAAATGTGTGTTTTTGGTCAACATTTGAGGTTTGGAGGGCATTGTGTGTAAGAAAATGGCTTGGAAGGGATGCAAAGCACACCACCCTGGACTCCAACAGATGTCTAGTTTTCAGAACTGTCTGGATGTGGTAGGTTGTGTCAGGTGGAAGCCTACCCAAGACCAACAAGTGCAGTTGTTCACCAATGCAAGTTGGGTGGGACTGGGAGTTAGTCAAACTCTCCTAACCCATTTGTAAAAACAACACCCAAAAGAATCAAATATCCTTTTGCTTGCCATTGGGATAAGGTGCCATTTTTGAGGGGTTGGGGCATGACCATGCCCATTCTGGGCAGCCCCACCCCCACAAAAAAGTAATTCCTGGTTTTCAGTATGATTTCTGCCCACCCTAGGGGGCAGTCAGGGGTATTTGCCTCCACCTGCCCCTCTGGGAGGCAGAAAGATTGTTTACCTTTTTTGGGGAGGGCATGCCATGTCCATACTGGTCAGTTGCCACCAATAAAAATAAACAAAAAGTAATCCCTGGTGTTTATTGGACTTTCTGCCCCCACCCCCTTAAGGGACAGATGGAGGTAATTTCCCCCATCACCCCCCGGGGGGCAGAAAGACTGTTATAAAATATTGGGGTGAGAGGTGGGGTCATGGCCATGCCCATGCTGGGCTGCTCCCTCTGATACACATCTAAAAAGTAATCCCTGGTGTCTAGTGGGCTTTCTGCCCCCCCAAAAAGGGGAAAATGGGGGTAATTGGCAGCCCTCATCAATACAATTAAAAAAAAAAAGTAACCCCTGGTGTCCAGAGGGCTTTTTCCCTCCTGGGGGGCAGATGGGGGTAATTGCCCCCACCTGCCCTCCCCCCAGGGGGCAGAAAGACTGTTTCCCTGTTTTGGGATTTTGGGGGGTGCGCATGGTCATGCTGGGTAGCCGCAACCCCATAATAATGCCCCATATACTGGGGAGCGAACCTTGCACAGGGGGCCTCTTCCCAGTATATATTTTTTGAAATCCCTCATCTAAAAATAAGGCCAATCTGAAAATGGCCAAAGTAATGACCCCATAATGGGGAGCGGCTCTTGCCCAAGGGGCCACTCCCCAACATGTTGCCCCTCATTATGTAATTGGCGCTAAAAAACGCCTACCGCCGCTGTTACAGCCACCAAAAGACTATCACTGCGGCTACCATCCGTCCGCCATACTATGATCATTGCCGGACTTTCGCCACAAGAAGGGCGGAAATCGGCAGTGATCATACTGGGGGATGGTGGTAAGGTGACACTGCTACCACCAGCACCGCCATGCCCTTAGAACGCCGCCAGCTGTATCATGACCTGTGATACAGCCTGGCGGTGTTCTGCTGGCGGTAGCAGCGCCCCTTCCCGTTCCTTACCGGAAGACCACCTAGAAGAAGGTAAGTTGGGCTTCCGACGGGGGGTGGGGGTATTGTGTGTGTGTGTGTGGGGGGGGGGTTGTGTGCATGAATGTGTGAGTGTGTGTGTGAATGTGTCTGTGTGTGTAGTGTTGTTTGCATGGGTGTATGCATGAATGCGTGTACGAATGTGTGCGAGCATGACTGGGTGTATGTGTGTATGAATGTGTGTATGCCAGTGTGAGTGAGTGGGTGTATGCGTGGTGTGTGTTTCTGCGGGTGGGTGTGTGCGTGTATGGGGGGTGAGAGGATCGGAGGGGGAGTGTGGATGGAGGGGTTGCGGGGGGCGTCTGGGATGTGTTGGGGGTTGGGTGAGCCACCTACCAGTGACAGGGAAGGAATTGCCTGTCATCGGTAGGGCGTACCACCATGGTTTTCCATGGTGCTGCTAACACCACAAAAACCATGGTGGTAGGCTGGCTCAAAATGCCGCCAGCGCCCCCCGGTCTGGAGATTGACATGGCGATCTGAGTGGAGAAGTGGCGGTTTGGCTACAGCCAACCTGCCATTCTCATAATGTGGCGGTCTTTACCCCCAGCCTGTTGGCGGTACTGCCACCACATTACCACTCACCGCCGAGGTCATAATGACCCCCATAGATTTTAAAATCCCTGGTGTCTCCTGGTATTTGCCTAAAAATAAGGACAATCTGCCTGTGAGGGGGAGGCAGAAAATAGCCAAAATGTATTCAAAAATATTGGGAGTGTCATTGGGAGTGTCTCTTGCCTAAGAGGTCGCTCCTGCTACAAAAATATACAAAAATAAATTCCTGGTAGTCTAGTGGAGTGGATCCCTGCTTAGTGATCACCCTTCTTGGGCAATCCCCTAGCAAGGATCCACTTGGAAAAGGTATCATTGGAAAGGGAGATTCTTGGTGGTTGGAGGGCTGAGATTGCCCTCAAGCACCAGAGCAGTGAAACTGAGATGTGCGGGTTGGCATATTTCACTTTCACCTTCAATGTAATGATGTCAGCGTGCCATGCGAGCAGTCGTCATTACATTGAAAACAAAAATGCCTTAGATGACTGGGGAAGCTCTTCCCCAGCTCCTGAGACAAACAAAAATGGACAGAACAGTTCTGTCTTCCGCCCAAGACAACCATGGCTGAGGACGGAACTGTTCCGTCCTCAGCACCCAAATGTTTAGTGCATCTCTCTTTAACCATTGGCTTGTTTAAGTGAGCCCTCCTGTGGAAATGAGCTGTCAGTAATGTTTGAGGAGCAGCCGAAGGCATATCCTGGATCTGTACATTAATTTCCCTCCTTAATGTCATGCTTTTGGCTTTTGAAACATAACTGGTTTATTTTGGGCAGCTTTGTAAACACGTGTATTTGTTATGGTATTGTTTTAGGATTGTATCAAACAGAGCAGCAGCAGGGAGCTACTGAGAAATGTTTTGTTTCATGCAGGCATCTTGCCATGACATGGGGGCATCTTGCCAGTCACAATGTGGTATATACCAAGTGGACCAGAAAATGTTGGTGTCATGTAGAATTAGCAATGGAGCTGATGTTCATTCAGCTACTCTTCATTTTCCCCACTACTGTTTAGTTGACATCTCTGCATTGCCTTCCAGGCATTTCTGTGGTACTAGATGAAACTCATCAGAAGCTACATGTCAACACCAATTTGTCCCATTATGTTATCTATTCATTAAATTGTAAAATTCACCTTTCTGGTTCTAGGTTACAAATATTTACATTGGCACACCCAATTGAGCCAGCTTTTAACTAAAAATGCAAGTCAGATCTATAGGATTTGCCGGTGCATAATGAGATTGTCATCGATGGTGTAGAAATGTGTATCTCAAACATGGACTGAAATCTATGACCTGAGTTTTAGTAGACCTTCAGAACACATTGTGGTTTACGCAACCACAAAATCCTGTGTCCTTTTTTATTAACCCCTTCTGTACTGTGGATGTAACGGTTCCATCTAGTGGCACAGTGCTGCTGTGCCGTGGACATAACAGTTCCATCCAGGCACTGACCCACGGGGGGAGTGCTAGCGCTCCCTCCGGGGGCCACCAGACCACCCTCCAAGGGCAGGAATGGCAGCAGAAGTGCTTCTGCTGCCACCCCTGACCCCGTGACATCTGATGATGTCATCATGCATTGTTCGCTGACTTCATCAGAGGTCACGTCTGATGCACTGGAAGCTATGCTTTCAGCACATCCTGAGGAGAAACTGATTAGTTTCTCCTCGGGAAAGGGGTGCTCAGAGTCTTTCATGTCTCTTTGCGCATTCTTGCAGCACGATGGCATAGCAATTGTGCTGCAGGAATGCCCACTAGACACCAAGGACTGTGTTTTTAAAAAAAATATAAAAAAATAAGGGGAGCGGCCCCTTGGGCAAGGGCCGTTCCCAATGGATGTATATTATTTTAGGCCATTTCTGTCCCCCATTGGGGGCAGATCACCCTATTTATATTAGGCCCATCTGACCCCCCAAGGGGGGGAGAAACCACTTCGGCACCAGGGATTGGTATGCGCAATTTGTTCAGTAGGGCGGCCCACTGGGCAAGGGTGGCTCCCCATGGGGCACATCACTGATGGCCATTTCTGCCCCCCGGGGGCAGACCATCCTATTTTTGTAAGGCCCATCTGCCCCCAAGGGGGGCAGAATGCCCACTAGACACCAGGGAATATATTTTTTAAAGAAGAGGGGGGGTTTGGCCGTACCCCAACCCTAAATAAATGGAGACAAACTTGTTCGGCCCACTAGGGGGCTGAGGGGTATTTACCCTCAATCTGCTCGCCAGGGGGGCAAAAAGCCCACTAGATAAAAGGGAATTAAAAAAATTGAGTGGTGGGTCCTCCCAACCACTATGTGCATGATAACGCCCCCCACCCCATTAAAGGGGGTAACAGTCTTTCACCCCCCTTGCAAACTAAAGCATTTTATCCCAATAGCAAGCAAGAGGAAGGGTTTGGATTTTACATGGGAGCCAAGAGAGCTTGGCTAACTCCCAATAACATCCTTGTAATGGTGAGCGGCTGGACTTTTTGGGCTGTGGTACGCTGCCACCTAGAAAAATCTACCATACCTAGACACATCTGAAAACTAAACATCTGGGTGAGTTCAGGGAGGTGTGCTTCACATGCACCCCACACCATTTTATTACCCACAATGCCCTGCAAACCTCCAACTTTGTTTGAAATTACGCATCTTCCCTATATTTTGTTGATGGAACCTTGTGGAATCCGCAGGAATTCCTACCAACCAGCATTGTCGCATCTATACCGATAAACATTCTGCCCCACTTGTCAGCCTAAAAACGTTTTTTTACCAAACTGCCCTTTTGGACCCGCTTTGGTTCCCCCTCAATTTCGAAACGTTTCTGGCCCTTCTCTATTACAGGCACTTGGCCCACCTACACAAGTGAGGTATCATTTTTATTGTGAGACCGAGGGTAATGCTGGCTTATAGGAAATTTGTGCTGGTGCGGTGATCCCACACAGAAATGTGAGGTGCCATTTTTATCAGGAGATGTGGGGGATTCCAGAACTTTGCAGCACAGAGATGTGAGGAAAAGTGTTTTTTAGTCAAATTATAAGGTTTGCAATGGATTCTGGGTAACAGAACCCAGTAAGAGCCCCGCAGGTCACCCCATCCTGGTTTCCTGAATTCCCCTATGTGTCTAGTTTTAAAAAATTGACAGGTTTTGTAGGTTTTCCTAGGTACATGGGGAGCTAGAGGTCAAAATCCACAGCTAGACACTCCCAAAAACCCATTGGTTTTCATTAGAAAAGTGGGATGTGTCCATGTTGTGCTTTGGGGGACTTCCTGTCACGGGCACTAGGCCTACCAACACAAGTGAGGTACAATTGTTATTAGGAGAGTTGGGGAAATGCTGGGTGGAAGGAAGTTTGTGCCTCCCCTCAGATTCCAGAACTTTGCAGCATTAAAATTTGAGGAAAAAAGTGTTTTTTAGCCAAATCTTGAGCTTTTGCAAAGGATTTTGGGTGACAGAACCCACAAGTCACCCCATGCTGGATTCCGTTAGCTGTCTAGTTTTCAAAAATGCCCAGGTTTTCTTGTTTTCCCCAGGTGCCGGCTGAGCTAGAGGCTAAAATCCACAGCTAGACACTTTGCAAAAAACGCATCAGTTTTCATTAGAAAAATACGATGTGTGCACGTTGTGTTTTGGGGCATTTCCTGTTGCGGCCACTAGGCCTACCCACACCAGTGAGTTACCATTTTTATCAAGAGACATGGGGGAATGCTGGGTGGAAGGAAGTTTGTGGCTTCCCTCAGATTTCAGAACTTTCCATCACTGAAATGTGAGGAAAAAGTGTTTTTTTGCCAAATTTTGAGTTTGCAAAGGATTCTGCGAAACAGAACCTGATGAGAACCCCAAATGTCACCCCATCCTGGGTTTCCCGGGAAATCTAGTTTTGAAAAATTTATAGGTTTGGTAGGTTTCCCCAAGTGCCAGCTAAGCCACAGCCCAAAATCAACAGTTAGCTACCTTCCAAAAAACACAACAGTTTTCAATGTAAAAATTTGATGTGTCCATGTTGAGTTTTGGGGCGTTTCCTGTCATGGGCACTAGGCCTACCCACACAAGTGAGTTACCATTTTTATCGGGATACTTGGGGGAACACAGAATAGAAGAACACATGTTATTGCCTATTGTCTTTCTCTACATTTTTTCCTTCCAAATGTAAGACAGTGTGTAAGAAAAAAGTCTATGTGAGAAATGCCCTGTAATTCACATGCTAGTATGGGGACCCCCAAATTCAGAGATGTGCAAATAACCACTGCTTCTAAACTCCATATCTTGTGCCCATTTTGGAAATACAAAGTGGCATATTTATACTCTGTTTTTGCCAAATTTGCGTCATTTTTTTAACGCAAATTTGGGGCAAACTTAACTCCATATTTATATTTTGACTCTAGACACATCTAGGCCCATATTTATACTATTGTAGCGCCACATTTGCGCCACTTTTTGACACAAAAATGGCACAAACTTACAAAATACAACTTTATTTTGCAAGTTGGCGCCGCTTTTGCATCAAAAAATGACGCAACTGCGGCGCTAAAAAAGTATAAATATGGGCCCTAGTGTCAAAATAGTGGCGTTAGCACCATTGTTTGGATGCGTGAACCTACCTTGCGTCAATGAGATGCAAGTTAGGCGTTCCTATCTAAAAAAGTGTGCTATCCCCATAGCTCAATATTTATCGCCCCATGCTAAAATGACGCACGGGTGGGAGGAGGGCTAAATAATGGCACAAATCTTGCTTTGCACCATTATTTAATGCCTGGGTTAGACCAAGTGTTAGGGGATGTGTGGACCAATTTCCATGGTTAAACACCATGGAATGGGTCTGCAGGTGCCCTCCCCAAGCCCCAGGAACACCCCCACCCACACCAGAGGAACACCAGAGGATGGGGGACCCCATTCCAGGTAAGTAGGGTAAGTATTGGTAAGTATTTTGTCATTTTGTTTTAAAGTGCCATCTAGGGCCCTAACTTGGGGTCCCCTGCATGGCACTGGGTGCAGTGGCCCTGCCGAGGGTCCCCTGGTCCCCTGTGCTGGCCATTGGGGTGGTAGGCACGACTCCTGTCTTTTTGAAGACAGGAGTCATGTGTTAGAATGGTTGTGCATGGGGGTGAGTGTTTGCATTGTTCAGCAGTCCATCCATCATCCTTTTGTGTTGCTAAAGTTGCTCTAAGTGGGAAGGGTATGCGCAGATGTGGGTCCCGTGCTCACTGTGCCACTGGATTCAAGCTAGCCTGGCTGATGAAGGGTGATACCCTGAAACCGGTCCCAGGATTCTTGTTTCGGGTCCAGGGAGGACCTGGCCTGACAGTTTGGGCTTGACTGTTCCCATGAGGAACAGGGTCAAGACTGATTTGCATATGGCTGGGCCTAAACTGGGGGTGGCATGGTAAGCAAACGAACAATGTATTAAACCAAGATCTGTGACTGAGGGTGAGTGTTTGCATTGTTCAGCTCTCCATCCATCATCCTTTTGTGTTGCTAAAGTTGCCCTAAGTGGGAAGGGTATGCCCAGGTGTGGGTCCCGTGCTCACTGTGCCATTGGATTCAAGCTAGCCTTGCTGGTGAAGGGTGATACCCTGGAAGCGGTCCCAGGATGCTTGTGTCCAGCCCAGGGAGGACCTGGCCTGGCAGTTTAGGCTGGACTGATCCCATGAAGAACAGGGTCAAGATTGATTTGTATATGGCTTGGTCCAAGCTGGGGTGGCATGGTGAGCAAAAGAACAATGGATTAAACCCAGATCTGTGACTGTGGGTGAGTATTTGCATTGTTCAGCACTCGTCCATCATCCTACTGTGTTGCTAGGCAGTTTGACAGCATTCTTTTGCCTCTAACAAGCCCAGTGTCACTTTTTGAGGCAAAACCTGCTTCACCCCTACCGTCACCCCCACCCGGCTAATATAATTTTTACTGACGGTAGCCCAAGCTGAGTGCCGGCTTGCGGCATTTTATAAATTTGGCACCCGGCTGGTGCTTTGGAATGAAGGAAGCCGGTGCTATACTTTTTTGCCACAAAACTGCTATTTGCGCAGTTTTGCAGCAAAAAGTATAAATCTGGACCAAAGGTTTCCTTAATACCTATTTTTTGCTCTTTATATTTTACCAAATGAATTGCGGCATACCCGGTATACAATGAAAACCCATTGCAAGGTGGAGCTCATTTATTGGCTCTGGGTACCTTGGGTTCTTGATGAACCTACAAGCCCTATATATCCCCTCAACCAGAAGGGGCCAGCAGATGTAACAGTATATTGTTTTCAAAAATCTGCCTTAGTTGAAAAAGTTATAGAAAAAACTGTAAACATAAATGGCTGTTTTTTTTAACTCAATTTCAAATTGTTTTCATTTCAACTGTTACTTTCTATAGGAAAATCTTGAAGGATCTACACAAATGACCTATTGCTGAATTCAGAATTTTGTCTACTTTTCAGATATGTTTAGCTGTCTGGGATCCACCATTGGTTTCGCACCCATTTCTTTTACTAACTGGAAGGAGGTTGAAAGAACAAGAAAATAGTAAAAATGGGGTATGTACCAGCAAAATGCCAAAACTGTGTTGAAAAATGAGTTTTTTTTATTCAAGTCTGCCTGTTCCTGAAAGCTGGGAAGATGGTGATTTTATCACCACAAACCCCTTGTTGTTGCCATTTGCAGGGAGAAAAACCATGTCCCAGATTTATGCTTTTTGATGCAAAACTGCTCTAACGCAGTTTTGCGTCAAAAAGTTTCACGCTGACTAGTGCCATTTTTCAACGCTGCCGGGTGTCATATTTTTTCTACGATGCTGTGTGGCGCAAAAAAGAGGTTAGAGTCAAACTTTTGGGTGTTAGCCATTGCACCGTGCCGTAAGGCAAAATGATGTTAATGCCGGAAAAAAGACTCTAACCCGTTTTACGACACTTCAACATGTCGCAAAATGGAAATGCACCATTTTTACCCACATTAGCGTCAAATACAGACACTAATGGAGAAAACAGTGCCAAGGAAAGGCAAACTGGAGCCAGATAGCCAGGAGAGACCTCATGGGGACCACAGGCAACCAGGAACCAGCCAGGAGGACATAGACAAGACCCAGGGGAGGGAGAAGGAAAAGAGAAAGTATTGTTTCAGTGCGGCGGAGCATGAAATGCTGGTAGAAGGTGACGGAGCATCAACATCAACTCTTCATCACCTCAAAATTGACACATAAAGTAAGGGAGTTACCAAGATTTTTTATTAACAATGAAACTAAACTAAAACATTAAAGAAAACCCATCCTAATCTAATCTAACTATAGTTAACCAACAACTAAACCTAACTAACCTATGCTAAACTTACCTAACATTTTTAAAAACACACTCTAAACATTGGTCCCCCACCAGCTTATGTTACGAGACACATGCAGGACAACATATATTAAACTACACATATACTAACTATTTCTAAACAAATATATATATATATTTATATATATATTCTTTTAAAACACATATATACCCCACCATGATCCTCCCACCCACCCACACAGTAACATGTAAAAAGTAGAAAACCCACCCCCAAACCCACTTATCCTAACTAAACTACATACCTACTCTAACCTAACACTAACCCCCTAAAGCCCACTATAAAACATGAATGCAAATGAGGAGGGAAGGGGTAGAACTGGGAGGTGAGATTTCCAAAGACAATCATAGCTTTGCCTTCTTGAGGGTTTTCTTTATGTACTGGAGTCTCTTAGTATTGGCTGCCACCTCCTTCTCCAAACTGTCCAACCTTTTTAATACCAGTGTTACGTCCCTCTGCAGATCTTGCAGCATTTTCCGGTCCATGGCTGCAGGGGGTGTGGGCTGATGCACTGATGTTGAAGGTGTTGCAGCTGGGGCTGTAGTTGTGGTGGCAGCTGTGCCCCGCTGCACAGCTGTGGAGCTTGGTCTCCTCTATGTGGCCACTGCCAGTGTGGGGCCCCCTTGGGTGAACGCCCACCATTCCCCGGTTGATCTCTCAGCGTGATAGCGACGAGCCATCCTCCGGAACCCAGATTCCACTGCCAGGATATGTCGGTAGTGGACTGCCCTCTTTTGGAATGCTCGCAGTTCCTCATTGCTCATGTTGGCAGCTGTTAAATTGAGACATGCAACCATCAGTGTCAGCATTGTGTGGGGTATGTACAGATTATTGGCTTACACTCTAAATCTTATTGCACATGCACCAACTCACATTCCGGAAAAGACAATGGCCCTGACAAATGCAACGACAACGCTGCCTTAGCATAATTTCTTTGACACCAAAGCAATGCACAACAAGATTAGGAGCCAAACCAAATGAGGTATGCACTGCTTTTGTGCAAAATGTAATGATGCAAAGGCAGTGTAAACTTGACATAGCTCAGGCCCAAATTCCCTCATCATCTGTGTCAATTTTCAACCATACATCACCAGTAACTTGAACATGTTATTGGGAAGATGGGATGCAGTTGGTAACCATAGGGGGTCAGTGCTGATAGGTACACATGGAAGCCTGATCAATACGACTGTCACCTACACTGTGAGCATCACATCTACCTACAAATTTGGTATTCCTCTCCCCTGTGCCGAAGAGGGGATTGCCATGCAACAAAGTTAGAAAAACCCACCTTCATATATGGTTAAAAAATACAGAATCCTTAAATGAGAAAAAAAAATCATCAAGCCAACATCCTACATATGTATAGATCTCCATATGTTTTATTTTCCCTGTCACACTTCTATATCGTTTAGTAGGGGAACCCTGGCTTTGCTTGGGATGGCCATGCAATCCATCATCTCAACTGTCCTGGTCATCCACCAAGGCATGCCCACTCAATTCAATTCAGCTTTATTTCGGCAAAGTAATGCCCTTAAAGCAAATTTGGCAAACAATCTTCAATACAAGCACATTATAATAAGAATAAAACCATTAAATTCTTAAAACAGATTAAAAAGAGTTTAATCCGCAAGCTTGAAAATAACATTTCACAAAGTATAAAATATGAATTGACCTGCAACAAATGCACTCAGGACACTAAAACAATTAAGAAACTGAAACTAAAACAAATTGAGGCATATTTACAAGTTCAATTCTTCATATAAAAAGTGACTTAGGCTTTATCCACCACACTATTTCCTATGTTACCACCAACAATATGTGCAAACTAGTGTTTGTTTGGCAGTAGGAAAGACTCACAACCTATAATTTTGCTCCACGCATAAAACATTTTGCCCTGACAATTAAAACTTCCTAACAAAAAATAAATGTATATATATATATTTACAGCTTGGCAAGGAGGACACTATGTCAATCCTATGCTTAAAGATTTTGCTGTACAAATGGCAAAAGACTTTGTCACTATCTAGCTCGGCGAGGATAGCACTGTGCTAATCCTATGCTTAAAAACATTGCTAGATAAGCAGACATTTGAGGTGAGCAAATCTAGAGTGTCGCTGGTGTTGCAGGGTGCTCCTTACTAGAGCAGCTCTCCACCTAAAATTGAGAACTTCCCAGAGTTCTCCTTTGTTTTTTTGCATAATTTATGCGTCACTCTATCCCTGAAAGGGTTTTGGTTTGATATATATATATATAAAAAATACAAAAGGACACCATTATAAACTACTTATTAAAATTTATACATTGGTAGTCAAGAGTTTATATTTGATGTGCCATATTGCCTCTAAAAATGTTGCCAACGCACATGCCACAGTCCCATGCAGGTTTGTTCTGCAAATCCTAAGGGCCGAGTGCCAATCTCCAATACCCACGGACTTACAGAGAGGCCGAATCCAGCGCACCCTCTGCCTATTATACGCCAGACAGTGGACTAGGACATGAGCAATATTCTCTGTGGTCATACATTCCATCGGGCAAAGATCTGTTCATCTTTCAGATTGCTTCCATCTATAAGTGAAAGCCCAAAGAGGTAGGGATCCAATTCTAAACCTAATGTAAAGTGCATGTGCATGAGGTGCTAGGATTATGTCAAGATAGGGCTCAAATTCATAATGGTATTTAGCTAATAAAAAACTATCAGTTAAACTTGAGGGGGAAACTGAAGCTAACCGTGGAACTATCAGATTTATCCAATATGCCCTCTCATACATGGAGTCAGGCAGTGGACCATATGTTAGGAGGGCTGACAATTAGGAAGCTGCTATCTATAGGTCTATCACATCTACATTCATGTGTCCAGGTGTAGACACTCATCAATACTTTATCTGCCAATACTATTCCTTACACACACCCATTTCCATGCCAGCACACGTTTGGCCTTGACCAGCATGCACGCCAATTACATTCCACATAAGTGTTAGGTACATGTAGTGCAAAATGTGGAGCGCCATGCTGGGGAACAATTGCCAGCACAGTCCTCCATAAACATGACAATACAAGGATGCACCCAATTGGGTTCAAAATGGTGTATTCCTGTGTTGTGAGAATGACGTAGTGCTCCACTGCCAATATTCTCACAGAGTTGCACTTCTTAGTCACATATGGCCCTACATATTGCTTGTCATTACCTTGTTTACACAATGCTGCACATTGAGCCCCATGAGCCTCACAAGATATGACCCTCTGGTGGTGCACGGGGAACCTTTCAATGGGACACAATGTCACCATCCAGCCTACTTTGATATCTGATCATTTGACAGCTTTTCACATCTAGCATTGTGTGCAACACACATGACACACTCACACCAAACTCTGGTTAACTTCACAGGACACACATTATCACACTTACTGGATACATCTGGGTCCTCAAATCATGCCACTTCGCTGATTGTGTAGGGGGTAGGTCCAACTGTAAGATATGAATGGAAAACCATGCTTAGTGTCATATCACAGTCACTACTAGTGGACAACAAATTTCAGTGTGTACTATTTTAGAGGGGTGAACTAGTTATCCTAGTGTAAAACAGTGCAACAAACGCACCACTACAAATACACGATGACACAGACACTCAAGTGAGTGAGAACCACACATCTGCACACTTACACAGGACCAGAGACTAATGTAGTGCTACAGCCTGCAACAACCATATGTGGGCAATCTGTAGAAGATGGAACTCCATGGTATAAGGGGGAGTTGTGTAACAAATACATGACACTGCCCTGGTGATTTGCAAGATAATTGACTCAGGTACTCAAGCTTGTCCTGCAAGGCACCCAGAGGCACTTTGTGATGGACACGCAACTCAAATGATCATGCGTTCAGTAATCCATGACTGATGTGGCAAAGTTGTCTGATAGTATGAAATGCCCCATTTACATTGCCCCATAAGGCGAGTAAGCCCCCTCTGCTGACATAATGGCAGGGATCATGTGCGTGAAATAATGACAAAGTAGCGCTATGCATGCATTGCCCTACTTTGTTGACCCACATAAATGTTAAGCTGGTGGTGTCTAGGCGTATCATACATGACACTAAGCTGGGGCACAGGTGTCACCATGGCCTCTGAAATGTGTGACTTAAGTGATGGTTGGGCATGACTCACCAGACATCTGACCTGCATTGATATAATGGTAGGACATGTGAACTCCATGTCTAGTATTGCACACTTACACTTCATTCTGGTTGCATGCAACCTGTCCACAAGCATTGTATGCTGCACTCCAACACATCTGCTACTGTCATTCAAGAGTAGTGAACAGTGAAGAGTATGCCAATGGGAGACTCACCAACAGGGTCACCGATCTCAACACCAAGATGATGGAGCAGATCCTGCTCTCTGGCCACCAGCTCTGCCCAGCGATGCTTGAGCTGGTGCACATTCCTGGTGCTCTTATATACCCTCTTCACATGGTGGAGCACCTTGCCCCATCGCAGCCACCTCGCCTTGGTCCGGTAGCACTGTATGACCTGGCCCCCAATCTCCAACATCATCAGCAGGTAGTGGGCTACCAGTCACACAAAGCCACCCAACTCTTCCTCTCCCATCCTGGTCAGCCTCCCCTACCAGACATGTTATAACTGGAAAGGTTGACCACAAATACTTAGAAAAAAAAATGTAGATGAAAATAACTAATCCCAACTATTCCATCTTAACAACTATCCCTGACAGACACCCCACAGAACAAATACACAAATATACACAAAAACACACAACTGTTCAAACAGTGAGACAAAAGGCAGACAATAATTAACAAAACACAACAGGAGGGACACCACAAGATACAGTACGCAAGGAAATCACAAACACCAATTCCAGAACACGACCAAACTGTCAAAAGAGGCACTGACTGTAAAGAGAAAGTGAAAGTAAACCCACTGTACCATGTACATGGTACCACTGTACCATGCTTGTAAACAGGATTTCCTATTACATCACTTCTTGTCCCTGTGATTCATGTTTTCGGTTCTGCATGTATTTATATGACGCATTTGACATTTGTGTGGGTATTTTAGACGCATAACGCATGTGCGTAGTTTTTATTGACGCATTACTGTTGTGCGTTGAATTCACTGAAAATCAGCATTGAGAAGAGTGCGAAGGTGGAATTCACGCTAAGGGCCCACGTATCATATTCTTTGCATTTGCAGATGTTTTAGACACATTTGCGTCAATGTTTTTGACTCAACTACTGATTGTGTGTTTTTGTTCCATTGTCTTTAGATGCACCCTGTATCAATATACAAATGACATGTGTTGTGCCTCAGTGTGGCATACTGTGTATGGCCACATGTGGTAGTCCATGCAACCATGTGATGAGGGTTTGATTGTTCTGTTACACTGATGTGTGTGTTACAGAGTCAACAGCATGCAATAGTTGCACGTCGTGCATATGTATGCGTGTGTGACAACAGTGTATCCACATATGTATGGCAGTCAGTTCAATGCAATTGTTAGAAATTGGGTCTTTGGTTGGCAGTCAGGTTACCCCCTGTTCAAGGAAGGACCCTCACTCTAGACAGGGGCTGAGTCGATCCGGTGAGCGTTGCGTGGAAAATGCTACTGCATGGCCGGCGCTGCGTCGATTCCTCTCAGGAAGTCAGGCTGCGTTGTTCTGGCTCGGCTGTGCGTTGATCCAGTGGGCCGTGCATCGAATTTCCCGTCACTATGCTGGCGCTGCGTCGATCTTCTCCTTGCAAAGTCGGGCTGCGTTGTCCAGGTTCAACTTGTGGTGATTTTCTCACTGCGGTGCATACTGTGTGTCATTTCTGCCAGGCTGTGCATCAATTTTTGCCACACCGGGATTTCTTCTTGCAAGAATGAAGCCTTTTTGGTCCTGAGACTTCAGGGAACAGGAGGCAAGCTCTGTCCAAATGCCCTTGGAGAGCACTTCTCAGCACAGCCAGAGAGCAGCAATGCAGCAGGGCAACAGCAAGGCAGCAGTCCTTCTCAGAAAGCAGTCAGGTGAGTCCTTTGGGCAGCCAGGCAGTTTTTCTTGGCAGGTTCAGGTTCTCTTCTCCAGGAAGTGTCTTGTTCAGAGGTATCTCAGTTGGTAGGGTGAGGGACCCTGATTAAATACCCAAATGTGCCTTTGAAGTGGAGGAGACTTCAAAGAGTGGCTTAGAAGAGCTCAAGGTCCCCTTTCAGTTCCATCCTATCTACCTGGGTCCCAGTAGGGGGTTTGGCAGTCCTTTGTGCGAGGGCAGGCTACTGTCCTTTGACATGTAAGTGTCAGGCCCTCCACCCTCCCAGCCCAGGAAGACCCATTCAATATGCAGATGTATGTAAGTGTAACTGAGCATTCTCTGTTTGGGGTTGTCTGAGTGAATGCATAAGGCAGCTTTCAACTAAACCTAGCCAGACGTGGATTGGAAGGCACAGAATTACTTAAGTGTAGAGAAATGCTCACTTTCTAAAAGTAGCATTTCTAAAATAGAAATATAAAATCCAACTTCACCACTAAGCAGGATTTTGTATCACCATTCTGGCCGTACTAAATATACTAATTTCAGGTCAAGATCTACCACTCAAACAGTATATGAGGGTAGCCCTAATGCTATCCTATGAAAGGAGCAGGCCTCACAGCAGTGTAAAATGAATTTAGGAGTTTTGCATTACTAGGACATATAGAACACACATGTTCATGTCCTGCCTTTTACCTGCATAGCACCCTGCACTAGGGACTACCTAGGGCCTACCTTAGGGGTGACCTATATGTAGAAAAAGGGGAGTTTTAGGCTTGGCAAGTATTGTTACATGCCAAGTCGAATAGGCAGTGAAACTGCACACACAGGCCTTGCAATAGCAGGCCTGAGACATGGTTAAGGGGCTACTTAAGTGGGTGGCACATTCAGTGCTGCAGGCCCACTAGAAGCATTTAATCTACAGGCCTTGGGCACATATAGTGCACTTTACTGGGGACTTATAAGTAAATTAAATAATCCAATTGGGTATGATCCAATGTCATTATGTTGTGTAAAGGGAGAGAGCATGTGCACTGTAACACTGGTTTGCAGTGGTAAAGCATGCAAAGTCCTAAAACCAGCAAAAACAGTGTCCAAAAAAGTGGAGGGAGGCAGGCAAAAAGTTAGGGGTGACCAACCTAAGGCTGTCCGGTCTAACAGCAATAGTTCTGGTTTGTGATTGTGAATTCTGTTTCTGTATGTGATGTGTGATGTTGTCATACAGAGCATAATATTTAAGACGACATACACAGCTCAGGCATTGTTGATGATGGCAGAACCAATGCTACCTAGGAAATGTTACCCAACATCTGTCTCCGTATGTAGATTTGGAGTTTATGAAGACTTGTGTGTGGCCTGCACATATGTCTGACATGTGTATATCTTTGGTACATACTGTATGTCAGAAATGGGGTCTTTGGTTGGCAGTCAGGTTACCCCCTGTCCAAGCCAGGACCCTCACTCTAGTCAGGGTACGTCACACACAGTCCAAATTATCCTGTGCCCACTCGCTGGCAGCTTGGCACTGAGCAGTCAGGCTTAACTTAGAAGGCAACGTGTAAAGTATTTGTGCAATAAATCATGCAATAACACAGTATAGCACCACAAAAATACACCACACGATGTTTAGAAAAATATAGAATATTTATCTGGTTAAATGCAGGTCAAAATGATCAAAATTTGATAAATACACGTTGAAATATAACTTAGAAAATGATAAAGAGAGCCTTTAGTTCTTAAAAAGCAACAAGTGTCTCTTGCAAGCACAAAGTACCTGGTGTGCGTTCAAATTCTCCACAAGTGACCGCAGAGGAGGAGATGTGTGGAAAACGGGGAGCGGAGCGTTGGTTTCTCCAGGCGCACACAGACGATGCGTCAATAATTTTTCACGCAGGGAAGGCTTTGTGTCAATTTCTGGTGCACTGACTTGGATCCTCTTCAGGGTTGTGGGGTTTTCGGATGCCCCGGGGACGATGCGGAGAAATCCTGGGGTGCAGGACAAAGTCACAGGAGCTGCGTCGATTCAGTGGGCGATACGGGGAAATTTCTGTCGCACGGCAGGTGCTGCATCAATTCTTTTTGCAGGAAGTCGGGCTGCGTCATTCCGGCTTGGCCTTGCGTCGATCCACTGTGCGTGCATCGAAGTTCCGGTCGCAACTCTGGCGCTTCGTCGATCTCCTCTCGGGGAGCCGGGCTGCGTTGTTCCGGTTTGGTGTGCAGTGATTTTCTCACTGCGATACAGACTGTGCACCATTTCTGGCAGGCTGTGCATCTAATTTTCACCGCACAAGGAGTTCTTTGCAGGAGGGTGTCTTTTTGGTCCTGAGACTTCAAGGACCAGGAGGCAAGCTCTATCCAAGCCCTTGGAGAGCACTTCTGAGCAGAGCCAGAGGGCAGCAAGGCAGCAGGGCAATAACAGGGCAGCAGTCTTTTGCAGAAAAGCAGTTGGGTGAGTCCTTTGGCCAGCCAGGCAGTTCCTCTTGGCAGGTTGCAGGGTCTGGTTCAGAGTTTCTTCACCAGTGGTATCTGGTGCAGAAGTGACTGCGTTGGTAGAGTCAGAGGGCCTGTTTAAATACCCAAATGTGCCTTTGAATTGGGGGAGACTTCAAAGAGTTGCTTAAAAGTGCACAAGGCCCCCTTTCAGTTCCATCCTGTCTGCCAGGGTCCCAGTACGAGTTTTGGCAGTCCATTGTGTGAGGGCAGGCCACTGCCCTTTGACATGTAAGTGTCAGGCCCTCCACCCTCCCAGCCCAGGAAGACCAATTCAGTATGCAGATGTGTGCAGGTGTGACTGAGCATCCTGTGTTTGGAGTTGTCTGAGTGAAATGCACAGGGGAGCTGTCAAGTAACTTAGCCAGACATGGATTGTAAGAAACAGAAGGATTCAAGTGCAGAGAAATGCTCACTTTCAAAAAGTGGCTTTTCTTAAACAGTAATATTAAATCCAACTTCATCAGCCAAC
Organism: Pleurodeles waltl; assembly: GCF_031143425.1. NCBI lineage: Eukaryota > Metazoa > Chordata > Amphibia > Caudata > Salamandridae > Pleurodeles > Pleurodeles waltl. Next base: position 913,570,745 of record NC_090443.1, read on the forward strand.
AGGATTTTGTATTACCATTCTGACCATACTAAATATGACCTTGTTACTCCTTTCAGATCAGAACCTACCACTCAAACAATATATGAGGGTAGCCCCAATATTGGCCTATGAAAGGAGCAGGCCTCTCAGCTGTGTAAAACAAATTTAGGAGTTTTACACTACCAGGACATATAAACTACACAGGTATAAGTCCTGCCTTTTATCTACATAGCACCCTGCCCTATGGGTTACCTAGGCCTACCTTCGGGGTGACTTATATGTAGAAAAAGGGGAGTTTAAGGCTTGGCAGGTGCTTTTAAATGCCAAGTCAAAGTGGCAGTGAAATTGCACACACAGGCCTTGCAATGGCAGGCCTGAGGCATTATTAAGGGGCGATTTAGGTGGGTGGCACAATCAGTGCTGCAGGCCCACTAGTAGCATGTGATCTACAGACCCTGGGCCCATGTAGTGCACTTTACTGGGGACTTACAAGTAGATTAAATTAGCCAATTGGGTATTAACCAATGTCACCATGTTTTAAGGGAGAGAGCATATGCACTTTAGCACTGGTTAGCAGTGGTAACGTGTGCAGAGTCCTAAAACCAGCAAACAGAGTGTCCAAAAAGTGGAGGAAGGCAGGGAAAAAGTTAGGGGTGACCACCCTCAGAATGTCAGGTCTACCACTGTGTATGACACATTATGCCTGCATAACACCCAGATTATGTTTTGACCACAAATGTTTGATTAAACTCTTTGCATTTAGCAATGGATTGTTGGTTTTGTGTGGTGAACCTGCAACCCTAGCTGCATATGTTCTCATCCGTACTGAAGTGCATTCCACAGACATGTCCGTGAAATGTGTGAGGTCATGTGTACCCTGTGTCAGGATAGGGGCCAATGGCAGTGGCATTACACATTACCATGGATGTACAGCACAGGCCCAACTTCTTCCAATGCTTGTTATACCTGGGCAAATCATGATGGCCATTGTTACCAATTATGTCCCCCATTGTCACACATATTCCATGCAACCATTGCAACTCACACACTAAGTTGTGACAGTGTTGTGTTCCAATATGTCTAACTTTCTAACTTTGGTCATCCACTACCTCATGTGTGCCATTTGAGAAAAATGATCGCATACCTTAAAAACTGTGCTATGCCATGAGGATCAATACTAAACAATAGTCTTAACTTATGCCAGGTCTAAACCAGCATAAGCATCCTCAGTCTAAACTTAGGCCATTCTAATATGCGATGTTACTGAAGGGAGAAAATGCATGTAGAAAAACCGACAATAAGAGCTAATTCCTTTATGCTATGGGTGTCGCGTCCTTCCCAGCCTCGGAGCATGCACAAGATCACGCCCTACATGGAGCTTGCAGTTAAAGCCTTTATTCATCAGCATAAAACATACAACTGACTTTTCCTTACCTCATAACCATTAATGACCACACCTTAACATCTCCTAGGATGATTGCATAATCGCCTGATTGAGTCTACTTCAGGGTCATAATGCTCACTGTCCTATGACACAGTCCTCCTTTGTTGAACAAAAAGACACAAACAAAAAGACATGAACAAATAGCAGCATTACATTTCTTTGATCAGCTGTTTAGGTGGTCGCACAGTTCAGCCAGGCCGTGTGATATGAGGTAGTATGAGGTACCCAGGTTGGAACCCGAGGGTAGAGAGTCTAGTGTCTGATCAGTGCTTTCAGATGGAACAGTCTGTTCTGGAGCTGCTGGGACAGATGATCCGCTAGATAGATGTTGGGAATGTGATGAGTCCCTGGTGACTGATTTGCCAGACCGTGTGCCATTATCATGTGTCCCTTGTGCTTCACAACTTTCAAAGATTCAACATCAAATGGAGGATCTGTCTTTTGCTTCTGCTTTTGATCGACAAGAACCCAATCACCCTAGTCGAACATGATCTTCTGAGTTTGACGATGTTGATCAGCATATGTCTTATCTGACGTTTCTGAGAGGGTCAGTAGCACAAACCTCATCATTAATCAGGGTTCGTTCACTGGTCCACTGCAGTAATTTGGTTCTTATAGCTCTCCTGATCGTCAGGATGGCAGGACTCTCACCAGTGGTAGAGTTAGGGTTTGACTGATAGGCACGGAAGGCTTGACATAATGCCTTAGTCAGCTCAATTACCTCCATCAATGCACATTGGATCACTCATTTAAGGTTCCCCATAAACAGTTCCATGACATCGTTCGCTTAAGGTTATAAGTGTGTACTTTTCTGATGCTTGACATTGAGTTTAGTCAGAAACTCCTTAAACTCCTGCTGTTGAACGGCGGACCGTTGTCAGACTTGAGAGTGTCCAGTTATTCCCCACACTGCAAATATGTTGTTTAGCCGCTCAAGGACTTTGTTGTGAGTTGTTGATGACATGTCTTCCACCAGAGAAAAATGTGAATGCTCATAAATGACCACCATAAGATGGTGTCTGTTTACTAAGGGCCCAAAGAAGTCTAAGGCTACTCTTTCCCATGCATGAGCAAGAAGATCAGACATGGTTAGTAGATGCTGGGTCACCTTAGGGGACAGGGAGTTGCATAAAGGACACTCCTTTATTTCACTCTCAATTTTCTTATCCAAGCAAGGAAATCAGACCTGATCTCTCAGGGCCCTCTTGGTAGCTATAATGCCACAATGTCATTCATGAGGGAGTTCAATGACTTTCTGGCTCAGGCTCTCTGGTATGACAATCCGGGATCCTCTTAGCACAATGAATGACAGACAGTTCATATTGGATTGATTTTAATATTTTTGAAATTCAATATTGTCACCTAGAGGTCGAAAACTGTTTCAATGATCATGCTAAAATGATGATTTAAGGGCAAGCATGTAATTATTAGCATTTTTAGCGGCAGCAGTCAGTTCGATGTGAAGAGCCGCTGGCGTGCTCGACTTTTCAATGATGTTGATGTATTCCTCAGCAGTTTTCGATGTTGAGCTGTGCTGCTGTAGGGGTTCTCATGAGAAATATTCTGCACGTTTTGATTTTTGCATGGCGTCTGCACCAATGTATAGTCCTACTCTTGAAAATGCAACCCCAATCTTTCAGTGCGACTGGGCATCTTGGCCTTTGGATTTCGAAATATACTGAGCACCGCTTGGTGGTCTGTGATTATTGTGAAATGCTTTCCATACAGAAAGACATGAAAATGCTCACAGGCCTGTACCACAGCTAGACTCTCTTTTTCTGGATGGGATTAGGCACGTTTTGTGTCAGACAAGCTTCGACTGGCGTATGCCACAATGTTTCTTTCAGCATTTGGATGTTTATTTTGCAGAGCAAGGATTGCTCCCAGCCCAACTGGGCTGGCATCAACAGTGATCTTAGTGTGCAGTTTAGGACCAAAGTAAGCCATCTCAATTGCATTTTCAATTGCATGCTTTATGCTTTTGTAGCTGTGGTCCCATTCAGAGGATCTTTGGAACTGGACATTTCTTTTAGTCAGATCTCACTATGAAGCACTGATTGTGGCAAAGTCACAAATGTACCTTTAAACAATTGTTGGCCACGTCCAAGAAGGACCGTACCATTGTGACATCTTGTGGTTGACTGGTGGCTGGTAACACTCTCACTTTATCAGGATCCAAAGTCATCCCTTCATCAGAAAATACATGCCCAAAGACCCTGGTCTTCCTTTTGTGAATTTCACACTTTTTAGCATTTAGGGCCATATGTACGAACACATTTTCCCATAGACACAGAATAGGTAAAACCCTTTGCTACATCTGGCCCTTAATGTGATATCTGCATCTGTAAGTAACTGACACACCTGTTTCACAGCCCTATCATGTTCCTTCCATTTTGTTCTAAACACCAGTATATTATCGCTGTAACTGAAGGCATGTGTAACAAGTTTACTAATTCTGTGTATAACATCTTGGAATATTTCTGCAGCAGATGCCACTCCAAAGCTCAATCTCTTGTATCTGAACATGCCAACATGAGTCAAAAAGTATTAATATACCTGCAGTTTTATTCCAGCTTGATTTGATGGTACCCCTTCTTCAGGTCAAGATATGTAGACTTTGGCTTCATTCAGCTGGATGATCTGCAATGTGCAGGCCAGGATATATTTTTCTCTTGACTGCTTTGTTGGCTTGGTGCACATCCACACAGATGCAAACCTCCACAGTCCTTTTTTGGCCTACCACAATGAGTGACACCCTTGGTGTGGGACCAGTAGAGCGCTCAATGATGTCATATTTTAGCAAGTTTCTAGTTCTTTCTTGACCGCTTCTTGTAGATGAAATGCTATTGTGTGGTGTCGCTCTGCAACAAGCCAGATGTATTCATTAATGTGGAGTTACACCTTCATTGTTTTGAGCCTTCCTAGGCCATGAAACGGATGGGAATTGACTCATAATTTTAGATTGCACATTTAGGTTGTAGTTGATAGGTATCAGTCCCATGTCAACAGCGGTTTCAAAACTAAACAGGCATGCACTAGCTGGAGTACTTTGAAGAACATGGATTGGGGCCTTCACAGACTTCTTCTTATACTGCAAGGTTGCTCAGGATGATCCTTGACTCCGTAACGGTTTGTAGCAGCCAATGTGTACACCTTTGTTCTAAGTCACGGTACAGGTGACACACTGTTAAATTGTTCAACTGGCATGATATTGATCGATGCACCGGTATCAATTACTAGGGTTATGGGACAACCGTTGACCTTTAGTTTGATCTTGGGAAAATGCCCATATGAGTTCTTTTGTTTCGTTAACTCACTTGTTTTTGGCATTCATTTGTCTTCTATGAAAGCAGCAATGCCCACCTGTGCATGTTGCTCTGTGTTATCTATGATCATTGCACATTAACCCTTTTCACTTTCACTCGATGTTGATGTCGAGGAACTCTTCCAGGATGAAGTTGATAATGATCGACTTTGTTTAATTTCCACCTGTCACAGTTGTCTTTGTGGGTGTGGCAAAATGCTTCTGGACCCTTCTGAGCCCATTTCTCATCTCGTTGTGATGTAATTGGTTTCTCTTATACTTTTCAAACTGTTATGAAGTGATTCTCCTTATGACACCCTTTGCACGTTTGTCCGATGGCTGGACATTTATCTCCATGTGGAAATGGACATCCACATCATTAAATTGTGAGTTCAGAGACCCTAATCTCCACATATCTATCTGCTCCCAAAGGGAATCTGCACTTTAATAATATTTAAAGGCATCCCGTATGTTAACCTATGAGAGAGAAAGGCCTTGCAACAGTGAAAAACAAATTTGGCAGTACTTCACTGTTAGGACATGTAAAACACATAAGTACATATCCCACCTTTTACATACACTGCACCCTGTACATGGGGCTACCTAGGGCCTGCCTTATAGGGGGTGCCTTACATGTATAAAAAGGGAAGGTTTAGTCCTGGCAAGTGGGTTCACTTGTCAAGTCAAATTGGCAGGCAGGTCTGAGCCATGTTTACAGGGCTACTAATGTGGATAGCACAACCAGTGCTGCAGGCCCACTAGTAGCATTTGATTTACAGACCCTGGGAATCTCTAGTGTGCTGTACTAGGGACTTATAAGCCAATCATATATGCCAATTATGGAATTATTACACATGCATTATACATAGGAGCACTTGAACTTTAGCACTGGATAGCAGTGGTAAAGTGCCCAGAGTAACAAAACAGCAACAACAGAGTCCAGCATACATCAACAACCTGGGAAACAGAGGCAAAAAGTTAGGGGAAACCATGCCAAGGATGCCAAGTCTAACACAGATGCTCCACTAAAACACTGATGTATGCACTCTTTCACCCAGACAGATACTCTGACAGCCACTCCTACCTCCAAATACAGCCTCTTACGCATATGCTCACACCCAGAGAGGCAGCAGCCAACGTCCTCCGTGCATGCGCAAAGGGCCTTGTACAACATCAGGTTGGTGGTTAGGGGGGTTGGCTGCAGGGACTGGCTGCAGGCCAGCCCTTGCGGGCAACCCCAACTGCACACTGGAGAAGGCTGTGCATGGTGCAAGCTTGGGTGCTTATAGGGGTTTGGCCTGTGGCCAACTGCTGTTTGCAGTGGTTGGAGTCACATATAGCAATTAAAATGACTATACGTTAAAAAAACATAGAAATTAATTGAGAAAAACAAAGGTTACAGGGACGTTATAGTTAGGTTCTGAATTTACTCATACAAAACCATAAACATACAGCATTTAGAGTTCTTTCAAGTAACTAAAACTCGCACCTTAAAGTAACTATAACTCGCGCCTTCACAGCTAATTACTCCACATATTATATCATTGATGACACATTCTATGCCATTTTTCATATTCTCACTACAATGTTTGCAATACAATTATTAATGAGACAACTGCGCATGGCGAAGGTGCGAGTTATAGTTACATTAGGATGCGAGTTTTAGTAACTTGAAAAAAACTGTAACTATAATTGCCGAATTTCTGTGGGTTTGTACGAGTAAATTCAGAACCTAACTATAACGTCCTTGTAACCTTTGTTTTTTTAGTAAATATATATATTTGATATCCAAAGAGCTTTTTCGTTTTCTTTCAGAAAATACAAACTTCATGGGTTTATAGTTTAAGAGCCAAAGATTGTGGGAATAATTTTACATGAAAGTAAATTTGTATTTGTGTTTTTTGTGGAATTTACTTTGTGCTGAAGATTGCCTGTTTTCACATAGCAGTTGAAGGTTCCGTGTGAGGCCTGAAGAAAAATAGTTGACATTTACAGTTTGATTTGACTGCGCTGAACAAGAAGTTTGATTCTGAAATATGAAGGTAAAACGGAGCCAGACTTTTTTTTAACGTTTTATATAACCTTTAAAGTTATCAAACCCCTTTGCCTTAGGGAGCACGAGAAAGTATAACAAAGTTCTCAGTTGTGACTGTTATGATCTAGAGAACCAATGGCACTAGATAGTCCATTCTCGCTCGCTGTCAACAAAACGCACTTTATCGAGTGATGAGAGCACGTGCCCTTTGTGAGACAGTTATAAGCACTTCATGCAACACTGAACAATCCAAGCTTGATGGCCTCAAAGAACAGGTGCAGGCATCCTTGAGTCGGCTCTGGAAGGGAAGTCTCACAGTACAACTGTGCATGAGTGGTGTTGCCCCCGTAAGACATGCTCAGTCCACAGTCTTGACGTGTCATGAAGGCACCGAGGAGCGTTCTCCCCGCTGCAAAATAACATACTCCCTACTGAATGATAGCATTCACTTAATTTTTTTAGAAAACAGCTACGTAGACAAAATGCAAGAAAATATGCACTTTCTCTTGCATCCCGCACTTCTCATCCTACACCTTGCTTTTCTTTCAATGCTCCCTGCACATATTCTTTTGCGCCTTGTGATAGTTATTGCACCAATATATGGTATGAATATGTATACAGCGCTTATTGCCCCTGATGAGTTGCTGAAGTGTTTTGCGGGCGTGTAGCAAGCTCTTCCCAGTATCCCACTACTGGTGATTTAGTCATGCATCTAGTTTGTCGTGTCATTTCCATGACTTGTCGTACATTTTGCAAAGTGCATTTCTTGCGAATGTATTGCACAAAACTCCTTATATATGTTAAAGTTGTGTGCTTTGAGTTATCTGGGTTGCTTCACACCAACAGGAACTTAGACATTGTTTTGTATTGCATTATATTGGCACTCTCCCTTCCACCTTGCACTCCTGTCTACGCCTTACTCTTTCCACCTCTTTGCAGTGATTGGCTGGCTTTGCATCTGTTTGAGCATATGACGATAGGGTGCTCGTGCCAATTTGATGCAGATGAGTTACTCTATAGCATTGCTGAGGAACTGCTGTGTATAGGAAAATACTCTTTTGTATGATCAATCTAATTTCTTTGCGCTGATGCTACTAGTGTTTTGAGTGTGTGCACTGGGAATTCGTTAACCAGACCTGAGTGCATGTGCTCTAGCACCTTAAGCATGTTGAACTTGGCTATACTCCTAACTGACATATTTATCTTAGATATAAGTCCCTAGTAAATGGTACAAAGAGTACCTTGGGCTTGTAACCTAAATGTCACTAGTGGACCGCAGCACACATTGTGCCACCCACTACAGTGACAGGACACACATGACTCCATGCATACCATTGTAGCCCGGTTGTGCAGTTTAGAAACTGCAAATTTGACCTGTCAAAATTATCCCTTTTGACAAAAAGTTGTTGAATATACATTCAGCTGCATACTGTGCATAAAATTACTAATGTGTACAAAACAAAAATAAACAAAACAATAAACAAGTCTTTCTAAGAAGGTTTATCCAGGATTAGCAGAGTGAAAAGCTTGAACCCCTGTAGTTTGTCAGATTGTGTAACCAAAAATACCTTGCCTACTGTAACATTCCTGTGTACAGGCTTGAACACTGTGTAATAACAACCCACCCTTCTAGGACTAATGGCTTTAACATGGGCTTTTCACATGTAAAAAGTTGGGTCTTCAATTCTGGTTGTGGCTTTTCATTGTAAACATAACAGACATGACATTTGATATGGGACATAATAGGCTTGCCACTATATACATCTCAAACCTATTGAGCAGAAGTCTTCAACAAGGCATGAAGTGCAATGCAATCACTCTTTTTCAGTGGAAGCATGTAGCTTCTTCTTAGTCAAATGCAAGAGTTAGGGAAATCAACATGTAGGTGTAGTCAAAGCCACAGTCTCTGTATGGCTTGTTGAGGCATTGTTTCTGTTCATCACATAAGGTCTGGTGACAGCTGAACTGCTTAGCCAGCCCTGAAAATTATCATCCACTAACTATGCAAGTATAGCGCCTATTGAAACAAGCATTTGCATAGTCAATTGGTCTCAAATTGCGGCATCTTTATCCAGACCTGCTATGCAACATAAAGAAACAAATACATGTATAAATGTATACCAAGTTTCCCTAGCAAAACTGCCGTCATTGCTGCCATGGATGACATCTGCAAGACTCTGGACAGAGGAGACATGGTGGTCCTCATCCTTCTGGACCTCACCACAGCATTTGACACAGTTTCCAATACCAACCCCATCCTCATCCAACACCTACATTCCAATCCAAGAACACACAGCTGATGGATCTGCTCCTTTCTGACTAGAAGAACACTGTCAGTCTGCCTGGCACCATACACCTTGGACGTCCACGACCTAATTTGCGGAGTTCCACAAGGATACTCCCTGAGCCTGACCATCTTGAATGCATACATGATCCCGTTGGCCAGCATTATTTGCTCTCACAAATCAATGTCCTCAACTACACCAATGAAATGCAACTCATTCTCACGGACAAGACGTTAGGTACCTGGATCAAGTTTAATGCCTGCATAACTGAAATCGACCATTAGATGAAGAGTAACTGTCTAAAGCTGAACAGCAACCACACTGAAATCATGATCTTTGGGAAGTGATTACCACTGTGGGACTCCATTTGTGGGCAACAGATTTAGGACTGACACCTGTTAGAAATGGGGTCTTTGGTAGGCAGTCAGGTTAACCCCTGTTCAAGCAAGGACCCTCACTCTAGTCAGGGAAAAGGAGAAACACACCTGGTTAATCCCTACTCACCCCCTTGGTTGCTTGGCGCGAGCAGGCAGGCTTAACTCAGAAGCAATGTGTAAAGTATTTGTACCAACACACAAAGTAATCTAGTGAAAACACTACAAAATGGACACCACACTAGTTTAGAAAAATAGGCAGTATTTATCTAAATCAAATACGACTGAAATGACAAACATCCAACATACACAAATCAAGATATGAATTTTCCTGTTTTGTGTCAAAAATAAAGTCGCATGGGTGATTGTGCGTCAGGAAAGCCAGCGCTGCGTCGATTCCTTACTCTCAAGTGAGGCCATGCGTCATTTCTTCTCTAGTTGGGTCAGGAATGCATCATTTTTCTCTGTCGTGAAGAGAGCGATGCGCTGATTTCCGGACAAGGGACCTTGGATCCTCGCAGGGTCGCGATGACTTTGACGCCCAGGGATGATGCGTGTGAAATCCGGTCACACGATGTTAGAAAAACGAGCTGCATGGGATTTGCACCATTATCAGCGACCACAAGCAAGTGTTGTGTCGTTTCTCTAACTGCTATGTGTCGATCTCCCAGCCGCAATGCAGGTGGAGCATCGATTTCAGCCGCAAAGTAGGCGGCATGTCGTTTATCAGCCGCGGTGCAGATGGTGCACTGAAAATTTCCCCACACTGCTTTCTGTGTGTGGATTTCAGCTCTTTTCCTGCCAACGTCACCTATCAAGGGCCCAGGGACTGGAGAGGGCACCACGACGCAAGGGCAGAAGTCTCAGCAGAGAGTTCAAGTGCTGGCAGAGAAACTCTTTGATGGCCCTGAGAAACAGTAGGCAAGCTCAGTCCTGGCCCTTGGAGATTCTTCTCAACCAGGAATGCACAAGTCCAGTCTTTGTCCCCTTTCACATGCAGAAGCAGCAACTGCAGGATAGCCAAACAAAGCACAGTCACAAGCGGGGGCAGCACTTCTTCTCAGCTCTTCAGCTGTTCTCCTTGGCAGAGGTTCCTCTTGAATCCAAAAGTGATCTTGAAGAAATCTAAAGTCTGGGGTTTTGGGTCCCATACTCATACCCCTTTCTTCTTTTAAAGTTGCCTAACTTCAAAGAAAAGTCTTTGTTGTTCACAAGATCCTGCCTTGCCCAGGCCAGGCCCCAGACACAAACCAGGGGTTGGAGACTGCATTGTGTGAGGGTGTGAGTGACCACTCCTCCCTCCATTCTAGCGCAGATGGCTCATCAGGATATGCAGGCTACACCCTAGCTCCCTTGGTTAAAGCAAGAAAATGCCTACTTTCTAAAAGTGGCATTTTCAAACTAACAATCTAAAAAACAACTGCACTAAAATATGTATTTTTAAATTGTGAGTTCAGAGACACCAAACTCCATTTTTGTTAACCTGTGAGAGAGATAGGCCTTGCCACAGTGGAAACTGAATTTGGCAGTATCTCACTGTGAGGACATGTAAAACACATTGGTACATGTCCCATCTTTAACATACACTGTACCCTGCCCATGGGGCTACCTAGGGCCTACCTTAGGTGTGCCTTACATGTATAAAAAGGGAATGTTTGGGTCTGGCAAGTGGGTACACTTGCCAGGTCGAATTGGCATGTTAAAACTGCACACACAGACACTGCAGTGGCAGGTTTGAGCCATGTTTACAGGGCTACTAATGTGGGTGGCACAATCAGTGCTGCAGGCCTACTAGCAGCATTTGATTTGCAGGCTCTAGGCACCTCTAGTGCAGTTTAGTAGGGACTGCCTAGTAGATCAAATAGCCCATTCATAGATAAACCAATAACCAATACAATGTACACAGAGAGCATATACACTTTAGCACTAGTTAGCAGTGGTAAAGTGCCCTGAGTCCTAAAGCCAACAAAAACTGGTCAGAAAAATTAGGAGGAAGGAGGCAAAAGGATTGGGGATGACCCTGCAAAAAGGGCCAGTGCCAACAACACCCATCCCCACCAAGCATGCCAACAACCTCAGAATCATCATCAACAGTAAACTCGACATGACCACCCAAGTCAATAACGTCACATCTTCATGCTTCCATACCCTCAAGATGTTGAGGAACATTTTCAAATGGCTCTTTATCAGCACCCAGAAAACCGTCACTCACACCCTGGTCACAAGCAAGCTGGACTATGAGAACACCCTCTGTGCCGGGATCAACAAAATACTCAACAGAAGACTGCAGACCATTTAGAACCCATTGGCCAGAATGACTCTCACCCTCCCATACCACACTCACATCACAGCACAACTGAAGCAGCTCCACGGGCTCCCTATTCACAAACGAGCACAACTCAAACTCTTCACCCACATGTTTAAGGCACTACATAATACTGGCCAAACATACCCCAACAATCGCATCTGCTTTCACCTACTTTCACAAATCAGATGCATACTGAAAACCAGTTCCGGTGGTTGAGCCTTCTCAAACATCGCTACTACCTGCTACTACACAGAAGAATCTCTTCATTTCTTGAGTTCTGCAAGAAGCTGAAGTCCTGGGTTTTTGAGTAGTCCCACTAGGCGCTAGGTGTGCCTAAACTCACAACTGCTCAGAGCTAGCATACCCTCCCGATTGATAGTGCTCTGTACAAATCTACATAAATACCATAACATATGGGTTTTTATACATGTAGTATCTTGCACGGTCAGAAAAGGACAACTGTGAACAAATATTTTCCTTTGTTCACTTTATTTTTAAGAAAATTGGGGGCTATCAAATATTTAAGTAAGCTGGTCACAGGCACATTCAATTGCCAATTCTGTTTTCTTATGCATGGCACATATTTCATCCCAGATGTTATTTTTTTCGCTTAGCGACTGACTAATGTTAAGCTATCCAAAGCAAGTCAATGGAACATTTAAACTGGTTCACTATAGTTTTCAAAAAGTGTAGTTGTTTGAAAGACGTAACACTTGTCACAATTTATTATCAGGTGTTCCCATAAAATAGAACAAATGTTGAATGATGATGTTAAAATGATTAATTGTCAAGTGATCTTTAATCATATCTGTCACTTTCTGTAAGGTCTCCCTTTTTAGACAACATCATGTTGCATTTTAGGACTTGTAGCTCCACATTAGCGGCTTAAATTCAAATGTTGCAACATGTAACATTATATTAGCTAAAAATTCATTATTCCTACGGTTGGCTGATGGTGTCAGACAAGACACAGTCAACAGCAGCTCCCTAGACTGCTAATTGAAGTACATAGTTTCCACACATTTAGTCCACTAGGATGTGTCGCAATTGACTACCCATTTTTTGACTATTTAGAGTGAGTGAGTCTCACTTTCTAATTCACCCGCATAGCAAACTCATTGTAATTGGACTGAGTGTCTTAATCACTGGAGTCCACCTTTTAAGATAATGCCACTACTGTGCAGCCAGATTAAGAGGCACTGGGCTAGTTACACTTGAACACACTGGTTTGCACATGTGTGCAGGCTTCATGCGTGAGACCATACATATCCTGAATATTGTTCAGAGAATGGACAGCGCAAGGACTCCCAAGGATTGGGTCTGTCCTAGGGTAGCCCTTATAATATGGGTGGGCATAGTGCTTTCTAGAACACCTGTGGCGCTTTCACTGTATTGTACATATCGGCAAATTCTGCCCTAATGTGCATTGTAACTCCACTTAGACCTACAGAGTCCAGCGAGTTACCTAACTAGGGTGAAACAGGTACACTGAGTTTACATTTGCATGTCCCAATAACCCACATCCACATCTTAAAAGAGCTCCTAATTAGATTCTTGGTCTTCACTCCGCCAACACTCGGCCAAGTTAATTACTTTGCTCCCAAGCAGAGAGATCAAAGGCCACAAAAAAGGGAAATTATCAGTGAATGGCTCTTCATCTGGTAATTAGCTTATCACACTACACCTGGGCTGTCGGGACAGCCCAACCCCCCTGGAACAAAGGAGGGAGCCCAGTCCCATGGAGCCAACACAGGAGGGTCTCATGCTTCAAGTTTTGGTGGGAAGGGATCAAGCAGCTGTGTCAGCTAGGGGTGGAGAAACGGCCTTCACAGGCACTCTATCCAGAGAAATCTTGAAGCCATCATTTCATGTCTTGGAATGCTGTGTAAGATGGTTGGGACATGATGACGGGATGATGTGGCATTTTAGGATTGGCCAGGGTGCCAAGGGTGCTGGGCAGGGGGACCCCTGCACTGCCCATGTCATGGGCAGGGCAGTGCACACCCACTCCTGTGGCCCCCTGCACTTGTTCCCTGCCTGCCTTTTCCAGGTGGGTGAATCGGCATGAAAAGGCTGGCAGAGAACAAGGTTGTAATCAGCACAGCAGTGCTGACTCCAGCACTGCCGTGACTGATTACAACCACGACCGCCATCATACTGTCAGGATCACTGATCCTGGTGGAGACGGAAGTCTTTTGGCAGTCCAATCGCCAAACACTTAATTTGATGGTCAGACCATCAAAACTGTGGCAGTCGGGACTGCCACCACAAGTCTGGTGGTCTAGTGACCACCAGACTCGTAATAAGGCCCCATAGAAATTACATTGCAGTATGTGGTAGATTATTTTGGTTTGTTTGCTAATTTTAAGTACAATTTGGGTAACAGATTGCCCTATTCGTAGCTATTGGTAGTTTTGCTCTTTTTGTAACGCTTCTGTACATTTATAGAGGGTATGTTGGGTTCTACCTAGTGTGGATTGGAAGGCATTGGCCCATCCTTCCATTGCATTGTTTGTTTTGGCTTCATGTGCAAAGGTGCTTTCATAGACATTCCAACATGGTATTTGGAATTTGAGTTGGCATCTTTGTCTGGAGCGATGCAGTCTGCCAACCCAAGTGTCTTTGAAGTAATCCATAAAGGGGGCTTAGGCTTTCTTCATTTGGTTGGTACAAATAGCTTTCTATTAGTAAATTGTAGTGGTTGGCTACCTTTATGATAGGGACATAGGCTAGTGCTGTGATTTGTTTTATTTAAAAGGGGAATTGGCTGTTTAAAGCATATTCTGTACTTACTGCAGATTGTTTGAGGTGTCTCCATATGCTTTGATTGAAATAATAATAACAGCCTTGAATGGCAGTGTGGGAATATGTTTTTTAAATTGTCTAAATCATGGCTTGCTCATCATGTATGCTTCTTGTTTGTTGATTGTAGTTATTTGTTTTATGTTTAATGTAGTTTAAATGTTCGTAGTAAGTGGTGCTTTATTTATTTGGTGGTAGGGCATACATAAAAGAGATATTTGTTTTTCTATATTCACCATGTATGGGTTATATCTGCAATGGTTTGGAACAAACTTTGAAGGTCCCATCCATCATCCAGGCTTGACAATGGCTTAGTTTTAGTAAGTTATTTACCTTGTGTTGGGGAGAGAATAATGCGTTGACAATACAATGCTAAAAGTCAAACCATAAACATATGCGAAAGGTTGAATAGTTCCCTGACATCTGCAGTGGAAGGGTACATTCATCCAGTCGACAGCAACATGAAACATGAATGTTCCAGAGTTGGGATTGGAAGAAGCATATGAAAGAATGGTATTGAATCAAGAGCAGAGAACTGGAATGGAGAACTAAGCCATTCAGTCATGACCAAGTGTAAGAGCAAAGCTCACTCCAAGAATATGTTAAACTATTGGCTACAATGCTGTCTGCAGCAGACAGCCACAGCTGCCTGTAGCAAGACCAAAAGGAGTATTATTGCTGCCATTACAGCTCTTATGCGTATTAAATGGCATGCTTAAAAGCATGCATTTTTTCGTTTTCTTAACAGTTTTCTTTTATTTTCTTAACATATCTTTTGATGCTCAGCTTATAATAATAAGTAAAATGGTCCCAGTGTGCGACACCGTGCAAGGTTGAAGGGAGTCCATAGAGGAAGATTGAAAGATAACCTTCATAGAAGATAAAGGCACAAGAAGATAAAGGCACAAGAAAGAAGTCATGTAAATATGACTGCCAAGGGAATGGAATACGCTTCTACTCATGACTCAGTGTACAGCCAGCAAAGATCTTTTTACTGACGGAGAACAGGTACATATTCAATGAGGTGTTTGCATGAGAAAGGAATGAATGAAGTAAAACTTAGTGGCTTTGAGAAAACCCAACAAACGGAAGAATTCACACCTTTTTATTATTATTTGATGTCTTCTATTTGTATAATGCCTTTTATTTCGACGACCTATTGTATATTATGTTTACTGTGTAACACCTACATGTGAAATACGCTCAATTACCCTTCTGTTTCTGTTGTGAGACATTGCCTTATTTTTTCGCTAGCTGAAATGACAGCGAGGGATTTCAACACCTCTCTTACACATCAATTCAAGGCTCCGTGAAAAGGTTACATGGGCATCAGAGAACAACGTGGGGCTCACAAGTATTTCTTGTGAGGTGAATTCCTCCGTGACCTGTGCATGAAAAGCAAAGCCACAGTGAGGCAGTCCAATGCCCTTTCCAACTTGTCTGCTCTCTGCGTTAACATTTGTATTCCACTACACGCTGTACAAGTGTCAGCCTGGTACAATCAACACAGGATCGAACTTGTGAACATCAAAAACCAAAGGATTCGACATCCTTTACAAGCAGGTCTTTCTCACTGGTGCATGTATTTCCACACAAATTAACCTCAGGTTCACGACCATCAGACAGAAGAATTCAAGGATGTATTTGTGCTTACCTCATAGATTGCTGATAAACTTTGTTACATGAACACATGTCATTCAAGTTAATTTGTTTTTGTTTGGGGGTGCACATTTTCACTTCCTTAAATCATAAAGACCTTATGAACTTTGTGGAATGTTATTTTTTTTCAAATTAAAAAGGATGTATTATTGGACAGTTTTCTCTGTAAGGATACACACCCTGTTGCTATCACTTATCCCATATACATATTGCCAGAGACTGCAATTGCTATGTTTTCCATGGCAGGATCTCTTCCTTAAGGCAAGCTCAAACACGATCATTAGGATGTTACATACTGTTGCCACTTGCTTCCCATAAAAGTCCTACAGAATTACAATTTTTGAGCACATTGCCCGCACTCTAGCAGGAAAAAGACTATTTTGACTAAAGAACTAAGGGCCACATGTTGTAAAGTCCGAGATAGCGACTCGGAAATTGCGAGTCTGTCCGACTCGCAATTTCCGAGTCGCAATCTCGGATGCAGAACGGTGTCTCAGACACCGTCTGCGAGTCGCTATGGGGTCGCAAAGACCCACCTCATCAATGTTCATGAGGTGGGTCGCATTTTGCGACCCCATAGCGAATCCCTGCACTCACAGGGATGGTGGCCTGCTGAAGTCAGCAGACCTCCATGTCTGTGACTGCTTTTTAAATAAAGCAGTTTTTTTTTTTTCATTTTGCAGCCCGTTTTCCTTAAAGGAAAACGAGTTGCAAAATGAAAAAAATACTGAAACCATTTTGTTTCGTTTTTTCAGAGTTGGCAGTGGTCCATAGGACCACTGCCTGCTCTGAAAAAATATTTTTGTCGACATTCACAAAGGGGAAGGGGTCCCATAGGGTTTGCGAATGAGTTACCACCAGTGTGACACTGGTGGTAACTGCGATTTGCTTTGCGACCACATTCGCGGTCACAAAGCAATTCTGAATATCGATGCAAGTGGCAAATAGGAAGGGAACACCCCTTCCTATTTGCGAGTCGCATTCACAAATTGTGAGTCGGTACCGACTCGCAATTTGTGAATGTGCATCGCGTTCGGCCGTTTGCATGGCGCAAACTGCGATTTTCGCAGTTTGCGACATGCAAACGGCTTGCTACATCTGGCCCTAAAAACCTTACATTGGTCATGTTCTCAAAAGACCCTTGACTTTGCAGTTCCTGAAACTGGAAATTGTCGAACGAGTTGTCTCCCAGTGGCAATTTAAAATACTATCCCTTAGTTCATTGTCCATCCTGTAGAAATCTGCAAGAAACTGATGTATTAGCTAGCATAATATTGTGTCATAAACAATTTCAGCTTGGCATCCCATGTTTCTAACAGTCAAGTATAGGGTGGGTCTATAAAGATATTAAACAGGGACGAAATTTAATGCACGTACTGTTTAGTGTGGAAGAAACTTAACCAATCTCTTATGATGAAGTGCTAAAATTGACCATTGGGAAGCTAAAAATGTAAGATTCTTACCTGCACATCACTCTGAAAACCACTGTGTGAGGCAGTGAAAACTAGGCGGCAAATTTCTGAACCGTTTGCACCATGCTTGCACCACGCAATAAAGTTCATACGTGGCGCACACCTCTGAGTCATATTTTTTTAAGCCATGCAAAGCAACTTTGCTTAACTTTCAATGGCCTCAAAAATATGGACTAAGGCAAGGCAGGGCATATCGCTGCATGCCTTACTCTGTGCTAGATAGGCATATCATGGGCATTGCATGTGTGTTCTCATGCAACTCCCATGGTTTTTGACACACTTCCAGAGTTACCAAACCTGGTAAATCTGGGAATGCGCCAAAATGATATGCCTCACTAGGAGAGGCGTAACGAGGGGAAATATGTTTATTTCTCTTTGTTACTACAGCTGTCTATGTGTGCTGCATTCTGCAGCACACATAGATGAATATGGCTCTGATGATTGTTTTAGTGCAGGAAGGTGCCCCTTCATGCACAAGAACAATCCTGCATGCAATGGAGGCACCCTTGCACCATGGTACAAGGGTGGCTGCATTGGTGCTAGGCAGCTAAGTGTGCACCAGCGCAGAGGGAAAAGACAGGACTGCACCGTATGCCTTAAATACGGCACATCCCTGCCCTTTCCTCGTGATGCAGGGCAGAGCAACAAGATGCCTTGATGCACTGAACTGCACCACTTTCCCATAAATATGGGTCTAAGTATCAATGATAAAGTTTACATGCAAAGAGCACACCACAGAATGAATTGCTTAGTCTCTTCTTGAATTATATGTTTTATCATTCCCCAACTCATTGATACATATTTTGCCAGTGTCGGAAGGATAACAATCTGTGTAACCTCTGCCAGGAATCAAATGTATAACCTTCTGGTTTTAGGATTAGTAAAGTTTGGTAAGGAAGGGGTAGCATGATGTAGTGTGGAGTTGAATCATGTAGAGGGGAACTACATTGTATGATATGGGAAACTATGGTGTCTTTACTAGTGATCTGTGGTGTAGTGTAGTAAGATGTAATGAGGTATGTGTAGTGTGGTTTGTTGTAGTTTAGAATGAACTCATGAAGTGAGGAACAATACGGGATGACGTGGCATAGCATGGTGTGATATGGAAAAGAATGGTGTGTTGCCAGAATCAGTGTGTTTATGGTAAGGATTGGTCTTATATGTTGTTGAACAGTGTTATACATTTTATTTTTATGTGTTGGTGTGGAATGTTGTGGTGTTGCTTTCTTATGTCGTAAAGCTACTGTAGTGGTAAGGTAGATGTGGTGTGTTAGATTGTATGTGGGTGTTTCATAAGCTACGGATCAGTGTGATGAAATGATAGAAGACATTATGTGGTGCCGTTTAGTGGAATTTAATGAGATATTTTGGAAGTATGATTGTAGGGCAGCACGGTGTGTTATTATGTCATGTGCTGTTGGCTTGTATAGAGGAATGTGATGTGGGATGCCTGTGGTGTAGTATAACCTGAAATGGTTTGAGGTATTCCAGGGTGGGATGTTATATGGCGCAATGTGGATAGATATGGTATAGTATCCTATATTGTGGTATGACAAGGGGTGTGGTGTGATATAGAGCAGTGTTTGATGGTACAGTGTGGTGTGGATTTTTGTTGTGGATTACACTGTATTGTGTTGGGTGCATTGTTGGTCGGTGTTGCTATGCAATTTAGAATGCATTTTGTGACACAGTAGAGAGGGAGGTGTGAGTTTGGCTGTGTGTTTTACAGGGTGTAGAATCAACAAATCACAGATTTCAGTTTGTGATTGAGAAGTCACAATGGGTTAACATTCAAATTGGTCTTTTAAAATGAAATAAAAGTGTCTCAAATAAATATTCAGTTTAATAATCAGTTCCTATATTGTTAGTGTACAGTATTCTCACTATTGTTGAATTGTAGGTGTAATATGTTTTTGTTGGACTTTTTGCCTTACGCAGGGTCATCCCCAGTGTTTTTGCCTCCTTCCTCCTGGTTTTTCTGACCTCTCGCTGTTGGCTCTAGGACTCTGAGCACTTTATCACTGCTGACCAGTGCTAAAGTGCAGGTTCTCTCCCATCTAAAGTTGGTATGATTGGCTTATACCTAATTGGCATATTTAATTTACCTATACGTCCCTTGTACAGTGGTATCTCTATACCCAGGGCCTGTAAGTTAAATACTACTAGTGGGCCTGCATCGCTGCTTGCGCCACCCACTGAAGTAGACTTTCAATACCTGTCTCAGGCCTGCTAGTGCAGGGCCTGTGTGCACTGTTTTCTGCCACAGGGACCTGGCATCTAAACTTACCTGCCAGGCCTAGAACTCCCCTTTTACTACATGTAAGTCACCCCTAAGGTACGCCCTAGCTAGCCCTATGGGCAGGGTGCCATGTATGTAGAAAGGCAGGACATGTGCCATATTGCATAGCCTGTCCTAGTAGTGACAAACAGCCTAACTTGGTATCTCACTGCTGTGAGTGCTGCCTTCTCATAGGATTGCATTAGAAATGCACTGCCTTATGTGTAAGGGGTATTGTCGGATTTATGAGGGGTAGCGTAGGCATGTTTGGTATGGTTGTGATGGTGATAATATATGCTGCTTACTGGTGTGGGTGTATTTTTTATTACTATCACAGAAATGCCACTTCTAGAAAGTGCGCATTTATCTGTGCTTATGATTCTGGTGTTTTGCAGCTTGACTCCAATCCACGTCTGGGCAGAGTGACAGTTGGGGCTTTGTGCATACTTTTCAGACAGCCTGTACACAGGGAGGGTGGAGGTGTCACAGAGGTGCATCTGCATACTGAATAGTCTTCCTGGGCTGAGAGAAGGGAGAGGCGGGGCACACCTGCATTTGTAAAGACTGTGCCCTGGCCTCACACAATAGGGTTGTTAACCCCCCACTGATGTTTGGAGCCTGTGCTGAAAGGATAGAGGGGGCACTCCCAGAACCAATTGTAACTGGCTGGAACCTCCTCTCCATACCATTGTAAAACACTGTAAGAACTGACTATAAGTACAGGGGAATTTTCCCCACAATTTGGAGACTCTTGGAATGATCTTGGAACTGGACACCAAAGGCTAAAAGGACTCACCAGGAACCGCCATGGACTGCTGCTGCTGTGCTGATCTGTGACCTGCCTGGTCACTGTGAAGGACTTGCCACTTGCTGCCTTTCCCTTGTGCTGGCCTGTAGCTGGGCCCTCCACCTGAGGACCTTGTCTTAAGATTCTGCTCCACAGGGGCAGGGTGCTGTGGCCCCTGACCCCTGCATCCATTTCTTCATGAGGGGTGCTTCTCTGTGGTTGCGGCTGCCATAGCGCTAATTGCAGCGAGCTTATGGAGCCTTGGGAGCTCGTAGGCTCCTTGCTGCATTGTGCCCCTTTAAATAAGATCACCGCAGCGGCCCGGGAAGCTGGAAGAACACTCGCGCACTGCATCGGGTGCAGGCGAGTGTCTGCTCGGGCCCCAGGAGGGGTCCGATCTTCTTGTGGCTTCACGGCAGGACCAGGGGAAGGTGCGGGGAGTGCCCCCTTCCCCCTGGCCTCTGAGTTAGGAGCAGGACGCTCCTTTTCTGCTGTTAGGTAAAACGGGCATTATTGTGGGCCTCCCCCCTTGGTGGAAGAGCCAGTGGAGGCCCGGGGGGGCCCCCAGAGATCGCAAGCTCCCGGGAGGGGCCTGTCATTAAACCGGAGGGGCTGCGTGGTGCCCCCCTCCTGCCCTAAGTTGTTTTTGCTGGCTTTGGCCCCCCTCGTGAGGGCCGGTTGAGGCCCTGGGGGGCCCCCAGTAATCAGTATAGTATAAGAGTATAAGGGAGGCCCCCGTTTTGCGCATAGGAGCGCCGGGGGCCCCATTGTTCGCCTTCTAGGCACTGGAGGTGCCTTCATCCAACCAGGTACTGTTTAAAGGACCAATATAGTTGCAATCCAAAGTTCTTTCTACAGACTTTTGTTTGATTCATATATTACCTACCTGCCATGTTTTCTAATGTTCCTACTATGGGCATTTTATGATATTCTTATGACAAGTGCTGTGATATAATACGTGTTTTCCTGACTACTGCTTATGTTGCAGAATATTGAGTAACCTGTGTGTTATGTGTGACTACTGCTAGTTTGCAGAGTAACTAATGTGTAACATTCTGACAACTGCTAAGGTAGCAGGATAGTACTGATATGTGATGTTTGGTCTGATAATTGCGTTGTATACAATACCTGTATATTTTCATATAATCTAGTGTTGTGTTTCCTTTGTGGTGGGGATATTGCGTCACATGTGTTGTGTGTGTTGTGCAAATGCTTTACACATTGCCTCCGGGTTAAGCCTGACTGCTCGTGCCAAGCTACCAAGGGGGTGAGCAGGGGTTATCTTGGATGTGTAACTCCCTTGCCCTGACTAGAGTGGGTAAGTTCTGCCTGGCTGAGGTGCATACCCTAGCCAACCAGAAACCCCATTTCTAACAGTTTTCAAATACACTTTCTAAATAATTAGTAAATCAATGTACACACTAGAATGTCAAAATTAAATCTCCGATTAGGTCAAACATACTAGATAGAACATATTTTGTTTGTTGAAAGACATATTGTTAGTTTAGAAAGAACATAGGAGCCCACTCTTTTTGATTACAACTGGTTGGCTTTTCTGTTACTCTCCTTTGCCTCCTTTTTATTTATGCTCCAGCTTGTCAGTCTTCTTTTCATGCCTTGCATGGAGCAGAACCTATTTACTATCTCTTTTCATTAGCTGGATCCTATGCTCTCACTGCTTGCTTTTCAAGTTACACTTTTTTGTGTCAATCACTACATGGGAGTGCATGTGTTTTCCACTTCTATTACCCTGCACTCCCATGATGCCTGTTGCCTGTTACCTGTAAGCTTTTCCCTAGCCCCTCCATGTTATGCTGAACTTTGAGTACTTTCCCTATCGCTTTCTTGCCGAATTGCTTTTCCACAGCCAGCACTGCATTGATGTCTTGCCCGTTGCTTCGCCTCCCACCCCACCCTCTGTGTTGCTTCTGCTACCCCAGCTCTCCATGTTGCTTAACCCCACCCTGGCCTTCTGTGTTTCTTCCCCCACCCCGGCCCTTCATATTGCCCTTCTCAAATGAACTTAAAAAAAACAAAAAATCTCCTTCACTCTAGTTATGTTTCTTTACCAATATAAATCAAGTAAAAAAATCACTCACTTAAATTTGGAGGCACACAGATGCATAGTACATGCCCCTACAAAATGACATGTCATATTACCTTTTTTTTACTTTTTTGTTTAGCCATACTACTCAGCATAAAACCTTAGGCAAAGCCAATAGGTCCCAAAGGTGAGACCTATTGGCTTTGCCAATTTTTGTTTCTTTATGTTGCCAATGAATATTGGAATCCAGTTACTGCTTCATCAGTGCAATCTCATTTCCTTTATCTTGTAGTTCAAAATTTTCTGTCACAAGTGTATAGCACTCCAAAGGTAAAATAGGATGACTATAAACAATAACAAGTGTGCTACTTTTATATAGAGACACTTTTCATACAAAATCCCATAGTGAGTGGGTATTCTGTGCTCTATCAATAACTATTCTTACCCTGCTATAGGGTCTGGCATGGTTTTGTATGGTATGATATTTTATGTTGGGTTGTGGTACTGGATGGTGTATTGTAGTATAGTGTGACTTGAACAGATCTAGGGTTATGTGGTAATGACATATACAGAGTACTATCATATGATAGCGCATAGTGTGGTGTTTGATGGTGGGATGAGAAATATTGTGAGATTTTGTGATTTGAAGAGGCTTCCTTTCATATGATATGGAATGTGGTGGAATAATTTGGTAGATTATCTTTAGGCGTGCTGATGAATGGTGGTATTTTGCCGGTCGGAATTGCAGTTATAGCATATTGTGATATGCTGCAGTGTGGTGTGGCACAGCATACTCTTTGATGATCTAAGGTATTGGGTGTTGAACCCTTTTCAGTGGTGTGATATGAAGTGCAATATTATGGTGCTATGTGACATGATACATTAGGTGCTGTAGAGATGTGTTTTGTTAGGGTGTGATTTGTTGTTATGGTGTTAGACGTAAAATGTTTCCAATGAGCTGGTGCAATATAGTGTCACATAGTGTGATATGATGTGACGTGCTATGGTGCTGTATGGGTTGAAGTATGTGGTGTAATGGATTGCATAATAGGGATTTGGATGGTGTTTTATAGTGTGATGTGTACGTTGGATTGTCCAAGTTAGACTACCATAATATATATGGGGTATAGTTTGATGTAGCAGCAGCTTAGCATGATTCTATTGTGGTATGTTGTGATGTATTTTGTGGTACAGTGTGTTGCAGAGGGCTTGGAGTGGTGTATTTTGTCGAGGTGTGGAAATGTGTGTTGTGTTTCTTGTCATGTTGAAAGGTATGCTGTTTGTTTAATTTTAATACTGGATTGGATGGTGTGAAGTTATATTGTCCTCTGTGGTCTGGTAATATATGATATGGTGATAGGTTAGAGAAGCTGTATAGGCTGGGATGTAAAGTAGTGTTATGTAGTGTAGTGTTATGCAGTATAGATTGTTGTGGTGAGGTATAGCATGATGTGGTGTGACATAATATGGACCAAATTGTTTTTTTTTTTTTTTTTTTATTACAGCACTTAACAACCCATGACATGGTGTCAGAGAACTTCATGCTACAAGGTATGAGTCGCAATGAGTTTAGTAGAAAACAAACATATATGCGAGCAAGACAAGAGAAACATATAACTTTCAGTAAGCATGTAGAAAGTGATCAAATATAAATAAGCAAGTAGGCAATATAAGTGTGTTGAGTTCATGGTCCTTCAGCATGATTGCAAGGAATGTTTCTTCAGGCTGTATTTGAATATTTTGAGGGAGGGAGTTGTTCATAGGTTGAAGGGAAAACAGTTCCATATTTTGAGTGAGATGCTACAGAAGGCTTATTTCATGGTCAACAGTTTTTAGAATCTGCAAATATTAAGTCCTAATGTGGTTTTGCCTTTAAGAGTGGTTGTGAGATATGCAGGTGTGGCTGATTATAGAGCCTCATGGATAATCCAGGCAATCTTGAAAGTGCCATGAATCTTCCAAGGGTAACCGCTTGAAATGTGTCAGAATCAGTCTGATGTGGTCACATTTTCTCTACTGTCAACGAGACAGGCTGAAAAGTGAAGTACATTTCTTATTGGTGCACAATGGGGTTTTGGAAGTCCTGTGAATAAGGAGTTCTTGAAATGACCAAGTACAACACATTTACCTACAGTTACTTAGATTACAGTGTAAATAGTAGATCTAACCCCTTCCAAGCCCAACACTTTTCCTATTGTTCCTTAGACTGGAATGGGTTGGTAAATCTAATCCCTCAAAAGTCCACCACTTTCCCTACTGGTGCTTAAATTGGAGTGGGAATAATAAAGCTAGTCCCTCTAATGTTCAACAATTTCCCTGATTTTGCTTAAATTGGAGTGGGAATAGTAAATCTAACCCATGCAGATCTCAACATTTTTATAACTTGTGTTTAAATTAATGCTAAAATAGTAAATCTGACTTCTTTAAAGTTCAACACTTTTGCTAGTATTGCTTATTTTGGATTTGTTTTGTTTCATGGTTATATCATTTAGAATAAAAATGACATTTTCATTTACATTTTATTTTTGCTTTTTTTATTCATTTGAGTTTTTAAGTTTGTGGGTATATGCTTTTGTAAAATATGTTTGTTAATTTTAATGTTTAAGTTCATATTATTAATGTATTTTTATTATTGTGTTTGTCTAAATTGTCTAAATGTTTTTATATGTTTGAATTATTTATCTAAGTGTATATAAATCAATAGATTTTTAACCACATAGAGATAAAAATATTTTTGGTGTTTTGATAATATATGTATGCATATATATTATCAAAACACCCACACAAAAAAAATATATATATACATAAAGAATGTTTTCAATATTCCATTCAAGTTGTCAAGTTACAGTAAATATTTTGAATGGATTTTTTTTTATTAATATTTGATTATTTCTGTTATATGCAATTTTCCACTTTTTAAATACACAGCACCCTGACCTCTATCTTAGGGGTGACTTACATGTATTAAGAAAGAATGTTTGGGACTGGCAAAAAGTTTATATTGCCAGGTCGGCATGGCAGTTTAAAAACTGCACCACAAGATGCAATGGCAGACTGACAAAATGGTTAAAGTGCTATTTTTTAATTGGGTGGCACAACTTCTGATGCCCCGGGGCCCGACCTGCTATGGATTCTGCTCAACTGGGCCAAGTACCCCTTCTGCACTTGACTCTCAGTGGTAGCTGTGGTTGCACATGCAGAGGAATACAAGGCATACATACACTCAGCACATGGACTAGTCCCACATGTACTACACAGTACTGCTCTATTCCTGTATTGTACTCTTCTCAGGCTCACCTACATCCAGTACAGAGTCAGTATCCCTGCGCCATGCAGCACTCCCACATTTACCTGATGTAGGCCAAGGGTGAGATAAGCACACAGCACTGGAACATTTAAAAAGGTGTCTGAGACTGTAGGCCTCACCCTAGTGACACAGGTTAAAAAAGTCCTGATCGCTACAGTGTATGCAGCCACCTCGATGGTCATGCTGCTTAACTCCGGGTGAAGGCAGTAGTCTTCCGCCACTATCAGGGTAGCGCTTTGGGTGCCCCTCCCAGTGCAACAAGACCAGAATCCATGAGACAGGCTAAGTCATGTTGCACACACATGATGTTTGTAAACCTGTGTTAAAAAAATAGCATTAGGTATCCAGACAGCAGCTCAGATGGGCTCTCATGGCAGGGTTAAATGTCTTTAACCACACAGAAGACGTTTCTATCCCAACAGAGTGTCATAGTGCAAGGGAGAGTGGAAAAGGCATATAGATGGAAAAAATGAAGGTCAAAATTGATGTTACGGGTAGGGAGGGAAAAGTGTGTTGAGGTGGTGTTTCAGATGAAGGGTAGGTGTGTTATTGGGTTGACAGTGATGAGGTGCATTGTTATTTGGTATGGTTCGCTAAGGCTGACACCCACGGTGTTTAAGTTATAGATGAAAGATAGCAGCTGTTTTTTTCTCAACAGCTGTAAAGGTTTTAGTGGCTGTAACTTTCCTGGCTATTGATGGCTTTTCGATGGATTCATGTTGGTTATTCAATGTGCAGTCAGGTCTTCTGCTGCATCTGAATGCTAAAATGCCACATGTAGATGACTCTTGATGAGCTGGTGATTTCTTACTAGTAACGAGGTGTGCTTCCTATGCATGTGAGCTCTATGGGTGTGTGAATTTCTGGGGATGGATTTATATCTTTAGCCTTTGCGTTGCATTAGTGGCTCTTTCGATCATGGCTGCAATGGCTTGTAAGACTGTTGGTGATGGTGTCTGGACAGTTGCTGTGGGGTACTAGTGACAGATACTCCCACTAAGCTTTCACTATGTTATTCATGCTTTTTTCAGTGGGCTGCGTGACCTAGGATGATAAGTGCACTCACAGCCTCAATGTGAGTAAGAGCATCAGGTGCATTGCAGCAGCTTGGGTACTTCTATGAAATGTCTTGTGTTGGAGTTAATTCTGAAGGGGCTCAAGCTTTCCTTTATTGCCTCTCTCCTTTTAAGTCTCTTCTTACTTCTTACCTCCTAGGAAGAGAAAACAACAATCTGTGTAAAGAATCCTCTCCTTTTCTCAGGGGAATGAGGCAGGGCAGTCCAAAGCTGAGTCAGGGAGATGTGGTTGGCTGAAAGTTCGAAACTGAGTAGCACACACACATAAAACACAGTTTGCTACTGTCCAACCAATGCTTTTTCTTTCGATTGAAAAGTAATGCATGCACAGCTAAAAAATTATATTCAAAATGACAATTATTTACCAAACTTCGGGTCTAATTACAAATTGGAACCCATTCCTTAAAGGGCCTTCGCTAATTAACAAAGAAGTAAGGGCCAGAAGTAGCAAGGCATTAGCGCGTCGCAAACGGCGAAAAACGCCGTTTGCAAGGTGCTAATGCCCGCACGCGATGCAGAAACACATTTTGAGAGTCGGAACCGACTCGCAAAATGCGTTTCAGACTCGCAAATAGAAAGGGTGTTCCCTTCCTATTAGCGACTCGATCGCAAATCAACTCGCAGTTACCATCCACTTGAAGTGGATGGTAACTCATTCGCATATGGGACCCCTTCCCCTTTGTGAATGATCACAAAATTATTTTTTCAGAGTAGGCAGTGGTCCTATGGACCACTGACTACTCTGAAAAAAAACGAAACAAAAGGTTTCGGCATTTTTTTCTATGTGCAGCTCGTTTTCCTTTAAGGAAAACAGGCTGCAGATAGAAAAAAAAAAACTGCTTTATTTAAAAGCAGTCACGGACATGGTGGTCTGCTGTCTCCAGCAGGCCACCATCCCCGTGAGTGCCCAGACTCGCTATGGGGGTCGCGAACTGCAACCCACCTCATTAATATTAATGAGGTGGGTCTTTGCGACCCCATAGCGAGTCGCAGAAGGTGTCTGAGACACCTTTCTGCATAGCAAATTGCGAGTTGCAATTTGCGAGTCGCTCTGACTCACAAATTGCAAGTCGCAATTTGCTGTCTACCTACATCTGGCCCTTAATCACATACCCTGGAGAAATATCACATGGGACAACAAACCCTGTAAAGGACGTCTGCTCATGTTACCTGTGACAACCTAAGCACCAGCAGGTGCCAATTAAAAAAAAATCATTTTTTTTAAATGGGCTGATTGGAAAATATGAGATATTCATCATCAAAAAGGTTGATATTTCAGGCTTTGGCGAATCATGAGAAATATAAAAGCCTATTATCTATTTCACCAGATTAACAACCAATAACGTAAGTCTGTTTGCTTTGACATGTACAGAGGTGGGTGAACCATCAAAAGCTCCAGTCAGGCTCTAACCAAATGCCTGGATCTGGCTTAGATCGAGGTCCCCTTGGGCCCTCAAGCTCAGAACCAGCCAACCCTTCAAGTGTGCTGCCACGCACACTCAAACATCATTTGGCAAGAATTGAAGACAAAGCACTAACCTATCTAGTGGCTGAACTGCTGGAAAACCTTTAATCGATCTCAGCTTCTCCACTTGACCACATTGTGTGATTGTAAGCAAATATTGTATTTCACCAAACCTCCTTTTTTATTCATTATCACATATAAGGATGCCTTCAAATATGTTATTTTAGGATGTGCACTGCACAAAAACTCCTTGTGTTTGATATATTGGACTACAATGTTGCTCCATGTTTAATAATTTAGGCCACTGATAGGATGAACATGAGAACTGCCTGCCTCTTAGTTCATTAACAACATTTTCATCATGGTGGTGGAGGGTATGACTGATTCTAAGTTCTTGTTTAAAACCTTTCTCTTCTATTAAATGCCTTTCAATGCAGTGATATATTCTGATGTACTAAGGAGAAATGCTTCCACATGTTAAAGAAATACACTTTTTTTAATTTTGAAGAGACTTGATAATATTTTAACATAATATTTAAGTGGTTTATATGCCACATATTTTCATGGTCCAGCTCGTGCACTGGTTCTTAGAGACAAGCTAGACCCCTGGCTCAGCTCTGACTTGTTTCTCCCTGTTAATATGTAGGCTCACCTACCTCTATGTGAAAATAAACAAACATGAGAATGTAGTCTCTGCTTAGAGAGACCCACCAAAGATTTTAGGAAAACTGAAATTATACATTGACATAAACCATTAGTCTCCCTCTGGAGATATCAAGCATTTTCTGGCACCAGACCAAAAAGGGACATATATACTAACTCCCTTCTTTTTACATTTGTCAGCGACTTCACAGAGAAATATGATGGGCTGACGGTGGCGGAAGTCAGATTCAGCCCGGGCGGCGCTGCATGCAGTGCCGCCCTGCTGATTACTACCTTGTTCTCTGCCCGCCTTTTCATGGTGGTTTCACCGCCATGTAAAGGCAGGCAGAGAACAGGTGCAGGGTTCACAGGAGGGCCCATGCACTTGGCATGGCCAGCGCAGGGGTCCCCCTGCCCAGCACCCTCATAATGCGCACTGTCTGCTGTGAGCAATACATGGGTGCTGGTGCACCCTGCGGGTGGCAGAATTGCTGCCTGCTCTATTATGAGCCGGCAGCAATGCTGCCACCACTCTCCCGCTGGGCTGATTGGCGGAAACCTTGGTTTATGCCCATCAGCCCCAAGGAGAAATTCATGATGGGCCCAGCTCGGAGGTAGCCCAATGCAGGCGTGTCCAAATCCAAGGCTGCGTAGTCTTGATTTTACTTCATCCCTCTTTCATCCACCACCAGACATACTGCCCCTTCATCTCACTATTGCAGTTTCTTTTTTGCCCTGCCTTTTTAGGTTTCGCCTGCACGCGTGCTTGTGCTCATGCTTGTGAAATCTTTTGCTATTAAAAAACTTAAAAGGGGCTTAGAACTAGCCCCTTTCTTACCTGATCTTACCATTGGCTTACTCCAACGTTGCTCTAATTTTAATCGTTTCAGATTGGGCAACACATCTTCTTAATGTCATTTCCTGTCATCATCTTCATCCTCTTCACCGATCTTGCAGTCAAATTGCGTGTGAACCAAGTACTCCTTCAGATCACTTCCCATTGAACATTAGCCGGTGTCCTTCATCTGGCTACAGCGCTAAAGGTACTTATTTTTTCTTTCTGCATGCGGTGTTCTTTTTTCGCTTATGTCTTCTTGCTTGGATGCCTTCTTTGTCTTCTTTCTTTGTTGCTGTCTTCTTTTTTCTTCCTGCATGTCGTCTTCTTGCTTTGCTGACATCTTCTTTCTTTGATGCCTTCTCCTCTGTCTTCTTTCTTCATTTCTGTCGTCTTCTTTTTTCTTTCTGCATTCTGACTTCACTCTCTTTCTTCTTTACTGCATGCGGTCTTCTGTCTTCACTGCTGCCTTCTGTCTTCTTTCTTTGCTGTCTTCTTGCTTCATTCCCGTATGCCATCTTCTGTCTTCTTTCTTAGCTGTCTTCCTTCTTCTTTACCGCATACTGTCTTGTGTCTTCTCTACAGTCTTCTGTCTTCACTGCCGTCTTCTGTCTTCACTTCTGTCCTGCATAGCATCTTCTGTCTTTTTTCTTTTAAGCCGCATGCCAGCAGGTTTCACCTTTGTCTTTTTTTCTAACTGACTTACACATATTAGAAAAAGATTTATAATATTGCTTGTTTTACAAAATATAAAGCAAAAATTATTATAAAAATGTTCAAATATTTTTAAGCCAGTTAGGTAGAAAAAAGACAAAAGCGAAACCTATTGGCGTTGCCAATGCTAGTTTCCTTTGCCACTGTTTTCCTGTCTGTCTCCCTCTGTTTTTTAGGGTTGAGCCTGCGTTGCATGTGCTTGCACATGCGTATCACAGCGAGACGCTTTAGTTATTAGAAAAGGGCTCGGAGCCCTGTCGACATCACGTCAGTGTTTTCCATTGGTTCGTGGGCTGGCCTAATAAAATCCACTTGCTTTCTATAGTCGAAGGCATGTACACGTCATGCCTTTTCCGGTGGCTAGCCCTCCTCGAGTGCATCGACCAAGTACAGAAAACATGCGAGGCTCGCTGTTTTCTGTCCGGCTCGTGGACTCCTTTTTTCTATTTTACTAGCGCGATTTCGCTTGGCAGAAGTCGAGCGCTTTACACAGTTAATTGCACTTTTTCGGGTTACGTACATAAATACACTTTTGCCGATAGGTGAAAAGTCGAGTTAGGAGTTTACAACAATATCAGCTCTAATATGAGCAAACGCGAGACCCGTTGCATTGCAAATGCTTGTTTGTCTTTCTTTCTCTTACCCTAGATCTGAGTTCAATGAGGAGAAAAATTAGTGCTGGTGGCCCAAAAATAAATGCACCTTGGCAACTTCAACCACTGGCTCAAATGAAGCACTGCTATTGTGTTCAGAATAATATATACAGTAGAAGCTCACATCTTTTGCACAATCAAATCCTGTTGGGTTGAAAATAAACCTGTGGGTGGAGCTCAAGGCCCTCTCTCATTGAGTGTTATTTTTCTATGGATTACGTAAAATCGCATATGTACCCTCCTTATACGCTAGACCGACATACTGGTATCTCGTAATGATGCACTGAGAGCTACCGTGGCGGGTCCGAGCCCAGTTCTACGGAATACTATGTAGAAGCATAGCCCTTATATAACACATCATGCAGGCCATTGTACACAAGGAAATCTATTTCAAGAAGGAAGAAAAACAATTATTGAACCGTCCAGAAAACTGCAAATGTGAAATATCTTTCTGTATTATTCTAACGTAGTTTCCTTATCTTGAAGTCTGAGGACGGATATGCATTGAATTCCGATGCTTCAGCTGATGAAATGGAAAAATGGCAAGGTTAGAAATTCGAAAGTAATAGACTCGATTGCCCTCAATTGAACAAAACGTGAAATCAGAGCGTAAGAACCGAGCCTCTGCAATAAATACATTTTAATAAAGTTCCATTCCTAATTTGCTGAAGCTTCATCTTTTAGGTTCCCATTTCGCAGGGAGCGATTTGTCAACTCTGCGGAAAATATATACATATGCGCTTCATACGCGGTGATTAATAGCATGCTCCTAACAAGAACACCTTCCTAAGCAGAGCGAGTGTTCAAAGCTGTAATTGATACACAAGAAAGGCGGCGGTGAAGATTATTAATGACACCGTTACATATTTTCGTGATAATCTTCGCGGAGGAAATGTGCGTCTTTCGGCAAATGATTGCCATCCATTTCGAGGCGCATCTGTCAGGATCAATCAAGGCGCCTCACAAAAGGCTCAGCTCATAAACAAAGAATAATGACTTTCTATTAAGGCGGCCGCGTGAGCTCCGCGAGATCAAATTATTGAAGTAATCCTGCAAACATGTCAGAGAGCGCGCTATGTATATTCAGTCAAATTAATCGCTTTTTAAAACGGAGGTGTTCTGAGTAACTTATGATCGTGACGGATGCCGAGTTGATATATGATGTTTAGTTGATTTTATGTAGCAAACTTGTGGCAAATGAACACCTTAGGGACATTCTTTCAAGCGTTCTTTTACGATCTGGGTGTAACATGCAGTCGTAGGTAGCTGTGTGTTAGAATTTGCAGTTTATTTTCTGGCGCATCTGTCCGATGCGCCAATTTTCTTGCGTCAAAAATGCTGATGCTAGTGCAGCAAAGCACAGGGAGGCCCATTGATGAGAATGGGTGTGTCATTTTAATGCTCTGAGCAGGTGTTAAAAATGATGGAAAAAATGGCGCGGTGAAATGTAAATTTCACTGCGCCATTTTTTCTGGCCTCCCTGCGGCAGAACGCCCCCTTTGCATACATTATGCCTGGCGCGGGCATAAAGTGGCCCAAGGGTTTACAAAGTGGCACAATGCTTGAAGGCCCACCTAACCCCGCCTTAGCAGAAAATAAATTACGCTAGGGCAGCGCAAGGTGGCGCTTGTAAATATGCCCTTAAATTCTGCGTGTTCTCGCGTATGCTTTAAGACCAGGACTTTCACAAATATCATTTTCCTCTCTGATAAACCTTGTCTCTTCCAAATGTCTGTGGGCCACTGGGCCAAAAATCATGGGCCAAGCCCACACTTGACTCCTGTCTCAATACGGAGAGAATACTGCAGGGGCATCAGGTTGAAAACACACAAACACCTCGGGGATAGGGAAGAGAGGGGCACCTCAGCTGGAAGATGGAATAACGCCACTGCTCCTCGAGGGGGCTCCATGCCCACTGCTTGGTCCTGGGGAGTGCAAGGCCACAGTCTCTCAAGTGGGTGGTTTGCCCACTGCTTGGTCCTGGGGATTGCAAAGCCACAGTCTCTCAAGTCTCTCAAGTGGGTGGTTTGCCCACTGCTTGGTCCTGGGGAGTGCAAAGCCACAGTCTCTCAAGTGGGTGCTTTGCCCACTGCTTGGTCCTGGGGCCACAGTTTCTCAAGTGCGTGCTTTGCCCACTGCTTGGTCCTGGGGAGTGCAAAGCCACAGTCTCTCAAGTGGATGTTTTCTTCCACTGGTTCTGAAGGGGGCTTTGTGCCCAGTGTGCTTCATCCTGCCAGGATAGGGTGAGTGGATGCCTTTCTCCACTGGTTCTGGAGGAGACTTTGTGCCCAGTGTGCTTCATCCTGCCAAGGATAGGGTGAGTGGGTGCCTTTCTCCACTTGTTCAGGAGGGGGCCTTGTGCCCAGTGTGCTTCTTCCTGCCAAGGATAGGGTGAGTGGGTGCCTGGGTTAGTGGATGGCTTTCTCCACTGGTTCTGGAGGGGGCTTTGTGCCCACTGAAGCAACACTTGGGGTGCAGCAGTTCACATTCCCTCACCTTGGTGTCTGAGGCACGAGATTTGCAGGGAACAGGTTGCATGATAGTCCATGGAGGCAGGGCTAGGCTCCGTCCTGCGGCAGCTAAGGCTACAAACTGGTGGTAGTGCCAGTGCTGGTGGGGGTGCTGCCAGTGGTGGTGGAAGGCTCCAGCCCTCCTCCTGCAGCCTCAGATGGCTGCCCACTAGGGCTACTGCTGCTGGTAGTGGTCCTACTGTCAGCGGTGCAGATGGTGGTGGTTGCGGCAGGGCCTGCGGCGGTGCATGTGGCGGTGCTGGCCGTGGTGCAGGTGCCGGTGCTGCCAGTGGTGGAGGGAAACTCCAGTCCTTCTCCTGCAGCCTCAGACAGCTGCCCACTGGGGCTGCTGCTGCTGACAGTAGTGGTGCTAGAGGCCTGTGCAGATGGCGGTGCTTGCGGCGGTGCCTGCGGCGGGGCTGCTGACCACGGTGCAGGTGGCAGTGCTGGCAGTTGTGCTGGTAGCCACCAGGCCTTCACCTGCAGCCTCCGACGGCCGAAGTTCCTTGCCTGGTGTTTTCTGCCCCTTCCTCACCTTGGCAGATGGTGGTGTGACCTTGGGTCTGGCTGCTAGAGTTTTTGAGGAGGCCTTATTGGGTGGTTCGTGCTCCTTGGCCTTGCTGCATGCCTTCCCCTTCTTCACCTTGGCAGGTGGCGGAATAGTTTTTTTCCTTTGCAGGGGTTGCTGGCACACTGGCTGGCCTGACTGCTGCCCCCTTTCAATCAATCAATCAATCATTAAATTTATAAAGCACGCTATGTACCCGTTAGGGTTTCGAGGCGCTAGGGGGGTAGCTGCTATCGGTCGAAGAGCCATGTCTTGAGGAGTCTCCTGAAGGTGAGGAGGTCCTGGGTCTGGCGTAGGGAGGTCGGGAGTGAGTTCCAGGTCTTGGCGGCGAGGTAGGAGAAGGATCTGCCGCCGGAGGTCTTGCGCTGGATTCGGGGAACGATGGCGAGGGATAGGTTGGCAGAGCGGAGTTGTCGGGAGGGAGCGTAGAAGTTGAGTATGTTGTTCAGGTAGGTGGGTCCGGCGTCGTGTAGTGCCTTGTGCGCGTGGGTCAGGAGTTTAAAGGTGATCCTCTTGTCCACGGGGAGCCAGTGGAGGTCCTTCAGGTGGTGGGAGATGTGGCATCGGCGGGGTATGTCGAGGATCAGGCGGGCGGATGCGTTCTGGATGCGTTGGAGTCGTTGGATGTCTTTTGTTGGGATGCCTGTGTAGAGTGCGTTGCCGTAGTCAAGTCTGCTACTGACGAGGGCTTGGGTCACCGTCTTCCTGGTTTCCGTCGGGATCCACTTGAAGATTCTGCATGCGGAGGGTGTTGAAACAGGAGGAGGAGACTGCGTTGACCTGTTTGGACATGGTGAGAGCGGAGTCGAGGATGAAGCCGAGGTTGCGTGTGTAGTTGGCTGGAGTGGGTGGGGGGCCCAGATCGGTGGGCCACGAAGAGTCGTCCCAGGCTGAGGGGGAGCGACCGAGGAGGAGGACTTCCGTCTTGTCGGAGTCTAGTTTCAGGCGGCTGTTTCTCATCCACTTGGCGATGGATTTAAGACCCTCATGGAGGTTGGCTTTGGCGGTGTGTGGATCTTTAGTGAGGGAGAGGACGAGCTGGGTGTCATCGGCGTATGAGAGGATCCTGAGGCTGTGTTGACGGGCCAGGTGTGCGAGGGGTGCCATGTATATGTTGAACAGCGTTGGGCTTAGCGAGGAGCCTTGGGGGACGCCGCAGATGAGGTTGGTGGCTTCGGAGCGGAAGGGTGAGAGTCGGATTCTCTGGGTTCTACCGGAGAGAAAAGAGGAGATCCAGTTGAGGGCTTTGTCCTGAATTCCGGCTTCGTGGAGGCGAGTTAGTAGGGTGCGGTGGCAGACCGTATCGAAGGCGGCGGATAGGTCTAGGAGGATCAGGGCTGAAGTTTCGCCGTTGTCCATTTCTTGTCTGATGTCGTCTGTGGCGGCGAGGAGTGCAGTCTCTGTGCTGTGGTTGCGCCTGAAACCGGATTGGGAGGGGTCTAGGATGGAATTGTCTTCAAGGTAGTGGGAGAGCTGTGCGTTGACGATCTTCTCGATGACCTTCACTGGGAAGGGGAGGAGGGAGATCGGTCGGAAGTTTTTGAGGTCGTTGAGGTCAGCCTTGGGTTTCTTGAGGAGGGGTTGGATATCGGCGTGCTTCCAGCTGTCTGGGAAGGTAGCGGTGTTGAAGGAGAGGTTGATGATCTTGCGGAGTTGGGGGGCGATGGTGGCGTCGGCTTTGTTGAAGATGTGATGTGAGCAGGGGTCTGATGGAGATCCTGAGTGGATGGAGTTCATGGTCTTTAGGGTTTCGGCGTTGTCTACGTGGGTCCAGGTGGTGAGGCGGACGGCGTGGGAGGGGTTGTGGCGGGAGAGGTCTGGCGGAGGTGTGGTGTTGAAGCTGTCGTGGATGATGGCGATTTTCTGGTAAAAAAAGGTGGAGAGAGCGTCGCAGAGTTTCTGGGATGGTGGGACGTCGTTGACGTTGGCGTTGGGGTTGGAGAGCTCCTTCACGATGCAGAAGAGTTCCTTGCTGTTGTGTGCGTTGTTGTTTAGGCGTTCTGTGAAGTGGGAGCGTTTGGCGAGTCGGATCACATGGTGGTGTTTGCGGTTGGCTTCCTTGTGGGTTGCTAGGCTGTCGGGTGTGCGCTCGAGGATCCATTTTTTCTTTAGTTTCTGGCAGTTGCGTTTGGAGGTGATCAGTTCGTCTGTGAACCAGGCTGCTTTTTTCTTTTCTTGGTTGACGGTGGGTCTCTTGAGTGGTGCTAGGATGTTGGCGCAGTTGAGGATCCACTGTTGGAGGTTGATGGTGGCGGAGTCCGGGTCGGTGGGGTCGGGCGGAGGGTTCTTGGCGAGGGTGCTGGTTAGTTGGTCTTCGGTGACTTTTCCCCAGCGGCGGTGAGGCGGTGGTGTTTGGTGTTTTTCTTGAAAGTGAAATGGACGCAGTGGTGGTCGGTCCAGTGGAGTTCGGAGGTGTGGCCGAATGAGATGTGGTTGCTTGCAGTGAAGAGTGGGTCAAGGGTGTGACCGGCGATGGGTGTGTTGACCAGTTGTCTGAGTCCGAGGTTGGAGAGGTTGCTGGTCAGAGATGCGGTGTTGGCGTCGTTGTTGTTCTCCAGGTGGAAGTTGAGGTCTCCCAGGAGGATGTAGTTCGTAGAGGCGAGGGCGTGGGTGCTTGCGAGGTCGGAGATGGTGTCACTGAAGGGGGCTCTTGGTCCTGGAGGTCGGTATATGAGGGTTCCTCTGAGGGTAGTGTTGGGGTCCGTGTGGATCTGGAAGTGGAGGTGTTCGGCTGTCTTGAGGGTGTCTTCCGTGTGGGTGTGGATCTTGAGGGTGGATTTCTGGACGATGGCTATCCCTCCACCGATTCCGTTGGTGCGATCTCTTCTGGTGATCTTGTAGCCGTCAGGTGTGGCAATGGCGATGTCTGGGGCCGAGGAGTCGTTCCACCAAGTTTCGGTCAGGAAGGCTGCATCTGGGGTGGTGGTGTTGAGTAGGTCCCAGAGCTCGATGGCGTGCTTTCGTGCGGAGCGTGTGTTGAGGAGGATGCAGTGCAGGTGGTTGGTGTTGATTGTTGCAGGCTTTGTTGTTCTGTTGCAGGTGAAGTTGCAGGTGCGGCAGGAGAAGGGTCCTTTGGTGTGCTTCGGGGTGGCCTGGAAGCAGGCTGTGGAGGAGCCAGGGTTAAGGTCGAGGAGTTCGCTGGCCGAGTAGCGAAGGCTGGTGGTGCGGGGGGCGTGAGGACCAGGGGGGGTGGCGCTGGGCGCGGTCCAGGCGCGGACGGGCGCAGACGGGCGCAGACGGGCTTGCCTCTGGCGCGCATGCGCAGCGCCAGCCATTAAGAAGGGAGGGGGAATGGGGGAGGGAGGAGACGGTGGGAGGCGGGAGGCAGGAGGGAGCGGCGAATGGGGGCGCGAGGGGGGGGCAGCAGGGAGGCAGCGGCAAGGAAGAGATCAGCAAGGGGGAGCGCCCAAGGGGCGAAAAAGCAGGAAAAAACAAGGCACAAGCAGAAAAGCAAAAGTTCAAAAACAGTCACAAAATACAATGATGGCACAAATTACAATCGGGATACAGCAATCAGAAGGGGCACAAAGGGGGCAGAAGCGCAAGGAGGCAAGGCGCTGAAACAGTGGATAAAACACTTACAGAACGGCGAAAAGAGGCACACGGGTCAAGTGAGGCTTACCAGGGCCTCGAACACGCTAGCAGCAGCGTGGGCGGGGGTCAGGGGCACGAGACAACAAGGTGGTGCTGCGGATGTGGGGGCGAGCACTAGACCTAAAACAGGTCAGAGGTCGCTCACTCGCGACACGCAGCGCCAGCCATTAAGAAGGGAGGGGGAGGGAGGAGCAGCTGGGAGGCGGGAGGCGGGAGGGAGTGGCGAATGGGGGCGCGAGGGGGGTGGGGCCGCAGGGAGGCAGCGGCAAGGAAGAGATCGGCAAGGGGGAGCGCCCAAGGGGCGAAAAAGCAGGAAAAAACAAGGCACAAGCAGAAAGGCAAAAGTTCAAAAACAGTCACAAAATACAATGATGGCACAAATTACAATCGGGATACAGCAATCAGAAGGGGCACAAAGGGGGCAGAAGCGCAAGGAGGCAAGGCGCTGAAACAGTGGAAAAAACACTTACAAAACGGCAAAAAGCGGCACAAGGGTCAAGTGAGGCTTACCAGGGCCTCGAACACGCTAGCAGCAGCGTGGGCGGGGGTCAGGGGCATGAGACAGCAAGGTGGTGCTGCGGACGTGGGGGGCAAGCTATAGACCTAAAACAGGTCAGAGGTCGCTCACTCGCGACACGCAGCGCCAGCCATTAAGAAGGGAGGAGGGAGGGAGGAGCAGCTGGGAGGCGGGAGCCGGGAGGGAGCGGCGAATGGGGGCGCGAGGGGGGGCGGGGCCGCAGGGAGGCAGCGGCAAGGAAGAGATCGGCAAGGGGGAGCGCCCAAGGGGCGAAAAAGTAGGAAAAAACAAGGCACAAGCAGAAAGGCAAAAGTTCAAAACAGTCACAAAATACAATGATGGTACAAATTACAATCGGGATACAGCAATCAGAAGGGGCACAAAGGGGGCAGAAGCGCAAGGAGGCAAGGCACTGAAACAGTGGAAAAAACACTTACATAACGGCGAAAAGCGGCACACGGGTCAAGTGAGGCTTACCAGGGCCTCGAACACGCTAGCAGCAGAGTGGGCGGGGGTCAGGGGCACGAGACAGCAAGGTGGTGCTGCGGACGTGGGGGGCGAGCTCTAGACCTAAAACAGATACCTTTGAGCCTCTGTGAGTTGCAGGTACCACAGCGGACGTCGACTTGGTGGCTGAGGTGCTGGCCTGGGTTCTGGACACCCTGGCCCAAGGGGAAGGACGGTGGGGGGAGGGGTAGGGAACAGGTCAATGTTTGCCAGGAAAAGCTTCTTAGACACTTGGACGGAAAGAGGGAGAGGGTTTGGGAGTGGAGGAAGAGGGAGTGGTTGTAGGAGGTGTTTGCTGACTTTGGGTGAAGGTGCATGAGGTGGATGCTGTTGTGAAGTGGATGGCTGTTGGGTGGGTGGGTGCTTGCATTTGTGTACTTTGAGAAGAGGGGTCACAGACACACTGGAGAGGACACAGGGGACGTGTGAATGTATGTGGGGGTGGTGACTGTTCATGAGGGTTGTGTTGTGATGGGCATGCTGGTGATGGAGGTAGTGGATGAGGATGTAGTGCATGCAGGTGTGAGTGGAGACGCTACTGGGATGGAGGTGGACCAGGAGGAGGGGGACACAGTGGAAGCATTGGATGTTGGTGTGTCTGCATGGGGATGGTGCTTGTGTGAGTGCCTGCGAGATGAAGTGTGGTGCTTGTGCTTGCCTGAGCC
Source organism: Pleurodeles waltl (assembly GCF_031143425.1). Classification (NCBI taxonomy): domain Eukaryota; kingdom Metazoa; phylum Chordata; class Amphibia; order Caudata; family Salamandridae; genus Pleurodeles; species Pleurodeles waltl. The sequence continues at coordinate 913,610,569 of NC_090443.1, forward strand.
ACTTTTGTGTGTTGATTTGGGTGAATGCTGGTCTGAAGGTGTGCTTGGGATAGGCTGGGGTTGAGTGGATTGGGTCTGGGTAGAGGAAGTTGGAGGGGGAGGCTAGGGACAGGTACAAGGGCTGCCATCAGTGTTGAGGCCAGAGCCTGAAATGCTCTCTGTTGGGCTGCCACGCCAGAGTGAATGCCCTCTGGGTATGCATTTGTTTGTAGCAAATGCCTCTCATCACCCTGGATGGCATTCAGTATAGTTGACTGTCCAACAATGAGGGATCTCAGGAGGTCAATAGCCTCCTCACTGAGGGCAGCAGGGCTGACTGGGGCAGGCCCTGAGGTGCCTGGGGTGAAGGAGATGCCCACCCTCCTGGGTGAGTGGGCATAGCAAACACGCTGAGGGGCTTCTGGGAGGGCGGTGCTGGTAGGGGGGGTGGCGGCTGTACCTGTTGTTGGGGTGGGCACAGATGTGTCTGCCACCGCCAGGGAGCTTCCATCGGAGGAGGAGTCGCTGTATGTGGGTTCCCCTCCTGTCCCGGTCATGGTGCTTCACTCGCCCTTCGTCCCACTGGTGCCCTCACCGTCAGTGGATTCAACCTCCAGGCCCATGTGCGATGCAGCTCCCTCCGTCGCCGGTGTCTCTGCTCGTCCGCCAGATGATGCTAATGCACACAAGGACAGGGTGACAAAACAAAAAGGGGGGAGAGACAGAGGATACACTTGGTCAATGCCAGCAACAACACTACCGTTGGTGTACACAACACACAGGGAGCAGCCCTATGCACTAGACCATGTCCAACCATTTACTGAGATAGTCACCAGCCCATGGGGTACAATGCCTACCGCCATTAGCTGCACACCTGAAACCCACAGAACCCTGCCCAGTAGTAGATGTCCACTAACACTATTGGGGTAGGAGTGCTTCAGAGCCTGCCCAACAAGGGACCAACCCTGCCATCTTCACCCTGGCCTAGGGGCGTCATAGCTCACATCCCCCGCCCAGGTAACTCTTAACGCACGCAAAGTCAGGATTCTGAATCTGTACTCACCCCCTTGTGGCTGCTGTGATGCCTTTAAGCGGCCATCCAACTCCGGATAGGCCACCGTCAGGATGCGGAACATCATGGGGGTCATGGTGCGACGGGCACCCCTTCCTCGTTAGGAGGCCAGCCCTAGCTGTCTTCTTTGCCCAGCAGTGCAGATCCTCCCACTTTTTGTGGCTGTGGGTGCTCCGCCTGTCAAAGACCCCCAGGGTCTGCACCTCCTTGGCGATGGCACGCCAAATACCCTTTTCTGATGGGCGCTGACCTGCATGGAAAAGACAGCAGAAAAGGGAATTAGTCAACCGTCAGGACCGTCATACTCATGGCCCACCAGATCCCCCCCATCCCCTGACGCATACAGACTGACCACCTTAGATGCAGCACTCTGGCCAGGACTCTTCTGCCCCCCCCCCACATGTGGCTTACACACACAGCACTCCATACATTCATGGCCCACGCATCATGCTCAGAGTGTACTCACCTGTTTGTCTGGAGGACCGTAGAGTAACGTGTACTGGAGTAGGACTCCATCCACCAGTTTCTCCAAATCCTGCGCAGTGAAGGCAGGGGCCCTCTTCCTAGACACATGAGCCATTCCAGACACAGGTCACAGCGCCACTTGCAGTGTAGGTCCTCTCCTGTTGAAGGTCAGGTACCAAGTGAGTGAACAGATAGAAAATGGCGGTGACGTCCGCGGCGGTGGGTACCATCACCGCCGGCGCACATCGCCATTGGCTCCTGGAACCCATAGGGCCCAATGATGACCAATGCGAAGTTGTGCGTCGGTCTTCGACTGCTTACCGTGACGGCACACAACACCAGCGGAATTACCTAATTTCCACTTGTCCCTCCTCACAGGTCTGGCAGCAGCCATTTCAGGGGGGCACCGGCCATGGCACCTAACTGCGTCACAGCAGACATTGGCACAGCAACACATTGTCAGATTCACATACTGGTTCTGTAAAGGTTTGGCTAGTGTCAGGGGCCCGTTGGTGTGCCACTGCCTCCCTCATGGTGTTGCCCATGTCAGCCAGCACCCCTACCATGGTGACCAGGATGGTGTAGATGTTTTTGAGGTCCTCCCTGATCCCCAGGTACTGTCCCTCCTGCAGCCGCTGGGTCTCCTGCAACTTGGCCAGTATCTGGCTCATTGTCTCCTGGGAATGGTGGTATGCTCCCAGGATGTTGGAGAGTGCCTCCTGGAGAGTGGGTTCCCTGGGCCTGTCCTCCCCCTGTCGCACAGCAGTCCACCCAGCTTCCCTGTTGTCCTGTGCCTCTGTCCCCTGAACCGTGTGCCCACTGCCACTGACCCCAGGTTCCTGATCGTCCTGTGTTTGTGGGGTTGCCTGGGGTGCCAGTAGTGGTGGACACACTGCTGATTGACGTGTCCTGGGGACAGTGGCATGGGCCTGCTGGGTGGGTGCTGTGCTGGTGTTTCCTGAGGGGGAAGGCTCTGTGGTGGGTTGGGACTGTGGCAGGGGAACCGACTGTACAGAGGTCCCGGATGGGCCAGGTTGGTCATCGTGATCCAGGCGTGCAGAGCTGCTGTCGTCACTGTGGGCCTCTTCAGGGGGGACTAGATGTAGCTGGCACCTCCTCTTCGATGATGTTGAGTATGCGTCCTGTGGGGATGCAAATGCAGTGTTAGTGTATCTGCGTGTGCTATCTTGTGCATGAGTGTGTTTCCCTGAATGATTGTGATTTCCCTGTCAGCTTGGCCTTGTGTGAGTGGTGATTTTGTGGGCTTTGTGAGTCTCTCTACTGGGCATGCTGTGGTGATGGGTGTCCATGCAGGTCTGTTTTGGGGGTCCATGCATTGGTGTTACATGCTGGTCTTCGTAATGGGATGGGTGGGTTGTGATGGTGGTGGAGTGATGGGGTGAGGGTAGGGGTAGGAGTTTGTGATGGCATGCAGGTAGGGTGGGGGGGTATAAAGTAGAAAAGATGTGGCTTACCAGAGTCCAGTCCTCCTGCTACTCCTGCGAGGCCCTCAGGATGCATTATTGCCAAGACTTGCTCCTCCCATGTTGTTAGTTGTGGGGGATGAGGTGGGGGTCCACCGCCAGTCCTCTGTACGTTTACCTGGTGTCTTGCAACCACGGAACGCACCTTCCCCCGTTGATCGTTCCACCTCTTCCTGATGTCATCCCTTGTTCTTGGATGCTGTCCCATGGCGTTGACCCTGTCCATGATCCTCCGCCATAGCTCCATCTTCCTTGCAATTGACGTCTGCTGCACCTGTGATCCGAATAGCTGTGGCTCTACCCGGATGATTTCCTCCACCATGACCCTTAGCTCCTCATTTGAAAACCTGGGGTGTCTTTGGGGTGCCATGGATGTGGTGTGAGTGATATGTGTGAGGATGTGTGGGATGATGTATGGGGTGATGTGTTGGGGTGCATGCTGTGAGGTGCGTGGATGGTGTATGGGTGTTGGTGTTCTGTGGCTCAGATTGAGTGGGTGCTCCTGGCTTGTGTCTCTCTCTGTTGGCAATCTTTTTTTTCATTGAAAGGGTTGTGGGTAATGTGGGTGTGTGGTTTATAGTGGTGTGAGTGTGTGGTGTGTGTATGTGTGTCAGGTGTGTGTAGTTTGAATTCTCCAATGTGGTGGTGTTTTGTAAATGTGTGCGTATTTTGAGCGCAGCGGTATGTACGACAATGGTTTACCGCGGTTGAAAGACCACCGCGGTGATTCATGGGTCGTGATACTGTGGGCGTATTCCAGTTGGCGAAACGGTGTGGGGTTTGCTATTGCCAGTTTATCACTGACCTTTGGTGTGGCGGACTTGTGTCTGTATACTGGCGGTTTTCTCAGTGTGGGTCATAATACCCGTAGCAGAATACTACTGCGGTCACGGTATGTGGACGGCTGTCAGCACGGCGGTAGGCGGCATTTACCGCCAGGGTTGTAATGAGGGCCAAAGTCCTAAAAAAAGAAGGGGGGGAACTAACCAATTTAGGCAGCATGAAAGTGATATCTTGGCGCGTGACATCAATATGTGTGATATTGCAGGTGTGCATACATATTTGTGTGTGTGTGTGTTTGTATACATATGTACATATATATAAATCTATATATTTCACTTAAAAAAATAGCAACGGTAGCAGGGACGTTATAGTTAGGCTCACATTTTAATTGTACAAATCCATAGAAATTCACCTGTAATAGTTATAGTTATCTCAATTAACTTTGACTCGTGCCCTGAGGTAATTATAACTCACGCCCTCACCATGCACAGTTTTTTCGATCATTTTTACTGCAAAAATTACACTATTAGCAATGATGTTATCAAAGATGTCGTGAATGTTGTAATTTGTGGGGTAATTAACAGAGCATGGCGAGTGACTTTCTGTGTTCTTTTTACGTAAAGTAATCTTCATTACTATAAGTTGATCAAACTGTGCAGGGCCTTTGGCCATGTGGTGGCGGTTGGCCTATAACCAGCTAACCCCACACTTTGCACAGCCTTTAGCCATGCACAGCGGGGGTTGGCTGCAGGGCCTCCCCTGTGGCCAGGCCCTGCAGCTATGCCCCTATAACCACCCAGCCATGTGCTGCAGGGTTTGGTCGTAAGGGTTGGCCCTGCTGCCGACCCCTATAAGCACCCAACTGAGCGCCATGCACAGCCTTGGCCATGAGCAGTAGGAGTTGGCCGCAAGTGCTGTGGTCAAGCCCCTATAACGACTCAAAGAAAAAAAGAGAGATTGCTTTTTCAGGCTTTGATGAATGATATACTTAGAATGAGATATTTTCAGACAAATTGAAAAAAAATGCATTTGTCAAATAAGTAGAGTGGGATCACCTTTCAGTATATACCTTAAGTATTTCAAGTAAACAAAAATTATAATATGGAAATTACTCCCTTCTAATATGGGATGGAAGAGAGAGTGCGAGACAAGGGCCCTGAGGCTCCTCCTGTGGCCCTAGCCGGCTCCCCGCGACCTGTAGGAGCCGGCATTGCTCCCATAAGCAGAGAGCTGCTTGAATTAGCAGCTCCCTGCTTGCGGGAGCAATGTTTGCATCTGTTCCCCTGCACCCATGTTTGTGTGCAGAGAAACAGATGAAAACACTGCTTTCTGCCAGCTGTTTGACAGCTCCAGCTGGCAGATGAGGGACTTTGTTTGCTTTTGCTTGGGAGCTGACAGCAAAAGCAAACAGCTATGTCCTGGGAGTGGGGACCCCGGGACTTAGAGGGAGATTGCCCTGGGGGATGGCGGCCCACAGGGCCATCATTGTCTCATCGAGGGGGGCCCTCGCAGTCCCCTTCCAATGTGTACTGCCTTAGGGAGGTTGTGGTCACAGGGGCTGGGGGCTGAAATGGACCCCTCTCATTGTTTTATTTAAGCCCTGGGGAGGTGGTGGTCCCCAGGGCTGCGGGCGGAGGCTCTCAGCCCCGCACACGACAACATCTTTGCCCCAGGGAGGTGGTGGTCCCCAGGGGTGTGGTGGGGCTGCATAGCCCCTAGTGTATTACTGAAAGTTGGGCCCAGGGAGGTGGTAGTCCCTGGGACACGGGGGCCACGCGGCCCCCTCCACATGCAATCTAATAATCGCCCCAGGGAGGTGGTGGTCACTGGGGCTTCAACAAGCTAAGGGGGGGCTTGTGTGCCCCCCTCCTTATTTTTGGCATGCCTCCAGGACCTAGCCCACCCAGGGACTACAGTAAAAGAAAAGGTTGGGAAACCGCCTTATTTTTTTTTTTAATACATCAGAACAATCCACAAATCCAGATCCATGGATTTTTCTGACATTTGAAAAAAAATGATATTTATCCCTGGCAGGGGCCTCTCTGTGACCCAGTACCAGAGCTAAGGAGTTAGGGTGTCCCTATCCTGGCCCCTTTTTGGTTTTTTAAAACTTTTTTTTCTGGGACTAGGCTGAAGCCGAGTCCTAAGATGGCTGCCAACACTTTGTGGTTGAAGTGTTGGCAGCCAATCAGATATCAGCACAGGGGACAGTTGGAGCCACGGAGGATCCCCAACCCAATATATTTTTATTTTTTAAACTCAAATTTTTCGGAAACGTCTGAAGGGATTTGCACCAAATCACAAAAAGCACTCTTTCTGCACATAGAGCTCGCTTTCTGCCTAATTTGATGTTTTTTCGCCAGTGGTTCGAGCTGTAGCTGTGTCAAAAAATTCGAACAATCCCATTGATGTAAAATGGGGAAAAAGTGTTCTGGACCCTTCTTTTTCCCGGCCTCCGCTTGACATTTCACCCCAAAACTTTCAACACAGCAGCTGAACCGAACAAAGTGTACGTTTTGAAAATTCTGTGAAGATTTGTCAAGCTGCTCCAAAGTTATTGGCAAAACAAAAAATGCTCTGTCTATGGAAAAATGGTCCTAACTATAATTACCTACTGGCGAGTGTATATGTGTGAATATATATATATATATATATGTGAATATATATATATATATATATATATATACATATATATATATATATATACATATATATATATATATGTATATATATATATATATATATATATATATATATATATATCCACTACTGGCAGTCTCCATAAGGTATGGTTAGGACCTAGTTCCAATAGGAAAAGCATTTTTTGTTTTGCTAACAGCTTTAGCTCTATTTGACAAATTTTGATGGCATTTTCAAAACTAATGTGCCACTCAGTTCAGCTGCTCTCTGAAAAGTTTTGGGGTCATTCGTCAAGCGAGGGCAGAGAAAAAGGAGGGGTCCCAAAAGCATATTCCCCATGCAATTTCTCATAGGGATTTTAGACATGAATGGCCTGAACCGCTGAATAGAATTACTCCAAATCTGTCAGAAAGCTAGATCTTGGTCCAGAAAGACTTCTTTGTAATTTGGTGTAAATCTTTTCAGTAGTTTTGGAGTTATTAAAGAAAAAAGATTTATGTATATCTAGAGACACTTATCCACTGTGGATTCACAGTGATGGATCAGCAGATCCACGCGCCAACAGCAATGCCATGATTAGCTGGCCGCAACTTGAGAGAAAAGTTGTGACCGCCATTTTGTGTATCTAGACTTGGTTCTAGGGAAAGGGGGAATAAAACTTGAAATCGATAGAAGGGTTAAAGTAAGAGGTACCCTGACCCCATGAGACTGATGGAGAGGTCCGTGAAGGACCCCTTATGGGCAAGAAATTGCTCAAAAATCTTTTTGTCAGGTGCACGAGGAGCAGTGGGTTTACCACAGTGCTCAGTGTAGCCCCATGTGAATCCACTATGGATCCCCAGAACCAGGCCCCTCACACTAATACACCCATTGGCACACTCCGGACAGGCCAGGCCTTTAGCCAAACCAGTGTGGGGTTGGCAACATACGGGGGGTTGGCCATAGGGCCTGGCCTCATGGCTGAATCATATCCCCGCATGGGTCAGGGTTGTGGTATTGATGGAACTACCACAAGGTGAACTTGTTTACTGCAATTAACTTGGAGACACCTTTAAGCTAAAAGAAATAGCAAGGCCTATTAATGTATGTGGCAGACTGCCTAAAAATTTTGGTATAGGTATTTTTGTATGTACTTGTGTGTTATTAAACTTACATTCCATTAGCAAATATTGTCAACTCCAGTAGTGAGAAGTGCCACTATTGTTAAACCCTTTAGACTTATATTGGATTGTTCCCTATAGAGAACCCCTTTTTTCTCTTTTTATAATCATATGTCCAGATTTCCTACTGTCATTCAGGTCTCCCCATTTTTTTATAAACACCCTTTTGTAGTCACTTGCAGTCACTGGTAGTCTGTTTATTGCCCTCACTGCAGGTTACAGGTGTTCTACAATCTCATTGCCTTTCTTCTCAATATAGTCTCTGATACCTTCTGATATGAGTTTATATGTAAGAGAGACTCTACTGCACAGGACTATGCACTAAAAGAACTACACCCATTCAAAATGTCTCTCTTGCGCATTTGTTTGAGGGGGCTATTTGAAGGGTGTTTATCTAAGGTCCTTAAGTACATAGACAGCCAGCACTTGTGGAGCATACATAAGTTGCCCATGCATTTTCTGCAGGCACAACTCCCTGTTTTAACCCCACACCTTACAACGTCCTACAAAATGCAGTGAAGGACTATGGGAAAAACATTTGCACAACCAAGAATCAAGTTGTTGACTTCAGTAAAACAAATAAATTACATACTTTAGGAATTTTTAAATCCCTAAAAGGCATAAATATACAGAGTAACATTTTGAACAGAGTTGTGAACTTGCCATATAGCTGTTTGTCTCAAACATCTTCTACTGCAGAGACCTATGTGTTGCATGTGACCTCAAACTTTCACCATTATGGAAAAACTGTGGAATTAGAAGTACAGAGTTGAATTGGGAACATCTAAAGTTATGAGGTAGGCACATTGACTAGATTGGGACTCAGTAACTGCAGTAAACAGTGCTGAATGTTGTCAAACAGATCAGTGGCCAAAGCACGGAACATAAAGAGAGCGTCATCCCTGCCAGGTTTGGAAACCACCCACCATTTTTGCAGAGTTTGTGAAGTGGATTATGAGCCAAAGAATAAGAAGTATACACCAGCGCTCCTTATTTAGTCAAAAGATGACTCACGCTCTTGTACTCTACACGTAAAATAAAGTTGCCTTTTATCAATGTAAAAATACTTTACCTGATGACTTAACAAACTAACTTTGCCGCCAGCCCACCCCACCAGCAGTACTATTCCTTATAGAGCACATTTCCATGTAGTTGTGATTGTTTTAGCAGCCTGCTCTCTCAGGAACTGTGCCCACCTTCCTATGTGAAGAAAGCCTAACCCAATGCACCCACCACTTAATATGTCTATGGTGGCCACATGTGATTGGGGCGCATTTTTTACCAATAGCCCATGACCCAGGGCAAGAGAGAAAGACAGAAAGGGTATAACTTCCTGGTGTGCATTCTGGAAGAATCACAAGGTGAACATTTTTCTACTTTCTTCTTGCTGATTTCTTCTTAGTTTCCAGTGCTGAGCATTCTGGTGAAAATCAGAGGGTGGATGGGAGGCAGGCTTGAAAAGGTTTTCCAGGATTGCTACTTCCATCTGTATGACCCTACAGCAGTGCTGGATTTTGACAAACAACTCCGGTGGCTTATAAACTGGGGGTCAAGATGTGACAACAAAAAGGCGGAGGAATCATGAGAGGCGAAGCCATGAAAAGCAGTCTGACAGCCAATTTATTTAAAAAACAATATTCTTTGCCACAAAGAAAATGGTAACAAGGAGAAGCATGGCAATACATTTGTTCTTGCTTAATTGGTTACAAAGGGTGCATTTTAAAATGTGCTATGGGGCTAAGACAACTGCTTCAGGGATATTTGTCTGTCCAGTAAATTTCTGTGCATAATAATGTTTAGATAGCTATTAGGGTTAATGCATTTGCTAGAGACATCTGTGTTTTGTCTGCTCACAGTTTGGACTCAAAGTCGCGTAAAGGCTTAATTTCTCCCCTTCAAATCACATTGAGTAACGTGCAGATGACAGATTTATATTTTATGTAGGTGATTGATGCTTTTAACACACTTTTAAATTTACTGCCAATATACAATGTGTGTCCGTAGTAAAGCACCTTAATGCACTACACTAGGAATAGTAGAGCTATAAAATAACTAAATACCGATATACCTTTAAATCAGGCCCTTTTCTTGGACCAATCTGGAGAGGAAAAAACTTCCTCAAGAAAGCAGAAATTGTGTAGGAACTGCTGAATGTGTACTGGTGTTGAAAAATGACACCTGGCAAGTTCAGCATATTTTACTGGGGCCCAACTTCTTGGCCCTGACTCTCCTCCTCTCTCCCTAGCACTGACACACATTCAAGCTGCTGAGCCCCACACACACAACTTTGCACCATAGTGCAAGGATGTCTGTGTGAGTCTAGTATAGGTTTTGTAATGGAAGGCTATCTTTCCTGTATACAATGGTATGCTTACAATAACTATAAAGCTTTTCCTGTTTTGGATGTGTGCTGTACAGTGCAGAACACATCCAAAGCCAGAAAAGGAAGGACAAATAAAAGCATTTCTTCTTGATAGCATCTATTTCAAAACAGTATTATTTTTTACGCTATACCCTTTCTACTTTAAATTTTTAGTAGATACTGTTTTGCATCAAAAACCATAGGTGGCTGCGTGAAAATGCACATGCACCACCCATGGAACACCCGCTTGGTGCTAAGCAATGCAAAGCAGCATTAGGCAATGCTTGCTCTACTTTCAGGTGAATTTCCAGTGCAAAACAAGTCTTGCTCTGGAAAGTAAATTGGAAAAAAAAGATTCTGCATTGATTTGCATCATTTTGTAACACAAACATGGTGCACAATCCTAGTAAATATACCCCTCAGAATCTTCCAGCCCGATTCCTGTGCAGATTAACTAAAAATGTATACAACACTGTGCAGCAAAGGAACCTCCTGCACTGTGGTACGTTGCATGAAAGTGAGAGAACAGAAATGTGCCATATTTACAAAGATATGGAGAACCTCTGCTCTCTCCTTATACTGGTGCACTTGTGGCAGCCTAACACCAATCCACCAACACAGGCACCCCTGTGCCACGATTCAAGAGTGTCTGCGTAGGGGTCACAAAAACTATTGTGCAATTTTCCAAGCACTGCCAAAGCCAATAGTGGGAAGCAGTAGCCAGGAAGAGAAAGGAAAGGGAGCTGAGATAGAGATACTGATTTGCAGCAGTCAGGGCCAGGAAGAGGGGAGCAGGGAATCCAAGGATGCGTAGGGCTGGTGATATTAGATAGCATAAAGGGAAGGGTTAATGCATGAAAAAGAGTGAAGCACAGAGAGCGAGAGAGGAAGAGAGCTAGAAGACATGTACTCCCATCAAGTGCTAAATCAGAACTGGTACCTAAACAAATAGACATAAAGGGGGTCATTCAGCCGCCCGCCTGGAGGGAACCGCCATATGGCCGCTCCGCGGTCGAAAGACCGCGGAGGCCATTCTGGCTTTCCCGCTGGGCTGACGGGCGACCGCCAGAAGGCTGCCCGCCAGCCCAGCGAGAAACCACTTCCCACGAGGAAGCCGGCTCCGAATGGAGCCGGCGGAGTGGGAAGGTGCGACGGGTGCAGTTGCACCCGTCGCGAATTCCAGTGTCTGCTGAGCAGACACTGGAATTCAAAGTGGGGCCCTCTTACGGGGGCCCCTGCAGTGCCCATGCCATTGGCATGGGCACTGCAGGGGCCCCCAGGGGCCCCACGACACCCCTCACCGCCATCCTGTTCCTGGCGGTCGGAACCGCCAGGAACAGGATGGCGGTGAGGGGGTCGGAATCCCCCATGGCGGCGCAGCAAGCTGCGCCGCCATGGGGGATTCCCAGGGCAGCGGAAAACCGGCGGGAGACCGCCGGTTTTTCTGGTCTGACCGCGGCCAAACCGCCGCGGTCAGAATGACCTGCGGGGCACCGCCAGCCTGTTGGCGGTGCTCCCGCATCCCCGGCAACGGCGGTCCATGACCGCCGGGGTCGGAATGACCCCCAAAGTTTCCCTGGCGTCAGCAGTGAAAAGATACACTCAACCAGTCAAAAATAAAAAATAAACCTAAATGCTTAAGGGCAGGACAAACATGAGAGCTGGAGGAAAGCAGCCAAATCAGGGGCAGAAACTGGAAAGCACAAGACTCCAATCTGGTCATGAGCAAGAAGCTGACTCAAATCTCATTCCATGTACTATTGCATACAATGCAGTTCGCTTTAGACAGCTTAATTTATCTGTAGTGAGACCACAATATGAAGTTATTATATAAGGAGTGCTAGCGGCCGGAGCTGTACGGTTCACAAACAACTTCATGGAAGTATGCCAACAAGCCTTGGCAACTGCAAAACATGCGGTGCACAGCAGTACTGTGTTGAGTGGGGAGGCAAGCTCTTACCTACACCAAAGTTGGACAGCTGGATTTCAGGACCATCAGGAGCACTTCAGTCCACCACCCATGTTGCTGGATCCACACACTTCTTCAGGAGGGGGCAACCCACTCCACTGGTCGTTGGACAAGTGTGGCACAGTGGAGAAGTGTGGCACAATGGTTAGAGTGGCAGACCTTGAAGCAGAGATTTGGCTCAAGACCAGGGTTCAAGTCCCGCTTCGGCAGGTCTTGGGCTCAATTCCCTTGGACCAGATAATTCTCGCCTCAGTGCCTAATCTAATTAATGAGTCCCACTCTGCAACTTTGGGCAATAGCTTGCATAATCTCCACAACGGCCCCCACAGCGCTTGGATGCCTGGCTTTACCCTGGGGGTGCCCAGGAGTGGGCACCTCACAGAGAAAAGCCAGGAGGGGTTCCATAGCGGTATGAATACAGCGCCTTGAGACCCTAACGGGTGAGTAGTGCGCTGTACAAGTGCAAAGTTGACAGTTTACAGTTGTTGCAGAGGGGTGCCTGCTGAAGCGGGGAAGTGACTCCTCCACTTCAATGGAGATTCCTTCGTTCTTCTGGTGCAGGCTGAAGACAGGCAGTCCTCGGAGGATGCACAACCTGGAAACAGTTGCAGTTGCTGGCAGGAGATGAAGATACAATGCTGCAGAAGTTGTCTTTGCTTCTTTGTTGCGGTTTGTAGAGTTCCTGGAGGGTCCAGGTGCAGTTTCCTCAGTAGAAGGTGAAGTAAAAGGATGCAGAGGATTCCTGCTGGAGTCCTGCAATCCAAATCTGAGGAAACACTCAGAGGAGAGACCCTAAATAGCCCTGAAAGTGGAATTGGTCAGCTACACAGGTAAGCACCTATCAGGGAGGGCTCTGACGTCACCTACTGGCACTGGCCACTCAGATGCTCCCAGAATGCCCTTCCACTGGAATCCAAGATGGAAAAACCCAGGGACACTCCGGAGGAGCTCTGAGCACCACTCTTAGGGTGATGCTGGACAGGGGAGTGGTCACTCCCCTTTCCTTTGTCCAGTTTCGTGCCAGAGCAGGGACTGGGGGCCCCTGAACTGGTGTAGACTGCATCAGACAAGGAAGGTACCATCTGTACCCTGCAAAGCATTTCCAGAGGCTCTGGAGGGCTACCCCTCCCATGCCTGCAACACCTATTTCCAAAGGAAGAGGGTATAACATCACTCTCCCAAATCCTTTGTTCTGCCTTCCTGGGCCTGAGCCGCTCAAGCAATAGGAGAGCAGCAAACTGTCTGTGAGGTGGCAGCAGCTGGAGCTGCCTGGAAAACCTCAGAAGGCTGTAATGGCAGTACTGGGGGTCCTCTAAGGAGCACCCAGAGTACATGGGATCATACAACCAAAGCTTGCAAAAGCCTTGGTGTATGATTCCAACATGTTTGATACCAAACATGGCCATATTCAGAGTTACCATTGTGAAGCTGTACATAGGTAGTGACCTATGTCCAGTGCATGTGTAAAATGTCATCCCACACTCACAAAGTCCGGGAAAATGGACCTGGATGACACAGGGGCACCACTGCTAGTGCAGGGGTGCCCTCACACATAGGTACTCTGCATCCAGCATTCTGGGTTGGAAGGCCTGATATATGGGTGTCTTATAAGTGACCTGGTAAAGTGTAAATGGCTGTGAAAGGGTGCATGCACCATTTCACACAGACTGCAATGGCCATCCTGTAGAAGCCTTTGCATGGGCTCCCTATGGGTGGCAAACAAAATGCTGCAGCCCATATGGATCCCCTGAAACCCCAATGCCCTGAGTACATAAGTGCCATATACTAGGGACAAATAAGGGGGCACCAGTATGCCAATTATGAGTGGAATACTGCATTAGCAGTATCCAACAACCACATTTAGAGAGGATATCTGGTTGGAAGGATCCCAGTAGACACAGTCAAACACACTGACAAATATGCCAAAAATGGGAGTAACCATGCTTGAAAGAGGCTACTTTCCTACACAACCCCCCCCCCCCAAACTAAGGACAATAAGGCTAACCTTGGCCAGATGAGACTTTATTGTCTAAATGGTGATAAGTGGAGAATAGGTCTGCAGTAGAGTGGTTACTCCCTTTATCATCCACTGTATGGTCCCTTCCCCGTGGGAGGTCAATTGCCCTGTTTGGAGATTTTTAGCTAGAGAACACTGCAAATGTGAACTCTGAGATTCCCTGTTTTTGAGGTATTCACAAATGTTTAAAGTTGGGCATGATGACTGTCCCTGGGATCCTATGTCAAGACTGGGTTGCTGTCCTAAGGATGGGAATGCTAGACAGGGATGCTGTCTTAGCAAGACCAGAGCAGGGCAAAAAGTTTGTCCCCCTGGCTCTAAGACAATACAGGGTTGCTGTCCTTCTCGGGTTGGAGCAGGACAGGGTTGCTGTCCTAAAGGTTCCGGTTAAAAATGGGGTCTGTGGTTGGCAGTCAGGTTACCCCCTGTCGAAGCAAGGACCTTAACTCTAGTCAGGGTAAAGGAGAATCACCCTTAGTTAACCCCCTGCTCACCTCCTTGGTAGGCTTGGCACGAGCAGGCAGGCTTAACTTCAGAAGCAATGTGTAAACACTCACAGTAATTCAGTGAAAACACTCTGCACCAGAGTGGTACATAAACCTGAGAAGACGTTTGGTGGCATTTCAAGCAACCCCACAAAATATGCTGCTCTCTGCTGATGACGGGCGAAACCCAGAAACACGTGTCCAGAGATACACAGCACTTGCTACACCTACTAAGGTGAAAGACTTTGATTACTTTTGTTAATGTGAAAGAATCTGACTGCATTTACCAAGATGCATTGGGCCAACGTTTTGCTGGAGTGTGAGGCAGTGTGCTCCCTTTTTTTTGCACTGTGTCGAATGACGGCTCCCTTGAGCTAACAGGCTGACGAGCCTTGGTGAGGCACCTGCGCACCAGAGTGGTACATAAACCTGAGAAGACGTTTGGTGGCATTTCAAGCAACCCCACAAAATATGCTGCTCTCTGCTGATGACGGGCGAAACCCAGAAACACGTGTCCAGAGATACACAGCACTTGCTGCACCTACTAAGGTGAAAGACTTTGATTACTTTTGTTAATGTGAAAGATTCTGACTGCATTTACCAAGATGCATTAGGGCCAACTTTTTGCTGGAGTGTGAGGCAGTGTGCTCCCTTTTTTTTGCACACTCCAAAATGACACAACACAGGTTTAGAAAAATAGAGAATATGTATCTAAACAAAACAAGACCAAAACGACAAAAATCCAATATACACAAGTCAAGTTATGAATTTTCAAAGAATAGACGTCTTAAATCCTTTAGAAAACAGTGAGAACATTGTTAGCTTCCAAAACTACCTGAGTAGTGTCAAAATAACAGCGCATGGGCGCGTGTGCGTCGGAAAAGGCCAGCGATGCGTTGATTTCTCACTCGCAAGCAAGACCGTAGGTTATTCCTCCTCCAGTCGGGCCGCCGTGCGTCGTTTCTCCTCTCCCACAAGAGAGCGATGCGTCGATCTGGGCAGGCACCTCGGGTCCGGGCAGGCTTTGCGTTGTTTTTCCGCACCCAGCGATGTTGTGTTGAAAATCCGGTCTCATGGTATCACAAAACCTCCCCTTCCTCCTAGCAAAGATGGCTCATCAGGATATGCAGGCTATACCCCAGCTCCCTTTGTGTCACTGTCTAGAGGAGAGGTGCAAACAGCCCAACTGTCAAACTAACCCAGACAGGGAATCCACAAACAGGTAGAGTCACAGAATGGTTTAAGCAAGAAAATGCCTTCTTTCTAAAAGTGGAATTTTCAAACACACAATCTCAAAACCAGCTTCAATAAAAGATGTATTTTTAAATTGTGTGTTCAGAGACACCAAACTCCACATGTCCATCTACTCCCAAAGGGAACCTGCTCTCTAATAATATTTAAAGGCAGCCCCTATGTTAACCTATGAGAGGGATAGGCCTTGTACAGTGAAAACTGAATTTGGCAGTATTTCACTGTCAGGACATATAAAACACATTAGTATATGTTCTACCTTCAACATACACTGCGCTCTGTCCATGGGGCTAGCTAGGGCCTATCTTAGCGGTGCCTGACATGCAAGAAAAGGAAAGCTTTAGGCCTGGAAATGGGTACCCTTGCAAAGTCGAATTGGCAGGTTACAAATGCACACACAGACACTGCAGTGGGAGGTCTGAGCCATGTTTACAGAGCTACTAACGTAGGTGGCACAACCAATGCTGCAGTCCCACTAGTAGTATTTGATTTACAGGCCCTGGACACCTCTAGTGCACTGTACTAAGGCCTTACCAGTAAATCAAATATGCCACTCATGGAAATGCAATTACACATACATTTTACATAGGATCACTTGCACTTTAGCACTGGATAGCAGTGGTAAAGTGCCAAGAGTAACAAAAACAGCACAAACAGAGTCCAGAACATATCAGCAACCTGGGAAACAAAGGCAAAAAGTTAGGGGAGACCACACGCAGCATGCCAAGTCTAACAGCTCCTCATAAGTACAGGGTTGCTCTTCAATGTTTTTAGAGGTAGTGCAGAGGTGCTGCACTAAAGTTTCTCTGGGAGGGCTGGAGGGTTGCTCCAAAGTTACTAAGACAGGGCAGGTATGCTTGTCTGTTTTAGTGTTTCCACAGAGAGGGACGTCTACCTCTGGAGGCTCAGCTGTGGTAGTTGTTGAATCCTTTGGTACAGGTTTCACCCTAGGAGAGGTATCTCCCACCACAGGATTGCAGTAGTATATTTATTTATTAGATAATTAAAACCATAAAATGCTCCATCACCATAAAATCACACAAAACATTGTTAATACAATAAAATATGACATGATCAGTGCAGTGGGCACGTTAACCCCTCTTAGCTCCAGTTACAGATATGGAACTTTATTAAAAGCATGTTAAAATCATAACTACATGGTTAACTACCCTACCTCTATTTCTATTACTCTCCCAGTAGTCAGTTTTCAGCTGTAGTAATATGGTTTATCTACCCCGGCGCTGTTCCTATTTGCTGGTGTTTGTAGGGGCGTACCTGGCTTTATTTTGAGATTTTTATTTTTGTATTTTTTTTAGTTCCGATACTTGGCTTTCATAACTAAGGGTTAGGATGCCATTTGGAGAGCAAAGCCTTTTATCTAACCTATTTATAGTGATCAGTTGAGTATTGAATAGTTATCTCTTAACTATAGGATATGTGCTGGCTGATTCATCGCTTTCTGAGGTCCCTGAGTTTGTTTTTTTTGGGGGGGGGAGGAATTAGAAAAACAAAAGTTTCCAGAAATCGGACCAGCCTAATGTTCAAGATGGTGTTTCTTGGGTTAAGTGCCTCAATTAGGGCTTGTCTACAGGATCTGATCTCCAATTCATTTAGGGCCAGATGTACCAAACGTTTTGCGACTCGCAAACGGCAAAATCTGCCATTTGCGAGTCGCAAAACGCGTATCCCAATGCAGAAATGCATTTTGCGAGTCGTTACCGACTCGCAAAATGCATTCAAGACTCGCAAATAGGAAGGGGTGTTCCCTTCCTATTTGCGAGTCGCATTGGGATGCAATACCATTTGCGACCGCATATGCGGTCGCAAATGGCATCGCAGTTACCATCCACTTCAAGTGGATGGTAACCCAATCGCAAATTGGAAGGGGTCCCCATGGGACCCCTTCCAGTTTGTGATTGCACCCCAAAATATTTTTTCAGGGCAGGGAGTGGTCCAAGGGACCACTCCCTGCCCTGAAAAATCCGAAACTAAAGGTTTCGGTTTCTTTTGTAGTGCAGCTCGTTTTCCCTTAGGGAAAACGGGCTACACTTAAAAAAAAAAAACCTGCTTTATTGACAAGCAGGTCGCTAACATGGAGGCCTGCTGACGTCAGCAGGCCTCCATGTTAGCGAGTGCCCATACTCGCAATAGGGCCGCAATTTGCGACCCACCTCATGAATATTCATGAGGTGGGTCATTGCGACCCCATTGCGAGTTGCAGTCGGTGTCTGAGACACCGTACTGCATAGCAATTTGCGACTTGCAAATTGCGAGTCGCAGGGACTCGCAATTTGCAAGTCGCAAATTGCTTTTTTGGTACATCTGGCCCTTAATTCTTTCTTCAGCATTTGTCTTCTTAGGATGGCCAAAGCTGGACAGATGCAGACCACGTGCCCCAAGGTTTCTACCACCAGATGACATAGGTGGCCTTCCTGGTTGTCTCTTTGTGACACCTTCT
Organism: Pleurodeles waltl; assembly: GCF_031143425.1. Taxonomy (NCBI): domain Eukaryota; kingdom Metazoa; phylum Chordata; class Amphibia; order Caudata; family Salamandridae; genus Pleurodeles; species Pleurodeles waltl. The sequence continues at coordinate 913,628,694 of NC_090443.1, forward strand.
TCCATTTTGGCATTAGGTCAAGTGTGGGTTTATCGGCCAGCCTTAGCTTTAGAAAGCGTTGTTTAATTTTCATTGAGTAGGTAGCAGCCAATGATGGTGATTCCTTGAGTTCTTTCTATGAGTTAAGAACCAACCAGCCATGAGACCTTTTAGCCAGTTCCTCACTGTCTTCTAGCCAGCTGTGTAGTTTACTTGATTTATTCACTACTTTCTTAAAGACACTTTTTATGATTACTATTGCCCCTTTCCAAAATAATTGCCTGCCATATTAAATTGGCCAACGTCCCTTTTGGGGCGTGACGCAATTTGTAACAGGATTTGATGAAGGCCGGGGGTGTGCCAGTGACTGCTTGACCAGCATAAACTCCAGTCTGACCTGGGCCAGGGATCCCGAACTGGGTAACTGGAAAACACGCTTGTACGCCTTTACCAAAAGTTTATCCAGGAAAGCTTTCTCCATCCCCCTCATAATTCCATCCCCCTCATCATTTCAGTTCCATATGCGAGCGTTGGGAGTAATTTTGCTTTCATTATAGCTGTCAATGGATTCCGACTGTGTTCACAAATAGTCTTTGCAAGGGTTCCAAAGGCATGAATGAGCTCTTGTGCCTTAGTTTTTATCACTTCTTTTTGACATGCATGGTCGCCTCTTGCGTCCATCATAACTCCTAAGTATCTGTATGAGGATACTTCCTCGTGGTCTTGCTATTCAGATACCATTTACGTTGGTTAGAGGGTCTGCGATTAAGGGCAATCATTTTTGTTTTGTTTTGGTTTATTTCTAGATTGTTTATTCTTGTATATCCTTCTAGGTTGCTCAACAGTTTTTGCATTCCTATTCTGATGTTACTAAGCAGCATCAGGTCATCTGCATAAAGCATGTTGGATAATTGATGACCTCCAAGAGTGGGAGAGTTGGCTCACTGATGTTTAGCTTTGTAGAGAAGCCTGCTATATAAAGATTAAAATGAATTGGTGCCAAAACGCAGCCTTGTTTTAAACCAACTGTAGTTTTAACTGCCCTTGATAGTTGTGAACCTCCACCAAGTTTAACCTTCACCCATGTAGCCACATAATTCAATCTAATAGCATTTAGAATGGTTGATGGCAACCGCCATTGCTGTAATTTTGCCCCACAATTTACAGCGAGGTACACAATCAAAAGCAGCCTTAAAATCAACAAAACACACATATGTAGGGGTCCCTGTTACTTTCACTTTATTGACCATCATTCCCAGTGCCATAAGGTTCGTTAAAGTTCCCTGGTTTTTAATAAATCCACTTTGGTTTATGGGAAGAATGCTATTTTCTGTGACCCAAGAGTCCACGGGCCAGATGTAGCAAAAATGAAAATTGCGACTCGCATTTTGCGAGTTGATGCGACTCGCAAAATGCGAGTCGCAAATTGGAATGCCAGAAAAAAAAGCGATCCGATTTTGCGACTCGCAGCCGGACTCGCAACGCTGTGTGCGAGTCCGCAGTTTGCGAGGTCGCTGTTTGGGAGTGTGCAAAAACGAACTCGCAATTAGCGAGTGTGTGTCGCAAATTGCGAATACCTTCAAAATTGCTTGCAGATGCAGCAGAACACTCCAGAAAGCATACCAGAACACTCTGGAAACACTTCCTGGCACATGATGATGGCATCACAGCCAGGAAGTTAACAAATACACCTGGGAGGAGGGCTCAACAGTGAGCAGTGTCTCTGCCACTGACAGTAGGGTGCTGAGGAGTGGTAGGCACAGCACCATGGACGCAGCAGGGACCAGCCAGGCTGGCAGGAGGGGCAGGAGATCATAGATAACAGCCAGGACAGATTAATGTGGCACATGGCGTTAATGTGCCACATGACTGGTTGGCATTTTCCTGCCCATGGACAATTTCAACTTGTATATAGTTTCTTCATGACATTAATAAAACAGTTATTTTTGTTCCACTTAACAAATGGTTAATAGGTGAGTATGGTGGGAGTTGACATGTACCATCCAAAATATTGTGTTGCAATGTGGTCCCATCTCAGTCTGCGTTGATTAGCTAGACTCCTATCCCCATGATGGCGATGTGGTTGTTCTTGCTCTTCATCATCAGGATCTGGGTCTGCAGGGGTGAGAGGTAGCCCACGTCGGGTGGCTATGTTGTGGAGGATGGCGCATGCGACCACAATTTTGAAAGCAGTAATGGGGGTGTATTGGAGGGCGCCTCCACTGCGGTGGAGGCATCTGAATCTTGCCTTCAGCAGTCCGAAGGTGCGCTCGATCAGGTTCCTGGTCCTCTTATGCGCACTGTTGTATTGCCTCTCTGATTCAGTTCTGGGTGTTAAAAACGGAGTCATGATCCAAGGCCTGAGAGCATATGCACTGTCACCTGTTGGGCACAAAATTACACGGTTAGGAAGTCCAGATTGTCGTGCACAGTGACCTGTGTGTATGTCTGCAAGTGTCTGTGGCTCTACCTAGGAGGTAACCGTCTCCAAATTCCCCACGTTCCAGGCGTTGATGTATCCCACTATGCCTAAAAATGTATGAGTCATGGGTACTGCCAGGAAACTTAGCTACGATGTCCGTGATGACATAATGGGCATCACAAACAACCTGTATGTTGAGTGAGTGGGTACACTTCCTGTTGCGGAAAATGTGTTCCAGATTAGCAGGGGGGCATATTTGAATGTGTGTCCCATCTACACACCCTATGACATGAGGAAAGTGGGCAATGCGGTAAAAGTCCAGCTTGGTGCTGTTAATTTCTGCCTCATTCCTTGGTAAGTATATGAAGTGAGACATGTGCGTGACTAAGGCATCTAGGAATGCCCTGAGGAACCTTGACACTGCACTTTGGGATACCCCACCTGCCACGGCAATGACCCCCTGATAGCTCCCTGAGGCCAAGAGGTGCAGTGCGCATAGTACTTGCACATGCGTAGGGATGGCGCAGCCACGCAGAATCTTGTGTTCTAGCTGTGGTTTCAGTAAATCTATTAATTCTAGAATGGCTGTCATAGATCTCCGCTTCAGTTTGCTGAAAAAGAGTCTGCCTGGTTCTATATATCTTCTCCTGTCTGTGGCCCCTCCTCCTCCTCTGCTGGGCTGCGTAGACTCTCCTCCTCACTGCTATCAGGTATATCTCCGCCATCTTGAGTAACCCAGATGCCTTCTGGGTCCCCTTTTATACTTTGGTAATGGTTACCACCTGCTCTGAGTTAGTGGTAAATGGGACATGCAAACTGGCCTTTTTGCGACTAGTCGCAATTTGCGAGTTGCAATTGCATAAGGTTTGCGACTCGCAAATTGCGACTTGCAATTTGCGGGTCGCAAAATGGGATCGCACCGGATGCGACTCGCAAACGGGTCCCATCGCTTTTTGCGAGTCGGAAATGGGCTTTTTGCATCCCATTTCCGATTTTGCACTGTCGCAAATTGCGAATCGGCCCGTTTGCGAGTCGCAATCGTTTGCTACATCTGGCCCCACGTGCTGCAGCAAGCATACGGAAAAGTACTTGAGATCTACATCTAAGAGGGCAATTAGTCTATTGTTGCTTGGGGAGGCGGCCTTCCCCCCCTTGCATATGGGATGGATTATTGAACTCTTCCAGCTGTCTGACAAAATTTCGGTTGAAAGAATGTGGTTGAACATTGCAGCCAGGAAATCTGCCAATCTTTTTGTTTCTTCTTTAAACAGAGCTTGTGGTAGACCATTGGGCCCAGGCACGCAATCAGTTTGAGACCGCCCAATAATCTTTCTAATCTCTGACTCTGTGATTATCAGGGTGTTCAAGACGTCGAGCTCCTGGGTGTCAGTCTCCCACTGGGCTTGCACGGTTTCTCAGGTGGGAAACTCCCTAAAATGTGACTTAAGGTAGATGGCCCAAACTTCCTCTGTAATGTTAGCATTGTGAGCTGCTGTTGGGCATTTTTCAATGGAGTTAATTAGTTTCCAGAAGTGTTTTGAGTCTGATGATTTTGGCGCATTATACAACTTGGCCCATAACATTTCCTGTTGAAGTTTTTTGAAGGACTATATTTCCTTTTTTAGGAGCTTCCTTTGCTCTCAAAGGGCGCTCCATAGTATTCCATTCTCTGGAGATTTGCGCAGTTGCCTCAGCAGCCTTCCCACCATTGCTTTCCTTCTGTGAACAGGCCTTGGCATATGTATAGGGTTGCGATATATCAATTGCGCTCCCTTTTTTGTTTTTTTCCGAGAGACCTTGGTTTGCGAGGTCCTTGGCGAAGTTCTCCCAAACTGTTATTGGGTTTGTGGGGTCCCGAACTATGGATTCTAGTCTGGACAGGGCCTCTTCTGCTTGACTTTTGATGGATTCAGATGACCATTTCAGTCACCTGAGATTTTCAGTGCCGATCTTCCCTTTCAGGGATGCCACTTTCTCCGGCTTACGCGGTGTTGATCGGATCCTGATTGCCTGTGGTTTATGATCACTTTCTATGCAGTCCAAAATTCTAAAATCGATCACAAACGTGTACAGTGAAGGATTAACCCATGTGTAATCTAGATATGATGCCCTTGTTCCGGGGGATCTTGTCTATGCTGGCGGTGTATCAGCTGGGTTCCGACTATTTAACCTCATTGCAGCGGAGGAGCAAGTAAGCGTCCGCTACCTACTCCGGTGGGGAAAAAAAGCTCCCCTTTCCATCGATACCTTCCTGGCACCGATCCTGGCCATGGATCGCAGCACAGCTGTGATCCATGGCCAGGAAACGCCCCAAGACACCAAGGATCTTCTTTGGGGGGGTAGGCCCCTGTGTAAGTTGCCCGCCCCCTGGGGGCATAAACAAAAAAAAAATATTAAGTTGGGGCTCTTCTGGGGTTGATCACGCCCCCCAGATTCTGAAATAAATGTATTTTTAAAGAAAACAAAAACAAAAAAAAACGGTGGGGTCGGCCTTTCCTACACGGGCCGACCCCTGGGGGTAATTTTATCAAAATAGTTTTCCCTGGGGGGGATCCTTCCCCCCCCAACCGGGAATATTAAAAAAAAAATAGAAAATGCAAGGGCTGACCCCCTATGGGGATATTTTATTTTTATACGTGTGTGCTTTGCCACGATTGGCCAAGGGAAAGCACACATGTATAAAAATTAAAAAAGAAAAGTGATGTAGAGAGTCAGTCTCTCTCTCTCTATATGTATATATATATATATATATATGTATATATATATATATATATATATATACATATATATATATATATATATATATGTATATATATATATATATGTGTTTTTTTTTTTTTTTTTTACATGTGTTGTTTTCCGGGAGTCACAATCGCCCCCTCCTCCCCCGGGAAACCACACACAGTGGCACTTTTGAAGCCATAAAGTAGAGCAGATAGTTTATTTGCCTGTTGCAAAGGATATACATGTATATGTATTTAGCTGAGTGGATTAGTAAAGCAATACGTTCGTTAACTGCGCTTTAAAACAAATGAAATGTATGTGCGAGGGGGACTATGGAGGTATGAGGAGCACTCTTGCTGGGTGGTACTGAGGGAATTAGAAGAGGAAGTCACGGGAGGCAGAGCACTAAATATGACTGTCACACTGGGTGCCACCAGCGCTAAAGGCTGTGATGATGGGTATGTGGTAAGGTGAAGTAATACTGTGACAACATTCACTATTGAACACATCACACACACTCACGAGCAATTTTGTCTCTGTCTGCCTTCTACGTAGGCTAGTACTTTAGAGGGACAGGTTAGCCAGTAGCAGAGATGGCGTCTCGTTGGTTGACTGCTGCTCAAGCCCTAACTCAGGTTATGGAGGATAGCTCTGAGGCAGGATCAGAGACTGAGACAGCATCTGAGGGAGAGGACAATGGGGCAGAATCTGGGGGTAATTTTTCAGTCTGCAGAGTCCCATCCGACGACACCTCTTCCAGTGATTCTGAAGGAGACGATGACGACAGCCGTGCTGTCCCTTTGCAAGCACAGTCTGTGCAGCAGGACAGCATTGGGTTAGCTGAACCCAGAGCGCAGCCCCCCTGTTTAGTTCAGCCCCAAATTCCAACTTTTACTGGTGACGCTGGATGTAAAGTTGATACGGCCAACTTTTTGCCAGTCGACTACGTCCATCTATTTTTGGATGTTGACTTCTTTCAGGAAATTGTGCAGCACACAAATTTGCGTGCAGACCGATTTCTGAGGGAGCATGGAGGCAAACTAGGGCCCCGTTCTAGGGCACGCCGGTGGACTCCCACTTCGCTGGCTGATTTGAAGATATTTTTGGGACTTACGCTCAAAATGGGGTAGTGCAGAAACCCACCTTGCAGTCCTAATGGACGACTTGCATGGTTTGGATAACCCCATCTTCGCACCATACATGAGTAGTGATCGTTTTTTGCTACTGCAACGCATGCTGCATTTCAATGAAAATTCTGCTGCATTGCCCCAGGACCATCCAGACCATGACAGGTTGCTCAAAATTCAGCCTGTCGTGGAATAATTGTCTGCCAGGTTTCCAGAGATCTATACTCCTGGAAAGAATATAGCAGTCGGTGAGTCCTTGATCCTGTACAAAGGTCTGCTGCTGTTCAGACAGTACATTGCGAACAAAAGAGCTTGCTATGGCACAAACCTGTACATGCTGTGTGAGAGCTCTTCTGGCTATGTGTACAGCTTGAGAGTGTATACAGGGAAGGGCTCTACCCTTAACCCTGAATGTTGCCCTCCTTCATTTGGGGGCCACAGGTAGGATTGTATGGGAACTTGTCTAGCCACTCCTTCACAAAGGTTATAACCTTTATGTGGACAATTTCTATGCAGGAGTAGAGCTGTTCAGTTAGCTCTACAAAGCTGGCACTGTGGCCTGTGGTACAGTTCATTATAACCGCAAAGGATTCCCACAGGAGCTTGTTTGCAAGAAGCTCCAGAAATCCCAGAGTACTGCATTGCGTTCAAACGAACTTCTCACAGTCAAGTTCTTGGATAGGCGTAATGTATATGTGCTCACTACAATTAATGATGAGAGCGCTTCCCCCATCACGGTTTGGGGTCAGATGGCCGAAGTCCTCAAGCCCATCTGTATACTTGATTACAATAAGTACATGGGCGGAGTGGACAAGAACCACCAGGTTCTTCAACCATACAATGCATGTTGTAAAACTCGCACTTGGTGCAAGAAACTGTTTACCAACCTTAACCAAATGGCAACATACAATTCGTATGTTGTTTACTGTAAGACAGCCAAAGGAAGACTCATGACTTTCCTTGACTTCCAGTTGTCTGTAATTGAAAGCCTCACTGCTGGTACAGAAGCAGCCTCCACCTCATATGTTCTGGAGGATGTGGCAAGGCTGCAGAAGCGATGCTTTGCTGATCGCATTCCTAAAAGACTAAAAAAGGATTGTCCATGTTGTCACTGTAAAGTGTCCCCGAAGCATGGAAAGCGGCAGGAGAGTCAGTATTACTGTCCCCAGTGCCCATCTCAACCAGGCCTCTGTGTCCCTACTTGCTTTACGTTGTATCATACTAAATCAAAGTTCTGGGAAATAGACTGAGATGGAGCTGCTGTTGGGTAATCCTTTCAGTGGCTGTGCATCGATACCAAACGTCCATGGGCCACTGCTTCGTTAGGCAAGCAGCCACAGAATTTTACTTCATTCACTTCAGGAAATCATGGACTTCCTTATGGCCTGCTTGAGACCTATATCCACTGTCAGAACGTGGTAGGTGTTCTGTTTAATTAACGTGCATTATAGTCCCCATACTGTACATACTAGTGGACAGAACATTTGCCACATTGTCACGGAGTACCCTGTGTGGCAAAATGTTAAAAGCATAACTGAATTTTGAAGTGCTTGTTAGGGAACTTTTGTATGCTTCTTAAAGACCACCATGATTACCAACAAGAACCAGAGTAAGTGTAATAAGTCAAACAAATGTCCTTTCGGACATATTCACCAATATTTCTACTCATTTGAAAGTGTGCAAACTCAATTTGTAGCTTCATTTTCACAGCAAAAGTAGAAGTGTTGGTGAATGTGTCCCACAGGATATTTGTTTGACTTTTTACTTCAGAGACCTTAGGATTTCTTCACCAGCATGTCTGCCTTAGTTTTAACAGTAGATATGCTCGCTCAGTTCGAGGAATAGGCCTCCCAAGGCATACTCAGACACCTCCAACTTGCATCCACAAACTAGTATAGGTTCACTTGGCAATTATACAGGATTAGTCAGGACTCTGATGAGAACAGAGACATGAAAGGGTAAGGAAAGCTTATGGTAGGTGTGCCTTCACAGGGATATTGCACAGGTAGAAGGCAGATAGCAAAGGTATTACAGATGTACATCATCTACACCCATGGATTCAAACCTATTGGTGCCATCCCAGCACTGAAGGAAAATGACACGTATGAGTCAGTGCATGACCTGCTTTTCATGTTCATCCTCTATCAGAACTTAGTCGATGTTCAATTTGCTATATGATAAGTGCATTACAGTCACAGCAGTTCAAATAATGTTGGCTGGGACATATGCTACGTTCTAACGTACTCCCCTGTGTGCCAAACACTACCCTTTTTTATAGCCTATGACCTTCTCTTTAGGGAACATCGCAAGAATTCCCCCATGTCTCCCTTAGTTTCAAAGGTAGATATACTCACTCAGTTAGAGGAATCACTTTGTACGGCATACTCGAACACCCCCAACTTGCATCTAAAGGCGCATGAAAAACATGTCTTCCTGATCCTCGGGTGGCTGTCATGGGAGTCATTAGTAAAGGTTCAGTACGCATGCCTTTGGTAATGTTCAGGAAGAAGGAGGCGGTTACTTGACAGGTGGTAAAATGTAGTCAAACGTATTCTGTCCAGTGGCGTATGAATGTGATAGGCCCTTATCTGGCAGCGGAAAATTAATGTGAATGCAGGGATTGATTGGATTCGGCCCGTGGCTGGTGGAATGAAAGGGTTGATTGTTGTGCATGAATGGCATGTGAATGGACCATAAAGTGGTTGGTTCCTGGACGTGGCTTTATGGCCCACATTTAGAAGGCTTGGTTTAAATATTCAGATACTTTGAGAAGAACTCATGCTTTGAAACCATAATTTCTGGAGGTGCTAAAACCAACCATTGTGAGTGGTGCATTAACTTCATCATACTAGTACCAGGGGAGTCCAAGGGTGCAGGACTTGAGTGGCTCTCACCAGTTTTCCTTCACCCAGAATCCCCTTGAAATCACAAAATTTGCTCAGAAAACCGTTTTGCCTTGCATTTCAGTAAGCGGAAGTCCTGGAATCTGCAGGCAGCTACAAATTTTCTACCACTGAGCATTCCACTAAGTCTCCAGAGAAAAATTGCTTCACTTTAGTGAGTGGGCAAGTGACCACAACAGGGAAGTACCCAAAACGGATTGTGGAGACATCAAAATTACCTACCACCAAACAGCCTCATTTTGTAAGTCACCTGAGTATTTGGTCCTGGGCTCGGCGGCCATATAGGGAAACCTACCAAACCCAGACATTTCTGAAAACTAGACACCTGAGGCAGTTCACAGAAGTGTGGCGTGTTTGGATTTCACAAAGTCTTCTTACCCAGAATACACTGCAAACGTGAAATGTTGATTAAAAATACTATTCTTCCTTGCTTTTTTATCACAGAAACTACAGGAATGTGCAGGGATCCAAAAAATTCCTACCACCCAGTATTTCTCCACTTGTCCTGATAAAAACACAACCCCACTTGTGTCCCTGTACCTAGTGCCTGCGTCAGGAATGGATCACTCCGGGGGTTAACAATAGCCCTCATGCAAGGACCACCATTGACCCTTGTGTGATCCATTCCTTTTGCGGGCACTAGCCTACCCACACAAGTGAGGTACCATTTTTATCCAGAGACTTTGGGGAACTCTGGGTGGAAGGAAGTTTTTGTCTCTCTTCAGATTCCAGAACTTTCCATCACCGAAATGTGAGGAAAAAGTGTTTTTTTGCCAAAGTTTGAGGTTTGCAAAGGATTATGGGTAACAGAACCTGGTGAGAGTGTCACAAGTCACCCCATTCTGAATTCCCCCAGGTGTCTAGTTTTCAGATTTGTCCAGGTTTGCTAGATTTTCCTATGTGCTGGCTGTGCTAGAGCCAAAAATCCACAGCGAGGCACTTTGCAAAAAACAGGTCAGTTTTCTTTCCGAAAATGTGATGTGTCCATGTTGTATTTTGGGGCATTTCCTGTTGCGGGCACTAGGCCTATATACACAAGGGAGGTACCATTTTTATCAGGAGATTTGGGGGAATGCTGGGTGGAAGGAAATTTGTGGCTCCTCGCAGATTCCAGAACGTTCTATTACCGAAAAAGTGTTTTGTTTGCCAAATTTTGAGGTTTGCAGAGGATTCTGGGTAACCGAACCTGGAGAGAGCCCCACAAGTCACCCCATTCTGGATTCCCCTAGGTGTTTAGTTTAAAAAAATGCACAGGTTTGGTAGGTTTCCCTAGGTGCTGGCCGAGCTAGAGGCCAAAATCCACAGCTAGGCACTTCGCAAAAAACAGGTCAGTTTTCTTTTGGAAAATGTGATGTGTCTACGTTGTGTTTTGGGGTATTTCCTGTCACGGGCACTAGGCCTACCCACGCAAGGGAGGTACCATTTTATCAGAAGACTTGGAGAAATGCTGGGTGGATGGAAATTTGTGGCTCATCTTAGATTCCAGAACTTTCCATCACCGAAATGTGAGGAAAAAGTATTTGTTTGCCACATTTTGAGTTTTGCAAAGGATTCTGGGTAATAGAACCTGCAGAGAGCCCCACAAGTCACCCCATTCTGGATTCCCCTAGGTGTCTACTTCCCATAAATGTATAGGTTTGCTAGGTTTCCCTAGGGACCGGCTGAGCTAGAGGCCAAAATCCAAAGCTGGCAGTTTGCAAAAAACAGGTCAGATTTCAATGTAAAAATGTGATGTGTCCATGTTGCTTCTTAGGGTGTTTCCTGTCGCGGGCATTAGGCCTACCCACACAAGTAAGGTACCATTTTTATCGAGAGACATGGGAGAACACATATTAGAAGAACAAGCATTACTAACCATTGTCTATCTCTACATTTCCTCCTTCAAAATATAAAACAGTGTGTAATAAAGAAGTGTATTTGAGAAATACCCTGTTATTCATATGCTAGTATGGGGACCCCCAAATCCAGAGATGTGCAAATACCCACTGCTTTTCATGACCTTATCTTGTGCCCATTTTGGAAATTCAAAAGTTTTCTTGATACCTATTTTTCACTCTTTATATTTCACCAAATGAATTGCTGTATACCCGGTATACAATGAAAACCCATTGCAAGGTGCAGCTCATTTATTGGCTCTGGGTACCTAGGGTTCCTGATGAACCTATAAGCCCTATACATACCCGCAACTAGAAGATTCCAGCAGACGTAACGGGGTATTACTTTTGAAAATCTGACATGGCAGGAAAAAGTTACACAGTAAAAAGTGGAGAGAAATGACTGCTTTTTTCACCTGAACTTCAGTATTTCTTTTTATTTCATCTGTTATTTTCTGTAGGAAAACCTTGTAGGATCTACACAAATGACCCCTTCCTAAATTCAGAATTATGTCTACTTTTCAGAAATGTTTAGCTGTCCTGGATGCAGCATTGCTTTCCCACCCATTTCTGTCACTAACTGGAAGGAGGCTAAAAGCAAAAAAAATAGTAAAAATGGGATCTGTCCCAGTAAAATGCCGAAATTGTGTTGAAAAATGTGGTTTTCTGATTCAAGTCTGCCTGTTCCTGAAAGCTGGGAAGTTGGGAATTTTAGCACCACAAAGCTTTTGTTGATGCCATTTACAGGGAAAACACCACATGCTTTCGTCTGCAGCCCTTTTTTAAAATTGTAAAAAAAAAACTAAGGGGGTCATTCCGACCCCGGCGGGCGGCGGGCGGCAGGTGCCGCCCGCCGGGCGGCAACCTCCAAAAGACCGCACCGCGGTCAAATGACCGCAGGGGTCATAACAACTTTCCCGCTGGGCCGGCGGGCGATCTTCAAAAGATCGCCCGCCGGCCCAGCGGGAAAGCCCCTGCAAAGAGGAAGCCGGCTCCGAATGGAGCCGGCGGATTTGCAGGGGTGCGACGGGTGCAGTGGCACCCGTCGCAATTTTCAGTGTCTGCAAAGCAGACACTGAAAATCTTTGTGGGGCCCTGTTAGGGGGCCCCTGCACTGCCCATGCCAGTGGCATGGGCAGTGCAGGGGCCCCAGGGGCCCCACGACACCCGTTCCCGCCAGCCTGGTTCTGGCGGTGAAAACCGCCAGAAACAGGCTGGCGGGAAGGGGGTCGGAATCCCCATGGCGGCGCTGCCGCCAGTTCCCCTTTTCTGACCGCGGCTTTACCGCCGTGGTCAGAATTGCCCATGAAGCACCGCCAGCCTGTTGGCGGTGCTTCCGCCGACCTCTGCCCTGGCGGTTTCAAACCGCCAGGGTCAGAATGAGGGCCTAAATGTTTGCTGTATTTTGGCTAATTTCTTGGTCTCCTCCAAGGGAACTCACAAACTCTGGGTAGCTTTAGAATCCCTAGGATGTTGGAAAAAAAGTATGCAAATTTGGCGTGGATAGCTTATGTGGCAAAAACCTGTGAAGGCCTATGCGAAAACTACCCCACATAGCCAAAAATGGGCTCAGCACTGGCGGAGGGCTTGGGGGGGAAGGCCCAGCAGCTAAGGGATCTTGAGATGAATTCCGGGATCGAAAGCAGCTGATGGTCTTGCTCCTGTCTGCTCGTGAGTTGTTGAGTTGCCAGGTTTAGCTCCTGCATGGCAGGGTGTTTACTTTTCATGCTTCTTACAATAATCAGGGCTACTGGGCTAGCCCCTCCTATTGTGCAGTTCTTTGACGCTACATCCTGTTGACCCCTAACAGAACTTGCTCTTTTGTCCATGGGACCATTGGCTGACATGGGTAGTCGATGTTCTAACTGAGTCCATGGTGTCATGGAGGTGTCTTCTGTGTCCAAAGCATTCTTCGCTGCCATATTTGAATTGGCATGGGGAGTACTATTCAGTTTTTGCCATCCCCTTGTGACTTTTACTTCCTTATTTGATTCTATAGGGATGATCTCCATGGCCTTTGGAATGTGTGGGTGGTAGGACTGGACCAACTTTCTGGCCTTTCTTGCACGTTTTCTTTCTCTTTTTGTCATTTTCAGTGTTGTAAGACTCTCAGGATTTCCATGATTAACTGCAACTAGTGAGTTTGCTGCTGCCTCAGAAACATAGATTTGGCCATGATATTGGTTTCTACAGTACTCCTTTTGTCTACTGAGACCAAAGATGAGACTATTTGAGGGGTTTGGGAACCTTCCTCTGCTTTCTCCACCAGGGGAATGGATGTCAGCATACTGGAGAGCAGGTTTACATGTGTACATTCCTCTTTCTGATCAGTGCGCACTTCTTTTTGTATTCCTTCCAGGATTACCAGCAGTTGGGATAATTTATCTACAACCTCTTTGCATGAGCAGATGGTAAAATCATTAAGATGTTCAGCTTGAGTCCTTGTTAACAAGGCACTTAGGGGGTCATTCTGACCCTGGCGGCCGGTGACCGCCAGGGTCACCGACCACGGGAGCACCGCCAACAGGCTGGCGGTGCTCCCTCGAGCATTCTGACCGCGGCGGTTCAGCCGCGGTCAGAAACGGAAAGTCGGCGGTCTCCCGCCGACTTTCCGCTGCTCGGGTGAATCCTCCATGGCTGCGGAGCGTGCTCCGCAGCCATGGGGATTCTGACACCCCCTACCGCCATCCTGTTCCTGGCGGGTCTCCCGCCAGGAACAGGATGGCGGTAGGGGGTGCCGCGGGGCCCCTGGGGGCCCCTGCAGTGCCCATGCCAATGGCATGGGCACTGCAGGGGCCCCCGTAAGAGGGCCCCACAAAGTATTTCAGTGTCTGCAAAGCAGACACTGAAATACGCGACGGGTGCAACAGCACCCGTCGCACCTTCCCACTACGCCGGCTCCATTCGGAGCCGGCGTCCTCGTGGGAAGGTAGATTTGCCCTGGGCTGCCGGGCGGCCTTTTGGCGGCCGCCCGCCAGCCCAGGGCAAATCTCAAAATACCCTCCGCGGTCTTGCGACCGCGGAGCGGTATTTTGTCGGGGGTAGACTGGCGGGCGGCCTCCGCGCCCGCCGGTCTCGGAATCACCCCCTTAGTTCTTTCAATTTGCCATCTATTCAAGAGACAATCACCGCCAATGTATTTAACAGGTCTACCTGGATGTCCATTTTGTTGGAGTGGTACTGTTGCCTGCATTGAGTTCAGAATTGAGGCCCACATTTCATTTGCACTGGTTACCACCCGCGGCTGTAGATTATCCTCATGGTCAGCCCTTTGTTCTCCCACTGTGGCTTTCACGTTAGGGCTTTCTCTCTGTGATACATTCTCTTTCTCTGCCCTCCTATTTAAGCCATCTGGTTTTGCCTTCGAGCGATCCCGGTCCCTGTTTTCAGATCTGTAAATCGGGAAGAAGTAGGGCATAGTGCATAGGGCTGACGCTCCTTGGGTCATCTTGAGGATTCTCCTGTTCCAGGATTTCAGCAGTTGCTACAATCTCTGAGATGGGAATGGATAAATTGGCCCGACTGGACGTCCTGTGGAGTTTGTCGGAGTTTAGGCAGGTATTTCTCACCATCTTTGGTGTTTAGGGGTTTCATGGGCTCTTAGTATAGCGACCAGTGGATGGTCAAAACGCTTTCATCCAGGAGCTGTTTTTCTGTGATCACTATTGTTGGTGATGGGGGGAATGGGGGCGTGGACTCTCCTCTGGCCTCAGTCCTCTTTCCACGCCCTTTTGGTTGCAGGAACTGAGCTAGTGATGAACTACCCCCTGAAGCTTGCTGACTTAAAGTCAATATGTCCCTCTTGTTTTCACAGTTGGTTGAGACATTGCTTGTAACAGAGTAGTAGTCAGTTATCTTACGGTAGTTGAATTGGACTTCATACTTTGGTTCTTCCCCATGGAGAGATTTATATATATATATATTTTTCTTTTCTTTCTGCCCACTGTACCTCACCTCCAAATCTCTATGCCTCCAGACCACGACAGCCTTACGGGTATCCGGGCACCACACGGCTGTCCCCTGCGGCCTCTGGACCTCCAGGATGCTAAGCCTCCCCCACTGCCTTTTCCACCCATGCATGCACCGGAAGAGGGTTTTGAGGGATGGGAACAGCCACTCCATGGTCCTGATGCTGCGTCTGGGAGGCCCTCAGCTCCGCGTTCCTCGCCCGCTCCTCCCTTACTCGCTCCTCGTCCGTCCGTCTGTACCTCTGCTGTGCGTGCCTCCGCTGTACTGTGTTTCCGCTTCCGGATGGTATCCTTAGTGGTAGGGTGGGTAAGGGATACTTTGATACTCTTTTTACCTGTGGGGCAAGGAGGATCCTGAGGCTTCAGGGCTCCTTTTCTTCTTTGCTTTTTAATCTCAGCTGAGCTTAAAGGAAGCAATTCCTTGGGGATGCCCAGCATGAATGCATGGGTCCTACAGTCTACTTTAGCCCAACCTGAGGCCTCTAGGTCATTTCCTAGGAGACAGCCTACAGGTAAGCTCGGTGACACCAGCACCTGCTTATGGCCAGTAATTCCCCCCCAACTAAGCTGTACTACAGCTAAGGGGAGAGACTGAGTGGAGTTGTTGACATATTTTACCTGGTACTTCTGTTCAAGGAGGTCTTGTGCAGGTGACAGCAAGTTTTCAGTCATTAAAGTGATATTGGCACCTGCTTCCCTGTAGGCCTGGGCCTTAACACCATTTATTTCAATTGACTGCTTAGACTTATCCATGTTAAGGGGACAAGCATCCAAGGTGGCAAGGCTAATGCCACCAGGTGAGACAGAAACTGTCTTGGGGGTTTCTACACCTACCACAGTTTCTATGATGGACCCGAAAGTGAACCCAACCACATCTTTACTTTGGCTATTGCCAGTAGTCCCACCACCACTATTAATACTACTACAAGGGGTACTAGAAGTTGAAGTGGGTGTAGTAGTGGTGGTAGGCTCAGGAGCTTTACCTGGGCAAGACTGATCCCCAGGCCATTGGCCTTTACCTCTGTACACATAGTACCAAGGCTTTTTATTGTGTGTAGAAGAGGAAGAAGAAGAAGCTTTATCCCCACCCCTAGAGGAGTGTTGTGGACCTGAGGAAGAATCCTTACGTTTATGCTTGTCCCCACCTTTGTCCTGAGACTTTTCACCTTCATTCATCTTTTCTTTGTCACACCCTGCATTAGCTTTCCTGCTCACTCTTGTTCTGACCCATTTGTCTGCCTTCTTTCCCAATTCCTGGGGCGAGGTCAGAAACGAGTCTACCAAGTATTGGTGCAATAAATCAGACACAGTTATTCAAAATATGCTCTCTCAATGGAAGATTATACAAGCCCTCATAGTCAGACACTTTGCTGCCATGTAACCAGCCTTCTGAAGCTTTGACAGAACAGTCCACAAAGTCAACGCAACCCAATCCTGTGAGGATTCCTCTTTGGTTTCTCTAAACTTTATTCTGTACTGCTCTCTAGTGAGCCCCAAACCATCTATGAGTGCATTCTTAAGGATACTTTAATTGTCTGAGTCCTCCTCCCTGACAGTGAGGAGTCTGTCCCGCCCTTTATCAGAGAAGGACAACCAGAGAATAGCAGCCCACTGCCTGTGAGGGACCCTCTGAACCTTACAGGGCCTCTCAAGTTCAGCAAGCCACTTTTGGATGTCATCTCCCACCTTGTATGGGGGAACAATTTTATGTAAGTTTGCAGAGTCAATGGTGTCCTCCCTGACCCCATAACTCCTGAAACTGCTGCTGACACCATGGGGAACTAACCCCGACCCCTGCCTCTCTCTCTCCACAGCCAAGGCCTCCCTATCTAGGGATAGCTATTGCTGCTGCAGTCTCTGCCTGGCCTCCTCCAGTCTCAGTTTGCTGAGCTCCCTATCTATGGAGTCATCACCTGGAGTTGAACTATGGGATCCCTCAGAAACTGGGGTGATGTGAGAGTGGGCAGAGGTAGATCTTTCCCTAACTTTACTAAGTCTGGTAACCTGACTTCTAGGTGTGAAGAGAGTCCTCCCAGAGTGACTACCCCTCCTACTGCCAGCTACACTGGAAGGTTTGTTAGGGGGAATATCTTTCGAAGAGCCCTCCCCTAAATATTCAGGATGATTCTCTGATTCTAAGGGGTCAGAATTTCCCTCCCCTGCCTCCTTCTGATTATTAGCATGCTCCTAAGCATACTGGAGAAGAAGACTTAACAGAAAATTCTTATTAGGGTTCTTCCCTACATCTAGGTTTCTTTCTGAGAAAGTCCTTTGAAGGTCATGCCCTCATAGGGAGTACCCATGACATCAGAGCTAGGCCCAGCAGTAGCCATGATGTAGTGAGTGTCAGAGTAGTGTAAGTCAAAAGAAACCTACTATACTTAACCTCTAGTCTCTTAGAAAGGAAGGTAAGAGACTAGATCCTGTAACTAGGTATATGTATGTATAGCTCTAGGTACAGAGTGCTCTTTCCTGTAGAAAGCACCGGTGACAGAGTGATGAGGCAATTGCAAGTACGTATCTGTAGGAAGTTGGCTCTGTATATACTATCTCAAAGTGAGAGATAGTGTGCGCAGAGTCCAATGGTTCCCCTTAGAGGTTGATAGTGGCAAAATTAGATAATACTAATGCTCTATTTTGTGGTAGTGTGGTCAAGCAGTAGACTTATCAGAGTGTAGTGTTAAGCATTTGTTGCACACACACAGGCAATAAATGAGGAACACACACTCAAAGACTTAACTCCAGGCCAATAGGTTTTTATATAGAAAAATATATTTTCCTAATTTATTTTAGAACCACAAGATTCAAGATTTTAGGTAAGTACATAAAATGCAAGTTACTTAACACAAGTAAGTATAGAACTTTGATTTAAAACAGTAGTGCACACAGTTTTGGGTAAAACAGCAACAAGCTATTTTAAAAGTGGAGACTGCAAAAATCAACAGTTCCTTGGGGAGGTAAGTATTGGTTAGTTTTTCAGGTAAGTAAAGCACTTACACAGTCAGCCTCCTGGGCATAGGCAGCCCACCGTTTGGAGATTCAAGGCAACCCCAAAGTCAACGCACCAGCAACACCGGGACGGTCAGGTGCAGAGGTTAAAGGAGGGCCAAAAACACATAGGCGCCTATGGAGAACAGGGGTGCTCTGGTTCCAGTATGCTAGCAGGTAAGTACCTGTGTCCTCGGGGAGCAGACCGGGGGGTTTGTAGAGCAGTGGGGGGGCGGTCACACACAAGAACACAAAACACACCCTCAGCGGCACAGGGGCAGCCGGGTGCAGTGTGCAAAGTAGGCATCAGGTTTGCTATCGAAAACAATGGGGGGACCCGGGGGTCACTCTGGTGCTGCAGGCAGGGCACAGGGGAGCTTCTCGGGCCAGCCACCGACTGGGCTAGGATGAGAGCCGCCTGCTGGTCACTTCTGCACTGGTAGGTGGTTCCTCTTGGTCCTGGGGGCTGCGGGTGCAGTGCTTGGTCCAGGCATCGGGTTCCTTTGTTACCAGGCAGTCGCGGTCAGGGGAACCCTCTGGATCCTCTCTGCAGGCGTCACTGTGGGGGTACAAGGGAGTCGACTCAGGGTGTCCACATCGTTGGAGTCGCCTGGGAGTCCTCTCTGCAGTGTTTGTTGTTCTGAACTTGAGCCGGGGGCGTCGGTGCAGAGTGTGAAGACTCACTGTAGAGATGTCACTCTTCATTATTTCTGGGGACATCTCTTTCTCAGAACTCGGAATGTGATGATGTGGTGGCTGAGGTCAAGAATAGAATCTAAGGAGTTGAGAGAGAGACTGAGAGAGAAAAGGGAGGTTGTATTGGAGCTGTGCTGAAGGTGTCTTGATTTCCTGAACTCCAATAAAGAAAAACCTATGGAAAAGAAAAGGATTTCTGAAGGAGTAATCTTTACATTGGCGACGAGGGGCCTGTGCAGGAGACAGGCTAAGGGACACCTTCATTCCTGGATTTAACAAGCGTTTACAATTTCTAAACTGGAACCTTGGAACTGAGAGTTTTCATAACCAGAACGACTGGAAGGTAATAGAACGCATTAAAACAGACTTGTATTTCTTGGGACACTAAGGATATATCCAGCCAGTAACTTAACTGCAATTTTGTACTTGTAATTTGTAACTTCTAATCTAGAACGTGATACAACTGTACAGGATTTCGATTAGACTTTAAACTTCAAAAAACTGAATTTTATGTAGTGTATTATGAACCCATTTATACGCGCGAAAGCTTAGTTCATTTTTAAACTCTCAACTGTAAGGCATCACGTGCGTCTAACACGCGCTGTCCGTGTTGGAGCAGAAATGAAGAGTTGAACTACACGGGCCGCCTCCGCACGTGCGTGTGAAACATTAACTTGTATACACGCGCTGCCTCCATATGCGCAATTGCTTATTTTCAAATCAAACTCCATCGCGTGCGCCGCACATGAAGAAACCAATTACACGCGCTTCCTTTGACATTAAGTTTTAAGCAGGATAAAGATCAAACGGCAGTAAAGTAAATAATACTGAACTTACCCGAGTTCCCTACCCGAGCTCCAAGCAATTCCTCGATCGCCGTCTGATTCCCTGGGGGTACAAAGAGGAATGAGAAAACATTGAAGAAAGACTATTCAATGGATAAAAGAAAGACTGAAAACATTTTTGATTAAGCTGCAGAAATAAACATAATTAAATTGATTTTGGAAAAAAAGGGAGCACTAAGATTCTTAACTTATAATAACAGAAATATACAGCAGGAAAAAAAAGGAGGAGAAGGAAAAGAAGAAAGAAAATATATATATAGAACAGAAAATGGGGGATCAAAGTATATCTGCACCCCCACCATTCCTAGCAACCCCAGGAGAGCCGCCTATTCCCTGGAAACAATGGAAGAAAATGTTCAATACGTATATGTTGGCAATAGGTAGTGACCGGTATGCCCGCCAAGACGGCAAACTATTCTGTTGCATCACCTTGGCATTGAGGGTAGAAGAATATATGAAAACCTACCAAAGGTATCTTTAGGAATGGGAGACGGCCAGCCTACTAATGTTTTCAACATGTCTGTACAGATGATAGATGCACAATTTACTCCAAAGACTAATCTTGTGCTACAACGCCACAATTTGTTTTCAAGAGTACAGCAAAGAGACGAAGATATTGCATCTTACGTAGCAAGTCTGAGGGGCCTGGTGTAACCTTGTGAGTTTGATCAGTTACTAGATTCTCTGATAAGGGACCAACTTGTGAGGTGTGCACATGATAAAAGGATACAGGAAAAATTATTGATGAAGGACCCAAATTTGGAGGAACCTACACAAATTGCTAAAAGGATGGAGCATGCAGCTGTGTGGTTACAAGAGATGGAGGAAGTCCCAAAGCAAACAGAACAAGGGATTGTAGCGGAAATCAGAAACAAAGAGGAACCACGTGGCATAGTGGAGTGGAGTAAATTTACTAAGAATTCTGAAGGAGTGAAAGCAAATAAAGATGAGAAACGTAGAACACAAGAATGGAGAGTAATAAAATGCTACCGTTGTGATGCTCCAGGACACATAGCCTCCAGTAAGGCATGTGCTGCTAAGAATGCTATTTCCCGTAATTGTGGCAAAAAGGGACATTTTGCCAAAGTTTGCAGATTCAAGTCCAATGCAGGGAACAAGTCAGTCCAAGAAATTCAAGATGTCTGTGAAACTATGGAGGAGATAATCTTGACTGTGCATGGGGAACTGATTTCTCACAACCGTGAAGGAGTATCAGTTTAAGAAGTCAAAGAAGAGACTACTGATGTGCTAGAAAAACCGCATGCCCAAGTAATGCTGGACAATGTACTAGTCAAGCTTCTGGTGGACTCGGGAAGCTTGTTTACTCTCATATCAAAGGAAGTGTACGATTCTGAATGGACAAACCTAACAGATAAAAGCCTAGCAATTCCTGACATAAAAGCTGTGGGATAAGCTGGAAAGAAAATTGAGATTGTTGTAATGCGCTGGATGTCAATCTCTTTCAAAGGAAGGATAATTCGAGGGAAAGTGTACATCATGGACTACAGAGCAAATCTGTAGGTTGGCGCCATCAAAAGGATCTAGGGATAATTTTAAACCCCAACGCGAAGGAACCAGTGTTACTTACCAACAAAATAGATATTGGTGTTGTGACCGAGTCATTGCAACACGGTTTGGTTGCGAAGTATCCTGAGGTCTTTTCTTCGAAATTGGGCCTCCTGAAAGGGTTTTCTCATACGATAATATTGAAGAAAAACACTACACCCGTAGTTCATCAAGTAAAGAACGTTCCGCATCTAATGAGGGAACCTTTGAAGAAGAATTGGAAAAACTATTGAAAGAGGACATCATCGAACCGATCGAATCTTCAGAGTGGCTAGCTCCGGTGGTGGTGGCACCAAAGGAGGGTGGGAAGATTCGCCATCTTAGGGATCTCAATAAGTGCATATGGGTCGACCGCCAACCTCTACCTAACATTACAGAGATGTTGTCAGTGAGAGTGAAAGGGAATGTGTTTAATGTCCTGGACACGTCCTCTGCGTACCACCAGATAAATTTACATGCAGATTTGCGACATTTGACATCCTTTGTGACTCCGTTGGGGGCTTTCCGCTATAAGAGGATGCCTTTTGTGCTTGCCTCCGCGTCAGCGGTGTTTCAAAGGATAATGGAGCGAATCTTTGGGGACATGAGTAGGGTATTATGTTTCCAGGATGACATATTGATAGCGGGAGAGGATGAATCTGATCACAACCTTCTATTTCATGAAGTAATGAACAGGTTAAAGGGAAATGACCGAACAATCAAGAAAGAGAAGTGTCGAATTCGTAGGCAAGAGGTAATATATGTGGGACACACGATAAACAAGGATGATATTAGGCCCAAAAAGAGTATTGTGTCTGCGATTGAACATGCGCCCGAACCCAATTCAAAAGAAGAACTAAGATCATTTCTGGGACTCGCAGAATATTGTTCTACGTTTGTCAGGAATTTTACCGAAATAGTTGAACCGTTGAGAAAACTCATGAAGAAAGGGGTGACGGATGAGTGGGATAAGAGTTATAAGCACTCCTTCCAAGACTGTATCTTGAGAGTTCCTACCTTGGGGATATTTGATACGCGTGCCAAGACCTTTCTAACCACAGATGCTAGTAATGTAGGTATTGGAGCTGTACTGACTCAGGTTAAAGAAGGTGAGGAACGCATCATTGGTTTTGCGTCCTGGAGACTACAAGGTGCTGAAGCCTCATACTCTGTAATTAAGAGAGAGGCCCTAGCTTGTTGTTGGGGGATAAACCATTTTAAGTTTTATTTGTGGGGTTTACCCTTTAAACTGAGGACAGACCACAAACCATTGACCTATATTTTTAAGGGAGGGCGTGGACTTGAAGGTGGCATTAAACCACGTATTTCCAAATGGTTGTTGTCAGTGTTGAATTACAACTTTACTTTGAAATTCGTAAAAGGGAGTAAGAATGTTGTTGCAGACTATTTGTCTAGAGTACCCATGGATGAAGGGGAGCTTGTGGAGGACGGAGTAAAAGATGTTGCAGGAACTGTTTTAGGTGGGATGGCTGTAACAGCCCAAGAATGGGAACATGCAGAAACTATTGATCCTGTCTGGCAGATTGTGAAGGAGAAGGTAGTTAATGGTTGAAGAAATAGCGATGAGCGTGACTGTGATTTGGTGGGGTATTTCAGAATTAAGGATCAATTAAGCATAGTTAATGGAAGAATATTGAGGAGGGATCAGCTTGTTCCTCCTGTTAGCATACAAAAACATATTATAGAGATCATGCATCAAGGACATCTGGGCAGGGGAATGATGAAAAGGAAAGTAAGGCAGTCATTTTGGTGGCCTGAGATGGATAAACAAGTGAAGAAGTGGTAAAAAATTGCTTTGCATGTGCCAACAGCGATAAGACCAAGGTGTTGAGACAAGTTCCCCTGGCACCTGTAAAATTTCCTAGTGGACCCTGGGAGAAGTTGGCAGTGGATTTCATTGGACCAGTATTTAGCCTGGGAGTGAAATGTAGATACGTACTTGTGTTAATAGATTACCACTCCAAGTGGTTTGTCACTAAGATGGTGGATCATCTGAACACCTTAGTGGTTATTGAGTTCTTTGAGGAAGTGTTTATGGAGGAGGGAATACCTAAATCCATAGTATCTGATAATGGTGTACAGGTTGTATCATCAGAAATGACTGAGTATTTACGAAGAGTTGGGATTGTGCATGAAAGAGTAGCACTCTTCCATCCACAAGCCAATGGTTTAGTGGAGAGGATAAATCGATTAATAATGGAGAACATCCAATTATCTTTGGCCAATCAGCTCCCTTGGAAGAGAGAATTGAGTAAGATGATATGGACGTATCGAACAACCCCTCATTCAATAACAGGAGTATCACCTTTTCTGTCATTGAAGGGTAGAGAATCAGGAGTATTTGAGTGTCCAGTGTGGTTAAAGACCAATAGAAAGGTGATAGTTGACAGAGAGTTAATAAAGACAAGGGTTGAGCAAATGCAGGAGAAAAATGCTGCACACTATAATAGATGGATGAGTGTGAAGTCTTGTTATATACAGAAGGGAGACTGGGTGGCAGTGAGGAAGAAAGGGATTGTTGTGAAAGGAGAAAGCAAGTACTCTCTTCCCCAACTTGTACAAGATGTTAAAAAAAATGTTGTGGTCCTAGAAAGTGGTTCCACATGGAACATGGGATGCGTTTGCAAAATATATTGTTGATATACTTGTTAATGTCCTTTGTTATTGTATATAGTTGTTTAATATTATAAGTCAATGTTCATTTATTTTCATGTTATATTGAAAGGGGGAGGTGTGTAGAGATGTCACTCTTCATTATTTCTTGGAACATCTCTTTCTTAGAACTCGGAATGTGATGATGTGGTGGCTGAGGTCAAGAATAGAATCTAAGGAGTTGAGAGAGAGACTGAGAGAGAAAAGGGAGGTTGTATTGGAGCTGTGCTGAAGGTGTCTTGATTTCCTGAACTCCAATAAAGAAAAACCTATGGAAAAGAAAAGGATTTCTGAAGGAGTAATCTTTACACTCACGCTTCTGGTGGGAAGTGAGAGTCTCTTAAAAGTTGCTTCTTTGTTGCAATTATGTTGCTGTTTCTGGACAGAGCCGCTGTCCTCTGGAGGTTCTTGGTCCTTTAGGTGCAGGTCAGTCCTCTGAGTCCTCAGAGGTCGCTGGTCCCGCTGGATGCGTTGCTGTGCATGTTCTTTGAGTCTGGAGACAGGTAGGGCTGGGCCAAGTCAGTTGTCTTCTCCGTCGTCTCTGCGGGGCTTTTAGGTCAGCAGTCCTTCTTCTTGTTGTAGGATGCAGGAATCTGATTTTCTGGGTTCAGGGTCGCCCCTAACTACAAAATTTAGGGGTGTGTTTAGGTCTGGGGGGCAGTAGCCAATGGCTACTGTCCTTGAGGGTGGCTGCACCCTCTTTGTGCATCCTCCCTGAGGGGAGGGGGGCACATCCCTATTCCTATTGGGGGAATCCTCCAAAACCACGATGGAGGATTTCTAAAGGCAGGGGTCACCTGAACTCAGGGTACGTTATGGGCTGTCCTGACTGGTAGGTGACTCCTCCTTGTTTTCTTCATAATCTCCTCTAGACTTGCCGCCAAAAGTGGGGGCTCTGTCCGGTTGGGCGGGCATCTCCACTAGCTGAGATGCCTTGCGGTGCTGTAACAACAGGCATGAGCCTTTGAGGCTCACCGCCAGGTGTTACAATTCCCGCAGGGGAGGTTAGAAGCACCTCCACCCAGTGCAGGCTTTGTTCCTGGCCACAGAGTGACAAAGGCACTTGCCCCATGTGGCCAGAAACTCGTCTGGTTGTGGCAGACTGGCAGGAACTGGTCAGTCTAACACTAGGAGTCGGACTGGTATTCAGGGTGCATCTCTAAGATGCCCTCTGTGTGCATTTTTCAATAAATCCCACACTGGCATCAGTGTGGATTTATTGTGCTGAGAAGTTTGACACCAAACTTCTCAGATTTCAGTGTAGCCATTATGGAACTGTGGAGTTTGTGTTTGACAGACTCCCAGACCATATACTCTTTATTCCTACCCTGCACTTACAATGTCTAAGGTTTGGCTTAGACACTGTAGGGGCATAGTGCTCATGCAATTATGCCCTCACCTGTGGTATAGTGCACCCTGCCTTAGGGCTGTAAGGCTTGCTAGAGGGTGACCTACCTATGCCACAGGCAGTGGGTTGAGGGCATGGCACCCTAAGTGGGGGTGCCATGTCGACTTAGTCATTTTCTCCCCACCAGCACACACAAGCTGTGAGGCAGTGTGCATGTGCTGAGTGAGGGGTCCCCAGGGTGGCATAATACATGCTGCAGCCCTTAGAGACCTTCCCTGGTGACATGGCCCTTGGTACCACGGTTACAAGTTACAAGGGACTTATCTGTGTGCCAGGGCTGTGCCAATTGTGGGAACAAAGGTACAGTTTAGGGAAAGAACACTGATGCTGGGGCCTGGTTAGCAGGGTCCCAGCACACTTTCACTTTCATAACTGGCATCAACAAAAGGCAAAAAGTTAGGAGGTAACCATGCCAAGGGAGGCATTTCCCTACATTATCCCACTGCTGCACTACCAATGTAGGAGGCTGGTCTGGTTTGTAGTGGATACCTAAGGTACTTACACCTTATATCCGGTATACCAGGTCCAGTTATCCCTTATTAGTGAAATGTAGTCAGTGTCTAGAAGCCAGGCTCTCTAGCGGTAGTGTGGATGAGCAGCCAAGGCCAAACTAGGAGCCATGCAAAGCTCATGCAATACCACTGTAGTCACACAGTACTCACACACATGAAAGAAAATACTCAGTGTTACAGAAAGAAAGGTACTTCTTTTTGGTGACACAAATGCCAAACATATGTTAGAGACTATACTTCCTTAGGAGGTAAGTAATATGCACAGTATATACTAGAATGCAGAAATAGCTGTAGAAAACAGTTAGAAAACAGTGCAAATAGTAAAAATCACAATAGTTAGAAATGGGCCTGGGGGAACACAAACCATATACTAAGAAAGTGGAATGCGAAAGTCGATTTCCCACCTAGGCAAGTGTAGTGTGTAGAGGGGTGCTGGGAGTGCTATAAAACACCAAAGGTAAGTAATAGAACCTACCCTAGAGCCCATAAAGGCAGGAGTAAATCACAGTAACTTTCCTAGAATTGCAAGAACCAGAAGAGACTGCAAGACACCAATGATAGATTCCTGGACCTGAAGACCTGTGGAAGAAACAGACCAAGTCCAAGAAGTACTAAAGAGTCCAGGGCGAACAGGAGCCCCTGCTAACCCGGATGAAGGTGCAAAAGAAGAACCACCAGTAAAAAAGAGCAGTCAGTACTGCACCCAAGAAGATGACTGCGGGTTCCTGGTTGGTGCAGATGATGTCCCACACCGGATAGATAATTGCAGTCTGGTTTGCATCACTGGATTCTGCCAACAAGCTTTGGCATACGCAAAGCTTGACGTCAGCAGAAAATGGTGCTGCCTGGGACCAGGAGGGACCTGGTGGCCTCTACCCAGGTTGGAGTGACAGAGGGGGCTCTCAGCAACTCAGGGTGCCCTCAGAAGACCAGGCAGCACGCACAGTAGTCCGTCAGCATGGGGACAAAGAAGGCCTGAAAGCAGACCCACGCAGCACTACACAAAGGGAACCACGCAGGAGACTGTGCGTCACAGGAAGGATTGCTAGCGGTCCGAGCTGCACGGTGCTCAAAGAATTTTGTGGAAAGATGCCAATAAGCCTTGGCAACTGCAAAACACATGGTGCAAGGGGGTACTGTCTTGGGAGGGAGGCAAGCTCTTACCTCCACCAGAGTTGGACAGCTAGACTTCAGGACGGTTGTGACCACTTCAGTCCACTACACGTGTTACTGGATCCAAGCACTTATTCAGGAAAGGGGACCCAAGCCACCAGTCGTCGCTGCAGAGGGGTGCCTGCTGAAGCAGGGAAGTGACTCCTTCACTGCAAGGGAGATTCCCTTTTTCTTCTGGTGCAGGCTGAAAACAGGATGCACGACCTGGAAACAGTTGCAGTTGCTGGCAGGAGCTGAACATACAATGTTTCAGAAGTCATCTTTGTTGCAGTCTGTAGAGATCCTGGAGGGTCCAGATGCAGTTTCGTCAGTAGAAGGTGAAGTAAAGGATGCAGAGGATTCCTGCTGGAGTCTTGCAATCCGAATCTGAGGAAACACCCAGAGGAGAGACCCCAAATAGCTCTGAAAGGGGGATTGGTCAGCTACACATGTAAGCAACTACCAGGGGAGGGCTCTGAAGTCACCTGCTGACACTGACCACTTGGAATCCAAGATGGCAAAACCCAGGGACACTCTGGAGGAGCTCTGAGTACTACCCCTGAAGCGGTGATGGACAGGGGAGAGGTCACTCCCCTTTCCTTTCTCCAGTTTCATGCCAGGGCAGGGACTGGGGGTCCCTGAAGCGGTGTAGACTGGATCATGCAAGGAGGGCACCATCTGTTCCCTTCAAAGCATTTCCAGAGGCTCTGGGAGGCTACCCCTCCCATGCATGTAACACCTATTTCCAAAGAGAGAGGGTATAACATCCCTATCCCAAAGGAAATCCTTTGTTCTGTCTTCATGGGCCTGAGCTGCTCAAGCAACAGGAGGGCAGAAACCTGTCTGAGGTGGCAGCAGGTGGGGCTGCCTAGAAAACCTCAAAAGGCTGTAATGGCAGTACTGTGGGTCCTCTAAGGAGCCACCAGAGTGTATGGAATGATACAACCAATGTTTGCAAAAGCCGTGGGGTTGATTCCAACATGTTTGATACCAAACATGTCCATATTTGGAGTTACCATTGTGAAGCTGTACATAGGTAGTCACCTATATTCAGTGCATGTGTAAAATGGCATCCCCGCACTCACGAGCTCTGGAAAAATGGTCCTGGATGACATGGGGGCACCTCTGCTAGTGCAGGGGTGCCCTCACACACAGGTACTCTGTACTCAGCCTTCAGGGTTGGAAGGCCAGGCATATAGGTGACTTATAAGTGACCTGGTGCAGTGTAAATGGCTGTGAAAGGGTGGATGCACCATTTCACACAGGCTGCAATGACAGTCCTGTCGGAGCCATTGCATGGGCTCCCTATTGGTTGCAAAAAAAATGATGCACCCCAAAGGGATTGCCTGGAACCTCAATGCCTTGGGTACTTAAGTACCATATACTAGGGACTTATGAGGGGGCACCAGTATGGCAATTATTAGTAGAATTCTGTGTTAACAGTATCGAACAACCAAATTTAGGGGGGAGAGAGCATAACTACTGGGGTCCTGGTTGGCAGGATCCCAGTAGACACAGTCAAACACACTGACAAAAAGGCAACAAATGGGGATACCCATGCTAGAAAGAGGCTTCTTTCCTACACCATATTTGTGTCATTTTCCCCAATATCCTGGTAATTCTAAAGGTAAGGTTTGTGATTTACCCTAGAGCAGTGATACTCAAAGTTCGGCTCGGCAGACGCATGTGGCCCTCCTGACCTTTACATGCAGCCCTCTGATCAACAGCAGCACTGGGTAGCTGTTCACTCTACTCAACAATTACATTAAAACAATATTAAAAAGGCAAGTCTTTATTTAATGGTTAATTGAAGTCAAAGAAAGTAAGTAACCAGTTTGTCCTGCAGCACTTAAGTTTAGGAATCCCTTTATTTTCAAAGCCATCTTGCAGCAAACTTGCAAACCTATGATAGGGTCTCTTAAAACTGCAAAAAGTGAATTTCATTAACATGCAGATGCAATTACACCCTAGTGCATCATCTTATATCAGTGCATTGATAACTATTTTTTTTAAGTGCTAGTTTTCAAATATGAACTTAGAAACATTCATTCTTCCCTACGCACTGACAACATTGCCAATAGTGAATTAAGAGGCAAGTCAGTTGTTATGTATACTCTTAGGGTGGCCTGAGTTCCTATTATACATGAACAACATTATAGTTTATTAAATCAAACACAGGAAAAGGTTTTGCACAGCGCACATCCTGAAATAATGTATTCTCAAAGTCATCTTATATGTGTGTTTAGGAAAAGTGGTTATTTGTACACCTCTGAATTTGTGGTTCCTTATGCTATCTTGTTGTTTGCAAATTGTATTTTTTCGTACACTGGCTTCCATCTGGAAACCACAAATGCAGAGAAATCCAACTGATAATAATAAATAATACTGGGCTAGATGTACATAGGGACTGGTTTGCAATTACCAAATAACACATTTTTGTGATTCACTATTTGGTAATCACTAACACCTATGTGCTAATGTGTGTTTCATACATTGTGCGAGTCCCATATATCTTGTGTTATGGTTGCTTATTAGGCACTGCGAATCACCCTACATAGGGTCTCTTGGCACTATTACAGCCCGATGGGTCCTGGGGCAGGAATTTTAAAATAAATTATTTAAATTTAGTAGAGGTTAAAAAGCCTTGTTTTAGGAGATTGTTTAACCCCTTCGCAGCCAGGCCTTTTCCCCCTCCTGTGCCAGGCCTTTTTTTGGCTATTTGGGGCAGTTTGCGCTTAGTCCCTCATAACTTTTTGTCCACATAAGCTAGCCAAACCAAATTTGCGTCCTTTTTTTCCAACATCCTAGGGATTCTAGAGGTATCCAGACTTTGTGGGTTCCCCTGAGGGAGGCCAAGAAATTAGCCAAAATACAGTGAAAAGTTCGTTTTTTTAAAAAAAATGGGAAAAAGTGTCTGCAGAAGAAGGCTTGTCCTTTTTCCCCTGAAAATGGCATCAACAAAGGGTTTGCGGTGCTAAAATCACCAGCTTCCCAGCTTTCAGTAACAAGCAGACTTGAATCAGAAAACCCAATTTTTCAACACAAATTTGGCATTTTACTGGGACATACCCCATTTTTACAATTTTTTGTGCTTTCAGCCTCCTTCAAGTCAGTGACAGAAATGGGCGTGAAACCAATGCTGGATCCCAGAAAAATAAATATTTCTGAAAAGTAGATGAAATTCTGAATTCAGCAAGGGGTCATTTGTGTAGATCCTATAAGGGTTTCCTACAGAAAATAACAAATGAAAAATAAAAATATTGAAATTGAGGTAAAAAAAAACGCAATTTTTCTCTACGTTTTACTCTATAACTTTTTCCTGCAATGTCAGATTTTCAAAAGCAATATACCGTTACGTCTGCTGGACTCCTCTGGTTGCGGGGATATATCGGGCTTGTAGGTTCATCAAGAACCCAAGGTACCCAGAGCCAATAAATGAGCTACACCCTGCAGTGCGTTTTCATTCTATACCGGATGTACAGCAATTCATTTGCTGAAATTTAAAGAGTCAAAAATAGCTATCAAGAAAACCTTTGTATTTCCAAAATGGGCACAAGATAAGGTGTTGAGGAGCAGTGGTTATTTGCACATCTCTGAATTCCGGGGTGACCATACTAGCATGTGAATTACCGGGCATTTCTCAAATAGATGTCTTTTTTACACACTCTCTTATATATGGAAGGAAAAAATGTAGAGAAAGACAATAGGCAATAACACTTGTTTTGCTAATCTATGTTCCCCCAAGTCTCCCGAAAAAATGATACCTCACTTGTGTGGGTAGGCCTAGCGCCCGCTACAGGAAACGCCCCAAAACGCAACGTGGACACATCACATTTTTTTAAAGAAAACAGAGGTGTTTTTTGCAACGTGCCTACCTGTAGATTTTAGCCTCTAGCTCAGCCGGCACCTAGGGAAACCAACCAAACCTATGCATTTTTTAAAACTAGAGACGTAGGGGAATACAAGATGGGGTGACTTGTGGGGCTCTGACCAGGTTTTGTTACCCAGAATCCTTTGCAAACCTCAAAATTTGGCTAAAAAAACACATTTTCCTCACATTTTGGTGACAGAAAGATCTGGAATCAGAGAGGAGCCACATATGTCCTTCCACCCAGCGTTCCCCCAAGTCTCCCAATAAAAATGATACCTCACTTGTGTGGGTAGGCCTAGTGCCCGTGACAGGAAATGCCCCAAAACGCAACGTGCACACATCACATTTTTTTAAAGAAAACAGAGGTGTTTTTTGCAAAGTGCCTACCTGTAGATTTTGGCCTCTAGCTCAGCCGGCAAACCTACCAAACCTTTGCATTTCTGAAAACTAGAGACCTAGGGGAATCCAAGATGGGGTGACTTGTGGGGCTCTGACCAGGTTCTGTTACCCAGAATCCTTTGCAAACCTCAAGATTTGGCTAAAAAAACACATTTTCCTCACATTTTGGTGACTTAAAGTTCTGGAATCAGAGAGGAGCCACGCATTTCCTTCCACCTAGCGTTCCCCCAAGTCTCCCGATAAAAATGATACCTCACTTGTGTGGGTACGCCTAGCGCCTGCGACAGGAAATGGCCCAAAACGCAACGTGGACACATCACATTTTTTGAAAGAAAACAGAGGTGTTTTTTGCAACGTGCCTACCTGTAGATTTTAGCCTCTAGCTCAGCCGGCACCTAGGGAAACCTACCAAACCTGTGTATTTTTTAAAACTAGAGACCAAGGGGAATCCAAGATGGGGTGACTTGTGGGGCTCTGACCAGGTTTTGTTAACCAGAATCCTTTGCAAACCTCAAAATTTGGCTAAAAAAAACACATTTTCCTCACATTTTGGTGACAGAAAGTTCTGGAATCAGAGAGGAGCCACATATTTCCTTCCACCTAGCATTCCCCCAAGTCTCCCGATAAAAATGATACCTCACTTGTGTGGGTAGGCCTAGTGCCATCGACAGGAAATGCCCCAAAACGCAACGTGCACACATCACATTTTTTTAAAGAAAACAGAGGTGTTTTTTGCAAAGTGCCTACCTGTAGATTTTGGCCTCTAGCTCAGCCGGCACCTAGGGAAACCTACCAAACCTGTGCATTTCTGAAAACTAGAGACCTAGGGGAATCCAAGATGGGGTGACTTGTGGGGCTCTGACCAGGTTCTGTTACCCAGAATCCTTTGCAAACCTCACAATTTGGCTAAAAAAACACATTTTCCTCACATTTTGGTGACAGAAAGTTCTGGAATCAGAGAGTAGCCACAAATTTCCTTCCACCTAGCGTTCCCCCAAGTCTCCCGATAAAAATGATACCTCACTTGTGTGGGTAGGCCTAGCGCCCACGACAGGAAATGCCCCAAAACGCAACGTGGATACATCACATTTTGTTAAAGAAAACAGAGGTGTTTTTTGCAAAGTGCCTACCTGTAGATTTTGGCCTCTAGCTCAGCCGGCACCTAAGGAAACCTACCAAACCTGTGCATTTCTGAAAACTAGCGACCTAGGGGAATCCAAGATGGGGTGACTTGTGGGGCTCTGACCAGGTTCTGTTACCCAGAATCCTTTGCAAACCTCAAAATTTTGCTAAAAAAACACATTTTCCTCGCATTTTGGTGACAGAAAGATCTGGAATCAGAGAGGAGCCACAAATTTCCTTCCACCCAGCGTTCCCCCTTGTCTCCCGATACAAATGATAGCTCACTTGTGTGGGTAGGCTTAGCGCCCGCGACAGGAAATGCCCCAAAACGCAACGTGGACACATCACATTTTTTGAAAGAAAACAGAGGTGTTTTTTGCAAAGTGCCTACCTGTAGATTTTGGCCTCTAGCTCAGCCGGCACCTAGGGAAACCTACCAAACCTGTGCATTTTTGAAAACCAGAGACCTAGGGGAATCCAATATGGGGTGACTTGTGGGGCTCTGACCAGGTTTTGTTACCCAGAATCCTTTGCAAACCTCAAAATGTGGCTAAAAAAACACATTTTCCTCACATTTTGGTGACAGAAAGTTCTGGAATCAGAGAGGAGCCACAAATTTCCTTCCACCCAGCGTTCCCCCAAGTCCCCCGATAAAAATTATACCTCACTTGTGTGGGTAGGCCAAGCGCGCGCGACAGGAAATGCCCCAAAATGCAACGTGGACACATCACATTTTTTGAAAGAAAACAGAGGTGTTTTTTGCAAAGTGCCTACCTGTAGATTTTGGCCTCTAGCTCAGCCGGCACCTAGGGAAACCTACCAAACCTTTGCATTTCTGAAAACTAGAGACCTAGGGGAATCCAAGATGGGGTGACTTGTGGGGCTCTGACCAGGTTTTATTACCCAGAATCCTTTGCAAACCTCAAGATTTGGCTAAAAAAAACACATTTTCCTCACATTTTGGTGACTTAAAGTTCTGGAATCAGAGAGGAGCCACGAATTTCCTTCCACCTAGCGTTCCCCCAAGCCTCCCGATAAAAATGATACCTCACTTGTGTGGGTAGGCCTAGCGCCCGCGACAGAAAATGCCCCAAAACGCAACGGGGACACATCACATTTTTTGAAAGAAAACAGAGGTGTTTTGTGCAAAGTGCCTACCTGTAGATTTTGGCCTCTAGCTCAGCCGGCACCTAGGGAAACCTACCAAACCTGTGCATGTTTGAAAACTAGAGACCTAGGGGAATCCAAGATGGGGTGACTTGTGGGGCTCTCACCAGGTTTTGTTACCCAGAATCCTTTGCAAACCTCAAAATTTGGCAAAAAAAACACATTTTCCTCACATTTTGGTGACAGAAAGTTCTGGAATCAGAGAGGAGCCACAAATTTCCTTCCACCCAGCGTTCCCCCAAGTCGCCCAATAAAAATTATACCTCACTTGTGTGGGTAGGCCAAGCGCGTGCGACAGGAAATGCCCCAAAACGCAACGTGGACACATCACATTTTTTCATAGAAAACAGTGCCTACCTGTGGATTTTGGCCTGTAGCTCAGCCGGCAGCTGGGGAAACCTAGCAAACCAGCGCATTTTTGAAAACTAGAAACCCCGGGGAATCCAAGATGGAGTGATTCGCGGGGCTCTGACCAGGTTCTGTTACCCAGAATCCTTTGCAAACATCAAAATTTGGCCAAAAAAACACTTTTTCCTCTCATTTCGGTGACAGAAAGCTCTGGAATCTGAGAGGAGCCACAAATTTCCTTCAACCCAGCGTTCCCCTAAGTCTCCCGATAAAAATGATACCTCACTTGTGTGGGTAGGCCTAGCGCCCGTGACAGGAAATGCCCCAAAACGCAACGTGGACACATCACATTTTTTAAAGAAAACAGAGGTGTTTTTTGCAAAGTGCCTACCTGTGGATTTTGGCCTCTAGCTCAGCCGGCCCCGGGGGGGGGACAGAAATGGCCTAAAATAAATTTGACCCCCCACCCCCCCCAAACCCGCCTACCCGGGAGCAACCCTTGCCTACGGGGTCGCTCCCCCTGGCGCCAAAAACAAAATCCCCGGTGCCTAGTGGTTTCTGCCCCCTTGGGGGCAGATTGACCTAAAATCGGCCAATCTGCCCCCAAGGGTGGCAGAAATGGTCTAAATACAATTTGCCCCCCAGGGGACCGACCCTTGCCTAATGGGTCGCTCCCCATCTCTAAAAAAACAAACAAACAAAAAAAAAACACAAAAAATATTTGCCCTGGTGCCTATAGGTTTCTGACCCCCCTGGGGGCATATCGGCCTGATAATAATAAATGGCCTAAAATAAATTTGCCCCCCCAACCCTCACCCCCCCGCCGGGAGCGACCCTTGCCTACGGGGTCGCTCCCCCTGCGTGACATAGGCGCCAAAAAACAAAATCCCGGGTCCTAGTGGTTTCTGCCCCCTTGGGGGCAGATTGACCTAAAATCGGCCAATCTGGTCTAAATACAGTTTGCCCCCCAGGGGAGCGACCCTTGCCTAATGGGTCGCTCCCCATCTCTAAAAAAACAAACAAACCCAAAAAAAACACCCAAAAAAAATTTGCCCTGGCGCCTAGAGGTTTCTGCCCCCAGGGAGAGCAGAAATGGCCTAAAATAAATTTGCCCCCCCAACCCCTCCCCCCCGGAGCGACCCTTGCCTACGGGGTCACTCCCCCTGCGTGACATTGGCACCAAAAAAATAAAATCCCCGGTGCCTAGTGGTTTATGCCCCCTTGGGGGCAGATTGACCTAAAATCGGCCAATCTGTCCCCAAAGGGGGCAGAAATGGTCTAAATACAATTTGCCCCCCAGGGGAGCGACCCTTGCCTAATGGGTCGCTCCCCATCTCTAAAAAAACAAACAAACAAACCCCCCCCCCAAAAAAAATTGCCCTGGCGCCTAGAGGGGGCAGAAATGGCCTAAAATAAATTTGCCCCCCCCCTCCAGGGAGCGACCCTTGCCTACGGGGTCGCTCCCCCTGCGTGACATTGGCGGCAAAAACAAAATCCCCGGTGCCTAGTGGTTTCTGCCCCCTTGGGGGCAGATTGACCTAAAATCGGCCAATCTGCCACCAAGGGTGGGAGAAATGGTCTAAATACAATTTGCCCCCCAGGGGACCGACCCTTGCCTAATGGGTCGCTCCCCATCTCTAAAAAAACAAACAAACAAAAAAAAACCACAAAAAATATTTGCCCTGGTGCCTATAGGTTTCTGACCCCCCTGGGGGCATATCGGCCTAATAATAAGAAATGGCCTAAATTAAATTCCCCCCCCCAACCCTCACCCCCACCGGGAGCGACCCTTGCCTACGGGGTCGCTCCCCCTGCGTGACATAGGCGCCAAAAAACAAATCCCCGGTTCCTAGTGGTTTCTGCCCCCTTGGGGGCAAATTGACCTAAAATCGGCTAATCTGGTCTAAATACAGTTTGCCCCCCAGGGGAGCGACCCTTGCCTAATAGGTTGCTCCCCATCTCTAAAAAAACAAACAACCAAAAAAAAAACACCCAAAAAAATGTTGCCCTGGCGCCTAGAGGTTTCTGCCCCCCCTGGGGGCAGATCGGCCTAATAATAGGCCGATCTGCCCCCAGGGCGGGCAGAAATGGCCTAAAATAAATTTGCCCCCCCAACCCCTCCCCCCCGGAGCGACCCTTGCCTACGGGGTCACTCCCCCTGCGTGACATTGCCACCAAAAAAAAATAATCCCCGGTGCCTAGTGGTTTCTGCCCCCTTGGGGGCAGATTGACCTAAAATCGGCCAATCTTCCCCCAAAGGGGGCTGAAATGGTCTAAATACAATTTGCCCCCCAGGGGAGCGACCCTTGCCTAATGGGTCGCTCCCCATCTTTAAAAAAACAAACAAACAAACACCCCCCAAATAAATTTGCCCTGGCGCCTAGAGGGGGCAGAAATGGCCTAAAATAAATGTGCCCCCCCAATGCCCCCCCCTCCCGGGAGCGACCCTTGCCTACGGGGTCGCTCCCCCTGCGTGACATTGGCGCCAAAAATAAAATCCCCGGCGCCTAGTGGTTTCTGCCCCCCTTGGGGGCAGATTGGCATAGCAAAAAACGGCTGATCTGCCAAATGGCCTAAATACAATTTTCCCCTCCAGGGGAGCGACCCTTGTCCAAGGGGTCGCTCCCCATCTGTAAAACAAACAAAAAAACAAAAAATCCCCGGTGCTTAGTGGTTTCTGCCCCCCTTGGGGGCAGATTGGCCTAATCAAAATAGGCTGATCTATCCCCCAGGGGGGCAGAAATGGCCTAAAATAATTCCCCCCCCAGGGGAGCGACCCTTGCCTAAGGGGTCACTCCCCACCTAAAAAAAACAAAAAACAAAACAAATAGAAAAAAAAAAAACGATCCCTGGTGCCCTAGAGGTTTCTGCCCCCCCTCGGGTCCTCTGTGTCCTCTGGGGGGCAGATCGGCCTAATAATAACAAACTAAAAAAACAAACAAACAAAAAAAAAACACAAAAAATAAATTTGCCCTAGCAGAAAAGGCCTTCCCCAAAAAATGCTCCCTCTGGGAGCGACCCTTGACCAAGGGGTCGCTCCCTTATGTCCATAACCAAAAAAAAAAAAAATCCCTGGTGTCTAGTGGGGTTTCAAAAGCCGGATTGCAAGCAATCCGGCTTTTGAAACCCTGGGAGTGACTTCAAAGGGAAGGAAATACATTTTCTTCCCTTTGAAGCCTCTCCGGGCCTGAGCATGCTGAGCATTTCTCTTTCAATCGCGCTGGAAGCAGAGCTTCCAGCGCAATGTGGGAGACCCTGTGACTAATCAGCGCTAGCGCTCTCCCCAGTTCCTGTGCCTTGGACGAGGTCACCTCGTCCAAGGCACACTGGAACTGTAGCCTTGGACGAGTTCACCTCGTCCAAGGCACAGAACAGGTTAAAACCATTTAAAATCGGTGCATGAACATAGATGTAGCAGAAGCTGGTTTCGAGTGCTGGGAGGCCAAGTATGAAAATGAGTGGCCCGATACCTGGTAGTGCGAATGTGCTGAGGGTGCAGCAGAAGTTTCCCACTGGATATAAGACTGTGGGTAGGGGCATACAGCTGGAATTGTCCATGCAGATAGATAGGCTAACTTCCATGCAGGGACTATGTACCTAACAGAGAAATTTAAACACGGAACACTTTTTTATAGGCAGCAAATGAAGAGTTCTGAGAGTGGGTTGTGAGGGAGATTGAGGTGGGAGATTGCAAACCAAACGTGTCTTCATTCATGGCTACCATTAATTGATTGAAGAGGTAGCCACTGAAATGCTTCCCTAAGGAGCTGCATAATTCTAAAGCAGGAACTGGCAATGGCATTCAGGTAATCCCTTGTGGAAAGGCTTTCCTCTACCATGATTCCCAGGTTCATCATTACCGTTTTCAGTGTGGGAGCTGAACCTAAACACTGGGGCCAAAAATCCTCTGACCACACGGAATGAGCCTTCCCAAGGAGCACAATCTCTGTTTTACCCGTATTTAGTTGAAGACAGTTGAGCTGCATTCAAGAGGTGATCTTTTCCATACATTCACTGAATCTTTCTTTATTAGAGTCCAGGTTAGGTCCCACAGTGATGACAAGATACAAGTCACCTCCATATGAGATGGCATTGAAAACAAGTTATTTTATCACTTGTGCCAGTGGGGCCACACATAGATATTGAAAAGGGTGGGGCTCAATGAGAATCCCTGTGGCACACCCCTGTCAAAGGCTGAGGTTAGAGAGCAGAAGGACTCTAACTGCACCATATGGGTGTGCTCACTCAAAATGTTCTTCAGCCAAATCAAGCCTTTTCCACCAACACCTATCTCCCACAGTCCTTGGATTGAGACTGAGGCCCCCATTATGACATTGGCGGTGAGTGATAAAGTGGCTGTAATACCGCCAACAGGCTGGCGGTAATTACGGCAAAATTATGACCATGGCGGTGATAACTCCCATAGACAGCCAATGTACCACACCAACCGCCAGGGCTTTAACACCACTGACTACGGCGGTAGCCATCAACAGCCAGGCGGAAGACAAAGTACCCTATCATGACCCAGGAAATAGCCACGATTTCCAGGCCGGTACCAATGCTATCAAATGCCTGGCGGAAACACATCACAGATGACCAAAGACTCACCATTGGAGACACAGAGAAGGACAAAGCCTCCATGGAACCGGAACTGCAAGTCTTCCCCATGCTCATCTACGCCATGCTCCACCTGGAACACAAACACTGATGAAGACAACGACGATGAGTACAGCTACCTACGACACAAGGGAGGGAGGGAGGAAAATGACACACACACGCACGACACACACCCGACACACACACACCATACACACAACCAGCTGCAGACGAAAAACAAGGTCACATGACACATGACATAATAATGCAAAGGTAACAAGAAGGCAGTAATGAGACTGTATTGCTTGTGAACATCTACCAAAAGAACCAATTGTATGAAAAACAGATATGTTCAAATGTACACAAAGGGCCAATGCCCAGTCCAAAGTAGTAAGGGCCCACATGGCCACAGGGCACAGTCCAAGGCCCAACTCGAATCCTGACTTCATCCAGATAGAACTCTGCAGGTGCATCAGTTTGCAAGTGGGCAGGCACCTCAGGGGGTTTAGGGTGGGTAGCACCTCAGCCGAATATGGGAACAAGCCCACTGGTTCCGGAGGGGCTACATGCCCATTTCTCTCTGCAGGGGAGAGCAAGGTCACAGTCTCTCAGGTGGGGAACATGCCCACTGCTTCTGCAGGGGACTCCTTGTACAGCAGTCCCTGGAGGGTGGCCTACATGCCCTACCCTGGTGGTGAGGGCTGCACTGTGTCATCTGGAGGTGGGGGCTGCACTGTGTCAGCAGGTAAAGGTGCCTCCTGGGCAGCCTCTGCTGGAGGTGAAGGCTGCACTGTCTCAGCAGGTGAAGGTGCCTCCTGGGCAGCATCTGCAGGAGGAGTGGGATACACTTCCTCATCTGGCGGTGAGGGCTCCGTGACCACTGGTGGTGGTGGTGTCACCCTGACAGACTCTGATGGAGGTGAGGGCTGCACTGTGTCAGCAGGTGAAGTTGCCTCCTATGCAGCGTCTGCAGGAGGAGTGGGCTGCACTTCCTCAGCTGGCGGTGAGGGCTCTGTTACCACTGGTGGTGGTGTGTAACCCTGACAGACTCTGCTGAAGTCAAGGGCTTCTTCCCCTTCATGGCTGGAGGTGTGGGATCCTTTGCCTTCCTGGCAGGGGTTGAGGGCTTTTTCCCCTTCATGGCAATGGGTGTGGGCTCCTTAGCCTTCCTGGCAGGAGTCGAGGGCTTCTTCCCCTTCATGGCAGGAGGTGCAGGTTCCTTCCCCTTCATGGCAGGAGTTGAGGGCTTCTTCCCCTTCATGGCAGGAGGTGTGGGATCCTTAAGTTTCCGACTAAGAGGTGCCTCTACTGTCCGTGTGGACTGTTTGGCTGAGGTGCTGTTCTGGGTCGTTGGGACCCTGCTCTTACTGGCAGGATGGGGGGGGAAGAGGTCAAGTTGGGCAAGGAAAAGCTTCTTAGGGAAGGTGGGGCGGGATGAGGGAGGAGGGATGGGAGTGGAGGTTGAGGGAGTGTTTGTTGGACATGTATGTCTGCTGGACTTGGGTGCAGGTGAATGGGCAGTGTGCTGATGTGAGGTGGATGGCTCTTGGGTGTCTGAGTGCTTGCGTTTGTGTCCTTTAGGAGTGGGGACAGAAAGGGTGGGAGAGGACACAGAGGACCCGAGGATGGATGTAATGGAGGTGTTTGTTAGTGAGGTGTGTGTGCTGCTTGGTGTGGTGATACTGGTGGTAGATGTTGTAGCAGTGCATGCAGGTATGAGTGTAGACGTGACTGTGAGGGAGGTGGACGAGAAGGAGGAGGGGGAGACAGTGGAGGCAGTGGATGTGGTTGTGTCTGTAACTGTCTGGTGTTTGCGTGAGTGCTTGTGGGATGAAGTGTGGTGCCTGTGTTTGACTGTGCCACTCTGTGTTGTCTTGTGTGCATGCTTGTCTGTATGTCTGCATGGGATGGGTTGGGGTTGAGGAGACTGGGACTGATAAGTGGTAGTTGGAAGGGGGACAGTAGGAACAGGGACAATGACTGCCATCAGAGAGGAGGCCATGGCCTGAATCGATCTCTGTTGGGCTGCCAATCCACTGTGGATGCCCTTCAGGAATGCACTACATTGTTGCATCTGGGATGCCAGTCCCGTGATGGCATTCACAATAGTTGTCTGCCTTACAGAGATGGATCTCAGGAGGTCAATAGCCTCCTCACTCAGGGCAGCAGGGCTCACTGGACAGGACTTGAGGTACCTGGGGCGAAGGAGATGCCCACCCTCCTGGGTGAGCGGACACGGGCAACTCGCTGAGGGGCTACTGGGAGGGCAGTGCTGGTACGGGGGTGGCGGGTGTACCTGCAGCTGGGGTGGTCACCGAGGTGTCCGCCACCACCAGGGAGCTTCCATCAGAGGAGGTATCTGATTCTGTGTTATCCCCTCCTGTCTCTACCGTGGCGCTCCCCTCGACCTCCGTCCCACTGGTTCCCTCAACGTCAGTGGACTCTGCCTCCAGGGTCCTGTGGGATGCAGCTCCCTCTGTCTCCTGTGTCCTGCTCCTCCGCCAGTTGATGCTAATGCACACATGAACAGGATTACAGAAGAAAAAAGTGGAGGAGAGAGAGAAAGGAAACACTGGGTCAATTACTGCACCAACACCACAGTTGGCATACACAGCACCGTCACACACAGGGATCAGGATTGAGCACTATGCATTGCACTGCCAGTGATTTGGCTAGATGCCACAGCAAGGTGAGGGCCACACACCGCCAACTGCACCCCTCCTGATACCCACAAAGCCCTGACTGACATGGAATGCTAACAAGCTAGGTTACCTGCATTTGCCATACACCCATTACGCTTGAGCTGGATCACGCTGCAATGTCTGACCTGGCATTAAGGGGCACCCACTAACTCACACCCACCACCCGGGTCCCATGCCACCTACCAATTATTGTAATGCCCACTGTACTCACCCCTTTGTAGCTGCTGTGATGCCCTCAAGTGCCCATCCAGCTCTTGGTAGGGCACTGCCAGTATGCGGGCCATCAGGGGGTCAGGTTCCGATGGGCACCCATTCCTCATTGGGAGGCCATCTCCAGCTGGGCCTCCGTGGTCTTTGGTGCCCAGCATCTCAGGTCCTCCCACCGTTTCTGACAGTGGGTGCTCCGTCTGCGTTAGACCCCCAGGGTCTGCACATCCTTGGCGATGGTACGCCATAATCCCTTCTTTTGATGGGCGCTGACTTGCAGAGGTAATCCAAACAGGAGGACACCATTACACATACAATCAGGCCTGTCACACCAGTCCCGTTTCGATCACCATTGGCACACATCACCTGGTG
Source organism: Pleurodeles waltl (assembly GCF_031143425.1). Lineage (NCBI taxonomy): Eukaryota > Metazoa > Chordata > Amphibia > Caudata > Salamandridae > Pleurodeles > Pleurodeles waltl. Next base: position 913,670,294 of record NC_090443.1, read on the forward strand.
CACACCATGTACACCACCACAAGACATCCCCCGATGACAGGATGCTTGCACACACATCTCCATGTATCCTTCACACATGCACCGTGTACAAGGTGTACTTACCTGTTGGTCTGGAGGCCGATACAGCTGTCCGTACTGGGGCAGGACCCCACCCACCAATCACTCCAACTCCTCAGCAGTGAAGGCAGGGGCTCCTTCCTGGGTCACACTGGCCATGGTAGGTTCCAGACACGGGTCACAGCAGCACACGCAGTGTGGGTGTTCTCCTGTTGAAGGTCAGGAAACAAGTGAGGAATCTGATGGAAAATGGAGGTCACATCCGGTGCGGAGTACACCGTCGCTGCTGGCGCTGATCCTCATTGGCCATCAATGAGGAATTGCACGGCGGTGCAAGACCCCCTTCTGCCACGACGCCCAGCCTCGGCAGAGTTACCTCACTTCTGCCTGTCCCTATATACAGGACAGGCGGTCGCCATTTCATGGTAGTGCACAATGATCACATCAACCTTAACTGCGTCACAGCTCAGATTAGCACATACCTCGCCATTCCCACTGTCCCATCACATAAATGCTCTATGTACACTGAGGTAGTAGTTCCATTGTTCAAATTGTGACAGCCTACTCACTCTTGTGTCCCTTAGATACCTACTGCTGTGGATGACTAGGAGGAGGAGACAAACCCCTTGTGGACTTGACTACACTGGAAGACAGGCACATTATACTCACCTATAGACTGGACAGGGCCACAATCACAGAGCTGTGTGCCCAATTGGAGCCTGACCTGATATCTGCTATCCGTCATCCAACTGGGATTCCCCCTCTTGTGCAAGTGCTATCAGTGCTCCATTACTGGCAACTGGTTCTTTCCAAGTGACAGTGGGCTTGGCAGCAGGAATGTCACAGCCTATGTTTTCAATTGTGCTGGCACGAGTTTTGCCTGCCCTGGTGAAACACATGTGCAGCTACATAGCTTTCTCCCAGGTGGAAGATCTGGCCACTGTGAAGGCTGGATTCTATGCAATGGGACCTATCCCCAATATTGTTGGGGCAATTGATGGGACACATATTGCGTTAGGCCCTCCTGCCAGAATGAACAGGTGTTCCCGAATCGGAAGAGTTTTCACTCACTGAATGTGCAAATGGTGTGCCTGGCGGACCAGTACATCTCCCACGTCACTGCCAAGTATCCTGGGTCGGTGCATGACTCCTTTGCTCTGAGAAATAGCAGCATCCCAAATGTGATGGTCAACTATAGAGGCACAGGGTGTGGCTAATAGTTGAGCCATGGTCCCCATTCACTGTATGTTAGTGTATGCCTTCAGGTGTCATCTCCATAGCATTGTGTGAGGCTAAATGTTGGCCCTCAATACTTGCAGGTGACTCTGGCTACCCAACCCTATTGTGGCTGCTGACCCCTGTGAGGAATGACAGGACAGGGGCTGAGGAACGTTACAACGAGGCACATGGGTGAACCAGAAGGATCATAGAGAGGACCTTCGGGCTCCTGAAGGCGAGGTTCAGGTGCCTCCATCTGACAGGTGGATACCTGTGCTACTCACCCAGGAAGGTCTGCCAGATAGAAGTAGCATGCTGCATGTTCCACAACCTGGCCCTCAGACGGCATGTACCTTTTCTGCAGGAGGAGGAGACTGGAGATGCCCCTGTGGCAGCAGTTGCCCCTAAGGACAGTGAGGATGAGGAGGCAAAGGATGAGTATGAGGACAACCAAACATCAGTTATACATCAATACTTCCAATGACACACAGGTAAGACAGTACAACTGACCATTCCTCTGACTATTGATGTTTTCTGTGTGGCTGTAGCATGATGGCATTAACTTCCTTTGCATGTCAACTTACTGTCACCTATGGCTTGTCATTTTACAGATGTTGGTGAGATAACACCTGTGTACTGATGTGATGACTACAGACAGCTACAGGTCATTATTTCGAGGCTCTCACTGTGTTCAGATCATTTGCACTAGATGTGATTGTTCCCATAAATGCACATTTTCAACACATAAAATACTAATAGTCAAGTTGTGTTCAAGGTTATTTATTATAGTGCTATGAAATTGAGGGAAAAGTGCAATGGAATGGGGTGATGTGGAGGAATGTCCAGGGCATTGTTCCAGTCTGTTTGCAGCACAGGTACAATGTCCAAGAGGCCATAGGAAGAGGAGCAAAGGCAGTTCAAAGTGAACAAGGTGACAGGGTGGGACACAAGGGGAACAATCAGAAGAGGCTCATTTCCTGGCAGTGGTCTTGGCAAGTGTCTCTGGCTTCTGTCTGGTTTGCAGGGAATGTTTGCGGGGTGGTTCACCTTCTGCAGGGGGAAGGGTGCTGGTTGCCTGTTGGTCCTGTGGTGGGGCCTCCTGCCCACTAGCTGCAGCGGAAGTGGAGGGTTGGTCAATGGACGGGCTAGTGGTAGGGGCCCGCTGCTGTACTGTTGCTTCCCTCATGATGTTGTGCTATGGAAAACAAGATGGTGTTGATGGCCTGCAAGCCCTCCCTGATCGCTGATACAGTTCCTCCTGCAGCAGCCTGTTCTCCTGCACGTTCTCAAGGATCTGGCCCATCGTGTCCTGAAAATGTTGGTAGGCTTCCAGCATCTCGGTGAGTGCCACCAGGAAAGTTGGTTCCCTGGGACTGTCCTGCCCCTGGCGCACAGCGGTCCTCCCGGTGTCCCTGTTGCCCTGTGCCTCTGTCTCCTCAATGGTGTGCCCACTGCCGCTGACTCCAGGTCCCCGATTGTCTTGGGGGCTCTGTGGTGGACTTGGAGTGGGCTGGGGTGACCGACTGTCCAGTGGTCCCTGATGGGCCAGGTTGTTAGTCCAGATCCTGAAGTCCAGAGTTACTGTCATCACTTGGGGGCATCTTCTGTCGGGGGACTGGATAGTCGTTGCACATCCTCTCCGCTGGGATTGGCTAAGGGCAGCTGCGAGGATGTAAGTGATGTATTATGCTTCATGTCTGTGACGTATTGTACATCCCTGCCTTCTCCTCTATCATTGCTGTTGACCTGCCCCCTTTGTTTGTGTGTGGTGATGTATTGTGGATTGTTAGTTTCCCTATGCTGTGCATGCTTTAGTGAGGGGTGTCCATGCAGGGCTGGGAGGGCTGTCCATGCATTGGCATGGCATGCAGGATTTGGCATTGGGGTTAGTTATACGTGTAGGTGCAGTGTGTGGGATGGAGTGGAGTGGTGGGAGTGAGGGTGAGGGGGTGTGATGGCATGCAGGTGTGGGGGGTGATAAGTAGTAAATATTGACTCAACCAGTGTGCAGTCCTCCGGCTACTCCAGCGAGTCCTCAGGATGCAGTAATGCCAAGACTTGTTTCTCCTATGCAGTGAGCTGTGGGGGAGGAGGTGGGGGTCCACGGCCAGTCCTCTGTATGGGGAGCTGGTACCTTGCTGCCATGGAATGTACCTTCCCCCGTAGGTCGTTCCACCTCTTCCTGATGTTGTCTCTTGTTCTTGGATGCTGTCCCATGGCGTTCACTCTGTCCACGATTCTCAGCCATAGCTCCATCTTCCTGGCAATGAATATTTGCTGTACCTGTGCTCCAAACAGCTGTGGCTCTCCCCTTAATATTTCCTCCACCATGACCCTTAACTCCTCATCAGTGAAACGGGGGTGCCTTAGTGGGGACATGGGTGTTGTGTGGTGTGTGCTGGTGAGAGTGTGTTGAGTAATGTGGTGGGGTGTGTGATGTGGGGTGTGTGAAGGATATATGGGTGTATCTGGTGTGTGTGTGTCTCGTTGTCTCTGTGCTGTTTGTGTCAATCTCCTGGCAGTAGTTGTTGTTCGTAAAGGGTTATGGGTAATGTGGGTGTGTGTTTTATGGTGCTGTGGATGGGTGGATGTGGTGTGTGTATGAGTGTCAGGTGTGTGTTTGGCCAATGTAGTGTTGTTTTGTATGTGGGTGTCCATTCTGAGCGCAGCGGTATGTACCGCCATTGGTTTACCGCCATTGAATGCCCGCTGTGGTGATTCGTGGGTCATGATGTGGTGGGCGTTGTTTTGTTGGCATAACGGTATGGGTGTTGGTACAGCCACTTTAGCACTGACCTTTGGGCTGGCGTATTTGTGTATGTGACAGTATTCTGTCGGATTGGTGTGTTTGTGTCATAATATAGGGAACGGATATTCGCCACTGCGGCGGTATGTTGGCGGCCGTCACCATGGCGGTAAGCGGGATTTACCGCCAATGTCATAATGAGGGCCTGAGTGTGAGATGGTGTCAGATGGTGTGGACAGATCAAATAACACTAGCCTAGCTGGGTGCCCATCATCCAAGGAGTGTAGTGAATCCTATCTTGTTTTAATGGGAAGCAGGAGTTAGCTTAGCCTTCTGGCTTGCAGACCTGTGTCCCCATCACCCAGTGACTTTTACCCTACTTAGCTTGCTCTGTTTTAGCTCAATTATTTAATTATATGTTTTCCAGATGGCTGCATTGTTTTTAGTTAGGACAATGTTTTAGTTTCCTGCTATCAGTGCCACTCTGCTAAGGCGTCACTATCAGTGGCATTAGATAGATAAGATGCAGGTATTCACATTAGGTAATTTCCCACTTTGGGTATTCGAGGAATTGTTTATGTAATAGTCTTGTTATCTATTGTTTAGGAACAGACCTACGTCAGGGGTCTGAGCAGATCTGTATAAATGCACCTCACATAGACGGATAGTCAGAGGGATTCCATCCAGATGCTATCGCTGCTACCGATGCTGCACGTCGCCTTGACGCTGACCCAGTCTTCGTGTCCCTACAGAGTCTGAGCTAGAGACCTCATTCCAAGGCTCTTCTCATGGACTTGGCATTGGCAGATTAGGTTTAACACACCCAGCTCTCTTTAGGTTAGAGATTAGGTTCATCATGCTAGGGTATTAGGACATATTTCATATCTCCTTTCATTTTATGTTATTGCAAAATGGTGTGGGTCTTTGTACTAATGACTTTTGTTTTTAAAATTCTGTTTCTTGCATTAGTCATTATCCTTATCATTGCAGTCCATGCAAATTATCGTAGATTGCAGTTTTTTAAATAAAACCTATTGAAAACTTTACTGCATCTTCTTCATTTCCTGTGTTTGATTGAGACATGTTGTTCATGTGACAAAGGGGTAATCTCCATTTAACCCCTACACTCCCTGAGACGTCGCACTTTTGAGTCCATGCGTAAAGGCTGCCAAAAATCAACTTTTGCTGTTTGGGTTTTTGGTGAGGTGCTGCTTGTGAGCCTGTAGGGTTGGGACGACAGTTGCGACTTGTTGTAGGACTGTCATAGTCGCATACAAACATAAGTACTGTCAACCTCAAACAAGCAGTCTTGCCTAGAGCAAGATTCAAACTACATCAGGAGAGTCTAATATTGTCTAAGACTTCCACCAGTGCCTTTCCCATGCTGAACGAGGCTCAAACGCCTTACTGGGAGGGATCAAGCAAAGAATGGCTTTCCAGAAAAGATATAAGTTGGGTGTTCACCAAAGTTCCCATATCTTTACCAAAAAACAGGGAGCAGTAATAAAGGTCTCAAATCTGCCAATTCTGCAGTGAGCTTTTTAAGAATGGGTTTAACCCGAGCTGTTTTCCATTTTGAAGGGAAAGTTTCTATGCCCAGGGAAAGATTGAATAGCTCAGTGATAGAAGGGAGAAGTACTGGGGCCAAAGTTGCCATAATATCATGTGGTGCAAAATCCTGTGGCGACTCAGACTTACTCAGATTAATCAGTGGATTAACTTGGTCCAGAGTCACCCTGTTGAACTCATCCAGAAAGAAAGGGCAAGTGGTGTCCAAAGGGATAGACACAATCCTAAATTCCTGTGAAGTCGCTTTAGCAAAAGTGTTATACATTCTAACTATTTTTTCATCAAAATAGTTGGAAAGGTCATTTGCAAGGGCCTGAGAGGCTCAGACAGGTGCAGCGCAAGCTGCAGGTTTGGTAACTTCTTTAAGGATCTTATACATTTCTGTTGAAGAATTGCCAGCATTTTTGATTCTGTTCACAATACAATTGCTTCTTTGATAATATTATGATAGACTCTTAGAGCCCTTTTATAGATTGATCTATCTTGAAAAGTTTTTGTGGTCCTTCATTTGTGTTCCAGTTTCCTACATGCTATTTGTTTCCTTCTTTAAGGAATCCGAAAACCACAGTGTCAAGATGGTCTTTGATTTAGGATGGCTCAATTTAACTGGGGCGACTCTATCAACTGTTGAATAATAGTGCACTTGAACGCTGCCAAAGCCATATTCATATTTGTCTGATCATTTAGAGAAGGGGGAAATGTGATGTAAAAGAGGAGAGCACAATTTTCCTCCATGGCCTAATCAACCTACATGCTGTTACCCTGGAATCAGAGGGCCTTCATACTTGGAGATGAAATTTGATAGCATAATGGTCAGTCCAGACCAGTGGAGCAGGGGGTGTGTCAAAAGAGATTGGAAGTGTTAGTAAACAAAAGGTTCAACGTATGTCCTGCTATGTCAGTGGACCCAGACACTTTTTGACACAGGTCCAAAATTAGGCGAATAGTGACAGGAAGGGTGGCAAGGTCTGCGTGATGGGCCAAACAGCAGCCAGATATGCAGGGCCAAATATTTCATCAATTTATTACTGTAATTCTTTTATACCCAGTGGGACAGCATGTCAGTGCTCCTTTCCAGGTTCCTTTTAGTGATGTCTCCAAATTTTAAAATGCACATTTCCACCAACTCCGTAAGGAGTGACTCCATTAGGGAGATTTCTGTCATATTACGGAAGGCAATGGCGACAGCCCATCCTATCTTTACTTCTCTGTCAAGCTTTATCATATTATAATCTGAAGGGAAAGCACGACAAGTTTCCATCAAGAAAAAGATATTGGGTTTTTCTGTGTCCAACAAATCCCATTGCTCCATTGCAAGTCTGGGAATTGATCGAGCATTACAGTATAAGCCATGAAGCACAATGGATTGGCCAGAGTCTTTATGCCCTCATGCTTTAAGTGTTGCTTGGGGAATGGGAGAGGTGCATCTACTATAGACCTACTTAATATTTATGAGGTAGGTATCGCTTTGCAACCCATTGGGAATCGCTAAAATCACAGGTATAGTGGCCTTCTGGGGTCAGCAGACCACCATGTATGTGGTTGTTTTTAAATATGTGTAAGAAACTGGGCTCATTGCAGGTGCACCCCCTCCACTTTTTGCCCCCATTTAGATTACTTATTCTGTTATTTTTTAATGTAAAAAGTTCACTGAGACCTGCAAACCAAACCTCAGTGCGAGTGCTCTTTCCCTTATGTTGTACTGTGATTTTGTGTACCCAATTGGCAAGGACTTTACCACCCCTGGAAGCCCTAGTAAATGGTACTAGTGGTACCCAGAGCAGTGATGGTAAAGGGGTCACCAGGGCTGAAGCACTGATTGTGCCACCCTGCTTGACCTGAGTAAAAGCAAAGCTTGCAGAGCTGCCTTGTCAGCCAGTACGAGCAGCTTGTCTGCTCAAGACTGACTCTGCTCACACCTAGTGCAGGCAGAGTCCCTTTACTGTCCACAGTACAGGTCAATCACCTCTAAGGCAGGCTTCCTAGAGCCTAGGAGGCAGGGTGCACTGTGTTATGAGTGAGGACATATATGCATGTGCATATATGACCATGTAATATTATTTAAAACTTAATGCTACAGCAAGTGACCCTGTGGTTCATAGGATAACATGGGCTTGCACCCGGGCAAACCAGAGCTGTCCAGCTTCATTATGGCCCCACCGATTTCCCCGTGTTTGGTGTCAAACAGCATACTCTTTAACCCTTCTACTGCCTAGGGTTACCTAACATGTCTCTTGGTGGCATCCTTAGCAGATGCCCACCAGGTTGCCAGCTTTCTCTTGCCTTGGCAGGCTCTCGTGAGCCATTTGCCGCCATGACAAGAGCCTGCCCTGATGCTGGTGGTGCTAGCACTTTCCCCAGATCTGAGACAAAGGAACTGAGAAGGAAGGAAGTCACAGCTCCACCCTTACAGGATGACTAGTGTTTATAGTAATCAAGGCAGTGAGCCTCAAAGGCTTTCACCACCTTTGATATGTAATCTATTGTTGTCTACTCAAGGCCAAAGCCCTTCCTGCCCTGTCCAGGCTGACAGTCAGGAGAATTAGTTATGCTGAAGCCTACACCTCTGAGAGGCTAGCCCACGTTTAGGGTGGGCTAGGAGGTCTGTACAGCTAAGAAGAGGTTCGTTCTGCCATCTTGGCAAAACCTGAATTAATGGGTTATGGGTAGAAAAGTGATGTACTCCCACAGGGAGTCACCACCTCAAGGGCAGACTGGCCACAGGGACCAGTAGCCTATTGACCACTCTTCCTCACACCTTTATTGCCCCCTAAGCTAGGATTTAAGGAGCTCCTCTGGCACGAGAACCTAATTTCTGACTTTGAATCAGAGGAGAGGCACAGAGAAGATGCCGCCCGACAACAAGATTTTGAACTCTGTCGCAGCGCAAAGAGAGGACACTTAAGCGCCCTGAGGAGACCATGTACTGGAACTGTGTGTTCGATGTGTGCCCATGGCAAAAGCTCATTGCTCTCAGCAAGGGGGGCTCCAGTGGACATCAGAAACTGAAGCAGACTCCCATGACTGGTAGAATAAGTGATCTGCAACTTGCAGAAAAATCATTGTGCTGTATCACAAGACGTGCAACCCATTGAGCCCCTCTTGAGTGAGTCCACAGAAAATCAGTGACCTGCAACCTAGGAGCTGTAGTGAGGTTCACACCAGGTTTCGAGCTGCTACACTACTCATGTCAACATCCAGCCAATGAAATACCTGTGGCTTGTTCGTCACCAGCCTGGTAACCAACCTGTCCCTGGGCGTCACCAACTCCAGAGCAACTCCGAGCAATAGTGACCGACGTAAGCAATGGTCCCACTGCTGAGATCCTGCATCCTGAAGAAGACAACTTTGATTACGTGGTAAAGCATCTTTGGCGTGACCCTCGGGTGATTGACATCTGCAAGGCCACCTCTGAGCTGCCAGACGTGATAGTAGAGTGTCAGCTTTGGAATCCAGGTTCAGGCACCCCAAAGGCCTCTACTCGCCGAGGGTAGATTGTAACTCAATTTCCAAGTGTGGTTTTGCAGAGTGCTACATCTTTGATTAACAGCACTTGAGTTCCCAGTCATTTCTAGAGACAGCAAGGCTACCACCTCACACAGACTCCCGTTGCAAGGTAAAACGGTTCTGTCTGTTGAAACGTGGTCTAGTGACCCCTCAGACCTTAACTCCAGGTGGGTTCTACGCAACCCATCCAACAAGTGACCGATTGCACACTGTGCTTTCCCCTATTAACTTAAATTGTATTTGTTTGACATATAAAAATGCATCTATTTGTAAATGCTTTAAAAACCTACAACTCCGGTTGTATGTATATAAAGTTTGTTTTGGTGTCTAAATTAAGGTACAAACCTACTTTTATTTCTAGATTGGTGTTGGATTTCTTTTGATTTGTATCAATTTCTCATCGTCCATGTTGGTGTTGTGTAATGCTGTACACATGTTCCTCTAAGTAGCATTGACTGTCCTTTGCACTCTACCAGGACCGAGCAAAGGTTTACTGGGGTGAACTCGAGGGCCACTTCTGGGTAATGTGTTAGTATTAATTGGTAGGACTCTCTAGTCATACCACATAATACTGCCACCTTGCTATAAAATACAGCCTGTTATCCATAAAGGAAAATAGGATGCATTTCAAAATGTAAAATGAAAAGTTTTTTTCTCTTCATTTTTTAGGAGTAGGCAGTGGTCCTTGCCACCACTGCCGGCTCTTAAAAATGTTTTTACAAATACTCTCAAAGGGGAAGGGGTTCCTTGGGGACAGTCCCATTCCCATTTGTGAATGGGTTACCAACAACTTGAAGTTGGAAATAAAATGTGAATGTTTTGCAACTGCAATTCAGTCGCAAAACATTTACACATACCACTGAGATTCGGAATTAGAAAGGGACCCTCTAACCCCTTCCTAATACTGAATTGCAAACCCAAATTGAGATTCGGTAATACATTTCTGAATCAAAAATGCTTTTTTGTGGTCACAAACAGCCTGACTCTGCGAATCGTATCATTTGCGACCAAAAAATGCTTTGTAAATTTGTCCCGTCATTTTGAGTTCCACATGTCTTACAACAAAAATGGTATCCTACTTGTGTGACAGGGCTTACAGCTGACACACAATACCCCAAAATAACACCTGGAGGCATCACATTTCACCCAATAAAATCAATGTTTTCTTTTACAATGTGGGCAGCTGCAGAAGTGGGGCCCAAGTTCAGCTGCCACCCAGGGAAACCTACCACACTCAGACATTTCAGACGCTAGATATCCATGGGAGTCCAGAGTAGTGTGACTTTTCATGGGTACCACAAAATTTCATTTACCCAGACGGCCTTTGCAAATCTCAAACTTGGGCCAGAAACACCAATTTTTCTCAGGTTTATGTGACAGAACAGTCTGGAAAGTGAAAGGAGCCACAACCATCCTAACATCCAGAATCCTATCATCTATCACAGTAAATATTCTACCCCACTTTTGTGGATGACCTTGTGCCGATGACACAAAATGCTCCAAAACACAATGTGGAAACTTAAAAAAACCTGAGAGAAAAATTACCTGGGTATATGATGTGGACAACTGGAGATTTTGGGACTTAGCTTGCCCACCATTTCTGAAAACTAGACACCCAGTGGAATTCAGGGTGGTGCTTTTTTTTTTACCCACAATGCGTGTCAGACCAAAAATCATACATTTTTCTCATATTTCTGTAAGAGAAAGTTTTGGAATCTGTGGGGATCCACAAATTTCCCACCAGCCAGTGTAACCACACTTTACTGTACTTGCATGGGTGGGCCTAGCACTCTTAACAGATCAAACCAGGCGCCATTCTAAGACCATATGGACTTGACATGGGCCCTGATTTGAACCGTTCCACCCATGTGCACTGGGCACAACCATACAAAAGGAGTAACATTTCTATCTTGAAATGTGTGGGAACACTGGTTGGTAGGGATTTTTTCCATCTGCGCAGAGTCTAGGACTTTCTCTCACAGAGATATGACAATTGAATCACCACCAAGGAATGGGCGCGCTCTAAATCTTTATTGGAGATACAATAGTAAATTTTTCCAGCAGACAGCTGTCTGTAGGTGAGAACAAAAAAGAACCATTTCCTTACACTTAATGGAGACTATCAGGCAATGCGAATCCTATTGTACATTTCTTCATAGCATAAAGAAGACAGACCAAAGTTCTCTTATATAATCTTCACTTTTTAAGGCATGGAAAGTGATTGCTTACCTATGGCTTTATTCTTTGATGAGACCACTATACTGGATGCCTAGATGTCTGCTAGTGCCTGTGCTGTCAGTGTTCTGAATTTAAGTTTAAGATCAAATGAAAAGTGCAGTTTTCTGTCAAATCAAGATGTAATGGGTCACTTATTTAAAAAGTTCAACTACACCTAAGTGGGCATTCTTAATAATAAGGACGTTTCTAAGACACACATAAATCTGAAATGCCTTGAAAACAGATGGACGTCTGCATCGTAAAAGCCACTTCTTCTGTTTTTCTTTTGTAGTTATTCCACTGGCATTTGAGTGTGGGTCAGTTGTCATATGATTCTTTTTAATTTCCTTTAATAGCTTTTTTGGAAAGAGGTTGGTCAACACGATGGCCCATTTTTATTCTTTTTGACGCAAATCAGCGCCAGGGCAGATTTGCGTCAAAAAGTTTACCGCCGGCTAACGCCATTTTAACGCACCAGCCGGGCACCTTATTTATGGAATGACGTTAGCCGGCGCTACGGCCTTTGTGTCAAAATAAATGAGTCAAACCGGGCAGCGGAGGCGAAAGGAAGACTGGAGATTGTGCGTCAAAGAATGGTGTAAGTCAGGTTAGAGTCAAAAATATTGTCTCTGTTAGAAATGGGGTCTTTGGTTGACAGTCAGGTTACCCCCTGTTCAAGCAAGGACCCTCACTCTAGTCAGGGTAAAAGAGAATCACTCTCAGCTAACCCCTGCTTACCCCCTGTACTGCCATTTGATAAAGTTTGTTTTGACCAATGACTTTGTGTTTCACCACTGCGCATATTAGTTGCTCAATGTACACCAGTAGCACATGGTATGTTTTGTTCAGTTTAGCCGCCTATGGGCTTTGACATTGCATTAGTCATTACATTCTGTATTCTGCCTATTGGCTTTGACATGGCATTAGCCATTACTTTCTGTATTCAGTTGAGCCGCCTATGGGCTTTGACATTGCATTAGCCATTACATTCTGTATTCTGCCTATTGGCTTTGACATGCTGTATCCAGTCTAGCCGCCTATTGGCTTTGACATTGCATTCCTATTGGCTTTGACATGATGTATTCAATGTAGCTGCCTATTGACTTTGACATGCTATTAGATATTCTGCCTATGGGCTTTGACATGATATTATATATTGCATTTTGTATTCAGCTTAACTGCCTATTGGCTTTGACATGATATTCAGCTCCGCTGCCTATTGGCTTTGACATGATATTATACATTGCATTTTATATTCAGCTCAGCTGCCTATTGGCTTTGACATGATATTATACATTGCATTTTGTATTCAGCTCAGCTGCCTATGGGCTTTGACATGATATTATACATTGCATTTTGTATTCAGCTCAGCTGCCTATTGGCTTTGAACTGACACTAGACATTGCATTAGATATTTAGGTTAGCTGCCTATTGCCTTTAACGTGGAGTTAGACATTGCAGTTGAGAATCCAAGCTGTATTTTTCCAAGCTGTGTTTTTGCACAGGATGTTTTTCTCACAGTAGACTAGACATGATAAGAGAGAGTACATGGGTGTTGTTTTTCTTCGCTTGAGCTTGGGAACAGGAGTAGTCTTGGAGACCTGGCCAGTCTCCAAAAGGCTTGCTCAGTTTCCCAGGTCTGAGAGGAGGGGGCACACCTTTGTAACGAATGACACAGGCTGCAGAGATTCAGATTCGAATCTGCCGGACCTCGTGCTGGAGCTTGGCGCCAGCTGCCAGCAATCCCGTGTGGGTAGATGAATCTCTTTCTCGCGGCTGACAAGGGGTCATCAGCTTGCAGACCTTAGAAAGATGAAGCTGTAAATAGTTTCCCACACGGTGAAGTATTTGTTTTGCTTTGCATTCAATATCTTATAAATATAACCTGCTGTGTATATTGCAAACTGATATATTTTGTTTGATTAACGCGGGCTTGAAAACTACTAATTCGTCATTCATAAATATTGTGGTTGGGGAAGAATTAACAACAATAAAAGTCTTCTTTGACCTCAGAAGTGCATTTCTGTTGTGTTATGTTAGTGCTTAGAAACTAGATAAGAGGAAAGCACTACAATTGGTACCAGAAGTGGGGCCGGTCATTAAGAGGTGATTAAGAGGGTATTGACGAGTTGGTAGATTTCTAAGTGCACACTTTAAAAGTGTAATTGTTTTTGTTGTTTGGAGAATTACAGAAATTGTTTTTTTTGTTTGGAGAATCACAGTAGCACGGCAGACCATGTCTGAGAATGCATGTGTTGTTAAACTGCCCGATGGTGCTCGGAAAAACTGTGAATTGTTTTCTGTTTGGGGAATTACAGAAGCACGACAGACCATGGTGGTCATTCTGACCCTGGCGGTCTTTGACCGCCAGGGCGGAGGACCGCGGGAGCACCGCCGACAGGCCGGCGGTGCTCCAATGGGGATTCCGACCGCGGCGGTAAAGCCGCGGTCGGACCGGCACCACTGGCGGGCTCCCGCCAGTGTACCGCCGCCCCATAGAATCCTCCACGGCGGCGCAGCTTGCTGCACCGCCGCGGGGATTCTGACCCCCCCTACCGCCATCCAGATCCCGGCGGTCCGACCGCCGGGATCCGGATGGCGGTAGGGGGGGCCGCGGGGCCCCTGGGGGCCCCTGCAGTGCCCATGCCACTGGCATGGGCATTGCGGGGGCCCCCGTAAGAGGGCCCCTACATGTATTTCACTGTCTGCCACCGCAGACAGTGAAATACGCGACGGGTGCAACTGCACCCGTCGCACAGCTTCCACTCCGCCGGCTCGATTCCGAGCCGGCTTCATCGTGGAAGCCTCTTTCCCGCTGGGCTGGCGGGCGGTCTGAAGGCGACCGCCCGCCAGCCCAGCGGGAAAGTCAGAATTACCGCCGCGGTCTTTCGACCGCGGAACGGTAATCTGACGGCGGGACTTTGGCGGGCGGCCTCCGCCGCCCGCCAAGGTCAGAATGAGGGCCCATGTCTGAAAATGCATGTGTAGCTAAAATGCCTGATATTGCTTTGAGAAATAATTTCTGTTGTACATATGTAGAAAAAGGGTCTTTTGAAAGTAATGATGACAGAAAGGTCTGGATACCTTTATCTGCTTACAGAGAAATGCAGGAGAAATGTAGGAAGTTGGAACATGAAAATAGGAATTTACGTGAGCAAATTAGCCAGACTGAAAGTTATAAAAAGGCTGTTTTAGAAGAATCTTTCTTGTCCCATTCCAGTAATGAGGGGGTTAAGACAGCTCCGAGCTGCACTGAGTTTTCGTGTGAGCCAGGGTTTTTGGCAGTGAAAGCGCATTCCTTAACTGATAACATGGACGAGAGAGACCAGAATGTGATTTACGAGTTACCGTTGCAAAATGCACAAGTAAAACGAAGGATTTTAGAGCAAGAGCCGACTTTCATTAGGTTGTTTGATTTTTGGAAAAAGAATAGCCCTCATTTGAGAGAAATCCTAACACTTTTGTATATGGTCACTGTGAAAAATTATATGCAGTTGCGCGCTTGTGATTTGGCAAATGAAATAATGCAGACTTTAGGTTTCTGCGCAGTGCAAGAAGGAAATACTTATGTACATGTAATTCAAGAACAAGGGAAGAAAATAGTGCCCCTAGCTAGAATCATACAATGGATCTGGTACTTGCAAGACAGGGCTAGAGTACCACAGGTAAAAGAGTTATCAATGAAGTTGTGTGCACCATTTGAATTCGTGTCTACTGAAGATAAAAAGCATGTTTGTTTTACTAATGATTCATTGACTGAAATGTTGCTTTCTGGCACAGTAGAAGGAACAGCGTTGTATAATGTGTGTCAGATTTTAAAGCAAGAGCTATGTGAGATGTGTCATTCTTACGCTGATTTTTGGTTCAATTACCTTGCAGATGTTAATGAGAAAAATTCAGAGAGAGAAGTATACCCCCAGAATTCTGCCTTAGTGGGGATGGCTAAGTGGGTTCCCCAGAAATGTGAACAGCTGAGAGAAAAAGCCACTTACAGGTGGGCAGAGATGAGAGAGATGCACATTCCCCTAGATTTGATAAAAACTGTGCAGCACGCACAAAAGCAATTTGTCATGCAAGCAGTCACAGAGCAGTTGGGGAGAGGAAAGTTACCAGGACAGAAATGGCAAATTGATCAGGTTTTAGGGAGAGTGATTGCTGCAAATTACCAAGGAAAAATCGAAATTATGCTGATACCTAGAAAAGAATCTGATTCATTCAAACAAATTGGAGACAGAATGGCCCAAATTGGCAAAAGTGCAGTGAATGGAGGTTTGTTAAAGAAGGAGTCTGCCCCAGCCCTTCTGACAGTGCAAGAAAAGGGAAGCTGTGGTGCAGGAGATAAAAACCTCAGTGCTGGTGTGTGGGCTGAAGCCCCAAGTGACCCTCCAGAACCTGCAGAGAATATAACAAAGGGCCCCAAAAACGTCCTGCTGATTATAAAACAGGGAAAGAAAGAGGAAGGGTGCAGTTTAAATGAAAAATGTTATTTGCAAGAAAAGTCATACTTGTTTCTTTTGCAGATCCTACCACGTTTCGCCACTGTCCCTGAGTGTGCTGTGTGGTCCCCCTTCCGGTGTGTGCGTGTGGGGTCGGGGAAGGGACCGAATCCCCAACCTGAACCTGGCTGAGTAAAGTGCCAGCACCATGGATCCATTTTGCGCAAACTGCGCCTTCAGTTCAAGTTCAACTTGTTTGATTGCATTCTTCCACTGGAACTAAGCTGTGTTTTTTTTTTTTTCCCTCTCGTCTGGAACTCTGACTTTTGCTTATCTTCCAGCAAACCTTTCAGGTGGACCGTGCCCCTTTACATGAGTAGAACTCATGCCACATCAAATTGCTAACACTGTTGAATTAGAGACTCATTCAGAGTACAACTTGCTCAGTCTTTTCTGTGTAGATGTATCTGATGTGAAAGGTTATGAAATCAATGTGTTAATTCACTTCTATTGCTTTACAGGGATTGCTTTGATCATTCAAATCTGACTTGCTGATAATGTTTTTTTTTTGTGCTGATGTTTTTTGTTTTTTGTTTTTGTTTGAAACAAGAGATATGTGAAACAAAAATTCATTGGTCAAAGGGCGGAATGTACTGCCATTTGATAAAGTTTGTTTTGACCAATGACTTTGTGTTTCACCACTGCGCATATTAGTTGCTCAATGTTCACCAGTAGCACATGGTATGTTTTGTTCAGTTTAGCCGCCTATGGGCTTTGACATTGCATTAGTCATTACATTCTGTATTCTGCCTATTGGCTTTGACATGGCATTAGCCATTACTTTCTGTATTCAGTTGAGCCGCTTATGGGCTTTGACATTGCATTAGCCATTACATTCTGTATTCTGCCTATTGGCTTTGACATGCTGTATCCAGTCTAGCCGCCTATTGGCTTTGACATTGCATTCCTATTGGCTTTGACATGATGTATTCAATTTAGCTGCCTATTGACTTTGACATGCTATTAGATATTCTGCCTATGGGCTTTGACATGATATTATATATTGCATTTTGTATTCAGCTTAACTGCCTATTGGCTTTGACATGATATTCAGCTCCGCTGCCTATTGGCTTTGACATGATATTATACATTGATTTTATATTCAGCTCAGCTGCCTATTGGCTTTGACATGATATTATACATTGCATTTTGTATTCAGCTCAGCTGCCTATGGGCTTTGACATGATATTATACATTGCATTTTGTATTCAGCTCAGCTGCCTATTGGCTTTGACATGACACTAGACATTGCATTAGATATTTAGGTTAGCTGCCTATTGCCTTTAACGTGGAGTTAGACATTGCAGTTGAGAATCCAAGCTGTATTTTTCCAAGCTGTGTTTTTGCACAGGATGTTTTTCTCACAGTAGACTAGACATGATAAGAGAGAGTACATGGGTGTTGTTTTTCTTCGCTTGAGCTTGGGAACAGGAGTAGTCTTGGAGACCTGGCCAGTCTCCAAAAGGCTTGCTCAGTTTCCCAGGTCTGAGAGGAGGGGGCACACCTTTGTAACGAATGACACAGGCTGCAGAGATTCAGATTCGAATCTGCCGGACCTCGTGCTGGAGTTTGGCGCCAGCTGCCAGCAATCCCGTGTGGGTAGATGAATCTCTTTCTCGCGGCTGACAAGGGGTCATCAGCTTGCAGACCTTAGAAAGATGAAGCTGTAAATAGTTTCCCACACGGTGAAGTATTTGTTTTGCTTTGCATTCAATATCTTATAAATATAACCTGCTGTGTATATTGCAAACTGATATATTTTGTTTGATTAACGCGGGCTTGAAAGCTACTAATTCGTCATTCATAAATATTGTGGTTGGGGAAGAATTAACAACAATAAAGACTTCTTTGACCTCAGAAGTGCATTTCTGTTGTGTTATGTTAGTGCTTAGAAACTAGATAAGAGGAAAGCACTACAATTGGTACCAGAAGTGGGGCTGGTCATTAAGAGGTGATTAAGAGGGTATTGACTAGTTGGTAGATTTCTAAGTGCACACTTTAAAAGTGTAATTGTTTTTGTTGTTTGGAGAATTACAGAAATTGTTTTTTTTGTTTGGAGAATCACAGTAGCACGGCAGACCATGTCTGAGAATGCATGTGTTGTTAAACTGCCCGATGGTGCTCGGAAAAACTGTGAATTGTTTTCTGTTTGGGGAATTACAGAAGCACGACAGACCATGTCTGAAAATGCATGTGTAGCTAAAATGCCTGATATTGCTTTGAGAAATAATTTCTGTTGTACATATGTAGAAAAAGGGTCTTTTGAAAGTAATGATGATAGAAAGGTCTGGATACCTTTATCTGCTTACAGAGAAATGCAGGAGAAATGTAGGAAGTTGGAACATGAAAATAGGAATTTACGTGAGCAAATTAGCCAGACTGAAAGTTATAAAAAGGCTGTTTTAGAAGAATCTTTCTTGTCCCATTCCAGTAATGAGGGGGTTAAGACAGCTCCGAGCTGCACTGAGTTTTCGTGTGAGCCAGGGTTTTTGGCAGTGAAAGCGCATTCCTTAACTGATAACATGGACGAGAGAGACCAGAATGTGATTTACGAGTTACCGTTGCAAAATGCACAAGTAAAACGAAGGATTTTAGAGCAAGAGCCGACTTTCATTAGCTTGTTTGATTTTTGGAAAAAGAATAGCCCTCATTTGAGAGAAATCCTAACACTTTTGTATATGGTCACTGTGAAAAATTATATGCAGTTGCGCGCTTGTGATTTGGCAAATGAAATAATGCAGACTTTAGGTTTCTGCGCAGTGCAAGAAGGAAATACTTATGTACATGTAATTCAAGAACAAGGGAAGAAAATAGTGCCCCTAGCTAGAATCATACAATGGATCTGGTACTTGCAAGACAGGGCTAGAGTACCACAGGTAAAAGAGTTATCAATGAAGTTGTGTGCACCATTTGAATTCGTGTCTACTGAAGATAAAAAGCATGTTTGTTTTACTAATGATTCATTGACTGAAATGTTGCTTTCTGGCACAGTAGAAGGAACAGCGTTGTATAATGTGTGTCAGATTTTAAAGCAAGAGCTATGTGAGATGTGTCATTCTTACGCTGATTTTTGGTTCAATTACCTTGCAGATGTTAATGAGAAAAATTCAGAGAGAGAAGTATACCCCCAGAATTCTGCCTTAGTGGGGATGGCTAAGTGGGTTCCCCAGAAATGTGAACAGCTGAGAGAAAAAGCCACTTACAGGTGGGCAGAGATGAGAGAGATGCACATTCCCCTAGATTTGATAAAAACTGTGCAGCACGCACAAAAGCAATTTGTCATGCAAGCAGTCACAGAGCAGTTGGGGAGAGGAAAGTTACCAGGACAGAAATGGCAAATTGATCAGGTTTTAGGGAGAGTGATTGCTGCAAATTACCAAGGAAAAATCGAAATTATGCTGATACCTAGAAAAGAATCTGATTCATTCAAACAAATTGGAGACAGAATGGCCCAAATTGGCAAAAGTGCAGTGAATGGAGGTTTGTTAAAGAAGGAGTCTGCCCCAGCCCTTCTGACAGTGCAAGAAAAGGGAAGCTGTGGTGCAGGAGATAAAAACCTCAGTGCTGGTGTGTGGGCTGAAGCCCCAAGTGACCCTCCAGAACCTGCAGAGAATATAACAAAGGGCCCCAAAAACGTCCTGCTGATTATAAAACAGGGAAAGAAAGAGGAAGGGTGCAGTTTAAATGAAAAATGTTATTTGCAAGAAAAGTCATACTTGTTTCTTTTGCAGATCCTACCACGTTTCGCCACTGTCCCTGAGTGTGCTGTGTGGTCCCCCTTCCGGTGTGTGCGTGTGGGGTCGGGGAAGGGACCGAATCCCCAACCTGAACCTGGCTGAGTAAAGTGCCAGCACCATGGATCCATTTTGCGCAAACTGCGCCTTCAGTTCAAGTTCAACTTGTTTGATTGCATTCTTCCACTGGAACTAAGCTGTGTTTTTTTTTTTTTTCCCTCTCGTATGGAACTCTGACTTTTGCTTATCTTCCAGCAAACCTTTCAGGTGGACCGTGCCCCTTTACATGAGTAGAACTCATGCCACATCAAATTGCTAACACTGTTGAATTAGAGACTCATTCAGAGTACAACTTGCTCAGTCTTTTCTGTGTAGATGTATCTGATGTGAAAGGTTATGAAATCAATGTGTTAATTCACTTCTATTGCTTTACAGGGATTGCTTTGATCATTCAAATCTGACTTGCTGATAATGTTTTTTTTTTGTGCTGATGTTTTTTGTTTTTTGTTTTTGTTTGAAACAAGAGATATGTGAAACAAAAATTCATTGGTCAAAGGGCGGAATGTACTGCCATTTGATAAAGTTTGTTTTGACCAATGACTTTGTGTTTCACCACTGCGCATATTAGTTGCTCAATGTTCACCAGTAGCACATGGTATGTTTTGTTCAGTTTAGCCGCCTATGGGCTTTGACATTGCATTAGTCATTACATTCTGTATTCTGCCTATTGGCTTTGACATGCTGTATCCAGTCTAGCCGCCTATTGGCTTTGACATTGCATTCCTATTGGCTTTGACATGATGTATTCAATTTAGCTGCCTATTGACTTTGACATGCTATTAGATATTCTGCCTATGGGCTTTGACATGATATTATATATTGCATTTTGTATTCAGCTTAACTGTCTATTGGCTTTGACATGATATTCAGCTCCGCTGCCTATTGGCTTTGACATGATATTATGCATTGCATTTTATATTCAGCTCAGCTGCCTATTGGCTTTGACATGATATTATACATTGCATTTTGTATTCAGCTCAGCTGCCTATGGGCTTTGACATGATATTATACATTGCATTTTGTATTCAGCTCAGCTGCCTATTGGCTTTGACATGACACTAGACATTGCATTAGATATTTAGGTTAGCTGCCTATTGCCTTTAACGTGGAGTTAGACATTGCAGTTGAGAATCCAAGCTGTATTTCTCCAAGCTGTGTTTTTGCACAGGATGTTTTTCTCACAGTAGACTAGACATGATAAGAGAGAGTACATGGGTGTTGTTTTTCTTCGCTTGAGCTTGGGAACAGGAGTAGTCTTGGAGACCTGGCCAGTCTCCAAAAGGCTTGCTCAGTTTCCCAGGTCTGAGAGGAGGGGGCACACCTTTGTAACGAATGACACAGGCTGCAGAGATTCAGATTCGAATCTGCCGGATCTCGTGCTGGAGCTTGGCGCCAGCTGGCAGCAATCCCGTGTGGGTAGATGAATCTCTTTCTCGCGGCTGACAAGGGGTCATCAGCTTGCAGACCTTAGAAAGATGAAGCTGTAAATAGTTTCCCACACGATGAAGTATTTGTTTTGCTTTGCATTCAATATCTTATTAATATAACCTGCTGTGTATATTGCAAACTGATATATTTTGTTTGATTAACGCGGGCTTGAAAGCTACTAATTCGTCATTCATAAATATTGTGGTTGGGGAAGAATTAACAACAATAAAAGTCTTCTTTGACCTCAGAAGTGCATTTCTGTTGTGTTATGTTAGTGCTTAGAAACTAGATAAGAGGAAAGCACTACACCCCCTTGGTAGCTTGGCAGAGCAGTAGGCTTAACTTCAGAGCGCTAGGTGTAAAGTATTTGTACCAACACACACAGTAACTTCATGGAAACACTACAAAATGACACAACACCGGTTTAGAAAAATAGGAAATATTTATCTAAACAAAACAAGACCAAAACGACAAAAATCCAACATACACAAGTCAAGTTATGAATTTTTAAAGATTAAACTCAAAAATAGCGCTTAGAAACAAAAATGCTTTGAAGAGATGTTAACACGGCGTCGTGACGGAGTCATTCCCAACAAGCCGACACCAGCGGCGCCGGACACGGAGTCGTGTAGACCCCCAAGTACAGTACCTTTGTTGAAGAGTGAAAACAAGCCGATGCGCGAAGTCGGGAATCGCAGTGTCTGTGCGAAACGTTGAATCCGTGCACTTCGAGCGGCGTCGGTCATGACGTGGTGCAGCGACTTCCATGGAGTTGCGGCCTTCAGTGGGGCTGCTGGTGCGTCGGGCCTGCGAAGAGCGTCGCGTTCCAGCGAAGGTCACGGCGTCGGGTGCAGGCGGCGTCACCTGATTCAGCAGCGGCGCACGTCCGGAGTCGTCCGAAGTCGATTTCCTTGGATTTCCACCAGCTTTCCTTTCAAGGGCCCAGGGACTGGATAGGGCACCTCTTGTCAGAGCAGGAGTCTCTCCAGAGACTCCAGGTGCTGGCAGAGAGAAGTCTTTGCTGTCCATGAGACTTCAAACAACAGGAGGCAAGCTCTAAATCAAGCCATTGGAGATTTCTTCACAAGATGGAAGGCACACAAAGTCCAGTCTTTGCCCTCTTACTCTGGCAGAAGCAGCACTGCAGGAAAGCTCCACAAAGCACAGTCACAGGCAGGGCAGCACTTCTTCCTCAGCTATCAGCTCTTCACCAGGCAGAGCTTCCTCTTGGTTCCAGAAGTGTTTCTAAAGTCTGTAGATTTCGGTGCCCTTCTTATACCCATTTTAGTCTTTGAAGTCACCTTTCTTCAAAGGGAACTCACACCTACTTGTGAAATCCTGCCTTGCCCAGGCAAGGCATCAGATACACAGCAGGGGGTTGGAGCCAGCATTGTCAGAGGCAGGCACAGTCCTTTCAGATGAGAGTGACCACTCCACCCCTCCCTCCTAGCAGAGATGGCTAATCAGGAAATGCAGGTTACACCCCAGCCCCCTTTGTGTCACTGTCTAGTGCGAGGTGAAAAACAACCCAACTGTCAAACTGACCCAGACAGGGAATCAACAAACAAGGCAGAGTCACAGAATGGTTTCAGCAAGAAAATGCTCACTTTCTAAAAGTGGCATTTTCAAAAGCACAATCTTAAAATCAACTTTATGAAAAGATGTATTTTTAAATTGTGAGTTCAGGGACCCCAAACTCCACATGTCCATCTACTCTCTAGGGGAATCTACACTTTAATCATATTTAAAGGTAGCCCCCATATTATCCTATGAGAGAGACAGGCCTTGCAACAGTGAAAAATGAAGTTGGCAGTATTTCACTGTCAGGACATATAAATCACATTACTATATGTCCTACCTTATCCATACACTGCACCCTGCCCGTGGGGCTACCTAGGGCCTACCTTAGGGGTGCCTTACATGTAAGAAAAGGGAAGGTTTAGGCCTGGCAAGTGGGTACACTTGCCAAGTCGAATTTACAGTGTAAAAATACACTTACAGACACTGCAGCGGCAGGTCTGAGACATGATTACAGGGTTACTTGTGTGGGTGGCACGACCAGTGCTGCAGGCCCACTAGTAACATTTGATTTACAGGCCCTGGGCACCTCTAGTGCACTTTACTAGGGACTTAACAGTAAAACAAATATGCCAATCATGGAGAACCAATTACGTACACATTTTAAACAGGAACTTGCACTTTAGCACTGGTTAGCAGTGGTAAAGTGCCCAGAGTAACAAAAATAGTAAAATCAGAGTCCAGCACACATCAACAACCTGGGGAACAGAGGCAAAAAGTTAAGGGAGACCACACAAAGGATGAAAAGTCTAACAGTCTCCAACCTGACTTGCGCCATTTTTTTGAAGCACAACCCCCATGGAAATGACTCCTGTCTCAGCAAAGACAAGAGTCATGCCCCCCTGCCCAATGACCATGCCTAAGGGATCTCTGTCCCCTGGGTATGGCCATTAGGCACAGTGGCATGTAGGGGGGCCCAAGCTAGGCCCCCATGCCACGCACCCATGCCACTATAAAAAAAAAAAATACTTACCTGCACTTACCTGCATTCACCATGGATGGGTCCCCTCCATCCATGGGTGTCCTCCAGGGGTGGGCTAGGGTGGCAGGGGGTGTCACTGAGTGCAGGGAAGGGCATCTGTGGACTGCTTCCATGGTGTCCCACTATGGAAAAGAGCCCACAGGTCCCTTAACGCCTGCCCTGACCCAGGCGTTAATTTTTTACGCATATCAGGATTTACGTCATTTTCCGGCTCCGTCTACCAGCCGTGCGCCATTTTTGCCTAGTTGGATAAATATGGCACACGGGTGTGTAAGTAATTTTTGGACGGGAACGCCTACCTCACATGTCATTAACACAAAGAGGTTTCACGCATCCAGAAAATGACACACGCTGAGAAATTTTGACGTTAGCGGGGTCTAACGTCAAAGTATAAATATGGTCTTAGTTTTGTGCCAAATTTGGGTAAAAAAAATGACGCAAATCCGGCACAAGCAGAGTATAAATATGCCCCCAAGTATCATACACGTATTGGTGAAAATGTATTTTCTTTGATGTTGATTGGTGAGCTTGTGTGTTTGGTAGGGTGGCTGTTTGAGTGTGTGAATAAGACAATGGTTGGACGGATATGTGTGTGCATGATTGGGAGAATCAGTGAGTGAATGAGTCTATGTAAAGGGTGAGTGCTTTATTCATGCATGCCCGCTACGATGGATAGCTGCAGAACAACCTTGCAGGATAACTAATGAGAATTCACAACAAAAATACTAAACTTAGAGAGTTTTTTTAAAATTGCCCCTGTGTATTCATGCTGCTGGTGCAGGCCTGGGGATGTTCTATAGTGCTGTTTTAGTGGGTAGCATAATGAATGTTGTTGCCATCTAGTAGCATTTAATTTACTGGCCCTATGTACACATAGTACCATGTACCGGAGAACTCTCAGTAAATTAAATTAAATGTGCCACTTAGAAATATGTCAATTTTTAAAGATTTTAATTGAGAGCATAATCACTTTACCACTTTACCACTGTGTAGCAGAAGTGAAGCATGCCTATGGCCAACAAAAAAAGGGTGTCACAGAAGGCAAACATTAGAGGGAAAACCACGCAAAAGACGGCAATTTCAAACTACTGTAATATTTTCATTCACTTTCTTTTGCCCCCTTTACCACCTGCTGTAATACTTATGTGTGCTCCTAGCACTGCACCTAAACCCAGACTCCTGCCACAGAGGACTCAGGTGGCAGGGAGTAGTAAGTTAAATATATGCTCTGGGTTTGGTTCTAATCTCTTTATTTAATACTGGGAGGGTAGCCGTATGTCTACTATTTCCATTTTATATATTTATCTTTTTAATTTCCGACTTTGTGTTCAAGATTATTTAATTTTATTTAATAGTTTGTCAAAAATGATTTAACATAAATCTAATGTTTATAAGTCGCTGAATCTGGAGATACCTTGGCAACACTTACTACAAGCACACTAGTTCAGCAGGTGACATCATGGGGCATCCAGAAATAAACCATCGGTGGCTCAGGCTAGTGACTTGTAAATCCACACGGTTCTAATGATATACTGTAATATATTTTTTCAGAACAATATAAATTAAAGTCCTCTGTAGAACGTTAGACACAAAACTGTATTTAATGTAATTGTATGCTAGAATGTCGTTATTGTTGATAACTGCAATTAGTCACGTTCTCACGTTAAAAAAAAAAACATGCATATACTCCAGTTTCTTTGGGCAGATTATATTTATACCAGTTAGTTGTGATTATTATTGCTATGTGGTTCCAGGTAAATGACTGGGTTAAATAGGCTTGGGGAAATTAGATAATGTTAAGTTTCAGGAATAGTGTTTTAAAGAGGAGAGATAGTGATCTGTGAAAAGTGGTGTCAGCCAATTGCAGAATTACTGTAAGAGATATTAATGATGAGAGACAAATGAGTGAGAGGAGGCTTGCTCAGAATTGGAAGGCACGCAGATAATGAAAGATAAGAAGAGGGTCTCTGAAGAAAAAAAGAAGAGGAATCAAGCAAGAGCAAGTCATGGTCATTTTTTCATGCAGGGGTTTAGAAGTATAGTTGGAGGATGTAAGCTGTAGAAAGAGACAACATAATACACAATGCTCCATATGAGGGTAAGAGAGCTTGAGCATGCCAGTCCGAGTGTACACATCCTTTAAACACTAAGGACACATGTATGAATATTAGGTTTTGTGATTTGCAAATTGCGAGTCTTAGCGACTCGCAATTTGCTTGTTGCAAAACCTGATGTACAACAGTGTCAATGACACTGTTTTCGATTCCCAATGGGGTCGCAAATGACCTACCTCATAAATATTCATGAGGTAGGTTGCAATTTGCGACCCCATTGGGAAATGGCTGCCCTCACAGGGATGGTGGCCTGCTGGGGACAGCAGACCACCATGTCTGTGACTGCTTTTAAATAAAGCAGTTTTTTTTTTAAATGCCTTTTCTAAAGGAAAACGGGATGCATTTCAAAAACAAAAATGAAGTTTTCTTTTCATTTTTTTCAGAGCAGGCAGGGGTCCATGTGGCCTGTTCTTGACACAAGATAGGGTTGAGATTGTTTTTCCCAGACCATGGATGTTTATCAGGAGGGAGAAAGCCTGGATACTGAAGGGGGAACAAAAGATAAAAGGCTCCTATAGAAATGCCATTAAGTCATTTTGCTGAGAGGAGCTGCTGATTACGCCTACCTCCAGAACTGTCATTTGGTGAAGGCATGGTTGAGGGGGCTGCAGTCTCTTTTGTTCAGTGTGAGAAGTGAGGATGGTCCTTTAGGTGGGACCACCCTTTGTCTCTTTCTGGAACGCTGTCTTTGTGGCTTTTCTTAGTCAGGTGCAGATAGTTCACGTCTCTTTGTGCCTCTGTTGTGGGTGCTCCAGGCTGGAGACTATCCTGCTGGGAAAAGCATCACCCTACACAAAGGCTGTGTCTGCAGGACAGCATAGAGAGGCAATTAGAAACAAAGGATGCCACCCCAATACAAGTCTGTGCTTCCACCTTTCCTTTGGTAGAAGGAGGGGTTGGGAATGTGTAATTTCCTCTCTTGGGGGATCAGCATGTAAATTATGTTAGTTTGGATTTTAAAATGATGCATCTTTCTGCACTGGACCCTGTAAAAAAAAAGAAAAAGGGTCCACTGGAGTCTGAAATGCCCTATTCTATCACCAGACTCTGTCCAAAAGAAAAAACAGCACTTACAAAAGCATGAGATAGCACCTCCCTATTTGTAGAAATAACAATTCAACCTCCTAAAATAAAAATGATATCAAAGTACATGTGAAACAAAACACGAGTTTGTATCTGTCTTTGAACATGTGGTGATCATCCTTTCAAATCATGAACAAGTACCACAGTCCTTTGTACCAAAGAATATAGAGATCTGTGCTGTCATCATTTAACTTCTCCTGCCCTTGGTGCATGAGCAAGTCTTAGCTGATGCGCTAAGCACTGCAGCGGAGTACAGGTCCAGCAATCAAGATGCAAACCTTTTTACTCTATCCTCTTTCTACCGTTGCATGGCTAAGTTTCTCCAAGAACATGTCGGCTTTCAAGCTGCACAGTCCCTTCAGGTGAGTAAAGGGAGAAATGTATGTCACAAGAACCATCACAGCATGGGACTTTAAGTAAGAATGCTTATTACATTGTCATGCTCTTCCTTGTGAAAGTACATAGTTAAATTTACGAAAACAAAACGTACACTAACAAGTCAAAAGTGCACAATACATATACTGCAACATGAGGCAAATGGCAATTCATAAAGAAGCATTCCAGTTGCATATATTTATATCAATTTTGCAAACTGAGATCATTGATCACAGAATAACAGTCTACTCAACACATCACAGGATGAAAACATGAGAGTTGTGAGGAAGAAACAGTGCACTGTCATGATATGTTTTCTGGGCAGTTTTTTTGCTGCCTTGAGCTTTGCATCACATGGGTCTGGCACAGAGACTACAAGCAGCTAGGAGAAACAACCTTTAGATTTGCATAAACATTGTCATGGATCATCACATCCTTACAAATAGAGTAAAAAAAGAGGCCACGTCACTGATTCTGAAACAAACAGCAATTCCACCGACACTTTATGCTGCATGAGTCGGAAACATGATGAGAAATATATACAAATAGGACACTAACCTGGATTTTGCTCACATAGTATATAATAACAAGCCCTTTCTAAGATTTGGTCCATCCTGGCCTTCTCATAACTGTTTACTACCCATCGCCATTTCACCTTGCGGATAGACGTTACGTACGCTCCCTGGCATACTTGAGTAGCATGGGGGTCTGATGGCAGCTCGGGAAGCATGCACACCGCTGCGTGCTGATAGGTCTTGAGCACGAGCCATGGGTTGATTACTTCTGCACAACGCTATGAAGCAGGTATTATCTAGAGGCAGAAGATGTCCTCCACTGGACCACAGCGGAGGCAACCACCCTCTCTGCTTCCACAGCTTGAACTCTAACCCCCCCACTAACTCCCCACTGCATCACACTGGAAATAACTCCTATTGCCTTAGGCTTCTCATGTTCAAGCCTGGTATCCTAACTTTCTGTCAGCTCAGTCAAGTTGTCATGGAAGACTGCACTTAAAGAGTCAACTTACATAAGACACAAGACTGAGATATTGTGCGGTAGGGAGAAAGAGGAAAGAGATAATGAGAGACAGGTATAGGCAATGATACGGTGAGCATAGAAGAGTGATACAGAAGGATGAGGGAAGGAGTCAGAAAAAAAAGAAGTGAGGAAGGAAGAAGAGAGGGAAGTTGTTATATAATTCCTATAAATTTAGTAGTACTGCGTATATAAAAACAATAACTTCACATATAAAGACATATGAGCTCATTATGAGTTTGGCGGTCGGAGGAGCCAACTGCCAAACTCACAGGGATGAGGCAGCCATCAAACCAGCTGCCTCACCTCCCGTCGTATTACGATGTTCCCACCAGGCTGACCGGTGGAAACATCATATTACAACATGGCAGGAACAGTGATACAGTATTGGTCTCAGCTCCCTTAAGGAAGCCCAGTCCAACACTGTAGCACTGCAGCACCCTTGGAATGTGCACTGTCTGGGGTCCCACCGTAACGAGGCTGGCGGAAACTGGACTCGTGATCAGTGTGGCGGCGCCGAATTCAGCATTGTCGCGGCTGACTAGATCAGCATGTAGAGAACTATGTTCGTAATGTGGTGATTAGACTACTTGGAGGGTAGCAGTTTTAGGACCGTCAGTGTTGTAATGAGGCCTTTAGTCTACAAATATAAGTAAATGTTGGTTTGTTTTGGCCAACTCACAGTACCACATCCAAAGCCCTAAACTGACCAAGATAATAGATGTTATTGGCAACCTCGAACATGAACACTCTGACTCTCAAGGAATCTGAGGAAACAGATCTAACCCTTTCATTTTGTCACTCTTGCATGCCCAAGTTATACACAAGAAAGATACAAAAATGCATTTTCAAAACATGTATTTAGATTAGCATATTCTTGTAAAGAAAACACCAACTGCAGTTGCTAGAAAGATGAGACATGTTACTGTAATCAATATTAATAGAATGATGAAAAATGCAAACAATTCAATCATGTTATTTGTTACTATTGATACCTCACGCCTATTGTTTACTAAGCACTAAGGGCCTTATTTATACTTTTTGGAGCAAAACTGCACTAACGCAGTTTTGCACCAAAAAGTTTTGCCCCGGCTTGCACCATTTTTTAGCACCAGTTGGGTACCATATTTATGGGATGGTGCAAGCCGGTGCAAAGGGTAGGCTAGCTTAATGAAAAATGACGTTAGGCAGGTTTGAGTCAAAATAAATGATTCTTACCAGATTAGCATCATTTTTTTACGCTAAGGGGCATACTTATACTCTGTTTTCACTGAATTAGCCTCTTTTTTCTTTTACTCTAATTCAGAGCAAAACTAACTCCATATTTATACTTTGGTGCTAGACCCGTCTAGCCCCAAATTCATGGAGTTATGGTCATTTTTTGGAAGTGGAAACCTACCTTGCCTTAATGAGATGCAAAGTAGGCGTTCCAGTGCAAAAAATGACTCTATGACCTTAACGCCATATTTATACTCCCATGCAAAAATGGTGCAAGGGATGGAGGAGGGGTCAAAAAATGGGGCAAAGCTTGCTTTGCCCCATTTTTTAAGACCTGGGTCAGGGCAGGCGTTAGGGGACCTGTGGGCCTATTTCCACGGTGGACCACCATGGAATAAGCCCACAGGTGCCCTCCCCATGCCCCAGGGGCACCCCCACCCACACTAGAGGGACTGCGAGGATGGGGGACCCCATCCCAAGTAATTACAGGTAAGATTGCATTTTATATTTGAAAGTTCCATAGGGGGCCCTGAAATGGGCCCCCATACATGGCACAGGGTGCAATGGCCATGCCCTGGGGACCCCTGTCCTCTGTGCTGGCCATTGGGGTGGTGGGCATGACTCCTGCCTTTTCTAAGGCAGGAGTCATGTGGCATGGTAGATTTAGCACCATAAAATGACACTAATCTGGTTAGAGTCATTTTTTTTTTACTCTAACCTGCCTAAAGCCATTTTTTATGCTAAACCCTCTTCTGCTATACTGCCAGCCCCACCCGAATAAAGTCATTTTTTTCAACTGTAGCCTACCCTTTGCACCGGGTTGCACCACTCTATAAATATGGTGCCCGGCTGGTGCACAGAAATTGTGGAAGCCGGTGCTAAACTTTTTGGTTCAAAACTGAGTTAGTGCAGTTTTGCAGCAAAAAGTATAAATAAGGGCCAATATTTTGTAAGTTTGCGCCACTTTTGCGTCAAAAAATGACGTTAATACGGCGCAAAAAAAGTATAAATTAGGGCCTTTGGTTCTAAATGGGTCTAGCACCAAAGTATAAATATGGAGTTAGATTTGCACCGAATTAGAGTAAAAAAAATGTCGCTAATTCGTGCAAACAGAGTATAAATATGCTGCAGAGTATAAATATGCCCATAAATATGGCGTTAAGGCCATAAAGTCATTTTTTGCACGGGAACGCCTACCTTGCATCTCATTAAGGAAAGGTAGGTCTCCACTTTCAAAAAATGACTTTAACTCCATAAATTTGGTGCTAGAGGGGTCTAGCACCAAAGTATAAATATGGAGTTAGAGTTTAAAAAAATGACACTAATTCGGTGCAAACAGAGTATAAATATGCTGCAGAGTATAAATATGCCCATAAATATGGCGTTAAGGCCATAAAGTCATTTTTTGCACGGGAACGCCTACCTTGCATCTCATTAAGGAAAGGTAGGTCTCCACTTTCAAAAAATGACTTTAACTCCATAAATTTGGTGCTAGAGGGGTCTAGCACCAAAGTATAAATATGGAGTTAGAGTTAGAGTTTAAAAAAATGACACTAATTCGGTGCAAACAGAATATAAATATGCCCCTAAGAGAGCATAATGGGACTACCCTCCGGCAGATCAGCTGGGATAGTCTAACCCCAATACCTTTGTCTTAGGTACCTGAAAGCTGGTCTAAGTTTACAGGTTATTTTACTTCAAGATGAAGGTCAGAGTCGGCAGGGCAGCATCACAGTCACAGCTCACAGAGATTCCATGATAATCCAGCATGAAGTGCTCCTCACAATGAGTGTAGCATGAATGCTTTTTATAACAAAAACACATTCCTTATCACACGGTCACAGAGGTGCTCACCAGCTACTTTGGTTCATCTAGCATAACTGAGCTGTCTCCTAATGAGCACAGAAAGAGAAAACAATGGCATTCCGTTCTGATTATACAACCCTGGACTAAATGTGCAGAATACAGGGCGACTAAGAATCGGACCTACGACAAAGGAGGATGGAAGAAAAGAAGCAAAGAAAGGAGAAAAAATGAGGAAAAGTATGAAAAAAGTGATTAGGGTGGAATGCAGTCGTAGACCGGGATATAAAAAACAGCCCTTGAAAATGACCAAGTCATTATACCAAGTAAGCCAGACTATTTCAAGTGGGCAATCAAATTGTATGTTTTCCCTCAGTGCTGATTGCCAGGCTGCATCTCTGAAGAACCTTCCACCCATCTGTTTACATTCTTGAAGTACTAAGGACATTGCCCTGATGATGATGCTCAACCATTTTTATGCGGATAATGAAGGAGCAATTTAAGGAGAGGTCTCAATCCACCTCTAAGCAACCAACTCAGCTATCAACCCTGCTCAACAAGAAGAGAAGGAGCAAAACCTGGTCGTGGAAGAGGAAAACCTGGACAAGAAGGCAGACGTGTTGCCCTTACACAGAACATCTCCAAGAAGTGCACTTAAAGACCTGGCAGCAGACTTCTTTCAAAATCAGTTCTGAGGATTGTCACAGCCATTAGCTAAACAGTAACAGATGCCTGTTACACCTAATAAAGAATCACCTCCACACAGTCCTAATTAATAATTGCTTCTGTGCAGTCTTGTATGCATTTTTCCCATGAAAATACATATACAGTGTTCTCCCATTCATCTGAGGGAGATCATACCCATTGTGAAGAACAGTATCCCCATTCATCATTCTTACCCCCCACAACTGCCCAGACAGCACACCTCTCTGTGAAGGCTAACCTGCATGCCATATCAGATGACCATACATGCAGGCAAAGTTGGAATGTGTAATGGTGCTCTCTGAGATGATCATTTTTTTATACAAAAGTCTGCAGTACAGGAGGAAATTAATGCAATGGGAGCCATTTTCCATGAGATAGCTTTCTCTCTTAAAAGGACTCACTCAGATGACTGACAAGCAGACCTGTGTCTTGGAAAACATTGCAAAATGTAACAAGACAATGGCAAATAGACAGCAAGAAATGTTTGAAGTTTGAGGGAAGAGAGCACAAGGCAAAATGCCTTAGCCATGAAGATGATAGAAGCAATAGGCAAAACATGTCAGTGTCTTTCTTCATGGCCAACACATGCACAAGATTCTACTGAGGCACTTCGACCTAGGAGAGACATGCCTCATGCCTATTTCACCCCTTGGCAACAACCAGCTGCACTACTACCACCTGCAGCACCTCAGCCTCTACTACCACCACTGAACCATCCACAAGATAAAGCACACTTTCAAACAATCTCAGCACCAGTATTGTGTAGGCATAGTAGTAGGATACCCCCCAAATAACTTTTGTTTTGTTAACTTTCTCAACTCTAACTTTGAAAAACTCACGGAAAACCTTTTGGAAAAATAAAGTACTGTGCCTTTTATATAAAGAAGCTTTGTTTGTTTTTCATTTATGCTGAATGTTTGATGTTGAAGTTGTCACGCAGGAAAGTGTTGTTTGGGTTGTGTTATTTACCTTCAAGGTGCATTTTAAAATGTTATTGTGATGTTCAATGCATATTCATTTGGCTGACATACAATGCATTATTCTGCACATTTGTTTTCAACACAGACATGAATTATTTAGTTTTTTGATTTGTTATATGTGATTCGAAATTTTCACTGAAATGTCATTTAGGGGGACCGTAAACTATCTTTTTGAGTGGATACATTAAATGAAATTAAACCTTACTTCAGGGGGAAAATGCAAAGCTGAATGAGGTGGGCAAGTAATAAACATTATGTCAGGAGACATCAATTGAAAAGTCTCTATATCAAAGGAAACCAAATAACAAATTACATATAGAGTAAAATAAATCCATCCATAAAATGAATTCATACTGCTGTCCTAAATTACAAAAAAGTACTTCCCCTAATCCAGATGGAGTGTCCTTGTCATGTTATTGGCTTAAGGGTAAAAGTTCCTGCCCACTCCTGTTCTGACTTTTCACTACAATAATGGTAAAATCCTTCTCTGATGCAGGCATTAATTGGCGGTCGTGGCAGGACCAGACTCCTTATGGGAAGAAGAAAACATAGGGGAAGTAGAGGAAACAAGGATAAGGACGACGTCACATTTTATCTGGTCATCAGGCCACATGAAGTTTGGAGCTGTTCAGTGACAGTCTCTCGGATTACTGCAACCTCTCCAACTAAATCCCAGATACCCATAGAGATTTCTCCCTGAACCTCTCTGATTGATCCCAGGACCTCGTTGAGAACAGCAAAGGGCACATTAAGTTGTGAAATGGAGTACGCTACACAAGAGGACTCTGGGGTGTCTGGGGCGTAAGTGTTTCTCAACTCCAGGTCTTGTTCTCAGTAGGCACTGATGGTATGGAACACTATAGAGTTAAGCAGAAGGTGGGTGTAGGCCCAGATGATGGTGGGTCCTACTCTTTGGACACTGATGGTTGGTCTTGCACAAGGCCAGGAGGAGCCGCTATACCTGCCTCCTATGGGCTGGTGGTATCCACATCACCTGCCCCCATTGTTGGCCCTACTGCCTTCACTGTGAGTCATTTTGTGACCAATCTGTTTGTTTTTGGGTGGACACACTTTGCCTGTTTGTGTAAGCTTTCCCCTCCTCACTGGTGGTGGATAGCTGTTGTGCCATTCATGCATGTAAGGATCATCTTCTTTGCCCCCGCGTCCTGCTCTGATGATTTTGGATAGTCAGGTCTGTTTTAAAAGACTTTGATAAAAAGAAATAAATTTTGAATTCTTACATTCAATACTACATATTAAACATAGGTTATTTAAAAAGGATACTAAATCCTTAAATACAAGAACCAGCATTGTGTATCCTTTACCAAACATGTAGTAAGCCAATGTTTAGACACTAATTTTGACTAATTTTCAAATTGTAAGAAATCATAATTTAATATAATTATTTGGAATCAGGCTTTCTGAGAAGGAGAAACGTTTGTGCAAGGAGGGTTAGTTTTTGTTATCATCCTATATTTACATTTTTTAATCATGCAAATATAGCCATATGCAAATCAGTCTTGGCCCTGCTCCAATAAGATCAGTCCAAACCGAACTGCCAGGCCAGATACAGCATGAAGTGGAACACACACAACTCAATTCTAAGTTTAACCTTATTGGGGCTCTTCAGTCGGTGTACCTTTTTGAGTTTTTAATGTGGAGAAAATATCTCAAAAGATGCAAAAGAACATCCAAGCTTCAGAAATGCTTGCATGCTCAGCCATGCCACTAAGGCACTGTTCTGTTATAAAATAACCTAAAAATGATGCCAGGTTCTAAAATGGCAAATACTAACAAGCCTGCAACAATACTGTCTTTGCAATGATTCTAGGCTGCAAAACAACATTGAGTAACACCAGGGCATTTCACAGGTATTCTTTTTTCAACATTCTGTTATCCTTGTAATATGGGTAAATTAAAGTAGAAACATACACTAAAAAGATTTCTGATATTACCAGCTCTGTGTGTAATTTTGGACTGTGGTGGACATTGTCTGACAGCGCAGTCATACAAAAACAATTATGTTGTTTCAAATTATTACCTGTAAGAACAACATTTTGGGCCTGATTTAGATCTTGGCGGTGGGGAATGCTCAGTCATAAACGTGACGGATATCCCATCATACGGCAGACGGGTTATCCCGCCATCAGGATCTAAATCAGGCCCTTTGCTTATTTTCAAAACTAGAAATTCATATGGTGTGCTTCATATGAAGCTTACAGTGCAACTACAAAGCTATGCATTGTTCTTTGTGGTGAAAAAGTAGGACTTCTTCCAGGTCAGAATAAGGATAATATAGCAAAATTATACATGCAACAAGTCAATGATGAATTAGTATTTCAGGATTATATTTCAAGAAATGATAAAACCTGAAAAAGGAATATTTCAGATATGAAGAAGTTACAACTTTATTAAATATGCGATATAGTATACTTATAAGGGGAAATCATAAATGAAAATTCAGAAAATATCCAGTTCTATGCTTCACCTTAGGGCGAGTTGTGTTATTGCACCACATAATAAGACCCCATGCTGAGTGCAAGAGCTGCACTTGCAGAGGTCCCAGCAGATCAGGGTTGAAGAGTAGTGGCAGAGTTGTCTATGAGCCTGGCCCTTAAAACAGGCTGATGGTTCTTGTGAGGGTACAGTTACACTGTATGAGCTCCAAGTGATTTCCTCTGTTGACAATGCAATATAGGATTCAGGCCTGTACTCCACCGGATAGGCTGCAATCTGTGGAAAAGCAGAGTGTGGCCATGGTTTAGAGTTTGCTTCAGGGTACTCCACAGAATATACCAGTTGTTGAGGTTTCTGATTCACGGATAGTTGGTTTGTGCTCTCAAACGTAGATTCGATGCAATAAATAGCTTTGGGCCTTGGATTCTTAGAGATCTACTGCATTGCACATCATATAAGATGCCTGCTTGGGCACTGTTGCTGACCCTTTCTGCCTGGTATTCCTATAATTCTCAGCTGTCTTCGAAGCAGACAACCATCCCACCCTCATACGCACCCTGGAGTCTTGAATGAGATTCACCTGTAATATCCTTCGTTGATTCTCCCCCTACCTTTCAATTCAACACCAATTTGTCCACATGACCATCTCCAGGTTACAAAATGTTCCTTCATCTGTGGAGTCCTCTTGGGTTTCATACTGTCTCCTTTCATCTTCAAGCTTTACTGAGAGCCGTTTGGTGCCCTACTGTCAAATAACAGCAACATTCAAATACACAACTCTGAATAAAAGTCTCTTTTTCTTCAGACTTCTAAAGACTGAAACACTGCTTGTACATGATCCCGACTTGGATGCCCAGTGCCTACATGAAGCTCAACCGATGCCAAGAGCAACAGACAAGCTACAGTAGAAACATGGTTCATTGACATGAACCTTGAAGGCTTTAAACCAAACAATCTATCAAATATCAAGTCACTTGAACACCAACCTCACCTTCAAATGACTCATTTCCAAAAAAAACAATAAAGATGGCCTGGTACCAGCTCTCCTAAAGAGAGTCAAACCGTTTCTTCATGAAAGTGACTGAAACTGCTTTTCAAGTCCTTGTATTCTGGGTGGTGGTGATGCCCTACTCTGTGGCCTCCAAGAAACCACTCTGGCACCCCTTAGAGACATTCTACATGCCCTGAAAAATATGAATTATATCACCCCCATCCTAATGGAACTCTGTTCCCTTACTGAGTCGCACCATCTTCAAAACCAGCTGCATTATTTATAAAGCCATCACAACCAGCACTTCTGATTATCTTACAGACTAGCTAACTATCTCAAAGGAATGTCCGCACATCTGAGGCTAGGATACCATCAGACTAAAAAGTGCTGAAAAGAAAAAAATTAAGAAAGCAGGCCTTTGTCACCTATACACTCAGGATCTGGATCAACATCCGGATATCTGTTATGGCTGCACTAGAACTGCTTTAATTTAGGAGAGAGTTGAAGGCTCACCTCTTTGAAGAACACTACATTAAGATGCATAACCGGAGTTCCTCGCCTATTGCTCATTGACTTTATGCTTTTCCATGACCATGTACAGCATTCCACTGCTTTTTTCACTTAGTTTGCGCTTGCAACATATATACGTAATTTACATTTTACTCTTTTGAAGGTTTGTTGAGAAATTTGACTCAATATTGCATCCGGAGGTTTCTCGATATATTGGGGCAAGACTATTAATGCACCATTGGCGGCCTCTCTTTAAGGTTGATCTGTGTACAATATAGTGATGTGAAAAGGCAATGCTAGGAGTGGAATCTTAAGTATGAAAATGCAGAAGCGTGTCTCAGGGCTCAGGTACACTGACAGAACAGTGTGAGATTCCAAATCGTGGAACTGCAGGAAGCGCTGCATGTCACAGCCAAGATATATTGATACATCTGCCTCAGTTGAAGGGGTTGAAAGGATTACAGGTAAGAATACTCTTGTTCATTGTTAATGACAGATGTTGAATAACCCTTGTATGTTACCTCGTAGATTGCCAATTTGAGGATTAACAGGCATGTGGAATGTATAAATTGGTTGATGCACTGCAGAAGCAATGGCTGATTGCAAATAAGATGAGGTGCGTGCGTGTGTGTGTGTGTGTGTGTGGTGTTAGCTACGGTGTGCATTTACATCACAGTACTAAAAGATAAGGTAACAGGATTGGTGGATGTATGTGTGGCTCTCACAAAATAATTAGGGCTTGGTTTAGGGTTTATGCCATAGGATATAATGCACTTGTAAAAAGGGATACCCGTTAGGTTAATGACAAAGTAATCCGTCTGCCGAACTCTGAATCAGTCCCATCATCTTTCGAACTCTAGTAAATAATAAAGTACTGGATGAACAGGATATTGTTTTTCTGCCTCCATAGACTAGATGCAATGTAAAACCTGATAGGTTTTTACAGTACCATAAACGGGTGCATGGTAAAAAGGAGTCAAACACCAGGCCCCGAAAACTCCCCTTGAGTTTTTTAAGATCCAAAGGACATTAGAAGGTAGGTGGGCCCTCAACTGAAGAACAAATGCTTTCTAAACAACT
Organism: Pleurodeles waltl; assembly: GCF_031143425.1. Taxonomy (NCBI): domain Eukaryota; kingdom Metazoa; phylum Chordata; class Amphibia; order Caudata; family Salamandridae; genus Pleurodeles; species Pleurodeles waltl. The sequence continues at coordinate 913,708,237 of NC_090443.1, forward strand.
ATGCCCAGAGGGAAATCTAAATGCTGCTCTTTTAATTTATTTGATTTATTGTTATATCTTGTAACTGTACTTGAAATTAAGATAATTCAAAGAAACTTTGATAAGTTTGATTGCATTCCATACATTTGTGTTTTCTACCTATCGCATTATTTGAACTTTCTGTTAAACAAGGATTTATACTTTAGACAGACTCTCTATCTATCTATCTATCTATCTATCTATCTATCTATCTATCTATCTATCTATCTATCTATCCCTCTATCTATAGAGATGTATATCCATATATACATAAATATGTCTAAGATCAACCATATTTCAGCTCATAAAAGTGAAACACAACGCTTTCCTCAGAACAACACAATTATCAGCACTATTCAGTTAGTACCAAAATCAAAGAGTGAAAAACAATACAATGGATGAACAGAAAGTACGTTTATTAGGACAGCTTGCTGAACATAGACAATTTATTTTACTCACCGAAGTAACATTTTGGATATCAAAATGCTTATTTCGCGTTAACGCTTTTAACCCATATATTAACTCATATATATGAATTCATTGCTGTTATTATTTTAATTCATTGCCTTTTTCACTGGTGGATAAACCCTTTACTCTAAAGTTAATACACATTTTATATAATATAGTCATCACTTCCTAAAGCAGTCACACTGGCTACAATTAATGATATTCACTTTACTATTAATGTTTTTCTCAGAGTGCAGGATTTACTTAGCGTTTTTAAGACTTGCTCTCCGATCTCTAAAATGCAAGGCTGCCAGGAGTGAAGTGGTTGTTTGGCCTTTGTTTATATGCATGACCCTAACATGTCCAAAGCACTCTGCACGCCAAACTCATAAAGACCAATAGAAAGTTTCAGTTCACTGAGCATCCCAGTCCTTAAACGTTGCTGATATGCTCTTTCACTTTTTAATATAGTATTTGATAATACAATGTGGTGGAAAGTGCAGGAACCCAAAGCAGTTAATGTTTTTTAAGGACGAGACATGAGTTGGCGCTCACGTGCAGCTTAAACTGTGCATTACTTGAAACACATGGTCATCCTGTTACCCAACAGGAAGGGATCCCAAGCTTGGAGAGGTACAAGTGTTCATAAAAGCCTGCATGGCCTCTCCCTGAGAATTCCATCAGATAGACAATCAACAAAATGATTTGACTGACCCATCATTTTTGTTGCAGCCTTTGAGTATGAGTTGATGTGGCAGAGCTAGACCCAGAAATGGTAGCTTTTGACTTTCATCAGCTTTTAATTAACATTCGTATCATAGGGATTCAAGAAACCTATTACTTCAGCCACTTAATAAACTGGGATAGTTCACTTACTTTTTCTCTGCATTCCCGAATCCAGCTTGTTTCACTCTCCAAAACAAAGGCCTCAAGGTTTGCCTTAGTTATCTCAACTGACTCCTCAATGATCTTAGATGTCATAGTCAGACCAGTGTGTAGAGCATCATTGGCCATCTAAAGCACTTTTTCACCCGCTGTGAGGTAGCTTTAAGGCATCGTTTGCTCATGTTGCATGATGTTCTTGCCCTTCTATTGGGAAGGAGTGTGGAAAAAAAGGTCTTTGCTACCATCTCTAGACTTTTTCCCGCTCTTGACCAGATTCTGTACTGTCAACTTGTGGATAAACAGATGAGATGTTGCAATTCATGTCTTTTCCTTTGTTCATTGTGTGTCTTTAGGTCGAACGTAGGGGTGAATAGGGAGATTCTGTTGGTCAAGATTATCAGCCCCACTTGACATGTGATCCTTTTCCTCCTGGTCCATGTTGGGGAGAGTCCAAGTTGTCTCCTCTTAGTGGTAGCAAAAATATAGAACAGCAAATCTTTGAGCTGAGCACCTCTGGGGCTAAATCATAATATCCTGGTTCTTTTTATTCCACAGGCCCTCCTGATCTCAGTCCCTCCCCCTTCCCTTCATCGGCTCTGACGTATGTCGTGTGATGCCCTTGCTGCTTCCTGTGCTCATGGAGAAACAGATCTGCCACTGATGGCTCCAACTGAGAACCTGGGAGTGCAGTAAAGAGGGGGTGGGAGTGCACCTCATGGTTGTCTGGATGCCAGGCTGTTTACTGTGAGCAAAGACGATTTTGCAGTGCTTAACCCTTAACCTTTCGTAGTGGCCTGAGATTGGCTTCTCAATCCCCTCGTTCAACCATGGTGGGTGAAGGTGAGCAGCTACGAATGGAATCTCCAATACAAATTGGCAGTCTTGGATCCCTGCAGGCCCCGGATGTCTCTCAAACCTGTACTGCCAATTAGCATTCGGGATGCAGAAGGTAAGAACATGTCATTTACTTCAGTGATGCTAAATTAGTTTTGAGTACTTCAACCCATTTTGTATCTTAGATAATATGATCTTAAACACATTGTTAAGGATTTCGATGTTCCTGGCTAACATATACTTTGACATGCACGGAGCTACACTGTACAATCCGGAAACATGGTGATCGAATATTGTACAATTTTCACAACACATTCAACCTCTTAGGTATGTAATCCTCAGGAAATACAATCCAAATAGGTGAAGGTGTGTGATCCTTCTTATCTGTGGAACATTATAGTGGCAAAGGGCCTTGTATTTGGAATACCTTTGACTACATTTTCCTCTGGACAAAACTCATGCAATAAACATGTGTGTGTCACTATGTACAAGACCCTGGCACTTTTTTTTAATTTCAACTAAGTTCTTCATTTTGAAACTGATGATATGAGGATTGAAAATACATCTAATTTTGCAATGTAAGGTACTGTTACTTGAAAAGACACACCACAGCTCAAGCAACCACAGCATAAAGCTACAGTGCAATGGGAACATGTATTATCTTTGATTGTTGTTGAATGGCAAGATTTATTGATTGCACTGAGATAGGCTTTTTATGCAAGTTATCTATCTAAGAAAACATGACTTTTCGATTAGTTCATATATTGCAATCAAATTTAGTGTTATTCCATTTGAAACACATAATGACAAACGTACACATTTGAAAATAAATACATAGGCACATCAATATAAATGTCTTTTTACAAACAGGACACAAAAGAGTGAAATACCCAAAGCCCCTCCCACTTGCTTACCCCTTCGGGACATGGCGTATATCACTAGAAACAGGGTTTTTAATAAACACATTTTCCCATCTGAACTGGCCTTCGCATCATGATATAACCTCTGCTGCCAAGCTTTGGAAAAGAGCTGTCCTGCTTCACATGGTACCATTGGACTGTTTGAATTCTAAATAACCCTCACAGACGCCTTTGCAGTTTTGACCTTCTTTGGACTCGTAATTCCTCTTATAACTTCCCCCCGAGGTGTTACAGCTGCTAGAGATACCGATAAATCCGAGGTACAAAGTTACCAGGCGATGTCAAGTGGGACTATGAGGTTCCACTTAGAAATGAGAAACTAGTGGGAACCTCAGTGATCCTTACCTGATTCGACCTCTGTTTCCTCATTTTACACCCACATTTCATCTGGGGATTTGGGCTGGTTCAGCAGCCAAATTATCTGGTTGAAACAAAACGGATCTGCTTGACTTTAACCCTGTTTGTCTTGTAAAACACTTTAAGGAATAACCCCACGTGTATTCCACAAATAAAAAAGAATCCTGCATATTCTAAGAATACTGTTAAAAAAGTTTTTATTGAAACATCGAAAAACATTCATCAATAAAATAGAATGTGAATGCCAAACAAGTGCAGTTTGATTCATACTCTTGATGATACAAAAATTAACCAAAGAGACAGAAGTTCTAGAGAAAGATATACAACTAATCAAAGTAGAACTGCAACTACAGATACAAAGTGAAGAATTTTCGAGTGTTACAATAAATGACAGATATGATTGAAAAATACAAGTAAGAAATTGAGATAACAAATTAAAAAGAAATAAAAGGGACGCACGTGACTATGAAAGTGGTACTGCATACAATTGGGCAGAGCTTTACTCCAATAAAAACTTCAAGCAGGTTCGTGTTAAGTACATTAAGTGAAGAATAAATAACATATATTTTAGAAGGCAGAATTAAGAAAGGTGTCTTTTTTTTAGAAACAACCACGAATGGAGGAACAAGGAGTAGAGAAAAAGAACTAAATGGTGCAGAAGGGATGGTGAGGCTGACATCCTTTTGACACAATACTGAATGCTACTGAAAGAGGGAAAGGACTTGGAGTTGTGCAGCAATCAAGGTGGCTGCATGATGCAATGTTCGAAGCTCACTACTTTTCCTTCCTTCAAAATAGTGGAAGTGCCACATTGTGAGGTCAGGTAGCATAGATGTGAGGCTTTCCTTGAAAAAAAAGGCTCTGCTGGAGGCCTCATGTTAAAGTTGCCTGTCTGCAACAGGCACACTGAGGGGCATATTTACGAGAGTGATTGCATCGCTCTTGCACCACACAATGTGGTGCATGCCCAACGCAACTCCAAAATGCAACTCATCTAGCCACGCAAAGCCACCTTGCATGGCCTTGAATGACTTGATAAATCCAGAGTAAGAATCAAGTTTCAGAACACAAGAGCCCCTTGGTATAATAAGGTTCCTATGGCAGAGCAAAACTAGAAATAGAAGAAAGATTCCTTGGCAACCTTCTTTTTACGCCTCAGCTCATAAAGGTCTTACACTCATAGATGTACTGCTCAGAAGATAATAATGTGTATGTTAAGCTTTGTATTACAACACTTAAAAATGTATCCGCGAGTTCATGTACAATGAGTCAAAACATTTACATATGATTCACAGGCCGAGGCAATCTGTTCTGAAATCACATTTACTCTTGTTTCACATGATCGGGGAATCTGTCCTGGATATTATTGATACAGGTCTTAAAAACACATACATCTGCCACCCTAAAAACACTGCCTGTCAACGTAGTGAAGAGCATTATTGATTCTCTCTGCCAATGGCGACACCATAATGAACACTGTGCCATGAAGAACTGTTAATGGACTTTAGAATTTGTGTTCACAACCCTTAGGTAACAGGAAAACTGTTCAGAGATGCTAATATCAGTGGATCCATCAGGTGTAAGTCCAAAGAATGAGCTGTCCATTGCATGGGTAACTATTTCTTTTTGAATGGCATGAGCAATAATTTAAGTGTTTTTCATTTTGGATGGTGTCCGACAACCAGTTGTCTCGCAAAAGCTGCCGTTCTATTAAATGTGATTGAGTATCTGTTGTTTGTTCCGTCATAGATTGCTAAAGCACTTAGTCGCAATGTTGATCTAAAGGGCCATCTTGCCAACAAAGGAACTTAGCTGAAATGAACATCTGAAGTGCTACAAGGGCAGTGTTTTGGTTCTTGACAGCACATGTAGACAGAACTGCATTAATAGGCACACAGCCAGTCTGAGTTATTTTCCCAATAGCTTCTGTGTGAAATTGCAATTTTTCATGTTCTGAAAACTTTTTAGATGCTTTCCACCGATCGAAAAAACATATTTTGTGAACGTGAATTCACACTCTCATGTAGTGACAAGACCATTTCCTGAACCAAGCAGGCTTGCAGGTTCTGGTGAATTGTTCAATACCAAATGTCCTTTTAGGAAACATATAGCCATCATTTGGCTGAAATGGTTCATTAAGTGATTCCTGTGTGGCCACATCAGTAGTCACTGGCACAACTTGTCAGCTTCCAACTCTTGCCTGGCATTAAGATGAACAGAGGCAGTAGTGGTTGCGACATTGCATACAATTAGATCTCCAGCATGCATAAGCTGCATAACTGAGACATGAATGTCCGTGCTGAGAACGAACAGCTGTCTTTGGCTGTTAGAGGTTCACTAGCTTCTGATTTCCCCACAGAATCTGATATCCTTGTTTTGGCACTTAGTGAAAGTGCTCTTGACAGCTATAAGAACACCTATGTTAGACTTTTCATCCTTGGTGTGGTCTCCCTTAACTTTTTGCCTCTGTTTCCCAGGTTGTTGATGTGTGCTGGACTCTGTTGTAGCTGTTTTTGTTACTCTGGGCACTCTACAACTGCTAACCAGTGCTAAAGTGCAAGTGCTCCTAAACAAAATGTTTATGTAATTGATTCATCCATGATTGGCATATTTGATTTACTAGTAAGTCCCTAGTACAGTGCACTAGAGGTGCCTAGGGCCTGTAAATCAAATGCTACTAGTGGGACTGCAGCACTGGTTGTGCGACCCACATAAGTAGCTCTGTAATCATGTCGCAGACCTGCCACTGCAGTGTCTGTGTGTGCAGTTTTAAACAGTAAATTCGACTTGGCAAGTGTACCCACTTGCCAAGCCTAAACCTTCCCTTTACCTACATGTAAGACACCGCTAAGGTAGGCCCTAGGTAGCCCCAAGGGCAGTGTGCAGTGTATGTTTAAGGTAGGACATAAACTAGTGTTTTTTATATGTCCTAACAGTGAAATACTGCTAAATTAGTTTTTTCACTGTTGCAAGTCCTGCCCCTCTCATGTGTTAACATGGGGGCTACCTTTAAAATGATTAAAGTGTAGATTCCCTTTGGGAGTGGATGACGTGGAGTTTGAGGTCTCTGAGCTCACAATTAAAAAATATATCTTTTAGTAAAGTTGATTTTAAGATTGTGTGTTTGAAAATGCCACTTTTAGAAAGTGAGCATTTTCTTGCTTAAACCATTTCTGTGACTCTGCCTGTTTGTGGATTCCCTGTCTGGGTCAGTTTGTCAGTTGGGCTGGTTGTATCTCTCACTAGACAGTGACACAAAGAGAGCTGGGGTGTTGTTTGCATTTCCTTATGAGCCATCTGTGCTGGGAGGGAGGGGAGGAGTGGTCACTCACACCTGAAAAGGCTGTGCCTGCCCTCACACAATGCAGTCTCCAACCCCCTGGTGTGTGTCTGGGGCCTGGCCTGGGCAAGGCAGGTTTTCACAAACAAGAAAGACTTTGCTTTGAAGAAGGACTACTTCAAAGGGCAAAATGGGCATAAGAAGGGCACCCAAAACCACAGACTTTATAACACTTCTGGAAACCAAGAGGAACCTCTGCCTGGAGAAGAGCTGAAGAGCTGAGGAAGAAGAGCTGCCCTGCCTGTGACTGTGCTTTGTGGAGCTATCCTGCAGTTTCTGCTTCTGCCTGTGCTGGAGGACAAAGACTGGACTTTGTGTTGCCTTCCTTCTTGTGAAGAACTCTCCAAGGGCGTGATTTAGAGCTTGCTTCCTGTTGTTTGAAGTCTCAGGGACAGCAAAGGCTTCTCTCTGCCAGCACCTGGAGTCTCTGGAGAGACTCCTACTCTGCCAAGTGGTGCCCATCCAGTTCCTGGGACCCTGAAAGGAGAAGCTGGCAGGACAAGAGTGAGAAATCCACGCACAGACCGGCTTGCGGGGAAAAGATCGACGCAACTCCGATCAGCGGCTGAAAAATTGATGCACCGCTGGCTTTGCAGGCGAAAATTGACACTCGCCTGCAACGCAACCGGAAGATCGACACCCGGGGCTGGAGAAATGAAGCACAGCATCGCTGACAGAGGCTGGTGAGATTGCAACCCGCGCTGCGTGGTTTTCGGACTATCATGCAGCTGAATTTCTGACGCAACACCGCTGGGCATGTAAAAACATGCAAGGCCTGCCCGGACCCGAGAGTGTGGACCGGATCGACGCATCGCTCTCCTGCGGAGAGAAGACCCGACTAAAGGGGAAACGATGCAAGGTCTCGCTCATGAGTGAAATTGACGCATCGAAAGCCCTTTTTGACACACACTCGCCCCTGCAGGGTTATTTTTGATGCACCCAAGGTACATTTTCACGCTAACAGCGTTAGTGTGCGTTTAAAATTACATGAAGATTCTTTTTGCATTTTTAGTGATAACTTCACTTCGTATTTTGGATTTTTGTTGTTTTGGCCTTGTTTTGTTTAGATAAATATTTTCTATTTTTCTAAACCTGTGTTGTGTCATTTTGTAGTGTTTTCATTAAGTTACTGTGTGTGTTGGTACAAATACTTTACACCTAGCACTCTGAAGTTAAGCCTACTGCTTGTGCCAAGCTACCAAGGGGGTAAACAGGGGTTAGCTGAGGGTGATTCTCTTTTACCCTGTCTAGAGTGAGGGTCCTTTCTTGGACAGGGGGTAACCTGACTGCCAACTAAAAAAACCATTTCTAACAACCTACAAAAGAAATAATTTGCAATTAGACTTTTCACTTCTATTGGATATTTTGACAGTATAGAATATAGTACTAAATGTGAGACATTAATGATATCCCACAAAAAAAACTCAGTTCCTAAGCAGCTGCATTACAGTTAGAGGGGGTAATGATTTGGAAAATCAATGTTGCTCACTAAAGTAGTATAACATATTGGTCAAACTATACAAATGTTGGCATTCCAGTGAGTCTCTGTTTTCACGTGACTCCAAGGAGGTGGAGTATCAGTCTGGGCGTAGTGAGCACAGATGGGATTCATTTGAAAGATGCTACCATAACAGATATAGTTGGGCATTTGCGATCTGATGGAGGTCCAGAAATAGCATAAGCCACAAATTCATAAGTGGCACCACACAGTCTTTGCCTCTGACTTCTGCCTAGTGTTCAATCGCTCCCCCTGATGCAACCACCTACTATTGGCTGCTAAGGAGCTAGAACAATGGCAGGTAGTAGAAAGGACAGAAATTAAATATATATTTTAAATAGGTCTTTTTTCCAGTAACTGCCTTCATGAATCCTAAGAAAAGAAGGTAGCAAGGGCACAGCCAGATGTACCAACGAGCAGGTTTGGGGAAGATGCTGTGAACACTGCTCCTACCCATAGGTGTGCCACTTTCTAGACCCTCTCGTGTTGCAGAGTTTTCATTGGGCCCAAATATGTGTTTATGTGAGCCCAGGTCTATTATTATTTGACTTAGCGTAATGCAGCAATACAACTTGTTGCCCTGCACCAAATGGAGATGGTGGGAATTTGCCATACATATTAAGATATTGAGCATTTCTGCTTTCCCTGCACTGGCACACTGTGTGCTGCCTAGCACAAATACTGACACCCTTACGCCACAGTGCAAGGGTGCCTTCATTGCATGCAGGATTGTTTTGTGCATGAAGGACACCTTCCCGCACAAAAACAATCCTTAAAGGCCCTTTCCTCTCTTTAAGTGTGCTGCAGAATGCAGCTCACATAGAAAGTGGAAACAATGAGGAGAAGGTTTACCAGTCCTGATAAATCCGGGAATGTGCCAAAAGGCATAGGTGGATGCAATGGAACATCTTTGCTCCACCCATGTAATGCTTTCCCAGTGCATAGTAATGCAAGGCAGCGACATGCTTGTCTTGCATTACTCCAGATTTACCAAACCACGAAGGGCCATGCAATGCAAGGTGGCCCTGTGTAAGCTGGTAAATCTGACATGATGATTGTGTTGCCCTTGTGTCACTTTACGTGATGCAAGGGCAACATAGTCCTTTGATAAATCTGGCCTTTAGGGTCACATATCCACTACCTGAATTGTAACATGCATAGCTGCAATACCACACAACTGACATATAATGCCATACTATTTTATCAGCCATTACTGTAAAAGACTTGAGCTATCAGTCAGCAATGTAAAATGATCATTCACAATCATTCATTGTTGCATTATAGTCTCTCCAAATAGCTGCTCTGCCTTCCTACATTACAAGTCCAAGCTCTTCCATACATTTTAGCAAGGATCGGGCATACATCAAGCTTTTCACAGACAGCGAGGCACTGTGGAGAGGTGCTTCTTGTTAGACTCTGATGTAATCAAATTGGCAACATAGGGTAAAATTAAATATATGAAATGTTAATTTACATAACTACTAAAGATGTTAAAATAAAGCCCATGTGTACATTTGTGCTGTGCACTTACCAGCATTCCGGGACAAAGTAAAGGGTACAGCTTGTAAAATTTCAAAAGTACTTTTCAGGAGCATTGATCACATCACATGAAATAATATCATGGCCTGCTATCATGGTAACAGTGTATATATGTACTTATGTATGGGGTATCTCTACAGGAGAACCATAAATGCCGCAGAGAACTATAGAGATTCAAAGGCAAGCCACAGTCAATGCGTGGTGAGAGGTAACTAGCTATTGGATAGTTACTGCATTGTGATCTAGTGTTCCTAATAGTTGTGACTTCAACTCTTTCATAAATTGAGGCAGGACTGGGGCGGTCCTTATGGATACAAGAATGTTGTCCCATATCCTGAGTCAATAGAAGGAAAGGCCTGATAACTGTTGGATGATGGTCTGGCTGTAGGTGTGGTGAGAGCAGTTCTTCCTTACATGCAATAACACCATGTGACCTGAGCTTCTTTTCCCTCCTTTAGACAGCCTCATTTTCTCCATTCACCAACTGTATTCCTGTTCAGGTTGTCACACTCATCCCTTGCCCTTTAATACACAGCCACAATTGTTACATTCCCTACAAAATAACTTTGACTCAACCTCAGGCTGACAATTTCCATTATTGTTCCATTTCCATTCACACTGTTATAGTCCTCTGTTATTTCAACTCACTCTCTTCCCTACTATACGGTTGGAATTTGAATGTCCTCTGCCTAGTACACAGACAGGTTTCTCTGCCCTGAGTACCAATCTTTGTCTAAAGCTGGTATATTTTTTTCTGGGGAACTACTATTCGAATAAGTTGCGCAGAGGCCTAGGCCTTCCTTTGACTTAAAGAGATCCAGGACCAGTACTGTGACTTTGAGGGGTACATCAAGCATAGCCTCTTTACTGATAGTAGGTGATACCTATCGTGGATACAATACTGTAAGATCCGAGAGCCTTTGGTATAGTCTTCCCACCAAGCATTTTTTTACTTCTCTCCTCCTATTTGCTGAAATTAATTTGTGTTGGCTTTAGGTCTCTCTGCACTTTGCCACTGCCAAAGTGCTTGTGCTCATTCCTTAAAACATGGTGAAATTGGGTTATATTTGATTGACACATTTAATTTACTTACATTCCCTCATAAAGTGGTATAACATGTACCTAGGGCCTGTAAATTGAATGCTACTAGTGGGTCTGCAGCATGGATTCTGCCACCCACTTAAGTAGCTCTTCAAAACATGTCTCAGGCCTGCCTTTTCAGCCTTTGTGTAGTTTTAAACTGCCAATTCTACCTAACAAAACAAGCCTTTATTCATGCCTAAGCCTCCCATTTCAATACATCTATGTCACCCCTAATGTAGTCTTAAACACTCACGGAGCAGGGTGCAATGTATTTAAAAAGTTGGGCATGTAACTCTAAGTTATATATAGCCTGGTGATAAAAAAACTCCCATTACGTTGTGCACCTTGATCAGGCCTATTTCTCCCATAGGATAACATTGGATTACATTATCACATTTAATAAATGCTAACAGAAATAGGTAGATAAGTCATTTTTGGTCTCAAAAGAATTGTAATTTAAAATGTTCTTTAAGTGTAAAGTCAGATTTTAATTCACAATTCTGAAAATTACACCTTTAGAATGTTGGTATTTTGTTGTTCTAACCATTTGGTGCCTGTGGCCTATGTCATGGGTCATGTGACCAGGAATAGAGTGGCATTTGGCCTTTGTGTATTCTTTTCAGACAGTGAAACAAAGAGGGAATAGATGTTGGCAGAATTAGCCATCCTGCCAAGATGGGAGGGGCCGAGCTGTTCCCTGCACCACTTATATTTCAAAAGGGCTATCTCCAGCATACTCACAAACAGCTTGACACCAGTCTTTTCCCACCCTAGACCTCTTGAAACCTTAGCAAGGGAGGAAGGAAATGTCCAGAACCAGATGTGTGTGTGAGGAGGGTAGAGTCTAGAAATTTCTCTGCCTTGAAAAGAGTGGAGTGGTATCATTGAGTCTGTGGAAAGTGATGAATGGTTAGCCCTACTAGCGATTGGAAAGAAGTCTAATAGGGCAATAGGAAGGAGCCTAGATCTAAGAGACCTCAACAAACTATTGTGGTGGATACGTTTACACTTCCCATAATCCAAGAACTTCTGGCCAAATCCAAGGGTGTTAAGTGGTTTTCAACTATTGATTTAACTTCAGAGTACCAAGAAATTTCTCTTCATCCCTCTAGTTAAAAATAACTTTTATCACCTAAAGATTTATGCACATGCCATTTGGTTTAACCTCAGCAGCTGTGGTGTTCAAATGATTAATGCACGATCTGTTCTGAGATCTAGATGGAGTAACCTATTTCCAAGATTATATTCTGGTGATGGGTAGAGACAAACAGTAGCATAATTGCACACTGAGTACTATTTTGAGAAGTTAGGTGGCCGAAGGATTGATGGCTGGCTGGACTAAATAAATTCACATTTTTAATGAAGTCCATTACATATTTAGGGCAACTCATTGCCGCCACTTGACCACTAGTGCGGTGAAGTCCCCGCCGACCCTATTATGATTTTCCCACTGGGCTGGTGGGCGAAACAATGTGGCGGTGTGGCGGCTGCAGCAGCACCCATCGCTCATTTCACTGCCCGTAACTCGGGCAGTGAAATGCACAACAGGGCAGTGAATGGGGCCACAAGAGGGGCCTGAGTCACCCATTCCACCAGCCTTTCCCTGGCAGTGTAAACTGCCAAAAAAAGACTGGCGGAAGGGGACTCATAATCCCCAGGGTGGCACCCTGGAGGATTACAAAAGCCAAGACCACCAGGCTGCTGGCTGCCATGTTCATAATATGGTGGGTGGACCGGTCTGCCCCCCACCGTGAGTCTGGCGGTCCCAGGACCGCCAGACTCATAATGAGGGCCATAGTTAGCATAGTAGCGATTTCTCTTAAGAAGGAGATTCTCCACTACCCACCAGCAAGGATGAGGTAATCATCTTTTTATGGCTGTCTGAATTCTACTCCATGTTTGTAAAACCTTTGCTGAAACAAACTATGGCATACAAAAAAGTTTGAAGGATCATCAAGTATTCCAGTGGAGTGGAGAATTGCAAAAGGAGTTTGAAAGCATTGAGAATGATGTCTACAATGCTATTACTTTACAAGGTTTTACTTCCACTTCCATGGTATTTTAACCACTAACTCTGGCTGTAAGGGTATGGAAGATTTTTGAAGCAAGCTTCAGGAGCTGGCCGGAGTACTCTGTGTCATTTGCTTCTTGCTCCTTGTCACCTACAGACAAAAAAAATTCTATTATTAAGTGGGAAATGATAGGCTTAGTATGGGCTATGGAGAAATTCAGGCAGTATCTGTGGGGTTCAAGATTTACATTACACCCTGATCATAAGCCACTTCTGAAGGTATTAACACCAGATATAGGGGGTGATTCTGACCCCGGCCGGCGGCTGATGCCGCCGGCCTGGCTGGAACCGCCAGAAGACCGCCGCGGGTATTCTGGGTTTCCTGCTGGGCTGGCGGGCGACCGCCAGAAGGCCGCCCGCCAGCCCAGCGGGAAACACCCTTCCATGAGGATGCCGGCTCCGAATGGAGCCGGCGGAGTGGAAGGGGTGCGACGGGTGCAGTTGCACCCGTCGCGATTTTCAGTGTCTGCATGGCAGACACTGAAAATCTTTGTGGGGCCCTGTTACGGGGGCCCCTGCAGTGCCCATGCCATTGGCATGGGCACTGCAGGGGCCCCCAGGGGCCCCACGACACCCCATACCGCCATTCTGTTCCTGGCGGCCAAAACCACCAGGAACAGGATGGCGCCGCCGGTTTTCCGTTTCTGACCGCGGCTGTACCGGCGCGGTCAGAATGCCCATGGGAGCACCGCCAGCCTGTTGGCGGTGCTCCCGCAGTCGTTGGCCCTGGCGGATTTTACCGCCAGGGTCAGAATGACCCCCATAGTCATTAAGACATTGCCAGAATATCCTGAAGACTTCTATACTATACTTATGATGTTTAGTATATACTAGAAAACAAAAACAAAATGTCAAATTATTTAAGTAGATCTGCTTTATCCTTGAGAGAATGTACTTCTTCTGTCTGGAATGAGTATTGTGTAGAGATGGTAGAAGAAAATAATGACTCCATTGTAAGAGGGGACCAGAAGTGTGGCTACCAATGTGGTGCAACCTTGGGGCAGATTTAAAAGCCCCTAGCACCTCCTTGCGCCACATTAGCATCATTTTTGTATGCTAATGTGGCCCAATGAGGCCAAATTCGATTCACCAAATTTAAAAAGTGGTGCAATGCATGTATTGCGCCACTTTGTAACCCTTTGCGCTACATTATACCTGCGCCAGACATAATGTATGCAAAGAGGGTGTTCCCCCGCTAGTGGGGCTGAAAAAATGGCGCAAAGAAATATAAGAGAACTTTTTGCATCATTTTTCTGGCACTTTTACCGACTGCTCAGAGCAGGCATTAAAAGGAGGGACACCATTGTTTACAGTGGGCCTCAATGGGCTTTGTAGGATTAGTGTCACAATGTTTGACGTTAATCCTGCAAAGCTTCAAACTAGCATCAATAATTTTGATGCTAGTTCCCCTAACTACCGCCATGGTGTGCCGCATCTTAGATTCAGCACACACATGCTGGGATTCGGGGGGAGCTAAGGGACGCAAGAAAAGTGGCACTGAACTGTGTGCAGCCCCACTTTTCTTAAATCAGGCCCCTTGTTTGAAATGAGAGACGAAATTACACAAGGTTGGTCCACTAAAAGTAAGTTGACAGAAGAATGTAAATAATTTTGGGAGCATAAAACATATTTATCAGTAAGTGATCAGAGATTATTCTGATATGTGCTAGACTTATGCCCCCTAGTAATATAAGACTGAGAATGTTGAGAATTACACATGAGGGACATCTAGGCATTGTGAAATTCAAAAGGAGACTTGAGCCTTTATATTGGTGGGAAAGTATAGATTCAGACGTGTAGAAATTTGTGAGGTCCTATGAACATTGTGCTAACACAAATCAACATCTGTTTTCATACCTTCACTAGGCTGTAGGAAATCCGCGAGGAATTGGCTGTTGATATTCTAGGCCCCATTCTGGATTCAGACACGAGGAAATTTGTGAGGTCCTATGAACATTGTATGAACACAAATTACTATCTGTTTTCAGATCTTTGCAAGGTTGTAGAAATCCCCAGACAAACCATGGGAGGAACTGGCTGTTGATATTCTAGACCCCATTCTAGATTGTAGATTCTAAATGGGAGCCTAAGTAAATAATTGTTCTCTTAGACTTGTATTCTAAATGGCCTGAAATTGACATTTGCACCAAGGTTGACTACATGGCGGCTGTTTCTTTCCTTGGAAAAAATTTCTTCAGAGAAGGTTGTCCTAAATCTCTGCTAAGTGACAACGGACTCCAATTTACAGCTAAGAAATTGGAAGTGTCCCTATCTAGCAATGATGTCAAAGCTAAATACACTCCTGTATACCAACTTGAAGGAAATGGTGCGTTGAAGTGCTTTAGAAGCGTAATCATGGGAAGTGTTCAGGCTGCTATGAATGCAGGGATATATTGGGAAAGAGAACTTGGAAGATTAATTTTGACCTACAGGATTACTACCACCTTACCACGCACCTTAACTGAATACAGTCTATTCAGAGTGCTAAGAGGAAAGAAAGGGAACCGTTGACTAAGGACAATACAGCATAGATGACTGTGGCAATACAAAGTCAATGTTCTTCTTCCTTACTAAAGACAAACTTGTTGGAAATGCAAAGGGTTTATAAAGAATATTAGAAATAAGAAACATAGGGGGTCATTACAACCCTGGCGGACGGTGTTAAAGCGGCGGTAAGACGGCAAACAGGCCGGCGGAAAAAAAGGGAATTATGACCGTGGCGGAAACCGCCAACAAAGACAGCCACTTTAACACTCCGACCGCCACGGCGGTACAGACAAACATTGCGGTGGTCACCGCCAACAGACAGGCGGGAGACAAAGTACCGCCCACAGTATCACAACCTACCAATCCGCCACCTTTTCCGGGGCGGATTCACCGTGGATAAAAACACGGCGGAAACAGCCATTTCAATGGGAAAACGCTCACCTCTACACACTCCACGAGGAAGGAGGGCACCATGGAGCCGGAACTCTAAATACTCCCTGCGATAGTCTTCCTGCTCCTGTACGATCATCCTCAACGCCAGCGCCGAAGACAAGGGTGAGTACTGCACCTACGACATAGGGGAGGGGGGAGGCAAAAAGTCAGGGACACACACACGCAACACCCCCACCCCCACCCCAACCCTCACCCACTACAAAACACACACTAATGCATATCCAAACATAACAGTAACAACCCCAAAAAACCCCGGAAGAATGCAAAGACAAAAGGAAATGAGTGCAACCATTGTAATGTATCAAAATACAGTAAGCAAATATATACAGATATATATACACATTAAACAGAATATACATCACGATTAGTAGTGCAGGTATGCACCATTCAAAGTCCGTGGACCACTGGGCCCAAAATGCATGGGCGAGGCCCACACACGATACCTGAGCAAAACGGAGAGAACACTGCAGGGGCATCAGATCAAAATACAACAGGCACCTCAGGGGGAACGGAAGGGGGGGCACCTCAGCCGGATGACAGCACCACGCCAGATCCACGAGGGGGCTCCATGCCCATTGATGTATCCTGGGGAGTGCAAAGCCACAGTCTCTCAAGTCTCTACAGTGGGTGGCTTGCCCACTGTACCATCCTGGGGAGTGCAAAGCCACAGTCTCTCAAGTCTCTCCAGTGGGTGGGTTGCCCACTGTACCATCCTGGGGAGTGCAAAGCCACAGTCTCACAAGTCTCTACAGTGGGTGGGTTGCCCACTGTACCATCCTGGGGAGTGCAAAGCCACAGTCTCACAAGTCTCTACAGTGGGTGGGTTGCCCACTGTACCATCCTGGGGAGTGCAAAGCCACAGTCTCTCAAGTGGATGACAATCTCCACTGGTTCTGGAGGGGGACTGGTGCCCAGAGTGTTTCATCCTGTCAAGGACTGAGGTAGTGGATGCTGTTCTCCACTGGTTCTGGAGGGGGACTGGTGCCCAGAGTGCTTCATCCAGTTAAGTACTGAGGTAGTGGATGCTGTTCTCCACTGGTTCTGGAGGGGGACTGGTGCCCAGAGTGCTTCATCCTGTTAAGGACTGAGGTAGTGGATGCTGTTCTCCACTGGTTCTGGATTGGGACTGGTGCCCAGAGTGCTTCATCCTCTCAAGGACTGAGGTAGTGGATGCTGTTCTCCACTGGTTCTGGAGGGGGACTGGTGCCCAGAGTGCATCACTCTCCCCGTGACGGTCCCAGTTCCGTCACTGCCCCTGCTGCACATGGGCTAGCGGTGCTTGAGTTGGCGGTGCTGGCCTTGTTCAGCGGTGCTTGCCCTGTTCAGCAGTGCTTGACTTTGCTGTCTCTGACCTGTTCAGCGGTGCTTGCCATGGCGGTCTTTGCCCTGTTCAGAGGTGCTTGCCCTGTTCAGCAGTGCTTGCCCTGTTCAGCGGTGCTTGCCATGGCGGTCCTTGCCCTGTTCAGCGGTGCTTGCCATGGCGGTCTTTGCCCTGTTCAGCGGTGCTTGCCCTTTTCAGCGGTGCTTGACTTTGCTGTCTCTGACCTGTGCAGCGGTGTTTGCCATGGCCCCTCATTGCCCAGCGGGGCTGTGGCTGCCGGGGCCCTCCTGGGCACTGACTCTGGCAGTGGTCTCCTGACCAGTGATGATGGGACTGCCCTCCTGGGCACTGACTATGGCGGAGGCCTCCTGGCCACCGACGATGGGACTGCCCTCCTGGGCACTGACTCTGGCGGTGGTCTCCTGACCAGTGACGATGGGACTGCCCTCCTGGGCACTGACTCTGGCGGTGGCCTCCTTGCCACTGACGATGGGACTGCCCTCCTGGGCACTGACGATGGGACTGCCCTCCTGGGCACTGACTCTGGCAGTGGCTTCCTGACCAGTGACGATGGGACTGCCCTCCTGGGCACTGACTCTGGCGGTGGTCTCCTGGCCAGTGACGATCGGGCTGGCGGTGGCCTCCTGGGCAGCGGGGATGATGGCGGCCTTCTCCGCCGTGCTGCTCTTCCCAGACTTTGGCGCTTTCTTCTGCCCCTTCCCCACCTTGGGAGGAGTCACAGCTGAGTGGACACTCCCCCCGGGACCCTTGTGAGCGGCTTCGCCGGCTGGAGTCTTCCCCCTATCCCGTCGGGCACTGTCCAACTTCTGGTGCTTCACAGGGGGGGACTGGCTGTGCTTTGGCTCCGTGTCACACTGGCTGCCCTGGTGCCCGGTGCACTCCACATACCTCTAACAGGCACCACTGGTACCTGAGATTTTTTGGCTGAGGTGCTAGTACGGGACCTATGAATTGGAGGGTGGGGGGTGGTGGGAAAGAGTTCAAGGTTGCTCAGGAAAAGTTTCTTAGGAACACTGGTACGGGTAGCTGGAGGGGGTCTGGGAGTGGAGGAAGAGGAGGTGGTTATAGGAGGTGTAACTTTTGATGATTTGGGTGCAGGTGCATGTGCTGGAGGCTGTCGTGAGGTGGATGGATGTTGGGTGTGTGTGTGCCCGCGTTTGTGTACTTTGGGAGAGGGCGTCACAGACACACTGGGAGAGGACACAGGGGACGTGTAAATGGTAGTGGGGGTGGTGAGTGCATGTGAGCGGGGTGTGGTGGTGGGTGTGCTGGTGCGGGTCCTAGTGGCTGTAGTGGTAGTGCATGCAGGTGAGAGTGTAGACGACACTGGGAGGGAGGAGGGAGACGACGAGGATGGGGACACAGTGGAGGCAGTGGATGTTGCTATGTCTCTATGTGTGTGATGCTTGTGTGAGTGCCTGTGGGATGTGTGGTGCCCAGGTTGGCCTGAGCTTCCCTTGTGTGTTGACGTGTCTGCAGGCTGGTCTGATGGTGTGCTTGGGATAGGCAGAGGTACAGGGGATTGGGTCTGGGTGGAGGAAGTTGGAGGGGGGAGGCTAGACACAGGGACAATGGCTGCCATCAGTGCTGAGGCCAGAGATTGCAGGGTTCGATGATGGGCAGCCTGACCAGAACGAATGCCCTCCAGCAATGCATTAGTGTGTTGCAACTCCCTTTCTACACCCTGGATGGCATTCAGAATGGTAGACTGCCCAACAGTGAGTGACCTGAGGAGGTCAATGGCCTCCTCACTGAGGGCAGCAGAGGTGACAGGGGCAGGGGCTGAGGTACCTGGGGCGAAGGTGATGCCCACCCTCCTGGGTGAGTGGGCACGGGGCAAAGGCTGAGGGGCTGCTGGGAGGGCGGTGCTGGTAGGGGGGTGGCGGCTGTACCTGTAGAAGTGGGGGGCACAGATGGTGCCGCCACCACAAGGGAGCTCCCATCGGAGGACGAGTCCGTGTCGCTGGTTGCTGATCCGGTGACCGCCGTGAAGCTCCCCTCGCCCTCTGTCCCAATGGTGTATTCAGAGTCCGTGGTGTGGCCCTCCATGGCCATGTGGGATGCAGCTCCCTCGTGCTCCGGTGCCACTGTACCTCTGCCTGATGATGCTGATGCACAGAAGAACAGGGAGAGCACAAAAAGAGGGGGGGGGAACGACAGAAGAAAGACAGGTTGAGTGCATGGCTTACCGCTACAGTTGGCGGACAATACAGACACAGCAGCCCCCTGCACTACGCCACGCTGTTGGGCTCTACAGATGCAGTTCCTGGGATGTGGCCTACATGGCTATGGTGGACATCAGCACACATAGATGACACAGGGGCATGAAACCTGTACTTGGCAATCTACAGAGGTGGGGTGGAGTGCCACATGGCCTGCATTACGGAGGGGCCTAGCCTACGGAACTCGCCCTGGCCTCCTCCCCCACCCAGACACCTTCACTGCGCGCAAAGTCCGCAGAATGATGTTGTACTCACCCCCTTGTGTCTGCTGTGATGCCCTCAAGTGCCCATCCAACTCAGTGTAGGCCACCGCCAGGATCCGGAACATCAGGGGGGTCATGGTGCGACGGGCACCCCACCCACGTTGGGAGGCCATCCCCAGCTGAGCCTCCGCCGTCTTCTTTCTCCAGCGGCGAATGTCCTCCCATCTTTTACGGCAGTGGGTGCTCCGTCTCTGGTGGACCCCCAGGGTCCGGACGTCCTTGGCGATGGCACACCAAATATCCTTCTTCTGGTGGGCGCTGACCTACATGACATGTACAGGGGAAAGAAGAGAAGTAATTACCAACTGCACCGTCGAAGTGAGTGGCCCACATCCCTGCCCTTGCCATGTGGCACATGCATTCACAGTCCTTCATGCTCGCAGAACTCTGCCCTCTTCCTTTTTACAACCAGCCCTCTCCACCCAGGCATAGCCCATACAACTTGCACCCTACGTACTCACCTGTTGGTCTGGAGGACCATAGAGTAACGTGTACTGTCCACAAGCTTCTCCAACTCCTGTGCAGTGAAGGCAGGGGCCCTTTCCCCAGACGCACGAGCCATTGTCTCTTCCAGACCGAGGTCACAGCAGCACTTGCAGTATAGGTCCTCTCCTGTCGAAGATCAGGTATCGAGTGATTCAACAGATAGAAAATGGCGGTCACGTCCACAGCGGTCACGTCCGTGGCGGTGCGTATCATCACCGCCGGCGCACTTCGTCATTGGCTCCTGGGACCCATAGGGTCCAATGTTAACTAATGCAGCATTGCGCAGCGGTCTTCGACCGCCTAATGTGACGGTGTACAACGCCAGTGCAGTTACCTCACATCCCATTGTCCCACTTTAGAGGTCGCGGGGTCAGGACTCAACACACTTACAGACAACTTTTTGGATTATGTTTTGTGTTCTGTGTAGCTGTGGGTACATACCTCTGAGTTGCTTGACTCTGTGGTTGCTGTTGTCCTTCCTATGCACCGTCAGCTGGGACATGTGAGGAGATGGCGGAATCCTCCGGTGTACCCGACCGCTGGTGGACCTGTTGACAATGGAGGAGCGACATTTAATCATCACCTACAGGTTTGACCGTGCCACAATCCAGGAACTGTGTACCCAGTTGGAGCCTGACCTGATGTCAGCAATCCGCCATCCCACAGGAATCCCCCTTCAAGTGCAGGTGCTATCAGTGCTCCATTTCCTTGCAAGTGGGTCTTTTCAAACAACAGTGGCCATGGCATCAGGGATGTCCCAGCCTATGTTTTCCAACGTGTTGTCCAGAGTGTTGTCTGCCCTGCTGAAACACATGCGGAGCTACATCGTTTTTCCCTCAGGTGGAGGATTTGGCTACTGTTAAAGGTGACTTCTATGCCCTTGGACATATCCCTAACATCATAGGTGCCATTGATGTGACCCATGTAGCTCTGGTCCCCCCCACAGGAGTGAACAGGTGTACAGGAACCGGAAGAGTTATCAATTCATGAATGTACAGATGGTATGTTTGGCAGACCAGTACATCTCCCAGGTAAATGCTATGTTCCCTGGCTCTGTGCATGACGCCTACATCCTGCGGAATAGCAGCATCCCTTATGTGATGGGTCAACTCCAGAGGCACCGGGTGTGGCTATTAGGGGACTCTGGTTACCCCAACCTGTCATGGCTACTGACCCCAGTGAGGAATCCCAGGACCAGGGCAGAGGAACGCTACAATGAGGCCCATGGGCGGACTAGGAGGGTGATCAAACGCACCTTCGGCCTCCTGAAGGCCAGGTTCAGGTGCCTGCATATGACAGGTGGATCCCTATTCTACTCACCAAGGAAGGTGTGCCAGATCATCATCGCCTGCTGTATGCTTCACAATCTTGCTTTGCGACGCCAGGTGCCTTTTCTGCAGGAGGATGGTCCAGATGACGGTGTTGTGGCAGCTGTGGAGCCTGTGGACAGTGATGAGGAGGAAGCAGAGGAAGAAGACATTGACAACAGGGACTCAGTCATCCAGCAATATTTCCAGTGACACACAGGTGAGAACACTTTCTTGACTACTACAAGTACTTTCACACTTCTACCTCTATCCTGTCTGTCAATTTCAAGCAGTATTTGGTAACTGAGTTGTACATTTCCATTACGGTTTCACAGGTGTGGTTACCAATGTGTGTCATCTGCTTGCATCCTTCATGGACTTGTGATGTGTGACATAGGTATGTTGACATTACATTTGAGAACGGATTTTGTCACTGTCATAGCTAATACACATTTTCTAAATCACAGACTGACTCCAGATTGTTTTGTGCTTTAAGGGTGTTTATTGAAGTGCTAAATATTGGAGGGGGTGGTAAAATGGTGAGGGGTGATGGTGGAGGAATGTCCATGGCAGAGTCCAGTCTATTAGTCTCACAGGTGCACTGCCCATATGGGCATAGGAAGTGGAGCTGGGGCAGTTCCAATATGGACAGGGTTACAAAGTGGGACAGTGGGATGACAATCAGGGTGGTCTCATTTCTTGGCGGGGGTCTTGCCATCGTACTCTGTCCTGTTCCTGGATCTCAGGGACCGCTTGCGTGGTGGTTCTCCGTCTGCAGGGGGTGGGGTGCTGGTGTGGTGGTCCTGTGGCGGGGCGTCCTGTCCACTAGCGCCGGCGGAGGTGGTGGGCAGTTCATCGTCCATGCTAGTGTCAGGGGCCCCTTGGAGTGCCACGGTGTCCCTCATGGTGTTCTGTATGTCCTTCAGCACCCCTACGATGGCGCCCAGGGAGCTGATGGTTCTGAGTTCCTCCCTGAACCCCAAATACTGTTCCTCCTGCATGCGCTGGGTCTCCTGAAACTTGGCCAGGACCGTAGCCATCGTCTCCTGGGAGTGGTGGTATGCTCCCATGATGGAGGAGAGGGCCTCATGGAGAGTGGGTTCCCTTGGCCTGTCCACCCCCTGTCGCACAGCAGCCCTCCAGGTTCCCCTGTGTTCCTGGGCCTCCCTCCCCTGGACCGTGTGCCCACTACCACTGCCCCCAGGCCCCTGTTGTTGTTGGGGTGGTGGGTTATTCTGGGTTCCCTGTAGTGGTGGACACACAGCTGATTGACGTGTCCTGGGTACGGAGGTATGGGCCCGCTGGGTGGGTGCTGTGCTGGTGTTTCCAGAGGGTGGAAGGTCTGTGTTGAGCTGTGCCTGTGCAAGGGGAACCGACTGTCCCGAGGACCACGATGGTCCGGGCTGGTCATCTAGATCCAGTTGGCCAGAGCTGCTGTCATCACTGTGGGCCTGGAGATGTCTGGACCCTCCTGTCTGGTGACGTTAGGTAGTGGTCCTGCAGGGGTGTAAAAGCATGATTATTGCATCTGTGTGTGTCATGGTGTGCAATGGGTGGTTGAGCGTGTACCCCAGTGCTAGCATTCCTGTGTGGGGGCTTGTGTGATGATGGTCGGGGGGTGTTATGGGTATGTGCAGTGGGCATGCTTTAGTGAGGGGTGTCCATGCTTTGTTGTGTCATGCAGGGCTTGGTGTTGGGATGGGGGGTTTGTGTTATTAGTACATTAGTGAGGAGTTGGAGTGATAGGGGAGGGGGTGAGGGTGGGGTTTGTGATAGCATGCAGATAGGGTGGGGGATATGATAGTTAAGATTTGACTTACCAGTGTCCATTCCTCCACCGACTCCTCCGAGGCCCTCAGGATGCATGATGGTCAGGACCTGCTCCTCCCATGTTGTTAGTTGTGGGGGTCTGCCACCAGTCCGCTGTACTGTGATGTTGTGCCTGGAGACCACGGAACGCACCTTCCCCCGTAGTTCGTTCCACCTCTCCCTGATGTCGTCCCAATTTCTTGGGAGCTGTCCCACTGCGTTTACCCTGTCGACTATTCTTCACCATAGCTCCATCTTCCTAGCTATGGAGGTGTGCTGCACCTGTGCTCCAAATAGCTGTGGCTCTACCCGTACGATTTCCTCCACCATGACCCTGAGCTCCTCCTCGGAGAACCTGGGGTGTCTTTGCCGTGCCATTGGGTGATGTAGGTGATGTGTGGGGTGGTGTATGTGGTGATGAGTGTGGTGATGTGTAGTGGTGTGTGGTGTTTTGTGCGTGGATGTTGTGTGGGTGATGGTGTTGTGTGCCTCTGTGTGGTGGGGTTGTCTATGCTGTGCTCTCTCTCTGGCCTTCGTCAATACTTTTTGGTCGTAGGGGTTTGTGGGTGATGTGGGTGTGTGTTTTATATTGTGTTGGGTGTGTGGGAGTGGTGTTTGTATGTGTATCAGGTGTGTGTAAATCGAATTGTCCAATGTGGCGGTGTTTTGGAGATGTGTTTGTATTTTGAGCGCGGCAGTGTGTACCGCCAATGGAATACCGCGGTTGAAAGACCGCCGCGTGGATTCGTGGGTCGTGATAGCATGGGCGTGTTTCTGTTGGCGTGACGTTGGAGGATTTGTTTTCGCCAGTTTATCACTGACCTGTGTGGCGGACTTGTGTGGGTGTCTGAATTTCGGCGGATTCCGAGATGTGGGTCATAATAGCTGTGGCGGATTTCCGCTGCCGCGGCGGTGTGTTGCCGGTCTTCTGCGCGGCGGTAAGCGGCTTTTACCGCCAATGTTGTAATGACCCCCATAGTGTGAATTAGTTCTACCTAAAACAAGGTGACAGAACAAATTGAAACTTTCTAAACTAGGAAGGGGAGCAGCAGGTTCAATGAACCTTTGCAAGTAAAGCCAGTTTATTGACATTCTGTCCTACTAAGGGATGGTAAAGTATGGCATTTCGGTATAATGGCCTGTTGCAATAATTATTTAACCTGGAAGCGAGTTTTCACATGGATGCTGCTAAACCTAATGTGTGGTTATGGGAGGAAAAAGATAGAAATGGTTCTGTTAATGTTAAGAAATATGGATGTAGTTGCTGGAAATGCCAACTAGATATCAGATATCAAGATTGGTGTTGCACCTAGTGGAAACTGTGGTGAAGGGGCACCTGGGAAAAAAGGTCCCAGGAATGGATCAAAGGATATGATCACGCCAGAGAAATTGGTCACCTCCAAATCTAGTAACACTATCTAAAACCAATCAAATAACACTATCCCATCTGGCAGGTCAACTGTTCTTCCTAAGAAGCTTAAAGACTACATTGTGAGGTAAAATATTGACCTAACTTCATGACTACATGATTTATTGTATAAAAGTATAACAGTGCGGAAAAATATTGTGTGTTTATGGGATGATGATTTAATGTTATGATTGAATCTAGTTCATCCATGTTTATG
The DNA here is from genome assembly GCF_031143425.1 of Pleurodeles waltl. Taxonomy (NCBI): domain Eukaryota; kingdom Metazoa; phylum Chordata; class Amphibia; order Caudata; family Salamandridae; genus Pleurodeles; species Pleurodeles waltl. Next base: position 913,733,223 of record NC_090443.1, read on the forward strand.
TTTTGTCTGCACAGAGCATGGGCTGTGCTTGCAAAATCTCTTGTAAAGAAAATAAAACTTAAAAAGAGCTTAGAGCCCACCCATTACTTACCTTTGCATACCAGTGGTTGGCTCCCATGTCACTCTTGTTTCCTACTGGTCACTGCCTACTCCTAGCCTCCGACTTCCTCTTGGGCTTCCACTTCCTTCCTCCCTCTTGTGGAACATGGATCAAGGTTAACTTCCTGTGGCCATTGTCCTTCCCCTGTCCGCAGGTATTCTTTGTTTTATATTTTCAGCATGCATTCAGAGTGCATGCGTCTCTAGTCCTTCTCCTTCACCCCTGCACTCCTCCCACTGTTTCCCCCACCTGCCTCCCATGTTCCACTTCCTGTTGCTTTTTTAACCTTTACCCTCTTCTTGCTGACTTTTTTGACACCCCCACTGTAGTCCTGCTGTCTGTTCTTGTGCCTGAGCAGTGGCGGCCAATTGCCAGAGGTACATAGAACATTTTCTTCATTTGGAGAGGTTCTGGTTTCAGGGGGATCTCTCTCTTATTTTCTGAAATCATCTACCTACTTTGATTCTGGGCTGCTTCTTCACATGGATTGAATTCTCCCTTTCGTCTCACCGCAGGCACCGTTCACTCTCACAAGAGCCACAGAGTCACGGTTGGCAGACCAATAATAGCTCCACAAATCTGGCCTATTAATAAAGGATGAAATATGTTTCTATCCTTGGCTAAGCATACATCACAGAGTATGTTCACCGTGTAGATATGCTGCTGCAACCGTTTTCATTATTTCTGTAGTCCCCCGTGTTAACAATCAGCAACATGCACAGGCCCCTTTATGAATATGCGCCTCCCTGCAGTGTTCACGTTATATTTCCATGAAGCGGTCTGGGATCAGAAACCAGGCATTAAATAAACTGAAGCTTCTTTCATTCCTCACAACTGTGCCACCGCTTACTACTTTTACAACTGACAAATTAGAGCTGAAAGCTGGGTAGGTGACAGATAGGTGGGTGCAAGTAAGGGATAAAAAATCTTGGCTGCTTGCTGGAATTCAATGGAGCCTGCAAAATTTTAGAACACATAGCCAGAGTACTCACCTAAAGTTAATAAAGGTGGGGAACCTTAATGTGGAGAACCTTAAGGTGTACTGGGAGAAACATATACAAAAAAAGATGACACATAGATCATCCCCCTCCTCCAGTTCTCTGATGTATATACACCCCTGCCTTCCTCCAGCTCTCTGATGTTTTTAACTCCACCCTCATGTCGCTTAACACCACTCACCCCCCTATGATTTTTTTTTTTACATAGTGCTTTTTTTTATTGAATGCCATTTTGCACATCAGTAACATCAACAAAACCAATAGATTTTACATAGTCAAAACCTATTGGTTTTACCAAATCTTGTTTTTTCGGTTATTGTGTTTAGTAATGGGAAAAAAGTGTGGTGTCTGAGATAGACAGTGACCATAGTGTTGTAGGGATTCAGGAATGTTAGGTTGATTGTTGAATTGTGTGACAGTTGGAAGTAGGACCTGAGTTGAGTAACACTTGCTGCTTGCTCCCATCAATCAGCTATGTGCTACCTACAACAAGATATTCCTGGGTTCCTGATAACTACATTTACCACTGAAGAAGGGATGATAGTCATTGGGATACACTAGCGTATAAGAGTTAAATCATAAAATGTAAAAAATATAAAAGTATGGGAAGAAAGATGATGAATCTGAAAGAAATAATTATATTTTGGGAGTAGGTTGTGGTTGAACACATTTATTTCAACAGTGTCCATACCTTCTGCCCAAAATACCTGTTAAAACTATAACCAATATATTCTTGTCAGATACGTACCAAACTCAGCAGTATGACTTGAATCCTAATGTGGTAGGGAGCGTGCAGTTTTTGTGGGATGCCATCCTCGCTGATTTTGGCGGGGCTTCTGTTCTGACAAACGATACATGTGGCGGTTAGTGACACTGATCTCGCAAGATTTACGAGAATCACCTTAAAACTAATGTATAATGCCCAAAGAAACAAATGAAGGATTCAAAGATTTAACAATTTCCCTTTAATGTTAATTGGTGCTGCATCAATGTTTGTAAAATGAATCTGTTGTATAAAACCTATTTTGTGTTTGATACTATCCTCCCCAACATTGATACTAAAGTTTCACTTACAAAGCATGATTAAAAATGTTGTCTGAGGCTCCAAATGTCCTAGGCTATCTCTGAGCATTTTCTGAAAATGGTAATTCAAGGATATCCAAACAAAGTCTTATGATAGGGCCTGGCTAGGCGCCTGAGGAAAATGGCAGTGCCTGTCTGACTCTCCGTGGATGACGTGAAGAGAGGGCTGCCTGCAGCAGTTTTCCCCCAATACCAACCACCTAATAAATTGATGCAGGGCCTGTCCACGAGTGTGAAACAGCTTTCTGCAGAGCTGGAGGTCAGGGGATGCCAAATTTCTTCTTTACCAATGGTAGTGCACTTCTCTTTCCTCAGGAGATTCTGCCATTTTGAAATGCCTGCATAACAAGGCATAAAAATGGGTGACAGGGTAGCGCTCAAATTACCTTCTTTAATGTAGTGGCCCTCAATTATGAACCAGGTTTGCTCTCCCATGAGCATTTCTGCCTACAGTTGTACTTTTAATGTCTGACCATTTCCTTTCCATAGCTGCATAATGACTTCTTCATAGCAAGAGACCTTCCTCAATCTATGCCTATGTTTGACTCCCCAGCACTTGCATACATTCAATTTTACTCTGCTTCTGTTCTCTTTTTACTTTTAGCTCTCTACATATCCTCATTGATATGAACCATGGTAACAGCATACTTGTCAGCTGTATCTTCCAGGCTAATTTTAACAAGGTGACTACTCTTGATCTTTGACTCTTTACTATTCAGGGGATCAACAATATATCCACCCTTTTCTTCATTTGGAGATAGCCATTTCTTCCCTGCAATTTCTCAACTATCCATCATGGAGGATTCATGCACCCCCATGAACAGAGGCTCTGCTTCTACTTCCAATTTATGCTCATCAAAACTCCACAGCCACTGGTTGCAGTGAAGGCATCATCTAAAAGACTCAAAAAAGACCTTCCCTCTCCCACAAAAAAATTTCCTCCTGCATCAATGAATCTTCTATTGGAGAAATCAGAGCATGATGTCTCTGTATGGAAGAAACAAACGCAAAATTGCAATCCCTCAATGACAGATAGTCTCACATGGAACAGCAACTATCATCCGCTGAGCTCCACATCACAGCCTTCAAGGACACTACTCTTACAGTAAATACCCTTCAAACACAGGTTGCTGTTTTTCAAAGACAAGTCGAAGACTTAGAGGACCAGAACAGAAGGAATACTCTACAGATCTGCAATCTGTTGGAGGGTGTGGAAGGTTCTGACCATACTGCTTTCTTCAAAGCCTCCCTCCCCAAATTATTAAATATTCTGACAATACCCTTGTTTAACATTCAACATGCACATTTGCTAGGTCATCTCCTTAATGTGGCTACTACTTCCAAAAACCCTAGAGAAGTAATTCTTTATTTCCTGGTAAATAAGGACTTGCTCAAAGTCTTATCTGCAGCCAAAATGATTAAGAAGTTCGAATATAAGACCATCAGTTTGATATGTTGGTGCCCGGTTTGGATTATTTCATCCATCTCTATTTAAAATGACTTGCAAAAACAAAACAACAACATATGAAGATCCTAATCAATTGAAGTATTTTCTGGAATCCTGCAGTGTTAAAAACATGGATACCTTAAGATCTCACAGTTCTTGATCTATTCTTGATGCCATGCTTTTTTCAACTAACCTTTGCCTTTATTTACCATTTTTTAGTCATATAGAGTTACTGTAATTATGATGCATTGTTAAAATCATTTTTACTTATGTTTATATCCATTATTCTCATCTACCTATCTGTTTCTCTTGCATAGGTATGTCTTCCTGTTCATCACATGTTTTGCAGTCTTCCTTGTGTCTTTGCTAACATGGTTCCCTCATGTTCCGACATGCCATCACTTCCGTGTGGTTTTACGTCCCCAACCCTTTTTTGAAATGCTCATAGATATGTTTTTCTTTCTTGTTATTCTTATTTTCTTGGTTTTTTATTCATTCCAAAGCCTCATCTTCTATCATTTCTCTTTTTTGTATTCATCTTTTATTCTCTCCTTTCCTTTTATTACTCCTGTCTTTTATACTGAAGAGAAACTGTTAGGTGTCCACATATACTGTAGAAATGGTTAGAGGTCTAGTTGAAGCCACAATTTAAGTGGTGGAGGGGTGTAATACACATGTAAATAGACTCTGGTAATGTGCAATTCTATGGCCAGTAGAAGACTTTAGGCCGAAACGCGTCAACATTTTTCCCGATTAGCAACTAGCACTTTGCACTTTAAAGAAGAAAATAAATAAATGGAATCGTGAAACTTCTGATTTGGTGGTGCCGTCATTATTCTTTGCGATTTGACCCAGGGAAAACTGGGGTAGGGCAGTCGTGGAGGGACATTATAGAAGAAAAAAATACACACACACACACACACACACACACACATATATATATATATAAAATATTGCTTTGTTCTGTTATCATATTAATTGGAACTGACATGGTTCTTTTTCAAACTCTTTAATATTCTATTTGATTCATATCTCCACTCCATTTTCCCTTTAAGCCTCTAAAAATCATATCCTTGAATGATAGGGGCCTAAATTTCCCAATTAAATGGCAACACATTTTGACTCATCTATCAAAACTTGGTGCAAATATAGCGCTAATTTAAAAATCACACCTTACAGCAGAGAAATCTATAAAACTATGAAAAGAGCGGGTTGGCAAAGCTTCCCTTTTTCTTGGAAACAGCAAAAAAGAATGGAGTTATTACTTTATATCATAAATCTCTTCCTATTCATTTGATTTCCCTAGAAAATGATAAAGAGGGAAGATGTTTTTACCTTAAATTGTTAATTGACAAAACTTCACTCTGTCTTTTTAATGTTTATGGTCCCACTGCTACGAATTGCTGCCCAATTTCTTATGAAATGCTCTGATGATAACTTTTTTTTTGCTGGTGACTGTAAACAAATTGTTGATCTGTTTATTGACAGAAACTCTCCTTCTCAATACATCCCAAATAAACTGAAAAAATCTATTTGTCCATGCCCTTACACAGAGACACTTAATTGATGCATGGAGATTATGCGGTCCCACAGTACGAGAATGCACTTACTTTTCTCCAGTCTATCACGCTCAATCAAGAATAGATGATACTTTTATCCCAGACCATACACTCCACTGAAATAGGCTTTATTTTAATCTTTGACCCATGCTCCCGTCTCAATACAATTGGACATTTCCCAAAATATAACATACCAAAATCCTGGAGATAGAATAACTCACTCCTATTGGAGATCTCATTTACTTAATCCTTTACCTCTTTTTAAAAAAAATTCTCCTCAAACAGAAAATATTGCCTTCCATTCTATCTGGCATGCTTTCAAAGCTTTGGCTCGTGACTTCATAATCAATTATGTGTCCAATCAGAGCATGCTATCCCATACCCAAACTAATGAGCTGTTTGCAACTGCTAAGAAGTTAGAACATTCCTATTATACATTTAAATCAAAGGACTGTTTGCAGGACCTTATCAAGGCTAAACTTCATTACAACAAACTATCTACTGACCATGCATCATCAAATCTTCAAAAATCCAGTGCCCAATTTTATGCGGGCCAAAATAAACATGGCAGACTATTAACAAACTACCTTAAAATCAAACAAAACAAATTGAAAAATTAATCCATCACAGATAAGCATCACATTTCGCGACAAAAAGATCCTGAAATCCTACATGCATTTGCCCAGTTCTTGAAAGTTCTACACACCAGAGGAATCCCCATTCTATTTGTAAATCTTAAGTTATCTATCCACCACCCTAAAATCCTCTAATACTCAACCTGATCTCTCATCCTTAGAGTCAGATATTTCCCTGACAAATCTTCACACTATGTTGTTTAAATGAAAGAATAGCTCCTTCTTTGATGCCCTACTCTGCCTCAGTCCCAAAGAGGGAGAGAATCCCCACGACTGTAAAAATTACAGAACACTTTCCCTGGTCAATATAAATTACAGAATCCTTCCAAAAGTATTAGCTATATGATTAGAATAATTTCTTCTTTCTCTTCTTGACAAAAAACAATCAGGTTTTGTTGAGGGTAGATATATGTGTGGTAACACCTGTCTTTCCTTTGATATTCCATCTAAATCTACTCACTTACCTGACTCTTTATCAGCAGTTACTCCAGATGCTGAAAAGACATTTGACCGATTATAGTGGCCTTTTCTTTTCCATACCCTCAAATGGTTTGGTTTTGGCCCCAAGATCATCAACCTAATATGTCGTCTCTACTCATCCCCACATTCAGCTATATTTGCAAATGGACTTACTTCCTTGTACTTCACTCTGGGTTGAGGAGTCTGGCAAGGTTACTCGCTAACCCTTTGTTTTCAATTTGGCATTAGAACCTTTTAAATCTAGATTATGACAAAGCCAAGATCTTCATGGCTTTACATCTAATACTCAACAGGTTAAATTAGTGGCTTATGATGACAACGTTTTATTGTTCATCTCAAAACCTCAATCATCCCTCCAATTTTTTTAGGTGAAGTTACTTATTATGCTTCCGTCTCTGGATACACATAAAATAATGAGAAATGTGAGGCACTATCCCTAAATAAATGTTCTTTTCATTCTTCAACTTTTTATGGAACTCACAACAAACTTAAATACCTTGGCCTTCAATTCACTCAATCCATCAAGACAGCCATCTCTTTCAAAATGAAGCATTGTATACAGAAGGCAAACTCACTAATGAGTAAATTGCACCCCCTACACATTTCATGGTCATGACACTATCAAGATAATGTTATTAGCAATTATTCTTTATACCTTTTCCAACATTCCATGAAATATTCCTCTCAATCTTTTTTTTTAAAGAAACTTAGCTCTATCCTTTCTTCATTTCTCTAGAACAACAAAAAGCCCTGAATGGCTTTCCTAAATATCATACAGCCTTTGGTTGGAATCAATCTGCTCAATGGGTTTCAGATTCCCCTGAACAATGCACATTATGGGTTGATCTGGCAAGAAACTTCTTATCCCCCTTTTCCTTTCTAGAATATCTAAAGTTTACACACAAAACACAAATTCTTTCTACTCACATTTTCAAATGTTTATATAAATGATTAGATCATATACTATCCTATTTCCCTAATTATATTTATACATTTATTAACTCCACCATTTGGCATAACCCTTCAATACAACTTAATAATTAACCCATTTATTGGAAAGCTTGGAGAGAAAAGGATTAAGTTGTGTCAAACAACTTTTCACAAATAACTGCATGATCTCCGACACACCAGCTCACACTCTTTTTGGACTTACCTCTTCACTGCAAAATCAATTTCCACTTTTACAAGAAGCTCCATCTCCCTCTTATACTGATTTCCTATATATATATCCCAAATTATCTCCACTCTTTGAAATCACTTAGGAGAGCTTCTACCTACACTTCCAAAGGCTGCTGTTATATATTCCCATGTACATCATATTTCCACTATTAGAAACAAAACAGATTCTAAATTATCTTGAGAACAAGATTTAGGCGTGACCTGGCCTATTTTACTATAGAAAAAAATATGGACAAAACTTAGGAAATCCTCCTGAGCAGTGAACATTACACACACACTATTCTATATATACAAAAAACGCTTATTTCCTCCTTCAACTTTACACAAAATTTACCCAGACTTCCACAATACCAGTTGGACATATAATTCACAACATGCTGATTTAAAGTGTTTACTTTTACCCCTATAATATTCATAATGATTTGAACAATTATTCTCTTTCATTTACTGAAGTGTTATGAGTAGATATAAAAACAAAGGTAAAGGTGAAAATAGTTTGAAGAAAAGGAAAATAACAATGGAGATGGAATTGGATAGTCTCATGACCATGTCTTCAACCAGACAACACCTACTAACTGATGACTGATTAATAAGGTTTATCAATGGGTTTTAGCGGTTATCCAAAAAATCAGAGGAGGGAATTTTTCAAAGCATTTTATAAAAGTGCAACTTTGGTTGACAAGTTATTTTTGAATACTAATGATTTTTATGATGAATATAGAAGCAAGTGTGTTTATTAATTTAATTTAGTTATGTCAGATTTTTGCAGAGACAGCATTCTGTTAAAATGAATCCTGTTTTGGTGTTCTGTCCATCTTGCTCCTGCTCATTACCCCTCCCAATCAATATTCCCTACATGTTTTGTCTCCTCGCATGACAATGTGATGGAATTGGTTTCCCTAGAGAGAATGTTTTGTGAATGAAATGAAGCTTTCTTGTATATATTATTCTAAGGGACACTTCCACTGAAAGTTCTGATGTAGGCTTGTTGACATACACTAGTGCATGAGTTTTTGTTCGAAAATGTTTCATATTGTGTTGTACATTTCTGGACTACGCTGTTGGTATAGAAGCTGATGAAGTTTTCTGTTTACTTAAAATGGGTTAGTGTTACATTTACTCTCATGATGATCATGAGTCTGATCACTAGTCATCACTAGTCATGCCATGCTGAATTTGCAGATATTGCTTATTACTCATTCAAAACCCTTGGTTATGGGGGTGAGCCAGAACTTTTCTTGATCTACTAGAAATTCTGTTAATTTATTGAGATACTCCCCTTTCCATTAGAGATGCTGTTTTATTATTTTTTGTTGCTATTGAGGCGGTGTCTGATTTCTACTAAGGAATGGGTAAGGTCCAACTTGAATAGGCAAAATTTAAAAATGTCGAATACCAATGGTTCGCTGATTTTACAAGAATGGGATTTCACTGAGAACTTCGGTTGCGCCAGTTTGAGTTTTATTGCAGAAGACAAATAATTCCCAGTTAGGGTACAGCAAAAAAGGATCCCATAGAGACGCAGAAGCTCAGCCAACACGTGTTTCGCCCTTCAGGCACGTACGCCAGAGCTTTCTCAAGGCTGAAAAGAAGGAAACAACAAACAACTAAAAATCGGCTATCTTCTCTTTATCTGAGCCTTCATGGTATATATTTTGCAATTCTTTATACTGACTGTTTTGAGATTTTTGTAATAAAACCCTTTAACATTTCAGAGATATAGAACTCTAGAAGATCAGTAGTGCAGGAGGCGAGACATCAGAGGTACACTTTGGGGTGATCAAAATATTTCGGTGCAGTTTAATATTGGGGTTCGGCTCCCAAAGTAGCCTCTTATTATGCAAAATATCTTCAGAGAAAAATATGAATAGTCAGAAGAATGGTCATTTTGATATTACAAACTCTCCTCCAAAATGGCATTTCCTTTATACTGGTAAGTTTCCTTTCCATTTCTGCTTGCTCTTCTTTGGATAATTTCACAGTGGAAGTCAATACGATATGCCGCAAATCCAGAAATATGTTTTCATCCACCAAGGATAATCAGCAGCTATGAAAATGTTTGAATAAAAATGATTTAGAATAAATCCATGGAATGTTGCACAATCGCCCATCCTTTCATAATGTTTGCCAAATCATTGTTTTTATAAAACTTCAATGCATAAAATGGTTCTTCGTCCAAGCACATCTGTGAATGCTGCTTACCTCTATATGGGATGACATACTAAACATTTCCCCCAGTGCTTTAGCATGATATTTATATGCATGTCACTTTTCTACAAACCTAAATTTGGTATACATTTGGACTTCCAGCCTAATTCTATAACATCCAATCTAGAATGAATGTAACTAGAACCTGAGAAAAGTTTCTGCTGCAGTTAAATTGTCACAGTTCTCTCCACACTATTGTATGTATCTATGTATTAATACTTCTGTAATCTGAGTTAAAATTGTAGTGTGATACATTCTTCTCCCTATTGAGAACAGACTGGGAGCCTGCACAATAGGAAAACAATAGTAGCATACACAATGAGCTTCACTCATGTGAATTATTTTATTCATATTTTAAGTATGAACTAAGTATTTTCTGCTGTTTATTCTGGATGTTCTATGGCACAGAAGGACTTTTTGGCGCCAATGTCACGCAGGGGGAGTGACCCCGTAGGCAAGGGTCGCTCCCGGGCAGGGTGGGTGGTCAAATTAATTTTAGGGCATTTCTGCCCCCCCCTGGGGCCGGCTGAGCTAGAGGCCAAAATCCACAGGTAGGCTCTTTGCAAAAAACACCTCTGTTTTCTGTGAAAAAATATGTTGTGTCCACGTTGTGTTTTGGGGGCGCTAGGCCTACCCACAGAAGTGAGGTACCATTTTTATCGAGAGACTTAGGGGAACGCTGGGTGGAAGGAAATTTGTGGCTCCTCTCAGATTCCAGAATTTTCTATCAACGAAATTAGAGGAAAAAGTGTTTTTTTGGCCAAATTTTGATGTTTGCAAAGGATTCTGGGTAACATAACCTGGCCAGAGCCCCGCAAGTCACCCCATCTTAGATTCCCCTGGGTTTCTAGTTTTCAAAAATGCGCTGGTTTGCTAGGTTTCCCCAGGTGCCGGCTGAGCTACAGGCCAAAATCCACAGGTAGGCACTGTTTTCTATGAAAAAATGTGATGTGTCCACGTTGTGTTTTGGGCCATTTCCTTTTGTGGGCGCTAGTCCTACCCACACAAGTGAGGTATCATTTTCATCGGGACCCTTGGGGGAACGCTGGGTGGAAGGAAATTTGTGGCTCCTCTCAGATTCCAGAACTTTCTGCCACAGAAATGTGAGGAACATGTGTTTTTTGAGCCAAATTCTGAGGTTTGCAAAGGATTCTGGGTAACAGAACCTGGTCAGAGCCCCACAAGTCACCCCATCTTGGATTCCCCTAGGTCTCTAGTTTTAAAAAATGCACAGGTTTGGTAGGTTCCCTATGTCCGGCTGAGCTAGAGGCCAAAATCTACAGGTAGGCACTTTGCAAAAAACACCTCTGTTTTCTTTCAAAAAATTGGATGCGTCCACGTTGCGCTTTGGGGCATTTCCTGTCGCGGGCGCTAGGCCTACCCACACAAGTGAGGTATCATTTTTATCAGGAGACTTGGAGGAACGCTGGGTGGAAGGAAATTTGTGGCTCCTCTCAGATTCCAGAACTTTCTGCCACAGAAATGTGAGAAACATGTGTTTTTTTAGCCACATTTTGAGGTTTGCAAAGGATTCTGGGTAACAGAACCTGGTCAGAGCCCCACAAGTCACCCCATCTTGGATTCCCCTAGGTCTCTAGTTTTCAGAAATGCACAGGTTTGGTAGGTTTCCCTAGGTGCCGGCTGAGCTAGAGGCCAAAATCTACAGGTAGGCACTTCGCAAAAAAAACCTCTGTTTTCTTTTAAAAAATTGGATGTGTCCACGTTGCGCTTTGGGGCATTTCCTGTCGCGGGCGCTAGGCCTACCCACACAAGTGAGGTATCATTTTTATCGGGAGACTTGGGGGAGCGCTGCGTGGAAGGAAATTTGTGGCTCCTCTCAGATTCCAGAACTTTCTGCCACAGAAATGTGAGGAACATGTGTTTTTTTAGCCAAATTTTGAGGTTTGCAAAGGATTCTGGGTAACAGAACCTGGTCAGAGCCCCACAAGTGACCCCATCTTGGATTCCCTAGGTCTCTAGTTTTCAGAAATGCACAGGTTTGGTAGGTTTCCCTAGGTGCCGGCTGAGCTAGAGGCCAAAATCTACAGGTAGGCACTTTGCAAAAAACACCTCTGTTTTCTGTAAAAAAATGTGATGTGTCTACGTTGTGTTTTGGGGCATTTCCTGTCGCGGGCGCTAGGCCTACCCACACAAGGGAGGTATCATTTTTATCGGGAGACTTTGGTGAACGCTGGGTGGAAGGAAATTTGTGGGTCCTCTCAGATTCCAGAACTTTCTGTCACCGAAATGTGAGGAAAACGTGTTTTTGTAGCCAAATTTTGAGGTTTGATAAGCATTCTGGGTAACAGAACCTGGTGAGAGCCCCACAAGTCACCCCATCTTGGATTCCCCTAGGTCTCTAGTTTTAAAAAATGCACAGGTTTGGTAGGTTTCCCTAGGTGCCGGCTGAGCTAGAGGCCAAAATCTACAGGTTGGCACTTTGCAGAAAACACCTCTGTTTTCTTTCCAAAAATTGGATGTGTCCACATTGCGCTTTGGGGCATTTCCTGTTGCGGGCGCTAGGCCTACCCACAGAAGTGAGGTACCATTTTTATCGAGAGACTTAGGGGAACATTGGGTGGAAGGAAATTTGTGGCTCCTCTCAGATTCCAGAACTTTCTGTCACCGAAATGAGAGGAAAAAGTGTTTTTTTGGCCAAATTTTGATGTTTGCAAAGGATTCTGGGTAACATAACCTGGTCAGAGCCCCGCAAGTCACCCCATCTTGTATTCCCCTGGGTTTCTAGTTTTGAAAAATGCGCTGGTTTGATAGGTTTCCCCAGGTGCCGGCTGAGCTACAGGCCAAAATCCACAGGTAGGCACTGTTTTCTATGAAAAAATGTGATATGTCCACGTTGTGTTTTGGGCCATTTACTTTCGTGGGCGCTAGTCCTACCCACACAAGTGAGGTATCATTTTTATCGGGAGACTTGGGGGAACGCTGGGTGGAAGGAAATTTGTGGCTCCTCTCAGATTCCAGAACTTTCTGCCACAGAAATGTGAGGAACATGTGTTTTTTTAGCCAAATTTTGAGGTTTGCAAAGGATTCTTGGTAACAGAACCTAGTCAGAGCCCCACAAGTCACCCCATCTTGGATTCCCCTAGGTCTCTAGTTTTCAAAAATGCACAGGTTTGGTAGGTTTCCCTAGGTGCCGGCTGAGCTAGAGGCCAAAATCTACAGGTAGGCACTTTGCAAAAAACACCTCTGTTTTCTGTAAAAAAATTGGATGTGTCCACGTTGCGCTTTGGGGCATTTCCTGTCGCGGGCGCTAGGCCTACCCACACAAGTGAGGTATCATTTTTATCAGGAGAATTGGGGGAAGGCTGGGTGGAAGGAAATTTGTGGCTCCTCTCAGATTCCAGAACTTCCTGCCACAGAAATGTGAGGAACATGTGTTTTTTTAGCCAAATTTTGAGGTTTGCAAAGGATTCTGGGTAACAGAACCTGGTCAGAGCCCCACAAGTCACCCCATCTTGGATTCCCCTAGGTCTCTAGTTTTCAAAAATGCACAGGTTTGGTAGGTTTCCCTAGTTTCCCTCGACTGAGCTAGAGGCCAAAATCTACAGGTAGGCACTTTGCAAAAAACACCTCTGTTTTCTTTCAAAAAATTGGATGTGTCCACGTTGCCCTTTGGGGCATTTCCTGTCGCGGGCGCTAGGCCTACCCACTCAAGTGAGATATCATTTTTATCGGGAGACTTGGGGGAACGCTGGGTGGAAGGAAATTTGTGGCTCCTCTCAGATTCCAGAACTTTCTGCCACAGAAATGTGAGGAACATGTGTTTTTTTAGCCAAATTCTGAGGTTTGCAAAGGATTCTGGGTAACAGAACCTGGTCAGAGCCCCACAAGTCACCCCATCTTGGATTCCGCTAAGTCTCTAGTTTTCAAAAATGCACAAGTTTGGTAGGTTTCCCTATGTGCCGGCTGAGCTAGAGGCCAAAATCTACAGGTAGGCACTTTGCAAAAAACACCTCTGTTTTCTTTCCAAAAATTGGATGTGTCCACGTTGCGCTTTGGGGCATTTCCTGTCGCGGGCGCTAGGCCTACCCACACAAGTGAGGTATCATTTTTATCAGGAGACTTGGAGGAACGCTGGGTGGAAGGAAATTTGTGGCTCCTCTCAGATTCCAGAACTTTCTGCAACAGAAATGTGAGGAACATGTGTTTTTTTAGCCAAATTTTGAGGTTTGCAAAGGATTCTGGGTAACAGAACCTGGTCAGAGCCCCACAAGTCACCCCATCTTGGATTCCCCTAGGTCTCTAGTTTTCCGAAATGCACAGGTTTGGTAGGTTTCCCTAGGTGCCGGCTGAGCTAGAGGCCAAAATCTACAGGTAGGCACTTCGCAAAAAAACCCTCTGTTTTCTTTCAAAAAATTGGATGTGTCCACGTTGCGCTTTGGGACATTTCCTGTCGCGGGCGCTAGGCCTACCCACACAAGTGAGGTATCATTTTTGTCGGGAGACTTGGGGGAACGCTGCGTGGAAGGAAATTTGTGGCTCCTCTCAGATTCCAGAACTTTCTGCCACAAAAATGTGAGGAACATGTGTTTTTTTATCCAAATTTTGAGGTTTGCAAAGGATTCTGGGTAACAGAACCTGGTCAGAGCCCCACAAGTCACCCCATCTTGGATTCCCCTAGGTCTCTAGTTTTCAAAAATGCACAGGTTTTGTAGGTTTCCCTAGGTGCCGGCTGAGCAAGAGGCCAAAATCTACAGGTAGGCACTTTGCAAAAAACACCTCTGTTTTCTTTCAAAAAATTGGATGTGTCCACGTTGCGCTTTGGGGCATTTCCTGTTGCGGGCGCTAGGCCTACCCACACAAGTGAGGTATCATTTTTATCAGGAGACTTCGAGGAACGCTGGGTGGAAGGAAATTTGTGGCTCCTCTCAGATTCCAGAACTTTCTGCCACAGAAATGTGAGGAACATGTGTTTTTTAGCCACATTTTGAGGTTTGCAAAGGATTCTGGGTAACAGAACCTGGTCAGAGCCCCACAAGTCACCCCATCTTAGATTCCCCTAGGTCTCTAGTTTTAAAAAATGCACAGGTTTTGTAGGTTTCCCTAGGTGCCGGCTGAGCTAGAGGCCAAAATCTACAGGTAGGCACTTTGCAAAAAACACCTCTGTTTTCTTTCCAAAAATTGGATGTGTCCACGTTGCGCTTTGGGGCATTTCCTGTTGCGGGCGCTAGGCCTACCCACAGAAGTGAGGTACCATTTTTATCGAGAGACTTAGGGGAACATTGGGTGGAAGGAAATTTGTGGCTCCTCTCAGATTCCAGAACTTTCTGTCACCGAAATGAGAGGAAAAAGTGTTTTTTTGGCCAAATTTTGATGTTTGCAAAGGATTCTGGGTAACATAACCTGGTCAGAGCCCCGCAAGTCACCCCATCTTGGATTCCCCTGGGTTTCTAGTTTTCAAAAATGCGCTGGTTTGATAGGTTTCCCCAGGTGCTGGCTGAGCTACAGGCCAAAATCCACAGGTAGGCACTGTTTTCTATGAAAAAATGTGATATGTCCACGTTGTGTTTTGGGCCATTTCCTTTCGTGGGCGCTAGTCCTACCCACACAAGTGAGGTATCATTTTTATCGGGAGACTTGGGGGAACGCTGGGTGGAAGGAAATTTGTGGCTCCTCTCAGATTGCAGAACTTTCTGCCACAGAAATGTGAGGAACATGTGTTTTTTTAGCCAAATTTTGAGGTTTGCAAAGGATTCTTGGTAACAGAACCTAGTCAGAGCCCCACAAGTCACCCCATCTTGGATTCCCCTAGGTCTCTAGTTTTCAAAAATTCACAGGTTTGGTAGGTTTCCCTAGGTGCCGGCTGAGCTAGAGGCCAAAATCTACAGGTAGGCACTTTGCAAAAAACACCTGTTTTCTGTAAAAAAATTGGATGTGTCCACGTTGCGCTTTGGGGCATTTCCTGTCGCGGGCGCTAGGCCTACCCACTCAAGTGAGGTATCATTTTTATCGGGAGACTTGGGGGAACGCTGGGTGGAAGGAAATTTGTGGCTCCTCTCAGATTCCAGAACTTTCTGCCACAGAAATGTGAGGAACATGTGTTTTTTTAGCCAAATTCTGAGGTTTGCAAAGGATTCTGGGTAACAGAACCTGGTCAGAGCCCCACAAGTCACCCCATCTTGGATTCCCCTAGGTCTCTAGTTTTCAGAAATGCACAGGTTTGGTAGGTTTCCCTAGGTGCCGGCTGAGCTAGAGGCCAAAATCTACAGGTAGGCACTTCGCAAAAAACACCTCTGTTTTCTTTCAAAAAAATGGAATGTGTACACGTTGCTTTTTAGGGCGTTTTCTGTCGTGGGTGCTAAGCCTACCCACACAAGTGAGGTATCATTTTTATCGGGAGACTTGGGTGAACATAGATTAGCAAAACAAGTGTTATTGCTCTTGTCTTTCTCTACATTTTTTCCTTCCAAATATAGGAGAGTGTGTAAAAAAGACATCTATTTGAGAAATGCCCTGTAATTCACATGCTAGTATGGTCACCCCGGAATTCAGAGATGTGCAAATAACCACTGCTCCTCAACACCTTATCTTGTGCCCTTTTTGGAAATACAAAGGTTTTCTTAATAGCTATTTTTTACTCTTTATATTTCAGCAAATGAATTGCTGTATACCCGGTATAGAATGAAAACGCACTGCAGGATGCAGCTCATTTATTGGCTCTGGGTACCTAGGGTTCTTGATGAACCTACAAGCCTTATATATCCCCGCAACCAGAGGAGTCCAGCAGACGTAACGGTATATTGCTTTCGATAATCTGACATTGCAAGGAAAAGTTACAGAGTAAAACGTAGAGAAAAATTGATGTTTCTTTCACCTCAATTTCAATATTTTTATTTTTCTGTTGTTAGTTTCTGTAGGAAACCCTTGTAGGATCTACACAAATGACCCCTTGCTGAATTCAGAATGTTGTCTACTTTTCAGAAATGTTTAGGTTTCTGGGATCCAGCATTGGTTTCATGCCCATTTCTGTCACTGTCTGGAAGGAGGCTGAAAGCACAAAAAATTGCAAAAATGGGGTATGTCCCAGTAAAATGCCAAAATTGTGTTGAAAAATTGGGTTTTCTGATTCAAGTCTGCCTGTTCCTGAAAGCTGGTAAGCTGCTGAGTTTAGCACCGCAAACCCTTTGTTGATGCCATTTTCAGGGGAAAAACCACAAGCCTTCTTCTGCAGCCACTTTTTCCCATTTTTTTGAAAAAAACTAAATTTTCACTGTATTTTGGCTAATTTCTTGGCCTCCTTCCGGGGAACCCACAAAGTCTGGGTACCTCTAGAATCCCTAGGATGTTGGAAAAAAAGGACGCAAATTTGGCTTGGTTAGCTTATGTGGACAAAAAGCTATGAGGGCCTAAGTGCGAACTGCCCCAAATAGGCAAAAAAAGGCCATGCACAGGAGGGGGAAAAGGCCTGGCAGTGAAGGGGTTAAACTGTGCACATTTACTGCTCTGCTTTGTATTTGCGCTCTCTAATTGTGCCCGTTATCTTTTCTGGCTCTCTCCGGTGTCTGTAACCCAGCCACTGCGTCCCCTGCGGCCCCGCCCCCCTCGCGCCTCCATTGGTCACTCCCTCCCACCTCCTAGTTGCTCCTCCCTCCCACCTCTCCTTCTTAATGGAGACCGCTGTGCAGCGCCTAGTGTGACCCCCTGACCTGCTTTGGGCCAGGAGTACACTCGGCTCCACCAGCCTGCCTCCGTGCCCCTGACCCCGCTGTTTGCTGCAATAGAAGTTCGAGGCCCTCCATCACCTGCAGGCACCCGCCTGCGCCTCATCCCTGGTGCCTAGTGGTAGGCGTGTCTAGTATACTGTGTATTTCATTTTGTTTAATTTCCATTGCTCGTATTTCGTTTATTGTGTTTGTTTTTTCGTTTTCCACACTGTTTTTACCTTTAAACTGTGCCCATTTACTGCTCCGCTTTGTATTTGCTCCCTCTAATTGTGCCCGTAATCTTTTCCGGCTCTCAACGGTTTCTGTAACCCAGCCGCTGCGTCCCCTGCGGCCCACCCTCCTCGCTCCACCATTGGACACTCCCTTCCACCTCCCCTTCTTAATGGCGGCTGCTGGCACGCCAGAGGCGCACTAGAGGCAAGCCCGTCAGCTCCCGTCTGCGCCTGGACCGAACCCAGCGCCGTTCCCCCTGGTCCACGCTCCTCTGGCCCCCCAAGCACCACTACTCCTCCACAGAACTCCCTGCTCTCAACCCAGGCCAGCACCTCGCCTGCACACAGGCCAACCGCAAACACACACACAGACCTTTCACATGCCACTCATGCCACTTCTGCACTCACACCAACACCAGCAACACCAACAAGCACCAAAACAACACCAAACCCCACAATCACCTCAACTGCATCCTCCCTAACACCCGCTCTGTCCACAAGCATGCCATCGAGCTTTGGGACCTGCTCACCACAAACTCTCCCGACATCGCCTTCCTCACTGAAACATGGATGAACTCTTCATCAGAACCCGACATCGCCATAGCCATCCCAGAAGGTTACAAAATCACCCGTAGAGACTGCACCAACAAACCAGGAGGAGTTATCGCCATAATACACAAAAACTCCATCAAAATCTCCACCAACACCAATGACACCTTACACAACGCAGAACACCTACACTTTCAAGTACACATCAACCTCAACACCACCCTTAGAGGAACCCTCATCTACAGACCACGAGGACCCCGCCCTCATTCTGTGACACCATCGCCGATACTATCAGCTCCCACGCCCTCACCTTCACAGACTACATACTCCTTGGTGACCTTAACTTTCACCTGGAAAGCACCCACGACTGCAACTCCATGGCCCTGCTGTTCAACCTCGCGAACCTCGGCCTCAAGCAACTGGTCACCTCACCCACCCACTCAGCGGGACACATGCTAGACACCATCTTCACCTCCAACGGCCACATCACCTTCACTCACACCACCGAACTCCACTGGACTGACCACCACTGCATCCACTTCTCCTTCATAAAACCCACCAGCCACCACCAACAACACACTACACCCTACCGCAAGTGGAACAAGATCTCCAAAGAACACCTGATTGCCAACCTTGCAGAAGCTCCACCTCCCATCACCAACGACCCCAACACCACCGCTCTCAACCTCACACGATGGCTAGAAACTTGCGCAGACTCCCTCACCCCTTTGAAAACAAACAACAACACCCGCACCATCAAGACCGCCCCCTGGTTCACCACAGATCTTCAGTCTTCCAAACGAGAATGACGAAAAATTTAGAAAGCCTGGCGCCACGAACCCTCAATGAGCAACTTCTCCGCCCTCAAAACAACCATGCGCAAACACCACCAACTCATCCGGACCACCAAACGGTCCTTCTACAAAGAATGCATAGACAATAACACGCACAACAGCAAGGAACTTTTTACCATCATCAAAGAACTCACCAAACCCAAATCCTGCACCATCAACCCTCCACACCCCCAAGACCTCTGCAACTCCCTCTCCAACTACTTCCACCGTAAAATCGCAGACATACACAACAGCTTCACATCATCAGCACCCACCATCACCACCACTGATACAACCAACACCACAACACCCTGCCGCACCAACCTATTGAACACCTGGACCCCCACCAACAACGAAGAAATCGGAAAAACCATGAGCTCCATCCACTCAGGATCCCCAATAGAACCTTGCCCCCACCACATCTTCAACAAGGCCAGTCAAATCATGGCTCCCCAGCTCCGGGCCGTCATCAACAGTTCCTTCAACACCACAATCTTCCCAGATATTTGGAAGCACGCTAAAGTCAATGCTCTTCTCAAAAAACCCAAAGCAGCCCCTGAAGACCTCACAAACTATGACCCATTTCTTTTCTCCCCTTACCCGCAAAGGTCGTGGAGAAGATAGTAAATGTACAACTGTCTCGCTTCCTAGAAGACAACAACATACTTGACATCTCCCAGTCTGGATTCCGCAAGAACCACAGCACTGAGACCGCCCTCATCGCCTGCACAGACAACATCAGGACCAGATTGGACAAAGGCGAGACCATCGCCCTCATCCTCCTAGACCTCACTGCAGTTTTTGACACTGTATGCCACCAAACCCTCAGCGCGCGCCTTTTCAACGCTGGAATTCGCCACAAAGCCCTGGACTGGCTCACCTCCTTCCTCTCCGAAAGAACCCAAAGAGTTTGCCTCCCTCCTTTCCAGTCTACAGCCACCAAGATCATCTGTGGGGTCCCCAAAGGATCCTCCCTCAGCCCCACCCTTTTCAACATCTACATGGCTCCTCTCGCCAACATCCTCCGCCCCCACGACATCACTATCATTCCATACGCTGACGACACCCAGCTCATCATCTCCCTCACTAAGAACCCAGCTACTGCCAAAAATAACCTGCACGCCGGACTCCTCGACATCGCCAACTGGATGAGAGCAAGCCACCTCAAATTGAACTCAGACAAAACAGAGATCATCATCTTCGGCCCCAAAAAGACAGCATGGAATGACTCTTGGTGGCCCACCACCCTAGGACCACCCCCAACACCACCCACGCACGCAACCTTGGCATCATACTGGACTCGTCTCTCTCCACGACCCAGCAAATCAATGCCATATCATCCTCCTGCTTCAACACCCTTCGCATGCTACGCAAAACTTTCAAATGGATTCCTTTAGAAACAAGAAGAACAGTCACCCATGCACTCATAAGCAGCAGACGCCCTCTACGCAGGGACCACAGCCAAGCTGCAAAGAAAACTCCAACAAATCCAGAACAAAGCCACACGTCTCATCCTCAACCTCCCTTGCCACGAACACATATCCACCCACCTCAGATCCCTACACTGGCTTCCCATCAACAAAAGGATCATTTTCAAAATCCTTGTCCACGCTCACAAAGCCCTCCATGACACTGGACCGGCCTACCTCAATGAACGAGTCAACTTCCACATACCAACTCGACAGCTCCGCTCCGCCGACCTCGCTACAGTCCCCCGCATCCAGCGCACCACCTCCGGCGGCAGATCCTTCTCCCACCTCACCACCAAGACACTTGGCATGGGCAGTGCAGGGGCCCTGTGCAGTGCCCCATCGCGCAGGTCACTGCCCGATTTACGGGCAGTGATCTGCGCGACGGGTGCAGCTGCAATGTTCCGCCCAGGCATTCCTCTGGGCCGGCGGGCAGAAACAATGTTTCCACCCGCCGGCCCAGAGGAATGTTCATAATACAGCCGGCGGGGGTTCTGGTGGAGCTGCCGGTCACTTGGAAGACCGGCAGCATGAACACAGCGGTTTCGACCGCTGTGTTCATTATGAGGGCCATAATATATACAAAGCAAGCCGGGTAGTGGTGGCAAGTAAGATGCACTTCCCAAATGTGGTGCCAGTATGAATGTGGCATTTTAGATAGAAAACTGTAGGTGCAATGGAGTTAAGTACACTCCCCTACCCTGGAACGTATTTTGGTGTTCAGAACAAACATTTCAACAAAGTGATAAAAATCAGCATATAATAGGCAGGGTACATGTTTCCTCTCCATCTTAGGTAACAATGGATGTGTTTTCTGTAAAATCTCAGTCAAATCCGCCACATACAAGTATGTATCCCTGACATAGAGCGTTCTGGCATTTTCTGTGATAGAGCTCTGTTTATATACAGCTCTACCTTGGCCCAGTTCCCTTAAAATTGTTCCCTTAGCACAGTTGGTAACCGTCATACCACTATAATTTTTCCCACAATAGCTCCCTATTAACTGAATCAAAAGCTGATTGAAAATCAACAAAACAACACAATAAATTCTCTTGTGTTTCAATTGCCTTTTGTCCCATTGCCCAGAGAACAAACTAAGATTAAACCATTGGTATTGAACCAATCCTTCAGATATTGCAAAATTAGATTAGCAAATCTTTTAGCCCCAACATCTATTAGGTTAATTTGGTGATAGTTAGTGGGATCTGTAGGGTAATTTGTCTTAAAAACTTTTCAATTATTACCCTTTTTCAGCTCACAGGAAACTGTCCAGAGCTAGTAAAGGAATTAAATGCCACATGGACAAATATTTGTTTTTACCATTATCGCCAGACTGGGAAAAGCTATATTCTTTTTTTATCCCAGATTTTGTCGAATAGGACTGTATTTCCTCATAACATCCAAGCTAATCCCATTTGGTGGGGGAGCACATTTGTGCTCACATAAGTAGCTGATACGCGTCTAACTGATGCATCTTCTGGGACCATGCAGTTCGGTGCACTACTTCCTTATAGGTCCCTTTCTGGACCAGTTTCTAAACCTCATTTGGATCCTTTGAAGCTAATCCTGCTACCATTTCATCTCAGTTCACTTTATAATACAAAAGCATATTTGTACTTATTAACACTGAATATTCAGCTTTTGGCTGTCTAAGTTCCTTTTGAAAATTGACATTGGTCATAAATTCCTTCTTTTGTCTTAACTTTCTCAATTTCCATTTTTGGATTCATGTTTGGTTAATACTCAATATTTCTATTAAGGGAAACAACCAGTCAATCAACTGTTTTCTCTATTACTTCTGTATACCACCCTCTTATGTTGCTTTGTCTCGACAATCCAGAATCTCATAGAGTTGCTTCTGAGCTAGAAGCCATAGCTGCTTATCATTTATACATGTTGTCAATCGCTTAAGGAATCTAATTTTCAAAGGAAGCAATTGTTCGGGTGCCCTCATCCTTATCCTTACTCTCATAAAGAGAGACCATTTTTCGCCTGTTTTCTGCTTTTTCACTCTCTCTCTCATGCCTCTTGGTGCCCATTTTCCAGTTTCACTCTTGAGCCTGTTTTTCACTTTCCACGCTCTCTCTTGGGCCTCTTCTGCCCATTTCCCACTTCCTACTTACCAGTTTTGCTTTTGAGACTCTTTTTGCCCGTTTCCCACTTAACACTCGCTTGGGCCTCCTTTGTGCCTGCTTTCCACCTTCTCCTCTCCCCTGGGCCTCTCTGTGCCCGCTTTTCACTTTCCACTCTCCTTAGGGCCTCCTTTGTGCCTGTTTCTCAATTTCGACTCTTTTTGTTTGTGCCCCCTTTTGCCTCTTTGTGACTAGTTTTTCCTTCTTTGTACCATTTTCCTGGGGTTTTCTGTGCTTTCCTGCCTTCAGCCTCCCCCTCCTGTACTTTCCCACCTTCTCTGCTCCTTACCTGCTTCTCTATTGTGTGAGTTCTCTGCCTCCTGTGCCCCGCCCTTCCCTAGCCCTGCCCTCGGCCCTCCTTCAATCCCCCCTTCCAGCACCTATTTAATGGCAGCTGCTGTGCAACTGTACCGCAGGTGTGCTGCTGGCACATCAAAGGCAAGCCTGTCTGAGCCTGTCTGCACTTGTACCAGGCCAGGTACCATGGACCCTGGTCCTACCAAACACCACCACTACACACCCTCCAACCTACAAGCACTCAACACCTGAAGCTGTCACATCAGTTGCTTACATGCCTCACCACACTCCATAGTAGGACCTTTCTCATGCACTCAATTCACCTGCCCAAACACTCACTCCCTATGCACCACACATGCCTGACCTCATCTAACATGCATGCTCCTCAACACTAGATCCCTCAACAACATGCTACTTAGATCTGGGATGCCATCGAGACACACTCTCCCGACATCCTCTTCCTGACAGAGAACTGACTAAATGCCACATCAGCACCTCCATCGTCACAGACATTTCACCAGGCTATAAGATCTCCCACCAGGACAGATCAAACAAACCAGGAGGAGAACTTACCTTTATTCACAAGGACTCCATCACCTGCACCACCTCCATCAATGAGGATACAATGTTCATGCAACGCAAGCACTTCCAACTTCAGACTGGCAACCACACCACCCCCACGCAAGCCTCTGCAACGACCTCTCCAATTACCCCAACATCTACAGCAACTTCAACCACCAACGCAAAACACAAGAACTCAACCACCTACGCACCACCACCAATTTAGACCATCAAATCATAAACTGAAAACCACTCACCCCAGAAGACACCGATGAAATCATGAAAACAATCCACTCTGGGCCCCCTCCAGACCCTGCCCCTACCATACCTTCAGCCTTGGAGGAACTCTGATCAGCTCCATCATCAACATGCCCATCCAAAGAGGAACCTTCCTGGAAAACTGGAAACACGCAGAAATCACATCTCTTCTTCTTCTGAAAAAAACCACAGCAGACCCAAACAAGCTCAGCAATTACAGACCCATTCTATTTCAGCCCTTCCCATCCAAAGTCATGGAGAAAGCTATCAACAAACAACTCTCTGACCATCTTGAACACCACCTACTAGATATCTTGCAGTCTGGATTCCGCAATAACCACGGCACAGAAACCACACTCATTACAGCAGCTAACAATATCCAGACCATCATGGACTAAAGAGAAACCTGCTGCACTCATTCCATTCATACTACTTGACCTGTACACAACCTTCAACACTGTCTCCCACAGTAGTCTCATCACAAGACCCCACAACTCTGAAATACATGGTCCCCCCTCGGCTGGCTGGCTTCCTTCCTCTCTGACTGGACCTAGCAGGCCAGGTTCCTGCCCTACTTCTCCAAAACCCTAAAACCTCATCTGGGGAGTCCCTCAAAGATCCCCTCAAGGATCATCACCAAGCCCCACCCTCTTCAATGTCTACATGGCACCACTTGCCCACTGATGACACTCAGCTCATCCTCTCCCTCACAAACAACAACTCCACCAGGACCACCTTCAACATCTGCATCTCCAACATAGTAAGCTGGATGAAACAGAACTGCCTAACAGTCAACACAGATATAACTGAAGTCCTGATGTTTGGCAACAAGCACTCTCCCTGGGACTCTTCCTGGTGGACAATAGACCGGGGACCCACGAACACCCCATCAAAAACCTTGGTATCAAAAACCTTGGTATCCTCGTGGATGACAAACTCACAATGGCCAAACAAATGAATCCCAGCAAATTCTACTGGTTTCCCACCAACACCAGATGCACAGCCATCCAGGCCCTCATCACCAGCAACTGGACTACGTCAACACACTCTATGCCGGCACCAGGAACCAGCTGTTACAATGACTCATGAACACACGGAACGCCACCTCCAAACTCATCTTCAATATCTCCTGCAATGAACACATCACGCCCCCCACCTCAGAGAGCTACACTGGCTACCAGCCCACAAGTGAAGCTAGTTCAAATTGCTCACCCATGCCTACAAAGCTCCCCACAACATCGAACCTGCCAACCGCAAACACCTCCTCAACTTCCACCAACTCACCAGCCAACTTCCCTTAGCCTCACTCTTCCTCGTGCAAATACCCCACGTCCTAAGAAACGGGTGTGGAGCATGCTCCTTTTCCTACTTCACCTCCTGATCCTGGAACGACCTTCCACACCACATCAAGACCTCCCCCTACCTTCTTGGATTCCCCAAGAAACTGAAAACCTGTCTATATGAGTAGGAGTCTAGACGGCCTACTCACTCACTCTAGCACCTGGATACCCTTTGTTTGACATGTGCGCTTTACAAATCCCCATAACATAACATAGCATGGATGTGTATAAAGAAAATCAATTGGCTCTTTCAAGTGTCCTTCTGGGAAAGTTTGTCTAGCTGAGATGCCTTCTCCAGAAGGCCCATTTAGACAGACCAACCCAACCCCAGCTAGGCACAGCTGAATCTCATATGCAGTTCCCTATGAAATACATGTGAGGAAAGCCTCAGGTATCTTATATGCTGCTAGCACATCAACCTGATTACTATCCATTTGAGGCATATCTAAATACATTTTAAAGTTTCTCATAATTAAAACTGATGACGTTTTGTGAGGCACACTTAAATTACCTATATCCTTCCTTAGCCATGATACCTGCTTCTTACTGATTTGTTTTTTATCCATGTTTTACTAAAATTGTTCACAATTATCATTTCAACTTGTCCATCATTTAAATACAAATGTATAGGACATACCTGAATCCATTCACATTGTATTGTTAGTTGTGCTAAGACTTCAATTTTAGTTGACCCTAATGTTAGTAATCCTCCAGTTGGTCACCCAACACCCTTATGTTGGGCATCAGAGGACATTTCCACAAACCTGTTGAAACTCCAGGTTTATCTGGAAGACACTCACCGTGAATCATCTTTTTCCTGATAATCGCTTAGAAATGCAGATAAATGTCCTTGTCTTAAATAATAACTACCCAGCTCTTTGTACCTTAGGGGACGGTAACTTTTAAATTTCCCCAAGAAAATTCCACTTACCTCTTGTGCACCTCCCAGATACCATCAGTCAATGATACATTTATTTATTTAGGCACCATTCAAACTTTCATGCGTTTTTCACACTTCACTCAATTTTCTACTGTTGTACTAACCTCAGTCCTTGGCGATTTAATTCCACCTCTAAATTCAGTATGACTTTTCACCACCCTGGAGTAAAACACTAGCTTCTACACATCCTTTCTCGGTTTATTGTTAATAAAGCCCACCTCTTTTAAATCTTTTGAAGTAATTACACTCAGGGATGTACAATTGTAAAAAAAAAACCTTTATATTTATTTGATAAAGAAACCACACATTCATTTTGAGATACATATTCATGCACATAATGATGTTGCATCTTTCTCCCTCTTGGGTGGTGTGATCGAGTGCAAGGATCTGGGCCGAACTGGAGGTGCCCCGGGGGCACTCCTTTGCATGCCGGTGTAGAGGTCAAACCTCTACATCATGCTGAGCCTGGGGAGGAAGAGGTGGCACCAGGACAAACAGAAAGCCGCCGGCATGGAAGAGACACAGAAAGGAGAGGAGACTCGGAAAGGAGAGGAGACGCAGAAAGGAGAGGAGAAGTGTATAAGGGCAGAGTCGGGGAAATGGAGGGGAAGTGTAGAGATGCGAAAGAACGGATGGAAGGCAACCACAAAGAGACAACTACAACGGACGGCCTTGGAGTCCGACGGTTGGGAACACCACATTGGAACGCTCCTCAAGGCGACTGAGGGTGAGACGGTGCAAAGGAGCTGGCCACGTTCTAGGAGGAACGTGGCCTCACCAGGTACGGGACATGAGCTGGGGAGGGGCGGGAAGTTAAAAAGGGCACTGAAACTGGGAGCACTGGTGTTTTGTGTATTATTTACTAGAAGACACAAAAAAAAGATCACTGACCAAAGGACAGACAAGGCACTGGGTGAAATGAACCACAATACTAAAACTTAAGAGCAAGAAAATGTGAAAGAAAAAAAAGGTATATTAAAGGCATTGAGACAGAAAGCAAGGGCGTCAGAAAGGAAATAGTAAAGAGCACTCTAGATACTAACCAACTCACAGGAGAAACAAGGAAATAAACAAGGACAGAAACCAGGGGAAAAGAAAGAAATCAGAGAGGAAAGACCAATACCTACCAGGTAGCCTAAAACGTACCTTTTCTAAAACTGGCTTTTTGTTTTCTCTCCCTCTCCCGGTGGACGATCTCCTGGGTCCCTGAGGCCCCAACCTGTAACCAAAAAGAAAAGACATTAAGGAACAGGAAAGAAGGAAAAGAAGAATACAGTCTACAAATATACAAAATAAGTAGAGATAGAGAAAGATAAGGAAAAGTCTTCAAGTATACATTTGTACTTATCTGTCTCAGGTGACACATTGGGTAATGTCACGTTGTGGGGCCAAGTCCTTCCCTATCTCTCTATCCGAGCTGGGCAAGGGTTTATATGGTGGAGTTTCGGTGTCATCAGTCATGTTTCCATGTGTGCCCCCATAGTTGTCCATGCAAGGCAAAAGGCAGGGCTGGACAGAGATACAATATAATGCCTCTATAGTCAGCTCATCCCTGCCAGATGTTCCCATGATTTTAGGGGCACCTTCATCCTTGTTTATTGGTCTCTCAAGGGCCATACAGTGGTCCATGCTGGTAGCCCATTTGGTGGACAGTGGAGCAGAGGACCATTTCTTGTTTTGGAGATTATCGAGTTTTCAGTAAATCGTTTCTGAACTGGAGCCCAGTGGGAACACCACCCTGTAGTCAAATACTCATCAAGGGACCAGTGCCTCCTGTCAGACCACCTACGGCTCCGTGAAGATCCTCTGACAGGAGGCACTTGTCCCTTGATGAGTGTTTGACTACAGTGAGGTGTTGCCACTGGACTCCAGTTCAAAAATCCAGAGTGCGTATACGAACAAGGGACAAGTGTGCCCAGATACTCATATAGATAGAAGACCTGACTTATGACAGGTAGGGGACAAAAAGAACGGGGTCCAAAAGGTCCTGATGAAGGCCGACTGACCCTTATGGGCAATGGAAATGGCCAAAACATTCTGACTGGAGAACAGAGACCGTGGTGAACGGGTAATGGTCCCCTGTATATCACCACCAGGAATCTATTTTTAACCCTGTCCAGGGGATCCTTTAATAAAAATGATGAGTGGACACCCAAGGGATGGTTTTAATGTATATCTGTATGTTCAGATCCCCGTTTTGTTTTTTGCTTTGTTGTGTATTGTTTTGTGTTCCCAGCTCCTAGTGCTCCATTCTGATGTGGGTATACGTAGGAATGTGTTAGCAGAAGCCCAATGATGAAGCAAGCCACAATAAGTGGGTAAGGGCAGTTTTTCAAACTGTTGTTCTGTGTTTACATTTTGGTAGTAGCCCATTCATTTGTAGTTAGGTTTATCTACCATTATTTCTTATCCCTTTTTGTGAAAGTATAAGTTAGTGCTTCTCAGGATCCAGCCCTCCAAGGCATATGCTGGATCATCAAAACCCCCAAACCACCAGCCATTTATTACTAGGAGGTGCGCCGGCCTGTAGTAGGAAAGTATGTTCGGTGTGGCGAGGCCTCATGCGAAGCATTTGTCTAGAAAGACTTGTGGGGCTCCCCCATTTCAAAGCAACATTTGTAACAATATGTTGGCCTTCACAAAGAAAGATCGGTTGATTGGAAATGGGAAATTCTGGAGCTGATAAAATAGTTTGGGGAGGGCCACTATTTTGAAAATGGCTGATCAACCCATCAGGGACAGCTGCATGGAGGGCCAACAGTTTACATCCTTCCCCAGTGTCTGAAGCACATGCGTCAGATTGTGTCTGTATGTGGTGTTTTTGTGTGGGGTAAGGAACGCCCCCCCCCTCTGGAACTACTGTGATCTCAGGAGCCCAGGGTGTCAGGCGGGGGCACCCTGGGCTACTGAGATCACAGTGCCAGGAGAGGGCAGTCATCTATTGGGTAGATAGCTGATTTGTCTCTGTTCATGTGGAGTCATGAGTAGGTCCAGAAAATCTGTAGTATCGGGAAGGCCTGTGGGTCTGGTGAGTCCAGATTGTCTAGGAACATCAGGTAGTTGTACGCTTATAGTGAGATTTTGTCTGTCACACCTTTGTACCATTGGAGGCCAAGATATGATGCGTCCACTGTCACCCATGCCACGAAGGGCCCAATGACTAGTGTGAACAGGAGTGGAGACAGAGGACATCCCTGGTGAGTCCCACGCTCGACCCAAAACCAAAGGGACACCGATCCCCTGACTCACACCCAAGTTCTCAGGTGGGTGTTTAGAAGCTTGATGTAGCCTAAGAAATATGATCCAAAACCATATCTATGGAGCAGGACAAACAGGTAGTCCCAGCTGACTGTGTTGAACGCCTTCCGGAAATCTACCAACAGGAGCGCCTGACTGGCCTGGTATGTTCTTGCACATCTCCAGGGTGTTGTACACCCTCTGAATGTTACGTCTAGTGAGTCTGTGGGCCATGAAACCTGATTGGTCAGGATGGACTATGTGTTGGATCACCTTTGCCAACTTGTCTGCCAGTTATTTGGCCCATGTCTTCGCCTCGAAGTTTATTAAGGAGATTGGTCTAAATTCTTTGCAGTGGGTACCTGAAAGGCACAGCTTCAGTATGACCACTATCTCAGCTGTGCGTAGGTCTGGGGCAGCTCCCCTCACTCCAAAGCTTTGTTGAACATGTTTAGCATCAAGGGTCCAGAGGTGGGCCAAACCAGACACCCGAATTCACCTGGGAAGTCATTGGGTCCAGGTGTTTTCCCAGTGTGTAGCCTTCCTGAGGCTCCCCTCAACTTCTTCTCAGTTGCTTATATTTCTAGGGAGTCCATGCTTCAGGTGACAACTGATGCAATATCACATCGGCCACAAACTGCTCCAGGTCTTTGGGTGGACTGTCTGGCTCAGCAGCATAGAGTTTGCTGTAAAAATTTGCAAACTTCTCTGCAATCCTGCCACTGCCCATGATACGGGTGTCATCTGCCCTCTCCAGGAATACTACTGAAGAACTGGACTGCGGGGATAACAAAGCAAATGTGATGTTTTGCTAGATCTATCGCCCCATTAATATATACGACTCTTTGTGGCCATCTACGCTTCTCCCGCCTCTTGGGTGAGTTCCTGTTTGAGGATCGGTTGCATGTGGAGGGAGTCTCGTAGTATTTCATCTTGCTGTGAGCTAAAGCATTGTTTTTCCAGGTTGAGCACTTGGGTTTTAGGGTCCTTGATGTTTTGGTGGAGGCGGGTTTGCCATTCTTTGCAGTAACTCATAATGCCTCCTCTTAGTGTGGCCTTATGCACCTCTTAGAAGACTCCAGGGGAATCCACAGTTCCTAGATTTCATTCAAAGAATTTCTGACCCATGCCCCTTCATGCCTTCCTGGACTCATCATCCTGTAGGAACCACCCATTCAGTTTTCATCCTGTGGCCGTGCACTGGGTGCCCCATTCCATCTCCATCAGCAGAGGTAAATGGTCTGAGATGCCTTTTACCAGCATGCGTGCACTTCGCATATGAAAGCCCTCGCGTTGAGGAGTAATAAGGTATTTCAGCCTAGAAAAGGAACAGTGTGCCCCAGAGTAAAATGTATACCCCCTTTTCTGAGGGTAGTGAGCACCCCAAGTGTCTAATGCCATCATATTGAGCAGGAAACCAGAGAGCAGGGTAGGTTATCTCCTCACCCTAGCCCGAGCGATCCAGATCGGGATCGCATATCCAATTAAAGTCACCTTCTATCAGCCATGGTGCTTCTGGCATCTCCCTGAGGAGAGCTCCCAGGGCAGACAGGAACAATGCATTATGTGTGTGTGGGGGGTGTACATGCCTATAATGGACCCTCCCTAGGAACCAGAGATTGCCACATACCTGCCCCCCTATCATTTCATACCCACAATACCGTCATAGGAGCCTGTTTGTGGATCAGAATAGCTACCTCCCTTGATCCCTGATGGAATCCCACATGGTAGACCTGGCTGTAGCCCTGACAGGCCAAGACAGGGCATTTTTTGCCCACTGAGTGTGTCTCTTGCAACAAAAGGATGTCTGCCTTTTGGTGATGAGCTGATTTGAGCACTTCCCCTTGTTTAATTCTATCGAGCAGACCGTTCACATTCCACAAGAGGAGTAATACAAACTGAAACTGTTTTGTGTCAGGGCTTTCCTCCATGTAGGACATCATAAGTATTGTGTGAATGGAAGAGGATGGGCCCATGCAAGGGAGTGATAATCAACCTGTGCATTTCCCTGTTATGTAGATTGAAGCACGTTGGGGATGTTCAATTTTTACATGCTTGAAGGAGGTGTGATCTATATAGAGGGGACCATTTTTTTAAAAAAAGTCCCTTTTCTTACAATATGAAAACACAAAGGAGATCAGTATTCTCTGATTTAGGTTTCAGGTCCCTTCTCATCCCTTCTATCCCTTAAATCCCTTCATACTTCATTAGGTTACCATTCCCTCTGAAGTGAACACTTATCTATGGACTCTACATATTCTTACAATTTATTTCCCTGAATTCTAATCTACATAGTATTTTTTGTTTTGGGGCTATTGCAGCACATTTTAGATATTGTTTTTTAACTTCCTCACTTCTGGGGATTTCTTTCTTAGTTGTATTTGCCTTGGATCTTTTACAAGGGTTCGAAATCGTCTTCTACTTGTGGATTTCTCCTTCATTAGCTTTGTATGCCATCTTGAGGGAGGAAGAAAGACAAGGTTTAGGTTTCAGAGACAAGTCCAGAGTATTCTTATCTCCATTTATCAGCACTTCGGCTTGGAGGCGAGAGATGTCCAGACCTTGCTAATGACTGAGGATGGGGAATATACAACATTCTTATGCTTAAAGTACTTTCCAATTAATTCCCTTATCCAAGATGCTAGATTTGAGCTGTAAGTACTATCATCGGGAGTAGCACACCAGCGTGAATATGAGCTTGATAAATCTTCTGAAGTGCTCACACTTTTTTTTCCTTACCCTTTGATTTTAATAGTTCTACCTAATTTACATCTCCCACCTAGGAGCCCCCTCAGCCATTCCTCAAATTTGGCATCCTGATGTGCGCTTAAAGTCTTCCCAAACACACCTAATATGTAAACTATACAAAAGAGAAGCAAATAGATAATTATGCAATTAAGAATCTTAGAAATTGTGTCTCTATTTGGCAGAGGTTTGCACACCTTCAAAGTAGGGGCCACAATCCTAGTCAGGGCAAGTAAGATTCACACTAAAAGTTTACCTGTGCTCATCCTCTGGTAGCTTGGTACAGAGCAGTCAGGCTAAACTAAAGAGGCAATGTGTAATAGTTGTGCACAAACCCAGTAACACAGTGAAAACACCACAAAAGCACTCCACACCAGTTTAGAAAAATAGGCAATATTTATCTGACTCAAGTGATGCACCAGTGTTTTTGCGTCCGTTCTTCTCTTGCTGCAGCACACTCACCTCCAAGGGCACATGACTGAATTTGGCACCACTTGACAGAGCAGAACTCCCAGCAGCGAAGCCCACTTGCTGGTAGCAAGATGCAGGTGTAGTCTTTGATATCCCAGAAACAGGAGGCAAGCTAAATCAGGCCCTTGAAGAAAATTTAGATTGCGGGATGTAGAGGGTTAGATCCAGTCCCCTCACTCCCAGGCAAGAAGTAGCAGGCAGCAGGCCAACACAGCAGAACAAACAGCAAAGTGATGGTCCTGCCTGACAACACAGCGGCCTTCTTCCAGAGAAAATGTCCTCAGTCCCGAAGTGGTTTGAGTATATGGTGTCAGAGGCCCATTACTTATACACAAAATGGCCTTTGATGTAGGGGTAACTTCAAAAGAATTCTCTAAAGTGCACAAGGTTCCCTTTTAACCTAAACATGGCTCCAGACTACCAGTAGGGGGTAATCAGCCCTTTGTCTGAGGGCAATACACAGCCTATTCAGATGTAAGTGTGAACTGCCTCTCCCTGCCCATGATGACTATCAGTATGCAGATGTATCTCCTGTCACACCCAGCCCTTCCTGTTTGTGGCTGTCTGGAGAGAATGCACAAATGTAGCTGTCACCTAAACCCAGTTGTATATTCAGAGACAGGCTAAGGCACAAAATTGTTAAAATAAGAAAATGCCAACTTCCTCAGAGTGGCATTTTCAGACATGCAATTTAAAAACCACCTTCATCAAAAGATGTATTTTTAAATTGTGAGCCCAGAGACACCAAACTATCTTTTCTCAATTGGAAACTACAATTAAAGGATGTTTTAAGGCAACCCCAATGCTAGCCCGTGAGAGAGAAAGCTGGTGCAATATTGAATAATGAATTTAACAGTTTTTCACTATTTCAACATGTTAAACTTAAAAGTACATGTCCAATGTTTTCAGTAGACTGCACCCTGCACTTGGGGCTAACTAGGGCCTACCTTAGGAGTGACTTACATGTAATAAAAAGGAAGGTTTAGGCCTGGCAAGTGAGTGCACTTGCCAGGTCAAAATGGCAGTTTTAACTGTGCATACAGGCTTTGAGGTGGCAGGTCTGAGACATGTTTACAGGGCTAAACATGTGGGTGACACAATTAGTGCTGCAGGCCCCCTAGTAGCATTTGAATTACATGTCCTGGGCACAGATAGTGCACTTTACTAGGGACTTACGATTGAATCAAATATGCCAATCATGGGGACGCTAATATTACCAGGTTTTAGACACAGAGCACGTGCACTTTATCACTGGTCAGCAGTGCAAAAGTCCACAGCGTCTTAAAGTCAGCAAAAACAAGGTCAGGAAAAGAGGAGGATGAATGAAAAAAGTCTGGGGATGACCCAGCAGAAAGGGCCATTTCCAACACAGAAAGATAGTAGCATCCTCTTACCTCCACCCTCCATGCTTCAATGCAGCTTCCGCCATCACCATTAGTACACTGCACCACTCCTCAGATTGTCACAGCTCTCCTCCAAACGTATGACTCCTTGTAGCTGTAAACTCAGTCAGGGCCCTAGTTCCTGCCACCAGCACCCGTCTTACCACTAATCAAACAGCCCTATGTGCCCTGCAGATGCCCTCCCTCTCCCCAGTTCACCAGGTTAAGGGTCAACTCAGAGGTGAAGGGCTGAGGGATAGTGCAAGATTTTGCAGGCAACAAAATAGAGCAAACTGAACCCAACAGTTTAAGAAGTACTTCTGCAGGGCCAGTTAAAACAAGCAATCCAATTTTTCCTTCTTAAATATTGTGAAAGACAAGATTCAAAATAGGTTTGAAGTCTCTAAAGTAATGCCGCTATAGGGCTTATGCTGTAGCAGTGACAGCTACAATGAGCACAGGGGTTGAAGGCATGAATAACTGGGGCCAGCTATCAGTGGTGAAAAACCAGCAGTAATCAGCTGAACAGTTGAAGCCCAGCGGTAGGGCAGCAACAAACAGGCGGGCAATTTCTGTGTATGAAAATGTGAAGCGTGACGAGGAGGGAGAAGCAGGCTTGCAAGCATTCCTGTCCACATCTCTCCCATTCACACAGACCCTCTATCATATTGCGGCATAGAGACAGAAATTTTTCATCACAATATGTGAAGCTTTTGCAGCACACTGTTCCTCTTTTAGTGACATTCTTGTTCATTTTATTAGTTTCCAGTCATTTGTTTGGTGCAGTTTTTTTCTTTTGTTCGTCTCTTGACTAGGTTGTCATTCACAGTAAAGGGACTTTGCAATAGATGGTCTTACACAATGAAAGTACTTTGTAATCAGTCTGGAAGTGTGCGTTGTTCTTTGCTGCAATGAATGCTGTGGGGATATGAAATGGATAGCTGGCTCTCGCCAGCCCAACACCAGCCCTGATGTGTCAAGCAGCTATGGAGGATAGGTGTGTGTATATAAATATATATATCTCACCACTGGGTAGTTACAGTTAGGAGCTGAGAAAAACAGTGAGGTCCCAAAACACAGTTTTCTCATTCATTTTTAGATTACTTTTCACATAGGAAAATTGAACAGTGATGCAGCAAAAATCGCGGACATTTGACAGAAAGTTAGATATTGGTTCAGAAAGTGTACCTTTTGTGATTTGGTGTTAGTCCCTTCAGAAGTTTTTGAGAAATGAAAGCTCAAAATGTATGGATATCTCATCAGACAGATCTCAAGGTGAGATCTGATTAGCTGCCACCACATCAACATTGATGTGGCAGCAACCACCTTAGGGCTCAGGGCTCAGTCCCAAGCCAGAGGAAAAAGGCCTCAAAAAGATAGAAGGGGCAGGGTAGGGATACCCCACCCCCATAGACCTCTGAGGTGGTCACAGAGGGAAATGCCCTTCCTGGCCAAAAACATTTCTTTAAAAGAAATGTTGCTGCAGATTTGCAGTAGATCTGCTATCTGCAGCATTTTTTTTTTTAAATTAGCGCGCAATAATCAAAATTACCTCCCAGAGGGGCAGGGCCAAATAGGATGACTCAAGTGTTTTTGGAACGAGGAGGCATGCGGGTCCCCTCCGAAAGCCTATTTAGGCCCCGGGGACCACATCTCACAGGGCTGCATTAACATAAAAGGGGAGTGGCTTGTGCCCCCCCAAGACTCTACAGGTCCTGAAACCTCGTCCCTTGGTGCCGTTTTTATTTTAAAGGTCCCCATCCATATGGGTAATATTTTATTAAAGTAGAAGGCACGCATGACCACCCTCCCCCAGCCTGCCCAGGCACCAGGAAGTCCCATTCCCTGGGCTGTTCTCAGTTTTAAGTGGAGGGGTGCATGGTCCCACTCAGTGAGCCTTTACAGGCCCCAGCAACACATCCTCTTGGGGCTGTACTTTTGTTTAAAGGGGAGAGAGGTGTGTGGTATCCATCCCCAAGCCTGTTCAGGTCCTGAGGACCCCCATGTCCCAGGACCATATTTTTTTTAAATGGGAGGAAGTCAGGAGTCCCCCTCCCTGAGCCTGTGTTCAACCCTGGTGACTCGATCCCCTAAACTGATACTTTACAGTGTCCTGGGAAGCCCTCCCCTGGGACACTGTAGTTCTGTGTCAAGGAGCATGCAGCCATAATCTCCTGCACTCTTCCAGGCAGGGAACAGAAGTTTACAAAAAAAATACTGCTCCCGTCTGGGTGGCAGTAACCGAAAGGTGCCGGGTCCCACCAGCACCCAGTATTGGGTGTAGTTTGGGAGCCGGCTGAGGCCACAGGGCCCATGGGGCTGTGGAGGCTCCACCCACAGGAAATAATAATGCCAGAACTGTGGGTGCCCCGGGTGGGCACTGGAGCACCCACTTAAAATTTACAAAATGACTGACTCCCACCAGGACCAGGTGGGGCCACAAGGGCCCTGGAGTTATCCCCACAGCCCCCAGCAAAAGTTGAGCAAAAGCTGAGCTGTGAGTGCCCCAGGGCATTCACTGAATGGAAAATGCAGGCTCCCACCAGAACCATTGATGGGTGGTGGCTGGGACCCTGGGGGCCCTGAGACTTCTCCTGTGGCCCCCAAACAACATTTAAGATGTGTGTGTCCTGGGCGAGCACTAGGAGACCCACAAATCTATATATATATATACATATATATATATATTACCTACTCGCGGTCGCCAGGTAGGACCAAGTTTCTATAGGTAAAGCAGTTATTTGCTTGCCTATAGCTTTGGCTCAGCTTGACGAACTTTCACAAAATTTACCCGAAACATTTGACAGTCATGTGAGCTGTTGTCTGGAAACTTTCGGGGTGATCTGTCAAGAGGGGGCCGAGATAAAGGTGGGTGAAATTTAGAGCATTTCCAATGTTAATTTCCATAGGAAAAATTGAACAGCGATAGCACCACTGGACGGAATTACACCAAATTTGGCAGAAAGGTTCAAAAGACCCATTTTTGTTATTTGATATAAATCTGTTCAGTAGTTTTTGTGAAATTTAAGAAAATCCAGATTTGTATGTATGGGGATGAGAAGGATTAACGACCCATCTCGTGCTGAGATCTGATTGGCTAATAACACTTCAACAAAAGAAGTGTTGTTAGCCATCTTTGGACATGGCTGAAGTCGAGTTACAGAAGAGAAAAAAAAATACAAAAGGGGCCAGTGTACCCACACCCTGAGCCCTTAGCTCTGGAGGTGGGGCCCCAAAGGGACCCCACCAAGGATAAAAAATCATTTTTTTTGTGGTTTACAGTTGGATCTGTAGCAGGTCTGCCGTAAATTCCGTTATCATAAAATCCCTGGGTGGTCAAAGGCCTGGGGGCATTTATTTGGAAATGTGTGTGGGGGAAGGGCTCCTGGCCCCCTCAGGCTGCCCCGGGGACCACCACCTCCCTGTGGCTTATAACGTATATGCGGGGAGCCACATGCCCCTCACTGCTCTGGGGACTGCCACCTCCCCAAGGCTGTGTTATAATACATGGAGGGGCCACCAGGCCCCCTCCCACTGCCTCAGGGATTACCACCTCCCTGGGAAATAATAGGTGGTGGCTTGTGGTCCCTTAGGGACCACCACCCCCAGGCAAAATGGAATTTATTTTGCGGGGCCACGTAGCCCTCCCCTCTCCCCCGGGGACCACCACCCCCTGGTGCAAATATTTTAAAAACGAAAAGGACCATCACCCCATGGGGCACATACTTAATAATGTAAAGGGGGTCTGTTTCGGACCCCCATTAGCCCCGGGGACCACCACATCCCCAGGGCTATCTTAACATATATGGGGGCTATGTGGCCCCCTTCGTGGAGCCACAGATGGTCCCCCAGAGCCGGGTCCTGCTTTGTCCCGGGGTGCCCACCCCCGCGACACAGCTATTTGCTGTGGCTTGGCTGCAGCTCTGCATTTCTGTCCCCTGCATGTGTAAAGGGGACAGAGATGAAATGCTTCAGCTACCACGGAGCTTCTGCTTAAAGAAGCTCCTTGGTTGCTGAAGCAATGGAAATGCGGGTGAGGCCTTGAGGCTTCATCTGCGGTCCCAGATAGCCCACAAAGGATTTGTTTTGAAATAAAATTAAAACAAACATATATATATATACTCCCCCATGGTCCATGATAGCCTTTAACCCCTTCTGTGCCTTGGACGAGGCTCCCCCCATGGGCCCCCCACCCACACCCCCCACCCACACCCCCCGGTCGTGGATGGAAGGGGAATCCCTTCCCCTTCCACCCCCGTGATGTCAGCGCACATCGCGGGCTCAGCTTCCAGCGCGCTCAGAAGAGAAATGCAAAACATTTCTCTTCCGATCACGTGGAGGAGGCTGGAGAGGCTTCAAAGGGAAGGAAATTAATTTCCTTCCCTTTGAAGTCTCTCTCAGCGTTTCAAAAGCCGGATTGTAAAGCAATCCGGCTGTTGAAACGCCCACTAGACACCAGGGATTTCTTTTGAAAGTGGAAATTGGCATAAGGGAGCGACCCCTTGGGCAAGGGTCGCTCCCATGGGGATATTTATTTTAGGCAATTTTTTTTTTGTTTGTTTGTTTTTTTAGAGATGGGGAGCGGCCCATTAGGCAAGGGTGGCTCCCCTGGGGGGCAAATTGTATTTAGACCATTTCTGCCCCCTTTGGGGGCAGATCAGCCTATTGTTATTAGGCCGATCTGCCCCCAGGGGGGGCAGAAACCTCTAGGCGCCAGGGCTAATTTTATGTTTGTGTTTTTTTTTTGTTTGTTTGTTTTTGTAGAGATTGGGAGCGACCCATTAGGCAAGGGTCGCTCCCCTGGGGGGCAAATTGTATTTAGACCATTTCTGCCCGGTCGATTTTAGGTCAATCTGCCCCCCAAGGTCACGCAAGGGGAGCGACCCCCGTAGGCAAGGGTCGCTCCCGGGGGGGTTGTTTGGAGGGGCAAATGTATTTTAGGCCATTTCTGCACCCCCTGGGGGCAGATTGGCCTATTGTTATTAGGCCGATCTGCCCCCGGGGGAGGCAGAAACCTCTAGGCGCCAGGGCTAATTTTTTTTTGTTTTTTTGTTTTTTTAGAGATGGGGAGCGACCCATTAGGCAAGGGTGGCTCCCCTGGGGGGCAAATTGTATTTAGACCAATTCTGCCCCCCTTGGATCGGCCAATTTTAGGTCAATCTGCCCCCAAGGGGGACAGAAACCACTATGCACCGGGGATTTTTTTTTTGCGCCAATATCACACAAGGGGAGCGACCTCGTAGGCAAGGGTCGCTCCTGGGGGGGTTTGGGGGGGGTGGGGGGCCAAATTTATTTTAGGCCATTTCTGCCCCCCCTAGGCAAGGGTCGCTCCCCTGTGGGGCAAATTGTATTTAGACCATTTCTGCTCCCCTTGGGGGCAGATCGTCTGATTTTAGGTCAATCTGCACCCAAGGTGCCAGAAACCACTAGGCAGCGGGGATTTTTTTTTTGCGCCAATGTCACGCAAGGGAAGCGACCACGTAGGCTAGGGTCGCTCCCGGGGGAGGGGGGTTGGGGTTGTGGGGGAGCAAATTTATTTTAGGCCATTTCTGCCCCCCCGGGGGCAGATCAGCCTATTGTTATTAGAAACCTCTAGGCGCCAGGGCTAATTTTTTTTTTTGGTTTGTTTTTTTAGAGATGGGGAGAGACCCATTAGGCAAGGGTCGGTCCCCTGGGGGACAAATTGTATTTAGACCATTTCTGCCCCCCTTGGGGGCAAATCGGACGATTTTAGGTCAATCTGCCCCCAAGGGGGGCAGAAACAACTAAGCACCAGGGATCTTTTTTTTTGCGGCAATGTCACGCAGGGGGAGTGACCCCGTTGGCAAGGGTCGCTCCCCAGGGGGGTTGGGGGGGCATATTTATTTTAGGCAATTTCTGCCCCCCCTGGGGCCAGCTGAGCTAGAGGCCAAAATCCACAGGTAGGCACTTTGTAAAAAACAACTCTGTTTTCTGTGAAAAAATGTGATGTGTCCACGTTGTGTTTTGGGCCATTTCCTTTTGTGGGCGCTAGGCCTACCAACACAAGTGAGGTATCATTTTTATCGGGAGACTTGGGGGAACGCTGGGTGGAAGGAAATTTGTGGCTCCTCTCAGATTCCAGAACTCTCTGTCACCGAAACATGAGGAAAATGTGTTTTTTTAGCCAACTGTTGAGGTTTGCAAAGGATTCTGGGTAAGAGAACCTGGTCAGAGCCCCATAAGTCACCCCATCTTGGATTCCCCTAGGTCTCTAGTTTTCAAAAATGCACAGGTTTGGTAGGTTTCCCTAGGTACCGGCTGAGCTAGAGGCCAAAATCTACAAGTAGGCACTTTGCAAAAAACACCTCTGTTTTCTGTAAAAAAATGGGATGTGTCCACGTTGTGTTTTGGGGCATATCCTGTTGCGGGCGCTAGGCCTACACACACAAGTGAGGTATCATTTTTATTGGGAGACTTGGGGGAACGCTGGGTGGAAGGAAATTTGTGGCTCCTCTCAGATTCCAGAACTTTCTGTCACCGAAATGTGAGGAAAACGTGTTTTTTAGCCACATTTTGAGGTTTGCAAAGGATTCTGGGTAACAGAACCTGGTGAGAGCCCCACAAGTGACCCCATCTTGGATTCCCTAGGTCTCTAGTTTTCAGAAATGCACAGGTTTGGTAGGTTTCCCTAGGTGCCGGCTGAGCTAGAGGCCAAAATCTACAGGTAGGCACTTTGCAAAAAACACCTCTGTTTTCTGTAAAAAAATGTGATGTGTCCACGTTGTGTTTTGGGGCATTTCCTGTTGCGGGTGCTAGGCCTACCCACACAAGTGAGGTATCATTTTTATCGGGAGACTTGGGGGAACGCTGGGTGGAAGGACATTTGTGGCTCCTCTCAGATTCCAGAACTTTCTGTCACCGAAATGTGAGGAAAACGTGTTTTTTAGCCAAATTTTGAGGTTTGCTAAGGATTCTGGGTAACAGAACCTGGGCAGAGCCCCACAAGTGACCCCATCTTGGATTCCCCTAGGTCTCTAGTTTTCAGAAATGCACAGGTTTGGTAGGTTTCCCTAGGTGCCGGCTGAGCTAGAGGCCAAAATCTACAGGTAGGCACTTTGCAAAAATCACCTCTGTTATCTGTCAAAAAATGTGATATGTCCACGTTGTGTTTTGGGGCATTTCCTGTCGTGGGCGCTAGGCCTACCCACACAAGGGAGGTATCATTTTTATCGGGAGACTTTGGTGAACGCTGGGTGGAAGGAAATTTGTGGGTCCTCTCAGATTCCAGAACTTTCTGTCACCGAAATGTGAGGAAAACGTGTTTTTTTAGCCACATTTTGAGGTTTGCAAAGGATTCTGGGTAACAGAACCTGGTCAGAGTCCCACAAGTGACCCCATCTTGGATTCCCTAGGTCTCTAGTTTTCAGAAATGCACAGGTTTGGTAGGTTTCCCTAGGTGCCGGCTGAGCTAGAGGCCAAAATCTACAGGTAGGCACTTTGCAAAAATCACCTCTGTTATCTGTCAAAAAATTTGATATGTCCACGTTGTGTTTTGGGGCATTTCCTGTCGCGGGCGCTAGGCCTACCCACACAAGTGAGGTATCATTTTTATTGGGAGACTTGAGGGAACGCTGGGTGGAATGAAATTTGTGGCTCCTCTCAGATTCCAGAACTTTCTGTCACTGAAATGTGAGGAAATCGTGTTTTTTTAGCCAAATTTTGAGGTTTGCAAAGGATTCTGGGTAACAGAACCTGGTCAGATCCCCACAAGTCACCCCATCTTCGATTCCACTAGGTCTCTAGTTTTAAAAAATGCACAGGTTTGGTAGGTTTCCCTAGGTGCCGGCTGAGCTAGAGGCCAAAATCTACAGGTAGGCACTTTGCAAAAAACACCTCTGTTTTCTGTCAAAAAATGTGATGTGTCCACGTTGTGTTTTGGGGCATTTCCTGTTGCGGGTGCTAGGCCTACCCACACAAGTGAGGTATAATTTTTATCGGGAGACTTGGGGGAACGCTGGGTGGAAGGACATTTGTGGCTCCTCTCAGATTCCAGAACTTTCTGTCACCGAAATGTGAGGAAAACGTGTTTTTTAGCCAAATTTTGAGGTTTGCCAAGGATTCTGGGTAACGGAACCTGGGCAGAGCCCCACAAGTGACCCCATCTTGGATTCCCCTAGGTCTCTAGTTTTCAGAAATGCACAGGTTTGGTAGGTTTCCCTAGGTGCCGGCTGAGCTAGAGGCCAAAATCTACAGGTAGGCACTTTGCAAAAATCACCTCTGTTATCTGTCAAAAAATGTGATATGTCCACGTTGTGTTTTGGGGCATTTCCTGTCGCGGGCGCTAGGCCTACCCACACAAGGGAGGTATCATTTTTATCGGGAGACTTTGGTGAACGCTGGGTGGAAGGAAATTTGTGGGTCCTCTCAGATTCCAGAACTTTCTGTCACCGAAATGTGAGGAAAACGTGTTTTTTTAGCCAAATTTTGAGGTTTGCAAAGGATTCTGGGTAACAGAACCTGGTCAGAGTCCCACAGGTCACCCCATCTTGGATTCCCCTAGGTCTCTAGTTTTCAAAAATGCAAAGGTTTGGTAGGTTTCCCTAAGTGCCGGCTGAGCTAGAGGCCACAATCTACAGGTAGGCACTTTGCAAAAAACACCTCTGTTTTCTGTGAAAAAATTTGATGTGTCCACGTTGTGTTTTGGGGCATTTCCTGTCGCGGGCGCTGGGCCTACCCACACAAGTGAGGTATCATTTTTATCGAGAGACTTGGGGTAATGCTGAGTGGAAGGAAATTTGTGGCTCCTCTCAGATTCCAGAGCTTTCTGTCACCGAAATGTGAGGAAAATGTGTTTTTTTAGCCAAATTTTGAGGTTTGCAAAGGATTCTGGGTAACAGAACCTGGTCAGAGCCCCACAAGTCACCCCATCTTGAATTCCCATAGGTCTCTAGTTTTCAAAAATACACAGGTTTGGTAGGTTTCCTTAGGTGCCGGCTGAGCTAGAGGGCAAAATCTACAGGTAGGCACTTTGCAAAAAACACCTCGGTTTT
The DNA here is from genome assembly GCF_031143425.1 of Pleurodeles waltl. Classification (NCBI taxonomy): domain Eukaryota; kingdom Metazoa; phylum Chordata; class Amphibia; order Caudata; family Salamandridae; genus Pleurodeles; species Pleurodeles waltl. The sequence continues at coordinate 913,776,031 of NC_090443.1, forward strand.
CTGTCAAAAAATGTGATGTGTCCACGTTGTGTTTTGGGGCATTTCCTATCGCGGGCGCTAGGCCTACCCACACAAGTGAGGTATCATTTTTATCTGGAGACTTGGGGGAACGCTGGGGGGAAGGAAATGTGTGGCTCCTCTCAGATTCTAGAACTTTCTGTCACCGAAATTTGAGGAAAACTTGTTTTTTTTGCCAAATTTTGAGGTTTGCAAAGGATTCTGGGTAACAGAACCTGGGCAGAGCACCACAACTCACACCATCTTGGATTCCCCTAGGTTTCTATTTTTCAAAAATGCACAGGTTTGGTAGGTTTCCCTAGGTGCCGGCTGAGCTAGAGGCCAAAATCTACAGGTAGGCACTTCGCAAAAAACACCTCTGTTTTCTTTCAAAAAATTGAATGTGTCCACGTTGCGCTTTGGGGCATTTCCTGTCGCGGGCGCTAGGCCTACCCACACAAGTGAGGTATCATTTTTATCGGGAGACTTGAGGAAACGCTGGGTGGAAGGAAATTTGTGGCTCCTCTCAGATTCCAGAACTCTCTGTCACCGAAACATGAGGAAAATGTGTTTTTTTAGCCAACTGTTGAGGTTTGCAAAGGATTCTGGGTAAGAGAACCTGGTCAGAGCCCCACAAGTGACCCCATCTTGGATTCCCTAGGTCTCTAGTTTTCAGAAATGCACAGGTTTGGTAGGTTTCCCTAGGTGCCGGCTGAGCTAGAGGCCAAAATCTACAGGTACGCACTTTGCAAAAATCACCTCTGTTATCTGTCAAAAAATGGGATATGTCCACGTTGTGTTTTGGGGCATTTCCTGTTGCGGGCGCTAGGCCTACCCACACAAGTGAGGTATCATTTTTATCGGGAGACTTGGGGGATCGCTGGGTGGAAGGAAATTTGTGGCTCCTCTCAGATTCCAGAACTTTCTGTCACCGAAATGTGAGGAAAACGTGTTTTTTTAGCCACTTTTTGAGGTTTGATAAGCATTCTGGTAACAGAACCTGGTGAGAGCCCCACAAGTCACCCCATCTTGGATTCCCCTAGGTCTCTAGTTTTAAAAAATGCACAGGTTTGGTAGGTTTCCCTAGGTGCCGGCTGAGCTAGAGGCCAAAATCTACAGGTAGGCACTTTGCAAAAAACACCTCTGTTTTCTGTCAAAAAATGTGATGTGTCCACGTTGTGTTTTGGGGCATTTCCTGTTGCGGGTGCTAGGCCTACCCACACAAGTGAGGTATCATTTTTATCGGGAGACTTTGGTAAACGCTGGGTGGAAGGAAATTTGTGGGTCCTCTCAGATTCCAGAACTTTCTGTCACCGAAATGTGAGGAAAACGTGTTTTTTTAGCCAAATTTTGAGGTTTGCAAAGGATTATGGGTAACAGAACCTAGTCAGAGTCCCACAGGTCACCCCATCTTGGATTCCCCTAGGTCTCTAGTTTTAAAAAATGCACAGGTTTGGTAGGTTTCCCTAGGTGCCGGCTGAGCTAGAGGCCAAAATCTACAGGTACGCACTTTGCAAAAATCACCTCTGTTATCTGTCAAAAAATGGGATATGTCCACGTTGTGTTTTGGGGCATTTCCTGTTGCGGGCGCTAGGCCTACCCACACAAGTGAGGTATCATTTTTATCGGGAGACTTGGGGGATCGCTGGGTGGAAGGAAATTTGTGGCTCCTCTCAGATTCCAGAACTTTCTGTCACCGAAATGTGAGGAAAACGTGTTTTTTTAGCCACTTTTTGAGGTTTGATAAGCATTCTGGTAACAGAACCTGGTGAGAGCCCCACAAGTCACCCCATCTTGGATTCCCCTAGGTCTCTAGTTTTAAAAAATGCACAGGTTTGGTAGGTTTCCCTAGGTGCCGGCTGAGCTAGAGGCCAAAATCTACAGGTAGGCACTTTGCAAAAAACACCTCTGTTTTCTGTCAAAAAATGTGATGTGTCCACGTTGTGTTTTGGGGCATTTCCTGTTGCGGGTGCTAGGCCTACCCACACAAGTGAGGTATCATTTTTATCGGGAGACTTTGGTAAACGCTGGGTGGAAGGAAATTTGTGGGTCCTCTCAGATTCCAGAACTTTCTGTCACCGAAATGTGAGGAAAACGTGTTTTTTTAGCCAAATTTTGAGGTTTGCAAAGGATTATGGGTAACAGAACCTAGTCAGAGTCCCACAGGTCACCCCATCTTGGATTCCCCTAGGTCTCTAGTTTTAAAAAATGCACAGGTTTGGTAGGTTTCCCTAGGTGCCGGCTGAGCTAGAGGCCAAAATCTACAGGTAGGCACTTTGCAAAAAACACCTCTGTTTTCTGTCAAAAAATGTGATGTGTCCACGTTGTGTTTTGGGGCATTTCCTGTTGCGGGTGCTAGGCCTACCCACACAAGTGAGGTATCATTTTTATCGGGAGATTTGGGGGAACGCTGGGTGGAAGGAAATTTGCGGCTCCTCTCAGATTCCAGAACTCTCTGTCACCGAAACATGAGGAAAAAGTGTTTTTTTAGCCAACTGTTGAGGTTTGCAAAGGATTCTGGGTAAGAGAACCTGGTCAGAGCCCCATAAGTCACCCCATCTTGGATTCCCCTAGGTCTCTAGTTTTCAAAAATGCACAGGTTTGGTAGGTTTCCCTAGGTACCGGCTGAGCTAGAGGCCAAAATCTACAGGTAGGCACTTTGCAGAAAACACCTCTGTTTTCTGTAAAAAAATGGGATGTGTCCACGTTGTGTTTTGGGGCATTTCCTGTTGCGGGCTCTAGGCCTACACACACAAGTGAGGTATCATTTTTATTGGGAGACTTGGGGGAACGCTGGGTGGAAGGAAATTTGTGGCTCCTCTCAGATTCCAGAACTTTCTGTCACCGAAATGTGAGGAAAACGTGTTTTTTTGCCATATTTTGAGGTTTGCAAAGGATTCTGGGTAACAGAACCTGGTCAGAGCCCCACAAGTGACCCCATCTTGGATTCCCTAGGTCTCTAGTTTTCAGAAATGCACAGGTTTGGTAGGTTTCCCTAGGTGCCGGCTGAGCTAGAGGCCAAAATCTACAGGTAGGCACTTTGCAAAAAACACCTCTGTTTTCTGTCAAAAAATGTGATGTGTCCACGTTGTGTTTTGGGGCATTTCCTGTTGCGGGTGCTAGGCCTACCCACACAAGTGAGGTATCCTTTTTATCGGGAGACTTGGGGGAACGCTGGGTGGAAGGAAATTTGTGGCTCCTCTCAGATTCCAGAACTTTCTGTCACCGAAATGTGAGGAAAACGTGTTTTTTAGCCAAATTTTGAGGTTTGCTAAGGATCCTGGGTAACAGAACCTGGTCAGAGCCCCACAAGTGACCCCATCTTGGATTCCCTTAGGTCTCTAGTTTTCAGAAATGCACAGGTTTGGTAGGTTTCCCTAGGTGCCGGCTGAGCTAGAGGCCAAAATCTACAGGTAGGCACTTTGCAAAAATCACCTCTGTTATCTGTCAAAAAATGTGATATGTCCACGTTGTGTTTTGGGGCATTTCCTGTCGCGGGCGCTAGGCCTACCCACACAAGGGAGGTATCATTTTTATCGGGAGACTTTGGTAAACGCTGGGTGGAAGGAAATTTGTGGGTCCTCTCAGATTCCAGATTTTTCTGTCACCGAAATTTGAGGAAAACTTGTTTTTTTAGCCAAATTTTGAGGTTTGCAAAGCATTCTGGGTAACAGAACCTGGTGAGAGCCCCACAAGTCACCCCATCTTGGATTCCCCTAGGTCTCTAGTTTTAAAAAATGCACAGGTTTGGTAGGTTTCTCTAGGTGCCGGCTGAGCTAGAGGCCAAAATCTACAGGTAGGCACTTTGCAAAAAACACCTCTGTTTTCTGTCAAAAAATGTGATGTGTCCACGTTGTGTTTTGGGGCATTTCCTGTTGCGGGTGCTAGGCCTACCCACACAAGTGAGGTATAATTTTTATCGGGAGACTTGGGGGAACGCTGGGTGGAAGGAAATTTGTGGCTCCTCTCAGATTCCAGAACTTTCTGTCACCGAAATCTGTGGAAAATGTGTTTTTTTAGCAAAATTTTGAGGTTTGCTAAGGATTCTGGATAAAAGTACCTGGTCAGAGCCCCACAAGTCACCCCATCTTGGATTCCCCTAGGTCTCTAGTTTTCAAAAATGCACAGGTTTGGTAGGTTTCCCTAGGTGCCGGCTGAGCTATAGGCCAAAATCTACAGGTAGGCACTTCGCAAAAAACACCTCTGTTTTCTATCCAAAAATTGGATGTGTCTACGTTGCGCTTTGGGGCATTTCCTGTCACGGGCGCTAGGCCTACCCACACAAGTGAGGTATCATTCTTATCGGGAGATTTGGGGGAACGTTGGGTGGATGGAAATTTGTGGCTCCTCTCAGATTCCAGAACTCTCTGTCACCGAAACATGAGGAAAATGTGTTTTTTTAGCCAACTGTTGAGGTTTGCAAAGGATTCTGGGTAAGAGAACCTGGTCAGAGCCCCATAAGTCACCCCATCTTGGATTCCCCTAGGTCTCTAGTTTTAAAAAATGCACAGGTTTGGTAGGTTTCCCTAGGTACCGACTGAGCTAGAGGCCAAAATCTACAGGTAGGCACTTTGCAAAAAACACCTCTGTTTTCTGTAAAAAAATGGGATGTGTCCACGTTGTGTTTTAGGGCATTTCCTGTTGCGGGCGCTAGGCCTACACACACAAGTGAGGTATCATTTTTATTGGGAGACTTGGGGGAACACTGGGTGGAAGGAAATTTGTGGCTCCTCTCATATTCCAGAACTTTCTGTCACCAAAATGTGAGGAAAATGAGTTTTTTTGCCATATTTTGAGGTTTGCAAAGGATTCTGGGTAACAGAACCTGGTCAGAGCCCCACAAGTGACCCCTTCTTGGATTCCCTAGGTCTCTAGTTTTCAGAAATGCACAGGTTTGGTAGGTTTCCCTAGGTGCCGGCTGAGCTAGAGGCCAAAATCTACAGGTAGGCACTTTGCAAAAATCACCTCTGTTATCTGTCAAAAAATATGATATGTCCACGTTGTGTTTTGGGGCATTTCCTGTCGCGGGCGCTAGGCCTACCCACACAAGGGAGGTATCATTTTTATCGGGAGACTTTGGTGAACGCTGGGTGGAAGGAAATTTGTGGGTCCTCTCAGATTCCAGAACTTTCTGTCACCGAAATGTGAGGAAAACGTGTTTTTGTAGCCAAATCTTGAGGTTTGATAAGCATTCTGGGTAACAGAACCTGGTGAGAGCCCCACAAGTCACCCCATCTTGGATTCCCCTAGGTCTCTAGTTTTAAAAAATGCACAGGTTTGGTAGGTTTCCCTAGGTGCCGGCTGAGCTAGAGGCCAAAATCTACAGGTAGGCACTTTGCAAAAAACACCTCTGTTTTCTGTCAAAAAATGTGATGTGTCCACGTTGTGTTTTGGGGCATTTCCTGTTGCGGGTGCTAGGCCTACCCACACAAGTGAGGTATCCTTTTTATCGGGAGACTTGGGGGAACGCTGGGTGGAAGGAAATTTGTGGCTCCTCTCAGATTCCAGAACTTTCTGTCACCGAAATGTGAGGAAAACGTGTTTTTTAGCCAAATTTTGAGGTTTGCTAAGGATCCTGGGTAACAGAACCTGGTCAGAGCCCCACAAGTGACCCCATCTTGGATTCCCCTAGGTCTCTAGTTTTCAGAAATGCACAGGTTTGGTAGGTTTCCCTAGGTGCCGGCTGAGCTAGAGGCAAAAATCTACAGGTAGGCACTTTGCAAAAATCACCTCTGTTATCTGTCAAAAAATGTGATATGTCCACGTTGTGTTTTGGGGCATTTCCTGTCGCGGGCGCTAGGCCTACCCACACAAGGGAGGTATCATTTTTATCGGGAGACTTTGGTAAACGCTGGGTGGAACGAAATTTGTGGGTCCTCTCAGATTCCAGAACTTTCTGTCACCGAAATGTGAGGAAAACTTGTTTTTTAGCCAACTGTTGAGGATTGCAAAGGATTCTGGGTAAGAGAACCTGGTCAGAGCCCCATAAGTCACCCCATCTTGGATTCCCCTAGGTCTCTAGTTTTCAAAAATGCACAGGTTTGGTAGGTTTCCCTAGGTACCGACTGAGCTAGAGGCCAAAATCTACAGGTAGGCACTTTGCAAAAAACACCTCTGTTTTCTGTAAAAAAATGTGATGTGTCCACGTTGTGTTTTGGGGCATTTCCTGTTGCGGGCGCTAGGCCTACACACACAAGTGAGGTATCATTTTTATTGGGAGACTTGGGGGAACACTGGGTGGAAGGAAATTTGTGGCTCCTCTCAGATTCCAGAACTTTCTGTCACCAAAATGTGAGGAAAATGTGTTTTTTTGCCATATTTTGAGGTTTGCAAAGGATTCTGGGTAACAGAACCTGGTCAGAGCCCCACAAGTGACCCCATCTTGGAATCCCTAGGTCTCTAGTTTTCAGAAATGCACAGGTTTGGTAGGTTTCCCTAGGTGCCGGCTGAGCTAGAGGCCAAAATCTACAGGTAGGCACTTTGCAAAAATCACCTCTGTTATCTGTCAAAAAATATGATATGTCCACGTTGTGTTTTGGGGCATTTCCTGTCGCGGGCGCTAGGCCTACCCACACAAGGGAGGTATCATTTTTATCGGGAGACTTTGGTGAACGCTGGGTGGAAGGAAATTTGTGGGTCCTCTCAGATTCCAGAACTTTCTGTCACCAAAATGTGAGGAAAACGTGTTTTTGTAGCCAAATTTTGAGGTTTGATAAGCATTCTGGGTAACAGAACCTGGTGAGAGCCCCACAAGTCACCCCATCTTGGATTCCCCTAGGTCTCTAGTTTTAAAAAATGCACAGGTTTGGTAGGTTTCCCTAGGTGCCGGCTGAGCTAGAGGCCAAAATCTACAGGTAGGCACTTTGCAAAAAACACCTCTGTTTTCTGTCAAAAAATGTGATGTGTCCACGTTGTGTTTTGGGGCATTTCCTGTTGCGGGTGCTAGGCCTACCCACACAAGTGAGGTATCCTTTTTATCGGGAGACTTGGGGGAACGCTGGGTGGAAGGAAATTTGTGGCTCCTCTCAGATTCCAGAACTTTCTGTCACCGAAATGTGAGGAAAACGTGTTTTTTTGCCATATTTTGAGGTTTGCAAAGGATTCTGGGTAACAGAACCTGGTCAGAGCCCCACAAGTGACCCCATCTTGGATTCCCTAGGTCTCTAGTTTTCAGAAATGCACAGGTTTGGTAGGTTTCCCTAGGTGCCGGCTGAGCTAGAGGCCAAAATCTACAGGTAGGCACTTTGCAAAAATCACCTCTGTTATCTGTCAAAAAATATGATATGTCCACGTTGTGTTTTGGGGCATTTCCTGTCGCGGGCGCTAGGCCTACCCACACAAGGGAGGTATCACTTTTATCGGGAGACTTTGGTGAACGCTGGGTGGAAGGAAATTTGTGGGTCCTCTCAGATTCCAGAATTTCTGTCACCGAAATGTGAGGAAAACGTGTTTTTTTAGCCAAATTTTGAGGTTTGATAAGCATTCTGGGTAACAGAACCTGGTGAGAGCCCCACAAGTCACCCCATCTTGGATTCCCCTAGGTCTCTAGTTTTAAAAAATGCACAGGTTTGGTAGGTTTCCCTAGGTGCCGGCTGAGCTAGAGGCCAAAATCTACAGGAAGGCACTTTGCAAAAAACACCTCTGTTTTCTGTCAAAAAATGTGATGTGTCCACATTGTGTTTTGGGGCATTTCCTGTTGTGGGTGCTAGGCCTACCCACACAAGTGAGGTATCCTTTTTATCGGGAGACTTGGGGGAACGCTGGGTGGAAGGAAATTTGTGGCTCCTCTCAGATTCCAGAACTTTCTGTCACCGAAATGTGAGGAAAACGTGTTTTTTAGCCAAATTTTGAGGTTTGCTAAGGATCCTGGGTAACAGAACCTGGTCAGAGCCCCACAAGTGACCCCATCTTGGATTCCCCTAGGTCTCTAGTTTTCAGAAATGCACAGGTTTGGTAGGTTTCCCTAGGAGCCGGCTGAGCTAGAGGCCAAAATCTACAGGTAGGCACTTTGCAAAAATCACCTCTGTTATCTGTCAAAAAATGTGATATGTCCACGTTGTGTTGTGGGGCATTTCCTGTCGCGGGCGCTAGGCCTACCCACACAAGGGAGGTTTCATTTTTATCGGGAGACTTTGGTAAACGCTGGGTGGAAGGAAATTTGTGGGTCCTCTCAGATTCCAGAACTTTCTGTCACCGAAATGTGAGGAAAACTTGTTTTTTTAGCCAAATTTTGAGGTTTGCAAAGCATTCTGGGTAACAGAACCTGGTGAGAGCCCCACAAGTCACCCCATCTTGGATTCCCCTAGGTCTCTAGTTTTAAAAAATGCACAGGTTTGGTAGGTTTCCCTAGGTGCCGGCTGAGCTAGAGGCCAAAATCTACAGGTAGGCACTTTGCAAAAAACACCTCTGTTTTCTGTCAAAAAATGTGATGTGTCCACGTTGTGTTTTGGGGCATTTCCTGTTGCGGGTGCTAGGCCTACCCACAGAAGTGAGGTATCATTTTTATCGGGAGACTTGGGGGAACGCTGGGTGGAAGGAAATTTGTGGCTCCTCTCAGATTCCAGAACTTTCTGTCACCGAAATCTGAGGAAAATGTGTTTTTTTAGCCAAATTTTGAGGTTTGTTAAGGATTCTGGATAAAAGTACCTGGTCAGAGCCCCACAAGTCACCCCATCTTGGATTCCCCTAGGTCTCTAGTTTTCAAAAATGCAAAGGTTTGGTAGGTTTCCCTAAGTGCCGGCTGAGCTAGAGGCCACAATCTACAGGTAGGCACTTTGCAAAAACAAAAAACACCTCTGTTTTCTGTAAAAAAATGTGATGTGTCCACGTTGTGTTTTGGGGCATTTCCTGTCACGGGGGCTAGGCCTACCCACACAAGTGAGGTATCATTTTTATCTGGAGACTTGGGGGAACGCTGGGGGGAATTAAATGTGTGGCGCCTCTCAAATTCTAGAACTTTCTGTCACCGAGATTTGAGGAAAATGTGTTTTTTTAGCCAACTGTTGAGGTTTGCAAAGGATTCTGGGTAAGAGAACCTGGTCAGAGCCCCATAAGTCACCTCATCTTGGATTCCCCTAGGTCTCTAGTTTTAAAAAATGCACAGGTTTGGTAGGTTTCCCTAGGTACCGGCTGAGCTAGAGGCCAAAATCTACAGGTAGGCACTTTGCAAAAAAACACCTCTGTTTTCTGTAAAAAAATGGGATGTGTCCACGTTGTGTTTTGGGTCATTTCCTGTTGCGGGCGCTAGGCCTACACACACAAGTGAGGTATCATTTTTATTGGGAGACTTGGGGGAACGCTGGGTGGAAGGAAATTTGTGGCTCCTCTCAGATTCCAGAACTTTCTGTCACCGAAATGTGAGGAAAACGTGTTTTTTTGCCACATTTTGAGGTTTGCAAAGGATTCTGGGTAACAGAACCTGGTCAGAGCCCCACAAGTGACCCCATCTTGGATTCCCTAGGTCTCTAGTTTTAAAAAATGCACAGGTTTGGTAGGTTTCCCTAGGTGCCGGCTGAGCTAGAGGCCAAAATCTACAGGTAGGCACTTTGCAAAAATCACCTCTTTTATCTGTCAAAAAATGTGATATGTCCACGTTGTGTTTTGGGGCATTTCCTGTCGCGGGCGCTAGGCCTACCCACACAAGTGAGGTATCATTTTTATTGGGAGACTTGAGGGAACGCTGGGTGGAATGAAATTTGTGGCTCCTCTCAGATTCCAGAACTTTCTGTCACCGAAATGTGAGGAAAACGTGTTTTTTTAGCCAAATTTTGAGGTTTGCAAAGGATTCTGGGTAACAGAACATGGTCAGATCCCCACAAGTCACCCCATCTTGGATTCCCCTAGGTCTCTAGTTTTAAAAAATGCACAGGTTTGGTAGGTTTCCCTAGGTGCCGGCTGAGCTAGAGGCCAAAATCTACAGGTAGGTACTTTGCAAAAATCACCTCTGTTATCTGTCAAAAAATGTGATATGTCCACGTTGTGTTTTGGGGCATTTCCTGTTGCGGGTGCTAGGCCTACCCACACAAGTGAGGTATCATTTTTATCGGGAGACTTGGGGGAACGCTGGGTGGAAGGAAATTTGTGGCTCCTCTCAGATTCCAGAACTTTCTGTCACCGAAATCTGAGGAAAATGTGTTTTTTTAGCAAAATTTTGAGGTTTGCTAAGGATTCTGGATAAAAGTACCTGGTCAGAGCCCCACAAGTCACCCCATCTTGGATTCCCGTAGGTCTCTAGTTTTCAAAAATGCAAAGGTTTGGTAGGTTTCCCTAAGTACCGGCTGAGCTAGAGGCCACAATCTACAGGTAGGCACTTTGCAAAAAACACCTCTGTTCTCTGTAAAAAAATGTGATGTGTCCACATTGTGTTTTGGGGCATTTCCTGTTGTGGGTGCTAGGCCTACCCACACAAGTGAGGTATCCTTTTTATCGGGAGACTTGGGGGAACGCTGGGTGGAAGGAAATTTGTGGCTCCTCTCAGATTCCAGAACTTTCTGTCACCGAAATGTGAGGAAAACGTGTTTTTTAGCCAAATTTTGAGGTTTGCTAAGGATCCTGGGTAACAGAACCTGGTCAGAGCCCCAAAAGTGACCCCATCTTGGATTCCCCTAGGTCTCTAGTTTTCAGAAATGCACAGGTTTGGTAGGTTTCCTTAGGAGCCGGCTGAGCTAGAGGCCAAAATCTACAGGTAGGCACTTTGCAAAAATCACCTCTGTTATCTGTCAAAAAATGTGATATGTCCACGTTGTGTTTTGGGGCATTTCCTGTCGCGGGCGCTAGGCCTACCCACACAAGGGAGGTTTCATTTTTATCGGGAGACTTTGGTAAACGCTGGGTGGAAGGAAATTTGTGGGTCCTCTCAGATTCCAGAACTTTCTGTCACCGAAATGTGAGGAAAACTTGTTTTTTTAGCCAAATTTTGAGGTTTGCAAAGCATTCTGGGTAACAGAACCTGGTGAGAGCCCCACAAGTCACCCCATCTTGGATTCCCCTAGGTCTCTAGTTTTAAAAAATGCACAGGTTTGGTAGGTTTCCCTAGGTGCCGGCTGAGCTAGAGGCCAAAATCTACAGGTAGGCACTTTGCAAAAAACACCTCTGTTTTCTGTCAAAAAATGTGATGTGTCCACGTTGTGTTTTGGGGCATTTCCTGTTGCGGGTGCTAGGCCTACCCACACAAGTGAGGTATCATTTTTATCGGGAGACTTGGGGGAACGCTGGGTGGAAGGAAATTTGTGGCTCCTCTCAGATTCCAGAACTTTCTGTCACCGAAATCTGAGGAAAATGTGTTTTTTTAGCCAAATTTTGAGGTTTGTTAAGGATTCTGGATAAAAGTACCTGGTCAGAGCCCCACAAGTCACCCCATCTTGGATTCCCCTAGGTCTCTAGTTTTCAAAAATGCAAAGGTTTGGTAGGTTTCCCTAAGTGCCGGCTGAGCTAGAGGCCACAATCTACAGGTAGGCACTTTGCAAAAACAAAAAACACCTCTGTTTTCTGTAAAAAAATGTGATGTGTCCACGTTGTGTTTTGGGGCATTTCCTGTCACGGGGGCTAGGCCTACCCACACAAGTGAGGTATCATTTTTATCTGGAGACTTGGGGGAACGCTGGGGGGAATTAAATGTGTGGCGCCTCTCAAATTCTAGAACTTTCTGTCACCGAGATTTGAGGAAAATGTGTTTTTTTAGCCAACTGTTGAGGTTTGCAAAGGATTCTGGGTAAGAGAACCTGGTCAGAGCCCCATAAGTCACCTCATCTTGGATTCCCCTAGGTCTCTAGTTTTAAAAAATGCACAGGTTTGGTAGGTTTCCCTAGGTACCGGCTGAGCTAGAGGCCAAAATCTACAGGTAGGCACTTTGCAAAAAACACCTCTGTTTTCTGTAAAAAAATGGGATGTGTCCACGTTGTGTTTTGGGTCATTTCCTGTTGCGGGCGCTAGGCCTACACACACAAGTGAGGTATCATTTTTATTGGGAGACTTGGGGGAACGCTGGGTGGAAGGAAATTTGTGGCTCCTCTCAGATTCCAGAACTTTCTGTCACCGAAATGTGAGGAAAACGTGTTTTTTTGCCACATTTTGAGGTCTGCAAAGGATTCTGGGTAACAGAACATGGTCAGATCCCCACAAGTCACCCCATCTTGGATTCCCCTAGGTCTCTAGTTTTAAAAAATGCACAGGTTTGGTAGGTTTCCCTAGGTGCCGGCTGAGCTAGAGGCCAAAATCTACAGGTAGGTACTTTGCAAAAATCACCTCTGTTATCTGTCAAAAAATGTGATATGTCCACGTTGTGTTTTGGGGCATTTCCTGTTGCGGGTGCTAGGCCTACCCACACAAGTGAGGTATCATTTTTATCGGGAGACTTGGGGGAACGCTGGGTGGAAGGAAATTTGTGGCTCCTCTCAGATTCCAGAACTTTCTGTCACCGAAATCTGAGGAAAATGTGTTTTTTTAGCAAAATTTTGAGGTTTGCTAAGGATTCTGGATAAAAGTACCTGGTCAGAGCCCCACAAGTCACCCCATCTTGGATTCCCGTAGGTCTCTAGTTTTCAAAAATGCAAAGGTTTGGTAGGTTTCCCTAAGTGCCGGCTGAGCTAGAGGCCACAATCTACAGGTAGGCACTTTGCAAAAAACACCTCTGTTTTCTGTAAAAAAAATGTGATGTGTCCACGTTGTGTTTTGGGGAATTTCCTGTCACGGGGGCTAGGCCTACCCACACAAGTGAGGTATCATTTTTATCTGGAGACTTGGGGGAACGCTGGCGGGAAGGAAATGTGTGGCTCCTCTCAGATTCTAGAACTTTCTGTCACCGAAATTTGAGGAAAATGTGTTTTTTTAGCCAACTGTTGAGGTTTGCAAAGGATTCTGGGTAAGAGAACCTGGTCAGAGCCCCATAAGTCACCCCATCTTGGATTCCCATAGGTCTCTAGTTTTAAAAAATGCACAGGTTTGGTAGGTTTCCCTAGATACCGGCTGAGCTAGAGGCTAAAATCTACAGGTAGGCACTTTGCAAAAAACACCTCTGTTTTCTGTAAAAAAATGGGATGTGTCCACGTTGTGTTTTGGGGCATTTCCTGTTGCGGGCGCTAGGCCCACACACACAAGTGAGGTATCATTTTTATTGGGAGACTTGGGGGAACGCTGGGTGGAAGGAAATTTGTGGCTCCTCTCAGATTCCAGAACTTTCTGTCACCGAAATGTGAGGAAAACGTGTTTTTTTGCCACATTTTGAGGTTTGCAAAGGATTCTGGGTAACAGAACCTGGTCAGAGCCCCACAAGTGACCCCATCTTGGATTCCCTAGGTCTCTAGTTTTCAGAAATGCACAGGTTTGGTAGGTTTCCCTAGGTGCCGGCTGAGCTAGAGGCCAAAATCTACAGGTAGGCACTTTGCAAAAATCACCTCTGTTATCTGTCAAAAAATGGGATATGTCCACGTTGTGTTTTGGGGCATTTCCTGTCGCGGGCGCTAGGCCTACCCACACAAGTGAGGTATCATTTTTATTGGGAGACTTGAGGGAACGCTGGGTGGAATGAAATTTGTGGCTCCTCTCAGATTCCAGAACTTTCTGTCACCGAAATGTGAGGAAAACGTGTTTTTTAGCCAAATTTTGAGGTTTGCAAAGGATTCTGGGTAACAGAACCTGGTCAGATCCCCACAAGTCACCCCATCTTGGATTCCCCTAGGTCTCTAGTTTTAAAAAATGCACAGGTTTGGTAGGTTTCCCTAGGTGCCGGCTGAGCTAGAGGCCAAAATCTACAGGTAGGTACTTTGCAAAAATCACCTCTGTTATCTGTCAAAAAATGTGATATGTCCACGTTGTGTTTTGGGGCATTTCCTGTCGCGGGCGCTAGGCCTACCCACACAAGTGAGGTATCATTTTTATCGGGAGACTTTGGTGAAAGCTGGGTGGAAGGAAATTTGTGGGTCCTCTCAGATTCCAGAACTTTCTGTCACCGAAATGTGAGGAAAACGTGTTTTTTTAGCCAAATTTTGATGTTTGATAAGTATTCTGGGTAACAGAACCTGGTGAGAGCCCCACAAGTCACCCTATGTTGGATTCACCTAGGTCTCTAGTTTTAAAAAATGCACAGGTTTGGTAGGTTTCCCTAGGTGCCGGCTGAGCTAGAGGCCAAAATCTACAGGTAGGCACTTTGCAAAAAACACCTCTGTTTTCTGTCAAAAAATGTGATGTGTCCACGTTGTGTTTTGGGGCATTTCCTGTCGCGGGCGCTAGGCCTACCCACACAAGTGAGGTATCATTTTTATCGGGAGACTTTGGTGAACGCTGGGTGGAAGGAAATTTGTGGGTCCTCTCAGCTTCCAGAACTTTCTGTCACCGAAATGTGAGGAAAACGTGTTTTTTTAGCCAAATTTTGATGTTTGATAAGCATTCTGGGTAACAGAACCTGGTGAGAGCCCCACAAGTCACCCTATGTTGGATTCACCTAGGTCTCTAGTTTTAAAAAATGCACAGGTTTGGTAGGTTTCCCTAGGTGCCGGCTGAGCTAGAGGCCAAAATCTACAGGTAGGCACTTTGCAAGAAACACCTCTGTTTTCTGTCAAAGAATGTGATGTGTCCACGTTGCGCTTTGGGGCATTTCCTGTCGCGGACGCTAGGCCTACCCACACAAGTGAGGTATCATTCTTATCGGGAGACTTGAGGGAACGCTGGGTGGAAGGAAATTTGTGGCTCCTCTCAGATTCCAGAACTCTCTGTCACTGAAACATGAGGAAAATGTGTTTTTTTAGCCAACTGTTGAGGTTTGCAAAGGATTCTGGGTAAGAGAACCTGGTCAGAGCCCCATAAGTCACCCCATCTTGGATTCTCCTAGGTCTCTAGTTTTCAAAAATGCACAGGTTTGGTAGGTTTCCCTAGGTACCGGCTGAGCTAGAGGCCAAAATCTACAGGTAGGCACTTTGCAAAAAACACCTCTGTTTTCTGTAAAAAAATGGGATGTGTCCACGTTGTGTTTTGGGGCATTTCCTGTTGCGGGCGCTAGGCCTACACACACAAGTGAGGTATCATTTTTATTGGGAGACTTTGGGGAACGCTGGGTGGAAGGAAATTTGTGGCTCCTCTCAGATTCCAGAACTTTCTGTCACCGAAATATGAGGAAAACGTGTTTTTTAGCCAAATTTTGAGGTTTGCTAAGGATTCTGGGTAACAGAACCTGGTCAGAGCCCCACAAGTGACCCCATCTTGGATTCCCTAGGTCTCTAGTTTTCAGAAATGCACAGGTTTGGTAGGTTTCCCTAGGTGCCGGCTGAGCTAGAGGCCAAAATCTACAGGTAGGCACTTTGCAAAAATCACCTCTGTTATCTGTCAAAAAATGGGATATGTCCACGTTGTGTTTTGGGGCATTTCCTGTCGCGGGCGCTAGGCCTACCCACACAAGTGAGGTATCATTTTTATCGGGAGACTTGGGGGATCGCTGGGTTGAAGGAAATTTGTGGCTCCTCTCAGATTCCAGAACTTTCTGTCACCGAAATGTGAGGAAAACGTGTTTTTTTAGCCACTTTTTGAGGTTTGATAAGCATTCTGGTAACAGAACCTGGTGAGAGCCCCACAAGTCACCCCATCTTGGATTCCCCTAGGTCTCTAGTTTTAAAAAATGCACAGGTTTGGTAGGTTTCCCTAGGTGCCGGCTGAGCTAGAGGCCAAAATCTACAGGTAGGCACTTTGCAAAAAACACCTCTGTTTTCTGTCAAAAAATGTGATGTGTCCACGTTGTGTTTTGGGGCATTTCCTGTTGCGGGTGCTAGGCCTACCCACACAAGTGAGGTATCATTTTTATTGGGAGACTTTGGGGAACGCTGGGTGGAAGGAAATTTGTGGCTCCTCTCAGATTCCAGAACTTTCTGTCACCGAAATGTGAGGAAAACGTGTTTTTTTAGCCACTTTTTGAGGTTTGATAAGCATTCTGGTAACAGAACCTGGTGAGAGCCCCACAAGTCACCCCATCTTGGATTCCCCTAGGTCTCTAGTTTTCAGAAATGCACAGGTTTGGTAGGTTTCCCTAGGTGCCGGCTGAGCTAGAGGCCAAAATCTACAGGTAGGCACTTTGCAAAAATCACCTCTGTTATCTGTCAAAAAATGGGATATGTCCACGTTGTGTTTTGGGGCATTTCCTGTCGCGGGCGCTAGGCCTACCCACACAAGTGAGGTATCATTTTTATTGGGAGACTTGAGGGAACGCTGGGTGGAATGAAATTTGTGGCTCCTCTCAGATTCCAGAACTTTCTGTCACCGAAATGTGAGGAAAACGTGTTTTTTTAGCCAAATTTTGAGGTTTGCAAAGGATTCTGGGTAACAGAACCTGGTCAGATCCCCACAAGTCACCCCATCTTGGATTCCCCTAGGTCTCTAGTTTTAAAAAATGCACAGGTTTGGTAGGTTTCCCTGGGTGCCGGCTGAGCTAGAGGCCAAAATCTACAGGTAGGTACTTTGCAAAAATCACCTCTGTTATCTGTCAAAAAATGTGATATGTCCACGTTGTGTTTTGGGGCATTTCCTGTCGCGGGCGCTAGGCCTACCCACACAAGTGAGGTATCATTTTTATCGGGAGACTTTGGTGAACGCTGGGTGGAAGGAAATTTGTGGGTCCTCTCAGATTCCAGAACTTTCTGTCACCGAAATGTGAGGAAAACGTGTTTTTTTAGCCAAATTTTGAGGTTTGATAAGCATTCTGGGTAACAGAACCTGGTGAGAGCCCCACAAGTCACCCTATGTTGGATTCCCCTAGGTCTCTAGTTTTAAAAAATGCACAGGTTTGGTAGGTTTCCCTAGGTGCCGGCTGAGCTAGAGGCCAAAATCTACAGGTAGGCACTTTGCAAAAAACTCCTCTGTTTTCTGTCAAAAAATGTGATGTGTCCACGTTGTGTTTTGGGGCATTTCCTGTTGCGGGTGCTAGGCCTACCCACACAAGTGAGGTATCATTTTTATCAGGAGACTTGGGGGAACGCTGGGTGGAAGGAAATTTGTGGCTCCTCTCAGATTCCAGAACTTTCTGTCACCGAAATGTGAGGAAAACGTGTTTTTTAGCCAAATTTTGAGGTTTGCTAAGGATTCTGGGTAATAGAACCTGGTCAGAGCCCCACAAGTGACCCCATCTTGGATACCCCTAGGTCTCCAGTTTTCAGAAATGCACAGGTTTGGTAGGTTTCCCTAGGTACCGGCTGAGCTAGAGGCCAAAATCTACAGGTAGGCACTTTGCAAAAAACACCTCTGTTATCTGTCAAAAAATGTGATATGTCCACGTTGTGTTTTGGGGCATTTCCTGTCGCGGGCGCTAGGCCTACCCACACAAGGGAGGTATCATTTTTATCTGGAGACTTGGGGGAACGCTGGGGGGAAGGAAATGTGTGGCTCCTCTCAGATTCTAGAACTTTCTGTCACCGAAATTTGAGGAAAACGTGTTTTTTTTGCCAAATTTTGAGGTTTGCAAAGGATTCTGGGTAACAAAACCTGGGCAGAGCACCACAACTCACACCATCTTGGATTCCCCTAGGTTTCTATTTTTCAAAAATGCACAGGTTTGGTAGGTTTCCCTAGGTGCCGGCTGAGCTAGAGGCCAAAATCTACAGGTAGGCACTTCGCAAAAAACACCTCTGTTTTCTTTCAAAAAATTGAATGTGTCCACGTTGCGCTTTGGGGCATTTCCTGTCGCGGACGCTAGGCCTACCCACACAAGTGAGGTATCATTCTTATCGGGAGACTTGAGGGAACGCTGGGTGGAAGGAAATTTGTGGCTCCTCTCAGATTCCAGAACTCTCTGTCACCGAAACATGAGGAAAATGTGTTTTTTTAGCCAACTGTTGAGGTTTGCAAAGGATTCTGGGTAAGAGAACCTGGTCAGAGCCCCATAAGTCACCCCATCTTGGATTCTCCTAGGTCTCTAGTTTTCAAAAATGCACAGGTTTGGTAGGTTTCCCTAGGTACCGGCTGAGCTAGAGGCCAAAATCTACAGGTAGGCACTTTGCAAAAAACACCTCTGTTTTCTGTAAAAAAATGGGATGTGTCCACGTTGTGTTTTGGGGCATTTCCTGTTGCGGGCGCTAGGCCTACACACACAAGTGAGGTATCATTTTTATTGGGAGACTTTGGGGAACGCTGGGTGGAAGGAAATTTGTGGCTCCTCTCAGATTCCAGAACTTTCTGTCACCGAAATATGAGGAAAACGTGTTTTTTAGCCAAATTTTGAGGTTTGCTAAGGATTCTGGGTAACAGAACCTGGTCAGAGCCCCACAAGTGACCCCATCTTGGATTCCCTAGGTCTCTAGTTTTCAGAAATGCACAGGTTTGGTAGGTTTCCCTAGGTGCCGGCTGAGCTAGAGGCCAAAATCTACAGGTAGGCACTTTGCAAAAATCACCTCTGTTATCTGTCAAAAAATGGGATATGTCCACGTTGTGTTTTGGGGCATTTCCTGTCGCGGGCGCTAGGCCTACCCACACAAGTGAGGTATCATTTTTATCGGGAGACTTGGGGGATCGCTGGGTTGAAGGAAATTTGTGGCTCCTCTCAGATTCCAGAACTTTCTGTCACCGAAATGTGAGGAAAACGTGTTTTTTTAGCCACTTTTTGAGGTTTGATAAGCATTCTGGTAACAGAACCTGGTGAGAGCCCCACAAGTCACCCCATCTTGGATTCCCCTAGGTCTCTAGTTTTAAAAAATGCACAGGTTTGGTAGGTTTCCCTAGGTGCCGGCTGAGCTAGAGGCCAAAATCTACAGGTAGGCACTTTGCAAAAAACACCTCTGTTTTCTGTCAAAAAATGTGATGTATCCACGTTGTGTTTTGGGGCATTTCCTGTTGCGGGTGCTAGGCCTACCCACACAAGTGAGGTATCATTTTTATCGGGAGACTTGGGGGAACGCTGGGCGGAAGGAAATTTGTGGCTCCTCTCAGATTCCAGAACTTTCTGTCACCGAAATTTGAGGAAAACTTGTTTTTTAGCCAAATTTTGAGGTTTGCTTAGGATTCTGGGTAACAGAACCTGGTCAGAGTCCCACAGGTCACCCCATCTTGGATTCCCCTAGGTCTCTAGTTTTAAAAAATGCACAGGTTTGGTAGGTTTCCCTAGGTGCCGGCTGAGCTAGAGGACAAAATCTACAGGTAGGCACTTTGCAAAAAACACCTCTGTTTTCTGTCAAAAAATGTGATGTGTCCACGTTGTGTTTTGGGGCATTTCCTGTTGCGGGTGCTAGGCCTACCCACACAAGTGAGGTATCATTTTTATCGGGAGACTTGGGGGAACGCTGCGTGGAAGGAAATTTGTGGCTTCTCTCAGATTCCAGAACTCTCTGTCACCGAAACATGAGGAAAATGTGTTTTTTTAGCCAACTGTTGAGGTTTGCAAAGGATTCTGGGTAAGAGAACCTGGTCAGAGCCCCATAAGTCACCCCATCTTGGATTCCCCTAGGTCTCTAGTTTTCAAAAATGCACAGGTTTGGTAGGTTTCCCTAGGTACCGGCTGAGCTAGAGGCCAAAATCTACAGGTAGGCACTTTGCAAAAAACACCTCTGTTTTCTGTCAAAAAATGGGATATGTCCACGTTGTGTTTTGGGGCATTTCCTGTCGCGGGCGCTAGGCCTACCCACACAAGTGAGGTATCATTTTTATTGGGAGACTTGAGGGAACGCTGGGTGGAATGACATTTGTGGCTCCTCTCAGATTCCAGAAC
The DNA here is from genome assembly GCF_031143425.1 of Pleurodeles waltl. Classification (NCBI taxonomy): domain Eukaryota; kingdom Metazoa; phylum Chordata; class Amphibia; order Caudata; family Salamandridae; genus Pleurodeles; species Pleurodeles waltl. The sequence continues at coordinate 913,795,700 of NC_090443.1, forward strand.
TTTCTGTCACCGAAATGTGAGGAAAACGTGTTTTTTTAGCCAAATTTTGAGGTTTGCAAAGGATTCTGGGTAACAGAACCTGGTCAGATCCCCACAAGTCACCCCATCTTGGATTCCCCTAGGTCTCTAGTTTTAAAAAATGCACAGGTTTGGTAGGTTTCCCTAGGTGCCGGCTGAGCTAGAGGCCAAAATCTACAGGTAGGTACTTTGCAAAAATCACCTCTGTTATCTGTCAAAAAATGTGATATGTCCACGTTGTGTTTTGGGGCATTTCCTGTCGCGGGCGCTAGGCCTACCCACACAAGTGAGGTATCATTTTTATCAGGAGACTTTGGTG